>NC_142085.1:53564425-63564425 GCF_054644295.1 Miniopterus natalensis | reverse complement strand
CACAATCCCCATACTGTTGCCTGGGTCTAGTTTTGTTTTTGTTTTTGTTTGTTTATTGCTTAATCCCTTCATCTTTTTCACCCAGCACCCCAGCCCCCCTCCCGTCTTACAGCTGTCAGTCTGTTCTATGTATCTATGAGCCTGTTTCTATTTTGTTTGTTAGGTTAATTTTTTTCTCATTAAATTCCACATGTAAGTGAAATCATATGATATTTGCCTTTCTCTGACTGGCTTATTTCACTTAATATAATACTATTCAGGTCCATCCATACTGTCACAAAAGGTAAGATTTCCTTCTTTTTTTATGACAAAGTAAATATATCACAGCTTTTTTATCCACTCATCTACTGATGGGCACTGAGGCTGCTTCCAAATCTTGGCTATTGTAAGTAACTCTGCAATGAACTTAGGGGTGCATACATTTTTTGAATTAGCGGAATTACTGGATCATAAGGCAGCTCCATTATTAACTTTCTGAGGAAGCTCCACACTGCTCTCCACAGTGGTGCACCAGTCCGCATCCCCGCCAACAGTGCACGGGGTGCCCTTTCTCCACGCCCTCGCCAGCACTTGCTGTTTATTGATTCATTGATGGCAGCCATTCTGATGTATGCGAGGTGATAGCTCATTGTGGTTTCAATTTGCATTTCTCTGGTGATTAGTGGCCTTGAGCACCTTTTCATATGCCTCCTGGCCATCTGTGTGTCCTCTTTGGAGAAGTGACTATTCAGGTCCTTTACCCATTTTTGAATTGGATCGTTTGTTTTCTTGATCTATAGAAAACCCTAAAGACTCCACCAAAAAAAAACCTAGAACTGATAAATGAATTCAGTAAAGTAGCAGGATACAAAATAAATATTCAAAAATCGGTGGCATTTTTATACACTATCAGGAAGAGAAATGAAGAAAACGATCCCATTTACAATACGCGTTCACCTTTAAATATCCTGTGCGCTGCTTTCCTGTGCGCTCGAGGGGCGAGGAGGAGTCTCGGGCTGAGCAGACCTGCCGAGCCCCGAGCCCTGGTATGAGGCGAGTCGCACTGGGCAGCTTGTTGAGCTGTGTGAGCCTTCCTTCCCTCGCCTAGAAAACGGGATTCATAACGCTTACCTGAGTGTGTTGAAAGAGAAAACAAATGAGATGATTTATGTAAAACACCCGGCTCAGTGCCTGGTGAAATTAAAGAAAAAAGGATGTCTTTTGAAATGCAATTCTCCAGATGTGGTTTTATAGCTCAGTCTATTGCTCATGACTAATAGAGGATTTGTTTAAAACTCCTAGAGACACTTCCCCAGATGCTATATGATTCATTTCTGGAAACAGTCTACAGCTAATCAAAAGTTTTTTTAAATTTTAGGTAATATGTTTTAGATTTACTGAAATTTAACGTCCTAATTATACAGGTAGTAGAGGTGCCTCTGAACCTGGCTCAGCTCTGCCCTTCTGAAGCCTGCCTTTCCTCAATCATTTCACCTGCCCTCTCACATAGCATTCCTCTAGCTTATTCCTCCCCAGGTTAATTCAGGACAGCCATTACATCTTCAATGTCTTTGTTTTTGTATTATAAAAGCACATTTAAAAAAAAAAACAAAACACATTTCTTCCCTATTCCAACCTCAAAGTGCCCGAAGCTCTTAATATATTGTTTTCCACAGTGTAATTCTTTGAACAAATCTTGTTTTTATGCTAACCTCTCAAATGAAAGTGACCTTTCCAAAATCATAAAATAAAAATAAACATATAACAATCAATTGTCAATTCAATCGCCTTTGGAATTAAAGATTTTTTTTACAATTTGGCTCCGTGATTCAGGCTGGAAGTCTAGAACAAGGGGCTGGCAATACTTCCAATTCGCACAGGAATCTGAATGTTGTTTATCTGCTTTTATCAGTCCCTAGGGTTTGAAGCAAAATTCATCATCTTTAATATTTGGTCAAGTGAATTTTTATGTAGAATTGATACAAGATAGAATTCAACTCATTTTGTCTCTAAACTAAAGAGGCTACACTTTCTATTTGGTCAGTTATAGATCAAATGTTATTAAAGTGTAGGGGTCACATACCAAATTTAATTTGCTTCTACAAGAAGATCCACACATGAAGAACTGTACTTAACTACTAAAGACACTGTAACAAGCAAATTTTAATGACTTGCTACATATAAGTATACTTAGGAGGAGTGTTTTGATAGTAAATATTTTTAAAATGTGTTCTAAAGAACTAAGTGCATGTTTGTGAAAAATTTATACTGAAACAAATATAAAAAGGCAAACTCAACATTGACCTTCATATTTTTAAGTCAAATTTTCTAATGATGTGAAAACTTCAGAAGAAAATTAAAATTCTCCATAATCAAACAATTCAAATGTTTTCATTAACACTTTGATATATTTCCTTCCATTCTTTTTTCTCTGTTCTCTTTTAGAAATATTTGCAATGATATAACCATTTAATTTTATATCTTGTTTACTTTTATATCTGTTTTTCTACCAAAGTATCATTATGACCTGAATACTCTGCATATCATTAAAGACTCTTTGTAAACATAATTTTAAAATTCCATAATATTATATATACATAATTTAACCATGATCAGGTAGGATACTTTCAATTGTTTCCTCTTTTACAAATATTTTATGCATTCAAATTTATCATTAATTTCTGATTATCCCCTTAGTGTAGAGTTAGAAGAGTATACAGGGTAGGGGAAAAGTAGGTTTACAGTCCTGGTGTCACTCAGTTGGTTGGAGTATCATCCTGAACACCGAAAGGTTACTGGTTAGATTCCCATTCAGGGCACATACCTAGGTTGGGGGTTTGAATCTGGCCAGGGCAGCTTTGGGAGGCAACCAATCGATGTTTCTCTCTCATATCAATGTTTCTTTCTCTCTTCCTCCCTTCCTCTCTCTTTAAAATCTATAAAAACATATCCTTGGGTCAGGATTTTTTAAAAAGTAGGTTTTACATTTGTGAGTATGCAAAACACAGTTTATTCTTGTATTATTATCTATTAATTATTGTATTATTTTCCATACAAACAACTGTAAGCCTGCTTTTGCCCCGCCCTGTAACATTTACCAGTCTTGATATTATGGCATGTTGGTTAAAGTTAAAATCATGGGTTTTAAAGTTAGCCATCCTGTAGGTGGAATCTTGAATTCACCAAAATTATGAGATTGATGTTCTTGGGCACATTACTTAACCTCTCTGATATTCTGTCTTCATCTGTAAAGCAGGTTTAGTAAATACCTCATAAGGAGCAGTCTGAGGAGGATTACACGATATAATATGTGTGCATAAGGCATAGTGACTAAAAGCTTGAACCTACCTGGCTTGAATCCTGGTTCTGCCGAGGGCTAGTTGTGTGATACTGGCTTAATCTCTTTACGCTTTAGTTTTCTTGTCTCTATCTATAATGGAGAAAATAATAGTGCCTACCTCATAGGGTTATTGCAAGACAAAAATGAGTTACTAGACAATACAGGGCCTGGCAGATAAATATTACCATTGTTATTGCTAGTTTCCCAGTCCTGGAAAATGGTGAGCACCCCACTATTATAATAATTATTTATTATTATACATTTCTTTCTAGAAAGATTGTATTGCCTTACAGCCACATTAAAATGCTTCATTCATTCTCTGTAACAACAAAACAATTTTTTTTGTCATTTGGGGGATTATATAACTTCACTTGCCAGTTATGCTCAGGACAATAGGTTCCCTCAAGAGAATGAATATCTGAGAGTCATCCTATCCAACCCAATCATTTTACTGCATTGGATCATTCTCCTTTTAAAAAGATGAAACAGACTGGATTTTAAAAATTCAAACCCGGTAAGTCATACATTTTAAAACGTCATTGACCTCTTCCCTCAAGTTTATTTTTCGCATTGGGCACAATGTCACCAGCACAAGCTCCCATGGGCTTCCAGGTCACTGGGATCAATCACTGAGCAGGCATTTATTGCTTACCTACTATGTCCAGTTTCAAAAGTAGGATAAGATAAAATATCTTTTATGGATATATGTCAGAAGGATATTTTTGAAACATTATCTGATATTCCCTCTCCCCAATATTTTACTTCTCCCTTTACGGTCCCTTCCTCACCCCCCTTCAGTCAGCCAAGCAGCAGTGCAACCTGTATGTGTATCATTGCCTCAGAGAAATGACCTAAGAGCAGAAGGGAAAGAAGGGTCCTTTCCTGGCTTCTGTGCTTCTATAGCCAAGGTCTTCAGAGCCTATATCACCTATTTGAGAGAATACGTGGTGAATAAGGGAAAGGCTTCCTCTTCTCATGCCCCCTCCCCCAGCGAGGGGAAAGGTATTCTGGTTTTAAGCAAGGGGGTAGAGTCAGAAAGAAAACAAGGAGCGTGTAGCAATGGTACTTCCCAGAGAGAGGGCCCCAGACCTACTCTCCAGGCCATCATAATATAGGGTTGTGAGGTCCAAGAGAAGAAAGGGAGAGAAAAGGCATATTAAGAGTGCAAAGGGGCACTAGGGAAATTTGATGGATATGTTCATTGTCTTGAGGTGGTAATGGTTCCATGGGTATATACATATAGCAGAAAATATCAAATTGTTCACTTTAAATATATATAGTTAATTGTTTATCAATTATATTTCAATAGCATTGATGAAAGAGAGAGAGAGACAGCCAGAGAATATCTGTGAGTCCAGTTCTACATAGATCCCCAGGGAAGAAGCAGGTCCCAGAGAGTAAATGGCTGCCCAGTGGTATATCTAGTCAGGTAGGATTTTAAGCAGCCTGAGAGTTTCCAATCTCTCTGGGAAGACACAAAATGAATATTCTGTACCCAGAAGTGGGGCAGAAGCATCAAGAGAGCTGCCTGATACTCTGGAGTCATGTGGGTAAGAACAAAAACATTTCTAGGCCAGCATGTGGAACACTGACCAAGCAGCTGATGGAGCAAAGGCCATTTCGGCAGATACCTGTGTGGCCAGGTGACAGCAGGGACCTGCAGCAGCCTCCTCCCCACCCAACCCCTAGTCTTGACTCTAGGCAAGCTCTCTGCAGCTCTGACATAACTCTGGAAAGGGGGCTGTGGGAGAAAGAGAAATCTTCAAACTCACAGGTAGCAGAAAAAGGCTTGAACTAGAAATTAGGTAGTTACAGATGAGTAGATGCATTCCTTGCATATCTCATTTCTAAATTCCATGATTCCATGCTGAGACACAGCTCCTGCCCTCATAGAGCAGTGTTCTAAATTGGGAGACTATACATGACACTGTGAGATTGACAAGAATAAGTGCTATGACTATGATGCATACGTATTATCTAGTTCAAAGTCTGGCACATAATTATGCTTAATATGTATTTGTGGAATGGATGGATCAAACTCAAGTATACAATAAGTCGTTACTAACCACCCAGATGAGAACATGATAAATGCAAAATGAGAGGTTTTTAGAAGTGCAACAAAGAGACTGCTAAGGGCTAGAGTCACCATTGATAACTTCATGGAGGAGAAAGAAGTAGGTGGCCCTTCAAGACTGAGTAGAACTGGCTCAGTAACGAGACTGGAGTGGAAAAGGTGGGTGGATGAGCCAGGGCAGAGAGGCCAGAGGAGTCACAACTCAAACTGAAGTAATTCTGCTGCCAACCCAATGCATTTTCTCCTGTACTCTCTTCTAAACATAGTAAGTGGCACAGGATCTGCTGACAATATCTGATGGATGGGGGATGGATGGATGGATGGATGGATGGATGGATGGATGGATGGATGGATGGATGGAGTAGAGGGATGATAGGAATAAACATTTTGCTAAAGAGCTAGGTTTGAAATCTTGAAACAATTTAGTCACTGCTTAAAGTTTTGTTTTTATTAAAAAGAAGGCTCTTAATGTTTATTCTAACAACAAGATAGATACTTATGGAGGGTTTTACAATATTTAGAATTGTGTTTTACCAGTCTGAGATAATTTTAAAAAGAAACAAAAACACCTGGAATCCATGCCATTCAAGTATTTATTGTGTAAACTTTCTAACTCTGCCCATCTAAAAAAAAAAAAAAAAAAAGCTCAAATTCACATCATTATTTTTGTTTCTGTTCTGCAATAATACGTTGTGCTATAATTTACCAACCTCTCTTACATAACAGGGGGGTCGCTCACCTGCTTTAATTCACCAGCCAATAAATGGTAACACCTAGACCGGCACCCAGGCCTCTCCTCAACACCATCTTGCCTCACTATTGTCACCTGTAGTCCTTAAAAAATGAGAAAAGATACTAAACTGCAAAACTATATATGTATATCTGGGAAGAAGAGGGTATAGTAGTGAGTTGAAGGATTTTAACCACGGCAAATCACTAGTTGTTTGTTGAGTAAAAGGAAAATCTTTACATTTTAACTGGGAGGGAAAGCGTGTTTATTGCTGAGCTGCTCTGTATTTCAGGGTCCTTTTCTATGGCCTCCCACAGCATATTCCTTCTTTTTAGGTCCTCTCCCTGGAGCTAGAATGCTAGAGAAAATTTTTTATAGAAAAAATAATTAAGCTTTCTCACAGAGCAAATCCCCCAAGGTAATTTATCATTTTAAAAAATAATTCTAACCCAACCTTTTTTCTACCCAAAAGTACTAATTTAATTTTACAACAGAACAGCTTTAGGGATCCCAAGAGCAGGATCAGGAAAGAGAGGGCCTGCCTATTTGATCTCCTTACGCACCCCCTACTAATACAGGTTTGTTTCATACTGAGAATTATTCTGCACTTTGTGTAGTTTGGTTTTAAGTATTTCAAATAACAAACCTTAAGCCACTTAGACTGGGAGAGTCTGTTTTGCTAATAATCGGTTGTAGTTCTCTTTCTCCCTTTATGCATAAGGAAAGTAGGGGTAATTTTTCAGGGTAGGATTAAGTGTTGGATGTCAAATGGCTGGCATTCGGTACTCTTTAAACTCAAGTATTTATAATCTGCAAGTGTTTTATTCGCTTCTTTCCTTCCTTTCTCTCTTCTCTAGTCTCACCGACATGGTAACCACGTTCGCTCAAAATAGTTGACAGATGAAAATGTTAATTTGAGAGATTGTATTGACATTACCCTGGAAGACAATTTTTGAAAAGTTACTGATATATTGTGCCAGACATTTTGAAGCCTTTTGCCACAAAGCAGAACTGCATATTCTCAAATATGTGTAATCTGTCTCTAAGGTTTATTTATTCATCTGCTACCTGGCTGTTAAAGGCAAGTCACAATTGAACAATGGGGCCACACTCATGCTAGCCTGGGCTGGATACTCCCTCGTCTCCACAGCCACCTCCAGATGTGGGAATTCTGACATTTCTATTTCAGTGCAGCCCTGTGAATGCAGACTCACTGACACAATCTGTCCAATGTAAATTCACTGTTTTACATTGCCAAGTAACTGATGCGGCCCATCGCTCTGACGCTCATTCAGTACTTAACCCTTCCCCTGATGGCAGGGCATTTTTACCATCTAATATATCATTGAGTTCATTGTTTATGTTTGTAAAATGTCTTATAATTATTTTATTCTTAGAAGAAATAAAATGTTGCTGTAAATTTAATCTTTGAGAAGCAGGTTAGACCCTAAAGTTTATGTCCATCTATCTGCCAAACAATCATTAAAAGGGAGTTTTATATTAACCATGAAGTATATACTTTACTGAATTGTGAGAGGATGGCAGAGAGTTCATTGAGGTTTTTCTGGGCAGTTTGGAATTGAGAATAAGAGAATATATTTTGGAAGCTGTCAAAAGAAAAGGTGTCCATACTCTAGATTTTCAGATGGAAAACAACCATTATGAAGTAGATGAAACAACTTACTAACTGAAATTAAGAGTATGGCCATTGAAACAATACTGTATGCAGAATAGTCAAGATCCACGTGAAATCTCAGAGATTAATTGAATAGTAATCCTTTGCTTAGCATGATAAGCTTCCCTTTCTGAGATGAGTAAATTTGGCAGACATGGAACTCCCAGTTTATGTAATTTGAATTTTACTATCAGAAAATTCAGGTGTGCATAAAATGCTAATTTCTTTACAACTTTATTATTTAACTTTGCGTCACTCACAAGTCCCTATTTTTGCTAAATCTGGTCAAATCATGTGCGGGCACTTCCACTTTTCAGTTACCACCTCTGACATTGTCTCCTGGCCCAAGTTGTGTGCCCTCCTTTAATGCACCAGTCCTCTCCATCAGGTCTACATTCACCTCTGCACACCCTCTATGGATAAACTAAAATTATAAAGATACAGAAATAGAGGGAGAGAAAATAACAGAACATGGGGCTAGGAAATCAAGTGGTAAAGAGAAAAGCAGACATTTGGAGAGTGGCTGAGCCTGGTGAAAGGCATAGACTAGAGCAAATATCACTGACCATGTAGCTGAAGCCTCCAGGCGCCTCCCGGGCCTGACCTGCTCATGTGTCCTGGGGGCAGTTTGTTGGATGTTTCCTTCTATCTGTGCCCACATGACTTAATTCTGAACTATCATTAGTGGGTACAACTTAAATCTCTATTCTTTTCAACCATAAAAATAAAAAGAAGAAAAATTGTTAGAGTGTCTACCTTGAAAGAAAAGCAGTTCCTTAAAAACACCAAGCCACTTTTCCATATAACCACTCAATATTGTCCTCATAGAATAGTCTGCTAATCCATCAAGATGTGTGTGTGTGTGTGTGTGTGTGTGTGTGTGTGTGTGTGTGTGACCTACATTGTATGAAGAAACTTCAAATAGTTGTCCTATCTATAAAACATCTTTATCCAATTCAGAAAAAATTCTTCTAATAATGTATCTTTGGGGTGTTTTAAAAACCAATTTGCCATTCTTTAGCCTAACTAAAGCCATTATGTTTGATAATGGAAAGAAAAAAACATGAAGTTGGACAACTATTTATATCATATCTGTTATCAACCCACCTCAATTCTGTTTTTCAGAAAGACACACACACACACACACACACACACACACACACACACTAGTAATTTAGATTTTATTTTAATAAAAAATGTCAAAATGTTATAACACTGCATAGGATAAGTTCAAAATGTTTCCATTAGCTTATATAAATTTTTGAAAGTGGCATGTTTCATACTATTATTTTGTATATTTTCTCTTTCTCTTAGTGATTTTCCAGTTAAAATATAGATAACCTATATTTTATTTATTTTTTTTTTAATCCTCACCTGAGGATATTTTTTACATTGCTTTTCAGAGAGAGTGGAAGGGACAGAAGGAGAGACAGAGGGAAACACTGATGTGAGAGACAGATCGATTGGTTGCCTCCCACGCTCACCGCAACCAGGGCCAGGGATCAAGCCCTCAACCAAGGCACCTCCCCTTAGCTGGAATTGAACCCAGGACCCTTCAGTCCACTGGCAGACGCTCCAACCACTGAGTCAAACTGGGTAGGATGATAACCTATACATTAAATACTTTAGACTTATTATGTAACATTGTTAATATTTCCATAATCTTTCCACATTCCATCTACATACAGTATTTTTAAAATATTCTGCATTTCCATACTTTTAAGGGTTTACACTTATACCAAGTTGAGAATTAATACCCACTAGATATTAACTATAATGTTCTGTATAAATGTCATCATTATTGTTACTAAAATATTTTTGTCACACAATTGCATTTACAATAATATAAATTAATACATTCCTTTAGATATTTATAAAGGAATGGCTTAAATTGAGAGGTATTTCTAAAAATGCTGGGGGAAAAGATAAATGTATAAGCTCTAAGAAGATAATTAAAATTCTTGTATCATCCTTGCTACTTGAATATCTGGTTTAAGCAATTCTACACCTGACACACTAATTTAGCTACATTGCAGCAAAACCAGCATTGTGGTAATAGAATATTGATTATACAGTGTTCAAAGACAAAGAACTTATGTTGTTCCACTTTTTATACATGCATGATATTGGAGCACAATATCCATATCGATAATTTTCACAAAATGAGCCGTACTACCACTGTGCTCAGTGCCAATTTAATTATGAAATAGTCAATCTTTTGATTAAACACTATATCTTACATTAACCTGAAATATAAGTAACCATGCTGGACGTGGAAGACTTCGGTGTAAAAGTACAGTGAAAATATACTTACCACGTCTATTTAAGTATGTTATTTTCCTAATTTTTATTACCAAGAATTTTTTCATTGCAAATGTTTGAGAAAACTTTCTCATAGAGATTCTAATCTCACAGGGATCGAGTATTAACTCCCTATATTCCATTTCCCAGCACACACTAAGAATTAAGAGTAGTTTTATTGAAGTGGTAAAATATAATTTTAAAAAGAATCCCTTCCAGTTGGTGTAGCTCAGTGGCTGAGTGTTGCCCCATGAACCTGGAGGCTGTGGTTTGATCCCCAGTAGGGGGCATGCAAGAGGCAGACAATCAATGACTCTGATCATTGATGTTTCTCTCTTTCCCTCTCTTCCTCTCTCTGAAATCAATAAAAACATTTTTTTAATGTTTTAATTTATCTTTATTTCTGAAAGTATTACAAATGTCTCCTTGTAATTACTAATGTCCCCCCATTGATCCCTTCCACCCTGCACCCCCCCACACACCTTTACCATACTATTGTTTGTGTCCATGGGTTATGCATATATGCATATAAGTTCTTAGGTTAATGACTCCCCAAAAACATGATTTATAAAATTTAAACTAAAAAAAAAAGAATCCCTTCCGTGGGACCATTCTTATGGATACAGTGTTGATGTCCTTTTTAGAAATAACTTAGTCACCCGGAAAATAATGAAGAGATGTCATTTTATTTACTGGGAAATACAAACATTAGGCCTAATATGAATTGTAAATAGAAACCAGAAACTAATCTTGGCATTAAGATCAACAAGTCTTTATTAATATGTTGTTTTGAGAGAATTAAGCAGTGAGGCATGAGGAATAGGATATACTATCTTTATAAATTTGAGAGTTGAAAAGGTCATTAAAATTTATCTAAACAACCTGCTACTCAATATGAGTCCCCTTTCCAGCATCTCTGACAGATGTTTATTCAACAGCTGCTTGAATATCTCCAGGACAGCCATTTTATGAAAATGTCATTTCCTATATGGAGACAAAACCTACTTCTTTGTCTTAAAGCTGGCCTCCCATACTGCTAGTGAGAGTCTAAATGGGAACAAGTTTTCCGAAGTTTATTTTGGCAAAACAAATCACAAAACTCTAAAATGTATTTATTCATTCTCCCTATGGTTCTAGTTATAGGTCTTTATCCTAAGAAAATAATTTAGTTATATATAAGAAATATATGTATTATATATATTTCTCATCGTTGATCTTTCTATCTCTCTTTCCCTCTCTGAAACCAAAATAAACATATTTTTTAATTTATCTTTATTGTTGAAAGTATTACAAATGTCCCCTCCATTGATATATATATATAATATATATATATCATATATTATATACATAGGAAATTTCTTATAAGGAATTTACATATATATGGAATTTACTTGCTATGTTACTTAGAAAAGCGAAAATTGGGAAACAATCTAAAGTTCAAGGATGAAGGATTATTAAAGTAAATTATGATAAATCCATACAAAGGAATACCATACAGTCACCACAAAGCATGTTGCACATAAATGTAGTCACAACATACTTTAATTACATACTGTATATAAAACATTTAGTAGACTTTCTGACATAGAGGAAACAAATGATAAATATTACATTAAATATATTTCTTTAAATAGAAAATAAAAAAGATTATTCAGTATGCCATTTACTTAAAAATACATATATAGCCCTGGCCATTGTGGCTAGTTGGTTAGGCATCATCCCGTGTACCCAAAAGTTTTCAGGTTTGATTCCCAGTCAGGGCATATGCCCAGGTTGCACACTCCCCAGTAGGGGGCCTGCAGGAAGCCGCCAATCAATGTTTTGTTCTCACATCGATGTTTCTCTCTCTCTCCCTCTCCCTTCCTTGCTGTCTAAAAATCAATAAATTCTCTTTTAAGTACATGTTCAGATATACGAACAACTATAAGTAAAATATGACAAAATATTAAAAGTTGTATTCAAATGTAAGATTAAAAGATATAATTTTTGTTTCCTTTCTTGTCTTTCTGTATTTACCAAGGGTTTTGCATTGAGTATGCATTCCTCTTATAGTCAAGAACTAAATGTTATTTTCAATACATTTATCCAATATTTAATAAATACCTACTATATTCCAGATACAAATGAATAAGGCTTACATTTCATTATATAACCACACTGTATACTGATTATGAATGTATGTATATATTCTGTAAGTACAAAAAAAATCATAAATAGGAAGGATATATACCAATTTCATGATGGTGGAAGTTTCTGGAAAGGAAGGGAAGGTCATAAAGTTCTGGAAGGTTAGAAAACAATTTAAATTGTGTCAATAAAGTTTTATTTATTTAAAAGGAAAAGAAAATATCTAAAGCAAATGATAGTGTAGCATCACTTTTCAGCTTGGGTGGTAAGTATGATCATCCTGGGTTTATATTTTTAAAGATTAATAATATAATAAAATGTAAAACTCTTAGCAATAAATAATATTGCATTACAGTAAGTATTATAAAAAATAATGAACATGAAAATTATGCAGCCTATGACTGAATAATTCTCCTCCAACTTATATGAGTCTATATGTCCACCAAAAGACACATTTAGGAAGGTTTATTGCACCCTTACTCATAATAGTGCAAAACTAGAACCAACTCAAGTGTCCATTAACTGTAGAATGGATAAATAAATTATGGTATTTTTAAAACAATGTTAATGAGATATAATTAATGTACCAATACATTCACTCAACTTAAAATGTGCAATTCAATGATTTTTAGCACAAGGTTATGTAACTATCATCATCGTCGAGCTTTAGAACATTTTCATTACCCCAACAAGGTCCTCATGTTCTTTTATAGTTAATCTCTGTTCCCACCCTCGGTTCTAAGCAACCATTAATCAACTTTTTCTATATATTTGCCTAATTGTGGCATTTTCTTACAACTGAAGCAAATTGTGGTGTATTCTTATAAAGAATACAGTCAACAATGATGAATCTCGCAGGTAAAACACTGGGTATCAACAGACAAAGGAACAAAAAATAGCGTATGCTATATGATTCCATTTATAAATGTTCAAGGAGAATAAACACAATTCCATAGTGACAAAGGTCAGAATAGTGGTTATCATTAGAGGGGTACTGACTTGGAAGGAAAAGGAGGGAAACTTGTGAAGTGCTGGAAATATTCTGTAAGTTATCTGGCCACATGGCTATATACCTATGTAAAAATTAATAAATTGATTCATTTAAATTTTTAATTTTATATCTCAATTAAAAAAAAATACCACACCCATGCCAATTTTTGTGTCTTAAACCCTTGCTTACCTCATTATTTTTCCCCTCCCCTCTCATTTCTGTTTCTCACATGTCATTGCCAAGTTGAATGTGAAGTTTCTGAAAAATGTTACTAAAACCACTCAGTTATTTAGTTAAAAGACCTAGGAAAAGACAAAGTGAATGTCATGAATTCATCTTTGCTTTCTCTTCTCTACTGGTCTACATTTTTTTTTTAAATATGTTTTTATTGATTTCAGAGAGAGGAAAGGAGAGGGAGAGAGAAAGAGAGAGAAACATCAATGATGAGAGAGAATCATTAATTGGCTGCCTCCTGCACACCCCCTACTAGGAATCAAGCCTGAAACCCAAGCATGTGCCCTGACTGGGAATCAAACCATGACCGCCTGGCTCATGGGTCAACACTCAACCACTGAGCCACCCCGGCCAGGCTGGTCTACATTTTTTGAAGTGTTGTTCTATGATAATAGATAATTTATGAGAAGAGGAAATGGGTTTATGAGGACAGATTTTGGCTGAAAATAGCTATAAAAGCAGTAGCCAAACTGTTATGGTGTTCCTAAAAATTAACGGAAGGAAGGAAGGAAGGGAGGGAGGGAGGGAGGGAGGGAGGGAGGGATGGCTTTGCCATCCAAGTTGTTCAATCACATTAATTTTACATGCCTAAAAGTGTAAAATGTACCGTGTAAAAAGATAACAAGATTGAAAGAATTTTCCTTGCTACTTAGATTTTAAAAGTTTAGTGTGTGAATATCACAAAGTATCTGGTATTCAGAAATCAACAATGTAATGAAGAGTAACACCTCTGTGGTTTCTGTGCCCTCGACAGTGGGCTTCAATAGTCGGTCAGTCACAGTGACCCCGCACTGCAAGCCCACCTCTAAATGCACCGCTTAAACTCAGGGCCCTGCTGCCGTCTGTTACACGGCCGCGTTCTCGAGGGAATCCCAGCCGACTGAAACCAGTCAACCAGTCCCGGTCACAACCCCTGTGCTTGAGAGGGTGCATCTAAAATAGCTACTGCTCACTGGAGGAGACTGTCTGAGAGCACTGTTTAATGACTTATCAAAGTTTTCTTAGCATCACTTCAATATCATTCTTTAGTAATGTAGCCATTTTCAGAAGAGAGCTAAATCTGAAAATAATTCTCAAGCCCTTTTATAGGAAACCAGAGTGCCATCTCATTGTTTCAAAGCCACGTTCTTTCTCATTCCATACCTGTCTCCAGATTAAAATCAAAGTATAAAATCTAGCCACCAAAGCCAACAGTGTTCTCAACAATAATAATCTTGAGTATCTGAAAATTCGTGACATTATTGAGCTACGAATCAACAATGTTTTAGTTGCAAATGGCAAAAAAAATCAGTAACCATTCAACTTAGCTTTTTAAAAAGAGAAGCTAATTTATTAGCTAAGTATCTAAGAGTTGAGGGTTTAGTACTGATTTCAGGCTTAGCTCGATTCAGGTCTTCAATCCTCCATCGTGTCTGTTCCTCTGCATCTTTCCATATTGACCTCAAATTTCTTTTACAGACGCAGCAAAGAACAAGACTTCAATAAGTTCCAACTTGTATTTTCAATAGTTCATCATCCAAAAGAAAGTGGGACCTTTCCTCCCCATCCCCAACCCCAATTCAAGGGCTGATCTATCAAATCTTAGGGAAAACTTAACCTAGTTTTGGACACATACCTATTACTGAAAAAAATCACAAAGACTAAGGGGAAGGAATAAGAAATTGGCCATTCTGGTCATAACCCACCGGAGGCAGAGAAGAGAGTGTCTCGTGGCATAGAGCTCCCATGGGACTGCATGGAGTTGAGGAGATTTCTAAAGAAATCTGTGCTGGCACTGACAGAGGAGGAGTGGGGAGTGAGCCAGGCCAGCAGATGTCTACTAGTGTCACCACACTTATGAGCTAATTCTTTCCGTGTACTCAGCAGAGGTTTTCTGGCAAACAGAATGTATATTTCTGGTCGTCTCCAGGATAGCAATGAAAATTTCACTGTTATCAGCCTTCAGAAACCTGAAAGTCCTTTGAGAGGGTCAAGTGTAGGGAAGAAACAGAGATAACATTTATTGGTCCATTAACTTGGGAATAAAAGTCATAAAAATTCCTTTAGGCAAAAGTTATTCCCCCATCTATCCTGCATACATTTTGGCAGTTCACTTGACCTATTTTTTTAAAACATGGATATTTTGACTTGGCTGCACCAAAATGATAACCAATGAGTTGTAAAAATACTGGGTTTTGTTTTAATGATGTGCTAAGTTGAACTAATGCCTCCAAACTTTATCCCATCTGCCAACTCTGCTGCACCTGATGAGGCTGGGCAAGTTGGGTGAAGTTGAAGGATGAGCTGAATGAGCTGACAGTGTCTGTTCCGTACAATAATTGATGCTTAAGGTCATGAGAAAAAAATACTAGAAGGAAATTTAGGTAAATATTTCTCTAACTATAAAGTGGGCATGTCAAAATATTTTTTAAATATTTAAAAGTATCTAAGCCAAAAATATAAAGGAAAGATGGCTAGATTTGCCTGCCACAGTGAACATGATTATTAGCAAAGTTACAAGAAAACGGAAAACTAGTAAAAATATTTGGAGCATATGTAATGAAAGGAGGATTAATATTTTTAATATAAGAGCTTTAAAAATCAATAAGAAAAAGACAAATGCAGCAATAAAATATAGTGAAGGAACATGTAACAGTAATTTCAAAAGAAGTAAATGAAAAAATATAGTCTAATGACATGGGAAGAGATATTTAAATTCATTATTAATCAACGATATAAAAATTAAAGAAATTTGAGCTTATTTGGTAAATATTAAAACACTTAATAACATCCACTGCTATTAGATGTTTAGATTGGTACAGCCTTTCAGGAAAGCCTTGCTACCGGTATTATGTATGATTTTAAATTTTAAGTGTATATTCCCCCTGACCCAGCATTCCTGCTTCTGAAACTTACAAGGGAGAAAAAAAGAGAACCGTGTGAAAGGATTGTTAGTGTGTGGATGGGTGCATCTGAGTGTATATGTTTGAGCACATGTTGTGTAAAAGGATTTGGAGGTTGTACCATGTAATAATAATGCACAATTGTAATCCCTAAGTGTCCAATAACAAGGAATTGATCAAATAAGCTAAAAATTGTTCTTTAAAATGGATCCCCCAGAAATTTTACATGATGGCACTGATCTCTATATAGAGACTTAAAAAGATGCACTTGTATTTTAGGTGATTTTAACCCTTTTTTGCTACGTGTTGTTTTAAATACATATGACTGTGAGATCAAGATTCAGACCCCATATTTCCATGCTTGTTTCTTACCCCTCTTTGGGGGATATTCTTGATTTTTTATCAAAAACGTCAGCAGGTGGAGCATACTTCTCACCACCTGCAGAGTTTCAGCCATAGCCAAACTGCATGGACAACCAGGTCACTGCTATTGTCTAAACAAAATGTTACGAAATAGCAAGCAGGCATGATGTTCCTGGACAGAGGACAAGAGACATTAGAATTTTGCAGAATATTTTATGCTCTAAGTTCACCTGAGGTATAATGTGTATAAATTATTTTGTAAGATAAAATAGTAAAGCCCAAGCTTTAGGAAACAAGTGAATTAATTTATCAATCAAAACTTTCCAGAGTAAGGGTAAATAGTCACATGTCTTATTATCAATAAACTCCCCAATATGCAATTTTGGGGTCTCTAAGGGTCTTCTCACACACAAGGCTATAGCTGATGGGCATGGGAAGACCCTAGATCAGCAAACAATGGAATCATGTGTTCCAATTTTTTTTTTAAGGATACATATGTGAAATATGTTAACAATGATCATATCTGAGTGAAAAGATCACAGTTAATTTTTATTTTTATATAATTCATAACATTGTTTTAATCATTTTTGGTTAAAAATAACACCCTTTTAATTTTTAAAAAATTTTATTGACAGTGAGTGAAACACTTTATTGGTTAATTTGTAGTTTGTCAAAATGTACTCTTGTCAAAACAACTGTAGCTAAAAGGCTGTGTCAGCATGTAGTGTATTTCTTAAGACAATCCTGTTCACGTTTTTGCACCCACTGCCTCATTTCTGCTAGCCAAGAATTTCCTAAACTGTCCCATGATATTGTTATTACATGAAAAAAAATAATATATATGAGAAACATTAAGATAACCAAAATTAGGCAGATTACATTGCTTCAGACCTTCTCATAATATTAAACATAATATGTAATATTACCAGATTTTTTTCTAAATAAACTTCTCACTGTACTAGCCTTCCAAGGAACAATCTTAGATGAGTATTGGGACCTATTCTGATCTTCCTAAACTCCTCACAACTCTTTTTACAAGTGGGTCCCACCTGTGGTAACAGTTCACCTGATCTCTTGTAGGCACAGCACACCTCATTTTCTGAGCTAATTTTCATTAAATCAAGATCATCAACAACCTTTGCTGTATGGCTACAGATGGAACCTTTTTTTTTTTTTTTAGTTATCAATGTCTGTCCTCAATTTTTGACAGGTTGGCCCTCTATATGTTTAAAAGAAGAGTCTTCTTCCTTGTTTTTTCTCTGTTGTCTCAGATATTCTCATTTAGGTTTTTTTGTTGTTGCTGTTACATTGTTGGCTGCCTCTGCTCATTTTGCTTCTTACATGTTGATTTTCCCTGCAGATTCTGTCTGGCAACCATTCTTTTGACACCAAACACTCCCTGGGTGATCTCATTCTCACCTGCAATTTCAACAAGCAGCTCTCATAAGCTCATGATTCATAAATCATGAAGAGCCTTCAGCCAGCATCTACCTTCTAGGGTTGATGTTTACGTAAACTGCCCCCCTTCATCTCTCTCCTAGGAAGCCCCACAGGCACATCAAACTGAATGCATCCAAAATGGAAAAGTATTTTTCTCCTCCCACGTAACACTGTTTCTTCCATTAACAAATGAAGTCACTCATCCACCCAGCTTCCAGCGGCTTCACTTATTTCTCTCCCTCACATATCAAGCCATTGATGACCAATTTTTGTTCGTTCTCCTTCATAACATCTCTTTAAAGATCTACATCCCCCATTCCAATGACCATTATCTTCGTTCTCAACACCTGCGCCTGTCACCTAAACTATTGCAGAGTTAGCACTCAATAAAAATGTGTTGAATAAATAAATGATTTTTCTTAAGTCTTGTCCCTCCTGATTTATTCCCGTGCCTGCAACATGGTGTTTATACTAAAACTCAAACTGGATTTCGTCTCACCTTGAAGGGTAATTGCCACTCCCAAAGAACAAGAACAAACTGCATCATGTACATCAGCTCGTTAGTTGGCTCTCGCTCACCTCTCCAGCCTCGCCTGTCACCGCTCCCCAGAACCATGTTCCTCCTCTTTCTTTCTTCCTCACCAAAGCTCATCTGGACCCAATTCTTACCCCACACTCTGGATTCAGCTAGAATGCCATCATCCTAGGAAAACTTCCAATCTGCCAAGAGTGGGTTAGGTGCCCTTTTATACGACTCTGTATTATTACCCTATTGAATTTTTATGAATACATACGTCACACTGATGAGTTTTCCTGATGACTTGACTGTAGTATCCTTAAAGGCAGGATCTGTAAGTTATGCATCATGTCATGCTCAAGAATAGCCCAGGATCTGACACACACTAGGCCACTCAGATTTAAGGTTCCCATCTGTATAATAGAGACATTGTCCTACCAACTTAACAGGATCATCAGAGGATCAAATGCACAGTTGCCAAATAAAATACAGGGCAACTGGTTAAGTTTACAATCCGGAAAAACAAGAAATAAATTTTAGTAGTCAAACCAGACTTTCTCGAATGTCTCCCATCTCGGACAATTTGCTTCTCAACCTGACAACCCTTTCATGCTGATACCTGTGTGATCAGCCATGCATCTCTCAGGCGACAAAGGAGAGAAGGTGCGCGTATGAGTCACTTTACCACTGTTAACATCTCAGGAAAGTGTGCTGAGAATATTTTCATGTTTTTTTGCTTTTGTTGCTGCTTGTTAGTATTAAATTTTCATTTTTTTACTGCATATTTTGTTTCCTTTTTGTTAAATTTTCATTTACAGTTCATGTCCTTTTTGTTTTTAAAGTATCTATAGATTAAACAGTACATTATACATATACTATATATAAGCAAGATTAAAACATGGAATCATTTGGGGGTCTGGAATGAATTAATTCAATTTACATTATTTCTAGTGGGATAAAATGGTTCCATTTTCAAACAGCCTTCCAGAACGAATCAAGTTCAAGAACCAAGGCTTCACTGGTATATGTCTCATGCAACATTTGGAACATATTTACACTAAAAAAAAAAATTTTTGTGTAGCTAGAATTCAAATTTAACTGGGTATCCTATGTTTCCCCTAAATCTGGCAACTCTAATAAAATAAGATTATATATCTATAAAAGTGCTTTACAATCTATAAAAGTTTCTACAAAAATGTAAGCAAATATAAGCCCTATTCTTTCAAAAATCTCTTACAGCTTTGAGATGAATGAAAGAAGTTTCCATGTTAAGCTTCTGCAATTTTCATTCATTACTGACAAATCTTGCTATGTGCATTTATTTGTTCTTCTTAAATTAAGCAATATTCTTCTTGAAAACAAAAGTAAGTTCTTGGGGAAATATGTTTAATTTCAGGCAACTGGATACCAAGATGAATGCTGACCACCTAAAATGATCATTACACTAGAGAAGACTGGGAGAAAGAGGAGAGAGGAAAAGGGGACTTAACACTGTGTTTGTAATCAAGAAATTTCAAGAGATAAAACCCTAGGCTAGCTCTTCTTTTAATACTATATCTACAATTGCTACCATAAGTTTAGAACTCACTGATCTGCACTGATTAATCTAAATAGTGAGACATAAGCTTTCTAATTACCCACTTGATTTAAGGTGTAAGAAGCATTAATATAATCTAGAAAAGTACCTGGCTGGAGAGAGCTCAGATGCTTACTTCCTCAATGAACCCTCATGTGTCACCAGCTCAGGCACCGGTTTTCTCATCCTTAAGAAACACGATATTGCCCTGGCCAGGTGGCTCAGTTGGTTGGAGCATCATCCTGTACTCCAAAAGAGGTTGCAGGTTCCATCCCGGTCAGAGTTTGTACAGGAGGCAACCGATCCATGTTTCTCTCTCACATCTTTCTCTCTCTCTCTCTCTCTCTCTCTCTCTTTCTCTCTCCGCCTCCCTCCCTCTCAAATCAATAAAAACATATCCCTGGGTGACGATTTAAAAAAAAAAGAAACATGGTATTCATTCAGGTGATTTCTAAATTTCAACATACTTCTAACACTCTGAAATGTTATGAAATATTCACTGATATATCATGCTATAGGCATTAGTAGAAACAAAAGGTTGAAATGTCTTATTTGTGTATCATTTTATCAAATGAAACCTACTCAAGTGATATTTATAACTCCACTTGTTAATCTGTTATAATTATATACATCTAGTCCACCCAAAGACAGCAAGGAAGGTGTACAAAGTTTTAGTGGCAGCAGAATCATAATGTTTGGAATTTCAGTAAAGTTACAGGAGACCCACAATTGGCCATGTTTAGGTAGAAGGAAAGACACAAAGCTTCATCTCTTCATTCCTCAAGAAGATAAGGGACAGAAGAGACTAATTTGGAAATGAGCTTAAATGTCAAGTACGGGGACATCAGGAACAAGAATCACTGGACTGCAAGAGATTTAAAAAATTACTCCAGGCAGACACAAATCACCTCCAGTAAACAGATTCCCTTGCAAGCAGCAAAGTTAAAAGACAGATGTTCCCATTTTGCACATACCAGTAACAGGGAGGAGGCTCCCAAAACCTAACTGACCTTACGCAGGTGAGTGAAGGAAGCAATTTGTCTAGCCCAGCCTTCCTCTGTGCTTTCCTTTGCCTGCACTCACTGAGCCCTCCCAGGCCCCAGAATGTTGGGGCTGTGGGAGAAGAAAGCCTGGAGGGTCTCTAGGGCCCCTGAGCTGAGGCCTGACACCTAGGAATGAGAAGGAGTTGGTCAAGGGGGGGAGGCATTTGAGGGTGACCTTTATTACTGCAGGGATTGCTCACCTCCCTTGCTTCTGATGGGAACTGCACCCTCCCCCACTCTGGCATGAGATGCTCCAGCAGGAAACTGCGTTCTTCTTAAACGGCCTGCACTTGCGACCATGGTGATTGGTCCAGGTGGCAAGTGTTCCAAGATAGGCTAGTCATCCTCCCCCTTCATGATTTTCTAAATTAGAAGGAAATGAATAGAGTCTGCAGATCTCTGGTGGTGAAGCGAGGAAAATGTCAGGCAATAAGCTGCCGGCAGCCACGTTCAAGGCCGCGTGGAATAAGTGGAGTGCAGGAAAACAAATGCAGCCAACAGACAGACAAAAGAGATCAGAGGCAGCTGGCTGAGCCCTGGCTCTATCAGGGCCTGGTTCCACCACGGTCCTGCCCTTCCCTGATTCGCTCAATTTACGTGAGCTGGTAACTCCCTCCCTTTATTTCCCAGGTTTTTTTTTTACATTGAGTCTTGCCAATGTGCACACACTATTTATAACATTAAAAACAGAGGGAACAACATTTGCAAAGGCAAGGAGCAGTGGCATAACTGATAAAATGTCTAATTAGGGCGTCCAATCTCTGCCTCTCCCTAAAAGACTGGGGAAAATACTCCACATTATAACAATCCAGGCAGAGTGTGCTTTTTCTCTAATGATTTATGGCATCATTAATTTGAGAGAGGCCTTTTTATGAGCAGAAGAGGAACGTCTGAATTATTGCAAGGGAAACCTTGATAAGTAATGTATCTGGTATTGATTATACCCTCATGGATATTTGATCTGGCATTTATAATTTGGCTATTCAACATTTCAGGAGAGTGAGGCTTAAATTTTACCACCGAGTAGACAGAATTATGAACTTGTCCACAGGCCACTCGGCAGAGCAGCCTTCCACAGCCTGTGTTCAGAGAAGAGAAGCATGCTCGTGCTGGCTCAGGAAATGCAGCATGAAAAAGCCTTCCTCTTGGAGAGTCACTGCTTATTAGCACATAAGAACAGTATCAGTAAATAAATCTGCTTAATTTGTATAACAGTTAAACAAACAAACTTATTTGCACAAGGAAAGATTTGCTTTGTCCTTTCCACATATAACAAACCCCAAAGCAGTTTTACCTTAACACCAATAAGCATTTAAAACCACTAAGGGTGCTCAGCCGGGCGTGGCTCAGCAATAGAGCATCGACCTAGGATCCAGAAGATCACAGTTAGATTCCCGGTCAGGGCACATGCCCAGATTGTGGGCTCGATCCCCAGTCAGGGGGGTGCAGGAGGCAGCTGATCAATGCCTCTCTCATCATTGATGTTTCTCTCTCTCTCCTTCTCCCTTTCTCTCTCTGAAATTAATAAAGATATTTAAAAAAACAAACAAAACAAAACACTAAGGGAAGCATACTGTATAGACATGTACGAAGATTTTAGGAGTTTCACCCACTCTCTGGTCATGGAAACTCAAAGGCAAATTAAATTATATGTTCCAGCCCGGCAGGGCATGGCTCAGTGGTTGAGCGTCAACCTAGGATCCAGGCAATCCGGGTTCGATTCCCGGTCAGGGCACATGCCCAGGTTGTGGGCTTGATCAATGACTCTCTCATCATTGATGTTTCTGTCTCTCTCTCTCCCTCTCCTTTCCTCTCTCTGAAATCAATAAAGATATATTAAAAAAAAAAAAATTATATGTTCCAGTACCACAAAGTCACAGGCATTTTTTTTTTTTAATCTTCACCTGAGGACATGGTGAGAGAGAGGAAGCGGGGGGGGGGGGGGGGGGGGGGGGATATCAGTGTGAGAAAGAAACATTGATCAGTTGCCTTCCATACGTGCCCCAACCAGGGATTGAACCTGCAACACAGGTATGTGCCCAGACTAGAAATCCAACCCACAGCCTTTCGGTGCACAGGATGATGCTCAGCCAACTGAGCCACCCCAGCCGGGCAGTCCAGGAAGATTTTAAAGAGGTTCAGGCAATTTTTTCTCAAGGACATTTTGTGTATGCTAATAGTATTGGAACTTAAGGTTAGTGATCAATTGAAAATTTTGTTTCCATTTTTTCCAGACGTTTTGAAGCCCAGGTAGGCACATGGAATGCATGAGCCACAGTGGTGGTAGCTTCACTCCTGGAAGAAGGGGAAACAATACGTCTCATACAGGGAAGAAGCAACCAGCTCTACTGGGTGAGACAGCAAGGTGCAAAGCCACCCAAGGCAGGTCAGGGGGGAGGAGGGTCCCAAACTTGGTCCCAAAATAAGGCTGAAGACAACCGCATGAATGCAAAAGATCTGATGGTTGCTGACTGCTTTAGCATAGGAGAGGGTGAGGGAGGATCGTGGGTGATGACGGGATTTCTGGTGGGGACACCAGCTGAGTGATGGACTGAGGACCAAATGAGCAACATCTCATTCCTGTCAGGCCAGAAATTCAGTCTGTCAAGAGTCTGAGAAAGGAGACATTCTCTGCTTCTTGCTGGGCCAGCTCCTTTTTCTGATGTCTGTCCACTGTAATATGATTCTAGAGCACCAAGGACATTTAAATCAGCACAAGGTGACAGAAACAAGTGCGCATAAGAAACCTGCTCATTCACAGATAAGCACGTCTACCCAAGTGTGGAGAATCGTTTAGAATCATTTGAAACTAAATGAACTGTCAATACGCCCTGGACGATAGCTGGTTGAGATAAAAATTGTGAAGGTAGCCCTGCCTCACATAGGCAGAATAAATACAAAACTAAATCCACAGAAGGCACTTAAGATGCCTTAAAATGACAAGTTGGCTTTGATGATGTGAGGGATGAAAGATTAACTTTCCTCCAAAAAAACGGGGGTTTGTCACATAATAGCCAGTAGTACTAATCATTAGAAATAATTACAAATGGTACACAAATAGATTCAAAGAACCATATAAATAAGAACTTAAAAAATTCATGAGCTGCCATCCTTTACTAAAGTACACAATTTGGCAATATGTTAATAACTTGACAGCACTATATTACAATCAAGGTTTCTAGAATAAATCATTTCTGGTTTTCACTACTGAAAGCATAACCCAAAGCATTTTACTGATCCCACTCAGCTTTATTCAAATACAGGAAAGGCTGTATTCAACCATATCCAGAATGTAATGGAATAATTCTAGGATAAAGTGTAGAGTCTTTATTCTTTTCTAAATAAATCTTATGAACATATCTGGTATATAATTCTCTTTTCTCAAAAAATTATGTTGTAGTCCTTAGTTATTTTATGCTAGCCTCAAAATTGCTTATATACGCTCATGTTTCATCTCCTTCAGCATTATCTTGAATTCCTGAGGAGCGAAAGACAGGTAAAAATGCATTGTTTTGTGAATGCTCTTCTATGAATTAGGTATGCATGTATATTTTGCTGGAGTTTCCATTGCTTTTGATCTGCCATTATTAGCTTATCAGAATAATAAATTTTTTGTAAAATAATTTCACTTATTTTTCTAGTAATGCAGATTTAGGGATAATCTATTCTTTACCAGCTCTCAATAAGATAAAACATATGACATTAGAGAGTAATTTGGATATTTTACTGACTTTATATTTTGGCAATGTTTCATGCCTCATTTGCCTGAAAGCTCATTAGATTAGTGCAACACCATGTTTTAATGCAAATAGGTTCAGACTTATTTTTCCAAGTATGTTGAGCCCTGCTTATTTTCTGTATTTTCATGCTTGAGTTCATAAATTGCAAAGTTTCCCCCTTCTGTTTGCTCTGTCTTCCTTTATATAGCATTTGTTGGAGGTTCTCTATTTTAAGAGAGAGGGAGGAGATGAAAAGTAAATTGTCCCCTTGGGCTTGTGAAATAAAGTTTGCCTATCTATAATGGGCAAGCTCAATTATTTCTTAGATTTCACTGAGCCAATTTGTGACAAGTGTATGAACTAAAACTAACACATCAATGGGAAAGAAACCAGGAAACAGTGATTGGAGGTATGCCTGGCAAGGACAGCAACGGAGACCTCATCCTCTCAGCCAGTATAATCACCTCAGCTATGTGGGCCTGAAGATTAGTCAGGCGCCAAGCCGGTAAGACTTCACAGCCCCAGGAGACCTCTGGATTTTCCCTCAGGCCCTACAGAGGTTGTGTTTTCAAAAACCGAGCTGTATCTTGAACGTCTTCCTGGTCATCCACCTCTGTCCTCCTTATAATGAGGTTACACTTGAATCTAACTAACTAAAATATACACTTTCTTGCAGAGGAATTTTTAGATCAGGATAAATGATCAGTGAGTCTTGTCTGGTCCTTGATCTTGTTCTTCTGCATTTTGGAGGCACTTGAGAGTCATGTTGGTTGTAAGATTTAAGTGAACACACAGATTAGTTATCTCTCCTCCCACCTCCCCACTGTGCTTTAATTGTTACATATAAAAGTCACTTGCATACCTTCTTAAGTATCTGAACTACCTTCTCATTTCTCTGTTGTGCCTACAAACCCTTCACTAGGCCCCTGGCCTTTGTCTGCCCCAGCTCTCACTGGAGGTCTCTCCCTTGCACTCCCAGCTCAGGGCTCTCACCTCGTCCTGGACCATATTAGGAAGTATTGCTTGACCCCCGTGTAGCCAATAATCATATGCCACCTCTCTTTGCATTCCTCTTTGCATTATCTGATTTTTCATGTAGTATGTTTTAGCTCCCCAACAAGAAAGCATGCGCCTATATTTCTGTCATACCTGTATACTCAGTGGTGCCCTAAAAAGAGTACATGCTCAATAAATTCTTGTTAGTTTGTGAATTTCCCTTATTTTACAGACACCATTTACTATGGGATCAAGCATGGAGCCCTCAGTCAAGGCTCCCAACGAATTACTTTTGTCTCAAACAGTTTTAGTCCCTAAAATAGTACCTTTTATTACTTAGCTCTTTACAGTTATTTTTTAAAATTTTTTCATATGCCTACTTACACATGGTACTACGTTAGACAGAGTTTGCTATTTCTATTTTGCGGATAAGAAAATTAAATCCCAGTAAGATTAGCGTGAATTATTTTCATCACTAGCAAATGGCCTTCACAAACCAGAGTTGTCTGAACACTTGTCTCAGGACTCTTTCCACCACACCAATCTGCTCAAATAAAACACACTCTTTCCATTTGGGTCATTGATTCCCATTTAGATTCAGAGTCCCTAGAGCTGTGCTGACCAATATTATGACCACATGTGGCCATTGAGCACTGGACATAGTCGAACACTGCATGCTGAAATGATAATACTTTGAATAGAAATAAAATATATTATAAAAATTAACTCCCCCGTGTCTATTTTTTATGCTGCCACTAGAAAAAATTTTTTAAAAATATATCTTTATTGATTTCAGAGAGAGGAAGGGAGAGGGAGGGAGGGATAGAAACATCAATGATGAGAGAGAGTCATTGATTGACTGCCTCCTGCACCCCGTCTACTAGGAATCAAGCTCACAAGCCGGGCATGTGCCCTGACCCGGAATCGAACCGTGATCTCCAGGTTCATGCGTCAACATACAACCACTGAACCACGGTGGCCAGGCACCACTAGAAATTTTTTAAATGCAGCAAGATTATATTTCTACTGGGCTGAGCTATAAGGGTCACTATAATCCGAAAGCTGTGTTCCCTCCCCACACCTTTGTGCCCACCGCTCTTCATTTCTGCAATAATACTCAAGTTGTTATGGCTAAGGCATGACTCTCTGAGGCCAAACAATAGTAGCGCCTTTGTAAGAAGCAATTGTCTCTCACCATATATTACTTCGAAAAGCAGATTGGTATTTCCCTGCACCTACTACAGCTTGGTGGTTATTATAGCCCCAGGGAGTAGCATTTGCTCAATACGTGAGAGACTAATGCAGGGTTGTTACTAAAATAATTTCTTTCTGGTTAACGGAAGCAATATGAGACAATGAATGTTAGTTTTTTTCAAACTATCATCATGAAGAAGTGTCTGACAAAACTGAGTATTTTTCAGAAAGGTTAAGTACCATTAACAAAGTTAATTTCACTTGGTATCTCCTAGTCACAGTCTTCTTTCTGACTCAAAAACCAATTTCTTAGGAGTCCTTTGAAATTCTGTAGGTAGATATCATAGAAATGGATTATGACAGTTTTACTTGCTAACTTAGCTCTGAAATGTTCACAATGTCAAGTGGGAAATTAATAATTACACTACTTTTCACCACTGAATGTCTGTCAAAGAGAACAAAGCCATACCAAGCAGAAGCAAAGGACAAAGATGGAAGCATTTGTGACACCATCTCCAGTCTCTGCATGAAACAGAAAAATCAAAGACAAGTTCAATATGTTCCCCCCAAAGTTAATACACACAAAGTACTAGTGTATAGGACAAATTAAATTAATTCACTATTCAGCCTGCCTTTAACTATGTATCAAGAAATAAGTTTTGTCACATTAAAATGTAGAGAGATTTAAGTCAAAGAAGGGTAAAAATCTCAGGTCAGAAATTAAACTTCTGAAACATAGATTCATCCTTACCTATATAATATCCATACTCACACTAGTGAGAGCAAGACAAGTCATTTTTCCTACTAGTTACATTAATAAAGGAATTCAAAACACTGATGCTTTGGATGATCTGTTCACACCAGTGTGGCATGGCCCCTCGGGGATTGGCTAAAAGTTAATCAAGCCAGTCGCCAACTTAAAGTATTTAACTATAAACGATTATACCCTCAGGGGTTTTGTGAAAATACAGACAAGTTTATTCATAAATTAAGTATCCCTTATGTGATTTGATTTGTGAGCGACCAGAAAGATCCCTTCACTGAAACATTTTATGAATGGATTCTGAAAGTTCCTCCTTAATAAAAGTCACCCATAAAACCCTTGCCCCCATCATCAGTATTTTGGGAATAAATCTAAATCACTCACTTATGAGGGTGGTCATATCAGGCAACCTCTTATGTGGTGTGGAGTACAGAAGGGAAGGAGGTAGATGTTAAAATCTGTAGGAATTGGGGTATCATTTCAGAGGGGTTAGAAATAGGAGGTAGAAGGTGCCAAAAAAATAATCATTCCTCAATATTTTCTTCAGCAAAGAAGTAATGGCCTTGAAAAGATGGCCAGGGTTTCAGGTTCACCCTGTATGAGTCATGTTAAAGACAAATGTATACTTGGCATTGATCATGAGCTTAAACTTCAATAGATCATCCCTTAAGTCTCTGATGCTAAATGGCTTTAAGAATAGCTTCGTGTTGTAAAGGAAATTCACCTGGGTAACAATTTCAAGATGCCAAGAGTCTCAGCTCCCTGCTTTTATCACCAGCTGAAAAGCCAATAAGTCTTAATTGTCTCTGAACAATCTCCAGCTGTGTAACCTTCTCTCGGTGCAGAATCTTTATAAAAGAAAGGCCCATAAAGTAGTTTTCTAAGCGCCGTATTTATGCTGAGATTTAAATTTCAATTACAAAGAGAAATTATATCTCCCATTTGATGCAAATGCATTTGAACATGTTATGACTATAAAAGCAAAACCTGCTTAATCCTCTCATAAACTTGGTAATTGTATGAAACTCATATTGTTTCCTATACAGAGTATGTGAATGACAATCAGCATTCTAAACAGTAGCTTAAGTCAGAAACACAACACTTCACAATATTCTCAGTGTTTTACCCTTCCATTTATTCTGTATAACAAGCAGAGTGAAATACGTTCCCCATATTTTAAAAGTGAAAATAGGAGTTTATTATTCTACAATTTCTGGATCTCACAGACCTAATGTTCTACACAAAAGGCATTCAGAACTATATTTTATACATTTTTATGTTAGCACACCAATATTTCCTTAAGTCTATCCTAGTGTGCAATAGAAATCTAAACATTTTAAAAACTAAAAAACACTTCTTTCAGTACTGAAAACACTCCAATTGTTATGGAAATCTAATCACCCTTCAATTCTTTCTCTAGTCACAGATCAAAGTGGAGCACTTTGGTTGGAAATAATTTGCCCCCACCCCTAGGCCCTACCTGTTGATAAACTTTCCTTGAGTGGAAATGGGGAAAGACCACAATTCCAGGGAAGATGGAAAGAATGTGAAGCGGTTGGACATCCCACTGTCCAGAGGAACTGAGATTGCCAGGGGAAAGGATTTGACAGTCCCTTGGTCCTATATCCATATATTCAAGTCCATTCCTACGTTAGAGACACATTTCCTTTCCTCAGTACAGGAAGCTTTGGGAATCTCCAAAAGTGTGAACTCCTGCATCACAGCCGTTCCTTCCATCTTCCTGCCTCAACAGGGGCCAGGGTTTAGATGTTATAGAAACACAGGGAGTGAGTGAGCAGCCAAGATTGAGAGCGAAGGCGGAAGAGCTTTCTGCAAAACCTCTTCCAGCCACCACACATTTTCCCAGAAATATTAAGTCTGGGGGTAAAGAATTATAATATTTCTTCATATTCACATTTTAGGAAAGTTTTCTAAATAATATATGTGTGGCATATAATAAAGCAGGATATTAACAAGCAATCTAAAAACAGTATCTTGTACCGCTTTGCTCACTATTTCTGAGGAGAACACAAGCTCTCATTCTTAGAACTCATGGAGTTATCTTTGCCTCAAAATTGGAAGGCATAAGAGAAAAGTTGCCATTCACTGACTATGTAACAGAAAATTCTACACGTTGTGCCAAGACATTATGCAGTAGGTGGTGCTAACATGGGAAGCTTTTATCGTGAGAAAGTAGAAACCCCATTACCTCCTAAGTTAATAGCTGAAACATATAATATGAAGTCCTATTTTAGTAGACCTTTGTATATTTTTAAAGAATAAGAAAAGATCATTTGTCTCTCCTTCTATGAACAGGGCCAAACAATCGGTTGCCACTGCCTTTTCTTTTGTTCTGTTCCCTCAAAAAAGAGAAGGCAATAATAATAGTCCTACAAGGCTGACTCCACATGAACGGACTAAATTCACAAGACTGAAATTTTTTTCACAAGGGAAAGAGCCTCCCAGCACTGTTGGCAGAGATTAATATCTGAGAGTAAGTAGACCACAGACCATTTGATAAATTTTGTTTCAAACATTGTCTCTAAAGAATGATTTCAACAAAACCAGAACAAAATCCATCTTTTTAATTCGTAGTCACATCATGTAAATAGGCTTTTGCAGAAATGCACCGGTCTCTGGGGAATGATTAGGGAACTGATGCCACAGGGACGTGTCTGACAGCGCTGCTGAGCGCCGGGCAGGGATGAGCTCTGCACTCCTGCGCCAGCCCACCCGCTCGGGCGGGTGAGCAAGACGCAGCGACAGCTGAGCTGAACTTCCAGCAGGAGCAGGGCACCGATGCCGCAGGCTTCGAGCCACATGTGGGTCTCTGTTATTTTCCCATGTTCTTGTTCAGAGAAAATAGTCAAGCCCTCAACAAACATTTATTGATCAGCCCTGGAACACTGTGTGTCCTGAGGGACATGTGAAGGGACATTACCGTGATGTAACCATACTTAATTCACTGTGTTCTGAAGGGCATACAGCATTCTTGTGACTGTTCATGGGCACCTCCAGAGTCTCATCTCTAAAGAAAGGGGTGCACTGGTCCAGACACCAGCAGGGCCACTAATGCAACCAGTTGAGCACATGCCGTTCAAGTGGTTCTCCATAACAGTACTGAGTGAGGAGCCTTTACTGTGAAGCTCTGTAAGACCAAGGGCAGGATGGGCTGAAAGGAATTTCATCCTTGAAATGAAATACACCACATACATTTACAACGGGTAACTCAAATATAAATTCACAAAGCAAAATACAATGACACCCACAGAAACTGCACTTGGGCCTATTGTGTAGCTGCCAATCACTTTTCAATAAGATACTGATAAAATCCTAGACACACATGGCTAGGATAATGTTTCTGCCCTGGTTGTGAACAAGATATTTTCCCCCCTAATTTATCATGGTTGGTTTTTGTTTGTTTTTTTCATTTAAATTAACATTAGCATTAAGTACCCCCAAAACTATTCTGATTCTAGAGAACACAGTGATGTATAAAGAGAATTCGACATGAGCAAGTGGTATGAGCCTCACAGGGCAGGACATCAGGAGATTCAGTAGTACCACAGGTGATTCTAATATGACATTAGTGATGAAAACCTTTGTCCTAGAGGTTTTATACGCAGGTGCTACAGATCCTCACACAGTTACAATCATCAATATACATTTAAAACTGAACATTAATATGAGATATTAAGATGTAGAATATGTTTTTGCCTTGTCACAAAGTTTTCATTGTTACCTGTTGATTTTTAAGAAATAAAATTAGTTATATTAAAAGGTTGAGTCTTGGTATGTTTATACTATTATTAACTAATTTTATTTCAAATATAAATTATAGTAGATAAGTGTCTAGACGTATCGCCTCATAAAATTAATGAGCTTTCAGCATTTTATCAGTACTTCCTACTCATCCAAGAGATTTCTATCTGTTTCATGAACTAAATATTGGTAAAACAATTTTAATTTATCATTTAATGATCTTGTTTCTATAATAAATCTAAATTACAGAAAATATCATCTTATAAATGAATTGTTTAATTAAATCAATTATAGATTTTAATGTAAAATTATGATTATAACTTGTATACAAAGATCTTATAATTTTTTAGTGGAAATAGAGAGGTATTCCTTATAATTGTTGTGATATAAGAAAGCATCTGATGCAATGAACAAAATTTTTATATCAATTTAGTGTTATAACTAAACTAAATAAAACCATTATCTCAGTGGCTTAAAATATATAGAACTTTTAAATCTCTACAATTAGATTATGTCATGTTGCCCTTAGAAATAACAACACATCTGAGTAATAGTTACTTTTGAATTTTGCACTAAATTCCCTGTTTTAGAATTCACTACCCAATTAGAATTTTGTTATTTCCTGACTGTGAAGTTCAGCCCTTCTAAAAAATGTACACTTTAATTTCCTTCTATAGTCATAGATGAAAAGGAGCCTCATGGAGCTTTGTCAACTTGAATACGTGGAAATGCTAATTGATTGCAAATGAGAATATGACTAACCTACAAGGAGAAATGAGGATGTGGATGTTTTAAAAATGAAGAGAATTTTAGAGCTAGAACAAGAACGTAGATAAGATAACATGGATATGAGAACAAGGAAAATCAGAAAGGGGCTAAGTAAATAAAGAAGAAAAGAGACTTGAAGAAAATATAACAGACTGTTACTCTTTTTACAATAAAGCGAATGAAAGAAACAAAAGGCATAAAGATTCAAAGGGGTTTGTAAAAATGCCATTTTCAGTTGAAATTATTGTCTTGTAGAAAATCCTAAGAAACGTACAAAGCAACTAGGACTAGTAAGTGAATTTAGCTAAGTCATAAGATACAAGATCAACATAAAAAAAATTCAGTTGTATTTCTATATATTGGCAGCAAATTGGATAGTGAAATTCAAATAATAATTTAATTTACAATAGTATCAGAAACAACATCTACAGCGACAACAAAAACATGTTTAAAAATTATTCAAGATCTAAAAAGAGATATAACATGGTATTAGATTGGAAGACTCAATATTATTAAGGTGTCAATTCTCTCTAAGTTAATTTATAGATTCAATGCAATCCTAACCATAATCCCAATAGACTCTTACAGACCCTTGCAAGCCAATTCTAAAATTTACCTGGAAATACAATGTTCCTCAATAGCCAAAATAATCTTGAAAAAGAAAAACAAAGCTGGAGGACTTGGACTAGGTAACCTCAAGACTTAATCAAAAGTTACAGTAATCAAGACAGAGTGGTATTGTCATAAGGACGGACAAGTAGATCAATGTAACCGAATGGAGAATTCAGAAATAGACTACAGTTAAAACATTCCATTGATTTTCAACAAAGACACCAACACAACTGTAATGGAAAAGAGAATCTCAATAGATGGTTGTATGGTAACTAGATATCCATGAGAGAGAAAAAAACAGAAGAACCCTGACCTCCTCTCGGAAGCTATACACAAAAATTAATTCAAGACAGATTACAGGCCTAAAAGTAGAAACTAAAACTTTAAATCTTTAAAAAAAAAAAAAACATTGAAGAATATCTTTATAAATTGAGATTGGCAAAAAATGAAAAGTCACAGACTGGGAGAAAAATAGTCACAATGCATATCTGAAGAGGAACTTGTATTCAGATGTCAAGAGCTACAACTCAGGAGTAAAAAGGCAACCAAACGAACAATCAGAAGGAAAGAAAGACACAGAAAGGAACAAAAGATTTGAACAGACACTTCACATGAGAAGATGTCCAGCTGTTCAATAAGTTCGTGAAAAAGGGCTCAACATCTTTAGTCATCAGGAAAATGCAAAATAAAGCTACTAGAATGACTAAAACAAAAGATGGGCAACGCCTAAGATCAAGGAGGAAGTGAATCAACTAGAACTCCTGCCTGCACATTGCTGGTGGGAGTGTAAAACGCTACAGTCATTTTGGAAAGTAATTTGGCATTTTCACATACACCTACCCTCTGACTCAGCAATCCCACTCCTAAATAATTATCCTCGCCAAAAAAAAAAAGAGAGATAAAAACATATTCCAGAAGAAGATTTGTACAAGAATTTTCACAGTAGCCTTAACTGGAAGCAATCTAAATGTCACACATCAAGAGGCAGAATGAACAAATGCAATGAAATACTGTTCATCAATGAAAAGAAACAAATTATTGTGATATGTACCAACACAGATGACTTTTTTTTTTTGTCTTCACTCAAGGATATTTTTTCCATTGCTTTTCAGAGAGTAGAAGGGAGAGAGAGAGAGAGAGAAACAACAATGTGAGAGAGACACATCAATTGGTTGCCTCCCACACACGCACCGACCAGGGCTGGGGACAAGCCTGCAACCGAGGTACATGCCAGTGGCCAGAATCGAACCCAGGACCTCAGTCCACGGGTCAGTGCTCTAACCACTGACCCAAACCAGCTAGGGCCACAAATGACTTCTGAAAACCTTATGCTGAGTGAAGGAAGCCAGACACAAAGGAATGTATACCGTGTGATTTAATTTATATGAAGTTCAAAAACAGGCAAAACTAATTTGCGGTGACAGAAAATCAGAAAGAACATCAGAAAGGTTGCCTCTTGTGTTGGGGGGGATGGATGGAAAAGTGCCTTGAGGGAACTTTTTAGACTCATGGGACTGCCGCATATCTTGTTTGGAGTGGTTGTTAAATAGGTGTATATAATTGTCAGAATTCCTCACGCTGCACACTGAAGATCTATGCACATTATTATATGTAAATTATACCTCAACACTCTTCCATGTCAACAAAATACGACAGAATATTTTAAATTCCCTTTGTTAATGCTGATTGTTGGATATATGGCAAAGAATTATTCCCTACATTTTCTTTTATTTACAAAACACTCTAAAATATTTCAAAGTTAAAATTTTAAAACATATCTAAGTCAAATAAATACTTCCTGCTCTTAGGTAGCTTGCAAAATAATGCAGAATCACACAAGTAAATAAATATTTACACAAGTATCATTGTGACAGCAAAGACTTTGCTTCTCCTGTTTCTCAGGTACCAGTGCATCTGGGATATAAGAGATTGGATCTGAAGGGGGAGACATCCCCAGAGCCCTAATGAGCTGACTTTGGGATGTGACTAGAGTGTAAAAGAGCACCTAGGCCTTTGTCCAGAGCCACCAAGCTTTATAGGAAGCAATAATATTAATAAATATTTTTAAACTTATTTATTTTAACGCATGTCATATTTACATGTTTACAGTATACATTCCCTTTTAGTAACTCAGAAACAAGTGAGCTCAGCACCTGACTACAGAAATAACTAGCAAAACAGGCAGGGAGCAGATGGCACCTGCTGAATATAGCACTGTCTGAAAGCCACATCACACATCACACAGGTGATGAGTCTGCTTTTCATTCTGCTTGTCCTGGGCTCCAAAACTGCTCTTCTCTGAACTCGAAGGTCACACAGTGAATGTTTTTCACTCTAAACTAAGTGTGTCAATGACTGGGTTCCAACTGCTGAGGGAGAGGAATCCCTGAGCACCAAAATTATGCTTGGGTGTGCTTTAGTTGGATGTACAGCCCAGCCTTCATTCAGTCACAATGGAAGTGTTTAGTTGCACTAAATGCCAGCTTCACTGCTGTTCCTCAGGGTGTTTCAAGTACTGTTTGTGGTTGAAACTACACCATCAGAGAACTCAGTACCTGAGCAACATTAATTTGGTGCCTTTTGAAATCACCTATCATAAACTGCACGTGATCGGATCAGATTGGGTTTTTTAGGACATTGCCCACAACATCATGAAGATTTACTGGAGATACCACTCTAAGGCCCCAGTGTTGGGGACGCTGTGCCACCTCTGAACAGTGTTGTGAAGACACATGGATCCTTCAATAGAATGCGATCTACTCTTTGTTTAGCCACTAAAAAAGTTAAATTTGAGATCTAGTTCTGCCATTTTCCATAAACTTATTGTATGATTTATTTTTATCTATTTATTTTATCATGATATATTACTGTATTCATTTCTGTTAGCTTCCTGAAATCTATTCTGGAAAAAATAAAATTATAAATAATTAAATTTACAAAATCATCAGTCATATGGCTATTTTTATTTATTTATCTCCGTACCTACTTCCAAAAAAGAATGTAAAATATCTCCACTAGGTATACCTAAAAATAAATTGAACTTAGATTGTATTTACCTCAGTTTCATTTTGCTTCATAGAGACATGACCTATATACAGACCATTTGGATGAATGCTGACTGAGATACCTAAAGAATGAACTGCAGTAAAATAATAAATTATATAATGCATAGAGATAATTTAAGACATAAATTGTGGGGGTTTTCAGGATAATTCAGGACAGAAGTAAAGGGTATCTTTTCAAATATATCTATGGATGGGCAAATGGCCTTGAATACCATCCAAGCCACCTTCCAATGTCTAGACAGAGAGGAGACTGCACCAGACCTTAGTTATGACCCTGGGGATATGGGAAGAATTCCCAAATTCATAAGATTAAATTTCTACCATCCCAGAAAAATAGGAGGTTGAAATGGAAATTACAGTTTTAGAAAAATAAAGCTCTATGTCCTACATACCTTAATTTGTATACATATTGAGGCTGATAATATGAAGAAGGATGACATGTTTTTTATATATACATGCATATGCCTAGCTGCATAAATTACACATGCACAAGATTTCTCTGAGCAAAATTGGGAGGCAACATAGAAACCAGTTTGTGTTTAAACCTACATTTCACACACACAAAAAAATGTCCTATACATTTTCCTGTGGGATTAAAATTGTCATTATTTTTTGTTTGTTTTCATAAAAAGTCTAAGTGGTTCATTTTATGTAACACAGTTCTTTTCAAATAAATATTAGGAATATCAATCGGAACATTTAAAGTAATTGATATGGTACATTTTGCCAAGTAGAAAAATCTTTCAATATAACTTCAAAGCATCTTTGAGAGTGTTTTCTTCTGTTTTCAGGTCAAAAGTTGCACCCTAAAATGGTTAAATGAATATTGAAGTTGATACAGTGGGTCTATGAGAATGAAATGACCAAAATAGTCTATATACTGTTTGACCTTGAACATTAAAATTTATTGATTAATATATGACATGGTTTGACTGTAGTGAGCCATTTCTTCTTTGCCCTTTTTTCACTTCACCTCCTCTTTGAGAAATATGCCACTTTTGAATCTCACATATGGAATAAATTCTTTATTGTGGCAATCAATTGTATCTAAATGCTTCTTTCTCTGCTGAAATCATAACTGATAAATAAAACAATTAGCAGATGCCCAGCTAGCGCTGCTCAGTGGTTGAGCATCAACCTAGGATCCAGGAGATCTCCGTTCGATTCCCTGTCAGGGCACACGCCTGGGTTTCTGGCTGGATCCCCAGAAGGGGGCGTGCAGGAGGCAGTAGATCAATGACTCTCTCATCATTGATGTTTCTATCTCTCTCTCCCTCTCCCTGAAATCAATAAAAACATTTAAAAAAAACAAAAACCAATTAGCAGAAGCTGATTCTTGTGTGTGTGGTTTTCAAGACCCAGAAGCACATGTAACACAACTAGAGCTATAACCTAAATCTATCAGCAAGCACTTCACCTAATCAAGCTCATGGCAGTGTCTACATGCTTCCTGCAGCTTGGTTTGGATTTCTGTCATAGGACTCTCCCATCTTAATTGATGTTAGAATTTCCTGTTTATATAAGCTCCTCCTCACTTGGACTGAAAACTCATTGAGGACAGGGCCAGTGTTATGTCATCTTTATATCCCCCTCAGTATCCAGAATAGTGTTGTGCAGAACTGTGCTAGAGCAAGCATGCAATGAATTAAAACAATTTGGGGTATGACCTAAAGGAAAAGCCTATTTACCCAAGGTCTCATTTACAGTAATTCATGTAGATAAACAACCAACAGTTCAGCCAAGAATTGGCTCTGTATGGGAGCTGTGAAAAGCATCATCCTACCTGTTCATATTTTTCTCTCCTCTGCCTGTCATGCATCTTAAATGACTGCAGTGCCAAGGCTCTGATGGACTGTCCTTGCCATTAGCCTATGGCCATCTGTCTTGCCAGACTGTGAATGGCAGCAGGTCAAGGGATCCAGGCGTGGAGCCAAATCCAGGAAACCAGGATACAGACAAAACATGAGGGTCACGACAGTAATGGGGTTGGTCAAAAGTCACTGAACAAATAAAAGTCAAAAAGACACAGATAGCAGAGGCCAAAGAATGATAAAAGGCCCAACAATGAGCAAATGGGAAATCAGCAAAAGTTGAAGCTCAGCCCTTAGTGGAGGGTTATTATGCCCAAATGAAGTTACACACAGATGGAGAGATAAACTGACAGGACTGAGGAAAAGGTACTTGTCATATAACTTTAACAGTCCCATGACCAAACCCACTAGTGTACTTTGAGCTAAGTACGTTTTTAATAAATCTTGTAATCTTATGAGAAGCACAATTATATTGCATTGTGTTATTGTCTGATAAAACATTAATTTATTAAATTTCAACATTTTAAATAGACCACACACATCCTAACCTTTTGTGGATTTTCTTATTCTGTAACACATCAGGAGCTTCAAAAAATTTAAGAGATGCTTGACCTAAGTGGTACTTCAGAGAGCCAATTCTATACATTGCTTTTATCATATTGACATTCAAGCAAATCATCTCTTTCCTCAGCAAGACCACATCTAATCTCCTTACCCTGTTTTTCACAGCCTTCCACAATCTGACTTCAGCTTACTGCTCCAGCTTATTTTCCAACCTTAACTCATAATATTAGTAAAGAACAGAGCTATCCCCTCTCCCACGGCAGAAATAAAGCAGCAGCAGGGGTTCGTGAGCTTCAAGTAAGCGTGAGCCCTCTCCAGCTCCCCTCGCCATTGGCAGGAATATGAAGAGGGCCTCAGTCCCGGCACATTCCTGGCAAGGCCTTCGCCCTTCCCTCCCCTGACACGCACAGCCTCTGCTCTACTATGTGCCTTCGAGGCCGGCCTCACAGCCCTGTACCCTGTGCGCATACGCGAGAGAACCGGCTCAGACCTCCAGGCCTAGACTCTCCCCAGAATCACGATGCCCCTCACGTCAACTGCCCCTGTCCTTTCCTAATGCTTCTCTGCCATGTTGGACATAAGATATGTTTTTCTTCTTATGTGGCTGTCCACCTTTGTCTACGAGAACACAGCCTCCATGAGGACAGAATGTTTGTTTGGCTTCCTGCAGGATCCTCTCTGCTGAGAACAAGGCCTGGAACAGAACAGGTACACAAATATCTCCCTAGTAAATGAGGGGGGAAATGTTTGAACAGTCTGCTCCACATGCTGGATGCAAGCAAACATTACACTGTTCCGCCACTCCATTCAGATCGCTCCTGCTGCTTCTGCAGACCCCATCTGTCAAGGCCCATCCACAGCCCCCCCTTTGGAAAGCTGTCTCAGCCCGCTCCAGCCGCAGGTCCCTTGTCCTCTCTGAACTGCCATGGTACTTGGTGTCACTCAACCATTAATCATCGTCCTGCCTGTGCCAGCTCTGCACAGCTCTGTAGAACCACTGTCTACCTCTTCGGTGGTTATTTAACTTATCACTTTTAATTTGTCTTCTAAACTGGATCGTAACGTGATACAAGCAGGAACCTCAATTTTATTATTCCTTATTTGCCCTGCAAAGCCTTCCACAGAACAGGAGTTCAGCAGATTATTGTTGAATAAATGACTGAAATAATTTAGTCTTAAAGGTGAAACAAGTATAATTTTCAGTTACCTATTGTAAGGATGGGATCGGAGCTTCTTTTTGTCATTGTTTACCTTTTAGTAAAAATCCAATAATTGATGTGCAAGCATTTCAGAAAATGTGTCATAAGTTAGGAACAGTAGAACCAGTTCGAAAGTGGCCTGGGACAGACTTGATACTACAGTGGACCCTGTCGACCCAACATCTGTTTACTCTCCCTCCTGCAAACCCAGACTTTGCTCAGGTGTCCACGACCCTCTGCACAGTCATGTGCTTTCAGGGAAATTGTACTAGCCTCATGCCAAGGGAGTGAGTTCTGAATGCTCTAAGCTAACTAATGGGATCCCACTGTCCTTGCCAGCAGTTGCTTGATGCAATTCAAACCAATGAAAAGTGAGACATAGTTTATTAGGAGACTTCTGGGAAAGATTCCTTGACCTTCAGGAAGAAAAATGAGGAAACAACAGCTCCATTTTCTGTCTCTGGACTTTGTTCTATCTGGGAGTGATGCAGCTATCTTGTGAGCAGGTGTGAGGCTAGATTGGGGACAAAAAACAACAACAAAATGGAAGCCTGAAAAGAGAAAAAGCCTAAGTCTTTGATGATGATGTTTATCAGCTGAACTAACCACTCTACAAGCCATCCTTCGTTTGACTTTTTTTAATGAGATATTTCTATATTTTAAGTTGATTTGAGGCAGCTGCTTTCTGTTAGTTGCAGAAAATCATTCTGTGTGATGTATTTTAATGTTTGCTCAAAATAAAATAGGAACAAAGTACTGTATGTGAATGTTCATAGCAGCCTTAAGAATAACAGCCAAACCCTGGAAACAACCTAAATGTCCATCAGCTGATATTTGGATAAGAAAATTATAGTAAAATGGAATATTACTCGGTAAGAAAAAGAAACAAACTCCTGATACATGCAACAATATAGATAAATCTCAAAAGCATTATGCTAAGTGAAATAAGCCACGGAAGGCTCCGTATTACATAATTCCATTTATCTAATATTCTAGAAAAGGGAAAACTATAGAGTGATGGTTAACTTTATGTGTCAGCTTAGCCAGGCCATGGCACCCAGTTTTTGATCAAACACCTTCTAGATGTTCTGTGAAGGACTTTTCAAAATTGTGATAAAATATACATAACAAGATTCATCATGTTAACCACCTGTAAGTGTACGTGTGTTTAGTAGTATTAAGTACATTCACATTGCTGTGCAACCAATCTCCAGAAATCTTTTCATCTTAAAAAATTAAAACTAACCCATTTAACAATAACTCCCCATTTTATTCCCTCCCAGCCCCTGGCAACCACACTTCTGCTTTCTGGTTATATAGTTATTCTTACAGTTGCTGGCCTTTCTCACATTAACTCAACAAATGTTTATTTAGTATCTACTATGTGCGGAGGCACAGTGTCAGGTGCTAGGAATAGGAAGTGAGTAAGAAACATGGAGTAAGGATCACAGTGTGATTCACTATAGTCTTCTTGCCTCCATGGGATTGCTGAGGAAGGCGAGTGTGAACTGGCCTACGCTGGTCCCTAAAAACTTCATTCTGTGAGGAGATGATGTCTGAATGAAGCCTTTAGGGCAATCATCAAGTGGCCCAGGAAAAGAACACTCCAGGCGATATATATACATATATGCAAAAAGACAGAAACATAAAAGAACAGCTCACTTTGTGTGCTAGACCATACACAACTACAGCCTCGCTGAAACTAATAAACACTAACAATACTTGTTGGTGATGAGAAACTTCTGTGTGGGAGCTGTATTACCAGATTGCCAATATCATTAATTATTGTTCTTTGTTTATTTTTCATTATAGGGAGAAAAATAAGATTGCTACAGTCCTATTAATTCTGAATAAACTCAGTTCGATTTCCCTATTTTTGCCAAGGAATTCATGTTTGTCCTAGTCAAACGAAAGTTCCCTCCCCACTATTTCTGTGCTGGATAAACTCTTTACAGAGCTGAAGTTCAGACTCCACAAGCCCAAGGGAATGCACTTTTCAACCTCAGGGGACATCTTATTTGACCAACACGCTAGACCTATTTTTTAAATGTTATACACTTTCAAATGCATTAAGTAGGAGGAAGAAATTCTCTTTCAGTTCTCCATGGAATCAAAACAAAGAATCCATACACGACCATTTTTTCTTACTAAATACTGTTTAAAGTACATTATTATATCAAAGAACACAATTTTTTCCTACATTCCAACCACAGCTGAAAAAGTAAAAATTTCCACTTGTCTACAGCTTCAGAGTATTCAAAGCACTTTTACATACTGCTCATTTGAATCTCAAAACAACCTTAGAGAGTCTTCAGACTCAAAACAACCTTGGAATATTATCCCTATTTTTGCAGAGAAGGAAACCGAAGACAAAAGAAAGTAGCTTACCCAAACACACACAATTACTATGGCTAAAATATGCTGCTCAGGAGTTCCTTTAGCCATTAGCTAGTCTAAGAAGCCTCCTGAAAAGCCTCATTCAAGGCTGAACTGTCCTTTCTTTGGCTTCCCATTGCCCCAGGCCTGTTCCTACCGAAGCATTCATTTAGTGCTTCTCAAACTTCAACGTGCATGAAAATCACCTGAGAATCTTGTTAAAATGTTGATTATGAGTCTGTTGATTTTGGAATGGGGCCTGAGACTCTGCATTTCTAACAAGATCTCGAGTGATGCCCATACTTCTGGTCTAAAGCATTCCAGTGGATCACTACAGCATGTTTTTGGTTAGTTTGTTTGTTTTTAATTCTCCTGCACTGCACTGTAAGCTCCAATAAGGCCATGACCTACGCATTTTTAATCATAGCATTCCAGCATTTAGCTCATGTCAACAATAAAAATAAAGAAAAAAGTCTCAGTAAATATGAAATGAGTGAATGAATAAGTAAATAAATAAATAAAATCCATATTTGCTAGCCTACAATTGTCTCCACTATGTCATGTTATCTCTCAAAAACATGGGCCAGGACTACCCTTCCCTTTTAACTACCACATTAGTTATGGTAAACTCCAGCTTCCTTAATAAACTCAGTATCTCAGTGGCTAAACACATTAAAGAGTTTTTTTCTTGCTCACCTAAGTACAGAAGCGTACCCTCTGAGGGTAGGGGAGGGAGGATAGGGAGTGCTCTGCTCCACTCAATCGTTCAGAATCCAAGCTGACAGAGTCTGGGCCAACTTCAGTGTAAGACTTTCAAGGTCACCTTCAGAATCAGTATGGAACTGGCACCTGATGCCTGGCAATAACCCATCACCTTTGCCTCTATTCCAAGAGAATCTGAAATGTAGCCCTCAGTTGGGTAGTCACTCTCTACCCACAATATACTAGAGAACACAGCAGGGATCTTAGGTGGACACAGCCCCCCTACTCCTGTATGAGCCCCCATGACTACCCACTGCCCTTTAGCGGAACTCCAAACTTCCCCAGATTGTATGGCAAATCCATGATTTTCCCTTCTCCTGAATTTCCTTTACCCCAAACAAGCTCCTTCTGTTCAATTCCTAGTCATCTTTCAGTGCATATCTCAAAAGATTGTTTGTGTAGTTTTTTCAGATCTCCCAAACAAATACGTTATCCCCCATTTTTTAAAATCTTTCTAACCCTCTGTACTTTTCTAATTATCTCTAACACATTCTATCATGCATTTCAGTTATGAGTGTACGCATAAGTTCCCAAAGAGCAGGAACTATACCGGAATCATTTTGGTAGCCCTCTCAGCATCTATTGAAAAATCTTATATATAGCAGTAATTCAGTAAATAGTGCCATCTGTAAGTTGAACTGAAAACACATAATAAATATAAAGAGCTCATCTGGTAACAGCCTTGCTCTATGTTTTTCAACAGAGGAGACAGCTATAAATCCACAAGCGAAAGAAACTAGAACTACCACTGCTCAAAAGCTACAAATACAGCTAGAGCCATGGCATAAAATGAAATACTTCTGGTTCATATACTTCCACTGAGCAACACTGCGTTTTATACACTCCTTCTTTAATGGTTCAGACATACAATTTTTAACATCACATGGAGACTCATAACCTTCAGAATACAGCATGAATCAGCTGGCTGTGCTGCAAAGAGAATATAAAATGCCATCAAGAATGTCCTAACTGAAACAGTAAACTTTTAAAGTACAAACAATTCATCTGTTAGCAGCCTGGCATTTGGCTGTCTAGACAGTAAATACGTTAGAAAGATGTCTTTAAAGAGATTCCAGTACCTGTGCAAGTCAGACATTTTCAATCATGGATCTGCAGCGGATGCAGGTAAGAGTGCTGTGACCCGGCCTTTTCGCAATAGACACTGAATAAGCAATCCCTTAGTCCTAACATGAAAACTTCCTAATCACCAGTCCTTGAATCTGTAATAACTCCCTTAGGCTGAGCCAGATTCGACCTTACTTACCAGCCTATGGGGCATGGATTCTTAGATATACAATCCACAAAAGAATGTCATTAAAAACATAAATCTGAAAACAGATACATGCTCCATTTCCTTACCTTTTGATTTTTCAAAACCTTGCCTAGGTGGTCTAGTTTGCTCCGGAGAACTGTGTCTGAGCTTAGCGGCTCACCCGGAGAAAGTTTCGGCTTTGGCTTTTCTCCTGAAGCCTGGACTCAGCAGCTTCCTGCAGCTCAAACTTTTCAGGGTGCAGGTGGCCGCCTCAGAATGGAGCAGCGGGTAAGAGAGTGTAGTTTAGAGGCTCTTCCCATGAGAAGGGATCCTCTTCATTCCTTACACTTCACAGTTGCTTCTCCACCTGGCCCCATTCACAAAGGGCAGGGAGAGACCAAAGACACATCATTTCAGGTTGGAAGGTGGCATTTTTAATAAGCGAGGGAATTTACTTAGGAGGCTTCTCTTGGGAGCTGCAAGATTTCTACATCCACCTGGCAGAATCTTGAAAGTTTATGTAGAGGCATTAACTGGGTGCAGTCATGTTCACCGTCTAGACGCCTCAACAACGCATTGCTCTCTCAATGCTGCGCTTTGGAAAACAGCTCCTGCTGAGGGAACCCTGGACAGAAGGTACATTCCAAGGACAGGGGAGAGGGTGAGGAGCCTCTGACTGCCTGGATCCAGCTCACAGGTCCACCAGCCCTCAGGCCCCTCTGTGATCTCCTCCAACACTCCAGGCCTCATCATCCAATCCCCCCAGCCTAAGGGCCTTAATAAACCAGGGGTGGAGATCATGGGACTCTTAGTGGAAAAACGTGTTACTCATTTTGGTAATCATTTTCTTAACCTGTGCCTACATTGTTGCTGTGGCATCGGCCCCCAAGGCAACCAGATAGCTCCCAAATAAGTGGCCTACATGCTAATGAAACCCCTTGCTGACCATTCACCTCCCGTTGAGGAAAAGGGGGTTGTAAGATTGTAAGAGCCGCTCCTGAAGGGTGGAGTTTTAGGGGAGGTCATCTAGAGAACGTGACCTCCATTTGACTCCAGAGCCAGACTTGGGCTATTGGAGACTCCTCATCCCCTCCCCTGTCCCTGGTACGTGCCTTCTGTCCACAGACACCACAGTGAGAACTGTTTTCAAAAACAGAGCCTTGAGAAAGTAAGGTGTTGTTGAGACCACCTGGATGGTGTGCATGACCGAGCCCAGTTAATGCCTCTGCATAACCTTTTAAGATTCTGGCTGGCAGGTGCAGAGATCTACTTACTCACGTTGCAGTGCCCAAGACAAGCCTCGTGTGTAAGTCTCCTTGCTTGTCATAACTGCCACCTACAATCTGGAGTGGTCCGCTTTCTTTGAGTTCTCCTTGCCTTCTGTGTGAGCGTGGTAGGGGGCACCAATTTCAGATTTCTCCTCGGAAATTTCTGAGGTTGCAAACCAACATTTTCACCACCATCACACACCTAACTGTAAAGAAAATGGGTGCCGAAGAATAAAGAAGAAAAAGAAAAAAGTAAGCTTTAGCAAAGTTCCTTACTGGAAAAAAGCAAAAAAAAAAAAATAGAATCAGACTAAGAACTTTACAACTTGAACACTAAAAAAATTATAGTGCAGTTATTCCACCATCCCCAATATGTGTAAAGGAGTAGCAACAAAGTTCTGATTTCTCATGTTGATTACTTTGATTTTTATCACTTAAAAGGGAAATATATGAAATTTTTTCCAAAGAATTTTAGAAACCACAATTTTACAGTTCTCCTAAGACTAGGCTTTTCTATTAAGTAGTCCCTTATCGGATTTAGGGGCTTTAGGGAGTAGTTATCTAATTCTATGGCTGTCATCTCAAAATGTAGGATTTCTGGGAATAATCCAGCAAACTGACCTTAATTAAGCTTAGTTAATTTATCAATTAAGCTTAAATTATTAATTAAAGGGTCATTTGAGGATCTACCATGTGATCATGTTGGATATTGCAGGGGACACAAAGTTAAGTAAAGCAACAGTCCTCACCTTCAAGGGGTTGATTGTTTGGGAATTTTTGTTGTGGTTTTTGAGTGAGGATAGCAGTAGAAAAAGGATTACAAAGTACAAAAATAATTATAGGACACAGAGGAATGTAAGTGCCAAAAGAAAGAGGAGCACATGAGGGTTCAAAGGAAGGAGAGAAAATAACTGGTTGGATGGAGTAAGAAAAGACTTTATAAATGGTCAGGATTTGAGAAACAACTTAAGACTTGAAGGATGGCTAGTGTTTTATCAAAGGAAACAAAGATGGGGAAAGGTGATGTAAAACAACGGCATAAACAACAGCACTCATCATCATCATGACTGGCATTTACTGAGTACTCACTTTATGTTAGGCACTGGGCTTAGCCCCTTACTTGGGTTAACTCCTGTAACCTTCATCAGAATTGGAAGTAGAGCCTATTATTTGCATTTTACAAAGGAGGAAACTGAAACTCTGGTTAATTGCATCGGACCATTTAGCTAAAAGTAGCACAATCTGAAACTGAGAGCAGTTCAGGTAACTGAGAAATCACGTTTGAGTAGAGGATTTAATGCATACAGATAAAAGGAGTTAAGTCTATCAATGCAGGTCAGAATTTCCTAAGTCTCCAAATGCTGAACTAAGGATTTTGTGCTTAGTTGACAGGCAACGGGCAGGCCTGAAAGGCTTTGAGTATGTTTTGACATTGCCCAAGCTAACGGCATTATGAAGAACTATTGGAGAGGAGGGATCTAAAGGGACAGTAAGACCAAGAGGTCATTGTGAATTTTTCAGGTAAGAAGCAAACTTAGAGTGAAGGCCTTGATAATGAAATGAGGTAAGAGATGTGATAAACATAAGAAGGTCAAATCAATAGAACTTGTCAACTAATTGAGATCTAGAAATCTTAGAGAAAATAAGAAGTGAACAGTGACTTCTAGATTTGGGGTTAGAGGCTGAAGGGATGGTTTCAGAAAAGGAAACAGGTAAGAAAAGATTGCTGAAGGGAAGATAATGCCTATGAAAGCCTCTTCCCTCTTCCTGCTCTTCTCTCTCCTCATCATCACCATCACCATCATCATAGTCTACAAGCCATGGCACTTAGTCTGTGCAAGGCTGCATGTTACGCAATGTAACACTGAAAGCCAGTTCATGAAGCACACACTAACAACATCCTCATTCTGTAAGTAAATAAATGGAGAGGCAGCTAGGCAAATGACTTGCCCAAGGTCACAACATTAATAAAAATGCAGTGGAGCCTGAATTACAAGCCATTCTGACTCCAGAGTCCACCTTGGAATTTTTTAAAGGGAGTGAGGGACAGGCACCAAGATGTTCTTGTTGGAAAAACTTTTTTTTTACTGGTGCTTCTCAGTAGTGTACATAAGGGAAATTAGGATTAATAAACAATCTCAAACTTGCCAGAAGGCCTTCTAGCCATCGTGACAGTACATGCAGAATATCAGCACCGAAGCCTTCTCTCGCCTCCTTTCACAGGTGGCCAGGGTTCCTCAGCTTGTAAACTGCAGCATTCCGTTAAGTTTTCAGAGGCTGCCAGCCAGGATCTGTCTCCCCAGTTGCGTAATCCTCATTCTGCCCTTTATAAGTAAGAGGGATATTCTCTACTTTGCAGAAAGAGGATCTGACCTTTTGCACTTTTCATTCTAATACATCTGGACAATGTATGACGCAGCCTGGGTTTCCTCTCTTCTTTAACAAGGCAGTTTGAAAATATTTACACAGTGTTTTGCATGTGGTGAAGAGCTCAGCCCTCGCTGCGGTTCTGGCTACAAAGGAAATGTTTTCATTTTGCTCAAGTACAGTCTCCCCCAGTGTCTTGGGGTGATATGTTTAATTGATTTCCTTGTTTCTCTTTTCCTGGTTTCAAAACAATGAAGTTGAACCGCTTGGGATCATGAGGAGGAGCCAATGAAAACGGAGGCTGCACCCAAGGAGAAAAGGGAAGGAAAGGGAGATGTGAACAAGTGAGAAGCCCCCCAGGGCCGCCTGACATCTGTAAGTAACCAAGTGGCTGAGTGAGGCAGCAGCTGGCCTGGGCCTGGCCTCTTCACTCCAGGGAATGTCGAATTAGCTGGCAAGACGGGGAGGGCACAGCGACAACATTACATATCATTCTGGCTCAGTCATTGCACCGGACTCCAGGCCCACAAGCCATGTGCAGCTCAGTACCAACTAACTAATGCTTTAGGACTTTCCCCCAAAATTTACCATGATAAATTTTTAAACATTTTGAAAAATTGTTACATTGATCATAAGTATTCCTACTGCCTAAATTAGACAACTGTTAATATTTTTTAACATCTTGCTATATTTGCCCTGTGTGTATGCACATACATAAGTATATACTTATACATGGTCTATATTGGTTTTACTGAGCCATTAGAAAGTGCTTTACCATTACCATGGTGCTCAGGCATAATCACGTCAGCTTACCTCTAACAGAAATTAAACTGTTCTTCTGAAAGAGCATACCATTTTACCTCAAAACCTAGTAAATATGTTAATGTCCTCTAATACCTAGACAACTTTTAAATTTCCCATAGTGTCCCAAAAACGTACTATCAGAATCTAAGTTCAGCTCTGCATTGGGTGTTATATCACTTCGTTTTATTTTTTTAAGTTTCTTTTTATATGCACAGAAAAAGGCAACAAATCCTACATGTCTGCCTCAGTTTTCACAAAGTGAGCACATATGTGTAACTGGCACTCAGATCAAGGAGTGAAATATTACCAGCACCTCAGAGTTCTGCCCCGTGCTGCGTTCATCGGTGTGCCTCCCCAAGGGAGCCGCTCCTCTCACATCAATCACCATTGATAATTTTTGCCTGTTTTCGAACTTTACATAAATGGCCTGAGTGTACACTTTATTTTGTCCGGTTTCTTTCAAGCAACACTATGCTTGTGAAATTCAACTACATCGTTGTATGCAGCAGTAAAACCTATATCCTTACCATGGCGTACTATTACGTTTTACTAATACACTACAATTTATTTGTCCATTGTTGATTGGCCATTTGGATAGCCTCTTTGTTCAAAAGCATGCTGAGTCTATGTACATTTTTAATTGGGTTTTCAATCATTTTCTTATTAATTTAGGAGTTATTTTTATACTGAGGATATGAGCTCTTTGTTAAATATGTGTTCCAAAAATATTCTCCCACAGTGGCTTGCCTTTCTTTCTCTTAACTGGGTTTTCTGAGGAGCTATTTATTTTAATAAATTTCAATCTTTCTTTTTATGGCTAGTGCTTTTTGTGTCCTTTTAAAGAATTCTCTGCCTACTCCAAAATCATAAAGATACTCTCCTTTGTTTTCTTCTGTGGGCTTTATTGCTCTGCTTATTACTTTGAGACGTGCAATCCATCTGGATTTGATTTTTATGTGTGACATGAGGTAAGGGTCAGATTCACTTTTTTCCATATGGGTATCCCATTGAACCATTCCATTTATTAAAACAACCATTCTTTTTTCTCTTTACTGCTGTGTCAACATTGTCATATATCAGGTGACCACAAGTTTTAAAAAGTCGTATTTTCAGTATCATTTAATTCTAAATATTTTTTTTTAAATATATCTTTATTGATTTCAGAGAGAGGAAAGAAGAGGGAGAGAGATAGAAACATCAATGACGAGAGAGCCATTGATTGAGCCCACAACCCGGGCATGTGCCCTGACCAGGAATCGAACCCTGATCGCCTGGATCCTAGGTCGACGCTCAACCGCTGAGTCACACCCGGCTGGGCTAATTCAAAATATTTTTAATTGCCATTTTCATTTCCTCTTTGGCCGATGAGTTGTTTCCAAACATTAGAGATTTTAAAAATATTTTTATTATTGATTTCAAGCTTAGTTACAATGCTGCCATAACAGAAAAGTTGTGAAAAAACAATCCTAAGATTGGTTATGAAAGAATAGCTTTTGGCAGATGAGTGCTTCTGATGAGAATGGCTAGAAAGGCTGGGGAAAATATAAAAATCAGCAGTATGGTCTAGAAAGTGAAAATAGTTAACAGAGGACAACAAATGGTATTATTAAACAACACTGGATAAATCTTATAAAAAGCAAGAAATGAAAGAAAGGGGAGAGAAACAGATGGAACAAATAACAAACAAATGGTTACATGATAGTTATAAACTTAAGTACACAGTAAACTGTAGTAAACAAAAAAGATCTAAAACTCCAATTAAAAGGCAAAGCTTGTGAGATATATTAGAAAAACAAACAACTCTTTCTTACAAGAAACATAACTTAGATATAAGAATGCATAAACCCTAAAAGTAAAAGAATGCACAAAGACATATTAACAGGGAAGAGAACAGCACAAATTTATTATCTTACAATTCTGGAGAAAAGAAGTCTGAAATGAATCTTATGGGGCAAAATTGAGGTGTCAGCAGGTCTGTGTTCCTTCTGGAGGCTCCAGGGGAGAATCCATTCCTTGCCTTTTGCAGCTTCTGGAGGCGACCTGCATTCCTTGGCTTGTGGCCCCATTTCAGCAATCACATCACTCCCACCTCTGCTGCTGTTATTGCATTTCTTTCTCTGATGCTCCTAATCAGCATATATGGAACCCGACCCTTACTAATATAACCACACATATTATTTTCAAGTGTGTATCCAACATTTATCCAAATTGATTATATGATGTGTTATAAAGTAGATATTAACACATTTTAATGAATTGAAATCATTGAGAATATGGTGTAAAATATATTATTTCTTTACATAAGCACCAAAAAACTAGCTTTGTTATATTTCTCTGAACTTCAATTACTCTATCTTCTAACTGTGATAACAATGCATTTCAATCACACACAAAAATTAAGATATTTGAACTTAATACTCCTTTGGGGACTCATCCATCTCATTTTCTAGAACAAAGCACTTAGCCGCACTGAGTGAAATGGGGACAGTAAGCATAAGTGTATTCACAGCTAACCCTGAGTACATGATAACCTGCTCCTGATCCCTAAACCTAAGGAGAAAAATTGGGTGAGATCCCAGCTTTCTTGAGTGCAAGGTCATGGGCTGCCATCCATACACAGGATACCCAGTAAATATTGTAGTGGCCTAGAGTGGGCTGAAGACCATTCATTGCTAATTTTTAATTATATATTCTTGAGCAAGTCAGTTAGTCTCTAAACCTCTGTCTTTTCTTCTATAAAGTGATCAAAGTAATAAATAGTAACTTCCTCTTTTTTGGCGTGAAGTTTAAATGAGGTAAAACAATATAGTGCCTGAAACATCATGTATACTCAATACATGCTAGCAATTTTTATTTCAACCCTAGCCTGCTAACACTCTAGCAGTGACTCTTACAGGAACACTGAATGACCTAGGGGGACACTAAACCAGCAGATGGGAGGGGAACCCATAAACTTTACCCCCTTGACACTTTTGCCCTGACAGTGGTTAAGAGATTACAAGGTTAATTTGTAAATTTTCCTGAGTCTGCCCCCTAGCCACGTAGGGTCTAAAAACCAGATGGTGGGAAGGAAAAAAAAATATCTGCTGTGTTAGGATAAAGAAACACAATACATTTGTAAATGTGTGTGTAAGCCATCCTCTGCCGGGGGTCTCTGCGGGTGCTTCCCCGTGTCTGTCACTGTCCATACTCATTCACAAACACTTCTTAAGCACCTCCTGTGCTCCTATCATCGGGCACAGCAGCAGGTATGACAATGAAGAGCCGATGCCAAGTGCAGCGGCGTTCCCTTTCCTCTGCATCTGCGTGTCATTCAGTCTTCACCAACAACTCGGACGTACATACTGTGTTATCCTAATTTTACAGATTAGGAAACTGAGACACCAAAAAGGTAAGTAATGTTTGGAAGTCACACTGATAGATATTAATGATTTTGTCCCTGTTTTTATGATGCTCACACAATAGAAGGGTGTTTAGAACATTTTAAACTCTATGTCATATAAACCATCCAAAAGCTGGCAAACATCCACGTAATCAGAAATTAGCTTGATAAACAATTTTCATTTAAGCATTTGCAGTCATGTAGTCACAGCCTGCAAGTCAGTCTCAAGCACTCCTGGTGTCTCATTATTTGTCTAAATAAGAAATATAATAAGCTTCTTGTCCAAGTAATGTTGACAGCCTTTAGTAGATTAAACTGGAACTCTTTTAAAATCTATTAGAGATACTAATATAACTCTGTTCTAACAGAAAGAAGAAAAAGTGAAGTATGCTAATTACAAGTATAAGTAGGTTAACTGACAATTTTGTTAGAAGTGGTGTTAAGAAAGCTGAAATATTGTGTATCAAGACACCAGCATAACCAAAGTTTGTTTAGAATGACTAAGATATAAAACATAACATGTCAGAGAATATTTAACCACTATAAAAAAAAACACCTTAAAATTAAGTGCAATGCCTAGGTACATATGATTCAGAATGTTGTTAATTAAATTGCAATCATATTAAGACTATTACTTTACCAAGCATGTGTGTGGCATGATTCCCGCATTGTGAATGTGATCATTGTTGATATAATGGGTGGGTCCAAGGAGACTACATTTGTCTTTGGACTTAAAAATGCCAGTGGTACATTTTTAAGATGTAATATAAATATTGCTTTAAAGGAACCATTTTCAAGAAACCACAGACATGCATGAAGAAAATATGTCTGGAGCTGTAGAATATAAGTTCCTAGAGTTAAAAAGGATCTTGAAGTTTCCTCAGGATTTTGAGGTAGAGAACTTAAGTCAATAAATACTAATAAACAATTGTCTGAGCATCTTCTCTGTGTAGGCAACTATGCATGGGCCTTAGATGCCTCTTCATAACAGTTTGAAAACGTGTTTGTGTGTGTGTGTGTTGTGTGCTTTTTCTCACTTCTACCATTTCTTCCCTACCAACATGCACTCACACACATGCTAAAATATACTATAAAGAAAAGGATATATATTTTTGTCCTTTCTTTAATACCTAGAAGAGTGCCCATATTTTGTGGTCAACACATAATTGATAGATGAGTAAATGAAATGAAAACATGTAAATGCACAGCCTTTGCCCCTGCAAGGAGGCAGCATGAGATAGAAGAGAGAGCACTGAACTGGGAGTGCAGACACCTGGCTCTCCTTGGCTTGGCCAGGACTTGACTTATCAACATCAAGTAGAGGACCTTATTTTGCTCATGTGTAAAGCAGTTGGACTATCTCTGTTGTTTGTCAGGGTGTGGAGCCCCTCCCTGGCTCATAACCAAATCAAGCACATCCTAAAATTAAGCATCAACTCTATAGAAAATTTCCTATAATTAAGCATCAACTGGATATCTCCTAATATCCTTAAAGAAAGTTCATCAGTTCAATTGTCTTCATATCCCAGAGTGCACATGGTGGTTCTGACACCCCACCAGATCCTTTCTCCTCTGGATGTTGTGTCCTGAGTGTTTCTTAGAGCAGAAGGCCTCTCTCCAGGTGCTGGGCCAGGAATTGGGGTAGACTGTGTAGGAAGTGGACACGGGACAAGACAGTGAGGGAGGAAGGGCCAGGAAGAGGTGACAGTGTTCTCAGGGCCTGTAAACATGGAAAGCAAAGGGTTGACACAGTTTCTGCACACATCTAGAAGTGTGTTCTGAACAAGAGCCTAACTGCAGGCAAACAACACTGTGAGGCCTGGAGCGTGGCCTGCAGAAGATGGAATAAGGAGAACATTCTGGTATTTCCTTTCTCTTTTTTCTTCCCACAGCCCACTCCCTTCTCTCTTTCTAATTGTGTCTCCCTCTTTCCATGCATCTCTCCAGATAGAAAACTATCTCCTCTCCCTTTGTTTTTTTTTGTTTGGTTGGTTGGTTTTTGGTTTTTGAAAATATATCTTTATTGATTTCAGAGAGAGGAAGGGAGAGGGAGAGAGAGAATTGAAACATCAATGATGAGAGAGAGTCATTGATCGGCTGCCTCCTGCACACCTCCAACTGGGAATGGAGCCCGCAACCTGGGCATGTGCCCTGACTGGGAATCGAAACTCTATCTCCTGGATCCTAGGTAGATGCTCAACTGCTGAGCCACGCTCAGCCAAGCTCCTTCTCTCCCTTTATCTCTCCCTCTTTTACCCTCAATGTTTCCTCTCATTCCTTTCATTCTTTCTCAAAAGGCCATAATATACATTTTTAATTGTTTTTATGTGTTAGATCAAATAATATGTTCTATTTTCTGTTTTTAAAAAAACAATGAATTTAAAATTTGTATTTTTTTCCTCCTTTAAAATAAAGTTTGTTCTTTGCATATCCATTGTTTGAAATTATTTTTACCCTATAGATCAAAGACTTATTAAAAGAAATAGATTCCACATAAGACATTTTGAAGTCCTGCTTTCTAAAGTTTTGTTCCCAAGAAGACTAGGCTTCTTTCTCCCTTGAATTCAGAGAAAAACTATGTAATTTGGGTCTATGGGAAAAAGTTAATAGTATGATTTGCTGAAGCTAGAAGCTCTCTAGACCAGGCAATGAGACATACACCACCTTGTTCTTACACATCACAATAGCCCAAAAAGGGGTGTGCTGGATGTGAAATGAATATCTTTAGGAGGTGAAGAATTTGCCCATAGTAAGGCAAGTGCCTCATTCTCTGGTTTCCTCAATGTCTTAGAGGAAGGACTTAGGACTCCCCAAGGAAAGCCTGCTCATTGGGTTTGAGGGCAATGGCCCTGTGCATGGATTTCCTGGGTTGTTTATTTAGTACAGATATTTCTCAAAGACAAAGACAGGATTAGGGTGATCAGGATCTAGGTTCCCAAACACTATAACCTCATCTCAAACTAGTATGTACTATGTGGTAATTATTAATGAGTGAAGTGAATGACATGCTTATGCTCATTAGCAAATTCATAAGCAGATATTTGATTAGCTGTGTGGCAATAAGAATTACATGCTTATGTCATTCACTTACTCATTAATCCTCTCAACTACCATATATATATATATATATATATATATATATATATATATATATATATACACACACACATATGTGTATATATATATAATGATACTTATATATATGTAAGTATCATTATTTCTATTCTAGAGATTAAAAAAAATGAGGCGGGGGGGGGCAATAATTGTTCCAAGTTAGCAAATTGATAAATGTTAGAGATGAGATTTTGACACCAAATCCCATATTCTTTCTACCACACTATATTTCTCATTTAAAACAATTAACCTTTCGTGTCCCTTCCTAAAATTAAGAGACTCCATGATCAATCTCTATAAAATGGCTATTTTTATAAATTTCAAACAATATCCTGTTCTTTGTCAGATATCTGTATTCAAGTTAGTTTTAATCTCCCAGATTAAGCTCCAGAAAAAAAATTTTCTCAGCTCATGCTTAAGAACCTTGCTTTCCACTATGGTTACTTGTTTTGTATATCAAATGCTTTCTCTACCTAAATCAGACACCATACTATTTCTCATTCAAATACGCCGGGCTGAGCACAGGGCACTGCCCATAGTAGATATGAAAAATGTGTGAAGAGGTGAATTGGATCTGGGAGTTCAGGGAGCATGAGGAGTAACCAGCATGGATAAAACAGAGAGAAGAGACTAGTCTGTTCTGAGGAATAGGTTTTCCAGGTAGAATGTGGTCAGATTAGGAAGAACGCTGAAAGCCACGCAAGTAGTTTAAACTTGATGTTTCAGGCAAGAGGAAGCCAATAAAGATATTTGATTAGCTGTATGGCAATAAGAAAAACAACATTTCAGGAAGATGCCCCCCTCACAGTATGGTGCAGGATGAACCACAGCTGGAAAGAGAATGGAAGCAGATGCAGCAGCCAATGAATGATATGGAAATGAACTAAAGAGGGCTCAGACAGGGAGTCCAGAAAGAAACAGCAATGATATCTCAACACTGAACTAAGCTGCATTATGCTTCATTAAGACAATTATCTGTTTAAATTACTTAGAGAGCTTAAATGGTGATGTAGTTGTTCATGTGTTTAATAATGAAAACAAAAAACAAAAAACAAAAAAAAACCCTGATATATTACACTTAATATTTTCTTATCAAATCCTTGTCATTTTTTTCTCTTTAATACACTGGAGCCATTATCTTCTTGACAATATTCCTACATGTCTTTTTAAAAAGCAAGTGCTTGGGAGAAAACTCAAGTTTTCATTATGAGCTGATAAACAGGTACAACTGGGAAGGCCTGGATTTTGATCCTGGGTCTACCAATTAGAAGCTGTGTGGTTTCAAGCAATTTTTTTTTTCACCATTCTGAACTTCAATATCCTCAGCTGTAAAATGAAGTTTACAGTGCCTTCTAATCTACAAGATTACGGCCAAATTTAAATGAAAAAAAAAAAAAAAAAATGAAAGTACTTCATACATTTTACAATGCAATGTGAATGCAGAATCTTATTTTTGTGGTCTATTATACATAAATTAAAACTAAAGCTCTCACTCCTTCAAAACAAAACTTCGTAAAAAATATATATGATTACTTATTTCCTGCAGGTATTGGGGTGCACCTGCAGGAGAAAATGGGAGGAAGTGGCATCAGGCAAGCAGGTAATCTCAGAAATACTGTCAATCAAGAATAGGACCCCAGCCCTGGGGGTCTGGTTGGTTGGAACATTGTCCCACACACCAAAAGGTTATGGGTTTGATTCCTGGTCAGGGCACAAACCAAAGCTGTAGGTTCAATCCCTGGTCGTGGGGCACTTAAGAAAGACAACTGATTGATGTTTCTCTCTCACATCAATGTTTCTCTTTCTCTCTCCCTTCCTCTCTCTCTCAAATCAATTTTTAAAAAAACGTATCCTCAGGTAAGAATTAAAAATAGAACGCTAGGCAAGTCTGACAAACAACAGCCATGACACGTGACAAACAGGAAACACATCAAGACTTGGGGAAATGGGCTGGGTATCAGGAAGGTCAGGCGTTGAGTGCTAGAATCCTGGAGTCAGGCCAGGGAGGATTTGCCAGGGTGAATCCAGACCCCAATTTCAGAGAAACTAGGATACAGAAAAACCAAGATAGGATCATAGGCACAAAGACAAAACCAGAGAGAGCTGTGTTACCAGAGATGGGTTACAAGGAAATAATTTGACATAAGGAACAAGGCAACAATTTTGTTATGGAACCAGAATTTCAGAGGTGAGCCACGCACCCATAAAAATAATACAATGCTGAGCTGCCTGAGTCACTGGCTTAAGCTTCTGGATATTTCCCCTCAGCTGGTGAGGTGGACGTATTTTTAAACTTAAGTGCAGGAAGTTAAATTTATACCTATTAAGTGTCGTCTTGTTTCTTCTGGTCCATCCATCCAGTCTGTAAGTATCTTTTTGAATCGTTGACACCGTCATCCAAGTAATTAGTTGTTGCTCCCAGCTTCATGTCATCCTCAGATTTGATGGGTGGGTTTTTTGCGCTTTGCTGCCGGTTAATGAAAGTTCGATAGAGCCCTGTGGCACATTCCTAAAAACTTCCTCTAGGACAGAGCCAGCTTCAAAGCCACTTAAGACACCCTCAGTGAGCCCCATTGCTTCACCTTCCAGCAAGAGCATCAAAAGAGGACTGTCAAATATCTTTCTAAAAGCCCAAGACACTGAGAGTCATAGCTCTGCCCTCGATTTTCCATGCTCCACTCCCCTCTCCCACAGTTTGCTACCTCTGCACACATGCTCACCTGCTCCCCAACCTCCTCCCACTGCAAAGTCATAGTCACTCTTTCTGCCAAGGTCCTCTCCCTTCACCTGCGTGGTGAATCCCAGCCCCTCTAATGTCCTCAAAGAGATTGCTAATCTATCCCCTAATCTCTCCTCTATTGTTATCCATCTCCTCCTTTTTTTAAAAAACATATCTTTATTGATTTCAGAGAGAGGAAAGGAGAGGGAGAGAGAGAGAGACAGAAACATCAATGATGAGAGAGTCATTGATTGAGCCCACAACCCGGGCATGTGCCCTGACTGGGAATCGAACCCCGATTACCTGGATCCTAGGTTGACACTCAACCGCTGAGCCATGCCGGGCTGAGCTCCATCTTCTCCTTTTTACCAGCTTCTTACTTAGCCTAGCACAGTGATTCTCAAATTTTTAGCATGCATCAGAATCTCCTGGAAGGGTTATTAAATCACAGATTGCTGGAGCCCAAGAATTTGCATTTCTAACAAATTCCAGTGGTTCTAACATGTGGCCCTTGGACCAGTAGCATCAGCACTATCTGGGAACTGGATAGACATGCACATTCTCAGGTCCCACTCTGGACCTACTGAATCAAAAACTGGGGAGCTAGATAGAGCCCAGCAATCTGTGTTTTAATCACCCCTCCAGCTGAGTCTCATGCACACTAAAGTCTGAGAATCACTGGTCAGTTTATGGAATGAAAACAGAAACAGAGATTTACCACCAGGGAAATTTGAGTCCAGATCCCTGCTGTCTCCCTTCCCGTCTGTGTACTGAGTTCACATGACTTACTATCCTTAAGCCTCAATATTTTAATCTATAAATTGGGAATGACAATACCCATCTCTGTGGATGGTAATGAAGATTAAATGAGATAATGTAGGTAAAGCACTCACTCAGCACAATGCCTAACTATTCAATAAATGGAAGCAATATTTGCTCAATCTATTAGAAAATGCCTAAATCTCTATCATGTAAAAAAAAAAAAAAAAAAAAATAGTCCTTCCCTCTACCCCATGTCCTACTCTATCCTTCATAGCCAACCCCGTAAAAAGTCTCCATTCTCTGTCTCTACTTTCTTACATCTCATCACTCCTTAAGTTGCCACAACTGGTTTCTGTCCTCAACACTCCACTCCACTGGCCTTGCTAAGATCATCAATGATCAAATTCTGAAGGTAAGGGGCTCTTCAAGTCTCATGTTCCTAATCCCTGTCTTCTTTGCTTTGTGACATTCTCTCTTTCCTTGGTTTTTATATAGGCACCTTGCATGATGATGCTCCTACCTTCCTGCTAATTCTGTCTCAGTCTCTTTAAACGGCTCCTCCCCCAACTACTATTCTTCATGATTGACTTTTGTTTCCTCTCACCTGTGGCCACAGCTTTACCTACCACCTATCCACATTCCCAAACAAGAGCTCTCTGGAACTCTAGACATCTTCAAATGACAACTAGATATCCCAACTCTGAAGACCCATGGCACCTCAAAGTCAGCACAACCCAAAGACCAAATTCATTGTGTGCCTCCAGCTCTGTTTCTCTTTCTCAGTTCTTTATGTTCCCAGACAGACCAGGAGCTCTTGAGGTCAATCAGGGTCTGACTATCTCTGATCTCCCATACCAGACCTCAGAGCCAGTTAAGCACTTAATAATGTATGTATTTATTGAATGTATAAATCAACAAAGTGAATTATGTCTGTCATATTATTTAGTAACTTTTATAAAAAGAAATTAAAAACTCTCATAGAAAAGGAAATAAATTACTTCCTAAATACACAGTTAGTTGGAGTCATCACTTCTTCTTCTAGATCTTGACTTCAAATTCACCAGTCATTAGTGCCTGAAATCCACCTTTCCCTCTTATTAATAATTAAGATATTTACCCATTCCAGACTTTGGATACCTCTCTTCATAAATCTTACAAAGTTACCAAGAGTAGTTTCATCATCACACCAGTAAGCACCTAAGTTCTGCTACAACACAGTTTACCCAGAGACTTGAATACCTGTCAGCAGTGAAGTGTTTTCTCACTATTGTTTAACTGGGATTTCTGTTCCTTTTTAACTATGTTTGTTCACTGTTTTCAGTTTAAAGATTATTCTCCTTGATAGGAAAGACGGAGGTGAAATCAAAGTTGAGTAGTTTTGTTCTCTGGGTCATTTAGCCTTACACCTCCCATCCCTACTCGATCAAGACTTTACCTCTTCCTGATTCTTTGGTTCAAAATATATTTTCAATGTCCTTTTCTATCTATAGCATTTTTATCATGACATTTAGACTTGCTGATTACATTCTTGCATTTTTAGCCACTTAAGGAACATACATTCTTGACAATGAGCCCCTCCTTCAATCTTGTGTATCCTGGCCAAAGGAGGTCAGGGTGAAAAGATGGGAGGGGGTAGGTAGGGAGCCAGGCTGAGAATGGAGCAGGTGTCCCCTGCCCTGGGGAGGTCAATGTAGTACAAGCAGCACAGACTGGTATCAGAAGGACACAGGTTTTGAGCATTAGGTCTCAGTAACAAAAAAAAACAAAAAAAACAAGCCCTGGGCTGGCCAGATGTCTCCTGTTGAACCAGGCAGTCAAGTATTTTAGCTTCTTATCTGAAAACATGAACATTTCCAATTTGTTTTTATTTTAATTTCAGATTTGCCTTATCTTAATTCCAGATTGCTATTTAATCAGCATTGGTTTGGAACATATCAACTTTTAGTTTCTTACAAAGTTAAGTATTTAATGATCTGTAAACAAATACTTGAGAAGATGCTAAAGCGCTTCTTAATCCCTCTGTACTTTGTTAAATGAATGAATTTACTTTTGAATTTATCTTCTGATTTTCATTCTGCTACTAGTGTGAAAAAAACCTGGGACTGGGGATAGTGGAGGTTAAATATTTTGTGCGCGCCCCCCCTCTAATTCCAACTGGGGGTAGTCTTTTTGTGGAGGTTCCTCGACCATCATAGCTGAGAGGGAGGGTGAGGGAAGGGAAGGGGAAAGAAAGCAAAGAGGTGATAGTACAGGATTAGGAATACACCAGGACCTTGAGGGAGAAGGAGAACCTATGTAAGTGTAGCCTAAAATCTAAGAAGAAGCTCCTAGGAAAAATTACAGGAGAGAGAGAGAGAGAGAGAAAGAAAGGAGAGAGAGGAAGAGGAGAGAGAGAGGTTAATGTAAACACAGGTGATTTTATAGACAAAAGGAGATCAAAAGCCAGAGGAAACATTAAAACAGAACAAAAGTGAGTGGGAAAGACAAGGTTGTGATAAAAACAAGTGCTCATTATCTACACTCACTTCAGATTCCAAGAATGGGATCAGTATTCTCCAAGTTGTGATGCTTGGAACACATCCTTTTGAAATACGTACTTACCCCTGAGACCTCCCTATTTCTTTTTAATGTCTTCATTAATTTCAGAGAGAGGAAGGGAGAGGGAGAGAGAGATAGAAACATCAATGATGAGTCACTGGTCAGCTGCCTCCTGCACACCCCCCACTGGGGATCGAGCCCATAACCCGGGCATGTGCCCTGACCGGAAATCAAACCTCAATCTCCTGGATCATAGGTCGATGGTCAACTGCTGAGCCACGCCAGTCAGGCAAGACCTCCTTATTTCTTTAGAAAGTTTAATTTTATCTAGCATAAAGATAAAAACCATTTGTTACAGGACTGTCCAATTTTATCCGCCCCCCCCCCCCCCCCCCCGTTTTTCATTTTTTGATAGATACTCATGCCTCTTGAGTCCCTTCTAGAATCTCAGGTTTGGGGATTATGGTTTTTGAAAACTCTGCCTCTTCCTAGAAGTCAGGGTTCTTCCCCGTGGCTATTACATATATCATAGCATAGCCACTTCCACTTCAGCAATTAATTGTCCCATATTTATCAGAGTTAAGTCCAGAGCAGCAGTTCCCCTTTCTACTTCTAAGAAATGAAACTGTCAGGAGGGCAAGTGAAGTATTCTTGGATGTTCTTCTTCCAATTTATTGTCATCATTGTCTTATATTTGAAAATCTGTGACAATGAGGTTTCAACTACAGTCCCCCAACATGTTTCCATCTAATGCCCCACCAGAGATTACAGAAGTAGAAACAGATCCACAACACTTCCCGGCAGATCATGATCCCGAGTCATCACCATGCAGTCCACACCACCAAGGAGACCCAGGAGGCCTCTTGGTCTCTGTACCTGCCATGGCATGGGCAGTGAAAATGGGTATCTTAGGCAGGTTTCTTAGGGCCATCGTCACCAGCATTCAGTCCTAACCAGAAGCAATGGGAAAGGCAGAAGTCAAAGAGAGAGCAAAACTGGAGGCGGGGAGGTATGTAAAGACTCCAAATGCCTGGAGGGGAGTGCGCAAAACATCAAACATGACGTGCTTCCCAGATGATGGAAACCAACCTTTACGTGTGGAGCCAAGAGTTAATTTTTTTAAAAGCAAATATGAAAATAGCTTGAGCAGAGAGAGAAGATGGTGGCACTGTGAGAAGCAGCAGAGCACCCCATGCTCCCAGCCGACTGGATTTACTCCTAAAATCCTACGTAGGCAGCTTGGAAAAACCAGAGAAACATACCTGAGTGGATGGAGTGCAAGTGGGGAGCACTGAAGACACATCACGGAGTCCGGTAAGAGAGGGGGGCCATAGGAAGAGGGATCCCCCCTGAAGCCTATGCTGGGCTCCAAGCCCCAAGGCTTGGAGGCTGCAAAGCTCCCCCCCTCGGGAGTGTGGACTGGCCTCCAAAAGCAGGGATCCCACACCCGGAGCAGAGGCGAGGGGAAGGAGTGCCCTCTGCGCACAGGGCAGAGGGGCCCAGGGGAGCGGTGAGTCCCCAAGGTGGGACGGCGCCTTCCTAGGAAACAAAGCTTCTAGTGGCGGACACGACCAGCGCCTAATGCTCAGGGTGCAGACCATAGGAAAGGCTGTCCCAAAGTGTGTGGCACCCGAGTGGTAAGGGACCAAAGGACTGCGCTGAGCAGCCACACATGGGAACCCTCTGCCTCCCTGTGGGGCACTGTGTTGAGCCCCAGAAAGCACTGAATCTGCGGGGCGCAGGGGGAGGGGAGGAGCCCTCCCGCCCTGAGCTCCCGGTGCCGGGAGGCTGGGATCTGTGACCAGCCCTGAGGGGTGTCCTCCGGCCCTGAGCTCCTGGTGGGAGAGGCTGGGATCTGTGACCAGCCCTGAGGGGTGCCAGGGTGGCGTGTGAAGCTGCCCCAGCTTTGCTGAGACCAGTGGTGCGGGGAGCTGCGGGGAGCTGACTTTGGGTCCCCTCCCGCTGGGTGCCTTGGTGCACAAGCAGCGGGACCCTGCAGGGCAGACTCTCTGCCTGTGTTGCTTTGTGTGTTTGTGAGTCTGATAGGGAACTGGCTCCCACCTTCCTGGCGTGCACTGCGCACAGACAGACCATCGGAGGCTGGGACTGGGGTCTGCACAGTAGACAGTCTGAGGGGCGACCAGCCAACCAGAGCTGAGCAGGGAGGGGCGGAGCCCGCCAGCCTCTCCTGCAGCCGGGAGCACCGCCCCCAACCGGAAAGGGGCGGGTCCCCCTCACTGAGGCCCCAGACACCCCGCAGGGCACAGTCCTGAGGGGGAGGGGAGAGCAGCTCACAGGAGGACATCACAAGAATAAGACTCTTAGGGACTGTTTGGGAGCTGGAGGAAACACTGAAAATCCCTGCTGGGGGCTGGGCAGGCAAAGGGCTCACTGGAATGTTCTTTAATCAAACTCACTGAGCCCAGGCTGCTGAAATGGCCTGAACAGAAAAGGCAACAGGCTGAAATCAATCTGAACCTGCAGCAGGCCAGAGCCTGGGGAACTAGAATCAGAGGACAGGGGAGGGACTGAGGAGCTGGCGGTGGAACAGAGACTAACTCCCGCAGAGTGAGCGCCTGACAGCGACACCTCTAAGGGGAGTGACACCCTGGGCTACACTGGCCACCCTGCCCCCTAAAGACTCTACAGAAGACTCTGGAGTAAAACCAGGGAACTACAAGGTTGCAAAATAGCTGACAAGAGGAGGTGGTCCACGGAGAGCCTCAGATCAACCATCTACCTAAGGGCACCAGAGCCAAACCTGGATGGCTCCTCACATTGGCTGATGCACAAGTACCTTCCAGAACTGAAATCAGCACACAAAACAGTGAGTGGCAGACAGCGTAAGTCACCCAGAAGAAACCCACCTGATTGACTTTCTTCCTCCCCCCCCCCTTAGGAAAAAGAAAAAGGAGGAAAAAAAAAATTTTCTTTTTAAATTTTATATATTTTTTTCTTTTTAAATTTTTTAAATTTTTTAATTAATTTTTTTATATAAAAGAATTTTGTTTTGCTTAGCTTGTTTTTTGTTTTGTTTCTTTTGTTTTGTTTATTTACTTTGTTTTATTTTATCTTTGCTTCTACTATCAAGACTTTCTCAATATTCTCTGCTTAATTGCTGGGACTTTATCATTATAACCAATAATTTTACTGCTTTTCTCTAAAGTTTCTTTCATATCTCTTATTGGACTCCCTCCCTGCCCAGACTTTATCTCTCTCTCTCCTCTCAATCCATTGGCATAATTTTTTTCTTCTTCTTTTCTTTCTTTCTTTTGTTTTTCTCCCTTCTGTTTTCCTGTCTTTTTGTTTGATTGTTAGTTTCTGTTATTCTCTTTATTGTATTTTTATTTTTTCATTTTCAACTATTATTCTACTCCTATTCTCTCCCTTAACTTTTTGCTTACCCTTTTTTCTCTGCCCCTTTTATCTCCCAGTAACTTCTCTATTTTTTACATTTAATTTAGTGTATTATTATTATTTAAATTTTCATCATGATTAACAACTATATATTTTCTCTCTCTAGCTTTACTTTTCTTTCTCTCTTTTTTTTACCTTTTTTTTTTTTTTTTTGCTTTAGAATTTGTATTCTCCCTTCACTCTCCCAGTTCTATTTTTCACTTGGGTTGTTTTCATTGTGATTGTCAAGATATTTTGTAAGATACCCCTTGTTTCCTGGAAGTTTGTTTGTGTATTGTCCTACCTTGCCAGCACCCATAAAACAGCTTACATGATGTGGTTGGGCCTGAGATACACAGTTCACCAAACTGAGAGGAGAGTCCTCCCAAGGACTAGTCAACAACAATCTAGACCCAACCACAACAGGAGAGCCCAAAGAACCCACAAAAGGGACACACAGGAAAGAAACATACCTAGAGCAAAGACGCAGAAGTATAAGAAAAACACACCTCTGGGCTCCACTGGACTCACAAGACAAAAATCCCACCCCACAAGACTGGGAGACAGCAAATATGCCTAATATATAGATATAAGCACTAAGAGCCATCAAAATGGGGAGACAAAGAAACAACCCCCAAACTAAAGAAAAGGAAAAATTGCTAGAAAAAGACTTCGATGAGATGGAGTTAAGCAAGTTATCAGAGATAGAGTTCAGAGTAATGGTTATAAAGAGGCTCAAGGAAATTAATGAGAACAACAAGGCACTTGATGATAAGGTCAAGGAACTTAGTGAAAACATGAAAAAAAAGATACATATCATAAACAAGAATCAGGCAGAAATAAAGAATACTATACCTGATATCAAGAAAACACTGGAAGGATATAAAAGCAGGCTCAATGAAGCAGAGGATAGAATAAGTGACTTAGAAGATAAGGCAGAAAAAAACAATCAGAGCAGCAAAAAGAAAAAACACTTAAAAAGCATGAGGACAGTCTAAGGGAGCTTTGGGACAACATGAGTGAAACAACATTCACATTAAAGTAACACCAGAGGGGGAGGAAAGAGAGCAAGGGACAGAGAACTTGGTGGAGGAAATAATGACAGAAAACTTTTCTAGGCTGGCGAGGGAGAAAGCCACACAAGTTTAGGAAACACAGAGTGTTCCAAACAAGAGGACCCAAAGAGACCCACTCCAAGACACATCATAATTAAAATGGCAAATGTCAAGGACAAAGTGAGAATATTAAGGGCTGCAAGAGAGAGACAAGCAGTGACCTACAAAAGAAACCCCATAAGGCTGACATCTGATCTCTCAACAGAAACTCTTCAGGCCAGAAGGGAGTGGCATGAAGTTCTCAAAGTAATAAAAAGCAAGAGCATGCAACCAAGATTGCGTTATCCAACAAGGCTATCATTTAAAATTGAAGGCAAAATAAAGAGCTTCCCAGACAAAAAAGGCTAAAGGAGTTAAGTACCACAAAACCAGCATTGCAAGAAATGCTAAAAGGGCTCCTCTAAGGAAAAGAAAAAATAGCAAGAGAAAGGTACATCAGCGTAAGGGGGAAAATGGCATTAAATACGTTTATATCAATAGTAACCTTAAATTTAAACAAAATAAATGGTCCAAACAAGAGACATAGAGTAGCTGAATGGATAAGAAAGCAGGACCCAAATGTATGCTGTCTACAAGATACCCACCTGAGAGCAAAAGACTCACACAGGCTAAAAGTGAAGGGATGGAATAAAATATTCCATGCAAATGGAAAGGGAAAAAAAGCTAAAGTAGCAATACTTATTTCTGACAAAATAGACTTCAAAATAAAGACCATATCAAGAGACAGAGATGGTCACTATATAATACTAAAGGGATCAATCCAACAGGAGGAAATAACCCTTATAAACTTTTATGTACCCAATATAGGAGCACCTAAATATATAAAGAATTTCTTTGGGGACTTTGAGGGGGAGATTGACAGCAACATAATCATAGGGGGGCACTTTAGCACCCCACTGTCAGCATTAGACAGATCATCAAGACAAAAAATCAACAGGGAAACACAGACCTTAAATGACTCACTAGACCTAATGGATTTAATTGACATTTATGGAACATTTCACCCCAACAAAGCAGAATACACATTCTTCTCAAGTGCACATGGAACATTCTCAAAAATAGACCACATGTTAGGGCACAAGGCAAGTCTCCACAAATACAAGGAGATTAAAATCATATCAAGCATCTTCTCGGATCACAATGCCATGAAACTAGAAATCAACCACTATAAAAAAACTCAAAAATATTCAAACACATGGAGGCGAAATAGCATGTTATTAAACAATGAATGGGTACCAAGGAGATCAAGGAAGAAATCAAACACTTCTTGGAAAAAAACGAAAACGAACAGACAACAACCCAAAACCTATGGGACACGGCGAAAGCAGTCCTGAGAGGAAAGTTCATAGCATTACAGGCCTATCTCAAAAGGCAAGAAAAAGATCTAATAAACCATCTAACACAACGACTCAAAGAACTAGAACGAGAACAGCAAGAAAAGCCCCGAGGAAGTAGAAGGAAGGAAATAATAAAGATCAGAGCAGAAATTAATGACATAGAGACTGAAAAAAACAATACAAAAAATCAATGAAACCAAGAGCTGGTTCTTTGAAAAGATAAATAAGATTGATGCACCTTTAGCCAGACTCACTAAGAAACAAAGAGGACCCAAATAAATAAAATCAGAAATGAAAGAGGCGGTATAACAACCGCTCTACCCCTTCAAAGAGGGCCCTTGGGCTCTCTCCTCCCAATGTAGTGTGTTTCAAAATAAGAAACCAATTCTTGGGGCAAATCCTCCTCATCTGGAAGAAATGCTAACTAATTGAAGACCACTACCACGTCTACTTTCACTCTGTAGACCATTATGAGGTTAGCTGAGATTTATGTACAATATAAAAATGGAAGTAACTCTGAGAACTTCGTCGATGGAGAATTGAAACCAAACTGACGGCTATCTTAAATACATTAACTCTGCCAAAGCAGTTGATCTGTCAATGCAGAAATGAAACCGACCAAACAAAAGAAAATCCAGCTGTCAACCAGGTACTTATCTTTTTTACAGTGAAATTGCCTTACAGCCAATTAGTTATGTGGTAAAAATGTTTGCAGCAAAAATACTTGTGAGAAAGGTGTCTACGGCAGAGATGCTATGGCAGAAATACCAAGCCTACATTCTATATAAGTCTAAACCAACTACACATTTCAAACAAACAATTACTTTTTTGAAAGTTTTTTCCTAAACAAATTTAATTTGAAACCTTAGATGACACTATTAAATATAGTTTCACCCTGGTTTAAAATTGTGACTAGTGGGAGCCTTTTGAAAGGCATTAATGGGCTTTTTTTTAAATGTTGTGCTGCAAAAATGAATAGATTCCATACCTATCTGAACTGTATAATAATTTGACAGTTCTCCAATTCTAAGCTACAATTCCCGTCAGAGTAATGGCCCCACTATTATCAATTATGTTGAAGTCTTCCCATTGGGTTAAAAAGATTTCTGCTTTTCATAACCCTTTTGAGTAAGGTGTTTTCATTTGATAATTTTTGCAGCCATAGAACCCTAATATCCAACTTTCTGTAACTTTAAAATGTGAATATTTGCCCCAGTTTTGTAAGAACACTGAGCACTTTCTGTGCTGGTTTGCCTGGTCCCGACCTCCACCCTCGTCTGGCCCTCTGCGGAGATGGTGGGCACAGAGTGAACCACCAGGAGGTATGGCAAAGGGTGAGGGCTCAAGAACTCCTTCGCCATGGATGGACAAGCTTTTCTGAGATTCTCTCCTGCTGTTGGCTTGCTTTGGGGGTAATAACCTGGTGGCCATGCCCCTGCTGTTGAGAAAGCTGAGCACAAGGAAAGGCCGTGAAATGCAGCAAATGGGGAGCAGCACCTTTGTTCAATCTTTCTCAAATTGTCACTGAGACACACAAGCCATCGAGGCTGCATTTGAGTGGGTGACAATAAAAGCTAAATGCATAGAAATCATTTTGAAGCATTCTACTTTATAGAGTGAAAAGAAAAAGGACTTAAAATGGGTCCTAAGTAAATGAGTGAGAAAGCGCGTCTCTCTAAATTTCTTTCCAGGTACCCACAAAATGCTAGAATTCTACACTTAGCATACAGATGGTCATGACCATGATTGGAACAAAGGAGAGAAGAGAAAAAGCATTTTCTCTACCAACTCCCTTTCCCTTAGCTTTAACCCTTTGGGCTGTGGCTGGTTGTGGGAGTGGGCAGTTAGCATGCTACTGGATGAAGAACTAATAGAAATGAACTCTGATGCTAAGCAAAGGTGAAGGTCTCCCTGAATGCAAGTCATATGGCCAAACGGGAGCACTCATCCTAGACACGGTATGATTCTGGCACCAATTCCAGTGTGCGGGGGCTCGCTCACACCCACCAAGTAATTCTTGAATAACAGCTGTGTGTCCCACAGTTCAACGCAATTCCGATGCCATCTCCTTGGAGGCAGCCTCAGATCCCACTGATCACGGTCTCAGTCCTGCCAGACTGCCCTCCGCTGCAGAGGCCAGCTGCAAGTCCAGGCTGTTTCCTATGCTCTGACCCCACCAGCTATAGATCAGGGGTCCCAACAACCCCCAACTTGGGTTTGATTAATTTGCCAGAGTTTGATTAATTGCCTCATAGAACTTAGAGAAACACTCACTTATTGCCAGACTACCAGTTTATTATAAAAGACTGTAACTCAGGAACAGCCAGAGGAAGAGATGCACAGGCCCAAGTGCGGGGAAAGGGCTCAGACCCCCACCCGCTCTCTCCCAGTGCCTCCCACTCCCTGCATCTCCACTAGTTCACCCACCCAGAAGCTCTCTGAACCCCGTCCTGTGGGGTTTTCATGGAAGCTTCTTTATGGAGATATGACTAAATCATGGGCCATTGGTGATTGATTTCGATCTCTAGGCCCTCTACCCTTCCTGGGAGGATAGGGGGAGGTATTGAAAGTTCCAACCATCTAATCACAGGGCAACCAGCCTCCATTCTCAGGTTACCTAGGGGCTTTCCTAAATTCACTTTATTTACATGACAAAATGCACCTTGATCACTGTCTATACTCAGGAAATTCTAAGAGTTTTGGGAGTTATGTGCCAGGAATGGGGATGAAGATCCAAATATGACTTTCTTACTACAAATCACAATATCACATACAGACATGCTGGAAACCAGGAGGAGCTCTAAAGCATCATGACCAAGGCCAGAGAGAAAAATGGGACCTGAAGCTGGAAGTCTATCTAAAAGAATGGCAAGACCAAGAGAGTGACGTCAGGAGACTGAGCCCTAAAAAGGTCCCCTGATGCAGTGCTGCAGGAAAAGGGTATGAGAGTCATATGTTTTCTTTTGGCAGAAGTTTGGGGAGCAGTTAAAGGGCATCATGTTTGTCGGAACATTTGTAGGATCATACTCCCAGTTCTTTACATACTGACAAATAATGAAGCACATGAAGTGTGTGTGTGTGTGTGTGTGTGTGTGTGTGTGTGTGTGTGTGTGTGTGCGCGCGCCTGTGTGTATATTAAGAAGGATGTTTCTACCTGGTCCCATAAGGATTCACAATGGCAATTAACAGTCTCCCCAAGTAGGCAAGCCATTAATTCTATTACTTGAACATAAAATAAGGCCCAGTGTTGGGCTGAAATAAATGTTGTTCTTCGCATCAGTAATTCATGCTCAGAAAAATGTGTTTTGTCCAGCAAGAGCAGAAAAGTGAGAAATAAGGGCTCTTTTTCTACACAGCTTGTGACATTTGAAGAATTATGTAGGTTATTGTTAATGTCAAATAAGCACCTAATATTTCTAAAAAATATTTCTAAAGAATAAGAAATATTTCTTATTTTTCAAATATTTCTAAAAAACTAAGAAAAATGCTGTGAGGGGACTTGAATTACACATATGTGGAATAATAGTCCCATGTCTGCTTAACTGATGTGAGTCACAGGGAAGGGACAATGTGGAAACAAAACAGGAAACAAACAAAACCATTTATAACACACGAAAACAGGCAGGCAAGAAAGTTGGCACACATGAGATGTAGAAAGAGCACATTTGTACCTACTGTTTCCAGTGAATTGTTCAAGAACACCTCACCCTTGGAGAAGGATTCCCTTCGATTCTGTCAAGGTTGGTGTCTGCATGGGTTATGTGCCAAGTGATTGTCCGGTCTCAAGTTCACAGTGTTGTGAGGCTATTTTAAAGATGAATGGGAACATAAAACATATTTTGTCCTATTCTCCATTTTAAATATGTCTCTGGAACAAAACTTGCACTTGAAAGGAAATGGAGAATGTGATTTTTATGAGTTACAGGGGTGTGTTTTTTCCTTCACACCACTGACAGAACAAAAACATCTAGGGGAAGACAGCCCAATGTCATGGAAGTATCTGGACATTTATTCTTACCGTGGTACACAAGGAACGTATGGAACCCCCCTCCCTGACTAAAAACAGCATTGTTTAGGCTCTGCCATTACACGCCAGTGCTTCTCAGTAGCTGAAAGAATTTTGCATGCCTTCCCATAGGAACCGTAAACTCAAAAAGAAAGATTCTTCTGCAACACACTCTATCAATAAATTGTATCCGTTTCACTTTCTGAAATAGTTACTTTTAAAATATACATGCTACGAAAAAGTGAAAGGGAAAAAAGAGGGCCTCCATTTATGAATTGTTCTTTTTTATTCATACTGTTTATCTATACTATTTCCAAGACCAGGCAAATCATCATAATTTTCTTAACAGAGATACACAATTCCACCTAAGAAGTACTATTTTCCTAAACCAGTGAAAAGCCAGGTTTTCATTAGATGCTGAGATAAATCATCTGTGCTCATGTGTGCACCCTGGCAATTCCTTTTGAATTTCAAGGTTATAAATAATTCCCAAACTCAAGTGCGTGCTGGTAGTTTAATGTGGATTATTTGCACTCCTCTGCTGGTGGCATTTCTTTCTATTTAATCATTATCTCTTACAGGCTTGCACTGGTCCATTCAGTGCAGACGGGAGCCACGCCATCACCCTGCCTAAGAATATCAATTATGTTTTGAAAGCATATGATTTGATTCATGCACAAACCACCATACATGCATCATGGTGTTTTCATAAAGGCTCCTTTATTTACTCTAAACAATATTGTGCCTTTGAGGGTTTGGTCATGTCACAACTGTTTAACCTTAAGTCTTTGCAAGAAATCTTAAAAACAAAAAGGAAATCCTGACCTCAAGAATACATGTTTTTGTTCTTATAAAAATTAGCTCCTCTATGAATAGCTGAAATGAGGCAAAGCTTCAAAGCCACAGCCTAAAGTGCCTTAGATGCTGTACTGTGCTGTGCTGTGCTGTAGAGCTGGCTTTCAGCAGGTCTGATCGATCAGTAGAGGAAAGGCACTGTGCCAGCTGATGTGTTCTTCACAGGTATTTCTCCTCATGAGTATCTAAAAAGGATTCTGGACTACAATTCCTGGTAGATTTCCTACTGAAGGCCTGGTAGCAAGGGATTCTCACAATAGAAGCTGGACACACACACACACTCACACCCTGCCTCACTGCTTCGCTCAGGACTCTCGGGACTCAGCCTGGAGCCAGCTCTGTTCCCTGTGCTGCATGATTTGTGGAAGCATCAGGAGGCTCAAATGAGCCCAAAATCTGCCTCCAGAAACAAAAAAAAAAGCCTGCCTTTTTCTATCCCTTTTCAAATAGGATCATGGTGGGCCATCTGCACCCTCAGTGCTCAAGCCTTATGATCCTATAGACCAAACCACCTGCATCCTCTCCATACCCATGAGCTCACCCACAAGTGCAAGCACATGCTCACAACGACTTCAGGGTGGCACCGTTCCCTCCACATGCCCACATACCCTGTGACAGAGACAGCAACAAGGATGCAAAATTACTTCATCTCCCCAAACCAATCCCAATGCCCTTTCTTCAGTGAAAAGGGCACAGATTTCTGCATGGGGTCTTCCACGCAGGAGCAGAGCCCTGTGCTTTCCCAGACACATGCCCATCAAACAATAATGACCACAGCTGTACAGTAGAGAGTGCAGATGAACAATCGCAGTACAGTTGAAACTGCTCTGTGCAGCCTGATTATCCACAGAGTACCATGCTCTGCCAGGGTCAGTGTGGCAGGAGGGAACTGTCTCCCCCACGCCCTTCTTCCCCATGCCCTTCTTCTAGGATTAGCTGCGTCAACTCATGTCGAAAACTTCTTGTTAAAAATAGCCAAAACCAGAAACTGATACCACAAATGAGAAGACTCTGAGAACGCTTGTTCACACACCCATCCTTGGTGGTCCACAGCACAGGTTTGTCTAGATGTGCTTACCATACCTCTCAGGGTGGGTTTGAAACATGGTCAAATGGTTTCGGTCATTTCCCCACACTTTAACTCTTCAAAATGAACAAACAAAATGCCTTTGTGAAAAATTCTTCAATGTTTTTATAGGCATATCTGTGCATTTTTTTAAATTTAAGATCATACTACATATGCTTTGTTAAACTTTTTCACTTACATATTTTATTTTTTATTAAATGTTCTCTGATAATAATTATAGTAATTATATATTCTTTAAGAGCTTTTTTGACATTTATTGATTTAATTAGCATTAAACATTTAGGTGTAATTGAGGGCAAATTCATCTGTGGCATGGATCTGATAAAGCCAACAGAAGTCCAGTTTCCACCTTGCACCAAGGAGGCTTATTTTCCTCTGTCCTATTATCAATGTTTAATATTGATGTACGGATTTGTTCACTCTCACTGATGGGTTCTAGTTCTTGAAAACATTTATTTGTCTTTATTAAGTTGAAGGGTGATACTATCTGGCTGTGTGGAATAATTCTTATCTCATCGTTAAAATAAGCGCTTGTTTACTAATCCAGAACCACAGCCACATTTGTTGTTAGACAGGCCATATAACCCTTAAGATTATTCAATTCTAATTTTTAGGCTAACAGAGCATAACTAGAGCTTATAATCTTTATCATTCCTTCTCTAATCATCTTGTGAAAGTGTTTCCCAAGAGAAAAGCACAACACAGTATCGGTCACACAAGCAGTCATTTTAGCACAAAAAGTAAGACTTTTTGTGCTAAAATGCTATCCTTGGCCTTTAACTCTGCAGACCAGGAGCAATTATAGGTTAAGCCTATGTCCCCAGGCTGGCAACTCTTACACAAAACCTTCTCTTTAGCACGACCATCAGACCTGGGATCTGTAGAAAGCTCCCTAAAAGGTCAAACCATAATTTAAACTTTTAAAAACATTATAACAAAATTAAGCCCCCTTAGGATGATTCTACAGGTATAAAGAGAAAGAAAAATATCCCTCCCATATATTGATGACATAGTGTCATTGTCATGAGCTAATAGCAGCAACAGACAATTAATTGGTTTAGCTGTCTAGTGATTGCTTAAAAGAACAGGTTATGGCCAATAATTCTAAAGGTAAAGATCATTATTTATGACAGCTATTCCCTGGTTCAATTAGTTTATATTTAATAATGCCATCTAACAAATTATTCCTGTGGTTACTCTGCACCTGGCAGTTTCAGTGGGAAGCTCTTTTGCCAAACCAGATGTTTCTTGAGCAAACTACTGAAAACTCTCTATGACTGACAGGCAGCTGGCAACTCCTCCTTTGGAAATATTCCAGGATATATTATATCCACCACATTCTATAGTATAGAGCTTCGAAACATTGATAATTTGTTTTTGTCAGTGGATGTAGAGGGGCTTCCTACAGAAAATTCTATGCCCAACCCAAAGATCTTTTGATCTTCAGGCATGAGTTTTAGTTTAGATTCCAATAGGAGCATCAGAAATGAGACGGGCTGATAATGGAGGGAGATGAGATTAGGAGAGATTTCTAGAGAATACGACCCCTGATATGATTCTGAAGGACAAGTGGGCAGGAGCTTGATAGGGAAAAGGGAGGAATGGTGCTCCAGGTCAAGGGAGCAGCATGTTGAAACAGAATTTGCATACTGTTGAGAATGGTAGGAATGAGGGTGCCAGAAATGGAAGGGTGGCATAGAATGAGGCTAAACTGTGGTCAGGAGACAAGCCATGAAGGACATTCTGCATTAAACCAAAATGCCTGATCTTTATTCTGAAGAATAGGGGAGTTCATTCAAGTATTTTAAAAACCAAGGTTATTCTGGTAACAGTGTGGGGAATGAAGGCAGGTAACACTGAAGGCAGAGAGAGCAGTTCAGAAGCTCTTGAAGCAATACCAAGGAGAAAGGGCACAGGAAGGCAGTGACAATGACAACAAAGGGCAACCGAGGGATGCAAATGTATTTGTCAGGATTACCAGACAAACTGAAGGAAGAGGCAGAAAAAGAGAATAGAATTAAGGACGGTACTCAGGATTCTGGCTTGGGAAATTGTATGAATGGTGGTGCCAGTTTCTGAAATAGGTCATAACAGAGTAAAATGAGAATCTTATACCAAGGTCATGCATTTGATTTGGGACATATTGAAGTGGAAGTCCAGGTAAGGTATCCAGGTAGAGCTATCTCACCGGCAACTGGGTTGCATGCATATGGAGGTTGGGAAAGAAATCTGGGCTATGAGTATAGATTTGAGAATCATCAACACATAAATGGTAAGTAGAGGCCATTGGTTTACAGGAGGTCATCCAGGGTAAGTGAATAGAGATAAGGCAGAGAGCCAGGAATGAAGATCGCCGTCTGCTAGAAAATCATCAGTAACCTTAATGGTAGCCATTGTACTGGAGTATTGGGGGCAGGAGGCTCATAGCCATGAGTTAAGGAGCGAGTGACAGGTACAGAAGTTGTCAAACCTTTGGACTTTAATACAACCAGTGCAGAAATACAGGGAGAAATGTGCTCCTTCTCGGGGATTTTAGTCACATCACTAAGAAAACTAGGAATCTAAAATGAAGTCAGTAAAATAACTGATGCGATCACAGGATTAAAGAAGTGCTATATCTGGAACAAAAAAATAATTCACAAGTGGAGTATTAAACTCAGTTCTGGGCATCGTGCCTTAAATTCCAGCTTAATGGACTCCGGGTTCAAAGGTTTGCTCCTCCTTTCCATCACCACTGCAATGGTGAAGAAAAAGTGTCAGGGATTAAGCCAAAAGAAAAACCAAGAGTTGGACTTATTGTTAGACAAGTGGTGGGCTCTCTAGAGAAATAGGAGAAAGTGGCAGAGCCTCCTCCCTCTCAACCACTCTAAATTAAACACAGCCAGGCTTGCAGGGTATGGCTGACCTGGCCTACTCACCCAGGATTAGGAAAATTGGAAATTAAAGCAAAATCATGGAACTTTCTGGCTACTTCTAGAAGACAGGCTCCATCTGGCCCCCACTGTGCTGACGTCCTGGGAATAAGTAGTGGGGAATGAAGCTGTGTGATCCATAAGGCTGAGATAGACAGAGAAAGAGACAGAGCAGAGCCTGTTTATCACCTTTGAGGTAAAGTAATCCTGGTCACTGTGAGAACCTTGGCCCAACGGTTGTGATTCTCAAGGATCAGAATAGCTGCAGCTCTTCCTCTCAGTAAGGATTAAGAGAAAACAGAAGTGTTCACACCCACCCTCCCCCCCACCCCCCACAGAGAAGGAATAGTCTCCTTCTGTATAGAAACTTCTGGGTAAGAAAGGGAAGCTCCTCCCCCAACAAAGGACAGCACGGTCCGAACAGATGAAGTAGAAAATACAGAATCTAAAACTGTCAGCTGAGAATTTTCGGAGCAAGAGAAATGTACCTTAAAAGTGTCAAAATGGATGTTGTTTGGGGGAAAAAGTAGCATTTCTTTGCATAGCTCAAACTGGGAAAGGGCCAACGGGTGAAAATGAAAGACAGAGCGACCAACTGCCCTGGTTTGCCAGGACTGAGGGGCACCCCAGGATGAGGAATTTTTTCGTAAATCCAGGACATTGCTGGGCAAACAAAAACAGTCGGTCACTTGGGATGACAGATTTCAGTTTAATTAAAGGAAGACACCTTATAACAGTCACAGCTGTCCAATGGGAGGTAACAAGTTTGCTCTCACTGGAGACACTCCAGCTCAGCTCAGCATGAGGCTGACAATTAAAGGTGAGAGTTGAAGACTTTCCAAAACAAACCCATCTATGGAATCCAGGACTTCATAAGGCCTATGTGAAATGAGAAGATAAATTCCATGATCCAGCAAGAAAAAGAGTTTCTTTATTTTCAGACATGCCTCATATTCTTAGCATTCTTATTTTCTACTCATGGTTGACTGCTCACAGCCTGAAGCCAGTTGGAAGAATAGCGCTGGTGCACGCCCAGGGCCAGCCAGGATCACTCACAGAAGCTACCAGGAAGGGGACATAGCATCCTGGTGTCCTGGCCTTTTCAAACTCTCACTGGAATAGAAGCATTATCAAATTAATTATTGGTTTGTTTTTGGCATCTATCTAATACCTTTCTCTAAGAAGGTTATTTATGCATTTCATATAAATGTTTATATATATGTACACGCACATATTTACACAGTTTAAGGGCAAGGGAAGGAAAATTTAGCTCTAATTTCAACCTCAGTTCTTTTTCAGTCTGTTTTTTCACCCACCCCATTATGCCTAACACATGCACACACACTCACATTTATATTTTTCTTCTGCTAAAAACTGCATTACAAGTAACATACTCTACAAAGGACTTGATTTTACTTGCTGTAGGAGACTAGGGTTGAATTAAACAGTGGTTGAGCTGGAAAAGGGAAGTCAGTTCACTCATGCCTCTCTCTCAGTTCCCTCTTAAAGTAAATTTATTGAGGCCCTGCTTTATTTTGTGAGAGGTAGGGTGGAAAACACAACAAAGGTTATGGTCTTTGTTATCACAAACTTGTGGGATTAGTAAAATGTCCTTGTAACAATTAAATAAGTCCCTAGTTCATGACTAACGATGCCTTCTATGCACCTTTAAGTGTGGGGACCAAGGGCAGTGATGAGTTACAGCTGCAGGGTCTAGAGCCTCTGTTTGGCTTGCAGGAGACTGGTCTGGTCCACAGTTATCATAAGAACTATGGTTGGAATGACTATATGTTCCCATTTTCTCAGGGCAGCCCCAGCTTACTCATGTTATCCCAGCATAATTACTAATAGTACCCAAGTTTGGGCGGTAAGTTAATGATCACCCCACACATGGTCTCTACCTTGGGCATGGTCAGAGCAGTGGTGAAACTGCATAGCCTGTGGCATTTGATCACCCCTCTGGGTCTTTTTGAGTGTTAGGTTTCTCGCATACACCCATGCTGAGTTCAGGTCTCAAGCAGATGTTTATGCCCATGTGTATATGACAATATTTTTATTATCATTAAACCATGATTTAAAGGAATTTATGACCACTCAAAAAAACATAATAAAAAATTAAAACTCAAAATGTTTCCCAGTAATACTTGTGTGGCTTTGTTTTGTTTTCATGTTTGTTTAACAGGGGGGAGAATGGAGAATAACATTGTCTGGCTGGCAGTGGTGATTTTTTTTAAATGGATATTCTTTATGGCACTATTGCTAATCTGTCCTGTCAGACTTGCGGAACCCACCCTAGAAAAACACAAAGGTTGAGATTCTCACACGGACACCCCTTTTACTTTTTACTATCAGTAAGCTTCACTGGGTGACCACAATAGCTTAGTGGCTAGATGACAAAAGTCAAGTCTGCAAATAACTGTGACCCAAATACTTAAGGTTTCAGAAAACTGGAGACAAGATCTGGAACTTAGCCAGCTGGCCCCAAACAGGGAAATTTTCCAGACTTATAAAGCAAGCACAAGACGGCGATATTCCTAAACTGGCTCAGAGGTGCCACCAATCACCACCAACATAGTAACCTGTAACTGGGTTTCAAGAAGGAGATTTTAAAACTGAGGATCATGTTGAAAAAGAAAAGACTAGAAATGTGTACCAGAATGGTATGAACGCGTGGGAAGAAAAGAAGGAGAAGAGTAACGGGAAGCTAGACTCAAAATGAGGCTGGTCCTACGTGGGACTCAGATCTGCCCAAGAATGAGGGCAGCCAACCAGGAAGGCCCTTAATTGAGGGATTAGATAGTTATAGGAATATGAGAGAGTCAGACTGACAAACATCATCCAGTTAACAAAAGCTTTGTTGTTGGAGGGGAGGGAAGATTCTAAATATAGCATTGTGTCTGTCACTCAAGACATCCTTATTGAGCATCTGTGATGTGCCAGGCACTGTTCTAGATGGGGGCAGGAGACATGCAGCCAACAAATGAACAAATAAATGTACAAGATAAATTCAGATAAGTGCTATGAGGAAAATAAAGCAGGGTGATGCAATGGCACCATGTGGGGGAAGGGAGAGACTATTTCAGCTGGAGTCATCACGGAAGGTCTCTCTAAAGAGATGCAATCCGAATGAAAAAGGGAGCCATCCTGTGAGCGAGATCAATTAAAGATAAAATAGCCTCCATTGGATTTGACAGCAAGGAATTCATTGACCTTACAAAAGCAGTTTCATTAGAGAAGTGGTGTAGATGCTAAGCAGGAGTGGGATGCTGAGTGTGGATACAGTAAATGTGGGGTGAGGAAGTAGCGACAGAGATTGCAGATAATGGTCTACTTGGGAACTAAGCTTCCTAGAAATGGAAAGGATCTGAGCAACCGCAGGCGAGTTCCACCCTGGAACATTGCTGAGAGGGAGAGTGAGACATGCAGGAAAGAGCAGGAAAGTTCTTACAAAAACAGAACCAGGTCCAGAACACATATAGAGGCTGGGCTTTGACAAGAAAAGGGACACTTCCTCTGTACCAACAGGAAGAAAGGAAAGGAGGGGACTAATGCAGAGCTGGCTTCACGTGTCTGACAATGGGAAGTTGAAGGGGTTTTCATCTCATTGCCTCTATTTTCTTTTGTTTAATCCTCGGTGGAGGATATTTTTCCATTGCTTTTCAGAGAGTGGAAGGGAGAGAGAGAGAGAGTGAGTGAGACACATCGATTTGGTTGCCTCCCGAACCTGCCCCAACTGGGGACAGGTGTCGAGTCTGCAAACAAGGCACGTGCCCTTGGCCAGAATCAAACCCAGGGCCCTTCAGCCCACAGGCTGACGCTCTAACCACTGAACCAAACCAGCGAGAGCTCATTACCTCTATTTTCTTAATGACATAAGAAACAAGGTCATCAGGGGAGAGAAAGAAGATGGTGCGTAGGTAACAGCTGCACCAGCAGCCTCCCGCAACCACATAAAAATCACAACTAAAACAAAGAACAACCATCACTCAGAGCCTCCTGAAATCCGGCTGAACAGAAGTCCTACAACCAAGGAACCAAAGAAGCGCTGAGACCGGGGGGGGGGGGGGGGGGCAGGCGGAGCGGGGCCGAATCCCAGAGACATCCGCGGGCCCACACCCCGTGCCAAGGGTTAAACCCGGGAGGACATCTCGGCGGTGGGGGTTTCCCAGAGGAGGGAGGGGTCCCAGCCCCACAGCAGGTCCCCAGCCCAGGGCTCCAGGGCCAGGAAGAGACGTCCCCACAACTCCGGGCTGTGAAACCAGCGGGGACTGTCCCTGAGGGTCGCGGAGGCTGCGGGAGCCGCAGCAGCTCCTCCTAAGGGCCCGGCACGGACTCACTCGGATGCTCCCTCTGAGCCCAGCGCCGGGCAGCGGCCTGAAAGGACCCGGGACACTCGGGGGGAACTAACCTGCCTGAGATCCGGGCGAGAGGCGGAGGGCGGCTTCCTCCCAGGCAGAAGGGCTGGCGGAGGCCATGGCTCCTGTGGCGAGTCCTCCCCGCACAGCCGGCAGGCAGACGCCATGTTTGAGTCGCCAGCCCCTGACTCGCACCTTTGGCCCCGCCCCGTGATTCCCGGAGGCCCCGCCCTCCCCACCTGCAGCTCATCCAGGCCATTTCCAGGGGCTTTTCTATGCAAGTGGCCTCTCGAGCCTCATGCTTAGGACTTTCCTAAAATCTCTCAAACAAGCAGCAGCTGCCCCATACGGCTTGATAAGCGGCCCCAGGCCTGGCACTAGCGGCAGCTGCACTGGCTCATAGCTTGGCCTCTCCTGGGCACCTCCAAGCCCAGCACAAGGAGCAGCCAACTACGGTTTGCTGTGTAGCTCATGCTGGGTGGCCCTGGGCAAGGCACTGGCACAGGCTCACTTTGCACCTCCCGGGAGGCCCCAGAGACAGTGCACCTGGTGGTCAGGCTCGACCACGCTGGATTACAGCCCTACCACATCCACCAGTGACACATTCAAGGGGCCCACTTGGTGAACACCAAAGACCCACTGAAGTAAATCCTGCTCCATAGGGGTGTCTCCAGCACAGCAGCTCTATGGCTGTAGTGGCAGCTGGTCCTCACAGCTGATTGGCCCGGGGGTCAATTCCTCCCAGTGACGCAAACAGCAACCAAGTCTCAACTACAGCAGGACAGTGCACACAGCCCACACAAGGGAGCACCTAGAAGGCCCAGCTCAGGTGACTGGGGGGACTGAGCCACTGGACCCTACAGGACACCTACCACACAAAGCCACTGTACAAATTCCAGGAGACATAGCAGCTCTACCTAACACATAGAAACAAACACCTGCAAGCAGCCAAAATGCAGAGGCAAAGAAACATGTCCCAAAGGAAAGAACAGAAGAAATCTCTAGAAGAGAACCCAAATGAAATAGATCCAAGCAAGATACAGAGTTCAGAATTAGGGTTATAAGGATGCTCAACCATATTAGTAAGAGTATGATGAAAATAACTGAGAAAATTGATGATGTAATAAAGTACCAATTTGAAATGAAGGCTACACTAACTGAAATGAAGAATAATTTACAGGTAATCAACAGTAGAGTAGAGGACACTGAAAATCAAATCAGCAATTTGGAACATGAGGAAACAAAAAACACCCAACCAGAAGAGCAAAAAGAAAAAAGGATACAGAAATATGAAGATAGCATAAGGAGCCTCTGGGACAACTTCAAGAGGTCCACCATTCATATTATTGGGGTGCCAGAAGGAGAGAAAAGAGAGCAAGAAATTGAAAACCTATTTGAAAAAATAAATACAGAAAACTTCCCCTACCTGGGGAAAGAAATAGACTTACAAGTCCAGGAAGCACAGAAGGCCCCAAACAAGAGGAACCCAAAGAGGCTCACAGCAAGACACATCATCATTAAAATGCCAAAGGTTAAAGACAAAGAGAGAATCTTAAAAGCAGCAAGAGAAAAGCAGTTAGTTACCTACAAGGGAGCACTCATACAACTGTCAGCTGATTTCTCAACAGAAATTTTGCAGGCCAGAAGGAAGTGGCAAGAAATATTCAAAGTGATGAAAAACATGGAACTATAACCAAGATTGCTCTACTCAGCAAAGCTGTCATTTAGAACTGAAGGTCAGATAAGGAGCTTCACAGATAAGAAAAGCTAAAAGGAGTTCATCACCACCAAACCAGCACTACAGGAAAAGTTGAAGGGTCTTCTTCAAGAAGAAGCTAATAAAAGAAGCCGATGAACTAAATAGATCCAGAGACATTGATACATGCAACAGATGATCATATTTCAGAGGAAAGAGGGAAGGGGGTGGAGGGTGGGAAGAGATTAACCAAAGAAGTTATATGCATATGTGCATAACCCATGGACACAGTCAATAATGAGGTGAAGGCCTGGGGAGGGGGTGGGAGTGAAGTGGATGGGTCAATTGGGGGGGAAAAATGGGATATCTGTAATACTCTCAAAAATAAAGATAAATTAAATAAATAAATAAATAATAAATAGCACAGTATCAAAAAAAAAAAGAAACAAGGTCATCAGTAAGAGCAAGTGCTAAGGGAAGGTGTGCAAGATGGGAGGTGAAGGGAGAAAATATACAAAAATTATTTTAAGAGTAGTTAAGTTTGCTAGGGAAGCACTATTCTGTCATACAGTGAGTGCCAAGTGCCTACTTAAGGCACTTAAATATGATGATTAATTTATCCATTGATGAAAACCAAGCAGCCTGATTATTGATTTTTCTCCAGCCATACACAGTTGCTCATATGTAGGGACAAAGAAGGTAGAGAGTTGGGTTCAACCAGTGTTAAAGTTCTCCAGGTGAGTGTGAGACGCTTAGAAGTGAATAAGAGAACTGAGATTCTCTACAGGGACATGATATGATTTGAACCATAAAATCTAAGCTGGGAAAAAATACAAGTGGAAGAGAGTTGGTAGCTCATGAAATTGTGGTAGTGATTATGGAGTGGATGTCTCAGTGAGGATGCACCAAAGTGGCAGTGGGCTGTGGTGAAATAGTGAGATATGAGTAGTAAAGGAAGCAGGATGTGTTGGGGTAGTGGGTGGCCGAGGCAACGTGAATAGGCAGAAGGAGTCTCGGCAGAGGAGACAAAGGACATAAGGGTAAGTGAACAATGAGCCACCCCATGCACTATGAAAAAGCCAAGGAGAACTGAAGCAGAATTGGCTTCAAAAGCTGTGAGCTGAGGATATTATTGCTGAATGAAGAGTGGTCAGTAGAGTGCCACCTGGCCATGCCACCTGGTAATGATTAAGAATATGTGGTCTAGTGTCAGACTGCCAGGGTGTGAATCCTAGCTTTCCCACTTCACACAGCTCCCTTGGACAACAAAAATAACAGCAAACACTTACATGGTATTTACTGAGCACTTTACATATATTTATGCCTCTCAATAACCCAATGAGTTAGGCACTCATATCCACATATACAGATGAGAACCAGTTTCTTGGCTTCTGTAAAGCTAATAATGATATGATAATGATAGTTTCTACCTTATGGAGTTATTGTGTGTGTGTTCAGTGGAATAATCTGTGCAAAGCGATTAGCATACTGCCTGGCCCAGTAGAAGTGTTCAATAAATGTTAACTGATATCGTTAGATGAGAAGTAAAGGATTAGTCTCCAAGGAGCGGAGCTTCCGTAAGATGAGCTAATGCCCCGAGGGCACCATTGGGAAGCAGGGACGCCCACCCGCTTCTGGCCTTGAAGAATGTGGGACATGAAACAACAAATAGGTCAAATAAGAATAAAATTCTGGCTGTGAGCTAGCTGTCAGGCAATGACAGGAACCAGAGAAAGGAGTCAGAGGAGGAGGCTAAGAATGTCGGAGAGTTTGCTGCACAAGGAAGAGGCGTTTTAGAGGCGGAGCAAGAGTGAGGGTGGTGGAGGGTGCTGGGCTGGAACAGAAATGGGCCAGGGAGTGTGGGCGGGGCTGAGTCCATGGAACCTCATCTCTCTCCCCCTCCCTCTCCCTCTCTCTCTCTCTCTCTCTCTCTCTCTCTCTCTCTCTCACACACACACACACACACACACACACGCACACACGCGCACATCCGAGGGGCTGACTTCAGATTTTAACCCTTGAGGAAGCTGTGACTTCACTTTGGTCACATTGGTAATGAGACCAATGCCCATAAAAATGACAGCCGTCCAAAGAGGAAAAGCAACTTTGAAAAACAGGAAACAGGTGGCCTGTTTTCAAAGAACAGTGCATGTGTTAATATGACCGAGCAAGATTTAGCCTTGAATCCAGCAAACATTTTTTGAGTGTTTACTAGATGCCAAAGCCTGAGCTAGGTACACTCATGTTTATGCTCTCACTTAACCCTCACCACCAAAAATTAAACTATATTAAGATTGTAAAGTTATTAAGCCTTTACAGTATTAACATAGAGCAGATTACTCAGCAGATAGGCCAGAATGTTTCAGAATCCTGAATGTTTCAGAATCCTGAATGTTTCAGAACCCTGTTTACTGCTGGGAATGTACAGTTACCCTGACAGACAAGTCACACACACCGGCCTATATTCTATTTCCTGCCTATTTCCCTTTGTTCCTTCCTTCAGTCTACCTCGGCAGTTCTCAAAGAATTGCTGTAGAGAATTGTACCCTCGAAGACATGTAAACCATTTTGTATGGATATAATTTAAAGGATTTTCAAGACTAATTCTGGCTTTGCCTCAAACAATCAGAATGTAAGTACCTCTGTTTAAGAATTATTGCTACGTGGAGAGGCTTGCATTTTGGATAATAACCCGTAAGACAGGGACAACAGGGAAGACGGATTGTTTCTAGGCCCATCTTCAGTGGTTAAAGAGCTGGTTGCCCTAAAATCTCTTTTAAACATTGGGTCACAAGGCAGTGGTACTTTGGCAACTTTCTAACAGAGTATTACATCCTAATAAAGAGAGGGTGTCTCCCCAAGCTGGCTTACAGAAGACAAAGCTTGGAAGTGCAGCAGAGTTAGAAGGAAAAACAGAGGTGGAAGGACATGAGAGAGGGAGAGGGAGGCTTCTCATTCATTGATGAGACTTGCTTCTGTGTACACAGGGTGGGGAAAAATTAGGTTTACAGTGGTGAATACACAAAACACATTGTTTATTCTTGTATTATTACTTATTGCATTATTTTTATATGAAATATATATACACACACATGAAATTCTTGGTGAAGAGGAATTGATACAAGGCCAGACTCCTGCATGACCAAGGACAAGGTTACAGACGGAAATTCTCAAAAGCAAGAGAAATAGTTGGGGGGTGGATTTTAGAGGATTTGTGCATGCTTTGGTTGTTGCTTATATTTTTGTCACTTGTTTACTTTTGACTTTTTAGATTAAAGCATCATTAAGCATATCAGTTTATTTATCTGTTTTTCAAATGCACTTTGAATTATAAGAAGTTTTTGCCATTCCACAGAAGTCTAATAATGTTTAAAGAACAGATATATGAATGCATAAACTGTAGCACCCAGCTATATGTTTTTAGACCTCTAATAATTGCAGGATATCAAAATTACTGGCCGATTTATTTACAATTCCACGTAATAGAGGCAAAAGTCAAACCCATTGTCTTAGACTAAGTAGACAAAACATTTGGGTGACTGAATTGGTTTCATTTTCAACCATTACATTTGACAAGGTAGAGACAATATTAAAATGGCAATAGAAACTTCTTTGTGGTTGATAAACTTAGTAAAGAATTTCAGAAAACATATAATAGTAAGAGAGTATGTTCTCCCTTTGGATTTTGAAACTATATAACTTCAAAGATGCTTATTTTGTTCTTTATTAATAGAGAATATATATGACAGTAATATTAGAAAAACACTGCAGGTTACAATAAAGCCAGGGAAATGCTAATTTCTCTAAAAGAATATCTTAGAAAAAGGTACATTACAATAAATCAACTTTTATGTACATTATAGCACTGAAAATACTTTAATAAGCAAGATTGCTTTGTATGTAATTATCAGAGGATCTTGCATCTTGTAATAGTGTTGACACACTTACATATCTATTTGAAATATGTGTGGCTAGTAGACACAGCCTTAATTTCTAAAGTATATCCTGGACCTAAAATGCTATACTTAGGAAATTCTATTGTCAAAACCTTTCAGAAAGAAAATGAGAAATCATCATCACGATTTATTCTATTTTCTAGATAATGAAATTGAGTGGCTCTCTCAAATCTGAGTCTAGGCTAGAACAGATTCTCAGAGTTATTTACTTGGCTCTAAGAAAACAGCTAACTTTCTTTCCATCTTCATCCATTCTTTTTCCATTTATTGAGCACCAATCTCTATCAGTTACTGTATTTCCAGACACTGAAAAATCAGAGATAAAGGTCCCCTGACCTCCAAGAGTTTGAAGAGGAAAATAATTTCAATATAAATGAAAAAATTATATGAGCTAAGCACAGGATTTAAAATGAGCTCTCAGGTCAGAAAACTAAACCACTGAGAAATGTCTTTTGAGGAGCTGATTTCTGAAGGATGCATGGGTATGAAAGGGATAGGAAAGATGTCCCGAACTGAGCAATGTTTAATATGATTTGAGTAAAGATGGTGAGAAATACATGGCAGATTGTATGTACTAAAAGAAGGGTTTGGAGAGTCAGAGAGGGGCCAAATAGAGGACCTTCTTTATTTCTGAAGACACGGAAGAACTATTAAAGATGTTAAACTGAGAACTACATGATCTGGTTTGTGTGTTTAAAAATTACTATATGTTAAGATGAAGAATGGATTTCATTAGATCGGAACTGGATTTAGAAAGAGTAGTGTGGTGACTATTAGCCAGGGATAACAATGGTCAAAATCCAATCAGCGACAAGAGAAGGGAAAGAATTCAGAAGCTATTAAAGATGTAAAATTGATAAAACTCTGCCACTGCTTAGACATGACTTAGAGAAAAAGTTGAAACCTAGACTGTGTACGAGTTTATCTTGGATAACGGATATCCGCTGGTCCAATGAACAAGAGAGCACACAGAAGAAAACCAGACTCTGTAGAGATTCCAGTTTAACCAAATGCCTTTAAGGTGCCTGTGACACAGACAAGGGCAAAGTCCAGGGGAGAAATCTGGGGTGGAATGTGGGTCTGAGGTTCACCAGCCTGAAGCCAGCAAAGTTAAAAGGCCTTTCATAGGAAGTGTGTAGATGAAGAAGTGAAAAGTTCTGAGCGTAGTCTACTAGGGAGTACCAAGGAGAGGTAAAGGAAGAAGGGTGCCAGACGGATCCCCTGAAAACCACAAAAGATTAAGACAACGGAGATCAAGGATGTTCCATAGACAGAATGGACGATAATACTGAACACTGAGGGAAAGACAAGACTGAACATTGTCGCAGTTAGCAATCAGGACCCTGATGATTTGGAAAGAGAAATTTTAGTTCAGTGATGGGAGTAGGTTATAATAAATTTAGGCACAAAAAAAGAGATGAAGAGGTGGAGCCAGGGGTCTTCTGGGGAGGATTTCAGCTATAAATGAATTCGAAAAGTTACCTAGTAGATAGAGGACCCTGGAGAGTCCATGGGGGCTTGGTGGGGGTGCGGGTTTGTGCATGTGTTTATTTCTCCCCTGTTTTGTTTGATAGAGACACCAGTGGGTTTATATGCTGAGGAGGAAATCTTAAGAGGACACAGATATAGGAGCATCACTGGTACAAGATGCTCAACTACGCAGGAGGAGTGGCATCAACAGAACAGATGGAGGTTAAGTTTCTGACAGTAGAAAAAATAATTCTTCTAAAATGGAAGGAGTAACTTCCATGCTGGTCTAGAGAGAGCTAGGGGCGGGGAAAGAACTAAGATGCTGAGGAAGTTGCCTCCTGATAGACTTTCTGTGGTTTAGGAGATGAAATCATCCGCTGAGAGCTATGGGGAAGCCCATAGGCCTAGGGAAGAATTTTAAAGGCCTGAAATCACTTATATATTTATGGATGGGATTGTTTGCGTATTGGTCAATAGCTTACTAGAAAAATAATAATAATTTCACAATTAAAAACTTTTGTCAAAATGAAAGAGTTAAAAACTATATTTTCACTTCCCTAAGATTTGTTTCTTAAGTGCATTTGAATGGTTGTTTCCTGCCAGTAAGTGGCACCAGCACCAGAAGGATATTCTACACAACCAGCAATATGCTTTCTATTAGGCAAATTGCAACACTGTTGTAACAACCCGAAAAAATTATTGTCCCAATATATTTACCTTATGTTTACATTTATCATAAATTCCATATATTTCCAAGATGGAGGAATTCCTTTCTAATACTAGTGTTGAGAGACAGGTCAAAGGCTATTTTAGTAGGAAAACTGTGTAAATTTAGTTTTTACATGAAGAAAATACAACGTAACCACAGTGTACCTAAATCCTTAACAAAGAGCTATGTTATAATAAACTTTCACTTGTAACCTTTTTCTCTTATCCTGTCATTGTTCTAATTCCACTTTAACTGCATTTTTGATTATCTGAAAGCAAAGAGTAAAAATAAATGACACAATGATTTAGACACAGCAAGAGTTTAGCTTAGATTTCAGATTGATGCTGTATAACTGAGGTAATTGAAATATGCTACATGAGTGAGATTTTTTTAAAAAACAAAAACAAAAAAAGCCTGTATTTCATATGTGGTTAATAGCTGAAATCCTATGGAGTCGTATTCCTAAGCCAAAAGTAATGATCTAAATCTGAACAAAAACTTTTGGGGGAAGTCTCCTAATAATTCATTGAGAATGTAAATGCAATGAACTGTAAATTTATATTGCCTGCAAAGATTGAGCTGGACATTTCTCAAAGTAAAAGTTTGCTCAATATATTTGTTTTATAATCTGTTTCCTTCCTATAAAGGACAAATGGCTACTGAGAATGACAGAAGATCAGTCAATCAGTCTAATGCTGCTACAGAATAACATAGCTGCACCGAGCAAAGTCTGCTGTTAGATATATAATCTTGTTTTGGTACCACCCCTCCCAAGCACTTCTGTAACTGGACTACGTCAAACTTGAGTTTAAGCCATTTTCATTTTACAACAGTCAAGGATTAGTCACTGGCAAAAATTTTCAAACAATTAACCCAGGGCCTCTTTCTAGTGTTTACAAGAAGTGTATTAAATTGTTGAATAGAAAGCCTACACATGTAATCTCCTAATTATAGTTCAGTGCCTGATAATAGGAAATAAATTTGTAATTGTAAAATGAGCAATTTGTTGATGAACTTTACCTATTAAGTACTAATGCAGAGTTTAAACAGAATGGTTAATTTCAATTAAAATTCCCTTTTTACTCCCTAGCTTTTATTATTTATAAATGTAAGATACTTTATTTAATGTCAAAACAATCATTTTAAAAATTTGAAAGCAAAAATGAAAAGAGGATGGGAGTTTAATTTGAGTGTTTTCTCAGCCTTTAAATGTAAGATTAAGGAGTTATGTTTTAGGACTGTTATGTAACACTAACTGTAAAGTATTTAGCAAATGTGCTCTCCTTTGTGTTTATAAAGCTGTTGTAAAGGCACCCCATTTAAAGCTTCTGCCTGGTAGCTGTGCCATGAAACACTGGGCAAACACTCAGGAAGTTGCTGGCCAAGCTAACTCATGTAGCATCAGAACATACAACAGAGGGAGAGTTAACTGGTTTAAAGAGAGACAATTACTGTTTGTTCAGTTTTGGATTAAAATTATGTTTAAGATCAGGCTTACACCTTATTGTCTGTTCTAACTAATTGAACTAATCAACCATCATACAATGTTTACTTTTTAAATTTTTTGTTTAATTGTGGTAAAAATTAAAAAAAAACACAAACATTAAAAATTTACCATTTTTAAGTGGACAGTTCAATAGTGTTAAGTACATTCAATCTGTTGCGCAACAGATCTCTAGAACTTTTTCATCTTATAAAACTAAAATGTGTACCTATTAAGCAACAACTCCCCATTTCTCCCCCACCCCAAGCCCTGACAACCACGACTGTACTCTCTTTCTTTGAGTTTGACCAGCCATCTCATGTCAGTGGAATCATACATTATCTGTCTTTTTGTGACTGCTTATTTCACTCAGCATAATGCCCTTAAAGCTCATCCATGTTGTAACATGTGACATGACTTTCTTCTTTTTTAAGGCTGAAAGCATTTTTTTGTGTGCATAGACCACATTTTCTTTATCCATGTACGCCTTAATGGACATTTAGTTGGCTTCCACCTCTTGGCTATTATAAATAACATCATTATGAACCTGGATACACAGATATCTCTTTGAGATCTGGCTAGTGTTTCCCTTTTTTAACCAAACAATTATAACCTACATAACATTTGTTTATAAAACACAGAACATTGTATTTATTCTTTAATAACCAGACAGATCTTTCGTAGAGAAAGGGCCCAAACAAAATTATGAATAACTGTGCACACAAACCATGTTCACTATTTAAGTGGGCAACAACGTCAAAAGCAAAAAGAACATCCCAAATATTTGTGAGGTTGTGTTTGTGTGAATTTCTTAAGGCCCTGGACCAGTTGTTTGACTTGCTTTAGCAATCAAAGCAGTTAGTGCCGTTCAATTTGTTTCTCTGGCCTTTAATCCTGGCCGAGCAGATGCCTGAATGCCATTCTGGGAAAGGTTCGGATGCGGCTTGCATTACAGGCTGATTATGAGCAGCAGGGCTGAGAGGCTGCCACCACCCAGAGCTTGGAGGCAGATGAATCAAGAGGGAAACACAGAAAGATGAGAAGAGGTTCCCAGAAAATCATTTCTACTGTTCGTCTGTAGGATCTGACTTATACATAGGTATTTTCTCAATCTTCTCTAAAGAATTTATCAAAAGTCAGTAGAAAGTTCAGGTTAAAAATAGTTTATTTAAAAAATAATAATAAACTCCATCCTGAAAGATTTTCATTTTAAATCTAAACTCATACATTGAGAGAAAAACAGTAAGTGTCTAAATTAATAGTGCTGCTAGTTAACTTCCAAAACTTCTTACTCACGTGTTTGAATCAAAGATAACAGCTATACAGATTGGGGCAAAAGTAGGTTTATGGTTGTGAACAAAACACAGAGTTTATTCTTGTATTATTATTTCTTTATTATTGTATTATTTTCCTTACAAACGACTGTTTAACTTACTTTTGCCCCACCCTGTATATTATAAATAGTTCTAAGTATCAAGTGAAATAGATTCAGTAAAATGAAATTTCAAAAGGCATCAAAATATCTGTCCAAGAATACATAAACATTTGTTTCCTCAAATTTTCTACCATGAAATTTTTTTATTTTCATAAGGGGAAACTATAATAAATATTATTTTTTAAATACACAGAAAATCAGTCAAAACAATCTATTGACCATCGAGTGTCTAAAAGTACAGGTTAGCAAAACACTCCATGTTTACAGATTGAGCTTGTGGTTAGAAAGAATGAAACTTCATGCCCAGACATCAGACAGGGCTGCAATCAGATGAGTCAACAGCTTTCTGGTATCAGGTAGACTTTTCATCACTAGAGGGCTGGTTAAAATTGTGTTCTGTACACTGTAATGAAAAGCTGCTTCCTTCTAATGGCTCTATGATGATTTAGACTAGATTAAATATTTAATGCTACAATCTTAGTGCAACTGATATTATCTTCATGTTCACAGTCCCCCAAAAAAGAGCCACAAGAAGACAACAGTCTCCAGTCACCCTCAATCCAGGGCCTTGCTTCCAGAGCCAGGTTAACATCTGTCGATAAGGTCATCTGGGAGGCTGAGGCTGTTTCTGGTCGTGAAATTAGTTTGGAATAAAAATTAAATATATTCACCTACAAGACTGTCAACTAGCACTTCTCAAAAACCTACAGTACATGTGAGGGCTCCATCTTTTCTGATTTGTCAGTGTGTTAAGGGAATTGGAGGAAATTAAAACTATTTTCAGAACAAAATTACTCCCTTTTAGCAGGTCTAATTAGTTAACAAATAGGGGATGCATTGCTCAGACTTAATGGGAGACTAAAAGAAATAAAATAAATAAGTATGCTAGAACGAACAAAGAACATGAGAATTCTTAAATCAATATTTTCAGGCATATTTTTAAACATTTTCCTTGGTGATAACACAAAACTACCTAATATATTTTATATAAAACATTCTAAATTATGGATCCTTCTTTTTTCCCCCTACTTGAAATAACAGCCAAGAATTTTGTTTTGAATCTTTTAACAAGAGGAGCTGCCCAAGAATATGATATCTCAAATTTCTATGCCAGTGGTTCCCTGGCTTTGCAAACGTAGTGGGAGAATTTCTGTTAAAATGTTGATTCGGGGGTCTTAGCCCTAGAGTGTCGGTCAGTAGGAATCTGACTTATACGCATATACCAGGTGTATCTGAGGCAAACGCTCTGGGGAGCAGGACTGGCTATATAATTTGTGGATCCCAGTGCAAAATGAAAAGCTGGGCCTCTTATTCAAAAATAATAATTTCAACATGGCAACAGCAAAGTGCTAAACCAAGAGTCAGGCCCTTCTAAGTGCAGGCCCCTAAGTGACTACATGGGCCACATGCCTTTGAAGCCAGCCCTGCTGGGGAGTTAGAAACACTGCCCTGAGTAAAGTTGAAGCCAGGCAGCCTATGATGTCTCCAGAACCCTTAGAGAGTCAAACAGAACCTACTCCCATTGGACCAAAAACAGGCATTAACTCAGAAGGGACAGCCCGAGATGGCTTCTCTTTCTCAGACACCCTTGAAGAATGGTGCCTGACGACCTTCTTCAAGAATGGAAGAATACCCTTTTAAACCCTGTTTTTGGAAAAATTCAAGAAGACCAAATGTCAATAGCCCAGTTAGGTGCAAATCTTTTATTTCCATTTTTCTCTTGGATAGCCCTTCTGCAGTTCTGTCTTACCCATGAGGCCATTATGAAGTGTAAAGAGGGACTGAGGATTTAAAGAACAGCCTGGTGTGAGCCTTTCCTCCAGCTGTGCATAGTCCTGGCCACGAGCCCCTGCATGGCTCTATATCCTCTAAGCCACATGTGCAAAGGAAGAGAAAGCAGAAAATGGCTGTGAACCAGGATGTCTGTGTTTCCTCAAAACTATCTGTCCTGAGGCATTCTGCCCGGAGGCATTTCCTCCCCATTCAAAACTCAGGCACAGGATAATGGCTCCTCTTTCCAGAGTAAGAGGAGAGTCCTCTTGCTGGACACAAAGGTCACAATAGACCACAATGGAAGAGTCTGAGCTAAAATGGTCAGGTCAGATGGTTGAACCAAGGGGACCTCAGACTTGCTTTCTGTGCTCAGGAGGCCAGAGAAAATGTGTATACTCAGGTTATGTAACTCAGCACAAAATAAGCATGAGTGAAACCAAGCCCAGGACAGGGATTGCAACACAGAACCCAAGTGCTCTGAACAGAAAATAGCAGCACTGGCATTAGAGAACTTATTGAGGCAAGTTGGCAAGTCATCATACTAAACCAATAATGAAGGAAAAACCATTAGGAAAACTAAAATTCTGTATCAGTGATGAGGAGGAGTGAGAATCAGAGGAATACAAAGAGGCCCTGGCCAAAACTCAGAACTGGCCTTTAGTCCTAGGAAAAGGTAGATGGATAGATGATGATAGATAGATAGGTAGATTGATAGATAGATGATAGATAGATGATAGATAGATGATAGATAGATAGATAGATAGATAGATAGATAGATAGATAGATAGATAGATAGATAGATAGAGATAGATAGATAGATAGATAGATAGATAGATAGATAGATGATAGATAGATGATAGATAGATAGATAGATAGATAGATAGATAGATAGATGACAGATAGATAGATAGATAGATAGATAGATAGATAGATAGATAGATAGATAGATGACAGATAGATAGATAGATAGATAGATAGATAGATAGATAGATAGATGATAGATAGATGATAGATAGATAGATGATGATAGATGATAGATGATAGATAGATAGATAGATAGATGATAGATAGATAGATAGATGATAGATAGATAGATAGATAGATAGATAGATAGATAGATAGATAGATGATAGATAGATAGATAGATGATAGATAGATAGATAGATAGATAGATAGATAGATAGATAGATAGATAGATAGATGATAGATAGATGATAGATGATAGATAGATGATAGATAGATAGATAGATAGATAGATAGATAGATAGATAGATAGATAGATAGATAGATAGATAGATGATAGATGATAGATAGATAGATGATAGATGATAGATAGATAGATAGATAGATAGATAGATAGATAGATAGATAGATAGATAGATAGATAGATAGATAGATAATAGATGATAGATTGATAGATAGACAGATTGATGATAGATGATAGATGATAGATAGATGATAGATGATAGATAGATATAGATGATAGAAGATAGATAGATGATAGATGATGATGACAGATGATAGATGATGATAGATAGATGATAGATAGATGATAGATAATATACAGATTAGATAGATGATTGATGATGATAGATAGATAGATAGATAGATAGATAGATAGATAGATAGATAGATGATAGAGATAGAGATTAGAGATGAGATAGAGATAGAGATAGAGAGATAGAGATAGAGATAGAAAGAAACATAGATATGTAGATACAGAGATAGATGAGAGAGAGAGAGAGAGAGAGAGAGAAGGAGATAAAATCTGCCTTATTTTGAGGAGGTAATAGTATAAATAATACATTTTTTGTTGTACACATTGCAGTGAATTCTCAAGTAAATTCTTTTTTCTGATGTCCTGAATTTAAAAAAAAACAAACAAAAAAAACCCTGAAGAATTATAAATGGAAAAATTAAACTAAATGGACCCTAATTGAGAAATTAAGTTTTCCAGGTCACAAGTTGCATATATATTCAGCAACACTGTTGATTAACTCAAACCAGATATAATCCTGACTGAGAATTTACAGATTATTTTATTCTACAAATTGTGTCAAAATAAAACATCCTGATTTGGGTTTATCAAGGCAAGTCTTTAAAATACTGACATCAAATAGTACATGGTTGAAATAGCCTGTATGCAATACAAGTTACTGAGACAAAAAGAGAGTGAGTGCCAGATAGGAGAGAATAAAGCACTAAAGTTACATTGAAATGCGGACAGAAAAGGGAATTACAATAGAAAAATCTCATGTTATTCTACTTGAATATAGGCTTCAAAAACTCTCCCGTAGTGTATATATTATTCATTACAAGCAAGCATTCCATTACAAGCAAGTATGTGGGGCTTTCACAAGACCATGGTCAAGTCATGTAATTTTTCTGAACTTCTGTCTCCTCAGCAATAAAATGGAAATAACCTTTGAAATTATTAAGATTAAAGTAAATAATGTATGAATTCAGTTCTTTCAAGTTTCAAGGAATAGGGATGCCTACTCTAATTGCTTCAATTTCAACAGCTACAGTGTCAGGCCTCCTGCATGGAGAAGCAGCTGACCCCTCACCACTGAGACCCCTCCTCCCTCCTCTAGCAACTCTAGTTACTCTACCACTTCCCTCCCTGTCTCTGCTTCTACAGCTTTTTCTCTCTGATTTACGGCTTTCTCTCTTTTTCTATTAGCCTCCACTGCACCGTGACTTATGCTTCCCCTTTTCCGTAGGCGGGTGTGTTTCAAACCACTTCTACTTACCCTGGTAACCTATATTCAAATTCTCAAAAGAGAGACACTGCGTGGGTTAGTCAGACAGACACAAGCCAGAAAGAGCATTTTCCTGCTGGACAGAGTTCTCTTGCCAGGCCCACTCAAGGTCACTGACTTGCCTGTGGATGTCGCCCTTCAGATCAGTCCATTGTCCTATCAGCTGTTGGACAAATCAGGAGGAACCACCTGCAGTAACGTTCCTCAGGATGGGCAATAGCTGGGCAGGCACTTAGAGCATCCAGTCTTGTCCCTTCTAATGGGTGAGCTCCTAGCTCAGGAAGGAGCAGGAAGTGAGTGTGGATCCCCAAATGTGCTGAAAGTATAAAGTGAAGAAGCAGTGATCGGAATCAGCCTCTCTGTTCTCTCCGTGGTCAAATGGCACACGCCAGTTTGGAGAAGTATCAATCTTGTTATCAGGGGGCAAAAACAAAATGGTGTGGGCGGGCTTTGGGGGCAGGGAATATTTAAAAACAGAGTGATGAGGAAGGAGAAGGGAAAAGTATATGTGACAGGGATAGGAAGGCAATGAATGAAGACAAGTGACAGAAAACGTGAGCAAAGGGATGGACCCAGAGAAAAGCGGAGAGGAGCAGAAAACTCCTAGGGAGAGGAATGCAAAATAGGAGCTCTCTCCTCAAAAGCCCCAGAAAGCAGCTCACGGCAGAAGGCCAGCCTCCCAGACATCATGATCTTTCTACTTTTAATCTTTATTCCAAACCAACCTCAGAGTCAGCTCTGGGGAAGGTGGAAGGTGAGAGTCTGGGTGGGCTTCTCATTGGTTCCCAGGCATTTCTCACTTCCTGCCCCTTAAAATGCGGCCACCCTCAGAGCTGAACCTATGTCTCTGACGAAGAGACTTGACTTTGGGTGGCGAACACACAATACAATAGATGATGTATGATAGAATCGTACGCCTGAAATCTATCTAATTTTATTAACCAGTGGCACCCCAATAAATCCAGTAAACCCTTCTCTCTCCTCCTTCCTTTCTCCCTTTCCTGAATCTAGTCTTTTTTTTTTTTTTTTTCCCATCCTGAAGAAACTTTATGCTCTTTGCAAGTTAAATCAAGCACATCTAGGTCACTTCTGTTCTCCTCTTCTACACAGTACCCCAATTCTGCACAAAGGCCCTGGAATCACCTACCCACGGCCACACGGCAGAAAGGAAGGGGAGAACTGGGGGCTATGCATAGGCCAGTTATTCTCTCCACCATAGCCATCCTATTTCTTCATTTGTAATTGATGACCTTATGATGTTAGATGGCCTAGAGCATGGAAAAGGCTTTTATCCTGTCTCTTGACAGGCCCAGGGAACAAAGGTCACCACTGGAAGTTTAGTTTGAAGAATCTTCTTCAAAGCCTGGCTTGGGATGCAAGAGGTTTTATTTTTTATGGCTCAGACTTTGTGTTTGGTTGATGTATTTCAGAAATCTTATTGTGCAAGTAGTTTTGAGAAACTTTCCTCTTTCTATTGCATTTGTGCTCTCTACAGGGGAAACGTAGCAGGCCCTGTCTCTCTCGTGTCTTAAACAAGAGCAGATAAAATAAGTCAGAAAACCTCAAGCTGCCAGTCAAGTCTTTAGCAAGCTTACCAAACAACCAGCTGGCTCAACTAAAATGTTTACCCAATTTCCTGGGAAGACAATCTAGACACAGCAAAGCAAATAGATCTACTAAATGTGTTGTGAAAGGGAATGAAAGCATTTTATGCTTATTTTCACTTAAAAAATTAATCTATGTCTAAAATTACCTAATCAAAACTTAAATTCACTAAAATCATCATTCCACAAATATAGGTCTTCACTTTTTTTCCTGTGAAGGAGGAAATTCCCCAATTGATCCCATATTGTATGGTCCAAATTTACTACTGATAAAAAAAACACATGAATTATTATAAGAGAAATAAGAATGTAGAGTAAAACTAACATATTAAGGTCTACAGTGACTATATGTACCTAGCTTCGCACATCCATTCTCTTCTTTAGACTGAATAAGAAGTTCACTAGAGGTGCATATGTAGGGTCGTCTCCTCTTCCAGTTCACCATGTTATGGTTTGTTTTCAGAAACTCACAAGACTTGCAGGTCCCGATGACACAAGTTACCAGACGCCATTCCACTCTCTCTGTTTTCCTGCTTCATATTTCTGAGTGCTGAGGACATAGTCCTCCTAGGCCACCTCCCCTCCCACACTGTCTTTCCCTGTCACAGGAGCTCCACCTGGCAGAAGAGGACATTGTTAGAGAATCCCAGCAGTGGGAGTCGGTCCCCAATTTTCCCCCAATTTTCACTATATTTTCTCCATTTTAGTTAATGGCAATTCCATCTTTCTAATTGCTTTGCCACAAAATTTGGGGTTAGTTTTAATGCTTTTCTCTTTCACATATACCCCCAACCAACCCTTCAGCAAATTTTGGTGACTCAAACTTGAACCTGACCATTTACCACCACAGACACTGCTCTCCCCCCTAGTCCATGCCACCATTGTCTCCCAGCCTTATTACTGTAATAGCTTCCTAAATGGTCACCTGTTTTCATCTTGCTTTCCATGGTCTATTTAGCAAGTAAACGTTTACTGTTAAAATATAATTCAGATCATGTCACTCTTCCACTCCTCATTTCTTCCACAGTAAAAGCCAAAGTCCTTGCAATGATTTATTAGACACAAACAATCTGGTCACCATCACCTCTCTGACCTCATCTCTTAACTCTCTCTCCTCCCTCACTCCACTCCAGCCATGCAGGCAACATGGTTTTCCTTAAGGCACCAGAGATGATCCAGCCTCAGGGCCTGTGATGGACTGAATTGTATTCCCTAAAATTTGTATGTTGAACTTTTCCTAGTTCTTTAGTTGTTTTTCATTATTTTTTATCAGTATTTTCCATTAGTTTTGGGCTTTTATGTCTTCATTAGAAATCCTTCCCAACCCAGGTTCATAAAGATATTCTCAAATATATTCTTTCAAAAGTTTAAAATGTTGCCTCTCACATTTAAATCTATGTTCCACCTGGAATAGATTTTTGTAAAGACTAAGATCTCAATTTCATTTTTTCCCACATTGATAATTATTTTCATATAGTTACTTATATTTAATAAAACCTTTATCATATGTCAAATGTCCTTATATGCATGATCGGTTTCTACATCCCTTGTTCTGTACCATTTACATATTTGTCACTGAACCATTATCTCACTGTATTAATAACTACAGCTTTATAATACTCTACATATGAAATAGAGAAAATACCCTCCATGGTCTTCATATTTAACTGTCCATTGGTCATTCTTAGCCTTTGGAATTTTTATGTAACACTTAACATCAGCTTGTTATATTTGCAACAGTTTCCTCCAACTCCAACAGAAAACTTACTTGGAAGTTTATTGGACCATCATTGAATCCACAGATGAATTGGGGAAGAATTGACATCTTTAAAATATTAAGTCTTCTAATCCATGAATATGGTATATCTCTTCTTAGGTCTTTCTTATAACTTTATTTAAAGGTTTATAATATTCTCTATGGCAGCGATGCAGATATACAATTACTTTTATTCCTCTATAGTGGATCTTATGATGATATTTTTGACATAACTTTTAAAACTTAATTCTCCAAATTTTTTTGTTGTATTGAATTTCAATTGATATTTATATATTGATTTTTAGATCTAGAAGTATTGCTAAATAAATACATTAACACTAATAAATTTTTAGATTATTTTTTCTTTCCTTAGCAATTAAATTTTTTGAGAATGATGACAGTTTGATTTATTATTTATAATATGCATAATTTTTTCTTGACTTTTTGTACTGTTTAGGCTCTCCATAATTATAATGAGTAGAAGTTAAGACAGAGGACATCTTGTTCCCTGATATCAAAATGAAAACATTGAAGATTTTACTATTAATTATAATATTTTCTATAGTTTGTGAAAGGTTAAGGTCGGTGGTGTGTGGGCAGGCTAAATAACCATCTTAGACGGTGAATAAAGAAAAATTGAATTTATTTAAGGAAAAGGGGGCAGGGATGGGGATATCCAAAGGGTACTGGGTCCATGATGGCAGCAAAAATATACTTAGGATGTGAAACAGTAAGGTGCATAGAAGAAGCAACAGGAGAGCCCAGGCTGGGCAGCTTTGGCTCACTGAGGAGTCAGAGAGAGGAGTGGTGGGGGGTAAGCCCAGGGTGAGCTTCTGCTGCCCATTGCTCCCCTGGTTGCAAGTCTTGTGGGGTCCCCTCAGAGGGAAGAAAGGGGAAGGAGATGGCACTGATTTACTCCCCTGGTAGGAAGCTCACCCTGGGTCCTTTGTCCTGAGTGTATTTATCTCTTTCTTGCAGGTAGAAACCATAGGGGAGGGTCTCAATAGAATATTCATCAGCTTTCCAGGCGTGCTCTTTCAGGGTCATGGTCTTCACTGATTGGTCAGTGCCAGAGCAGGGAGCCATTAGTCATTGTCCTGAGACAGCCACAGAGCCACTTGTCTGGTTTTGCTGCTTTTCTGGGCCTGGAGCTGAAATACAATTGAAGTCTAGATGTTATCTTTAGGGAGGAAACAACTGAGGCCTAGATGTTATCTTTAGGGAGGAAACACTCAGGGGGTCTAAACTGCCTGACCAATGATATGCTGGGGGAGGATAGGTTACCCTGGGTACAAGGATCTTGTTTTGCAGTTTTGCCCCTTGCTAGGCATCCAGGCTTTCTGCCCTGGTGAGCCTCTGTACCCAGGTTTCTTTCTGTGCCTGGGTTTCTGTACCTGGCCCATCTAACAGTTTGGTTTTGGAAAAAAACCCATATTCTTTATCATGTTGAGAAAGCTTCTTTCTATTGCTAGTATGCTAAGAGAAGGTTTTGGTTTTGTTTGAATTATGAATGGGTGTTGATTTTATCACTTTCTTTTTCTATACCTATTTAAATAATTATATAACTTTCCTACTCTCGTCTCTGAATGCTGTAAATATTTTTATACAAATTTCTCATTCCTGGGAAAAAGTCAGATTGGCTGTTCATTCATGCTCTAAGTATATATGTTAGTCCCAGTTGGCCAGGCACTATTCTAGACATTATATAGATACCCTTGTAAAAGAACTATAGAAAGAAAGCTGTAAAAAGAGGAATTGTGCTACGAAACTGAGATGCTTGAAACTGAGAATGTTGGTAATACTAATAGTGATATTGAAAAGATCTGGTGTATGCTATCCAGAGTGAGTGGCTGAGGTAGAATGAAGAACATTATCATTAAAATAGAAGAATTCTAGAAACTGAAAGGGCAAGGTCTTAAAGAATTGCCTGGGTGAGTATGAAAATCTCCCTCAATTAAGATAATAAGTTTGGAGAAGGTAAGAGTAAATCAGGAGCTAAAATTTCAAGGACTGAGGGTAAATGACCTAGGTCTCAGGAAATGACTGCAAAAAGAAGGGATTCAATAGACTTTATAATTTGAAACTCAAAGCTTGGATGGGGGTGGGGAGGTAGGAGGAGAGAGGAAGAATGATCTGATACAGCAAGGTCTCAAGGTCCATTTCTGGGAGGAGGGACAAGCATGGAAAGAAAAACTGCCTCCACAATGTCCTCTGGAGGTGCCCAGGTTTCCCCTAAAAGGAGAAAGTGAAGAACACATTCTCATAAAATGATTGAGGATAAAAAGGTTGCTAATGATTAAATGGTGGTTCCAGAAGGCACAGTGGAAATTTCAGATGCTGAGGAGAGCTGGGAGAGGAGAGGAGAAGAGAAGAAAATGTTCGGAGGTATTGGGGGAGAGGGCTGGAGACTAGGATGGCCGGGGAATAACGGGCTTGTTGCGGAACTAACACAGACAGGGGTAGCAGGCATGATGGAATTGGCTCTGACGGTCTCTAGGTACATGGTGATGTGAGGCTGTAAGTTTAGAAGAGAGAGTAATGGGGATCTGGGCTGTCCCCTTCAGCCTTAGGCTAGATAACTGCAGTCTTACTCCAGTGCACATGGGGCCCTCTCTTGACCCAACCAATGGAAAGGGGTCAAGATGTCCTTCCTCTGATATAAGTGTGTATGTACAAAATACGTTTTATACTTTGCTGATTTGATTTGCAATATGGTTTCCAAGATTTTTCCACTGGTGTACCTAACTGAAAATGTCCTGTGACTGTTCTCTTTCTATCTTTGTCAAGTTTTGCTATCGAGTTTATGCCAATTTCTCGGGAGTTGGGTAATGTTCTTTTTCTACAGCCTAAAATACTTTGAGTAATATTGATATTGTTTGTTCTTCAAGTGTTTGGTAGAAATCATCCTTAGCACTACATGTGTCTGGAGTTTCATTTGAGAGATTTCCAAATAGTGGTTCAATTACTTTAATGCACGAGTCAGCAACCTTTTTCTGCAAAAGGCCAGATAATAAATATTTTAGAGTTTCTGGGCCATATACAGTCTCTGTTACAATTCTTCTTTGTTGTTTTTCTTTTTCTCTCTCTCTTTTTTTTTTTTACAACCTTTAAAAATGTAAAAACTATTATTAACTTGCAGGCTATGGAAAACTGACCCCAGGCCAGATGCAGCCTGCTCACCACAGTTTACCAACCCCAGCTTTAATGGATGAAGGATATTCAGGTTTTCTGTATCCACTTGAGTCAGTTTGGTAGATGACATTTTTGTGCATATGTCATTTTATCTAGATATATAAGATTTCATTCTGTTAGAGATTTGAAATACTCAGGACTGAAATTTCCAACTCACACTGGTGCTTATAATAATTTTAGTCAGGTCATCTAAAGCAACAGTTAAATTCTGCAGTTGCCACCTCTTTATGGTATATAGTTTAAATTACCTTTAGAAACTTCTTAAATTACCCCCAAAATTCAGTATATATAGTAATATTTACATGTGATTGACAATGCTGAATTTTGACTGTGCTCAGTGCTCCTGTAAAGCAGCCAAAGTTAAGAAGCCCCCCCCTCCCCCCGGAAATGACTCACTTCCTATAGGACAACCCTTTCCTATAGGACTCAGATAAGAGTTAGTGATGCCTCCCCAGTTCCTTTGGGTGAGGCCAGACACAGACCCTCCCAATTCCCACTCTTTGCTTCAAGAATGATTAGCTGAACTATTCATCCCCACTGATCAATGTGAACCAAATGCTTCTTAAATTAGTTTTGGTTAAGCGACTTTCCTTGCCCAAGGTTCCTGAACGTTGGCTCCCCCCAGCCTGAGCCAGCACACAACCCTTCCCAAACAGGCCGGTCTTGGGGTGAACCCTTCTCTGAACTCCTACCAGATTGTGCCACTCTCTCATCCTACTTCTCCCCGCCCAGTTCTTTCCAGCCTTATTTCTTCCTCTCTATAGAGCAAAAAACAACCTTTTTGCCTCACTCTGGAGCTGCTTGCCCTTCCCCCACCTTGCAGAATCCTTTCAAATAAAGTCTCTCCTTACTAAGTCCAGATTAGGTTTTCTCTTATTTGACGCTAAACACTGGAAATGAACGCAGTAAGTATAATGCACTCCTTTTTTTTACTCCAGCATTAGAAGAGTTTAATGTTTTCTCAGTTCAACAGATAAAATAATTATTTGATAATGGGGCACAGAACAATAAGTGCCTTCAAACATTATAATCACAAAGCAAGATGCCGGCATCAGGAGAGCCCTAAGAGTCACTGAGAATGAAGCGACAGCGAAGATCTGTCTTCCATCCCAAGCTCATGCCAAAATATGTGCTCACAGAGTAGAATGGCTGCATAATTTTTTCTTCCTTTTCTTTTCTTTTTTTTTACTTTTTTGTCCTGCACACGTACAGCTGAATTTAGGTAAGTGAAATGCAAATGTCTTTCCCATACTCTAAACCACTACAATGGAAAGGGAGACAAAGGAGGAAAGTATAATAAATCTCATCCATCAGGAATCCTCAGAGGATGTGTCACTCTGAAACACTGAAGATTTGCTCACTTAAATCTCCTTATGGAAATCTTTCTAAATTGTATTGCATATTTTATTGCTTTCTTAAGCAAAGTACTCTAAATATAACTTAACCTTTTCTTGGATGATGTACAATGATCTTTATTTTGAACTGAAATTCCACTCTAGTGTAGAGCAATGAAGATTGCACTATCTACTGTGGTGCACTGAGCTGCCTGTTTCTGAGCTTTCCGAGTTCTTTCCTCCCTTCCTCTCCTTCCCCTCCCTCCCCTCCCTTCCTCTCCTTCCCCCCCTTCCCCCCTCCCCTCCCTCCCCCCTCCCCTCCCTCCCCCCTCCCCGTCTCTTCCCCCTTCCCCTCCCTCCCCTCCCTCCCCTCCCTCCCCCATTCCCTCCCTCCCCTTCCCCTCCCTCCCCTCCCTCCCTTCCCTCCCCTCCCTCCCCCTCCCCCTCCCTCCCCTCCCTCCCCCCTCCCCCTCCCTTCCCCCTCCCCCTCCTTCCCCCTCCCCCTCCCTCCCCCTTCCCCCTCCCTTCCCCCTTCCCCTCCTCCTCTCACTCTTCTTTGACTACTCCCTTTTCTGTTACAGAAAGTGCAAGATTTTTTTAAACCTCATTGTCTCTGTCTGTGACCAGAACTCCTCCTCTTCCAAATGCTTTTCATATGCTCTAGACTCCAGTGGGGAGCAGGGCGGGCGAGTGACAGAAGCGCCCGTGCTTCCCGGGCCAGCTGCAGACTGTTCCACCCTGGGGGAGGGCTCCAGGAGCTCCTCTACCTACCAGACTATTTACCGAAGGGCAAATTGCGTAAGCTTTAGCATTTTGATCTTTTTGTTTCCACCTTGGCTGTGCAGACCTCTCTTTATTTCCTGACTTTTGGTCTGTACCAACTGTCAAAACGTAAAATATACAGAGAAGAACATTTTAAAAGAGCGTGGTGAAGGCAATTTTTTTTTTTTTTTGAGAATTGGAAGGGGCAGTCTGACAAATCATGTGAAACAATTTGATTGGAAAAACCAATTCCCTCTCAGGTAATACAATTTCCAAGTCAGTTTGTTTTTTTAAAAATAGAAGAATCTGGAATTAATGAAAAAGAACACTGAACTCGGTTCAAACTAAAGACTGTCGTGTATTAGCTGTGTGACCTTAAATAAATGATTTATCTATACTAATTTTTAGTTTCTCAACTGTAAGTTGGAAATAAGAATACTTGCTCTACCTTCATGGCAATGTTTCTGTAAAGATTTAAAAAGAAATAACATTTTTTTGAAATGGCTTATAAACTGTAAAAGTATTAAAAGTGAACAAACTGTCCAGCTAAACACTGCCATGGATAAATTCTCTGTCCATAGGTTTTCTGTGGGTCAAGCCTATTATATTCTCCATGGCAGTTTTCCTAAATTTCCTAATGATACAAAGCAACTAGAACAGTGCTTCTCAAACAGTAATCAGTGGGAACCACGTTAAAATGCATTGTTAAATGCAGATTCAGATTTAGAAGCGTGGGGACAGGATGGAAAATTTGCATTTCTAACAAACTTCCAGACCAGGCAGATGCAACTGGCCTGGAAGCAGTTTGCTACTCACCTGGGAGTTTGGACTGTAAAATCCCCAGTCTCACCGGGACCTATGGAATCTGAATCCACATTTACCTTAAAGTCTAAGAAGCATGTTCATGGCCTTTAGTAGTGATTCTCAAAGTTAAAAATGCAAATTATCAAACACTACCCCAACCAGACTTGCTGAGGTCTCAGACAAAAATGAGGAACAGGTCACTGGAAATTAAAAGAAAGGTAACCCTTCTTAGAAAGTGGCAAAGAACTTGGCTGAATTGTGTTATACTATTTTGTGGAAGGTACAACTTTTGAGCAATAAAATTGTACATAAGCGCAGGAGATTTCTAAAAAATATTGAGAGTCCTTTTTACTGCTTTAGTAAGATAATGAAAGATGAAAGATGGATTAAAGAAAGAACTTTTAACTATAAAAGAACCAGAACCTGGAGATTTGGAACATTCTAAGCTTATCTGGGGGGGAGGGGAGAAGGAGAGAGAGCTTGTTCTGAAGAGAATACTAATGGCGTGGCCAAACAACCATTTGATAAAGAGATGATGGGTGTGATTCGTGGCTTTAATAAGCCATTTCAGCAGAAGCCAGGAATAGAGATGGGATTACCTATTCCAGCAGAGGCATTGCCAGTTTAAACCAAAGGGGGCAGAGAAAGTGAGACAGGTAGAAAGAAGGCTGTCCGAGTTGTTGGATTCTACAGGATGGGACCATCGAGTGTTTGGCTGTGAACAAGCTTTATCCCTCAAGAACAGGGAAGAATGGCCCCAAAGGGGATTCAGAAATCACCCCAGTTTCATCAGGCCAGATGGCGTCTGCCTGGCAGAGCCAAGAGGATGTGACCCCTGCCTAGGTTCTGGAAGGCAGGGCATCAAACCAAAGAGGGTTATCCCTAAGCTTTAAAATTAACAGAATTTGCCATGTAAGGTTTTGGGCTTGACCGGGATTCATCACCCCTTCTTTCCTCCCCATTTCTGCCGTTTGGAATGAGCATGTCTATCCCAGGCCTGGCCCGCCATTGTATTTAGATGCACATAATTTGCATGGCTTCACAGGTTCATAGCTGGAGAGGAATTTTGCCTCAGGATGAATTATACCTCCAATCTCACCCATAACTGATTTCAACGATATTTAGATGAGACTCAGACTTTAGACTTTACAGTTGATGCTGGAATGAGTTAAGACTTTGGGGCTATTGGGATGGAATAAACGTGCTTCGTGTGCATTAAGGACATGAATTTTGGAGTGCCAGGGGCAGAATAAATTGTGTCTGTACAAATCTGTCTGTTGAAGCCCTCACCCCCAATGTAACTGTATTTAGAATTAGGGTCTTTAGGGGGTAACTAATGTTAAATGAGGTTATAAGGGTGGGGTGGTCTTATAAAAAGAGGGAGAGGTCCATCATCCCGCCTGCACTCTCTGCCTACGCACCAAGGAAAGGCCATGTCAGGACACGGTAAAAAGTCAGCTGTCTGAAAGCCAGGAGGAGAGATCTCACCAGGAAACAAATCAGCCAGCATCTTGATCTTGGACTTCCCAGGCCACCATGACTGTGAGAAATAAATGGCTGCATTTAAACCACTCAGCCTGTGGTATTTTGTTATAGCAGCCTGAGCAGACAGGATCAGACAGCAATCATGAAGAAAGGACATATGACAGAAGATGTGAAGAGTGAGTAAATGGCGGGAAATAGGGGAAGAAGGGAGTTGCAGAGAGAGGGAACAGCATATGCAGAGGCCAGGAGGTAGGAAGCAGTAACAGGATTTCCCAGCTGGCTAAAAGAAAGAAGATTTAACTGGGTAGCAGGGCTGCGTGTAACGGCGTGAATTTTTACGTTTAGAAAGACTAGATTAGAGGAGGGGGGAAAGTACAGATAGACCAAATAGAATGTAGTCCTGGTGAGATATGATGGTGGCTTGGGTGTTACTATTGATGTGGGTGGAGCTGGAGAGAAGTGGATAGAGTCAAGGGACATTTAGGAAGGAAAAAAAAATTAATAAAATTTCATGATGGATTAGATGTGGGATTGAGAGTGAGGGATTGTCAGGGATGCACCCTGGGCTTTTGGCTTGTTCAACTCAATAAATGACGGTGCCATTCACTGAGATAGGAGATATTAAAAAGAGGGCCAGAATTATGGAGAAAAGAACATTAGCATTTAAATTCTGTTTCTATTAGGATACAAATAGCATGTGCAAGTAATATAAATGAACTCTAACTCTCCAGTGCAAAAAAAAAAAAAAAAAGTGGAAGAGAAGTGCTATGAAGAGCTCACCAAATCAAAGGACACTGAAGCACAAGGCCTGGAAACCAGGCAGAAGTCACAGCAGATCATGGGGCCAGAACACCTCTGGCTCTGCAAGAATCATGCCAGGACGCTGCCAAAGATGACTCTTCATCCTGTCTTCACTTACCTGCTCTGGGTTCAGATTTACAGTCCTAGGTAGCAGTGGAGAGTTGGATAGGTTGTATGCCCAAACCTTGTCTTCCAAGAGCAGGGAAAGAAAGGAACTGACACCTTCGAGGTCAATGGAGGAGGTGGGGCCCTTTTCGTTTCCAAGACGGTATTCACTGGGGGATGCACCAGGTAGGCATGTGGTTCAGTGGTAGACGGAAATAAGATGAAGCGTGTAAGCCAGCCCATGCCTTTAGCGGACCAACATTCACTCGTCTCTTTCTTCCCGAAATTATCCTTCCTAACCTTCTGCTACTCACCAGGCTGAGGAGCCTCCCCCAAGCTGGAAGGGGAATGTTGGGGTGAGGAGGGCCTGGGAGATGAGGCGGATGTCAGTTAGAGACAGGTTGAGACTGAAATGTTTGGAGACCTACGAAGGAGGAGGAGAGGAAGAGAAGCAGGTCACTTGATATACAGATCTAGAGCTGAAAGGTCCTGACTAGAAATATTGATTGGAAACTACCTTGCATATATATATCATGAAGCAATGAGTCTGAATGACATTAGTTAGGAAGAAAGTGAAGATGTAGAAGATGTGAGCCCTGGCTGGGGTGGCCCCGTCGGTTGAGCGTCCTCCGTGCACCGAAGGTCACAGGTTCAATCCCTGGCCAGGGCTCGATCTCCAGCTGGGGGCGTGCAGGAGGCTGCTGCCCATCGATGGTTCTTTTTCATCGATGTTTCTCTCTCTCCCTTTCCCTTCCTCTCTCTCTAAAACCAATAAAAATGTGTTTTAAAAAAACGAGACATGAAGTCCCAGCACTAAACCTTAAGCAAATGCCTACACTTAAGTGCCAAGAAGGGGCTGAAAAAGCCAGAAACAAGAGTCTTGACTGGAGGCGTTAAATCCCCAGGGGCTGCTGTGCTGGAAAGCCAGGGAAGCCCGGTTTCAAAGAGCAGGGAGCAGCGGGTGGCTGAGTGCCACCGAGAGGTGACGTGGGGTGAAGATTTAAAGTTACCTCAGGAGCTCGGATGGGCAGGGCCCTGGTGACCGTCCCGACAGCTGCTTCGGTGGAGCGAGGAGGCCCGAAGCCAGGCCGCTGGTTCGAGCAGCGAGCGGGAGGGGGAATTCAGACGGCTGGTGCCTTTAGCAATTATTGGAGAAGTGTGACCGCAGAGAGAGGACGAGGGAGTGCCTGGAGGGCAAGGGGGCGATTTGATTTTTTATCTTTTGGTTTCTTCAAGTTGAAGAAACCTTATGGTGTTGAAAATCAAAAGGAAGAACCTAGAAGGCAAGATTGAAGGGGAACAGAGAAAAAGAATAATAATAGCATAATGTTATGATGAAAGTGAGAGGCTTTGAAACCCGAGCACAGGCGACAGGCGGTCGGGCAGGCCCGGCCAGGAGGCGGGAACAGCCCCTCTGCTGTCACGGGATGGGGGCTCTGCGCAGAAATGTGTCGTTTGCGTTGGAAACAGAAAAGATGAAGGAGTTCCCGGCAGCTGGCTGCCCGTTTCTCTGTAAAGGAAGAAAGGCAGCTGCTGAGCATAAAGGTGCTGGCGTCGTTTGCCAGTCTCGCCATGACCGGCCTATTAGACCAGGTAATTCTCTATGGTGTGGGCCAGGCCTGTGCCTTGAGGGTGCTGAGGAGCGCGCCTGGCCCTTACCTACCAGGTGTCAGAGCAACACCCCCCACCCGCAGGCGTGACCATCAGAACCATCCTCAGACATTGCCAACCATCCCCTAGGGCTGGGGTGCGGGGAGGAGAGCAAAATCGCCCCTGGTTGAGAATTACTGGCTAAAGAAGATACGAGAGAGTGGAGGATGGAAACTGTCGTGTAGGGTGGGAAAGTAAATTACCCAAGAGACTCGAGGCTTGCTGGGCGGAGACAAGGCCCGTTTGAGGCTGGCTATGAGTCCTGGAGGAACCAACTTATCACACTGTGCTTTTTCTACCAAGATCCGGCTGCTGGGGTGCAGGCACTAAAAACGTAGATGTTTGTGCTCCCCCCCAAATTGAGGTTTTGCCACAGAAGTGTGACAAGAAGGCATAGGGACAAAGGGCTTAGTATATTGGCAAAACATTTGTTGAAATTATGAACCACAGAATCTATGCAGGTTGGAAGTGGAGGGCAGGTGAAAAAATCTCTTTTTTTAAAAGAGGAATGTTGAGATAACTTTAGGAGCTAGAAATGAAGTCTTGGCCAAAATATCTTTGAGATACACACGCACACATACATACACACACACACACTTATTTCAAAAACAGTTTACATCATCACTTCTTCATGTACTAAATGAAGGAAATGAGAATAAGTAGAAAATAATATGGGTTCCATTTACTTTATATCCTAATTTTAATACATTGTTTCCATCATGTTCAGTTTTCAAACTAGGTTTGAAAACTGCTGCAATTTTACCTTTGCATTTCAGATTTCCAAGTCCCTTATTTTGCTACATGCAATACATAAATAGCGAGGCACTTAGGCAATGACAAAAAGCTCTGTTTTTACTTAAAGACTGATGACAAAAATGTCATGTAAGGCTGTTGTAGGGCAGTGCCCAGAATTAAACCTTTATTTTTTGGAAAGACCAGTAACACTGAAGGGAGAAATTAACAACAAAATCTATTTTGAGAAATGGAAAGACTTAATGAGCCAGTTTCTTGTAACTGTATATGGCATGTGAGGGGTAAGGCAAAACAAAACAAAAGAACAGCCAAACAATCAAAATTGAAGAGTAGCTACATCTTTTAGTCCACCAAGCAGGATTGTATAATTTGACTCCAATAGGCATGTAAAATAGAAGAGTCCATGCTAACGAAAGTCCTCTTTGACTAGTTAAGATAATTCTCTCTACATATCAAATTTTTGTGGTTTGAAAAAAGGAAATTGCTCCTGATTGTTTAGATGTTTTACATGTATAGGTTTAAATTTTTTTGTTTTTATGTGTATTTTTTTTAATGACAAAGATATAATATTATATTAAATGTGATTATTTCTATGTGGTGGGAATAATTGGTTTCTTTTATCTTAATGTTGTGTTTATTTTCCCAAATTTTTATAAAAAAAGTCTGTGTAGTAAAAGAAAAAGTCACCACAGTTTAATGATTTGGCATCAAGTGAAAGTAGAGAAATAGATGGTCAGCATAAACAGAAAGCTCTGGTTATTAGAAAATCAATGATAAAACCTCTTTCATTTCCCATTTCTTACTATGTTTAAAAATGAGAAAGTTTAGAGGTTTAACCAAAGCATTCTACATCTATCTTCAAGGTTAATTTAAAATGAGAGATATTAGTTCCTACAACAAAGTTGTTAATGGTGACACATGGGAGATGGAAGTAAATCCAGAAACAATGTTTATTTGAACACTTTGAAAGGGCACAACTATGCTGCTCTGTAAGATGTGTACAAATGCATTATTGCTGTAAGAATTTTGCATTTTTCCCCTTTTTGTTTGTTCATATCTCATAAATTTTCTACAGTAAATGCATTACATTTGTGATAGGATTATAAACCTATAACAGTGCAGAATGTAAAAATCAATTGATGAGGGGAAAGTGTCAGCTTAATGGGGGTATGAATACTACATGAAAGCAGAAACTTTCTCAGGATATCCTTGTTTTTACTACTTATTGAAGATATGTAAAATAATGGTTTCTATTTAGGTAGGATTAACCAAACGTGAAAGAGTCAGGTATAGATTCTGCTACCACTTGGATATTATGTCCTATTAAATGTTCATAATTTCTTTAAAAAATAAAATAGTAAATTTTTCAAAATATTTCAACTTTTTAAGGTAAAGATCCTGAAGGTAGAGAGATGACAGATGATGATAGATGATGATAGATGACAGATAGATGATAGATAGATAGATAGATAGATAGATAGATAGATAGATAGATGATAGATGATAGATAGATAGATAGATAGATAGATAGATAGATAGATAGATAGATAGATAGATGATAGATAGATGATAGATGATGATAGATAGATAGATAGATAGATAGATAGATAGATAGATAGATAGATAGATAGATAGATAGATAGATAGATGATAGATGATAGATAGATGATTGCTAGATAGATGATACATAGATGATGATAGATAGATGATAGATAGATAGATAGATAGATAGATAGATAGATAGATAGATAGATAGATAGATAGATAGATAGATGATAGATGATAGATGATAGATAGATAGAAAGATAATAGATAGATATAGATGATAGATAAATAGATAGATTGATAGATAGATAGAGATGATAGATGATAGATAGGTAGATAGATGATAGATAGATATAGAAATAGAGGAAGAAAGAAAGACAAAGAAAGAAACAAAGAACCAAAAGAAGAAACAAAGAAAATTATCCCTTTGGTCTTCTCAGTGATTATTGGAATTCTGATACTAGGTTCTCCAAATGCTTAATAATTATTATTATTAAATGATAGTATTGTGTTAATAATTAACATTATCGATTATCAATGGTTGTTATAGTACCTTATAGTGGTAAATCATTCTCTGACATACATATGATATCTAATTTGATCTTCAGCACAACCCTTTCAATGAGGAGTTTCCATTATTTTACAAAAGACGAAAGTGAGTCTGAATGTTTGAATTATCCACAGAAATCAGAGCTACTTTTTTTCTTTGTTTTTTTAGAGCTACTTTTAAAAATAGGTCTTCAGATTCCTAATACAGCTCTCTGGCCCCTGCATCATTTTGCTTAGTTTAAGCTTCTTACTCTGAGCAAGTAAACTTCTCCTGGAAAGATTTTGGTCACTATAGTGCTGTGTGGTACAGTTCATTTAATAGTAATTTTCCACACATCAAAAAATATGAATGATATTCCTTGTCTATGTTTTACTTAATAGGAAAGTGCAGAGTGTAGAAGTGATTCATATCTGTTAAACATTCCCTTCGCCTGACTACTCAATAAAAATATGTATTTCTCAAGTTGAGAAATTGTAGCATTTTCCTCTGTGAACTTGAAAATAGTTCTTGACTTTACACTCCCTACTTACTACTTTTTGGATTTAAATATTTAATAATGCCACTTAGTGTAATGTCAACTTCATCTTGTTATTTTTACCTTGTTTGCATAAGGTATTCTTTGGTTCTTGAGAAAGATTCTTATAAACCAGTTCTGAAAGGAAACTTTTTTTTGCAATAGCTTTATTCAGATATAATTCACATACTGTAAAAATCACCCATTTAGAGCGTACAATTCAATAGCTTTTAGCGTATTCACAGAGCCATGCAACAATCACCACAATCAATTTTACAATAATTCATCACCCCCAAAAAGAAACAGTGTATCCTTTAGTGGTGACCCTCCATTCCCGCAGAACCCCAGCCTGAAACAATCACTAATATACTTTATGTCTCTATAGATTTACCTATTTGAGACATTTCTACAAACGAAACCATATCATAATGGTTTTGCGTGGCTGGCATCTTCGACTGAACATGAAGTCGTCAAGATTCATTCACGTTGTATGAGTGTGTGTCAGTACTTTGTTTCTTTTCTTTCTTTTTTTCTGAATGATATTTATTGTATGGCTTTACCACATTCTATCAATTGATGGACATTTAGGTTGTTTCTTCCGTTGGCTATAATAAATAATGCTCTTATGTATTATGAATAATGCTGTTATGAACAGTCATATACAGATCTTTATATAAACAAATAATTTCATTTCTCTTAGGTATAAACCTAGGGCTGGAATTGCTGGGTCATATGGTAACTCTGTATTTGCCCTTTTAAAGAAATGTCAGACTCTTCCAAAGCAGCTGTACTGTTTTACATCCCCACCAGCAGTTTACGTTAATTTAAAACTTTTTTCAAGGAGAGGGAAATGATGAAACTACATGCACTTAATAAAATGTACTTAATGGCCCTGGCCTGTGTGGCTCAGTTGGTTGGAGCATTGTTCCATACACCAAAAGGTTGTGGGTTTGATGCCAGTGAGGGCAGATGCCTAGGTTGCAACCAATCGATGTTTCCCTCTCACATCGATGTTTCTCTCTCTGTATGTCTCTTTCTCTCTTCCCCTCCCTCTAAAAATCAATGAACATGTCCTCAGGTGAGAATTAAAAAAATAATAATAATAAACTAAATGTACTTAATGGCACAGTATATATAGCCCATTAGTTAACATTAATTAATTGGAAAGTTCCACAAATTTACATTTCCTAACTTTCTTCTTATAGTAATTTATCCTACCCTATGAACACCTATGGGATAAAAAAAAAAAAATTAGCTCTAGTATTACTTAAGTAAACTAAATTCTTTTTAATGACTACTGACTTTTAAGAATAGAAATTGATTTCTTGATAGAGATATAGGTGGATTTTAACATTAAGAATGTAAAATGGATAGTACTGTTAGGCACTTGATAGTTTCATTTCTTGTTGGTTACTGTTCAGCAGATGATATTATCATAATAGTAGAATGCAGTAAACCCATTTAATATTTGAGAGAAACTGGAGAACCTAATCATCTCAGTGGATGTTCCAAACTCTTTATAATCTAAGAGCCAGATTAAGCATCTCAAACTCAACACATTTTAAGCACAGTTACTTGTTTAGAAACCCTGTATGAGACCCTGCGAGTTCTAGACTATTAAGTCTAATAGATATATGGGTCACTGGTTTGGAATTCTTTCCTTCTCTTTCCTATATTAATTTCAGTATGTCTCTTTCATTCCCATAGTCCAGACCTGTTTCAATTATATTTTTAAAAAATAGACTGCTGGTCACACATTCAGCAGATGTTTGTTCAGGTACTATCTGCAACACATACCTGCTTTTACCTTAGCTCCTAAATGTATCTATATATTGCAAGAGAATGCTCTGCCTGAACTTGAAAAACAAGTTCAGTGGACAAAGAATCACAAGTGAATTCCTATCCATTTACAGAGACCCAAAACTAAAATAAAGTTCTGCCCTGAAGGACAGTATGAAAGACTGAACATGTAGAGCAAACAGCACATTTATTTTGCAATAAAATTGGGAAGCAAAGTGCTGTCGTGTCATAGTTGCAGATTGTTTCTCCAAAATAGGAACAAGAACATGTGGTTTCATTTCATTTTATTTCCTAAAAAAAATTTCAATTGGGCAGAATAATGTATCAGATTTTTCTTTTTCTGAGTTTGTTTGTTTTTTCTGGACAAGCATATGATCTTTTATGGGATAGAGAATGGAAAGAGAAAAAATAATTTTTATTTTTTGGAGGAAGAATTGCTGTTTTATATTTTTAAAGCAAATATTAGTTAATTTTAGACAGTTAACCATATTGGTTAGAAACATACTTGTTTTCCTTTGCACAATAATTTTGAGCACTACAGTGAAATAATTGTGTTCAGATTATCTGAACCTAAATAGTTTCACTATGAGATACATTTTTTAAATGTAATCTAGTGAATTAAAAACTAAAGAAACATTTTGTATCTGTCTCTGGCCACAGAAAGAAAGTTTTTCCTTTAGTTTCCAAAAAGGTTGAAATCGTGTATTCTCAAGGCCTGAAATTCAAGCATTTTAGATCCAGGGCTCCTAAAGGCGGTGGTTGGCATTCTCTTCCCAGCCTTTCTGCCCTGAACCCTCGGTGCCCTGACTCTTCAAGCACTGAGCAGTAATATCCATCTTTTCACTTTGAAAAGGTACCATCATTTACATTTTCTCAGGGCTTTAGGAAATATAAAGCCGATTGGTTGGTAAACTTTTGGTCCTATTTATATAAAGAGTGGAGAAACACTGTAGGACCTTTTCCCTATCAAACCTGGGGCTGTTCGCCCCCACACACCTCTTCTCCAGTGCCCATTATGTAAATAGAGGCCAGAAATTAAAAAGCGACAACCATATGAAAAGCCACATAATCAAAAATTTCTTCCTTGCCACCCTTTTCTGTGTTTTGTTTTGTTTTAAGAATCCCATAGTCACTGTTATTTCACAACTTCTGACATTAATTCCCTTTTTAGGGGAGGAAAAAAATTGAATTACATTTCTTGAATGCCCATTGTGCCAGACACATTAGTTTGATCATTTAATCTGAGAGCCACAGCAATGTTACAGATGAAGAATGAGAGATGCAGAAGATAGGTGACTTATGACCCATGGTCGCACAGCCAAGGACATGCATGTCTTCTATAATAAATTACTCTCTCACTCAAACCCTTGCCCAGTTACCTCAGGAAAACCTCTCTCTGTGCTTATTGCTTTCAGTCCCTTTTTTAATAAAATAAAAACAAAACAAAGCAAAAACAGCATAAGGGTAGGACTAGGGATATACTTGAAACCAAAAGAAAGCTATACTTAGTGAGGGAAAACTATACCTATGAACTTCCATAAACCTTTCTGACCTTGAAAGTTCATTTAGAATCTTTCTGAAACAACCATTATATCTCCTCTTCAACCAAATAAATCTGTTTGTCCTCAGGCTCCAACACTTGAGATAAATAAAACACTTTCTAATTAATGCTACTTTGATTAGTAGTGTTGCAGCAGTATTTTTTTCCCAACACTTTATTCTTCCCTGGGGTCTTAGATCTTTGTAGAGCAGACCAGTACCCAAAGCACCATTTGCAACTCTGTTTCTATGGAGAGAAATGCTCTCAAAGTTCCAAAGAGCCAATGCACAAACACTTTGTGGCACACACTGTTTTTAGGTTGGAGACTGCCAATATTTATGAAATGAACGTTCAAAACAAAAACAGATCTTTAATCAGGAGCAAGCAGGGATTCGGGGAGGGGGCGCTCATTAATTCAGCCTCTTAATCACCCTCCGCCCCTGCAACACACACACACACACACACAAATGATTGGAGTTCTAAAAAAATAATATGCTACTTAGGCAGTTCCAAAGTAAATTAAGGGGCAGAGTAGAAAACAAGAGATATGACTGCAGCCCCTCATACGACCACAAATATTATTGATAGTTTATTTTAAAACTGTAGTATGCCTGGCCGTCGTGGCTCAGTGGCTGAGGGCCAGCCTATGAACCAGGGGGTCATGGTTCGATTCCCAGTCAGGCACATGCCAGGGCACATCCTCAGTCTCCAGCAGGGGGCGTGCAGGAGGCAGCCAATCAATGACTCTCATCATTAATGTTTCTATCTCTCCCTCTCCCTTCCTCTCTCTGAAATCAATAAAAACATATTTAAAAACAAAACAACAAAAATATTTGGTTAATTCCCATCTGAATAAACCTCATATAAAACTCTGAGTTGCCCACTGAAGTACGGAATGTCAAGATTAATGTTCAAAATGAACTTTTTCTGCATATTACATTTTGTTTTTTAAAAATAAAAGCAAAAACCTATTCTGACCTGGAATTTGAAGGCAATTAGAAAATCAGCTATAGAAAGATTTTAACAAAAATCTAACTTGTTAGAGAATTTCAGTAGTTAACTATTACACATATGTGTTAAATTTGTTGCTTTTATTAGATTACATTTTATTTTTAAATTAAAAAACAAAAATTCTCAAAAGGATTCTTCTGTAAACTTCCATCTAGTACCTTCTAGAAACTTCCTAAGAAATAATTTTTCACTTCAATTTTTGAGAACTTATGTTTCTAAAAATATTCAATGATCAGTTTTTATTAAAATATTGTCACTTTTTCATCTGTAAGCCTGCTTATAATTATTAGCATATTTAATTTTAGGCATGTTAATGTAAGTTAAATATACTCTTTGTTAAATGTAATTTTAAAAACAGAGAAATCCAAGCAGCCAAAAAATTAGGGATTTCTTTATATTTTGGGGAGATATCTCTAATTAAAACTGGATCTTTTAAAATTAGTGATTCTAAAGATTTTTATCTTGAAACTCAAAAATTTACAAATTGTCAAGGAAAGATACAGAGATAAAAAGAACTGGAAGAGGAAGGAGTACGAATTAAATTTGCAAGCAGACATGCCGAAGGTACAAAGGAGTCATACTTCAGGACTGTCTGGCCAAATAAGAAAACACAGCAAATACTTAAACAGAAAAACCACACAAAATTACTAAGGTTGCTAAATTTACATTAGACCATTCACAATGAGAACACAGCAACTTGATCACAGTCATTGTGTTCACAAAAATCATGACAGATCTTCAAGCAGATATGGTGGGAGAGTCTGGATTTACAGGTAACAGTCAAGGTTTTATTATTTGGGGACCGGAATCAGTCAGCTTTAGTTTTGCTTTCTCTCAGGATACAAAGCACTATTTTCCTAACTGTAGAATGTGAAGTGCTTATGGTATTGAAATCAGGGCAAAGTGTCAGATTTTGCTTCAAAATACACATTTTTATTTATTGACCTTTCTGTACTCCTCCCTTACTGGGAAAACACAGGACTTTGCATGGTTACTTAAAAGGCTTTCTCGTGGTTAATTTAGTTGGTTTGTCTCTTCAAACACCCTCTGTGATTTTTTTTACTTGCTGTAGCCCAAGTACAAGCGCTCCCACATATTTTCCATCCTACCTAACACAGATGGGCACCCTTTAATACATAACTCATAATCAACCACCAATGCTAATTTCTTGTTTAACAAAGTATTAAAGCCAGGCTTTACTCATAATAAGTCTCTGTTTTACAAGAAATACAGGTAAAAAGAAAGCAATCTTGAAATAAGCCTCATAAAGTTATAAACAGGAATAAAGAAAGCAGTCATTTTAAAATACTTAAACTCAACTTAGAGAAATAAAATCCCCCCCCCCCTTTCTTCTACTGATTCTTGAGAAGGAGGAGGGGAGAGAAACAACGTGAGAGAGACACATTCATGGGCTGCCTCCCACAGAACAGCAAGAGGCCCTCAGTGCAAGGGACAGTGCTCTAACCAACCACCGAGCCACACCAGCCAGGGCAAATTTAAAGGTTTTTAGGGGGCCCAGCGGGCGTGGCTCACCAGTTGAGCATCAATCACCAGGGGACTGTGGTTCGGTTCTGGGTCAGGGCACATGCCCCTGGTTACAGGCTGGATCCCCAGCAGGGGCCTGCAGGAGGCAGCTGATCAGTGACTCATCATGGATGTTTCTCTCTCTCTCCCTCTCCCTTCCTCTCTCTGTAATCAGTAAAGACATGTTTTTAAAATTAAAAAATAAAGTTTTTAGAGGGAAAAATCATCTTCTTCAAGTCCATAGGTTAAATTCTTAATGTTTCCACTATAGGTGATGGTTTAAATGTCCAAACAGGTTTGCTATCACAGTTAAAGCGTACCAGGAATAAAACTAGGTTTGTAACATTCTTCATCACCATTTTAACAGACACTTAAAAGTAGATCTTACTGCTTTCCTAGAATACTTAGTAATATTAATTTTAAATCAAAGTGTCTAAATATTCTTGTGGCTATAAGAATATTCCAACCTTAAAACATAATAAAGTAATAAATTATTCTGGAAGAGATTGATGTTTAGGGTAACTAACTCTAATAATTATCTACCTGTTATGAATCTATCTATCCATGAGGTAACTCAATTTTAAGGCTGTGGTTGGAAACAATATTATTTCACAGTGATTCAAACTTTTCAACCTATCCACGACTTTGAAACAAAAATTACCATTCCATCTTTTAAAAAAATAATAATAGTTTTCTTTTGCAATCCTCCTAAAGTGTGACACCCTGCTTGGATATGCTGCACTCTTCTGGGCAGAGAATTTCATAGCAGTTATCAAAATAATCAAGTAACGTTGGCTTTTATCAAACAATAATTTTCCATCAACAGAAACTGTGGGTGTATGACTCATTTCACACAAAGCAAATATACAACAAATAATTATGGTTAAAATGAATACTTAAATAAAAAGTGTAGTAAGGATTTCTGATTTGCTTCTATATTTTCTCATACAGTCCAACACCTGAAAACAACTGTTTTGTGGGCACTTTCCTGAAAGGTGCCAGGTGTTTCCTTTGTTCTGAGACGAGCAGAAACGGGCTAAAATCACGCTTCCAGAGAAGGGGGAGGGGGAGGCTAAGGCTGCTAAGCACCAGTTTTCCAAAATGGGAAGTCAGTCAGCTTTTTCCTCTGATAACCCTTTATTTGCAGAGCGACAGGGGAATTATAAACACATTTTGGAAAATAATACTGTCTTGAAAACAATCTCTTTTGGACCAAGTCCTTACTTCCATGGAAGTAGTCAAATCCAAGACTTAATTTCGACACAATTTCAGCACAGTGTTCAAATTTATTACGTGACGCTCTGGCAACATAAAGCCGTCTTCTTTAAATGGAAACTGTGACAACTTCTATGAGGTAAATGAATTTGAGAGTGGGAGTGGGTAGGGGAGGCACCCCCCCTTTTTTTAAGAGGGCGCGCATGCAGACGAGGACTCCTAAGCAGCCGCAAAACCCCGAGCGAGTGATGTCCGAGCAGGCTGCGCACGAGCCCTGGGGTGCCCGCTCCCGGCCGCGGGGCTCCGGGAGCGGCGGCTGCGGGGCGCCGGCGGAGCTCCTGCCGCGGGTAAACAGGGGGGCTGAAACGCCGCCAGGCCCGGGGTGCTCCTGGAGACCCCGTCCTTCCCGCGCCCCTCGGGCGAGCCCCGGCCCGAGGTGCGACACGGCGGTCCCGCGCCAGCCCGGGAGCCTCCAGGACAACTCGGGGACCCCCGCCCCCGGGCCCGGGCCAGAGGTCGGCGCAGGGCAACCCCCCGCCGCGGGCCCGCCCGCCGCCGCCGCTCCCGCCGCCGCGCGCCCCGGGCCCGAGCCCTCCCCCCACCGGGCCCCGCGACGCCGCGCTTCCCGTAAACCCCTCGCCCCGCCCGGCCCCCCGCGCCCGGCCCGCCCCCGCGGGACCCTGGGCGGCGCCCGATTGGCCCGGCCGCGCCGTCACTCTCGGGCCGCGTCCCCGCCCCCGTTTCCGACCGCCCGGAGCGCGGCCGTGCCAGTGCTCGCGGGGCCGCCGCGCCGGGCATCGCGCTGCGCTTCGCCCGCCGGTCCGCGCGCTCGCCCGCACAGCGGCGACGGGGCTGCGGGCTGCGGGTGCGGGCGCGGGCGCGGGCTCCGGCGCCACCCGGGAAGCAGAGGCAGCTGGTCCCAGCCCGGGATGGGGAGGGGGCGAAGTTGACGAGCTCCCGCCCGCGCTGCTCCCCGCCAGCCCCCAGGTGCGCCGCGCTCTCCGGGAGGTGCCCGCGCGCGACCCCGCCCCAGGTGTGCGCGGGACGCCTCGCCCCCGGGACCCGAAAACTTCACCCCAAGTCCAGCGAGTGGACTTGGAGGGCGGTGCCCGGAGCCCGACCCGCGGTCCGCGCGCGGAGCTGTCCCGGCGGCTCGCCGGCCGCGGGAGGCGGAGACGGGCTGTAAACTTTATCACCATCCCGGTAATTACTGCGTTTTACTGCCTCTCTCCCCGCAGGGGCTGCCGCCAGCTGTCTGCCGCGCCTGCTTGTTCGCCAAAGAAGCGACCCCGGGAAGGAGCCCCCGAGGGGAGCCGTCGGCCCGGGGAGTGCCTGCAGCCCGGCCGAGGGGGTCGGGCGGCCCGGATGCGCAGGACCCGGCCCCGCAGCCGCTGACGCCGGGCGGCGGCCAAGTTTGGCTGCTGAGCGGCGGGGCGCGGGGCCCCTGGACGGCGGGCAGCCCGGCGGCCGCGGCGGCGGGAGCGATGCCGGCGGGGGGCCTGTTGCCCCTGTTCAGCGGCCCCGCGGGCGGCGGCCTGGGCGGGGGGCTCGGCGGCGGCAGGAAGGGGTCGGGCCCCGCCGCCTTCCGCCTGACGGAGAAGTTCGTGCTGCTCCTGGTGTTCAGCGCCTTCATCACCCTCTGCTTCGGGGCGATCTTCTTCCTGCCCGACTCCTCCAAGCTGCTTAGCGGGGTCCTGTTCCACTCGGGCCCCGCCCTGCAGCCGGCCGCCGACCACAAGCCCGCGCCCGGGGCGCGCGCCGAGGACGCGGCGGAGGGGCGAGCCCGCGGCGGCGGGGAGGGCGCGCCCGGGGCCCCCGCCGCCCCGGAGGACCACCTGGCCAGGATCCGCGAGAACCACGAGCGGGCTCTCCGGGAGGCCAAGGAGACGCTGCAGAAGCTGCCCGAGGAGATCCAGAGAGACATCCTGCTGGAGAAGGAGAAGGTGGCCCAGGACCAGCTGCGCGGCCGGGCGGCGCCCCGGGGGCTGCCCGCCGTGGACTTCGTGCCCCCCGTCGGGGCGGTCGGCCGGGAGCCCGCCGACGCCGACACGCGCGAGAAGAGAGACAAGATCAAAGAGGTGAGTGCGCGGCGCCGGGGTGCGCCGGCCCCCCGGGGTTTCGGGGAGAAACCACGGGGCTTCGGGACTTAGCCCTGGGGCGCGACGGCGCGGGGACGCGGAGGCTCCCGGCCCCAGGTGCGGAGCCGCGGGCGCGCTCGGCTCCTTCTGGCAGCGTCGCGGCGGCTGCGCGGTTCCCCTGCGGCCGAGCCCGCGGCTCCCCCTGCACCCTCGTGCGCCGCGGGTGGTGTGCAGGCCTCTCCGTGTCGGCTGCGGCTGCTCACTGCCCCGAGAGCGGTCACGGGCAAGGTCCCCAGCAGCCCCGGTAGGACTTGGAAGGAAGCCGAGGTAAACCCCGCGCCCCTCGGGCGCGGTAACGGGGTCGGGGCCGCGCCCGCTCCGCCGGCGCCGCCCGGTGCGCACTTGCTGACTGCACAGGCGAGACCTGAGGACGTGCCATGGGGGGGGGGGGGGGGCGCACTGTTACTTTTTAAGAAAGTGAAAAAGGTAAACCTCCTGGCTCTTGCATTTCTAGTGTAGTCAGAAAAAAATATTCCATGTGATGCAACAGGTTTGCCTCCGCAGCGCCGCTGGCTGACGTCAGGGGGCGAGCGTGGCCTGGGACGAGTCTGTCATCATTTCAGTCTCGTGTTCCCGTGGCCCTTGCAACGCGTGCTGAGTTCGTGCCTGGCGCAAAGCTGAAGAGGGCCTTAGAGTAATTTTAGGCTGCCATTTGAAAGATGGAAGTGGAAGGGCCCGGAGCCCCGGCACCTGTGATTGAGGAGCGGGACCTAAACCCGGACGCCTCCCTGTCGCCGGCCGGGCATGGGGCCCGCCTCTGCCCACAGCTGTCCCCCTGCGTGACATTATACCGGCCAGGGTTTCTACGGAGTCCCAGAGATGTGGGAACCATATTAGACACATTTCATCGCAAATCTTGATTCAGATGGCTAAAATACATTATGAATGGAAATGATATTTTTGTCATTTTAAAAAATTTCAGTCTCTGAAAACACATTTTGTGTTTTTGACAGTGGGTAAGTAAAAAGGAGAGAACGCTTCCTGATACACCCCCCCCCCCCCCATTTTCAGGCAGTAAACAGAATTTTGAGGTAGAGAAAGAGGTATTTAGCTTGAGTGGCTGCACAGTGGAGGCAGCTCAGTTGTCATAGGACTTGTGATTTTGCTATAAGACCAGATGAATTTGGCTAAGTGGTAATTGAGCAAGTTAAAGTGGACTTGGGTCCCTTTTACTTGATACTAGGTAGAGTGCCGTCATCCCTCCCATGCAGGCAGCATCTTTCCACAGCCCATGGGCCTTGCGGCTTTGAGACCCTTCCTCAGCCCCCTAAACTTGGGGAATGGATTTTTCTCTCCCTGACAACTTCTATCTAGCAGTTTCCCTTCCCCATGAGATTCTATCAGAGCTACAAAACCAGGAAGGTGGGAAGAGCTCCACTTCTCACCAATCATCTCCCATCGTCATCCCTAGCCTCCTTAAAAATATCCCACCAAAACCCATAGGTAAATTAACCCCAAGTCTGTATCTGCTTATATTTCCCTTAAGTTTGCAGCACTGTAACGTACACATCTCATGCTCCTAATTTCCTATGAGCTGCCAGTGCATCTCATCATTGTCCAAGGGAATTATTTTAAATACTAAAGATGTATGGGTGTTAAAAAGCTATTGGTACTGACCAGTGGTGATTAAAAGTGCATTTGGAGCAGAAGCAGTGGGACAGGAGCAGTCAATTCAGGACAGCACATGCTTAGCAGCATGCATATCTGTCCCTGTTAGATCCGAGCTCTCTGTGTCCCTAAATCAAAAGGTCTTAGTTAACCATGTGAAGGAAATTTATGTAGCCTTCTGTGTCTGTGTGGTGCTAATATCTTAGCACCTAGATGTTTTGAAATTGCCCAGTCTTGCGTAAAGTGGCGGAACTAAATGTCCTCTTTAAATTCCATGTTATGAGAACCAAAAAAAGGCCAGCATAATTAGCTTCAGCATTTAGTCAAAGTCTAAAGGGAAGAAATGCATTATGGTTTTTCATCAGGTTAGTTCAGGCAGATGTGTTCCTTTATAAACCAAAAAAAAAAAGTAACTCATGTTAATCTAAAACTGTAAATGTTGAGTTTTAGAGAGGAAGGAGTGGTTGCCCATTGTGTATAGGGCACTGGACTTGAACTCTACACATTGAGATTCTGTTTTGGGCATCACCGTGGACCACTTGTCATGGACCAATAGGTCTTTGCTTGAGTTTTGATCTTTGTTGTTCCTATATTTTATAGAAACTATTTTATACTTCTCTTTATATACTTAGGTTCTCTATCATCCCTGAATGTACTAATAGTTTTATAGTAAAATAAAAAGCTATAGGCAGGCCTAATATCTGGGTAGCTTAGACAATAATTTCTGAGCCAAACCTTTATTTTATAAATCTGGTTTAAAGACAGCCAGTACTATTTTTATATTGCCAACACGGTTATGTTACTGGTACTGTGTTAAATTTTTAACAAATTTGTGCCCAGAGGAGACAGTCTGTAATTTCAAATAGTATATTGTCTAGTGCACTTCACAAAAAGGCGTTACCTGCTTTTTAGTACTTATTTGATGGATGTTAAATCTTGATGTAAAACTTGAAATTAAGACACACACACACACACACACACACACACAGTAAGTTTGTGATGAAATTAACTCCGGATTTCCCTGAAATTTAGAATACATACATAGTACACATTGTTATGAGTTTGATCTTTTAAAAATTGTACTCAAGTTGGCCTTGGCTTTAAAAGCAGTGTTAGAATAATGAAGCACAGAAGTTAAAAAGCACCATGGAGCTTTTAGAAAAATAGTTTCCCCTTCTGCCCCAATTTTTTTTTTTTTAAATTAGGAAGCTTTTTTTTTTTTTGAGTCCCCATTTACCTAAATGGGGTGGGGGTTGGAGGTTGATTAGCCAGTTTGGGGTCTGTCAGGTAAGGCTTTAGGACCTATCAGCTGTGGGGGCCACTGTTGGCTTCTCTGGGTTTCTCAAAACAGGCTTTAGTTTTTTATTACAGACCTGTTTATATAATTAAAAGTTTAAAAAATTTTTTCATATTGATGACTGAGAATTAAAATATGTTTTTATACCTTACACTAGCCTTTGGTTATTTATTTATTTTTTAATATATCTTTATTGATTTCAGAGAGAGGAAAGGAGAGGGAAAGAGAGAGATAGAAACATCAATGATGAGAGAGTCATTGATTGAGCCTGCAACCCGGGCATGTGCCCTGACCGGGAATCGAACCCTGATCGCCTGGATCCTAGGTTGACGCTCAACCGCTGAGCCACGCCTAGCCGGGCACCTTCGGTTATTCTTGAGTCTATAATTTTCGGTAACTATTGACAGTTAACCTTTTTATTAAAGATCAGACCTGGGAATAATCTTCCTTGGCAGATTAAAACAAAACACTTTTATTTGTATGGGTAGTTCCTGCTGTAGCAAATAATTTTTGCAAAATAATAAAAGCCACAATTTGAAGGCCAGACTCTGAAGGAGCTTGTTAAATACCCTTGGGTTGTTACCTTGCCTGTTTCGCTCATCCTGCTCTAAAACACACACATGGACTATAGGCAAATGCAAGATTTCCCCACTCATAGGACCCTTCCCAGAACAGGTATGTCAAGGAGTATTTGTAAAGGGTCCTCTCTTTAACAAATAGATGAATAAATTCAGATTTCAACAGTGTAAGTACCAGAGTAGATGCTGACTATTAAATATTAATATAGGAAAGCAAGAAAAGATTGTTAGTGGATAATCAATTATGTTTAGCTTAATTTTTTGTAAGCTATTGATAATTTGTCTGAGAGGAGTATTCTGTCTTCCTCTTGTCAGATAACTTAAGATTCATATAAAGAAGCTGTATTTAGGACTTAGAACCTAGTTAAGGGCGCGAAAAGAGTAAATGCATTTTTGAGTTAATGCATGTGCATTTCTTATGTGAGCTAATAAACTAACCCATCTTGAGAAATTTACCCTAGTATTTCACATGTGTCAAAAGTGCCTTTGTATGAGATCTGAATTTGTGGGAATTCAGGGAAGGATTTACATATTTGTATTAAATTATTTCATAATTTATGGTAGTACAAATTCTTTATTTAAGGGAGTTTAAAATGTGTCTCAAGGTCAGAGGGGAGGAATACCTACAGGTCTGTGTGAGTGATGAGGCCAAGGTTTACATGCATACCTTGGGGGTGCCCTGGTTAGGTTCCAGACCACTGCAATAAGACAAGTATCGCAACAAAGTGAGTTGTAACCTTTTTGCTGGTGGAGGGCCTTGCCTTCTTCAGTTTGTAAAAACAATGCAACATCTGTGAAGCATAATAAAGCAGACTGCAATAAAGTGAGGCATGCCTGTGCATGGGCAGATCAAAACTGCCCTGGAGCCTGCTTTTACCCCATAGGCCAATAGAGAACCTGTGGCCTTTAAAGTTCTTTATGACCTACAAAACCATAAAAATGTATGTATTTGTCAGAGATGAGTTTTGATTGGTCAAAATAGAAGCAGCCATCCTGTGAGCTCCAGAGATACTATGAAATGCCTTTCCCATAAGTAGACAAAAATGATAAAGGAGAAACCAGTGTTTGATAGCTTAAGGAAGAAATTCTTTCTTTGGGGAAACTTAAGTCTTAACTTTACCTCAGTGTTCTTAGCCTAGTACCTTGTTTAATATTAATTGAACTACCTCTAACCCCACCTTTCCCAACCCTTCATTCCTGAATCTGTTTAAAGGTCCTTTACACAAACTCTGAAAATTAATTTTTCTGTTACCAACAATATGCCCTAAAAATTATAACTCTCTGATTTTTAAAAGTAAACATATGCCCAAGTCATGAACGTACTGTATCTGGATAAGACCTTGGAGATATCCAGCTTGTTCATTTTAAATTAGAGGCCACGGAGGCACAAAAGTTGTTCTGTAAGTCACATTGCCAATTAGTGTAGAGTTGAGCTGAGAATGGAAGCCCCATGTTTGGTGAGCATTGAGCACTATCCTATCACAGCTCACCTCCTAAATAAATGCCAAAGAAGTGTACAAATTGATTGTCCATACTCATTATTTGCTGACCCTAATGTAGAGTAAGTACAAAACACATACAATATAATTCTTCAGAATTGTAAATTTAACTTCATATTATTAGTTAAGTTACATTACCTATAGTAATTTTCTAAAAAAATCTTACTACTCTCATCAATTTAGCAGATTTCGTCTTTCTAAAGCTGCCCAGGGAAAGTTCGATAGATATTTATTTCTCTTTATAAAAATCTCTGCAGGAAGCAGAGGATTTGTAACCATCCAGTTGGGCATTCTTTCCATTGAGAGGTGAGGAAGAAAAATGGGAGGGAGAAAAGCAGAGAGGAGAGGTGGCCTGGAGAAGAGGATTGTGACAATATGGTAGCTCTTTCAAACTGTAAATGTACATACCCTTTTATTTTTAATTTATTTTTTAATTATAGCTGACATACAATATTATATTAGTTTCGGGTGTACAACATAGCAATTAGACATTTATAAACCTCATGAAGTGATCACCACGATAAGTCTGGTACCCATCTGTCACCATACATAGTTATGATATTATTGGGTGTATTCTCTATGCCGTACATCACATCCCCGTGACTTTTTCGTAATTGGCAGTTTGTACTTCCTACTTGTCCTCGCCTTTTTCTCCGATCTCCCCTGCTCTCCCCCCATCTGGCAACCGTGTTGGGTTGTTCTCTGTATCTATGAGTTGTTTCTGTTTTGTTTGTTCATTTGTTTTGGTTTTTAGATTCTACATATAGGTGAACTTATTCAGTATTTGTCCTCTAATTTATTTCACCTAACATAATACCCTCTAGGCCCATCCATGTTGTCACAAATAGTAAGATTTCATTCTTTTTTTTTTTTAATAGCTGAGAAACATTCCTCTGTGTGTGTGTACCACATCTTTGTACATATTCTTATGACATTGTACTGTGTGTAACAGAAGAATTGACAGCTAACCTGAAGGACTATATATATTTTTAAAAGTAGTCATACATTTACAATTACACCAATCTATAGAGTCTTCATTCTAGGAGCACACTGTTCTCTTCACCCAAGTAGGTCCTGGAGATTCTCTGGAAGCCCTTACCTCTCCCTGCTCCATCCATGTGTAGCAATGTGGTGGTCAGAAGGGCTGGTTCTGAAGTCTGGTGCCCTGGTTCTAAATTTGGCCTTTCATTTACAAAGCAAATTTTTTAAATCTTTCGGAGCTTCAGTTTTCTCATTTGTAAAAGGTGGGTAATAATAGCACCATTTTGTTGGATCAGAAGGCTTAGATGTGACCCTCCACATAAAGGTATCAGGCATGCATTGAGTGTATAATAAATGCTACTTGCTATTATTACTGTTATGAGTTACTACCTAAAGCTATCAAACCAAGATTACATTGTTTCATATACTGTTTGATAAATCAGGGATGTGGGTAATTAAATTTTAAAAAGTTATCATAAACACTTCAAATAAGTTTGATGCTTAAAGGGATCAAGATGATCTTTCCAGACAGCTGTAATTGTATTGTGTTACTGTCAAATCTGATTTTCTCAGATTTCTGCCAAATTCCAAAAACTTGAGGTGTCTTTAAAATTGTATACTTCTTCAGCTTCTGTACTTCAAAATATGTGATAAAGAATTAATTTGTGTATTCCTCACAATCTAATGTGCTTGTTACTGAAGTACCATCTTCTCAGAGTAATCACAGTTCTTGAGTTACCTCCTTAAGCATGGAAATTGTTCCCCTAAATAGAGAGAGAGATTGAGTCAAGTGCATTTTAACCTGTTTTGTCTTTGGAGGAATGTTTTTAAGAAGTGAGAAGAAAATTATTTAAACTGCAAAAATTATGTAATTATGATCAATTCTATAACAAGAGCTCAGTCTGTCACCTGATAGTCCAAATTCATATAAATCAACTGTATAACTCAATGATTTTGGCCTTTTTTGAGAGCTTTGAGTTTAGATTTATTAGGGTTTCAGGCCAAGAAGGACCTCAGAGAGCCTGAAGCCCAGTACTCACTTTATATATGAGAAACAGGGCCCAAGAGCTGTGACGTCCTGAGATTCCCACGGATAGAGATGGGAACTCTCTCTTAGCGTTCAGGCCTTGCTACGCCTGTGATATCTCAACTCTAATAGCCTGACCACCTCCTGTTCAGCCCTGAATGGTAGGCCAGCGACAGGGCCCCACTGAAACTATCCTAAGGAGAGATGAAACATCTTTGCTGGGGGAAAGGTATTATCTGAGAAAGCAATACTGGCTAATTCCTTTGCTCTGAAAGCAGCAGCCCTGCCCCACCTCCACTGAGTCCTGATAAAGACTTCTGTGATCAGTAGGTGCTTGAAAGAAAATCTAATGAGATTAAGGTTTAAGAGCATTTAAGAGTCGCAGCCCTCTTCTGTCAGGAATACTCTGGCAGTTGCTGTAAGTACTTTAGAGCCCTGCAATCCCGCTGGGAATTCAGAAGAGAGATAATAAAATGTAAAAGTGCAGGTAGGTATCCTTTGTAGTTACTTGACTTTTGTAACTGGAATTGCCTCCCTCCCTTCCTTTTTTTCTGCCAGTCCACTCGGCTCCCTGGCTCTTAAGCTTATCAAAGGCCCAGCCCCTGGTTTTCTCAGGGGCTTTCTGATCACTTCTTCCTGATCACTGTGCTCTACATCCTTTCATACGGTGACACTCAGGCCACATTATATGGACTCTCATTTGCTATTTCCCCCTGTTTACATGTGGGTCTCCCGTAGAGTATCCTGCCTCCAGCTCTGTGAGAGGAGGCCTGGAAGTGAGGGGCAGGAACCTGATGAAGGATGGACGCCAAGTTCTGCAAGGGGAGGTTTAATAGCACAGCAGCTACACACTCCTCCTTTGTTGCGACACTGGTGGGGATGCCTATTTGCCTGGGCCAGCAGTTTATGAGAAAGTGTGGGGCAATAACTGATGTATACAGGTTGTGAATGACTATTTGAGACGTGAACTTGGGCCATCCAGAGACATGAGCTATTGCTGAAACCTCCATGTCTGCCAAATCTTTCTTCACTGAACGGTCTTTTCGAAGTCCTGGGAAGAACACTGGATTCTTCTAAGGGACTAGAGAGTCAAACGGTAGACGGCCAGGGCTCATAGCCCACACTGGCGGTGGCCACGTCCAGGTTTCCTGAGCTGATACTTGGGGTATGACTGTCTGACCCCAGTTCCTCTTTAATAAGGTTACGTGCTGGAACTACAGAAAGGGGCATTTCCTCACTGCATCTCTGTCTGTCAGGGCATAAGGCACAAGGACAGACCTGTGGTGTGGTTAAGGCAGCAACAGGAGTGTGTGTCCTCCACTCACAGCTGCCTGAAATGTCCCCAGCAGGGCCTCCCTTTCATTGACATATTGCTTCTTAAAGGCCGCTGTTAAAACTGTATCACTAAAGTGGCCTAGCAAACATTGTTATACTTTGAGATTTGTCTTAGCAAGGGTGAGAATTTGTTTTGTAGAAGTAAGCATATTTCATTGTGTTACTTCATGATAAACGAATGCTTGCTTAGGAAAGGACATTTTAAAAGTACACAAGTAGAAAAAAGAAAAAAATCCTTCCCAATTCTATCACTCGGTCACAGGTATTGTCAACACTATAACCCACTCCAACATACAGGTTATTTCTTTCTACAGTTGGAAGCACACTATATACACATATTATTTTCATTTTCTTTTAAAGTGTCATTGTACGATAGTATAACATGGGGGGGAAAAGCATCCTAGTTATTTTAACCATTCCTTTGGTCCTGAACAATTAGATTATTTCCAGTTTTTTGTTTTTATAAATATGCTGAGATAGACACCTCTGTCCATTAAATTTCCACCTCATATTTCATTGCCGCCACACCCATAAGTAGGACTTCCCTTTAAGTTCCTAAAAGGGGAAATGAATGGATTAAAGGACCATTGTATATTTTGAGGAATTATTTTCCAAAAACAATTTATACTTCTGCTTATAATATAATGAATGCATTCTATTGAATCTTTATTAATTTCATAGGTGATGAAAGAGTAGCTTGTATATTTAATTTGCCTTTGAGCGACATTTTCTCTCGCGTTGGTACACAACAAGGACATTTTGAAAGGAACAAGACTGGGAAGAAGGCAAAGCTTGGAAGCCTGTGGGTGGAGTATCAGAGAAGGTGGATCTGACATGGCTAGAGGGGCATGGACTCTCGAAGGAGGCCAAGTCCTGAATGGCAATAGAGAGCATTTTATTTTTAAAAACAAATTTGCTTCTTGTCCAGGTTGGCACCTAGGATAAAAGCTAGTCTTTACTGATCCCTTATTCACGGGGATACAGCCAAGGCCCCCAGCAGATGCCTGAAACTGTGGATAGTATCAAACTCTATACATACTATGTTTTTTCTTAAACATACATACCTCTGAACTGAAGGAAAGCACTGTATGGTTCTCTTTGGCATATTCAAATTGCAAGCATCACTACTCCTGTGCTTTGGGGCCGTTATTAAATAAAATAAAAGTGACTTGAACACAGGCCCTGCCGAGTGGCCACAGTTGATCTAAGAACCCAGAGGGCTACTAAGTGACTCACAGTGGGGTCCAGCAGCGTCTCCAGCCTGGATACCCTGGACAAATGGATGAGTCACACCAGGGTCAGAGCAGCTGAGACATTTTATCATTTTATCATGCTACTCAGAATGTCACACTGTTTAAAACTTATACATTGTTTATTTCAGGAATTTTCCATTTAATATTTTTGAACTGCTGTTGACCTCAGGTAACTGAAACCACAGATAAAGGAGGACTACTTTGAAAAACAAAACAAAAAACCACACACCTTGGAACATCCTGTTACACATCAGCTAAGCTTCCATGGGCTCATCTCTACCGTTAAGTTATAGTTGGGGTTTTGCATCAGATATTTGAGGGAGGTGTGGCATCTCTGGAGATCTGGGGGACAGGGGAGGGATCTTTCTCTTTTTAGAATTCATCAGGATGGTTTTCTCTTATTTTAGGATTATAGTTGAAGATCAAAAGTAGCCCAAATAGAATTTCAGAAGTGATTTTAGTGATACCAGAAAATGGCACGTCTTAAAAAGCTAAATACTTGAAGGGAAAATTAACCAAAAGGAAATCATTCATAAGACCTCATAGCAATAAGTGTATACATTTTCATCTCTGAAGGGGCAGGCTAAGCATTTGTATGTTAGAGGCCTTTAGTTTTTCAAAAAGGGTAAATGTGTTTTTTATCTAAGGTGTTTTGTTTTAGAATAAAAGAAAAGATTTATTTGTATATGAATCTTGGGCTTATTTTATTTATTTATTTTTGCTAATTCCTTCTAATAATGTGTTTTTAGTCCTGCTTTTTTAAGATAGCAAAGAGCTGCACATTTCAAAATGCATTTGTAGTATGACCTTGGTTAGTTCATAAAAGCCTGCCTAACGCCAGAAGTGTTTAACTTTGGCTTTGAGACTGCATTACCGTGGTGAATAACAATTGATATGTACTATATGATTTTTATAAATCATGATTTGAGATGATAGTAACTTTGGGATATTTCGGACGCTGCTCTCTAAGGCATGTTACTTTTGTAGTCAAGTAGCCGTGTAGAATGTCAACTCCAGGTTTCATCTCATAGTTAGAAACGCCTAAAACAGTTCACACTGCTCTTTCAGGAATTATTAGCCCAAGTCAGCAATTTCATAAGGCATTCTTAATAAATGTAAAAGGAATTTTATGTAGTTCAAAAGCGTGTTTTATAATTTGCATGTGTTAAGACTTTGTGCACATTCACTGCTATGAAGCATTTGGGTTAGTCTTCATTACTTAACCCTCCTAGGGGTTACTTAGCTTAGAGTGTGTGGTAAAGAATTCAGAAGCTTTAAAAAAAAAGTTGGGGGGGCACTATGAGGAACATAAAAAATGAAGATGATTTATTAACTACTGTTGAAAGCTGCTTTAGCAGTTAGGGTGAATAAAAATAGTGATTAAGTGTTCTATCGATAATAAGGTTGAATTGTAGCATAGCTTGGAAGTGCTTCTGTTTTTTCTTCCCCCAAGAGGACAGACAGAACCTTTGTGGCGTTGGCTCTTCCTAGACATGAATCTGTTCCAGACCCTTCCCTTATTCATCCACCAGGTCAGCTAGCCCTGGGCCTCGCCCATAAGATGACCCAGTAAATATTTGCTGAATGAGTATGCTTTTAACAAACATACCAAGAGGAGTTACTCAGCTTAAGTGCAACAGTCCACCTTAATCACGTAATCTGAAAGTAGTACCCACTCGCCTTTAGAGCCCCTTCCACCTATCCTCATGGCCTGCAAGCCATTGTCTTTTGAGGGGAGACTTGACTTTTTATAATAGTCAAAAGTGACTCAGAACCAGATCTAGTGAATAAAGAGAAGAATCCATATAGGAAACACCTTTTCCAGTTTTAAAGTGGTTTTCAGAATGATCTGTAAAATGAAAAACTGTATTCAATTTCTTGTATGACTTGTACACTGGCCGTGAAGGTGGTTCATAAAATCTCTTTTGAGCAGATGTAATACTGCTGAAGTAAATGTAGATACTTGTGAGATTCCTTTGAAGGAATCTTTTTTTTTTTTTAATACATTTTTATTGATTTTAGAGAGAGAAAGGGAGAGGGAGAGAGAGCTAGAAACATCAATGAGAGTCACTGATCAGCTCCCTCCTGTATGTCGTGTCCCCCCCCCCCCCCCCCCCCCCCGCTGGGGATCGAGCCCTCAACCCCAGCATGTGCCCTGACCGGAATCAAACCACGATCTCCTGGATCATATGTCGATGCTCAACCGCTGAGCCATGCTGACCGGGCTGAAGGAGTCTTTATGTTTACACCCAGCATTTGTTTTCAGTTTAGTAGGCCACCCTTATCCATGGTTTTGCTTTCTGTGTTTAAATATTAAATGGAAATTTTCAGAAATAAACAATTCCTGTGTTTTAAATTGCATGTTCTTCTGAGTAGTGAGGTGAAATCTCCACTGTCCTGCATGGGATGTGACTCTTCCCTTTGTCCAGCATCTCCAGGCTGTACATGCTCCCCACCTGTCAGTCGTGTAGCAGCCATCCTGGTTATCAGGTGGACTTTTCCTGCATGGTGGTGCTTGTGTTTAATAACCCTTATCGTCAGGTCAGTAGTCGCCTAACACTGTGTCACAACCTCTGTGTCATTTACCTCACTTCATCTTATCACTCAGGTATTGTATCATGTCATGTCATCACAGGAAGGGCGAGTCCAGTACAATAAGATATTTTGAGGGAGGGAGACCACAGTCACATAATTTTTTGTTACAGTGTATTGTTATAATTGTTCTATTTTATTGTTAAGTGTACTGTGGCTGATTTATAAATTCCACTTTATTATAGGTATGTATGTATAGGAAAACACATAATATATATGGGGTTTGGTATTATCTGTGGTTTCAGGCATGTACTGGGGGGTCTTGGAATGTATCCTCTGAGGAAAAGGAATGCTACTGATTTTAATTTACGTAAAGTTTTCATTTATTCTGTCCATTATTATCTAGAGTTTGGACTACATTTAATAAGAACTGTCTTTTTTTTTTTAGATTTCAATTTTTTATATGATACACCTAATTAAAATTATTTTTCCTACCCTAGGAAAAAAATGTTGAGGGACAATGGTGTTTGCATGAGTAATGCTAACAGTACTACAGTGAGATAAAAAGGCATAGGTTAGGTGTCATTTTCCACAAGAGAAATTAGAATAAAAATTTTCTTTGTAAGAAGGTATATTTTGAGAAAGAACCTTGGTCTTCTGCTTCCTAATTTAATATTGTACCTCCTGAAAAGTGCTATCTCAAATAAATATTTGCATGGTACAGGCTGTGTGAATTTTATGAATTTGCAGATGGTCCCTTTTCGAATTCATTCTGCAAATCACTATTAGATTCATCTTCTAAAAATACCATTTCTCTCCTGTTGCCCAATTCAGAGGTTTTAGTGGGCCTTTGTTTCCTATGGAGTAGCTACTCAGAGAATCACCTGCAAGGCCTGTTCACAGACAGGTTGCTGGGCTCTGCCCACAGATTTTGCATTTTTAATGTGTTCCTGGGTGATGCTGACACTGCTAGTCAGGCGACTAAAGTTTGAAAAACACTGCTCTGGAATGAAGTCCCAGCTGCTTAGACTGACATTCATAGTCTTCTATGAATCTGCCTCGGTTTGCTCTTGAGTCATATCTTAAACTAGGAGAGACTGCTTTAGCTAACCTGCATAGTCACTGTCTCCACAACACACCTAACTTACAGCTTTGCCTCGCTTACTTCATTCCTCTCAAAGGGAGTGTCTTCTTGCTCAAAATCCATGCCCTTCGTGAGGCTTTCTCTCACATTCCCAGCCTTCACTGATCTCTCCCTTCTCCAGATTCCCTTGGCATTTAATATTTGTCTTTGGCCTATGTGTGGCTAATTTTATGAATATATATTATCTTCCAAGCAGACCCCCTAAGTGTGGAGACACCTTTTTCTATCTCATAGGTACATGGCCAGAATTTGAGAAAGAACCTTGATCTTCTGCTTCCTAATTTAATATTGTATCTCCTGAAAAGTGCTATCTCAAATAAATATTTGCATGGTGCAGGCTAATTTAGAATTTAAAAGTAGAAGGCAATTTGTCTTAAATATAACCAAAATGAGAAAAAATTTAAGTATATCGTCAAAATTCTCGTCAGACTGTGAGGCAATGTGGCAGAGTGGAAGGCCTTCTAAGCCTTCCTTTGCACATCTGTGAAATGGAGCTAATAATTCAACTTCGCGGAGTTGTTGCAAGAATTAAAGTAGAAAATGTATGTGACTCTCAGCACAGTGCCTGGCATGCAGCATATCCAGTAAACAGTATTTATTTATTAGCAACTAGGGATTGATTGAAACAATAGCTTAGACTTTTCTTAAGAAAGGGGGTTGTTCATAAGTAATTGGATTCAAGAAGCCATTTCCAGGAAAGAAAAGGAAGTGTGAGCTGCAGTATTGCTGTGTTAACCAACAGTTTACATTGCTGCTGCTACTCTCCCTAGTTGTTGTTGCCAAAATCCCTGCTTCCTGTGGCAGAAGCCTTGTTTCAATTGTTATCTCATAGAAGTAATGCTCATCCTTAGGAAACCCAGGGAGAGGGTGTCCATTCATCAGTGTCCAGTTACATCTTCCGTGCCTGCTATCACTCAGATTTGGGCAGGGGGCTAGGACGCAGAAACAGAACAATGAAATCTAGAAAAATACCTTAAGGGAATAGAAAGAAATATTTTGTGAGCTGAAAAGCTGAAAATGTTTCATTCAGAGATAGCTACGGGTATAAATTTAGCTCAATAATTAGGCATATGGTGCTTTCATTTAGGAAGTGTCTACACCCTTTGTGATAAGATCCGTTGACTATTAGGGCTGCTGCAGCTTTAACTACGTTGGGAGCAGAGATCCCTAATGCATTTAAAGCAAGAATTGAAGAGTGAAATGGAAAACGGAGTTAATAATTTGTCCTTGGTTGGTTTTAATCTGCTCTTTATTAACTTTGTAGTTTATGCCTGGAGGATTAGATTCAGAAACAGAACACCAGCTACTGTTCTAAAAGTTTACTTCCTTGTGTTTCAGCATTATATTCTTAAAGACGTTCTGAAGAACATTTTGGCTGAATTTAGTCGTAGAGTAAGAGATGACACGTTTTTATGATTCAGCTTAAAGTAATAGAAAGCTTTGATCTATGATGTTATTTTTAACTTTTATGTTGTTTCATGTTAGATTTCAAAGTAGGATTTATTTCATAAAACTGATTAATATAGAAAGGTAAAGGTATTCTTTCCTGGCTACAAGTATGTTCTCATCTCCTCTTTTTTTTTTTTCTTTTAATGCCCCATCCCATCCATTGTTTTCAGTATTAGAATTTTAAATATGCTTGCCACAGGTAGTAAGGAAAATAGGAAAAGTAAAAATCAAAGGAAATAAGTGTTTCCCATGCCTTGTCAAATGTGTCTAAGATTTGATTGAAAACAAATTGACATTGAATTTTATAAATAGAAAGAATCCTATTTTAAGTTATATATTCCAAGATGAACTGAAATACAGAGTTTTAAAAATAGTTGCCCCTGGGAGTGGGGAAGGAAGATTCTGTTCACCTATTTCTTTTCAAATGCTCCTTTAATGTAGTGCCTTTAGAACATGCCTGTAAGTCCTGTATTTGCTTCTGTGGTTGTAGTTCTCCACCCACCTGTGATCTAGAGAATTACACTCTAGGTTTTCATAAGGTAAAGGCACAAGAATTTGGAAATCTAGGTCTCTTGGAACTAGGAAAAAGTTTGGCAAACTGTAACACCAGGTCCGACTTAAGCAGTTATAGATTCCTCATCAGGAAAACTACTCTGGATGTATGTATATTCGATAAGTAAAAGTTTTGACCTAAATCTTCTACTTTGACTTAGAAGTGGTCATTGAAGTTTAGGATTTTATAATCACATATGCTGCAGGTAATCAGGTATTAGTTCTTTAGCTGTCTTAACTTAGTGGCCTTTTTCTGTCATACTTTTATACCATTTCTGTTCATCGTTCCCCATCTGCTCGTGTTTTTTCTCAGAGAGAGGTGATGCTAATGACACAAAGGTAGAGAGCAGAAGAGGCACACAAGTGGGATTATATATATTTCACATGTCAGATACTTGGTAATCAAGAGATGACTATGGTTAGCAGGGACCGAGAAGCTCTCTTGCTTCCTGCAAGCTTGAGAGGTGATTCTAGACACCGGCCCCTGACCGCTGGGCACTCGCTGCTGCGTTTTGGAGTTCCCGAGGGAGAAAGCTGTCTTCTTACATGATTTGTTATATGTGTAGGCCTTTGGTTCTCAATGGAATTGCTCAAAAGCTTTCTCAGGAAGGGAATGCCTTTGATTGATACGAAATCTAGTTCATCACCATAGTGTTGCTAGGGTTTTCCAAAACACTGGGAGATTTTGGCAGATGGCACTTTCAGGAGCTGATTTGAAGGTGGTAAACCAAGCTGGCAAGGAGGGAAGGTTCTTCCACCACCTCTAGGTGAGATCGCTGCTCCTGTATGTCACTCTGGAGTGTCCTGTTTTCACAAACCCCAGAGGCACAAAACACATTAATGGGCATAGAAGAGTGTCTGTGTCTATAATGCACCCCAGAGTTTTCCATCATTATATAACAAGACCTTAAGTTAGATATTTCTTTTTATTTATTTATTTACTTATTTATTTATTTTTAAAACATAACTTTATTGATTTCAGAGAGAGGAAAGGAGGGGGAGAGAGACAGATAGAAACATCAATGATGAGAGAGTCATTGATCGGCTGCCTAGCCTGCAACCCGGGCATGTGCCCTGACCGGGAATCGAACCCCGATCGCCTGGATCCTAGGTCGATGCTCAACTGCTGAGCCACGCCGAGCTGGGCTAGATATTTATTTTTTAAACAGAATTTTGCCTTATAAGGTTTTTATTCCTTAATTGACTCCTAAACCTCAGCTCTTACTTTGCAGGTATATTTGGTTTGTGAATAATAGCAGTAACGATGCCTGATAATTTTTTCTTTTTCCTTAGGTTTAAAATAGAGGTGGTCAGTTCAAACCACACATTTAATAAAAAAGAAAATAAAAAAGCTTCTTAGTTATGCTCTAAAATATGCCCCTTTGTTTCTCCCAATAGAATGCATGTTATTACTCTTGTTCTGAGAATAGTCTCCTTAAGGTTGATCTAAATATAATTAAAGCAACCAAGACTAGATGTTTACAATCTCATCTTTGCATAGATTTTTTTTCCTCTTTTATCTATAGGTTTAATTCTAGAGTGCTGAAAGTACAAAAATAATTACAGCATACCATAATTACAGCAACAAATGGTATTCAACAAATGGTTTAACTTCTTGTCAAGTATGATGCTAACAACTTTATATACATAATCTCATTTAATTTCCAGAACAGCACTGTGAATTGAGCATTATTTCCCCCATGTTACACAGAGGAAATTGAGGGCAGAAGGGTCAAACAAATTGCCTAGAGGTACAGGGCTTCTGGGTGCCTTGCTGGGATTTGACCTTGGGTTTGTCTGGCTCTGGCACACATCTTCCTCCCCCCGCACTCACTCCCGATGGATACCCCTCAGCCCCCACCAAGCCCCTTCCTTGGCACTCTCGAGGCTCTTACCCACCCTGATTAAAGAATGGGACTCCTGTCTGAGAGTCACTCCTTTGACTGAGAAATAGGAGAAAAGCAGGGGCCTGAGGGTTGACACTATTTCCATCTCAGCTTGTGGCAAACAATACGCTGGGGTGTTTTTTAACTTAATTCTGAAAGTAAAACCCATAATCAGTTTGTTTGGAAAAGCTTCTCTTAAGAGTAACACTGTGTTCAACATTAAGTACATTTTTTTTATTATATATTTGTGTATGTGCATACACCTTAATAATATGTATATACAAAATATATATATGATTATGTGTGTGTGTATAGTTATCTAAAATAATGCTTCAAGCATTAATAAAAATAATTGGGAGTTCTGGAAAGTTGTTTAAATCAAAATGAAGAGAAGGAAGAGAGTCTCTGAAAGAAACTCTAAATTTGCTTCCTTTCTCCCCCTAGTCTTGGGGCCAGTATAACTCCTAAATTTTAGAGGAAATAATCTTGCAGTTATTTAATTTTTAAGTGAGAAATTTCATAAAGGATGGCCATAGTAACACAAATGAAATGTGAATTTTGAATTTCATAATGAGATCTATTACCAAAAAAGGCTCTGTGAGTCAAAGTAATACACTGTTACTGCCGTGACACTCATGTTTTATATGGGCGTGACCATACAAAGCATACTGCATCAGTCCTAAGAATGATATACCAGGTAGTATAACCCTTTCTAAAGTGCGTGCAAGTGAGAAACACATGGGTCATTCATATACAAATGTTTAAAAAATAATCTCAGTATTATTTTCTTTTAGCAAATTTAGAAACATTTCCAACAACACTCCTTCCAGAAACATTTAGGTGTACCACCCCGTAGCCCTGGAGAGGGACCAGTAAGCAAGACAGATGGAGCAGCTGCCTTGCTGAAATCCAAAGAGAGGGGAGTGAAAAGCCAGTGCGAGGCCAGGGCTTTTGTCCTTTACTGTCTGACTTATTTCACTTAGCGTAATACCCTCGAGATCCATCCATGTTGCTGCGAAATGTGGAATATAAAACAAAAAAGTAATGAACAACCAAGACAAAGCAAACTCGTAGCTACAGACAACAGAATGATGGTTACCAGAGGGAAAGGGGGTGGGGTAAGAAAAATGGGTAAAGGGAGTCAAATAGATGGTAATGAAGGGAAACTAGACTTTTGGTGGTGAGCACGCAATAGGGTATACAGATATCAAATTATCAGGTTGCACTCCTGAAATGTGATTAACCAGTGTTACTGACCAGCGTTACCACGATAAAAATAGATAAATACAATTTTTTTTAAAGTCAGTGTGATGGTTGCTTTAGTAGGGGAAGTGCAGAGTGCGATGGAAGAGCATGGTAGGGAGGGTTCGCTTGGATTTGGGGGGTCGGGAACACTTTCAGAAAGTAGTGAAGTGTTAGAGAAACCCGAAGAGGAGTAAGAGTTAGCCAGGTGAAGGGCAGGATGAAGAAGGCTCAGAAATAGGGAATGGCCTGTGTGAAGGCCCTGAGGGTGAGCTAAAGAACCCAACCAGGAATGTGCAGCTAAGAAGAGTGCTAAGAAAGGGGCCAGAGAAGTAAAGCAGAGGGTGAGTCTTACGACATGTTTAGACTTGATCTTGAGATCAGCGGGAGCCGTGGAAGGGTTATAGGTGGGGGAAATAATAGCAAATTTGCATTTTTGGATAAGACTGGAGTCAGGGACATATGATAAAAGACTCTGCAGTAATTCAGGTGAGAAGTGATGATGGTCTAAATGCAGAAAGGATCATGGGGATTAAGAAAGATCCTCGAGATATTTTAAAAGTAGCATTTACAGAACCTTGTGAGCACTTACATGGAATGGTAAGGAGGAAGTGGAGTCAAAGACAGTGCTTGGGTTCTTGGTTTGTGCAAGGGGTTGGGTGAAGGTGGGTACCCAGGTAAGAGAGAGGAGTGGAAAGGTATGATGGGTTTAGGTTGGGGTGTTTTGCATTAGATGAGGAAGATGTCCAAGAGAATAGGGTCTCTTGTAGGCAGTTGTAAGTACACATTAAGCACGGCAAAGAGAGGCCTTAACTAAAGATACCAGTCTTAAGACCATCAAGCCATGGAAGTAAATCAGCTCCCTCAGGAATATAGTGTTCCACTGGAAGGTCAGGGCCTAAAGCCTGAGGAATATCGGCGTTTAAGGGAGTGTACAGAGTAAGAGTCAACAGACAGGGAGCCACCAGAAACACAGGGAGTAATCTAGCAGAGTGTGGCACCCTGGAGCATTTTTGGATATTTAATATTTTAAGGAGTGAGTCTCAGCACTGTCAGATGCTGCTGAAGGCAAGAGAAGGAATGAGAACTGGCCTTTGGATTTGGTAACAAGCAGGTAGGAAGCACACCCTACTGCAGCAGGTCTAATGGCATATTCTGGTGGAAGCCACATTGCAGTAGTGAGGAAGTACAGAGACAGCTCTTTGCAGAAGGCCACAGTGGGTGCGACTGGAGGGATGGGGGTGGTAGCTGCAAGATGACAGGGCAACAGGGAGACTGAGAAGAGAAACTGGTGGCTTGCTGGACACTGTTGAGCGCACAGTTGAGGCTGGCAGCCCTGGACTGGTGAGTCCCACCTCCTCAATTGTTGGATTTTTCTTTAGCACAGTTCAGCCACTCTGATATATTTGGAGAAAGCAGACAAGTAGGTTGACCTAGTCTTAGGGTTTTCCTAAGTTTGGAACAGAGATAAGACCCGTGGTCCCAAGTGGTATTTTTGAGAATCTGATAGAAGGATCATTGGTCTTTGAGAATGTAAATTCACTCAACGTAGGCTAAAGAAATGAGGGAGGAATATTTATTATAAAGGTAAGAGGGGCATGTCTCATGGATCCAAGCCAAGAAGTACAGGAAGACCTCACAGGGCTTGGAACTACGAATCTGGAAGGCACCTGGAACCAGGACTGCTCTCCCTCCAGTTTCTTACCCTTAGTTACTTAATCTTTTGTCTACAGACATGTCTGCTTTACCCTCCCCTCTGCAAACAGACTCCCTATGAATCAGTCCTCTAGTTTACATGGCCAATGAGTTTAACTACTAATAGAGGTTCTGAAAAGCATCTCTGAGACTCAATTCCAAATTCCCAGAATGAAGAATCTGACCCAGCTGTAGTTAGGGGTCTAATCAGCTGTGGCCAAGGGAGGGAGTTACTGACTTAGTACCAGTGTAGCCATGGCACAGCGCCTCCAGGTGCCGGAGAGGGGAGGGCTGCCTGGCTGCACGGGTCTCCCGCTCTCCCTGCTGCCCCAGCTGCATTTATCTGATGGGAAGCTTCTCTGTTGTGGGACTACTGTTAGAGGGTCTGGGGTGCTGCTATATAGTCACTCGAGAAAGCTCTGTCTTCTGGAAATGACAGTTCACCAGCATTAGCATTTTCATGTTGTTCCATTAACTGTGATACAAACATGTCTGCAAAATATCAGCTCAAGAACCAAATGTACCTGCCCTGAGATGTTCACTATTTAACCACCTCCCATATTGCTGCTTCGTAATGTGATGAAGTCCAAATACTTTCACTTCAGTGGTGACCAGTGAAAACACACACCAGAATTTGATTTCAAATTTACAAAAGAAGCAGGTCTTAACATTCATGTTTTGAAATCCTACTTGCCCATCAAGACCCAACTTAAAATCTCATCGGTTGCACAAATTCTTACCTGTTTCTATTCCCCTCCAGCAGAAAAGTGTCCCTCTCTGTGCTTTCATGGCTTGTTTTTGTTTCATCTCCTATAATATATTTATTGCATTTTTACCATTAAAGGCAACACATTCAAAGGCAAAGAGATGAAAGATTTCGTGGCTTTGTCGCTTAGTGACCGTCCACCCCTGTGTGAGTACGCAGTGCCTTTGAGCCTTTCTCGCCTGTAAAAGGGATGATATGCCTGCCTTTCAATGGCTGGTAAGAGCCATTGAGTGAACAGATGCAAAACTGTTTACTTCCACCCTGATGCAGATATTAATTATTTAGGGGAATAGTCTGGGGTTGAAAGGCCAGTTTCTAAGCCCCGTCTGCCTCTCGGTCACTCACAGCGTGGGGGTGGCAGAGGCACCGTTCTCCCTGGCCTCGGGGGTCTTGGCCCGGCCTCAGTTTCCTGTTGCTGCTGTAACAGATCATCATGAAGAGAGCGGCGCAGAACGTGCAGATGAGTGTCTCGGAGTTCCGCGGGCCGGAGTCTAAGAGCCTTGCTTCTCCCTACTGGGTCTCATGGAACCAAACTCAAGGCGTCGGCAGGCCTGGCGTCCTACCTGAGGTTCTGGAGGAGAGTCCACTTAGAAGTTCATCCCGGTTGTTGGCAAAATTTAGGCTGAGGCCGTCTCGCTCCTGGCTGTCAGCCCGGAGCCCTCAGCTCCCCGGCTGCCTGCGCTCGTGTTCACGTCGCCCTGTTTTCACGCTGGCCGCACCGCGTGCCGCGCCGGCAGCTGGGCCTCGTCTGCCCCAGGTAAAGCATGGTCTCTGCCTCAAGAGCTCAGGCGACTGTACAGGGTCCCCCTGGATAATCCAGGCCGCTCTGTATTTTAAGGTCACCTTAATTATCCTCGTGCAACTGTGGTTACATCTTCATTACATCTGCAGGTTCTCCGTGTGCCGTGTAAACTAACATGCACAGGGACCGGGAGTGGGCGTCTTTGGGGGGCTGGGCATGGGGGAATCTCTGCGTTCACCCGTGGGTGCTGTGGGTGCGACGCAGCGTGAGGAGCCCCCGCTGTCACTGACGAGCTGCTCAGCAGCCGCTGGAGACTTGTGTGGCCTGTGACTGTGGCTTGTGACCAGCCAAGCTCGCCCAGGAGCTGTGGATCTCATGCCGCAGGTGACCAGCAGGAGTAACCCAAGCCAGAGGAAGCCGGGTTTTATAGTGGTTTCTGTGTGTAACCATCTCTAATTACTATGTGCAGGTAAACAGGGAAGAGAAACCAAAGATGTATGAGCATGTAAAGAGTGGAGATGAATAAGAAGAATATTCTATTCTTTATTCTCAGAGCTTTTGTTGAGGCCTTACGAAATGCCCTTGATAAAGTATCTTATTTTAATCTCATCATTGTTCCTATTTTGCAAATGAGTATTCTGAACTCAGTGGCGGTGTATGTAAGGTGCCCGGTGTTATAAGACTGCTAAAAATCTTGAATGAAAATCAATTCTGATTTGTGTTTATTCTCCACATCTCATAGCAGGTGTAGTGTCAGAGTTAGGAGCCCAAACTCCCGAGCCATACTCCTTGGCTTTGACTTTCCTCAGCCACTTATGTGTCCAGTGGGCGAGTTACTTAACCTCGCTATACCTATACAGTTTCCTCATCCGTAAAATGGGGGTTAAAGTAAGCCTTACTACGGAGAGTTGTTATTGAGGATCAAATCGATTGTCCCTAGTACATAGTGCCATATAAGTGTTAGGATTATTATTCTAATTGAATAGTTTGTTTTAACCATTGGTTCTTAACTTGGTTTATTTTGCCCCCCGGGGGACATTTGGCAATGTCCTGAGACGTTGGCCATCACACCCAGGGGTATGGGCTAGAGGCCAGGGATGCTGCTAAATATCCTACAGGCCAGCCCCCTACAGTAAAGAATCATCCACCCAGAAAGCCAGTAGTGCTGAGGTTGAGAAACCCTGTTTTAAACCAATGGCTTTTTATGGTTTAGTAACAAGTTCATTTGCAAATAAGAGGTTCATGTTTCATTAGTGACTTCTAACACTGAGGATATTTATGCCTAATAACCATGGGGCCCTGAGTTCTACAAACAATAAAAAGAAAAGCATTTTCCAGTGTTAAAAAAGAAAACCTTTATTCTGTCTGCTTATATAACATATATGTAACATAGATTTCACAAGTATATGCTCAACCTCTAGACAAATAGGTGTTAGAAATACTCTATTCCTGTGAAAAATTGAATGGAATTTCTAATTTTCTTAATCCAGTGAGCATTCTTCTAAAAATCATAGGAAAGAAATTACTTGAATTTGGGAACTTGCTGTTACGACATATGTTGAAACACTAATAGTAAAAATAACTGCCCATTACAGTTACCTATTTAGAATTTACCTACATTGTAGCGTATGGCTTGGAAAGGCCTGAAAGTTTTGCGAGTGTCGTTTTTATTTCTGATATTCGGTAAGGCCTGTGTGTTTGCTGTCGTCACTCCCATCCCATTCCTTTCCATTACCTAATGATGTAGAATGTTCTTTACTCCTTTCTCTCTGCCTCTCACCCCTTGTCACCTCCACCTGAAGTTCGCTCTTTGAATTGTCTTTCTCACTATCCAAGGCTTTCTTTACCCATTCTCATTCTTTAGAGTTTGTTCCTTTGATGATACAGTCAGTCAGTCCTCAACACCTGCATTACCGCTGGGCACAGAGGCTGCTTAAACTGGCATTCTGGGAGGGAAAGGAGGGAATCTAGGTGCTTTCCTATACCTTCTAGTCTCTTAGCTATCTGGAGAAACTGAGAACCACAGGACACCAACACAGCACAACCTACAGTTGTACATTGTTATGGATTAGGGGAACAACTGTGTACTTAAAAATATTTAATAATTGATTACATGGTACAGTTATTGATGCTGTAAAATATATGATTGTGATTATATTATAATGGAAAAACATTTTTCTTATTGTATTTAACACATTCTTGGCTTATATAAATATCATCCAAAGGAAAGTATTAATTGAAGTGAGGATGACATCCACTTTGTTCTTTCTGAGTCATTATGTTAAAACTTCTCATCTTCAGGTACAAAGAGAAACACCCAGGCACTTCATTTAAAAGGAGCCAACAAAACATTTTTCTATGCAAACCCTATCTGCTATACTGTTCATCAGGGCTAGAAACTGGGAAAAGCAGTTTACAACAGAATTACATTTTTTAATGTAAAGCTTCACAAGTTTGTTTTTGTGACACTCTCTAGAAGCGTTGGAACGGTGATAACTACTTCACAGACTTCATGATTAAGAAGGATTAGCTCAAGTGTAATTGGCATCGCTTAGGGGTTTGGACAAAGTCCAGCTCCTTTCCTATGATCTTGGGCTGTTTGGATGGATAACCTTGTCTATCTGTAGCCACTGTAAAGTGACTTGACTGCAACCTTGAGCACCACATCAAAGGTCAAGCCACAGTGCAGTTGGAAACTAGTTAAGGCCTTCTTTCAATTTTGAAATGACTGGTACCCAAATCTTATTTTCCTACTTCATAATTTAGAGCCTTGTGTGGAGGACATTTTGGAAAAACACTAAACAGCTTTACTAGTGAAACATGGGGAAATGCTTTAGTTTCTCCATCAATTAGTTGATTTGAGGGAGAGGGACCTTGAATTACAATGAATCAGCATTTATGTGCATTATGATATAGAAAGAAATTTTGTAAACAAGATTAGCTCTATAGCAAACATCACAGGACTGTGCTTCTTGCTTGTGCAGGTGTATACACTTGTGTGTGTAATGGCATTTTATTGTGATGACCTCAGCCAGTGGCTAGAGAGGCCTGAAGAATAGAGTTCATGCTAGCAAGGCAGTTCTTTTACAAGAGATGGCTACCAGTAGTTCTGAGAATAGTATTGAGGTGTGAGTCTGGGTTTCAAAGAATACCAGGATGGCACATCATAGTAGTCATGGGTCTAAGGTGAGCAGAGCCCAGGCCCCAGAGGTCCAAGTCAGCTGAGGAGAAACAGCACAAGTGGAACCAGAATTGCAGCTCTTAGTAACACTGATAAGACACCACATAAACATATAGCTGTGCACAGGTTAGCCCCCTGTGAGCAGGAGCTGAATGTGGTTTTGGCCATGGAGCTATGGAAGTGTGTGATGTTTGTTAAAGGAATGAACAGTTCAGCCTGGCACAAAGAGCAGGTGAGAATGGAACTGGGAATTGAGGCCCAGAGAGTTCAGTAGGACAGCTGAGCAGTTGCACCCCACTGCCCACCTAAATCTGCTCTGGGATTTGCACTCTGCCTGGCTGACAAAGGTTTGCTCTACTTCTTTCAGTGGCAGCGTGCTCTGTGGGAGCCGGCCGGTGTGATAGAGGGCTGAGGCTGCCGCCCATTCTCGTCACTGCCCAGGGTAAAAGGGTGCAGGCCATGCATTTGATCTGTTAGATTTCAGGACCTTGGATCTTTGCCAGTAAAGTTCAGAGGTGAATAGTTAGTTGCTGGGAGGGTGTCCTTCTAAGATGGGGCTACAAAAGCAGGGAGAACAGACAGATCCCTCATAAATCCTGACAGAACACTATGGGAAAGGCAAAATATTCTGGTTCAGAGAAGCATTTTAAACAAGGATATTTTAAATCAAGTTAGTGAGTCCTAAGCCAAGGACAGTGTTTTATATTCAGTACTAGGAAGGTATTTTCTGTCAATGGTAGAAGGTCATGCTACTCTATTTGGAACAACAGTCTTGTTTCCAGAAAGGAAAGATATGGAATTCTAATATTGTTCAAACAGTGAGAAGAAAATACACAGTATAAAAGATTCGGTCTATGTGGAAATTCATAGTTGAAGATCACAAGTATACTTATTGTAAACAAGATTTGATGTAGTTATAATAAAACAAAGGCAAAAAAAGTTGTATTCTTTCACATATAAATATATATACATATTTGATGGAGAGAATTTTTACATTTGAGAAAAAGAAATTGTAACTCAGCTATGATGCTGTATAAAAGTAGATAAAATTAAACATTTCAACTACTGTTGTTAATTTTACTAACCAAAGAACAGTGTTTAGTAAAAATACTAGCTATAATTTTTTAACCAGAGCCTTTTTGTATGTTTCTTTATATTTTAAAATATTTTTCAATTACAAGTTACATTTAATATTATTTTGTATTAGTTTCATGTATACTAATTAGACAATCATATACTTTACAAAGTGTTCCCCCTGATATTTCCAGTACCCATCTGGCACCATACATAGTTATTACAATATTATTGACTATATATATATATATATGTATATATATATATATATACTTTTAAATTGTCCTTATTGATTTCAGAGGGAGGAAGGGAGAGGGGGAAAAAGAGAGAGAAACCTCAATGATAAGAGATTGGCTGCCTCCTGCACGCCCCCCACTGGGGATCAAGCCTGCAACCCAGGCATGTGCCCTGACTGGGAATCGAACTGTGATCTCCTGGATCATAGGTCGATGCTCAACTGCTGAGCCACGCTGGCTAAGCTATTTTTTTCTTTTAACAGAGCAGTTTCAGCTACCAGACAATATTATGAAAAGAAATAATGCAGAGAAAACTTCCTGTTTCCCCAAATTGGGAGTATGGTATAAGTCCAATTTTGATCTGATCACTCATTTTTAAAAAACAGCCAAAGGAGAGCTACTCAAATATTTAATAAGTTAGTGGTTGGTAGTTGATGACTTAAGTAACACAATAACCTTACTTTGAACTTAAAACATAAGCGGGACAGGCTGTTGCCGTCTCCTCCATCAGGATGATGCCTCTGACATTCTCCTGGGTCTACACTCATTTATGGGAACAGAACAACCCCTGTGACAGCACATCTGCCTGCATCATATCTCCATTCAAGGCAGAAAGAAGAGGGAAAGCAGGGCTGCTGGCCAACCTCAGCAAATGTTTCATTGGCCTGAACTCTGTCACAGAGCCACCTCTAACTATAGACAGGCTTATGGAGCACACATTTGGCTTTGACAGCTTCTGTTCCAGGGACATGCAAGGGAAAAGGAGATTTGCATGTGGGATGAGTCAATCTATGGTATCCACCATAGGTAGACTATATATTCATTTTTCCCCATTTTTTTTATTGTTTTGCAGTTTTGTGTAGTCTTTTTGAATAGTAAAATAATTTGACCTCTGCTTATAAATTTGGCATCTTTTATTTTTATTCTTAAATTTATGAAAGTCTTTGCCTGATTTGTAAGCTGTAAAATAGCTGAACAAAACTGGAACTCTTTGTACCCAAAGCTAATACTAAGTAATGCTGTCTACTTTAACAGGTCACTGAGTTTCGCGTACATTTAATGCTGGGCACTTGCCATCCAGCACCAGGAGAATGAATGATGGTTATCTTTTTCTACCATTTGAAAAGTAATTCAGGGTTTATCATATTGTACAGGTCTAACTGAATGGTTAGATTAATGCATTTTCAGACCCAGGAAATATTTGCCATCACTTATAGAACATCTCAGATGATCTTCAACCCATAGAAAATATTAATAAGGTGGTAATGATACAAACTTATTTACATGTTAATGCTTGCCTTAAAAAATGGTACCACATATGGTACAAGATAACTGTTTTTCACCTCTAGTTAATAACCTTAGTAACAGTAAAATTCTATATGAAACTATAGTAGAAAGAACATTGTAAAATAATCAATATATTTGTACTTTTTTTTTTTTGCAGGTGTTTAGCAAAAAATCTGATGTTGCTAATTTAGGGGCAATTTATAGAGTGTTATTGACATTTAAACACATTGGCAATATGTCTTTTTTCAGTAGCCATAAAACAAAATTATTAATGCGTTCTGTTGGTGATAAAATGCCATCTATAAAACCAACAGTAAAGGCTATGCGCTAACACTATAGGATGCCCAAATAGAGATGAACAAATATCTTTCAAAGGAAGGAACTTTTAGATGTTAAACTTTATATAAAGCAAAAATCTTTTTCCATCTACATAAGGTATCTTTATCCTACAGGGCACTAGAAGCAAGAGATATTCTCATTTTCATTTCAGTCCCTTAATCTACCAATATATTTAATGTTTCTCTTCTGTATCAGAAAGTTTAAAAAAAAAAAAAAGGGTTGGAAGGTAGTTTGCATGCCATATTTCCCAAAGTCTCACTATTAAGAGTTAAATTTCCCCCAAATAATTACATAAGTAATAGGACACATACAAAGATGTATATCAATAACACAGGGGTTAACAGTTTATTTGGAAGCTCATTTGGAAGTCCAGCTCCCCAGTTGGCATGGGTCACATGCTTAGCTCAGGACAGTGTTTTAGACAGTATGTCATAGGCTTCAGAGTCAGCCTGAATTCAGAGCCAGCCTCCACCCATATGTGAGAGGTCTGACCCCAGAAAAAATCACATAACCTTTTGATTTCCTCATCTGTGAAAGGGAATCGCAGTGGGGAGACTACCTTCCTTGCAGGGTGGTTGAGGGACTGAGAGAATATGTAACTGTTTTACATATTTCCTGACATGTAATTGTTCAATACTTGCTGGCTCTTTCAGTTTTTAAGAATAACAATTAAGTACCTTTTTGTGACACACCAATTATGGATTTTAAATCTTATAGAATCATTAGTGCTACTCCAAGATCATACTTAGGATCCAGCATTTTTGTTATTCAGTACATATAAATGCTGCATTTCATGAGTAATTTTTAAACTACCACCACCTTTTTATATGACATTTTTATCATTCCTGTGCCCAATTAATCATGTCTAAAACTGTTACCTGAAGTATACAGAAGAGTTACTTTCATAAAATCTTATGAAATCATGGTTTCTAGAATGACAGTAGGCATCCCAATTATTTATTAATAATGGACAGTTTTAAGGGCAATTACAGTATTTCAGAAGTTTAAAAAAAATCCCTTTGTGACATTTTATAACCAATATATTTTTTTATTAATTCTACCTTCGCGTAGTAATAACTTATAAAATTATGATTCATAATCCTTCAGTTAAGAGATAGTATTTTCTGGTTTTAATTTGTAAAGGAAACACCTGTGGCCTGCAGCTCTGTTTGATAACAGCTTTATTCATAATTGCCAAAACTTGGAAGCCACCAAGATATCTTTCAGAAGGTGAATACATGAATCAGCTGTGTGGTTCATCCAGACAGTCGAATGTTGTTTAATCTAAAAATATATATATCAAGCCATGAAAATTTAGACATGGAGGAACCTTAAATTTATATTTACTAAGTGAAAGAAACTGACCTGAAAGGACTACATACTATGTGATTTCATACTATATGACATTCTGGACAAAGCAAAACTGACAACAGTAAAAAGATCAGTGGCTGTCAGGAGAAGGTAGGGGATGAGTAGGCCGAGCACAGAGGGCTTTTAGGGAAGTGAAATTATTCTGCATGATATTATAATGGTGGACACAAATCATTAGACATTTATCAAAACCCATAGTATGCAAAACAAGAGTGAGTGAGCCCTGAGGTAAACTGTGGACTTTGGATGATAATGACGGGTCAGTGGCAGTTCATAGGTGTAGCATATGTACCTCCCTAGTGCATGATGTTGATAGTGGGGGAGGTTACACCGTGTTCCCAGCAGCGTTTGTATGGGAAATCTTTGTACTTTGTAAAAAATCAATTCCTCTCTGAACCGCAAACTGCTCTAAAAATTAAGTCTATTTAAAGAACATACACACAAAAGAAAATAAGAAGGAACATTTGTGTCCTGGAACGCTCTTGATAACTGAAGCAGAACAGGACTTGACTCTCTAGGGCTCATTGGTTTGAGAGAGAGAGAGAGAGAGAGAGAGGGAGAGGGAGGGAGAGAGGGAGAGGAAACAGAGGGAGAGAAGAGGGAGGGAGGGAGGGAGGGAGGGAGGGAGGGAGGGAGGGAGGGAGGGAGGGAGGGAGGGAGGGAGGGAGGGAGGGGAAAATAATATAATTTAAAAAGGTAAAACCTCTACTGACTCTTGCTCATTTCTATAAAATTCAAACTAATTATTATTCATTTATCCTTAGTTATGTTCTTCAGAGTATTTATAAAGTTTTAAAAGAATATTAAAGAACAAATAATTATTAGTCTTTATGAACTTGATATATCTATAAACAAATTCCTTGAAGAAAGCACATTTCAGTTCTAAAAAAAATAATTGTGTCACTACTGCAAAGAGATAAATGTAGTAAAAACATGAAGCTGTAGAATAACATGCATGGGTGAAAAGAATGTTTGGACTTGCTTTTAATTACAAATATTAAAACTGAAAAAACCATCTTTTGAGATGAGACACTCCATGAGGGTAGTATTTGTTTTCCATGGGATAATTTTTTCAAATCCTTTTCAGAATAAAGGGTGCTTCATGTATCCCAGCCGGGGATACCGTTTTCTCAGGCTAGCTGCTGATGTGTCCTAGGTTTGGAAAAGCCCTACCAAGTCTTTGCCTGGGGACTGGTCAAGGAAGACCAGCTGGCCTCCAGCCTGCAAGGGACCACTCGCTGGCCTCCCATTGACCACAGAGGTCTTAGCAAGGGTAATCGAATGAGTGCCGCTTTAGGTCAATTAAAAATCAACCAAATAAACAGACCAAAAACCCTGAGGTTGAACTTTTGTACTCCAGTGACAACTTTGTGTAAAGAGACCACAGTCATTAACCACAGTACAGGTAGTTTTGATGAGGAAATAACAAGTGATAGACCCTCAGCTGATGCAAAGCTTGTCTGTGTAAAGAATGTTTTCAGCAATAATGTTTTTTCCCAAAACAGGAATGTACTACATATTCACATATGAACAAGCCTTTTCTAACCTCTAACTTTTGAGATGCTAAATTACTGTCCTTTAGAATATTTCCTGGACATGTATGACATTTTAGTCAAATTTTGGGGTTGTTTTTTGGTTTGGGGTTTTTTATTGTATATGTTTTATTTGTTTTTTCCCTGTACCCTCCTTCACTTGGTAACAGCACAGACATTTTCTAAGATAATGTCAGAATTTAATCACAAAGCAAAAGAACTGTTAAATAGAATATAATCCAATTCTCTGAGCTAGACCTAGGAAATTTGGCTTTTTCATTTTCTCTAGGAGAATAAGATACTTCTTAAAAACAGGACAATCTGCCCTATACAAGTAGCAATTAACTGGAACTCTCATTTTTAAAACTGGCTTTATTAGGCATTCTGACTCTTTTTCTAAAGGGATCACTGCTGCTAACCACTCTTAATTCACTGGGGAATTAATGCTCAGTGGCCCATCAGGATTCATAGAATAGGATTAAATAATTACTCCTCCTTTATATATATCCTGCTGTCTGAAAAAATGCATATACACTAAAATCGCATGTGGGAAAATTCAGGACATCCGGACCTGAAAAAGACACACACACACACACACACACACATATCTACTCAGTGGTTAAGAGGCAGCCTCGAGCACTTGGTAACAAACAAATCTCACACACGGAGACAATAAAGAAGTAGAATAGTGGAGAAGAGGAACGAAAAACTGGCCAACACTAGCTCCGGTGGTGGTGAGAAAGCTCAGGAAATATCACAGCTGAGGCAAGCAGGTGTTGGTGCAGTCAGAGCTGTTGTGAAGCAGAGGAAGTCATGGTTCTCCATACATCCAGTGTCAGGGTCAGAGTAGGACAGAGCCACGTCTCTGCCCAAGTAGACTACAGGGCCAGGAGGGGAGGAGTTGGGGACAGAGCTGGACAGAGCTGAGGTAGAGGGGAAGGAAGGTCATGAGAGTTGAAGGATGAGAGTCAGGCAAGGAAGTGAAGTGCTGCGAGGTTCTTCCCTTGAGCCAGCTCACAAGCCCAATTTGGTGTGTGCTGTTTCAGTGCCAGGCCCAGCCTGTCTCCTTGGACCCCAGTTATGGCTACCTCCTGTGTATGGAGCCGCAGGAGAGCTCGGAGGCTGCAGCTGACTGTCTTCAAGGTTTGCTAGCAGCAGAAATGTCAGGGCTCTCCTAAGGGATGGAGTGGAAAGAATTAGAAAGGAAGAGTTCATAGCCTTTCTCTTCTCTCCACTATGCGGAGCCTCAGCTTCCTCATCTATAAAATGGTGTAATAATACCCAGGAAGGATGGTACAGGGATTAAGTGTGTGGTAAGTTTTTCTCGAGTTCCCCTCACAGTGCCTTGTGGTAGGTATTTCACAAACTTAAGTCATTTTCTCCTTTATAGCTCCTGTGGTTGACTTTGCAGGACAGAGTATTTAGATTTCTGAATGCTTTCTAAAATGTGAAACTACCACTCATCCAGAAAAAAGAGAAATGCTAAGTGTATGCATAATGCTTCATATATCTCAAGTCTCCAGGACCTCACTCATTTTTGGCAGAGAGACAGCACTGATGGTGGGGACAGGGCAGTCCAGGCGCAGGCACTGAGGGCAGCCTGCACCACAAGTGAGCTGGGCACTGCAGGCTAGAGGGGAGCACCTTGCCCATAGGACTAAACACAGAGGCCTAAACAAGTCTGGACATGAACCTATAAACCAGGAGTTGCAGTACAAACTACTGGTCTGTGGGCTGTCTGTGGCTCACAGGTATGTTTTTTACCCTTAGCTAGCATTTTTTTTTTTTTTCTAGACCCATTAAACACAAGCTTGTGTGATATCATGTGGTATTTGTCTTTCTCTGCCTGGCTTATTTCACTTAGCACAACATTCTCCAGTTCCATCCATGCTATCCTAAAGGGTAAGAGATCCTTCTTTTTACAGCTGCATAGTATTTCATGCTGTAACTGTCCTACAGCTTTTTTACCCACTCATCTACTGATATGATCTCACTTATATGTGGAATCTAAAGAACATAATAAACTGATGAACAAAGTAGATTCAGTGACATAGAAGCCTGGAACAGACTAACAAATCTCAGAGGGAAGGCAGAGGTGGATGGGTAGGTGGGGAGAGATAAACCAAAGATTTATATGCATATATACGTAACCCATGGACACAGACAATAGTATGGTGAAGGCCGGGGGTGGGGGCAGGGAAGAAGGGGTCAATGGGGAAAAAAGGGGGCCATCTATAATACTTTCAACAGTAAAGATAAATTAGAAAAAAGAAACAAGCTTGTGTGGGGTTTTTTATAGTATTTTTTTTAAATGGCTTTAGTCAAGGCCTTCACTCTTATTTTGTCAAATTCCCCATCATTTCCAGTTGCCCTAGACCTGGTCATTCTATTTCTGTCTTGTCCTTGAGTGTTTCAACCCGTCTTTCGAGCCCAAATCAAAGCAGGGCACAAGGCAGGGAGCCAGCCCTGGCTGCATAGAGGGAGTTTTATCTCTGTATCCTAGGTTGCCAGGTGATATGTAAGACTCTGTTAAATTTGCATGTCAGATAAACAGAAATACTTCTTTTAGTATAAGCATGTCCCATGCAATCTTTTTATTTCCTAAATCCCACACCCTACTCTATCCTCATTTATAATGCATGCCCTGCCACCATTCAGAACTCAATAAGTGGTAATTGTCATTGCAACCTGGGGAAAAGGAATCTTGGAAATAGACCACCCCAGGGAAAGGGAGAGAGAACTAATAGATTGCAGTGTTTGGAAGAGATAAGTTGATCAAGGCGCATGAATGAGTGTTTTAATTTGATATGGGGTAAAATTGGAAATGATCGTGGCTGGGGGTAATTTTCTCTGTGCTGGACGATGACAGATAAGAAGGTTACTGGACTGAGGCCTTGCTCAGTGAAAAACTGTCAAGAGGCAGTTAGGACTATCTTAGGTGGCATCTTGATGTCTAAGTGAGAGGGTGCTAAACGCTGTAATTCTGATAGACTCCAGGCCCGTGAATGCAGTCATACCAAGCTCTGCGTTGTTACCCCAGGTGACCTTGGCCTCTTCCCTTTCCTATCCTGTTTATTTACTCCTCCCTGAATTGCCCTGCCACTCCCAGTGTAGTTACACGTCCCCTTTCCTTCTGGCTGGCCTCCCTTATCTCTGTTGAAGTCCTGTGACCTGGGAGGACAGTGAGGAGGTGGCGGGGATGAAAGCCAGGAGCACTCATTGGATGTTTTCTACCAGCCAGGCACATCGTCACTGTGATCTCCAGACCATGCTGTGAGGAAGATAATGTTATTCTTGTCTTTATATAGACTTTATTTTTTTAGACGAGTTTTAGGATCAAAGCAAAATTGAGTAGAAAGTATAGAGAGTTTCTGTATATCCCTGCCCCTACATATCCCCATCTACCCCACTATTAACAGCATGTACCACTGTGGTGTGTTTGTTAGCATCGATTATTGTTTTTTAAAGATGAGAAACCTAAGGGTTTGAGAGGTCAAACCTGTGACAAGTCTCAGCACCAGGTCTCTCCCTGGCGCAGTGTTCCTGCTGGTCCTCTCAGCTTGTCTTCCCACCGGGAAATATAGGTAGTGGGATAGCGTCAGATGGGAAGAAGCGGTGGCTAGACTGTTGTCAGATATTCACATATCTAGAAATTCCTTTGCAATGGATAAGTGAGGATTTGAGTAAGTTGTGACTTGGTTCCCTCAAGTTACTTCTTATCTTTATTCCTTTCTCCATTTGCCAGTTCCACCCAAAAAAATTTTTTTGAGTTGATACAATGATCCTAAAAGTGTTTTGTGTTGAAATTTTATCAGAAAGTTTGAGAAATTACTTTCATGTGACAATCAAGTAATTTCAGGCAAAGTTTGGTGGACTCTACTCTCAGGCTTTTAAAATTAGTGCTTTTCAGAGCATTAACTGTGAGTATAATTTTAAGAGCAAAGGCCATCATTTCCACTTTAACAATCAGTGAGGTAAATTAACCTCCCACCCTAGACCTTGCTGAACCAGACTCAGCCCTTCATGTCCTTTAGAACAGTGGGAATGTGAGTGTCACTAGACTGCAGACTTTCCCTTTAGTGTCAGATGACAAACAGTTACTTAAATGAACCAAAGACAGCCTTTGGCTTTTGGCCTTTCCATTGCTCATTTCTTCACTGCAGGCTGAGACTTGTTAGCTCCAAATCTAGCTGACACCAAATTCTAATTTCTACACATCCAATTATTTTTAAAATAGCCCAAACAAGCAGATGTCTAAGCCATTTAGAGCCTGCCTGCTTTACATACTCCGCAAAACCTTACCCAGCATCTGTTGGCCGTTGATAAGATAGGACCCTGTGGTGTTAAGACCCCAAGCTGCTGCTGCCCTGTGGAGTCTTCTGACCCAGAGACTCTCCGGCACGCCTCTGAGTGACGTCACTTACACTTGTAAGCCCCCTCTCTGGGAGTTTTCTTGCCTTTCCCTTCTGGATGCTGGCCCTTTCCCCTTAATCCTCTGGGCAGCCTCATGCTGAGAACCTTCCCCTCTCATGCAACCCTGTCCAAGCACCACCCAATAAAGCTTGTTGTCTGTTACCCTCAGGGGCTTATCTTTTTTTTATAGATCAACCCTAAAGTCCCTCAGGCAGACTCCCTACACAAGCATGCCTGGCACAACCAAGATTTTAAGAAAGCCAGTATATGAACCTGCGGAACCAAGGTGGACCCATCTTATGGTGCACCTGGAGAAGACCCTTTGTAGAAAGAGTCTTCATTCTTTCTCCCTCCACCTTTGGATACCAAATAGTTGCATATGTTCATAAAGAGTTTTTGTGTACTGTATAGGTTTGCCTGGTTTTGTGTAGATCAGCCCCTCCTGTTTAGAGTATACGTTACTGGGAAAGAGTAGGAAGCTCTGTCACATTGCAAAGGTGAGAGACATGTGTGAGCTTTTCATAAAAATAATGATAATGCCTGTAATTTATCAACCACTTAGAATGTGTCAAGTGATGTATTAAGCTCTTTACATGCATTATTTTTTATTATCATAGCAGCCAATGAGACTGGTATTTTTATTCGTTTACATTTTATGGGTGCAGAAAGTGGGCTCAGAGATTAAGTGCCTCATTTAGGGTCAGTGGTGGCAGAGCTCAGATATGAACCCAGTTTGTCAGCTGCCCCTGCCTGTGACCTGCTGGTCTTCATTCCTCCTTAGTGAGAGGATTTTCTGTAAGACACACGGGGAAGAGAGTAAACAGTCACAGAGCCCTTTTCATGGAGTAGAGTTAAGGTAGTTCGTCAACATCCAGAACTTGACGTCATTGTTCGTGGTTCCACAGCAGCTCTGTGGACCTGGACCTTGCGTGTCCCCGTGCCTGCCTCCCAGCCTCCCCCTTTTCCCTCCTCGCCTTTTGTCTCATAGTTTCTCCTCATGGTTTCAGTTGCCTCATGGCTCCTTTTTATGGCTTTTTCTCTTTGTGTATTGGTATTTCTCTGCTTTTACATCACTTTGGCCTCCGGGTTCTCTATGACTATCTCCCAGTTACACTTCCATAGGAGGGTAGATGGTTAGGTTGGTCCATCCATTGGAGAGAGCACACCTGAGTGCCTCACCTGCAAGCTCCATGGCCAGCCCTCAGCTGTCTGCCTCTGGGTCAGGCCACGTCCCCGAATCAGTCAGCTGGGGCCAGGGACCCAGCTACATTGTATAAACTATAAAAATTTTGTGTAAGACCTGATAGGAAGGGCCTGGAAATGGAACTTGAACTTGTAGCCTTTTTTAAGGGGGCCATGAAGACCAAAAGTTGTATTTTTTAAGTTGAAATTTTTTTTTAACCTAGATTTTTAAAAATTTAAGTATAGTTGGTATATATTACTTAATATTCGTTTCATGTGTAAAATAAAGTGATCCAACATTTTTATAGCTTATAATGTAACACCCACTAATTCTAGTAATCATATATATATATGCAAGGTCCAGGTCCATTGTGTGTGCCATACATATATATATATATATATATATATATATATATATATATATATATATGGCATCATCTTTATCCATTCATCTATCAATAGACATTTAGGTTGTTTCTATATCTTTGGCTATTGTAAATAGTGCTGCAGTAAATATAAGGGTGCATGTATCTCTTCAAACTAGTGTTTTCATTTTCTTTGTACAAATACCCAGGAGTGGACTTGCTGGGTCGTACGGTGACCTGTCTGGCAAAAATGGTGAGATTTTCAAAAAGATTTTTAATGTGCCTTTTATGAATAACTTAAGATTCTGTGATTAAAGCATCAGTAAGCAAAAATATTTGCTAAGGGTAGTTTCCAGCAACAAAAATATAACTTTTGAAAACAGCACATACCTGGAGAAGTTCAAGCATCTTTTTCTTTATTCCTGGCTTCGTATGTCCTTGATTAGGTCAGGTCATAAAATTGAAAACAAACCATTAGGTACAACAGTAGAGTTGTGCAAACAGTTAATTAGTTGTCTTCTCATTCTCCTATGTGTATACATTTATGAGTATGTAAGAAGAAGAATGTTAAGCTCCATACATTATCTGTTAGGTTATAAACGAGATAGAATAATGTACACTTCTCGTCTAGTCCTTTAGCATCTTATTATTTACACTATAGCAGACCCTCAATAAATGACATTGCCTATTTACTCAGCCCTGATGCTAAATGAGAAGAAAGGGCTAATCAAAAAATGTTCTATAAGCACAGAGTCATGGAGAAGTAATGCTATTTTTTGAATATTTTATGCCTTGATTCCAACCTCTCTGGATAAAAATAATGGATTGCTATTAGGAAATATTTTATCATTTTCTCTTATTTGTTTTCATTCATACCATGTGTTAGCTGTACCTTTCACCAATGCAAATGTAAATATTCAGGAAAAAATAAAATTTTGGCTTGCTTTCAATTTACCTTTTCTTATGAGGGTTTCAGTATTGCATTTGAAGTCCCAGTCAACATCTAGTTTAGGCATATTTTAATCCTTCCACTTGGGGTGTCAAGTTGTATAATCCTAATTAAATTGGTGAAAGACTACAAAACAAAATGAAGGAGCCTGTGAAGAGGGGAGATTAATCCTCTCCATGGACTTCTTAGGTGGTAGTTGAATTTTAGAGGTGACCTTGTCCTGTCAGCTCATAAGCACACTGAGACTGGGGAGATTGAAAGCTTGCATCCCCATGGTCCCTTACTGGTTAGCAGCTTAATACTGTAAAATTAGAAGCTATTAGCATTTTGATGTTTTCAGATATTTGTACAAGTCATAAACCTGAGTTACAAAGTTGATTTTATATACCTGTACGTGTAAATTCAATCTCACGGTTATCCTGCACGTGAACGCTCACACACAGACACACACACACACAGACACACACACACACACAGACACACACACACACACACACACACACACACACAATGTCTTGTGTTGGGCTTGAAGCTTTAACTGGGTAAACCGTTTCCAGAGGTCACCAACCACTCTTGATGCTCCATTCAGGGTGTTTGACTACCTTGTTTTCATTTTTGTTTCTAACTTTAACTCATAAAAACCCCACAGGGTGAGGAACCGTTTTGAGAAACAGGTCGTAGAAACTTTGGAAATGTAGGAAGCTAAGCAATTAGTGTCCAATTTTCCCTTGGGAAGAAAAGATAAGAAAAGTTAATATATACTACAGAGATAACTGAAGTAGGTTCTTTAATAGTAGTGCATTGTAAATGATAATTTTTGACAGAGTAACAGTCTTCTGTGGGAGAGCTTTATGCTCTCTTGGATTCATTAATAGTATGTGGCACTGGCTTGCATTCAGACCTGGAGCTGAAGCAAATCAGCATGACATGTTTTTCTGTTCTTGAATCAGATGTATTCCAAAAGCTTTTGAATTTATAAAGTATTTTTGGAAATTTACAGGAATGGAAAGTTTGCCAGATGTAATACATTTAATAGGACAACCAAATCAAACTCAGATGTAATCTCAAGGTGTTCTTGTGGATTTCATATTCCTAGCCTTTCCAGAGGCTCAATGGTTTCTATTCCTGGGATGTGAGTTTAGCTGGTTCCAGTATAGGTTTAAAATTCAATAAACATGATCACCTACCATGGGCCAACCCATGCGATAGGTGCAGTCACACTGGCTGTGTTCACCTAATCCTCACATATACACCCTGTGAGGATTTATGATCCCAGTTTCTCGAGTAAAAAGAGCCTCACAAAAAATGGTAACTCATCCATGATTATGTAACTAATTAGTGGTGTTATTGGGATTATAAATCAGGTTATTTTACCATCAAATCTAGTATACTTTCCAATAAAATTCATTTATAAGGAGTTGTTTATTTTTTGCAGTGGAGTTTTTCAAACCAGATTCATTGGTCCCAGTATAAACTTTTTTGTGGTTTGTTTTTTATGTGTTTCTGTTCGAAAATGTTGAAAACACTACCTTTTTCATATGCATTTTATTGATTGATGGAAGATTAGTCTGATTCATCAAAGAAAGATCCTGGTGCCGACTCACTGAAGGACGATGGCCAGTGTGTTGGGTAAAGACACGGGCTTCTGAGTCAGGCCAAACTGGGATGAACCCTGGCTCCTCAGCTGTGGAGAAATATCATGACTTTGAGTAAAGTTATTTGCACTTTAACTTCTAAGCCTCAGTTTCTTTATCTGCCAAACATTTCATAGGGTTGTAATGAGAATTGAGTACAATAGTGAACATAGAGCATTGATGAGAGTTCCCAGCAGATAGTACAGATTTTATTATTTTTTTAAATTAACTTTATTGGGTGACATTGAGTAATAGTATTGTATGAATTGCAGGTGTACAACATTACAATTCGATGTCCATGTGCTCACCACTCAAAGTAATTTCCTTTCATTGCCATACGTAGACCCCTTTAGCCACTCTGCCCTTCCCGCTCCCCTTTCCCTCTGCAGCCGCCGTCCTGTCGTCTGTATCTGTGAGCTTGTTTTCGCTTGTTCACTTGCTACGTTTGGTTTTATATCTCACATGTGAGTGGAATCATATTTGTTCTTTTCTGTCTGACTTATTTCACTTGACCTAGTACCCTCGAGAGATCCATCCATGTTGTTGCAAATGACAGTATCTAATCTTCTGTGGCTGGGCCGTGTTCCATGTGTGGATGTGCCACGTCTTCTTTATGCAGCGCTTGCCAGGGAGCACTTAGCTTGTTTCCATGTCGCGGCTGCTGCAAATAAGGCTGCAGGGAACACAGGGCGTGCACACTCTGGCTGCCATTGTCGGTAGCAGTCATGGCGAGGTAGGAAGATAGTGGACACGTGGGTTAAAGAAGGATGTTCATTATTATGTTCAGGGACATCTGAAGACTTTCTTATTCATAAAATTGTATCAATCTCACTGAATATTTTTAGTGATTAACAGCCCTTATATAGTATTTATAACTTTATTTGATGCTTTTTAAAGAGATTTTAAAATATGGAGCCATATTTTAATTACTGTTGCTAATGGATTGGGAGTAGTGGCATGAATAAGTTATACATAGATGGGGAGTTCACCTTTTTAAAAAATGTATGCAAACATAATTACATACTTACTTCGAGTCATTGAAAAAAATTGTATAGCTATTGTACAGTGTCTTGCATAGTAGATCAAAACTTTGTCAGCCAGGATAAATTAATTTCGTTTTCATTATATGTTGATAAATTAATTTTGTTAAAAATAATAAAATAAAAGGAATTATGCAACTAATTGGTTTGGACTTTAAAACATTCTTGGTACAAAGAGTCCAGATTGGGAATGTACAGGTCAGTCTTCAGATACATAGGTATGCACACATATATACACTATTAAAGATTGGTTATATTAAAATAAGCTGAAGTTTCCCCAAATTGAGATATAACCAGAGAGCTTTATTTTTTATTTCCTGCATATGTTTAAAAATACTTCTCTATATAGACTTGGTCAAGGTAAATCAAAGTGTTTAAATGATAACCTTGGATATTTATCTTGGATGTTTGTGTTATACCATGAAGTTGAAAGTACAGAGAACCTTGTATAAAAGTATGAATTTTAAATATAGACTCTTTTCAGATTTAATCTGTCATTCGAATGAAATAGATAAATGTAAGAATGTTCACCCTTTTAGCGATAAGCCAAATTTCTCTTGCTGGAAACTGACTTTTGAAAATGATGTGTATCTTATATAGGATTAAATGGATTCAAAAAAGAAAAATCTCCATTTGTAAACATAAAGAGGCAATGTGTATATATGTGTTCTAGCTTCTTCATACCATTGTCACCGTTTTAATCATCTTTTTAACTAAGCAGCGAGTTTTAATATTTTAACCTTTAGGTTTTTAATGTATGATCTATTCTATAGCAAAAACATCTAAAATTCAGATTATAATCCCATTTTCATTTCTTTTGTCAGATGATGAAACATGCTTGGAATAATTATAAACGTTATGCCTGGGGATTAAATGAACTGAAACCTCTATCAAAACAAGGCCATTCGAGCAGTTTGTTTGGTGAGTAGAGTATACTTTGTGTCATTTGTCACAATACAAGTGACAGTAACTTCTCTCTAATTGGCTGAACTTGTGGGTGGTGGAGACATTCGTGTGATCCTCCAGACCACGTTGCTAGGAAACTTGCACACCTGATGGAGTTATCTGCGAGGCAGCACTGCCGAGTATTAGAACCACCTGTGTACCTTAAAGAATACTGACACCCGGGACACTTCCAGAGGTTCTCATCTAATGGATATGGGTGCAGCATCATGATTTCTAGATCCCAGGGTGATGCCCAGCAGAGGAACATTTGGTCGGCGGCATTAACTGCTTCCCATCAGGTAGCCAGCCCTGGTGATCTTCGCTGTGTCTCAGTGACTCTCGACTTTGGCTCTGGGTTTCTCCTGTTTGCACATGGGCAAAAAAGTGAGGGTGGATTTGGTTAGTTATGTGAACTTCCATTTACCCACCTCGGCCTGCCTTATTGAATTTGGTCCCCACAGCATCCCTCTGTGGTCGGTACTGTGGCTATTAATAACATTCCCACTGTGAGGTGAAGAAGCTCATAACAGAAAGGTTAGATGGATTCCTTGGGGCACATTCCATTTTAACTTCCACTGTTTTGTCTAAGTAACAGGATGAAGGGAAAGTAAAGAAAATGTAACTTTCTTTAACTGGAAGTGTTAAATAGTATCAAATCATATAGAAAACAACGGTAACAGCTGACACTGTGTGCCAAGTGCCGTTCACGCATCATCTCATTTAACCTCATTGTTATACCCATTTAATAGATGAGAAAAATGAAGCTCAGAGAATCGCTTGCCCAGTGTTAGCCACCGACTGACTGGCTGAGCTGGGTCTCAAGCCCCGGTGTGGCTAAGGTCAGGGTACTCCTGGTCACACGCTGGGCTCTTCCACTCATTCAGGAGCTTCCATGGGTTTGGCTGTACTGCCAGCACTGGTGTTAATAAACACAGTAGAAGACTTTGCAGACTTCATGGTGTCCTGCAGAAGACTTCATGTTCATATGAAGCTCTGAGGAACCGGCAGGATGTCAGGTGGAGAGAACAAGTAGGGAGAGCTGGGAAGAGTGGGAGAAAGGCCGGTTGGTCTGTCTCGGCGACACAGTTCAGAGGTGTGATGAGCAATAGAATGGAAGAGAGAATCTCGGAAACTTCATGCAGACTCGGAAGCTTTATTTTTCATTGTTGCCTATAACTTTTAAAATGTAATTCCATTTTTGCTTTTATCTCTATGAGAGTTTCTTGTACCATTAAGAAATCAGTTATGTGTAAATATGCCATAATCAAACAGGTTAGTTGGTTCTCTGTTAGATTGATGGTTTTAAAATTTATTATTGAACATTAAAAACCTACTAAGTCTCTTACTATGAAATGTGGAGATAAACAAGACATGACTTCTCTATTAAAAGGAAGTTTACAGACTAAAAGAAATGCATATAAGTAATTATAATAGAAGACAGTGCAAAAATGATATAAAGTCAAGGGACTTGAGAGGAAGTAAATCACAGAGTCAGGAATGGCTAGGTGGGTGGGTGGGTGGGAGGGAAGGGATCAATCCGGGCTTCAAAGAGGGAGTCAAATTCCGTTTCAGAGTAATGATTTCTTAGAGCTATCATTAAACAATTTTAGAGCTAATTCTATTTACAGTTTTACACAGGTGCACTTTGATATGATTACATTAAAATTAATATGTGTGTTCCTATTTTTTTAGGGGTTTTTTTTCTTGCTAGAGAATGCAATCACAAATGAAATTTCTAAGAGATTTATTTTTTACAACTCAGAAGAAACTTTAAAGATTAGTGTATCCATCTAGAGCCTGTGATAATTGTTAGTGTGGCTATGGCACAGTTTTTAAATTTTCCTTCGCTGAAAGAATTTTAGACTGTTTTCAGTATTACTGTTTATTAATAAATTCAGTATTACCCTCTCTTTTTCCAAGATATGGTCAATTTGCATGTTTGTATCTGTCAAAAGTTACTGAATAAAAAATTTTCTGGTATTTGCAGGTAGTATCAAAGGAGCAACAATAGTAGATGCTCTGGACACACTTTTCATTATGGAAATGAAAGATGAATTTGAAGAGGCAAAATCATGGGTTGAAGAAAATCTAGATTTTAATGTGGTAAGTTAAACAGAAGTTGCCAATTCGGTTCTTAAATCTTAGTTAATGAGGCTAAATTCTGTTGTTGGGCAGAATTATTATGGTGTACCCTAGCAGAAACAAATAATGCAACTTTTAAGTAGTATCACACTATATTCTTAACTTGCCCTCCCTTACAACACAAGTACACGTCTTTGTTTTTGGCAATTTAAAAGTATGAAAAAAAGACATTAATATTTATCGAGATCTACACGTGCCAAGTATTCTTATTCAAGTCCCACAGCAGCCCTATGGGTCAGGTATTGTTTTCACACCTTTACAGATTAGAAATCTGAGCCGCAGAGCTTTAACGGGAGCACACAGCAGCTCCACGTCGGAGCTGGGAATCAACACAGCTCTGTGGCTCTAATGCTGATACTTTTGCACTAAGCCAAGGTGCATTGTTATGACTTTGCTAAGTTAACATTTGTGAAGGGGAGCACAAGGTGCCAGATGGGGAGCTACAGTTTAACAGAAGGCCATGAAATTGAAATGGAGAAGTTTATTACTCACAGCTCCTAAGGAAGTTCAAGGCTTGCTTTCAGGGGCCACATAGGCAGGTCAAGGCAGAGTACAGACTGACAGACAAGATCTGGGGCGCATGCCTTTATTAGGTGGGTAGAGTACTTTGGACTTCCCAGGCTAAGGCCAGATTGGTCAGTTCAAACAAAAAAAAAGTCAGGTTTTGATAACCTCTGCTGGGGACTTTTCTAAGGGTGCACAAGGGGAAGGCTGGGGAGGCTTATCACAAGGGCCATCTGGGGAATCATATCAGGAACTTACATTAATTTCACCAGCTGTTATCTAGGGCAAGTGCTTGCGAGAGGAGCTGATTTCAGTTTACGGAGCCCACAGGCCGCCCGGCCACGCAGAGTGGATGCGGGGGCAGTAATTCCATGGAGTGGCTTTAGCTAAACTCCCAGTATGCGTCCAACAGCACCTGCATCCACTTTCCCTTAAATAGCCTTTGAACTTTGTTGATTGTATACCCTCAACTCTAAAATTTTGTCAGTATATATTTTAAATATTTTTAAAATTTTGTATATGTACTATTATTCTTCACAAATACCTTGGCACCCACAGTACCCCGAGGGGAAGGTTCAGAATTAAGGATGGGGGACACTTCTAATACTTCCTGGTAACTTTGGGAAGGAGCAAGGGCCTCCCAGGAGGAGCTTCGTATCCAGTTCAAGTGTCTGTGGAGCTGCCTAGATCTGGGCAGAAAACTAAGGATACACTCCAGTGGGTGAGCTTTCTGGTTTTAATTTAATTTAACTTAAGTTAAAAATAATCCCAGGACAAAGAATCTAAAACAGATGCTTGGTTATTCCTTATTTACTCGCTCATGTATTAATTATTTGCCAAATATCTTTTAGTACTTACCCTCCTGGAGCTTATAGCCTATGAGAAAAAGTAGTCCCAATACCTAGCTATGGCTGGGTTTTCGTCAAAAGGCAGAAAGGAGAGAGGAAACTATGCTTAAAGAGTACTGAGACATGCTAAGTGATTTTTTTCCATAGCCTACCTCATTTATTCTTTGTGATAACCATACAGGGAAATGATATTTTCCTTATTTTTATAGATGAAGAGGTGCTTGCTTAATCTGCCCCAAATCATGCAGCAAGAGCTGTGGTTTGAACAATGTCCGCCTAACTCAGCGACCCAGTTTTTGTTGGAGAGGACATGCAAAGTGTTGAGAAATACATAGGTGGACAGAATATGAGTCCTCCGAGGTTGGGTATGTAATCTCAGCAGCACGGCGCTCAACGAGCGCGCTGTTCCATAGGTGCTCAGTAGGTGTTAATCCAGTTAATGAGAAGCCAAGCGGTCTTGTCCTGCTTCCCGGCAGACTCAGCTGGAAGATGAGCTGACAGGGTGCAAGGGTGGCTGTATTGTTTCGTATTTTTATACGGTCGAAATGATCTGGAGTTCAGGTGCAGTTGTTCTACTTGTTTTTACTTAACCTACTCCCAGAATGAATCTGTGGTGGCTCCCGTTACAGGAGATTATTAACACGTTTGCGGGAGATTATTAACATGTTTGCGGGTAGTTTTTATCGCGCACTCTACCAGTCAACGTAAAACGTATAAATATGTTTCCTGCATACAGTGTGTTAACATAAGGACGGATCATCAAGGGTTTCATATTCAGGCATTTTTAAGTTCAGTGCTGAGCTTCCTGTTCTTGACAGTTGCTTTAAAGAAGAATTAATTACCTAGATCATTACATGAGAAATATTGAAAATTATCTTCAGTTATGAATTTTATAGACTATGTAGAAATTTTCTCCAGATAACAGTATCTTATATACACTCTCAGAAAAAAGCCAAAGCTACATTAAAATTATCCTTAAAGTTTTGTTCTGCATTGAGGTAAAGTGATACCTCTGTATGAGAGGCCAGGTGTTGAGAATGACAAAGGAAATGATTAGCTTGCTGCAGACACTAACTGGCAACACACTGAGACGGTGATCTTTGGCACACACCTGGGTTGTAGTTGTGATTGTAATGAACACCATATGTTTTAGATAACAAAGATACTTGTAGCAAAAGTGAATTTATTTCTTAAAGTTCCAAACTGTTCTCTTATCTAGTCTGAATGCCACCCTACTTTACAGGAAAATAAGTTGTAGGGTTCCCTATCAGAAGGATGTAAGTGACTTTGGATTTTCTCAGATGCCTGATGAGTACTTGGCTTTGGTCCAGAGCTCCAGGCCACACAGCCCGAAAGGAGTGAGTTTTGCCTCAGTTGCTCTTGTAATAAGTCTGTCTTAGAGCAGCATGACATCCCAGTTGAGGGGAAGGCGGGGTTGCACATAACTAAGTTTACTGTCCTGTTGAAGGGCGTTATTCAGTATTTTCCATCTGAATGCTAATCAGTGCTTGTCTGTAGTGATGATTCAGGTTTTGGCTTTAAGAGGATACTGAGCAGTTCTCTCTGACAGTCATTAGTGATAGATTGGGCTGCTCCTTGAAGCCCTTCTGGACCTGCATGGTAAAACCAACCTAGTAACATAGAAAAGATGGTTATTTGCCTATCTTTGTGACCCAGAGAACTTACACTTTGTTTATCTTAAAAGGCTTATTGTGTTACTTAAATATGAAACTAAAAGCTGTTAGGACATATGTTACACTAAGCTATACTCTTAAATATTGCAATCTAGTCTGTTAAAAGGAGTTTTATACTTATTCCTAATCCTCAAAATGTTAATAAAAGACACACTTTGAGGTACCACTTATAAATAAAGGTGTATACTAAGCCTAGACATAGGCAAGGCTTATAGGCAATTATCTGTCTAATCAGTGGCTTTGAAAAGTCTCATGTTGTTTCCAGCATGTTTCTCAGTAAGATAAAGCCTAGTTAGAATACATCTTAGTAGTGGAAAATTATTATTAAACAGAGTCACTGCATTTGGATTGTAGTGCAACAGCTATTACACAGAGTGAATATTGAATGGTAGTCGAGCAGTTGTTATTAAACGTAGTCGGGCAACCTGCTTGTATCTTACGTATGGGAACAGGCTGAGAAACCCAGGCTTGTAGTTCACTGGGTAGAAAGCTGACAGGGAGTTTGGAAGAATCGCTAGCAAATGATTCTCTGAGAATTATTACCCTTGAGAGAGAGGAGAGAATTACCTTTTTTAAAAGTGTCTAAGAATTAGTATTGAACATTCAAAATAGAATTAGCATATTTTTGAAAATAAAAGTTCTTTTCCCGTATGCCTTTTTTCAATTTACTGTAATCAGTTCTGTCAAGCTGTGTGGAATTGTAGGATAACAACTAAGGAGACTTCTGGTATAAGTTTGATTCTAAATAATTATCATAAGGTTTGAAAGTGCAAAGAAGCAACATATCTGTCCTTTAGGGGAAGCTTTTGCCTCTATAGTTCCTCAGTCAAAAGGAAACTGGCTGAATTGTTCCCAAATCTAAATTTGTTAGTCGTATGGTCAAACCAGTTATACCATTTACTGAGATCTATTAAAATAGATCATTTTATAGATAATTTCAGTGAATAAATTGGTCATGAGAGCCACAACCTAATAGGTTTCTCTGAGTTGTTTAAAAGCTTCCTGGCCTAGTGGGAGGAAGTCGGTCTTTCACGCACGTGTTTAAGCACTCGCTTTCCCTCTCGCCCGGTTAGGGGCAGGTTCTGCGTGCCTGGGAGCTCGTGGTCTGTTGATTGGCAGGAAGCCTTTCCCGGCAGAGAAATGGAGCATAGTGTTAAGGACTGGGGGAAGGAGATGTACGAAATGATTTATTGACTTAAACTCTTTTTTCCCTTTTAGAAATCTTTATCAGTTTAATAATTTTACATATATGTGTAGTAAAACAGAGGACAGAAATAATAGGAAAGGGCTAGACACTTAAGGTGGAAATGATCAGCCTAAGACACCCAAGACCATTTGAGAGGTTAGCATCGAGGGCAAATTTTACTCTGAATTGTAAGACTTAACTCTTGATTTTAGATGTAAGCTTAGTTCTGCCATGTATTTATTTTAAATTTCCTTATGAATCTGGTTAAGTGTGTTCTTTGATTCAAAGGCTGTTGGCAGAGGAAAGTCAAAATGAAAGAGCAGATTCTCCAGTCCAGATTTTTTGGTGTGAATATGCCTTTAGCCAAAACTCTCCGACTTCTGCTTGTTCGTTGATTGTGATATTAACTAATAGGTGCATGCAGTTTAAACAGAGACTGGATCTACATCTCAAGCTGGAACTCGCATACGATGTGTACTGGAAGCCATAGACTACAAAGGGCGTATTCCTGGAAAGCAAACACTGACGAAGGAGACAGCAAAATTCACATTCCTCCTTAGGATAAGTCACACAAGGTTTTAGTGTTTCAGGCTGTTAGGGTTTCCCCTCCTTTGCCTGCTGTCCTCTCTCTGCCCCGGCCCCTCTTCTCTCATTAGGGCAAGTCACTGGAAAAGTTTTAGAACACTGTAAAAGACACTGCATGAATATTAACAGGAGGAATATATTTATTTAAATTTAATAAGATTATTTCAGCGGAAATCAGAAGTTTATAAAAATGGCCTAAAATCCTCAGATTGTAAAAATTTACCTTGGAAAATCCAGGTGTCATATAAATTATATCAAGTCCCAAAGGAAGTTTGGTCAGGATTCTCTCTTTCAAAAGAGAGATTTTAGTCATTGAAAAATCACGACTCCCCTGAGTGTCAGAGATGTATCAGTTTGCATTCTAGAATTTAGAATATTATGATTGCGGAGCGTCTGCTTTTCCAGTAACCCCTGTGGACAGTCACTTAGGCTGAGCTTCTGTACAGTGGTGATGGAAGCAAGTCTCTATTGGGTGCTCTCCCTGTGCCAGAACTGGCGCACAGTGCTTCGCGCTCACAGACTCAGAGGGCCTTGTAAGGAATGCATCGTTCCTTGTACAAATGCGAAAACCAAGACTCAGACAGAGTAAGTGACTTGCCTGGGGTCTCACATTCAGCTAAGCTCCCGAGCCAGCCTTAAACCCCAGGTCTTTCTGAGGCTAGGGTAGTGTTTCTATAGTCCGCTACCCCTAATGTGTTAACCAATTTGTTCCAGTGGGAGAATTGTTATCACCTAAGGATCTATACAGGGTGACCTAAGGTGTCTAAATTCCCATCTGTTGACCTAAAATGTATAGCCCAGAAGGTTGAAAGAGCTCCCCTATGAAGGTTCCTAAATAATTTATATTTGACTCTGGAAAAAAAAGAAAAGAGAAAAAATTTTATGTTGGGAATTCAAATGTAATACTGGTTTTTCAAAAGGAGGAAGATATGATGACTGTTGAGTGCTACTAATGGTGATGTGAGCTTCCTGAGCCAGATTCTTAAAGACAAGGACAGAGCAGTCACTGGGAGCTGCATGGAGTCACTAACAGACTACTAGATCCTTGAAATTCAAAAGACAAAGCAACTGACCTTGAGCATGGCACTTTGCAAGGCCGCCTCTCAGTATCTTACAGACAGAGCTGGATAAATAGAATTTAGGCTCTAGAATACATGGCTGGATCAATAACTAGTTCAACTGTACCCAATAGGCGATTGATATACATGTAGCTCAAGATATATTTCTGGTGGTGTTTGAAGTGGCTCAGCCCTCTACCTTGCAATGATTCTTACCAGATGTCTATATAAAAGTCCTGAGTATCTAAAAATTATATAGGAGGAAGAGAAAATTCATGTCTAATGAACCCATAGCCAGAGTAAGGATGTAAAATCATCTTAACAGGCTTCAATAGGCAGGAATGTGGAGGACTGTTCTCAGATTTAGGAACTGAAGAACACAATTTCAGATTGAGAGTGATACAGTTTGAGGGTTTAGAGTCATTAGATTTTATTATTAGACATTGTTACCCTTAAACATAAGAAATCCACTGTGTGGTCCAAAATAAATTAATGGATTCCCTCCCCTTTTTCTTATGGGTAATTTTGTGGAATACTAAAACTTTTACAAATATGTACATAAACTCATTCAGAGTGATATACCTCATGGATAAATTGCACCTATATGGAGTGTTTTTAATCAAATTATATTAGGTGCATGTTACAAATTATGAAATACAATTAAACAACTCACCAAAGAGTATTTTATGACACTTTTGCCTAACTCTGGCCCAGTAATTCTTCCTCCTAAGTAATTTTCATAATCTTTTTGCAGGAAATTTTTTGAAAAAAGATTTTAACTTAAACAGTTACTTAGCTTTCATTGTAAGATTGTTATATTTTTAGAGTGATCATGTGAGAATTAAATGAAAATATATCTCATTTTTTCTCCTGAAACTCTTTTCTGCCACTGTAATGTAGACTCCGTGAATTTGGAGACCTCGTCAGTCTTCATTGCCATGTCCCTAGAACCTAGGGCAGTGCCTGGCACATAGAAGTTGGTTAAGAAATGTTTGTTAAAGGAAATAATATCTCAGATGATTCTGACTAAGTTTATCTGCCGGGTCTTTACTCGATATATTATAATTCGCTCTTCTCCCCCATGATTATCAGTAAATGGTTTGATGTTAGGCAGAAGTGAACAATGACTAAGTAGGCCCAAAGAACATGGAAAGAAGCTAACTAGAGCTTAAAGTGTACTCTACATCTATTGTAGGTTAGTTGTACTAAATTATCTAGTAACAATGCAGGACAAATACATTTAGTAGTCAGATATCATACAAAAATAGAAGTATTGGCATTATTTACTAATTATTGCCACAATTATATGGAAACTTGGTACATTGTCAAGTGAGCTGATATTGGAGTTAAGGTAAGAGAGCCCTGGACCAAGAACTGTGTACTCAAGTTCGAATCCTGATTTAACTGCTTATTAGTTGTCTGACTTTAGAAAGTCACAGTAACCACTATAAATCTCAGTTTCTCCATTTGTAAAATGGACATAAGGATAGCAATTATTTCAGAGGGTTGGTCTGAGGATTGAAAGACATAGTCCATGTAAAGGGGTTAGCACAGGATCTGGCTTATTGTAAATAATAATGAAAGCACTGTGATGACCCCTCCTTCATGCAGAGATGAAATCTCTTCTCAGAGAGGCATGGCCGTTCCAGGCTGCAGGCAGAGAGTTGGAAGCCAGCACCACAACCAAGTCCCCCACTTAAAATCTGGTTTGCGTTCTAGCTGTGCTACCTTAACATGATGTGAGAAGGATCCTGGAATAATGTTGAACTACCAGCCAAAGTAGGAGTCCGAGTGCCTTTCAGGAAGAGAATGCAAATGAATGAAAGGAGAGCACAGGACAGAACCACAGAGTGGCCTGGCTCTAGAGCATCTGCACAGAGAGGGCGCTGGGCATGGTATCTGTTGTTGAATAGAGGGGGGAAATAACTTATATCATAAATATTTTTATAATTGTGAGTTTGAGTCAAAATTATATCTATGTATTTTGAGGATTTTTCCCTCTTGTATATAAATCTCTCTGGGAAAGCATATATGAGTTGAACAAAATTTAACGATTTAGTGCACTTTCTCACAGTGATATTTTTCTCAATTGTGTACTGTTATTTTATGTATGAACCTCCTTTCTTTTGTTTCTACAGAATGCTGAAGTTTCTGTTTTTGAAGTTAATATACGCTTTGTTGGTGGTCTACTCTCAGCCTACTATCTGTCTGGAGAAGAGGTAATGAAAAGTGGCATATAGATGTGAATTACAAAGTGTCTTAAAATTACATTTTTAGGGTAAAATATGCTTTTTGTGGTGTGTTTAGGGGTTATCCACTGGCTTCATATTTTGATGGGTCTCTAGCATATACTGAATTTCACATAATATGTACTAATTAAATGAGCACACTGGGAACGTTTGGCAGAGCATGTGGTCATAGTAGGCAATGCCTTTAAAAAGCCTGGTCTATTGTGATATGGATAGTGTGATTATAACTACAAATTTTATATGTCTGTGGATAAAATAAAGAGGTTTAGTGCAGTGGCAGGCTTGCGGATGATTTTTTTCTTTAAAAAGTATTTTAATATTAGTATAATGTTAGCTCAATAAAAACTTTTTAAAATGAAGAAAGCTTGGCTGGCAAGTAAGATATATACAAATTATAGTATTTAAGAAACTGAGGGGGTGATGAGACACTCAGCTTTCCAGTGAGGGGTCCTGCAGGCCAGTGTCCCTGTGTAAAGTGCTTTGCAATTCTTGCTGGGGTGAGTTAATTCAGTATTTGTAGCTTGGGGCAAAGCAGGAGTTTTTAGTTTAGCTGCATTTTATTGATATATTTAAAAAATGATTTTTGTATCATTCTCATAAAGAGCTCAGGTTTTCTTGAAAGGTTTTGGACAATTTTATGAATAGCCTAAGTGTCCAATAAGAGTTGCTACAATGGACCTCACCTGTAATGTTGACAATGTTAAAAGCTGAGGTCAAGGAAAAACAGCCAATGTATTTCAGTTGCACGTCAGTCAGATTTGTGTTGGCCTCAGCAGTCTAGCTGGAGGAAGCGTGGATCTTACCGGGGGTAGTATTTCATGTATTGCTATGCTTCTTCAAACAGATTAAGCAGAGCAATAAATGTTAAACAAGAAAAGCTGCTTTAGCATTGTCCTGTCTCTCAGGTACCTTCCTAGCCGTAATAAAATAGCCCACACAATCTTAGCAGGTTCTCTCTCTTTAGATTTTATTCTACCATAGAGCTTTTCAAAGTTATACAGATGGCTTCTGTACTCCCCTATATCTGTCCTGTTTGCATCCTATTTACTTATTTATTTATTTACCATCACCATTTATCCCCTCCATGCCCTCTTCCACCTCCACCCCCTGCGTGCCCCCCGCCCCATCACCACACCGTTGCCCATGACCATGAGTCCTCTCTCTGTTTATGTCTTAAAGCCTGTTCATTATGGACTTTGTCACCTTCTTACTCAGGGTAAAGAGACCTTCTGGTAGGTTGTGCCTCTTCTCTTCTGCCAGTCCCAAATAATTTCAGTTTGATTTAGGGTGTTCTGAGCATTAAGCCAGGGAACCCATGCTTTTAAAAAGTCATACCTAAAATTACGTGATGCTATTTTAGTTAACAAATTTCTGCTTTTAGAATACTTGCCTTCGAGTATCTGATGTCTGAGAGTTCTCATTGTTTTCCACATGGTATACGTAGGATGACCTTGGCTCTAACCTTCACTTATGTGGAGGTGAGACAATTTGGGGGAAATGAAGGCTCATCCTTCTCTGTCTGGGCTCAAACAGGATAATCAAGGGCACAAAGAGAAACACATACATGCCTTTCTTCTAAATGTGCATCATCTTTAATTCGGATACTTTTTCACTTCTAACAGTGTTTTAAGTTTATACACATATATTTGTTTCTACGTGTATGCTTATTATAGACATGTAAGTGTTTACATGCTTACATAAGTATAATGCCTGCAGATACTATAGTTTGCCTATAGAGAAAATCATTTGCCTGTGACCTTACTTTTTAGCTCTGTACTTAGCTAACCTTAGTAACAAAGGACTGCAAAGACGTCCATGGAAATTATTACTTGTTTAGTGTGTTTGTTTTGTCCTTATTCCTGTGCAAACATTGTTTCTATTAGATCTAGACTTTCTGATTTTAATTTTATTATGAAAGTTATGTAAGGTATTTTCTTTCTTTTCTACTTTTTATTTCTATAGCACACATTTTAATTTTAGTTCATAAGAATTCATCTTCTTAGCGTAGGTTTTGCCAAACTATTTCCTAACCATTGGGCAGGTGGGTTGTGTTCCGTGTTCTTGTATCTTTAATAATGTAGCTGTAATCAGTCAATGGAGATTAATTTTGTGGAGCGAGATTGCCGGGTGAAAAGCGCCTGGTTCTGGATTATTTCAACATGACTTCCTGCTTCTTCCTCCCAGTCACCTCATCACTGACGATTATCTCATTGACCAGTGCACTTGGGGGACTTGACCGTCAGGAATACACTTAGGAAAAATTATTTACTCCAAGCCTGTGTCTCCATATCAGAAGGAAATTTTGAGCATTCATTTAATAAAAGAATGCCAACATGTCCAAATTATGAATAACTTGGTTTCAGACTGTTGATAGAGTTCTATACCACACACTTTTATATAGGTCAAGGTATTTACTAAGATTATCTAAGAAAATCTATCTTCCTAAATTATCTCATAGAGAAGCTACTAAATTACCATAATTTAACAGTCTAAATTTCATCACTGAGGCTCAGGAGTATTTTGAGAACATCTTATAAATCATTGTAAGTATATAGGCCCCCATTGATATGAGCTCAAAATCCTAAATTTATATTGCAAAAAGTAGAAGAGGAAGTACCACTGATTTGTGTTACGTTCTTTGAGAAAATTACAACTAGAACCCTGAACAATAATCAGGAACGCCAGTGAAATTCTAAACCTATCAAAAGAACAATAGAAACATTAAATACCTATGGTAAACTTTGATTTCAAGGACATATTCAGAAACTTTAAACACCCTAGCTCAGTTCAAATATCTGATACCACTGGGAAAAAAAGTCAAGCAACAAGATTTTCAAAGTCTCTATAAGAAATGCAAACAACCACAAGTACTGCAAACAGGATAGAGATCAGATGAATACCAAATAGGAATGATCAGTATTAAAGATAAATAAAATAAATAGCATTTCTCTATTATGAGCTCAAGGGAATTTTAAGTCCTCATTGGAGACAGTAAATAGCATCTGGAATATCATTATCCAAAATATGTTCTATATACCACTGGTTCCTTTAGACATGACAGGATAAATCTGTCTGTACTCATACTAAAAATAAGTCAGAAAAAGCTACATCCTGTATTCTTTCTTAGAAATCCACAGTGCACAGGAAAACAAATGAATTAAATTTTATTAATCTCTGTGTTTCTTATATTTACTTAACTATAACCCCTCTTCCTTTTTTTATGTAACATCTTCTAACACTGGGTTACAAATGTTGTTTCCCAGAACAAATTTTGGGAAACACCATGGCAGAATAAGGGTAACCAAAGCAAAAATGATTTTGAAAATTGACAAACGCCAAACAAGACATTGCAAGAGAAATTGATACGTGTAGAAAATAGCACGTATGAATATCCCACATATTATTATCTGTTTTACAACCGAAACCAATGGCTGTATTGAGCAGAAAGTGACTTTTATAGGACATAGTGATGCCACAGAATCAGAGAGAAGGCTGAAGGATAGGCTGGAACTAATAGTCTCAAGCTGCCACAGAGAATTTCTCTGGCTTGATGATCACTCTGGGACATCCTAGAATTAATAAACATGCACTATTTTTTGTACCCTTGTCAAAAAAACAAAGTCCCAGGGAAAAGAGGTCAATTGGCAATTTCGGTTGCACGTGGTCCCTTGGGGACCTTGGGGAATGAACGAGAGGGTGTGATAGAAGCAGTCTTCCGGAGGGTTTGAACTCAGTATCCTGTGAAGGCCAAGGAGAAGGAAGTATGAATAATTCCTGAACAGCAGATCGCTGCCCTATTAGAAGGGGGGAGAGAATAAATGTTTGGGAGCCAATAACAAAAACAAAGAAGAAAAGACGTAAGTCTACTATGAAAAATAAGGTTGTCAGAAAATAGATACGCTTATGGAAACTGATAACTTAATGAAATGCTTCAAAAAACTTCCCTGAAGTTTTTTAAAAACTACTTTATTCTGTAAATTAAAAGGAAACATTTAGAGCTAACAAGGTATTTAATCCCCAAAGGAAACATTCTGAGGAGTATGTTTTAAGTATGTGAACTAGAAAAACAAAAGACCAGCTCCTAGAAACGAAAAGATTTGAAGAACTAGATGTCAATGAGAAAAGGTAATTAGAACATCTGATCCAAGCCTGGGGAAGCACGCATAGTGGATCCTTCCATGAGGTCAGTTTGCTCTGCCAAGATATCCTCCATTTGGAAGGCAGCGAAGGGAGTTTCCCCAGGTTCACCAAAAGAAGTCTGCTCCGGACCCCAGTACCAGAGGCTGCTGAAGGACTTCCTGAGAACGAGAAGTAGCCACCGGTACCACTGAGTTTAACTGTCCGGGGAAAACATGTAAGGGGAGGGTGGGAAAGAGAGAAATAAGATTGAGGGTAGAAGCTTAGTGCTGGAAAGATCTATTTTTTCTTTTCTTTTTTTTTAAAAAAAATATATTTTTATTGACTTCAGAGAGAGAGGAAGGCAGTGGGAGAGAGAGAGAAACATCAATGATGAGAGTCATTGATCGGCTGCCTCCTGCACGCCCCCTGCTGGGGATCGAGCCTGCAACCCGGGCCTGTGCCCTGACTGGGAATCGAGCCGCTATCTCCTGGATCCTAGGTCGATGCTCAACCGCTGAGCCACGCTGGCTAAGCTATTTTTTTCTTTTAACAGAATTCAGACATTCAGGTGTTAGGAGCCTGGACATTGATGTTGTAGAGTTTTTGTAGTGATGATCATAAAAGTGTTTATAAATCCCTTAGAAAATTAGGATGCGTTGATGGGGATACCTTTTAAACTGTTTGCCATAGTCCCCTAAAGAGTTAAAGCCACCTCCCAGATCATTCATCTCCTGCCTCGTTCTGCAAAGAAATTAAAGTGACTTACAGAAAGTGTGTAATATACACAGAGCTGTGAAAAAGAGAATAAAGTCAGAGAATATTCAAGTCCCAGGTATAATCAACAAACAGCTGATACAGCAACTAGACTTATGGCCAATATTTGTTTTCAGATTTCCTAGTGACCAGACCAAGGAAGGGGAGAGAACTAATAGTAATTTGGTTTTGCTATTTTTTTGAATGCTAAAATGTAATGACATAAAATAACCCACATGTAATATTAACGGTACATACTAAATTTCCACAAAACATAGAACTGTCTGGTATAAACAAGAAATGTCCAACAATTCAGTTGGATCCACCAGAAATACATTAGTACCCCTTCCCCAAATTCTGCCTAAAATTGTAAAAATTGGGCTCAGATTTATCCTGTGCTCTCAGATATAAGGAAGGTAATTTAATGCCCTTTAATAATGTTTATTTGAATCCAGAAAGCAGAGATATCAACAGAAGGCATAATTGGGAGAGAAGAAAAAATTTGAATAAAAAATTATCACAGTACTCCAAGATCAAAATATAATATAGTAAATCTATACAATGAAGAAATGACAGATATGAGCAATTCAATTAAAAGGGAGGCTTGAAATAATGGCACAATAAAATAGAAGAATTAGGTAATTAAATTATTGACCAATATTTATTATATGCTATAGACAATGATAATTTTTCAGTAGAATATATATACAATTCCACCAGTCAAAATATAACATTGGAAATATTTGATATACATATTAACATGGTGAAACCATATTAAAAATTTTTAAATAATCTCTTAAATAACAACTAGATCAGGGAATGACTGTACAGGGGTGGGCAAAATTAGGTTTACAGTTCTTTGTATGGAAAAACAAATGCAGGTTATGACTATTACAGTAGCTTTATTAAGTCTGTTTCACGTACTCACAGCTGTAAACCTGCTTTGTCCACCCCTGTGTAATACTAAAACAGACTGCTTAACACAACTAATGTATAAGCATCGCTTTAAATTTTGGGAAAAGCAGCCACAGTTTTACTTAGAGGAATACATAGTTCTAAATATCTGCATTATGAAAAAATTACTCTGTGATTAAGTCTATATTTTATTAATTAGAAAAAAATCTAATAAGGAAGAGAAATAATAAAAATAAGGACGTGAGTTGATTGTAAAATGGAAAAAAAATGGCTCGACTTACAAAGCATTTTTTCCCTCTTCATTAACATTCTTACTGAGAATAATTTTCTGGGAAGGAACTTGGCAACAGGAAACCCGTATTATTCATCTGTTAAGCAATGCAGGTACTTGATAAGGGCAAGTCTGAGTGGTGCTCTCAGCAGGAAGACTCTCAGCTGCATGTGCAGTTCAGCAGCTTGAGCAGGGAGGTGTGTGGAGATGGTGATGGTCAGACTGGGCAGTGAGGCAGATAAGAGCAGTGGCGGGTGTACCCCCCCCCCACACACACACACAGCCACAACCTGGGAGAGGTAACGTGTCTCTTAACTAGACGCTGGCTGCGTTCCCGCCACGTGCTGGGCACTGTTCTTTGCCTTGAGAGATACCTGAGAATAAAATCCCCTCGCCTCCTGCCCTACCGAGCTTATCATTTAGTGAGGAAATGTAACTCTCCTAAACCCAGACTGAGGAACTGGAGCAGACCTGTAAGAAGGAAAGACTTGTGATTTGGTTTGTTAGTTTTATTTTTGGTGTGGAAGGACAATATGCTGGCAGAAAACAGACTCCTAGGTGTCCATCTGAACGGCCTTCATATTTTCAGCATCTCACCTCTTCAGTCAGTTCTCCACTTTAACACTAAATAAAGATGAGATCGTGTCACACAGACCTTCTCTAAACCTCCACCGGTCCTTAAGGCCTTAACAGCTGACTTTTTAATTTGGCCTACCGAAAACCTTTATAAATGGTTCCCCCCCCACAAAAAAAAATACCCTAAGCATATCTGTGTGCTTTTATATGCACATTCCCTCTGCCTATTCCCTGTTCCTTCCACCTCCCCCCGCCTAGACTCGCCTCTCCAAGAGGCCCTCCCTGGCTGCGCTGCTCAAGCCCCTCCTACCCCTCCTACCTGGGGGAGTCAGGCACTTCCCTGAACTCTGCTGTTGCACTTCATTGTTTATGAGTCTGTGAGTCTTCTTACTCCCTCCCCCTTTTCCCCAGTAGAATTTGTACAACTCAAAAATAAGAATGATGTTTCTGCTGTTTTTATACCTCTTTGCTTAGCACTGTGTGCCTAGCTAGCCCTAGAAAAATATTTAGTGTTTGTTGACTAACCCTCTATTAGGTTTTCTATGAACCCCAACAGAAAATTCTTCCAATAACTTTTAATGTAAATTCTGTACATTGATAACATAAAGAAGCAACTGGCCCTGAAGGCTTGAGGTTGATTGTTGGGAGGGAGAGAATGTAATAAGGTGATTGAAAATATACCCAATCTCTAACCTCCTGTGTAATCCCCTGCAACTCCACCCCACTCCTCCCCACAGCCGCCTTCCCCCAGCTCCACAGAACAGCTTCCTTTTTATCTCTTCTCTACATGCTGGTTCTCTAAAGAGAAAGAGGTTTGAAAAACAGTGAGCTAGTGATTATATCTAAATTTCAGCCATTACTAAATATGGCAGGTCATTTATTGTGGACCCTTTAAATAGAATTGACATTAATTAGAACATTTTCTGATATTTTAAACCTAAGAAGAAATTAGGAAAGGTAAATATGAAAGAGATTCAGTAGCATATATTTGCCTTAATTTGTGGAAGCTCTCCAGCTGAAACTTTCTTAGCCATTTATTGACATATTTATGCTAACTTTCTGGAAAGGAACAATTTTAATCATATTTGGTAAGTGGTATTGGTTGTTTCCTTGTGTTAATGTGTACTAATGTGTTTATCCTTATAGTTTCTTAAAGGTTTTGATCCCTATATAGACTTTAATTTACTATTTAGCATTCATTATTGAATTTTAATGAAAGAAAAGAATATGATATAATGAATAGCTAATACTTTCATTTAAAGGTTTAATTTAGTAAAACATGGTATTAGAGAACAGTAATTTTGCTTATACTTATAATTAAATTACCATGTTTAATGAGTTACAACTCTCGCATATTGAATATTTCATTATGATTAGAAGTTTATTTGTACTTTAAAAGGGATATAGAGCATATGGAAGTGATTCTAAAATAATATACATTGAAGTCAAATGAAGTTATTAACTTTTTTTGTCCCAGAGTGAATTATAGAATTCATACCTACTCCTTAATTCAGGTTTGCTATATGTGTCATTTTCTGTTATAAATCCCCTGGTTTTTTTCTGATACAGTTCAAACAGTTGATAAAATTTACATCTGTGTTTTGGTGACACCTCAGTGATTAAGGTGTATATTCATCTTCTTTGTAAGTGAAGTGTATTGAAGACAGTGGTAACTAAGAGCACTGAGTGAAGTAGATGTACACAGTTTAGAAAAAAAGAGAATAGTATTTTTAATTTTTACTCATATTTTCTGATAAAGAAATATGAAGGAAAATGATAGTACCATTACTTAAAATGAAACAAACTGTTTGGCTTTATTAGCAGACATAAATTGTGAAGATTTACCAGTACAATTGGAATGCTTTTATGTAATTAGAGAATTCCAAAAAGCATTTAGAAATAGCTCATAAATCTACCGTATGTTGACAGCACTTTAATAAATTTCTCCTGTGAACTAAAATTTGGAATCCAGTTGCCTATTTGCTTTTTATATTATATTTATTTGGACAAAAAGAAATCTCAGATTTATTGTCATATCATAAAAGAAACTGTAAAAGTGATTAAAATATCTGTTTATCATAGTCTTTAAGCTTTTCAGTCAACCAAGATTTTATAGTAGTATGTTTTCCTTCGATCATTAACTGCTGTCAAAAGACAAGACTAAAAACCAGGGTCCCTAAGGTTAAACTAAGATTCCATCCAGTGATCCAACATTCTGCTAGGAGTTTTTCCTAGGGGTCTGCCCCATTGTGGAATTTCAAGATGTCACCTCAAATAATGGAATTTAATTAGTCCTCAGGTAAATGGCAGCTCCCATACTTCCAAGTATTGCCTTTCCGCCATGTTCAGACAGATGCAGAATATTCATTTACTCTGTAAATATTCAAAGTAAAATACAAACACTTCGACTCCTCTCTCTCCCCTTTTTTTCCTATCAAATTAGCAAAGACTGAAAAATATGTTAATACCCAATTTGGTGAGAGTAGGGCAAAAATTTACTCAGACATTGCTGAAGGGAGTGTAATTTGATACAATTTCTCTGAAAAGCTATTAAGTACTATGTATATAAAAAGGTCCTAGTAAAGGTATTTATTTAGCTCCAGTTATTCTACATTAGGGAATCTATTCAAAAGAAATAATCCAAAAATGTAATCATATTATGCCTAAAGAAGTTAATAGATATATCTTATGGACTCAGGAAATAAGAGGAGGCATCTCAAATATCCAACAGTAAGAGAATGGTGGAGTGGATCATGGAATGCTCACATAATGGCATATTGTACAATTTTAATGGTTATTAAAATTTATGCCTGTTCATTTATATAATGGCATAGATAAGTATTGATATAATAAAGCAAGATATAAATTTTCATGTGTAATATGATTTCAGCTATGGAAAACATAGAGAATAATTACATGGAAGTTTTTCCTAAATATAGGTTTTATAATTGCTTCTGATCTTACCCCTTGCCTTTTTGTTTTTCTATATTTATCAGATTTTTCATAGTGAACTAGTAATAATTTTATGATCAGAAAACTATCAAGGGAACATTGCAATACACATAGAAAAATCATTACCAAACTTTTGCCCCTAGACTTATTCAGGATTCAGTTCTAGCCTGTCTTCAGATTTAAATTTTTCTAACTCTTCTTACAAGAATCTAGGCTGTAAAGTCTTGAAAGTCACCTTTATCTTTTTCTGACATCTGTTTCATAAAGAAAATGGCCTTTACTCAGCAATAATTGAATTCCCTTCTTTATAGTCAATTTATAGATTGCCATTTCAGATGGTGGTTTATTTACAGCAACAGCTACTCGTTTTTAATATTATCCTCAGTTTACATGGAAATGGAGTTGAAACAAAGCCTAAGTAAACAGATTGGTCCTAAATTCTTGCACAGTCTCAGATCCAACTACTTAGGGTTTGTATTATCAAGCTCAGTTTTAAAAGACAAAGACTAATTATACAAACAAGATTTTTTTGGTTAAATACACACACAGAAATCAATCTAAAATGTGACACAAATTAGTATGTAGAGCATTTCATATTCTAAAAAGAACATGTGCATTGGAAATTTCTTTGCATTTTCTATTATCAACCATTTAAAAGGCAATAGAGTAGAATTATTTGTGATAAGTGGATAAACTCAGTAGAGTTCATGTTTGTTACTAACATAGAAGGAAATCCGGAAATACTGAGGCACTTGGCACAATCTGTGACGTTCTCTTTCTCCACAGGATCTAATTAAAAGAAGGTATTAGGGAACCCATAGCAGAGGCCCTTTTTTCTGTTGTGACAACAGTAAATATCCCTTAAGAACCTTCAAAAGCAGTGCATGCTTGCTTGAGGAAGAAGAAAATAAGAGAAAAGCTGCTCAGTCACGAGCCAGGGAGAAAGAAAACCTTGTCTGAGAGATAAAGGAGTTGACTGTAAAGGAAAGCATACGGTCTACCAGACACTCTTGAGGCTTGTCAAGTCAAAATACAGATTCACTTAATGGTGGAAACCCAAGGTAATTAGAAACTGGTACTATTTTACTTTATTTTTTTTAATTCAAAGCAAATTTGCCTATCTGAATACTCCTTGATATGAATTGGTAGAGTTTGGTTTGGGGTACAAAGTTATTAGACATTTCTGTATTTTTGAAATACAATTTTTAAAAAATGTTCGAAGAAATCTATAGATGTGATAAAAAGCCAACAATGTCTTCTTTCATTTCACTCTCTCCTCACCCTACTCCAGTTATGGGATATTAGCTACTTGTCTAAAATCCTGTAATTGGAATGGAATTTTGTGTAATGATCTGAAGCTCTTACTACTTAAAATTGTATTTCTAAGGGAAATTGTCAAATTTTGAGCCTATAGGTAAATCATCTGTAAATAGGGGGCTATAAGAGATATCAACCTAATGAACTTAAGAAGTAACTTTTATTGAACGCAAAGAACATTGCTCTTAGAATCTGGAATCCTAGCTTCTCAGACCCTGTTAGGTTGTTGACTTACTGCATAATTTGAGCAAGTCATTTTGTCACTTTCAGATTTTTTTCTTTAATTGAAAGTAATGGGATATGAAATAAATGTATTTTAAGCATCCTCTAAATCCAGTGTCCTCAAATTATAATACACTGGTTATCAAGTGCACACAATATTATAAATTGGAGGAAGAACGTGGTGAGAGAAGTTTTCTTCTCATAACTCAAAACTTCTTAACTTATTTTTAGGCATAAACACAGTGACTCCTGGTGAAATGTAGAGCTGTGCTTCATGCTATACAATGCCTAAGTGGTCCCGATATGTAAATACCTTGGAATGGAAAAGAAGTAGGAAAGTTGGACAACTTTATCCCCTAGGAAAACTGTAGAAGGGAGATGCTAAGAAATAGAGAAGCACCGCAAAGAGAATAATAAACTGGTATAGACACAGAACAGTTAGGAACAGGCACCGATTCTTTACTCATGGAACAGTGACAGTCTTAACTCCTTCCTTACCCAAAACTTGAATGCAGAGTGCTTTCCATTATAAAGCCATCTCCCATTTTACTGACAAATTCAAGGGGAATTCTGACAACTGTAGCAAGAATGAGAAACAAGGATTTTATATCCAGCAAAACTGACTTCCAGGTGTAAAGGGCACAAAGGCAAACTATTATCAGCATGCATGAATTTAGGGAATATTGTTTCCAGGAGCCCTTCCTGATGAGCCTACAAGGGAACAAGCTTCAGACAACCAAAAGACCACATATTGTATGATTCAGTCTTAACAAAGTTGTACATAAGTCTTCTTCACACTGTTAATATACACCATGCCTCCCTTTACAAATGTCTGTCCATTTGATTCTTCCAAATGTACAGTATTGGCATAGCTCTCTCTCTGTTGGAAAATAATTGTTTTAAACCTTGTATGACTAGTCCTATGCTAAAACAGGAAGGATTATTTTACCTGTGAACTACCACAGATAGATTCAAGAGCTACTTTACATGTAAATGCCCTTTAAAACTAAATACTGTGATGTGCTGATTTGCAACAAAGTCTGTATAAAGAGAGGAAAGACTAATAAATGCTGTGTTGTGAACTAATAATTAAATTCTCAATGTGGTATAAAGTACTCACAGGAGGTTTGTTCTTGGCCTTACAAATCTGACCATATCTTTCCATTCTTACGCTATTAAGTGACTCAGAGACATGACTTAACAGTAAAATAAGCTCCTCAGGCACAGTGGCAAGCACATAACACTGAAATTATTCAGTCATGACTACCATTCATTTAAGAATTGGCCGTCCCTTTGCTCTTAAATATCAGGCAAGCGGCAAATGGAGAGTTGGCTGTTAAACTGCAAAATCAGCATCGTGTGGCTTAATATTTCTTGTGCTGTTTGCTAAACTTAAAAGATTATTAAAGATGTTTGCTTAATTCACTGCAGAAACATTATAATACCTGTGGCATTATATAAATATTTTGATTAAAGTATTGTTTCCAATCCATTTATTTCCAATCCATTATTATTGAATTACCTGAGTCCACCTTCTGAGAAGTTCAGTGCTTCTCACACTTTGGATGATATCAGAATCCCCAGGAACGCTTATTAAAACAGATGTGTGGTTCCCACTCTCAGGGTTTCTGATTCTGTAGTTCTGGGTAGGGGCTGATAATTTACATTTCTCACAAGTTCCCAGGTGATGCTGGTGCTACTGGTCTGAGAACCACTGACCTAGTATCATGACATCGTCCTCTTACAATCAACAGGATTCCTTTAGTTAAAAAATAAACTAAGAAAACAGACATCCAGATTTGGCTATCACCATTGTTTAGGAAACCATACCCCATTTACTAAATCAAGAATTGAGGGAAACATTTCCTGTATTGGGAATCATACTAAACTCCTTCATGCAGTACAAGTTACTTGGTGTTTCGTTTCCCTTAAGGAAAATGCCAGTTAAATAAAGCAAATGGAAGAGTCCTCTCATAATCCCTGAAGATTTTATGACACAAATTTCTGTCATTAATATATAATGAAGATTTTTAAAGAGTCTTTTGAAATCTTTTTTCCTCACAGTCTAAGAGGGCTTTGCCAGAATTTTTATTTTTATTTTCTTATCAAAACCCCTTAAAAAAAAAAAAAGTTGCTTTTTCTCATGGTTTCAGTCATTTGTCTTCCACAGAACTGCCTTCTGGTGACTAAAATTAGGGCCAAAGTAACAATACCCTACTCTCATTTTATTTTGTTGACAGATGAAATTTTCAGCCTTGATCTCAGGTTTATCCCCAGCGCATTGCTTTTTGTTTACTGTTAGGACTTGGCTCCGTTTCTTTTGCACCTTGATCTGTGGCCCTTAGACTGGACTGTGGACTCCAGTGTGGACGCTTCTGTGTTTACTTCCCTTTTACCCTTGACTGCCATGTTTTTGCCACTGTGCTTTACCTCAGAACTTTGAGTCTTACTTTTTTTCAGCTTTATTGAGATATAATTGACTTATAATATGTACAATTGGTGGTGATTTGATAGACTTATATTTTGCAAAATGATTACTAACCACAGTAGTATTAGTTAACACCTCTATCACCTCACATAATTACTATTTCTTTTTTGTGGTGACAACATTTAAGATCTACCCTCTTAGCAATTTTCAAGTATACAATGCTGTTTTGTTAACTATAATCACTATGCTGTACATTAGATCCCCAGAACTTACTCCTCTCATAACTGGAAGTTTGTACCCTTTGACCAACGTCTCCTCACTTCCCCACCTCTACCCCTCCTCAGCCCCTGGCAACCACCATTCTACTGTTTCTTTGAGGTCAGCCTTTTTAGATTCCACATATGTGATATCATATGGTATTTTTCGTTCTCTGTCCACGAGTTTTACTTTTTTTAAACACACAGTGCTGCTATCCCAGTCTTTCTGGTAGAGCCAGTTCTTTTGAACATATCTAATAGGTCAGTTTCTTAGCTACTATAGGTGATTCCCATCTGAGTGATACGATGTTCACCAGTCACAAGAGAAGATGTGTATCTGCTGTTCATAGGTAATATTGGGGGCAGTCTGCTTTGTCTGAAGCTGAATTTACGCTCTTCAAATACACCCAAAGAATAACTTTCTCTACAGTTTTACACAATTGTCTTTCTCCATATCTGTGATTCTGCATCATGATGGCTAGGATTTGCCTGGTTACCTAGTGCAGTGCTCACAACAATATTATATCCGTCTTCATTTTCTTCTTGGAGAAGAAATGGAAGTTATTACTTCATCCTTTCCTGTGTATCATAACTACTACTCTGTGGATATTTCTCCAGTGTTCCACTTCAAAAACAAGTGCTATTATGAGTCATTGACCACAGCCGTCTTGTTTACTTATGTATTCCAAGTGCCTCGTGCAACTCGGCATGTAGGACATAGGCGCTCAATAAATATTTGTTGAGTAAATGAAATGACATTTTTAAAAGGTCAGAATTATAGAAGAGGTTCCTTTTTAAAAGTTTATAATTTTAAAAGTTTAAACTATGTTGAGTGTGTGTGTGTGTGTGTGTGTGTGTGTGTGTGTAATAGCTTTAAAAAGCATTCAGATAGTGCAAGAGTGGCCACAATAGATGAGATAAGTTGTATGTCCTGTTAGTTATTATTTGTTTGTATTTTAAAGAGGAAATGCCTCTCAGATTATTTCAATTTGATATTTTCAAAACTCTTCTAATAGAAAAGTATTGAATTATGTGACATTTTGTTATTCTGATATTAATACAAGGCATTGTTTCATTGAATTATTTATGGCACTGTAAGAATATAACTGATCTATTAAAAACAGATGTAGTGTTGTCATGAAATTAGGATATACGAAAATATTTTTAAAACTCCTTAATTTAAATGAAAAATATTTAAGATGCTTTCAATCAAGTTAACATAATCCAGGGATTGGCAGAGTACAGATACACCCATTCGTTTATATTTTGTCTGTGGCTGCTTTGACCCTGCAACTATAGTTTATGAATGAGTGAAGGAATTAATGAATGCCCTCTGACCAGAAATTCCACTTTCAAACATTTAGCCTGAAGAAATAGTCATGTGGACAAATAAATATGTACAGGGATGTTCGTTCCACTGCTGTTTGTAATATCAAGACAATGGAAACCTAAAAGTCAAATAATAGGGGATGCCTAAATCGTGGCATATCCATACCCTGGTCTGTACTATATAGCAGTTTTTAAAAGATGTCACAGAAACGTATTAATTGATATAAAACAGAGGTCATCAAAGTACAGCACTCTGACCAAATTCAGCCTGAGATCTGTTTTTGTACTACTGGAGCTAAGACAGAATGACTTTTACAATTTAAAGGATTATCAAAGAAAAAAATGTAGAAACAAGAGATACAAAGTCTAAAGTACTATCTGACCCTTTACTGAAAATGTTTGCTAACCTGTGACATAGAATGTTGTATTTAATGTAGATTAAGTTGCTGGGGTAGATTTAAAGCATTACAACATCCTATATTTGGAATGATGCCATTTTTCTTTAAAAAATGCAACCAATACTATTTAGAAGGATAGACACTTAAGATGTGAACAATAGTTGTGTTTGGGTATGTAGGATTAATGATGTTCTTTACTTTCTGTCTAACAACTTTATGGTTTTTCAATAATGAGAATGTATTCGCTGTATAATGAGAAAATTTAAAATTTTAATTTGGGTGTGGGGAAAAAGAATAGGAAAAAGAGAGAACTTCTCTGAGTTCTGAGGGCAAAGGTATATTTCTTCATTTTGTAGATGAAGAAACTGAGGCTAAGAGAGGTTAATCAACTTGCAAAGAGGGGAACAAACATGAGAAGAGTTGCACTGCTCCCAAATTTTCTTTCCAGGAGCATCACCACTTAATCATTTAAAATGTTCACCCAACAGCTGACATATGAAATTTTGAATTCTGTGCCCAAAGGTACTTTAGAGGTATCAGTGTATAATATATAATAAAAGGAGGATTATGCAGAAATAAAAAACCACCAGTTTAATGGGATTAGATGCACAACCTGATAGGTTTCCACTTACTTAGAACAACAAAAAAGATTAGTTTACATTTTGCATTTCTTTCAAAAAAGCAAATGAAACCTATGTAGGCATGGATATTTAGTTTATTTTGTAAATCTCTAAACTAGTACTGCTAAATAATATGCTAATTAATTGCCTTTTCATTTCTATAGAGTTAATAGTTCAAATTCTGTCATCTGACACAAAAAGGGTACATTTCCTGAAGTTTATTCCCTTCTCAAAAGGTAGACACCTCAGGGCCTGGTACAGACAACTGTTTACAAATTTGCTCAGCAACTTAGAAGGAGAGCAGATACACTAGGACTGAGAGTATCTTTATTGTAATGAACTGCTAGCTAATCACAGAAAGAAGCAGCAGGACCATGGAATGCAGGCATAAAAGCTCAGCAGTTTGGGGGCCATTTAGCATGTGGACAAAAATTTTAACATCTTTCCATTATTCCCGTGGGAACCACTATCTTATAGCCAGGAACAATGAGGATAATAACTATTGTTATAGCTCTTTAAAAAGCACTTGTGCATTTAATCACATTTAATCATCTTGTGATTTGGGAGAATGATTCCCTGTTCATAGATCTAGAAACTGAGGCACAGAGGGGGCTGAGTGAATGTTGAGATAACAGCCCAGGCAGCCGATGACAGGGCCCAGCATCTCCCAGCCCCAACTCAGTGTCTGCCTGGTTTGCTGATGCTGAGTCACCAAGACAGGATCCCTGTACGTTTCACTACATCAAAAAAACTAAACATGTTTTCAAAATCGAAGCAAAGAAAAAGGTTAAACTATAAGTGTTTTGATGCTCTTTAGTAGTGAGATTCAGTATCCGGGAAAATTCACTGACATAGAATGCCTCCTAACTCAAAAATGCCGGGGAAGCACAATATACTTGCCTGGATGAAGCTGTTGTTTTCTTCCTCTTATGTTTCTAATGAACAAAGGTTTCCAAGCCTGGAATATTTGAAATCATTTGTGATGTTTACCTTGCAGATGTAATAATAAACAGAACAGTCCCTATTTCAACACTATGATATCACATATTAACAACCTCTATGCAGTGGATTCCACAAATTATGTTAGAAACCGTAGCCAGATAGGGTACATGCTTGCGTAATTCCTGTCTCTTTAGCAGACATTATTGTTTCTTTAAAGATTTTTCCTTTTGGTGTGAAATGTATGTTCAGAAACTATTTGGCATTCACTTGGCTATAGCTATCATCCAGCCATCCTCTATCAAAGCGTTTAACTAAGAGAAGAGGGCCTCTCTGAACCTTAGTTTCCTCATCTATATACCAAGATTATGGAAATAGGTGACCTTGAATGTCTCTTCTAGCTGTAAATGTCTGCTGTATTAACTATTTTTAAATGTCTTTATTTGAATATTTAAGCCTTTAGAGGTTCCATTCTAAACTGAAAAGCCAGAGTAGCTCAGTAAGTTGGTTGAATGATTAAATTTCGTCCATATTATGTGTGCTGATCAACTCAGCTAACAATATATGGGTTATTTCAGTTATCATTCAGCCAGATATTTATCATTTGTGTAGCATCTTGTGCTGAAAGCTTTTTGTAGTAAAAATGAGTAATAGGTAAACTCTGCTTTTACTAATGGGGACTTAGCGTTTGATCTTTTAACAGTGAAGTTTTCAGCAAGAGCATCTGAAGAAAGGTTTTGATATTGATTGTGTACTTCAGACTGACGCAGGCCTGAACTGAAACCGGTTCCTTCCAGAGCTGTCTGCTCTTACATCTTCTTTCCTAACTCTTTGCTCTGGTGTGTAAATATATTCTTGTATAGTTCTTCAGGGATCTACAAACTAGAGAAGCAAGGAAAGCCATACATCTTGATTTACAGCCATGTCGAATCCTATCTGTAAGGATAAAGTAAAAAAATAAATGTTTTTATTTGATAGATTCTAAAATCAGAAGTTTTTTGAACATTGATCAAAGACTGTGATGATGTTACTTACGTGTATTGAAAAGATACAGTTTTGGTGTATTTTGAAATTCTTAACTTCCAATCATAAATGTTTTTATCTAAACCTATTTGTGAGTTGCATGCTTGAAAAATTATTTTAGAAGCTCTTTCATCATATTTTACCACCCTCCTTTCAACATATTATGTTAGTTTTTATTTTTGCTGTGAGTGAAATCAGAATCTCTATAATGCAGAAATTTTTTGAAGATCCTCGTTGAGTCATAAGTTGTTTGCCCACCTCAGACTCGTTGGTGGATTGTGCAGTTACCCTATTTAATTTTAATGGTCATTTAAAAAAAAGAAAAAGAAAAGGAAAACATCTATTATTCAGCATGGATTACATTTTATGTACTGTCATTTTTCATCTTGTCCTTCTAACTTTGTAAAATCCTCCCCAGCAAATATAAGTACCAATAAACCTTGGAAACCAAAACTAAGAATCAGGCGGCAAGTTAATACTTATCTTCATAAAACATGAACATCATCTTGCTTTTTTACCAGTCTCATTTTAGTACTAGCTTTATGACTTTGAATACTAGTTTTTCAGTGATAAATGGAAAGTAGAAATTATGAGCTGCTCTCCCATTTTACTGGGGAAACTGAGAACCAGAAAAGTTAAGTGACTGGTCCAGGCCTCCCACTGAAGCCGTGGTAGAGCCAGTCCTAGCAGCGTCCACATGCTGGTCCCCGGTTCAGCACTCCCTCCATCATGACTGCCCATTTGAAGGAGCACTGAAGTACCATTTAGCGTATTTCCTGTGATCATTTGCTTTCCAGCACATTATCCAAGATGTGCTAGCTAAAATTTAACTGTCCTTTAGAATGATTTGTGACAATTCTCCTTTACTCTTTTGACAATGTTAATTTTATAAGCTAGTTTGGAATTTTATTACATACTCGCCATGTTACCTAGAAAGATGTTCTCTTTGAGAATCTGATTCCTCCTCCAAGTAACCTCTCTTCATATCTCAGGAGATGGTAAATCAAACATTAAGAATTGGAACTGATTCAGGCTCACATATGATTTCATTGAAAGCATCAATAGTTTAATGTTTTAATCCAAAACTGTTTTTGTAATTGTGCCCAAGATATAGACTCCGGAATACTTGACATAATTATTTGCAGGCAGTAGAAACCAGTGGAATCAGATGGAGCAATTTGCAAACACTAGAATAGCAATGGTTTCTCATTATAGTGCTCCCCTACTTATTAAATGAACATTTATTATTGAGCACCAGTTACTTTGCTGGATTACACACACACACACACACACACACACACACACACGAGAGAGAGAGAGAGAGAGAGAGAGAGAGAGAGAGAACCTGAGTAGAAGGTACCAAAACAGCAGTTGGGTAAAAGCCAAGACAAGAAAGAATTTCAGGCAATTAAGTAGGGAAAGTTCTTGAGGAAATACCATTATTTTTATTATCACTATAAAAACTGCAACTAACCTTTTAGAGTGGTTGCTGTGTATTAGGTATTTAAATATAATAATGCCTTCATTTCTTTTCATGATCTTTAAAATAGTAAGTGCTTTTGTTATCCCTGTTTTAAGATGAGGAAATTTAGGCACAGGGAGAGTAAGAAATTTGTCCAAGATTGCCCAATTTGAAGAAGGTTTTTAAAGCCTGAGCCCTTAACTCACAGGCCATATGATTATAATATCAAAGATGGTGTTTTAACTACATAGTTTGACTTTTATCTCATATAAGTTTCTTGAAAAGGAGTTAATAACAGTTTAAAAAGTTAGATTGAAAGTAGGAAGTCAAGAGATGGCTGGGCAGTGATTGGATCATCCCTTACAGCAGAAGAGAACTTGGAATTCTCTAGGGGAAGGCAGAGGAAGGGGAGGGACACTGTACCTTCCGGTCATTTTTTCCCCTCCCCTCCACGCACTGTTAGTTGTTGAAATAGGAACTTGTCCACTTTAAAGAGAGTTATAATAATTTGGGGGGGGGCATGATATCGCTATTTTTTAGCTCTTTCTATATACTACAAAGGCCGGGACTCGAGGAATATTAGTTTATCTGAATTGTCAATCAGATTTTTACATTAAAGCACACTACTTTCTTAACTTTCATTACTAAGCGAGAGTGGGATTCCAAAAGAGTAGGGTTTCAGAAATAGCGTCAACGTTGGTATTACTGGTTTGTCTTCAGTGTGGGAGGCCAAATACCTGGATTTCTCTGCGGGGAGACTCGGGTCTCGAGCAGGCCTTGCGGACCGGAACGCTGTCCTCGGGGGGAGCACACATGACTGCCTTGACAAATGCTTTCCCATTGGCTAGGAGAGGACTTTGCTTCTGTTCTCCATGCTTTTCTGTGCTCTCCCAGCCTTTCTCACATCCCCCTTGTTCAAGGAAGAGCTAGAAGGAAAGCGTGTAGTTCCCAGCCCACCATGCTCAGGCATACATGTCACAAGGAGAAGGGACAAGGCACCTGCTGGCTGGCACCCCCAGAGCAGGGAAAGCTATAGCCGCCCTTCCTTCAACGAATAAATTAACTCCATGCTTTTCTTTGGACCAGACTATGAATGGATGTCAACTAATTAATCTTTCTAAAGCATGATTTTACTCAAGTGAATTGGCTGCTCAAAAACTTAATGTTTTTCCATTTTAACAGAATATAATTCTTAGCCTTTCATTTGCGACCTTCCATGATTTAGGCCAATGCTGTCTGTGTATGCTTGGCCTTATTTGACAGTATTCCCCTTTTTAGTCAGGCCCCCACTTGCTCCCCCTGGGTTTAGACTGAAGCCTTCAGGGATGCCCCCTCCACTTCCCATCCGCACTCCCTCGAGCATTATCAGCCCCCAGTACACGCCGCATACAACCCTCTTCAAAGCACCGTCTCCACCACGCAGCCTTGCTGAGCTTCTCTGAACCCCTAGACAATTTTATCTCTGGCTCTCATCCTTTCTGTGTTTGAGATATTTATGTGCATATGTTATGTTCTTTACTAAGTTCTGGGTAGAATCTGTACCTAATTTAACCTTGTATCTTTCAAATCACCTGTACTTTACATCAGAGGAAGTTAAAACTGTGTAGGTATAAGAGGACGTATTGATTACTTGTAATAATATGTCTTTTTACAACTTTTTTCTTTTTTTGTGGGTGTTATTTTTTATTTATTTATTTATTTATTGGGGTCACATTGGTTAATAAGATTATATAGGTTTCAAGGGATACATGACATGTATTTTGTGTGCCCACCACCCAAAGTCAAATCATTTTCTGTCACCACATATTTGGTCCCCTTTAATATTTACTGCTCCCTGTCCCCCTTCCCCCTACTTCCACTGTGCCCTAAGAAACAAGTGAAGAGAGAATAGGACCAGATCTCCTGATTTTCAGTCCAAGACTCACCCACCAACCACAGTGGTTCTCCCCCTGGCTTGCACATTGGAATCGCCTGACATCAGATATTCTGATCTGAAAGCCCCAAGCCATAGAGATTGGAATCTCAGGGGTGCAACCAGACATCAGTAGTATTTAAAACCCTCCATGTGATTCTAATCTGCAACCAAAATTGGAAGAAATGCCCCACTGCTCAATGGCCCTTGGACCATTCTTGCTTTCCTAGGTAATTCTGTTAATTTTGGAATTCTTTTAATTTGAGAAACTTTTAACTTTTTTCATATATAGAAAATTTTAAAGTAGAAAAATGCTAAATGTGAGATAATAGTATAGTATGTTTTGTTTTGCTTACAATAATAGCTTACTTGACTGTTTAACTTTTCAGATATTTCGAGAGAAAGCAGTGGAACTTGGGATAAAATTGCTCCCTGCATTTCTTACTCCCTCTGGAATACCTTGGGCATTGCTGAATTTAAAAAGGTAAAACTCTTCATTTTCTACAACAAATTTCAAGTTGAAATAGACACCGGATGGATAGGAACTTGTATGATGTTGGCCACTTACTCCATTGGAAGTCTTGGCATCTGCCCTTGTGTCGGAAGTTATTGATTTTTCAGTGTTCCATGGTCTTCGATGGGTCCCTGTCGAGGGATAGCATGACCCCGACAGAGTTATCCAAGCCAAATGTGCTGTGAGGTTTTCACTGTCATGGTGACACTGCATCAGTGAAACTGTCTCCATAGATTCCAAGAGCATCTCATTGTCTTTAAAATTGTCATGAAAATACTTCAGAGATAGAACACTTGGACTAATCAGAGCTCCCATGCAATGAGACTGGGAGCACCTGAGACCGCCCCACCCACAGTGACAGGAGGGAGGGGAATTGCTCCACTGACCCAGATCAAACCAGCCTTCGCATCCCATTTGGGTGGAGAACCCTGGTGTGACACGTCCATGGGAATGTGGCCCCAAGAAAAACCTGGGCTGAGAACTTTATGGCATTCTCCCAGGGAATAGCTTGAATTTTCATGATAGCTTGAGCATTTTGTAAATAAGCAATTTTATCTTAAGCTTTTTTTCCTTAACTTCTTCCCCCGTAAGTAATAACTTGCATTTGCGCCTCTTGTGATAATGATGATGGTGATGATGATAGCTATTTATAAAATCATAAAATATGGTGCTTTCTTATAGACACTTTACACATATTACCACATTTAATCCTTACAACACTCCAATAGTGTCAGTACTGATGTTATCTCCTTTTTAATAATAAGGATCTCGAGTCACAGGCAGATTATATTACTTGCCTGATACCATACCGTATACAAATGGTAGAACTAGAATCTGTACTTTGATGCTTATGCACACACACTGATGCACAGGCATAAATTAAACAGCTTTCTTGTTTTCTAAATGCCAAGAAGATGCACAGGATGGTTTGGCAGGATTAATACAGATTTCTTCTTCATCATTTATTTTAGTGACATTTTTTTCCTAAAATGAATTATGAAAAATCATCAGTTAAATGTCATGCATTATTTTCATTTGTATGTTATATCTGAAATTATTCCTGTACCTGTCTGTAATCGTGAGAGGGGCGGGGAGTCAGGGGTAGTAGTGCTGAGGCAGTGAGGTGGGGAGAGTCCACACAACCGGTCCATGTTAATTGAGGTAGTTCTCTGGTGTATAATGTGACATCTCAGGATCTGTTTTCCCCTTTAAGGGACCTAAGGCTTTCTCTGTTATCTTGAAGACTGTAGCATATGCTGCTTTAGGGTCCTGAGGCAGTGGGTATGTGCTTGGCTTAGAGGCAGCAAGGCATTTGTTAGAGGTGTGTGTTTTTTTGACTCATGCAGACCACCTATATTACCTTCCAAGTTTTCAGACTTTGTATTTATAGACAGTATTCTGACCTAGAAACTATTGTATTACCTGAAATAAGACCTGATTATAAAAACACTGTACACATTTAACACATTTTTTCCCTACCTACACTCTGAGAAAAATTATAGAATAGCAGAAAAGTGCACAGAGCTAATTGGTTATCAAGACAACCATTGGTTATAAAATCTAGGTATTTTATAGGTACTGTAGGATTGTCTTCAGAGCAATCTTTTCAACTCTCCAGGCTTATTTGTAACCTGGAAGTTAGGCTACTTTAATTGTTCTTTTGTGAAAGTTTTCAGGTTCACAGGCCACTTTGGAATTCTGATGAAGCATGGCCCTCTCCTCAAAAATTGCATATTCCTGAGTACACATATTTTTACAGTTTCCCAAAGCAAACAGTGCCATAGGAGCCCGCCTATGACCTCAGGACCCCAGGTTTAAAATACTGGAGCGAAGGATCACTCCAATCATCTATCCTAAGATTCCATGGAACTAGTTCCTGTTGCTTCCTGGAAGGTAATGGAATTAGATCAAGGCCTGCTAAACCTAATAGACGTGTGGGCCTACATCTTTGCAAAATTCAGTCAATTCTTTTAAGGTGCTGATATCATTTAATTATTTCTAGCCTTTCTTAAAATAAGCATAAGAAATTGGATTCTTTTAAAGCATACTTAACTTTACTTAGTGTTTATTTCTAACAACCAAGAGGATTTTTTCTTAGTTAAATCTGTCCTTAGTGTACAGTGGAGACATTTTTTTGGTACCTAAAGGAATACTTCTAAAAACTTTCTAATACTGAATCGTCTATTATCTTTCATACATGTGCCTCTTGAAAATTCATTAAATGGGGCATTCAAGTTTTTCTTAACACCTTATTTTGCATTTACAGTATTTTACATAGATGTTTTTGTTTAATTTAGAAGATTATAGGAAACTTCTATATGGTGAAAAACAATGTGCCATTTCATTTATGTGTTCTCCGACATTTTCAGGTTAAACTAGAGGCAATTAGGTGACTATTTGACAGCTGATAGGAAAACTTTTAATTTCTTCCTGGCATCCTGTATGAATTTTTTTATTATATATTTCATCCATTCTCCATTCCATTTACTAAATAACAATGACTTGCCCAAATTTTCACAATAAGCCTTGGCAAAATTAATAGTAATATCATTCTACTAAAATTCTTATCTCTTTGCCCAATCAAGTCTACTCATCGAATCCCCTTCCAACTGGGAAGCTGATTAGGAAGAAAGCAACATTTTATATTTATCTGCAATAATTACATTTCAGGATACACTATTGATGTCAATCTGGATATATATGCTGTTTTATCTGAATCTTTGTGTTTTTACAGTTTGCGCCAGGGGATAAGGGACAGATGCTATGGAGCTTCTTTGCTAGTTTTTTGAAGGCTGTCACCAGTAGAAGTTTCAAAGAAGAGAGGAGAAAAATATGTCTGGCACAATCATATTTTCTTAATTACCCTCTCAGAATAAGGGAGTGTCTGTAGAAGGATGCCCAAGAGGAAAAAAAGTGCTTGAGGATGCTTTTTAGAATAGCTGTGTTCATTGTTGACTGGCTTTGAAACTCTTGGCAATAATTGTGATGGGAGAGGCACAGAATATGCCATCTATAATTCTGGTCTTCCGTCTCAGATCTGAAAATAGTTATGGATGCTGCTCTTTGCCAACAACTATCTGTTAGCAAAGATGTGAACTTATTGGTATTATTTGTTCACATCTCTCTAGCATTCAGGTTATTACCTAAAGATAATTGGTTTCTTTACCTTTTCTTTGTAAAATAAATAAATAAGCATTTATTTGAGCCCCTGCCTTGATGAAGGTTCTGTGCTAGGTCCTGGGAAGATTGTCCTCTTCTCTTCACTTCATTAAAAAATAAAACAGACGTGGTCTTTCCCTCTGGGTATTTACAGCATAGTTGGTAAAGCACAATATATATATTTTATGTTATATTATACACTCATTCATGTAACTGACAAATGTAAGATAGTCTGTGCCAAGGAGAGAGAATAAGTCTCACTGAATTGAGTTTAAAGCAAGCAGTATTTTGAATTGGGGACATTTATGCATTTGGAGCCAAAACACCAATAAACCAAATTGGATTTCAGTATTTGTGCAAACTGAGAATAGCAGAGAACCTAAATAATTAATTCATATTCTACATTAGGAACTCTGTCCCAAAATCTGTTCAGAAAAAGAAAGTATTTTATAATGATCTCTTCTGCAACACCTGTAACAAGTTCAAGAGCTGCTGTATGTAGTTGCAGAGTCGTCAGAACTGTGATGTAGTGGCCGGTGGTGACTGGACTGAACAAGCATGGAGGTGGCAGGAACCGCGCCAGACTGGGCGCGCAGTCTCGCTTCCCCAGCACGGCAGGACCGTGAGAATGCGGGACTTAAATAACACCCCCTGGAAGAAAACCATTACCTTTTTAACAGATTAGATTTGGGAGAACCCAATTTCTCTCATGTAAAAATGTCAAAATGTGATGCCTGATCTCGTTATTACGATTAGCAAGAGGCCATATGCCTTTTTCCTTCCAGCCTAAAGAAGAAAAATCACCTCTGTGATTTATAAATTCCAGTATTTCACCATTTCCATATAAGTGAGCATAATTCAAGCCCAGGTAGAGTAAGCTTATTAGATTTTAAGTTTTCTAAAGTGTGTTCTTAATTTTAAATAATATAGGCACTCTTCCCATTTTTCATTTCTATCACTGGGCATACCTTCCAGGCGTGCCTAATAATTATTCTGTCTTTCTTGATAAATGAGTTAGTTTTAGCTGTGTACTATTTTATCACTTGTTTGTCTTTGTGGATTTCTCTGAACTGACACTTTGCTGGTGGTTATATTAGGTTAGCGGAACTGTCTACAGCATGTGCTTTTAGTGCACTCGTCAAGGAATGTTCCAGAAATGACTGATCTGCATTCTCGCTCTTGTTAGTCAGCAAGGTGATGAATGTGGTACAACTCTCTCACCTGCTTTTATTTCCTGCTGTGTGAAGTTTTATTTACTAATTACCCAATGCAAATGCACACTACATCATTAGTTACATTTACATTGCAGTTTGTATTATTATAATTTAATTTCAAATTGCTTTACTTTAACTGAAATGGGGCCTTAATTAAGAATAGTACATAATGTTTTCTAATAGTGAAAGATTGTCTTTTGTGAGGCATGTAGTGTACATATTGTAACAAAAGGCACTAGGCCCCTTATTTGGTTTCTTAGTACGTCCGTGTTGTAAAATGCTTAAATATTAAATTATAGTTGGTTAGTTTTAATAGACACAAACTCTGAAAGACGGTTTAATTAGGTTATATATTTTAAAAATATTTTTCATATATCTCCTTGTATATTTACTTGACAGTTGAAATATAAATTTCTGGATCATTAAACTTGCTAAGCATTTTTTAAAGTAGCTGATTTCAGATTTGAAAAAGTGTATTATGTTTTAGCATTACAGAATACAGTTCTGTACCTTAACATCATAAAAATAATGTAAAAAATATCAAGAAGCAAATTTCCTGAACATGAGCTGATCAGAGTTATTTCATGATTTACTAATATTCTAAGAGGCAAAATATCCCTTAGTTACCCTAAAAAGTGTTCTGTAACAGTGATATATACCCTGAGCAGAAAATCAGAGCCGCATCTTACAATTTATCTTTTATTACATGTGCTATGGATCTGTTAAATTCAAAGTTCTATAAAAAGAAGCTACAGTCTTACCAAGTATTTTAAGCTAACCTGTTTTTATTTTTATTTTTTATGATTGCATGTTTTATTATATTGGGTTTCCGGCTTTTATCTATTTTAATTCATTTGCCCACTTAAACTCTTCTGGAAGCAGTAATAACCATATTTTAAGGTTTTACTACTGATATGCACAGTTATTAATATTATATATTAGAATATCATTACCCTTGTTGAAGCTGCCATTTACTAGCATTGTCAATATAGCTCTTCAGCCTTGGATAATTTACATAACTGAGTTTGTCTTCTCATAATTAAAACTAAATAACAACAATAGTAGTAACTAGCGTGATGATCTCATAAGGCTTTTGTGGAAATCTAATGAAGAAATATCTAGAAGAATGTTAATCATTGCAAAGTGCCATGAAGTAAATGTAAATTGGAGTTATTAAGTCATAGTCTTGTTCTGAATTTTCATTATAAAGTATGGTATATGATAAAATAACATAGCTAAAACTAACTTGGTTCTGATGCCTTTTTATGGAGATCTTCAGTTTTTAAGCCATTTAGTGCTACCAATCCATTCTTAAGCTCAAGTTTCATTTTCTTAGGTCAGGAAGGAAGATGGTATTGGTAGAAACAGCTGGAAATATGGAGAGAATGTTTCCATGTAGTTCATGCAGGATAGTTGTGGCTCCATGCTCACACATTTACTGTTTTTTAAATTATTTTGGAATTAATCTATAGGGTCAAAACAATTTCCTCTCCAAAATTATATTTATTGTTGAATCATCTCCTCTCAAAATAAGAACTCTTTAATCCATAGATTTAAGAAGAGTGTAAGGCAATAAAACGTAATGGTTTTTTTCAAGTCCCGCATGCTCGCTAACACTTAATTAATATGATACAACCAGTCTATGGCAAGTACATGCATCCTTGCTATATATAAACATGCACATTCTATTTCCTAGTTCCTAGACTGTCCTACTTCTATCAAGGGTCTGACTGCTGTGGTTACTTACTTTCTGTCAGTGATGCTCCACCTTCCTGGTGCTTTAGAATAACTAGGGCATTAAAATATATATATATATATACACACACACACATATATATACACATATACACACACGTATATGTACATGTACATGTATATGTGTATATATATATATATCATTGCTGCCTCCCTACCCCCAATCTGTTTCAGTTGGTTTGGAGTTAGTTCTTGGCATTTTTATAAGCCTCCTCAGGCATTCTAATATTCAGCTGGGTTGAGAACCACTGCTTTATGTCTAGTATTTATGTCCTGAGGGTAGTTTCATTTCTCCTCTCCGTTAACGCTGAAGACTTTTCCCTGCCCATTGATTGTGAACTTATTGAAATATAGAATATTAGAAAATTGGTTTGATAATGCCCAGCTTTAATAGAACAGTGGTTCTCAAACTTTAGAGTGTATAAGAATTGCCTGGAGGGCTTATTAAAACACATATTGCTGGGCCCCACCTGCAGAGTTTTGGATTCCTAGGGTTTGGGCCAGGCTCCAGAATTTGCATTTCAAACCGGGCGCAGCTGATGGAGAGAAAGGCTGATGCTGCGGGTCCGAGGACTACACTTTGAGAGCTATCCTAATACAGGGGAATGACGGAGCCCGCCGTCAGAGCTGTTCAGAGTCCTAAGTCTCAGCTGCTCAGTGAGGCGCCCAGCTCCAAACATCCACGGACAGGCAGAGGGTTGTTGTTCCTACCGCTAATTTATTCGTTACCAACATTTTCACTTAGATCTAAGCGGTATGTTGCTGCTTCTAGAAAGCCTCTAATTCCAGGCACTAATTACCCAGGAAGAGTTTACAATTTCCTCCCCCCCTCCTGCATTATTATTATTATTATTTTCTTATCTAATGAGACTAGAAAGCAAACTTTGTGCCATTTGAACAGAGCAGGAGGGGGAAAAGAAGGCATTTTTAATGAAGGACTTCAGGGTAAGTTTAAAAAGAGCCGGTTCCTGAAGCCATTCTGATGGCTTCAGGCAAAGTAACTTTATCCTAAGCACCTGGTGGCCTGGGCCTGTACCTGCCGGCACTCCAGGAACAAGGCCAGAGACAGCGTCGTCCCCCCAGCCGAGGAGGAGGGCGCCCGGCTGCTTGCCAACCCTTTAATCCTTCACCCGGCTCCAGATCAGTGTCTGTGCCAGGCCGCAGCACTCTGACCCAACTAAGGTGCCTGTTTATTGCCAGTGGACAAGAAGGACGGCAACGGTTAGCTTAAACGGAGCTGGCGTGCAGAGCCCCTCTGTCGAGACTGACGGGACACACAGTTCCGCCAAGGGTGCCTGCTGTCCCTTGGTCATGCCTGTGGGGCCGCGGGGATTTGACGTGCCTAAGGGCGTCTGAACTGTTCCCTTGTTTCCCACTCATCCAGTCGTAATTGAAGGTAATATCCAGGTAAATGGGGCTTTCGGTGCCTTTTTGATCCCTGGAGGAAGGAACAGGCCGCCTCTGCCCTTGACCGCGGGCTCTGGCGGCCTCGTTGCTTCTCCACGCCACCCTCTCCTTCTCCACGAGTTCCCGGCCCCACAGCCCACGTCCCTGCGCAGCCGGGGCAGTGACAGAGAACAGACGTGGGCCTGAGGGAACCGGCTGGCCCTGCACGCCACCAGATACTAGATATTGAAAAGAAGTTTTGTTCTAGACTTCCCTAGCACCCTGCATTTTAATCAAAGGCAGGAGTTTCGCAAAGGTAACGCGTGGCCAACTGGAGACAAGCTGTCCTCAGAGCCTTGGGGGTCTGTGAAGGCGCCTTCCTCACTCTTCAGTGTTCGGTACCCAGAGAGCCTCGGTACAAAAGCCCATGGGACCGAATCGTTAACTGTGGCCACAGCTTTGTCCACAGCACCCTCATGGTTTAAGGAAACTCTGGGGAAATTTTTGCTTAAGGACAGGAACAGCCATCCGAATGCAGCAACTCAAAATGGCTTTCAGCTCGAGGTTTTCGAATGCCCAGAACCAGCATTTTACAGATTCAGCTTTGTTCCCACTCTTCACACAATCGGTGGCAAATCAGCCTTGGTGATTTGAAATGTACCCTGTGTACAGAATTCAGATCAGGAACAAGTCGGGACACATAATTCATACAGTGTCTTCACAGGTCAAAGTGGAGTGATCTGTTCGAGGAACGTGCTATCCTAAGTTTTTAGTGCAGCACAATCAATTTCCCTGTGATCATCTCCAGACCAGGCTCATGTCCCTAGTGTGAGGCAAACCTTTAAAATACATAATTAATAAAGTTTAATTTAAAGGTTTATGAAATCATTTTAATGGGTGTTTGAAAATCAGCTTGGTATGAAGGCACTTTCTCAGCCCTTATAATTGTTACTCACTGTAAATATTACACCAACTGCGTTGAATCTTTGAGTGGGAATTGGAAGGTCAATATAAAATATTTATACCACAGCCAATAATTTTTAAAGGCCTTGCAATCTCAGTGGGTGCGTTCACCACTCCATGTTTCCTGCTTCTGCAGTAATAGTTATAGTTGATCTGTTTTGAAAAATGGGATAAATAAGAATTGATTGCAGTCTCTTATTAACTGGAAAAAGGAAACTGATGGAGCAGTAGTAAGAATTAATTGTAATTATTAATCTGGAAATTAATGTGCAGCAGGGCATGAGTACAGTTTGGTGATTTAGCAATCATGACAAATTATCTTCCTCTGTAAGGGGGACAGTTGTTAGCTTTTCTTTATTTGACTTTTAGTAACAGACCCAGTTTCAGAAAGACAGTATGAACGCCCATGTTGCCCTTTTTATCCTAGGCATGTCAATTGGAGTTTAGCGTTATTAATTAAATCTCGCTTTCCCCCTTTGTCATGTCATGCTATAGCTTTTATGGAACATTATACAAAACAGTGATTACTGGTAATTGACCTGCATATGTTGAATAATCTTAAGATGCTACTGAGAGTTTAATGTACCTTGTAAATTGAGAGGCTTCCAATTAAGTCGAGTTCTTAAGATAATCACTTTCAAAACTAATCAAGTAATAGGACATTAGTAAAGCTCTTATTGACTTAATTGTGACAAATTAATAAACAGACCCAGTGCAATTACTATAATGGCTTTATCAGTGAGTAGTTTTCCAAAATTTAAGCATAAATCTATTCTACCCCCTCGAAGTACAATAAAAGTTACAGACGTCACTTTAAGATGGATATCATTACTGATAGTTATATGTGAGTACATTGTGCAAATAGCTTGAATTTTTTGTGTATTTCTTTTTTTTTAAATGTGATTACATTTATTTCAGAAGTCAATGAATCTACTTGTTAAGTCTTTATGCCATATGATTATATGAGATCTTCTATATGCCTTGGACAAAACTATTGCACATTCTTGTGTTTTCTCATCTCTGCTTTTCTGGGCTTGTGTTCTTGGGTTGATTCCCTCTCTCCTGCAAGAGCTATGCAGTGCCCTGTCCCACTCTCCCTGACCCAAAGAGCTCTCAGCACAGTGCATTTTTATACCTGGTTGGCACTCTGCAAATAGACTTTGGAAGCCAACGAATTACGAATTACAAATTTGCCATATTGTTTTAATATCTGACAGTGCCAATTCCTGTAACTTTGCTGATTGCAAGTGTTTAAGAAAATGGCAGCCAAAAGAACAGGAATGTAAGTCGTGCATCGACTACTTTAAGAATAGTGTGACAAGTCTGTATATTTCTCAGAATACATCTATGTGTTTAAGAGCCTGCGTTTTACTGAATATAAGTATAACTCTATTAAAAATAACGTGATCACATATCCTCTTTTCCTAAGCCTTGATTTTTTTCATTTTTTTAAGCAGGATTAATAGTATCAGTTTTACAAGAATAATGTTCATGACAAAACCTAGAAATTCAAGAAATTGGGGTCTTTTATACCTAGAAGAGTAGATCACTTGAGGCATTTCAAGATCCTGAAATGATGATAGGCATCCATATAGTCTATGTTACGGTAGACCTTAACAAGGAAGAATGGACTTTCAAGTAAAGTGTGTGTGTGTGTAATAGGTATACACACATCTGTAATTCTAGCTAGCCTCCCATGTGTTCAGTTTATAACACATAGTCTTCCTCCAACAAGGGAGGCATTATAGAGTCCTCATAGTAATTGTCATCATCTGGGACAACAAAGGGAAGAACACAATGAAACTGCCCAGCTGAAGAAGGGTTATTTTTAAATTATTGGAATACCCTAAAATAAGGACTGCAAATAAGACTAAAATTGTGGCAATTTCATTTATGAGGTATTTAAATTTGTGGGTTTTGAATTTAACAGAAAAAAATTAATTTAGCAATGTGTAAATGCAGCACCTCTTGCCATTCATTTACATGCAATTTCTGTAGCTAGTTGCATGATGGGATTTGCGCCCCACAATTCCATCAGGACCGTGAAAATAAGCCGGTGGTGTTTAAGCTTTTTTGTTCTCTTATTAGTAAAATATTATTAAACATTCCAAAACATGTATTCTTATTTACAAATTATATGTACATGTACCACTGTTTTAATGTCATATTTACTTTCAAACACTCAAAATAAAATTGTAAAAGGATAAGATATAAAATAAAATATTTTATTAAGAACAGATGAATGACATTTTTAGTGACGACAGTGCGATTCATTATTTTTTTAATTTCAGTTTAATGCTTGTGATACAATGAGTGATTCAGAGTTCTTGTTCTGTGTTGTTTCAAAACTTGGTTTGAACTCTGTCCAGGTGGAAAGAATGGGAAGTTATATGGATAACAGAGTGTGATATTGCCTGACCTTCCTAAAACACAATGTTTGTGTTAAATCCCATCCTTCAGTTATGCAAAGGATGTTTTTGTAATTCTGCTAGAAAATTTAAATTTTCCTGATATCATCATTTGTTCTTGCACAGTTATAGAAAGATAGAAAAGTCTTCTTTTGAAAGATTTTAAAGCAGGATACAAAATTCCATTATCAAGTCTGAGACAAGTATGAGTTTTAAAGGTGAACAACTTTCACAGATATTTTCATAAACATCCAATTTCAAAATGATGCTTTTCTTAGAGTGTCTTTAAAATTCAACTTTTTTTGGTTCATGTTCAATTGTTACCTTTATCTTCAAGTGGTAGACTAAGTGTGTTGTTTTCTTCCTGTTTCTTTTATTTCTCTCCTTTTTCAAAAATTATCTGGTAGGTAGCATTCTCCTGACAACCACTTGTCCCAGAAAACATCAGCAGATAGGAACACATTTCAGCTCTTGATTAAATATTTTGCCTCAAGACAGTCAGAAAATCTCTTTGGGTGCAAAATATTTTCATGATCTCTCTCCACCTCTTTACAAAGTATGTATTATTCTGTGTAAAGGTCTTGGATTTCAAAATTAACTGCATCAGTGACATTCTTTAAGTTCACAAACCCCAATATAATCAGCCCTCCATTCCTGTGGGTTCCACATTCGCGGATTTGACCAACGCAGAGCAAAAATAAAATGTTTTCTTGTTGCTGATATGTATTATGTAATTAGACCTCCGATGGTTGCTAATGTACTGAACATATATAAACTTATTGTCTTGTCATTATCCCCTAAACAATATAGTATAGCAAGTATTATATAGCATTTCATTGTATTTGGTATTATAAGTAACCTAGAGATGATTTAAAGTGCACAGGAGAATGTGCACAGGTTATATGCAAATACTACCTCATTTTATATAAGGGACCTGAGCATCCCTGGATTTTGGTATCGGAGAGAAGGTTCTGGAACCAACCCCCCACAGATATCGAGGGGTGACTCTACACCAAAAGTCTCCAAAAGCTGTAGAACCAGTGAGGGTCCCACTGGCTCCCCACCTCTCCTGATTGCGTTGTAATCTCTACGAGAAGCTCTGGGTGTCTTTTAGGTGAAACCTTTCACATAAGCACCAAGGGAGGGGAGCAGGGTCTAGCCGAATATTTAACTTAATAGCACTTTTTTCTTACTTTGAGATAAAACATTTAGAAATGGCAGCGTTGATAGTTTCTTCCTGCACTCTAATTAGGAGCCTTGCGTTCTGCTTCGAAGGCCGCTGCCCTAAACAGGACGCATCTAAAATCACTCACCTCCGTCGCGCCCAGACAAAAGCCTCATCGTTCAGCACTTTGTTGTGGGCATATTGTCTCATTATATTATGCGAACTTTGATCCTGTTTAGATTACTCTTGAGACTATTTTTTCAGTTGGCTTCAATGGAAGTTCTAAATTAGTTTTAACCAGATTTAAATGTTATAACAGTAAATAATCTTCTGGTACATTCTCCTTTATTTGTAGTAAGTTTCTCCACCCGAGAGCGGGCCAGCTGTGGAAGTGTGCCCGAAAAGGGTTCTAATTAGGTCAAGAGCTTCTCTTAGGTGAGTTATTGGTTTTAACATGCAGTAGGTCAGAACGCGCTTGAAGGCATTAATTTTTAATATTGATTTGGTAAGCCAAAAAATGAATGAGGGTGTCAGTGTGTACTGAAGGAATGATAGTGTAAAATGAACAGCATATTTGGTGCTGGCATCCAAAACTTTTACTAAATTCAAAGGGCTTCAAATGACAGAATTGGCTAATCTGTGTTTCTGAAGCCTATGACCAAGAGAATGGTGATTTCATATTTATATTTGAAAAAGAAGTTTCAGAAATGAATTTATAGAGTAAGTTTGAGCTCTATAGAATAATCTACAAAAGTAATAAATTTGCTTTTAAAGTTTTTCTGAAGACAGTAAAGAATAGGTCCCTTTTCAAACTATAAAAGTGCTACAAAATGTATTATTTATTATGTTGGATCTAAAGGAAAAGTGTGTAAAGGGTGGGGGTGGGAAGCAAGTGGAAGTGAGTGTACAAGCTGTAGGCAGCCAGACAAGCTGATATATTAATGCCTTATGCATCCTCAATTCTCTGTAGTCAGTCTACATAGGAGTTCCAAAAATATGTATATTTTTAAAGTTTCATTAATTTGATTTAATCTTGTCTGGCACAGATATAAATATCCAATTCTATAATTCAATTAAAAAAAATAGTTTGAAACTATTGGAACAAAAAAGTAATTTTATGCTTTTAAATGTCTTGATACATGGTAGAAAGACAGGGAAGAGAAAGCTGTCCTAATATTTTGCTGCCACTATAGGCTAGAGAGAGAAATAGTGATGTGACAGATACATGGATTGGTTGCCTCCTACCCACACCCCGACTGGGGTAGGAGACCAAGCCTGCAACCGAGGCACTTGCCCTTGACCAAGAATCGAACCCGGGACCCTTCCATCCTATGCTCTAACCACTGAGCCAAACCGGCCAGGGCTCAGATTCTTTGCTCTTGAACTAAGGTAAAGGTTTCTTCAGTTAATTTATTAAGGAATAAATATGCCAGTGAATAATTTGTACATAATTACCACAAAGCTATATTACAAAGGTCTCTCTGAACCGTGTCACTTCCACAAGTCTGAAAAGTTTCATTTTCCAACATTAACTTTCAGTTGACTACGGTAAACTGAGAGCTAGAAAATCAGGCCATTTTTTGTCTCCTTTTTTTACTCCAATAGGTATTTTTACATATTTGTTTTTAAATTACATTTATTGGGGTAACATTGGTAAGTACCATTATTTCAGTTTCAAGCACTCAGCTCTGTGATAGTCACCGGTACGTTGCCTGTGTGCTCACCACCCACAGTGTGTATGTATTGGACCCTCTGGTGGCCGTCCTGCTGTTGCTGTGTCTAGGAGTTGGTGGTTGCTCGCTTTCTGTTTTATATCCCACCTCTGAGTGAGGTCATATGGCTCTGGCCCTTTTCCATCGGACTTTCTCCTACTCTCCGGGAACTCTGGTTACTCTTCTTCTTGGTCTCTAAATAGTATTCCACAGGCCTCTGAAGTTCTGTTCAGTTTTACTCAATCTATTTTCTCTTTCTTCAGATATGATCAGGTATGTCGGTATCTTCAGGTTTACGGTTTCTTCTACCCATTTCTTTGGCAAGTTTTTCTTTAATTCTTTGAGGGTATTTAACCAGTTGCTTTGAAGTCTTTGCTAAATCAGCATCTAGACCCACTCAGGGTCCGTCTCGGTTCACTCTCTTCCTGAGCAGGAGTCACATTTTCCCGTTTCTTTGAATCTTTAGTAATTTTGGTTAAAAACTAGATATTGTGGATATATTCTGGACCCCTCAATGTGTTAGCCGTGTCTGAGAATGATTTCGTTGTTGTTTAGCAAGCAGCTGACTCCTGGATTCAAATCATAATGCTTTCTCCCCTGCCGTGTACGACAGGTGAGATTTCTGCTCAGTTCTTTCTGTTTCTAGCTGCTGTTGTTAACCTGACTCCTGGGGATCTTTCAGATTCCTGTGCAATTTAGCATCCAGTCAAGATTGGGGCAGAGTTTGTGGTAGGCCATCACCAGGCCCTGTTCTCTGACACATGAAACCAGTAAGGTTTTAGCTTTCTTTTTTTCTTTTCGTGGTTATTATTAGTATTTTTTTAAGGCTTTAGCTTTCTGTCTCTTGAGTCAGTCATGGATTCAAGAGCACCCCAAGTTAGAAAAGGCAGCAAACTCTCAAATCGCATCTCGCACGCTCTGCCTTGCAGAGATGAATGTTCCCCTGGTTTCTGTGAGCTGTTTTCCTGGTAATCCACTGATTGATGTCTGATTAAGTGGTGCTCCAGAGATTGGGGACAGGGATTATACTCAGATATTTGGTCCCGCCCCTTCCATGGCTCACTGGTTTTCAGGAGTTTCCCTCATCCCTACATTTTCAGCCGCTCTGACAACCTTTAACTCTGTCGGAAGTAAGACTGCAATTTTGTGAAATTCCGACTCACTGCAGTTGCTGCCTGTCAGTGGTTAACACTCTTAGTTTATGCTTGCTTTTGGTCACTTTCCTGTGCCTTTAAATAACAACTTATTGAATTTTTAAAATCTGTACACACACACACACACTACAGATTTTATAATTGTTACTTATTGGAGTATTTGCCAACCAATTCCCTTTACCATTACCGGAAGCCAGCAATCCCTATATTTTAAAAAATATAAAGAATTCTCTGTGTCATTAAACATTTTCTTACAACATGATCTTTATTGGCTGTATACTATTAGATCTTCTAACTGGACCATCATTTTTAACCTTTCCCTTATGGTTAGATATCCAAACTCTTTTCAGTCTCACGATGAGTATAAATGGTACTCTAATATACAAAATATGTATTTGTATTTGAGGATATAATATAAGTACTTGCACTTGAGGATAAAATTATAATTGTTTCTCTAGGCTACATTTCTGGAAATTGAATTATTATATTAGTGAGTGTGAATATTATTAATACTTTGATACATTATGCCAAACATCCTCGCAGATTTGTTGTACCAATTGTAGTGCCAATTGTCAGTAATCCTATAGGGTTACTCACTTCTCTTCAAGTCACATAACTTTAAATTTATTATGAGTTTTATTTTGCTAAAAGAATTGATTGATTGGTTTTTTATAAAGCAAACAATCATTTCAGATTTGTTCCTTTTTCTAAACTGTCTGCACATACTGTGCTTACGTTAACCAGAGTCACATTTGTAATATGGTTACATAACCAAAACAGTGGAATGAGTAGGAGCTTTCGTTTATTTACTTCAATTATTTGGCTTTTATCTCAGTTCTAAGAATACATAGAACATTTTTATATTCCACTTTAGAAAACAAGATATTTTAGAATTAGTTTTGTTTGTTTTTTAATTTTCACCTGAGGATGTTTTTTTCCATTGCTTTTCAGAGAGAGTGGAAGGGGGGGAGAGAGAGAGAAACATGGATGTGAGAGAGACTCAGTGATTGGTTGCCTCCTACACATAAATTGTTTAAATTCCATCTCGTTAGAATTACCTGCAAATAAATGAAGGAGTGTAACCAATGTCGAAAATAATAGCCCTTCATAGCCTTATTGGTAATCCACACTTTAAAAAAAGACAGGGGCCAGGGATCAAGCCTGAAACCCGGGTACATGCCCTTGGCCAGAATCAAACCAAGGACCCTTCCGTCGGCCGCCCGACGCTCTGCCCACTGAGCAAACCAGCTAGGGCTAGAACAAGTTTTATATTTCCTCCCTCTCCTCTCTTTAAAAACTGTTCTGAGATATAATTTATTGAACTTCTGCTTTACTTTTATTTATTTATTTATTTTTTATATCTTGATTGATTTCAGAGAGAGGAAAGGAGAGGGAGAGAGAGAGAGAGATAGAAACATTAGTGATGAGAGAGTCATTGATCAGCTGCCTCCTGCAGGCCCCCGACTGGGGATGGAGCCCGCAACCCGGGCATGTGCCCTGACCAGGAATCGAACCCTGATGGCCTGGATCCTAGGTCGACCCTCAACTGCCGAGCCATGCCTGACCGGGCTCTGCTTTACTTTTAAAGTTTTCAAAATGCCTCTAAACATTTTAGAATTGAAGTAAGACATGTTCTTAACAGTGTCTCGTCAGCTACTACGTATGTGGAAGGGGTGGGCATGGACCCCTCGCTGGTGCCTGTGAAGAGCACAGCACGGCCGAGGCTCCCCGGCCCTGCCCCTCCTGACGGCCACAGGCAAGCCCTGCACTGCTGAGGCACAGTTCCCTTTGGTGTAAACTGTGAGAAAATACTACCTACACGGTGGCCGTGAAGATTAATTGAACTACATGCCATGCCCTCATTTAAAGGAGGCATCCGATGGCTATAAAGTGTGGATTACCAATAAGTCCGCGAAGGACTGTTATCTTTGACTTTGGTTACACCCCTTCATTTGTTTGCAGGTAATCCTAACGAGATGAAATTTAAACAACTTACTTGCAAACAAGACATTACATGAAGGTAATTTTAATTAAATTTAAAAATTAGGTTAATTTCCACAATTATTTTCGACCAAAGTCTCTTCAAACTTGCCAATAATGCAAATTCCTGAATTGTCAGATCTTTACCCTTTAGAATTAAGTTTCAGTTGGTTTAACCCACGGGTTTAGTTGCTTGGATCAGCAGCCCTAGAAATCATGGTGTCCCTTACAAACACTACATATTGTCTATAGTAATGTACTTAGTATAATGAGTGAGTTTAGGCCCCAAAAAGATTTCTGCGGTAGGCATTTGGAAATCATTCTGAAAATGAACGTTGTGATAAAAGTCCTCTTCTGGCAGGGGATAATTTAGGAGAATAATCTTAACTTATTTCCTGTGCATATGGATACTCATAAGTAGATGGATTTTTAAGGGATGATTCATTAAGGACTCATAATTGATTACTTGGCCACCCTGCATAAAGGATGTACTGCACCTGTCCAAAACAGACAAGATTTCTCACCTTTGAGGGGTGGTGGGGGATCGCGGGACAGGATTTTTGTACTCTGCCTGAGTGACTCATGTAATATGTCATCAGTTTGTGCAGCTGTCTCTTGCTACTGGAAATATTTTTTAACTTCATTTTTCTGGCAGACATGCAGACGTGAAAGATTTCTTAAACTGCTATATATTTGGTAGTTGTATAGCAATTAAATTGCTTTAAGAAAGTTAGCTAACAGTAACAATTTGTTACATTTCAAAATCTTGGGAATGCCTTACTTTGTTTCATTATTACTTATGTTATAATTTCTATCTCCAAGTGAACATTTGGTGAATTTATTTTTGAATAGACATCTCTAAAATTGAAGAAAAAACCTGAAAACAGATTTCTTTTGGTTAGCTAAATGTCAGTTGCTAATGCAAAAGATAAAAATACTTTTCGGACTGAAGTCTTTATAGTTTCAAAGCACTTTCATGTGTATTATCCCATTTGATCCTGCTAAAATCCTACAAGGTGGGTTTTGCAGGTGTTACTTTGTTTTAAAGATCAAGAGATTGCTGCCCTAGAGAGTTTAAGGGACTTGCCCAAGGTCACACCTGAAAATTCTCTACATGCATAAGTAAGTTTAAAGATTATCTGGCCCGTTCTCTGATTTTACCTATAGCTTCTGTGTTGTCTAAATTCCTGGATAAAATGTTTTCCATTGTTGTTTAAATGCACCTTTTTTTCCTCCTCTCTTAATGGAGACATATTGATGAAACCACTAAATCTCTAAAGGGAGAAAATCAGTCGAATTTTGCAAAAAGATCAAAAGAAGAAAGAAATACTAAGAGGAATTAACTATAATATTTAAATATCAATAGGTATAATCAGCTAAGCTATTGAACAGGTGAGCCTAATACAGTTTATGAAAAGGTATTAAGTGTCGTGAGAAACAAAAATATTTATAGTTTCAAAATACGTTTTATACTTATTTCTATACAATAATACTGTGATTTTTCACTGTTGAATATGACTTAAAAGAAAGAAGTTATTGCCCAAATTTTCAAGATTTTTAAAACAAAATCCTTGGTGAGGAAATACTTTCTAAATAGGGCACAGAACTAGAACATATATATGGAAAAAAGTGAAAAATTTTACCTAATAAAAATTAGTGAAGAGAAATTATTAAAATCAGAAGACAAGCCACAAATTGGAGAAAAAAATACAAAGCACATGATGGATAAAAGGCAAGTTTTCTTAATGTATAAAAAGCTCTTGCTAAAGGCATTAGTATGACTCTGGATGGTCAATGTGGCATGATTGTTGTATTCAAAAATTAGAATAGATCTATCAATAGACGACTGGTTTAGTAAAATGTGATTATCCATTTTATGAAACATTATTTATCATACAGCTGTTAAAAATGATTATCTTAAGAAGGTGTTTGTGATGAGCTACTAATTGAGACAGGTACCTTGCAAAGTACTGTAAATAATGCAATCCCATTTTATTGAAAAGAACACATTCTAAATATATATAGCCATACACTTATGTATGCACATGGGTGGATAGCTCTGTTTAACCAGAATTGGCAAGAGGGAGAAATCGCAAGGGGTTAGGAATACAATATTTGCTTTTCTCAATTTGTTCTTACATTGAATGAGTGTGCATTACTTGTGTAACTTTTTTAAAGTATAAAAATAATAGAACTGTGGGAAGCAGTAACACTGATACATCAATTAGACAAGTTCATAAGCATCTACGTCTCAAAAAAATATGTACATTGGCAGTGAATATCAGAAGCTCATATGTAAAGAAATGCAAATAAAAATAGCATTAAGATGTTAATTTTTTTCACCTAACAGATTCAACAAGTTTTTAAAATTTTATAAATGCCCCGAGTTAGGAGCTAGAACATTCTCATGCATACTTAGAGTGAGCATGTATTGGGGAAACTCTATAGAAGGTAATTGGGTGGTCTTTATTAAATTTAAATATATACTTATGACCTGGAAATTCCACTGGCAGGATTTTATCCAGGAGATCTACTCAACAATATGCAACATTGTTTATAATAGCAAAACTTGAGACAAAATAAAAATGTTAGAATAAGCCACTGTACCCCTACACACTGGCATACTAGGCAGCTGTAGTGAGGTAGAGCACCCAGATGCTTTACTTCTTCATGAAACACAGCAAGTAATATTTATGGTATACTTCCATTTGTGGAGTGTGTGTGTGTATGTGTGTTGTTGTTTGTTTTTTGTCTAGTGACCATGCACTAAGAAATATTGGAAGAGATGTCAGTTATTGTTTTTACTCTGAGAAATAATAATGGGATCTGGACTATGAGGCAGTTCCTTTCCATTACATAATCTTTTGTATGTTTCAATTGTTTTGCCTTATGCATATTATTTTCATAATTTAAAAATTATTTTAGGAAAGCCATTGCAAAAAATGTCACTGGAATTAAATTTATTTTTATAAGGAACTATAAAAGGAAAATTAAAATGATCAAATCTGTGGGGTTTTTCCTTACAATTGTTAATTATGGTCATTAGAGCAAAACCTAAAAACAGAACTCCTACTTCTCTTTATCATGGCCATTCCTACCTCAGTCTTTCCCATCTTCTTAACTGGCACCGATATCCACACAACTGCTAAAGCCAAAAAACTAGGAATCGTCCTTAATCTCTGTCTTCCCTCATTCCCAAATCCAGTTCTCCCTGACAACTCCCACATCCAGACATTGCCTGAATCCCTCCACATCTGCCCATCTCTACTCCTGGTACCCAGTCAGACCACCATCTGTCTCTTGCCTGGGTACCAGTTTGCTAGCTTACTTCCAGTCCCGCTCTCATATAATCGGTTCTTCCCAGTGTCCAGGGTGAGCTTTTATCACCTCCTATTTACAACCTTTGTGTGACTTCCCATTGGACTTAGGATAAATCCAAATGCTGCTCTGGCCTGCAGGTTCCTGCGTGTTCTGCCCCTTTATCAGCTCCCCAGCGTTCCTGTCATAGAGTCCCCTCGCTGATTGTCCTTCAGCCACACGGCCGGCCTTCTGTGTTCATGCTTTGTAGGTCATGCCCACCTTAGGGCACTTGCAGGAGCCACCCCCCAGGTCTTCACTGACAGGTTCTCTCTGTCTCGCTGGTCTCAGCTTGAAGATCTCCCCTTCAATGGGATATTTCCAAGAAGCCCTTCTAAAGAAGCCCCCCATCAGACTCTGTCACATCCTCCTGCTTTACCTCTGCTTAGCACTTACTACAAGACAATCACGCCATGTGTCACATTGGCATTTTACTATTAACCGGAGCGGGTAATCTTAAATTCTAAGAATGTATATTTTGCCGATGGGACCCAAGAGAGCATTTTCACTTTGAGTCAGGGGAAAGTAGCCCATAAACATGGTCATTGTTCTTAAATTGACATTTAAGGAAAGAGAAGGCACTCACTCATCAAAGCTGTAAGATTTATTTTATACCAAGAGTAACCCCGATCCATAAAACCCTGGAATCCTCCTACCAGTTCATTGCTTTACTTCACAGCAGTTAATTTCAGACCAGATCTCTGTGGAAGGCCTGTTCTTACTTACTCTGGTATAATTTGTCCTAAATTCAGCCTCTCCCCTTCCATTCCAGAGTCCCCTGTCTCTCAGAGGTTCTTTTCTTTCCTCTCCTTTTTTAAAATATGCCTTTATTGACCTCAGAGAGAGGAAAGGGAAGGGAGAGGGAGAGAGAGGAACCTCGATGATGGGAGAGTCCGTGATTGGCTGCCTCTGCGGCCGGGCTTGTGCCCTGCCCGGGAACCTAACCACAGTCTCCTGGACCCGAGGTCGATGCTCAGCCGCTGAGCCTCGCCGGCCGGGCCCTCGGAGGTTCTCTTCATGACATCACCGAGTCCTACCTGTCCTCCGTGGGTTAGGGACAGCAGGGGCTGGGGCCCAATTATTACATAAAGTTCTCTGAGCCTGGGTTTGCCCTGTGCCCTCCTGCCGCGGAAACCCCCAGCTCCACTAGCAGAAAGTGAAGGAGGGAGGGGTTTCCTTTCTCTTCCTTAAGGTTAAATGAGTATGACAATTAATTCTCATTTCAAAATACTATTTTGATGTTTTCATTTTTGTGCTTTATAAATGTTTTCTAGCAAATTAAAGTTATCAAAAGCTCCAACTGTTTGTGTGAGCGCTCCCTTGTCTAAGGATTTCCTTAAAGGTGAAATAGGAATGATCATATGGTCTCAAGATGCTATACTGATGTTTTCATTTTACAGAGCTAACAGACATTAAATAATAAAGATTTTTAAGAGCAACAGTTATTTATGTCTGTCAACACTCATATATTTTGAATATGTCTGCTAGGAAAGAGGTAGTTTTACTATCAAAGTTCCACCAACCATTTACTTAGTACGATGACCCTTAAACAACACGGGCGTTAGGGGCGCCTGTACCCCACGCAGCTGAAAATCCATGTGCCTCCCAGAAACTTAACTACTAATAGCCTGTTGTTGACTGAAAGTCTTACCAATAATATAAACAGTTGATTAACACATATTTTATATGTTATATGTATTACATACTGTATTCTTACAATAAAGTAAGCTAGTAAAAAAGAAAATGTGATTAAGAAAATCATAAGGAAGAAAAAATACATTTACAATATTTCTTGGGGGGGGGGAAATCCATGTGTAAGTAGACCCACACTGTTCAAACTCACGTTGTTCAAGGGTCAACCATACTTTGAAATACTTCTTAATGTTAATATCAGCATTAGGAGGCTACCAAAAGTTGAGACCATGTAAACTACCCATTTTGATTATTTGTAGTGTGCCAAACTTGAGAGGAGCTCAGTTACATTTTTCAGAATTCTTTTCCTGTAATATAAAGCATCTTAATTACTAAAAATATATAAACATGCACACTAAAGGAAAGCATCAATACATGTAAAATATTTTAACTCTGAGTAACAAAACTTGCTTAGAGCATTAACAGAGAAGATGTCCCAGGTAGCATGTAGCTAATGACACGCAGACGACCGCTTCGCTGACTGTGTTTTCCACGAGGGTGTCACTGAGGCCAAAACAGAATAGACGGCGGTTTCATGGTCGTAGCTCACGTTCTGTTGAGGATTTCTGTCTTTATTGTTCTTTTCCTCAACAATTTCTTCTTCTTCTGTCTTCCTTATTCTCCATCATCCCCTTTATTCTCCGGTCATGAATTTTCTAAACTCTCCGTCTTTAAAACCTGAGCCGCCACGCGTTCCACAACAGTTCCGCACAGGCCCTGAGCCATGAGGCGTAGGCGGAAGGCAGGAAAATGAGGATGAAGGGGCGCGAAGCTTTGCTCTCCGGCGTCTGTTCCCAGCGACCCTGAACCTATTGGTGCTAACCACAAGCTCTGCGCACTTTTCTGTTTATGTGATACTTCTTACGTAAAAACTCACAGCTAAGAAAAGCTAGCATTTTCAATGACAGGGTGGTTTAACTAACTGTCTAAGTTTCTTAAGATGTTAAGAGAATTATCTGAATTTACATAATACAGCTTAAAACAACACACTGATTACTGGCCCTGATTACCTAGACATCATCTATTTTCTTGAACTTTTTGCTGTTAATTCATCATTTGGGAATTTTAATAGCATTTGTAGCACTGAAGAACATTTTCCCACAACGGGTTTCTTAATTTTGCATGTGTTTTACTGATCTTGAAATGTATTGCCTACTCTGAAGTGTAATGAAAACTAATTTATTAAGCTTCAGGGAATGAATCTTTCTCAATCACTCCTGCATAGTTTAATAGCTACGAAAAAAAACCTCCAGTGAGGACCTGCTGAACTTCGTAAAATGGTATCAATGTGCTTCATATGCCAGTCAGACAAAGTTCACTTTCTTTTGTTAAAAGATAATTAGACCCCCTTGAATTCTTTCCTAAAGACCTTTCAGGAATGCCCAAAAGAAAAACAGAAATTGTTCTCAAAAACACTGTTTTACCTCTGCTCAAGTGCCTGAACAAAAATTTGAGTTGCAATGATGCCCCAGTGCGCCGAAATTTCAGAACAGGTGACCTGACCATTAAGAGGATCTTGGCAGGTTTCCTGCAGTGTTTGATGGTTGCACTGCCCAGTACCTGGCACATAGCAAGCACTCGGTAAATTGTGGCTGACTGACCGACTCAATCTTACTTGCTGAGTTTGGCAAGATATCCCCAAAGTGCTCATCTTTTAACATGCTGAGCAAAATCCTTTAATATTATTGTTTTCTACCTCAGAACTTCTGCCAAAAACTTACATTAGTTATGGCATAATAGATAGTGAGATATTCTTTTCATTAGTAATTGCTCCACAGCTTCAGCTGTGTCTTACGAGCAGTGATGCCAAAGGTTTAGCTCATGGACCAAGCAAAATTTCCTCAACTGTTGAGAGACTAGCCTTAGTTGCCAATGTTTTTATCTCATCAACAAAGGACACCTAAAAAGAAAAACTACCTACTGTCTTTATTTCGTCTTAAAGAAAAAAGATAAGCCTGAGATCACAAAAGTGGGAAAGACATAGATTCAAAATAAAAGACAATCATTTCAACTGAATCAAATTTAGCCTTCATAAAAATTTGCCATCTCATTTCATCATATCTCAGCCCTTAGAAATCACAACTTCAGATCACTTCAAGTTTGTGATAGTAACCTACGTGATCAGCCTAGAAAGCGTGTTTTTTCTTAAATTGTCTAGAAGACTTCTCAGTCCCTTCACATTTTTCACCAAGCCCTGCAAACGTCCTTCCCTCTGGCAACCATCTGGCTGTTCTCTATATCTATGAGTCTGTTCCCATTTTGTTTGTTTATTTTGTTATTAAGATTCCACATATATATTGATAGTTACAAAATATTCACAGGGATGTAAAGTACAGCATAGGGAATATAGTCAATAATATTGTAGTAACTATATACAGTGCCAGGTGGGTACTGGAAGCATTGGGGGGGGGATCATTTTGTAAAGTATATTATTGTCTGACCACATTGCCATACACCTGAAACTGAAACAAAATAATATTGAATGTAAACTGTAATTGAAAAATAAAATTTAAAAGAGTCTAAAAGTAATAATAAATTGTCTGTAAGAGAGCTATAAGGTGACAGTAATATAAGATTAAATTATTTAGATATGTTAGGGGTGGAAACCAATGACACAATACTTTCATTATTGGGTGTTTTTTTTAAGTTTCTTTATCTTTATTGTTGAGAATATTACAGATGTCCCCTTTTTATCCCCATTGATCCCTTCCACCCCACATCCATCCCACCCCCAGGCTTTCCTCATACCAATGTCTGTGTCCATGGGTTAAGCTTATAAACATATAAGTTCTTTGATTAATCTCTCCCCACCCACACCCCCCTCCCCACCTTCCCTCTGAGATCCCTCAGTCTGTTCCATGTTTCTATGTCTCTGGATTCACTTCATCAGTTTATTTTGTTTATTCCACATATGGGTGAGATCCTGTGGTACTTGTCTTTCTCTGACTGGCTTATTTCACTTAGCATAATACTCTGCGGTTCCCTCCATGCTGTGCCAAAGGATAAAAGATCCTTCTTCTTTACATCTGCATTGTATTCCATGGTGTGAATGTCCCATAGCTTTTTTATCTACTCAACTACTGATGGTCACCAGGGCTGTTTCCAGGTCTTAGCTGTTGTAAATTAAGCTGCTATGAATATAGGGGTGCATAAGTTCTTTGTGATCATTATTGTTTTTTAATTTTGTTAAATGAAACATGTATGGAGCACCTCTGTTTCTTGGCATTGCCCTAGACTTAGGAATTACACAGGTGCATAAAACAGTCAGACCCTGAGGATATTAGACTCTAGAAGAGAGCAACCCTGGACATTCTAGTTTCTAAAAGAGACTATAGAACAGAATTTGGAGAATTAAAAGCCTGAGGTATGTACTAATTTCATTTAGCTTGGTCCACAGGTGATTTATAGACCCATCAAATGAAAGGCAGACAAAGAGATGAATGAACAGCCCAATTTCACTGAGGTCTTAAATCTTAGGTAATGTCTTAGGATGATGATTTGTGTTAAACTCTTACAACAATGGAGCAAGTGTGTATAAAACCAAAAGAAGGGGATGCCTGGCAAACTAATATTAGTGAATTACCATTTCTGAAGATGGACTGTACTATTTCTGTACCATCCTGAGGTTTATTAGAAAACTGTCTAGACAAAAATGCTTATCTGTAGCTCTCCCTCCCCAGTTTAAAGGATTGGATGCCGTGATTTACAGCAGTGGATCTGAGATATCCCAAGAATTCTAGAGGCTACCAAATGAAATATAACAGGCCCACACTGTAAAGAGAACAGCTCTCCACGGTGAACGGTTATGCCTCCGGTACACATTCCCAAATCCACCCTCGTGAGCAGCTCGGACAGTTAAACTAACGTCTTCCAGCTGGTATCTTTGTGGACGTTTTTTGTGTGAATATGTTTGTTTTTAAAAAAAGACATACCACTAAATTGTTTATAGTGGCAAAAACAAAATAAAAAATTAAGTTAACCTCAATGTCCTTTAGTAGGGGTATGTTTTAAACAAATCAGAGATTATCTAATCAGATACTATACACTCAACACTGATGACGCACATTGATTGGCATGGGACACGTTCATGGAAAATGTAATATATATTTAAAACAATGTGTAGAATATGTTTTGTTTTTTAAGTTCTGTAAAGTAAATATGTTTTCATGCCCGCACACCCTAAATGCACTGAAATGCTTTCTCATCAGCACTGTTAGCCTTTCCCTGAACCTAACGATAGGCTCTCCCAGTTTGCCTGATAACCGGGCAAAAACTACATTCCGTTATTGCAGTCTGTTGATAGTGGTAGGCAAGGAGATCTAAAGGACAGCTAGAAAACAGAATTTTGGCATTTTTTGGACTTCACAGGCAGAATACTTACAGAATTAGATAGGGCTTTTCACCATCGCATTCTTTGTAACCCCCAGTCTCTCTTCCAATCCTCAATAGTCAAATACAAGAGCAGCAGTACTGAGTGAGAATAAACTAAAATAATAAGTGCTCCATTTCAATTCTGTATAAAATAACTACCCATAATATGAAGCAAGATGTGGCTAATTTTGAAACATTATTTTGGCCATTTGTAAAAAATTTTGTTAAATTTGGAGATTTAATCCACATGCTGCTGTTTAAAAGCAGTAGCTGTAGATTATGAGTCAATGTAATCAAGCGGCTGCCCTGTATTAGCCTTTTTCCCCCTGTGGGATAAACCTTGGGCAAGTGTTCGTCCCCAGCCTAATTTTCTGTGGGTGACCTGCAGTAGAATCCTGACTAGCTTGGGAATGCCAGGCCCTGGAACTGCTTGTTCAACTCTTGGTGGGGCCTTACACTACAAACATGAAAGAATGGCACTGTGTGAACCTTTCTAGGAAGGAGGCATTTGTAATAAGCGAAGGTGAAATCACTTAATCTCAAAATCAATGAGCGCTGGGAATAAAGTGAAATGAAACAATCATTTATGAACTTTCTAATTAGTCTGTTCTAATTTGTGCTAAAATCCAAAAGGAATAATATTAGATTAGCTGCTCTTTTGAAATAAATATCCATGTGTGCCTCTCCATTTGCATATATAAACAAGGCTTTACCATAACATACAGAATGGGGTGGATTTTTTTCTTCTAAAACTTGTTAACTCCATTGCCCCCAAGGAGTAACTGTATTCTGGACTATGACCTTAAAGGGACTTTGTTTACTGATCTGCTAATCAGAAATTATTCAGGCATGAATCCTCAAGAAAAATTTTTATTGGCCCATTTCCCATTTCACATAGAGTAGCAAACATCAAGGAAAAGGAAATTTGAAAGTCATAGCTAATTGAGACTTTATAACTATGTAATGCTTTATATATTCATCTGGCTCTTTGGAATTGTTTCAGTTCTTCAGTTTTTTGTTGCATTTGATTATACTAAATAGCCAAATGTATTTATTAATGACTCAAATTGTATCTGGGCAGTAACTATAATATATAACTTTAGGTACCTCAATTTAAGATTATTTTGAAGATATATGCCATCAATCTAGAACAAGCCTCTGGCTACTTGATTCATTAAAAGCTCTAGCAAAAGAGTTACCAGCTCTCCCATGGGATTCGGCCCTGAGTAGAACAGCGTCATTAGTACTGTAGTTCCTTTCTTTGGTACAATTAACCGTTCCCAGGAGAGAGGAGGAAAAGCATAATGCCCGTTGCTTATCAAGCTATGAAGTCTGTAAATAATTATACCTTCTTGTTTTGGGTGCAGTAGGATGAGGAAGTATATTGCCACTGCTAATAAACTACATTCAAATTAAGTCTCTAAAGAATAAACTAGTATTTTCAAAAGACTCATAGTGCTTCAGTTTTTGAAGACATAATTCTAATTGCTGTTTGCAAAATCAGTTGTTGTTTCTTTGTTTTGATGTTTTCTTTTCAAAGAAATATTTCCTTTGTAGACTACTGAAATTTTAAATTAAATTAAAAGTTGAAACATTTACATTTGAACAATGTGGAGGTTAGGGATGCCAACCCCCATGCAGTCCAAAATCCACAGGTAACTTTTGACTCCCTAAGACCTTAATTACTAATAGTCAGTCTACTATTGACTGGAAGCCCTATGGAAAACATAGACAGTTGATTAACACATATTTTATATGTTATATGTATTATATACTGTATTCTTGCAATAAAGTAAGCTAGAAAAAAGAAAATGTTATTAAGAAAATCATAAGGAAAAGGAAATACATTTACAGTATTTATTTTTTAAAACCTGCATGTAAGTGGACCCCTGCTGTTCAAACCCATGTTGTTCAAGTGTCAACTATACTCTAAAATGATACTCCAGTTTAAATTGGAAAAACTGGAGATTGGAGGAAACAGAAAGAAATGAAATTAGAGTGATACAAAAGTTTGAGGTTCTGTTCCTGGATTCCTTGAACCGAAACAAACACTTGGCAGCTCCCCAAATCATGTTAATTGCCTTTTCGTGTGCACATTTCCATATGCTGACTCATGGTTTTGGCTTAAAATGCAGTCATTGTAGCAAAATTTGGAATATTTTAGTATTCTTTCCTTTCATGCCTGCCTTGTGGAACTAATAGTTTCTGAACACAAACTGTTATTTTATCTTTAAAATATTTTTTTAATATTATTAGTGTTGGTAAAATAAAGATAAAATAGTTAAAGATAAACATGACTGCCTTTAAAATACTGTGATAATGGAACCGAAGTTAAAGACATTTTTAATTGAATTTACTGGGGTGACATTGGTTAATAAAATTATGTAGGTTTCAGGTGTACAATTCTGTAACACATCATCTGTATATTGTATTGTGGGTTCACCACCCTGAATCAAGTCGAAGACATTTTAAATCCCCTACTCCCTCAGATGAGATTCATTTTGAGCCAGACACCTAGAAAGCTTAACCGTCTGTATCATGATGTGCCCAGGGCACCCTGACCCCTGACCCCCAGACCAAAAAGGAGCAATACTCCTTCTAGACTCATTTCCCTTTGTCACAACTCCATCATTTTCGTGTCAAATGCCCATTGTCCATATATATCACTTTAGACATTAGAGCCATACAAGTATATAGATTCTTGAGTAGACTCATAGAATTTAAAGATGAAAAAGATCTATGAGTGACCAGAACCTGGTTCTCACTCATTGCACATGTGCTATGAGAGTAGGCAGCCATTTCCCTGACACACACACCACACACACACACATACACACACATTTTTGCTGTGACAGCCCGTAGTTTGTGCCCCATGCGCTCCCCCAAGCCAATCGCCAAGTCTTTAAACCTTTGCCTAAGGCAAATGACCTTATTTAAAATCTAGATATAATGATGCCTTCTCTGATTTCATGAAACCCTTCCCTGACCAATGCAAACATTGATCTTATAATTTTACTAAAGTACATTAATTCTGTAGTTTGAAAAAGTAACCAAAGCTGTCCTTTCATATAAACATACCCTGTACTCTAAACTCAGCCTTCTTTCTGTTAGCATGACATATCCTTTGCCAGTGCCTTTAATGCTCTTGCTCCCTATATAATTAAACAGTGATAGAAAAGAATGCTGTTTTCCTGTTGATATGAACGTGTGCAAAAGAGGAGAGAGTATATGTAAACCCTTTCAAACCTTAATTGTTTAAAAGCATATTGAGAATTTCAGTATACTCTGGTTTTCCCTTGACTTACCACATTAATAGCAGGAAACAAATGCCTAGGTACAAAAGTAATTTGAATTTCAGTTTAGTACATATATGCTGCTTCCGTTCCCCACCCGAGTGTCCCACCGCACTCTCTGACGCCCGAACTGAGAAGCACCGTCCCTGGAGGCCTGGGAACTGGGCGGGTTCCTCAGCACACTGTGCTCCAGGCTGAAGTCGTCACTCCCTCCCGTCCTGGCATCTCCATATGTTGCGGCTTTGTGTTTAGTGCTTTCTCTAGAACCTAGAAATTTGTAATTTTGCTTAATATGCTTATTGACTTTGGTCAGTGATGGAATGGTTGGGCTTTAGAAAATAATGCCACGATAACAAATTAATGACCGATTACTGTGCACATTTGCCATATGTTAATAAAGTTTGAAGGTAGCTGTTCAGCCTGCTTGGATGGTGGGATCTTCCTTTTATCTGAGCCAACCATGATAATGGAAACTGACTCACGTTCTCAGAGCTTAATAGATACCAGGCGTTTCTAAAATAAATGAATATATGATTTTCAGATCTCTTAGGCGTACTTTCTACTAGGTTTACTATAAATCCATGTTTTGGAACAAAATCTGGATTTTGCTCTACAGAGAAATCAGGAATAAGGGTGAGGCCAGCTCAGAGGTCAGACGCCGGTTGTCCTCACCGGTTCCCTCTCCTCCGCCTTCCTCAGCAGCCCTGCAGCAGGAGCAGGAGCAGCAACAGAACCGGAGGGGGTTTACCCAGAGCTGTGAATAATATAAGGAAAGGACAGGGGGGTAGCAAATTTAGGAGACACCAAGAGCAGTATTTAAATGAGGCCAGCTTGGAAGGAGAGGAAAGTGAGCCGCCCGCAAGACTCAGGCTTGGCCTCAGTGGAACCTGTGGCCTCTCCTGCCACCTTCCCTGCCCGCCACTCACCAGTATCAGCAGCTACCTCCAGGTCCCGGCTAGTCCTTCTGCTGTGTGTCTCTCCATGCCCACATTCCCCTCCTCCATTCTTTCTTCACGGCTTCTTATTTACCCTTCAAGAAACAACTCAGGACTCCCCTCCTTGAGGAAGTCTTCTGTGATCCCCACCGTGTTGGATCGTACGTTCTGCCTCTAGGTGCTCAGAAACTCTCCACACATTTGTCTTGGCATTTACCACATTCAGTTGGAATCATTCATTCTTAGATCTTTCCCTTTCTACTATAAGGTCTTTAAGAAAAGAGTGATTTATGCATCGTAACCATCTTTTAACCCAGTATCATGCATAGTCCCAGGCAAATAGTAGGCATATAATAAATGGGTATCTGAACAAAAACCTAAATGTGGGTTTTCAGATTTCTGAAAGGGATTTGTTGGTCAGGAGAATCGTTGACTTTGTTCTTTATCTGAATTATCACATATGTCTTGACATTTTAAGTGGCTTTCCAGAAATAAACTGTACCCAAGAGAGTATGACCATGTTTCAATAGCCTCTTTATATGTATTGTGTGTCTGTGTTTAGGACTTCCTCTTTTTAAAGAGCATTTCTCCAAGATGAGCCATGAGGCAATAATTTTTGCAGCTCCTGCCTTTGACCCCTTTCAAATTTGAATTACATATTTTGCTGGCATTTTTAAACATAGATTAAATGTGTCAGGGAATGAGTGAATGCCTTAGAAAATACACTTAGAGGTGTAATATTGGGAGGAGAAACATAAGAAAGGAAGTTCAGTAAATGGAAGGTCTGGAGAGAGTATGGTGTGAGTATATAACTAATGAATCTTTGAAATTTATCCAGTATCCAAGAAAAGTGGGTATATAATGTGAATGTCTGTAACAGTCCATGAAATCTCAGGCTGAAATTAATTAAAATGCTCAAGTGCTTTAGGTGGGATTTGGGATGTGGTGATGTTTTGGTCTGATTTTGTTTAATATTCTACTTGGAATGGATGTACATCTCTGTATGGCCCCTGTACCTGCTAAAATACTTATTTGTTCAGTAGCAAGCACTTCTCTGTGACTTAGTCAACACTGATTTTCAGCTTGGAAATAGAAGTGAAAACCTGAAACTGGTAGTCAGTCAAAGACACCAATCCTGGGTATTTTCAAATATCTAGAGTGGACTATGAGCTAAGGAGCCATTATTCAGAAGCTGCCTCTTTCACTTCTATTTAGAGCAAAAAAAAAAAAATAGAATTAATCTGACCCATAACTCTTCAACCTCTTCTCCTGTTCAGTGGGATTGGAAGGAACTGGCCCTGGGCCTCGGGAGGGAGCAGTATTCTGGCTGAATTCGGGACCCTGCATCTGGAGTTTGTGCACTTGAGCCACTTGTCAGGAAACCCCATCTTTGCTGAAAAGGTGAGATTCTCCACTGCGCCTTGCATTGCAAAGCATTGCTTTTGAGAAACAATATCCTCTGCTGAGAGATTTGATAATATTGGATGTAGAAAAGAACAACCACGTTTAATATCGCTGTTTATGAGGTTCTGTGATGGGCAGCCTTTCATTTACACAAATGGTCCCTGCTCTGCTCTCTGGGATCCCCCTCCGCACCCAACCTCTGAATATTAGAAAGCCAGGACTCCACCCTGGGCCTCTTCCTTTCATGTGCACTCCTTGCACTGCTTCGTCCGTGGGTTTACACATTATCTAAATGCTGTTGACTGCAAACTTACCATTTCAGTCCCAACCTGTCCCCTGACCTCCAGACCCCATATCCAAGTACATATTCAACATTTCACTCTCATAGACAGTTCCCACTTAAAGTGTCTCAGACTCGACCCCCAGACCTGCTTCCACTCCAGTCTTCACTAACTTGGCAACTGGCGCCTTAGTTTACCCAGTGGCTCAGACCAAAACCCTTGAGGTCACCCTGGTTCCTCTCTTTCTGGTAAACTTCAGGTCCAAAGCATCAAGAAATCCTTGGGCTCTGTGCTGTTAACCTCTGCTGCCACCCTGGTCCAAGTGTCCATTATCTCTCACCTGGACTCTGCAGTAGCCTCCTGACCACTGCCTCCCTCACACCCCAGTCACACCAGTTAAAGACACAAGCCTTCAGTGGCTTCCCATCACATTCAGCATAAAATAGGCCCCCTGGCCTGCAAGGCCTGTGTCTCCCCTTTGCTTCCTGTTTTCCAAACCCACTCTCTTCTCGTGGCTTCTGCACTTGCTCATCCCCTGCCCAGGTTGCCCTTTCTCCAATTTCTGCTTGGCTTGCTCCTTCATGTCTTAAAATATTGCTCAAATACTCTTCCATCAGCCTCCCCAGGCCACCCTGAGTAACGTAGTACAACCTCACCACTTCACGTCGTTTCTGCCGTTACCACTTGTGTTTTTTCCCCTAGCATTTATTACCACATGTTATAGTACTCACATTGTAAATATTATATTTCTTCATTTAATATCTTTCTCATCCCACTGGAATGGACTTTGCTTATCTACTGAAATATCCCCAATCCCTTGTATAGCGTCTGGCATATGGTAGATCAGTGTGACTGTGTTCACTTACTGCCTATTATTTTTGTAAGCTGGTGGTGACTATCTTTGTTCTAATTCTGCATCATTTAAATCAACTTTTTTCTAATATGGGAAACTATAATCAAGAAAGAAAGAAGAATGGCACCAAAATTGTTTTGTAGATTTTCATAGTAACATTTTATTTTCTGTTGTAGGTAATGAATATTCGATCAGTACTGAACAACCTGGAAAAACCACAAGGCCTTTATCCTAACTACCTGAATCCCAGCAGTGGACAGTGGGGTCAATGTAAGTCAAAAGATTAGCATTGTTTTAGCTCTGCGTGGTACCCAGTACTGTTCTGATAACAAAGAGAAAATGCAGAATAAAGCAGAACCTTTTGGGAGATGTTTAGAGAAGGGAAAAGAAGACCTGATTCCTTTAATAAATAGGCTTCTGTTATAAGACAGACAGTACGTGTTACCAGGAAACTAGAGTGTTTATTTTTCATGCATAACTGTGAGCATGATGACATATAAGCACATTTAAAGCTATGAATCAGAAAGGGAAGGTCTAGTCAGGGTAGTGTGGGAATGTTAGCTTGTGAAAAGCTGGTCATGTGGATAGGGGGGAAATTGTCCCTTTGTTTTAACGACTATCATCAGAGTTTTATGTAGAGTAGCCAGATATTTCTACTTCATAACAGTTTCTTTCTGCTTGACTACAAGATGAGAGAGGATCCTGAATCTTCAAGGGTTCAGAAATTGAAAGAGCAGACAGGGTATTTTCTCTACTTAATTTTAAGCCAGCAGGTAAAGGTTTCTTGCCAGTGGAGCTACGTTAGGGTAGGAGAAAGTATTATGACAGAAGCCCTCACTTGAGATCCTGGCAGACTCTAACCAGGGGTGTAATGATTCACAGTAGTTGAAAGAAATGTTCTCAAGCTGATTTGGAAGAACTGGTAGATTAAGCAGCAACTGAGAGCCAGTGAAGAATACTAAGTGAGATGCCTAGCTGTGCCGAGACCATTAGAATGCCTTAAAATTTTACTCTAATTTGAGTTTTTTCATTATACTTAGATATCATATATTCTTAGATGGCTGTGCCTCACTGCTGCTTTAGAAGCACTTTGCTTAAAGAATAATTTAGTAGAGAAAATGCTAAAATCTATGTCTGTGTGTTAGTAATGGCTAGGGAAGGCCTAGCTATTCAGATCATAAAACCGTAACCAAGGTTGCCACTTAGCCTCAGTGCGGCCAGCCGATCACTGGACATCCCTGAGACCTTTCAGGGGTTCTGCAAGGTCAAAGTGTTTTTTTGTTTGTTTGAACACCCTTACCTGAGGATATTTTTTCCATTGATTTTTAGAGACAGCGGAAGGGAAGGAGGGAGGGGGAGAGAGAGAGGTATTTATTGGCTGCCTCTCTCAAACTCCCTAACCGGGGCAGGGATCAAACCTGCAACCGAGGTACATGCCCCTGACCGGGAATAGAACCCACAACCCTTAGGTCTGCGGGCTGACACTCGAACCACTGAGACAAACTAACCAGGGCTCGAAGGTGTTTTTATAATAATACTAAGACCTTCTGTCGCTGTGTTGCCATTTGCAGTTAGGTTGCAAAAGTATTGGTGGGCAAAACTACTAAAGCCGCAGTGAGAACCGTGGTGGGGCTCTACGTAGTACTAACAGTCACGTTCTAAATCTTCACAGCAGGTTTAAAAAAAAGAAAGACAGAAAAGCCAGTTTCACTTAGGAATGTTCTTAATGAAGCAAAAATAAATTATTGATTGTTGTAAATCTCAGCCATTGAATAGGCGTCTTTGTAGCGTTCTGTGTGATTAAGTTGGAAGTACACTTAAAGCACTTCTGCATAATACGGAGTGGTGGTTGCCTCTCGGAAAAGCACTCGTGTGATTGCCTGAGTTCTGAGCTGAACTCGCTTTTTCACGGTCACCAGCTCTACTTGAAAGAACAACTGAAGACAAACTGGTTTTTCCGAGTTGGGTAATTAATAGATGTGTTCTTGAAAATGAGCCTGTCGCTTCAAGGAAAACGGACACTGTCTGTGCCAGTGATAAAATTTGAACTTCGAAATGAAAACTAGAATTTTGGAAAACTTGCCTATGCCACCATAATGAGCTCATTGCCTTTAACCAACACTTAACGGCTTATTCTGATGAAATTGCTGGTGATTTTCTGATACTGTATAATGAAATGTGTCAACCTTTGGAAGATCTGCATAATTCAGTGAGCAATATTTTCCAAATGACCAGTGTGTGCTTTTACAAAATCATGTAAGAGAAAAAGATCCTCTCAGAGTGCAAGACAGACCAACAGCTTTCAATGCAACAGTACAAAAATTCATTGATGTGGTTTCTAATTTTACGTTGCAGTTAACTTTTAAAAAACTTTAACCTTTAAATAAAAATCACTTGTCAAGTTTGGTTGTAGTATCATAGAAAAACATCCACAATAATCTGAAAAGACTATTAGAATACTATTCCCTTTTCCAACTGTGTAACTGTGAGGCTGAATTTTCTTCAACTTCATCTGTTTCAGCCCAGGACAGCATGTAATATGGATGGAAAGTAGAGCATATGAAAATCCAGCTGTGTTATAGAACAGGAAACATTAAAGAGATTTACAAAAATATAAATTAGTGTCACTCTTCTCACTAATTATTATTGTTTTGTAAATTATAGCATATTTTCATGAAAAAAACCTGTAATAGGGGTATATTACTGTTGATTTAAATAAATTAATAAAAATATATTAAATTCTGCTTTAATTTCCAATTTGGTAAATACTGATAATATTACAAAAACAAGCCCTGGCCGGTGTTGCTCAGTGGTTAGAGCACCAGCCCAGGCACTGAAGGGTCCCTGGTTCTATTCCCCATCAGGGGCACATACCTGGGGTGCAGATTCGATCCCCAGCCCCACTCAATGCATGTGGGAGGCAACTAATCGATGTCTCTCTGTCCCTCTGTCTCTCTTTCTCTCTCTCTCTCCCTCTCCCTCCTTTCCTTCCACTCTCTCTAGAAATTAATGAAAAAAATATCCTTGGGTGAGGATTACATAGATGAGCTTCTTTGGCGTGCTCATTCATTTTTAAAAGTGTAAAGAGGTGCTAAAGCTATAAAAGTTCAAGAGCCACTGGAGTACTTGGGATAAAACAGGACTTGAGTAGCTTTCTAAGGACAAGATGACCAGATGTGATTGTCTGAAAGGACAGAGTTGGTAGGGTTCTCCTTCTCATGAAAGAGTCAAACGTTGAAGAGAAGTCTCTGGCTTTAACTGTTTTCCTCCTGAGGCTTAGGGTTTAGGAGTCACTGTGAAATGGACAAAAGAGCCGATTGTACTGCAACATCCCGGCTTCACCTTCTGGGTCACAAATATACTATGTATTTGGCCCTGTTTCCTGGTACAAAGAGCCCTTTATATTTGGATTGCTTATGGGTCAGTTTCCTGACGGAAAAACAAACAGGGTTGATGAGTCCCATGTCTCTCCTCCCAGCCCCATCCTGTGTTCCAACCACAAGGAAAGCACACTTTTCTTTTTTAATTCTTTAATCAAGGCCTGCTTGGCCATGCCCAGATCTGGCTTTGTTCTGTTTCCTCGGCCCGTTTACCATAATCGCCATTCCTCCTGGGAGGCCTTCTTCAACACCCGGGTTGGAATTTGTTAGTTTTCCTGTTACAGCCCTTTCCTAATGATTCATATACATACCCATCAACCTGAGGATCCAAACTTTTGTGGGCAGTGATTTTGTCTTAGTCATATTTGTTAACCCAACACACGGTATCTTGCACCGAGCAGGTGTTTACTTAACTTGAATTTCGTGAACGCTCACGCACTCTGTCCACTCTGTCTTTCTGCCCCTGCTCTTCGTAGTGGTTCCATTTATTCTCTTTGAACAGTTTTCCCTGCTCCTCACTTATGGCTAAAGGGCAGCATCTTGTCCTGGTCACTGATAATATGGAGAGATCTAGTGGCTGTTGAGGCCAGATGTGGGGCTCCATGTCGATCAATAATAATTATCACCCTTCTTTGATTCATAGAACAGCACTAACATACAGATAGTGTCACCAGCATTTTTGGGGGGATTGCTCTGAGGAGAGAAGTTCAGAATCAGATGAAGTCTACAAAACTAAAAAACCAAGCTATTGAGTATTTAATTCTTTTTGTCTTGATCCTTTTGCCATTCGTTTTGTTTTTCCCCTCTTTTTAAGTATTAAGGATCCTTTTATGGGACCCTATTTCTATTGGGGGGGGAGATAAATTACCCCTTTTAGAGAAGAACATAATATTTGAGTGACAGTAGTGCACATTACCCTCAGAGCATTTGGGAATAAAAATACCACATATGTTCTTCCTAGCAATAGGCAGTCCTTTCCTGCTGGCCAAATCAGGCACCGTCCCTCCTAGACCCGCTAAGATATTTACACGGGACTCTGTTGCCAACACAAACAGTCATCCAGGCCCAGGGGAGGCTTAGTGAGTGATTCACTAGAATCTCAAAAGGACTTTTTTTCTTGTTGCTCCTCTATGTTCCTTTATTTTGATTCTTCTCAAACATGAAAATTTTATAGGCAGGAAACAAACAAAAAATAGAAAATTAACTAGCACTTGCCAAAATTAATTAAAATACATGTATTAATATGTAATCCTTTTTCCTTTTTAAAAAATCACCAAATGTCCAGTCTTGCTTCTTTCATCCGTTATAGAATCATAAGCCGAGTGAGGAAGAGAATGAAGCTGTTCTGGCTGTTCGCCTTCAGCTCTCATTGCTTTACCTCTGGGGCTTTATCTGGGTCATGGCCAGCGTTTCCCATTACCTCCTTCAGCCCTTGTTACGTTGACAGGAACCGGACAGTGCCTTGCCCGGCCATGCATCACTTGCATTTGTCTCCTGCGATCATGTTTATAACAACAGGGCTCATTATTGATGAGATAGGTCTTGGTCTATTTAATTTTTAAATGTCAGAGGTTTCTGCGCTGATTTATTTAGGAAACTGTAAAGGTCACTCCAAACACTGCTATTTTAAGAACCAGCTTTACAATTGTAAAAGCACTCATTTTACATTAAAATTAAAACTGTAATTCTGGACTTTAATAATAAAATCACATATTTAACCACTTAAAAATGTAACCCTTCTAGCTTGAATAGGTGTCGTCCTTATTAATATTGACTTAGAAGAACTTTGCTTTGTTCAGTCCTTTACTAAGTACCACCCAATGCAATTTTTCAAAATAAGAGCATCTTTCTTAATGCTCAAGTTCTCTATGAATTCTAGGAATGATATTTCAAATAGATTACATCTGTTTTTGTAGCTAACCATGCTTGGAAAATAAAAGTATAAAAGGCAAGAGAATTCATGTAGTGTTATGTGGTGAAGAGCAGGCAGATCCACATGCCAGCCTCTTGTGGGTTGAATCAGGTGGCACTTACCAAGGCTGTAATCTCATTTAGCGTCTGTGAACCTCAGTTTTCTCACTTTTAATGAGCATACCCACCCAACAAGTTGCAAGATTGTTCATGATGTATGTAGTGGATCTGGCATAATAAAGGGCAGTGGGGGAGGATTGTAGAAATGGTGTACAAAGAAGAAATACTTCTGCCATATCTTCTTTCTTACCACCCCACCCAAGGGTTCTGACCCTTCAGATTGATAACACTAACAATAATTGTAATAATAATAAACCACAAGAAGCTGAGGAGCTTCTTGTTTTATTGCAAGCCACCTTTTAAAAAGATTTGCTAATACTCATAGCTTTGACATGACTTATATTATTGAGAACTAATGCAATTAAATATTTATTTGAGTATATACTGTGAAACATTTTTAATTTGGTATTTTTACTAGAGAACCAGATTTTTGAAAGGAGGGGGCATTATATATATATTTTTAACTTCCTGCTTACAAAACTACCCTGGTAATTATTTAGAATATATTGCATTAGTTAACAGCACATCTGCTCATTTCAGAATATCTTTCTGAAAATGAGATTTGTTGGAATTTAAATGTAACATTGAGTTGTAGTTGACGTAGGGTTTTGCATCCTAGTTGCTAATATGATTTTGCTGCATTATCTGAATTAAAGGCTGAATCACTCTAAAATTCATTTCCCTCTCATGCAGATCATGTATCAGTTGGAGGACTCGGAGACAGCTTTTATGAATATTTGCTAAAATCATGGCTAATGTCTGACAAGACAGATCAACAAGCTAAGGAGATGTATTTTGATGCTGTTAAGGTAAACCCAGTAGTTAAATCATCTTTGCCACTCAGCTCTAACTTATAACTTATTAATCAAGCTTAATGAAAAAAATGGAATATGACATGAGTTACAAATTATTTCCAGTTAGGCAGAGTCAAATATCTGCTAATATAACTATAACAATAGTTATCATACTTGATGTATGTAGTTCTGAGAGGGCATTTACGTTTTTTTACATGGTTCAAACCTCAGTGAAGATTATATCTGGAAAAAAAAGCTTTAGCATATCTGAAAAAAGGTATTTTTCTTCAATGAGCATGAGTTCCCTGCTTAGAGTCAATTAAAATTATGGTGAGGAAATTTTTATCCTGAAAATTTCTACTTTAAAATTGCCTACCTCCATTTACCTAACTCTATTTGAAGTAAACTTATTCCAGAGATATATGGACAGTACTCTCAAATAAAAACCTGAACTAGCCAAACTAATATGTAAGAGAAAAGTATTAATAGTTTTCAGAGGTCCTTTAAAATGAAGGAGAAATGAGAGAGAATGAACGCTTGTTGAATCGGGTACTGTGTGCTAAGTAGTGTTAGGTAGCTGCTTTAAAGTACTAGTTTGTTTCCTCACAGTAGTTTAGATGTTATTCACCATGTGTTACAGATTGTATTACAGGTAAGACAACTGAACTTCAGAGATGTTGAGTGTGAAACCAAAATTCAAACTAAGATGTGTGTCAACACCTGCTTCTTCTTACCTCACCACTGTGGATTTATTTGTGAATAGAACTTCTATACTACATGTCCATATTTCTTTACAGGCAGTAAGTTAGTGAAATAAGTCAGAAACTACTTAGCAATGTCTACAAGAGTTGGCCAGTGGAAGAATAAACTAAGCTTCAATCAAAAATGAAAATAAAATTTGAAAGTAAATAAAGTAAAAGAAGAAAATTATTTTAGAAAATTATAAAATACTTGAACTTGTACCAAACTTTTCAGGAACAAGTTTTGTAGCAGAATCAAGTACCCTTGTGACTGTTAAAAGTAGCTTATATGGTAACATATTTATTTTTCATATTTATTATTATCAGGCATCTCAAATAATGTTGTAAAATTATGGCTAACTCATCAGAAAATTGACCTTTTAATTGACTGCTTAGAAATTTTTTTATAACTGAGAGTAGTAATTCATGGGAGGGGGAAAAATGGAAATTTGGAATTCCAATAATGTAGCCATTATTCTAAAATTGGTCTCCCTAAGAAGAGGTCTGGGTGATTTTGACATAGACTTATTTATTTAAATACAAATGCAACTTTTTTTGCTCTGGCTGACCAGATTAAATATCACATTGGTCCCCTCTCAAGGACAATAGTGAACTTCCCTAATAGAGCAGATACAACTCCCCTATTTCCCATGTAGGAATTAAAACACCTTAGTTGGAACATTGGCCTTCATTTAGCACAGCCTTTATCTTAATAAAGGCATGTGATAAACATTGAAAGCCTACTAGGATGTGTCCACATGGCCTCTTCCAGGTTTATTTGTCTTCATTCCTATGAGGTTTAGGTTTTAACTTAGGGAATTCTTCATACAGTATGGTTTCCATTATGTCATTTTTTAATTACTATCCTGGCAGACATTTTAATTATTCTAATCTTGGCCCCCTAAGACCTGATGTTCCAGGAAAAACAACTTTAAAATATCCTTTGAAATATTTTCCCTCAGTTTCTAGCACTAGACCCACACAGCTTTTAACATATTGTATTTAGACAAACCATTGACAGGAAAATCCATTAAGAACAATTGAAGTCAAAGTGTTTCTTGTTTCTCTTAATAGTAAAAGCACTTTCAACCCATTGTGTTTTCAACTTAGAAAGCAAAGCTAGAACATGTGAACTTCTGATTTCAAGAAGTAGCCATGTCTCACACAGCAAAGTTTCTTTGTCTAGTTGTACTTAGCCAGAGATCATTATGATCAGGGAGAAGATCCCTTACATTATTGTTCTGGACAGCTGAGTTACAGGAGATATGGTTCATTAGTTTTAGCTTCAAGTGGGTTTCAGAAAGTGTTTCATCCCAGAGCGGTCTGGGTTTTTTTATTGTTTTAGTAATTAGCTATCATGGCCTTCTCTGGAGACCATACTAAGAATCCACAGTGATGGATGCTCACCCTGCCACAGGCCCATTGGAGTGAATGGTACCTGTGCGGATGATGTATTAGACAATTAGGATTCTACAAGCTTCATCAAACTAATTTTTTTCAAATCCAAAAGGATAAAAATCACAAAATATACAATACTCTTTGTTCCTAATTAATTCTCTCTAGACTTGACACAACGCTTTTTTAGAGCTACTAAAGACTGTTTTTTCCTCCTCTGTATTTATTTACATTTTCCAATTGCCATACAAATATTGCTTTAAAGGCCTTGGAACTTTGCTGTCTAATTTATTTTGAGAAGTAGCCATTTGGTCAGAGTCATGCCAAAAATAATAAAGTGCTTTATGCAGAATCCATAAGAGGGTAATAATGTTTCTCTAATCCATGCTCAAAAGCTATTGCTATTGTTCTTGCTATGTAGAAAGAATAATTTATTGGGTGATGAACAGGTATCTGCTTGAAGGACTTTATTGCAGTTTGTGCTATGAGAAGTGTAAATAGCTAAGATGTTCAGTCGCATTAAATAAGAATGAAATATTAATGTAATAACTAGACCATCGATAAAATTAGCTTAACCACAGTTAATGAGCACAGTAGTGTGTTTGTTTATTTATTACCATCTTGGTTTCATTTGTTTACTTCATAAAGGTGCGGAAAGTTTTATCTGCCTATGTATTCATTTTAATTCATTCTTCTCTATCAGAAGTTTTCTCTGTGTCTAATATTCCCAAATGTGCTTCCTAAAAACCCTTCTTTTTTGATAATAGTGTAAAAGGTATAGACACTGCCATAGCTCTTGTCCCCCTCTGAAGTAATTGTGGGGGAGGAGACATTTCCTGTTGCAGTAATTGAAAATTAGTAATTCCAAACATACTTCATTTTTGCATTTTCAAATATAAGGCTTATTTTACTTTCTCCATTCCCATGAAAAGAATATCAACAGTCCTGGGGCAGAAATAATAGGTGTTTTATAAATAATTTTTGTACACATTATCATTTCTCCCAAATTTACTGATCTTTATTCTTTTTAAAAAACACTTATTCGTTGTATGCTGATGTACTTTGTAACAGAATTATTAGGGCGGAACTTAATTCAGGTGTTACCACAGTGGAGATGTGACTGATGTGATAAGTGGCCTTTATCACCTGTTAGTCCCAATACTGACCACTTTATGAACAGAATGCTGCAGAGTTTTCTCAGCAGCTACTACGATTCCCATTTTGTGAATACAAATACTGAGATTTCGGAATATAGTGAGCGAATTACTCACCAAGTTCACAGATAGAAAACCGTTTATCAAAGCTGGAATTCGAAGCCAAATAATGTGACGAGAACAGGCCCTCCCTCCGTCCACTCTGTTTTGAGCGGAAAAGAAAGGGTTGTGCCGCCAGCCTGGAGTGCACGCACGAGTGAGCTCTGTTCCGCACTCACGGGAGGGCCTGTGCTCTGTGTTGGTTCTCCACGTGTGGACATGAAAATGCACTAAACCAGCTGTTACCACTGCACCCGGGGCCTGTCTTTGAAAAGGAGACAGCTTTTTAGGTGTGTGGACTATAAGTATTTGATCACGGAACTAAGGAAAACCGACTGGGCTGGCCCGCCAATGTTAATTCTAACCAACCAAACTAATAAGGCATAGAGCAGAGGAAAGAGACAGAAAGCAATCACATACAGTTTCGGGGTGAATTGGATTTGTAACACCAAATTCAAATTATGAGTGATGGTATCTTTTTTTAATGTTGGGGGGAGGATATTTTTAGTATAAACTTGAGAAGAGATTACCAATGCTGAAAATAAGTGTTGTTTCCAGGCGATCGAGACTCACTTGATCCGCAAGTCTAGCAGGGGACTGACTTACATCGCAGAGTGGAAAGGGGGCCTCCTAGAACACAAGATGGGCCACCTGACCTGCTTTGCCGGCGGCATGTTTGCGCTTGGGGCAGAAGATGCTCCTAAGGACCGGACCCAGCACTACCTTAAACTCGGGGCTGAGATTGCCCGCACCTGTCACGAATCTTACAATCGCACATGTGAGTCCATGTTATTCTTCATTCACAGCCTATCTCACATGCTTTTATTTCCTTTACTAAGGAACTCGGTTGTTGCCGCCCTCAAAAGAATACCCACTGTGCCTGACGAGACGTGATGATCATGATTAATATCTTAAACAAATTTCTATTTTCAGTTTAAAAGACACTACTTTCCTACATAAAAATATTTCCTCTTAGTTTGCCAAGAAACAGAAACCTGGGCCATAAGACATTAAGCCAGTCTAACTTACTGACCTTGCTGTAGGTAAATAACATTGAATACAAGTTTCTGTCCCGGTGCAAAAGAAATTTAATATATTTTTGTAAATTATTATTAATCTTTCCAGTGTCTCTATGAAATAGAATTTGACTTTGGCTCCCTCCTTATTACATAGGGTTTGAAGCACAAAGATTAAATGACCTTTCATGACATAATGACTATGAATTTACAACCGCTAGCTAGCTTAAGGTATTTGGTGGTGCCTGGCACCTACCCGGTGGTGCTCAGTAAATCGTGGTTAAATGAAAGAAAACAAAAAATCATTACAATTTCCTCAGGTGGACTCTTAGATGTCTAAATTTTAAAAGTGTATTGAATAGTATTGACTATATGATGTTGCTAACTATTCCTTAAAGCGATTTGTCAGCATTCTTGAATGTTGAAAGTACTTTCTCATTTCAGTTACGTTCTAGACACTAAGCATTGTCCAGGACAATAACCTTTGTCACCCATTCCTTATTCTTCAGTTGTGAAACTGGGACCAGAAGCTTTCAGATTCGATGGCGGTGTTGAAGCCATTGCTACAAGGCAGAATGAAAAATACTACATCCTACGGCCGGAGGTTGTTGAGACTTACATGTACATGTGGCGACTGACTCATGATCCAAAGTACAGGAAATGGGCCTGGGAAGCTGTAGAGGTGACATTTTAATTTGCTTATGTTTCTTATAGATAAATGTCCCAGAAAAAAATGTTCAGTGGTGCTTATGCTACTAGCACATCAACTTTTCTATAATTTTTAATGCTTTGACCAGCCTTCTTTCCATTCAAGACTCTGCGTTTTCAGTTAAGTCATCTTATATTCCTGGCTTCAGCTTTGCTTAAGATAATAATAGTTTCATACACACACACACACACACACACACACACACACACCTGAATTACACTCACATTCTCAAGCACTCTTTGTTAGAAAGTTAGCTGTCTTTAAAAACAGTCTGTTAGGAGTAACTTCTCTCAGGAAATGGAAGATGAATATTGCCTTTGTGTAAAATTTAATGCCTTAGGAAGCCGTTGATGAATCTTGCTTGTTACCCTGTTCCTCTAGTGTGTCTTATCACTCACTATTCATCAGTCATTTTAAGTAAAGCAGTTCTTTTAGCCTTTTTTTTTGCAGTTTTCTAATTATGTTTAGTTAGCAGTAATTTCAATTTCTTTAAAAAAATTTTTCCCCAAAAAAATGTATTAAAATTACATTTCATCTAAGTTCTGGTGATGGGGAATTATTTTGGTCTTCAATAGGCCAGCAAAGGAATAAAGGCTAGTATTCTAGTATTCACCTTGCAAATACCACTTGAAATTAAAAATAGCAGGAATAACATAGTTCATCAAATCTAAAACACCATGATTGATAAGAACCATTATTTTTTATACCACTAAGAAAGTACAACACTACCAATTAAATTATGACATGACAATTTTAGAGATGTTAAAATGTGAAAAATGTGTGACAGAGACCTGGCCAGAACTGGAAGGTAAGTAAATATTGTAATACGGCAGGGAGCTTTGGTTTGCTTGGTCCTCAGGGGAGTTTGTTCGTGAAGTAATAAGGTTGATTTGACGCGTTAGGAACTTTAGTGTAAAATGCGATCTGAAGTTGTTTCACTGTCACAACACGGGGATCCCCCTGTTTTTGCCCCTAGAAACTTCTGCTAGGACTTGAGATACAGTGGAAAGGGAGGAGTGCTGGGGGCTCTTGCCTTTTCTAAAGCACGAAAGTCATAGACTCAGAAGGTGTGGCAACACTTTGTGGCTGCTGCGTCCCCGTGGCCCCCTGTGTTTGTGTTTCGGCCGCAGCTGCCGTGGGCGATGCCCTCCCGTGCTGGCAGCGTTGCCTTGGGTGCCCGTTGCCCCAGCAGTTCTGACAGGGCTCCTTCCCAGGCAGCTGCCGAGGGTCTGGGGGGCGTGGGAGAGCTCATGGTTCTACCAAGGATACTGGAGCTGATGGATAGCTCTCCCAGCCTCCCTCCTCTGAGGAATGGTTCTGAGATGTGTTCTGCACGGTTCCTCAGAGGGCTTAAGCGGGAGCGAGCCCTTGCTGCACAGCGCTGTCACCTGCTCAGCGTACTTCACTGGCTCCTCTGCCTGCCCTGCTTCACTCTCCCCACTGCTGATATCACCCCCACACGTTTCCTGCGTGCAACTCTCGTCTCATGCTGTGTTTAGGAGAACCCAAATTAAAACATAGGAGACCCTAAAAATCACCTGGTCCAGATTCCACCCAAAGGAAAGACTCCTCTGCATTTCTTTGCCTGATAGCTATTCCTCATCAATTCAAGGACTTTGTAGCAAACGGGAATATACTACTAATAACGTAATTCATGTTATTTTTTAATGGCTGAAAGTACTAGAAAGTTACTCCTTTTAAAACCAGAATTTACGGTGCACTGTGCTCTATAGCTACTGAAACTGTAATCCCCTCTCATACATTCAGCTCCTCAGTTATCCGAAGACAGCACCTTCCGCCGACTGTTGCTCGCCTCAGTGGTGCTTTCCAGCCACCTTCTCAGGATGTGGTTCCCAGCTGTGTTCTTTCAGGGCTAAGCACTGTGACTCAAGACCCTCTCTTCTAAGAGCTATTTCCTACAGCCAGTGGTCCAACTTGTTCCTGTAGTAGATTTATAAAACCCCTGGCTTTCACCAAAACTATGGCCAAATGACGTTAACTGCAACCCTGATTACTGTTGAGACATCTCTTGCTCCATGCTTGTTTTCACCCAGTTTCTTCCTGTCTTCTAACACACACTCCCTTCCCAGCCTCCTTTCAGCGATGCACTTGGTAAACCTGCTTTCCATGTCTTAACTACATTTCTTAACAGTGTCCAACAAGATATTAAAGTATACAATCCAGCAGACAGCACTAGAGACTTCTTGCCCAGGTTGCCAGCGAGCCATTAGTCACAGGTGTCCAGCACTTGGGAACTGACCTAACAGAAAAACCATCTACCTGGGTAGTTCTTTTGCTTTTTCTCAATCATGTCATGAAGAACTTTATTAAATTCCTCCTAATTTACTAAAGTTGTAATAAGGTATGATTAATATTCTGATAAAGCTCATACTATAAGTTATACATACACATTCAGATATGTGTAGGTAAATATAGATGAGATAATGTCTGTAAGTGCAGGTGCGTGTAGATTGCACAGTGCCTCCACGGTCGTGGGTAACCTCACGGAGGCATGCTCGTTTCCTTATTTGCACAGACATTGCCTCCTGCCCCTGAATCTAACCTCTTCCACATGCACGTTCTGGTTCTCAGAACGATTTGTCTTCCCGGTTCCTGCTCCTACCTCCCCAGGCTTGATCCTTGTTTTCAGACTCTTCTATGTTTATTTTGCCTGGTCCTGAGGCCAGACTCAGCCCAGTTAGCCTTATTGTTAGCCTTGTTCCTGGGACCCGCTTTTGGAAGTCTCCGTTGGTCGGCTGTGCACCTGCCCGGGTCGGTAGGAGGAGGCTGCCCTGTGCCCGCGGTGGGGCTTTCCGACGTGAGGCTGTGCACCTGCCCGGGTCGGTAGGAGGAGGCTGCCCCGTCCCCGCGGTGGGGCTTTCCGACGTGAGGCTGTGCACCTGCCCGGGTCGGTAGGAGGAGGCTGCCCCGTGCCCGCGGTGGCGCTTTCCGACGTGAGGCTGTGCACCTGCCCGGGTCGGTAGGAGGAGGCTGCCCCGTGCCCGCGGTGGCGCTTTCCGACGTGAGGCTGTGCACCTGCCCGGGTCGGTAGGAGGAGGCTGCCCCGTGCCCGCGGTGGGGCTTTCCGACGTGAGGCTGTGCACCTGCCCGGGTCGGTAGGAGGAGGCTGCCCCGTGCCCGCGGTGGCGCTTTCCGACGTGAGGCTGAGCGCTCGCTGCCCGCTATTCTTTTCCCTTCTCCCGCCTGAAAAAGTCCATTCACTTGGAGTCAGGTTTGTCTTTCCTCGTGTTCAAAGCTCCAGTTGCTGTAAACATTCTTCTATCCCTCTTTTCTTTGCTATTAGAACATCCCAGTCACATATGACTAATAAGTAATAGAAGCCTTTACTGAAATCGAGGTGGTCCCTGTGCCCGGAGGCTGAGTCCCAAGAACAGACTGTAGTAAAATGATGCTCTTATCACACTCTGGTACATAAATACACCCTTCCACTGTTGAGATTCTGTAAAACCAGGGCCTGTTGTGGGGGCCCAAGAGAGCTGCATGTCCCCAGCTTTACATACCTGAAGTCTTAATTTTTTTTTTAACTTAAAATGCATCTTTGACATTTTTTTCTTTTTTTTAAATATACAAAAAGCTTGAAAAAAATAAAATAAAAGAAGCTAGGCCTCTCTGGACTTCTAACAGGCCCCTGTGTTGTGCTAACTGTGTCTTCATCTGGTTTTATTGTCACAACCACCCCATATTGACCACAGGAGCACCGCCTGGGTCCAGGAACCTCTGAGGCCACAGTTAGCAAGTCTCGAGCAGGGACGCAATCCCCTCCTCTAGAACTTTAGGTTGTGTTCTGAACTGCTGTGGCTCACCACCTGAGGACCGTGGAAGAGAAAGAACAAATGGGGTGAGCTTTGGTATTGCCAACCCCCCGAACCAACTCTTTTTCTGAAACAAAAGGAGCTTATAGAAACTTCTCTGGGAGGGGGGGCTACCTGGCACTCTCATTAGCTTCTCATCAAAGAACTTCAAGAAAGAAAGAAAACAAGAAAAAGTTCTATGACTAAATTATTTTTTAGGAAGTGTCTGGAAACAGGATTTCATTATGTTCCATAATAATAAACTTGCTCATTTCTTCTAAATCTCGACTTTTTCTTTCTTTTTTTTTTTTTTTTTTTTTTACAAATAATTGTTAACCTACTCCAATGTATCTGGTATTTGACCATTGATCAAAAGGAACTTTGATCAAAAAAGGAAGGAAGGAAAAAAATAATTGGACCTGAAAGTTCCTTTCTGTAGGCTTTCCCGCACTTGGCTCATTGTCTGCAGCTAAGAATATAATCAAAGCTTTTTTTCTTAAGTTGATCTTATTTTCCCAGGGGCTTTTAAAAAGTACCAAATCATGAGACTTTCTTTATTCATGTAGCCTACCAGCTAGATTTTCTTTAACCTGGTAATTAAATGCTTCTCCTCTGACCCCAAGCGCCTTCCCTCTGCCCTCCGGCCCCAGGGTACAAAATCAATTTCCTCATTATCAGTATCTGCAGATGGGAGCTGAGCACACACTGCCCGTCACTGCTCACGGGTTTGCTTTCTCTCTGCTCCTTCCTGGGCTCTGCATTCTTAGAGCCATGTTTTCCTCCAAAACCATTTTCTAGCCGATAAAGATTTTTTCTCAACTCATAAGGCAAGGCCTGTGTTCTCCATCTTTTTTGTTAGTTTACCTAAATGGGAGGAAAAAAATAGAGTATAAATATGCACATGAAAAAGGGGGTAGGGTTATGACACATAAGACAAAATTAAAAAATAAATGTAAAATGGTACGAGAACCCTAGGAATAACTTTACCTGGTTCACGTTTTCTATCTTTTCTTTATTTCAACATAAATATTAGGCTTTGTAGCCTTAAAGTTTATTTTTTTGACCCACATTCTGTGAATTAGAACCAGGTTTCAGATGGCAGTTTTTATGTGACCTTATAGTTAATAGGATTGATAGGATGCCATTAACTTTTCTAGAGATGACTAGGCCTGGTAACTAGCAAAGCAGCCAATATAACGGCAGGATGCAAAGAGCAGTCAACTTAGTGGCTTCAGACAATGTAGAAGGCAGGTTACTTTAGGTTGTTACCTAAATTTTCATTCCCACACTGCCCAACCCATCTCTTTTCCAAATACTCATTATAGTCAGACAGCTAGAGGAATTAGCATCCTTTCCCTCTAGATAGTTACCGGAGGATTCATGCCATCTTCTCCCATCCCAGACTAAAGAAAAGAAAAAACTATTTCAGAAATGCATACCAGCCACATTTTTTTCACTGCTTTCCATTTCCTTTTAGCTCTGTCACCAATATCACTAATTAATACTCCACAATCTATTTTTAAGCGATAAGATGTTCTGATAATAGTAGCAGCTGGTTTGGGTCCAGCACACTTTCTTAACCAGCGGTTTATAATCCCATGTGACATGAATAATCTTTCTAGACCAGGGGTCAGCAACTGTTTTCTATAAGGGCTGGAAAGAATTAGGTTTGTGGGCTACAGGCAACTGCTCAGCTGCCATTACAGCCAAGAAGGAGCCACAGACAACGCAGAAACAAACGAGCGTGGCTGTGGTTTCCGTGACCCTTCATTTACCAAAGCAGACAGCCGATGGGATTTGGCCCATGGTCCATGGCTTCATCTAGATTAGAGTAGGAAGTGGGAACTATTACTGAAAAATGATTCCCAAACTCAATGTAGAAGTGTTTCAAATGAGGTGAGAAGATATCTTGTCCATATATCCTTTAACTTTTCATACTTTATTTGCATTTACATTTGATAGAGGGTGGTGGTGTGTGTTTTTTTCATTTCCACCTAAAGCTGTTACAATCTGTCAATTCCACTCGAATCCTTATTTTATTTGAATCCGACAATCTGGTAAATTAGTGACAGTCAGCTGACTGCCTTGTGACTGTTTTTTCCTTTGGGTGTTTCCCGTCCCTGACGCAGGCCCTGGAGAGTCACTGCCGGGTGGACGGGGGCTATTCGGGCCTCAGGGACGTTTACCACAGACAGAACAGCTACGACGACGTGCAGCAGAGCTTCTTCCTGGCGGAGACGCTGAAGTAAGTAAAAGCCACTGCACGTGTGAGCGCGGGGAGCCGGACAGGCCTCTGCCGGTGTCCTTATCGCGACACATTCGGCCACTCCACTGTGACGGCCCCTGAGTGCCATTCGCGTGCGTGGCCGCGCCTGGAGGTTTTTGTCATTGCCGTGACTGGGGCCTGCTTTGCAGGCCCTCCTACACCGGCCTCAGCAGAGCAGCTCCTCGGCCCCGCATTAGAGCGCCTCCCCGCAGGGCTTTGCTGTATTTGACCGTTGCCCGTGGTTCTCCGTCAGATGAATGGAGACACTGATGTGGTTTTTGCCGTGCCTCTGTGGTTTTACTGCCTCATGTACTCATGTTTCTCTCTCTAGATATCTATACTTAATATTTTCTGATGACGACCTACTTCCACTGAAACACTGGATCTTCAATACCGAGGCACATCTTCTCCCTATACTCTGTTCAAGTGAAAAAGAAGTGGAAGTCCATGAATAATAAGACATTTTACATTTTACTCTGCTCCATTCCCATCACTGCATACCTTAATAGTTCCTCTTCTGGTATTCAGGCACATGATGAATTTTTATTACTAGGTCTGTCGTTATTCTAAGTTCTAAAATTGTTTTGCAGTCTTTTATGTTTATTATCATAGGCTTAGATAGACTCAAATTCCTTATTGTACCCTTTAATATTTAGTCAGCAGACCACTGATTGTTTTATTTTATGTAATCTGTTCTCTCTGGAGTTCATGAAGGCGTAGTATCATTTTTATTAGACTGAATAGGATGGTATACCAGTGACCTCTTAATTACAATTTTGATTTGACTGCAAAACTCTTTCCTCCTCTATGAGGAGATGATGTCTGCTTTAAGCTGTAATGTTTTGCCATGTTGCAAAAAGCCATAATAATAAATTAAATATTAAAAAAACTTTTTTCCTTTTTAATTTCATGTTAATATGGTTTGTCTATCCACCAGAGACAGATCTTACAACTGTGACAGCCTTCTTATGCGGATCTATCATTATTTGATAGAATGTCTTCTAAAATACATTTTAATTCAAAACAGAATGTCATTCCAAAAGAATCATCTCATGTTGACCTCATTTTATCGGAACCACATTGTATTTTTGTTGATGAATTATGTTAGTGTTTCCTAATTTGCGAATTAGTTCTCAAATTTTACTTGAAGTGTTCTGTGTCACTTCTGGATCATGTACTGGTTAATTTCTTCCATTCCCCATCACACAACAAAGTGAGCTTACAAGTTTGCAGATCTCCGCTATCACTCAATTATATTTTTTAAAGGGAAGTAGTATTACTCTTAGGGTGTTAGCTTTTGCTTTTTACTGAATATATGAAAAATTAGGTCTCTCTAAAGAGAAGGTGAATATTTAATATGGCTTTTAATTTGAATTTCATCTTTAACTCTTTTTTTCTTGAAGTAAAGAAAGCATTACATTTGGGTCAGATTTTTCAGATTTGAAAAGGCCCCTTTCTAAAATGTAGTCAATTATTTCATTTCAGTTTATGAAAGCAGAATTAATTCTGAAAGATGCTTTATCAGTGTATCTATTCATGGTCAGTTAGGAAAATCTAATAAACGTTTAGGTCAAATAAGAATATAGTCTATTTTGTCTGGTTAAATTCAACATAGATATCCCAGATTAGAAAGAACATGTAGGAGTGGGTGCTTCCAATCCCCTGCAGTCCTATAGCAGATCAAAATAATGATATGATTCTTCAAAACATTGTTTTGAGATATGTGTGGTTTTCCCAAAAATAGATTTGATGACACCTTGTATTTTCTTATCACATTGGATCATACTATATATATTTTTTCCCACGAAAGGGCTAATATGATGAAGTATGTTCTGAGGTACAAAGACTTTAACCACCTGCATTCTCAACTGACAGTGGTCAGATAAATCAGTGCAACCCCGTGGATTAAGCTGAAGCATATGAAGTTGCTGCATTTGTAGTTTAAAAACTATCCAATATCAACAATTTCATATGGTTCAACCTAGTATTTTTAAAGACAGTTATTTTCTTGGATCTCTATAGACTTAATTGTTTTAGCTATTTCAGCTTTTAAAGGTGTTTCAAAAGATTTCCTTTGTCTGAAAGGACCACTCTGTGACCTGTTCTTTTTTCAGTATTGTACATTGGTATACAAACAACATATCAAAGAATAAATTAATAAAATTAGGAAATGAAAAATATCCTTTAATACAGCATTATTGCCATGTTAATGTGTTTTGAGACCCAGAATATCTTCCACTCATATATTCAGCTCATTAGGAAATGAATGGATAGTGAGAGTTCTTTTTTCCCAGGACTTAAAGGCAAAATATAAAAGATTCTTGTAAAAATTGGGCCATATGTATTTATAGTCTTCATATAAACATCCTTGGGCTAACAATTTAAGTTAACGTATTTTATTTGCTTTTAAATTTGATTTGAAAGAGCACAAAGCTTATATGTATTTCTGCAGCAGATTGGATTTTAATGTCAGGTTTATGTACACACTGCACTATAATGTACTTTTTGTACCCCGGTATAAGTAGGCAAAAAAGATTGTACTAGACATTGTTCTGCCAATGGCAAGAATAAAGTTTTTTCAATTCTAGAACTTGGATTTTTTAACATAAGTTACAAAACACCAAAAATGTAAACAAGGTAAGAGATTAATATTATAGTGGTGTAATTTAATTAAAGTTCTATTTTGTGTTAATCATTTTAATCAACTGAAGTCCTTAGGTGGATACTGTCTTTCAATCATTTTCAGCGATTTCACCTAAAAGGTGAATAATTAAAATAGCACTTAATTTTCTGTTTCTGTATATGTTTTTGGTATACTTTGTGCAATTAGTATTACACGTATAAGTTGTATGGCGATTTACGGGAATCAGCATTTGTCATAACACCTTCATATGTGTTACCCATTCTTTACAATGATTGTTTTTGATTTGTGCATAAATCCATTCTGTCATTTCCAACTTTATATAAATCTCTAATGTTATAGGAAACATAATAGATTGACACATAATTTTTAAAAACTATATTTGTAAAATTTCTCTATTGTGAATAAAGCCTTTTAATATATCTCCTCATTTGTTGTGTTTTTCTCCTTTTAAGTAAGTTTTTTTTATCTGTAGAGGTGTGTGTACAATTGCAAATGAAATTAGTGATTCCATACCATACCCAGAGTATCCTGACACGGAAACATTTCCTATTAAAAATTTTAACTTGCAAATAATTTTGCATACATAGCCTTTGGTTAATCAAATATCTTTATTAAGAATCTAACATAGGTTCAACACCAGGACATGTAGGGTGGAGGTGGGGAGTTGGTGTCAGAAACAGCACAAAGCATGATCCTTGTTTTTAAGTTTACAGCCAAGGAGACCTGACTCATCCTACCACCGACCCAGAAGAAAGCAGCAGTTAGTTGTGTTAAATGACAAGTTAAATTCTTCTCTTCAGGGAGCAGGAGGTCACTAGGATTTGAGTAGTCGCAGAGGCTTAGTGGGAAAGAGAGAACTTAAGCTACCGGAGAGCCTCCAATAGTTTTGGAAAAGCCTAGGTTTTTCAAATTCATGTTCTACTTTTTAGAATGTTGTAGATATTTGGTTTTTGTTTCTCTGCCTGGAACTCTTTCCTCAGTGATTTTATGGCTCATTCCTCAGTCCATTTGGGTGTCTGCTCAGTGGCACCTCACCAGAGTGGCTGTTTCGACACATCAATATAAAATTTCCCATCACCCTTGTCCCTTAGTATTATTGCACTCTCTACTTAGCATTTGTTAGACTACAGGTTCGTTCCCTTACTGGTTTATTGTCTTTCTAACCCCTTAGAATTTAAGCCTCATAAGGACAGAAGTTACTTTGTTCGGTGCCCCTCCCCCACCTCCTGAGCCTAAAGCCGCATCTAGCTCTTGGCAGCCAGCGCACAGTGAGTGTCTGGTGTACCGGTGGGTGAAGGAATGAAGGGATGAAGGAATGAATGAGATTCATAACGTTTGCTACAACTCTTTGCAAGTGTCTTTTAATAAGCTGTACATTTTTTAAAATATTAATTACTAGTATTGTGTAACATGCTGTTGTTTTAAATGAATAATTATAAGAAGGGGAAATTTCTTTTATTGCTATTTGTAGTAGTTTTAAGGAAATATAGAGTAAATTTGTGTTTGTGACAGAAATTAACTCTCAAAAACCAGATTTTTAAAAATCACTTTTATCATGTAAAATACCCACCAAAAAATGTAAGTCGTGATTTCTCCAATATAAAGTGTTTCCAGTGTGACTATTTGAATAGCCTACTCGTTTTCTGACTTAATCTCACAGTCCTTGTCTCATATAAAAACAAAACAACAATTTTCTATGGCATCAAGCAAAAGAATTGGTTTTTCATTTAAAATAAAGCTAGTCAAATGAGAACCCTCTGCATTCATCTGTTTATAACATAAATGATGTTGGTTGTGTTAACTCTGTTGGTGACCGACTCACTAAAAAGTATTCTAAAGACAATTTTATACTAATCATCAACCATCCACACAGAGATGGCAGCTTGGCAATTAATTCATCCAACTTCTGATACATGATTATATGTAGACAGTTCCTTAAAATTTTAAGAAAACAAGATAAATCTTTTTTATTTAAGCAGCAAATATATCTAATTGCCATTCCAGTTCCCTAGGTTGTGATGAAACTGTGAGGGTGGGGAAAGGAACCTCATTTAATCTTGATTTAATGGCCCAATGACTGATTTCTGTTTTTCCTGGCTTATTCCATCCACACTGGCCAACACATGAGTCATAATCTTCAAGGAATATCTGCCAGGCATCAGATATGCATATAAAGAATTAGGACGACATAGGAGTCTAGACAGCGTTTAGTCCAACTCTTATTTTAAATATGAAGAAATGGGATTTTCCCAAGGTCAGGAACTGTTTTTTATCCTGGCTCTGTGCTGCCAGACACAGTGGTTTGGTAAAGTTTATGGTAATAAAATGTTATAACCAGCCACTCCAAAATAAAGGTGGAGATTCAGAGCTCACCCTTGGAAATTGGTCTAAGGCCCAATTTCTCAAGGTGTGGGCTCCAGTTCATCTACATCAGAACCTCCTGTAAGTCTTGTTAAAACGCAGATTCCAGAGCATACCCCAGGTTTATCCAGTCAACGGTGTGGTGGGGCCCTGGAGTACTAAAGTTGAGAACCACAACTTTAAACTATAGAGAGGTGGAAGTCCCAAGATAGCAGAAGAAATAGTGAATTAATTAGCGGGTCAAGACAACCCTATGTACCTTTTTTTTTTTGTTTTTTGTATTTTGTTTCTACTTCAAGATTTAAGCACAACAACTTGAAGCATAAATTGGATCACCTTGGAAATGTAGATGTACCCTTTTATAAAAGTATTTCTGAGCAGTAAGCCATGTAACCTCAATCTTTTAGAAACAGATTCACACTGGATTTTGAAACAATTCTTTCCTATTGAGCAAACTCAAAAGTATTCACTTCAGTCATCTCTGGTTTTATTCAGTAACTGTTTCATTTGCTTTCTTCTCCCAATAGCCACTTTTAAAGCCAGTTCTCAAATTGTTTCTCCCGTTCTTGTTGAATTTTGACATGATTGTCACTTGCACAGACTACGCAGAATTCGTTTGGCCATATGTCTTGTAAATATATAAGACGTTCTGGGGCATGACCTCTGAAAAGCACCTTCATTTCTAGGCCCATCCCCTGTGTTTTTACATTCATTGCAATGCTAATTGTCAGAGATTTGTTGGCTTGCCATTATTATGATCACTTTGAATCCCCTTAAAATATGCCATTACTTACTGAATAAATTAATGTAAATTTGTGTCACAAATCCATTTAATTCCCCAGTGCATGCAAATTACCATGAAAGCTTAGACAGCAGTAACAGATATATAGCTTTTTAAAAAACTTTTTCACATACTGGGATGTTTTGGCCTTAGGCTAGGAGCACATATTAATTCATAATTTTGCAAACAAGTTCTTAAAATGTACTGCTTTTCAAATCATATTTTTCAAAATTACCGGCACCTGAGAGGTTTTTGTTTTGTTTTGCTTTTAACTCTCTTAGGGGGAACAAGTAAATGACCCTAATTCACGGTCTTTGGGAACTTTGGTCTTGGCTTTGCGACTCTCTTGGAGTTCTTTGTGGAAAGTAGAAGCGGAGCTTGGAACCATCTCCTGGGACCGGCATGGAGAGCGTATCGGCTTCTCCCAGCAGCGCCGTGCTCTTGGCCCCGCTTCATGGGCACGACCGCTTGCTCGCTGTGACCTCTATTTAGTAAATAACAGAAGGAGAACAAACCAGGTCTTTTCCTTTTGTGCACAAAATGTCACCACCACTCTGCCGTTCAGCACAACATTTCACCTCACGGGTTACATAAACCCTAAGTACGTTTCTCAGCTCTTCACACTCCTGGCTCGCTAGTGCCAAATCGATAGCTTTGTGACTCACGTGGCCTTAGCCAGGAGCTGCAAGCTTATATACATTTTCAATGCCTCCATTATAATACATTAAGTCCCCCGGTCTCTCTCCTTTATCTGGTACGGGGTAGAAGGGGTAGAAGGTATGGGTGCATTTGGGCCGATGGTCAGCAGACTTCACTAGGAGTCAGGACGGGCGCGCAGGCCTTCCCGCCGCAGTGTCCTCTGGAAGCTGAGAGGAGGGCTTAGCCCAGCGGCTCGCCCTGCGCCGTGTCTGCTGTGGGGCGCTGGAGTCCCCACCATGGACTAGAGGCCGCCACACCCAAACTACCAGACCCCAAACCTCAGTTTCCTTCTCCGGGAAGCGGGCCAAGTAACGCCTGCCCCCGCGATGAAAGCGGCCGGTGAGTGCGAAGGCCCCAGGCCTGGGGCAGGGGCACGCCTCGGCCCTGCCCGCAGCCCCTCGCTGCGGCGCTCCCCGTGAAGGGAGGCCCGCTCTGCTGTGGCCACGCGCTGTGCTGTCCCCGCCAGCCGCCTGCGGCACCGCGGGCGCCCGTGCCACCCTCAGTCTGCCTCAGAGCCTGCCCGGCCCAGGGCAGAGTCAGCGCTCCCTCCCCGCCGCGAGGATAACTCAGATAACTCAGCTCGCTCTCCAGGCCTGCGTGGTGCACTAATGGAAGGTGTTTCCACGGACGTTTTTCCTTTCTGAGGAACAGGTTTTCTTTTAGCATTTGTAAGAACACTCTTATGAATTGTGTCATGGACCTATTGAAATAATCCAGTGAAAATACAACAACGACTGCAAGTTAAGAACTACTTTTAAATTTTAGTTTTATTTCCATCCCAACAAATCAATTTTACGAACTGGGAAGGGCTGCAGAAATAATTTCTGAAAGAGCCAGTATTGCTTCCCAAATCAGCTTATATGGTTGAAAATCACTTGCAGTGACTGAAAACTAATCCCATCCAAAGAAAAATGCATGAAGTGATTTTGATTGAGAGACGATTTAACCTGTCCCCACCCACCCACTCCTCCACCCCGGGAAACCCTTAGCTTCTGCAGCACTGGGACCCAAACACTAAGAGTAACACTTCCTTTCCCTCTGGCCGTCCCCTCACAGGGGGTAAGCCGCAGCTCCTGAAGAGGGCCTTGCATTTCTGGCCCCAGGTTGTGCTTACCCGAGCGCTCAGCTCAGTGTCCTTCCCTCCCTGGCATGCCGCTCTCGGGCTGACCTCTCCAGCACTCTGCCTGAAATGGCCCTCCCAGTCCTTTCCTCCTCTTCTTGGGAAATGCCTACTCCCTTAAGTCTCAATGTACCTGCCTGCCTCTCTGGTCCCCCAGCTTATTCTTGTAGTTCTGGGACTCCTAAGGACTTTATGCAAACTCCTATTCAGGTGCAGCATACGATAGTGTCACTATTTGTTTTCATTCATTTAGCAAATATTTACTAAGCACCAAAAAGGTTCCAGACACTATCCCAGGACCTAGAGATTCAGCAGGGAGCAAGGTAGACTTGCTTCTTGTTTTATTAGAGCTAAAGACTAGAAAAAAAGCAAATGTGCACCAAGAAAATAAATAAAATTTATAAAGGAAGGTGCGATGGCTTGTTCATTCATATAAATACATGACTTAATATGGCATCAGGCACATACTTGTTTCAACCCAATTGCACGCTTTTATCCTGTATATAGGAGGCACTCAGGGCATTTGGCAAAGAGTGAACAAATTGTTAAGAAATGGAGAAAAAGTCTCAAACATTCATTCAAAAAATATAAACACAGTTTTCACCTTAAGTTTTCCTGCAAGAGAACACAGCCCCTGCTAGGCCCTACCAACTCAGAGTGGTACAGCTACCTGCCAAGTTGAATACAGAGTTTATTTTTAGGAAATAATCTAGTGTTTACCTTAACTGTGAGGTTCCTAATTATAAGCTGTCATTAGAAAATTTTCCTCACTGTACTTGCAAAAGCAAACTCACCAAAAATAGGCCACTTCTCATTTTTTGGTATGTTCAAAATATATCAACTGTCTCAGGGAAAACCCCAGGAGTCCAAGCTGTATCCCTCTTGTAATTGCTTCTGGACTCCATGCTGTTGGTAAGATCAGCAGACACATCAGATACTCTCAATGCCATAGAGAGTTGGCTTATTTTGTTTGTGGGGGACAAGGGGTTTGTTTGTTTTTGTTTGTTTGTTTAGCCTCATAGATAAAGGTTGCTCACTGGCATGCCCACACATCAAGGGCTGGCTTCTTCTGGTCAATGAAACACTGAAGGGAAACTGTCAGTGACACAAACAAGAAAGAACGCTTCTATGGTGACTGCAGGCCTTTTGTAATCCTCTGTAGTAGCAGGACAAAAGACTCTAGGACTAAAGCAAGTCCTTTACTAATTATATTGTTGTATTCTTTCTTTCTTTTTTTAATATTTTTAATATATCTTTATTGATTTCAGAGAGAGGAAGGGAGAGGGAGAGGGAGAGACAGAAACATCAATGAGAGAGAATCATTGATGACTGCCTCCCACACACCCCCTACTAGGGAGTGAGCCCACAACCCGGGCATGTGCCCTGACCGGGAATCGAACCCTGACCTCCTGGCTCGTAGGTCGATGCTCAGCCACTGAGCCATGCTGGCTGGGCTGTTGTGTTCTTTCTAATAAGCTCAGCTTCCTTTTCTCAAGGGGCCTTTCTTCAGCCCCTAACAGGCGACAGAAGTGACTGATGAGAATTTTCACTCTCCTCCACCTTATCTTCTTGTCTCTCACGTCTAGGGGAGGTGCTGATATAAATGAGCACACAGCAGACAAGCAGGAAAACAAAGGATCTCAGAGCGATGAATCAGTCCCCGAAAAATCCAAAAGTGACATTTGTCACCATTATAAATCAATATGCAGGATTTCTTTAAGCACTAGATAAAAAACCATATAGTATGTCAAAACTGTGATTAAAGGGTAAATAAACATAGTGAATTCTCACAAGAACTTAGATTTATTTTGCAGCTTTAAAAAAAAAGTACAGGATAGATTGTTTTTTTCTTTCTGTTCCCCTTCACACAATGATGATTATATTAAGGAGAAGTTTCAAAATTTCCACATTTTATATCTGGGCTTTTAACCTCTCGCAGAGATCAGATAAAAACTGCCAAACCAAAAAGCATTCTTGGCTCATGTACACAGCTCATTCTTTAAATAGGAGTTTCAGCACGTCCAGGCAGGAGCAAACACTTCTCAAGAGTCTTTATCTATTGATTAACTGTAGAAGAGTTTTTGTTTAAAATGATTCATGAATACTCTCTAAAATAAATGTTTTATTCTATTTTAGAATAAAGAGTGTAAAGGGAAAACTGAGACATACATATCACTCCCCAACCCTGCAGATGTGTTGCCTTATTTTTTTGCCCGTGATATTTCTATTAAGAGCTAAATGAAGAAAAAGAAAATCTATTTGGCAATGAGATTGTATTTTTCTACCGAGATGGAAATCCAAGACCAAGTGCCAATTGCTACTCCACTGGGCAGAGGTCACCTGGCTGCTCCACAGTACACATTAGGAACTGCCCTGGGACCTTTGGTTAAACTGCTGATGTCCCACATCTCAAAGGGAAGCCAGGGAAACCTTCCCTTCTCTGAGTCCGACGGTTAAGATTCCTAGAGAGAGGCCTCAGAAGCAGGCATCACATTGGGAACTAATTTAATTTTTTTGTGTTCTTTCGCTGCCATTGTCTTTGTGATTATTACAGGGGTGTATCAGGCATGAAGACAGAAATCATTCTGTCTCAAAAAGGAGAAACTGAACACAGGGACTTAGTTCCACAGGTGGCAGGAGAGCTGCAAAGCCAACAGGAACGGAGAATTCTCATGGCAAGTCAGAAATTAGGAGCTGCAGGATGCCACTCGGGGGCACGAGCTGGAAAGACACAGCCAGAGGTAATGTCACCCGAGGCCAGAGACGGCCAGAGCATGAACCAGATCTGCAGCGGAGGACTTGCCAGCAGGAACCGAGACGAAGAGGGAAGAAGTAGTCCAGCAGAGCTAGATCGCGAAGGTGCTGCTGCTGCGTGAGGCCCCGGGAGAAGCCAGCCCGTGGGAGAAACGCCCTGGCTTCTCTGCCTCCTGCTTCCCCATCTTGTGGAAATGCCTCCCTGGGTTGAGACTTCCAGAAAGCAGGGCGGGCGTCTGGGAAATGCAGCTCCCTGAGATGCAGAGCCACGCTGGGGAGGGTAGGGAATATTTAGGAAAGAAAACAGGTACATTACTGGCCAACGTGACAATAGCGACCTCTGCTTAGTGTGAGATGTCGCTAATGAAAACACACGCCTGAAGGCGACCAGGTCCTGGAACTGACAGAAAGCCTTGACTGCAATGATCAGTGCATCATCCCTGAGCTACACAGCAAAAGTATTTGACAAATTGTTGAGCCTTCAAATCTCAGCAGTGAACTTGCTAGTGAGAAGCCACATCTGCTCATCCAGAAAGTTCAAAAAGGTTGAACAAGTGCTTTCAGGAAAGGAATAGGCTTGAGAGAAGGAAACCTGCGGGTTCATGAAGCACTTGCTGTCAGGATAGAAAGACACGTATGCCTCAAGTACAACCTGCCGAAGGCATGGCCATCAAAATGATCCTCTTTAGATGTCAGTGATTAAACTTCGGCCAATCTGCTTTGGATCACAGCTGATTTTAACTCCAAATTTTCACATGACTGATAGCACTTTCTAAGCCTTTATCTGCCAACCCAAATACATCAGCCTAGTTTTATATCCTACTTAGCAGAGCATAAAAACGATGAAAGATAAATGATCATGCAAGGAGGGAACCTAAGTTTTTGTTTTGTTTTGTTTTGATTCTGACTCTATTAGTTTAATAGCATTACTCATCGGCACAGAATGCGGTGATTTTTTTTTTTAACTCCTTAAAGACATGAAGTCATTTTTTTTACATTGCTCACTGGGTTTAAATGGCAAAGCCTACTCTTCTAAGCCCAGTTCAACTGTCACCTCTGAGTCTTTCCCTGTCTTCCTCCTTTTTGCTCTGTTAGCGCCTTGGATAAGCTTAAACAGGTGTACTTATTACATTATACTGCAATTATTTGTTGCCAGTCTATCTCTCTCTGCTAGTGATTTAGACCAGAACAACCTGTTGAAAGCAATTTAGCTTTATAGATTGGACAAGTATAAGCCAGGCTACATTATAATTTAGTCAGAAATTAATATCCCCAGTCACTGTCACCAAGTTTGATAATTTTGCTGTCAAATGAGGTTGTTTTGTGAATCCAGAATTGAAGCTTTTTTGTCATTTTTTCAGAAATGGGAGTGGAGCTTTCCTCTGTTTTGCTAACTTATTTTCAGCTAGTTGTTGCTTCTCTGTGTTATTTTAAAAGTTGAAACATCCATAAGATCCAATTTAAGAGATTGAAGGGAACAAATTTTCAGTACAAAATCAGACTGGAGCAACCTTAAAATCTAAAATCGATTGGCTGGAAAATAATATGTAAGTTATATTTTTCTTTTTCTAGAAAAATATTATAACGATGCCTATTCATACTTGACTCTAGCTCATAGTATAAAATAAGCATCTAATAAATGAGTGTGTGCTATAGACTAAATACTTGTGACACTCCGCCTGCTAAATTTATATGTTGAAACCTAATTCCCAGTGTGATGGTATTTGGAGGTAGGGATTTGGGGAGGTGTTTAGGTCATGAGGGTGGTGCCCTCATAAATGGGATTAGTGCCATTATAAAAGAGACCCCAAAGAGCTTCCTCACCCCACTCACACTTGAGGACAAAGCAAAAAGACTATGAACCAGGGATAGGGTCCTCAGAAGAGACTGAATCTGCCAGCACCTTGATCCTAAACTTCTCCCCTCCAGAACTGTGAGAAATAGGTTTCTGTTGTTCATAAACCACACAGTCTATGATATTCTGTCATAGCTGCCATTATGTTATGGATATAATCTTTTTCTTCTAAGTTCAGTCCCTCTCAGTAGATGGTACTTCCTCTTTCAGGCATTCAACAAATGTGTCTATATTAAGAGATCTTTCTTTACTGAAGATTTTGTATGAATGCACTGTTCATTGAATTCTACTGAGCCAAGATGCTATTTTTCCAAATGGGAAGTAAACATCATTTCTCTCCCTACTCTCCTCTCAGACGGAAGTCTGTTTCTCCAGTTCCCAGTTCCTCCCATTCCCTCCTCTTTCCCAAATGTTAAGCCAAACTCTCACTATCTATAAACCATATGTTAGGACAGAGTTATCCCTTCCATGAGTTATTTTCCGCCCAACTCTAAGAATTTCATTTAGACAACCTTCCTAAGGGCTTTTCATATCAGAATTGTATATTATCACTTAAGACACAAGGGGAAAAAAAGAATTAGCAAGCTCATAAATTATTCTTGAGTGGTTACCTGCTTCCAAAATCATACATGGGAGTGCGATTGGAGCAGGGATCCTTTAGAACCCATCCTGGCAAAGCGGTGACTGGTGTTATTTCCAGGATATGGTGCAGAAAGTATGATATCTAATTCAGTATATTAATGAACATTAATGGTTTATAATCAGTTTATAACAAGAAATCAAACAAACAAGTAATCAGCTTGTTTAAAATGTAGTTAATAAAATGACTAATTTGGGCCAGAATTGAATTGCTCTTGGCAAGACTTTGGTTGGAGTTACAGTCAGGTGCAAGCCCATCAGAGGACTGCAGAGAAGTGTTTTGTTTTGTTTTGTTTTTTACACAATGCAAAGGGCCTCACATATAGTACACACCCAAAACTACCTGTCCTACAAAATCGGAGTATAAGCATGTGGTGATTTTTTTTTAATGAATAATTAGAATGAAATAGGAATAAAGAGGCATTTTGGATTACAAGAACGGAAAAGTCATGTTTTAGAGCAGTTTCCATAAAATAAATTATTAGCTCCAACGTCAGCCAACAGCTTTAGTGCTGAATTTTTAAATGGCCAATGCAAATAATAATAATTAATAATAATAATAATAGGGACACTCTCACATTTGGCTTTTTATGACATATCTTCACACACATTATTTCATTTAACCATTCTAATGGGGCAAATGTCATTCATATGTGTATGTATTGTGTGCACATGTTTCAGTGTAAACAGCGAATTTTGCACATGTCCAGAGTGCACATCAAGGAACATAAACAAAAGAAATTCCTGGCATGGTGTCAGATAAGAGATAGTTGACCAAGGTGTCTGTGCATGGGGTCTGCGAGTATATGTCCATTTTTCAGGGGTAAGGATCTAAAGCTTTAATCAGATTCTCAAAGGGGGCGAAGGAGAGTCTCTGACCTAAAAAAGATTGGAAACTGCTGTATTAGATAGATGCTACAGTGAACAAATATAGCTGGTTCAGTTAACTTCAGAGATCTCCAAGCGCAGGTTTGTGGCACTATTTGGATCTGGGGAATTGTGCTAAGATGGCTCATTTTTTCTCTGTGACCCTAGTTAATGTAGGGTGAAGAGGTGAGCCTCTTTTTTATTCATTTGGCAGCTTGTACTAGAATACCAAGGAAGAGATGCACATGTGTAAAAAAGGGAAGTTGCTACTGTGTGTGACACTCTGTATATTTTCTGCTAGGCCAGGCAATCTGGGCCAGGGCACACTACATCGTGGTAAGCTATACACTCTGGGAAGCTATGTATATTCTCTCAGGTCACCAGGGTGCTGATTAAAAGATTTTTTGTATTTATTTGTTAGGTGACCAAAAAGTGACAATCTGAATCCCACAACACACTTTGACATCTTCTGTTGCAAAGCAACTTGTGAAGAGAATGTATATTCATTGGGAGCAAAACCGAATCACCCAAGTTTAACTAAAACAATGCCACACTCATTGCAAATACTGAGATTACCTGCAGACTCCAGTTCCTTGCAATGGGAAGTCATCTAGAGGTGATTTATTTTCATTAGGCTCATTTTTTCATTTTAAATTTTTATTGAATTTATGGGGGTGACATTGGTTAATAAAATTATATAAGTTTCTGTGTACAGTTCTATAATAGATCATTTGTATATCGTATTATGTGTTCACCACCCAAAGTCAAGTCTCCTTCCGTCCCCATGTATCTCCCTGTACCCCCCCCGCCTCCCCCCCCCCTTTCCCTCTGGTGATCACCATGCTGTTTGTGTCTGTGAGGTTGGTATTAGGGGTGGGATTTCTTTTTGCTTAATCCTTTCCCTTTTTCTGCCCAGCCCCCCAACCTCCCTCTAAGTGCTGTTCCCGAGAGCATGCATTGGTTTTCTTGTATGTCACCAGCCAAGGCCTGATTTGTGCTTGTGTTCTGATTTTCCTCATCAAAATATTTCCCCAAATACTATGTTTTATTGTTATATGTGCAATCAATCTCTATATAGAGATTTATGTCAAAATAGACGCCACAAGCTAGGAAATGCTAAATTAATCCCATTACTCTCTTTTGTGGGGAAGAAATGCTTATTGTTGACCAAATAACCAGCCTCCCTGGCTGCTCTCTGGGCTAATACGTTCCAGAATGGTATTCCTGAGCAGTTGGAGTGCTCATTAAAGCATTAATTCCAGGGCTATCCTAGAAATACACACAGTGAGCCAGCACGTATGAGACCAAATACGACTGCTCCCTTTCACCCAAATCCATTTAATGTGTAACTTTCTATTACCAAGCTATCGAGATTAGGATGAAAACTGTCCTCAATTCCAACATAAACAAGGTCAGCTAATAACAGGAACAAAAACAAGAAAAACAAAACAGAAACCAGAACCACAAGCATAACAAGGAGAAGGATCGGGTGACTGAGTCCAGGAGAGGACCTGTCCCGAGGGAACTGATGGCGGGTGAGCAGTGAAGCGCCTGCATCCTCAAAGCCGCTGGACCCCTGTTGGCCCAATTCTGCCCTCACATTATGGAGCTTCTTCACACTAATTAGGGTCCATATTTAGAACCTCATTAAAAACAAAAACGACAAAACCACCGCAGCAGCCCAACCCTCAGGGGCTCAGCTGTGTTTCTGCCCAGAGAGCAGCCATCCAGGTAATGCCTGGTGTCCCTGCTCCAAGGCTTCTCCTCACATCCTCTCAGGCTCTGTTCTGCCCTGGCACCTCCAGCTCATGCCTTACAAGCCCCAGCTGTTTTCCTCCATAATTTCCTAGAGAGCAAATCCTTCAAGCAAGGCCGGGAGCCAATTCGGAATGTGACAGGTGTCTGACTTGGAGAGATCACAAGCATATGTCTTGAGCACTCAGCATGGGCCCAACAGCTTGTGTTGTTTTCCAAGAGGATTCATTCCGGACACTCCCAAGGACCATAAAGCTTAGTGCTCTGTGACCAGGAACGTGCCACCTCATCAGGACAGGCAGGACGCCAGCAAACCTGTCACCCAGGAAAAACAAGGCAAGGCCCTATGTTCACACACACAGCTCTGGTATCTCTGGTACGAGGGAGTGGCTGAGGGGAAATCCAGCTACCGGGCATCTCTAGAGCAGCCAAGGACGCGCTGTCCATCAGCACAGGCCACGGGTTAGAGGTGGGAAGCAGGATGACCAGCTTTGGAGTTCAAATCCAGCTCTGCCTCTTGCTAGATCGACACTAGGGTCACCTTTCGTTAAATTGATTTCTTAGCTATTGATGGATGCTTTCCACGTGTCAGTCACTGTTCCAAGTGCTTTGGAGACAGCAGTGAACAGACCTAGCTCCCTTTCCCTGGGCAGCTTACCTTCTAGCAGAAGACAAAAAGACTTCGTAAATAAGAAAATTACATAAATGCTAGAAGGTGAGAACGGCAGGAAAATGGAAACGTGGAATGGGGTAGGGGATTACGGGGCACGGGCTGGGGTAGGGACGGCTGAGGAGCGGAGGCGACAGGAATGGAGTGAGTGAGGGCAGGAGGAGAGGACTGCCGGGGGGGAGACCGCTGTCGGGAGCAAGTCGCCTTCTCTCGGCCCTCAGCTTTTCCTGGGTGTGATAGATACAAAAGCGCCTCTGCAGGCGGCTGTGCGAGCGTGGTGACAGGCGTGAAGGGCTCGACACGGCACAGGCAGAGCCTCCGGAAAGCTCAGAGGACTTTGCCGCCTCCTCTGTTTCCTCGGAAGGCAGAACTCGTGCCCATGAGCCCAAAATTAGGGCTTGGAAATGAGAGCTGTGCCCTACAACAGAGTAGCAGAGGGCAAACATTTTAAAATAAGGTGTTTTTCTCTAACAAATTTGAACCTCGCCACCACCCTCCACTTCCCCCAACCCCCAGCCAGCAGCCCAAGCTCGTGGCCAGCAGTCCCTGGCAGCTCGTGGCCAGCAGTCCCTGGCAGCTCGTGGCCAGCAGTCCCTGGCAGCTCGTGGCCAGCAGTCCCTGGCAGCAGGTGGACACGGTATGACCTAGAGACCCAAGGTCAAGGGAAAGAGCCTGAAGTGGAGGAACTTCTGTTCCCAAGGGGCTTTCCTTTCCCTCCCTTGTTCCCCCTCCCCCTTCTCCCCCCTGGGGTTGACCAAGCCCTAGGCTCAGGGGAGGGGCCTTCCCCTGCTGCACAGTGTCCTGGGGGCCCCTGGCCGTGTGTCCCCCATCTTCTCTTTTAATGAATGAGGTAGGTGTGAACCAGCAGGTTCTCGGGAGAGAGGAGGGCACGTTGGAGAAGGAAAGCGAGCTGGTAGGGCTTTCCGGGGGGGGATGCTTGGCACCGGGAGTCTGAAGGGCAGCCCTCTCTGCGCGCCACGGAGGCGGGAGAAGCTAGCTGCCACTGCTCTGCCTGGGGCTCCCACCGCCTGTCTTACCAGCAGTGCAAGGAAGCAAAGTGCTGACAGGACGAGAGGAGCCTCGCCTCCCTACCCTAGAGGTACAGGTGTTTAGAGGGGCGTCTGCAGCAGCCAGGCTCCCAGAAGCACAATTTCTGTGGCAAATGCCTCTTCCCATCACATGGAACCTCACTCAGGGAGGAGCCCAGCCCAGTGAGGTGGCGTGGGCTCCTTCCCAGCAGGGCCGCAGCCCGGGGTTTCTCTTCCAGCCCGGACCTTATGCCTAAGCTGGAGGGAGGAGAGGCGAGAGGAATGAAAAGAAAGGGCAGGAGCCCTAGGAGCCATCAGAACCTTTCCACTTAAACGCTTTCGACGTCCAGGAATTGCTCACCGTAGCTGTCAGCCTGCTGCTGCCCCCTTCCCCTTCCCCTTCCCCTTCCCCTTCCCCTTCCCCTTCCCCTTCCCCTTCCCCTTCCCCTTCCCCTTCCCCTTCCCCTTCCCCGAACTAGCTGGCCCTCCCTGCTCCACAGCGGGTCACAGCTAACAGCGCTCAGTCCCAGGTAGGAGACCCAGCACCTGACCCCAGGGAAAGCTCACCTTCGTCTGTATTAACCAAGATAGGGCTCCAAAGGGAAGAACTGGGCAGTGACTCTGACCTCAATGCATTTTTAAGTGAGTTGGGGCAAACAAAACGGACACAAGAGAGATGAGGGCGAGCTTCGGGAGAGAGTGCACAATTAATGTGCGAAAAGCCCCACCGGTGATCAGAAAGGCAGAGAGCGCCAGGACACTGGGAAGAGTCTCTGGAAGTGAGGAATTTACAGACAATCCAACAGGGCAACCAGGCTGGGATCAGATGTTGAGGCCAAAACAAGTTGCATAAGCAGGGTGGGGTCAGACTAAGGAGGGTGTTGAAAGCCAGGAAGAAAAATTTAGAATTCCCTGTTAAGAAATAATCCATTGGGAAATACAGGGTCATGGAGGGTTTCGTGCGTGGGGCTGATGTTGATGAAAGTGCAGCTGCAAGGCCCGCAGGAGGCCTCCTCCGTAAGACACGTCACGCTCGGCGCATCCCCTGGAGCCACAGAGAACATTCTTCTCGAGGGGATCAGATATCTGGGGAAGCTTCTCGACCCCAATACTCTATTTCTGGCAGCCAAAGAAGGCTGCCGGGACATGGGAAGCTCTGCCTATGAAAATAACGTCAGCCACCTCTGGAGGCGAGGTTGGAAGCAAAATCGCTCTGAAAACTCACAGATGGCAAGCTCGGACTGCACTGTTTTGGTGCCATTCATTTTTGTTCTTTTATTTTGCATTTTTAGCTTCCAACCACAGTGACCCAGGAGACATTTCATGGCAGAGAGCTGAGCTGGGTGGGGGAGAGGGACAGTGAGGAGGGCTCCAGACTCCATTGGTACTTGACACGTCTGCCCCTCAAGCTGTTGCTACACCTCACCTAACCGCAACAGATGGTGGCCAGGACACTCGCAGCGGACCCCTTGCCTCCACTTCATGTCCCCTCTCAGCTCAGTTTTATATCCACCCACAAAGAAAAGAACATTCTCCTCTCCTTTTTACAGTTGGCAGGGGCTCCCTTCTTTCCCACTTGTCATGGCTTAGTATTGATGGCAGGGAAACTGCAGGGGAGGAAACAAAAAGATCAATGTATGCCTGTTACATATTCCATACCATCCTTCATTCGAAGGGTGGAGGTTGGGGTGGGAAGGGTGGTTGTTCCCAGGAAAATAACTGGTTATCTATACTTCCTGGTGTAGACGAGATTTCTTCTCTCCCTTTCTCACAGTGATCCATGGTTGAAGTCATTGATTTCTTCATTCCGTAAATAGTTATGGCAACTTACTCCATGCTCCATGGCAAGTGATTGATGCTTCTGTTGATGGTCTGTGTGGTTGCCGTACCCCAGAAACCCAATGTCTTCACCCAGCACCCATCTGCTCATCTCCGCCAGTGCCCTGGGAGACTGCGCAATACACAGCCAGGCCAGAGCCAACTCTGCAGAGAACCTCTGGAAAAAGCCAGAGGTAAGAAATCCATCTGCCCCCTCAGCAGGCTCTCAGCTCTACTCTGGGTTAGGTACCAGTTAAATCTTAGCCAAACTCCCAGGCCTCTGCCTCTCCTGATTCTGAAAAATACACTGAACCGGAGCTTACTAATCATGCAATTTGGCTAAAATGTCATGAAATTAAGAGGAACGTCAGTAAGGCACGAAGGAAGTCCCACTGGGAGAGAGGGGAAGCAGCCCTGGCCAGGAGGTCTATGAAGACGGGCAGCAGGCCTGGCCTGGCCACAGATGCAGTGAGCATTTGATGGATGCTGGGCCTGTTTTGACGGTGATGATCTCAAGGAGACCTGCTCCAGGCTGCTGCAAGCCGAGCTCAGCCAGTGCTGAGATCTGCTCTTGGAAGAGATCATTGGCATTTTATAGGGCACACAGGCTGAGGCAAGGGTAAGCCAGGAGAAGTTCCCAACTCAGTTATGAAATATACTCTCGGGGTTTTAAAAGACAAGCCTCAGGTCCTGGCTTCCCTGCCTCCTAATAAGATGCCCCACCCATTCTAACTCTACGCCCACATGCCATCAGAGGTACGGAGGTGAGACCCTCAATCCTGAGGGCTGGCTCCCACCCATACATTCCGGCACCCACGACACAGTCATGAGCTATATGGATTGTTCCCCTGGTATCCTGAGTCTTTCACAAAAACACGGTGCTGTGCTCCATGCCACGATATTCCAGAGTAATTTGGCTCAAGATCAGAGTGTTGGCAGTACTTAACAGCCTTGTAAAAATATATTGGCAACAGTCGTTGGCCATGTAATATTATTTAAACCACAGTGTTTGGGCTGCAGTTAAGTGTGTGTATCACTTATTTAAAGTTTATGCTATTAATTAATGTCTGCTTTAATCCTGCCTGTCATCTATTTCCTGACCAAATGTTTCTTTTGTTCTAAAACAAAACTGTCAGAGTAGCAGAAGGAACTAGTTGGCTATGAACCTGGGCGTGTTAACAGTTACCTGCACCTTCCCTCTACCACTCTTCTCACCTCCTCCTTGGCTCTGTGCTTATCTTACACCTGAGAGATGCAGCTTTCCAACACATGACTGCAGTTCCCCTGATTTGCAAGGATTTCCTTTCTTCTCTCAGGGAACTGTAACCCACAAATTTTCTAATAACAGCAGTAGGCGCTTTGCCATCTGGACTCTCTTGACCCCCTCCTAAGCCACATGGCCACCTTGCATGCCGTCCTGTCCTCTCCTCTGTGGCTTTTCATGCAGGCTACTTGGCCCCTATCCCAGGGGCAGCTGGAGCTCATGGGCCAGCAGCCGCAGGGAATCACACAACAGCTTCCTTGGTGGACGCGGAGCTAGTGACCAGGACCAGTTCTGCATCTTCAGCCTTGTGGCAATTTCTTTTCAGCCTTGTTTAAAATCTGTAGCCACTTAGGTCTTAGCCAGGAAAGGATTACCTCTGGACTGCCCAGGTAAGCCATCCCTCCTGCAGTGGAGGCTGCATTGCTGATGTAACGAATTGGGCTAAAGGATACTCATCTCCACTTCTAATGAGGTATTTTAGGCAGAAAGAAGAAAAGATGGCCAGCGGCCGCAGCCTGTCTTTAGAGAATCAGCATGCCCTGGAGTGCGTATAGAGCGGAGTGCTCTGCAGAGGGTTACAAGGGGCATAAACTCAAGGGGTTGGTTGGGTCAATAGGTGTTCAGGATGACTGAAAGCCGTCATAAAAATGCACTTACCTTTTATCCTTTCCACCTAAAGAGCACAGTCCTGAATGGACCCCATCAATCTTGGCCTTTTCAAAACCCTTCTCTGGATGTCACGAAAACATCCAGAGTGCACAGGCTACCCTGGAGGGTGCGGGGCCATTGCAAGCCTGGCTGAGATAACGATGCAGTTTTGGAGGTGGGCACAAGGCTAAGAGTAGTAGAAATTATTGGTCACTAGCTTCAAATAAGGACAATTAGCAAACTAATAGCTGGTAACCATGTTTACCTTCTCCCAGAGTCACTAACGAAAGGCAGAAAGTACCAGTGTTTCTTGAATATATTGCCATGAACGACTTGGGAGAAGGTTTTTAGGAATCTATTCTAAGCACACAATCAGAAATGAAGACAGAAATTTAGATTCAATTTTCCCTTCAATATTATTTATAATAATGGAAAATCAAAACAAACCTATGTTAGAAGTAATAAGATAAGTAGCTAGATAAAATTAAGGCACACCCATGTGCCTTAACAATGTAGGAAAATATTCACGAACAAGTAAAAAGCAGGATAAAAATTGCGTGTGCCATTAAGACTGTAATATCAGTTCTTCATTCTGTATCATTTTCATTTTCTTCTGTGTTTTCCAGATTTTCTGCAAGATAAAAATCTTGGTTGTTGGGAAACTGAGTGTTAATAAGTACATGAAAATACAAGGAGGAATTCTGTATCATTTTCATTTTCTTCTGTGTTTTCCAGATTTTCTGCAAGACACATGTGTTATTTGAATAATTCAAAAACCTAAAGAGAGGACTAGAGGTTTTAAGTAGATAAGATAATCACTTTATATAGGATATAGTAAATGTTTCTCAAAATACTTAACTCCTCAATTGCATAAAATATGATTTAATTTTAAGCACAATTCTTTAATTGAAGAAATACTTATTAAGTGCCTGCAATTTGCTGGGTAATGTATTTATTCATACAACAAATATTTGCTAGAGACTGAGCAGGAGGTACAGAAAATAACAGAATGGATTCTCTGCCCCCTTGGAGCTAAGAATCTGCTCAGAAGTGGTGATACTGAGATGAAAGACAAAAAGAAACTCTCCCCCCAAGCAACTCCAGAATGAGATTCCAGAATGAGAGACAGACAAGTGTGCTGAGGGCACGTGGAGTGTGGGCTGAGGACTCTGCCAAGGAAGGAGGGGAGGGAGCGTAATGGGCTATTGATGAGGAGCCAAGCACTCAGTCCAGCGCAGGTGAACTCCTCCTGGTTTCTTTCTTGTGGCTTTTATTAGCTCGTTGAACATTTCCTCATCCCTCTGACTCAAGGGGTTTAACTGTGTTCAAAAAAGGCAACTTTAAAAAAAATGAGTTCATTTTTTTATTGAAAAAAGAGAAAAGATATGAGTTTTCCATGACCAGACCCACCCTACTGCTGAGCAGAGGAATCTGCCACTGCCATAGACTGAATGTCTGTGCCACCCCCCACCCCAAATTCATGTGTTGAAATCCTATGTGATGGTATTAGGAGGTAGGGCCTTTGGGGGGAACTTAGGTCATGAGGGTGGAGCCCTCATGAATGGGATTAGTGTCCTTATAAAGGAGACCCCAGAGCTCCCTGGTTCCTTCCACCATGTGTGGGCACAGAGTACCACATGCCATCTCTTAGGAGCCTTCTTCTCTCTGAAAACGAAAACCATGTAACTGACCCTTAACCTTGAACTTTCAAAAACATGAGTTATATTTAAAGTTTAATTACAGAAACTACGTAGCCACCCCACCCCCAACATCTGAGCATGTTTTTCCTACCTTAGTCTTGACTTTGTGCTACTGTGCTCCTTGTTCCTGATTCCTTCATTTTATTTCACCACTTTCTTGTATGATATGTGTTCAGCAGATAAAAATCTTGGTTGTTGGGAAACTGAGTGTTAATAAGTACATGAAAATACAATTCCCAAGAATAGCCCTGTGGAATAGTTAGCCCCAAGCTATGTCTCAGTGTTTCCACATGAGGAAACAAAGGTGAAGCTGTGTCCAGTTGTATAGTATTGTGTTACCTTGAGTATTTGCATGTTAAAAGAGATAAATCAGTGGAATTTATAACACCAGTGAGGGGGATATTTGTCTTTGTCATATACCAATAAGCCTAGTCCTGTCCATTGATGCCATGCTCTTCTTACAAGACATCACCTATATAGTTTAAGTGATTTTTTTTTTTAATGATGGAAAAAGAATTGTCAGATGATGTGGAAAGAAGAGTTTGGTCTCCTGGTGAAGGACTGGGGGCACAGACAAGTGGACCAGCTGCTGGAAGAAAAGAAAAGGGGGTGAGGGAGAACTGAGCAATTTCACATGAAAAATTAAATTAATTTACAAATCTAATTTAAAGCAAAATAGAACAGCAGATGTGGAGGGAGTTGAAATTCCTCTTTGGATTGTATCCCCTAAACTTTCCTGTTCTTTCATTCAGCCTGAGCATCATCCTATTTATACCAAAGAGCAAAACTGAATTAATTAAGAAATTAAATACTCCAGGCAGTTCGTTTCTAGGGATTGTTTGTACACGGTATATAAGAGAGGAAGGAAATGCTTATGATTTTAATTTCTCCAGAAAGAAACACCACTAACACTTTCTACCTCAAACTTTTGAACTGCATTTTCCTGTGAGGCTGTCTTAATGATCTTTAAGGCCCAGAATTAAGTATTAGTAAAATACACACTTATTTTTGCAGTTCATTTTTTCTTACAACACATACTTATTGAACACCTTGTGTGAGCCAGAAGCATGTGCAATTCTCTACTGTGTGGGTGGTGCAGAGATGGTTTGGATGCCAAGATCCAAAATCAAGTCACAGGCCAGACGGGTCAAGACTTCTGCATAGTTGTCATCAGCGAGACAGGTCACATAAAAAAATGAGAGAATTACACCGCTTCCCTTGTGCTGTCACAGGACAAGTGTAAAATAAGGAGCCACTAAGGAGCCCTAGCAGGAATCTCGTGCTTTTCATAGATGATTTTCCACTCCCTGGAGATGTATGAATAGCAAATCAGGATGCGGAGAGCCCGCTTCAGTGCTGCTGGCTTGTCTCCTGCTAGCCACAGGCCTGACACCTGCTAGAACGCCTCGGCGTTTAATCACAGAAGTTGTCTGGTTCTACCCTCATCTTGTATAAAATCATTCTTTATACACTGGGCTTTCTAGTTAGGGTTGCTCTCTCTGCTCAAGGTGTTTAAATTTTTTAAATATGTTTTTTGTTGATTTTAGTGAAAGAAGAAGGGAGAGGGAGAGATAGAAACATCCAACCTACTCACAGGAATGCTTGCTACCAATGATGAGCACCTAGTATGAATATTTGCTTAGCTCATATAACTCCCGCCACCACCACCCCGGAAAAAAAACAACTTTAGGAGCCAGATACTCTTTACACCCGTTAAAAAATAAGCAAATTAAAGGTCAAAGTAGCTGAGAACATTTGGTCAAGGTCATAAATAAAGGGAGGCTTGAGCCAGGATTCGAGTCACTCCCTCCCCAATCTTGACCCAGAAGGTATATTTCTCCCCCCTGTGCTTTGCTGCCTTTCACACGGAACCGGGGAATATCAGGTTATCATTTGGTCACGTGAAAAAATAAGATCCACCTGAATCTCACCAGTGCTGTTTTTTAAAGTGTGCCCCAAACAAACCTTAATTCCTAAGACTTTAACTCAGACAGGAGAGGTGTGGGAAGATACCAAATGTTTGTATGATTACCTGGGCAACCTCGCCGGTGCTAGGTAAATATGTAATGACTAATCGACCAGGGCAGCTGAGGGATTTTCTAGATGTGGACAGTTTTCATTTGTGCATGTGATTTGCCCAGCTATGTATGTGGAAAGGGCAAAGGCATCTATTTATTTAGCATAAAGGAGAAACAAAAGGAGAAACCCTTCCCTCATGCTTAGGTAAGATACTTTCATCTTTCTTAAATCGCTCTGTGTGTATTTTTGGATTCATAGCAACTGAGAGACCATTTAGGGCACACTGCACATGTGCTGAGTGCAAAGAGAACAGGGCCTCGGGCAGTGGGGACGTGTGCTGAGGAAGGAGAGTTGATGTTGGCAAGTGTCAAACACTGATGGCCATTGATTAGGAAGAGTTCTTGGCAAAATGTATTCAGATTTTCAGGAGGTTGTTGACCATTATCAATTTTCATTTTCTGACATTCACAAAAACAGAATACAGATCCTGACGCCCTGGAGCTTTGCAGTTTGCCAAGTTTCCCAGAGCACTGGCGGCTTTATAGTGCCACCATGTGGTCACTTCTCAGTCTGCGCAAAAATTCCGCTGGAGCCACGCTTGGCAGGGAGACTGAGGGATTCAGATATGATGTGTTGGGCGGCTTGTGAGAACGATGCTGGCTAGTCCTGCACCTGATACAGGAAGCAACAGTGTGTGTGCTGGGGCCTGGGGAGATCCCTGAGGGGAGCGGATAGAACAAGGACACTGCCGGCAGCTGGACTTGGCCATGGAGACAGGCAGCTGGCAGAGAGGAAATTTGTCCAGTGGGGATTCGGGCCACACTAGTGGGCTTGGGTCTATTGGCAAGAGTAAGAATAGGCCCCAACCCTCTTGGGGTGGATGCAACTAGAAAATAAAGTAGGAACCAGAGTTAAACTTCTGTTACGGTCTTGCCTAACCACCGGCTCTTAAAAGAATTCAGGTGTCCCATGTATCTCATTCATGAGCACCAGAAGTCCAGCCAAGCCCGGCCCGGGCTCTTCCCTGGGAGAGTGCTCCTGCTGACACTCTGCTGGCCGCACACTTCTCCCCAGCAGAGGGAGGGAATCTAGTCCACACTGGGGAACCTGGGCTCTGAGTCTCATCATCACCGGGCAGGACACTAGGAAGATAAGAAGTTTACCGGCCCTTTCGAAATAAACAAGGACCAACCAAATGAGAACAGCAAAGGCTATTTATTCTTAGGTTACTAAAGCAGGGGAGTCAGCCACCATCAGTTTCCTTTTGTCAGGGATCCCAGGCAGGCAAAGGAGTGGGACAGCTTCACAGAGCAAAAAAGTGAAGACTTCAGGTGTGTGCTGATGGGAGGCTGGCGGCCTGGGGAAGCTGTAGGAGGGATTAACTAGAGGTGGGCGTCCTGTATAATTGGTTAGGGGGACATATGTGGCTTTCTCTGGTTGGTCCTAAGTTGGAACACGGACATAAATTAGGTAAATTGTCATGTATTAATCAAGTCCTGATCACGTGGGGTCAATTGTTGCAGAAGTTCTTGTTTGGCTTCCTGGATTGCCACTGGAGACAGCAATCTGGCTTCCTGTAAATCTGACTCACGGCAGGCTGGCTTTCTGGGTCAATACCTGTGGATAAGACGATTGATTTTCGGGGAAGATCACTGCAGATTGTGGGTCACAGCCTTGGGGCCAGCAGAGAGAGAGAGCAGCTCCTGTGGGTGGACGCTCCTGCTGCCTAACATCCCCTGACAGCGGCTCCCAGGGAATGAATCTGACTGGAAGCCAGAGGACAAGGGGGCACTGAAGGTGTCATCTTTAGATGGGCCAAGAATAGATCGAGAAGGGCCAGATTATTTTGTGATGCACCTTTGCAACCCTTAAACTCAGTACAATGAGTTATAAACGTGAAGTGAATCAGGCTGTGAATGTGTTGTATCAGCAACACAAAGAAGAGTTGGGAGGTGGGGGCAAACAAAACAAAGGCATGTGCCACCCATCTAGAGCACTGAGAGTGCATCCCCTGCAGGTCAGGAAACAATACTGAAGCCGTTTTCTTAGCCAGAGCTCTGACCCCAAGGAGCATGGCTTTGGAAGCGAGGGGAACAGCCCATAGCAGGGACCCTCATGACTCTCATCTCCACCACAAGCTGGCAAAGTCAGGAAGCAGCACAATCAGAATTGCTCTCCTGTGGACAAAGAAAGGGAGCATGCCCCAAGTCTTTTGAGATAACATAGCACTGTACGTCTCGGGGGCAGATGCTGAAGACCTGAGCCAAGCTGCCTGGAAGGCAGTTTGGAGTAACAGCAGCAGAGTGTGTGCTGGCATGAAGGGCAGAGCTGGCACCTGTCAGTGTGGGCTTCCAGGCCCCACCAGAGGAAGGCAGGCGACAGGGTGCAAGTAACACACAGGCAGAAACAGTGTTTTCTTAAACGAGGAAAACAGCCTGTCTAATCTGCCTGCCTTCTCATGGCCAACCCAGCAATCTGCCATCAGCACCAGCTCCATCCACATCTCTGCTTGATTTTAGATTGTGGTAAATACACATAAAACTTGCCATTTAACCATTTTAAGTGTACAGTTCAGTAGTAAGTACATTTATGAGGCTATAAAACCGAGAACTCTTTTATGCGGTTATAACACCAAGAACTCTTCTCATCTTGTAAAACTGAACACTATACCCATTAAACAACAATTCCCCATTGGCGCCTCCCCCCAGGCCCTGGCAACAACCGTTCCGCTTTCTGTCTCTATGGATTCGACGACTCTAGGTACCTCATATAAGAGGGTAGACAAACACTGTCTTTGTCTTTGTCTTTTTGTGACTGGCTTATTTCCATTAGCAAAATGTCCTCTAGGTTCATTCATGTTGTAGCCTGTGTCAGAATTTCCTTTCTTCCTAAGGGTAGATAATATTCCATTGTATGTCTCTTCCATATTTTGTTTATCCGCTCATCCATCGAAGAACACTCGGGTTGCTCCCACCTTTGGGGCATTGTGAATAATGCTGCTATAAATGTGGATGTAAAAATAGCTCTTTGAGACCCTGCTTTCAGTTCTTTTGAGTGTAGACCCAGAAATGAAATGGCTGCGCATCTCTTTGTTCACCTCTGTGCCAATAGTTTCCAGAGGTCATGTGTTGTGGAGAGCCTAGGATTTGAAGTCACGGCCCTGGCTTCTGAGTCTCGATGTTAGCCTTCTACTGGCTATGTAATTATAGGCAATTTCTCTTTTTTTAAATATATCTTTATTGATTTCAGAGAGAGATAGAAACATCACTGGTGAGAGTGTCGTCACTGATCGGCGGCCTCCTGCACGCCCCACCTGGGGATCGAGCTTGCAGCCTGGGCATGTGCCTTGACCAGGAATCGAATCACGATCTCCTGGATCCTAGCTCGATGCTCAGCCGCTGAGTCACACCTGGCCAGGCACTTAGGCAATTTCTTAACATCTCTGAAACCTGTGATTTTCTTCTATAAAATGAAAATATAATACCCACACTATTAGTTTCCTAAGGATGCTATAACAAAGTACTGCAAACTATGTGGCTTAAAACAATAAAAATGTATTTTCTCACAATCTTGAGGCTAAAAGTCCAAAATCAAGGTGTCGGCAGGATTGGTTCCTTCTTGGCAGCTCAGAATCTGTTCATGCCTCTCTCCGAGCTTCTGGTGGTGGGTGGCAATCCTGGCCTCCTGGGATTGCAGCTGCATGACTCACATTTGCCTCCATTGTCACATGGCTATCTTCCCTGTGTGTCTGTGTCCTCACATGGCAGTCTCCTCTCTATATGTGTCTAAATTTTCCTCATTTTACAAGGACACCAGCATCGGGTTAAGGCCCATCCTAATCCAGTATGACTTCATCCTAACTTGATTACATTGGCAAAGACCTTATTTCCAAATAAGGTCATATCACAGATGCTGGAATTAGGACTTAAATTACTTTCAGGGAGACATATTCAACCCAGACCTACCCTCCAGGATGTCTGTGAGCATTAAGTGCATTTTGTAAATGCTGAAGCATCAATATTGGATGGAAGTAATGATCATGGCTAAGCTGACATTTAGCTCATGTGTCTTCTGACTACAAGAACTTCCCTCTCCCTGTGCTGCTTGGCTTATTTTAGAGTGTTAACTCCATTCTTGTTTACTGAGTGTCCCTCTGGTTCCAACTGGGAATACATTCGCCGTGTATTGTTAAATGTTCAATGTCGTTTTTATCCCTGGGAGAAGGAAGAACATTAAGTGTGGACTTCAGTAGATCAACTCGGCTCCTTACAATATTTTTTTGTTGCTTTTGGTCTCTGAAGAACACATTCTCTGCTGCTTTGCATTCCCCCCTTTTCCCCAGAGGACAGGCAGAAACAAACAGCGTGCCCAGGATGTTCTCGGGAAGTGAATCAGGGCTGTGAGGTCACTGTGTCCTTCCTGGGCCCATTCAATAGTCACCACCTCCATAAATACCGCACCCCAGAGAGGCAAGGGCTGCCCTGCTGATATAGTGTCTTCAGATGTTCATCTGTGTGCTCCCTAGCGTTCTCCAAACTGGGTCACACAAAACAGATTTACTGGCAGTAGGAAGAGAAATGATTAACTCTCAACCCTTTAACTATATTGCTGCTAAATGGCTCACTCACCCATGTGCCCTGTTCTCTAGAGGAATAACCATTTTCCAACATATGAAAATCAGCATTTCCAGAGGAGAGAAAATTAAGAGAGGATTATTTGTGTGTAAAAAGAACTCATTAAGTGATTCCTTAAAAGAGAAGACTGTGATAGCAATAATAATAACATAAGATTTCACTTAAGATTTTTCCAGGTTCATCTCTTGAAAAGGGTACTGTTGATTATTTATTGCACACCTTCTATCTGGGCCTGCAGCTCTTGGGGCCTGAGATGGACTTTTAAAGGCGATCAGCTGATCTCCCTGTTCATCAGCTCAGCAACCCTGCAAACAGGCCACTCGGGCTGACGCCAGCCCTGCATCGACTGTGGAAACTGCCTACAGCAGAAGTGACAGACCAGGTGACACAGACTTCCCGGAGGCTCGGGCAGGGCCACCTGGTGACTTATTTACAGAGGCAGCTTTGCTCTAAATCAACACCCGGGCAGCCTGACTAGGCAGGTCACTACACCCTGCGGCAAAGTCAGAGTGTAAGTGTTGTTATTTTATGCTCTCTGTGTCTAGCTGGTTTTAATGAGCTGTGGCTTTCTAGTAAAAGAATTAAAGAGCAGTTCCTCCCAGGAACACATCAAGAAACTCGGGACACTAATGGCCACATTTTCCTCTGGCCCTGCCTCCTCTTTGCAGCCACATGAGTAGCCCTGGATTTCACACATGCAGACACACAGGACATCAGAGAAGCTTATCTGCAGTTGTAAAAGCCTGCTTACTGCCGCTAATCACAGGAGTAATTTTGCTGGAAAGCCTGGGGAAGATTCTTCCGTTTATTACCTCGTGAATCAATTCCAGCTTTAACAGAAAGACTGCGGCTGGAGAAGGCGATGCACAAGGAAGCAGGGCTTGTAAATCCCAGCAGGGTTTCGATGCCAGGGGTCCGAGAGGGGGGGAGCCCCCTGCCCCTCACCTCCCGTTCCCCCGCTTCCCTGCTCGCCCCGTGGGGAAGAAGACTCCATTTCTGGCGGAATGGGCCTCTGTTCTGCTGGTGCCCTGGAAACTGGAGACTAAGGCGGGGCAGCCAGGCCTCAGGCGTCCTGGTGCCAGGACTGAAAGGTGCGGAGATGATGCTGATGACAGGGACCGAAAGCGAGCGGGAGCGGGGCTCTCAGAGGGGCTGAGAAAGGAGGAAAGAAAGGCCCTGTGAGCCCAGGAAAGTGGATGCTGCAGATGGGCTGCCTCTTGTGCATTTTTTTTTCCTTCAAAGATGAGGCCGGTCTTACCTGAAGTTCATTTGGCTGCTTCTCCCAGGGACCCCCTCATGAGCCCAGGGGAAAAGGAGACTCGCTGTCACTGAGGAAGCAAATCAGACACAACACACGGTACCTGCTAAGCAATAAAGACAGGTGGCTGGAAAGGTGCCCCCTTTCTCAGCTCCCCTTCCCATTGTCAACTCCTGTCCCTGTCATACTCACGAGGTCAGATCCCACCTTTGTTCAGATAATGGCCTTGCCTTCTGGAACATTCTAGTACCCAGCCTTCCTCTCAAGCCCACCCCGCAGGGCCAGTGCCTCAGGCCCTGGCTCTCAGGGCAGCAGCTGAGGGCGGAGGAGCCCCGCCACCAGGCTTAGGGCGTGGCGCAGTTGTGCACCTGGGGGCAGTGTCTGTCACCTGCTCTTACTGGGCCGGGCCGTTTCTTACCTGGAATTAGGGAACCCTAGTCACTGGCTGGAAAGTAAAAAGAGGACTTGAGCACAATCCTTCATTTCCTTCTCAGAGCTGCTCCTCTAGAGCGGCCACAGGAGAGATTTATTAAACTGCAGCCTGGTCCCTGACAATGAAATGCCAATTAATTTAGTTTTAAATGGGTCACTAAAAATCCCCAGCGGTAGCTTTTCTCATACTTTAATAGCAGCATTATGAGAAAGTTTAATACTTTAAGGACTTGCTTAGAATTTCTTCTCCCCCAAAAGGATACAAGTTCCGTGTCTTCTCTTATCCATCTGAATTTTTTCCTGCCTCTGTGCTGTTAAGTGTGTCAGGAGACACTCTTTGTGTGTTTTTTCCCTTGATCCTTACCCGAGGATACGTTTATTGGTTTTGAGAGAGAAAGGAAGGGGGCAAAAGAGAGAGAGAAAATTGATGTGAAAGAGAAACATCGATCCGTTGCCTCACGGATGTGCCCTGACCAGGGATTGAACCTGCAACTCTTTGGTACACAGGCCAACCCTCCAACCAACTGAGCCACCCGGCCAGGGCTCAGGAGATACTCAGTACGCGTCTTTTTGTTTTCCCACTAGTAGCCCTGTAGGTAGGAAATCTTGCTCAACAGAGCTCTCACAGTTAAAGATTTCCAGACACTGGCTGGAATATTCTGGAAACAGTGAGTCAGCTCTGATGACCAGAAGCAAGCCTCTGAGGGCTTCTCCCCAGCAGCCCTGGGAGAGGCCTGTGGTTTGACACTTGGCCCTCTCATCAAGGAGCAGCTCTCTGGGATTCTCTTAAAACCTCTCAGATGCAGAAAAAAGAGACTGGTTCAACTTTGGTTGTTCCTGTGTTTCAGTCACTTTACTGCTTAGTAGCACACTGGGAACAAAACCAAAAGGAGAGAAGAGAAAATTTGACTCTGTTTCATGACTGGACCTACTAGCGCTGCATTTTGGAGCGTAGTAGGCAGAATGCCCTGCCCTCAAAGACGTTCTCGTCCCAACCCCAGGACCCTTGCACGTGTTAACTGGCAGAGGGACTTTGCTACGTGATTACGTGAAGGATCTTCAGATGGAGAGTTTGCGGAATTATCCAGATGGGGCCAATGTAATCACAAGAACCCTTATAAGTGAGAGAGAAAGGAAGGATAGTAAGATTCAGAGTGAGATGACATGAGAAACACTCTACTGGCCTCTGCTGGCTTTGAAGATACAAGAGCCATGGGCCAAGAATGCCAGCGGCCTCTAAAAGCAGGAAAAACAAGGAAACATTTCCCCAGGAACCTCCAGAGGAGCGCAGCCCTGCCAACACCTTGATTGTAACCCAGGGAGGCCCATTTAGGACTTCGGACCTGCAAAACTAAAGGTAATACATTTGTCGCCTTTTATGCCACTAAGTTCGTGGTAATTTGTTACGGCAGCCACAGGGAATTATTACAGGTAAGAATTTGAAAAAGGTGTTGTCTAGAGATAAGTGAACTAAGATCCCAAAGGAACCATTCACATTTGGGCGGCTTGCTTATCTCACTTGATCCTACAACAGCCCCGCCAGACCGTAACCATTTTGCGAGAGAGCGAGCTTTCTGAGGCAGGCTCTGTGCTGGCCGCTGTATCCTCGCACCTAGAAAAGAGTCTGGTTCCATAACGTTGTTGAATGAACGAAGCGCTCAGTAAGTAACACTCGGGCCAATCGGGTAGATGTAACGCAATCTGCAGGCAGGGTAACCCTGCCGGAAATGACTAACATACTTGTTTATCTCTGCTCCCCCATCCTATTCCAAACCACTGTCCTCCTGGCCACCTCACTGGTCTCGCCGTAGCCACCTCTGCTCCTCTCCAGGACACCTCCACATTCTAGTCGGAGTGATCTTTTGAAAACATATTAGAGCTTGTCTCTCTCCTACTCCCGCCACAGGCCCTGGGACAAAGAACAAATCTTTAACAGGACCTGGCGTGCTCTTTCCACTGCCTTCCTGCCCAGCCTCATCTTAGATGGCTCTTCCCACGCTTTTCTTTGATCTGACCAGAAGCTCAAAGTGCCAAGTCCCTCCTACCGCAGGGCCTGTGCACATGCTGTTCCCTCGGTCTTGAACGTGTTTCCTCCCCTGTTACTCCTAGGCCACTCCTGCTCGTCATTCATCTTATCAAGTGTCATTTCCTCTGCAAAGGCCTGCGCTACCAGATTACTTGAAGGCTCCCCACCCTCCCCACAGAGCATCCTACACTTTTTCTTCATAGCATGTATCATTGACTCCTCAGCACCTAGCCCCACACTGGTAAGAAGGTAATACACATTGGTGGCATAAATGAGCTTACTGAAGTTCAGCGACTTCCCTAAAGTCACACAGCTTACAGTGCTGGAGCTAGGAATAGAGCGCAGGTGTTCTGACTTCCACATCTTTCCACAATTCCACACGGCCTCTCTACATGTGGGGTGTCAGAAAAACAGAAGAGGAAACACTACGAGGACTGGAGCAGCGATGACTGTCGAGCTGAACTGCAGAGAAGTCATAGACTCGGACAAGCCAGCCGGGCACACGGCGATGGGAGGCAATGTTTCTCAGTCCAGGAGGAGAGGCAGGGCTCTCCACAGAGCCTGACAAAACCCTGGCAGATTACGTAGGACATGGCACACTCACAGAATTTGCAATCGAAGTTGTGCATGAGGTCAAGACTATCCAAAGTGAGTTAGCAAATTGAAAGTCCCATGGTGGACTTTTAAATTTTTGTCAGTTTGTTAGATGTGCAGTGGTATCTGGGGCAGCTCACATCCAAGACTGCTCTCAATGAATCTTGCCTCTTGGTTTTCATCTCCTTATCGGCTGCACGCCCACAAAAAATACAGCTGATCTGCATAAACAGTAAGATATTGCAGAAATGGCAGACTGTGATCTCTGGGGTGAGGTCATAAAGGGCATCATAGCTTTGCCTGGGTTTCGTTTGGATCACTTGCTCTGACAGGAGCCGGCTGCTATGCCATGTCGCAAGGACCCTCAAGCAGTTTCTCCACATGGCAATAGCCAAAAGCAGCAAATCATCCTCATTTCGTTTCTCTTTTTTAAAAATGTATCTTTATTGTTGAAAGTTTTACAGATGTCCCCTTTTTTCCTCCATTGAACCTCCGCTCCCCGCTTCCACCCCCTCCTCAGGCCTCCACCAAACTACTCTCTGTGTCCATGTGTTAATCTCTCCCCCAGCCCCTTCCCTCTGAGAGTAGTCATTCTGTTGCATGCTTCCTTCCTTAACTTGGAAGGTACTACTTCTAGCCTTTTAATGGCAATGCAAGCTATCTTAATACGCATACTTAAAAACTACAGTTAACCTTGCCTTCCGGAATTCCTCTTTCACTTCTGTGTAGTAGGTCTTCAGTTTCCTTCTTCTCATGTCAGTTTATCAGGGAAGGAAGGAGGGAAGGAAGGAAGGAAGGAAGGAAGGAAGGAAGGAAGGAAGGAAGGAAGGAAGGAAGGAAGGAAGGAAGGGAGGAAGGCTTTAAAAAATGATTTATCCAAGATTTTAGTGCTTCAAAGAAAAAAGTCATTTTTTGAAGAACCAAACAAATAGTTGCAGATAAGAAAAGATTCACTGTGATATAGATGTGTAATAACACAGTGCAGTTAACAGAATATTCTGAACTTATAAAAAGGACTCCATTAGAAATATTGCTTTGTACCCTTGCCAGAAATGGTGTGGTTAAGTAATTTGAGGAATTCCTTATTGGCCCAGAGCTAAATAAATAAACACACCACCTCCCTCAACCTACCACACTGTCAGAAGTAGAAGTATAAATTATCTGTCTAACATTTTTGGTCAATTAAGATAATTCAGAATAAATTAGTAAACCAATCCAGGATAAATTAAAACTCACATTGAAAAGCCTGTGTAGGAACTGGGCTATAGAGTGCAGTTGGCAACAACCAATTAGTAGAGTTTACTTATGTGCCAAACATTGTGCCAAACTTTCTCTTTTGAACTCGTGCTTCCTCCTGAGAGTTTACTATTTCTCAAAATTCCAATAAGATTATCACCCATTGGTAACACAAAAATAGCCACAACTGAGCATAGACAACTGCAATGAAACAGGATTTTTATAACCCAGTTCTTCAACTTAGTGAGAAGTCTCAGATCAGTAATATTTATGAACAAAGCCTGTATTTATTGCTGGGTTTAGCTCTTTGTCCCCTGATATTTTCAACTCTAAGTGTTGATTACAATGAAGGGATCATTTGTAATTAACTGTGTCCCTTCTTACCAAGCAGGCCATTGGGAGCCCAGCCACTCCTGCTCTCTTCACCGTCTTCCAACTCGGGCCTGCCCTGGCGCAAACACTTTCCTCTGTGGAAGTAAATTATGTCGGTGCCTAGCTTTTCTCTTGTCAGCTTTGTATTGCACTCTCAGAAAACTTTAGTGGTTCAACCACCCAAACCACCAATTTGAGCCATTTAATCCACCTTTCGTGGCTCAGCCACCCAAGTTCACTTTTTTTTTTTTTACTTTGGCCTGGCCCTGTTGATTAATTCAGAACAATCTCCAATGTTAGCTGTATTAACTGAGATCAAACAAGAAGGATTCAGTTGCCAGCACCCTTAGCTCCTCTACTTCATCTGTGTTGCATTTGCCCTGACTCCCCCATGGCCTTTGGTGGAGACTCTACACTTCCCCCCAAGGACACCAGCACTATTAGGAGTTGTCACCTTCATTTCCTTGGAGAGTGACCACAGAGCCCCAGAAAAGCTTTTTTTCTATCCTCACCTAACATCAGTTGTCTTATATGATCAAAAGGGTCCTAGTTCAACCCATTCTCCAAGCTTCTTATTACCAAGGGAAAATTTCATTGTAATCTAATGCTTCTGAAAAGTATAACTTAAAGCCAAGGTAGAAAATAGACTTCACCTCAAGTGTCAGCTTCCAACAATTGGTAGGAACTATTTGGATCACTATGCTATAAAGGATTAGAGGGCTACATCCCCATTGGAAGGAACAGAGAGATGTAATCCATTAGGGATGTCTCTCACCAGGTGGGACAGACGGGGCACCATGGGGAGTGGTGTGAGAAAATCAGAGGTTGAATAAATAAGAGAAGAAATTTGCAAATGAATGTGAAGTGGCATTTAAAATTGGAAGACCTCTCTCTTCTAAAAGATAAGTTTGGAGTGCAGGAGTTTTTGAAACTGGGATCCAGGCAGCTGTTGCAGCACCAGCTGACACTTTTAATGACCTGGTGGGGTTGGAGCTCTATCAGAACCTCAACAAGAGCTGTTGTCCTCTAGCCAAGCCAGCCTAGCAGGGGTCACCAGGGGTTGCAACCAACTAGCTTATTGCAAATTTTATTTTATTTGTAACCATAGACTGATAAGAGAAAAATATTTATCAGATAAAGGCAGGCAAAGGACTAAAATTGATTTTTTTGGCAAACAGTGTAAATTTATTCTTTATTGTGAGAGTAATATATTCTTTTTTGCTTTTCAATTACAGTTTACATTCAACATTATTTTTTATTAGTTTCAGATATACAGCATGGTGTTTAAAAAATCCTTTACAAAGTGGTCCCCCCGATATTTAAGTACCCACCTGGCACCATACATAGTTATTACAATATTATTGACTATATTCCCTATGCTGTACTTTTACACCCATGACTGTTTTGTGACTACCAATTTGTACTTCTTAATCCCTTCACCTTTTTCACCCAGTTTCCCAAGCCCCCTCCCCTCTGGCATCCATCAGTCTGAGAGAGAAATACATTCTGATACTCAGTTTCATTAAAATCTATAGGAAACTTGGCACTTGCTGTTTCAAAACAGAAAATAATATCAATGGAATACTTTTATGGAAAAAAAAACAACTTTTATCATTTTTATTCTCAAAATGGGATATGATTACATAGGAAAGGATATACAGTTATGTGCCTTATAATGATGTAATCCCCTAGATTACAATGGAACTGAAAAATTCCTCCTTCCTAGTGATGTCATAGCCGTTGTTAACATCACAGGGCAAAGAGTTATTCACATCTTTGTGGTGATGCTCATGTAAAGAAACCCACGGTGCTGCTAGTTGTATAAAAGTATAGCCCATACAATCGTGTACAGTGCACAGTGCTTGATAAAGATAATAAACAACTATGTTACTGGTTTATGCTTTTACTATACTTTTTATTGTTATTTTTCAGTATACCCTTTTCTACTTATTGAAAACAAACTTTGCTTAAAAACGGTATGCCACGTCACATCTCTTGATTACCTCCTCTCTTGATTGCATCATTTCCCGTGTGCTTGATTTAATCTTGAGTTGCTTTGCGTATCATGGCCCCTAAAGATACAAAATCTGCTAATGTTGCCAGTAAGAGGTCACATTAGTGACTGACCTGGAAATGAGATTAAAAGTGATTAAAGACAACAAAAGTGAAAAATCAGTGACAGTTATCAGGCACATCCCATTCCACCATCTCTACAAACTTGAAGAGCAAGAACAAAGTGACAGAAACTGTCAAAGGGTCTGCTCACTGAAGACAGCGAGACTAGCCAACATTCGAGAGGGGCCTGTATCAGACATGGAGAAGCTTCTAATGCCCTGGACTGAAGACAAGATACAGAAGTGTGTCTCTCTCTGCACCATTACAGTCACTGCCAAAGCAAAAAGTTTGTGTGCAATGCTGAGAGAAAAGCCTGGACCAGCTAGGATACTGAATTTACTTCTAGCCCTGGAATTGTTATTCATGACATAATGTGAAAGTGAGTGGTGAGTCTGCAAATGCTGATGTGAAAGGAGCCAAAGAATTTTTGGAAACTCTAGGTAAGCTGATTGTGGAGGAGAGTTACTTGCCAGAGCAGATGTTCAATATGGATGAAACCTCTCTATTCTGGAAATGGATGCCTGAAAGGACTTTATCCATAAGAAGACCAAGTCAATGCCAGGTTTCAAGGTTTTTAAGGACAGAATAATAATCATGGTTGGGGCGATATCACAGGCTACAAATTAAAGCCCTTTTGTGATCTGGCACGGTGAGAACCTAAGACCTTCAAGCACATCAACCCCCACACACTGCCGGTGTACTATAGGAGCAATAAGAAGCCATGGAGGACCCGGCTCCCTTTCCAAGGTGCCCTCCTGAATTGCTATGCCAGAGAAATGGGGAATAATGCACCTCTCAAGGTTTTGCTTTTTGTTAATAATGCTCCCAGATATCCTCCTTTTATTGGTGATCTTCTTCTGAATATCAAAGTGGTGTTTCTCCTTCCAAACACCACCTTTTTGGTCCAGCCAATGGATCCAGGAGCTATAACAGCTTTTAAGACCTATGACCTGAGAAGGAATTTTGCTCATGCTATTGCTGCAACTGAGGAAGACACTGATGCAATTCTGGAAAAATTACATCTATGACTGCATTAAGAACCTTGCTCGGGCTTGAGGTGATGTCACCAAGGAGTGTATAAATAGCATCTGGAAGAAGACCCTCAAACAGCTCACCCATGACTTCAAAGAATTTGCCAAGGATGAAAAGATTGCAAAAATCAACAAGGTTGTTGTTGACAAGGCAAACAACGTTAACCTGAGTGTGGGTGAGATGACACTGAGGAGCTCCTAGGGGTGGTTCCAGAGGAACTGACTAATGAGGAGTCATTGGAGCAGGAACAGGCACGTACAGCTGAAGAAGAGGCAGGAGAAAAGGAACCACAGAAGGAAAAGACCTCCTAGGAAAGTTCACAGTGATGGTTTAGCAGAAGCTTTTGCAGACCTCGACAAGCTCCTTAAAAAGTTTAAAGACATGGACCCCAACCCTGAAAGGTTTTCATTAATAGAGAGGAATGTTCATGGTACTTTATCTGCTTCCAAGCAAATCTATGATTTAAAAAAAAAAAGCAAACCAACATAGACATATTTCTGAAAAGAGTGACATCTCCTCAAGAAGAGCCTCAGGCAGGCCCTTCAGGAAGTTTTTCAGAAGAAGGCATTGTTAGCATAGGACGGGGCAGCTCTGTGCGCGCATTGCCCCTGAAGACCTTCTAGCGGGACAAGATGTAAAGGTGAAAGACAGTGATGTTGATGATCCTGCCACTGCGTAGGCCTAGGTTAATGTGCGTGTTTGTGTCTTAGTTTTTAACAAAAAAAAAAGTTTATAAAGTTAAAAAAAAAATAAAAGTAGAAAAAAACTTATAGACTAAGAATAAAAAGAAAGAAATACTTTTCATACAGCTTTGTAATGTATTTGTGTTTTAAGCTGGGTTATTACAAAAGAATCGAAAAAGTTTTAAAATTTTAAGTTTAAAAAGTAAATTTACTGTAACCTAAGGTCAATTTATTATAGAAGAAAGAAAAATATATTTTATAAATTTTGCATAGCCTGAAGGTACAGTGTTTATAAAGTCTATGGTGGTGCACAGTAACATCCTAGGTCTTCACATTCACTTACTCAATGACTCACCAGAGCAACTTCTGGTCCTGCAAAGTCCATTCTTAAATGCTTGAACAGGTGTAACATTTTTATCTTTTATATCATATTTTATACTATATTTTACCTTTGCTATGTTTAGGTATATTTAGATATAAAAATACTTACCTTTGTGTTATAATCGCCTACAGTATTCAGTATAGTAGCATGCTATACAGTCTTGCAGCCTAGGAGCAATGGGCTATCCCACATGGCCTCGGTGTGTATACTATCTAGGTTTGTGTAAGTACATTTTATGATGTTTGCACAATGACAAGATCACCTAATGACTCATTTCTCAGAATATATCCCTGTCATTAAGCAATGCATGACCATATAATCAAGCTAGCTATAAATGGAATTTTGTTCATTTGCATGCTTTACTTGTACGAGTCAGTATAAATTATTATCTTGCTCTCCCTCATATAACCTCCCTTCCAAATGCTGCTTTGAAAATAAATTTTAAAATAATAGATTTACCTGTATAACTTCTTCCACCTCATCTCCCAATACTCTACTGTTTTTCTGAGTTGAAATATGTCTATAACATAAAACATAATACAAGACTGTGTTTTATGATTGAATAGATTAGACTATAAAAGTGTATGAGGCCCTCCATACACAGTAAATTAACCTTTGGAGAAAGAATAATGAAGAACTTTATGATTGCTGCCGATTTGCCCACACTGATGAGGGTTTGTTGGCCTATTGGGCCTTGCAACTTTTAAAAATTATTGTTTTCAAATGATTGATCCAGAACAGTCTTTTAGGACAAATGTTTTAAGTTTGACTGTGCTCAGAATCTTATGACTTTAGAGGTAGCAGTAAGTCAGGAGGCATTCTTTTGACCATTGGCTTAGAAAATACACTGGGATCAGAAAATACAATTCTGAGATTGTAGCAAATATCCAGTTAGGGTGGACCTTGGTGGGGGTGTTTTGGTGAGTTTTTATTTGATATTCAACCTAGGTTTCAGAGACCTGTTATAAAGACCAGCTCTGATCACAGGGATTCTGGCTATTTGATGTTCATTTAAACAAACAAATTTGTGATTTCCACAGGGCCAGCAGCGTCCACAGGGGCAGACAATGCAGTGTTTCTTAAACTAGATTATTAATTTTCTTCATATCATTTGGGTTTTCTAACATACTTTCCTATTAATTAATAAGATTACTTCCATTTTATTTTAAACTGCTTTTTATGAGGAAAAAAATTTATTAAATCCCTTCCTATGATGATCTCTGTGCCCTCTTTTCTCTCTGTAATTTTTTAAGCAGCTTGTGTCTTTGCACCAGTTTGGCAGGAGGTATTTGATACTGTGGAAACATCTGTGCCTGACGGCAGTCAGATCAGGATATTTATTTCTAGTCCCTGGGTGAGATCCGCAGGAATCTGGCGGTCTTTCTTGAAACGCTTGTTTCAGGAACAGTATACTATTGCCTGACTTGAGAGTTTCCTAAAATCTCATTTCTGAAGCTAGAAGTCTTACTCTAATGGTAGTTTTCAGATTTTCCTCTGACTCTAAGTAAATGATGTGGATTCTATTTAGCAATTGAAATTGTTTAATTGGAAAAACATATAACTGATATTCTAAATATTGACAATCTCCAACTGTTTAACTTCTATCTTTTTTATGTTTAAATCCTTGTGAGCCTCTGGATGTTTTTTTTTACATTTTTATATTATTTATTATTATTAGAATATGTTATAATATTATCAATAATATATTTTATATTTGTTTTATTTATTTTTATATTTTTAATCCTCATACATGGATACTTTTTCCATTGCTTTTCAGAGAGAGTGGAAGGGGGGGAGAGAGAGAGAGATGAGAGAGACACATCATTGGTTGCCTCCTGCATGCCCCCAACAGGGCCAGGGATCAAGCCTGCAACCAAGGTACTTGCCCTTGACCAGAATCGAGCCCATAACCCTTCAGTCTGTGAGTCGATACTCTAACCACTGTGCCAAATTGACTAGAACTACTTGTTTTATTTTTACATTGCAGGAATTACATGTGATTTTGTTAGGTATCTTTTTAAAAACAGCTTTATTGAAGCATAATTGACATAAAATAAACTGCATATGTTTAATGTGCACAAATTGATAACTTCATAACATATGTATATGTCATATATGTAAAAATATCAACATCATCAAGATAACAAACATATCCATATAAAAACAGAGCCTCTGTTTTTCTATTCTGCTGTGTATGCTACATAATGTTGAATGTATTCCTGCCCCTGTTCTTGGCTCTAAGTTTATATAGTTAAGTAGACTTTTTACAAAGGCAGGGGTTTCACTAACTCTTATAATAGAGATTCTGAGACCTCACCCTCAAAGATTCTTATTTGGTGGATCTGGGGCAGTGTGTGTAATGCTACATTTTTTTTTTTTTTTTAATATATCTTTATTGATTTCAGAGAGAGGAAAGGAGAGGGGGAGAGAGAGCTAGAAACATCAATGATGAGAGAGTCATTGATCGGCTGCAGCCCGCAACTCGGGCATGTGCCCTGACCGGGAATCGAACCCTGATCGCCTGGATCCTAGGTCGACACCCAACCGCTGAGCCACGCCTCGCCGGGCAATGCTACATATTTTTTAAACTCCTCTTCTGCTCAGTTTTGCTGCTAACCTATAACTCATCTAAAAAATAAAATCTATTTTTTTAATGCAAATATGTTAAAAAGTGAAAACAAAAAGCACCCCCCAGTGATTCTGATAATAAGCTCACTTTGAGAACCCCTGGAAATTTCTCTAATACATTATGAATCTTGGGTAAGTCTTTTCGGCTCCAATGTCTAAATCCCTCTGGTTCCCTCTAGTGGACTAAAATAAAATGCACTTATAACAATTCATCTAAGCAATTATAAGAGTGAAATTAAATTAAAATGCATGTAAAGACAAATTATGAGAAGAATTCAGAAAAAGGCAACATACGTCCCAATGAAATGGATCTGGGCTCTAAAAGGGCAAAAAATCCCCACTACATCTGCTTCATGACTGGTTTTCCTGAGGGGAGCCCCGATTGGCAAAGGATAGGTAATCCACAGGCAGGGCTCTCTCAGTGCTGCCCCCTGCAGATGGCATCCAGGTGTCTGTGCCCAGGCACAGAGCTCCAAGGCTGATTAAAATTTCTGAGGACAGAACAAAATAAAGTTCAGAACTCAGCACATTTTATGTCAAATTCATGTCATTATCTTCTTCCACTGAGAGAGAATAAGTTAAAGGAAATTGGTTCTGGTTAAATGCCCCAGGTGCTCAAGGTAGATCGCCCTGCCATGTGATACACTGGGCAAATTCCAGAGAGACCAGGCCATGAAGGCAGCTTTATGGGCATAGCTGTCTCTGGCTACCAGTTTTGCATCACTCCTCGGGCTGGAGTAATACAAAAATTCCTCCTCAGGGGGTACCACCAGCTCCTCTATTACTGCAGCTGGCAACTCAGGCCAACCTGGGAAGAAAGCAGAGTGAGCCCAGTGCTCTGATTAGTTTCCACTTATTCAGAAGGATCGGGCCTAGATTCAGTCCTTGAGGTTTAAGTAGACTTTTGGCTGCTTAATTGACCCTCTCATAGAGCAAATTCGGAAACCGGACACTGAAATCCAGATCTTCTGTATCCTGCTTAAATATTTATTCATAGTGAAATACTCCAAACCATTGGGAAAGTATTCCAAAAGGGTACAGAAGATCTGCTGTCTTGTTGCAACCAAAGGATCTTGTGAATGGAGAAGAAACAATGTTAGTGGTATAAAGGAACAACTGTGAGTTAAAATACATGCAGCCACATTTAATCCTATAACTCCTGCAATTGGAGATACACAGATCACCTCTCAATCCAACCAACCACTGTGCTCTTGAGTCTACTCTCTGCATCTCTTTTAAGTCTGCCTTCTTTCCATGCCCACTGGCTGTTCTGGTCCTGGCCATCTGCAATGGCCTCCTAACTCTACCATAGCCACTCCCGTCACTATATTTTCTAACTACAGCCAGGGTGATACTTTTAAAGTACCAATCTATTCTAGTCACTCTTGCTTAAAACCATTCCATGTCTTCCCATCTGGCTTAAGATGAGGATCCAAACTCATTAGCATGATCTGTAAAGCTAACTATGACAAGTACCAGCTCAGATCATAATGGACTAACCGTAGTTCCTTAAACGTGCCCTAGTCATTCAAGCTTCCACCCTTCGTAAATGCTTTTCCCTGGCCTAAAACAGTCTCCACCTCCCCCTCTTCACTGCGTTTCCACCCTCTTTTTCCAGCTAATGCCTACTCCTTTCACATCACTTCCTCACAGAGAACCTCTGTTCTCAGCCCTCTGAGCACCCTGAGGTCCCCTATACAACATTCATCATCTTGTACTCACCTGTCTCTGTCTCCCTGGCTGGACAGTAAGCAGAGGCTTCAGCTTTACTCTCTTTAGCTTCCCCAGGGCCTAGCACAGCACTTGGCACAAAGTAGATGATCTTAGTTGAATATTTGTGGAAGGAAGGAATGAGTGAGTGAATGACCAAAGGAACAATTTTACTCTGTGTCCGTCTCCCTTCCTTGTCAACCTTTTTCTCCCACTCCCAGTGCTTTTACATCTTGGGAAAGAAGGGGAAATGCTTAATTTTTTTCTCTACCCTTGAAGTACACTGGTCAACTGTATTTCTAATACCCTATTTCTGTTATTATTTGTTATGCTGCATTTGGCATCTCTAATGAGTAGAACATTCTTCCAAAATGGAATGCTGCATTAATGACTGCAAATAAATGTTTCTACAAAATGCCTATGAACACCACCTTTAAAATGCCACCCATGCAAAGAGATAAATACTGTGTGAGTCCACTCATATGAGGTATCTAGAGTGGTCAGATTCCTGGAGACAAAGTAGAAAATGGGTCACCCAGACCTAGAGAGAGAAGGAAATGGGGAATTGTTTAACGGTATCGTTTTAGTTTTGCAAGATGAAAAGCATTCTGGAGGTTGGTTGTAGAACAGTGTGAATACTTAACACTACTGAACTGCATACTTCAGATGGTTAAGATGATAAATTTTATTGTATATGTATTGAAGGGGTTCAGAATATGTCAACCCAAAATATGCCACTTTGCATACTGATTATTTTGAATGAAAGGTACTTGAGAAACAACTGATACGAAAAGGACTCTCTGACCCTCCTTTGTCTCCCTGAAAGCTGGAGACAAATCTCCCAAATGAAAGGTACCCTCCCTCTGCCCGACAGGTAGAAGGCATCCTTATCACCAGAGACAGGGAATTTAGGGCCCAGAAAGCTGTATAAACAAAACTTGTCACTGCAACAATTTACAACCCCTAGCCCAAACCCTTTTGTCTTGTCAGGTCTTCACGAACTATCATTTCTTTGTCAAAAAAGGTATAAAAATTACCTACTTTGGTTACTTTGAGTATCATATTTTTATGGGGCTTCCATACATACAGAATTAAGGGTTTTTTTCCTCCTGTATTAAATCAATTTAATCATTAGACCAGCCAAAGTACCTAGAAAGGAAAAAGGGGAAATTTTTTACCCCTACAGTGTTTTAACCACAATTTTTAAAAAATGTCCTTTATGCCCAGCCCATGTGTCTCAGTGGCTGAGTGTCAATCTATGAACCAAGAGGTCACAGTTCGATTCCCAGTTGGGGCACATGCCCAGGTTGCTGGCTCCATCCCCAGTAGGGGGCGTGCAGCAGGTAGCCCATCAAATTGATGTTTCTATCTCTCTCCCTCTCTCTCTTCCTCTCTCTGAAATCAATAAAAAACATTTAAAAAATAAATTTAAAAGATAACAGTATAAATGGACAGTTAAAGAAAAAGATTACTGTATCTATCACGCCAATAAAACTGTCTTCATATTGCATGTTACTTTAAATTCTTATTCATATTAATACGTATTTCACACTAGAAAGTGTAGTGTACATTTAATTATATATCAAATTATATTATAATATATATACATTGTATTAATTACATATTCCGTTTTCACTTATCAGATTATATTAGCCCATTTGTACACATAATCCACACATTTATAATTTTAAGGGATTCATAATATTCCATTATATTCATGTACTCTTCTTTTCTAATGCTGAACAATCACTGGAAGGGGATGAGGAATGATTTGTTACTTATTTTATTCTGCTTTTGCTTTTCATTCTATTGCACTGTTCCCGTGAATGAGACCTCTCAGCCCAGAGGTGTGTTTAAGCAAAGGGGGAAGCTGTGTCTTTCTTTCATTTAGCCCCTAATTATTTTTATAAGAACCAAGAACACCTCACTAATACTCTCAGACCCACCCACAGTAAGTGTCCCATCTGCAGTTCATTACAGCCACCACCAAGCTTTCCTTAATCCCACAGGGGAGGCGATGAGCGAATGATGCTGACCTCAGGAGCCGCGCCTCCTCGCCTTCTGCCCTGTGGCCTTCTGGAGAGCGGGGCCACCATCCCCAACAGGCTTCCCAAGGAACAGTGAGAGGGACCGGGAGCCCCCAGGAGAACGCATATCCCGGTCTGCCTGCGGCTCCTTCCTGCCGAAGGGGGCAGCTTTACAAATCCGCTTTACAGAGCTGGAAGGCCCCATGCAGGCGGGCAGGCTACTGGCTTTATCCCTCTGTAGAAACACCCCTTAACCTCTGGGTTCTTGTTACGCTGGCTGAGTTTCATTTACTCAATAATTATAAACTAAGCACTTACTACACCAGACACTGTACTATTCGGGGAGATGCACTAGGGAGCATAAAAGATCCAACTGTCTTCATGGGTCTTTAATTTCAATAAACATTTTAACAAAACACATGAACTAAAAAAATAGCTGCTAGGGTGGAAATTGAAGGTGCTATGACGGAGAATAGCAGACAGTGTCTACCTTTGGCCTCACTGGGGAAGTTACATTTCAGGTGAATCCTGAGGGAGAAGAGCCAGCCATGCAAAGAGCTGAGAGAAGGAGGGCATTTCAGGCAGAGGAAACTGTAAGTGCAAAGGCCCTCCGGCTGCAGAGGGCTCAGTTCTGAGAACCACCAGAAAGCTGGTATGGCCACAGTACAGGGTCGAAGAGGAGACTGGCATGGCACGAGGTAAATGAAGTGGGCAGGGCCCACAGCCTGCTCTGGGCCCGCGGTTACACCTGCATTAGACCTTCTACCCTCAGCATCGGGGTGAAGGGAGGTCTGTACACTAAGAACAAGACCCTGCTTCCCCAGCCTCCCCTAATGTTCAGCAGTTACACCCCACCCTCGGCCTCGGATCCATCATCATCGCTTTTGACTGTCTGTCATCCGCAAGAAGCCCTTGCTCCGCCTTGTATCCTGCACTCCACCCCACAGGCCTGTGTCCCCTTCCTGCCCCTTTCCCCCACCCCTCCCCACTCCCTGGAATGTTCCGCCTGCGCCATCTGCGGCTCACCGTCCCCATCAGCAAAATCCCCGATATCCTCAAGCTCCCCCGAGTGTTTCTCTTCCTCTCCCCGCTCTAAGGGAATTCGGGCTCTCCTGCGAGGACGCTGCTTTCCCTGCAGCCCCTTTTCCCACGCCCACGGACCTCAGGACCTGGGGGTGGCACGGGGGTTCTGACTGCTGCTTTCAGACCAACTTTGCTTCCCCTCCCTCTCTCCCCCATCACGTGGGGGAAAAACAGCAGATGGCCGGTTGCACACCAGGAAGAGTGCTGTCGGCAGACACCAGAGCTGCTAGTGCCTTGGTCTTAGACTTCCCAGCCTTCAAACTGTGAGGAAAAAATGGGATTTTGTTTAAGCACCCCAGTCTATGGTGTTTTGCTTAAGCCACCCAGTCTATGGTGTTCTGTTTTAACAGCCTGATGTAAGATGTGGGCATAGCTTTTGTCCTCCCTTGGCTCCCTCAGCCTTACTGCCTGTCTCCCGACCTCCTGACAGTGTGTCCGGCCTCAGCCACCACTGTGGGTGGACACCATTCTGCCACTGAGATTGATCAACCAACCACAACCCAGGGCCTCTGGTTCCCCCCGTCACTTTGACAATGGGAAGACAGGCCATGGGAGGACGCGGGCAGATGAATTACCCCTCTCTTGACATCGGCCTCTTCCCAGACACGGTTCCTCCATCTGCCCAGAGAACTCCTCATGGCCAAGCTTCTCGCCGCGGCCAGGGCAGCGCATTGCTTCCCACGCACACTGCTTCACTTTCCCTCTCTGTCACCTCATAGCCTCAGCGTTAAAATTGGCCGCAGGCTCTGCCTTCTTGTGACATCTGGCTAAGAACGGGAGAATTAGGTCTGTGGAAACAATTTAAGAATCATTTTAGAGTGAGTGTAAACAACTATTTTGAGAAGTTTGGGTAAAGTAATAGAGAAATAGGACAACACCTTCAGGAGCACTGACTAGAGAGAAGCTATGAAGCGGTGATCTCAGATGTAGGAAAAGCCCATTCATGAGGGAAAAGTGGTAGAATTACTGGGCATTGTGATCATGTCCTTGTCAGCCAGGTTTTCTGATTTTTCTTGAGCAAAACTCAGCCGCTGGAGGGCAAGCACAAAGAGTGGAGTTGGGTTAAATTTGGTTAAGTTAGAGATAAATGAAAGAGATAGAGGGAGTGAGGAAATCTAAGCTTGATAAAAAGGAAAGTCAGGAGATAACTGATATTGAGACAGAAGGGACACCAATGAATTGAAGGTCTCAACAAGGTCAAACAATTGTAATGGAGAAGGTTCTAGAACAAGGTCAGCAAAATTTTTCTATAGAGTACTAGACAGTAAATATTTCAGCCTTATGATCCATCTACAGTCTCTGTCACATATTCTTGTTTTTTAATTTTAGTGCTCTTTGAAAATGTAAAAACTATTCTTAGCTCAGGGGCTGCGCAAAAGCTGTCCTTGAGCCACATGTGGCCCGTAGTTTGCCAACTCCTGTTCTAGAGCATGTGAGCCACAAGACTAGAAGGCCGAAGTGGAAGATGCTTGTTTTAAACTGAGATTTGGAGGCGGCAGAGTTTTTGAGTGTGACTATAGAAATGCATGCTAAAGATAACAAAAGGAAAGATCATTCAAGGTTAGGAGGTTAGTAACCAAGAGGCCAGTGGTAGTGGGGTTATCCACGTGGACATGGAAACACTGAAATTGATGAGGGGAGTAAGGAAGGAGAGGGAGTTGCCAAATAAAATTTAAAAATTGTGTGCTGTTTGAAAGTCAAATTCATCTAGGCATCCTGCATTTTTATTTGCTTAATCTGCCAACCCTAGGTGGCGAACAATTCTGAGCTGGAAGCTAAAGTGCTCCGTGAGTAACAGATGAGAGCAACACGGCATAGCTATGTGGCGTGAGCTTCAAGGGACCACCACTGGGGGTGGGAGGTAGGAAAAAGGAGAAAAATGGTTTCAGAAGAGTGACTGGGAAGTGAGGGGGACTCGTAGCCCATACCCTGGCACTGCCGCAGAAAGGGCACTAGAGATGCTGCGGGAGAACCCATGGCCTCAGGGCACAGCCGGGTCTCAATGCAGAAATGAAGGGGAAGGATGTTGGGAATCTGGGGAGATCTGGGAGAATTCACGGCCAGCTGAAATACAGGAGAGTGTGTTGATCACACTAGAATTTCAAAGACAACCCTGAAAGAGTTTAAAAGGGGAGGGATGCGTGAAACAAGTTGAAATGAGTGCTCTGGGGCCTGGGCCTTCTGAGGCTGCCTGAGGCAGGTAGGAAAGCGAGGTCTGGGGCTGGGTGGGTTACTGTCTCAGGGGAAGGGCTCACTCAGGCGTCCTCGGCCTGTACTGAGCTTGGTAAGTCGGTGTGTTTACTGGTGTGTAAACTAGGACTTCTGAAACGTTGACAGCAGGTGGCTGAGATGTGCGAGAGGCTTATTCAGGGAGGAGAATGGGCAGAAAGCAGGAGGAGGAGGGCCGCGGCTTCAGAGGGCGAGGCAGCCCCACTCCTGGGAAAGGAGTTAGAAGGGCTGGGGAGTCTCAGGCTCCGGCACAGTTCTAGCAAAGTTTCCACCAGGCTGGCGGGGAGCCTGACAGCCAAAATGTTCCTGATCCCCATCCAGGGGATCGGTGCCTCTGCCCAAAAAAGACATGGGCTCGAGCAGCTCTGGGGAAGTGTAACCCGGTGGGCCGCTGCATCTGCCCTTTCACCTTTCCCGAGATGTTACATCTATTTCTCCATTCACTTTGTATCTTTTCTACATGTGTTTCCTTATTTAAAAAATAGTGTGACTGTCTCAAGTAATGAAACAGGATTGTAGTCGATTTCCTAATTTTATTCCTAAAAGAATAAAATTCCGTTTCTCTTTGGAGTGAGTTCAGGTGGACCACTCCTCAGGGGAACAGCTTCTGGTGACTCCAATCACGTGTTGGGGTGGAAACCGTTAAACTGGAAGAGGAGAAGAAACGAGGAGACAACTATGTGTAAAATCCATTAAACTTTCAATGATCAGAAAAGAAAAGATATCTTTAAAGATTTTTTTAAATGACTCAAACATAACCTGGATGGAAGTCACTATACATGACATGTTCAATTTGAAACACTTTCATTAAGTGATGCTATGTAATCATTTCATGGGCATAGGAGGCACCCACATGCTTTCTTTCCAGGAATAAATAAAATTCAGGGATTCTATAGTTTTTAACAGTTAAAATAATGTATACATAGCCATGCTGTTATTATTTTGCTATGTTCTAAAACTACCAAAAGACCATAGAAATTTTTAAAAATTTTTCTAGGACTGTTAAACAGCCCAAAAACTATTACTTGTCATGAAAATATTCAGCTCCATATACCAAGAAATTGCTCTTTTAGAGAAATATGAATTGCCCAAATTACTGCATTTGCCTCCTTCCCTGAAGCTGAAGCTGCTACATTCTTTTTTGTAGGACATTAAATTGCTGCAGCCCTGATGCTGTCAAAACAGTTTTCACAGCGATTAGAACATGGCAGTTTCTCCATCAACAGCAAGGGACCTACTTTTTCAGGAGGAGAAGGAACCCAAAGACAGTGCCAATTTGCTACTGAGGGTAATATAGAGTAAGCCCAGTTCTGCTTTCCACGGAATCAGCTTGCTTGCTTCCCTGGAAATGTAATACACACACACACACATACATACATATACACATATATATACATATATTTTTTAAATGTTTATTGTGGTAAAATGTATACAACATAAGCTTACCATTGTAACTGTTTCTCAGTGATCGGTTCTGTGGCGTTAAGTCCATGCACACTGTGCAACCCTCATCCCCCCCAGCTCCGGGCTCCCTGGCCTCCCCCCAGCGGGAATGCCGCACCCGGGAAGCACTAGCTGCCCACTCCCTCCTTCCCCCACCCCGCTGACCCCCTTCCACTTTGTCTCGAGGCAGCTGACTGCTCCAGGAATCTCATGTAAGTGGGATCCCACGGTATTTGTCCTTTTGTGACTGGCTTATTTCCCTGAGCAAAATGTCTTCAAAGACATTCACATGTTGTAGCATGTGTCAAAATGTCCTTCGTTTTTAAGGCTGAAGAATATCCTGTTGTAAGTAGGTACCACATTTGTTCACACATCTGCTGACGGACACCTGAGTTCTTCTCCCTTTTGGCTATTGTGCACACTGCTGCTATGAACCTTGGTGTGCTGACAGGGAATTCGGTTTTGAAAAAGCATATGACCATAGCCGTGGCAAGGATCCTCTCCTTGCAGCTTGCTTCATTTCCACTCCTGGATTCATTGTTCAAGGTACTGGTGACGGCCAGGATGAACATCAAGCTTAAACAGTAGGTGGCAGCAAATATCCATTAACTAGTCGTCACGCGTTTAAAAGCACAGCTGCTTTGTGTACGGTGTTCAATGTCGCCCCTTCAGAGCAGAATCAACATTTTTCTCTAGGTCTCCTACATTCACTGAAAGGAACACTTGAAGCGTTTATTTGGGTTCATTTGAAGTGATCAGTATAATAAGGAGCACTTTAGTTGTGAAATATAAAAGACTAATGAATCAGGGGCAGTATCTGAGTGCTTAAAATTAGCTCAGAGCTTTCCACAACCTTGCCTGAAGTGCCTCAGCCAAGCACTCATGCAGTATAATCTCCCTGCCACATCTGGGAACTTGCAACTGGGTTTTACTCACTCATGGGTGACTGGCCTCTGACTTTTCTGTGAGACACTGCTAGCTGTTGACCCTTCCTCCTTAAAAATTAAAAACAAAAAACTTTTTTTATTAGGCCCACATGTACCCAACTTTTAAAAAGGCAAAAATAAAACAAAACCAAAAAAAACCAAACCACTAAATTTCCTGGTCTCTGCTGCCGCCAGAGGAGACCACCTGGCACAATTCTGTCCTTGAGAAGACCAAAGGATTTGCCTTCCTGATGTAGGTCTTTCCTCTTTCCTTGTAATTTTGTTGTTGTTTTCTTTATTGTTCTATTTTGTGCGTCTTATTTGTTTGCTTCTTACCTAAAACTTGGATGGGAAACAAAATATGGGGCAGCTTTTTGAAATCATGAGACAACCAGGAAAATGAAAGCCACATGTTCAATACCACAAAGTAGAAAAGAAGCCTGGGGAAGGAGACTCAGGCGAGGTGCTAACCATCCCTGGGCCACCCACCTCTATCTAGTTGGGCTACTCACCTTCCAGCAGAACTTCCTACTTCTCGCTTTGCAAGAAAAAATACTCCCCTTATTTGGTTAAATTACCATGGTTGGGTTTATGGCAGATAAAGCAGAACCCAGTCCCTAAGTGAGATGGATGGATACCCTCTGAGATGGGTAAAGGTGTGTTTAAAGACAGAAATACTAAACAAAATTGTTTTTTAATTGAGAAAATGTGCCTAAAATATAGTGCAGAATTACATTTTAATCAGATGTGCATCTAAAAATAGTTAGCCAGTTATAGTGTGGTATTTAAAGTAATAAGTTAGTAGACCTTTAGGTAAACGAAGGAATGGCATTTAGGAGTGAAGCTAGCAGAAGAGAATGACTTTATTTTGAGAATGATTTTTTAAATAATAGAAGTAGATTTGAGTTTCCTAATATTTCTCCTAAAAATCCTCATGAATGTGGGAGTCTCTATTCACTAAAGAGTTCAATTTGTCATATTTTACCACAGTGCTATAACAATTGGCTTATGAAATGCCACAAGGTCAAAATAATTGTTTACATCCGTATTCTATTTTACGAGAACACTTGGTGGTTTGCACACATAACTAATACATCTATTCTGTGAAATGAACATTTATCAACATCCGAGAGAGAAGGAGAAGGATTCATTTAAAAAAGTAAAATGAGAGAGTCTGGAGAAGATATTTGAGAATCAGAACACCCAGTGGGATAGAGCTAAACTGCGACCTTCATTTCTTCTCTATACTAAAAGCAGGTTTTGCATTTGTAAAGTGAGAGGTGTGGAATGTCTCATGACACTTGTAAGCTATTCCGAGAATTTAAAAAAAAACTAAGACGTTAACAGTAGAGCAAATTATGTAGCACAGTATGTAATTAATGGCTAAGTTATATGCTTTGGAGGATGAGTGCTACAGAAATTGAGACTATTTAAGACCAAGAAGAGCTGAGAGTCCCAGCTGGTTTGGCTCAGTGGTTAGAGTCAGCCTGTGGACTGAAAGGGTCCCAGGTTTGATTCTGGCCAAGGCTGCAGGCTCCATCCCTGGCCGCTGTTGGGGTGCATGTAGGAGGCAGCCGATTGATGTCTCTCTCTCACATCGATGTCTCTCTCTCTCCCTCCCCCCCCTTCCACTCTCTCTGAAAAACAATGGAAAAAATACCCTCTGGTGAGGATTTAAAAAAACAAGTTGAGAAAGGTTTTATGGAGGAGAAGGGAATAGAAAGAATTTATGAAAAAAGGTTAAAAAAAAGAAAGAAATTTCCAAGTAGAAAAGTAGAAAGGAAGGAAAAGCAAAGAGATATGAAGACAACTGACTTAATTGTGGGACAGAGGAAATCTTGTTTTGGAAAATAATGGAGAATAGATTTAGATTTGTAGTATTGGGTCAATTCACGGGTGACCTCAAATACTAGGAAGAAAATGTTTTGAAGCTGACTAGGAGAGGCCCATCCTATTTTCTGGAGAATAGAGATTATCCCTTCCAGAATTCCCAACTCCATTCAAACCCTTATGACTGGAAAACCTAGCAGCCTCCCAGGGTACCCAAGATTGTCCTGAGTCTCAGCTCATGAACCAGCAGCTTTGTTCACTCTCCATCAAACCATCGAGGCCTGGAGGACTCCTTCCAAAGAAAAGGCCAACCCAACCTTCAGAGGTACAGTCATTTTCAATCCATGGAGAGGGGCCGGGAAACCAGCTGGCTTCTGCAATTTGAAGAGAAGTATACAATTTGAAAAGGTAGAGAGAGTCCTAAAAAAATAAGTCGAGAAAAAATTTTCTAAAGTAACAAGCCCAGATTGCTGAAACTTTGGCAGAGGCAAGAATAGCTACCAAGGCTTGCTTCCATCTTCAGCCACCGACGTGGAGGGAGCAAGCTGAAGTCCAGAGGTGTGCCGGACAGCCTGGATCAGGTATAGGGAATTTCACACTGATTTTTAGAAGACAGAAAAGACTTCAGGTCCCTGGAAATGGCTGCACTCTGCTCTGGACAAGTTCTCCAGTTCCTCACACTTCTACCGCATTAAACAAAAAAGTAACTATTTGAGAAGGGTGTCAGTAGGTGTCTGGATGAGCTACCTATATTTACCATAAATAAGAAGAAAAGGGATGTCATGGCAACCACGCAGGAGCTCTCTATACTGTACTAACAAGCACCATGGTCAAGAGTGCCTGTCAGACTTTAGAGTGCGTAAGAATTATGTGAAGAGCTCATTAAAACACAGCTCTGGACCTTCTTCCCAGAAACCCTCCTTCCACTCTCTGGAGAACCTGGTCTGATTGACCTTTTATTCCAATTCAGTTGATATTTGGAAAGAATGTTGCTACTAATGAATGTGTCTTAAATTTCCTCAGACTACTAACAGGGGAGGGGGGAATCAATGCTCTTTTTACTTATATCACATACTCAGAAGGAGAAAGTTTGGAGAATCTCTGTTTTATCACCTTTCCTGATACAGAAATTCCATCTGTGACATCCATTTAAAAATATGCCCTTCAAGTTTATCCTTGTAGGCTGCAGTGATGGAGTTCTTACCATTTCACATTTCAGCCTGCCACTTGGGTTAGCTATGAAATTGCCACAAAAACCCTCCAGGGAGATACTAGTCTTATCTCCCCCTGGAGAAATTTATTTACATTTCAAAGGGTGGGGGTTAAGAACCTAGGATCTTCCCCGCAGAGGTTTTTGTCCCCACCTTTCAGGAGGGGAAGGGAGACAGATTTCGCTTCCTGTTAAAGTGCCCAGATACATGTTTTCAGGACTTTTTGCCTACGTTACAAACCTAGCCATGTGTAGGATGACACCAGGTCTACCTCTCATTGCGTCAGCATAGGGTTAAGAACTGGGCAAAGGGGAGCTGGCACAGTTATTTGCCATAAGCAAGTAACAATCCGCTCTGCTTCAGAAACCGTGAGTTCACACTCAGGGAGTACTAACAAATACAAGTTTTAAAAAACTTTACAATCCCATGACACCTAAGAAGGAGGTATGAACATAAGCATCTATGAGAGAGGTTACTGACTTTGGCAGACTATGATGATGCAGAAATTATTTTCCACATACAATTTATATATTTAATGTTTACTATATATAAAGTGGTATTTTCTATGAATTAACTTTTATTAAAACTTTAAGATATAGATTTACCCCTAAATTTTGATATCCCCATTAGAGCTATGAAAGGGATATATAGCATACAGAAATAGTTCACAAAGTAACCTGGATAAATTAGTAGAACAAGTATATGCGTGTGTGTGTTTTTCATTTTTGGAAAAAGTCTCAATTACCAATTGTCATCTTATAGAATCTTTCACATTCACCATAACATCTCAGAGATTTTTTTCAGTGAGTTTTGTACTTACAAAGAACTTTTAGTCCTCTGAAATATACCTTACCTACCAAATGCTTTTCATGTCTTATTACTTTACTTATTGTCTTGACATCTTTGTGTCCTGTGAGATAACTACAATTTGTCATTTTTAGGAATAAGGAAACTGAGACACAAAAAGGTTAAGCAGTTTACCAAAGTCCATCCAGTTAACTAGTTTCAAAACTAAGATGAGAGCCAAGCAATTAAGTAGATATATTGAGCTTACAGTGAATAACTCATATGACCTCTAATTATAAAAGTTAAGTTAGTAAAAGAACCTAATGGCATAGTCAGCTCTTGGCTTACTTTTTTTTTTTTCAAAATCATGAGACTGTGAAAATATGAAAAAAGACAAAAGGCCCCACTCTGAGTAATAGCTATACAAACTATTGTTTAGTATGTTCCCTCTTTAAATAAATCAGTTTGATTTTTAATAGCATTTCAGTTCCTAATGATATCCAATTCACAAATGACCATTTATAAAAAGCACGCCAAAAACCCAAGACGATTCTCTGACCTTGAATAATGATGCAATTTAAGTATAGAATGAGTAATTTAATGACACTTGGCTGTTCATGACTGACATCTTCAAGTTAGGGACACACAGTTAATAAAAATTAATGTTTGCCAACTAACTTACTAGTATCTTGGCAATAAATATACTTAATATTAGCTGTCAAAGTACAGATTATAATGAATTTATGTCATGAATCTGTTTTCATGTATATTTATATTATTAAAAGGTAAAGCAACTTTATTAAGAAATTATTGGAAAAACCGAAAACATAGCTTGAAAGTTAAGGTCTGTTCTAACTGTATCCCATATATTTTTATTTATTTTTATTTTATTTATTTTTAAATACATCTTTATTGACTTCAGAGAGAGAAAGGGAGAGGGAGAGAGAGAAAGAGAGAGAGAGAGAGAGATAGAAACATCAATGATGAGAGTCACTGATCGGGTGCCTCCTGAACACCCCCTGCTGGGGATCAAGCCCGCAACCCAGGCATGTGCCCTGATTGGGGATCGAACCGTGATTTCCTGGATCCTAGGTTGATGCTCAACTGCTGAGCCATGCACGGCCAGGCTCCCATATATTTTTAAAATAATTTAATTTTTGAACAATTTTAGATTTACATGAAAAATGTGAAGATACCAGAGAGTTCCCAAAATCCCACACCCAGTTTCCTCTATTATTAACATTTTATGTTAATGCATGATACATTGTTGTTAACTGAAGCCCATACTTTGTTCAGTTTTCCTTGGTTTTTACATAATCAGGATATAGAAAAACATTCTCAGACAAAACTATGCAACTGTGACATCAGTGCCCTGCTCACATGCCCTCAACCCGCCCTGGAAGTCAGCTGGGCTTGGGTAGACAATTTGCTTACCTCCAATGACCTCTTAACCTTAAGCAAGTCTCTGCCTGGGGAGTTAATGCCCTGAGAGCAAACATCAACCAATCATGAGTAGATATTGATGGGCAAATGCTCCCACCTCCTTGCCCCTTGTGGGGACTATTTCCGAAGTGCTCTGCATTCTCCTAGAGGGTCACGGTGGTAGTGAGCCCTGGTGTTGGCGCAGAAATAACGTGCCATTTCCTGTCACTTGCCCTCGCTCACCACGCTTTCTTTCATCACTCTCCAAATACAGTTCTTGTATCCAAGTCCTTGTTGCAGACTCTGCTTTTGAAGACGAGAAACATCTCAGTTTTTCGTTTCCTTAATTCGGTTAAGTGGACATGTAACACTTGTGCTGTAGCTGTATGTTCCAGATGGCTCCTAGTTTGCTTCGGCCGTTGCTTTTTGTTGTTCTTTTTATGAAGGTAGCGCGGGAAGCTGGACAGGAAGAGAGAGAAAAAGAGGCGGAGAGCTGAAGGCCAAGCCCTTCACTTAAGTGAAGAAACATTTCTGAAACGGGAACTAGCACTTCTCAGGTTGTGAACAGAAGCAGTCAGGAGGCAGAGGTGAGAGCGAACAGTGCAAACCACTAGGTGGGAAGGATGGAAGATAATGTCCCGATCGCTCTCACCCCCATATTCCTTTAGATATACTTTCCCCAAATCTGGACTCTCCTCGTTATTGCCTCTCTGGCCCCCACTCTGTACTCCCTGAATTCCTCTTCCTTAACCCCATTTCTCATCCTACAGGTTGACACCATCAAACCTTCAAATTAGGAAAGGAGCTTCAAGCAGGACTGTGCCAAAGGCACTGCTTGGTCTCCAAGTTCTGAACTTGGACAGGCTGCCTGGAGATCAGCCTGTTATCTACCAGTACCAAGGACAGGCTGGGACCTGACAGGAGATGACCCATCATCTCTTTTATTCTCTCTGCCATATTTTAGGTCAATGGTCTACCCTCTTTCACCTGAATAATTGCAATAGCCTTCTAGCTAACTAGTCTCCTCACCTGTAAAGTTGCCTCTGTAACCCATTTCCCACCGTCACAAGAATAATGTTTACTAAAGTGCAGATCTAGCCTGGCTGGTGTGACTTAGTGGTTGAGCGTCAACCCATGAACCAGGAGGTTGTGGTTCGATCCCAGATCAGGGCATATGCCAGGGTTTCCGGCTTGATCCCCAGTAGGGGGCGAGCAGGATGTGGCCTATTCTCTCTCATCATTGATGTTTCTCTCACTCACTCCCTCTCCCTTCCTAGCTCTGAAATCAATAAAAACATTAAAAAATATTTTAAAAGCAAATCTTATTATTTTATTCTCCTGCTTAAAACCCTTCAGTGGCTCATCATTGCCTTATGAATAAAGTCTCAGCCTCCTCATCAAGGCAAATAAGCCCCCTCCCACCCCAGAATCTTGGTATCTGCTTTAGTCATATTGTACCACTTACGATTCCCTAAATGTTACGCTCTCTCTGATCTCCAAGGCCTCATGCTTGCTGTCCTCAGGGCTTGCAGTCCACCTTCCCTACCCTCTTTAGGAGTCCGTTCAAGCATTGCCCTTTTTGTGCGTGTGAAGCCTACTCTGACACCCAAGGCTAGGTTAAGTGCTCCTCTTTCAAGTCCCTTTAACTCCACACTGTGTTGCACCTAATTCTTTACTTGTCTGTCTTTTCCACTAGACTGCTAATTTCTTGAGGACAGAGACTGATTCTGTCTTCACTGCAGCCTCAGCACCTGACACAGAACCTGGCACATAACAGGAATTCAATAAATAAATATTTCCTCATAAACCATCTCATGAGGGAAACAGGTACTTAATAAAGATTTAACTAGCTTCTCCCATTTTCCCCCCTATTACATACTTCTTTTACTGGATTTTTAAAATGTAAGGTTCTGGAAGATAGGAATCTGGGTCTATTATATTATTCTTCCTGTTTCTGTGTATTATTTGTAATAGGATTATATAGCAGGTAACCTGTTTTTATCCCACTGTGGTAGAGCAAGAGAATAAATTCATGGGGTGACACTGGATAATTTTTGAGCTTAGTGTTTAGGAAAAGGCTCCTCTTGGGCTCTGCTGTATAGTGATGGCAGAAACTCGTGTGATGGGGTTCAGAGTGAGTTACCAGTGGACAGGGGTTGCGGCCTCTAACTCCCAAGTTAGAGCCAGAAGGGATGGATAAGTCTTCTCAGAGGAGGGACACTTACGGATTGGCAAATGGGTTCGGTGACACAGCTGAGGTGACACATCGGTCTCCTTGTTTCTAGTCCTGTACTTACTCTTTCCATGATATCATAGAGACAAAAACACCTTCTCTGCCCTAGCATGACTTAGCTATAAAATTGGGGCCCCTTTGAGCATCCAATCTGCTTAGAATGTACAGAACCTGAGAGTGCTGAAGTGAATGTGAACCTTCCATGCCTAGAATTTGGTGAAAAAACACTAACTCCTAATTCTCTTTAATTTCATTTAATCATTAGCGCTTAAGAAAGGAGCACAATTTGCCTGATACTTGTTTCTGGCTATCTGCTCCATTCAGAACCTGGGACCTAGACAACTTACTTATGTATTTATTCATGCGGTTGGAAGGGCAGGGGGTGGGCTGAGTACCTAGCACCTGGGAAAAGATGTAGCCAGTTTCAGACTTCCTTTCTGAAACTCCAGCAGTTCTGGAAGTATTTCAAGGTCCTATTCAACCTTCCCCTTATTGGTTCAGATGTTTGTCACAAACACTTTGTTAGTCTGGGCCCCGTTCGAATTTGTTAATAATCTCAGGTTTATATGATGACTATTTATTTGCATGCTAAACAGAAATCACATATTACAATGTGGGGGAATTCAGGTCTCCCAAACCGCATGGAGAACTGATATTGTAAAAACAGACACAATTCTACATTTTTGAAGTTTGTGTTAAGATTGCCCCAGAACGACCTACTTGCTGCAATACGAGGGGTACATGTTAAAAGAAAAAATTCAATTGACTTTTAAGAGTAGAGATGTTAGAAGAAAACCGCTAGGAAACGGACACACTTAGGAAGGCGAACATGTCCGGGAGTGGCCGTTTCGGTCCAGCCCACGTCCTTACGGGGCTGACGTCGCTCCATCCTCCGCCTTGCCCGGCTGCCCCAGGCCCCGGGATTCCGTGCGCGCCGCCCGGGGAGGGGACGGCCCCGGGGGGGGGGGGGGGGGGGGGGAGAGGGGGGCGCTCCGCGGGCCCGGCTCTGCAGCGCGGCAGCGGGAGGCCGGCCTGGGGCGCCGTGGCGTCCCGTTCGCGGGGTCTGGAAGCGGGGCCAGGGCGGGGAGCGTCGGGTCCCCGCGACTTCAGCGCCCCGGGCTCGGTGCTGGCCGGCGCCGGGAGGGAGCCGGGCGTGAACTTCGGCTTTGGGGACAGCAGCCACTCGGGCCCACCGCACGCGACGATGCGCGTGGGAAGGCTCGGTAAACGGGCACGCGCCGGCCCGCAAAGCCGCCCCGCCTCCGCGGCGCGAACGGTTCGCACGAGGGCCTCCCCGCCTGCCCCGCCCCCGAAGCCCCCCGCGGCGCCCAGCACCTGGCGGGGCCCAGCGCGCCCGTCGCGAGCGCCCGCGCGGACCCCGGGGCGCGGGCAGGCGGCGGCGGCGCGGGGCGGGGCTTGGCTGCGGGGAAATGACGTCGCCGCCCCCGCGCTCCGCGGGCCGCGCGCCCTGGTAACGGCGGCTCCGCGGCTCCTGCGTCTGCGTCCGCGTCCGCGTCCGCGGCTCCTCCTCCCTCCGCGCCGGCGGCCGTCTCGCCGGGTCCCGGGGCCAGGTGGGAGCGGGCCCTGCGGGGCCCCGCCGCCCCGCCCCCGCCGGGCGCGAGCTGAGGAGCGGGCGGGAGCCGGCCGGGCCGGGCCAGGGCTGTCGCCGCGGACCCGCAGCCTGTCCCGCGCCAGGGTCGCCCGCGGCCGCCGATCGGCGCGGCCGCCGGGTCCCTGGACGTGGGTGACCCGGGCGTCTCGGGCAGGAGGGCACCCGGGGCTGCGGCCGGAGGGCGCCGGGCGCAGGGTCGGGCAGCGGCCGCCCCGGCTCTCGCGTCCCCGACGCCGTCGCCCCGCGGGCCGCCCCCCGGGCGCGGGGGCAGGCGCCCCGGCCGGGGTCTGCGGGGAAGATGGCGACCCCGGGCCTGAGCCGGCAGCAGCACCATTACGGAGGCCCCGCGGCCGGGGCGGCCAAGTTCGTGCCCTCGGCGGCCGCGGCGGGGCCCGGCGTGGACTACAGCCCGGACCTGCACCTGAAGATGAGCAAGAAGATCGCCCAGCTCACCAAGGTCAGAGGGCGTGGGCCGGCGCGCCCGGGCGGCGAGCGGGGCTGCTCGGGGAGGCGGCCGCGGACCCGCCTCCAGGGCCGCTGCAACTTCAGGGGCTGCTGGCGCCGCGTGCCGGAGGCAGGGCGCCGTCCGGGAGCCCGAGGCGGGGCGCCGTCCGGGAGCCCGAGGCGGGGCGCCGTCCGTGGGCCCGAGGCGGGGCGCCGTCCGGGAGCCCGAGGCGGGGCGCCGTCCGTGGGCCCGAGGCGGGGCGCCGTCCGTGGGCCCGCGCCCGCTGCCGTGGGGACGGAGTGGGTCTTTGTGGTCACGACAGCGTCAGACGAGGTTTACTGAGTGAGTCCCGTGCCTGTCTTCGTTGGCTGTCCGGCCTCGCAGAGGGTAATTTTCAAGAAGCAAACGGCCTGCTCGGTTGCCCACCTGTCGTTCAGGATGGTGCCGACGGCGCGCGCTTACAGGTGCAGCAAATGCTGACTCGGAGAAAGGCGTGATCTTCGAAGCAAGAGCAGTTTAGACAGCCTCGGCCTGTTTGATCTCAGGAGCAACCTCGGTACCCACTGAGTGAGGTGGTTGGCGGTTTCTGAGAACGAGGTGAAGCGGGGCCGCAGTGCCCCGGCTCCCTCTCCGCCTGCCGGGGGTGCGGGTGCCGGGGGTGCGCTGGCGGCAAGGGGCGGCCTGGGCGTATTGCTAGGGAACCCCTCAAGCCCGACTTTTCACTCCATAGTTCCCACGTGATTCCACTACTGGTGGGCACTTTTGAAAGAGAAAAGTAGGACAGTTAGAAGACAGGGAAAGAAGGAAATGAGAGTGAAAAGGGGATAAATAGAATGAAAAGATTTTGGTGAAGAAATGTGACTGAGGCCCAGCCTGCGAGGCGAGGCTCCGCGGTGGAGCGTCGACCTGGGATCCAGGAGATCTCGGCTGGATTCCGACCTAGGATCCAGGAGATCTCGGTCGGATTCCGGGTCAGGGCACATGCCATGGTTTCGGGCTCCATCCCCAGCAGGGGGCGTGCAGGAGGCAGCCGATCAATGACTCATCCTTGACGTTTCTTTCTCCCTCTCTCTTCCTCTCTGAAATCAATGCAAAATATTAAAAAAAAAAAAAAAAAAGAAAACAAAGAAATGTGATTGAGGGTAGAAAGACAACACAAAAGACTAAAGAATGAGGGAGCTAATGGAAGGCACAGGAAGGGGTGCACCTATTCAAGCATGCAAAGCAAGGCAACGTTTGGTGCAGTTTTGCGTTTTGTTTGTGTGTTGATATGTGTCCAGTTTTTACTGTTTCCTCTTGTGACAGAGGGTCCCCAAATTCAGAGAAAGGCAGGCCCAAGAAAGAACAATACTGTGCCATCAGAACATGTATTCATTTGGGAGCTAAAAGCCAGGGTTCTTGAAGTCGTGTGTGATCTTCAAAATATTTATGTCCAAAATGAAGCACATGGATATATATTTATTTTCATGTTCCCTTATGATGTATCCACAACATCCATTGTTCTTATTTTAGATCATACCCTCCAGAGCCCTTCTCTAAGTAATAGAAACCCTCAATAACTTGGTTGTGGAACTGTGCACCATTCTATAAAAGAAATTCCTCATCTCTCCAGTAAACTACTTTTCTTTTTATTTACACTTTTTCAGTTTCCTCTTCTTTTATCAGAAATAATGTAGCACAACTGTTTAAGGTGGAAGTGCTGGTAGAAGTTCCTGTCACTTTCTCTTTTTCCAAGACCTACCTCAAATCTAAGAAAGCAGGAGGCTGCCCCCATGCCAGGGCCCTCATCACGAGTGTTACCTGGACTCCTGATTTAGTGTTTATAGCTACAATCTCTAACACTTGCACCACCCATTCTGCTAAGTGCCTCAGACATTTAATCTCTTATACTAGAGTTTTTCAACCTTGGCACTGTTGACATTTTGGACTGGATAATTCTGTGTTGGGAATAGTGAGACTGTCCTGTGCACTACTGTATGTTTAGCAGGTGCTACTCAATAGGTTCCAGTAACACCCTCCCACCCCATACACAGTCGTGACAATAAACATTGTCCAAATGTTCCTGGAGTGAGGGTGGGGGGATCATCCGAGTTTGAGAAATATCTAGGCTTTCTTCCACCCCTGTCTTGTGCCTTTATTTCTAAGATAAGGTGTGAGAGAGACACAATCTGGTGATAGGACTGTGTTGCAGCCAACCCTCTTCAGTTTCTGAAGCATACCCTAAGCCCTGTTTCTCTGATGGACCATTTTGGAAACCGCCAAATTTTACAAACACATACACATTGTAAATACTATAATAAGAATGATAGCGCAAGTACTATGCCAACAGTTAGACTTTACTGGTATTTTGCTATATAGAATACATTTACATCAGCATAGGTTTGTTAATAGAACTGTGGCTAGAACTTGACAATAGCTTATATTTCAAAGTTAGACATTATAAAGGTATCCGTTAAATAGGATTTTATTTCTATTGGAATGAGTCAGTAGAACTCAGCTCTTTAGCATTATAGTCAGCATGGCTTGGGAATCTGTCTTGAGTTAAAACTCCTGCTCTACCACTTACTAGCAGTATGACCTTGGGCAGGTCACTAAGCTCTGAGCCTCAGTTCCCTAGTCTTTAAAGAGGGATGATGATAACTCTCTGAGATACTAGACTCTTAATTCAGGCCGTCGCCGAAAAGAGATATTTTATGCCAACAAACAAAGTATTAGTAAAGTACTGGATAAATATATTTTTAAAATGTTCCTTTCTTTAAAATAAACCATTTGCATTTAATAGCATCATGTGACAATGTATTTCTTTTGAGAATTTTCTACTAAACTTTATTTAAAAATGTGTATACTAATTTTTCTTTTGTTCAAAAGTTTAAAGTTTTCACATTTATTCTGCATTGTTGTAGTACAGTATTGAAAAATACAACATGCATTTTGCAGAGATTTGGCTGGCTATGAAGGGTAAGGGTGAAAATCATCTAAGTTACAATTTTGCACACAGTAGGGCTCTATATTTTTAACTAAAAACCAGTCTCAGCTGCAGACGTATTTGTTGAGATTCTATTTCCTAAGGCCCTAACACAGCAGCCATATCATGGAAAGAACAGCAGTCTTCTGAGCACCTTTTATGTAAGAGGCCCTTCGCTGAGTGTCAGACATACAGGCGCAGTCTCTGCCTTTAAAGGGAGTCAGTTATATTTAGGTTGCTCATGTCAAATTTTAAGAATTTCTGTTAGATTCTTGAATCACGTAGTGGCAGATTTCTGGGTTTGTTAATGGCTGAACCACCTCAGGATTGGCAGAGAAGCTGGGTGGCTTGAGTTCTGTCTTAATAGGATCACATTTGTATACTTCTCTGCTCTCCACTGTGTTGGCTCTTTTGTGCATTAGGTTGAAAAGGAGGACTTGTGGGATGTAATTATAAAGCAGCTTTAGTTTTGTCATTCACTGTCCCTTTCAATTTATTCTATGAGGTTGATTCATCCCCTGCTCGTGGATCAACTTGACTTTTCTGGGTGCTTTTAGATAATGCGAATTGTCCTTCAGTAGGTAAGTTGCAAAGATCTCACCCCACACCAAGCTGAGTTAGGGATGAAGCCTCTCCCCAGTGCTCTGCCTGCAAAGGGGGAAGCCAGTAATCTGGGAGGGGGAGCATCAATAATCTTTTTCTTCTGACTGGGCTTTTCTACTGCTTTGTCTTGCCAGTCCTGGTTTTGACCCCTCCCAAGTTGGACATGGAAGAAGGGAAGAGAGGAAAGGGGAGCAGCAGATGTGGTTTCTCTAACTTCCACCTCAGTTGCCTGGCAGTGAGAAAATGTCTAAATTCTGGCTGGTTGCGTGCTCCTTCCTTAGCCTCTTGGATCTGGCAGGACCATCATGTTCATTTTGCTGAGGTCTGTTGAAGCTCCAGGTAACCCTCCTGGATGGATTTAGGTGACCCCACCCCAGCTTGCTGTGTCTTTCCCAAAGGGCTCACATGTGCTGAAAGAGGTAGCACTCATTCTTTGCCCAGGCACACTCGAAGGGGTCCAATTCAGCCGTCTCTCATTTGCCCTCACAGCCCTCTTCATCCAGCTCCTCATGTTTAGATTTTCCAGGGATGAATCAGGTACCAGTTCAGTTATGTTCTTTATCGGGTGTGAGATACACATCAAGCCCTTCAAATGGTCCCTTCAAAGCCCGTTCCCCTAGGCTTTAGGTGAAGGACAGGCATCCACCTCCACCCTCCCCCTTGAAGACAAGGACACTTGTTCCCACAGCACTCCCTCCGCAAGGAACGTTTCTCCAAACCCCCTCTGCAATCTTGAAGCCTCTCTCATTGGTGTTGGGGATAGGAGGTAACACATCTCAGCGCCCCCTTCTTTAGACTGCCTTTGGAAATTTTGAGACTGTTCTGGTAACTGCTTTGGAACATTGGTTTGTCTTTGGTTCTCAATAGAAGCTTCCCTTTTAATATCCTGTTATATTCACTGCTCACCCAGTGCCTCTCAGTTGATTGCACTTTCGATATAGTTCAGTCCATTTATCACTTACATAATTAGTATAAGGTAGAGTACTGGAAGGTTCCACAGAGCAGCAAGTAGTTTCTTTGTGTTCCTTATGCTTAGCATTAGGTTTTCCTGTTCTCTTGTTTTTCTAATTTGACTAAATTCCTCAGCTATAGAGACTGTATCTTATATTTTCTGTGACCTTGATATGAAAGCTTTACACATAGAATAAAGGTTAATAAATATTTATTGAAGATGATGTCATGAAAGTGATGGTGATGATGCTGTATCAAGTAATTTTGTTATACAGTAGAGAAAGTCAGTAGTAAATAATTCTGAGGAATTGTGTCTGCTTGTCTTCTGGGTTATTGCTAGATCATTTCAGCTGAGTTATATTACTCTTTTTTTTCATTTATTAATTTTTTTTTATTATTCAAAATATAACAGATGTCTCTTTTTCTCCCCATTGACCCATTCCACCCTTCCCCACCCCCTCCTCAGTTCCTTACCACATCATTGTTTGTGTCCTTGGGTTGTGCATATATGCGTATAAATTCTTTGGTAAATCTCTCCCCATCCACGCACCTGCCCCCTCCATCCCTCTGAGATTCATCATTCTGATCCATACTTCCATGTCATTGAATCTACTCTGTTCATGAGTTTATTAAGTTCTTTAGATTCCACATATAAGTGAGGTCATGTGATGTTTGTCTTTCTCTGCCTGGCTTATTTCGCTTAACATAATATTCTCCAGGTCCATCCATACTGTCCCATATATTACTCATAAGTATTTAAATATTTATTGGCTTCCTCTTAAACTGCTTTCATAATATACTTACATTTTTGATATAAATAAAAATATAAAGCACTCTGTTTAAGTATAAATATTTGTCATTTCAAAAGGTAGGTAATTGATATACCAGATTCTTAGCAAATAAAGTCTTATGATCAGTGGCTTAATACTGACTGCTTTTACTATATTAAAAACTAGAATGTGTTTAGATAATACCGAAACCAGTGAAATTTTCAAACCATCCTGTTTTCTGTACATTAAATACATCTGAGTGTTCACTAGGTGGCTTGTTCGAATTATCTAGGTACTGTTTCATAATATATTTACTTTTGGTTATGACTTGTGTTGTTTTAGCATAGAACATGCTAAATGGGACATCTTTTTTCTTTATTACATTGTAGCTTTGCCATTTTATTATGCAGTAGCTTGAATGTAATCTTTTAGTCATAGTAGAGTAGTTTCAGTTAATTTCTTGTATTTTACTAATGATCACAAAAGCATGATATACTATTTATCAGTTGTCCAAAAAACTTATAATGGGACTTCCTTTAGAGTTAAAAGGTTTGGAGCTGGAAGAAACCATAGATTCTGACCAGCCTCACCTCATTTCATAGGTGTGGAAGGTGAGCTCCCAAAGTCATTTGAAGATTACACAGTTTGTCACTGGCAGAACCTGAACATGAACCCAGGTCTCTGGATTGGTCTAGGAGAGGTGCAGCTATAATAGCAGGTCTCTTTTTCCTGTGTCTGCTTTGTTTCTAACTAATATTATTCATTCAGCTCCTAAGAGGCCACAGAATTGGTGATGGTGGTTTTTTCTTCATCTTGGAATCATATTTTACTTACCATCTGAATCACAGACTTTTGATGAGAGCGAAACACCAGTGTTCCTCTCCCATATACTGCAGAACCTCTGGATTTATAGATGGTACAGTATGTAACCGTGTCTTTGGTAAATTTGTAAGGGAGCTACTTATGTTTGTATTTTCAGATAAATGTCATAATTATTCATGTTTTTATTAACAACTTTAGTCATTTCAGACTTAAAATTTTTTAAATTGCATTGATTTACAGACTGCCATACTTGGTGTCAAAGTTGTGTGTGGTTATTTTAAATGCTTTTCCTTTGACTGCTTGCTTAATTGGACTGTTGCTTAGACCCACCTGTTCCTGAACCATTCCTGAATGCAGGAAGTTGGAAGCTTTCCAATTGCTTCTCTCCCTCTGCCTCTCTCACTTGTTTATAAAAATCCTTTGCCATCTTCTAATTGCCAGCCTCTTAAAAAGTGGAATGAAGGATCAAGGTTCAGCAAAATGTGATGACCCAACCTGTCCATTTTAATTGAATTAATAAGTAAATTACTGTACACTAATTCTTAAAATTATGAGTATTTCCGAAAACTTTATCTCTCTTAAATTTGAGATGAGAATGAAGAGTAAAGGGCCTGTAAAACCAGTTCAACTTATAAATGACAATAGGAAGTGGGTGGGAGGAAGGTTGGTAAAATATTGATAATCTGCCCTTTCACTTTATCTTACGAGATTTAAAAAATTTTATCTGTGAGCACTCGGATATTATGCCATGAAATGGGATTGATGTGAATCATGGAAATTCTTAATGCCATACTTGTTTTTTCACCATAGAAAGTTTCTATCCTGCAGACTACTTATGAGTAAAGAGGACATTCAGTCTTCCAAAATTGGTGTCCCCTCCGTTTTTGAAGAGAAGTGGGAGACAGTTGCTAACTGAATACAGGATTTTTTTTTTGTGGCAAATGAAAAGTTCTAAATGTGGGGGAAATATTACTGTCAGGTTTATATTTTATGTTTCAAGTGTGATACAGTACTTTAAAACATTATTGGAAAATAGTCTCGTACTGCCTGCCAGTCAGTTAATACATAAAAATGAATTTTGGAAACACTAGTCTTTGCAGGTTGGGGATCACGAGTCGTAGGCAGTATTTTTGTATATTTAACATTTGAGACCTAAGCCAATATTTTAGAAAATAGAACTGTCATTTGTACGTCTCAGACTTATTTCATTAATGATTATATCTTTCTTTCCTATCAAAACTTTAACAAGAATGTATAAAAAGTAGTCAAGTTGAATATCTAAAGTTTTTGTCCTACATCTTGTAGTGCTGCCATTTTGAGACCTAGAAGGAAGATGAGCTGTGAAAGGACGTGTGGAAGGTGGAGAAACAAGACTGAGTGACCAGCCATAAGACTTAGGATTTGGGTAGTAGACTCAGCTATGTGTGCCACTTTATTTATGATAAAGGATAGTATTTTTAGTGACTTAAAGATTACTAATCTGTATTTTCTTATTTATATGTACCATCTCTATTTTGAGGTTTGAGACAGTTTGAAAATAGAAGTTTGGTTCATAGAGTACACTGCTAATATTTAAATTATCAATAAAATTGTAATTTTAGTAAAATAATAGGATACATCCTATTTATTCAAAATTGTTAGAGAATGAGTTATCTTAGTTCACTAGAAGGCACTATAGAGATTAATAATTTCCTACCTTCCAGAATAACATGCTTACATTTAAACCGTGCTATTTATAAGTTACATGGAGTCCTTTATCCCCTGCAGATCATGGTTCCCATCTCGGGATATGTATGGGAGATTAGGCCAAACCTCTGCTAATCCTGTGGCAAATGCTAAAATTTTATTTCTGAATAAATTCTGTTACTTTTTTATTTGCCATGTCTTTCTTTCTTGTGAAGTACAGAGTCTGAATATTTGCATATCTAGACATTGGACTCCCTGGTCAGAGAGATCCCATTATTCTGCTGAATGTGTGCCTGTGTGTTCATAGGTGTTGGCATTCTTCACGCCGTTTCTCCTTCAGCACAGTCTTAACAGAATCTCATTTCTTCTAAAAAACATTTTATAACCAAAACACTGAATAGTATTTCATTCTTATTTGAGATCTTTTGCTTAGTGAAACACCTTATTTACAGAGCGTGTGTAATTTTGAGAGGAAGTTGTGTGTGTGTATGTATGTGCTTAATATAATGGTCTAGTCAGAGGAACGAAAGAAGATACAGTACACTCACCTGGCCGGCGTGGCTCAGCAGTGGAGCATCGACCTAGGATCCAGGAGACCGTGGTTCGACTCCCAGTCAGGGCACATGCCCGGGTTGCGGACTTATCTCCAGTGGGGGGCGTGCAGGAGGTAGCCGATCAGTGACTCTCATCATTGATGTTCCTATCTCTCTCTCCCTCTCCCTTCCTCTCTCTGAAATCAATAAACATATATTTTTAAAAAAGATATACTTAAATATGACTGAAATAGAGCACGTAGGTCCATATGGTTGCTAAACTTTTGTCGAATGCCTAGTCCATAAAAGATACTATGCTAGGCACCATTAGTTAACAGTATTAATTTACTATTCCATCTTTAGACAATAGTTTTTCTTTTTTTCCCAAGTAGACTTTTTGTTGTTATCCTCACCCAAGGATATTTTTCCATTGATTTTTAGAGAGTGGAAGGGAGTGAGGAGAGAGAGAAACATCAATGTGGGAGAGACGCATCAACTGGTTGCCTCCCACACGCGCCTGGTTTGGGGCCCGGGATGGAACCTGCAACCCAGGTACATGCTCTTGACCGGGAATCAAACCCGCCACCCTTTGGTGCTGAGGCTGATGCTCTATCCACTGAACCACACCAGCCAGGGCTCCAATAGACTCTTGAGAAAACGTGAACATTTTAATAAAAAGATTAATTTTATGTCACAAATATAAAATGTCCAATTTTGAACTTTTTCTGTCTGTTTTGGGTAGAATTTATATATCTAATTTTCTTAGATAATCTGAGAAACTAAGCTAGTGTCTTCCACCTTCTTACTTAATGAGGGTTTTAAGAATAATTTAAAGAATACTGTTGACACCTTCTCTGTACCATCATTGTCTGGGAAGAAGGGAAAATTCCTTTTCTGAGTCCCAGGAGTTCATGGGTCTGTATTAGGTTTAGGGCTCTCATGGGCAGTCAGAGAGCCACACGCCCAGAGCCATGTGTCCCCGTGTGGCAGCCGTGCTCACCACATGGGTCAGACGTGTGGTTCATTGGTTAGATAGACTCTGGTTTGAATTTCAGCCCTATTCACCAGTGTGTGACTTTTAGTGTTTTAACTTACCAGAGCCTCAGTTTCCTCATCTGTAAAATGAAAATAATAAAGCCTATCTCATAGAATTGTTGTAAAGATTAAATGAGATAATTTGTGTTGGAGAAGTCAATAAATGTCAGTTACTACCCACTCTCCCCCTTGGTTCACACTGCTGACACAGTCTAACAATTATGTTTTGTATATATTCCCCTTTTGATGGAGATGTACCCTACGGCATTAGGGACCACAGCTATCAAAAGTAAATTTGAACAGCATATAAAATACAGTTGATTCTCATTATTTGAGGTAGTTATATTGTATCAAGTTATTCTAGGGAAAGTACAGGATTATGTTTCTGACACCCTCCGGTCATATTTTCATCAATCAATATATAACCTTGTTTTAGGTGTGTCTCTGTTTAAGCACACCTTATTTAATACACATTTTGATTAACAGTGAACTAACAGACAACAGCACTATAACTCATGCCAGAATGAAGCTTAGGTAACACTGTGTTAGATTTTTGAGGTTACTTATAAATTTTAGCAAATAGGTGGGTTTAGAAATGTGGAATCCATGAATAGAGGATCCTCTGTATCTAAAAATGGATGCAGAACTTTGCATCTGCTGTTTCCTTAGCCCCCGCTCTGGTTTGTCAGCTATTGTCAAGGCCTGTGTGACTGTTTCTCTTATTACCACCTTAAACACTCTCACATGAGTGTGACTTTGACTCTTATTATCTCCCTAAAATCCCTTTGTTGAGATGGGTGGGAGGGACAGTGGGGGCAGGAATACTCATCTTTTGTGTGAGTTGCCAATCATTCAGCAGCCACCCTACAATCATAAGCGTGGGATAAAATTGCAAACAAATTCTCTACTAGTATGTAAATTATAATCTTCCTAAACCGAACCTGATCTACAACATTGTCCTAGGTCATAAGAAGGAATAAAAAATTTTTTAAGTTATTTCATGGGATGGAGTGAAGCCTTTAAAAATATAATGTTGCCATTTTAATTTCATTAAAATAAAGTTTTATTTTTTTATCATTTGCTTAAAATATGTTTGCAGTTACTTCCCAGCACAAGCTGTCAGTGTAGGAGATGGTTTTGTTAAAAGCCTTTGTCTAGGTATCTGAAGATAACTAGAAATCTTATACTTTCTGAAGCTACAGCACATTTGGTTGGAAGTTTCTGGAATAATTTATGCAACATAAAGACAACTTTGAAAAAACTATTACTTTGAATAGAATGTCTTTGGCAGATAATTAGTCTTACTGTTTTCTGTCCTGACATTTATTGCCGTGTAACAAATTATCCCTAAATTTAGCAGCTTAAAACAACAAACATTATTTCACAGAGTTTCTGAAGTTGAAGAATCCACTTAGCTGGGTGGCTCTGGCTTAGGGCTTCTCATGAGGTTGCAGTCAAGCTGAAGACTTGACTGGGCTGCAGGTTCCACTTTTGAGCTCACACATACGATTGTTTGGAGGAGACTTAAGTTCTTCACTACATGGGCCTCTCCATGGCACGTGTGTTACACAGACCATCCACAGTATAAGGAAGGAGGTGACTACACAAAAATTTGAATGTCAGGACACAGAGATCATTGGGGCCATTTTAAAGGTTGGTCACACCAAGAAAGAAGCAGCATTGATGGGAGAGGTACAGAGAATTTGAGATGACCATATTCAGGTATATTCAGGTAGAAATATTTAACAACCATTTGGATATGTGTCTTAAGCTGAAAGGAGAGATCCATACTAGAAATAAAAATTTAAAAGCTCTTAGTATATAGGCAGTGCTTAAAATCATGAGTGGTTGAGGCCTTAAGTAGAGTAGAAATCATTTAGAATAACCGCTGGGGGAAGGAGGAGAAAACAGCTGACCAGAGGCAAGTGAAAAGGTCAGTGAGATGTGCAGTTGTCCCAAGAAAAAATTAGATGTGAATCTGGTATCAGTCTGAATGCTTCGCAGTTCTCTGCAAAGTCCTGTGCAGTCCTATGGGGAGGACCATTTTTTACCAAATGTAGGAGAGAAGGCAAGTTATTAAAGGATTAATACAGCCCGGCTGGGCGTGGCTCAGCGGTTGAGCCTCGAACTAGGATCCAGGCGATCAGGGTTCAGTTCCCGGTCAGGGCACATGCGCGGATTGTGGGCTGCAGCCTATCAGTGAATCTCTCATCATTGATGTCTCTTCTCTCTCTCCTCCTCTCACTTCCTCTCTCTGAAATCAGTAAAGATATATATAAAAAAAGATTAATACAGAGTCTGAGTTTTGCCTGCTAAGTAGAGCAGAAGAACTGTGGTTTAAGAGAGTTCAAGAGCTTTGATAGAGTAGTTTGGTTAATTTACCATTAGTTATGTGCTGCAGAGAAGGAAGTGTGGCTGGGATGGTGCAAACAGATTAAGGAAAATTTAGGATTTGACAGGAGCGTTGATGTATCCATAGATAACTCCCAGAGGCTGAGGGGTAGTAGGGGCTATCTTAAGACTTCTCAGATGGAATAAGTTATAAGAACATCCAGGGTACAGTCTTGAAAATATTTACAGGGGAGTGAAGGGTATTGGTTAGGAATCCCAAAGACCTGTCAGTCTGGTGTTTCAGATTCCTCACCCATTTTGAAATCTCCAAAGATAATAGCAGGATTGGGATAGGAGAGAAGTTTGTGAGTCCCATGCCTGAATCTACGTTGAATGTGGGCAGTGACTGGATTATTACTGTGATGAGTGACAAATCTAAATAATAGGATGAGTCATAAATCAAGAGGCATTTTTCATTATGGGGAATCCTGTGTAAAGTCCACAGTCTGTTATGTCCAAATGACAAGCCCCAGAATGCGTCTTGGAAGCTTCAAGCAGGCTCATGTCTCTGTCCCTGGACCCCAGCTCCAAATGCATGCCTCTGTGTCATCTAGCTTATTCTCAGGCAGCTGTGTGCTTCCCTTTCCTGGACACTTGGGTTTTTATACTTGTTCTCTAGACTCTTTTATTCCATGCTGAACAAATGTCTCTGCAACCACATCTCTTCATAAATACTCTTATCTCCTTACTTTAATTGAAAACCTGGCTCTGTTCCCAGGGTACTACATTTTCTGCTGCCTTTGCAGATGACCACTGTTTTCACCCATTTCATTAAGCAGCGGTCCTGGAGATGACATCTTCTTTCTTCTAACTCACATTGCAACTTGTAAACCATGGCTCCTAGACTCATGTAAAATTAGATCTTGAGGCTTAGATCTTCTGCCTGTCCCCCCTCCTTGTTACTTCCCATACTCAGTAGAGAGTCACTGTCCATGGGTGGCCCATCTACATCCTAGCTTCACAGTTCTTGACCTCTTCAATCTGTACAAACACTTTTCCTGTCAGTCTTAAACTCCAAGGTGACTTTTTAATCATCTGGTGCCTGGACTGAGATGACTTGAAGGTTGGGCTCAGCTGGGGCTGTTGACTAGAAGACCCAAGTGTCCTCTCCATGTAGATTGGGCTTTTCACCCCATGGTGGCATCTGCAGACCGAGTCTTCCAGAGACAGAAAGATGCTGCAAGGTTTCCACTGACCTAGGCTTGAGCCATTTATTATCACTTTATCACATTCTTCTAGTTGCAAATGAATCATTGATTCCAGCCTAGATTTGAGAGGAGAATTGGATGTTACTTCTTGGTAGGGGAGTGCCAAGGTCACATTGCAGAAGCCCATGTGGAATGGAAAATATTATGACCTCTTTTGGAAAATACAGTTTGAGGCTGCCAAAATGTACACTTTCTGGGAACAGGTAAACACATGGAACTCACATTCACAACTTTTTCAGGAATTGGCCACAGATTTTTAAGGGAGTAAGAAATAAAAATAAGACAGCTGACAGCCTAATATACATTATCAGGAAAGAGCTCTTTCTGTCATTTTGAATGCAAATAAAGACTCTCCAGATTAACAAAGACACTTTCCCTCAGCATTTAATAAAGGCGTTACTAGATATAGTGATATATGGTACTAAGAAAGGCATTTTTACTATAAGCTTAGAAGAATTTTAGAACTTATACTTTATAATGGTGTACACTTTGGATATTGTCACTGCTGTGCCACTTGCCAGTCTTTTAGCTGATAAACTGACTGCATGGTAGAACTGGGGTTCAGTAGCCAGTTACTTTGATGCCCGAAGCCAAGTGATGTCCTTGAGTAAGACAAGAAAGATATTCTGGTGAACATAAAGTATTGCTGTGGGATGGCAGAACCCTAATTAATTTTAGGAAACTTCTGTCCATTTAATCTCTTAAGACTGTCATCTGTACCTGGATGCCTGCCATCACCTCAATTGCCACATGTCCAAGATTGAATTAATCATCTTCTCCATCAGACATCTCCCACATGCCAAAGAATTAAGGAATAACTCCCCAAAACCTACTTTCCTTTCTCAGTTCTAGCACTTCAGTCTGACCCTACCCTCCTTTTAAAGTGGAACTTTGGAATTAAATTTTCCTCTTCTCTGTTTTTTTCTTTTAAGTAGTTTTGTTTCTTTCTTTGAAATATCTTTTAGGTTTTCATTTTCACCCTCCCGGGTAAGAATCAGTGTAGGCCTTATTTTTGTACTCTCCCTGCTTTCCTATTCTCCTTAGTTTAATTTATCTTGCTTACTGCTATGGTCCTACTAGTAAGTGTAATCCCCTGCATAGGTGCTCATTTTCTCTTTTGTCGTCCACCAGACCAAATCTAAACTCCTCTGTATGTATTTTTCTTGTTTGCCTATCTGTTTGTGGGGTAAGTGGCTTCCAGGGCTTAAGCACTTATATTAGAATTCTCCACAGAAAGCGAGCCAATAGCAGAGATCAGTGATAGGTAGATGATAGATAGATGATAGATAGATGATAGATAGATAGATAGATAGATAGATAGATAGATAGATAGATGATAGATGATGATAGATAGATGATGATAGATAGACAGATAGATAGATAATAGATAGATGATGATAGATAGATTCGTTAATTAAACAAGGAGGCCATTACACTGAGTTAACTCTGATGCTCTGGCACCCTGTATAAGCAAACCAAAATCTTAACGTGAAAATGCCTCAAGGTTATGAAATCTAAACCTAAGGACAACCAGTCACAAACAGCTGGCTAGGCTTTAAGCTATAGGCAGTCAAATAATTTCCTTGTTTTGTGTCCACCCCTCTTCTGTAAGTCTTTCCTGTGGCTCCCGTCAGTGGAGCATTTCTAACTACTTTCTGCCTGGTGCTGCCAGATTCTAATCAATTTTGCTCAAATAAACTTTGAAAATGTTATGCCTCAGTTTTCCTTTTAGCGATATATGTGGGATATATAACTATGATTTATTATAAGGAATTGGCTCACATAATGATGGAGGCTAAAAAGTCCCAGGGTCTGTAGTTGGCTAGCTGGAGGGTCTCCAGCTGGTGGTGTAGTTACAGTCCCAGGGCAGGAGAAGACCAGTGTTCCAGCTGGAAGAGACAGAGAAGCTCCCTCTGTCCATATTTGTTCTATTTAGGTCTTCACTTGAATGGATGAGGCCCACCTACATTGGGGAGGGCAATCTGCCTTACTCAGTCTACCAATTCAAATGTTAATCTCATGTAGAAACACCCTCCCAGACTTTTTGACCAAAGTTCGGGGGACTGCACAGCCCAGTCAAGTAAACACATACATTAGCCATCACAGCACCTCAATGAAAAAAGGTTTTCTTCCATCATTGCTTTTACTTACAAATCAGGTGGCAGGCAGTCTTTGAACTACTGTGAGAAACTGGGAATAGAGGAAGTGAATGGGGTAACTTTTAACAGCGGTAAGGAGAAAGGATCGCTAAGGACTGGGCCTGTGGGACTTGTAGCTGAAGACGTACTTGGAGGAAGGGACACAGAGGAACTGAGGGGCACAGAGGAGACTGGAGTCGAAGGGAAAGGTGGGTTGGCATGAGGAAGAGTTAGGACTTTGGAAATGTGGAAATGAGACTGAGAAACAGAAGAGGGAACTGAGAGAAAGGGAAAAGCTGAAGTCTACAGAGGTAGGGCTGACAAAGGCTGCTGGGTGAGGGCAGGGCTATGAGAGAAAAAGCTGAATGTGTGTTGTCAGAACGGGAGCAGGAACATGATAAAGACCAGACCTTAGAGAAGTAATGACTGCAGGCTTTGTAGGAGGAAGAAGAAAGTAGTCTTATTAGGCAAAGGCATGGCTTTTGGGGAGGTAACCGAGACAGAGGCTGAAAAGGGTGGAAGGAGCCCATAATAAACCGCACCCACTGCGGAGAGTAGCAGAGGGTGAAAAAGCATGTCGTCGTGCCCAGCAAAATGCAGTATATGAGACTGGACTTACGTATTATCTGTATCATGCGTACTCTCAGAGAGTTAGGTTGCCATTACTAGTCGTTAGGGAAATGCGAATGAAAACCACATGAGATACCACTCCATACCCACTAGGATGGCTGTAATAGTAATATTTATAAAAGGAAAAAGAATGTTGGCAAAGATATGGAGAAATTGGAGCCTCATACATTGCTGGTGGGATTGTAAAATGATATAGCTACATTGGAAAATTGTTTTTTAGTTTCTCAGTAGGTTGACACACGTAGATGTACCAAATGACTCATCAATTCAACTCTTAGGTATATATCCCCCAAAGGAAAATATGTCCATATAAAAACTTGTACACATTCATAGCAGAGTTTCTTATAATAGCTATTACTTATAATACCCATTCAACAGATGCATGGGTAACAAAATGTGGTATATTCATGTAATGGAATATTTTTGGCTCTAAAAAGGAGTGAAGTACTGATACGTGCTAAAACACGGTAAACCTTGAAAATATGGTAAGTGAAAGAAGCCCATTACAAAAGGCATCCTATTATATGATTGAGTTTCTCTGAAATGTCCAGAATAGGCAAATCCATAGACAGAAAGTAGATTAGCTGTTCCCAGGAGCTAGGGGGAGAAGGGAGTGGGAGTAACTACTAGTAGTTACGGGTTTCTTTTTAGGGTGATGCTGTTCTGGAATTAGTCATAATGGCTGTACAACCTTGTGAATGTACTCAAACCATTGAAGTGTACCCTTAAAAGTATGAATTTTATGGTGTGTGGATTATGTCTCAAAGTTCTTATTTAATTTTAAAAAAAGAATTGTTGCAAGGTTCAGTTACTCAAGGCTCAAGACAAGAAGTCTGTGAATTCCTCTGCCTGCTTTAGTCTTATCTTCAGCAATAACATATGACCTCACAGATGTGCCGACTTACTTGTATTATTTCTAGTGATCATTGAAATAAACGTATTGATTACTCCTATGCCACACTCTGAGAAAGTCTGTAATGTATGTAATTGCCAAGCTAGCACACTCTATTTTATTGTAATTCGCTCATTTACCTTAACTTCCCTTTCACGGTTACATGCAATATTTTCTTTAAAATTTTCTGTAAAAAAAAGTGGAGATGGGATAGTAGAAAGAGGAATATATATTTTTTCTTTTGTTTTCAGTGATTAAATTAAACATGATTATTTTCTTGAAAGAATTTGAATATTGACAACTTTAAAGCTCTTTCCTAGAATTTCATTACTTTTCTTAACTTCAGATTCTTTCGGAATGGCACTGAGATTTTCTCAGTGGGGAGCACATCATAATATTTATCTCATTAAACTATATGTAGCTCCTGCTGAGAAGTAGATTGAGACCTGAAAATGTTTATCACCAGAGGAAAGAACAGAAAAAAAAACACCATTTCAAAAACACAGAATAACTTCTCTTAGAATTTAATATGGAATACTGCTGTTATATTTTAGAATTCTTATTCTTATAAAATAGGTTGGCAAAGTATATCTTCTTTTTAATTACTCAATTAATTTTATAGGCTCTTCGTGTTTAAGTAAAGCAGTAGGTGGTTCTCAATCTTGTTTCCACTCAGTCAGTCCTCTAGGTGGGTGTGTGGGTGGCCACCATAATGGGGGAGGGGATTAAATGTGTAGTTTTTAAAAAGGCCACTTGGTGATTCTTACATTACCTCCTACCCCTATGTCAAATTGAGGATGGCTGCCATAGTATCAAAAGTTATTAATGGAAGTGTAATAGCCCCTTGTTTGTTGGGCAGAAAAATGGTTAAGCACAATTAGTTTTAGAGAAGGCTGGAGAAATTTGGGGTGATGTGTTTTTAGAAGTACCTATTCCGCTGGATCAGATAGGAGGTAAGAGCAGAACTGTAGACGTGGGAGTCAAAGGCTCCTCAGTTATAGCTGTTCCATCCCAGGTCTGTCTGAAACAGCAGTCACCATGGAGGCTTCGGGGGGCGTCAGTGGCATGTGAGTAATCTCAGTTAGCAGATGCTATAAAAACCCCCTGTGACTAATAAGGCATGAGCCCTGGTTGAAGATAGAATTAAATTTGTAGAGATATATATAGTAACCTCCTTGACAGACTGAACAGCTGGGAGAAGGCATCTCTCCTGCTTTGAACCAACCACCAGATTCCCTTGGTATGTCTGACCTGCTAAATAGCTCCTCACTCAGGTGTCATCTCTCCCTGCCAAGGTTTGTATTAGGAACCTCAAGGCGGTTTCCTGACTTATTTCAATGCCTTTTGACTGTTCTTTATAGTCTTACCTCATCCAATATATGCTCCACAGTGCAACCAGAATTTTAATTTCTAAAATGCAAGTAGGATTAAGTTGATTCTCTGCTCAAAATCCTTGGCTGATTTCTTATTACCTACAAAGAAAGGCATGTTTATTGATTTCAGTAAAAGATGCTGCTACCTTGACTTTTGATTGATTTATTATATATTATATTTATTATATTAAGAAAACTCAATATATAGAAATTCAGCTTCCCCATGAGTTTTGCACGAAGCCTCTCAGCACAGCCTGTGTAATACTGGTCTCTGTAAGCTGGTACTGCCCCCTCTTCTGTCTCTAGTATGTTTGTTGATTCATTTGGGGAAAGTGGCTTTAGGCTTAGGGAGGACAGGAGTCAGGTCCAAATCAGGTACAACTTCGAAGGCCACAACAGGATATTGGCTTTTTTTTTTCCCTTTATGCACTTGATCAAAACTGTTGTAGGGTTGTAAGCAAGGGTTATGCTATGATTTACATTTTGAGATGACCACTTTGGCTTTTGGGTGAGGAATGGATTGCAACACAGCACAAATGGGAGCAGGGCGACCAGTTAGGTCTCCACTGTAGTGGTCCTGGCCCTGCAGCCAGAGATGATGGTGGCTTTGCACCAGGTGGTTGCAATGAAGACGGAGAGATGTGCAGAGGTTCATGGTATATTTTGCAAGTATAACTGAAAGGACCTAAAAATGGCTTTATGTCGGAGGGTGAGGAAAACAGTAGAAGCAAGAACTCTTAGGGGACACATATGCATATTTTCATTCTTTAACAGCACATTTAGGTGTGAAAGGAGGAAATGAGAAAATTAGAATATAAGTGTCTGTATCCAAAATAGATCATTAAAATTGTTTTAAGTCCTTGAATTATGCTTGAGTTAGGTAGCTGATGTTAGGATTGGAAGGGAATATGTGACTTGTACAATATAAATGCTACTCAAAGGCTGACGTAGTAGAGGCTACTACTGTCTGACAGACTGCCTTGGCGATATTCAGGGAGTCCAGATCGCCTCTTAGGACCTGAGTCTCATGCTCAGGTACTGGCATTTGGGAACCTGGGCCTTTGATGCCCACTGGCTCTGAAGGCTCTGACTTCTCAAGGAGGGATCTCACCAAATTCACCAGATTCTATTATATATGTTGTATAGAATAATCTTATCCCAGTCCTATCTGACTTCCTTTATTATTTTGCTGACATCTGGGCTCTTATTTAGAAATCTATAGTAAAACAAGATAACATATTATAGCCCTCCCATTCTAATTCCACCTCTCTGTCCATCGGCAGGATGCTATTACCAATAAAGACTCTACAGTCTTGTGGATTCTGTGATGTACCAGGTGATTGTTGTAGTGGCATTTGCTCTTTTTAATTTTTCTTAATTTCTGTTCTGCATTCCTGGCCATCTAGAGACACAATGTCAGGGTATGTAAGAGCAGGGCTGGGGTCTGGTATGGCCTCTCCCAAATACTGGAGAAATGCCAGTCATAATGGCTGCACTCACTTGATATCTGGCACAGGGAACTCATACTTTTGTTGTACTACCTCTTGAAGTCAGAAAAATCGGCTCCCTGCCTGGGCTTCCTAAAAAGAAGGTACCAGTCAGCTGCTGGAACCTTACATTGGCTTCATCATTCTTCTTCCTGGCTGAGGACACTTTACTCACCATCTTGCTTAAACGGCATAGGAAATTGGGAATATTAGTATCCTCTTGTTTTGTTTATCTGATATAGAACCTTCTAAGGCATGTGTAAAACATTGGTTGACAATTCGCTAATGCTGCCCAGTACATATTTACAAGTAAGATATCTAGTTATTGTAAAGACACCAAATATAGGATAAAAAATAGATGTATATAGGGATGGAATGTGTTATATCATGTTAAATAAGTACCATAGGTAGAGATATGTTCAAAGTATTATAGGAACCCACATAGTGTGGGTTTCCCTAGGCTTCAGATTCTGGTTGGAGCAGAGATGATGTTATGGTAGATTTAAAAAAATGTTTTTCTATGGTCTTACAGTTTTGACAATATTGATTAATATAATTATATATTATGCACCTCTCTGGATTTCCTCTGAAAAGAAAAATAGAAATGGACAATAGCAACAATACTGTCAGAGAATCAGATGGGTGTGTTAAAAATTATGGTGCACCTCTTGGTTCATGGGTTGATGCTCAACCACTGAGTCACACCCTCTGGGCAAAGTTTTCAACCCCGTTTGGGTAAAAAATAAACAGTATTATGCAGAGTCATATGGTGAGAATGTGTTTAGTTTTTAAGAAACTGCTAAACTGTCTTGTAAAGTAGCTGAACCATTTTGCATTGCCATGAGCAGTGAATGAGAGTTCCTGTTGCTCCACATCCCTGTCAGCACTTGATGTCAGTGTTCTGTATTTTGGCCATTCTAATAGGTGTGTAGTAGTATGTCATTGTTTAACTTGAAATTCCATAATGATTGTGTGATGTTAAGTATCTTTTCATATGCTTGCTTACCATCTGCATATCCTCTTTACTGAGATGCCTGTTCAGCTCTTTTGCCCATTTTGTAATCAGGTTATCCATTTTATTGTTGCTGAGCTTTAAGAGTTCTTTGTATATTTCAGATAACAGTCCTTTTAAAATGTCTTTTGCAAGTGTTTTCTCCCAGTCTGAGTCTTGTTAGATTTTTCACTGAAGCCTCTTCTCTTTGCCCCTTGACCCATCCCTGCCCCTCTCTGTGCCCACTGTCCCTAAGCCTGGCGCTCCTCCAGCTCACTTTTCTCAATTCACTTTCTTTCTATCTTTTACCATCTAAGAAGGAGTTAATTGCTTGATCCAGCTGATAACCTGGGGGCTTAACTGCTCTTGACAAACTTGGAGACAACCTCTCAGGCCTTGGTTTAACCCTGTGCTTTCCAGCACTCTGCTGGACTTACCAATTTGCTTATCATCAGTGGTATTTCTCCCTCTCCACCCTTGACAGTTCATTTACTATTTCTGCATCTTCTGGTCTCTCTGGTTTCAGCTCTTCGCTTTGTATAAGGACTCGGTTTAGGTGTTCCTGCTCCTTTCTGCTCTATGATGTCTGGTTTCTTCTGTTCCCTGTGAATAAGAGGTTCAGACAAATTTTTGTGGAGTTCAGAATTACGTTCTTCCTTAATCATAAAACACTTTACTTACCCATTCTTCCTAATGGCTTCACAGCACTCTCGATTCATACTAGTGGTTGATTTTTAAGATGCATCTTAGAAGAGGCAGTCAAACTATGATATACACTTGATTTTAAGATGCACCCTAATTTAAGAGATGTTTAAATATGAAAAAATATGCCTTATAATAATTGTGATCATACATACAGGAAACTATATAGATTCTAAATCTCCTAAAATTCCTAGAGAGAACAATTTCCTAATTAAATTGCAGGAACAAAATTTATCACCAGGAGCTTTTTAACTTGAACTGGCTTTCCCTAGCACTCACCTTCTCTCTTTTCAGCATTATCTAACAACAGCAGCCACTAAAATCATTCTTGTCTCGTGCCTGAACTCAGGTTCTTTCCTCACAGTTCTCCACAACACCCTTTTCCTGCCTTTCTGTTTATAGCAGTCTTCATCCAGTCACCTCTGCTGAAAACTTCTCATGCTCTGTACAGCATTCTGTACTCTGCAGCTTGACACTTAACATATATTATCTAAAATTGTCTTCCATATTTTGTGTTTTACTTTAAGCAGTTCTATTTAAGTAAGAACATTTATACTTTTCTTTGCCAGAATGCATTTTAAAAAGTACTGAGCACATAGTAGGTGCTCACGACAAGTTTGTTGATTGATATTTGTTGTTGTTAAAGTTTGGGAGCCAAATTCCATTGCATGGACCCTCAATGATAAGCCTTATAACAAGGCTTTTGTTCGCTATTTTTAGAAATCAAGTTAAGTCTTCTGGGGAAACATATATATTCTATATTACCATAGAAGAAAATATCTACCTCCAATTTTATTAGACATTCTATTTTTCAAAAAGACGTTTCCAACAATTATTGTAGAAACTCAGAGCAAACATATCTTTAAAGGTAATTCCCAAAACAATTGGATTTTTTTTTAAATGTATTTTTAATGGCATCTCACAGTATTTAGAATTAACCGTATCTTGCTTTTTTTTTTTAAATATATTTTTATTGATTTCAGAGAGGGGAAAGGAGAGGGAGAGAGAGATAGAAACATCAATGATGAGAGAGTCATTGATCGGCTGCCTAGCCTGCAACCCTGGCATGTGCCCTGACCGGGAATCGAACCCCAGTCTCCTGGATCCTAGGTCGATGCTCAACCGCTGAGCCACGCCCGGCCGGGCAACAATTGGATTTTAAAGCTCTTTTTAAATTAGAGTTTTATGGTGTCCTTGGCTTAAGTAAATCCAAATGAGCATTTTTGTTGTTGTTAACTGCCTTGTAAATGTTTCATTTGGACATAATTCTGTTGCTGGAATTAATTTGATTACATAATGTATGAAGAGCAGCTTTTGTTTTTTTATTTATTTTTTCTAACTTAAAAACTGGACCAAGAAATGAGGGAAAGTAGAAGTAATTCATTGCCAAGACTAAACTACTCTGTATGGTAGCATCTGTTTCCCTCCCACTCACCTTGAACTTTAGAGCTTCAGTGCATCTCCCTAGTAGATCTAATTTTACAATCATTTAAATAAATATAGAGCTATTTTGTGAGAATATGGGTTAAGAGGGTTGACATCTCACATCATGTTATAAAAGACTGTTAAAATCCTCTTTAGATATTCTGCCTGCCAATTGCCTTGTTTTTCTCACCACTCTCACAGCCTCTTAAAGTTTCCCTCCGTGGTTATGAGCAGTTCAGGCCTGGTCTTTGTCTTACAAACCCCACTCAAGAAAAGGACGGGAGATTCCGTTACCTCTAAAAGAAGCAGTTTAAACATGCTACTAACGTAGTATTTCGTAGACACATTCGATTCCTAAGCAAGCTAGTTAGAGTTCATCAGTAATATTTGATAACTTGTGAAGATTTTATTTATAAGATTGGTCTGGGAGTGCTACTGAATATAAACCGAGGTTCTGAGCTGTGGTCTGTGTTGTTACCACTGTGTAACAGATAGAACAGAGCCTGCGTGGCAGAGGTCAGGGACCCACTGCTCTGAGAGGTTTGAGAGCCTCTTTTCAATGTTCTTTAACTCTGGTGCCTTAAGGCCCAAGTAATCTTTTGGTGACTAGCTTAACTAGAAGAACTGAGGTTTTAATAATCAAGCTAGAATGATGAAAACATATTTTTCCTCTGTTTAAAGTGTACCAGGTCTTTCTTTTTTCTTTTTTCTTTTTAAATAGCATTAGAGTTTGCTCCTTTACTACTTTGTAAGTTCCCTGTGTCTCAGTGTAGTGTGTGTGTACTCCAAGGGTGAGCTCCCCCCCGCCCTGTGTGCGTGTGTGTGCGTGTGTGTGTGCAGCAACTGGCCTCTTTGTCTGTCTCTGGCATTGATCAGAACGGGAACGTGAATAAGTATCCAGAATTTTCAAATACATAAGAAATAAGGATTGAGACTGGTAGGAAAAGCGTCACCTGGAGGAGCAATGATGAGAAGGTCTGCTTGTGCTGCTTTGTGGCTGAGTCCGTCGCGAGTCAGAGGCAGACACCCTGGGAAGGCTGAGGAGCATCATTTATGATGGATGGAGAGAAGTTGCTGATGGCTTCTGTGCTCTGAGATTACCTCATCTTCCTGTGCTGGAGGGGTATGAAGCAATCAGACAGGAGTTGCCCACCTTCCCTCTCCACTCAAGTCTTTATTTTTTATGTCTCGGGAGGAATTTTTCTCTGCTCTCAGCCAGCACAGTCTTGGCACCTGTGTCAGGCGAGCCTGGCCTCAAGCTTTCTCTATGACCTTGGTGCAAAAATGAACCTTCCCTGGATTGAATTTCCAGTTTCTCTCCTTTTTATTTAAAAGAAGCTCTGCCTGGACTCTGCTGCCTCCTCTGTCATCATCCTTGCTGTCCCTAATCATTTCCTTCCTTTTACCAAGCATTTCTTGGAGTGTTTCTCTGCTAGCTAACTGCCTCCATTCACTCACCACCCACTCGTCCACTGTTGCCACTTGTCCTCTAGCTTGTGCCCTCACTGAATGTGCTCTCTCAGAGGTTACTTCAAGATTTAGATTCTGTACAGGGCCTCCAAGTCTTCATTTTTCTTGATTGCAGCCTCGGACACGATGCACTGCCCTTCCCTTGCATCCTGGACCTCAGTGTCCTGCCTTTGGTACACTCTTACTCCTCTCTCAAGTTCGCCTCTGTCTGCCTGTCCCCGTCCTCCCCCATCCGCTGAGCCCTGCCCATGGCCTGGTCCTCAGTCCTTTCATTCTTTCTCAGTAGTTCCTCCTTGCTGGGCGTCATTCAGCCCCAGCTGTGAGTATCTCTGCAGTTTGGACCCGGTCCACCTTTCGAGCTCCGGAGCCCATCTTACGCTCAGAGTTCTGTGCTTTCCCACCTTTGTGCCTATTGCTCTTACATTTTCCTCAGAATATATGTTCTTTTCCATAAGTATGATGATTAATATTCAATATTCTTGAAAAAGTTTAAGTATAATTTTTAAAAATAAGTTTTAGTTCAGGGGGCGATTTGAAGAGAAACTTGCAGGGTATCTGTTGCTAATTAACAAATGTTCCTTTAATTTATGTTTCCAATTTCATTATTGTTGTTTTCTAAAACTAAGGCATTTTGAGTATTGATTTATTCTTTTTTTAAAATGCTTTTATTGATTTGGGAGAGGGAGAGAAACATCAATGAGAGAGAAATATTGATCGGCTACCCCCTGCACACCCCCCTTTTGCAGATTGAGTCTGCAACCTGGGCATGTGCCCTGACCCAGAATCTAACTGGCACAGGAAGATGCCCAACCAACTGAGCCACACCAGCCAGGGTTTGATTCATTCTTTTAGCACTGTTAATGTTAATCATTTAAAAAGGTTTATTGTTTTCTGATCATAATGGGAACATACATTCATTATAGAAAGTTTAGAAATACTGAATATCCTCAGTAGAAATTTGATATATTTCTTTACACCTTTATGTATCTGCACACACATGCACACTTTTTCCCTCTCTATAAGATTGGATAGATTGGATTTTATTGTATATAACATTGTGTATAAGTTTGTGGGTTTTTTTAATCCTCACCGGAGGATATTTTTTCCATTGCTTTCCAGAGGGTGTGGAAAAGGGGGAGAGAAACATTGATATGAGAGAGACACATCTATTGGTTGCCTCCTGTACATGGGGATCAAGTCAGCAACCAAGGTACGTCCTCTGGGCCGAAACTGAACCTGGGACCCTTCAGTCTGTGGGCCAGCGCTCTAACCACTGAGCCAAACCAGCTAGGGCTAAGCTTTTTCTTATATTATGAGATATTCTTCTAAATGAGATGTGTTTTTTTAATGGTTTCATGACATGACATTGTATGAAGGTAGCATCATTTATTCAATGATTCCCTTACCTAGCAGTGTTAAACATGTTTGTATAATGTGCAACTTAAAATATTTTAAGCTAATGTAACACATACTTTTCAGTGACTGTACTTCATTACTAATGAGTTAGATTTTAGAGGGAACATATATATGTATTACCAGTATATCAGTCATCTTGGTCTACTTAACAAATAACCATAGACATTCTTGCTGTGCCCGCACATGGCAGAGAAACAAACTCTCTGGTGTCTCTTCTTATGAAAGCACTAATCCCACCAAGAAGGCCCACCCTCATTACCTTGCCTAAATTTCATTACCTCCCAAAGGCCCCATCTCCAAATACTCATATTGGTGGTTAGGGCTTCAACACATGAATTTGGGGGGATGGGACACAATTCAGTCCATAGCAGCCAACAATGAAAACTATTTCAGAAACTTTTTGTTTTTACCTAGTGACATTTTTAAAACTGGGAGCTAGGATTGTTCTCATTTTATCTGTGGGTAAGATTATCTGAAAATCTTCATAGAAAAAGTAAAAATTACTCACTATTGCTTATTCATCTTGGAGTCTATAGCTAAGTTATGCATTATTGGAGTAAAATAGAACTATGAAATTGCTGAAATGATTATACTATCCCATTCCATGAATGTTCATAGTTCCAGAAAAATACTGTAAATGAATCTTAGTGTCTTTTAAAATAGTTTATGAAAAGAGACATTAGGGAGTTTCCTTTTCCTATGTGGAAAATAATAGCCAATTTTATCGGTGATTATGATCACTTACTGAAGTTTCTTTTAAAATTAGTCTCATTCTCTCCATAAATAAATGATGCAATGATAAGGAAGCCTTACCATCTTATAGTGCTTTATATTTTTCATAAAAACTTTCTGTAACATTATTCTAAAAATGTCAAAGATAGGTTGATCTTTTAACAACAGTGTCACTAGGGTAGAATGAATATGATCTTTCTTCAACATTGAGAAACTTGAAGCTTGGAGAAATTATTTTACTTAGAGTCGTAATTCAGTTTGGGTCAGTTTTGCTACTTCAAGTCATATATGCTAAGTGTTTAAAGAACATAGAACATTTATATTACCTTGGTCTGAGAAATAGTAAATAATCAGAGGGAGACACCAATAAATGGTTACCTTTGTAATTATGTAGAAAAGTGAACAGTTAGAGAATACTACCTCTAATAAAGGTCTACTTGAAAATTTATATATAGCTTTCTGATTTTAAAATAATATAATTAAATAGTGATGTATTTCAAAAGGTCATTTACAAGAGCACTATTGATTTGTTATTATGTTTGGCATCCTTTTATTGTTACTTTTTAAGTTTTTAGAAACTTATTTTAACATTTCTTTCTTGGGAGAAATACTAATATGTGATCTCTATGATATTACATTTCTTTTATATAATATACTTTCAAATCAAATAATTGGTTTTTTCAATGTGTAAATTGTAATTGTAAGAACCCTGGACTATTCAGTAGAAAGTAAACAAAGTTGGTGCAAATTGAGATTTTTAATTTTATTTTTGGCTATCAATTTTATGTGATAAATGGCTTGTCTGTATATATACAGGTCAGAACAGAAGTCAGTAATAAGGTCTTTTCCACAACTACTCAGTTCTGCTGTTAGAGTGGGAAAGCCGCTGTCAGCAGTGCAGTAGTCTCCCCTTACCCAGTTTCACTTACCTGGGATTTCAGTTGCCCATGGTCAACCACAGTCTGAAAATATTAAATGGAAAATTCTGGAAATAAATAATTCATAAGTTTTAAATTGTGCGCCATTGTAAGCAGCATGATGAGATCTTGTGTTGCCCCACTTGGTGCTGTCGGGATGTGAATCATCCGTTTGTCCAGTGTATCCATGCTGTACATACAGTACAGTAAACTATTTTGAGAGACCACATTCACATAACTATTATAGTATATCATTATAATTGCTCTATATTATTAGTTATTGTTGTTAATCTCTTACTGTGGCTAATTTATAAATTAAGCTTTATCAGAGGTATGTATGTATAGGAGAAAACATAGTATATATAGAGTTCAGGACTATCTGCAGTTTCAGGCATCCACTGGGGGTCTTGGAATGTGTTTCCTGTGGATAAGAGAGCACTGCTTTACATAAACAAATGGGCATAGCTGTGCCCCAATAAAACTCTATTTCAAAGAAGCAGCAGCCATATTTTGCCTGCAGGCTATAATTTGCTGGCCCCTGGATTAGAGTATAAAGTGAAATGAGCTCCTCACCATAATATTTCCTTATTATTTGTCAGGTGTTTTGGTTACTTTTCTTAAATTCTATTCTTCCTAACAATGCTGTAATTCCTACTTCTGTCCTTTTTAATTTCACCTTTTATTACTTTTATTCACACTTGTGTGTGCTACTATGCTTTTATACCTTCAGCTACTTTTCCAGGCTCTTTAACATCCTCACACAGCTTTCCAGCCTGTTGTCAAGACCCTCCCCCCAATTAAGTTATTGTAATATTTATTGAGTTTCAGGCGTGAGTGGTGCTAAGGAAATGGCTAGACTCTGGTGGATTTGCATGGTCTGGCAGGACCTATTCAGGCACGCAGGACTTGAGCTGACTCTTGAAAGACTGGAGTGAAATGAAATATTATAAAAAAGAGAAGAGTATATCAATAAATTACTGACTAGGGGAAGCTCATATATTGCTTCCCTCCCATATTTTATCCCCACCATGGACTGGTCTTTTTTAAGATCATTACCTCAAGCAAAGTGCCAGTGGTGTGACTTGTTTTTCTCTGGAGATTCTATCTCTTTCCCTCCATGTGCTTCTGAGATGTATAGGGGATGCGTGAAGACCTGCCCTGAGAAGGTATGAGACCCAAGGCCAAGGCCAGCTCTGCTCTAGGCATTCTGTCAAATGGACTTCTCTATGGCTGGCTGGCATGTTTTTTCTTAGGGTCCCAGTCTCTTCTGCATCAGCATAGTAGGCAGGTATGACCCTGGGGGAGGGAGTAGGAAGCCATGGAACTTTCCAGGATTTATAAATGTGTAAATGAAAGGAGCCCTCCAGGGGGACCTGTGTTAGCTCATTAGGGACATAATGAGCTAACACGGCTTGGGCTTTGGAATTAGGGTAGTTAGAGAAAGACTATAAGTAAACATTTATTTCCCTCCTGTGCATTTATTTTCCTGTGGACCTTGGAGGAGAAAGGGTAGCTATATTAAGACAGATGGGGATCCTATCATTTCTCACAAAATGTTATAGTAGACCAAGTGAGGATACAGACAGGGGACTGGGTCTGCAAGACAAAGTTCTGTGTGGAGAGAGTGAAGCCGCTGGAGTGGGCAAGGCCTGCAAGGTGTCATCCTTTTCCAGGTGCAGCCGCAGGCCCAGCAGGTACAGCCCAGATTTAGCAGTAGGATCTAGAGCCACCAGGATAATGTGAAGAGCCAGGTAGTCTGTGTAATTGCGGCAGGTTACATAAACAAGTTCTCTACAGAAATGGCAAGGCTTTCGCATCTTAATTGCAGTGTCTGCTGTTGGTGCTGGGACTCCTCTCTAAAGCCAGAGTAAGAGCACATTAAAATGAGCAAAGCTCCAGGATGCTGCTTTTTCGCTTTTGGATTGTTGGATTGTATAGTGTTCACTTCGTTTTTCTTCAGAAGAAAGTGGGCACATCTCTAAGCCTTAGGTAATGGTCATGGATAGTGCACTATTGGACTGCAGTGGTGTGATGGAGGGTGTCAGGGAACATAAAAGAATGGGAGTGTTACTATAAGGGGAACATGTCATTTGGAATTAAGGTTGGGGAGATTGCTGTGGGGTCATTAAAACCCGGGGACTAAAATGGAAATAAAGACCTGTACCCAGAACACTCTGGCTGTAAGAATCTGCCTTGCTTGGAGGCAGAGGGGAAATGAGGCAGTGAGTCAAACTACAGCACTTGATATGTGAGCAGAAAAGTAATAACTAGCATTTGTAAGGAGACCACTTGGGAGAGAAGAGGATGGGCCTTAAAACCAGAGGGGAATTAGAAAAGGAAATTTCTAAATTTAGAATGTGTCAGATACTAAACAGGTGAAAGAGGCCTTTGGGAAGACTTAGAGCCCAGAGCTTCCACTCACGCTAAGCCTCTCCTCTCTCTAGGATACTAGTGTAGGGTAGAGACTTTCTATGAGCTTTTCCTCCTGACCCCCAACACTGCCCCCAGGAAGCTCGACTGGGCCGTAGGAAAACTCCTTTCTCGTAGGTCAGGTGGCCTCCTTTGTCTCTCTCTTCCTCATTGTTTTATTTGTAGTAAAACATTCTTAATTTGAATGCTTTTAAATCCTAATTAAAAACTCTTCAAATGCACATTTTAAGATTGTTCTAAGATAACAATTTGCTAAGTAAATCAATTTATGAGTTCAAAATCAATGCATGATGTTTCAGTATTTAATATTAGTTGATATTAAGTGCATAGAAAAATATCAAAATGCAAGAATTAACTTCAAGTTAGAAAAATAAATAAATGAAAATGAAATCAGCAAAAACATAGTGTATATTCAGTGAATTTTTCTCCTTTCTTTAAAACTATGCAGGTAATATATGCCTTGAACACTAAAAATGACGAGCATGAATCTGCCATTCAGGCCCTCAAAGATGCTCACGAAGAAGAAATCCAACAAATTCTTGCTGAAACAAGAGAAAAAATATTACAATATAAAAGCAAAATAACAGAGGAGTTAGACCTTAAGAGAAAGATCCAGGTTTTAGAAGCATCACTGGAAGACCACATAAAGATGAAGCAGCAGGCTCTGACAGAGTTTGAAGCTTACAAGCACAGAGTTGAGGATATGCAGCTTTGTGCAGAAGCCCAGCATGTCCAGCGCATAGTAACCATGTCTAGGGAGGTGGAAGAGATTAGAAGGAAATTTGAAGAAAGATTACAGAGTTTTGGACAGCTCCAAGTACAGTTTGAAAAAGACAAAAGGTCAGCATTGGAAGATTTGCGGACTGCTCACAGACGGGAGATCCAAGAGCTGTTGAAGTCCCAGCAGGATCACAGTGCCTCCGTGGGTAAGGGGCAGGAGAAGGCAGGGGACCCGCACCGAGCGGAGGTGGAGACCTTAAACAAAACCCTAGAAAAGCTGAGACACGAACAGAAAAAGCTGATTGAGGATTACGAAGGCAAGTTGAATAAAGCTCAGACCTTTTATGAACGGGAGCTTGATACTTTGAAAAGATCGCAGCTTTTTACCGCAGAAAGCCTGCAGGCTAGCAAGGAAAAGGAAGCTGACCTTAGAAAAGAATTTCAGGCCCAAGAGGCAGTTCTACGAAAAACCATAGGGAAATTAAAGACAGAGTTACAGATGGTACAGGATGAAGCCGGAAGTCTCCGTGACAAATGCCAAAAACTTCAGGTAGCCCTTGTCACAGCGGAGAACAGTGTTCAGGTGAGTAAAGAATACTACATTCAACACACAGGTTTTCCCCCAGTTTTCCTCTTTTTCTTTTCAATGAGACTACTTTCACTTTTCCATTTTGCTATTTTCTACTCCTTTGCAGGAAAACAATCAATGACGGGATAATTTTTGCTACTCTGTAGTTATTACTATTTCCTACTGGAATTTCAGACCCAAAAAGGCCTGAAAAGATATTAAAGGGCCAAACAATAACTTAAAGTCTTGTTGAATGTTTTCTGTGAAAGGGTTTTATTTAAATAACATGTTAAATTTTTCCATAAGTGCTTTGGGATCATTAAAATATTGGACTTTGGGTTTACTTCTGTGTTTACCTTTCCCTTCATTAAAAATGGTTATAAGTGTCACTCACCAAAACATATTTAAAACTTGGCACTGTTATGTGTGACTTTTTAATGAGAAGTTGTTGATGTTTATAATTTAATTATTTGCTTAGCATCAATCTTGCATATTAGTAATGGCTATTTGATCTCTCTTAGGGTCTTCAGAAACAGCTTGATGATGCCAAGCAGGGAGAGGTGGCCTTACTGAGCAAGTACAAGGAAGTGGAGAGTGAGCTGGCAGCAACCAGAGCGCGTGTGCAGCAGCAAGCTTCCGACCTTGTCCTCAAAGCCAGTATGTCTGACCTTCGTTCTTGCTGTATTCCTCAACGAGAACCAACACTTAACTGCTGATTCAAGACAAAATTAGTCTTTCTTCTAATATTTTATAATTATTTCTTCTAATATTTTATAATTATTTAGACTCGATGTTAAAGGGCTCTGATATCTTACTCATTAATCATAAATAAGCAAATGACAACTTATTTTTAGAAATGGATATTTTTATAGAAAAACTAAAAGTTAGCAGTTACTAACGCACCAGTAAGCCAGTCACTAAAATAAAAATGCACTCTAAGCCCTGGCCATTGTGGTTCAGTTGGTTGAGTGTTGTCTCATGCACCAAAAGGTCACTGGTTCTATCTCCATTCAGGGCACATGCCCAGGTTGCAGGTTCAGTCCCTGGTCAGGGTGTGTGCAGGAGTCACCTGATTGATGTTGTTCTCTCACGTTGATGTGTGTGTATGTGTCTCTCTCTCCCCCGCTTCTTTCCTCTCTCTCTAAAATCAATAAAACAATATTTTTAAAAATTGCGCTCTAAGATGCTTTGTCTGTTAACAACATGCATTGTAAAATATGTAAATTAGTGGAACAGTATGTAAATTGCAGCATCCTCATTTCATTTGGCTTATTAATAAGGATCACTTTACAAACTAAAGCTGAGTTGCCCATTCTTACATGGCTATTGTGCTAATTTCCTAGTCCTTACCAGAGGATGTGGGTGACCCATGTCAGTTCTGGAGTGATATTTTGCCTGAGTGTTTAGTGTGCCAGGTGAAGCCATTTGAACTAGTTCTTTGAGAATCACCTGATTTGATGATTCATCAGTGAATCCCAGATTACCCTTTCCCTGAAGTAATAGTTTTGCAATCAAGCATGTATGAGAATCACCAGGAGGACATGTACAGTCACAGATGCTGGGCTCTAGCCCCGGACACTGATTCAGCGGGTCTGGGGTGAGCATCATTTCGAACTGGAGTTCCCAGGTGCTGCTGGTGCAGGGTGCTTTGTGACCTGCCCTAACATATGCTTTTTGATACCTTTACCTCTCACTCACTTTCTTTTAAGTTTTATTAAATTTTTGGGCTGACATTGATTAATAACATTATATGGGTTTCAAGTGTATAGTTCTATAATACACCATCTGTATACTGCATTGCGTGCTCACAACCCAAAGTCTAGTCTGCCTCCATCACCATATATTTAACCCCCTTTACCCCCTTCACCCTCTCCCCAGCCCCCTTTCCCTCTGGTATCCACCAGACTGTTGTCTACGTTTATGAGTTTGTTTTAATCAATACCTTTCTAACAAGCTACGTGCAAATTGTGCTCAGAACAGTCACACTCACTTTTTATCTCCCTGTTCCCCCCGCTTTTTTGCTGTTGTCATTCATTTTATTTTTTCATAACATCGCTGTCCTTATCTGTCTTTTACTCCACCTTAGTTCTTTATGAGGTCTCTTGTCTAAAAATTCAGTGTCAAACAAACTGCTGTCTACTGTCTTTACTCTCTGCATACAGATTTCTTCCTCTTTAGCTAGAATTTGAAAAAGAAGAGATTAGAAAAAACAAACTACTCATTTTGGTGCCATAATCTTAGGGCACCCGCCTTTGCTTTGTTTTGCTCCTTCCTAATACATTTATTCCAACCCCTGAATAGTTGGTTCACTTCAGCTTGTATAGCTTGAAATCTTTAAAAATAAGTGGCATGGTCCTGGGTGCAAGGAGCAGTATTGGTGCACTTCTTTGTAATTTAAATTATTCTACTTGGGTGCAAAGTATTCCCATGGCAGATATTTCCATTTTATGTAGTGAAGAAATCAATCAACTATGTGTACATGCAGACCATTTACTTCACTTAGGTATCAAGTACAATTGTGTCAATAAATATAGACTGTTTTATACCACATTGCAACAGATTTTAAATTGGAGGGGTTTTTCTTTTGTGGGAGTAGGTCATATTGGAATGCTTCAAGCAACTCAAATGACCCAGGAGGTTACAATTAAAGATCTAGAATCAGAAAAATCAAGGGCCAATGAGAGATTATCTCAGCTTGAAGAAGAAAGAGTTTTTTTGAAAAGCAAAACTCAGAGTCTGGATGAAGAGCAGAAGCAGCAGGTTCTGGAACTGGAGAAGGTAAAATGAATGGGGGACCCCCCTCCCCAAGAAAGCAAAGGAACGAGTTCAGTTTTCCTCTTTTCAGTCTATTTCTTAACTCTAGTTGTTTGTGTTTGAGGAAAAAAGGTGTAAATCTAGACTATCCCATTTTGTGTACATGTTCAAAACATTGTCAGTAATAATTTATAATGTAAAAACTTAAGACATTTCAATCTATTTCAAACGGAATAAACTTTTATTTGTGTGGAATGTATACTTGTGGTTAATGATATTTGGTTTTCTATGGGTGAAATGTATTGTCACATATGTACTTAGGAAATTTCCATCAAACTGAAAAGGATGACAAACATCAAGCTCTGAAAATTCATATACCAACATACTGAATTTCTAGATTAAACTAGTAAGACATATCATGTGTAGAGTAATTCTGAATATTCATTCCAATTTTTCAGATATCTACAATACCAAGTGGGAGTTCTGGATACCCTTTCTCCTTCCCTCAACAACCAAGCATGTTGAAAAATGTCTATTCTCCTTGCCCCCTGCTCACCTCCCATTCACTCCTTGCCCGGGTGCAGTCTGGCTTCTCTTACTACCACCCCACAGAATCAGCATTTGCCGCAGCCTCCAGTGACATCCTGGTTGCTGGACTTGGTGGATCTTGTCTTACTGTGGTACTTATTCCTCTCTGATTTACATCCCCTCTCTCTTGGTATTTCTCTCGTGTGTTCCTCCTGTCTCCTGGCCTTGCAGGCTTGTTTGTAAGCGCCCCTCCTCCATTTGTTTCCTTACCATTGATGTTCTCCAGCATTTTCATCTCACTCCACACGCTCATCAATTTCAGTAACATCAGCTGTCACTTGTTTGTGACAGCTCCCAAATCTGTCGGTCTAGGTCAGATCTTTTCCCTGAACTTGAATCCTGTGTATCTAACTCCCACTATATCTCACAAATGTATCAAATCAGTATGCCTAGAACTTTGTCCCCTCAAAAGGACAAATAGCACTAGTCTTTCTAATTTGGTAAATTGGAACCCTGGGAGTAATTCTCGATTAAGATTCCTTAACCCCTTATCTGTTACCAAGTCCCATTGGTTCCGCTCCCTTAATGTATCTTTAGTCCATCCCCTCCTCTTTACACCCATTTACAGATGCTAGGTTGAGGCACCTGCCATTTCTTGCCTGGATTGCCGGCCATTACAACCCCCTGACCGCGCTCCCTGCCTTGAGTCAGCCCACTAACCTACTGCCAAGATGATTGGTTTTTAAAATATGTCATTTAATTACATTTCATTGATTTCTCATTCTGGTCAGAATAATATCCAGAGTTCTTAGCAGAAAAGACCCCTTATCATTTGACTCCTGCCTACTTCTGAGCCTCATCCCTGACCACTCCCAGCCTTGTGTCTTATGTTCTATCTACACCTGAACTTTACCACCTGGTTGACTACCTCTCATCTTCAAAATGCTATAAATGGCTATGAATGCAAGCTTTTGACACCAGATCTAGGTTTGAAATGTTCTCATCTCTAGTTTCCTGATGGGCTTGTAAGAATGTAACTGAGAGAACATGTCATCGTCATCAGCTCAGATGTTTTGTCTTCTGAAAAGCCTTCCCTGATCTCTCTCTCCCCTTCTCTTACACACACAGACCCCCCCCCCACACACACATACTCTTTCCCACCCTATCCAAATTAGGCTCCTTTGCTGTATACTCTCACAACATGTGACGCACACTTCTTTCATAGAACTTATACAATTATATTGCCACTGTCTTTTGACATTTTTTGTCATTAGACTGTGAATGCTTAAAAGGCATATAATTGGCACTCAATAAAATTGTATTGAGTAGTATCATTTGAGCGGGTAAATTGTTAAGCCATTTTATGAACAGCTTTGACATGTAGGGAGCCTCTCTTAAGTGTACAGATGTGCTAATTCACATTTGGTTCTAACCTAATAATAGCCTATTTTATCACTTGCTTTAAAATTATTTATTTTGCCTGTGCCACCCTGTCATTTTCTGCAAACACCAATGGTGTGTATATGATTCTCATGTTCCATAGTCTGAACCCCGTGGTACTCAGTTCATTCAAGTTTATGTATTTACTGAGTATTCAAAATACTAATAGCAGTAATGAAAAAAGCTGGTGCCAATTATTGACCTTTATTTGTTTTAATTTTAGAAGGTAAATGAAGCAAAGAAAACTCAGCAAGAATATTATGAGTTGGAGCTAAAAAACCTGCAGAATAGATTGGAAGGGGAAGTGGCTCAATTAAATGAGGCCCATTCGAAGACTTTGGAAGAATTGGCTTGGAAGCACCATATGGCAATTGAGGCTGTCCACAGTAATGCAATTAAGGATAAGAGAAAACTGCAAATGGTAAGAAAAATGCAATTGAGGATTGCACTTAAATTGATGGAGTTCCTGTAATGATCCAGTGTGACCTATGTCGTGGAGTAATGAGCTGCTTCATTTTGATGGCTGCTGACTTGTAACTACTCTGTAAATCTTGGTTCAAAGAATAACATACATGAAAGCTCTTGATATGGGATATGGTTTATTAAGTTGATATGAGGCACTTCTATTTTGTAAGCCACAAGAGAAACACTCCTTTGATCTCGAGCTTTCTCTTCGTGAGACAGTAAGAGGTGTGCTCCTCAGGGACCCTCGGCTAGATGAAGCACTTACTCTCTTGTAGACAGTTTTCTTTCCTGGGAAAATGATTTGTTTTGTTTTCCCTCAATTAAGTACTAAGCTTGCTAATAGTAGTCCATTGACAGACAGTGTTGCATAGTAGATCTGGGCCTTACACGGTTTCCTCAATAAGCTAGAACTTACCAGTTCCCCATCCATATACTCCAGTACTTCCCATATACATCAAATTTTAATTGCATAGTCTTTAATTGCTTAATATGATGAGCTTATTAAGAGCAGGCACCATGTCTTATTGCATCTGTATCCAAGGTATTAAATACATGCCTGGGAAATAGTAAGTGTTCTTCAGTAAGTATCAGTTTTGCTGGTATTGCTCTTCATGTCTGGATTCTATACTTGCTAATTTTTCACTATGTTCCAGTCTAGCACTGAGTTCCAGAGTGTTACTGGATTTTTTAACAATGTAAATATAAAAGAATTCTGAATTTAAGAGACAGAATTTTTTCTTTATCTCATTAAATTATCATTTATATAACACATTTCTGGGTTTTTTACTACAACTTGATCTAGACCAAATAGTCTTACCATTTAAAAAATTACTTAACCGCTACATTGTAAGTTATTCAGAATGATAGAATTTAAGCCCCTGGGATTAATTAGATTCAGTATTAATTCTGATATTATTAACTATGGGTAAAGCTAATTTGGAGAAATAATTATCAAAATATAAGCAATGATCTTTTTCTTGGAGTCTTTGAAGTATATGATATTTGAAATTTTGTTAATCTTTTAAACATTCTTCTCCTTAAGGAACTGGAGGAACAATATAAAAAGGAGAAAGCAAACCTGGAAGAGGGTAAGAGTCAGCTTCAGCTGGAGCTGGAAGGCCTGAAGAAAGAACTGGAACACAAGCTGTGCACAGCCAGTCAGGAGGCAAGAGTTCTTTAGACCTGTCACCTGTGTTAGGTTTTTACCATAAAACCCTATTTGGTAACATTGTGTAAGTAGGGGAGCTTCAGTGACAGTAACGTCTAGGATAAAAAGAATCAAAAAATGATGCTGAATTATTCACAGTACATTGGTTATATCTCACCAGGTAAAAATTGACTACCAAACACATGAGACCCAAGGTGCTTTTGGAGGGAAAAGCAAAGCAAAGAATATCATTGTATAGAAGAAAACAAAGGAGGTTCCTCTGCCTTTTTGCAAAACATTGGCTTAGTATTCTCTACTCTGACTCCATTGAAAAAAGACTTCCCAAGTTCTAGATAGTAACATCTAAATTAATTTTACATAAAAATAGTATTAGTTAGCCTAGAAAAGCCTAAGAACAGAATAGAATAAAAATGTTACAAACCAAAAAGCTGTGCATAAATGAAAGGTAAAGAAAGTTTAAAATCATGATGTCGTGTGTTCTGCCCCTCTCTCTCTGGCCCTTGGTTCAGCTAGGCCTTAGAACAGTCTCAGTACTGTCCTCGTTTCCCTCCATTCCATTCACTGTTCTTGTAGATTGTGGACTGATCTTCCTTCAAATTCTTGTCTTGACCCCTCTTGTCTTGTCAGCTGTTCCTGCCTTCCTGGAGCCTTCTTTCCCAGCGGTCCTTAAGTCCTGCTTCCTCATCACTCTGCTTCTTCTCACAGAAACCACACCAAAATTCACAAGGGCCCATGGGGAGGCTAATAATTTGCTCTCAGTATTCTTTAATTATATTTAAACATTTATCCAGAGAAGATATCATTTGGGAGTGATAGAGACTGAGATTGTTATTGGTATTATTAACTCAGGCTCTCTTCTGTTGTCCAAGATAATCCACCACTGGCTCTAAATTTGCACGCCTCTCTTGGCAGAACGCAATCTTTGTAGTGTCCCACTCTCTTTAGAAGGCAGTTTAGTGACAATCTGTGTTTCTCATGCAGGTCCCCTGGAGTTCTACTCTCAATTCTAATGGCTTAAGTGTTCTTCAAGCCTACACACTCTAATCTTACTGAGAAGAGTTCTAATAAACATGTAATTGATTTTTCTTCTTAATGCATTTGCAGTTATATTTTAGCACCCTTACAATGCTTTGGTGCCATGTTGGAATGGCTCCCCAACAATCTGCCTGGCTCGTTTCTCCATATGCACTTACTTGTCTTTTCTTTAGCCTGGGACATCTGTCTATCATCTATCTATCTGTCTGTCTGTCTGTCTACCTATCTATCTATCGTCATCTGTCTACCTATTTATTTATTGGTCATTTTTTTCTGACTAGGCTTTCCAGAGATAAAAAGCATTAAGCATTCTTGTTTTGTTTTCTGCTCTTAAAGTAAAGGTTAACAACATTTCACAGTTAATTATGATGCTTCTCTAAAGTTTTGTTTTGTAAATTATCTTAATCAGGTTTGGGAATTCTCTTGTAATTCTAGTTTCTTAATTTAAAAACCCCACAAACTGATGTTGATTTTTCTGTATATATTGAGATCATACTTTTTTTCTTTAACTTGTTAACGTGGTACCTTATGTTAGTAAATTTTCTAATATTATATCAATGTGGGATTTCTAGAGTAAGTCCTAATTAGTCATGGAATATATATCTCTTTTATTTTTATTTTTTTATTTTGTTATCCTCACCCAAAGGTATTTTCTTTTTCCATTGCTTTTCAGAGAGAGTGGAAAGGAGGGAGGGAGGGAGAGAAAGACATCGATGTGAGAGAGACACATTGATTGGTTGCCTCCGCTAGGGCCCCAGCCAGGGCCGGGACTGAGCCTGCACCCAGGGTACATGTCCTGGGCTGGGATCGAACCTGGGACCCTTTAGTCCAAGGGCCGACTCTCTAACCACTGAGCCAAATAGGCTGGGACTATATATTTTTAAATCTAATAATAGATTTAGTTTGCTAATACTGATTTTAGAAATTTTGAGCCTAGGTTTGAGTAAGATTGTACTTTTCCTTCTTCACACCATCCTTTTCTGGTTTTGGAATCAAGGTTTTACTAGCCTCACATTCCCTTTTCTCTTCTCTGGAAGAGTTATATGAGATTGAAATGCTTTTTAAACTTTAATTGCTTTGTGTTAGAAATTGTGGTTGTATAGAACAGTTTTTGAAACTTCTTAAGGCTTTCAGCATTGTGACCTGGCACGTGAAAGAAAGGTAATGTTCTGGGTGCATCCAGTTGTTGAAAACAGTATAGTCTATGTGTCTGTTTATTAAATCAAGATTCTGAGCTATTTTCTTCAAAAATTCTGTATTCTTTTTTACTTTTATGTTCTTGACCAATTACTAAAACTGATTCTATGATGGTGGATTTCTTTCTTTACATTCTGTCAGTTTTGCTTTTTATATGTAGAGACTTTGTTATGTGCATACAAATATAAAATTGTTTTAGCTACTTAATCATCTTATTGGCTTAGTTTGTGTTGTCTATTATTGTATAACCAGCTTTCTTTTAGTTTGATGTGACTGGTATATCTTTTTCCATACCCGGACTTTCTGTTTTTGTGCATTCTTGTTTATATGTGCCTCTTGCCATCCACATATAGCTGCATTAAAAATATATATATATATACAGTCTGAAGTTTTTTGGCTTTTAAATAGTTTATTCCATTTACATTTACTATTTATTGGGTGGCAAGTAGATATATCTGTGGAAAGAATTAGGGCATACTTCATAAGTGTTTATTTACATGGTTGTCATGTAAGGGGGCAATCATAAATAAGGAGGTCTTTTTCCAAAAACAACAGATGAAGGCTATAATGACTATTTGAGTGCTCCTTCCAAACTCATCAAGAAAGATTCATCCAGTAAATTTACAACTAAAGAGGAGACTTTAGGAAAACAAATGTGACTGTTTTGCTAGTGGAATACAATGCGGTATATTAAAGGTACCCTATTTACTTGCAGGTTGGTCGCCTCCAAGACCTGGTAAGGAAAAGTGAACAAGGTCTGGGCTCTGCGGAAGGACTCATTGCTGGTCTTCAAGGCTCCCAAGAAAGACTTCAGAATGAGCTCGACTTGACTAAAGGCAGGCTGAAGGAGACCAAGGATGCTCTATTAAATGTTCAGGTACTTTCATAATCCTGCTGTAGTCTAAACATCAGCAAGGTAAAAGTATCATTTAGTCACTTTGCTTAAAGGTTATTAAAATCCCACTGCATATAATTTAGTGTATTAGTTTCCTAGGGCTGCCGTAACAAAGCATCTCAAATTGGGTGGCTTACCATAATAGGAATTTGTTCTCTCACAGTTCTGGAAGCTGAAAGTATAAACCAAGATGTTGTCAGGGCCATTTCCCTGTTAAATCTCCATGGGCAGACCCTTCCTGGCCTTTTCCACCTCATGGTAGCCCAAGGCATTCCTTGTGTTATGGCAGTGTAACTTCAGTTTCTTCCTCTGTCTTCACATGGCATTCTCCCTGGGTCCTCACATCTTACAAGGACTCCACCAGTCTTACTGAATTAAGGGCTCACCCTACTCCAGTATGACTTCATCTAAACTAATTGCATCTGTACTGACCCTATTTCCACATAAGGTCACATTTTGAGGTACTGGGGGTTAGGACTTCCACATATATTTTGGGGACACAGTTCAACCCATAACAGTGTGTATGGTTCTTTTATTGGTAAGAGTTAGAACTCTCATGTATAGCAACTAACTGATTCTCTGTGACTACCCCTATCAGAAAGGTCTGTCTTCCCCCTTCCATTCTCATGGAGCAGAGCAAATATTTAGACTGCTTTCGACAGGAGAGAAAATAATCCATAAAACTAGGAGAATAGTAGTCAGGGAGTTTTTTTTTTTCTTTTTCTTTCATACAGGTGAAGAAGTCAGATTGGCTCTGAAGTCAGATTGGTTGGGTATGAATTCAGGATCCACCACTTAGTGTATAACTTTTGGCATGTTAATTATTCTAAGCCTCAATTTCCTCATCAGATCATTGCTGGAGGGGCTGGGGAAAATAATAAACTTCACATCACTCTCGTAGTAATTAAATGAGATAAAACATTTACAGCACAGTGCTTAGCAAGATAGTAGGCACATAGTAAATGTTGCCGCCTTTTATTTAATATTTCAAAATTTTTTTAGCTTAGAATTGACATTTTAAAAGCATATAAATAAACTTTAGTGGATATAGCTTGTTTATGCATATATATAATCCTATTTATATTTTATCTAAGGTATAGTTATATTTTTTTATATATAAAACTTTGAATACTAATTCCATTCTGTTTTTAAATTCTGTGACAAAATAAACAGATTGATTCTCTTTGAATCTTTTTTCCTTCTGTTTACCTGTCCCTAGTGGCTATGTGAGATGAGCATTAATATGTAACAAGGAATAGATTGAAATTTAGAGCTTGTGTAATACACAACTTAAGATATTTATGTGATGCCAAACATACCGACCATAATCTCAGTGTTAGCATTCTGTGGTATAAAGCTGACTAAACTGTATTAAGATGTGTCCTTTCCATAGTCAGAAGTAACAGGAAGATGATGTTAAGGTAGTAAATATGGTGACAGATGATTATTCAACATCATGATGACCATTTCATAAGGTATATAAATGTTGAGTCACTTTGTTGTATACCTGAAACTAATATAATATTGTATATATCAGCGATACTTCAATAAAAAAATAAGGTAGTAAAAATATACTTTAAAATAAGCAGTTTAGATATTCTGAACAAATGTTGATAGACTATAAATTGTTTTGATATGGTACCTTGGAGGTTCTGTGTCCCTTGCTTTGCTGCACACCCGTTTTCTGCCTTCAGGGCATGTTATCCTGGTTGCCTTTCCCTCTCCACTCTCATTGTGGCGCTGAGAATTAGATTTAGGGATTCATTTTCAGTTCTTTAAGGTCCTTGCTCATATTTACATTGTTCTTCTGTGACGTAGTAGAACATAATACAAATGTTAGGCAAAACTCTATCATCGGTTCCTTTTTTGATCTGGACAGTTTTAATTCAGAAAATATAGGTGCTGCATCACTGTTTACCAGAACTTTGGGAAATTTCCTTAAGAGCAAGTGGGGTTTTTGTTTGTTTGTTTTTCTTTTTACCCTTTTTTCCACCCCAGTAATGTCTAATAAAAGTGCTGGGCATTCAGTAAAAGAGATATACTTTAAGTAATTCTGCTCCATCTAATGCTGATACCTGGGGTAGAAAAATAGTTCCCAGAGACAGAGTACTTAGTGAAGAGGATAGTTGGCTGAATTCAGTTTTCAGTACTTACTGCTTCATAGCCAGGCCAACAATACGGTATGGAATGGCAGTTTCCACATTGACTTGCTTCTTTCCCATTAATCTAGGATATACCCCTTCACAACTGCAGTTAGCAGGTGGGTGATCCAGAAAGGGTCATTGTGATAACAGGACAGACCATCATCTGTTCTTCCCTTATTACACTGCTGACAGGGACTGATGGTCGCCAGTGTTGTCTAAAAGGTCACCTCTGGCCCCAGGCTCCAGAGAGCCACTTGATTTATGCTAATCTAAACAGGATTTCATATCTGTCTTATCATATTACCATAACACTAAACTCAAGGACCACTGGTTTGAAGTTATATAATAAAAACACTCAGTAGCCTAAATTTCTCATAGTTTTAATCAGGTCAGTGGGGTATAGCTGTAATGTTTAAGCTTTGAATAAATAGCATACTTTTGAGTATGACTCTGAATGAATTTGAATACCGTATCCGTCTATGTAACATGTGTGCCTATAAAGAGAATTGACTAATAGTCACGTGCCCATGATGTGGAAGGTTTAGTTAAGATTATTAATTATACTGACTTTAAACTATTTAAAATTATTTTAAAGTTATAGACCTTAATAAAAGGTAGTTTACACAAGGACATTTAAATTATAAAATGTATACCGTATATTTTATTGTCAGAAAATCTCAAGTAATGATCATAGATATAGCACTATTAATTATTGTGCTGTAAGAATTTAAAGTTATAATGCACGCACTCTGCTATTTGAAATAACCAGCAGTAACTTTGCTTTTAAAGACTAGTCTTGACTGAAAAGTTTCTATTCTTCAGAGTGAGCTAGAACAAGAAAGGCAACAGCATGAAGAAACGCTTGCTGCCCTGAGAGGAGAGGAGAAGCTCAGAGTGGACAAAATGGCCCATGACTTAGAAATAAAATGGACTGAAAATCTTAGGTACTATTTTTACTCTGTAATGTAATCTCATCAATACAGATGTGCAGAAAATGTTTTTCTACTCTATGGCTTACACTGTCTTCCTGTTAAAGACATAGTAGCAGAATTTTCAATGAATTTTTCCCTTGATTAGATGCAGAGAAATTGGAATTCTTTTTTTCTCTCACTTGAATACAGATTGCTTTTTTCTGATTTCATTTCCTTGAATATAAAATAGGTAGAGTACTAACCTGAAGTCAGAAGACTTCTTTGTTCCAGCACCTATTCTGCCACTGATAAAACTGATAAACCATGATCTTGGGCAAGTTACCAGTTTACCTTATAGCCCCTAACTGTAAAGTAGTGGGCTCCTCTTCTGAGTTGATTTTTGAGGAGGATTGGTTAAGTACTTAGGAAACGTGAGCAACTATACTACAGTTACTGAGAGAAACAGTGCTCTTTATAAAGGAAACACATTTGTTTTATTCTAGACAAGAGTGTTGTAAACTTCGTGAAGAGCTAAGACTTCAACACGAAGAGGATAAGAAGGCGGCTATGTCTCAACTTCTGCAGTTAAAAGAGCGAGAGAAAAATGCAGCCAGGGACTCGTGGCAGAAGAAAGTAGAAGATCTCTTAAACCAGGTAGTTAAACGTCTGCACATCATGAAGTTTTACTTTCTTTGGCATTCTCTAGGTAGGGAAACACTATACAACATTGTGTTTTCGTTCAGTGTATTTTGTTATTTTTTTCTTTTAAATTTTATTTTTCAATTATAGTTTACATCTGGTATTATTTTGTTTTAGTTTCAGGTGTACAACATAGTGGTTAGAGTTTGTAATCATATACTTTACAAAGTGATCCCCTCGATATTTTAGGTACACACCTTGTACCATACACAGTGATTAAAATGCCCATCAGTAGACAGATGGATAAAAAAAGTTATGGTACATATATACAATGGAATATTACTTGGCCATAAAGCAAAGAATGAAATCCTACCATTTGCTACAGCATGGATGAACCTAGAGGGTATTATGCTAAGTGATATTAGTCAGAGAAAGACAAATACCATATGATGTTACTTATATGGGAACAAAAAGAACAAAACAAATGAACAAATAAAATAGAACAGGCTCATAGATACAGAGAACAGACTGATGGTTGACAGATGGGAGGGAGGCTGAGTGAAAAACTAACAAGAAGCTTAAGATGCTTTAAAGCAAATTGACTGTTATATAGGGCATCAGTTTTTATTAATGTGGATTTTGTTCATGTAGAATGCTTGCCAAATAATACTTTTGCGTATCCAGTATTCTTTCAAGCAGACACTTACTTGGGATGATCTCAGCCAGTCTTGTTTAAATACCGTCATCAGTGGCTTACAAAGTTAAATCTCCAGCCTTGACCTCTTACCCTGAACTCACAATCACTTGGTTGGCTAGTAGGCATCTCAGAGTTGGCATGTCTGACTCAGAAGTATTGATTCACACTCTCCATCGATCATCCCAACGTCTTCAGTTCTTGGCACTGCTTGTTGCTCAAAACAAAAAAAATGAAGAGTCATCCTTGATTTCTCTCTTTTTGTTTTTACCTCTCTCATCATCTGTCAGTCTTCCTTATTCCACCTCCAAAACATACCTAGCTCCGTCCGCTCCATTTCCCCTAGTAAACACTAGTCCAAGCCACTCTTATAACGGCCTCCTACATAACCTCCCCAATTTCACCTTTCTCACAGCACTCAGTGATCTTTTATGATGTATGTCAGATCCTGCCATTCCCCTGCTTAAAATTCTCTCAAGGCACTTCCTTGAATTAAGGCTGTATTCTGACTCTATTGTCCAACAAGACCTTAAACCATCATGCCCCTGCGGGTGTCTCTCATCTCATTTCAGCCTTACACACAGCACCCCCCCCCCCCCCACAGGCACGTGCTCAGTTACTCTGAGCTTACTTCCACCTCAGGGTGTTTGTGCTCTTCCCCAAGATCATCTCATTTTGTGCTGGCTCCTTCATTCATTCCCAGTTAAATGTCACTTCTTTCAAAACATCTGTCTTTGCCATCAACCCAGTATCGCCTCCAGTCATTTCCTATTACAGCAAATTTCTTTTTTTAAATAATATTTATCATGAACTTTTTTTCTTGTTTTTTGTGTGTTTTTGTTTTACGATGTTATTCAGTCATCTATCTCACTCTGCTTATGACATTTCCTGGAATATAGTAGTACCATAATGTTTTTTAAATGAGTAATAAAATGAATACTTCATTTATGTATTAACCAATAACGGTATTGCCACCCAACAGCACTAGTTGTGCCTTTCCTGATTGTGAGGTAAGTCACCCAGGTCACAGCTTAGGGACCATTCCTTTTGGTTTAGGTAATTCCATGGCCTGCAACAATATGTTGACAGAGGTGGTTGCCATTTGAGTTTAGACTCAAGTATTCTTCAGCTGTAGAAAGTCTAAAATCCCTAAGGGAACACCTGGCATTCCACTCTGATTTGTTATGTTGGTTAGTTTTTCAGTTCATTCAGGAATCCCCAACAACACACATATTTTTGTATTGTGATAAATTTAAGAGTGAAAAGTAAAATCTACTTCATAAGCAAATGCCATACATTTTAGATTAACTTCTAGTACTAGGACGTCAGTTCTGACAACTACAAAAAGGTAAAAAACTATAATTAAAAATCCCTCAGCTTTTCTTAAGTTTTATGCAATCTAGAGAAGTTAAGTGTCTCATTAGTATATAAAGAATATTAATAGTATGAGAAAGAATAGGAAAAAAGTAAAAAATAAAATTAATAAGCTTAATATGTATAAAAGTGTGAGGAAGTTTAGATTGAGAAGTCGTGGAGTAATCAAATAGAAAGTTAATCGTTTTTCTCAACTTATTTTTTTCAACTCTAGTAAACTCTACCCTAGAATATGTTAGTCTAAGTTATTAGTAAAAAATTGTCTACCAAATTAAACCTGGCTTTACATTGGGACAGGCCAAGGAATAATCACATTATGGAAAAAGATAATTCTGTTCTGTCTGAAAATTTGATTATTGCCCAAAGTCAACACCATTTTACAGGAACTTTTCTATTTATATTAGTAATAAAAATTTTAAATGTTATTTTGTATTTTTGGAGGGCAAAAAAGTAAAGTAGTTAAAACAGAAATCACATTTGTTTTTCATATTTGGGGGGAGGGAGAGTGCCTAGTGGTTTTCCCAGTGGTTTATCACTCAAAATATCATTGAGCTTCTGAAAAAGGAACCCAGGTCATAAATAACTTTTCCAAATATGTCCTAGATAATAGGATCAAAAAGATATGAATGCATCTTTTTTTTCTTTCCCCCAGTACTAAACCAGGTTATAGTGAGTCTTCACATTTTTCAATGCTTATCTCTTATTTATTTTCTGGCCCCAAAATCATGTAGTCAGTCAAGTTAGTGCTCCCTTCTCATCTGCTCATTTCTCTTAAGAGAAGTCTTTCATGAACCAACATTAATACTGAGTGTAATACTTTGAAGCAATAGATTGTAGATTTCTGGGAGGAATTTAGGGCAGTGATATGCCTTCTAGGTCCTTCAGTAACCATCATCTTTTTTTTTTTTTTTTAATTTCTTTATTGATTTCAGAGAGAGAAAGGGAGAGAGAGAGAAACATCAATGATGAGAGTCATTGATCAGCTGCCTCCTGCACGCCCCCTGCTGGGGATCGAGCCCGAAACCTGGGCATGTGCCCTGACCGGGAATCAAACCATGATCTCCTGGATCCTAGGTCAATGCTCAGCTGCTGAGTCACACCCAGCCGGGCAGTAACTACCATCTTTTAAACTGGACTCTGATTTATATGTACTGGCCTTTGGTATTTTGCATAGGTAAGTCTGCCGGCCCACAAACATCAGACTCTGTTTTAAAAGACTACAGATAATTTAGACTGTAAGTCTTAAATTTCTTTTTGTATGATTTCTTCTTCAGAACTGTTTTCAACTTATTTTTTCTTGAGTATATTATAATTAATGTTCTGTGCTTTACTCTCCCTTTTACCCTCTCTTTCTTTCACTTAGTTGATTTCTGAATGTTTCTCTTTATTCCTGTGATCTTTTCTTCATAGCGGCACTCTCTGGGTGAAGCTTTGCATAAATCTGTCAACAATGTAAGTGAGCGGCACTTACAGTTTGTATACAAGGGCATGTTGCACTTTTGGTTTTGCATAAACATCATCACTGCTTTAAAGCTTAAACTTATATAAAAATGCACTTTGACATTCAATAAGATATGTTTTGAATATGAGTAATAAAAGCTTCTAACTTTCAGCCATTCATTTGTGTATGTGCATACATCTACCACATTGTATAAATGAGCTTATATTTTATTATGAAGCCAAGCAAGATTTTACATGTCACACACAAAATTTATTATTTTAATGTTTACTTTGTGAGATACAGTAATGTTTTTGAAAAACTGTTAACTAGTTGACTAGCATAAAATTGGAAATGAATAGAAATGTATTTCTTCTTTTGTTAAACTAGTTTATTTTTTCAAAAAATTAGTATCAATAGACTTTTTTAAAAATTGATTTTAGAGTGAGAGGAAGGGAGAGGGAGGGAGGGAAAGAGGGGAAGAAATATTGATGTGAGAGAGAAACACTGATCAGTTGTCTCCTGCAGGCACCCCAGCCAGGGAATGCAGCCCAAAGCCAGAGCCCTGACTGGGAATTAAACTGGCAGCCTTTCAGTGTTCGGGACCATGCTCAACTAGCTGAGCCACACCAGCAGGGCTATTTTTTATTTAAAAGGTTTAGATAGTTGTTAAGGTTCAGAATATGTCTTACATTTTAATGTTATAATTATTAAAAAATTTAGAGTGGAGTAAAACCGTTTCCTAAGAATTAGCAAAGCTATTGTTTTTTCCCTATGTACACTCAAGCATACAGAAATTTAGGTTCAAAACAATGTTCTATTTAAACACTGATTTAACATTTTTTTCTTTATATATGAAAAGAAAAAATGAGATTTATTTTAACATCAAATCATTGCCCAACTTGTTCTTTAAAATAAGAAAAGAAAGTTAAACATTACTGAATATTTTTCTTGCTATTCAAGGGCAGAGTTGAGCAAACTTTTCCTGAAAGGGGCCAGCTAGTAAACACCTTGGGCATTGAGGGCCATGCGGTTTATGTAGCAGCTGCTGGACTCTGATGCTGTAGGGCGAAAACAGCCAAAGACAGACATATGTAAATGAGTCCATGTGGGTGTGTCCCAATAAAACTTAATTTACAAAAACAGGCAATCGTTCCCCAATTCCTGTCCTAGAGGAACCAAAGCTTTGAGTCTTGAGATATCCTGTGAAATTTTGATTCTTCTAGAGTGGAACTATTTCCTCATATCTCCCTAATTTCTTTCTACTATGCAAGAAAATAAAAATTTTACCTGTCTTTCATATTCAACTTTGCTTTCTGCATTAAAAAATAATTAGAAATACACAAATACATTTAACATCATTTTCCTTAATATATTTAAAAATAACCAACACAGATATTTATCTCAATATTGGTGAAGTAAGGATACATTTAGAAGTTCTTTTTAACAGTCATATAGAACCTAGTAAGAATTTTAGCATAACCCAAAAGGATTAATATTCTTTTTTGACAAATGTGCTAATTGACATAGAAATAAGAACTTAAATAAGATATAATTATTGCCAAAATTAATTGACTTGTACTTTAGAACACTTGTAACAACAGTCCCTTTTTCCTTAACAGTTATAAATGGAAAGGTGTTCATTAAAATAAAAACTATCTTAATGAAGTTAAATCTGTTAGTAACTAGAATGGGAATGCCTTGATTCATCTACAGAAAAAGTAAAAGGTGTTCGTAACACAATGAAATCTCCATTAATTAATTCTCCTTTGTAACATCATAGTCATTGAGGATCAACTCTTCACTCTGTCATTATTCAAACAAAATATGATACCCACCCCCTCCACATGTTGTCTTGACCCAGCCTTCCATGCAAAAACTTTCCATTCTATACATCTGGTTCTAAAGCACATGTGATTATTGATACTTCTGTTCCTTATGAAAGCTTTCTAATTTTTTTCAACTAAGAATGAGAGGACAAATGGGAACATATTGCAGAAATATCTTAGGGACATCAAGTAGGCATTATTTAGAGGCTCTTAATTGACAGACTCATTTTATATGTCTTCTTAGAAAATACCAAAAAATTATGAACAATTCAGAATTTCTTTAGAATGGTCATAATTTCACAAGCTTAAATTTACTTTTCTTAGCTAGACTCTTCAAAACTAGCAAATTAGTGGTTTAGAAAGAGAAAACTATGAGAGAATTAAAATAGGCACTTTTCAAACATTTTACATGAGCATTCATGTATGTTGTTACATAGTAATAAATTATCCTTACTGTCATCTACTAAGCCTATGTTAGCAGTTTTTAATATTGCTTTATATATTTGAGAGTATTGAACTAAATATTAATATCATATGGTTTAGACTTTCTAATAATTTTTTACCTTTCTTGTCAAAAGTGTTAAGTATTCTAGCTCAAAATCCCACAATTCCATACTTATTTCACTGAAAAAAAAATTATATTTACACATCCTATTTTTTCAAAATTTTTCTCTTAAAAATTTTTTTTGTCACAAAATTGAGTGAATCCTCACACAAAAACCCTGCCCTACAAAAACAAATCATTTTTCAAAAACCATGATTTATATACAGCCTTCCTCAAAAAATACACAGATAACCATTTATTGATATAAAAGCTGCAGTAGAGAAGGCCATAGGTAGTATTACTTGAGGAAAATAAAATTTTATTTTGTTTTCTGTCTTGACCTCATAAAATGAACTGAGAGCAGAGGATAAGTAGAAGGCCAGTATTTCAAAGACTTCCCTAGACATTGCCTTAAGATTGTCATAAAAGCAGCAGCCAAAATCTTTAGTTTTGTGACGTCCAGAGCAACGGTTCTCAACTGTGACTGTGCATGAAGGCCATCTGTGAAACTTAAAGAGAGAGAGGTGCAGCCTTGCAATAGACTCATGTGTGTGCATGTTCTGACCATTCTTTTTTTTTTGTTTGGGGGGAATTTTGTGTATGTGCAATATTTGTAACATCAAAACTATGTGAGATGATCCAAATTTCCATCAGGAAGGATTATAGTAATTTATTGTGGATTATATTCTGGAATTATGTCTGTTAGGATGCATTTGGCTACAAACAGCAGAACACCCAGTTAACAGTGGCTTAAGCTGTCAAGATAATTTAATTAAGAACTCAGATATTTTCTGTCCTTCTGCTGTGCCGACATGTTAACTTTTTGACCTTAAGTTTGTCATGTCAAAGTTGCAACATGGCTGCAGTTATCATGGTCTTAAACAGCTGTGCTAATGCAACAGGCTCTCCCTTAGGTGCTTTTTAACTTATCAGGAAATAAAATCTTTCCCCCAAATTCCCCACACACTTCCTTTAGCTTATTAACGAAAAGAGGGTGACATGTCCTTATAATTAGATTTATGTGACTTTCTTACGTTCTTTAAGATAGGGATTTCCATTCAATCCCTGAACAAACTCAGGAAGAGTTCTGCTGAGAAGAAAGGAAAGGGGGAGGTTGGCTGTTGGGGATGCAAGAAATAGTGCCTCCAGCAGGAAGTCTGTGTAGTCACTGAAAGAATGGGGTATACCTAATTATCATGGATATGTGTACTTTATAAAGACCACTGTGAAGGGGAAAATAAACCTATAAAAACACAAACTCACTGGCCTCCCAGTGGAAAAATCATTAACCATCTGTTAAGTAAACCCATGGGTATACTCATCTTGGAGGAAGCTACATAGAGTTGGGTGTGCGAAAAGCCATTCCATCACATATCAGCCCCTGCAGGTCAGGACGTCTCTTGGTTTTAAAGCGGTGTTTATCCCTCTGTGCAATGCATAGGGAATGTCTTTCCCAACCAGCAGCCCTGTGGGTCTGTTTCAGCTACTTTAGATGGTAAGCACTTACTGCTCTCTTGACTTGTGCCCTGGGGCCTCAGTGTAACTTTTGTGTATGAGACAGAGCCACTGTTTTGTCAGATCATGACCGATGTCCTCACTACATTTAGTGAATATTGTCCAGCCACTTACAAATGATGTAGTAAAAGTAGCAAAAGAAAACAAAACAGGCAGTACTATCAAGAGAAGTAAGTCATTATTTCTGGGGAGGTACCAAAGTGTTAAGACGGGTTACCCTTAGGGATTGGGATTTGGCAAGGAAAGGGAATGAAAGAGATGTTCCCTTTTATTTTGTAACTTCTATGTTTTTAAAATGTTTTTCACAATGAACACTTACTACTTTGGTAATTGTTAGGTGGCCTGGGCCCAATTCTAGACCCACTAAATCAGAATATCAAGGGGTCAGGGCCTGGGCAAGTATATTTATTAAAATCTACAGAGATAATTCTGATACACAGACAGATTTGAGAACCACAGATTACATTTACTGTCTCATGAAATGCTTTGTTTTGAGGACAAAACATTTGTATTTCCTATATTCTTTCATTTCTGTAACAAGACATATTTGGGGGGGGGGGGTTACAAAAAACACCAACAGTGCATCGGCAACCAAAGGCTGTAGGTAATTAGTGGCATGTCGATATCCAGTCATATCCTGTACTTCAGATTTGACATTTCAGTTTCCATTATGAAGGAACTCTTTAGAATGACTTATCTCTCTTGATAGAATTGCCTGTTTTGTTTTCTTTTGCTATTTTTAGTACATCATTTGTAAGTGGCTGGACAACGTTCACCATATGTAGCGAGGACATCTGTCATGATCTGACAGAACAGTAGCTCTGTCTTACACACAAATGTTACACTGGGGCCCGTTGTTGAGGCACAGAATCCTCGTGAAACTGCTCTGTAGGAAATAGGTAAAGCTTTCCTTTCTTCAGAAAAATGTATCCATATGTTTTTTATTTTAATTTCTGTCTTTTTTGACATTTTTACAATACTTTATTTTCAAAAAACAACAGTATTTTTAAGTGGTAGAAATCAAACTGTGGTACTTACTATCAGTGCAATTTGGCCTTTAAAATTGTTTAAAATAAAGTATCTGGTACCTATTGATCAGTAAGTACATTAAAATAAAGTATCTGATACCTATCAATCAGTCAGTATGTTGTGTAATTCACATCTAAACTGCTGTGGTAAGAATTTTTCAAGTGAGGATTAAAATTTTTTCTGAAATAAGGATTATTTTTGGTTTATTTAAAATCAACAAAATTAAAAGCATTAAAATTTAAAATGATAACAATGTATAAAGACTAATACCATAAACTTTATAATTTAAACATGTAATTTGAAGCAACTACTGTTTCTCATTCATTCAACAAATGTCTCTCTATAATTCTGTCATAATCCTATTGATCAAGATTGCCCAAACTATTGAATGTAAAATCTACCTTTGTTTTATTTTATTTTGAATTAATGAAGTTTTATATTAATATATATTTCCATAAAGTACACTATACTCAGCTGTTAAACATTATTTTTTTTACATTCCTTTGCTCATTATTTGTCTTTTAAAGTTCATGTCATTTTCACGCTAAATAAAGGCTGTCAATGCAGTTCGACTAATATATTTATAAAAACAAAATAAGTTTTGATGCTGTATTGCATGACAAAAGCTTTCTGCATATAATTCATGTTACTGTCTTGAGCATGAATCAAAAGATTTTAGATAGCCTTAATATTACTTTGGTGTGCTTTCAAAGTTAATATAAAATAGCTAAACTGAGTATATTTAAAGACTAAATTGCATGTTAATGTCTTTTTGTACATACTTTATATTTTCTTGAGTATAGATAAAGATAAATCATATATCCTAAAATGAAAAATATTGCTTTGGAGTCCTTTCAAGGTAAAGTATATTATCATGTAAAATATTTAAATATATTTTATTTAAGCTAGTGAGGTTTGAAAGAGTGCTAGATTTTATAACTCATATTACTATGGTACTTCTTTCATTTTCAGTGTTATATTTCTTCATAAGTTTCATCCTTAAATAGTTCAACTGTGAGTCAAATTGTAGTCAAAATTAACAGATCTCTTTTTGATGCAGCGAACTTTTGAAGTAGGTATTGTTGAATGTAAGATACACTGCTGTGAACTGATTAGTTTCTTACTAACCTACGTGCACACTTAATTGGAGGGCACAATCCAGGGCCCCTGCTAGCCCATATGGTGCCTGTGTGCACATTAGAAACATGCCCCTTCTCCTTGGGTGGACACAGGCATACCAGGGCAGACGTGTGGGGAGCAGTTTGTTCACTGGGTGGGTTTTAGTCCCTGCTTGGCCAGGGACCAAGTAATAGCTCTGACTGTCAGTCATTTTTGTGCGTGTAACATAGTCATTCCCGAACACTCCTACACATATTCTCCCGAGTTGTCACGTGGCAGGCGCATGAGTCCGCGTACCAACTCTGGGATTAGAGTTGATTTGGGGGGAGAGTGAGTTGGTTCCTTGTCTGTTTCAAGAGCCAGCTAGCTGGGAAGAAAATGACTCTACTGGTTACAATATCAATGTTCACAAACACACATTTTTGTTGCCTTTTACCCTTTTATGATTTATTTTTCTTTCTGGGTTGTCCTTAATACTTACTTCACCCTGATTTTCTTTGCATAAAATGGTGAGAAGTCACAGAGTATAATTTGTCCTGGTCTTCCTAATTATGGCCTGAGCTGTTGCTGTGACCTGCAGTTTTCACACTTGCCGGGTTTATTTCAGTCTGTGAATCATGGGTGCTACTGCCAGTTAGAGGTGTCGGGGGTGGCACTGTGTGGAGGCAGTGTTGCAGTTCCACTTTTCTCTGATCATATGAAATACCCTCTGAAACCTTAGGTTTGTGTAGAAATCATTAAGGAGAATTCATGTCACTCTCAGTAAGTAGAGTCACTCCTTTGGAAGTACATTAGAACAGACTGAACACCTGTGTCAGCGCTGTCATGTCTCACCAGTGCTTGACTGTCTCCATAAAGGCATGTGCTAACCTTTACAGCTAATCCTGATTTACAGCTTTGCCCCAAACCCTTCCAGATGTCTAGTCATCCACCCAAAGTCACTGTAGCCTTTGATCTTTTACTGCGGCTTGCCTCTGGTCCTTTCTGCCTTCCAGTTCCTCCTCTCTTATTTTGCATCTCTAGTGCTTCCCTACCCGTTCTCTTCCTTTCCCAGTACCTTCCTCTGTGAGACGTGAGGCAGTCCATATTTGCCTTCCCTCACTGAAATGAAAGTCTTTTCCCACTTACAAAAACTCACTTTAAAGCTTCCTCTTTCCATTGGCTTTCTTGGCCACAGAAATTTTTTACTTGTATGTGAACACATAAAGTGTCTTAAGTTACTTTTGGAACACATTTAACAACTTTTTATTTCGGTTCCCTGAGTTCCCCTTAAATTCAGACTATGGCTACCTAGTTTCAAGTTATAGTCTCCTATATAGGGGGAGAGAAACAGATCAAAATGTTTTCATCAATCATATAGATACATATATACTTATACACATATTTTGTGTTTTTATTCTTTAAAAAAGGACTTAGATTTAAGTAATTTATGACATCCAGAAATAATACAGACATTAAGGGTGATACCTGTTTTCAAAAGGAGTGACAAAGCAGTTTTCTATAGTGAAGTAAAGGCACCTGTTATTATTATAAGGATATAACTAGAGGATTGTGGGATGCTTATGATTTTTAAAAAACTTGAAGGTTTGCAAGTCCTTTGAATTAAATCAAAACTCAAAATAAAAATCTTTTTAACACAAGGATTCTAAATTAGGAACTGATGGTCTTTCAAAGAGTAGCTTTTTAATCCTCAGATAATCTTAGCTAACGTTTGTTGAGCACTTACTGCATTCCAGGGGCTGTTCTAAGTGAACTCTGCACGGTAACTAACACACTTCGTTCTCACACAGCCCCATGAGGTGTTGATACTAGCAAGTGCAAAGCTAGGATTTTAACTCGGAGCCCACAATCCTAACTACTCAACATTACTGCCTCACAAATAAGCAGTTTAACTTTTCATGTTATCTCTTTGAAGTGACTATAATCTACTAAATACATTAGTTGTATTTTGTTTTTATTTCATATTGTGAATATGTATTGCAGTACGACATAGGTGTTCATTGTATTTCTAAATGGGGGCTGCAGTGTTCTTTAGAGTCTACAAACTTAATACCACTAAAACAGTCTGGTTTTAGTCTACAAACTTAACACCACTAAAAATAGAATCGGAAGTAGAAATACCTAAAGATTAGATACCTATGATATGTTGTGAACATTTTAAGTAGATATTTCCTATTTTAAGGCAGTGATTTTACTATGGTGAGTATCATTGAAATGCCTTCCCCTGAGGCCGGCAGCGTGTGAAACTTGCCGCGGTGATTCTTCCCGTGTCCCCTTCTGTGGCCTAGATCTCGTTGCTGAAACAGAACCTGGAGCTGCAGCTCTCCCAGTCTCAGACCTCTTTGCAGCAACTGCAAGCCCAGTTCACACAAGAACGACAACGACTTACACAGGAGCTTGAAGACTTAGAGGAACAACATCAGCAGAGACATAAGTCTCTAAAAGAAGCGCATGTCCTTGCATTTCAGACTATGGAAGAAGAAAAGGAAAAGGAACAAAGGGTAAGTTTAATGGGACAAACATTCCAGTGGAGCCCAGCAGCCTCATTGTGATTGATGAGCCTTCAGATTCCTAAGAAATCTTCAGCTCCCAGAAATTGCATATGGCTTTATTTCAGTGTCTCTTCCAGTATGTGATTTCTTGTAGGGGTCACAGCTACACACTATCGCAGACAAGTTAGACTAGGGCCAACATTGTATATCTGTTTTCCATTATATTGCCAAGTGTGTGATGAGACTAATAGTGCATCTGTTCTGTCATATAGTTAACGGTGATTAAATAAATTTAGCATGGTCCTACTGAGCTCTGCCCACTCTAATCACTTTATACTCTCTCGAAAGTACAATATTCTTGCATCAAATTTTTAATTTTTCTCTTTCAGGCTGGATCTACAAGAGGCATGTACCCAAAGAATTTATATATTCTTCAAACCAGATTTTTTTCTTACACTTTTTGAAAAGTGTACAAAACTCACAATGAAATTATAGACATTTTAAAATAGTGCAATCCCCTGTATACAGCCCCAAAGGCTATGTGAAAAGCGGCGATACAAACAGATCACTCAGAAGAGATTGAAATCAAATAGATGTATTATTAGGTTAATCATATGTGCCAGAATCTCCCAATATCCATTACTTAGTTCTTAGTTAGTTTGACATAGCCTTGGTGTGATTAATTTTGATATAGTTTATTTCTTAACACTGTATTTTCCAATTTCTTCTAAGGACCTTGTGGTAATTAAGATAAAGACTGATAGAAAAATACAGTTTCACTAGCAATAATTTTCAATATCTACAGCCATTGCAGATATAAGTTATTTCTTAATTCTTTATGTGGGAGCAGGCACTATTTTAAGAAGTGGTATGTTATAAAGAAATTAAAACAAGAAAGTTCCATCCTTTTAAAAACAGTTAACTTGCCAGTACAGTCAGTTGAAGTCTCTTGCTTTGGTCAAGGAATTTCCTCTCTTTAAAAGTTAGGCCTGATTGCATTGCTAAGTAATCGATTCATTGTATACCATTTGTGAATTGGAATAACACATAAGTTCTCATGTCAGTACTTTAATTTTACACATTCAGGCTTTTTGAAACTGATTGTTTTTTAAAAGAAATCAGAATCTGCAGTTGTAATGTCTGTCATTAGGTAGCCAAACTACCTAAGTAATGTCTAAACTAAAAGTCCTGTGTTTTACCTTTATTCAAAGAAGTGTATGCTTTATTTTTCAGAAATAAAACACTTTTAAAGCAGTGAACTTAAGTAGCCAAATACTAATTTTTAAAAACAGCATTTTAGAATAATGATGAAAGAAACGCTGCCCTAGTTACAACGTGGTACCTTTCTCAGAAAGCTTTCGTGTTCCGGGTTACAGCAGTCAGTCTCTAAACTTGAAGTACCTGAGTTGTTTTTCCTCCTGTGGCCATACATCTTCTTAGTCTTAGCCACATGCATCCTGTTCTCTCTGGCTAGGCTTTTAAAACTAATCACACAAAAGGCTTTAGTTTACTTTTTCCTCCTCTCAGAGCTTTTGGTTCTGATCACAAATGGAGTAAAAAAGAATGACTGCAGAAAGTAGCTACAAAGTACTTGATACGGTTGAAGTTCTAAGCACCCCCATCTCCTCTTTCCTGATAAGATCTTTTCCTATTAATGCCCTCCTCCCATCTTCCCTAAGTCTTAAGTCTGTGCACACAGAAGAATTATTCATTAATTTCAGGTGGTTCACACCTGTTAGCAGCTTTAGAAAATGGTGTTATTGAAAACTGCTTTAGGCCAAGAGTCCATATTCCAATTCAAATACCATATGTTGAGTCAAACTGGTTTTATGATGATTAGTATATTGTTCTAAGTGACTCTACTAATTTATGTCCTAATGGTGATTATATTTAATTTTCTTGTAAATGAATTAAAATGCCTTGTTTTTTGTTAAATGAGAACTGAATTTTAGTAATTATTTTATTCTTATTTGCATTTTCCTTCCTGTATTCTAACATAACAGTTTGAATATGTTTCTCCTGTCCTAGGCTCTTGAAAATCATTTACAACAAAAACATTCTGCAGAGCTTCAATCATTAAAAGATGCACACAGAGAGTCAATGGAAGGCTTCCGGATAGAAATGGAACAGGAACTTCAGACTCTTCGGTTTGAATTAGAAGATGAAGGAAAGGCTATGCTTGGTATTTTGAATGGATTATAATCTTGCCATTTTTATTTGCATATTCGTCTACTTTAAAATTTAACATGAAACCACAAAGTTTTATTTTTAAGATTTGAAATATCACAATGAATATCTAAGTGTTTTGCATATTTAATTTGAAGCTACCAGATGAGTCAAGCATGGTGGAATGGAATGGGTAGAATGTGCTATCTCTGTATGCTGGCTGCTGAAGCCGCACTTACTGGTGCTTCCATCTGTCACTAACCAACCGAATGGAGTCAGGACATTCAGGCTTCCAACTGTCCAGTGACGAAAGGGAAAGAGAGGCATGGAGCCACGTCCTTAGACTAGATAGTCATATTGGTTTTTTCTACTTCTGGTTTTTTTGTTTGTTTGTTTTTAATGAGAAAAGTCATGTTTAGATCTGACTTTTTGTTTAGTTATTTTTTAATGGGATTTTTATCTTTCAGGTGTTCAAATCACTACCCTTTTTATAAGGAGATGTGTTTTGAAGAAAAACCAGATATAAATAAAATATATATTAAAGGGTTTCTTGTTTGTTTGTTTTTAGTGTCAGTCAATAACTTCTTAGTCCTACCATCTCATTTTCCTTCCATTTATTTGTATAGTTTTTTTAAATTTATCTTTATTGTTGAAAGTATTACAGATGCCCCTTTTTCCTCACCCCCTCCACCCAGCACCCGCTTCTCGCCCCCCCCAGGCCTTCCCCACACTATTGTCTGTGTCCATGGGTTATGCACATATGCATATAAATTCTTAATCTCTCCCCACTCCCCATTTGCTTTTTTTATCCAAATTCTCCTAATATTTTTAATGTATGTTGTCACACTTTAGTGGCACACTCTTTCCAAGTAGAAACTCACAACAAAGAAGAGCAAAGTGTTGTGAATATTTTAGGCCTCAAAGGGAAGGCCATTTCACCCCCATTATTCCATTGAAATTACTCTTCCTGAGGTCATGATTGTACTTTGAAATTCCAAATCCAAAGTATTCTCACTAGCTCTCATCTTGTTTGCCCTCCTCTGCACCATTTGACCCCATTGACTTTCTTGAATCTTTTTACCCCTTGGTTTCCATGATAGGTACTGATCTCTGCTCTTTAATCTCCTTTGCCAGTCCTGTTATAACTAATATTCATCTCTGATATTTCTCTTAATTTCCTGGCAAGATGCTTTTCCTTCTAGTCTGGGCAGTTATAAGGACAGGGTCATATTTTCTTTTCCTTTAGTATAGTACCTGACATTTAATAAATGTGGATTGTATGAAATAATCAATCTCAAATTCAAATGAAAATGATGACTTTCAAATCGCTAAAAGCATCTATCTACCAGCTAGTGTGGTTAACATCTGTTAGGGATGTTGTGGGAGAATTCTTACCTGGGTGGGAAATTGCCTCCTAAATATGTGTTATGTATCATTCAACTCTAAAATATTATTAGTCTAATAGTGTATGAGAAGAGTTAAAAAAATTTCATTTCATTAGCACCTGAATTGCAAGCTGAAAGCATATATAGAAATATCTTGATCCATTTAAGCAGTTGGAAATTATTATGAAAGTTAGATGTCCTCAAAATTCATAATGTTCTATGATAGTCTGTAATATTTTAAGAGACATACACATTTTTATGATATTTTAATGGGAATATATATACAAGTGTCCTGATTTTAAAAATATTCTGTGACACTTAGAATTTTTATCTATGTATCTATAATATTTTTTAAATATGCTAAACCTCTTTTTATCCTTGGATTCCAGCTTCTTTACGCTCAGAACTAAACCATCAACATGCAGCTGCTATTGATTTGTTACGGCATAATCATCAGCAAGAATTGGCAGCCGCTAAAATGGAATTAGAGAGAAGCATAGACATCAGCAGAAGACAGGTAGAGAAAAACATTCTGCTCCGATTATTCCACAATTTTCTGAAAAGTATTTTATAATAAATAGTATTTTCACTAGTTATTATTTACTATCTATATTAAAGAGCTTTATTTTTAAAGGTAAATAGGTAACTTGACTAATATGTTGGTCAGAAATTTACATTTTATTTTTGACCTTTTAATTGACTATTTTGAATTTTACTTGCACCTTGAGAAAATGAACAACCAAATACAAATAACACAAAGTGTGAAGACAGAGTGCTATAAAATAGTACTGTCCAGTAGAACCTTCATGATGTTCTACATCTCTGTCGTATACTATGGTAGTCACTAGCTATATAGGCCAAACATGTCTAGTGTGACTGAGGACCTGAATTTTCAATTTTATTTAAGTTAAACTTGAATTTAAACAGCCATATTGGATAACACAGCTATAGAAGTATCAGGTCCTGAAGAAGAAAAAGGATAACTTATATTTCCATATCACTCTAGCACAGCTACTGTTTATACTTTTTAAACTCTGGCCAAGTATACTTCCTTTAATAAGTTGTGATTTTGAATGTATGTATATCTAGATGGATGGAATTTTTAGACATAAACATTTACAGTGAAGACAATGATTGGTTTGTTAGACTTACGACTTTTACTTTGTTAGTCTTCAGTCATATTAAATGGTCAGTCCAAATTTTCTCTTCATTACTAGGAAGTTTTAAATGAGCTACCTTTGCCCTAGGCAGTTTGCTCAGTGGTTAGAGCGTCAGCCCTTGGACTGAAGGGTCCTGGGTTTGATTCTGACCAAGGGCACGTACCTCGGTTGCAGGCTTGAGCCTCAGCCCTGGTCTGGGCTGTGCAGTAGGCAACCAATTGATGTGTCTCTCTCATATCAGTATTTCTCTCTCTCTCTCTCTCTCTCTCTCTCTCTCTCTTTCTCTTTCTCTCTTTCTCTCTCTTTTCCCTCCCCTCTCTCTCCCTTCCACTCTCTCTGAAGAGCAGTGGAAAAAATATCCTCAGGTGAGGATTAAAAAACAGTAATAATAATAATAAATAAATAAATGAGCTACCTTATAATCATGGACAGAAGTTATATTCTCTTCAAGTAAGCTGACACTGAAATTGACAATGTCTAGGTCTGCAGAACTTGTAGAAAACAGTGACTTTTAAGAAAATTGGAGGAAATTTTATCTTTCAGACAGTATAACTGCTAGACCAGCACTAAGCAGACATAGTCTGTTTTCTAAGCCATGGGTGTGTGTGTGTGCGCGTGTGTGTATGTATTGGGATGACCTCCATAGATGTGGGTCCTTTTTAGATTGAAAGACAGTGGTACCAGCATTTTTATCACAGACCATGTAATTTGTTGAGTATCTGAGAGCCCTGTGTTCTAATCTCAGTTCTGCCATTGACTATACATCATCCTCGGACATCATCTCTTGTGTCTTAGTTTGCTCATCTGTAAAATGAGGGAGATGTGTTTTTATGGTCTTTTGAGTTCCTTGTGGCTCTGACATTATTGAAGCTGTATCCATATAAACACTTCTTATATATATGGAAAGAGAAAAGGCCTTGAGGTTTTCTCATTTCAGCAGTTTGCTTTTGAAATAATGTCAGATTTGTTACATTTGACATTCCTGTGTGCCATTTTCTTGCCCTCCGATAAACACAGAAAGCAAATATGTAGAAAACTTTGAAGAATTGTTTGTATTTTGCAGAGTAAGGAGCACATGTGCAGAATAACAGATCTCCAGGAGGAATTAAGGCACCGAGAGCATCATATCTCTGACTTGGATACAGAGGTACAGCACCTTCATGAAAATATAAGTGCCCTGACCAAAGAGCTGGAATTTAAAGGGAAAGAAATTCTCAGGATACGAAGTGACTCTAACCAGCAGATGAGGTATGCCATTAATTACATCAGAAGGAATTTGCAGGGTTATCTGAAAGACTATTGGGATGGTATTTAGCAATACATGCCTATTTTTATGAATAGACTGTCTTCTAGTAAGATACCAAAGACCACTTTTGACTCTGTTGACTGTTACAATCTAGAGTGTAGATGAAATGTTATATTTTGAATGATGTATATGCATTCATCCACTTTGGAAATTGTACAAAATTAAAACCTTTTAAAAATGTTATTTTAAAAAGCATTAAAGGAGACAACTTTAACAAGCTAGAAGATTAAAGTAAGTAACTTACTTTAGGCTGTTTCCATTGATTTTCTATATATTATACCAAAAACCATTTCAAATCTGGTAGAATATAGAAAGTTTTGAAACATGACTTCAGAATAACATTTTCTTAACTAAAAATAAACAGGTTGCATGAACAAGATTTAAACAAGAGGCTTGAGAAAGAGCTGGATGTCTTGACAGCAGACCACCTCAGAGAGAAAAATGTCATGCGGGCAGATTTTAATAAGACTAACGAGCTACTCAAGGAAATAAATGCAGCTTTGCAAGTGTCGTAAGTCACATTATATTAAAGAAAATTCATATGGGGACAATAAACTGAGGAGCACTGTGTCTAACCTCAAATTAGCTACTCTTTGGAGCTAATTAAATGATACTTAAAAAAATAAAACAAGTGCATATTACAGATGGTAATTGTAGTATGATATTTTTTAATTAGCATAAGTCAGTTGAGTGATTATGTTTATTAGCTGCTACTGCTGCAATTCTACTGGGACAAATACTTGTCTAAAGACTGTCCCTCAGGATCATGCCATGGTGAAAACTCAAAACATGTCCCCTATGTAACGTTAGGTAAAAAGAGCACATTGTGACCAGTAGGTCACACTAATAATACATATTGTACAAAAATATCAAAAGGTCTTAAACAAATACAAAGTTTTAATGATAGTGGTTCCCTCTGGGAGTGAGTTAGGAGGTATTGGGGGTAGGGAAGAGCAAAGACTTCCTTTTTATTTTATATACTCTACTTAGATATTGTTTGAATTTCTATAACAAGCATTTGTTTTATGATTTTTTAAATCAAAAGTTAAAACATCACAAATAAAGTTCATACATAGTAGCTCTAATGTTAAAACCCAATTTTCTAATTATTGCTTAATGTTTTAAAAATATTTAATGGCTTCTCTCTTTTCTAGACACTAATTTCTAAACTCCTCTAGTCAGTGCAGCTAGCATTCACTTCATCTCTGTGGTCCAAACCCTGGTGCAACTTCAGTTATCTCAGAATTAATCTACCCTGAGCTGCTGTAGATGGTTTATCCACCTTCCATCTCTCCTCTTCCAATCCATTAAAAAAGTTACAAAAAAGATACATAATTCTTCCCACATACTTCAGTAAAGTCAAAATAGTGACTAATCCCATTACCCTCAGTGTCAAAGTCAAACTTAAACTCATAGCTTCAGTATGCCTCACTGAATGCTCAGCCACACAGGCCTTCTTGGTTTCCTTCTGAGATTCTCCTGTGCTGTCTTCTACAATCTAGAATAGCCTCCTATGTCATTACTACCTAGATACCTTTGCCCAATCTAAAAATCATCTCCTCACATATCACCCGTTTAACCAAGTAAGCCTCCCACTAAATACTGTTATATATGTAGCACATATACTCACATTCACTTAAACTGAAACAATATGAACATAGGGGCTCTGAGGCGAGCTTCTCTAATGGGTATATGCAGAATTTTCATATAGTAGGCACTCAATGACTGTTTCATGAATGAATTTTTTGAGGATTTCCTACAATACTTACTACTTCATAAAGTTACTTTTGAAATAATGAGACATAAGGTCATTTCCCCAGGCACAGTGATTTTTGTTGCTTGATACCTGCCTTGTTCATCAGGCTGAGGCTGAAATCCTGGCATCCCCCACTATATATTCTAAAAAAGCATGCTTACAAAAAGAATAACCTCTGTCCTGTGTCTTGTCTCCTTAGGAATGTTAATGTACAAAGAGTAAAGGTTATGTCTTTATTTTCACTTTATCCTGTTTTATTTGGTTTTGCACATTATGGATTTTTAGTAATAGCTTAGTCTTTCTATTATGATCATTTCAGTAAGTGAAGAATTAGCATTACTCATAAGTCAAATATTTTTTCACTTTTCTAGAAGTACCATTTGTTTTATACTTCAACTAGGTTTATGCTAACCAATCATATTTCCTTTCTTACCTGAAGCCTGCTGCCATCATGATTGCCTCTAGCTTTAGGTGTTCACTCTTTTAGTTAAAGACAAACAAACAAACAAATGTATTTTAGATCAGCCCTGTCCCGATTCTTCTTTGATGATGAAAATTTCCTGTATCTGCTCTATGTAGTACAGTAGCTACAGTGCTGTTGAGCACTTGAACTGTGCCTAGCAAGGCCACGGAACGGAATTTTTCATTTCAGTTAATTTTACTTATTTTTAAGTGTAAATGCCAACACGTGGGCTATAGTTTTAGACTACTGGATATTTCTGACCCATATTCTTAAAGGCAGCTGCTTGGTTCTGCTGAATGGTTTGCATTCAGACACAGGCAGTGAACAGGAAGCGTCCGTTCCAGCTTCAGGAGCTGGGCACAGCAGCGCTGCACTGTTCCCAGCCTGTTACAGAGGCCTGAGGGCACACTGTTGACGTTCCTAACTGCCTGCATGCTGGCTTTCAAGCTCCGAAAGAACTGGAAGTGGGTGGTAGTAGAGGAGGAACACAGGTCAGCCTCCCAGGATGAAGGGGCCTCTGGAGCAGACTGAAGCTGCTTCTGTTCCTGCCCGAACCCTGTTGGACGCCAGGGAAGAGGGGCCAAAAAATTTAAAGGATGAAAAGTGCCGTCTAAACATTGTAGAGATGGTGATGAGAGTCTGTATCTCTCATGGAATGAGTATTAGAAATCCTCTTCTCTAGAGCTAGGTATTAAAGTCGCCTTAGATTTTCAGACATTCTATAGAAATGCTTTTATTTTCTTGAACGATACAGCATCTTAGTAAAAAACCTCTATCTAATAAAAAAAAATCATGGTTTTAGTTTGTTCTAGAAACAAATGAGGATGGGCTGTTTCAAATAACTCTGTTTAAGCTAAATGTCAACATACGCTAGAATGGCAGATCTTTATTATGCAGAAAAGATACTGGAAGACTGTTGATTGCTTAGGTCGCTTTACATCAGCTTCTTACCGTACTGAAGTAAAAGATACTTTCTTCTTGGAGGCAACACTTGGTTTCTGTACCGGGACTTCAGGTAGGTAGCCGTCCCCACTGAAGAGCAGCATCCAACTCCACAGTTACGTATTCTTAAGAGCTGCTCCCGCTCTTTTATCTGTGACACCCGTTGCTTTTTGTTGTTGTCATCTGATTTTTAAATTACGTTCAGGTTATTTCCATAAACTTTGTGAGGTAAGGATGTGATGATAGTTCTGTTGTCACAGGTCCACAACTTATGGGGAGAAACATGGTTGCCATTACACTGCTCCAATTACTGCTTTCTCTTCACGCCGTAGAGAAGGAAGGTGTAACAGTTCTTTTGTCTTTATTCAGTTGAAATTCTAAAATGTATGTGTGCCTAGTGATACTGTTGTTTGGCTCCAAACTCTCAATTTACTGGTATTTTTGAAAATTCTTTATTTTTAAAAGCATCATGGGAGGACTATCAACTTAGAAACTTTTTAAAGTACAGTTTTATACAGCTTTTTAGGCATATTTTAGATTGGTTTTGTCCATATATAGGTCATAGACATTGACCTATATATTCTCAGAGCCAAAAAAAATCAGGGCATGCATGCCTGGGGAGACTCCAACAGTGACTTTAATTAGTAATTTTGTATGTTCTACTTCTGTTCTCTCTTTGTATTACTTTTAAAGGGAATCTGTATTTCGAGTAAAAATGCTATATGTACTTGTGTGATTACCTCAAGACAGTGTTTCCCAGGCTATAATCACTCCTATGCAGCCTTTGGGAATTTGGTCATTTCTGGCTACTTAGGATATTATTTTCTTAATATTTTTAATTGACTCATTTTAACTTAAAAATTTAACAGAAAACTCAATTATCTCTATAATAAAACCATTATCACTACCAAAAAATTATATCTGTTATTCTAAATAGAGTTGAACTATAGTTAAATAAATGTAAGTTCTGTGAAAATAAAACGTTACTAGATTCTATCTAGCACTGATGTTCAACGGTCAGCCTGAGTATTGTGAAACAGGGTAAGAAGCACATATTATGAAGGCTATTTAAGATATATGGACCTACACACACTTTCTCCTTCTTGTGATCAGGAAGATTAAGAGAACAAATTAAAAATCATCTTCTGTACCTCCAGTCGTTTACACTTAGACTTTGGGAAGCAGTGCTAGCTTAGAATGCCGCATGAGGCAACTGAAGAAAGGTAAAATGTTGGCAAGTGTTGGCTTGAAGTGGATATTGAAATAGTACTATGTGTTCTTCCTATTAGAATTTCAAAGGACTAATAATTCTGGAAATATATTTGCAAGTTAAATCATATTACTTGTTTTCTCCTTTAATGCTTTCCCATTTGTGTTTATGTGGATTCTGTTTCTCCAATTTAATGTTATTTTTTCCCTTTAATTTCTCCAGGTACTTTTAAATTTTTTTGGTGATGTAAAGGTATTTTGTGAAGAAGAATAACTGATAATTTTGTAGGTAAAGAATGTTTAAGCTAAATGTAAACATATGTTAGAATTTCAGTATAGAGCAGACCTTTATTATGCAAAAAGTGGCTCAGGGACTGTAACTCGTTTTAGACTCACTTTATCTAACCTTACTGTTCTAGATCAGCGATTTTCTTTTTTTAAATATGTCTTTATTGATTTCAGAGAGAGGAAGGGAAAGGGAGAGAGAGAGAGAGAGAGAAACATCAATGATGAGAGTCACTGATTGGCTGCCTCGACTGGGGATTGAGCCCACAACCTGGACATGTGCCGTGGCCGGGAATTGAACCACAGTGCTCGACAGCTGAGCCACGCCGTCCTCACTAGATCAGCAATTTTCAACCTGTGTGTGGCAAGAATGTTTTAAACCTGCAATACCTGTTTAGTCAGGTGCACTGATCTCTTTCCCCTTAGATTTCAAATAAAAAAATGACAACAGCCAACACAATAGCCATCCTGCGTGAATGAATCAAAATTATACCTAATTTTTTTGGCAGATCAGCAAAAATATATTATTTGGTAAGAATTTCAGTAATTAGTTTATGTGTGCCATGAGATGAAAAAGGTTGGAAATCGCTGTATTAGAACAAAAGATAGATATAAACTTGGGGGGGGGGTTGACGATCATCAGCAACCACATATTCTTGTTCAGCTACAAGAAGTAGTTCAAAAATCTTGTACCTTGCTTTTAATGATAAAGAAAGTACTCCAGTGACATCTTGTGGCTACTTTAGTGTTAAACCCAAATGCCTTTTTCCTTGACTATGTCACTGTTTCTCAAGCTTCTTAAAACCTTTGCCCGTAAAATAAAGTTTTGCTCATAAAATGCCATATTGTGATAAAAAGCAAGGTCATTTTTTGTTAGCTCAGTGAATCACATTTTCCACTCATTCTGCATTGTCACAAAAGAACAAAAGTAGAGATAGTGAAGCCTCACCCTGAGCTGACAAAGTCCCAGCTGATGAAGACAGTCACTTCCTAACCCCACTATTCGTCACCTTCCGCCCTCCCCACACCAAGGTTAGGACTCTAGCCTCGGGACTGGGTTGGGAGCCAAACGTATTATCTCCACATCTCTATCCTGGGCTGAGTTAGAAGGAGTTTACTAAAGTTACTAACATACAGGGATTCTGGCACCCCTCTGGAGTCTGGATGGGCATGGGCACTGATTCCTCGAAGGGTGACCTTGTTGGGCGAATAAAGTTTTCCATGAATCTTCATTAACTATACTTTTATTGAGCTTAAATGTTATCCTTTTTATTCTAAAAATAATAATGGTTTTTAATTGTTCTAATTATTTAAATTTTCTAAAATTGAAAATGCTTCTAAACTAAACCAGCAGGTTCCTTTTGTTTCTTTTTAATTCTACCCTGCTCTGTATTTTAGACTCTTCAGGGCCCATGTCTCCATTGCTCATAAAACGCCTCTATTCTAGAGTCTTCAGTGGCCTTTAGACCAATTACCTTCTATTTCATTCAAGGCACACTAGGCCTAGAAGGAAATATAATTCTTCTCTTACCTGACCAACTTATTTTAGAGTATATATAGATTATCTGGTAATATAGAATTTTTAAATTGAACTTCTTATAAACCAGGAAAGAATGATGTCATGTGTGTGTCCTTTGTTTCCCTTTCCTCTGTATTTTTTCTTGTCCCTTTTGTATATGTTACCAAGTCTAATGTCATAACAATATTGTATCTGTGGTGAGTTCTAATTGTAAGCCTACATGTCCAGCTAGTTTAGTATCATTCAGCATATCATTTCTTTCACAGAGCTTATCTCACCTCAATCCCATGTACTCTTGGAATGGCATGAGTGAGTTATTCAAAAAAGTAAACTGCAAAGCCTTTAATATCATCTACTCCCGGAGAGTCTTTAATAACACTGTAGCTCTTAAGGCAATCTTGTCATTATCCTCAAAAGTTTTAAGGAAAAAGTTCAGTTTTAAGTATTTGTGTGTATTCAACTGGACTAATATGAAAAATGTAGGTTTTACAAAAGAATGTGTCTGAGTCATCTTAATGAGCTAAAGATTTTCTTATTTTTAGACTAGAAGAAATGGAAGAAAAATATCTAATGAGAGAATCAAAACCTGAAGATGTACAGATGATTACAGAATTAAAAGCCATGCTTACAGAAAGAGACCATGTCATAAAGAAACTAATTGTAAGATATTTTGTTTTTGGTGTAACCATGTAGTAAATCAAGAGACTGTTGATTGGGAAGACAGGGGGAAGCATTTTTAAGTAATGCTAAACAAAAACTGAAAGTATAAAATATGCGCACTTTGATTGAAAGTTTATTAAAATGTTATGAACAAGGGAAATAAATTCTAAGTAATTTTAAAATTTAAATTTGGTATTAGGATAAGGAGATTGTGCCTCTTTTTTCAATATTTTAGTACATATCAAGTGTTTAATAATATATCATTGTCAATGTACAGTTAATATACCCTTGAGGTGTCTGTATTGTACATGCAGAATTAGAATTGGATAGTAAAGAACAGTCAACACATTCATGCATTGGTCTGCATTGTAGGTTAGTCATGTTAATTTCCTAAAGTGTGTGTCCCAGGAGGCACCCCATGGAAGAAAGGTGCCATGATGTAGCCTGAGCCACAGGCTCTCTTGAAGAGTCTCAGTCCGCGTTGAGGTGTTAGGAGTTCTGAGAAATTCATCAGGGAAGAAAATACAGACTTAACAATTACACTGCTTCCATTAAAGCCACTAATCCTTAAGAATAAAAAGTACGCATGTTTTAAACTTCATAAGACATTGCAGAGTCTTCTAAATTGTATGTTCTGATCAATAATTAAGATACTGCTTTTTACTGCCTATAACAAATGAAAAATCTTTCAGAGTAAAACTAGAAATAGAACACTAACCATTCCTATTTGCTCATCAATCCCTTCAACTAATAACTTTGGACATTAGCATGCAAAGAGAGCCTAAAAGCACTTATTTCTGAAGGCCTTTTACCTTAACATATCCCTTTTAGCATTCTAGACCTCGACAGCAAGTCTGTTGTCTGGGTCTAGACGTTCCTGCCACAAGCAGCAGGTAGAACTGGGGTTCGTAGATGAAGCGGGCATCGGAAAGATGGAGCATGTGCTGTGCTGCTTCAGCCCACTAACCACCCCCTTCTCCCAGCATTGAGAGCAGGAGCACAGGCCTCACAGATTGTTGTCTGATAGCAGTAGATTCATGGAAAATTAGCTTACATTCCATACATGAAATTAGCAAGTGTACTACGTGTATGTCATCTGTGGTCCATAGAAATAGCTATTGATTTTCTAGTTCTTACTGAGCAGGTGTAACAGATAAAATTGTATTTTTTCCTCACAACAGAATAGGTATTAGACCTCAGAGTAAAGTTAACTTTACAAAGCAACACAGTTGGTGACAGAGCCAGGCATCAATCTAGCCAAGGGTTGTTCCACACTCTTCCTACTACACCCCAATTCTGTGGACTGGGAGGCACATGGGCTGAAATTAACGATGGAACCGCTAGTGGTAACGGAGAGGGAGATGAAGAATCTAGTTCTGCTAGAGCACAACCCTGCCTTTCACACACTGTTCCATTTCCTATGTTTACTTCCTCCCGTCTGGTGGCTCAGTAGCACAGGTTGTTGGGGAAGGCGAAGGCGAAGTGTTTGTCTCTCTGTGGGCCGTTCACTTTTTCTCTGTTCTCCGGTTACCACCGCTGTCATGCATTGATGTCTCAGAGAGCAGCTTGGACAAGATCACATACCTTTCCAGTACTCAAGAATAACAGTATATCCTAGTGTCATCTTCATATGTGGAAACAGCTCAACCATGCACACAGCTCCACAAATGCAGGTTAAGCCGGTTCAAATTGCACTGTCAGCCCTTCACAACAGAGATGGAGCAAATAAAACATTTGGACCCAGTCTTAAGGAAAAAGGTATTAAAGGATAGAGAAGAGTCCCGGAGCATAGGGTTTAAAAGATGTTGAAAACTTACCTACCAGCAGTCTTTAAGACACTGGCAATCGGGTTGAGAAATCTTTGAGCAAGTTATATAAATCTTCATTCAGGTTTTTACTACATTTTGAATGAAATGGCATTTATACAATTAAGTTGTTCAATATTCAACAGAAATTGTTTAAGAGATGTTTGTAATTCTTTTGCTTAGGAGGATAATAAATTTTATCAGCTGGAATTAATCAATCGAGAAACTAACTTCAACAAAGTGTTTAATTCAAGTCCTACTGTTGGTGTTATTAATCCATTGATTAAGGTACGTGCTATACACACAGTGAAATAGGGATATGGTTTAAAACTTGATGACATTTTTATAAAATATTTAGAGCAGCATGGGCTGAAGCTTCCAAAAGATGTTATCCTAAATTTAATAATCTAGGACTAAAATCTATGAAATCTTTATGTATTAGTTTTCAGAATGAGACTCCTATAATCATTTATTTGTTGATAATACTCCTTAAAATAACATCTTATTAATATTATAAAACTTTGGTGCTATCATTTTGTTTTTCATATCTCTAAAGAAAACTAACTTCTAAGTCTCCTCAAGATAACTTTCCGTCATTTCCTTAGTGTTCACCAGCCTCTGGGGTGGGGAGGTCCTGAAAGACACTCCAGCCTGTACACCCAACAGCCCTCCCGAAGGCCTGCCGTCTCAACAGACACTGGGTTGGACCGGCTGTCAGAGAAAGGCTTTACCTTTCTCAGTCTTACGACCTTTCCTTAACAATTAAAATTGAACATGACCTATTCTGATACTTGATTACTCCTTTAGGATAGAAGAGCCTTATAGATAAATGACATGGACATGGCTAAGTCTTGTACATCTCTGTACCCCAGCTTCCTATGGCTCCCACCATAGTGCTTTGGGTACAGTGGTGTTCAATAAATATCTGACCAGTTGCAAAATTGCATCACATTTCCTATAAGGTACCAAAATTATTCTAGTGATGAAAGCAAGTAATAAGGAATAAATAATTAATGTATATTGGCTTCATAGGATTACATATATTTTAGCAGAATTCAGTAGAAATAAAAGTGCTAGTGCTAAAGATATTCTTTAATTCAGATTTTATTAATTTGTACATCATGCCTAATTTCTATTAGGCCATTAGTCAGGAATTTTTGCCTTCAAAGGCCATAAAATGTCTGTGTTAAGAACATGGAATATGTCTTCTCACAAATTAAAGTGCTCCAAACTTAGATGTTTTATAAAATAGAATGACTGAAGTGGAGAGGCCTATAGCTGTATTTCTAGAGCCTAAAATATTGCCTGGCACATAGAATGCTCTCAATAAATAATTGGTGAATGAATAATAAATGTAGTTAGTTTTAGTTTTAAGTTAATAATAAGCTTTTAATTATAAAGCAAGATTATGAAACTTGTTAATACAAGATATACTAGAAATATTTTCCTTTTATTATTTATTTTATTGGAATTAGATTTTTAGCTACAAAACCATTACTATATAACTTTACCAATGATACCTTTGATTTCTTAAAATAGAAACCTTAAGGTGGTTTCATTATGCCCTCTAGTGACTTGAACAAGAAAATGCAAAAGATACATCTGAGAACTTTCAAAACTATTTTGACTCCTAAGAGTGATTTCAATTTTCACAAATAGTTCTGAAGAAAATATTATTCTTACTTTCTTTTTTCAGTTATGCTAAAACAGGCTCCTATCAGAGACTCTATGGTCATAGACTATGATAGAGAGGACAGTGTCTAGATAGTAAGATTATTACTTTGTAAGTAAAGGAAAAGGGCCTTCTTATCTATTGTATTTTTTTTCCCAACCTCTGCGGTAATTTTCCAAAAGTTATTTCATAAATTTAGCATACATTTAATTAGTAAAATATGGGAATATGCAAAATATTTTACAACATTCCCATATTTTGATTCTAGAGGTGTGAATAAAGTTAATAATTTACAAGATAATAAATTTTGATAATCTGTGATTATATTCCCCTTTTTAAAGAACAATTAAAAATAAAAAATTGATTTGTTTTATAATCTTTAAATTTTTTTCAAAAGATTGAGAGCCAATTAATGATACTACCAATTAATTGGGAACTGAAGACTTAACTATGCAGATTTAGTTTTCTCTCTTCAGAAAGATGGTGCAGTAAATTTAAGACCAAATTATTTTTCTAAGTTAACTTTAGGTCTTAAGTAGAAATGTGAGATTTACTTCAAACTACATTGCCAAGCATTTCTCGTTACTTTTTTTTCCAGGCAAGGACTGCCTCCCTTTGACAGACGGCTAAAGTTCACAGGGCTCTCTCTTATATTTATGTTTAACTTGACACCTTCTCCTAACTTTAGCCTAAATCCTTGTGGTATCTGAAAGACCTCCTCTCTTCCCCTCTGTCTTCCCTTTCCTCCCAGTATTCTTATCGCCTGGCAATTTCCACCTCCTCCGCCTCTCCTCAGGAACCGTTCCTAAAGGTTTCCTCCTCCTCCTCCTGTCTGTCCTAGCAGCATGTCTGTGAGGATTCCATGTAGATAAAAAACACCTCCAAGGACCCCCAGACCACACTTTGGGTAACACTGGTTCAATTTAGCATCCCAACTTAACAGAAAGCTTCCAAAGCTTCCCCATGCCAAATTTATATCTTCTACGATTCCTATTTTCTCATTTGTCCTTATGCAGGGACTGTCCTCACGTGTGTTATTTTTAATGCAGCAAAAGAAGAAGAATGATAAATCACCAACAAACAGGTTTGTGAGTGTTCCTAATCTAAGTGCTCTGGAATCTGGTGGAGTGGGCAATGGACATCCTAACCGCCTGGATCCCATTCCTAATTTTCCAATCCACGACATTGAGTTCAACAGCAGCAAGCCACTTCCACAGCCAGTGCCACCCAAAGAGCCCAAGACATTTTTGAGGTGAGCCCCGTCTCACCAGTGATTTTTTTTCTCTTTTTTAACTTGAGAAATTTATCTTCTTACATTGTAGAAATCTACTACTTTAAGAATAGCCTAGGAAAATTCTGTGAAATATTTTCAAAATATATTTATCACCTCTCTAGAGAACTGTTTTTTTTTACTTTTAAAAAGACTTTTTCCAGCCCAGCTGGCATGGCTCAGCCATTGAGCATCAACCTATGATCCAGGAGATCTCGGTTCAATTCCCGGTCAGGGCACATGTCCAGGTTGGGAGCTTGATCCCCAGTAGGGGGCGTGCCAGAGGCAGCTGATCAATGACTCTCTCATTGATGTTTCTCTCTCCCCCCCCACCTTCCTCTCTCTGAAATCAATAAAGATATGTTTAAAAAAAGAAAAAAAGATTTTTTCCAATTTGTTAGGCAATTTTCTAAATGCTTAAAGAGGTGCTAATGTAATTCACATGCTTGGAATTTTAATATTTATGGACTCTTGCTTCACTTTTAGTATTGTCACCAATTTTTCATTAATCATCCTTATTACAGAACTTAAAAATTTGTTTTAATTTAGTGGCTTTTATTTGTTTCTTATATGTTTATTTTTTCCCTTTCTTGTTTACCAGGCTTACTTATAAATATATATGCCTATTGCCAAAGTAAAAAATACGTAAGCTCTGGGAACTTAATATATGTAAGCAAAAAATAAATTTAGAAAAAAGTTTTTAAAATTGACATCCCAATTTTAAGTTATCTCAGAATTGTTGATTAAATGCATTAACAAATAAAATTTAAACAAAATCCAGTTGTCTATCCATTAAAGATTAAAGTCAGAAAGTAGTCATTTTGTGCTTAACTTACTATTACTTATTTTGTGCTGCTTTAAATTTATTTACTTTTTAACTTATTTTTACTAATTCTTAGCAGTGTCACTAGTAATAGTCTTACAGGTAGACTTTCTTTTTCTAGGTTAAGTGATTAATGACATAGTTAATAACTAATTATTTTAAATAGAAAAAAAATCACAAGAATAAAAAATAGCCAAGTACACCTTTGATTGTGTCTCCTGCTAAATATTTTGTGTTGCTTATTTCCCCCCGTGCATGGGTGTGTTCAGGTATCAGTAAGATGCATGTGCATGAGCTCAAGGAACATGACTACTGGAGTTGCCATTACACATTGTTGCGTGCCTTGTAATTTCCCCCAAAGACGGTAGGGATGCTTTCATTTTCTCAACTAGCCCAAAGAATCTTTAGTTTAACTTAAGTATAAATTATATAACTTTGGAAATGGAGGGGAAATTGAATTTTTAATGCACTCCTCTCCCCTAGAGTACTTGCTTATGGAATTATGAAATGAAAGTTTAATATAAATATACTATAGTAAAATACCATACTGTGGTTTAATTAATGTAGTTACATTTAAGGACACATCTGTATGAATCAAGTGCTGTGTCAGATTCTGAAATTAACTAAAGAAAAGGTACTGAAAGAGGAATGTTATCTTGTTCTCTCTTATTCCCCCATGCCTGAATTTTTTTTATTTTTTATTCAAAGGTGACATTATTTTCCTCAACGGTTTGATTTTGCTTTTTGTAATTGTTGTGATGTGGCTCCTCCTGAACTGACTTCATCCAAGCTGCTGCTGCACTCTCATGGCCTCATGGAGTGGAGAGCTGAATCTAGAGTAGAGTAGCAGCAAATCTTTAACGCGCATCTTCTAACACAGGGAACCACTTGGTCATCCACGCTGATGTTTTATGTGCTTTACCCTTCATTTTGCAAAAGAGCTTAATGCTGGGTTACATGTCTCTCTTTTTATGAATTCAGTCCTCCTCAGAGTGAAGCTTCCCCGGCGGCTTCTCCAGATCCCCAGCGCCAGGAGTGGTTTGCCCGGTACTTCACATTCTGAAAGAATTGGGTTGGCACAGCTCTGAGTGGACTGTTACTAAGAGCATGACCTTACATAATGAAGAACAGGCCTTCCTATGTCAAACACTGTGAACGAGAAAGTATTTGTCTCTCCGATCTGAAAATGCACTGTATTACCTGTGATATTGGAATCATTCTTATGCGGTACTATGTTATGTGTGTAATTATAATAGTTATTTTTAATTGAGATGGAAGAGTCTTTAACCTTTGTAATTACTGCATAATAAATTTTGTTAGAACAAACAATAATGCTTTTCATTTTATGCTTTTCATTTTTTTCAAGTAAGTTTAATTTTTTAAATACATTTTGATTCCAGGTAAGACTTGCCAAAAAGTTTTACTGCATAATTATTATAAAATACTAAATTATTTGGTTTCAGTAATCATAACAAAATCAGGATAGGCAAGTATGTTATCTTACTTTGTTCAATTACTATGTATAGGTATAACTAAACTGTATTCTCTAAACTTACAAGGCTAGAATGAAAAATTTATGGAAATTGTGAATACTGCTGACTTATTTAGAGCGTTACAAGCTCAGGTTGTTATTTGTGCTTCTGATGCCTGGCTATAAATCAGAGGTTCCCATGAGTCCCTCCTTGGGTTCAGTTAATTTGCTAAAGCAAGTCACAGAACTCAGGATACCCATTTACTCACTAGATTACAGGTTTATTACAAAGGATATTAAAGGATACAAACAGCCAGATGAAAACAGATAGGGTGAGGGTCCCCCCTCGTGGACTTTAGGCCCTAGCTCAGTGAAATGTGAAAGTTTCTTGTTCCCAGCCTGCAGTTCTCCAAATGCAGTCCTTTTGGTTTTCTATGTAGGCTTTATTACATAGGCATGATTGATTAAATTAATTGGCCACTGGTGATGGAACTCACCAGAGGCCAAGGGGTTCCAACCTGCTAATCACATGGTTGGTTCCCCTGGCAACTAGCCCCCATAATTAGGTGGGGTCCAAAAATCACCTCATTAATATAACAAAAGACACCTTTATGGCTCTCATCACTTAGGAAATTCCAATCCTTCTTAACCTCTTCCAAAACACTGAACAAGAGGGAATAATTCCTAACGCATTCCCAAATTGGGAATTAAGAAGTAAAGTTGTCACTATTTGCAGATGACATGATACTGTATGTTGAAAACCCTAAAGATTCCACAAAAGAACTATTAGAAACAATAAAAAATACAGTAAAGTTGCAGGATACAAAATCAATATACAAAAATATGTTGCATTCCTATATACTCACAATAAAATATCAGAAAGAGAAATGAAGGGAACAATCCTATTTACAACTGCAACAAAAAGAATAAAGTACCTAGAAATAAACTTAAAAGAGGTGACGAACCTATACACTGAAAACTTATTATAAGACATTGTTGAAAGAAACTGAAGAAGACATAAGAAATGGAAAAATATTCCATGTAAGAATAAAAAAATCAAAGGGTAAAGTTTTTAAAAATTAAAGTCATGTCAAAGCAGTACTATTTCCAGCATTTATTGACAATGTGTCGAGGACTGTTTTAGAACTAGTTATATGGGGGGCGGAGTCCTTGCTTTGTGGAGCTTATATTCTTGTGGGAGGAGAGATGAGCATTCCAGGCAGAAGTAACAGCCAATGCAAGGTGCTAAGGCAGAAGAGAACCAGGAATGGCTTAGGATCAGCATTGCTGCTATAATGGAGTGAGCACAGGAGAGTAGTAGGATATACAATGAAAAAAGATATTTAAAGACTAAAATAAAGTCATAAAAACAAACATTTTAGTGATATGACAAAAATTCAATTCAACAAACATTACTCAGCCTCTTCAGGTGGAAAACACTGTTTTAGGAGCTTCAAAACCAGCCAAATTTCCTGCTTGCATTTTACCAGAATGTAAATTATGAAATAAAATGGAATAAAATAATAGACAATAGGACAAAAATAGAAATTAAGAATTATTGTAGTACCATAAAATAATTTTAAACTACACAAACATTTATGTAAATAAAACAATAAATGATTCAAAACGACATAATTATCAATGTGAAAGATTAAGTGGTAGAGGAACATGTTAAAAGTAAAAGAACGGAGATAAATAGACCATGCTAACAATAAAAGAGCAGAGGTAGCTATATTAATTTCAGACAAAGCAGACTTCAAAGCAAGGGAAGTTATCAGGGATAGAGAGGGGTATTACATAATGATAAAGGGGTCGACATGCCAGGAAGATATAACAATCTTTAATATGTATGGGCCTCAAAATATGTGCGGCAAAACTGATAGACTGCAAGGAGAAACAGATGTATCCACTATTATAGTCAAAGACTTAAACACCCCTCTATAGAAATGGACAGGCCCAGCAAGCAGAAAACCAGTAAGGCCATAGCTGAACTCAACACCACCATCAATCACGTGGATACAACGGACATCTATAGACCACTTCATCCAACAACATCAGATTACATTCTTCTCAAATTCACATGGAACATTCAAAATATACCACATTCTGGGCCATAAAACACACCTTAAATTTTTTAAAAATAGAAATCATACAGTGTCAGCTCTAAGACCACAATGGAAGTAAACTAGAAATTAATAAAAAGCTGAAAAAAAATCACAAAATACTTGGAGATTAAGCAACACACTTTTAAATACCATATGGGGCAAAGAAGAAATCTTAAAATTTTTAAATATTTTGAACTGAAAATGAAAACAATTTATTAAAATTGGTGAGATGCAGCAAAGGTAGTACACAGGGAAATTTAGAGCATCGAGTGCATATATTAAAAAAGAAGAAAGATCTAAAATCAATTATCTAAACTTCTACCTTAGGTAACTAGAAAAAGAAGAGCAAATTAAATCCAAAGTAAGCAAAAGGAAGGAAATATTAAGAAAAAGCAGAAATCAATGAAACAGAAAAGAGGAAATCAATAAACTCAACAAAACCAAAAGCCAGTTCTTTGAAAAGATCAATAATATTGATAAGCCTCTAGCCAAGCTAAGAAAAAAAGAGAGAAGACACAAATTACTAATATCAGAAATAAAAGAAGGAATATCACTACAGGTCACAAGGACATTAAAAGGATAATAAATGTTATAAACTCTACACCCACAAATTTGATAATGAAGATAAAATGGACCAGTTCCTTGAAAGACAATCTGCTGAAACACACAAGAAAAAATAGTCTAACCAGGCCTATATCTATTAAAGAAATTGAATCAATAATAATCTTCCAAACCAGAAAGCATCAGGCCCATGGGTTTACTTGAATGCCACTAAACATTTAAGGACAAAATTACACCAATTTTCTAAAATCTCTTTCAGAGCACAGAAAGAGGGACTACTTCCAAACGCATTCTTTTAGGCCAGCATTACCCCTCATACCAAAATCTGACAAAGACATTACAAGAAAAGAGAACAGTTATCTGTCATGAATAAAGATGCAAAATCCTCAACAAAATATTAACAAATTGAATCCAATGATATTAAAAGAATTTGGCACCACACCAAGTGAGATTTATCCAAGGTATGTAAGGCTGGTTCAACATTTGAAAATAAATTAATGTAATCTATCACATCAAGGGGCTAATGAAGGAAAATCACAGGATCATATCAAGAGATGCAGAAAAAGCACTTGACAAAATCATAGGGGGTTGGGGGAGGTATAAGAGGGTATGGGGGGATAATGGTGATGAAAGGAGACGACTTGGGGTGGTGAACACAATACAATATACAGAGGATGTATTATAGAATTGTATATCTGAAATCTATATAATTTTATTAACCAATATCATCCCAATAAAAAATAAACATTCATGGTAAAAACTCTGAGAAAAGTAAAAATAGAGAACTTCCTCAACTTGATAATGCACATCTACAGAAAAACCAACAGCTAACATATTTAGTGGTGAGAAACTCGAAGTTTTCCCACTAAGATCAGGAACAAGGCAAGTTTGTCCCCCCTCATCACTGTTTTCAACAGCATACTGGAAGTCCTAGCTAAATGCAAAAAGACAAGGAAATAAAAAGCATACAGATTGGGAAGAAGGAATAAAACTATCTTTACTCACAGATGCCATGATGGTCTATTTAGGAAATCTAAGGGAATCTACAAAAAAACCCTTCAGCACTAATAAATTATAGCAAGACTGCAGGATACAAAGTTAATATGCAAAGTCAATTGCTTTCTTATATAATCGCAATGAACAAGAAATTGAAATGAAAAGCATGTTACCATTTACATTAGCACCCCATCAAAGGAATAGTTAGATATAAGTCTAACAAAATATGTACAAGATCTATACCAAGAAAACTATAAAACTAAGATGGAAGATATCAAAGAATTAAATGGAAAGATAGCTATTCCATGTTCATGAAAAGACTCAATATTGTCAAAATGTCAGTTTTTCACAACTTGATCTATAGATTCATCCCATTCCAGTCAAAATCCAGCAAGTTATTTTGTGGAAGTTGACAAACTGATTCTAAAGTTTATATAGAGAGGCGAAAGACCTGGAATAGCCAACTCAATATTGAAGGAGAACAGAGGACTGACATTACCCAACTTGAACACTCACCATAAAGCTACAGTATTGGTATTGGAGAGCATGGTATTGGTGAAAGAATGGACAAATAGATAAATGGAACAGAGCAGAGGGCCCACAAATACACCCATGTAAATATAGTCAACCGGTCTTTGACAAAAGAGCAAAGGCAATACAGACCTTCAACAAACAGGCATAGATAGTCCTTTCAACAGATGGTGCTAGAACAACTGGACATCCACATGCATAACACAAAATTTAGATCTCACACGCTTCACAAAAATTAACTCAAAGTGCATCATAGACTTAAGTGTTAAACACAAAACTGCAAAAGTCCTAGAACATAGGAAAAAATCTAGATACCCTTGAGTTTGGTGATGTTTTTTTTTTAATCCTTATCTGAGGAAATTTTTTCCATCACTTTTCAGAGAGAGTGGAAGGGGGAGGGGGGAGAGAGAGAGAAACATCGATGTGAGAGAGACACATTGAATGGTTGCCCCCCCCCCCATCTGGGGCCGGGGATTGAGCCTGCCCTTGGCTGGAACAGAACCCAGGACCCTTCAGTCTGCGGACCAACACTCTAACCACTGAGCAAAACCGGCTAAGGCTGCTGATGACTTTTTAAAGTACACCACCAAACACACAATCCATGAAAGAAACAACTGATAAGCTGGACTTGTTTAAAATTTAAAATCTGCACTGTGAAACAGAATGAGAGTCCTGGCTGGTGTGGCTCAGTTGGTTGAGCATTGTCCTGTGCACCAAAGGGTTGCGGGTTCGATTCCTAGTCAGGGCACATACCCAGGTTTTGGGTTTGATCCCCAGTGGGGGGCATGCAGGAGGCAGCCAATCAATGACTCTCATCACTGATGTTTCTATCTCTTTCTCCCTCTCCCTTCCTCTCTCTGAAATCAATAAAACCATATTTAAAAATAAAATCAATAGAGTGATTATGATTTTTTTAAACAGAATGAGAAGACAGACTTATCAAATACAGATTATTTGCAAGACATAATCTGACAAAGTACTCTTAAAATTCAACAATAAGAAAACAAGCAACCTAACGGAGCATTGGGGAGAAAAAGGGACATCTGTAATACTTTAAACAAAAATAAAAATTAAATTAAAAAAAGGAAAAAAAAAAAACAAGCAACCTGATTTAAAAATGAGCAAAAGACCTGAGATGGTACCTCACCAAAGATACACAGTTATAAAAAGTAACCATATGAGAAGATGTTCAACATCTTATGTCAGAGAAATGCAAAATAAAACGACAATGAAGCACCATTATGCACCTATTAGAATGACTAAAATCCCAAACACTGACAACAAATGCTGAAGAGAATGTGGAGCAGCAACAGGAACTCTCATTCATTGCTGGTGCGAATGCAAACAGATACTTTAGAAAACAATTTGGTAGTTTCTTACAAAACTATACCATATGATCCAGCAGTCATGCTCCTTGGTATTTACCAAAAAGAATTGAAAGCTTATGTTGCATCAAAACCTGCACATGGATGTATATAGCAGCTTTCTACATAACTGGCAACACTTGGAAGGAGCCAAAATGTCCTTCAGTGAGTGAGTGAATTCATCCAGATAATGGAATATTATTCAGCAACAAAATGAAATGAGCTATCAAGCCATGAGAGACATGGAGGGACCTTAGATGTGTATTACTAAGTGAAAGAAGAGGATCTGAAAGGCTATCCATCTATTGTATGACTCCAACTATAGGACATCCTGGAAAAGGCAAAATTATGAAGATCAGTTGTTGCTAGGAGTTAGGTGAGAGGGCAGGATGAATAGAACACAAGATTTTTAGGGCAATGAAACTATTCTGTATACTACAATAGTGTATATATGTTACTGTATATCTGTCAAACCCCACAGAATGTACACCAACAGTGAAACTACTGTAAACCATGAACTTTGAGTGATAATCATGTCAATGTAGGTCTATCCATTGTAAAACAATGCACCACTCTGGTAAGTGGATGTTGATAGTGGGGTAGATTGTGGGTGTGTGTGGGAGAGTGGGTATATGAGAACTCTGTACTTTCTGCTCAATTTTGCTGTGAACCTAAAATTGCTCTAAAATTATTTATTTTTTATTTAAAAAAATAAATTTTAGCCCGTCTGGCATGGCTCAGCAGTTGAGGATCGACCTGTGATCCAGGAGATCAAGGTTCGATTCCTAGTCAGGGCACACGCCCAGGTTGTGGGCTCGATCCCTGGTGGGGGGCCTGCAGGAGGCAGCCAATCAGTGACTCTCTCATCATTGATGTTTCTCTCTCTCTCCCTCTCCCTTCCTCTCTCTGAAATCAATAAAGATATATTTAAAATATATATATACAACTTTTAAAAAATCAATTTTATTTCTATATATTGGAAAGGAACAATCAGAAATTAAAATTGAAAATATCATTTACATAGGACCAACAAGTATGATTTCCCCCTCCCACATGATTTTATCTGAGTTAGAGGTAGATTTACAAAAGATCAAACATAGTTGAGATATATTACGTATTTAACACCTCAATAAATGGTGGAGGTTTACTTTGTTCAAACGTCGTAATGACTCATTATTGACATGTAAAGTCTTCCCATATTGACTTATAGATGCTATTCAACCCCAACAAAAATCCCAGCTTTTTAACAGAAAATGACAAACTGGTTTTAAAATTCATACGGAAACACAAAACCGCTTTGAAAAAGAACAAAACTGGATGCAAAAACTATCTGATTTCGACTCATTCATTATAAAGCTACAGTAATCAAAGACAACGTGGTATTTTTGTAAAGATAGACAAGTAGATAGGGCCACAGAATAGGAAAGTCTTAAACCCACGCATACAAGGACAACTTATTTTTCACCTAAGTGCAAAGGCTTTTCAGTGGGAAAAGGATAATTCAAGAAATGGTGCTAGCTATCCACATGCCAAAAGAGTTACCTGAGATCGTATTTTCGCATGCACACAACCAGCTCAAAGTGGGTCCTCTGCGTACACATCAACCTTCGCTCTAAAGCTTCTAGAGGACACAGGAGCAAACCTTCGTGGCTTTGGGTCTGGTGGAGTTCTGAGCCCAAACGCAGTCCGGACGCTCCCTCCAAGGCCCGCACCCTCCGCTCCACCCGCGGCCCGCGCGGCCTCAGCCCCGCCCCGGCTCCGCGCGCCCCGCCCCGGCTCTCCGCGCCTCCGGGACCTCCCGGACCTCCGCGCCCCGCCCCTCCGCCCCGCCCCCTCCGCGCCCCGCCCCCGCCCCGCCTCCTCGCGTCTCGTGGCGCGCGCCCGCCTCCCCACCCGGAAGAGCCACCTGAGCTGCGAAGTTGGGCGGTTCGCCGCCCGGCCACCGTCGGGAGCGCCGGCCCAGCCGAGCCGAGCCGAGCCGAGCCGAGCCGAGCGCTCGCCCGGCGCCGCTTCTCCCTCGGGCGAGGCGGGCCCGCGGAGCCTCCAGCGGCCCCGCGCGCGCCCTGCCCGCCCCGCCCCGCCCCCACCGGCCTCCCCGCGCCCCGGGCCCGCGGCGCGCCCCCGCCGCCAGGCCGTAGCCCTCCGCGCCCCGAGTGACTTCTGGCGCTGCGCGTTGGCCCGTAAGTGACCGCCGCTGCTCGCTCAGCAGTGTGTACTTTCACTCCCGCCGTTCGCCCAAGTAGCGCCCACATTTGGTTAGTGCAGAAACTGTTCAGCGCCGGGACGGTCCGGTGGCAGAGCCGCCCCGCAGCGGAGCCCGGGAAGCGTCGGAGACCTGCGCAGGGCGGCGGTCGGGGGAGCGGCCCTCCGCGCGGGGCTCAGCGCCTGTGCCCGGCGGCGGGCGGGCGGCGGGGCGGGCGGGGCGGGGCCTGCGGGCGGGGCGGGGCCAGGGCGCCGCGCGCCCCGCGAGAGGGCGTGGCTCCGGGCAGGTGCGGCGCGGCAGCTGGCGGGGGCGGTGATTCCCGGGGAACCCGCTGGCCGCAGTCACTGGTTTTGATTGTATTTTAACCCCAAATATTTCAATAAGAAAGCGGAAGGGGGACTAGAAAGTTGTAGAAGAATAAGTGGCTCCAGTTTGTATCTGGGTGAGTACGTTGGCGGGGTTAGCAAACTGCTTAGAAACAGTTGATCAGTTTTGCGCAGATATTGAAAGTGAATGCTGTTTTTTAAGAAGATGCTCTGTTAAAAAAGACAGGCGAAATTTAATCTGATCTGAATTTCAACCATGAATTCTGTGGCTGCCCCCTTCCTGCCCGGTGTGGAGCTGTATTTTAAGTTGCTAAACTTGTGGCTCCAAATTTAATATGCATTTATAGACTCTGGTAGCCACTCTTGGAAGTACAGTTTTGTTTTTGTTTGTTAAAGCAAAGGCCACATCATGGAAAGACTATATGATTGGATCCTTCCTGGGTGCTTTCTCTGCTTTACACTTGGCTGAGTTGACATTACCTAACCAAAACAAATTACTGTCAATGTAGTGCCCATAATTTATGTTCATTTATTCTCCTAGATACACATAGACTCATCTGTTAATCTCATACTGGCTTCCTGTAGTTGTCAGGATTCTTTAATCATTTTTCTTTTTATAGAGCCTAATGCAGTTAATGTTAGTTGAATGAGATAAGTCAAATTAATGTACACTTGTCCTCCAGTGCTCTCTCTGTTTCCAAACCAAGTAAGAGTTTCTTAAATGATCCAATTCGGACAGTTTATTTGGGATTGTCACCTCATTTAAGTTTAATCTTTCTCTCCTTTGTGCTCCTATTTATGCTGCATTTTACCACTGTTAGAGTGCTGTTATATTCATCTGTCCTTTAGTTCTCTGAGGGGATAGAGAACCTTTCGTTGTGCTTTCATTTCAAAGCATAGCTCCTTGAACTTGGTACATATCTGCATGTACACATGAAAACAGAATGGGGTAGGCCCTTTTAATCTGTAGATACAGATTTAAAAAAATATTGCCAGGGGAATAGGATAGGTGAAGTAATAAAATACTGTACTTATTCTCAATCTGTAGTTATTTAAAGACCAATTTTCCTTTCTTCAGTTTAATTATTTAGTGGGTTTTTTTTACACTCTTGACAGTTGTTTTTGCTGAAGCCAATAGTTTTCCTGGGCCAGGAAGAGAAAACAGGAAATAAATTCACCTCCAAATCGAAATTTCTAAAGCCAATCTGATAACTATTCAAGTCATAACTGGCTATCAATCTGAATAGTAGTGTATGTTCCGTTTATGTAGCAGAATACGTGTGTGTGTAACTAGAGAGATAGAAAGAGATGTTTTTTATATGAATAAAACCCAGAAACAGGACACTTGCAGAGAACTCTATCATGAGTAACTTTTGTCAAAGGACTAGCATTTAAGATTTTATACTTGAGAACAAATGTGTGTGTGGAAACTGGTTAAAGAAAAGGCAAGGACCTTTTACATAATACAGGGCTAATGAGGAGGAAGTTTCCTGGAAAGGAAATGGGGAAGACTTTGGGCCATTTTGGAATTTGATAATCAGTACCAACATAATTCTTTTCCCACTTAAAAAATAATACATTTACTAAGTAACAGATAATTCAGATCTAATTGAAGTATAAATTCAGTTAGTATTTTGAGATTATAGCATGACCTAAAGCCAGGATGATGTACAACCACACAGTTGTTTGGTACTTTTGTGTAAGTCTAGTAGCAAAGGTGTAATACAGTTCTTTCTTTTTTCTTTAGCTACCTAGATTCAGGATGAATAGTGATCACGTTGCACTGGTTGGCCAAGTGTTTGAGTCCTATGTTTCGGAACACCATAAGAGCGATATTCTTGTAATCCTGAAGGAAAGAGATGAAGATGCTCATTACCCAGTTGTGATTAATGCCATGACCCTTTTTGAGACCAACATGGAAATTGGGGAATATTTCAATGCATTCCCCAATGAAGTACTAACTATTTTTGATAGTTCACTGCGAAGATCAGCCTTGGCAATTCTTGAGTCCCTTTCTCAGCCTGAGGGTGTCTCCATGAAGCAGAATCTTCATGCTAGGATATCAGGTGAATCATTTAAGGATTTTATTGTCATGTTTTTCTCTAGGAAGGTTTTTGAGAATCCCTAACACATATTGCATATCGAACTCTAAGAAATAATTGTTATTTGTACTTATAAATATTTTCATCATGTGGTTGATATGGCACTTGTCAGCCCCAGGAGTTTTCATGAAGCATTCCACAGGAATTTGGAAATAAGTTTGTTTTCTGAGAGTTAAATTGTAAAGCCAACACAGAATAGAGCAGAGATATACAAAAATTATCCTAAGCAGAAGTCTGACTCCTTTACTGACGAAATGTAATGCAATCTAAGTTAATATAAATATAGAATATTTTCACTAGAAAGCGGGCAAGTCAGCCTTGGAAGCATAAAAAAAGAAGTCATAGTGGCAAATGTTGGCAGTGCCTCCCTTGTTTGTATAGTATGTAGTATATGGAGAGAGAGTTTCAGCAAGCAACAGAAAATTCAAGTCTATCTGTGGACTTGTAACCTGTAACACCAGGTTAATGTAGCCTGGTGCCTTAAGCATTCAGTTCGTCTAACGAATTTGCTTTCTTTAAAAAAAAAATTCCATGCTTCTCAAACTATCTTCTGATTATTATTATTATTTGGCTTTCAGAGTAGATATATCAATAGGGAGAAAATGTGCTGGCCATAGAAACTTAAAGTATAATCATACCTATTATGGTTATTTCTCATGAGCTTGGCAATTCTGACAGATCCGTCTTCTGTATGCACACTTACCAGGTTTCAGAGCTACTAAAATCTGAGGCCCAGACACTAGACCGTAGGACATCAACCAGAACTGCCTTAATAAACATGTTAGGAGGCAGCCTTTGACCGTCACAGCCAGCATTGCTCTACTCCAGAGATGCATTATAGCCAAACATGAGAAAGAGGGCATTTCCACATAAAAATTTTCTTTGGCATTTTGCGCCTATTAAATTGCCTCTTTATACATGGTGAAAACAACAAGGTTTTTAAAAGATAAAGTGATGCTGTGGGTAAACCTCTAGGTAAGTCAAGGGTTGGCTACACTGTCAGACTTACAGGTTAATGAATCCTGAATCTAACTGAAAAAGCACTAAATAGCCTTCTAGCACTGTGCACTTTGGTCATTATTCTACCATCTCTTTACCACTCAGCTTTGTGGTTTACTCAGAGAGTCATAAGTTGATTTTATGTATGGCTGAGAGCACTATATACTCTTTGTTGAATATGGTTATAATTATATACTATATTTAGATCCTACTGAGATAGCCCTCGTACGAGAATGAATCCTTTTTTAAATCCTGGTTATTATATCATCTAGATGTATACTTTTAAAGCGAGTCCACTGTTAATTGTTATTTGAAATAATTCTTTTCTATTTTCTTGATTTCATATGATTTTTTTCTTGAGTAAAACACAAAGATTTTCACCCTTGAAATTATACTTTTTTCCTCAGGAAATATGAGAAAAGTATATTCCATGGAGTCAAATGCCAAGGTTGATGTAGTTTTTTTTTCTTCATCAGGTTTGCCTGTTTGTCCTGAGCTGGTAAGGGAGCACATCCCTAAAACCAAGGATGTAGGACACTTTTTATCTGTCACTGGGACAGTGATTCGAACAAGTCTGGTGAAGATCCTGGAGTTTGAACGGGATTACATGTGTAACAAATGCAAACATGTATTTGTGGTCAAGGCTGACTTTGAGCAGTATTATACCTTCTGCCGCCCCTCCTCATGTCCCAGCTTAGAGAGCTGTGATTCTTCAAAATTCACCTGCCTCTCAGACTTGTCTTCATCTCCAACCAAGTGTAGAGATTATCAGGAAATCAAAATTCAGGAACAGGTAAATGATGAAATAAATGAGAAAAATGACAAATTTTAAGAAGTGTTATTCAGCCCTGGCTGGTGCGGCTCAGTTGGTTGAGTGTTGTCTCATGCACCAAGAGGTTGCAGATTTGATTCCCAGACAGGGCATATGTCCAGGTTGTGGTCCTGATGCTCAGTAGGGGGCATGCAGGAGGCAGCCAGTCAGTGTTTCTCTCTCACATTGATCTTTCTCTGTCTCTCTCTCCCTCTCTCTTCCTCTTTCTCTAAAATCAATAAAAACATATTTTGTTTTAAAAAGTGGGTGAAGTGCCAGGACTAGGGAACACAACAGATTACAAGTGAAACTTGTGTCATCACTTTGTGGAAGATCAAGTGTGAAACTGTTGCACATATATCAGAATATAGTCTTTAGAGGCCATGATAGAAACATCTTTTTATGTAGAGGATTGGCAAGAGGGTTGTGGAATGACTTAATAATTTTGTTAAATTTAATGAATATTTAAGAAGTTTAAACTAGCTGTACTTACCTAAGGGATAGGAGAAAATTAAGTGGGTTTAATTGGTTGTTAAACATTGGAGTGGGCAGGTTTTGGGGTTTAGGCCTAATTTTTATTTTCTGAGCCAAGTAAGGTATACATAACCACTCTTTAGTATATGAGAGTAAACCTGATTTTTATTTTACTTGCCACTCAAACACAAAGGCTTATTCAGTGTCAGGGACCCAGACTCCTTCTGTCTTTCTACACCATTCTTCACTCATAGCTTCTATTTTTATGGTTATCTATATTTCAGAATGTCAGCTACAACTCTATCACATCTGTATCCTAGTTAGAGAACAAAAATAAGGAGGGATAGCCAAAAGCACCTGCCATGTAACCCAAGTTTCCATTTAAGTAGTTTCCTTCAAAATCTCCTATAACGTATCTACTTACATCTCATTGACCAGAACTTAGTCATATGACCACACCTAGCTGCAAGGAGCCTGGGAGATATAGTCTTTTTACTAGGCACTTGTTAATATAGAATAAACCCAGAGTTCTGTTTCTAAGGAATAATCAAAATAACTGAGTGATTAATCCCAGGTCTTATGACTAGAAATCAAGGGAGAACTGCCTCTTTATTTTAGGTAAGTTTATTATGTTTAGTAGTTGGAGCATGCGTTTATTTTGACAATCCACAAGGTGTAGATTATATTTGCAGATGTTTTCCAAATATTGGTGTTTTTATTTTACTCTACTTACAGTGAATTCTTAAACTGATAGTATGCAAAATTTGTAAGAAAAGTCTGTAAATTCCCATCATAATTAAATTGTATTACAATACCAGAGAAATAGAAATGGTAATTTCAAAAATTACTAGGCTTCAGATTACTTAGCATGTATTTAAGCATATTCAGCATCTGTTTTCTTTTCTTTGCTAGGTTCAAAGGCTAGCTATTGGAAGTATTCCACGATCTATGAAAGTTATCTTAGAAGATGACTTAGTAGACACCTGCAAATCTGGTAAGAATTAAACTTTTGTTAGCTTACATAGGTGGTCCTAACATATTGATAAAGCCACTTTTTATTTTCCCAAGAGTGAGTGTGGAGACTTAATTGCTTACCTTGAGACAGAGACTGGCGTGGAGGTGGGATGTGATAGCAGGAAAGAAGCTGGCTGGAGCTTAGCGATCTAGTCTAGCTGCCTGTTTTATAGCTAAAGAACCTGACTTGCCTAAGATCACTTGGAAAGTTAAGTGACAGACTGGAACGTGAACTCAGATCTACTTACTTCTAGTCCAGCACTCTCTCAGTGCACCATAATGTAACAGGAGCAACTTTATAAGTGTTGGTTTTAGCGGCAATTATATAAGATGCATCAGAGGCTGTGACTGTCAAATGCTACTGCAGCCTAATGATGTCTAGAAAAAAGGAGGTGACTGTGTTTCCCTGCTCTGTGTTGGTCTTCTGTCCTTTGAGGGTCCTCAGTGTTTCCACTGGCCAGTTGCCTGAATTGGGAGGGAACTTGAATCATACTGAAAGAACTGTGAGTGGTTAGCATGGATAAGTCTCAGGAAGGAGATGACAACCAACTTTCATTTGTTGGAAGACTGTCATATAGAAATGGAATTGGAATTACAGAAGATGCTATTGGGTCTCATGGGCTGGAGGTACAGGAAGGTAGACCCACTCAGTATCTATTAATCAGAGGTCTCCAACATGGGCCTTGGATAATGCTGAGTTTAAGCAGAGGATGTACAGCATCTAGTTAGCTATTTAGGCCTCATGATCTGGAGATCTACAGTGTTCCCTGCAAATTAAAGAGTCTGAGCCTTGGAACTGTTCTGTAAATCCAAGGCTCCAGAAACCTGGTTGTAGTGATGTCATCCTTAGTTATGCTTTGATCTTTAGGTCAAACAGACAATTCCTAAGCTCTCCTTTGCCCCTCTCAACTCACCTTGTCTCCTCTTACTCTTCATTGGGGAGCCTAGGAAGAAGCAAACTTAAAAAGCATTTGTGGAAGGGCGAGGATTAATCTCAGCCCACCGCTGTAGAATGGAAGTGTTCTACACTGAATTTTAAATTACTGTTTTCATAAAGAAAATGGTAGGGAAAGGTTTCATTTGAAAAATCAAGATATTAGATTTCATAAATCAGCAGTGTCACCCAAATGGGTAAATACTATTCTCTTCTGCAGTAACTGCATTTAAATATCATAAGAGATATTCTCAATAAAATATGGTATGTTTTTTAAATGGATATGTTGGTGATAGCTAGTATTTATAATGCAAAAAGAATCGGAGAATAAACTGTGCATTCTTTAGCTGTTGGTAGAGTGTAGGGCTGTAAAATTTACATGGCACTGGGCAGCAAAGGGTGAAGATCACAGAAGCAGACTGCCTTCAAAGTGATCATCTTAAAGTTTTAATCAAAAACTTTGTCTAACCAGAGTCCTTGATGTTTTCCGTATGTCAACACAGGTGTCCTCGTCCATCTTCTCCCTTATTGTCATCTTTTCATACTGACAGGAGACTCTGCTATAGAGCTCAAAAGTCTTGGATTTATAGACTTTCAATCCCAAACAAAGTTTCCTCAGAACTACAAATCTTTCATCAGCTTCTCTAAGGCTTCTATTTCCATCCCAAGAAAAGGAGAATGGAAACCTGTTCCCTTAAAGCCAGCGTCTTCTGTCTCCCACATGCATTGCCAGGCCTTCCAGACCTTTTCTGTGAGGAGGATATGAGAGCATATCCTTTGTCTTTCTTACTCTTATTCCAAATAACTTAAAAACTGCCTAACAATTTCCACTTCCTTTTTAGCATTTAAGTTAAATTGAAGGTGGGTCAGAAAAAAACGTTAGCTGAATATCAGCAGTTGCCTTTCAGTTCACCTCAACATTCGCTGCTTTGAATATTTCCCATTTTTTCCAAAACAACCTTTATCTCTATAAAAAACAGATAGCACAGGTGTGTATGCTGGGCTGTAACAGGTATTCCTGATCTCTTATTCCATATCCCAGTTCTCCTCTGCAAGACAGATCGAAAATGCTTCATTTTGCCAAATTCTATCATTTTTTTAACCTTAGACTTCTCCAGATGCCTCATTTATAAAATATTTCCTGAACTGACATTAAAATGATAGGCTAAACACTGTATGGAAATAAAAGAGGTCGGTATCTAGAGTCAATAATAATTCTCTATCAAGAGACTCCCCCATTCATCTAAAAATCACCAACTCATAGTTTGAAATGTATGTCAAATACATGAACAGTTTATAGTTATCTAAACAGTATACTAAGGAAATAACAGCTTTGATCATGGATTTCCTGCTAAATGGGCAAGTCTGTGTCACAGTACCTTGTTCATACGGGACTCTAGATTTTAACCCAAATCTGTAATATCTAGATCAGCAAAGCAGTGCTTGTATGAACTTAGCCTGAACGTGAAAATATCCTTTGATAGAGAATAAGTTGTTTTCATACAGTTCATCTAAATGGAATTCTTTCTGCACTGAAAAAAAACCTTAAGGTATTTTTCTTTCACATGTCACTAATAAAAAAGAATATATGGAAGCAGTCTGTCAACAGCTATTTTCCACTTATTCAAAGCTACAAATTTCTGTGAAAATCAGAAGGCATACATGGCATCATCCTTGCCCTTCAGGAATTTACAGTCTAGGTAGGAACCCCAAACTGACACTGCAAAGCCATAAAGTCGGCGGTTGTGTGCTGAACACGTGAGGGCAGCAGATCAGAGGCGGGCCTGACAGGGTGGCTGCAGTGGTAAACACTACAGAAGGCAGAATGGCACCGAGACCCGGCTGTATGGAAGTAAGAAATTTAGCTTTCTGAAAATAACATCGTTTATAATTTTTACTATAGAAAACTAAAATGATTATTTGTTAACTTGGACTATCATATGTACCTCATAATTGTTCTGATGATCATATGAATCTGCAGTTCAAAACATGTATATATTAAGGGCTTTTTAAAGGTACTAGTTGCTCTACAAATGTAAGGTAGGCTTAGTATAGTAATAGCTAATATTTATTGAGCATTTATATTTCTAGATATTGTATTAAGTAATTTACAAACATTATTTGGCTTAATTTCCACTATAGTGCTGTGATATAAATATAATTATTCCCATTTTGTAGGTCAAGACATAAGCTCAGCAAAGTTAGGTAACTTGCCCAAGGTCACGGAGTCAGTGGGTGGTGGAGCTGGGATTTGAATCCAAATGTAATGAGCCGGTGCTCTTGGCTATTCTTCAGTACTCTATGTTTTCCACATTATCATTGCTTGTTGAAGTCAGATTTTTACTAGTATGTGCTATATCTAAAAGTTAAGTTCCTCATTTGACTAATTTAGAAACAACCTAAATATAACCCATTAAAATGCCCATAGTAGAGAACTGTTCCATGTGCTCATATAATGTTGCCCCAGTCATTTTCATCTAAAAAATTGGGGGCAGACAGTATAGTAAATGATCATTATTTTTGATTGAGTTTGAAAACCATCCAGGCAGTAGCTTGGGAAGGACATTAAAAACAAGTGTAAAGCATCTATTTGTTGTTATTATGAAGTTGCCTTTGGCTAGAAGTATGCTTTCTATTCTATGAATTGCTACCATCGGTTCCATGCACTTAGCCTTTACAGAAAACTTCAGAAAATCAAAAGCTCTTTGGATTACACATTGCACATTGAAACTTAGAAAGTGTAAGGCATTTTGCATCAGTACATATGTATCTGACACAGCCTTGGAAATAAAGACAACACTTGTTAGTTCAGAGACAATATTTTTGTGCAAAATATAAACACCAGGATAGGGTTTGGGGTATGTCCAGCATCCTATGTTCAATAAGATTGAAATCTTTGGGGACTAGGATTATGTCTTCTTTTTTGGGCCCCCTTTTCTCCAGTGCCAAAACATTGAATGCCAAGCATTCATAAAGACTTGTTACTGAGGCATTGAATTGTATGCAATTATCACAAATGTTAGTTTGGACAAGGTGCCTATAAACTACCCAAGGCCTCTTAGAAAAATCTATAAAAGTTGACTCTTCTGCCCACCAGGAATGGGAGAGTTTCCTCAGGTGAGAAGGAACTAACCAGGAAGGAGTGAGCAGGTTTGTGTCCCAGGCTTTCATAGTCTATTCAAAGTTACTTTGATGTGAAATGGTTATTCATTCCTTCATTACTTTGATCATTGATTCTTTTGTTCATTAAAAAAAAAAGCAGTGAAAAAATGTTAACAAATGTATTAAGTAAAAAATAATAAATAAAAAACTAAAACTAGTATCAGTCATCACAAGGTTGTCTCCTTTCCTGACAGCAAACTGATTATAGTTTAACCTTCTGGCTGCAATTCTCACCTCTTTAAATGAAAATTCTATGGCTAGAGATTCTGAGAGGATGAGCCTTTCACCCAGTATAATAACAATGAGTAAATCATCCAGTAAACTATTTCCCAGTGAAGGGTAATAACTTGGTGTGATTGTAATGTGGCAGATTAAGAAAAAATAAAAATGCTGATTTTAGCTTTTAGTTATGCAGATAGAAGTCTCTGTTTTTAAAAAATCAGGAATCTGTGGTGATGTTTTGCACCCAGATTGTTTTCTGAATGAGTGTTGGATGAGTGTACAGCACTCTAAACCCCGGTCGGGAAATGGTGTATGTCTTAGTTCAGGTCCTTTGTCATGCGAGTCTGTGCCCAGCACGTAGGGTGCTGCTGCTGGACTAACTTGGTGCTTTTTCCTAGGCGATGACCTCACTATTTATGGGGTTGTGATGCAACGGTGGAAGCCCTTTCAGAAGGATGTGCGCTGTGAAGTCGAGATAGTCCTGAAGGCCAATTATGTGCAAGTGAATAACGAGCAGCCTGCAGGGGTCGTCATGGATGAAGAGGTCCGGAAGGAATTTCAAGGCTTTTGGGAACGCTATGAGAGCGACCCCTTTGCAGGTTTGTGGTTGAGGGTAGAAAGTGGACACTTATTAGTGGCATTTCATTCAGCAGTTGAACATGCTGTCTGTGATTGGGGGCAGCCTTATACGCTCCATAACGCAATGACTGAGTTCACAGGGTAGCAGCATCAGCCAGTGTCTCCAGCCACGGTCTGTCCTGAAGCCCTTTTCTGGCACAGCCTTTTCTATTTAGAAATCTGGAAAAATAAGGCTGAATTCCAAGAGATTTTTCATTTCTAACTATTTTAACATCTTATACTGCCAAAATCATTTTGGAATCTTCTACCTTCTTTACCAATTAAATATTACAGTTCCTCCTTAAATAGGCAAAACTCATCCTATTATGACACCTCATCCTGTTAAAGCCATTATTTCTTTTCTGATGTCCTTTAAATTATATGTGATCTTCACAGTATTTTAGCTGAAGATTTAAAAATAGGAGATAATAGAAAAGAGATGATGAGAGATGGAAAGATGCAAAAATAATCTTTGTCATCACAGCAAAAATTTTGATTATGACACTAACTATAATTACATAGATTAAAACATCACAGCCTTTGGGTTTGTAGAGTGTTTTTTATAAAAATTCCAAGTGTATAAAACAACAATTATATCTTCAAATGTCTGTTTTCATTCTTCCTTGGAGGTATCTTCTAAGAAAAATAAACCAAAGGTAGTAATAGGCTATTTCTAATAAACTTCACCTCCAATCTAATATATAGTGATTACTTTATTCTTAAATCACATGCTGAACTGGACAGCTATCATTTCACACACACATACAAAAAAGGCCCTTATTTGCCTAAATATAGGCATTTTGCTTTTATTTTGTGGGGTGATTTTTTTTTTCTTATGTGTGTAGCACGTATCATTCTTTTACCTAATCCATACTGGGGAAAAAAAGTCTGTATTGTGGCTTTATGAAGTAAATCGCCTATGAATCATATATTTTTTTAAACGATTTTTTTTATTTGAAATTGTTTCTTAGGATCAAGTCCTTACAGAAATCTGTAACTCTTCCTTGGCCCACGGTCATTCCTTATCAGTTGCAGTGCCTCAGCTCAACTCTGCCTAGTGACAGGGAAGGAAAAGCACCATACAGTGCTCTGACCAAACCATCCGGTGCTGTGTGCTAGCTATTAAAAAGAGTCTATCTTGTTTTACTTATAAAATTATAGATGTACGACTCATTTACTGAATAAAAGAAAGAAATATAATAACCTTATGAAAAATGTAAGTAGGGCTTTTTCCACCATCTTCCCATGCACCCATAACAGTGTGTATAAATGTTCTGACTGATGCTCTCAAGAGTATTAATGGTGCAGAAAAGCAAGGCAAACCACGTTCTTACTAGGCCATGCTCCAGCATTGTCTGGTGTCTAACTGTGATGATGAAGCATGGTTACAGTGGCAGATTTGAAATTATTGATGATCCCAGAGCTGGGAAAGGTGTTGTGAACCTCCTGGGAGGTTAAACAGTGCAGAGTAATCAGTCCCAGATTTGATTTACAACTCAGAGATCTAGAAAAATGGCAGAACAACGTGCTCCCGAGCCATCAATTTGGTTTCATTGAACTGGAAACCTCACTGGGGATCATGCATGGATCATGAAGAAGCAAGACAAAAACACATAGGAGGGAAGACCGTGGGATTCTTTTATAGGGATGTAATACATATGCACAAATAAAATGCCTCAATGGAAAGGAGTAAAGTATATGTGTGTGTGTTGTGGGTGGGGTGGCTGAAGGTGAGGGGCTGTATCTGACGGGATCTTCATTTTGCTAGTCGAAAGCCAGAGATTACTTCAACGCTCAGCTCTTGGAGGTTGACCCGCTTCATTAAGACCTGATACTGTGGGTACTGACTAGGAGGAGCCAAAGACTTGATTCTGATCTACAGTGACCTCAGGGATCCCATGACCTGGTGCTTAGGTGCTGGATAGAAACCCAAACATAGGAATTGGGATCCGTTGGGCTATCAGCCCACTCTGGAGTGACTCAGTTATCTTAGATTGAAGAAGTTCTCTTCATTGGGGTCACTGAAGGCCATAGCCACACTATTAACATGGTCTAGAGCCAAAAATTTGAAGGGAGGAAGGGATGGGAATAGTATCTACTCTTAACACATTTTCTTCCATGATACAGCCATGGGAGCTCCAGTGCCACAATCTAAGGAAGCGAGTTTTTCAAATTCAGACGGCAAATTAGGGGAGTCGCCCTATACCTTTGCATTTCTCTGGTTCCTCAGACCTGCCTTCATATTATATCTTTTGTGTGGACTACAGGGTCAGGAAATCTTAAGTTCAGAAATAATCACAAGTAATATGGGCAATGTAAGAGTTAACAGTTAAGTAGCTCCTATATGTGCTAGGTATTGTTTGTTCTTTGTGCTGTACACTTATTAACTCCTTTGATCCTCAGTAATTCTGTGTGATACCATTATTATCTCCATTTTACAGATAAGGAAATGGAGGCAGAGAGGTTAAGAAACTTGCCCAAGATCAGACAGCTAGTAAGTAATAGCACTGGGATTTGAATCCAGGCACCTGACTCGAGAGTCACTGAGTCTACCTTTATTCAACAAAACTAGCTCTTTGGTTTAGTTTTGGCTTGGATGTCTCCCAATAGCCCTTACTTTTGGGGCTATTGCTTCTTTCTTTCTACATATAATCTCTAGATTCTGGTCAGAATTTACCTACCTGCTGCCAGGTCTTCTCATCTGCTTAGACCCCAGGCTTCGTCTTTTCTTCTCTGGGCTTTTCTACCACAGGAAAGGGATGGATTTCCTCTAGCGGTTAATTAACATCCTTCCAGGACTAAAATATTTTCTTTCTTCACCATTTCTGCCGTCCTAGGTCATATCACTGTACCTTATGCCACTGAGTCAATTTCGATTCCTTACAAAAGCAGCCTTTGTGTATCAGGCCCTAAATTGTGGAGGAAGGTCCTTTCCCTTCCCTTGATGGTTTGGCAGGAAAGCTTCTGGAACTGGAATAGTTAGCTAGGGAAGTACTTGTATGATTATTTTCCACCTCAAAACAGCTATCATTGAAACATGAGTAAAAACTCAGATGAGTATAAAAGTCCTGAAACATGCAAATTAGTTACCAGATTAGGCCAGTAACCGAATGAAATACCTACTTTATTCATGGATGGGATAGGCAGATTCTCAGATTTGGTGTTTTCACAGTTCTGAAAACAGAACCTAAAACTGATACTCTTATTTAAAGCACATGATCAGAAGAATCCAAGACCTCCAGCTTGGATTGCAGAGTTGAAGTTTATAATAATCTTAATATCCCGACACCCTAGTAACTTATTCTAAATAAAACAATTTACCAAACTGCTCAGAGAAAATGCTGAACTGTCTCAGAGGATAGATTGATTTTACTTCTCTAACACCTCTGGAGAAGCTCCAAGTATCTGTATTTAAAAGTTACTGGCTCTAACTCATTGTCCTGAGATCAAGCACTTTCCTTTTATTTACACAATGTAGTAATTTTACTGAAATTACTGCCGAGAAAATGCAGCCAGTATTATTCTTAAGGGATACTGTTAGCCTGATGGAGAAGAGTATTCTTTTCTGTGCCCTCTAAAGTATGTTAAATTTATAGAAACTTAAGCAGGTAGCACCCAAGAATAAAGCAGACTCTTCATCTCGTGGCATTAATAAGAACTGAGTTACCCCTTTTTAGTCATTTGGAAATGGTTCTCTTGACCATTTTACTTTATTACTCCTTATGTATTGATTGATTTTAGAGAGACAGAGGAAGGGAGGAGACATCTATTTATGTTGTTCCACTTTTATTTATGCATTCCTTGGTTGATTCTTGTATGTGCCCTGACCAGGATCAAACCTGCAACCTTAGCGTATTGGACCGACTCTCTGACCAACTGAGCCATCCGGCCAGGGCCTTTGATCATTTTAGATGGTGGAGTGTATTATAGGGTAGAAGGAAATTTTCGGTTATGATTTCTTAAAAATTGTTGGTAACTTCTGATCTTTCTGCCTTTCCTAGGAAGGAATGAAATATTGGCCAGCTTATGCCCTCAAGTTTTTGGGATGTATTTAGTAAAGCTTGCTGTGGCCATGGTACTGGCTGGTGGGATTCAAAGGACTGATGCTACAGGAACACGTGTCAGAGGTTAGTACCTGTTTAAAACTTTTGAGAAATATTAATACATATAAGGAGAGAAGCTAGAATTTTCCTTTCCTGAATAAAAATTGCTTGTTGAGCTTTATTTTCCAAATGTAGCCTTTTAAAGCTGACAGTATTTTTCAAATGTAGTCTTTTAAAGCTAATAGTTGTCTGGCTATCTAATACTTAGCCCAGCATCTGTATATCAGGAGCTACTTTCTAGAATTCCAAAGACTAAAAGAAATACTAAGTTTCTCAGTGAGTATAGTTTTGCTCCAACCTCTCAGGGTGCCACAAAATAAAATCTTTACATATATATTACTGTGTTTTTCATTGGATCCGCACTCTCTCTTCAAGAAGAAAAGATTAGTAGTAGTACTTTTTAATGTCACCAAGTCAGTGTATTTCCATCTCTTAGCTGATTCCCCTTCTGTTGGTGGGTTGCAAATGTGCCATCTGCCGTTCGGTGTTGCTGTAGGTCACACATTCAAGCAAAGGTTACTCAAGTATGTAATTATGTCCAAATGGCGGAAAGCTCTTTTGCAGCTAACACACTTAACTGACCTGACTCTGGCATAGAGTGGGTTTATTATGGTCCTCCTGTAGGCCACATGAGAGCCATAATAACCAAAGACTAAACCAAAAGACTATGAGTACATTAGTCAATCAGGCAGTTAGTAGGTACTCTAAAACCATGTAGTGCAGTATGGAATAGTGCCATAAGCTTTATGTGTATGGTATGTTTTGATCACCTACTGTTTGCAAGGTACTATGCTAAATGTGCCTAAACAGGAGTTTCCTATTAGTACACTTAGAAAATACTCAAATATTATTGAAGAAATTTGATCAGTGAGATAATACACACCACAAGATTTTCATGTTCATTTGTATTATATTTGAAAAATAAGAGTATTTTAAGATAGATATTTCTTTAATTAAACTAAAATTTTCTTGAGATGAAATAATAAATGATGTGATACTTATAAAGCACTTATAAAGTTCCACTTTTTAAAAAGTGCTTAAATAAAAATATAAAATCAGAAACTTTATAAACCAAATTATAAGCCAAATTTTTAAAAAATGTTAAACATAGGCCTGAACATCTAGAAATAGCACAAAATTTATTAAGAGTTTAGATTTTAAATGTCACATTCAGAAGTCATTTAAAGATTATTTATGACAGTTAACTTCCCTAAGATATTCTAGTTAATCTTTCCTTAAATGACTTTAAGTATACAGCAAAAGCATTATATAAACTATAAATAGTGTTGACAGTCCAAGTGGACCATTTTCTTTTTGATTAATCACACTTGTTCATGGATCTTTTCATAGAAATTTAAAACTTTACATTATTTACTTTTTTCTAGGTGAATCTCATCTTTTATTGGTTGGGGATCCTGGCACAGGGAAATCTCAATTCCTCAAATATGCAGCAAAGATTACACCGAGATCTGTGCTCACCACAGGAATTGGATCTACTAGTGCAGGTATTTAACATGACAATTTCATTTAATGTCACTATAGAAACTAACACAACAGTTTTTTCCTTAGGAAAAAGAACCTACAATAGGATAAATTTCAAGCTAATTTCTGAGAGTTACTGCCGAAAATGGAAGGAAATATGTAGCATTTCTTTTGTAGCTCTTAAGAAGATATTTTAAAAGCTCCATCACTTATTTTCCAAAAGCTTATTCCATATGTCTTTTTGCACCTTAGTTTTGAATGATTCATCTTTCTCATTGTCAAGTGATGATCTTCATACATACGTACGCAGGAAAAAATATGTATTACCTGGCATTTTTTGTAGCCCCAGCAAACAGAACATTGAAATAAATTAAGTAGGAGGGGGGGGAAAATCTCTTTATGTAAAGTAGATAGATGACATTGCGCTTAAAGCATTTTCATGCTCATAGATCTCACGGCAGCAGTAGCTCCTATGGAAAATTCTTAGGTAGAAAATGTTTGAGTATGGAAAGCGTATTTTCATCATTGCAATGTGGAGCTTTATTCACACATTGTAATGATTCTTCAACAAGTACATTTAAAAGCCTTTGCAGATAGACGTCAAGATTAGATTACAAAGTGACTTTAGGAAAAACTTATTTTAAAAAACATGTTTTGATGCCATTTTGTATTTTTACACTATTTTGATTGGGGAAGTATTTCTCCTGTTCTTCTATAATAGGCTGATTTCACACATTTTATAAATGTTATTTACTACTTGTCAGGGGAGCCTACCATCCATGCCCTATACTCAGATTTCTTAGGAGAAGCTTGTATTTTAAACTTACAAAGCAGCAAATGTCCCATTAATGGCCTTACAAAATGAGAGCTCCATTCTAAGGAGCTCTCAGGTTTTGAACTATAACTGATCAGTACATTAAGAACTGACAAGAGAGGATTTGTGACTTGAGAGGGGTGGACAAGCTTCAGGATACTGGAAGGGAAGTAGGCAAGAATATAAAGAACACTTCATGAGCAGTTTTAAATTCTTATGTCCCAATGTTCTCGAGTTCTGTATAAAATCAAGAAACAATAGAGGTGTCCCTCAAGTAATGAAGTGGAATTTTTCCTAAGTTGATTGTATGGAGGGCCAAGAAATGAGTGTAAGCTATCTTGTGAGCTACTGGTAATTTCAGAATATTTGGAAATTTTAAAGTGAATGACTACTGATTCACTATATTAGCACTTTCTCCTTTTTTAAATACCAAGATCATAATCCAAATATGAGAAAAAAAGACAGGGAGAGGGAACAGAAATTATTTTAGAAATATATATATAGAAAAGTTATTGCTATTTACATCTACCAAAACAGCCAGATTAGCCTTTCTTCAAACTGTGTATCACAACCCAATAGAGTCATAAAAGTCAATTCAGTGAGTCAGAACCAGCACTTAAAAAATGAAATCAATGATTTCAGAATATACTGCACATAGTAAGGTGCACTATATGGGGGCATTTTCATGAAAACTGTTAATATAAATACATACTTATGTATTTTAAAAAAATTGTTTTTACCATGGATTATAGAAAAGTTTTGAAAACTGCTGCCATAGACTTCTTGGTAAAATTAGAAACCACATGGAAGCCTAAGGTTACATAAGGTCATAAATGAACCAATGCATGCATGCTTCTTCGACTTCCTGCGTGTTTTCTCAGCTCAGATATGATATCCTCATTCCCTCCGACCTCCTCTTCAATCTCTTCTGTGGCATAAGTCATTTGTTTATATTTATCTTCTCAGAACACAGCTATTTACTACGATCAAAAAGGGGGAAAAACAGTTCTAAACCTTCTGACCATAATTCAGATAGTGTCTGTAAATGAGGCTAAATGCGAAAAAAAAACACTAGTTTCTTGTTCCTAATGTTTGAATTCTAAATCTATTTTAATACTTAAATTATCCTGCAGAACCATAATAATTTTTAATGAGGTAACAGTTTTAAAGTCTCAAACCTCTGTGATAATTGGCTGTCCATTTACAGTAAAAACCTAACCCTTAGTTGTTAATACAAACCAATATTATAATTTATCAGAATAAAAACTCAGCAGTGTGCTCTGGCTGGTGTGGCTCAGTTGGTTGGGCATCTTCCCATGCACCGACCAAGGTTGAGGGTTTGGTTCCTGGTAAGGGCACATGTTCAGGTTGTAGACTCAATCCCTGGTAGGGTGCGTGCAGGAGGTAGCCAGTCTAGGTTTCTCTCTCTCCCTCTCCCTTCCTCTCTCTAAAAATCAATAAAAAATATTTTTTTTTAAAAACAAAAAACCTCAGCAGCGAAATGCTTTATTGATGATTTGGCTTATAGCTGCTTTAATTCTAACAAGCACGTATCTTGTCCCTGTTATATTAATCACTGAGCTTTTTGTTGGAAAATACTACTTTTATTTTTAATACTTTAACATTTTCTTTTAATTGCAATTAGACAAAAAATTAGTTTTTTCTTTAGTTTTGACAGGAGGAGGAATTTTATTTTTAAAGTCTATGAACTAGTTAGTGGACAGTATTTTAATAATCTGGTATATTAAATTTCAGAGTTTAACATTTAGCAAAATTTTGCTTCACAAATTAACTCTTTTAGAATGACAGGAAATATGTACAACTTAGATTCCATATTCAGACATGCTCTTTTCCCTTCCTCAAAATAAAAGCTTTAAAAAGTGTAGTATAGTATAAAAGTTTTAGATATGAAGGCACTGCGTAACTCCGCATCATATGGCTGATGTCTTGCTTAGCAGCAAGAGCAATAAGGATATTCTACACTTAACTTAATGGACCATAAAAAAACTTTTTGAGGAAGGACCTAGCTCTCATCAAAGAAAAAGAACCTTTAGGCCCATTTAGTTAATGAATTCCTTTCTAAGACTGCTTTTAAAAAAACTTATCTGGAAAAGCTATCTAGAATATGTCATCTACAAATATGCCTCATCTTACTCTTCATGAGTGTCAGGGATATGGAGAAGAGTACTATATGTGTGAAAATATATACATTTCCAAAATAATAATTTATTTGCTAAGGTAAAGCTAAATACACCTTCCCAAATCCAGATTTTATATAAATGCCACCAACAGATGATCTATGACAACAATTTTAAAGAGTTTATAGGATTATTATAAATCTAATGAACAGATCTAAGTCATTATACTCTCCTGTTCTTAAACTGAAGGAGTTTGTATCTGCTCTTGACATGTTGATTGCACTGGGTAATAATGATGTATATGATTCAGTCAGTGTTCTGATGTCCTAAACTCTTAAAATAACAAAAACCATAGCCAGAGGACTTTATAAAGAATTAACCACACTTATCATCTTAGAAACCAAACTGAATGCTAACATTACATAAACTGTAATAGTAGCCATAGCAGGCTTTAAGATGGCCTGGAAATTCAGATCCTGAAGTTCTTGGTAGCATATAGTTGACTTCAAATCCCTTCTTTAAGGACATGCCAAAAAATAATGGAAATTCACCCTTTAAATTAAACCAAACTATATTACAGGAAGAAACATTTTAGTTGAAGTGAACTTTGTTCTTTTGAAGGCCAGTAAAATAGTGGTCCAAAGATTATTGTCCAAGAGGTTAAGACATCTTTACAACCTGGTCTAATAATTCATATTTCTTTATAAGTGCTTTAATTACATACAGAGAAAAAAATAATATATGTTTTAATCAGATTAGTTTCAGAACAAATAAAATAACACATTAGAGAAAAAAATTACTTAAAAATAGTTGTATTTATATTCCACAATTTGCTCAAATACTGGTTTTCTTATAAACTTTCTACAGGATGTTTTTTAAACGAATTCTTCACATTGTGTCTTAGTGACTATGACTTACGGAATTTCAGGGAAATAGTTCTGTTTGTTTTTATAGCTTAATTTGTACTAAAGGGATGGCAGGTGGTCACATGCAGTCCATGTGGGATTCTAACATAACGTTTAGTGAGTTTTCTGACGTGGACCATCCCTTTGATGCTGAAGGTAATGCGTCTGTTGAAAGAAGTGATTGTAAATTTGGATTACTGCTTTCTGCATCTTCCAGTTTTTCTGTGTTATCTTCCCAATTAATGTGGAATCTTGTGACTCTGGGATTAGATGCCAAAATGTTCCTCTGAAGCTATAGGAAGAAGGAAATATATAAATGGTAAACACTAAGAAAGTTAGATCACCATATACAAACAGGAGCTTAATATTAATACTCCAAAAGGGCTAAGTTCACATACACACAAAGGTATAAGTCAAAGCACCTAAAACGTAACTAATACACAAGGACTAGGGCCGCAGCCAAGGAATTATTTAGTCTGATGGAAACAAGATACAGAGAATCTGAGGGAATTCACCCCGATCTTTTACTATCCAATAAATTATCTAAGCCCTCGATACTGCTTTTTTATAAAAGGGAGAGAATCTCTTCTTTTTTGAAGGTGAATGTTTCAGAGGATGCTTTCTTTAACAAATTAATATGCTTTCTAGATAGATGTGGTGTCTCTTCAGTAATATTTTCAAGGAAAATGAGAAATTCCCCCAAATATAACCTCTTGTTATTAGTGGGTTCCTCCCTTTTAATTATTATGGCTCATTATTAAAAACAGATTCTAGCCCTGTTCCAGTGTGGCTCAATTGGTGTGAGCGTTGTCCTGTACACCGAAAAGTCACGGGCTCGATTCCAGGTCAGGGCACAAGCCTAAGGTGCAGGTTCAGTCCTTGGTTGGGGCAAGTACGGGAGGCAGCCAATCGATGTTTCTCCCTCCCTCCCTCCCTCCCTCCCTCCCTCCCTCCCTCCCTCCCTCCCTCTCTCCCTTCTTCTCTCTAAAATCAATGAACATACCCTCAGGTGAGGATAAAAACAAACACGCAAAACCCCCCAGTATTCTCGTTTCTTCTCTTTTTCCTATACTAGGTGCAGTGCCACACAGGGAACTAATAAATTGGATCAATGGGAGGTCCTACACAGGATAAAAACCATCCTAACCTTATTACTTTCTATTCCCATTTCTTTCATGGTCTGGCAGACAGGGTTGTTTAATCTCAAAAATTACCAGTTACTAAACTGTTAACAGTTCCCAATGGAAATCATAAAGTACTAATTATTTCTGAGAATACTGAGTCACTGATTTCAGCTTCTCACTCAGAAGCTGTTCTCCATCACCAAAAATATTTAATACCTTCGGTGTAAACTTTGAAGAATAATGGATAAAACAAGTGTTCTGAGGAAGAGTTACAGACAAAAGTATTATTGAATAATCAGTATAACAAAGATGAATTTGAATCTCCTAAAAGTTGAAATTAATAGAATCATGATATATGGGAAATGCCATACAGAAAGCCATAAACAAAGGTCTATTTTTTACAGAAGGCACTTCCAATTTCCTAAACCAGAGACTCAAGGTGCCTGCCCAACATTAATTATTTATGACTCATCTGGAGAGAGGGTTTGAGGTCATCCATGGTAATGGAACCATGATTAGTTTGCTTAGTTGGCACAAGGACCTCAAATTTTCTTTGTCTCAGCCATTTTCATGGTGTCCTATGAAATGGCAACTGCTTAAAAAACTATATAGTAAAAGTACTAGTTAGAACATTACCTTAGAAAAGTCTGGTTTTACTGGTGGATTTTCCCTTAATTCTGTCTCGGTATATTCATTATTTACATAATAGCCAACTCTAATAAATTCTTGACCTCGATAGGTGCATGTAATTAGCACAACTGTTACACCTACGGCATCTGCATCTGGAATGAGTCCTGGATTCGGTGCATCAGCCTAGAATAATTTTAAAAGAAAAGAAACATGTCACAAAGGCTGTTAACTGTAAGGAAGACTAGAATTTTGGTTACCTTGGGCATCATCAGTTGAGGGCATCATACTGGGGAAGGCAAATGCTCATTTTTGAGACTGACTTATATCCAGAAAATATAATTCACATATTTCTCCACAGTATACCTAAGTACCCTGGGCAAAGCATCACTACTTCAGAGTAAAATAAATCTGGCTGCAGCATGTTGTCATTTATGAGGGTTTTTGCAATATTCATTATAAAACCTTTCGTAAAATATAATAAACAATTAAATCAAGTCTTATTGACTGCAACCTTTTCCAGCCATAATTTTCAGACCTAAATTAGCCTGTCATTTGCACTGTTGCCAGTATTAGCTACCTAAGCTTAGATCTATTCCTGTTCCTTCACCAGGTTTTAAAACTTCAAATGATTACCCCTCCATTTCTAAGATAAAAATCTCAGTTCTTTAACTTCACTTGTAAGGCACTTCATAATTTGCCTCCAACCAAGACCTCCATTCACATTCCCTTTAACTCCACACCTCTTGTATTGTTCGGGAATTACATAGTTCTTTATAATGCAGTGATCTTTCCTGCCTCTGCCTTGCATACACTGTTCCCTTTGCCTGAAAGGTCCTTGCCTAATAGCCTGAAATTTTCATCATTTAAAGTTTACATCAAATGTATTATTCTTAGTGAAGCCCTTTCTCATTCAAAAGTTAGATTTAATAGCAATCTTTTTTATGCACTCAGGTTACCTAATAAAAATCCTCTAACGGATGCCTAACAACCTAAATATGTTTACCCTTCAATCCTGCCTATTATTTTAAGCTTTATCTTGGGCAGAAGTGCCATCCAGTTCATTTTTATATATAATCTCATGTCTGGCACAGCTCTGAGCACACAATATACTTCGTATTTTGAAATTCATTCGTAACTCAGTTCCTACCCTGAAATGGTATGATCTCTATGGAGAGACACCAGAATAGGGACAAAGGGCACTGTCCTGAGACTATGCTGTTTATTTTTAATTTTTGTTTTTAAATGTTTACTGATTTCAGAGAGAGGGAGGGAGAGGGAGAGAGAAATATCAATGATAAGAGAGAGTCATTGATCGGCTGCCTGCTGCACGCCCCCTACCGGGGATGGAGCCTGAAACCCAGGCATGTGTCCTGACCAGGAATCGAACTGTGACCTCCTGGTCCATAGGGTGATGCTCAACCACTGAGTCACACTGGCTGGGCATATGTTTATTTTAGAGATCCTGAGCATCTCTCCACAGAGGTGTTAGGTTTACTTACAGGTACCCAAAGAGTTTTTTTCAATGTACCTGAAGTGGGTAGAGATGGGAAAGAGGTAGTTCAGTATTGCTATGGGGACTTTCCCCCATAGTGCTTCCAATCCCCTCAGCAAACTGGTTCTAGGCATGTTTGTGTTTTAAAATGTGTTTGCCAAAGGACTCAGCTTGAGCAAATTCAAGTAGAAAAACCTGTAAACCTCTCAGATCATTCAGGATGGAGAATTTATAAGAGATCTTTGACTCCAACCAGCAGTACTAGGCAGATGTTTGGACATCTTCCGCTAGCTTTTGACGCTCATGAGAAAGGCATGTTTATTCTGAGAGGCAAAACAGGGCCGACCAGGAGAATACTATAGCAGAGTGTTTAAAGCACAAAACGAAAACTGTATTTTAGTCCCTTTCTGCTGATATGATAATGGTACATTTTGTAAAATGCAAAAGCTGAACATAGGATCTAAATTGCACATGCTTCCTACGTTGCTTTTTGGTAACGTGCACTGTTACCAAGGTAATACCAGTGGAAAACCACTAGGAGCAAATATTTTTGAATATTTTTTCTCCAACATTCTGAGCCAAAAGCTTAGGAATGTTCTTAACAACATAAATACAAAGAAAATATTTTTAAGGGTTTATTTCAAAAACAAGGGATTTATTTAGAACTTTTTATAGTGGCATAAACAGGTACATATATCACTCGCTGCACGTTAAACTAAGTTTCTTACTACATCATGAGTTATCATTGGTGAAGTACAGGTTCTCCAAGCTTAAAGCAAATACTGCTTCTTTTTATAACAATTTCAAGAAGCCAAAAGAATAAAAGTTTAGTCTAAACATAGAAATAGGGCGCTGTCAGTGATTATACTTAACTGCTTTATTTCTCATTTAATCCTCATAACATTCTTATGGGGTGGGATATTCCCCACATTTTATAGGTGGCTAAGGGAGGTTAGGGAGCCTGTCCAAAGTCGCATGTGCCTAATAAGCAGTGAGGTGGGATTTGAACCAGGTCTGTACCTACAGTGCTTCCCCCTACACATTCTCTGGGACCTATGTCTTTTGCCAAGGTTATGCACTCGCACAACGCGGGTTAACAGCACTTTAATGTATTTGAGTTTTTAAAAGCATTTGTTTAGGCACAGTAAATTATCTGTCGCTTTTTAATAAAAAGTACTCAGGCTAGGAGACCAAGATTCTGATTTTCTATCTAGGAGAGGGGAGGGAAAGATAGCAGCTCTAAAGATACCATAGGTTTGAGTGAGTCTTGACCCATATCTCAAGGTATTATCTGAGCAATAGTATTTGTTGAAATTGGTCTCATTTGTGAAGTGAGAAAACAGGGAGTCAGGGATAGGAGGAGTCCATTTTTTCTCTAGATGAAGTCTCTTCAGTGGGTTCTACCTAACTGATGGGACTCTGTTGTAGACATACTTCCAATAAAATTAATAGTCTTGTAAAAACCTGTGGATAGTTACTCTTCGGACTATTATAAATATCTCCCTCTAATAAGCATGGATAATTGGAAAGGGTCTAAATAGTTTTATACAGTTTAGCATGGGTTAAAAGAAGTAACTTTTGAACACAGAAGACAATGTTTGAAGTTTTGGCACAGACCCAGATGTTGTCAATAATATGTGAGAACATAATTTGTATTAGAATTTCCCCTCACATACAGTAAACACAGTAGTGGATTTGTAATAGTAATCCTTTATAAAATGCATAGAATAGATACTTTAGGAAACTGGACTTCAATTCCAATGACCCAAGATCACACAGATCTCTACTAACATACCTGTTAACCTAGTTTAATTACTGATTATGCTGAAATCAAGTTGTTGCTTTTGTTATATCATCATCACTCCTAGCAGCTGAAACCATAAAGTGAAGCTGCATATGACTGACAACACCAATTAAGTCAAGAGGTGGCATGCCTGTATAACACAGAGACTTCCTAAAACATGACAGCAGCAGATAAAAAGTGAATGCAGCAGAAGTAGAGTGACTTAACCCACAAGGAGAGGGATAAGAACCATGTGATACAGTCTGTCAAGAAACATGAATGCCATACATGCTTACCAAGAATCATCTTACCTGAAATACAAACATGTGTCTTCCAGCAGGAACAGGGCCCACTAAGACAGAGTCTAACACTTGGTCATATTCCTCACTTTCTGCGGAGCCCACGTAAATAATTTTCCATTCCAAGTCTACGGTTAAAACCAAAGTGTTATTTAATATTCAGTAATTACATTATGAGATGACATAAAAAACCCTTTTAATGTCCACTTAGCCATTTATTGGCTGCTGAAATTGGCTTTTCATAGCAGAAAATCCAAGAAGGCACTGAACGGCTCCTTAAGAAATGCTTACATTTTGTACCAGTTTCTCAAAATGCTCTTTTGTGAAACACTAGTACCTCGGCAGAACTCCTCACAAACAATATGGCCCAAAACGTGGAAATGCTTCAACCTTGCCTTGAAGATTCATGAAGCACACTGGCAGAGGAAGTGTTCTGAGACATCCTTCAGTAAAAACAGGAACGTTAATCCGGCATTTCCCAAATGTATTTGGCTATGGCATCACCACCTCCCCTTTATTCGTGACATATTTTAACTTACTAACCACACTTTGGAAGGACTGCCCCATACTATGTTGCACAGATCCAAATCTTGAAAGAGCTCCAAAGTGGAAAAATCATTAGCCAGCTTCCTTGTGGCTCAGAAGGGGCTTCAGCTTATCAACTGTAAAAGGACCGGAGTCTGGTTTCTTCCCCAGTGCACCCCTTCCTATTGTACATTCTTTAAACTGAAGGAGAAACCAAGGATCCTCTTGCCACTTGATACAAGAGTATATATGGTGGGAAAAGCCACAGGGAAGAACAAGACATGCTGAAGTGCAACTCAAGACATTCTGTGAAATTCCGCCATTACACGTAGTTGGGATTTATTGAGTACCTTTACAGTGTGCTCTGTGAGAACCCAGAGAGGAAGAAAATGACTGCTCCTTTGAAGGAGCCTCTTTAGTAGGGAGAGGAAGAAACTGGACAAATACAAATCAGCCGAGACCTCCTTGGCCTCTCAAGGTGGTTAACAGTGTGTGGCCTGCCTCTCGGATTCACTGCACGGACTACCTGAGCCCTCCCAGAGGAGCGGGGGTGTTTCCGGGTCACTTGTGGAGAATCTAGTTAGTGCCACCATGTGTTGCCATTTTTGTGTAATTGTGTAGGTATTTTTGTTCCCTAAATAGATACCAGAAATAGTATAGGTACTACTTATTCATAAGGTATTTATAAACTGCAATTTATTGAACTAAAAGCTCCTTTAGGCTTATACTTTCTCTTATGAAGTCAGTAATTTTCTGAGGACCTATTATGTCATTCATGGCATGGCTCTACCCTAGGCTAGACCATTTTATTTCCAGCTTCTAGCACATTTCCAGATGCAGCATCCTGCATCTGACATCTCAACAGATCATCTATTTGTTAATGAAGAGAGGAAACATCAGTATGAATAATATCTAGTCAGAAGGAGCAGCAAATCTGAAGGCCCAGAGGTAGAAGCATGCTTGGCAAGAAAAAGCAGGGCTGCTAAGGCAAGACTAGGATGAGCAAAGAGGAAAATACACACCATGACATTGGGGGCGAGGGGCGTGGCCAAATTATGCAAAGTTTTGAAGACCATCAAAAAGACTTTGGCTTTTACATCAAATGGCATGGGAAGCCATTGGAGGGCTTTGAGTAGAGGAGTGACATAATCCAACTTTCATTTCAGAAGGATCATTTTGGCTGCTGTGTTCAGTACAGTCTGTAAGAGGGCAAGGGAAGAAACAGGAGGATATTTCAACACATGACACAAGAAATCATGGTGGCTAGGATCACAGGTAGCCATGGTGGTGAGCAGTAGTCACATTCTGGATAGATCTTGTAGAGGTAGCAAGAGTCACTTTGTGTGTGTGTGTGTGTGTGTGCGCGCATGTGCAGGGGGTAGGGGAGGGAAACAATCAGGAGTTAGTTTTAGACATGTTCAGTTTGAGATGTCTACTAGATATCTAAGTGGAGATAATTAATAGATCTGGTAAAAGTTTGGAAGTTGTTAATAGGTAGGATTCCTAGGGAGTGAGCCATGGGACTGTCCAAAGACGTCATGGAGATGAGGAAGACTCAATACTGTAGGTTACAAAACTAGTGTCCAATGAGGTAGGTAACCCAAAAGCCAAGTGGCAGAATTGTTTTAAGGGTGTGAACCTATTAAACTAGCCAAGTGAATATAAGACTAGGAATTGTCATGTGGTTTTCAAATTTTGTTCATTTCATATGTATTTGTACCTCTAAATAGAGCTCTTGGCCTCCTAATTGGTATAAGTTAGCATTTGTGGTCTGTCAGGAACATAGTCATGACTAACAAACCTTTTTTAAAATACCTACTATGTGCTGGGCATTGGTCTTGCTATCTCACACCTGTTGTTTAAACTTCGACAGCTTTATCATATGGATTTAATTATACCTATTATGCAAACAAGAAAGTTGAGGCTCTGAGAGGCTAAGTAATCTACCCAAATTCATACAGTATATCAAAGAATCAGAATCCAAGCTATCTCTCTGCAACTCCAAAGCCTGGGCTCTTTCCAGAAATGTAACTAGGAAGATAAATTCTTCCTTCTAGGGGAGATAACCTAGGCTGTAACTCAGGGAACACCTATACCATTTTTGTTTATGGGATGCTTGCTGTAACCACTCACTTTGAAATGCTCAGTACTTATTCCCCTGCCCCCTGTATTGGAAGGAGGGAAAGGGTCAGATGCTTTACACAGGTTAATCAGTTGAAGGAGTTTATTCATTTGTTTTAAAAGTTAACTGTTTCACTTAATCATGGTAATCCCAGACTGCAAGTATCTATTTGTGTTGGGAGTGAGGGATTCACCAAGGGAATTTTAAACTAATTACACTATTTGGCAAGACCTGTTGTCTAGTGGAAAGTATGTAGTCTTTAAAAATTAGAACAAGCCTTAAGTTTGAAAGTATGAAGCACCATGCTCGATTCTGGTACATTGTAAGATTTGAACTGACATGTAGCCACTATTAGAAAGAACTAAATTATTCTGAAAGCAAATACTCCTCAAGGCTTTTCCTGAAGCAAAGCTTTTAAAGGAAAGTGAAAAATGTGGGGGTCTATTGACAGGTTCAAGTATGAAAAATGGTGGTCAATCTCTGGGTTGTGACTTGTGACAAAATTATAAAGTGGGAAAAAATTTTTTATAAAGAATTGCAATAGTATAAAAGTATAGTTTCCTTAATTCACACAGCCTCTAGGTGGAGTACACAAGCATGGCACCTTTTTGAAAGATTCCTTTGCAGCTTTGGTATGACTCAGCTTAAACTCTTTGAAAAAAAATACTAAATAAATGCCCAGTCTAGGTACCCTGGGAAGTGAAGTATACAAGTGGAAGTAAGGGTGTTGTTGACATTAGTGTTGTAAAAATTCTGATGTAATTTAACTGATTAGATTCCAGTTAAAAATGGAACATAGTTCTGCTTCCATGAGTGGCAGGCTTCAACCACCCAATGTCAGGGCCCTGTAACATCCTGAAGCATCTGTCTTCCTTGTTCAGAATTGGCTCCTAAAATGTAAGTTATCACTTGAGAAATACCTGTAATCTGAAGAACTTTTAATGCCTAAAACACTATAGTATAAATTGGAAGAGATCAATGGTTTCTCTTACATTCACTCATTTTTATATGCAATTGGAAAAAGATGGAAAATATTAGACTTGAGTTTTTTTAAAAAGGGCCTGGGAGCTGAAATGCTTACAGTATTACTAATGGGAAAGTAATCAAATGGTTTCAAAGTACTAAGAAAATTCCCCTTTAATTTTATTATCAATGGCCTATTTAGAAATTTGTTTAACAAATGAAGCATCTTTCAAAATGTGCACTACATATTGTACATGTGCATATATGCTTTATAAATGTACTTACACTACGTGGAAGAGCACGGACTAAAGTGTTAACTGGTTACTTACAGGAGTGAGATGGGCAAGGCATTGAGTACAGAGAACTGTTACTTTATGTCTATGACTTTTTGAAAGTTTATTACAATGAATGTGTATTTTTATAATCTAAAAAATTAACACCTACATAAAATACATTTTATAGAGACTAAAAACTAATTTTTAAAGGGAAAGTGCTTTATATGCATTGATTAGCATAATATTAAATGCACTTTGTTAAGTAGATTTGTAAGTTCAAAGATGTAATTTGTAAAATTACCACTGATGAAGTTAAACTTCCCCCTCAACTCAGAAAATAAAGCACTGTATTATTTTAATAAAATCGCAAAGATAAAACCTTAGCAAGTTTCAGCTTTCTAAATATTTATTACTGCACATATTAAGCATATCTTTTTGACCTTAAAACGTACTTAGAAAAAACAGTGAAAAATTTATGCATTGCCACTATGGCTTCCTAGCCCACTTTTGTGTTTTACGTTCAGGGTGTTTGGATGTGGAGTTATTTTAATTAGATTTCAACATGTTCTTGAATTAAGTCTTCTTTCAGACTACTCAGCAGCCAGGGATTAAGCCCTGGTAATTACTTAAGTACTGCGCTTATTTCTGCTCTGGGGCTCGGCGTAACTTTCCAGCTGAGCATGCCCTTCTCCCCGAGCCAGGATTCCCCCGGGGAGGCGGCGCCCGCGGCGCTCGGCAGCCCGCGCGCAGCATCCCGGGCGCGGGCCGCAGCCCTCGCGGCCCCGCCGAGCCCGCGCCCGCCTCCCGCGCTGGTTGGTCGAGGGAGCAGAAACCGGCGCGGAGGCGGCTCGCGCTCCTCCCCGGGCGGCCGGGCTCGGCCGCCGGGAGGACGGCAACTCCGGCATAAGCTCTAAAGATGGACTCGCCTCTCGGCTCAGGGCAGGAGGTGGGCAGGCGGGGCGCCGCGTTCGTCACCCGCGGAGAGGAGGCGTCGTGACGCCGGGGTCGGTGGCCCAGTTCTCTACTCGGGAAGATGGCTCCGCTGCTAACTCGCCAGCGCGACCACACACATGCCTCTCCTTCCCCGGCCTTCCCGTCGGCGCTGCGGGGCCCGGGAAGGCCGGCGGCGGCGCGGGGCCGGCCCGCCTCGACCCCCGGCCGGCGCCCCCGGGGCGGGTGCGGGTCTCGCGGGCCGCCCGCCCGCCAGACAAAGCTGACAACATGGCTACCTCCGCTCGAACAAGTTCCCCGCAAGTTGCGCCGCGGCGGCGCCCGGGCGACGGCTGAACGCCTCCCGCGCCCCGGCGGCCGGCGTCCATCAACTTCAAGTTTCCCTCCAGAGCGCCGAGCCCGCCGCCCGCCCGCCGAGCACCGGCCGCCCTCGCGAGGCCCGGCCCGGGAAACTTTCAACGTCCGCAGCCCGCAACTGACAGCCCGGCGCGGCGGGCGGGCGGGCGCGACTCACCTTCAGACAGGTCCTCGATGCACTCGAAGGTGATCTCGAACTGGAATGGGTTGTAGAAAGGAGAAGGGTTGTCCAGCACCACTACATTGTTCACCTGAACCTTTGCCATATTTTGAAAAAAACAAACAATGGGGACGGGGCTGGCTGCGGCACAATCAGGTCCAGCGCGCGGCCGTTCCCGGGAGAGCGCAGACCCCCGCCCGGCGCCGGCCCGACGTCGTGCCGCGGCGACTTGAGAAACTTTTTTTTCCTCTTTTTATTTACACGGGAACACTCCACAGTGTTTTGCAGCTTTCCTATTTCACTAAACTACAGCCCATTCTCCGATAACTAGCAGCGTTGGTCGCGATTGGCTGCACCCGAGCCCTGACCCTCCTCCAGCGAGGGCCTCGGCGCCGAGCAAGAGGGGCTCCGGCTCCCGGAACGGACTCGGCCGCTGAGACTGCGGCTCCACCTGCTGGTGTGGATTAGGACAAAGGCGGAGAACAAAGTGAGTGGAATGCAGGCTCGGAGGCCCGCGCGGAGCCGCCGCCGGCGGGGGAGGAGCGGCCCGCAGGCCCCGCCCCCGGCCCGGCGGCTCCCGCGCCCCACGTCGGGCGTGGCCGCGGCGGGCGGGGGTCGGAAGGGGCGGGGCCGCGGCGGCGGGAGGCGGGGCCGCGGCGGGAGGCGTGCTCGCGGCGGCATCCTCGGGGGGAGGGCGCGATCCTGGGCGACGCCCACCCCTCGGGTCCGCTTAGTGTTTTTTAATGTGTTTTTTTCCTTTTGCATCAGGTCAGCGGCTGTGCGGGCTCTGCTGAATTTAGCAAATAGGATTCGGCCGTGTGCACCAGATTAGCTGTAGCTGCCTATGTACTGAATAATATTTGCGGTAGCTTGAAGGATTGGTTGCAGTGGAAATAAATTAAATTTTATAGATCGATGGCGGCTCAAAAGGAGCAAAGCCATTTTGGAAATCCAGTTCTTAGTCAATATCTGCGTTTGGGCACGACAGCGCTGCAAGTTAAATAGAGACAAAATGTAGGATGAGAAGACCCATTTGCGCACACACTTTGCTTGGAAAATCTGAATAGGCAGTATTTGGGCTGCGCCTCGGTCTTCTTCCCTTTCCGATGTGGAAAGCCCTAGAATGAGAAAAGAGTGCTGGGGATGTGATCAGTTACACCCCATGTTTCTGCCGCTCGATGCGCATAACAGGAACGTAAAAGGAGAACATGAAAGTCAGGAGACCAAAGAGCAATAAATGTAAGGGAAAAGGAGAGTAGAGAAAAAGCATACCAAGTGTGATTTTTAAAAAAAAATTTATGACCTAAACTGTCAGTAAATAAAAATCTGTGGCACCACACACAAGTTTTGAGGAGCTTTTGCTTGATTCATGGACATTCACTGGGGATTCATTTATGCTGCTTAACTACCATTGTTGGAAAAGGGGGAGCTTTTAGCACGTTTATGAGGTGGTTGAACTGTTTCTATTTACGAAATAAGAGTGGTATAAAGGTTTAAGTTATTGGCTGCGTTTTACAAACCATTATTTTTTTTCCTTAAGAGTTGTGAATGAAACCACTGAACTTGGCTAATTAAATTCAGAGATAAAATCAGTTAAAAAATTTTTAAATATACATTTATTAATTTCAGAGAGAGCAAGGGAGAGATAGAAACATCAATGATGAGTCATTGATCAAGGGCTCCCCCCGCCCCTCCTGCACTGGGATCAGCCACAACCTGGGCCTGTTCCCTGACCAGGAATTGTACCTTTATCTCCTGGATCATAGGTGGATGCTCAACAGCTGAGTCACGCAGGCTGGGCGAGAAAATTAATTCTGAAGTATAATTTATGCTGGAAGAATATCTCTTAATATAGTGCCCAGAATTTCGAGTTGTAATTCTTCGGGCATTGTTCATCCTTAAGTAGGTCACTTTTGATGAAACTTCATCTGATGGTCTTCAAAGTCAGTATGTTGCGGCCTGGGTGGCTCAGTGGTTGAGCCTTTACTTGTGAACCGGGAGATCACCGTTGCATTCCCTGTCAGGTTGTGGGCTCGACCCCCAGTAGGGGGCGTGCAAGAGGCAGCCAATCAATGACTTTCATCATTGATGTTTCTCTCTCTTCCTTTCTCTGAAATCAATAAAAACATATTTTTTTTAAAAAAGTCAATATGGGACAGCTAACACCAGGCTTTCCCACATTTAGGAAAACTACTTAGAGTGGGGTCCCATTTTATTGTCAATGGATTAAAGAGTCAAATAGGACCTTCCAAAAATGGTTTCCTCAAGCCCAGTTGTTTGTGTGCATTAGACAGAGTGGGAGTCCTACTGTGGTGATGTGTTATGTATGTATAGATACATTTTGAGCCTTAAGACATCCTGTTATGGTAGGAGAGTAAGGTGTTATCACCTCCATATAACAAATGAGGACAGTGGTACTCAGAAACCTGTTCCTTTAAGTACTGACCAAGTGCTTCTCTACTTTCTGTTCACTGTGTCAGGTAATACTTAGAGTGGACTTTATGAAACCACTAAACTTGGCTAATTAAATTCAGATAAAATCGATTAAAAGTTTTTTAAAATATTTAAAAAAATATTTTAAAAGCAGTTGGTATCATTTCCTGGAAGAACCCACCGGCTGGCAGACACTGTAGTAATGACTTGATTTTAAGGAACTCTTTAGGAACAAAGCTCCATGAATGAGGTTGGCCCAGGTATATACTGGGAGTGAGAGGAGGCCCAAGCCAAGGCAAAGCTTTGGGAATCTTCCCATGAGACACTGCAGATGTAAAGCCTCCTGTTACAGAAGGGATGATTGCAGGGGCGGGGAGGATAGAATGAATCCTGGAATGAAAATGCATTCTTATACTTTAGGGTTTCCATATTTGTATCCCCCTCCCCCATTCTTTGCTCCTGTCATTAATAACATTTTCACTGTTTTGCATTCATTGCTACCCACCATTAGGTTACAACTTTGTTTGTTTTTTGGTTTTGTTTTTTAATATGTTTTTATTGGTTTTTTAAAGAGAGAGGAAGGGAGAGGGAGAGAGAGAGATAGAAACCTCAATGATGAGAGAGTCATTGATCGGCTGCAGCCCGCAATCCGGGCATGTGCCCTGACCGAGAATCGAACCCCGATCTCCTGGATCCTATGTCGATGCTCAACTGCTGAGCCACGCCCGGCTGGGCACAACTTTGTTGAAGATATAAGCTGTGTCTCAGCCCCTATCCATAGCTGGACTATACTGTTGAACATCCTTTGGATAGCTATCCATGAGATCAGTCTGCTTTCTGAAGCACCATAATTATGTTTATTGTTGACAATTTATTGATGTTAATATTCTGACCAGAAGAGTATTAATGGAATGCTTAATAATTATTTTCTGTTTCATGTACCTAGTTTTTTGCCCTGTGTTCTTAGTCCTATTACATGAAGCTCCTTCTGAACTCATTTTCCTCTTGAACTCGGTCTCCACTTATAATCCATCTTCTCATGTTTTACATTCCATTCTTCCTCTCTAACCGTCCACCTCTCCCATTCATCAGAGGCTTGGCCCTTTTCCAGATAACCAGGAGAAGTGTGGTCATAAGTAGAGAGAGGACTCAGATCGTTAAAACATCTCTTCGCTAGACCACTGCTTGCACAAAGCCACTGCTTAAGCTTAGCAGCTTTTTTATTTGGTTACTATAGAGATAAATGACATTAAATGGAGATATGCTTGACAGAGCTAGGCAAGTAAGCTTTGTGAGATTGGAGGTCATATATGCAGGGTTGTTTAGAAAAGGTCAAAACCAGAAAGGATAGGAAGGAGAAAGGTTTCGCAAATGAGCTAATAGGTAATTAATTGGTGAATTTTAGGTTGGTAGATTTGTGCCTGCTAAGGCCTTGAATCCAGCATACAAAGAACCTACCTACAAGTACCCCTAGTATGATTACATAGTGACTTTTTTTTAAAATAATAGCTATGCTGGGATGAACATTTGTGTACAAATTTCTTTGGGAGGGGGATATGTTTTTATTTCGCTGGGTTTTGAGAGTGGAATTGCTGGATCATGTGATTAACTCCTTATGAGGAACAACCAGGCTGTTTTCCAAAGTATCTGCACCATTTTACATTCCCACCAGCAGTGTATGAGCATTCCAATTTCTCCACATCCCTCCCAACTCTTGTTATTATGTCTTTTTGATTATAGACATGGGCGGTATGTAAAGTAGTGTCTCATTGTCTTTTTGATTTACATTTCCCTGAGGGCTAAAAATGTTGAACGTTTTCTCATTTGCTTATTTACCATTTGTATATCTTTTGTGAAGAAATGTATATTTGGATCCTTGGCCATTTAAAAAATGAGGCTATTTGTCTTTTCGTTATTGAGCTGTAAAGAGTTCTTTATTCTAAATGCAAGTCTTTTATCAGAGACATATTTATCGTGTTTGGAAAGTTTTTCTCCATTCTGTGGATTATCTTTCTATTTTCTTGGGGGTGTCATTTGCAGTACAAAGCTTTTAATGTTGATGAAGCCCAATTTATTTTGTCTTTTTTTGCTTGTCCTTTTGGTGTCTTTTTTCAAAAACATTGCCTAATCAAGGGCCATGAAGATTTACATCTGTGTTTTCTTCTAACCATTTTATACTTTTAGCGCTTTACATTTAAGCCTGATCCAGTTTGAATTATTTTTTGTATATGGTGTCAAGTAGGGGTCCAAATTCCTATTTTTATATGTGGATGTTCAATTTCCCAGAAGCATGTTTTGAAAACACTATTCTTTCCTCAATGAATTGTCTTGGAACCCTTATCAAAAATGAATTAGCCATAAATGTATGGGTTCATTTTTGCACAGTTAATTTTTGTTGTTGATCTATATCTTATGCCATTACCACACTGTATTGATTATTGATACTTTGTAGGAAGTTTTCAAGTCGGAAGTTTGAGTCCTCAAAAAAATTTTTTTCAAGATCGTGTTGACTATTTGGGATTCCTTGAATTTCCATATAAACTTTATGAATCACTGTCAGTTTCGGCAAAGAAGCCAACTGAGAATTTGATAGGGATCACGTTGAATCTGTAGACCCCTTTGGGGAATATTGCCATTTTAACAATGTTAAGTCTTCCTGTCAGTGAACATGGGATGTGTTTTCATTTATTTAAATTAAAATCATCTTTAACTTCTTTCAACAATGTTTTGTAGTTTTCAGAGTATAAGATTTTGTACTTTTGTTAAATGTATTCCTAAGTACTTTATTCTTTTTGTTGCTATTGAAAATGGAATTAGCATTTTCTTAATAGATTTTTGTATTCTTCATTGCATGTGTATAAATTGATTTTTAAAACTTGACTTTTAATCCTTCAACCTTGCTGAACTTGTTTATTAGTTGTAATACATTTTTAGTGAATTCCTTAGGATTTTTCTATATGCAAGATCATGTCACTTGTAAATAGCAATAATTTTACTTATTTTTTTTCCCTTCCTGATGCCTGTTATTTCATTTTTTGCCTAATTGCCCTTCCTAGAACCTCCAGTATCTCCAGTAAAATGTTGAATAGAAGTAGCGAGAATGAACATCTCTGTCTTGTTTCTGATCTTAGTGTGAAAACATTCCATCTTAACACCATTAAGAATGATGTTAGCTCTGTTTTCTTTTGTAGATGCCCTTTATCAGGTTGAGGAAGTTCTCTTCTGTTCCTAATTTGTTGAATTTTATCAGATGCTTTTCCTGCCTCTATTGAGATGATGATATGTTTTTTGTCCCTTACTCTATTAATATGGGGATATTACATTAGTTGATTTTCAGATGTTGTACCACTCTTGTATTCCTGAGATAAGTCCCACTTGGTCATGCTGTATAATCCTATTTATATATTGTTGAATGTGGTTTGCTAGCATTTTGTTGAGGATTTTTATATCTGTAGTCATAAGAGATATTGGTCTTGAGTATTCTTGTAATTTTTATTTTTAATGTAGGCATTTATAGCTATGTTACTCTGTAAGCCCTGCTTTAGCTGCATCCCATTGTTGTGGTGTGGTGTATCTTCATTTTCTTTCATCTCAGTGTTTTCTAATTTTTCTTTTGTCTGGCTACTTGTTCATTGCATGAATACCTTTCTACACTACCTCTGACAAATGGACATTCCATTTTTGCTTTAAATAGTTACTTTGAGGAAAAGTTCACTACTTTGTAAAGTATCCCACATTTTTAAACATCTCAATGTATCCAGCAGTCCCCTGTAAAACTCTACATGTTGTTCTAGGTTATTTCTTTTGAAGTTGCCCCAAATTAGTCTAATGCTTCTTCCATGGGATAGTTCTCTAAATATATAAACATTGTTTTCACTTCTCTAAATCTTTCTTTCAGGCTAATTATACCCCATGTTATAAACTATTCCTTAAATTTAAGGTATTATTAACATGTCCTTCATAATCTGTTTGCCCTTTTTTAAAAATTAGTATTTCTTTTAAAATTTGATGTCTCAAAGTGTAGATATCAATACTCTAGAACAGGTGTCAGCAACCTCCTATAAAGGGCCAGATACAGATATTTTAGATTTTGAGTGCCATTCAATGTTTGTCACAACTACTAAACTCTGCCCTTGTAATATGAAACTGCGATAGGCAATACAAATAATAACCACGACTGTGTTCCAAAAAAAGTATTTTTACAAAAACAGGTGTCCGGGCCAGGTTTTGCCCACAAATCATAAATTGCTGACTCTTGCTCTAGATGTTATCTAACCAGTGCAGAGCCTAGTGTGATTATATCTTCACTTGTGAATGCTATTGCATTAATGTATTTTGAAGGTTATATTAAAATATTCTGAGGGAAGTTGGGTATTATTCTCATCTTTGCTCCTCTATAGGTAAGTGTTTTTCCCGCTCTGGCTTCTTTCAAGGTTTTTTTCTTCATCTTTGATTTTTCTGAAGTTTAAATATGATATGCCTAGGTGTAATTTTGTTTAACATTTTTCCTGCTCTGTGTTCTCTGAGTTTTCTGTATTTGTGGTTTGGCATCTGACATTAATTTGGGGACTTTTTTAGTCATTATTGCCTCAAATATTGCTTCTGTTCCTTCTCTTCCCTTTTCTGTTGTTCCCATTACATAAATTACATCTATGTTATACCTTTTATAGTTTTCATAGTTCTTGGATATTCTGTTCTGTTATTTTCCACCTTTTTTCTCTTTGCTCTTCAGTTTCAGAAGTTCCTATTGACTATCCTTACTCAGAGATTTTTTCCCTCAGCCATGCCAGTCTGCTAATGAGACCATCAAAAAGCATTCTTCATTTCTTTTGTAGTGTTTTTCATCTTTAGAATTTTTTTTATTATTTCTTAGACTTTCCATCTCTTTGCTTACAATATCAGAGAAAAAATGTCAGTATTTAGTGTGAGAACCTGTTAGAGCTCCTGGAATTAAAACTCACAAAAATGTGGGAACTCTCTGCCCCCAATGACTGGGTTCCTCTGGAGTTTTTAATTCTCAGAATTCTCCATACTGAGCCTCTAGCAATTTGAGAATTATGGTTCAGACTTTCTTTTCCCAGTACAGATTCCCCTGGAAGTTTCTGCTCTGGTAAGTTGTGATTCTCTGTCTTTATGTCTTTTTAATTTGGGGGGCAGGGGTTTGCGCTGTGACCTCGTTTCTCTGATGGATCTCAGAATTATTGATTTCTCACTTTATTCAGGTTTTTACTTGGTGTTAAGATGGAATAGTAACTTCTAAGCTCCTTAAATGCTGAACCAAAAGCCAGGTGTTTTCTTCTACAAGTTTTACATTTTTCATTAGATCTTTCATTTGTTATGATTTAATGTTTGTATTACATGTGAAGTGTGCATCAAGATAGATTTTTTCTTTTTGCATAAGACTGTCCAGTTATTTGTGGAATAGACTATTCTTTCTCTATTAAATTGCTTTTACTTTTAGATACTTGACCATATATGTGTGGGCCTATTTTTGGACTTTTCTATTCCACTATTCTATTTGTTTTTGTCCTTCCTCCAATACCACTCTGAATTGATTTACTGTAGCCTTTTAGTAAATCTGGAAATGGGTCATGTGAGACTTCCTACTTTGTTTTTGGGTTGACTCTTCTGTTTTCTGTGCTTCTCCATATAAATTTTATAATCACCTGGTCAATTTCTATAAAAAGAAAAATCCTGCTAGGATTTTGTTTGGAGTTGTATTGAATCTACAGAACATTTGGGGGAAAATTAGAGAGCACTTTGGGGAAACATCTTAAAATGTTGAGTTTTTTAATTCATTCATTAACTACGGGGATATCTCAATTTGATTAGGTTATCTTTGATTTTATCAGCGTTTTGTAGTTTATGCATACAGATCTTATACATCATTTAAAATATTTATACCCAGGTATTTCATATTTTTGGGTGCTATCATGTATTATTTTAAAATTGCAGTTTCTAATTTTTTTCTAATATATAGAAATAAGATTAATTTTTGTATGTTGACTTGCAAACTGCAACCTTGCTATACCCATTTATTAGTTCTAGCAGCTTTTTTGTAATTTTTGTAATTTCCTACATAATCATATTGTCTGTAAGTATATAAAATTTTTTTTAGTTTTCCCTTTCAAGAAAAAGAGTGTTGAGAGGAAATCTTTTTGCTTTGTTCTGATCTTGGGGGTAGAAGGGGTATGGGGCTCTAAGCATTCAATCTTTTATCGTTAAGTGTTAGCTGAAGGATTTTTGTAAATACACTTTATCAAATTGAAGGAGTTCCCTCTATTCCTAGTTATCTGAGAGATATTTTTTTATCATGAATGATTGTTGAGTTTTGCCAATTGTTATCTCTGTATCTATTGAGGTTATCTTTTGCTTTTTCTTCCTTAGTTTGTTGATACGGAGAATTGCATTGATAAATCTTTGAATGTTGAACTAGCCTTCATTCCCAAAATAAACCCAACTTAGTTATGATCTTTTATTATTTTATGTATTGTTTGCTATGCTTTTTTTTTTTTTTTTTGAGGATTTTGCATCTATGTTTATGAGGGATACTGGTCTATAGTTTTCTTTTACCATGTCTTTATCTATTTTGGGTACCATGATAGTTCAGTCTTCATTAAATGAGTTGGGAAGTGTTTCTTGCTTTTCTACATTTCTGAAAATTTTGTATAGAATTAGTATTATTTATTCTGTAAATTTGTTTGGTAGAATTCACCATGACGTCATCTCAGCCTGTAGATTTCTTCATTGCAAGGTTTTTAACTACATAGTCAATTTTCAAAGCATATATAAGATTATGCAAGTTATAATTTTTTAAGATAAACTTTGACAGTTTATATATCTCAAAGGTTTTGACAATTTCATCCAAGTTATTAAACGTAGGACATAGAGTTGTTAATTTTATTTCTGTATCATTAGTTCAGTATCTATAGGATCTATAGTGGTGTCCCATCTTTCATTCCTGATACATGTAACTTTTGTCTTCTTTTTTTCCCCTTATTCAGTCTAGCCAGAGGTTTATCAATTTTTTTAATCAACAATAGTTATTATAAATACTCATTATGTATCATACACCTTTTTAAAAGAGCTTTGTTTATATTCTATTTGAATATTCAAGAGTCTATAAAATATTTTCCACTGTTATCCTCTTTTATAGGTTAGTAAACCTAGGCCTCGATATGTTATGAAACTCACCTGCTATATGATAGCCAGAATGAGAAGTCCAGGATTCAAATCCAAGTCTGGGTGACCCCAGAGGCTTTGCTTTTGCCACTCTGTTTTATTGATTGGTATAAAGGATGAATTAAAATCAGATAAGACATATGAAGAGAATCCTCAGTGACTGGGAGCAAACTTTTCTTTTTTGACTGTAATATCCACTGTTCTCTGTCTTTGGACCTTTCTCTGTAAATAGTACATAGTACTAAACCTCTTGTCGTAAGATCTCTGGAGATTTGTTTGCTCCTTCTAAAGTTTAGACCACTCAGTGAGGGTTCCTACCAAGGACAGACGACAGATAATTTGAGGACTTTGGGTTGCTACAAAATACTCAGTAATGCTTGTTAGGTTTTTAGAACATAGGATATTCCAAGACCTAGTGACAACCTGAAATAGTTGTCCTGATGCCATCCATTCTTGGTAGAGTACAAATAAAAGCCTTGACTCTATGTCCTTTCCTGCCCTTTAAAATGTAGGTATTTATTCCCTTTCATAGGTATAAGATACCTTTTGAAAATAAAAGCTAACACAGCCTGCTTGTTTCCTTAGGTCTGACGGTAACTGCTGTAAAAGACTCAGGAGAATGGAATTTGGAGGCTGGAGCATTAGTGCTTGCAGATGCAGGTCTTTGCTGTATCGATGAGTTTAATAGCCTCAAAGAGCATGATAGAACCAGTATCCATGAAGCCATGGAGCAACAAACCATAAGCGTTGCTAAGGCTGGGTAAGACTTTCTTTTCTTTAGATCTATTTGAATTGTGAGATTAGTTAATATATGATTATGGAAAAATGCAAACCTTATTGAACTGTAAGGTGTTTTTGTCCCTCTCAGGGACTGTCAGTTATCACCCTTCAAGACACATATTAATTTTCCCATGGAGGCGAGCAAGAGCAGTAAAAATGAGTTGGGAAGAAGAAAGGGAAAACTAAAGTGTAAATGTAAGTTGATTTAATTCATGGAGGGAACTTAGGAAGAGCTTTCAATTTAGGCTTCAACCTGTTATCTCATTCAATAATTGTGTGTCTACTCTGGGTATTTTATTATGTTAGGAATTTTGAAAGATTCTAAAAGACAAAACATAATGTCTGCTTTCAGTGGTATTCTCCTTATGTCTTTTCCCCCCCTAATATATTTGAATGGAAGGTTGATTACAGCATATGGAAAACTAAAGAATAGTATGTATTAGCATAAGATGAAGTACTTGTTGTGACTCAAGGAGGCTCAAGGGTTGAGGTATGTGAGTCCTTGACTACACATGGCCAATAAGAAAAAAATAGGCAGGTTCAAATAAAAATCCAGGTCCTGAGGTGATTATGAGAAACTTACTTGGCTACAAAGGCTGACCCCCAAAAAGGCTGCCAGGTCATCCAAGCAAAGAACAGAGGCAGAACTATCTTATCCCTAATGCTGCTATTATAGGTCTGAGGCCAGCTGATCAGGTAGATAGGTCTGCGAGCAGTCTTCAAACTAATGGTTACTTGGGAGCCAGGCAGACAGACACTGGTGTTATAGATTATGTGAGATCTGTTTATATACACTCACAAAAAAGGAAAGGGGTGGGGGGGTGAGGCTATAGCCCAGAGGGAAAAGATAAAAGAAAAACTAGACAGAACTATTATCAGATCTATTCATTTTCCTCAATATTTATTCACTCAGTATGTATTTATCAAGAACCTGCTATATGCCAGGCACTGTGCTAGACACTGAGAAGTCCAAAGATGAATACAACACTGTCCTTGAAGTATTTACTATTTTGTTGGGAAAGATAGACACAAGAGCATCAAAGTGATAAGTCCATAATAAAAATATTATGAGAGAACATATTTTAGAATCATTAATGCTTCAAAACTACTTATCAGGGGAAATCGGAGGTAATAGTTTACTAAGTGTCTTCAAGGCTACTTTCTCTTCTCATTATATCTTCATTTAATTAGTACCTTTGCTAGTTGGTAGAATCTGTGGTTTATTTTTATATACCTTTTCCAGAGGAAATCTGGGACATTTTGAAAGATTCCTAAATAATGCTGGCATCAGGGAAAATTGAAACAAATGCTGTGATTGTATTTTAGAAAGGGAGAACATTGGCAGTGCTGTATGATGGGCTACAGAATAAATCTTTATAAGTGAAAACATCCTATTAACTACTACTCCTGCCTTTACCCTCTGCAAGTGGGAGTTAGTAAGACTCCTCCATGCTATCCATACGTATGTCCTAAGTTCCAAAAGAAACATTCTTGTAGATGAACAGTTCACTTGCGACACCCACTGATTGGACACTCTTGTCGTAGCTATGACTACTTTATGAACTGGAACAGTGCTTTTCACACTAGTTATGGTGAAGGGCTGCTAGGGTCATGGGATTAGCAAAAGCAGTATATTTTGATGATTGGAAGATAATTTGGGGGATATTCAAAGTAGATATAATATAGCAGCTATATTGACTCATTGCCACCTTAGCAACAGAAGTATGTTCTCTTCAAACCTGCTTTCCCATCATTGTGACTTGGATGCTTTCTCTGTCACTGATTTTTGCTTGTGTTTGTGGATCTTTTAGACTTGGTCAGCTCTCTTTAGTAGTTCAACTCTCCCTCTTGTGTTCATGCCAAGTATCCTCAAAAGAGGCCTAGTTAGATACCGCCATCCCTATTGGAAGATTTATGCAAGACCAGCTCAGAGGCCTCTGGCCAGTTTATGGATTGACTCCCCCAGAGTCAGGTTCCAATCATGGGTCCAGTGTGCTGTTCTTGTCTGGCAGTTTTCAGGGAAGAGGTTGTAGGGTTATGTGTGTGGTGGGCATTCCAGTGGTTGGCCTGTCCAGGACTGTAATGAATCACTTAAGGAATGTACCAAAGAAAGAGTCATACAGCAGTTGTCCTTGCTGGTAGGTTAGTCATTGCTGGTAAACAATAGTTTAGACGAAAAGATAGAATAGCCTGGTGAATCAATATAAATAGGAGCTAGCTCTTTATGAGAAAACTCTTGAACTCGGTGGGTTTCAAAGAGGCAGGGTTTTTAAAGACAGTAAGTATTCAGTCACATGTGCCTAGCTTGGTTCAGCTCTCTAGTCATTTTTACAATTTTTCCCCAGATCATAGTTACCACCAATTATATGACTTTTTTCCCCTCCATTCAAGTTGTCCTTTAAATTTTGTTTTTTAATTTTTATTTTGACATTGTATTTACTTACAAAGAATTGTAAGAGTAGTACATGTTGTTTTTGCTCTTGGGCCAGCAGTTAAATGTGCCCTCAATCAACAGTTACATCTAATCCACTTGGTGGTGAGAACCAATGAAAATATTCTTTAAGTTCCACTTTAGCTCATGTGTTCATTCTTCATAGCCCTTACTCTGTGTGCCACTCTACGACTGAAGAAAAGTTGGATCTGCCTCCCAGCAGCAGCTCATCTAATTTTTTCGCTAACAGTTTTCAGAATATAAATTCATTTCCCCTAATTAGAAGCCTTTTAATCTTTCTGATTCCAAGTATACAGTTAATCGCTAAATGTAGAACCCTTGAGAAAATGTCTCTCGAGTCATAAAGCATATCAGGATGTTAATTAGTAGCAGGTAAGAAGAGTTAAGTGTGGAAAAGGAGTACTTATCATGTATTCTGCCAAAGTAAAATAAAGACTGAATTTTCCCCTTAAAATGCCTTCCCTACTCCCCACTCCCCAGTTCAAAGACTTCTCTTTTTTGACCAGCAATACAAAGTCTCCTGTGCCCTAAAACTGGAGACTTTCCTTGAGCCTTCACCCTCTAGCACCACTTCAAGTTTTTCATTGAGATTTTTGATACTTTGCAATATCATTTTCAGGATCTCTTGATTTTTTGGCTTTTTTTTCTCTCTCTCTCACATGTCTCAAGTGACTAAAGTCTGATTCATTTGTAAAGGACTTTTATTTGAATTATAATCTCCCTATGGATGATAGTGTAAACCACTGCATCGGAACATCTGGCTGGCCTCTGAGGCTGCAAGGAATTTCTCAGATATTTTTTTAATGTGTCATTTTATATACACTGTACAGAATTAGAGAGTTCATTTAAAAAACAGGAACCATGCATGTAATTGTTCCATACAAACTGGTTTTTGAATAGAGGTTAAACTTTATCCATGTGGTGGACATGTTCCTGGAAGGGCATATCATAAGCCATACACCCACCATTCAGATGTGCGGGTGGCTGGGAAGGAACCAGTTAGTATGATTTCTACAGTGTAAAAGCTTGTTATGGGTAGCCAGAATAGAAAAAAAAAAAAAGCTAAAATACTCGGGATGCCTAGAGTCTGCTAAAATATAACTTACAGTGTCATTAACCAAAATATAGGTCGTATTAAATCAGTGCATGTTTGAGAAGACCGATAATTTTGTTCTTTGCTTATGTTACTTAAGTCCGAAACCATTTTTAAAATTTGGGATTTTTAATACTTTACATTTGTCCTGGCTACTTAATGAAATAGAAAAGGAAACCAAGAGGCAAATGCTGCAATATGGGCTTAAAGGGATTATCAGTATTTGCCTTTACCTGTCTGTTAAAACTGCAGATCAGTCCCCGTGCCGGGGCAGTGGCAGGCAGCACAGGGCCACGCCGCAGTGTGGAGTCACGGGGGAGAGCTTTATGTGATGATGATCGTTAAGACTAGAATGCTGACCTACGTAATGATTTGGGAAAGGTAATGGTTCATTATCTGCAAGGTTCTTTTCAAACTTAACTAGGATAGCACCTCATCAAGGGCAGGATATCAGTAGACTCTTAAATAATAGGGGAGACTCTCACTATTTGCCAAAGACACATCTTAGGAGAAAATTTGACATTGCAGTTGTGTATTTGGTGTGACTAAATTATACTTACGCCTAGGGAGGGAGTGTAGTCTCAAATTTAAAAACAGCAAGATGGCAGTTTTTTGTCTTACTCAGTAAACATGCCTGAGCACTAGCAGTGTCCTGCTTTCTGCTGGCTGCTCACACCGCAGAGATGAAAAGGCAAGGCCTTTGTTCTCACGGTGCTCACAACCTGGCAGTGAGGCAGACAGAGAACACTTATTGTGCGCTGTGGTTCTAACAGCCGTAGAAGAACCACGGCACCAGTCCCACTCAGCGGTTCTTCAGTTTTCTAGTCCACACCAGGCCACTGATAGAATCTCTGAGACGGGACCTGGGAACCTGTACTGTCAAAACCTACCTGGGTTCTCATTGAAGAGGCAGGCTTAGGAACCACAGCTCCAGGTGAGATTGCTCCACAGCCAGGCGCCCTGTTTGCGTTTCCCTCCCAGGATCTTGTGAAGCTGCATCTCTGTGGCATCTTTCACAAACCATCCTCAGGCCGAGGGGGGAGGCCGGGAGAGGAGGCAACCAGCCCCTCTACCCAACCCCTGAGAGGGCTCTGATTCCTGGGGCCTGAAGGGACTGTGGAACATGAGAATCCTGCCTTGGAGGCCTCTAAGCATGCTCCCAAGATAGGAAAATATAAGTTCAGATCAAGCACTTTGAGAGTTTTCTGTTCTTTCCAGATGAAGTAGATGAGCAGTGCTTTCACCCCTCTCCTCTTTCCTATTCCCGTTGCTTGTGAATCTCCTGTTATCACTCACTGAGTCAGTCTAGACATGAATGGTAATTGTGAACTTTATCAGCCCTGTTAAAAAGAGAGGAAGGGTGTATGTCCCAGCATGTTAGATTACCAAAAATATGTATATAATGGATTATGAGGATATCACTAATACTGATATGTTTTTACTTTGTGTAGTTTTGTGGGGGGGTTACCCCCATTTTTTGCATGCTCCTCTTTAGGGGAGCAAAGATTGTTTTTGATTTTTTTTTACAAACATGCCACTTATTTTGATTCTTTTCTCTCACTTTTTCCTCATGACAGCTTTGAGCCTAAAACCATTTTTAAAATTTGGGATTTTTAATATCTTACACTTGTCCTGGATGCTTAAAATCCACCCTTTTAAAGGATACGATTTCATGGACATTAGTACATTCATAGAGTGTGCAACTATCACCACTATCTAATTCCTGAATATTTTCATCACCCCAAAGAGAAATCTCGTAGCCTTTAGCTGTCAGTCCTCATTCCCTCCATTCCCCATCTCCCCAGTCTCTCAAGTCCCTGGCAATACTCTGTCTCTATGGATTTGCCTATTCTGGACATTCCATATAAATGGAATCATACAAGATGTGACTTTTTGTGTCTGGCATCTTTCACTGGCATAGTGCTTTTAAGGTTCATTCAGGTTGTCGCATGTGTCAGTAGTTCATTTCTTTGTATGTGCTCACACAGCTTTTCCCCATGCATGAATGAGCAGAGAGTGAGCTGTGGTCTCCCTTCTTCTTTTTATGAGGACATAAATCCCATTATGAGCACTCCACCCTCAGACCTCATCCAAACCTAATTTCCTAAGGCCCCAATTTATAATATCGTCACATTGGTCATTAGGGTCTTCAGCATAACTAATTTTGAGGGGACACAAACATTTAGTCCATAACAGCCTTCATTACTTTCTTTTTTTTATTGTTGTTAAAAAACACATATCATAAAATTTACCATCCTAATTATTTCTATGTATATAGTTCAGCACTGTTAAGGATAATCACATTGTTGTGCAAGCAATCGTCAGAGCTTTTTCATCTTGCAGAAATGAAACTCTGTATCCATTAAACAACAATTTGCCATTTGCACCTTTCCCAGACCCTGGCAACCACCTTGTTACTTTCTTTTTCTGTGAATTTGATGGTTGCACAGGATGGTTACCTGACCTGAAAGTAGCATAAGTTCTTTTACCTTCGCTCCATTGCCTAGACTTAGTATTATAGCCCTACTTAACTGTAAAGGGGGATAGGAAACATAATCTTGCTCTGTTACCAGGGGGAAAAGAAATAAGGTTTGGTTGAACATATAGCAGCTACCACCACAGTCCAGAGCTAAATTTGCAAGTGACAAAATGTAGGTGACTACAGCCATGAGTGAAGATTGGGATCACCCGTAAAGGATGTAGTGAGAGACTGTCTCAAAAACAAGGGCACCTTCTGGAGGGCCTGTAATGCTAAAAATAATTTATGTAACCTAACTGTACAATATTTAGAAAAATTACTACTATGTTTGTAGGAAAGCTAACCTATGTAGATTAAAAATGGGACAGTAGTTTTTTTGAGAAACGAATGTTTTCACTCCAAATTAACCAGAAAAAAAATATTAGCATGATTATTTTATGACTGTTGAAGCCTGTGAATATAAAATAATTCTAAATTTTAGAAATACTGAAAAAAGGTTTATTTTTTTGTCACTTATTTAGTGTATGTTTATTGAGCATTTAATATGTGACAGGCAATGTGAGGATTATAACAATAAGTGACAGTCCCGCAAGGAAGATGAAATTTAATAGGAAAAAAGTAAGGTAAGTAAATTAATGCCTACAACATCAGGCATAATCTTTAGGACCGCAGGAACTGTTTATCTAAAATGTTTCACCACCGGGGCAGTAGTCTGGAGGTGAAAGACATTGGTTTTGGGGCTAAGCACATCTGGGTTTGAATCTCAGCTCTGCTGCTTTTGCTTGCTCTCTGTAACCGTGGGGACATTATTAACATTTCTGAAATTCTGGCTTCCTTAATTTCTGAATTGGTGTTAATAATATAATGTCTGCCTTTTAGGTGGTTGTGTAGATTAGGGATACTTGTATATATAAAGCCTAACACAGTGCTTGGTGTTCCAGATTTGGTAGAAAGCTTTACTATTATTATTGAAGGTGGAGAACATTGCCTTATACTAATTTGTGAGTTAATTCACTCAGTACTTATTTAGTGAGCCATCAGTGGGCAGGAAGCACTTAGAATCAGACTGTGTCTTTGTATCTGTGTCTTCAAAAGCCTTATTCAGTTCTGGACGCAGTGATGTTTGTATCACAGGTGTGCACCCCCAGGCTTATCTATACTGTCTTCCCTTCTTTCAGATGACCAGAGACCACCCTGCCCCTCTTGGCGCCGTCCTGTGCTCTTTCTTTGCTGGGGCGGCTGCCTGCCTTATCCCCGCACACGGTTTCCGCTTCCCGCCCACCCCTTTTTCAGAGCTGGCGCGGCCACTGCCTGCTCCAGGCAGCCGGCTCACTCCTCTGAGACTCTCCCTTGGCCCCTTCCTTAAGCTTATTCTTTTTCTTTTCTTTTTCAGTTACTTGAGGAATGATTCCCCACCTTCTTTCTCTCCTTGCTAGTTCATTTTCCTTCTCACGCCATGGACTGCGTTAGGCTCAGCTGCCTCACAGACACCAGGAGTCTCCCCAGAAGCCTCCCTTTGCTGACGCTGACGCCGATGCCCCCCGAGCACTTGCACTGTCTGCGGGCTCCGTGCAGAGCTTCCTCACCCTCCAGCACTCCTACTCAGCTAGCTGGAGGCAGCGCGCAGCTGTGTACATTCCTGAATTCTCCACACACCTCTTTGTACACAGGAAATGGCTTGTAAATATTTATTGACCAGAGAGGAAGAGCAGTCAATTAATTTTACATTCAGAATAATTTTAAAGAAGTTATTTCATATGCAGTTGTATTTTATTTCATTGCCAGTATTGCCACAATATTCCTTTTTGATGATAAATGCAAACAGCCTCACTACAATATGAATTAAATGTGCTTTTGTGGGATTAGTTAGGAACCATTTATTACATTATTTTTATGGCAAGCTAGATTCTACCTTTACAAAATCATTTGGCACATAATGTAGAAGACGTGGACTGTCCAGAATTTTTACATTTCAGTAATTTAAAAGGGGATTGTGTTTTCAGTGAAAGTGTCTTGAGTATCTTTCTCTTCTTTGGGTGTTTACTTGTGTCATTTACCGCAAATTAAGATTCTCAAACTTTTTCAGTCTTAGGGCATGAGGTAATTGCTAGAGCCAACTGGAAATAGATCAGGGATTAACAAATGTAGCACATGTTGGCTGATGCCACAGGGCTATGACTGCTGAGAGGCAGACATGCCTTTATAATTAAAAACAGTCATCAACTGCAGAGCATACAAATTTATAGAGGAAAAATTTTACATTTTTTATTGTCAGTGCCTATGCCATATTATCTTGAGGACTTGCCCATCATTAATAAATAAAAAACAATATCTAAATGTTGGCATATCCATACCTATCCTGCCACTGTCCGTTTAGGACTTGGTGCCTCTTCCTAGACCACTGCCCTCGTCTCCTCCATGTGCCCGTCCCCGGTCCTCCCCCATCTGACCCACCCACCATTCCCAGTCCCCTTCAATCTTCCCTTCTCTGTTACTCCTCAAAAACTTGATGCTAATCAGCCTTTATTTTTCCTGATTTCCCCTGCTTCCTTTCCTCCCTTCCTTCCCTCCCTCCATCTCTCTACTTCTATTTTTTGTTTCTTTCACTTTTGGAAAAATCAAGACAAAGTGACACAAAGTTTTTGCTTCAAGCACTCACGATTCTCCAAAATCACCCTCATCCTCCACCTTCATCTTCTGCACACATATATGTATATATATGTCTCCACTTAAAAAAGTCCGTATGTCATGAAGGGCCCAGTTCCAAAGCTACTTCGTAGTGTTTTTCTGATCATCTCTTCCATCCACATAGATGAATAGATATCGTCTTTACTTCTCCTGGGACCTTTATACTTCTAGAACTTACCGTATTCTTCTTTGTCTTACTATTATAGCTAGGAGATTGCAAACTCCTTGAGAGCAGTATCCATGTTTGGTTTGTTTTGTGTACCTCTTAGCACCCAGCAGAGGGATGTGCTCATAGGAGTGTCAAAAAAGTGTTCACGAACACTTATTTCTCTGCAAGATAAGCTGGTGTAAATGTACTTTGTTGAACTTGGTGTTTGTGATACCTCCTTGTATCATTCCACTTTCTCTTTCACATGAGTTTCTCTAGATTCCCAAGGAGCAAGAGCAACCCCTTTTCATTAAGTTTAATATTGTTTTTTATTTGCATCTCAACAGTCAGTGAATTGTACCCTCTCTTTTGGTAGCCTTGTGTGCAAGCTGAACACAAGGACCACCATCCTGGCAGCAACTAACCCCAAAGGCCAGTACGACCCCCACGAGTCTGTGTCTGTGAACATCGCCCTTGGCAGCCCACTCTTAAGTCGATTTGACCTGATCCTGGTTTTGCTTGATACCAAGAATGAAGACTGGGATCGTATAATTTCCTCCTTTATCTTAGAAAACAAAGGTAGGTGGAGACAAATAAATTATTTACAAAGAAAAAAGGTAGGCACAGCCAAATGAAATTCTCTTTGAAGAAATTAAATAAATACCCAAGGTACCCTACCTAACAGACAACAGAGAGATGCTTAGACTGAAAGCAATGGGACTAGTGAGCCCAGAATGATGAGCAGAAGGTAAGGGGCCTTTCTGTCTGCCGTTGATGGGATTATGGTTGTGAAAATGTTTTTGTGATGAAAGGGGACAATCTTATGATATATAATTATTACTCACCTCTTACACACAAAGAAAACTGGACTGAATTATGAAACAAATCCAAATATGGGTTTATCTTTAAATTCAATTCAATTTACTCAAGTATTATTTAATCCTATAGGGCAGACCAGAATTATTCTGAGTAATTTTAACCCCTGTAGGCAGCTTACCTTTATTAAGCTTAGATCCTAAGACTGTTTGTTCTAGAACTATATGCTACACAGAGTCAGGTCTAGATTTCAATGGCCACAAAACCTAACGGTTATCTTTTTAAAAATAAGTAAAAGAACTTCATCAAAACCCTTAAAATGAGATGTTTGCCTGTTCTTAGAAGTTACTGACCAACACCTGCTATATACAGGTTACCCAAGCAAATCAGAGAAGCTCTGGAGCATGGAAAAGATGAAAACCTACTTCAGCCTCATTAGGAATCTTCAGCCCACGCTGTCTGACGTGGGCAATCAGGTTCTTCTCCGGTACTACCAAATGCAAAGGCAGAGTGATTCCCGGAACGCTGCCCGGACAACCATCCGTCTGCTGGAGAGCTTGATACGATTAGCAGAAGGTTTATTTCATTCAACAAATGAATTTTCTATCGGGTACCCAGCATGTTCAAAGCATGGGGGTTGGCACCATGAACTCAGAGGAGTGACAGTAATCCCTACTCTGAGATGCTCAAGTTGCTCATTGAAGTAAAGGCTCTGAGCCATGAAACCTCTCTTCTGGGACATTTATGGGTGTTGAGTGAAATGTGGTGTCATTAAGAAAGAGGCATCTTTGTGGTATCTCAGGACCTCCTATAACTTAAGACCATTCATTTAGAAAGTCTCATTTACTGAGGTTTTGTTTCTCAATGGCAGTCTATTAGCATTTTGGCTGAGATACTGCCGTGTTTGGAATTGTTTCCTATATAGCAACCCACCAGTAATATATGACATCAAATTTATAAGGCCATGCTATCCATCCCTGAGGTATGAGACTCACATGCAGACTTGTAGCTAGCATGCATCTCAAGATGTTTTGTTTTTTTAACACTGGCTTTTACATTTAGCCCTTGTTTAAATAATTTAAAAAAAAATTAACATGAACTGACTGTACCATATGATAACATAGTATATGCTTCATAAAAAGTTCTATAAAACAGATGCACTTTACTTCTTTAAGGATTTATAGCTAATATTAGGGCAAGAAATACCAAAATTTTACATTCACAGGTTTGATAGTTTTAAAAAGCTCACAGATAAAGAAAATTGCCAGAGATGAGAAATGAGTTTAATTTTGTGTATTTCTGTAATAGACTAGAAAGTGAGGATTAAAAGTTGTTGAATATTGATATATGCTTATATAGTCCCTTTCTTTACTGGAGCCCAGAGTACTTTTCATATAAATACACAGAGTTGCCATGCACTGTGCACAAGGATTAGGCCCTTTTTTAGAAGGACAGTCTTAAAGCGAGGTGGACTTAGACTTCGTGCTTGTTCTGGTGAAATTAATTTTTATTAGTAGATCATTCATAATAGACAATTTTTTGGAGGAAGATCAGGTAGAGTACTACATTTATCACCTCACATATTCATTTAAAAATGTTCTATCTTTATAATTTTAAATGCACTTTATTTTCTCAGCTCATGCTCGCCTAATGTTTCGTGAGACTGTGACTCTGGAAGACGCAGTTACAGTGGTGTCAGTAATGGAGTCCTCAATGCAGGTGAGAACATTTTGTAGTAATATTTGAACTGTAATTACAAGCATTAAATAAAAGACAATTTATAGCATATCAGGAGTTATTAAAATGATCATATTCTAGACCTAATAATTCCTAGAAATATAGCCAAAAGAAACCATTTAAAAGAAGGGGAAAAAATTGTCATTGACACATTCTCTGCACCAGTAGCATTGCTTTTGCCCATCAGTGTAAAGTAGTGGGTCTCAATCCTGTTTCTCCTTGACACACCTGAGGGATGCTCACGGTCCCACTAGTGAGAGCATGGCTTCCCAGAGCAATGCTTGCCAGCAAGAACAGGGAGAAGACTAATGAAATTTGAAAAAGGCTCCCAGGCGATTCTGATTTCAAGGTGGGGTTGTGGAGGGTTGGTCTTAGCCATCTGGGATCAGTGGTCCCTCGTGTGTACTTCCTCTATGCAGGCTGGCCTGGTGACTCTCCCTGGCATTCTCCATTTCTCACCCTTCAGGGAGGTGCACTGCTAGGAGGTGTGAACGCACTCCACACTTCCTTTCCTGAAAACCCTCTGGAGCAGTACCGGAGGCAGTGTGAACTTATTCTGGAGAAACTGGAGCTGCACAGCCTCCTGAGTGAAGAGCTAGGAAGACTTGAAAGGTGAGAAAAGAAAACCAAGAAAGTCATGTAATGGAAAGTCTTTATTTCACATTTAGTGAAATAAAGGAAGTATAAATTAAGTGGAAAATCTGTCTGTGCTATCTGTAGGGGATTGTTTGTTATCTATTGCTATATAATCAGCTACCCCAAAATTCAATGGCTTAAAAAAAGAGATACCACCTTCATTCTAGTGCTCACTTTTCTGGGAGTTAGAAATTCAGGAGGGCTCAAGGGGATATCTCTAATCTACATAGTGTTAGCCAGGGTTACTTATACACCTGCATTTAACTGGGAGCTCAACTGGTTTTGGAACATCCAAGATGCTTCCGTCACCTGTGTGGTGTCTTTGCTGGGGTGGCTTAAATGTCTGGGGGCTGTCTGGGCTGTCTGCTGTAGGGTAGTCAGAATTCTACCATGGTAGCTTAGGGCTCCAATACAGCAAGAGTGTGAGCTGCCAGGCGTCCTGCGGGCTGGGCCAGGACTGGAGCAGCCTCACTTCTGTCACATTCTGTAGATTAGAGCAAGTCGCAAGGTCAGCCCACAGGCAAAGTAAAGGCAAATAGACACCACCAGTTGATGGGCAGTGTGGCACATAGGAATGGGGGAACTGATGGCTGCCATCTTTGGTGACTACCTTCCAAGGCTACATTTTCCTGCCTTGCTGGTTTGGTGAACCTCACGGAGAACACTGACTGGTTCTTTACTATATGTAGTAAACTATATATAAATTTACTATATATAGTAAAATGTATAATACTGGCTCTCAATTACATGAGAAGCACCAAGGTAAGCTACCTGCAGTTCACACCCAAGATGCACAGTTGCTGCAGAATCAAGACACCTTGGTGAGTGGGCTTTATCATGTTTGCTTCCACCACTTCTTCCCCTTTTTCCTTGGCTCGCTACACAAAGGAGAGCATTGCCCTCACAGAGCCGGCTGGGACTGCTGTTGAGAAAGAGGAAGTTGGACTCCAGGAGCCATCTATGCCAGGCCAGACCCAAACACAAAGTATCTACTTGGCCTTACCCCTTTTCTCACCAAGGGGGGACAACATGCGCAAGGGAGTTTACATAAAGAACCTTAGTGTTTATTAATATTTTAATGTTATTCCTGTTGTTTTTAAAGCTTTCTTCCAAACATAATAAATATTTGATCGTTAGTCCTTATGTTACCCTGGTGAAAGAAATTCACAGGTAGAAGACTGAAGCGCCACTGGTTTTAGGCCAGCCTAAGCTAGTATGCAGGGCAAGTTATAGGAACAGAGATAACTAGCACTCACCTCTACCTGGGAAAGGCCCTCCTGGTTCCTTAGCAGCAGTTTTCCTTTCCTGAATGCCCAAATTCATGACCTTTAAAAACTTGCATATTTAACAATAAGACTCAAAAAATCCCTAGTGAGAGTGATGTATTTTATGTTAAAGAGGGAGATCATCCTACAGGGTAACAACTCGGGAATGACAATGGCAATGTTCCAAAACTCACCTTTCTAAGGACTTGTTAAAATGTGGACATATGGGAAGGACTTTGTCACATGCATCACCTGAAGAATTGTTGCCAGGAATTTAATGTTACATGTCCCTAAATATATGAGCTTCTAAAAACCTAGACTCCTGAGTCTGTGCCTGTGAAACAGGAGTGAGGAATGGCAAGTGTAGCCATTTGGGTATCTTCCTGGTCAGTTGTTGATGGTGATCTCAAAGCTGGGGTCTGGGGAATGGAGCCCATGTGGAAATGGAGCAGCTGCAAGAGAGTGTGGGGACCACTTTGGATTGTTGCTGTATTAAGTAAGACCTTGAGAATTCTTTTCCTGGCATTCTCTCCTATTTGCTTCTTCCCTTCATCCAACGGCATTCTCTTTCTAATTTATAAAACCTCAGCACAGCCTTCCCGGGGAAGTGTGGGCCTGGCTTTGTCCTACTAATACACCAGGTGGCAGCCTGCAGTAAACTTGCACTTTGTATAAAATCAGTCCCCTTCTTTTGGTCTCTTGGGTTTTTTTTAATGACCCAGAGCATGGTGTTAAGGTAAAAGTTATTCCTTTGGCTCTTTTATGGTTTGATATAGCAGATCCTTTCCAGGCCTGCCCTGGGCTTGGCTTGGCTTGGCTTGGCTTGTGGAGACACAGCTCATTTTGACTGACCAGAAACTGATCATTTTGACGACCAAAAACATGCTAGATTCAGGAAGGGAAGGAATGCAAGGCTCAGAATCAGTGTCATGTGATAGAAAAATAGCAATTGGACTTAACCAAATTCAGAATGACTCTCCTGCAAGGCATAAAGAAAAAAAAGAGTAAGTAATGATCTAGGAAATAGGATTGGGCCTTAAAATGTTCTTTTTTTCTGGTATCTCTTTGTAATGCAGAGGCCTATTGGATAGTGATCCTCAAAGAAACAAAACCAGGTGCCCCCAGATGGAAGTGCATTACCTCTAGAACACAACCTAAAGCTAACTTAACAGTGAGAAAACCCTGAGTAGCATATGGGTTTACCCCCTTTGGAAAGAGTTCTCTATTGCTTAAAGAGATCACATATCAATCATAAAACTATTTGTATTTTTATCACATTTTTCTTCTGGAAAATGCTTTTAGTGACATCCTTGCCTCTACTGGTGGCTATTCTACCTACCTCGAATCAGGGTGCAAAGATGCTGTCTTCTAGGGAGTTATAGTTAAACTGCAGACATTTTATTATATAGGGGAGAATTTAATTCCCAAAGTCAGAATTAGACTAAAATGGTGAGCTAAATTATTATCCTAGCCCTGAAAATTTCCTACCTTTTAGGACTTTGTTATGGAGCTTTAATAATTACTAGTATTCCTGACCTCAGTTTGCTGCTGAAAGTATACTAGGTAGTAGTAATTTTTTAAAAATATATCTTTATTGATTTCAGAGAGAGAAAGTGGGGGAGAGAGAGAAAGAGAGAGAGAGTTGAAACATCAATGATGAGAGAGTTGTCACTGATTGGCTGCCTCCTGCACACCCGACTGGGGATCAATCCCGCAACCCGGACATGTGTCGTGACGGGAATCGAACCGCGATCTCCTGGATCCTAGGTTGATGCTCAGTCACTGAGCCACGCCCAGCTGGGCTACATGGTAGTAATTTTGAAAGCTATTTGTTTTTTGGGGGTTTGGTTGGTTGGTTGGTTGGTTGCAACTGCAATTAAACATGGATTTACTATAGCGATGTTTCCAAATCTAGCATGTGTGAATGTAACCTAATATAGTTTCAGTAAAATTGTTGGGTTTTTTTCCTGATTCTAAGAGGTAATATATGTTCTTTATAGAGTATTTTTAAAAGGAACAGTAATGAATTAATAAGAAAACAAAAATCACATATAATCTTATTTCCCAGAGAGATCTACCATTAACATTTTAATGTATTTACAACATTAAAATTTAAAATTCATTTAAATTTAATATATTTTCCTCTATTCCTTTTTCTATGATCACATATTTTTAGAATAGTTTATTCACCTGCTTTTCTGTGTAATTCCTTTTCAGATTTAGTACATGGAAGCAGGGTCATGTTGCCCTGATGCTGAAAATGTGTTTCTAGGTTGTTAGGCAGGAATTTCTAAAGGACCTTCTTTGAGAAACTACAATTTCTGTGAGAAATTGAGCCTCTGGCTTTAATTCTGTTTCTAAAATGCACAAGATTTAAAATGGATAGCACTGATCATTCAGGGAGGGTCACTAGGTTTTGATCTGTATCAACTTGATGGAGAGTAGCTGCCCAGAGCACATTTGAAACAGCGCTGGGCTTTGCAGGAAAGCTGGCACAGTTGCCTGGGGAAGGTCTGCCAGGAATGTGAACGTAGGAGCCATGGGTACAGAGGAATCACAGTTTCTCCTCTTGAGGAAGGTGACCTTTTAGGCGCACTAAAATTCAGTACCTCAGTTAGGTAAAGAGATGTGAGAGATCATAATTTCTAGTTTTCCACTTTGGTTCTGATCTGCAGACTTGCTACTAAGCAACTAGAGCCACTTTTTAAATCAGCAATAAGCTATCGTGCAGATAGTTAAAAGTCTGTCTTATGAGTGAGCGTTTTACATCGACCTCCAAACAGCCTTAAATGAATTAAATAGTCTTTCAGGGAGAAGGAAAATGTAGACAAACCTGCTACTTCATTTTCTTTTTTTACTTCAGTTTAAGGTAAAATTAGAATGATAATCGGATCATTTAAATTCTATTCTGATGAAAAAGGATAATTTGGTGTTAACTTGGAATTATATTGGACTTATCCCTTTAGATGGCATCTCAGACACTAAAGAAATAAAAAGGGTAAAGCAAATTTCCTTCCCTTTGATACATATTTTTCTTATTTCTGCTACAGGTTACAGAATCAGAGTGTGTACCAGTCCCAACCAAAGACAGCGGAAGCAGAGTCTACTCCAGAATCCTTGAGAAATGATCCAGGGGAGGAATCCAAATTCAGAACATCAACACAGCGAGAAGTGAACTGTAGCATACACACCTCTTCTCCTGGAGGCAGTCCCAGGGGAAGCCCACTTCTCCACCCCCCGCCCCATCTGGGGCCTAGTAGGTCAACAAGCAGAAAAGATTCAGCTCAGCACAGAGGCAGCAGAGATGACAGTTTGGATTGGTTTGACTCCCTGACAACTCATCTTATTGAACCGAAAAACACTGTTTCTGTGTCTCCTGGTCCCAAAACAACTGGGGGGAAAATGGCTTTGAAAAACTCCAACAACAAGCCTCAGGGTAAGGAAGAGAGTGAGCCAGACCAAAGGAGCAAGCTGGAAACTGGACGGCTTCCAGCACCAGGAGAGACAGAAGCTCCATTGAGGCCGGAGAGCGTTGAGGGTAAGAGGGAAACAAATGCAGCGGTAGTTTCCGAAACAGTGGGAACTGCTGGCGAAGCGGACTCGGTGCTGGTTCATCGTGTCCCCAGGAGACTGCACAGGCTGCGCAGGGAGAGGGCCCAGGGGTTGTGCCGAAATCCCGCCAGGCCGCCTTCACAGCCCACAGCCCCTTCTCCCCCTCCGTCCATCCCTGTGCACAGCCCAGAAAGAGCGCTGGGAACTCCCGAAAGGAAGAAGCAGAAACCCCTCCCTCCGGTGAAAGCGCCCGAGCCTGCGAGTGCTGAGAGCCCAAGTCCCCCTGTGGCCAAGCTAGCAAAATTTACTTTCAAACGGAAGTCAAAACTGACCCACCCCCCTGGAGACCAGAGCCGTGCGTCTCCTGGCACAGCTGACGTGGCAGTGCAGGATCCCAAAGCTTCCCAGCACGGAACACGACGGGAGGCAGCGCTGCCTGTGCAGGGTCCAGAGAAGGTGACCTCTGCCTCAGGAAACAGAGACTGGGGTCTGCTGCAGGGGAGGGCAACAGAGGTGTCTCGGCAGCCACCAGAGAAAGGCGGGTCGAGAGGGGAGAGGGCCTGTGCCCCTGGAAAGAGAGTTATTCAGCCTGAATTTGAGCTTTGGCGCGAAACTGAGCATTTGCGTCGTACTTGTGAAAAAGACAAAAAGGAAGAGCTTTCGTGCACTAATAAAAGCGGCAAGCTTCATGCTTGCACGTTAGCCAAGTTGGCCAACTTCTCCTTTACGTCCACTGAATCCAAATCTGCATCCCTGCCTCCTTCTGAAAGTGAGAACTGGGGTGAGAGAGGCCCAAGCCCTCCTCCCACCACCACAGCTACAATGCTTGGCAGGAAAAGGAAAACTTTTCAGTTGGAGGGGTCCACTGAGAGGTTCAGTCTTTCTAAAAAATCTCTCTTTACTTTATCAGAACTAGAAGATGAAGCATTAGATTTTGATTGGGATGAAGAAATGAGAAAAAAGTCATAATCATGAAAAGCCTGCTGGTCAAATTTCATCCCAACTCAACACAGGATATCTGCGTGGCGCTTGTGTACGTGCAGAACTGTTGGCCATACTGAGTGCCTTTCTGAATACCAGGTCCCCAGTCAGGTTTTGTAATTTCAGGTTTATCCTCATGACTCAAAAAGCTGTTTAGTCAGTGTCGGTCAGTGTGATACCAGCATTTGAATCGAATTAATTGACACTGTGTGTAATTTTGCAGAATGGAGTACTTGCATTCCTGACAATGCTTCAGTTTGTTTTGTTTTGTTTTTAAGGGTGGGTCTTCCCAGGATTCCTCCCTTCACACCCTCAGGAACAAATGTCAGGACAGTAGCACTCTTAGAGCCAACAGGTTAGGTGAACTCTTCTATTTTTCCTTTTTTTTAATCCCATGATGTGCCAAGTGTGGTGAATATTAGGATTTGACAAAATCATATGATTTTTCTAATATAGTTTTTGTGTTTATTATGTGTAAGATTGACAGTGACTAATACTTTTCTTTCTTTGGGAGTCACCCTCACAATTCCATTGTATTCCTAAAGATCTGACAGCCGGTCAGATAGAAGCATTCTGAAATACTGCCCTTTTGAGGTTTCCTTTCCTCCTTCAGCCAACATTGTGTACTTCAAATTCTTTTTATCTTTGGGGACCTCCTTTCAGCACAGCTTAAGTCCTGTAGTTGGAAGGAAAGAGTGTGTAGTAGTCTCAGTCATCTATCATGGCATCTGCCCAAGTAGTTAATGTGGAAAAGTGATTCCTCCTGTTATGACTTATTTGTCTTTAAACCAAGCAAGTGACTGTATTTGGTAGTAATAGACAACTCAAGCTTTGTCTGTCTTGAGTCCTTTAAAGTCCCTCTTCCTTTGGATTCTAGCAGGGGCTCTCAGGAATCCATAATTATAGGATTTATCTTTTGAAGTGTGACTCTAAAAAAATAATAATAATAGATTCTTTCATTGAAGGACTTTTAGACATGAAGAATACTCAAAATTATATGTACTTCGTTTAATGATCATTTCATTAAATTTACACAGAAAAAAATAGGAACCCTAATTTTTCTTGCGCATTTATTTAAACATTAATTTATTTAAATAACAGACCAAAATTGATTAAATTTTCTGAAAAAATTTAAGCTATGAGTACAAATTTAGTATGCATGGGCCTTTTGAAATCTTTAAACACCTTAAACAGCTGATAAAAGACATACATAAGCAGTAACTTAAAATGTATTATTGCACATTCTTTTAAACCTATTCTAAAACATCAAGATTATGGTTTCGATAATTTCTTTATTATTTCTGTACTTAATAACTCTCTAGTTAGTATGATTCTTAATGTGATATATTACTAATCTTTTGATACTAGTACTTTCCTGGGTTTTAGTATTTTTACTAGAACTAAGGGAAAAGGAAAGGATCTGGGTTATTGACGAGTTGACTCTTGGTCTGACTGTGTAGACTAGGGCAATTCAAACCTGAGCCAGTGTTGAGCTGACTTGTTTTGTTTTGTTTTGTTTTGCTTTGTTTTGTTTTGTTTAAGGTAAACTTCTAAATACCTCTCTTGAATTTTTTTATCTTTGAAACTTGGTATCTTTTGCAGTAATGATGTATTAAGCTTTACATGGCTGATAGCACTTAACCTCTTGGCTTATCATTTAGGGTGTTTAGATTGTTCTTTTTTGTCATTTAAGATGCTTGTACTCCTTATTGGGAATCTTGATTCTAGAACTTTCATTTCTTAGCAATGAGGGATTTAGCTTCTGTAGTTAACTTGTCTCTTAAGGACATTGAGTAATTCATATTTTAAAATACAGTGTTGAATTGCCTCCCTTTCCTAGTTATTGTATATGACCACCATGTCACCGCCTACCTGGTTATTATTTGTACTCACCGTACATCCTATTATTTGTCCTAATAAAGCCCCCCTGTTGTTTATTTTAGTAACTTCTGCCGGAATCATTTGGCCAAGTTACAAGTTCCATGTGTTTATTCTTCAGTGCTTACCCAGATAAAAATAACTATATATGTAAATAATGTAAACAGACATGATTGTTAGAATAAAATATTCAGTGTGAACACTCCCCTACTTATTAAAAATTAAACTTGTATCACCCTGGTTTTGTGCTTGTATTTGATACTCAAAGTCTCACAACTTGGTCAGTAGGAAGTCCCTTTATGCTGATGCCAGTGTTCTTTTATGACTGACATTGCTAACAGCATCCATGCTGTCTGAAAACAAGAGCATGTTCTCGATCCCGTTTGATATTTTTCCCTGCCTTGAAGCACAGAATCAGCTACCCCTAAGGTGCTGTATTTCCTTTAGAATCTAATGGTGTTAGAGGCCAACTATGTGATTTCACAACTAAGACGTTCTCTTACATGGCATTTAGTGTGTAGACCAAGGTAGCACATAGGTGTCTCAGGAGAAATATGTACAGTCTCAGAAATCAGATTTCTGGTCAGTAAAGTGTAAAAATAACCTTTAATTCTGTATCAGCGTATCATAATATTTTTATTTCAGGCCAGTGAACTCCTTGAAAACATTTTAATAATGTAAAATTATTTAAGCACAATGAAAGCTATACGTATTTTTTTTGTGTGAGAGAACAAAACCAGATACTTAATTTTCTTATAACTATATAAAAGAATTGAGTTTTCTGATACAGTAAAAGATATACTCTTCAGTGTATATGTGGTAATCTAAAATTTATAATAGGGATTTTATTGTAATTTTTGGTGCTTCATAAAAATAAAACAAGCATATTATTCTGTTATCTTTAACTCTGTCTGAGTTCAACCAAACTTTAAACTTTTTCTGAAAGTATACCAAAACTTTAACAATAGAGATATTTTCTTGGTTGACAAATTTTAATGCCAGCAAACCTGTGTATTCTTTATGTGTATATGGTACTTGATTTCTGTGCCTTTCCCAAGTGCTTAGCCTGCCTACCTGGTGAAATTACTGAAAAACCAATTCTAGGGAAAATCTTTAGAGCTCACTTTTAGCCAATGCACAACATTTGGGAGTTCAGATCAACATACCCTAAAAGTCTAGGTCACAAGGGACTACCCTGGATCCAGGTTAATCTTTCAGATGCAGTTTATCAGACAGCCTCATTCCAAATTTCACCAACTCAATGTGAAACACTAGGCCAGTGCTGTTCCTCAGTGTTCAGAATAACATTCCTGTCTGCTTTTCATGTTTTTAACACTCAACAAAGATAAAAGAAGGCTCCTGGTTCACATTAATACTCATTCCAATAGGGATTGTGCTATTTGCGCCCCATCTTGCAGGTGGCATAGCGCCCCAGGTATGTGGGGAGCCATTACCCACACCCATCCCATTCACCGTCACTCAGAGTTCATGCAGGAAACACATCCCCTTTCACTGAGAGGACTTACACGGGAAGCTGGTGACTGCCCCCGATGAAGCCCTCTTCTGTTCGGGGGGGTGTGCATGTGTTTGCATGCACATGTGTGCATGGGCCTTAGTGAATCTGAAAGGTGTGTGACGCTTCCTTCAGTAGCCCAACTGTCTTGTGATCACAGGTTGTTCTGTTGTTCTTATAGCAGGTCCACTGTCTCCCTTCTTCAAGGCTTAAAATATGTCTAAAGGTAATATTTGTGGAAGTGACTTAACAGTAATGCTAAATTAGGCTTAAACTGATGATATACATATGTAAACACTCCAATACAAGCCAAGAAAGGAAACAGGATATACACACTGAGCCTGATCTCACCAAGACGTAGGGTGTAAATTATTTATCCTGTGAGCACAGATGGTTTTTAGGCTGCTCTTTATGTTTGGTTGGAACCTTAAACCTTGGCCAAGATGAACCACCAGAAAGCAAGCATTTGAAGTAGATTCATTTTTGGGGGGACAAACTTGGTTTAATTTAGGATTTTTATTACAATCCAAGCCAGTGTTGAAATATGTTGGTTAATATTTCCAATCTAACTTTTTCAGTGCCTGCTGACGCATAAAGGAGATGGGGTAGGGTAGCAAAACTGGGAATCAGGCAAGTTGGGTTCTAGAAACGAATGACTACTGCTTGCAGTGTGCCCGCCCTGTCTTCAGTGATCTCGTCCACAACAGCAGAGGATTAGGCATTTCTAAGTCAGATATATATATTTTTAGATTTAAACATATTTAATGCAACATTCTTCATTAAAGTTGACATCTGAAAAAAACCATGCTAGTGAATCTGTACTCTGTGAGTGATTGATAACTTCAAATGTTAACTTTTTGGTAGGATGTAAAAACAATTGTAAGAAAAAAGATTGTTTAGAGAAGGAAAGAGAACAACCTTACAAGTATTCTTAGGTAGCAGTGCTTTCCTAACATCAATAATTCAGCAAATATTGGGGGGGGGGGTGTGTGTGCATGTGTTTGCATGCACATGTGTGCATGGGCCTTAGTGAATCTGAAAGGTGTGTGACGCTTCCTTCAGTAGCCCAACTGTCTTGTGATCACAGGTAAGTTGAGTGTAACAGGGCAATGCAGCAGAACAACTATATGAACAGGTGGTTTGGGCTCTGGGGTCACATTGTGAACCCTGCAGGCACTCCTGCCCTCTCTTTGAGCCAGGGATCCCTGAGTCAGGTATTCTTGAGTTACAAAAAAGGAAAACCTAGCAGGCTAGCTGAAGTAAAAGTGGATTTCCCCTAAGGCTACATCAGGGAGTCTCATTAGGGGCAGGAAACAAAGTCTAACCAACCAGGTTACAGAGCCCTGGAACTGGGAAGTTCCCTCAACCTCTCCTGGGTCCTCAAGGTCCCTTGCCACTGCTTCTCTTGGTGAGTCACTCCCATTTACTGCCCCTCTCCAGGGACCTGGAGAAACCAGTGTGAATCGGTTGCCCCCTGCCAGGGATCAAGCCTGAAACCCAGGCATGTGCCCTGACTGGGAATTGAACTGCGACCTCCTCGTGCATAGGTCAACACTCAACCACTGAACCACACCGGCCGGACAAGATCATCTTTTTAACTGCCCACAAAGCAGGGACTAGATCTACATGAGGAGAGGGAAATGCGTAGGTGACATATGCCATCAGTTGGCTAAAATTCACTCATAAAAATTCTCCACAGGCTTGGACACTTCTTACACTGACAGTGTCATTGTCAGCTCAGACCTGCCCAGCACTTTTCAAAATGGTGGGCTTTTTCCTTGCCCCAGGGTATGGTTACCCAGGTAAGTGCCTATTGGAGACAGACGGGCAGTTATTGTCACGCAAGCTTGCCAAGGTGTTGCGGGGGATCCTTTCTGAGGAGCTGGCCTTTCCTTTAGTCGGTGGATTCTGGGTCCAAAAATTAGCTCAGGCCCAGAAGCTGTTCATAGAACTCCGACTTCATTGGCACAGCTGCCTCAGCCTCATGCCTGGCCCCTGCCCCTCCCTAATTTTTCTTTTTCAATTTTTCTTTTTGTATTTCTTTCTCTTGGCAGTACAGATCAGTCCATCAGAATCACCTGGGGGTTGTTAAAGATTGCTAACCCCTACACCCAGAGTTTTTAACTGAGTAGGCCTGGGTGGGGGCCTGAGGATTGGTTTCTAATAATTTTCTAGGTGCTGCTTGTCAACATAAGAAACATTAAAACCTGTGAAGATTTTTTAAAAATGTATCTTTGTTGTTGAAATTATTACCCATGTCCCCTTTATTTCCCCACTGACCCCTTCTACCCTGCACCCCTCCCACCCCCCACCACTACCCCCACCCCAGGCCTTCACCGCACTTCCTGTGTCCTTGGGTTGTGCATATATGTGTGTAAATCCTTTGGTTGATCTCTCCCCACCCACTCACCCCCACCTTCCCTCTGAAATTCGTCAGTCTGTGAAGAATTTTTTAGTTTATTTGAGCCAAACTGTCGACAGTTGACGGGAAGCAAAATCTCAACGGACTGAGAGAAGGCCCCGGGGAATGGCAGCTTTGCACCTTATTTTATACATTACAATCAAAAGAGAGCACACCAGCGGTTTACGTGAAATCCGTGGGTGACACAGTAGGTGGCGGGAGAAAGCAAAGCAGGGGAGCCTCTGGGATTGGGTGAGAAGTAAAATGAGAGGCGCATCTTTTACGTAGGTGGGTGCAGCGTAGTTAGCAGTTGGCGATTAACATGGGAAAACGATGTGAGGACTTGGGTTTCCCCCTGCTGCACTGGTTGTGCCTGAGGGGTCCAGAAAAAGGGAGTTACACTGACGTTCCAAAGGATGCAAAAGGCAGTAAGACAGGCTTAGTTAAGGCAAAGACTGACCTTTGTCAGGAAAGATTCTAGCCTAGGACACGACTGCCCACCATAAACTGCTTCTAGTTAAGAAGTTTCCTTTTAGACCATCCCTGGTGGTTATTTTAGGTCTCTGAGTTTGCAAGGCTGCCATGCAGGCTTGTCAGGTTTAGTATGTGGCCCCTTTTCAGCCCCTTTTCATCCACATGCTGATGCTGCTGGTCGGGAACCACACTTTGAGAACACCTGTATAGATTGATCTTGGGGGTAGGGACTCCAACCATTTCCATAGTCTCCCTGCCTGCTGCTCTGACCTTGTTGCTGGGTGAGATATTTGCTCCCATTTGCTTCTGACTTTTAAGCATTGTCACCTGGCCTCCAGTATTCTGGGATGATCTCTCTCTGTCAATGATCAATCATTGGGTGTAGCTGCTTCTGGGGAGAGGGCATGCCCTTGGGCGAGGGCTCTGGGCGGTGGAAGGCAATCTCTGGGGCGAGAATTCAGCTGTGAGCTGTCAGCTGTCAACACTCAGCAGCTGGGGAAAATAAGTGCATTGGTTTTGATGGGGAAATGTGGGCAGTGCCCTTCAGGCCCTACCATGCATCTACCAGCATCTGTCTCATGTCTGGGACTGGAGTGAGGGAGTAAGGTTTGTCTCAGGCACAGAAAATTAAATATTAAATATTTTGCCCTGGCTGGTGTGACTCAGTTGGTTGGCTCTTGTCCCATGCACCAAAGGGCTGCTGGTTCGATTTCTGGTCAGGGCACATGGCTGGGTTTCGTGCTCGATCCCCAATGGGGGGGATGTAGGAGGCAGCTGATTGATGTTTCATGATCACCATCCATGTTTCTCTCTCCCTCTCCCTAAAAATCAATAAAAAAATCTTTAAAAATAAATAAGTAAAAATAAATATTTTGATGAAATATTTTAAAACATCGAAATGTGAAAACAAGTCTTCGATGAGCAAAATATGAAAACTTTAGATAAAGGCAGGATCAAGGTCACTGGTTTCTCTCTTTGCCTCAGGCTCCATGTGGTTTAGCACGGCATCCTCTGTCTACACCCACTAGAATGGAAGCTCCCTGAGGGTGGGGCTGTTGTCTGGTTTACTCACTGGTGCACCCCCAGTAGCTAGAAGAGTGTCTGGCATCAGTAAATATTTGTTGAATGAGACTTTTAAGACATTTGAAGAAGGAATGCCCACTTATTTACACTTCCCTGTTTCTCCCTCCTCTCTTTCCCAGTTTCTTCACTAGAGTTGACTGTACACAGGAGGCCGCCTTCACCTGGGAGCCACGAGACTTGGAGGGAGCCGTGCTCGACTTGGGGAAAGCATCTGACCAAAATAGGATGCGTTTTATTATACAGGTCAACTTTGAGGTGTAAGTGTTTAAAAATATTTCATTGGCTTCATCATCAGATATAAGGGATATATGTAGTTCATGCCATTGTCCTGACTACAGCTGTTAGTTGTCAGCTTGTATAATTATGAGAAATGGTCTTCAGATCTACTCCTAAGAACTCGCCCTGCCCCCTAAGTATGGACGGGAATTCCAGGACCAAAAGTTAAAGAGAAAACTCAGATGCAGGTGGAAAGTGTAGCGGTCGGCAGGCTGCTCGCCTCCCCTGCTCTCCGTCCGGGTGGGACTTTTCGAGCCCTGAGGGGAGCTAGGCTGACGCTGGTTCATGGAGACAGCACCCCCTGGGTGTGGGTTAGCTGGCAGCACTTTCACACATGATGCTGAAAGACGATGCCGGGAGAGCCGCCAGGCTCTGACTCTGCCACGTTCCCTCCTTGCAGCAGGGCCTGCTGTCGCCACACCCTACCCGTTTGCACCCACAGCCAATATGAACGTTCTTTTTAGCCAGTGAAGGGAACTTGGGAGTCTCTGGGTCAGAAAGAATCTCAGTGGGTTAAAGGCAACTCCCATTCACTACAGACAAGTGGGATTGTGTCCTGCCAAGGTGAGAGTACAGAAGAAGTCCCAAGCATGAGATCTCCAATGTCATTTCGAAACAAAATACAAGCCTGGCAAATAAAAATACAGACCTGAGAAGTTTCCGAAGCAGGTGAACCGAGTCGGCTGTCTTGCCTCTCTCTGGAGCAGGAGCCACACGTGCAGCCTCAGGAGAGTTGACGGGGTCCCGCCCCGGGATGCACACGCACTGCGCCTTCCCAGGCTCAGAGAGATCCGAGGAGAGCACACGGTTGCGCAGATATGGGAGCTGAAGGAACTGACCATGGTGAGCACCTACTATGTGTTAGGCATCACATAGACACTTTATATATGTGTATGGGCCTATACATATAATATATACGAGTGATAGGTAGATAAGATAAATAGATGATAAATAAATAGATAGATATTAAGTTTTCATAGCAATTCTGTGAGAAAGGTATCATAAACCCTGATTTACAGATGAAAACAGGATCAGAAGGGCTAAAGCTTTTTCAAGGTAGCACAGCTAACAAATGGATTCTGCTTGAGTCCAAAGCCAGTGCCCGGTCAGCAATATCGGGACCGCTCTGCAAAGAAATGGGACTGTGTCAGGGGAAGGCCAGAGCCGTAGGATCCTGGCTCATCTCCAATTCAATCATCATGTGCTTTCAGGAAAAAAGCGGGGGGCAGCCCGCCCTGATGGCCTCTACGCTGGGGCAACAGTGCCACGTTGCGAGCGGGCCCCTTTCCGCCACAAGCAGCGGCTCCACTTTCCAAAGCAGGCGACCCCTCGGCGCCTTGGCGCCCGGGAGGTGCAGCGACACTGCAGGGCGGCCGTGGCGAGCCGGGCCAGGCAGGGCCGCGCTCCTCGGGTTGGGCCCCAGGCACCGGCCCCGCAGATCACTGACGCTGCCCGGCAGGGCGACAGCCCCTTTCATTTTCCACCGACTGTGTGCACTGTTTTCAAAGAGCACTTTTCCTCATTAAAACACTTCCAGCCTCTAGACCCTAGATAACCCTCCTGAAGGGTTTTTTGTTGGTTCGTTTCCTGCCCTTTTTTGCCTTGAACAGTGACTGCTCTCAGGGTAAGAGCAGGCTCTGGAAAGGGAACCCAGGTCAGCTGTTCTTTCGGCTGCTCACACCACTAGGGGGCGGGAGGCGTCCCCGATAGAGGCCCTAAAAATGGACCAGCCAAAGCTGGAGGCCGGCCCGCGCGCGTTCAGCTCCCGTGAAGACATTCTCCCAGGGCCAGCCTCATCTGGGCACTTCCGGCAGGCACGCGGTCCAGCCGAGGGGTGGGCAGGAGGACAGGCGAGGGCACCTCAGGAGGCCTGGCCTCTGGTCCCTGTGGAAAGGCTGCTCCATCTCCTGAAGGCTTCGAAATGAGTAAAGAGCCGACTGCAACAGGGCTTTGAAACGCTCGGAGCCGTGCGGCCAGAGCCCATTCTATGGAAGCCTGTGTTCTAAAAGAGTCAGTTAATAACGTGATTTCTCTGGGAGGTGGGGAGCAGGCAGTCCAATTCCAAAGCTGCAGGGTCCTCAGAGATTTTTATTAAAAGCTTCAAAAAAATTCCAACATCTCACACATATAACTGACATGCAACATTGGGCAAATTTAAGGTGTACAGCTTGTTGATTTGATACATTTATATATTGAAATATGATTACCACCTTAGCACTAACACCTCCATCATCTTACATAATTATATATATTCATATATGTATGTGTGTGTATATATACACACACATACATATATATAGTAGTGAGAACAATTAAGATCTAACCATTTAGCAACTTTTAAGTATTTAGTACAGTGTTAGTAACTATGATTACCATGCTGTACATTAGATCTTCAGAACTTATTCATTTTTTAACTGCAACTTTGTACCCTTTGACGAACATCTCCCCAGTACCCCCACCCCCAGCCCCTAGTAACTGCCATTCTACTCTGTTCACCAGTTCAGCTTTTTCAGATTCCACAAATAAGTGGTATCATTACAATGTTTGTTTTTCTCTCGCTGGCTTATCTCATTTAGCTTAATGCCTTCAAGGTTCATCCCTGTTGTCCCAAAAGGCAGGATGTACTTTTTTCTCTTGGCTGACTAATATTCCAGTGTGTGTGTGTATGTGTGTGTGTGACATCTTTATTTATTTTTCCGTTGGCAGACACTTAGGTTATCTTGGCTGTGTTGAATAATGCTGCATTAAAGATAGGCGTGCAGATATCTCTTCAAGATCCTGTTTTCATTTCCTTAGATATATACCCAGAAGTGGGATTGCGGAATCATAAGGCAGTTCTATTTTTAATTTTTTGAGGAACCTCCATACTGTTTTCCACAGTGGCTGCCCCGACTTACATCCCCACCCACAGTGCACAAGCATTTTCTTTTCTTCACACCCTCCCCAACACGCGGTATTCCTTATCTTTTTGATACTGGCCATTTTGAGAGGTGTGAGGTGAGATCTCATTGTGGTTTTGATTTGCATTTCCCCAATGATTAGTGATGTTGAGCATCTTTTCATGTGCTTGGCCACTTGAATGTCTTCTTTGGAAAAATGTCTATTGAGTTCCTCTGTCCATTTTTAATCTAACTGGAGATTTATTTTTATTTTTTTTGCTATTAAGTTGTATGAATTCTTTATATATTTTGGATATTAATCCACTGTCAGATATATGATGTGCAAATATTCTCTCCAATTCCATAAGTTGTCTTTTCATTTTATTGATGGTTTTCTTTCAGTGCAGAGGCCTTTTAGTTTGATGTAGTCACACTTGTTTACTTTTGTTTTTGTTGCTTTTTCTTTTAGTGTCAAATACACAAAAAAAGTCATTGCCAACACTAATGCCAAGGAGCTTCCCCACTATGTTATCTCTAGGAGTTTTACAGGAGGTGTGGATTTGGCACTTGGGGCCTTGGGGGTGCTCCTGGGCCAGTTGGGGGATCCTCGGGTAGGGTTTTCCTAGTATCTCATGAGCAGGCTTTGTGCTGGAGTCTCTGGAGTGCAGTCAGCAAGAACCATGTCCCTTACTGCCCTCCGATATCCTTACCTGCCTCTTTCCCAGCCTCCTCCCCGCCAAGGTCATGGGGCTCTCGCATTAGCAGCCCTGGTGCTGTGAGAAAGAGGCCGTTACTCCAGCAGCGTCTGCACAGCTGGGGTGGCTGGGTGCTCGCTCACCGCTCTCCTGCTCCCTGCCCCGGAGGGCTCCCTGCACCCCTCTTTCTCTAAGGCCACTGTGGAGGGGTGATGCTGGCAATATTTCCCTTACCCTCATTATCCAAACTGGGTTTTGTTTGTTCCAACAGAGTGCTAGAACTTGCCTAGAAGCCTGGAATTCTACAAAGGCTTCTGGCCTGCGCATGTCGGCCCCACTGTTTTCCAGGTGCTCCGGACTTTGGCCCAGAGGGGCTGGAGCCAGTCCACAGGTGCCTGCTGGCTCCACAGCCCGCACCTGGGTCTGTCGGCCTATTACTCAGGGGGGTGGACTCCTCCGCATCCCTTGGTATGTGGTACTAGACCCTACGGCTCCCACAGAGGCGCTTCATGAAGAGAGAGAAAAAAGCCAAATTTTACGTGTTAAAAGGGGCCAAAAATGAGGGACATCTATGCTATCATGATGCTGAAGTCACTCCTCCCAGTAGCCTTCATATTGGTGATTCGTACTTTAGCATCATGCAGGTGTCATGACAGAGAAAAACATGGGATTGGGTGGCAGACAGAGCTGCCACTCAGCTTTGTGACCACCAGAAGTACTTAATCTGACATCAACAAAACTGCACAGTGTCTCCTTTGCAGCACTGTTCAACACCAACAAGTATTCATCAAGGATAGACTGGACACCAGGCATGTGCTACAGGAGGGATACGCGATAGGACAGACACGGTTGGCACCTGTCTCTTGCACATTGCGTCCTAACAAAAGTTGACTATGTCTGCACAGTGCCTGGCACACGCTGATTCTTTTCTCGCATCCTTTCCTCCTGTCTTCTCAAAAATACAGACTGGGGCAGGTCAAGATTCCCTTCTTTCTCATTTGAGCACATTATGTTAAGTGAGATAAGTTAGAAAGAGAAAGAAAAATACTACATGATATCACTTACATGTGGAATCTAAAAAAGTCAAACTTGTAAAAAAAAAGAGAGTAAAATGGTGATTACCAGGAGATGGGGAGTGGGGAATAAGACTGATGCTGCTTAAGGTATAAATTTACAACCAGTATCAAGCCATAGAGATCTAATGCACAGTATAGTGAATATAGATAATATTGTACTATAATTATGCAATGTGATAAATAGCACTACAATGGCAATCATATTATAATATATAAATTAACAAAGTAACGTACACCTTAAATTTACACAATGTTATATGTCAAATTCAATTAAAAAGTGGGTTTCTGGAAAAACAGAGAAGATTCATTCATATTTTATTTTTTATCTGCCTTTACTTAGCACTCACTGTTTGCCAGGCTGAGCTAAGCCAGAGGGAACTAGAATAGATACTTGTAATAATCTGGCCACCATCACCTGAGCCACCCTCCTTATGTGAGGAATTCCCTCACCTCCTCCGACTAGGCTGAAAACATCAGCTACACACCGGCCTAGTCTCTCTCACATTCAGAGAACAGGCCCTTTGACGAAGGTTTAGCCAGTTAGATGTGCACACCCCAGTGCTATTTGGGAGCCAGAGAGGCCAGGAAGCGGGGAGGGTTGATTACCCACCAGAGGAGGGCTATCACACATGCTGCCACCAACTCCAGCTTCCAGGAACAGTTGGCAGGGCCAGTTGGAAGGCAGTGCACTCTGGACATCAAGTGGCCTGGATTGACAGTGTGGCCCTGGCTGCTTTCGCACCTGTTTTCAAGCTCAATTTTCTGAATTCCTTTTTTCACACCTGTTTTCAAGCCCAGGTTCCCACTGGTTCAGTAAGCTACTCAGTTCCTTTTAGCAAAATCCTTGTGCACCTCAATAAACACAGGTGCATCTTTCTTACAGCTGAGAGCCCTGATGAACACAGGAGGCAGAGCCATGGAGCCTGACCCCGGGCCCCCAGGAGCTCGTGCACAAGTGACCCAATGCAGTCGGTTGCTGGAGGCACGACAGGACACTTGAGGAGCATCTGCTATGCTGCAGTGAGAGTCAGTAATGGACACACAGGACTTCTGACAACAAGAGACTTATTCTGTTGGGAGAGAGAGGTACGTAACAGAAAATGGTATAGCAATGTCATAAGAACATGCTAGAGATGTGTGCGGGGAGTGGTGGAAGCACCAGCGGGGAGGTGGGGACGCTGACCTAAGGAGGCTCTGGGGAGGGCCATGCAGTGTTTGAGCCAGGTCTTACAAGAAGAGTGAAAGTAAGTCAAAGACAGAGGAGCCCAGAGGAAAAGAAGGCCTTCCTTGTGCAAGAGCAAAGTCCCAGAGGAGAGATTCGGCGTGGTGCGTGTGGAACTGAGCTGTTCCGTGTTGCTAGAACCACTGTGCTCCTGCGGAAGGAGAGGCAAGTTGTCATGGCCTGAGAGAGAGAGGTGTGCCCTGAGTGCAGGGTTAAGAGTTGGGAATAGCTGCCCAGGAGAATGGGAGGCGGTGTGGACCAAGGATAGGAAAATGATTCAGAGGGACAGAGGGCCCGGGAGAGGCTGGAGACCGTGATATTTTAGTGGAACTCGCCCGCGTGGGGTGATTTTCTCCAGAAATACTGAGGCCCCCAAGGTAGGCATCATTATTAACCTGTCTTACAGATGGAGGAACTAAGGGGTAGAGAATTGAAGTGACTTGCCCAAGACCACAAAAGAGGCAGGCGGAGAAGCTGAGGTCTGAACCCAGGTAGTCTGGCTCCAGAGGTGGTGCCCTTAACCACACACTCCACTGCCTCTCCTGGCAAATGTTGCCTCTTCCTCCTGTGAGGGCCAAACTTTGTCTTCTCAAAATTCATATGTTGAAGCCCTAACCCCTAATACCTCAGAATGTGACTATATTTGGAGAAAGGGATTTTAAAAGAGGTGACTGCGTTAAAAATGAGTCTGTTAGGGTGTACCCTAATCCAGTCTGGACTGGTGTTCTTATAAGGAGAGGAAATTTGGACACAGACACAGAGGGAAGGTGCTGTGAAGACGCAGGGAGAAGTCAGTCGACAAGCCCAGGAGAGAGGCCGCAGGAGAAGCCAAACCTGCGGACAGCTTCACCTGGAGCTGCCGGCCTCCAGGACTGAGAAGGTAAGTTCCTGCTGGTAAGCCACCCAGCCTGTGGTCCTTTGCTGCAGCAGTCCTAGAGAATTCCCCTTCTCATTGAAAATACAAAATATGTGCATTTCAATAGCTAAAGGAAGCTTAATTGAATCATGGTTTAAAAGAATTAACCTGGAAATCAGTTCTATAAGGGAAATAAGATAAAACAGGAAGAGTTTCCATTTATATTGAAGTCAGATCATAGACAGGGAAGGCCAAGCTTAATTAGGCCAAAGCATTTTTGTTAATTAGCTGTCATCCTCTCCAGTGAGCCTACCAAGGGATGTCATAAACAATTAGAGAGCATGGATTTATTGATGGAAAGATGAGGTAAGCTGAGCATTAAGTGCACTGTGTTTCCTCAGCGGGGGCAGGATTTTCATTAATAATGAATCCGTCTTCCCTCATGTCTTCTGAGTTTCCCATGAACACTGGAATTATTGGTGTGAAACATGAGACCTTCCAGTAACTGTAGGCAATGGAGGAATTCTTAGAAAGTGTGATAGTACATTCTAGGGAGAAATCATTTCAAGCATCGGATTTTTTCTCTGATGAATTTCAACCCACATGTACCTGGTACCAACTACCTGCAAGGCAGTGAGGTGCCAGCTCTGCAGGCTTCCTGTGTTTAGGATTCTGGAAGCTCTCCTAGCCTGAGGCCCTTAGAAGGTTTGTTTTCTGCCTGTTTAAGAGAAATAAATTAGGGAGTATCCCAGTCACAAGTCTGAGTCATTTTAAGACTGAAAAGCCTTATTTGTAGATTTGAAAAACTCATGCTTTGACCAGGTTATTTCATTTTCAGTTCCTGTGCCATGCTTTTTAGAGCCATGTAAAAGTGTAAAATGAGGCAACCTAATTAAATGTTTTCTTTTTACAGAAAGTATGGTCTCATTTTCCTCTACATCTAAAAGCCTGGGTTCTCCTTTTACCAACTTATTTCTTACAAGCCTGAAAGGGCACCAGCGCTCTGTGTAGACGAACACAGGACACCCCTAGAAACTCCATTTGGGGTCAGGAGAATGATCGAGAATATTTTTTTTCTCGAGGGCACTCACCTTTGAAAGTAAGGTCAATTGAAAGTTAAGACCTGCCTGAAAGGATACTTGATTTAGAGTTAGGAGAGAAGGAATTTTACAATTCTTAGAGACAATATGCAGTGGTTGGCACTTAATTTGGCTTTGAATAAATTAATGGGAAGAAAAGGAGAGGAAAGGGTGGGGAAAAAAGAGGCAGAGACAGAGAGAAAGAGACAAATAGAAAGAGACTGTGTGAAAGACAAGTGATGCAAAGACAAAAGCAGACACAGATGTACCCGGGGCCAGAGACACATCAGAGACACCGGTGCTAGAAAGAAACAGGTTCATATTGGCGTCATAACACCCGATTCCCTTGACATCCCACACCCCGTCTTTAAGATACTATTGCTTTAAAAGCTGTGTCATATTTTCACATCAAAAACACCCAAATTAAAAACATAAACAAGAAATAAACCTTGTTTCACAAGCCAAAATAAAATAGTGCTGAAGGTTGAATCTGACTGGGCTGGGATTTCTCACTTCAACACTTTTTCTACATGTGAGGGCTCAATGCCCCCCCTCGCGTGCGCGCGCGCGCACACACACACACACACACACACACACACACACACACACACGGTGCTTTTGGATGAGAGAATCTACTGCTCTGCCAGTGAAACCATGGCCTGCTTGGCTCCTGGTCAGACTTAGGAGACTTGCAGTGACGGTGATTTACATCACCCTAAAACACTGGCCCACAGCCGGCTGGGCCGACAGTCTGCAAAATGATTGGTTTGACTGGATGTAGAAGTGCCCCGAGGCTGTGGGAAGCAGACTCTGCTGTCCTTGACTTTCTCTCCTTTCCTTGCAGGAAGCTGCCCTGGGTGCACCCTCTGGGCCAGGCCGGCTCCCTCCTTCGGTTTCAGCATGTGCTCCACATTGCACGCCCTCCCTCACTGGTGAGTTCCAGAGGCTGAGCCCACAAGGCCTCAACAGAATGGGAACAGCTGGGGTAAGAAAAAACTGCCAAGGAGGGAGGAGGAAGATTTTCACATTGCTGGCCCATCACTGGCTCTTCTTGATTAGCCTCAGTGACTTGGATCAGCCCAGTTATTCCCACGTACCAGTATTTTTCATGCTCTACCGTTTGGAACTGTCTCCCTAGTTCCTCTTCTGTTCTCTGGACTGTTGGCATCTCTGCCTCTCCAAATGGCTTCTTAATGGTATAATTTTTGCCTACTCAACTCTCATGATAGTTCAAACAAACAGTAAGCTATTGAATCCTGATCTGTTTTAGAGTGTGTTTACCCGTGGCATTATCCTGAAGGCAGCTACAAACAAAAATTCTGCTGGGAAAATAGTATTGCAAGTGGTAGTGGGGGTGAATTTGTACACCCACATTTGCTTTCAAGTCTTCCATGCTCCAAGGCATCCCCGGGGCTGAGGAGCTTAGTGAATTCTGGGAAAATAGAGGAGCTTTGAAATGCATGAGTTGGTGGCTCAGTTAGTGGATGTTCTGCACCTGCTCGCAAACCACAGGGAATTTCACAGCCAGTGCCTGTGTGGCAGCAGGTGCCAGGCGACTGAAAATGAAAGTGAGTTGTGGATTTTTCTATCTTTTCATTCAGCTTTGTTTCAGATCCTCCTCTCCTTTCAAGAATCATCCCCATGCCTTTCCTTTAAAGTTAACACTACAAGGAATCGAAGTCTCATTTCCTGGAAATACAGGGCTGGATGGCAGCCATCCCTCAAATGAGCCCCCATGGAGAAGACTTGGAGACGTGAGCTCCCAACTCAGGTTTCCAGTGGATGCATATTAAACCCCAAGGACTGGGGGATGAGGTCATGGATTACTTGCTCATTGCTGTCAAGGGTCAGTTCAACTTCTTCCTGTCATTGTTGTCTTAGATCATGCATGACTCAGTCCTTCTAAGCCCATTTCCTCACGCACAGATTTCTAATCAGCTGTGAAAAAATACCATTAATATCTTTACATTCAAGGAGAGATGCTAATGGGGAAGGGCTGAGGAACTGCTATGGATTGGCAATAATAGAAGTCAGATAGAACAGGGCAGCAAATCAGGAAACGGGGTGGTGGTAGTCATTCGAGGAAGTTAAGCAGACTGGCCAACATCACTGCTAAAATGTTTCTTGCTTTTCTCTAAAACTTCATTTGCACACCTGAGGTGGTATGGGGTTGTGGTGGGAGGAACCTGAGCTTTGCTACGCGATGAATACGAACAGGGATCCTGCTTCTATCACGAGGCTCCGGGATATTCGACGAGTTTCTCAACCCTTCTCAGCCTCAGGTCAGGGATAATTCCAAACTCTCAAAACTGTTGCAAAAAAACAGATCCTGTATTAAGAAGTGGTTGGTACATAGAGGCACTCATTACATGGTGGAACTACTCATAATAATAATCCAATGTGTGCCCAGTAATGCACTGGCCAGCTGTGCGTTTTGGTGGGGCCAGGAAAGAGTGAAGATAACCGGGACGCTAGCAGGAACCTGGGGAGAGCAACATGAAATTCACATCAGCCACTTAATTTGCCTTGGTTGTCCTTAGCACGTCTTCACCATCACCTTCCCCAGCTTCAAGTCAAATGATGACCCGAAGAGATGACAGTACAAATAATGTCAAGAATTGTGAATGGTCTGAAATTTTACCCTGCGTGCAAACTAACACGCAAGCACAGCTTCACTGGTGCTGGCAGAAGACACGCGACTCCTGCTGTGAGACAGAGAGCCTTGTTACTCACAGGACAGCGGCGGTCACTGCCTGCCCCTCAGCTGTGCTGACCAGGACCCGGCGCCTGCGCTGCTCTCCCTGCCCAGGGGCCTGTGGTGATGTTTTCCTTTGTGCCATTTCCAAGAAGCCTGGATTTGGAACTTTAGCCCATTGAAAGAAAATGCATTAGGGATTTTTGTTCCTAGTTCATGAAAAGGAAAAAAAATAAGATGCTTTGTTGTTTTCTGACTTTCTTTGGGCGTTCTAAATTTCAAAATGGTTTTGGAAAAAGAATTCTTTCAGGGACCTTGCGTGGGGATTATGGAATTCTGAGATTTATCCAGATCAGTCTTCTTAATGTGCTTTTGTGAGGTCCGACATGATTCTCCTAATAACTTAAGGATCTAGGACACACGCCACCCAAGAGCTTCCCAAATTTCAGGCTCCACATTGAAACACGCCTTTGGAGTCCTATAAACAGAACCATCTTGAGGACCTCACACCCTCATTTGGAGGCACAGCCTGGCCCCACTGTCAGACCACACAGGAATCTGTTTGTCCCAAGTTTTGGTTCAAAATATCCATATATGTGACAAAATGAAGTAATTGGCATAATGAGGAATTGAGGGACTGCCTTGTTTGAGTCGTGGGTGACTCAGGCAGGTCCCCTTTGTCTCCCCTCCTGAGAGAAGGACACGTGCCTCCCAGCTGCCGCAGCCAGACAGCTGGTTATCGCCCCATCCCTGCCTCCGCCCTGGCGACTCACATCTAACCAGCCACAGAGCACTGATAAAGATCCTAAATATGCCCAGATCTACCTGCAATCTCTTTTCCTTTACTGAGAAATTCTCTTCTTCATTCCTTTGTGGATTTATTTTTTACATATTAAAAAATCCATCTGAAATTTTTCAGTTTTGTTGTTGCATCTGTGAGGTAGAGATTTAATTGGATTTTTTCCTGAGCTCCCAAGAAGAGTTGTCAGTGCTTCCTGATACCCCCTTAAAACTCCCACCACGGGACACCCAAGACACATGCACATACGCGCACACACACACAAGGGAGATAACCTTTTCTTTCATTCCATGCAAATTCTTTCTGTTTGCCCAGAACTCAGTTTCCTTCAGTCATCTCTTGGTGTCATCCAAGAGGAGCCCCTCAAACTTGGATTTCAGCACAGACACAGGGCTTGGCTGGCCTGGTGCAGCTGGGATGCTGGGGAGTCCTGCTTCTGCCTGGTGCCAGGACGCAGTGGGGGCCTGCCCAAGCCTGAGATCTCCTCACCCATCAGCGCCCCTCCTCGTGAGCCCACCCTCCTCCCAGGGGCTGGAGCTGTGTGAGCTTGACTAACGGCAGAGTGGAGGTCTCCCCCGGCATCCCCACTGCCAAGGAGGGAGAATGGCCCTCTGTGATTTCATGTGGAATCTGCCAGCAGGAGCTGCCTGAGAGAACAGACAATGGAGCTCTGTATCGCCGCAGAACAGAGCAGAAATGCTGACGGCGCTGTGATTGCATTAAGGATCTGCAGTCGCCTTGGGACAACCCGAAGATCACTCAATACACGAGTCTTACCTTTTTTCCAGAGCTTAAATTAGCTTTCTAATATCTAAAAGGTTGGTATATCATTTAATTAGAGGGCAACCCAGCTTCTTTCTCCATTCCCAGAAATCACTGTGTGTGTGTGTGTACCTGTGTGCATTTTACTTTGCATTTTTTGCATAAATCTTGCAATGCTGGGAGCAGGAAATCACTACAAGCTTTATGTCCTCTGCACAAGGTGACCGTGCATTAGGAGCAGTCATTTCAAATGCCCTGTTTTAGTTTCGGGACTCAGCCCAGCTCATCACACAATATGCATAGATGCCTGAGTCTGCGGCCTTACGCACTGGGATTCTCCTCGTGAGTATGGATACACAGGAAACCCATTCGCTAAATGCTTCCTTCTCCCCGGCACAAGGAAATTCCAGTAACGCCTGCCCCCTTCACACAGCCTCACAGGGGCCTCGATCGCCAGCAGAAGTGAACCAGATGGTTACTGCCCTACGGCCCCATGTTCCACAGATGTCACTGCTTTGCACTTTCACAGCAGATGGTTCCCTTACCCACCCTGAGACGCTGTATCCTAAGTACCTAAAGCAAAGTTAGATTTGTCCAATGTCAAGAACACAGTGCATTTTTGTAAGTTAGTATTGTTTATAATCAACTTAATTTCCTGAATATTTAAAATTTAATAATCTGGCTGTAGGTTTCTGGCTCGTTTACACAACTGAATAATGCTTAGTAAAGCTCAGAAACCCCTGTTAGCTTCATCTTCCTGTGTGAGTCCTTCAGACCGAGGAATTACAAATGTGGGTGTGTCAACCGGCTTCAAGAAGCAGGTGGACTCTCAAGGGCTGCCCAAGCCACACCCACAGCTCAGGCGTGTTCACCTCGGGGTTTAGTCTGCGACTGAAGAGCTGATGGCCACCCCAGCTCCGCTCATTCTGCCCTGGGCTAGTGTAAGGAGACTAGGGCAGGTCCCAGCCTGAGCCGGCTTGACTCTGACTTGTGTTTGAATTAGGGGGTAGGACCAACCACAAGAGTTTGGATTGCATGATCATCTTTTGGCTGTAAAAGAAAAGCTCTGTAATTTTTGCATATACATCTGAGAGGAAAATTAAGCTGAGATAGACCTGTATCTCAGATGCCAACTCCTTGGGCAGTCCTAGAGACCAGGGGAGCAGACGGAAGATGCTTGGAGCACGGGAAGACCATGCTGCGCGTGGAGACGGCAGCTTTCCCCAGGCGCCAGCGGCAGTCGCGGAGGGTGGGGGTCGCCTTCCTGCGACTGAGCAGCCAGCATGACAGTGAGGGCTAGAATTCGCGGCTGTAAGAGAGATGACACCCAGGACCCTGAGAACTGGTGAATGGGGAAGAAGCTGAAGTCCTGTGTGAGGAGGTGGGTTAAAAGCCACTGGAACTCGAGCTATTACTGTTGTAGGAAAGGAAAAAAAACTGTCCACAGCCCAGTCTTTTTCTGTGATGTCACCACCAGAGAACACAGATCAGCAATCGACAGCAAATTGATTCTGATCTGTCCTTGTACCTCTCCAGCGGCATTCAGGAGGAAATACAGTTTATAATCTCCAGTCTCGCTCGTTAAAATCTTCCCCTTCCCGGGCTCCACCCTCTCATACCCTGTAGCTTACTCAGGCCTCCCGATCCCTGCTTCCCTTTCTCAGCCTTTTCTGACACAGACCTTCATTTTGGTGGCCCTTCTTGCATGGATTCATCTGGTCTGTAAAATGGGTGTGTTTTGATCTGGACGGGGGCGAAGTGGCGCAGAATACGGAGCAGAAACCCCCGCCTCTTCCTGCGGGGTGACGGAAAGGAAGCTGTGGGGACCAAGACCAAGAGCAGGAGGGCGGGCGCGCCAGGGGGTGTCCAGAAGAGCTCGCCTCCCTGGCCCAAAGAGCGCACACTCGCGGCTTAGCGCTGCCAGGTCCATGCGGACGCTTTGACGTCATTTCGACCAGAATAAAACCAGATCATTAACATTTCATTTTTCAAAGTGAAAACCACTTTATTATTTTCATCAGATGACAAAAATAATAAATACCCATTTTAAAAGATCAGGCAATGTCCAAAATTATAATAAAAACCATCCAACACAAAATACTTGGTGGATATTATTTCTAGAATTTGACCGTTGGATCGGTTATAAAAATCACTGGTTGGGTTTGCTGAGAAGCAGATTTTGAGATGGAATTTATTGTGCTGGACATTTCTTAAGAATTGTCCTTGGAGTCAACACCTGTAGAAAGAAGGGGAAGGAAGCAGACTGGGTAGAGAGGGAAACTGAGCTGTAATATAGGCCTCTGCTGACAGCCTCTGCTGACTCCGCAGGGAGCTCTGGAGCGATAATAGCCCATCAGAGTTGTTCTCTGTCTCATGAAATGACCAGCCTTATACCCTGCCTCCCGCGGGATGTGCCCACCCTCCCTCCTCAGGAGACCAGAGCATTGGTAGAGGCAATTCCTGAGGGGCTGACAGCTTAGCAACAAATCCTTTTCGATGGGAGGTCTGTGCAGTGCATCTTCATGGCCATATCGCACATACACACGCACACACGTGCTCGCACACAGTATAATTTTAAACAAACTGTAATCACATCACTACTGAGAAAAGTTACAAAGAAAGCACAGTTTTTACATTTCAAAATGATCATTTTGATGCAGGGGCATCAAGTTGTTTTTAATAGTATTCCCTCTTTCAGAAATGCCCTGAACAATCAGACTTTCCGTTTGGGGTTCATGGAAGCCCCACCTTTACCTGCAACAAAAGGCGGAGCCAGGAGTAGGTGTCCTTTCAGCCTCTAGCATGTTCACCTCAGGCGACTCACCTGGGCACCAGCTATGGACAATATGCAGTGAACAAAGTAAAGTCGCAAACAGCACACCTATCCTAGGCATTTTTCCTGCTCACCCCCTGCCCTACCCCACAATCCCCTTTCCTCCCACTCAGTTACAAGGTACAGGCTCTCTAGCCCTGTACCTAGATTTACAGGGGCTCACACAATGCATCTCCCTCCAGTTGTTTTTTAAAACACTATTACGGTATAATTTGTATACCACAAAATTCACCTACTTAAAATGTACATTGCCATGATTTTAGTAAATTTACCAAGTTGTGCAACAATCACCACAATCTGGTTTTAGAATGTTTTCATTGCCCCAATAAGATGCTTCATGTCCATTTAGACTTAACCCCTGTTCTCATCCCCAGCCCCAGGCAACCACTAATCTACTTTCTGTCTCTATAGAGTTGCCTTTTTTGTATAAATCAGATAAATGGAATCATATCTTCCAGTTTGACATGGCCTCTTATCTCTGATGAAAAATTCCAGATTCAACCTCAGCTCTGCCGAAACTGACCAGCCAGACACAGGTTGAATAGCTCGTACATGACAGAGCTCTGACTCAAGTCCAGGTCTTGTGATTCCACATTCTTTCCACTCCATCCGGCTTTCCTGATCTGGACACGTTTTCAATGTTGGATGGAAAATTTAGTGATGACCCTTGTTGAAAAGCCTCAAAGATCACCGGCCTTCTGGGTCCAGACACTGAATTCATGACTCTTCTCAGCCACCAGAGGGTGCCACAAAGATGAATCTGAATTCACTTTTGCTTGTCGCAGTTGGGCATCTTAAGAAAAAGAATGTGAATTGTGACCTTGGTGTATTCTGGGTGGAATTTTCATCAAAAACTTTTCTTCTCTGGGTAATTGAAAATAGCAATAGTGAATAAAAGCTAGACACCATTTTTGGTGCACCTTGAAAGTATCTTTCAGGCTACTCAGACCAGGATATATATATATTAAAAATATAATAAAAAGGGAAAATACCGGTTTGATTTAGGAAGTTGATGAAGAGTTCTTAGGATATGACAGTTCAGCATGACATATATCAATTAATCATAATATCAAGGTGACTTTGCTAACATTTTGCATTTTTACATAAATAAATCTATCCTTTGGGAGAGAAGGGAAATGGAAACGTGTTAAGTTACCCAAGTCCAGTATCTGTGTAGCTAGAATTAACTGGATAATTATTCAAAATGACAACTGAATTTATCTTTGGAGAAATAATTTATTGTAATATCTCCCCAGCTATCTGGACTAAAAATGGCTAAAATCAGTTCCAATTTTAACTTCAAGAGGAGCTCAACATCTTAGCCTGCAGATCCAGAGGGCGTATGTGCCTCAGGGCCTCCCCCAGCTTAATGCCTTCTAAGCCCCCCTCCATTTCGGATGGATGGATGGATGGATGTTACTCAACAGCCAGGATGGGAGCTCCCAGGAACATCTTGAGGGGAACTTCATGATGAATTGTTCTGAGCATCACACCTGCCAGTTGTCAAAGTCGCTGGAGCCATCTGTCTGGTGGTCCCGTGTCCCGGTTCTTTTCTTGACTCCCAGAATCCTGGCGGCAGCTGCGGAACCAGCACTAGGCCAGTCACGAGACAGGGGTTCTAGGACCAGCTCTTCCTACAGCTAGCCATGTGTCACTATCCTTTCTGTGTCTCATTTTTAAATCTGAAAAACGGCAATAATATTTGCCTTAATCACCCTTTATCTCAGGGCTGTTTCAAGGAACAGATGGGAAGGAAAGAGTGCTGGACAAGCACAAAGTATAATTATTATAGCATTGTGCCTGCGTGAGAGAGCGAAAAAGAGGCCAGGCAAAGACTCAAAGACAGAAACAGAGAAGAAAGTCTCAGTTCCACCAGCACAATTCTTCCTGCAGTCAGACAAAGGTACATAAGGACACCTTCCTCGTCTTTATTCTAACCAACCTCCTGGGAAAAATAGAAAATAATCCATTCTAGTGTCATGAGATGATTTTACCAATATCATTCAAGCATTAGAACTTCAAAAATATTCCTATATGCTTTTCCAGGAGGATTAATTTGCTTTTAAAATATAAAACATAAAATATAAAGCCCTTTGGAGCTCCTTTCTATCTGCTGGATGGAATGCTGCCCGATTCACGAATTGCTAAATAAAGCCAATTATATCTTCAGTTGAATTTCGTTTTTTTAATGCCTCATAAATAAAATGTGATTTCTAAACCAACCACAATTTATACTTTTTAAAAAGCATGCACAGAAAACCGTTAATGAAGATATTGATAGTAATAATGATGTATCTTTGACTTGGGTTCATGAAGTCTCTTCTTTTGAGCTTTATTTACAGTCAGGCACGGGCTCTAACTGGCCCCTTTCCAGGGCTCCACTCCTTCTGAAAGCACATGGATTTCATTGTGCAGGAAACACAGACACTTAAAGGCTTCTAGGCTCCCTTCCCCCGAGGAGTTTTGCTAATGTGTACCAGAACATTTTTAAAAGGAAAAGGGGAAAAAAAAAGAAAGAAATGCTTTGTGAAGGAAAGGACCTGCCTTTGGGCACTTCTAGCACAACTGCCTCCAGTTAGTCCACCACCGTTCATTTGGGCACTTGCCATGTGCCAGGCACTGTGCTACATCCTTTCCATGGATAATCTCATTTGCTCAGCACAGAAGGTGGGAATTATTTTTATGAATATTATATATAGAGGGAACGGAAAGACTTTAATTTTAAGCAGCTTGCCCAGATTCACACAGCAAATAAGTGGCTGAGCCAGAATTTGAACCCTAAGGAGTTTGACTCCAGGGGCCTCAGTGAATTAAACTGCCCTGACTTAATTCATGCCAAATCTCTATGTAGATTTTTACTTGTATTGACAGATGAGAAAACTGGAGTTTTGCGTAGCAGCTCGACTGGCACACATTGCAGCTATTGGGTGGCTGAGCAGAGAATCAGGCCTGGTTCTCACTGGACCCTCAAGCCCTTGTTCTTTCCATTCAACACACGGTCTCTGAGCTGCTCCCACTCCCCTGAGGCCACTTTAAAAACCGAAGGGAAATGGAACTGACGTACAGCAAGAGCAGTTGAGTGGCAGTTTATCACTCCCACCAGCCTTTTACTTCTGGGAAGGCTCCCAGGTCTGATAGGTCTTTGCCTGCATTCCCTGCCCCTCCCTGCAGCCTCTTGATCGGCACTGACACAAATTAGATAATCAGGGTTCAGTTACTGAAGGGGATGAAAAGAATATGAATTGTACAGTTTGTTTATGTGCTAGCTGGCACTAATAGGACCAGCTGACCAACAGATGTTGGGGTCCAGATGAAAGAACAGAGAACATGTGGTCATAAATTTACAAGTGTCGTATGGACTCCTTAAGGCTCTTAGGCATTTGTTTTTTCTCTCGGGGAAAAAAGCAACTTTAATAATCAGGAATGTTTCCTTACACTCCATGAAGTTCTTGAATACTTAGAGTTATAACTCAGGCTTCTCTGCAAACCAAAATGTGGTGCCAAATTTGGCCTGAGGGGAAAAATAATCTATAGCTGAATATCTAGAAACTTAATGTTTACCCTCAAATGTTAGGAGAAAATAATGGTTATAATCACCCAAAAATGAACATTATTCTCAGTCAGGGAGCTGGTCAACTAATAATTATGGAAAATCTCTGTTCAGTAAGTTTGAAAACACCCTATGGCGATACTTTTTTAAAGGCCAGGGAGAGGACATTGAGAACGCGTGTTGGCTGGAGAAGATAGCCCTGGAACAGCGACCCGCAGACCTGGAAGCGCAGCTTCCTTTTCTTTCTTTCTCTGTTTACCGAGGGGGGAAAAAGGCAGATAGGATACTGAAAACTTAGAATCAGTAGGGCAACTAGAGCTTTCCTTTGAAGGAACACAAGCAGACAAGAGCTGAAAGCGCGTCCTTATCAGAAGCCGCTGTAAGGAAATGCTTTCTTCTCACCACATGTCACCTAAGCCCGCAGTTTCCAATTCCCTTCCCCTGAAAGTTTCCGCTGCTCTCATTCAGAGAGCAGTTCCCTCCGGGCAGGAGGGAAATGAAGACAGCTAGAAGTGGGTCAGACATCTGCCTCGGCCTATTTACTTCGTGTAGGGATACTTTTGTTTTCCTGTTTGCCTTCGTCTTTTCCTGCCCCTCGCGTTCTTTTAGACTCTCCAATCTGTGTTCTTTAACCTGACCACTCAGACGACACCCAGGATGTGGTCTCCATCTCATTTTTCTCTGTGACATTTCTGCTCTATTTGACTGTTTTATTCTACAGGGCAGGTAGAACGCCCAAGCTTCTGCCAGGGAGCTTTTTCCCAAATGGGAAAAGGGCCAAAGGCTGACCTTCAGAGAGAATACCAAAGGTCAGGGCCAGGAAGTCCGATTGTTGGAACACAGCAGTGAGTGGGAAATAACAGGGAGCTCAGACTCCCTGGGGACCACACATGCAGGGGGATGGGCAGTGCCCAGGGTAGAGTAACGAGAGGCAGGGGCTCTGTGCCTGCAGCCCTGCACAGCGGGCCGGGGCAGAGTTGACTGTAGAGGAGACAGTGGCAAAGAGGCTTTGGGGCCTCTAGCTGGTGGGGCCAGAGGCTTTAGAGCTAGAGGCCAAGGCTCTGCATTCACCACTATAGGTTTTAGGGTGATCAGAGTCCAGCTGAACAAGAGACTGGGGGCCGTTCTGACACCCAGCCCTGCCCAACAGAACTTACCTTTTTCTTTAGTGTCTGTACATTGTATTTTTTATTTTCGCACCCTACCCTTTTGACCCTCGCCTTCCTCATTGTGATTCTCTCTCTTTGTCCTAACTTCATCTGTTTTTCTCTATAGACCTTCTCTTCTTAGGGAGGCCCCACCTTCCTCACTCACTGTGTTCTGGTGTCGAGCCCCATTTTGTACCTACGCTCCAGTTCTCTGGCTTGAATAGACTCGGGGCCATGCTCCTGGATATTCCAGTATCACTTTATTAGCCCACCCAGGACAGTCAGCTCTCAGAGCAGAAGCTTGTAACAGGAGCGACAGGTGGACTGAAATATGGTACCAGCCTCCTGTTTCCACCCTCTTGATTCAAGGCATGGGGTTTTTCTGGTGCAAGCTCTGGAGGCCTGTGGTGTTTTTCACTCAGAACGCCATCACTGTATTGGAATTAGCACTTCTCTTAAGGAATTCTAACTGGCAGGGAATTGCTGGACTCTTGCAGTCACTCACCCCAAGGAGACAGAGCAGAGCTGCTCAGTGCTGGGATCTCCGGGGTGGTCAAGGCCACCTACCCAGCAGCCACTTCCCACTAGCTTGGCATGGGAGCTTTATTTCTTTGACCCTCTACTTGCTGAACTCACAGTTGGGGCATTCACACTGATTAGTCCTCATGCAGCCAGAATTCCTCGGCCCCTTCTTGTTTCCCTAACATAGGACTTGGAATTTATTTGCTCTCTTCCAGCATCAGCTCTTTTCTACACAATTCTTTTAGCACAGAAATGTCTAAAAAGGCTTTGCAATTTTCACTGTGAAGTCTATGCAAGAAATATTACTTTTAAGACATTGGAAAAAGTCTGCCATAAAGAGTGAAACATTAATGATATCTGATATTTACCTGGCCTTTGATGTAGAGTGAAGACTTATCTTGGTTTCCGAGTACAAACGGTGCTTTCTCCCATCTCCTTTCTTTTTCAATGAACTTGAGTTCCCTTGTAGCTTCTTATTTGACTTAGCATCCTAACTTGAGAAAGGCTTGTGATTTCTGAGAATAGGAGGAAGATATTACTATTTTTCTACTCATCTTTGAAACTAAAGGATTCCAAGAATAAGAGAAATTTTAGGAGCAATACTTTATGGACATTGAACCCAGGGTTGTGTGAATTGGGGCACTTAGCAAACAATGGTGACTGACCAGCATTGAAAAGATGCTGAATTATTACATCTCACTGAATTATTTTATACCAACAAAAATTACCTTGGGAGTCTCTAATACATTGAGATTATTTTCTCTTCTATTTCTTACTAATTATAGGCCTCAAAAGTTTGCAATTCAAATGCTATAGGCTTTGATGTATGATGATTGGAGTAAACTAAGGTAGACTTGATGCTTCTTATAATGAAATGCTACAATGTTGGTGCCTCTAGAGAAGTCTTAGAATATTCTTGTTATTATCTCTAATAATTAGTATTTGTGGAGCACTTTACATTTATATTGTAGATGGAATTGAAGCAACTAAACCATTTCCTTCCCTTCTTCCACAGAGATAAATACTACAATGGATTTGGTCTTTAACATTCCCATGCATGGTTCACATTTGTATTATATGTTAATTCATCTGTAAACAATATATGTTGTTTTCCATGTTCTGAAATTCTATTTAAATGTAACACAATGTATAAACCCTCTTGTAACTTCTCCATTTTGCTCAATATTCTTTTAAGATTTAGCTTACTGATTCATGCAACTACAGTTTATTTAAATTTCTTTATAGCATTCTTTTATATGACTAGACCTCAAATTATCCATATTTATAGTTGATGAATATTTAGATTGTTCAATGTTTTTTACTATTACAGTGTTGCAGTGAACATCTCTGGACATGTATTCTTGTGCACATTTGAGAAGATTATTTAGGGTATATAAATATATATTTATATATATTATCTCTAATAATTAGTGGAGCACTTTACATTTATATTGTAGATGGAATTGAAGCAACTAAACCATTTCCTTCCCTTCTTCCACAGAGATAAATACTACAATGGATTTTGTCTTTAACATATATATATGAGTGAAATTTCTGGATTTTCAGCTTTTCTTTAACATGACTAGCCAACTGTGTTATCAAGAAAGCTTTTGGTTATAGAAAAGCTCACTAGCAGTTGTCTAAGCAATGCAGATTTAATTATCGAACAAATGACCCAGCCACCGTCCACCCTTCCACTCTTGCCACCTTAGTGTGATGGCTTTGGTCCTCTTGCTTGTCACCTCATGAACACAGGTGGCTTCCACAGCTCCAGACGTCACAGTCTCATTCCAGTGTCCCAAACAAGAGAAAACAACATGTAGAAAAGGGGGTTTCTTTTTTTTTTTTTAGGGAGGAAAGGCTTTCCTATGTTTCTAGGGGTAGGCCACTTCTGACTTAGGATGAGGGCATGGTTGAGGAATAGCGAGTCCTTCCCCCTCACCCCGACTCCCACCCTTCCCCTCAGGGATTCTCATGTCCTAGCTACCAGAAGTTCTTCATCAGACTTCTCTTTACATTTCAACTTCCATACTTTCCAAAGAGGTCGTACCAGCTGACGTTCCCAACAGCAGTATATGAGCATTCCTGTCATGCCATATCCTGGCAACATTTGGTATTTTTTAAACTTCAGCTTTCTTGAGGTATAACTGACAAATAAAATTGTAAGATATTTAAAGTGTACATCATAGTGATTTGATATAGATATATATTGTGAAAAATTCTCCCATCTAGTTAATTAACACTACCATTATCATTAATTTTCTGTGTTTTCTTCTAATACAGGTATTTAAATTTATAAATTTCCTAAAGGAAAGACTTTTGCTTCCTAACTTATGTAATTATGGTTTTGATATTTGTATTTTTTTTACTTCAGGTACGTATTATTTTTATTATCACAAAAGTTTTGTTTAAAAAACAAAACTTTGAGTAAATTCACAAATAACAGATCCTAATCAAGGCATTGCATTGTGGGGAGGCAATATTTGCTTTGAGGTTGCTGCAGTTAAGAGCAGCCAGGCTTTCCTGTGTGTCCCTGCCGGGAAGAACACCTCATAGGAGGGAAAAAGTATCTGGCCAGGGTGTGTCAGTTTTTATGTTCCCAGGATACTGAATGTTGCTACATTCTCTATCGTTGGCACATTCGTCAGCACCATTTCCTCCTCTTTTCCTTCAGTTACTAGTTCCTTTAAACTCAGTCTCAGTTACTAAAAAAGAATGAATTAACCCCAAATTATTTCAACCCTTATAAGGAGTCAGAATTCCCACTCTATAGACTCCCTTATCACAGCATCATTATTCATACCCTCTTTTCAGAGTTTTGGCATCAGGTCAGCAAGTGCATGTTAAACAAGCACATGTAGAAGGTAGGTAGGGCCTCAAGGATGCATAGACATTATTATGGACTGAATTGTGTCCCCTCAAAACTCGTATGTTGAAATCCTAACCCTCAGCACATCAGACCATGACCGTGTTTGGAGAATGGGTCTTTAAAGAGGTGACTAAGTTTAAATGAGATAGTAGGCGTGGGCCCCAATCCAATATGACTGATGTCCTTATAAGAAGAGGGAATTAGGACACAGGCACAGCATGGAGGGAAGACCATGTGAGGACACAGGAGAAGATGACCATCTATAAGCCAAGGAAAGAGGCCCTCAGAAGAGACCAACCCTGCTGGCACCTTGATCTTGGACTTATATCTTCCAGAACTGTGAGGAAATAAATTCCTGTTAGCTAAGTCTCTTCGTCTGTGATATTTGTTATAGAAACCCTAGCAAACGAATACATCTGTATTCTCCAGAGTGAAGACTCAGAGTCAGTGAGGAAAATGGCATGGTCAGGAATAGTGACGGTGCAAGGGCACAGGCGGGAACCGCTATCTGAGAGGGATAAGAGCACAAGGGAGCGCTCGCTGAGCTGCGAGCATCCGGGCGAGCTCCGCAGGGGGTGGTCTTTGAGCTGAGCCCTTACGGATGATGTAGGAGGGATGGGCATTCCAGGTGGAGGAAGAACAGGGCTGGGGCCCAGAGAAAAGCCCGGAGCCTTTTAGAAGAAGAAAAAAATCCTTTAACAAGTTCTGTCTCAATTTAGCTGCAGCCTCCCAAAGTGACACATACTTGTTTGTTCAAAAGTAGGTTCTAGACCACCTTCCTGGGAATTTAAAAGGAGGTTGGCAAAAACCATTTTGTATTCCTTGGCACATTGTAGGATATATTGGCAATCTGACAGCTGATATCTTTGGAGAAAGTTGTGGGAGTGCTGTGGGAGTTTCCTTTCCTCCCCTTTGCAAGTATTTCCTTTCCCCTGGAGCCAGTCAAAAGGGCGCTTTAGGGACACCAACCAGAGATGAGGACCTGCACCCACCGGATTCTATGTGAACAATCTGGACCCATAACTAGAATATCTGAACTCAAGAGGCTGGATAATTGTATAGAGAATAGAGGTTGCTGGGATAGAGGAAACTTCAGGGCCTTTTCCGTGGGCCAGCGGTGGCCACAGTGGGGAGAGAGCCAGCCTGCCAGAGCTTGACTGGAGCAGGCTGTGACCTTGACAAGAGTGGGCTTCCAGGTCCCAAGGGTTGAGGGAGGACACTGAACAGAGGAGGAGAAGACTCCACAGACCCACAAATACGCTGCAGGAGAAATATCAGCTTTAAACCTCTGCCACCTGGCGGAAACCAGTGCCAAGCCCTGCTACCAGTCAAGACAGAGACTGTCCTGCTCCTACCCTTGCCTTGCCCTGCTGCCCCCTCCATGAGGATCTGGGGACAGTGCTGTCAGCAGAGGACAGAAACGAGCATGGTCAGAAGCTCACACAGTAAAAAGTGAAGAAGCCAACCATGCCCTCTTTTCTCACATCAGCCTAAACGGGGAGAGAGGCTTTGAGCAAGATTGGGAGTTCTGGCTGTTACATGTGACTCAACAATTTCCTGAAATGAGGCTATTCTTAGGACTTATATTGACCAGGGGATTTTTTATTGTCCATGAGTGAGCAGGTAAGTTGTGTGATTTACCTGAAACTTCATGAAATCAAAGAAAAGTGCCCCAGAGCAGGCTGACAGCCATGAGGGAAAGCACTAGGTTGCCTTCTGATTGTGCCCTGTGACTCCTGCCCATTCAGTATAACGGCTGCACTAGCTCATTTTGGCATCAGGAGCAAAAAGAGGAACAATGGAAAACACTGCTTTCAAGTTGGTGAGACCCTGTAATATTCTCTACATGGTTTAGAATTTATTCTGGAGACCACAAAGTAAACTAAAGGGGGAAAATGAGAGTGAAAAGATCAGACCTTCCAGGAGGCTAATGTGGAGATAAGCCACAGTGATCCTAGAAGAGCAAATGCAGCGCAGCCCACCCCTGACCATCTTCCTGCCTGCCCCACGTTTCTAGGACTCCCTCAGGACCTTCCGTATTGATGGCCCTAAAGGGAAGGCCGAAGCCAGGCTGCAACCCAGAGTATCTCTTCAGCCGACCCTCTAGTAGTAGCAAAATTGCCTTCTCTGTACATAGCTAAGCTTACGCTTTACTTAAACTCCAAAACAGAACTTCAGGTTTGTCAAAAGTGAACACTATATTGTTTAAGACACACACATTTATTTACCTGTGTACAGGGTGTGGCAAAAGTAAGTTTACAGTTGTTCATATGGAAAATAATACAATAATAAAAAATAGTAATATAAGAATAAAATCTGTGTTTTGTGTACTCACAACTTTAAACCTACTTTTGCCACACCCAGTATATATGTATGAAGGTATATCTAACTGTGTATGTATATATATACATATGTATGCATATATATGAAAAAAATCATAAGAAAAGCAAATGAATGACTAGTTCAGAAGTCAGTATAGTTGTTACTTCTGGGAAGAAGGGGGGACTGCAACGGGGAGGGGTGATGTCGAAGATGCACTAAGATTAATTGGTAGAACAAAGTATTACATGTAAAATGTAATAGAATCAGGGCCCAAGTAAGAGAGTTAATCTTTAGATGAGCAGGGAAACTTTATCATTTGTAAATAACAATGGAAAGAATTTTTTTAAAATTGAGAATGTAAGAGAGAAGACTGAAGAAATTCACATCATTTCAGTAAAGTGGAGTAAAGGTCATCCGCTAAGATCCAGGAAGCGGGGGGGGGGGGGGATGGGTCAGGCTCCAGTGTCTGGAACACGGTTGTTGCCCAATAAGTATGTGTCGAATGAATGCTGAATTAGAGTTTGTTTTTAATGAAATAAACACTGTTGGTCAATTGCTAGGAAGTAAACCATGAAAGACTCTAAGAATAAAAGAATACTTGGACAGCTCTGCAGGTTCAACTGAGGTTAGGTAGCATGAATCTACTGTAGTAAAGCCAATTTGGCAACCAAAGAGGTCCAGAAAAGAAAGAAAATGGTGGTTTGGGAAGGAAGGAATAACAAAGGGAGCCATTCTAGGGGGTTAGTGAAGCCTAATAGAAATAGCCAGTCATGGGACCAGGCTGGCTAAAGAGGGAAATGAAGCCAGGGGGGAAACGAAACCAGACTGAGCGAAGAGGGACAGGTTGAGGGATGAAAATCCTCTCTACTGTAGCTTCTCTCTCCACGGGTTCATTCCAGTCGTCACACAAACCTGCTGTTATTTCTCTCATCTTCAAACTAAAACAAAGCCCTACCCTTGACCTCAATTCCCCTGCCAGCTCCCACTTCATTTCTCTGCTCCACTTTGCAGCGGATGTACTTGAAAGAGTTCCCTACACTCGCGGCCTCAAATTTCCCTCCTCCCATTCTTTCCCAAACCCACTCGAATGAGGCTTCTCTCTGCTGAAACTCGTCTGGTCAAGGTCACCGGTGACTTCCATTTTGCTACAGTGATCAATTCCCAGTTCTCATTTCACTAGGCCCATTCGCAGCCTTCGGTGCGGCTGATCACCTCCCCCTGCTTGGTACAGGTTCCTCCTTGGCTTCTAGGGCACCATACCCTGGGCTGTCCTGCCTCTCTGGTTGCGCCTCCCTCCCTCTCCTTTGCTGGTCCCTCCCTCCTCCCTGACCTGCTGACACTGGAGTGTCCTCACGTCGAACCCTTTTCCTCTTCACTGCACACTCACTCCTTCATGGTACTAGCCTGTCCCAAAGCTTTGAATGCATCTAGAACTCCCAAACGCCTATTTCCAGGCCAGACCTTGCTCCTGAAATTCACACTCTTCCTGCACCTTCAACTCAGTATAATAGATCTCTCGAGCGCAGTTTGCCCAGAAGAGAACTTCAGATTGTCCCTCTCTGCCCTGCTGCTGTATCCGCTCCACCCATAGTCCTCCACGTCTCAGTTCATGTCAACGCCATTCTTTCGTTTGTTCAGACCTTGTTCAGTCTTAGTATCAGCATTTACTCCTTTCTTTGATATCCACATTCAATCAATTGGCACCTCCTGTAGGTGCTTTCAAAATATACCTAGAATCCAACAATTTCTCACTGTATCTATTACCATCACTCTAAGCTATCATATTTAACCTAGATAACAGAACAGAATAGTTAGGATCGTTTCACCTTTTTATACCTTTTTACTTCCCATCAACTCTGCCCAATGTAGTTGATTCTCAACATAGCAAAGTGGTCTTTTAAAAAGTAAATTAGTGACATTCCTTTGTCCTGAAACCTTCATTCAATACCTTCCCCTCACGCTCAGAGTAAAAGCTAAAGTCCCTCCAGTGGCTTATAAGATCCTCCGCAATCTGCTCTCAAGTTCCCCCACCGAGTTCATCTTTACCACCCCCTCTGTTTCAGTTTCTCCGCTCTGTCCACGGGACTCCTTGTTATTTCTAGGACACATGTGACCTGCCCCTTACTTCCAGCCTTTGTGGTGGCTGTTCTGCGGCCTCAGTGCTCTTCTCCTAGATCCCGCAAGGCGAACACCCTTGCCTCATTCTTGTCTTTGCTCAGTTGTCAATGGTTGATTTAAAATCACACTGGTGGTATGCTGGTAAATGTTTATTAGCTGCCTATCTGAGAAAAAAAGAAGCTGAACTTTGTATCACTTGCAGATTTCCACAGTGCAAATATTTAGGGATTTCAGTTACCAACATGATGTCAACTGGATTGATGCAGTTGAACATGGAGTCAGAGTTGGGAAGAGACGCCACAGTCAGCTCTCGGGAGCGGAGGCGAGAGTCGCAGCGCACCACTGACGCCCCCGCCAAGCTCCCTGACCCTCTCAGTGTGCCCCGTTTTTTCCAGAGTGCAGATCACCTTCTCACATAACATGTTACTTATTATATGTCTATTGTTTATCATCCACCTCCTCCCCCCCATGCCCCGGGGATTTTTGTTGGTTTTCATCATTGACATATTGTAAAAACAACACCTGGCACAGAGTAGACTCTCAATACACTGTGAATGAATGAGCTCCCCAATGCCGTGCAGATCTGGTGATAATACTGACTGGAGAACGTGCAGGGCAGAGAGCCGGGTGGGATCTGAAGATCTGAGCAGGCAGGACAGGGGTGGCCGTGCTGAAGGAGGGCAGAAGTGAACTGAAGGGGAATCGATGCCTTTGGAGCTCACAGCGTTGTGAGGTTGGGGAGTTCTGAGCAGCTGTCACCTTGATGCAGTTTTAGAATCAATCTCTTTCCTTAGCAAATCTCTCTGGAAACATGGTTAGAAACCTCAGGGCTTTCTGAGGTTGAAGAGCAGCCCCTTGTTTTTTGAAGCTCTGTATTTAACTCAAAGAATGTTATTTCAGAATATGTCATTATTATCGGTTTGAATGAAAAGAATAATGTGCCTTGAAAATAAAGTTAATTTATAGGTGTGTAGTTACTAAAGAAAGAGAAGAGAGAATTCTTGATAGCTTTAGTAGATTCTTTGCTGTCACTTATATTTAAATGATCTGCCCTAGAAACTTTCTTTTATTCAGTGAACGTGTCAATGTGACACGTTCTTCACATCCTGATCCAGGGCCTTGAGCATCTGGATTTTTCTTCTCTCAAAAATGTATCCCCTATTACGATTTAGCAATTCCATGTACACTAAAATGTCTACTAAAACATTTTGCCTAATGTACCAGAAATTGATTTCTTTTCCATACATTTATTGACACAGGACCATGCCAGTGAATTTGTCATTTTTTTAGGAGTCTGAAGCCTGACCATCAGTTGTTCTGTCTGACCAATTGTTGACCATCAATTGTTCTGAAACTCAATGTCATTCTGTTTTCACATTTGCACATGGTCAGCTTCTGCCTACACTGCCCTTGATATGAAAGCTGCTTAGCCCACTGACAGCAGTCCCAAGTCCTTATAGGCACATTTCCTATGCCAAGTTGTTTGCATTTATCCAGTTTCTCCAAAGGGTACCTTTCATGAATGACACAAAGGTCGAGAGTCATTTAATAGTCTCCTCTAACGTGTTGCTGGGTTTGCTGTTAAAGTACAGGGCAGTCAGGATGGAAAATATTGATGTCATGCTTACTAAATTTTATCTACTTAAAAATTTAAAAAATTAATATTCAAAGTGGATTTCCAAAATCAGAAGTGAAAGTTAAGACCAGAATGCAGATAATAAATGTGAGTGCTGGATCTTGGCACTCACAATGAGTGCAGATCTCTATACGCACCCCTAGAAGGACAGCATATTTGAGATCTCCTGAAGAATGATTTTCTGCAGCTGTTTATTTTGGCCTGGAGAGAGCTTCAGCATGCTGAGTGTGGGTTGTGGTGGGGTGGCTGGTGTCAGCAATGTGGCTGCTGTGAATTCCTTCCCTGGCTTGAAATTCTCCTCCCCCAGGGCTGGTCCATGGCATGGCTCACTCTGTTCATTCAGGAGGCAGGCCTTGCTCTCCGATTAGATTATCTTCTGCCCTTTGCCCTGTTAGCTGCCAGATGTGTCCACCTTGCATCCTGCCCAGCTCACAAGCTCCTACCCTGATGTTCCTAAAAAAACCTTCCATCTCCAAGTAGGATCTCTGCTGGTCTGAGCCATGGTGATGAGGTCTAGGTCACATTTCAGTTCTGGCTGTTGATTCCTCACTATCCCTAGCCAGTCACCACCCTAGTACTTGTCTTTGTCACAATGGGGACCAAGCCACAGATGCCACTGGATTAGTCCAAACTAATTTCCCCAGGTTCTTTCCTAAAAAAGAAACTTAAGGTCCTTGCTTTAGTGATAAATTGATATTAATCTGATTGTTTCATTCTGGCATCTGCCTTCATAAGGCTTTTGTGGAGAGTCAGGAAATTAATAGTTAAAAACAAACAACAACAAAAAAGTTGCAGAGAGTGAGGAATGTAATAAAAGATGGTAAGGAGCGTGTAACTGGGAGAAGGAGGACTCTCAGAGAACAGAAATATGGTAGTTGGGAGTTCAATTAGAGTAGTGTCCCCACACTTAGATGCAATCTACTCCTGGAAACCAAGAATTACAGCAATTCTTGCTATAGTGAAACCCTACTGCATATATGTCAAGCTTTTGCTCATGAAGAGTCAAATGACGAGACAGAAATGGTGAGAGGTAAACTGTAAGTCTAACATTGGGTTGAATCAAAGAAACACTAAATTCTAAGGGTAAACATACATGTGAAAAACCACGGCTTCAGGTTAGGGATTCTAACGACGCTCAGCCTCACCTTTCCTCCTGGTGAGGTGAACAGACATTTCCACAGCCACACAAAGGTGTAACTCTGCCATTGCCTGTGTAGGAACAGGATGTGCATGGGGCCTGCTTGCCCAGGGAAGCTGTCCTGCTCACAGCCCCTAGGCTGTTTTCTAGCAGGAATGGTCATGCTCTATGTCACTTGTCTCTGCTCAGCTCAGAAACAGGAGCCAGGGGTGTGTACACGATCCTAGGACAAGCCATTCAGAGGCTGTGAGCTGGCCCAAAGCAGTCAGCTCTGTACCACCAAGGATGGTGATGAGCTTATCAATCAGCTTATCGCTCATGCTCTCTCTCTGGAATTAGAGGAAAGAGGCATAGAAGCAGTGAGGTGATAGCAGGAGAAAAAGCAAGAAAGCAGAGACCAAGAAAGGGGTCAGTCACATTAATGCTGAGCCCCAACGGGGGGCAGTTAGTTACAAGCAGTATCTGCAAACCCCCCCCCCCCCCCATCTCCCTCTTCCTTCCAGCGACTGGCTGACTCTGGCTGCCTACAGGCCTTATTTCCAGAACCTGCAGTGGGCTAGAAGGACTGGGGAATTAGCACCTCTCAGGAGCAGCCCTGATCAGTGGTTCACAGGAGTCAATAAATAAATACTGCCCCAGTTCCCTTGCCCCTTGGGCTCAATAGAGTTTGTGTTTTGCACCATTTCTCTGAGTTTCCCTGGGAGCTGAAGCTTCAGTCCCCCACTGCTAGTGGCTCAATCACACATCACTTATCGCCTGCCTATTACTCTCTTCTCTACTCCTCAACGAGTATTTCCTCACCTCCGGAATGAGGTACCCGCACATGAATTCTTTCTCAGACTCTCCTTCCTCGGGAGGCAACAGAATGACTTAGACCCTGAAGCAACTCGGACCTGGAACACTTGTGAAACCACCCCCGGGTGACTGCATGGCGCCTGGGAGGCCGCTGCTCTTTCCATTTGCCAGGTATGTCCTTCTCAGCAAGTGTCCGTTACTAGAACAAAAAAGAGCCCACATTTTCAAGGCAGGAAACAGGTGTTTGGGGAAGGGAGAAGTCGGTCATTTCTTAGAGAGAACCGTATCCTCTGTTAGGAAGTATTTTTGGTAAATATTTGTTCTGTTAAAGGAAAGGCAGGTTTCTAGCCAAAATATTTAATTAGGAATTCAAAACTTCCTAGCTTTGTGAATGTCTTATGATTGACTGCTATATGAGCAGAGACAGCATTAAAGATAAGAGGTGACTACCCGGGTACAATCTGCTCATGACACTGTTTTGGGAAAAAGTTAATGACCTATGATATTGCAGGGAATCCTTTGGGATAATATGCAGTTGGTTGTGGAATACTTATCCTTAATGAATGCCACTTAAAGAGGGCCAGAGAACTAGTTGATTCTAATATATTCATTCTGAAGAGAAAATAATTCTTCACAAGTTGAATTTAAACTGGTTTGAGCATGCGCAGTATGTGTATTTGTGTAGAGAGAGTTGTTATATTATGATACAGTCAGATAATAAAATATCATGTTCAGGATGTGAGGAAAAATTGCAAAAGACCTAAAAATAGGTAAAAATGAATATTAGGTGTTCTGTGTAACACACCTTTTGGGTTACATCCACCTTTCCTTGTCTTTGAGGTATTTTGTACTCTAAGTTGTAAAAAATAATACTGATGCAAATAATTATTATCTATAGAAATGCAAATGAATGGTGTCAGTGGAAGGCAACTGGTTATTGCCCTGTGGACCTTAGCCAGCTTTTCAAGCATGTCAACTCAGTTCAGAGTTCTTACTGGGAGGCCAGGAGAGGCAAAGGTGTGAACTGGGAAGCAAAGCATGCAGGCTCACCCAAGAGTTCGTGGTGTCAGAGTCGGGGGCTTCAGGCCCCGTCCACCAGCAACAAGGTGGTCGGTCATGGGCAAGTCCTTTGTCCCTTTATTGTAAACCATGAATATTGGAATGATTCCCTAAGGCCCCTCCAGCCCAAAGATGACAAATGAGTGGCATATTCACACACACACATAAATGTGCATTCACATGCACACACACACACGGTGCTGCTGAAGGTGTCGGCAGGGGCGGCCAAGGGGCAGATGGGCCCTGCCAGGAGTGGCGGCAGCGGCTGACTTTTGAAGCCGAGTCAGGGTTCGCGTTGCTCAGTGTCTCTCTTCGCAGCATTTTGAGGAAGCACAGACCTCTCCCAAAGAGGAAGGCATGGAAATAGAAACAAGAGGCATATTACCTGGCAAAGGGGCACAGAAGCCCCAGGACACCCGCCATCACTGTTTCACTGCTGGGCGTTTTCATTAGATATAATGACATAGCCCATGGCCCTTTTCTCTTTTTTTCCTTTCACTTATACCATAGTAAGGTTGAAATTAACATACAGCAAACTATATACCCCCCCCCCACCACCACCACCAAATATAGTTCTTTCTCTAGCTGGACAAATCCTCCTCTCAAGCTCTTACCTCTCTGGATAAAGACGAGGCAGGAACCCTTATCTGGCCAGTTAAATATATACCCTTTCAACAATTTAATTTGTTCTAGCACACATAAATATTGTGTCTTTTGGATTCCTGCCCTTCCCAAGGTAGTAACAGATATGGATATGACTGTGTATGGGGAAGAGAGAGCGACCTCACGACCTTTTGCTCTTCCCGTAAGTCCTTCAGGTGTCTCCCTGGTCTGGGCCTCTGCTGGTATCTGCAGCTAAAGCCTGGGGCTGGTGGTGTGTGGCCTGTTCTCTTGGTTTGGCCGGGCCTGGCGGTCCTCCCTTGCAGAGTGAGCCTTACCTCTGCTCTCACTGGGACTGTGGACCCCTCTACCTCTTAGCCAAGTTCTGCACTTGGCCTTTGGCTTAAGCTGTGCATGGCCTCTGCACAGAAGTCGCCTCACTGTTTCTTCCATGATCTTTGTGGCAGGTACCGTTCAGCTACCTGCTGATTACCGACAGCTACCTGTCTGGATCTCTTCCACGCCACCGGGGAGGAGGGGCCTCAGGAGCACTAAGTGGACCTTCTCTCAGGGGTGGTGCCTGCTGTTTGCTTGGGGCCACCCTTGCCGTACATCTCCCTCCAGAGCTCTAACCAGGGAGTGGGGCACAAGATCTGTCTGTCTGCTTTCAGCTTTCTCTCACCTAGCAGCCACCACTTCTTTGGAGTTTTGTAGAACATACTTCTCTGACCTCCATCTTTTTTCTCTTTTCCTCTGTCCACTGGGCTGGATGGAGTGGGCCTCCCACTCTCCTTAGTGTCTGGTTGGACGTTCTCTTATGTTATGGCTTCTCCTAGAGCAGCAAGTCTTGCCACCTAGTTATCTCCTAACTATAGAAGGAACACCATCTTCTGAGCCAGCCAGACCTAACTGTTAACAGGGAGCCATGGGAAAGGCAAGATGAAAGGCATGAATGAACACCTCCAAAGCGTATCCCTGTACTCAGTCATTATTCATCAGGACACATAGGTGCCTACACATGCCGGGGACCAGGCTGCCATCGGAGACACAGCTAGGAGAAAGCCCCAGTCTGCTGAGCCCTCGCTGAGCTCCGCGGGCTGGCTGACACGGAGAGCTCCAGGTGCAGGGTAAGAAGGTGCAACGGGAGCACCCAGGAACGTGTGAGCAGCTCTGCGTCAGCCACAGTGGTTCTGGGGAGGCTCTGAGCAGCCCAGAATTTAGAGGAGCTCACTATTCAAAAAAATAGAAGGGCAACCCCGCAGGTGTGGTGAGCGGAGGCTGGAAAGGAAAGGGTGTGCTTGGAGAATCGTGAGCGGCTGGGTGGGTAGGGGAGTGAGTGGCGAGGCGGGCTGGCCCCGGTTTGTGATGTTGAAGCTGAAGAATGTGCACTTACTCACACAGGCAGTGGGGTCCACTGCAGTGACATGTCGGCGCATAGTGTGTCATCCAGATCTCTGCCTCTCCTGCAGCAACTTCTGAGCCTGTTCCACACTGAAGTTATTTCTCTTGCCCTTGTCATTCCTCCTGGAGCTCCAGGGCGACTCTGCTACTTGGCACAGTGATGCTACCTTCGAATTGTTGTCAGTGGAGAGGTGACTGTGGGTGCCACCCCCTTTTTATTTCCCCCCACAGTGTCACGCAGGCTGTAAAGACATTATCAGCTATCGAAGGTATGGGGTGATGGAGAAGGTTTACATGACAGCAAGAAATTTCCTTGGAGTCGAATACAGCTCCCAAACCCATAATCTGCAATTCTGAAGGCCAGAAACCTCTGAAAGCTGATTAAAAACATTTGTACTCACCCGTAAAGGCTCTGCGCTGATATCACTGTTTGGTTATGCTTCCTGGAACTGTTTCTGGCCACAGGACTGAGTGTGCTCTAAGAGATGTCAGCTTCAACACCAGCGGGAATAGCTCCAGTCCAACTGGCTATAGGGCCGCGAGTGGAGCAGTAAAATGGTAACAGTAAGCAGTGTTCTAGAAACAAACACCCGCGGACCCGCTGCCAAGAGAAGTTAAAGAGCAAGACCCGTTTTCTGGGTGCCTGAGAAATCAGGGCCTTTTGCTGTAGGATTTTATTTTAAGGCAGGATTTGTGTTTCCCGCCCGATAGCCTTCTGTCGGCAGAGCTGAAGTCATTTGTTTCTACCCCCTCTCTCTTACAATCCTGGGCGAATCTTTCTCAGCAACAAACGCTCACACTGGGGACTCGTTGAAGATAAGGTTAAACAATTTGTTTAGAACATAAAGGTTGAGGCCCTGCGTGACAAGCTTAGGAATATGAACTTTGTAATAAGGAGTTTTTAAAGGTTTTTAAGCAAAGCACAAAGAGATAGTCATTCTCTTTGCTTGTGGTAATGGTTTGCAAGTTTGTGGTAACACAGAATTGGTGAAGACAGAACCATGCCTCCCAGGGGAAATGCAGGGTTAGGTTCCTCCGAGTCTGGCAACAACTTTTCCGGCAACCTTGGTTTTGTGTGTGTCTCTGTTTAAAGACACCTTATTTAACATATATTGTTGGTTCATGACATCGAACTCACAGTCAGCAGCACTATAACTCATGCCTAAAGCAAGCTTATCTAACACACACATTTTCTCTGCAAAGCACATCTCAGCCTTCTTGAGCTTAGAAACACTAGACAGCCCTTCAGTGCTCCACGTGGGGGCCATTTTAGACAATAAGGTCACCAACAAAGGCACAGAAATATGAAAACAATACCACTAAATGGGCTGTGGAAAGCACACATATTTTTAGTATGAGAGCTGACATCAGCTGGGAACCTGTGTGTTGAGTGACTAAAACTTTTCAGCACTCTGCACATGCCCATGAATGGCTGTGAAAATGCTGGGGTTACAAATAAATTTTAGCTGGTAGGTGAAAAATTCCTATCGCCAAGTGATGTCCTACTATCACAGCGATGTAGTGCAACGCGTTACTCACACGATCGCGGTGATGCTGGTGCAAACACGCCTGCGGGGCTGCCAGTGTGTGGGGCACAGCTCCTACAGCTATCACAGGACGTGATACTTGACAGTGATACTAAATGACTCTGTTACTGGCTTATGTATTTTCTATGCTCTACTCTTTATCATTATTTTAGAGTGTACTCTTTCTATTTATAAAAATATTTTGCTGGATAACATTATGCTGTGTTAGGCCAGCAGCCTCATACATCTTGCGTTTGTCATGTCTCTTGATTATATCATTTTTCTCTTGTGCTTCATTTACTCTTGTGTTGTTTTGTACAGTGACACGCTGTACAGGCCTATAGCCTAGGAGCACTAGGCTGTACCATAGAGCCTAGGTGTGAAGCAGGCCGTATCGTCCAGGTTTGTGTACGTTCACGATAGGATGTTTACACAACAGCAAGCTTGTGTAATGATGCATTTCTCAGAACAAATGCCCATTGTTAAGCTGTGTGTGACTGTACTGTATGATCCAGCAATTCCACTCTGGTTATATGCCCAAAGGAATTTAAAGCAGGATCTTGAAGGGATAGTTGCACACCCATGTTCATAGCAGTATTCTTTACAATAGCCAAGAGGTGGCAGAAATCTAAATGTCCACCAACAGATGAATGGGTAAACAAAATACAGTGTAGACATACAATGGACTGTTTTTCAGCTTTAAAAAGGAAGGAAATTCTGACCCATGATACAATATTAATGAACCTGGAAGTCATTATGCTAAGTGAAGTAAGCCAGTCATAAAAATACAAATATTTATATGAGGTACTTAGGGTAGTCATATTTATAGAGACAGACCATAGAATGGTGTTCTCATGGGCTGCAGGAAGGGGAGAATGGGGAGTTGTTGTTTTGCAAGATGAAAAGGGTCGTGGCGATGGGTTGTCTAACAATGTGAATGGACTTAACACTACTGAACTGAACACTTAAAAATGGTAAAGCCCAGCTGGTGTGGCTCAGTGGTTGGGCACTGACCTATGATCCAGGAGATCGCAGTTCGATTCCCGGTCGGGGCACATGCCCAGGTTGCGGGCTCGATCCCCAGTATGGGGCGAGCAGGAGACGGCCGATCAATGACTCTCATCATTGATGTTTCTATCTTTCTCTCTCCCTTTTCCTTCCTGTCTCTGAAATCAATAAAAACATATTTTTTAAAAAGTGAACTTATAATAAGATATGATTTAGTTAAAAAATAAAGGAGAAATACTCATAAACTATAAATGGATATTGGTAGCTATAAGGAAAAAACCCACAGGGTTACTAAATGCAGTTTGCCCCTTGGCTTGAAAATGCTCTTAATACTTCACTTCTATGCGCCGTAAGCTTGCCTTTGCATTCTTAAGCAAGAACATGAATGACAGGGTAGTTTACCATATGCTGTTGTGATAAACAGTGGAAATAACATGGAAATTGACTTTCTATTTTCTACTGCATCGTAAAAGAGATGACTACATTTTTGTTTAACATTTTTCCTATGTGCATTAATTCTAGATTTTTGTTGTTGATATTGATGGCAAAAATTATTCTATGGTTTTACTTCTAAGGAATTCTTGGTACTCTCAGTATAATCAATATAAAGTGTTCTTTTGCTTAAAATAGTCACATGGCTGAAGAAAAATTATATGGTATTATACAATTTTTAATTGTTTCAGCTCAGGTTACTTAAGAGTCACTTGAAGAGAACTCTAGGGATTATTTTTTTTTTTCCTGTTAAGAGGAAAATGAATGAATGAATAAATGAGCAAGTAAATGAAGGAAGCTTGCCAATCCTGTTTTCTTCAAAAGAAATGTGTTGCCACATGGACAGAAAAGATGACGTACCCCACTTGCTACAGCTGTAGCAGATGAAAAATGAATATTAATGATTGATTTCAAATTAGCCAGCTTTTTCTTTTGCCTGCAGCTGATGCTGTAAAGGATATTGAGTCTCGAGAGATTACTGGAGCTTAGGTGGCTGTAATTCATCCAATCGTCATTCCAAAAAAAAAGTCCTTGTTCTGTTCAGTTTCACGAGACTTAATGTTTCTAGCATTCTAATTGTGTTTGTTCACTCCAGTGATGAAACAGATTTTTCCTCCAGATTGCTTTCCATCTGGTTGTTTTGCAATCATAAACAAACTACATTAGAAGTAATTTTTTAAAAGCCCAAATTTCCATTTTCTATTCTGTTTTATGTAGGCGAGCCCTTGAATGAAATTATTTTCTTACTTTCTCAGTGCACATTTATTATTTAGGGGTGTGTGCTTGAATATATGCATATATCTACATATACTGGTATGCATATACACATATCTATGTGCATACATATTTACATACATCAGTACATATATGTATGCATATGCATAATATTGATACATGCAGATATATACATATGCACACTCCAGTTTTTCTCTTTTATTTGCCCTTTAGAGATTTTCTGTTATTATTTCTGTTGTATCCTTTTAGGCCATCACAGTTGGAGGACTTGGCCTGTGACCTCAGGTGTGTGGGAAGAGGCTGACATCACCGTGGGGAAGATAAGGTTTGTTTTGACTTCTGAATCAGGAAGGAAAGACTTGCATGAGTGTGTCCTGGAGAGCTCAGTGAGCATGTCTGACGCACTGAAACTGCATGAAGCTGTGGTGTTTTGGTCCCTGGGAAGCCAGGAAGGGTGTAGCCCTTCCCATGGTCTCTGCCCTGAGGGGCGAGGCAGAGAGGACCTCTGGAATGAGCCAGACAGCCTGCGGTCTGTGCACTCAGAGAAAAGAAACTCGCCTTCCTTAAAATCAGTCCTGCACTCATTTAGGAAGATGCGCTGGCACAAAGAGGTGGCGCAGTCAGAGGAGAGGGGGTGGAGGATTCACGTGCAGCCCTCTGTCTGTTCCTCATAAATCTGCCCCTCAGCCTGAAAGCCCTCCTTTGGGGAAGGCCCGGGACTGCTCCGAGCCTCCCCGTGAGCAGCCCAGGTCAGCCTCCACACTGCCAGTTTGGAAATTTATAAAGACATCTCTCCTTCTGCTCTCTACGGCCCCTTAAATGTTTTCCAAATTTGTTTCCGTGTCCTGATCATTTGCCTGTTGGCCCTCAGATCCATTCCCCACCTTCCCTCTATTCCGGTCTACACAAGTAGATTTCCCTTGTCAACTGGCTTCCAGGCAGGCTGGGCAGTGGGAGGCACTGTCGGAAGCCTGGGAGGCAGGAGGAGGGGAGAAGCAGGGGTGTTTCTCCTTCTGGGGCTCTGCCTCTCACAGCATCTCCCCTGGGCTAGCGCTTCCCTGCCAGCCCCACCTAGTTCCCACCAGATGGCTCCAGCCTCTGACTCTGATAACTTGACCGCTTTCCTTTGTCCTTTCAGCCTGGGGGGGACAGTGACTTCCTGCTGTTGCTGACCTCTGGATTGCTTTATTGTCCTCTCTTAGGTAATCAGTTCACTGTATGTTTCCCCTCTTTGAATAACCTAGGGCAGTTTCTGTTTTCCTGACTGGATCCTACCTAACACCCCCTCTTACACTTACTGTCACCCTCCTGACTAATTCAGACCCTGGTCATCCCTCACTTACACTTCTGTATTGTTTCCACCTACCTCGTCTTTGCGCCTCCCATCCTTCCTCCCATAAGTCGCCTTCCTCAAATCTACTGTAGCAATGTGTCTGAAATACAAACATGATCATGCTTAAATCCCCTCCATGATTCCATGTACATCCAAGAAAAACTCTAGATCTGCGCTGTCCAGTAAGGTGGACACTAGCTACACATGGCTACTGAACACTTAAAACGTGGCCAGTCAGAATTTCAGTGTGCTTTAAGTATAAAATACTCAGAAGATTTTGAACGCAAAGTAAAAATAGTATGTAGAAAATACCATTAATTACTTTTAATACCAATTACATGTTAGAATGATAAATTTTGATTATTAGGTTTAACAAAATACGTTCTTAAAATTCATTTTATTCTGGTGTTTTTTTGTTTATTTGGTTTTGTTTGCTGTTTTTAAATAAGGCTGTTACAAAATTTGAAAGTACACATGTGACTGGCTCTTTTGGGCAGCACTGCTGTATAAGGCCCAGTATCCTCACTGCTTTTCACTTTAAGCTCTAGGAAATACAGTCAGGTGCATCCTAGTCCTGAGTCCTCAAGCCCCCATGCCCCAGATCAGTTAGTGCTACGCTCCAACCACTAGGGGTCGTGTTCTCCCCCACCAGAAAGAGGAAAGAGATGCTGAGGAGGGTCCAGGACAAAAAACGGGTGCAGGGTTGGAGGGTGAAACCATCCAGGAGAGAGCCAAAAATGTAGGACATTAAAAATTCTTGCTCCCTCTTGAAGGATCTTTCTGGATCCTCCCTTAGCCTTTGATTCTTCCTTTGGATAGTTGTTGCTCTTGGGTGACCCACTCACCCGATGGCTGATGGAGTTTGAGAAGCCAGATCCTCCCTTCTCTTCCCTCTACTGGAACAGGGCTGCAAACCTAAATACATGGCCCTGCACAGCTCTTCAGCTTCAAACACGACGTGTTACTAATACAGTGGCCTTGCCCAGAGCATGCTCCTGGGACTGTGGCTCTCACTTGGAAGCCTAATGTGGAAGTTGGATGAAAGAAGGGGCTTAAGGTTTCAGATATCTTGATCCTGGTGATGCCGAGGCACATCTAGTGCACAGCATGCTGCGTCTTGTCTCTGGGCCTTTGTTCATGTGCCCTCTGCCTCTTCTCTTACTCTTCCCTCTCCCTGCTGACTCCACTTGTTCTAAAACATGAATTTCAGATGTACTTCTGGGAATGCTTTTCTGATCCCTACATATAACACCAATATTGGTTTTATCACAGCTTATTTTACTGATTTGTTCATGTTTCTCCCCCTCACTGAACTGTGAGTGTCTTAATAGTAGCAACCATATATTGTTAATCTTTGACTCCACATGCCTGGCCCTAGCAGGTGATCAGTAAATATTAAATTAATAAATAGATTGATGGATGACTGGATGAATGAGTGGGTAAGCGGATGATGGATGCTTTACTGGAATTCCCCATAGTACCTGACACAATGCCTTACACGTATATTTGGATTAATAAATAATACCATTTGATTGACTGAAAGTTGGGCTTCAAGATATGCTCATTCAACTAAGCTACAGAACTACAATAAAAACCAGATTGCTGGTCTTGCTGCCAGTTATGTCAGGAATATCCCAAGATTTGAATTAAGTCTGGGGTCAGTTTAAAGATAGACCCAGACAAATATGGAAGAGGCAGATTGTCAGAGTGGGTAGCTGCCAGGGTTCCAGTAGGATAAACAGCCTATTAGCAATTGACACATTTCTCAATTAAGGATTAAATTCATTTTTATCATTTTAATCTTGAATTTAATACTAATGTACCTGACAGGCTTGACTGGAGAGTTGGAAACCTGAGTCATTGTTAATATCTGATGATTATTTGCCAGGTTTTATCGAGCAAATCATTTACTCTCTCTTAAATCTATTTGTCTGTCTGAAAACTGGGAAAAGTAATACTCACTCTGCCTATTTTATCTGGTTGTGGTGAGAAACAGAATGGATTAGGAATGTCAAGAGGTTTGGAAGCTATAAATTGTTATACCAATGTTGGGTATTATAATTTTATCTCACGTTGCTCCTGAATTCCTCATGAGGTTTAGAAGGAAATAGTGGCGTAAGCATAATTCAACAGATACATTTGCAAATTCAATTATGTCTTATCTCAGGCTACCTGTCCCAATAGTTCTTTAACCCATTTTACGTTAAATGCTATTTTTATTAAACGACATTTTGAAATTTTTTGTTACAAAGATTTCAAATCTTTGAGATTTGTTACAAATCTCTCTGTTCATAGAACCCAGCCTTTTTTTTTCTGTCATGTAGGCAGTATCAATTAGATGCCCTGATTATATGTTTTAATTCTGGCTTGTTTATATATATATATATATATATATATATATATATATTTTAATCTTTATTGTTGAAAGTATTACAGGTGTCCCATTTTTCCCCCCAATTGACCCCCTCCACCTCACTCCCACCTCCTCCCCAGGCCTTCGCCCTGTTATTGTCTGTGTCCATGGTTTATGCATATAACTTCTTTGGTTAATCTCTTCCCACCCTCCACCCCACTTCCCTCTTTCCTCTGAAATGTGATCATCTGTTACATGCGTCAACGTCTCTGGATCTATTTAGTTCATCAGATTCTTTTGTTCATTAACTTCTTCCTAAAGAAGACCCTTCAACATTTCCTGTAGTGTGCTGGTCTAGTGGTGATGAACTCCTTTAGCTTTTCTTATCTGTGAAGCTCCTTATCTGACCTTCAGTTCTAAATGATAGCTTTGCTGAGTAGAGCAATCTTGGTTATAGTTCCATGTTTTTCATCACTTTGAATATTTCTTGCCACTCCTTTCTGGCCTGCAAAATTTCTGTTGAGAAATCAGCTGACAGTCGTATGGGTGCTCCCTTGTAGGTAACTAATTGCTTTTCTCTTGCTGCTTTTAAGATTCTCTCTTTGTCTTTAACCTTTGGCATTTTAATGATGATGTGTCTTGCTGTGAGCCTCTTTGGGTTCCTCTTGTTTGGGGCCTTCTGTGCTTCCTGGACTTGTAAGTCTATTTCTTTCCCCAGGTAGGGGAAGTTTTCTGTATTTATTTTTTCAAATAGGGTTTTCAATTTCTTGCTCTCTTTTCTCTCCTTCTGGCACCCCAATAATATGAATGGTGGACCTCTTGAAGTTGTCCCAGAGGCTCCTTATGCTATCTTCATATTTCTGTATCCTTTTTTCTTTTTGCTCTTCTGGTTGGGTGTTTTTTGTTTCCTCATGTTCCAAATTGCTGATTTGATTTTCAGTGTCCTCTACTCTACTGTTGGTTACCTGTAAATTATTCTTCATTTCAGTTAGTGTAGCCTTCATTTCAAATTGGTACTTTATTACATCATCAATTTTCTCAGTTATTTTCATCATACTCTTACTAATATGGTTGAGCATCCTTATAACCCTAATTCTGAACTCTGTATCTTGCTTGGATCTATTTCATTTGGTTCCTCTTCTAGAGATTTCTTCTGTTCTTTCCTTTGTGACATGTTTCTTTGCCTCTGCATTTTGGCTGCTTCCAGGTGTTTGTTTCTATGTATTAGGTAGAGCTGCTATGTCTCCTGGAAGTTGTACAGTGGCTTTGTGTGGTAGGTGTCCTGTAGGGTCCAGTGGCTCAGCCTCCCCAGTCACCTGAGCTGGGCCTTCTAGGTGCTCTGCTGTGTGAGCTGTGTGCACTGTCCTGTTGTAGTTGAGCCTTGGTTGCTGTTGGTGTCACTGGGAGTAACTGAACCCCCAGGCCAATCAGCTGTGAGGACCAGCTGCCACTACAGCCAGAGAGCTGCTGTGCTGGAGACACCCCTATGGAGCAGGATTTACTTCAGTGGGGCTTTGGTGTTCACCAAGTGCGCCCCTTGAGTGTGTTACTCGTGGATGTGTTAGGGTTGTAACCCAGCGTGGTCGAGTCTGACCACCAGGTGCACTGTCTCTGAGGCCTCCCGGGAGGTGCAAAGTCAGCCTGTGCCAGTGCCTTGCCCAGGGCCACCCAGCATGAGCTACACAGCAAACCGTAGTTGGCTGCTCCTTGTGCTGGGCTTGGAGGTGCCCAGGAGAGGCCCAGCTATGAGCCAATGCAGCTGCCGCTAGTGCCAGGCCTGGGGCCCCTTATCAAGCCGTATGGGGCCTGCTGCTGCTTGTTTGAGAGACTTTAGGAAAGTCCTAAGCATGAGGCTGGAGAGGCCCCTTGCATAGAAAAGCCCCTGGAAATGGCCTGGATGAGCTGCAGGTGGGGAGGGGCGGGGCCTCTGGGAATCACGGGGCGGGGCCAAAGGTGGGAGTCGGGTGCTGGCGACTCAAACATGGCGCCTGCCTGCCGGCTGTGCGGGGAGGACTCGCCACAGGAGCCATGGCCTCCGCCAGCCCTTCTGCCCGGGAGGAAGCCGCCCCCCGCCTCTCGCCCGGATCTCAGGCAGGTTAGTTCCCCCCGAGTGTCCCGGGTCCTTTCAGGCTGCCCCCGGCGCTGGGCTCAGAGGGAGCGTCCGAGTGAGTCCGTGCCGGGCCCTTTAGAGGAGCTGCTGGGGCTCCCGCAGCCTCCGCGACCCTCAGGGACAGTCCCCGCTGGTTTCACAGCCCGGAGTTGTGGGGACATCTCTTCCCAGCCCTGGAGCCCTGGGCTGGGGACCTGCTGTGGGGCTGGGACCCCTCGCTCCTCCGGGAAACCTCTGCCACTGGGATTCCCTCCGGGGTTTAACTCGCAGCACCGGGTGTGAGCTCGGGGCCGCGTCTCCGCCCCTCTTCCCGGTCTCGGTGCTTCTTCAGTTCCCTGGTTATAGGGCTTCTTTCAGCCAGATCTCAGGAGGCTCTGAGTGATGGTGGTTCTGTAGTTTAGTTGTAATTTTGATGTGGTTGCGGGAGGCGGCGGGTGCAGCTGCTAGCTTCGCCGCAGTCCTGTTTCCTCCCTTGTTTTTCCTGTAAATAAGACGCTGGTCCGTAATGAGACTGAAGATGGAACAGGAAATACTTCTGCTGACACCCAAACTCATGGTGTGTGTGTGTGTGTGTTTACATACATGTATATGTGTGGACTAGCCATCATATTATTAAGAACTTCACTTGTTTACTTAATTTATTGAAAATTGTCTTTTCCCATTGCTCTTATATTTACTTAATCAAATTTTAAGAATATTGTTTAAATTATAACTTGTAGTAGGCTGAACAATGGCTCCTAAATATATCACATCCTAATCTCTGGAACCTGTAAATGTTACCTTATATGGAAAAACAATCTTTGCAGATGTTATTAAGGATTTTGAGATGGGGAAATTATCTTGGATTATTCAGGGGGAGCCTAAATGCAATCACAAGTATCCTCATAAAAGAGAGATAGAGGGAGATTTGACATACAGAAGAGAAGACAATGTGGTCATGGAGGTGCAGATTGCAGTGATACAACCACAAACCTAGGAATGCGACGGCCACCAGAAGCTGGAAGCAGCAAGGAACGAAATCTCCCCAGAACCTCCACAGGTAGTAGCTATGCTGACACCTTGATTTTGCCCAGGGAAACTGATTTTGGATTTATGACCTCCAGAACTGTCAGAGAAAAAAATTCTGTTCTTTGAAGCCACCATGTTTGTGGCAAGTTGTTACAGAGGCATTAGGACACCAACACCAACTCTTCATGTGATTCAGGATGAAGGGCACTTAGTTATAAGAACTAGTTATAGATCGATGAACCCCAGCCTTTTCTTCAAATTTTAACAAAAATGTGTTAATTGAGCCTTAAGGTGCCTAGAATGGTAGTAGGTGCAATGATGAACATAAAAGAACATGGCCTCTTCCCAGGAGGGGCTTGTCATCTGGTTGAAGAAAGGAAACAAATGTAAAAACCTTAGCACATAATTCAAGACAGTGACTAAATCAAGGAATAAATCACTCAGGTGGTGTGAACAAACTGAGTAAAGGTAAGGGCTGGGATAAACAAGGTGGGTCGTTGGTAGACAGTCTACTTTCTACAGAAAGCTCATGATGGGCAAAAGTGGGAATAAGTTCAGTGGTTATAAAGGGATTTTTTTGCAAAGGAGTCAAGCAGTCAATATCAGCTTGATATCCGAGGAAGCAGGACACTTTGGCTGTAAGAGTCAAATGATGAAAGCCATGTCCAAGGAAGGCTATTTGTTTCTTTCTTTTTCTTTTTTTAAAAAATATATCTTTATTGATTTCAGAGAGGAATGGAGAGGGAGAAAGAGAGATAGAAACATCAATGATGAGAGAGTCATTGATCGAGCCCGCAACCCGGGCATGTGCCCTGACCAGGGATCAAACCCCAATCACCTGGATCCTAGGTCGAAGCTCAACTGCTGAGCCACACCCGGCCGGGCAGGAAAGCTATTTGTTTCCGATAGGGCAAGTTGCATGCTCAGTTTGCTTGTCAATCTCCTTTCTCCTAGTAGGTGCAGAATAATTTTTTTCCTGAGAAAAGTTTGGGACAGCTGTGATGTCAGAAACAAGAGATACAGATCCTTCTCTCAGTACTCTCAGTTAGATGTAATTGATATGTCCCCAGATCACTCCAGCTGAAAAAAAGAACATGCCTCCTTTAATATCCAAACTGCAATGAAACCCCATTTTGGAGACCACAAGAAGCCTTTTTATTTTTTTTTATTTTTTACTGAATTTACCTCTCAAGTGGTTCTGGCCACTCTGGAGGAAGGTGTGTAATCTGGTGAGTCCTGGCTCTATGGAACTCCAAGAACCCTCCAGTGAAAACTGCATCTGGCTTTTCCTGGCTCCCCTGTGCCTGTTGCTCTGAGCAGAAACTCTGGTTGCTCCCTATAGTCCTCATAGCCCAGCAAAGACCAGGCTGTGGTGGGTAAACAGACATCCAGCATAAAAAGGAATAGGCACTGCTGCTGGAAGGGTGCTCCTGGGCCATCTGCCCAGATCAGTCTCTGAGCCAAGAATATTAAAGGAAACTTCCATCTGGCCTCCATGTGGAGAAGCTGGATTAACCCCACCAAGCCCCACTAAAGAGCAAGCCCAGGCAGCTTCCTACCTTGGAGTCCAGCCTCTGGAAAAGAAGGTCCTTTCCTCCTCCATCCTGGACCTCATTCCCACACCAGTATGACTGACAGTGGGGATGTCCATGTCCTTCAAAAAGGCTTAACCTCCACATGTGGCTAGGTTTCCTCCAGGGACCAAACAAGGCACTCAATTGTTGGTTATGTTTCACAACCTTAAATATCACCATGTGTGAGACACCAGTTGTCAAAGAGCCTTGGTTCATGCCTGGCCTATTCCTTCTCATGGTCTTCCCCAGCTTTCAGTGGACCAGGAAAGACCAGGCTGCTTCTCCCTCCTGCTGTGACTCAGGTTCACAACCTCCTGTGGGTGCATATTGGGACATGAAGACACACAAATAACTTCAAGAAACGACAAGAATCTTCAAGGACAGTCCAATCTCAGCCCTGAATTTCCTAACACCCTTCTTTAACTTGGTAAAGTAAAAAAATTCATGGAACATATCCTTAGTTTTTATTACTATGCAGAACATTTAACATTTCAAATCGCAATTTCTTTAGTTTAATGATAATTTTCTTCAAAAATAATGTGTGGATTTTTTTCTTCCATGTGATGGTTAATTGTATGTGTTAACTCAGCGAGGCAAGGGATGCCCAGATAGCTGTAAAACATTATTTCTGGGTGTGTCTGTGAGGGAGTCTCCAGGAGTGATCAGCATTTGAATCAGTAAACTGAGGAAAGAGCATCACCCTCCCCATCGTTGGTGGGCACCATTCAATCAATTGAGGGCCTGAAAAGAACAAAAAGGCAGAGGAAAATGGAATTCAGTCTCTCTGTGCTTGAGCTGAGACATCCATGTCCTTCTGCCCTTGGACAGACATTGGACATTGGTGCTCCTGGTTCTCAGGCCTTTGGACTCAGATCGGGAATACACCATCAGTCTCTGGATTCTCAGGCCTTTGGACTCAAACTAAATTGCACACTGGTTCCTGGTTCTCCAGCTTGCAGATGGCAGATGGTGGGACTTCTTGGCTTCCATAACCCTGTGAGCCAACTGCAATAATAAATCTCCTCTAATTTATATTTCTATATATCATGTTGGTTCTATTTCTCTGGAAAACACTGACTCATACATTCTATATTTGTAATAAATAAATGACCCATTCCACTAATTATTTTCCATAAAAGGAAAAGTGTTACAGAGACAGATAATCACTAGCAGCTTTAATTAGTGTTCCTCCAGCTTTCAAGAATAAATTAAAACCTGTCTTTGGGTTATGATCACACAGTGCAATATACAGATGATGTATAGAACTGTACACTTGAAATTCATATAATGTTATTAATGTCACCCCTATAAATTTAATTTAAAAACCTCTGTCTCTACCATAATACAGTACATATTTATTAAACTCTAAATGTGATTAAACAGCTATTCATTCATTCAACAAATATTTTAAAATACCTACTATGTGCCCAGCACTGCTTTAGGCACTGGGGATACAGCAATAAACAAGGTAAAATACCTGTTCTAAGGGTGTTTGGTGTTTCATTCTGATGAGGGGAAACAGTAAATAAATAAATAACACTGAAATGCACCAACTGATGGTACTTATTAAAAAGGAATAAAAAGTACAGTAAAGGGACAAAGAATGACAGTGGGAGGATATTTTCAGAAGGGTAAAAAGGGAAGAATTTTCTGATAAGGATACACTTGAGCAGAGTCCTGAATCAAGAGAAGGGGTACAGAGACTGCTAGTAACACTCCAGTATCCTTTATACTCTTATTGCCTTTAATAATAGAACCTTCAGAGTCTTTGCTAAGCAAATAAATAGTGTTTGTACTGACTACATTTCCCAGTTTTCCTTGAAAGCTATGTGTGCCATGGACTAATTTTGGACCAATTGGACATGAGCAGAAGTGACATGTACAACTTCTGGGTCATGTCCTTAAAGACACCTTTTCCCTGCTAACTGGGAGATGGTGATAACTGGAGCAATCTTGGAGGCCACATTGTGAGATGCAAAGCTGTCCTGAGAGAGAAATAAAATTCTGTTCTGAATTGAGTAACTGTGTTTTGCTATAGCAGCTTAGCTTGTAGCTCAGCTAATCCTAAGAACAAGCTGAATGGCGGTCTAGGGAGGCACCTTTCTAAGTAGAGGGAATTGTGTCTGAAAAGGCTATAAAGTAGGAGCATACTAGAAATGTTCAAGGAACAATAGAGGGGTCAGTGAGGATGGAGTGGAGTAGTAGGCAAAAAGATAAAAAACTATCAGAGGACAGTTCATGGAACATCCTGGAACCTTCATTAGGATGTGGGATTTTATTCTTGTGAACTGTGGATGTCCTGTTGGAGCAAAGGAATGACATTATATGACTTCTGTTTTAAAAAGATCATTCTCGCATGGAACAAGGAGGCAAGGGTGGAAATGCAGAAAGGCTGGTTTGGAGGTTATCACAATAGTCCAGGCAAGATATCATGGTGACTTGGACTACAGCGCTAATGGTGAATGTGCTTTACGTGTACTTCTCAAGTAGAGATGCTTGATCTGCTGATGGACTGTAAATGGGAGAAAGAGAGGAGTAAGGGTGATGAGCATAGGAAGAAAGGGGATTGGCATGAGAATTAGAAAAATCACATGTGAAAGTCTGGGGGTGGGTTGGAAGTGGGACTTATATTTTTTTTGCTCATGAGCTTCAAATGATCATCTTGTCTCCACATAATTGTAATTAATATTATTTATGCATCTACCAATCAGACCCTACAGAATAAACCACACCCTCTCTCCTCTCTATATGACATCCCAGCATGTCTTCCTGCCCTTATTTTAGGCCTTACTATGCCCATTCATCCATGTGGGGAGATGTTCAGTGTCCGCAGAAGATAGTGATCTCTGAGTGACATATCTCTGTCTTCTCCTTGAAAAGCACTTAGGGAAAGAGAAAATGAGAACAGGGGTATGGAATCAATGTTGAAAATATGCACTGTAATTGGAGAAAGGAGGGGAGGTTGAAATACTGATGAAGGTCAGGAGGGAGGAGAAATCTCAACGCTGGGACTGAGAAAAAGTGAAAATAGAGCAGTGAGAGACAAAGAGCAGGTATCAGTGGTATCAAAGACTGTGAAGTGAACCAGAGGAGAGGGTGGAAGGATAAAAGTTCATGCTGGGGCAGAGCAAACAGAAGGACTGACCTTGTTTCTCCTTCAGCCTTAAGTGGTGCAATCTGTAGGTGTCCTGTAAATTGCTAGAATGACGTAATCTTGAGAAAGCAGCCCCAAGGGAATTGTCATACTTTTAAAGATCAGATAATACATTAGATTTAGGCTCAATTGTTTTTATAGGAAAACATGGCAAATGTTAGCATAATCCTCTGTCCAAGGCTGTAAAAATGACTTGATGTAGGAAGCCCTTCTTCATTGCCAGGGTGAAAATTATTCAAAATTATTCATGAAAGTTTAAGCCATTTAGGGTCATCCAAAGTCAAAGTCCAGGGGTGGCTTTTCTTTTTTCATTTGCTAAGAGGATGTTCCCAGGATGGACAGTCATTGAAACTGGAACAGGATAGTCTTGAAGCCACTGCAGAGACTGCAAAATATCCAGCACTATACTAGGCATTATAAAGCAAACAAAGAAGGACATATGTTTTAAACCAAGTGAGTGACAGGTTGAAAGCATGTTTATTCAAGAGGTGCCTTCTTAATTACAATCTCCAGTTATGATTTATAGCTAACAATCAAGTTTAACATGAAAATTTATATGACTAGCATCTCAGCATTGTTTACATATAAGTTTTTATTTGACCAGATTTCTAGGGTACATAGGAAATATGATCACATATTTTATAAGTTAAAAAACTATGGCAAATTCCAGTTCATTTGTGTTTTTAACTATCCATTAAAAAATGAAAAATACATAAACCAAAATGGTTCCTTCAAAATATAAATAGCCCTGATAATGACTTTATGTCATTGTCATCTTCTTCTCTACCACCAACGCCATCATTATCATCACCACTCATAATCAGTAAACACTTATAAGCATCCACAATGTTTAAGGTAATGAACTGGAAAAAGGGAAATCAAAGGACTGTAAGACATAGTTAACTTCTTTCTCAAAGAGCTTAAGATTCAGTTGGAGACAGAAGACGTACATTAACAGAAAAATACAGGTACAAAGAGTGCACAAGGAAAGGACAGCTAGGTTATGCTGCAGGAACAAATGACCTCCATATTTTAGAGGACTATAACAGCAAAGGTTACTTCTCACTCCTCCTACATGGCCATCACAGATTGACATGGGAATTTTGCTCATTGTAGTCCCTCAGAATATTTTAAATTAATAATTAACATTAATTAAATGGAATATTATAAATCACTCTATATTATTAATAGGTTATGTGAAATACAGTGATTTAGGTATGTTTTATTAATAATCTGCTTTTTAACACATTTCGTTTCTTGCAATGTTTTGGTAGTGAGATAATATGAGTAATGATTGTTGTAATTTTGATCCCTCCCACATTTCTAAGAATTTAGTGATCCTTTAAAGACCCTCAGAAACCTTAAAAGTTTTTAGATTTTTCTATACCTACAGAATATGTTATCACCTTAGAAAAAAATTACTGGAATTCTGAAGGAGGGTAAAGTAAAAACAAACTTAGAGCTACTAAAATCATGAAAACAAAATCAAATATACATAGAGATCTTCAGTTCATTTTTTTACCTAGTAGCTATTTTGAGGCCCTCACTAAACTCTAGACTTTGGTAGATGAAAAACTTTGTTAAAAATACCATCAAGGTATAAAGGAATGAGCACAGAGAGATAATAGCAACTAACATGAACAATATTTATCTGTGGAGAGGGGATAGCAAAATCTTCACTTGTAAATATTTTTAGAGGATGAAACCTTCTAAATGATTTATGGGGGAAAAGATACCATCTCACACCTATTAGGATGACTACTATTAAAAATACAAACAAACAGAAAAGAGCAAGTGTTGAAGAACTGGAACTCTTGCATGCTGTTTTGGGGAATGTAAAATGGTATAGCCACTATGAAAAATGGTATGATAGTTTTAAAAAAATTTAAAAATGAATTACCCACGTAATCCAGTAATTTCATTTTGGGGTATAATCAAAAAAATGGAACAGGGACTGAAAAGCCTTTTGTACAGTCATGTTCATATCAGCGTCATCCACAATAGACAAGGGGTAGAAGCGGCCCAAGTGTCCATCAAAAAATGAATGGAATAAGCAAAATGTGATATATATACACACAATGGACTATTATTCAGCCTTAAAAAAAAAAGGAAATTTTTACACATGCTAAAACATGAACGAACCTTGAAGATATTGTGTTAAATGAAATAAGCAAGTCACAAAAGACAAATACTGTATGATTTCACTTATATGAGGTAGTTAGAGTACTTAAATTCATAGAGACAGAAAGTAGAAGCATGGTTGCCAGGGCCTGCAGGGAGTGGGGAAAGAAGTTTATTCTTTAATGGGTACACAGAGTTTCATGTTTGCAGATGGAAAGAGTTCTGGAGATGAATGGTGGTGATGGCTGCACAACAGTGTGAAGGTGCTTAATGCCACCGAACTGTACACTTAAAATGGTTAAGATGGTAAATTCTGTGTTATGTGTCTTTCCTAACAATTAGAAATAATTTTAAATATATATAAACAAATGAAACAAAAAGAAATTTTAGAAGTTTCAGGCTTTGGAAAATCAGCAGCCATTAATTTTTTCTTCAGTTTGAGGCATCTCATTTTGTATTTTGCTGAGAGAGTGACTCCCTGATGTGATGCTTCCACATTCCCCACCAGCCAGCCTTGGTGACTCTGCCTGCTGCTACATTCCCAGAGTTCCTATCCTAATTAAAATTTTAGTCTGGTAAGATTTTCTGGCTCCTAAAGTGTGATCTATCAATTGTTGACATATCTTGGGATATGGCCAGGCATAACCCAGTTAACTGTAGTGGGATAGGCAGCCTGGGAGGGGCTGGAGAAACAAGCACCAGGGAACAGGTGCCAAGAAAAAAAAAAGTGGAATAGGTAGCGGGGCAGGAATGAGCATTGGGATGGCCCATCATCGCATGATTGTAGGGTGTCCCAACAGGGAATCCTGGCAGGTGGTGACATTCTGAGATCCAACAAGAACTTAGACGGGAAGGAGTTACTGGGGAAGATTGTTAGTAGTTCATTGTTAGGATTGTTCCCAGAAGGGAGATGGACAAGGGCATGTCAGAGCCTTGAGCCTCAAGAGAACAGAAAATCAGCAGGTTAAAAAGGCAAAATTCATAGCACTCAGAATCCTAGTTATCAGATCTTGCCACAGAGATGGTCCAGAAAGTGTGACCGAGCCTAACTCCTAGAATGTGGGGGAAAGTATACAGCTCTTTTGCATGAAGTCAGGATCAGCTAGAGGCTGAACAGGGCATGGTTTAGGCCACAAGGACCATAGGCTAGCCAACTAGTCAACAAGGACTAGTAAAAATAAGTAAATCAGTCAATCAATCAATCAATCAATCAATAAAATAAAGTCGAAGTATTCATTCTAGAGACATTGAGCTTTGGAGCTTTTAGTATTCTAAGCAGCTTCTCAAATATAAGGAGACTCTTTTTTGTTTTTAAAGGTTACTACTTTCTAGTAAAGAATCTAGCGTCCTGAAGGTCACAAAGCATGTCAGAATTTATAAACCCATGATACAAAGAGTATATTGAGTTGGAAGCACTCTAAGCTCTGTGTCTTGAGTAGAAGAAAAAGAAATTGGCAAAACATCTATTCCTGATATTTCTCTGGTATAATCAATGAATGCTATATGATCCTAACTGCCCTACAAGGATCCTGAGTAGAGAGCGACTGTTGACTCTAGTGAACAGACTCACAATTAGGAACAGAATTTTGCATTTTTAATACATTGTAATTTTGTAAACACACACACACACACACAATCCATTATAAGTCCAGATGGGAGTATGCACAAAGCCTTGGGCTTCACAGCAGACAGAAAACAGCTCTAAACAAAAAAGTCCTCCCATTGTCCTTTCCGAACTTTGGTTAAGTGCCTGCTGTGGATGTTGTAATCAGAGCCTCAAAACTGGGCAGTGGTGGCTGGTATTTTATTGAGGGGAAAACTAAATTGGGGAGCTTAAGTTGTTTTCTTAAGCCATCTTGTCCAGGCAATGGTGGTCCTGAGGTAGACTGTAACCGTGGAGGGGATGAAGGAGAATTAGAAGGTCCAGGCCCAGCCCTATAGGAGCTCACAGAAGCAGTCATCGCTGTGTCACAAGAAGCCCTTCTCACCACCATCTGCTCTAGGAAATCTCCACTCTGGAACTATAGTTGGGGGGGGAGGTATCCCAGTTTAGTCAACTAAGTCTTTTTTTTCTTAAAAAAATTAGGTAAATTTATAATTTGCTCAGTGACAGAGTTTTGTTAGCTTTTCTGATATGTATGGAAAAAAAACTAGCCCACCAGGGAACCCTACTTCCCTCAGCATCACAGTTACCCACCCTGTCCTCCAGAGTTCAGCCAGCTACCCTGGTCTCAGTGGCTCAGCAGGTTGGCAGGCTGCATAACTGTTTCAGGACAGTTCTTCCTCTCCCATTGAAGACAATGCCAAGAGCCAGGGCAGGGCCAGCCTTGGAAGGTGAAAAGTGGGTAAATAAACCCAGAACTCAGAAATGCTCAAATCCAGAGTGTGTTGTAATTGACCAAGAATATATCTGTATTAGTTTCTTCATGCTGCTGTAACATATTAGCTCAAACTCAGTGGCTTACAACACACACATCTATTATCTTACAGTCCTGGAGATCAGGAGTCTGAAATGGGCCTCACTGGGCTAAAATCAAGATGCTGGCAGAATTGTTTTCCTTTCTGGAGCATCGAGGGGAGAATTCATTTTCTTGCCTTTTCTACTTTCTAGAGACTGCCCTCATTCACTGGCTTGTGGCCCCTTCCATCTTCTAAGCCAACAATGGCTGGTGGAGTCTTTCTTGTCTGCTGTCTACTTTATCCATTAGAGCCCTTGGCATATTAGTCAATCCCTATGTCTGGTTCTGATGCTTGCTCAGTCTCTGAAAATAGTATTTTTTGTCTTTTGTTGTGCCTTGTCATTTTTTCTTGATAGCCAGACATGTTGTATTGGGTAAAAGGAACTGTTGTATATGGCCCGTTAGTAATGTGGTGGTAAGGTTGGGGGCGGGGAGGAGAAGCGTTCCATAGTCCTGAGATGAGGTATTAGTCTTTTAGTGAGCCTGTGTCTCTGGACTGTGAACTCACAATTGTTTCTTGGCCTTTTTCCTTCCCTTCTTAACTGAACAGGATAGCTAGTGTTAGCTGAAGTTGGGTATTTCCCTTTCTCAAGTCAGTTAGGCTCTGAGTATATCCCGCAGGTTAGGCTCTGGTTAACTGCTTTCTCCTGAGGGCAGGCCTTGCTAAGAATAGCACATCCATTTTATGTTCCCGTGGTGTAAACACAATTTCAGTTTACAGTCACCCTTGTTCCCCCTAGTTTTCCTTTCTATTTTCTTTTCTCTTTATGTCCTCAAGTACCCAGTCCTGCCTGGGAGCTGAGCAATACCCAGAAGATTCTAACTGAGAGTGGCAATGGACCTGTAAGCTCTGGGAAAGACATCCACTCTCAGCCGATGTCTAGGCACCAAAATAGGGACTCTGGATTCCTGCTCACCTCCCTGGTGAGTCCTGCTCACCTGCTTGGTGGAAAGTCCTTAAGAAGAGAATGTTTAGAGAGGTGGGGACTAGGAGGGGCATGCATACTTCTGGAGGGGCCTGGGTGACACAAGGACTTTGTGACTCTCATCTGTCCCTCCCACGTGACATGTGCTCACTGGGTAAGAGGGTGAAAACACTTAGGAGAAAACATTAAATTAGATAAAATTAAGCGGAAGTCTTTCCTCCAGGACTTAGTGAGTTTAATAAGCGGGCATTATAAATCCCCCAAAGAGGAGTATAGTATGAAGTTAGGGGTGGGGCCTGGCTTTGTAGGTGCTGAGCTCTCTTTGGTGGCCCTTTAAAGAAAAGGAGCTCTAGGTGTGAGCAAGGTACTATTAATATGGAAGAGGGAAGTGGGTCTCAGAGTGGTCCAGGGAGTTGTGGTCCAAGCAACACAAAACCATGAATATAAATTAGAGAGCTTTGGGAGAGACCCATACAAAGAAAGCTTATGCCTCCTTAGCTCATGGTCAATCCACCCCTTTTCTGAACATTTTTATCACTTTTCTTTTTGGAGGGCAGGGCAGAACCAAAGGGACCATGTTTCAAAAAACACTCTTCAGAAACTCTGACCGAGTTTAAACATACAGCCTTCAGGGTCTCTGGCAGCTCACCTGGCTCTGCTGAGAGATGCCTGGGCACGTGCTGTGGCCTGCCTTAGTCCCTTCTTTAGCACTGCTTCACTTATCCACCAAACAAAGCAGGGGCCTGGGCCTGGGACTTCTCTGACACATAATGATAAAGAAAGGAATGTCACGTGCACCTTGGTGGTGGCTTCAGGGGATTTGTTATTTTTGTTGCTATTTGATTCATCCTGGACAGTGTGCAAAGGCTGAGACCTCCTAGAAGGTGTGCAGGGAGTGATACCTTCCAAAGAGACTGAGCCAAGGCCCGGGATGCAGTTTGGCCCGAGGAGCAGTAAGCTGCAGAAACTGCTCAGAGGACAGTTCCATTCATCTTGCTGGCTTTACAAATGTTGCTCATTTCTGATTCATGTCACACAAGTCAGAGTGTGACAATTACCAAGGATGAACTTGGGCTGCGCCGGTAGGCAAATACGGCTGGTGTGTTTCTGAGGACATTAGCAGTGCCACTCTCTTGCATGTGAACTCATCATGGTTGATTATGAAGAGCATGTGCTGATTCTGAAAGCTCATGCTAACACATGTGTATATATTTCTAGTTCTAATTTGGTTCAATACCAGCATAAGTATCAATAAAACCTGAATCACACAAGAGATGACTGGTCTGAAACTAGAGCACGGAGGACTTAGATTAGCTCTGAAGATTTGCTAAGCGGGACAGTTACTAAACACTAAAATAGGTTATTAAGGGATGTTATGGAATCTGTTTCCCTGGAGATTCTTAAAATAAGACAATGTCTATTATATAGAAGAAGGTTGCAGGATCCTGACAGAAAAAAGATAGCTTAGTTTGGCTGTCGAGGTTTTCTAACTAAAATCACAGGTACTCTGCTCAAGGTATCTTATACCCATGAGGCATTTTGATTCCTTAATTTCTTGCTTGCTGATGCTATTTCTGTAGGTGAGTTAGACATATCATTTCAGGTCAGACTAGCCAGATGTGAACTTATCTGCTCCACATTATCTTCTTACCACTGGGGTGATGATAAAATAAGACAATTATTATTGTTGTTACTATTATAATTATTATTACCTGCCATTTTTGAGCACTCACTATATATTAGGCACTGTGTTAGCTCTTCACATGCATTACCTATTTTTCCTTCACAACATTTAAATGAGTATCATTTTATCACTTTCACAGATGCGTAATCTGAGCCTTGGAGAGGCTGAGGAGCCTGCTGATCATACAGCAGGACTGAGGCCCAGGTCTGTCTGACGCTCACGCCTGTGCTTTGATGCATGCAAGGTACGGCTCATGTTTTAAAAACCTTATCAGATGACATAGAGTGCTGGCTCTCACATGCAGTCTCATTTGGCAGCTACGCTCTTCTGTTGATGCTGAAAAGATGCTGGGTTCTCTTTTGGACTTGCCTTCATTTCCACAGCCACTTCAGAGGTTCACAAAGAAGGACATTTTAACTGAGGTGAGAAAGACCTACACGACTATCAGTGATTTAATGTGTTGGGGTTCTCATTAGGAAAAGAAATGTTTTGCTGCTAAAAATGTTAGAAAATGTAACACATTTTTTTGAGAATACATTCTCAAAAGTCTTTGAAATCCATTGGGGGACACACACACACACACACACCCCACACACACACACCACACACACACACACACACACACACACCACACACACACACACACACACACACACACACACCCACACCCACACACACACACCACACACACACACACACACACACACACACACATCCCCGATTATTCAAAACCGAACCTGGTAAATTGGGAGGGTAATCAACCCAGGTGTGAATAGCAAGGTGTGAATGATGACATAATGCTGTCAAATTTTCTTATGTAACACTGTGGCACATACAGTGATAGGTGCCAGCTTTCGCCCCAACACTGGTGTCCATCAGGGAGTCCACACATTGACCTAGTAACGTCTCACCTATTTAATGACCAGGATCCAAGAAAGGGCCAAAATGATGATTTAAGGGAAATGCGTTAATTTTGCAGCTGGTGAACTTTGGAGCAAGACAGGTGGTAAAAGTAATGATCTTGCAAGAACTCTTTCCCCTCTCAGCAAGAATGCCCAAAATGTGCTACTCTGCTATTTTCTCTACTGAAGACGGGGCAGGAAGATTCTTTTATTGGTGTCTATAACAGATACATTTTTCCTAAAATAAGATGTAGGTCAGTGATGAGCATGACTTTCATAAATTTTTATGCATGTTTTAAATGGGAAAAAATTTAGCTTTATAATGATAAAAACAGTAAAATGTTCTTTTGCTAAGAATTCTGAATTTATTCTAAGTTTTGATTCTGTTTCTGGTAGGATTGGGGTCATATGTTGGTTGTTTGCCATCTCCGGCTAAATGTAGTCAAAATAGGACTTATTTTCTGTCCCTGTCCTCCTCATTAACCCTTACCAGATCTGAAGGTTCCCGTTGTTGTCAAAGGCTCCATTCTCCCATGGCATCCTATGTTCCTAACCTTGTCAAACCCTTTCCTTCCTTTGTTTAGTCTAGAAAAACATCAATTCCATGATTCCTTGCTCTACACGGCTTCTCAAAGCCACACACTGTCTTCATTCTCACGAGTGCAGGCTGGATTGGATCAAATCTAGACATGGAAATAGCTTTTTCTTCTCCCACCTTGAGTTCCTTCCTTATGCAAGCCATCCTGCCCAGCAGCAAGCATTGTTTTCATGACTGGCCAGACCAAATTAAATCAGGTCCATTCAGCCAGTATCTTATCAGCTTACTATTCAACTCATTGTCTTGCATGCTTTTGCTGTGGTATCAAACCTCTACTCTCCCTTCCTTTGACCACTTTTCACCTCTGAGGCATCCACAGACCATTTGGCTTGGCACCTTCCACCAAGTGATGCCACTGTTCAAGACTGTCCTTTGTCATGAGGTTTTCCAGAATATATGAGGTTTCTATGTTTCATTACCACAACTCTTTTCAACATCCTTTTATCCCCTAGGCACTGAATTGTACTTTAAAACCAAAGCTTGAAATTAAAAATTTACATGCAATTGTGTTTGTATTTTTACCCTCAAGCTTCTTTTGTGCAAGAGGCAGTCTCATTTTTCCTGCAGAACCTGGGTCTTCGGCAGTCCCCACATACAAGACAGGTTTCCATTAGTCCTATCCCAGTTCAGGGTCATCTTTAAAAATTTCACATTTTTAAAAAAAAACTTCGAAGTCAGAAAGTCTTTCCCTGTGCTACGTAACCAGAACTCTTCTTGCTGAATTTAATCAACCGGCTGAACAACTTGATCTCCTTTGTAGAGTTTTCTCCATAAGGAAATCATTGATTCTAAAAGTGAGTTTAAAGATAATTCTTTCTTTGTACTAAACCTTATTTATTTAATGTTGTGTGGCTAAGAAACACTTGAGATTTTTAGAAAGCAATTTCTGTCTAGATAGACAAGTTGTTAAAACAATCAACCTGGAGTTAAGATGCCTACTAAGCTATTCAACAAGGATATGTTTATTTTTTAAGTACCAGAATTTGTTAAGTAGATTCATATATATTGTTATTTTACTCTCACAATAATTCTTTGAGATAGATTTTGTTATTTTCATATTATAGGAAATGAAACTGAAGCTCAGCGCAGTTAAGCTCCACATTCAAGGTTACTAAGCTACAAGTGGTAGTAAAATAGGACCGGCCCTTAGCCAATTTAACCTTTTCTTACCATCTAAACACTCGCTTTTCTAATCCTGAGCTCCTCTATGCCAAGTGCCTCTGGTTAGCACTGAGCCTCTTATTGAGAGAGAGGCAAAGGACCACATTTGCGTGGTTGACAATGGCTGTGAGGCAAAGACTCATGGGGTTATGTACCAGGTTATTCAGATATTACATTTCCATGTGCATTGGGGACTATTTCTGGGCATTAATTCAGTCCCAGTTTTTGTCTGTTTGTGGGTTAGTACCACACTCTTAGTTATTGAAACTTTATTTTTCAGTATCTGATAGGACTAGTTCCCTCCCCCGCTATCTTCTTCTCCGAAATTTTTCTTCTTGCTTTATAATCAATTTATCTAGTTCAAAACATCTTACAAAAGTTTGGGACTTTTTGGTGTCAAATTTACAGATTAAATTAGGGAGAGTTGACATCTTGAAAATATTTGGTGTCTTCCTAACACAGAACTTAGTACTTTTTTTTCACGTGCACAGCGTTCTCTGTGTCTCTTTGTGTTTCTCAGTACCAGTGTCTTTTGTGTTTTGACTGGATTATCACTTTAAAAATAATCTCCCTCTCAGTTTAGTCTCTGTGTTTCAATGTTGCTTTCTTTTCCTGTCTCTCGCTTTCTCTCTGGCTTGCACACAGCACACCTGGGCACACAGGGCAGCTTCTTCATTCCCAGGCTCACCAAGGGCATTTAAAAGAAATTGAACAAAGAGGTCCAGGACCTTCTGAGACAGGTAGGTACACAATAAGGTGTTCTTTCTGCCTAGAAGCGTATGGCAATAGGCTGTCATGGGCTTCATGATGGAGGAAATTTTATGTTTTATCCACTGCAGTTTTCCAAGTGCCTAGAACAGTACTCAGCACATAGTGGCTCTCAATAACTATTTATTGAGTGAATAAATAAATAAAAACAATACACACATCTCTAACTCCTATTGGAACAGTTAAGGCCCTTGGTTTGTGTTTTCGGCAGGTGAAACGAACTTTGGGTATTTTGTTATAGAAAGCCTGTTGATAAGAGAAACGACGCATAGAGTATAATTCTCTTCCTGTGTATGCCATACTGACCTATTTCTCTATTAGAGTATTAATAATACATGCCCAAAGCTCTATTGAAAATAAATTACCATATTCCTTTTTCTTAGCCAAATCCTTGAAATTCACACTTGCACAATGATGGCTCTAAACTGCATCCTGACAGATGGATACTCTTGAGCTGTCATTAGGCCTACGGAGAAAATCCTGTCAATGTGTGAGTTAAGCCGGCGAGGAACAGTCGTGCTTCTTCGGAACCACGTTGTGGAGCGAGGCGCCGGGCTCCCCAGGGCTCCCCAGGGCTCCCCTCCTCGCGCTGCCCGGCTGCCCGGCTGTGTGCAGGACAGGGCCGCTGTGGCTTCTCGCGGGGGCTCAGGTAGCCTCCGGTGCGTATGCGTGACGAGGCTGGAGCTCGCTGCCGCTGGAGTTTCCTTGAGCTTAACTTAACCCCCACAAACCCATTTCCTGCTATCATTGAAGCCGTTCTTTGAGGAGGTTTGAAAAAGTGAGTTGTTTCTCCAGTTGTGGAGGATTTTACTTTTTTTTCTCCTAAAGATGACAAACTGCACCCTCACTTCTTCTTATTCACTGCGCGTCATTTGCTAGTCTTATGTCATGAATAATATTTTCTACATCTTAACCAGAAGCAGATGGGCAAGTTCAAGGAAAACCGCCCCTGGACAGAGGAAAGTACCCCTGTCTGGGCTTGTATGTTGGTGCCGTTGCTGGAGTCCCGATAAGCAGGCTGCCACGAGGGAATAAACAGATGGCAGACGGTCCTCCCAAAGCGGCACTTACAGGGGGGTTTTCTTTGTTTTAGAAATGACTTATTCTGCACTTACTGTGAACTCTATGTACTCCTGAGAATTGGGCACTGTTTCCTAATATTCATGGAACAGGCCACTGGGTCCGAAGGGCCCTGGGCCGGTTGGGAGCCCCAGGCAGGCATGCTTGCTAGCTGCTGCGTGTTGCCCCCGTGAGAGCAAGCGGGGGAGGGGGAGCGGCCAGCTCCTGCAGCCAAGGGCCAGGGCTCCAGGAGCCCACGTGGTGAGCGGCATGTGCTGGGAAACGCCGGCATGTGTTGCTCTCCAACTTGGCACAGGAACCCAACCCCTGTTTGACAAAATTCACAAAGCAGTCAGGGAGCAGGGGGGCTGTTCTCTCTGGACAAACAGTAATGGGTGAGGAAATGGCAAATGGTAGGTTGCTATGCAGTTGTTTTGCTGTTGATGTGGGAGCGATGCCAGGCAGCACATAGACTCTGGGAACGTTTTCGCTATTCCGTGTGGTCCCAGCCTTTCCATAGAGAACCCACGCTAATGCCTTTTCCTTTCATGACAACGTTGGGGAGGAAGTGTACCTTCTTTCTGGATGAGCTGCTCTTGTTTCTCCCCTTTCTGGTGGTCCCTTCCTGAGGGGCCTGTTACTCACATCATCTTGGTTGTCATAGGTTACCGTTTCTAATGAACTATCTGTGCTGTTTGTTTGTTTTTAATACTAGACATTCTTTTCCTATATAGTGCCCATACTTCTAAAATTGCTTGGCGCTGTTTTGGCATTTACAGTTCATGATTTAAGAGCTGATGATTTTACCTCATTGTTAAATGATGAAATAACAGGGTCAAAGTGAGGTTAAACAGGATTTAGAATTCCAATGCGACTGAATCTTTCCTCCTAAAAAATGGTGGGGAAAAAGAATGGGAGGAAGGAAGATAGGAAAGAACACAGGGAGGGAGAGAGGAAAGGAGGAAAAGTCTACTCAAGGAAAAGTCTTGAATAGGTGAGATTATTGACGAAATCCAAGTTTATCTGGGCTAAACTTTTTATGTGCTCTTCTCATGTCTTGCTTGATTGGTTCAACAAATACCTTTTGAGAGTGTACTCTGTACCAGGCATATGAACAAAACAGCATTTTTAGTTACTACTTAATACAGCCTTTTGATTCTAGTCCCAAAAAGTAAATCCTTTATATATATGTATGTATATATATTTTAAAAATATGTTTTTATTGATTTGAGAGAAAGAGGAAGGGAGAGGGATAGAGAGATAGAAACATTGATGAGAGAGAGGCATCGAGCCCGAAACCCAGGCAAGTGCCCTAAGTAGTAATTGAATGTGTGACCCCTTGGTTCATGGGATGACGCTGAACCACTGATCCACACCGGCAGGGCAATAAATACTTTTTACATTGTGCGTTTTATATTCTGTCTCCATTGCGATCAGAACAATTGGATTACCTGTGACTTTTATTAACATAATTTTGTTTAATGGCAAGTTTATGGATTATGTTTTCCCTATGCCTAGTTATCTTACTCTGTTCAGTTGTCCTGAACAGAACTTCACCCAAGGCCTTAGAAACATGCTGTATCCTGCAAAGTCATGCAAATTTACTTTTCAGTGATGTTTTTGCAGCCCTCCATCGCAGGCCTGGATTGCTTCCGTAGCACCCCTCTCATGAGCTCCAACTGCTTGCGCATGTGTCTGTCTCCCACATAGGCTGTTAATACCTTGAGGGCAGGGCCTGTGTCTTGTTCATTTCTAAAGTGATGGCAACATAGTTAGCACTTAAATATTTGTAGAAAGAAATGAATGCTGCCTTAAAACATCTTTGTTTATATATTCTGAACTTTTGGCCTTTTAGTTTTACAGAATTAGATTCTAGGAGTGAGTTTGTTGGTAAAAGTGTACATATGTTTTTAATATTAATAGATGTTGCTAGATTGCTTTCCAAAAATAAGCTAAAGCAATTTTCTCGCATATTTTTATTGGTCTTTTAAATGTTTGCCAGTTTAATAGGTATGAAGTAATATCCCATTGTTTAATTTTATTTTCCTGGCTATTAATCAGTTTGAATATCTTTGTATGTGTTTGTTGGTGATTTAGATTTGCTGTTGTGTTAATTAAATTTTTGTTCATTTTGACACATAAAAGTTTGCATTTATTTTAATATGTATGCAAACAAAAAGTATAAAGTCATTTTTACCTAAAAATTCCAATTCCAGATATGTATCCTACAGGAACACTTAGATATGTAACCAAGACTATGTGGATAAGCATCCCATTAGACCATCGTTTATAGTAACAAGAAAGGAAAGTGTAATGGAAAGAAAGTAGTTTAATAAATTTTGGTGCTTCCTTATTATGGAAAAGAATGAGGAGTTAAAGAGAACGAGGTGAATCTACATGTGCTACACAAAAGGATTTTAGCCTATTATTAAATTGAAAAAGCAAATTGGAGAATATACATTGCATAGTTCTATCCAAAATTATATGTGCATATATGCACATTGGGGAAGAAACTGCCTTTCTCTTAGGAACTATCAGAAACGATTATTTGACTCACGCCGCAACAAGCAGATAGCAATTGTAAAATCTAGGTCAAATTCCAAAAGTTGCACAGAGTATTTATAATGCAGGAAATACATGACTATTTCAAGGTGGGAAAGGAAGATAAAAATATATAAAACCCAGTGATTCCGTTCTCTGGAGGCTCAATGAGTTCTGAAGTGACTAACAGGAGGCACTGTTTATTATCTCTCAATCATATATTGCCTTAAGTTATGACTTTCTATCTTATTTAAAACATGTTGCACAACCCCTGAAGTAATAACTAGATAGTTTGCACTGCAGATGGGTATATGCTGTGTTTGTAGTGAAAGCATCAGAATCCTTATCTATCTTTGCAGGTTCTCTCTGTTTCCTTACTTAGATATAATTTGTGACAAAAGTATATAACAAAATTAGATTTTACTTGAGACCAGCGCCTCCCCCTGATGAGTCAGCAAGTAAGTTCTTTGTTTTGTTTTCTGGATCATTAATAGTTTCTATCATTTAGCTTTCTTATCAGCTTATAGAAAGTAGCTTAAGTAGTTCAGGTCCCAGTGATTTGCTTCATAGGGAATAAAGTTTATTTCTATTTAAGAGAAGATACTCCTTTCTAATGTTTACATATTCCCTTCTCAGAAAGACATTTAACTAGCAGTTTCCACAACTTAGGTGTATATGCAAATGCCCACAAGCTGCTTTTTGTTATAAACCCATAGAAGGGAGAACTGTACGAACACACAGCAAGCACTTAATGGTGCTTATTTGTAGGACAGGAAATGTGAAAGGGTGAGGGATGTTGGGAGAGTTCACTCTTATTCTCAGTACTTCCATAATGTGTGAATTTTTTAAAAATGGGAATATTTTCACTTATACTATGTAATATTAAAAAATGAAGAGAAAATAACTAGTAATTAGCAAAAATTAATATTTTATATATCTTTTAGAACAATATATAAGGAGATTACAACTTTTTGGAGTGAGGATCCCCTTTAATTGTTGAACAATTTTCTGGACAGCCATATGATAGGAGTTGTATGTTTAGTATCGATTTAGAAAAGAAACATTTATCAAAAGGCACTGCAAACCCATTAATTCTTTTAAATCTGAAATATCTTGTTCATAGTGTTTCTCTCTAGTATCTCAACTCCCTTTCCCCCTCATGAGCATGTTTGTAAAACCCCAGCCTTGAACGAGTTCACATTCATGTTTTTTCTGTCCGCACCCAGGCTATCGGGGTCTCCTGGAGAAACAACACAATTCAGCCATGAGTGCTATTCCACTGGTCCCTCAAAACTGCCCATCAACCTTCCCGTGTTCCCCCAGCCATTTTGACTCGCACTTACCACAGTAACTATTTCATCCTTTCACCATTCTTCTCACAAATTAGCCCCCAAGGAATTCACTTCTCTGGAGTTGTTTTCATTTCAGTCCTCTAGGTTAGATCTTTAGCTCTCTGAGGACTGAGACCTTGTCTGTCTTACTCACAGTTATCTCCCCGGACCCAGCATGCTGCTAGAGTGAGCATCTAATAGATATTTAGGGAATGAGCGAATGCATAAATGAACGAACGAATGAATGGTGCTTTATAACAACAAGTAGATGCGGTGGAATGTAGCAAGGGTTGCTGTGCAGTGTTGAGGGACCCGTGCTTGATGACATGGAGTTGGAATCGAACTCGTGGCAGAGTTGTGTTATGTCTCCAGGAGACCTCAGTAACATGGATGTAGATGAGAAAACATAAAGATAAACTCTTTCAAGGATGGGGATTTGCCAGGCTAATGAGAAGAAAGGGAGTTCAGATACTAGAGAGAATGGTTAAAGTGATGGATCGCGGGGTCTTGGCTGGTTAGGGAAGGAGTGAGGAAAGGAGGAGACTGATAGGGAAAGGACAGGCCAGAGCTCTTGGAGGGGACGTCCTGAGGGGGGCGTGAAGAGCCACTAAACTGAGTGTGGGAGAGCAGGAGATTGTGGATGGAGAGACAGATTCTCACCTAAAGGTTTCAGAGGCCAAGCAGTCCCTGGTGAAGGGTTGAGGTTGTGGCTGGGGAGGTTGTACTGGCTGAATGAATGGTCATTAGTTTTGAGAGATCAAGAAAATTGAGAGGCCTCCAGGACACTGAATATGTCACCATGTGGAGGTTCCCGGCGGAGAGCAAGTCTGTTTTCTGGGAAGAGCGCCAGAATTTTCAGCGACAGAAGGGACTGTGAGGCTGTAGACCACATTGATAAGGCGGGATGAAAATGCGTAAAGGAATTAAACATCTAGAAACATAAAGAAAAGTTAATATGACATAGGTGGTGTTGACGGATACCTCAAGTTGGAGAGAAGGAAGTAAGAAGACAAATGAATACTGAAGGGTTGTGAAAATTTTGTATAATTCTCTGTTGTTTAAAGTAAGCAGTACTGTAAAACAAAAATTCCAGGAACTTTAGATACATGTTTCATTAGTTGAGATCATGATAGAAACTGAAATCATATTAAAATTTTCTCAGTCCCTCAGAAGACCTAACGTCTCAAAGGAGCTTGATCCTAGAAGGAAAATTGTAGTAGCTTGCCAATTCATGTTTCCAGTTCTGGTCAGGCATTCTTAGAATACCTTGGAGTGGGTTTAGTCTCATAGGGATTCCACTTTTGGAGTATAAGCAGGTCCTGACAAGTAAGGCTCTTGAAGGTTTTTTTCTACCCAGATGCTCAGTCTGCAATCAGGATAGTGACAGAAATACACAAGCTTCATTTGGTACTTCGATTGTTGATGAACTTGGACTTTAATACAAAGAAAACTGTGTTCTACTCTCTAGAAAATGAAACTAAAAACAGCTCCCTGGTGAGAGTATCTGTGTTGTATGATTAAATTTAAGGCAATTTATGGAGTATACACCACATGCAGGATCTGAGCCCTTCCCTCACAGTCTGCAGTACCCAAGGAGCAGGGCCACACACCCAGTGAGAAGCTGTGGTACTGCAAACAAAGCAACCCCAACACCCCCAATTAGCTCAGTGCTGGCTGTGGCACAGAGCTGAGAGCATCAGTGTGGGGCAGGGTTATCAGGGAAGGTCTTCCAGGCATTGCATGTATGCACAAGGAGAGAGAAAGAATGTACACCAGGGAGGGAAATTATTTATGGCATTGCAAGGGGGAAAGGAGATTTCTTCATGGTCCTGGTATCTCTGTTACTCTGCCCTAGCATGTGGACATATGGAGTCAGCATTGCCATTACACTATTAAAATGTGCCAGGAGACTTGGAATCTCTTAAGAGCATGTTGTGAGAAGGGCTGACATGATTCCAGTTATGCTTTTGGTCCAAGTACCCTGTCAGATCAATGTCTGGAAAAGGTTTGAGATTTGGAAAATGGCATAAATGGCATAAAGTTACTCAACATGCCATTAGTAGCTTTGTCACAAATTAACAAGATAAAGATCTGTAAGAGGGACTTGCTAGCTATCTCGATCACTAATGGAAACCTCTTAAAACCTGGATTTGCTTCAGGGGCTAGGCAAAAGCCCTTGATGAGCCCATGCCATGCCTTGTAGCTAAACTTGAAACAATCTCTCTTTTGTTGTTCCTTTAGCAGAAAGTGTATCCCTTCTTCCCATCTATAAATTGTTTAAACTCAAAAGGATGTTTTGTGCTTTTTTAGTGTTGTCTCACAGCCTAGGGCAAATTATCAGCTAAAGCAAGAAGCCAACATCTAATAGGAGGCAGGGTGTGGGCAGGGACACAGAAGCGCCCTTCATTTTCTTCTAGAGACCGTTTGACCTATGAGCTTATAAAAGCAGCAGAAGAAATGAGCAGAGAGTGGAAAAGGGTGTATGTGGGTGATGTTGTTACTTAGCAACAGAGAAGCTTCCGGCTGATGTTCTGAATTGAACAAAGGATAGCAGCTAGGACAGCGTGGAATAAATGGGGGGGGGGGGGAATGAAACGGAGGAAAGCAGATATGGTGGCGAGGGAGAGCTAGAGGAGGATGAAAAACAGAACAGCAAGGGAGAAGCATGGAAGTGAATATGGCAGTACTTAGAGACTATGAATACAAGTCATTTGCGGGAAAAAGTGAGGGAAAGAAAGGTGAAAACAGCCAGAAGCATAAGAAAACATCTGCAGTGGAAGCTGCCAGGCAACTGGTGGAATAAAATACCCCATGTAGTGAACTCTCAGCTTAAAGTGTGGCCCTTTCCTGGCGTTTGAGGTCAACACTAAGGTGAACTTGAGGCAACATGCCTGGAATGAACTCCAAGCCACTGGAGCCTGACTAGGCCACTCCGAGGATTAGCCGAAGAACATATGTGCATATATGTGCCCATAGACACAGGCAGCATTGCAGTGATGGCCCGAGGGAAGGGGGGGGAGAAACGGGGACATCTGTAATAGTGTCAATAATAAAAATAAAGTGAAAAAAGATGAGCCAGGAGGTAGGGCAGCTCCAGAGATGTTTTCTGTAACATTTTATAAGAGGCATGAATCTGTAGAATGACCCTAAAATAACATCTAGGTTTTTAAACCACTGCATCAGTCCTGACCCCAAAGAGAAGTGCTTGATAATTGGATGTACTTTAGATCAGGCAAGAAAACTCCTAATTCCAATTTTGATTCCTTCAAACAACTTATTACAGTGTCATAGAGAGTAGGTTAACACATATTTACTACGGATAGCTGTGTTTTCTCAGGCCTTTATCAAGGCATGGGTGTGTTTATTTCTATTACATGACAGGTACTTATCTTCTAGATTTGGCTCTTAAAAGGGCAACTGTGTTTCTTAGCCCATCCTCCACAGTTTTTGATCATTTACATGTGTGAGTAAAAATATTGTGAGCATTTCCTCCCAATGTATGTATATTTTAATTCATAAACTATAGACATGTTATCTAATGATACATAGGTCATTAGAATATGATACACATATTAAGAGAGATAAAAAAATTAAATACTATATCTTTTAAATTTTATTTAATTGTCTAAGAGTTTTATTTTGTGTATTAATGGAACCTTCACCTGCCCATCTTCACCTTTAAGCTCCCACCCACCCCTCAGCCTACCTACCTGCCTAACACAGGGCATAACACAGTAGCTTGTAGAGGGGCTTATTACATATTTGTAGTAAACAGAAGTGAAATGGCATTTTCCCAGTCCCTGCACAGGATTATCACATCATATTTTATGTGGGTGCATGGAATTACTTATATTATTAAATTCTGCCATTTGCTGAGGTCATCTGTTCCAATAGTATACCCAGAAACTGAGGAAATAATCATGCAGGGGGTCAGGGGCCTAGTCACCATGGAAATGGCAAGTGCAGATTGGCTTTCAAGATTGCATTGCTGAACCAATCATTAGGAACAGGGAGGGAATTAACATTATGGCTTAACCTAGTCAGTTTACCCCTGTGCATGAGGACAGGTCGAACACCTGAATAAAACTGAGGTTTACATTAGGAAAGGGGAAGGGGAAATGTCCATGTGATGTAACTTCTACTGATATAGTACAACACCTATTGAGAATGAGAGATGTTTTCTTTCACTCAGTAGTCAGAGAAGAATAAAAATAATACATATAGCATTTAAGGTTAATGTGCAATCTTGGAAATAAATGCATTATTTTTTCTTTATGTTTACTCTCCATAGATAGCTTTGGCATCATAGCCCTTTCACTTTCTAGTGGAAATTCTATGCCTTTGATATATTCTGTGCCTTTGATAATTTTCTAATTATACCTAATTAGGTATATGCCTACTAAATGGCAGAATCCCAGAACTGACTCCCGGCCTGTTGAATGGAGGCTAGCAAAGCTATCATGGTAGGAATGGTTTAATGAAAGCTAAGGTGCTCAACTTCCCAACAAAAATCATAAATAGAAAAGTGTTCTGTTGTACCTCAATAAAAAAATTACTGTAATTTTCAAATTTACTTTATTCATCTTTTTACTGCATGCCTCGGCAAACCACAGATGAAGCCACCTTGTGCAAAAGGTGGATGGGTCTTGAGAATCATAGGGGATTCCTGTAGGTTAAGTCAAGTGATAATTCCAAGTACACAGGATCTTCCGAATATAGTTGCTTTATTGCAGGAAATCCATACACTGCGGCATACTGACTGCAGCTCTTATCTGGATGATCCTTTTTCTCTGTTCCAATAAACAAAGAGTAGCAGAAGTAGTTTGATTTCACATGAAGTGGCAGAAATATATTTTTAACCCAAGGTTATTTTAACTCTGTATTCTCTGTGCCAAAAATTAGTCTATAAGAACTAGGTTGGCTCACCATCCCCAGGACAAAATTGGTGATAATATGCTGATGAGCTCCAGAGAGCAGGAAGTGGCTGATATTTTAGGTAAAATTACATGTTCCAGAAAGCGGGAAAAATTTCCTGAGGTGACACAGTGAAATATCTTGCGATTTGTGTTGTGTGGCTGGTGAATTTATTCTCTCCAGTGTCAAGGATACTTTTTTTCCTACCTCTAGGAAAGTGTACTATGATTGATGGTGCTCCTTGAATTTTAGAAGCAGCATAATCATATTTTATGTGCCCCTCAGCTCTTTTCTGAGTGACCTGAAAGGCTGTCAGCTTTGAGCAGGGTTCAGAAGAAGACCCCCCACCTTTGGCCAGGCTGCAGCTTTTCCATATGTCCTTTGAGCACCCAGTGAGATCCTCAGTGCTCAAAAGTTAAGTGAAATCTGTGGTGCAGAAAGACCGAACACAGGGTTCACAGCAGAAATATCAAGGTTTTAGAACAAAGCTGTACCTTCTTCAGTGAGTAACCATTCTTCTTTGAGGAAAGAGTACTTGGCTTTACTGGGCTCTGGCAGAAACCAGGTGACTCTGAAATATAAGCTACCTATCATGAACTGAATGTTATCTGACCTACCCAGCTATAGAGCCAGACATACCCAAGTGGAAATAGTCTATAAGTGTGTGCATCTGAGCAGGCCCTGAAAGCTCACGTTTCACATGCCGATGCCTTCCTCCTATGCCTGCCCACAAACTGCCACCCCTTCACCAGTCAATACAGCGTCATGACCACTTCTCTATTATTAGTTAACTGAAGGAAAAAAGCATGCCTTACAGATGGCTTTGCAAAATAAGCTGACACCAGCCTCAAATGGATTACTGAGCCCCACTCCGTCCCACTGAGGTGAGGGTGGAAAATTCTCCCAGTGGGTAGAACTTTGAGTGGTATAACATCTTTGCTTTTTCCTGGAAAGAGAGATGAGCTGATGGACAGTAACACATGGTTTGGTCAGATTGTCATGGACATGAAAAAAATATGAAGACCAGAAGATTGGTGACAAGGGGATTTGGGAAGAAGCAGGTGTGTGGGGGCCCATAGTGTGAAGACATATGGGTTCTATATAAACATTCACCACATGGGTTGTCAACCCAATAACCATTCTCCTTCTTGTGAACAAAACCACAACTTTGTAAAATCATCCATGCTTTTCTGTGTGACTCTGTACTCCAAGGAAGGCTAGTCACATCTCCACCCCAGCAGGGGAATCAGTGAATCTAGCCAATCATGGTTATTCTAGACTCTTTATTTGTGATTAGCTTAAAAAGGGCCATGTGACTCAATTTCGGCAGTGAGACATTGAAGGAAGCCTGCTGTGGGGTTAGTTCTGTTGGAGTTTCTTCATCTATTAAAGAGAAAATAGGAGGTATTCCCTTCTTCTACCTCACTTTGAATTGGGAGCTAGTCTTTTTTTTTTTTTTTTTTATGCAAGAGACATTGGGTTTTTTTGTGGTTTATTTTTGTTCAAAATATTACAGATGTCCCTTTTTCTCCCCAATGACCTGTTCCACCCCATTCCACCACCCTCCCCAGTCCCTCTCCACACCATTGTCTGTGTCCTTGGGTTGTGCATATATGCATATAAATTCTTTGGTTAATCTCTCCCCCTCCACCCACTTGCTCCCTTCCATCCCTCTGAGATTCATCAGTCTGATCCATGCTTCCATGTCATTGAATCATTTCTATTCATCAGTTTATTAAGTTCTTTAGATTCCACAAATAAGTAAGATCATGTGATGTTTGTCTTTCTCTGCCTGGCTTATTTCACTTAGTGTAATATTCTCCAGGTCCATCCATACCGTCCCAAGGGGTACAAGGTCCTTTTTCTTTATAGCTGCGTAGTACTCCATGGTGTGAATGTCCCACAGCTTTTTAATCCACTCATCTACTGATGGGCACTTGGGCTGTTTCCAGATCTTAGCTATTGTAAACTGTGCTGCTATGAACATCAGCGTACATATATTCTTTCTGATTAGTGTTTCAGGATTCTTAGTATATATTCCTAGAAGTGAGATCACTGGGTCAAACGGCAGCTCCATTTTTAATTTTTTGAGGAACCTCCATACTATTTTCCATAGTGGCTGCACCAGTCTGCATTCCCACCAGCAGTGTACCAGGGTCCCCTTTCTCCACACCCTCACCAGAACATGTCAAGTTTGTTGATTTGTTGCTGGCAGCCATTCTGACAGGTGTGAAGTGATACCTCATTGTGGTTTTAATTTGCATCTCTCTGGTAATTAGTGACGTTGAGTATTTTCTCAAGTGTCTCTTGGCCATCTGTATGCCCTCTTTGGAGAAGTGTCTATTCAGGGCCTTTGCCCATTTTTTAATTGGATTGTTTGTCTTCCTCTTGCTGAGTAATATGAGTTCTTTGTACACTTTGGAAATTAGCCCCTTATCAGATATATCCTTTGCAAATATGTTTTCCCAGACTGTGGGGTTCCTTTGTATTTTGAGGCTGTTTTCTCTTGCTGTGCAGAAGGTTTTTAGTTTGATGTAGTCCCATATGTTTATTTTTTTCTTTTGTTTCTCTTGCCCTAAGAGATGTATCAGTGAAAATTCCACTGTGTGAGATGTCTGTGATTTTACTGCCTCTGTTTTATTCCAGGATTTTTATAGTTCCCCCACTTACATTTAAGTCTTTTATCGATAACATTTAGAGTTTATTTTTGTGTATGGTGAAAGTTGGTGGTCTAGTTTCATTTTTTTGCACATACCTGTCCAATTTTCCCAGCACCACTTATTGAAGAGACTGTCCTTACTCCATTGGATGCTCTTGCCTCCTTTGTCAAATGTTAACTGACCATAATGGCGTGGGTCTATTTCTGGGGTCTCGGTTCTGTTCCATTGATCTATATGTCTGGGGTGTTGTACCGGTACCAGGCTGTTTTGATTACAATGGCCTTGTAGTACAGTTTGATGAGCAAGCTAGTCTTACAAACAAGAAGGGAGCACGTTTGCTTGTGGTGGTTTTCAAAGATAGCATTGCCAGTGGCATCCGTAGTAGTACCCAGTATATAGTGCCAACAGTGTCACTGTGCAAGCCGTGATACCTGACACTAAGTGGCAGCAGCCTCCGTGTTTTCACAGGGCTGGTTTTATGGTATGATTTTTGTTGTATCCCTGGCTGCATGGCTTCTGACTCTGATTGCTCTCCTGGAGCATTAGCCAATATCCTTGTGGTAATCTTTTTTCTGCCCAAACCAGGCAGAGTCCATTTCTATTGATTGCAGTGAGGCTCCCTGCATGATACAGATCTTCAGTATCAAATTATCTGTGAGATATTAGTCTAAAAGAAAAATATGTATTTTCGCAGCACTAACATTTTTCAGAATTGAGGGTTCCTTTGTCAGTTTTACTTTCTGATGTTATTCACACTGAGGCAAGACACATTCTATAATAGTAAGAGCTCCCTGTCTCATCTTATCCCTAAAGGAATGATGGTTTTAAGACCATTTTCCTCACAGAACAGCTGAAATGACCTATTAATAACTAAGAGGTTGAATATTTGAAAGCAAGCTAATGTCCATATGAACTATAATTTTCCTTACTAAACAAGCCACATGCAGCACACTAAGCTATATGCACTGTACAAAGCTGAAAACCCAGAATTTAACCTGAAATACTTTGAGCTTTAAATTTGGACAAAGAATTTATAATAATAATAATAAAAAAAACCCTGTTTGATAAACCTAACTTGATTTCCCTGAAAGCAGAGGCTGAGACAAAGACTTGGCTGTAGGTTATGTATTAAGGAGGTGACTCCAGAAATAAGAAGTAACCAGAGAGAGACAAGAGAAGAGAAAAGATCAATATACTAGTATGTTATTCAAGTCTCTGCTGAAGGCACAGGAACTAAGTTTGGCTGGGACTTCTGGGAAGTGTATATTTTTTCCAGAATTTTCTATCTGAAGGAAGTGAGGATGAAGTGTGGCTCCTACATTGGGTTTTGGCTGACATTCATCCTGTGGACCATTTGCATAGCCCACTTCAGGCCACACACACACACACACACACACACTCACTCTCTCTCTCTCTCTCTCTCTCTCTCTCTCTCTCTCTCTCTCTCTCTCTCTCTCTCTCTCCTAGTGGCTCCAGGGCATGAGAGAGGCTGAAGTCAGAAAGCAGAAGAATTCTGTATCTGCTTGATGTGGGATCTTGTCACTAGGAGGTGAATCTGAACTCTCAGCAGCTGAAACAAAGGTGGGCCAAAGGAATGGAAACAGGGCTCCAAAGTATCTGCTATATAAAACAAACATATGTGAAGGCCACATGTGGTACGTGGTTTGTCAGTACTGAACTTTTAGCCCTTTGGCTTAGAAGTTCACAAATGAATTCACAGCATGGCCTAACTGACTTCTCAGAGATCCTAGAGATAAAGTATAGAATTGTAAAAAGAGGGGCAAGTTGTGCTTTTTATTTATACATTAATTCAACAAATTTAATGAACATTTACCACATGCTGGGTGCTGGAGAAAACATCAACAAACAAGATAAATAGCACCTGCCTCACTGAGCTTGCATTCTGGTTGGTGGACAGTTAGTAAACAGTGAGAAAGGTAATTTTAAATTATTCATTTATAGTGGAAAATGAAACAGGGTAAGCTAACCTCGAGAGAAGCAAGGCTGCTATTTTAGGTGGCGTGGTCAGGGAAGGCTTCTCTACATGAGTGATATTTGAGGAGAGAGCTGAATGAGAAGCAGAGAGCCCAGTGAAGATCAAGGAACAGCATACGGGCCAAAGGGAAGAGCTTATGTAGGGGCCCTGAGGGCTGAACAAATTCTTACGTTTGAGGAGCAACAAGATCAACTGGTGAAGTTGAGAGGGAGATGCGGTAAGAGATGAAGTGAAACACGCCTGCAAGGTCAGTTCAGACAGGGCCCTGCAGGCTATGGCAGGAGTGGGGTGGCTTCATTCTTAGTGAGATGGGAAGACACCAGGAGAGTTTTAATCAGAGGAAAGGTGTGATCTGATTTTCTGTTCTGAAAAGTTTACTCTAGTTGCTGTGTGGAAAGTGTCATAGGCAGTTGTGGCTCCTGGAGCTGTGGGACATGACAGACCTGAGTATGCGTATTTTCCATGAACAAGTGAATCTCTGTCACATTTTGCTTAAAACACATATAGGTGTCCATACAAAGACTTGCATGCAAGTATTCCTACCAGCATTATTTATAATAACTCAAATGTCCTTTAACTCGTGAGTGGAAAAACAAAATGTGTTTATCCTCAAGCATCTATCCGTACAGTGGAAGCTATTTAATAATAAAAAGAAATATTGATACATGCTACAACATGAACATAAAAATCATCCTGTTAAATGAAAGAATTTAGACATAGAAGCCCATATATTGTGTGATTCTATTTATATGAAATGTCCACGAAAAGCAGATCTATATATAGAGAAAGCAGATTAGTGATTGTCTGGGGCTGGGAGTTGGAACAGATTAACTGTAAAAAAGCATGAGGGGTCTTACTGGAGTGATGAAAATATTCCAAAAAGTGTGTGGTGGTGATGGTTCCACAAAATGGTAAACCTAATAGAAATCATTGAATTGCATACTTGGGTGAATAAGGCATGTAAATTATAACTCAATAATATTTTTTCTAAAAATATATAGATATTTCTAAATTTAGAACATATATCTTCAGGTGATATATGGACCCTCGGTCTCCACAGACCTTGGCCTGAGCTGAAGTTTCCCCCATCCCTCTAGCTCTAGATGGCACCAAGCTGCCCTGACTTTCCACAGTCACTGGTAGCCTGTTTTTCTCCTGTTTTCAGAACTCTTAGGTTGGTTGGTTCTTGGGTAAGAAATCTCTATCACCTTTATTCCATTCACTTTTTCTCTCTCACTTTTCTCTTACCAACTGTTTTAAGAAAATTTCTTTATTTCTTTTTTCTCTTTTTTCTCCTCTCTTCCTCCCTCTTCTATCTCTATTTTCTTCATTGCCACCCATCATTCTTTCTCTGTATTTGCAACCCATCGAAACAACTATAAAAATCCTGGCTTGTCTGTGGGAGAACAGTATTGGGAACACATTACTATCAAGAGAAAGGAACGATTGAGCAGCACTTTGCCATATCAACTTCTAAACTTGAAAGCACCCCAAAGTCCTTCTCAAGAATATCCTCAAAATTTCATTCTACCTCACTGTTGTACAATAACCTGTTCTCTCTCTAGGATGTTCACGGGAAATAAAAATGTTGTTATTAAATAAGATTTTAAAGTTTTGCATATTAGTATATAACTATTTTAAAATTATTTTTTATTATGAGCAACATTTTATTGCAAAAAGTATTTTATTGATATCGCTGGACTTTAGTGGGCTGACCCAGTAAAAGGAACACTGTTTGTTTATCATGTAATTTCTCTAGGAGGAAAAAAAAAAGATGTCTTAAGTCCAAGCAATGATTTAGTTTATTTTTGGTTTATTAATTGGAGATTGCCATAATTCACTGATTTTAAGGACATTTATGTCTTCTTAGGTACTCTATTGTCATTGTTTCATTGGCCAACTCCTGTCTTATTTCATTGCAGTTTTCTTCTGTTATATTCTTAAAAGTAAAAAGACAATTATAGATATCACTAAGAAAACTACACTTCTCTGGCAGTAGAATAGATGACAGGTTCTTAATTTTCTGGCCTTTCTTTCACATAAAATGTATCATTCTGGGAATTATTAGCATACTAATAGTTCTATTGTCAGAGTTCATTTCTTGGTAACAAGAATGTAAAAAAATGAGATTCTAAGTTCCTTTAAAATTCAGTTAAAAAGAAACAATCAGGACTGCAGATCATCATGCTCTGTTATGTAAGATTATAAAATCAGGGTTATTATTATGTCTTGACTTAAGGGAGATGGATATATTCAGACATGCCGTGGCAGACTGCATTGAGGTGTAAAGAAACTGTTTAGCCTTCCTTATTGGGAGAAGTGTAGAGACAAATGCTAAGCTTTCATTTCCTGTAGGTTGGTCATAATTTATGAAATGTCTTTGCAGCTTCAAAAATCTTTAAGCTTTATATATACTTGTTAAGCCACAGTAATGAAACCAGGATCATAAACAGCAAAAACTCTATTTAAAGGTAGGGTAGATTTTTTAAAATGTAACCCAGGGGGAGAGTATCTCAGCAGAGTTTTATGTTTTGATTTTTAACTGTTAATTTTAAAATAGACTGCTATAGAAAGGGTGTGAGTTTGTTTAGCTTTGATTTCCATTTCCTGAGTAAGTCCTTTGGGATGGATGTTAAGTACAGATATAAGACCATTGGGGAAAACCAAACAAAGAGAAAATATTATTATGAAAAGTGAAACATTAATTTTCCACATAGTTCTTTGAATGGAAAGTTGATTTGGCAAGGCAAAAAGGACTTGGGCAAAATAAGTGGCATTGAATCTTCTACCTAAGCTCCCCGAAAAGAGGACCTGCGCTTCTGAAAGATCCCCTCCAGACAGGAGCAGGCCAAGAGCCAGCAAATGCTTCTTTACCTCCCAGGTTGAAGTCTGCAGGAGACAGATGATTACATTTGGGGCTTTCACAGAATTGGTCATGCTTTGAAATCCTGCCCTTTAATTAACTATATGCTTCACTAAATGAGGCACCTTTAGAAGACATACCTACACCCAGGCGCTAATCACTTATCTCAGTTAGAAAAACATTGCAATTTACGAATGGACATTGGTCTGTCACTAAAAGATCTTGGTCAAACCACACTGCAAATACACCCAAAACCTGCATTAATTTTCCAACCTTACTCCTGGAGTTGGGAAGGAGATTGAAGACTGGTTGAAGTCTACAATAAGGAACATTGCTCTCCTTGCCCTTTGGGCCAGTGACTTCTGGAAATGCAGTCAATAAAAGATTAAAGAGTTAAGTTTTTATATAAAAATGTTTATGGTTTATGTCCCACGCAGAGAGCCTGTGTTTCTGAATCCCAGTGTCTAGCATAACCCTAGTGCATAAAGTACTAAAAACATGACTGATGAATAGAAGCAATCCATGAAATAAAAGCTGTCACTTACACACCGCTGTAGCTGTGAAATGTGAGGCCCTATTTAATAAAATCAGTTAGGGTATTCAGCTTGATGAACAGTTGCTCGGGTTTAGAAAGCTATCACACTGTACTTTTCCTTGATTGTTTTTGTTTTTCTGAGATTGTTTTGAAATGAATATTAATGTAGGTGAAAATATTGCTAGAACTGCATAATGATATTTAAGTTCGCCACAGGTTTAATTATAGTAAAATAATAAAGTAGATCTGGATTTTAAAGGTACCTATAATAGATTACATTTTTCCAATCCCTCGTCTAAGATATTCTTAGAACTCTACCCTGTAATATACTAGTGGCATTACAGAAAAATTTCACAGGGGTATAAACATTAGTTAATGGAAAATTGCAAAAAAAATTTTAAAAATTCAGTGGGAAAAAATAGAACTACAGATATTTTAATTTATTTTTATTTATTTTTAAAATATATCTTTATTGATTTCAGAAAGAGGAAAGGAGAAGGAGAGAGAGAGAAACATCCATGATGAGTCATTGATCGGCTGCCTCCTATGTGCCCCCCACTGGGGATCAAGCCCACAACTGGGGCGGGCATGTGCCCTGACTGAGAACCGAATCGCAATCTAGATCTTAGGTTGATGCTCAATCACTGAGCTACGCCCGGCCGGGCCAGGTATTTTTAGATCTTTTAAGTTTCCTTGAAAATATTAACATTAGGTCTGCTTATTCTTAATAATAGCCATATTTTGTCCACTCAAGATCCCTCATAATTAGGATTCAGCCTATTCCAATTCTTTCTTCCTAGCCCTTCTCCCTCTTATGAGTCTATAGATGAACCCAAGAATACCTGAATACAACACACTCTAAATAAAAACAGCACAGTTCCTTGTAAAAAAAAAACAAAACAAAGTGATTTTGTTTGTTGTAATTGTTCTCTCATTTGACTTGCATAAATCCACATTTAAAATTTTTCAGGACTGAATTCAAAGTTTTAAGGTAAAAAACTGTACCTTTCTAAGTTGCGTTACTGGTAAGTTTTCTATGTTGAATAACTTGGCAACCAAGTGAAGGTTCTTTGCAGGCTGGACTCAAAAGCTCCTGCTTACCATCCATCCAGAATTCAGTTCTCAAAGCAAATGTCATCTGCACAATAGTCCTGTTGTGGATTCAGAACCAAGTTCCATTTCAACAATACTAAACTCCTCCTCTTCAGGCCCTGTCCTGTGGACATCTGGTTTGGGCAGGCCCTTCAGAGTTACCTCAAAATGTCTTTAATAGTGCAGTTGGGTCATAAGTTCTTATGGAAACCCAGGAGTTTAGAACAAAATTTTCCCCCTGCTTGTGTACTATGTAGTTTTGAGTATGCCTGTAAATGCCACAATTCTATGAAGTACCTCATGCATAAACTAAAATGCCAATAGAGGTTACTCACTGGTAGTGCAATTTCGAGAAATTATTTTCTAACTTTTGCCTATTTTTTCCTAAGAGTTTATGTTAATTTTGTAATAGAAGAACACTTTTGTTTGTTTAGAATAAAACAAAAGCAGCGCCAAGGGTAGATACCAAGATATTTTGTATAGAAGGAAAAGACTTTTTTTTTGGCCACCAGTGAAATTTCTGATAGAATATTCTGGCAGACTGTAAAATCACTTCAGAATGTATTTTATTTCTTACTAGAAATATAGAAACATCCTCTTTTCCTACAAGGTGAAAAGGTCACCACATCTCTTCTCACTCAGTTTTATTAAGTTTAGAAAATACTTGATTTCCAAATATGTCAGAGGGGAGGTAAACCAGCACCTTGCAGAGAACATCAGGCCCCAACCCTGTGTTGTTTGGTGCCCACCTGATGTAAAACTTGAAATGGAATGCCGTTCACATGAACACTTAGTTCCCCACAGGCCCACCACACCTTTAGGTAATTTGCTTGGCACTGAAAGCATTTGAATTTGACGTTCTTGGGTCAGCATTTAGTGAAAAAGGGGACTGAGAGATGATGTGACTAAGACATGTTAGGCAAAGCAACAATTGTGCTAATGTCAGCATCTGTTGTCTATTTTGTACGTGGGACAACTAATTCTGGAAATAAGGAATTATGGCTAATTCAGTGTCCACGCACACAGGCCTCTCATGGAAACTTATAATTCCTTCCTTATGTCTTCTCTGTTTAGTTCATTCTGTACACACTTCCTGGCTGATACTATTGGAGGTTGATTTTACTCATGTGTTTACTGTTTACTCTTTCATTCTTTCATTCTTTACTACGTGCCAGGCCCCTGTAGGTGCTAAGGAAGCAAAAATGATTAAAAAGATCACAGTCTCATATCCCCTGAAGGGGTCATATTCGCATCTTAAAAGTAACAGGATTTTGATTGTTAGTAGGAACTGCATTCTGTGGAAACACAAAGAACAAAGACTGTGACTATGGCAGGGAAAGTTTTCCTCAGGTGACAACTGAGCTGACTCCTGAAGGAGAAGTAGGCATTCAGTTGATGATCAGGTCAGATAAAGGCAATTCCAAGCCAAAGGAAGAGCAAACCCAAGGCAAGGGTTCAATGGAAGGCTTGAGAGATTCAGGGAACTGCAATTAGTTTGGTTTGGCTGGAGCACCAACAAATAAGAGATGGGGAGAAAAGAAATTTGTATGATTCATTTGAAAAATTGTTTAATGATTTCCTGTGCACTCAACATTGAGGATACAACAGTGACTTATATGGTCACAGCGTTTGTTGCGCAGAGATCACAGTCTAGTGAGAAATACAGAGGAGTAAAGAGGCAATACAGTCGAGTGTAGTGTTATAACAAATAGTGGGAGGAAGGCAACCAGAAGGATGTGCACAGGTAGACAGAATATATTGGATTTTCTGATGTGCTTCCCAGATCCCCCTTAAGAAATGAAGAACTTGGTCTCCCAGCTTCTGGGAGTACTTCCAGAAGGTAACCCTCAAACTGTAGTGTTGTCCAAAGTCATTGCTTCCTTTCAGGGTCATCCAGCATCCAACACCTGATCAAGGTGTTAAATAAAGCTCTGTCCCTCATACCCCAACTTGGAACCATTCTGAAAGGCCATTGTTGTGACAGAGCCCACTGTGAGAGGGACTGAGAGACCTTTGTTGAAACTACAGCACAGCTCAACTTCTCCCCTCTGCCCAATCCTGCTTCCTTCTTCACTCTTCCACAAGTAGTGACCTTCAAGGAAATCTCTAATAAATATCCTGAACATCATATATGTTCCAGGTTGAACAGATTATAAAGTATCCTTGAATGATATTCTAAGTAATTCGGATTTTGTACTGAAGTCAATTAGAGCTAGAGAGGGCTTTTCACAGAGGAACAACTTGATCATATGTATAAGTTCAAAGGGTGCAAAACTGAAGTTAGGTTAATTAGAAGGATGTTAAAATAGTCCAGCCAAGTAATATTTAGAATCTGAATAAAAACAGTACAGTGGAATGGAGAGAAATAGATGTAAGAGGTATTTATGGGCAATATTGGCAGAATTTGGAGATTGATTATAGGTGGCAGGCAAGCTAAAATCATTTCGGAGCTCTCCTAGATCTTTGGCCTGGAAGAATACATTTTGGTGCCATTAATCAAAATGGAAAATACAGTGGAAGAAACAGGATCATTAGTGAAAATGAAAAGTTCACTTTCTGAAGTAAACTCAATGCAGTAAAATGCTTGGCAGGTGATGGTTGGCAGATAGTTGAAAATATGCATTGAAAGATGAGGTTAGTGTTAGAGACAGAGGTTTGGGGACCATAGACATATATGTGGTAGTTAAAAACATAGGTGTACATGAGCTCAGAGTATCACTGTTCTTTTCTAAAGTGGTCAGATCTCCATATCGCTTAACAAAGTAATTCCTAACTCCTTCAAATAGCATTCAGAGACAACAGTGATGGTTCAGCACTACGGACAGTGCCAGGATTGCTTGCATTCCACCCCCACCCCACCCCACCCCCATGCTAGCTTTAGTTCTGTTAGATCAGGCCTTCGTTATCTCCCCTGTCTAGCTTTCTTCCTTTACCTCCTACCACAACCCTGGCCCGTATCATATATTAAAGTCAACTGTGTTAAAGTCATGTAGTTCAAGCTTTCCTTTGTTTGTATCAGATGACAACCTGAGGCCCAGAGAGGCTAAATAATTCTCTTAAAGCCGAGTTCCTGGTTCCTGGAAGCTGGGACCCAGACCTCCAGGGTCATGGCTTAGTGTTCTGCTGCAGTACAGCATGGGACAGCTGCTCCACAGGTTTCCAAGCAACACGTTTCAAGCTGACTAATGATAGTAGAAAAATAAATAAAAGGAATAATAAATAATAATAGCAATAAAATAAGCAAAAAGTAACTTTTCACCCAAGTCTTTGGATCTTAACTTGGCTTAGTCTTCTGCTCAGAAAAAAATTTTAAAAACGATTTCTTTGATAAGTTATGCCATCCTCTCTTTTGAAACCCTTTATTGGATACCCTAGATCTGCTCCCAGTACATCATCTTTTCTCCCATCTTCTTCATTCCTGCATCATTTCCCTCTGAATTCTGGAAGAGGTTTTGAGTTTACCTTCAAATTCACTGATCTGATTTTCTGCATTCTTCAGTCTTGCTCTTTGCTGCTTCCATTGCATTTTTTACAAAAACTTTAAGAAAAGTAATCCTATTGTATCAAAAGCAATCTTTCCTAATTCCAAATAGTTTCCATTTTAGATAAGTCATGTTATTTTTAAGTGGCAGCTTTTTTGAGACAAACTTCACATACCATAAAGTGCACCTTAAAGCATACAATCCAGTGGTTTTTAGCATATTCACTGAGTTGTGCAATCATCACCACTATCTAATGTCAGGATATGTTAACCATCTCTAAAAGAAACCTCATTTACTTGTTAACAATCCCTCCCCTGACTGCCCAGCCTCTGGCAACCACTAATCTGTTTCTATGGACTTACCTGTACTGAACATTTCATATAGATAGAATCATACAGCATGTGGTCTTTTGTGTCTGGCTTCTTTCACTTAGCATGTTTTCAAGGTCGGTCAAGGTTGTAGCGTGTGTCAGCACTCCATTCTTTTTATTGCTGAATAATATTCCCACGTGTGTATAATTTTGCCTTTTCATTCATTAGTTGATGGACATTTGTGTTATTTCCATTTTTGGCTATTATGGGTAATGCTAATATGAACATTTGTGTAGAGGGTATTGTGTAAACATGTTTTTATTTCTCTTGGGTATATTTCATTTCTCTTGGGTATATACTTAGGAGTGGAATTGCTGGATCGTTTGATAACTGTTCATGCTTTTTAGAAACTGGCTGCCCTGTAACTCACATTTGCCTCTGTATATTACACAGAGCACTTTAATAGAAATCCCATAAAGTTTATGGCAAGTGCCAAGTCCTATTTCTCCCATTTTTCTATCCCTTTGGATATTCAATAGTAGTTAAAACATGTAAACTTAGATCAGTGTTTTGAATCGGGACCTTTCTTTCAGCTTCTGATTTGGCTCTGCTCATTACTGATTATTCCTGGCTTCTGTCTCCTGACCCAGATTAGTTCTTCTTCTGATTCTTCTCAACCTGAACATTTTTTGGTGTGTTTTTGCTGGTGTTTCCTATGCTTGTGCTGCCCCAATCTCCAATCCCCCAGCCTTGGTGCGGGAGGGGAGACCAGGGACCAGGTTGTGGTTATGCTGGAGGCCCCTAGGATTTTCACATCGCCTCACCTCTCCTCATTCTTGTAGTGAACCCTGATTAGCCTAAGTTAGCCAAGTCTTTGTAATGTAGATGTACCTAACACACACACAGGAGCTTCTTTAAGACGTTGAAGTACTTTATTCACCTTTATATTGCCCATAGCGCAGCGCCATGTGTGTACACGTAGGTGCTCAACAAATATTAAAGACTTCACTTGAATAATAAAAGATTAATATATCAAATTCTTAGTAAATAAAGAAATTCCTCCCTATTTTAAATGGGGTGAAGATAGATAGTTTTTCATCCTTATATTTATTTTGATGATGGATTTGAAATGGTACAATTCGGTATCAGTGCTTTTTATACAGTACCTTCCTGAGGATAATTTAGAGCAGAGAAATACCATATTTTCAGTAAGTTTTAACAAAAGAGTTGATGGACCAGTGATGAAATTGTACTTCTGTCTTTATTTATTAATTAAAATTAATATTTTTCTTATTAATAGTAGTGTTTAATGTATTCTTCTGTTCCAAAAAAGGATTTAAAATGGCTAACATACACATACACACTATAACAATACTTAATGTAGTAACAATAGGAAGTTATAAGGAAAACAAAAACTGAGAAAATGGGTGCAGGGAAAAAGATAAAACCAATAGAGAAAGTGGCGAACAAAATGTTTGTTGCAAGGCCACCTACATGCACTGGCTTGAGGAAGGCTACATTTTTCTCTGACTTTTCCAAGACATTTCAAGAGGGCTCACAACCAGTTATACAGCCAGTATTCATAGATTCAAACTAATTGCTTGGGATGAGCACAATTTCCAAAGTTACTGAAACCAGAGAGAAATTTCTCCAAAAGACTACACTGTAAGTTATGATGACACCATCCTCCAGCCAATAGAGCAGTTTAATAGAAGTCATTTCTCAGTCTAGGCTAAAGACACACAGGTCTTTACACAGAGAGTTCAATAAACTGTTACATTGGGCAGTGTTAGTACTGACAATAATCCTGCTGGTGGTTCTAATGAACATTTCCATGGTCAGATGGAAATGCCTAGATGCCTCTAATGCAGCTCAATAGCCTTGAAGAAATTTTCAGATAAGAGGACATATCATTGGATAAAATGTGCCAAAAAAAATAAAAGAGCAAGGGGCCCATGGTATCAGTCAGCCTGCTACAACAGTGCTGCATAACAACCAACCACAACTTTCAAAAGGTTAAAACAAGAAATGCTTGTTTTTCCACCTGAAGGTTCTGGTCAGTTCCACATCTCAAGTTCTTGAGTCATTGGCTTCCCCAGTAGATTGCAGAAGCAAAGGACGTAAAGCCAAAGATAAACAGGTTTAAAGCCTCCACTTGCATCACAGCTGCTAACCTCAGTTGGCCAAAGCAATTTACATGGCCCAGGATGAAGCAGGCAGGGGAACAGACTGCCTACTCTGGTGGAAGGTGCCGAGAAACCACTTGACACATGCCGTGTAGTTCTACATCAGTGAAGACCTGGGAATAATCCAGTTACTACAACCGTAATTCTATTTGCTTCACCCCTTCATCTTTTAATTCCCATTTTGTACTTCTAAGAATCATACAAGGTTGGACTTGTAAGGACAATTAAACAACATCTAATGATTTTTCCATTTTACAGATGAGTTATCTGGGACCCAGAGAGATATGGGACTTGCCTGTCAGTTCAAAGCTCTGCTACATAGAACTGAGTGTTGTAACTCTAACTTTGTTCTCTATGTTTCCACTCTCTAACCCCAACACTACATGGAATTATATGAGTTAAGTTCATGAGATAAGTACATGATTAAGGCCCTAAACTTCAATCTCCAGAGGTAAGAGCCTAGATTGGCTGCATATGTAAAGAGTTTTGGTAGTACACTGAAGGGAGACCTTAAATTCTAGGTTCTGACGTGGAGACATTGTTTTTTTCATAGAGTTTTTCTAAGGGAACTATTAATAGGCTTTGCGTTGTAATTTAGAAATAGGTAATGTTTCCAGAAGGAAATGTTTAGTTTGTATCCCAGTTGCTTTCTATTGTCTTTCTGTTTCATCTTACAAAGAATCAAATGTAAGAAGGGGCATGGGGGTAGGTAGGTGGACTGAGGATGGAAGCTTGCCAGAGATGGAGCAAAGATAGTAAACAGGAAAGTTGACTTTTGTTTTTTAAGTTTCCCTAATGTCCTCCCTAAGGTAAATCACTAGTGGCTATGTGTTTGGCTTACTCCTCAAAAGCAGATCTGAGCTGGTGAGCAAACTGAAATGCACTGAAGTAGGGTTTGTTTTGAGAGAAGGGAACAGCTGTTCCTTCTGGAGTCCCCAGCAGACATGGAGCCTATCCATTACCTCGGTGTTCCTAGATGGTATTGCTTACAGCACTTTTTGTATTCGGTTTACTGTTTCAATTCTGTAGGTCAGTTTGACTGGATATTATTTTTTTTAGAGACACTTAATAGCTAAGATAGTATTTGTTATTAATGTTCTTGTCCAAGTTGACAGTTTCTTTAACATTTCATGGTTTTATATCCAGTTTGTTTACTTCTGCGAATCATCTCTTCTGGCAAGAAACTTGACCCCTGTTGATGATATTATCTTAGAGGAATGTAGGACTAGGCTAGAGGGTAGTTTTTCTGAGAATCAGTGATCTGACCACATGTAATAAAGCCAGACAAGAAGCAGTCATTCAATGTGAAAAGCAAAGAGTAATAATTTATCTCTACAACTTTAAAATAGAAACACAGGAAAAGATATAAAATATGTTTTAAAATAATTATTTCCTATATTAATATTGCTCTGTTCCCTTTATCTTAGCCTGGAACAGATGCCTCCCAAATATTCACGTATGATCCCATTTTTAACAAAAAATAATGGCACAGAACCTCGGCATAATAGCAATTGTAATTTTTTAGAATTTGAGAAGATACAGAAGGACAAAGCATTATTTTAAGTTCAGTAATGCTTTTAATGAAAGTCATACTTTATAGGACAAAAGAGCACTTACTTTTATTTGAAGAATAGGCGTACATATTAATGCAAGCCACTTTATTTAAGATACAGGTAAATATACGCCACGGAACTGTGGGTCCCCTTGTAATAATTTTAAAGCCTAGCAGATGTGCACAGCTCATAGGTTGGGATCTAAACTTTTGTCCTGTAGCTCTTATGCCTGTCAATTTTGGGAGCTATCCAATTCAGTGATGTCATTGGTCTACTGTCTACACAGGCACTGCATATTCTTGCTAGTTGGATCAAACAGGATATAATATAACGAACTTGAGTCCCGTCTTCCTAAAAGTCAGAAGTCTAGAATTTGGGGTCTTCAAAAAAAATCTACTAGTATGCTTCTTTGAGGAAATCAATATCTTTGAGACTGTTTTACCTTTCTCAAAATTAAGAATGAGGGCTGGAGCGATGACACTTGCTCTGCTCAACTCAACAGATAACTGTGAGGATCAGATTAGATTATGTAGCACCCAATTACAGAAACAATAATTGGTAGTGGCCAGTCAGTATTTTAGTAGAATCATCCCACTTAGAGCTGAATTCTTAGCTGTTACAGTACTAGCAATGTATACTTCACCGAGTTACATTGGCCTGGGTGACTGCCATGGTCTCCAAACTCTCAGAGGCCTGAGGGACAGGAAATGGAAGGTCTGTGCTGTAGATGGGCCAGGAATGGTGACTTAGTTTTAAGATTTATCTCTTTCATTTCAATGAATCATTTAACCCCTCTGAGCTTCAGTTTTTTTCTGAATAGAGAAATGGTCCAAAATCTCAGAGGTGTTCACTTTTTACAATGGGACTCTTTTTTCCTATTTAAAATCTTGTGAAGTTCCAAAATATAAACCTGACACAAAACAATGCATAATTTTCACATGCAGTTTAAAACTTTCATTGTTTGCAAACGAGGCCCTAGGCGTATGGCTTGAAAACCACTGGTTTAGTTCATATTTAAGATCCAGCGCTGAAAGATATCCATTTATTAATTTAAAGTGAGAGATGTTCCTGCCTAAAGAATTGCTAGTGATCATCTTTGTGAGAGACATCTTGCCCTGGTGGTCATGTCTACTCAGGAAATCAACCTTAGCTCAGAACTCTAAGCATAAAATAAATCAAAGCAAGTTCCACATTTGTGAGAACTAGTTCCATCAAGCAATGTGAACTAATTTAATGGTCTTCATTATGCTAATAATTTTTTCTCTCTAAAGAACTGGACAGGAAAATCTAGAATCTCAGCACCATCCCGTAGGCCAGTATTGGGAGAAACACTCACTGTAGTCTTAGCCTTTGTCTTTTTATGCCTCCATGTAGATCTCCACACTCCTATTGACATGATTGTCCTCCTAACATTCAGAGTATGAATCATGGACTCCACGGTGAGAAATTTTCAGGTCATGTTTGAATGCTTTTTATAGAATCCCAGCCAGGTAGTCATTCAGGCTCTGCTTGTCCATGTTCTAAGTTGGAGGGTTTGCTACCACTGGCAGTAGAGCCATTTCTCTTTCCTCTAAAGAGTAATTCTTTGACATTTCTTTCATACATTGATCTAAAATATGACTCTCCATAGCTTCAAATACTGTTAAATGTGTAGCTATCTGATGAATAAGTCATATCACAGCATGCCCTGGATTGCACAAGATTCTGAGCTACTCCAGGACTGAGCCTGGACCTGAAGGATTCATCTTTGTTTGCCAACTGCCTAACAATACCTGACTTATAGAGAACACTTGAATGACTATATTGAATTGCCGCTGCATCCTCACAGCTTCAGAAAACTTGGGTTTCCAAACCACACTGGGGTCATTTTTAGGATGCAGATTGAACTGTCACCTAGTTTTAGTCACTGAAAGCATGAGGCTGGTAGAACATGGCAACTAATGATGGGAACCAGAGACTGGCGACTTGGGCTCTAATCCTGGCCTTTCCATTTGTGAGCTATATGACTTTGGGCAAGTTACTTACTATCTCTGTATCCGTCAAACGGATATTAGCTAATGTGAGGATTTAATGAGTTATGCCCCTAAAGCTCTTAGAACAGAATCAGGCATGTTGTAAACATTCAATAAGTATTGATTCTCAGGAATTCATCCTGGTTTAGTGGAAGGAGCATAAACTTTGAGTTAGGCAAGCCAGGCTTTCAATTGACAAATTCATACTCTGGTTCTTTTTCTTGGGTAATCATTTACTTTCGCTAAATTTCTTTCGTCGTGTGTAAAATGTGGATAATAACATGGCAGTGGGGAGAAAATGCCACTTAACACTACAATAGACTATAGGCCTTCTGATTCCTAGACTCTAAGTTTAGAGAAACAACCTGATGGGCCTGCTTTGGAGATGAAGGAGGAAGACCCAGGCAGAGAACTAAACCGCTTGCATGAGAAAGTAAGAATTTTGAGCATCCCTGAGCTTGACATGAAAGCACCAACCCAAGAAGGAGAGATGTTGGGCAAAATAGCCAAGAGCCTGGGGTTCTATTTGGTGCAATCGTCTAAATATACAATGTTGAGTTGTTTGCTACTTTGCACCACAGTGGACCATTCCTTAGCTTTTGACCAGAACATAAATAGATGTTTATTACACCAACAGTCATATATAGGTGATACTTTGGGGAGTGAAGAAATGGGGGTGATGTGTTTATGGTATTGGGCAAATGGTACAGCAGAAGAGAAAGCAAACATAGGGAAATGGAGAGGAGAGGTGGAGAATTTGGCCTGGAAAGAAAAATAGAATGTGTAGTGAGCAAGAGAAACCTGGAGATGTGGGGAGGAAGAGCAGATTTCTCACCAGTGTGTGAATGGCAATCAGGCCTTTTTATTTTATACTAATCTTAAAGGATTAAAAAACTGACCGGGGTCAGTTGAAGAACTTAAGTGCCTCGTCATTTGAGTTACACACCCCGCAGGGTTCTTACACTTAGAGTTAATGGATGTAAACTTCTAGCACAAAGTCATCATTCTATAAATGATAACTATCACCCTTCATCCTGTTGATTCATATATTATTCAGTGAGTATATATCTAACCCAAGGAAGCTGGGCAAAGAGCAGCTGGTGTATGCAGGGGGCAGTGGAGCATACAGGCTCATTAATCTTCCCTGTGGGAGATGTACCTAGCGTCCCTCCACCTACTCCCCACATCTCCATCTCTGGCCTGTCTCCTTTCTGCACAAGAAAATATACTCCCTGAAGGAACACCGACTTTCAGGAGTGCCAGGGCAGTGACTCTTTTTATTATTATTTTTTTAATTTAATACATTTTTATTGATGTCAGAGAGAGGAATGGAGAGGGAGAGAGAGAGATAGAAACATCTGTGAAGAGAAAGTCATTGATCGGCTGCCTCCTGCATGCTCCGCACTGGGGATGGAGCCCGCAACCCGGGCATGTGCCCTGACCGGGAATCGAACCGCCGTCTCCTGCATCATAGATCAATGTGCTCAACTGCTGAGCCACGCCTGGCTGGGCAGGGCTGTCACTCTTGGGGAGCACAGGCACGCTGGTGTGATTATAAAAGATTGTTCCTAAGTCATGTTCATGTTTCAGTGCCTGTGGGCTGAAAGTTTTAAAATGATTTCATTAATCAACTCAGTTAAGGTAGGAGTGACAAGCAGTGTTCTAAAAACGTGCAGTTATTTTTCCCATGATCCATTTTCCAGTAAGTGACTACCAAGATAGCTGGTGCACAAGAATAGGTAATGGCTTTGTTTTCCCAAGATGTAGTCACTGCGATTATTTTTAGATAAAAGATTTGGAGCCAGAAGCACAGCTCACAATTATGTTGCTATGATTCTACAACCAGTTGTTTTGAGGAATTAACCGTGACAACTTTAAAGTCGCCACATTTTCTGGAAAAAAAAAAAAAAATCAGCAGACAAAAACTGAAAATAACAATTTCCATGACGTAAAGTGCTTTCTCCTGCAGTCACCTCACAGCTTGCATACCCCCTTCCCTTAAGCCCTGTCCTGGTCCTCAGCTCTTACCTGTTCTACCAGTTCCTGAAGCCCACTGACAGCCCCTCCTTCAGGAAGCACTAACGCCCCAGTCTGATGGGTGCCCCTCCCTCTGAACTCCTACACTGATTGTGCGTTGTCCACAACCTTCCTTGGAACTCTTCTTCCTCTCCCTTGAATTCTAGTTTATTTTCATATATATCTCATAATTTCCATAGTTAGGTTTGTACTATGTAATGATTTTGCATTACAAAAACAATTTGTCAGAAATCAATGTTAAAAATTTGAAAGAGAGAGGAAAGAAAAAGATTTACAATCTTCTCATCCTAATGCTAATTCTGTGTGCATCATTTTAGGCTGTTTCTTTCTAAACTTTTTTCTGTGCTTATTTTTTCACTGATTTAATTCTAGTGGATATGCAATTTCATATCTTGACTTTTTTCAGAGGAAAATACTAACCCATGGCCCTGGGTTATCAAATATTAACACATTTCCATATTTCACTAATTTTATATAAATAAAATATTACATATATGGTTGAAGTCTTTGTGTACCCCTTTCCCAATTCCACTCCTTTCCTCCCTCTCCATAGACAACTAGAATTAAATGTTTATCATTCCTTTGCATTCCATTTCCATATCCATATCACTTAACAGTTAAATCTTTGATTACTAATGATGTTAAACTTTTCCCCCATAGCATAGCTACTATTAAAGTACTCAGGTTCTAGAGGCAGGTTGACCTGGTTTTGAATTCCTGCTCTGCCACTTGCTAACCATATCCTCTTGGACTTCTCTGCACCTCAGTCTCCTCATCTATAAAATGGACACAATAGCCATTCCTACTATTCTTTATCATATTGTTATGAAGATCAAATTATACACCGCAGGTAATATTCTCCTCACAGTGCTCAGCACTCAATACCTTTCATGATTATTCTAGAGCCTCTCTCTTTTCTTGCCCCCATTCTTCTTAAAAAGATTTGATGACCTAAAACTTGTGAAACACTTTATCAAACATGATTGGGTTTACTCCTCACAAAGCTTTATGAGATAATATTGCAGTGATCCCCTTTGATAAACAAGGAAACTGAGCCCAAGAGGTCCTCCACCAGCAGGGAGCAGAACTGTGTCTGAACTTGAGTCTCTGCTGCCAGCACCTCACATTTTGCAGGTAGCCCCACCACCTCTGAAACCTAAGTCATTTTATGATACAATAGCGCTCGTCTAGGAGGTAGTTTTAGTATTGTTCTTTAATGCAATCATTATAGATAGATCCTAGTTTCTCTCTTATTTGTAATTGTTTTCCTTCTCTATTTTTGAATATTCTGTATGAAATATTTCTTTTTTTATAAAACTAGATATACACTCTTAAGTTCAACAGTGTTGCTAATAATATAACTATATTATATGTACATTGTTAGAGATTTACTATCTCTAAGCTTGATATTACTTTTTTCTGGTATTTTAATATGGCAAAATAAAGGTCTTTAGTAATTCCTGCATCCAAATTTAGTCCACTGATGTATTAATAATAAACATTTCAACTTAAATAACCCAATAATGATTGTGATTATTTATTAATAGTTAGCTGAAATAGGATTAAAATTTTGTGATTCTAGAAATTAATTTTAAAATAAAAATAAAAATAATAAGCCTTATTAAGTATATTTATAAACCATATTTCACAAATCTTAGTTTTAATTTTTTTTAAGGTACCAAAAAAAAGTATTCTGGATCTAGATTATAATATACTCTTGCATGCATTAATAGGATACAATAAATATCCATTTTGTTTACACAAATCTTAAACTACAAGAAAGTTTTAAGATGTCATTTATGGTATCCATATTTTTCTCAGTTTATCAACACTCACTTTTTTCTTTGAATATGCTGACATCTCTCCCATTAAGTGACATTCTCCTTATCATATGTAAGAAAACCAGATTCAGAGCACCCAGGAGGACTGGGAGTTAATGAGGCAGTTACAGACAACATGGCAAGGCCCCGGGGCCTGGTGAAAGGAGGGACCCTTAACGGCGGCTGGAGGAGCAGAGTGCATCTCAAGATTCAGGGCAAGTGTGAGTTAGCGAACACACTATATTACAAAGGCTATTTCGTGAAATAAACGCTGAAGTAGATAGAAAAGACCAATAGATCCAGCAAACCTAAATCCAGTGTTTGTTTTGGTTTTCCTCCAATAAGAGAATAATCGGGTTCTTTTTTCTTCCAGAAACCACAGAGTTTGGGTAAGTGGCAGTGAGGTTCCTGCCAGTGTATAAAAACTATCGCTTTATAAATGACAGTCTGCCCCTCACCTGGGGATCTGCCAATTCACCCAGCTACTCACTAGCGATACTCTGGGTCTGGCCTTTCGCCAGCACCTGAAAAGAGATCAAGGCATCTAAGCCTCACTGTGGCGCTCACGTGAGCGCTCCTCCAGCGGACGCCTTCTCCAGGAGGCCCGCAGTCACCACGCAGAGAGCCCCTTGCAGCCCACAAAGGGTAGGCTGTATTAGCAGGAGAATGCTCACACGTCCCAAAACAGTTTCAGAAAACTCATCGAAACCGCCTGGATGAAAAGGCAACAGGAACACTCCAGGGCCTGGTACCGGCTTCCTGCCTAGCAGGTAGGCATTTAGAGGGTGGTAACTACCTTGACCTTGGAAACACACCGGAGATGCCCACTCTCACCTGCTAACTGGGAGTCATTTCCTCTAAGAAAGTTTAAGCAATCTTTATAAAAGATGGTATGAGGGAAGATGAAAATTCTTTTAAAAAATTATGTAGTAAAACATCAAACTTAAAACTGGGGCGTATGAGGCCTTGCTCTTCTGTGCTTCGATTTTCTAGAAACAGCTTCAGGCAGCGGGCTCAGGAGTTGGACGAATTCAGAGGCCATTTAGGGCAAGCCAGGGTGGGATTAGATGTTCCAGTCTGCACTATTCTCCTAAGCCTGCCATGATCTGAACTTGAGCTCTTGAGCCTGGGCCAGAACCAGACTGACGTCCAGGGGTGAGCAGGAGAGCAAAGGCCACAGCAGCGTCCGGGCAACTGCTGCGCAGAATTCTCTAGAGAACGCCTTTCGCTCTGTTCTCTCCCAGCACCGATCAAATGTCCCCAAACCCCTCTCCCCCCCTTAGTGTCACCATAGCTCCCTACTGCTGAAGTCATATACCTTTTTAAGGTGATGAAAAGAAATGCTAACCGTTCTCTCTCTCCTTTGGCCTCAGTGGAAAAGTTATGTTTCAGCAATCTTTCACAGTATACGGAACTGGCCCAGCTTTACTAAGGCTGAAGTTTGCTCCATAACTTCATTAGGAAATTATCTGTACTGGGAAAAAAGTCCTTAGTTAATATCAAGACCAATTAATAGAAATATTTGCATAATATCCCAATTAGAAAAATGTCTTAAGTGTATATCATATATGTACATATATATATTTGTAATTAATTTTGTCATCATTCACAGTACAAGTATGAAGAGTAAAAATTTAATTGAAGATGCTTTGTTCATTGTTAATTCATTTCATATTCTCTGTGAGAACTTACGATAGTGAATGTATTCGATGTTCAGGTGGCTTTCCAGTGCTTTCATTTGCAGTTCAGTAATTGGTAATTCAAGGTAAATAAAACATTAAAAAACAAAAACCTTCAATTACTATAATAAAATATAAATTAGTTATTCTACTAGGTTTTAAAAAACTTTTAAGTCTACTGGGTTTGTAAGAAAAGTCTGTGAGATGTTATTGATTCCGAATTCAGTTTTAGGTAACATGTTAAAAATAGATTCCCCTAACATAACATTATAAAATATTAGAAATATTTTTAAAATGCCTTGGGCTGTGGCTCAAAGTAGAGAAAAAAACCCAGACCAATTTTAATTAATTAATTTTAATTAATTTAGTCTAAAAATGTCCAAATATAAGATGATCCCATTTGTTTTCAGGTGCATTTTCAAAAATATGTTTGGGACAGCTTGATATGTTAAAATGTTGACATATAAGTGAAATAGTGAAATGTCCACACAATATTAGGCTACTTACATGTATCAAATATACTAATTTAGATATGTTGCTTTTTTCCACTGTCATATTTACTATATATTTACAATCACTACAATATAATAATTATTGTACTATATTTTAAAGTTATATTTTAAAAGCTCATTTATTTTTTTTTTAAATGTAGATTCCAGATTTTACAAATTGAATTTATGTCAGGCTAAGTGACTTCTCCCATCAGTATGCTGTTTATCAAAATAAAGTAATTAAGAGAGCGACTCCTTAATATGAGAGACTAAGAAATGGTGTACAATGTGACTTCATTTTTTTCTGAGAGGTAATTTGGATTGAAAAAAAAAAACTTAAACAACACTCATCTTATAAATATATATATATGTTTACACAATAGAAATTCAAAAACTATAAAGGGCTTTAGTGAAGTAAGCCCCATTTAGGTAGTCAACAAATATTTACTAAATAAATAAGTAATGGATATTTTTATGCTATCTTCTTTCTGTTTGTTAATATGTATTCTTTCTACAAGCAGAAAAAACATAAAAACAAATTTGTTCCCCCATAAATCTGAAAATTATAGCTAGACATGTGTTTCTTTTTCAGAATGTATTATAATACTTCCAGACCTCCATTGAAATTTTGGCAGAAAGGTCCAATCCTTAAATTAGCCCAGATCACTTTAGGGATAGTTTTCGTGCTAGTAACCCTATTTGTAGCTCCAAAGATCCCCATGTTCTTGCACTGTGTAAGCAATATGAGGAAAATTCTTTGGAATAAAAACCTACCAAAGTTAACAGAGTTTTTGAACAGAATTCTCTTCACTACCTACAACTAAGGAAGCTACTGTGAAAACTGTCTTAATGTTTTTAAATGCATTTGGGTAGTAAAGTTGTAACCAATTAATTACTGTTATTTAACTAATTAAAATTCTGTTGATCTCGGTGAAGTCAATACATTTCACAGGTTGCAAGCACTTTGGATAGTGGCAAACTTTTCTAACTAGGGCAGCAGCTGCCAGGACCAGCCCAGTCAGGACGATGGAGGACTTCTTCCCAGGAGTTTCATGTGTGCCCACGTGGTATTCTGAGTCCCCTTAAACCTGCTGTTCCTCTCAGTCCTGCCTTCCTCTGCTGTTCAAAATGTAAGGTGTATTGATTGATACTATTGGATAGTTTCAGTCCATGTTGCTATGTGCTGCCTTCCTGGTAACCCACCCTTGCTTTACTGTCCCCAGAAACCTTTTCATCATGCTCTACAGAACCTCCATTTTACTATTTAAAACAAACAAATGAAAACCCAATTCCTTTATATCTTTATCGTCAGATTGTTTGCTGGCTTCTCTGGGAGGCAGAAGCTAAAATGGAGTTAGAAGTACACAAGGTTTATTGGAGAGTAACACCTGTGAATGATAAAAGGGGCAAGGAGTCAGATTGGAAATGAAACGCCCAGTGGTGAGCTAGAGAAGAGCCTGATGATTAGGAGAATGGCAGGTCCCAGGGTTTCCATAGTTAGTCATTGGTTGGGGTATCCAGGAAAAGTGTGGCCTCCACTCAAAAGCTGAGGCAGATCCCTCAGGTGCTAACAGCTGGAGGCTGTCAGCTAACTGCACTTGTTGAGGCTGAACATCCAGGGCTTTCTGGAAAGGAGATCAGAGAGATGCAACTGCAATGCTGCCTCATAGACGAATTCCTCCACTGCCCTACCTGTGAAATCTTAACTCCAACATCCTACGCACTTACCCTAATGCCCTGTCTTTCCGCCGTTCTACTCCTTTACTCCCATATTTGTTCTTTAATTTCATGTGAAACTTCCACTCTCTTATTCTTTCAACATTTCAGCCCTCTCTTGATTTTACTATTTTCTCCAGATAGACAGCCTCAGTTCACCACCATTTCATCAGTTCTCCAGCCAATATCCTTAAATTCCTTGCCCCTTTGTCCCAAGTGCCCACACTGCAAAACCCTGTTTATCTATCTGCCTTCTTTCTTCCTATACTCAAATTGCTGGCTGCAGCTAAAGAAAATCATACAACACTGCAGCTTAATGTCACATGGTTTCCAATCTTAGCCGAACCCTAAACATTGTCCAGAAATCCTATAATTAGGTACTTCCTTCTCACATGGCATCTGAAGAAACATCTTGTAATTTTTGTTTTGCAACATGTTAAAGAGCATGATGGGAAAAGCATGGACTTTGGGGGCATATGGATTAGATTTGAATTCTAGCTCTTTACTGCCTCTGGGTCTTCTTTCTCAATCTTAAAAACGGAGCTGACACTAACTGTTGATGACAGATTGTTTTGTGATTACAGAAAATATATAACTGGTTTAGGGAGAAGTCCGAAATCATTGGACACACGTACTCTAAGGTTTTTCCCACTAGCTGCTACCAACTGTACTCTATTAAAAATGCCCCTTTCCACTGAGTACATCTCAATCCAATTTCATAATGTTTTGGACATTTTAAGTTATTTCAAGTCCTCTTCTCCACTAGTGAAGGTTAGATAGGAGGCTGTGTGTGTGTGTGTGTGTGTGTGTGTGTGTGTGTGTGGTAAAGACATGATCTGCTTTCTTGAACTCTACACTGCCCTCCTTCCACTTTTCCCTCCCGTGTCTGAAAAGGAAAATAGGCAGAGAACAATTTGCCTCTGTACACTGTCAAGATTGCTGTCCCCTTTCATTGTATATTGTCTATAGGTTCAGTATGACCAGGTAGTGACCACAATTAATTCCATTGACAAAGACATCAGTCTTAAGCAGTTCCAGTAAACACTGACGGTCTCTTGGAAGACTTTGGCTCAATTCCATCCCTCCCAGTCCCACCCCCCACCCGAAGGACTGCTCCATGATTCAGTGGTCCATATCTTACCTATTTTCTCATTGGCCATTGCAACCCAACTCTGGAGCCAAAGGTGCAGGTGGAATTCATTTCTGGTTATCTCTTGGGAATCAGGGACTTGAGATGAGGTGTCCTTGCCCTCTTGGTCTGGCCACACCACCTGACCACCTCTCCCTAATCTTACTCCCTCTAATTTGGTCATGCCAGGCAGGACAGGAAACCCAGTAGCTAGGAAGACATCCAAAAGGTATGTTCAGGGAATCACAGCCCAGAATGAGGGCGTCAATAAACTTCGCCTTAAATAATTTAGTCAATATTTCTCAAGTGTACCATTTTACCATAATTCCTGGAATAATTAGTAACCTCAAAAGGTCAAGAAAAGATGTCAATCAGAACTTTACTCCATTCTGATACATATATACAAAGCATCATCTGTAACTGACCTGGATATACCAAAGGATTTCATTTTCTCTTGGTGAGGTATAACAGCTCCATTTCTAGATTGCATGCCTCTATCACCAATATAGGGTGCACACTTGCACCGTTCTAAGGACTACTCACAACAATTCAGTCCTCACAACAATCCTGTGAGGTATTTACTATTATAATCCCCAAATTGCAAATGAGGAAATTGAGACACAGACAGGTTTAGTAACTTATATGTTTCCCTTCACCTTTGTATAGTTGAATGTATCTGTTGGGAATCCTATTAAGATTATCAAATCCATCATCAAAAGACATAGTTTCTTAATTTTCTTTTTTTTTGTTATTAGAAATGATTATTTGAGATAACAACCCATGATAAATGCAGTAAAGTGTCCCTTTTGTGATCTGAAGAGGTTATAGATCATGGTCCTTGTTAAACCCTCAACACACCAGAATTACTGCTCCTTGGGATTTTTAGGCTTCATTTACAAGTCTGTTTCTATCAAATGGTAATTGTTCTTTAGGAACTATTTTAATTGTTATTGGTTTGTTGGATTTTTCTACATTTTGTTTGTTTTGGTATTTTCTATTTTTGTAAACATTAATTTCTCTTGAGGTTTCCCCATATTATGCACAAGATTTTCTTCTAATTTTGAAGTATTACTTTAATCCTTTGTTATTTCACTCTTTAGTTCTCTGGTTGTTTGCTCAAAATGATAAATTTACATAAGAAAAATACATGTAAGTTCAACTTAATCAGTTCATTGATTCAAATCCAAAGAATTAAAGATTTATGAATGGAATGTTTATTTTTAATTTTTAAATAATCTATTTTGAATGCAATATTTTAAATAAAGAATTGAATATGGCCCGGCTGGGCATGGCTCAGCAGTTGAGCATCGACCTAGGATCCAGGCAGTCAGGGTTCGATTCCCGGTCAGGGTACATGCCTGGGTTGCGGGGTCACAGCCGATCAATGACTCTCTCATCATTGATGTTTCTATCTCTCTCTCTCCCCCTCCTTTCCTCTCTCTGAAATCAATAAAGATATATTTAAAAAAAAAAAGAATTGAATATGGTTTGATATTAAATATGGTGTTTTTAGTACTATTTTCCTCTTTGTGATCTATTTTATATTTTTAAAAGTTCCTTCACATTAAATATCTGAATTTCATGTAAACAACTAAATTTACATACATATATACACACAAACATACAAGTCACTATTTTCATTACTTGTATTATCTCTGCTTATAAGATTAATCACCAAAATACTAAAGTTCAATAAAAAATGTCTTTGCTTGTGAGATTCTCCTTATGGTCTTTACATTCTGTTACAACAGAACAAAAATATGCCAGTTTACAACATCAGGCTTAGTAATGGTTAGGTAGTCCTTAGGCTCTGGATCTGGTGCTATGATAAATTTTAATCATTCTGAGAACCGAGGATACTGGGTGTACTATGGATGTGGGGGAAAACATCAGCTCAGTAAATATTCAGAATCCATATGTTAAAAAAATGGATAGTTACAGTTTACTTCATATACATAATATTTTCACTTAGTATTTCAATTATTTTAATTGTATTAGATCTCTATCCTCCCAAGTTTAATTAGTAGGAAGGCAAAAATGTTTCTTTTTGGTGCCAACTTCAAAAATAGCAACATGTTTTTACTATTTGCCTTTACTCTTAATAGGTATTGAAATATTTTACATAGTCCTAACTTCATATGTACTTTTTCTGTGTGTGTAGTAGCATGCCCTTCATATTGAAAAAAAAAAAATGTAGAAAGCTGACTGGAGTAAATGATTTTTAAAAAACACTTCTTAGGATTGAGTGGCATTTGGCAGAGTTTTGGAATAACAAGTATTTATTGAACTCACAAAGGACCAAGGTATATGTGTAATAGTTCATTTTTTTTTCTTAGAACTTATAAAACAAGATCGGTATTTAATAAATGTTGTACCTAATATGAGATTATGGTAACTATAAATCATGAAAAAAAGGATGCTTTGCTACGTAGTTGGCCCTTGAGGCACCCACTCCCATGCAGTAGAAAATCCAGGTATAACTTTTGACATCCAAGTTGTCCCTCTGTATCCACTGGGGATTGGTTCCAGGACTCCAGAGGATACCGACATCCACAGATGCTCAAGACCCTTATATATGGCATAGAACAATGCATACAATCAGCCCTCCCCATCCATGGATTCCCAACTGCAAATGAAAAATACTGTTTTTAATATACAGTTGGTTGAATTTGCGGATGGGAAACCCCAGGGAATATAGAGCGCGGCCAACTGTATATTTGTTGAAACAATCCACACATAAATGGACCCTCATAGTTCAAACCTGTGTTGTTCAAGGGTCAACTGTAGTCCTATAGCTTCTGTTAATTTATTTTTTTTAGGCTTCCTTTGGAACTTATACTATTCAAGCATCACATTAATGAGCTAATGAACATTTAAATGAGAACAAGAAACCAATCACATTCTTCTTTCATGTTTCTGTCACACTCTGTTCTCAGAAACAGTTGACTCTTGGGCAGCTGCTCATGATTTGGAGAAATAAGTGGAGCTTTACCAGAGGGAGACTAAATGTAAAACCAGATAAATCACAATACAAATGTGTGATAGACTATAAACCTAAATGTAATTTAAGCTCTAAAAGTTTGAAGCAGTATTCCCCAATTTTACGGTGTTTAAATACAAATATGAGGCCTTGGTTAGCAAACCTCCAAAAGAAAAAGCCTCCCTGGAGTCAAAGTCGGCTGAACATAGGGACTTGCTTTGTGGTTTACCTCGCCACTTCCTACAGCGCTGGGCTAGTATCTAGTAATTAAATGAGCTATTTTATATCTACACGTCAGAAGGATAGTATTGCCAACGAGATTTGAAGAGAGCATGCTGCTCCCTCTCGGGACCCCTGCTCCTGCACCCTGGGCTCAGCTGAAGGGTGGAAACTGACCAGGTGCGGGAGGAACGTGCAGGGCGGGTGGTAACCCGAGTGACGCTCCCGTTACATCCGTTGGTGCCATTCTGACTCCTTTTTGGTTGCTTACCTGAAACAGTGGGCTCTAGATTAAAAACGGCCGCCCCTCCCAGAACCTTCCAGTAGTAAGCACCCTTGGGTCTTTTATTGTCTCTGCTTTTAATTGCGTATACCTCGGTGTTGCAGCTATTTTGTTACTTGTCTCCCACTCCAATGAATTTTCGAGGTGAAGAACACTACCTTTCCACCCCCCACAGTGATCTGTAAACGATGTCTGTGCCGTGAGCGACGACGATTTTAACCCCAGTCCCACACGACCCGGGAGTCCCTCAGCCCCTTCCAGACTGGTCTCCAGCTCAGCGGGCGTGCTGCGAAGGCAGGTCTTGCAGGGCGCTTTCGAGAGGTGCCCTGCAGGGCCTCAGGGATTACCCACGGGGGGTTGCTGAAGTGGGGGTCCCGGGCCACGTTACATCGCCTTCTTCTCAAATCGCGGGGCGCGGAGATGGGGAAGGAGGGAAGCAGCTCGTGCGTCGCGCCCACCTATTCGCCGCGGGCTGAGCCCAGCAACAGGAGGAACCACCTCGCCCCGCCCGCAGGCCCCGCCCCCGCCCGGCGCCCGCCTCCGTCCGCGCCCGAGGCCCCGCCCCCAGGCCCCGCCCCGCGCGGCGCACGCCCTCCGCCCCGCCCCCGGCAGGCCCCGCCCCCGGCCCCGCTCAGGCTCCGGCTCCGCGGGCGGAGGGGGCGGAGAAAGCTGCAGCTGCAACTTCGCGTGGAGCCGCGGATCGTGGGCTCAGCCGGGAACCGAGCCGCCGTCCCCGCGGAGCCGCCGCTTCCCCGGCCCGGGCCTCAGCCCAGCCGGCTCGGCCATGGCAGCCGCCGCCGCCGGCGCCGCGGCGGATCCGGCCCCTGCGCTCTCGGCTCGTCGCTGAGCGGCCGTTAACCAGCCCGCCCTCCCGCCGGTGCCGCCGCGGCCCAGGCTCCGCGCAAGTTTCCGCCGCGAAGAAGCAGGAGGCGAAGGCGGGGGAGGACGGACGGACGTGGGGAGCCCGGCGCCCCCGGTCCGCTGGCCCTCCCGCCCGCGATGTGGGGGCGCTTCCTGGCCCCGGAGGCCGGCGGCCGCGACAGCCCGGGCGGAGCCCGCAGCTTCCCAGCGGGTAAGTAACGGGACAGCGCCCGGGCCGGCGTGGGGGCGCGGCCGAGCGCAGCGCCCGGGACCCGCTGCCTCCCTCCCTCCCTCCCGGGCCTGGCTCCCCCGGCCGCCCCCGACGCCGCCGCGGGGCCCGTCGCGGCGCTCCCCCCGCTGCCGGCACCCGGACCGGCGGGCTGACGTCTGGCGGGCCGCGTTCCCGGCCCTGTCAGCCCGCGGCGGCCCCGCGGCCCCGCTCACAGCTCTCCCGGCCTCTTCGGGTCGGGCTTTGTTACCCATCCTCCCCCTTTCCCTCGTGGGTGTGTGGCGGACGTGGGTAGCGGGGCTCACGGGGCCCCGCCGGGAAGGTCGCTGCGGCCGCGCTGCGGCGGCGGCGCCTCGGGCGCCTCGGGGCCCGGGTCTGCCGCGCCCACGCCGGCAGCCGCTGCTCTAGGGCGCGTTGCGGGGAGCAGGCTGCCGGTGCTGCCCGCGCTGCGAGTGACCCCGAGCCGCTGGAACCTGGGCCCCGCCGCGCAGCCCTCTCCAGAGTAGGGGGTGACGCGTTCTGCAGGAGCCGGGCGAGGTTTGAGCAACGAGGGTGTTAATTCGATTACAATCCTTTTGCCTCTCCCTTTGTTTTTCAAGGAAATTTTGGGGTTTGCCAGCTTGGGCGTACGAAGGGAACTGTTTGTTTGGGACAGCCTTTCATGCCAGCATCGCTCAGAATTTGTGTAGGAGCCACCAAATTAGGATAAATCCTACCCTAATTTAGGATAAAAAATAAGGCTAGGGCAGTCTGTGACAAGTTGTCTGAAGCTGACAGTTCTTCCAGGCACTTTAATCTTAGTTGATTTTTGAACCCCTTTGAGAAGCTGAAAGTTGTATGGACCCTTTATCCAGAAGTAAACTCCATATGTACGTACACAATTATTTTTCTATTTTAGGTGGTTCTAGGACTCTTATTAAATAACCTTGTTCCATAAAATGTTTGAGCTCAACTTATGTAACTGACATTTTTGTATACAGTTTTCAAAGCTGTTTGCAAAACGAAAAAGCAGAAGCAGCATTTGGAAGTGATTTTCTGCTGTTTAAAAAGTATCCAATACAAACTCAGAAGATTGCTAATTAAAATGTCAAATAATGCAATTCTATGACATAGAAATTGTATGTATATTCAAGGTGTACAACTTGATGTTTTCATATGTATACATTGTGAAATGATCTCCACAATCAAACTAGTTAACGTATTCATCACCTCACAGTTTTTGTTTTGTTTTTTTTGTGTGTGGTGAGAACACTTAATATCTACTCTCTTAGCAAAATTTCAGCAATACCATACAGTATTGTATAAAGTAGTAACCATACTTTATATTTTATCTAGAGATACATACATTTTAAAACCCAGGGTTAGATTTGAAGTCATCTTGTTAAATTTGGTAATGCAAAGCTTTTAGAAATAATAGTAAAAAAACATAAGTAGGGAATTATTTTCTCTAAAATGTATAGTATTTGTCCTAAGAAGAGGAGGCAGCAGTTTGAGAGGTTTCTGATTACCGAGTATTTACAAATCCTGAAATCAAAGTAACTTAAGTGAGAAGACATTTCTTTATCCCTAATGGGCTAGAGGGAGTGGTTTCAGTTATTTGTACATGTCAAAAGCCATCTGTAATGTCTTTGTAACTTAACCTCTTAAAGTTTATTTGTGATAATAACATGTTTGGAAATATAATATTATCCAAGCATTGTATCAGTTTTTCCATTGTTGTATCTATGATAGAAAACATCATAGTGCTTAGAAGTTAAGTAACTGGAGCTTTGAGATTATATTGAAGTCTTTAAATCTTTGCTGTGGCAGAGAATATAGTGGAAGAAGATACTTTATAAATACTACCCAAATTTAAGGAATTTGGTCAGTATTTCTCTACAAAGCATATATTTTATCTCAGTTTTGATAGTGTTGGTAAGTCAGGACATGCTTTTCTGATAAATTTTTTTCAGCTGTATGCTGATAATGGACTAGTTTATAGTAATAATGATGTTATTTGTTATGTTTATTTTTGAGCAAACACATATTGAAAATTATTTTTTATTTAGTTTAAAAAAGTTACACGTTAGATGAAAAACTTTGGCTTCTTTCGCAAATGAGTAGATGGTTAAGGTCAAGATAATGACTTCTGAATTGATTCATGTAGGGATCAATTTTCTTTTCTGAGACTTTGAAGAAAATTCATATTTTTGAATTATTGCCCAGTACATCTTTGACTAAGTTGAGTGATTTTATAGCTTTTCTGAAAACAAAAGAAATCAGTCTTCTGATTCAATGTATCAACAATTATTTTGGTCCTGAGTGCCAGTCTGAAGACAGGGATAAATAATTTCTGGTATTTAAATGTGTGTATCTCAATATGTTGGTTAGTTCTAAGTGTCCTAAAACTGGTTTGTTTATACAAAAATGTATCGACTAAAGGGAAACCCAAAGGTATCATAGAACCAGTGTTCTAAAAAAATGGAAGCAACTTTCTTTTTAAAGTAATGGCAGTAAAAACAAATAGAAATAATAATGTGTGGTTTGGAAAATACTGAACTTTTGACCTTTGCTTTAGGATTTAACTTTCTTTTGGTTTTACCAACATTTTTTCAGCTTTATAGAGTAACTGTTATAAATGAAAATAAGATAAATATTTTCTTACATTTCTGTACATTCAAACACCTCCGCCTTTTTTCGCTATTGGCTTGGCAAGTGAGGTTAGAAAGCTAATTTTAAATAGAACATGTGGTATGTTTTTATGCATTTGGTTGAGTGTTTGAGAATATACCCTATTATTCAAAATGTATACTAGTGTCAAAGCTGGATGAAGGATGGATGTATTTCTTTCAGGTGTTAAAAATCTAGTATGATGCAGTGGTATTTTGAGTGCTTTATTGAATAAAAAATATTGACATATTCAATCTGAAAACATTTAGAGGTAGGATATGCTGGTTTAAAATGTGCTAAAAGTAAAATTTTATAGAAAACACTTACATGATCCAAAGAAATGTCACTTGTTCAGGGCCTAGAGTTTTTTAAATTTGGCTCTTCCTAGTTGATGCATTGCCATAAGGCATTTAGTGATGTCATAATGATAGTGGTAGTAGTTGGTATGATTACATCAAACACTAAAGTTTTCTGCTGTGGTTCTGAATTAGATGGACCTAAAAGTACTATGGTAACAATGTAATATAACGCTTTTGCCTGAACTCAGCTGGACATGTTCTTTTATAATAGGCATTCGGAGTGAGGGGTTAATCTCAACTTTAGTGATGACTTGTGAAATGAACCTGATTAGTAATTGAAGCTCTGTCACTTCTTAGCTTGAATGAAGTTAATTTGAAGCCAGGCAATAAATGGTGAGTTGACAAGCTCTTTTGTTACGTTGTGAATATTTCTGTATGTTGAGAACAGAGCGTCTTCACAGAGTCATGATTTTTCTGACTGGATGAAATGTGTTGCATGTGCACTCTGAGAAAAAGACGAAGATGTGAAGGCTCCTAGGTAGTATTTTATTGAGTGCTAGCTTAATTAGTTCTCTCAAATTGTGCATTAAGAAATGAAGAATGTGGTCCTCTAGATAATTCCTAAAGCTACAGTGAGATACTAATTATTATGACTAGTTTAAGGATATTTACATTTTATACTGGCAAGATAATATTCTAAAAAGTAGAATTTATTGTATAAGATTATTCATTTTAAGAATGGGAATGATTAACATAAAAAGAATATCAAATTGCTCTTTATACTAATATTTTACTTCTAGTTTCTATTTTTCTTTAATTAAAAACAATCCATTGTCACGTAGTGTAGTGCTTGGCACATAAGCACTTGGTAAATGTGGGCGATAGGCATTGTACTGGACTCCAAGGGTACATCACTGAACAAGGATGATCAGGTCCCAGGTCGACGGGAGCTTACAGCCGAGTGCAGATAAACAGTCTATAAGTAAACCAACAACAGGATAATTCTGCTAGTGTTATGTACTGCAAAGAAAAGGGAACAGCGTGAGATGGCAGAGGATGCATGGAGAAGGCTGGTCAGGGAAGGCCTGTCTGAGGAGGTGGCACTACTGAGACTGGAATGATGAGAGGAGCCAGACCTGAGGGCTGGAGTGCTCGGGCGGAGGGGTACAGAAACAGTGCCATGATGCAGGTGAGTCTGGGGGTGTCAGAGCCAGAGCGTCTGGGGCACAGTGAGCAGGGATGCAAGGGGAGGGAGGCCTGATAGTGGAAGGCACTGTGTGAAGCTTGGATTCTGTTCTACAGGAGGGGAAACTGCCGATGCAAGCATAGGGCAAGATGACTGTTCCTTCACTCAGCACACTGAGTGCCTACTGTGAGACGACATCGTTTTAGGTAGTGGGGGAATGAAGCGGACATTCCTTATCCTTGGCATTTATACAGATCTCTCTTGGCTTTTTTTGGGGGGACCGGGGGAGAAAATTTGGAGGGGTGGAGGAAAGGATAGCAGTAGAGGAGCAGGTTAATAGGTCATTGCAATAATTAGGTGAAAGGTGAGGGCCTGGTTTTGAGTGGTTAGATTGGATTTGGGGAGAATGGGTTTGAAATATACTTAGAACTAAAGGTGACAGAACTTACTGACAGTTTGGAGGTGGCAAATGAGGGAGAGGAGAGCCAAAGATGGCGTCGTAGTTTTGGCTTCAGTAATTATAACGGGTGGTGGTGTCATTTCCTGAGGTGGGGAAGAGTGTGAGGAAAACAAGGAATCAAGGGTGTGAGGAGTCAAGAGTTTTATTTTGGCCGTGCGAAGTTTGAGGTGCCCTTTTAGAGGTTCACGGGAGAGTTGAGTAGGAAGCTGGGTGCACAAGTCTGGAGCTCAGAAGGGAGATGGGAGAGGTGGAGGTAGGAATTTTGTTGTATGTGGTGTTTATGTGGCATTTAAAGGTGATCACTCGGAGGGAGTATAGAGAAGACAGCAGAGACTAGATAGGTCAGCGTAGGCTCCAGCTTTGGGACGCTCAGTGTTGAGTCAGGTAGAGGAAGAGGAGCCGCCTGAAGAGACTGAGCAGCAGCCAGTGAAGTAGAGGAAAACCAGAAGAGGGGGTGTCCCGCGGAGAGGGGGCTGGTGAAGGAAGGAGGGAGCACCAGAGCCTTGTGCTTCCAGGAGGCCATGTGGATGTCAGAAGAGAATGGATCAATGCCGTTGGCCAGTTTCAGTGAGACTCACAAAAATTTAAAACTGGCGGAGATTAGAGAGTCTCTAATGCAGCCAGCTCACTTTATTGTGTCGAGATTGATGTATAAGTGCTCCATAAATGTTTGAATTGCTTTCCCCTTACCACGTCTCAACCTAGGGTGACCCGATGTCTGGGTTTACTTGGAGTGTTCAGCTTTAAAACTAGGGCAGGTGCCTCCTGGGATGCCTTATCCCGAACAGTGGCTGAGTCTTGACTAGAGGACTGTGCCCAGGGCATCTGAACTAGTGTAAGTTTTTCTTCCCATCAGAATAGAAGGTGTTCTCAATCAGGGACCAGGCTTTGGTGTTCAGTTTTATTTCATTCTTTGGCCTGAGAATCTGCCTCAAACTTGTATAGGTTTCCCCTGCTATCTGAAAGAAGAGCATTCCTGTGAAACCTTTGTAAGCCAAAGTGGCATAAAGCAAAGAAGTAATTACCATTAGTTTATGTGGAAAAACTTTTGTGTTCCCAAGCCCTCAAAGAACCTACCAAATCATTCCAAATAACACATAAAACCTAAAATTACCATACAGTAAAAGCAGTGCCACCCTCACCACTCAGGGTGCACGCTGCCCTTATAAACAACTTGCTGCTATGCAAAAGTTGAAAGACGTTTTTGTTTTTCACCTTTCTTTGTAGAAGCAAAAATCCTCTTTAGATTTCTTTCTGTTATTAGAAACAGGTACAGATCTCCTTTACTGAAAATGGGGCTATGTCCCAATGAAGCCATCATAAATTGAAAATATTTTAAGTTGAAAATGCATTTAATACACCTAACCTACTGAGCGTCATAGCTTAGACTAGCCTAAACATGTTAGAACTCTGACAGCCTGAAGTTGGGCAGAATCATCCAACGCAAAGCCTATTTTATAATAAAGTGTTGAATATCATAATTTAATATGTGTATTGCTTTTGCACCATTGTAAAGTCAAAATTGTAGTCAAACCATTATAAGTTGCATTATAAGTTGGGGACTGTTTGTACTAATGCAGGTCTTTCGTAAAAGCGAAGTGGCGTGAAGTAAATTTTTGAAAAGCAGGGGATACCTGTAACTATGACTGTTTTTGCTTTTTTTGTGATAAATTATTTTAAGACTTCATTAGGTAGTGCTAATAACTTAAATTGATAAGAGTTCAAATTTGAAGAGAATGAATTTAAAATCAGGAACTTTGTTTTGTGCCCTCTTTACATAGAGTCTAGTAAATAAATTTGCTTGCTTTATTGCTGCTGCCTTTCGGTAGTGAAGTTTAGAGTTCTGAGATGAACTCTAGATTTATTAATAATAAAAACCATATCCTTCTGAAAGAGAATGGGATGAAAGATTTGGGCTACATTTCATGTAACGTTTAACATTTTCTACTAGGTGGTTACGTTATTCTTGTAGAGGCAGAGATTGTGTTTGTTGACCATTAGAAATACATACTTCCTTGCCATGACATTACTGAAGCTTTTCTGAAACCTTTTCATTAATCCTGAGCGTTCCATCTGATTTTAGGAATCATGTACTGAAAAGTTTGACTAGAAATTAAGTTTCTTAATATTAGGGAGACATTTATAAATTTTCTCAACTTATTGTAGAGTGTTAGTTTTAAAACACTCCAAAATAAGTTGAAATTTAACTAGACTACTGTTTGTCCCCATGTATGAAAATTAACTCAAAATGTATCAAAGACCTAAATATAAGACCTGAAACAATAAATTACATAGAAGAAAACATAGGTATTAAATTTATGGACCTTGGTCTTAAGGAGGATTTTATGAATTTTACCCCAGAGGCAAAGGAAGTAAAAGCAAAAATAAATGAATGGGTCTATATTCAAACTAAAAAGCTTCTGCACAGCAAAAGAAATGGCCAACAAACAAAAAACAACCAACCGAATGGGAGAATATATTTCAAACAGTAGACAAGGGGTTAATATCCCAAATACATGAACTCATACAACTCTACACCAGACAAACAATTCAGTTGACAAATGGGCAAAGGAGCTGAACAGACACTTCTCCCAGGAAATACAGATGGCAAACAGATATATGAAAAGATGCTTAACTTTACTATTAGGGAAATTCAAATCAAAATACAACAAGATACTACCTCACACCTGTTAGAATGGCTATTATCAACAAGACAAGTAATAAGTGTTGGAGAGGTTGTGGAGAAAAGAACCCTCATTCACTGCCTGTGGGAATGTAAACTGGTACAGCCACTATGGAGAACAGTATGAAGTTTCCTCAAAAAAAATTAAGAATAGTTACCATATGACCCAGCAAGCCCTCTTCTGGGTATCTACCTGAGGAATTTGAAAACATTTATTTGCAAAAATATATACACCCCTATGTTCATTGCAGCATTATTAGCAGTGACCAAGACGTGGATACAACCAAAGTGTCCTTTGCTAGATGATTGGGTAAAGAAGATGTGGTACATATATACCATAGAACACTACTCAGCCATAAGAAAAGATGAAATACTGCCTTTTGTGACAACATGGACGGATCTTGAGAATATCATCCTAAGCAAAATAACTCAGACAGAAAGTCCAAAACCATATGATCTCATTTATATGTGGGATATAAAACTGAAAGCAACAAATGAACAAACAAGACAAACAAAAACTCATGGACACTCTTAACAGTATGGTGATTACTAGAGGGAAGGGGGTTGGGGTTTGTAAAGGGTAAAGGGGATCAAATATATGGTGATGGAAGAAGATTTGACTTGGGCAGTAGACACACAATGCAGTATACAGATGATGTATTATAGAATTGTACACTTGAAACATTTTATTAACCAATGTCACACCAGTAAATTTAATAAGAAACTAAAATTTTGTTTTAGTTTTTGCCTTGAATGTACTGTTTACACTTAAGTTCCTAAATATTAGGTTCCTAAGTATCAGAAAATAAATGGTTAATTGAGAAATAGTCTACTCAGCTTCCTTTGGAGGTCAATGGCTACATAAATAAAAGTAGCATGTATTAGGTCTAACAACTTTTTATTTAGGAAAATTTATTTTAATTTTTTCCTGGGTACTGATAATCCTTCTTAGTTTTGGCATAATTTGCTACCATGTAGAATATTTTTTCTATTAGTTGATATTATTAAATAAGGTAAACCCCTCTGGAATACCACTTGGTATACTCCCTCATGCTCGTAGTGGTTTTATTAAAAACTTATTAGTTTTTACCGCACTTCCCCCCCCCCCCCCCCAGTTTATAAACAAAAACAAAGGCTATGAGAGACTAAATTAAATACGTTGTCCTCATTCCATGTAGCTACCAAAATCCTTTTGAATACAGCATTTCATGTAACTGGAAGATAAGGTTCTTTGGCTTGTCATACTCTGAAATCAACAGGCATGTAATTTTTTCACAGAAGTAGATAGTCTTATCTGTGTTGTTTGCTACCCTACCTCTCTTGAATTCCTTGTTTTGTATGTTTTATGTAATGATTATTTGGTGAATATTAATTGGTTTGAATTAATACTTTTACTGTGAAAGGTGAATCACTTATTTATCCATCTGATTATTGTTCTTTATTGAGGTAATTTAAACCTCAGCCTGAACCAACCTAGTTTAAAGCTCTTCCTTGTTATTCTAGAATTGAAAATAGGAAATTCAGAGTCACTTCTGAAGAATACAGTTTTATATCTTTTGTGGTAATGTTTTAAAAGTTAATTGCAGTAGTAATTAATGAGTTTCCAGATTTTTTTTTTAATTTAGAAAGCAAAGAATACTAGCTGTTGATTACTTAGAATTCAGTTTAAGTTCTTAAATGCCAAAAAACTAATTCCAGTTTGATTGAGATATAATTGATATATAACATTGTATTAGTTTAAGGTGTCTAATATGATGATTACCACAATACGTTTAGTTAACATGCATCACCAGACATAGTTATAATTTGTTATCCTATGATGAGAACTCTTAGGATTTGCTCTCTTAGCAGCTTTCAGATATGCAGTACAATATTGTTGAGTATAGTCACCATGCTGTAAATTAATCCCCAGAACTTATTTATCTTTTACCTGGAAGTGTGTGTTTTTTGACCGCCTTTGCCCATTTCCCCCCTCCCCAGTTCTTGGCAACCACTAGTCTGTTCTATGTTTTCATGAGTTGTTTTTTTTTAGATTTCACATTTAAGTGTGCTCATATGGCGTTTGTCTGTCTCCATCTGGCATAGTTAATGTAGCATAATGTCCTCAGGGTCCATCCATATTGTCACAAATGGCAGGATTTTCTTCTTTTTTATGACTGAATAATATTCCATTGTATATAAACACAACATTTTCTTTATCTGTTCATCCCTTGATGGTCATTTAAGTAGATTCCCTGTCTTGGCTGTTGTAAATGATGGAGTAAAACTTGGGGGTACAATATCTCTTTGAGATGGTAATTTTGTTATATATACCTGGAAGTGGGGATTGCTGGCTCATAAAGTAGTTCTATTTTTAGTTTCTTGAGGAACTTCCACACTGTTTTTCCACAGTGGCTATACCTGTTTACATTCCCACCAACAGTGCACAAGGGATTTCTTTTCTCTTTATCCTTGTGAGTACTTGTTATTACTTTTTGATAATAGCCATTCTGACAGGTGTGAGTTCATATCTCATTGTGGTTTTGCTTTGCATTTCCCTGATGATTAGTGATGATGAGCACCTTTTCATGTATCTAATGACTATTTGTTTGTTTTTGAAAAAAATACCTATTCAGAACTTCTGCCCATTTTTCAGTCAAATTGTTTGGGGTTTTTTGCTATTTAGTATGAGTTCCTTATATTTTTTGGATATCAATCCCTTATCAGATACATGATTTGCAGATATTTTCTCCCATTCCATAGATTGGCTTTTAATTTTCTGATGGTATTCTTTGTTGTGCAGAAACTTTTTAGTTTGATGTAGTCCTCCTACTTGTTTATCTTTGCTTTTGTTGCCTTTGCTTTTGGTGTCAAATTAAAAAAATAAATCATTGCCAAGACTGATGGCAAAGAGCTTACCTCCTATGTTTTCTTCTAGGAGTTTTATGATTTCAGGCCTGATGTTCAAGTCCTTAATCCATTTTGAGTTGATTTTTGTTTATGGTGTAAGATAGTGATCCAGTTTCATTCTTTTGCATGTGGCTATCTGCATTTCCTAACACCTTTCATTGAAGAGACTATCCTTTCCCCATTGTATATTCCTGGCTTCTTTGTAGTAAATCAATTCACCATTATGTATGGATTTATTTCTGGGCCCGTAATTTTGTTCCATTGATCTGTGTGTCTATTTTTATGCTTGGGACTTTAAAAAATACCTTTAAATATTCATTTAATTATCACAACAACTCTATGAAATAGGTACCTATTCCAATTTTTCCTCCTTTTACATATGAAGAAACTGAGGCACAGGTTGGTTAAGTAAGTTACTCAAGTTCTCATTGCTAATAAGTGGTGGTACAGAACTTGAACACAGGCAGCCTGATTTCACAGTCCACATTCTTTTACACTAAGCTATACTATTAATTTTATAAGAAAAGAAAAAAATTAAGACTATTGAAGTTTCTTACCCTAGAGATAACGAGTACTGAAATGGAATGGAGAACTTGGGATAAAGAAAATAAGTATCACTATATTAAGTTTCTTCCATCTTAGCTAGATATTCTCCAGTGAAGTACAGGATTTTCTGTTTGTTTTTTGTGGGGTTATTACTAATATGAATATTTTAAAATGTGTTCTAATGTTATATTCAATTTTTTATTACTTTATTTTGTCTTTTGACCCTATTGGAGATTGTTTTCTCATATTTATTAGGAATTTTGGCCATAAACTCGTCAATCCATTTATAATTATTAGTATATTTTTAGCTGCTTTGGAAAATATTTACTGATCTTTAAATAGACACTTAAATGTACACTAGCTCAAGGGATAGTTTAAAATCTCATGGATTTAAAAATAAACAAACAACAACAACCAAAAAAAGAAAACCTCCTTCTTCCAAATGAAAGAATATTTTTTAGATCTAATTATGTCTTGCAAATTTTAATTTTATACCACGAACATTTATTCGGTACTCAGTGGTAGTAATGACTACATTTATTGACCCTGCCTGACTGTGTAGCTCTGTGCTAGAGACTAAAAAAAGGAAAAGAAAAGTTGTCTTTCAGTCTTCCCAGTATGGTTACGAAGAAGAAAGTCATATATATATGGGTTAATTTAACTTAGTAAATGCTGTTATAGAATTTCGAATGATATATTGGGAGAGCACAAAGTAGTAATTATTTAATACCACCTGGAGGAATTCGAAAACATTTAGAGCAAGTTCATTCTTTACTGGGACTCTTAAATAAGGTAGAGAAGGGAAATGGTGTTGAGTCCCCAAAAACATAATCTGTTTGGAGGCAGTGATTAGGTATGTGTGGCTGGCAAGTGTTTGTAGGGGAGCTGGAGTGGGGAGGTGGGGATTGTGAAGTATTAGAAAATGAAGCTCAATTGGTGAAGAACTTTGCAAAACTTAATGAGTGTAGGTTTCATTTAATATGCAGTGAGGAACCCACAGACCTATGTCAACAGGAGAATGACATAAATATATTTGACTTTAAGATAATTCTGCCAGTAGGGTAGAAGCTGGCTCTGGTGGAGTCACTCCAGCAGGAGATCCTTGCAGCAGTCTAGCCAAAAGGTATGATCTGTGACAGTGGGATGGAGAGGGGGGATCTAATTCAGTTGGTACTTCTGAAAGGGACTGAACAGTTTCAGAAACTGTTTAGATGTATGGGTTAAGGAAAGGATATTTTTTGTTGTTACTGTATTCCCTGGATTTATTCTTCTTTTTAAGTTAGTTGTACATTAATTTCTATTGATGGTAGAATTGGGCAATTGAAGGCTACTGTTCTGAACTTTGTGTAGGAGTACTGTGTATTTGCTAACATTTCAGAGATGATAAAATGTGAGATATATGCATCTTATGTCATAAGCCTTAATGTGCTTTGATATTTTCTGTTTTGTTTTTTATTTAAAAAGGTTGGTCTCAATCTACTAAATGGGTGATAGCCTGCATTTTGAAAATCACTGCCATTTGTATTTGTGATTTGTAGTATGTATTCAGCTTTTTATGTAAAAGTGTAAATCTGCTTTGTCAGTGGTCTTTTTAAAATTTTCTTTTGGCTTAGAGTTGTCATTAAAAAATAAGATTAATAGTTATTCTAAATGTAGTTACAGGCATATTAACATACTATAAAAGACTTGATATTGTATGCATTTTTGCTCCCAATTTAAAAAAACTTCAGAAAGAAAATAAAATATAATAGATTACTTCTTTTTTTTGGTGTAATCTTCCTATATTTTAAGTGTGACTTTTAAAAATAAGTTATCCCCGGGCATTCAGTAGTCTGTGTAAAAGAATTGAAATTTATATTACAAAATGTAATGTACTGCCTTCCAAAGAGAAGTTTGACTGTATGCTGTCTTGGGATCTTTGCTGTTCTTACAGAAATGCTCTTTTTTTTTAGAGAAAACTGATTTTACACAATTTTTCAATTGCTTTAATATGATAGGACCTATAAGACTTTCTTGTCAGAGTTCACTTAACTTTTTGTTAAATGCATAGCACATATCTAGAAATTAAGTAGCTCCCATTTCAGTGGCATAGTCATAAGTATTATGTGAGAAAGTTTTCCTTATTATATCACCTAGTGAGCATATTTTACAGCTAGTTCTTACTATGTGATTCTGGATTGGCTTGAATAGAGACAAGACATATTATTCTTAGACTGAATGCATTTAATCTAAAATAAAGATTAGAATGTTATTTTATTCATGACATCTGTTAATTATCATCAGTGTTCTAAGTACATAAAATATATTGGATTTTTTTTTTTTTTTTTTAAAAAGAAGCATATTTAAAGGTTAAGACAAATCTGAGTTCAGGCTGGGGGATACCAACTTCTATAGATAATTCTATTATTTTATTACGTTATTGTCATTTTGGGAAACCTGAATGAATTGCTTTGCTTTCTTTAAAGGAAAAGTTTGGCAAAAATAAGATCATTGTGATACCCTCATAAATAAATTAAAATACCTTATTAATTTAAAAGAATATTATGTTTTGAATAGGACATCTGTTTTCCTCATTGATTGATCCAATGATTTGTCTGATGTGGTTGGACTTGATATATGCTTCCTTTCTCTAGAGTTCTACTGATGAGAGGATACCTTCCTAGGAAAAAGACCGTACTGGTCTTTTGTCAAAGTATCTGAGTTACTATGCTTCCCTGGAAGAATCTCCTACAACTTTAACAAGCTTAATTTTTTTTCCTTCTTCTAATGGACTAATTGTGATATTGAAACAGATGTATGGCTATCAACCAAAACAAAGAACCAATCTGTTCTAACTTCTTTATTTTGAATTTGAAGAAATCAGTGTTCTTTTATGTTGATATATCTAATTCACTTTATATACATTAATATGCCATTTTGTATATTTGAACATTTAAAAAAGTTAAGGTAGTTTGATTTATATGTTAGAAGGTATTCACTATGTTCCAAACTAGGCCAAATAAAGTCCTGTACCCATTCCAGGTAAAATATCTCCAAAGACTTTTATTAATTGTTACTTAGACCAAGTATAAAATAAAAGGTGCTTAAGTGATAAGTAAATTATTTGGTTTATTAGTGGTAGGGGTTAAGTATTTAAAAAAAATGTTTTTCCTCCCTGATTATCAAAGTAAACTGTAATAGATACCAGAAAGATAAAAGCATCAAAGTCAAAGAAATTACCAGTAGTCCTACCTTCTAGAGAAAACTACTAGTTGTATTTTGTTATATTTCTTTCTGGTACTCTGTGCGTTTATTGTCTATTCGAATCTTTGGTCTATGCTGGCTGCAACACTGAATCAGATCTGCAGCACATGGTCTTTGAGTATTACTACAGTCTAAAAGGAGAACAGATAGCTTTTAAGGCTACTTATATACTTCATATATCTGTAAAACCCAAATAAATTTAATTTATAACCTACATATAAAGAACTCAAAATAATATTAATGTAGCATAATATTTTATTTTAGCTAAATCTTTAATGTTGGGAATAGTATGGTAGAAAGTAGCTTTAGTCCTGTCTTTTGATTTTATATTGATATTAAAAGAGTGGTAAATGATGTAATTAATTTTATGGGCATGTTTGTCGTTTGTGATCCTTACGTTTAAACTACTAGAAGCCACTACTTGTCTGCCAATTTCAATTGTGTATCATGTGATAATTCTGTAAAGATATCTCGTTTCACATCATGATGATAATACCAAGTATGTTATTTGCCTGCCCTTTACTTATATGTAACTGCAATTGCAAACATAAAACACAAACGGGGGCACTGAACTTATGTCATAATAAATCTATTTTAAGGTAGCTATACAAATATAGTGGCATTGAAATTAGGTGAAAATAATATGCTTTAGGGTAGCTCATCAGATCATCTATAATGTGCTTTTAATTTTTTAAGAGTATCATAATGGAAGCCCAAAATTCTTATACAGAACTTTTAAACTCCCACAAATAAGTCTAGAGGCTCCAATTTGAGAATCACTCTGTTACCCCTTAATAAATATGCTCCTGTAGTTTTTATATAAAATTCAGCAGATTTAAAATTACTCTTTCAAGTTGCTATAAAAATTTCTAAATTCTTACTTATTTCTGCACTCAGCTTTCATAACTAGTAATAAATAGTTCACAGACTGGCACTGGTCCATGGATATTCTTAAATAGGCACTGTAATAGACAATTAAAAGTAAAATGATGGATAAATCAGAAAAAGGCAAATAACAATTAAGTAAAATGGACACTATGAAAATAAAGTTCAAGAGAATATTGGAGTGAAAATTAGCTAAAAACTAATGATTTAATCTAACTCAAAAAGGAAATTTGAGCAAAGAGCCATTAGGGTGCTGTGATGTTAAACATTTATCAAAAGATAACTAAAGAAATAAAATCAATTAAAATAATGCAAAATTATTTTAAATTTTAAGTGATTAGGATATTGTAGAGAAAAATAGATTTTTTGACCTTCCATGAGCATAATCTTATATTGCCATGCCATATGGTTCAGTTAGACTTTATCTGAGCCCCAGTTCTCAGCTGATGCCTGTGTGTGGAATCACAGATGCCTACCTGTCAAATATGCAGAGGCAGAATGTTGACATTTCTAGATAGATAGATGTTATATTTGACATTTTAAATAAGAGCAGTATGTGTTTGAAAGTTCAAATATCTATATGCAGATGTCAGAGTCCTTCAGCCAGAAGAAGCTGCTAAATCAGCATTGAATTTGTGTGTGTGATATGTAAGTTTACTTGTTGAATCTTACATATCATTGATCTATTTTAATTATTTTGGGCAGAATATAACTTGATATGCATGTTTTTATAAGGTTGAAAAAAGATATTTTCTATCTACTTACAGAAATTATAAATGTGTTAATTTTTGCACATTTTTCTTTGTAGGCCCAGATTATTCTTCATCAGCATGGTTACCTGGTAGTGAATCATTGTGGCAGGCCACAACCGTTCCATCCAACCATCGAAATAACCACATCAGGAGACATAGTATAGCTTCTGACAGTGGTGACACTGGCATTGGAACTTCCTGTTCTGACAGCGTGGAAGGTGAGCTAAAATTCTTAGTGTTTAGACATGACTGTTCTGAAAGTGGTTGAACTGAGAACATTCAAAGGATATGTTTTATTGTTTCAGACCAAGAAATTTGAAAGTAGTGTTTGAATATGTAATGATGTTCAGTGTTGTTATTACTTTTTTAATCCTCATCTGAGGATATTTTTCCATTGCTTTTTCAGAGAGAGTGGAAGGGGAAGAGAGAGAAAGAGAAAGAGAGTAACATCGATGTGAGATAGACACATCTATTGGTTGCCCCCCGCCAGGCCCAGACTAGGGTCAGTTGATCAAGCCTGCACCCAGGGTATGTGCCCTTCAGTACTCTGGCCGACGCTCTAACCACTGAGCAAAACCTACTAGGGCAGTGTTATTTTTAATAAATTGTAGATTCACATGCAATTTTAAGAAATAATACAGAGATACCCCCGTCCAAGGCTGTATCTTACAAAACTACAGTACAGCATCACAGCCTGGATATTGACATTGTTATGGTCAGAATACAAAACATTTCTAACACTAGAGAATACTTAATGTTGCTCAACCCACTTTCCCCATCTCCTTAACTCCTAGAAACCACAAATCTTCATTTCTATAATTTTGCCATTTCTAGAATGCTTGGTAAATGCAATCATACAGTACATAGTCCTTTGGAATTGGGTTTTTTCACTGGAGATTCATCCAGGTTGTTGGATATATCAATACACAGTCCCTTCCCTTTATTGCTGGGTAGTGTGTAGACAGCAATGGTGGTATTGAATAGACAACATTTTTCTTAACCTTTCACTCTTGAATGACATATGGATTGTTTCTATTTTTTTACTATTAGGGATAAAATTGCTACAAGCATTTATAAATAGGTTTTCATGTGAACTTATGTCTTAATTTCTCTGTGGTAAATGTCTATGCAATTGCTGGTCATATGGCAGTTGCATGTTTACTTTTTAAAGAAACTGTCGCACTATTTTCCAGAGTGACTTTTCCATTTACATCAGTAATAGAAACAGATCAGTATGAGTAATCCAGTTTTCTCTTTGCTAGCATTTGCTGATTTTCAAATTTTAGCCCATCTGATAGGAACGAAGTGGTATCTTATTGCGGTTTTAATTTTCAGTTCTTGAAAGATTAATAGTGTTGAATATTTTTTCACATGGTTATTTGCCATCTGTGTATTTTCTTTGGTGAAATGTCTCTTCATGTCTTGCTCATGTTCTAATTGGGTTATTTCCTTTTTTTACTGTTGAATTTTGAGAATTCTTTATATATTTTAGATACTAATCCTTTGTTGGCTATGTGGTTTGCAAATATTTTCTTCTACTCTGTAGCTTGTCTTTTCATCCTTTGACAGTGTCTTTTTCAGAGCAAAAGTTTTAAATTGACGAAGTGTGTGTATTTAGGTGTCCCCAAGACCACTTTTAGGCTCAGTGATTAGCTAGAAGGAATCACAGAACTCAGAAAGCTCTTATACTAATGATTATGGTTTGTTTCATTTCAATCTGCAATGAAAATAGGAGCAAAGGGCCGGGTCCAGGAGACCCCAGGCCTAAACATTCAGTTTGGCCTCTCCCAGTGGAGTTGCATGAACGGTGTTTTATTTTCCCAGCAATGATGTGTGACAGCACGTATGGAGTATTGCTAACTAGGCAAGGTCACCTGAGCCTCGGTGTCCAGGATTTTTATTGTGGGCTGGTTATGTTGGCATGGTTGATTGCCTGTATGGATGACCTTAATCTCCAGCCTTTGAGAGGTCAAGGTGATAATCACATGGTTCAAGGCTCCCACCATAAACATATTATTAGCATAGACTATATGGAGTGACCCAAGGTAAACAGAGACACTTATTAGATAGGGTAGACCAGGGGTTTAGAGGTTATCTACTGGGAACTGAAAAAGGGACACATCTTCCTTGGAATGTGCCGGATGTAGAAAACCCAGATATGCTGTTAGTCTTTTTTCACAGTGTGAGAGTTAGATTGAGGTTAATTTCCTTTGCCTAGTCTTAAAATTGGTTAGAATAATTATTCCCATCTTATTCTTATTTTTCAAAATTTTTTAGCTATTCTGGTTTCTTTGTTTTCTGTATGTGTTTTAGAATAATTTTTTCTGTTTCTACAAAATACCTTGCTGAGAATTTAATAAGAATTATGTCGATTATACCTATGTTTGGGGAGAACTGGCATCCTTATTCTCTTGAGTTTTTCATTCATTAACGATATGTTTTTCCATTTATGTAGATTTTAATTTAATTCATCAGTGTTATATAGATTTCAGCATATATGTTCTGTACATATTTTGTCAATGGCATTGTATTTCCAATTTTGATGTCAGTGTGTTAATTGTAATTGCATACAAATACAATTGATTATTGTATATTTACCTTGTATTTTGTGACATTGCTGAGCTCACTTTTTCATTCTAGGAGTTTTTTTGGGAGATTTCTTGGGATTTTCTCTGTAGACAGTTATGTCGTCTATAAATAGGGTTTTTTTCCTGTCTAATCTGTATGCCTTTTATTTCTTTTACTTATTGCAGTGGGTAAAACATCTTACACAGTGCTGAATATGAGTAGTAGGGGTGGACATCTTTGCCTTTTTCCCTATCTTACAGATAAAACATTCTTTCTTCTGTTAAGTAGCTATATAACAGCTATTAGCTGTAGGTATTTTGTAGATGCCATTAATCAATTTGAGGAAGTTCCCCTCTAGTCCTGTTTTGCTGAGAATTTTTTAAATAATGAATTTATGTTGGATTTTGCAAATGCTTTTTCTGTATCAATTGATATATTATATTCTTTGGCTTGTTCATGTGGTAGTAAATTTCAGTGTTTGATTTTTCAAATATTGAGCCAGCTTTCAACTCCACTTGGTCATGGTGTATAATTCTTTTTACTTATTGCTGAATTCTGTGTGTTTATATTTTGTTAAGGATTTTTGTGTGTGTGTCCATAAGGTATTTGGTCTGTAGTTTTCTTTTGGGAGGTACTGTCTTACCTTGTTTTGATACCAGGATAATACTAGTTTTGTAAAATGAATTGGAAAGTGTTCCTTCCTGTTTTCTGGAAAGAGATTATATAGAATGGTGTTAATTTTTCTTCAGTGTTTGATAGAATTCTTCAGTAAAACCTTCTAGGCCTAGAGATTTCTTTTTTCATAGTTTTAAAATAATCAATTCAATTTCCTTAATAGTTATAGGACTATTCAGATAATCTCTTTAAAGTTGAATGAGTTGTAGTTTTATGGGGGATGGGGCAAATTGTTCACTTTGTCTAAGTTGTCAGATTTATGTGTGTAGAGTTGTTCATAGCATTACCTTATAGTCCCATGATAGCTGCAACCTCTGAAGTGAAATGCCCTGTTTCATTTCTGGTATTGGTAATTTGTATCTTTCCTTTTTTGTTTTTTGATCTTAGTAGCAGTTTGTCAATTTTGTTAATTTTTGCCAAGAATCAGCTCTTTGTTTTATTAATTTTCTCTTTTGTTTTCTGATTTTTGTTTTCAGTGATTTCTGCTGTTTATTATATCCTTTCTACTTTAGGTTTATTTTGCTTTTTCTAAGTTTTTAAGGTAGGAGATTAGATTATTGATTTGAAATGAAAATTTTCTTTAATATGTATGACTCAGTGCTGTAAGTTTCTTAGCACTGCTTTTGCTGTGTCCCACAAATTTTGATATTTTGTGTTTTCATTTTCATTCAGTTCATTGTATTTTCTTAATTTACCTTGAGACTTCTTCTTTGATCTCAGGGTTATTTAGGAGTGTTTGGAGATTTTCCTGTTGTCTTTGTTATTTCTAGTTTGAATTCACTGTTGTCAGAAACACACTCTGATTTCAATTCTTTAAAATTTGTTGAGGTTTGATTTTGGTCTCAGCATATGGTGTATTTGCTATATAATCTATGGGAACTTGAAAAGAATGTGTATTTTTCTGTTGGATCTAGTGTTCTATAAATGTCAATTAGATCCTGTTTGTTGATGGTGTTGTTAAGTTTTTCTGTATTCTTGATAATTTTCTATCTAGTTGTTCCATCAATTGTTGAGAGAGTTGTTTATAAAAGTCCCACCTATAATTGGGGATTTGTTTATTTCTGTTTTAGTTCTATAAAGTTTTGATTCACAAATTGTAGCTCTTTGTTTGATGTGTACACATTTAGGATTGCTATATATTGGTTGATTAGCACTTGTTTTAGTATATAATGTCCCTTTCCTGTCTCTGGTAATTTTCTTTGTACTGAGGACCGCTATTTATATGGCTACATCTGTTTCCTTTTGATTAATATTTAAATGGTATATGTTTTCTATTCTTTTCCTTTCAGCTTGTCTGTGCGATTGTATTTGAAGCAAGTTACTTGAAACAGCATACACTTGGATTGTGGTTTTTAATCTGCTCTGCCAGTCTCTATTTTTTATTGGTATATTTTAGACCATTTACATTTAATGTAATTACTCATGTATTAATGCTTAAATTTTCTGTTTGTGTTTATTTGTTTCTATTTTTTATTTTTCTGCTTTCCTGTGGGTTACTTAAACCTTTTTACAATTCTACTTAGATTTATCTGTAGTATTTTTAAGTGTATCGCTGTATAGTGTTTCTATTGGTTGTTCTAGGTATCACATATATTACTTTATATTATATATAATATATATAACTTAGATACACATAACTTATCATTTTAACAGTTTGAGTGGAGTATAGGAACCTTACCTCCCTTTATGTTTCTTTACCCTCCTCCATTTATGGCAAAATTGTTCCACATATTTCTGTATATATATTTATAACCATGTCACACAGTGTTTTAATTTTTACTTCAACTGTCAAGCAATTTAAGAAACTCAAGAGGGGACAGCTTATTATGAGTATTTACTCATATTTTTACTTACTGACTTCTTTCTTCATGATGTTTCAAGTTTCCTTTAATTATTTCCTTTTGGTTTAGAGAACTATGTTAGCCTTTTTTTTTTTTTTAGGATACATCTGCTAGTGACAAATTATTGTAGTTCTCTCAACTGAAAACGTGTTAATTCCTCCTTATTCCTGAATCATTGGGTATACAATTTTAGTTTGACAGTTCTTTTCTTTCAGTACTTGAAAAGAATTGTGCCACTTCTTTTTGGCTTCCATGGTTTCTGATGACAGATCTGCTGTCATTTTTCTCTGGCTACTTTAAAGATATTTTTTTTGTTTTCAGAAATTATGTGACATGTCTTCGATGGATTTCTTTAGATGAATTCTGTTAGGAAGGAAGCATCTTGTTACTGTTGGTTCTGGGTGGGAGTTTAGGTTTTTCATGTGATCACCACTCATACCACCATGTGTGGGTAGCCTCGTTATTGCTGGATGATGATGAATATTCAGACTCTAAGATCTCCTCTGACATAACCTGAGTGTGTGTGCATGGTGGGGTGGGGGTAGGGGAATCCATACTGCCAAATAGAGATGAAAACCTTGTTTCCCTACTGGACCTTTATTGATACTACCCTGATGTGGCTATTGGGACATTTTGTTACAGATTGGTAAGGTTGGAAGTCTAGGCTCCCTACTTGGCTTTTGCTGGCTTGGGTGGAGGCAGTTTTTTCTGTGGTTGTTGCCTGGGGAAGAGTGGTTACTGTCTGAAAATTCTCTGTCTTGTTAGGTTTCCTCTTTCCTAGTCCATTGGCTGGGGAGAACAGGCTTTTGTTGGGACTTTTTGGGTTCTGCCTTTTGGTTCCTTCGTGGTGCTGATTTTTTTCAGCTTCAGGTCTTGGACATAAGAGGCAAAAAGAAAATCCAGGGAATTTATCGTTGTCTTATTCCTTGGGTCCTGAGATTCCTAGACAATTTGCTGTCTTCTTTCCAACTTTCAAAGTCTTATGTTTGTTTTATATTATAATGTCCAGAGCTTTTAGTTGTTCTTAGTGGGAAGTATAGGGAAGGGTATCTTTTCCATCTTCTCACCATAATTTTTTTTATGACTATTAACAAAATCTGGTTTAACTACTACTACTATCTGTCATAACTTTGCTGGCAACTACATAGAATATTAATTTCATTATGGTCTTGCATCTAATATCAGTTGACTATCTAAAATATACAACTCAGAAATGAAGGAAATATATGCAAGGTGATGAAGGGGCAAGTAAATAGGAATGTGAATTGCAAAAATAATCTATTAATTATAATACAAATATTCTTTTGTTAATTGAAAGATGAAAATAATTTAAATGTATAGTGCTTGTATTTCTTTATTTTCTTTAAGATCTTACATCCTATTTTCATGGCCTTATTTATCATATGAATAAATGCTCTTAGAATTATAGATTTTATTGTCAGTTTGTTTAAGTATTATCGTTTATATTTGGGAGGAATAAAGTTGACATGTATACTGACAGTTGTGTAGTGGAGTTTTCTACTTGATTGGTCTGAAATAGCATTTTAGAACTGTATTCTATGTGTATTACTACTAAAATTGATTTCAAAGTCCCTTAAGAGAAAGCTGATACACTAAAGAAAAAAGTTGACTTAAGGAAGGAAATAAAAGCCAAACTAAACAAATTTAATTTTCTCTAAATGTAAAAATTTAGTATGTTTAAAAAATTGATTTTAAGGGCATTACTTTCAGTGGGAAGCTGGTGATATTACTAAAGTAGTAAAGAAAATGCCCTATTATGGATATTCTTTTTCAAGTTCGCAGGTGCACTAATGGAAGGTTTTCTTAATGATAAGTAGGATTATTAGTATCGTTTGGTAATAATTAGCCATAGTGTTAGAATCGGATGGGTCCTTAGATTAGACCATTATATAAGTGAGTAAACTATATCCCAAAAGATGAAAAGACTACTCATATTAAGAGCTTAAGCTTTGTTTAAACCTCTTATCTCTTAATTATCTGTGCAATCTTAAGTAATTTCTGATTTATTAGAGCCTCAGTTTTTTAATCTCTGTATTGGAGATAGTACTCTTTTTCTGTGTTACGAAGATTTAATAGCATGACCTTTACTTTAGATTGGTTAGTGCAGTTCTTTGCTTTATCATCACTGCTTTGAAAGTGGTATTTGTCCTCTTTCCTGGACCTCTTACTTTTTCATGTCTCTTTCCTCAAATTTCTCCTCCCTAGGAAGGTTCCCCAGATGACTTACTAAAAACAGTGATGCTTCTGCTGCCACTCTCACAGTTTTGTATCTACACTTCAGCTTTATTTTATTTAATTTATTGTTCGTTTCATAGAATAGGACTGGTATGTGTTCAGTTTGGTTCAATGAAATGATACATATGTAGGCTTTCAGTTAAGGTTCTTGTTTTTAGCCGGCTTTTGTACCTGATATTTCTGAGGTTAGAGCCTCTTTGGTGCACCCCCAGACAGATGAACTCCCACTGCTACATTCCCAGTGCTTGTGTTCTGTGCCATGTATTCTTCTGTCCTGCTGCAGTAACTGGCATTTTTTCACTTCCAGCTTCTGGAATTTTGTTCTGATCTCTTTCTCTGATGGTCCTATGTTGTTCATTGCCATGAGTTTCTACCTTGTTATTTTTCTGTCATTTCATTGGGTCGTGGAAGGGAGAGAATATAACTTTGTGAACTCAGGCAATGATCTTAAACCAGAAATTCTGTCATGTAAATGAAATAAAAAATGAAGAGAAAAAGTACTTAAAAGTGATTGTAAAACATTTCCTTAATGTCAACTACTATATGTATTTCTTCTGTTCTCTCCCCCCTGATATTAGAAAGGTAATAAATGCATAAAAAAGAAAGGTAATAAATGCATTTTAAAAAGCATAAAGATGAACATAATTTTAAAAGTAAATTTGTATTTCGAATATTAAGTGTATGGTCTTTGAAAAATTTCAACCTTGATAGAATTAAATAGAGCAGAAAGTGAAATTATTTCTTCCTTTCCATCTTGCCTTTGTTTTCAGAGCTCACAAATGTTAGTAGTATGTTGCATATTCTTCCAGATCTTTAAAAACTTTTCTATATTGAATTTCTTCAAAAATTAATTTTCAGTATGAAATGGTATACATGACCTAATCCGTATTACCTGAAGCTCCTAGAATTGGTGTATTCTCCAAGGAGATCCAGCCATTGAAGTAAGCCTAGAGCTGGGTTTAATCTCCTGGGCATTTTAGAGTAGAGTAGGCTGTCAATCTGTAGTAGTAAATCTTGAGTTATTTCTCTTAGTAATTATTTTTCTTTATCTACAAGACAGTTATGATTGAATATAGGCGTACCTCTGTGTGCTAAATTTAAATTTAATATTGGGGGTACATGGAATAATTTTTTAAAATCCTGTGGTGCATTGCTTTAAGTAAAGAGTACATATGTGATGTAAATCATTCTTAAACAGACAGAATGATACTGTCTAGTTAGACCCCTTACTCCCCCCACTCTTTCTGTTCTTTAGTATTGTTGGTTGGTTATAACTGATATTCCAAGTGATGCTCTTTGGACACTGCTCAATCCTCAAAGCATCCTGTGAATCATCTGAAAAATAATTTGCATTCTTTTTTATTTTAATGTTATGTGTTTTTTTTAATTCTTTAAAAACTTAAAATTCATGCGTGAGTGTAGAGTAACTGAACACAGAATATAAATGCACTGTGAATTACAAATACCCAGTTTTATCAGTGACCATTATATAGAGATACCTTTCTTTCTCTAACCTACAGCTTGTAGAGATTCATTCATTTTTCACTTAATAAGTAGTTATTGAATTATTACTGTGTTTCAAGAACTGCAGAATTGGAAAGAGCAAAATGGAGGAAAGGATTACATCAGAATTTCAGCAAGGATGGGACTCTGGTACAGAACAGTATTCTGAAATTGCCAGTGAGTGATTTGCTTTTAGCTATGGTATTTTGAGATTTAAAATAATGCTAAATAAGGGTGTGAGATTTTTACATTTAACGATAAGTTGAGACACTAATTTTAACATTAGCAGCATCACTTTTAGCTGTGGTAACTTGTTCATGAGGTGTCAAGTTCCAGGTCGGTAGGAAATAGATCTGTGACTTGAGGCTAGATGCATCTGCAAGCCTACCAGATTGTAACATAAGCCATACCAGCAGATCACCAGTTTCTTCTTAGGTGTTTCTTTGCCAAGACCTGAAGGCCATGTAAATAGCTGTTGCCACAGAAATTAGTTTGAGAGGGAGTTGTTTTTGAACTATGCAGTATGTGTTGTGTAGGGCATAACCTAGATGTGGTGCCAGAGTTGAGTGATTAGAGAAGCAAGAGGAATATAGGAGTAACTCCCAGTTGGGAGTATAATAAGGACCCTGAGATAAAAAAAATAACTTAATTTTGGCTTAGGCTTGGCTCCGATGCCTTCCGCCGGATAGTCTTCCTCTCCTGTATCACATGGCGCCAGAGAGACAAGCTCCCAGGCAGTTCCTTTATCTTTTAACATCTGAGTTCTTAAATGTAGCTTCTAACAGTCTGGTTGGGCTAATTTTCAAGCATATTTATAGTTTACTTAAAAAAGGTACAGATAAAGTTAAATATTTTTTTTTATAATTCCCAACTGCTCATTTGTATTGGAGATAATTTTCTTATCTAATTAACCTCATTTATTTCAAATAGGAGGGACTGATAAAAATGGACTTCAATTTAATCATATCTTCATTAGTTGTTTCTACCAAGAAATAACAGGGCCATTGAATAATATAGATTTTGAGGTCATATACATCAGGAAGAAAAGGCAGAAAATTACCATTTAGTGAACTGTTTTTATTTTATGAAGAAAGTAAGGTCATTTAAAGTGAGGACTTGTTAATTATTTCTTTATTTACGTAGCCAGTATTTACTGAGTGTCTGTTATGTGCCAGGTACTGTACTAGGCATTAGAATTAAACAGACATTTTCCCTGTTCATTGGATATATAAAGTCCGGTGGAGAAGGCAGACAGGAAATAATTATCATTGAATACCGTGAGCAGTATGATAGGTGAAGTGCCAGGGTAGGGGGACATACCGACACCCACTGGATGAGGGGACGGACCCTTGGCAGAAGTGATGTTTAAGTTGAGGCCCCAAAAGGTAAGTGGGAACTGGCAGGGCAAAAGGGGGCGGGGAGAGTAGTCTAGGCTGAGAGAACAGGTGGTCAAAGACTGGGAGGTGAAAGAACGTTCTGAGCAGGGATCAGAGGAGAGCAAAACTGGGTGATGCCAGGAGACCGCTTGTTGCTAGTAGGAGCCCATGGTGACTTGTTCATAAAAAGAAGTGCTGGGAAAGGAGAAGATGAGATGACTCAGGAGGTGTTTAGGAGACAAAAACCATACTTTTTTTTTTCCGAACAGCTTTATTCAGATGAAATCCATATACCATACAATCCACCCATAAAGCATACAATTCAGTGGCTTTTAGTATATTCAGGTAAAATATAATTATCTTCACTCGACTTACTGATGAAAAATCAAGACTCAGAGCATGTTAATAACATACCGGGGAATATATGGCTGTTCAGGTGGTGGAGCTGAGATTCTTCAAGTCTACCTCTGAAGCCCTCCTCTTAGCCCTGCTGTTAGAAATCTGTACTCAGAAGGGAGACACTAGAGGGGAGAAGCTCCTTTAGGTAATATTAGACTGAGGAACAGGAGACCAGGATTCTATTTTGAGATTTGTACTTTGTCAAGTAACTTAACCTTTATGGGCTTTAGTTTTTTATTTGCATGTGAAATAGGTCAAAGGTTATATACAGAACACTTTATTGTTTGTGAAATCAATTTCACGGCAGTATTCGAAATAATTATGATCTACATTTTTTTTCAAACCAAATAACCCTTTTCTTATGCCTTCTATCTCTACTTAATATTTTGGTAGTCTACATTATTGCTTAAAATGAAATAAGCATTACAGCTCTATTAAGTTCTCAGAAATTAAAATTGTTTGTTGGAGGCATATTTTGTTTGTTTATCGACCTCATTTTTACCTTCAGTGTTATCCATCCATCCACCCATACATTTATTTATTATATATATATTTATTGTTGACAGTATTACAGATGTCCCCCCTCCTCTATCCATTTATTTATTTACTCTTCCCCCCCCCATCATTTTGCTTCTTGGCCTGATAGAATTTGAATGCCTGTACCTGACCAAGCTGAGCTGAATTTAGTCCATTTTAGAGACCTGTGATGAGCCCATGTACTCTGACCTAAAACTCTTTGGTCACACAGCCGTGGGTTTAGGGAAGAGTTAATGACTCTACATCTCTTCAGACTTGTAAATAGATAATTTCTTGTCTGTTCAATCATTAAGTAATAATTTTATTTCTGAGAAAATTGACATTTTCAAAAATCCCCATAATTTAAGAGATCACATTATAATTTGATTTGTAAAAAATTTTTATAGAAGAGAAATAACATGGCTCTTTGCAACTAAAATGCCTGATGATACTTAATATTAAATTGAAATTAGTGGGAGATATCTAGAAGATGGTACTGTTTTATGAAATTTTAAAAGTTATTGAAAAAAGTTGTTTTTCTGTAAATAAAAAATGATCTGTTTGTACTGACTAGCTTTTAAAGTGAATTTTTCTTTGAATTGCTGACCTCTTTAAGCTGTACCTCAGATTGTCCTTTAATTAATTGCCAGTAATCTAGCTTCGGATCAGAAATGCCCTAACTTGTAAATGGTAGATTTCTGTAATTATTTTAAGCAAGTAATTTTAGAACTTTTCACTTTTTTTAAAAAATAATATTTGAAGTGGCTTCACAACATGTAATTGAAAAAAGTATAAATAAAATAGAAAAGAAAACTTGGTAATAACGATTAAGCAGTAACAAAATGAGAACTAAGATTTGCATAGGATTGCATACTGTTGCTGTCAAGTACAAGTTGCTAATAGGCCATACAGTTGGCTGTTGGGAAACAAGTTTCTCACTATCTTTAAAATATAAAGAATGAAAGCAAGCAGTTTAGTAGAACATGCTTTTCATGATGTAGATACCTGACATACAGTTTTCCTAATGTCTTAACAGTTATTTTTGTATGATTTATTGTTTTGCAATCATTCTCAGACTCTGCAGATATGAAAGTGCCAAAATAGGACCTAATATTTTAGGTGTATCTTTTGTACACATTTAGCTAGATTAAAAAAAATATTTGGACAATTTTGGTTTTTGAGTGGATTTTTACTTACGGTGATGATTGTTACATTCTGATGCATCTAAAAAATCATACATACTTTTTCTACTTTTCTCAAAATTTTTCTTCTTTCTTGCTTTCTTTATCTCCTTTCTTTATGCCATTTTTTTCTAGTCTATTCCACTCTACCTGTCTTTTTAAAATACAGCTTTATTGAGACATAATTCACATAACATACAGTTTACCCATTTAAAGTATATAATTTCATGTTTTTTAATATGTTCTCAGAATTGTGTAACAATTACCACAGTCCTGTTTCAGAACATTTTTAACCTCCCTAAAAGAGATCCATTAGTTAGTTGTCAGTCCCCATCTTTCCTTCCGGCCTCACGGAACCATTAGCTTTTCTGTCTCTGTAGATTTCTTTGTTCTGGACATTTCATATACATGAGATCATCTAATATGTGGTCCTTAGTGACTGACTGATTTTCACTTACCGTAATGTTTTCATGAAATCCATAGTATATTGTCATATACTATATTCTGTTTGTATAATAACCACATTTCATTTATCTGTTCATCAGTTGATGGATGTTTGGATTGCTTTGAACTTTGGCTATTAGGAATGATGCCTCTATGAATATATTTTTATTTCTCTTGAGTTTGTACCTAGGAGTGGAATTGCTGGGCCATAAGATAACACTGTGTTTAACCTTCTTGAGGAACTACCAACTTGTTTCCTAAGCAGGGACACCGTTTTACATTTCCACCAGCATTGTATGAACAGTTCAGTTTCTCCATATTTTTGCCGATACATTATCTTTCATTTTGATGTTACCATCCTAGTGGGTGTGATGTGGTGTCTCATTGTGGTTTTAATTTGCATTTCCCTGATAACCAAATGATGTTGAGCATCTTTTCCTATGCTTTAATAAGGGCATTTGTATATCTTCTTCAGGAAATGCCTATTCAAATTCTGTACCTATTTTTAAATTGGGTCATTTGTGTTTTTATAATTGAGTTGTAAGAGCTCTTTATATAATTTACATACAAGTCCCTATTATATACATGATTTACAAAAATTTTCTTCCATCCTATGGATCATCTTTTTGGTTTCTTGATAGTCTCATTTGCAGCAAAAATTAAAGAAATTTTGATGATGTCTAGAATTTTTTTCTCCTGTTGCTTGAGCTTTTGTGCTATATCTAAGAAACTACTGCCTGACATGAAGATTTACACCTATGGTTTCTTCTAAAAATTTTATATTTAGGTCTGTGATTCATTTTGAGTTAATACTTGTGGATGGTATAAGGTAGGGGTCCAACTTCCTTCTTTTTCTGGTGGTAGTATAGCTGTGCCAGCTCTACCCATTCTTTCAGTTGTTAACTGTAGAAATTATAATATGCATCCCTAATTTGGCTCTCTATAATGGTGGTTAGAATCTCTCTCCTCTCACAAACATAAGGACCTTTAAACATTGGAATTCTTATCTACCCTTGTTTTGAGTTATACATCGTAGTTGTCAAATATTTTGGTTTTATTTTTTTTTAAACCTACAAATGAGGTATAGTTTTTACTGATTTATGCAATCATTGTCCTTAGTTGTTTTTTATTTAATTGTAATTTTACTTAGAAAAAAATTCATTCCTTTTTACAATTCAGGGCTTTTCTTCTTCCTGAAAGAAACTAAGGGGATTTTAGTAGTTCTTTTAGTGAGTCTATTGGCAATGAGCTCTGTTTTTGCTTACCTGAAAATATATTTTGCCCTCAATCTTGAAAGATAACGCACATTTTCAAACAATTCTCGGGTGCCAGTTATTTACTCTAACTCTTTGAAGGTATTATTTCAGTGTGTTCTGGATTCCATTATTGCTGTAGAGCAGTTGGCTGTCATTCTGAGAGTTCTTTTATGAATAGTCTGCCTTTTCTCTGGCTCACTTCTTGTTGTCTGGTGTTTTGTAGTTTCCTTGCAATAGACTAGTCCTGCTCTGCAGCTGTGTGTGTAACAACGAAATTGTAAACCCCAAGGGGAAGGACTATATTCGTAATGTTATCTTGAATAACATGTTTGCATCGTCTCTTCTGCCTAGCACAGTGCCTTGTACATAGTGCATTTCTCAGAGATTGTTTGGTTGAATTATTGTCAAGATTCTGTATATAGTCCTTTTCCTAAGAGAGTGTACTTCAGAATATTATGAAATATTTAGCAAATGCTTAGAAATGTTTGTTTTTTTTTTGGTTTTAAAAGAAGAATGAGGTTACCTGTAGCATTAAAAAAATTTTTTTCTCGTATGATTGTGGTATTAGTAGGAGGAGAAAAAAGTATCATGGTATTGCATAAAATTGACTGGGTTATGTTTAAAAATATAAAATATTATAATATCTAACATTGACTGATATATTAAACCGTTACATTTAAAACCAGAATATTTTGATACAGGGTTGTATAGTTTCCTGATTACTTTTTCTTTTAACTGTAAAGACTCATGACTCATTGTTATAATATAGGTCTGGAGAGTGTGGTAGAAGGATAGAGCAGAGAGATAGTCTCTTCCTAAAAAGAGAGGATAGGATCAATGTATTTGTCCATCACCAGGTAAGAATAACATGAGAGTAAAGCAGAAGGTTGGGATTTTCTTCAGAATCCAGAATATGTTATTTTAAATGTAATTCACTTGCATTATCAGGTTACAGCAATGCCCTCTTATATTTTTCCCGTACAAGCTGAAATCTGCCTGAAACCATTAGCTCTTCTGTGCTCTCTGTGAATGCTGTAAACCCTGCCTCTGGTTTTTAAAAGAACTACCCTCTGCTGGTTTCAGATTTCATCTTTGTAACTTAGATGTGGGCTAGATGCCATTGTAATAATTTGCATTTGGGATTTGTGGCTACAATTAGTGTAATAAAACACAATAGGAGTTGGACCTACCTCTAACTGACTATGTTTCATTAGGGCACAATTACATTTTTAAAGTGTTAAAATTGTTAACATTAATATTTTCTGGACTCATCTCTAAGATATAATGGTCCTCTTTTCAGATATTCATACTGTCAGATATTTAATTCCTTGTTCATTAATTCATGTTGTGTGTGCGCATTTGTATGCATGTGCATAGACTAAACTTTATTCCTTAGTTTTGAGAATAATGAATTCTGAATGTCAGGAAATCGGATTTTACACTAGAACGCAGATGTTGGTGATGGTTGAACTTAGGATATTTAAGCTTGATGCTTCAGAACTGGAATCAGACCCAGGTCCAATAATGTAGTGACTAGAACAGCAGTCACTTATTAAAAAGTGTTATTTCTTGGGCCCCCTCTCTACTTTACCTGAATCACAATCTCTTGGGTATAGGTACCTTTTGTACATTCAAGTTTGAATTGTTTTCAGGTTTGTAGGAGTAAATGCTAGCCTGATATGGAATTGGTTTTTATCACCAATTGTTGATTTTCTCTGTAGTTGGGAAATAATGAGCTAGCAAAGAGAGACAAGAAAGTAGCACATTATCAGATATAAGTAGCAGCAAAGACTGGTGATCTCTGCTCTCAGAGGTTTCAACTGTGACATGGAAAGTGAGACAGTCACCTGATATATTATTCATACTTTAGAACAGTATTCTTTGAGATATTTCAAACTCTTTGAGGTCATAAAACAAAACATCTTTGCAGAAGTTTGATTAAATGGTACTGATCTTTGAAAAGAAATTATAACAAGATGTTGTATAAAGTAAAATGTGAAAGCATCTATCTTTTCCTGTTCCACTGTGCTGGGGTTACCTTTGTTTATTAAGTTTTGGGTGTTTCTTTTAGACCCTTTATCTGCTCACGAATAAGTACGTGTTTACATATATTCCTTTATATGTTTGCATATTTTAAATATTGATATATATGCAGATTGCCCGTCTTCCAAAGGCTATAACAATTTATACTCCCATCATCAAAGGAACATTTCTTGTTTGGTGATTTGCTTACTGATTTCTTTTGCCTATTTTAAAATTTGGTTGTTAGGTTGTTTTTTGTGTGGTCTAGGCATTTAGCCTTTTGTCTTTTATATTGAAAATAACATTTACTTTTAGCTTTTCGAAGGTGTCATAATAACTTTCATCTTGCTTTGTGCCAGTTCTCCTGAGTCTTTTATGTGTACTATTTCATCGAGTCCTCACTGTTGTCATCTCCACTTCATGGATGAGGTGACAGTGAGGCAAGGAGGTGAAATAGCTTGTTTGAGCACACATGACTAAGTGGCAGAGCCAAGATCTGAATGTAAAAGACTGATTCCAAAGCATTACATTTAACCTTTCCACTATATCTATATTTACATATTTCTTAAGTGTAAAAAACTGAAAATTTCAGATTTGATATGAAGCTCATTTAAAAAAAATAAAGGTATTTTTAAGAGGCTGTGGTGATTTCAATACACATATTTAGGACTATAGCACAATATAAATAAGATAAATAGATATAATACTATAATATATTAATACAAATATTCCATAGACATTTGGGGATATTTGCCCTCCTTCTATTTAGAAGCGACCTTCAGTGGCATATTCCCCTTTATGTTCTTCTCCTACTGATTTCATAGTAGCCTGTTAATCTCCCTCTTGCCAATCATTTTACTTTAGTCCATCCTTAGCACCGCTACCAGAGTAATCATCGTGAGTGCAGTTTTGGTCCTGTCACTCCTTTGTTTGGAAACTTTCAGTGCTATCACATTTCTTGCTGAATGAAGGCCAGGCTCTTTCCTTAGAGCACATTTGAAAACTTGTGCAACTCTGCTCCACCTTTACCTTTCAAGAATTGTCTTGAGCAACTTTTCTTTTTTTTCTTTTTTTTAAAAAATATATCTTTATTGATTTTAGAGAGAGGAAAGGAGAGGGAGAGAGAGAGAGAGAAACATCAGTGATGAGAGAGTCATTGATCGAGCCCGCAACCCGAGCAGGTGCCCTGATCGGGAATCGAACCCTGATCGCCTGGATCCTAGGTCGACACTCAACCGCTGAGCCACACCCGGCCGGGCTGAGCAACTTTTCTTGACACTTCCTCCATGCTGCAGTTAAATGGGATCATTCATTTTTCTTTTCAAACCACATTCTCTGGCTTCATACTTGGATCAGTTGGTATTTTTAATCAGCAGAAGAAGCTGACTGGCTGATTGAGCAGATGAGGGGTTTATTTAATGGTATTCATGCCTCACAGAATTTGCAGGGAGAGCTGGAGAACCAGGGTTAAGGTTAAGCTTGCAGGTAATATGCTTCAAATCATCTGTGAGAACTGTCACTCTCCTGCGCCACCAAGTGCTGGAGGAAACCACCACTGCTGCCCAACTGCTGCCACCTCTGGGCTGGAGGTTGATTCGGCACCTCTGCTGCTGCCACCCTGGAAAGCTGCTGCCTGCGCAGTTGCCTGTACCAGTCCCAAACGGCAGCTGCACACAGCCCACTTTCTCAGGTGACTCACTTCCAAACTGAAACCTGCGCAGGTGCTTCTGATGGTCGGCATCATAGTTGCGGAGTGTACGTGGATAATTTGAGGTCTAAAAGTTATTTTGGGAGGTTGGACTTACAAGGTGAGAATTTTTGGGAGTATAAAAAGATTGTGCAGATGCTGGTGAGAAGCTTGAACATGTTAAATGTCCACTATAATACTTCTGCTTGTATTTCTCCATCATTGTTCATCTCTTAGTAGATGACAAATGGACATCTATTTTGTTATGTATCTGTTTTTAGAAAATAATGTTTGAAAGTTTGTTTGATCTGTTTCAGATAAACTTAAAAGAATAATTATACTAATTTGACATGATTTTCTCTTTCCAGATCACTCAACTTCAAGTGGCACATTAACTTTTAAGCCTAGTCGATCGTCGGTTGCTCTTCCTACTGCCCATGTCATGCCGTCTCACTCCAGCGCCTCCGTTTCCAAACACAGGGAATCATTGACGTCAGACGGCGCAAAATGGAGTACAAGCCTCCTGCAGACATTGGGAAACCACAGTAGGGGGGAGCAGGACTCCTCACTAGACATGAAGGACTTCCGGCCCCTCCGGAAATGGTCATCATTATCCAAACTCACTGCCCCGGACAGCTGCAGTCCGGGTGGCATAGCGCACACTGAAGAGTCAAGGAGTGGTCTGGAAAAGACTGGGAGAGGCAAGACTTTAACATCACACCTGAGGACGATTGGGCCTAGCTGCTTACATGATAGTATGGAGATGCTTAAGCTAGAGGACAAGGAGATAAATAGAAAACGGTCATCAACTCTGGACTGCAAGTATAAATTTGAGAGCTGTAGCAAAGAGGATTTGAGAGCCTCTTCTTCCACTCTTAGGAGACAGGCCTTAGACATGACATACAGTGCCTTACCTGAAAGCAAGCCCAGTATGACAAGCTCAGAGGCTTTTGAACCTCCCAAATATTTAATGCTTGGTCAACAGGCAGTAGGTGGAGTCCCCATTCAGCCTTCTGTGAGGACACAGATGTGGCTTACAGAGCAGTTGCGGACAAATCCTTTGGAAGGTAGAACTACGGAAGACTCTTACAGTTTATCTCCTTGGCAGCAGCAGCATATTGAGGAGTTTCCACAAGAAAGTGAAACACCCATGCAGGTAAGGCTCAATATCTAGGGATTGCTTCCCTCCAGTGGATGTTGTGAGTATAATAATAGCACATGTGCAGTAAGCATATGACAATATGCCCATAGGCACAGATTGCTCTGCTTTTTCTTCCCCCTGGAAGTAAATAAGCATAGATGCTGTAAATGCCCAAACCATTGCATTGATGGACAAAACTTAAAAAATATTAGAGGCTGATTAACATGAAAACTTGGTTTTTACTTTCTGATTTGTTCAATGGACATAAAAATAAACAAAGCAAACCCTTAATTTTGAAGAAACTTGAAACAAAAACAAAGGATCTGGCTTGATATCATAGAACAGTAATTTGGGAATATGAGGTATTAGATTTTGTTTCTGTTCTTCAAGTTTAGAACCTAGATGACTCTCTGCCTAGCACTTACTATTTAATATCACTGGGTCTCAGTTTCTTTTTCTTTTAATTGAGATGTAATTGACATGTTAGTTTCAGGTATACAGCATAATGATTTGATATATTTATATATTGCAAAATGATCACAATGTCTAGTTTAGTTTACATCTACCACCATATTTAGTTAAACATTTTTTATTCCTATGATGAGAACTTTTAAGATTTACACTCTTAGCTACTTTCAAACGTAATATTCTGTTGTGTACAGGGTGAGGCAAAAGTAGACTTAGTTTTCTGAATGAAAAATAATACAATAATTAATAAGTAATAATACAGGAATAAACTCTGTGTTTTGAGTACTCACAACTGTAATCTACTTTTCCCCTACATTTTCTTTAGCTGTTTATCCATTGGTGGACACTTACATTGCTTCCATCTCTTGGCTATTGTAAATAATGCTTCATTGAACATGAGGGTGTGCCTTTCCTTTTGGATTAGTGTTTTTGTTTCCTTTGGGTAAATCCCCAGAAGGGAAATTGCTGTATCATATAGTAGTTCTATTTTTAATTTTTTGAGGAACCTCCATACTGTTCTCCACAGTGAGGGTACCAGTTTACATTCTCACCAGCAGTGCACAGGGTTTTTCTTTCTCCACATTTTTCTTTTTTTAAAAAAAAAAAATCTTTATTGATTTCAGAGAGAGGAAAGGAGGGGTAGAGAGAGATAGAAACATCAATGATGAGAGAGTCATTGATTGGCTGCCTAGCTCGCAACCAGGGCATGTGCCCTGACCGGGAATTGAACCCTGATCGCCTGGATCCTTGGTGGATGCTCAACCGCTGAGCCACACCCACCCAGGCTTTCTCCATATTTTTGTCAACACTTACCCCTTGTCTTTTTTATAATAGCCATCCTAAAGGTGTGAGGTGATGTCTCATTGTGGCTTTCATCTGTGTTTACCTGATGATAGTGATGTTGAGTACTTTTTCATGTAAACAAATTAATTCTATCAAAATTGCAAAATTTCCCTAGAGCAAAACTTTCAATTACTATTTATTCCTGCTACTAATAAAAATGAAAGATTAAAGGAATATATTCTGTGAAAGGATAAGATCACTTATCTGGGAACCTCACGAATCTGAATACAACCCAAACATGTATATAACCTAATATGCTGTAGTCACAGGAGAACCTTAACCACCCGTGTGCCACCCTCACTCTTATGTTGAACTCCAGTTCTTATCATCTCGATGGTGTATATTTAAAGCACATAATTAGACAGAAGCATCATTATGACGTCTGAATTACCAATCAGAAAAGACCAATTTAACCAAGCTTATTTGTGATTTATCAATTCCAGTGACTTAAAGATAAACACCTAATTTAAAAAATACTATCCTATTTTAGTTCTCAAATGCTTATTATAAGAGAGCAGGGATCAGGCAGTTATTTCTCCAGTTGGCGTCCAACACAGAATTGGAGTTGTCCAGGGGGCTGAACAACTGTTGTATTCTACTACAACCTGACGTAGGTGCAATAGGAAGGTAACTGAGAAAATGGGTGAGTTTAAAGGAATAAGTATTAATTCACCCCTTCTTTCATTCTGCTTAGATGAATGAATCTTTGCTGTGAACTAAGTTTTCCCCAACTTAACAGTGTAGCCAAGGTAGGGACCTTGAAGGTGCATTGTGGAGCAAAACTTACTTTTAAATCTTTCCAGTACATGGTAGGGGAAGAAAGGTACTAATGGACACAATTTGCACACACCCTGGAAAGTCCTACTTTTTTGATTGACCTTATTTGGGATGATCTCTTTATAGTGCCTTTAAGTTTTAGAGTAGAAAAATGAAGCTAGGTAAAGAAAACTCACATACTTCAATTGCAGTGTTTAAATGACCACTTCTCTAATTCCCTTCTTGGACTTACAGAAAAAAATCTCAAATACCTTCTTCTTGGCGTGTCCAATACTATTTTTACCATTTTAAAAGCTCTCATCTTAGTTGTTTCTTAAAGACACTTTAAAACATTGAATTCCTTTAGTCTAATTTTTGCATAGAGGGGAGAGCCACAATAAGGATCAGCTCATTCTTTCATGTGAGTGTGTATGATTTTTAAGCACAACTGCTAAACTCTCACTGTGGAAAAAAAACACTATTTTGCAACTAAGGAAAGGAATTTGGCTGAGAGTCATGATCTAACACCACAATAGGTTTATATAGAACTTGGAGTATTTTATCTCATTTGATCCTCACAGCCTTCTTCCCCTCTTTTTCCCCTCAGATGATTAATATTGTAACATGGAAGTTTTGCTCTTCTTAGGACTCAGTCCAGAATAATTAGTGAGTCAGCCTCATAGTCTTATGTACATAGTGTTCCCTGTCTCCACGGTTTTCCACCAAATCAGCCACAGTGCAGGTAGGTTAGTACTCAAGCATTTTCCTTTGTGAACGAAGAGAAGCCACCTGTGGATATAGCCTCCATGTGTAATGTTCACCAGTGTCTTTGATTCTTTCCTCTATTGCATATCCCACTCTCCCCAAAAGTTGTCTGACTCTACAAGAAGAGAAAACAAACACCAAAGTCTTGTTTTCTCTTTGGAAAGAATGTATCTCTTTCCATGTCCCTGTTGCATTCCTTTTTTATTTTGGAGCAGGGAGGTGGGATAGAAAGGGAATGGAGGGGTGTGTACTTCAACACACAACGGTATCCATTGTATTTCTGTAAGCTCACAGTGGATCCAGGACAGTCGTGAAGAAGTGGTCTCTTTATTGAGAAAGCTGTTCATCCTCTCTCATATTCTCTAGGATGTTTCTAAGTTCTGGGTTGCAGGCATTAAAAACAGGAAGATAGAATTTGTGCCTATTTAAATCATTGAGGGGCTTATTCAGCTAAGATAAAAGGTTCCTAGTGATTTCAACATGTCACTGAAATATTTCTCTTATATAAATCAAAAACATAAATCAAGAATTTGATAAAATGACAAAGTTAAGTGACTTGGATTTTGTCTGACCATGTGAGAATGACAAAGTTTTAATAGAGTTTTTGTGTTTTCTGTTATATCCTCTGAAAAGAAACATTTTTATTCCCCCCCCCCTTATTTTTACACCCTGTCTTAGCTTTAATTTTTTAAATGTTTAAGATAATATAACTACATTGAAAGATGTGGACACTATGCCACTCTGAATAGATAGGATGGATATGCCATTGTGACACATTCATTAGTGAAAAAGCATATAAATGAATTTTGTATACATGTTTAATAAATAAAATTAATAATACTTGATTTTTTAAAAATCAACTTTCTAGTATTGGAATATGATTTTTAGACATTTAAAAGTAGCACAGTGCTGTTACTTAGAAGAGCAGATTTTTTTTTTTTGGTAAAATTTATCATTTTTCCACTTTGCCATAAGACTTAAAAGTAATCAAAGGATAAGTAATAGCTAGGTAGAAGGAAATTCATTATTTTATGTAGGTCTGCCCTCTTGTGTCTGTACTAGGAAATCTTGATCTTATTTTATATGAGGAATGCTACAGAAAACAACCTCCAAAATCAAACTGCTTATGTTAGATTTTTTAAGATAATACACTCAAACCAATCAGTGTATTAAAGAATGATTTCACTGTGTTCAAGAGGTCATTTTAATATAAGTGATTTGCATTAAATAAACATCGTAAACCAAAATATAAAATGCAACATTAAACATTAAAAAATTAATTCATTTTTCAGACTGTGAATTAAGTTTGGAATTTATTCTACAATAGAGAGTATTTGAGCATTTGGTATTTAAAAAATTTTTAAATACATTATTTTATTGTATTTTACTCTTTATACATCATGATAAGCAGAATAAATAAATTACATTTAAAGAATGGGTTTTTGTTCTGCATTATGCCTGAGCTACAGTATTCTGTAATAATCAAATATAAGGTTTTAATTTCTATTAAAGGCAGAATGAAAAACAAAAAAATTTTTATTTGTAATTTATTAAGGAAAACCCGATATCTGCACAGTTTATGGTTTGAAGTTGATGTTGTGATGAACAATGTATTGAAAGGAATAGAACTTGTTATTTCAAAATTTCCACTTATTTTTAAGATCATGCAACTAATTATAGAACTTAGTTACTTTTTGCATGGATAATTGCTGACACCAGTGAGGTGAATGTCTGTCTTGTTATTTATAAGCTTTCTAGTTGATATTAGGGACCTCTAACCCATTTATAAGGTTTTGCTCAAGAAATCCTCTTGTATGTATGAGAGCCATTTCTTAAAGATCAGCAAACCCCCTCCCATCTCCAGTACCACTCAGGGATTCAGAAAATTTTAAAAATAGTGTCTCCATCATTATTCTGCTAGCAGCATTGGTGTTACAAACCAAGGTCAATTTTCACTTTTCAAATTCTTTTAGGAACTATATTTTAACAAATCATACAGTAAATTAAATGTTCTCTACTTCTTTAATAATGGTATATTAGCAATATGTCTTGAACTGAAGTTAAAATTATTGGGTTATACAGTATAGGTGTGAACCAAACTTCATTTTCAACTGAATCCCCTTAAATTACCAATTTTGGTTGAATATATTTTCCGTTACCAGTTTTTACTTCTGTTTTTCTATGGGTTTTTGGAAGATATTTTTAAATGACTAGAGCAGAAAGAGAAAATGTATTCAGCAAGAAAATAATTAAAGATTACCATCTCGGAGTGTATAATTTAGTGAAGTAGGGTGGCCTACTAAACAAGTGTTTACCATCTGGTTGATTAAGGAAAAGCATATATTCTGTCATAAACAATAGTAAGACAAAAAGTTCATTTCAAAATGTAATCAAAGAATTAGTTAATTTTGGAGAGATAATTCAAAATTTTATTTTTCAAAGCTTGAAATAGTATGTATATTTTTCTTTTGCTTGCCTACATGGAGTATGAGGACAGAATAGAAGACAACCTATACAATATAAAGTCTTAAGATTTCATGATCCCAAAGATATACTATGGCAAGCTATGTACTCTAGCTCAGATAATCAGCTACAGTGCCATAAATTAAGGTTAGACTCTATTTTTTTAATGTATTAGTAATTATGGGTAACCACACTGCCAACTGTTAAATTAACCAGTAGTTCTCTATTGGTCATAATGTCTTAGAGAGAATCGATTTTATAGTTATGTACATGTACTAGAGTTCTATAATTATTTGAAAAATTGGTTAAGAGAAATTTTATTTATGTAAGAGTATGGCCTTTTTCCTACTTGATTCTCATAAACTTCAAACTTTAGGGTAAGTATACAAAAAGAGTGCAATTTCTATTTTAAAATAAAGGTTTTGATAGTTACTAAGGAGACATGTGTATAATAATAATAAAGATAACATGAGGAATCAGTGGGCTATTTCAAATAATGACACCATTTGAATGATTACTTTGGTATTTGGTGAAGAACTAAAAAATACTTAATAAACATCAAAGAGCCTTTTATAGTACAATATAAATTACATTTACCCCAAATAGTGAAGCTAATGCTTTTTATATGAAGTGAACTTGTTAACAGTACAGTTTTAAAACTAAACTCCTAGTTCATCCTCAGATAAGATTTGGGATCAAAATTTACAAGCTCTGTTGAGGAAATCAACAGTTACATTATGCACACTTACAGTCATTTTAAAGTTAATTTTGAAAATAGAGCCCTTTTCACATTTACAAGATCCAGCAGATGAATACATTTGCTAATAATTTCTTCTTAATCTTGACCTTTGCATGAAGAATTTCTTCTACTTAGGAAGTGGTCTGCTTTCCCCTCTCGCTGGGATGACAGACTAAGCTGACGGTGGTAAGTTGCAGCACTGAAGATTGCAGCAGAACTTCAGAGAAGCATCACGATGATGCAGATCAGCAAGAGGCATATTAAAATAAGGCAGAAGTTGATAAATAGGTTCTGGAGATTTTGACGTGCTTGTTGGGGCATTTCAATGGTTGAAGCTCTTCTTATAGCAGAGCGAGTGAGGTATTGGACTTTCTCCATGACTCAGGAAGGCAAGGAAGTCTGAAGTTTTAAAGGATCAAGAGAAAGGTAAAAAGTAGACAGCCAAATGTGAGATCACTCTGAGGTAGCCTGGAATGTAAAAAAATAAGTGGGTTAGAATCATATATGCAACCTAACTTCTGAACAGGTAAAACACAAGTTCATATTAATTCATCTTCCTGGACATTATGTATGACATATAGTGTATCTGTAGTCCATATGTGTGTGTGCACACAGGTGTTTCCTAGTCTGTCCTGTCTTTTTTTTGTGTGAGGGTCACCATGATGTCTTATTTGTCTTGTGTTTGGAGTGTAGTAACTTCAGTCTTTGCTGCCTCCTCTCAAAATGAATAGAAATGTAGTTTGGTTTAGGGTGCACCTTGTTTTGGGGTATTGCCTTGGGCAAAAGTTCTTACATATAGTTTCATTAATCCTATAATTCTCTGTGAGCATAATTGTTATGACAATTAGTGTATTAACAGCTATAAAGCAAATCTCTTAAGAGATGCATGCAATAAATTATTCTTTGGATGTTGATTTTATTCCAAAATAAAATAGAACCAGTACTACGGGTTCAAATGTTTGTCATTCCTTTGTATGATTTTATAGCTTTGTAGAATATGCTATTTTAAGTAACATTTTAACAAGATTTGATATTAAGTAGTGAAGACTGTCAGGTTCAGAAGTCATAGTAATAAAATCATCATCTCACCATCTACCACAGACAGTAATGACTTACAAATGACCTGTACTTATTGACAGTGGATTCCATTTGCTTTCTTTCAGAGCTCCCACAAGCTGTTCTGCCTAATTAATTAATTAGTTGCCTAGTTATTTGTGCTAATTAATAAAAAGCAAGCAAAATAAAACTTATAGTAATACACCATTATAGAAAAATTAGGTATATATTAAAAAGTAACTGTATTAAATGTCCAGAGATAATAACTACTAAGACTTGGGGATATTTTGTTGTCAATCATGATACTTATATATAAATTTTGAATTAAGAAAAATTAGATATGGAATAAAAAAATAACCATAATTAACTGCCTAGAGATCATGGCTGTTCACATTTGTTGAAATATTATTCTTTGCCCAGCCGGGTGTGGCTCAGTGGTTGAGCATTGACCTGTGATCCAGGAGATTGAGGTTTGATTCCAATTCAGGGCACATGCCTGGGTTGCAGGCTTGATCCCTAGTATGGGGCATACAGGAGGCAGCCAATCAATGATTCTCATCATTGATGTTTCTATATCTCTCCCTCTCCCTTCCTCTCTCTCTGAAATCAATAAAGATATATTTTTTAGAAAAAGAAATATTATTCTTACTCAGGATATTACTGCCTTACTCCAGTTGCCAGATTTAATTTTCTCCCATCTCTATACATTCCATGAAAACCCTGCTCAACCTGTCAGCTCCATTTCTGACAGAGAGTAGTGATGGAGAGGGCAGAATGGAGAACTGAAAGAGTGGGAAAAGGGAAGAGATGGATCAGGCAGGATCAGTGAGAACTTGGCATTCATTTTTACAAGGAAACCATGTAGTATATGGTAAGATTCTGTAGTTTAAGGACTTCAACTTGGCTGTATTATGATTGGAATTATATACTAGACTGAGCTTTCATTTGGCTGGAGACTCTGGCCTCCTTCCATAGCATTGGTCTGTAGTGAGGAGATCCCAATGGCCAAAGTATCACAAACTATTCTTTTAAAGAGTTGGTAACAACCTGTGTTTCTCTAGTGTGTATATTATCTAGCACACATATATATATGTATATATATGTGTGTGTATGTATATACATCTCAGCATGTATTCATATATATATATAAATATATATATATGCTATATATGATATATATATCATGTATTCTTAATTGTCCATCACCCAACACCAGTGGCTGTTACTTAATTTATCTATAACATCCTCTACTTGGAAAATGCTTAAACTTGGTATTATTTTTGTTTGGATTCCTCAGATAAAATACAATAGAAATAAAGGGTTTTTTTTTTTTGTTCTTTAAGAAAATGCATTTTAAGTTGTTTCTGCTTATATTTGCTTATAGTAGATACAGTGAATTTATACTGTTGGGTAACTGTGGGGAAGATTTTCTTTATTGCTTTATATATTTGACTAGCTGCCTTGTGTTAGGATATATAATAGTACTGTTAAGAAAGGAGTAAGAATAAGCATTGGCAATTCCTGTTTGAACTTGCACTTTTGTGCAGGTTTAGGACTTAATAAATTGTTTAAAAGGCCTGAATTTAAAAATTATTTTGAGACAAACCATGGAAAAGGAGGAAGCTAGCCAGTTCATCATGAAGCATTGTATATATAAGAGTCATTCCCTATTCTGATGAGTGGTGTGTCAGTCACATGAAACATGTCACCTTTCCATAAATACTTCATTCCCTTTTATGATTCTGTCGTTTGCACATGTTGTTCTGATTCTGCCTGGAATGTTTCCCCACCCCCACCTGGATTCTTTGCCAGGCAAATTTCAGTTGATCCTTAAAGGCCCGGTTTAAATATCACTTCCTAATAAAACCTTCCATTACTCTTTAAAGTAGAATTGATGATCAGCTCTGCTGGTTTTCAGTAGGGCGTTAGTGTTACCTCTGTCAGGATAGCTATCAGGCTATGTTGTAATTTTGATTTACATGTTTTATGTCCCCAACTAGACTTCTAGTTCACGAGTAAAAGGAACCATGTTTATTTTATATTCTGGTACTTGGTGCATAATTGATACTACTTGAATAAATCAATGAAGTTGAATAAGGGATTTTTATGATTTACTTTTATTTTCAGAAAATTGAAAATGATCAAAGATAGTGCCATGATGAACAGATTGACCAGTTAGAATAACAGAATTTGATAGTGAAACATATAATCCCCAAACACATCTCAAGTCTCTTCGTACTACCGATGAGGAAAATGAGGCTGAGCATTTACATTAGAGGATTACAGTTTAGATAGGTGAGTGGTTAACAGCATTAACTTGAACTGGACTTTGTACAAATGGGTATTTGGTGTTTGGAAGTACAAAGTGGTGTGCCCTAAAGAGATGACCTCTCTACTGATGAAAGTATAATGAATATACGTTGAAGACGACCTCATGATCTTTCAACAGCCAGCTATTATTGAAAAAGGATTCTCCTTGGAAGCAAATTGAGTATAAAAGAGACAGCCAAGGATGGTGGTTTATTTCTTGTCAGGCTTAGAAATGTTAAAATTTGAAAGTGATTTGGTTTTAGCATAATTTTATGCTGAAACCAAAAACAAATCTGCTTTACATGCTGAAGTGTTAGGTGTGTGCAGCCAATTTATTGGCCCCAGTTCCTTTTACAGCGTAGTGTCTGAAAGTGTTGAGTCCTGTTCTGCTGACCTTCCAAAATCTGATGGTAATAAGCAAAACTCACTCATACAAGATGAGGCTTCCTGTTATGTGTTGAGAATTGAAAAGCTGTGTGTGGGAACAGCACAGTCCTCTTTTTGGAGTTGTCTGTGAACTTTATTACATCATAATGTCATGGTTGTCAGGTGTTCATCATTCTTTCTCTGCGATCGTAACCATTCTGAGTTTAGAACTCCTGCAGTGTCCCTGCCCCCCGCCCACTTTTCAGAACTAAGCTGTTTATAGAATAATATTTGGTGGAGAGCTTAGAAAAATAGTTTGCTTTTATTTTCATTTTATCTGATTTTTTTAGAGCATTCTTTTAGGATAACCAGAAATAGATTGTGTTGGGATGTTCTGAATTTGCATCTGGCTTAAACAGCCTTGGAGACTGAAATTGGCTCTTACTCTGCTCCCCCTTTTACAGGATGACAATATGTGTAAATTAGGTGTTTGGGACCAGAGGAGTGAGAACATTTAAAAAAGTAATTCATCACTGAAGCCCTAGAATTAGAATATTGAAAATATGAAAGATGTTTTGATTGTAGAAATGCCAGATTCCTGTCTCTTGAGTTACATGTGAGAGACAGGAAAGTGCCCACAGAGTTGCCTTGTGTGTCTGTGGGATCTGTAATTATTGTAATTTTTGGAGGGATGGGAGGAATAGTTAACTCTTTACTATTCTTTGTAGGATTTATAAAGTCTTTGGTTGTTTACTTTTTCTCTTTTGCTCAAAAGAAGGTGAACTTGGGAAGTAAATGCAATAAAGCTCAAGATAGTATTATTTTTTGAAGTGGAAGAAGAGAGAAACCACAGGCCACGCTAATCCTTCAACAAACGTGTGCCATGCTAGGCAACATTTTGGGTGAAAGGTACTACATCAGCTTCTGCAGGAGTCCTCACTTTGTCTGCAGTGAGTCATTTTCTGATGTAACAGCAGATGCATTCTTGTGCAAAGGGAACCTCAGTACACGTTTGTAAACGTTCAGTGGTCTGCTTTATGACTTGTTAGGCAGTTAATACTGTAATGATGTTGTATATGGTGAGTAGTCCTCCCTGCCTATAATTTAAGTACTTTTAGTCCTTTGCAGAACTTTCTCAACTTCAGTTTTTGGGGGCACACCCTCTGCTGAATAATAAACTTCTGAGGTTTTTAAATCTTTATTTGTGGAATTCAGACTTTTGCTTTCCTTTTATTTTTGTCTGCTTATTTGTTCTTTTAGTAAATGAGCCATATTTTGATAGTAAAGCAACAGACATTCAAATTTACAGCCTGACATACTTTTTTTTTAATCCTCACCCGAGGATATTTTTTTCCATTGCTTTTCAGAGAGAGTGGGAGGGGGGAGAAAGAGAGAGAAAAGGGGAAACATTGACTGGTTGCCTCCTGAATGAGCCCCAATGGGGGCTGGGAATCAAGCCCACAACGGAGGCATGTGTCCTTGACCAGAACTGAACCTGGGACCTTTCAGTGCTCGGGCCGATGCTCTAACCACTGAGCAAAGCTGACTAGGGCTGACATACTTTTTAGAATTCCCCCCCCCACCCCCCATTTACTTGGTTCACAAGATTAGAATAAGGTGTAGATCTGAGCTTACAGGATTTGTCTGTATTAGGATTACTTGGGGACTTTATTTTTTCCTACTGCTTTTTGTCATTTTTGCAGATCATCCAGAAGTGATTGTGTATGCATTCACAAATCTATTTTTGATTTGTTGAATTAAATCAGGGCAGTTCATCATTAGATTTACCGTCATTCTTTTACAACCCGAAAGTTACTTTGATAGAATTATTTTTCTTTTGAAATTGTCTAATGCTAAGCATGGAAGTTCTAATTGAAATTATATGTGACAACATTCTATAGCTTTGTTGGTCCACATTGGCTATTTGGAAGAATCTTCAAGCTGCTTCTGCCTAGTTATGAATGGAATTGCATAAGCATAAAAATCAGTATACTCTCAATCCTTAAAACGACGCCAGAATGAAATGTTTTCATTTCTTTAAAGCTGTGCCTTGAGGAAATTTTATTAAACAACAGTGTAGAGAGATTTTTCTCTTTGAAATTGGCTGTTTTGTCTGTAGGCTTGTCTTCATTATGATTATTTTATTAAAATTAATTTATTTGCAGTTAAAATATTCTTTTTAACCCTATAGTAGTTAGTTAAGACTTTAGATTCTTCTTTTGGGAAAGATTATGTGGGGAGGCAGTGTAGGTGAACTTCAAGGAAAAATGAATGCCAGTTAAATATACGCCCACTAATGTGAGTGGATTTTTTTTTTTTTTTTTTGGAAGACCTGAAGGTGGAGTACATTTTAACTAGCACTAGAGGTCCTCAGTTGACTACAAATATACTAGGGTGAAGATGTATACTCAGGTCCTTTTCATGTGTTTATTTGGTAATAAATGCTATTTCTAGAAATGTTCAAAGACACTACATATTATCTGATTTAGGTCACTGTAATTTAGAAGGATTATTTCCTGGATTTATTTATTTTTTTAAAGTATATCTTTTATTGATTTCAGAGAGAGGAAAGGAGAGGGAGGGAGAGAGAGAGAGATAGAAACATCAGTGATGAGAGAGCCATTGATCGGCTGCCTCCTGCAGGCCCCTGACTGGGGATTGAGCCCACAACCTGGGCATGTGCCCTGATGAGGAATCGAACCCTGATCGCCTGTATTCTAGTTCGATGCTCAACCGCTGAGCCACTCCCGCCCAGGCTATTTCCTGGATTTCTAACCTCTAGGTTTACTCCTTTGCTGGTAAGGTTAGCATTGTGTTAATTCACAGCTTAGATGAAGGTTAGTGATTTCCATAGCATAAATAACAAAACAAGGTTCCTCGTTCAAGCCCCTTGAAATATATGGTATTGAATATTTTAAATGGTAGCATGTGAGGAGGTCAGAAATGAAATTGAGGAAAGCTAAAGATTTAATATATAACTGGACCTAAGTGTGAAAGTATGGTTTTGTGAAAAGTTTTGAAAAGTTAACCTGGATTTTAGGTTATCAAGGTTAAATAGATTAAAGGCATGAGTATTTTAGGCATGAATAAAATTAAAAGGAAACTTAAATTTGATCGATAATGTTATTTTTTAAAGTCTGTGTAACTATTTTGAGTTTTGCCTTCCAGGGATTATTACTTAATAACTAAGGTCATCTGTAACTTTCTTATATCTTTGGCTTTGAAAATGATCACGATAATATTATATAGGCTATTAAGGATATAATGCCTTGTGCATTAACTTTAAATGAAATGGAGTGGTTTTGATATACAAGTTTGTATCCTCTAACTGCTTTTTGAGAGTACCATTAACAGTATTTGAGGACTTTTAATCTGTTTGCTTTTTCCGTTGTCATGATTTATTTTTAAGCCATGTTGATCTGTGGATAGGATGTGCATGTGGTTTAGAGTCAGGAAATCTTGGCCCTTGCCAAGGCTCCGCCATTTCCTAGCTCTGTGACCTTGGGCAGTTCACCTTTTCACATCTGTTTCCTAAGTTGTAAAATAGAGATGCAGTGTCAACATATAGGGAACTAAGAGGGACAAATGAAATATTTGTATACACCCGTGCAATTAGAAATTTTTCAAGAATAAAGAAGGAAGTTTTCATTGAACTTTTATTTCTAGCATTGGTAACAAATATACAGTCTTACTTAGGTAATCTAATCTTTACATTTAATATTTACTTAAAATTTTAATATATAACTTATTACATAAATATATAGCACATTTAATAAATTAAAAATTTTATTCTCTTTGAACTATTTTATCTATACAAATATTCTAATTAGTGAGATTAAGAAACAATATGTACAAATATGCAACCAAATGCATTTTTTTCTGGAATTTTTTTTCCTTAATGGTCACTAAAATACTATTAAAATAATTTTTGAAACTTGAGTTTTAGGACATGACAGTGATATGACTGACATTTCTTAATAAAGCAAAGTACTCTAGCTCTTTCATGTGTTTTTCATAATTTAAACATCTTTCACATTTCCATTTTATTCCATCTGACACTATTTTTAAGCACTTAATTTTAAACCACATAGCTTTATAAACAAAGACAGTACTTAAATTTTACCTCATAATAGAGATGGACTAGTTGGGATCTAATGTCTGGCTCTAGGGCATAATATTTGAAATTTGAACAACAGTCACTGTTAATCTGGACATACCTTCTTAAGGGGGTAGCATTTAATAGCATTTATGCTCTTTCTAGAAATTGTCAATTTTTTGGAGCAATATGTGATGTAATCTGATAGTATAAAGACTCACAAACATCTCATTTGAAATGTGAGAATGTAATTTGGTATTTGAGTAAAAATTAATAAATAAGCATATAAAACATCTGCACTGAGTCACTCTGTGTAATAAAAGAAAAATATTTTATAAATATAAAGATATTCAGAGGCAGTTAGGGCACCTCAGTGCGGACAAAAATTAGAAATGTTTTTGCTTGCTTTAAGTAGTGCTGCTTACGGATATCCAGAGTTCTCGTCTGTATAAAGCAGTAGAGTTAACATTCTCTTAGGAACTTAGAATTCTATAGGTAAACTTTATTTTGTTGATATACATATAAAAATAAAAAGAATGAAATAAAATTGAAGTTTTATTCTTTATGCCATGACTGAGATTTAGGAATGTAGACATTTCATATATTACATTGAGGATTATAACATTAAGACTAGGGTAGAATTCAAACAGAAGTTATGCAATTTATTATGGCAACTTTATTCCTAAAGCATTTCTTCCCCCCCCCCCCCCCCCCCGTTTTCCTTTATTTCTCTACTAAATGCAGGAGAGGAAACTAAGGAACATTAGAGGTAGTAACTTGGTAAAGGTATATTCATTAATAGGCGGAGTAAACCCTCATTTTATCATATTCACTCAAATGAGATATTTAAGAATCTTTTGCTTCCAAAATAAAGTCTGTTTTTAAAGTGCTGCATTACTCTCTGTAACTTTAGAATTTTGCATGTATTTTTGACAAGTGTCTTAAAATTTCCAAACTTGTTATTGATGATATAATCCTGAATTTAAGTAACTCAATTTATTAAAGTTTGGGGTTTTTTTAGCAGTGTTTATTAAAGTCGACTTGACTTTATAGAGAGCAAAAAGTTTTCAAAAACATTTAAAAATAGTTTATATTATATATTTTTAAGCCCCAGTTTATTAATATTCCCCGTAGGGAATCATAATGATGATACTGGAATAGCCACGCCAATATCGTGCATGTTGTACAGTCACACGACTGTTCTTAGTGTCCTAGATGTGAGTAGACCACCCCCTCCCACCCTGTTTCTCAGCAGAGTAACAAGTAAAATGCAGCCGTTGTCTTTGCCTGGAGAAATCAAATCGCTACTACCACCAAGTATAGTAATGTAATTGAAAGATACTTTAATTGGTAGAAACGCACTTTTGAAAAGCAAAACAAAAGTGAAAATCAAGTTAAAATGACAAACCAAAAACCAGGGTCAAAGATGGATGTAATTATCATTTTAAAGTTGTCTTATTCTTACTGTCACTGAATGAATAAGCATTTATTTAGAGATTAAGCATTTTGTCATATTTTATTGTCTAACTTTGAACTGAAATTTACAGTATATGATTCTTTTTTTAAAAGTTTAGTAAGTTTGAATTGCAGAAAGTAAGAATTACCAAAATCAGTGAAATCTGTTTCTTACCTTCACTGTTGTGATGATCCCAATATGTAGAGTATTGTGAGTAGAATGAAGTCTTATGGGCGTTTAGCTGGAAAGTTTTCTCTGTTACCAGATTTATGGGAACAATTGAAGTAGGTGGAGGAGAAAAAGTGTTTTAGGGAGGTCTTATGATGTCACACAGGAATTCTGCAGTTAGGATTGGTTAGCCCTAGTCTTAATCACACCCAAACTTTTTAGAATGTCATTTATCTTACATTAGGTGTGGAAAGGTCATTAACACTTTGTGCCTCATTTTCTTGTTTTTAATTTTAAAAGTATGTGATAGATAAATGAAAAAAATAAGTTTCGGGTGGAAAAAGCTCTTTTTAAAGACTCATGCAGCTTTTGGGCTTAGAAAAGATTGTATACTGATAGTGATAATGTTGAAGAACTAAAATACTTATAGTAATAGGAATTTTAATAGAGTGAGAATAATAATACTGGCTTAAGCCAAACCCCTTTTATTGAATTGCTGCTGCTGCTCCTGCTGTTGCTTTAATTCTTCAGCTTCATAGTGTTAACTTCTAGCAAGACAATAAACATTTTCACCGAAAACAAATTTTATACCTTTTCCTGTTTTATTTTACATTCTTTCCTCATACCTATGTGTGTGAGAAAGCCATGCTAATAACTAATTTGGTTTTAAAAAATTAGCTTTTTCTTATGGTTAAAGTAAGAACTAATAAATGTATTTAATACATTTGTGTTTTCTTTAACAATATATTTATAAACAGTAATTCTCATACTGTGTCACCCCAAGAAAAGTTGTAAGATTTACAATTTAAGTATTTAGGATTTTATAATAGCTGCATTAAATTACCATAAAGTACTACTAAAATTTTAATAAGTTGACACAGAATCAAGAGTAACATTCTAGCAAAAGAGAATCACAAATTCCTAATCAGTAGCACCCTAGTTAGATACTTTATTGGCAGTAGGTGTGTATGTGTTGGAAATTTTATTTCTAATAGGAAGGGCCTCATTTAATGTAGCAGTTTTCCTGAAAATAACTGTATAAATGAAATTTTAGTAAATAGAATGACATTTTGAACTTTTTAGGACAGTTTATCTTAAGGTAGAAGTGGGAAAATAATTCTTTTGAAAAACCAGGTGTGATTTCTGTTTTATTCTAATTTTTGTTTATATATTAGACCTGCAAAGTCTAATTTTTAGATCTCTTCTGTAATTCTGGGAAAGCTATTTGTTAATATTAATTTTTTTATGCTTATAGCAGAGTGAACTCAGCCCGCTTTCTCATGGGTAACTAAAATGTGTTGCAGTGGCTGCTGTGTGTCCTTAAATGGAGATGATTTTGGCTTCTCCCAAAGAAAGATAAAATCATTCTCTAGAGCAATTCTCTCATTATTTAAAGAATCAGCTAAAACTAACAGAAAAATGATATTTCCTCAAAGATCCTCTGTGAACATTGCTAAGGGAACATTTACAACTTAAAAATTAAAACCCAGTATGAAAAATATTGTGTGAATAATGTTTGACATTTGCTCAGTGCTCTACAAGCATGTTTTTCTTTCAATCCTTTCATAATAAAAATCTCTTATCAGTTGCCAGTGATGACTGAAATACAAAACGTAGGCTTCAAATACAAGCATAAAGTGGTTTACAGTTATTTGTCAAAGATGACACATCTGCTGAGAGACTGAGGATTCAAATCCAGATGTTGAGTTTATAATTCACTGACAGATTGGCATGTTTGGGGGGAAAATCAAAATTTGAATATAGATTTTATAGAGTAGCATACATCGACTAAGAAATTTTGATGACGATAGATGAATTGTTGAAAACTTTTATTTTTAGAGTCTGCTTTAAGTTTGCCTGCCAGATATATACATTCATTTGAAAATGAAGCTTAGGGATAGATCATTGTAGTATAAGCACGTCTAGTTCTAAGAAAGAGAATTCATAGTACTTACTTGGATAAACTAAGAAACTGCCATGGACTGAATAAAATATACCATAGATAGCTTACATGTTGCTGTATTTGCTTTAAAAGATACATAGGTGTGCACTCACATGCATATGCACGCACCTTAGGATGCTGATTGTGTGGGTCAGAGCTGGTAAATGGAGACAAATTTTCTTTTCAGGTTTGTACAAAGTGGGAAGCTTCTGTGCTTATCCTTTCCCTTTTGGTTCGCTGCGGCTCATTATTATTAGTCCAAACGGAGCTCTAGGAAGTGGTACATTTTCGTTTTAGCCTGATTCAGCCTAAACAGAAAGTTGTTTAATAAATAGGAGCATTGGTATAATCAGTAGAGTATTCCTCAGAAATTCTACAACTAGGGGCTGGAAATTGGTTTTAGAGGTGCCTTGTCAGAATATTCATTTGGAGTGAGACTATATAATTTGAACCCATTTGTGGTCACGTGATCATAATGCAGCTTCCATAAGCTGCCCTATCTGTGGAATGGGTTTGTTGTGAGGGTTTAATGAGAATGAAGTATGTGTAATGACTATTAGATTCTGCAACACAGAATCTGCAACACAGTGTCCATTCAGTGTTAGTACTTTTTTCTCTATATTTCTTTAGAAGATGATTCTTAACCTGCAGTCCATGGGTAGAGTTCAATGATCTTTGAACTTGGATAGGAAAGATTACATCTTCATTTTTACTTAACTCCACATGATATTTAGCACTTCAGTTTTGACTGGAGACCACAAATTGCAGAATGTTAATAATGCATTTGATGTCGCAACAGCAATCTCAGATAATTTCATAGCTTGAAATACTCTATATATTCATCACTACTTTGCAATTATTATAATTAGACCTGCCTGTAAATATTGTAATTTAATGTATTAAAGAAGTACAAGTATTACATCACACATTTGTTGTTGTTTTTTTAAAAAAGTTATTTTAGTGTAATTTATTTTCTTTCTAGTCCTATGCATCTTTTATTTGTTTATTTATTTTGGCTAGGTACAGTGAACTTTACTGATGGTGCATGACAAGGTCCTCTTCAAGGGACATCTTATTTTTTTAGAACAGTTCTAAATTTACAAAATTATTGCAAATATAGTACAGAGGGTTTTTGTATACCCCACACACCATAGCCTCTATTGTTAACATCCTACATTAGTATGGTAAATATGTCACAAGTGTTGTACCAAGATACATTATTTTAGCTAATACCCATACTTTACTCAGATTCCTCAGTTTTCTGTAGTGTCCTTTTTCTTACCCAGGATCCTATCCAGGACACCAGATTACATTTAGAAGTTATGCCTCCTTTGGTCCTGTTGGTTGTGATAGTTTCTCAGACTTTCCTTTTTTGATGACCCCAACCATTTTGAAGAGTGCGGGTCAGATATTTTGTAGAATGTTCCCCAGCTAGGATTTGTCTGATATTTTTCTCATGGTTAGACTGGTTAGTGTTTGGTTTTTTTTGAGAGGAAAGTTAAAGAGGTAAAGTGCCATTTTCATCACATACCAAGTTCACATGGTATAAACACATACTGTTTCCATTGTTGCTGTTAAACTTTGGTCACCTGGCTGAAGTGTAATGTCCGTCAGGTTTCTCCATTGTAGTTACTCCCCCCCCTCCTTACTGTACTCTCCAGAAGAAGTCATTTTGCACAGCCCACACTTACGCTTCGCTACCTTTGCAGTGGAATATCTATAAAAATTATTTGGAGTCCTCTGTATTTTATGCATATAAAAACATCTTGAGAACAGAGCAGTAGGCTTTAGCAGTCTGCCAGATAAGTCCATGGCACGAAAAGTTGAGAATTCCTGTGTTAGAGGATGTTTCTGTAGCTGTATGGAGCAGCCCTTTTTTGAAAGGGGACTGAGTTCTCAGCAGGCCTTTTTAGGCCCCTTTGATAGGGGACTGAGTTTCTCAGCAGGCCTTTTTAGGCCCCGTCTTTCTAGCTTCATCTCTTATCACATTCCTTTGTATTCTGTGCTCTGGCCTTGTGCAGCTGCCCATGACTCTCTGAACAGGCTATTGTTCTATTTTAAGCCTTCCTACTTTTTGTAGGAATTTCCTTCTTACCACCCTTTCTGCCCATCCATGTGCTGTTTCAGTTGTATCTGCTATGCAGCCCTCCCTGTTTTCTGTCAAACAATTTTGCATGTACCTATGTTATCATGGCTCTTTTTATTGCATTTTAAGTATATGTGCCTAGACTAGACTGCAAGCTCCTTGAGAGCTGACCCAATAACTCATTTTTATAGCGATATTTATTATTTTTTTAAAAATAACTTTGTTGATTTCAGAGAGAGGAAGGGAGAGGGAGAGGGAGAGTTGAAACATCAATTATGAGAGAGTCGTCATTGATCAGCTGCCTCCCACATGCTCCAGACTGAGGATCAAGCCTGCAACCCCTGCATGTGTTCTGACCGGGAATCGAACTGCAAACTCCTGGATCCTAGGTTGATGCTCAACCGCTGAGCCATGCCCGGCTGGGTGCAATATTTATTCTTTATAGTACTGTTACCTGGTACAGAACCTGGCTCATAGTAATTCTTAAATACTAATTGAATGAATGATTGGATGAATGAGTAAAGGGAGAACCAGGAAAGATCGCAAGGTTGGTAGTGAATGAGTGATCCTGCAGAAGTAAGTGTTAGGAACATTATAAAATCCTTCTTAATTTTAAGCTTATTGTGGTGGAGGAAGAGAAGGATAGGAGATTAGAGATAAGAGTAGAAAAACTGAGAAAATAACATTTTTTCTTGCCATTTAAAAATGTTTAAATATATTTGGAGGGTAAGAGTGAAGGAAGGCAAAAGTAAAAGAGAGAGTGAAGGGTGAAGGAAAGCCAAACCATTAGCCCACACATTCCCTAAACTTACTAATATTTTGGGCACTTTTGGTGTGGTTATATATTAAAATATATACTATAAATTTAGAATGAGTTTGTTGTTTTTAGCATATAAATGTGTCATAATTTATCAAATTAGTTTCTTATTGGATAGTAGGTGATTTATAATTTTTGCCATTATAAACCATATAAAATAACCTTGTGATGAAAATCTCTGTAAATAAACTTGATATCTCCCTTTGTCTTTTTTAGTCTGTTGGCTCTGAAAACTTGTTATAACTAAATGTTAGTTTATTCAGGGTGATCAAGCTCTTAAATGAATTTGATTTGCTTTTGAATTCCAGTTTAATAATTTTGAAAGTTTAGCTAGTTAGGTGACAGCATTTCCTTTTATATCGGTAAACTTCTTTGGGAAAATTATCTAAGAATAGAATTTTTTTGGTGAGGACTAGACTGAAACTGGTAAACATGCAGAGTGATGTACTGAATCACCCTAGCAACTAAAGGAGTCACACTTCTGCTTTTGATCAGGTGGCCTTTTGAGCTGTGCTACTGCAACTAATGACGGGGAAGATAATCTCACCTTAATTTAGGTCTGAGCTTTTATATGAAGACTTTGATGATAACATTTAAGTCCTTGATTGCCTCAGGTGAGACGCCCTAAAACATGATAGCCTTTGTCCTTCAGTGACACACTTAGCCCTTGTTAAGTTTGTAGAACACAAATGCATCTGATCCTTGCTTTTCCATTGTAGAGGCATTCTTGAGGTTATGTAGAATGGATCTGATATGTGGAATTCACATTTACTTTATCAAGCAGGAGATGTAAAGTGTCTCAGTGGAAAACATTAATAAGCTTAACTTCTTAATGCATAGACATTCTTAACTTTTTGCCAGCAATTCAGTGTACTGAGAGTTGTACATTGTTTTGATATATATCAGTAAATCTGTACTTTATCTTTAACCTATCTCCAGATTAAAAGCTTATAAAGCATAGCAGAAGGATGTGAACATATCTGCTGGTTTCATTTGTCCTTGAGTCAGTCAAAGGTAGGTGGTAAGTGGGTTCCAGGACTAGCATTAGTTTCCAGAGATGCTTTTGGCAAAGTTGTTTCTTAGCCTTCTTTTTTAATATATTCATTTTTACGGGTTTGTTGTTTAGTGGAGGCCATAGATATCTGAAGAGTTTATTTTTTACTCCAGCATTAATATATTTATTTTTAAAAATCTAACTTGAAAAAATAAAATATCTAAAAATTAAAAATTTGGATAATTGTGAATCTGTCTAATGACTTGTTAGAGAATCAAAAAGTGCTGGAGACTTCACATCTCCAAAATAGAACACAGTCTGGCCACCAATGACATCTTTCAATTTTATCTCTAAAATGCAAGCTAAAATTAAATTAGTAGTGTAGATTACTCAGAGATTTGCTGGGTCTGAAAGAAATGAAGCTGGACCTTAAAGGCTGGGAAACATGATTTTTATTCAGATGTAAGTTTGTAGACTGTTCTTTGAACCATAATCTTTAAAGTGTATACATTTTTATTAAATATATCATTGCTCTGAAAATGATAATAGAGATTTTAAGTAATGATAATTGGGAAGATGGCAGCCTTTTGTAGATAGTTAATTTTTATATTGCTCGGTATTTAGCAAAGATTGTCAGATTCTGTTCTGAGTTCCAAGACTTATAAAGGAATACAGCCTTGAAAAGGAACCACTGTCGATATTAGTATTGTACTCTAATTATAGTACCTGCCTGTGCTGTTTCTGGTTCTTAAACATTTTAGAAAAATATATACAGGGATGTTAAGCTGGACAGCAATCAACTTGCTCCAGTTTTATGTTCTAACATATAGAGGGCTGTCTAAATTCCTCTTAACAGTTTTACCCTGAGATTTCCCACTGTTGACTCTTGAAATATTTTTTTAAACACTGATTTTAACGTGTAGTAGAAGAAAACATTTAATGGTTCATAACTGCAGTGTCAGAAGAGAAAAAAAAAGTAGCACACTTTTTTTGGTTAAGCAAGGTCAGATAATCCCAACTGACATATGGTGTTGTAAAAGCCTACTCCTTCTCTCCTCACAAGATACCATCATGAATGATACCTATGGCATCCTTTTAGAAAAATCCCTTTATACATTTTTAAGTAATGTAGGCAGTTGTTTGGTCCTAAAACGTATTTATTATTATATATATATTTTATCTCTTGATAGTAAAATTTGATAAAAGACTTGATAAAACATTTTTGGCAATCTGCTTTTAAAAATAAGTGAAATGTGTTAGCACTTGTACTATAATTAGTTCTGTTTTAATAAAATCTGGTTCTATAGTCTACTACATTTGTTATCCATAACCTTAGGCAGGAGTCCAAATAGATCCACATTATAGTAAATATTTTATTTTTATAAACTTCTCTTCATTTTCATTTTATACAATATCCCTTTCATGAGTTATGAATTATACCTTTAATTTTTTCCCCAGTTTATTTGCCAATAGAAGCCATCAGGTTTGTTAATTAAAATTAACAAATTAAAATTTATTAAATTCTATGGTTAATATATTTCACCTTAAGTTTTAAAAAAAGTAAATCATAACAACAAAGGGTTCGAAAGGTTTACAATCTGTTTTATAAGTAAAATTGCTGATTAACTTTAAATTTTAAGACTTGAGCTTTTTTCCCCCTTAATCTTGTAATTGATTTGCTCTCCATTCTTGGATATACCATTTCCCCCCTTCACTTTTGCTTTGGCACCGTGATAAGATGTTTCATGCATGGGTCATTCCTTTGTTGGCATTTGAAAAACAACAACATGGTGTCCCAGCCAGCGTGGCCCAGTGGTTGAGTGTTAACTTATGAGCCAGGAGATCGTGGTTCGATTTCCAGTCAGGGCACATGCTGAGGTTTCGGGCTCAATCCCCAGTAGGGGACATGCAGGAGGCAGCTGATCGATTCTCTCTCATTATTGATGTTTCTCTCTCTTCCTCTCTTTGAAATAAAAATAAAAATAACTTTTTTAAAAAGAAACAAACTGATAAGCTTGGAAAAAAAAACACGCAAACAATATGGTAATGCTAACAGACTGGACATAAACCGAATTGACTTTTGAGAGGGAAAAATGTTGCTTCCTCTAAAAAAAGTTACTAGTAATTAGTTGTCTAGCACGGTGGAAATCAGTAATATGTTTAAGGGTTCTCTATTTTTATGCACATGTATTTTTAAGACATAAAAAAAAGTATATATTCCTCTTTTTAGTTTCATTTTATCATTTGTTTCTAGAGTCTTTTGCCATTGAAGATAGATAGCATTACAGAGTTAGTAATAAAGACAAAATAAGGAAATAATGATACCATTAAAAACTCAGTTCCTTCTATATAAGGAAGAGGTTACCAGTAAAATATATTTTTGATAGGATTTTTTTGTGTGTGTTTTTTTTTGGTTAGAGAAAATATGTAGTAATATACTTCATAAATAACTACATGGGCTTAGTTAATATATAGATTTTTATTAAATGTACTAAAAAGTAATGATACAGTATGTAAGATCCGGATTTTATTGTAATACACAGTTCTTTTAGTAACCATATAATCCATGTTTTTCCTTCTCTTGGTTATTAAAAGCTCTTTAAATTCTATGTAATTTGTAGTTTATTTTTATCTTCATTATTGAGCTTCCTGAATTTATTTTTGGGTGAGTCATTATGATTCTTTTACTCAAAAGCTCTTATAGAGTATCTCTTCAGATAGACTATTCTAGGAAGCAGAGGAAGATTTGCTGTGCTATTTGACATGTTGTGAGTGGTGAATGAGCTAAGGAACAAAGGCAAATGAAGGAGAGATAACAAACTTGAAGAATCACAGAGGTTGTATTCCAGTGAAGTGTGGTGGCACTAGATTATCTAAATTTAACAGTATGTCCAGGACAAGGCCAAGGAATTTTGAGCTATTTTCAGCTGCAAATAATGAGCTTATTTTAGAAGCATGTTTGACCATTAAGTGACACATTTTGGCAACTTTTCATATCATCTGGGTCCCATCTAAGTAGCATGTATTTGAGGTTGTAGGTGCCCACTATCCCTGTTCAGTTATGAGAGTATAAATTGTTATTTACACTAAGAAGTGATTGTATATATGTATGGGTCTATAAATTTGGATGGTTTGGGTCTAGATGCAGAGTTAAGATTCTTCTTCGTCTGATAAACTAATTTTCTTCTCTAAACCACCATTGCAATAGTGTATCTTATACATTTCTAGGTAAACATCTAAATGAGGAATTTTCTCCCCTCCCTGAGTTTGGTAACTACCAAATATGTATGAACAATATTTACTTGTAAAAAGTGTCCCTATGTCCACCTGTATAGATTTTGAAATGTTTGTTACTTTGATGACATCCTTTCTATTCTGTACTTTGAATTAACTCACACAGTAACATGCCTTTGTAATTATCTTTTAGATTTCATGTTCATGTCAGTTGAAGTTATTCAAAAGCTATAAATATAAATTGTATACGCATCAGTTCAAGCTATCATGTTCTCCTTGATTACTTATATTGGCTACAGTCAAGTGGAAACATGACTAAAAATTTTAAGTAGAACAGCCAAACAACAGTAATTTTCTATTTTTATTGATGTGTGAATTTTGAAGCATTTTTTTTCTAGAAATGTTCAAATATCTCTTCAAGTATCTTACTCACCTTCTATCAAAACAATACCTGTGTTTTCTGGAATGTTGTCAAAATAGATATTTTACTACCAACGTAAACTGTCCTGACCAGTTATGATTTTATTGAATAGAAATTCTTGTTTTCTCACTACTTGGGATAAAAATGTGTTACTAATGGGTCACAGGGGAGAGGGCATTTGAATATAAACTACTCTCTTTTTCATATTATGAGGCAAGATTGTCTTCTGTCTTAACAGAAGGCTTCTTTGTTCTAGAATATTGACAAGTCTTAAAAACCAGCTGTAGGTAGTTACAGGGGAGAGAAAAATAATTTTATCTCTACCCTTCTGAGTTCTTACCTGAGACTCCTGTAATAAAACGCAGTTAACAAGAGAAAAACAAATGTATTCCCATGTATATCTCATGTGCATATGGAAGGTACCCAGGGAAGAAGGAGGGCAGCCAAGGACATGGCCATAGAATTCGGGATTCGACACCGAATCCCAGGTGGGTGTGGGCTGCTAGAGGGGAGAGAGTGATTTTTAGAAAAGATGAGGGACCCTTAGAATGGGAGGAGGGGAGTCTGTGAGAAAGTTTGATGGGCGTGGTGTCTACGTCTAGGCTCCTCCTGTGGCAAGAGCCCATCTTTCCTAGCTGATGGCCCTCCCAGGGAGAGCATTACTGATAGCTGAGCTCCTTTTAGGGATTCTGTAGGCATATCAGTGGAGTTCAGAAAAGTCTCAAGTTAGTTTTGGTAATTGATATTTTCTTATAAAGTCCATTTTATCTGAAGTTTTAGGTTTATTGGTACATTGCATACAATACAATTCTAAAGCCTTCACATAACTAACTAGTTTTATGTAGTCTGATATATACACATACATATACATATATGTATTTATATATATATATATATATATATATTCGAGAGAGGGTAGAGAGAAACAGAGGGGAAGAGAACCTCTCTTGCAACTACTTTAGTGTTAGGGCAGTAGCCATATACAATATGTAAAAGAATGAACATGGCTATGTTGCAATAAAACTTCCTTCTGGACCCAGAGTTTTAGATTTCATATAATTTTCATGTATCATAAAGTTTTTCTTTTGATTATTTTCAGCCCTTTAAAAATATAAAATCCATCTTTAGTTTATAGGCTATACAAAAATAGATGGTGGACTGAATTTGCCAACTTGTATTCTACCTGATTTTTCTCTTTCAGATAGACGTATTAAAGTTTTCATTATGATTATGGATTCATTTCTCCACTTATTTTTAATAGTTTTTCTTCATATGAGACATACTGTTAAATGTATAAGCTTTTGTGATTATTTTATCTTTTTGGCAAATTTTGCCTTTTACCAATATAAAACTTTCTCATTCTCATTTAATACCTTTTTTGTGGGGGAGGAGGCGGCTGAACTTTGATTTCCAAGAATGATATTGCCCCTCCTGCTTCTTTTCTGTTCATGTTAGCCAGTGTTGTGTAAGAGCATAGTGTCCAAACCATGATAACTACTGATCCACAATAAAACAAAAGAAAACATTAACTTTTATATTGGCCTTGATTTTCAGTAACTTTTAGTGTGGAAGTTTTAAGGCAGTTGCACTTGGCTACCTTCCTTCTTCCATGTGTTAATGTTCCAAAGCTAAGAGTGCTACCAAGAAGTGTAAAGTACGCACTTGTGTGTACTAGAGTTCCGTTTGTGTCACTGTCAGGGAAAAGGCAGCCCTCCTCCCCTGCCCCCAGCTGCTTTTGGGAACAGTGCTTGGAACCAAATAGGTAATTGGTACTAGTAAGATTTTGTAACTTCTCTTCAACCTGCCAGATGTGTAATTAAGAGGAGACCATTTCTGTTTTATAAATAAAGGGGAAGACACCTTTAACGTGCTGAAGCATTAAATCGGCAGCGTTTGAAGAATAACCTCTGTGAGACTGTAATGTGGAAATGTGAGGAAGGACCGATTTGAACATAATCTAACTCTCTTCTTACTCTTTAGTCCATGTGTTAGAACTTAAAAAAATAAGTCGTTCCAGGGTAGAGACCCCATTTTTTCCATGTGTAGTACAAAACAATCCTGTGTTGTTGCTGTGAGATTCTCTTTTAGCCTTGTCAGGATTGGAGCCTGAACTGCTGTGAATTATAATAAAAACAAATTTTCATCAGTTGTTCCTTTTCTATATGTCTTTTAGTAGTGAAGCATTGTGGATAGGTACAGTGCTAAGGTACAGTGGCTGCCTTGCTGTTTGAGACTTCTCACTATGATTTAAAAAAAATGTTGCTCTAGGTACTTCACATTGCATTCTACAACTTCATTTAAGATAGCATACAGTATGGCCTCATTTTAAAAGCCATAGAAAGTAAAATGTCTCCATAATTGTCATTTTTAGTGGTAGGCAGATATAAACCACTGTTTAAAAATACTTTTAAGTCCACCTGCAGCATTTGGTTGGTGGTTAGGTTTCATTCTTCTTTTTTATTTTTTAAATCCTCACCCAAGGATATATTTTTTCCATTGCTTTTCAGAGATAGTGGAAGGGGAGAGAGAGAGAGAAATATCAATGAGAGAGAGACATATCAATTGGTTGCCTCCCACACTCGCCAACCCGGGCCGGGAACGAGCCTATAACTGAGGTATGTGCCCTTGGCCAGAATTGAACCTGGGACCCTTCAGTCCACAGGCCAATGTTCTAACCACTGAGCACAACCGGCCAGGGCACATTCTTTTTTTAAAAATTCTTTTATGAATTAGGGTTGAAGATTAGTAAGGAAGACTATCGTACTGCTGATTGGATAATTCTTTGTATTTACATCTTTTTTTTTTTTTTTTAATTCTCACCGGAGGATATTTTTTCCATTGCTTTTACAGAGAGAGTGGGAGGTAGGGAGGGAGGGAGAGAGAGAGAGAGAGAGAGAGAGAGAGAAACATCAATGTGAGAGAGACACCTAGATTGGTTGCCTCCCGCTTGTGCCCCTACCGGGGTGAGCCTGTAACCAAGGCCTGTGCCCTTGGCTGGAATCGAACCTGGGACCCTTGGTCCACAGGTCGATGCTCTAACCACTGTTCCAAACTGGCTAGGGCTGTATTTGCATCTTAACTACAAGGAAAATTTCCTTTTTCTTTATTCCTGACAATTATGTACTCTGTAGTCACCTAGTTTCTTCTTAGTCTGTTCATCTTGTCCTGTCTTTCTTCTACCCCAAACATCCTGTTCTAGTATTGCTTGACAATCACCTTAAAGGGTTTTAATCTGTGACTAGCTGATATCACACAATTAGTGGTTTTTTTCAGAACTAAGTCTTGTCGGTAGCATCTTTGAAAAAACAAAGGATAAAAATATTGCTGCACATTTGAATTCTTTTCAGGTTGCTTTGTGGTGTTTAAATAGCATCATTTAGCTTGTCAAGAAATTTATATTTCTGCTTGATATACCAATGTATTAGTTTCCTGGAGTTGCCATAACAAAGAACACAAACCAGGTAACTTAAACAACAGAAATTTATTGTCCCACAGTTCTGGAGGTTTGAAATCCAAAATCAAGGTGTCATCTGAGTTGATTCCTTCTAAGGGCTGTGAAGGAAGAATTTCTTTTCCAGGCCAAGCTTCTGGTACTTTGCTGGCAATCTTTTGTTTTCCTTAGCTTGTACATACATCACTCCAATCTCTGCTTTCATCTTCACATGTTGAGAATTTCTCTCCTGTCTGTGCATGTGCATGTCTGTGGTCAGATTTCCCCTTTTCATGGGACATTAGTCACATTGGATTAGGGCCCACCCTAATGACTTCATGTTAACTTGGCTGTATCTGCAAAGACCCTATTTCCACATAAGGCTACATTCTGAGGTGCTGGGGGTTAGGACTTCAACACATCTTTTTGATGAGACACAGTTCAACCCTTTCCACCAGTATTAAATTTTTGTTTCAATGATAGAAGTTTGAGGGTATCTGTCGTATTGGTTTTTATTGTCATTGATTTGTTGTAAATATCTCAAAATTTTCTTAAATTCTAAGAATTCTTTTTTCTAAATGATACCATTTACACTGGAAGCCAGTAATCATCTAGATTGTCTGCTTAATAATCATAGTTTCTATGGATATATTTACTACTTTGTGCAAACACTTCAGCTTTTGAAATTTTAATGTAATTAAATGATGCAATGAATGATAATTTGAAATTTGAGTGCTACAGATACTGTTTTTATTTCCTTTTGGAAACCCTTCTGGTAATGTTTGTCTAGTCTAGCCATTGTACATTCTTTTATTGCCCTTCTTCGTCAGGAAATGATTTATCTTTTTCCAGAAAGCTTCCACAACATAATGAGAACAAGGTCTTATACATAGTATTCTAATAAGCCAGGTTAAGTGTTCTCTTGTCACCAGTTCTTCATTAGACTTGTACCTTTACTTTGGAATTTCTTTGAGGATTTTCAAGTTATGTTATATTCGCAAGTGTGATTTCAGATAGTCTTCAAAAATATTCAAAGGCAGAGTTCTGTCTCTTTTTAATGAAAATCATTGGGAAAATACTAGATGGTATATAAATATTTCCTTTAGACGCTTTTAGAATACTAACAGTATAAACATGTTTGTGCAGGTTTTGGCTGGATCATCTCGTCAAAGTTACTCACCTTCTGGCTATCGGGATTTCACAAAGTGGGAATCGGTGCTGAAAATAAAAGAAGGATTACTAAGGCAAAAAGAAATTGTAATTGATCGGTGAGTCTGTTTTTTTAAAATTACTGTACTAAATATTGCAGACATACAGAAATGTAGATTTAAAAAAATACCTTTGTATCCACTATGTAGAGTTTAAAAAAATAGAACATAATAAACTGATGAACAAAATAGATTCAGGGAGAGATTAAAGCATCTATATGCGTATATGCATAACCCATGGACACAGACAGTAATATGGTGAAGGCCTGGGACAGAGTGGGTGTGGGGTGGGAGGGATCAATGGGGAAAAAGAGGGACATCTGTAATATTTTGAACAATAAAAAAAATAATAATTATATTCACCTGAAAAAAAAATAGAACCATGCAAATACACTGATGTCTCACGTCTACCCTTCCCCAGTCTCAGTCCCTTTAAGAACCTCACTCAGAACTGAGGGTTGGTTGGCGGGTCAGTCTGTCTGTCTTCTACCATCCTCCCATTTACATTAGAGTAATTCATTATTTGGAAACTCATTTTTGTATATGTTGCAAGTAAGCTGCAATGCTAATGAGCTGTCAAAGCTGCAAGATAATGTCTGTATTTTATACTTATGAAATATCAAATTGGAAAGTTGCTTTAACATAATTTCCTTTAACTAATGTATGTTAGATTTGAAGACACAGAAACTATGAAAATCATGAATGTTTAAATGACTTACAGATAAGAATTTTGGGTATTGAGGCAGACATTCCAAAAATTTTGCATATTTGAGTACTAAAGCTCTGAAAAAAAGGTTCTACTATTAACAGTTTTCTGATTATTTTGAGCAATAAGCCTAATATTACTTAATTATATTATCTGTGATATATATTGGGTCTTTGTCTTTTATGCATACTTTTGAGATAATTAAGCATGTTCTGTATCATGGAAATTGGGAAATAGTTTGAGGAGGTATTTAATCAATGCTAGTTACACTTATTTTCATGTGCTTATATGGGATAAAGTAGTAGACATTTTAGCCTTAAAATTAAACCCTAACTGAAACCTTTATATTTAAGAGTTGAACTTTCAAAAGATTTTGCTTAGAAAGTAAAGACCTACTGGAATATGAACTAGAGCACAGACATCTGGACTTTCTTATTTTTACCATTTTCTCTGCTATCTTGAACACAACCTGACACGTAGTTTATGCTTAATGCTTGATATGTCCATACTTTACAAGTGAATGAAGATGTAGAAGACAGTTTTAATTGATTTTATGAAAAAGCTTTTGAAAATATTTGCTTTTTCTAATACAAGTGAATTTTATATCTGAGTAATTATAGATCCAGTTGGGTTTACATTTTGAACACTTATGATTCAATTCATTGTACAGCCTTGAAATTAATACTTTTAATTTTATTTTTAAAAATTTATTTTTTAGTTATAGTTGACATACAATATGATATTAGTTTTAGGTGTGCAACATAGTGATTAGACAGTTTTATACTTTATGAAGTGATCACCTTGATAAGTCTAGTTATTACAATATTACCATTCATAGTTATTACATACAGAGTTATTACAGTATTATTGACTATATTCCCTGTGCTGCACTTTTTAAAAACAGATAAAAATTCAGACCTTTATTAATATGGATATTCTTCAGACAGTCAGAATCAATGGACTTTTATTATTTTTTGAACAATATTATAATTAGCATTTTATTGGGTATAAATTAATAGGTGTCTTAGTCCATTTGGGCTGCTATAACAAACTACTGCAGACTGGGTGGCTTATAAACAACAGAATTTTATTTCTCCCAGTTATGGAGACTGGGAAGCTCAAGATCAAGTCACCAGCAGACTCAGTGTCTGGTGAGAGCCAACCAACTTCCTGATTCATAGATGGCCATCTTCTTCCTATGCCTCATAATTGTGAAAGGGCCTGGGATAAGGATACTTACCCTGGGACCTCTTTGATGAGGATAATAATTGCATTCTTGAAGCTTCTGCCCTTACGACCTATTACCTCCCAAAGGCCCCCATCTAATTATACCATCAAATTGGGCATTGGGACTTAAGGTATGAATTTTGGGGAGACACAAACATTCTGTGACAGTAGGGAATACAGATAATTCTTGATGTAATCTATTAAAATAATATAGATTTTATTTTGTATGTTGTAGAAGGATATCCAGGAAATAATACAAAGCCCTTCAAGTTGCTCAGTTTCCTGTTATGAATTTTAAGATTGATAATACTTTTAACTCTTATGTCAAATTATTAAAATACTAAAAATTCTGCTTTTAACTGTCTCTTAGAAATGTATATTTTTTATACCATTACTTCAATTTATGTTTTGCAGGCAGAAGCAACAAATTACCCACCTGCATGAGCAGATAAGGGATAATGAATTACGGGCACAACATGCCATGTTAGAACACTACGTAAATTGTGGGGATTCTTATATATCTAGTTTGCAGGTAAGATTACAGAGAATTTCATAGTAGTTTTATTAATAAAGCATCTTAATTTTATACTTAGCTTCTAAGATTAGGACATTTTTTGAATTAATAACCCTTTCACCTGGTTCATATTTATATATATAGTAAAAGATATCCAAGTACTGCCCCCCATCTATCTGTTCAGTTCACACCCCCACATACACAGGAATTACTGCTTTCAATTTCTATTACGTTCTTTCAGAGTTGATGTATATCACTAACGTATGTAAATGTGTTTTATCCTCTAACTTTAACAAAAGTATAAAAATACATACATTATTTGGCACTTCGTTTTTTCTTTATCAGACTTTGAGATTTTGCCCTTCTAATACGTTTACATAAAGTGTGGGGTGGAAGAGTTATCTTCATACTTTTTTCCTTTTTTGCGTGTGTTAAGATACATATAAAATTTACCATCTTCCATCTTAACCATTTTTAAGTGTACAGTTCAATGGTATTAAATAAGTACATTCCTAATACTGTAAACCACCATCTATCTCTATAGCACATTACATCTTATAAAAGCTGAAACTCGTATCCATTAGACAGCACCTCCGTGTTCTTCGCCCCAGTCGCTGACAATCACCGTCTGCTTCCTGCTTCTATGATTATTCTAAGTATCTCGTTATGTGGAATCATACAATATTGATCTGCTTGTGGCTGGCTCATTTCTCTTGGCATAATGTTCTCACAGTTCATTCATGTTTAAGCATGTGTCAGAATTTCCTTTCTTTTTAAAGCTGTTGTATGTATACCACATTTTGCTTATCTGTTTGTGTCAGTGGATAGTTGGGTGGCTTCCATATTTAGCTACAGTGAAGAATGTTGCCATTAACATATTATTTGAACATGGGTGTATAAATATCTCTTTGAGACCCTGCTTTCAGTTCTTTCCAGTATGTAACCAGAAATGGAATTGATAGATCATATCATATGGTAATTCTATTTTTAATTTTTTTGAGGAACTGCCATGTTTTCCACAGTGGCTATATCATTTTACATTCCCACCAACAGTGCACAAGGGTACATTTTCTCCACATTGTTGCCAACACTTGTTGTTTTCTGTTCTTTGATAATAGCCATACTAATGGATGTGAAGTGGTATCTGATTGTAGTTCTGATTTGCATTTCCCTAGTGATGATAATATTGAGTATCTATTCATATGCTTATTGGTCATTTGTATACAGACATACCTCAGATATTATGAGTTTGGTTCCAGGCCCCCACAATAAAGTGAATACTTCAGTAAAGCTCATTACCAGTAAACCAATGAATTTTTTGATTTCCCAGTGAATATAAATGTTATGTTTACACCATACTGTAGTCTGTTAAGTGTGCAACAGCATTATGTGTTCAAAAACAACGCGCATACCTTAATTAAAAAATTTTATCGCTAAGAAATGCTAATCATCATCTGAGCCTGTTGGGAAAATGGTGTGGATAGACGTGCTCAACACAGGGTTGTCACAAACCATCATTATGTAAAAAAATGCAGTAGCTGCCAAGTGCAACAGTAAGCATGATACAATGAGGTGTGCCTGTATCTCTGCATCTTCTTTGGAGAGATGTCTGTTCAAAACCTCTGCCCTTTTTTAAATTCAGTTGTTTGTCTTTTTGTGTTCAGTTTTGGAAGTTCTCTATGTATTCTGGATATGAATTCTTCATTAGATATACAATTTGCAAATATTTTTTTCATTCCAAGTTGCCTTTTTACTCTGTTGATAGTGTCTTTTCATGTACAAGATATTTTAATTTTCATGAAGTCCAGTTTATCTTCGTTTTTGCCTGTGCCTTGGTGTCTGTTCAGTAAATTATTGCCAAATCCACTGACATGAAACTTTTGCTATGCACTTTCTTCTAAGAGTTTTACAGGTTTAGGTCTCACATTTAGGTTGTGATACATTTCAAGTTATTTTTTTATATATGATATTAGATAAGGGTCTATTTTCTCTTCTTCGCATGTGGATAATCCAGTTTTCCCAGAACAATTTGTTGAAAAAACTCTCTTCCCCATTGAATCTTCTTGGCACCTTGTCAAAAAACATTTCATTGTGTATGCAAGGGTTTATTTCTCATAACAGTATTTTAATAGAGCCATGCTGTTTCTCCTTGTAATTTTATTATTCTGAATAAAAGTTTTACTTGAATTATACAATTATTATTATATAACCAGGAACATTTAATGTGTTTCTGAAAGCTGAAGAAAATGCTTTTTGACACAGCATCAGGCCAGTAGAGGGCTCTCCAAGCCAGTCAGCAAGGACAGATGTGCAAGGATATGGGAGAGGGACTAGGCTACTAAAATATCAGAAGGATTTTAAATTATGTGGATAATTAAAATATTGTTGATAAATTTGATTTTAAAAGATTAGGGAAGTTAAAAGGGGGAAGTATTACATGGATAGATATAGAGAGCTGATTAAATGGCAGGGGTTTGAAGAAACAACAGATATGATGATAAAACATTTCTTTAGCAAAGGAATTTCTACCTTGGATCTATGAACAACATCAGTTTTAATGCACAGCATTTTATATGCACATTTTAGGGTTCATAGCTTATTTGTCCTAATTACATAACACATTAAACAAAGAAAGTAATACCTTTAATATTCTGTATATTCTAGGTTAAATAAAGCAAATTTTTGAAATAAAATAACATTCTTTTATTATTTATAGATGAAAGACATGTTCTTGAAAAGAACTTCTATTTTCCCGTCAAGAACTTTTAATAAACTTATAATCATGATGTCCTGAGACATAGACATCACCAAGTCTCATAGGTAGAAAATGAAGAGTAGGTTTATTCTAAAATTCAAACTTTCTGAATTGTTTTAGTGGTAGAATTGGTAGAACCAAAGAGTGATTTGTACTATAACGCCTTATACCAAAATTTCAACCTTAACAGGAGTTCATGGTTAACAGGAGTTCATGGAAAACATAAAAACAAAATGTGGACTCTTTTTTCTTTTGTTAAAGACTGACGAAGAAACACTGGGCTAAATACCAGGGAATTTATATTACTTTCCTGTTCTAGAACCATCATAGGCTTTCCATTTCCTACAAATTAGGTTAAACTCTGAGCCTGTGATTCTATAATATGATCCACTTAGATTTTTATTTTTTTTATTTTTTAAAAATATATCTTTATTGATTTCAGAGAGAGGAAAGGAGACGGAGAGAGATAGAAACATCAGTGATGAGAGAGTCATTGATCAGCTGTGAGCCCGCAACCTGGGCATGTGCCCTGACCTGGAATCGAACCCCGATCGCCTCGATCCTAGGTCGATGCTCAACCGCTGAGCCACGCCTGGCCAGGCTCCACTTAGATTTTTAATACTTAGATTTCTTTATACTCTCTGCTCTTGTAACCTATACATTAGACATGGGTATTCTCTGCATGTATTCCATTTTTTGCCTTTTTAAGATGTTCGGTTTTTTTCTTTTATCAATTCCTGCTAGAATCTTTCCTACTTTTAAAATCTATCTCAAAAGCCAGCCTTTTTTTCTTTCTCCCAATTCTGTCATCATTTATCCTCACACCTCCTGACACTTTGTACTTAAGATGACTTTTCTTTGGCTATAATATTATATTGTGTCCAATATATAATTATATGAGGGTTTCTCTTATGCCTCTAATTGTAATTTGAGTTTATATAAGGGCAGTGCCCACCTTTGTAATCTTTGACATACCCAGTACATGATAAATAACATTTATATGATTTATATGATTTGGATTGCATCTTCACCTTTGGGACAGTCTGAGTTCTTCAAGACCTCATTGAAGATGTGTGTGTGTGTGTGTGTGTATGTATGCCTGTCTACAAAGCTCTTCCATAGCTACTACACATAAAGCTTTGTACTTTGACAGTTTCTTTCTGTTTTTGTGTGTAACACTTTATTAAACTGGTGGCCAGCTGGAATTTATGCCAAGCTCTGTATGTACCGTATCTACTGTACCTCATTTCCAATTTCTTTTCAATTGTTCAAGACAGTTAACTTTTAATCTTACCTGGGTTTTTTTCCTTTCCTAATAGTCACAATATGAGAACACTTCACTCCAGACTCCATTTCCTGATCAGTCAGTGTCCAGTTCCCAGCAAGAGGAGCTTGAGCAAAAGCTGGCATCTACTGAGAAAGAGGTTTTACAGCTTAATCAGTTTCTCAAACAAAGAATAAGCCAATTTAATGAAGAGAAAAAGAAACTGGAGGAAAAGGTAGGTATTTTTAATAGCGTTAAGTTAGGTCAACAACATTTCTTCAACATACAGGGATGGACCCCATCAGAAGTGCTTAGAACTTAATTGTTGGGGGAAGAAGGGGAGAATAGCGTATGGGCAATGAGGTCATGGTGACAGGGGAGGGGGGCTTGCCTGTCAATCTAGCCTGAGGAACAAAGGACTAAAGAAAGACTATTGAAGATGTCAGTGGGTGCATGATGAAGCCAGTTCCTAAGAGAAATGGGGAAAGGTGGATAACAGACGCCAAGGTGGAAGAGGTACTCTTGGAAAGAAAGAAAGGAATGGCCTCTCTGTGGAGTGAAGCAATTAAGGATGGAAATGTCTGTGCCAGGGAAGCTTGAGGAAGGGGTGAATGGAGAGGGTGGGGCAGCGTGGAGATGACTTGAGTTTCTGAGGGGAGTGTAGAAGCTAAAAATAGACCCACTAACTGCACAGCACTTTGGACCCACAGGAGATTGGATCTAATTGTTTTCTTCCTCATTTATTCTCCGTAATGATGGTCAAGACTGACTATTTTGGAGACAGAAAATCATTTAATGTGATGATAATAAGCATCATAATAAAATAAGTTACTTTTTAATGAGCTCTTTCTTATGTGTGCATGAGATGCATTTCTTATTTAATCCTAATCTTCAGAAAACCCTATGAGATTTATACTATGCCCCCGTTTTTAAAAATGAGGTAACAGCCCTAGCCAATTTTTTCAGTGGTTAGAACATCAGCCCATGGACTGAAGGGTCCTGGGTTTGATTCTGGCCAAGGGCACGTGCCTCGGTTTCAGGCTCAATCCCCGGCCCCTGTCAGAGCGCGTGTGGGAGGCAAGCAATGGATGTCTCTCCTCCCACCCCCTTCCACACACTCTGAAAGGCAATGGGAAAAATATCCTTGGGAGAGATTAAAAAAAATTAAAATGAGGTAACTGAAGCTTTGAGAAAAGTAATTTGAGTAATTTGTCTAGTTGCATGTAGATAGAAATTGTGGGAAAACTAGGAGTAAAATTCAAGACAATTTAGCTCCACAGCTGATGCTTTGGTTCTAATAATGATTAATAAAAAATTTAGAAAAATACATTCCCTCACTAATCTCTTTTAACTATTGTATTTAAAATAAAGAAAAAGAAATTTGTTTGTTAACCTCTTCTAAAACAGGGCTGAACCTCCTGTTGCCTCTAAACGTGGTCTTAGTGTTGTGTAACACTTCCTGGAAAGAAAAATACTTTTATAAATAGAATAGGAAAGATTAGTGATGCCTCATTTACCTGGGGATCGCTATTGGAGTTCAAACTTCAGTAACCTATGTTAACCAGAAACAACACAAAACTTTGAAGTTAAAAAACAAAACAATAACAAAGAGTTTCTCATTAGTGAGCAGGGCTGGAAAAAAACGAAGACCCAGTGGTTATGGGTTACCAGCGGTCAACAGATAACAGAGGTGGTATCTAGTATAGGAGAGTGTTGGCAGAGATTTGTGATCAAGGGCAGCAAGCTTGGTGTCATAGCAGAGAAGGCAGTTGACCAACCAAAGAAAACGAAGGAAGTGAGGACATCTTTGCATTGCAGAAGACAATGACTGACCCAGTCCAGCAGCTGCTTTGTGAGGACAGCATTGTGTCACATTTAAGACACTTCAAATTAAGTGTAAATTTGGGAACATTTAGTAAAAATAGACTGGTTAGCTATGTTTACTTCTATGACTTAAACGGTTATTTGCTAAGGCAGGAACAGGCTTTGCTGATGTGCAGTCCAGGCACAGCTGGTTGCTACCACATTTATGGAAACCTGGTTATTAGTATTGCAGATCTGAAAGTATACTTGGCTTTAATGTCCTGTCAGACAACCTGTGCTCAAATCCCAGCTCTGTCTCTGAGACTTGTAGTTAAGTCACTAACGACCTCTAGGACTCACATTCAGAAGGTGAATTGTACTGTATAGTCTTTCAGGTCCCCTCAGTGCCTGCAGTCTGTGAGTTGTAATAGATCACAAGTTAAGTTGTCATAGCAGCAGCATCCTTGCCTTTAATCCTGAGAAAGCCCCACTAAATAATAAGATTTTTCTGTTTTGCCAGTTTTGCTTCTTACCCAAGGTAATAAATGGATACTGATGGAATAAATGAGATGTGATTCGTTTTTCCAATTGAAGTTATTTTAATAAAATTTGTTATACATTGAACTTGAAAGAAATTAGATAAGGCATGAAAGAAACTAAATTGTGGACAAGTGTTAGCTTTATTAAAATTTGAAAGGACTACTCCATTATACCTCTAATTACTGGCATTTATTTCCCTGGTGAACATGGAAAAGGCTGTAAAAAATATTTTAGAACCCTGTAAATTTCTAAAAGAGTGTTAAATGTTTGGAAGACTGGTGATTTAAAGTAAATATAAGTCTGGAGTTCACTTTTTAGGCTACTATATATGCATATTGTTTTTAATTGATCTTAAGTATGAAAGAGCTTTGCATATAAGATGATATTTAAAGAGCATATTTCACTTGCAAAGGTGAAAAAAGTTACTACTACATAGAAATCTGAGGTCTGGCCTACACAAATTGGGATTTTCTAGTATCATGGACTCTCTGTGTTCTATAGTAGGTGCTCATCAATACTAAAATGACATTAATGGTAAGGCACACCTTTATTTTATGTAATTTTTAGAATATAGGCTGCAAGCTTAATTATGCCTCAGTGCCTTAATAATGGTCTTCCTTGAGGTGTGGTTTCGTCTGGCTAGTCCCCTTACCAGTTCCTAAGTATCTGATTATTTTAGTCAGTCCTCCTAGCTTTGATTGCATTGCTATAGTCCATGATAAGCAATTCCTTTGCAAGTTTGTTAGTAACAGAATAGCTTTAATTATTTGTAGGCATCTTCCTTTTTTAATTCTCATAAAACATTTGAATCTAGCTTTGCAAGAAATAAGATTGGACTCATTCCTGCAGAGAATGACTTGCTTCACTGACTTTGAAATTATACCTCACTGCTCTGTTTCTGTGTCATGCTGAAGACCCGATAACTTTTTTCAATGCCAAATTATAATGTAACATTTTAGAAGGTATTTTAAACATTATTTAAACTCAACACGTAGTTTCAACATGTACATAACACTGTTGAAATGCCAAAGATAAGAATAGCCTTGATCAAATTTGCACATATGCAAGCATTAAAAACTATATTAAATAAATACAATAAAAACTTTTATTACTGCTACCTGGCTGACTGCAGTTTATAGGATGCCATCAGCTGTAAATGAAAACAAAAATTTCAAAAACTTGATTTCAGTGATATGAAAATTTGAAAAAATGTGAATATTAGAGTTGATGAAATAATGTAAATCGTACGTGTATTGGTGGTGGTATGAACTATAACGCAGAACTGTTGGAGAATTCAGTGATGCCTAAGATTAGAATGTTTGTTTTGTTACTATTTTTTAATGACACAAAACCACTGAATATTTATAATCTTTTTTATAGCTTAAAACCAGAGATAGATACATCAGTAGCCTGAAAAAGAAATGCCAGAGGGAATCTGAACAAAACAAAGAAAAGCAGAGAAGAATTGAGACCTTGGAAAAGTATCTGGCTGATCTTCCAACTCTGGATGATGTACAGAGTCAGAGTCTACAGGTAAATGAAATGCTTGTCTTTAAATGACATGAGAAACATATTTTAACTTAATGTTTTAGAAATTTAATAATTTTTATAATCTAAAATTTTAGTTATATATTTGTCTAATTACAAGTTAAATCTGCATATTGCTGTTTTTAGGATTAACTTTAATTAGAAACTGTTCAACTAATCATGAGTAGATCTCTCTTGTTGTTGATTAATGTTACCTTCCCAATTAACCTATGTGTTAACTCTCTCACCTAACGTTCTACTCTGAAAGGTAGTTTCTAAACCAGTCTGACACACCTACCCCGTACACACATTCATGCACCACAGTCTGATTTTTCCCAACATTCTCTGGAATCCATCCACCAAGATTCAACAAGACCCTTTTTTACTAACTTTCCAGATATTTGATATGTGTTGTTCATTAATTTTTTCACAAATTCTTTCTTATACTTTATGATCTCCATTTACTCCTTCAACTCCTTTTCTGACCATTTTCCTTTCTTAATACCCCATCCAAAGTCTTTCTACCAATTCTGGGGCCTGTCCTCTTGAAGCCTTATTTATGAACCACCTACCTTCAGTCTTTTTCTGAGGCTCTGATCAGGGGGTTTTTATCCTTGGCACCATTGGCATTGGGGCAGGTCTCCTTGTTGTCGGGCCCTGCCCCGGGTGTCACAGGGCACTACCAGCATTTCTGTCTTCCAGCTGCCAGATGCCAATGGCACCACTTTGTTCCCCCCCTTCCCACCAAACCAAAATGTCTGCAGGCACTCTCAGATGTTGAATGCCCCCTGGGAGGAAAAACTGCCCCCATTGAAATCACTGGGTCTAATCCATGTGGTGCCATTATTCTGCTGACTCTAGACCTACGACACATTCCCTGTTTAAAGTAATTCATGATTTGTAAAACTAAGAGAGGGTAACTAGAGGAGGAGGACAGGTGTTTGCATGAGCAGGAATACCAAGGAATGCAGATTTAAAAACGGGTTTATACCGCCTTATGTACCCCGTTAGGATGGCTAATGTAACAAAGGAAAGTAGCAAGTGTTGGCGACAGCAATGTGGAGAGTTAGATTCCGTATATACTGTTGGTCAGAATGTTAAATGGTGTTAAGCTGCTATGGGAAATATTGATAATTCCTCAAAAAATTAAAAATATAATTACCATACAATCCATCAATTCCACTTCTGTGTATATACCCAAAAGAATTAAAAGCAGCAGGATCTCAAACAGATGTTTGTAAATGATGCATGTTCATAACATTATAAGGGTGGAGGCAGCCCAGTGTCCACCAATGGAGAGATGGATAAATGTGGCATGTACACAGTATTTAGCTTTAAAAGGGAAGAAATTCTGACACATACTACAAGATGGCTGACCTTGAGGACAGTTTTCTAAGTGAAATAAGCCAGTCACAAAAAGATAAATTTCTATATGTGGTCCCTGGAGTGGTCAAATTCATAGAGACAGAAAGTCAAAGTGTGGTTGCCAGGGGCTGAGGAGGGAAGTGGATGGGGAGTTGTTAATGGGTAGAACGTTTGTTTTGCAAGATGAAGAGAGCTGATGATTAGTTGTATAATAAGTGAACATACTTAACACTACTGAAATGTACAGTTAAAAATGGTTAAAATGGTAAATTTTTTGTATGTATATTTTGCCACAATTAAAAATATAATTTTTTAAAATCTCCAAATTGAGATCATTCACTTTTTCCCTGTCATCTAGTAATTTTTGACTCCATTCTCCTCTTCTCCATAGTTCCATTTGCACAGCTTTCTTTACGCAAAGGAGAGAAAGTATCACGAAGTAGATGAAGTGAAGATAGTGTGACTTTAGCCGCTATGTTAACCCTTGAGAACCACAGTAACAATTTTAGTAGAGGCACATTTAATGTTTTATGTTTTATGTTTTATGAACTTTAAAAAATTTCTTCTTAGCTGCAGGTTCTAGAAGAAAAAAACAAGAATTTGCAAGAGACTTTGATAGATATGGAAAAAAAGCTTGAAGAGAGGGAAAAACAGTGTCAAGAGAAAGAGGCACAGTTAATATGCCAGAAAAAGAAAGAAAAGGAGTTGGTAACTACTGTTCAGAGGTAAGAAAATCTTCAGTAATTTTTTGTTATTTTTAAGTTATTTGTATTTTTCATAAAGCATTTCACTTAAAATACATTAATTCATAACGAATGCTCTTTATTCTTCTTATCTTAAAGACGTACTATTGAGAACCAGAAGTACTATGTCATGAAAGCAGGTTGTCTCAGTTATTTAACATTTTGATGCAACATACTGACATCCTGCCAAAGGCTGAGAAGTAAAAATTCTAAATGACAGAAAGAGGGGCTGCCAAGTGCTCAGACTGCACTCCTTAGTGAGGCACGCCCAGTTGAAGTACCTGGCTCCCCTCTCCCCTTGCCGCAGAGGGACAGGTAGGGCCATTTGCCACGCTCCTTCCAAGTTTTCTCATATATCTTGCCTCATGGGACTTTTTCTTTTAAATCACAGCAGTTAGAATTACAGGGAATATCATTTATTAGTATATTTAGCTAATGTGTTAGAGCTGAGAAATCAATACTGGATTCCTGAAAAATCTAGACTCTGTTATGTATGCATATACAGGTACTCTGTGTCTTGTAAAACTTAAACTTAATAGATTATCAATCACAAACAGATAAAATATCCTGAAGATTGAGACAGCAAAGCAACAAGAAACTAAACTTTAGAAATACACTCCTCATGCTTATATCAATCATATATAACTCAGTGTATTCTTAGCTGTTTAATCAAAATCCATCTGACAATTCCATGTTAGTATTGCTTTACTACTTTCAGAGTCTTAAATACACCCAGTCTACTTTTTTTTTTTTTTTAATTTCAGTGCAGAAAATCCTGATTTCTGGGACAGTTCAATCTTCAGTGCTTCTAACTGAAGCTTCAAAAAAATTCATACACTTTTGACCCTACCTTTACTGTTCTTCTGTTTTCTGCTTTCTTAGTCTTTAATGGAGCTTTTTATAACTCCACGTCTTATATTCTACCTCTTGTTGCAAGATAGCTTTCTGACTTCCGCTAATTCTACCATATATCTTTTTCTTTCATCTTACTGATAAAATGAAAAGAGGTAATGTATCCATTCTCTTTTATAGGACATTATGATTATAAACTCAAGCTGTGTTGTTTTATGAATATAGAATTAGGAACACTAGAAAATAATTTGAATGTTTGTTTTGTTCCATTATGTGCTTTTACATATTTAATATGATTTTATACGTTCTCTTTTATTTAGATTTTCTCTTTTATTAGGTTTTTGGAGAACATAGTATTTTTTTATTTGGAAAGACTTAGTACAGTGCATTTCAGAATACATTTTCCATTCTTAAGTTTATCTTGATGCTCTCTGAGATGAAATTATCTCCAAAAATCTCTCTTGATTTCAAATAGATGCAAAGGACCAAAGAAGGTCTTCTGTAATTCTTCAATACTTGTATGGCTGTGGTGACACCTGACTTTGGGGGCAAGAGTGTTATTTTGGTTTCCTCAGCTATATTCCTTAAGTTCCAGAACTGCAGGTGTATATTTGACTTTGAGTTATATCATTACAGTTTTCTGTTTTGTATAATTTTCTAAATTCCCTGATTTATAAATGCCTAAGAACTTTTGAGATTTCAAAATCAAATAAGAAAAGTTTTCTATTAGAAATGAAAAGTAAGTAAACATGTGGGTGTGATCCCTAGTCATGCAATAGTTGGTACCCTTGCTGATCAAGAGGTTTATTTTCTAAGTGAGCATGCTTTATAACATAAAGAAAATGAGAACAGTTACAGGAAAGAAGACTGACTTGGTATTTTTCCATGACAATACATTTTCCCCTCATAGTTGGCTCATTTTTTAAAATATGAAAGACCTTAAAAGTTTTATTTCTTTGGAATGTTATAAATACATGGTTGTGTCTTGACTGCATTGGGAAAAAACTTACTCTGAGATAGAAATAATGCATTTTTCACTTTTAGACTGAAAAAGCACCTTTTTTTTTATGACAGGTAATATATTATGAAGCAGTACACTACATTGGTAACACATATACCTTCTCTGGTGCCATTATTTACCAACACATCTGAAGCCCGTGTTGTATCATTAGGACTGTCGATTCTTTTTCCACAATCTGAATGTGGTATTTTCTTTTTGGAAATTTTATAAGCATTTATTTGAGCCAGACAGAGGACATTGTCAGGAAGCAAGATTGCAAATGCTCCTTTTGGGGGGGGACAGAAAACACAGGCTAGCCGTAATACTTGAAAGAAGAAAAATAATGAAAATATCAAAACCCAAATAAGATGAAGTCTTATTTCTTTTAGTACTCTACAGCTCATGAGTATGATCACAGCTAAAGGAGAACGATTCATAGGTGTCTTACTGCTATATTTTGGTTTTGGTCTTTATTGTAAATATATAGTCCCTTTTAACCCAAACATGACTATTCTTCCTTTCTCAGGGCCAATACCATCCCCCCATTTATCCTTTTATTCTTAATATACCAGAGGGTCTTTTGTTGTTTCCTCTTCTAAAATGCAATTCTGTTCCATAGATAGCATGAGAAACAGTTAGGTGAAGTAATAAATATATTTACCTTATTAGTAAAGGAGAAATGTAATTGTGCTGATTTAAGCAACAGCTTTCTTTACAAACTTTTCCTGAGGTCAGAATGAAGGACAAAAGATGTGTATTCTTATTCTAGGCTCCCTACCAGTCATCTTAACCAAGTAACTCTGCTTTTGGTGAGGAGAGGGAAAGAAGAGGGCTTAGATTGCAGAGCTCAGATCAGGGTAATGAGAGCCTAAGAATGTCACATACTAAGCAACTTGAGTCTGGTCTCCTTCCTGAAAAGATGGTCAGCCTCCAATATATTTCTTTCTTGAAATACAGGTACTCAAACTTGTTCACATATACTGTCTCAAAGCCTTGATTATTGCTTGATTAAAAAATACCATAGACCCTAAGAAGGGACTTCATTTATGATGAAGTTGTCTTCTACCAAAGTCAGCATATAGAACCTACTTTCTTTATATAATTGTCTTTCTAAAACAGTTTGCAGCAAAAGGTAGAAAGATGCCTTGAAGATGGAATTCGCCTTCCTATGTTAGATGCAAAACAGCTTCAGAATGAAAATGATAACCTCAGAGAACAAAATGAGAATGCTAGTAAGGTCAGTACATACCTTTGATAATAAACATGAAATATATACTATGTGGACATAGATATATATGTGTCTAGATATATAATTTATAGTTATTTGATTTATATTTTTGCTAAATTTAATAGCTGATAGAATTTTTAGTTTGAGTGTTTTTATTTGGAAAGAAACTAGCAATTTAATTAAATTTAAATAAAAGCCAAATTCAGGAAATTATATTACTTCTTAGCAAAAACAAAAGGATATATTTTTCCTTCCTAAATTATTCAAAGTCTGTTTCAAAGTTTTTTTTATAAATCACATTAGAGAAAATTTTTATCAAGAAGTAAAGGAAAACTTTTGCAGCTTTACATATGTGGCTATTTAAAGGATACTTGGTATGACTACTTCTATTAAATCACACCCTGATTTTTGAAAAGTAAACGTATAATTTCCTGTGATTTTCTTTGTTTTCTTGAAATACCGATACTTTTCAAAAGCAATGGGAAAAATTTGATTCAGACTGATATGTTTCCTGTGTTTTAGATAATAGACAGCCAACAAGATGAGATTGACAGAATGATTTTAGAAATTCAGGTAAGAAATGTTTTGTGCTTATTTTAATTTAGCTATTTGCCAATTTACTCCTAATGGTTATACAACCTAAAAAGTATTAAAGCATATATGTATTTGTATGAAAAGATTAATAGCACTTGAGATGGCGTTGCAAGTTCTTTAGTGTTAACCTGTCAGTTTTTTGGAACAGAAATGCTATGCAGTAAATCAGTTCTTCAAAAAATTGTGAAGATTGTCTAGTCCTTACTTGTCCTCTTTTTAATTGGCTGTAGTCTGTCTCTACTACTAAGAACACATTTAGTTAAGGTCATCATGATCTAATAAAGACAATGCACTACTTTTATTTATTTTACTTATTACTATAATCATATTTATTAGATAGAAATAAATTTCACAAAACCCTTAGGATTTTCATTTTCTTTCCAAAATGATCTTTGTGGAATTAGTTTATATAGTGAATAGAAACAAGGTGTTGTCCTCATTTCTGTCTGCTCGCTCACCTGCCAGTGGGAAGTCTGACATGGATTATTTTTAGTCCACTGTGACTGCAGAGCCTTCTCCTTCCTAATAATTCTATATATTATTCTTTCTGTATTATCAAAGTATAAGATTTTGTTTACATATTTGTGTCTTTACCCCTTAGTTTCTTGAGGTAGATTATCTATCTACATATCCAGAGTTTACAGAGTATCTGACCCAAAGTTTGTGGATTAAATGGATTTTGTATTCTTTTATTGATTTGCCATATTTACAGAGCACCTTCCTATGTGCCAGGCAGCCAGTTCCTGGCCATTTGTTGAGGTGAGACAGAAAAACAGAAATACAATATCAAGTAGTGATAATACGAGGCATTAAAAAAAAGAGGGCAGTGACTGTTACATTAGATACAGTGGTCATGAATTTTTACCTGAGGAAATAATATTTAAACAGAGATCTGAATGAATGTAACCAGGGGAAAAGCCTCCCAGGCAAAGAAAACAGTCAGAGCCGTGAAGGTGCCCAGGCCACTGCAGGATTGGCAGGAAGGCTGCTGTTGGGAATGCAGTGACCGAGAAGCAGAGTGGTAAGAGGTGACAGTATAAAGCGGCCTGGGCCACATAACAGAGAGGCAGAAAATTTTTTAAAAAAATATATTTTATTGATTTCAGAGAGAGGAAGGGAGAGGGGGAGAGAGAGAAACATCAATGATGAGAGAGTCGTTGATGCAGCTGCCTCCTGCACGCCCCCCGCTGGGGATGGAGCCGACTGGGAGTCGGACCTCGGTCGCGTGGATCCTCCGTCAACTGCTGAGCCATTCCGGCTGGGCAGGGCATAGCATTCTTTGTATTTTATTCTAAGTATGGTGGAAAGCCATTGGACAAATTTTACTGAATAAATATTTTTACACCTCCTAATTCTATTATTACTTCTTTAAAATGGGAGTAAAAAAAGAAAAGGTAAATGGTTTGTGTGTCAGAATTATAGACAGCCTCTTTTGATTGTCCTTTGGCCATACTGAATAATTTATCAATTTAATCAAATACCAGCCCCCGTTCGACAAGTGTGTGGTCCTGCTTGATTGATTCTCGGAGGTTATGCTCTTTTGTTTGTATTTCTGCAACTTCAGTTCTGTAAGCCACTTGAATCACAAGATAGTTAGGTTTCCTCAGCCATTATTATTTGATTTATGGACCATAATGAAAAGAATTTCTATGTTACTTGGTAACATTTTCTGAGAAGTAAATGTAATAAAAGTTATCTCAGTCCAAATTAAGGACAGTCAGCATTGTCCTTTGGCTTTGAAATTTTAGTGGATAAGACTTATAAGATTTTCTTTATTTATCACATGCTTTCTCTCACATTATGGATGTTCAGGATATATTTGTATTAGTTAAAATGTGCATTTTCCCCATTTGTTGAGACATTAATAGAATTTAATCTTACACATTAACCAAGTCTTCCAGTCACATTTAGATATGTCATGACCACATGTAAATAGATACGTAGTTTTTAATTACATGCCCTTCTATTATCTTAAAATGCTTCAGTAAACATTCTTTTATTTCTTCAAACTAATTTGAGAATGCAAATCAAATTAATGAGATATATTTATCGCCAAATATTTGGGCCCAGACAATACAATATATTCATTAATTCTGTCATCTTGTGAAGCAGTGGCTCTCTCTCTATTTTTTATCTTAGCCTTTTTGGCCAGCTAGATCTGTAGATCTAGTATGTAGTTTGTTCACAGAGACAGACAGCAAATGTTGATAGCTGGCCAACTTAGTTATATTCATCAAGATGTTATTTGGACAGAAAATTCTAGATGGAGACAAATATGCCTCAGATAATGAGATTTTTCACTTTAATGTTACTTATTTAAACTTGTTATTTTTTGATCCCTTCACAGTTGAAAAAGCTGGTTTTTGTTATTTGGTGATTTGTAATGAATATAAAATGTGTTCTCTGTAAAAACCTGAAAGTATTGCCTCTTCTGAAAAAATGAGTACTAATTATTTCTCTAGCACTGAAAACCACAGAGAGAATCCTAAAGAGAACACTTAGGGTTGAAAAAGTATTCTTATTGCTTTGTATTACAGTTAATGGGATATTATCAAGTTGATACACATAATAGAGCAGTTCCCTTCAAGTACTAATTCTTTCAAGCTTCCTCGTTTTTTCTCGTTTGCTTACATGAAGAATGGCCAGCCTTACACCTACGTAGATTATGATGTCTGTTCATATGCTGTAGCTGTTTTTATAATTTCTTCTGATTTGCATAGCTAAAATAACACAAAATACTTTATAATTTAGGATAGTGGAGAGCTTCCCAACCATTTTCTAACATGTGTTGTACATTTTTGCTCTTAGTATAGTGTTAACTTTATTTAAAACTAAATGCTAAGATTTCACTGCCATTACAGTTTGCATGTCCTTTGTTCCTCCATAGCACTGGGAAGTTGTTCTATTTTAGGATAGTAGTTGAGTAGACAAAGCAAACTCAGTATTAGTAGAATTTCATGTTTTACTGCTTTCTTTTCACTGCAGACTATTGAGGAGACCAAGTTTACTAAGCTTATTTGGCTGATTTAGAGTATTACATTGCCTTAAGTACAAGCAGGTTATTCTTACAGTTTAACTTTTATGACAAGAGAGAAATAAAATCCTTTGCCCTGTTCATTTTATGTCCAATTTATAGGAGATAAAAATAAGGTAGTTACAGAGTGAAAATGCTATATTTAAAATACACCATTAGTGGTTTACCACCTTGCACCAGAAGTCAAATAAATATTTATCTGCTTTAAGTCGGTGGCAAGTTGATTTCATCACAGTTTTGAAAGTGGTATTTATTGTTGAATATAGAGAAAGCAATACTTCATGTAAAAGTATATGCTGATTTTGAAATTGAGTGCTATAAAAATACATAAAGATTTATCTATTATTTTGTTCAGCTGTCAAAATTATATTGTTAACTAGCATGAAAATCTTGTTTACTCATTGATCCTTTAGAAAGATTGCCTTTCTTTGCATCCATGAAACCAGCATGGCTAACCTGGCTTCTCCTGTAGTTTTCTTCTCAATGTACAATATAAAAAGATATTTTGTAGTAAATGTTTCCCATCATTTCCATAAATGTGGCTGCAGTCAAAAAGTGAATGAGTTCTTTACTAGGCATTACCTTCCTTCCCGTTTGTTCCTCAAGAGTGCATTTCGCCCGGCCGGGCGTGGCTCAGCGGTTGAGCGTGGACCTAGGATCCAGGCGATCAGGGTTCGATTCCCGGTCAGGGCACATGCCCGGGTTGCGGGCTGCAGCCGACCAATGACTCTCTCATCACTGATGTTTCTCTCTCTCTCCCTCTCCTTTCCTCTCTCTGAAATCAATAAAGATATATTTAAAAAAAAAAAAAAAGTGCATTTCCCCTGCATAAGCCTGTCTCCAGTGAGCTGTTAGCCATTGTAGTCTTTGGCAGAGGCAATACAGAGGGGAAGGAGGGTGGGCAGCAGCTCTGAATCGTGGCTTGCCTCTCGAGTGTGGAGCCCTTGCCCCAGAAGCCGGAGCAAGGGCGGTCAGGGTCCCAGTATTCTCAGTGGTTCTGCACGGAAATAATGTAAAGCCCCTGTCCCATGAGGGAGCCTGGGCAGAAGGCGAGGGCTCCGTCTTCGGCTGGAACTTAAGTGCAGGTGGCTGAGGGCAGGGTAAGGGATGCCGTTGTCCTGCCTCTCCTGGGCACGCAGCTCTTCAGTGGGGAACTAGGGAGAGATGGAGCCCTGTGCTATTGGCTGCCCTAGCCTGGAGTAGAATTTCCATCTCACTGAGCTCTGAGAGTGGAGAGAATACTGACATGGGCTCTCGCTGAAAGCAGAACTCTCAGGTGGATTGTTTTTAGAGTTATGTGTGGTAGCAGAATGATAGTTAAGGAAGGAATTTTAGTTTGTACACATATGACTGCTTATGACTCATGGGATTTGTTTGCAGACACCTAGATATTGTCTGCATACCCACTGCATACTTTTTACAATATAGTACAAGGTTGGAAATTCTGATGAATTTGGAGCCTGGAAAGCTTGAATATCTTACCCATGATTGCACATCATAAGCTGTGGACCCAGAATCTAGTTTTATTTGACTCCAAAATTTTATGTTGTTACCATTAATTCTACTTTCTCCGTCTTTTTTCTCCCTCTGTTAACTTTGTTTTGTTTGTTTGTTTATTATTGAGGTATAATTGACATGTGATATATTAATTTTAGGTGTACAATGTAATGACTTTATCTTTTTATATATTGCAAAATGATTACCACAATAAGTCTAGTTTACAACCATCACCACAGTTAGTTTTTTGTGTGTAATGAGAACTTTTAAGATATACTCTTAGCAGTTTTCAGATATGAAACGCAGTATTAATTATAGTCACCATGCTGTACATTACCTCTCCAGGGCTTACTTTATAACCGGAAGTTTATACCTCTTACCCATTGAACCACCCTACCCCCTGCCTTGGCAACCATAAAGCTGTTTTCTATTACCAATGATACTAAATGTTTCTCACTTAGTGTAATGCCCTCAAGTTCTACCCATGTTGTTGCAAATAGTGAGATTTCCCTTTTTATGGCTGAGAAATGTTCCATTGTATGTATACCACATTTTCTTCATTCATCCATCAGTGGACACTTAGGTTGCTTCCAGGTCTTGGCTATTAGAAACACTGCTGCAGCGAACATGAGGTACATATACCGTTTGGGCATTGTGGCAAGTTTTCTTTGGTATGTAACTGAAAATCCGGCTTATAAGCTGAAATGACCCACCCATGTACTCCTAAAATATCCTGTATGCTGCTTTGGCATACTCAAGGTTTTCTCACAACAGTATTGTGTCTGGATAATTTGTGATTTTATAATGGGGTGGAGAGATTAGTCCGTGAAAGCCCCTGATAGGCCTTTGCCCTGAATTCAGCATCATGTTCACTTGGGATACTAGACACTGAGAAGGGTAGTTAGCTGTGTTTCAAAGGATAGAAAGCAGGAGTGGTCTTATGATCTTACCATCTCGTATCTTATTAATCATAAGAAAGTTGTAAAAAAAAAAAGGTATAGATTTGCTAATATACTCCCAATATGTAAACAAAATTCAATTAATAAAATAACTATAATATGGCATTAAACAGCAATTTTAGTTTTAACATATTTTATCCATATTAAAAACTTTCTAGGAAAAGATGGTATTTATTTTCTTATTGTAGTCATCTGCTCTAGAGGTAATATGGGTTGATTGCAACGTGAACGCTTCACCTTCCAAGGGGCTGGGAAGGATGATAGATGGAAAGCATTCAGAGTCAGTGCTCTTTGTTACCTACTGGGTTGCATTTTGCTTTCAGTTTTAACGTGCTTTACTTTACACTTCTCTTTTTTCTAGTCTATGCAAGTAAAACTTTCTGAAGAAAAACTGACCACTCAGAAGATGATGGAAGAGCTGGAAAAGAAAGAAAGAAACCTACAGAGATTAACAAAAACATTGCTTGATGTGAGTAGAAGAAATTCAAGTGACTTTCAAAGGATGATTCAGCACCTATTTAAGTTAAAGCAAATGCTTATCTTGTACATATTCTAAAAACATTTTTAAATTGAAGACTTGATTTTGATATGCCAGTTAATTAAATCTATTAGGTTTTTAGTAAAATTATAATAAAAAGACAGACTTATGTATGTCTTAGAATACAATTTCACAGACATTTTCAAAGTCAAATGTTAGATAGAGATTAGCTGCAGTGCCACTGAATAAGGCATAAATGGAAGGTACCCTTGAAATTCCTTAAGGAAAATGCAGTGTTGACACTGCCATTGGAACAAATTACACTTTCTTCATTTAATTATGAGATGAGATACTTGGCTTGTATTTAAGGGCATGTTATCAAAACAATACTTATTTTAGTTTTATAACTGTCATCGTGACATTTGCCACTTAGATACTTCAGAATGCATCTCCAAAAATTAAGGACATTTTCTTATGTAGCCGTATCATCAGTCACATCCGATAAGAGTAACGTGTCTTGATATTCAGTAATACCCAGTCTATAGTAAACATTTTCCACTTCTTCGCAAATGTTTTTTATAATGACTTGAAACCAGCATTCAGTAAAACCCATGAGTTGCATTTCATTTTGTCTTAGAAACTTAAGGTCCCCTTCTCTCATGTTAGTGACTTGTTGACAAAACTGGGCCTGTTTTCTTGTAAGTTAGAAGTTAGAGCTAAAGATAGCATTAGATTCAGATCAAACAATGTTTGACCTGAACACTTTGTAGGTGTTGTTCACATCATCAAATTATATATGTTTGGTATTCCACTATAAGGGAAACCAGTACTCATTTCATTGGGTCAGCGTGGTGGCCAGCTGATTTTTTCCATTGTAATGTTAGAGCCTCTGCCGATAGCAGGTAATCTCTGGGATGATACTTAGGCGACTGTGTGAATGTGTAGTTTGCCAGCACCCTTTCCCTTGTTGGTTTTAGTACCCACTAATGATCATTGCCTGAATCATTAGATGATTAAAGAATGGTATTTTTTCTAATTACATCATTTCACGTTTACTAGCTGGCACTCATCTATTTTAAAAAAATCTTTTCCTTATCACCACAGGCTATTTGGTTATTCCAAAATACAATCCCTGTTGGAAAGCTAATTAAACTTACCTTCCCTGAGCCCTTTTCAGAATGAAGAGTAGATGAGGGCAATTCGAGGGTAACTTTCTCAGAGTGTAGTAAATCATGAGTTCATATTGATACTTCCAATTCAAATTTAACAATTTACAATTGTTTGGGGTATTTTCCCTTCTTTGATTTTTGTTGTATTTTTCTCTTACACTGAAAATTTTGGTTCCTATTAATATAATAACATATATACTTTTTTCTCAATATACAAAAAATGGTTTCAAAGTAATGATATCCTGTTGCTACTAATATAAAACTACAGGATGAGGTGTAAAGTTTCTTTGTAGTTCTTTTTGTTTTTAGGATAAATCTTGTTATAGAAAAATACATATACAACCAAGAAGCTCATTATGTGAGAGCATGAGAGAGTCCTAGAAACTAAGACTGGATTTGTTTCCTCCAGAGGGCATCAGTCAGATTGCACAGAGGAACCATTCCACAATTTAAATTATTTTCCTTTTTTTCCCCACTACTCTGTATGTAGTTAAATTTGGTTAATGTGTATATAATATTCCACTATTTGTTTATAGACTTGGGGGGAAATGTTAACCTGTTTGGCTTCTGAGTACCTTTCCCCTGTCCTAACCCAGATTTTCATTTTCTTTACCCATTGCAGAACCAAAGACAGACAGAAGACACATGCTGTGTGTTGGATCAGGGCCAGGAAGCAGACCAGCCCAGGCAGCAGACGGTTCTTCCCAAACGACCACTATTTGATCTGAGTGTGATTGACCAGCTGTTCAAGGAAATGTCCTATTGTTTGTTTGACTTGAAGGCACTGTGCAGTATTCTTAATCAGCGTGCTCAGGGCAAGGAGCCTAATCTTTCCTTATTACTGGGAATCAGATGTAAGTGGCGGATGACTTGTCCTTCCAGCATTGCTGAACAGTTAGAAACCTGTCTTTATGAATTAGGAACTTCTGACTGTGTTTTCCCTATTTGTTTTGAATCTCTTTTCCTACATAGATTTAGAAATCTCTGCAGTCAGTCAGTGGGTCGTGAATACTTGTTACTTCATTGCTAGAACTCACTTCATTACCTTGCAGCAGTGTGCATGGTCGTAGTTTGTAGGGAGTCGCACCCGCCTGTGTGGATGAGCTGTGCGGAACCTGTTACTGTGATGGCGTGACAAGTGTGAGTTCCTGGTTACTCTCCTAAAAATAATACTATTTGCTTTCATGTGCTAATCATTCAAGTAGTGACCCAGCCATCTGTCCACTGGCCAAATATTGGAGAAAAAATACTCATTTTCCTGTGTAGTGTATGTTCTCTGGTGGTTTTCAGGGCCTACAGATCTGTCGCTTTTGTCATGCATGCCTGCTGGCTTTGTCCCTTTCAGTGTAACACTCACCCGTTTTCCCTCAGCTCTGCCTTCCTCCACACGTGGTTGTGAGAGCTGCCACAGGAACGTCCCACTGTCTTCCCTTCTGTGCTGCTGCTGCAGGAACACTCATCTCTGCTGGGGGTTCTCAGCTATAATATGACACGTTGGCCTCTTTTCAGTGCAGAAGAAATGGGCTTCGGTTAGGAGAGGGAATGAGTAAGAGCCTAAGATGTGTGCACCAACGTGCTGTACCGAGTGACTGCCTAAGAATGTAGTAAATACAGACCTAGAGAGGGGACTAGTCCCCCCCCCCCCCAGTTTTATCAAAATGATTCCACCATCTTGTGTCATAATAGTTATTCTGTCAAACCAAATACGTAATACTCTTGATCAAAGTGTGTCACTTGTTAAATGAAACATGTAACTGTGCTTAGAGATGTCAGCAGAACTTTCCCCTTCACTTCATAGATGTGTGTTCACATACATGAAAAAAAACTTTAGAGTTTAAATATATTCACTCAGTACATATTCATTAAATGCCTTCTATAGTCCAGGCATTATCTATAATGCAGATAATTTGAACACAGCTCTTGCTCCCCCATTAACCACATTCTTAGGGCATTGTGATAAGTAGAATTCAGATGTGAACAGGGGACAGTGAGAGCTCAAGGGAAAGCATCTAAATCTACCTGGTAAGGGCTGCAAAGGCTCCATGGAGTACCTGGTGGTGGCTTGAATCTTAGAGGAGGAGTTTGCCAGGTGACTGTGGAGTGGTTTAGTTAGCAATGATCTCTTGGAAAAAGAAGCAAAAGTTCACTCTCAAAAGATTCATTTCTTCACCTTTTCAGAGATGGTCACTCTTTCAGTTACTCTGTACCCCACATTTGCACACTCCTACGTAGCATTTATTAGCTTTTTCAGTATTAGGATGAGAGAGCTGTCTTAATATGAATAAAATCGAGATTTAAGAACCTTGCCACATTCACCTCCCAATGACTACTCCTTCCAGTCTTTAAAATTTAACCCCAGGATTCTTACCTTACAGTTCAGCATTGTGAAAATTCAGCCGGCCAGCTAACTTGTCAAAAACCAGTGGATTCTTTTGAACCCTCATCTCATCACTCCATGGACTATTTGTTGACACTGTTCACCCATTCTCCTTAGGCTCTCTGCCACCATGGTTTTCATGACCTCACTCTCTAGGTTCTGCTGCTCCCTTTGTGACTGCGCCGTGCCAGTCTTCTATGGGATTCTCTGCCACTTAAATACCAGCGTCCCCCAGCAGCTCTGTGTTGTTGGTTTTTTGCTTCTCTGTTTCCTCTGAGCAGTTGTACTGTGTCCCGTTGTGTTCTGTTACCGCTGTGCCTTTGGTCCACACAGACTTCGATCGCTTACTCTGCCAAGGGGGTGCCTGCTGCGCCCGATTATGCCGGCCTCTGAGAACCAGCTGTTCCGTGGCAGCCCAGAGCAGGGCCTGCTCCCCTGTCCCCCGCAACCCTGCTCTTCCTCTGGGCGGGCGCCGCCCCGGTTTGGCGGCGCATCCTGTCCCAGCCCCCGGCCCCATCATTCCTGTCGGTGCCCCCCTGCTTGAACATTTGTTCCTACCACAGCATCTTCACTGCACTGTCGCCTTGAGGCCGCTGCCCCCCGACTGGCCTGTCAGCCGCACTGCCTCCCCCAGCCCGTGTCGCCTTGCTGCCGAGCGCTCCGTTGGCGCCCTGTGCACACTGTGGCTCTGATTTCCTCGCGCTTGCACTGCCCTGGAGGACACGGGCAGCTCACGCCCGGCTCTCCAGCCTTGTTTCTTCGCACTCTCCTCATAATTTGTGCTCTGCCACTTTAGAGCTGGTTACTGATTTTCTTGAAGTTTTTCAGATTCTATCAGACTGTTTAGTTTTCTGCGTCTGTACTGTTGCTTCGTCTGCTTCCGTGGTCCATCAGTGAACCTGTCCCCTCCAGTTTGGCCTGGTGGTTCTGGTCCTTACGCCTCTGTGGCCTGTGTGTAGCAGTAGGTCATCAACAATACCTGACTGGGCTTACTCATGAAAGTGTATGTAAATTATTAAGAAAAAGCCACTAGCTCTGGCCGCATGGCTCGGCTGGTTGGAGCATCAACCCATACGCCTAAAGGCTGCAGGTTTGATTCCCAGTCAGGGCACAAAACTAGGTTGAGGGTTCTGTCCCTAATCGGGGTGCATACAGGAGGCAACTGATCAGTGTTTCTCTCTCTCACATCCATGTTTCTTTTCTCTCTCTCTCTCTCTCCCCCTCTCCCTTCCTCCCGCCCCTTCCCTTTCTCTCTCTCCCCCTCCCTTCCTCCCTCCCCCCTCCTTCCCTTTCTCTCTCTCCCCCTCTCCCTTCCTCCCGCCCCTTCCCTTTCTCTCTCTTCTCCTCCCTTCCTCCCTCCCCCCTCCTTCCCTTTCTCTCTCTCCCCCTCTTCCTTCCTCCCTCCCCCCCTCCTTCCCTTTCTCTCTCTCCCCCTCTTCCTTCCTCCCTCCCCCCTCCTTCCCTTTCTCTGTCTCCCCCTCTTCCTTCCTCCCTCCCCCCTCCTTCCCTTTCTCTCTTTCTCCCTCCCTCTCCCTCCCTCCCTCTCTACCTCCCTCCCTACCTCCCTACCTCCCCCCTCCTTCCTTTTCTCTCCCTCTCCCTTCCTCTCTAAACATATACTCAGGTGAGGATTAAAAAATAATAAGATAAAAGAATAAGCCACTATATCCATTATTTTTGCTAACCTCAACATCTTAGATAATGGCAGGTGTTCAATTAATGTTTCTTAAATAACTTATCTGACTCTTAACGGCTCTAATAAGCTCCCAGGGTCAATGAAGAGGTAAAGAAAGGTTTATTTTACAATCACTGGCTCCACCTACATTTATATTGAGTTCTGCTGACAAAGAGAGGAACTAGAGTAAACAATTAAAAGCTCTCTGGCTCAGGGCCTCACCCTTGGTTGGTCAGCCATTGGACTTCTAGCAATCAGCCTGATTCAATTGTTTGGGGTTGTAGGGTCCTGATTCAATATATATATACTTACCATATATTTTGAAAACTTATTTTCATGCCAACAAAAACCCAATTTGCAGCCTATAAAAATTTAAGGTATCACCCTTCCCTACACAAATGATTTTCAGATTTTTGTCAAATGGGAAGAACTGAGTGCTCTAGTTGAGCTCGAATAAAGTTGTTAGAGGATGCTCTTTTCTATTTTTGGAATATTGTCTTTCATTAAACATGTGGAATTTGTGTGCGTCACTGTATGAATTAATGCATTTTAATTAACAATATTTTGAAAGGGCCAAGTAGCTAAGATCTATTTAATATTGAATGATGCATAATTTAAACCTGACCCTGAATGGTATTCATTATACAACATTGTATTGCCAATGATAATCCAGTTGAAAATCCTAAAATGCCTTTGTTCAAAGAAATGTGAGACATTCTCTCCATATTTTATTTCCACAGCACTGAACTGTTCAGCTGAAGAGACTGAGAATGACCACAGCCCAGAAACACTCACTAAAAAACTGTCAGACGTATGCCAGTTACGGAGGGACATTGATGAATTGAGGACTACAATATCAGACCGCTATGCTCAGGACATGGGAGACAACTGCATTACTCAGTGACCACGTGGCGGTCCCGCAGCAATACTGACCCATTGATAAATGCTGCTGTGTTACAGTTCCTCATATTTCTTTTTAGGAGCCATGTTGGTCTACGGCTACACCGCCCTAAACACACCCGATCTCGCCTGATCTTGAAGGAGCCATGTTGGAAAGTTGCAGGTGACATATGACCTGCACATAGGATCTTTTTTCTGTGGATTCATTTGTTGGGGGGGGAAGAGGGGATGCAAGGGGTTCTCAAAGGGGCTTATCTAATCAGGACAAAAAAATCAAATTACCATTTGAAAATGTGATGCAGTGTATAAGAAAAAAATTCTATATTCTCAAACTACTGATTGTAGGACCAAGCTGTGAAGAGTGCCCTTCAGATAAAGGGGGTAGGTTTCTTTTTATCCTGTTGTTTGTGTGTGTGCGCGCATGTGTGTGTGTTCACAAAACTATAAGGATTTCTAGGGTCAAAGCAAAGCTTCTGAGAAAGGCACGCACTGTTTATTCTTGTAATTTTTTTCTTTCATGTAGAAGCTTGTGTCATACTTCGGGGTTTTCAAAGGCTTGCTGAGCAAGAGCTCCAAGAGCAGGCGAGTGTTCTAGGAGCACAGGAGGCAGAGCCGTTGTGTTTGAACGGCCCTGTGCTGAGATGGTGAGGGGTGGGACGGGGCTGGTTTTGGTACTGTAGATAGTTGGCTGTTTTTCCAGAGTGGTTGCGATTGCCCTGGAGGTGTGCAATTTTGATGTGATGATTTTTGTCACTAGCCTAGTAATTTATATATCACAAGGCAACTGAACATGATTTGAACTAATTTTAACATGTCCCTTACTATGTACAGTTTTTTACTTACATATATGTATTGTAAGCAAAGCCATACATAATGAATGCAAACCTTTTAAGTCCTTTCATTATTGTAAAAGAAAGATTAACAAAGTGGCTCTGGAATAATAGCTTATTTATTCAAATCTCAAATGTTTACATTTTAACAGTTTTGTATCTGTTATAAAGTTGAAACTACTTTAAGAAAAAGCCAGCCTATCCTCTTTATATCTGAATTATCACTAGTGTAAAATGAAATTAAATCAGGTGATATTTCAATTCCTTTTATAGGTAAAGTACATTAAAAACGAGTTTCCATAGAGTACAAACTTGGTCAGGTCACTATGAAATGGAAATGATACTAAGTAGACATGCAATCACTTAAACTTCCAAATGAGAATCTTCCTGTTTTAGGCATCCTAAAATATAATACTAATGGGCAAGTAATCACTGATTTATTTGGGTCACTAGGTTCTTACTTAAATATCTGCTAGGTTTTTAGTGTATGTTTGGGGACTTTATGGTTATTATTTTAAACAAACTTTTGGTCATTTGTTTTAATCTAAAACTTTTACAGCATTTTGCTTAATTCATATATCTTGAGGTAAAAAAATTTTTTAACTTAGTAGGAAATTAACTACTGCTGATGCATTTCATTTTCCAAAATGTATACACTCCATTAAAAAAGGAAATTAAGACAATTGTTTAAGTATAACCTTGAATTACAAAACATAATCTCTTGGAGTCTGGAGTTTATGAAAGGACATAGATAAAAAGTAGATAGCCTTGGAGGGTATTTTGGGGGGAAATCAAACCAATAGTATTCTGATTCATCAGTATTTAATTTTGATTTTCATGTTTCAGAAAATTCCCCCTCCAAGACAACCTCTTGTGTTAGTTTGAACTAGGATGTTTTTGGAAGTTATTACAGTGATACAGGTCTGAGATGAAAAGTAACTTAATTTTAAAGTAAATCTGTTTGAAAATTTCCTTCGAGATGAAAGCTTTTGAGTTACGCCTCTGTGACTGAAGCGCTTGTCTTCTAAGGAGGCATCTCAAGCAGGTACCACCTTTACCGGTAGTCTTCCAGGCTTTGAGTTGATCTTATTTATTTAGCCTCGGTCACATTAGAGCAGAGATACAGTAACGGAGGTCTCAGTAAAAGACCCAGGTTACCCGTGCTCATCACAGACACAATGGTGGTCTCTTCATTTGCTGTCAGAAAAAAAGGATGACTTTAGTTAATTGTTAGTAAATCTTCAGTGGTCTCTCACATTAAAGGCTTAAGTGTATTGGCTAGATAATTTCATGCCTGAAATTTTCTTTTAAGAAGTGTGGCCCCATTTTATATCTGAAATAGGTTCAATATTTAATGTTAACCACATTATACTTTAGTGAAGTTCATTTTGGTTATGACAGTTGATTAAGTTGAATTAGATTTCTTTTAGTAGTTTGTTAGAGACAATCTCAAGGGCTGGGAAATGTTGCTAAAAGGGATATTTATACATTTCTGACTTATTAATGAGCTTATAAATTAATGTTGTTATAGCTCAAGATTTATTAATAGGAATCTCTTAGAGGGTATTTTTAAAGGAACTACTTTATTGGCAAAACATTTTTTCACCCTCAATAATAGTTCACTGAATAGCAGCTGAGAAGTTGGGCTGTGTTTTTACATAGCATAGTTCAGCTCAGCCATACCTGTAGTTTGGATTATTGGTATCCTCTTACATAGAGTTCTCTCATTGTAGATATGTAATTACAGTAATAGGCAATTCTCATAACCATGCTCATGTAGACCGTATCATTTGAAACTGCCAGTAGCTATAGCTCTCAGAGCCAAAGTTAATTCATTTCATTTTCACTTTTAACAGTTTTCAGTGTTCACAAAAGAAGAAAAACTATTTCCTATTTTATATATAGAGTATAGTTTCCAACTTCACCCCAAAATGCCATGGTGGTGTATTGCTGTATGGTAATATTATACATTTAATATTTAATCATGAAGGGGGAAAGATTTTGAATTTTTTCTTATTTAAAAGAAGTGTTGAGTATATTAAGAATGTAGTTTCAAATCAATAAGTCATTAACAACACTCTTGCAGCCACATACAGAGAGAACCTTTCGTGCCTTTTTGCCTGCAGTAAGCATTCATTTCTATTTTACATGAGCTGCAAGAACGTTGGTGATGATTGCACCTTGCTCTTCTGTAAGTAGACCCATTAAAGACTTTTTTAAAGCAAGGAGCAGTTTTTCATTACTAGGTAGATAACTTAGTAAACATGAGAGGAGGTGTCACATACATGTCTTTGGAACCCAGCCTTTTCCCCATATGATGAGCAGGAAACTCCTTGGGAATGTCGTGTGTGTGTGTGTGTGTGTGTACATATATGTGTAAATAGTTATTTAAATATGTAAACATAAAATTGAGCATCACATTGGTGTGATGGCACGAGTGGTAAGGTGCTAGGTGGTCACATGAAAAGCACAGCACAGTGTGTAATCAGTCACTATGGCTGGTGGTTTTTGTAAACTAGGTTCAGTTTTTGAACCACCCAGAATACCTCGTGTAAATACAGTGGTCATGACTTAATTGAAATACAGTCATTGTAAAAAGAATGTGAAGCCACTGGTTGGCTTATGCCTTCTGATCTTTCATTCTTGCCTCTTTTTTTGTAAAGAGGTTGTTTTTTGTTTTGTTTTTGTTTTTTTAATAGGGTTTACAGCTAGAATTTTGAATGCCAAAGTTCTATTTATTAAATTTTTAAAAAAGTTTTCAATGTTAATGGCTAAGTATTTTTCCACTGGATTATTGTTTGTTGATGTTGGAATTTGTATTTACAGAGAAATAAATTTTTTATAAAAAGCTTTATGTCTTCCAAGTACCTAATTTTAATATAATAATGTATTTGAAATTTCAGACTCTCCTGCATTTTCAGTGATGAGACTATACTGACTTCTCCTTTAGGTAAAAGCTTTTATAAACACACAAGAGAATCTAGAACTAGAAAGTGGAGACTTCTGCTTTACATCTGTCTTACACTTTCTTTTCAGTTACTAAAAAGCTTTTTCTCATGGCCTTCCCATGAAGGGCACTGAGATTTTTTGATGATAGGTGCTATAAATACAAATGCACACCTATCCATTTCAGCTAGTAGTGCTGTGTCCCCCTTTTGAATTGCTAAGAGTGTTTTTCTACTTTTCAAACAGACAATCTGATTTTGGTTTTCTATATTGCTGAAAGGTTGGATTAGCAAATCAAATATTTATTTTTCCCCTTCTAATCAAAGTTGAAACCTTACTGAAACATGTACTACAAATGTGACCTTGTTAAAGGTTATACTAGACAGGGACCTTGACATCCCAGCTTTAATGGTTTGCAGCCTAGATCCAGACATGCCCTGTGGATGGCACCCTGGGTCCTTGTGCTAACACACCTGGGCTATGGCCTCAGTGTCTCTAGGAAGTTGTTTAATATTTGGGTTAGCAGTATTTGTTTCCAGCACAGCTAACTTGGCATGGTTCCGTCAGTCTTTAACGAGGCATCTAATTCATTTAACAGAGGAAGGAATACTGAGAGATCATTCATCACAGACTCTTTAGGTTGCAAGCAAATGTCTTAGAAATAACAAAGTGGATAAAAGCCTAGAATATTTCTAGGGTGATTAGTGAATACTTTTCTTCTTTAGAGTGAAAGATACATAATTTTTTATCTGTTTTTAAAAAAATGTTTTGATGGAGTCAACAGAGAGCTGCTGATAGGGTACATCCCATTGATTTTGTTAAGAAGTTCGAGCTGCTGCTTATCCCAAATCCCCAGCCAAACCACCATTTTTTGGTGGAAATGTAGAGGACAGTTAAAAAGAGGTGTGAAAGGTGTCGTTTGTAATGGACGAAATGGCAGAGCTGGGCCCAGTAGAGCAGACACTTGACTCATGAACAGCACGCCAACATGTCAGGCAAGACACTCCTTGATTTAGGGGAGATTCCACTCTGAAGACTGAAATTATGATAAAGGATTGCTAGAATGCTTAAGGAAAATTGCTGACCCTGAAAAAAATTCAGTGAGCTCACAAAAAGAGAAAAAATCTGCATTTTAGCCAAACTATGTTTACTTAAACACCAGTCTCACGTTGTGATCTCTACTGAACCACTCATAACAGAAGTTTTTGGGTTTTTGTGCTTGTTTTAATCCTCGATGTTTTTTCCATTGCTATTCAGAGCGAGCAGAAGGGAGAGAGAGGGAGAGAGACACGTCGATTGGTTCCCTCTTGCACGCGCCCTGACCAGGGCCAGGGGTTGAGCCTACAACCAAAGTTGTGCCCTTGACCGGAATCGAACCTGCGACCCTTCAGTCAGAGGGCAGGCGTCCTAACCCGGAGCGAACTGGCCAGGGCATAACAGAAGTTTTAAACTGGACATACACCCACCTCGTAACTCGGAAATTCCACTCTCGGTATTTGATATATAAACATATGCCTACAAAGAACCTGTAGATGAATGCTTACAGCAGCTTTATTTATAATAACCAAAACCTGGAAATAGTCTTTCAGTAAAAGTCCTCCACCCAGAGGTGAAAAACGGCATCCATCTACAATCTTGGGTTCTAAGTGATACTCTATATACTTTTTTGAAAACAGAGTAAAGTTGAATACACAAGGCCATGAAGTCAGAGTTGGAAAACAGGCTTCCTGTTAGCGAGAGCCATTTTTGTTTGCACTTCCTCTGGAATATTGTCCTTTGTCTCCCTGCCACCTGTGTTCTCTGGATCTCCACATTCATGTGAAGTGCTTGGTCTCATCCTTCCTGAAACAAACTTTATTGTTTGTTGTTTGGGTGCTGGAGGCGCCTTGTTGTCTTAAACTTTGTGTTTAATGAGCACCTAGGATATACTATCCTCCAGAGATGTGCCAATATCTGTCCTTAGCCCCAGGAAGGAAGAACTCTGCTAACAAGGAGAAAATGACTTTAAAGCAGAGGTCACCCTAGGAGCTGTGGAGCTGTTAATGGAAGAGGGATACAGTGACAATAAATCCTACTTAGGCAAGTTCCATTTCCTTCCATCTCTTGGATCTCTCGTTAATCTTTCCTGTGACTACTGTTTCTGCCCTTCTGTGGGGACAGGCCACAGCATTGGCCACAATTACTGCCCAGCCCCAGAGCTCCAAGGGCAGAGCAACAGCAAGCTTTGGGCAGCTGTGCGGGTTTTGTAAGGGCAACTCCAAGGTCTGGAACACAGTATCAACTTAAAAAATGAGTGCATGTATATGCACAGGTTTGGAAAATAATAGTTTAAACATAATGGTACAGAAAGCAAGGTGATTTAATTTACATTTTTTTATTTCTACACTGATTATTTAGTCAGAAAACAAGTGGTTAAAGTTGTTAAGTGGCCCATGATTAAAGACCAGCGCACAGAAAGTGTGTCTTCTGTATCATCATCATCAGCCAAGGACCTTGCTTAAATTCCCCCGTTTATTTCTTGATGTCATACTCTACAAAGTGGCTGCTATTATTATCCCTACTTCAGGCAGACAGGAGGCACAGAAACGTTTAATATTTTGACCAAGCTGCAGCAGCTTGTTACAGGAACAGTGATAATAAGAACAAGCCTCTTTGACTCCAAAGCCCGGCTCTGAACCACTCACTAGGCCAGAGATTTTCAACCTTTTTCATCTCACGGCACATGTAAACTAATTACCAAAATTCTGCCGGACACCAAAAAATACTGTATATTTTTTTCCTATCTGGCAAAAAAATAGGTATAATTTTCAGTGATTCACACTGGACAGCTATTGTGCTGGCTGTTGTCATTTTTTAAATTTGTCAGTCTAAGGGAAAAGAGGCTAGTGCCCCTAACTAGTCAGGTATTATATGTTTTAAAAGTTCCCCCCGGCCAGTGTGGCTCAGCGGCTGAGCATCGACCTAGGATCCAGGAGATCTCAGTTCCATTCCCGGTCAGGGCACAGGCCCAGGTTGCGGGCTCGATCCCCAGCAGGGGGTGCGCAGGAGGCAACTGGTCAATGACTCTCATCATTGATGTTTCTCTCTCCCTCTCTCTTCCTCTCCCTGAAATTAATAAAAATATTTGGGGGGGAAAAAAACAATTCTGAGGGCACATGGGTTAGAAATTGCTGCACTAGACTTTCTCATGTTTTGTGCTCATAATTGAATTCCTCCTTTCCAAACCTGCATCCTCACTGAGCTGCTCTCTTCCTGTAAGTTACACCTTCACTCTAAGAATCTTTTCTGGAGATTTCCCCCCCAACCCCATCCATATTAGTCTCCTGTTGCTTCTGTGACAAATTATTACAAACTCCTGGATTATAACAATTTATTATCTTAGAATTCTGGAGGTCAGAAGTCTCACTGGGCTACTGCTCCACATCCTTGTCAGCATTTGGTGGTGTCACTGTTTTGGATCTTAACCATTTCGATAGGTGTAGAGGGACATCTCATTATTATTGTTTTAATTTGCATTTTCCTGATATATGATGTTGAGTGTCTTTTCATGTGCTTATTTGCTTTCTGTATATATCTTCTTTGGGGAGGTGGTCGGATCATTTGCCTACTTTTTAGTTGGGTGGTTTGGTTTCTTATTGAGTTTTAAGAGTTCTTTTTATACTTTAAATACAAGTTCTTTTGCTGCTGTTCTTTTTTTAAAAATTGATTTTTAGAGAGAGGAAGGGAAAGGGAGAGAAAGAGAAACATAGATGTGAGAGAGAAACATCGATTGGCTGCCTCCTGCATGGCCATTACCGGGGATCAAGCCTGACAACCGGGCATGTGCTCTGACCGGGAATTGAACTGGCAACCTTTCCGTTCACAGGACGACATCCAACCAACTGAGTCATATCAGCCAGAGCTATTTTAGATACAAGCTCTTTATCAGATAGGTGTTTTGCAAATATCTTCTCCCATTCCATGGCTTATCCTTTCATTCTCTTAATAGTGTCTTTCTCAAAACAGAAGTTTTTAATTACAATGAAGTCCAGCTTTTCAATTTTTTCTTTGCTGGGTTATGTTTTTGATGGAGTATATAAAAAGTCATCACCAAACTCAAGTCACATAGTTTTTCTATGTTATGTTCTAGGAGTTTTATAGTTTTGTCTTTTATATTTAGGTCTACGATCCATTTTGAGTTAATTTCTATGAAAGCTTTAGGGTCTGTATCTAGATATTTTTTTTTGTATGTCGGTGTTTCTTTGTTCAAACAGCAGTTATTGAAAGGAATATCTTTTTTCCATTAATTGCCTTTGCTTTGTCAGAGATCAGTTGACTTTATATGTTTGGTTTGCAATTATCTTTTAAAATAAAGCCACTCCTGGAAAAGGTAATGTTGAAAGTTGTTAATATCTTAGTTTGAAAGAATTATTCAAAATCTCCTATTGACAGGAGGGACTGAGATACAGAATACTGGTTATTGAGGTAGTTATAATGGGTTGACATAAATTGACAGCTAACATATACCAAAGACATACTCTCTAATGTATTCTTAATATTGCCTGGGATCTGAGTGTGTGGGGGTGAGGAGGTTACCTGCAGTGAGAATTTTCGTCCAGGTGGGTCCCTACCCCCATATAAAGGATTGACCGAAGGATACATTCCCTTTTCTGCTCCTTCACTGATGCTGTGACATGTAAATCGTGAACTTATTATTCAAATACAATAGCTATTGCATTGTCATCAAATTATTTTTAGAATTACATTGGTGTTAACCTCAGCTTTGATGCTGTAATTCACAAAGCAAACCAAATGAATTCACATTTTCCATGGCTCTATCCCAGTTTTTTCTTAACTGTGGAGCAGAGCTGGTCTGAAAATTTTCCAGGCAGAAGTCATAAAAACGAGGACACTATGGAAAAACAATGCACTTGGTAATCTTGAGCTATCAGTCCATCTATGCAGAGATTAATGCTTTAATACAAGAGTGGGATTCCAGAAATGTAAATTCACTGAAATTTAATCTAATGGCTAGATTCAATTTTCAGTAAAAATTGAAGGCTTCTTTTCAGTCTGAAAGTGGTGGAGTGTTTTGTTTCATGGATCTGTTAAAGGATAATTTTCAAAAAAAGCAACATGAGTCATGAGTATAGAATGAACATGTGTCAAAGATTTTATTTAACTCATTAATTAAATGAGGGAACTGGAAAAGCGATTACATTTGATTCAAAAGAGAATCCAGAGAGAGAGCATATGTATAAGTCAGGAGTGTTGAAATGAATTTGCAGGTAGTTGCAAAATGCTTTCCCGTCCTGGGGAAGGAACGTCAATTGAGCCTACACGAGTCAGAATTTACTGCGTATTGATAGGTAAGAATTGTCAATAGACAATTATTTTGCCTTATTATTAGTTATCTACAACTTATAAGAGTTATAAAATAGCTCCAATGCTTTATAACTCTTGGAGCTTCAAGGAGTCAAGAGTTATAAAATAGCTCCAATTGTCCGGCTCCAGTCAGATAACCTGGGAGGCCGCTCAAAATGATGCGTAGTTTTCTATTGAAGACGCTCAGTGACCATCTTGCTTATTCCAAATTTCCCTACATATGTTTTTTGTGCTCCTATTTTTCTTTAGATTATAGGGCATTTGTATCACTTCAAGAATTATTAAGGCTTATGGGTATAGGCGACCTTTATAAACTCTTCCTGAACCCGATCCGGACAATGTGGTTTTTCCTTACTGGGCTACTTGATATAAAGCAACAAAGGACTGAAACAGTCAGGGATAGATGTGTAAAATACAGCCATAAATATGTTATACTACACCTATTCCCAGGGCAATGGGTACTTAGCTTTCTGAAATAAAAAAAGATGACTATCTCCTCCTTCATCTGAAGAAGAAGTGAATGTTTAAAAAAAATTAGCACTCCATTTTATAACAGAGTGACCCTACTTAGTTGTCCTTAACAAATCATGTATTTTATTTTTTAAATGCCCTTACATTTATGAAAACAGTATGTACTTATGTAGAATATTTTGAAAAGATACTGTCTTTTCAAAGTGAAAATAGGTACCACTTGTCAGTCTGTCTCCTAGACTACCACCAGGACATCCATCACTTCTACCTGGACTGAGCCCAACGTGGGGGAAACATCCAACATCTGAAAATGTCCAAACTTGGAAAGAAACCCTGCGCTAGTGTGCAAGGAGAAAATTAAACTCATAATAGCTCCCCTGACAGTAAGAGACAGAACAGAGGAGTAGGAACTCAGGAGGCACATGGCTAACGCGATGCGATGATAGAAACCTGTGATTGCCGCAGAAATCCTCATAGATTTCAGCCTCTCACTGATTCTCCCCATAGGATTTAGTGAACAGGCAGGATGAGGGCCCGCTTACCTTAGCCATTTCTTCCTTTTGTGAAAAAGGGAATTGGTGATCACAATTAAATGTCACTGGAAAAGCAGAGTTTGACGAGGATTAGGTAAATCTGCTTCAGGATTGTTGCTGACGATGCTCATGGAAATGTAGGATTTGCTCCACGCTGTTATAAACAATTTTTATTGAGTCCAATTGACGGACAGGTTTATCATCTGTGACTTTTGCTACAGGTCACCAGTTAATCAGTTCTAGTGACACCAATCTGACTGTTGGAAATAGGATGTGAATGGTTCATAATTGCATCTCTTAAGAGTCTAGCTAATGAAAACGTATAGTCCTAAAACACCCCTGGGTTCACAAAACAGGCCACAATTCAGTGGATAATTACAGCTAAACTAATACCAATTTACAATAGAAGGCAAGAATAGCAGCATTGAAAACACCAGCTAAAGAAATACTGATATACAATAGTGTGTTTTCCTAAAAGTATAGGGATTCCAACTATGTGTGTGTCTTGTTTTGTTTATCATATTTTCCTTTATTAAAATGGAAGCTCCATGAAAGCAGGGAGTTTTTATTTGTTTACTTGTTTTGTTCAGATGTACTCCCAGTACCCAGGCCAGTGCTTGGCACTCAGGCAATGGCCACTGGTAGTTGCTGAATGAATGAATGCACTTCATATAATTACCAATCGCTGAAAGACGGCCAAGTTTCCCAGTGGGAACCCCCACCACTAAGCAGCTACTGGAATAAAAAAATTAAAGTCTGGAATTATACTTTTTTTGCCACATAAAGTGAGCCCTCAACCCTCCCTGTCCGTATCTGATAGGGAGCCCTGCTTTGAAAATCACAGGTCCTGACGACACAGCCTACCTACCATGCGCTTTAAGTCTTCACTACTCAAAGTCTGGCCTGGGGACCACCTCCATCAACATCACTAGGATCCAGTTAGAAATAAAGAATCTCAGGCCCCCCTATTGCACTTACTCAACCAGAATCTACATTTTAAAAGATCCCCCAGGTGATGCATATGCGCATTTGAGTTTGAGAAGCGGTGCTCTAAGTGTTTTGTCACTACTGCATGGTGACAATGTTAACAGTGCAGTGTTGTATACTTGGAAGCTGCTAAGGGAGTAGACCTTAAATGTTATCACCACAAACAGAAAAAGTAACTGTGAGGTACTGGCTGTAACTAGCTTTACCGTGGTGATCATTTCACAATATATGCACATATCAAATTATCACATACATCTCAAGCTTACAGAATGTTATGTGCCAATTATATCTGAATAAAGCCAGGGGGGCCCTCAGTCACTGCCCTGACAGCATCAGCTTGATCCCAGGGCACTGCACCCAGCCAACTGCAGAGGTCAATATAGACCCCTCAGCGATGAGGGTGCACCCTGAGGTTAGTTCATCACTCAGGAAAGGTTATTGGGCATCTCCTGGGGTGCCATGCCTCTAGCCCTTGCATGCCTCCCCGCACTACACCCCAAAGTTCTCACGATTAGTCACATGAGTCTCCTAACTGTGAGGCACCCTAGAGAAGATATAGTGCAACCCCTTTATTTTGCCTGTGAGGAAACTAAGACTGTGTATAACCCAAGGACACGCAGAACAGACTGAAATCCAGGTTTTTGTTTACATCACACTTTATTCTTTCTCCATATATAAAACCCAAGAGAGAGATTAGATTTGACCCTATACATATGAACAGGTACCTGAGGTGGGGAGAGCTTGTCTTCAGAAGGCCCAAGGGGAGGCAACGTGTGTCACCCGGGAACGACCTCACATTCCCCTTCTATGACGGGTGAGGCAGCATGTGAAGAGCAGGAGTGCAGGTCAGGCTTTGACGAGGAAATGGGTGGAAGGGAGAGGATTCCAGGCGCCAGAGGTGAGGCAACAGGGGTGCTGTGTGATAACAGCTAATGATTCCACTTGGCGGCAGGTGCAGAGATTAGCATGGGGGGTTCAGGTCACACCTCGGGGAATGTTAACTCTAAGCTAGGGATAGGAACTCACTGAATTTGTACATAATCTCTAAATCCCTTCCAAATTGGTTTTTCCAAAGCCAAGCTTTGTCTTACCTCTTTGGCTCATAGCTTGACAGGAGAATTGCTAGCTTTTTTTCTTTTGTGTGTTACTGGTTTCTCCCTTCCAATTACTCTTTTATGCATCTCTTAGCTGTTTTTAAACTCCACTTGGTTACATTGCCTGTTGCATTTTGGGAACCTAAAATAGAGGGCAAAGGTAAAGCTCCCCAGCCTGGCAGTTGGTGCTTTCTGAACTCTGACTCTGAATTCCCAGTTTTGTTCCCTATGACCTGCTCTAGGTCTTTCTGCTCCAGCCAAGCTGGAGAATTGATTGCTTTATAGTAAATTAAGTGCATTTCTGCATTATGGCCATGGCCAACTGGCATGTCATTTCCTTGTCCTCCAGGGCCATGAGTCTCATCTTCCTTCTACATCCAGCTCCTCCAAGCTCCTGTCTTGGCTTACTATAACCATCAGTTGCCCTGTCTCCCCAAAATCCTTTGCAATTTTTTCTGCCATTCAAATAGCAATTTACTCATTCTTTTATTCAGTTGAGGTTTGGATACCTGCTTTGTGTCAGGTCCTAGGAAGATAAATATCTCAGTCCCAACACTGGAAGAGCTGACAATCTAAGAGGAGAAACAGACAGTCACAGTTACAATAGGATGGGATAGATGCAACCATAGCAGTAAAACTGAGTAACAGGAAAGCACCTGGCACAAATTAGTGGGAGCGAAGGAGGGGAAGAAAGAAGAAAGGGAAGGGGGAAAGGGGGAAAGGAGGGGGGAGGGAGGACGTGAAGGCCTTAGATGGCAGTGATTTCTCCGTTTAGCTTTGAAGGATGAGTAGTAGTGACAAAGGGATGATGGGATCAGTACCTGTGAAGTCTTAGAGGTGAGAGAGGATGGCGAGTTTGAAGAATCACGTGAACTAATGTAGCAGGTGCTTGTTGCTGATATGCTCGTGGAAATGTATGAGTTGCTCCAGGCTTTCATAAACTATTTTCTTTAGCCCAATTGAGGGGCAAGTGCGTCATCTGTGACTTTCTGTCACATTGCTTCAGATCTCCAGTCAATCTATTCTAGTTATACTAAGCTAATAGTTGGGAGACTATCTAAAAAATTGGCCAATATTAAAATTCTTCCATAAAACAAGCTCTTTCAAGCAGAACCTGTGTCTTCTCTTCCCTACATGTGGTTATGATGATGAATTACTGCTGAGGTTCTCACTCCTCTTCAATCAATACTGAGATAATTATAATCAAACTATATCCTTTCAGCAAATATTTATAGAGCACGGTATCAGGCTCCTCTTACGTATCACTTCTGATCCTCTCTTCCTTGTCTATCTCTGCATGAGCTCTTACCAGCTTCCCCAGGGTGTGGGTAGCCCACAGGCAGCTGATCACAGATTTTCTGTTGACCATGAGTTGTGGGACTTGGAGACCCTGAGCCACACCTACACATGCACAACTCAAACGCTGGGAGACCAGTGGGAGGTAGGGGCTGGCGGGTGAATTCTCTCTTCTCTCAGGGGATTGTTTTGAGATGTAGTTTCTATACTTGGCAGAGGACGGTCTCATGAGGCCAAGCAACTCAGAACCCCTTTCTTTCCCTCACTTTTGCTGTTCTGGGATTTCCTTCATGAGCCAAGCAGTTGAATTTAAAGTCTGTTTCAGGCCCTGTTTTCTGGGGACTCCAGGTTAAGACAAGCACTTACTAAGTGCTCGTATCCCCTTGTTTCCCCAGGGATTTCTAGGCACTATTCTAGACTCTTGAGATGCAGGAAACAAAGACTACTGAAGTTTACCACCCAGAGGCTGTTTTTATGATCTTCATGAAAAATGTGAAAACACAAATTATATCATTTGTATATACACAGATATTTTATTAAATCCCCCCCACCCCAAAATGGTCTCTCCTGAAGAAACAATAAGTATTAGAATAGAGTGTTAAATAAGCTATATGATGTATAATTAGGGCATACGAAGCTATGCAATAAAAGTAGAAAACGAAGACAGTGACTTTGTACTGTGGTCATAACTTTTTTCCAGAATGTATTTTATTTCTCATTTCTGTTTTAGTTGTAGATATTTCTTTCTGGATTCCTATCCCAGCCCTCAACTTTTCCCCCTTAATAATCAATTATCTATTCTCTTAAAATGCCTAAGTGTACACAACTGCCATGTATTCCTATAAGGTTATGCCCTTCTTCACAGAAAGATGGTCTGAATGTCAGGAGGCCTTGTCATGGGAGCTTGCTTTAGGAAGACGGAACACCCATTCAAAGTTAAATCTCAAACTCAATGGCGTTTTTACGTCTCTAATATCTGGTGGTTTAGATGCCACAATTCCCATGCTAATGGCTTCATAAAATTTTCTTTAATCATGGAAATTCACAAAGAAGCAACTATTTTCATTACCAAAGGCTTTAAAAATATATCAAAAGGAGTATAGTTAGCTTTTGCTTTATTGGCCAATTTAAAGCATACCATAACCAACAGTAGGTGCCGTCAGTTTGGGTATTTCTGAAGGATTTTCCAAACCTGCATACCGATTCTCATCTCCTGAATATTTTAAAGACACAACACCCCTCCTGCCCTACCCCCACCATTTCCACCCGCAGGGTTCTCCCCTCTAACAACTGCCTTTTCCACATCCCAACTCCTTGGCGAGTCTCTGCCTGAACGTGGCCAGTCACGTGGACACGTGGAGCTCCACATAAATGCCTCGTTTCCCCAGGGATTTCATCAACCCAGGTCCACTTCTCACTATGAAAAAGAACACCTGGAAATGGCACTTAACTGGGCTGGCTGCTCTTGGTGGAAGCTGCCCTCGCGGACTTCCAAACAATCTCCAGTTCCATCCAGTCTTACCAACGGAAGGATAGGGAAAGATTAAATTGTGGTTGCCATCTGAAAGTAGGATTTAGCATTCACTACAATAATTTTTGGCAGGAGTTCGACTGGTTTCTTTCCTGCCCGGAACTGTCCTTTGCTGTGCCTGCTTTATTCTTAGCTGCCTTTCAAAGCAGAGCGCCCACTGGTTTTTGCATCCTTCAGAAGGCAGGGGTCCTGTTCTTTCAGCCTCTTGAACTGAACTGGAATTTGCGGTTTGGTACCAGGAAATGTGTTTTCTGTTTCCTGGGAAGTATAAAAATGAAATGCAAATTAAAGTCGCAATTGATTTTTAATACCATGAGAACTTTTCCTGCAGAAGCACTGTGGCTTTGTAGAGAATTTTTGGAGACTCATTGCTGTTTTTGCACAATGCCAACTTCAGGGCAAACTTGCCTAAAGGCCATACTTTTTGGAGGTTGGGACTATTGGGGAAAAGCTGCCTAATTTTCAGCTAATAAGCACTGGAGACCCTTTAGGAAATTTCTGCTTGTGGACTGGGGATGGCTTCTGGAATTACTTCTGTTGCCCTAAATACTGTAAGTTCTGATAGTGACCCCATGTATCCATGCGACATTTGAAATGTCCCTTTCCTAATGACTTCCACATTTGCACACTTTGTAGCACAAGTCAGGCTTTGGTTCCTGACTGTCCTCTAGTTCCCTCCTGGGATGGGAACTCTGAAAAGGTACCGGTCACTTGGCAGGACTGGCGCCTGCCTGATTTGCCACCCTTTCCTACCTTCGTGCTCTTGACTACTGTTTTTCCCGTGTTAAATGCTCGAACCCTCTCATTTCAGCGAATCCAAATCCTATTCTTTCATCAAGACTCTTATTAGGAGTCTGGCTTCCACAGAGGAAGGGGTTTGTCCCCTTCTCGCACCAGGGTAAGTGCTAAGATTGGAAATTTTACTTCTCTCCATCTTCTTACACTCCCTTCCCTAAGGGAGAGGAGGGGGCAATTTGACTAGAACTTGACGTCTATTGAGTTTGAGCTCAGCCTGCTGGTGGGAGAGTACCTGGGCCTGGAAGCAAGATTCAGGCTCCACCTGCTTGTTTCCTTGCCCTTCCTCTGTTCAGGTACAGGGCGTTTCTCCTTTCTCCTTCATGCCTGGGCCAGGCATGGGGGCGGGGTGCTCCTTTGCTTTCTGGCCTCGTGCAGTGAGCACGCCTGGATGGGGCCAAGGCCCATGGCAGAAGGTCCTTTCTCAGAGACTGGGACAGCGACATTCAAAATCTGCTCTTCAAATGTACTTAATTGCCAAAACCAGGGTGGGCATGGTTACTGTAATGGCCAGCTGAGCTGAAGTAGTTGTAACCATGGTCTAACCACAGACACCTTCGGCATTAACAATCTATTGGGATGTCCCTAGAATGGAAGTAGATGAGCATCCTACTGCTTTTTCCAATCCTATCTTGATAGCCTGGTGAGACTTCCAACTTTTCACCTGAGGAAAGTGTAATTTTCTTTTCATTTTCCTCTTTGATTCTATTTAAGATCCAACCTGCTTTTTACATTGATCTTCTTTCTCTTGAGTCTGAACAAGATTACTTTCTGGAGATAGAGTTGCCCAGCACAGGCTTTCAAAATGTTCTCTGTGGCCTTTGGGATGTAATGAGTCCACTGGGATTTCTCACTACTTCAGCTCAAACACTTGGTATATACCCCTTTACCATAAAGAGCCCATTCTTCTTTATCTATTTATTGACAAAATATACGTTTCCTAACTACAGGAATTTTATAGTCATGTTCAGGGCTTACGTAATTCAGAGCCAAGTTGAAGCAACATGGTAGAAATGATTCTAGATGCCTGTGGTCAAACCATTTTAGCCCACTCCCTTAAAATTTTATCTTCATCTCTGGTTATTGTTCAGAGTAAAATAAAGTGGGACAGGACTTGGTCTTAGCATTGGAACGCAAAAGTCCCAAATAGCAGTCCCAACAACTACACCACCACCACTATGATTATCTCCTGCCCACATAGATATCAGCTGTTTTATAGCTGTGTTCCTGGTTGACAAGTTAGTTTTAAAACAAATTGTATCACGAATTGTTCTTTCTACTCATGGCTATCTTCAGAGGTTCTGATGGCTCTGATATAAGCCTTGCCAAGATCTAATGGGGACTTCGTTCTCTGAGGTACCTAAGAAAGTGAAGTCACCTCTCTGGTCTAAGCTCCCAGAAAGGCCCTTTCTCAAAAGCAGGAATGGATCTCTCTACACACAAGAACATTTCTTCTCACCCAGTTTTAGGTTCCAGAAAACCTGTCTTGATCCCAAATGAATCCTCTCCTTTATAAAGGCAAACTGGGCCCTGTGCCTTAAGTTACCACCAAAGCTGTAATTACTACTCAAGCACTATAGCTTGGAGGTATGTGCCAATTAGCTACAAAACCCCAAGGGCACCAGCTCCAGGAGCCACTCCAAAATGCTGGGCTCCCCATATGGTTCTTTGCCCACCAGTTTCTACTTCTTCTGTCCAGGTGTAACTTTTCCTGGCCAAAATGCCCTGTGCTGATCCCTAAGGTGCTGATCACTTACTGGCATTACCTCTGGGTTGTTAACCACTTAAACGCAGGCAAAGGAAGGAATGTACCTTACAGTAAAGTTTCAGCTTTACTGGCGTCACAGCCCCTGATAAACTATATTAGACGGTGTAGCTTAGGCTTAAGTGGAGGCAGGAATTCCTTCCTTCCCCCTGGCCTATAGGGAGAGCTGTTTCTGCAGAGCACACCTTTTCCCCGGCCAACCATACACAGTCGTGACTGTTGAATGACTCAGTGTCTGGCAGAGCAGAGAGGGCCAGCTAAAACAGAGACTTGGTGTGCTGTCGGCCTTTCAATGCTGTGCTCCATCCCCTTCCTGGTCAGCTCGGTGAATATGTATCAGATGCATGTAGATCTAATTATCTTTCCAGAGAGACCTGTTTTTATTCCAGTGAAAAGGAATGAGTAAAGGGACAGAGAAAAGACGCAGAAGTATTCACCCCAATACTGCTCCTCAATCTCTGTGGGAATGTGAAAGGGGACGCAAATGGTCCCCCAGCACATGCCAGCTGGCATGAGGACGCTGCTCGTGTTTTGACGGAAGCATTCTTGCTGGATGTTGCTGTGGTGGATATGAGATATATTAAAAAACTTGGAAAGCTTAGTTTTATCTTTAAATTATTTTGCAAATAGTCAATGTATTAACCTTTTATTTTTATTTTTTGCTTGTTATAAAGCAGGGTAGGTTATTTTTCTTGCTTGGTTCCCTTGAGCCTAGAGACTTAGAAATGGGAAATCTGGTTTATACAGAAACAACATCAACTCTCAAGGTCAAACAGCATACTGATGAGCTAGAAGTTATTTATTTATTGAATTTGCTTACTTTGCCTCACTTCGAACAGCGTTGTCCATATGCCTTTTTCGCAAGGAAAGCCGTGGGGTACTGTAAAAAACTGCTGAATCATGTCATGGTATGGCCCTTTCTTTCAGGAGAAAGCCCTTTCATCAACAAAAATTTTCTAGGTAATTTCTTACTATATTCCACATGATGCTGACCTAAGTCTTGAGGATGTAATGGTAGACATTGTATTGTCCTTGTCTTGCATAAACTTCAAAGTATCAAACAAATACAATATGTTGTCTTTTAAATATACTCTCAAAAGTTTACATGAAATTCTGTTTGATAGATATAGTAAGACTTCTTTTAAAGAACATCTTGTTGGTCTACAGATCTGGTCACAATATAGATCAAATTGCACCCTCCCACTCTACATCTGTCACTGTAACCCAAGAAGAAGCAACAATGCTCTCCATATGAATATTTCATATTATGTGGCATTTTACCAAACAGAGTTACTCAAGTTGGAAAAAATGCTTACTGTTCATGCAAGAAAGGGAATATATTGGCTCTGGTAGCTGGGAAGTTCAAGGGGCATCTGGCTTCAAGAAAATTTCAAATAATGTCATCAGGGCCCTGCTTCCCCCTATGTATCAATACATGTGGGAAAGAAGGCCAATGGTTGCCTCTAGCCTACATTTGCTGCTCCTAAGCCCAGCCAATATCCATTAATTACATTTTGAAGCAGACTCTGCCCCAGTTTAGCTTATATGTTCATGCCTGAACCAATCACTGTAGCCAGTGCTATGTAACACAACGATTGATCAAACTCAAGTCATGAGCCTACTACTGAGGCCAGGGAGGGCTGGGGTCTTTGGACTCCCAGCCCTTGGCACAACTACATGGAATAAGAAAGATAATTCCACAAAGAAAGAAATGATGATATAAGAAGGGGGAAAGGGTGCTGAATGGCAAAAAATAAAACATGTCTAGAACAATCTACTCTCCAGAATAGGCTCTTCAGATCTATTTACACTTTGAATAGGTGTGAGCTGGTAAATGTTTGAAACAACTGGGGGGTGTGGGGAGAAAAGGCTTGATTTGTACCATTTGCCAAATTGTGTGGTGTAAATATTCCAGCAAGGCCAATTTCAAGCTGCTGACCTTATATCATGGCACATGGAGCTGGGAAGACATGTGCACTATGTCTATCACACAGATACAGTATATGGAAATTACCTCAAGAGCATCGGAATAGGAAAATGTAGTAAAATAAGAAGTGATGAGGTTTGAGTATTTATTACATTTGGTTTGACATAATGCATTTAATTGCTTGTTTATATCACATAGTTTTAAATAATGGTTTTATCTTAGTATTGCCTAGCTCTTCTGATTTCAAATCCACAATCACCAGTCACAACCCACCTTGGATAAGTCACATATTTACCTGTCTGAACTTAAAAGACCCCCATCAAGAACTCAACTATCCAAGTTCTATTTTTGATATGACAAAGTACTTTCCCCCCTTTTTTCTATTTTTAAATACAAAGTAAGGAGCTGTGTTCTGAACTCATAACAACTTGCTTTCTTTGGCTACCAGTATTTTTAGCTACACAAAACAGGAAAGAAAATTTGTTCATTGAGTTATTTATTTATTAAATATGTCTTTATTGATTTCAGAGAGAAGAAGGAAGAGAGAGAGAGAGAGAGAGAGAGAGAAACATCAGTGATGAGAGAGTCATTGATCAGCTGCCTCCTGCACACCCCCTACTGGGGATCAAGCCGGAAACCCGGGCATGTGCCCTGACTGGGAATTAAACTGTGATCCTCCGAATCATGAGTCAATGTTCAACCACTTAGCCATGCTGGCCGGGCGAGTTATCTTCTTTTAGATAAATTTTAAAATATACATATAAAACCTAATCCCACAGAGAGTAGATTAAACACAAACTACATCACGTTAAATGAATAAGATTCAGCTTTAGAGGAACAAAGAACTAATAGTCACATCACTGGTTAAAGCCAAAAGCTCAACATAGGCATAGCTATTAGATAAAAATCAAAGCAGCCCTGGCCAGGGGGCTCAGCTGGTTGGAGCATCAACCCATACACCAAAAGTCTGTGGGTTCGATTCCTGATCAGGGCACACACCTAGGTTGCAGCTTCTCTCCATGGTCAGGGTGCATACTGCAGGCAGCCACCTGGTGTTTCTCACATAGATGTTTCTCTCTCTCTCTCACTTCCTTTCCTCTCTCTCTAAAAATCAATAAAAACATATCCTTGGGTGAGAATTAAAAAAATATCAAAGCAATTTGCTGCACAACTACTCTTCAAAATGCAAGGAATGTTGCAAAGTTTAAAGACTTGCTAAGAAGCTACTCCTCTTCTTTTTCCAGGGAGGAGTCAGAAAGATGTCAGAAAGTTTTCATTTTGTGTTTTGATCTACTTTTTAAAAAAATTATATTTCAATTACAGTTGACATAAAATATATTAGTTTCAGGTGTACAACACAGTGATTAGATATTCTGATGCCATACAAAGTAATCACCCCGTTAAGTCTAGTACCCACCTGGCACCATACATAGTTATTACAATATTATTCACTATTCCCTATGCTGTACTTTACACCCCCATGACCTACTTCTGAGATAACTTGCTCTGCAAATTATTTGGCCCAAATAGTCAGACTGGAACTACTCAGAGAATGAAGAGCAGGTATTGTCAAGTGAGTTGTTTATGGCTAACCTGTGTTGGAATGAAAAGTGTGCAGGGAAACTAAAGCCAGGGTGAGAGAGCTCTGTCCTACAATTCTCATCTTAAAGCATGAGTTGCAAGTTACACCAAGTCATTTTCACAGGCAAACTAGAAATTGTGGGGCTTCTCCCCATCCGTTACTTGTAATTTCTTTAGGAAGAAAATTTATAAATCACCATCTCACTTTGGGAGTCAAGTGCTATAATAGCAAAAGCAACAGAAATATGATTAATCCAATTCTGAGTAGCTGTGGTCCAATACAAAATACAAACTAAGAAAAATAGCTAATAAATCAGCATTTTAAAATGTAGCAGATGGAGGTATTTTCATAATGAGAAGATGTAAGTGACATGATCAAAATGTGAGCATTAGCTTGTTTGTGGGGACACTGTATCTCTATCTTACATAGCATGTGGCAGATTTTATGCAAGGGTTCAGGGAACAAGTAGCTAAAGCAAAAGTGCTCTGGACATGGCCCCCCCTGAGCCTAGGTTCAGGTTTTTGCCCGAACACTTACTGTATGATCTCTGGCAAGTTTTCTTAAACTGTCTAAGTCTCAATTGTAAAATGTTATTGTGTCATCAATTGATGGATAAATACAATGTGGGATATCAATATAATGAAATACTATTCAGCCATAAAAATGATGAAGTACTGACACACACTACGACATGGATGAACCTTGAAAACATTATGCTGAGAGAGAATTCAGACACAAAAGGTCACCTATTATACGATTCCGTTACATCAAATGTTCAGAATAGGCAAATTTAGAGACAGGAAGCAGATCAGTGGCTACCAAGGACAGAGAGAGGGGATGGGGAATGACGGCCGATGTTCTGGAATTAGTGGTGTGGGTTGCACAACTGTCACTATACCAAACCCCGCTGAACTGTACAATTTAAAGCGGTGATTTGTGGCCTGTGAATTATATCTCAATGGTAACTCATATAACTGTCTCAGCATATTGCCTGGCGCATAACAATCATGCAAAAATGGTAGGTAGCTTTAAAAAATGTGATTCCATTTTCTTTTGCTTCAGTTTTCCCAGCAGCTATAAATCTCTCTCTCCAGAATGTATGTGATTTGACTCGAGTCTCACACAGCACTACGGAAGACAGAAATGATCTTCAAAAGTAGAATCAAAGGAATTATGATGGCTGTTCATGTAAATAATAGCTACCATTTATTGCTTACTAGACACCAATCCCAATATTAGATGTTTCCTAAAAAATGTTCTTGTTAAATCTGTAGAACAATTGCATGAGTTGTCCTTATATTACATTTCAGAAAACGGAGGCTCTTTTGCCCAAGATCAAACAACTAAGTTGATCTGGGAATAAAACCAAGAACTTTGAACCTCCTAAGCCTTCTTTTTTCTGCTCTACTACATTATACAAAGGTACCAATTACTGTGGGGAAATGCTGAAGGATGTCAAATACTGTTATAAAGCAGTTTACTCTAATCCAATAATATGTTCATATTATTAAAAAATAAAGCTCTCTGCGTAACAACGGGGATCTTTTCCGCCTTTGAACACTGAAGATTTTAATTTAAAATAGACCGCTAGTAATGGTGGTGACTTTGCTCCTGAAATTCTCCAAGTCTCCTTTGATATACAACACAAAATATGGATGAACTTATAGTATGGAAGAGGAACTGCATTAGTCATTTAAATGTCAATTCTGTGAATGTCATTTTAATCAAAGCACGTGAAATCCCCGTCTCATTAGTCTTCACAGCATCTCTCATAATTAGCAAGAGCTCTGAGCCAGTGCTGCAGTGTTAGAAAAATCTGCAATTGACAGCCTATAACTGAAACACCAGACCATAAAATCATTGAGAAATGGAGCCTTCTAGCAAGTTGGCTTCTGTGAACAAATCTCCATAGAGGTTTTATTTTTACCCCAGGCTTTGTTTGATCTCTGGGCAGCCACAGGACTTTGAGCTGGGGCTGAAGACATCACAGGAATCGCTTCTTTTATGAGATGATCCTTCTGATCATCGCTCCCAATTCTCACGGACGGCTCTTCATCAGCACTATGGTGCTTGAGGTCACCGAGCTTTCAAAAGCCCAAAAATGAAGACAAGGGCATTTGAATGGAAAGCAGAGTTTCTTCTTTCGACTTTGGCAAACTGCATGTCAAATGTAAGAGCCGGTGCTTCGGGGGGAGAGCTGCTTTTCAAGTGCAGCAGAGCAGACATCCCACATCGACACTGAAAGCTGCCCCTTGGTGGTGCGCTCCGTGGCCTGGGCACTGTCATATTCATCCACCATGTGTCTCATTCATCCGGTGCCATTGCTCCTCTCTGCTGGCCAGGAAATTGAAGCTCAAAGCTGTTAAGTAACTCACAAACTAGTGGACGGAAAGGTCAAGATTGCAAACGGATTTAAGTCTGACCTCCCGAATCGAGCTGCTTTCATATAACACTGTGCTGCCTCTCAAATACATGCGTTCAGCAAGGAAGAGTATTATGAACAAAGGAATGACCTAACTCTTGTTATATCGTGCACTCCAAAATGGGATATTGAGGACATGGAATGAATTATTCTGTTCTAAAATTCAAGATATTCTTATGTGTGCGGTTTAATAATTCTGAGAGTTAGGGGAAAACTTACTCCTCACTCTTTATGATCCTGGGGAGAAACTGCTATCTTCCCACCTTGCTCTCAGGCTTCCCTGGAAGGATGACCACTTGGAGATTGCTGAGAGTGACACGTCTGGTGACCCTCCCTGCGGAGCCCACTGGATGAGATGCAGGCCCCTGCCTTGTTGATCCTTCACCTAAAATATGCTTTTTCTATATATCACACTCCCTCACCTCCAAGTCTTTGCTCAAATGTTGCCTTCTCAGTAGAGCCCACCAGGACCATTCTACTCAAAATCACAAACATTTCATGCCCCCCTCCCAATCTCACTGTCCTCCCATTTTGTTTTCCATAGCACTTACTATTTCCCAACACACATAGTTTGTTATACTTATTGCTTGTTGTATATCTCACCAACTGGAATCTAAGTTCTTTGTGTGTTTCATTCATTGATGTTTATTCCAAATGCCTGCAACACATTTGTCTAATGAGTGAACAAATGAGTGAATGTGAAACTATACATTTCTGTACCTTTTCTATTCCCTTCCACTTCTGTTTGCAACCCAATCAATTTACTGAGTTCTGTTTTTTGTAAAGCCGTGATGAAAACAGCAAGGAGCAGGCAGCTCACACAGATCTGCAGCTCTACTCAAGCACGCTCCCTGGAGCTATGACTCAGCAGGTATGTTACTGAAGACGACTGCTTTGCATGGTCTACAAATGTCTCCAGCTTTCCAGCCGATGATATATATTTCCTTCTCTCTAGACTATTAGAATCAGGAAAGATAAACCATTTAAGTTTTCCTATGAAAAACTGCCCAGCTGTTCCCACGTTGGGTGAGCCCTGAGTAGACTGAGCCACTAAGAGAAATAGATCTAGAAAGGACTTGGAGAAATGGCCATTGGTGCAGCCCTCTTTAGAGGCGAGTTGTTTTTTTCCCCAACCCACCCCCAAGGAAATAAGAATCACATCTTCCAAGGTTATCTAAACAAAGAGGCTCTATCATTCTCTTCAATAGCACATTCCTGCACCTTCCCTTCCCCTCGAATTTCTGACAGCTATGTTCAGTGGTTCTGTTTTCACTCCTAACCTAAAACACTCCTGCTGCATATTTGTAGCAGATGTAGAGTGTGTTGGTGATGTTTACCATTTGTGTACATCTATACTTAAGATCCCCATTACAACAACAGCAACAGAAACTTGGCCTAATAACCCCAGTGCTCTGAGATATATTGATTTTTCCCTTTTATAGGTGACATAGATGTTACCAAGTTTCCTTCTTCCATTTTCCAGATGAGGAAACAATATTTTAGAGAGGTTAAATGGCTCACCTAAAGGTATCATAGCTGTAGAATTGCTGCACCACTTTTCAAACTACATTAGCTTGACTCCAAGTGCACGACATCAGAGATAACTACCACCCCAAACACACAGGTCCTGTTACCCACTCACTGTATTGGAAGTGCCGAGCGAGCCTGGCACTGACCAGCTGGAACATATTTCCCAGACCCACTTGCAGTTAGTTACGGCAAATGCAATGGAGGCAGTGGGGGTGTGGGCCACTTCCTGTGGGTGGTTCTTCCCAGGATGCATTTTCCCTTATTCAGGACACTGGATGGAGCATCCAGGAAAACTCTGGGGTACCAGAATAGTCATCAAGCTGGGCCCCTGAATACCTGCTTTGGACTATTGCATGAGGAAACAAAAGAAAACCTTATTATTATTATTTTTTAAATCCTCACCTGAGGATATGCCCTTCACTGATTCCAAAGAGAGAGAGATGAGAGAGAAACATCGAAGCATCAATTGGAGACCGGGGACTGGACCTGAAACCTAGGTATGTGCCCAAACCCACAACCTCACAACCTTTCGGTGTATGGGATGATACTCCAATTGACTGAGCCAGCCGGCCAGGGCAAAAAACCTTATTTTTTTTAGTCACTGAATCTTTTAGGTGTATATGTTATTTCAGCGTAGCTTTCCCTGATTTATACAACCCAGATGGCCATTTTGCTTGAACATTTTCGGTGCTGGGATGTTTACTACTTTTTAAATCTTGAGTAAAATTTTTAGTTCTGGTTTTTCTCTTTATCGTCACCAGAATTTTAGTACACTTCGTCAGAACTGACCTGCAAATATCTGACCACAGCTTAAGGGCACCCAAGTCTCTTCCCCGCAGAACTTGCCTAGAGCGGTTGTGTTTTGTAAATATGAAATAATCATAAAAAGCAGAAGCTGCCTCTCCCCTAAAGTGTGCTATATCGTACGGCATTTGGTGCCACTTCTTCCTTCTGCTGATTCAGGCCAGAGCGTGAAGCCCTGAGAAATGCTCCTCAGAGAGTTCTGCTTCCATCTTCTCCCTGATCTAACCCTGCTGTCCAAATGGGCTCAGGGAAACCTGAGGAAATGGAGGTTTTGGGGGCGGCCATAGGCTGTAAGCTGACTTTATATTTACAGGTGCCTCCTGAAGAGAGTGGAGAGAAAGGGAGGGTGGCCGTGGTCCTGGGGGCTCCTTTACCAAGAGCCGGGAGGGGAGGAGCTGGTGGCTAGAGTCGCTCCTTCAGAAAGCCCTTCAGCGCCTCCCTTGTTCCGTCCCGCGACGGGCCCAGGGCTCCCAGCTGACCCTTGGGGCCTGGGAAGCCTTTCCTCCCCTTGCCACTAGCCGCACGTAGCTTCTGGCCAGGACCTCCCCATCCTCCCAGTGGCCGGCGCTCACCTGGACATGGCTGGTCCGTGTTTGGCCGGTTGTTCCTTCTCTCCTAATTTTAAACACTTTGGTTAAACACCTTCAATGTGACCAAATACAAACGTGTCCCCTGACTGAGCAGAGATGTCCCTGCCTGCTCGATTCCTGCCCAGAAAGGGCTGCTCAGGGATGCTGGTGCTATGAGGGTTTAACACACATGATATTGAGGTAGAGATCAGTCTTCAGTCTCAAGCTCACCCTAACTGGCCAGGCCCGCAAGCTTTACCAAAGTGCCGTGGTTCCTAGGAGCATCCATAAAGATTCTTTATGCTGATGCGGTAGGGATTTCAGCCGGTGCGGGCCTGAGCTCTCGGTGCCCGCCACCTTCGTGAGGCTCCTTATGGACAAAGGTGGGGGAACGGGTGACACAGGGAAGCGGGGAGCCGGCTCGGCCGGCCACAGCCCCTGCCCTGAAACCATCAGCACAATGTCTTAGGTTGAAATAGTGAACTGGGCTTCTGACTCTGTTGGCTGAGAGGGATAATTGTCTTCCTGCGCCTTTCACCCGTCTTCCACCCCATGAACTTGCTTTCTCACCCTGCCCCGACTCGCTTTTCCTCTGACCGGCTGGCCCTCGGCCGGATGCTCCAAAAGACACCGACAGCTGGCAACAGCTAAGCTTCTCTGTCCCCCGGGGCTGCCTGCATCCAGGCAGGAATGCAGTTTCCTGGGCACAGTGCTGTCCATGTCCTGTAATGGGCCCTCCTGTTCTCCTTAGTGACAATAAGGGGACCCTATGTGACTGGAAAGCACACACACACACACACACACACACACACACACACACACAAACATAAATGTAAAAGAAGAGCCAGAACATGTGTCCCAACAAAAACCCAGGGCTAAGACACAACCACCGCTTTTACATGAAAGGTCAGTAACAAATCAATAGACTGTCACCGGCCTCTCCCGTGTCTTAAGTGATCTTCAAAGGTGATGGCGACTTCCTTCTGTGAGCCAGGCAGCACCCCCTCCTTCCTTTTGCCCTGACTCTGTGCGATCTAAACTAATTATGGGTCTTCATTAGGGGACTAACTGGAGGTCAAAAGGCAGTAGGGAAAGTGGTTCTTCGCCAGGTACACTGACCCTTTCCTAGTAAAACACAGGGACAGATGCAGGGGAGCCTTCCCAGGGGTGGGAAATGCACTAGCAGGGTGCAGGTCTCTCTCCCTGGGAGGACTCTGCTCCTTTCCAAGTCATTCAGGTAACAGATTGGGACTGACTTCTGCATTCTCCTTCATGTTCTTTTCAGCACCCAATCCTCTCCCACCCCTCGTTTCTATTTTAGGCCTTCATAGAAAAGTACCTTTAACTCACACTAAACCCAATATTGCTGTTAAAGGGTTCCCTCAACAGCATGTACTTCCAGTATAGATTCTGAAAACTCCCTACTGACTTCTCTCATTTGTGCGCTCAGAAGAAACTTCCCATTTGCCTTTCAATGTCCAATTTTTCCTTTCCTGGTTAAAAAAAAGGTATGCAACTATGATTAAATGGGGTAAATGATGTAGCCTGAATGGTGAGCCTAAAGTTTGACTCTCAGTTCTACCACCTATTATTTGGATAGCCGTCATTTAACTTCTGATAGCTCAGGTTCTATATTGAAAGATCTCAATAATGATACCCAACCGCTAGGCTCAACTGGACATGTCCAAGGAAGAGAACCGTGTTGGTTATTGGGAGTGTAAAGTAAGGTAATGTAGGGGCAACCACCTCGCCCACAGGCAGCACTCAATATGTTTATTAAATCTTAAGGGTAAAAAGGAAGGAAATACTTTCCAGATTTCATTTATATTTCTCCATGAGATTCTGAGTTAATTTCTCATGGAATCCTAGAGTAGGAAAGAACATTGGACACTCTTTTTACTTTTTTTTTTTATGCCTCTTGGAAGGAGGGTGCAGATGACAAAGAAAAGATGAACAATAAAACTTCCCACCATCTCCCCTAAGTCTTCAGTAAAGTCACCTCCACATCCAAAGAGCCTGGGTGAGTAGTTTATTCGGTGTCTGAAAGTGGTAGTAACTGATGGCTTAACTGATGGCTGGTGTCATGTGGTGTGAACCAGGCTTTTCACATGCAAGGCAGTGACTCCATAAACAAAACAGTGTAGCTGAAGCAAGCAGGAGATCAGATAAAAGAAGCCACCGTGTTCATGTGCTACCTTAAGAAATTCAGATCACTCTTGCCAAGGGCATTGGACTTTCCATAAATTGCAGAGTCAGGATATTTGATTGTCTAGATCAAGAGGCACAAGAAGCGCCTAGCTGATATGTGGAATATTAAAAAATCCATGCACACTTTCAGAATACAGACAGCCTTTGGACATGTAGACTAGTTTCTTTATACTGTCCCCCAAAATAGTGAAACAACGAAGTCAAAATTCCACCTGGTTATTCTGGAAACCTTGTACAAGAGGATACAAGTTGTTTAGCTATATTCTCGAAGACAGGAAGTGGGAACGAATGGACCGGAAAGAGTGATGATAAGCTACATTATTCATCCTTAATACCCTAAAAGCCAGTAGCAGACAGACTCTTTCTTTTTCTGGAAAATCACTATAATATTATCATCATCCTGTGTACCCTTTTCAAGGCCTTCCATCCTCACAAATGCACAACAGTTTAGGTATCTTGTCCACAAAACGCAGGCCGCACCATACAACTTCACGGATAATGACTTAATCTATTAGTGCAAAATGGCTCCTGAGGAACACGAAAGGGAAAGAATACCCTCTTCCTCTTTTACAACCTTAGATTTTCCTTTTTCCATCAGTGCTCCCCCCACCACAATGAACATAGTTTTAATAGATGATCCTTTATATAGTGTTTGTTTAAATCTTAACACTTTACTCAAAATTGATCAATATTTGAAGATATTTCATATTTCTGAAATATCTTAAGTAAAAGCATTTTTTAGTAATTCTCAAAGGGTAAGACTGGACAGAAACTGCACATTTTCAGGCCGGTGTTAAATGAAAAAGGGTAGGTAGGCAGCCTTTCACTGTGCTATGATCTGAGAAATACCCACACCGATGTTCCCTGCACAGGCTTGTGATCCATTGATGTGTTTCTACCAGATGGGATGAATTTCTCTGAGTTGAAGCATCAATCCCTGTCAAAGTCTCCTGGGAAGGAGTGACGCCTGAGGAAAATCTCACTGTGCACCTCTTGGAATGAAAGCCCGCTGGTGGCTCTCCGCCCTCTCAGATGGAGGCAAAGGCCTGCCTGCTTGGCTCCCAAAGCAGCTGGCCCAGCCCTCAGGAGCTATAGAGAACCCACTGAAGGGCACACTTTCAAGATGATGTCAGATCCTGGCACCTGACCCTCCCTCCCAGACAGCAGGGCCACCTCCTCTGCCGCCAGGAGATTAACTGCAGCTCAGCCGAGCACAGCTGGGCCCCGCGTGGACGGATGTGTGTGGCTGCCCTCATCCTGCCCGTGTTTGTTCCCTCTTCCTTTATGAGGTAGCACAGCAACCGAGCACATCACATCTTCTGCACTCCACACCCACTGTCTTCTCCTCATCCCTGCTGTTAAGAGCCACTGTTGCCGACACGGCCTGGGCTGTGGCCATTAGGCGCTCTGGTCCCAGATGAGCTCTGCCTTTCTCACATTCACAGCATTAGCAGCAAATCTGTTGCCTCTTCCTTCAGAATATCATTCACTCCACTACCACCTTGCTGCAAGCCGCCACGAGTGCTTACTTTGATTGCAACAGCCTCCTAACTGGTTTTCCTGCTTCCCCTTTGCCGACCTCCCATCTCTGCCTCGTGGTCTATTCTCCACACAGCAACTTGAGTGGTCCTTTAAAATGATAAGTCAGATCATATCATTTCTCTGCTCAAAACTCTCTGATGGCCCTTTTCCCCAAGGACATGAACAGTGCCTGGCATATAACAGGTGATAAATATTTGCCAAATGAATAAAATAATGTTTAAGCCTTAGAATAAAAAACAGAAACCAAGAAACTGAAATGTATTATTGTTTGGTCACCTGATAAGGTATATAATATGAATTAGTATATTTTTGACATAACCATGTTTTTGTACCACCAAAATGTTCCAGAAATATCTGGGTAATCTCTTTCTGCCTGGCAACACACTGACCACAAAATAACCATTTGGTCCTGGCCAGTCAAGTAGCTCTCAGGGACTTGGTTTCTTCAGCTTTAAAAGGACAGAATTGAATTTAAAGATTTTTATAATCTCTTGCTTTTTGAAATATCATTTTTGGTGAACTTCAGCTCTTTAGCTTTCTCTAAACATGGGTGGACCTGAATAGCAATTATTTGATCTGGTTTTGACAATGTACTGGCTAATTCCACAGAAGAAACCTGCAGAGCAGCTGAGAGAATTGAGGCCTGGCAGGTGGGGTAGACAGCAGCCCAGTGGAGACAGAACCAACATCCTGGGTGAAAGGGGCAGAGGAGGAGGATGTGTGAGATTGGCTGTGAGGACAAGCCTTGTCTCCTGCCAGCCTGTGCCCTTTCCCTCTCATGAGATCTGGGCCAGGGGCTTAGTGAAGTGCCCTTGACTTTGGAAATTAATGACAAGGAATGAATTTTCAAGTGCAGCTCATTTGCACTTGTTTGAGATTGTGTTTGTACGAAAGCTGTTTTAACATGGAGGTTGTCTGCAGTAATGTGTTCAGAGATATATTTAGACAGTAAGCTAATAAAAGATGAAGTCATTGGTGTCAGCTCTAACAGGCTTTTAAGTGGTTGGGAGGAGAGGTTGCTCACCCAGCCTTTGGGTGAAAAATTATGAAAACAAATCAAATATAAAAATTACTAAAACTTCACCTTTCAGTATTTTAAGTAATTAAATTGCATCCACTTTTCAAAACATTTATAGTGTAGTGTATGTAGGTTTCAGATGCAGCTCCTTATAAGCTGCAGTTATTTGTGTGTGACTTTTAAATTTATCATTTAAGAATGAGAAAACTGCTTATGTAATTTTAAACTTTAATAATTTCAGCTCTCACTCATAGCCAGAAGACAGCAAGGGGGTTCAAATTTCCCAGCTACAGCCCAGTCACTACCCTTCATCACAAATGGCTCAGGACAATTTTCCAACTCATTGACAACATTCTCCAGTTTCTGCTGAGTGATTTTGCAATTTGCTTCCATCTTCTGTGCTCCAGGTCCCTCCAAACAATGTGCCTTCAGTGAGTAACCAGACAGTCACTGTTCCCTTCTATCATGCCCCAACCCAGAGTTAATAAAACTTGACTGTGCACTGGAGCTTGTAAAGACCAGACCTAGATAGAATCATTATATGACTTTAATTACTAATGTAATACATGATACGAGTTGTAAAAAATTCCGCATAGAAATGTATGGTGTAAACAGTACAAGTTCCTCCTCTGCCCCTTCCCACCACCCCTAGGCTTACCCCTGGAGTAAATACAGTTATCAGTTCAGTATGTTTGTGAAATTTCGCTCTATTCACAAATACCCAAGCACACACACAGTATACATAAATATGATTTCATCTCCTGCCTCCCTCCCCCCTCCTTCCCCCCTCCCTCCCTTCCTTCCTCCCTCCCTCCTTTCCTTTCCCTCCCTCTCACCTGTTCTCCCTTCCTTTCCTTTCTTTCTAAAAATGCAATCTAACACGAGACATTATCATGCTAATTCCTTTTCTGTCTCCCAACAATCATCTTAGACACCTTCCATGATAGCAGATAGACAAGTTTGCCCCATTTTATGAATTGCCTCTCAGTATTCCAAAGCACACAAGTATTATAATTCATTTAACTTTTCTCCTATTGTTGGACATTTAGGTAGCCACCAGTTTTTCAAGGTCATCAGTGATGCTGTAGATGTAGGAATAGGGAGGAGGAAAGCAGGGCTAAAGAGAATCAATCGATGCCGTTATATAACTAAGACCTAGATGTCAAAACACAGTCAACATCATGTTTAGTCGGGCCTTTGATAACTGAGAGCTGACCTCCGGTGACTACACTTCAGATGTCATGCTGGCAGGCCCGCTAGCTGGCTGAAGGTCACTGCCTTGCAGGCATTCAGAAGTCATGTACCACTCAAGCGGGCAAAAGGGGCTACGATACCTCCTAGCTCACCAGCCCCTGAAGACCATATAAAAGACCCTTACTCTCCATTTACACGTGGCAGGGTTCCTTGGCCAGTCTGAACCTCCGCACACCCTCCCATGTGTAAGAATCCTGGTGCCACTGGGTTTCTGAAAAGGCCTGAGATTTCAGCCTGCCTAGAGTCCCACTCAGGACCCTGGGGTCAGTGTGTCCTTCCCAGGCTTGAACCTCACCCTTCAAGCACAGCCCCCAGTGCAAGCCCTCCTGCTCACCACCTTTGGGCTCTGCCTCTCACTTTGTCCCTCGTGGCTGTCCTCCCCCCCAGCCCTTTCCTCGGCTCTTGTGCACCCAGATGAGCTGGCATCAGAGCTCTCTGCACCCTCCACCTCTGCACAGAGCAATCCTTCTGGGTACTCCCTCTTTTTGTACCAACGCCTGATCACCCGAAGAAAGCATCACCCTGTAGCCTTTCCAGGGGTGACAGAGGGTCTGCCTGTTTTTCATCTTCACCATTTCTGGGCTTGGGCCTGAGGATGGGAAGAGGAAGATGAGATCAGCAGTGAGACCAGCGCTGACATTTTAAATAATATTCATGTTCTCTTACGTGTGGGCACCTGTCATTGGGCTATACCATTGGGCTATACCATTCCCTTCCCTTCCCTTCCTGTCACTCCCATCTTCTCAACTTGTGGTCATTCCTCCAAATTTATAGGTAACTTTGGTTCCTGTGTGCGTGATAACCTTACATCTTACCTTCATCCTGGGAGACTCCACTCACCGTGCGGGCACTTAGCAAAGACCCAGTTCCTCTAGGCCCTTGGCCACCTCCACCCACTTCAGAAACGGTCACCTTTGCTCTCCCGTTTCTGTCACCCACACCCATCCACACGTTCCCATCAATCAGAGCTCCCCCTCCACCAAGACCCTGCCTTTCCAGCCTCGCTCTCCTCCCAGCTCTCGGGCCTCACCTGCCGCCACACCAGCTTTGCAAGTTGATCGAGATCCTCACCCTGACGCCCTGGGCCTCTGCCTCACCTGCATCTTATTTCTCAGTCTAACAGGTCCGGTCGGATTCATCCTTTACGTTCTCTCCTCGCTTTCCCACCTGCTTTCTTAACCAGTGCTCAAATCCTTGCCCAAGAGTCAGCTGCCTTCCACCTGAATCATTTCAGCACTCTTTGGAAAGGCCGCCCTAAGTCTAGTTTTTTCTTTGCGTTTTCTCCTCAACTCAGCTCCCCAGGGATGCATTAAACTCTATTCTGTGACAGGAAACCCTAGACTTTCTCTTCCCCTTTCTCCCCCATGATCGAAGACACTCTCCATTGTTATTGACACCTGCTGTCCCATTTAACTTCATTTCTCCCGTTTCTCACTAGTCTGGCCATCGGCCTTCGTCTCCTCACTTTCACGCAGATCTAGAACAGTCTGTCATCCTGGGACGTCGTTTCCTAGGTCCAGGGTCACTTTAGAGGATAGTTCCAAAATTCTCTTACAACATTCTATGTCTTGAACACTAAAATTATAATGGGACAAACTGACTTTGGCAATTACAGTTTTCAAACAAAGCTTTGTTGCCAAGAAAAAGAAAAGCTACGAACATCAATAATAATTGTGACAATAATACTCTATAGTTATACACTGCTTTTATTATTCACAAAGGGCTTTCTATCTATTATCCAATGCGATTTTTTTTACTAGTTCTAGGAGGTGGCACTCTTTCCCTTTTATGGAAGAAAAACTGAAGCACGGTGATGTAAACTAACTTCTATTTGTTTACTAATCTGGTTTAGGGCAGCAGCTGTTATTAGAGCACAAGATTCCTGAGTCTAAACCTTCTGCTTTCTTTTATACCTTGTTGGCTTAAAAAAAACAACAAAAAAATCTAAATGTACTCCAAAGGGAAAAAGAGATCAGCAAGGCTTGAATTAAAGTCTAAGGCTTGTGACCCAGAAAACCCTCCGTCTTTGGAAGTAACAGTCTAAGGGCGTCACGATTTCCCACTATCCTTGAATCATCCTGAAGTTCAAGCAAGGGCACGGTTATCAAAATACCAGCTCTAATTTTAGAAGGGACAAGAGGGGGAACAAGCAGAGACGTGAGGTTTAATCAAAAGTGCTATCACGTATGGACGTTACTCAGCCAGCTATCAGGCCCCTGACGGGTCTGGCACATTTGCCCCCGTCATCTGGGCGGCGCATGACGGCGGGTCCCAGCCCCGGTCACCGGGCTCGGCGCCAGGCTGCCGAAAGCCCGCGGAGCGCAGGACCGGGCTCGGCGGGGCCGGGAGACCCTGCCACCCGCCCCAAACAGCGCGAGAACCCCTCGTACCCAACCGGAACGGCACCCGGGTGTTTCCTGGCCCATTGCGTTTGGGTGCTCGGGGGACGGGGCAAATGCCTTATCAAGAAGCAGCACTTATCCCGTTTGCAGAGTCTTCCTAACGGTGTCCTTAGAAAGCGGGCTCTGGCCGTTTTTTAAAGGTGAACCTTACTGCAAAAAGCCCGGGGTGGGAGTAAAAACAATTTAACAATATGAGGAGGACATGTTGGAGATACGTTTCCGCCGTGCTGCAAATAAAGACACAAGAAATGGAAAGTAAAGGGACAAGGCAAACCTTACTTCTGCGGAAGAGCGCGGAGCTCCCGATCAGGCAGGCAAGCACACGAGCGGAAGTCTGTGGGCGGGCTTTTATCCTAAGGCGAGTGCCTATTGGTCAGGGTGGGCTTCATGATCTAAACTGATTGGCTCCGGGGGGGCGGGCTCCTATACGGCAGGAAGTGGGTACATCCGGGAGCTGGGCAACTGGACACGTGTACTGAGTACAAAATGGAGGATGGTGAGGCGGAAGTGTGTTCAGGTTGGCCTACCTCAATCTCTTTGGTGGAAAAGACTATTTTCTTCCTACAGATACACAATCATTTCCTATGTCTGGCCTCAGAGAGCAGGGCGAGTCCTGGCCAGCGCTGTGGGAATCGATACTTGAGGCCCGCTGAGCCACAGTCTAGTCAGAAGACTCCAGATGCCGTCCACCAGATTCCTCACTGGCGGGGCACCTCAGCGCGGCTGTTCGGGAAAACTCATTCCCAGCAAACAGGACCACTTTTTTTGGATTGTCTTGAACACACACTAACCCTGGAAATGTGGATTCAGACTCAGAAAGCCTTGGGAGTCTTCTCCAGCTCTGCGCAGATCGAGCAGCCCAGACCCAAGCTGGAGGTGCTATGAGAAGACGAGCGCCCTTCGGTCACCCTGCTAGCTTGTTTCTGCATCGGGAAGATTCTTGAGGTTCAAACCTCCTCGGGTTCTTGAGGACTTCTCCGGCTCTTGGGAAACTCAGCCTCTTCCCCAGAATGACTTTGGGGGATGGAGGAATTAGCGCTGCTGGCAGTTGGTAAAGGCCTGGGAGGACCAGACGCAACTGGACTCGGAGGGCCTGAGGGGACGCAGATGCCGTTAGTGCTGGTGCTCGCCCTCCGGGCTCTCAGCTCTGGATTTTAATTTGTGCCTTAGTCATTGAAGGCCACAGTGCTTGGACCCTTCCCATCACCCAAGAATACCTGAAGCTACCCATAGGCCTTACTAGGTTGATTCTAAAAGCTGTTGGAACATTCCCTGACTAAACACCGGTCACGAGCAGTCTATGAGCATTAGGATTTCTTAGATCTAGAGCAAGTAAAACCATTAAATCTTGATGGGAAATAAGAAGAGCACTCCAAATGCCCTTGCCATCACCTATCTGTGTAAAAAAAGTGATTATTAATGGTGGAAAACGACATCCTCAGATTAGACCTTCCTCCTGGAAGCTCAGATATATGCAGGAGGCATGGGTTGTTGCTCCTTCTTCTCCAGGGGCCAGCCGCCTGCCTCTCTCGGAGAGCCTGAAATAGCCTCAGGCATGCACCATTCTTTATCTGCTTAAGAGCCTGGGCCAGAAAGCTCAACAAAAACCAGACCCCAGGCCATTCTGCTTGGAATGTTGGCTTCTAGTTTTCCACTCATCAAAGAAGCATGTGGTGGGAAAGATTAAAGCACAGACTGACTGAGGGCACAGTGACTTCCCTCTGCTCTGGCAATGTGGACAATCAGGCCCTCTTTCTCCAAGGGCCAGAGAGACAAAGGAGTGGGGATTGGATGGGGAGGCTTGGGGGATCGGAGCCTCCCTCTGAGCTCTCTGGTTTATTGTAGTTTATACTGTCTTTTTTTATGTGTATACTCATGGATGACCTCTAGGTATTTGACTACCTAATAGTTTCATAATGTAGTTTGAGAAAATGAAAAGTGGATAAAAGTGGATTTTAAAGGGTAGAATCATTTTGGAAAATCATTTGGCAATTTCATAAAAAGTTATACACACATCTACAATTGAATTCCTAGGTATTTATCCAAGAAAAAAGAACATGTATGTTCACTAAAAGCCTTGTACAAAAATGTCCCTATCAGCTTTATTAATAAGAGCCAAAACTTGAGAACAGCCCACATGTTCTTCAACCAGAGAATGGATAAGCAAATATTGGTACATCCACACCATGGAATACTACTCAGCAAGAAAAGGGATAAACTACTGGTATGGTGACTAAAAGAGTCAGACACTAAAGAGAGCATGCATTATGATCCCATTTAAATGAAATTTGAGGTAAAACAAACTCCTGATGCTAAAAATCAGACCAGTTGCTTTGGTTAAGGGTGAGAGGGTAACTGGAAAGGAGTACAGAGGAAGTCTCTGGGGTGATGGAAGTGTGTCTTGATATGGGTCAGCCAAAAGTGTTTCCAAAATAATACTGAATGTAAGCTATAATTGAAAAAAACAAAAAATAATTTTTTTAAAAAAGTATTTCAGTGCTACAGTTAAGATCTTAACATTTCAAATCTTATGTGATGGCATTTCAGATCTATATAAATAAAAAGAAAATGTGAATTTAAAGATCGGCCTGAGACTGCTCCCAGAAGTTACTCAAAACTGGCTTTTGCAAGAGTCAAAGTTACTCTGAGAACATCAGGAGTCATGCTTTAGGTCCAGGAGGGTACCTTATGATTCCAGGATTCATTCATCCTCATCATGCAGATACATCTACTAGCTCCTGCTCTGTGCCAGGCACTGCTCCCAGCAGAACAAAAAAGACAAGGTTTTTGCCCATATGGAGGTTACATTCTAGTGGGCAGAGACAGGAAAGAAACAAAGTTAGTTTTGATAGCGAGAATTGTGATAAAGAACCTAAAGTAGGTGATGTGAGGGAGAGTGGCTGGGTTGAGAGACAGGTACATTTAATTTTGGTGGTCATGGATAAAGAAGTACCAGTCATGTAAAGATGGAGGTCAGAACATTTGAGATGGGGGTATAGCAGAGCTACTCCAAATGGGGTGTGATTGGTCCAGTTGGCTCCAATTGCTCCAAATCGTCACCAACCCTTTATCTTTTTTTTTTTTTTAATATATATAATAGCCATTGTAATAGTTGTGAAGTGAACGTATATAAAGCCTCAGTTATATAAGATGAATAAGTTCTGGAGCTCTGCTGTCAACCCAGTGCCTGTAGTTAGCAACACTGTATTGTACACAAAAAGAATTGTTGAGAGTCTATCTCAAGTTAAATGTTCTTCATATACACACACACACTCTAAAGGAGAGAGCAGGAGGAAGCTTTTGGAAGTTAAGATATGTTTATGACATTGATTGTGCTTATGGTTTCAAAGGTATGTGCTTAAGTCCCTCAAATTGTATACATTAAATATGTGCAGTTGTTTTGCAATCAAGATTTTTTTAAGTGCAAAAAGTGAGAGAGAAGAGGGAAAACAGAAGCTTTGAAATAAGACTAAGTTGGGCCCCAATTAATTTTCTACCATTTATTCCACTGTAGACTAGTTTGGAAAAACAATTTAAATTCTCTCAACCTCAGTTTGCACATCTACAAAACAGGGATAATAGTACCTCCCATAAGGATATTATATGGATTGAGATTATTACATGTAGAATTTTTAGCTAATAATTGTTCAAAAATAGTAGTGTTGTATGTGATCAGAGAGTAATAGTTTTATTTCTTGGAGGTATAGGTGTTTGGAGGCATAGATTTTTGTATCTTAACCAAGATGACACAGCAAAATTTATATCTGACGCTTGGAGAAATTCCCAGCTGAATGGTAAACTTTCTGGAGGCAAGATGCTCCTCAATGTTCTAAAGAAGTCATTCTTTGGCACATTCTGGTCTGAGGAAGAACATGAGGTCTGCAAGGATGTTACAAACGAGACCACTGACAATGCTTCTCCGTGGTCACCATCTATTTATCCATCATTAAATGACCAGACTTGTTTTGACTTCTTTAGGGAAACCTCTTAAAAGTATTTCCAACCAGATCTGACATCTTTGGGTCCCACTGGAAACATCAGCTGGCCTCAGGACATGACATCCAACATTGGGTGTTCGAAGCCTGGGCCAAAATCTCCAGGGTTTTCCTGGACAGCACTTTTCTGATGTTTTTTGGTTGACTGTGTTCCAATTCATAAAACACAATTGTAGGCTTGAGCAGGGAGGTTGAGTTTCCATTGATGATTTTTGAGGTGCTAACTGGATGATAAAACGGAATTTTGCAACTGTTGATGGAATAGTTTCTAATTCAGTGGGCACAGAATCCTGAGAAATACTCAGTGCATTTCATGGAAAAGCTGCCAGAAGCTTCCCTAGACATTGTTTCCTTAACTCAAATTGTCAGTCTCAACAGTTTCCCTCTAGAAGCCACACTCTGATCTCATTTCAAATCTCAGTCTTTGCAGAGAGCTGACCTTCCTCTCACATTCTTTTACAAACCCCACTACATGATCTGCGCATCCTGTGCTGGGAAAGACAGTGTCAATCCAAATATTTTGTTCTGGTTGTTTAATATTTTTTGTTATAATTTTAATTTTTATAAATATCTACCCGTACACTTTTTTTCACTTGTACTTACGCTTAAGACAGAGTCTTATTCTGCTTCAGATAAGAAAGAAAACAGGCCCAGCTTCATTGCTATTGGTGGTGTCGTCATTAAGGAGTAATGATAAGGTGGAATCTATCTTGTAAATCAAATTGTAATTCACTCTGTGGGCTCAGTCAACTGTAAATATTCCAATTTCTTCTCCAGCAATTTAGGGCAGATTCACTGAACGCTAGAGAAATTTATTAGCTGCTGAATAGAAATGTGAGACCAAAGAGTTAAAAAAAGAGTGTAAAAAGGAGTGACTGTATCATGCTCCTTGTCTAGACAGAGCAAGGCTTCAGAGGCCACGCTTCTGCTTCTCATATTTCTTTAAGAGAGTGGAAGGCAGATCTTCAGGATACAGGTACACATGAGAGGCCCCAGGCCATAGTTCTCCTGGGAAGCCAAGTGGAAAGACTATTTCCTCCAAAAGACTAAAGACCCCCTCCATCCCTCTTCCCCTCTCCCTTCCTTCCCTTCACTCCACGTCTTCTTGTTTGTGTGGTTTCTAAAGATCAGTCTGATACAGTTCTTATTCCTGTTTCTCTATAAGTAAGGTGTTTTATCTTCTGGCTTTTTCCAAAATTTTCTCCTTGTGTTTGGTTTTCTGCAGTTTTAATATGATATTCCTAGGTGTAGATTTTTTATATTTCTCCTGCTCGCTGTTCTGTGAGCTACCTGGATTTATGCTTTGGTGTCTGTCATCAGTTTTGAAAAATCCTTAGCCATGATTACTTCAAATATCTCTTGTTCCTTCTCTCTTTCTTGTCCTGTTACTCTCATTACATGTATGTTACATGTTTGTGATTATCGCAAAGTTCTTGGATATTCTGTTCTCCCCCCCCCCCATTTCTTTTTCCTTTTTGCTTCTCAGTTTGGGAAGTTTCTGTTGACATCTTCAGGCTCACTGATTTTTTTCTCAGTTACATCCACTGTACTGATGAGCCCACTGAAGGCGTTCTTCATTTCTGTTACATTAGGGTTTTTTCCTATTTCATTTTATTGTGGCAAAATATACATAACATACAATTTACTATTTTAACCATTTTTATGTGTGCATTGCAGTGGTATAAGCATATTCACAATATTGTGTAGCCATTATCACCATCGATTTCCAGAATTCTTTCATTATCCCAACAGAAACTCCATACCCATTAAATAACTCATTTTACCTCCTCCCAGCCCCTGGTAACCCCTATGCTATTTTCTGTCTCTATGAATTTGCTTACTCTAGGTACCTCATATAAGGAGAATCATGCAATTTTTGTCCTTTTGTATCTGAGTAACTTTGGATTCTGTCCTGGATATTGTTATGTTGTGGAGACTCTGGATTCCATGGCAGTTCTCTAAAGAATGTGGACCATTTTATTTGTGCTGCTAATTAAGTTGATTGGATGTAAGTGTAAGCTCTGCCTCTTGGCAACCTCTCCACCCTCCACTGAGTCCTTTGGTCCTTGGCTGGTTTGCTTGCCAACTGCCCTGGCCATGCACGGTTCAGGGCTAACCCAGAGATGTGGACAAAAGTGTGTACACAGAATTTGTGGTTCTTCCCCCCTGGGTCTCTACTTTCTATCATTCCCTCCCCTCACATTTTCGTGTTTGCGGTTGCCCTGAACTCTGCCTTCTAAGACTCTTGCTTGTTTTGTTTTTGGAGTTTTAGCTGCCCTGCATAGCTCAGACTCCAGGGTGACTGATGGGCGGCGAAATGCTGGGAAAAGTAACCCCTTACAGGTCCCTCTTTCACGTTTCAGCTCCCCTCTAGTATCTACTTGCTTTTGTTCTCCAAAATTTTCAGGTAGTTATTTATTCTATTTTGTCCAGGGTTATAGTTATATGTGGGAAGGTCAGTGTGATAGGTGCTTACTTATTGATTCCCTCATTGCTCTTGAATACAGATAAGTAATATAGTGTCTGAGTAACTCCTTGGTTTACCAAATCTCCCCGAAGATAATAACCAGTTAGGATACTTACAGTATATGCAGATTACCATCCTTTTGACATGGAAATTTGATTCAGTAGGTCTGAACTGGGAACTAGTAATCTGGTTTTAGTCAGAGGCTCTAGGCGCTTCTGATTTTCAGGAAAGTTCAAGCAAACATGGCATTGGGTTCTTGCTACTCAAAATGTGGGAGCTTGTTAGAGGTGTAGAACCTCAGCGCTCTCCCAAGGCTGAATCTGAATCCACATTTTAACGAGGCCCCAGGCGATGCGTACCAACATTAAAGTTTAGGAAGCATGGGTTTAGGCTAGTGTGATTTATTAATACAGAATAGGAAATGGTTTTCTTTCTATTATGCATTCATTCATCAAATACTTTTGGACATGGATAAAATAGACATAGGTTCTGCCTTGATGGTAGACAGCCAATAAATAAATAAACCGGCACATAAGTCACCATTATAGCTGCAAAGTGCTACAAAGGAAACAAACGTGGTGATGAGATCTAGGCCAGTGCAATCTTTCATGCAAATTAAAGCCACCTGGGTGGCTTTTCAAACTCAAATGCCAAGGCTACACTCCCAGACAAATTAAATCAGAACCTCTGGGAGTGGGACTGAGAAATCAATAGTTAAAAAAATCCCCAGATGATTTCAATACACAGTCAAGGTCAAGAACTGATAATTCGGGCCCATTGAAGATAACTTAGAAGTCAAATAGTCTTGTTTAGTCTGAGACTTGAAGATTAGTAAATTTCTAAGGATTTGGAATAGCATTTCTGGAGGTGGGATTAGCACATACATGAACCCTGAGAAAGAATAAGCTTGATGTATTTGAGGAACTAAAAGGGGACCCCAGTGTGGATCTAGGACAATGAGTGAGAATGAGAAGGGCAAAGCTGCCGGCCACAGCCGGGCCTTCAGCAGATACTCACTTCCCTTCGACAACCTTCTAGATGGGAAGGGCCGGGATTCCACAGGGCGTCTCGCTTCTGCTCTAGCAGCTGACTCACCCTATCCTCCATTTTTCTTCTCTCATGCTATAGTCTAGCTTATTATTGTTGAGTCTATTTTTTTTTTTCTTTTCCAAATTATATCCTGAGCAATTACTATTGGTACTAAAATTATTTGGGTCAATGGGCATGAATTTTACTTCAAGTTTCAATTCAAATTGCTGAATTTCTTTCAACAAAGTTTTTGCAGATTTTCACACTCATCAGAGCTGTATGAGTCTCTATTTCATTCATTTACAAATACTTTGCCAATTTAACAGAAGAAAATGGCATCGGTTTGGTGTATTAATGTTCAATTCTTTATATTTTAGTAAGGTTGACCTGTTTTCATATCTTTTTGTACATGTAGATTTTCTTTTCTTGTCCTTTACCAACTTTCTCTTGGGTTATCTCTTGATTTGTAAGGGAAATTTATGCTGAAAATATCAGTGAGTTGTCCCATGAGCAACAAATATTTTCCTTTTTTGCTATTATATTGAACATTTGTTTACGGTATTTTTGGCATATTATAGCTTTTAAAAATGTTACATAGTAAACTGTATTACTCTTTTTACTTATAGTTACTTTGTTTTTGTTTAAAAAGAAAATATTCAGCTTTTCTCCCCTAATTTTTTATGTTTTATATTTATCTTTTAATTTTCTTACATAGGGACTTGATTTGTTTTATAGTGAAATGTTTTGTAGTTCTCTTCATATGGGGCCTCTATATGTATAATTAAGGTACATCTCTAGTATTGTATATGTAGTCGTGAGTGGGGTATTTTTCTGTGTACTTATCTATATAATGTTTCATTTTTACTGTTATAAAGGAAAGCTAGCTTTTAAAAAAATTAGCTGCTTTACTGAACTCTTTAATTAGTTCAATAGTTTTTTTGTTGATGTTCTCAGATATAGTAGTTGTCTACTATGATTTAGAAACACTTGTGCTGTCATATCCTTATAGCTTATAACTGTACTTATTTCTGTTTCCTGTTTTCTCTGTGTGGACTGAAGTTTCCAGAACAGGTTAAAATGAACATGATGACAGTGGGCATCTTTACCTTACTTCTGCTTTTTAATTCCATGCCTTTGGTGTTTCACGGTCATTTAAAATATTGGCTGTTTATATATTTTTATGATGTTAAGATAGTATTTTTATTGCTACTTATTAAGAGTTCTTTCAAAAATCAGGAATGGGTATTGGTGTCTTTCTAAAGACTTAATTTGGAACACTTAAGATAAATTAATCAAACCAACTGTGTTTTATTTCCCTTGTTGATATGATATAGTAATATATTTCAAAACACGTATCCTTTCTGGCATAAATACTACTTGATTAGAGATCATTATTCTTTGAATATGTTTTTGAACTTTTTTTCTTAGTAGTTTGTTAAAGATTTTTTTAAATACCTATATTTAAAAATGCGAAGGATCATGCATTACAAAAAAAGCCTAGGTTAGTGCCGGGTTTCAGAATTTAGGACCTGCTAGTTTCACAAATGCTCGGGTAGGTTTTCATCATGTTGTCCTTGTCAGATGGCATGGGAATTCGTGATTCTGTGAACAGTTGGAAGAAGTTGCCTGTAAAATAACTACTGAGTGAAGTCTTGAGGAGTAATTCCTTGACTACCTAGTCTCTCTTTCTTTGTCATTAGCCAGTTTGAGTTCCTGTTGCCTGAGTCAATATTGGTGATTTATATTTTCCATGAAACGCTCCATTTCATCAAGATATTAAAATGTTTAGCAGTGATGTGTGCAAAGCGTGCACTTATAATTGAAAAAATACCCACACTTGTTATACTGTCATTATGCTTTTTAGTTTTGTGTGCCTTCTCTTTTGTAAGCAAAAAAGAAAAGATATACTATGTATTTGTCTATTTTGTTATTAAAATTCAAGTCATATTTATCAACTATATTATTTCCGATTTCAAATTTTAATTGAAATTATATTATCTTTCTGTCCTGGGAGTTAGTCCCCCTTCCTCCTGGGCCATATTTCACAGGATATTCTGGCTTGTGAATTTTTCTTAGAAGTATCTTTCTAGTTAAAAAAAATTCCTAGTAGTATTTTTGTTGAGATCACACTAAGTTGGTGGATGCGAAGAGTGTGGCATGATTTTCACTTGTCTAAATCTTCCTTTGTGTTCCTCAGGAGCATTTTGAAATTTCCTTCTTAAAGATTTTATACATAACATCTTAATTTATTCCCCTTATCTATTTTTGTTCTCATTATCTTTGTTACTGTTGTAAAATAATACCTTTTTATGAGACTTCCTAATAGTTATGCAGAAACTATTGATTTATTACTCTCATACCTCATAATATTAGTAATTATTTGCAAGTTAATACTTAGGTTCCCTCAAAACAAAATCTCGTCAGATAATGCTGATTCTTTTCAATTTTTATATCTATATTTTATCCATCCATCTAGCTATCCATCCATACATCTTTCTATCACCTGTATGTTTACATAATTCTATTAGAACTCAATCTCCAGAACAATGTTAAATAACAATGGTGATAATAGTGGTAACTTTCATATTCCTGATGATTATGGAAATACTTCTAGTGCTTTTCTATTTAGCCTAGTGATAGCTTGTGGGCTAAGGATGCTATATTTTAATTCCTGGACATTTTAATGGGATGCTAGGAGGTGATTCGGTTATATTTCATTCACTGCCAGCTTATTCCAGAAACCTGATGGATTTAAATGTGTACAAAGACTCTTCTTGATTTATAGATTGGCCTGATTTTTTAGCTCAGTTTTGAAAAACATGTTTTTTTATGGGGGAAAAAAGGACATATAAGTGAAACTACCAGGCAAAGAAAGGAGCTTCTTGTTTTATCTGGTATAAAGAAAGTCTCATGGGATGCAGCCAGGTGAACAGTTACTGAAGCTAAGGGATATGAAACAAAGTAACTGTTTCATTTTTAAACTGCTTATTTAACAGCAGTGTACAAACTACATCAACTCAAGGTAGTCTCATCCATTTGGAACAGGCTATTAGGCAAATGATTGTTAATGACATGCATTTAGTTGAATTTAGAGCCCATGCTGTAGTCATAAATCAATTCAAAACCAGGAGATGCCATATTTATTTTTATGCACTTTAATGTTGTTATGCACCAACTATTTCCCAAGAAAGGTCAAGCAGAAGGCATATGTTATAGTGTTGTGGATACACAGATCATATTTTAGCTGGCCATTGCCTTTTGAGTAGTCGTTTTATACTTGCGGACGTTCCCACTTAGTCCTGCCTCCCTGGTGCAGGGATTAGAATCCTGTTTCTCAGCCTTTCTTTACCAGATGGCAGCGTGTGACCCAGCTTCTGCCAGTGAACCGTCCCACAAGCCTTCCTTCTAAAGCAGCTGACTGTGGGATCGCTTCCAATCGGGTGGCCGAGCGGCATGAAGGGGCAGCATCTTTTCTAGGCGTTGGTGGAAGCAGTCCTGACGCTGGGGTCCTGCACCCGGGACTGCGCCTGCGGTCAGTCCACAGTTCCCAAGGGTCTCTTTAGGAACCTTGGAACATTACCTGGTATCCTCTAAGAAATTGTTTTTCTGCTCAAGCGAGCTATGGTGGACTCTGTGCTTTGCAACCAAGAACCCTAATCAGCAGCTGATCCAGAAAGACAAAGACCACTGAGATTACAGTCTATCAAAAACAGAGAGAGGAGCTGAATGTTGAATCCCAAGAATTTTTTACTTGTTAGGAAGAAACTCTAGGAGGGTCTGTTTATATAATTCCTGAACAAGTGAGGAAACCCAAAAACCTGAAGTTGGCCAGCTCTACCTTTGTTGGAACATGGTCGGTGTATGATAGCAAACAGTAAATTAAGTTGATTTGCTTATGGTCATTAAATCTGGCCTTTGTTTTGGCACCCGGGTGACACAGCCTGTAACTTAGAGCACACTGAGGATTCCTAATGAGTTTTTGAATCTGGGCCGAGATGAATTTTATAAATGCAGATAAACAAAACTCATTTACTTATATTTTGCTAAGTAAATATGCCTGCCTGTGGGTTCCTGAAGTTTTGTGCCCGGATTTGCTTTTAATGTCTCTTCCTTTTCGATGGTGCCTGGGGAGGAACATGTGACTATATTTATGACTCAGCATACAGTTTCCAAAATGTAATCCTTTCAGCATCTCCCATGGTTAGAACCCTTCAGCACCTTACTTTAAACAGGACACTCCAGTGGATTTTCCAATTTGTTCAATTTATTGAGTGACATTTTGATCTGAGAGCAGAGAGTAGATCAACTAGGATTCAAATCCAAAGGGCCTTCTACCTATTGGAAGATAAAAATCTTCTCTTTGGTGGAATTTTGTTATATAAAATGCTGTCTGTAAAATGTAGATATAACAAAACCGAATTGCTTCCAACCTGCAGGAGAGTAGCACATGTAACACTGAGTTTAGGTGGGCTTGTAGGAGAAAGAGATCAGACCTTGTCCCAGTGACGAAGTATTAGGTCCATTCTGACTAGATGGAGAGCAGTTCCATTGACGCTTAGCACAGCTGGGTCATATGACCGGCTGACTGGTTAGCAGGTGGCAGAAGCAGATCTCTCACCCAGTTCCGCCTGACTGTAGAGCCCGAGCTCTTCTCTGCACAATACTCCTCCCCAACCCTCTCCCTACTTTCATATCCCAGTCCCCTTCCCCCTCCCCCAAGTCTCTGCAGCTGGGGTTTGCCATGTTGGACTTGGGAAGGGCTGCACTGGCCTGGATGCCTTCACGTGGCCTTTAGCTGTTCATTCACTCATGGCTGCTGGTTAGGAGCAGATTCAGCTCTGTCCCACTAAATAGGAATTTCACTCTTACAGCTTCAAGGCATCCTCTGAATTTCTAAGAAACACACTTCTGTAGGTTAGAGGCATCCCCAGGACAGGCTTCTGAGAGAAATACATCCTCTGGAGTAAACACAAACAACAGGTTAGATTCTCTAATTTCTCAACATTCTACTGCAGGCCACTCCTCATAATTTTCTGGACCTTGGGAAGATGAAATGGGGCAGTTCACTCATGAAAGGGGAGGGCAGGCTCTTAAGACACAGCGATCTTCTTTTGTCATTTTTAGGTAAATGAATTCTTTCCCCTTCCAATTTTTTATTTTAATCTCCAATTATAACAGGCAGAGAGGCTATACAATTTTGAAAAGAAACAGCATAATTTCAAAGGCATTGGAGTCTAAAGGCTAAAGGACTCTTAAATAAACTATCTTCTAAATCATTTAATCAAATCACAGTTTAACAAGAACGTGGCTGTTAACTAGAAGGGGGTCTGTGTGAATCAGGGCCATTTTATCTTTTTATTCCAAAAGCTAGATGTGGCCAAGCTTTGAGTTAGCGATTGAGCTTTGCAACGTTTTCTTGCACTGAGGATTTTCATCGCCCTCCACTCCCAATTGATTTCAAGAGAGGCAGCCACCCTCTCTGAGGTCATCCAGGGCCTCTCTTTGCCCTGACTAAAGGATATTACTGAATCTTCCTTTATGGCTTCACAGTTTTAGACAGAGACCGTTTGCACTCCCTTTTCTATCTAACTCTGCCCTTTAATGTCTGCACTTTGCTATTTACCTTCTGCCTCTCCGATTAACCTGAGCCTCTGCCTCGAGGTTCCATTCAGCACACCACCCAGGTGCAAGCAGTCCCTGGCGGCTGTCAATCCTGCCTTCACGTCTGTAACCTCCTGTCCTCTGTCAGTGCCCTGGCTCCAGCCTTTGTAATTTCTCACCTGGATAATCACAGAGCCCTCCAAACAGTCTTTCTCCAACGAACCAGCAGCAGGTGTTTGCAGATCCATTTACTTGACTCAGCCCTAATGGTTCCCAGAATTTAGGTGTATTTTTTCCCAAATTTCAAAGACCAAAAAGAGAATGTGAATTCAGCATGGGTTAGGTGATAAATCATAAATCTCTATGGTCAATGGATGGAGTTACATAATAAAACATGGTCATTGGAGACCATTCCCAATGTAGAGCCGTCAGCCTGGGCCAGTCACTCCCAAGGGCTGTCTATCACTGGGAATATATTCAACATGCACTATATTCCTGACTCTCGGCTTGCTTCCTACAATTTTTCTCCCATTGCTGTAGGACTAGTCTAGCATCAAGCTGTTCTCTCAGCTTCAGACCCATCCTTCTATACTCTGTTTAGTAACACTGGGGATGGTACTCTGCAGACCACCTTTCTGCTGTATTAGGTGGATCCTGTCAGGCTTTGGCAATGAGGGCGCTAGGAGAAGCCTGTAAGGTTGGAGGTGGGAGGAAGGATTTGTTCCTTCCTGGCACCTTCCTGTTTTTGTTAGTGTGACTCACCCAGAAGTAAGTGCCAGTTTATTTCAATAACAGCACTTGAATCCAGTTTGCAGTCTTTCCTACACTCACAGAGCTAGTCAACCACGCCCACTCAGAGATTCTAGCACCAGCCAAGCAATGCGCCCCAGAGTGTGGCATCCCAGCCCCATGGGACCTCTTTTCTGAGCTCAGAGACACCAGCATCAGCTGAGCCACACCCCTCTTTAGTGTTTGGGGGTCCCAGCACCCCAACCTCCCTTCAAAGCTCAGGGACACCAGCACCTGTCAAGCAGCACCCCGCCCCTTCTCAGAGTGTGAGGTTTCAGCCCCATGTACTCTCCCCTCTGAGCTTGGAGACACAAGAACCAGCCAAGCAGCACTCTCTGTTCAAGGCTCTGAGTTTCAGCTTCAGGGGACCCTTCTCCAGGCTTCTACACCTTAGCTACGCAGCCTCTTCGCTCTGTATTCCCAGCTCTAGGGATAGTAGCTATTTCTGCAGTGTCCACCCCTGGGATTATGTATTATTCCTTTCGCCTTTCATCGATCTGGCTAACCATTCTTTACATCACACTCTCTCTGTTAAAATAACTGGTGTTATTTCTGTCTCCTGATTGGGCCCTGATGGATATAAGGGGTGATTTTGCTAAAGTAGAAATCTGATTATATTACTCCTTTGCTTCAAATGCTTCAGTAATTACATCAGTGTTTATAGCATTAGTCATAGGAGCCGAAAGGTAGGCACAACCCAAATGTCCATTAACTGATAAATTGGATAAATGAAATGTGGTCTATCCATCCACAATGGGATGTTTTTTCAGCCTTAAAAAGGAATGAAATTCTGATACATGCTGCAACATGGATGAACTTGGAAAACATGGAAGTGAAATAAGCCAGACACAAAAGGACAGACATTGTGTGAGTCCACTTAAGTGAGGTACCAAGAGTAGATAAATTCATAGGGACAAAGTAGAATAGAGGTTATAGGAGCTGGGGGGCTGGGGAAATGGGGCATCATTTAATGGGTACAGAGTTTCCATTTGGGATGATTAAAATCCTGGAAATTGATGGTGGTCATAGTTGCATAGCATTGTGAGTGCACTTAAAAACTGTACACTTAAAAATGGTTAATAGGTTGTCCTAACATCCTCAATGGATGGAAGATAGTAGGGTGATAACATTTTCAGATCCCAGAAATATTTTTGTCCCATTATCTATTCTTTTCTTAATGTACTGTTTTAGTGAGGACAGTCTCAGTGGTAATAAGATATATGTCTCTTTCTTTCTCTATAAAGAATGAGTACAATTTAGACATTTTGCCAGAAAGTAAAATAATAACAAATATAACTATCCTGATTCATTCATTCATTTTCTTGGGGAGGCATGTAAAGGTATGCTAGCTAGCTGTCCGAGACTGTGAATCTAGCTAATCTTCCTCGAAGCTCTTTCTAATCTCTTTCTGCTGGGCTCATGGAAGGCCCATTTCCCCTGCCAAATTCAATGTTAGGTTAATTGAATTGGCTGTGTATATACCATTGAGATCATCTCCAATAAATTTATAAATTTTATTGCCTAAATAGTGACAGAGAGAGATAGTACTTTCTTTAATTACTACTGCATTTAATATCTCCCTAAAGAAAATGTATTTCAGGCATTTGGATTTATTAAAGGAAGGAAAATATAGTCACAAAACAGAAAGGGGAGGGGAGAGGGGGAGAGAAGAGGGAGAAAGGCAACATCACTTAACTTCTAAAGTGAGGATTAGATTTTGGACCACCTTTGAGGAAACTATTTCCTGCATCTCTTTATCACAGTGCTTCAGGACATGCTGAGTGACACGAATGATGCCATGGAGGGATGAAATGGGTTTTGGACATTACATTCAAAGCCATTGTCCAGACTCCCCTCACAATGTATTCCCCCATACAGTGCACACTTTGCAGCAGGCAATCACAGGGACTCATGAGATGACTCTAGGGGTAAAGATGACACATTGTTCTCCAGCCCCGGGGCACAGTGGCAGATACTGTGTGACAGGTCTGGCATGGGAGGGGGGTCCATAACTCCCAGCAGTAGACCAGTCGCAGTGCCTGGTGGACATGGCCAACAGCTCTGTCAATAAGATCTTGGGCGAGTCACGTGATTTTTTTGTGTCTGTACAGTGGGGATTAAAAATACCTGCCTCATAGGATTATTTTGAGAATTAAATGAGATTATACATAAAGATCTTAGACCAGTTTCTAGCACATATTAAGCATTTAATAATGGTTAACTCTTTTTATTAGCACTCTTCTCTCAAACTCAGAGCCTCGGGGACTCATGCTGAAGATGACCACAAATAATCCCATAAGCAAGGAAAAGAGAGCAAATGTCGGGCTTTAAAGAGAAGGAGGAAAGCACCACCATCCACCTTGGGATGGGCCTAGTACTAGCCATTTAACCTGTACAGAGCACAGCTCATCTGCGACCTCTAGTTCTACCTCTAAATCTTCAAGGCAATGGAGTCTAATGTTAAGAACTCAGAGCTAGTATAGTTGGGTAAGAAAAGGCATCATTTCCACCGTGTCTGTAAGTGTGGAGATAGCATAGGGTAGGGTTAGCAGAGCAGACTTTGGAGCCAAAGTACCTAGGTTTACATCTGGCTCTGCCAGTTACTAGCTGAGTTCATTGGTAAGTAACTTAACATCTCTTTGCAATGGTTTACTCTTCTGAAAAATGGGGTTAATAATGCTATCTACCTTGTAGGGTTGTTATGAGGATTAAATGAATTAATAATTGAACATATTGCCTGGAACACAGCAAGAGCTATATAAACATATATAGTTTAAAAAGTGTACAGTAATTGTCGTTTCCATGTGAGTTGGACTCTATTATCTACCTGCCACCTCAGAGCTTTGGAGGAATTTAGGGTAGAAACATTCAGCGATGCTGCAGTGTGTCTGAGTTACCTTGGGTTTGGTTTTCAGATTCTGTAAATGTGGTGAATCAAGCACACTGAGTACACACGGCTCATTAGTAAATGTTTAAGGTGTTTTTGGAAAGAAAAGAAAGGAAGGAGAGCAACCCTGCCTAGTGAAAATGAACCAGATGGTTATAAAAAGCATAGAGTACTTTCAGAAGGCAGCAAGGGAGAAAACACAGAAGAGGACCCATGAGAGGGAAGAAAGTACAGTAACTGGCCAAAGGGAGCTTTTTGGCAAAATGGCTGAAACCAGCTTTGGATGCTGCAAGGCAGAGCTGCACTGATGACACGGTGGCATCACAGCCAAGCATATGCTTGCCCCCTGTGCCCTTTCCTCCTTCCCAGGATGTCTTCATATTTTTAGCCTGTGGGATTGGAATGATGAATGTCCAAGTGGAAACAGCATTGGAAGGAGATTTTTCTTGGCAAAATAGCTATAAGGGCTGCCAAGTATTTTCCAAGACGTAAACAAAGCATCCACCTTCATGAAAGATTAGCACATGTTATCCCTGAGTTAGTGCAGGATTTTCACCTGCCGCAGTTTACAGTTTGAATTATCCACGAGCATCGTGGGATTTTACGACCTGGTGTGAATTAAGCACTCAGTTACTCAGAGAAATCATTGGTGTTCCAGCCGCTGGAATCAAGTAATCAGGCACAAGTCAGGAAATAAAAATCTACTCAATATAAACAACACTAACATAGCCAGTTTACCTGAAATATTTGATCCATTACAAGATTCACAGTGTCCTGCCCGTGACATAAAACAAAAACAGGAACTCAAGAGCACACAGTTTTTCTCGATGTTGAGATCAGAGAGAAAATTCTTTTGTGGGTTGCAATTGAGGGGATACGTGTGGTATAATGAACACCGTGCACCCATACGGTCTGCGCAGTAATGGATCATCGTGGCTGTCTCTTATTAACAACCTTCCTACAGAAGATTAGCATTGCCCAAGACGTCAGTTCAGTAATTGTGTAGCTCCAATGCTCAGCTCTCTGCTAGCCTGACCCAATCCAGGAAGATATTTTAGAGCTTCTAGGGTAAACCAAGGTGAATTAAGATGTTGATCTCCACAGTCTTTAAATTAAGGTGGCTTTGAACAGCTGGGACACTTGAGCACATCCCCAGGTTGGATGCTTGTACTCTAACAAGTGCTCCTATTTACCTTACAGACGCTATCAGTGTTTATGCATGTCTGTGACATGAGAAAAGTAAGGAAGTATTGCTTAGGGCTGCTCTCCTTTATGAAGATGAAGCCCCATTATTCCACCCAAGAGACTGCTAAGAGACTGCTAAGTCTTTTAAGTGTAAGTGGGTAGCCCTACTGGTGTGACATGCTTGTCCCAAAGTGGTATTGAGTATTGGCTGTTTGAGATCAATGTGGCTGCCAGAGGCTGCCCTTCTCTCTCTCTCCACAGTCCCCAGTGCCGGAGGGTCAGAGCCCTGGGAGCAGGCTGGCTCCTCCTGCCTCAGTCCCAGTGCAGACTTTTCTTTCTCAGTCCCTGCACGGCAAAACAGAAAGGAAAGCTCATATGTCCCTATTTTCTAAAGACCCTATCCCTGCTTTTATTTAGAGCATGGAAAGTAAGTTTCTCATTAGCCTTTTTTCTATGGTTGTTTATTTTAGAGCTGCTTCACATTTATGCACGGGAAGAAATTCTTCAGAATCTCAGGCATTTTAGAATTTAATTCCAACCTGTCACTATTATTTTGTTTCACATGGTTTATGAGCTTAACCCCTCTTTTGCTTTTGAGAATGTTGCTACCTGGCTCTCTTTCCTCTCCATTCCCAGGTCATATTTTTTCTTTAGCCTGGAACTAACTCTTGAAGAATGACATCGACTGTAACGTGGGCCCATGTTAATTACTTTTCAGAGGAAATTGCAGTGTCTGATGTCTTATTATGCGATATCAAGTGTTCCTTAAAGTATTCCCTCAAGAGGCCGGAGAGGATGTGGAAATTACAGCCGGCTCTTGACGAAGGCCGCCTGCATCTTCCTGCTCTCGACAGACTCTCAGGGGCAGGGGAAGAGATGACTCAAAACTCACATCAGCCCCCGTCGCCACTTGGTAGGCTCTCCGGAAATGTGTGTTTTTGAGAAGAGCCTGGAGTTACTAACAGGAAGCACTTAGAGCGCCGGTGAGTTTCACCCTCTCGGAGCCGTTCAGACCCTGCGTCTCAGGTGACAAGAAGCTAGGCGGCACAGTGATATTCTACTTTTGAAAATTCCCGAAGGACTTCCAAGTCGGAACCGGGGGACGTTATGAAGGACATGGAAAATTAGGAAAGGTTTGCCCCTTGTTTATCTCCATGCATTCCTGGTTTTCATGAGATGTTACTTTTCATGTTATTCCGGGAGATGATAATCTCCTGGCAGGATGTCAGAGTCTTGGGGTCACCCTGATGAATCACAAAAGTAATGACAATACTTTTTAAAATTCATGTTTTAGAATGTTTAGCAAATCTTTTCCAGAAACTTGTTTTGTCATATGAGGGTATGTTTATTTCATAATGAAAGTCAAGCTCCCAAACCGTCAACCGCTTCTCATCAATACTGCTGGGAGGTAATCCAATTCAGTTCTTATAACCAGGAAATCTTGTTTCTTTGAGTTTTTTCCTTAGACTTTGTCACTAGAGAAAACATTCCATCCCGGACTACTGGGTCTCACACCTCCCATGGCAGGAGGCTAGTAATTGATCTTTAGCATGAAAGATCATCCATGTATCAGACATTATTGTTTCCAGAGTGTACACTGTGCTGACTCTCAAGAGAACCTGGGAAGAGCTATTCAATAAGGATATTTCACATCATGTTCAGGACAACCCTTATTATTTCAGGTAATTTCTTTGCTGAATTCATTTTATTTGAAAATAAGTTGTAGGTCTGATATTGACAGGGTTCAGAACATGTTGCCCCAGAACATGCCACCTTGATACATTGACTATTTTAAGCCGAAGGAGTTTGAGAAAATGTCAGAAGCAGAAAGGTCTTTCTCTCTGACCTTCTTGGGCCTCCTCGCCAGAATCAGGTTCTAAGACCCTCGAGTGCAAAGTGGCCTCCTGCACCTGGAGGGGAGGAGTGCTCTCATCTCTAAGACGGAGGGAGAAGAAGCCAAGTTAACAGGCCCTCTGGAGTTTCCTCACCTCATCACTTTAGCTCACACCCCCATTGTCCTACGCTATTTCGCCACGACTGTCCATCCTTCATCTAATTTAGCATAAAAACTCTCAGGTGTAACCATCTTTAATTCTTCATTTCTTTATGAAGGCTCCCATGTCGCATAAAACTTACATTAAATAAATTTGTGTAATTTTCTCCTGTAAATCCGTCTTTGTCGGTTTAATTTTTCAGACCCAGTCAGGGACTCTAAGACAGTCAAGGAAAACGTTTCCTTCCCTATAATATCAAGGGTTAGTTCATGTTTTAATAAACAAAAGTTTAGAGGCCATTATCACCAGGCTCAAGATTAATTTCTGATTTTCATTTTTTTGCAGTCTAATATTCTATCTGAATAATTTATTTAAGAGACGGAGTTCATCATCATTGTTGTCTTCATATTTCCCACACAGACAGGTTTACCTCATCCATAAAGATTGTTCACTTTATGCCCAGACTTGGATAAACGGCCATCGGCCTCTCCAGCCAAAGTCACTCATTCACCTCCCTGTGTATATGGGAAGGGCTGAATATATATATATGTATTTTTTTGTTAATCCTCACCCGAGGATATTTTTTCCATTGATTTTTAGAGAGAGTGGAAGGGAGAGAAGGAGGAGAGAGAGAGGGGGAGAGAAGAGAGAGAGAAGCATCGATGAGAGGGACACACATCGATTGGTTGCCTCTCTCATGCTCCCTGACTGGGGTTGGGGATCGAACCTGCAACCCAGGGACTTGCCCTTGGCCAGAATCGAACCCAGGACGCTTTGGTGTGCAGGTTCACACTCTAACCACTGAACCACACTATTTCTGATTTTTAAAAAATGCTTCCTAGTGACTATTTACAGGGTTTTGTTCTTCAGAGCAATCTAAGGTGGTATCAGTAACATATATGCTGTTGAAATTCTACCTCAAAGGGTTAGAACCTTCCCCATGAATTAGTCTTTCTCTTTAATCTAGTCAGAGCCAGTTTCTACTGCTTCAAACAAAAAGAACTACTTAATATTCTTTCCAGCCTTATAGAATTTATACTCTAGGGGAGAGCATGGTAATAAAACAAATACAATAAGGTGTTATTTTGAATAGCGAGAGCGTCATGAAGAACTAACCCAGGGTAATGGAAAGGAGTGAGACTGGGGTGAAGCTGAGCCAAAGGGGCCCTTTGCGGAGGGAGCATGTGAGCTGGAACCTCAGTGAGAAGCCCCAGAACTGTGTTCACTGAGAGACAAGCACCCCAGGCAGATGGACACCGGGGCCTCGGGTAGGAGTGAGCTTGGCCTGCTGGAGAGAGTCAGGAGCCTGGGAGGCGAGTGAGTGAGGGCAGAGAGGAAAACCTCAGCAGCTCCAGGTCTTGTGTATCTTGAGAACTACGGTAAGGCATCTGAATTCTGTTCGAGCCCTGTGGAGAATCTGGAGTGGTTTATGCAGGGAAATGACAGGATGTAATTTACATTTTTATAAAGGTCTGGTTGTGTAGAGAAAGGGAGGTAGAAATGGGAGAGCACTTCGGTGGCAGTTTGCATAGCTTGGGACAGAGAGAAGGGGCTTGCACTGACTGGGGTGGCAGAAGCAGCTGTGATGAGCAGTCGGAATCAAGACACAAGCCAGAGGATGACAAGGCTAGCTGGTGGGTTGGATGTTGATAGATGTGAGGAAAAGAACAGAACCAGAGATGAGTCTGGGGTGTGTGGCTCCAGTGACAAGGCAGGCGGTGGTGTTATTAAATGAGATGGATAGGACTGGAGGAGCAACAGATTTGGGGGGAATCATGAGTTCTGTTTTGGACACAGGAGGCCTAATGGACAAAGAGAGGTGGAGCTGGGCTGGGGATGCAAAAGGGGGAGCTATCAGCATGAAGCTGGTGTTTAAATCGGGGAGAATGACTGTGGAAAAAAGGAGAGGCAAACTGAAGGCACCACCACAGGAAGCGCCAATGATTAGAGCAGTGGAAGAAAGGGAGGGCCCAGTAAGCAGGGAGCAGTGGCCTGCGGTGCAGGGGCGCCGGGCCAGTGTGGTCCCACAAACTTCAGGGGACGGGTGTGTTCCAAGAAGGGGGGCATGGTTGGCTGTGCCAGGTGCAGCAAGAGGCTAAGCAAAACACAGGTAGAGAATCAGCCGTAGAATGTGGCACAGATAAGACGCCCATGTGGGGAGGGTGCCCTGGGGGACCCGTGCCGCTTCAGCAGGGAATGGAGCCTGTTGAAGAAGTCGGGGACATGGCCTGTGACTACATCTTTCTGTCTCCAGAGCAAGCTACTATTTCTTCCATTGGCTGAGGAATTTTTAAAATTATTTCTAATCTCCAGACCAGCTGTTGCTATTGGTACTGCACAATGGAATCGGCCTGTCACCCATTCCCCACATCAAAGGGGAGCCATGAGTGTGGTTGGCCTTGGTTTCTTATGCCAGCTGATTTAATCATTACAATGTAACCAGTTCTCTCCTTGGACACAGAGCGTCTTGGTTTCTCTCCCCCATGCTTCTTATCACTGGATTTTGTGGACAGCTCCTCAAAGGTTTCCTCAACCTGAACCCTTTCCTGAGATACCATGAGATATGTGTGAGAGTGTATTCTGATGTCTTCGGAGTTAGACACACCTGGGTTTGAATCCTGGCCTCATCACTCTCTAGTTATGTAAACTTGGCCTTTTTATCAAACCAACCTCTGCCTCCGTGAACTCATCCAAAAAATTTGGATACGCTTTACAATCTGCCCCATAAGGTTGTTCTGAGGATTAAATAAGACCCAGTGTCTAGCACACAGTAGAATAAATAATAGTGGTTGTAGCTGCAGCTACACAGAGATCTATAGCAGATTCAAAGGAAATGCATTGGTTCCCCTAAAAATTTGAACCAGGATGCTTCAAGATCGAAAGTGAGCAGAGTCTCTAAAGGAACAGACCTTGAGGTCTGACACTTATAGCAGAATTTCAGCCTCCCCTTGAAGATCTTGCACTGAATATTGCTGCTCCACATTATCCCCCAAGTGATGGGAGAGTTTCGTCCAATGTCAATTGTCAGTGTCAGAGGACCAGGGCTTGATTTTATAAAGTGAGCAACTGGGTTTCCCATGGAGATGCAAATGGAAATGTTAGGTTTGGGCATGTTCCTGGGCTTTCATTTGTCTAGCTGAAAAGGTCATGCAATGGAATTGAATCCTAAGCACAGCTCCAGCTGCATTCAGGAAGGAGGAATGTAGCCTAACTGCTTAGTTCTCAGGCATTCATCTCACTCAGAACAAGATGTACCCTGGCATGCTGGGCAAAAATCAAGGTCTTTGGCCTTGTTTTTAGTTGTTCTTGGGCTTCCCAGAGAAACCTTGTAGCCCAAAGTTCACAGCTGTTGTTGAGTTTGACAGCTGGAATAAGATGTTCAAATGATGAACGTAAGAGGAGCACATCCCTTAAAAAAAAAAAAAAAAAAATAGACACAGCTACTAGATCAAGTTGCAGAGGAGCAGAGGCAGAAGGATTTTCACATTTCCTTCCCCGGAGAAAATCATCATCAAGTGTACATAGCTCAAATAAATAAGACAGCCTGTAAGCAAGTGGCTGAAAGGTGGTCTCAAGTTCCCAAATAGAAGTAGGTTCTGGAATCCCTTCTGCTGAGTCCAAAGAGGGGCATTATCGCAGGTAAGTATGAGCTAATGGCAGTTATTTGGGATTCTCTTCCCACATCTTGACTTTGCCTCCATTGGGGCACACAGCTCTGCTGGCATCTGTTTACCACACTGGCTGAACATGCGAACTGAACTAAATCTATCAGGAATCCTGTCCACACCTGTCCACTTGTTACAAGGCCAGTCAAGGCCAGACCCTCGGTTGGTACAAAACATCTGACTTTAACCAAAACTTCCATTTAGTTTGATTTGGAGGCCTAACTTTATTGCTTTATTTTTCAGATTTTCATTTCTAAAATTAATACTTTTACTTATTTCTGTTCTTCTATGGATGAAGCTTGTAAGAAAAAAAAATAGCTTTCAGTTTATTGTAGTCTGGGTAGCAGTGAATTATTTGCTATACGTTATCATCTCCACAGTATTCTACCTGGTCTTGAATTCCTTCCAAGGATGTTTCCTTGGGTGAATGAAAGGACAATGCAAAATGTTTTTTCTGAACATTTTGGGAGTAAAAATGCAAGACAAAAAGAAGTTAAAGTAGGTAATAATCCCACTAAAGAAAGTGGGTTTATCTGCAGAATGGATGTCATGAACCAACTCCACCAGCAGTAAAACATTTCACAGTGTTTCGCTAATGTGGGAATCTTGAAGTATAGAGTTGACAGGTAAGGACATTAGAAAAAAATTTCTTTTATTTTTTAGAACCATGATTTGATTTTTAAGACATTGTTATTTAGGACCCAGACTGTTTTCACTGCATGATTATGCAGTGTGATATTAAAAATCTAATCATATTCTATTTATTAAAACAAATGTGCATACAGCCTGGAGACAGCATCTGAGATATGATCATTCATGCACATTAGAGTTTTCTCCTTTTCTTAAATGGCTTTAAAGACAAAAGATCAAATATAGTTAAGTTCTAAAATAAAGGAAACCATTTTCTTGAAATGCTCGAAGAAGCAGTCATCAAGAATGAACTAGTGACGTGGAAAGACGAGGCGGAGAAGGTGGCAGTGAACGTGGAATGCTGCTGTGACACTGGGTGAGTCATTCCAAGAGGAACAGACAGAAATAATGTGATGCCAGAAAGCCCATGCTGGTACAGTCTCATTAGAAACAGGCAGGAATTATGCTGTACCCTGAAGAAGATATTCCACTTTATCATAATAATGTAAATAATAAAATTGCATGAGTACATAAAGTCTATTTCTTTACAATGTCAAGAATCAAGAAAAGGAGATTGATTTATAAACAGAACGAATACATTCAACCAACCACGAGAGAAATAGAAGAGTGCTTTCACTGAAAAGTACCCTCACTAACCCAGGAGTGGGGGGGGGTGGCCCCAGAGAACCCAAAGACTCTAAAAGATGTGCCAGCAAGAACAGCAGCATGCATTCCTGAGGCGAACTTTGCTTTTAAATTTTCAGAGCTTCTATATCATCTCTTGTACGATTTTTATTTCCCCACATCCTTGCATCACAAGGGCCACTTGACCGAGTGGTTCATTTTGTTCCAGTAGTCAGGAGGAACACAGAAGCTCCTTTACCTCAGAGTCAAGTCCGGCTTCATTCCATCGCAGGTGACATTGAGAAAGTCCAGTAAGCCAGGACATGTGGAATAGGGAAATTGAGACAGATAGCTGAACAAACTGACAGATACAGGTCACCTCCCTAGAAATAACATCTAGGCCTCAGTTATATTTCAGCTCCAGACCCAGAAAAGCAGCAAAACCAGGTGGGCAGCACCAGGACCAGCTGCGATGACTAATGAGCCCCTGACACCGACCAGTCAGTGGAGACCATGGCCCTGGAGGCCCACACCGAGAAAACTGATGAGTATTCTGCTAAAACCCTCCCGAGACCTCCCTTAAGATTCCCGCCTGTGAGAAAGAGATACAGCCTCGAGACAAAGGACCCAGTGCGTGCTCTCCCCCGGGGAGCAACGGACAGCAGCAGCTTGTCCTCTGAATCTCAGTCTGCTCCCAAGGCCCCCTTCTCTCTGACTTCCCAGACAGCCAGGGCAGCCCAGCCTCGGCTCTCCTGTTGCTTCTTCTATGCTAAGCCCTTTCTTGTTTTCCTGTCCCCAGCTTTAATAAATATTCTCTCATACTCACCTGAACTCGCGCTGTGAAATTTTTCCTGCACAAAGTCAAGAACCCACACACTACCTGCCGGCCCTAGGCAGACCCGCCAAGGCCCATATCCTCTTTCGGGTAACGGCGTTTCCCACGAGCAGCAGCCTCACTAGTGACACTGACCTGCCATAGGTCATTGGGGAATATAGAAGTGACAGCTAGTGGGCATCTGGGGGTAAGACATCTCCCCATGCAAATAGTGAGTTCTCAACTCTTGGGCCAGCAGTTACAGATGGACCACTGCAACTTTTAGTAGCTTATCTGGTTCTGGGAGCGTCACGGGCAATGCCAGTCCCAAGGTCCCTTTTACACTTGTGTGTTGAGTAAGAGGAACAGGGGGAGAATTTCCCATCAGCAAATGTGCCTGGATGGATTCAATCCAGAAGGGCAAGGGCAGTTTGCCTTGGGCACGTACCAGGTGCTTTTCCTTTCTTTTCTCTTTGGAATTCCACTTTCAGAGTTGGTTGGAAATTGGGATCGTCATAAGGGCCATTTAACCAAGCTGCCTAACAAGCTGCCCAGTCCCTTAAATGGGAAAGATCTGCATTAGCTTTCTGACTCTGGTTTCCAGTGATCACAGAGCAGCTGCTTTAACTGCAGAATCACACACTATGGTGTTATCCACAGAATTTTATCAGCAGTGAACAAGGCTATAGCTTCTCCAGGCTAAATATCTTGCCTTCAACTAAACCATCTCCATACTTACATGTCATAAAAAGACTTGAGATTTTGAATGAAATGATCTCCAATGTTCCCTGTGGCTCTCCAATTCTGTGTCTAAGCTTAGGACTAAGATGAAAATGAACTTCATTGTTTGGAAGTCATGATTATGGATTGAAAACTGAATGCCAAGTGAAGCCTCAGTTTTCAACTCTGACACCAAACTCTCCACATTAAGTTGTCCTCCTCTGACAATTTTCCTTTTAATTAAAACGCAGCCTGATGGGCAGAGTCTTGGGGCACATAAAGCGGTTATGTGATTCACTCAGCCATCCATATGCATGTGTGACCTATTTAGCTTTTAAAATCCTATTTAATGCCAAAAACTACATTAGAGAATTCAAACGAAAGCTCACAGGGAGTCCCATAATGAGACTGTTTTGATTATTCCAGTGATTAGCCCGTTTCCTCTCTCTTTAGTAATTTCATTTAGTAAAGTAGTCATTTTAAGAACAAGTAGATTTTCTTTATTGCTTTTCTAGTTTGCTGTGAAATTGGCAGGTGGCCAACCATCTGTGAAACTGCAATTATTACTATTACTTAAAATTTATCAAACCTCGTTGGTACCATGAAAACAATCCCCCTGCCCAAGAAGACAAGGCCAAGAAGCATGAAAAAGACCCAATGTTGCCCAAATGTAGGTATCACCCCATGTTTCAACCCTTGAGCCCCAAATCCCAGAAATGGCATTAGTGGGCAAAATGGGGAAACGTCGGTGCAAAACTGCAAAAAATGATTTTGATCCTGTGCCACAGGGCACCCGCTGTTCAGCACTTAGGAGGCTCCTTCTTCCTGCCAGGAGTACTATGCGTTCATCCATGAATGCATTTATTTGTCATTCAGCATTTCTTGAAGTGTGTGGGCTTGTTGGCTTCTAATGCAGTTTTACTTCTGAATAATTCCAGTAGCACTGCCTCTTTTAACCACACGTTTCTCTCTTATTCTTACTTTTTTACACATTTAGCAGTGAAACAATGGTGAGGATGTTTAAGGTACTCCTATTGGATCTCTGCTCACTTTTCTACCCCTCCTGGCTACAGATGTTTCCAAGGAGAAGGTCTGAGCAGTAAGATGGGAACCCAGGAGGGGGTTGTCCTCCAGGAATTAGAATTCAGTAGTAGCAGCCTCACCAGTGTGGGCAGACGGTCCTCTTCACGCAGACGGTCTTCCTCAGACAGCAGGAAGACACGCCTAGTCACTGGCTGTGCAGCGTCTCTCTCAGGGCCAGGGAGGCCACACGTCCAGGTTCTTCTGTGACAGACTGGGCCTATGCTTGTTGTCCAGACATAACTCTTAGTAGCGCCTGCCTTCACTCTGAAAGTGTTAAGAGATTGGATAATGACTTACACAGCTCACTTAATGCCCCATTGGAGCTCGTCCACCTATTAGATGACCTAACACATTTTTAGCCAGTGCCATCACTTTGGGGTAATAAGTTCAGGAAGATTATTCCGCAGTGTAAAGTAATATTTATCTATCCTGAAATTATCCTCCTAGCATTACGGGATCATTCCCAGCTCTAATGCGGAGTCCTGGTAAACAAGCTCATTTTCATGCTTTTATAGATGTAGTCTTACACCAAACCTTCGTCTATCTAGATGAAAGCCTCTGATTTTAGTCTATTCCCAGAGATCTCCTCCCTCTCATCATTAGTTTTCCTCATTAATAAGGCTTCAGTAGTGATTGGAGGCAACTTGTCTGCTGTCTGAAAAGTGACACACAATGGCCTGTCCTCTCAGGCACTGATGAAGGGCCATCTGGTCAGTGTGAGCTTCCCAGCTGTTTTATAATCTGAATTAAACAGTTTTGACCACATAGAACAAAGGGCAGAGACACTGTCTAGGTGGCCCATGGTGAGCCCTTGGTCTATGCCTGCAGAAAGAAAAAAGACAAAAAAAAAAAAAGGGGGGGGGGGATCAAAGAAAAACGGCAGAAAGGAAAAAAGGAAGATCAGTGTACATAACTAAGAAGCAATTTAGCCTGATGGCGTGGCTCAGCGGTTGAGCATCGAACTAGGATCCAGGAGATCCCAGTCAGGGCACATACCCGGGTTTCAGACTCGATCCCCAGCGGGGGGCGTGCGGGAGGCAGCCAATCAATGACTCTCATCACTGATGTTTCTATCTCTCTCTCTCTCCTCTCCCTTCCTCTCTCTCAAATCAATACAGATATATATTTTAAAAAGAAGCAATTTAATAAAATAAAAAACACAATTTGCAAGTTAAAAAAGAATGTTGCTTTGTTTTATATCCCAAGGCCAACCGGAATGGCCAAACATATCAAGGGTTAGTAAAAAATCCAAGTGTGCACTGAAGTGAAACTGATGATTTCTTCCTTTCCAAGAACAGGAATTTTACAGAAAAAGTACGTAAGAGGAGTAGAAGGAAAAAAGGGGACATTTTGTAACAGAATACCCTTGCACTTTGTATTTCTGACTTAGAAGTTAGAGTGCATTAAAAACAAGCTGTATGAGTGCCTTCCATGCGCGAGGTATTTTTCCAGGCACTGAAGACGGATAGGCTGGATTTCATGGCAGTTCCTGTTGTTTCAGACACTGCCGTTTGCTTTCCTATGGAACGTCAGGACGACATAACAAATCACAATCTCCTGCTGAGTATTACTTGCGGCTTCGTTTCTTTCATGGTAAGAGTCACACAGGTCATTCAAGTGCTGCCTTATCTTGCCTTTGCAAGAACTCCTAAGCATTTAGGAAACGCAGGTCTTTCTCTTAAGAAAGTGATAATTCACTGGGAAGACAGACTACACATGATTTACACATTTATTATATAAGATTGGGCCCCAATCATTTAGGATTGCTGGGCATTTGAACACAGGCTGGGTTGAAGTTCAACTGTATTTCATCTTTGATCCAAAAGTTTACTGAAAAACATAGACAATACTTTAAAGAAACATTTACATTTTTCAAGGAAAAACTTTTTTTAAACTGCGAGTCACGTTTTCAAGCAAATTATTTCTATTAAGTACACACTGTTCTAACTATTTATAAAAGCAGATCACGATGGATGGCAACTTAAGAAGACTTCATAAAGCATCAGTATGCTACTGTTCCTTTTATCCTGAAAAATGAATGTTTTTCTTTTAAAAATATTTTAAATATATAACTTGGACACACAGTGTTTTTGGCTCACTTCATTTTTGAAGTCTGACTGTGAACCAGAAAGGCAAGGGCACGGAATTTATATCCAATCATCTCCAAGTACTGACGGGGTTGCTGGGCGACTCCACTTAGCGGGGGAGAGAGGATGACAGGATAGGGTGCGAGTTCTGAGCAGGGACGTGAACAGTGCAGCTTTATAAATGTCCTGCTCCGGAAGAAGGCTCATCCATTAAGTCTGGCATCGTGCCAAGGGCAGCATGCACAGAACTTTCTTCTTTATGAGAAACCGTTTCTTGGGGGTACATTTATATTGTCCTACGTGTGTTTTCAATGTGGGCCTGGAGATTGCAGCCCTGGAGCCTTCTTAAGCATCCAGATAAGTAATTAATTTTGCAAATCACAAACATGCTCAATTTGACTTTTTGAAGCTACAGTTCTGAGACCAACTGTGCCCTTCCTAATTTGGAAATATTTTCTTTCTGGTTTTATTTTGATATGTGCCCAGCTATCCACGTTTGTTGCTATTTCTAGCATTCCTCAGGAGCTGCTTCCATGGTTGTCATAGTGCAGACAAACACTCAAGAAAACCAAGAGCTCGGAGCTTTCATAAAGCATTTATTTTTATTTGAAAACATTATACAGGCATTACATTGCCACAGCCAGTCCGTAGGGGAGCATGCAAATATCAAAAATGGAGAGTTTGCTCAACGTATTGGTGTAAATTTCTTTTTTTGGTTCATATTTTCCATTTGCGGTGTCTGGATTAGTGTGCTTTGTTATGTGGCTTGACAATAGAATCCTACCCATGGGGTAAAATCTGTACTGGTCGCTAGCTGGGGACTACTAAATGGTTATAAATCAAAAAAGGAACCCAAAACAAACAATACCACACGCTTCTCAAAAGGTTAATAGCACAAGTTAGCAATATCTAAACTAAACATTGAAACGTTTTCATGGGACACAGTGGTGCAAATTTTTCTAATTGCTTGGTCTACCTGGGTGTGAATCTCAGAGTTTGAAGATGTGGGAAGGTGTGACCAAGGCAAGCTCTGTCCCCAGTGCAAGTTTTCATTGAGGCAGGAACCTCCGCTTCTCCCTAGGCGGGGTTAGGAAAGCTGCGGTTGGCTTAGCCATTCAAATTCTATACAGGTTGCTAGTCTCACTCGTGGAGGAGGGTGGGGTGGCGCGTTGAAAAGCTGACATTTTTGCTGGTGTCTACTGACCTTATGAACTTTCAGAAATGAAAACAGCTAGAGTTAATGTCCCACACCCATTTCCCACCCCACTCCCAAAGGATCAATGTTTTTACACTGAAAAAAGTGTGTTTCCTGCTATTTTCTTTTGTTCCAAAGAATTGATCTGGAACTCCCGATCTTGGACAATTCAGTGTTATCAGCCTTTCTAAATGGAGACAAACCGACACAGTGAGGTACCCCAGGGACATGAAAATCTTGTGTACAAGGACACTGGATGATGATAAAGGGTATACAGTGAATTCACCTTAACATTCACACTAGGTTTCCATACAATGGAGTCAATTAAAATATCCTAGAAAATAATTCAGATGGCAACTTTTAGCCATCCACTGATTGCAAACCTTTTTGAAATTTAAATTTTAAAAAAGATTCCCAGTCCATTGAGTCAACTAGGAAAACTTTCATCCACTTATTTCTCCTAAGACTTTACTAAGCAACTACAAATTAGCGTCACAAAAATGAATAAAAAAAGCTAAAACATTTGGCTTAAAATAAATACTAAAAATGCAATAAATCAAGCAAATTATGCAAACCAAAGGAATGTAAACACAAAAAGAAAACCACAGTCTTTAAAGGTCTTCAGATCTGAATGAACAAAATATTCAGAGAAAGGTATTTAATTGGTTTAAAAGGTAGCAGAGAGCAGACATTGGCAAAATTGTTTTGACTGGATATAGCTTTAACATTGATTTTCATTTATCCCAGAGAAAATAAAACGTGTTTCTAAGGGGGCTGAACACAGATGAGCCTAATATCTGACTATCATAAAAGATACTTTTTCTTCTCCATCTGCAAGGGCACAGCTACCAGCCCTGGGGAGGAGGCATGCTGAGGGGCCACGTGGACGCTGACTGACGGCATGAGATGCTTTTGCCTCTGTTTTTAGCGCCTTGCTCAGGCTACATAGGAATCCTGACTAAGTGGCAGTCTGTCCTTCGACTTTACAGAGACCCCTCTGGTGTTTTGCTTTACTTGCTTAAGATTCATTGCTTTTCCTTGCCCAAAGTTTATGAGCATTTACTCTTTCTTTACAAACTCTGTAACTTTATCGAGGATTTTTTTTGAATGATGTTGAAGCCAGCCAACCATGAAGACCATTTTATATACCGACGCAAAGAATCTATTGCTAAATCATAGAGATCTGTGGTGTTTCTTGATTTCCTCTGTTTGGAAAAGGTTATTTTAAGGGCAACAGAATTAGAGTAGTGACATATCCCTCAGAGCCTTTTCGGGACCCAGCCATATTCTCTGTATCCATGAGGATGTTGTGTTGATGTATTGTTATTGAATGGATGCTAAATATAACCAAAATGCCCGACTTTCTCACTGGCAACATCTTTACCACTACACAGTGGCCAGATCATTCGAGCTATTGTCAGAGACTGCTCCCTATCAGCACCTTGACTTTGTTGGGAGGCCACAGAGCCCAAACTATTCTACAATAAAGGTAACTGCATGTTGCTGTGTTTCAGAAAGGGTGTCACACAATCAAGAGGGCAGAGGACCATGGCTTTTGCCAATACCTTGATTAATTTCCATATTATCATTAAAGGAATCTAAGGAGAAAAGAAAAGCAAATCTATTTTTTGAAGAGGGGATATAGGGAGGGGCAACAAGAGTTTTAAAACTATGTATTACCCTGAACACGTTATATTACTCCTGGGCTTTCCCATTAGCCAGAGAAATGGAATGTTCCTTATCCTGTTATTTCAGGGACTTAATTGGCAGAATCAAGGTGGCACAACAGAAAGGCAATTACCAGGAGTAATCAGAAATCAAAATGTAAAAAGGCTAACGTATTTGTTTTATATCTATTCCTGGAATAGAGAATTATGTGGTCAGTTGCCCCTCCCCACAAGGGTCACGGCACAAAGTACTTACTGAGCGGGCAATCCAACAAGTAACAGAGGAAACCATCAGCCACCAGGTCCCTAGGCTAAGGAAACTTCTCAGAGTGGAGCTCCTATGGCATGCAGCACTCAGAGACTGTGCGAAAAATAAATAAAAATAAAGTATGACTCTTAAAAAGGGACTTGCCATAGAAAAGTGGGATTTATGTTAACTACATGTGGGCCTGGCAATAGTTCCCATCAGGAGTACAAAACATCCTTCTGAAACTTGGTGTAATAAGAGTAACAATAGTAATAAAAATGATCATAACACTTGCTTTTGATTAAAAAATTTTCACAGTAATTAATGCAGGGGTGTTGTGATCTGGATACACACGAGCGGGGGATCTCTCCAAGTCAGGTGGATGAGAGCCTGGCTCCCGTGATGTTTAGCTTGTGCCTCTCCCAGGCTTTTGGGTTTGCTACCTTGCAGTCCACCTGTGTGAACTGCACCTGATAAATACCTTTCTCCACGCACAATACCGAGACAATGCGAGGCGCGGCGCCCCCTAGGCCACCCGGACGCGGGGCTCCTCTTCGGTCTCCTGGCCCAGGCTGGTGTAGGTGACCGAGGGCTCCACCTGGGCCGCGGCGGGCAAGTCCAGCACGGGGCCCGCGGGGTTGCGGAACTGCTTGTACACGCGGGGGTCCTGCGCGATGTAGGTGGAGGTGGAGGAGTAGAGCACCAGCCCGATGAGGATGGTGAAGAAAGACAGCAGGTAAAGTCCTGAAAACTGAGACACCACACACAGCTCGTTAGCACTGGGAACACATAGCTAACTGTCCCTAAAATGCCACTGAGGGCCTGATGTGGGACAGCCAGTTAAGCACAAATTAAAATGCATCAAGTTAAAAGCAAAAAGTCTCCAGTTTCACTCAACACAGAGTTGGCTGTTGTTGGCCTCCTTGAGCCCAGTAGAAACATAGATATTCCAATTAAGGTTGTCATGGAGCCACGGACACCAAACCCCTCCCCGACACAGCCACATCAGGCTCTCTCATTCCCCCAGGACCCAGTGCCCACACTGTTTGTCTTTTCAGCAGGAACTGTTATTTGACTATCTTTGCATCAAATTATCCTTGGGTGGGAAAAAACCCCTGTAACATTCCGTTCTTGCCCCCCTACCCAATCAGAAGACAAAATCAAGCAGGGTTGTATATACAGAATTTTGCTTCCTAAACGACTTGCTTGGCAGTTGATAGAGGTTTGTAAGAAAAAAAGAATGGTTTATACAAGTGTCCAAGAATTTATGTTTTTGAAAAACTACAGCTTCTGAACCTTCTTGAGTAGTTACACTGGAAATAGCTGCTTCCGTAGTTACTGGGGGAGACTGAAGTAACAATATATGTTGCCATTCTGTTGTTTCATTCGTTCGTTCATTCATTCATTCATTCTTCACTCCATTCAACAGTTTCTTTTATGTCTTCTCTATATCAAACACTGAACTTTGTACTGGGAAAAAGAAGTGAAAACATATAGTCCTTACCATCAAGGACTGGACAGTCTCAGTGGGGAAGCAGGGCTACAGGCCCAAGGGCAATACAAGGCAGTACGGTTGGCCCAGGTTCATTTTAGTCAGTAGCTACTGTCCCCGTCTTGACCACATTTTTTCCAAGGGAAAAAAGGATCCATTTGATTTCCCTATTTTATTTTTTATGCTCATATTCTAAAAGAATGAAAAACTGGTAAAAACAAAAAACCAAAAACATCCCACAAATGTTCATTGGAAGCTGGAAGAAAGGAGACCAGGAGAAGGACCCAGAGAACCTATAAAGAAAGTTGCGAGGCTACAGTAAAGAGTTAAAAGGCGGCTATGACAGGAGAGGCAGCTTTGAAAAGATCACGTAGGGAAGATAGCCCTGTGGCTAAAGTTCCTGCCGTGGGTCTTTTCCTTTCTTTCTTCTTTTCCTTCTATTTATTTTCCAGCAGCAGCAAGGCTAAAGCTAAGACTAAAGATAATTTTCCGATTTTCTTTCTAGAACGGAAACCATAGGACAGTACACCCTCAGATGGATTTATACGCTAGACTCAGCTTGCAACAGCTTCTCTTCACTTGAAACGGTCAATACGGAAAGAAGACCCCTAACTAGGTGCTGTTGCAAATGATCTCAGAAAACCTCTTTACCCCCAAATGCACTTCCCGAAATTCTACATTCAACAAATTCGTCCTTTATCTGAAACACTGGTGAATGAAATGAGTTTGTTCCTAATTTGACCATCATTTCAAATATTTTGTTAGTGACTTTCATTTTCAAAACTCCACTCGGCCTCTTTAGCTTCAAGTGGAGAGCCTTGCAGGTCCAGGGGTGAGCCTGCCTCTGTTGCAGCAGATGGGGCTGGGGGGGATTCAGAATGGGGGCTTTGGGGTTGGAACTGTTTTCTGCTATAAACTGGATTCAAATCCCAGCTCCAATGCTTTCTAGCTGACATTTTAGGCAAGTTTCTTAGCTTTTCCAGATCCATGTTTCCTTATCAGTAAAGTGGGGATAATAATTGTACCTACTATATAGGGTGGCTATAAAGATTAAATTAGATAAAGCATGTGAAACACTTACCTTAGTCCCAATATTGCAGCCAGCATTCAATTCATACTGGCTTCATTGTTATTATTATTGATGTTTTGTTGTTATTATTTTTATAGCATGCTATTATAATCAATGATTACTCTTAAAGTACCTTTCTCTCTTAATTCCTTGAATTGGGACCGTTTCTTTCTTGACCAGGGTCAAGTGCAGAGCCAGGCATAGTGAAGGCATCTACTAAATGTTATTTGATATTGGTTTTTATTTTGAATGGAGAAATTTCAGACTCAAGAAAGAAAAAAATTTAAAATTAGCCTATACCAAAGGTGTATTTGAAATTTTTTAGCTTTCAACTCTATAATCCAATGTCATTCCTCAGACATAAAATGTTCAAAAGTCATTGAAAGGGAAATCAAAGTATTGATCTGTAATCATTGGCTCCAAAGGTAATTTTCAAACCTAGGATCAGTCAGAGGAGAGTGATAGGATGATGAATTGGGAGGGACAGTGAAGAAGGCAAGAGTCTGGGTAGAGGAGTGAGGGTCATTGATCAGTGGATTAGAATAAGAAGTTTAACAAACTTGGGATGAACAAGATTTGGCAATTGAAGTCATGTAGGGGTGTTGGCAGGAAAAAATCTGATACAGGGCATCCTGCAAGAAGCATTTGAATTTCTCCCAATTTCTGATTTTGGCTCCCGTATTCTGACTTTATCAGTATGGAAAATATTTTCATATTCATTTTTGTAAAGCTAATACCTTTGCCATTGTAAGAAATAATACCTGAATTATCCTTTTTTTTGGACATGGGATCATCAAGTTGAATGATAAATTCACTACAAAGTATCTTCCTGGGACATAGATTTAGAATAACAACATGCCTAGGCTTTATTTCCAATGCATTTCCATTTAATTCATATAGAATCCACTCTAAAATTGTCAAAATACAGGTAGCATAAAATTTTATATGGTAGAGGCATCTTGGAAATCACTCAAAAGATTTTATTAACAGACGGTAGAGAAAGTCTTCATTTAACACATTAGCCCAAAAGAGGAGTAGTAAGTCAAGCATTATGATTAATCTGGATAAATATTGAAAGTTAGAAATAACAACAGAAAGGTTGTATTTGTTAAAAAGTAAGAAAAAGTTTCTTTTATTTTTTTCCTTCATAGAGTGATAGAAAAATAATTTAATCAGGTACCTAATAGGATGGCCCTCAGTTCCGGATGCCACCCTTATCCTGACAGAGCATTCATTTTAGAAAAGAAAATCCACCAAACGGAAATTCTGTATATTCCCAGCTGTTAACCTGTTATCTGCAAAGAAACACTCATTTGTAGTTCTGCAAGCAAAGGGAACAGGAGCTCCTCTGGAACTCTGCAGGAGGCCTGAGCCACCTGCGAGGCACAGATGAGGCAAGTTTCAGGCAGAGGCTCACTGCCTCCACTTAAGAACAAGGGCTCTGCCTGGAGTGTATTTGTCACCCCACTCCAGTCAACAGCAGGCCCTGGGCAGACGGTGCACGTTCTGTGCTGCAGACGCCCTCCTGCCCGCGTTTCATCTGACTTGCAGCTGTGAGCAGCTGAGACAGGATGCACCTTGCGTCAGCACTATCACACTGCACACTCCGTTTACTTCGCTGCTGCTGTTTTCCATCCTGACCGGTTCCTTTGTAATAAAGGTCAGAAAGCACTCCTGGCTGGGACACAAGCCGGCGTCCAGAGGAGGGAGCATGGGAGACTGATGACGGAGCTGCACGAAGCGCTTTAACTTCAGCGAGGGATTCAGCCTCGCTCTCAGCCAGCTGGCACCTCGGTGCGATCACTAGTTAGCTAGTGGGACATTCAGCACATCGATGAAGGGCAGATTCAATTTCTATTTTAGCTTTGGTACTGAACTTCCAAGTTGAGTTTTAATAAACTAATGACTTTAATGAGCCTAAGCTTATACAAGGTAGAAAGCCACATGGTTTGAAAGTGATTTCAAAGTATATTTATATCAACTAGAATACATGAGGAAGAGAGCAGTTTTCAAGGGCAGCTTTCTTTTTCCAGTTTAACTAAGGAGATGACAGGGGTGAGCAGAGGTGAGCATGGGCAATCCTCAGAGGGGCGTAAGGTAAAGGGTGAAGCGACTGGGCCACAGCTCTGCTTTCACTGGATGTAAGTACCAGCCACTCAGTACGGGGGGCCTGGCTTGTTCTTATTTCCCGGGGAGTGCCTTTAATAGAGTCCCTGTATGTGTATGCCTGTGTGTAACGTGGCTTCTACAAGGTGCCTGATGTTGGACTCTGGTCATTTTTGCCCAGTGAATTCGCTTGGGCCTATTAATGATCAGAACTAATCTTGATTTAACAAATAACAAGAAGTAAAATTTTTATTTGAGCTCTGACAAAGAGATGCACCACAGTCCTATCTGCAAAGCAAGACAAAGATTCAACAGGAAAAAGGAACGATGTCACTTGTGAGGTAGAAGGAAGACCTGGAAAAGGGTAGTGGGTGAGGTCTCTTAGGAAAGGGGGGGTGCATGAGACCCATGTAAAGCTACTGGAATTATCTGAGAAAAAAGGAGAGGTTTAGATTAGATCTGATGTAGCTCTGACTTGGAGAGCCAGAGGAAGCTCAGAGAAAATACAGTTGGAAGGAGGAAGGAAATGAGGTCAAACTGGAAAGAAAAGATACAGGTAAGGGTGTTTCTCAATACGTAGGAGGAGAGGGGACTGCAGGACTGGATAACCAAAAAATAATGACTCTATTCTAAATTGAGCCAGCATGTATTCGCTCTCTGTCTCTCAAATGTTTGTACACACACATCCACGCGCCCCCCCCCCCCGGCGTGACTACTGCTGACCTGATCGGATCTGCCTTCTGAACTTTCTCACTCTGAGAAACGTGAGAGAACGTTACTCCTGAAGATTTCTCCTGTATAACCTATAAGGAAGGGACACTGCTTTCAAGCACTCATGCATTCCCAAGGCTATCTGTGATGAGGGTAGGAAGGAAATAACCCAATATCTCAGACCATAGCTCAAGGGTGACATTATTGCTAAAATTTCAAAAGACAATCATCTAGCCGAAACAAGAGGGCTTCATTGGATATGAGCCTGACAATGAAAGAGGCATACCATTTGGAGACATGATCATGGTAAGAGTTGAAACTAATTCTTGAACTGTATAAGGAAGCTACTCAGAAACAATTTCAAGGGTATTTTGAAAGGTTCTTAGACATGGCTTTAATGGGGAGGTTTTCCACATAAACAAAGGATATGTGGCCACAATCATTTCACTTCTAGTTCCTATTCAAGCTTATTCTTTAAAACAGATACAGATATAACTAAGCCTTTCCATATTTTTAACTCTTTAGCAGAAAACACCTAGGAGGGAAGAATCTGGAAACCTGCAAACTTAGCAGTTGTTTCAGCAGTCAATGCAACCATAGGTCAATAGAAGATAAAGGGTAGTGACTGGTCATTCCCAAGGTTATGCAGCACAGGCTGGTAAATGTGAGGTTTAAGAGCTGCTGGGAGAATTTCCTTGTAGGGAGATTGGCCTGGCAATTTCAGCAGGCAAGTGATGCCTGGGGCGAAAATTAGACTTTTAATTAAATTTGTGAAAACTGTCCTGAATACTCTATAAATGCCAAAAAAAATTTTTTTTTAAATGTTCTTTCCCCTGTACTTCCATACTCTGTGATAGAAAATGCTCATATAATCAACTGGGACACCTAACCATGATTTCTAGACCAAGAAGGAATAAATAAGCCCAATTCTGTTTCAAACCAGCTTACACAGTTTGGAAGTTCTAGGTACCAGAGTAATTTGAAGACCCATCAGTGATTAAGTAAAATGCCAATTAAAAGAGTGAATCATAATTAAATGGAATGCTGCCATAGTGTTTGAAAGTCCAAACTTGATGGGGCTAATAGAAACGGATTTGGGGAGCCCAAGTTCTCTTGAGTCCTCACTTTATATAGAGATTGAAGGGCTGACCCTTTGGGCAATAATCTTGGAAGGGAAAAAAACCAATGTGCTGAGTTTCCTGGGTGGAAAGGAGAGGACAGCTCAGCAATAAAGTACATCTCTCAGCAGCCCCATGTGGCTGAGAGAGCTGTGGGCCACAACTGGAGCCTGGGAGAGGGATGGTGGGGAGCGGAACCAGGGGAAGCTAGTCATTCCTGGGCAGGCTGTAAGCTGGGGCCTGGTTGGGATCTTGTGACGAAAGGCTCTGCCTGGTCCTGACCTATGGCTGCTGGGTCTGAGCCAATTGCTATTCGAGGCAAGGAAACTAGACAGACCTGGCTCCGCAGAAATGCCAACATAAACAAGCTGATGCTAGACCTCCTAAACTTGGCTCTGCACTAAATTAACAAAATCATTTTTATTATTATTAAGAGTATTAAAAATGCAGAAGTTCTGCTTCTGAGTTTACTAAACTGAAAATAAATTGCCTGGAGAGGCCAGAGCTTTTCAGCTTCTTTAGAACTGCCTTACTATTGCTCTGTCTCCTACTCTCGCCTCCTCTCATTTCCCCTCTTCTTCTCCCTTCCTCATTTTTTTTTAGAAGAAAAGGGCTAAATCTTTCTGGTTAAATATTGCAATACTTCTTTCTTTTAGGTCACAGCATGGAAAATACCAAATGTGGGCATGGCACACTCTACCGCCAAACACCGTAATCAGTTGTCCCTAGGGACCAAGAATACTTACCTCCACCCCTCATCTCCCATTCTTTCACCAATTAGGAAATAACCCCAAATTCCTCTAATCTACACAGGAAGTAAGTCAGTGAATGCCCCAGTAAACAGTCTCTTCATCTATATCAGAAAACCAAGGCATGGCTAAGATTTAAATACTTGAGAAACAATTTACCCTCCAAACATGGCCTTGTTAAGGAGAGAAGCAGCAACCAGGCCCTGCCTCTGTGTCCTGACACTATCCCCAGGCTGTGCCCCCCGGTGTGATTCCAGTTCCATTCATGAGGCCTTTTGTTTGGTTTGCAAAACCAATTCATTTGGCAGTACAATTTGTGTAGTCGATCACATCTAAGGCCAATAGGGCTCTTTTACAGGCAAATATCTTCCCCTGTGGGTAATTTCACACATGAGTACAACAACAGGGAGTTAAAAATGGATTTCTGTCATTATCTTTTATATGACAAACAGACATTTTCACTTGGTTTGATGAATTGATAGGATTCCTCGTTCATGCAGATTTCTATCCTCTGCAGTCCCACAAATGAAGACCATGATAGTCAAATCGGAAGTGAAAGAAAAGGGGACTACCCTGTGGGAGTGTTTAATTATAGGTTGTGACAACAAAGGCTGTGTGATGGCTCATTTATGTCACCTTCCCATGCATCATTCTTATTATCAATATTCAAAAAAGGGATTACACTTGTGTGCAAGGTACACTGAGCAGTGGCCTTGACACAATTTACACTTGCATCACAAGACATTTCCCTCCACACAACACAGGGATGCATAATGGGCTGGATTGATTCAGGAGGCTGAATTTTAAGCTAGTGAAAGATAGTTTATAGAAGTAGCAGTGTTGCTGTTCAACACAGCCCAGAGAACCCCTGTTCTAGTACAATGGAATCAACAGCTGGAAATGGGAGTGGCCCCACTCACTATTACATTTAGTGATCCACTAGTAAAATTTTGCTTCCTGTCACTGCAACCTTATGCTCTGTTGATCTAAAAGTCTTAGTTCCAAAGACAGGAATAATTTCACCAGGAGACACAAAAACGATTCCATGGAACTTCTGAAAGTTAAAACCACCACCTAGCCACTTTGGGCTTCTCTTGTTTCTCAATCAACATGGAAAGAAGGGGGTTCTTGTTACTGTGCTGACTGGGGTGGTTGATTTTGGTTACCAAGGGGAAATTGGGCTGCTGCATCACAATGGAGGTAAAGAAGAGTGTATCTGGAATACAGGAGATCCCTTAGGCATCTCTAAGCATTACCATCCCCTGTGAACAAATCAATGGAAAATTTCAACAACCCAATTCAGGCAACACCACTAATGGCCCAGACCCTGCTCAATGAAGGTTGGATCACCCCACCATACAAATAAACACAACCATATAAATAAATACAACCATTTCCTGATATTCCCAGGAAGTATCATGCGGTGATTCATAGAATGGGCTCCAGAGTCAGAATTCTGGCTTCTGTATTTCGGTTTTCTACTTCCTTGTTTTGTGATCTTGCACAAGTTCCTTACCTCCCATGCCTCTAGTCACTTACCAGTGAACTAAGGATAACAGTGCGCGGCACATAGTAAATGTTCAATAAATGTCAGCTATTGTTATCTTTACATCACAAAGAGTAAATGCTAAAGCAAAAACAGATATAAAAACTTTCCTCAAGAGCCCTTTCTGAGGCAAGCATGAATCAAGTTGAACTGCAAATGCATTTATAGAATTGGCTATTTAAAAGGATAACAACAATCCACCCGTCGGGAATGGAAGGCTTTTGTGCCAATGCAAATAATAAACCCTTGGTTTACAGGCTCAATATTTGGACTCAGTTATGTTCAGTTTTCTTGCAATGATGCATAATTATAGAAGTCACAGAAATCCTCATAAATTCCTATTCTGCTTCACCTTGTTTATTAATTTTGAGAAACTACTCCCCATTGGCACACATCACATTGGAGCATCCATTAGTCTATGTAAGTTAGTAATTAATTTTGGTCCCTTGGTGTGGTAGACTGAAAAGTGGCTGCGCAAGATACATCTTAATCCCTGGCATCTTTAAATGTTAGTTACCTTATTTGGAAATAGGTCTTTGCAGATATAATTACGTAAAAGATCTTAAGATGATAGATCTTCCTCGGTGTTATGGACTGAATTATGCCCCTTGTATTTAGAAATGGGGCCACCCAAAAAACAAAAGTCTTGGACAAGTGAATTTTACCAAATATTCAAAGAAGAATTAATGCTTATCCTTCTCACACTATTACAAAAAAATTCAAGAGGAGGAAAGACTCCCATGCTCATTTTATGAGGTGAGCATTGTCCCAATTCCACAACCAGATAAATACACTGTAAAGAAAGAAAGTTGCAGGCCAATATCCCTGATGAACATGGATGCTAAAATTTTCACCAAAATACTAGCAAACCGGATCAAGCAATACAGTAAAAAGATCACACACCATGAGCAAGTGGGATTTAATCTATAAAGATCTCTCATTTCTCTATTGGTCTCCTTTCTTGCAACCTGAGAAGTATTCTAAGAAGAGAACCATATTTAAGAAGTATAATTAATAACAGTTCTAAATTAAGTATGATAATCTTAGTTAGCAAACAAAGCCACTGTCTACTTCTTCCTAAGTATTTTCTTGTACAGACATTCTCTGGTTTATGATGGTTTGACATACAAATTTTCAACTTTATGATGGTGCAAAAGCTATACAGATTCAGTAGAAACTGAACTTTGATCTTTTCTCAGGCCAGTGATATGGAGTAAGATACTCTTCTGTGATGCTGGGCAGGAGCCATCTGAGACCCTATAGTGTATTCACTGTGTTAGATGATTTTGCCCAACTGTAGGCTAATATAAGTGTGTAGAGTATGTTTAAGGTAGACTAGGCTAAGTTATGATGTTTGATATGTTATGTGTATTAAATGCATTTTCAACTTATATTTTCAATTTATGATGGTTTTATCAGTATGTAAGCCCACTATGGGTCGAGGAGCATCTGTATATCATCTCATTTCATTTTCAAAACACTGACCTGTGAAAAAAGGAGGGAGCACCATGATGGTCTTATGATGACAGCTGACACAGTGCTCAGAGTCCTCAACCCTCCACCCAGTTCTCTTGCCATCTCCTAACTGCTTGGCGAACTGCATTGCAACATAATTCTTTTTTGTTTCTTCCATTCCTTATATTCAAGCTTCTAAGAGCAATCTATATCTCAGTTGCACAGGGGAAGAACTAAAATTCAACATATTTGGAATAACCTTAATGGATTATTGATGAACTAAGAAGCTGCTCTTTCTTAATTCATAGCAATGAATGATCATCAAGAAATATTGCCATGGCCGCTGGATGGAGAAACCCTTTGACAAAATGAAAAATGAGTTCTCCTGCAACCATATTGGAATCCTTTATTTCCTTCTCTTACATTTACCTGGTGGTGGCAGGAGAGACAGAGAAATGAAATAAATGGGCAAGTAATTTATTGCAAAGAACATCATGATGTGTCAGCTGTCAAGGAAGAAATCATATTATGATTTTAATGGCTAATCAATATTGTTTAAATAAGAAGTTCAGTACATGATAAATAGGTGCTGTCTTCTCTTATAGAGCTCTCAACACTCACTTTTTAATTCCAGAATATCACAGAGGAGCACTGGCATTGAGTCCATAATAAAATATTCAACATAATTATTATTACATATTCATAGTCCATGGAGTGCTATAAAAAATGTGACAGACATTCAATGACACTGTTACTTTTTCTTTTTTTTTAATGTTTAAAATATTACAGATGTCCCTTTTTCTCCCCACTGACCCATTCCACCCCTTCCACCCCCCTCCCAGTCCCTCACCACACCATTGTCTGTGTCCTTGGGTTATGCAGATATGCATAGAAATTCTTTGGTTAATCTCTCCCCCCAACCCCCTCTTTCCTTCTAAGATTTGTCAGTTTGACCCATGCTTCCATGTCATTGAATCTATTCTGTTCATCAGTTTATTAAGTTCTTTAGATTCCACATATAAGTAAGATCATGTGATGTTTGTCTTTCTCTGCCTGGCTTGTTTTGCTTAGCATAATACTTTACAGGTCCATCCATACTGTCCCAAAGGGTACAAGATCCATCTTATTTATGGCTGTGTAGTATTCCATGGTGTGAATGTGCCACAGCTTTTTAATCCACTCATCTACTGATGGGCACTTGGGCTGTTTCCAGATCTTAGCTATTGTAAACTGCGCTGCTATGAACATCGGGGGGCATATATTCTTTCTGATTAGTGTTTCAGGATTCTTAGGATATATTCCTAGGAGTGAGATCACTGGGTGAAATGGCAGCTCCATTTCTAATTTTTTGAGGAACCTCCATACTGTTTTCCACAGTGGCTGCCCCAGTCTGCATCCCCACCAGCAGTGTACTAGGGGTCCCCTTTCTCCACACCCTCGCCAGCACATGTCATTTGTTGATTTGTTGATGGAGCCATTCTGACAGGTGTGAAGTGATACCTCATTGTGGTTTTAATTTTCATCTCTGATGATTAGCGATGTTGAGCATTTTCTCCTGTGTCTCTTGGCCATCCATATGTCCTCTTTGGAGAAGTGTCTATTTAAGTCCTTTGCCCATTTTTTAATTGGGTTGTTTGTCTTCCGCTTGCTGAGTGCTATGAGTTCTTTGTACACTTTGGAAGTTAACCCCTTATCAGATTCATCCTTGGCAAATATATTCTACCATACCATGGGTTTCCTTTATATTTTGAGGCTGTTTTCTTTTGCTATGCAGAAGCTTTTTAGTTTGATGTAGTCCCAATTGTTTATTTTTTTCTTTTGTTTCTCTTGCCCTAGGAGATGTATCAGTGAAAATTCTACTACGTGAAATGTCTGTGACTTTACTGCCTATGTTTTCTTCCAGGATTTTTATGGTTTCGAATCTTACACTTAAGTCTTTTATCCATTTTGAGTTTATTTTTGTGTATGGTGAAAGTGGGTGGTCTAGTTTCATTTTCTTGCATGTAGTTGTCCAATTTTCCCAGCACCATTTATTGAAGAGACTGTCTTTACTCCATTGGATGCTCTTGCCTCCTTTGTCAAATATTAACTGACCATAATGGCTTGGGTCTATTTCTGGGGTCTCTGTTCTGTTCTGTTGATCTGTATGTCTGGTGTTGTACCAATACCAGGCCGTTTTGATTACAATGGCTTCGTAGTACAGTTTGATATCCAGTAAGTGACCCCTCCCACTCTGTTCTTTTTTCCTTTTTAAATTAAGCTTTGTACCTATTATAAAAATAAAATTATCTAATGTCTTAAGGCTTAAATATTCTCTTGTTTCCATGTTCCCTTAGCCATCCATCAGTATAATCAAAGAATGAATCAAAGCAATGACTAGCTATTGTGGGATCTAAACTTTTTACTTTTCAGCTGGTTTCATTGACTTGAGATGCAAAGAGTCCACCTCAATCAAAAACTTTTGTGCTTCTTATGTGAAAATTCCTAGATAATGTTTAGCCTAGAAAATTGAAGTTTAAACTCAAATGTTTCTTGTAGAAATAAGCCTTTCACTGAATAAATAATTGCTGAACACCTACCATTCCAGGCTCTGTACTAGACACTAGGGATCCAGCAGAGAAGAGACATGTAGTACTCTTCTTATCTGGAGCTTAGTTCTTATATAAAGTCAGTCTTTTCATTTAAAGATGAGACTAGTACACAAAGGAAACACCAAGACACTCCATGACTGCTGGGACCTCCACAGGGCCATGGGAAACAGGCACACTCCTGCACACAAATGCCTGGTTCCATGGAGCATCAGAAAAGAACTGGGTGTGAAACTGGCAGCCAAAATTGACATTCAAGTTAGGCTGAGTTACACTGCTAGGTTTGAGCCCCACAGAACAGTTTACAATGTGTTTATTTAAAAAATAAAACCATGTCCCCAAAGATATTTAAATGAGAAAAAACTGTAAGTATAAACTACATTAGTGCTTAGCAATGCAATGAGTGAAGAGTTTAACTTATGTAAAAATAATGAGAAAAACAGACACAAACACTTCAATTTTTTTTGGTTCATGTTTGTCAGTTAAAATGGAGACTGAACCATTTACAACCTTCTAATTAGTGTCCGGTTGCAATTATGTCCCATTTTTTAATGTCAGAGATTCGTATTTAGATTTCCTTTTTATTTGAGAGGACTGCTAGCTTTATGTATTTTTAAACTGAAAATAGCTTTATGGTTTTATGATTATAAGAATAACAAATGTTCATGTACTGTTTCAGCAATACATAATTTATGCAATACCTAAAAGCGTGAAGAACATGAAATATAAGCACTCAAAATTCTACCATCCTTACTAATGGCATTATTTACTGAGTGTTCACCGTGCCAGATGCTGCAGTAAGTGATTTACCTGCACTCTTTCATTTCTATACAGGGATCCTCATGCTACCAGTTATAGAGTATCCACTATTATGACCTCGATTTTGCAAACAGGGAAACAAAGGTTGAGGGAAGCTCTTTTGCACAAGGCTGTATAACTGGTAGCATCAGGGGTTCCTGTAAGAATTCAGAGGGTAAACCTGGACAAAACCTGGATTTTTATTTTCACTGACCTCTAAATGACATTTGGCATTTCATTATAAATGTGAGCAGCGACCTACATTAGCATTAGCAGTACCATAGACCGTAGATGTTTTTGCTAATAGAAATCACATATATTTTCAAGTCGCATTACAACTGCAGCAGATCTCTCCAATATTGCTTATATGCATCAACTGCTTCAAAATGACAGTACTTATTAGATGTGCTTCACATCTTGTGATTTGATATATTACTATATCATCAAGTTTTAAAATATTTTGATTATTTTAATTAGCCTGGTTTTCCCCGCTATGTATTTATTTTAGACATTTAAAAACATTGTGATAGGGATCACCAGGCTCACCAGATTGTCAGAGGAACCCCCAGCACAAAAAAGTTAGGGAGCCCTTGGCAGCAGTGAGCTGAAACTCACCCCCAGGTGGTCTGTCTCCAGAGCCTGGGCTCAGGCTTGCGACAACTCTGCCATGCCTGCCCTTGGACTCCTGTCACATTTCGGTGAATGCACATTCAGATCTCTTTCAGATTTGGAGAGAATTAATTAAGTGGTGATTAACTCAAGGAAGAAATCAAGGAAACGTTCTCAAGAACAGGAACCTTTCCCCACTTCATACTCTCAAGGAGGCAGGGGGACAATGTCATTATCTGGGGCTCTGTCATGAATTGGGGAGCAGTTCAAGACTACCAAAAAGTTATATCCCAGGTAGTGGAATAGGTCATAGATCAAACTAACCTACAAGTGTAAAAACATCAGAGACATTCTCAAACAAAAAGAACTCAGAGATACGACTCTTGTGGGCTCTTTTTTTGGAAAAACACCACCACCACCCAAATTACTTAATGATAAAATCCAGTCACTCATTAGATTGGAAAGAACGGGGCACAATGCTCAATTAAAAAACATACATCAAACAGTAGCTACAAAGTTCTGAGAAAAAGAAAATGTAACCCAGGAAAGTTATCCTTTGAAACCAAATATAAGAATGTTTTCAAGAAAGCAAAGACTTGGAATATAGAGCCCCTATGAACACTTCCCGAAAGACCTAGGCTAGCCCAATAACACTTTTGCAGTGATTACAAAGTCTCCCCTTCTTCAAGGCATTTGACCACCATCTGCTGGAAAATATTTCCTATAAATGAACAAATTGCGCTGTGGACAGCCTGTACGACTGCACACAGCAGCCCTGCTCCCTGACAAGACCAATAATGATGAAAGCCAGGCAACTGAGACAAGCCAAAACAAGGGGTTCAGAAAAGAAGAGCCTGCATGTCAGAGGCTGGTGGTTTAGCAAATGTAATAAGTACGGAAATGAGGCTTAAAGATCATAGGGATTATATTGATAGAAATTAACTTATTAACAATAGTTGACAACATAAAAACAATAGAACAGAAATCAGGAAACGAGGGAAAGGCAGTGTTATCTTTTGTAGAAAGGGGCGAATAAATATTCTCAAAACTTTAAATATAGAGTTGGAGAAAAGCTTCCCATCCATGGTAGCCCCTGGAGGTGTGTAGAGCGATGGCCCTGCTTCAGCCTTTAATGTTTGAGCCAATCTTTGCTCTTTGTCTTTGCAAACTGACGTTCTGATTTCTATGAGCCTGGGCCATTCATATTCTGGTCCATGGTAGAGGGATCCATACAGGCCTGCTGAAAAAATTAGGAGTCGGATTGTGCAGGAGGGGGCCAGGCTGTGCACCCCGTGACAAACACATCCAGTGCATTCTCCTGGTTTTGCAACTAGTTGGTTTTTCCCACCTATGGCTCAGTCCAACCACAAACTTTTCCATATGAAACTCCTGCAACACCTCTATCTAGTTCCATTGTCCCTCACAGCTTGTCCTGATGATGTGAGTCTAAAATACCTGTCTATGATGTGGAGTTTATGAACAGATTCACATAGAAGGAATTTTTACTTCAGGCTACAATTCTGGGCTTGCCTCAAAATTTGTCCCCGACTTCTCTAATCCTTCCAGGACTTTTGGTAAATGGAAATTGCTACTGTGGCAGAGACTGGCTATTTTGTTCACTAAATCTATTTTCTTTTCTTTCTGCACAAGCAGCTTGACTCCATTCCCCAGCTTTCCTTCATTTAGGTGTGGCCATGTGGCTGAGTTGTGGCCAGTGGAATGGGGGGGAGGTTATGGACACCAATGTAGACCCAGCCAGAAAAGCCCCTAGACAGTCTCACAGAGAGGTGCAGAGAGCCCCAAGGGCCTGCCCAGGGGCTGGTCAACTTTTTCTTAAAGATCTAGCTAGTAAATATTTTAAGCTTGTGGGTCACACAATCTCTGTCACAGCTGCTGAGTGCAGTCATTGTGGGCAAAAGCTGTGCTCCAATAAAACTGTATGTACAAAAACAGGGGCTGGCTCACAGTCATAGTTTGCTGATCCCTGCCCTTGAGGATGGAAGGGGCCTGGGTTCCTGAGTGGTTGCAACGGGAGCATTCTCTCCCCTCTGTAGAAGCTATTGACACTTGCCCTAACTAACTCAGCAGGATGGAAACCTCTGGAGACACTGCCCTGAGTTTCCAGGCAAGTGGAAACCAAGTCCAAACATTCCTTGCTCTGTCACCTTGGTATTTTGTGTGAAATGCTTTGATGCCTCGGTGATGCCAGTTTCTCCAATTCTCTACTCACCACTGACAGTTTAGAAAACAGGAAAAGGGTCATAAAAGCTAAGCATTAATTCAAAAATCACCCATTTATAATTATATTTAGGAATGTGAACTTAAAATCCATAGCCTTTTAAGATGCCCTTCTTACAAAAAGGAATATGACAGGCTACTTATGAGAGCACTTTTATAAATAAGATGTGTCGTGTCGTTTTTATGTGCATCAGCTGCCACAGGCCGAGGCTGCCTGCCCTGGCTTTTCAAGGGCAGTTCCATTACTGAAATCGCTCGCTGCCACAGAGGATCAACCGGGTCGCCTGGTTCCAGATTCTAATCCACAGCTAATGAAAGATTCCACGCATAATGCAATCTCGGCAGAGCTCTGGCACCGGCTCTCAGATGTTAAGGATGCTTCAGATTGCTGGTCTGTGCGAGTTGCAGCAGTTTGGAATCTCATCCTTGCATTAATCCACCTTGATGCTCTTATTATCTTTATTTATAAATAGAGTTAAGCACCAAAGCAGTACCTGGCACATAGCAAGCATAGAATAAATATTTACTGGATGAAGTTGTTTTAAATTTAGTGCGTAATAATGTATTATTAAATTAGCCCCACATCCAGAGTTATTACACTTTTCTTGCCAAACCTCATAGCAAGAACAAACACAAAGACGACAGTGACAACACCAGTAAGAGAAACAGGCATACATGGGAAATAATGTAATTTTTAGTGGCCAACAGAGAGGGTCAGGTGGAACCTGGAGCTCCACCCTTGTCCTCACAGGGTGCAGTCTGGATTGCTGGAATAGGGAGCTGACAATGTAAGAAAGTTTGCTAACTATTTGTCAAGCATAACACACAGCAATTATAAAAAATTTATCTGGTATAAAGATGAGACTAAAACATGCAGAACGTTTTCTAATGAACACATTCAGATGGAATTCTTAAAAAAAAAAAATCACACGAATCACATTACTCAGGATAGCTGAAGTAGCCTTCTTGGACAAATGACTTTGAAATCTTTCTTTCTCCTTTTTTAAAAATGGTGACTATATGGGTAATTGAAACATTTTTCTGATGTAAGCGTGTAAGTTTTACGGAGCTCATACTTCCTCAACATGTTACTCTTCTAATAGGATCACCAGTGGCTTCCTGCTGTTCAGTTGGGGAACCATAGACACCAATTGCCTGAGAGGAGTGTTTGAAGGGAATTTGGACTTACAATGCTCATTTTTTCTCTCTAACAATGTCTTGTTTATTTTGAAAAAGCTAAGAAAATAATCTCTGCTTATGAAGTTACTCTCAATTTTAACTATTACAGCAATTCTGTGGGAATATTCAGCCTTGAGAAGGCACTAGCAAACTGTGTGAAGTAAGCCATTTTCTTTTTAAAAGGGGGTATCCTATATATTCCGTCTTGGCTGCTATTTTTCCTGAAGAATGATCAGTGCACGATGGCATAGCATGAATGAACTTATTGGTATTTTATTTTAACAACCCTTGAATGTTTTCTATTTGTGGCTATTGCCTAAAAATTCTATTATAAGCAATGAAGGAAGGAAGGAATTCAGTTGAAAATGACTGACATCATACTTTCTAAGTTCTCATGCACGAGACCCCAGGTTTTGCCTTTTCAAAGAAGGAATAAGAGAAAATTCACACAAAATTGTTAAAAGCTACATCTAGTCACAAAATCTTAATATGAGATTTGTATCCTAAAAATGGGGATAGAGATGACTAATCCTGAACCACACATCTAATCAGGGAAATGCTTCACAGTTGGTCACCATTTATAAATTATTGAATCTCTTAAAAAACTCCATACGGCACATCTCATCACCTTGAAGTTTGGAGAGTAAAAAACTGGGTCCAAACTACTTAGCTGAAAGGTAAAAAGAAGCCATGATTTAAATCTAGGCTCCTTTGATTTCGCAGTACATGCTTTTTTTTTTTTTTCCCACACCATATTGCTTGAATTCATACTTCACACTATAAATACGGAAGTAGTCCTCCCACTCAATTTATTTTCTCCCCACATAACTTAATGTTTCCTTCGTTAAAGTCACACGTTAGTAGGTAAACACAGCTACCCTTATTTGTCCTGCTGTAATTAATGTCCTCCTCTGGTTGGCAGAGTAATGGTCCCCAAAAGATGGTCACATCTTAATCCCCAGAACATGCATTTTATCTTACATAGTAGAAGGGATTTTGGAGATGTGATTAAAGATTTTGAGATGGGGAGATTATCCTGAATTATGTGGGTGGGCTCAATATAGTCAGTTACACAAGGGAAGCAGGAATGGCAGTCAGATGGGAAGATGCTATGCTGCTGGCTTTGAGGACAGAGGAAGGGGCCAGGAGCCAAGGCATGTAGGCAGCCTCCAGAAGTTGGAAAAGGCAAGGAAACAGATCTCCCTTAGAACCTCCAGAAGTCACACACTCTGCTGACACTTGACTTTACCTCAGTGAGTCTTCTGACCTCCAGAACTGTGGGTAATAAGTTTGTCTTGTTTTAAGTCACTATGTGGCAATTTGTTATAGCAGCCATAGGAAACTAATACATACCTTTTCAATTTTAAGTGTTCTTGTTTATACAATAAATATAAGAAGATAGAGTTTATAATTGATCAAGCTCTGACCTTGGAAAGCCAACACACCATCAAATTGAAAAGCTTCCATGTAAATCTTCACCCTGGCTGGGTGGCTCAATTGGTTGGATCATCATCTCATTCGCCCAAAAGCTTATGGGTTTGATTCCCAGTCAGGGCACATACCTCGGTTTTGGGTTCAATCTCTGGTTGGGATGTGTACAAGGAGGCAACCGATCAATGTTTCTCTCACATTGATGCTTCTTGCTCTATCAAAAAACATATATAAACATATCCTTGGGTGTATATTAAAAAAAAAAATCTCCCTGGGTTTGGTTTTGGGAGGTCGCAGAGGCTCAGTAAAGCTTTATTCCTACAATTTCCATGGATTTCTAAAGATTTACTGTTCTGGATTCAATAATGCTGTCAGGTAATAAAGAACAGAAATAAATAACCACTTCTCAAAAGTCTTGTAAAATTAGAGTTTGCAGGAGCACTATCCCATGCAGACAGTCTATTTCATAAGTGGGTCATTTGCTTTCCCAGGATGTGGGGTTTCATTGCCCAGTCAGCACAAGAGGCAGAGAAGCCGAAGGCAGTGGACGGATGGGAGGGAAGGGAATGGATTTTTTTCCAAGGGTGGAAAGCGAGAAAAAGCAAATAATCAATGCTGGGCAGGAGAGCTTCGTTTAATCATTTAGTTCTGCCTGGGTAAGCAACATCAGTGAGCAAATAGCCCTCCCCTCGAAACCTGCAGGTATTTATAACCAGACCAGGAGGTTGTTTGGAGTAAAGACATTCTGATTAGGTGAAAGAATAAACTATAACTGCAGACTGTAGTTAAACCAAATGGGATCTTAGAGGCCACTGGTCATTTCTCAGCACTGGAGTGCGAGGCCCCTCATAGAGTCCGTCTCACATTCTTGTCCAGCTCCTCCAGTGAGGAGAACCCCTCAGACAGTCTATTCCACTTTGAATGACTGATTGCTAACAAGGTTTCTTCATATTTAGCTGTAATCTTATATCTTCACCCTGTGGTGCTAGTTCTACCTGCTTGCAGCCACATAAAGCAAGTCTGAACCAGTGGCTCTCAATTCTGGCTGCAGGGAAGCCTTTAAACATCTGATTTTTCAAGCTGCGCTGCAGACCACTTACATTGGAATCAGTGAGAGTGGGACCCAAGCATTGGTACTTCTTAAATCCTTCAGGGGATTCCAGTATACAGCCAAGGTTGAGAGTTACTGGCTTAAACTTCCTTCCACACTATGCTGTTCTTATAGTTAAAGATGCCCTCACTTGAATGGAATCTTCTCTTTCTTAGGCTGTGGCTCTCAACCATCCCCTTAGAGCAGACATTGCGAGGCAACTAGCAGTCATTACTATGCAGCCTGGAGAGGAATAGCGTCAGAAACCACCAGGGAAGACCTGGTAGCCCAAAGTCTGTGGTATGACTGACTTGGTTCCTTTCATGTTTTTAAAAGTATAACCAGATAGGTAAATTGGACTTTATCAAAATTAAAATGTTTGTGTTTCCAAGGACACTAGCAAGAAAATAAAAAGACAACCACAGAGTGGGAGAAAATATTTGCACATGATAAGGGTCTAGTATCCAGCATATGTAAAGAAATATTACAACTCAATAATAAAGACAAATACCCCAATTAAAACTGAGCAAAAATATTTAAATAGACATTTCTCTAAAGAAGATATATAAAAATATAACCACCTCCTCCCACTGCTACACACACACACACACACACACACACACACAATACCCCATCATGTGACATCACCATCTTTAAATTTTGAAAAATTTGCCAAGATTTTTGCACTGACCCTAAATTTCTCTTATAGATCAAAGTACCTCCAAAAGGGATCATTTAAAAAAATCACTTTTCTGAGATGGCCCATCTGGCTGTGGTGAGAAACCTGTAAGCCACTCAGAACTGCCCTTCTGTCCAGCTCTGAAGGGCCTCTCCTCTGGGAAGCAAGCCCAAGGCCAATTTCAGAGGCAAGCAATCTGAGCCCTGGGAGGGAAAAAAGAAACCACCCTGGATTTTTCCAAACAATGACTTTTTAAAAAAAAAACACAACGTTTTTTCATTGAATTTTTTTAGAGAGAGAGGACAGGAGAGGGAGAGAGAGAGAAAGAAACAGGAATGATGAAAGAGTTGTTGATCGGCTGCCTCCTGCATGCCCCCTACTGGGGATGGACCCCACAACCCGGGCACATGCCCTGACTGGGAATCGAACCCTAACCTCCTGGTTGATGGGTGGACACGCAACCACTGAGCCGTGCTGGCTGGTCGTATCTGTTTAGATATTCCGTCTTGTCCTTTTCTGCAATGGCCATAGTCCCCATTGACCCGTATCTCACAAGACTAGTTAAAGAATGGCAAGCAGGCCTCTCCTCACACACCAGTTTGAATCATTTGTTAATAGTTGCACGGAGTGTAGCATTTAAAAGATAACACATGGCCTCCATGTGCCACCCAATTAATCATGCCTGCCTTGGGTTACCCGGCAGAGGTGGGGAACGTCCGGCCCACTGGCCGTATATGGCCTGAGAAATCATTTGGTCTGGCCCTGCCAAGGCAACCGCAGGTGGGACTCGGAATTCAATAAATCTAGGAGCTTTTTCATAGCTAGTTTTTAAGTTGATAATTTTGTATGGCGTGAGAGTGATGTTACAAATATCCAGTGGCCCTTGGCAGGAAAAGGGTTCCCCACCCTTTAGGGTGTAGGTAGCCTTCAGAAAGACTACCATCTTTGGACTGAATAGTTTCTTCTTTTCTTCAGGACTGACATATTAACTGTAAATATTTCACAATATCTCTTTGCATTCCTTTACTCAAACCCCAATCTTATAGTAAAGAAGCTACAGTTGACCCTTCAGTAAGATGGGGATTAAGGGTGCCAACCTCCTGCACAGTTGAAAATCCATTTATAACTCTGACTCCCCAAAATCTTAACTACTAATAGCCTACTTTACTGATAACATAAACAGTTGATTAACACATATTTTGTATGTTATATGTATTATATACTGTTCTTATAATAAAGTAAGCTAGAGAAAAGAAAATATTATTAAGGAAATCAAAAGTAAGAGAGGATACCTTATGTATTGTATGTATTTATTTGAAAAAAATCTGTGTGTGAGTGGGCCCGCACAGTTCAAACCTATGTTATTCAAGGATCAACTGCACTTCAAGTGCATTAACATTTTCCATTCATATTTGCAGATACAAAAATATCTGCAGAACAGAAACTGCAGGAACTGCGTCTTTTGTCCAGGGCCTTTGGTAGAATCCATTTTGCAGTTATAGTTTGGAAATTGCACAAATCTTCCTAGCTTTAGGCTGAACAAAGAGTCCCTTCTGGGCAGAATGGTGTCAGAAATTCTGTCCCCCATTCCTGAAAGCCCTTCCTCTATGGAGGCTTCTTAACTTCCACTATCAGTTGTTTGTAGTTACTGGTCTCTAATGACAAAAATGTTGCCTCTGTCTTTAGTTGAAATGTAAATACCCAGGCCTCAGGGGTTAGCACCTGGTTTCAGCCTTATCTTCCTACACAAATCAGGGCATCTCGCAGCAGGGGAGTCCTACCTGTCTCCCTGGGAGGTGAGCGCGAATCCTCAGAGGGTCCTTACCTTGTAGTGGAAGAGAAACAATCCACAGAACAGGCTGTACAAATCTGCCGTGAGCAGGGACAGGTTGACCGACGTGGCGCTGGTTTTCTTTATGACAACGGGCATGAAGCTGTAGAGACCAAACATGCAGGCACTAAAGCCAACGTAGAGCAGGCCTGGGGGGAGAGGAAAGAGAGGCAACATCACAGCCTCCTCCAGGGCCTCTGAGTCCACAGCGGGGGAAGGAGAGGCACCCTGCACACCACTGATCATTCACAGAGGGGAGCCTTCCTTTCACTCCATTAACTGATATTTAATATTGGGTAATACGTAGCTAAAATATAAAAAGTAAAAAACCCCCAAAACTTCCTGCTTCTCCTATATATGTAGTATTTTGCTTCTTCTAGGAAGGAGTGGCTTTCAGTGGCTACGGTCAGAACGTGGAGTCAAGGCTTCTGAATTCTGTTCTCAGTTGTGTGGTAATTAATGTCTATCCATGTCTGTTAAAACTTTTTCATCTTTTAGTTTTTTATTTGCAAAATAAGAACACGTATTGGTATCATGTATTGTTCATAATGATAAATAATTACATAGTCCTTAAAGTTGAGGGGCTTACCTGTCAGAGAGACTGGGACTATGAGTACTGAAATGGAATCCTAACTGCGTGGCCTTGGGAGGACAATGTCATTGCTCTGAGCACAGATGATCTTCCAGATTTGTGAGTCTTGCGCAGCCCTATGGCCAGCACACAGAGACCTGTTTCTTTATCACCTTTCCTAGCATGCTGTGGGTGTCACATGTAAGTCCTTCTGTTTTATAAACAAATAGGTAAATGCTTTGCAGACCACCAAAGAATTAAGTTGTGCAATAGAGAAAGAAAATGCCCTTAAAATGCTATATGGTCATCCAGTCTCAATCTCATGCTCTAAATCTCTCTCCTTCTGAATCTATCTAATTATAAATAGATACACAATTGTTAATAATAATTCCATAAAACACAATTTTGTTAGGTCTCAAGCAGAAGTTTATGGCTAAATCTAGAATTTGGTTTATTTTTTTGTAGATGTTGATACAACACAAATGTAAAAAAATAATGCTCATCCCTCTACCTTGAAAGAATAAGGCATAGAATGAGCATAAGTAATAAAATTCAGTGGATCTTTGGCTTCATAATATAATGAAAGTAACCATCCTTTCCAAAGGAATCCTCAATACGATGTATCTGGTGTGGGCTGTGGACAGGCGGCTTCCTTGAATCCTGTGCATTTTGGAGGATTTGGTAGGTACTGGACATCCAGCCCCTTTGACTAGGAAGACCAGTGACTCCTCCCAGGAGAAGTTTATTTTTCCCGTATGCAAAATATTTAAGGGCATAAATAATCATTCTATACATTTCTGACCCTAAGTTTAAGGAAAGCCACATCAAATCTATACACAAAATTATTCTGAACAGTGAGTAAGCAAACTCAGTGCAACAGCCCCCTCTAGTGTGGCAGAAGCGTCCCAAGAGGAAACCAGAATAGCCTCTCCTATTCCATCAAGCACAAGTCCTCTCCCAGATGTTCTGTCACAGTAGTATCAGATGGCTTTCAACTCTCCAGCAGAAGTCTTAATTCCCTAAAAATGGTCAACTTTCCTATACTTGGGTCTCATGCTACCTATTTTTCATTTTTCTTTTAACCAAATTACAAAAAATGCAATACTAAATAACCTATGGTCAATACATGAAGAGACATAAAAATTATTTCAATATTCCTGAGGCTAGGGGCAAGATATATTCCTAAATTAATTCACTAAAAACAATCAAACTTGATCCAAACAGAGTCCGGACACCAGAGCCTATTTTTTTTTTTTTTTTTAGGAAAGCATGACTGATTGAGATTATACGTGACTGGGCTAGAAAGTTCCAGTGATGGGACAAATGGACTGTATTAACTTTTGACTGACAGCTACATAGTGGCTGCAATAACCATGTTTATAGACAGGGCATGTGTATAACCATTTCTTAATTGAAATGTTTTCTTTCTCACTGAAGATGGAATTCATTCACTCTTGTCCTCATGCATCAAGAGACTTAAGCTAAAGAGATCGGAAAGAATACTGTCAGCTAATACTGACTGAGAGCTTGCTGTGTGTCATGTACTTATATACATTAATTAATTAATCCCCACAACAGTATAACGCCATTTCTAGTGTTACCTTCTTTATACAGATAAAGAAATGAGTTTTATAGAGTGTATCACAGTCCATACTAGGTTCAAGAGAAGATATTTAATATAGGGCACAAGTTACAAAGGCATTTGGATGGATGATGGGAAATGGGAATGGTGAGGCGATGCAGAGATTAGCAACAGCAGTAAGTTACAGGCCCGGAGCTAGAGAGATCCAGTGAGGAGGCCATGTCATCAGGGGTCAGAATAGGGAAACCATCACAGAGGTGACTCAGTCCTTTCTAGAGACCCAACTCAAAACAGAGAAACAGGGAGGAGCCGTGTGGTTTCTTCCTCCCACCATCCGATCTCCCTCTACTGCCTCCCATTGGCTAAGCCTAGGTGGAAGCCAGTTGACTAGGGCACCTGGGAAGGGTTTGCATGAGCCTCTACAATGCAGAGCAGAGCAAGTAAGGGCAAGAAACAGATGGATCTGAGAGTAAACAGGCAAAAGCCAGTGTACTGAGAGAGTGACTTAGCCTCAGGTCACACAGGCCATCTGACTTTAAATTCTGAGCACGTGCCACTGTGTATATATATTATTTAATTATTATGAAGAGAAATAGGGCTTTGAAGGAGCATCCTATTTTATTCTAAAGAGCATCTCATTTTATATATGATATCATATATATACCATATAAAAATATGATATATACATGTATATATGATGTGTGATTGTATGATATCTATGATATATACATGTATATATGATGTGTGATTATATGATATCTATGATATATAGTGTATATATGATGTGTGATTATATGATATCTATGATATATACGTGTATATACGATGTGTGATTATATGATATCTATGATATATATGTGTATATATGATGTGTGATTATATGATATATGATATATACATGTATATATGATGTGTGATTATATGATATATATGATATATACATGTATATATGATGTGTGATTATATGATATATATGATATATACATGTATATATGATGTGTGATTATATGATATATATGATATATACATGTATATAGTATGTGTCTGTGTATGTTGCATATATTTTATTTCATCACATTCTTTGGGATCCTACTGGTGTTCTGTCTTTCACTTTCCTTTGATTTTTAAAATATTATTTTTAATCTTTAAAAATAAAGGCTAAGTAAGATGGTTTCTCTGAACATATGCATAAGGCTAAGCCTGTAGAGGTTGCCAGGCTGGCAGGGCTTGCTCAGAGCACGCACAATAGTCCCACCACAGGCAGCCTCAAGCGTCATCAAGTCGCCCCAACTCCCCAGGCCTCAGATTCAACATTGGTTTAAAAAAAAAAAAAGGTGCATTCTTAATTTTCTTTAAGTCCTTCTTGCTCTGTGGTCCCATTATACCATCTTCAGGGAAAGGTCAACTGTCCTGTTCTAGCCTCCAGGAAAAAACACAAAACAAGCATCACTCACAATGTGAAAAGTGGGGAAGCCCCTGCATCCCAGACCTGTGGCAGCTGACCCACCACATATTCCTTCCCTCTAACATGGGACTTCCACATCAGCTTACATTTGTCCCTATGCCCTTATTGCAAATAAGATAAAGAGAATGTTTAAGTTATTTAGTAGATTTCCAACTGTGACTGGAACACACCTGCTCCCCAGGAGGGCATTTTAGCTCAATTAGGTCACAACTGTTAGTTGAATTTAGTGATTATGTAACCAGCCCCAGTTTAGTAGAGTAAAACAAAGAAATAAAAATAAACAACAATAACTGTTATCTTCTTGCTTTTAATTACTTTGTGTCTTGCAGTTGGTCAATGTTATTGGAAAATAACAGAATCTGTTTTTAAAAAATGCCTTCCAAGTCCAGAAAAATATAAAACACATTTATCATTCCACTTACTCCATAGGAAAAAGCCAACTTTTTACTTTGAGAAAGTGGCAACCATATGAGCTATTCAGGAGACTGTATAAAGGGGATTACTGAGGTGGAGAGAAGGAAGGGAGAGAAGCACAGTGACAGATGCTGGGGCATGAAGAGAGTCTAGATTCTGCTCTTAGCTAAGATGCTATGAGCTCTCTCGAAGACATAGCAATCAGAGCTCAGACCCTTGGGGGACTTCCCAAGGAGTGGAGGGGATGCGTTAGGACAGCGATTTTCAACCTTTGCATCTCATGGCAATATAAACTGATTACTAAAATTTCTATGACACACCAAAAAATATATATATATTTTTGCTGATCTGACAAAATGAAAAAGGTATGATTTTGATACATTCACACCCGACAGTTATTGTGTTGGCTGTCGTGCGCATCTTTTTATTTGAGAGCCTAAGGGAAAAGAGGTCAGTGCCCCTGACTAAGTAGTCAGGAATTGCATGTTTAAAAAGCTTTTGCAGCGCACCAGTTGAAAATTGCTGCCCTATGAGGATGCTGGCCTGCCTGATGTCGCCCTGCCTCTCTGAGCCGCGAGTCCCCGCAGCTGCTGTGCCATCCCCAGTTCCCGAGAAAGTAAGTGCAAGTCAAGCCTAAAGTCTCCTGCCGTCCTCTTGCCATTCATTCGATTGCTTAATAAATATTTATTCACTGAATATGCGCCTAGAATTGAGCTAAACAATAGAACCTTGCAGTAGGTCAGGGTGAGGTAATGAGGTAGCCTTGAAGCAAAAAAAAATCTCAAACCCAACCCTATCAGTGCTTCAGAAAAAAAGGCTGAATATTTGATTTCCTTTCCTGACCATTGTGCCTCATTTCCCATCAGGAATTAAACAAATGGCCACATAATGTGTTCCTTTTGCACGGCCTTCATCATTTCTGACTGCGGGGGACTGACATTTCGATGGCAATGCAAGAGCTCACAATAAAACTACCTTTTGATGACACATCTAACTAACACCGAATTCTAACAGAAGCTTGGTGGACATCCACAGGCCGTCCACGTGGAGGACACATTATTTTTTATTATTGCTATTACTTTTAATATAAAATTAATTGATGCTCAGGGGCCACGGCCTGTGGAGTGTTCCTGAGCACGGGTGGTGTTTTGTTCCCTGGGGCTGAGAGTCACAAAGACAAATTCGTCCGTAGCCTGCAGCCGGTTTCCTTTCCCAGGGCCCTCCTCGCCCACCCCGCTCCTCCTCTCTATTGACTTTCATTTAATTGTAACATTCTGTAGCAGAACTTGAGAGGAATTAAATGGCAGGGCTCTGTGACAGGCACAAGGGCTGGTTAGCCCTTGCAATCGCTAGAGCTGATCCCCAGGGAGAGTCCTGCATAATCCTGTAGCTTGCAGCGTATCTTCGGAGGGATTCATCTCAGCAGCTGGTGGCCTTGGATGCTTTGGGGCCCAGGGCAGGTGAAGTGGCGCAGGGAAGTTTATCTGGTTGCTGCCGGTGCTCATGGAAGCAGAATCTGACTTAGCTGTTAATTCCATCAAAGCGCATATAAACTGTAGGCGGCTCAAGAAACCAGCTTTAGCGTGAGGGCCCATGTGTATTTTCACCTCCATTTACATGCGCTGTACACACAATTCCCAAGCATAAGCCAAGCTCTGTGCTCACTGCTGGAACTCATGCGCCTTGGTACAGACACCGAGGGGAAGTTTGGGGCTGGGGCTAGTAAATGCCAGTCCCTTCTAGAGCTTTCTGTGTGATCATTAGAGCACCACCTAGGATCTCGAGTTTTTGTCCTAATTTTTTTTTTTTTTTTTTTTTAGAGAAAACTGATTGTAGAAAGAAGTGGAATCTGAGATGCCCTGGATGACTAACCAGCTCAAATTGCCTCTGGTATTTTTCACCAAGTCCATTCAGAGATCAATTAACCATTCTTTATATGCAAAAAGCTCCTTTCTGAAAAGGTTTTTATGGGCTCAGAATGTCCATTACATTGTTTTTCTTTTATGCCTTTTTGTTCAGTTCCATTTTTTCCCCTTTTCCGAAGTGCCACTTTTTAATGATCACATCAGCTTTGTGTTTCTTGGCTAGAGCAAATTGCTGTCATTTGCACCCCACCACCGCCTCGGGGCATTCTTTCTTTCTGGTTGGTCTTTAACCTAGTAACATACTTCTGTGTCTCCACTAATGGCATCTTGACAATGATAATGCGAAAAGCTCAATCAGGAAACATTATGGATCATATAGTTCAGTCTTACAGTGTGCAAGAATGCCTGAGATGACAAGGGGATTTCATTTTCTTCCGTCCCCACATTCTAAATCCTTTCATTGTTCTTGCCCCACCCCTACCCACATTACCCTTCAAACATATTTCTCAGCACCTTAGGTGAGCAAACCCCTTACCTATTTGCCAATCCCAGGGCACCTTTAGCAGCTCCTTGTGCTCCATTATAGCTCTGCAAATGGAAAGAAAGTGGACCTGATGAGCAAGATTATGAAGCATCCTACCTCTTTTCTCTTACTAGGTTTATACAAATCATGAAGCAACCAACTGAATTTCAAAACTACCTCTGGGCCATGCAGAGGCAAGTCTAATTAGGCAGACTGAGGTGTGCCCTGAAGGATCCTGTCGGGTGTGCCCAGCAGTGGTGAGAGCATGCCCGTGGCCACAGTGGAGCTCAAACCTCCCACCGACCTTCACACCCAAGCAGCCTGCCTAGGGTTTTTGTTTCTTCTTGATTACATCCTTCCTGAAAAGTAAACGGTGAGGTTCAAAACATTTCTGTGCTTGCAGGTTTAATCAACTTTCTGACTGAGCATTGTCAAGGGCAGTGGTTCTCAAGCTTAAATGTGCAAAAAAGTCATCTGGAGAGCACGTTGCGGCAGTTTCCGGGCCCCATTCCTAGAGATCCTGATTGTGTAGATCTGGGAGGGGACGGTGGATGTGCCTGTGTGAGGAGCTCTCATCGGGTACCAGCGCTGCGGTCAGAGAAGCCCACTTGGAGCACCACTGCTCTAGACGACCAGCAGGCGAGGCTGGCGCCACTCCACCGGCGCTGCTTGGTTCCAGTGTGCCCTCGATGCATCCCATTTGCCAAACTCACCCATCTGCCACTTCCATTATTTTGGTAGCAGTGTCTCTGAAGGGCTCAGTCGGCTCTAATGGACTGTAACTGAAGCAAATGAGCACTAGATCCCAGAATATATTCTTTGGATTCAAGAATAATAATCCATAAAATGAGCCATCCATCTACAAAATGTTGGTTCTAAATAGTTGAACTAGGCAATTTCTTTTCCTCTCACACACCTAAAGCACCAAATTTAGGAGCTATAAAATGCCATCATGCTTTCGAAATGAACCAAAAATAAATCCTCGGAGGCTCTTCCCATCTCCCCGCTTCGTGTGCTACGGAGCTTGTCACTTCTCAATGAGGGTACTGGAATTTGGAGGATTCTTGGAAACAGCCTATTTGCAAAACATGTTTATGGTGATGCCAAAACATCTTCCATAAGTAATTTCAGACACTGAACCAATACAATTACCCAGTGCTTACTTTGTAGAAAGTGACTGGGTGAAATTAGACGGGAGGCCATACATTTATTCATCTCTTACGTGAAATGTAAATATATGGTCTCTCTTGATGAAAATTTATACTTCGTTTTGACACTTACTCTCACAGCAATTTCTGAGGCACAAGTCAGTGATGACTTACATGCTCCAATGCCAGAATTACTGAAAAATTGGTGTTTTTGACTTTTTGAGCTTAGTGAATGTCTGTTATATCTTCACCTATTTAAGGAAAATGGAAACACAAAATTTCTAAGAGATGAATTTGAAATATGGTTCACTCATGCAAATCTATGGGCAAAAAAGAACAAATTGATAAAAGAGCAAATTTAAAGTGTAGGTTTTCTAGTGGCAGCTGTCACTAATAAAGAGAATGTCCCTTTTTTGGAAGTGCCTCAAATCAAGGCACTTACACTTAGTTTTTCTGTTTCTCTAAGTAAAAACTCCACAGGCTGGTTTGGGAGGATCAATGCACTTCTAATGGTTTCTTGTAAGTTATCTTCAAAGTCCATTAAATGTTTTTCTAATAATTTAAAATAAACTAGTTTGGTTTGGAAGAAATTTACTAATAAAGATATTGAGTTTTCAGACTTCATGTGGGAGGTTGGTGGCAGGTTCTCAGGCTTGATTTTTATAAAATTAAGTGACCAGCCCTATGCCAAAAAAACAAAACCAAAACCAAAGAAAGTTAAGCATAAGCCCTAAGAATCTCTGCTGTCTGAGTTTCTGGTTGTTTTTACTCACAATTGAATTCCACTGAAAAATGCCCCGAAGAGTCCAATCATGCCCAGGAACTCCACTCGGCTCAGGGTTCGGATGATGTATTCCTCCCAGACATTAGAGATGCCATAGAGTGTGGCTCCTCCTAAGACCAGGAGGTCCCCTACCAGCTTATTTTCCCCTAGGAAGAAAAAGCAGACAAGGAAGAAAGAAACAGAAAAGCAAAGGGAGCTTCATTAAAAATTTCCTAGCAGGAATTCAGCACCAGCAGCATCGGCTTCCTACGGCCATTCTATTCTGACATTTGGAGGGAAGTTCTGCAACTTGCCAGCTGAGATTTGGTGGCGTTTGTCTGGGTGGGCGCTGTGTCTCGGCCAGGATGGTCCTTAGTTATGAGAGGGCCCGCTCCCCGTAGATGGCACCATGTCCCAGAGCCCACGTGCCCGGGCGAACAGGCCTGCGAATAGGTGCCCTCTTCTCAGGGCGCGCTCTGGGTGCTGGGGGCTGTCCCGCTGTCGGGGGACTCGGTGTGGAATAAGGGACGCAGTCTAAGTCCGCCCTCTGCAGTGGCAGAGAAGCTGAACAGAAGTCCTGGAGACTCTCCTTTGCCCATGGGAAAATGTGTCCTTGCTTAGAAAATGAGAGTGAAAGGGGTTATGGGTTAAATTTCTTAACTCCCTTAAAGTAAGTAACATGAGTGAAAATGCATGTAATTCACTATCACATTAATATTTTCCCTCTTTCATAAAACATATCTATTTGTTTTAAATTCAATTTTGGCAGGTTCCGGTTTATGTCCAGTTTTTAATAAATGCTGTACCTGGCTATTTGCTATAATTAGGTGAACTCTTTCCACCGCGGGAAGCAGACAACCGGGAAGGAGAGGGGACATCAGAGGCGGGCGACCTCCCTGGTGGACTCCTACCCAAGGGGCCTCCAGCTCTGGGCCTCACAGGTCAGTGCCCAGGACCTCGACAAGTGTGCTGCTCTGGGGCAGGGAGGGGGGGATCGGGAAGGCTGCTCCCTCCAGCATGATCCTAAGGGGCAGACTCAACTCCAGAAGCCTGCATTCCCAGCTTAGCTGGACAATCTAAAACTGAAGAACCAATTCTTACTGTTCATTTGGGAGCACTGAGAATTTTCTAGAAGTGGATTCACATAAAAGAATCTGGTCTGGGCTTGGGGAAAGAGCTCTTCATTCTTGCCTCTGTGGTCACCTTGGAAGATTATACATTCACTCTAAATGGTGTCACTTTTTCTAAGGCAACCTCCCACTCCTGAGGGATTGGAGAGAAAGGAGAAGAGACCCTGAGAGCCAGGACAGCTCGTTGGAGTCACCCTCAGGGGAATGGAGCTGAGAATCTGGATTTGCAAGGGCTGGGAGCCCTCCTTGAGGTCATGGGGGGCAGATGAGTCCCCAACAAGAAATGAGACCTCGTGGGAGGTCCCTGGGTGCATCTTCTGGGGAAATTATGGTTGCTGTGACCGACAGTCTCATCTTCAGCAACCTGATTAATCTTTTTTATGTGTCAACTAGAAAATAATGACAACACTTTAATTTTAAGTAGTTTGTTTGGGGTACAACCTGTAAAATAAAAAGTATCCATTACTAAAATTATAAAATTATAGTGAACATGATTTGGTCACTTTTCATTCAGGAGCCATTTCAGAATCTTGTTATAACTTGGGTTCATTATTATGAATGTCATTTACTGTTGTGCTAGTGAAGTATGGAAGTGCAGCTTCATAGAATTCTTGGTTAATAAAATTAATTTTATATGAGTGGATTCAGGACAGTGAAATTATAATGAAGTATTTTAATAAAAATTTGGGGAACATCAGTCTACCTTTTAAAAGCCTTAAAAAGAGGCCATGCTGTTTCAATGAATGACATTTGTACAGTTATGGCCTTTTCCATTAACTGGCTTTCAGCTATATGAAATCTACTCCCCAATACTTTGAGTTTTCACCAGTGCAGTGATAATTATTGTTAATGATCATATAATTCTGTGTAACTATATGCTTGAAGTATTTTCTAGTTATCAGTGACAAAATGTAATTTTGGTTAAATATAATTTTGGTTAAATATAATTTATTAAAATTTCACTGGTTAGAGTATTTCTCAGTTTTTAAATAATTTAAAAATGCATATGTATACATATTACATGTATAAAAATTTAGCTGATTAAATAGAAGTCAATTAACCAGGACATGATTTTATCCATCCATATTCTTTAATGAAGTACTTGATATAAGAAAGTTCTAAAACTAATATTTTTATCTACAATTTGTATTTAGTTAACTGGAAATTACATGTTACTCCATGTTTTATGCAGTAAATATGGTAGATACCTAACATGGTGGTGCCAATTCTGTACAATGTTCACTGGGAAAAGTATATTATACCCAGCAAATCTGTCATTTATGTACATATAAAACCATGATGAATGACTATGTTGTGTAAATTTGGGTTAAATGAACACATTTGAATGTATAAGCCCATCCTTCCTCTGAATTTTGCACCATTGTACCTTTGTATGGCACCCACTGCATTCTGCTCCATATCTATTATTTGTTAACTTGTGTGTCTTCCCTCCTGCCTAGTTTTCTTACACAGTAGGGTGAAGGGCCATGGGCTGTGAATGACATAGCTTTATATTTTATGTGGTCCCTAACATGGATCCTTACATATTGTAAGTTCTCAATAAATGTTTAAATAAACCGAGCTGACTGAAAAGGTCTTAATCCATCCTATGGTAAAGATTTCGAGTGGCAACAGTTTTCAATTTAGGTAGCATGGGTTCTAAGCACACCTTTGTCGCTTGTTAGCTGTTGAACACTGGGTAAGCTATAGAGTCTTTCTGCACTTCATTTTCCTTATTTTAAAATGAGGTTATTTTGAGGATATAGTAAATGTAAATAAAAGAATGCAAAATAATGTAAAATGCTTAGCATATCATCTGGCACTCATGTATACACTAAATGCTGGTTAAAGAGAACAAATCAACATTCCCTTTGAGTAGCTAGCTACCTGTCTCTTTGGGTTGGTCATTTCTCATTTTGGATTGTTTCTTGGTTCTCATGAACCCAGTCATAATTGCTTTGCAAAAATTGGTTTTTCTTATTACAAATTTTGATTAAGTATTAGAAACACTGTGTTTGGAGGAATATCTGTGTCTACAAGGCAGTGGGAGGAGAAAAGGAAACATTATTCAAAATCACTACTAACCAGTTGATCAAGAATTAAATGGTGAATTATACAATTCATAAGTGTTGAAAGACTAGTCATGCAATTTATGAAAATGAACCCATCCCACTGAATATTTTTGAGTTTTAAATGTGACCAACTGCCTTGTTTTCCTGGGGCTCCCTTGGTTTTAGCACCAAGTGGCTGGGAAAACTCACTTATTCTGGGGAATCTGGGACAGTCATTCACCCCAACTTACTATATTAGAACAGCTGTACATTTCTTATAAGAGCCACAATTATGTAAAAATAAGTCTTAAGTGGTGTAGGAGAAAGAATATTGGTTAGATTTCACATCTACGCCACACCTTTTCATGATGGTGTGCCCTTGCACAAGTTTCTTATCTTCCCTGAGCCTTGATTTCGTCATCGGCAAAAGTGAGAATAAAAATGCTTTTTTGCATAATTAGGGGGATTAAATGAGAAAATGCATGTACCTGGCACCAATAAAATTGTCACTTTTACTTGATTGTGTTTAATTGTCTAGCTCCCTGAAAATATTTTCTCTTCCTTAAAATAAATACAAAATTATGTCAAGAAAGAAATGCTGTTATGGGTATCTAACATCTTTAATAAATGAACCATAAGATGCAATAAATGTATTATGGCAGAAAAGGAATATTTTGAGGAGCAAGAAAATACCTTTTATAACAATAAGTTTTCTGAGGAAAGTAGAAATGTCATGGGGAAGTATCTCCTAGGACTTACTAAGTCATTTTTATACACTCCAACATCAATAATTGTCTCAGGAGCCACCTTTATTGCATGTCTTTCCCCCCATGCATCAATAAATGCAGAGATGGTCTGCAGAGGAGGCCTCTAACGTTGGAGTAAGGTGGCAAAGAGAGAATGCACTAATAGGCCCACTGATTTTACTGACGAATTTGAAAATCCATCTCCTTTCCAGTGAGCTCAAAGGCATGGAAGCTTCCTAGTTGTACCTGTGACAAGCACAGAATTGGAACGTGAGTGTTGCTTGAGTCCTCCCCACTTTATGCACCACTGCACAGGCTCTGAGGCAGAGTTGCCAATGCCATGGACTGCAGAGGTCTTCTCTCCACCTCTGGAAGTCACCTTGGATCAGGGCTCCCCAGAAGATTCATAGCAATTTGAAGAAGAAATCTTGAAGCTTTACCTTATAGGTATACAAGGTAATTACCTATGATTATTACCAAAAACTCTTCCTCCAAAACAAAAAAACAACAAACAAAAACCATGCATGAGGACACTAAACTTAGCTCTCCCACATAAAAACATCAAGCATTCGCAATCTTAGTCTTCAAACTTTAAATCTCCATTAGGCCTATCTATCAACCTTCACCCAGCAGTTTGAAAGCTCAGTCTTTCTCTGACTGGGGAAGGAAAGAGTTGGGGGGCTGCCTGGGAAGGCGCCTTGTGGTTCAGGAGTGAATTGGCCCATTGACACCATCTCTAACCAGAGGCCAGGCAGCTCTGACCTCCAAAGTAGGTCCTGACTCTCCCCTTTAAACACGGTCTGAATGTTTCTGAATTCCCGTAGAAAGAGCAGAAGACCTGTATTTTGCCTCCCTCATTCACTCAAGAAACGTATGAAGCTCCTCCTGTGTGCCACTGGTCTAGGTGTGGGGAACCAGGCATGAGTAAGACAGACAGTGGGGAGAGCAGGTTCCTTTTCTACTCCCAACAACGAACGCTCCATGTCTGGCCCTGGCCTCACCCACAGAGGCAGGGAACCTGGTGGACACACGGGGACTCACCTGCTCCCTGATGCCTTCCCACAAGCACGTCCGCGCCCACCATGCAGCCCATCCCCAGGATGCAGACGACGATGCCGATGAAATGCACGGCCTTGTACCGGATCAGCAGGAAGAACCAGGAGAGTAAAATTACGACTGGGATCACAAAGCAGTCCAGGAGCTATTGGCAGGAAGGTAAAGAACAGCAGCAGGTCAGGGGGAAGATTTGCATTTAGTAAAGAAACATAACTTAGCTCTGTAGAAAGGCCATTTCCCCTGAACCTGAGGTTCTGTGTAGAGCCAGGCCTGATGCAATTAAGAGACTCAGAAACAAACTCAAATTAGCTTTACTTAAACATCCCTAAAAGGAAAAGGGGAGAAGGCAAATCGATGAGACAGGCTGGTGGGGAAGATTCTCCTGCCCCTATTGTCTCAGGCAGCTTGGCTTCCCGGGTTCCTCAGTGCCCTGAGCCCAAGGAACAGCTCACATGTTGGGAGAATACTCTGAGCCATTTAAGATGATCCCACCACCTTAGGAATAGATCTGGGAATGGGAGGTAAGGGGGCAGAGGTCTTCCAATGCTTTATAAATTGTTAGAATTTACATAAAAGTTGAATTTAATTTCTCCCTTACAACTGTCTTCCCACAACCAGAACAAGTTATTTTAACCTGTATTTGAAATTTCACTCTTAAAAGAAAAAATTGCTCCAAATATAAATACAAATATTAATCTCAGATGTTTACACATAACTTAAAAATGCTGTTATAAAAAAGAGTCATAAAAGGGAGAAGTTTGAACAGTTTAGAAAAAATAACTTTGGTTTCTTTTCTTATATATTTTGCACAAATAGTGAGATTCCATCTGTCAGCCCCAAGAGTTGGTGAAGAATTCACCGTGATCATGGAGTGAGGTAACATAGTGAAATGAGAAGACCCCTGTGCCGGGGGCCAGATATCTGAATTTGAGTGCTTGGTCCTTGCTTATAGCAGCGTGACCTTGGGCAAATGATAAACTCAGGAAGCCTCGATTTCCTGTTAGGAGAAAAAGGTAACAACTCCTACTGACTTTCCCCAAAGATAATTGTGAAGCTCAGAAATAATACACGTCAAAGCATTTTGTAAATTACTTGGGCGTCGATGCCAATCTACAATTCTGTTTCCAAACACATGCTCTGGGCTCCAACAACTGGTTGTTTTTCCCACACCTTGGTAACATGCAGTGACCTTTGGATACTCCACGCAAAGCAGGGTCTCCACTAGACAAATGTACGTCCCACTGGACTTCAATCTCCGTATACCAAATGAGAAACTGGTGATCTTGTCCCACTGCCCAGTACAGCGCCTCTGGCAGAATCCTCAATGGCAACCAGGTACAGAACAGTGACCCCTAATACTTGTCACTGTTACTCTATAGTCTATTGATCATTGAGTTCTGCGGATTCCATCTTTTAAATGTCTCTCAAATTTCATGCTTCCTTCTCTCACTTTCACCACCTAGACTGAGACAATGTCAATTGCAATAATAATTAATACGGAATTATTGGCATAATGCCTGCTTTCCCCGCTTGGGCAGAGGCCCATGAGAGCAGGAATATATTCCTAGTACCCAAAACCCTGTTAGGCTCATAAAATGTATCCAATAATAGTTATTGAACAAATACATATAAGAATTTTTAATAATCAGAAACATCAAAATAGAGTTCCAAGATTCATTAAAGGCTGAAAAATGTTTGCATACAGTAGTCCACCCCCCTTTTCCATGGTTTCACTTTCCCTGGTTTTAGATACTGAAGGTCAATCACTGTCTGCAAATATTACATAAAATATTCCAGAAATAAACATTTCATAAGTTTGAATTGCACACCGTTCTGGGTGGCGGGATGAAACTCACGCTGTCCCACCCGTCCCGCCCAGGACGTGAATCATCCCTTGGTCCCTGGTATCCACCCATAAGTCACTTAGTAGTCGTCGCAGTTATCACATCTACTGTCATGGCATCACAGTGCTTGCGTTCAAATAACTCTTATTTTATGTATATTGTTAAAATTGTTCTATTTTATTATTAGTTATTGTTATTAATTTCTTACTGTGCCTAATTTATAAATTGAACTGTATCATAGGTATGTATGTATAGTAAAAAACATAGTGTCTATAGTGTTTTGTACTATCATTGGTTTCAGGCATCCACTGGGGGTCTTGGAACACGTCCCTCATGAATAAGGGGGGCTGCTGTGTTTGCAGAGCATCGGTGACTGTCAGAGTGGCTCTCTGGCACTGTAGGCAGCACTCAGAATCCGCTTCTACCCTAAAGCGTTTTGTGACCCAGGCAGATCCTTATGCTTCTCTGTGCATTCTTTGCAAAACGAAACAATCAACCAGAATGTAAGCTGTCCCTGGGGCTGCTGTGAGATGGGGTGATGAAGAGCCACGTGAATAGTAATTCAACACTGTGATGGCTGGGGGCTGAGCCCAGAGGTGACAGCACTCTGGAGGGGGTGGGGCATGGATAGGGGAGGTGGCTGGTGGCTCACAGCATAGTTAATAGCAAATTAATGACCCTATTTGATGTGGTAAAATGCTCTAAGGCTGGTTTTACAACTGGCCTCAAATGCCACTTCAGTATATTAGGAAATTTCAGTTTGCCAGTGAAAACTGTTCACTGGGCATAAAACAGTTGGTGTTTGGTTTTAAAAAATTAGAAATGATTGAATCAACAGTCGAAATATTGAGCTACATGCTCCACATTTGGAATTTCATTATCTGGCTGGAAGCCCTCGGTCAGCTGAGCTGAAGGCCTCCATTCCTGAATTACTAAAGGCAAACTAGGCCATCAGCCATGCAGTCTTTGGGGAGGACTGAAGTGAGCCTTTTTGGTTCTTAGAGTCATTAGAAATCCCAAAGCATATGATGAGTCCTGGGATCTATTCCCTAAAAGCGTTGAGCTAAAAAACCCTTATTTGTAAATGCCAGGTCCTATTTGTTAGGAAGACGTTTAGGAAGAACTGAGGGGGAAAGGAGAATACAAATCGAAGCCAGGGCTTCTGATACACTGCAGCTAGGGAGGCTTGGTGCCCAGCACACAGTAGGTGGTCATTAATGGGTAGCCCAGTGAGTTAATGAATGCACAGCCACTTGGTATCACTGATGGTCAGAAGGGACATTAGACATAATCCAGGCTGCTACTGACATTTTGGGTGAAAGGATTCTTTATCTTGCAGGACTGCCCCATATTCTCTGCACAGTGAAAAAAAAGAAAAAAATGTTCCTACACATTTCCAAGTGCCCCTTGGGGGCAGTATCTCCCCAGTTTAGAACCACTGTGACCCCTTTATTTAAAAGCTGGGAACTCAGAGGTTTCCGGAGAAGTGACGTGTGCAAGGTCACTCACACTGCTGACGCCAGTGGTAGTGCTGTCATGGTTCTGTTTTGAACAATATTTTAATGAAGGTCAATTACAGAATTACTACAGGTGGAGGTTTCACCCCGTATCTGTAACTACAGAAAAGAAACCATTTGGTAGCTGATGTTAGTAAACAGGCTATTATTTTTCAGTGATTTTTGGCTCCAGCCTTTCCTCTGTGGTCATATCACACAAAACATACTGACAAAATTATTTTCCAGTCATTTTCTAGTAGCTCAATTCCTTAGCCAAGTGGTTGTTGGAATAATAAGAGAAGCGTTATAATAGATGCCTATTAAAAAAGAGAAAGAACCAAGAAAGCTTCTGATTCTGTCACTGTCTTGTTTAATATATTTACCTTTCTTCGCATACATTTTTATAACCAAAAGAAAATTATAAAGCATCAGTACCAAAAAATAAACAAATGAATACTGTTTCATAATCACCTCATGCTCTCAAAATTCTCAAAGAACTTTAAGAATACTTTGGAATGAAAAGAGTTCATTATCTCTTAAATTTACATAGCATTTTTCCCCTTAAAGATTTAAACTAATTTTTACTCTTCTCTGTCATTAATCCTCAGGCTATACTCACCAAAGAGGCCACAAGTTATCTGATTTTATTGACACACAATATTCAATGGCTGGGCAAACTCTCTTCAGTCATGGTGACCAGCCAGTATTATTATTTGAACTTAGTAGTTTTAAATAACATTTACCGTAGATTGTATTAAGTTTACATTTATAGTTTGCAAAACACATGTTATTTTTACTTAATCTTTGTAACAGCCCTTTAAGGGAGTTATGACTATACCCATTTTAAAGGTAAGGAAACTGAGGGGACAAGAGTAAAGTGAGTGAGTGTCAGAGTTGGGGCTAACATACTGTTCTCTGGACTCCTAGATCAGAGTTTAAGTGCACTTTTCAAGTTATTTAAATAATAATAAAAAAACCTGTGTTGACGTTGCTTTTAGGATAACAGAATAAGTCAACATTAAATGACATTCAAGTTTTATTCTTTTCTTTAAGTACAGTATATTTAACTGTTTGCTCTCTCTTCTCTTCAGCTTCAGCCAATCTCTTACCACCGGATCTTCCCCTGCAATCTTTAGTCACATATGGTAATGTTCTCTCCTGCTCACTCACACACACACACACACACCCCTCCCTCCCTGCCAATACACACTCAGGCTTCTCTCCTCCTTTCTATGCCACCTCATAAGTCCCTCCCTGGCCTAACATGGCCACTACACTCACCTAGTAGTGTCCTGGACATGACATATTTTCAGCCTAGCAGTGAAATCTGCTTTTACAGGCTGCAAAGCCTCCTATAGTGGGTAGACACCCCCATTTGTATCCTGATTTTGCAGAATGTTTTTCAAGTTTTTGTCCACTTGAGTTCACAGGACCTTCCCACTTTTCTGTTTCCCTGGTTCTACGTCTGCTGTCAAGCCCCGTCCAGCTTGGCTGTGCAAGCCAGAGCCCCGGCCCAGCCCCTGCCCCCGGGGAGCAGCCTGCCAGGAGCCCACAGGGCCAGCAGGGGCCCAGCCCAACCACCTGTGGCCTGTGGCTCTGACCCGTCCCCAGCCCAGCCTCCTGGGGGCGGAGGGCGTTGCGCATGAGCAGAGGGCACCTCTTTTAGTGGTTATTCTCAAGGAGCGTCGATTATAAGTGATTCCTGTGCACTTTGACTTAAACAGGCTGGCTCTGTGTCCCCGCGGCAGCCCGTGGTGCGCCGGGCACGCTTGGCCGTGGCCAGCAGTTTGTGCAAGGAGTGCAGAGAGGACTTCCCCTACCCTATCGCAGAGCCTGGCTGCACGCATAGAGACAGTCTCTCAAGAAAAATCGAGTAAATGAATAACGTGGTATCTCCTCACAGGATTATTAGTTTCCTCAGGAAAGAGAGGGCTCCATTCATCTGCCTGGTCCTCCGCTGGCTCACTCAGAATCTGGGATTTAGTAGATGCCCAGGGAATGCGACCTGAATGGAAGAAAGCACCTTCCCCAGGCTCACTCTTTCTCCAGTTCTGCTGCTCCCATGACTTCCTCACCTGCCATTCTAATTTTATCTAACTTATTTTTTGAACAAAATATAAATTTTATCCCTTCAACTTTAGTTGACGTGTACCTGTCCCTTTATCTGTGAATATATTCACTTGATGTGTGTTTGTGTCTCTATAATGTCTTTGTGAGGTCAACTTAAATGGTAGAACTCTGAAAGTCACTGTATTTACTTGGCTGGCTGAGGCCAACTGGAACTGGGATGATTATGATGATACAATATTTTTGATTTACACAGAAATTCATTACACACTCACCATCATGGAATGATAAGGCTGTGACAGTTAAATGCAATTGTACTACATGACTCTCAAAATTGATACAAAGTGATTAAATAAGAAAAATAAAATAAATCTTGACCCCATGACATATCTTATAACCACTCTAAGCTACACAGCCTCCCTGTGCTGTGACACCTTAGTAGCCCTGCCAATATCATACTTGCCATTGGATTACTGAATCTTTTTTCTCTTTCTCTCTTCTATCTCTATATCATCTTTATGCAGTTGGTATTGCCTATAAAACATCTAGACCAGAGGCTTCCTCCGGTACTGGTTGATAAAAGAATTCAGTTTTATTAAACTTATTCTTAGTCCATAAAAATGTGCTTACAGCAATATGGCTCAATATCTCCTACATTTGTTTTTGGATTTAGGGCGATATTAAATGAAGCCTTTTGGGGCAAACCTATATCTTTCTCCAGATTCTTATAGAACTTCAAATGAATTTTTGAATGCAGATATTTGAATTTATTACAGTTGCTGGAAAATATCAGTTGGAGGTAAATTATGCATTTCAAAAAGGGCACAGTGATACTGACATCAGATAAATATGGAAGAGGTTTTTGTTTTATTTTATTCTAAACAAAAGTACAGATAGTCACATAGCACTTAAAGAAAATGTTATAGTTTAGGAGGTTGTTAACTTTTTTCTTTGAGTTGGTTATACAAAATTTTACCAAATTAATATAAAGTATAAACAAAATTTATTTTATTTTTTAAAGAATGCGTCGCTTTGCCTGGAAAAGACCAGTAGGCTATTTCTATAAAAGTAGGAAGTAATTTCTTCTAAAAGATCAAATTTGTAACTTAGATTTTTTTTCCCATTTAAAGAGTTACTTTAATTCATGAAAAACAAACACCTTTATAACTTTATAAAGGTCATAAAGTTAGCATCTCATGGTATTTTGTGTTTTCTGACTTATGTGCTTATATACTTTTGACATGGATGAAGAAGACGAGGAAATGCGGGTGACTAAGATGGGGGAATTGCTCTGCAAATTAAAAATGAACATTTCAGGAAATCTCCAAAGCATTTCCATTTTGTACTTACAGACTTAAAAACCCAGCATGGCTTGTTCTTTATCTTCAACTATTGGCCCTTAAATATATTCAGAAAAGCTGAGTATTGCATTATGTTTTCACTCTGATAAAATGTCCATACTTATGGGTTGTCTTTTGTGTCTAAAGTGATACATGTACTGTTTTCTTCGCTAACGTTAGAAGTTTGTGGTTCCAATCACTCGCTTCTCCTCTCTTCTGGATTCTGACTGAGAGAAAATAATAGTTTGATTCATTTGGAATGGCCATTTTTATAGGTCAAAATGTTTGAACATTGACAATTTCACATGGTTCACCTAAGAGGCCCAAGGAACCAAATGGAGATCTGATACCAGCATATTAACATTAGTCTCATCTCCCACTCCAATTTTAACTTAAGCCTAAACTTTCTTAGACCGATATACTGGGAAAATGGTCATGAAGCCTTGGACTCTGTGTTAGGGGTCCTTCCAGCAGGGGACAGTCCTTCCCATCCTAAGGCAGGCAGGAACGTAGCCCTCTGAAGACGGTTACTTTCCTCCTTTTTGATTTCTTTTCCAGCATAACAACCTAACCGAGCGGAGAACTTCCCCATTGGATATTGAATCAGCTATTTTCCCTTTGGGGTGGAGCAAGAAGGGCTGGAGAAAGAGGGAGAGTCTTCCATTCTCCCAGCGTTTGGAAGGGAATGGAAGGCTCTCCTGGCCTGGGTGGCATCCCGGGGAGAACCCGAGTCCCTCTGCATTCCTTCCATACCGTACTTGGTTTGGGTGAGACGTATGTTTGTTTCTTATTTAAGGATCTCAGTATCATAATGTTAGGCATAAAAATCTCTGAAAGGAGAAAATCAGAATCTGTAAGAATCCAATATTAACAATGGTTACCTTTGAATAGGATAAGTCTTCTCAACCCCACTGCACCAGTTCTCTGTGGTTTCCAAATCTCCTCTCTTGCGCATTTACCACTTTCAAAATATATGAGTATAAAAAAACCTACAAGAGTCAGATCAGTTTTTCTCAAGCAGAGTGGATGCTTTGTAAAAAAAAATTAAAACAAAACAAAAAGCCACTACCCAACTGTTCCCATTCTAGTGGATCATAATGAGGAGGTGACCTCATCCCTCTTTCTAATTCTCTGTGCCCAAAAGAGACTCCTCGCCAGCCTTCAGCGCCTCATTAACGCTCCCCTCAGGCTATTCACAGGGAGAAAGCTTCCCTCTCGGGGCCCAGCTGTCAGAGGCTAAACCTGAGGCAACTGGTAGGTGATTCCAGGAAAGAGAACATTTCCCTGTTCTCCCTTCCTCTGCTTCTAATTGGCAATTCTCCCATGTTTCTAAAAGCGATATATATTATAAATTCAGCTCCGGTGAGTAAAACTGAATTGTTAACAGGGAAGGATCTTAAAAAAGACAAACTTCAGTTACACAGGCAACAAGGAAAGTCCCCTTTTGGCTATAGTCCAGCTGAAGGGAGTGGATATAATTTGGAAAATGCGCATTCACACTTACTCAAGACCATGTTAATTCAGTGGCCTGGACGTGCAGCCATCCCAGAAGCACTTGAAAATCCAACCGGGGGTACAATTCAGGGAGTGGTATCTTTGATCTGGAGCAGATTTTTCTGGTAGGCACCTCACCCCCTCTATCCCTTCAGATTTGTTTCCTCCCAGGGCTGATTTATTCTACCCCCGACAAACCCCATACCTTAGGACTTAATGTTTAGGTTTTACTGTCTTAAAGTATTCATATTGGCGAAAGCCATGTTTCCACTGTGTTGCCCAAGAGCTCCAAACTGATAAACTGTGTTACCATGTTGACTATATGACAGCCATTTTCCAGGAAATGTCCTATTTTCAGGATTTAGAAAAATATTTTCACCAAACTATATTTCTTGTTTCTACCGGTAAGAATTTAAATGTGTGAATTTCATATGTTCCCATGTCATCAGAACTTCTCTACATGTTAAAGTATATTCTCTTCACTTTTTGAGTTCAGCTCTTGAAGACAAAAAGAAAGAAAGAAAAAAGACACTGCCATGTGCTGAAAATCTGGGACAGTTGCCTAGAAATCTGGGTGACCACTGGAAGATACAGATAATTAGGAATCCCACGTTCCTTAGCTCCGATGCAGGGAAATCTGCCTTGGGTGAGAGCAGAGCTGTCTCAGAGGACAGATTCCTTCTGGGTGAGCATCACTGGAGTTTAATCAGGTTTAAAAACAAGCTCTGATTATCAGCCAACTGGATTCCAAACATAGAAAGCAAGGAATGAACTTTTTCTAGTGTCCACCATCCACCAGGCCCAATGTTAGGTTCTGTTTCCCATGTTACAGGTGAGAAAACAGAGTGTTAAAGGTCACAGGTAATTTATTTGCAGTCACATGGTAGTGTCAGATCCAGGATATCCCAGGTCTGTCACTTTGCTTACACAAAGTGAATTTAAGCAGCCAAGGCCTAGGTGCAGGGGTCTAGGGTAGGTCAGCCTGAGCTCAATCTAGCAGGCTCATGGGCTCTCTCTTACACTGAGAGAAAGACGGAAGACTCTGAGGGCACTGAAGAAATAACCACTGGCTGTCTGCATTTTTTTATATTAAAATAGGTGAAGGGTACAAGAAAAAGTATCCAGGGATTAGAATCACTTGCTTTCAGGGATGGGCCTCTGACACTGTGTGGCTATCTTGAGTGTTTTTGGGGAAGTGGGTGTCTTAAGTCAGCCAAGCACCACTAACTTGTATTTCTTATTTATGGAATTCATGCACATAAGAACATTGACAATAACATTGAAGAAATTACACATTTCAAAGCACATATTGAAGGGAATGAACATTTTTTTGATAAAATATTAATTCTACATGAATTTTGCATTATTTTGATTCCTCCCAACATTAAAACAGCAGGGAGAAACAATTTCGAAAGCTAGAGGAAAACATCTTGTGCTTCTGGGCATCTATTTCTGGTCTAACTGAACTATTCCAGGTTTTGTTAAAAAGAAAAAGAAAAAGAAAATCAAATTTTCATCACCTTATACCTGTCATTTATTTATTTAGTCAGCAAGTATTTATTGAATACCTACTGCATGCTCGGCTTTGCTACAGGTGCAGGAGAGACCAGAGTGAACAAAACATTCCACTTCTAGGTCCAAGAGGACAGTGTTCAACACACATAGTTCTACCCTCGGTTCACAGCCAGTTTCCTTCCCTAGGGATTTGCCTGGCACTGAAGGCTGGTGGAGAAACGTGGGCCTCTGTATGCAATGTTAATTTGCCTGCTCATGACCACACCGGGAAACCAGGAGGCAAGTTTATTAATGCTTACTGATAGGTGGAAAAACTGGCGCTGAGATAGAGAGAGGGAGGGAAGGAGAGAGGGAGGGAGGGAGGGAGGGAGGGAGAGAGGGAGGGAGGGAGGACAACCATTTAAGGGGCATCTTATTTATAACCTGTCTACAAGATAATCAGCAGGGGACCAAGTGGCCCTGCTTTACTGGCAGATTCATGTCATCAGTAAAACCTAGGTTTATAGACCCCACTGACTGTCTCCTGAGAGTCCTCCTTGTTACTGGTGGATTCAGTCACTCCTCCTCTGTAATCCATGATATTTTGTGTGTAGCTCTATTTTACCACCTTTCACACTGCATTGTAATTTGTTTACAGATCCCTCTTCCAGCAAAATAGAATAAAATTTTTTGGAAATTTACTTTTCTCCTTTAATTTATGCCTCATACAGCCTTCAACCTGTAAATCTGAGCCACAAGAAAAAGAGAGAAGGTCCCTTATAAAACGGAGAGGCCCCTGATAATCAGCTTTCAAACACAGAGCTGACTTTCCTGACTTCTTCAGCAAGGAAGGGTCTAGAGAGTCAGCTGCATGGAGAAAGGAGCAATGATAAATTCTATAATTCTCCCTCCAACATATCAAGAAGCTATATTGTTAACTACAGAGCTTCTTCCAGAATGTGGACGTTGCCCCTTCTTCCCTCAGGGCTGAGCCAGGAGACCTGGTGTCCCAGCAAGAGGATGTGAGACAAGGAGTCCTTGCTAGAGAAGCTGAGGGGAAGCGTGTGCCCTGAAGAGGCCACATCAGAGGGCAACCAGAGGTGAAATGTGGTTAGCAGAGCTCTCTATTCCCTCCTCAGAGCTTCTGTTTTGCTGGGAGATGTCCGAAGTCTGAGCGCTTTGCAAAGGGGTGCAGGGTGGTTTACTGGGGGGCAGGATGGGGGGAGTTCCATGTGGCAGGAACTGCGAAGGCTGGAGACCAAATGCATTCACAGCTGGACGCCTGGAGGCCCATAGCATCAGCTAGAATCGGGGAGGCCGGGTGGGTGGTGGTGGGTGGGGAATGGAGTTAGCAAGGAGAGGGAGCCCATTGCCAGGCAGAGAGAGAGGCAGAGGCCAGCAGAGTAGCGGGACCAGAGCGAGCAGCAGCCCCACACCAGCAAGTGCACACTCAACAGCCGGCCAACTGCCCACAGTGGACAGCAGCAGGTCGCAACAGAGACCCATATGCCACCCAGAAATGAGCACGGGAGGGAAGGAGTCTGAGAGGCCAAGCATTTGTCCAACAGCAACTGAATGTTCCAAAGACAGGTTTTAAACTGGAAGAAATGAGCAAGTTTTACATGTAATTGGACTTTTCTCTTCCACTGCTATTTAGACAGCTGGTGTTTGAAGGAAGGTTCGTTAAGAATATTAAATCAATTATAGGATATAAAAGAGATAGTTGCTTCGAACATCTAAGTGTAGAACAAATGAATCTGCACCCAGGCTATTCCTTTAACACTTAAGGTTCTTGAGAGCTGGGATGGTCTTCCCATCATCCGTACACCTCAGAGCATAGTGGAATACGTAAAGGGTGTTTAGAGTTCCATACCTGGGTCCCGTCTAAATAAATGCATTTACTGATAATAAAACTACTAAAGGTCACTTGTGTGGCTTTGCTCAATAACTGGGTATTAGAAAGTCATTCTTTCACCCACTAACTTATTTATCCAAATATTTCATATATTTTTGGCATCTATACGTACACGATGTTGTAAAGGAAATAAAGATGAATTGTTTCTGCATTTATAGAGCTTTATTCAGTGCTTCCTATGTACCAGGTACACAGGTCCCACCTTCAAGGACCTTATACACTTGAAGGAGAGAGGAAATATGTAAATAAACAACTATTAGATGAAGTAGAAAGTAACAGTTACCATAAGGAAAATGAAGATGAAGAAATAAATAGCATCAAGACAGGATCAAACGCATGTTTTCCTGTTTCGCAAGCATGACTGTTCCAGAGGGTAGAAGAAGAAAGGGAGAGAGACTCTGCTTGCTTTCCAGTGGCTTTACCTGATGATGTCTGGGGACTGGCCCATGGGCCCAGAGTCAGTGGAGCTAGAAATTGAAGCTGCCTCCTGTAGAAGGGCGCTCTACAGAACACAGGTAAAGGCAGTTAAGGGATGGGCATGGTGATGGAACTAAAGAGACATTGAGGAAAGTTTTAGTGTGCTCTTCTGGTGATGGGCAAGGGTCTGTACCCTATATCAGGGCAAAGGGCTGGCAGAAAACTGCAGCACCCAATCAAACCTTTATATTGGAACTGATACATATTTCAGTTATTTTCACAATTATGAGAAGAGGAAGTCCAGATCTAGGAAATCTGAAAGATTCAGAGTATCATGTTCCCTTTAAAGGTCAGACTTTACTTTTGAAAGCTTTGTCTTTAAGTGGACTTTAAAATATTTGTTGAATAGTCATTACATGGACACAGTCCCGCACAGGGATAAAGAAAAAAACATAGTCTTAAAAGCTGAGCTCATAATCGTAAACTCATGCCCATGGGACCTGGTTCTACTGTACATGGCATGCTTTCTGCTGGGGCTCATCCACTGAGGTGGAAAACCAGGTCGGCTTAAATAAAGTCTGCTTAGTGACTTTCTTTTCTGTGTCATAATTTCTTGACCATGGGACCACAGTTACATGAATCCTGAGGGTAGGAGGTACCTCTCTCTTGTGTTTCCACTGAGCTGAATACATACTTTTTAAAAAAAATCACAGTACGAACTGTATTCTAATTGTTCATGTGCTAAGCTGTCTGTCACCCCACAACAGGGCTCCGGTCTGATTGGTAGTTGTGTCCCTAGCACTTAGCCACAGCACTGACATTTTTTAATCAGTAAAGAAAACTCTATGCTAAGTCTATTCACAGGGCTTACACTTGAGACTTCAGAGACATGTAAGAAGGTACAAACTACCCAGTTTTTCTCTGTATCGGATACAACTTAATCCGGAGCCTATCTAAATCCAGAGAGTGGGCCCAGGAAGGCCCGAGAGTCAGATGAAGCGACGGGACAAGCTGCCGCATGCGCATGCTGCGGCGCGTTGTGAGTGTTACCCATGTGCTTGGCGTGCGCATGCCATGTGGGATTAGTCCCAGGTTGGAAATCACACTGCACGCCGGGGAGGCTGGCTTTCACTTGGCTGACATGCCAAAGTCAGAGGAGTGGGCAGCAAGGAAGCAGTCAGGGCTAGAGGGATTTCTTCTTCTCCTTTGTTCCTCATGAAATCTGCCTGAATGACGGGAAGAGCTCCGAAATATCCACTGGGAGAAGGAGGGGATGTGTTAGCGGCACGGAGCCCTCAGTACGGTTTTTAGCAAAAGTACGAGAAATTGTTTCCAATGTCAGTAGATTTTAATTACCAAACTATCATGTTTGAAGAGACCTGCTTTTTTTCTTATTTCACTAGTTTCATCTATTTGCATTTTAATACTACATGACTGGAGAAAGATGAATCATCTTTGGCAAGAAGTCATAAAGCTGATATTTCTACTGAAATGGTTTATATAGCACAGTTATAAAAATAGGGTAGCTTTTATAATTTAACCAAATGTCATTGCTAATCTGTCTCAGAGTTACAGGCACAGCCCATTTATTCTGTATAAGTTAAGAGATAAAAACCCACAAATGTGTCTTTAGAATAAAATCCTTACAAATTCAACATCATGGTTTTACCATCTCTCTTTTTACTTTCTAATAAAGAAAACAGCTGGGTTTCTTCACTTCATTGTTTCTCTTTATTATCTTTCTCCTGAGTAAATGTTATCTTTGCCATTGGTAACTTTCTTTAGCTTTTGACTATAAAGACAAAGTTAAAATATATTTTTTTCCAAAAGATGTTCAACATTATTAGCCATTAGGGAATGCAAATTAGAACCACAATGAAATACCACCACACACCTTTTAGGATGGCTAAGCAAAAAATAACACCACCAAATGCTGATGAGAATGAGGAGCGACGTCTCTCTCATACATCGCTGGGGAGAGTGTAAAATGACACAGCAACTCTAGTAAGTTGTCTGACAGTGTCTAAAACCAAATAGCCACTTCCTATATGATCCAGCAATTGCACTTTTGAACATTTATGCCAGGGAAATGAAATCTTATGTTAACACAAAAACCTGCACATAATGTTCATAGCAGCTTTGTTTGTAAAAGCCCCAAGCTGGAAACAACCCAGATGTTTAAACAGGTGATAGTTAAACAAACTTGGTATATCTATACCTTGAAATACTACTCAGCAACAAAGAGGAACAAACTGTGGATACATGCAACAATTTGTATGGACTTTAGGGCATTATGCTTAGTGAAAAAGCCAATCTCAAAAGGTTATTGTATGATTCTATTTTCTCTAGTATTCTACAGCTGACAAAATTATATAGATGGAGAATGGATTAGAGGTTGCTAGGTGACTGGGGTGAGGGTGATGAAATTGGTGTGACTCCATAGGGAGCTCCTTTGTGGCGATGGGACAGTGCTGTACCTGACCGTGGCAGTTGTTACACAAGCCCACACAGACACTCCTCGGAGACGCTGAGGCTTTGGTTCCAGACAACTGCGGTAAAGCCAATATCACAATAGAACAAGTCACATGGATTTTTTGGTTTCTCCATGTGTGTAAAAGTTATGTTTACACTATACTGTGGTATATTAAATGTGAAATAGCTTTATGTCTAAAGAAGCAATGCACATATCTTAATTAAAAATAATTTATTGCTAAAAATGCTAACCGTCATCTGAACCTCTTGGTAAAATGGTGCTGATAGACTTGCTCAATGCAAGGTTACCGTAAACCTTCAATTTGTAAAAAACATATTTGTGAAGCGCATTACACAGGATCAAATTGCATAGAACTACACACACACACACACACACACACACACTGGAGTGAAGGAAGAAAGGGCGAAACTGAATAAGCTTTGTAGTCTGGTTAACAGTATTGTACCAATGTCAATATCCTCGTTTTGACATTATACCAAAGTCATAAAAATGTCACCACTGGGGAAAGCTGTGTGAACAGTTCCGAGAACTCTCTATATTTTTGCAATTTCCTTAGTCTATAATCATTTCAGGATATATTTTTCCTTTCAACCTTCATGTATCAATTGTTTGTGACACTCGATCGTAAGCGTGGTGAATGAGCTGGCCGGGCAGGAGGACGGGGCAGGAGGGCCTCGCCGAGTCTGCTTGCCCCGACCTCTGTCACTCAGAGAAGCGACACAGAAGCGCTTGGGGCTCTGCCAGCTGCTAACGAAGGCCGTCTTGTTAAAACACAAGTGCTTTGAAAGAGGGCTGTTGGGTCACATCCTATCACCTCTTTCCTCAGAAACCTTCAAGGCTCTATTTTACCTACAAAATTAAGTCACACTCTTTGTCCCGGCATTGAAGGCCTCCTGCAATATGGCCCCAACGTAACTTTTCAGCTCTGCCTTCCCCCGTCCCTTTATGGGCACCCATTGCTTCGATCTGTTCTCCACACCACAGCCTGAGTGGCAGGTAAAACTCAAATCTGGCTTTCCACGGCACCTGGCCTAAAGACCAAACCCCTGACCTGGCTGTCAAGACTCGCGGGGCCTGGCCTCTGTCCCCTTCTCCGGCCATCTCGCACCACTCTTCACTCTGTGGCCAGCCACAGGACCCTGTCCACAGCCTCGTGCTTGCCGCGGCCCTCCTCCCCAGAGCCTCGAGCATGCTCCCTTCTTTGCCTGGCCTCCCTCCCCCAGTGAACCTTCCACTCCTCTTTTAGATCTCAGCTCTATCGGCAGTCAGTTCTTTCGGGAAATCTTCCCCAACCTCTCAATTTAGGTCAGGTGGTTCTGACAGTTATTCTCAAAGACTCTGTTGCTTTCCTTTAGAACACTTATCCCCAATTATAATGACACATCCATTCATTAGTTATTTGACCATAGGCTCTTTTCCCCATTTGACTAGAAACTCCATGAGAATACAGAGAGTATTTTGGCTCACAAGTGTGTTTACCACCTAAGACACTGTATTAAACACGGAAATATTCAGTAATTATTTTTTAAGTGACTGATGAATCAAACTGGAAAAACTGTTCTCCAAACAAATTCCTCAGGTTTCCTGTTCCCAGGCTACCGGCATGCTCTTCATTCCAAGTACGAAGCTGTACTCATATTTTATCTAATCTTATGGACTCATCTGAATAAGCACTTTCTTGCCTTGGCAAATAAACATCAACTCTGCCTCTGTTGAAAACTGTAGCTCTTAGGTGTCTGTTTTCTTATAATCCCTGGTGTTACTATTAATGGACTGTGTGTCTTATCCCCTTCACAAGTTCAGAAACTCCTGGAGGGCAAGGTTATTCATTTCTCTTTACATCATCTGCAATAACTAGCACATTTTTCAGATGTTTAATTAATATATTTTCCTCATTGATTAATATGATAAAAACTGAAGGCACAGCACATATTATGCACTCAATATTTATAGAAACAAGGAGTTGTAGGTCCTTGTTAGTTCTAACCATTTGCAACGAGTAAACAGAATTAAATTACTAAACAGCACTATAGATGTGGCTCTCAGAGCAAACGTCTTCTGTTCTGACCATTATTATTTTTCAATAGGTTAATTTACTGTAGGTGGGAAAATGGTTCTAGGGCCTTTTTATTCAACTTGCTTTATCTCTTCCCCCATCCCTTGCTCAGTAACTTACAATGAAAAACAACTGATATTTCAGTGGAATTACAATTTTTTGTTCTTCTACAGAATTAAACTTTTCATAGAATGCAGCATTAATAGGGTATCGAAGAGTTACTTTGAGAGAGGTGATTGGCTATATTAGTGGTGTCATATAAAATGGGATGAGTTAAACACATGAGGACCAGGGAACCAATTGCTAAGAATAAATTGTCACTGTTCACACACATGTACAAAAAATTTTTTTTCTGAAAACACACACACACACACATACTCACAACCCCACAATAGAACTTAAAAACCAATAATTGGTCCTCACTTCTCAATACTTAACAGTAAAAACAAAAGTCAACTGTAATTTCAAAAGGGGAAAGGTCCTCCTCACTGCCCATAGGCCCATTTGTAATTTTTGATTTTGGATTAATGGTTCCAGTTCTGGCGTGAAGTCAAAATTCCTCACTTTCTTTCCCCACCACATCTGTATAGACATTCTGGAAGCCTCTATGTTTGGGTAAAGAACTGCTGGGAATTTCTGTGCCTCAAAATACTGGAAATCAATGCAATTTAATTAACTTCTTTAAACTAGGTATCAGATACCTAGTATGTGCTGGTTTTTCTACCAGCAGATTCCAAGGTGAAGGAGAAGCCACCCTTGCTGTGAAAGAGCTCAGGGTGTGGTGGAGTAGATGGGAGCAAACATCATTCTTAGGTAAGGCAGGCTGTGGTGAAAGAGCTGAAGAACTAGGTGCCACGAAAGCACAGGAGAGAGTTTTGCCATATTGGAGCTTATCAAAGTGAGGTGGGTGCTAAGCTGGCCGTGGCAGCATTGCGGTTGTTCTCCCAGCCTCCACCACATGCCCTGTCCCTCAGTGGGTGACAGAGGTGTGACTGGGTGTCATTGATCCCGCCCTGACTTAGGAGTGAGTGCTGATTGGTGAGCTTGGGACGCCCAACCAGAGACGGTACCTCTCCGCTAGCGGGCGTTTGGAAATCCAGGGAACACTTTTGGTTGTTAAAAAGGCTAAAAAAGATGCTACTGATACTTAGTGGGCAGGGGCTAGGAATGTTAAGTGATCATTAAAGTAGAAAAGGGACCCACATCATAAAAATGTATCTCATCCAGAATGCCAGCAGTGCCCCTATGGAGAAGTATTTGTCAGAATCGATCGGAGAAATCTCATGCTGTATTAGTTCAGGGAGTCCAGGTTTAAGCCAGTTAGCTCATGGCAGCAATCCTGTCCCCTGTGTGGTCGTCAGAACAGGCTTTTCTTCACTGGTTGTGAGGAAGGCTTCTTCCTGTCTCTCATTGGGCACGCAGGGAGAGCGTGTGGCCCCATCTAACTCACGCTTAGATAGCTTCATTCAGTCTATATAATCTAAATTTACTCAGGTGCTTTGTTTGCTTGTTTGTTTCTCTATTTTTGTTATTGCTGTTTCTAAGCAAATTATTAGGATGGCATTGAGGTATCAAGTTAAACTCTAATATGTGAGCAATGTTTTGTTCCATCACTTTGGAATGAGTATAAATTCATAATATTGCCATTAAAAGGCAAATAAGGGTGAAACAAAAATAAAGCTTACCGTTTATGATGTAATGAGGAATAGAGGTGGTGTTTGGTGAAAATTGTGAAAAGCTAAGTTAAACCTATAATTGTGTATGTGCATTTGTGTGTGTGTGTGTGCGTGTGTACATATGTGTGTAAAAGATAGAGAGGAAGGAGGACACGGTGGCTAACTTCATGCATAACACATTTTAGGAATTTAAATCTTGTCCCTCTAGGAAAAATTCTGTCCTTTCAGGTTGCAAAAGCTTCACATTAAAGAAAGCTAAAAGAAAAGATTATTAAGCATTTTGATTACTTAATCAGAGTTCATGAACATATTCTGAAATGTTGTAAATTCTGATTAAAATACTTACTTTTATGCTTATGAATACTTCTCCTACTGACATAAAATTTGTGGGCAGTAGTCATAGCTACAAATTATCTTCCCGCATTGTCAATGGTTAACACGGTGTATTAAGAATGAAGAGGAAAAAGATGTCCAATTACACTTGAATTAGGAAAATTTAATATGACATAGAAATCAAGTTCAAGTTGACTTTTATACAACCAATTTCTACCCTATTGCAAAACTTACAGAGTAGTATTCAGATTCCTAAGTGACTAAACTGAAAGCAGATGCCACCTGGGAATGGGGAAGGCCGCAAACGAAAGAAGAGCCGTCGGTACCTGGATGCTGGTCAGCGTCGTGTACTGGTAGGCCTTCACCACCAGGTAGTTCGCCTCCAGGTCTATGAGCCCCAGGATCATGTACTTCCACCATCGTCGTCGTAAAATTGCCAGGAGGTTTTCTTCTCCTGTGTTACAAAGTTGAGAAGAAATGGGTTAGGTTCTAAACACATAATAAACTGTATATTTAGAAGGACTCTAAAATATTGTCATATTGTAGTTTAACCATGCCTTCTCGAATGTTTAATTAAACAAATAAATCAACGTATCAAAGGCTGACATGTTTTTACTTAGCTAATAGTCTTCACTGTAGAGTTGGCCCTTCAAATTACTTTCCATGTGAGAATAAGACTGGGCAGGTTTTTAGTTCACCAAGCAAAACATTTTCTCAGGAACATTTGAAGAAAAAAATTACATCATATTAAAATAAAAGGAAAGGTGGGACAGAAAGGCTGCTTAAACACACAAAGTCCAAATCACCTGAAACTTCAGGACTGTGGTAAAATAGAGAGAAATGAAAAGAGGGCAGCCCAGCGGAGGCAGGGATCATTAGAGGCCATCTTGCAAGCTGGTTGTCTGGTGCCACATGCCTCCAGTACTATAGCTGTGCTTTACTTGGTCCTCAAGAACCTCAACAGACTCTATGCCCCTACCCGTCTCTTGGCCACTCTCAGAACTTCAAACTCCTGATTTCCGCCTTTTGTCTTATTCTAGTGACCATCACATAGGTGGTCTTTTCAATCATATGGAGACGTGTGAAAATGAAGCTTTCCAGCTACATAGAGAAAGTCAGAGTGGGTTGAGACTAGTTGGCGATGAAGAGAGAGGGGTCTCTTGACCTGCAGCAGCTAACCCAGTTTTCTAGGCTCATTTTGGATGCAACACTGCTCATATCTTTTGTTTCAAACACACTAAAGATCTTTCTGTCTCAGTGAATTTCTAACTCCATTCTTAAAAATTTAGCTATTCTCTGATTTTTTGCCTGATACTACTCCCCAGCTAGGCAGCTTGTACCCAAGCTATGTATAGTCCTGTCACCTGATTCACATGATAGTGACTATTTTAAAAATTATCTCTTTACTGAACTGGGAGTTTTTGAATGGCAAGATATCAAATGTCATATACACACCTAGCATATTGACATATAGAAAGGGTTAGCTAAGTGTTTTGGAATAAATGAATAATTGACTTGAAAAAAGTGTGAACTATTGTCTATCTGAATAATGCCAAAAGCCAGTTCTAGAAGATGAGTCACACTTACTATTGTTTTGCACTTAGATGCATAGGGAGGATATGATCCTCAAGCTCATTTCTTTACAGCCAGCTCATTTTGGCAATGCCCTTGCACAGCACTTCTGCCTTTTTCACTTGACTACATATTTGATAAATCAACATACCTCCCAGGATTTATCTTGCAAATTAGTGATCTTCAACCTGACTAATTATTCACATCTTGAGAGATTTTTTAAAATCCCAATACCTGGGACCAGCCCCCAGAAGTTCTGACTTAATTAGTTTTGGGTGGGGCCTGGGCATTGAGCTGAGGGTTAAATCTAAGATTTTCTGATGGTTGACATTCCATGGCCATCCTCAGGATGACCTGAGCTAGGAATTCCAAAGTAAGACAATCCCAGGGTAGTAAAGGCTCTTCATGCCAAAGTAACAATCCAAACATTTGGCCCAAAGTGAGCTTTCTCTTATCTTGTCTCTGGGCTTTTCCATGTGCTGATTCCCCTGCTTACACTATTCTCCCTCCAGTCTCCAAATGAAGAATCAACATAGACACTACCACCAGAAAGCCTTCCTTGATCTCTCACCTTGATTGTCCTAGACTGGTTTGGGTTTCCCTGTAATGTGCTCCTCTAATACCCTTTGCAAATCCCACAAATAGTACTTATCTCACTGTATTATAACTGCCTATTTTCTTGACTCTCATACTCATTAGATTATTAACAATTTAAAGAGAGTGTCATTGTCTTGGTCATCACTTTATTTCTAGGACCCAACAGTACATAGTGAGCAGCCAATAAATAATACAGAATATATGAATAAATTTCACATTTAATAATCTTACCAATGTTAAATAGCATTGAAATCAAGGTATTTAAAATATATCTACCATAAACATTCATGTTACAGGCAATGAAAATTGTTTTCTAGTTAGAATGCAGACATCTGACAAAATTAATTTGGTGACCATTTCACACTATACATAGGGCATAAAAAGGTCGATGACATATTTAACCGCAAAGCTGCAATGCTACAGTCACAGGTCACTGTCCCAGTTAATTTACACAATCAACAGAGAATTGTCAAACTCGGAACACACCAGCCACATCTCAATATGCAACACCGAAAATCTGGGTCATGGTCTGTTTGTTCCAGCAATCAATAACATATTCAAAGCATAATTCATTATCACAGGAATGATTAGTTGCCTTGCTGTTTTGCTGAGGAAGTTTTCAAAGCAAAACACCCTAAATAAATGTTTCCATATTATTTAATTTGAAGCACCTAAAAACATATAACACGCTTGCTTAGCAGATTTATCCAGGATGGTGAGAGAGAGCTTTTTATTTTTGGTTGAGCAAAAAATGCAACCTTTAAAAGGACTGCTTAGGGATTTATCTACATGACTCTCATTAACACTGATGTACAACAGGCCATTAAAATTCTTTCTAGAATAATGAAAATGCATTCTTTAGAGCCCTTGTGCGAAAGCACTCCCCAAACCTCATGAAAAAAGGCCAGCCATAAGAAATAGCACAATTGGTGGTATGTTAATATTTTAAAATTCTTTTTAAAAAATTAACTAGAAGGAGTAATAAAATCCATGATGGAAACTTTATAATTATGGTTTGGCATTAAAGTGGATTCCGTTACTATTTTTATTATCAATATGCTCAAATATAAATAATTTAAAAAAATAATGATGTAATAAAGTAACCTCCAACCTGATTTAATACACGTTAACATTTTGCCATGTTTGCTTCATATCTATCTATCTATCTATCTATCTATCTATCTATCTATCTATCTATGGATAGATATATATCTGAGACAGAAAATGCTGCAGGTGAAATTAAAGCCCCCCTCCCCCATTCGGCTCCTGCCAGATTCAAATTCCTTCCTTTCCTCCTCAAATACCATTTTGATATTGTGTATCTCCCATGTTTATGAGTTTTTTTAAACCCTCACCAGAGGGTATGTTTTTTGTTTTCATTGATTTTAGAGAGAGAGGATGGGGTGGGGGAGAGAGAGAGATTGATATGAGAGAGAAACATTGATCCGTTGCCTCCCATATACGCCCCGACCAGGGATTGAAACTGCAACCTGAGTATATGTCCTGCCCAGGAGTTGAACTCATGACTGTACAGGAGGACTCTGCAACCAACTAAGCCACCGGGCCAGGGCCATGTTTATGTTTTTGTTACACATTTCTACATGTGTATGATATCCAAAATAGTATTTAGCTTTCTTTGGCATTTTTAAAAACTTTAAATGAAAGTTTATTGTACATACTGTACATGTTATTCTTCTGGGGTTCTTTATGCTTAACATTGCTTTAGAAGTGTATCCCTATTGTTTCATGTAGAGCTAAGTCATTTATTTTAAGTGATATATATTTTCACGTTTTATGAATATGTCACAATTTACCCAGTCTCCCACTGGTAAGCATGTAAGTCCTTTTCTCTGTTAGGAACAGTGCAGCAAAGATCATCTTTGTGCATGTGTATCTCTATAACTGATATAGAGTTTTATTTTTTCATTCTCTTTTGAAAGGACTATGGAGTATGCAAGTAATCACAAATGTATAAAACATAATTAAAATTAAAAATTTTCTAATTTGAAGTAACAGTCTTCCAGCACAATAACTACTTCAATAATTGAGAACAGAATGTGCAATTATTGACACTCTTGCTCATGGATTCATATCTAATTTTACTAAGCATCAAGAATGGTCAACATAATTTATTTTTGAATTTTTGTAACAGATATGATACTATATATCGGGCAATGTCTACATGCTTTACAAATATTAGCTTACCTAATCCTCATAATAACCCTATATAGTAGATACTGCTATTAACCTTATTTACAGATGACAAGACTGAGGCCTGGAAGAGTTAAGTAACTTTCCCAAAGCGTCACACAGATAAATAATTCAGGATCTGAATGCATGAGTCAGGCACTAGGTTTCATGCTCATTAGTACTGCACTACTTTGCTTCACTGATTTGTAACTGTGTCATTGTCCTCAGGAGTCATGCATTTTTCATTGAAGCGTCTTTCATGATCTCCCTGTCTAAACCCACCTGCAGGGTGCTCCCCTGCCAGCTCCAGGGGTTGCCCATCGACTGAAGCCAACGTGCACGGCGCCCCCTGGGGTTTCCAGTGCCCAGTGGAGCAGATGTGTGTACACCCCTGAATTGGCTTAGGTAGGAGGATGTGTCCCATCACCATCAGTTTGGTATCAAAGATGTGATCTAAGTCCATGACCGAGTTTCCCTTGTAAAATATAAAATAAGGCTTTAAATCTATTTTATGGCTTAAAAACGTCTCACGGCAAGAATGACTGTTAGATGCCGTGCCGCTGGCTGAAGCCTAGGGCATCGTCACAATGATCACGCCGGGTGGGTGAGGGGTGGTGGCTGACAAATGATGAATTTTAGGAAGAGGAAACCTATGGACAAACACTGAAGCCTGGTCCACATGCACATCAGCGACTGGAAGACAGAGGAGCCCTCATTCACAGTGTACTCCTTCACCCCAGTGGTAGTCTGAGCAGAGAAAAAAGTACCTCAAGGCAGCACCGAGGTGAATTCAGCTCAAGGGACCAGAGCTGCACTGTTCTTGGGGCTGCATTCCCCTTCAGGGCTCTCATGGTGGCCGCCCCTTCCTGGGTCTTTTTGCGAGGACAGAGCCCAGCAGGCCCCGCAGAGCCTCTGCAGCAAGAGCGAGGCCCTCGCTGAATAGACGCTTCCTCGGCCCCGGTTTGAAACTACAATGCTGCTTTATTTATCAGAACTCCAAAGGGGAGTGTTGAAGTAGCAATCAGTGAATGAGAAAGAAAAAAAGACTTACGATGGAGATTTTAATTACTTGCTTTTAAAAGCTGACACTTAGCATTAGGATGTAGAATTCAAACCAATTCTCTTTATTAGAAAAGTGAACAAAATAAAAGCACTAACGAGGAAATGAAAATGTCAGTTGTTCACAAAAAAGATTGCAACCCCCTGTCCTTCATAATGTGGACCTGAGTGTGAGGGTGAAATACAAAAGAGAGAAACATCAAAGGTTAAGTTTCATTCTGTAGTCTTTCATTCATTTTCACTGCTGGAGCCAGACGGTGAGCTGGGGAGGAGCATAAAGGCAGTCCTTGGACGTCTTGGCCTGGTAGCAAACAGACCTGAGGCTGACCACGGGCCGCCTAAAAACTCTCTCACAGGTAAATTAAAGGCAGCCTGAGTGATGTGTTTAAGCTAATATCTAATGCAAAGTATATGCACGGACATGATAGCAATCGGTGGGTCCCAGAACCCTGGAATCCTTAACCAGCCCCCTGCCACGCACCAGCGAGCTCTGCGGGCGGACGCTGGAGGAAGCCAGGGAAAGGGAACCTCCTTAGTGATTTACCAGCACTTCTGCCACACACACTCTGTCTCTCTCTGGTGAGTTGTGAGGGATCACACTGTGGCCAGATAGAACTTTTGTCCCGATTAGAGGCAGGCTGAGGCCTCTTCCTCGATGCCTCTCCCCTGGTCCAGACCCTTACCTTACCCTGTTTGATCTCCCCGCCTGACCTGGGGGTGGAGGCCATGGGAACACACTCCTCCTTCCTGAGGCCTGAACCAGCACTGGCTCTGTGCCCTGAGACTCTAGTCCTGCTGGGACTTTCCAGAGTGGGGGCTTCTGGGGAGGGGTTTCCAAGGTCCTTCTTATCACACAAGGTGCATGTGATGGGCAGGCAAGATGTAAAAGAGAAAAATCCACTGAAAGGTTCAATGAAAGCAGAGAGAATAGGCTTTGCCTCAGTTCCCATTAGTTCACCCCACTCTCATCCACGCTCCCACCTATCCTGCAATACTTCGTCCAAATGTTGCCTCCCTCATGGAGCCTTCCCAGATCCTCTGCCATCCCTTCCCAGGCTCCCTCCGTGCTTCTTCTTCTTTTTTTTTTTTTTTTACATATCCTCAACTCTGCCTCGCACAGTGATTCAGACAAATTACTTAGTCAATGGAAGATCGTGTTATTAAGGTGTGATAGCTGAATAGCACCTTTTCAAGCTGCTCAGTCATCTGGATGATTTCCAGAAATGCCGAGTAAGGGTTTGGAAAAATATCTCAAAGCAGCTGAAAATGAATCGTAATCACATCCAGGTCTGGCAGCTGTTACTTTAAGCTGAATACAAGAGAAAAAACACATAAGTATAGATGTGGTCGCACACAAGATAGGTTTCTTAACAGTAAGTTTATTTTATTTGTTTCCAACTTACAACTTTTGGCATTGATAATTAAAATGCAATATTCTAGCTCTAATTATGAACTCTATTATTTTCTGAGTCAAAAACATTTCCACACTGCAAATGAAATACAAAAATGAAAGCCTCAACTTCTCAACATGTGTATTTCAATCTACGTTACCATTTAAAAAATTTATTTAATTTTTATTTAATCCTCACCTGAGGATATTTTTTCCATCACTTTTCAGAGAGAGTGGCAGGGAGAGAGAGAGAGAGAGAGACTGAAGCATCAATGTGAGAGAGACACACTGGTTGGCTGCCTCCCAAACTCGCCCTGACCGGGCAGGGGATTGAGCCTGCAACCGAGGTATGTGCCCTTGGCTGGTGAATCAAACCCAGGACCCTCTAGACCTAAGGCCAATGCTCTAACCACTGAGCAAAACCAACCAGGGCTCCATGTTACCATTTTTATCATGAACCAAACCACTTGAATCTTAGAAAACTTCTCCTTTTGTTTTTCTTTTAAAAAAGCTGTCATCTTTCATAAAGCTAATATATTTGATTTTATGCGGCGTATTTTTATTGTACGGCTTTCCAAAACACCCAAATTTCCTATGGTTTTAATGTTTCCTCAGAGAGAGAACATAACTGCTAACATTTTCTTCTTCATTTAAATATAAAAATTGATAGTGAGTTTGCAAAATTTTATCACACAGGCAGCTAAAACAAATAGGCAGCTAACGAAAGAAAAAGATTTTCAGGATAGCTAAAAATCAATATTCGAACACTTGGGCAAGAATTTAACCTTGCCCAGAAAGAGATCTGGGATTTGTCCTAGGCTAAGAATGTGAGTTAGGTACAGGCTGGCCACGCCAGAAACACCAACAGCGTGGTACACAGTGGGAGCTTTGGTCATGCCCACGGACTGGAGACTGAGATCAGCCAAGTGGGCAATCAATCCTGTATATGTAATGGAGCCCCAATAAAAACCCTAAATGCAGAAGTTCTAGCAAGCTTCTCTGGCTGGCAATATTTTGTCCATATGGTCCCATCTTGGTGCTGGGAAAGTAACACGTCCTGACTCCATAGGGAGGGGACAATGGAAGCTCTGGGCTTGTTATACTTCTGGACTCTGCCCTATGAGCTTCTCCCTTGGTTAATTTAATCTGTATCCTGTCCCTATAATAACTGTAACCATGAGTATAACTATTGTCAGGAAGTTCTGTGAGTCCTAGCAAATTACTGAACCTGAGGGTGGTTCTAGGGGGCCCTGACCCCAAACTTGCAACTGGTATCAGGAAAGACGGTGGTCTTGTGTGGACTCTAAACTTTCTCATTCCGCCTAAACTCTTACAAATTGGTTTGAGGTAAGGGTAGTATTGGGGCCATGCCTCTAAACCTTTGCAGTAGGTTTTCCTCAAACACAACTGCATTTGTCCCTCTCTTGCTCAACAACTTGAGTACATACACATTAGGTACATCTCAGAATAACCAGACCTCAGAATTCTCCGGGTCTGAATTCAAATTAAAACAAACAAACAACTAGTCTCTTTCCAGATGATTTTAAACAATGTGTGCAATTATTTGCTACCCTGAGTGTAAAAACTTCGTGCTTTATACTAACTTTTCTGTCATTATAAAGGTATCACTTACAATGGGAAAAAGTGCTCACTAGCTCAAGATGGTTAATGACAGGCTGGCTGTGTATGGGGGCGATGCTTTGATTTGAAATTATTCAGAGCAATCATAATGAAACTATGTACTAATATAAATCTCTCTATTTTCCTGGTGTGAGCCTGCTGAGAGGAAAATGTATTTGCCCTTTTTAATGACAAGACTATTTTCTTTTTCTTCATCCCATTTTGTGAAAAGTGACCCTACATGCCTTTTGGAGGTTTCCCGTAATTGGCTCTGATGCCTCCTGACATTAGCAGATGAATCTGTCAGTTTTGTAAATTTTGTTTTGAACGAAGAGCTGTGTAGCAGCTAATGACACACAGTGTAAGGGGAAGAAGCCAAAGCTTGCTCGCCTCCGGACTCCTGCCACTCGCTGAGCATATTCAAAAGACAACACGACAGAAGGTGCCAGCCTGAACTCTGGAGGGCTGACCTTGAGCTTGGGCATGAGAGCATCTGTCATGTGGACACACAGGTTAGACCCAACGAGGGAAATTAACAAGAGGAGTGTCAATGGGTCAGGAGCCCTGGTAAAGCAGAAAGCTGGCCAGCCTCGTCTCCCCTGTCCACCCTTCCATCTCTCATCCCAAATGCCGAGCACACATTTACCAAGGCCACTTCTGTTACCTGTAACTCGTTTTTCTGCTGAAAACCACTTGTCAAGCCCTGGGCCAGAGGCAACATATATTCACATTCTCATTTACTTCCCACCTATACTCTAGGTCAAAGTCACAGAGCCAGTTAAAGTATTGACTCTGATACTTAACTAGCTGTGTCACCTTGGGAAAGTTTGCTCATTTATAAAACAGGGTAAACACTATTTACTTGAAAATGTTTCTATTTGATTAACCAAGAAAATGTATGAAAAGAGTCTGGCTTCGAAGGCCTTTTATTAACAGCCATATGGGAAAGTATTTTTTAGATTATGAAATTGGATTTAGAGGAAGTTAAGTAATTTGTCCAAGGTCTGTCCTGACTTTTTATTGCAAAGTTTTCACTACTGTAAGGATGATGCTTTTTTGGTTTACATTGCCTCCTCTCCCCTGTCCACATTTCTGATTTAATAAAACAAATCAGAAATATTTTATTTATATGATCTTTCCGAAGTTTATTAGAAATTAGGCAGCATTTTCTGAGCAATGAAGTAATAGCATAAAATACTTCTAGAACATATATATATATATACACATCTGAAAATATTGAAGAATATATTTATGGGATTAAAAAGTTTCCACTATATTAACTTGTGGCAGTGAGCACTGTAGTGCCCAGAATATCATCTTAAAGTACCAGTATCCACTAAAAGAAACAATGGTCTTTGGAGAAATGGTTGATTGGAGATCTTGGTCAGGAAATGTAATACAAGTCAAATCTGGAACATCTTGTCATGCATAAAAGCAAGGAAGCAATAAAAAACTACTAGGGTTGTGTCAAAAGGACTCAGAGGTCAACTTGAAGTCTCTCATATGAAGATAACAACTGAAATGGATTAAAATACACCAGATATGTTTAAATCCATGAGTTCACAATGAACTTAAAAGCAATAGCAACAACGATCACCACCAAATTAAAAAAACACACACAAAACTAATTGGTCAGCATAGGAAGATGCCAGCAAACCACTCAGTATTTTGAAAATTGGTAAATAAAGGAAAAGAATAAAGTTTCTTCCCCCTGAGATTCTTAACTATATCACTAGGTAACTACACAGTAGATGAAGAGAGATTTGTCTTTACGGTGATATTCTAGCTAATAAATGAAAAAATGAGAGAATTAGAATTTCATCCTTTTGTACCCCCTAATAAATTAATGGAAAGTCAACCTACTAGCATTACAAAGAAAGAGACAACCAAGCATTGCTTACACGCTTCCTAATGGAAGAAAGAAAAACAAAACAATAACAAAACCTACTACCTATATAAAAAAAGAGAAAGAACCTAAATCTAATCAACTCTCTGGACTCAGCTACCAATTGAGGAAATATACAGGTCAGGAAGGCATGTTAAAATACACTCATCATAAAGATTCAATCTGCAAAATCCAGACTGTGGGCTATACCATAGCCTGGCTACTCGATTTGGTCCGTCCAGTGGTAGCAACAGCACCACTGAAAGTCTGTTAGGAATGCAGAGTCTTAGGTCCACCCGGACTTGACTCAGAATTGGCATGTGATCCAGTGCCAGGGATTTGTACACATTACGGTTTGAGAAGCGGTGATTGCATAGGCCACATGATAGTTCCTTCAACAAATTGCAATAAATATAAAAGAAGAAAATCTATAGGTTAAAAGAACTTAAGAACAATATCAACCACTTGCAATATGCAGACGTTATTTGCATCCTACTTAAACAAACTATAAAAAAAAAATCTATCTATCTATCTATGAGACAACAGGAAATTTCAACACTGGCAGGATATTTGGAATTATTGTTAATTTTAAATGTGATCATGATATCAATTATTTTTAAGCTCTTATCTTTTAGAAATACATACTAATATAGTTACAGATGAATTGATATAACATCTGAGATTTGATTTAAAATAATATAAGAAGGAGAAAATGGTGAGGGTAAGGATAAATAAGTCTTACTATGATTTAAAACTTGTTGAAGTTGATCTATTGGCACGTGGGTGTTCATTTGACTATTCTGTCTGCTCTCTATGTATTTGAAATCTTTCATAAGAAAGTTAGAAAGAGAAGAGCTTGCATTGCGAAGAGAAAGTTTAGATAATGGAATAGCATTGGCCAGAAGATACAAGGATCCAGTGTCTATGTGTCTGTAGACCTCATAGCATTTTACCAGTGCAGCCACATTTCTTCTTACAGTGTCCTTGAGTCGTAGGTGATATTATCCTTTCTAGCAGCTAGAGAATGCAGAAGCTTGAATTCTATTACTTCCATGTCCTCATTTCATCTTGGAGGTCAGCAGGCATACTTGGCACCTCTTCCAGCAGACGTTTTGACAAGCTCTTAATAGCTGTGTACTTCTCTCGTCCATTTCTCTGCATCCTGTGTTTGTGGAGGTGCCTTACCCTTGTGGTAAGGGCCAAGATGTTCCCTGCCTTTGTTGCTTCATTTATAAACAAAGCCTGTGTATGTAAGGACCGAAAAAGCCCTTATAGAGAATCTTTTGTTCATGCAGTGTAGCATCTGTACCAACTCCTGAAATTCTGTAGAGCTGCTGCTGGTGGAGAAATCAATCACTCCTCTCAAGGGTTGGGAGCACGGTGTTCAGTTAGGTAAATACTATTAAGATGGAGCAGCTGAATGCAGTAAAATCTAACACAATTATAAGAGATGGGATGATTTTAACTGTGACTGCCCAAAACCAAGAGAGGAAAAGATGGCAGATAATAAACTAACATCTGTCCCAAGCGAAGCCCCCTTTGTGGCATGTTGTGGCATTGGAAGCATTCGGAGATGCAGATATGGCACAGTTACCATAGTCCACAGAGCAAGGAGGTGCCAGGATATGTTACTAGCCTTAACCACAGACATAGGCCTAGAATTAGACATTCAACAGTGTTAAAATATTTGGGAAGCAAGAAAACAAAATAAAACAAAACAGGTGAGTGATTCAGTTGTGCATAAAATTATATATTATATAAATAAATGCTTATTTCTTGATGAAATCATATTTTTTTCACCCCCCCCAAGAACATTAGAATCGCTTGGGGAACTTCTAAAAAAGCTGTTTGCTGGGCTCTCGGACATTCTCCCACAGCGGGTCTGGGGCAGGTAAGCAGGGGGCTCAGGAATCTGCACTGAAAAAATGCCTCCCAGAGACTGCGATGCTGCTTGTTGCTGATTCCATTCCATTTTGGAAATATTGATTTGAATTAATAAATAAATTGGCCTATGCCTCCCTCATGCTTCAGGACTTGCTACTACTTGGCTGGTGACTAGAATCAACTGACAAGGTCGCCCTTGCTATAGGAAAAAAGCTAACATCAGTTCTAAGTATATCAGAGCCCAAGGGAGTGGCAGGGCTATTTATGGACAAATGAATTAGAAGGCTTGCCCCAAATCTTACCTTCTCAGAGAAGCTTCCCCAATTTGACCCACATTGACTTTTCTTCTGAATTCTTACAGTTCTTAGGCATTGTTCTATTGATTTGGGAACTTAATCATATCCTTGCTTATATTTTTAACATGTTGCATGAGTGTATTTCTTCTTATTAAAATAATAGTAAACTTAAGGAAAAACAAAGTCTGTGTTATAATCCTTTTCTGTTACGCTGTTATGGACATTGCTGTCTGTTTAATGAATATTTATTGACCTTCTATTACAAACAAATCCTGAAACATATATTCCACATTCAATTTTAGGGAGATTTTAAGTTTCCAAAAATTTTACTCATTTCTTATGTGTTAATTATGACACTAGTGATTCAACTCATGTGCATTGTGGGTGTTGACAAAACTAATGATCCATTTTAAAATTCATAGACATGTATACCCCTGAGAAAAAGGTCAACTTTATAATATAATAATTTTTTAAACCCATAACAAACACAAACTCTAATGACCCATATAAATTGTCTTTCTTGAGAAGTAGTTCTGTTCTGGGATGTGTCTATCGATATAATGTAAACCTCTGAGAATCGAAGGATGAGTGTCTCTGAAGAGTGTCTCTCTCTGAGCTACAGCAGATGGCCTATAAAAGAATGAAGCCCAAGTCCTCTTGAGCAACAGTCCACCAATACATTTCCAGGACTTGAGGTCAGTTACTAATGGGAGGTGAACTTGTAGGGCCCCAAATTGATCAGCGTGTGTTTTAGAAATTGGGGGCCACACAACAGCTTTTACCATGATGTTTCACTTGCTTGTAGATTTCTTAAGGTGTAGAGGAATAGCAGGAGCTTAAAGGTGAATAAAGAAAACTCTATAGCTTTCCAAGTACTAGTCAAAACACGAGGTGAGGAGGCACAGGCTAAAATTAGGATTCCTAATGTAAACCTGGAAGAAAATTCAAAATTCAAGCTGTTCCCAAAGTAATCCCATCAATCTTTTTTGCTCTCTTCGCTTCTTACATCTTGGATGTAATTCAGACTAAACTTGGAGAACCCATCCCCCACATCCACTAAATCCAGCCTATCCTGAGATCTGACTTCAGCCGAAATGGTGATCTTTTGTGAAGTTTCTGGCTGAAGTCTGAAGGGTGCCTGAAGGTTGCGCATATTCACTTAGTTGAGAAATGAAGCTACTTACACCGCTAACCCCTTCTCAGGAGACTTGATTGCGAACAATCATAGTATCAAAAGGATATTTAGAGTACTTGACCCCACTGGTCTTCTGAGTGCACCATGCCTATAAGCATCCTGCCTCCATTCTCCTAGCTTAATTAACTATTTTCCTGAGAGTCCCCTGTGAACTCTCATTTCTTCTTTAATAACAGAAACTTAGATTCATCAATAGTCTGATATAATTGAACCAAAATCCCAGGACTAGCATTCTGCTTCAGAATAAAGACGGGCCATCTGTCCAGTCTGTGGACGGGCTCCTGTACCCTGCCATCTGTCCTGTAAGCTCCAACCAGGGCAGGACTGGGCTCCTCTCTTGACGTTCTGTGCTGCCCCAAGCATGTGGCTGGCCTGAGCAAGCAGATCAATAAATAATGCTTCAAGAAAGCAACAGCAAGAAACCTTTCCAGGAGAGGAAATTATTAAACTGACCTTGTAGCATCCTACCCGAGCTTAAACTGAGCATAGTGTGACACCACCGTTGTATGTCTGAACCTCAGGTCAGGACAGGAAAAAACAGAAGCATGCACTTTCAGCAAGAAATAACTCAGGTGTTGAGTTAGAATGAGACAATGATCTTTTTTATTTTAATCATTATTTTTTCTATGTGTGGTAAAATATATATAACATAAAATGGACCATTTTAACTGTTTTAAGTACAGAGTGGGTCAAAAGTAGGTTTACAGTTGTGAGAACGTGAAGCAAAGAGTTTAGTCTTGCACTATTATTTATTAATTATCGTGTTATTTAAACCTGCTCTTGCCCACCCGGTGCACAGTTCAGCGGCACGAGGCCGCTGCGCATCGCCGGCACTCCTGCACCGTCGCACCCTGAAACCGCGCCACGAAGCGCTGTCCCCACTGCCCTCCGCCCCGGCCACCGGCCATCACTGTTCTATTGCCTGTCTTTTTGAATTTGACTAACTCTAGGTACCTCACAGAACTAGAATCATACATTTGCTCTTTGATGCCTGGCTTATTTCACTTAGCATAATGATTTCAATGTATCAGAAGTTAATTTCCTGTTAGGGCTGAGTAATAGTCCATTGTATGTATAAACCACATTTTGTTTATTCATTTACCCATCAGTGGATATCTGGGTGGCTTCCAACTTTTGGCTCTTGTGAATAATGTGCTATAAACATTGTTTACAAGTAAGTGTCTGTTCAAGTTCCTGCTTGCAGTTATTTTGTGTATGAATGTAGAAGTGGAATTGCGGTGATAATCTTTTATAAATTCTAGAACTTGTTCGTAAAGATATGTAATGGGTGGAACTGACACAGGGAACTTTTTAGCCTCATTGTTTTGGTCCCTTTTGTAGTAATCACATTGGCTCTTCTAAATCACTGGGTCCTTAGGTCAGTTAGATGGTCACTCAATTTGAGTCACTTTGGAATCTAACTCAGTGTGTGAATGGGGGTACATAAGGGAGGGGCATGTATATATTACGATGTTCACATTCTGTGGGAAATCTGGGTAGCTGCTGTTTTGGGGAACTAAAGTTCTACTATATATAATATATATATACACTATAGGTCCATTTCACTCTGTGTAAAATGTGATCCTCTCACAATCTTATAAAACTGTAAAATCATAACTATAAAGCACTGGGTTCACCCGGCCGGGGCGTGGCTCAGCGGTTGAGCGTCGACCTAGGATCCAGGCGATCAGGGTTCGATTCCCGGTCAGGGCACATGCCCGGGTTGTGGGCTCAATCAATGACTCTCTCATCACTGATGTTTCTATCTCTCCCTCTCCTTTCCTCTCTCTGAAATCAATAAAGATATATTTTTTAAAAAAAATAAATAAAGCACGGGGTTCAGTACTTTGAGCTCTTCAAATAAAAACATACGGAAATAATTCTGTGCAATAAACATATTACTGAAAGTTAATGATAATCTTCATCAGTGTCTATGACATGGACTTTCTTATAAATAATTGCTATAGAGGCCTTGACACAGTGAATTTCAACAGTTTCCTGACTACTTTTGCTCTTCCACCTTAAAACAATGAAAAAGCCCTCTGATCCCTTTCTCCAACATTTTTTGGGGGAAGGGGACTTATCTTCTTTGCCTCCCATACAACTTTAGTAATAAGAATGATAAAATAAGAATTCTAAATACTACGGGGATCTAGAATAAAAACCATGCATATCATATAGCCAAAATCTTTAAGATTTCTGAAATGGACAGTGCTGATACTCCTATGAAAAAAACTGTGATATGAAATACCCTTTAACATCTGACATCACCTATCAAATCTCACTTCTAAGTGACAATCAAATGCCTTTGTTAAATGAGTGATGAATTGAGTTCTTGTTTCTCATTCAGAATACACCATATTCACACTGCAAAGATAATCCAGCTTTGCTTCTGCCCATGGTAGTTGTCTAATATACTCTAAAATTCTGTCTGGAGCTCCTTCCACTAGGATAAGCAGGCCATCCTACATTAAAAATATTAACTGCATCACATAAAAATTGGGTGTATTAGGCAAATAAAGCATGATGTTTCACCTCTCTTAGTCCACTGAATCTTCATTTCTGCCATTTCCCATTATGGGAGAAGCTTGTCAGCCTGGTTCCAGTTGTGACAAGAATTCACACTAAAACACCCATGAGTTCCTGTACCTTCTTGGCCCACCATTGTCTTGGTGTCTCTGTTGCTTAGCAACAAGCCCATCTTATCTATGGCAGGTGAATAACCTTTAATATTAGTTGAAAGCACTTCTTGGTGTTTCTTTTATTTTTTTAAAACTTTCACATACCTTTTTCTCACATGCATTTTAAATTGCATCTTTTTTTTTAGATATAAAACCTCAAGAGAAAATTCACTGTGCAGTTTTCAGATCTCTTCTGTATTATCCACCTCAATACCTTGTAGTCCGGCCAAATATAGAAATCCCAGAAAACAGAACATGTCCAAATGCCCTGGCACACCGTGACTGACATCTTTCCCAGCCTTGCACCTCCTACCTCAGAATCCACTTTGCTTAAGTCAAGGATACCGGCGCCCAGGCCCTGGACAGAGGCTGGGCTCTCTCCTGCCTCCTGATCCCAGGGAGAACAGGATAACCAAGCTTCCTGGAGAAAGGTCTTCAGAAACATATTATTCACCAAAATCCCGAAGCAGTGCCCGTCAGTGATCAGCAAGCCACTTTTAAGAAAAGTGAGGGGAGAGTAAAAACTGAGGAGCAAAAGTCACACGTTCATAAGAAGGACTAATGTGCCATTAGTTTTCCGTGTGTCTCCAGCCCTCTCAGACACACACGCACACACCGGCACGCACACACACGCACACACGCAGAGGCCGCCTGCCTTTCTGTCTCTGGGCCACGCTCGGGGTTTGCACGCTGCGCTCGGCTGCTCGGGGACAGGGGCGCGGGGCCTCCGAGCGCCCAGGCACGTGGAGAGCCACTTGCTCTGCGTGCGGGTGCAGTGCGACGGGGGGGGGGGTGCAGGGCCCCGCTAAGGGCAGTGCCCGTGAGCTCCCGCCTCTGTCTTCACCCTCAGAGCTGGCAAGCTGTGCACACTATGGATTCGAGTTCCTTTTGGGGGCCAGGCGCATATGGTGTCCTCAGTATTCAGCGCGGGCCCTCAGTCCGTCAGCACGTTTCCTGAGTCTCTGCTGCAGGCACAGGCCGAGCTGGGCCCTCTGCCATCGCTGCTCCTCGAATGCTTCGGGTCTCACCTCGAGCTCATATCAACTCCCTTTTCTTTCACTGAGGATTTTGCCTTTTTAAAGTCTCTCTGGGAAAAATACAGACTATATTTTGGATTCAACCGTCCTTTTTCTAGTCAGGGCAGAGGTGCGATCCTTCAGCTTCTGAGGGCCAGCTTTCTCTTATGTTCTTCCTTCCCCGCTGTCACATCTGCAATAATTTGCATGTTCTGCCCGCTGTCCCCTTTATATCAGCCCAAAGCTCCTGTGGCAACTGCAGTGGAGAGACGCCCCAGAGGATGCATGTCCACTGGGTTTCCAGCCAACGTTTGATCTAAGTTATCCACTCAGACCCCAGAGCCGGACATGATGCTGTCGTGAAGGCCTTCAGCTACATGTCCCTATGTGTGCTTGACTTATTTTATAGCAGGGAAACACTCACTGGCTGAAAAGTCTGTGTCCTACACTGGAATTCCTTACTTTACATAATAGATGTGTTGCCCAAAAAGTTGATGTAAAAAAAACCTTTTCATAAACAACATCACATTTTATACGTTCAGGAAAGAGGCTTATGACAAATTATTTCTTTAAAGGGGAATAATTCCCTTTTAAAATGTCCATCACACACTAATTTCATCATTTGTAAGTGGTGATTTTCTTATTGTCTTCATAGAATGGAGCCCACCCACATGTCATTTCATGACAACTGGAATAATTTCACATCACAAGCGTACTGAAAATATTTCCATGTTGAGGCACACCTGAGCTGAGCCCACACATACTTTTTCCAGAAAGGGCTTTTAAGTTATGAAGCTATGAGATCATTGAGGACAAGACCATGTCTTATAACCCTTTGCTATCTTCTGTTTTACCAAACATGGTGTCTTATGCAGAGCAGGCAAGTAACAGATACAGGGTGTCCCAAAAACATGTATACACACTTTAACAGCTGATAGCTCAATTGCTGTTTCTTTCTTTTCAGCCAGACTAAGGTTTGAACAAAGAAAATGTATCCACTAGACTTTTTTATGGGGATACATAACAGATAAAGTTTACCGTACAAAACCAGCAACAGTTGACACACAAATAAAAATATCTGAGAAGGCACAAATACCAAATGAAATGATTCTTGATGTTTATGATTCCACTGCTTCACGTTATCAGCAGTGCCTGGACCAGAATGTTCATCGGTTTGAAAACAGGCATTGACAAAAAAATTATTCATTTCTGTAGATTCTTCTAAATTTTGAAAATGAACTGTATGTTAATAAACACTGATTTTCTATCATTCAAAGTCTGTATTCATTTTTTTGGGACACCCTATATTTGTTGGAAAATGAATAAAACAGGCATCTTGTGTCATAGATAGTAGCAGATTTGAGAAGTCTTTTAGTTTTGAAAAAATAAACAATGGAGAAAAATAGTCGGTTACATCAATGTAGCTGCAACAGGGAACTGGTAATTTTTTTAACACTTTCTGAAATACCTTCAAAATCATTTTTAAGAACAAAGTAAAATAAAAAATAAAACAATCCATATAAAGTCAAAGTCTTCACTTTCCTTTACACCCACTACTATTTCCCCCTGAACTTTATAAATTGTCTCACAGTCCAGTTGGTTTTTATGTACAGTAGCCTCCCCTTTACCTGCAGTTTTGCTTTCTACAATTTCAGGTACCCATGGTTCACTGCAGTTTGAAAATATTACATGGAAAATTACAGAAATAAACAATTCATAAGTTTTAAATTACATGCCATTCTGAGCATCATTATGAAATCTCACATCGTCCTTCTCTGTCCCACCTGGGATGTGAACCATCCCCTTGTTCAGAGCAGCCAGGCTGTAGTCACTGCCCGCCTGTTAGTCACTTAGCAGCTGTCTCAGTTACCTGATTGACAATGCTGCGTTCAAGTAGCCCTTATTTTATCTAATAAATCCATATTCATATAATTTTTATTACAGTGTATTGTTACAATTGTTCTACTTTATTATTTGTTTTTGTTGCTAATCTTTTACTGTCCCTAATTTATAAATTAAACTTTATCATAGGTATGTGTGCATAGGAAAAGAGTATATGTAGGGTTGGTACTATCTGAGGTTTCAGGCATCCACTGAGGGCCTTGAAACATATCCCCTGTAGATAAAGGGGGACTACTGTATATGCATATCATCCATTAACATGTTTTTGTAGAAGTTTTATGAAATTTTTAACACTGGTATACTATAGTTACTCTATATCTCATTTTGCAACTTGCTCTTTTGACACAACACTGTGTTTGTGAGCTATCCATTTTACATAGAGATAAACCTGGCTGTGAAAATTAATCTGTTGAACAGCTTGCTACATTTTATTTATTCATTCTCCCATCTCTGGACTCACAGGTTAATTCCAGGTTTTGCTATTATAAACAACACTACAACAAACATGTTTCTGTGCCTGTGTAAAACTTACTGTTTCATAGAATATACACATTTTCTACATTCCCAGCTACAGCCAAATAACCTTCCAAAGCATTTCTACCAATTTACACTCCATCCACAGTGTATGGAATTCCATTCCTCCCCATCCTTGCTGACACAAACCGGACACATCTTCATGATTATATCACAGCAGACAAGGAGGATAATCTCTCATCAAGTTTATGTCTTATGATCATTACAATGAAATTCAACAGTCCTTAAATGGCTGCTAGTGCAGTGCCACTAATTATGAAAGGCTGCAGACTTGTTGATTTTAATACAGTGAATTCTACTTAAGAGGTAAGTGAGAGAAAAACCTGAGCGCTGAGACTGATAACTTGAGCAGAACTGGAGTGCATTCTTACTAAGGCATTGCTGAATTTTAAAAAGACGCCCAGATGCATGCAGACTTGTCTTAACTTGTAGTATTAGCAAGTTTATAATAGTGTGGTGGAGTATCCCACCTCTAAGTATTTTCTTCAATACCTATTGTTTTAACATTTTATTGGCATGATCCAGGTTACCTACGAATTATTTACCAATAGAAATGGTGTTTGAACACTAGGAGATTTCCCAAACTCAGTTACGGTATCTACTTCTATAAGGAAACTAGATTAATTATTGTTCTAATGGTTTAGAATAGTGCTGCTGAGAGAATGTAGATGGCTGCTAACTATATGATTATTTCTGTATCAAGATTTTTATAATTTAAAGCAACAGAGACCAGCTGTGGTGGTTATAAGTAGAAAAGGAAATTGTTGGAAAGCTAGAGAAGTGAGTTTGAAAAAGTTCTTAAGGAACCAGGACTTCTGGGACAACTATTACTGTAGGAGAAACAGTTATAAGATTCCACTACTGGAGAAAATCAAAACTAACTAAACAGTTTGTCCCATTCACCTAAGATTCAAAACCTGGGAGAAAACAGAAACATTGGTCTAGCTTAAATCACATGCCTAGCTCTTGCTCAGAAGAAGACAAGGCACCTTGAGTAAAATCACACACATAAAAATGTATGCATAGGGAAAAGGCTTATTTCCCTGAAGAAAATAAGGGATAATCTAGTTAAAATAGAGAGGACTGGTTGTTGACTAAAAGGAAATAATCAATATCTGCTATATGTGGTTTGGAATATAGATATATAATAAATATATGTGTATTTAATGTCTACTATATGCCAGGGATGATCAGCACAGACATGGTCGCAGTGCTCCAAAGGGCCTGTGCGAAGCCATTAAGCCTGTAGACTGTACTTTGCACAGGTCTGTTTGATTTCACCAAACTGGAATACTTCCCAGCACAGCCAACTGTCCCCCAAGTGTCCAAAAGGATGTGTTGTAAATGACTGAATCTAAAACTGAACTCAGTTATCCTTTGCCCAGCCAACATTGTCTTCCCGTGAGGCTCCCAGTTCTTGCTAATGGGGCCAAGAGTCTCCAACTTCAGAACCGCCTTACCTTTCCCTCTTTCTCGCCTTGTCAATTTTGAATCCCTGCTCATTTGCTCCCTCTCTTTTCTCTTCTCCAATCGCCACCTCTATAACCCTCCTGTGTTGAATCTAGTAAAGTTTTTTACTGCTTCTCACCTGAACTACTCTGCTAGTCTTCTAGCTGAGGTCCCATCTCTCATTGCGAACACTTGGCTCCACTGTATACACTAGTGCTAGACAACTTTTCCTAAATACGTTGTCTGAGAAAGAAGAGGGATGGTTCTTCTCTAGGGGAGAATGTTCCTTGTCCGTTTTTCTCCACGGCCCCATGTGGAATGGACATCCTGGGGAGGATGGTTCCGTGGCCTAAGCCTCGTGAGTTACCCACCTCCCGGACTGGTGGGCTGCTGCAGGTCAGACTGTCAAAGGCCAGGGCGGCATGGAACAGTCAGTCTTTACGTCGGGGTACTATGAAGGGCATATGACACCTTCAATTCTTTATGTTTTGTGTTGTGTTGTGTTTTCTCATGGCACAGCTCAAGGCTCAAGGTTCCAGGAGAGAATGTCCCACTGGCTTCATTTTGGTCATACATCCACCCCTTGAGTAAGAGCTGGGGTTCCTAGGCACATTGCCTGGATAGGGGACGGGGTAGATCCCTTGACAAAAGCTGGGCTTCTGCTGGAAATAGGGTGATGGATGCGGGCTAAGTAAAATCAACAATGTCCACGCCAGAAGGTTTTACTGTGTATAGTTCTGGTTCCTTTTTAATCTGTGACTGCCTCTGTATCACATTTATTGTGAGAAAATCAACAGTTAATACCCTTACCTGAGGAATCCAATTATTTAGGTAATACATCAACTAAGTTTTCAAACTTCTTTCCACTTAGCTGTGTATAGTTCTGGCTGAGGTCAGACAAGGAATTTATTATAATAATGACCTTTTAACACCACTTAGCTCCTATCCCTGCAGGGGTAAGCAACATGAAAATATTAAAATGCAGTAGTCAGCATGACATGTTCTTGGCACAACTTCTCCTCCTCAAGGGTCCATATGTTCCTGGTTATTGTTCTTGTTAATCATGCATTTTTTCAGAGCTGGCATCTCATAATGATTTATGTCATTCACCTGCCTCTTTGGGGGTCACATTTATTCAGTTGGCAAATATTTATTGAGTGCCTATAAGACTGTGTTACACGGATGGTTTATAGAAGGCACACAACAATTATTTGGTGAATTAATGACGACAATGTGGGCAGTGTGAAATGAATTAAATTTAGGTTTGTGCACAAAGATCTGTGGTCTGGGAAGAGAGGTATGAAACACCAGTACATGCATAGTTGTCATATAAGGTAGGAAGTAAGAAAGACCAAAGAAGGCAACAAAAATTCAGAAGAAAAGGGGCTTACTTCTGATTAGGGTGGTGTATTAGTTTGCAGGGGCTGCCATAACAGTGCCACAGATTGGGTGGCTTCACCAACAGAATTTATTTTCTCACAGTTCTGGAAGCTGTGAGTCTGAGGTCAAGGTGTCGGCAGGGTTGATTTCTTCAGAGGCCCCTCTCTTTGGCTTGTAGATGGTTGTCTCATCTCTGTGTTTTCACATAGTCTTTTCCTTTGTGTTCTAATCTTTTCTTCTTATAAGACACCAGTCATATGGGAGTGGGGCCCATCCAGATGACCTCATTTTACCTTAATTACATCTTTAAAGATCCTACTTCAAATACAGTCATATTGTAAAGTACTGGGAGTTGAGACTTAAAAACATGAATTTTGGGGGGATATAATTCAGCCCCCAGCAGGTAGTAAGGGGTGGATTCATGAGGGAGGCAGCTTGGGTTGTGGTTGCCCTCTAACTCAGATCTGAAATAATCAGTGTGTCACCCTTGCCAAAATGGTTGTTAGTATTAGACATGTAACCTAAACAGAGCCAGAGAGACAAAGTAGGTTTCCACTAGCGTGATCAAGCCGGAGCCTGATGGAGACTTCCTCTCCGAACCCCCTCCCTCAACCCTTTCTCCCTCCCCCTTCTCCTCCTTCTTTAAGTAAAAGATTTATTAAGATATGATTCATATACCATACAATTTACCCATTTAAAGTGTAGAGTTCAATGTTTTTAATATGTTCACAGTGTTGTGCAACCATCAGTTTTAGAGCATTTTCATCACCACCTCCCCAAAAATGCCACACCCACTAGCAGTCATCCTCAGGTCCCCAACCCCTCTCTCCAGACCTAGGCAGTTATTAGTCAATTTTCTAGCTCTATAGATTTCCCTATTTGGGACATTTCATAGAAACAGAATCATACACTTGCAGACATATTATAATCACAAGGATGAAAACACTCCTTGGAGAATGAATCTTACCCAGGGGAAGCCAGAGTGAACAGGTGTAGGAATCAAGAATGCATTAGGAAATTAGGTCCTGATGCATAATTTGAGCCAGGTCAAGCTACATGAAGCCAATCCCACCCTTCAGTTTCTCCAGTCTTTTTAAAATTTATTTTGTTTCTGTGGTTTTTATTCAAACAAATTAGAATTTGATTTTTATGTCACTTGTCACCACAAGAGTCCTGTTGGTAAGTATTCTGAGCAAGACTTCCACGGACCAGGTGGTAAAATCCTAACAGGGAAAAATATTTTTAGAAGGGATTAGCAAATGAGAGATGTGAAACACTTGAATACATCAGGTGAATAATTTTAAATTGTTGAAGATTGTTCAAGAGTAATAATAATAATCATAATTAGGTCTGATTTAATTATAAGGTGAGCTAATAACTCAAGCAGAAAACGATAAGCTTTCCATTTTCTCCCATTTTGGGCCAACCTCCTCAACCTGAAAGAGCACATATTTGCATAATTGGTTCATTTGTTCTTTTACTTGCTCCAACTAAGTGTCTGAGAAAAATACCACTCCCATTGTCTCCACTGATATACAGAACAAAGAGAACTTACTTTTTTACTGCAGGCCGCTAAACTTATCATTTCCATTACCGAATTTAATTAATATAGCAAAGGTGCATGTAAAACCTTTGTAAAAGGTAGAATCCAAAATCATTTGTGTTCCTTTTTGTCATTGTATCACTCTGGAGAGGAATCTGGGAAAATTAACCTCACATTTAAGATCATAAAATATTTGTCAAAACTTGGATAAGACATTGCTGGACTCTCATAGAACCAAGGACATTATGAATTTAAGACTTTATAAACTCGTAAATACTGGCCAGATAATTTTTTAAATTATTAAGACTTCTGACATGTCATGATTACCAAAAAAGGGGAAAAGAGAGTTCTGGCTCCTACAATAATATTATTATTTAATAGATTTAGTTTTCAAAATTCAGGGCACATAAACACCTAATTGCCCAATTATAAAAGTATATTTCAATACATCTACTTGTTAGAATATTTAACAGTTATTTTAAAAAGTACTTTTGAAACACTTTTTGTAAAACAATATAAAATGATGGAATATTAAATGTACAAAAATCAGCTGTGAAAATTGTAAATACAGTATGACTCAATTATGTAAAATAAAAGCACAAATAGTATAAAAATGCTCAAAAAAATTACCTCAAAGTATTAACAGAGGTATTTGTGATTAGATGGTGCCATAATGGGTATTTTTTTCTTTCTAGTTACATGTATTTTCCAATTTCTCTTTAATAAGCATGAATTGCTTTCATAATTAAAAAGCACTTACTATTGCATACAAAATCTGTGCATTCCAATTAATAAAAAGGTTATTTCAAAATAAATTTCTCTTCACAAGTTTGACCTTCAATAATTTAAAAAAACATTTATTAAAAAATCAGAGAATGATTTAATCCACAATACCAAACAATAAACGTCTTGGTCAAAGGAAACTGCAAAGTCATTTGTGATTATTTTATGAGCATTGCTCACATCTGTGGTAAGTTCTCATTTCATTATCCAGGGCTTCTGGATTAGAAAGAAAAATTACTTCCCAGGGTCACATAGGAGTGGGACATAGAGAACTACAGATCTCATCACAGGCTGGCCAAGGGAAGGGTACAGGCAGGTCATATAGGATGTGCTTCACCGAGTGTGTGTGTGTGTGTGTGTGTGTGTGTGTGTGTGTGTGTGCCCCTCCCTTAATGCTTACATTTTGTTTCCATTTTCTTCTCCTAAGGAATCCATTGACTCTCTTCGTGGGCCTTGGGCCTTCTGCTCGGGGCAGAAGTCCCTGATCCAAAAAGGGAATGATCTGCTATTATCGGTTAAACTTAGTGGGATCCATTCATGCCAACTGGCTAACTCTACTAACTGTTTAAGTGTTAATAGTATTTGTGTCTAACGATGAGAGAGTATCTCCAATTAAGGAAATTCAAGATAATGTCAGCAGGTAGTTTAGATGCGGGGGAAAGGGAGGTTGTTAGGGCTAACAGTTCCTTGTCCCTGGAGTCAGACTAGGTCTCCAATGTGGATAAGCAGAAAACAGCTTCAGTTTCTCTTAGGCACTCAGGAAGGTCTGCTGACATTGTCTTTCACCTTTTCTCCCTCCTGTTCTAAACTTCACATGTCTCTCTCCATCCTTTGGCCAGGTTTCTTCCCACACCAATGCCCACAACTTTGTCCTAAGTTGCTTTTGAGTAGAAAAGTAAATTTCATGTCTATAGAGAAACACAGGCTTTGTAGTTTGTTATTTATATATCTTTGCTGCTCAGAAATCCAGGAAAGGGCTGTAAGTCATATTCTGCAGAACATACCTCCTAAGCCTTGTAACTTATTACAGACAGATGACCACTGTCCTCAGAGCCCTGTGAACCTCAGGCAACAGTTGGCTCCTGCATAAATAGGGTAGAAGTGTGCATGGAGACATGGCCAGCTCAGGAGTGAACAGCAGGAGTAAACAAGAAAACCCCCACCCCTGTCGTGAAATCTTGGCCATGATGTGAGAGCAGCTGGGCTGCCTTTTGTTGAGTGCAGTTTGCCAGAAATCAATTAGCCACAGGTAGGAACAATGGTTCTCTCTTTCTTCAAGGAAGTTAGTGTGGAATTTTTACTTCATTGGGTTTTTATGCACAATTTGTAATAAAAATGTAAATCCTTGGGACCTCTGCACTACTATTTCCTCTGTTTAGAGTACTTGACACCCAGATCTTGATGTAGCTAGAACTTCTCATTCAGGTCTCAACTCAAGGGTCCTCTGCTTGGAGCGGCCCTCCCAGATGACCCAACTTAAAGGAGGACTCCCAGCCTCACGCCAGCTGCTCTCTGTCCCACTAGCCTGTTTTATAGCCTTCATGACATTTATTACTACATGAAGTTCATCTCTTTCATTGTTTTCTATAGTTGTCTGTCACCCTTCACCAGATTGTAAGCTCCACAAGCACAGAAACTTTGTCACCATCATAACTTCAGTGTTTAGAATAATGCCTGGAACATTCTAAGTGCTCAATAAATTAATTGATTGGGGTACTGGAGATTCAAAAAGTCATTCAATAATGTAAAATGATCCAGTCACTTTGGAAAACAGGTTGGCAATTCCTCAAAAGATAATACATAGAGTTACCATATGTCCTAGAAATTCTGTTCCTAGGAATATACCAAAGAGAAATGAAAATACATGTCACACGGCTTGTACATGAATGATCATAGCATTATTATCTATAATACAAAAAGGTGGAAATACCTAAATTTATATCAGCTGATGAATAAATAAAATATGATCTATCCATTCAATGGAATGTCATTTGGCAACAGAAAGGAATGAAGTGCTAAAACATGCTACAAAATGAATATAACTTAATATTATGCTAAGTCAATATGCCACTTACAAAGACCATATATTATGATTCCATTTCTATGAAATGTCAAGAATAGGCATGTTTATAGAGACAGGAAGTAGATTAGTGGACACCTAGGAATTGAAAAGTTGGCCAGAAATAGGAGACATGGCTAATGGGTGCAGGGGTGATAAAATGTTCTAAAATTGATTATGGTGATGGTTGTACCACTCTGTGAATATACTAAAAACCATTGAACTGTATACTTTAAGTGACTAAGTGGTATGATACATGAGTTAAATATCAATAATGCTATTATTTAAAAAGTGATTTGATATGCATTACACCTAAAATTATTTATTCATTCAATCTTTCAACATGTATTCATCACCTGCACTGCAACAGGCTTGGTGCCAAATCAAGGGAATCACAGGTCAACAAGTATGGGCTCTACCTGAAGGAAGAAATAATCAATTGAAATGTTGTAGTCTCTATGCCAGCTCCCCACCTTATTTCACATTCTGCAGGAGAAGTCTAAAGATAAGAAATGGTGTGTATTGGAGACTGCTATCTGTTAAGTCAAGTCCACATTACCTTTTTTCCCAGGCACACAACCAGATTACGTTTCTTAGCTTCCCTTGCAGTTGGGTAGCCTTGTAACTGAGCTTTAGCTAACAGTTTGGGAGAGTAGGTAATATATCAGTTTAAATTCTGGCACATAAAATCTTGTTTTGCCTGCTCATCCATGCATTTCTTCCCTTCTGCCATTGGAATGAAAATGAGCGTGCAGGAAGTCACATGTTGAAAATGCAGAATCTTCACCTACTTGCATCCCTGAATGACAACTTAGTGCAGATCTCCCAAGCTGACCCATAATTGCAGTGTTATGCTAGGAAAAAATAAGACTCTAATACTAAAGCAACACTTAGTGTTACCCTAACTTGCACACTGGGATATACTACATAAACAGAAATATTATACACCACGAGGCCCCTTCTAGTTCTTTGAAAAATCTATGCTTATTGGTGCTATTTTGCTTTAGATACAAAGTGATAATTTTATCAGGCTTTGATCAGACATGGGCTATTGCCTTTACTATTTAACCCTGGTTTGGTTTCTTCTATTTTTTGAGGACTCCCTACTACTTTGGCAATCAAGAACCTGGAGAGATACTGGCAGGGGGAGGGTAGTTGTGTTTAAATACTGTGGTATAGGAAAATAATAGAGTAAATCCTTAGCAAAAGCATGGCCTCCTCCTGTCTCCCCCATGTCCCTTCCTGATTTATTTTCCCATTGTAGCTTTCCTTCTTTACTACTTTATGACTAATCTTGATAGTAGTTTAGACCTGGTTCCATTCATTTCATCATACTAGATGGTAAAGGACACTCTTTGGGATAGATTCTAACTCAGGGACTGCAAACAAAGTTTGACATTTGTTGCAATAAGCTCACCTTAGGAAGGCCAAGTTGCCATGATAATATTATTAAGCACTCAATAAAACAAGCAAACAAAGAAACAAAGAAACAAAAACAGTTGTCCTGGTATGAATTCACTCCTGGAAAAAACTGAGACTCACTTCCCATTATAATTCCTGCACTTACTGCCAAGCTCCAAATTCTTCCACCTGCACAGAAATAAGAGAAGGTGTTGTTAAGTCAACAAGAATAATTCTGTTACCCTTCACAAACCACCAGGTATTTAGACCTGTGTTCTTGCCATTAGAGGCCAAGAGGAGAGGAGGAAGAGCATGGGAGAAAAAAATATTGCACCAAGTGGCACCAAGGTTCTAGCCCTGTGCAGGGTGACAAGAGTCCCCATGCTCAAAATTTCTCCCAAATAGCTAAAGATTAAAGAGAACAGCCAGGGGTTGCTTTAAGGAAGATGCCCAAAAACCCTGGGAGAAAATGAAAATTGATGCAGAAAAGAGAGGGGATCATATATAGCAGGCTGTCACTCTGAGGACTTTCAAAACAGACAGTTGTCAAAGTATGATTTCAAGTGTGATATAAAGAGATGTTGAATGAGAAAGAGGAAGTAGCCTAAACGGACATATTTTATGAGGCACTTAGAAGCCATAGTTGCAATCACAAATTGAAGAAATTTATAAAAGTGTGATAACTTTTGGTGTGATTTGGGGGACCTGGCACCTACACCGCTGGTGGGAATGTAAACGTTACAGCCTTTCTAGAGGGCATTTTGACACTATATATCAAAAGCCTTAAAGTGTTAGTAATTCTCCATCCCTCCAATCACAAACTGTGCTCTTTGATCCAGTCATTGCATTTCTAGCAATTTATCCTAAATTTAAAAAATAAAGAAAACATTTCATTGTCAGAATGTCTGCAGTACAATATATTATTTGAAAAGTTTGACATGATGCTGGGATTGTACGGAAAAATTTTGAAAGATTTTGAAATCGACTAGATGGCCTACCTACCTATCCCCATCACTGTTTGTTTGGGTATGCTATTTTATAGCTCTGTATAGAAGTTCACTTGTAGAAAACTGATGGTACTGCAAATAATTCCAGTCTGTAGAGGTACAAATTGTGTCTGGAGGAATCCACAAATCTGAATGATTATTTCCCTGCAGAGAGTGAGAGGTTTGACCAGGTCGGCATCCATTTGTTAATTCATTTCAGTATTCTTTATCTGACTCAAAATGTGAGATAACTGAGATCTTTTTAAACTTGTTGTAATATCTTACTGGTTCCTAATTAATTGATGAGATAAATAAAATCTTTGACATGTGTTCATTTTAAATATGTACGGGAGTCATAATTTTACCCTCTGTAAAATTCATCCTTGGATATGGAGATGGGTTAAATCAATTATAGTATATTCATATAATGGAATATGATGTACCCTTAAAAGTTACTGCTACAGAGAAACATTTACTGACATGAAACAAGGTGAGCTCAGAATTATATACATGGTATGAGTTCTTCTGGTAGAAAAATGTAAATATGAACATGTGTATGTATATGTTTGCATATGAATATATATGTGTATGTACATATACAGAGAGAGAGAGAGCTAGAGGGAGAGGGAGAGAGAGAGAAAGAGAAAAAGAGAGAGAGAGATGGAGTTCAGAACACACTACCCCAAAATATGATTCCTTGGCATATTGAATATTTTAAGCTAAAAGGGTTTGAGAAAACAGCAGAAGCCAGATGATCTCTCTGACCTCCCCTCTGAAATAGGTCGTAAGACCCTCTTGTGAGAGGTGCTCTCTTTATACCCGAGGGATGGGGCACCCTGATCTCCAAGATGAAGGACCTGAGAAGAATCGGAATGAACGGGCCTTGCTAAGTTTCTCCCAGGCACTACACTGAGCTCAGAGTTTTGTTCTGTGAGATTTCCCCACAACTTTCCACTCTTCATAAAACCACTCAGCTTTACCTGTTTCTTCCCATTTTTATTTCCTTATGAAGGATCATGCAAAACTTGTAAATACCTCTACATGCTTTTTTCTTGTTGATCTGTCTTTGTCACTCTAATTTCCAGATCTAACCAGGGATGCTAAGAGGGTTGAGAAAAACGTTTTCCTCTCCTACTACATATGTGTGTGTGTGTGTGTGTGTGTGTGTGTGTGTGTGTGTGTGTGTATTTCAGCTCTGGAATGATATACATCTCTAGGTAATAACAGGAATTATCTCTGGGGAATGTAAGTTTAAGTACTTAATTCTTCCATATGCTTAAATGGATTTTCTCTAAAATAAATTACACTTACTCTAAGAAAATGCATTTTTAAAACATGCAGTGGGGTAAGCAAGGACATTTTTGTCTTGCACTCATTTATTTTCAGGTTTAAAAACTCAGTCCCTCATGTGTAAATAAGCACAAGACAGTCCTGGTTTCTGCACGTTGTCTCTACATGAATAATAAGGCTCCCTCTTTCATTCTCAAAACTATCCCAGTTTGAAAGAAAAAAAATATGATCATTTAACTTCCGAGATAGATGATTACAAGATTTGAAACATGTGTGTGAAGCAAGCAATACAAAGAGAAACTAGAATATCTGTGAGCAATAATTCATCAGTTCAAAATCTCAATTTTCTCTAATCCAGAAAAATAATCTTACAAAAATTGAGGGACGCTAGGCTAGCCTTCACAGATCCCACACTTGCATGATTTAACTGTCTGAATGAACCGGGAAGATGATCACAGCATTTCTTGCTGTTGGTAAGACCTAAGAGTCCTCAACTCAATTGAGTATTTTAGGGGGGAGGAAGCGTTCCAGAAGGCAATGATAAAAGAATTTCTCTTAAAATTATTTTTTTCATTCCTTTATAGATTTTACATAACTGCAAACAACTTAATGATTTAGGACCAAGAAGAGGCTTCAGGCTGAAAGCAGCACTTATCTTGTCTGCACGTTTAGTCGAGTGATGCCTTTGCAAAATCCACTGCCAGCCCATTGAGGCTCTCCCAGTGGGGAACCAGCCGGCTCAGAAAAAGAGCTTTTCAAATGTAAAGTAGGGTGTTTTTCCCCCCTGCCTTCTTCTCTCTGAAAGCAGACAACTTAAAGTCCTAAAAATTCAACCCTGAATTGTTACAAGGGCATTTGTGAGGGCTGAGTACAGTTTGGGCTGCGGGCCATGGTCCTTATTCAGGCCAAAGCCCCAGGAGGCAGGAGATGGATTTATAGGAGCAGGGGGTTCTGTATGTTCCTGAATCCCCTTTCGCTGTACTAACATTACACTGGAATCTGATAATGAAACTTTCTACCTAATCCTAGAGATAGTGGAGTGGTCTGGTCCTCTGTACTTTGAAAGCTAAATGTGGGAAAATAACTTCATAATAAAGTAAAATCTCCCTTTATTCACGTATTTTGCCATAAAGACAACATAAAAGCTCATCGTGTTGCTGATGGAAATGGGGTCTTTCCACAGAGTAGCAAGAAACGCATTTCGGCCCTGCCTGGGTGGCTCATTGGTTGGAGAGTCAGCCCCTACACCAGCAGGTCGCAGGTTCCATCGTGGACTGGGGCGCATAGGAGAGGCAACCAGTCAGTGTCTCTCTCACATCGATGTTTCTCTCTGTTTCTCTCTGTTTCTGTCTCTGTGTCTCTCTCTCCCTCTCCCTCTCTCTCTCTCTTTCTCTATAAACATAACCCCAGGTGAGGATTTTAAAAAAAGAAAAGCACTTCGGGGCCCCACGTGTGAGGGAATGAGACGTAGTGAGAAGATACACTGGACTAGAAATAAGAGGCCGCGCTCCCTTCCCGCGCCGCATCCCTCCCTGCAGCCTGGGCTTCGTCAAGCCCAGAGACAGGCCCGGGTCCGGGAACTCTGGGCGGCTGGCCCCCGGCTCGCCAGCCTCCGCGCCCGCCGCGCCGTCCGACCCGGTGCCCGGGCCTGCTCGGGGCGCACCGGCCGCGCCTGGGGCTGCTCGGCGCGCGTGGCCGCCACGGGAGGGGCGGGGATGAGCTCAAGGACTCGCGCAAGGGCCGGGGCACAGGCCCCTGTTCAACTTAGGTTACATCGCCGGGCTTCCCCTTCCCCAGGCAATCCCGGCTACAGTCGGTGACAGGCCTTCCCGCCCACCTGGGTGGGGGTTTGGGGGGGTGGGGGGTGCGGGGAGTGGGGGCATGGGGGGGTAGGGGGTTAGGTCCTGAGGATAGAGGCTGCAGGGTCCCCTGGGGCGCCTGCGGATGCTGCAGCTTAAGGCCTGATTCGGCTCCCTAGCGGATTATGCTCCATGCCTGACCCCCTCTGCTCCCTCTATTTATAACTAACTAGCTACCTACAGGAACAATTGAATTTTTTTAAAGGGAAAAATTCTAACATGATTTATTTCTCATATCATTTAGTTTGGAGAGTCTAAATCTTGGAGAGTCTTATCTTAGGTTACCTAATGGAAAAAAGAAAGGAGGGAGGGAAGAAAGGAGGGAGGGAAGGAAAAGTAAAGAAAGAAGAAAAAAAGAAAGGAGCAAATAGCTTATTCAAGTATCAGGAAAAATAAATGAGGTATGCTGAGAAATTGTTTTTTATACATCAGAGTTACCAATGCTCCTATAAGTTTAAGGGATTTCAACCAGAAGTATAGTTTTTCTTGCACTATGATTTTCTTTGGCTGGACTTTAATAAATGAAGACAACTTGAAAGACAGTGGAAACATAACCAATGTAAAAAGAATTTTCTGCCCATCACAAGTGACAACAAACCCAGGAGAGGCTTAATCATTTTGTCAGGAGCCCAGTGGAGTCCACAGCAGCAGATGTCCCCGTGAACCTGCGAGCCTGTGTCCAGTTCTAAGTAATACTGTAGCATTAACACTTAAGTTAGGGCTGGTGACACACCATGAAGCAACTGGAGCCAGCGCGAAATTCTTGGTAAGAGCTGACTGCTCAACGACTTGGCAGAATGTGAATTACATTAGGCTGTAGACCCAGAGGAGCTGGGCAATAGGAATTTATGCTGTTACTCTTGAAACAACTCTGTGGCAGAGACAGAGACAGAGACAGTGACCCGAGAGTTGTCTTCCTGGTCTGGGGCTGCAGGGTAATTTATATGCCAGGAGGGAGAAGGGTTTCTCCTTTGCCTGAAACAAAAATTATTTTTAACTATCTAAAAAAATATTTCTATTGTATGAGAAAATTCTGTTTTCTGGCTCAGGTGCCTTTCAGATGAGCATGTTTCCTAAAATTGAAATGACTCATTAGGATCTGTACTTTGAGTGGGCTGGAGGCTTAGTCGCTCATCTCTCTCCAGAGCACTTTCATCTCGCAGCCTCTGGAGAAGTCCCTCCAGCCACCCACGCACCAGATAACTAGGGGAAACCTGACTGAGGGGCTGTCAAGGAAAAAACCCAAAGCGGAACAAAGTGTGAACTTCATTATCGTCGGAGAAAGGCTTCCATGACCAAAAGGGGAAAGAGTACAGAAAAAATTCCGCTTGTTTTTGTGGTTGCTTTCTTTCTACTTTATATGCTCAGAGAACTGCTTAGTTTTCAGGCCTTTTTTGTTATTGTTGTTATATGGAGGGGAAGGGAGTTTGGCATTAATAGGAACACATCAAACCTGAATTGTTACAAGAGCATTTATTTGTAAGGGCTGAGCCTCAGCAAAGGTGGTGAGAGAGTAAGAAATGTGAGATCCATTTGACAGAAAAGCAATTTCAGTCTTGGCATTTCAGGGAAGGAGAAGAAAGAGGAGAGGTGACATTCGTGAGCCTGCCTTGTGCAGGGTGTTAGTACAAAAATGATCTCATTTAACAGATTTTGACTCAGTGATAGAGAGCGTGGGCAGTGGACACATCCCAACTTGCACACATAGGGGAAGATGAGAACTTTCCCAAAGGCGGCTGGTTGAGATGGACAGACAAAGACATCTGTCCATCTCAAGTAATGGGGTTGAAGTGGGAAAGAAGCTGGAAATGCCCACAGAAAATACCTGCCCGTGTCAACTTTAGAAGATGGCCCAAAGCCCTGGAAAGCTGGTTTTGGTCCAAGTTGTCTAGAAAACTTATCATAAGCCCACAGCAGATATCAGTCAGGAAAAGCCCCTTTGTTCAGGATGGACCATCTGTGGCCTCGTTTAGAGAATGTGGGCTGCTGGTCTCAGTCACCTTTCTATCTCTCTCACCTGACTAGACACCTAGCAAATAAAAGCAGTTAGGCAAATGCTTATTGAATTAGTGCCATGATCAGTTAAACAAAATACACGTTCAAATATGTGTTATTTGAAAACCAGGCAGACTCTTCCACAGTAAATTTTGTCTTAGGAATAGTTAGAAAAGAGAAACCTGGAGACTGAGAAGAGGGGGAAAAGACACAGTGATTTAGATGATACAACAGGAATGAATACTTTGCAAAGCAGCTTTGGGCACTGGGTGAGATAAAGGAGGCTGAAGCAAAGCATGTTTTGATGCCTTGGAACTGAGCTCCTGAGAAACGTCTGGAATTTAAATAATAGGGGCTTCTGGCTTTTTTCTGTGCTGGGCTTGTGGGTACAATGGAATAATAACTTCTTTCTCCTCTGCTGGAGCTCACATTCTAGACGGGGAGACGGATGTTAAACATGCATTGAAGGAAACTACAGGTATAGCCAGGGTGTGTGATGGTGGCGGTGGTGGTGTGTGTGCGTACAGAAGGCAACTGTGGCCCAGACAGGGTGACTCAGGGAAGCCAAAGAGGCCATGTGGCTTCTTCCTCTATGTTACGTCCTCTGGCATGAAAGCCCTGAGGATAAAACTTACGCTGCTTCATTTTGTACGCTGCAGATAAGTGGCAGAATGCAGTTGCCATATAAATACATTAGCTCCTTTTTTGGGTGAAGGAACAAAAGAAAGCTGAGTAAAAATGAAATGTTGTGGGTTTATTTTGTGACAGGGGAAGGATTTGAATCTATTTAATCTAGACGTATGTATTCAATCCTAATACTTACCAGACACCATGCTTAATGTAATAAATAAGAAACACGCAATCCTTGATCTCACAGAATTTAAAGTGGACAAACTTAGACCAGGGCTCACAAACCCAAGCGCCTATGGGATGAGTACCAGCTAACTGGCCAACGGGAGGGTGTTCATCTTGTCGAGGGGACGAGCCACGGCTCACTTCCCCGGCTGTTGCCATCAACCAAGCAGACTTACTATTGCCAGATGTGGTTTTTCAGAGGAAGCTAAAAATCCATATTTGTATGTGCAATGCTCTGACTTTTTAAATGTTTTCCACGAATTCAAATTTTCCTAAACATTGTGTGGGCCAAACACAGCACCATCTACAGTCACTATTTGGCCTTCAGTCTGCCAGGGTGTCACTTCTGTGTCAAACAATTCTAACAAATCACTGTGACAAACTGGATAATCAGGGCACAACCTGAAGCTGGAAAGGGGGCCCTACATGGTCAAGAAATGCTTCCCTAAGCATTGAAATCAAGTTACTGTGTGGAGGAGAGAGCTGCTTACGTTATTGTTATTTGATTTTCATTTCCTGTTGACTTCTGTAGGTAGATACTGTTTGAGATTCCTTTTGCTCTCTCTGCATTTTTCCCTATTCTTTCCACAGCTGGTCTCCAACTTTGTTTTATTGCCTGGGGGGGGGGGGGGGGGGGATGTGTCAGGACCAATGCAGAATTATTTTGCAAATCTTTCTGGCTTTTATTTTCCTGAAGCATCAAGCCTAAGAGTAATTTGCAGAAGAGGTAAAAGGAAGAGGGATTTTCCAGTGTAGGCAGTCTTGGGTAACCAAAGGAGAAAACAGCACTTATTGACTGACCCAGGCAAGAAAGAAATTCCTCCTAGACTAGAAAGAGTTAGGAGAAAGAAAGAAGAAGTGATTCTGGGTTTCAGAGCAGTGAGGACTCGGCTCTGCCCTTGCTGACGCCGTCACCGGTGCATCTAGGCACAGGGGTCTGCAGGCAGCTGAAGGAATACAGCTGGACCCCAAGCTTGGCATCAGGGGCCACCAAGAGCTACTGGGCAAGAAGGGGCCATGCAGACAGGACAACAGGCAATCTGGTGGAAACTACATCTCCTGGTTACCCATGACCATGACCAAAGAACCTTCGCACCATCCCCGGCACTAGAAAAGATCTTGGAATCATGGCCCAGCCCTAAGGGGAGGGGAGGGCCCCAAGTGCAACCAAGGTGAGATTTTCTTTCTCCCCATCAGTGGTGGCTAAAGTTAAAATAGACTGAGCCACAAAATCTGAGGATGCGGCCTGAAATTCAAACCTACTACTGTTTTTAGTTATAGACATCACATAATAAAGTGTGTGATGTCTATAATACAGATATGGAATGTATTTTTACTTTTGCCAGTAAGTCTATGTCCTGACCCTGAAAGACTCTAAAGACAGTTCCTGCTGTGTCCCTTCTTAGAAATTCAGGTGCAGGATACTCTTGTCCTTGGGAGGATTAATAGGGAGAAGCAGGAAGAGTGGAGTTGGGGCCGACTCAGAGCATGGTCTCTGGGTGCTGGTGAGAGGCTTCACTTAGTGTGCTTTGCTTCTTTAATGCAGGGGCTGGGAGCAATTTCATGCTGGAAACCCCCTGGATGGGATTTTTGGAAACCTACTCTCTATGTGGTTGACCAGGTGCCCCATCAACTAGAAACACTTTGAGAGTTGTGGTCTTAATAATTTTCCCAGGACATGGGCATAGCACAGCGCTGTTGTAGGCTAACAGGACCATATGGGCACCCTACCTCCACTTGGCACAATCCTCTCATGGCTTATGTTCACTGTGGCTTGTTCTCTGTGCCTGGTCAGGAAACATCACATCTTAGAAAACTGCTAGAAATTGCTGTTTTCTAAATCACCCAGAAGAATTTGAACTAATCACCAGGGTAAGCTGGTCCACCAGCAGCTCTACAAAGGGCTTTGCTGAAAGACCAGCTGTTCCAAGATAAGTGAAGACAGAAGCAAATTTCTCTCTGCTTCCTGATGCTGAAAGATCAGGGGACACAATGAAAGCTCCAAGAATGGAGAATATTTTTACCTTCTGCTTGTAAGAAGGAATTCAAATAAATGATTTGAAACAAGACAAAAGAAGCAGAAGATTATGGCAGGAAGAAAGATGGATTCACAGTAATTTGCAAAACGCGGCTGTTAGTGTTCAATCAAATGCAGAGTTCGTTGTAGACTTTAACCCTACCCTATTCAGGAAGGCATCTCTAGCTGGGTTGGCTCTTCTTGAATGAACCAGTTAGGGATTCTAGGTAGCTGAGAGCTTCTTGGGAAGCACATGCTTTGGGTTCTAAGAATGTATTTTGAAACGAATGTTTCTTGATAGCTACTCTTGAGTATGATCTCTATCTTAGTACTCTCATTTCATAGGATCTACCCAATTTTTCCATAACAAGTGATTGCTTCTTCTTCCATCCATATTTTAGCACTAAGAAGAATTTTGCTCTGACACCTTCACCCTCTGTCATCAGTAATGGCTCTCAACTATCCAGGTGAAATTCTCCTCTAATCTTAACTTCAGAGAGCAGAATTTTAGCTTAAATTGTGGCCATGAACTACACACCCATATGCCATCCAATCATTTGCTATCTGTCAGGGGTTTAAAAGCCAGCTAGTAAACTTAAGAAAATAAAGACCTTTACTGCTAGTGGTATTTTAAGACATTTGGAGTTGCCATGATGGACTGCAGCATTCTGAGCCTTAAAGTATCTCTTACTTTGAAATAGATTTTGGGAGAGATCTTTCAAGTTCTAGAGTCAGACCAAAGAAAAATCCTCCGAGGTGAGCATTTCCAAAAATCAATGATAGGCTTCAGTAGTTCATTTGAACAACGGAATCATGAGCATTACCTAAATTTTACTGTAATGGCCTTTAAGGATTATATTTGGTCATGAAAAAGTCTCATCAAGGTTATTTTACATTATAGGGCATTGATAAGTTTATAAAAGTATAATTATGTTACAAATATTTATGTGCATAGTGCATATTGTATATACAGGGTGAGGCAAAAGTAGGTTTACAGTTGTTTGTATGGAAAATAATACAATAATTAATAAATAATAATACGAGAATAAACTCTATTTTCCTGTACTCAACTATAAACACTGCTTTTGACCCACACTGTATATATAAAAACAGCAATGTCATTTAATAACAATGAATAACATAGAATTCTCATCCACACCCATTTTACCTCTTAATTGTTTTCAAATTGCTTTTTCATGTTTGGGCTTATTAGTGCCTTGGGTCTATTCTGTACTCTATTGCATTTCATAGCCCAAAGAAAGAATAAAGGAGGAGATAATAAAGGAAAAGTGAAGAAAATAATGAATGAAATAAAAAACAAAGACATATAGAAAGAATCCTCCAAGTCAAAAGTTGTTTCTTTAAAAAAATAAAATTAGCAAACACACTTTATAATATTTCTTGATCTATTAATTATTAAGTTACCTTAAAAATATCTTGCTTCAATACATCAATTTTTATTTATGTATTTTGAATCTATATTACTAGTGTTTACAAGTTTAAGATGGTTTAACTTCCTTTTTAACTAAACCTTTAAATCAATAGGTAGTGAGCCTTCTCATCATTAGGGAGTATTTTTGTCAAAGTTTTTATCAACTATAGCCACAATAGCTCTCTTTTTGTTTAGTGTTTTTCCAGTTTATCTTTTTTCCTTCTTTTACTTTTAATCTTTTGATTTTATGTGTGTCTTTTGTAATCACCATACAGCTAGAATTTTTTAAAAGTCATTCTGATGACTTCTTTTAAAGCGGAAAGATTTGTGCATTTACAGAGACCGTCGTTTCTGATATATTTCTACTCATTTTTGCCACTATCTGTGGACTTTTAGTTTGCCTCATGTCTTGTTTGCTCTCCCTACTGCACTTCCTCCCTCCTCTCGGATCTATTGAATCTAGCTCCCTCACTTCATTGTCTTCCTCTAATCGATGTTCAATCATGTCTGTGTGTTCTATTTCTATTCTTTTAGTGGTTACTTAAGAAATGTATTATTCCAATGTTTAAAGTTAATTTTACCTTCCTCCAAATCAATACAAGGACCTTGGGACATTTTAATTCCAATCGTCACTTCCTGACTGAAGTGCTAGTGTTGCTTGTGGTTTTAATTTGCTTTTCAAATTTAAAGCTCCCAGATAAACGTTATCATTATGTTGTACACAATTCTTTTTTGCATAGATTTGCCTCTATGTTTGCGATGCTCTCTACTTACCACTCTCTCTTCTATCTTAGACTTTTCTCAGACCGTTATTTTCCTGAAATAAGTCCTTTGAGGTTCTTTTACTGAAGGTCTGTTAGTAGTAAACTCTATTTCTATTGGTGAGAAATATCTTTAATACACTCTCCCTTTTTAAAGGATAGTTTTATTCTATATAATTGTAGGGCTTATTTTCTAGGAACAGTTGAAAAGCATTACTGTGCTGTTTTCTAGATATCGTTGGTTCATGCAGCTGATATTGTTTTGTGGGTAGCCCTTATCTCCCCTTGCTGAGTTTAACACCTCTTTTTCTTGGCATTCTTCAGTTTTATCATGATGTGTCCAGATGTAGTTTTAGTTTTATTACTTTGCTTCACATTCACTAGTTTTTCGGAATCTAGGGATTTGAGTCTTATATCGATCCTGGAGAAGTCGTTGCCATTATCTCTTTAGTGACTCTCTCACTTTCTTGTCATAAGCTCCCTCCAGAATCCGAGTTCATATGGCACATGCTCACTTAGTCTCCATGTCAATGAACATGTTTCATATTTTTATCTTTACCTTTTTGTGGTGTATCCTGAATAAACTTTTAAGAACTTTCAGTTCACTAATTTTCTCTTTATTGGAATTGTTGTTTAACCTCTACATTGAGTTCCTAATTTCAATTATTATGTTTTTTTATTTCTAGAAATCCTATTAGATTCTCTTTTCCCATATCTACCTATCAGTAACTGATAGTCTCTTTCTCCTTTGTCATACAATGAAAACCTTCTTTTATTTCTTTAAACATATTGGACACATTTATTTAAAATTTTAAATTTAGTAATTCCAATATCTGTGATCTTTGCAGGTTGGTTTCTGTAGTTTATTGTTACACTGGCACTAATTCATGGTGGTTTGTTTCTTCAGTTTGTTTAACATAAAAAAAAATTAGCTCATATTCTTTGGAACTTGAGAAACTATTAATCTGAGACTACTTAAAAATAAATTTTAGGATTGGTATTTTTGAATTAATACAGATAATATAATTTCTAGCCCCCAAAATGCATTCATATGGTCTTGTGGTCAGAAATTCTCAGGGGAGAATTTGTTTCTAATCAGATCAAAGCTCAAACAGGCATATATTCATGCGTATTCTTTTTATAGGACAGCTTTCATTCTAGTTCATCCACTGAGAGGGTTTCCCTTGGGAGTCCTGAATTTATTCTAGGTTTCTAGTCCTACAATCTATACTTATGTTCCAGGCTTTTCCTCCTGAATGCCATACTGATGATCTGCTACACACAGTACTTTAAAGCCAGGCTCTAAACCACCAGGACCAGTTCTTACATACCTGAGGGTAAATAGTACCAACGTATGTATACCCAGGTGAACTCCTGGCCTACAGCTCATCTCTGGGTTCCACAAATTCCCATAAATTTCCTGTAAGGTCAGTTATGCTTCAGAAAATACTTAATATTTTATCCCATAATCTTACAGGGGCCGTAATGGGAAAGGTTTTTCAGAACATAGAGCTTTTATCAAGTTTATAAACAAAAAAATTAGAAATTCTAATGTGATCATTCTGAAATATACTCATTGTCTGGATTCCAGTCACATAAAATGATATCAGAAGCTCACCTTGGCAAAATACACTAACTAAAGAATGGAAAGTAGAATAATAATTTATTTATACAATATGGAATTGTTGAAACCAACCCATTCAAATACTTCAATAATAAAACTACCTCTTCAACCCCAAAAAAGGCTAAGAGAAGGGGAGCTGGTTAGGGTCTTGACCACCAAATCTATGTTTAGAAGGAAAGCAGAGCCATGCCCCTGTCTTGAAACCTCTGAGACAAGCCTGACTCCAGCCACCTTCTCCTTAGTCCCCTTAATTTAACCAACAAGAAAAATCAGTTTAATCTCTGTCTAGAAAAGAAAGGAACGCATTCATTCAGTTATGTATATTCTGCATTAAAAAGTCTTCATTAAAATTTCTAGTAATGTGAACATAGCCTTTTTATTATGGCTCCCCGTAAAAATATTCTTAAGGAGAATATTCAAAACTCTTTTCTTACTGTGTAAGTTTAGTTTTAAGAGACTGACTTGCAGAGCCACCATGGGTGACTCTGATTACGTGTCAATCACAGACCTGGTTGTTTAGAGCACAGATCTACTCACAGAAGTACTGAAAAATCCTGGAAACAAGATAAGAGAGGCATCTTTGGTATAAATCTTTTATCTGCGTGTGATTGTCTGTGTTTCTTTATAGGTCCTGTCAGTCTCTTAGTTGACTATGGTTTAGATAGGGTCTTCACTGAAGCTCAGTGTAGGGAATTTTCTCTATGTCTATGTTACATGGAATTAAAAAGGCATCTGGATTTTTTGCATATGATTCTCCTTGAACTACTTGTGATTCCCTGTTTAAAAGCAAATGACAGGGGAAAAGTATCATGAGAAAGAGAAAATATGCTAAAATTCACATTAAATGTTAAAAAAATAACACTAAAAATGAATTTGTGTAAATGAGATGGTCTGCTGAATTAAATATAAAAGTAGAAGGACAGGAAAACTTTTTTTAAAAGTAGCTGTAGCCCGGCTGGGCATGGCTCAGCGGTTGAGCACCAACCTAGGATCCACGAGACTGCAGTTCGATTCCCGGTCAGGGCACATGCCCACGTTGCAGGATCAATCCCCAGTGGGGAGCGTGCAGGAGGCAGCTGACCAATGACTCTCTCATCACTGATGTTTCTCTCTCTCTCTCCCTCTCTTTTCCTCTCTCTGAAATCAATAAAGATATATTTAAATAAAAACAAACAAACAAATAAGTAAATAAAAGTAACTGTAGAATCACAAGGTCCAAAGATGAACCTCTCCTCCCACACGTGGGCAAACAGCTGGGCCCTGCACACAAGGCACTCTCACAAGAGAGGCTGGAGAAGGCAGTGAGGAGGGACGGGAAGGGGACAGCAGCTGGCATCCTTCACAGAAAGGTCAAAAACCCAAATCCCCAAGTCCTAAGAGGTGTTGATATTTAGTAGTGCAGATCTCTGAGGGATCTGAACAGAAGGAACAGGGAGCAGTGATGGGGATCTGATTAGCTGTGGTTTTCAGTTTTGGGGTGATAACTTGAGTAGCAAGGTTGGGAAGATTACTGTTGTAATAGAACATCCACACTTTACAAGAGTGAGCATAAGATAATTCGACATCCACCTGCCCCAGTACTTTGACTACAGGATATTTAAGTGGGAAGCAGGAGGCAAGGAAGTAGAGGGGAAAAGCTTTACAGGCAGCACTTAACCTGCGTGCCCGGCACTAGGCAAAGACCCGCGGGACATAGTTTGCAGGCGCGTGTAGCCCTGCTCCGTGGCTGGGGTCCTCTAGAATTAAAATCTGTCACACAAGCTCACATGTGGCCATTAAAACCTAATTCTATTTTTGCTGTTTTTTCATATTTTCTCTTTTTGGATTCCTTCTCCTGTCACTCTGCAAGGAATGAAAGAAGCTGTGAATCTTTTCTCTCTTACAAAAGGGATTTTCTGGATTTCACATATTTAGGTTTCATTTCTTTCTTAGCTTGCTGGTGGGCGAAGAAAACAATGATTTTTATGTTTTTATTGTTAGAGTGAGAATGACATGACTAACTATATCCTAAACAGAAGCCACTACATAATTCTGATAACTTAATTAATTTCTCTGAGCCTCAGTTTCTTGATCTATAAAGTGACCTTAAAGTGGTTTTAAGGCTAAAGATGATGTAGCTGTACTGTATATTCTCATTTCCTCTCTTTTCCTTCTTTGGGTGGTACCTGAAATGGTGCACAGTGTGGCCACAAAATCAAACAAACTCGCTGTGCACTGTTTCTTGCTCCCTCACACAGCTGTGCTCTTCTCTTTGTCAATTTTCACACAAGCTGAACAAACTGCTGCTTCAGAACATCTTAGTCATTGCGGAATAGACTGACTTTATCAGAGCTACGGCTGAAGTAGATCAATAGCTGACCCTACCAAAGATACATACAATTGAATATGGTCTTTCAAATATCAAATAGGTGAACATTTTAATGACACCATCCCCTGAGCACGTAATATAATCATAATCAATATGTGTGAATAAACAGTTTGTATTGGATGTTCATGCCCATTTTCATCAGCAGGGAATCTGAGCCAGGGCAATACCAGGTTGAGCTGCCTAGGGAAGGAACATAACCATAGTAGAGATCATCCTCGAACATAATTTTCCTGTCCTGATTCCCTCGCCCGGCATCTAAACCATGTCAATTTATACTGATTTGGGAATCCTGGAGCCTACTTTCATGTCACACTCATTACTTTCCGAAGAACAGATAAGAAGCATACAGTTTACTAATCCCACTTCATTTTGGGGTTAAACATTAATAAAAATGCCACAAAAGGGAAGGAAACCATGTAAATGACACAGTTGTTGAAATAGGGAGGAGGATATCTTTGGCTGATAGGCATAATTCTGCACTGACATGGCTAAAATTTTTCTATTTCTCACCTATCCATTCTTCCCAGGCACATCTACACCAGGAAACCTCCCTGGAATCCAACATTTAAATATTGGAAAATGCCCGAGGGTTATCCCCCATACCCTGCTTTCTAAGCAAAATTAATTTTTTTTTTAATGAGGAGATTCTGATTAAACTCTAGCTAAAGTGACTCAAGTGCTTTGGTACACGATGCGCTAAAGGATTGTTACTGATGTCACTTATGTGATCACAAGCTGTGCTTACAGCAGTAAAGAAAGCTAGGCTTGGGTAGTATTAATAACCGTACTAATTCTACTACTATAAAAGGTTTATGGGCGAGACACACTTCTATAATATTGATACAATGCTCTGGCCGTGGCATTCTTCCAGGAGAAAGTATCGCGGAGCTCACTTCTTTTCCCTTCTTTGTTCTAATTCATGAGGAGATGAAAATGAGAGAGAGAGTGAAAGAAAGAACGAAAAGTGCCCACTGGGACTTACTCTTACAAGAACAGACGTCAGGAGGGATCATTTTCATTTCATGTTTTTATTTTAGAATTTAAATTTACTCCATCTTGCCAATAAATAGAAAAAGATGCTTATTTCACTAGTCATTAAGGAAATAAAATTTAAAACAGTAAGATATTTATATACTTTCAGATCGACCAAAAATGACTGATAATATGCAGTGTTCATAAATAAGTGGGGGAATGGATATTCTCTATTGTTAGTAGACTTTTGAACTGGTAGTACCTCTTGGGGAGGAGCAATTTGGTCATATTAATCAATATTTAAAATGCTTCTTGACTCAGCATTTACATTTTTAGAAACTGAAGCTAAAAGATACTCTCACATGTATTTAAAGATTTATCTGTAGTAGGCTGTAGGACAGGCATGAGCAGTGTAGGAATGACAGGCCAGGTAGGGAAGGTGGCCAGGGTGGAAAAGCCCGGAGTGCCTAGCCACAGGCAATTGTAGTGTGGACCTTGCCTTCAGGGTGACCTTTCCTCCCCTAGCATATCACTGGTCATGCGGTTTAGACTTCCTGACCTTTCATATCACTAGTCATGTGGTAGACCCCCTTAGAGGAAGAACAAGGGAGTCAGAGAATAGCCCTGTATGGCTCCCTTGCATGACCACTCCCTTAAGCATTAAGTCCTAGAGATAACATCTGGGCCTCAGTTGTGCTTCAGCTCCTGGCCTAGAAAAGCAGCAAGGAGACACCATAGCTGACATTAGGACCAGTGGCAATGACTAATGATACCCTGCCCTGGCACCAACCAATTAGTAGAGACCATGGCCCTGGAATGACACACCTGGAAACTGATGAATGTTCTACTGAGATCCTCTCTTGAGACCTCCAAATACAAACCCTCAAGACAAAGGACTCAACTCGGCTCACCTCTCTCTGCTTTTCTTTTTCCTAAGCTCCAAGGGCCCTTCTTTTGCCCCTGTAACTTGTTTCCTCAGCCCATGCAGCCCAACTGGTTCACCTTTTCTACGTCTGTGACTTTATAAATAAACTTTCTCTTATAATTTGGTTTCCTTGGCTCTGAAGTCATTCTTTGCTGAACTCAAATACTAATGTTGCTGAACCAAAGTCTGGTAACATTCTAGTGCCATTTCGCCACTAATATATTTGTTAGGACGTTTCTTGTAAAATAGATGGAATAACCCATAATTGGAAACAATCTGTATGACCACTCATTGTGAGTTTACCAATACTACTGTAGCAGTTAAAACTATAAAGTAAATGTACATGTACTGAGATGGAAATTTTTCCAGGACATATTATTAGGGGAAAAAAGCAACTTTCAGAACAATATGTATTGTTCTTAACATTTATATGAAAAACACATTATAAAGATGTATATGAATGCATAAAAAATGCTGTGAAAGATGAATAACAATAATTAGCAAAGATTCCCTTTGAAGAAGAGAGTGGGATTTATGTGGTGGGTGGGAAGCACAATCTCTTTCTCTCTGTTTTATTATTTATGTCTTTATTTGCAATGTTTATATTTACATTAACATGTAATGTTTATATCCATGCCTTATTTGTGTAATTTAAACAATAAAAATAAATTTTATAAATGGTTATAACATTGTCACCTTAAATATTGTTTCAGAGTTTCTTGGTTTTTCATGTTTTTTCATAGTATTTAGCAGTTTTTATAAAGTAGACATCAGATCTAGAAGCAGTCCAACCAGGATCTTTAATCATAAGATTTATTATTAAGGTCTTTCAATTTATTTTAACTTTCAACTAAATTGAGTTTATTTTAATTAGAAATTTTACCTTAAGAGATGAATAGAATTCTTTGAGTTTAGCAATAATGCTATATATAGAGCACAGTATTAATCAAAGTTATTCCTTATAAAACTAGTACCTAAAATATTAAGTATATGTGTTATATTAGGATCAATGTTTCCATTGTGAAATCCAAGACACTTGGCTTGCACTTTAGAAGACACCCTTCTCAGAGAACAAAAAGTAGAATATTATATCTTTGGCCCTTTTTGCTCAATTAGACAGGCTAATGAGAAAGCAGGAATAGCAACATTTTTGTATCTTGGTTTTGAGCTTCTTTGAATCCTTATTAAAATACCTTACTTTGGTTCACAGGATGAAGCTGGATATGGAAAACAATCATCTTTTATTAACCAATTCCTCCACCCAACTGTTTTTAAAAAATCCTGATTTCAATATAAATCATAAGTAAAGAAGGATTTACATAATCATCCAAAGCCTGATTGACTACTATGCTTTGCTTGGAGCAAATAAAGTTTTAAAGGAAGGATTGCAATGAAGAATGTGAGGCAGATGTCAGAGACAGAGCAGTGGGAGGATGGTGGCGGCAGCCCCGCTGAGAGGGGATGAGTAGCTTGACTTGGGCAGTGCTAGAGCTGATGGGGATGGAGAGAGGGCATCTGAATAGGTCACACATGGCGCCTGACCCATAGTGGGCTCAATAAATATCTGTGCAATTTAACTGAGGTCAGCTTTCCATCTGTCAATATTCCACAACCAAATGAAACTCCAATCCCAGAGATGACGCGGGTTTTCTAAATTAGTCTGTTGGACATGATTAAGCGTTAACAATGGGAGCAGCATAGATACACAGGGATTCAGTCCTGTGTTTGGTGATATGCTTGCTCGGGAGAGACACTTTTTTCTAGTTTTCAGGTGAATCCATGAGTAAATAGATTTATATCAGGATTTTGGTGTAAGATTAATAGGATACAGTAATGGTTTCTTCAAAGGAATCATAATCATTGCCGCATGAAGTTGGATATTTATCTGTACTTCCTTCTGAAAAATGAATTGGGACAATTGGAAATTGTCCATATTGTGACCCTGATTATCAAATAGACAAGTAATTAACACTCCTGGAATACTATGAAATGGTAACCAAATACCCTGAAAGAAAGGTGATGAATATTTTCTGAATGGAGCATTCTGCACACCAAGAAAATGAGATGAGCTATTGGTCAAAAGCAAGAGGCTGATATTTTGTTCTTCTGTCCTGCTCCTCCGCAGACACTCATGGTCCCAGTGAGTGGTTGGCAGTCTTTCTCCTCTGTCAGGTATGGAGATATAGCCTAGGAACTCTGCTATTCTCCACTGGGTTGTTTCTTTTCATTTTATAACATTATTTCATTTTAAATTATTGTGGTTTCTAATGTTTTATGGGGGTTATTAGAAACTTGGGAAGAGTTTAAATTCATATACAAGCAAGTACTGAAGGTACATCCTCAAATCACCAGAAGGGCTTCTTAAAGGGATAAAGCCAGAGAAGTAAAGGAATATTTACCACTACATAGAGGGGTCATTTAAGTCAGACAAAGTGATTAGACCTGTGATCCATATATAACTGCTTGTAAGAGGAGAGGAGACCTTTGAGGGTGTTGTAAGTCACTAATAAACATGAAAATAGCCAACTTCTCTAGCTCATAAAAGCCTATCAGCCAAGAAGTCACCACAGGTAAGTTTCAATAAAGGTGGATGATGTCTGTGCTGTATTCCCCCAGGGAGATAGGTGGCGCTGGTGCAGGGACTGGTGGGACAGCTGCCCCCCTTCTTAATGCAGTCAGGGTCTGGAGCAAAGAACGTGCGCATGATCAAAGGAAGGCCAAGGGGAAGACCATGAAACAGCAACTCATTGATTCCAACTGCTTGTAATGAACCCTTCTGCTGTGAGTAACAGGGAAAGGGAGGACTGGTGGCTGGATAAACAGAGCAGTAAATTCTTTTGGAATGAAGATGTGGTGAAGATAAGAGAAAACACGGCCCTCAGATCTGTACTCTTGAAACTACAGGTACTTTTTACTTGTCACTCTCCTCCTCTTGTCTGTGAGCTTAGAAGGGGTGGGAGAAGGGATGTCATCTTTGCTCAGTTAGATATCCTTTATACCTAGTAGTACAGTGCCTAACAGAAGAAGGCCCTCAAAATGTACTGGCTGACTAAATGAATGAAATAGCTTATGAATGAACACACAAAGGGAGAAAGGAGTGATCGAGTAAGGTAAGACCACCTAATTTAGATAATCAGGCGATCTATTAAGATGTAATCAGGTCAGAGACTTTCAGAAGGGTCCTGTATGAAGTATAGGCAGAACTAAAATTATGAAACTGCAGGCTGGAAATGGGTTGCATCTCATACCTAGAGACGCTCTAGGTATAGGAACACATTTACAGTGTCTTCCTTGACAGGTATGTCTGTCTGATGTCAAAACAACAGAAATCAGGGGGTGAGATCTACTAAATTTCCACATAGTAAATAATTTACAATTTTTAACATTGAAGAGACTTCTACATTTATCCCACTTGCATAAGCTCTGCCCACGCATTTCTCTGTTAAAAAGAAGTTACCAAGTTCCTTAACTTTATTTTTAGAAGGCGAATTCTTTGCTTGTTTCTGAGTGATCTAACTTACTTTCTTTTAGTCTGACAAAAGTTTAAAATCAATAACTTGCTTAAAGCTGTGCTATAACGGTCCTGAGTTTAACACAGCACAGCTGGAAATTTCAACCTCAATGAATGACATTCACTGAGCCAAAAGTTGAAATGTGCTTGTAGGTATAGAACCTGCTGCTTTGAATTTGGTGAGGCCCCAGTAGTCCACTGAGTTTGCCTGCAGAGTGCTCTTCCTGTGGAACGATGGTCCCAGGATCTGTGACAATGGATCATGATCATCCAGCACTGGCTCCATGATCCGTGACGGCGTGGCCTTCCCCTCTCCTCATCTAGAGGATGACATGCTGGCAGCCACTTCCCTGGCTTTGTAGACCCAATTATTGTGCTTACTTGGGGCATTTTTCAGTTCTTTTTGACCTTGGATTATTTTTAATTTTTCCCTCTCCCCATGCTGACTTTATTTTTCAATGTTGAAATAGAAAAAAAAGATTCTTACCCTTTCAAAATATGGGAGCAAGATTGCTTTAATAAATTCACCCAAGGACAATTCTTGTCCATGCAATAGTTTATTAGTAAGGCTCCATCTTTGCTTATAGATTTCTTACTATGGTTTTTATTGAAATGCCCTTAAAACAGACACGCTGCTCATTGATTATTCCAAATAATTGATGGGGGTCTGGGATTTTGGTTATAAAATAGGGACCCAATGCTCCCTCTGGGAGTGCATCTCAAGAATCCTTATGCTTATAATGATAGGGTCTTCTAAAGTATCCATGGCCTTGTCCTAAGAACTGACTCCTTGATGAAAATTATCAGGGACAGAAATGCTATCCCCTCGTGGCTTTGGTCAAACCACACTTCTCTTGCTTTAGCCTCTCCAGCTGGCATGTACTTCAGTCAGCAGGCCAAATGGGAATGTGATTTTCCCCAGCTGCTTTGGACCTGCTTTGCTTTCTGGATGCGTATTGAGTTGGTTGCAGTTCACAGATGTATTCTGTGCGTGTTATAGAAGAAAACATTCAGGGAAAAAGGCAGTCAAGCTTAGTTGACAACATACTTGATCTTGATTGGTGACCTTATGCTCCAAGCCTCCTCCTCTTGAGCCAAGCACAGTGACTGGAGTGGTTATTTGCAGGCGTAGCTCACGTTGAATCTGGATCCTCTCTACAAGGGCTAAACCTGTCATGACAGCCTGTCGCAGTAAAGGGTAGGGGGAAATTTTTCTTCCCACTTCTTCCCACTTGTCTATCAGCTTTGTCTGTATGGGCAGGAAAAGGTGGGATGAAGAGAGAAAACAGGAGAGATGGGAAACACACACACACACACACACACGCATGCGGAGAGAAAGGGTGGGAGCAATCCTTCCTTGAGATTTCACTCACAATCAGAGCTCTACAACAAAATACTCATTTCTGGGGCAACTACCAGCTTAGGGAATTGTTCTGTCAACTCTTCCTTTGGCAATCTCCCCTTTCCTGTCCCAACCTCTCATAGTTTGGACCATTTGAGTGAAGTTATGGCTGAAAGGAGAAGGGTGGCTCAGGTTCCTTCTGAGCAGATTCTGGGTGCCCACTGTTTCCCCCAGCTTGGCTTCTGTGGGACAAGGAGCCCCATTCTACACCCTGAATAAAGGGATGTGGGCTAGTGCATTCCAGAATCAGTCCAGTGCTAGTGTGATAATCACATCAGTGAGTTCATATTGGATGCAGTAGTGGTAAAAATGCACCTAAAATCTCCCCCTCTCTGTCTCTTTTTATCCCTCTATGTATCATACCAGTGTCTACTCTGACATCCAGTGATAAGTTAAGGAAAACTTAAATGCCGGAATGTGGTTAATGAATTTCAGGATCCTCTTGATAGAATTTATTCAAATCAAGGGTTACATGTCTAAAATCCAAATTGCTGGAAAGGAGAATCAATATTTATTAAGCACATCTAATGCAGTTGATGGCACAGTGTAGTCATCAAATGCTTTCTATATGTCTGACACTATTCTAGGGGTTTTCCAAATATATCACCTCCTTTAGTCCACACAAAACCTGTAAGCCAGTTATTACCATTATCCTGACTTACAAAATGAGAAAAATTCAACACAGACAAGTTATGGAAATGTATCGGGATGACTCAATGGCTCTTGACTTTTTATTGAATTGAGGAACAGAAAAGGTCTAGACCCTAATCATTTAAAATTAATTTTAATTTAGTGAATTTAAGTAATAATTCCTAAATATAATTCTTAAAGATAGACATTTTCTTCAACATGACTAACTAGGCAGTTAAAGGCAAAAGGAAGTACTATTCATTCTCTTTCATAGAAAGAAATGTCAAATAGTAAAACATGATCGGGTGAACATAAATTTCGATCGCATTTTCTTTTATTTGGAAGTCATTTTCTCTGCTTTTTCCCTCACTGAAGGAGTCCAGTCACTCCAACGTGTAGTCAGAACCCACCATTCGCAAGCATCACATTTAAATTTGGTGAGTTACATGGTCCTCTTCCTGGTCCTCAAAAATCTCAGAAACGGAAAACAATGAAACCAGATGTGCAAAAATTGCATAGACAGGGAATTCTGATCTAAGATCATCACAATGCCATTCTAATCCTGTGAAGGCAAAGAAACACTGCTTGCTTCAGTTTTCCCCCTGCAAATCCATGCAGCCGGCTGCAATGGTGTCTGCCAGACGGCTATCTGCTGAGTCTTTGATTTAATGAAAACTTAGAGAAAGCAATTCAATTCACTGCGGGGACTGCTTTGTTCTCCCATTATCATTCTTTTTTTAAAGGCAAAAGATGATTGTGAGGATAAACTCCCTTCCTCTGAATTTTTACACTAATTACACACAAAGCACTCCTTTGGCAGAAGGGGGCTTATCTCCTTCAGGCAGCACAGTTATCACCTTGTAACCGCCCCTCAGCTCTCCCGCGAACGCCCGAGCGTGCCAGGAACGCGCGCTGCTCTGCGCCAGCTCAGCACGGAGGGATGACTGCTTAACGGTTTCCAGAATGAACAGCCAGCACGGGCCCCCGAAAAAGCAGGGCGACAATACCTCCCACGAGCTTCTGTGCTGCCTGGGATAGAGGAAACAGAGGGCATCCACTGACAAAGTACCCGGCCGGGAAACGAGGGCTGTATAAACTGTAAGTGCACCCGAGGATTCCTCAGGAGAAGGCGATGCTGGATAGGTATGTCACTTTGCTTCATTCGAAAAGCCACTTACTGTGCTAAGTGATACTGAAATTTCTGGGTAAGGTGTCAATCTAGGTGAGATTCACCTACTTTCACACAAACAGGACATATGCTATTGGATACTATAAGTTTGATTAAGGCTGTGGGAGACTTGATGTGGTGCAGATTTACCTTGTAAGCACAGCCCGCGTGTGGACTTTCGCATTGTTTAATGGATTAGGAGCTTGATCCATAACAGTTCCTGTCCCACTTTGGGGGGGGGGGGACTGTACTCACTCTTATAGTCTGAAAGCATGTCACAATAAAGTGGGAAGTTTTGATGGCACTTCTTAATATCTGAAAGTGACTGAGGGAATAGCTATATATTGGAAACCAAGCCCAAGGATACGTTATTTCATCACGGCAACAGTGGAGGGCTGGTAGACAGCCAATTTATTGTCTTTCTCCCCGCCTCCCTTTGGTCAGGTGTATTAAATCATAATTTACATGCAATAAAATTCACCTCTTTTAAGTATACAGTTTGGAGAGTTTTGACAAATGTACACAGTCATGTAGCCTCTACAACAACCAAGATCTACAGAACATTTCCATCACCCCCAAAGCTCCTTTGTGTCCCTTGTAGTCAGTTTCCTCCCCCCACCCCCAGGCTCTGGCAACCACTGACCTATTTCCTGACCTTAACAGTTCTGCCTTTTCCAGAACATCACGTTACTGTGTTATATAACGCAGTGTGTAAGTTTGCATATCTGGCTTCTTGCATAGAGCATGTTTTTGAGATTAATCCATGTATTAATAGCTTATTCTTTTTGGTGGCTGAGTGTTCTTCATTGTATTTACCACAATTTGTTTATCTTTTCCCAAGTTGATGAACATTTGGGTGTACAGTTTTGGGCAATTGTGAATAAAGCTGCAATGTATATTTGCATGTAGTTCTTTGTGTGGACATTATGTTTTCATTTCTCTTGGAAGAATATGATTGATGGGACATGTGGCAAATGTTTGCTTAACTTTATAAGAAACTGCCAAGCTGCTTTCCAAAGTGTCCGTATCGGTTTGTGTCCCCAGCAACAGTATATGAGAGTTCCAGTTGCTCCATATACCAACAGGCAGTTTTGCTAGAACTGGATTTTAACTTTCTCTGTGATTTTCTCTACCAATTTCCCAGCATGGTTTGTATATAGACCCTTACCTGCCACACCCCCTTATCTTCTCCTTTCCTTGACAACGTAAGCATAATTCCCATGGAGTGTGTACCAAGGACGCATCTTAGAAATTCCTGATGTACAACCTGTCTATACTATGGGGCTGAACTCTCCAATCATACTTCAGAAGTAAAAATAAATGCAACCTGACAAGGAGTAGGAATGGAATAATTTCCCATAAGGGAGACTTTTTAAGAGGCTCCAATGAATACTGCCTCACCAGACTTAGATAAGTGACAGTAATATTCCCCCCACGACTCCCAAGAGAGTTATGATTCAGCATTTACATTTGCCAAATGCTTCCTATTCTGCCAACCCATTAACAGTCCCTTCTTCTCAGTGATTTCGTCAAGGTTACCCAGAAAATTGAAAACTGAGCTGTGTGTGAACAGAACTTGGGCTTCTGCTCAGAAATCCTGGGTCCTGCTTTGTCTTTTCACTGCTCTGGCTTGTATTTTTGAGTTCCTATGGTAATGGGCACAGAAAACTCCATAAAGGGAAAGGGGCAAAGAATCACAGAGGCAGAGCAGCGTGAGCAGAATCAAGGAGGTGAGGTCTTCGGGTGAAGAGGGTCAACACACTGTCAAATGCCAGATACTTGTTTCCAGGACTTTGAGTGGCTCTCTGAGAGATCTATTTTATTTTGTATGAAATCCTACATTTTTTGAAATTACATAGGCATTTTTACTCTTACAACATTGGTAATGGAGAATTTAGCCTATATAATCATAGGTAAAAAGTGTAGTGTGTTTGCTGAGAACAAATGTGAAAGCTGTCTTGCATTGGAAGAGGCAACAATTACCTTCTGATTAATGCTTCCCCAGCCACCACCGAAAGAAGGATACTTTTTTGACACAAATTCTGAGAAGACATTCATTTAAAATGCTGAGGGCTGTGGAACTGGACCATTGGGCCATGAGTTGCATCCATCTGTTGTGTGTAGACAAGGCTGTCATTTTTATATATTTCTCTCATTTCTCCTGCCCTACTTGAGCACTATGAATGGGAAAAAGAAAACGGTAAGGGAGCTGGGAGAGAGTGAATGCTTGAGATATCTGAGCTCATTTCTTCAGCCTCCCCACTTACAACTGAAATTTGAACTAGACCTCTAGGGTTTCTGTCCTTTGGAATTTAAGGTTCAAAATGAGAATATTTCTCATGAGGAGTAAGGCATACATTTACTTTTCAGTATTCTCTCTCTAGGGAAAAAAAAGGGATTACACATAGCGATATTTTTATGAGTGTTCCATCAGTACTATTAGAGACTTGTTTCATTTTCACACTCAAACAAATATATAAACTGATTCACTAAATATCTTAATGTCTATGTTCCAAGAATTTGCTGGAAAGCAACATACATGCAATACTCATCAAATTGCTTTTAGCTGGAAGCTTGTCTTTTACTTGAAATTGGAAGAGCTTATAAAAATATCTTTCAATGAAAAAGCAAAACTTGTAGAAACAGCAGTCAGGAGGAATGTATCTAATGATGATCAATGGTGGCAACATTTTATTTTATTTCCAGGGTCTGCATATAAAAAGAAACAGACACGTCTCATTCCATCATGTTTTCGTTACTGACACCCCCCTTTTTTTCACCATCATGGCTTGAGAAAAAAACAAGGAATGAAAGTTTGTTTGTTTGGTTTTCCCTTGGCATCCTGCTTTTGCCCCACAATCCTTACCTCCCCCATCACTAAGTAAACTGTTGATGGGAAAATAAAAAGGAATTAGAGAGATAAGACCGAGAAAAATTGGCAGAAGGAGAAAAGGAGGAGGAAATTATTGAGGAATCTCTGTGGCTCATATACACTCAGAAGTTAAAAATTGTCAAAAGAGGAACCATGGGTATTTATTATTTAAGAATGGTTGGAAGTAGCTCCAAGAATCAGCAGGATTCTTGTAACAGTTGATAAAAAAAGAAGCTCTTGGGCAAAAAGTCTGATGACATATTTTTTTCTTGATAAGAAATATGTCCTGTTTTCACCTTTGTTTTTTTAAAAGCCTGTCACATTCCTTGCTCCTACAACACAAATGCAAGAGCAAGTTGGGCTTCTGTTGGAGCCCAGCCTGTTCTTCTTTCCTCTTGTTTATAGTCTTTGCATTTGTTTCTCTGCTCCAGCTAGAAGAATTGCATGAAATTTTAAGAAAAAAATAGATATGAAAAAGAATTTTCTTTTGAGAATTTCCTTGACAAATCCATAAGTTTTTGGAACTTTCACGATACTTTCTTAGTTATATTCCTGTAAGATACTAGGATACACACACACACACACACACACACACACACACACACACGTTTCTGCCCCCAGTTCCTGGCACCCAATTCCTAAAACTCTTGTAATTTCCTAAGTGATGGGAGCGCTAGGAGCAGCTGACACAAGGTTCCTAAATCCCTTGGCATTTCCAGGGTGCTAGGAATGTCTTCTGTTCTAATGAGGTGACAACTCTCCTGGATGGGGGCTCAGTCACCACAAAGTGCAAACCATGATTAGAAGCTTGGAATTTTCAATCCCACTTCCTCATTCCCCAGAGAGGTGAGGGGGCCTGGAAATGGAATTAATGATCGATCATGCCTACGTAATGAAGCCTCTATAAAACTCCTGAAAGTACAGAATTTAGAGAGCTTTGGAGTCAGTGAGCACATGGAGGTGCTGGGAGAGTGGTATATCCAGAGGGGGCATGGAAGGCTCACACCCTGTACCACAAACCTTGCCCTATTCATCTCCTCCATCTGTATGTGCATCTATATCATATCCTTTTATAAGAAACTGGTACACAGTTTATTATTCCTCTAGAGAGCCTCTAGAATATTAACCAAGCCTGAGGAGGAGGTCCTGTGAACCTCCAGTTTGTGTACAGCCCATTGGTCAGAAGCAATTGGCATTTGAAGTGAGGGGGCAGACCTGTAGAACTGAGCCCTTAACCTGCGGGATATGACACTGTCTCCAGGTGGATAATGTCAGAGTTGAGCTAAACTGTGGGACAACTAGCTGGTGTTGCAGACTTGCTTGGTGTGGGGAAAACCTCCACACATCTAGTGTCAGAAGTGTTATAAGTGTGGTAGTGTGAGGGGAGAGGAGAAACACAGGACTGAGCTTTTGTTACAGCTCCTGAAGCCCTACTTTATGCATGTAGCATGAGTTTGGATTTCGGGCATTACTGCAGTGGTGTGCTTTAATTGCCTGAATAACTGCTTTAAAGCAGGTACAATGAACTTATGGAAATAACAGCTATTCAAGTTTTACCTATATTCTCAAGGTTGATACAATGTCAACAGAACTACTTTTTCGAAGTACTTTTTTTCCCTATAAAATGTATTACTGAAGCTCTTTAACTCAATGTTTTTGAATTTTAGACCCATTTGGAATAAAAATCTAGCTCCAATTGAGGAGAGAACTAGACTTAAAATTTGTCCATTGGAATATACTTTTTTAAGGAGGGTAGTATTCAGATTTTTGTAGGAACCAATGAGTGACCAGGGACAAGTTCAAAACTCCAGTGTGAACTGGAGTTGTACTGGAATTTCTACTGGACTGTGTTGCTTCAGAGCCTTTGATCACTGGGCCAATGCAAATCTGATGAAAAGAACACAGCTTGACTTTGAGGTCAAATCTCCACAAAGCTTTTGTAATCATATCACCCTTAACACTCTCGAAGGGCTTCTTGCATTTATCACATTGCGTTCACAAACAACAATCATAACTTTTTAGAAATTGGATGATTAAACTTATAAAATGAGATTTCTTCAAACATATATTCCCAAGCCAATTCTTGTTGTTATGTGGCCTAAGGCGACGACGTCAAATTATTGTCTAGTGCCAGTAGGATTGGGAAGACGGGCATCTATCTCCCTCAGTCCTAGTCATCAGCCCTCTGGGGAGCGTGGCCAGGGAGCAATGGGAAAGGAGGGGAACTGGGGCTTGAGAGCCCCTCCCTGTACACACCAGACTTTCCATAGTCCTTTGCTCTGTTGTTCGTTTCCTCCCAAATCTTGAGGAGCACAAGGAAAGAGATTAGTATGTTTCTAGAACAGTGCTGAATCAGCCTACACAAAATTAATGCAATTACTATGTTGATTTCCAGATGTTAGTTTACTGCCAGCCTATTAAAATTTCTAAAGATGAAGAAAAAACAAACAAACATGAGCAAACACCCAAATAAAGACATGCCAGCAACTGTAGTTATAATCTGAGGCAATGGTGAAAATCTTCAGGTAGGGCACTTTGGAAACTGATTTTCTCCATCACTGACTGGGATAGACAGAATTTCCTCGGGCCCTCTTCAGTTTTCCTTCCAAAGAGCCTCCAGATTCCTTGCTGCTTTTAGCCCTGGCCACCTTCCAGCTGTGCCTCTCCCTGCACAGCCCCCTCACCACACCCAAGTCTTCAACCACATCCTCCGGACTTCACGGCCGTACCTCACTAGACCTTGCATCCAGGGCTGGTTTCTAAATTGGGTTTTGAAATTCAAGGAAAACACCCTCCTTTTTATTCAAAAGTATCTGTCTTTCCTCCTCTTGCCTCCCCTGGCCCCTGCATGCCAGGGGGCAGGGTGGGCCAGGAAGGCACACAGCCCTGGCCCAGGCGAGGCCTCTGCACTTCCTAGCTCTGTAGCCTGGAGCAGGTTCCCGATGCTGGGGGAGGCTTGGCTTTCTCACTGATAAATCTTTAGATAATAACACCTATTTCCTTTGATTGAAGGAATAAAAGATGGAAATCGGTACATATAAGCCTCAATAGAAGGTATTATTATTATTAACTTTGCATCCTTTGCTACATTAAGCTTTCTAAGCTTTTGTCTCTATCTGTGACTGTTTCATAGACCAGCCTGAGTTTACTTTTGCCCTGATGCAGGCTTTTGTTAACTTTCTGGACACCTAGAAAGTAAGATGAGCAAGAACTCAAATGCTGGTTACAATTCACCATCTCATAGTCTGGAATATCTGGTTCTAAAACACCACCGGGAAGAGAAATTTACCACTTTCATGTGAATTTTTTTGGTAATATTAAAGTATTGCAAAGTTGTCTGAAGTTTAATCTTACTGTTCTTATTTATACTCCTTGTACTGGGCTAAAACTCAAACAAGCACCGATGACACATATTTTTGAGAAGTAAATGAAATTAGCTTCTGCAATACCTTGACCAAATCCAAAGTTAAACTGGAATTCAGTCCCAACTTGTTCATTTTTATGCTCCCTCTAAGATAAAATCTAATAGTGGCCAAATCATTATAATTAAGCAATATTTTTCTGGATGGCAATCTAAATAAGGAAATATAAAAACTAAATACTAATATACAGTTCTTAAAAAAGTTTCAAAAAAGTATGACTATTAGGATTGAAGTACGCAACTACTCATGTATCCTTTTTACTATTAAGGTATGTAATTTTGCCTTCAAACTTATTTATGCTTATTTTTCAATGATATTTTATAGTCAATAGTTAGTATTGGGAGAAAATTCTTGGCTATTTCTGGGTCATGGATAAAAGTGTACACACCAGATCCAGTGATATAATCATAAAGCTCTGAGGTATACCCTCCAGAGATATACCCTAAGGATTTCAACTGCAATTGCCCCTTAAAATGTTTTTCTCGCATTGACTCTTGGAGGCCTTGCTTTATTGCTTTAGCTATCTTAAGTTCAGACAGAACATCTCACCGGGCCATTTGTGGTAGTTTTCTTTTCTCTCTTCCCTCCTTTGCTATTGTTAGAGTTGTTTTGTGTTTACTATTTTTACCTTTCCCATGACACTTTCCCAAAGAACGTATATTTGTCTGTAATTCCCTTGAATTTCTCAGGGCTGGCATTATTTAGGACAGCTGTATTGGGCCTATTACAGGCTCGAGAGAAGCACTCTATTTAGATTCACAGAGGGGTACAAGGAATTTTATCAGAAATTCAAATAGTGAGCAATTGTACATTTCTGCCTATACATGCATTTCTTGCTTCCTGCTGAATTCATACAAGTTATGCTTCTTCGTGATTTATTCATTCATTTTGTTTACTATATGGCTGTAAAATAGAAAAGTGAGACTTGGGGCTCTGAATTGTCATATGATGCTGTAAGGGAAAACTTATCTGGTCACGGCTCATCATTCTTCTAGATGTTTGTACAAGAGAAACCAAGCTGTGTTGCCGGTGTATTTGCACACTCACCTTGTCGGACAGCCAGTGTGGTGGTGTAGACCAAGAAGAGTAGAATGTAATTGAGGAAACTCTGGAAGACTGGTGTGTTGGCATGGAAATCTTCAGACAGGTACTTGCTGGTCAAGCCAATTCCACAAATAAGGAGGGACAACACCTGGCCCAGAGCCACCGAGATTAACATCTCCCTGAAAAATAGAAGCACGGCAAAGATCAGCAGGAAGCCCATTAAAACAACCTTAAAAATTTACTGAGCACTTGCCATTCACTGGGCTAGGCGCAATAAACAGGATTTCTTTGAATCCACTGCAGCAATGCTATGAGGAAGGTGCAATTGTTACTGAGGTTTTACAGGGGAAAAATCTAAAGCTTAGAGGGGTTAAGGAATTTGCTCCCATTCCCATAACTAGGAAACGGCGAAACTGGGATTTGAGACTAAATCTCTCCAAATGATCCTTGCTTCCAGTCACTGCACTCCAGAGCCTGTGGGGAAAATTAACACCACCCTGATGCCCACCACGTGCTCAGAAACCTGAGCGAGAAACTGAACACCCACCAAGAGGGACCACATTCCAGCCTTACCTGCAGCCCCTTAGACCAATAACAGAGACTTTCCTTTACAGAGAGAAATCTTGGATCCAGGAATGCTTAAATGAAGGGGCTGGACAAAACCCTGAAAATCCAGAAGGACCACCCCCGTCCATTCCCAGATTGGGGATCTCAGTTTACCCTAGAAAGCATTATCAAGCACTAGTTTTGGCTCTCCTTTGCTTGTTATAATTGCTTACACATTAAAATTGTTATTCATGAAGGAAATGTAGTGACCGAGGTGGTCCCTTGAAATGAAACGTTTCAAGGTCTGTAAGTATTTTCGGGGGCTACTTCCTAGGCACTGCCCCTGGCCGCCACTGGGGGCCGCTCCAGCGGACTCGGGAGGCAAGAGGCAAGGAGTTCACTTTGCACGGGCTTGATGTGCACTTGCACCTCCGCGCCCTGACACAGGACGAGCCCTGGAAATACAAAGCAGGCTTCTGCCCCCCACGAAGTCTCATCTGACTTTCCTGGTTTATTTATAGAAACAGTTACATATATAAGCAAAAGTAGTATTTCTCAACAAAAAAGCATTAATCAGAGGATTTGCAGTGTTACATGTTTCCTGCCCCATGACTAACCACTATGCCGTACACCTGAAACTAATATATTATTGAATGTCAACTGTAACTGAAAAATAAAATAAAAATTTAAATATCCTAATAAGTTGGCTTTAAGGGAAGGTAATAAATATTTTTGGTATACTGAATTTGAGCTGCCAGATGAACTTACAGATGATCAGCAGTATCAGAATCATGGGATTAAAGTTGAAAAGGAGGGTCAGTCTTCCAGGAGATTGATATGGGAAGTTATACACATAAGAGATGGCTAAGGTACCGAAAATGGATATCACCAAGGAAGAGAGAACAGGAGAGAGAATGAGGCTTAGGGGAAATCTTTGGGGGATCCCCAGTTCTGAGCTAAGGGAGCAAGAAAAGGCGCATGATTGGAGTCAGGAGTGGTTAAAAAGCTAAGGGGAAGAACAGGCTAGTTCTTGGTGTCAAGGGAACCAAGGGAACAGATACTTCGATACTTTCATAGAGGGAATAGTTGTAATATTATGTGTTGCTTAGGGGTCGGGAGAATGAGGACTGACAGGAGATGATTTGTAGTCATCGCCAGCCCTTGAAAGACCAGTTTTGGCTGAGTGAAGAATACCAGAGCAATACCGGTGTCATGGAAACCAAGAGAACAGAGAATTTCATGGAGGGGAGACCGAGTGATGAATAAGTGGACAGAAAGTATAAGAAATAAAGGTGTTGGCTTTGAAGAATTTTAAAGAATTCAAAGAATTCTTTGAAGAAGTTTGATGTAATCACCACAGAACACAATGATGACAATGATAATTAAAATAATAAAATGTGAAATGATTTAAAAATTAGTTCACATTGGACTCATGATTAACCTTTCATTGGGTTACTCTTGATTATTTGCATAATAACTTACATCCTTAAGTGGAAGAGAAGTGGGGGCAGTTACAGCTAATACTCCAGGCAGTTGCTCCTGATGCTATGTCCACCGGAGAATGCTGCGGATGGAGTGAGTCTCTTTGGGATAAGATGGTTGAAAGCTACTGCTATCACATGGTAATTGTTACGGCTGCTTAAATGACAGCTGTGGTGTCTTGAAACTCTGGCAATATCCGGTGCCTTTCCTAAGCCAAATCAAGGCACACACACACAAAAATACAGACTACTTACATAAGAAAATTAAATTTTAGTCCTTGTGACATATATGTGCCAATATACTATAAAACAGCCTTCAACATGCCAGGCACTAAATATGCAAAGATGAGTAAGAAGACAGTCTTCGTCATTGGAGAGCTACTAAACTCAGATTTTTAAATAAGTTTTTACTATGTGCCAACTCCTGGGTTTAGACTTATATATACTATCTTCTTGAATCCTCACAATAACCTTATAAGGCAGATACTATTTTTGTTCCATTTATAGATAAGAAAACTGATGCTCAGAGAAGCTAATCAACCAGCCCTAGGTCACAGAGCTAGCAAGGGGAAGAGTTTGGCTGGAAGTGAAATCATATGATTCCAAATCCCAACTTCTTAATTACTATGCTTTACCATCATTATTCTGCCAAAACATACCCTTTGCCCTCACAGAGGGCACAGAGCACAGTTCGAGAAGCCTAAGATGCTGGTTTCAGACATATTCTGGGGAAGGTAAAGACAAAAAGCCTGCCAGACTGACCGGTGAAAACCCTTCCACCCAGACATCTGTACTGCGTGCCTTTCAACAAAAGGTCCGTGCAAGTCTATCCTTGTTTCTTCAGCCAAACAGAACAGCGAGTCTGCTTTTAATTCATTTCTGCTTTTAATCAGTGGCCGTGTCATTCAGCTGCTGCTATGATTTCATAGAAGATGCCAATGATTACTTGATCCGTCATGCTAATAAACACGACTTGTAAAACAGAAGGGATGGAAGGGGCCTTTTATCAGATTAGTTTATGAGTCCTTTCCCCAGTGTAGGGAGCACGTATCGTAGCTGTTGTTGCGGTCTGCACATCTGAGCTAGTTACTAGTCACCAAAGCAAAATAAATGAGCAAATGAATAAAAGCATAAGTAAATCTAGATGTTAACACCCTGCTAATCCCACCTCCCAACTGCCTCTACCTCCTTCCTTCCTTCCATCAAACTCCCTTTTCTTCTCTTTTAACACAGGACAAGTCCTTTTAGTGATTTGTTTCACAGAATGTTCTCCCTGCCACTCTCTCTGTTTTAGGATCTTTTCAGTTCATTTACTTTTACCTCATTGCTCTGAACAGTTTTTTCCATAAGTAACCACCAAAGTAGATCTGTGGTCCCTCGACCTCACTCCTCATAATCTTAAGGTGCCGTCTTCTCCAGAAAGCCTCCCTTGGCCACTCCCTGCCCCCCAAGGCTGAGTTAAGTGTCGTCATCTGTACACGCCTGTCTGTACTTGTATTCATCATACTGTGCAACTCGTGAGCTCCTGAAAAGAAGAAAATGTGTCATACTCATTTGCACGTTCCTGGTAGCTTGAAGACTGCGGAGTAGAAAGGAGATAGATATCAACAAATACAGAATGAATGAATGAATGAATGAATGAATGAATGAACAAATTTACAAAGGGAACAAATGTATAAATGAAAAGAGTGGAGTCTTATTAGAAGATTTGAAAGATGACTGATTATTCTATCTTGAAAAACTACTACCTCTAAAAGACAAAAACAGGCCCATTTTCACTGTATCCCATCTGCCAGTTAGATGCTCATATTAATAAGCTATTTTCTGATGCATTTCTGAAGAAGCCTGGTAAGGTGCTATCTTGCAAAAATGATGCTAAATATGGTATGGGGTGAAATTTTGCACAGCGAGCTATTGGTTCCTCATGTAGTATACAGAATAGCACACCAGGTGCATCCTAACATAGGATACATAGTTCCTATAATTTTAGTAGCAGAAATGGAGAACTGGCTCTGATGCGCATTTTCACCGCCTTTGTTTATGCATTTAAAAGGACATCCTTTCCATTTTAAATTCAGAATGACTAGACAATGAAAAATGCATGAGTCCCAGGAAAAATAGTCCTACAGAAAGCTGAATACCTGTTCTAACAGAGTTTGTATTCATGAAGACTGACATAACCGTTATCATAAGCACTTTGTTCTTTTAAATAAATAGAATTTAGACTCTTGTGAATAAACTTGCATTTTACAAATCATATATTCAAAATAAGAAGCTTTAAAATAAAACATAAATTGAATCTTGTTTTCCTCCCTTAGTTATAAGAATATGTTCCTTTAAAAAGGTCTGGAAAATTTCAGCCCAGAGTTACATAATCACATTGCTTTGTAATTCTTTAGCATGAGAGCGGAGCAATTATTCCATCATCTTGAATTAGAGCACGTCAACCTTTCTGTAGAGACATCTTCATTCCGATAACTATTCTCTGGCAAGTCATGTCAGATCTGAGTCAGCATATGAATTCAATATGCATGCACAAAGAACAAAGTATACTGCCTTGACTAAAAACAATACCACTGACCGTGGGAGAAACATGTGTTCTACTACGTTGTGGCAAGATTCCTGTTTTCAGAAGTTCGGACATTGGCTTCTTGAAGCTCTTTGCTGAAAGATTTGGTCACATTTAAGTATGAAATAGACTTCTATGGAAGAAGATTATTAGGCAAGAAGCAAATACACATCTCCAGAGGTGTAACAGTCATTGGAGATTCTTCACCTTAGACTCTGTATTCATGGAATTTAATCTGTTCTCAGGTTCTGTGGTACCAGTTCTGGCGTGTTGCTGTTTTTTAGAGGAAACCAAGGAAGCCACAAGGAAGCCCTCTGAAACAGTATTTCACTGAGCCTACAAGGTACTAAGACTAGGAGACATTTGAAAGGCTAATGTGAGAAAAGTGAGTCACAAATGTGCATGTACACTATGTGTTGTCTGTCTGGAGGAGGGGCACAGAGGAGTGGAAAGGCTGCAAACAGGGAGTTGGAAGCCCGCCTCTTGAGTTCCACTAATCAAGCTCCACAATCTTGGGCATCTCCCACTTTGGCTTGGATTCCTTCTTGTAACGTAAGGATATTATAATTGGTGAGTGTGCAAGATAACCTCATGCTCCCCTTCAAATCCTCTTGGTCTCATCCATCTCTGAGGCCTCTGGTCACTCACTTGAGCTCCAGTGGTGGCTGCCATGACCAACTCTGCACAGACTGCCCCAACATTATGTGGGCACAGCCCAGTGGCCCCATGCCTTAGGCTCACTCTGTGTACCTTGTACCTTCTACCTGAGGATTCCAGGTTGATGCTGAGGACTAGACCTCGTGGGGACCTACTTGGTGCCCATTCGTCAGCACCCAGGCAGTGCAGGGGATTATTGCACTTGACCACTGGACACTAAGGCAGACCAATAAGTTCTGCCTTCTCCCTCCCTTAGGCAGACTGTCCTGAGAAGCAGTCACTTCTGCAGGCTCTCGGGAGAAGGTCCTGCCTCACGAGGTGCTCTGTTCGTTACTCTGCCCTTTTATTTCTCTCCCTCCTTCCCTTCTTTGCTCTTGCTCCCTGGGATTCCAGTCCTTGGTAAAGCAGCAGCACATAAGCTTCTGCTTTGGGGTAACTCAAGCTAAGATACTGAGCTTTCCATTTCCTTCTCCTCCATAATTCTGACTTACTTTTAAAAGATGCTGGTGTGTAAGCATCAACCCTTGACATTGTTATCTTCGACCTTAAAGTCTATTCTTTTTGTGTTTTTGATTAAACTCTTTGGTAGCTGAACTACCAGCAATGTTTACTCATTTATTATGTGCACACTGTGTGGGTTTTGGGATTAGCCTCAGACAAACAGACTTGCAAGTAGCATTTGCCAAGGCCTGCTGAGCGCAGGTTATGAGAAAGGAATGTTTGGCTCCTGCCTCCAAGAAGCTGAAAGGGATATGGAACATAAGTAAGTGAAACTATCTGAATAGAGAACATAAAAATACCTATATACTCAAGTAAGTCTGTATAAAACTGCTAGAAGTTATTGGGATAATTTCAGTCTTCAAAACTGGGCAAAGCAAATCTGGGAAGGTTTCATGGAGAACATAGTTTTGAGGGGTTTTTTGTTTGTTCTAAATAATGGAAAAGATGTAATTTTCTTATTTGTTTGCTTGCATGTAGAACAACGAAAATTTTCAGAAACATCTGGTAGAAATATATAATAGATCATCCACTCTAGAAGACAGTCTAGAAGTTCCTGAAAAAGTCACAAATATGTCTTTCAAATGGCCCCACCATTCACTCCTAGGTATCCATCCAAGGAAATGAAACAACACATGCATACCAAGATTTGCACATGAAAGTTCACAGCAGCTTCATTTGTAGCAGTCAAATAACTTTGTCCCAGTGTTATGGTCCCAACTGTCCAATAACAGGAGACGGACAAAGAAATTGTGGTGTATCCCTACAATGGAACACCACTCGGCAACTAAAAGGGATGGACCATTGACACAGGCAGCAAAGTGAATGGGTCTCAGACAACTATGCCAAGTGAAAGAAGACAGAAGAAAATACACACATATGATTTCATGCAAATGAATGTCTAGAAAACTTAAACTAATCTACAGCGACGGAAAGCAGGACAGTGGGTCAGATTAAGAATACGGGAAGTTTCAGCTGGAGCAAATTTTTTTGTTATTTATTTATGGTGCATTTTTGTATTATCTTTGACTCTCAGCTTTTCTGTAGGAATTATTTTTAAGCCAGCAATCCTCTTTGGGAAGCTTAGTTATTGAGATGGTATAATCACTAAATCTTTTCATCAGACCCACATAAACTGGGTGAAGTCAGGAGGCTGTCATGACATCCTCTGATAGCAGAACATCCACTCCTCTGTCAAAAATCTCATATATCTTAGAGGAACCAACTCTATAGAGAAGCTAGTCACAAAAGACCACGTATTACATGATTCCATTTATATGACATGTCCAGAATGGGCAAACCTCCAGAGACAGGAAGCAGACAGCCGGTAGTTTAGGATTAGGGGGATGGGGAGATAGAAAGGTAATTGCTAAAAAGTATAGGGTTTCTTTTTGAAGTGATAAACTGGTCTAAAATTGACTGTGGTGTTAGTTGCACCTATCTGTATAATACTTAATACCAATATACTAAAAACCACTAAATTGTACTTTAAATGGGTGAGTTGTACACTATGTGAATTATATCTCAATAAAGCTGTTCTTAAAAAAGACACAGAAAGAAGGAAGAGAGGAAAAATGAAATGGGAAAGAAAAAAGATAAAGAAAATAAAAATAAAATCACACAGCAGTTAAAAAATAAAGTTTCAACCATCTGAACTACAAATTGAGCAATTGCACCAGGGTCAATTTATACATTAAAAATTAGTCAAGCCCGGGCTGCATGGCTCAGTGGTTGAACGTTGCCCCATGAACCAGGAGTTCAGGGTTCGATTCCAGGGTTGTGGGCTCGATCCCCAGGAGGGGGCGGGCAGGAGGCAGCCGATCAATGATTCTCTCTCATCACTGATGTTCTATCTCTCTATCCCTCTCCCTTCTTCTCTCTGAAATCAATAATAAAAACATAATTAAAAAAATTAGTCAAGCTTAATTACTTTCTTATTGTTTCTACATAAAGAAATAAATATATTTTTTCTTTCACATATAAAATAACGTTACCATTTTCTTCCTGAATCCAAGGGGATCACCCTGTAGTGTCCCTTAAGATGTGTACTTGCACTTTGTTTCGAAACAACTGATTTAAATGATGTTTTTGATCATTAAAATCTTTGTCATCTTCCTCCAGAAAACCAATTGGTGGCACAAAATGAGAACATGTTTTGAAAGTGAATTTAGATCTTGACTCTGCCACTAACTAGCTGAAATTTATTTTCTATAGTTTCATCTATGAAATGGGGATAATCATTTATATCTCACAGGACTGTCATAAGGACTAAATGAATAGTTTGTATAAACTGCCTACTATGGTTTCTGGTTCATGGTAAATATTCAGAATAACAGCTCTTATTACCTTTTAGTACATTTGGTACCAGTTCTCTTATTGATTATTTAAATTTATGTGTTTTGCTTATAATGCATATTTTTTAAACTAGAATAAACATTGCTAAATGCATCCCAGATTTAGTTCCTCAAGTTCTGAATAATAAAATTTATTCCAAAATTTTGAAAGTTTAAAGGAGTCCTGCCCTTCGGAAATTGGGAAAGAAAGCAAAGCAAGCAAACAAACAAACAAATAAATAAATTTAAAGAGTCTTTCCTGACATGACTATTATGAAACTAACAGATCTTAGTTTTAAATAGGAACCTCTGACTTGAGTCCTCACACTTGCTAGCACCTTGGAGAACAGGAAAAAGGTGAGGACATTTTTAGGTCGGTTGTTTCTCTTCATGCATTTAAAATGACAGACATTTTTCAGTACAAAATGCTTTGAACTTTGCATTTGTAATTATATCAGTGAACCCTGAGGCCAAATGGCAAACATTTAACTTTAAAATCTATTGAATAAATAAAAACAAAGAAAGCGTGCAAGCGACGGGTGATATTCACTTTCTTTTAAAGTAAAGACCTGTGTCCATTTCCATTATTTTATCACATAGTTACCAAATTTGTATGCATAAAGTATTGTGTATTTGAAGTAGAGCAAATTGGGAAAATTAGATTCCACTAAGTGCTGAACTTCTCCACACACAATTAAAACCTGCTTGAGAAATGTATAATCAACTGAGGTAATCAATTATGCCTTTTACTCGGAAGAACATGCAGGAAGCTTAGGACAAATAAGTAGGGAAGCCTTGCCTAATTTCAGAAGACAAATATATCTGGCTTTTGCTTTTAAGTCATGAAAGCGTTCTCTTAGTGAGACTAGCTGACATTTTTCCTAATCATTTTCTGCATCAGAAGATGACTCCAATTGACATTACAAGGGTCTGACAGTAAAGGAGCAATGTCATCTCAGTGCCTCCGACAGACTACCTTGCAAAACAACTCAAAATTCAGTCTTTGCAGCATATGGGTGGGCAAAGTTTATTCTGGAAGGTAAGGGCTTCTGTAAAAATGAAAGTTGGACATTTACCATAATTAAATATTACAATGACTGGGAAGACAGTTGAGCTGGTGAAATTCCTACTTGTAGGAACGATTCTAATACCAACAAAATAATGTGTTATTGCCACTCCTGCCTCAGGGTTCAGAGAGGAAAAGGCAATTCAAAGGAAGGGGAGACTTTCAATGAGACATCCCCCAAAGGTCTCAGCTGCCTTTAAGATGTAAGAGGACAGAGGATGGACAGGTGGGAGAGGGAGTTCCTGAGGCAGGGCAATCTAAGGAAGATTTTTAAAAGTTTGAGTCAGGAACGGGGCTGGTGGAAAAGAAAACACAATGACATTAAATTGATGGATTTGTTAAAAGGCAACTCAAGTTGGTTCACGAAGTACAAAATGTTCCAACTTCTTAAAAGGTACCAAGACTAAGCACTGTGGTAAAAACATCAGTCAAACAAAAACACCAGGCAGATTACAAACCAAGGGTAGAAGTGGTTTTTATGCTAAAACTAAACCTTCTCATTCAAATCATGTTCTAGGTAAAAAGAGATTAGTCTGTTCTTATAAGTGGAGCCTCTAGTGAGGCTGGGTCTGAAAACCAGGCTCAGGCTTCAAGTTTTGGGGAAGCACCTGTCTCACCAGCACACACGTTACCAAAGAGATTAAATTCAAATGAGTGTGCCTGGCATGCATAATGATGTAAACATTTTGTTTTCCTTAGTGCTCCTGAGGACGAGTTAGTTTATACATGGAACGGATTATTGTGGATATAATACTGCTTGGCCAAGTAACTCCACTGCATCTTTTACTTTAATTTAAAGTAAAAATAAAATGAATCAAGGTGCTACATGTAATATGATGCATGCATTCTGCTGAATTTAAATGAATTCTAATTAAATCACTTGGAGCAAGATGAATTAGATTATTTTTCAAGCACATTTTGGATAAACCTAATGAAATTCTATGAATAGAAAAGTCAGAATTGTTCAATGACTTGGTTGCTGATATATTCTCTTGGAACAAATAAGAGGTCAGACTGACCTTGGGTCATTTCTTCCTTGAGTGAGACAAATACTATATTAACTTCAGAAAGACTAGCTAAAAAGAGACTAAGATTTACTTCATGCTGAAAGTAAAATAATTTACTGAGGCATTTAGTTATGTGGGGTTTTTTTCCCCCTATATTTTTTTCCTCTTAGCTTTTGAATTCCCTGGCATCAGAAGAGTTTCGATTGGGAAGGAAAACAGAGGGCTAAAACAAATATGCCTTTGTTTCTGATCCCATGGAGGGAATTAGATTAGGCAGACATCAGTTAGAGGGAGATGGGCACAGAAGTGTCAAGTTGGGGGAAGATGTCCTAAGACTAGGTAGGTTCTACAAGTGAGAGGGGCCCAGACCCACCATCTCATGTCTCTCTGGGGAGGGAAAGTTGCAGACATCTAGATGGGTTGGCTTGGTAGACCATACAGGGACTGTTATCCCAGGAACTGGGGCTCCTAGCCTGTGTAGATTTCTGTGCCCAAGGGTGGTGTAAAACTCAGAAAGCTTTTGGGTTCTAAGGAAAAATGTAAGCTTGGAAAATATGTATACTGATAGTCCAGTGTGGGTTGTTTTTGGGTGTGTTATGTTTTGTTTTTTGGGTTTTAAAAAATTTTTAATTATAGTTTAGATATTATTTTGAATTAATTTCAGGTTTACAGCATAGTGGTTAGAATATCGTACATTTTACAAAGTGGTTCCCCAATATTTCCAGTACCTGCTTGGCACCATACATAGTTATTACAATATATCGACTGTTCCCTATGCTGTAGTTTACATCCTTCTGACTATTTTGTAACTACCAATTTGTATTTCTTATTCCCTTTACCTTTTTCGCCCAGCCTCCTAACCCCTTCCAGTGTGTTTTGATATGCATAAGACCCCGAGTCATCTGTTTGGCCCTAAAGGACTGGTGGGAGTGGAAGGAGTGGGATGCAAAGGTGTGGGGTGAATTGGGAGTGTGGAAAGGGAACCTCCCTTCCCAAATGTCCGAGAGAGAATTTATTCTTAGTCTAGAGCAGAAGAACTTGCAGTCAAAATTAATTTGTTTTGTGGAAATGCGTGGAACAAAAGATCTCAATTTCTTCCACTCTTGGAAATGTTTATTTCTATTCTGGTGAGCTCAGAAGTTTTTCATGAGTAAAATATATTGCTCCCCTAAACTCCCTTCTTTTCATATTCCTTAGAAATGGCTGGAATTTTATTATGGGCAAAGACAATAGTTTCTTTGGCTTGGAAGAGTGGTGAGTGAAGCCTGAGAGAGCAAGGAAGGGACACAAAAGAATGGTTTACAAAGCTAAAGGAGTCTTAAATGATGTGCTACACGATGAATGAGGAATAGATAAGGATCATGTGCAATAATATTTAGAAAAATAGAGCCATTCACATGTCAATTATTCATTTTTCTAAAACAACATAGAAAATCAAATGAGAATGGGTTAAGAACCTGTGAAAGTGACCTCGCCACGCATGAGCTGATATTGCCTAATCTATATTCCAGTTCCACAGCCAATCTGAGGAAGGAGAAATGAGGCCCTTTGTAGAACAGAACATGATGGCTTCTGTGATACATATTTCATCAACTGTTTTCTTACAGAGTGTTCTCTTCTGCACATTCCCAGTGCTGTCTGAGGTACATTAGTGAGAGAGATGAGAGGCGCCAGTTTTCTGACTAACGTACCTTTTCATGTTTGGCACCTAAACTTTTGGTTCAGTTGACAATCCCAGAACACATCTGCAAGCATTTTCTCTTTTGATATTTATGGAAATATTTACTGGAAGTATATGAGTGGAAGTACAGCAAGACTCACGAACTGCTGTCAGAGTCTTTAAGAATAAAAAGGGGAGGGGTAGGAGGAGATGGGCTAACGAGAGAGGAATGGGGTTCAACCCTCTATAGTGTAAAAATTTCCTCAAAGTATAAACACTGTGAGTCAACTATAATATAATTAGAAACTTTAAAAAAATGTTTTATTCCCACTAAGGCATGCATGTTAGCACAGCGACCTAAAAATCCCAAATAGAGACATTTAAATAAACTAGAGGTTATTTTTTAATGAGCTATGTTAAATGTTTCAATACTATGGGGACAATTCTATGTTTATATCTCTTCAGAGATGAAATAGATACAGTCAAAATAGTGTGCTCAATGGGTTTAAGGTTAACCTGAATTCTTCCCAAGTATTCTAAGGTAAATGTAGAACATTGCTAACACCAGAAGAATCATGAAGAAAAAAAAAAAGTGATTTTACAGTATAGTATGGCCAGCAAAGGGCGGCAGTGGAGAGGAGACACTCCGTGCTCGCAGCAGGCATCACAGGAAGACATAAGAGAGACTGTTTCCACGGTGGTGCTTGTTCGTCAGTGCCAAGCGCTACAGTCAACATAACGGCAATAAGCTGAGGGTTTCTGACCCTCTGGGCCCCGGCCTTCCCTAAAGCACAGTGTGTGGAGTGAGAACCCAGGAAGCTTAGACTTTTACAGGGTCTCTGGCAAAAGTTTCTGGTTTTCTGCATATAAGCAAAATGTATTGAAGGCCCTCACCTCAACCCCAACCCATAGGCCAACTATGTGAGACAGCTGGTCAACACCTGGTGCTATTTTCCCTCTACAGAAACATTTGGAGGAGGATTGGTGAGGGCATTATGTTGGAGAGAATGTGAATTTTGAGTGTCAGAAATCATCCAAATATGCTGTTCAAGCTCCAACTTCCCTTTACTCCCTGGGCAGCAGAGGTCTTCAGAGTGTTTGGAAACCAGCAGGTGTTGAATCTGTGCATGTAGAGACAGATGCTGAAATCCAACTGGACAGTGGAGCAAGCGAGAGCAGCCAAGCCAAATTAAGGGCCTGGGCAGGGTCCTACACAACAAACGGCACAGATGGCCAGGCCCCTACATCTAAATGCTTCCAAAGGTGGAGAGTTCACAACACTTCAACCTTACCCTTTATTTCATATGAGTCTTTTTTGTTAAAGAATATAAACAATGTTTCTGCTATAGAAATACAACGCAGAGTTCAAGTAGCACTGGAATTTTTTGAATGCTATTTTATGATTGACAAAGAGTTTATAACCTGGAAAATAATTTTGAAGGATAGAAGGATTATGAACTTGTTGGTTTATTAGTATGTTAATAATTAAGAGCCATACTTGAAATTTGGCTATTTTGAGTTTTAATGACTCTCTGGCAAACCTGTGTCCTGAGCTTGTACATTAAAGATGGGGTTGTACGGCAGGGTGCTATGGCAAAGTGCTGGCATGGTCCATAGCTATTTTTAAAAAATACATCTTTAATGATTTCAGAGAGAGGAAGAGAGAGGGAGAGAGAGAGATAGAAACATCAATGAGAGAGTCATTGATCGGCTGCCTCTTGCACTCCCCCTGACTGGGGATCGAGCCCGCAACCCGGGCCTGTGCCCTGACCGGGAATCGAACCGCGATCTCCTGGATCATGGGTCGATGCTCAACCGCTGAGCCACGCCAGCCGGGCGGTCCCTAACTATTTTAGAATTATACATCATAATAAAGAGGGGAACTGTCTACTCACATGCCCATAGAGAGCTGACATTCTTGCCGTTGCTCTTTTCCTACTTGACCTTCTTCATCTACGGATTCAGCCTTTGTATAGCCATTATTGAAAAATAAGCTTTCCAGTGTTGTCCCTCAGTTTGACAGAACTGGAAGTCGGCATTCAGATTTTAATGCCCAGGCCGACAGGCTGCAGAAGAAAAAGGAGGAGGGGGAAGCAGAGGAGAGGAAGCAGCAGCCATGCTGACATCACTGCTGCTGCTTGATGGAGGGAGGCGACTGCAGGTCCCCGAGGCTGGAGAGCGCCTGTCTGAGCCACTGTGCGGGTGTGCATGTCATGCAGGGCCTTTTTCCCAGTGTCATTAGATTTTCCTGGTCCTTGGCTCTGCACTCCAGGAGAAGCCTGCCTCACAGGGTCACATTCAGAAAGCAGAGACAAACACAGAGCGAGTTTCCTGCATTTACTGCCCACATCAAGTCTCCTCGGTCTAAGTCTGTATCTTGAATCCACCGTGGGACTGTATTTATTCAACCCTTCCTCAGGCTGCGTGGCATTATTCTGGGACTCAGCACTATGCACTGACCAGCCTTCATCAACCACCGTGAGCAGCTCATCTCTGGACCAACACATTCCTCCTGGCTCTCAAGGCCCCAGCGAGCCGAATGCAGCCAACGGCCTTTCTAATCCCCTGTCACCAGCTGGACTTGACAGATGATAAAGCAAGTGTCCCAAAGGCAGGAGGAGGGTTTCATAATGAGTAATGAATAATGAACTATAATATGTAGCCAAACTACTTTTCTCTTTGAAGCAAGATCTTGACCTTGTCCAACACTGTTCTTCTCGAAGGCCCAACACCCACCTTAAGCTGTTCACCTTTGAACATGGTATCAAGGCCTGTCCAGCGCAGGCACTCTCTTCTTTTTCTGGTGGTGCTGTAATCTATTCATCTTACTGATGTATCTTTATTAACTTCAGATTTCATACGGATTTGAACTTTCAGGAGTGGGTTGTGTTTTATCTTCTAGAAATGAGAGAGATAGCTGGACACACTGAGGCACAGGACACTTAGGAAAGAAAGATATGAAGACACAAAGGAGGGGTGGGTGAGTGTTAACAAAGAAGGCTCTCAGTGGGTGGAAAGGTCCATGTTTCCAAGAAAGAGAGCACTAGACCAGTCACCATGACCATTTCACGCAGCCACGGGGCCTCCAGTGAGTGCCTCGGTTAGGAAGTCCTAGACAGAGACCGTGACAAGGGAGGTCAGACATGTGGTTATGGTCACCTCCAGGAGTTAAGTGGCCCCTCAGTAAATCGAAGAACCCATTATTTTTGACATTTGGAAAAGTCTATAGGCAACAACAATAACGAAACAGTATCCTGGATCTCTGCCTTACAAGAAGGAAAAGAGAAAAAAGTCTAGACGATTTTTCCTTGAGATTTGAAAGCTATTTTCTATACGTTTAACTCCAAAATGAAAATCAAGAGAAAATGTTCTTCCCTCTGGTAATTCTGCACATTGAAATATTTCTTTGCAGTGAAAATTGGCCTATTTTATTCTATCAATATGATTAACCTTTCTTTAAACTTGTTCTAAGAGGAAATTCATTTTTTTCTAGCCAGAAATGTTGCTATTTATGCATCTAAAGACTAGTTTTAGTGGAAAGAAACGACATTTTTTAGAGCCTAAAAATAGTTCTGCCACTTAAAATTGAAAAAACCTTCTAAGTCAAGGCAACGGTTTTCTGCTCAGTCACAGCATGAGGAGTGTGTCCTCCTGCAGCCGGGTTTCATTTTTTTTATTCTTTTCTTTCTTTTGTCTTTTTTTCTTTGCCATCAGCAAGATCTTGCCTGCAGAGCTCTATGGACCAGGTCTTTCTCCCGAATCCAGGGCTAAATCACAGAGTACGGATTCTAGGAAAACGTCACATTGAGGGTAATACAGAGACCTCTTGTTCAGGTAAACCACATCACTACTGGATCTATCCTTTCCAGAGAATCAGGCCCATTCCAGTCACATCTCATATCCAGATGCAATATCCAGGGAAGCACAGGGAGCCATATGCCAACTCGTTCCACCCCACTGGAGGAACCACCTTCAATCCCATGCCCCCGCTCAGCCCTTCCTTTTCCGCCCCCGTGCATTCCTCTTGAAGCAGTGTGGGCTCCTGTGTTGTCTTGACCTCTCAAGAAGTCCTGATAACCCCACTGATACCAACAAGATGGTGAGGTAATAGGCCACCTCTTCTGCATTCAGAAGACAGCCAAGGGAATAGGTAAAAGTCAATGAGAAAGAAGGGCTATAATAGTGGAACTTGACAAATTAGTAGATATCTCTGAAGACAGACTCTCCCAGATACTGCTCAAATCATACGCTGTGGGCAAGCATCTTGGGCTAAGAAGATGTGCCACAAAGTGAAAGAAAAGAAAATGTCTCTACTCAATCTTTCTGAGAGAAATAAGTCACTTTGGAGATTTCAGTTCTTATATAGTAATAATAATAGTAATAATAATAGTAGTAATTAACATTTATTAAGGGTTTACTATGTGCCAGGCTCTCTAAAGGCTTTATATGGGTTTATCCTACAACAACCCCATGAGGTATTTTCACTATAATATATTTTCACTCATAATATAATATAATAAATATAATATAATAAATATAATATAATATGATATAAATGTATTAATATAATACTATATCATATTAATATATATAACATTATAGTAATTATATTATATTTATTATATTATTATATTATATTATATTATATTATTATATTATATTATATTATATTATATTATATTATATTATATTATGAGTGAAAATATATTATATTATATTATATTATGAGTAAATTCACCTGTTTTAAAAGCTAGAATGGAAAATTTAGAGTTACTACACCAGGATGTAAAACTTTCAACTTATACTCATGAAAACAAAAAAGGCAAAAACATCAAGTTTAAAAAGGAGCAGAACATCTCCTGCATCACTGATAGCAGCATATACTGAGATACAATAATATTCATATTCTTTGACACTTCCCGTAATCTCCTATCTAAGCATTTATTAAAAGGAAGTCATCTAAAAGGTGGAAAAACTAGATAGACTTGCATCATGATTATTATTCATAATGACAAAAAATTGGAAAGGACCTAAATGTTATTATAACTTAATGGTTCATTAAGTTACAGTGCATCAACCCGATGGAAGAGTAGGCGGCAATTTCCCATCATTGCCAAAAGATTGTGGAGATATAAAAATGCTTAAACTATAATGCCGAGTGAAAAACACTATAATAAAAATTGTTTCTGTGCTTTGACTACAATTACATAAAATTATTTTATGCATATTGACAGAGATTTCTTTTCTCTGTTTTTCTTTGGTGTATGTTACAACTTTGATCAATACAAATTCTTACATTTGAATCTATTCTCTTCTATTAAGTTGATTGTGGTATAACTTAAAATTGCAGGAAATAATGTTATTGATTTAAAAATTTAGGTGCGTTTAGGAAAATTATAATATTGGACCAACCAGTATATATGCTATGTCCAGTGACATTTCACATTCGTGGTGTGAGGGCAATATTTATTACCTTTCCATGCCACATAGTTTGTGAAGATTAATCAGAAGATTATAAAGTAATATGAAAAATTGCATGAAAAAATCCCTAGTTATAGAAGACATTAAATATTTATAAAATCTTTGGATACTTTTTCCCTTCTTTTATTGGCTTAGGTTCTGTTACTTTTATTTAAATGATTTATGATCTCTGAGCCTGATATTGTAATCCACCTCAAATACTTTCTGACTGTAGCACAATATAAATAGGGAAGAAATAATAATAGTGCTTCATGCATACAAAGCAGTGACCGTTCTCTGCATACAAAATTGCAGATAAAATTGAAAAGAAAAAAAAAAATACTGCCTTAAGGGATACATTTTCCCACATTTCTGAATGTTCGGCATCCTGTAATGTGACTGGCTAAGTGTTATGCATTTGGTGTGATCTACCCCCCAAAACTACTTATACCTTGTTCTTAAATGTCAGCTCCCTTAGAGAGACAGAGCACTCTGTTGTAAACCAGACTCCCACTGGTTTCTGAGGAGGGAACCATCTTTATTTTGCACATCAAGATACTGCAGCACACATACCCTAAGAAGCCTGTCTATACTAACAGCTAGAGCTAAAATTCCCTGAAATCACAGTGTGCCAGGCATCGCAGAGCACTAACAGGAGCGAAGTGATTGAATCTGTACCACAAACCACTGAGGAAGGTACTGCTGTCGAATTCAAGTTCACAGGTGAAGAAACCGCTAAAGAGAGGTTTCTTCAGGTTTCAAGCTAGGAAGACAATCTCAAATTGCTCGTAATATAATGCTGAAAATGTTTTAGAATTATAAAATGTTTTGTAAATATCACGCAGTTTAAAAACCATAATCTACAGTATATGGAAGATTAATGGTGATACATCTGAGGCAACAGGCAACCTAACAAAGAGAAAAATGTATGAAGCTCACCTAATGTTCTTATATTCTATGTAAAAATTCTTAAAACATCAAAAGGTTTTTCTTTTTGGGGAAAGTTCTATCCCTGACACACAGTATAATATTCTATGTTTAACTGCATTATATGTAAATCATCTCCTGAATACATGATGATTGTTTCTTTGTCATCACTGACTTAGCATTCATCATATTTATCATCAAAATTAAGATAGGGGCATTGATTTCATATCGAATTCTTTTCTAGCTCTCCCACCCCAGGCCCAATCTATTTGCAGCAACTCCAGTGGATGTGATCTCCCAAACATCTGCGAAATCCATCCCTTACTCCCACCCCAACTGTCAACACCCTGGTCCAAGCCACCATCCTCGCTCATGTAGACTTCTGTGACTGCTCCTGCTCTCCCTGTTCCTATACTTGCCGCCCCCCCTTCTCTATAACGCACCTTAAGGAATCTTTAGGAAATGGAAATACAAATCACAGCAGTAACTCCTCGGTTGAAATGGTCTTTGATGCTCCGATTTCCTTCTCCTTTCTCACTCTGCTCAGGCCATTCTGCTCCTGGTGATGCCTTTTGCACCTGGGTCTTTATGCTCTCACCCCAGCTTTTCTCAGTCTTGATATACCAACCCAAATAGCACCTCCTCACAGAAGCCACTGCTCATCTCGCCACCAAATTTAGGGAGGGCCCTGCTATTATTATTCTCTACCACCACTCCCATTGATTTCCTCTAAAGCACTAATCACAACCCATAATTATCTGATTTATTCATTTGCTTATTTATTTATCCTGTCTCTTCCTAACTAGACTCTCAGCTCTGTGAGGAAAGGGGTTGGTGTCTCCCTTGCATTGTTGTATCTTATCTGACAAACACCTTGCCTCTCACATGGTAGACAATAAATAGTTGAGGACTGGATCAATACAAATCTAGCAAAATATTAGAAAGGAAGCAATCACTGTGTTAAGTAGGTATTTCTTAAGCATTTATTTTTGTGAAATATCCAAAGTTAAAACACTGACACTCAGGGATTAGAAAAAACAGGTTGCCTAATGCAGTACTACTTATGTGTTTTACATGGATTAATTCATCTGATTTTAACAACCCTCCAAGGAGAGTACTATTTGTAATCCTTTTTTACAGATAAGACACCAGGCCCAGAAAAGTCAGCAGTCACTTGTTAGTGAGGGGAACATCAAGGCTGCCGTCTTTGAAGACTTAACCGCTAACTATTCTGTTTCTCAGGGTCAAACTCTGATTATATATGCTCTGAATTTATTTTATTAAAATGCTCTGATCCGGTATCCTTTATAACTCAGCCAGTGTTGCCATGGCCAAATGCTAGCAGAGATGTCTGTTTCACTAGGAATTAAGCCAAAGAAGCTGGAAAAAAAGAATAGCGATTATCCGCGGGCAGTAGGCCAACAGCCGCACCACGCCCCGCACCGGCCAGCCGTCCTCCATCGCTGGTGTGCTGGCTGAGAGATGTAATGATATTAACGAGGTCACATATTAAATATGCCTTTTCTCCTAAATTCTCACCAAAATCACAGATGTCATCTGGCTTGGCTTGCCCCATCTCTGGTGCATTGGCAAATCCCTCATCTTAGAAACATGGCAAAGCAGAACCAGCTTGGGTTCTAGTCATGAGGCTGCTGCCCACTGTGTATCCGGGAGACCTCTCCCATTTATGAATGCCAACACGGGGGTGAAACTCCAGAAGAATAAGCCTGTGGGGCTGAATTTGTACTGCCTACGTAGGCCATGAATACTCAGGATATGCTCACAAATAGACAAGGTCAATTCAGAGGCTAGTTCTTGTTCCACGCAATTAAACAATTAGACCTGGAGTAGAGACTTTGGAAAAAAAAATACTTTCTCAATCACAAAATGTACTCATTTTAACCTTTCAGAAAAATGTCAATGAATAGCTATATATCACCTATAAACAAACAACATCTACAGTATGTGACAAAAAACACATAAATGAGTAAAAAAATTCCAATTTTATATCTATAATTGATATATTTCCCCAAATAATTATGTAAAGTTATGATAGCATGAAGGGAAAACTGACACATTACAATTGATTTTAACTAGTAGCTTTCAATCAGGAACCCGAAGCAAAACCTGACGGCCTAATTCTAAAAATACCATTTTCTTTTTTTTCTTTTTTTTTCTTTTTAAATATATCTTCATTGACTTCAGAGAGAGGAAAGGAGGGGGAGAGAGAGAAACATCAGTGATGAGAGAGTCACTGATTGAGCCCGCAACCCAGGCATGTGTCCTGACCGGGAATCGAACCCCAATCGCCTGGATCCTAGGTCAACGCCGCTGAGCCATGCCCGGCCGGGCTAAAAAATACCATTTTCTCTTTTTTTCTGTAAATAAATGCAAAATTAATTGATTTTCCCCTCAACACACACATGCAACACACATGCAAGCACCTACTCATATATCTGTATATCTGAAGACACATAAATTTGTGCAAATAGTTGCTATGCAGTGGGGATTCTGGAATGTGGGGATAAATATGAGAAGTTGAACTGCATGATACCCTGTTCCAGTGGTACTTTTGTCCATGGTTCTTGGTTGATCGAGTTTTGCTTCATTGTAATTTATTATTTGTTCATCCTTCTGTCATCTATTTTACACATTGTGAAAAATATTAAGTAGTAGAAAGAAATAGCTCAGATGCCATAAAAATAGCATTTATAATTGTAGTTGTCATTTTTATAGTTTATTTTTAGTGATATCACGAGAATGTATGAAATTTGTCAGTGTGTTCCTGACACTAGATTTGAACATATGTACTTGGGTTTTACCCAAGAGGAAGGGAGAAAGTGTTTGTAAATAAAGATGAGGTTTTCATTAGGTTTAGAACCTTTATGACAGGTAACCTTGGATTGTCACCAAAAAGCAGGTCAAGTCAACAAGGACCCAGCTCAGTAACAACACAGAGGCCTGAGCCCTCAGCCAGGTGGAAACTAGTGTAGGTTCTCTCCTTCCTTCCAGGGTGGGTATAGGTTGTTACCATTTTATTTCTCTCTTCTCTAAGGAGAGAAAGGGATATGTAGGCCCAGTACCATAGAGAGTACTCTTCGACTAACAGCCTGGAGAGGGCAATCCAGGGAAAGAGAAGGCCTAGCCCAGAACTTCCATGATTTCATCTTTCAAACCAAATCTACCAGATTTAACAGTCCTTGCCTTTGAGACCAAAGGGGACTTATATAGTATTTTAAGATCATGAGATTTCAAGAGATTGAGTAACCTTCAGAATCACATAGTCCACCCTTTTCACTTGAGAGTTGAGCAATATCAAATTCAGAGAAGCTAAGTGAAAACCCCAAAGTCACAACTTGCTAATGACAAAGCCAATGCTGGTACTCAGATACCCTAATTCTTAGTTCAGGTGTCATCTCTCTCTGTCTTTCAGAGTTCTTGACCCTTGAAAAAAAAACGGAAATTCTCTGATACTGTGAATCCCTCATGAGTCAGATTCCATTTAAAATGCAGCTTTATTCAAGCCTGTGATTTGGGTTTCTGCTCAAGATGCATTTGCAGAGGCCAAGTTGCTGTGTGTAGGACTGACCACTTACTGACCACTCCATCTCCCCAAAGACAGCAGCAGGCCGGGCTAACATTGTTTAACCTGAGCTGACTAAACAGGCCCCTAACATTCTTATTACAAGGGGTTCCATCGTCCACCTAAAAGTAAATGCTTCCGGAACTGTCATTTCAACCCGGAGTATCCAGGAACTCTCATCAAGGGAGTCAACAGTGAACATTCGGTTCAGGCAGATTGTTCCAGCAAAAGGCGGGATGTTTGAACAATGATTGGAGCTCCCTGCAGTCTGCAAGATGTCAGTTCAGAAATGTTTTCCATGTTAAGCCTGGAGTCTGTCATTCTTTTCAGGGAAGACCAAGCATTACAGAGATCCACTGAGTCAAAAACTGGCATTTTTCAAAGCATTGTCATGTAGACCAGCAAGGCACAGAAAAGAGACACCTCTTTAAAAAGCACACAGGCAATTTCTTTCCTTGCCATTTATTAAATATCTTACCTGTTTGTGTAGAAACTATCTCCATGGCAACTGTAAAAAAAAATCTGTCATTTGGTATTGAATTTCTAAGAATGGTCTTACAATACCTACCAAATATTTAACTTTGATCGTCAATTCTACCCAACAACAGTTAAGTGCTAGAGTTAAAGCAAAGGGTACGCTTTGGGTTGAATTTGCCTATTAATTCAGGCAAAAGTGAGATGATTTTCCTTTCAGTCTTCTGGGTAATTGCCTTAACCCACCACTTTAATTGAGCCGGAAGACATAGCCAGAGAAGGGTTTCTCCCAGGGTTTTCTCTTTAGTTCGTAGATAGGTATTTGTTATACATAAATGGAACATAAAACAAGCTAAAAAAAAAAAAAATCCTATTCAAACTACCAATTACCCACCATCTCATCACTTGAAGTGAAAGCTGATCTTTTTTCCAGCTGTTAGATGAATTTGCTGCTGCCCGCTAGCTGTCTCATTTCCTCTCTCCTATCAGAGTCTGTTTCTATCTTGTTTCCTGCTTTTAGCCCATAGCCTTGCACTCCTACTACTGGATAAATGTTCCAAAATTTTCAGTGCTCTTCTCTGTGCCCCATTCATTGCTGTGCCTCTGTTAGGTGTTGGGTATTTTAAGGCCAGCTCTTAATTGTCTGGATGCCAATTAGCCAGGTCTGAAATTAACTGGACTGCTTTTTTCTCCATTTCTTTTCTGCTGCCTGCCTTCTGGCCACAGCACAGCTTGTTAGTTCCTTCAGGAGGGAATGAGGGGCAGGGGTGGGTAGGGATAAAAGCCTAGAGAGCCAAATAAGCTCATTTTGTTATTTGTTGGCAGCTCTGGCTAAAGGTTTGGCAAGGTAATGTGTTGAAAATATACAATAAGAGTAAACTTTCTTTATCATGTTCATTTCACTTATCCAAGCTCTCTCAGATTCCCATTGCTGAGGTTAAATTGGAAGCTGGCAGAATTGCATCTGGTACCTTAATTTATGGCAGGAAAAATAAAGTTTCTCTGACTGAGCAGAAGCTTATTAATGAGCAGCTTTGCTTGGTACTGAATCCTTTCAGATCAACAAGCGCAGGGCAACCAGCCATTGGAAATCAAGCTGCCAAGGCTGAGCGGCAATGATACTACCTAACAACGAGGTTTATGTTTTTGTTGCATTTCAATTTTTTTTTAATAAAACAAAAAAGAATAAGAGAAGTGGGAGAACTAGAGTAAAGATGTTCTTATATTGGACATGCAAAAATGTCATGCTAAATTCTTCAATTAGAAAAATTATTGTATCATTATTTTGCCTCAATTATGATACCAAAATATAATATCACTGGGCACTAAATTGAATTCTAACAATAAAGAAAGAGTTCCTTTTTATCAGCTTCTTGTTTTCTGAGGGTAGTTTCAATTATAGAGAAAATATAACTTTGAGATGGAGAAATCTCTCTTATTAGGCTTGATGGCAACACTGGGTTCTGAAAGACTAGGCTAGCTATTGAAACATAGAGTGTATGAGGAACTTATTCTGAAATCCCCAATTGCATTGTTACCAAATCATCTAGTAGTTTTTATTTTATTGGTATCTTAAAAATCTAAGAATTGTATTTTCTCTTATGTCTATCACAATTTCAATGTGTCTGAGTGTCTTCTCCTCAACTGAGGAAAAGACAAAAGAGAAAAAACATGGAATATTATATAAAAGATAAATTTAGATACATAGAGGAATCTCATACCTTTGAGGGGAATGTTAAACATCAGAATGCACATCTAAGGAAATTGTAGTGCTGTCTTTGAAGACAAAATAATTTCTCATTTACATGGATAACTTAAATGTGATTCTGTGAGATGAGAGGATAGTGTGCTGGGATAACCCTTAAGAAGGCAGCATTAGTACATGGAGAAGAATATGGCCAGAGAGCACTGGGTTCAAATTCTTATTCTGCAACTTACTAGTGGTGTCACCTTGAGCAACAGTCCGTCATGTTCGCGGGCTTCGATTTTCTCAGCCACAGTGGTTTTGTGAAAATTAGATTAGGTCAGTAGAGATCACCAATGGTAATTATATTATAATGTGTTTTCAGAATGTAATAGTTGTTTTTATTAAAGTCCTTTCTAACTTTCTGACAATAGACTAGTGCCACAAAGCTCCTCTTGAACCCCTCCTAAAATAAAGCAGTGAACAACTCCATACTAATGCTCATCATGATAAATGAGGGGTAGACAAGAAAAAAGTGCTAAAACAAATGAATTTTTGCCTAATTCTTGGCTTTTTGATAGCTGATAAGGCCAAACTCTCTTCATTGTTATTATTTTTACATATTTTTAATTTTTCCCTATCTACTTTCGAAAAACCTTGAGATCATTTAAAATAAAAAATAAACAAAAAATTAAATCTGTATTTCTATTATAAGTATTCTGATAAAGCATTTACATTAAAAAGAGAAGTTAAAGGACAGTAGTGGAAGGAGAGAAAGAAAAAGAAAGAAAAAGAAAGGAAGGAAGGAAGGAAGGAAGGAAGGAAGGAAGGAAGGAAGGAAGGAAGGAAGGAAGGAAGGAAGGAAGAAAGAAAGAAAGAAAGAAAGAAAGAAAGAAAGAAAGAAAGAAAGAAAGAAAGAAAGAAAGAAAGAAAGAAAGAAAGAAAGAAAGAGGGAGGGAGGGAGGGAGGGAGGGAGGGAGGGAGGGAGGGAGGAAGGAAGGAAGGAAGGAAGGAAGGAAGGAAGGAAGGAAGGAAGGAAGGAAGGAAGGAAGGAAGGAAGGAAGGAAGGAAGGAAGGAGGGAAGGGGAAAGAAAATAGATAATTATGCCAGGAATTAGATATAATTATTGAGTTTACTACAGTTGAGATTTAAATTTGTGAGCATCCTGGCAGCCAAGGCAAGGAGCCCCATTTATTATTAAATTCTCAGAACCCTAATGAAATTAATTCTGTCTGTGTCACTTCAGTGTGCAGTCTTGCAAGGGCTGGTTGCTCCTTTCATGGGACTTCAACTTGCCGATCACCATCTGTCATCAATATTTCTTCATTCAGGTCTTCACTCTTAATGTACAATGAATTAAGGGTTTAAACCCTTGTTCATTATTTTGAATTATCTTAAGAAAATGTGGATATTACTTATGAGCACAAGACACAATCCAAAAAACTCATGTTCACGAGGTCTGAACTATGAAGAATAATATGACCAAATTTTTCCCTCCTAAGTTTATATCTATGGATATAAAGGAAACTCCCTACTTTTGAAGGTATTGTAAGCATCAGCATGCATCTCTAAGGGAATTGTAGGGTTATCTTTAATACAAAATAAATTCTCAATTACTCATTGACTGAGCTAAATTTGATTCTCTGTGATGAATGGGTAGTTGGCTGAAGTGACTCTTCAAGAGGTGGTATTTGTACCAAAGCAAGTAGATTTTCAAGAATTATCCCAGATAGCTCAGGCTGTATTAGTCTGGTCTCAGCTAACTCTCTTTGTAGTATCATTGCTTGTCACCAGACATAAAATATTTTTAATAAAAGTTTTAGATACAATTTTTTTGATTCTTGAGAATTTCCAAGTAGCTCATCAAATTGTACCAACTGCCTATTCCATGCCAGGCACTATGCACTAAGGGAAGCCATTTGTATGTTTATTATCAGTGTCAAATTAGCCCAGAAGAAATGAAGAGATGCTCTTGAATTAGGGGCTCATCTGATCCAACTGAGCCCAGAAGGTAGAGTAGTTGTTCAAGGTGCTGTGGCCGGAAGCTGCTACTTTTTGTAATGCCAGTTATCTTTTATGGCTTCCATTTCAAAGAGTATCCTTTTCAATATGTAACCTTATTATTTTCACAAATACTTTCATCATGTTTAAGTTCTTAATTTATTTCATCTCTTGCCTCTCCATCTGTTATACACTCAATTTATTACGCTTGTAGTCTAATATGTAAGTTATTTATGTAATGTGAATTGGATACCTACAAAAGATAAGCCACAGTGGTCTAAATCTCCTTCAAACATGTATGCCTATTATTTCATCCTGTAAAAACGAGCATAATGTATGTTTCCCATATTTATGTAAGCTCCCAGGATTATTGAGATTGTTGGGTAATTCTTGTGGGATACTCAAAGATGTTGAATAAATACTATGTGGTAATGACTTATTAATACAAAACTATTGTGTATTTGACAGAATTACTGTAGATTAGCCAATTATGTATAAATCTTTTTTCTTTCTAAAATAAGAAAATTTGTTACTACTGAATTATTTTACATCACCTTGTATATAAGCATCCCATTTTAAATCTTTAAAAAGCAGAATACTTGTGCTACATTTATTTTCTTCTAACGTAAAATGTAATGACCATTGAGAAATATTTACCTTATTTCAAACCCTCTGTGCTTTGAGATTTATCTCAATAGCTTTGTCAACATCTCTCACACAAATATGTCTGAGAGGTTACTTTTGCTATTGTAGAGGGACTTCTGTCTAAAAAAAAAAAAATGGCTTATTATTTCTTAGCTCAAAAAAAATCCATTTCTAGACCCTGTAGAAAGAAAAAAAAAAGAAAAAAATAAAGAAAAAGAAAAAGAAAAAAACTCCACAGCATATCTATCCCTAGAAGCTGCCATTTTTATCCCAGAGTCTTTTATTTGTATCTTGCCATGGGCATCAATAAATCACTAGTGCACAGCACACAGTAGTGCACCATTCAGCCACATTGGAAAATGAGGTCATTAGCTCCCAGCTCTGTCCATTCTTGAAATGAATTCTGCTCTGTTTACCTACCAAATGTGTTCCTTCCCCCATGTAAGAAGGCATTCATGACAACTCAAAGACTCTTGTATTATTTCAAAAATATGTTTTGAAGACAAATAACCCAATTTAAAAATAGACAAAAAATTTGAACAGACACCTCGCAAGATATAAATGGCCAAGAAGAATATGAAAAGAGGCTTACATCACTCATCATCAGAGAAATGCAAATTTTCAAGTCCCTTATTTTTGGGATGCTGCTGCTTATTCTGTGAATTTTAGATGGTAGTACATATGGCACGAATTAAATTAGTTATAGGCATTGTTTCATTGATACATATTTAATGCCTTCACAAGAAATACATTATTTCTTCAAGATTTTCATTAACTGCAAAGTTGCAAAATGTTGACCACATCTGTATCAATTTTATAATCCAATGATCATCAAGCTAGGTTAGTATACCTACAGAAACTTTACAGAGGTTTGCAAGCATGGTTGGAAGACAATCAACATATAGATCATCAGCTTCCCTAGGAATGCTTTCCAAAATAGATCTGCCTGAGAGCCCATAGTTGAAGGTCATTCCAGAGCTCCTTTCTCATCTCTATCACAATCTCCTCTGCATACCTCTCACCCATCCTGCATTTCAGTATGGGGGAGGGGAGCCATGGGGCATAAAGGGTACTTGGAAACACTATACAAAGAGACAGTTTGAAATGCAGTGTCTCCCAAGCCTTCTTTTATCAAGGCACTAAGTCTGCCTTTCAGTTGCATATTTGAATTATTTCAAAAAAGTGAAAATTCCCATGTTTACTTCCAATAGTTCAACATTAAATCTTCAAATTTAAAAACTGTGGGACAATTCCAAAAGATGTAGCATGCATGCAATGGGAATCCCAGAAGGGGAAGAAAGAAAAAAAAAGAACAGGATAAATACTTGAAGTAATAATAGCTAAGAATTTTCCAAAATTAATGACAGACACTAAACCACAGATCAAGGAAGTTTAGAGAATACCAAGCAAAATAAATACCAAAAAACCTACACCTAGGCATATCATATTTAAACTACAGAAAACTGAGCACAAAGAGAAAATCTTGAGAGAAGCAGAGGAAGAGTGGGAGACACCTTATCTATGGAGTAGCAACATAAGATATACATTGGATTTCTCTTCAGAAACTATGCCAGCAAGAACTCCAGTGTGTATCTTATGGTTGCTACTCCATAGGTAAGGTATCTCCCACCCTTCCTCTGGCTTCTGTAAAGATTTCCTTGAGATATAGCAGTTGGTTGGTCAGTTGTCATAAAATGTGCATGTTTTAAGCAGTGACAAAAAATGTTAATATTAAAAATGTTTGAAAGTTAGTAAAATGTTTCTTTTTTTTCTTTTTTTAAAAATATATCTTTATTGATTTCAGAGAGAGGAAAGGAGAGGGAGAGAGAGAGACAGAAACATCAATGATGAGAGAGTCATTGATCAAGCCTGCAACCCGGGCATGTGCCCTGACCGGGAATCGAACCCCGATCGCCTGGATCCCAGGTCGACGCTCAACCGCTGAGCCACGCCCGGCCGGGCAGTAAAATGTTTCTTATTCCAGTCTGAGTAAAAAAATATAAAACATCACTTTACCTTCCATTCTTTTTATTAACCTTAGTAAGATACTTATTGGATATGATCAATTCATATTCATTTTCTACTTTGAATATAAGAAATTTTGTCAACTAATTTTTTGGTCATTTACTCCTTCTTAGTGTTTATAAGACTTATATTGAGCTAATACAAGACTTATATTGTGGCTGGGGGAAAGTGTGAGAAGAAAATTTCAGAGGTAAGATCAAGAACTACCTGAACTTTCTCTGATTCAAAGCAACACCTGGTGTAGTACAGAGCTTACCCTGTCGGCCAGTTTCACCATCTGTAAAATGCAGCATCTGCCTTAAGGTCTGGTGATGAAGCCCCAAAGAAACAACTAATGTTAAATATTCTGTGGGCTCTAAAATACTGTGAATACAAGTACTTTTATTCTAGAATAAGTAGAAGATAATAAGGTTTAATCATTAAAACCATCACTTCAACCTTGATTCCTGTTGTCACCTTTCTCCTTTTTGATACTGTTGTTATCCTTCTAATTACATTTGTCAACTAACAGGTGCTCAGTGCACACCTGTTATCTGGTTAGTGGACCTTCTTCCTTTCCAGCAGCTTCAGGACTCTCCTAAAATCTTCCCTTTTTCTCCCTTCCCTGCCTAACTTGGACACACTAAGCATAAATCATTCTTCCTGGGGCACTGTGACAAGCCCATCAACATGGAATTATAGATAAAGTTGCACCTGAAAGACTCAGCTAGAACAGCCACAAAGTTTGAAACAAAGATGTGTCTCTAAACACAATGGATAATGACCTTGATGGAGGTGCTTAATGTGAAGGTTAGCCTCTTTAATTGTATATACACTGTAATTCTACTTCACAAAAGTAATGATATCCTAAATGCTAGGTGCTGCTTCTCTGCAGTCATTTTATTCTTTCGTGGTTAAAAATGTAATTCCCTATAATGGAGCCCACAGTGTGCCGCAATTATACAGAAATGCACTTCAGTTACAGCCCATCGCTTGATTAGAAGACATCAGCAAAGCACCTGCCAGAGAAAAGTAGCACACTGTAAATACTATTAGTTCCTGTTGTATATCAGTGCAGAACTGTGCTGGCAATAAAATCTGCTGACTGATGCTCAGCATTGTCTGAGGCAAGAGCTGCTGGAGTTCCTAAAAAAGAACTGCAAATTTAAAAGTCAACTAATACCTTGATGATTCTATTTGGGAAGAACAGTCTGAATACCAAATTAGAAGTATCTGAAACACCTTCTGTGCCAAGTGGCTTCTATGTAAACCTTATATTAGAGTTGCATGGCTATTAAGTGCAGCAAATTAGGTGTCTCTTAAGCTACTCTACTTTTTAAATTTTTAATTATTTGTTTACATTTAATGAAATCTCCCTTCCCATATGCTTTTAAAAGCAGCCCAACTCCTGGTACATGTATCATGGCTTCTGAGTTGTCCTGTCTGAAGGTAAGAGCATGAATCTACCAGTCTCTCAATATTCCTCACAGGTCCTTTTCCTGATTTTTGTGCATTTCCCTCCAGGACGTCCTGACCATCAGAGCATTTCCTCATATGAACCAAGAGAAGTTTACATTGTAAGGTCTCAACAGAAGCTTAACTTTTTTTATGCCTCAAAATTATTGTCTTCATTTATTCATAAATAATTGTTGAATATCTCCAAATATCTATGGGTGGTTACCGGTGTTCTGTTTGCTAATATATTATGGGTCTTTGTATCTTATGTGATTTATTCTTACTGAAAGACAAGGTAACTTAGAATAATTTCTCTTTCTAGCACATCTCCTCCCAAAATACTTAAGGCAACTTTAGTTTTTGTCCCCCTACCCCACAACCTACCACCACCAAGTAAAAGTTTGTATGTTCTCCAAGTTCTTACATTCTAAATGCTAGCTGTTGAAATTCTAATAAAACTTTCACATCCAACTGAGACTTGGCCCAGAGCATTATTTACTTAGTGTGTTTTATTTTTTAGGTAGTGAGCTAAGAAGGCTTATGTGTGAGCCTTGAATAGAAAGCTGTTTTACCTCTGGAATTGGGAAAAAAAAAAAAAAAAAGATAAAGTGTGTTAATGAAAAACTCCTAAAAATATCAGTCAATATTTTTGGAATTCTGACAGCTAGCATTCCTACTCCATTCCTAGCCACCTTGATTGTGGACAGTGACACAGCACAATTCCGAACCTCTGGGCCTCCAAATTTCTCCATATGCCCCACATCTGCTTATATCACCCATTTCTGCTCCAAGTTGGTGCGACCTCTTAAATCCAATTATGTCAAGTGTTCAGATTTTATCATGAGGCTTGGCCTTAGTTTTTTTCTTATCTGAGTGTCATCTTTCCTCTGAAATCTCCTCTGAATCTCATCTTTCCTCTGAAATCTCCCGAATCTCATCTTTACTGTGATGCCCAGTAATGAGAAAGTTGTTCCTGCATGTGAAGTTCCATCTTAAATTAATCTGTTCCTCTGACACCCTTCTTCATTAACTTTCACTATGTTTTCTCAATTTCTCTGACTTGGAGCTGTTATAATTTACCCAGCAGAAATGCCTTCAAAGGAGCACAGGCAGAGAGGACTTCAGAGTGATTCAAAACAAAGGAAAGCAATAAGTATTGCAATTTAATCTTATGAGAAGTTTAATTTTCCCAGTGTGAGAAAATAATATGCCCATAAAATGTCACTGTAACATAAGAAGCTAAACTCATTTCTTCATCTATAGTTTGATAAAAAAGTAATAAATGGTAGCTGACTGATAGTTCTCAGCATGGGGAAAACAGTATAAATGGGCTCCACAACAATTCCTCAACCCACGCGTTTGTAATAACACGGTGCAGCAACAGGCAAGGTATTTTAGGGAAGCAACTGTCCTTGAAAAAAGATTTTAAAGTAGTTTCCTTTCCTGTGGTCATAGATCCAAGGTATTTTTATACATGTACATTAAAAAGTATCTGAAAACAAAGACCTCCTAGCACTTTTAACATAAAGAGCTTTCCGACTTCTCCCAACACAGGGGACTATGGATATAGAAGCAGATTGTCCCAGTGCCTAAAACAGTGATAAATCACCAGTCTAAAAGTCCACAGTGACTCCTTCAGAATCTTAAAGAAATTTACCCAGAAGTAGCTTAGGCACCAGCATCAATATGGTGACTGACAAATAAGTCTTGGTCATGATAGCAGCTCATTTTGCACATTAATTATAGAAGAACTGTGGAACTGCTAAACTAGTGCAGTTAAATATCAAACTTTAAAGAGATATTGGACTTGCAAAACAAAGAATTTCTTGTTACTTGGCAGCAGTAGGTTTTGCGCTTTTTTAAATGAATCAAATATTTGAGTTATATAGAATTACAATATACACCAAACACAGACTCTCAATCTCCAAATAATAATGTGGATTATACACTAAAAGTTGACATTGCTCTTTCTTTCTGGAATGATTCAGAAAGTATTTTTACTCATCACAGCACTTTGGAGTAGGATGTGAATTTCTCATTGTGCCAGAGCTACATGGGAGCTGGGATCTAATAAGGGTCTCCTATTGATAAAACTCCAGGTAAGGTAGAATCTGCTGTAATTTAAGGGTGTGCTTAGAGATTTTTTTTGACCCTGAAAATATCTATAATCTTTCCCTGATTCCCAATACCATTCGCAGTACCATACATTGACCAATACTAACAACTCTGATCACACACACGCACCTTGCACATGTGTGTTGTAGATGTGTATGTCTAACTTATACACAAATCAAAAAATGGTCAAGATTTTTTATATGCATAAAAATTAGTCTAATCGCTAGTCCATTCTTCATAGATCTAGGACCCATCTGAAATACTGGCCCAGGGAAAAAGACAGAATCTAACATTGACAAGCTACCTGTTTACTTTTCTAGCTTAATTGGGCAATGAAGAAAATATTCCTGATATATAGGTTGTATGGAATCTGTCAGCATTCCATTTAAGGGGCAAATAGTTGGGGGGGAAAAGACTTACATCATTCCTCAATTCTCTCCAATGTGGTACTGAGTACAAATGACAGTGGAGAGAAGGGTTTAGAAGTTGAGAGTGTAGGATATAAAACAGGGAAGAGAAAATAGATCGGTAACTTATGAAAGATGTTAGAAAGAGGGCAGCGAGGTTTTAGCTTGTTTGTTTTTGTTTTGTTTTTCCTTTGAGAAGGCACAAACCTAACCAGCTTTAAATATGTGTAGAAAGAATCCATTCATTTCCCCATCCCTTCTTTCATTTAACAAACATTTCTTGAGCATCTACTATATATCAGATATTGTTCTAAGCACTGGAGACAGGCTAGATCCTCACTCTTACTGAGCTCACCATCTACTTGGGGGAAACAGAAATAATTAATAAGCAAATAACATTCATTTTAATTGGTAAAAAATGATGTAAAGAAAATGAGACAAAGTAATGTTGGGGTGTGGAGTGTTACTTAGAGAAGAGTTAGAAAAGGCCTCTGTGAGGAGGGGACCTTGTAGCAGAGACTCAGATGATGAGAAGTAGAGGGAGCTCTGAGGCAAGAACACGCAGCTGGGTGTGTCCCAAGGCTGAATGATACAAGAGGACATGGTAGCAGATAAAAGCTGACAGGTGGGCATAGCCCGTCAGCCACAGAAAGGACTTTGAATTTTATTCTACTCACAATAGGAATGTATCATAGTTTTCAACAGAAGGAGTGGAATGATCTTATTTAAACTTTAAAACAATCAGTTTCCCTGTTGTGTGGAGAAGGGTTATAAGAAGTCACAAGAAACAAGCAAACAAAAAAACCCAGTAAGACCAAATTAGATAGCTAGTGCCGTAGTGCATGTAAGGGAGATGTGCGGTGAACTGTGAGCGGGTAGAGCCCAGGACTTGCTGACGGATTGCATGGCTGCCATGGGAAAGGGCAGGGGTGCCTGAGGATTTTGCATGAGAAACTGAGTGGATGGTGGTGCCATTAAGAAAATGAGAGAGCATCATTGGCTTGGTATGGGGAGAGGAATCAAGAATTCTTTAGGACTTACAAGTTCATGTTCAAAGAAAGGCATTGACTACCATGAGAGAAAGCTGGTAGTTTAAGCTTCTAGGGAAAGAGAGGGAGAGTATACAAAGCTTACATGGAGGGCTCAGCTTTAAGGAGGGTCTGCCCTTCTGTTCTACAGGACGTCGGGAGGAAAGGCTAGGTACTGAGTCACTGATTTTCAGGCTTACTAACAGTAGTATTCTCAACTCTTAGTTGCAGGCTTGATATTGAATTCTGGTGGCTACTAACTTGTCTGTGAAGTACAAGGAGGAAAGGGACAGAGGGGTGACTGAGATTTAAGGAAATTGGAGGCAATTTGAAATATTTGTTGTGAAGTTTGGGAGAATGGGCTGAATGAAAAAAGCAGAAGCGTTGCCAGGTAGTGTTGAGGGTCTCTTCAAGGGTAGTGGCCATAAATAAGCAGCAATATTATATACTCTGGTGTGTGGTTTTTCTTTATCAGCATTCCATTGTTCAGGAACAGGAACAAATTGTGCTTACAAGTGTGTTCCTCTAGAGTTCATATTTGATCTAATGAATGTGACAAAAATACAAAGAGGGAAGGAAGTTAGGGGAATTGGCAAGAGTGCTATTAGAAAACAGACCTTGGAATCTAAGATAGATCAGGAAGCCATTAAAGATGCTTGGGCAATGAGTAATGAGGTTGGTGAATTAGGGGAAATAATGAGGTAAAAAGAATGCCAAAGAATGGTCATAGTGTGATAGGGGAGCAAGCAAAGTAGAACAAGAGAGGGTTTTAGGCAATATAAATGCTTGTATTAGTTATTTTGATGATGGTGATGACAGGTCCAGGGGTAGACATGGAGTGAGATTCTGCGATGGAGTACAGAAAGTCAAGGAAACAGAGATAAACAGGTGGAGGAACATAGGCCAAGGATGTGGAATAAGCCACTTGTGTGGACACTGAAACCATCCACTTAGGCCTTCCTGGGGATGGAGACTGAACCAATTACCAACGTCTTTGACGAACGAGCAGTATTGGGGAGTAGACAGCAACAGGAAGGAGTGAGACCCCTCCTTCTTGTTCACAAGAGAAGTGGGTGGGTCATAGTTGGACGCAACAAAGCAAACGGAGCAACAGGTCTACTGGCTCACTTTGAAGAACTGCAGACACAAAATAAAACTCAGCTACTCTTTGAGAAGACTGTAAGAAAAATGGTATCCTCAGGAGGAAGGTGAAGCGTAGGTAAGGCTTTGACAACAAGTTGTGGAAATAAGAAAGTGAAGGAGCAGCTCCGGAGGGGAGAGTGGAAGGAGTCAAGAAGGGGAGAAAGGAGGCCCATGTCTAGGACAAGGGTGCTGAGAACATCATGGCTACAGAGAGGAGAAGGCCGAGATTTGGAGGGGAGGAGATATTCCATGGGCTTTAGGCAGAGAAGAGAGAACAGGGAGATTCTCCCTTAAGAGTCATTTAAGTTTGGAAAACCACTTGGCCAAATAGCTGATGACCACTAGGTGTTGGGGGACACTGGTCCAGAGCTTTGAAACTCCTGCCTTTAGGATCTACACTGAGACTTTTCAGAATGGTATATTCTCTTTATTTTCAGTTCTTTATTTTAGAAAAAAAAAATCATATTAGGGGCTACATTATTTCTCCCTTTCTACTTATTTGGTATAGTACAACTTTTATAGTGGCTGAACTTGAGAAATATCACAAACATAGAGAATTTCTAAAACCTAAGAAATTCTCCGTAATAAAGTAGCTAACATTTATTAAGCATTTATTATGTGCCTGACACTGTGTTTCATGCATTATCTATAACTCACAAAAATCTTATGAGCTCAACATTATTTATATTTATTTCATGGATCCTGTAACTAAGAATTAGGGAAGTTAAATAGTTTGCCCAGGAACTAATAAATGATGAAGCCAAGATTTAGCCCTAGTCAGTCTTTTTCTATAGCGTTATGTTCTATAGACTCTGGACCATGCTAGACATGCAATCTGATTTCTAAACATACAATGGGAACAATTAAATATAAGTACTTTAAAATATAAAAATGAAAGAGAGGAAGTGAGGGAGGGAGGAGGGAGGGAGGGAAGGGGGGGAAGGGAAGGGGGGAGGAGAGAGGAAACCTGACATGATTCTGGACTGGTAAGCAGGCTATTGAAAGCAATACATGGCTCGATCTGTGATGAACTATGTAGTATTTCAGTGTGTTTACCTTTTAGTGTAAGTTTACTAGCAGGCATCTGCTGATAAAACACAGTAATCTACTTCAAACTCTGAGGCTTTTTAGGTGGCATTATTAGTTAAAAATAACTGCTGGCAAAACTGAATGATGAAAAATGAAATGCTGAATCAAAAACCACTTCAAGGATTCCTGAACAATCATCTGGACAATCCATGCTCATAAGCAAAGCAAGCTCAGACCCATTAGACCACAACTCAACCCTTCAAAGGCCCGCTCTCTCCCACAAAGGGACAGGAAAGGGTAGAGAGAACCATTCATAGCTCCAGACAAGCTGCCTCCCTTTACAAGACGGCTGGCATTTTCATAGATCAGCAACCACACACTTGGGTTCATTCAGCACCATGTGGTGGCCCCTTGCCATTTCTGGAACAGAGTGTTTGGCAGGTGCACCAAATGTGCCCCCTCAGGCTTCCCAGGCCTGGGCACAGAGAGGAGTGGCCTGGGCGGACACAGTCACGCGGTGCTGCTAGCCCACCCACTACACGCACCACAGAATTGGCCTTCAACTTAGGCAGGTGTCCGGGCAGGGCAGACAAATGGCGCTTTGCGTAAATAAATGAATGTTCACAGCTAGACCTTATGATCCTGGAAACAGCAGGTCACTAAGTTAACAGCTCATAAGATTAATTCGGTACTGTGATAGTGTGTTTTATAATAGGAAACGTATGTATATTTGGTCTTCATCTCATGGTTCCCAGCACATAGCTCCCAGGACCTTTGTAATTCCCTCAGTGATTAGAAATATAGGGGCATCTTTTGCTCCTAGCTCCTGAAATAGATCCAGAGCAATAAAGGTGAAAAAAGTGTTTTTTTGTTATTCATAACTATCCCCATTCAACCTCACCTGAGTTTATGTTAATAAGATGACTATTTGAAAGCCCTTAAGTATGGGGGCTAGTTGTCAGGGGAGCCAGCCAGGTGATTAGAAGGTTGGAACTTTCAGTCCCTCCCCCCTCCCCTCAACATCTAGGAGGAGAGATGAGCTAGAAGTTGGATCAGTCACCAATGGCCAGTGATTTAATCAATCGTGCCCATGTGATGAAGCCTGAATAGAAACCCCAAAGGAGAGCGTTTGGAGGGCTTTAGGTTGCTGAAGACATGGAGCTGCTGGGTGGATGGTGCACCCAGAGAAGGGATAGAAACTTCACCCCCACACACACCCCATACCTTGCCCTATGCATCTCTTCCATCTGAATGTTCATCTGTATCCTTTATCATATCCTCTTATAATGAACCAGTAAGTAAATATTCCGAGTCATGTGAGCCATTCTAGTAAATCATAAAACAGAAGGAGGGGGCTGTGGAAACCCTGATTTACAGCTAGTGGTGGGTAAGAATGTAGGTGACAACCTGGAACTCGAGATTGGCATCTGAAGTGAGGGCCCTTATGGGACTGAGCCTTTGACTTACTGGATCAGATGATAACTGCAGGTAGATAAAGTCAGAACTGAATTGAATTCTAGGGCACCCAGCTGTCACCAGGTGTCACAGAAGTGCTTGATGTATGAAAAACCTTTCCAGACATGAGGTGTCAGAAGTGTGACAGTTGTGTGTGAGTAAAAGAAAATACGGGAGTGTTTTTGTAAGACAGGCATCAATGATTAAAGTCAATGGCAGTTATTTGCATGCTTTGATTTTGCTTTAGAAATCTGTCTGCCTGATAATTCAACATATTTTCGGGAGGGGGCACCTACTGTTAGTTATTCAAGAACTGCAGATATGTTCACTTATTTAATCCTCAAACAACCTTGAAAGATAGATCTAATGATCCCCTGAATTTTACGAATGAGTAAATGGAGACTCAGAGCAGAGATAATTAGTCCCAAACTATTAAGCACAAAGCAGAGGTACAAATCTAGGTCTGGGCAAATACAAAAGCCCATTTTCCTTCCACTCCCCTAGCTACCTGGTATTGTTATTGGTGAAAATGAGGTATCCCTTTCCCCAATGAGTGCTTGGGGTGGGGTCCTTACAATATCTCGAGAAAATGAATTTTTTGAGATTCACATCTGAGGATGAGTGATTTTCATTTGCATGGAATTACATCTCTGCTTCCAAAGTCCTATTTCCCTTAATCCCGTCCTGGAAGAAGTGCAGCTGGGGATTCAGTGTAGAGCTAACAGCAAAGCCAGTGTCCAGAGTTTCCGTTCCACGTTGGAATTGGGTCTGGGACACCACCAGGCTAGTTGCAGTCCATTAGTCTACTCTGCTGTGTGCGGGGCCCACGCGGCTGTGGGCCACGTGGGCAGGTGCAGGAGCGTGAGAGCCCCGCCAGCCTCCAGGAGTCAGCCAAGAGACAAGAGGGCCAGAGGGCCATCTCCTTTGTTTAGATTAAATACTTCGAATCTTCCAGTGCTTGCAGTGGCCACGCCCACTCTGGCCAATGCCGTGTCCCCAGGTGTGACTGCTTCATCTAGGCTTCACTGGGCATGCCTCTGTTCTCCCCGGGCTCAGTCCCTTGCCCCAGCAATGGGCAGGGGACAGACCGGTGGCCCCTTGGAGTGTTAAACTGCAGCTTCCTGGCAAAGCTACACAAAGGGCACGCCTATAATCTGTGGCCTTCCTTTTGCTCCTTCCCTATTATTAATGAGGGGTTAGGCACAACAGCATCCGCATACCTTCTTCGTTAAACGGTGGCTTCCTTACAGCTTTCCTTCTGGACTGAGACCCATGCCTCCCAGAGAAACACCTTCCTGCTAAGCACTGGTTTTGCCTCTGGCCGATGGGGACAGACCTACGAAAGGAGAGCTCAGAGAGGGCAGGAGGAATTAAGCCTCAAAGCCCACAGAAGAGATCTGCAGGCACAGCAGTGGCTGCTTACCGATTTCAGAGCAAAGGCTGCTGTACCACGACATAAAAGTGTCACTCAGCATCCATGGGCATTTTCAACTCCTCATCACCCAGGGCTGTCACACTGCAAACAAAGCCCATTGTTGCCTCTGAATTTTAATGCACTTTTTTTCTTTAAAAAGAGGTTAAAAAGTCCTTCCTATAAATTGTTATTGTGTACCACTTTATGTTGCTTAAACCGGCAGCAAGTTTAAAAGCTGCCCTAGTGATTATAAAACCCCATCTCTCTCAGATTCTAGTTAGCGAGTGAAGGGTAAGGGGAGCCTGCCAGCGAGAAGGCAAAACCAGTCAATCTGGCAAATATTCAGGGCACTCAGATGCATAGGGTCAGGCCAATTAAGCACAACTTCACCTCTGCCTCCTTCCTACCGAAAACCCTGATTTTACTCATCAGATTTGAGGGGCTTCAATTTCAGAGAACAGAGGGCTTGAACATAATAGGAAATCCCATGTTTTGAGTGCATTATCAACACAAGCGTGTAGGATGCATATTTTAACAGCCCGCCCTGAAAAATACAGCAGCCAGCCCTGTAAAATAAAAGGCTCTATTCATGCATAACAAGCTTCCCTTCAGAGTTCATGGCAGCCTTTGTTTACACCTCCTTGCTATTGTCTCATTTGCTTGCTCTTACTTGGACAGACATACATTAATGGCATACAGGCAGATTTTCATGAGAGATTGCTTCTCCTGATGTCATATCCTACCCTCCTCCAGCCGCCCCTCATTATTTTTCCTTCTAGAAGTCCCTTAGAATTAGAACAGCTCTCTCTCCCTCACTATTATTGGCAAGTACCTCAATACAATCTTTAGTTCCCAGATACCAGTTCTTTTCAAAGGCAGATTTGGTTAACTCGAGAGTCTTCTCATTTACATGTGAACCAACCCCAATTCACAAGCACAGTAATTTACATGTTGGGTGTATAAAAGCTTCACAACTGCAGAGTTCCGTGGTCCTCAGTCCACACAGAGGATGCTCACCCCCTTTGTTATGGAGTTTGGGTGTGGGTTTTTTTGCAAGTGACTTAATTGCAAATTGCTGAGCTGTGCTCGCCAGCAGCTTCCATCACTTAGAGCTCTCTAGCTTCTTCCTAATTTAGACACTCTCTCCAGTGTTACCTTTCCTGACTTAGTGCTTAGTTATTTGTAGAAATGCCAGGAGAAAATTTTTTCCTTTTCTATAATAGTGAGACTACGGCCTGTAACAGAAATAGTGCTGCTGACAGAAAAGATGTCATAAAATTCACCTCTGAGCAGGCATCCCTGTTCACAGCCTCCCAGTGCTGTGCTTTGTATAATAAAGAATTTAGCTGGCCTTTGTCCATGGTTCCTGGGAGGTAACCTCTACACCCTTAGTATTTCCAGAGTGAATGAGTATCATAGTTATGCATGGTGGGTCCCTGGACTACACCTGATTACTTTATGTTAATAAGATGACTCCGGTAGAGGGCTGGCTACACCAGAAAGACCAAGCCTGTGATTAGAGGATCTAGGCTTTGAGCCTCACTATCAGCCCTACCTCCAGGGGAGGGAGGGAGACTGGAGATTGAGTTCAACCACTTAGCCAATTATTTGATCCATCAGGCCTATACACAGCAATACCAGTAAAAACTCTGGACACCAACCCTTGGGTGAGCTGCCCTGGTTGGCAATACTTGTCAGGTATTTTCATGCTTTGATATGGAGAGGTTAACACATCCCTGAGAAAAACAGAAGCTTCACATTTGAAACCCTCCTAGACTTGTCCCTATGTGCCTCTTCCCTTTGGCTGGTTCCAATGAGCATGCTCTTGCTATAATAAAACTGTAATTGTTAAGTAGAGCACTTTCTTGAGTTCTGTGAGTCATTCTAGGGAATTGTCAAACCTGAGGGAGTCCATAGGGACCTCCAAATTTGTGGTCAACCAGTTTGAAATGAGTGTGGCCCTGCTCCCCCCGCCCCCCCAAACTGGTTCAGGCTGGTGTATGAAGTAAGAGCAGTCTTGTGGAGGGGTTTACCCTTGACCTTGAGTTTGTCTAACTCTGGGTAGTTTTCTCAGTGGTCTGTTTGGTTCAAAACTTAGGAACTATTTTGTTAAGGTGCACAAGAGACCCCTGCTTAGGTGATAAGCACAAAACTGATATAATAGATAAAAGCAAGTTCAGTCTTTTGATACCTGACTGCCTTGGTCCAAATCCTGCTACTGTTACTTACAGCAATGCATGACCTTGAGCATGCATGATCTGTACCTCAGAGTCTTCATTTATAAAAAGAGTACAATAAAAATAATACCTACCTATTGGGTTGTTTTGAAGATAAAGATGTTATATATGCAAAAATGCTCTCAAGTGCCCATAAGTGTTATTATACACAAACTAATGCACTGTTTTTTTCTATTAAAAATAAATAAGAATACCAATGTAATTTATCTCTTATTTACTATCAAATCATAGCTTTAGGCATTTGACCAAAAGTTCCATTATTTGTTAGAGGAACAAGGATAAGTGCCTCTCCAAGCCACCCATACATGACTGTGAACCACAGCCACTCACAGAGCAGCCTCTCCCAACGAAGGCTGTACAAGGAGGGAATCCGCAGACGCAGATGACACTGACAGTCTCAATTCATGGCTGACCTAAGATGTGCCCTTGGCTACTGGGCCATTTTCAACCTGAGAGTCATTCCTTTCAGCCCTATTGGCAGTAAACTCCATTTACACTGAGAGACTATATAAATGAGTATTTCAGGTTCTGAGAGTCAGGTGTAACCACTGAGTTGAGGGGTGAGGGGAAAGAGAGAGAGAAAAAAAGAGAAGTACATGTCATCTCTTTGGTTATATACCATCCCTACTTGACAATTGTAGCATCTAAATCAGTAGTTGTCAAAGCAAAGTCCCTCAACTAGTCACATCAGAACTGCTGAATCAGAAACTCTGGGGGTGGAGTCCAGTAACCTATTTTAACAAGCCTTCCAGGGGATTCTGTTGCTCAAGTTTGATTTTGTCAAACTCTAAATGATTTTGTCAAGCTCTAAATGATTTTGTCATAACATGTGAGGTTGCCCTCAGATCAGAAAATCTTGGCCTGTCCTTGTGACACTGCCACCCTCACCACCATCCTGCTGAAATCTCTTCTCTGACCTCTAGGAGATACAGTTCTGTCTCTTATACCATGCACATAATTCCCTCTGAACTCTCTGTCTAACTTCCCTCGCAGCTGTACCTTTTCTGATGCTATTTTCTCCCTTTGATCCATGGCCCATCTCACGCCATCATTCATCATTCCCAGAGAGTCCTAGAGGCTGTACAAGGAAGGAACCTTATAAAACAAGCCAAACCCGGTGCTGAGAAAAAGTAGGGAACCAGAGAGGAATGCACTGAACAGGGGCAAGAAACTGCTCCTTCCTTCCAGTCTTCACATGTGTTAATAAAATAAAATACAAAAATAAATATGTTGTCTTATTTTATTTCTCCTATATTAATAGTACCTGTGTCACAATTAGTACAAATAAAATTCCACCTCTAGTCATTTTACCCAAGGGCTTATTATTAGATGTATTAGTTTAGTCATCAAATAGAGAATATATTGGAGAAGATACAAACAATGGATACTTCCATCCCTGAATGGAAAGTTGCTCAAGAATGTGGTCTGGATACAAGGAGGAAAAGTAGAAAAAGACAAAAGACAGGAGTCAAAGAAAGAAGCAAAAAGTCATCAGAGGTACAAAGAAAGGGAAGCCAACAGAACAGCAGGTCTCCCAGTGGCGGGGCACTTCAGCTGTCTTCACTCCCAGTGCACAACGCGTGAGGTTTACTGGCTTCAGAAACTGGGTTGCCATGGAAAAAATGGGATAGTGGGGAAAAAAAACCACACTGGCACTAGTGCCAGGTGACTGTGATTATGGTTTTAGATCTACCACTTACTGTTTAGGTCAACGAGACATTCTGAACTTATGTTCTCTTACTTCAGTAGGGCAATAGCTGTATCTACCTCGTAAGATTGTTTTGAAGATCAAAATAGTCAAGTACAATTGTAAAGTGACAACGTAAGGCCCAGGAGCATGGAGATTTTTGACTGATTTTTCTGTTGTATCTTCAAACAAATATTTATTGTATTCACCTACAACTGTGCTGGCATGTAATAGATAGTAAATATCTAGTGAATGAACCAATGTACCCTTGTTATTAGTTAAGAGTATCAGTGTCAGTGTGAATTTTCTATTCATGCTGAGTCAGAGCACAATGCACGGAATCATAGTAGTCTTATTTTTAGAAAAAAGACACCTGGTACTTAGAAATAAACCTATTTATAAACAGGTGTGAGAAGATTGAGGAAAACCCAAACCACACCTTCTCACTTAGCAAGACCGAAAACTTGAGCCTAGAATAATTACTAGGTAACTGGTAATTGTCCTAGATGATTATCGCAGATTTAAGCTCAATGCTGTTTTAAATGGATTAGTGTCCTTTGTTTTACTGGTACAAAGAATGACTATGGCAGTATTGTCACCTGTTGGTGGCTGATGTTGGCAGCAAAATAATTCTCTAAATGAGATCTGCGATTTGAATGCTCTCTAGTATGAAGAAATCTTCACAGAAAAATGTCACTCTGAGTCAACTCTGGCTGTGCACTCAAACGTCCCATTCACGACTGACATTTAGACCAAAACGGCTTCCATCGCCCTCTGGGTCCAAGAGGAAAAGAGACAGAGATAAATGCACATGTCCCAAGACATAACTGATGGGAAACCTCCTAAAAGAAATAAACACAAGGCCTTTAATGCTCTGGCTCAGGAAAAATCAAAACAGGGCTGCCTTGTTTTACAAGGAAGAGGCAAACTCTTCCCCCACGATGCTCCGCTTAGAAATGGGCCTTCCCTCCTCCCTCCCTCCTTTCCTCCCTCCTTCCCTTGCACATTTATGAAACTGTGCTGAAGGTACTTCAGTGTGGCCTGGGCAGAGGACAGGAGGGAGGTGGAAAGGTAGGAGGCCAGAAAGAAATGTGGGGTACAACGAGGGGCGATGGTATGAGTAAGCTTTAGACGGTGGCCTTCTTCTCGTGCCACTGGAAGAAGTTTTGTGAATTTTAAAGAGGGGGGTGATAGCTTTGACTTTTAGAAATATCACCTGGGCTGCAATGAGAAAACACTGAAAGAAGATTAAAGAGGAGAAAAGAGGCCAGTAAGAACCAAGAGAGAGACTTCCGAGATCCTAAACTGAGGCAGGGGAGATGACACAGTGAGGACTTCACGGTCAATACCATGTAGAATAAGGACAGGTGTGTTCTGCCTGAGCCAAGGCAGGGAGTACTGACATCGCGGGAAAGCAGATTTGGAGTAGGAGAGTGGCACCGTGAATAATAGAATACGCCTCCCTTCGTGGTTCTTCATTTTCCAGTAATGCTGCCTCATGCCTACAGTTAGACACAGAATGAATAAATGCTGAGGAAGAGGGGGAGTGATGTAGCTTCCTTAGCGCATTGAAAATTTCTCATTAGGAAAGTCCTAGAATGAAGAGAACAAGAGGTAGGGTGTGATCCCTGACAGTCAACCCTTGGGATTTGGAAAAATAATGAAAGCACGTCTATTGTGCATTTAAAGGAGGTTTTACAACAATGCCCGAGTGACCGGGGGCTGCTCAGAGTGTAGCTAGTCAAAACTGAATGTCCAATCACTTTGGAAATGCAGCCAAGAGAACTATGATTATTTATTTATAGCTTAGCTTTTTCCAAAAAGAGAGATGAGAGGTAGTTAAAACACAGAGTATGTCTATAAAGACTTGTTTCACAAGAGGATTTATTTTTTGCAACTCACATTCATTGCCTTCTGCTGTGCCTTAACTAAGGGAACCACATGCATTCAGCCATGGGAGACAAACTTTTAGGCCAACTTGTATTAAGGCTTCCCTAAAAATATCTGTGACCATATTCCTCATACATATTAGTATTTTGTTATTTTACTTATTCAGTATTTTCCAACTGCAAAATCAGCAACTGCTTACTTGAAGGAAGAGTCTGAGACTGGAATAGAGAAAACTCAGAGAAACAGAATTTAACAGTAATATTCCAATTTTTTGTTAATTAAATTCCTTCTTTTTCCCTACCTCTGAGAAAGTACAGAGCCATTCAAGACCATGCCTCTTACATGACCCACATTCTCACATTACTTCTTTTGTTGAAGTAAAATCTGTAAACTGGAGATCCAGGTCTAGGGTTTGGCACTTGATTGGTAATAATGAGGCTGAGCCAAAGGAACCATCTCAATCCTAGACAGAAACCCTGAACTATGTCTGTGGACTTCCATGTGGGCCACAATCCTATCCCACTGCTCCTGGCCTTTTTACCCCTTTTCTGCTTCCACTTCTCCTTTCCTTCCTGGTTGTTTCTTTCTAACTCCAAGTCCATCTGCATATCATCTCAGCCCTTTATCAGCTCCACTGATTCTTGAGCCCCTGAGTACCCTAATGGTTATGTCAAATTATCAGAGACCTCCATGATGTTCCCTTCCCACATATATCAGGGGTTCAGGGCTCGCTTTAGGCCATGTATACCATATTAATCACAGATCCCCACGGCTGTTTACCCAATGAAAACTAGGCTGAAGAAGACTAATGGCAAGTTTATAATTATAAAGCAAAGAAACTCATCAAATATGTTATCTAATTTGAGATGCACAATCACCCTATTATTAGAAACTATCGTCTCCATTTTTAGATAAAGGACACGAGACAGAATATTTAATAATGTGCCCAAGGTTATGCAGCTAACCTCTACCTCCCTGGCTTGTCATGTTCCACACCCAGCACCATGCTCCCTTTTCACTGAGATACTCAATGCTGACACCTGTTTTGAAGAAAAAGCATACACTCAGATGAATAACCACAGACCTCTTGAAAGCGTTGAGTACTACCCAATAATTCTACCCAATTTCCCTGGAAAATTTGCTCTCGCGCTCTCTCTCTCACCCCTTTTAAACACCCTTTCCTTTGCCTTCCTCATTCTCACATGATCTTTGTTTCATATTTCACTGAAAACAATGAAAGAGATTTTATGAGATGTACATTATTTGCTTATCACATACTTTATATACCCACCTTATCTGGTCCTATATACTCTGTCTTCCCTGCTGTTTCAATGGAAGAACATTTCCTGCTCTGATCAATGGCCAGCTCTTCATTTGGGCCCCGGACACAATCTTTTCTCACTTACTAAAAGACTTTGCTCTTGAGAATAGCTCTGTGCTCTCTCTTTTTCTGCATTTCAATTTCTCTCCTGATCATTCTTAACAGCACAGACTCATGTTATAACTGCCATCTTTAAACAAAAAATGCAACAAAGGAACATCCTCTTCAAGCTATCACCGATTGCCCTCAGGCCCTCTACAGGAGAGCTTCAAAGGCTTGTCTGTCCTCCCTGCATCCACTTCAGGACTTTGTGGATCTCTTTCAGGCTCTCCGGCTGAAAGTGCTATTGTTAAGTATAGCCATGGCCTTTATCCTGTCATATATAATGGTCAGTTAGCGTCCTCTCAACATTCCTGTCCCCTGGCTCCCAGGATGCCACACTCTCCTGGTTTTCCCCTACTTTACTGGAAGTTGTTCTTGTGCACTCACTGAAGGTAAAAGAGCCTTAAGTTTTGGTCCTTAGTCTTCTCCAGGGTCTATTTCACTCCCTTGCCACTCATCCGGTAAGCTCTAACAACCCACTGGATGTAGTCACTTAGATGTTTAGCTGACACCTCCCATTAACAAGCCAAAGTTCACTTTGGATCCCTCTTCCCCTCCATCCAAACCTGTTCCTCGTTTAAGACCCATGTTACTCATCCAGCGAACACTAGCTCCCTCAATTGCATAGGGCAAAAACTTAAGTGTTATCTTGTCATCTTCTACTTCTTTCTTTCTTCTTCGTCTCCCAAATACAATCCACCAATAAGTCCTGTCCTATCATTCTTCAAAATGTATCCATTTCTCACCACTTATGAACAGCAACCCCCCCCCCCCCCACTAATCCACGCCCATCATCTTCTTAGGCCTGGACAGCTACCACCGACCCCTGCTTAGTTGTCCTCCTTCTATCTATGCCCCCCACAGTCCATTCTTTACACAGCAGTTAGAGGGATGTTTTCATAAATATTAATGCAGCCATTCTTACTCTTATTTAAAACCATCCATTGGTTTTCCATAGAATTAAACCCAATTCCTTATGATCTAGAAGGCAACTTTTCTTACTTTATCTCCTGCTACTCTTCCCCTCACTCACCAGACTCCAGCCCTATCTGCCTTCATGTTATTCTTCAACTATGCCAAGCCCAGTCTCACCTCAAGGCTTTAACACGCTTTTCCCTCAGTCCACACAGACTTCCCCCCAGGTGTTTACGTTGTTGGCTCCTTTCTTCTCATCACTGAAGTCTCTGCTTTATGTCATCTCTTTGGAGAGAGTTTTTCTAATATTTCCATTTAAACTAGCATCTCAACATTTCAGCTTTACTTCAAGCATAGCTATAATTGCAATTTGGATTGATATATGTCCTTTATTTACTACATTATTGTCTGTTTCCTTCCACCATGACATAAGCTCAATGAAAACAGGAGCTCTGTCTCATTCACCACTGCATTCCCATGATGAATACATTGTAGGCAATCAATCAAAATCCATTTGCTGTGAGTAAATGACAATATAAGGAGATGTGACTTGAGTACCCTGGCCAGTTAAACAAGGGTCACCATCACTTTTCATAATGCCGATGCTTCCAAAATTTATACCCCACTTTGGAGTTAAAACATTCTAGCTTTTCTTAGAAAGATGCAATCCCTGCCAAGGTTTTAATAGTGATCTTGATATTTTCGGGTTCTAAACACCCACTTTTAGTTTCACATCAGAGTTAGTTCATACTGTTCAAAGGTATGCAGAATCTAGATAGATTTTAAGGCATTCCAACTGATCAATCTGTTTCCAAGACATTACCAGCTGCTGTTTTAATCATTTATGGGACCATTAGAGTTTTTTGGCTTCAAGTCAAGAACTGAGGCATTGTTTTTGTTTAGTGAAATTGGCCTATGGAAGAAGAGCTTTCCTTCTAACTTGGCAAGGTCAAATTGTAGGCTAACAGTTATCTTGGAGAGAGCTGTTAACAGAAGACTCTGTAATCAATAGATGACCCCAGGATCAAAATCCATTGTAAAAGAGAGGTCTTTTACTGGCAATACAGACCAGTAAAATAGATCCACAAGTCTTCCAAGTGTCCATCTTTGAGCCAGTACTATTGTAAAAATATGTTAGGGAGCAGCTTATGACCTCCTGTGTATGTTGGTGATTTTGTTTCTTATTTGGAGAATCTGCGTTAGTTTACTATGAGCTGTCAATGCCACCCTCTCTTCCTGACGTGCATTCTGCACAGAGAATAGCACAAAAATGAGCAAAAGAAAGTAGAAATCTGTGGCAGGAAAGCACTTTGGGAGTAATGAGTATGTAATTCCTTTGGCAAACGGGCTCATAGATGTTGAATGACTTGTCTAAACTCCCAGCCCAGGCTCTGTTGTTTCTTTTAGGCTTTGGGCACACAGAAGGATGAGCTTTCTCATGGCTGTTTTATGGGACTCCAAAGATGTATAAAGTAGAAAATCTTCAGGCTGCACCTACAATGAAATTCCTTAAAATAGAGCTATTACATTTCTTCTGTCATTCTGGCCCTTACCTCCCCATCTTAGTAAATGGCAACAATAATCATCGAATGCTCAGGCCAGAGTTTAGGGGTGCCCTCTCATTCTCACTTCTCTTTGTCACATCCCCTGTGTCCAATTTCCCAGCAAGCTCGTCAGTCCTATTTCCACCACCCTTACCTTGTCTTCGGCAACATCATTTCTTTCCTGTGTTACTGCAATAGCTTATTAAATAAATGATTTTCTGCTTCTACTCTGGTGCCCCAATTGTGCAACATGTGGTAGGTCCATATCTCTCTAATCCTAGAACTGTTGCTAGCTCACAAGGTATTTTATGTAAATTTAAAAAAAAGGTGTTCTCTCTGGGTGGATACAACCCTAAGGACACAGAACTTGGTGAATGTACAGTATTTTTACATTAATTAGAAAAAAGCCTTCCTTTCTCCCCTTTCTCTAGGCTAACACATCTGTGTGCCAGGGTGCAAGACTTGATAAGGCTTGATCAGACTGGTTTCAGCTCCATCACCCCTTTGGCTGATGCCCTTGTTCAGTGTACAACTGGCACAATCAAACGTGGGCATTCTGCCTGCTCCCCCCAACCCCCAACATTATTCCCTTTCAAGACATTCTATTTATTTCCAAGAAAAGGATTCATTATAAGTGGTGCTCATTAAATATTTTAATATGAAAAAAAATGAGTATATGAATATTCAACATCCAATCTGTGGATGAGCACAGTGGGGGGGGGGGGGCACTGAGAGGAAAGCTGCCGGGTTGCAGAACTCAATGTTTCTTTCAAGAAAATGCTTTTGTGACCATAGGAAGCTGGCACAGCTCTCAAGAGTAGCACTGTGGCCTGTCATGCATTATCTACTGTTTACTACACAGGTGTCAGGGAGGGAAACATTTACAACCCATTGCCCTTGTTCACCAAGGAACTATATTCTAATATAAAGGACAGGAAAAATGCATGAAAGAATGCCCCCGCATAAGTGATAAATGTGAAATTGGTACTAGGAGCAAACGGTGTTTTGGGAGTTCAAAAGGCAAGATCCCATGAAAAATTTATGAAAAGATAGACAATTTAAATAGGCTAACTATTCAAGTAACCATTAAAAGTAACTATCAAAATAATTCAATGATTATATTCACCATATCAATGAACTGTCACATAGTACTTTTAAGAATATGTGTGACTATACAATGCAATTTAAATTGCTTTGAGTGGCATTCTAAATCTATGATAAGATTCAAAACAATTTAATATTTGTCATGTGGTTGCTGAGTTCAAACCATGTGATTGGTACTTTAAAATGGATAAAGATGGACATGGTAACAGAAAGTTCCTACAAGGTGCTCACTATGGTTTATGAGCAAGAAGGGCTAGATGCAAATAACATTAATACAACAGAAACAATAAATCACTGTAAATGTTATCATACATACAAAGGACTATGGCAACACAGACCAGGAACACAGTGGGTGGTATCTGAGTTGAGCCTAGTGGATGGGTGGAATTTGGATAGAAGGAATTGGGACAAAGGCATAAAAGGCATGTATTCAGTCTGCTTTCTATACAGGTAGGAAGAGGAGTGTCAAGTAATCTCAGTCCTGTAACACTGGGCTGAGCCTAGCCAAGAGCAGATCGGCAAGAATGATCCTGTTTGCTGACACTGCATCTCTAAAAGGTAAAGAGAGAGGCAAAAACGCCACCACCAACAGCAACCCATGGACTGTTACTATGGGCCTAATTCTGACCCATTGGTATGCCAGCTGCTAAAGTGGGAAGGGGCCTGCATTGCTAAGGGCTGTATTGTTTTCCCGCCTCCAAATTACTATGCTGAAGTCCTAACCCCAGTGCCTCAGAATGTGACTTTGTAAATAGAGTCTTTAAAGAGGTGATTAAGTTAAAATGAGGTCTTAGGGTGGGGGTAAATCCAATCTAACTGGTGTACTCATAAGAAGAGGGAATTTGGATACGTATGTTGACAGAAGAAAGACCATGTGAAGACACAGAGAGAAAATGGTCATCTATAAGCCAAGGAGAGAGAGATCTCAGAAGAAAAACATTCTTCTGACACCTTGATCTCCAACTTCTAGCCTTCAGAACTGTGAGAAAAAAGATTTCTGTTGTTTAATTCACTCAGTCTGTGGTAGCTTGTTATGGCAGCCCCAACAGACTAGTACTGGGCTCCAGCACCTCCGAGTTCCTGGGGAGGGAGGGAGAAGGGAGAAGGTAATCAGACATGTAGACCAGGCTTTACAGATAGGCTTTTACAGTGGCAGGAAGTTCAGAGTAGAGGCAGGAATGATCCACATTCCAAGACCGTATAATCCTGAGTGAGTCAGAGGAGGAAGAAGGGGTGGGGAAAGCAAAGGAGCTGCATAGCAGGCTTTCTGATGAGCTTATCCTAAAGGACACACATACAGAGACTGAAAACAACAAATGAACAAACAAGACAAACAAACAAACAAACAAGAACCTTCCTTCTTCCACTTTGGTCTTGTCAGTGAGCAGGAGACTCTGAGTGAAGAGGCAGAACGGGACTTGGTAAGAGGAAACTGACGTGTGGGAGGTGAAGGATGATAAAAGGGCACGTAGCTGCTCGAAGTGAGCTCAGGTATCCCGGCCTCGATAAATCAGATCTCAAGGTAGCTGCAGAGCTTGCAAATGATCGGCAGAACTGCTGACACTGGCATCTGAGAGAGCACAGAAAGTGGAAGAGGTAGGCAGGACAGGAGATGGGTATATGCTGGTTGGATTTTCACCAAAAGGAAGAAAGAGAAGTCTAGAAACTATAAAGCAAGCAGGTTGACAGCAATGTCAGGAAGAAATTCTCAAGTGGGTGAACTATGAATTTAGGAAGGGGAATTTGATTATTAGAAGTCAGCATGGATTCAACTATGGATAAAATAGAGAACTGGAGAATTTCAGGATTGGAAGGGTCCTTTCAGTAACTCAGCCCAAAGAGCCATCAAATGCTTATTAAATTTCCACAAGTTTGTGACCCAACTTATATTTGAACACCTTTAGTGGTTAGAAACTCATTACTTTTTTATAAGGCAGCTCATTCACATAATCATATTAGACCTAATCATATTAACTCATCTAGAGCAAGCTATGAGATCAGTATTTTAGGATTCAGCTGGGCATATCTTGAAGATAAGATAGATAGCCATAGGCTGGATGATTGCACACTTGGCTAAAATTTTTACTAGCTGAAATAGCCTTTATACAAAGAACATTAACTCAGATTTATTTAGAAGGATGTTTTTATTTTAATTTACATCAGGAAGATCCCGAGGAATTTGGTCCGAACTGGAACAGGAAGGCCCTAAATATGTCAGAACCAATTAGCTGCCCAGAAAGTGGGCCATTTGAACAAAAGCCTTATTAAGGACCTTCCTACACCATAGGAGGCCTCTTCCAAGGGGGAAAAAAATTCCCTGGGACCTCTCAGATGTGGCTTCTGAATAGAAAAGTTGGGAAGTGCAGGGAGTTATGGCAGTGAGGAGCTTGTTACTTGAGTTCTGGCTGCTTACCCAGCCTCTCCTTCGTACATGAACATCTCTCAATCTCTCAGGCTGCCTACAATCAGAAGAGGGGTTGATTAAACAAATCAAAGAATGTTTAATCAGCGGCTCCCAGTTAATGTGATACCAGCTAATGTCAGAGAAAGGTATAAACTATTAGAAAGCTAAATTGTGTTTGTTTGCTTTCCAGTACTGCAATTTCAATTTGTTTTCTTTTTATGATCTTCTTATTACCATCATTTCACGTGCCACCAAGTTGGGGTGGGGTGCTGTTCCATGAAATGTTATGAAAAATAAGATACAGGATATGAAAATTAGACAGAGATAACCATAAAGTCAGGGACAGCGGTGATGAGACCTTGAAGCTCCTGAAAGACAAGGCTGCTGAGTTCCCTGGGCTGGTGGGATCATCTCAGTGAAAACAGCGGCAGCTGGAGGGAGGAACAAGTTGCCCCATTTCCTCCCAGTACCCTGTCCACCTCCAACTTCTGCCCTAAATCTGTCTTTTGGAAATCTGCTAATACTTAAATGACTTCTGCATTTGGTCTTCCTCATCACAGAAGTAGGATCACCTACACTGCAGGCCCATATTTTTGCATGGGCACTGCTACATTAGTGTCACTTGAAGCACAAAACACGCTGCACTTTTCAGTAGTTTTTTGTGCCTGACTCATCTCTCCCATGAGAAGTTATTATGGACTGAATGTGTCCCCCTCAAACTCACACATGATACCCTAATCCCTAATTTGATGGTATTAGGAGTTGGGGATCTTTGGAAGGTAATTAGGTTTAACAGAAGCTATGAGGGTGGTGACCCATGATGGGGCTAGTGCCCTTATAAGAAGAGGAAGAAACATGAGAGCTCTCTCTCCCTAATGTGAGGACCAGCAAGAAGACAGTTGTGCCTTGTCCAGGTGGCTCAGCTGGTTGGAGAGTCGTCCTATACACCAAAAGGTTGCAAGTTCCATTTCTGGTCAGGGCACATACCCAGGTTGTGGGTTCGATCTCTGGTTGGGGCACATGTGAAAGGCAGATTGATGTTTCTCTCTCACATCAATGTTTCTCTCTCTCTCTCTCTTCCTCTCTCTCTCTCTCCCCCCTTCTTCTCTCTCTCAAAAGAAAAAAAATCTATCAATAAAAAAATAATTAAAAATAAATTTTTAGAGGCAGTAGTCATCTGTAAGCCAGAAAGAGGGCTGTCAACAGAACCCAACCCTGCTGGCACCTTGATCTTGGACTTTTCAGTCTCCAGAATGGTGATAAAATAAATTTATGTTGTTCAAACTACTTTGATTATCATATTTTGTAATGGCAGGCCAAGCTGACTAATACAGAGGGTAAAAGCATTTGCAGGCAAATATTGTGTTTAAATAATTCTGTATCTTTTTTAACAGGTTAGCAAACAAAGTGGTTATGAGAATTCAGAAAACAGCCTTATATTACTTAGACTCTTTTAGAACTGTTTGTGAATGTGTATGTGTAAAACTAGAGCTAAAATAAGAATCAACATCTATTACATCTTTTAAAGTTTCTATTCCAGTCTAATAGGGAAAACAATTAGATTTGGGGAATATACATGATTTATGTGGCTGGACTCCTTCACTTAATTTAAGAAACTTAAATTTCTCTTTTGTTTTGTTTTTCAATAAAGTCATGGATTAGGGAGAGAGGAAGATAGGAAAGGGCCTGGGCTCAAAAATTTGGCTTTGAAGCCAGAGAGATACTGGACCGGAATCCTGGTGCCAGATTTCTTAGCTTTGTAATCCTGGGCAAGTTACTTAAACTCTCTAAGACTCAGCCTCTTCATGTACAGAATGATAAAATCAAAGCATCTATCTCATCTGGCTATTATGAGAATTAAACAAAATACACATATAATGGCTTAGAATGGTATCTGTAACACAGCTGGTACTCAAAGAAGTTTTATCCTTGTGTGTCCATGTGTGAGAAGACAGCAAGACCAAGGCTCAAAATTCCATTCAAATGACCTCAGTGTAAATGGTGAAATGTTGAGAACAACAAAGAGGGTTTGCATTTATGAAGCTAAGAAAGGTGTTGTTCAAAACTGGAAGTGGCTATAGTGACTGCCCTTAAATGAGGCTAACTAATGATAGAAAAATTGCAAGTTATTGTTTGTAGCTAGAAGCCAAACCTATAATGCCAAGTACCAATCAAGATCAACCACAGAACATGACTAAAGGGCACATCATACAACAGAGAACCGAGTCCTAAATTATTTTTGACCTGGACTTCATAATAGTAACATGAGAGCATCACTGGGTTTAGTAAGAAGCATTCTCTTAATTATCTGCTTTTAATATCTGAAGGGAAGTACCTTAGGGATAATGTTAATGATTTTTGAATTACATATTTTGTACTTTAACATTTCCTCATTATTTCTTTTCTTATCAGCATCACTAAACAGGTTCTGGCAGCTCAAGTTCAAGGTCATATTCTCAATACATGAACATATCAGCATACAATTATACTGGGATAACACAGTTTTTATTACTTTACCACTAAGGTCAGCCCCACTTATCTTGGAAAGGTTTCTAAAATGCTTTTTTGAATATTTGTCCATACATTTCTTTACTTCATCAATTCAGTTTGATAATATTAAATATAGAAAAACTTGGTTTCCATTTCAGTCACACCATGAAATATACACAGAGAAGAAACTTTATCTCTTTGCTCCAGAAGTTTCTGATGTGCGACTCCCCACAGATTACAAAGTGTAATAAATCTCCCCAGGCCACTGTGGCAAATTCAGGGATCGGAAAATGATTTGGCAAAGCCAATCAGAGCCTTCCTTGAGATTTGGACCATGAATACCACGAGAGAGAGAGAGACAGAGAGTGACAGAGAGAGACAGAGAGAGACAGAGAGAGAGAGAGAGAGAGAGAAACTCTTCCTTTTTGGATGGCTTAAAGGAAGAGGTGGGGGAGTGTCAGTGGCTGCCCTTTTTTCTTGCCATTTGGAAAGGGTTTGTTTGAAAATGAAGCTAACACAAAGAGAAAGCAAAGCTAAAAGACAAAGAGACAAAGCTCTACTGTTTTTTGAGTTTCTGGATCTAGCTGTACTCGAAGTCCCAATTTTTGGTTTCTCCTTTATGTAAAAAAATAATAATTTTTTTGCTTTTTAGAGTTGATTTTCTGTTACTTTTAACTAAAAGAGAGCTGATCACAATTGTTTAAAGACAGGGCAGACATTACAGTTTTATCTTCAGTGCTTCTTTAATTTCCCAAATTTTCCTCTTCTAATAGGGATAATACCCATTCCCTGTTTGTTTTATTCCCTTCTGAAATTGTTCCCCAAGCCCTTCAAATTTCAGTTACCTCTATCACTAGCCTCCAGCATCTTATAATAGAGACATACACATAGTTTAAATCAAGACATCTCCTTTAGGCGTCTTTAAAACTAGGCTTTGTTCTTATCTGTACAGAATGGTTTAGATCAGCAAGTCTCACCTGGGACTGGGATGTGAACTAGAATCCTCTCTTTGATTTTTAAGAAAATTACAATTGCCTAAGACCCCAATCTGCATGAATAGTCTCTAATTCTCAGAGGTTGAGGCCTTGAAATGTACCTTTAAAAGCTTTGTGTTTTATATGTGTATTCCTGATTTAGGAATCAGCCGTAACTATTTTAAGCAGGTACCTTCTTAAAGAAGAGGAATGGGCCAAGCCAGTGGGTCCTTAAATCTGGTTAATCGTCAGAATCATGGAGAACTCTTTAAAAACATAGATTCTTGAGACATATTCATGGAGATTTTGATTTAATGGGTCTTTTAGAAATTTTAATGGCTCCCCAAGTGATTCTAATGACCACTGAAGTGTAAGAACTACTGGATTAAATGATGGGCCAAGATACCCTCAGTGACTCTACATTCAGGGCCATTTTGCAGACACAGCAAAGAGCTTTTGAAGGGATAAACACAGACTGAGAATTCAAGAGATCTGGAAAGCTTGGTACTGGCCAGCATTTCTTTGCACAATGACATGTGTTGAGCATGGACAAACCAGGCTGAAGGAATGGGCCAGGTCATACTATCCACAAAACAAAAATAGATCAGGTTGTTTTAAAGGAAACAAAAAATGGAAGCCAGGCCTGGCCAGTGTTGCTTGGTGGTTAGAGTGTTGGCCCGCACACCAAAGGGTCACAGGTTCGATTACAGGTCAAGGGCATGTACCTGGGTTGTGGGTTCCCTCCCCTCCCCTGTCAGGGTGAAAGTGGGAGACAACCAATCAAGTATCTCTCTCTCTCTCTCTCTCTCTCTCTTTCTCTCTTCCCTTCCTCTTTTCCTCCTTCCCTTCCACTCCTTCTGAAAAGCAATGGAAAAAATATCTTCAGGTGAAGATTAAACAACAAAAAACAAACCTGGAAACCAGTAAAAGTTCACAACTATAGGTTTCATACTTTTTTTTCTCTGTGTGCATTCTTCTGTGTGCACAAGTGTTGCTCTAACATCTCTATAAGTTTGTCCTAAATATAAAATGCTATTTAAACGAGGAATTTGTCTTTCTATCGCAGAAAACTTCAGTGAGTACCCTGTGGACCAAACTGAAGCAAATGAGAGTAAAGGAGAAGAGAGGAAATAGAGAAGATTCCATCTGAAACTCTGAGTTTCTGAAATTAGCCATGATGAAGACGTGCAGTAGAGGACCTTGGCTCACCAATTTCTCAGGTTTAGACACAGGTTCTGCTCTGAAAGTAAACCAGCACATACAATAAGGGACAAAGGAATGGGGAGTTATTAGTCCCAGGCAGACATGGGCAAAATAAATAGAATGGCACTGATGAGCTATTAGGAACACTGCTGATTCCTTCATTAGCTTTTTCTCTCCTCACTGACTGTTAACAGCTTTTTCTGCCTTACTCTCCAGCTGAAGACAGTGGAAATGCTGCACAGGACAGCTCATTGTTTCCCTGTGAGGTGATGATGTGTTTTTAGCTCTGTAGTCACTAGGAACTTAAGCACTTCTCTAAGGACTCCCACGTCTTCCCAATCACTATTTCAACCAATCTAAAAGAGTTCCTGCATATGCTTAAAGCACTTTCATTTTATTTTCAACCCAGCTTAGCCTCTAATAGCTCAATTAAAGTCACAGCAAAGCCATTAGAAATCAATATCACACAAAATTGTGGTCTGAACTTCTGCAGTTCTTTGTACTATGCAGCTTCCAATTTATCATTCTTTATCTTATTTTAAGATGTTTTAAAACTTTAGCTAGGATGTGTTCTGACCTGACAATACTCAAAATATCTGAAAACAGACCCTACGTGCATATGCTAATTAGAAAATATTTAAAGTCTCCCCCTAGAACTCATTAAGTCAAATGTGATCCCCCTGGCCCCACACAGCAATGTGGCATCACCAAAATCAGAGCTGAGGTTGTAGGGTTTAGGAGCAGAGCAAGAGAAGCTGACCAGAAATTCGCCAAATCAATGGTGCTAGTGGTGTAATGGTGACAGTAGTTTTGGTACATTTCTCTGATGTATTTTTTCCTACCCTGCTATTCCCGTATTTATTGAATTGATGGCACTTATTGCTTCAGGATTTGGTGGATACTATCTAGGAAGAAAGGAGTTGGAGCACAGCTTTGAGCTTCAACTTTCCAATGTTTTAATATTCAGAGTGAGACAACGGTTTTGAAAGTGTGGCTTTGTTCAAAATAAGAGGCTTTCTTAATTCTAAAAGAGCTGCTTTACATATTAAAAAGCAAATCCGGAGATGGGCGTGCTTTACTGTAAGCCTTAACATAGAAAGCTAGAGGATGCGGTGCAGGGAAACTTCTTCACAACAAGAAGAGGAAGTAGAAGGTCCTTCTGTGACTGGTGCATAAGACAAAGGACAGAGTATGTGAAGGTCAAGCGACGGGATGGGAGTGTCGTGGCCACCCTCCCTCAGGGCTGAAACCTCAAAGCAGAGAGGTGGCAGGGAATCGCAGAGCAGCGGACATCGTCCCTTTGTCCAGTGAGTAACTCAGCGACATGGAAGTCTCCACATTCAGCCAGCACCAGGCCAGTACCGAGAGGGCCGCACAGCAAACACTGGGAAAGCTGTCCAGGCAAACAGACTTGCGGACAGCCTCCCGGTGTCCTGCGCGCCTCAGCGATGTGTGGAGGAAGCAGCCAGAAGCTCTCAGGTCTCCAATGGGTACCAAAAAATTGCTAAGGTAAAAAGTGCACCGCTCTCTAGCAATCCCACTCTGAGGGGTATGCCCCAAAGAACTGACCGCAGGGATCAGACACTTGTACACCCATGCTCATGGCCGCATTGTCACAGTGGCTGAAAGGGAGAAACCACCGGCGTGCTTATTTATTGACAGGCGACCGAATAAAGGTGGTAGATACATATAATGAAATGATATTCAGTCATAAAAAGGAATGAAATTCTGACACGTTACAACACGAACCATGCAGACATACTAAGTGAAATAAGCCAGACACAAAAGGACAAATATTGTATGATCTCACTTATATGGGGTACCTAGAGCAAGCAAATTCATAGAGACGGAAAGCAGAAGAGAGGCTACTCCGGGCTGGCGGGGACAGGAGGCTGGGGAGTTACTGTTTATACAGAATTCATGTTTGGGATGATGTAACATTCTGGAAATGAACAGTGAGAGTTGCACAGCAATCTGAATGTATTCAATGCCACTTAAAATGTAAATTGCATGTTAAGTGTATTCTGCCACAGTAAGTTTAAGTGGACCCTTAGGACCAGGAGGCCACATGGTGTTCAGAGGCCTGGCAGGGAACAGCGGACTTTAGCAGTGGATGTGCGCCCACGGGGCATGCCAGAAATCCAGCCCCAGACGCTGTGGCTCAGGATGCCCAGTGCTGATGCCGGCTGAGGGGCACTGCCACAGGGGCCAGCAAAGACTCTCAAGGCAGCAGCAGGCCAGAGGGGGTCAGCTCTGTCCCCACCACGCTGCACCAGTGCTCAGAGGATACACAGCTTCCTTCTGCACCGTGACGCCGTCTAGGGGTGGAGAAGTGATAGAGAGGCCCCTCTGAGAAGGAAAAAAAGAATCCTGACAGAGAGAGCAAACTCTTCATTGATTAATTAGCACAAAGTGACAAAATTTAACTGGGATTGTATTAATTGTAATAATCAAAGTGCAATCCACCATCGTGGAAATAAAGGCTCAAGGGAGCAGGATACGACCAACTGCGTGCATTTTCTATTTTATTTCTGTATTACTCTGTGCAAGCTCCAGTCTCCTACAGAACCTGGCATGTGCCAGGAGACTCTGGCCCTCAGTCTGACATAGTGAACAGTCTAATCTTACTATGCTTTTCCTTATAGTTTCCAATGCATGTATTCCTCTACAGATTTTTTACAAAATGAAACAACAGAAACAAAATAAGTGAAAAGTGATTTAAGTAATACATTTGTGGTTGGATGTCAAGGTCTTTAAACTATGATTTCTTGCTGTTTCAGTTTTCTGGGAATTCTCTCTCGCTAGTATTGAATATGGTTAATTTATTTCTCAGTCTGCGCATCTTGCCTGTCATGGGAAGCTCCAGGGGCAGCTGCATGGTCTGCGTTGCCTTCACTGTACTGACAAAGTTTCAGAATAAAACTATCTTAAAAATGACTAATAGAGAAAGGTGGGCGTGATGCCTTCACGGGAGCAGCAGCTTCACCTACGGGGCAGCTGAGTGTGCAAACAAGGGTCGGGGTTTCCATATCTTACACATATTTAGGAAAAGTCCAATTAAATGTTTGCTTAAATTAAAAATATATATATATATTGTGGGGGGCAAAGAAAAACATATGATTCAACTCATGAGTTACTGTTTGCCACGGTGGAAAATACTAATCAATTTGGCAATTTAAACTTTATTTGCCCTTGCACAAAAATAATCATAAGCATCTATGTATAAATACATAAAATCTATGTACATTAAGAACCGCAATGAGCTCCAAACAGCAACCAGGTTGTTTCCAAAAACAAAGTGATAATAGACTCAAAATATTGCATTTATAAAACCCAGACTAATGTGCAAACAAAATACAAAAGCAGTTTTAAGTATTATATTAGTCAGGGCTTTCCTGGTGTTTGTGCATCTAATTGCAGTATTTGTCATTGTAATCTTTGCATTAGACTCCCAGTGCATTTGTTTTGCAGTTATGAAATGTTTCTAGAAGAAAAAAACTGGATGTGTGACCACCAAATCTGATGAACAATTTAGTAATGCTAAAAAGATGCCGATATAAAATTAATAACAGATTTTCTTTGGAAATAGCACCACTCTCCATTGTCATGCAGGTTTAAGCTCTTTTTACATTGCTATTAATACGCTGTGACAATTAATGCAAAACCAGTGAAGACACAAAAAATCGTCTAAAGTATAATTAGAAGTGAGAAATGTTCCCAGGCCCAAGGTTCTATTTTCTGACCATGTATATTCTGACCAACATAAATAAGATCCTGACTGCAGCCTCAAGAAATCAATTGACTAATTTAAGCAAACTCTTTTGAAAATCTGTTGTCGCCAGAAAAGCACCAAATTCTAAAACAGAGCATGGCTTCACCGTCACTCATTCAGAAGGCACATGTAGAGAAAGGGTGGCACGAACAAAGCATTGGAAAGCAAAGCGTTGACGCTAAGGCAGCAAAGTTGAAGCCCAAGGCCCCCCAGATATCTGCTTCTTAAATCTATCTGCCTCAAAGTAACTGGATAATTACCGAATCACTACTCTGTACTGCGCTGAACCACCAGGACCTCAAACTCACATTTCAATCTGGAAGAAGATGCTGACCTGAGAATAAGAGAATGAAACAATGCAGCAAAGCATCCCAGCACTGAACGGTGTGAACCTGCAAGTTGAAAGGGCCCATGAATAAAAAGAGGGTCCACAGCAAGAAGCACAGCTGCGGAATCCCAGCATCCCTGGTCAAGAGAAGATACAGGTCACTTTGGGGGTGGGGGGGATGAAGGTTACTGCACTGAAGTGAGAATGAGATGGCATCAGATTCCTTACAGCGAAGGATGCCTAAAAGAAAATGGAGAACCCCTGAAATATATTTAAAAATGACTCTTACCATGTGACACTATATAGAGACAAATCCATTAATGAGAGGATGAAATAAAGAGATTTATTTCACAGAAGGAGTCCTGGAAATTCACCTCCTTTCTCAGATGTGTCCCAGAAAATAAAAGACAACAAACCATAAAAGAGGAAGAGAAAGACATAAGATCCAGAATTTCTGGATGCAACTCGGGATTCTCGGGGGTGGCGAGGAGCCGTCGCAGGGGAGCAGACTGGAGAGGAGCAGCTCTGAGGGGGCTGAAGGACGGCGGGAGCCAGACAAGGAAAAGGGGCTCTTGGTAGAAGAGCCAATAGGACGAAGGCTTTGGAAAAAAGGGGAAGATGCGGTAATGGAAAAATAGGACAAGAAATAAAGGGAGTAATTAAAAACCCCAGGAAAGTGAAAGGCTGTACAGGAAAGGAGATTAATGTTATCATAGTACACTATGATATAAAGTGTATGAAGAATTTATACACTTTTCCTGTTGTGAACTAGCAACAGCGTAAGCAGTGACAACCAATTCCAAAAAGAGTGCAATGTCACTAAATTGGGACATTGGGAGATGGAAGATGGGCTACTGTAAAAAATCTAAGTCTGCATCCATCACAAAAGAAGTTGGTAGGTGATGTCTAAAACATTAAAAAAGGAAATAGCAAAAAAGGCATATTATTTAGAGAAACTGAGGTAACTACCAGGAAAAAAAGTTACAACTGCTTAAAATAAATTACTTTAGAAGTCGACCGGGTGTTGGTGGGGTGGGATATGGGGCAATAGGATAGAACCAATATTATTCAATTTTTAAGATAAGTACCTGCAGGTTTTAGGTATGTACGTGTATATTCATACTTCTTATGGGACTGACATAGTTGCTCTGTTTCATTCCTACCTAAGCATGTAGACCTGAAGTAAGGTGACTTCAGCATCTTGATGCAAGATTTATGTTCTCACACCTACTGTGTCACAGAAGAAACATACACGCCAGTTGAAAATAAAACTTTCTTAAAGATTTAGTGCAGGTTGTTGTTTCTCTGAAATGTAAGGCCTCTATCTGAAGAGGGAAGCAGTTTGTTGTTTTACCCTATCTTAGATTTCCTTGGCTTTCACTGCATATTATGTACCAATTAAGTTATCTTTAATTAAATGAACATTCTTGCACAAAAGATCTCATTTTGAATACACAGTTGAGTGCTGGGAATCTGTTCTTTCAGACTCGAAAGTAACAGAGTTCTTTTTTAAGTGCTTTCCACTGGGTAAACTGTACTTTCTCAATCATTCGGAACTGGTAAATAAATATACTTTTTCTCGCTGCAAATAGCTAGATATTAGCTAGAGAAGCCAACAGTGAGGCTTGCTAATCATTACTATGACAGTCTTCTGCTTTATTTTTACGTGTCTCATAAAACTGTCAAAGTTGAATGGCAAGTTAGAGCTTTGAGAAAATAATTCTTCCTAGACTAGGAGATTTTAGTAGAAAGGGAATTTTAATAGAAAACATTTTATCTCTTTGGGCCTGATGCTAGATATATTCCAGGGGGAAGGAGGCTGGCAAAAAATACATTAAATATGACATCTAATATCTCTCTCTCTCCCTGCCCCCCACCCCACACACACAAGGAAACACTGGTCTGATGAAAAGAGACAAAAACTTCCTTGATGCCCTTGGTCAGCCTCAAGATAGACTATGAAGATAATGTGAAGACTTGAGATTTGATCTGTCCTGCAATGAATTTAACACTGTTACCTTGACATGATGGGGAAATTGTCAGAAACAAAATGAGTTCGGATCAGAGGAAGAGTTGTGCATTATGCAGGTTAGGTGGTTAATTAATATACACAAGTACTAATGGCCTCAAGAACATATAATAAATGACCAGAAGTAAATACGTGCCTGATGTTTGTGTACTTGGAATCATGACAAACAGCCTCGCTAGAGGGAAATCATTTTATATCATGTTTTCATCCTCTGAACTATCTCAATTCAACACAGGGAATCAAAATTGTTTCCTGAATACTTATCAAACTTCAGTCATCCCAGTACATTTAGGACTTTTGCCATACACTATATGTCTATTGTTAACTGAAACTTTTTCTTTTGATAAACTGATTTATTTTTAAACTTAAATACTCACTAGGCCTTGTCCTAAGAGCAAAGTAATGGAATTGGTTTCCTGTTCGTGACGTTTGTATCACTCCTTGGTAAATGCCACAGTACAGTGAAAAAGTGACCTTCACTCTTAAGCCAAAGCCGAACGAGTTTAAACTCCAGCCTTGGAACCTACTAACAAGGCAACATAAGTCAAGTTAGTTTGCCTCTCTGAGCCTTAGTTTGCAATATGCACGAAAAGAATAAATATATTTTCCCCACAAGATAGTTATAAGGTTTGAACAAGATAATCCACGCAGAATGCCTAACACGTGGCCAGTGTTTAGTAACACAAGAGCGTCTCAATGATGCATTGCCCTTTGCTCATGGTTTCTCCAATCACCTTAAAGGAGGTGATGAAGAGAAAGTTTCTCTGAATGAATTCCGTCTCCCACATCTTTCCTTCTGAGGAGCAACAAATGCACTGCCAGCAGGAGCTCCTGGAGGCAAAGGTCAGACTCATAGAAATGTGACCTTCCACTAGCAAGCTGGACAGGGGTTTAAATGAAGCAGCATTTGCTGTCTTCAGCGGGGGCTGGGTCGGCAGGGAAGGCTGATCAGGCCGCCAGCCCCAGCCCCACGGCTCTTCACCGCCTCCTCTTAACGTCTCCGCCTTCCCTGAGACGCGGGGAGAAAGGATTGTATTCCTTTTACACGTGTCTCATCTTAACAGGACCTGGCCTGTGCTGCTACCCTATCTCTATTTCCATAAAGAAAAATTAAAAAGGCAGAACCTGAAAGTCTTAATTTAAAAAAATCATAATAACCATCTCTCTCACCATTTAAATTCTTTTATTCTCATTTTCATTCTCTCCTCTCTCTCCCTCCCTCTTAAGCAGATGTTCTCCAAGACTCAAAGCCATCTTCCACTTCTTTTTTAATCCTCACTGGAGGATATTTTTTCCATTGATTTTCAGAGAGAGTGGGAGGTAAAGAGCAGGGGGAGGGGGAGAGAAAGAGAGAGAGAAGCATTGACGTGAGAGACACATCGATTGGTGGCCTCCTGCACGCACCCCGACCGGGGCTGGGAATTGAACTGCAACCAGTGTACGTATCTTTGACTGGGAATCGAACCCGCGACCTTTTAGTCCACGGGCTGGTGCTCTAAGCACTGAGCCAAACTGGCCAGGGCCATCTTCCACTTTGGAACTCAGGAGCCATCCAATTCCTAAGCTCCCTTTCTAAAGTACAGGTGTATGTATATTGGTGTTTTATAACAAACATGAACCATTTCTAATTCTAGTGGTCAGGCAGCCACTTGTTCATTTTGTCAGCAGTGGTGATTGGCACTGACCCGTTCATATTCACTTTTCCAGTCTCTCTTGTGACATCTTCTGGGACCTGAGTATTTGGGTGAAAGTTGGAGTCTCTGACTGTGGACTGGATTTCTTTTCATGAAATCTTTAACTTCCTTTCAGGAAATAAAACTGAAACCTTGTCCTCGCTGGTGCCAGGTTGGAACAAGTAAGCTGAGGCAGGTCTTCCAGCCGCCACTGCCCCTCCTTGCTAAGAGAAACTTGATTTTGTTCAAGCCTCGGGCAGCCAAGTTCTTTATGGCCCCCTCCAACCCCTGTGGTCTCAAAATGTGATCTGTTGACTAGCAGCATCAGCAACAACAGGGAACTTGTGAGAAATGCAAATTACACCCCAACCTCCAATCAGAAACTGAGGTGGGGTGCAGAAATCTGTTCTTTAATAAGCCTTGAGAACTGCTAGCAATCCACAGATCTGCAACCCTGGGTGGGCGCTAGAATCACTTGAAGAGCTTTAAAAAATGCCAGTGTTTGAGGGCCACCCCTAAAGGTTCTGATTTAATTGTTCAGAGATGGTGCCTGGGCACTGATTTTTCTATAAAGCAAAGCCAAGGGCGAGAATCGCTGCTCTAACCCAATAGATGCTGATTCCATCCTTGTCAGGGAAGGATTTGGGTATGGCCTTGGGATGTAATCCTGGCAAAGATATAAGATGTGGAGGAAGAGGGAGATGTAGGAGCAAGAGGGATTCTGCTGCAAATGTTTCCTTCATTTAGAAAAGGATCTTAAGGCAGAGAATTCCTCCTATCTTTGGTTTTCTTTGGCATAATGCTTGCAACTGAGGGGGAAGCCAAAATGAGACCCCCTGTTCTCACTGTCCTCCTGAATTGAATAACCCTGAAACTGACTACCTCAAACCTTCTTTTGTGACATAATAAATGTTCTTATCACTTACACAACTTTGGTTGGATATACAGTAGTCTCTCCTTACCTGCAATTTCATTTTCTGCAGTTTCTATTACCTGTGGTCAAATGTGGTCCAAAAATATTAAACGGAAAATTTCAGAAATAAACAATTCATAAGTTTTATATTGCACTCCGTTCTAAGTGGCATTATGAAATCTCGTGCCACCCTGTGAGGATGTGAATCATCCATGTGCCCAGCGTCCCCACTTCGTATATGCTACCCACCCATTAGACACTATGTAGCCGTCCCAGTTATCAGATTGGTCATCAGAGAGAGTGAGAAAGAGACCACATCCCTTAAATGTTCTATTTACATCAAATAATGGAGATCTGCTTTTTAAAGATGATATTAATCTATATTTCAGCTGAGTTGCTGAATAGTTAAATGATCTAAATATTAGAAATAAGCCAAATCCCAATATTATAAAAATATTATTTTCAAAGTCTGTGACACTCTAAGACTCTCAAGGGGTGTTTGTTTAAAGAACCTTCTAGAACTCCACTCCCAGCTTTCTTATTTAGTAGGTCTTCATTTGTAATAAGCACCCCAGGTAACCCTAATTCAGATGACCTAAAGATCATGTTTTTGTAACCACTACTCTATAATATATAATAAAATAAACACATACATTTAAATGTCTTAGTTCAGATCGAAAGTAAAATCTGTGAGCAGAGTTTTAAAATTACATGCAAGAGAAAAAAATATTTGATATACCAGTGATAATTTGTCTACTTTCAAAATTAAGCAAAAATAAATAGTTGAAACGAAAAACATAATTTTACAAATCTAAGAATTCTATGATGATAAATCATTACCTAATACTTAAAAATTAATCTAAATTGTAACAATAAAATTTCTATTTCTTTTTAACATATCTTTATTGATTTCAGAGAGAGGAAAGGAGAGGGAGAGAGAGAGATAGAAACATCAATGATGAGTCATTGATCGGTTGCCTCCTGCACGTCCCCAACTGGGGATCAAGCCCACAACCTGGGCATGTGCCCTGACCAGGAATCAAACCCCGATCGCCTGGATCCTAGGCCAGTGCTCAACTGCTGAGCCACGCCAGGATGGGCAAAATAAAATTTCAATAAATTTAATTAACTGAAAATTTTTCGACCACTTTTATGTAAATCTTCCAATAAGAAACCAGTTCAATCTTTCCTTACTCAATAGCAATACTTTTATTTTTACAGTTTTCTATTTCATACTCAGAATGCCTTTTTTTGTTGTGAGCATGGCCTGACTGATGCAATACAATGCAATATAAATCTATGAACCACCAAATATCAGTGGATGGGAAAAGTCTACAAAATCATATTAATTAAATATTAATCCAACTCTGTCTTTGAGTATCTCTTAGCTTCTGTAGAAGGCAGATTACAAATTATTAGAATATGAGTTTATGTTCTTAGTTTACTATACTGCACTAAAATATCCAGAAGTGGGAATGTTTTTTTCTGCTCTGCCTGCCTGGGAAGTTCTATATAGTCACATTTAGTGAATACAACACTAACCCAGAATCTGGAGGCATAAAATTTACTGCTATCTCTTTGTATCCCATTATCAACCTCTAGTGGAGTACCATGCAATAATTTAGGATTCTTTCTCACAGTAAATCCAATTAATCCAGGTCATTGGTAACCCACCTCACCACCTCCATCCCAAATTATCTAGATTAGCTGCATGACTGTTCCTTAATACATCAATTGGAGGTATTACCTTTCATTGGTTTCCTGTGCTTTGGGTAATTCAATTTACCACATCTATATCAGATAGCCAATAAGTACAAGACACTGAAGGGGATCAAAATATATGCAAGACAGCAGCCAGAAAAACTCATGACAACAGACACCCAAATGCATACTGTTATAATGTAGAAAGTGATAAATTCCTCAGGGCTGTTACAAAGTTTAGTATACAAGTTCAGAATTTAGGCTTTTATTTATTATTCTTAGAAAATTCGGTCTGAAGTGCCTAGGGCCTAGGCATCTGGCAGAATCCAAGGAGACCTGACACTTCCCAACAGAAGCAGTCACTATGCACTCACTGGGTCTGCCCAAGTCCAGCCCGAGCCACTCACATTTGACTTTGTTCTCCTGTCTCCTGCACCAACACCCCAGTGCTCCTCAGCAGCCAGCTACCCAAATATGTGGGCCCTTGGCAGTTCTAAGGGGTACTGCAAGGTGTGATGGCTACCGTAGGCGTGCTGTGGTTCTGCACTTAGGATCTACGATCTGTGTCAGGCTATGACACAGAAATAATTCCCAATTCTGCAAGGTCCACTAAATTAAAATGATCAAAATCTGCAAAGGAGCTAATGAGCTTGTTTTCTGCAGACACTTTCTTTACATGGTTTAATTACGTCGATCCTGTGTATTATTACATCTATAGTGAAATTTTAAAAAATGAAAAAGCTGACACAAAGTTTTGGATAAAATAAATCATCCTAAAGTCATCCCATGTTTCTTTTCAGACATTTGTTAAAAACTTCCTCGGGCTGATTCTTCAGAGTGAAGCCAGTCACACTGGAAGCCCCACAGCACAGGTCCTTCTCCTGGGTGCATCTGAAGACGATGGCCATGCACATGATTGCCCACAACTGCCAGCCCCCTGGGCCGAGGGGAAGGCAGGGCGACGCCGCCCCGTGCGAGTGCCGGCCAGCACCATCCAAGGCTTTACCACGGGGGCGGGCGCGGGGGGGGCGGATGGCTCCTGGCCCATTTCTGAATTTCAGAAACAATCAGTCCTTTATACAGTGAATAACTGGAAAGTATGTCAATAAAAATACAGAGAAAGATATGCATACATATTCCGTACTTTTCCTTGGAGATATTTTGCCTGTTTGTTGGGTTCTGGGTCCTTCGCCTTTGAACCCTCACAGAGAGAAGTCTTGAGAGGCACTAGGATGGGTAAGGGCAGTCACATATATAAAAAGGAAAAACTAAAATCTTTTTTACTAATTATGGTTTTTTCCTCTTTGTTTTCAAACTTTTTTGTAATGGAGTAATTAATCTTACTCCATTCGAAACTTGTAGTGAAAAAATGTTAGAATAGTTCTGTGGCCATATGATGACAAATTAAATGTGAAAATTTATATTTAAGATAAAGATAAAACATAATTTATAAAAAGTTTCATCCGAAGTAGATTTTGTTCCCTCCTTCCCTGTAGCTCTCCAGTCTTCTGGTGACTGCATGATGGCATGACACTAAAATTTAGGTTTTTTCTATAATAGAAATGTGATACATAAGAATTAGATGACATGTCATACTCCCAAAATCCATGCAGTAGGAGACAAAGAAAATACCCTTAAAAATAAACACCCCTCACCCCTAAAAATGACTACATCTTGTTTAATTCTTTGTTAAAAAATTAAGTCCTCAATAATATTTATTTAGTAAAACTTCAAGAGTTGGTGGGGTTTTTTTCACTTATTTTTCAATTATTTGAACATCATGAGCAATCAACTTCTTCCTTAATAACAATCTTTTATGTGATCTTTTGTGGGGAGATTTTTCTTTCAATGTCTTACAAAGTGCTTTCATTTTGAAATACTGTTTCATTTTAAAATAAAATATTCATATGTTTGAAAATCACATATTTTTCATTTAAAGAAAAACTCATTCTGATTTTCTTCCTTAAGGGATCAAGAACTCTATTATCATAATTTTTAAAGGACACATTTTGCTCAGCTTATTGCAGTCAATGTAGCCTTTTGTTAGGAAAATAACTTGAAATAGATGCAAATCATTGGCATTTTACAATTCCATTTAAATCTGTCTCTTTTTAGAAATCATTTTGAGAATACGTGACCTCAGAAAATAATAGCCAATCAGCCCTTTGTTAACATTGACAAGAGATTTGCTTTCTTATAACTTTACAGTTCTTTTAACTGAAGTTTGGGCATCTTCCCAGTGTGAGATTCTGTACGCACTGATAGGAAGCTCAGTCACCAAAAAACACTGTGAGTTCTATATACAGATCTGACACTTGTAGTCACTTTGTCTAAAAATATGAAATTAATGGAATTTAGTGGGAAATGGGTAAAATTACAGTTTAACTATGATTTAACCTGTGGAGAAAAGTTCCATGTCACACATACAATTAAATAAAACCATAAAAGAAGATAAATACAAAAAGATAGATATACACTCACAAGTGTAGTACATGTGTGTGTATGTATATAATGTGTCTAAGTCTATGCCTCTATCTACCTATCTATCTATCTGTCTGAGCATTAGCATGTGTCCAGCTTTTTTAATGATAGCATTTGTTTGAAGCTATCAGGTAAACTATCTTTAGGAGTTCATTCTGGATTTTGAATTCAGAAAAAGGAGTAAAATCCATCAAGAAAAAGCAATTTTAGAGGGATAAAAACTGGGGCCAAACAGGTTGTATAGTCTATTTCCTCTAAAAATAACCAACAGAAGGTCTGGCAGCCTGTCTTAGTTATCAGCAGCTTCCCTTCATTAAATCTAATTGCCATGAGGAGGCCATTTTAATTGATGCATGTAAAAAGCAATTTCAAGTCCACGGTGGTGGCCTCCAGCCTCTCTGGGGAGTAGGTAGTCCATTCTGCTGACTTTTATGTTCTCCTTAGTATGGGAAGATAGTTGAGATTACTAAAGACTGACCATTGGCCTGAATGTGTCAATGAGTTTATCAAGAGGATTCACAGTATATCTGGAATTGTGAGATGTAAATGACTTTACTAGAGAAATAGAGAAGAATGAATGAATGAATGAATGAATGAATGAATGAATGAATGAGCAAACAACTGTGGCAGAGCTGTGGCGGCTAAGCTTAGGCTTTACAAACATAGTGCATGGTGCCAACCCCGGCTTAAACTTTCATTCTCTGCAAATATGGACAAGTTTCTTAGTGTCCACACATGTAAAAGGAGGAAAAGAGCAGCACTTGTCTTGCTATAAAGATTAAATGAGTTAATGCACATTCACTATTGTCTGTTTTACTAAATAGCCTCAACTCAAGCTGGTAAAATGATGCAGAATTGTGTCCTATTTCACAAAAATTTAGTCTTTTTGTGACTAATTCATTCATTCTCCATATCATATTGTCCGATTTTATACTTTTAAGCCTCTTTTGCTTATAAAAATGACCAAATTTCATCAAGTGAGCCAAATGTTTGAGGTTTCCTAATGTTTTAGGGCAAACAGAAATGATAAGTAACACTAACCAATGCAAACTAACAGGCACAATAAAAATGTGGGTATCCTTTGTATAGTGGTAGAAGGACAATTTGCAAACTATTTTAAACAATACAATATCATTGAATTTATTTATTTTTTTAATGATGACATCAGAGACTTGGATTTATATTCATCAGAAATGAAAACTCATCCTATTGGTCAAGCTCATTTAGTAAATGCCTATCTACATGTATACTATGTTGAAGCATAATACTCTGTAGATCAAGGTGTAATAACTATCGTTGCTCAGTTGACCACTATGTGGCAGGCATCTTATTAATCTTCACAGTAGCCTAATGGTGCAGGTATTATTCCCTGTCGACAGGCACAGAGGTTAAATCACAGAGCTACTAAGGAGGAGGGAGCATGTGTAAACTCAAGTCTAGTGCTAAACTTTTTTTTTCTTTTAATTGATTTCAGAGAGACAAAGGGAGCGGGGGAGAGAGAGAAACATCAATGCTGAGAGTCACTGATCAGCTGCCTCCTGCACGCCCCCCACTGGGGACTGAGCCCGAAACCCCCGGCATGTGCCCTGACCGGGAATGAAACTGTGACCTCCTGGTTCATCTGAGCCATGCTGGCGGGGCAAAGATCAACTTCTTGAAGAAAATTAAGAAAGGAAACGTCACTAGAGCATTTTATAACAGCTTACAGGGCGATGGCCTGCAGAATTAGAGCGAATCCTCCCCGAAATGTGTTCTTTCTCCATTTTCCGCTGTGTGCCACCCAGGCATGCGCTGAGTAAGCGTGGGACGCTGCAGGTGACATAACACAGAAGTCATTCGCCTAAGTGGACAGAGTATACTAAATACATGATTTGATATTTATTTTTGTTGAAAATGAATCCAAGGTTGAGCAAAGTGCCAGCTAAGGTGCATTCTCTGTTCTGTCGCATCGAATATGAGGGAACTCAAATGCTCTGAATGCATCTTTACTGGCTCCATCCGTGATTAAATATTGTGATGCATTTCCTCTCGCACCCTGAATAACTAATTATTTTTATGACGATGGACTGCCATAAAATCATCTCTCTGAGGTTAACTTTTTGAAATCTTTTATTATTGGAAGGATCTTAAAGTCCCACAAATAATTTCAGGGAAAAGTATTTTGTTATATCTTGGAAAGGTTATAAATAGCTTCTGGTACTGATAGCGAATTTCTCCAGATTCTATGTTCCAAAGTTGAGATTTTCATTATATTTTCATGGTACTGAAACTAAATTAAAGCTGATCTTATTATAGAAAATGAATTGCATTCTATCTTAAGAACTCTTCTCACAATTCCATCTTATTGTAATATCAGAGGACAATACAGAACACCAAAGTAAAGATTTATTAGAAAGAAAAATATGATTAGCAAAAACAAACAGTACTTTTAATAAGTTGACTGTTTCAAGCTGCTTAGAGATTCCACAATAGAAATATCCACATGCCAATTGTAATGTTGCTTTGGCAAGTCCTAATGGCTTGATGAATAATGCATTCCCTATGTATTCTCAACTTTGCTTATATAATCCCCACCTTGTTCCATAAAAATCTCCAGGTCTATAGGAATGCATGCAGAGCAATGGGATTTTAAAAAGAAATGAGGAAATAGGGTCTAGTAAATACAAATATCTGAAAATAAGACAGGGATCTGATTAGTTCATAAGTTAAAACAATAATTTACAAGATGACCAGGCCCTATATAATAATAAAAAAAAAAGCAAATAGTTCCTTGGGTCTCTGGTTTACGGAGTATCTTTGGAGAGGCTGGGCTGAGCTACTGGAGGGAAAGGGACCTGATCCTAGACCTCCAAACTTTGTAGATTGTTTACCACATTAATAAAAAAAAATGTCCAGTGTGCCCTCTGGTGCATCTTTGTATCTATTCATGAATTATATGTGTATAAATCTGTCAATATATTATATACATAAAAATATATGAAAAAGATCAATTATATAAAATAATCAAAGTTGTAATCGTTTCTTCCTATGCCTCAAGGAATCATTTTCCCCCACTCTACCCCCACCAGGTTGGGCAGGAAAGTGCACTGATGCTCCCAGCCTATGAAGACATATTTCCTGCTAATGAAGAATCTCTTCCTTACCTCCCTAAACATCCCTACCTGTCTTTGTCCTGAAGGCTTCCAGGCATTTAGCAAATGGCTGTCCTCCACAAGTCCCTGGCCTCTAAACAACAGAAATTCACACCTCAAGTGTCTCTTCCTGCTCTAACTCAGTTCTCTCCATTTCTCTAAGATTTTTCCTCTGAAGAATCATTAACTTGTTCTACCAACACATCATACTGGACACAACAACCAGACCTCCACCAATATTGTTTTTCCCAGAATCTTTAGATAAATGGGAGTTTTGCCCATATTTTACTTCCACCATAGCAACCTCTCACTGCATTCCAAAACCTCATTTAACAAAATATAGAGGTACAAATTAAGGCAATAGCTTTTTGGCAGGTTTATCTCATATCACAGTGGGCAGAGGAATTTTTTCTTTTCAATACACTTTCTTAGATGGTTAATTTACATGACACCTTCAACTTTTTGCCACATAACTCATCTGCAGGAATCCCATAGTGTTCAACGGAATTTCACAGCATCCCCTCCTCTTCTAGGGCCATCCTGGTCACTGTGGCCATCAGAAGGATTTCCTGGGATTGGCACCACTGTGTATCTGTCTAGGTAGGATCTTATGTAATTTTACTATTAAAGCCCATTTTAAAGCACTTGAATGGCCAGTTGTAAGCATCTCTAGCATGACATTGGTCTAATAGTGCAATAAACACTAATAAGACTAATCCAGTGCTTAACTTCATTTGCCCCTGTTAAATGGCTCATGTGACAGGGGCAGCCTTAAAGGCAGCCTTCTCATAGACTCTGGAGTTTAAATTTCTATGGAGCAGAGGTAATCACTCACAAATGCAATGATCTCATTATAATCCAATCTGTATGTGGATAACTGAATTAGGACCAGATCACTTTTCTCCTTTAATTTCTTACTACCCTTGTCTGTCTGTCCTTGGTTAAGCAGCTATTAAAGTTTTTCTGCTTGTCAGTTCTGCCAAACAACATGGATAAGAAAACAAAGACAAATCATTTTTATTTTTGTTTTCCAGTTTTTCCAAGTGCAAAAAAGGTAGACTATCAAGACCAATACTCTACTGCCATGGGGCATTACTGACCAAGATAGTGACTATCAAGCCCAAGGAAATTTCTATAAAAAGTATTTTTATGAATACAAAACACTTTTCTCTGCCACACTTGAATACATACACTCTTCTCAGGTTCACCGAACTGAAATACAAGGTATTGACTTCACCATTTATTATGATAGAGTTGGCTGTGGTTACTTTGTCTGCCTGAGAACTCAACCAGATTTTAGTTGTAAAACTGGCCTCTATCAAGCCTTTATAGATTGATTTAGTGTTGGCTGAATATTCATAGATTCAGAGTGTTATTCAGAATATAAAAGAGAACTGACTCCCTTCCTCAGGGAACTTGTGATCTATTAAGCTAAAATATCAAAATGTCTTCTTTTATGTTTCCTTAATCTGAAATATTAAGTAGATATTATGAGATGAATATCAGTCTGTCCATACTGAGTCAAGATTTATTTTTTAGAAGAAGAAATGGCACTAATATTTAATGAAAGTGGGAGAAGGCTAGTACATGAGTTAAAATGATAATGAATAAAATCATCCAAAAATAAAAAATAAATAAAAGGATATAAAATGAATCAAATTATTTTTAAATAATGACATAAAAATTAAAATTATATATTTAAACTATATAGTAAACAAAGGGCATTTTAAAAATAAATAAACCTTAAAAAATATTATATGCTAGGGATAAAAGATACAATATCAGAACTACCTAACACTGTCTGAATTGACTAAAAAGCCCTTACCGTCTTGCTGCCCGACCAGAGGGCAACCCCAGGTACCTTCTTGAAAGTACCCTTAAATTAGCACCTTAGGAATTTCTCCAGACGCTACCTCATGTTGGACGGTCCAGGTACTCTTGTCCTCTTTTGGTAAAAATCTGTAGTTTTGGAAATCTGTAGTTTCTCCCGGGCTGCCAGTTTTTACCTAGTTTCCATTTGTTAGATCAGCACTTCAGTTAGTTCTCTGCTGGGCCCTTGCTGGGCTCTGCTCTGCGCTCCTTCCCTAGTCTCCGCTTCCTTGCTCTGCAGATTTTATGGAACAGGGGAGCTGTGTCTCCTCCTTGTTCGCACCCATGTGCTGCCCCTAAGCTCCATCCCCTTTGGAAAAACACTTCAGACAGAACTGTAAAGGCCTTGAATAACTGAGGACACAGCTACACACCCAGGGGATGAGCACTCATTTTGAGATCTTTAATGCCAAGGGAAATCCCAGAGACAAGGCTGATGAGGAGGAGCTAAGCCACCCCAGAGAAGAAGCCACATGAAAAGTGGCTCCTAATAGGTGTTCTCTGGCCCTGACTTCTGGCTTGAACCAAAGTCCAGTTGTCACAGATGCAAAGGCAAATTTGACCCTTGCTTGGGACCATCCCTCAGTCTACTGGTTTGGTTGTGGGTATTGGTCAATGAACAAGAAACTGCTCCCTCTAGAGGATTCCTGTTCAAACACAGTTTTGTTTTTGTTTTTGTTTTTGTTTTTGTTTTTGTTTTTGTTTTTGTTTTTGTTTTTTGGCTCAAGCCTAGTGCTTGATTTGCCTCTAACTTTCTGTGCATCTCATTTCAGTCATACCCTCATCTGAGGCTCTGGCTGAGGCACCTGATAATTCAATGCTTTACATTTAGACTAAGGCAACGTTTCCAGGAATAACTTACTTGATTGAAGATATCGCCCAGCGTTTTTACAAGATAACCAAGCATTGTTATGATTCATGCCAAATTAATTTGAAAATTAAAAAAAAAATTGGTCCTTCTAAAAATAGATCCCTTCCCAAAATGAAAATTTCCTTTCTTTGAGTACACAGGAGACCAACAACAATGACTTTCAGAGACATCCAAAGCAAAGGGAATTTTCTTCAGATGTTCACTATACTACCAAAGCTGGGTTCCTCACCTCAAAATCTGACTAAATTTTTAAAATTACCAAGAATGAAAAACAATGCTTCTACTGTAAATATTTAATCAATGAAGCCACTGATAAACCAACCAGAACTACATTAACATGCTTCAGGATTCATTGTTTAAAACATAACATCTTCAAGAATGCTTCTACCCATTCAACTTTAAAGTAGAATCAAATGACAAACCTTCAAACACACTGATACAGTAACATTGACTAATATTCTAAACTACATGTTTCATTCAGCCATCCTTTCAAAGCCAAACATATTCATCAATTGATTGAGAAGAATGAGAGATTGACTCAGAACCCAGCAGCAGGCTTCTCTCATACAGTTGGGAAAATGGAGTTTGCCAGACTGTCAAATCCACTATCCATCACTTCTTATGGAATAGGCTGATTTAGTGTCACAGAGGGAATGAGGTGACAAGTAATGTGAAATACCAGAGGTACATAGGGAAACAGTTCCCACAAATCTACATCACCCAAAATGGCACATAGAGAATGCAAGACTGAAAAATGATCTCCTCTCTCTAATATCAGGTTGTAATTACGCCAGGAATAGGGAATTATATTCCCAGTTGGAAAGTAACCTTTATATGTTATCTGTAACTAAAATATTTTAATCACAAAGTCAAAAAACATTCTTTTGCAGTATGATATAGAATTAAAACAGTATTCTTTTTACTTCCATTCACACAATGGACACATATTTATAAGAGAGAAATTTATTACCATGACGTCTTACCTCAGCCAAATAAATTCTGTTCTCAGGGCTCCCTCCCTCTGAATGCCTCATTGTCTAGAAAGTCCTTCTTCTGCCCCAAAGGCTTACTCAATGCTATCCAATTACAAAAAGTTATGATGACTACAAGCAAAAATCAAGACTCCAAAGGAGAAATCCATGAATTCCAAGTCAAGTCACTTCTCCAAAGACAAGGACAAACAAATGTTCAACAAGCACATGCAGTAATTTTCAGCTTTACTAATTATTAAAGAAATGTACATTAAAAAACAATAAAGTACCATTCAGCATACACTCAATTAGAAAAAATAATAAAAAATTCTCAGTGCTATCAATGTGGTAAAACAGAAATACATTGTTCATAATGACGTATCAACTGGATTTTACTCTTTGGGAACCTAAGATGGTAATATATATCTAGAATCATAAAAGTGTTCTTAGAAAATGGGGGACATCTATAATACTTTCAACAATAAAAGAATTTAAAAAAAAAAGCATTCTTGCTATTTGACCCAGTCATTATAGAACTTATCCTAAAAAAAACTCTCAAGCATAAACATAATATGGGCATGAAGATGTTTTTCACATAAACACCAATAATATGAAAAATTAAAAACACTAAAAATAGGGGAATGTTTAAGTAAATGCCGTTGCTTCAGTTCGATAAGATATCATGGAGCCATTAAAAATTACAAATATAAACAGTATACAAACAACACGAGCAATGTTAACCATACACTATTAAGTCTGAGATTGTGTGTGAACAACCTGGGGAGACACAGTTGCTTTTTGTGGAAACCTGTTTAGGGGTAGTGCTTGTTACCAATGGCAAACTGGGGGGATGACGCGAGGTGGTTGCAAGGTGGCATTTCTGACCGTCTTATCCACTGTAGGAAGGGCATTCCCTGGTAGCCAAGGAGCCTAAGGAGATGTGTGAAATGACAGCAGCAGGTCTGTCGCCTGAGTCACGAAGTGTGGCTACCGGAGACAAGCCTGGGAGCGACGGGGCCTTGGTAAGACCGGGAAGGCAGTTTGGGACCAAGTCGCGCCAAAGCAGTAAGGTGAGGGCCTGGTCCGCAAGGGAAGGGCCCTGAGGCCATGCTGCTCCTGCTCCCATCGCTGTTCTCCGTGGCGCTGTGATAAGCAGCAATATTATTCCCACTCCGAAAACCTTCCCACGCCAAGGCAGCGTGGAGCCGGACTGCTGCGTGCCTCCCGCACGCTCGCGGGGCGCCTGATTCTCACCGGGGTCCTCTGCACCTCTACCGCACTTTGTCGCTTTAACCTGAACTCTGAGCTCGTCATAGCATTTGCCTTGTATTGTTTCCCTTCCTTTCCATGCACGATCTGCTTCCTTACCGACATGGTGAATTGCAAGGGAGTAAGTATTATGTATTTTACATTTTTTAGCCCTTCCCAGACTTCGCACAATGATGGCTGTATGGTGGGTGAGTGACAAAAGTGTGCTTACTACAGCAGAAAATTTCTCTGACTTATCTTTAAAACACACCCACGAGCATCACACTCATTACAATATGTAATTAGAAAATTACTTAATTGTTCAGTGAGGTATTGAGCAATAGTCCAATGCAAACCTGTCAGCGGGGCTGACTCCAAAATGGGTACTTGTTAAGAACCGACGCATACTGAATAGAGGGACAAAAGGGAATACACTTGAAGCTTCCTTTTTGGAAAGTTAAATAACATGTTTCTACAAGACATGGATTTAGACTGATAATTAAATAGGTATAATTCTTAAATAGGCAATGCTTTATAAATGATAAGAAGTCAACAAAGCCAGGGAACTAAGAAACTGACTTTGGGGTAAAATTTTAATCTAGAATGCACAAATTCTTAACATAAATAAGTCCTTTAATGAAACATGTTCAATTTTTCTGTAACTTTATTTTATAGTGGAAGGGAAAATCTTCCATATGTTAACATATCTTTAAAGTTAGTTATATACTGAGGAACAGTTCACAGAGGTTTCATTAGCTCCAGATGTTTTCTTCCCTACATCTGCCTGGATCCCCCTAGTCTTTGTGTTCTCTCTCCATGTCTTTCTAGTCAAGGTCACCAGCTAAGAAATGAAAGAAAACATACTTTGCCTTAGCATATGTTTCTTTTAATGGCTCCCCATCCTTGTTAGGATGAGAGCCAAGCTCTGTAAACATGGTCACAACAAAACCTGGCCTGCTGGCCCTACCTTGTTCAGTTTCTGTCCACTGCCCCATCATTGCTGCACTTACTGTACTGTAATATAACTGTGTTTTGTGGTTTTTTTGTTTGGTTGGTTTTTGTCTTTATCTCCCCACTAAGGAATACATCCCCTGAGGACAGGTACCACCTTGTTTATTGCTATTACTTCCAGTGCCGGTTGTAAATTCTGAATATCAGAATGACCCGTGGATATGGACACTGATATAGGTCAGTTCCCTTCATTGCAAAGGTGGATGTTACAGGGGAAGGCACCATGCCTATTTGCTAATAACGTCCAGGAAATAAAGAAACATTTGCTTTAAAAGAGGCACCGCTCAGTCTTTGAAGAAATGCTTTATGAAGTTTGCTCAGCAACTTTATTTTTTATCCAAGATGGTATAAAGCCAAGTACAAAAAGTCCATATCTACTAAAAACTCCTCAAGTGTTTCAAATAAAACTTAATACCCTGGAAACACTTGATAATTGTGGCCATCCCTCAGGGCCCAAAGCCTAGATCTACAGAGGGCACCACATTTGTGAGTTCAATGTGCTAGATTTTATGTCTACAAACATAATTCCATTCTGAATTTGAAGAAAGTGTTTAAATTCTGTGTACCTAACATTCGTGAAGATAAGAACAATAGAGAATTTCCACATCCCACTTTGACTTTCTACAATGGAACTACCCATTGGTATGAATTGAAGGGATCGCAAAAAAGTGGAGAGGTTCAGTCACTAAAATAGAACATATTTTTTTCCCCAAAGCTTCTTGTCTCCCTGTTTAGCTTGGAAAAAAGTGTGTAATAATTACTGGAATCTCTGAGAGTGTATCTTTTCCTGAATTTTCAGTGCTTACTTAGGAAAACACTTTCTAGTCTCCAGACTTAATAAATGACTTTTCCCCTAGGTTCCAGTTGCTCTCATATGAATGAAATCCCCTAGAACTAAAAATATTATCAGAAAAAAAGGGTTTTTCAGTGTCTAAAATTTTATTTTGGAAACCATTTCATTATGGAAGAGAAGATTGAAGTGATCTGAAACTTAGCTTCTGCTGAGACACAGTAAGCTGCTGGTAGGATTTGGTTTGTCCCTCCCCAGGCACTTTAGGTTTGGGTACAATCAGTGGAAGCCAGGGCAAAGAGCTGTAGTGCTCAGAGCCAACCACCTAGATTTGGGTCCTAGGTCCACCAATTAACAACTATTTGGCCCTGGACAAATCACACCTCTGTGTGCCTCAGTGCCTCGTATATAAAATGTGGATCATGGTGGCACCCATCTCTTTTTCATTCTTTTGCGAAAGAAATAACATAATGTGTTCTGTAAAACATTTGGCATTATACTTGGCCCAGTTGATCAGTGGACCAAATATGGTCCACAAACATCTTTTATTTGACCTTTTCAGATTTAATTGACCTTTGCCGATTTAAAAATTGTGTAAGTACCCATATAAAGTGAGATACTTGGCTTTTAACAAAAGCAAAAGGTCAAGTACAGCAGATACTGCTGGCTGGTGCCCACCCTATCCCCACTGCTCCCCTGCAGCTTGGAAGGACGGCCCCTTATTAACTAGAAGCTCCCTACCTCAAGCAGTCTCTCTGCCCAGTTACCATCACCAGCTTCCCAAGCCCTTAGAAGCATGATTCTGGGGCATGCTCTAAGCAGTTTCTCATAAGATACTCAAAGGTGTCTACACTAATTAATGTACCTTTTGAAAAAATAGACTTTATTTTTTAAATCAGTGTTAGGTTCATAGCAAAACTGAGCAGAAGGCACAGAGATTTCTCTGCCCTCACACATGAATAGACTTCCCCGTTATCAACATCGCCCACCAGAGAGGCACATCTGAACCTGCGCTGACACATCATCATCATGGTGTTGTGCATTCTATGGGTTTGGAGAAATGTATCCATTATTATAGTATCTTACAGCATAGTTTCACTGTCCTAAAAATCCTCTGTTAATGTACTTTCTGTTGGCTTTTTTCCCTTCCCAATCTTACTTCCCCTTTCTCTCACTGTGCTTCCTGGGACCAATTCCCCCCAAAACTGCCTATGTTCAAATTCTAATGTCAGGATCTCATTTTGAACAGATCATGACCCCTCTTCCAGGTCAGCAATGCCCGTAGCTAAGTATATGCAGCTCTCCAGCTCTCCACGCCCCCCCCCCCCCCGCCCCCTGGCACATCTACACAAGCAGTTTCCCTTGGCCCACTATGTCCATTCAAAGGACCTACCTGCTCTGTGGACATCTGAGCTTATGATCCAAGAGCCAGGCCAACACCCTTAATTTTATGATGGAAGCTACAGAGCGCAAAGTGGGTTAGACAGAAGTTCAACCTGAGGGCTAAAACCCAAAATTTCTGACTCCAAGTCCCTCGCTCTAAGATGCCCGATTTCTTTGAGGCAAATACTGCTGGTCACAGGGTCTCCTACAGCTGATCCTCCAGCCTACTTTTCTCCTGCTCATCCATTCCAATGTCCTCCTCTTCGTTTGCACTTCAGGTGGGTAAAGCTTGGGAATGGAAGGGAGAGAGTGACAGCCAGTGAAGACACAAGTAGAAAGGAGTTCTCTATTTAGCACACACAGGCAAGTCCTCTTACACTCCTGCAGGGGACAATCCTATTAGGAGCTGCAGAAAAGAAAAAGTCTGCTGACCAGCCCCAGAGACAGGCCAGTGAGAGATCACATGAAGCTCTGGGAACCAGAGAGAAGAGCAGAGGGAAATGGACAGAAACTCTTTGCAATGAGATTAGAAAGCAAATCTGATTTATTTCCTATCTCAAAAATCTATCTGTGATTAAAAAATATTGTTCAAATCAATCTTGATATATCTTAAAATTGGGAAATTTGAATCAGAAAACTTAGTTGGAGTCCCAGATTCACTTTCTAAATTGTTGTGTAATATTTGGCAAGTAGCTTAAACTCTCTAGGACTTTGTTTCCTCATCTGACAAATGGGTATAATAACAATCCCTGCCCTGCCTATCACACTGGGTTGTTAAGGTCAAATGAAATTGCATTTATAATAGTTACCATACATGGAATACTTAAAATATTCCAGGCACAATGCCAGGAGCCTTACATATATTTTCTTATTGAATTCTCAGTACTTCGAGATTGGTTGCTATTACCCCCCCATTTTTCAGAAGAGGAAACTGAAGCTAGAGGGGCTTAGCCACACACCATGGCCACACAGCTGTGAAGTGTTATTCCTGAAATCCAAACCCAAGCTGTTCAGCGTCATAGCCATGCCCAAGTCTCCACACTACTCTCTGAAAAAGCACTCTGTAGTAAGTACTAACATTATGAATTCTACATTCAAAGCATCATTTAATTAATATCTTATTTTCAGAAAGACAGCTAGACAGGTATATAAAGTAGTTTCATTAACAGAACTGATACTGACTCCATGGTACCGTGAAATTTTGGCCACTATCACAGCCTTCTTGGTGATATGCTATGGTCATTACTGAGTTTTAAGTAGGGGCAGATCTAAGATCAAGCCACATTTTACTTTGTAATGAAAAGGTATGAGGTTTGTCTAGTGTTAAAGATGTCAGGTTTTGCCTACAAAGCCAATACACTTTCCAAAGGGACAAGTGTCTGTAGATCATTGTATTGTTTTAGGTAAGAGTTCACAGATTTCTTTAAATACCTCTGCATTTTAAGGATTTGGCTGTAAGTAATTGAAGTGCTTTATAATATAGCAGGTTTATAGCTATCTCCATGAACAAAATATCTTCTGCCTGTCTACCCACTTTCCTTATCAGCTAACTGGTCTCAGAGTCAACCCCAAAGATAACCAGTATCTGGAAAAATTAACAAATGATGACACAGTCAAAAAAAGGAGACAAACTAAGCATGTATGAACACTACGGCATCTGTTCTCATTCTCCCAATACAAGTCTTACTAGAATAAAATCATTGGCACCATCTCAAAGCATGTATCTAAGCTGCTGGGTAGGCCCCAGTGCATAGACACTATCCCTTCACTCACCTTCCAGAAACTCACAGTCTTACACTCGTAGGCAGAAAATACACAATAAATCCCAAAGACATGGGAGTCAGGCTTTTGTGTGCATGTGATTGGGAAAGGAAAGAATGTGAGAGGCAACTTTAGAAATTAAGACAAATAGCTGTAGGAGGTAAATGTCCAAAAGTAAATTTCTGGACTGCCAAGCTTCTGTATCAGTTCACTAACCATCCATCAAGAGCTTCCTATAAGCCAGGCTTTGTGTGGTGCCCTTGAGAGCCTGCAATCCATAAATAGCATATATCTAGTGAACTTGATCTTAGACCTCCTTAACTCAGACAACTGACAAATTGTTATGTTCAGAGCTGGCAACCTAGAAATGCTTTCGTGTATGTTTCCCCTTTCTGGTAGCAAAGCACATCTTATTTCAAAATCTCTCCATTATGAGTGAGGCAGCCTTTGATGGAAGACATAATCCCAAAATGCAAAATTTCACCTAATCTGACATCACAAAGCTCATCATTTACGAGTAAATTTGTCAGACAAGGGGTTAGTTCCCTGAGAGTTCATATTTTACCTTTAAAAAAAAAAAAAGGCATAACAAAATCATTTAAAATTGTTTTCTCTTTATATCTACTAGTATATGTAAGACTTGGTCTTGAAGTATTTATTTAAAACAGATTTTTGTACTGTATAACAGAACAATATAAAAACAGTCACATGAAGAGTGTTCGCAAACTTCCTTTGTCCCATAACTTGCTTCCCTCTCCGCCTTCCTAAATTAGAAGGGTCACCTTTTGCGGATGGAGGGGTTCATTCTGCTCCATGATAGCAAATGCCACGAAAGCAAGGGGAGCCTGAGGGGTAGAGAGTTCAGCCGGATCCAGGTTGCGGGCTCCATCCCCAGTCAGGGGCGGGCAGGAGGCGGCCCATCAATGACTCTCTCATCACTGATGTTTCTCCCTCTCTCTCCCTCTCCCTTCCTCTCTCTGCAATCAATAAAGATATATTTAAAAAAACAAACCAAAACCAAAAGGCCTGAATAACTCAGTTGTTTCGGCAGCGGGACTGCGCCTCTGCCCACCCCCCAGAGGCCGGCCAGCTGTGCCTAACATGCTGCCAGGCCTCGGGCAGAGCCTCTGGCTCCTGGAGGCTCAGAGAGCATGCCCCACACACCACGGGGAAAGCTCTGGGGACAGAGCAAGTGGGTGGCACCGATGTGAAGAGTTCAGAGAAGAAGAAAACTGGAGGGCGAGGAAAGAACTGCTCACCTACAGGACGGACAGGAAGGCCGATGGGAGGGAAGGGCACGAGAGGTGCAAGGTGCGAGGTGGCGACATCCTGCCCCTGCTGAGACCCTGCTGTGGGGGGAGGGGTGCATCACAGGCAGGGGCGAAAATGAGCCCACATGAGCCACTTGTGCCCAGTGCTGGGACTGAACGGAAGGGGACACACGCTTTGTGGCTGCCCTGCACCCTGGGGGCATCCTGCGCCTGGTAACGCGGTGCCAGTTCATTTGGGGCAATCGAGAGATCCGCTGGCAGCCCTTCGCCCCTCCCTCAGCAATCAGCGCAGGCTTGGCAGGCCAAGGGAGCCGGTCACATCCTGCACACACAATAGAGAAAATCGGATTCCCCTACAAGGTCTGCTGTAGGAGCAATCCTGAAAGCAGAGGCAAAAGCATTCTTTTTCTGTAGACCTGAGCAAAAGATTTTAGGACATTTCTTCACACTGGCTACCTGGTAAAGGTGACAAAGGTCAGAAAGCTAAATTTTCTAGAAGTACATAGGTGCACGATACAACTGTCCCCCCTTATCCATGGGGAATATGTTCCAAACCCCCCAGTGGGTTCCTGAAACTGAGATTTGTACTGAATCTACTATGCTTATCGTATACATACATACCTATAATAAAGTTTCATTTATCAGTGAGGCACAGGAAGAGATTAACAACAGTAACTAATAATAAAATAGAACAATGACAGCAATATAAAAGGTATGTGAATGTGGTCTCTCTCTCAAAATATCTTACGATACTGTACTCACCCTTCTCGTGATGAGGCGAGATGATGAAATGCCTGTGATGAGATGAAGTGAGGTGAGCAACACGGACCCTAAAGTAGCTATAATTCTGCTATATGAAGAAAAGGAAAATAAACTTGAAATGAATGGGGGAAAAGGAAATCTCAGCAGAGAAACAAAACTTATAAAAAAAACCAACTGGATTTTTTAAATTGAAAAATACAATATCTAAAAATACTTTTAAAAGTTAGTGGGTAGACTTATAGTGGGGGAAAAAGGCAGAGAATTTGAAAATAGATCAAGAGAAATAATCCAATCTGAAGAACAGAGAGAAAATAGAATGAAGGGAGGAAAAGGCATGACTAAAACCTCAGAGACATCTGAGATAACTTGAAAGATCTAAAATACTTTTAATTGGAAAAATAGAGGTGAAAAAAATTGAGACAGAAAAAATATTTGAAGAAATAATGGCTGAAGACATTTCAAAATAAGTAAAAGCCCGGCAGGTGTGTCTCAGCTGGTTGAGCATTGTCCTGTGCACCAGGAGGTCACTGGTGTGATTCCCCTTCAGGGCACATGTGCCCGGGTTGCAGGCTCAATCCCCAGTAGGGAGTGTGCAAGAGGCAACTGATCAATGTTTCTCTCTCATTGACATTTCTATCTCTCTCCCCTTCTCTCTTCCTCTCTCTAAAATCAATAACAAAACAAAACCAAAAAAAAGGTAAAAGAAATAAACTTATAGACTCATGAAACTCAGTGAACCCCAAACAAAATAAATGAAAGGGATACTCTGCTTAGATACATCATAATTCTGCTGCTTTAAAAAAAATCTTGAAATAAGCTAGAAAAAAATGATGCATTACAAACAAGAAATAAACATTCAAATAAACATGAAATTCTCATCAGAAACCATGGAGGTCAAAAAAAAACCCAGAAACAAAACCATACAAAATTTTTTCTGTGGCCACAGTTGAATTGAATTAGAAATTGATAACATTAAGATATGTAGGAAAACTTCAAGTGTTTGGAAATTATTTTTAACTGACAGCAAAACTACCACATATCAAAATTTGTGGGACATAGCTAAAGCAGTGCTTTGAGGAAAATATATATACTTATATTAGAAAACAAGAAAAATTAAAATCAATAACCTAAGGTTTTAGCTTAAGAAGTTAATAATAATAGTAGTAGTAGTGGTGGGAGTAGTAATAATAATAATAAGAGCAAAGTAAACTCAAAGTAAGTCAAAAGAAGGAGGTAAAAGCAGGAATGAATGGAATAGGAAACTGGAAAACAATAGAAAAAATTAACAAAACCAAAAGTTGTTTTTTTTAAAAGATCAACAAAATTGACCAACTTCCAGCTGCAATGCTTAAGAAAAAGGAGAAAGAAAAGAAAGCACTAATATCAGAAAAGATTTATCAAAGCTGATCTTACAGACATTATAAGATAATAACAGAATACTAAGAACAATTTTATGCCAACCAATTTAACAACTCAGATGAAATGGACAAATTTTTTTTGAAAGTTACAAATTAGCAAAAGGAACACAAGAAGAGACAAAAGCTGAATAGCATGTATCTATTAAATAAATTGAATTCCCTATTGAAAATTATTCCCCAAGAGAATTCCAGGCCAAACTGGTTTTACCAATAAATTCTAAGAAACAGTTAAGAAAGAAATGCCAATCTTACAGATACTTTTTCAGAAAATAGAAGAGTAGGACACACTGCTCAACTCACTTTACAGGGCCATAGAATACAATACCAAAATCTGAGTAAGACGATTATAAATTATATCTTAAATAAAGTTGTAGAATTGAAAAAGTGAAGCCCTATAACTATGTACCCCTGTAACAAAGTCTTGGATCCTACACAAATGACTTATAGAAAAGCCTCGAAGGACCCGATTATATAATACAGCCTCAGGTGAAACAGATAGTATAACAGGTACTCTCTGGATAATTTTCTAATGATTTTGTTCTATAGCCAAGAAACTATAGCCCTCAGGTCAAATCCAGCTCCCACTTGTTTTTGTATTTCCTGAAAGCTAAGAACAACTTTCACATTTTAAAAATATTGTTTTTTTTTAAAAAAAGTGACAGTGACTATATATGGCCTACAAAGCCTAAAATATTTACTCTCTGACCTTTACACAAATAGTTTGCTATCCTCGTTAGGCTAAAAAGTTTATGACAATAAGTAATTTTATTGTTCTACTAGCAGCAGTGGGTATGCAAAACTCTCAGAAACATGGGCACCTGCCAGCTCTCCTGTCCTGGCTTCCCTCCACTTAGCTTCTGCCCCCTATTGATTGATTGAGTGATTCAATAAGTATGCAGGTAAGCCCTGTTATAGATCAGTCACTGTACCATTATATCTGCAATATAATGGGGAACAAGATAGGCAATCCAGCCCTCGAGGAGCCTACGGGTTCTACAGAGGAGGCCTCAGTGTTTACTCAGTGAAGGGCCCCATTGTCCCAGCAAGGCTTTACCAGGGCCACATGGGTGACAACTCCTAGGGAAGCCCAGCACTGCTTCCTCATGTTCCCACTGCTGGGCTGGGTGTCACGCTTCTCTGCACCTAGGGTTTCTCACTATTGTAACATAGAGATGATAACACACTTCAAGAGAAAAGATGAGCGTATACAATGGAAATATCAGATGCTATGGTAGTCTTGTAACTTTCTCAACTGGCTGTTTCAAAATTGTCAATCCTTGTCTCAAATGGAAGCTCCCTGTTAAATCTCAACAGGGTGGGGCAAAAGCAGGTCTACACTTGTTCTTATGGAAAATTATACAATAATAAACTGTGTTCTGCGTGCTCATAACTGTAAGCCTACCTTTGTCCCACCCTGCATTTAAAATAAAATGAACACGGTTGAACATTAGGAAAAGATAATGCCTAGGAGGTTTGTTAATGTACCCCCAAATACCTCCCTATTTTAAACTTAATGCCAAAATCTCCAGATTCAAAGCATATGCATCTTAATGTGCTAAAATGCATTAGCTAATGTTCATTTAGCCACTGATCATTGAGTTCTAAATCAGAGGGTATAAGAAACACTGTCAAAAGGAGTCAATGCAACTGAGGATATTCTCTGGATAAAGTGCTTGGAATCAAGTATTTATTTCATGAAATAGAAAAATTTGGTGGAGAGAAGACCTACCAGAGGGAAGATATATGTGAGAGTGCTGAGTAAGATAGTCATGTTAATAAGGCAATGTGGTGACTGAAATGAACAGAATGACCTGGAATTGCAGAGAAGGTGTCACCAAAGACAAAAGTGAAACAAGACTAATGGCACATCATCGGCAAGCCAGTAGCTTTTCTATGATACAGCAGAGCATCATGACAAATTACGGCCTAGAAAAAAGAAGCAGACAGAATAATATCAAATAGCTCTTTTAAAAATACCAACAACCTTCCTTACTAATTTTTATTAAACAGGAATCACTTGTAACAGTCAAATCAGGTTGGAGAGAAATGACCTCCATTGTATATAAACTGTTTAAGGTTTGACTTCTATTATTACTTCTACAGCGGAAGAGGGAAAGAGAAAAGAGGGAGGGAAATACAAAAAGGGAAGAGGAGAGATGTTGAAGTTGCATCACCTCTTCACAGGGCGCTTCCCCAAAGGCAGAGATTGTGACATCCTCAGGTGTCTAGCCCCAAACTCAGTCTGACATATATAGACAATTAATCATGGTTTTTGAAATAAACATGGTGATCAAATTAGTGAAAAATTGACAAATCTCCACTTGGCTTCGTTGTTATAGCTATAAACTGACCCTGTTCTCGCCTATCTTTTGGTCTTTCATTTTTTTCTATGTTAAAAATTGAATGATTATAGAAATCAGACCTTAAAATGTGAAGGAAAAAACTCTTTTTCAGATGGATTACAAAGATCAATAACAAAGAAAGAAAATGTCTCTGGATTTATTAAGCTCAATTAAGCATCTTATTTCAATTCACTGTAAAATATTTTACACCCACACACACAAATACACACACAGGAATACTTCCTCCCGAATAGCTATCTGGGAAAAAACTCCAACCATGCTTTATTTATATTTATAATAAGATGTTAGCATATTCATTCATCAGGTACCCATTTGAAGCAGCCTCAGCTAACCAATTACTATAATAATTCTTAGCTCCAGTAGAACCTCCCGGCAGGTACATCTAAACACCTGGGAAGCTAGAATCCCCTCCATCTCAGAGCTGTGTGAATCCTTTGTTAAAATTAATCACCTGTAAATTAGGTAACATTACAGTAGACCTCATACCTGGCCCTGAAAGTAATGTTTTGTGTAGAAATAACATACTTTAAGGTGGCTATTTAAAAAGTATTATTAAGTTTTAGATGTAAGGGATAAAGAAGCCAAGCCTTTTAAAAAATAATAAGAGATAAGAGTGGAGAGTTACATTCTAAATCACACCTGCCTAAAAAAAGATACTGACTTTTTACTTCTCATTCCATTATATTTGAAAAGAAATTCCGTATCAATTGTAACAAATATACCACTCTGGGATGTTAATAATGGGGGATGCTGTTTGTGTGATGGACTAGGGGTGTATGGGAACTCTGTACTTTCTGCTCAGTTCTGCTGAGAACCTAAAACAGCTATTAAAAACAAAGTATAAATAAATAAATTCTAAGGACTTGAATATTTTACAAAAAAAAGACCTAGTTAGAGGACATTTCTTTTCCAAGAATGAGACAAGGAATGAATGACCCTATGTATTAAAGATAACAGACTGTTTCTAAAATTACAGATATGAAGAAAGTTTCCAATGGAGAATAGCGATATATCACCAAGATTCTCTAATTTTATAAACCCTACTGGAGAGAATCCCAGGCCAAAAGAACTCCAACAAATCTGTTTGATGGTTTGGTATGCAACGCAGAGATACAGGAAATGATTGCTTTTCCCATATCCTCCCACCCTCCAAGATTTCAGTCTTTACTTATTGCTGCCCAGCCTCCTGTTTGTGCCCGAATAACTCTCTCCTTTTGGGGACATCCTTAGCCTAACTGTCGCATGCTCTCCTTGGCTTCTGCTTGTTTCTCCAAAGCCACACAAAATCATTCTCTGCTCTTCCAGAATAGGTCAGAACAGAACACGCTCTGCCCAAGTCTCCTCCTGTGGCAGTAAACCACTGACTAGAATGACGCTGGCCTGCTGACCTGATGGGAAACAGAGCCAGAAACCCGCTCTAGACTACCCAGGGGAGTGCCTCAGTCCCAGGAACTGCGCGGTCAAGGCACCCCAAAACCAGGCTCACACGCCTCTGAGCGCACCTCTTACTGCTGTCCCTTCCAGCCTGCCTGGGCTGTTCTGCAAACATGTTAGGCGAGATAGCCTCCGCAGCGTTGCACTTGGAATGCGGTTCCCCACGAGGGAAGCGCGGTTGGCTTCCTTACCTCCTCCTAGTCTTCAATTTGTCATCTGCCCCAGAACACCCTTAAGATTGACCTCTTCAACACATTTTCCCCCTTCTCTACTTTTATTCATAATACTTATAACATGACACTTACTGTAGTCTACAGACTTTACTGATTTATCTTCTCTCTTCCCTCCCTGGAAGGCAACCCCCAGGAAGGAGAGGGGGGCAAAGCCCAGTAAGTAAGAAAAGCTGCGTCATGGGTCCCTTCTTTAGAGCTCAGTAATTCACATTATTAGCATGGCGAAGGCTGCCAAATATTGTAAAAAAGAACAAGTTTGAACTTTCTCAGTAACAAATGTTTTTAACTTTGTTAAACTTTTGTAAACACTTATTAAGAGCTATCAGAACATATAATAGGGGAGCTATCTAAGAGAAAGCGTGCCTTTTCCTTTCTCCTGTGTTTTGCTTCCTTCTTTTCTGGTGTTCTTCAAAATCACAAAGACCTTCTTCTAAATAAATATATTTGCCTTCTGTGGGTGCTTTTTCTGCTTGGCCTCTACCCTGCATACCTAGGGGGCCAGCAGACCCTTCCTGAAGCTTCTCCATCTGTTCATCTACTATCTATTCTGTTGGCTCTGCTAGTTCTCTGAACGCTCTTTCTTGGTTTTCTTCAGTTGTTTCTTATCTCCCTTTAACTTTTAACTATATGAACCTCCAAAAGTTAAATCATTGTCTTCTCTTCTTTCATGTTTTTGCCTTTAGAGAGACTGTTCTTATATTTCAACTATCACTTCTATATTGATCCTCATGCCAACCTCATTGGACTCTCTCCAGAGCCTCCCAGTCTTTTGAATAAGACTGAAAATGAAAAATAGAAATAATAGTACAAAAAAAAACTCTCATTGATGTTTATTACAGTGGGGAAGAAAAAGATACAGTAGACAAGGAAAGCAGAGAATTTTTCTCTTAAGGAGTCCTGCCTCCCCATCAACTCTATTTATATGCATTAAGAAATTGGAGGAGGCCCTTGCATATAAGAAAATAAAAAATCCAGGTATATATTTTGGGGTTTGCATTTGAATATGCAATCTGGGAATTCAAAAGTCATTTAAAAATAACTTTGCACCATATTAAACAAAATTAACTCAAAACTGACCATAGACTTAAATATAAATCCTAAACCTAAAAATAGAACTTCTAGAAGAAAACATAGGAGAAAATCTTTGTGATATACTTGGGTTGGGCAAAGAATTATTAGAAAAGGTACAAAAAGTATGAACAATAAGAGAAAAAAATTGAAATTGGACTTTATTAAATCAAAAACATTTGCTCTTTGAAAGACACTGTTAAGGGAACAAAAAGACAAGCTACAGACTTGGAAGAAAAAAATTGAAAGGCATATCAGATAATGAGCTTGTATCTAGAATATATGAAGAACTTACAACCAATCAATAAGAAAGTAAACAGCCCAATTTTAAAAAGGTGTGTGTGGGGGTGGGGGTGGGGATTTGCCAAAGAAGAGATACAAATGGCCAATAAGCAAATTAAAAGATGTTTAATATCATTAACTAATTAGGGAAATGCAAAGTAAAGTTACAACAAAATACTACTATACACCTACCAGAAGAGCAAAAATTCAAAAGACTGACCATACCAAGAATTTGTGAGCATGTGGAGGGACTGGAACTCTCATACACTGCTGATAGGAACACAAAGGGCGCTGCCATCATGGAAAGACTTTGGCAGTTTTCTACCAAGCTAAACAAACATTAACCAAACGACACAATAATCTCACTCCTAGGCATTTACCATAAATGAAAGAAAACACATGTCCATGCAAAGGCCTGCATGTAAATGTTTATAGCAGCTTTTTCACAACTGTCAACAGCTGGAAACAACCCAAATGTCCATCATCTGGTGAGTAGATAAATCAAATGACTTCTGTGATAAAAGGGACTAGACTGCTGACACATGCATCGACAAGAATGAATCTCAAAGCATTAGGCTAAGTAAGAAAAGTCAGATGCAAAAGGCTACATACTGATTCTAATATATATTCTATTTAATTCATTCTGGAAAAAGCAAAGACAGAAATCAGATCAATGGTTGCCAGGGGCTGATGATGGGAAAAGCATTTGATTACGAAAGGATTACAGAAGACTTTCGAGGCCCTTCCCTGTGTGGCTCAGTTGGTTGGTCACCCTGTACACCTTTGCACTGAGAGGTTACCACGGGTGGCGGGCTCCCTGTCCCTTCCTCTCTCTCTAAAGAATCAATAAACTATTAAAAAAAAAACACATTTCAGAGTGATCAAAATGTACCGTATCTCTTGACTGGTGGTGATTACACAACTGAATGCAGTTATCAGAACTTATTGAACTTAACACCTAAAAATGCTTACTTTTACTGCATGACTCAATAAACCTCACTTTAAAAAAAAAAATCAAGACTTGTTTTTACAATCAGAAAAGAGAAGGCAAATCTTTTCATTTTCTTATCCCAATCTCCTCGTTAACTTCTGTCCCCAACCATCTTCATTCTGAAAATAATTTCTCAGTATCAGCTGAATGACACACTTTTAAATTCTCCAAATATTAAAAACAAGGTTAAGGCTGGGCTTAAAAGTTTCTCCTCCAAACAAAATAGGAGTAAAAATTTACACTGCTAATTTTCCACAACTCTGGGATTCACAAGGAGGGTATTTACAAAACAAGAAACTGAGAACACCAACAGTGATGTCAGTATTTTTATTATACATCCTAAAGTCAGAATGATTTGTTTCCCTTTAAAAAAAATCACAAGCTAAAATTAAGCCCCATCTATAAAAGAAGTATGCCACTGCTGAAACTAAATCTATTGTCTATAAATCCACATAGAAAGAAGCCAGCAGTTCCTAACTGAAACACTTGCCTACCCCCACAGTGGCATTTATTTTCCTGCCTCTAAGTCTCATAGTGCTCTGGGCACAGGTCATGCCGTCCTCCCCATCTCATCACATCTGAATTCTTTGTGTCCTTCAAGGTCCATCCCTTGCACTGAAAAGTTCAGGGTCCTTTCAAACATCCTCAAGACGGCCAGTGTCCCCTGCCTTTGGCGATCTGCGGTAACCCTCTATCTGCATCTCTGTGATTGCTGATCTTCCGAGCTGTACGGGTGCTGAGGTCGTTATTCTACTGGACTGGAAGCCGACGGAGGCCGCCGCCAGCCTCCTGGGTGAGCCATCCTCAAACCTCCCACAACACCTAGCGCAATGCCCGAAGCAACAGCTACTCGATAAACATCTGTTGAATGATTGAATATTAAATTTATACATTATTCAGTGCGATCATGGAAAATCTGGTGCAATCACAGAAAACGGCCCATTTAAAATGTTACTATTTTGTTTCAAGGTAATAGACTTTAAATATAAGATATATCTTAGTGTCTTTTAAAAGGATACCATATTTGCTTGAAAACTATCAGGTAAAATATATGTAAACTCAACTGTAAGAGTTCCCAAAGGCCAAAGCTAAAATACTCTGAGCAAAAAGTAAATAAGGTGGTATGGGATTATAACCAAAAATATAAAATATATATTTTTGAGGGCATACTGACATAAATATATGATTGAATGAATAAATAAATAAATAAGAATAGATGATCTCTCATGCAGAATAATTCTAAATGATTTATATAGATATGCCACCCTCAAGAAGGTGGAACATAGATAAGGTATGCTTACAAGTACCAAATAACTTACTGTTTTTAATATTTATTATAAAATTGTTGTTTTTAAATGTATAATTTTTAAGTGATTGCTTCATTATTACATATGGTTTTCTTTATCTTAAATTCACAAATAAGTAATGCAATTTCATGCTGAAAGTCATTGAAAAATATACTTTATTTGTAGAAATTTATCTAACATAAATTCCATTTAAGATGATTGATTTTCTCTCTTATCCTTCCTTCTTACAAATGAAGGGACACTATATTTTGCTATTAGAGAAAAAAAGTCTTTATGTTCTTAATTTTCACAACTATCCCTCCAAAATAAATTGGGGAGAAAATTGATACTGGTAAGACCTTAGTCACATTTTCCATTGCTAAAATTATAAGCTTTTGTTTTTATCTTAATGAGCTTCCTTGCAGACATTATGACCAAGTTGGAGATCGTGTAGTAGAAAGAGCTGGGAAAGGGTTGTTTCGTGTTTAGTTAGTTGTTTGGGGGGAGGTAAGATAACAGCATATTCGGAGGCCATGGGAGTGATGCTCCAGATTCTCACCAGTCATGTCCATCCAGCTGACTGATCTGGAGCTAACCACAGCTCTGGGTCTCCAATTTCTCATTTATAAAATGAAAAGATTATAATTCACTATCACTTATCTCCAAATTCTTCTAGCTATAAAAATTCTAAAGTCTGAGTGCGATTTCACATTTGCCTTTCAAATAAGTGTGCTGAGCCTGGTTCCACAGTATCCCCACAGCCCCTCAAGTGTGGACTCTTTAAAATTAATGAAAAAGAGGATGGGAGTTTGTGTCTCAGCAATAGAAACTGTGCTGCAGAAGCTAAAACTCACTGGGACCAGCATACCCAACAGAGCTCTGATTTCAGGGTTGGTTTCTGGTTCCCTTGGCTCCGGGAATGGTCTTCAATAAGCTAAGGAATAACTTCTGTTTGCACCACACAAAGAAGCCAGCATTCAGACAGATTCAAAGAGAAGGAAAAAGATGAAGAGTAAAGTTTTGTAAGTTTGTAAGGAAACGAGATTTTAGGAAAACTGTGCTTACGATATCTTTAATATTGTATTGCTTGAGAACTCGCCACGGCTGTCACGGAGCAGACACTGTGACAGAGGACTTGAGGCCAGAGATCGGCTTTTCCATTTAAATAGACACAGATGAATAGTGAGGGTCAGCCCTTAAATGCATCATGCCACCAAATTCCTTCCATGCCCACCACTTCCCCAGCATCCGTCAGTTTTATTACCTTAGTTATTTATGTGTTTGACAAAAGAGGAGGAAGAAGGAGAAAGCTACTCAAAAAGAAATCAGATTTACACTCAGTGAATGTATTGTCTTCCGTCTCCAGGTAGGGCCTTCATGGCCAGGCCAGTTCACAGGAGGGTGTGTGCCCTAAGCAGTCACACCAGGCCGCACACTGAATGGGCCCCAGCTTGGCTTGATGTTTCCCTGTTGCCATCTTGAACTTTTTTACAATTTTTAAAACAAAGGGCTCAGCATTTTCCTTTGAGATTATGTCCAGCAAACTATGTAGCTGCTCCTGACCACTGTCTTTTAAAAGATCTTTAGAAATCTCTACACTTCTTTTCCTTACATTGAGCAAAGACTTTTTACTGAGCACCTACTGAATGTCAATGGGTGATCCATGGCATTCTCTATGCTCATACAGGAATGGCTGAACATTACTGGAAAAAATTGCCCAAACTGGCAACCTTGAGCAGCCCAAATACACTGTTTCCAGTGCTCAACACTGTCCATAATACAATGTTTCCAAGTCCTCTGACCCCTCTATTCCCAAGGTTCTGTAAAACTGTATTACCTTCCCTTTCATCTTTGGGGGAGACCTCTGCCTTTTTCTTCATGGAAATCTTAGAGGCCTCTCAGACTCCACATTCCTTTCCATTTGTCCAAACAAGAACCTTCGTAGTCATTCTTGACCTTTCTCCACATAAAATTCATTTTCAAGTTTTGCCATCTTAATAATTATTTACATTTGTTCATATTTGTCCATCCCCTTTTGCCAGTGCATTAATTAATAAACCCATAAATATTGTCTTGATTTACCACAATAACATCCTAATTAGTCCCCATGTTTCCAGTCTAAATGTTTCTCATTTACACCAAATACATGTTGTTGCTGTAGTTATAAAAGTATTACAATAAAAATCTGATCATATTCTATTGCAAAAAAATACCAAAAATTCTTTCTACTGTATGTATACATTTTTGCAATGTTTTCCAAACATTTTAAGTATAGCATTTAGACTAAATTTTTAAGCTTCCTTTTATCTCTCTCGCACACAAAAGTTTGTAACAACTCCCCATTTCCCACTTCTTCAAGTTAATACATTCTATTTCACTGTCAAGAGCTCCCTAATAATACCCCCAGGCTATCCAAGTATTCCTTTGTGTAAACTCTCTTCACAATATCAGTTTCATTTCCTCAGCTACAGAGAAAGTGCTCAATCATACCCCCTCTCCTTAGTCGTCATGGACATTCATTCATCTATGCTTTGTTTTCTACTAATCCATCCTTCTGAAACTTCCTTCGACTCCCTGGACTCTAAATCATAGACATGATGCTAATCCTTGCTTTGCCCAAAGATATTGGTTGAATCCAGATGAATGACTTCAGTCTCCATGTCTGTACTCTAAGGGGACTGAACCTTCCAGCTGAAACTTTTGAAAATTCAATAATTCTTCCAAGGCTCTAATTCAGACCAAGCCCTGATCAAGCACTTATTCTAAACATGCCTTTGTGGTCATTTTCCTTCGCTTTCCAGGTATCTAGCATACTCTTCGGAGTTGAGCACCGCATCATATCCTGCTCAGATGCCCCCATGATACCTGGCACATAATTAACAGTCAGAACAGTCTAACTTGCAAACTAATTATAAGCAGATACCACACAGCCTGTGCAGTCTATAGCGGGTGACCGGTGTTCAGTTTTAGTTCGGTATAATTAGTACGGCATAGTACGTCCTAATAATGAAAAAGGGAGCAGAAATGAGGACACTATAAAGGACTGATTATATCTAAGAAAAAGTAACATCATGTCTGTTTTCTTTTTTAAGATTTTTTAAATTGAGCTTTAGAGAGAGAGGAAGAGAGAGGGATAGAGAGAGAAACATTGATGTGAGAGTGAAACATTGATTGGCTGCCTCCTGCATTTGCCCAACCAAGGATCGAGCCTGAAACCTGGGCATGTTCCCTGACTGGGAGTGGAACTGGCCATGGGATGATGCCCAACCAACTGAGCCACACCAGCCAGGGTACTCATGTCTCTTTCCATTGAATCTACAAATGTATCAGAGGCCAGTCTCTAATTTAATGTTACTTTAAATACTGTGAGAGATATTTATATTTTTAAATCTTCACCCAAATATTTTTTCCATTGCTTTTCAGAGAGTGGAATGGAGTGGGGAAGTGAAAGAGAGAGATAGAGAAGCATCAATGTGAGAGACACATTGATTGGTTGCCTCCCCCACGAGCCCCAACCAGGGCCGGGGATCGAGCCTGCAACTGAAGTTTGTGCCCTTGGCCAGAACTGAACCCGAGACCCTGCAGTCTGCTGGCCAACGTTCTAATCACTGAGCCAAACTGGCTAGGGCTGTGATATTTTTATAACACTTTTAATAACACTCCTCACTGAAACAAACAACAATAAAATTATGATAAATTAGATCCATCGTGATAAAGGGTACAACACAAATAGGACATTTTGCTAAAATGACTCTTCACTGAAGACAAATATCAATTGAATCAACAATATCACCACCATCCAGCTATTAAACAAGAAGAGACCTACATTTTCCCCACTAGTGTTGCCCCTGGAGTTCAATCTGAAATAAGGGAGTTAAAATAGATGAGATCAGGGTCATTTAAGGATAATATATTATTCTGTGCATTACATAATAAGAAACAAGAACTATGGAGCTATTGGGAAAATGTATATAAGGGTAATTGGTGCCTAAAAAAATGAAAAAACAAAATTAATTTTTTATAAGTTTCTCTCCTTGCCATCTTCTCCAATCCATAATATATCTATAAGAATGTTTCATCATGTAATGGGTGCTAATTATCAAAGTTTAAAACCATTGTCTTTCAGGATAAGTGGTAAGATATGTAGAGGTAGCAACTGGTCTTGTTTGACCTGACACATTCAACTTAAAGAGCTAAAATAGTTTAAAATGTTTTTAAGTTACTGTGATAGTCCTCAGCAAGTGCTAGTTGTCACAAAGCAAATTAGAGTTCCTTGTCATGGCATGTGAATTGGAAAGTCCTCAAAACTGCCCAAGCTGAGAAAGGGTCAGTAAAAGTCAATCAAACTAAGATGTATACAGTGTGGCCTAACAATACTAATTTGGACACCGTGCAGCTGCAACTGGTCCCATTAGCCACACATCACCAGCTAGCTCCATGGGGTTAATAGCAGAGAATGGGATTTTTCAGATAAGATGTTCTTATATATCACTCATTATCATTCTTCTTATTAAGATAAATATTAATGTTCTCATCACACAAAAAAAGGTAACTCTATGATGGGATGGAGATGGTAGTTAACACTGTGGTGGTCATCATTCTGCAATTTACAAATGTCTCAAATCATATGTGTACACTCTAAACTTATATAATGTTATGTTTCAATTATATCTCAATAAATCTGGGGGGAAAGATAGGTAAAATAACAACAACAAAAAAGGAAAATATTCAAAGGTTTCTGTAAAGCCTTCCATTTGGACCTCAAAGCAGAGAACACTCAGGTTACACAGGGAGGCATGTTTAAAATATCCCTGTGCACCTGGCCGGGTGTCTCAGTTGGTTGGGGTGTCATTCCATAGACTGAAAGGTTGCAGTTTTGATCCCCAGTTGGGGTGCGCATGGGAAGCAACTGATCAATGTTTCTTTCTCTCTCTCTCAAATCAATGCAATGCATGTCTTTGGGGGAGGAATATGTGTGTGTGTGTGTGTGTGTGTGTGTGTATCCCTGCATAAAGCAGTTTGGCATTAATAACAATAACAATAACAACAAAAATGTGTATAATGTGTCAGTCTACAAAGCGCTTTGGACATATATATAAAGGAATCAACACATAAAAAGGAATCATTTAACCTCACAATAAGGGAGAAATTACTTTCCCCACTTTCAAGTGATAAAGAGATGCTGAGAAAAATTGAGAAATTTACACAGCTACTAAGCGACAGTGATAAAGCCTGTCTTTTGATTATGAATCTCATACTGCCTCCACTTAAAGAATACAGATTCTGATAATGACTACTTATGAAGCACCGTATAAACTATTACTGTTGCACTTGGGGCTAATGCTGGAGGACTTTAAAAGAAAGTGTAAAGTAATGATAAAGCCCGTTGATTTCTTCTTTATGCATTTTTAAAAACTGAGCTTATACGAGGTTGTAACTCACTATTTTACAAAAAGAGCTCACTGTAGTCCAGTCTCTCTTATTATTATAATCCTAGAAAACAAAATTAAAAGGGAACTTAACTTCAAGCACTTTATTTAACGAGCAGACCTTACATAAGTGTGCAGAAATAATGCCCTGGAGCTATTTTATACAAGAGCCACAAAAGATCTACCCCAGATGAATGACAGAAACATAATTAGTACAAGCTCCTGCAGTTGTCAAGTTGCTATTATTTAGAAGAGTACTCTGCTTCAAGTTGAGCTTTTGCTACCTACTGAATATCACAGTCACCAGAAACTGGAGAATGGTAGCCCAGGAACAGATAATCCTGCTGAGAATTCCAGAAGAGCACTGCTGAGAGGCCCCTAATGAAAATTCCTTCTCTGGCTTCCCTATGACTCTGCAATTTGACCAAAAAATAAAAAATCAAAAGAAAGCAAAGGAGTAGAGTCTTGGGAAATTAAACACTGATGCAAAGGCACCCAGCCCTAGCAAGTTTTGCTCAGTGGTTAGAGTGTCAGCCTGCAAACCTAAGGGTCCCGGGTTCGAATCCAGCCAATGGCCCGTACCTTGGTAGCATGCTTGATCCCGAGGTCAGGGCACATGCAGGAGGCAACCAATCGATGTGTCTCACATCAATGTTTTTCTCTGTCTCTCTCTCTCCCTTCCACTCTCTCTGAAAAGCAATGGAAAAAATATCCTTGTGTGAGGATTAAAAAAAAGGGAGGGGGACACCCACTCTAATATTGACTTCCTTCTCCCTATGTCCACACCTGAGATCACACCCTGCTAGCAGGTCTGCTCCAGGCTCAGGGAAGGTGCCAGGGATCTGTCCTATTGTTGCCACTGGATGTAGTTTATGCCCACATGAGACGACATTGAGAACACCAGCAGCTTATGTCAGTAAGCCAAGTTAAGCAAGTCAAGGGTCTATTTTCTCTCTCCTAGATTGACTCTTGAAGCTACTGTAACTTTTCCAGAAATATTCCCAGGAGGGAAAGATGATAGGATCCCACAAATCTGCTCTGTGAGCAAGCCTGTGTGTTTTTAGGGGGGAGGAGACTGAATCAGCAGCAATCTCAATATTTCGAGTCGTCTTCCCATTAAAGGGAAAACAACCTTGCAATTCCACCACAAGAGTAGTCTGGGAGCTGGGGGGATTCATTTGTTGTTGATAATGACAGTGGTGGAAATGACAGGGGGGATTACGGAGAGGAAATGGAATGCCTTGGAGCCTTTTCCTTTTGACAATATTCATTAGAAGACATGCCTTTTAACTTTGAAAGAACAATTGGAGTCTAAAAAAGTAAAATCTCTTGGATGAGAAGAACCCAGGACACCAGCAAGGAATCCAATGTTGATTAATTCAAGCATTAGGCAAATATTAACTACCAGGCATGGTACAGGCACCGACTCCACGTAATAGTTTGGAACCACAGTCATTCTATAAAAATAGAAATTCTTGAACAAAGAATATTTGCAGTTTAACCCTAACAGGTTGAATAAGAAATGAATTCTATTCAATTTAAAAGGAACAGGGCATAAATCATGGTACTTTTTGTCCCACCTTTGCTGAGAAACTAGCCTGGACAAAATAATGTTTTTTAAATGTATAAAGGGCTCACAGAATTCAGATTTCTTAGCGTTCCAATTAGTATTTCTGTGAGAAACAGTATTACATAATGAATGACTTTTGTTCTGTACTCAGTGTGGAACAGTAAGTATCAGGCATGCCATTTACCCCAAGGACTGAAGCGACACAAAAGCAGCAGGAGAGGTGATGGTTATAGCTGTAAAAACACTCAGTCAAGACACAGGGGACTGCGTGCCTGATCCCCTCAGCTGACTTAGAAACATTCTGTGGGAGAAAACCTGAATGCTGGGCTTATAGAAGGACTCCTACAAAACACGCAAACTGATCCCAAGACTAACGCTTAGGAAATAAGGGAAGAAGGGACTTCCTGAGCAGCAGAACTCACTGAATAGGAAACTGGAGCATAGGTGCATGTTTTGGAAGTCAGAGCTCAAAGGGCAGGTATGGCCATTCATATGTGGTAGAGTTTCCTTGATAAAAGCATCAAGAGGATTAGATTATTTTGTAAACCATTTCCCAAGAGAGTACATACAGATTTATTTAGCAAATAATTGGGTTTCTTAGTTGCTCAGGGCTCTCTGAGCCATTGAATACATGTGAGAAATTGGGCAGCATACAAGGATGTACTAGTAGAGTTCTTGTCCTGAAAGAGTTTTTAGCCTAATCGACAAACGCAGGGGTGAAAGTGGTGGGAGAGGTGTCTTAAAAATTTTAGAGTTGTGGTGTGATTAATTTTAGAGTTGTGGTGTGATTATTTCCTGCTGGGAAAACAAAGATCTTTTATTTAGGCTGGTCCTTGGACACTGAGGTTGGAAATAAAGATTTCAGAAAACTAAAATGGAAGTCAGCCTGTGAGTCAATTAGGACACAGAAAGCCTCCAGCTCTAGAGCAGGAACGTCTAGGCAGGTGTCCATCCTACCAGCCCTTTAGTCTCCCTGATTACCATGTACCTGCCGGCCCATATAAGTGAACCTGAGAGTGCAGCTGGTGCGTAAAGCACCCAAGATACACTCCAGCTTATTCTTGGTCCATTTTTATTGTCTGTAACTCTGCACACCTGCTCCGTGGCATGTATCTACCTATTTCTGCACTTCTGCTTCCCTCAGATTCAGCATTTATGACTCTCCCAGAGAGGGAAAGGGCAGCTCTCTCCTTTAGCTTTCAGTTTACGTCTGATTTATGCTCCACTGCTTCAGTCCCAAGAGAAATTCAACCTTGCTTCCTGTCATGGACGCACCCACGCCAAAAGATATTTATTACAACGTGGTTTAAAGAGATTACATGAAAAGTGTGAAGCATGAGTTTGGGTCTCAAAGTCTGGATATCACAATTATTCCCCATATAAAGTTTCTGCATTTACCAATTCTTGTTTTCAAAAATGTTACTGTGTTTAATATATTCTAGTATCTTTTATAAATTTCTTATACATTTAGTACCCCCCCCTTCCCATTTCCCACAGGCCAACTTAAGATGCACTCCCATGAATTGAACCCACAAAGAGGACACCCATCCCTGACCTGAGAGCCCTCTGTAGTTTTGAGATCTCCCTAATAGTGCGTAACATGTACTAAGCATCCACATTGTGCTAGTGTATTATATAACATGCTTTGTTTTATCCTGATTATGTACCTACAAGGTTTAGTAGTTTTATACCTATTTCAACTAACTTATCTAGGATAACTTAGCTAAAAACATTGAATCAAACTCAAGTCTGACTCAAAGGCTATTTTCCCACTATGTGGCAATAGCAGTCTTAGAATGTTCTGTAGTATATTTTAGTCTTGTAAGTCTAGACTGTAAGTTATTGTTGCTCTGAATTTATATAACACCCAATACAGTGTTGGGTATATTGTGGGTGTCTAAGTATTTGTGCACATAATACATAGTGTGACTAGAAAATCTCCACATAAGTGTATGTGTGTGGGGGGGGGATTAAGGCCATTTAATTTCACTTTGATCCACAGATAGATTTGCATAGAGCTAATATAATAAGCTATGACCATAAGATGATAAAACAATAGAACCAGTCAATTCAGTGAGGAAAAAAAGCAACCACTGTGGTTGTAAGACACTGACTGAATGAAAAACTGATTCTGTGAGATTTTCCTATTTCCATTGCCTATGCTGAACCTGGTCTCCTGGTTGTATTTCTCCTAAGCTTTAGCACACCCTCATAGAAGGTATGGTAGATACTGAAAAGGAGACATGTACTTTCTTATTTACAGACATATCCACCAAGAAAATAATTATACAAATTTACTTTTTAAAATGCCTTTATTGATTTGGCTAAATTGAAAATATTGTGGTTTCCCTTTGCCCAGGGTAAAGGAAATATGTCTCCTCTGGGGGAAATTTTGGCGAAATAGAAATGATGACATCTCACCTCATCTGACCTTGCAATCATACACTGAAGATCAATGTTTAAAGGCCTGCCGCCCAGTCTCCAAAGCTCCCCCAAGAATGTCATATACCCAGAAAGTTGGCACCTGGATGAGCTTCAAAGTCCCCACATGGGCACTGGGGTGAGCTCATCACATCAGGCTGAAAACCAGCCTTTGTTTCAGTATCACGTCTTGCCTTAGTAGGAGATGGTTTCCTCACAATCACGTCCATTCATGAGGGGAGAGCACTGGGGTCCTCACTGAACAGCCCTTCATTGAGCTGGAGAAAACGGGGAAATAGCTGCCGTGTTTTCCCAGTGATGCTATTGATATGTAAGCGCTGTTCTCGGGGCGGGAGGATGGGGGGACCAGAACCCAACTCTAAGAAGGCTCTGACCTATTTTCATGATTACATGATTACTGCTGCACTAATGAACTAATTGCTGAAAAGAAAGGAGGGAATTACATTCATCCAAATTCCAAGTAAGCACCAGAGATGGCTAGTTTCGGCCAACGATACTGCTTACAAAAACTGCAGCTTTTCTGTGGCTAACATAAAAGATTTCATATGTAAGGTTTGTAATAATACACTCATTTCCATCCTGCAGCGGGCCATGCTATTAATGAATAATGATGTTAAGGAATAACGCCTGGAAAATGGCACAAAGCTCACCCTTCTCATCGAGTCACAGGCAGCAAATGAAGCGAAGTGTAGTCTCCTTCAGGGAGGTCAGGTGACTTGCGGGGAACCACTTGGCAAGGGAGCGAGTACAAACAAGGACAGAGGCCGCAGGCTCCTCCAGGAGCCCTGGGCCCCCCCCAGCTCTGTCTGGCCCAGGTCCCCCGCTCAGGGTGAACCTCAGCCAGGACAGGTGGCAGCCTGCTCATCCTCCCGGGGCTGTCAGCAGGGGACTCGCATTACCCTATGACCAGAGGGTCCTTTCTTCCATTTACATTACTTTGTTGTCCCGCTCCCAGTCATTTATTGTCCCCACATGCTGTCTCCTGGGACAGCTTCAAGTTTAGGAGGAAGACCAATGAAATGAGTTGCTAAGTTTATTAAAAGGGAAAAGGGTCGAAAGTCTCATTAAATAAACAAATAACAACACATAAAGATATCTGATCTCTCTTGTCCCTCAGCCCAGGGCCTCTGCCTCGAGATCAAGGTCTGTTGCCGGTGGCACTATAGACATTTTGAGCCAAATAATTCTATGTTGTGCAGGCTGGCTGGCCCAGGTGCTGCAGATTGCTTAGCATCATTCCTGGCCTCTGCTCACGAGATACCAAGAGCAATTCCACTCCCCGAGGCGTAACAACCACAACTATCTCTAGACATTGCCGAATGTCCCCGGGGCTGGGGGCAGGGTTGCAAAATCAGCCCCAGACGAGAAGTGCTCCTCTAGACAGCACTGCCTGGCTGTGTGTGTGGTTGTGTGTTGGAGAAGGGAGAAGGTTATTTTGAGTTTTGTGTGTGTCATTCTTGAGGTAGGGTTGAAGCTGGGGATCAGTGAGGCGAGAAATTTCCTGTAATAATGTCTACTCATATCCTATTGGTCTTGAGAGAATTGCTACGCACACCACAAGATTGGTTAAAGGATTTTGAGTTTCTTGAAGGAAAAATAAAACTCCAAAAACAGTAATAAAAGCATTGAAGAGTAACATGTTTTATACAACATGAATGGACTGAGTCTAACAGACTACATGAATTTTCTAACTTTTGTCTGTGTTAACAAGCCAATACTTTGTGCATCTATCTGTTGATATGGCCAAATACAATGGTAAAAATAAATATGAACGACTTTTATTTTCCTTTGTCTTTATCACAAGAATGTATTAGTCAGCTTTGGAAATATTTTCAAGAGCATTTTTACAAACAACTAATTAATCCTTACAGAGCATTAATATTGTCATCTCTTATTAGAGGAAGCAGATGCAAATACAAATGGCACTACTCTTCTGAAATGATACAAACTAATAAGAGGCTCTCGACTAGAAAATATTTGTGTCAAACCATCAGTAAGTCCTGGACTCATTGCTTCGGTCTAAGATAGAGAGACCTTCTTAGACCACAAAGGAAAATGTGCCATGTCAGATTCCAGAATTAGCGCTCTGAACACTAAACTTCCTCTCTGTGCTATCAAAATTAAATTTAGTTAGAAAGGATTTTTTTAGTCAATTCCCACCTATAAAAGTGTATCTTATTTTAAAAAGAATCCCAAATAACAACATAAGCATCACATGTACATGTGGTTTCTATCTTCAGGGGTCAACTATAAAACACAGTCAATAAATTTCCAAGTGATTACTTCCCTAGCACGCAAATTTCCTTCTAACTAAAACAACAAAATCCCTTTGTCTGGAAGTTGGAACCCTGAGACTAGGTGAACTTATTTTTAAGTAGGCATAGATGGAACATAAATCAAAGAGAAGATATCTAAAAATAGTATTGGACCAATTTGGACTAAAAATCTTTAAAGATAATGAGAATAAAATTTATACTAAGGAACTGAGGTTGTCATTTTGAAAGTAGTTTTACCGAGTGAATAATTATAACTACACTAGAAAATGGCAATGAAGAAAGAATAGAGGGTGTTAAAGTATTTTATGGAGCTGTCGTCAAAAGATGATTGGACTTGGGAGGATTCAAATTGCTGTCTTGCCTCTAATTAGCTCTGTGACCCTGGGCAAAATTGCCCAGTCGCAGCAGTAAGGGGCACAGAAACTGGAAGGAGAGGAACAGATCAGTAATTTCCATTTTCTTCATAACTACTTTATTTTCTCAAAACAGTTCCACTTAGCATTCCTTAGATTTAAAAATGGGAAACCAGCATGACAAGGCTGGGTCAGTTAGCACTCTGAATGCCATTGTTTATGACTGCCCATGCCCTGACTGCAGATATCCTTGATACCTTGATATATTGTCATGTCACCATCTGTAACATAAACAAAATCTCTAATTTTAGAAAATAAAACAATCTTTAGGATCACATTAGCCTGTTTTTGTTTTTAATCATCACTTGAGGACATGCTTATTGATTTCAGAGAGAGAAAGAAAGAGAGAGAGAGAGAGAGTGAGAGAGAGAGAGAGAAACATCAGTGTGAGAAATTGTGAGAGAGAGACATTGATCAGTTGCCTTCCTGTATATGCCCTGACTGGGGATTGAACCTGCAGCCTTGGTATGTGCCCTGACTGGGAATCGAATCCAAGACCTTTAGGAGTATTGGACAACACTCAACCAGCTGAGCCATCCGACCAGGGCCTCTTTAGTCTGTCTAATCTCACTATCCCCTACCCTTAAAGGCAGGCACCATGTCTCCTGTTCTCCACTGTATCCTGAGCACAAGCACAGTGCCTGGCACCTGACAGGCACGCAGAAAATATTTGTAGAATAAATAAACAATTCTATGCATCAAATCTGAGGCAATATATCTCTATCACTTGATTTGTTAGTTGTCAGAACTGATTATACATACAGGAAATGACAAATGGTACTTCATGGCAACACAGAAGTGCCAGCACAACACATTTCTGAGGTCTATCACTATTTTAGGTTCTCCAATGTGGCATCAATAATTATAATAGTGCCATCTGAAATTCTTTACATAGGTCTTTAGTTTCTTTAGTTCCCACCAACAGAAATGAAAACATGAGCAGAAAAGCCAGATTCTGAGGAAAAGCACAAAGAAACCAACTCCAAGGGAACTTGGACAATGAAAACAAAATATCAAAGATTGTTATTCTCTGCAGCAACAGACTTTAAACTGAGACTGTTACCATCTGCAGTTGTCATTGGCCATCTGCTTAGGTCTAATCTGGTCTATCACAAGCATTGAATAAGTTTAAATTCTGCTCCTCTAAGTAAATTCCAGAAAAGGGTCTTTTATTCTTTTCTAAACTGTGAGCTAAGTTTTCATCCTTGGACTATTTTAGCAAAAAAGGGCAATGCATCCATAATGTCAGGTCAGTGGCCCACCTAGCCCAACCTCTGCCGGTGCCAAATAAGGATGGCAGCCCTATGTTCCACCTCCTCATGGTCCAGCCTCTGTTGTGTTTTTAAATGTCAGACTTGGCAATTGACATAAATACTAACCCCAATATATCAATGTCATACATCGGTGTGGTAGACAGAATATTGACAGCTCCTCCCTTCCAAATTCCAACTCCCTGGTGTATATACTACACAATCTCTTCCCTGAGTGCAGGAGGGACCTCTAAATAGGATGGGATAGTGTTGCAGACCAGAAGGGATTGGGAGGCAGGAAATGTACCCAGGCTGTCCCGAAAGGAAGCAAATATCCATGCCGTGAAAACGCCTATGGAGACCACGGGAACTGCAGTCGGCCTCTAGTTGTTAAAAGTGGCCCCTGGCCAACAGCTAGCAAGGAAACAGGGATATCAATCCTGTAACCTCAGGAATAGAATTCCCCAACATGAGCTGAGAGGAGGGCTCTGAGCTCCAAGTGAGAACTGCACCCTGACCGAGGGACACCTTGAGCAGAGGACCCAGTTACCTGGGCTTCTGACACACAGAAATGTGAGATAATAAGTGGGTGTTTAAGTCCCTAAGTTTGTGGTAATTTATTGCACACCAATAGAAATCTAATACAAAGGAGAAAGAATTATGAGCACACTATGAAATCATGTGGATGGGTGGAGCGAAGGAAAAGTTCATTCAGTATAATGGAAAGGCTGGGCTCCAATTTACAATGGTCGAGTTAGACTTGGCATAGGAACACAGGCCATTGAATAATGAATGGTACTACTATGAAGTCACTACAACCGTGAGAACCCTAGCTGATGCAGGCCACATGCTTTCCATTGCCTAGCACAATGTCTGGCACATAGTAGGTGGTCTATAAACATGTGAATTAATGAATGTTAAGTAAATTAGTTTATTTATTAAGATGTAAAAGGTTGTTCTAATAATTAAGAAAAGTGAATATATTTCTTTGATGACTCCATATACACTTCGAAACTGCAGTGTCTTAGAGTTCTCACCATTTACCATGCTTCTTCATTTGAGCCCCACAATATCCCTGTGAAGAGCCAAGATATCACTATCCCCATTTTATGAGTGAAGATACTGAGGCTGAGCAAGTCCTGAACCTCTCCTCCTTCCTCCTTTCCCTTATGGGAGAAGCGACTTTGCTTTTCTCATACTTGTCTGTGAGGCAGGGCAGATCTACATGTGTGGTATCTAAAGCTTTATAAAACTCAAAGAGTCTTCTTTAAGAAAAGGAATACAAAATCGTTAGCATAAAGTTAAGTATGAAATTTAACTTTAGGGCTTTACAAAGATTAACTCATTTCATGTAATAGTCAGTACGATTATCTCTAGGATTCTCTCTCAACATCTGGACAGCATACCCTCAGCCTATATCCAGAATAAAGAGGTACACCAGTGCCCAGACCTCCAACCAGGGCAGCACCGTATGAAGGACAACCCACCTCGCTCACCCAGCCTCAGGAGTGACACCCATCCAGAGACCTCAGCCTGTAGGTTGCCATGGAAACCAGGCTCAGCACCTACCAGCAACTCCTGCACCTGGGCCTGTGAATTCCATGATATTATCATGATAGCTATAGAGCTAACTAAGTCTGCAGGATCTCAGAAATAATCCTCTTTTCATTATTCTTTGGGTTTTTCATTTCTCTGGGTTTGCTGAAAGGCCTATCGTAACCCCCTCAGACAGGCCTAAGCCTGCAGACACAAGGGAACTCAGTCATCCTGCAGCAGAAGAAATTCAGATGTTGTGGAGCCTTGAAGGATCACGCATGCACCTTAAACTGTGTTACACTGAGTTTCAACTGATATTTTATAATTAAACCTCTCTGGATGTGACTTAAGACAACCTCATTACAGCTCATGCATGGATCTGTGTCCTTCCAAATGAATTAATGTGCAGTGAACATGCTAGCAGATTTACTAGGCAGTAGCTGGGTACTGTGGGCAGAGATGTCAACATTACGTAAGACTGGCTTTGTAGCTATGGGATAAAGAGACGGCACAACCTTTGAGAAAGCACACATAACTTGAATAATATATAACTGATCTAACAATAGCATGCTTGGAGTTGCAGAAATGGCTCCCTAATTTTTTTTGAAGCTCTCAAAAAACGTTTTGAGTATCTTCCTTCTGATACCACATTTTTACTCATCTCTTACAACTTTTCTTCCAGATAGTTTAGAAAGTCTCACATCATTAAAAAGGTTAAATTTTCGCATATGTCTAGACATCATCTCTGATACCAAATAGTCACCTGAGACAATTGAAAAAACATTGCTTAAACTGAAAAGAAAGAATTTATTCTTATTTAATAGCACAACTGTGCAAATTTTTGCTTTTGCACTAATTGATTTTAAAAATTTATGCTAAAATCATTGCAGAATCTTGACACTAAAATGTATTCTTTAAACTTTTTTTTTTAAAAATACAAATGCGGAGTTTTTATATTTGAATCTTACATGTGAGGATTTTAGGAAAAAGAAATTATTTCTACACTGTAAGTATCACTACATGATAATCTTTGTAATTTCTCTCAGCCATGGAGAACACTTGTTTCTCCAAAGACAGAAAATAGCATTAAGGAATTCCCCATACCAATGTTTTATTTCATTTAAAATTTGTTCAACAGTAATTTGTCTCCTTTTGTGAAAAATAAAATGTGTACACTTTCTTTTCTATATAATACAATCTATCAAATCTATCAAAATGTCTAAATAAAATGTATTTGGCTATTTCTTAAGCATAACTTAAATATGTTTCCCCTTGGTGTATATTTAAAATGTAAATCATCATCATTCATCTATCGCTTCATTCATTCAACAAATATTTATTTAGCACTTTCCATGTGTCAGGTCCTAGACACTAGGTATATAAAGCAATATCCTTGCCTTCACTGAACTTAAATTTAAGTGAAATTATAAAAGGCCTTCCTTAGTATTTAGCAAAACATTTAGATATACTTGCCCAATTGGAAAATACATTGGGAATTTTTCCTAAGCTTTATAATAAATATCAGTGGTGGAAAATAGCAGAAGTAAGATTTTTATTTAAATAAAGAAGAAATGAGTATTAAAGCTATTCACTGATAAAAATGACTGCCTCACAAAATGGTAAAGTATAAGACACTGCTAATATTCTAGTAGTGAGAGAAAACTAAAGCTATATGTGGCTGGAGTGTTGGAAATATTGCAAACCAGACTCCTATATTAGGTGAGAAGTCAGGAGAGATGACCTCTAAGATGTACTCTAACTCAAAGAATGTGATGTTACCAAATTTGTCTTACAGACTAGATTATCTACTCAGATGACAAATATACCAATGACAAGGCACTGGTGTTTAATTCATAATAATGTTTTAAATTATATTAACTGGCTTGCCTGAAAACTGAAAGAAAATAAGAAATGTATATTTCTAGTACAGATATTATTCAAGACACACACAAGTTAGAGAAAAAGTTGGTTTACAGTTTTTTGTATGGAAAATAATACAATAATTAATAAGTAATACAAGAATAAGCTCTCTGTTTTGTGTACTCACAACTGTAAACCTACTTTTGCCCCACCTTGTATGTGTTTTTATCCATTTTATTTTTCTGAAGAGTCTTAAACATTCTGATGAAGTTTAATTTTACCAAATTATTTAGTTATGTCAATGAACAAGTATTAAATCAGTCAACAATATTTTATACTACTTTTATTTTCACAGGTGAAGCACAGTAGTTTTGGAGACAAGAGCTCAAATCCCAATGCTAACATTATTAACAAGGCTTTCAGCAAGTACCCTATTTTCTCTGAGCTTCTGTTTCCTTACCTGTAAAATCTGGCTACATGGTACCCATCTCATAGGATGGTGGTGAGAATTCAAACAGTTAGAAAGAGCTCTTACAAGGAGGTCCTGGAAAGTTGTAGAAGGCAAATGGCTGCATGAATATGTCCATATCCTAACCCATGGAACCTGTGAATATGTTTCATTACATGGCAAAAAGGGACTTTACAGATGGAATTAAGGTTACATATATTAAAACGGAGGGATTATCTTGGATTATCCAGGGAGGCCCAATCTAACTACATAATCCCATAAGAGAACTTTCTCTAGACTCGAAGATGCAGCATAAGGAAAAGTCAGAGAGATTCAAAATGTAAGGCTCCAAGAGATGTGATATTGCTGGTATGAAGACCGAGGAGGCAAGGTGACAAAGAATATAGGTGGCCTTTGGGAGCTAATACAGGCTCCTGGCTGGTAGAAAGAAAACAGACACCTCAGTCCTACAACCACAAGGAACTGAATTCTGCCAACAACCTGAATTAGTTTAGAACCTCCAAACAAGAGCTCAAGCTGGCCAACACCTTGATTTCTGCCTCATGAGACTTGTGACCTACAGAACTGTGAGATAACACATTTGTGTTGTTTTAAGACACTAAGTTTGTGGTGACTTGTTACATCAGCAATAGAAAACTAATACATTTGCATTTGGACTCATCTTAGGACTGGAAGTATCTACCCACTGCATCACCATTATTTACAGCAAATGTGAACAGAGGAGTGTGTTACGCGTAAACACAAAATACATTTCAGTTAAGAAAACAAGAAAGCTGTTTAAAGCTGAACAAGGTCAGGACAACTGTCCAAAGTGAGACTGCTCAGATTTCTAGACTTTTCTTCAGGTTCTGGCCTCAGTTATACTATAATCATGAAGGCGTGAAAGCTGAATTCTTCTTTGGAAAAATAATAAAGAAAAGTTTTCAAGATATTAGTATAAAAGTTATTTTGTTGTACTTGAATTGTGCTGAAGGATATAGAACAACATCCTCCTCATTCACCTCTGTATCCATATTACCTGCCACATAGTAGCTGCTCAATAAAAATCTATTAACTGGACAAATGAAAGCACATTTATAATGACTGGGGGGGAAAAACTATTATTATGCTTTTCATTGAACTACTACTTCTATAACAACATTTGTTTAAGGTATTGCTCTAATTTCAAAATTTTCAAACTTCTTTTGGCTAAGTGCTATGCAGAACATGTGGTTAAGGGTAATCATTACCATGGGAAGCCATGTGTCTAAGTGGTGTTTTGAGGGTGTGGGACTAAAGAAGAGAGGTGATGTGTCAGGTTCCAGAAGAACTAAACGCATGTGGGTTGTGCCCCAGCGGCAGCCAGGCATCCGCAAGGGCACAGAGAGCATGTTGCTATGGGTCGGTTCATCAGGCTAAGGGGCCGTTGGCACTTCTCTCCCAGGACAGTTGAAACTCCTGGGGGAGACTGAGCAGGAAGAGAGAGCTTGCAGACCCCCTGTGATAAACAGGGTCCTCAGCTTTCTTTGCATGAATGGCTGCATTATGTGCAGATGTTCAGTGCACTTCCACAAGCTTTTATGGATGAATAAGTGGCATCATTATGATGTGATGTGACCAGAAATGAAGTATGGCCCACTGCCATCTGCAAAAATCCTATCTTTCTGAGATAGATTGTACAGGGATGAAACTAATGAAACTAAAATACTCTTCAAAAAACTGATGACTCCTGGGAAGGCTATCAATTAATCTCAAAATAAGAAATTGAATTTCTCTCTGCACCATTCTAGCTTTAAAAATCTTTCACTTCTGTCTCTTTGTGGCATTTAAAAAACAACCATAGGCCATTCCATTAAAAATGTCTCTCACAGAAAAATAAGCAGAGCTGAATAAGGAATATTTTTAATATCCACAAAAGTCAGTACTTTCTCTTAGTCAGGAAGGCATATTATGTGCAAAGTAATCAAATTTCCTAATTTGACTTCTCTGTGGCAGGGTCATCATACCTGCCTCACTGAAGAGACAGAAGATAGATTTTGCATTTATCAAATGATAATTGGGAGAAGACCAGAGTTGAAGAGGGACATGAATGCAAAAAAAAGGGAAAAGTAAGAGGGAATGTTAAAGAAGGGGATGGAGAGTTCACACCTGCTCCACTGTGCAGGAGATTTCAGATTATTCAAAAGAGGACTGGAATGAAAATCCTTTGGGTCGACTCTTTAGGCGATCCTCCTTCATCTCCTACACACAGTAACTGAACACGTCCAATGCAATGATGTCAACTGAGTGTAAACGGAAATAAACAATACTTAGTGTAAAACAGGAAACACTCGTCAGAGGATGTGCAAATTAAAACCACAATGAGGTATCACTTCACACCTGTCAGAAAGGCTCCATCAACAAGACACATGCTGGCGAGGGTGTGGAGAAAGGGGACCCTAGTACACTGCCGGTGGGGATGCAGACTGGGGCAGCCACTATGGAAAACAGTATGGAGGTTCCTCAAAAGATTAAAAATGGAGCTGCCTTTTGACCCAGTGATTCCACTTCTAGGAATATATCCTAAGAATCCTGAGACACTAATCAGAAAGAATATATGCACCCCAATGTTCATAGCAGCGCAATTTACAATACCTAAGATCTGGAAACAGCCCAAGTGCCCATCAGTAGATGAGTGAATAAAAAGCTGTGGGACATTCACACCATGAAATACTACGCAGCTGTAAAGAAGGATCTCGTACCCTTTGGGACAGTATGGATGGGCCTGGAGAAAATTATGCTAAGCGAAACAAGCCAGGTAGAAAAAGACAAACATCACATCACCTCGCTTATATGTGGAATCTAAAGAATTTAATAAACTGATGAACAAAAAAGATTCAGTGACATGGAAGCATGGATCAGACTGACGAATCTCAGAGGGATGAAGGGAGGCGGGTGGGTGGAGGGGGAGAGAGTAACCAAAGAACTTCTATGCATATATGCACAACCCAAGGACACGGACAATGGTGTGATGAAGGCCTGGGGTGGGGAGTGGGAATGGGGTGAAAGGGGTCAAGGAGAAAAAAGGGGACATCTGTAATATTTTCAGCAATAAAGATAAAGTAAAAAATATATATTTTTAAAGCATAGAAGAATGTCTTCTTGGAGATTAGATCTCAGAGTGGAGAAGGGCTTTTTAAGTAATGAACAAATTCAGGAGAATATATTAATAAATTTAGCTATAGCAACTTAAATCTTTCCATATCAAATATACCATAAAATTAAAAGGTAAAGGAAAACACAGATAAAATATTTTTAACAAATATTTTTAAAAGTTTGATCCTTATTATAGAGACAGCACTTATATCATGAGAGAAAAATGCCCAATGGATATAAACAAACAGAAATGAAAAAATGGCCAATAAACATGTGCAAAAATGTACACCACTACTAATCGAATAGGTTCAAAATAAAACAAGTGATATTTTTTCTATCAAGTTAGAAATGTTGTTTATTATTCCTTTTTGAAATAATACCACTCTGAATTTATCAAAGGTCCCAAGAGATCAACCAAATCCAGGTAACTAACACAAATAAAAATCAGAAATGGATTATAAGATGACTGCAGCAGGCTGCTCACAGAGCCTTATTTAAGCATATAAAACCAGAAACCCTCAGAGCCTGGCTAAATATAGCCATGGCTCAGACACTGAAAGTGTCTTCAGAGTTTTCTTAATGGCATGAGAATAACCTCACGATATGGTACGTGAAAGCTCAAAAATTTAAAAACTACATGTTCAGTACCCAAACTTAATTACAAAATTTGTCTTTATAAGAAAATTCTAGAAGAATATACATGAAAATAGGAATATACATGAAAATATACATGAAAAGAGTGACTGTCTTTGGGTTGTAGGAGGGAGAGGTGGTAATGGGTGGCTTAGGAGTCGATTTGAGCACCGGCAGAGCAGAGACAACAAAAACATTGGGTGTTTTGTTGTTGTTGTTATTTTGTTTTTTCTGTAAGAAATTCATGACTTAAAAATACATAGCAGTGAATTAGTCATCATGTACAAACCCAGAACATGGTTGGACTTCCTGCACAGTTTGGTACTGTTTTCATTTTGAAATCAAATGTTGGTTGAGGGTGCTACAGTCTTATCCCCTGCTTTCAATGCTTCTGAATGCCTTCATCTGGTCCCAGTTACAGATGATTTTTATTTTCTTTATATTTTTTCCTGAATTTTCAACAATTTCTGCAATCAATACGTCCACTCAGTTTTCTATTCAGAAAACAATTGAGAATCATCAAACTATTCACTTTTTAAATGTATACCCTACTTTTGATATTTGGGAGACAATACCATTAATCCCCATAAACTGGCCAAATCTCACCAAGCGCTGCTCATTTATGAAGACTTACAGCAGAACCAGTGGCAGACCAGGGGGATGGGAGCCACACCCCACCCGCAGCCGACACAGAGACACGGGGTACCCCAGCTTGGCCTGGGCCTTCTCTCACCCTTCCATGCGACTGCTCTCTTCTGTCACTACCACTAACTTCTACCACTTCATAAAAAGCAAGAACAGCTTTTCAGAGGACAAAAGCCATCACTGCATCATCTCTTGTATGCTCAGTAAGGCTCAGCACACAGTCAGCCCTTGCTCATCCAGTAATTTCAAGAGCCAGTGAGCTGTTGTACATGCAACCCCTCTATAAACTGCAAAGTGTGATGTAAATTCAAGTAATAGTAATTGAGTGGCCTTGGGCGACACTATTTCATACAACACAATGTCCTATTTATTTTGTCATTTTTGAAATTATTGAAATAATATAGTTCTTCAGTTATATAATAGTTACCTAGTGACTGCTATTGGAAATTTACCACTGGATAAACCAAAGAAGACGCCACCAGGGAGAAAAAAGCAGCAGCCCAAGGGAGAGACTCAGCCCAAGGGAGAGACTCTTGTCTAGAACGATTTACACTTCCCAGGGACCTCCAGAGGGGAACAGAAGTTACTCAGTATATACGTCTAGTTACTTTCTAGAGAAAGTAACCCTAACTCCAAAGCTCAAGATTCAGAATTCTAGTCCTGCACTAAAAATTAGTACAGGTACATGGCAATAAAGAATCTCGCCTATCAGCTTAAAAAAAAATTCATGTGCCTTACAATAGAAGCTATCTCCTAAACCTCTTTTAACCATGGGAAATGAAAACTGCCAGCTGCCACTCTGAATCAGATGTTCATGCAGAAAGGAAATTCTGTACTTAAGTGACTATCATGATCATATGCTAAACTGTATCAACTCTGTTACCAAAAATAACTAAATAAAAACACACACAAAGAAACAAGTAGAACAAAACTGCTGGCATATTTTTCAGTATCATAAAATAAGTCAGTTTATGGTCAGGATGGTCAATATTAATAAGAGGAGCATCTCTCTCTTATATTTGAATAGTATCATTGAAACAACTTGCACACCATGGGCTTCTCTAGAAACAACAGCTCGGTTGGGGTGCAGGGGCTGGGAGCTCTGCTCATTGAACTCTGCACAGATGCAACAGAGCTGGCAGATTTGAGCTGGGAGAGCTGGGAGCTTCACTATATTCCAATTAGGTTTCCCTCCGGCTTCCTCTTAAGAGAGGTCTTTCAGGGTTTAGAGAAATCTTTAAATTTCTGATTAAAACTAAATTGACAAACGTAGAACGGATTATGATGTTACATTAGTTAGATGGGCTTGCTGCTCTGGGACAGATGTGAAGTGACTGCTAACAGAAAACCACCGCCTTGCCTCTCACCTGGAGATAAAATAATACTGTAGCTCCGAGTGATTCACACATGAGACGCTCATTGTTTTAGCCTTGTTCATTCCCTCAGGATGCACTGCTGCAGTTCCTGCTGTGCCCTGCACTTTGCTAGGGGCTGGGAGCTCAGCGGTGGGTGAGTCCCCATGATGGGGCTTCATGAAGCTCTTGGGTAGTGACATGCGTCCTTCTGGCTGTCCTAAGTGGAGGGATGGGGGCTTGAGGGGCCCTCCTTTCTGCAACGCTGGAAATCCTGGTCGTACCTTCCTGAACGGCCACCACTGTTGGGCTCTGACTCTGCACCCCAAGTGTCAAGCCTCCTGAAAGAAAGCTATTTTTTTCAGTTTTAGAAAGTGTACTGCCTGGGCTGCAAAACTTTTAATTTTGTATTGACAATGAAAATGATCAGTTATTTAAAAGATGTAAAATAATTTCCTGGCATAAAATGATTCACAAGCTTAATCTACATGTCTGGGTAGGACGGCACTTTACTATCCAAGTGCTTATGCCTGCAGGGCACAGTCATTACTGAAGTGATAGTCCATCTTTGCCCTTCCTGGGTTCATTCCCTCTCTCTTTTACCCCATTTCTAAGCAGGCTTTGTGATGCCTCACTTGAGAGACTGGAAAGTGGAACAAGCTCGAATTCAAAGCTCTGATAAAACCCTAAATCCATGCAGAGATTGGACTGGTGTCCTCGGCTGGAGGAGAGAGAGCCTGAACATCTCTTGTGTATGCTGAAAATAAAAAATAAAAATCAATTTACAAATGGAATAATGTGTGAATGTATCATGGTCACTACAGATCGAAATACAAAATAAGTTTTATTTCTATATCAGTAGCAAATAAAAAATAAAGTGTAACAAAATTACCATTTACAATATTAAAAACCATTAAATATCTAAAAATAATCTAATGAAAGCTACCCAAGGCCTTACTGCTGAAACTATATAACTTTATTAAAAACATTTTTTAAAAGGCCTAAATACCTACTTCACGGATTGGAGGGCTCGGTGTTGTCAAGACATCAGTTCTTCCAAAATCGAATTCCAGACTCAGAGCAATCCCCAACAAAATCCCGCTGGGCTTACCGGGGGAACGCAGAGGCCGGCTCTAAAACTGACGCGCGACCGTGCAGCTAAGGCGCCCGGGGGAGGGGGGCGGGGGGGGGGAGGGGGGAGGGGGGAGGGGGGAGGGGGGAGGGGGGGGACGGCTGGAAGACAGACGCCGTCTGATAGGACACGCGTCATGAAGCCACAGGGCTCCAGCGGACGGACGGACGCAGGCGGGCCCGGTGAGTGGGCAGGGCCCAGAAACAGATCCGCTCACAGGCAGCCCCGATTCGTGACCGTGGTGTCCCCGGAGACCGGGCAGCTGGAGCCGAGAGGGCAGCGCGGGGTCGGGCTCGGGTTCGCCCCTCGAGCGCGACTTCGGTAGGAAGCGGCCGCAGCCCCAGCGGTTCCCCTGCACGCCCGCCCTCGGGGCTCCTCAGTGCCCTGCGCGTTGCAGAAGCCCCTCTACCTACCTAACGGTGACAACCAGCTCGCGCGGCGCCCAGCGCCCAGCGCCCAGCGCCCAGCGCCCAGCGCCCAGCGCCCAGCGCCCAGCGCGTTGCCCGGCAGCGGGTAAGGAACAGCGCTAAGCGTGAGGGGCCCGCGCAGGCCGGGGACCAGCCCCAGGGTAGGAGCCGCCGCTGTCGGGACAAAAGCTCTGCAGGGCTCTGGAGAGAAAGGGAGCCTCAGTAATATTTTACCCTTCCTGCCATCTTCAGCAAGTAGGGCAAACACAGAGATTCTTCATCTTTCAAACGTGCCCAGGGTAAAGGGGTAGACTAACAATTTTCCACTGATGAAGCTGGAAGTTCACGCACGCGGAGCAGGGGGGGTCAGCCAGGCAGAGGCTGTGCTCAGGAGCCTGGTGGAACATGTGATGAGCAACAGAGCTTGGACACGGGCCAATCAGTGAGCTTTTCCAGCCTTTAGCTTCAAACACCCCAACATCCCAGGCGGCTTGAGCACTCGTGGAAAGTAAAAAGAACATAAAAAAACATGCACAAACATCATTTCAGCAAGCCTTTTTTAGTTAAGCAAGAAAAGTTAAGCTAATAAATGAGTTCTTTCATTTTTGGTCCGACATGGGCAATGATGGATAGCTAGTAGACATTTCTAAGTCTCTGTCCACCCTGACACTTCTTTTCCTGAAACTTCTCCTCAACCCAAGAGTGGACCTTAATGGCCATGTTTAACCTATGGGAACTAGATCCCTGGCCACAGCTGAATGGCCCCAGATCCAAGCTAAGCCAAAAAGATTCTGTCTCCCAGGAACTGGGAACTGGGACACTGGTTAGCTCTGGTGAGCTGTGAGAAGGCAATATTCCAAAATGTGAATGGAGAAACAAAAAAGGCTGACCTTCAGAAAGAGAAGCCTACAGCAGACACTAGAATCTGAAACAAGAGCCATATGGTCTGACAGTAAGAAAGAGACTAACACACAGCTGCCTAGCTTCAAGCATTGCCAGTCCTGCCCAGTCCTTTGTGATGCCCCATCCCACGAATGACCTGTGGATTCCCAGAGATGTCCCTGGATCTCTGCTTATAATAAATTTCCCCTTTTCATTCAAGCTAGTGATATTTTCTGAGACTGTACCTTACAAACAAAGGAGGCCTAACCTTAAGACAGACACCCCATCTACGTGTTGCATATTTATTTTAATTTTTCTAAAAATTTAAAGATACATTAACGAATTGTAATTTTATGAACCATTTTCTTTCCTCACTAATTGAAAAACTTGAAAGTCAAAAGGAAGTAAGTCAATGGATAGAGATACTATTCATAGTTTCTTTGAAGATACTTTAGCAACATATGGAGCGTATGGCTTAAAAGTATGTATAAATAGAAATGTGTGCCAATCAACCACAGGTATTCAACAGCCTCAGATGCTCCTTTGTGCTTTCAGTGAACATCTTAAGAGAATCCAATTGGAAATGTATAATGTAACGACTTTTTAATCATAGCATTTTTCTATATGACAAACAATCCAGCACACAAGTTGAATTATAAATTCAGATAGTGTTTCTCAAGCACTCTCCCTCCATGTGCCCATTACAAGCGAATCGTGATTTGTCTAATGCTTGTTTTTAGCTAAGCATTACCATCAAAAATAGCGAAACCTAAATGATGGCAAAAATCACTGCTCAATTTCAAAAGCTCAAGTCACAGGCATCAACTTCAAAGCATTCATTTGACTCTTGATGTTCTCCTGTGGCTCAAGCTTTCTCTCAGTTCCAGCTTAGGCTCACAGCAGTTGGTTTGCTCAACATTCATTATAGACAGTTCATCAAAAATGTGCTAAGAGAATGGGGGAATACATTGTTTTTATTCTCACATATAGGCTACCAAAGCCTCATTCAGCTGCAGAGTTTGATGGATTATTTATTCAATTACAGAAAAGAGTAATCAAATTGAGGTCTGTATTATGCTCAGCTTTAACAGAGATGGAGAGAATGAAGAAGCAATACAGAAGACAGCAAACAGCTGTAGAAGAGAGAGAGTTGTGGGACAATTGAGTATCTGACAAAGGGCTAGGGCTTCCATGTCAGACAAGCACGGGTTCCTCCCTGCCCTGTGGCTCCCTAGCTGTCTCACTCGGGCCCCTCATAGCTTTTCTGAGCCTCAGTGTACTCGGGTGTAGAAAGGGAACAAGTGCACATGCTGAGGAGCATCGCTGTCAGGATTAAGTGAGCTAACAGATGCTTGTGGGATAGAGCAGGGGCTAGCAACGCTTTTCTGTACAGGATCAGATAGTAAATATTTTCGGATTTGCAGGCCATACAGTGTTTATAGCAACTACTCATGTCGGCTGTAGCAGCTGCATGAAAGCAGCTCGAGACGAGACATAAACAAACGGCACAGCTGTGCTCCAAAATTGACTTCTGGACACGAAAATTTGAATCTTATAGAATTTCATGTGTCATGAAATATTATTATTTTGATTATTTTCAACCACTTAAAATGTAAAAATGATCCTTAACTTGCAATCTGTACGAGACTAGGCAGCAAGCCTGCCCTATAGCAAACCCTAAAAATATTAGTAGTATTGCCAATAACAATAATAACTGAACATAGAGGACAGATTCCGTTACTAACTAATAGACAAAGGGATATTTTTTAAGTAAGTGTTACTTTTTCCTAGAGTTTAAACTGCAGATGGAGAGAAGATTTTAATGGGAATTTTTGGATGGTGACCATGAGATGACAGGATATACCTCTTAAAGATTTCAAGGAGTGGAGAAGCCCTGTCCTCCCGCTGGAGCCTCCAACTAGTCCAATTCCAAGAGGCAGCCTAAACATGTGAGTTAAGATAGACCCACATAACTACCAATCAAATCATCAGAACGGTCACAACAGAAATAAGGAATCAGAATGGGTTTTAATTAAACAAAGAAAAATGACCAATTCTGCTTCACTCTCTCATCTGCACAATAAATGGGTTTTACTATTTTTACCTTTAAAGACTTTTCTGGTTCAACAGTGGGGTTAGAATGGTGACAGTTTTGTGGAGCAGAAAAAGGTTCCTTGACTATTATCTAAAAGCATGTTCATGGATTTACGACTGCTTCTGAATTTTCTAAGGCAGGTGAACCAAGTAACCAATTGGGACTAAGGAAAACCACTTTTAAAAGAGCTTTCCCATGTTGGATGCCCACAACTCACATTTGCAGTTAAGGACTGATAGCTCTTCACCCATAAAAGAGTGCACAAGCCACCCGACTAAAGGCATGTGTTTGGAGGTGGTTTTTAAGGCCTTCGACTCATCTATCACCACTCCATCGCTGCCTGCCCTTTGAGACCAAGAGACTGCAATTACAAGTGTGCTGACAGAAGTGCCATAAGGCGCAAAATTATATTTTTCTTTCTTCTATACCAAGTGCTCCAGCCCAAGTCTCTCTAGTTTAATGAAGGGAATCAAGATAGGTACATGGGGAAGGAGCTGAAATTTAAATGTCACCACCTTAATAAGGTATTAGTCAAAGGTAACAGTGGATAATTAAGATCATACAGTCGAGAACCCGAAGAGGCAGAAAAATTAATAAATGTATCTGTAGAGGGCCTCCCAAAGTCAGCACTTTGGGAGATCCTCCACTAAAAATAATTTTAAAAAAAGGTTAATTTGCTTACTTTTTAAAAAGGAGCAATGATGTATAGAAAACTTGGAGGGGGGGAAATGTGGGCTTTTGTTTCAGTTCTATGTTCATTATCCATGGGTTTTAGTTTCAGATTCATGTTCATTCTCTTTGAACAGAAGTATTCCAACCACTAGACCATGTTTCAGTTACTTTCCCTTCTGAGAAGTTCTCATTGGTAACGTTCATACACTTATGCCAGCTGGAAGCACCTTCCCATCAGAGAGGAACCGATTCTGAAGTTAGTTTATTGGAAGTCAGTTCCAGTAAGAACTCTGAAGCTGATTCGTTTCCCTCATGACCTCTGACTCTAGCTGTCAACTCCCAGCCGTCCCTCATGTCGCCTCCCTGAAGTTCTCCTTTATGCACCATTACCAGCCCAGATGGGAGCCCCTCTGGCCGGCCTTCCCAGTCTTTCTCTTGCTCCTGTTACTCCCTTCCCCACCTTAACTATTCAACTATTTAGCTATCATTCTCCTGGGTGATCTCTTCTAGTACCAAAGCTTCAACCATGTTTTGATAAGGGCCATGTTTCCAGTCTCCATCTGGATGTTCCACCTCTAACCCAACACAGCCAAAATATGATTCCTACACTTTAGTCTCTCTCTCCCAAATCTCCTCTTATGCTCATTTTCCTATCTTATTTAATGGCAACTCAAAATAACTAGTTACAATGGAATAGAGGGTCTTCTCCACTTCCTCTACAACCAAAGTTGTCTCAAAGTCATTTCTCTTTCTCCCTTTTCCCACTGTCTCTGCCTCTATTGCATTCTTTTATAATAGCCACAATTGGTCTTCCTACATTCTGAATTTGTTTCCATAATTCAGAACTAATGATGTCACCTTAACACTTAAAATCATCTAGACTTCCCTGTTGCCACAGGATAACCCTAAACATCTGGCCCATCCCTGCATCTTCATTTATTTCCCTCCCACCACTTTGAATGTTCTCTAGGACAAATTGTTGAACTCCTTCATTTCTACCAAGGTTTGTCTCAAATGTCACCTACTTTGAAAAACTAAATAGTCTCCATGCATCATTAATTGATTCTCTTACGTGAACTCCTCAGTACTCATAGGATACTCTGTAAATATTTCTAGTCTGCCCTTACTACATTGTACTCTGAGTATGTTTTCCAAATGTATCTCTGTTTTTAAACCAAGCTCCCTGAAGCTAGAGGGACAGTGACCAACACAGTGCCTGACAGAGGATGTACTCAATAAGTAAATGAATAAAATGAAAATTCCTTTCTGTTCCACTTTTGCTTTTTCCTGAATCCCATCTGTGATATTTCTAGAAAATATAATATAGTCCACTGAGATGTAAAATTCTTGAATTAGACATCTAAAGATATCCAACACTAGAACCAGATGTTCAACCAATTCTTGTAATTCTACAAGATCATCAGGATCTCCTGAAAAGGGAGTAATCAGGCTCTCCTCAAGGGTGATCAATAGTGTCTACAGTGCCTACCATCTCCCATAATTTTTAATGATGTATCTATTCTAGAGTCCCAGACTTAGCAGAAAGCTTGGAGATCATCTAGTGCATCTGACCATCTACATCTTGGTGGGGAGGTTTAGTCATGTCGGTTTCTGACGCTTCCCTCACACATTGTTTCAGAACCAACAAAGACCTTGAGAGCGCATCATAAACACACCCTGCTTTGCCCCTGCAATCACACAGGTGCAGGGCAATTGTCCCCACAGCTGCCAGACACATGCACAAACAGAAAGCCATCCAGGGAGTGAAAAAAAGTTGGAAGCCCCAGTATCAGCAGAGGGGTGGAAGAAATTTCATAACTGTGCTAACAGCAATTTGTTCCCACACTGAAGGAAAATAAATCCGGATAAGTAGTTTTTGCTGGCAGAGCTCAGAGAAGCATGAGTGAAACATTCCTGCCAAGATGTATGGAAGCTCTGTCATCCCATCATCCGGGGAAACAAAAGCCTCCAATACTGGAAACCATATCGGCTGGATCCACTGGCTATAAGGAAAGGACACCCATGTGATGATCACGCAGCACGTGCTAGGAGAAATAGGACTGGGTTTTCTCGCTCTTCTACCACAGGCCCTCACACTCGACCTTGGGCTAAGAGCCTAAGAGAGGAAAAGAAATAATAATAGGATTTTACTGCCTGTGTGCTTCAAACAGAGTGATTTCAGATTTTCTTATTTTGATGTAAAGGCAGGACGCAGAAGGATTGGGAACACACCAGTATGATGACTGCCAAAGAACAAGCTGTGTTAGTGAAAGAAAAAGAGCTATTTATACTTTCTAGATGCTGGGAAGGTGAGATGAATGCATCGGAAACCCACTTCTGTTAGAAAAAGGAAAACATTGTGAGGCAAAACCAATCCTTAAGCTGTATCTGCTGGCATTTGCTTCACACACACAGTAAAATCTTCTTAGCAGTTTTCAAGGGACCAGAAGATTTCATAAGGACATTTTCTAATGGGGTAATGGAGAAATGTGACTTTTATGGGCTGTAAAATGAAAAGCTTACCAGCCTGAGTCCTGGCTCCACGGCCAGCTTTCTGAATTAGGAACAACTGAAGCCCTTTGATACAGAAGGTGCTGCTGAAGGAAAGAATGAGTGTTGGGCATGAGCAGGGCTTCTGCTCTCAGGTCGCTTTCCATCTAAACCGACCACAGTGGCATGTGCTAATATATAAGTCAGTCAGCAACAGTGTAGGGTAAGCTAGAAAATGTATTGACATTACATAAAGGAATTGGTGGGTGAGGAAAATGTGAAGCCAGGGTAGGGACCACATTGTGAGAAGTTCAAGCAGGAGGACCGGAGAGGAGGGCAGAGCTCCCCATGACCCCGAAAGGGAGGTCAGAGGAGCCGTGAAATGAGCAACAGGATGAGAGCAGGGTTGCCAGATAAAATTCAGGACACCCTCTTAAATCTAAATTCAGAAAAACAAAGCATAATTTGGAGTGTAAGTATGTCCTAAATGTTGCATGCGACATACCTATAGAGAAAATTAATCTTTACTTATCTGAAATTCAAATTTAACAGGGCATCCTGTAATTTATTTGCTTCATCTGGCAAAGCTAAATGAGGGAAATGAGACCTTAGTGGGAAATGGGCCTTAACTGAGAGAATGAGAATTGACAGCCTGATTCCTAACAACCAGATGAGGTGGGTTCCTTAGGAGACAGAATAATATTAAGTTGTGATGGGAGAGGGACTCTGTTAAAAGTGTGGAATGTGGCAAGAGAGAACCATGGGTTCTATCCAAGGAAAGACAACCTGTGTGGGAACCAAGAGGGGAGCTAGAGGAAGGGGCCCGGAAAGAAAATACTGTGACAGGAAAAGAAGTAAGATTTTTGTCATGAGCAACTATGGAACTGGGATCAATAACACTAGGACCACGCGGACTATGCTCACTGTGATGAGGATGGGAGGGGACAACTAATCCAGCCCGAAGAGAAAGGCTAAGTAACGTGGCATGATTATCCTGGCAAAGCAAAGACAGACAGAGAGAGAGAGAGAATCATTTTCCACAAGAATGTTCTTTAGAAGTGGAACCAATGAAGAAATCGGCCCTTGTTCCTGTTACCTGCTAATTCTAAAGCATGAAAAAATGAGACACCTCTTTACTGCTTTGGAGAAGATAAGTCTAATAGAAGAGGAAGTGAGGTTCAGTCTAGACAAGCACACCTAAGGAGATAAGACAATTTACTCTGAGAAAATAAAGAATACTAAGTCAGTCATTTGTTCATTCACTCAACAAACACCTCCGAGCACTCACTGAGCTCAGGCACTGTGCACCAGAAAATGACAGCGAGTTTATGGTCCAGTAACTCACGAGAGCTACCAGTGACTCAGGCGCCTTTAGAAAACAGCCAACACTTCACAAACAAGTGGAGAAATTAAAAAGCACCTTGAGGTGGGATCATCCTCATATAATACAAGGAAAATAGGAAACACTGTAATAAATGCTTTTACTCGCTTACCGGTAGAGGCTTTGATGCAATATGAAGCAAAATCTTCCAAAAATCCAAGTAAAATTCTAATCTACTCCCAAATTAACATAATAGTAAATTGGATTGTTTTTCTCCCCAATACTTATTATTTTAACTGTGTGTTTCTCTTGGAAATCTTTTACTAAATAAAACTAAAATTTAACTCACAGCTTCTGAAAAACTGTCCCTATCATAAAAAATATTTTAATAGACTTATCTGAATATTCTATGTATAAAAAAAAATCAATGACAGAAACTACACAGGTATTGGACAGATTTAAATGCATAAAAACTTAGAACTGCTCTAATATTTTTTAAAGCAATAAGCAATTAAGTGGCGAAGTACAAACCGGAAAGTACTCCAAATATAGCACATGAAAATATGGTACACTTACATGAGTAAGAACTCATTTGAAAAGATAACAAAATCTTCCACATCATGTAAAAGATGGACAAAAGTCATGAAAAGATAATTTCTAGGAAAAAAATGAACATAGCAAATAGTTAACTTCTCTAGTCATCAAGGGAGTTCTAATTACATCAACCAACAGCTAACATTTTCCCCTATCATAGTAGTACTTATTTTTTTTAATTAAAATATTCAACATTAATGAGGGTAGTGAGCATGAGGCACTCCTATAAACCGGTAAAAGCCTTTCGAGGAATTAACTTAGCACTGTATGCCAAAAGCCTTACAAATGGTCACTTTCTCCCACCCAGGAATGCCGCGTCTAGGAATCTGTCCGAAGGGAGTCATCAGATGTGCAGCCAAAGGCTCATGAGCAAAGATATCACACTATTAGTAGAAAAAAAGAAAAGCAAATAAATGTTCAACAAAGGAAGAATAATTAAAAGGGAATATTCAATAGTCATTAAAATTGCATTTAAAACAACTTAAATGACCCTTAAAAATAACTGATATAACATTAAGTATTTCAAAGTAGCACACAAAACTATATTTATATACCTACAGATAGCATGATCGCAATCACATATGAAGAGTGGATGAAAATATACCAAAATGTCAACTGAAATTAATTGAGCTGTTGTATTATGCGTAATTATTGTTTCCTTTCAAATTTTTTTCTTATATGTTCTGAGACTTCTACAATAAATGTGTACTTCTTTGGCAATCAAGGTGGTGGGAAGTGAAAACTAGCTTCAACTGAAGAGCAACAGGGAAATCAGAAATGTGGATTAACCTAAGAATATGCACAAAGCTTCGACCCATACACCTTGGTATTTATTTAAATACTAATATTTATAAATTTATACTTATCTATTGCCTATATCCTGCAACTCTTTATTTATTGACATCTCAACAATACAATAAAAAATGGACAAGAATTAAATTGAACAATAAAACAATTAAAATCTTTATTTCCCCAAATCAATTTCCCCCTCAAAACTGAGTTTGCCCCATATCTGACAAGTACGTGATATGTTCTATTTGTTTTCTACAGCCTAAGATATGAAAAATTTAAAATTATTCTTCTAAAAGTAAGAAAAGCCAACTAACAGTTTTCTTGTGGTCAAGATTTCTCTAGTTTGACCATGAAGATAAGAGATTGGGAAAATGTATTCTATTGCCACGTCAAGTATGAATATGAATTAGCGCCCTCTTGTGAGCATGGGATGAAATTTTAAAAATTGAGTTCAAGCCGAAAGACATTTAAGTGTATTACTCACCATGGGAGAAATACAACTGTGCTCACTAGAGACCACAGTCCTCAAAGTAAAATCATACCGAATTCCTGATTATTTAGGTTTTCAACATAAAGTGCATTTGTATAGGAAAGTGCCTGGCATTCAACAAAGTGTTAATTGTCTTAAAATTCATAAAAGGCAACTTGAAAGTTCTCTTGAAAGTTGCCACTGCTTGTTAGAGTTTTCACAGTGGAGGGCACGAGGATCTCCTGTGGGGCACATACACTCTACTGTGTTCACATGTAAGGGTCAGAATGTCCCAAAAAGAAGTCAAGCCTTTCTGAAATGAGAAAAGAGACGCACTTGTGTACATTCTTAATGTAAAGAGCCTAAATCATCACTTTAAAAATAAACATGATTAAAACAACTTAGACTAAAACAAAATCAAATAAGAGATCACTTAGAATATAGACTATGACATCTTTAACACAGCACAGTGTATGTGCAGGACAGAATGAATTTCCCTTTACATTAAAACATCATCTTCCAAAAAAGAACTTAATTTCCCGTCACTCTAATTTGGGGATTATTTATTGCACCTTATTACAGCAATATCACATTTGACCAACAGGCTGAGATATACAATTAATTCTAACACACCAAAGTGGAAAGATCATATTAAAATGAAAAGAATTTCTCAAGACACTCGATCCTACATCTGTTACTCAACAGCAATGCTGAACTTTCCCTGGGATGCAGTTTGCCACTCCCAGGTCACTCCCAGTTACAGGGCTCCACAGTTGAGGAAGACATTTATAATGTAGTTGACTCTAATCAAATTTTTTTATCAAATAACCTTAACAAGAATATTTTTCTAGCTATTTAATGTTCTCATTTATTTTGAGGAAAGACGTCATCACTTCAGGGTGTTGAATGGCCCTGGAAAATCATTTCAGTCAACTTGCTTCTATACATCAATGGAAGGAAGTAAACATTTCCATCTGTTGAGCTCATTGCTGCTGATAAACACAGAACTGCAAAACTCTGAGGTTGTGGATTCCTGTTGACTTGGCTTAGATCAGTGGCCCTCAGGTACCATCTGGACCCTTTGGGAATCCTTATGGTCTTTTCAGGAGGTCTATGTGGCCAAAATTATTTTCATAATCATACTGAAACATTATTTGCCTTCTCATTCTTATTCTCTTGCAAAGTCAACAGTGTAAATTTTGCAACAGATTGACGAGGAAGATATGTGAATCCGCCTGTTTACTTTTAAGCCAGACATTAAAGAGATTTGCAGAAATGCAAACAATGCCACTCTACGAACTGAATTTTTTCTTGGCTATGGAAAATAAATGTATTTTCCATAAAAATGTTATTTATGCTAACCCACAATAGGCTTATTTTTATTTTGGATAATACATAAATATTTTTCAATTTCATTATTTTAATATCTAATATGATAAATGTGAATTGATGTAATCCACAGAAGCAAAAGCAATTTTGTTCTTCAATAATTTTGGAGAGTATAAATGTGTCCTAGACTAAAATTCTTTTTTTTTAATCCTCACCAGGGGATATTTTTTCTATTGCTTTTCAGAGTGGAAGGTAGAGAGAAAGAGAGAAACATCTATGTGAAAGAGACACATCGATTGGTTGCCCCCACACACGCCCCAGTGTGGGGCTGGGGATCGAGCCTCCAACTGAAGTACGTGCCCTCGGCAGGAATCAAACCTGGGACCCCTCAGTCCACAGGCTGACACTCTAACCAGTGAGCCAAACCTGCTGGGGCTAGACTAAAATTCTTGAGAATAGCTTTCAGATGCCTCTATTTTGTCTCAGCATTAAAAAGTTGTATTAATGTTGAACTCAAGGGCTCCAGAAATCTTTCTGGATTTTCAGAATCAAGGCAACTTCTGCTTTGCCCTGAGTGGAAAGGCATTTTTGTTTGACGTTATCCTACTGAGAATCCAAGCTAAATTTCACTTCAGTGCAGAACTAATAAGAAATTTTCAAATGTCATTCACACAGCACTTCAATAAAAATGTACTGAGAACCTATCATGTGTAAATAAAACTATGTTTGGTAAATTTCTAGTTTGGAAAAATAAAATGGCATCTTAGGCTGAAAAGAAAATGTGGCCATCTCTAAAGAATAAGACCTAGCATTTATTAAGTACATGATATATGCTAGACACTGTTCTAAGTGCTTATTGTCATAACTAATTTACTCCTAACAAGGATTCTATGTGTTATTATTATTTCTATTTTACAGATGAGGAAACTGGGACACAGAATGATTAAGAAATTTGTCCAAGGTTATAGAGCTGATAAGTGGCAGAGCCAGGATTTAAATGAGCAGAATCTCTGCACATGATCTACATGGTATATAACTAGCACCACCCAGCCGAGCCTGGGAGCTGGATATACGGACTAGCTAGACATGGCCTAGAGCAATGTCCAAGGCAACATCAAGATTTTCTGGAGTTACTTTATCTTGACAGAGCTGAAAGAAACCACCACTTCAAGTTTATCATTAATTCCTGGATTCTGTAGATTGGACTAAAAAATTAAACTGGCTGGAACTTCTGGTCACACTTAACTTGTTCACAGTTATGAAAGTTGTGAAGAAATGACCCTACTATACCAATAATCCTATACTCTAACTTTTATAAAAGTTATAAAATCTGGAGAGACCTTGAAATGTGGAGAGAGGCCCAGAAAGTATACAATCAGCAAACCAGCTCTCAGTAAAATAATCTGTGCACATTCAGTAACATCCATTTTCAGGTAAATAATTAAGTAATTCAATCAATCAATCAATCAACCAAAAACCTGTTAGAACTGAATTGTATTCCCCTGGAAAATTCACATGCTGAAGTTCCAACCCTCAAGACACTTGTATGTTTGGAAATAGGGCTTTTGAAGAGGTAAGGTTAAATAAGATCACAAGGATGGTCCCTGATCTAATACAGCCTTATGAGAATCAAGAGAGACACCAGGGATGTGCATGCACAGAGGAAAGATCTGTGAGAAGCAGAAAGTCAGCCATCTACCAGGCAAGAAAACAGGCCTTAGAAGATATTGGCCCTACTGACACCTTGATCTTGTATTTCCAGCCTCCAGAACGGTGAAGGAATACATTTCTATTGTTTAAGCCACTCAGACCCAGTCTGTGGTATTTTGTTATGGCAACTCTAGCAGAATAATATATCAGCCTGCCTCTCTCACCCTACTGCATTTTCAAAAATTCCAGTTTTAACATCCATCATAGCATTTGTAAATTAATTGTAACATCCAGATGCTTATCTGAGAAGAAAAACAGGAGCATTCCTAATTTCAAACCGGAGATTTAGGTGTGGACACGAGGTAGAGTTACAGGTCATGGTCAAACTCAAGGAAAAGCTGGAGGAAGAAAAACTAGCCTATGGAACACTATTGAGAAAGCACATATAAAAATTCAAGGCCACACATGCCTGTTACATTCTAGGATGTCACAGGGGTGGTACCATGAGCTAAGCTACCTTAGGAGCTACCTGGAGGAGTCGCCGTGTTCTACGCTAATAGCAGTAGTTCTTACCGTCAGGAGAGCTCTTTCGAGAGGCAGTGGGTTAGAGAGAAGTCACTATAGATCAGCTCTTCAGACAGTGTGTTCATCTCCAGGCACTGCAATCAGCAGAGTCACTGGGATAACAGGAGGCATTGTCCAACACACTACCCTGTTCAATCAGTTGATTACAATAACCTCAGCATCAAATGGTATAGCAGAAGTCACGTAATTCAGGCAAATTCACTAAAGATTCATGAACTCCTTAAAAAGTGTTGTTATGAGGTTTTTAAAAAAGATATCATTGTGAGCCAGTGAAGTCTGACTATCCATATAACTGTTAGAATACCAATTAGCTCAACTTTTCTGGGAAGCAATTCAGCAATATGTATTGAAAACCCTAAAAAATGTCTCTTTTACAGGAATTACGCTTTAGAAATTTATCCTAAAGTAATGATCAGGAATGCCTACAGATTTATGTAGACAAATATTAAGAATATATATGTTTTGAAAAAATACATCAAAAAGTTAAAAAATGTTTCTCTGAATTTTGAAATTAAAGATGGTTTTGCTTTTATACTTTTTGTTATATTCTAAAAGTTCTACCATGACCATATATTACTTTTATGAATCAACGAATTAAAAAAATAAATGTTTTCTTTTTTACAAGATTAACCATGTCACTGGGTAAAAATCTCTGGGTATGTTCATGTCTCAGTTTGTCCTTTCAGAAAATAAGGATACAAATAAGAATATATTTCAGTTTCAACACACAAAGTTTTCTCAATCTACAAGTAAAAATTTTGAACTATATTACAGAGCAATTTATTGTGAAAATGTAAACATGTTTATAATAAAAGTACCTGTTTCTCACTCTCGGTTTGTTTGTGTGAGATGCAATACATGCATCCAAGACTAAGAGATACATGAGAAAGATGCTCTTGTGCTGAAATTATGCAATCACTTTTAGTCAATAAAAAAACATTTCCTGATGTAAACACGTGGTGTTGGAAGGACTGTCACAATTTGTGCTAATCTTTCTTCTAGTTATTTCAAAATGAAATGAAAATAGTAAAAAGGGAAATACTGAAATGGGAAAATATTTAACATCATTCTTTACTATATTTCATTATTTCTCTTCCACATATAAGCACACACACATCCATCATTTCTTCACTGTAAGAATTCAAAGAATTTTTTTAAAAGTGTTTTTGAAATAAAGACAGATATTTATTTCTTTATTTTGCTCATGATGAATTGAGAGGGCTCCCTAAACTCCTCTTAACTCTTTTCTTTGCATGGGCTTAAGGCAACAACCCTTTGGTACGAGCATCCGCCAAGGAGCAGATTTATTGAACCAACTTTCATGAACTCATTCATCACAGAGATTGCTTGGCTGATCTTTCTGCTCTTAATGGCTTGTTTATTTAAATGAACATTAATAGTTCTTAGCACTCAGAAGTTGCTGAAAAGCCCACAATTTGTTTTGGAGACAAGAGTAAACAGTGGCACAATGTGTGGATTTGTCAAGCTGAACAAGCATTATCTTGAGGTGTTGAGAGTCCTCCAAAAAGGCCAAAGCGATAATTAAACTAGGAAATGGATGGGAACAGAAGTCTCAGGAGGAATAATCTGCTAGCTTGCACGTTGCTGGTGGACAATAGCAGTAACACTTACGGCGGCTGCTGCTCGCGGATCCCTCTCTTCAGTAGACCTGCCTGCCGGCAGCACCTGCTTCTCCCCATATGCTCCAGGTTTTCTTCTAAGGGCTCAAAACGCATTTGTGATAGTTTCAAACTGTTCCTAGGCTTCATAGTTAATTTTTCCTTTCATTTTTTTTTTCAGGTCCCTCTCCCATGGGCTCTAGTAATTTCTTATACTGTACATTTCATAGTTTCAGCCATTTGGGTGAGGCAGGCAAAGTAAAGGTCTCAAAATATTCAGCAATCGCCACTTGTTTTTGTTGTAAATAGAATTTTGAGTGGGCTGAAACAAACCAAAACCATCAATTTTTCTAAAGAGAAGCATGGATGACACTGGAAGCCAGCAGAAACAGCCCTACCCTACTGTTACGGGCTGAATTCCCCCCCACCCACCCAAAATTCATATGTTGAAGTTCTTTAGTACATCAGAATAAAAAGGTAATGAAATTAAAATGAGGTCATTAGAGTGGACCCTAATCCAATATGACTGGTATCCACTTTCCTCTGAAATTTGGACACAGATACAGGATGACAATGATGGGAAGACTCAGGGGGAAGACAGCCATCTCCGAGCCAAAGAGAGGCCTCAAAAGACACCAATCCTGATGACATCTTGATCTCAGACTTCCAGCCTCCAGAATTGTGAGGAAATAAATTGCTGTTTAAGCCACCCAATCTATGGTACTTTTGTTTTGGTAGCTCTAGCAAACTAATACACATCCCTACATGACCCCATCTGTGGGGAAGGAATGCAGGCTCTATGGGGAGTGTAGTGCTCAAGGTGGAGGATCCCAAGGGGGGCGGGGAGAGGGTACTCTCCCTCTCTAATACAAGTGGGACGACCTCCAGGAGTTCCATTCAAAAGGACTGGGGTACACACAAGATGGGGCAGCCTTGCCAATTTCTGTCTACATAAGCAGAGTTTATTAAGTATTGAGTATATTCCAGAATATAGGGTGCTAAGAACTTTGCATACATTGTCTCACTAATCCTTACCACAACCCTATGAGGTAAATTCTATTGTGCCCATTTTACAGATCAGCAATGATATGCTTGAGCTGGCTACTGAGGCTACTGTTAAGTATTCAGGAGTTTTCAAGCTACAACCCTTGATAGCTTGAAATCACCTTAGTGGCAATCCCTGCAGATCAGGCTCCTCCCCTTCTCCTTGCCCCTACACATACCCCAAAGCTGGTTTATCAGCACACCAGGCATGAGGAAACTGAGGCTCAGAAATTTAAGGTATCTGCTCAGACTACAGGGCCAGGAAGAGGCGGGGCCAGGCTTTGAGTCCAGATGGCTCAGATGCCCCAGCATATGCTCCCACACACTGTTTTCCAGAATCATGAAAAGTGAGGAAGGAAGCCTCCTACACTTACAGGGTGCCCAACTGATCTAGAATCCCATGCCCTAGCATTTTCCATTTCTTCTCCCACACATTATACTCTGAAGACACTTTTTTCTCTAATCAGTCAGGAAGAGCCTACGTGAAGCAGCTGACAAGAGCTAGCAGACGCTCCAGGGTAGTCCAGCGCCCCCACCCCTTTGTGGGATAGGGGTGGTGGGTGTTCACATCATCCCTACATTGCTGCTCTTCTCATCGAAGCTCTGTTTGCCTAGAAAGAGAGCAGCATCTGCTCTCTGGGGGAGTGATGATCATACATGACCCATGGTTTTACATCAAAGAACACTGAACCTTAGAACCTTTGTGTGTGTGTGTGTATGGTGATGCTCAAGGTCCTGCATTTTTAAAAAGCAAGGAGGGGGTCATGTCAAAATGAAAACATGCTGAAAGATTTTCAGAAACAAAGGGAATCTCTAATAAGTGAAGGGAAAAAATAAATAATGCTCATTGTCTTAAAAAACATTATGCCTGGGCTTTGTTTCTCTTTATTAAAATACTTGGGGAATATGTCATGAGCTGTGTGGCTTCCTGGCCCATATACTGCAGTGAAAAGTAGAGATTGGGAGATGAGATGAGAGAGCAAGGTCCCTGCCTGTCTCGCCTCTTGTATGTGGTTACATCCTGGCTCGGCAATGAACTGATCCTGAATTCCAAAGAAAGGTGCAAGGAGGACTCCAAACCTCTAAGTGGAAACTAAGGGATTCAGTCCATAAAACAAGAGTAGTAAACATCCAGATGTCAGAAGCATAACTGACTCGCATCATCAGACACAGGTCCTCACACACATCAAGCCTCCTGGTCTACTTGCTTTTGCCTTTCTCTTGCCTGTACTAATAATTTGTTCCTTTCCATCAAGCATCAGTTAACACACAGCTTTTCTTTCCTGTGAAGATTCTTCATCTGTACCCCATCCACTTTCTTTGGGGACATAGCAAAAGGAATGCTTTCCTGCTCTTCCTCTCCTGCTTCTCAGTGAGCTCCACAATATCAGGACAAATCGACTTCAGCTTTCCTGTGTCCCCTGGGAGTCAGAAAGCTTATATGATCAGACATCTTATTTTAAACTGGAATTCATCATAACTTGCTAAAATTATAATTCTCCCAGTGATCCTTCACAATCTAAACTACCACGTCAGGTGGCAACATCAGGAAATGAGGGTGAGAATTTGAGATGAACACATTTGCACAAATGGCACTTATATTATCTTCAAGAGAGCACAGTGCCTTATGAACTGTCTAACCTGTACTCAAGCTAAAGGCAGTGTCTACTCAAGGCAGACCTCAGGACTGCATAGGAGAAGCACATGCAGAGTTGTTAATAGTTGTCATCCCATCTGTCACTTTCTGGAAGGCAGGGAGCAGGGGTGTACGTCTCGCCTCCAGTCCCCAGTACCCTCCTTTGTACCTTGCACACAACAGAAGCTTAGTTTTCCACTGGACTGATCTAGATTATCCTTGAAAGACAATAAGATTATAGTGGAAAGCATGTGGATTCAGAGTCAGAAATTCCTGGATGTGAATGCTGTCGTGTCAATCATTACCTATACATGACCTCAAACAAATCTCTCCCAATTTTAGCTTTCCTCTCTCTAAAAAATGAGGATGGCCCAGCTGGCGAGGCTCAGCGGTTGAGCACTGACCTAGGATCCAGGAGATCAAGGTTCAATTCCCGGTCAGGGCACATGCCAGGGTTTCGGGCTCAGTCCCCAGCAGGGGGCATGAGGAGGCAGCCGATCAATGACTCTCATCACTGGTTTCTATCTCTCTCTCTCCCTTCCTCTCTCTCTGAAATCATTAAAAATTTATTTTTAAAAAATGAAGGTGATAACTTATAACCCATGTAAATGTCTGTAGAGAATATTTATTAAGGGAACTTGTGAAAATGTGTAGCATGCACATAGTAAGTGATAAAAAATAATTGTTTCAATTTATAATTATTCTTTATGCAATTATATATGTCAGGTATTATGTGTTCTTTGAATCTGTCCTAATAGTGTCTCTTAAAAACCTCTTGGTTTAGCAAACTGTTCTTCAACTATACCTAAGGAGAGGAATTTCTAATGCTATCGTGTTTTCTGTTCTTATTCCATGCATTTTTTAGCCAAAAAGTTTTGAGTCCTATTTTTATAGCTATGTATTTATGTAGAAATTTATTTTCTTTATTTTTCCTACATCTCAGGTTTGACAAGATATGTCTATTTCTGGATGCTGGATTTGTTTTCCTCCCCTCAAATATGACACGCTGAAACCTAGACGGAAAACTCTTTGTTGTAGAACAATGCTAAGTACTGCGGAACTTTGCCTCGGGCCCCACAGACCCAGATTTAGTTACTGAAATGTCAAAAGGCCCTTGTTACATGGAAGTCTCACTTACAAGTTCTGGGCCCAGAGGACAGTGCTTGGTATAGTGTGCTTAAAGGAGCAGAGTCCTCAACTCCCAAACATAGCCTAAAAAAGTAGCTGGGAGGCTGCCTCAGTCCTTTCTGCTTGCAATTCCCCATCCCGCTCAAAGAGCTTTACAGTACCCACCTCAGGGACTCAGAATATTAAGAAATTGTGAGCATTCACAGTATTTACTATGGGCCACACTGTTCTATATACACTATTCAGATCTGCTCCATAAACCTCAGAAGAGCCCTAGGAATATCCTCATTTTATGCATGAAGAAATAAGTGCACAGAGAAATTAAGTGATTTAACCAAGATCATGCAACTAGTGAGTAGAGAAGTTGGGATTTGAACCAAGTACTCTGCTTCTGAAGTCCATGCTCTAATTCCACTAAACTGCCTCTCCAGGGTATGAATGACAATTTAGTCAGGAATCAAATTCTAGAAATACAGAGTTCTGCCCAATAATCGTATCTTTTATTATACTCTTTCTCTTTAGCACTCTTTGTACTAAAAACTGTCCACTAAATTCAAGGAAAACTGTTTATCTTTAAATGGCAAAAGTAAGTTTACAATACTTAATAAGTAATAATACAAGAATAAACTCTGTGTCTCATGCACGCACAACCCTCTGTAACCTGACATAACTCTATATAAACCTTTTAGATTTCTCAATAAATATTCCAAAGAGATCATGTATTATACAACAGAACTATTTTTCTGATGCTTCTATCAAGGCTCACATCTAAAATTCAAGCTGTTTGAGGTGTTTGGTAAAACCCAGTGTGGAAATTCTAATACATATTAAGTACTATTACGATGCCTCACAGTTGGATGCCCTCTTCCCCTTTTAATTCTGTGGCTTTCTCCAAAGCATAGAGCCATGGGGATGGGTAGTTCTAGGCTCACAAACCTCTGAAAACTGAATGTGACAAAGGTACTCCTATAAGAGATGTAAAATGGCCACAAGGAGTTAGAGTCAAGAAATACTAAAATATTCACAAGGACCATAGGAGTCACTCTTTCTTTTGATAAATGTTCATTTTATCTAGAAATATGTCTGGAGAGAAGATGGAAAGAAAAATGATGACATGCTGGATGCAGAGGCAGAATCATAAATTATTCAGGCTCCCTGAGCCACGACGAGAGATGCTCACCAGGCTTAACTCTAATGGGAAAAGCTCCCTAACCAGGGCCAAGAAGGAAGTCATTACCATAGGCTTAGAATACTGCTCTACGAACAAAAGTGGGGAAAATAGATGTTCTCATTCCTCTTTTTCAGCTTCCATTTTGATGCTAAGAGTTATGACAGATGTCTGGCTTTGAAAAGTTAAGATACTTTGCTTCGAGAAATTATGCCCATTAAGAAAAATAGGGTTCCCTTGTCTCCTGGAGATTTGCAGAAATCTTAACCTTCCCTGGTCTCTGCTGAAATCCTAACCTATCAATAGGGGCCTTAGTGACATTTGGCAAGTCCTGAAATTTTCCAAAGATAAATTAAAAGCTTCACTTGTAGGCACTTTAAAATGGCTTCTGCAATGCCTCGGATTACTCAGCTGGATCAGATGGCAGGGTTGGGCGGTAGCCCATTAGTGAGGCCTGGGTGCGCTTACACAAAGGAACAGTCATGCTTTCAACCTCGAGTTTTATCAATGAACTGACTAGATTCCAAGCACTGTCCCTCTGTTGCCTAGCGAAGGAGTGTTCATTGAAGGTTTAATCACAATTTCCCATCCACAGTGGAGGAGCCAAAATCCTTCGGTGCACAAGGCAGCCCAAAAGCAAATCAAAAGACAGCACCATCGCCTGTGCTGTCCCCTATATTTCTCCGTGGCTGGGCAAGGTAAAAGGACCAGGACTTGCTCGCCTGGAAAGCTTGACGCCCACAGTGCGCACGCAGCCCTGTCTAGATGGCCGGATACTCACGTCAGTCACTGACTGCAGACAAAGAGCTCGAGGGGCTCCGTTCTGCTAACCAGAAAGACACCCTGCTAGTGAACTGAAGAACAGACATCCTTGAACTACCCTGAGGCATCTGGCACAGATGCAGAAAGGACATATAATACTGGGCCTAGAAGCAGAGACGACATTCAGCTCTGGCTGGGGGCTCCTGACATTCCTACAAAGCAGCTCTTGCATAGTCCCCGGGGGGGGGGGGACACTGCCGCTCTCCCCACAGGCCAGAGCACAGCTCGCTGCCTTAAGCCAGCACGGTTTCGATCTCTCGTGCCATTTCTCTGAATGACTATTGTTGCCCTGGCAGATGAACGTCCGCAGTTATAAAATGCCTGCACATAGGCTTTTCAGTCCTTAATTCTATGCCTCTGTTCCTGCTTTATATTATCTCAGACCACCCTGAGGCAGTGTCGAGCACCTGCACTTGAGCTCAGACAGGAAACTTTCAGTTGAGCAGGATAACAAAGACAATAACTGAGGTGACACAGGCACAAATGAGAGAAAGTAGTGAATGCTGAACGGGAGTTCCACTGAGACCGAGTCCTCACACAGTACCCATGGTCCTCTCAACCTCTCTAGTTCTCGATTACTCAAACCTGTTCCTTTGCCTTGGGTGTAGGAAGCAGGGAGGTGGAGAAAGTTCTTGGAACAGCTTTGGGAGCTTGGACATCCATAAATGTTGACTGTGGAGCATTAAGACTCCACTTAGGATACAAAGAAGCAGTAGGGAACTTGAAGCCAGACGCAATACAACCCTGCACTCCAGAGTGTTTCACAGTTGCAACCCTGAGCAAAGCTCCTTCCATATGTCAGCTGCTCTGTGTATGGTAACCATAGGCTGGGAAAGTCCTGAGGCCAAGGTGCAGTCCATTTCTGAGGCCACTTTTCAGACTATGCATTGGACAATCAGTTCCAAGTTTAGCTTTGGAAATGAGGTCGCTATTGTATTTGAAATGCAGTTCAAGTATTAATTTTGTCTGCAGTTCCTAAAAGGTACTTCTTCTGGCAATAGCAATTTAAAAATCACTTAAAAATCAGAAGTTATGAGTCTGGAGACATAAAGTAGCCCAAAAATTCTACAATAGATTAAGTGGCATAAATGTCATGTTCAGATGTTAGTCAACTTAATACTAAAAAATGTATTAGCTAAAAGAGAGAATTTTCTCATGATAAATTTTAAATATGAAGTATTAGCCCCTAGGTAGTTGGAACAGTTTAAGAATGGATTGTGAAACTTAATTTAGTATTAAGGCTAATGATCAGTTCAAAATAAATTATAGATGAGTTAATATTTTCAAAGAATTACACTAAATATGCCTAACATTCCAAATTTTATACTAAGCACATATTAATATTCAGCGAGTAGAAAACCTTGGGGTCATCACTGTATTTCTTGCATATTTAACCATGTGCATAGATGAGAAAACTGAGGTACAGAGAGACAAACAGGCTGTGGTGAGGCAACCAGACCATCTGAACCTAAAGTCTAGACCGGGAGCTATCGGATGAAGTGTGAGCTACATATGCCTGCATATTCAGATGCTGGGAGGCGGTAGAACACACATCCAGTCAAGGGATGACTCCCACCTGCCACATTCAGGCCCATCTCCACCCACTACATTTCCACCTTATTTCCACCCCTAATTCTTCACTGGGATCTTTTAATTCTGCAGATCTAGTTTAAGTGACAGGATCTTGATGACTCCCTAAAACCGCTTGTCCTCTTGGCCACCATGTGCATCACTGAGAGATGCTCAGCCGGTGTTGTTGCTGCACCACTTTCATAACCCGTGGCCAAGGGAAAGCCATTACAACCTGCTAAGATTACTGCGAAGCATCAAGCTGCTCTAACAAAACTCCGCTTTTATTTTCTTGCGTTGTCAAGATGTTCTTCCTAGTTGCTTATAGAACTTAAGAAGGCTATGCTCTGAAACCTGTGGGGCTGTAGAAGCCTAGGAGACATTAAGAACTGTTAGTGGGGTGACCACATGCCCTGGCTGACACTTGCTGTTCCAGCATCCCATTCACTCTCAAGTTAATCCCAGTTTTAACAATAAATTATCTGCCTTATGCCCCCATGAGAGTGACAGGTTTCCCACTCACTCAGATCCCTCCACGTAGGATCCAGTTAGAGGTGTGAACCTTCACCACCACTGTTCCCCAAATGGCTGGGCTCCCAGGACCATGTGTGGACTCTGAAACATTCACATGTAAAAAAGATTCAAAAGGAACTGGAAACCCCTACCTTCTAGGCCTGCTCCTCGAGCTCCTGGCTAACCCTTAAACGAAAACAGCAACAACTTATATATTTTATGGGGTTTTCTTAATGCCTCTATAAAAAGGATTTTCTTACGGTTAGGTCAGTGGGTTTGTAAAAAGGAATTTCAGGGATGCTCTATAATACTGTCTACCACTGGAGATATATGTGTCTCTCGGAATGAATTATGCAAGAATTACACAAATATTTTTATGTATATGTACATATGTAAATAAATATATATAGGTATGTGTGTATATAAATACATATATAGAAAAAGAAATTTTAAAATATTAAGTCACAGTTCTTACAATATTAAAATACCTAAGAGTAAGGTTACCATGTGACAACTAAGTAAAAATTTTTCAACATATATTCACAAAAAAGTAAAAGTAGAAATACTTCCATTTGCCTTTGAATGTCAGAATAAAATGGACTTTTAGTTCCCATTTGTTCAATCCTCTGCCTAATATAGCCAAATTGATGAGAGGGGAAGATATAAAGTAGCATTTCTGCTGATAGTTAAAAGGCAGAAACACAAATAAATACTAACGACTGTTGTCTACTGTGGTGTGGCAGAATTCTACCCCAAAACAAATAAATACCCTTGATGAGTAGCTTCACAAACTCCGCCCAGCAGAGCCCTGTGAGCGTGGGCCACTGAGGGTGTATCTGTCCTTCCCCTTCTCTGCAACTCAACATCAGTTACAATTGTATCTGGTTTGTATGTGAAGGTTCTGAGAAAGATTTTACTTGAAATAATTTTTTTCTTGAAAACCAGAAACTAAATGACCTCAATGAGTCCAATAACCAATCTTCAAAAGTTTTCCCCAAAATTAGGTTCTCCTTCAGTTCTGTTAGGCTAACGATGTAACTGCAGGGCCATTATTGACAGGCAACAGAGGAGTTTCTGTTTCTAAGGATAATTACACCAAAGACCAAATCAATCACTTCCTAGTAAAGTTTTTGATTTGTCTTTTGGGATGTTCTTTCTCTCCTTTGTAATTAAGAAGTCCCAGCCTCCAGTCTGATAAACACCAGAGGGAAAAGAGGTATTGATGGGGACTGCAGAGGTTCCCTCCAGGGTACTGCATCGAAGGCAGCCAAATGGATTTACAGACACTGGCCAAGGCAAGAGGGACAGGAGGGGCCTAATCAATCCAAGTTCATGTCAGGTGGTTTTTAAAAAATCCACTTAAATATTTTATTCCTTAGACCGGTACTTCACTAGCATTTCCTGAAAGAGGTGACTCCATCCTTCAGTGTTTGGGGGGAGGGAGGGGCGGGAAAAGCTGTGGAAAGGAAATGTAGAGAAAGAAATCAAGCCAGTTGTCCAGGTCTCCAAAGGGAGTGTTGGTTGAGCATCCCAATCAAAAACAAACCTAAAGCTTAACTTTCTCAATAACATCCACCCACCAACTCTCCACCTGAGAGGACTCAAACACACACCATCTCTTACACACACACGCACACACACACACACACACACACAAGTGTGAGCAAAGGATTGGATCCATCCACGGGAATGCAGATCACACTACAGAAGCTATTGTTCTCTCAAAAAAAAACCAAAAAAAAAAAAAAAAAAAACAGAAAACAAAACAAACCAAAAAACCCTGGAGTGATTCATTCATTAAAGCTGCAGCAGATGGCTGCTCCGCAGAAGGGCTCAGCATGGGGCGGGCCACCGGCTGGCAGCCGCGGCACAGGCAATATTCACTCCCAGCTGCACTTTAGAGCTCCTTTCAGAAGCTCTGCATTCCTCCAGCAGACACTTTGCAGGGAATCCCTTGGACTTAATTGACAACTTTAGGCACAGACCATTGGCCGTCAGGACAGAATTGCTTCCCATTTCCCTTGGCTTTGTCTCCCACCTGCCCTACTTGCACCACTGTCACTTTTTGGCAAGAGTTAGGCTTGTGGCAAGCAGAGCATTAATGTGGGGTCTTGAGCACTGGCCTAGGTCTGAACAGGAGTCTTTTCCCAGTCTCTTATCCCTAGCATATCCCTTGACCTACACAGCACGAAGAAGCAAGCTTGGTCACTGTTTTTCTCCCAGAAGCCAGAAATTTAAAAGACAGAAAAATTAGATCATGCCTTCAACTTGCAGAACTGTTTCCTTTTACCTTTTTTTTGTCATTTGATATTGGATCTTATACATACTCCTAATTTTCCCCAGATCATTCAACGCCACTAAATTCACTAAATTTCATTTTGCTCATTTTTCTTCGTAAAATAAAATCACATTGCTAAAATTTCTACCAAATGAGGTTTTTTCCCATCTCTACAACAGTTTTATGTCCAGATTGTTATCCAGACATATAACTAGGACTTCCGGCCTCAAACCCAACAGAAAACTCTTCACTCTTTCTAACACAACTTGCTTTTTTTATTGTTTTTCTTTCTAAGAAAAAGGAAATTAATTAAGCACTTCCTTCTGGGCACTGAATTTTGTCCTTAAATCTTTAGACTTTTCCAACTTTGTTCCATAGCTCCTTCAGTTCATTCTGGAAAGATTCTGGGGCCTGCATAAAGCCTAAAAAACATTTTTTTTTTTCATAGATCACATTCATGATATTGAAAAAAGTTATGAATAGAAATGTTCCTGTTCAGGTTAAGGATGGAATATCCAGACATACGTGAATAAGAAAATAATTCATTCAGTTGTGCATGTCTGTTACTTTTTATTTTAGTTTAGACATAATCAAAGTATTCTTTGATTATATGTTAAAGGGTTTGAAAAAATTCTTTCCATTTTTTAGGAATGACTTAGACTATTTAAAAGCCTCTTATTTATCAGCATTGATCTCTCAATACCTGCTTCTTTCAGTGACTTAATTGTAATTTAGGGAATTATAATTCCAACACTGCATATTTTAAAATTATAAGCTTTAAGCATGTTTATTGCTAATGTTTAATAAAATTATATCAAATGTCTTCCTTATATCCACAATCTTCGTTTTATAATGGAAAGCTTCTATTTTACTTTAACTGATGGCTATCTGTGCCAGGAATATTTGAAATAAATCAATTACCAGAGTCATACACATTGGTTTTGAGTCAGTCGACTAGACAATGAGCCCCCTAGAAAGGAGAGAACTTTGTATGCCAAAGATCTTACATCTGGCACAGAGTACTCAATAAATGATTGCCAATCAATGCTTCTCCAACAAAACTACCAAAGCTAAAGAATGGGGGAGGCCACAGAACACAGTAACCAAGAGCTTTGCCTCTAGAGTCCAGCAGAGGAAGGGTCAAGCCTCTTGCTATGGCGGCATGTGCTATGGAATATTACTGAATCTCACCAAGCATCCAACTCTTAGTGGCGTCTACAAGAAATGCCACTTCAGCCACGACCCTGGTAGGCAAGAATGTAAAAGAGCCTGAGAAATACTTGTCTGCAAGCTTATTAAGGAAGATGAATAATCCCTGAGCAGAAGCAACACGTAGAACAAGAAAGGAGAAAATGGGTAGCATGGAGTCAAGACCCAGTTGAAGGGCTGTGAATGGGAGGCTGCAGTACAGAAGAAAAAGATATATATACCAAGGAAGTTGCTAAAAAAACGAGACTCTGCCCAAGGAGGGCAACTCCAGGCCTGCTAATGGAGAAGCATTTCCTCCACAGAATAGTAAAGATGATACATTATCAAGTGCAAGGACTCCAACTACTCCCAGAGAGAGGCATGCGTTACTAAAAGTGAACGACGTAAGCCTATGACCAACCAGGAGGTGTCCCATCTTCCTGGACCCATGCCACCCACACTGCCATTCATGACTCATTCAGTAGAGACCTACAGGGATAGGTCAAGAAACTGAAAGCCTCGGGGACACAAGTGAACAGATGATATTTTCAAACACTGTCCAACCTGAAGGTGATAATTACGTGAGCGAAATGAGTATATGGGGTGAGAACAGTAGGATCCACAGATAATGTTGAAGAAGTTTCTTTTTTTTTTCTGAGCCATGGTTCATAATGCCAGAATCATGGGCTCTTAGAAGGGCGGGGGGTTGGTGGAGCAGGTGGCATCTCACATAAACCAAGCCTTGGCACGAGGTTTGTCAACCTAATAAAGTGACTTGAAATTCAAATTTGTGGAAAAAGGAGGAAAAAATTATGAGAGAAAATTAAGGACCTTTGTCAAGTATGATATGATGGGCAGCAGGTGTGCCATGGAGAAGAACAAACAATAAGGTTTTGATGTTAAAAACAAATGATGCTATTCTGTAACTGCTAAAAATGCCTGCAATGTTTGAAATTCACCATCAGGTAGCCAAATAATCTAAGTGCCCCAAAAAGGTCAACATTTTTCTAAGGACATTTGTCCCTGCCTCTCTGGTCATGTCCCAAGGCACAACACTTCCCTTTAGCCACTAATGGTTTAGGACCATGCTATAGTTACCGTAAAGAGGGATTGTATTACATGGTGTTTCATACTTATGTCAGAAAACTTAGCTTAAAATAGGAAAGCAATGGTAAATTGCAGAAGACTGGACTGAATGTCAAGTGACCTGAGTTCTTACCCAAAGCTCCACCCTTTAGGCGCTCCGTGGGGAGAAGCATCAGTCTCTCAAAACCTCGTCTTACTCATAGTTGAATTAAGAAACACAATTATCAGCCTTTCTGTCAACTTAGAGAGTTATGAAAATTATATTTGAATGGCAATTTACAGATGGCCTTCACAATCATCATTTTATTTATATTTATGTCATTGTTAAGAGAATAATTTTAAAATCTACATTTTTGTATTGCATGCAAACCCATTGACCAATCTCTTCTATTCAACTCTCAACCTTTTCCAAAAAGTCTGGAACTCAATCAGGACTTGGAAGTTGGGTGTCAGGAGAATGGAGGAAAATGGGTGTTACTGGGGAAACCATCCAGTTCATTTCCTTTTATTCTTGCACCAAAGTCTGGCCAGAATAATGGAGAACAGGAAAGAATAAGTTTTGGTTCTTCAGTTCTCAACTAATAACATAAACTGCAATTCCTTTAGAAACTTTCTGCAACTCACTGAAACTGCTCAAAATTTTAACAACTATCATTGCCTCTCAGGATCTTGATGTGTCTCTTTGAGAGGCTCTGCTTTCAGCTCTTTCAATATCCATCTCTAAAAGTTAATTCTGAGGAGCCATAACATTGAGCAACTTACACATTTTCCAAAATTAAAAAACGTCTCTATAATGTGAAAGGGAAACTTGTTCCTATCCAGAAGAGAAGTGTTTCCCTTGACAATCCCGCTGTGAAGACACAGCAACGCGAATGAGCTCGGCGTCGATGGTGAAGACAGCAGAGTCTCGTTAAGCCTTCAGTCCTGGAAGTGTGTCTTTACTTGTAGGTTTGAAAACTGGAGAATGGGGAAAGGACACTGCTTCTAAACGTTAAGAAGTGATCATCTTAAACACTTCCAATGCTTCTTAAAATAATCATGAGCAGTTAATTTTTATTTTTCAGAAAAGCTGTGAAGACTATTTTATCTACATATACACAAAAATATATAAATATGTGTATATGTGTGTTTGTATATATGTAATATATATAATATGTGTGTGTGTATATATGTATATGTAGATATGTAACTCATATATAATATGGCAGTTACTCTCCCTAAATAATAGTCTCTTCATATGTAAAACCGGGCAAGAAATTCTGCCTACCTTGCAGGATGTTATAAGGATTAAGTGACATAATGTATGTAGCAAGTACTAAATAAATAGTAAATGTGTGACTATATGTAAAAACAACAACAACAACAAACTTCAAACAAGTAGAAACATACTCTCTATAATAGTAGGTCTAACCAAAGAGAAACGAGCCCAGCTACGCATGATTCGAGGGGAGCCAGTAGTATGCCCCGCCTGAGACCAGGCAGCATTAGGGATTGACTGGGCAGGTGCCAAGTGACCCAGGGATGGGGACAGCGCTGGCCCCGGGAACCCCGGCAGCTTGCCCAAGTGCCCTGCCAAGAAGGATTTCTCAGCTCCGCCTTCCAACCCGCAAAGCTGCCGCACCTTGTCAGAGACAGAGTCAGCTAAATTTTTTCATGAATCCAGACCACTTAGGAACATAGTAAAAACACTCAGATTAGACAGCACTACTGAAATGAAGAGTAAGAATAGCTTCATACAAAAATAAGAATCACATCTCCAAAACTGCTTACAAATTACTCTTTAAAACTGGAATCCTGTAAAGTTTAGTTAAATTTGCCTTGTTTGTATGCAGGCACTCTCCCTCTAGAACAGATGCACCCATAAAGATGGCAGTAAAGCAAGCTGAAACAAATCAACAAATACTTACCCTGTGCTTACATCTAGAATATATTCTCACCGTGTGCTCGTGTTTATGTGCGTGTCTGTGTGTTGGTAGGGGCGGATCACAAAAAACAAAGTTGAAAACTTTTTTCAGAAAATAAAACAAAAATAATAAACTAGTTCGTCAGCATATAAAATTTACTCAGTATTTTTTCACGGCATTTTGAACTTTCCAAGTACAGCACAGCTCTGAATTTCTGAGCCCAACAACAGAATTTATATTACTTTTGGCAATGAAGTGGGATGTCTGACCTTACAACTTGGACCTCAGAGGTTTGTCCCTTCCCTCAGGCAGATCCTTTATCTTTTCATTACTAATGGCCTTTCAACTTCCAATAATTGATACAGACAGCATGTGGTAAGCAAAATGATAACAAACCGACCGGAGAGCTGGACTAAGTCCAACTACAGGAATAATTCTCCATAACTGTTCCCGTTCTGTTTTAGAATAGCAAGCACAATATAGAACACGACAACCAAACATGACTGCAGAAAATTATCTTGTGATGGCCTCTTATTCTACTATTCAAAAATAAACAACAAGGAAAGCACCCATTTTGAGTGCATTTCTCACACCTGCAAAGGTAGGCTTCACGTCTCCCTGAAGAGACTGGACCTGTGGACGTGAAGAACATTCTCGTGGAGAGGTTGTGGCCAGAGTTTGTGTTTCTATGACTGATGCTCGAAGAGTCTGAAACACCTTTACTTCAGATTTATGTTTATCAGACCACGTGAAAGGGAGGCAAAAGAGAAAAAACTGAAGGCAGATGGATGACAAAATGTGCTGTAAAGCTAAAGGAACTTCTCCCAGTATCAGTACAATCAATGATTTGACACTCCTGAGGTTCACGAACATTTTCAGACCTTCCAATGTGGGAAGGTTTTATTTTGTTTGGATCTAGTCAGTAGCTTTCATGTCCCCTGAAACAAGTAAATGAAAAGGTTTCTACTTGATAGAACATTTAAAATAGAGCCAACTCTTTTGGCAAGGATTTAGGTAATTCACATTACAAGATTATTTCAATGATCTCTGATCTACTACTGATGTATGTTTAAACCCATAAAAAACTTCACACAAAATTTCACACTGACAGCAACATCCATAGTCTTAACAAGTGGCATTAATTCAATCTGCTCAATTTTCCCTGACATGAAATTTTTCAGGCTTTTAAAAAAATCCAATGAAAGTTGGAGTGGAGAATGTTAACAGCACATCTGATAATATGCATTTTGCTCAGGTAGAGGTGATAATTGTGTCACTTGACTAAATTCCAATTTATAAGCTAGGGCTTCATTGGAGACCTTGGCAAGTTAATATATGAAAAAACTACAACTACTTTTAAGTTGGTTCAAAAAATGTGTTTTGGAGTACCTCCACAGATCTGGTCCCAACATGAAATATCAATCAGCTGTAATAGTTTATCAATTTGCTTAGAGTTACACACATTACATTGAAATGAAATTTGAAATAAAGCAATCTGAATTTTAGAAATCCATTAGCAGGATCTGCAAGACTCAGTCCAAAATAGATCAATAATAAGATCGGTACATTTGACAGAAAAAGTTGTCTTAGAGACGCTTGACTACTAATTGTATTAAAATTGAAAGGACTTGAGGCTAGAGTGATATTTTGACAAAGGATAAATTGTGGACTAAGAGAAACTGATCATAATTTTCTCATGGATTGGCTAAGAAATAAATTAAAACTATAGGTTTTTGTTTGTTTCTAAATTAATTCATTACTAGCAAAAGTAAGTAACATAAAACAAAAAACACAATAGCTAAAAGCACACATATCACTTAGCTAATGACAATGAAAACTACAAAACAGATCTTGGAAAACAAGATTTAGCAGAAACAATCAAGCAAAACTGGCAATGGCTAACCATTGATTTAAAAAAATGAAATCTTCCTGGTAAAATCTCAATCATGCCCAGAAGTTTTGACTTCGTGAAATAACAACTTCAATGAGAGAAGCTATAATCATTAACACTTTAATATAAGCCAGAAAGCTGACCAATACATTAAATATTATAAATTGTTCTTAAAATTATACAAAATATAAGTAATCCAATGAAATTAATTCCAGTAAATAAAAATAGACCAAGAAAATGGAATGAACTGTTCTATGTAGAGTGGACACTGCATCGAGTTCAAAGTCCTCACCACACCACCCCCAAGCTGTGTGATCTTAAACCAGTGGTTAAGGCACTACTGGCTAACACCAATAAATGTAAAAAGATATGACACCTCCAAGCGTTGCTGGGAGGGCTAAACAATAATTTTTATAAAATACACCCGTTATTGGCCATTCTGCCACTTTACTCTCCTCTTTGCTGATGCCGCTTGAGAATGAGGTGTGCCTGGCACACGATAGGTATAAGGTAACTTATGCGAACAATACGATGATGAAGAAGAAAAGCTGCTTCTCTAACTCCTGAGTGGTCCACAGTAACTCCTGAGTCATGTTAATTTTATGAAGGATTCTCAGACTTGGATGGATAGGGATCCCAGTGGAGAAAAAAAATCTGTTTTCATTCAGAAAACCCCCAAGTAAACAAGGAAAGTGATTAAACGCCCATGGTTTAAATAGAGGCTCAGATTTTCAGTGCTACTGAACAGCTCACTCCATGGAATGGATTTGTTTCCGAATCGAAAGCTAATCTGTTGCATTACTGGCAACAGAATCAATCATTTCCAACAGCAACTAGAATATTGTATGAAAGAAAGGAATGAATGAAAACCACTGGTTTAAAGGGAAGTAGGCGCTTCACAACCGGATGAGCTGCTCCTGACATCTCTTTGATTCTCGGTTTACTTGAAGGCTCCTTGTTGTGGTAGCTGTTACTGGCTTTGCTATTATTATTGATTGGTTTGGGCTCCAGGGTTCCATCAAGGATATCACCCCTACTCTGCAAACATCCCTGCCTTGATCATAGAAATAGAAGAATAATAAAAATAGGGCTTTACCTTGAACGTAAACAATGTGTTGAGACTAACTTGCTTCTAAACGTTTTAAAATAGCAGAAATTCTTTCTAAAATGTTTTCTCATCTGAAGCATAAAAGCCTAAAGATAAGATTCTAAATACAGATTTTCTCAAGAGGTACTGGGGCTTTCATTTTGCTTTAAGAAACACTTTTTTTAACATGGACTTTGTAAATCAGAAAGATATGGCTGGATTCTTGAAACCAAATATAAATAGCACAGCCAGCACGTGGATGGATCCCAGGTCTTAAAATATGGAAGGAGAGAATCTGTGACCAGGGATCATATTTGATGCCTTCCCTTCAGGTCAGTGAGCACCATACAGGTTCAAATGCAGGTTGCCATTATTGTATTTCTAAGAAAAGTGGACAGATGCTGACACATAATCTAAACACACACACACACACACAAACAATAAACACAGTCTTAGTATAGATGGAATGCCCCAGACGACTGTCAGAGATTAAAGAAAACTCCATCCTCTGTCAAGATTTCAGTGGGAAGTGCCTTCTGCCTTCTCCTTGATGGCGAACAGAGGCTGCATCTTTCTTTTCTGTCCCTCTGGACATTCAGCAAATCCATTTAAAAGAGATCAAAAGCAACGAGCCCAGAAAAGAGCTATGTGCTGTGTTGTATTTCTCTCCCCTACTGCACTCATTTTTGGAATGAAAAATTATTTCCCCGCATCTTTCCTCCATGCCATTGCCCACGTCCTACGTACTTGGTTTACCTGCCATGGCTAATGCCCGCAGGGGCCCTTCAATAAGCAGAGTTCAGGGAAAAGGCTGACTAAGAGCACCCACTGTGCGCTCCTGGCCTGGCCGAGACAACTGAGACGGCGCATGCTCATCGTCCCTTCCATGCTGGACTGAACCATGGGTCTGCGGGACCCGAGGGGAGGTGTCCAAGGTCTCTCTGTCCCCTGGTCCCACTAAGGCAACACTGACTGATACAATGACCTATACTCACTCAGCTTGCTTGGTCCTGCCTGTTTGGGCTAATTTAAAAGGAGAATTTTCCCAATATTAAAGTAGAAAAGTAATGTGAACATAAGTACAATCTTTCAGGTACTTTATAAATCATCTCCTCCCTATGTCTTGTTCTCTTCCAGAAACTCCACAGTAGGGCATCTGTTATATTTCCAGGTTTATACACTGTGAATCTGTTCCATCTGGCCCTTCTCAGGAAACGTATGGGATAAAGATACTTTGGATTCCAACTGGCTCCGAAATCTTTAAGGAGCCCTCAGTCAGTGTCAGGACGTTTCAAAGATGAATTGGGCATCGTGCAAGATCAAGGTCCAGGTCCTGTGCAATCAGCATACTGTAACCTGCTGTTCACACGTGAAAACACCAAAGGGAGAGGCCCACAGGGAAAGAAATATGTGCAAAAAATTACATGCAGTACTTGGCTGGGCTGAAGTGAGACTCAGATCTGTCTGGGAAGTAGAGCTAAGTGATGCTTGTTCTCACAAGTACCTTCTTGCATCCACTGATTTACATTAGGGCTGAGAGGCCTTCTTGGGGGGAAAACCCACTTGAATGAGGTCTCCATTTAGACTTCAAGCATCTACAGGCACCTCTGGTAGAACTCTAGGAGTAAAAGGAATAGACACCAGGGTTTGGTGAGGACAGTGGAGACTGGCTACAAAAGAAAATCCATTTTAAGGGCAGAAGTTGTCTCACATGGTAAGCCAAGGGGCCTGGGGTAGGCGTGGGGGTGACACATTTATAAATGCAACATTCAGTAAGTTGGTACTTAAATCCACTCAGACAAAGCTACCTGGAGATATGTACAAATCCCCCGCAGGAAAAAAACTAAGCCTGACCTGGCAAAGCCATCACACTAAACTCTGCCACAGTTTGGCCCAAGAACCCTTGTTCTGGGACCTTCTGAACTGAGTATTACCAAGAGGAGGAAACATCCTCCTTCCGACTTCCCAAGAGGTGGCCAAGCCGCGGGGCAGGGTGAAGCCTGTCAGGACTCAGCAGGAATGTGCCCCCCGCTGGGCAAGTGCATCATGGGAGCAGGGCAGGGGCAGAGGCCTGGGCGCAGAGCGGACCAGAAAGCCAGCAGCAGGCCCCTGACAGGTCGTGGGCATTTGAGACAACTCCTGAAAGTTTATGGGAAGAGCCTAGAGCTTCTATCAAACAGTGGAGATTCAGAACAGTGAGACTGAGTTGTTAATGTACACATGATCTAGTGTGGTACTATTAACCAAAATCATGAGAGTTGGCTTTTTTTTTTCCGGTTCTGTGTAATAAACTTATCCAACCCCACTTCACTGACATTTTTTCCTCTGTAATGTTTTTCAGATGACTTAGACTAACAGGTTAGCAACTAGTATTTGGCAGAGATATAAACCTTTGGATTCCAACAAATCATTTCCTCCCTAACCCCACTAAAAAAAAGTTTTTTAAAGTAAAGAGACAGGGAAGTCATGGAACAGTTAGGTTACTTTTTAGGCCTGTTGCCCAAGGCCTGATTTTCATAGGTTTGTATTTAATTTTTATGTCACTTTACGTCATAGATAATTGGATTAGTCTCCAAAAATGGTTCAGTGACCCACAGAGAGGAAATTATGTCTCCAAAATCTGTGTGTGAGACCTAACTCTTCTTTTCCAATCAGATCCATCAAAAACTAGAGGGTGAGGAGCGTAGAAGCTGTAGCATGAGGCCACATTCAGGCCATGTTCTCAGGAAATTCACCTAAATTTGACTTCATTCTAAATTTGAACAACTCGAAATGCAGAAGATAGAGATTGGAACCTTTTTACTTTTGCCCAATATATTCATCATCTCTACAGATAAAAGCAGCACTATTTTTTTCAATTCAAATTCGATTAATAGGCAATTCCTCTTTGTTTTTGCGAGTTAGATGTTAGGGGAATTCTGGAGCTATTCTGAGCCACAGGCATGCTGTGTACAGTATTTCTTGGTTTATTATCTGTTTATTCAAATGAAAAACCCTGGGGAGTGCAAAATTATTTTCCTTAAGTAAATGTTTGACTGCTATGCCGTACATCGGAAGGATTTTTGTAATGGTTGATAAGGACACTATATTGATCATTAATTTGTTTTTAGAAAGATGAACTTTTAAACAGTTACTGGTGCTACATGAAGAAGAATGTAACAGAAGGCTGTAGCATATGCCCGAGCGTTTGCCACCCAGTTCCGCCAATGTGGATCCAGTTTCTCACAATGCATTGCAGAGCATCCTGAGTTTTATGTGTCTGAGCACATGCACAGAGAGCTACTAACTGGCATTGTGAAATAAGTGCCAACCTTCTGTAAGGGTATGCTAGAGTGATGAATTTGGACCCAGAGAGCTGTTAGGTCAGTTCAATTTCACTTATTTGGGACCCACAGGTAAGTTAAAGTCAATGAACCTGTTTCGCCGTCCTCAAAATGAGAATGACAACCACTACTTTATAGGACCTCTGTGAAAATTAAATAAGATAATGAACCATAAAGTACCTAGCATCACTGCTATGATGCAAATATATGGGAGTACAGAAGGTTCTCATATAAACATGTTATTAATATGGTCTTTGAATGATTGTGAAGATAAAAATAATCCATATAGTAATAAATATAACAGTAACGATAACAAATTGGGATCTACTAATGTGTCCTTACCGATGCCTATGTGAGCAATCAATAAAAAATCCCATACAAATCCTGCCTTAAAATCCAGAATTGGGATATTTCTATCTGGAACATTTGAAAAATAAAAAAGTTCTTTTTTTTTTTTTTTTTAAAGAACTGTATTTTGTATAGTTAAAATAGCAGGGGATTAGATCAAAATGACAGGCTAAGCATTTATGCTTACCAACTCCCACGTCAATTTCCTAAAAATACCAGAAAATCTGTTTTGAAAAAGTATAAATTTACAACAGTGCTGGAAAACAAGAATGGGTAGAATTGATGGACAGAAATTTTGAGCATTTCCAGAAATAAGAAAGACTGACAGAATCATACTGACAGGGAAAACCACAACCCAGTAAGAAGAAATCAGTTGCAAAGGTTGAGAGCAACTCTGGGACACTCAAAACTCAGAGACGACAGACAAGTAGCAGGAAGGAATCCTAGGAAAGCGTCTCAGTAGCTGACCGGCGACTGGGTCAGCACACCCCACTCTCCCGCCTTCCACCACCACCAGCAGTGACGGCAGCAGCCGCCCAAAGACTCAGGCCACCATGTGAGGACAGCAGGCTAGAGGGGGACTTAGATTATCAGCACCCAAAAGGAATAGACGGTCTCCACTTGAACACCGTGTCTGGCAGCACCCAGCTCTGCTCTTCCAACAGAGGAGGCAGATTCTCGCAAACAGAAGCAGGATCTACAAATCAGTGATCAAGAAACCTCAAATATAAAAATGAACACACACAAAGATTACCAAATACTCCAGAATAACCAACCTCATGAGAGAGGGCACCAAATTCAATGAAAAAACCTACAAATATCTAAAGAAACAGACTTAAATAGAACAAACAGAAGGCGACTTTGGAAGAGGTTTAGTTGATCCGCATTATTTTTGGATTCCACATTTGTGAATTCACCTACTTGTTAATATTTATTTGTTACCACAGTTTCATGGTGCTTTCACGGTCAATCACAGACATATGCAGAGTGGTAAAAATGTTAATTGCCTGACATGCACATTCAAACAAGGTCAAAACAAGGCAACCTTCTGCCCTCTTGTTCCAGCCTTCATACTGTAAACAAGTGTCCTTTTCATGGTATATTTAGTGCCATGTTTTTGTCATTTCTGTGCTTCCTGTTGGTGATTTTGCTGTTTAAAATGTCCCCCATGTATAGCACTGAAGTGCTGTCTAGTGTTTCTAAGCACCAGAAGGCTGTGTGACATGCTTTACAGAGAAAGTGCATGTGATTGGTAAGTTTCATTCAGGCATGAGCTATAGTACTGTTGGCGGTAAGTTCAATGTTTATGAATCAACAATGTAAATGAAATAGGGTGTCTTCAACAAAAATACACATAAAAGTAAGTATGACTTGATCAGTTGATGAAAATGTTATGACCAGAAGCTCATGGGGGCCCAATCTTGTATTTCTCCTTGGAGCAATGGTTCAATATTCACTAATTCAGTGTTTGCTAACTCACTAATTCACAGCAACATTATAGAGCACAGCGACTGTGAATACTGAAAATCAATGGTATAATGAATATCCTCATATGAATAAGAAGGGCTCCTGCACCCAAAAATAAGATTAGACTGTATGAAAAAAGAAACTGAGATCCTTAGGAAATAAATACATAATTATAGAAATTTTTTAATCAATAAGTGTACTGAACAGCAAAATGGACATTAGTTTTAGAATAAATTAGCAAATTAGATCAAGCCAAAAATGTTCCCAAAGATACTGCAAAGGAACAACAACAAAAAAAGCAAATGTAGATGAGAGAAGTTTAGGATTAAAGAGAGATTTAAAAGTTCTAATACTACCTACTAGGAGTTTCAGAACCAAATAAGATAAAGAACAGGAAATGTTTCTTAAAATCAAAGAAAGATGTGTCTTCAAATTGCCAGAGTCTCTCAAGTGATCAGCAGTATGAATTATAGAGTCCACATGTGTACACATGTGGTAAAATTTCAATACTAAGGATGGGAAGAGGGTCCTAAAAGTTTCCAGAGAGAAAACCAGGTTTCCTGCAAAAGCACAAGGTTCATTTAAACCTCAGGATTCTCAGGGGCAACACTAGATGCTAGAAGAAAATGAAACAATGTCTTCAAAGTTCTTACAGAAAATAAATGTGAGCATATAACCTAAACTCAGCCTGCTAGCGTTCAAGAAGAAAAAAGAATTTTTTTAAATGCAAGGACTTAGAAAGTTTGCCATTCATATATCCACTCTCAAAGTTATTAATGTACTTTGGCAAAATAACAAATTCATAAAGAAGACATGAACCAATGTCAAAACCAAAACTCATTGTTGAATCCTGCAGTGGGATATTCCATGGCATCTACTGGTCAGTGTCACCCCTGGGAAATAAGCACTGCCCTCCTCTGGGAAAAGAATGCTTTGAAATACCCAAAGCTTGACAGGCTCAAGAAGGAGTTTCTGAAGGAAAAAAAGAAGAGATTTTTAAAAGGAAACAGTATTATCCCATTAGGCTAAGAGTCACAATCCTAGATAAGTGATTTTTCCAAAGTCACAGCAGCAGGTAGGAATGCCACTTGGAATTCCTGGTGGACCGTTTTGTGTTAGACCTACCTCTAACTTAACTTGACTGTAACTATCACTGAAACAGTTATGATCCCCGTATGACAGTTACTGAAGGACTGGCATGGCACCAAATAGGTCAACTCGAGAAAGGAGACACAAAAAATAAAGCCATTCACCAGATGGGAAAACAAAATAAAAATTAAATTCATGCACTCTGTGGGGCCTCGTTGCCCCAGTGTTGGGTACATTTAGACTAGATTGCAGAAACCACTACTTTCATTTGAGATTAGACAAAAACCTCTGCTGCCTAATTGTACACATACCTAATTTATTAGCTTGTTTTAAGACAAATTTAAGAAAGACATGATTTTCTCAATTGCCCAGCCTCCCAGCCTCTTGACCAAGCACTGTTCTAAGCTGGTGCAGGCAGCCTGCTGGGCAGTGGTTTCACATCAGGGTCTTCCCGGAATGCTAAGGATCCAGTAAGACGCTTCAGGGCTTCGCCAACAAAGATGTGCATTCCCCAAATAATGAAGACTAATCTATGAGTGGCTCGGTCATTGCTTCTAGCAGATATAATGTTGTTCCTGGTAAGATTTCATATGCAACAAAAAGAGAAACTCTACTGATTTAAACACTTGAAAACTATTGGATAGAGAAGAAACAAGGGCTTTGTAATAAAACAAATCTTGATATGATATCAACTACAGTATTGTCCACATGAGCTTGAACAACTTACGTAACTTCTCTGAACCTCAGTTTCATCATCTGTTGAAATGGAGTTGATAGTGGCTACCCATTTGGTCATTGATAATCTGCACAAGGCTGTTGCACAGATTAAATGAGATGCACAGTGCCCAGCACTTGGTAGATGCTCATAAAGTGTTGTTTCCTGTAACTCAATCGTGTTATATCCACTAGTGACGTCAGAAAATTTTGAAGAGTGATGGAGAGGTCACAATGGCCTGGCTAACTTTACAGTGATGGATATTGAAACTATCTATTTGGGCATTAATTAGAGATCAGTATTCATACATAAATCTAATTCTATTGGCTTTGATCTGAAACACTACAACTATTATAGTAACTGATCTTGAATTTCCTTCTCTTTCTACAGCTCCAATTGTGTTACTCTGTCTTACCTTACCTCATAGTTAGAAGTTTTAACATTGACTAAAATACTGAAACAAAAGTAAGAAATCTCTTCTTGCATTGACTGATTTAATCCAAGGGGTACTGAAATGAAGTAAGAAGGCATGATATTTGCAGAAAGTAAAGCCAACCCAATAGAATATAGTGGTGGGTTTTCCTGGTGTAGAATTTGTGCATAAATTATTTGTGAAAGGCTAAGTAAGTTTTCTTGCCAGCAGGCTCTATAGCATCAAAAGGTGACACTGAATTGTGTATCTTATTATTAAGTAAAACACACAAAAAATTCATATCTTGAAATTTGTTTTATACAACAATATCAGAAAAGAATTGCTTTCATTTAAATGAAACCACTAAATATAATAGTTTATTTCACTCTTGTGTAAACAAATATTGTTCCAAAATAATAAATTTTAATTTGTACAATGGGGCAATGAATTCTACCAAAAGCAACTCTGCATGTATTGAAACCAGAATTCACTTTACAAGTAGCTCTTTAAGAAAATATCTTCTACAAAGTGAGGTAAACGGCACATGACCTGTTAAGGCTTCTCTTTGTGTGTGCATTTAATAATTATCAGATATTTCCTTACCAAACTTTGTCTCCTCAATACTGTCACAGAATACCTTCTTATTATGATTCCTTTAATTGTCCTAGTTAAAAACATCTCTATCATATAAACTTGTTCCATTAGTGTGTTTTTTTAATCTTCACCCAAGGATATGTTTTTATTGATTTGAGAGAGAGGAAGGGAGAAAGAGAGAGAGAGGTTGAGAGAGGCGTGAGAGAGAAGCATCAATTGTTTGCCTCCTGTATGTGCCTGCCTGGGAATGGGGCCCGAAGCCTTTTTGGTGTACGAGATGATGCTCCAACCAACTGAGCCAGCCGGCCAGGCTCCACTGGCTTTTCTATAAGAAAGCCTTTCAATCAGGAATGGCTCTGTATGCTAGCTACATTGAACTGCACCCTATTTCTAAACAGCCTGTCTTTAAAAAGAATTGGAAGCTATGGGCTTTGACCTACAAGGAACAGGTTAAAAGGCAAACTCTTTCCTAGGTGCCAAATGGCACTGCTCAGCATAATTTAAATTTCAGAAATCACCCTTTACTCCCTTCTGAGTCCTTTCTCTGTAGTTCATGAATTTCCTTCCACAATGCCTTGTTCTGTTTCAGCAGACCCCTGCTCAACAGTCAACCTTTCAAAATAATTTCCACTTTTGTTACCCCTATTGACTAGAAATCGGTGGTAAATTCCACCTCAATTTGAAAAAAGGCCTAGGTCAGGACATGCAGAAAAACATCTGCCAAAGCAGTGAGCCTTGAGCCCCAAGAAAGTACGCAGGCCATTCGGAATCTGAATGCAGAATATTCATAAAGTGATGGACCCCACCATGCCCAAGTGTATTTTGCAATTAGTTATCACAAGAGCCCTCTCTGTCAGCTCGAATGAAGGCCTCGCTGCCCCACAACCTTCTGGCGCTTGCCAGGGGAAGGGAGCGGGCCAAACAATCAGAGCACAAAAGCAGCTTTCTCCTTCCCTTTTTCCACGCAGGAGGAAAACACCCTTCTTTTCTGAAATTCCTCATAAACCAAGGTGCCCAGGGGGCAGCTCTAACTACAGTTCTGGGTAATTTACATGGGTTTATATTCTCCACTATTCTTTTGAGGAGGCGATTAATTTCTATGGCAACCACTACATCACAAGACACGTATGCTTACTCAGGAATACTGTGTGGTATACCTTCTTTAAAAAAAAATTAAAAACTCCATGCTTAAAAAAAATGGGAGTCCCATTTTTTTGGTTGTTTTGAAGACAATTTGCTACTCTAAAACAATACAATTTGGAGTGCTTCATAAAGCTTGCTTTGGTTGGAAGGAAGAAAGTAGAGGAAGAGGAGCCTAAATGCTAAATATGGTATGCACTAAGAATAATTTAAGCTATAAATATGCAGGGTTTATAACGCCTAACACTGTATGCACATCTAAGAGGCATTACGAGGAGAGAGAAGTAGAAGGAAGGAAGGAATTGATTTTCATTAAGAAATAAGTGCAGCATCTCCCTCCATCTCTGGCACATCTTACTACACATCACACTCATTTCACAAGCATCAGTAGATGTCTCTGCAATCCCTAGTTACGAAGCACAAAAGGCAGAAGTCAAACAAGTTCTGAGCTTGTCCTTGGAGCTTTAGTGAAATCAACATAAGAAATTGGTTTTGTTAGCACTAGTTCTGGGTACAAGGCTTTCTGAGTAGCCCAGCAGGGAGGCTAGGGACCTGGAAGTGAGGGAAGGCCTGAGGCACACTGATGGTTTGCCCAGCCCAGGAATTCCTACCAAACAGGATCAGAAGAGTCTCCTAAAGTTCATATTTGCCAACAGCCAGCAAAGGAGAACATGGACCAATCTCAGTTGCTCTGAGTTCTGCAAGTTCCACATGGTCTTTTCATTTCCTAAAGACTTCATATCATTCTTGAAAAGACACAGCACTAAATTATACCACAAGGTAAGTTTTTAGAAATGAGCATTTGAATGGCCTGGTCTGGCCAGAAGACAAGTCGCAATCTGTCTGAGATTTGGTTCTTCCATCACTGTTCATCTTAAATTTGGGAACATAAAGTTCATTTATCTGGGTAGAGACCACAAGAGTCTTTAAAAGATGTTCTTTTTTGCCATCTCTGAAGGTATAATGTGACGGTTAAGATAACAGACTCTAAGGCCAAACTGAATTCAAGTCTCAGCTTGGCTACGTGCTCTGTTATCTTAAACTTTTTTATGCATTGGTTTTCTTCTCTGTGAAACAGATAATAATTGTTGAAAAAAACTGAAAATGTATTTAGCAACAATAGTAAAAAATAATAATAGTTATTTTCCCACCTACATCAAGAGGCACCTCTTTATCTGTAGTTTCTAATAAAACAATAGCAACAATTCAGCAGATAACTGCCTCTGTGCATAGTTCCTTGGTCTATGCTGTAAGTAGCGAAGCTAAAGACCTCTGCAGGCAATTCTCATCCTCTCCACTGTGGAAATCCAGAGAGAATTCCTGAGAAGCCTGGGCACACGCCAGCTACCTCCCTCACTCTCACCATTCATTACATCTACCTGCAAAGTGAATGACCCCTCTGGGCGAGTCAGATGCATTTGAGCTGTAAAGATTATCAAATGGCATGCCAGGGAATGACTGACCCATCTGAGAATGAACACGGTAGGGTTTAACCATTAATCACCATGCGCTTACAGAGAAATGGGCCATGTGCCCCATGAAAATCAATCTGGTGAATTGAAGAACATCTTTAGGGATCATCAAGGTAAACCAGCCTCAGCTCTAGCATGCCAAATTCCTGAGGCTGGGATCCTTAGAACACTACTACCTGGACAGTGCTATTGGTTTTTGTTTGTTTGTTTTCATAACAGCTTTATTAAGATAATATTTGTTTGACTAAAAAGGAAAAGAGCAAACTGTTTTTTTGAAAGACGTAACTTTTGCAACACAAGCAGGAATAGACAAGTTCTGATATGTGATAGAGGCACACTGATGAGCGAAACTAAATCAAATGTTCACCAGGTTTAAAGAGGGCCTGGTAACCTTCTAGCATCAAAGATAACCAAATAACAACAATAACTATAATAGCTAATGTTTAGTGAATGCTCACTGTAGCCAGGTGCTTACAATATATATTCATAAGATCTCTGTGGGGTTTACACTATTATAATCTTCCTGATGATAGGGGCATGGAGGTTTAGAAAGGGTCAGGGTAAAGGACTCAGAGCCAGGCCATCTGACCCACACCAGTGCCCTTAACCTCTATTCTGTGCCATGACCCTTTAAAATTTTACCCGAGAGAACTCCCCAAGTACAGCACACAATGGAGTATTTTACTCCATAATGACCCATATTCATTCACTCACTCGAAAGAACTGAGTGCCCACTACAACAGAAATCTGTGTGAGGAACTGTAGGGAGTTATGAAAAGAGATAAGCTTGCACCCTGCTCCCAGAGAAGGAAGATAAGACTGTAGAAAGATAAGATTGAAATGCAAAAACCAAGTTAACAGGTAGCCAGTGCCCTGCAGTTAGAAAGGATGAAGTGAAATGAGTACCAGGTTGCATGATTACCTTCCCTGAGACAGCCTTTGATGTCCAGGTACCTACTGGGAAGCTAATTTAGCCTTAAAGCTTGGAAAGAAGTTTGCCTAGGTCCCTTGAATCAAAGGAAACATTTAAAATTCCATATTTAAATTCTAAATAGTTTAGGGCTGGCTTTCCTTTTGAACAGGCCAAGGCACTAAAAACAGTGTTCCCACAAGATGGCTTCAAGGTACTTGTACCACTGGGACTCTTAAAAAGGCCACATCCAGGCCAGTCCAAGGAGGCATTCACTCAGGAGTTTCTTTTCCAAGGATGTGTCCATGGAGGCATGTCAGCATGGGAGGCCCGAGGATGCAGTGCCCTCCCTCACTCCACCTGCTCCAGTATGGCTTTCCATCAGGAGGCCTGACTCACCAACCCCAAAGTCTTGCAATCCAGAGTTAGATGTGAGACCCAGGTGGTACCAAGCACAGGGCTGGACTTTTTGGACCTAGGCCTCAGACCAAGAACAGCACGTAACCCAAGCAAGGCCAAAGCCATTTCGTGGAATTGCTATACAGTAGTTAAGAGCAGAGCCCCTTTCTATCGCACTTGCTGAATTGGAAGATGGGAGCCCTGCCTTCCTCATGGAGAGAACAAAGCTGAGAGGAAATAATTAGAACCAAGAGATGATGCAAAAGGCAGAGTCCTCACAACAGCCTTTCGGTCCCTGGATCCAGCTGTGCCTAAAGCCAGTCACCTTTGACTTCCTGTGGACATGAGAAAACACATTGCATCCTAGCTTGAGTGAGGTTTCTGTGCCTGAGAAGAAACAAAATGGTATCAACCATATCTACTGCACAGACTGCCCCATAACAGGGCTTCCAAACCAAACTCTAACAATGCCACTCACTATCTGTGTGACTTTGGGCAACTTAGCAGCCTCTCTGGCGCAGTAACTTCACCTTCATATGCAGATGAAGGTTTAAGAGGATTTAACAGTATAATACAAATAAAGCTCTTGGCACAGTGACTGGTCATGGTAATACCAGCACATCTGAGAGCTACAAACATCACTGTCACCATCATCATCACTATCATAGTGACAGTCGATTTTATGTGTCAGCTTGGCTAGGTTATGATGCCTAGCTATTTGGTCAAACACTAGTCTAGATGTTGCTATAAAGGTATTTACAGATGTGCTTAACATTTACAATTCGTTGATTTTAAGTAAAGCAGATTACCCTTAATAATGAAGCTGGATCTTATCTAATCGTTTGAAGGTCTTAAGAGCAAATACTGAGGTTCCCTGGAGAAGGAATTTTGCCTGTAACAGAAATCCTGCCTGAGTTTCCAGCCTGCTGTCCTGCCCTACAGATTTTGGACTTGCCTGCCACCACAACTGTGTGAGCCAATTCCTTTAAAAACTCTCTCTGACAGAGAGAAAGAGAGCGAGCGAGAAGGGGGGGAAGGCACTTGTCTAGCTGTTCCCCAATCCCTCTGCAGTACTGTTCCGAACACGATGCATAACCCCAGGCACTGTGCAGCTTGCTAAAGCAAGTCATTAGTGTATTTGATTGACTTCCCCTACTGTTCTCCAAGAAGCAAGAAAATACCAGGCTTGTCTTCATCAAAGACCTAAGCATGGCATCTCATGGAGGAACAATTATCTGTGGCTTACATTTTATCAATCTCTAGCAGAAATCGAATGCGTGTTTACAAATTTATCATAGGAAGTAACTGCTCTGGAGGCACAGTTCTCACCTCAGAACTGTGTATTGTAGTGTTGTCCTAAGGACCCATTTTCAAAACATTAAGTCATTGTGTTTTCACCAATTGATGTGGAGGGGATTTGTTTGTTGTTAAGCAATGCACAAAGAAAACTGATTGGCTCTTCCCTAACTAATAAGTATTGACATTTAAAATTATAAGCCAAGGCTCTGAGTACAGGAATTGATTCAGACTGAGGAAGCTGAAAGCAATGCATGATCTCCAGGGATGCAGAGACACATAGTCCACCTGCCCTCTCCTTCCTCCGCCCACGCTGCGTGAAGGGTGTTCCAGCTTCTCTCTTATTTACCCCCCGTTTACTGTGGGGCCAGGCCTGTGCTAAGCACTCCATATATTTCTCCTTGACTTTCCTTTCCCACAATCCCCTTTTCTCCTCAGAAAACACAAAGCAGCATGTTTCTGGAATGAAAGGGATGAAAGTTACATATATTGGATGAAATAGAAGTAGAAGGGAAACCCTGCCAAATGCCTCATAAAAGCTGCAACACCTGCTGACTAAAAATAGCTGCTTACGCAGCCCAAGGAAAAAATCCGTTCTTTCCTTTCAAACTCTGGCTTGAGAAATCCATCTCCGTGAATCAGTTCATCAGCCATTGATTAGCTTCTCTAATTAGCTCCTTTAATGACTGCAGTACAAATACAAGGCTGCTTTGTAGGTGGCAAGTGGAGGGAACCCAGCCCAGCATGCGGCCAAGCTTCAGGCAGAAACTCTGACCCCACAACTCACAATTTGTTGCCTGTGCCACAAGCACAAGTCCTGCCCCCAAAGAAAATAGGATAACACCATAGTTATATTTGCTTCGTAACTTCCACGTGGCTCACCTCTGAAGGCTACAAAGGAAAACTCAATAGAAAGCTCCTCCTTGGCCTTCATTCCTATGCCTCTTCTGCACATGCCTCTTAGGCTAAGCCCTAAAAACCACAATGGCCCAGGTGTCAAGAGCTGCAAATGCGTCTTATATAACCCTCCTCCACGACCCTGTTGGGTAGGGGTTATTGGGGTTTCACAGAGGGTGAAACTAAAGCTCAGAGAGTTCGGGTAACTTGTTTGAGGTCAGGCAGCTGTCGCATCAAATAAAGTCAAACACCGACCACCATCAAACCCGATTCTCCTTTCTCTTACGTAGTATTTACCACCAAAGCGCACGGTTGTGGAAAGGAGAGGTTTAGAGTACATCGCAACTCTCCATGTCTCCCCCTCAGCCGTCTCCTAGCGGGGCTCCTCGCAACCAACCTTGCAAGCAGCCAGAGCTCATCAAAATGTGAACCGGCCGTGGCATTCTTCTGCCTGGAGTCCCCACAGTGCCCAGTGCTCCCAAGGTAGAGCGCACACACTTAGGCTCCCAACGCCCGAATGATCTGGCTGCGCGCTCCTCCGGCCTCTACCCTCGCGCTCGCCCTTGCGCGCAGCAGCCACCCGAACAGACCTCCCGGGCGCGCCGTGCTTTCACCCGCACCGCCATGGCCTGCTGCTGTTCCCCGCTTAGGGCATCATTCACTATCACCGAGTCTGCACACACACACACACACACACACACTCCTCTCTTTATTCTGGCCAAGTCCTTCCATTCTCCAGCTGTCAGCTCAGCTCTCGCAGGCTCAGATGCCTTCGCCATTACTGGTTCGAAGTCTAATCGGATACACAGCATCTTTAACTTCTAGACTCTCCCCACGGGCTCTCTGCCCCTAGGACACAAGCACATTGGAACCACTGCTGAAATGGCTGAGCTGTCATTTTATGCCGAGGCACATGAAGGAAGACGATACATATGCTTTAGAAATAAACTTCACTTGATTTGTCAGGAGAACTTTGGGCTTTACTGTCATGTATAATCATATACCGTAAGAGCTGGGCAGGGAATTAACAACCATGTATTTCAAATGACTTGTCAAAATTCTCATAGCTGCCACATAGATACATTCTCAAACATTTATTGACCAATCCGTATGCCTCTGAAAATCTGGTGAAGTGACGCCTGTTCCCACTGGTGGAAAGTCCTAGACACACTTCCAAGTCAGCAAGGCTGATGTCTGTGGTCTCCCACGCTTGTGTGTTCTTCTCTAGCCCAAAATGCTTAAAGCTTTCACACGGTACCACTTTCCCCGGCGTAAAAATCCGGCACACCTGCCATTATGCTCAATGTCCCATGTTCCAAAGACACCTTTAAGCAATGCCATCCTTCACTGTGACCGATCTCAGCAATCTAGCTTACTGACTTAATTAATAACTGATTAACTAGATTAAAATCTACTTCAGAGCATAAACCCAGCCTCATATGTGTTTGCATCTCCTAACTGCCCTTAAGACTATGCTTTCCTTGCAGCAGACATGCAAAGGATATAAATCTAATCCAGTTTAACTTTCTCAGGTTGATGTATTTAAAGATGAAATTTACCTCAAATTAATTTCTAACTGAAAGAAATTGTCTTGGAAAATATTTATAAGCAGGAATAAAAAAATATTCTTCCTTCTCCTTGCTTACTTTGAGCTAGGACTACTCACTACCATATGACCGTCTTACCTTCCTTCCCCAGACCACCATAAGTACATCATTCACTCATTAAACAAGTATCATCAACATCTATCATGTTCAAGGCCTACGCAGGGTACTGGGCAGAAAACAAACCAGACTTGGGCTTTCATGTAGTTTTCTCGGCAATCAGTTTTCTTCTTCACTATTTTTGTCCTGAGCTTTTTACCTGCCGATGATGATGATGATGATGATACAACTTTGAGTAGGATTTTCGATATGTCAGATGCTGTTCTAAGTGCTATACAGTCCTCACAACCTATGAACACGTAAGAAAGGGAAGTCCCCAAGACCAGAACACGCAGATGTTAAACTAGACAGTCTAGACGATAAACCAACCTTATTATTAACCTCTGCAGCCTATAATGAGCTTTAAGAGACTTTTCATTTCTACAATGGATTACCCCATAGGAAATTTCTTGGGAGACAGAATTGAAAACTTTGTTAGGAAAAGGGGGTTGATAGAAATGTGTGTTGAGTTTTAAAGTATGAATAGGACTTACGCAGTACAGGGCACTGTTTTCCTAACTCTGGCACCATTCAAATTATCTTTCTATACTTTTCTATACCCCCTATCTTTCATAGACCAATTTAAAAAAACTAAAACTAAAATTCATTGAGTACCTACTCTGTGCTGGGCATTAACACATACATTATTTGAGAAAATAAAATAAGAGAACATCAACTTGCTGAAAATAATTTCTCAGTTGAAGGGACCTCTAGCAGATCATTTACCCCTTTATCAACAAATATGTATTGAGCACCTACTTTCTGCCATGTTCTGTGTGAAATGTTGGGTAGAAAACACCCTGTGGACTAACAACTTGTTGGGAGGTTTCAGACAAATAAATAATGTTGAATGTGAATGATAGAAAATAGCCTATATGGGAATGGGGCATCTAACCCAGACTTGCAGGTTGGGATTGAACATCAAAGGTTTTCAAATGCATCTTTGTATTTTGGTTGAAGAGTTATAATGCCTTGTATACTGAGCTTTCATCACAATTTATTTCTAGAGAATACTTTCGAGCACTCACAGCTCTGCCTAGCAGCATCTCAAAACTGAGGATCAGGGCTTTATGAACTTTATTCATTTCTTAAGTCCAAAATACTTCCACAGAGAAAATTAATAATTCACCAAAATGGGAATTTTGACTTGGAATGAGGATGCCCTTGATTCATTAACATGTCACATGCCTTCCATGACTTTTTTCTTTGTTTACTTGCTAGCATTTCCCTAAGAAGTGTCAGGAATCAACACTCTATGTCTCATGAAGCCAATTACTTTAATGTTTAAAATAGCAGAGCAATATTAGAAGTACAAGGTTAATTCTCTGCAAGGTTTCCCTCTGTAACACCTTGCCCTGACTCCTAACATTACATTTCCTTATTTATTTCATTTTAAAACTCCTTTATTTCTTGTGTGTGTCTTGTGTATGTCTTATCTCCCCCAAAGAGTTTGTAGTAAAGTATATCAGGTTATGGAAATTTCTTTTTAGAGAAAGAGTGCGTCGTAGACTCTGGCTCGTTCACCTGCTTCTCCAATAGAAACTAAAAAGGAAGAGCATCCTCAGGTTCCTAATCCAATGAACTGCTTTGTCGGAGCGACAGAGGAAAACAGGAAGATGACAATTCTGCTAAGAATGATTTTGTTGTTGTACCTCAGTCCATAGCCCAAGGAACTGCAGTCCCCGGCACACCGGTCCATTCTGCAGACATTCTCATTTGCACCCTGTCAGAATCACCACTTTCTCTGACAAATTGATAATCCAAAATGAGCAATCTGATACCCATTGTTATAAATGCTTTAAATGGTGCTTTTCGCCTGTCATCAACGAAGGCATACTCTCAGGTTGCAATTAACTTTGAGGCTAGGGAGGTAGTAATTATGGTCCCTTTGCATTGGAAGCAAATGAGTCCATTTATCAGCATTAGAGTTGCAAATGATCAATTTTCTGAAACCAGTGCAAGCAAGGACCTCATTGCCTACACTTCTTTAGGCTTGAGAGCACCCGGCTTTCACTAAGGAAGGTCAATCCAAAATGCATGTATCCCATTAGGGGCAGGAAATAAATGGAAGCATCAAGGAAGAGAAGAAAAAAATGTAAAGAATTTTGCCTGAAAAGCACAAAAATCACACAAATTTAGAATCACACAAATTTGGAATCAGAGAAGATAAAAGAGGATAAATTTTTAAAGTCATGTCATCAAACTCATTATCACCTAGAGCTGAAATGTAACAAAACTATGTTGGGAAAATCGGGGGGCAAATCTTTACAGGGTGGCTGTTCTATAGGTGCAATCACACTTGCAGACACAGCTAGCTCAGAGGTAATTCCACGCTGAATACTTTTATTTTCATAGGTGATACCAATTCAATGTGGTTTTAAAATAAAACATTAAAAACAAAGCATTCTTCTTGAACCAACTCTGAGCCCAAAAAAAGAGAAAAGCATGGTAAGGAAATTTGAGGGCTATCTTCAAATGGGGAAGGTAATTCTTCCAAATCGAAAACTATCCTGTACCTATCTGTGTGTGTGTGTGTGTGTGTGTGTGTGTGTGTGTGTGTGTGTGAGAGAGAGAGGGGGGGGGGAGGGAGAGGGAGAGGAAGGGGGAGGGGAGGGGAGAGGGGGAGGATGAGAGGGGGAGGGGGAGGGGGAGGGGGAGGGAGAGGGGGAGGGAGAGGGCCAGAACAAGACAAAAAGAGATTCAAATAGATCATTACAAATAATACATAATACACTACTTGGGAAATAATTTATGATACAGTATAGTTTACATTTCACATATCCTCAGAAAGGAGAAGTAGGAGACAAAGAAAAGGTCACGATGCCATGGATCCATCATCTTCCTTTTCCTGTATCCGGCACAGTAACGACCCCAGATATTATGATGAAATTTAGAGGCGCTAGTAAGGGGTGGCTGCGGGTGGTTTGTTAACTCAACCTTTCCATCAGTAGATGGTAAACACAATCTTTGTAAATACTGTGCTCTTGCTATGCAAGCTCAGCTTCAAGACTAGTTCCCAACCCTGCTTCCAACCAAATGGGCGCTCCTGCCTCCCCGCTGGCAATGCCGAGCAATCAGTGAATGAAATAACCAGACACGAACTTCCTTCCAGCACTTTCTGGGTGACAGTAGTGTTCCTCTGGTTGGTTTTGTAATGTTTCAGACTTACTCCATAACTAGCTAAAAGACGATTCACACTATTTCAAGGACAGATCACCTATTTTTAGTGACCTGAATGCCACTCACCAAGCTTGGCAGTACTGGTGGGAAAACAGTTAACTCTGTAAAGCTGCAAACGTCCTTTCTAGCATTATCTGACTACACACCCCCTCCAGAGCAGATCTCCCCCTTCCCACCCTCTGTCCTACCCACACATACTTCCCTGCCAACTCATCAGGCCCCCTGTTTTCAAGCAATCACCCCACCCAGGGATTTCTGTAGCCGTTCACTGCCCACCAGCGTGCAGAGAGGTCTGTAAGGCTATCTGTGGAGGCCAGGGCCCCTCTCTGAAAGCACAGTGTTCCTCCAGCCTGCAGCAGCATCCAGATAGGGACAGAGACTCCAGCCATCCCTGGGAACCCAGTGTCACAAAGAGCTCCTCTGATCCCGATAGCATCTGGGCTCCCCCTCATTAGCACATTAAAGCTGCTCTGTCCCTTCCTTCTGAGCTGCTCTGTCTGTCCCACTGCCGGCCTCTATGGAGCCTTTTAGGCCCACACTCATTTTGAAACCTCTCCAGTTCAAGAGGCACTAACCCCTTCCCAAAGCCTGTCAAACTCTCCTTTACAAACCACAGGTACCTGCGAAGCACCGTCACTCAGACCACAATCAGACAGCCGGACCACATGCCTTCTGCCAAATTAGGCTTCCCAAGAGGAGGCTTGCTTAAGACAAAACCCCCTGCCAAAATTTAAATATTCAGCTTTCAAAAAAAAACCACATTGGAGTCAACAGACTTGTGCCTTGTTCACAGATGGGTGGGTTTCACTTCAGAATCTGACAGCCTCAAGAGAAAAACGACCGGGCCAGAGCGGTGCCTGCCTCCACGTCCTGTGTGCTGAGGGTGCTGGTCAGCATTTATCACAGGCCGGGTGACAGCGCAAAGCCAGGAAAACCCAGGCTCCCGTTTTAATTGTGTGACCAGGATAACAACTGCTCAGTGCTTGGCAGTTTCCCAAGCCTTCTTCCAGATGGTATTTCATTTAAAAACCCCAAAAATGCAATGGCAAATGAAGGGCCAGGATTATTTTAACCGGTTTACAAATAAGAAAATTGAGACCTCTCCAAAAAAAGTCCATTGCCTGAGACAAAACATGTCACGTTCTGAAGGGGACAGACACTATCACTCCAATGAACCAGACACAACATCTCTGACAGACTTTCAGTTCCGTCCTCTTTCTCTCACACCCCTCTCCCACAGGTGATCAGAACCCAAATCCTCCCGAGCTCCCTGAGGTCCTGCATCAATTTTCATAGCTGAACTCTCCGATGGTTCTTGCTGGTGTGCTGCCTGGACACAGGCCTGATCCTGAGCCAGCCCTTTCCAAGACATATTCTCAACAGCAGTAGCTTCTTCCTGCCCATCGCACCCAACCTGGTCCTCACCACAAAGGTCAAATAAGCATAAGCGCATAATACTGCCCTGAAATCCTACTTGACTTCTTTGGTATGTGTCCTTCGGACTCTTCAAAATGACAAGTTCCCACTTCTCTCCTTACAAATACTCCTCTCCCCCCACCACCTGCACCTTCATTCTCCATTGAGATCCTTCCTCAGAGTTCACAGAAAAAGAGAAGCCCCCTGCCAGGAACTGCCCTTTATTCCCACCACCAAATCTACCAAATTACTTTCATTTATACCCACATTTCTGTGCCTCCCCTCCTGCACCATGGAGAGTGTCTTGGCTCCTCCCAAAGGCCAACCCTATCCGCCATGCTTGGGATCCCACCGTCCTTGCCTTCTCAGGGCTTCCGCTCCCTCCTTCACCCCATTTCTTCCTGTGGATGCCATTTTACCCCCTCCACTCTATCATACCCACCAGCACATAGATCTTCTGCATTATCTCCTCTGTTAAAAGACTCTCCCTTTACTTTGCTCCTGGTTAAGGCAAAACATCTCAAAAGCTATGTTTCTGAACCCCTACTTCATGCCCCCCCAAACCATTCCACCCAGGCCTCCACCCGCACCACCACTCTGAACCTGTGCTTGTCATCGCCCCAGGTTCTCTGAACAATTCTCTGTCCCTTCCTCAATTACTCAGCAGTCACCTGCTTATTTCCTCCCTCTTGAAACACTTCCTTTAGCTTTTGGATGTTACATTCTCCTATTTTCTCTCCTACTTCGGACCCCTCCTTCTGGAGAGGTCCTCTGCTGGGTCCTTGTTCTCTGTTTGACTCAGAAGCATGTTCCTATCAAGCCCATCTGCTATGCATTGAATGTTTGTGCCTCTAAAATTCCTACGTTGAAGCCCTAATCCCCAGTGTGATGGTGTAATCCCCAATTTGTAGGTGGGGCCTTCAGGAGATAACTAGGTTTAGATGAGGTTATGAGGATGAAGATCCCATGAGAAGATTAGTATGTTTATAAGAAGAAACGGAAGATCTCTCCCTCCCTCTCTCTCTCCCTCTCTCTCTCCCTCTCTCTCTGCCCCCCTCTGCTCTCCCCTCTCTCCCCAAGTGAGGATACAAGAACATGACTGTCTACAAAGCAGGAAGAGGGCCCCCACCAGACACTGAACCTGCTAGCACCTCGGACTTCCCAGCCTCCAGAAGTGAGAAATAACGTTTGTTTTCTAAACAACCCAGCCCATGGTACTTTGTTATAGCAGCCTGAGATGACTAAGACACCATGTTTCAATGCCAAGGGCAAATGCCATCCCAGAAGCCTCCTGCCCTATCTCCAGCCTAGTGTGTTCTCGCTTTCCTTTGTGGTCTTACAAAATTTGCACTTAGCTGTGCAACCACAAAAACTGGTTTCCCTACCTGTGAAAGGATGATAATAACAACTTTTGTTATTATGAGACTAACATAAGATGAAAAACTTTATAATATAAAATATATATTTTACAATGTAAAATTTAATAATTTAAAGCACTGTCTAAATGCTAATTTTAACTCAAACACCCTCATTAGATTATATCAAATTACATGCTAAAGCATCCAGTCCTTCCACCAACCCATCCTCATGCTTCTGTCACATTTTAAATCTCTTACCTGCAGTGTACAAACATGTGTTCAGGCTCCCTTGAGGCTTCACATGCACTGTCAGGCTGTTAATATTTTCGGGAAACTCTATGTTCTTGGGTTATATGGCAATGACCTTGATAGATGACCCTGAAATGGCAGGGTGGGATTCAAATCTGTTCTTTTTCTTCTAATACTCTGAAGGTAGATGAACATTAATGGCTAGCCCTCTTTTGCAAGCCCTGAGTAAAACAAAATTGTATTCATCAAGAAAGATCTGCCTCTTGACCCTGTGTACATTTTCAAGCAATTTTGTTATGGGTTCAGTTTTCCTCTTGAGTAGTTTTCCCACAGGTGAAACAGCTAAATTATGAGGCTCTTTTGTATACCTCTGTAAGATCTACTTGAAAATGTAATCTTTTTGAGAGGTGATCTATGTTATCTTTATTTCTACTTTATTTAACTTGTCCCCTTAATAGGTTATATTAAAAAGGTAATAACAGGAACCAGCCCATACCTGTCTGGTTCATCACTATGATCCCAAAGTGCCCAACATATAGTAATTACTCAATAAATACTCATTGAATAAGTGAATGGATGAATGAATGGATGAGAGAAAGAGAAACCAGTGAAGTACTTGGTCTTGTCTTATATGATGGACTAGTACCTTGTGCTATCTTAAAGTCATGAATAATTAGGAATTGTAGCCCTGTTGTTTTAAATCTGGATATAATTAGCGTGATTTGGTTTTTTTTAAATCCTTTAAGTATTTATTCAGTTGTAGTAGTTTTCCCTAATTAATTTGTTTAAAATGACAGGAATCGGTGGTTTATACTATCAGAACTTGTGAAATGGTATTTAAGGTATTTTTTTAATCATCAGAGACGCATAGGTAAATTTTCTTGAAGGAACGTTTAGAACTTAAATCCAATAGAAAATAATATTTAAAAAAATTTAAGCAATGGTATACTTAAATAAATTATATTCATGTTGTCACTGATTAAGGTATAACTTTTTGTAAGAAAAAAAATAAAAAACAAAATTTTATTGTTTTCCTTGACATGTCCTATGAAATTTCTTAACTATTGCACAGTCACATAGCCTTGTGTAAGGGCAAAATGAGAAGTTTAATATGGATTGCATATCAAAATACTTATTTATATGACTTCAGTATCTAGACAATTGGAAGCATACAATTAGGCACTGTGCATAAAAATTCGTATTACAGACTATAATGATTCACTCAGAAGAACAAGGTGAAAGACCCGGTTAGATTCTGAGGTGCCTCAGGCCAAGAGCAATGTTTCATCCTACCTGTTTCCTCCAGAAGGAGGCTCAGCATACGGTAAGTGATTAAGAACAAATGAATGTGGAAACAACGGGCAGAGTAAAAAGGCAACAAACAGAATGGGAGGAAATATTTGCAAACAATATATCTGCGTAGGTGTTAATATCCAGAATAGATAAATAACTCCTACAATGCAACAACAGCAGCCAAACACACACACACACACACACACACACACCCCAAACCCACAAACAATCCAATTTTGAAATGAGCAGAGGAACTAAATAGATGTTTTTCCAAAGGAGACATACAAATGAGCAACAAATATACGAAAAGTTGCTCAACATCACTAATCCTTGGGGAAATGCAAATCAAAACCACAATGAGATATCACTTCATCCCTGTTAGGATGGCCGGCATGTATCAAAAACAAACACAGAAAGTAGCAAGCGTTGGCACTGATGTAGAGAAGTAGAAACCCTTCTGAACTGTTGGTGAGAATGTAAAATGGTGCTACTACTATAAAAAAACAGCATAGAGGTTCCTCAAAAAATTAAAAACAGTCTGGCTGGTATGCGCAGTGGTTGAGGGACGACCCATGAACCAAGAGGTTAAGGGCTTATTCCTGGTTAGGCTACATGCCTGGGTTGCTGCCTCGATCCCCAGTGGGAGGTGTGCAGGAGGCAGCTGACCAGTGATTTTCTCTCATCGATGTCTCCATCTCTCTAGCCCTCTCCCTTCCTCTCTGAACGTCAATAAAAATAAATAAATAGAAATTAAAAATAGAATTATCATATGATCCAGGAATCCCACTTCTGGGTATAAATGCCCCCAAACTGAAAAGAGAATGTTTTCTTTGTATTGCATTTATTGGGGCGGCACTGGTTAACAGTTACACAGGTCTCAGGTGCACAATTCCATAACATCATCTGTACCCTGTATTGTGTGTTCACCACCTCAAGTCAAGTTTCCTTCCACCACCATTTATCCCCCATAACCTCCTCCACTTCCCCCACCCCACTCCCCGTGGGAATCACCACACCGTTGTCTGCATCCATGAGTTGTTCTCTTTTTTTCCCTTTTGTGCTCAATCCCTCCACCCCCAGCCCATCCCCCAGCCTCCATCATGACAGCTGTCAGCCTGCTCTCTATCTACAGCCTGTCTCTGTTTTGCTCATTAGTTCATTTTCTTCATTAGATTGCACATAGAAGTGAAATCATATGGTATTTGTCTTTCTCTGACTGGCTTATTTCACTTAGCATAATGCTTCCCAGGTCCATCCCTGCTGTTGAAAAGGGTAAGATTTCCTTCTTTTTTATGGCCAAGTAGTATTCCATGGTGTGAATGTCCCACAGCTTTTTATCCACTCATCTGATGGGCATTTGGGCTGCTTCCAAATCTTGGCTATTGTAAATAACGCTGCAATGAGCATAGGGGGGCATATATTCTTTCAGTTGGTGTTTCAGGTTTCTTCTGATATATTCCCAGAAGTGGAATCACGGAGTCACAAGGCACCTCCATTTTTACTTTTTTGAGGTAACCCCATACTGCTTTCCACAGTGGCTACACCAATGTGCATTCCCACCAACAGTGCACAAGGGCTCTCCTTTCTCCACACCTCGACAACACTTGTTGTCGATTGTGCCATTCTCACAGGTGTGAAGTGATACCTCCTTGTGGTTTTATTTTGCATCTCTCTGAAGATTAGCGACATTGAGCATCTTTTCATATGTCTCTTGGGCATCTGTATGTCCTCTTTGGAGAAGTGTCTATTCAGGTCCTTTGCCCATTTTTAAATTACTTTTTTTTTTTAGTGTTGAGTTTTATAATCTCTTTATAAATTTTGGATATTAGCCCCTTATCAGATGGATCATTGGCAAATATGTTATCCCACTCAGTAAATTGTCTTATTTTCTTGATGGTTTCCTTTGCTGTGCAAACACTTTTTAGTTTGATGTAGTCTCATTTGTTTATTTTTTATTTTGTTTCCCTTGCCCAAGGAGATAGATCAGAAAAATATTGCTATGAAAAATGTCCAAGATTTTACTGCCTATGCTTTTTTCTAGGATTTTTATGGTTTTGAGTCTAACAGTTAAGTCTTTAATCCATTTTGAGTTTATTCTTGTATGTGGTGTAAGAAGGTGGTCTAGTTTCATTTTTTTGCATGTATCTGTCCAGTCTTCCCAGCACCATTTATTGAACAGACTATCTTTACCCCGTTGTATCCTTTTGCTTCTTTTGTCAACTATTAATTGACTATAAAGATGTGGGCTTATTTCTGGGCTCTGTATTCTGTTCCATTGACCTATTGTCTAGAAAACAGAATCTTGAAGCGATATGTGCACATTCATATCCACTGCAGCTTTATTCCCAATAGCCAAGAAGGAGAAGCAATCTAAATGTGTATCAACAGGTAAATGAATAAAGAAAATGTGGTATATACATAACTGGAATATTATTTAGCCTTAAAAAAGGAAATTCTGCCATTTGTGACAATGTGGATGAACCTTGAGGCCATCATGCTAAGTAAAATAAGCAAGTCATAAAAAGACAAACACTGCATGATTTCATTTATACAAGGTATCTAAAGTGGACAAACTCTTAGAAACAGAACGTATAATAGTGGTTGCCAGCATCAGTGTGGAAAGGGAAAAGAGAAGTTGTTCAATGGATACAGAGTTACAATTTGGCAAGGTGAAAAAATTATAGAGATTTATTACATAACAGTACATACAGTTGATACTGCTCTATATTACACACCTGTTTAAGATAGTAAATTTTATGTTATGTGGTTATGACCATTAAAAAAATAAATTAATGAATGCATATTTGTATATGTTCATGCCACAGTCAAGAAATACACCAAATATTTAAGGGGTACTTTTCCATGTGTCTACAGGAGTTTGACTTCCCAAGCATACTTTTTTAGAAACATACTCAAGAATTAATGAGTTTAAACAATGTGCAGTGAATGTTCATTGGCCTGAACTCGAATGAGATAGCTAAACTAAAACCTAGTGGTGGTACTTCCATATTCTGCATTCTGCTTTTATAAGAAATGATAATTAAATAGTAAATTAGCTCTTGCATTAAGTAACTTTGTAACTATATGGGCACCCAACTGAAATTCCTATATCATTCACCTCTATGGCAATGTACAGTAAAAATAGACATCTATTATGATGACCCTGAAGCACTGAAGTAAAGGTAAAAAATTACACTGAGATATGTCCACTCTCTTACACATTAATTACTTAGAAATGCATCATCTTTATTCGAGGTAAACCAAATATTTCTTTAATATAAATGTTCATTTCTACAAACCCTGTGCATAAAAATGAAAATACTTGATAATCTTTTCTTTTTATAATTTTGTCCTTGACTTAAAAAATAAATGCATCCTCCAGACATCCTTTGTTTACTACCGATCTTAGAAATGTCTGTTTCTAATCACACCACTCAGTTCCATTTGGCATATTTTGTATTAATCATCCTCATTACTAGTTGATCTTCCCCTTTCATTTTGACATCTGTTAAAAGGAGCAACTTGAGGAAGAGCCACACTATCAAATTTTTTAACAAAAGCTTTCCCATTTGATAAAAAAAGGGATATATAAATTATAACATATGTCTTCATCAACTGTACCTAATACTTAGTTCAAGCATAACCCTGTTCTCTGGAAGCTATTTTGTTGGTTCACCATGTTCTGTCCACCTTATTTAATGACTCAGAAAAGCTATATATACCTATGGTAATTTCCTGTGTGGACATTGATTTTACGTAGGCTTGCTACCAACTCTCTTATGTAGCCTCCTTAATGTTCCTTGGTTTCCTATTCAAAAAAAGTTTCAGAAATTTGAAAATTAATAAAATAAATCAAAATGTAAGTTGGAAATAAGTTCCAAATCAAATGACTAGATAACCCACAGTCACGCTACTGGTTCCATTCTAATGACTAAACATCCCCACTACAAGACTCAAAAGGCAGAAACCTGTTATAACTTGAGACAGCAGTGTATCTCTTAGTGGAAAGAAAGTGGGTCAAAACTAGAAATTCACCGTTATTTTGGGGAATATTTGAAAATAATATTCAAGTGGGGAAAGGCAAATAAAGTTACACACATGCAAAAACAAAATGAGCTATCACATGTTTTCACAAACATTCATTAAGTAATCATTTTAGAGGAGAAAAATCTTCTGCTACTCCGTAGATCAGTATCTATTTCTGTACGTTCCCTGAAATCTACAGGTACCAGCAGTTTCTGGGAGAAGGTCGTCACCTGTGGCCGTGCAGTCTTTCCTTTTTGTCATATCATGCTCGCCCACAGCAGGGTATGAAATACTGTTCCACACTAAGAAATGAGTGAAGAGTTTGCCATATTTTTTCCCTTGTGTGAACCAATAGATTACCTTTGGGAATTAAAGAAGTAACTATTATCCTAGCATTTAAATCATCTTGTATCTCTTGCATTTCACTGCCAAAACAATTTTGCACAGAGTTGGGGGGGGGGGGCGGGGGGGAGAGGCACGGGGAGAGAGAATATGACATATACAATTAACTGGTTAAAAAAATTATCCAGCACCTTTTCTTTCGCCAAAGTCTTGGATACTATGATATTCTAATCTAACTGCTCTACAGAAAGTGAGTAGTCAGTCACTGAGATGCCCAATTGTCATGTACAAAATGCAGCATTCCAAAGCTACAAGCCTTTAAAGAGGGGGAATAAATTATGCAGGGTGAGACAGATTTCATTAAGGTAACACTACACTTTCATTCTAAGCTTCTTGAGAGCAAGTACCTTTAATTAATTATTAATCAGTACTTCTCTTTATCCATCCCTAGGTGGGCAAGATACAGACAGCATGTGTGTTTCCATTTCTCCCTCTTGGTTGGCAGGTAGCTATTGCTGCCGACTGTGACCAGGAGCAGGGTGTCCACCAGGCTTGCCTTGCTCAGGTCTGACCCTTCCCATCTCACTGCACCGTCGTCGGTCTGTGGAATGCGAGGGGCTAACAGCGGTACAGTGTCCCGTTCCAACAATGAAGTGACTGCTGGCCAGCTCACAGAACCGAACACTGCCAACTACATGTCCGGGCGCCGAAAGTCGGAGGGACCTGTTTTTACATTGGCTCCAGGTCTGCAGGCTCGCTTTCCGCTAGCAGCTAAGCTGCTGATGCCAGAGGCAGGTAAACGGAAACAACTGAAGCCCAGAAGACTGAACTGATAGGGCAATGTAAGCGAAAGAAACAGAAGAATTGAGGAAAAGAGAAAAGGGAGAAGAAAAAGAAGGAAAAGCAATCATAAGCTTTTAGAAAATGAACAAAGATGCTCATGGTTTAGGCACAAAGGACCAGCCTTAGAGTCATTACTGACTAGTCCAACACACTTCAAGGGTTCAAAGCAGAGAGGAGCCACCCCTACGCCACTCTCCCGCACACCCTTGAGCCCCGTCACTCAGCAGCCACTGCTAACTCAGCAGCCACTGCTAACTCCGTGCCCGGTTGGGCTGATCCTGGTGCAAAAGCCAAGCCCATCAGCATGCTAACAAAATTATTCCATCGAGACTTCTACTTTTGTTCTGAATTTGTTCCGCCTCCTTACCAGAGGTGCTCCTCCTCAAAAGAAACATTTCCTATCCTTTAAGAATAAGAAAAGACCGTTGACTCGATACAAAATATTATACTGAATGCTCTGAAGAGCTCTGAAGGACAATTAAGTATTTCAGTGAGGTTCCATTCACAGAGGTACCTGTGATTAAATGTCATTGATGCGATCTTTTGGCCTTAGTTCCTCCTCTCTAAATTAGGAATAGTACGAATCATGTCACAGATCACTGAAGGCTTAGTAAGACACAAAGTTCTACCCAGGATGTGTCATGACTTCACTTAATTTGCTTATGATATTCCCACAGGCCCAGCGCAGACAACAGAAATCAGCTGAAAAAATGAAGTTGTGTCGAGCCTTATAGATTTCCAAGTGTTCTCTTCAGTATAATCTCATCTAAGTCTTAAAACTATGATACAAGGGGTAAGACATGTATTATAAAACACATTTCGCACAGGAAGAAGCTGAGGTCCACGTTGATGAACAGCTCTGCCCCAAGCCACATGGCTAGTGACCCGTGGAGGAATGATGACAAGCGAAGTCCCCTCACTCCTGCCTCAGTGATCTTGTCATTCTGGACTTTAAGATTCATTAAATGTCAACAAATAACGTGCATAGAATCAATAAGAAGTTAAGCAAAGAGAAATGAATTATGGCACCATTTTTCCAGTTTGATGAGGGAAATTAATAATTAACATGTTCTGCTTAAAAATTTAAACAGCCAATGCCAAGGCATTTACAATTCAAAAAAACCACAGGTAACCTAAAGACTGGGAACCCACGTACTAGGTACTGAGCCAGCAGCTTCCTGACTTACTGTGCTCATGGTCTTTTTAATGTAGTATTTTGGAAGGTGTTACTCTAAGCTACAAATCAAAGGAAAGAGAAGGCTTTCCTTTCTATTCCAAAGTCATGTCTCACTTCAGAGCGAATTTCTTCTTGTTTGCTAATAAAGAAAAACCTACAGAAGCCCCCACAAGTAAGCTAATACGCACGCCAAGTCTTCACACGGGACGCTAAATGGTTTGGATTTGACACGACTAAATTAAACCATACTCTTAAAATAAGGAGGTCTGTCAGGCTCCTATCTCTGTACATATTTTGTGCTTCCATCAGAGCTTTAAGCCCCAAGGAGCTCTCTGTGAAGTCCTTGGAGAATCTCAGTTGCCCAGATCGGGCGCACAGAAGCCTGCGAGCAGAGCCGCCCCGCGCCGCCCCGCCGCCCCCGGGGGCGCACACGCCCCCAGCCCGGGCACGCAGGCCGGCTCGCGCGGGCCGCAGCGTCAGCTCTCCCACCGGCTCAGGTTCCTTAAGGAGAAAAAGTCCCCTCACATCTCAGTCCAGTTAGGGGCGCCGGGAGGGGCCCGCCGTCCCGCCGGCCAGGCTCCCCCTAGGACGCCGCCCCGCGGTCCCTCCCCGCAGATCCCGGCGCCCAACTCGGCCTCGGGTCAGCGGGCGCGGGGCCGCGCGGCGCCGCCCCTCACTCCCTTCCCGCAACGTGTTTGCACCGCGCGTGGGTCTGAGCCGGGCCTCCAGCCCCCCGCCCGGCCGCCAGCCTGGAAGAGTCGCGGCGGCAACTAAGTGTCTGGCAGAAGCGGGTCCTCCACCTGCCTGCCGGAAACTGTGGCTGCGCCCCATCCCTGGCAAGGGGGTCGGGGACGACCCGCAGGGCTGGCGACACTGCGGCCCGCGCCTTCCACGCCATCCCGGAGCCCCGCCACCCCGGGGTGCCCTCCGGCCGGTGGGCGTAAAGCTGGGGTGCGAGCGGGGAAGGGAAGAGCGGCGGCTTGCGGGGTGTGAGCCGGGAAGGGAAGAGCGGCGGCGTGCGGGGTGTGAGCGGGGACGCAGCCCCAGGCAGGCAAACCCCGCCTCTCCCCGAACTCCCGCCTCGGACCCGGGGCATCCCCGGGCTCCGGGGCTGCGCGCCCTGGGACAAAGCCGCCGCGGCCCCTCTGTGCGCCGGGCCCCGCGTCCGTTCCCTTCGGTCTCCCCAGACACGACCGTCCGCGGGGCCTCTGGCCGCCGGGCAGGGCCCCGGGCCGGCGCCCGCCGCGCTCACCTGTTCAGCACTTTGCGCACCCGCCGGCGCAGGCCGGCCCGGGAGGAGGCGGGCAGGCTGCCGCCCTCGGCCGGCAGGGTCTCGATGGTGGTCACCACATGGTTCGGCGGGGCCGGCGGCTGCGGCTGCGGCGCCGGCTCGGGCGGGATCATCGCGGCGGCGGCGCGGCGATCAGAAGGCGGCCGGGCGCATCGTGCGCCGGCTCTGGGCGGGGAGCGCGGAGGACCCGCGGCCGGCGGCCGGGGCGGTCCTGCCGCGGGGAGGCGCGGAGGGGAGGCTCCCGGCGCCGCCCAGCCCGCCGCGCGCTCCGCTCCAGTCCCGCCCGGCGCGCCCGCTCCGCCGCCGCCCGGCTCTTCCCGAGGAGCGTCCCCGAGTCCTGGCACGCCCGCGAAGGGACCGTGAAAGGTGTCGCGCGGGGACGCAGGCGGTCTCAGAAGACTCCCCGGAGAGGCGCCGGGCGCAGGGCTTCGCCTTCCCTCCCAGCCCAGGTCTCCTCTGGGCGAGCGAGCGCCGCCTAAGCCTGTCCCCTGCTGGCGGGGAAAGCCGCCGCCCGGTGTCTCACGGAGCGGGGGCGAGAGTGAACCCGGAGCCGGGCGGGGGCCGCAGCGGCGTGGACGGGGGCGGCGGACACGCGCGCTCTCCTCGCCAGAGGGCGCTCCCGAGGCGCCTCTTCGCCAGCGACGCTCCTCTCCCCGTCCACAGAGGTCCACGGGGTGCGCTGCAGGGATGTGCGTGTGCGTGTGTGTGTGCGTGTGTGTGTGTGTGTGGGTTACCGTGTGGGTTTGGGATAGATCCTGCTTCTGTGTGTGTGTGTGTGTGTGTGTGTGTGTGTGTGTGTGTGTGTGGGTTACCGTGTGGGTTTGGGATAGATCCTGCTTCTGTGTGTGTGTGTGTGTGTGTGTGTGTGTGTGTGTGTGTCTGTATGTCTGTGTGGGTTTGGGATAGATCCTGCCTCTGTGTGTGTGTGTGTGTGTGTGACCGTGTGGGTTTGGGACAGATCCTGCCTCTGTGTGTGTGTCTGTGTGTGTGTGTGTCTGTATGTCTGTGTGGGTTTGGGATAGATCCTGCCTCTGTGTGTGTGTGTGTGTGTGACCGTGTGGGTTTGGGATAGATCCTGCCTCTGTGTGTGTGTGTGTGTGTGTGTGTGTGTGTGTGTGTGTGTGTGTGACCGTGTGGGTTTGGGATAGATCCTGCCTCTGTGTGTGTGTGTGTGTGTGTGTGTGTGTGACCGTGTGGGTTTGGGATAGATCCTGCCTCTTTAGTTGGTGGAGACTTCCCGCCCCTGCCGGGAGGCCAAGGAATCTAGCACCACCTTCCCCGACAGCAGACATGGACAGGACTCTGAGACATGCGGGCCCCCAGTTAAAAACCCAAACTTAACCCAAATATTACCCCTACACTCACCTGGAGGTGTGTCTGACGTGGCTCTAAACAGACAAGCCGTGCGCAAGGCTTCCTTCCCTTTCCCCTGCGGTCTCCTTGGCACCGGGCCTCTCCCTCATCAGCTCCGCACTGAGGAAGGGGGTAAAGGCAACAGGCTGGGGGGGGGGGGGCAGCCTTTTACCGGTGGCCTGTGTGTGCCAAGCACTGTGACTGACTTTAGGGCACAAAGACAATAAAGGCAGTGTCTCTACCTTCAAGGCATTCTCAGGTCCAGAAAGCAAAACAGACCCACTCAGCCAGATCAACTATCAAGCGGTGCGTGCTACACGGGAAGAAAGAGCAACTTACAAGGAGGCCGAGAGGGTAGGTGGGTCGCCCTGTGACGGAGCTGAGGGAGGAGAGGCGAGGGGGTCCCCGAGGTGCTGGTGGCTGTGTGAACTTCACCTGCTGCGGAGCAGAAGGCCGCCCCTGGCAGAAGTAGCCAAGCGGACAAAGGCCTGATGCAGAAGCACAGGTGTGTTTGCAAGGGACGCGCAGTAAGCTGACGCGGAGGATGTGTAGGAAGTGGCATGGGATGGAGCCGATGCAGAAAGTTTAGTCAACAGCTGCATTTCCCAGATTTCAGCCATTTTTAAATAAATTAATAAGTTTTGCTGTATCTGCATACCACCTGTACAACTACTTATTTAATATTGTTTTAAATGGGTCCCTGAAATGCAAATGTCTAATTTAGCTTCATGCTAAGCAATAATATCCACAAAATTATACATTTGAGGTGCTAATCACATTTTCCCAATAGTCATTAAAATAAAAATAAGTAATAGAATTATGTAAATGCTTGGCACTGTGCCACCTAAAATTCTCTCTGGTGCCACTAGGGGCACATGCTCTATACCTTGGGAAATCCTGCTGTGCATTAAGTAACACGAAAAGAAAAGGCTTTTACAAACTATTATTTTTATTTTCCAAATACTGTATGGGGGAAGTGAGGAAAAAATTGCTTCTATGAAAAGATTTTTCAGTAAAGTAGTTTTAAATTTTCTGCTAGGAGCAAGCAGGTAATGGTTGAAAAACATGTGATAAGAGAAAAAGTTAACTGAGTGAGGTGAGAGCGGGAAGAAATGACATGATAGTATAGCAGAACAAGCTCTGTTGAGACAAGAATTCAGTAGAAAGAGCAGTCCGATATGTGACCTGAAATGGATCAGTTCCCTTTTGTCCAATATGGTAGCTATTTAATGTGTGGCTATTTAAATGTAACTGTAAGTTAACTAAAATTAAATAAAATTACATTTCAAATCCTCAGACACACTAGCCACATTTCAAATGCTTAATAGCCACATGTGGCTAATGCTTATTGTATTGGACAGAGCAGATATAGGACATATCCACCAGTAGAAATACTAGTTTATTTGCTGGGACCCAGCACTGTCAGACTACATGGCCTCAAGGAGTAGACTCCTAAAATTAAACTGAAAGCACAGAACTAAATACAGGTCCCTCAGCAGGGCAATTAGAGGACCAGGCCTCAATTAGTAGGGGAAACGTGGCTTTTTATCATCAGGAATAAGGCTACTGTTCTGACAGAAGCTTTTGATGCCTCACTTGAGTATCATTAATAATGAGGAGATGTAAAATGTAAAGCAACCAGAGAAATTCCTAATTCCCTCAGCCTGCTGCTCAAATTCCCTGGTGTAGCTTCTTCAGAATAAAGAGAGCAAAAAGAAGAGAACTTGGGACTCTTAAGTTAAAGTTGCAGCTATTGAAGTCTATGCTTCTAGAACTCCAGGTCTCTATTGAACGACAGCTATGTCCCTGGCCCAGCCTATCTCTCCAGCAGGCAGGTATCCTACCCTGCATCTTATTTTAGGAATTTCTCCCATGCATATAAATCCTCTGATTTTTTCTTTTCAGCTCCCATATGTAATTTTATGTCATTAATGTTGTTCTATTTACTATGACTATGTAAAAATCATTTCTTCTGGGCCCCAGTTTTTGTATTAGTAAAAATGGAATAATGTAACTGCAATAAAGAGTAAATTAAATCAGATGGCACATAGGAGGTGCTTACTACAAGCATAGAAAATATTAAAAAATACATGTAATACCTATAGTAAGTTATTCTCCATTCACACACTGTTTTCTAATGGCTTATAGGGCCAACATTCAGTATCCAAATCTGTGAACCTGCCACTCGATACAGGACAACTTCAGTCCTAATGGTAATCAATCAACCAAAGCCATCAAGTGTCTCCTCTCTGCAGGACACCAGGGTGTGTAAGAGGTCTATAGACTTCTTACAAAGTCTAGGGCATGACTCCCACATTCAAAGAACTTAAACCTAAATAAATATAGAAATACTTCAAAAAGAGTCATCAGTGAGGAAAGTGAAAGCTGTGGCTGCCATCAATAAGGCTTCAGACAAAGTCTGAAAGTCATGCCAAGGCCACCACCATCATTGGAAATAATGGCCCAACAGAGAGCAGAGGGCCTCAAGGAAGGAGGAATGTTTTGAAAACGTACAACTGAGCCTTTTAATACCTTCTTGAAGACTGGAGAATTTGTAATGGAGGTAGGGGGACTAGAGTCCCAATAATGGCAATGGTGAAGGCTCAAAGCTTGAAACTATGCCTCCAAATTAGAGAAGCACATAATTGAAACATGATGTATACAAATGCCAGTATGTGCTAGTTTGACTCACACATGAGTGTGTATGCCATATTTGGATAAAGACCCTAAAAAAACACTTGAAATATATCATGTATATAAATAATCATTAGACCTTTTAATTTAAGTTTTTTCATGATCTTTCCAATTTCCACTAAAATATTTCCTAAAAAAAACAAAAAGGATGCATATATTTCTGAGGCCTCAACCTAAAAATGACACTAGGTTGATCTTCAGAATTTTAAAGGAATTTCTTCTGAGTGTACAACAGATAAAACTAACTATATGAAGAATCCATATGACACCCACATAATAACAGGGAGTGAGACAGCTTTACTACCCCCCACTGTTTAATCACTGGGTCAGAAAAACTTCAATCAGAAAGCTGGGCAACTTGCCACGTGCTTCTTGAGAAGCCAGAGTCCCTCCTGCACCGCACTCTCCCTCAGAATCTCTCTGTCACACAGAGGTGGCCACTCCCAGACACAGGCAGGGAAAGGGAAGGGGGAAGTATTGGAGGCACGTCCCCATAAAGTGTTTAGACAAGGGTGGCAGGAAGAGGCCATGACGGCCTTCACGTGGACTAACGTTCTCGTGTGATATTCAGAACATTAGAAAGGCAGGAAGCAGGGCTAGGAGACCATCTCATTTCGGTTCACGAGCTGCACTAGAAGAAAGCCCGCTACCCATCTGAAACAGGGCTCTGAATCAAGCACTATCCAGCTGCACTTCTGAGAAGGACTTTTAACTAGTAGTGCCCAAGGGCATAACTGAGTTAAAGATAACTAATGAACTTTGTCGGCAAATACTGGGTTTGGATTGAAGGATTGAATTCACCTTCTCAGAAGATAAGACTTTTTTTAAAGCAATTCAATTCTACATCAGTTAGGATTATTAAATTCAAACACCAAAAGGCAAATCTAACTATCTTAAGCAAAAAAAAAAAAAAGGGGTTACTGCAAGAATAGAAGGACAGGACGGGCTTTTCATTCATTTGTTTGTTCATTCAACAAGTCTTTATTAAACCCCTAGTATGTGCCAGATATGTATATATACAAAATTATTGGCTTGAACAGTTTATGAAAGTCTTTTTATAGGGCACAGTTAACCGTAAGCTGACTCCATTCTCCCCAATGTACTCTGCTGGCCCAAACATTGTTTGTTTATGATCTTGACATAATAGATAGGCTTGTGGGTTTTTTAATTTAAAGATATTAAGACTAATTCACTAAAATTTACTCTCAGGGAATATTTGTACATATGTATTTTTTTAGGTATCCGTGAGAGAGTCATTGATCAGCTGCCTCCTACACACCCCTTACCAGGGATCAAGCCCACAACCAAGGCATTTGCCCTGACCAGGAATCGAACCATGACCTCCTGGTTCATAGGTCATTGTTCAACCACTGAGCCACACCAACTGGGTTAGGTATCCATATTTTTAACCAACGTACAGTTTAATGTCTAAGTTTCTCCTGAAAATAGCAAATAACATTGCATATTTATTAAAATATATATATAATACATACTATATGATATGTAGTATAATATAGATAATAAATAGTACATAATTATATGTTCCACATATATAAACATACATATATGTGTATATGGATACTATACTATTTATATATACATTAGTAGACTATTCTAAACATACATATACGTATATGTATGTGTGTGTGTGTATATATATATGTAAGTGTGAGCATGTGTTTCTATTTTCATTTTTTATATTTCTAGATAGACTTACCCAGACTTTAGAAAATGTGCTGCTGAGTAAGGTAATGGATCCTGGGGCAAGATAATTCTGTGGGTATGGCACCAAGTTTCTGAAAGATGGATTCACACGGCAGAGATTAAAATAAGAGGGTGTGCTAATGGAGCATCTGACTTAAAAGTTAGCAAGATCATAAATTTCAGTGCTTTCCCCCTCCCCCTTGAACACAGAGAAAATCATATTTAGTATAAAGCTTTAAACATTTTCCTGTTTACAATGTCATTCCCTTTGGTTATGCCAAAATCTCAGTAGAATCAGATAAAAACATGGTGGGATTGTGGGGTACTGAGACACAGGGAGTTGGTTCTCATATTGGTTCCCATTGAGAAGGAGCAAGATTACCCAAAAGGGGCTCATCCAGGAATGTCAGAAAGAGACTAGAAGCAAGGTGACTAGTGGCCCACGATGGAACCGGAGCAGCAGGAGCTGCATACGACCAGATGGGCAGCTGTGGGATTCAGAACTCAGGAAGGACTTAAGGCAACATTCTTCCTTTCTCAACACACACTAGGCCCAGGGTTTTTCTCCCCGGCACCTTTGGCATTTTAGTGGGACAAATCTTTCTTCAATAAGTGTGCCCCTCTCTCGCAGGGTTAGGCGTAGCTGCTACCACCCACCAACTACTCATAACTGGGCATCAACCTATTCCAGACATCTTGCTCCCAGCCACCACTTCACAAAAGATTTCCACAAAATAACTTTGTTCCCTGTGGGGCTTCACCAGTATCAAAGAGTGTGATCATACTGTCAAAGCGTCAGCATCACCATTGTGTACTTGTCAAGTGTGCCTAGGACACGTAATAAGCCAGAGACACATCACCTAACCGAGGGGCAGAGCGGTCAGGGTAAGTGTGGAGGAAGCCACTGTTCCTGGAGAGAAGATAGGGTCCCACTTGGGGAGGCTGTTCCAGTGGCTAACCTGTCACCATTTCAAAAATAATTGGGGTATTTTTTTAAGAGGGAAAAGTCAAACCTTTTCAAATGGACTTTTATCCAAGTCCTAAATGCCTGTTTGTTGACAGGATAAAAGAGCACAGTGAGGTGTTGGCTCCGGTGCCCAGTGAGTCCGTATGGAGATGCTCTTGCGAGCGCTCAGCAGAGCCGGTGAGTGTGGGCATGTTCGGTGAACGGGAAGTGGGGAGGGTGAACAGAAAATGAAAAGAAGTTCACTTTTTTCCAATTATTTAGCTATTTCACTTTCTTAATACCCACACACCCTACATCCCTTTTTCTACCAGGAGTGGAAAATTTTGCTTTGGAAACTTCCACAAAGAAATGAGTAAAAGAGACAGGTAGACCTTTACTGCTGTAGAACCACCACTCAACTATGTTATGCCCATTTTCTATTTCTTCAGAAATAGGAATGGAAAAATATCCCACTGTCCTCTTGAAAAGGCTTTTTGTTCAGTGAAGCCCAGTTGGGAATTATAGGATAAATCAAAGGGTCAGATGGTTACCTCTTCCTTTAGAGAAAACACATGTGTGTGGGAGAACCGAAGGCAGGCACAGGGTAAAAAAGAACAATGAAAATACTTTGCTCCTTTATTTTGAAGGACATTATAGTTTGCATCTGCCGCAAAAGATTGCGGCGGGTGCCTGTGCGAGGCTCTGGGGAGAGTGCGTGCACTGGGCCCTGCGCATCAGCTCATGTCCCGCACACGGGCCTACTGAGGGGCAGCCAGGGAAGGGGCCTGCTCACAATAAGGCTGCTGCGGGAATGGCTGCTGTTTTCCAATGAACTGCTGTAAAAGTTCCTGAAAGCAAGAGACAGAGAATCAGGATGGAAAACTGCACTGTTGCAACAGAGAGTGGTTTCATCTTTCAGTAAAGATGTGAGCATAAAGAACTGATGAGTTCCTACAGGCATGAGAGACGAAGCCTCTGTCTTCACGATGTTAGGCCCATGGCCCAAAATCATCGGAACCACTGCGATTCCATGATGCTCCGGAGAGGTAGTTTAAGACATTAATTCATTAAATGCTCACCCAGTTCTTGAACCTCCAAATTATTTCTCAGTGATTATGGGACAACTTTCTTTGGAGCAACTAACATAAATTAAGACTTCATTTAATTTACATCTCTTTCTCTTTTCATAGAAAAGATGAAAAGGCTTGTAGTCAATGACAGCCAATAAACTTGGACTCGAGGTCTCTCTTTTCCATAATTACATTAAGTTTTTTCTAGAATGAGAGCATCATGCCCAATAGCAATTTCTATTAATATTTGCCAAACTATGTGGATGAGTAAAATTTTTAATATTGTATAAATATTGATACTCAATGAGGTCTTTCATCTTCAGCTAATATTAATCAGACTTTGATGTTTAGTTATAACAAATGGCCATGAATAAAAATCTCCTGGTTGCACATTGCATATTGGATCTTAGAATAAGTCAACTGAAGTATAGGTTCGCTAGCTGCATTTTAATAAATATTTTAAAGGGTTTAATAACTTTCCACAACATACACAGGTATGCTTTTAATTTAGGATATTTACTCTTGAGAATTCCACAAATAGACATCAAAGCTTCATTACACTTGATAGTTGCTAAAAAAAAATTAAATTAAAATTGGAGAATTCGGGCTTATAAAGTAACTTTTGTGGTTTACCCAAGCATAACTGATCCTTGAATTTTAATCAGCATTACACATCATTAATGTGGATGTTAGAGTTAATGAAAGAAATTTAGTTAAGGGATTCTCACATCCCATGGTGAATTATTGAGAGTACTTTTTTGATAGGGTCATTTCTTCTGCTTAAAAGTAATCTGAGTAATGAAGGTCAGTCAAGTGTTACATGTGATGTCCATCTGGCATCAGGGGAGAAGTTTGGTCAGAAGTCAGGGGGGACTTTGTTTGCTTGTTTGTTGGTTTTGTCTTTACTTTCTTCTCAGCAAAAATTGCAATTTAAACATACAATGCTTAACTTATTTATTTCACATAATTTATCCTACCAATAAAGAGCTTTAATTTTGAGAATATTTGGTTATATAAACATTTTCTCAGTATTGTTATTTTTTAACGTAATGAGACAACCACAAAAGGAACCAAAGACTATTCAATAAGGAAAAATAGATGAAGCACATGGAATGAGAGCATTTTAATAATTTTTGTCTTCCAACCTGTGAACCACAAAACAACCATTTACTCTTACTTTTGATATGCCCTACATCAGCTTCTACCTTAGCAGGAAAAAGTTCAGAATTTTACTTATGTCTCTAAATCTAGACAATTATTTTTTAAATGAGGTGCTCAGCAAATACATTGTCTATATAAATTCCAACAAGCTGATGAGTTTGCCTATGACTAATATTTGAGTTCTATATGAATTCTGCCATTTCAGGAATATTTGTATTTGCCAAGTACTATTCTGTTCCAAAATAAAGCTTGCAAATTAAATATAGCTCAGTTTGTCCTAAAATGAAGGGGAATCCATTCTAAGTCTATTGTGACCTTCTGCTATCTCTTATCAGCTCTGTGGCAACATTTTAAGAGAAGTTGATCACAGTGTAGAACTCTGAAAGGTTTTAGAACTGAATTCAGTTTTGAAAAGAAAATGTCATATGTGAAAAGGCTTGAAACTTCTTGAAATTATCACAGTTATCACCAGACCAGGAAAGGAAAGTATAAACACCAGAGATAGGCATGCAGACAATCCTGACACTCACTCACTGTGTGACACTGGGTCATGCAAATTGTCTGGTGTGTATTTCCTTAGTTGTCAATAAGCAGAATTTTTTTATACAATATTTACAATATAGCAGGTGAAGCTAATGTGAAGGTACATGCACATATATACAAATAACACATAGAAGTGCTAGATGAAATATAATGCCAAATATTTCTTTTTATAATTACTAGAGTTCCAAAATAAGAAAAAGATGCCTCTACATACCAGAAGCTACAAAGATACTTAAAGTCTAAAGGGTGACAAAACTTAAATAGAGTGTCAGAAGACATGAAGTAAGGGGGTAGGATCTGATGCCTGAGAGATGATTATAGCTAAGGCTGTAAACCCTGTGTTTAGTGGGACATTGAAACTGAGCTTCCTGCCTAAAGACAGGAGCTAGACAGGAAAGTTCAGTCCATGAAACAGAGAGAGAAGAACTCTGCTCACTGGCCCAAGAATACCTCACAGAAAGCAGCTGCAGCACTCAGTGATGAATGGAAAATGAGTATAGACATGAGTTATGAACACACATACTTTCTTCCTCTGTCCCCTGAGAGGGACTAAAATACCCCAATAGCAATGAGCACACCTAGCAATATACACATGCAAAAAACACACGAAGAGTTATTATCCTAAATACGTACAAGATTCTTAAATATCAACAGAAGAAAAAAGACAAACCAAAATGAAATGGGTAAAGGACATAAATAGGGAATTTGTATTGAAGTAAACATTTCAAATGTTTGACCTCATTTGTAATCAGGGAGATGCAAGTTAAAACCGTTACATGCTATTTCCTCCCATCAAATTGGCAAAAATGTCATCCAAGTATTGAGATGATATAGGGTCATGGGAACCCCTATAAACTCTGAGGAGAAGATAAATTGGTACAACCACTTTGAGTATTTAACAATTTCTGTCATTGTTCATTTCTATCATTGTTAAAGTGTATCAATGCACACTTCAAGCATTCCTTTGAGAAACTCGCTGATACCAAAGGCAAACTGCATAAAAGCCCTTTGCAATATTAGAAATGACACTGCAACAAACTGAAGGCCAGCAATAGGGGAACAGACAAATAAAATGTGATATATTCATACACTGAATATAATGAAACCAACTAATAAACCAGATCTAGGTGAGTCAAGATGAAATTTTTAGCAGGCAGTGCAGAACAACCTGGACAAGTACTAGATTTTATTTCTGAAAAAGCACACTCTGGGCAACTGTGCAAAAGATTGATTGGAGCAGAAAGCAACTAAGGCAGGGAGATATTAAAAAATATATAGAACAGCCCTGGCCAGGTAGCTCACTTGCTTAGAGTGTAGTCTCGATAAGCCAAGATTACCAGTTTGATCCCAGTTAGGTCACGTTATAAGAATCAACCAATGAATGCATAAATAAGTGGAACTACAAATTAATGTTTCTCTCCCTCTCTCTCTCTCTTCCTCTTTTTCTAAAAATCAATTGATAAATTAAAAATTTTAAAATATATGGAACAATAACAACAAGAACCAAACAACTGCAGGACTCAACAGCAATGAGGAAAACTGCCCCAGGCCCTGGAAGACACAAGTGTTCTCACCACAGATCAACTTCTCTAAATGCTTGTTTTGGTGCCACTTTCCCCTCTGTATCTGGGTAATTCCCGTAAGGGAACCAAACCAACATAATGTCCCCATACTTAAAAGGACTAAACCGAGGGACACAGTCTGCCAAGGTTTACAGCATCAAAGAAAAGGGTGGAAAAGAGTGATTCTGGATTGCAAACTGAATCTGTGTTTGGTCGAGGAGCCACAAAGAAAGGCCCCTTGGGTCACAGAGAGTCTCCCTTTAAATAATGGATCAACAGTAGCCAGCAGCCTGGTTGCAGGAAAGCCGGGAGTCATTCAGCACTGAAGGAGGGCAGCTAGCAGAAGAAACAAGACTTACCGCCAATACCTAATTTTATTCTAGTGACTATTTTTTCTCACCACTTTTTCTCTCCTCGCCTTATATCTGCTTAAATTTCACCATCCTGAGACTTTTAGGCTAGACCCAGAAAGCTTATAGCGATCCCTAATTCACCATCCATAGCACTTACCCATTCTAAATTCACGCTGTTTCTTAATGTTTAAATCTGTCTCCCATCAATCATGTAAGTCCAGGAAGGGCTTGTCTGTCTCGTTCACCCTGGCATTCCAGGTGCTCAGAAAAGTGACCGGCATATAGTAAGCGGTAAATAAATCTCCATCGCCTAAATTAATGAATTCTTTAGAACTGATGTGTGTTTTCAGATGAGCAATTAATGATTCTTATTGATAAGTGACTCTGGTTAACTATTTTCAGTTGACTGAGACTCAATATAGTTCAAGCAAGAATGAGGGTAAAACAAATTAGCCTAAATTTTTTTTATTTTTATATCTTTATTGATTTCAGACAGAGGAAAGGAGAGGGAGAGAGAGAGATAGAAACATCAATGATGAGAGACTCATTGATCGGCTGCCTCTTGCATGCCCCCCGCTGGGGATCGAGCCCGCAACGCGGGCATGTGCCCTGACTGGGAATCGAACCCCCATTGCCTGGATCCTAGGCCCACACTCAACTGCTGAGCCACACCTGGCCGGGCTAACCTAAAATTTTTTTACCCTCCTTTGTAGCTTTGGCTCTAAGCCCCTCATCTTGATGCATATCCTTCTAATCACCACCAAAGTTAAAGTTTTCATTATTTTCACCCATTTTCTTTATTGTAAAGCTCAATAGAACACCATTATTTCACCATGGATATGTGCATCTTTGCAACTACACATTTTGTCTCCTCTCTCAATTACACGGAGATGGCCACACCTGTTCCTTACTTCGCAGAGATCAGAGATCTGTCCCTTTTTTCCTGATCAGAACTGTTCCTCTTTTTCATAGAGGTATAAGAATTACTTTTGAGAAATCTACATTTTTTTCTTGAATGTCTCGGTGTCGAGTACTATTTAAAAATCTAAGATCTTGCTTAGATTTTATATTGTGTTTCTTTTACCTCTAATGATTACAAGGGAAAAAAATTACTCATTGAAAATGGCAATCACAACTTTATTCTTGGTGTGATACTTTGGGAATTTAAACATCCCCAAATAATAAGCTCTACTCAGGACCCAGCTGACTGGTTACTTCCCTTGATAAGGCGCAAAGGGATGCTTAGTCCATAAATAGGCCTAACTAGCAGTTTTACAAGTTAGTTATTTTGGGGAAGCACCTGTTTGGGACTTTTTCATCAGGGTAATAGCAAAGACTGACTCACTCTACTCTTCTTGGCATGGAGAGAAGGGCTGGTCGTGTTGTTGGTGCTGTAAGAGCCGGCCTTCCAGCCAAACACTGTGTCACGGTTGCTTTCCAAAATGGGAAGGTTGACCATAACTTCTCTTTGACTGGGCTACATACAGTATGGCAGTCTTTTCTTATCCATGGGGGATGTGCTCTGAGGCTCCCAGTGGATGCCTGAAACCATGGATAGTTCCAGACCCTTTATATACTAAGTTTTTTTCCTATACATACATACACTTTATGGTTTCTTTTTGGCATATTCGAATTGCCAGTGTCACTACTGTTGTGCTTTGGGGCCATTATGAAGTACAATAAGGATTACTTGAACACTGCAGTACCAGTAGAGTGGATCTGGTAACCTAGACAACTACCAAGTGACTAATGGGCAGGGAACATATACAACATGGACAAAGGGATGAGTCATGTCCCAGGCCGGTCAGAACAGAATGGTGAGGGATTTCATTACCCTGCTCCACAACAGCATGCAATTAAAAACTTATAAATTGTTTCTTTCTGGAATTTTCCATTTAGTATTTTCAGATCATGGTTGACCATGGGTAACTAAAACCACACAAAGCAAAACCACAAATGAGGGGATACTACTGTATTCCTTAAACCCCTCAGAATCTTCAGCAAGGTGTAATATTTACCTCAGCCTAAGAGGCTCTGTGTGGTTAAGTATTTAATTCAACCAGCCTACCCACCAGTTGGGTCTTACAGGTGCCAAAGCGCTGCATACCCTTGACCCCAGCCCCCGCTCTTCCAGAATTCAAAAGGGGCACATTTTCTGCAAAGGAGAAAAATAAATACCATTAAGTCCCGGGTCACAGCTTTTCTTGGGTTAGCCTCCAAATGCCTAATATTACGCCATGCTCAGAATGCCATGTAATTTATTGTCAAAACCAGGGCATTTGTGAAAGTGAGCCCTGACAGGGAGGGTCACAGAACAGCAAATATGAGCCAGTGCTGCCCAAGCAAACAGAACGCGTGGTCAGCCCGCCAGGCGCACGCAGTCGTTGATGGTAGGGAGGGTGGTGGGGAAAATGTGCCAGCACTTTTCAGCATTTGGCGTTTGTGGCGAACCCCCGTGTCTGTGAAGCCACTGTTTATATTCATTCTGTGTCACACTCCTTAGGTTTAGCCCCAGTTCAGGAAAGTTTTCTCCCCGATATGACAAAATGCCATCTTCAAATCACAGGCCAAAGGGACTGTTCCAGTTTTTTATTTTCTGTGAGTGCTTTGTCACTGGCGTTCAATTTCATTTGCTGAAGCAACTTGTAAATATAACACCATCTGAGAATGTCAAGCCTTTTCTGTCTCTGTTTACTGAAATTCATCTGTTTCTAGCAATCTGCCTATAATCACTGGCTTTTTCATCTGGTTCTCCAGCAACCCCCTGCACTGGTGTTGATGCGGAGTTCATGAAAACTGAGGCTTCGTCTGAGCTCAGCTTTGCCCGTGACTGCTGGCTGCCAGCACTTGGGAGAGGTGAATCTCAGTCTTTGCTGAGGCTTTGTGCTATCTCACAAAAGAAGCGCTCTCCATCTTCAGTGTTGCTGCTTGGTCAGAAACTTTTCTCAGATAGTCTTTGCAATTAACAAAATAAAATATAATATCAAAATCATGTGCAGCATAATAATTACTTAATACCTTACATAATAATTTAACATACTCTGTTCCACTCTTTATACTTAAACTTGGGCAATAGATTCATCAGTGTCTATTCAGCCATAATTTGCATTTCCTTTATAAAATGTTATCATTTCACCACAGTGTGTCAGTTTCCTATCTTGTAAAATGAGACTTCAACTGTATTGAATTCTCTAATTTTAATAAAGCCGAGCACTGCAACAACCATCCAGGTGGAAATTCTGTCCAAGAAAACACATTAAAATGTCAACTACCATAAACACAGAAATGCAGATCAAAATCAAAATGCATTTCTTTTCACTTCCTGGAGTTTCCAAATGATTTGCACAACCTGTCTCTTCCTCTTTCGCTTTGGAGAAGGGTTCTCAGATCACCTGCAGCAAATACAAAGCTGGGTGAGAGTTTAATGGTGCATCCCAGAGCCTCGCAGCGCTGAGCCTGCTATTGTTCACTGGCTTTGCGATTTCCTTCGCTATAGAACAAAAGGCATATGCACAGACCTCTAAGCCGAAGGCACTGTGGGCATCACAGGCAGGAACAGCCATATCCAAATTCCACAGACAACTCAGAGCACCCGTATTCAATGTGCATCACAGGCCCGGCACTCTGCCAAGTACTTTACATATATTATCTCTGACTACAGTTGCAATAATATCATGAATAGACATTATTGTTATCTCTATTTTAAAGATTAGGAACTTCGGTCTAGAAAGGTTACATTAAGGGGCTCGAGGATACACTGCTAATAAGGAGGAAAGCCAGGATAAAGCCAGCATGAGACTGAAAAACAGTTCTACTCTAGGCTCCATAGTATTACCTTTTGTACTCACAATACTGAATGTCTACAATAAGAACAGATATAAATAATGAGCTTTGAAAGAAATGGTAATAACATGAATATGCTGAGAAAAGACTTTCAGGAGGAACAATGATCTCAGCAGCATAATCCATCGATATATGCACAGAGTAATGCATCCCAGCCAAGTATGTGTTTATTACAGAATGGCAATTTATGGCAAAATTGACACACACATGAACTAGCTCTTCTTTGACAGCTGAAAATTGTGCATAATTCCTTTTCCTCTTTAAATTTGTATTTTAATTCCACTTTCTCCACACAATTTTATCCTAAGGTAAAAGATTTCATGCTTCATGATATTTTATTCATCTTCCTATCTAGACTTCTTAGCAACACACACACATACATATATGTATTTGAATATTGTTAATTTAATGTAACTATTAGGTTCTAAGTCAGGGGTTAGCCAACATTTTCTGTTAAGGGACCAGACAGGAAATATTTTAGGTTTGAAGCATTTGATCTTAATCCCAACTACTCAACTCTGTGTTTATAGCATGGAGGCAGCCATAGATAATATATAAACAACTGGAGATGGCTGCATTCTAATGACACTTTATTTACAAAATAGTTGTCAGGGAAGATTGGTCCCACAGGCTACTTCTTGCTGATCTTTGCTTAAAATGATAAAAAAATATTTTTTTTTTTGCTAGAATGAGACAATGTTTAGAATCACATCTACTTTCATTTTTTATTTTCATGAATGTTAACACTGATTAACTTTTTTTACAAAAATAAGTATATGGGAATGGAAATATTATTAGAGCAATGTCACCCAGTTTTCTGGAGATTGAAATAGCCCAAGAAGTTAGAAAACCAACAGCAAATTAAACCCAAAGAAAAGAAGAGAGAAATAATAGAAATAAGAGCAGACATTAATGAAATAGAGAAAGAAATATGTAGTGGAGAAAATTATTAGGACCAACAATCATAAAAAAAATGTAATACTTTCTCAGATAGCGATGTGATTAAGACCTCTCTCAAAATGATTGAACGCAAACCCTGACAGGTACAAAGGAATTGTTATCTGGTGATTAAAGCCATTTGCTGCCTTCACTCCAGAGCTAAAATTTTGGACTCTCCTTCAGTTCGACACGGTGGAGGTCTTTCAACACTGCGGCTATGCACCACTGTGAGACTCCGGGAGAACTGGGACCGACTCTTCCTTTACTAAATGAGGAATGAGGTTACAAAGCGGCTGGGAGAGCAGGCCCAGCCCTGTCACACCGGCTCTCTTACTCCTGCTTTCTCGGGCAGCTTTACTTTAGCACATATTTCGCAAAGAAGTTGAGGACCTCAACAGATGTCCTTAGAGCTTTCCATGGCTGCTTATCTCCTGGGCTTTTCCACTCTCGGGGCCACCCCGCCCCCCAGTTTGTTCTAAGTAAATTGATTATTTCTCAGGATCCAAATCCCTTTGAGAAACTGATGGAAGCTCTGGACCATCTCCCACAGAATATTTCACATACACATCTACTCAAAAATCTGCATGCAGTTCTAAGGAATTCACAGACCACCCTGAATCCCATGCGTGGATTCTCAATTACAGAAGCCTGGCCGGATGCAACAACCTAATTTGAAGGTGCGGGACTCAACACAGAGGAGTGAAGTGACTAGGACTAGCGTGAGTAAGGTAGCTGGGAGAACACATGTGGAGCCCTGGGCCCAGAGGGTCGTTTAAAAAAAATTTTTTTTTCCCTCTTCCCCTTTTTAAATCAAACGTCTAGTTTGTTCTAGAAGAAGTATGGAAATTTGGATCTCCTGAATTTCTATTATATAACAGGCATTTTAAAAATAAGATAGTTTATTTAATTTACCTAAACAAACCAAATGTCTATATTTGTAAGCACATCTGGCACTCTGGCAAAATATTTTAAAAACCTGTTTCTTTGAGTCCTAAATATTGAAACTTTTATTCTCAGAGAAAATTCTTGATGTTGTGTTTGCAACAAATGTTTGTTGAGTCAGAAAAAATTTTTATCTTGACAGGGTATTTCAAAATTAATTATGATTTCTCAGGTCTCAAAACTGCTCCAGCAACCCTGAAGCACTCTCAGACGCAGGTCATAAAACATATAGACAAACAACGGTGACAATACAGCCCAAGGGCCACCCCACATGGTTTGAGAATGGAACTCAGGTAAACAGTCATTTTTCTTTTCAGCTGCTCAGAAATGAAGAAAATAACATTTCATTCTACCCCCAGGACTAGATTCCAACTGTTGAGAGTATGCCCAGGAATTAAAATTAAAACACCATAGGCTCAAAAATGAATCACAGGTAATTGCTAGGTGCCTGTAGTTACGTGTTGTTTTTTTATTGTGTACCTGCCTGGCTTTTCTGTCTTTATCGAGTTGACAAGTTGCTCATTTAGATCTGATATGAAGACAATCAAACTTAATGTCATGCGTGCAACAGTGCAAAGGTGGAAAGATGCATCTGTTTCATTACAAGCCTTTGATATTATATGAGCATGCTATCCATGGTACATATTTCATGCACTAACATGTTGGTCTTCAAGATCTTGAAAAATATTGCTAAATGCTTCATTAGAAAATGCTTCCATGTTTTATGTGCCTGTGTAAGTCAGTGGTTCTCAAGGCGGAGGTAGGGGTAATTTTGCCACCCAGGGGACATTTGGCAATGTCTGGAGGTAGTTTTGATTGTCACAACTTAGGAAGGTTAGAGCTACTGGCACCTAGTTATGTAAAGGCCAGGGGTGCTGCTAACAACCTGCAATGCATAGGACAAGCACCCCAAAGCAAAGAATTATCCAGCCCAAAATGTTAATGATGCTAAGGTTGAAAACCCAGGTGTAAGAATACGTGTGTAAATCCATGTTTATTTCTGTGACAATTACATATTACCTGTGTGTTTATATCCATGTCTCCAAAAATAAACAAAAAATGTTTTTAAAGTCAGCTTACTTTGCTTGTGTAGAAACATTTAGTTATGTCAAAAATTCACTGAAATTAAATTCATTATTTTCAATATTTTTATGTTTTCTGTGTGGGATAAAAATCTGTTCAAGGGTATAAGAAAATGCATGGAGAAAAACAAAACAGTAATTCAAACAAAGTTTGATCTTATGCTTTATGGATATCGAAAAGAACTACTCCAGGTCACATTTGAAATAATAATTCCCACTTCTTGATGCTTTAATTATATTCCATTTTGGAATGTCAATTTTTTGGTAGCCAAAGAAATATTTTTAAATTAATAAAAAGCAAAGCTATGTCTTTAAAATGCACCTACTTATGATGTTTCCTCACCCCTATCCTTAATCAAAAATAAATTTCCACAACATTTTCACTGAACACCAAAAAAAAAAGGCATGCTAGCAAATGTTATGTTAATAAAATTGATCAAATCTTTGGTCGTTTCTGAAAATAATTTCAGACAACAGAATTCTCTCTAGCTGGATTATGAATAAAAAGTTCTTTTAGAAATATTACATGGTTCACAGAATATCTTGGAGTGTCCAAGTATTGGGCTTGAATACCACAGAGCCAGGAAACACAGCAGACAGGAGAAAAGCCAAAAAACACCACTAGAGCTAACAGGTAAAATGCAACCGGGCTGCCCCCATGGGTCCAAACCTGTGACCCCAAGTCAGAAACTTCACTAAAGCTGCCTCGGGAGAATGGGGCACCTCTGACATCAGCCAGGCCGGGAGACACTGCCCACAGCCCCCACCTGTGCTGCTCATTCTCTCTCCAAAGGAAATGCAGGTGGTTGGGTTTGGTGACAGCTAAATTGTTTGCAGGACTTTGGCTGCTAGGGAGTATGACAATGTAGATTTTAGCTTTACGGTCTTTATAACTCTAAAAGTCAAGATAAAAGGGACTGGAATGGGAGCTGAGCCAAATTGTAGTATCTGCCATCAATTTAAAACATCATCACTTTAAAAAAGTATTTATTTCATAGCAGTCTAATTTGGTTCTAAAGCTATTCATAATCCTGTTTATTTGTTACAACTCCTCATGTTTGTGTTCTTTCCACAGATATTAAGCTTAAGTGCCATATCATTTATTTATTCTATGGAATAAGCACTGTTCCATGCTGTGCATATAGCTGTGAATTTGAAAGACAAAAATCCCCACCCTCTTGGAATTCACATTCCAGTGGGAAATCGATAAATTAGTTAGGATTAGGGTCAGTTGCACATAACAAAAGTAAACTAAAGTACAGAAGCTTCAACAAGACAGAAGCTTGTCCCTTATAGAAAAGAAGTTTGAAAATGTGAAAGAGTGAAAAAGTGGTCCCTTCCCTTCACTCTCCCCCGTCCCAGCCCCTGGATACGTGTCCTGCAGGTCCTCTTATTAAAAAGGCGAGACCTGCCCCCTAGAACCCGGGCTGGCCTGCGGCCCGATGCGGCCCATAGACTGAGGCAGCGATGCCGCTGCTCCAGCGCCAAGCGAGCCTCCGGGCCTGGCATTTTCCCTCGGGCTCTTCTGCGCCCTGGTCAGGGCGTGAGGAGGCTGAGCCCCCGCTGGGCCGGCGTGGGAAAGGCTCGCGGGGCGGCGCCGGGGCATCGCGGGGCCCGTGGGAGCCCAGCCGGGACCAGCCGTGCGCTGCCCCCGGGAGAGCCAAGGGCCCAGGCCCAGGGCAGCTGAGCCCCGCGTGCGTGGAAGTAAGTATTGGGGTGCACTCCCGGGGTTCTGTGAGCATCTCTCACTCGGTTCTGCTGATGCAGGAACAAAGCAGCGGCCAAGTGAGCAAACTCAGAGGTGTCGGGGCCCAGCCCCTGGCTTTGATACATCTGCATCCTCGGTTTGTGGCTTTGTTTCCTGGCCCAATGCGACCACCTCGCCACCTCGTCCAAATTCCAGCCCGTGGGGAAGGAAGAGGGACTGAAGGCGGCGATCCATGCTCCTCTCAGTTACAGTCACATCCAGCAGCAAGGAGCGAGAACCAGAAAACACAGGCTTCGTCCCTATCGCCTGTCCTTAGAGAAAAACGGGGGCCCCTTCCTAACTAAGGGGGAGGATAGGTACTGGGGGACAGATGGAAGCCACATGTGACAATAAAACATACTGACAGCAAAAAAATGGCATCTAAATCCCTACTTTTATTCACATTTAAGGCTCTCCCCAGATGAAAGCACTTGCTAAACTTAAGATACATTTCTCTCTGGATAGATTGTGAAATTATAATACTTAATAATTAAAGAAATATTAATATTCATACACCTAAAAGAGAACTTTTTTCCTCTGTCATTTTACTGCTCTATTCACTTTGCTTTTTGCCAAAGGGACAAACACTTTTATAACAGTGTCCAACTGTCTGAATAATTCAGCCTGTGTTGGCAAGTGATAGAACAAAGTAGCATTCGTTTTCATCTTAAGTGGCCATTAAACACAACAACACACTCCATCTGGGCTGAAAGACTAGCTTTAAAAGCACATTTTTGGGGTATGGTAAAAAGACTGGAGGCAGAAGACAAATCGCTTCAGCACATACAGGTCCACGCTCCACCCCGCACTGTAAAATGCACCTGATAATATGTATTCAGTTGTGTTTTTGAGTAAGGAACCCAAACTTAGTAAAAGAATATGCAATAATAATTTAAATTATGCATCAGTAATTTAAACTATAATTCAAAATACAATTTTCCTAGTCTATGGTTCTTAATTTCAAAATCAAACCCTAAATTCACTCGAGCAGAACTATATTTTTAAGGATGTTAAATGAAATTTACAGATTAACTCTGGGTAATTTACATGCATGGCCTGCACACACACACACACACACACACACACACACACACACATTTTCTAGAAATTGAAATCGTTTCACCCCCAACTCCATGTGCTCTTATAAAACCTCACCACTATTGCTTCTCAGAGAGTCGGTCTTCACAATCCCTACAAAGTGATTAGCAGGGCAAATAATTGGCTGTAGGTAACTACAACAGTGGTAGAAACCTGACCTCAGATGAGAAAATCATACAGTTCTTTCTTCCAGGAGTTTATACTTGAGGCACAGCAACTCTTAAGGTGATGACCTGAGAGAATTATGGTGGAGCCATGTCCTGCCATGTCTCTGCTTGAGTAATGAATATCAGACTTCAGAAAGAATGGAGAATGAATTCAAGAAGAAGAGCTATGAGGTGGGGTGGCTGGGTGAGTGGGGTGGCTGGGGAGAGATTACCCAAAGAATTTATTTACATATTTTCATAACCCATGGACGCAGACAATAGTGAGGTGAAGGTCTGGGGGGATGGAAGGGGGAAAAAGGGGGACAGCTGTAATAGTTCAACAGTAAAGGTAAATAAAAATGAAAAAGAAAAAAAGAATCAGTGAGAGAAATCAGCTGTTTCTGGTGACTTTCCTGACTTCAGTTCCTCATGAAGCCAAATCAACCAACCTCCTGGCATCTGGGCCAAAATAGTGTCTTCCTTCCTGTTGCAAATTCCTGGGATCAACTGTGCGAGCTACTATCTAAGGCCTACCTCTCCATTTGTAAGCTGGATCACATCTTCTATCTCTTAATCAAGGACATCACCCCAAATGCAGCAGTCCCCCCGTATCTGTGGGTGTACATTCCAAGACCCCCAGTGCATGCCTGAAACCACACATAGTACCAAACCCTATATCTAATGCTTTGTCCTATACACACATACCTATGATAAAGTTTAAGTTCTAAATTAGACACAGTAAGCGATTAACAATAATAACTAATGATAAAATAGAACAATTGTAAGCATATACTGTAATAAAATTATGTGAATGTGGTCTCTCTCAAAATATCTTATTGTACTGAACTCATCCTTCTCCTTGTGATGATGTGAGATGATAAAATGCCTCCGTAAGTGGAAAACTTTCACCTTTGCACTTAAAGGAAGCACTTTATGGCTTCTCTTTGGCATATCTGAGTTGCCAGCATCACTCCTCCTGCACTTCAGGGCAATCATTAAGTAAAATAAGGATTACATTAACACAAGCACTGTGATACCACGACAGTCAATCTGATGACCTAGACAGCTCCCAAGCGACAAATGAGTGGGTATCTATACAGCTCAGACACGCGGGACAAAGGGACGATTCACGTCCTTGGTGGGAAGGGGAAGGAAAGCAAGAGATTACATCACCGTAATTAGAATAGTGTGCAATTTAAAACTTATAAATTGTTGATTTTTTTGAATTTTCCATTTAATATTTTCAGACCACAGTTGACCACGAGTAACTGAAACCACATAAAGTGAAACCACGAATAAGAGGGGACTACTGTATTATTTTCGATTTCTCCTGAAACATCAGTTTTTTTCTCAATACTAAATCATTCCCCGAGTGCCAAAGCAGCATGAAACATAGTAGCTGTTAAATAAGTATTTGTTGAATGGACTCACCTAAGGGGAAAAGCAGAGTCAATGGAGATCACCGCATACTACAGCGAGAGAAAGGAGTGTGTGTTGGTGGGGGAGGGGAGACTACACCACTAGAAAAATATTTGGGAAGGTCACAGGTCCACAAAAAGACTGAGTTTCAGTCATAAGATTATGGAATGCTATCTGCCTTCCACACCTTCTCACACACCAAAGGGCTCCAATGCAACAGTGGCTTGCAGCTGAAGAGCTGCAGCACACACGCTCTCAGAGGGAGAGCACTTAGGGGAACCTTCGGTCAAAAGGGGAGCTGAGCACGAGGTCACTAGAGAAATTTTAAGGCCCTGACACCTGTAGCAACAGCCCGACTTCTGGCTCAATTAATATAAATCTTCCATTAAATACCTATTTATCTTAGCTCCTATCACTCGGTACAGCATGTCCAGCTTTGAAGAGCAGCCTAAGGGAACATGATTAAATGTAATGTAGTGGCCTAGGTGAGAGTCTGGAAAGGGGCAACAGAGAAAAGTAAGGAATGTTGAATAAAGTATGTGCTTTCGTTAATAGTAATGTATAAATACTGATTCATTAACTGTGACAATATACCACACTAATGTGATGTTAATAATGCGGAAATAGGTGAGAAGCACATAGAAATTCTGTATCATTGGTGCAATTTTTTCTGTAAATCTACAAATGGAAAGCATTGTTAAGTAATTTGCCCTTAATATCCTATTGGTTCCTTCTCTGTTCACTAAAAATCCCCCTTCTGGGATCTGGAGATCATGAAATATCACCACACAGTTTTCACACAAAAGGAAACATTTAGAGGCAAGTGTCCTAATGACAGAAAATACTTTTTTTTTAATTTACTCTTCTACGATAAAGCTGACAATGGAATGTAGAAGAGAAAGCTTTCTGTCCACTACTATCCTAAAGACTATTTAAGCTAAACTTACTGGGAGGGAAAACCAAGAAGAAAAGTCATTAACCTCTATGGCTGTTGGCTTTGACAGGCTTGGCTCTTTTTCTTCCTTCACAGAATGTTCTCCTCAGGGTAGAAGGTAGGTTAAGCATCTATGTTGGATGTCTACAGCCCAGGGCAACAGGAATGAACATTCATGCAGACTGGTTTGGTTTCCATGCCAAAAAGTGTTATGTTGTTCTCTTGCCTTCCATAGGCTCACGGAAAACATCAACACCTGAGCCACCACTGTTCAATTTTGCTCTGTTTTTGTAACTCAACAAAAATGTTTAAGTAGTTACTAAATAAAAGGTTATAACGAAGGATGATTAAGATTCCAGCTTTAAAGAAGTTTATAACCAAAAGAGATTAAGCCATATACCCAATAGCCATAACAAAATATGTAAAATTCTTAATATGTAATATAGATGTGGAAATAAATGAAGGAATTAGAAGGTATCATCCCTGAAATATAATAATTTTCATATTATCTAGTGGGGGGAAAGAGCACAGGGACATAAACTTGTGAAAAGATTTTAAGATCACATCTGCATATTTTAAGAGGATAGTTCTAATAATCACAACCAAGGTATTTCAGAAATGCATTTTCTGAAGTACAAACTCTTTCAGCCACCTTCACCCTCCAATATTTCCCCCTTCCAATTGGTAGGGAGCAGCATTGACCCTAATAGCATTTCCATGAGTACATGAAAAAAAATTGCTGAAGTCCAGGCACCTCCTTATAGCTCCTTTTCTAGCCATGAAGCCAGTTAATTCCCTTTGCATCAATCTGCATGGTTCATCCAAATCACAAGCCCTGCCCTCCTTCCTACCTACCTGGCCTTCCATGTTCCTATCTTCTCACCTGAATTTTTACCTTCAGCTGTTCCATTGTGCCTTTTGAACACCCAAATCTTCTGTAAATACGCTCTTCTCCTTCCAGAGTATTTCCCCTAACTCTTACTCTGAAGTCTTCCCCATTAGCTCCAATCTATATTAAACACTTTCTCCTGTGCTCTCAAATCTACTTTCTCAGTCACTCTAGAGCTTGTTACTGTTATAATCCCTACTCATTTTTGCATTCCTAGGACCTAGCAAAGGCCTTACTAGATGTTAATTAAATAAATTATTCAATGCACACAAGAACAACATTTAGTAAATGTAAATTTATATGGTGAAAATTATGCATGCATATGGTTTAGAGGAAGGGTTGATACAGATTAGAGTTAATCAAGCAAAGCTGCAGCTCTCAGTTAAGTGAACTGGAGGATTCATCTATGAAAATATATTTTCTTCACCAGAATTTACACTTCGAACAGAGCATGATGTCTAGAGATAACTCAAAGATTTCAGTAATTCAATTCATGCTGGTGGACATCTACATTTTGTAAAATTTGCTGTATAAATGTTACATAATGAGTTTTAAAAAGTAAAATCAACCTCCATGGCTTAATATTATGGAACAAGAAAAACTCATTCATAAAAAAGTCACAGTTAAACTTACCATTAATAATTATATATGTACTAAAGGTCAAGGAGGAATTAGATATCAATAACTGAATACAGAAAATTTTCTTAACTTTTCATTCCAGGACTACTTTTATTCAAATGGCATTGCTGTTGAAAATTAAATAACAGGCAGTAATCACATTGACAACTGGATTGTGAGAATCGTTCTAGTCACCCTCTAAAGCAGATGTGTTTTGAAAGATACTTGTTATAATCAGAACTTGATAATTTACACCAGTCTCTCCCCCACTCAAATGGCTCTCTGAGCCTTTGAGAAATAATACAAGAGTAAGATACACTAGGGTTAAAACGTCACCTTTGTTATTCTTTAAGCTGCTATGGAAGAATGGGGCTTAAGTGTGCAGCAACAATATGTTTCTAATATTGCACCACAGAAGCAGACGGACTCACCCGCCCCGTCTCAGGCAGGGCTGAATCCACAGGCCTCCGCCGAGGGGAGCAGATGCTTCCAGGAGGCAGGAGCTCTCGAAGAGGGAGGGACTGGACCTGGACCGAGGGGGTTGTATGTGCCTGGTCCCCCCTCCCAGTTGCACTAATCAGGTAAGTCTGAATAGGGAAGGGTGGAGAGCAAGAGTAAGGACAGACAAGAGTGACGACCAGTTTCAAATACCACCTGAAAGATGCTGAATGTGGCACTAATTCATTCCCCAAAGCGACTTTGTTCTGACTTACGTTTTGTCACCATTTTCAAAACTCCCTCTTCACATTACATTGTAATGGGCAGTGTCTATTTTCCTAGCTGGACTGTCAGCTCCATGAAGGCCAGGAATGCATCTGTATGTTCAACTGTATTCTCGGCATCTTTCTAGAACAAACCCTGGCAGGGGGTAGATGCTCAATTATTATTTAGTGAATGACTGAGTGAACATGACTACTATCCAGGATAAGATGACTCAGAAAAATCTCAAAGGTAGCTCAAGGGAGTTACCTCTGTTAGCACAGAAAAAAACCATTGTTCCCTTTATATGTGATCTTGTTAAACTTGGCTGTGCTGGAGTTTAATTGTTCCCTCTCTTCCCCCTCCCTCCTTCTCCCCCCCCCCCCCCCCAAGCCCCGTACTGAACACAGCTTCTCTCATGATTGGGTAGCCAGGAGGATTTCTAGGCTAAGAGACAACAGGAGACAGCCAAAAAATGCCAGACTCTCCCTGAGGTGATACGACATGGGGTGTAGAAAACACGGAGAATAATTAAGCAAATAAAGAGAAAAATTTTAGCCAGGAAACAGCTTCTCCCACTGTTTTCCTTTTATGTAAAGATATTCTTTTTCAAATTACAACAGTATGCAATGCGCTGGGATCGTGGTAGGGAGCAGTTATAATTATTTAATGTCAGAATGTATTTGTTGGGGGGAAATGAGTAAAAACAAGAATGCATCTGTTGTGGCATCAAAAGAGCCATCACGGCCTGGCTAGGCGTGGCTCAGCGGTTGAGCATCGACCACTGACTTTGTGGTCACATCCATCTCAGCTCTGACCTCTTACTAGTCACATGATTTTAGTTAAATTGCTTAATCTTGAAAAGTTGTTTCTTGTCTGAAAAACGTGAAAAACAATAACTACCTCATAAAGCTGTTGTAAGAGTGAACAAAGTCCCTACAGGGCGCTTTAAGAAAGTGCCTAAAACAAACACAACAGTGAGTAGGCATTGTTATTGTAAATCGTCAAAAGTTTTGTAAACCGTAAATCACTTAGTAAATGTAAGGGATTATTACCATTCCTATTTTGTAGGCAATTTCCCTGCTGTGTCACAGAAAAGCAACGGCTAAGTAAAGGGCGCTTTGTCCGGGCCCCCCATCCCGCAGGAGCGAGCGGTGGCCCGGTGGCCGCCTCCTTGGCGCTGGCGGGCTGCGGGCTGTTAGAGCGGAGGGCTCGGGCCCATCAGGCGCAGGAGGTGCGCTGTGCAGCGAAAGGCCCGTCAGATGTGCTCCGCTGTCTCCTAGCACTTGTCACCTTGTCACACTTATTAAGTAAGGAGACGCGTATACATTCACAACAAGTTAGATGTTGCAAGTTTCTCATTTCTTTTTCTTTTAAAAGCCCAGCTTTGGCTTGGTGGCTCTGAGGTTAAATGTTGACTTCGGGACGCTGTCACCGCTGTGCACTTCACTATGTGACCATCGTAATTAAGATTTCAAGTGACTCCAGTTGTGCGGTGCCCTGCCCCTGGCCTGCAGAACGCACAGTACACTCGCTGCTGTCTTCCTTCGCATAAATCAGTCTTATTAATATCTCATTCGTCTTCTGGCTCCCCGGAGCCTCGAATCGAATTAATTCCACGAAGGAGGAAGTGTCAAGACACAGGCGGCTAGGGAGATCTGCATAATTGGAGTCCATTTTTCAATAAAATTTGCACTACACTGGGTCACATGATTTACAAGCACGTTTTAACTCCGCTGCCTCTTTGTTTCACTAAGACACAAGAGCAGAGATGGGTATCTACAGAGAATGTGCGGAGAATCGAAGCAAAGGGGTTAAAAGAGAAGAGTGGGCAGCCAAGCTGCGACAGTGCATCACAGCTGATCCCGCTCATGGATAGTCTGGAGGGAGTCCGCTTGAAAAGTGAAAGCATTGTCTTCACGACAATTTGAAGCAATGAACACGTCATTCTTAGGCACAAAGGTGAGGTATCACCATGCCATTCGAGGGGGCAGGGCTTCCACTGAGGACTAAGTTTGATGCTGACAACTCCCACCCTACCCGGTGACATAGAAGAGAACTGCAGGACCCAGACACCGAAGGGCCCCCAGCTGATTTTGCTCAGGCCCAGGCAGGCCTGGCGTGAAGCCACAAGGGATCCCTGTGAAAACACGGGGAGAGTTACTGAGAAGGAGAGATGGTCGCCCTCTTTACATAGCTTCTTAGAAAGCTGACAGTTACATTCACAGTCAAACAAGACAAGTGTCTCTTGACAAGATATTTCTTATTCCCCACAGAAAATTGTGTATGTTTCTTCTGGCCTCAGCAGCACGGTTCTTTCTTCCCAGCCAAGTCTATTACAGATGTCAGTTTTCCCTCTACCTAGAAAGTAATGAGCCCTGGTCAGTCTCTTCTATAGAGTTTACCAATAAACAGTTCTGAACAGGGAACCCTTTCTATTTGCATGAAGTGCAAGATAACCGCAACTTTTTAAAGTGCTGTATTCACATGTAATACCCACCACTAGTCCTGCTTTCCTACCTTCCACACTTATAGTGGACCAATAATGGAGTCTGAGGGTAGATTTTTCTTTTGGAAACCTTGGAAGTTTATCCAACAAACAAGAAGAAACTTGCAAAGAAATGAAAATGCATTTTTAAAATTTCAAAGAGAGATAACCAGGTTAAAGTCTGAGGAATTCATTCATAATCATAGAGCAGAGGGTGCAATCAGTAGATTTAAAAGCAAAGGCAACATGGCTTTGATGGTTGTTTAGAGCATTTAGCACAGGGCCTTGAACGTAAGCAGCACTCAATTTAAAATAAAAATGTGTCCATTTGATTTGGGGCTCTCTTTATTTTTGTAAAAGAAAGATTTTGACTTTCAAATTGCCTTTGAAGCAAAGAGATCAAAGATATTATTACATCAAATAATAATAAACACACTGATATTCTATACCTAATCAAAAGAGATTAGGAAATAAAATAGATAAAAATAATCTGCTAAATTTTTGAAGAAACTCACAAGTTTAATCATAGAATCATTGACAAAAAGCAAAACACATTACACAAGACCTCATGGCCAGGATCTAATGGATTGTCCTTAAAATCCATCCCCATGAAAGATTCCAGAGGAGACTTTGGCTCATTTCTTTAGTGGCAAGTAAGGGTCTCTGGACATGGGAGCAAACATCCAACATGGGAAGAGGAAAATAATCTTTTCAAATACTGATCAAATGAAAATTTACTATGTTCCTAACTGCACATACTATAGTATACTCAGCTCCATTTATAGTGATTTAATGGACAAAATTCTTAATCTAGCATAAGCAAACTCCTAAGGCATATTACACTAACTGGTCACCAATCTGCGCCTTGAATCATTTATCTATTTCTTCCTTCACTTTGTGAATTTCTACTTCAAACTCCACATATCAAAAATCTCATCCTTGAGTCAATAGTGCCAACAAAGTATGTGTAATAGTTCTAAAAATAACTCCACACTGTCATCCATGCAAAGAGATTCAAAATGTTCACCCTTTTAAACTCATAAGCCTGTTGACACCTGTGAAATGCCTTGATACGTACAAAATAAATAAATAATTTATTTTCCATGGACAGTACAATACTTACACTAAAAATTGCCTTTCTGAGTTGTAGACTAGGAACATGAAAATTAAATAGATTTCCACAGCCCATTACAGGAAGAATCTGAGTCATTAAGAATTAAATAATAAGCTGATGGCCCCCATTCCTTCTGCACATCACTAAGGACAGTTTTCAGTGCCTTAAACTCTTTGTTGTGACCACCTTTAGCCATCTCTGTGGTTCAGGACTCAGGGTCATAAAGAATCACTTCTTTTCATGAAGAAATATCTCAAGATCATATCTGAAGTTTTTTACATACATAGTTCATTACCATGATTTTGCATTATTACATGGTTTGAGTTTGTTGATGGGAAAATATAATCCAGTTGAGAAGGACTGCTCCTCCAGTCTGAAAGGTGAGTGAACGAATGTTACAGAGTGAAGTTGTTATGTTCAGAGCAGGGCCTCCCAAGGTTGACGGCAACATTTAGAGAACTGAGGACTATACGTCTCCTCCCCACCACCTGGCTGCTGACTGTGTGTTGAATGAAAACAAGTCAGACTGAATTGCACCACATATACAAACATTTATTTACAGGCAGGTACAGAAACGGTCATACAGCCTGTTCTTTTAAGCATCGTAAAGCCTTCCCTCAAAGTCCCCCTGCTATGGACTACATGTTTGTGTCTCCCCCAAATTCATAGTTGGTGCCCTATGCTCAATGCAATGGTATTTGGAGGTGGCGCCTGTGGGAGGAAATGAGCTTTAAATAAAGCCATGAGAATGGATTCCCCATGAAGGGGATATAATATATAATTATAATTAAAGAGGAAGAGACACCAGAGCTCTCTTTCTGTCTTTCTCTCCTGTGAGGATACAGCAATAAGGCAGCCATCTGCAAGCCAAGAAGAGAGTTTCCACCGGCACCCAAGCATGCTGACACCCTGAGTTCAGACCTCCCAGCCCCCGGAGCTGTGAGAAATAAATGCCTGTTGCTTTAGCCACCCAGTCTATGGCATTTTGTTATCACAGCCCAAACTAAGACAGCACTTGACTCTAAAAAGCATCTCATAGGAAACTCCAAAGCAGACCTGACAATACTTTGAAGACAGAATCAATAAGCCTCTTAGTCTTCCGCTGGGGAGTCACGGATGACTCACAGGAGCCCCGGGCTGCGGCATCGCTCAGACCTGCGCCGCTGCATTTGCTGGCTCCTTCTCGTTTTCTGTAGAAGGATGAGATGCCTGTACAATCTTCCTGGCCAACCAGCGCCTTGAGCACCACTCATCTCTGCAGTGAAGAATTATTTGTAACATCCCTTTGGCTAAATAAGAAAACCCTCTGGGGCAAATTTAGATAACAATACTTAACTAGGCACCTCTGGAGTATAAATTCCTAATTAGAAACTTTTCAGATGCTAACTAACCACTTTTAAGTAGACTGTAAATTACATACAATATAACAGAGGCAAAGCTACTTCATTTTCTTTTTCCAAGAACACCATTATGGCCCTGGCCAGTGTGCTCAGTGGTTAGAGCGCCAGCCTGCGCAATGAAGAGTCTCGGGTTTGATTCCTGGTCAAGGGCTCGTGCAGGAGACAACCAGTTGATGTGTCTCTCACACATTGATGTTTCTCCCCCCCCGCCCACGCTTCCTCCCTCCCTTCTACTCTCTCTGAAAAGCAGTGGAAAAAATATCCTTAGGTGATGACTAAAAAAAAGAATACCTTTATGCTAAAAAATATGATGTTACAAATTTTCTGTGTATTTTGAATGCTTACATTTAATAAATAAGCCCTTTGATATAAAATATATACAATAGAACATTAATTCACAGTTCACTATAGTCAATGTGGTCTGGCAATGGGACCCAAGTGGAATCTGGTGATAAATGTCTTCTTTCAATGCTGCGACTGTATCTCTGTGACAGTTGGACAGCCTGATTGGGAAATTACATCTAAATCTGAAATATGAGGAAAGTTAGGCCTGAGGCAATTAGCGTGACCTGTACCATCTCTCCAACCCTAACTCAGGCCCTGATTCACAAACTCCCGATGGCTTTGACATTTTCCCCAAAGGCTCTGCCTGAATCAAGGTCATTATGCTTTCCAGGATGCGGTGCTATCTCCCACGTGAGACCACTCACAGCATAGCTCTAGACGCAACTCTCAGGCATTGGTCACATGTGCAGCCTCACTCAGGATATCACTTCTGACATAGAAGAACATAGTCCTCTTTTCACCAGTTATGCAGTTCTTTTTACCATTTATTAACTGGGTGAATGTTACCTTAACTGCACTCAGGGACAATCTGACGATATTGTGTAATCATGGAAAATTCACTAAAAGTAGATGAATAGTTTTCACTTAATTCACAAGTGGAATGAGATGGGCGTATTTGATCACTGACACTTTTAATGTCTTTAGTGGGTTATTAACAAGTTGCCAATAACTAACCCCAAGTGAAGAAAACTCCTTAGAAGTTGCTATAACTAAGATTAAAGTAAACTACATTGAAGTGTTAAGGAATAAATCTTTCTCACTTTTATAATTACCTCTACACATATATTCATCATTTAGAAATTTTGCTTTTTTGTTGTCTGTTAGTGATTAAACGAAAGTGCTAAAAATCCTCGAAAAGTGCTAAGTAAATCCTCAACAACAACCTGGGACTCTATTTAAAACAATATCTTACATCAAATAGTATGGCAGCCACAGCATTTACATAAAGTCGATTACCGCAAGTGTTCATTGCACTGCATCAACCCACAGGAGCCAAAATGTTAAAGAAAATTCCAGAAAGTTAACCTTGCAGGGTGGTCCAATCATTGCAGTCAAAAGTTGGCTGAAGCACTGTTTCCTATCCAGGCAAACATCCCTCAGAGGTTTCCAATAAAGTGAGAGCAATCTTGAGACGACAGAACTAGCTAGAGTCACTCCATCTGCATATACATTTCCAAAGCTAACAGGGGGACAAAATGAACAAGTCATTAATCTCAGTTATATATTTTTTTAACTCAAAAAATTTGTCATACAGATAAAGATACATAAGATACCCAAACAATGCACCTTCAGTTAATTTATGTGTGTGTGTCTATGTGTTCATGTTGACAAGGTGAAACCTGTTCTGTATGCATAATAATTTAGTTATATTCATACATAAAGTCATCCTATTGGTAACAGTCTCGGTCTTTTTCCCAGTACTGAAAAATCGTGTTTCAGATTGTTTGTGTTATAAGAGAGGAAGTAAATACAAAACAGAGACAAGCAAACTAAAAAGACAAAACTAAAAAAATACATCCTTGACCTTCTTGTTCATATGTGACTATTTAACTCAACTACATATGGTGCATAAGGGATCATTGATTTTAAATGCTAAGTGTGTAGATCATAGTTAAGAACCAGCGACATGACTCATTGACATAGACATTAAATGTCAAATTCTCTTTAGATTTCCTATTTTAAATTCTCCTTTGAATACTTGAAAACCACTGAACAGATTCCAAACCTCAGACATCTCATTTTCCAAGAGATGGAAGAAAATCTGGCTTTCCACTTCCTCCTCCTTTGCAAACATACAGTGAAGTCACAGGCAAGGAACCAAATAGATTTTCTATTATCTGACACTGGAATCCACAGACTATATGAATCAACAAAATAGACTAGAAAATATTTTTCAAACGATGCTAAACATTCACGTTAGAGCACTATGTCCTGAATGCTGAAAGAAATATGCCATTTCTACTAGATTTGCACAGGGACAGCGCCTCCTGCTGACGCGCAGATGAAATCTGCCTTCAACATTAAGCTCTGGTGCAGGGGCCTTGGAGAAGACTGGAAGTTTTCTCCATTTAAAATAAAAAATAGGCATCTCCCAGTGCCACTAGGGAGTTCTGCCAGCCTGTGCACAGCCAGCTGGGCACACAAGTCATCCTTGGGATCTTCATACATACTTACCTAACAGGTAGCGAAAGCGCTAGATCCATAATAGCCAATATTTGTGAAACATTTATTATGATGTGTGGCATTGTTCTATGTGTTTGTTATGTGTTAATCAATTTAATTCTCAAAATAACCTTATGAGGTAGACTCTATTATTATTCCTAATTTACAGATGAGGAAACAGAGGCACAGAGAATTTAAGTGGCTTGCCCAAGGTGAAACAGCAAAGTATAGGGTGTGAACTCAGGTCATTTGGCTCCTCTGTTCCTACTCTGAACCACTACACTGTTTCTGTGGATTCACACAGCAGCATTTTCTTTCTCAGCACTGCCTCTGCTAACCTGCTGTCAGCTCCCTTCTATGCATAACCTGTGCCCATCCCCTCCTTGAATTGAATGGAATCCTAGGCAGGTCTCAGCCTTTCTCTTAGAGAATAAAAGTGTTCCAGTAACTTAAAGGCATAAGAACAGTCACCATTAAGTAAATAATGGCTGAGGTACAATGTAATATTATCTTTTAAAGCTCCAAATGAGGATCTCCTAGCACCTAACACCTCCCAGCTTGTGGTATTAGGGGAGCCAGTTCCTCCTGCTCCCCTATTAGCCAGCTATGGCTTTCCCTCCCAAACATTGGCGATTTGGAAAGCAAAGGTAGGTAAGGGAGGGTCAGGGGGTCGTCCCTCCTGCATTGAGTCCACACTTTGTTTAAAGCTGACTTGGTCTCTGGAGTGACTTTTGTGAGCTCATGGAGAACCCCATCACAGGGGTTGCACACCTGGAGTCCTCTGTGTGTGACATGACTTCCAACTAGCTTCTTAAAACTTCCCCTTGGCTCTGTCATTAATCCACCACCACAATCTTTTTCTCTCTTTTGATCTCCACTCCAGGCAGACCTCTTGCATCAAGTCCTTTTTGAGGACTCCAGGTCAGCTCTCTCCCAAGCCCATGGTGGGAAATGCTCTCTGGCCCCAGCTTCCCTTCAGCCCACTGCTCCCCACACTGCAGGAGATATGACCCAGCTCTCAGGGTGGTCCCTAGAAGCCACTGTAACTTTGCTTGAAGGGAGGGGTATTACCCCTCATATCATTCTATCAGCCTAACAACCACTCTCTCAAGAGAATTCTCTAATTTTCAACCTCAACCTCTTGGTGACAGTTGGCTACTGGTGGTCAGCCTCATCATTGGTTAGTCTAACACTGCATTTTGGAATGTGGGAGTCATTTACTCTTATTGTCTTTGAGGTTCAGCTGAAGATGAGACCAAAAAAATCTTTTTTTAGCACCCCATTAGGCTTATGAGAGAGGTAGCTGCACCTCACAGGTAAAGTACTAGAAGAAAATTAGGAGCCCCAAGTTCTAGTCCTGATTCTGCCAAGAGTAATTCTGTAGTCTTTGGAAGTGCTTTCATAGATTTGAGACTCAGTTTCTACATATGCCTCCATCAAAGCTTCTCAAAGGGCTTTCAAAAAAACACTAAAAGTTGTTTCATGGGGATAAAGGAATTCCAAAATCAATATTTTTGAATAATGATTATTAAGGTAAAGTTAAATTATGTTCTTTACAACAGGATTCCTCTTTATATGCATTACAAACCTCCAAAGAGAAATGTAGAGTGTTGTCATTCCTAAATGTTGCAGAGAGTGCTCTTTAACATCTTCCTCAAAATACAATTTTAGAAAATCTGGACTCAATGAATTCAAAGGACCCACATCCTTGGATTTTAGTATCTTTGGAACCCACAATTATGACTCCAACAGGTACTGTACCCATTCCCAACCTGAGCCACCACTCTTGGATGCAGAGAAGTCACAGCTGTGCTTGGCATACATGGTTGACTAGCAAAGAAAAAGCCTTGCGTTATGTTGCATATTGGGTTGTCCAAAAGCAGATGCTGAGACAGAGTTTGGCATAGAGGGAGTTATTAAGGATCAACAACTAAGGAAGGAAGAGGGAGGAAGCTGTGTTGGATGGAGGGAAAAGTCAGTGATGCAGGCATAATCAAGCCTTGGCCAAACCCATGGGGGCCCCCAGAGTAAATATTGGCCATCAGAGTTGACCCACATCAGGCCAAATGTATAGGCCTGTATATCCCCATCTTGACCAGTCAAACCCTTGAGCAAGGCTGCTTTTGGCACCTGAAGCAAACCCTGAAGGAACAGTGGGGGATCACTGCAGATAGCTGGGCAGTAAGGCCTCCAGTGCAGGAAATCTGGGAGGTACATCTCCATGTCCAGCATATTCTGCTTTCCTAAGGTGAACACATTCATGCTCTGTCTGCTCCAGTCCCACTGGCGAGAAGACTATGAAATGTGGAAAGAAAGGATCCACTTCCCTTTCAATCCTGGAAGGCATTGAAAGTGCTTAACTGGTTCAAAGAAGATCAATTAACTTGGTGAGATATGGGGTCTCTCTACAGCCAGGTATCCATTTCCAGAAACAGCCGAGGACCAAGACAGCACACCCAAACTTCCACCGTGCCATGGCACACCTCCACCCATTTTCCTTCCTTGTCCTCTCCCCTCCAAGACTAGAGAGAAACTCTTAAATATCATACGCTATTTGAATGTAAGTGAGTGAAGAACATGCCAATTATAGGGGAAATGCAGTGTATCCTGTGTTAGCAGAATAGTTTTTGTTCTCATTTCAATTCTGTTTATAGAAATTGACCTCATGATAAACCCAAATTATTTACCACCTATACTTAATTTAAAAAAAAAAAGATTGACACAGGTGCCTAAATAAAGGATCTAGGCAGTTGTAAGAGTGACTTATGGGAATGCTGGTTTCTAATGATATTCAGAAAATAGTAAAAAAACATGCCAGGGCAACCTCAAAGCCAGCTAGAGCCCTGACTTAATTACAAGGCCAGCTCCAAACCTGAGAGCCAGATGGGGCTCAAGGAGGTACTAAGAACACAGCCTCAGGTATACTCGCTTCCCTGGCTCAAGAAGAGTCACAAAGCCCCCAAACTCTACCTTTCCATATGTTCTTTTGAGGCGCCCAAGCTGTGACTACAGAAACAAATAAACAGTCAACTCTTCATCCTGAGCTATTTATGGAAAACCAAAGAGGTAGGTGATGCTGAGTGAGCAGGTGGATTTGAGTAAAATATTTCCCTGGCTGCTTTAACTTACGCAAAATCTAGACTGAAGGAAGCAACATAATGCTAATTAAAGCTGTAGTTCAGAGTTTGCCAAAACTGCGCCTTTGATGAATGAGCCTTTCAAATGCTCCCTAGCTCATGGACGATCTACCAGTCAGCATGTGCCTCATTCAAAGCTCTGTAATCAAAGAGCTTTATTAAGTACTAAGGGATAAGTCCTACATTATTTTAAAAGAAAAATAAATGACTATTATTTAACATTTACTTTCTAAAACCCAAAATATTCTAGACACTTGTACAACACCTTCAGAAGATGTAGAACCACTCCAGACTTTCTCTCTGAGTCACTGTTGGAGAAAATACTAGTAACCTCTGTTCCCATATGGTAATTCTGTGAAATAAACAGTTGGTCTCTACGAAGGCATTCAAGGCAGTTGATGATAGATTCAGTCAATGAAGATCCAATGAGCGAAGGATTCAGAGAGTCTGGATTATTGAGCAGTTTCAGAATAAGAACAAAAAAAAGGCAATGTGAGTTATTTATTCTGGAGCTAAGTGTGCTGTGTTTACATCTAGTCCACAGGCCAAATATGTGGGCTATCACCAGTGTTCACCAAAACAATGCCCTTCCCAGTTCTTCTGCAGATGGGTGGGGCCAAGTGACTAGTCTGGCCAATGAAACATGTGCAGGAATGACCTGTGTCATTTCTGGACTGAGATGGTAGAAAGTCCATTAGTGCTTCTCTTATCATGCTTGTCTGTTTCTGCAGCAACAGAGGGGGTTGTGTGCTACAGATGATGCCACCATAATGTGACTATGTCCCATCAGCCTGGACGTCTGATCCCCCTGTTCCTGATGCCTCTCTCTTACCTCATGTAACCATGACCTTGAAGTGGGTGAGGTCATCATACCTGTTTTTATACTTTTGCCACCTTTGTATTTGCCCATACACATCGTATTGTTTTGCATGTGTTTAAACTTTAAATAAATTATATTTTACCATACATATCAGTCTGTGTGTTGGTTTTCAGTTAACGTCATGTTTTTGACATTTATCCAAGCTGCACATGTAGCTCTTACAGACTGAAAGAATATATCACAATTTGCTTAATTTTTTTCCTCCTACTCATTCAGCTAGTTTACTTTTCGCTATAATAAATAATACTGCAATACATACTGTTACATAGGTCTCTTGAGCACATTTGAAGTGTATGAACAGCTTTAGCTTTACTAGGTATTAACAAGTAAAAATACCTAACATTTGAATAGTATTAACTCTATGAGAAGGCTCCATTTAAAGCTTTTCATTTAATCCTCCCACAAACCCTAGGAGGTGCCTTAGAAAAGGGTCTGGTTCTATATAAGTTTGGCTATTATTATTGTTTGTATTTCACAGGGAGGATGCCAAGGCCTGGGTATTTGAAGTAGCTTGACAATGTCACACAGCTTGCAAGGGGGAAAGGCTTCCTCCAGAGTCCACACTCTTCACACTCAGCTCTCCATCCTCTGGGCTCCAAAAGTCATTAAAGAGAGTTCCTACTTCTTCAAAACCTTGTAAAATTTTCTATTGTCAAGCTTCTTTATTTTTACCCATCTTATATATGCATGTGAGATGGTATTTCATTATTGTTCTTACTTGCAATATCTTGACTGCAAGTTGAGTTGGTTTTCATAAGTTCGTTGGCCATTCAGTTCTCTTCTGCTGTGATTGACAACTCATACATATCTTTCGCCCATTTTTATTGCGAGTTGTTTACCTTTTTCTTGTTGATTCATAGGTGTCTTCTGCATACCCTAGATACTAATTCTTTGTCAATTATATTTATTTCAAATACCCTTTCCAGTCTGTAGGTTTAATTAAGCCCTTTAAATACCTTTTATAATGAAAAAGCTCTTCAGTGTTAATGTAATCAAATTTATCAACATTTTTGTTTGTGTTTTGCATGCCTTTATATTTAAGAAATCTTTCCCTACATCAAGATTATAAAGATACTCATCTATTTTTCTCTTCTAAGCATTTTAAAATCCTGTCCTTCATATTCAATTCTCTAATCTGCCTGAATTTTATCTTTGAATTTATCTAGTGCTATTAAATTGCACTGACACTAATAAAGCCCATCCTTTCCCTGCTGGTTGGTGGTGACATCCTGAGCAGGTATCAAGTCCTCATATGAGTGTGGGCTTTTGCTGAGCTTTATTTTGTACCAATCTGTTCCATTAATCTTTCTGTTTGTCTCTGCGGGAGAAAGCACCACCTCATGTTACCATAGCTTTATAATTTATCTTCATATTTGAAGGGCAAGTCCCTACTCCTTCCTTTCTTCAAAATTATTTTAGCTCCCTTTGGCTCTTTATATGAGAGTCCTCTTGACCTTTTTCATATGAGTTTCAGGATCAATTTTTCAAGTTCCATGAAAAACTCTACTGGGATGTTAGAGTTTGTAAGTTTTTTGGGGGGAAGAAATGACATCAATTACAATATCAAGTCTTTCCATCTATTAACAGGATATATAGTTCTATTTGTTCAGGGTTTTTATTTTACATCCTTCAGTAATATATTTTAATATTCTCCATGGATAACTTGTATGTATTCATTTCTTGTTGCTCTTTGAATGGCATCTTGGTTTTTTTTATTTGTTTATTGCTAATATGACAGTACAAATAATTTTTGTTGACCTTTTGCATAGTGAACTTGCTGAACTCTTTTATTATATCTAATAATTTATCTGCAAAGTCATTTGGATTTTCAGCATACACTATAGAGTACAATCTATACAGAAAATGTTGTCTTTTTCCCATGCTTATAGTCAATGTCTTTTGTCTCATCCCATTGGCTGGGATTCCAGGAAAGTCTTTCACATGCTCAAAGTCACCCAGCTAGATAATAACAGATGACCCAATGTTGGTGCCAAAATCTTGTCTCCTTGCCGCTATAAACATTTTTCTCTGAAGGAGACTTCCTCATTAGTCTTCTGTTAGGTTGTTAGATCAGTTTTAGATAACTATATGCAATTTTTAATTAGGTAAGGAGGGAGTGTGCAATCACACAAACATTAAAAGTAGATGGGTAATGAAGTAGTAAACTGAAGTACTTAAGTAGTTACAGGAAAGTTTCATTACACGCTTCAAGTTGCATTGCTTAGCAACAGCTCTTCAGAAACCTCAGTTATCAGCATGATCACTAAAAAGAGAAGCTGCGAAACTAATCTGCAAAAGCTGGATGCATTTGCATCTAGAAATAAATGAATAAATATCTAATTGTGTTTCAAAATATGGCCATAGTCTTTTCTACATCAATCTTTATTGTAAGGCTACATCTTCCCAACATCAGTCATTTTGTCTTAATTTTCTCCTCTCACATACAGTACTATATATGCAGACAGTGGCATTAACATTTTGGTACTTACTTTTCAAATTTGGGGGAAAGACTCCTTTCCTTTGCAATGAAAAATAGACAAATGAGAAGGGGAATCCAGTCCTTCCTTCTGGGCCTCACCTGCCTTTGGTATAATGTTGGCATATTGTAAAGTGCTCGTAACCGTACTAAAGAGAACAAAACTGCAAGTCCTACCATTATGCAGATTCAGCCTGGGTTGCTCTTTGGAAGAAAGAGCGAAATGAAAGCCGAATGTCCTTACTTGTGTTACCACTTTGAATGACTACTTTCTAGGAGTGTCATGCTAGATGGCAGGGTACAAAGATGGACAAGGAAGGATTCTCCCTGCCTTCCATGAACTACAGGTCTAAAGTAGGAGTCTGTTCCCCAAGCACTTTGTACTGAGTCACAAGTGTTCTAGTAGATGCATCTCCAAGTGTCTCAGAAACAAAGAGGAGGCACCACCTAACCCTGCTTGTTTTCCCAAGGAAGACTGGGGCTCTGTGAGTAGCTACCCCTCAAAAAACTGCAAAAATAATCTTCAATAAGCAAATGACTTCTATGAAAGTTCTATGAAAATGAACAATGGATTCCCTTAACATACGAAAGCTCTTACATGTAAAAGATTAACCCACCTATTGACAACAGGCAAAGGATAACTTCAAGCAATTAACAAAGTATGAAATACAAGTGGCCACCAAGCCAATGAAACATTTGTTTAACCTCACTAATGACTAATTAAATACAGAACAAAACAGTGATATTATCTTTCAGACTGACAAACATTCAAACAGTTGTTTTGAAAGATGAAGTATGTAACTTTTGCCTTGGAAAAGTACCCATGAGACTGGAAGTCTGTGCATTAAATAGTTACCAGTGATGATCTCTGGGAAGATGAGCTTCCACTCTGAGCTTCCACACTATACATTTGAACATTTGAATGTGTAGTTTGAATTCTTGACATAAGCATATGTTACTTTTATAATAAAAACCTAAGTATCTCTCTCTATAAGTTCATAAGATGTTATTGAAATGGTACTATGTATAAATACTATATCTTATGTAATATTTCTGGTTTATAATAACTTTTTCTAAAACTCATTATTAAATATGTATATCCAGTCAAGTTGCTTGAGCAAAAATTCCAGCAGTTTCATTGCCCTTTCTTGCCAGGGCTATGAACGTATAAAAAGGCCTTTGTTGTGATTAATAGAGGACACTAGGGTCTTCCTACAGGAAGCCTGCTTCCTCTTCTCCCAAAAGATATAGTTTAAGCTTCTTTGTGGGTTCATGAAATTCATAGGATCCAGGCGATCAGGGTTCGATTCCCGGTCAGGGCACATGCCCGGGTTGCGGGCTGCAACCGATCAATGACTCTCTCATCATTGATGTTTCTATCTCTCTCTCTCTCTCTCCTTTCCTCTCTCTGAAATCAATAAAGATCTATTTTTTAAAAAATAATAAAATAAATAAATAAATACCCAACAAAGTAAAACCCACAAGCCCCCCTGACCTGTCTGCTCTGTGTCCTTGCTGGCCACCAGCAGTCTCTCTTAGGACACTCAGAGATCCTGGCTCTCTGGTCACCAGAGTGTCCGTGGGGCTCTCTGGCCACAGCCCAGTGCTAGGCTAGAGATGGGTATACAAATGTTTTAGAGACAGTATTAGAGAGATGACCTTTGAAACCCAGAACGCGGTTGTTTCGGTCAGGGTTTAGTTGCAGAGAATGGAAATCCCTCTGGCTATTTGAAGCAGGAAGGGTTTTAGTGTAGAAAAGTTGGTGCTTCCTGAATAATTGAGAAGGGCTGGAAGAGAGTGTTTCGGCGGAACCCCAGGAATGTTTCCTAGAACAACTCTGCAGAACTAGCCTGCAGGGGGCAGCATGCGCTGCCGCGGTTGGAAGTAAGACAAAACAGGCACAACTGGGGGAAAGAGGGGAGACTTCTCTCCACGCATCAAACGGAGGAAGTGTAACACAGGCATTGGCCGCAAGGGTGTTAAAAGAGCTAGAAGGACAAAAGAAGAAAAATGCCCTTCCCCAAAGATCGGTAACTGCAGGAAACCACGACTGGCCATAGCTGAGGAGCAGAAAGGGGAAACAGCATTATCCAGAGCCCAGGATCACTGTGCGGCCGAGACTCCTGGTAGGCCGCAGCTGCCCGCAGGCACTGGGGTCCTGCACTCTGGGCACTGTCTGCCAGTCCAGCCACAGCCAGCTTGGTCCCCCTGCTGCAGCTACAGCTCAGATGCCGGAAGGATGCAACTCCTGTTTCCCCTATTCCTGACTTGCCAGTCTCCTGACACTGCCAGCCATTGGCCAAGCCTAACTAGTCGCCACTTGGAGGAAACCTGAAAATTGTTCTAGTCTCCTCGCCTCACAACACAGAGCACAGAAGGTCAGGGAGTACTGGGAGCAAACAGGCAAATGAATAACACCTTAGAGAATCAGAAAACATCTGCTACAGCTGTTATCTCCAGCCACCCCCTGCCTTAGTCCAACGCAGGGCCCGAGAAGCCACTGCTCCTACAACCATTGGCTCCAGGCCATGGTGCCAATGCACAGATCTATACAGACAAAAACTGCTGCTTCACCATCTTCAAAATTACATACTTTGTTTTTCAAAAGACACTGTTATGAAAAAGTAAAAGGCAAGCCACACAATTGAAAAAAATATTTTAAAAATGTATATCCAATAGATGTTTTTCTAGAATATATAAAGAATATACAACTTATATGCACATATGCATAGCCCATGGACACAAACAATACTGTGGTGAAAGCCAGGGGTGGGGCAAGCGCCGGGCGGGGGGGGAGGGGGGAAATGGGGGACATCTATACCTTCAACAATAAAAATATTAAAAAAAAAAAAAAAAGAATATACAAACAACTCAATAGTAAGACAATCAACCTCTGGATGAAAAAGGGGCTCTATAATAAATCTGTCAAGTCCAATGGCTGAAAGTAACCTCACAGGATGATCTGATTATAAATTCCTAACTGAACAGGCCATGGCTAGTCACACCCCAGATATATAACTTCTTTAGTAAAAGGTTTACCTTTACCTTAAGCAAGTCCCGTCCATTGTTTTCACGCATCTAGGTTAGCACAGCTTTGAAATGCCTCTTTTTCAGACCCCTTGGAGGCATAACCACCCACAAGAGAGCACATAATCCTGTTAACTATCCTGTAGTCCAATCTCCACCTAGTTTTCTCCCACCTCCATGTAATCTTCCTTAGGTTCCCTCCTTAATTCTAAATATATAAAAGAAACTGCAAAATGGTTATCCTCCAGAGCTTTTGAGATCTTGCTTCCTGGCATATGTTATCAGTTAAGCTCAAATAAACTCTTATAAAAATTCTTTACAGGCTTAGATATTTCTTACATCAACAAACCCAGTTTTTAAAGGGGACATAAGATTTGAACAGACACTTCTCCAAAGACGATATACAGAAGAGGTGAACAAGCACATGAAAAGATGTGCAACATCATTAGACATTAGGGAAATTCAAATGAAAACCATAGGGAGAGTTCTCTAAACACCTACTAGCATGACTAAAATGATAAGGATTGAAGATAAAAAAGTGTTGGCAAGGATTTGAAGCAACTGGAACGCTCATACACTACTGGTGAAAATATAACCATTTCAGAAAACAACTTGGTAGTTTCTTAAAATATTAAATGCACACATATGGTAATACAACCCAATCATTCCACCACTCCTACATATTTACCCCCCAAAAATGAAAGTGTATGTCCAAAGACGTCTATAGAAATGTTCACACTGGCTTTATTTGTTAGGAACAACCAAAATGTCTATTAACAGGTGAATGGATAAATGAATTATAGTTTACATGTAATAGGACATTACTCAGGAATAAAAGAAATGAACTATTAATACATACAGCAACCTGGATGAATCTCAAAATAATTATGCTAAGTGAAAGAAGCCTCTCCAATAAAGAGTATATATTGTATGAGTCCATTCATATAAAATTCTAGAAAATGAAAGTTAGTCTATAGTGGGTGGCTTAAAACAACAGAATAAGACAATGTAAAGCTGCCCTCTGGGACCCTTGCCTGGCACTGCTGCTCTTTCCTGGCTCCATCCTTGTGTTAATTTCCTAGGGCTGCCATAACAAATTACCACAAACTGGGTGGCTTAAAGCAACAGAAATTTAACTTCTCACAATCCTGGAGGCTAGAAATTTGAAATCGAGGTGTGGCAGGGCTGGTTCTTTCTGCAAGATCTGAGGGAGAATCTGTCCCAGGCCTCTCTCCAAGCTTCCTGTGGTTGCTGGCAATCCTTGGTGTTCCTTGGCTTAAAACTGCATAACTCCAATTTCTGGCCTCTTCTCTCTGTAGCTCTCCTTTTCTACTTATAAGGACACTTGTAATTGGATTCAGGGCCCAACCTAATCCGGGATAGTCTCCTCTCAAGATCCTTACCTTAATTACATCTGCAAAGACCCTTATCCTAAATAAAGTCACATTCCTAGGTTCCAGGTGAACATTCTCTTTGGGAGACACAATTCGAATCTCTCCCATCCTGAACTCCAGCTTCTCTTAGTCTTGGCACCTCTCTAGGCTATATTCAGGAGGGCTAGGCATTGGTCTTCAATACTCTGATTCCTCTAGATCAGCGATTTTCAACCTTTTCCATCTCATGGCACACATAAACTAATTACTAAAATTCTGCAGCACACCAAAAACATATATTTTTTGCTGATCTGACAAAAAATAGGTATAATTTTGATTCATTCACACAGGATGGTTATTGTGTTGTCTCTTGTCTTTTTTTTTTTTTTACTTGACAATCTAATGGAAAAGAGGTCAGTGCCCCTGACAAAATAGTCAGGTATTGCATGTTTTAAAAATTCTTGCGGCACACGGGTTGAAAATCGCTGCTCTAGATGGTTCTGAGTTTCTGCTACCCCACACGCCCCTCAAGATATAACCCTAAGATTGATGGGGGATGGAGACCTTCTCCTTCTCTAGGCATAGGTTCAAAACCAATTAAATTATAGGTTCAAAGTAATTAATAAAACAGCTAATTCTGCATATAAGCACTCAGTAAACAGTCTCCACCATGATAATGTTGATAATTAATGTTGTGATTGTAATTACATGTAATATGAAAACCTGGTAAAGAAATTATCTTACATAGTCATACATCAGAAATAACCACTGTCAAGTCATTAACAAATATAGCATTTCCAGCTCATGTAAAAACACCATTGATACATGTTTGTGTTCATCAAGATTGAAATCAATGTTATGTAAATGCACTATGTGAAATGTATAAGCTTATCTTTATAAAAACAAATGTCAGTGGAAGCATGCCCTGGAACTTCTGAGCTTAGCACCCTCAATGTTAAATGTAAATGAGAGGAAGTCCTTCATGAAAGTGACAGTGTTCTGCCATTGTAATTTTTATTTTAAGACCTAGCAGCTAATATTGTCTCCTAGGAAATAAATTCAGTGATATTTAGCTTTTTGACCTTTAGAAGAAAAGAACAAACTCCCCAACAGAAGGCTCTCCCAACCTGACTCTCTGCTCTTGCTGATCTGAAGTTATTTCCCACAGTCACCACTGATAGAAATGGGACCACTCTCACCCACAGACTGTTCATTTGTTCACATGTTCATAAATAGTCATTGAGTGCCTACCATGTGCTGGGCACTGGGGACACCCTGGTGAACCAGATAGTCCCTAACTCACAGTGCTCACAGACAGCAGGAAACACAGAGAAGCAAGTAAGGAAGTGGGAATGAATCTTAGTCGCATATTCAGTGATGAAAAATATATGTTCTTAGTTTTTCTATAATTCAACCTACTTTTTATTTCAAGCTGCCATTCTGTCAGAGTAGCAGATACTTTATCTTTTCCCATTAGATCCTCCTCTTTCTGTGGGTTGCATATAATTTTGGTGATAATTTTGCAAAGTGTTGAAGGGGTTGGGAAGAGCAACAACACTGTCCCTTGAGGCTGCTTGAGGCTACCTGCCTACTCGCATCTGCTGAGACGGCCAACATTCAGCCTGATGCTTGATATCAGCCCATGCCGTCACCACCGGGAAGTGGCCGCTGGCCCATCCACATAGGCCTTCACGATGAGAAGTTTGTGTGCTGTGCCTAGGCTGTGCTTCTGGGGTGGGCATTGTTCTGCTGCATGGTCCATGTCATGCTTGCTCCTGTGGTAGAGTTCTGCTACCAAACTGGGGCTCCATGTCTGTTTTCAGATTCCACAAACCTGTCTGTATCAGGTCTTTCTGCCTCCCACCCCATCACCTTGGTTTTAGGTCCTCAGAAATTCCTGAGGGACATTTTGTCTTGATAGTTTCTCCAAACACTGAACAAAGACCAGGCAGTGTTATCTGCATCATTAATCTCACGTTTTTCCCAATGATCAACGAAACCCATACACCAACAATGAGCAGACCCAGTTGTGCTGGTGTTCACCACTTATAATCTTCCTGCTTGATGCAATGAACCCTTCAATCCATAAACCCTTATTGAGCTCCTACTGTGTGCCAAGCACTAATCCAGAGTGCCTTCCAGGGCTTCACATTGTAGTGAACAGCTGGAGAGGTCTGATCCCCTCAGTTAGCAGTGTTTAGCTGGAAACTTTCCACACGGTGATTTAAGGACCTACTTTCCTTACATTTCATGGTTCCAGTGTTCTCTAGGCCCTTATGGCCATCTCCACGCAGCCAACGTAGGAGAGAGGTAGAGAGTGGAAGGTTGTTTGGAAGGTTCCAATGGGCCAGGTGGAAAGAGGCACCATCACTTTGGCAACATTGTATAGATCAGACTTAATTATGGTTTCATCTCATTACAAGGGAATCTGGAAAACGTCATCTACTTCTGTGTCCCAGGTGAAAAAAGAAACAGGTTTTTGGTGAGCACATTAACAAATTCCGCTGCACTAGAGAAGCCCTTCTCCCTCCAAACTGTTGAAGAAGCCTTTTGTTTTCTGTTCTCCATATTGCTCCTGTGAAGTAATGAGCATTTAATAGCCTCACGGGCAGGTTGGTATATTATCCAGCCACACATAATTTAAACGGTTGTAAGTGCTTTACCAACAGAAGTATGGGATGCTCTGGAAGCACACCCACAGGCCTTTAAGAATTTCAGCAAGTGAAAATGGAAAAAAAAAAAAAAACTGATTGGGCTGGATGGCACAAAGCACTGAATTTGTTCAGGACAGAACAATAAGACTAAAAGGTCACTGAATAATGTGAGTCCTTGCTTATGATTTACATCACATCATTTAATTAACTTGCACTAAATAATGCCGAAGTGTTCCTTGTATTAAGGAGCCTTTCCTGACTAAAGACTCCAAGTCTAGACGTGGCTGGAAGATGGTAGGCCACACCCTCTTCACTGGGGGGATCGTTTCAAAGTGCATGACGTGGAAACCAACAACAGTTAAACTATGCCGTTTTGTATAGCCCCTGTATTTGTACAGCTTCAGAGGCAGCCCTGACCAGCGACACAGAAGTATTTGTTCAGGGCTCACCATGCACAAGCATTGTCCAACCACTGTGGGTGAGTGTTAAAAAGAAAAAACTTCATAAACCAATGTCCTTGCTTTTTTAATTTAGTTGGAGAAATGTTCCTAACTATCATTTACTCTTTATCTCATTGTATCAGCTGTGCTGGTCTGACTCAAAGGAGATCGAAGATGCGAGCAGATAGGAGATTTCATAGAAAATGAGCTGGCCCAGGAAAGAAGAGGGCAGACTGGGAGAAGTCAGCTCCTAGGAACTGGTAGCGACTGAGACCGAGCCGCAGGGCAGCGCAGTGGAGAGCAGAGGAAGGCGCTGGTGGAAGGAGATGAAGAGTGAGGAAGAACAGGAGAGTCTGGACCGTGTCAGCTGCTCTGAAGTGTGTGTAGAGAAGCATTTGTTGTTGCACATTTTGATTTTGGAAGTTATAGACCATTTTTTAAAACTCTCAAATTGGGAATGATAGACAAGGGAAACATTCTCAGTAGAAAATGCTATTGGCAACATATCCAAATGTCTAAATAAAACTCTAATGCATATTTATGAGTGTATACATGCACACACAATACCTTCCAAAGCAGTTTACAAAAGACATAGAGAACCTATTAGGAACCATGATAAAATTTGTAAGGGAATAAAAAAGAACTTAAATACTAATTTTTATGATATTCACTAGTCACAATAGGGTGTAGCATTGTGTGGTAGAAAGAGAATGGGCTTCCAGAATCAACCATAACTGGATTCAAACCCAGGCTCTCCCACATTCTGTGCTCCGTTGGTCAAATCAAATCACATAGTCTCTGAACCCCAGTGTACTCATGTAACAGGGCGCAAACAATCTTTTCGTCACTAGATTATGGTGACAATGAAATAAAATAGCATATGTAAGCACCTAGCACTGTTCTAGCACATCATGTGTGATCAATAACTGTCAATCCCCTTACATTCCTCAATGCCAACATGAAATTCATAAACCCCGGCCTTGGCGGCTGGACATTTAAAACATAACGCCAAGCCCAGCGGTGGTTAGTCCTGGAAAGAAATAGAATGAGGATGGCCTGAGAGGGGTAATGAGGTTGGGGAGCCGCAGCGGGGTCACGCGGAGAAGGAAGGGGCGCTGCGAATTCAATCATAAGGAGAATTGAAATTGCCCTCAAAAGTATTTGCGCAAGAAAGATTAAAGGCTCTAACGTAATAGGCTTAAACGTCTATCTTCTTAAGAGTTTGAGAAATTATTTTTTTCTATTGTTTGTTACCCTTCCTTGGGAACAGGGGTAGATGAGAATGGGAAGAGCGAGTGAGGGAATGTTTTAACCCGGACGTGGGCAATCATTTCAAGGCGATTCCGAAGAAAGATTCCTTTACTACTGTGAGGTTCATTTGCTCCATATTACTTTGCCTCTTCTGATGACGAAAGGCAACCTCATCGTTTACCGTCCACAGACTTGTATTTTCCCCAGAGGTTTACCACCGTCCCCAAGTCACCAGAGACACAGTGGTTTCGCCTGTGGCAAGTACAGCATGCTCTCTAGAATTTTAAATCAAATGGCTGCAGGCAATACAGGATCCAGAACAACAGCTAAGTCACAATTTGTGCCTAGAACACACTTTTTTCCCTTTCTTTTTTCTTTTCTTTTTTCTTTTCTTTTCTCTTCTCTTCTCTTCTTTTCTTTTCTTTTTCTTTTTGGAACACACTTTTGATATAATAAAATTACAGGGCAACAGAGAAACATAAAGAGATAAATTATTTAGTTTTACTGAAATGATTAAAGTAGAAGTAAAATTTGAGAAAGCACCCAAAATATAAAACAAGATGATCTGAGGACGTTCTTATGTTCATCTTGCTGCTATTTCTACTCTGTGAAAGAAAAATCTAGATAAAAGGACAGTGGCAAATGAAACTAACTTAAAGCATACATATGGGCTTGTTTTGGTAACAGAGAAAGGTAGAATCGGTAAAGAATCATTAAGCACCCATGGGTGCCCAGGGAAAGGCAGCAGGTGCTCATGGAGCCCTCTAATCGGTTTTAGAGTCTCAGGAACTCCTGAGGGACACTTCGCGCACCTTGATAGCTTCTCTAAACGCTGAACAAAGACCAGGCAGTGTTACCTGGTTCACTAATAGACAAAACCCATACACCAGCGATGAGCAGGCCTGGTATACCTGGTGTATCAGTGTTCCTCACTGATCATCTTCCTGCTTAGTGCAATGAACCTACAGAACCATGAGATAAATGCTCTTGTTTCAAGCCACTGAGATTTACTATATCAATGACTAGGACAAATTACCAAGCATTTGTTGTGCCCTTGCCTTGTTCAACATATGGAGTTCAGAAAACCAGTAGGAGTCTCATACTGTTTGCACTCTGCATATATCAAATGTTCTATTCATCATATGAATTAAAAATATTTGTGGATGAATGATTAAGCAAATGTAAGCCAAAAAAAGAGAAGTCACACAGTAGACAAAAATCTTAAGTAGTTTTAGGGTTGGGGTTTTGGGGGTTTTTTTTGGTAATATTTTGAACTAGTAGAAAATTGGATAACTGGTAGTGTTTTAATAAGGTCTTTGATATAAATGATATGTGAAAATTTAAATATATCTTTATTGATTTCAGAGAGAGGAAAGGAGAGGAAGAGAAGAGATAGAAACATCAATGATGAGAGAGTCATTGATCGAGCCCACAACCGGGCATGTGCCCTGACCGGGAATCGAACCCCGATCACCTGGATCCTAGGTTGACGCTCAATCTCTGAGCCACTCCCGGCCGGGCTCAATAAATAATCTTAAGATACTAAAGTTGAGACTGAAAATTATGCAAATCAACAAAAATTTTCTCTTTCCATGTTGTTCACTATCTGGATCCTATCAAATAAAATTAACATTCTACTGCAAATGGTAAATTCATTATTTTCACATTCTAGAAAGAGCATAGCTGCACTTGCAACAAGCACACAATGCTGTTTCTTTATGTGAAAGACAAGTTTCTTTAGGTGAAAGACAAGCAATAAGAAAGAAATGTGTTTTTTAGGTCAAATCAGACTTGCCCCATAGAAACGTAACACTGCAATCAACCACATTCTCTTGTCTTTGACCCTAGAACAAGGTCTGCGCTGTCCATGTCAGCAAATGGCCCAGGGAGTAGTTGCCAAATTAAGCAAATAAAAATACAGGATGCCCAGTTAAATATTAAATATTAAATTTCAAATAAACGATAGATGATAATATAAGTATGTCCTCAAAGTTATTATTATTTACTTTGGGGGGGAAGAGTGAAGTTTCCTAAGGAGGGCAGACTACTCACTGAGGAAATCTGAAAACGGCTGCTAAGTGAGAGGTCTGGAGACCGGTGACACTGGGAACAGCTAAGTGAGGAGGGGGTGCTCCTTCACGAGTTAAAAGACAGCCGGTTAGCTCTACGTTACTATACATGTTGTGCCTCTGACTTTGCTGTGCTTTGAGTTGTCCACCTCAACCCACATCCAAGTGGCACCATTCACACTGGAGGCTTAATGAAGGCACATTGCTGACCACAAGTTTCCAGCAGAAATCAGTCAAATGTCTTTGAAGAAGAAGCGACAGCCTGGTTAACAGGACACTGAGTCCAAGTCAGACAGTTCAAAAGACATTAATGAAGAGACTACATCCCCACCGCCCACCCCCACCCTGTGTGACAGAGCTAAGGAAACCAATAAAGGCTCCTGCACTCAGAGGGCAGCAAGGGCAAGAAGCCATCACCGCTCCTAGACCCGAGGAGCAAGGGTGTCACCACAATCCAGTGAACGCTGCAGCTGCGGCAGGTGAGCTCCCTCCCGGCAGGAAGGACAGGCGTGGACAGACACAGCCCCCACTAGACGTGCAGCCCCAAGCAGGTGGGGGGGGGAATTAATGTCCCCCTCTCCTTCTGCCCTTCAATTCTCCTTCTGGGCTCTTCCATCTACTGGAAAGGAGCCCAAGCGGTGCGGGTAAGAGAGGTGAGCCTCCTAAGACAGGGACATGTGGGGAACCGAATGCTGGGGGACGGGCGGGCAGACCGGAGCAAAACAGCACAGAGCCCTTCTTCTAGGCTGCACAGCCACCTCTTTGGACTAGCAACAGTCTGCCTTTTGTTCAAGAACACTTATCGAAGTTCAATAAATCTGTGAAGTCAAGTATAACGGTATTGTTATTTCTTGAATACTTAACAAGTACAATTCTGGGGCAAGAAAGACTAGTAACAACAATAGCTAACATTTGGGGCTCACTCACTATGTTCCAGGCGTTGAACTAAGTTCCTTACAGGAATTATTTTACTGCATCCTCATGCCAGTCCTATTGTATTTGACATCTTACAGATAAATGATTGAGATGCATAGAGGCTATGGGCTGCCCAGATGTGAAATAACATTAATCTAACTGCAGATCTTGGTCCTTCATCTTAAGGAACCTAGCTAGTCCAGTAGCAGAAATATTGGTTATTGATAAATAAATAAAGCCTACTGATAAGTGCTGTGTCTGCAGTAATTGTAGGGAGTTGAGAAAGAAGAGAAGTGGGCAACTAGCCCAGAACATAAAGGGGGAGAGGGGCAGGTGGTTATGAGGAAGCTGTGGGGAATGGGGACCTTATCTTAGCAAGTTCATCTGTCTTTTAACAGTTAAATTATATTCTGCTTTGCAGTACAGATATTTTGTGCATAACCCATGTACCTACCTTAGTGGTCCTCAGCTCTGGCTGCACTTTAGTATCACCTTAAAAAAATTTCCTGGACTCCACCCCAAAATATTTAATCCAGAGTTCCTGGGAATCAAGCACTGACATCCACATTTTTAAGTCCCTCCTAAGTGATTCTTCTATACAGCCAGAGGTGAGGACAGATGTGTTACTCTAAAACCTCTTACGAGTAAGGAGCAACGTCTTACTTATTTTATGTCTTATAACTCTGCCTTACGTGTAACTTAACATTTAATTGAACTAACTTGAATTAAATAGTTAAAGGAGTTAATTCATGAATGGGGAAAATTATAAAATTATACTTTGATTCCCTAACTTGGAATGAATCAGCTGAAAAGAGAATAATTTTCTTAATTAATGTTCTTTTCTTTGAATCTATAAAAGGCATAGGACCCTTGTACTTATTCCAACAAATTATTGGCGCACAGTTTTTTCTCAAGAAGCACATATTCATCTAAGTGTCAGGAAATCGACTGAGCGATTTCCATCTGTATCCCACCAACAGCATGGGCACCAGAGGCAAGGCTACACTGGACGGAGAATGCATGAGGGCACGGCCAGCGCGGGTGCACTTGGTCGGGACACTGAGGCTGAGTGGTACAACTGTTTGGAGGGCCTGCAACAAAACACAGCCCCGGGCTGCAGGGAAAGGAACCAGAGGCAGAGAAAGCAGCAAGTCGGGTCACTCCCCTGTGCTCTGTGGTAAATTTTCCGCCTTCCCAGGTTGGATTAACCTGTAGTGTGAATCTGGGTTGAGCTAAAGGGATTTCGGGAATTTTAATGAAGTAGTGCATTAGCAAGCCTGTGATATCTATTTGCAGGAGTTGATTTGAATGGTAGGAGTGGGTGGAGAACGTTTGCCCACAGACAATGTACTCAGATGTTTTATAAAGGAGAGGGGGAGGGCAGACTCAGAGCCCAGTGGAGAGAAGGGCAAGGCTGAGACCAGCAAGAAGGGCTATTCTTACCCATGAGAATAAATTCTCAAGCTGCTGGAGCCTGGGTAACAACTCTAACCCCATTCCTAATGCTCTTTGATTTAATGTAGACAGAGGTGAGATCCATTTTTCTAGGACAAACTAAATATGGCTGTTAAGCTTTACAAAAACTAAAATAAGTGAATGAGGAAATGGGGGTTAATGAAACATAAGGCAAAAAATTATAATATGAAGGTAGAGTGGCTAATAATACTCAATAGAATTAGAACCACCTTTTGGTTCTGAGCATCCTAGTAGTCAAAGCAACATGTATAGTGTCAATAGGAAAAACATCAACTATTAACTCAGAAGTAAAATGGATATTCATTGGACTAAGAAGCCCCATACCTGAATATTCTCAAGAGACACTAATAAAGTTTTTTGGGGTATATATGTCTAATCAATGCCTATATTCTTGACAGAAGAATTCGGTCCTTCCAATTTTGTGTAATGTGCGTAATAGAAAAGTGATTTATTCAAGCAAATTGTGTCTAGCCATGAATGTAAAACAAGAAAAATGAGCACATGCATGTGACTCTATCCCTGATTAGATGAATAGGCGTGAAGGTGACTTCAGAATTTTGCTTCCGTTGACTGATATGTCAAATGCCATTTTGATACAATATCACTGGGAAAAATAAAGAAAACATTAATATTCACTGCACAAAGACGAGCATATTCAACACTTGCTAATTTCAGTGTGATAAAGATCATTAAGAAGTATATATGCCTACATCCTAGGCAAATATGCCTATTAACAGCTTCGTTGAAATCTGCTGATGCTGCAACCTTTTGAGAAATGGAACTTAACAATAAGCCATGGATAGCAACAAGATCACGGGGGGGCGGGGGGCGGGGGGCGGCTTATTTCATCTAGTTTTCAAAAAGTTTGGAGTGACATCAGCAAGATCATGAGATAGAAGTTTCTAGCACTTGTCCCTTCAGGGAGACATCCATTTGAAAAGTAACCACTCACAAAAATACCTTTACAAGAGCTAAGGATCCAGGTGAGAGATTACAGCATCTGGATGAAGCACAGAAATAAGAAAAGATGCACTGAGGAGGGTAGGAAGGACAGTTTCACATTCCCCCTAACACCCCTCCCTCAAGCCCAGGCAGCTCAGCACAGAGACACCCTCCCCATGGGGAAAGAGAGTGAACCGAACACCCAACTTCATGGCAGATCCCAGCACCAAGCCCATCCCAGGAACCCTGGTGCCAGGCCACCCCCTACCCCCCATGGGCAGCCTAGGATCCAGGCCAGCTCCATTGCGAAGCCAAGACTGGCTCCTGTGGTCCCCAACTACAGGCCTGCCCTAGTGCCAGGTCAGCTCCTGTGGACCCAGCCTCCAGGACAGGCCCCATGGATCCAGGCTCCAGACCTGCCCCTGGGGTACCAGATTCCAGGCCCAGCCGAGCAGAACCAGGGTCCAGGCCTGTCCCAGTAGATCTTGATGCTGTGCTCCCCCCACAGACCCAGACTCCAGGACTGCCCCTTTGAACTCAGGCTCCAGACTCTCCCCAACACCAGGCTGGGCCTCACAGATAACTCATTTAAAAAAAGAATAAGACAGAAAACAAACATACAAAATAGCAAATGAAAAACAAAGAATTAACCCTAAAACAAGTGAGAGATCTAGGTGGTTTCAGAGGGAAATTCTACCAAATCTTCAAAGACCAAATAATCCCAGTGCTATTTAAACTGTTCTAAAAGAAGAGAAACTTATTGTTATAAATAAAATATAACATTGATTCCAAAACCTGAATTATATTACAAAGGAAACTTCAGACTTATTTCATTTATAAACAACAATGCAAAATTCTAATTAAAATATTAGGAAATAGAATCCAACAGCACATTTTTAAGAAAACAATACGTCTGGCTACGGTTTACTCCAGGAATATCAGATGATTCAGTATTAGGAAACCATTAACATAATTCACCATATTAAAAGATCTAAGAAAAATCATGTGATCATCTCCGTAGATTCTAAAAAGTCTTGAACAAAATATAGCATCCATTCCTTATAAAAGTGCTTAAACAGGAAATGATGAATACAGCAGATCCCCTTTATCCATGGGGATGTGTTTCAAGACCGCCTGAGACCTCGAAAATAATCAAACCCTACGTACACTATGTCTTTTCCTGTACATACATACCTATGATAAAGTTTAATTTCTAAATCAGGCACAGTAAGAGATTAATAATAAAATAGAACAATTATAACAATACACTGTAACAAAAGTTAGGTGAATGTGGTCTCTCAAAGTATCTTATGGTACTGAACTCACCCTTCTTGTGATGCTGAGATGAAGCACCTGCGTGATGAGATGAAGCGGGGTGAGTGACGTGGGCTACTGACTGACAACGCGTAAAGAGCACATTAGGGCTTCTCCGTCAGATCTGTGAACTGCCAGCATCGCTACCCTTAAGCTTTGGGGCCCTTCACAATGAAGATAAGGGCGACTGGAGCGCAAGCAATGCTACACTGCAACAATTGATCTGATAACCACACGGCTCCTAAGTGACTAAGGGCAGGGAGCCTGTAGAACACGGATACACCGATGAAGAGATAACTGACGTCCCAGGCATGACTGCGAGACTTCATCACACTACTCAGAGCACTGCATTCTGAAACTTAGGAATTGCGTATTTCAGGAATTTTCCATTTAGTATTTCTGGACTGTGGTTGACTGCAGGTAACTGAAAATGAGGAAAGCAAAACTGAAGGTATGGGGAGATTACTGTGCATACTTCCCAATAACAATTATATGTATGTATATATGTGTATACTATATAAGTACATAAATATAAATATATACATACTTAGCTACCAAATCAGCATCTGATAAGAAGGGAAACACTAGAGGCATTCCCGATAGCCAGCACAATTAAAAAAGCATAAAACGTTAAAGACATTTAAGAATTGGAAAGAGCCCTGGCCAGTTTGCTCAGTGGTTAGAGCATAGGCCCGCAGATTGAAGGGTCCTGGCCAAGGGCACGTACCTTGGTTGCAGGCTCGATCCCTGGCCCTGGCTGGGGTGTGTGCAGGAGGCAACCAATCGATGTGTCTCTCACATTGATGTTTCTCTCTCTTTCTCTCTCTCTCCCCCTTCCACTCTCTCTGAAAAGCAATGGAAAAAATATCCTCAGGTGAGGATTAAAAAGAAAAAGAATTGGAAAGAGGTAAAATTATTTCTATTTGCTGATATGATAGAATAGCTGGAATACCTAAGAAAATAAAGGTAAGACTAATATAAACAACATGAGAATTCAGTACCGTAGAATATAAAATCAACACACAGAAATCAATCAATAAAAAAAATAAAACAAGATTAAATTCTTAGTATAAACTTAGAAATTTGCAACACTTATATGAATAAAATTGTAAAGCACTCCTAAAGGACTGGACAAGTTCAGAGTAAACTTGAACAAATGGAAGGATATTCTTTGTTCTTGGAGGGTCAATGCAACATCATAAAAATGTCAATTCTCTCCAAGTTTATAGCTTTAACCTGAAACAAATAATTAACACATAAATTTTATTTTCTGGAAGTAAATAAGCTTATTTTGAAGTTTGTTATGTAAATAAAAAGTAGCTGAGAAATCCTGAGAAAGAAGAGCAGGGATGCCAAGCCCTACCAGATATTAAAGCACATTATAATCATGTTATACTGGTACATGAATTAACAGACCAATGGAACATAGTAAGAAGTTCAGAAATTTTTCCAAATACTAATACAAATTTAGTATATGATAAAGATGGTAATCTCAAATCACTGGCCAAAAGGTAGACCTTTAAAAAAAAAAAAGGAACAATTGGTTAGCCAAAAGATAAAATTAGAGGAGGGGAGGGAAGGAGGAAAAGGGAGGGAGGGAGGGGGAAGAGAGGAGAAGGGGAGGAAGAAAAAGTGTGGGAAACTGCGGATATACTAAAACAAAGCATGATGGCTTCCTCTATAACCTGTAAGTCGGGATTTTCTAACTATGAATCAAAACCTAGAACCAATAAAATATTAATACATTTAGCCACAAAAATAACTGTTAGCATGTAAAAAATAAAACTAAAAACAAGATCAAAGGTAAATGATAAACAGATAAAAATGTTTGCAACTTATATTACAAAGGACAAATAACACTAATTTATAAAGAGCTTACGTAGAGAATATATACCAGAAAACAGAAGAAAAAATGGGCAAAGACATGTATATTCACAGGAAAAAAGAAAGGAAATGGTTTATAACTATTGGAAAGACCTTCAACCTCACTCGTAATCTCTCTGTCTCTCTTTGTGGCCTCATTACGTGATGGCTCAGGGCTCCAAGAACAAGGGACAGGAAGAATATCTTTCAAGATAATAGCTTTGCAAAAGCTGCACAAAGTCACTCCTCACACACACTATTAATCAGTCACAGGGCCAGCCCAGGTTCAAGGAAACGGGAAACAGACTCTACCTCGTTATGGAAAACTGGCAAGGTAACACTGCAAAACAAAACGTTGGGATGGGAACTATTGCGACAGCCATCTTTGGAAACACAACCTACCTACAATAAAATGCAAATTGAAACACCAAAAGATATTTCTCTTCCATCAAATTGACAAAAATCTAAATGTTGACAACAGATTCTAAGAAACTGAGTACTCTCATATATTGCAAGGGGGAGTAAGGCACAGGTCCAATGGAGGGGAATTTGGCAATATTACCCTTTGACACAGCAATCATAATCCTACTTCTACCTCCACAAATAGAATATGTACACAGGCTCATTTTATTAACTCCACTTTTCTTTTTTTGGGACAAGTGCAGGCAGTGGGGAAGTTATGATTTTCTTTCTTTTAAATGGATTAAAAGCATCATCAACTGACATGCTATGAGCATCACGGCTGGTCTTACATTCCATCTGATAAGCTGAGGATTTCGGTATATCTGATAGAGGGCATGGTTTTGCAAGCAACTTGATATTCTGCACATCTATGTATAGATGAGCTTCAGCTTCCAGTTAACTCATAAATTAGTATTTAATGAAATTATTTGCCTTGATATCTCTTGCGCCTTCCTGTTAATCTCCTGAATAGTTTGTATTTAGTGTTGTACCTCCCACTTGACTACAGACTTAGGACTATTTTCACACTCACATACATATCCCATGTACATCATAAGCAGGTTTATTTCTCTGTAATTATTTCTTGTAAGTCATCTTTCTCTAGGCCAAGAAAAATCTCTTCAAGATTACTTATTTGAATTGCAGGTAATATTTGGGGAAATCGCATTAGACTTCAATCAATGTTAGTTTCAGAGGGATAAAAAAGGCCACTGGATGAATTATTTAAAAACAAGAAGCAAGAAATTTACCAATGATATAGTCATTATTTTTGGAGAAATGACCTCAAAAACAAGCATAGGACATGATATGACAAGCATTTTAAAGATCATTTTTAAATCAATTACCTACAGGATGAAAGAAGTTGCTAACTTGATGTTTATAGAATGGGTAATTGAAGCATGGGATTTCCTATAACATACATGTGTAAAACATAACTGTCTCTCACAAAAACATTTTCAAATAAAAAATAAATGGACAAGTTTTGAAAAACTGTTAGGTGTCTCAAATGTCAAAAATAAATGTGAAAATAATGGCTAGAACTCATGAGTGGAAAAAAGTTAGTATTTCATATAATAAAAATATGCATGTTTATTTCATCTCTAAACTATGACCTATACATTCAAATCTAAACAAACTGGTATTTTTACAATCAACCTATAGCATATTTTAGGCAACATCCATCACCAACCCTCCCCAAATAAAAAAAATCAAGGGTTCTTAGCCTCCGCACTATTGAAATCTGAGGCCCAGATAATTCTGTTTTGAAGAACTGTTCTGGCCCTTTCTCACTAGGTACCAGTATTCCTGCCCCCACCCCCACTCCACTCCCGAGTTGTGACACAAAAATGTCTCCATTGTCCAGTGTCTACTGGGGGGCATAATCACTCCAGTTCAGAACCACTGCACCAGACAAATGCTTTGTCAAACATCTCCTGTTAAGTAACTTCCTCATTTTATGTCCCATTTTCTTTCTAATTATCTAAAATCTAGTTAAAATACAGGTTCCTCCCTGAAGAAAAGAGTTGGTTACTATTACCTTTACCCATCTACTTCTCCATTAAAGTTCACAAAAATGAGAAATTTTAGGCAGTCTTATGTACAAGTTGTCACTGGGGAATAACACTACAAAATATGCATTCATCAAAATAAAACAAATCCGTAAGATACAACAGCTGAAATCAGCATTCATCAGAATGGAAATATTAGATACATACAAGTATAACGATGCTGTTATAAAATGATTTCTTCATTTTGCTCAAGCTTTCCTTCTCCAAGACAACCATATCTTTTCCTCCCTGTATACTTAAATTACTAATTCTAATGAAGGGGACTATAAATATGATCAACAGCAGACAGCTTTATTTGAGAGTACATCTAATTTTTATTTTTTGCCATCATCTGGATATGAATCCAGATGGCAAAATTAATTTATAGTTCTTGAATCTCTAGAAGATAGAGAAAAGAGAGATAAATATGAAACTACCTGAAGAATCTGGGCCAAGGTTAAATATTCATTAAGGATTACTAAATGTGAACTATAACTTTTTCCAAACATTTTATCACGTGCTAATGTAATCTAATCATTTATATCCAAACACAATAACAAAATACAAAACAGAATACAAGACTCTCATTTTATAGTTTATAATTTAAAAAGAATCTCTTTATTAAACCTGTTACAGTAGGATCCATTTTTTCAAAAACATAAATACAAAAAATTCTAGGATTGTCACCAAAAACATAATCAATGAGCAATGGTATAAGTTATTTTCCTTTGTTTCCAAATTCTTTAGTTTTTTTCTACAATAAATGTGTGTGTTTTTTAAAACCTTAAGCAAATTCTTTTTGCACTCCCCCTTCCCACCAATTTTATCACAGTTTATGGCCCACCAACTAGGATTCTTGGACAACTGCTGGCATTAATCTGTTTCCTGGGATTATTTCAAAGTATCCTGAACTTTTCCTACACTAATTTTTGTTAAAGGCATTTCCTATTAACCAAAGTTAAAATGTGACCTTTGAAAATTTTGATTTCAGATGAAAATTATGCATAAAAGCCAACTACCTTATAATTAGATCCTTAAGTTAGAAAGTGACTACTCTATGCAACATATGACAGATAACAGCTCTTACCCTTTTATTTCCTGGTTTGACAAAAACTGTCAGATTTCTTTTTAAAAGAGTACACATATACATTTTAAATTTGGCATTCCATATTAATGTAAAAATCAATTCAGATTTTAATTATTGTGGAATTTTGACAATTCTAGCAATGGCGAAGATGAATCTTATATCACTGTTATATAGCAAAAAGCAAATAACATTATAAGATTCCAAATGTTTAACCTGGTAAAACTGAGAATATATTTCAATCAAGAATATATCATCTAAAAAAATAGTATTGCTATCTAGTCATAGGAGTTTCTAATTACATTTCTGCAAGTCCTACATGTTTAGAATAAATGTAGCATTCACATAACACTATAGTTCATGAAAAGAGTATATTCTTTTATTGTTTTTGTTCATACATGTTAACTTTCAACTTTCGGTCATAAAATTCAATAAATTTGATTCCTTAATCATAAAAACTTGCTTTACACATTATTTACATGTCACCAAAGTCTACAGCCATATAAAACATCACAAAGATTTGACTGCACGGTACCATCACACAAGAGGAGAGAGCTATCAAGTAACATACATTCAAAGATTAATTTGTAGATATGCACAGTGTGTTTGGCACTGTTTATTAACAATACCACCCTCTCTTAGGCATTAAGCCTTAGTCACAATATACCACAATTTGCTATTCGCATCAACACCAGCTTTCAAACTTTGTAACTAATCATTTTTAAGAAACAAAACAAAACCAGAATTGGGACTGGAATTCAAACTCTCTGACTTTTTGCTATGCTCCACCTGAGCTGCCATCTACAATGTAGGTCTTGGTAATTTTTCCATTATGGGTACTGTCAGGAGGAAACAACTTAAAGACAATATCCTTCAATAGCTATAAAGACAAACAACATCTTTCTTTAAAATAATCAGTTCTTGGGAGTGCAAACGGAGCCCCAATGATGAGTAACTAGTGCTAATTTTGGCAGAAATTCCAGAATGACCGATGCCATTCAAATTGTGGAGATTGTACTAGTGAGGAGAAGGATCTGGAATGCCTATATCTGAATTCAGAATCCTTAGCAACTTGTTTCACGGGTCTTCTCTTAGGACGAAAATAGACTCGGGTCACAGGTTAAAGATTCACTCTGATGTGCGACACTACACTGCTACAAAATGGAAGAAAATAAACTATGAAACCTTTAGTGACTTTGGCTATATCCCAGCGGGTAATTTATTTGACTAATTTCATTTTAACATAAAATTTCTTCACTTCAATTGGGCTGATTACATTTAATTCATTAAAGCTATACACATTCCAAATGTTTAAAAAATGACATGTTTATAAAAGGCATAAATTCAATCTTAAACTTAGGCCAAAAAAAGCCTCAATACAACATGAATCACAGTACAGGGGAACAGAAATAAAAAATTCTCTAGTAAAGTTTAGAGATATGCTGTAGCTTCACACAAAACTTTCAGCAATAAACTGACTTAAAAAAAAAAGTCTTGCAATGTTCAAAAGAACTATGAAGTGCAAAGTAATATCACTAAACCAAAATTTAGTTTAAACATTTTATTTCAAGTATAATTTTAAAATCATAAATGGGGTTTTGAAATCCAAAGTTGAAACGTTTATTCTTCATACCTTCAGATTCTGACAAGCAAGTCCAGACCTTGCTTTCCAAATCCAGTCTTCGCTGTCATTTTTCAGACTTCTGAAACCTAGTATTTAAACTTCTCCATTCTAAACGTACAATTTTAGATAACTCTTATACATCTGTTGATAAGATTTTTCTGAAAACAGTCCATCAACTATAAAGAATGGTTTCTGTCTAAGGATCAGCAGTGAGGAAAGAAATATTAAACACCTACCAAAAAATCACTTATTCATTTAAAAAAATAACAGAACCAGTGCTGTTCTCTGTCATGAAAGAGAACATGTAAAATTAAATTACTTTGTAGACTTTGGTAATGTTTTATTACCTACGCAGGCCTCAATCTCACTTAAAGATCTTTTCTACAAAGTCACCATCAGGATTTACTGAGCAAAAACCCTGGGTATTAACATGGTCCTAAATGCGATTCCAAAAAGGAACAGGTTACTTTTGAGGAAAAGAGCTGCCTTGTAATTTCCCTCAAATGCTTATTTTAAATAAACATAGTTAATGGAAATATTTTTTAAGTAACTTTGGATACTATGCAGCACACTGTCCATCAAACAAAAATGAAAATCCAAACTCTGTCCTTTTTTATGAAACTTTCCCCCTTTACTTTTCAGATTACAACTTCTTTACCTTTTATGAACTGCCTAATACTTAAATTTTTTAATTTCTGCATGTCAGTGTAGTGAGAGTTCTTCTTCAAGTGATCTTCACAACCCAGAACAAAGACACCAAGATCAACACTCTCCAGTCACATTGTCTGACAATAACGATGAGATGAAATGGACGGGTATCTGGAAACAGGTATTCCTTCTGCTTCAATGGTGAGCAAGTTTTTAACATGTGAGCAACATGGAACTCATTCCTCTGGAAATCCCTCAAACTCAGAATGCTTCCATTTAATAAGTCAATATATTATTCTTAAAAATTAAAGTTTGGTCACCAGGAAAGACTGAAAAAAAGTATTCCCCTCCCCCCAAAATAACAATCCAATAGCTCTAAACACCCACTCATCTCCCTACAAAAACAGGGAAATAGTTGGGGCTGAAGGCTTTAAAACTGAAATTTCAGCTCCTCTAACATTACTGCTATTTGCTCAAAGGAGCAAGTCCATGTATTTCCTTCTCCAATACTTCCCATTTATAAGTTTATTTCCATACACACACGCATGCGCACACACACACACTCACACATACTTACTCTCAAGTAAGACACTTTTTTGTGTTTGTTGATAAATTATAAGGATTATGAACTAGGTGTGTACAGGGTTTCATAGGTGCTTTGTAAACATCAGAGTCACTTGTGTCCTTTTCTCCAAAAGCCTGAAATCAAATTATGCAACCAGTGATGGCTACTTTCCCAGACGCTGTTCACATGCTGCATACTGACGAAGGGCAGACAAAAAGTCCTCATATCTGATGTTTAGGTGGGAAGGCAAAGAGCTGAAAAGGAAGCACAGGGGGAAAGAAGCAATTAGATGACATACTATGATTTGAAGGGGGAACCAGAAGGGTAATGACCAAAAAGAGTTTAAGGACAGAAGAAAGTAAACTATAAGCATAGAGAATGTAAACCATTTCTATTAAATGATTGTTAACTGTGCAACAGTTCAAGTAAAAAACAATCTCATTCCACCAGAGAAAAGCAACTTGTAGTGAGAGGTTCAGAACCTCTGAAAGCATAAGTTGGATTAATGCAAAACTGGAGATCTATTTATACAGGATTTCAGTCAAACTTACTTCAAGAGCTTTCTGTCAGAGGAAAGCCAGTACTACCTGAAATGTTTCTGAAAGCCTTTCAAGACCTGGCATTGGCTGAGGAGCACAGCATCCCTGCACCATGACAGGCTGAAGCCATGTGGGGAGTAACCATAAATGAGCAGTGTCTATCTCCACCACTCCGGCTGCTCAAGGGGTCAATGGCAGTGTGAAGGGGAGGGCTTTAAAGGCAGAGTGAGCACACAGCCGGAGGGTCCCCCTTTAAGTGTTTTGTTTTTTTTAAATCCTCACCTGAGAATATGTTTTACTGATTTTTTTAGAAAGAAGAAGGAGAGGGAGAAGGAGGGGAAGAAAGGGAGAGCGGGCAGAGAGAGAGGGAGAACGGAGAGAGAGACAGACAGACATTGGCCGGCTGCCTCCCATACGCACCCTGACCGGGAATCAAACCCACAACCCTCTTTGGTGTATGGGATGACGTTCCAACCAATCAAGCCACCCGGACAAGGCTCCCCTTTAAATATTTTAAACACTTAAATAATTTTCAATAGTTAACATCTTTTTAAAAACCTCTATACAGCTTTATGGTGATGCTTTGGAAATTCCAAGAGGTATGAGAGCCAAACACCTGGTTATTGTATGAGAGCCACACTCAGAATTCCAGTCACACGCACCACGAAAAGGATTCAAGGAGCCTACCATGAGCGAACCGCCTGCCCGTGTTCTCTCTGGCCACACTTCATCCTTCCTTCTCCAAACCCCAGCTCTGAGCTGTAACTGACATTTAATCTGTCCCCACTTCACTTCCTTCCCCCTTAATAGTCTCTGCTAGTGACCTTCTATCTTCTTCACTCTACTGGAATGATATCCTCAAAGGACAAATGGAATGATTCTTCTTGCTAATGCTTGCTTCAAGTGTCCTCCGCAAACTACCCACTTTCCTACATCTTCCTCATTTTGCCCTTTATCAACAGTCTCATTCCTGTCACTCCTCAAGAAGCATGTAGCACCACCACCCGCAGTGCCTCAGAAGTAGTGGTGCTATTTCCTGCTCAGCTTTGTCAGGGCCCCACCCTTCTTCTCCGTATTATGATTAAGACATTTTTCCTGCCATCAGGATGCTTGCGGTCTGGTGGACAAGAGACAAATACAGAGCAAACTTCAATATAATATAGAGCTACGCCAGACATATGTACAGAGATCCATGAGAAAGCCTGTTACATGCTAAGTATCTGGTGTCCATTATCAGATTTAAATTCTCAACTCTGTCTAACTGCCCATTTTACAAATATAGAGAAGTTTAAATAGGTTTCCAAAGTCATGTTACTGAGCTGCATAGCAAAGATTCTAACCAAGATTTGTTTTAAGACACACTCTTCCTTCCAAACTACTCCCAATGTCACAAAGTGGCACTGTTACCTTTTTGGATCTCACCTGAAAGGCACCCAAAATGACTTGGAAAGCTCTAGAGAAAAATAGACAAGAGAAATATATACCTCCCTAAGGAAACCCAGAGTCTGGAGATTTGAGTTCTAATTCCACTTTGAGACAAGCCTGAGCGATGTCTCTTCCCTACTTTCCTCGCCTGTAAAATGAGGAGGCTGCATCAGATGATCTATAGCCCTTTCTGACTCTAACATACTACATGCTCTTTTCTGCCTCTTTGACACCTTTCCTCTCCAGGCCCCGAGCTGAAGCATTTGACCCCTTGGTACTGCGCTCCTCTGTGTACACTTTAGAGAGGTCCTGTATTCTCAAGGCTCACTACTTCTACTTCCAAGATACTGACACTCCCCACATGTTCATCTTTAGCCTGACTTTTCATCCAAGCACCAATTCTACATTTTCTTCTGCCCTCCTACATGTTTCCATATGAACAGACTATGGCCTCAAAATCAGCTTATTCCTGAATTCAACATCTCCCCTTCAAAAATCAATGTTCCCTTGGCTTTTCCATTTCTCTCAATAACGCCGTAATTCACCTGGTCACTTAGGCTTAAACTTAGAGGAGTCATTTAATTTCTTCTCTATTTTCACAATTAGTGAAGTGCTAGGCCTGCAATTATACTTGATAGGTAGTTCTCATGAGAGATAAAATTGTAGTATTTTCCTCCTAAAACGTAGAATTTAAATATATTTTAAGGCTCCTAAGTCTCTCCTTTATTTTAAATCAGCTGTTGACAAATACAGCCCAGGAGCGAAGACCTGTTTTTATACATAAAGTTTTATCAGAGTGCACTCAAACACAGTTGTTCACAGGTGGCCTGTGGTTGTTACTAGCCAATGTTGAGCAGCTGCAACAGAGGAGTCATTGCAAGACCCCGCAAGGCCTAAAATATTTACTACCTGACCCTTTATACAAAAAGCTTACCAAACTGCTCGAAATAAGCAATTTCATTCTCTTCACTGTATTCTCCCCTAAAGTATAGCTATGGTCCCTTCACTTGTGTTTTACCTCATTCTTTCCCAGATCCAATCTATTCTATCCCACAGTTGCCAAACAAATCTTCCAAGATCACCATTCCGGCATTATCCACCAGCTCAATGGTTTCCTTCTGCCAGTCCAAACAATTATACATTCCTTCTGCTGGTATTTAAAGCGTTCCCAACGTCTACACCCCCAAATTATTTTATTTCACCTCACACTATCTAATACTAACCCCCTGTTCTGGTGTGGCCAGTCCCCTCACTATATCACTAAAACGTGGTGTTCATTGCCCTGCACACCTGCTTTTCTTTTTTTCCCTGCCCATCCCCTACACTTCTTTTTCTCTAGTTACAAAAATTCTACCCATTTTACATACTCCAGATCAAATCACATCCTTTCTATATAGTCAACAGCTCTGGCCTACAGAGGTTTCTCACTCCTGATCTCCTATGATAACTGGTGTCAATACCAAACATTTGCACAACCATACTCTGTGTCTGAGCATTTATATGTCTTTATTTTACCACTGATACTATGAAATACCTGAGGGAAAGAATTCAGCATTATAATTTTTTGGGAATTCCCACTAAACCTGGTACAGTGCTGGGCCCCAGAAACTCTTGCTGAATTGAAGCAAAGTCAGTACATTTTTAATTACTTACATAATCTCAGTCAATCTGATGTGCCAGGGAAGAAAGCCTAATGTGCTCTCCACAGGACCAAACTTCAATACTACATCAGGATCAGGAAAACCATTTGAACCTTGAAAAGAAAGAAATACACACGAACTTCACATGCACTGCTTACAAATAAAATGACCAGGGGAAAAACCTGTTTCTCAGATCGGCTTCTTGTGCTTTATTAGTTCTCTTCAGACTTACGTATCCATACCCTCATCCCACTGCCCAACATATACTTTAATATCTATGTTATTTCCAAATGTAGAAGTTTTCTGTAAAGTTCATTTAACTGTATTGATTACCTGATAAAGAAGGGTAACCCGATTCCCACCCTAAACCTACTAGCATCTCCCAAATCCCATCTATCTTTCAAGTCTCAAGTGTTCTCACAGCATCCTGGGAACCACACTGCTTTAAGGAAACAAATGCTTTTCTGGTCAGAGTTAAACAACTTCAAATGAGAAGAAAAAAAGTAACTACTCTTCTTTCTACCCCCATACCCTCATTTTATAACTAAGGAACCAGAAACACCAACTCCCAACTATACCGTACAAATGTTTTCAATGTTCCCCAGAGCCCAAGCTCCCTAGAAGGGGAAAAGGAGACAAAGACATGGCCGTTTTTTGCTTTACAGCCTGGCTTGAGAAAAAAAGGGGATAAAGATATCTGAGCTGCTGTAAGATAAATTTTAAAATAAAAGTCACTGGTATAAGAGAAAATATGCTACAATCCAAGAGACACAGGACCCAACGTTTTCTAATAACCTCAGTTCTGCCCCTAGCTTTCTTGTCACACAAGCTCTCTAGGGCTTAGTTCCTTCACTTGTTAAATAAGGAGACTACATTAGATGGCACCCAGTAGTAATAAAGAATTATTTTCATAACAGAGTGTCTTTAAAGTCCATGTTGGCAGAGTGAATGGACTAAGTAAAAGAACACATATTCCTCTGCCTGATGAAAAAGCAAATACTTTATTAAAAAATAATAACAAGAAGGGACTAACAGGTAATAGTGTTATGAAGAAGGTGATAAATCCTCTCAAAAATTGGACAAAACCAATCACTTAAGGGCACTGGATATTAACCAGAAGGAAATTTTTATTCTTTAAAAAAACAAAACAAAGGAGTACCAGCTAGAGTTTCAGCTTAAGAATGGTAAGAATCTTTGGCCTTTCTGCCTGGGAATGCTCCCAATGCTCATACCTCTACCTGCAATCAGTTGGAGAAAACCATAGTTTTACCAGCACAGGACTGACAGCAAAAACTAGCAGGTTTGCTGCTTGTAGCCAAAAGATATGGACCCAGTTTAGAATTGGAGGTTGTCAGCAGGAAGGAGGGGGCAATGGTGAAAACCTATGGTTTTGCTAGCTCAAAGTGTCAAACTCAAAGGGATTGACAAGCTGACCCTAAAATGTATATGAAAATGCAAAGGACCCCAAGTAGCAAAAAATAAACTTTGAAAAAAATATCAAAGTTTAAAGATATACACTACCTGATTTCAAAGCTTACTATAGTAGGGTACAGGAACCAAGGAAATGTAGAATTATAAGAAAAGAATATAGGCCAACGGAAGAGAATAGAAAGCCCAGAAATAAACGCACAGACTTACGATAAACTGATTTTCAATGAAGGAGCCACAGTAAAAGGGGAAAAGGTTAGTCTGTTCAATAAATGGTGGTAGAAGAAAAACTGGCATCCTAAACCTCACACCATTCAAAAAGCTGGGTCAAAATGGATTACATATTTAAATCTAACAGCTAAAGCTATAAAAATTCTAGAAAAAACATAGGAAAAAATAATTGTGACTTTAATTAGGCAAAAATTTCTTAGATATGACCCCAAAAGCATGATCCACAGAAGAAAAATTGATAAATTGGATTTCATAAAAGTTAAATAAAACCATTAAGAAAAAGGAAAGGTAAGCCATATCTTATCTTAGTATAAAAGATTTATACCAAGAATATGTAAAGACCTCTTAGAATTCAATAAGCCAACAACCCATTAAAAATAGGCAAAAGATTTGAACAAATGAGAAAAAGCATGTGAAAAATGCTCAATATCATTAATCATTAGGAAAAAATGTAAATTCAACCACAATGAGATACTTACTATTTATTACACACCTACTAGAATGGTTAAAAAAATAAGAATAGGGAAAAAAAAGGAAAAAGGAAAAAGGAAAAAGGAAAAAGGAAAAAGGAAAAAGGAAAAGGAAAAGGAAAAGGAAAAGGGAAGGGAAGGGAAGGGAAGGGAAGGGAAGGGAAGGGAAGGGAAGGGAAGGGAAGGGAAGGGAAGGGAAGGGAAGGGAAGGGAAGGGAAGGGAAGGGAAGGGAAGGGAAGGGAAGGGAAGAGAAGAGAAGAGAAGAGAAGAGAAGAGAAGAGAAGAGAAGAGAAGAGAAGAGAAGAGAAGAGAAGAGAGAAAAGAAAAGAAAAGAAAAGAAAAGAAAAGAAAAGAAAAGAAAAGAAAAGAAAAGAAAAGAAAAGAAAAGAAAAGAAAAGAAAAGAAAAGAAAAGAGAAAAGAAAAGAAAAGAAAAGAGAAAAGAAAAGAAAAGAGAAAAGAAAAGAAAAGAAAAGAAAAGAAAAGAAAAGAAAAGAAAAGAAAAGAAAAGAAAAGAAAAGAAAAGAAAAGAAAAGAAAAGAAAAGAAAAGAAAAGAAAAGAAAAGAACAAGCCTAACCAATACTATGTCTTGTCCAAGATGTGGAGAATCTAGAGTCTTTTGCTTTGCTGGTGAGATGTAAAATGGTACAGCCTCTTTGGAAAACAGTTGGCAGTTTCTTAAAAGTTAAACATTCACTCACCACACAATCTAGCAATTTCATAAGTTATCTACCTAAGAAAGAGAAAAGCATGTCCACATAAAGACTTGTACATGAATGATCATAACAGCATTACTCAAACAAACCAAATGACATCAACAAAATGTCGTATATCCATAAAATAAAGTACTATTCACCAATAAAAAATAATGAATTACTAACACATACAATATGAATGATCTTCAAAACTATGCTGAGTAAACACAAGTCATAAAGGCTATATATTATATGATTCTATTTATATAAAATTTCTAGGAAAAGCTAAACTATAGTCACAAAACAGGTCAGTAGCTGCCTCATGCTGGGGGTAGAAGAGGAGAGGTTACTGCAGTCACAAGAGAACTTTTGGGGTGAGTTATTCCGAGGGCTTTCTTCTGTGAAGTTAATGAGTTAACTTACAGATTGTGCGCATTTTCATTTATCATCAGTCTACAACTCTTGAAGACAACACCTGGGCTCAATACTTTCGCACTTCTCCAAAATAAATGAGTAAGACAGAAAGTATGTGAATGAACAAAAATGTACATCTAAAATTGTATGGCTGTGTAGAAGTTATCAGTGAACATGCACTAGTTATAACTATTGCCTTTCTTCAACAGGGTCAAGGACAATGCTCCAAAAAGGGGGACTATAAAGTGAAGGCCAAAAGTTCCTTGGGAGCTCTAGAGAGAATACGCAAACTGAAGGCCTTTATAGAAGAAAAAGGCCTTTATAGAAGAAGGCCAGCTGAAGAAAAAGAAATAAAATGCTGTATTTGGTATGAAAGGACAAATAGAGTGGTATGATTGGTATATCGTAATAGAAGGAACCCTAAAAAAGGAGTCATGGATGACAGGAAGATTACATTCTTGGGACTGCTTCCTAAATAACTATTAAGTTCAAACTTAACAGAGTTCAAACTAAAAGGAAAGGGGGGGGTGATATTATAGTATAATAAAAAAATATACATATTTGGTCTTGTCCCAGTTTCCTGGCACAGAGCTCCTAAAACCCTAGGCATTTCCAGAGTGATAGGGGTAACGAGAGTATCTTTTGTTATTCATAAGCCCCTTTCAACCACAGCAGAGTTTGTTAATAAGGTAACTCTTGGTAGGCCCCTAGATAGCTTCAGGATAGGGGCCAATTACCAGAGGAATTTAACCATGTGATTAGAGGCTTGTAACTTTCAGCCACCAACCTCCAGGTAGGAGAGAGGGGCTGGAGACTGAGCTCAATCAATAATGGCTCATGATTTAATCAATGGTGCCCAGGTAATAGAGCTTCTATAACCCCCTACAGGACAGGATTTGGAGAACTTTCCAGGTTGGTAAACACAATGAAAGTGGTGTACCCAAAGAGAGCATGGCTACCTGATACCTATACCAGAGGTGCATTAACTCCCCAACTCCCCGCCACAACCTTGCCCTGTATACCTCTTATATTTGGCTTTTCCTGAGTTGTATCCTTTGTAACAAATGGATAAACATAGCTGCCTTCCTGAGTTCTGTGAGCCATTTTGGCAAATTATCAAACCTTAGGAGGGAGTCATGGGAACACCTATTTATAGCTGGTTGATCTGAAGTACAGGTGGTCAGAGAACTGCAACTAGCATCTGAAGTGAGAGTGGTCTTGCATGACTGAGACCTGGTAGAATCTAACTGTGGGTACTTAGTATTAGAATTAAAATAAATTGTTGGACACCCAGTTGGTGAATTAGAAAATTCATTGTTGGTATAGAAAAACATCCCAGAGGATGGAAGGGTAATAAGCAGAAGTCCTCTTTTTAAGAATATCCATCACTCCCCGCCCCAAAATCCTCTTAGGTCCCCTCCTTTACCAGTAAGTCCTCATGCAAATGAGTTGACTACAAATTTTGTTATCTCAAAACCTTTTTCACATAGGATCTTAAACTTCAGAAACACAACACTTATAACAACAACAAAAACAACAAAATCAGGCTTTAAAATGTGAAAGGAAACCTAGATATTCTTCTTCATACTGTGTATTTAAGGGAAAAAACTAAAAACAAATATGTATGACTTACTAAGTAAACTGTCTAACATATGCACATCCAAATCTGTGGATTTCTTTTGCTGCTGGGCTACTAACTGGCAAAATTCCTGAGCAGCTCGCACAATATCTGCTTTTCCATCTTCTGCAGACAGGACCTTCACTGCCGATTGGCAATTTAAAACTGGAGGAAAACACAAACAAGACATTATAAAAACACCCTCTTCCAGATATATTTCAAAATCAGTTTCAAGATATATTAAGTTCAGACCCAAATAAAGGTACATTTCTTAAAGGACACAAGAATCATTTAAGCCCTTCAATTTCCATATCAAAACATACTTAAGCTTACTTTCCTCTGAAAGGACCCACACACATCACATTTGTGTATGTATTTATATACTGCCTTCTTTGTAAAGTACTCAAAATGACCTTATACCTGTGAATAAATCCTCTGGCAAATAGGAATTTTAATTATAGGGTAAATTACAATTTCTGTAAGTCTAAAACAGCATCTACAATTATATTAGTTAGTAGTAACAAAGGATCAAAGACAAAAAATGTCTTTTAATAGATGTATTGTCTATAACACATACCCACCTTATCAAATTTATGATTCTATCCAAGATATTTTACAATTGACAGGATTCTAGATAATGATAGCAATGCCAAATTCTTGTCTAAAGAGATTCCCGCCAACCCCACATAAAAACCATTTCAACATTCCTAATCTAGAAATGTGTTCACTCTTTGGATTCTATTTTGAACAAGTTATAAAATCTGCCTGGTTCCTGGTGGCTTATGAGTTAAATAAAATCTTTAACGTGTTTATTTTTTAATATCTATGAAAGTGATGATTTTACCTTTTTCTGAAAATTATTAACAAACTTAATAAAGTCTAAATCTGATGATTAAAAATGGTGACAATAAAGGCTAACAGGGTGAAATGAATGATTAAATGAACAAGTGACAGAATTTGCCTTGAACCATAAAACATGTCTGCTTGTGTTAGATATTCAACCTTATATTCAGGCTTACCTTGATCATCTTTGTCATTACTATTTGCAAACTCTGTTGAGTATTTGGAGCAATCTAAGCCCAGAAGTTCCTGCTGCTGTTTTAAAATTTCATCCATCAATCTGGAATTATTTCTTTTGAAAATACCTTTTAAAAAAAACACAACAAGTAAATCCCAAATAGGGTAATTTATCCTCTTTAATAAATAGTGTATATTTGCTGTGAAAACAATGCTGGATCCAGAACTGAACAAATGCGAAATGTAGTGATGACTAATTCTAAACTAGAATTCTGAAAGGAAATTATAACAATAGAACTTGGTTAACATAAGAACCTAGCTTCAGGCTAATGTCCAAAACAAAACAAAACAGAGGTAACTATGTGGTATCAATATAAATATGATAGAAATTTAGACCTAGAAAGAAATTTTAAGAGATTTACTCAACAACTTTATTTACAGATTATGAAACTGAGACCAAATGTCCTCAAGGGTCTCGTCCAAGAATTTATAAACTGCAGCAGTGGTCTACAGTACCTATCTTCCAAATTCCTAGCCTCATATAATTTCCTTGCAGATTTACTATGCATATTCAAAACTATAACCTCAATTTGATTAGTTTTTTTAATGGTAGAGGGGCCAATATGAATTATGTAAAAAGTAGAAAATAGATAACACTAACAAAATTTAGTAAATTCAGCCCTGGCCAGGTAGTTCAGTTGATTAGAGCATCATCCCCATATGCCAAGGTTGAGGGTTTGATCCCTGGTCAGGGAACAGGCCAGAATCAACCAGAGTGCAGAAATAAATGGAACAACAAATCAATGTTTCTTTCCCTCTCCCTCCCTCTCTGTCTCTCTAAAAATATCAATCAATCAATAAAATTTGAAAAAGAAAATTCAACGAAGTGTGGACATATGCCATGTAAAACTGATCTGATTCTCCAACCATGCACAGGAAAGTTAAAAATTTGTCATGCCATCGAAAAGGGTGAAGGAACGATGTGACATACCTTTAACATAAAGCTAATATAAAGAGCCCTAACTAAAAACAAATGACAAGTTTTGGTTATTTTCAGAGAAGTCTACCTTCTAGTGGCCATTGCTTTTTTGGCCTTTACCAAGTGTTCCTCTCAGTCAGATATGATTTTAAAAGAGTTCAAAGATTAACTGGGAGAGAGAACATAGTAAATATATAAAAATAGCACAGAAGCTGCTTAATATGCTTTATATAAATACCAACTTGGTAGTATACATGTAATAGCAGTTCAAAGACAAAAGCAGTCTCCATTGGTAGGTAAAAGGCTTTAAAAAATAAGCAACACTTGAAAGAAGAAAATGGAAAGGACATTTAGATGGAGAAAATGCTTAAGAAAAAACATGGAATGCTCAAAAGACAGACAAATGCTGCCGGTGCAAAGGATCTGAGAAAAGGGGCAAGGGGGCAGTCCTAATTTTTATTTCATTTTGTCTGCTCAATGGGTAACCAACAATTTCTGAGCAATGTGGAATGTGTGGAAATCTATTTCTTCAAGAAAATTAACCTGGTAACAGTACAGAGAAGGCCAGTAAGCAGACTACTGCAGAAGTCTATACATATTTTGATAAAGCAATGGAAAAGGATTCACTACAAAGGAAGAATTGATAGAATAAAGAGATGACTTTAATTTAGAGATGAACGCAGACATTTCCATGGCTTTAATCCCTGGTATTAGAAAATGAGAACATCTCTTTGTTTTAAGTAGAGAAATTTTACAAAAAGAACTGGTTTGAAGGAAAAAAGTTTACTTTTACATAGCTGATGATAGAATATTTGGATAAGAGTTTATTGTAAAAGTAATTAAGAGACATGGGGGAACAATGTTCAAAAGAGGTTGTCATGTGAGTACCACATGGGTAGCAATCTTACCTGTTTTTTTTACTGGGAGCCAGCATAGTGCCTGGTACAGAAGACACTCAACAAATAAACATCTACTAAAAGAAGATGACAAGTCAGAGACTGGCTGGGGGACTGGGAAAGGCCTCTTTAGGGCTAAGCGGCTTTTCAGCTGGCCCCTGAAGAATTAGGAGAATTTTCTAGGTGTGAGGATGGAAAGGTAGCATAACAAAAACGGAGACGGGGATGTAAATATACATTCAGGAGTCATCCTCCTTAAGGCAAGAGCGACACACAGAAGAAATAATAAACATAATTTCCAAAGGTAACGGAGTATGCATGGAGAAGAGCAGAGGGCTAAGAATGTCGCTCCCTAACAAAGACCACAATCATTAAGACTCTCAGCTGGGAAAGATAAAGGAGAATATTTTGTAACAACTATGTCCAGATCAAGATTAAACACAACAAATATATTCCCAAACACAAAGAAAATTCTTAAGGAAAGTGATTTATATCAGGAGCTATTTGGAAGGCAACTATGCTCACCACCTTAACACCAACATCAACTCAGGAGCTATTTGACTAGCACTGTTTAGAACAGTAATACTTGTATAGTAACACAGGTGTATAGAATATAATCATTAGCCTCAAGTCAATAATAAAATTCACATGTATTACACAAAAATAGCATATAAACTTTTGATACAGGCTTACAATGGTTGCTGGGTTTCCAATTTCCTATGCAAAAAAATAAAAAAAACTTAGACCACACTTTGGTCTATATCGTAGTTATAAATTGTGGAAGGCATACAAATTTCAAAATTTAAAAACATCAAATTTCTACAACACTACTGCCAGGACATAAGTTTATTAAAAATAAAATGTTAAATAAATCTATTTACCTTCCCATCCAGATTAAAATGGGAAAGCTTTTCAGAAACTTGCTCTCTCCAGTGCAATGATGACACTCTTCATCAGCAAAATGGTCCACACTTGTGTCTTTATTCTTTCCTTCTCAACATTTCTGAAGCATTAACACTGACCACCCTGCTTCCTTCCCAAAATCCTATCCTCATTCAAGCTTGTCTGAATGTCCTCTCCCTGTTCACCTTTCAGTCAGTTCCTTGAACGGCCCCTTCTCAATTTGCACTACATGCTTTTCCTCTTTCCAACACCCTCCCATCCCCCATCCAGTCCCAGTCCCTGTCCCTATGTCAGTCCTCTCTTTCTGCCCAAGCACTCCTCCTTCTCTGACCCTAGTTACTCATAGGATTTTAAAACCACTCCAGACCAGGACAGGGTAGGATAAGTGATGCAAAATTTAAGGGGTTGCCCAAAGCTCAGTGATTAAGATAAACAATAAATTAATGCAAAACATCCATGAACAAAACATTAAAATTTTAAGTAAAAACGGGATTAGCATTTGGTTCCTATCATTTCCAGTTCATTCAAACATCTAACCCTACCCAAAAGTTCTGTAAGCATCTGAAAATGAACACATCTAAAATACAGCAGTTTATATTTTAAAGACCTTGTATTACATCAAGTTAAAAAAAAAAAAAGAGAGAGTGAAACTTGTATGCATTTAGGGACAAGGCCTGGAAGAGAAAAGGCAATATGAAAACAGTAAATATAGAAGGGTGGTGGGAAAACAGGTGATTTAAAATCTTAACTGCTGTTTATATAACTAATAAATAAAAGAAAAGCTTAGCCCTTCTTCTTGTTCTTTTTCTAATAAAAGCATCACTACTTGCCCAGTCACCCCAGGCATCTTCTCTACTTTCTAGCATATCACCACCACCTCTTCAGTCCCCTATGAATATGCAGAACCCACATACTCTTCTACAGCAATGCTTCCTGTACCCATTTCCTCTTGTCCATCTGACATCATTGTATTTAGCCCAGTTATTAATTAACTGGAAAGGAACAAAGGGAAGGCCAAATATTATAGGCATGCCCATAATAAGGTCTGGGTGACGTAGGGAAGATGATTACCTGTCAGTCACACCTGAGAGCCAGAATAGGCGTGGTCACTCCAAGTGCAAAATGATTTGAGCTACAGAAGCTCTAGAACAAAGGAGTTCCCCTCTCTTGCTCTCTTGGGACTCCTGTTGCAGGGGGGTGTTCTCACACTCCTGCATTGTCCACATGGCTCAGGGCCATGTGAACCCCACACAAAATGGACTAATGGACTATAACTAGTCTGATGCTACACGGGACTGTCTTTGCTCCACTTTGGAATGGAAACTCTGAACACTGGCTTTGCTTTTAGCTCTGCTGGATCCCCAACTGCACTGTTCCCACGGCTGGTTTAAGGGAAATGGGACTTTGCAACCTGAGGGATATAATACCATCTAATAAAGCTTTCTACCACATCTTACTGTCCCGTGGTGGACTGGGAAAATTCTTATTCCAGCGGCACCCCAAGAATCTCACTCTCACTACTAACGGAAAAGGGCAATTCATGCAATTCTCCGATAACACATTGTCCCCACTGTTTCAAACAACAATCGTCTTTATAATATTACAACCACCTTCTAATGCATCTTTCCTGCCCCTTCTCATGTATTGCTAGACTGACTACAAGATTAATCTTCTCTGGGTATATCTTCAATCCTGGCATATTCCAACTTTATTATCGTCAATGGCTCCCCAAATACTGAATGTATTAAGAACAAGCTGGTCAGATCAACATTAACATTCCAGCCTATGCTTCCATACTTGGTGGGAAATAATTTATACTTATGAAATAAATTAATCTTTCTATTTCTCTATAGTACCATATTGCCAGCAAGTTAGATTGCCTTCTATTTCTCCAAAAACACAGGAAGTGACACCAACTGTGAACCTTTGTTATGTTACCTATGCAGCCCCACACCTGTAAAATTCTACTAATTCTTCACAGGCCAGCTGAAATGTCACTTATCCTCAATCCACCAGCCAGATGTGCCCCATTCCTCCTGACTCTCACCCCCTCCAAATACACACATTTTGTTTACACTCCTTAACAGACCAATATTGTACATTTTATTACAGTTACAGTTTAACCCCACCCCCCACCCACTAAACTGTACTTTGTTGTGAACTTGTCTAACTCATCTCTTTTCCCCTAGGGCACCTTCCACATAGCAGGAGTTCAATGTTTATTTAATAAACTGAATTATCGGTGCACAAAATGTCACCTAACAACAGCAAAACCTAAATGAACATGTCACTGAATGGAATTTTTTTTTAAATTTCCGGGAACTTCTCACAACAAAAGCAGATACTTCCTTATTGCACACAGACAGAAATTCTGTTAAAAAGGAGGAATATCACTCAGAGACATAGTTAAAAAGTATCTTTTATAAAGGCTTTCATAAAGTTATTTTAAATAGAACGTTTGTCTTGGCTGATTTGGATAAGGAGATGAAAATTAAAAAAGTATAGTGCCTGAGAAATGCTAAATTCATAGATAAAACAGATTATCAGCAAGATGACTCCTGATACGTCATAGCCTGACCCCCATCCAGAAATCTGATTATATTACGGTACTTATCTCACTTACACATAAGCAAGATTACAACCTTACAGCTTTCTTCAGGATTTAAAGTCCACATACACACTTTACATGATACACAAGAAATGCGACAAGATGTAAGTGTGCATTGGACTGAGACAGGCAATTCCTCTAACAATACTAAGTTTATGTGAAGATTCCTTTTCTCATATCATAATTCATCTTGTTTGCTTTCATAGAATCTAAACTAAAGCCAAAATGATATGATTAAAGTAAAGAAACTATCACAGAAGTCATTTTATGTAAAAGGAGGCTGAGACTACATTCATTGAGGAATAAATGATCTAAGAGGAAAAACATGCAAATGCTCAGATTTTTTAGAAAACTGTGTTTTACAGAATTATATAGTAATGAGCTACAAGCATTATTCCATCCCATCCTTTTACAGATGAGGAAATAAGACCCATAAAGGTCAAGCAATTACCCTTGGTCAAGAGTCTTAAGAGTTTAGCGTGAAATCCAGGTCTCCTGGTTTTTAATTATTCAGTTCAGTGACTATTTATAACACAGATAAAGAATGATGAATCCAGTTTACTATTAAATTTTGAATTCTCCCCTCAAAAAAGTTAAACTTCATAAAATAAAACTGACCTTTTCACAAATGAAAGGTATCTTTTGAAAAAGGTTCCCCAGGGCTAACATATAATTCTTTAAGAATGTCTTGGGACTATAAATTAAATTTTTGCAAAAATGATTTAAAGAATTTTACATTATGTTTTGTTGCTCTCTCAATTTCCCAAGTATAAACTATGTGGAAATATATATAGAAAAGATAATATGGAAGAGCCAAAAATATTTAAAGCACACACATGCACACAACCACAAAAATCTACAGTTTCCATGAAAGAATAAAATATTAGGCTAGGAAAGCTGGGCCTTAGAGAGGCTACAATGTTTTTGACATTCCCTAATAAACACTATATACTTTGAGGGCCAAATGTAGTTCTTTTTATATTCTAAAAAATACCTCTCTTAAATTCTAATATTAAAAACTATGTAAGATGTTCAGAGTTTAGAAAATAAAGGAATGTCCCCTAATCATCCATCCACTTTACCATTATAACACAACTATTTCTAGTTTTAATATTTCCTAGTCTTTGTCCACATGCATGTGCAGTCCTGCACGTGATCATGCAATTCTGTATCCTGCTTTTTTCACTTGTATAACATGAATCCTTCCTTGGTGCTAATCTCATGATTATTTTAACAATTGCATTTTTAACAGGAAAGGCCTTACTGATTTTGTTCAGCTCTTAAAATATAAAAATCAATACTTCCTCAGCTGAAATCATTACCATTAAAGATACCACATATTCCCTTAGCATTTAGGTTTTCACAATATTCAAGAAAAACAAAAATGCCAATGTAACTGGTGAGCACAGAAATTAAGTGCAAAGAGGGGAATTATCAGAGATGTAGGCAAAGGTCTTAACCTGAAGGGGTCTGTGAGCTTTGGTAATGAGCTCAGAAAACATTTCAAGTACAATAAGAAGCCAGTGATTGAAGGTTCATAGTTTGAATAATGTTATCCAAAAAAATCACTTTGCTGGTAGGTGAAGAATGGATTATACAGTAGTCCCTTTTACCCATGGTTTTGCTTTCTGTGTTTCAGTTATCTGCAGTAAACCATGGTCTGAAAATACTCAATGAAAAATTCCAGAAATAAATAATTCATAAATTTTAAATTGCTACCTTTCTGAGTAGCATGACATCTCAAGGCATCCCATTCCATCTGCCCACAACTGTAAATCATCCCTTTGTCCAGCCTATCCATACTGTTAGTCACCTAGCAGTTGTCAAGGTTACCAGATAAGTTATCAGAGAAAGAGACCACATTCACATAATCTTCATTTCAGTATAGGGTTATTATTCTATTTCATTATTAGTTCTTTTTATTAATCCCTTACTGTGCCTAACTTATAAATTAAACTTTATCACAGGTATGTACAGTAATGCACTGGTTAATGATGTTTTAATTAACGACAGACCACATATAAAATGGTAGTCCCATAGCCTAAAACAGATTATAAGCAAAAAGTTTGATTGCGATGCTGAAAGAAAAGGCTGGACCTTACCAAGATGTTGAATTTAGCTGCTCTGGCTAGTTTAAATAAAAAAGGAGACTCGGCACGCCATCCAGCCCCAGTATCTACTCATGACTAGGGGCCAGGAGCGGGCCAGGAGCTGGCCAGGTGGGGAGCCCAGGAGCGTGCCCTGCCAATCCCTGCAGAGACATAAGCACACACACTCCTGAACACACATTCCCTTCCCTTCCCTCCATTTCTCTTTATCTTTCTTTCCTCCCCTTCCAGTTCCTCTCTCTCCCCCTTCTTTCTCCTCTCAAGCTTTCTCTCTCTGGGTCTCTTTCATCTGTTCTCCTTCCTCCTGACATCCACTCTCCTTCAAAGGGAACCTCCCTCTAATCCTCTTCCTGCCCCAGGTATACACACACATACACACTTTCTCTTTTATACTGAATTTTTACTGCATCTTTTCTGCTTAGGTATATTTAGATATACAAATACTTTCCACTGTGTTGCCATTTCCTACAGTATTCAGTACAGTAGCATGCTGTACAGGTCTGTAGTCCAGGAGCAATAGTCTATACCATTTAGCCTAGATGTGTAGTAGGCTATACCATCTATATTTGTATTGGTACACTCTATGATGTTTATACAGTGATGAGATGACTAATGACACATTTCTCGTAACATATCCCCGTTGTTAAGTGACACAGCTGTATGCATATTAAAATATATATATAGGGTTTAGTACTATCTGCAGTTTCAGGGGGTGTTAGAATGGATCCCCACAATAAGGGGGAGGGGTGGTCCAGTATAGGGGCCAGAATAGAAAGGAAGACAACCAGGAGACTAGAGCAATAATCCAGGCAAAAGATAGTAATTCAACCTTGGGTGGCTGCAATGAAGTACCAAAACAAGTAAAAAACTTCAGATATTTTCTAGCAGTAAGACCAAGCAGGCCTGTTGAAAGACTGCAGGTGGAACATGATGTAGAAAAAGACTTACGTATAACATCTAAGTTTATAGTTTGAGCAATGGTTGGGATGTAGTAGTATTTAGTGAGATAGGAAAAACTGAGAGCAAGGCAGAGGTCAACAAACTACTGCTAGTAGGACACAGCCACATGGCTGCTTTCTGGCTACACCAGCAGAGTTGAGTAGTTGAAACAGGGACCATATAGCCCACTAAACCTAAAATATTTTCTAGCTGACCCTTTAAGAAAATGTTTGTGGAGCCCTGATCTAGAAGACAAAGCAAACAACAAAAAGACAAGCACATACAAACAGCACAAAACTCTAGGACATCCCAACATTTAGAAGTGGAGCAAATGAGAAGCCAGATATAAGGCTCAAAAGAAACAGGCAATGAGATAGGAAGAAATCCAGCCATACGTGTTATCACAGAAGCCTGTAGACAAAATATTTCAAAGAGGGGGAATTAAGTATACCCTATCCACCTATTTGATTATATACGGTATTCGGGTACCTTACTGGAGCCTTTAAAAGTCTCTAGTATATTAGTTAAAATGATATTTTAGAATGATATTGGTTTCAATATCTAGACTACCTATACCATACTATGGCATCTACACATTAACCAGGCCATAAAGCCATGACCTAATATTTTTTCAACGTAACACCAACTAACAAGGAATTTAATTAGACAAGTGTTCAATCAGCAAATCTTATCTGTATCCCTTAAATACATCTAACATCAAGTATTTATAAGGACAAGGGAAGCAAAGGGGAGAAAAGTGAGATAAACACTGAAATAAAATCTCTTAGTTAACAAAGCATCTCTCCAACTACAGAATCAAAGTAATACCTCTTTGTAAATAAGTGCAGTCATTGAAGCAGCCTACTTTTCTTCTTTTTAAACTGGACATCCATGGAAGTTACTAGTGGTTACCCTCATTTAATTCTCTAACAAACAAATTATAACACTACTGGAGGCGAACTTCAGAGAGGAAAACATATATTATATAAAGCAATTATTTAAGATAAAATTAAAAAACTGCAATTAAAATTTTAGATGAATTAAGTAGTCGTAACAAAATAAATCTTATAATCCATTAAATAGCTTTACTTCAAGGGCGCCCCAGGATACCTCATAGAAAACAATTATACTGGAACTAGCATGTAGCAAGGGAACAGAAATGTGTAATGGTGGCATTGTATAGCAGGATGAGTGCTGGGTTTTCAGTCCCAGCTCTTCGGCAGAAGAAATGTGTAAAATGAACAAGCCTCGTGGGCTTTCTGTCTCTGGTTGCACACTTAAAAAATGCAACTATCGCCCAGCCAGGCGTGGCTCAGTGGTTGAGCGTCCACCTAGGACCCAGGTGATCGGGGTTCAATTCCGGGTCAGGGCACATGCCCGGGTTGCGGGCTGCAGCCGATCAATGACTCATCATTGATGTTTCTATCTCTCTCTCTCTCTCCCTCTCCCTTCCTCTCTCTGAAATCAATAAAGATATATTTTTTTAAAATAATAAATAATAAATAAATAAATAAATAAATGCAACTATCTTCAAAGACTCTGCTCACCTGACAAATAAGTAGTTTAATATAGAGCAGGAGCTCCATAAAGTTAAATTTATCTGATTAAAAAAGGAAAGTGATTCCTATGACTCACAGGATGAACATTTACAATAGTGGTATGAAGAAAATTCTATCTGCCTTTAAATATATTTTACCAATCATTTCTATCATCTGTAGATAATGCCACTTTACCAAGGTTCTCAGACGACCTTACATAATAAGGAATAATAAAAGTGATTGCATTGTGGTCATCTTCTCTTACCAGTAAAAGTCTTACCAATAATAGTTAAGTAAAAGCTTTGGAATAAAGTCTGGTTCAAATTCTAGATCTGCTCCTTGCTAGATATGAGGTATTGCTTTCTAAGTCTCAGTTTCTCAATGTGTAAAACTGCTAGTGATTTAACGTACCTCTTTGCATAGTATCTGGTACATAGGAAGCGTTCAGCAGAGTAATTATTGCCATTAAGTAAAAGTTTATTTTCATACATTGATCAAGTAGTATGGTAAAACAGAAGGCTACTGAGAGAATGAGGCCACTTCAAAAGTTAGAACCTTCCAAAGACAGCAAAACTAGTGGTGGAACAGTCGAGAGAGGCCATCTAGGAGGTGCTAATCAGAATGGACACACAAGACTCTGACAGCCTCCCAACAAGGAGCTGGCCCTTTGGCAGAAAAAGGAGCAGAGGACATTCCAGAATGCTAAGATAAGTGTGAAATTCTGTGCTAGAAGTGAATCATGCATAGGTAAAAATTAGAAATAGAATGCTCCTTTACATGAGTTACCCAATAAGGGAAGCCAGGTACACTAGTTTGCATTGTTCGGTATATTAAAATGTAATTCGCATTTATATTTCGACTTTTAATACTTCCGGCAACTCTGTATTTCAAAATAAGAAAAATAAAGCTTAATAAAATCATATCTGCCAACAGCATGTGTCAGTGTGCCAAATAAATAAGGAAAAAGCTATGTTCATTTTCCTCCACTATTTTAAGGCTTCTGGGTAGAATTTGTGTTGAGAAACAACTTATAACTCAGCTCACTATTCTTATTACAGAAAATGCAGTCTTCCTTTCAATTCAAGAAATATATACTGACTACATGCACAGCACTAGCTACACTCTGTAGCAGAAACAAAAATGAGGATTGATAGCATCTGAGGAGCTTAGACTCTAGGAAGAAAATTCAGGCACACATACATACACCAAAACTTTACAAAATAGAGAACAGAAGGACCTTTAGAGATGTACAAAGGTCTAAGGAGATTCAAGGATAGATAGAACAAGATTAGGAAAAAAATAGTAGAGAACGACTACCTAAGAGGTGACAGTTAGGATGGACTTACAAGGATCAATAATACCCTTCTGACAGGTAGATAGGCATTTACCAGGAAAAGGAGAAGAGAACACTTCAGGAGGAAGGAACATCAAGTAACCGAATTATGGAGGGAGCAGAGGTATACGAATACTGGGAAACAAATTGGGACGGTTGGCTGCACACCGAGCAGATCTCTGCAGTGGGTGAACATTCTGTACGCCCAAAAACATTTTGTAAGACACCACTATGGAAATGACACTAAAAAGAGCTACAAAATGGATTTCTTTTGTCTTCTACCGATTCTCACATAGAAGTCAATACCATAGTCTAGATCAAACTTATCCTAAGTAATATTAAGACCCACCCCGATTATCCTCACTCATGAAAAAAAAAAATGAAGGATGAATAATTCGATGTAAGACAAGTAACAGGGAGATTTGTGTTAGGGTCACACTTTAGGATACAAATGCATCATAAAGATCATTTGATAAAAACAGAGTTGCTCAGGTCCCGTTCCCTAATTTAGTCTGATCAATCACGGTGCTGAATCTGTATTTCTTACAAGAATCCCCAATGACTCACTCACAGATGGTCCTTGTTTTGAAAATACTGCCCTGCAGCAAGGTTCCCAGCAGGGCACCAGTACAGCTGGGCAATATGAACAGGTTCCACCACTGAAGATAATAATACATATCCAGATACCCTGGATCTAGGGATATTTGAGGTGAGACCTAGGCAAGCATAGCACCCCTGTGGCTATTCAACCAAAAGCCCCAAACTCCAATTTTTATACCATCCCAATTTCTTGAATTATAATCATGTAGAAAAAACAGCTTAGTCTCCCTCCATACTAGAATTCTGAGCTTAAGAAATTCCTGAGAAAACTATTCTAATTTGTGAAGCATAAAAGAATTACTGGCAGAAATTATTATAATCAAGTAATATTGCAGGCAGATGAAAAGAAAAGGATCAGTTTGCTGGCAGGAGTCAAACCACGGGAAATATCAATGGATTTTTTAGTCTAAGGACTAAATATAATTTAGAGCAATTATAATCAGAATATTCATTTAAAAACCTGCCACTAGTATTTATATATTTGCTTGTAATAAATTTTAGTAAATATCCCTAATTTGAGTGTAAACTCCTTAAGAGACACCATTTCTTATACTTCTTTGTATCCCAGTGCTTTATATCATGGAAGGTACTCAATAAATACGGTATTAGAATTTTTTTCTAAACTAAATATCTATATAGAAATAGCTGAAATAAAAGTTTGCTAGGGAAAACTGAGTAAAGCTTTAGAATCTATACTTCCCCTGAAAAGTACAACTCTTCTCATATATCCGCATGCCTTGCTCCCTTACACCTTTCAGGACCATACTCATTGTGAGTGGAAGACTGCTCGTTAGAGAATTCCAAGAATACACAGCTATCATTTCTACATCAGAGCAGGCTGGCGTTGTAGTACATTTTATAAATATTTAGCATTGAATTTTGCAAAGTAGTGGAGTAGGAGGCAGTTTTTCAAAGTTTTGATCCAAAATAAAATTAATCTGTCACTGATTGCCTTTAATATGCTGTCATATGGAAACATTTGAAATTATTAAATAAAGCATTATAAGGGGGGGAAAAGTCACTGTGGCTTTCCTAAGCCACTCCATTTAAAACTCCACCCCATCTCCACCACTGATTTGCAACATTTTATCCCCCTTCCCTGGGACAGTTTTCTTCATTATACTTATAATCTAATACACTACATATTTTGCTCATTTATAGTATTTGTCAGACTTCCACTAAAATTTAAGTTCCATGAACATAGGGACTTTTGTCTGTTTTGTTAACTGCTAAATACTCTTGTCTGGAACAGTATCTGGTACTTAATAGATATTCAATTGTCACCTGGTAAATGTATGAAAGACCCCATCAAATCAATAAAAACCAAGAATGGGTAAATGGAAAGTCTCTTATTTTATTTATTTTATTCAATGTTTTTTATAAATTACTGATTTTAGAGAGAGAGGAAGAGAAACATCAATGCAAGATAGAAACACCCATTGGTTGCCTCCAGCACACCCCCCCAAAATAGGATTTGAACCCACAACCTGGGTATGTACCCTGACCAGGTGCATAAGAGGACTCTCAACAACTGAGTCACATTGGCCAGCAGGGAAAGTCTCTTATTTTAGACAATGAAATTATTCCTTACCCCTTAAGAAATAACTAAAACAACTTTTATATTAGGACACAGAGTGCTCTCAGTTCATTCACTGAAAATGCTCTGTAAACCTCCTTTTGGTTGTCAGTCAGAACTTAGCTTCACTTCTTCCTTTTCATTACCAATGGTTTTCTGTTAGTGAATGACACAGGATACTTCTGAATTCAATTAGCAATTCAATAACAGGAATTTCGGGAACAAGGAAGTGTGGCAATATTATAACCTGCACTAGCAGGCAGTCACCCAAGTTAAACTAGTTAATTCTACATTTTCCTTTCCTACTAGAAGGTAAATGGCCCTTGCTTTAAAAGAATCACCTGGATAGAGTGATTCACTTTTAAGTCAATTCACCACATTGCTTAAACTTAAAGGATTCAACTAATTTCCATATCTGTTTCACTTATTTTGTTTCTCCAAGCAATGCATTTATCTGTTGCATTGCTTTCAGCAAAGACTGGGTGGCCTCCTAACACTCTCATCATTTCTACTCCTCTGCAGAGTTCTTTGGCAAGTTCCATGAAACGCTGACCCATGAGTATGTTCAACTTTACCCTACAGTGCAAGTCATCATTTGATGATGACAGGCTACATAGTCACCATATTACTTGCTGGATGCAAGAAATGTTATAATCAATCAAACATTATTCAAACACCCTGTAAGAGTTACCCAGATCTCAACTCACCCTTTCTGGGGAAGAAGAAAAAAAAACCCACAACCCACACTTAAACCTACCTAGCTTAAAAGATTTAAAGATTAAAATCAAGTTGTAGCTTCCGTGAAATTTAAGTTATTGAATAGAGAATAAAATCTGTAGTTTAAGTTACTGAACAAAGTAAAACATTGGTTTCTGTCCTTCATACCAATACTACTAAATCATTCTTTCACCAAATCTTTAAGGAAATTCCATTGCCTTCACGATTTGATTGAAACCCAAACATGACAATTTGAGCATTCCTCAAACTTTTCTCCTACTCATTCTGACATGTCCTGCTTAAATCTCATCTTTCTGCATGAACTTCTCAAGTTCCTCCATTCAGAGTTTCTCTTCTCCCTTTTCACAGTAGTTCCTTACTCCCAACATTTCTTGCTATTGACCATGTCACCTATGTGAGTATATATATGCCTAGTCCATGCAAGCCCCAGAGTCCATGGAATTAAATGTAAGATTCCAAGGACAGTGCCTAGCACGGTGCTTTAGGTTTGTAGCCACCTGATAAGTGTTTACAAAAATTCCCTATGGTGAAAATTCCCTCAATCAAAACTATGAGAAGACAGTTAGTGTCAAACACAGTGTGGGCCACTGAGGATCAAGGCTCCATCCCAGACCTCCCAAGACAGGGGACAGTTTTCTTTTCTCTCTATCCAGTCTCTCACATACTTTTCATAAGCTCAGTTCAAAAGCCTACTGGCCCCAACCACTCAGCTCAAGCATAAATCCCCCATAGCTTGACTCTGATCTAAGATGAGTGTCCTGAACCTCTCTGAAAAAACACTGTCGTGTAATACAAGGGCAAATGTGCAGAAAAGCACAGGCAGCTAAAACTTCTATTACTACCTTTGTGACTTTGGACAAGTCAGTGAATGTTGTGGATACTCCGCTCCCTCACTTGTGAAACAAAGGTATACAAATACCACTTACCTTCCTGGGGCATTATGAATAAGAACTATTTTAAAAACGTACAGACAGTTATTGAATCTAATTCAGGGACTTGGTGGGTGTTCAGGACAGCTTACTCTTCCCCGAAAGTGTTAGCACTGTAATTTGCACTTGAGGGCCGCCGTGGGCGGTGAGCGGCGAGCGCTGTGCCCCCGGCTACACCTGCGGGACGGGGGTCCCCGCGGCTCCAGCCACCCGGGCCCCTCCCCGCGCCCGGCCTCACCTTGGTGGTCGTAGACGCTAATGTAGGAGATGCCCACGGCCATACACCACACCACGAGGCTTGCGATGTCCGAGAAGCTGGTCTCCTGCTCCTCCTCGGTGATCACCAGGCCCATGTGCACCGGCAGCTTCTCCAGGGAACGGCCGTCCGCACGCCAGCGCAGCCGGGGGTGGGTGGCGCCCGGGCCCGGCCCCCCTCGGTGCCGGTGCTGCCGGTGGTTCCTGCCAGCAGCCGGGGGCTTGCGGAGCGTGAAGCCAAGTGGCGCTAGGACCGCGGCGGAGGCGGCGCGGCAGCAGCGCCGCCAGATCCAGTTCCAGGTGCCGAACCGAACGCGGAGCCAGTAGGTGAACGTGCGGAGCAGGCAGAGCAAAGCGTGCAGCACCCGCCACACCAGCTCGTACAGCCCCGTCATACTCCCGCGGCGCCAGGCTGCCCCTGCCCTCCCACACCCGCGGCGCGACGGCGTCTTATCTACCCCTGCGGCCGCCGCGGGCCATGGTTCCGCGTCCCCCGTCCCCGGCGCCCGAGCCCCTCTCCACCGCCAACACCTCACCTCGCCCCCGCCGCCATCTTCCTCCTGCCTGGGCAGCCCCGCCCCCGCCAGCGCACAGACAGTCCTGATTGGTCGGCGTGGAACTCGGACGTGGCTTCTGGGTTCCAAGAACTGGCCGGGCCGGCGCCGCGAGGGAGAGTGCGCGCCGGAACTAGGTGGGCGGGCGGCTGAGTCTGCCCCCTCGTGGTCTGGAGGAGTAGAAGCGGACGCCACTGACTGCGATGCGGGGCCCAGAAAGGGGCGTGTCGTCTCGGTAGGAATGGGTGATGGCAGGGACGCAGCGTCCCCTGGATCCTGGGCATCTTATATGTCTGTTTCCTCTCGTGGTCCTGCCAGAAACTGTTTCCAAGTAGGAAAATTCGTCCAAGGGGATTGGGAATTACAAATGCCAGAAAGAACCTAGGGGTAGAAAGGAGCCATGCTGGGATCAACCGGGGTCCCCTAAAGGAAGTGTCTGCAGAGGTGGAAATGCGCCCCTTGGAGAGGTCTTGCCCCTGTTCTCTGGTCAAACCTTCTAGCTAGGCTAATTCTACCAAGAGTGAGAATGAGAATCCTTAGTAATGTTCCTGAAACATAACTCAACCCATACCATTCCCCTCTAAAGGGAATCCTTACTGACTGTCCGTTACTTGGTAGGAGAGAGGTTCCGGTCCTGGCAGTCCAGTCGCTTCATTCGTGCATCCGTTCAGCAAGCCATTGCTGCCTGCCAGCACACTGACCTCAGTCTCCACTACTGTTAGACCTAAGCTGCCCGGCCAGCCTTATCGTCCCCTTCACACAGCCTAGTGTCCAGCCAATCTGGACTACAAAGTGATCCTCCGGGCACGTTGGGTACTTCCCTGCAGCAATTCTGTACCATTTTTGCCCTCTTTGTGCACTCTCTTCCCTTCGCCTGAATTCCTGCATCCCAGCTAGGTATTCCCAAATCCCATCCCACTTCTCAAGGCTCGCTCTACAAGGCACCTCTTCAATGGAACTCCCCTTGATTCCCTAGCCCGAAGTTCTGTCTCCTTTCTTGTAAATCTCATGGCTCTATTTACAGCACTTCCTACTTTCATATATGTGGATTCCTATATGTAGCGTTATTACATATGTGTTGTATTATATGCTATATATTGTATTAATATGTTTTATATAAATATGTGTGTTATATAAATGAAATAAAACAATGTTTTAATAATGCTTATCTAATATTTGTTTAGTAATACCTACCTAATATTTTCTCACCCCCTCCTTTCTCATGGGAAACATCTGTTAACATCTTGGTTTCCTGCCATATGTTTCTTTTTTTTAACATTTAAAAAAAAATTTTTTTTTTTTTAACATGTCACACCCTTCAAACACTTTTGTATCTCTGTCTGCTCTGTACCTACTCCTCTGACGAGGGAGAGGGAGAACATGATGACGAGGAAAGCGTGCAGCAGACTTCTTCCTCGCTGGCCACTTGTGTAAATCCAGGATACTCTGCTAAGGAAGCTCCAGGCACCAATGTCCCTCTGAAATTTGCCTTCATGTTCCACAGGATACCACCACCAGCACCATTACTGACACCCTGCCATACTGCTCTGGTGTACTCGCCTTTGTCCCAATATTTGCCACCTCTGACAAGATTAGAGCCTCAGTCTCATCTCTCTATGGCAAACGCTTAGGTATGCAGGCTCATGCTAGCTACAACTTTTGTACTTCTTTGAATTTGTAAATTTAAGCAAAGGGGTTCTGCCCCCCCCCCCCCAACATGCATATCCTGGAATCTATCCCCACTTGTTTGGTTTTTTGGTTTTTTTGTTTTTTGTTTAATATACCTTTATTGACTTCAGACAGAGGGCAGCAGAGGGAGAGAGAGATAGAAACATCAATGATGAGAGAGTCATTGGGGATGGAGCCCGCAACCCGGGCATGTGCCCCGACCGGGAATCGAACCCGGATCTCCTGGATCCTAGGTCGATGCTCAACCGCTGAGCCATGCCCGGCTGGGCCCCACTTGTTTGGTTTTGTTTCTCTTAGACTAGCCAGTGGCAGTTGATGGGTATCCTTGATTAAGGATGTTCGGCCTCCCAAAAGAAGTTACGGAAAGGACAGTCCCACTTTTCTTCTTTGGCACCTTTCAGTAAGTAGGCTAGGGACAGGGCTACCTAGTAGTTGCTCCTATTACTGGCAGCTTCCTGCAGTTAGAAGGAGGTAGATTCACTGTCTTGTTTTCAGCCACAATTCTGGGACAACAAGAAAACTACACTGCATATCCTGTTATGTGTATACACTCAATCCAAAGTTTATGCATTTCCCATTTTCTAAATAATTTATTATTTTGTCATTTTCAAAATAAAAGGACTAAATGTGGCACTTTTAAAATTTTAAAGGTTCAGGATAAAGACTTTGGGCTACTTAAACTCTCAGGTATGCAGGCTTATGCTGGCTGCAACTTTTATACTTCTTTGAATTTGTGAATTTAAGCAAAGGGGTTCTGGCCCCACCACTACCCCCAAGATGCATATCAAGACACTGACTGTGTCAAGACATAAACTGCTGTTTTAAACATATCTAAACTCCTGCTTCCTCCCCCAACCCACATTCTACCAGCACCATACAAAAAAGCTGAAAGAGTTCCATATCCTCAGAAAGATGTTAATTATAACATACTTAAAGTTGATAGTACCAAAAGCCCCAAACCCCATTTTTTGTACCATCACAATTACAGTCATTTCTTAAAGTGTAATCCTGAAGACAAAATAGTCAAATCTCCCTACTAGAATTCTGAGCACAAGAAGTTCCCAAGAAAAGAATGCCAATTTCTGATATATAAAAAATTAGTGTCAGAAATTATCAGCAAGAAATATTATATGTAAATGAAAATAAAAGGTCAGTTTGCTGGCAGAGTCAAACCAAGGTAAGGATCAATAGATGGTTTTAGTCTAAGGATTAAATAGAATCTAGATTGAACTATACTTGGAATGTGTACTATTTTATTTTAAAATATATATTTATTAATTTCAGAGAGGGGAAGGGAGAGGGAGGGAGAGAGTTGAAGCATCAATGATGAGAGAGTCACTGATCGGCTGCCTCCTACATGCCCTTAACTGGGAATCGAGTCCGCAACCAGGGCATGTGCCCTGACCGGGAATCAAACCTCAATCTCCTGGATCCTAGATCGATGCTCAACTGCTGAGCCATGTCCAGCCAGGCGGAATGTATGCTATCTTAATAGAAACTTTGGGGTAAAGAGGTATAGGAATGGGGAAAATGTAAGGTTACAGTAGCTCATCTCCAAGGGAGTTGCCCTCAAGCCCTTCAACCCACACCCCTTGGGCACAAGCCATTTTCTCATTGGGAGGTAAAGTCTGTTTCTCCATTTTCTTCATTTGGGGCCAATCTGCTACTTCTGAAACCAGGAGAATACAGCAGAAGTAACACTGCATAATTTCCTAGTCTAATTCATAAGAAGTCTTGCACCTTTGGCCTTGGGGAGATCTCTGGGACACCTTCTGGAGAAAACTGTCCACCTGTAGGAAGTTGTACAACATCCTGAGGCTGTGGTGAAAAGAGGAATCCGAAGCTAGGAATGTGGAAAGGCCACGTGAGGGCACCTAAGCAACCTGTCCTCATCTATTCCAGCCATCACAAATAAGGCACCAGATATACGGAACAAAAACCTTATGTCCCAACCACTATCTGATGTAAGCTAATGAGTCAAGGAAGAATTGCCCAACCGAACCTCGTCAAAATGTAAATTGTTGTTTTAAACTCTATGCTTTGGGGGTGGACAACAAAGCAGTAGGTAACCAGAGCAGTTGTCCAAACCTTTATCCTACTTTTTCATTTCTCAATTTTTCATTACATAACCTTTATCCTACTTTTTCATTTCTCAATTTTTCATTACATAACCTTTATCCTACTTTTTCATTTCTCAATTTTTCATTACATAAACTTACCGACTGCAGTTACTATTCCCAACACTGTACTTCATGCTGTTGTTCAAGCTACTCTAATGGAAATGCTGCCACGGAGAAATACACACACACATGCACACACTGAGAGAGAGACAGAGCTAGAAAAGAACACAGTACTCTTTACGTTATTACAGATTCTACCTATTTTTGCAAGGCTCAGCTCAAGTTTCACCTCCTTCCTTACCATGGTTATATGGGTAACCCAGCTCCTCAGGATTTTTCCTTTTCTCTTCTTAAATAAAGACCTGTACTCAGAAAACTACGTGACACTGAAAAAAGAAATAGAGAAAGATTTAAACAAGTGGAAGAAGATACCATGCTCATGGACTGGAATAATTAATATCATTAAAATGTCCATACTACCCAAAGCAATTTATAAATTTAATGCAATTCTTATGAAAATACCAACAGCATATTTCACAGACCTAGAACAAACATTTTGAAAATTTATATGGAACCAAAAAAGACCCCGAATAGCTGCAGCCATCTTGAGAAAAAAGAACAGAGTGGGAGGGATCACTTTACCAGACTTCAAACTATATTACAAAGCCACTGTAATCAAAACAGCCTGGTATTGGTACAACAACAGGCTTATAGATCAATGGAACAGAACAGAGTCCCCAGAAATAGACCCACGCCATTATGGTCAGTTAATATTTGACAAAGGAGGCAAGAGCATACAATGGAGTAAGGACAGTCTCTTCAATAAGTGGTGCTGGGAAAATTGGACAGATACATGCAAAAGAATGAAACTAGATCACCAACTTTCACCACACACAAAAATAAACTCAAAATGGATAAAAGACTTAAATGTAAGTCACGAAACCATAAAAATCCTGGAAGAAAACATGGGCAGTAAAGTCACAGACATCCCACGTAGTGGAATTTTCACTGATACAACTCCTAGGGCAAGAGAAACAAAGGAAAAAATAAACAAGTGGGACTACATCAAACTAAAAAGCTGCACAGCAAAAGAAAACAGCCTCAAAATACAAAGGAACCCCACAGTCTGGGAAAACATATTTGCCAAGGATGTATCTGATAAGGGGCTAATTTCCAAAGTGTACAAAGAACTCATAGTACTCAGCAAGAGGAAGACAAACAACCCCATTAAGAAATGGGCAAAGGACTTAAATAGACACTTCTCCAAAGAGGACATACAGATGGCCAAGAGACACAGGAGAAAATGCTCAACGTCGCTAATCATCAGAGATGAAAATGAAAACCACAATGAGGTATCACTTCACACCTGTCAGAATGACTGCCAGCAACAAATCAACAAACGACATGTGCTGGCGAGGGTGTGGAGAAAGGGGACCCCTAGTACACTGCCGGTGGGGATGCAGACTGGTGCAGCCACTATGGAAAACAGTATGGAGGTTCCTCAAAAAATTAAAAATGGAGCTGCCGTTTGACCCAGTGATTCCACTCCTAGGAATATATACTAAGAATCCTGAAACATTCATCAGAAAGGATATATGCACCCCGATGTTCATAGCAGCACAGTTTACAATAGCTAAGATCTGGAAACAGCCCAAGTGCCCATCAGTAGATGAGTGGATTAAAAAGCTGTGGGACATTTACACCATGGAGTACTAGGCAGCTGTAAAAAAGAATCTCGTATCCTTTGGGACAGTGTGGAAGGACCTGGAGAATATTATGCTAAGTGAAATAAGCCAGGCAGCGAAAGAAAAATATCACATGATCTCGTTTATACGTGGAATCTAAAGAACTTAATAAACTGATGAACAGAATAGATGCAATGACATGGAAGCATAGATGAGACTGATGAATGTCAGAGGGATGGAGGAGGGCGGGTGGGTGGAGGGGGAGAGAGTAACCAAAGAATTTATGTGCATAAATGCACAACCCAAGGACACGGACCATGGTGGAGAGAGGGACTGGGGAGGGGGATGGAACAGGGTGGAACGGGTCATTGGGGAGAAAAAGGGACATCTGTAATATTTTAAACAAAAATAAAATTTTTTAAAAAAAGACTGTAACACACACTAAAATTTATATATTAGTTTATATTAATTTTTAGTAGATATCTCTAATTTGAGTGTAAACTCCTTGAGAGACACTGTTTCTTGTACTTGCTTGTGTCCCAGTGCTTTATATCACAAAAGGTGCTTAATAAATCTGGCATTTATGAGTATATGAATAAGATTTTTTAATGCCAAATATCTATCTATAACTAGCTTAAATAACAGTCTGTTTGAGGGACATAAGTAAAGCTTAAGGGCCCCTAAGAGGACTGCTTTTCTCACAGATCCACATGGCTTGCTCCTCACTTCTTTCAGGGCTGCACTCAGGCACTGATGGGCTGCCTCCTGCGCGCCCCAACTGGGGATCGATCCCGCCACCCAGGCCTGTGCCCTGACCGGGACTCCAACCATGACTTCCTGGTTCATACGCCCTCACTTAACCACTGAGCCATGCTGGGCGGGCAGTTTTTTGTGTTCTTTTAAATCCTCATCTGAGGGTATGCTTGCTTGTTTGTTTATTTTTAATTTAATTTATTTTTCTTTTAGAGAGAGAGAGGAAGGGGGAGGGAGAGAGAGAGAAACATCATTGTAAGAGAAACATCTATCGGCTGCCTCTCGTACACACCCTGACCGGGGATTGAACCTGCAACCTAGGTATGTACCCTGAGCAGGAATTGGACCCCTGGCCTTCTGCTATACTGGACGATGCTCCAGTCAACTGAGCCACCTGGCCAGGGCAGTCACAATCAGTTTTTTACTGCTTGCAACCAAAAGCCTATAGTGTAGGTCTATATACCTAGACCAGCTTCATACACAAAATCACCACTTTTAATTTGATAAAATGAACTACTCTATTTGCAGGAAGTTAGCCAAATGGCGATTTTATTTGACATTGTTATTTGTCTAGGTTTCAGTATAAAACACAAGGTAATTACTTTTAACATAGAAAGAATCTTACATCTTACCATTGTTCCTTCCTATTTTCCTCCCCCTATCTCAACTTTTATCTGAACCCCCATTTCATTCTTAAAAGAAGAAAAACTTACCAAAAAGAGTCTTTTATATATCTAAGTGTAGAGTATATTTCTGGTTACAAGTCTGAACATTAAAAACTGTTTCGGGAGCAAAGAGAATTTCTAGGGCAGGGAAGCTACGCTGTATGATTCTATAATGCTGGATGCATGTCATTTTGCATTTGCCAAAACCCACAGAGTGTACACCACCACACATGAACCCTAATGTAAACTGTGGGCTTCAGGTGTTGGAGATGTGTCAGTGCAGGCTCATCACCTGTAATAAGTGTGCCGCTCAGGTGGGAGATGTTGTAACGAGAGGGGCTGTGCTTGTGTGGCAGCAGGAATGTGTGGGAGACCTCTGTACATGCCCCTCGATTTTGCTGTGAACCTAAAACTGCTCTAAAAATGAAGTCTATTTAAAAAAGAAAAAAGAAAAAAACAAAAACTTTTTTCTAAACTGTAAACTAAGCTCACACTTAATCAATTTCATAATCATAATAATCATCATCCATGTTGACTCTGATGCTGGGGTGCTCTTCAGGTTTTGATTTCTTTTTGGTCTCTCTGCTTTTCTCGGTCAGGCCCAAGTGCTGCTCACATTGCTTCATGATCTTCTTGGAAGACATCCAGCTCTCCCCTTGTCTTTCGGCTGGTGCTGCACACTGTCCTCCCCTCACGTCTGTTCCCTTGGCCTTCAGGACCTCCCTTGCTCTGAGGAGACTGCAGGTGCAATTCCATGGATTTCCATCCAGATACAGGTGCCTGAGGCGGGGCAGCCCCTCCAAGGCTTTGAGGTCCAAGGCAGAGATCTTGTTGTTCCTAAGGTTTAGAACCTGGAGCTGCTTTAGGTCCTTGAGCTCCCTCTCAGCAATATCCTGGATGGCATTGCCTTTTAGGTCCAGCCTGGCCAAGGTCCCCGGGAGCCTGTAAAAGCATGGAAGCAGGATGCCAGAGGTCACGACCATTATCCCTCAACTGCAAAGGAACTCAAATTGAACAACACCTGCCTCTTCCGTAGTTCTGTCCCTACTGAAGCTAGAAAACAAACTTTATTTTTAAAAAGCAATTTTAAGTGCAAACCTCAGCCTCATCTATAGGTCTTTAACCTTCCTCATAAGTCTTATTTTCTAATCCTCTAGTTTTTTCTAGTTCCTAGTCATAAAACTCTTTAATATTTTTTCTTGTCAAATGGGATCACATAAATAAACTGGTAAGAAAAATACTAAGTTCCCAATATTTTAGTTGAAAGGGGCCATGAATGAATAATTTATACAAGTAAAACAATGTTCCTTCCTCCATAGGATTGCTGTAAGGAACAACAGATGTATATGAATTCATCGATGATCTTAGCAGTTAATAAGTGTCAGGTGTTGTTTTCTACCTCAATTAGCATATTGAGGCAAATGTGGCAGATATTTTAATATGCATGTACCTAAAACCATGTACCATTACTGTTGATGAAATGTTGAGTGAAAGACGGTGGGCAAAGAACAGATCTGCAGAAATCGTTTGTGATAGAAGTAGGTTGGCGCAGCCGGGCATGACTCAGAGAGTGAGCATGGACCTAGGATCCAGGAGATCGCGGTTCGGTTCCCGGTCAGGGCACAGGCCCGGGTTGCTGCTCGATCCCCAGTGGGGGGCGCGTGGGAGGCAGCCGATCAATGACTCTCTCATCACTGATGTTTCTGTCTCTCTCTCTGTCTTCCTTCCTCTCTCTGAAATCAATTAAAAAAAAAAAAAAAGAAATAGGTCGCATGTGTACACAGTTTATCTATAGAAAACTAAATTTTAAAGTGTACCTTTGTGTATAAGAAGTGTGGAAGTAAAAAGAAAGGGTATGTTGTTTAAAGCTCATAAATAAAAGTTTTGAAATTTAAATATAAGGAATAGGTATTATTGTGTTTTTAGTTCTTTATGGGGGGAATGCCAGAGAGAAACATTTCTGAGTCATTTCCACTTCTCAATTCATAGAAAAGGCAGAGAGTGTGGGTGGGGTGGTGATGTGGGATTTTAAAATCACTCTGCAAGAGCTTTGCTCTCAGGGCTGGCCAAGTTCTTTGACCGAGCAGACAGTTATGTTGCTTAATTGAAGCCTCATGGGAAAAGTTCATTCCCATCTCATGTAACTTGCCCCATTGTTCTTGCCCACTGGTTCTCAGTCTCGGCTGCAAATTAAATTCATTTGGGGAACTGTTTGAAAATACTGATGTCTGGGCCCCAATGCTGGGTGTCTGACTTAATTGGTTTGAAGTGAGGTCTGGACATCAATATATGTTTTTAAATATGGATGGATTTCAGTTGGAAGGATCACTTTTTGATGTTTTGCTTTGGGTACAGTTACCATACAGTATACTAAAAAATCCCCTTTCAACTAGAAAAAAATTAACATTTGTACATATCAAAGATAAATTTTCCTTTTGTCATTAGTAAAAAAATTATTGTAACAATGAAAATAAGTAAATGGAATGCCATAGGATTCAGAGGCCAGAAGCTGGCACATTATGAGAAATTTGATAATGACAATAAGCAGGGCAAGAAGCCTTTTTTCCTTTTTTATTTAAAAATATATCTTTATTGATTTCAGAGAGAGGAAAGGAGAGGGAGAGAGAGAGATAGAAACATCAATGATGAGAGAGTCACTGATCGAGCCCGCAACCCGGGCATGTGCCCTGACCGGGAATCGAACCCCGATCGCCTGGATCCCAGGTCGACGCTCAACTGCTGAGCCACGCCCGGCCGGGCAAGAAGCCTTTTTTTCTATAAAGAGCTAAAAGGAAAAAGAATCCATTGGTAGGCACACATAATAAGCATCATAATATCTTTTTATAGAAAATAATAGTGCTGCATTCTTCTACTGGTTTTATTAAATCTATCTACTTTACAAATGTAGAACACAGGATAAAGCTTAAATAAATAGGGTCAATTAATGTAAACATGTACATTAGTCATAGATTATGACTGGTTTAGGGGAACAGGTACAGTGGGTTGGGTATAGAGGAAGGAATATTTGGAAAGAGAAATTAAATATATGAATTAAATGTAAAAATATGGCAGTGTGTGTATGTGAGAGAGAGAGGGAGAGAGAGAGGGAGTGACTCACACACTCACAGACAGACACACAGACAGGCAAGATAAACTAAGTTAGTGCAGTATTTAGTTTGAGGGCTGGAGATTCCAAATCCTTGTTTAAAACTTCTGCCCCTAAACCCTTGGATTGCCTCAATCAGATCGTTTATGTTTGCTCTAACTAGTGTTCTTGCTTGTACATTGTGCTAAGTGGCCCAGTCTTTGGAGAGCTTTCATAACAGTGACCATCAATGGCAACGCCCACTCACCTGAGAGGAATGGAGAGCAGCAGGTTCTGCTCCAGCGCCAGGTTGGAGAGCTGGGAGCACCTCTGCAGGGCCCCCGCTTCGAACAAGCTGACGATGTTGTTGTCCAGAAACAAATGTTTCAAGTCTCGGAGGTCCTGGAAGTCTTGCACTGTAACTCTCTGAATCAGATTATTGCTAATATCAAGCTTCTGTAGCCTGGCTGGTAGCCTGAGGGGCAACATTTGAAGCTGGTTTTGGGACAACTCAAGAGTGGTTAAATTGGCAAGGAGCTGTGCCCCTTCGATGGAAGAGAGTGAGTTTTCTGACAGGTAAAGATGGGATAGGTTCTCCAAGTGTTTCATGTCTCGAAACCTTACCACTTTGAGCTGGTTTCTCTCCATCTTTAAAGAGAGCAAGGTTTTGGGGAGATTAATAGGAATTTTAGTCAGAAAGTTACCACTGAAACTGAGAAACTGCAGAGACTGAAGAGAAGTAAAGAAGTTAGCTGGGATAAGATGTAGTTTATTATTCTCCATGCTCAGACGCTTCAGATGGGGAAGTGCCAGTGGCCCAGCTACAGACTCGATATTATTGCCATCCAACGTCAAACTTTGCAGACTGGCAAGGGAGGAGAGGACGCTGGGAGAGAGGGAAGAGATCAGGTTGTTCTTAAGTTCAAGTGTTTTTAATTTCTTCAGTCCTTCAAAATCGGATCCATGTAGGACATATATTGAATTATCATTTAGCTTTAAGACTTCAAGGTTGGCTGGGAGAGCACCGGGGACTCGTCTGAGCTTATTTTTCCAGAGTTCCAGGGTCTTCAAGGTACTCAGAGTTTTGAAAGTATCATTTTCTACTGATTCTGTTCCACTGGCCAGAAGAATAAAATCCTCTAGAGCCAACATTCGGGTGAAGTTAGATAGCTACAAAACAAAAACAAAAACAAACAAAAAGGCAGGGGTAGGGAGGGGAGACAAAAACAGTAAAGTAAGGTTACCATGGGGGACAAAAACAATGTATGCACTATCATTCAATACTGGGGATACTTCGAATTTCCCTTCAGAATCAATTTTAAATTATCTCTCGGGAAAGGATGGAAACACGGGTCCTGATATTGTTATTTATGATCGCTAACACTGGAAGGTACAAAAAATATTTTATGCACTTTCACACACTGCCGTTAGACATGCAATACTGGCCAAATTTTGCTGTATGTTCTCTAACCCAGCAAACTTACTTCTACGCAGAAAGTACTTAAAAATTGCACAATGATTTATGGAATGCGATGTTCTTTGTTGCATCATCTTATAGTAACCAAAAATAAAAACAGTCTGGAAATCTTTCACTGAACTTTTAACAGTTGCTAACCCTAGGCTGTAAGATTACAAGGGGCTTTCGCTATCTATCTACATTTTGTATTGTTTGGATTTTCAAAATTATAAATTACCTTTAGTTTTTTTTAAAGCATTCAGAGCAAAAATTTAAATGTCCTAAATGCTGCTGTCAGGAGGATGGTCCTATCAGGGAAATGTTTTCAACTACATTACATTTTGGAAACTAGCCTCCTGCTCTCTGCCCCTCAATCTGCTCTTCACTAATGAACAAGATCCACGAGGAAACAAACAGGATCCACGTGTCTCCATCTCCACAGGGCAAGAAGCCCATGCATGTGTATATCCCAGACCCAATGCTACTCCTCTCACAGACTTTAGGAAGTACCGAATCTGATATACTTTGTCCATGATCTGCAAGTTCAAGTGCTCCTATCTCTCTGCATGTCCACCAGCTTCCTAGCTTGACATCCGCTTCTTTTGTGGGATGACGGATTCCTCTGCATTTGGTTCTCTGAGTAAGATCATGGTTAGGTAGAAAGAAGAACCATTCCAGGTTTTCTTCAGCTTGATAAATTTCACAAAATGTTCAACCTGCTTGAGAATTCAATTCACATGAAACTTTCGATGCAAATGTTATGTCTTACTACCTACAGTTTCTAAATGTTTGATTACGTTACGCAGTTGAGTCCTTTTATAATGCCAACACACAATTAACATTCAAAGTGGGTTAACTGTGCATCCTGTATTTATTAGAGGCACTTAAATTCTGAAAGGACATGTGATGTGAATTATGGTAAAGCATGTGTTCAAGCATCTCTTAATATGATACTTTTAAAAAAATATTTATTTTCCTTTTTTTTTTAAAATATGTTTTTATTGATTTCTTTTTTCTTTTCTTTTTTTTTTAAAGAGAGAGGGAGAGAGATAGAAACACTGATGAGAAACATCAACATTGACCTGCTGTCTCTTGCAGACCCCCTGCTGGGGATGGAGCCCAAAACCCCGGCATGTGCCCTCACCAGGAATGGAGCCAGTGACCTCTTGGTGCATGGGTTGCCACTCAATCACTGAGCCACATCAGCTGGGCAATATGACATTCTATTAGAAGACTCTCATGCTAAAATTCTATAAACAGATGTTTTTAATCTTAATACTTTTGGCAGCTGCTTTTGGTTATACATTGCAGCTAACATTTGATATTTTCTTACTAATCAGTTGTATTGATTAGTCCTAACCCCAATAGTAATAGCAAACTTTTTCTTACATTTGTTGAATATCTACAAGTGTCAAGTTCTTTTTTTATGTTATTATTAATTCTCCTAATAACCCTGCAAGTTTACTATTGTCAACATTGGCTTTTAGATGAGGAAACTAGAAAGTTAGTAAGTGAAAGAGTTGAGAATTTCAACAAGCTCTATTGGACTCCACTCTTTCTTCCTCAGCTCACCATTTTCTAATGCATTTTCTATTGCATTTGGTCTACGACCAATGTTTTCAGAAAAGACTCAAGATGTGGACACAAACCACAGGGTTTTAGAGAACTTATTTAGTCCAAATCTCCCACTTAAGAGATGAAAAATTTCAGATTAAAAAAAAAAGTTTAAATGACCTGTCCAAAACTCAGTGATTTTTAATCTACTCTCCATTCCAAAGTGTCCTTTTCTAGGCTTTTCTTTCACATAAAGTCAGAAATGACTCCAGACACAGATCACTCCTTGGACTGTTGACCTCCCAAAAGGACAACTTAATGCTGCTCATACTTCCACTTCCATTTGCGTGACCACACACCCTAAAAGATTGCTGACAGTGCAGCAAATCTCAGTGATGACAGGGATCTGATGGGCAACTCATTTGAGGAGTAGACAGTGTCAGAGCTTCAATCTGTCAATTTGTCTTGATTTCTCTTTGTAAGTATATAGACTGGTCTAACTAGCAAACATAGTTCCTATTCCGAAATGAACCCAATGGATAGTTGTTGTTTTTATTAAGCATAGAGAACCTTTTCTTTTTTTTATTACATTTATTGGGGTGACAATGGTCAATATGAACATGTAGGTTTCAGGTTTTCTTTTTCTTTTTGTCAGAGTCAATGCAGATTACTTTTGATTATTAATTAAATAGCTATCACTATTTAAGTTTGTTTATCTTTACCAAGCCCTATGTGTAAGCATGATTATTCCCTTTTCACAGAAGGAAACTAAGGCTCAAGAAGATAAAATCACCTGTCCAAGTATGTCTCACTAGTAAGTGGCAAAGCTGGGCTTTCAAATCAGGTTTATCTTACTCCAACAAATATATTTTTAACCTTACCGCTGTAACATGCATTTAGCCCGAGATTATAGAGTTCTGGTGGAACAAACAGTGAGGAAGACACCCACTGATTTTCAACTTTTCAGTTGAGTTTGCAGAGTTGACAAAAGGGAAAAAAATAACTCTGCCAGACCTGTTTTTCCATCTCCCTGGCCTAAGCAAGGCTGTGCTCAAGAGATATGGAAAGAAGTGCTTTTGTCCTAGAGCTAACCTTGTGGTTGCTGGTAGTTTTTTCTTTTTTCTTTTTCTCTTTCTTTCTTTCTTTCTTTCTTTTTTTCTTTCTTTCTTTCTTTCTTTCTTTTTTTAAAAAACAGAACATAATTATATTTAATACACAATTTTGGTACCACCAGAAAGTAAAACACCACAGTAAAATAATAATAACAAAAAACATGATATTTCATTTGCAAAGCATGAGAAATGGTAACATCTCTAGTTATAAACAAGCTCTAAGAAACCAGACACAGAGACACTATAATACAAGGAAACTGAAAAAAAAGAAAATGAAATAATACAAATGACAATTAAGGATTAAGCATATATGATGATTGTGCAGAAAAGTGACAGATGAATAATTCCTCTGCTTTATCACACTGTCACAGAATAAAAACACTGACATTTAATGTTTTTCAATTTTAAACAGTGTTGTACAGTGTGAACACTCATAACCAAACACCGGGAGACAAATTGATAACTATCTACGATCAGGGTGAACTAGTTTTGAATCAAAATATAAATTTTGAGTATCCTTAGCCCTAGCAATTCCAATTCATTAAAATTATTTCAACAAATTAGTTGAACAAATTCAAAAAGAGTTATATAAAACCATGTTTAAAGCAGAGAAAATATGTAGCCAGTATATGCACCCTACAGCTGGTATTTTCAATGTTGCTTAGAAAGCAAGGCAACATGGCTTGGTGTAAACAGTTAAGCACAGGAATCTTAGCTAAGTATAATTCCTGCCATCTTAGTTTTACAGTTTGGTGAGCCCAATACATATGTAGGTAAAAGTTACAATAAAATAGGAAAAAGTTTTAAAAAAAATGAGCAAGGCAAGTAAAATGAAGTAGAGCAGAAGGGCACCTCTTGGTGGCTTCCCCGGGAAAGGCTTTGTTTCTGGTTTCAATTCTGGGCTGGCCCTGCTCCAAGCAATAGAGCGCCATACACCTTTTTGGGGTTTTTATAGGTCTAATGTACACACAAAACTGACATACCTTCACAGTGACTGCCTCAGACATATGTGAACCAAGCCAGCAAGAAGTTTTTAAAACAATGCTGGATTTTGTTTCTGATCATCAAAGCCACACTTGTTCTCTGTAAACAATTTTAAAATTCTGGAAAGTATAGTGAGAATATTAAAATTTTTCATAATTCCCAAACTTAGTGATAAACCCTGTTTATATATTTCTTACCCAGGAGAAATTTTAAGCAACTTTGTCCACAAAAGATGTAAAGTGCAATCATTTTAATGTCATAAAGACATTCCTATTTGTCCTCTAAATGTAAAAACTAAACATATAAAACTCTTAGAAAAAAATATGGGCATACATTTTCATGGCCTTTGGTTTGGTAAAAGCTATTCTAAATATGACTCCAAAAATAAATGTGAACAAAAAAAATAGATAAATTAGATAAGTCAAAATTGGAACTTTTGCGTTTCAAAGGACACCATCAAGAAAATGAAAAGACAACCCACATAATGGGAGAAATTTTTCATAAATAATATATCTGATAGAAGATTTGTATTTAGTATATATAAAAAACTCTTACACCTCAATAATAAAAAGACAAATAACCCAAGTGAAAATGAACAAAAGATTCATATAGGTACTTCTCCAAAAAAGATTTACAAATGGCCAATAAGCACAAGAAAAGATGCTCAGCATCATTAGTCATTAGTCACAAGAGGTTAAACCATAATGAGATATCACCTGACAGTCACTAGGGTGGCTATGATCTAAAAAACAAATGAACAAACGAAAAAGGTAAGAAGTGTTAGAAGGATATGGAGAAACTAAAACTGTTCTGCATTGCTGTAGGAATGCCAAATGATGCAGTTCCTCAAAATGTTAAGCACAGAGTTACCACGTGATCCAGAAATTCCACTCCTAGGTAGACAGCCAAGAGAAATGAAAGCAAATGTCCACACAAAAACATGTACATACATGTTCATACCAGCATTACACATAATAGCTAAGAAGAGGAACCAACCCAAATGTCCATCAACTGATGAATGGATAAACAAAATGTGGCATATACAATATGTGGTATATACAAAATGTGGCATATACAATATGTGGTATATACAATATGTGGTAAATACAATGAAATATTCAGCTTTAAAATGAAGGAAATTCTGAATATACTACAACATGGGTAAACCTTGAGGACATTATTATAAGTAGGGGTCTAGGGGTCTAGTAGGCAGCTGGATACTTCTGAAACATGGGGGAAAGTTATGATAGAGACGCGGCTGTGGGAGCCATGATTCCACGCATAAAGTGAAGTCACCTAAGGAGAGTGTGCATAGTAAGAAAAGGTGTGGCTGAGAATTGAGACTCCCTGAAAAAGCCAAAAACTAAGAGGAAGTGGAGGAAAAGAAACCTATAGAACTGGCAGAAAAGAAATATCAGGGAGGAATCATGAGGACTTAAAAGTGTGGAGCCGTGAAGGCAAGAATGTGAGAATTTCAATAGGAGCGAGCCGGTGCCTCACAGAGAACAGTCTTAGCTGTGTGGCACAGCAGAGACCAGACAGCAGTGAGTTAGAGTGAACAGAAGGCGAAGAAGCGGAGAAAGGACAAGCCACCCTTTCACAGAGTTTTGCAAATAAAGATAGAAGAAGAGACATAGAATTAAAAGACTTTTATTGTAATGAAAGGAGCATATATTTATAGGCTAGGACTGGGAGCTAGTAAAGAGAGAGCACCTGAAGATATGAGAGTGGGGAGACTGATGGAGCAGCTTTGGGAGAGGGGAGAAAGGCGGAAGCAAGAGCACGAGAGGGAGGCTGCTTTGACGAGAAGGACGGGCGTCTCCCTGGAGGAAAGGCTGCAGAATTGGGTGGAGCAAGTCAGTACACAATCAGCAGGAACTGAGGGAGATCAGAACAAATGCCTTTGTTTTGTCATGATTTGTCAATAAAATGGGAGGCCAACCATTTGGTAAGGAAAGGAGGGCAGGGCTTGAGAAGGAAATGCAAAACCATACTGAAGTTTTGGAAGCTGTCGAGGGGATATAGGGAGAACCTGACAAAGAATTGAAAGGATAGATGGGTGACACTGAAGACCCAGAAGAAATTGGAGACCTTGAATTCGTGGTGGTTCTACAAATGTGTGGTGGTTCCTAATATTATATATACACACATATATATATATGAGAACAGGTATGTGTGGAGAGGTTGTGTGATCCTCTCCAGCAGCACCCAACTGTTCAGGGAGAGGAGAAACAATGGAAAATGATCACCCCAATTTAAGACTGAGGCTTTGCTGGATAGGTGCTGAGGTAATTCATTGTGGGATGCAAAAGGGAAGGGGTAGAAACAGAAGATAGATAAGAAATAAACTGATTGTCTGAGAGGACATGGGTGGATCTAGGGTTAGAAGTCTCCATGAGGTGGAAAGGGCAGGCAGAGCATGGCAGCTGAAAGGAAAGGAGATCACGAAGAGAGAGTGTGGGTAGGGAATTCAAGATTATTGAGTGGAAAAGCTTCAGGAATAAAGAGGATTATGATATAACTAAGACAGTAGATGGCTATGGTCAAGTGGAAATGTAGATAGATACTTCTTTATGAGTTCAAGGAAGTATGAGACTAGGACGTTGGACACTAACAGCACCCAAGAAACGCAGGGCTCAGGATGGAGAGCAAGACTGGAGTTAGAAGGGAAGGGACGGGGGCACAGTGTTAGACAAACAGAAGATGGCATGCACCGTCAAAGTAGTAGGAATTTTTACAGATAGATAAATAAAATCCCTCTTTTCTTGAGGGCATGAACTGTGAATTTTTTGCCTTTTATTCCCAGTCTCAAACACAGTTGAATTATATAATCAAGTAATAGAAATATTTTAAATTGTGCTATATATACACATATATATGTATACACATATATTTGTGTATATGTGCATATAGATGTGTGATATGTGGGTGCATATATTTATGTATGTATTTATGTATATATAATTTCTATTGCAATTAATCAGAAGATCCATTTTAAGATATTTTTTCTTTTAATATAGGCATCCTATTCTGTAATTCAAACCAAATAAACTGAATATACATTGCATTCACCAAATAAAAGTGAAATATGGCCATTTAAAACCTAAGTGTTTAAAAGAATAAAGAGAAATATTATTGCTCAGAGCTTTTTATTTCCCTCTCAAAACAATACTGTGTTTCATCAACATTTCTGCTGGGAGCTGCCCTTCCAGGAGACATTTATGATAGAAGTCAGGGAAGTGGAAATACTGCTGTTCAATGAACCTAAACCAATGACAAATGGATTAGTTCAATAATTGGATTTGATGAGACCTATACTTTCATCTTATTGGCTGCAAAGGAGCAGTGTAGGATCGTTACCAGGCTTAGGTGGCTCTCTACCTTTCAGCATCTCAAGTCCTCAGGACAAGTATTTAAGCACCTTGCCCTTTAATCAGGTGTCTGTCTGGCTTAAATGCTGAGACCTGACCAGGTCAGATTTGCTCTCTGGCATTAGACACTACTGGGTTAGAAAAGGAAAGTAAACAGATGACAACTAGGCAATTAATTGTGTTTGTTAAGGCTCCAAATAAATACCATTCCTCATATTTTAAACCCTCTGTGTTTATGTGCACGTACATTAAAATTTCTTAACCACATGAAAGGAGGGGGGCTTCCTTTTGAAGAGAAAGTATGTTCACCTGCCGACTCTGCACCTGGATCACATAGAGGTGTGTCCTTATCGTAGGATTTGGATCGAAAGGAGAGAAGCATTGATCAGTAAAGAATTTTCCACCTACAAGGGGCCTGGGATCACCTATCTGATCTAGCAAGCTCACTTCATAAAGGTAAAAAGTGAGGCCGAGAGGTTTTTTAACTGCTTGCCTAAAACTGTTGTCTCGGTAGCGAGACAACTAGGGAGAGAATCCTCAATCCCTTTCAAACAGCAAAGGCCAAAAACAAAAGTTCCCTTAGGTCATAAAAGTCAGATAAACCTATAGCACTCTTTTCAGTGTCCTCTGAATAGTTAAGCATAAAAGTAAAAGGCATAATTAAAGCACATGGAATGAGAATTGCAGCAATGTGCAAAACAAAAACACGCATTTCCTCTGAGTAGGTTTTCACAAAGAAGCCAATGCTTGGCTGGTTGTAAGGTCTGTGTGAATAATTCTCATACGCTGGGTTCACCCTGATAGTCTTACAATGCTCTTAGCATTGTGCCTTCTACCGCATAAACAAAGCTACGTTTCCCCCCAAAAGAACTTATTCTTAGTCCTAGGGACATAAAGTGGCCACATGTTCTCAAGCTCTTTTTGTTAAGAAAGAGCCATTTATTTACTTTCACTTTGTGACAACATAATTAGAAAAAATTTTTGAATGGAAACTGAGATAAAATGTTATTAATTATAGATTCAGGATTTTTTTCTTTTGTTGTTGTTTTCTGCTTCCCTAAAAAGAAACATCCAGAGGCATGTGCCCATCTCAGTAGTACAGAGCAGCTACTCAAACTTGATATGTTCTGATTATTTTGAGTTTTAAGTTTTAACCTCTAAGTTTTGAGTTTTAACTTTTAAGTTCTGATTTTTAAAGTTAACCATCCCACACTCGCCCCGCACCCAGCCACGCACGATGAAACTGCAGCAACCCGAGTGTAGAATGAGTAGTTACCTGGAGGTGTAGTATTTTGCTGTGGCTGATGTAGAGCTTCTTGGTGGTGGAAGGAATGCCTGACGGTACCTCCGTTAGCCTGTAGCATTGCACCGACTGCACAGAATCGCAGCTACATCTTCCAGGACAGTTAGGATCAAACCCATCGGTGAGAGAGAGCAAAACAAGGAATGCACAAAGCAGATGCATCCTCCAAAACAAGGCCTCTCAGGAGGCAGGCGAGTGCTTCGGTGATGTCTCACTCTTTATACCAGGAAATCTGATAATAGAATCTTATGAATGTGTACTCTGTCAATGTGAGAAGACAGGAAAGAAAAATTCTCAATTTGCCTGGGTTAAAATGTTAGCAACCATTACAAAGAGGAAGGGGCTTAAACATTGATAAGCTGCCTGAATATTTGTAGGTGAGCAAAACCCTAGGTTATTTATGGCTTGGAAGGCTAATCAGCAAACACCTCTATTATCAGTAGTTTCCTCGTTTTGTTAAATGTGACACGAGGGAATTAGTGGGAAAAGACAAAGGGCTGTTTTATAGGGGGCTATAAACCCTTGAGTTTTCTGTGACCCTATATTAAAAACATTTTTGCAGGATTGCAACAGGCAGGTGTTTGCTTCTCACATTAACTAGTATGGGAAAATAGGCAGGTTTTCCATTTAATATTGTTGTTTCAGTAACATTTTATTGCCAGGTGAAATAATGGAATACAATGGAGAGATATTAAGAGCTACAGATAACGTGTTCAATTGATCCATCACTTGGTCCACTTCGAAAATATTTTTGTTACCCAAAAACACTGTTGACTCAAAGGAGAATAAAACATCAAAATGGGTCTATTATTTTCATCTGGTTTTAGCAATAGAAGAAAATGCCTCTCCTTTCTTCAGAGGAACTTGTTGGTTGTGAAACCTAACTGGAGAGGGAAAACTTCACTTGTCCTTTGTTTGTGGCTTTTTGTCTTGCCGTGGTCATCCCTGCTACAGAGAATTAAAAGATCATTTTGGCAAAAGATACTTTTAGGAAGACCTGACATTCCCCAGGCTGGCTGCCCACAGCAGCCTGCTCTAAAGAAATCCTAATACTGAAAAGCTCCCCTGACCTCCTCTTCAACCTTACCTCTCTTTGCTACAGTTTTCACTTTGAAGCTAAAAGTTTCTTTGATCTAACAATCAGTTTATTTCCAGAGTAAGGATTTCTGTGTGCTTTTCCCAACAGACTTTTTTTTTTTCTGATTGGTTTTCCGCTGTTTTCTTTTTTTTTCACTATGAGATATGTAGTGATAAGAGATTTCTGTCAATTTTCTGATTTTCAACAAACTTTATTATTTATTTCTCTTGCCTAGTAACAGATTTATCTTTTTAATTTTTAGAATTTTCAAATAGCAAAGTAATGCTCGATTAAAAGAAATTTGGAAAAAAGACGAGGGGGAAAAATCCAAATGGAACATTTTTCCAGTCTCTCTTCTTCTCTGCCTAGGCTTTGAAACAACAAAGAGAAATGCTTATTGAACACTTTTCATTCCTGTGTTGCTAAAAAGGTACATTTGTATTTAGTGACTTGAAACAAAATGCCTCCAAAATCCTAACCTCTCATCTGCCATCAGTGACAGCTAATTATTTTGTTATGCAATATACCAACGTGTTCCTTTTTCAATCCTCTGATGATGGTGACAAGGTTCTCACTTCTTTGATTAAGCCTTGAAATTACACTATATACTATGTTCCCTCCCACTTCTTTTCCATGGTATTTATATAGCTTTCCTGCAATTTTGGTAATAGTTGTAATACGCCACTACGTATTTTACACTGTGAGTAGTTTTATTTTATCAGGTTATAAACAGATGCAATTTTATATTCTGCAATTTTCACTATTATAATATTTTCCATATTATTTCATAGTCTCCATGAATATAACTTTAAATGTTTAATAGCCCATCAAGACTGTTGTCCAAATTTGATTAACTACTAAGTGTTGTATTTTTAGGTTGTTTCCTGATTTTACCAATATAAGGACAAATAACTTTGATCATAAAAAGTTTGGGAATATTTCAAAGAAGGAAAGATCCACCTGTTCCCCTGATCATACCTGTTTATTTAGGGTTAAGCTAAAGAGTCAAGTTTTCTTGTCAGATAGAAGGGAAAGTCTTGTTGATACTATAAACTGCAGGGCAAGTACAATACAAAAATACGACCTGAATGTCTGAAGGACATGCATGTTTTGGTGTACTTGCTCCAGTTAGGTTGTGCTGGGAAGCAGCCACAAAAGCTGCCACCATTGCTCGGCTTCCAGTTTACTTTTTTTCTGCTGACTTTTAAAGTTTTCACATGTTTACTAAAGGGTGATGGGTATAAAGTTCCCTACCTTTAGCTTGCGTTTTTAGCTCTTAAGCTTATGGTCCCTAAGTGTAAGGCATACTGTTCTTTTCTCTAAAAAAGACTTAACAAGACCTTCCTGGATCATTACTACTTGGCTTCTCTGGGAAAGGAAAAGCTGAGTAAAGGAACATGGGTGCCTTTCTCAAGTAGGGAAGCTCAATGACTCACCCGGAAACTCTGCTCAAAATACAGCCCAGAAGCTAGGTTTAGTCTTCCAGCACAAGAAAGATTGCAATTTCAAAAAATATGCTCTGCATTTGAATGTGGATTGAATTAAATTTATGTCTTTATTCAGATTATCAAGCCAGGATCCTCCCTGACTTGCTTTATCTTTATTCCTATAACCCAGTGGTTCTCAAGCAGGGGCAATTTGGCAATGTCTGGGGACATTTTGATAACAACAAAAGGTTGGGGGTGGTTGGGCGGGCAGTGCTATTGGCATCTACCAGGTAATGGCCAGGGAGGGATACTACTTACTGAACACCCTACAATGCACAGGGCAGCCCCCACAACAAAGAATTATGCAGTCCAATGTCAATAGTGCCATTGTTAAGAAACCCTGCAAAAAACGCAAATGTGTGCCTCTATGCAACTGATATTGGCCTTTCTGTGATATTAAAAGCGAAGGGCAAGCTTCCATTATAGAGAAGAAAATGAATTCCATAGAAAAAACTAACCCACATTCTCTCTGACTTGGGTATTCCTATTATAAAACTGATTGACCAGAAGATTTTAACTTATGAAAATCAGATGATGTTAACTTATGAAAACTCCTCCTGAGATAAATGCTAAAGAGCAAAATAATTGTGATATGATTCTTTTTTTAACTTGTTTGCTCCTGGAGAATGTTTCAAAAAGAGCATAAGTTGGAAGTAAAACAAAAATTAAAATTTTCTACTACTTAACCTCTTTATACCTCAATTTTTTCTTCTATGGAATGAAGTTAAAATGGGGGAAATAGTTTCCATTTTACAGAAAGGAAGAGATGAAATGAACTAAGGCATGTCAAGTCCATGCGCAGAAAAAGGGTCTCAATAAGTTAAAGTGGTATCAGCTTCGATTATTGGTTACAATCAACTGGGGACCAAACAAATTCTATTTCCAATAATTGTCGTGACATGGCTTTTTGTGTAATTATTTCATTATACTTTCTGACTGGCGCATTTAGAAGACTATGAAATTTCTAATGAGATAATTTAAAGTATTCTTATACTTTTTTACGTAAATGCAAAGATAAACGTTAAAGATGTTCAGAATGCAATTGTTTTGAGCCCTTTATAGAACTAATCTAGAAGAAATATAATGACGGAGGCGGATGAGGGCAGTCTATGTTTGACCTGGAAGGTCTGACGGTCTGAGAAACAAGCAGTGACTTGACAGCGGATGAAAGAGGAAGAATCAATATTAGTAAACTCAGACAGCACTGTTGATAAAGGGTGGTGTTAGATAATGCTGAACCAAACCTGGAGCTGTGGGAAAGGGTACCTGAAGAATCAGGTAACAGTGGAAAAGTGGTTGTAGTCAGTCTTTGAGAGTGTTAAGGGAATACAAATACAGTAGGAGAGATTTATTGTGTTTTTATGTTTGGGTACACCATACAAAATGTAGTGTCTCATATATTTTAACTATGGAATAGGTAAAATAATTCTCAAATCCTAAATTACACTGGGACTTGTCAAATCAACATTAAATAAACTTTTCTTTTTAAGCTGGGAAAAAATGTTTCTTAGATTTTAAAGAAATATTTATCTTTTGGACATTTAACATGTATTTTATAGATATTCCTAACCTCAGAGACAATATAAATATATGTTGACCTGTGCTCTCTAGCAGGTATCAAAGTATGTCTTGAATGTTTTTAGAATTTCCTAGGTAGACTATTGTACTATCTTAATTATTCAACTGATCACACAAATATTTTCAGTGTTCCTACTATATTCCAGGTCCTGTGTTAAGACCTGGCATTCAAAGATAAATAAGATACAGCTATTGCTGCTAGGATCTCCCAGTCTAAGGGACTCCAAGGAAATATATGATAAATGCTGTAGCAGGTATTTGCAGGAAACAGGGGATGGAGTCCATAGCTTCATATCAGGGGGGGAAAAGGAAGGCTTCCTGGAAGAGGTGTCTGAGCTAATCCTAAATCACTGCATCAAAATTTTCAGGTTTTAGGAATAAGAGAGCAAAAAATTGTTCTGTAGGTGTATATGAAAGAAATGATCAGGATGAGGCTAATAAATAACCTTGGAATGCCCAAACTTACTTTGTTAGGATGTCTATCACAAAAATTCAAATTGTTACTAAATGAATAAATATAACATAAATGATGCATATGAATATGACATATTCTAGGGTTTTTCGCACATAGCTCAAGTAAAATGGTAGTGAGTTTTCCTTGGCTTTCTCTATTCATCGTAGAACTGTTTATCTCGACCAACAGCACTTAATACCTTTTCCTTTTCCTGGTAGGTATACTGGAGAGTAAGTGATACATGCAAAGGTTAGTATAGGGCCTGGCGCACAGCAGAGTTCAATAAAAGGTAGTCTCCCTCTCCAGTTCAAGGTAGATCTTCTATGTCCATTCACTACAGTGCCTTTGCAATTAATGGTGCTCTAATAAATATTTGAGCTCTAACTTTACAGCTAATTACTAGTACCTACCAAAGAAATCTTTAGCATCTTCCCTCCTCCCCAGTTTCCTCCGTCCCCATCCTATTTATTCTTAGTAATACCTTCTGGTAAAATTCTGTAAGTATAAGTTCCTAAAACAAGACTGTCACATTTAAGTTGTATTATAAATGTTGAATCACATAAGCGTGATTCACGAAACAGTTATTGAAAGTTTCTCCAGTGCAACTTCAAATATAAATATCAATATTTTATCATCTCTTGCAAAATAAATCCCGTAAGTATTGAGATTACATACACCTCCAAATTTCAGAGTGGGTCAAGATACAGCAGTAAATGTAGATAGAGCACACTGCCGACAGATGGCAGCACGTGAACAGCAAACCCTGCTTTCCCTTCCATGTTAGATTGTGACTTCCAGAAATGCAAAACCCCCATCAAGGTGGGCAAAAGATAATGTCTACATAGAGCGCTCCTCATGAGTGTGTTAAATAGCCACGCAGCAGCACTAAGAAGGCAAGCACATAGGGATGTGGCAGCTGCGACACTGTGTGGTAATGAGAAGGGACAATATGAGATGAGAGTATTCTCAGACACAGAGGGTGTGACTTGTTGAAGATGTAAAGATTTAAACAGAAATGGGGCTGGGTTCCACAATCCTCACAATGGGGGTATTCACCAAGAATCAGAGCACTGGAAACATATAAACACTGAAAATGCATTTCAGTCATACCCACAATATAACAGGAAGTTGAATAATACTTTTTTAAAGGAATGAAATTTATTTTTAAGTGTAGTCCATATAACTAAAGAGAATGATAATAGAAAACGAGCATTACAATTACTTTTTGGTAATATATCTTATTTATTGATAGATTTTCATATGGTTATAGCTGGGAAGAAATTTTTTCTGAAAAAGCTTTTTGATTGACTGTCCATTTATTATATTGGTAACTTACACAAGAAGAAATGCCTTCTATAACCCATGCTAACCACTAAGACTGGGGAAAAAGGCACCTAGATTGAAATCTCATCTCAGCTGGTTTTCCGCTGTATGGCTTACCAAGATAAGTAGGCTCCTTGTAACTCATCTATAAAAAGGTGATAATAGCTACCTCACAGGATTATGTGAGGGTCAAAGATGTAAAGCAAATGGCACTTGCTTAAAACATAGTATGTACTTCATAACTGAAAGCTATTATTACTGTGATTCTAGGTATGTGTCCCTGCAATTTAAAATTTTAAATGTACCGCTAACTATATTCTGTATAGAGAAAGTGGCTGGGAAATTGGTAGCTGTAGTAATGATGTTATCGCAACTACTGAACATGAAAATAAAGACAATTTGGAAGGTAATGGAGATGCAAATTGTAGTTTTATATTATTTTTGTGTATTAAGACCTACATGAAGGCTCAAGGCAAGGGTCGCACGGCTATTTGCTGAGGCCAAAAGACTTTGACCAATGCGAACAGTCTGCCACACACGCACCCAGACAGCAGACGAAAGCCGCTCTCTTGCTCCTCCCTGGCACTGCGCTGAGGAGGGGGCACAGTGCCAAGCTTTGGTGGTGATTAACTGGGGGAGTTTGCAGCAGGAGGAGATCACAGGCCAGGCTGCCGTCGGCCAGTAAAATGTCCCCCGCAGGCGGTTCAGAAGCACCGTTCCCCTCAGCCTGCTCTATGGACGGGGCATGCTTTTGACGCCTAAGACTGGCCTGCTCGCGGAGTGCAAAGCGAGTGGGTGGGACGGCGAAGGGCAGGCGCTAGGCCGTCTGAAAGCTGCTGCAAAGCCCAAATGGAAGCCGCGGCTCGGGGGTCGGACCCGCCGGCCCGGGCGCCTGCTTGACCGCGGCTCCTTCATGTGTGTCCCCAACGCCGCCACGGGGCTCTGCATGTAACATTTATGAAAATACGGATGGTCATAATTTTGTTTTTCTGAAATGTGCTGCGTGGGAACACTGGCACGGTTTTTGAAATAAATACACCTTTTAAATAGCTGCTTTGGAAGTGTCTGACCCGTGGTGTAATGCTAAGAAACATCAAGCGCCAAGCGCTGAAGCTACGCATTTTACCTTATGACCGAGGGAAGTGAATTTTGGAAACTGAGGCTTCGGGGTTAGGGAGGACAACTAAGGAGGGGCAGCTAACACGTGACAGGGTTCAGGACTCGAACCCGAGTCTGCCCGCCTCTTCCTCACAGGACCAGTCTCGCATCCACTCCGCCAAACCCGGTCAGCCGCAGCCGGTCAGCGCGCAGTTTCCGCCCGGGACGCAGGGTCCGGCTTCCCCAGGAAGAGCCGGCGCGTCCACGCACCGCACCCCCACGGGAACTGGGAAGTTCCCGGCACGACGTGGCCACTGCGCATGCTCACACCGCCCTTCCGCCCTCGGCCTTCGCTGCCCTGGACGTCACCGCCGCAACCTCCCTGGACGACTTCAGAACGGCTACCGCCCCCAGGAAGTTCAACGAGCTGAGGCCGTTGCTCTCTGAGACGCGGGCACCCGCTCTTTCCTCGGGCCTTTCCAATTTGGAAGCCGACCCCTGCGCCTCTGTCTCCCCGGCCCTCAAGCTGGAGTTTGCCAGTTGTCAATATGGCCGCTGACGGCCGTCCACCGGCAGAGGCTTTTCATAGGCCAAAGTCACACCCTAGCCCCGCCCATCCCGTCCCCCGGCGCCGTCCGCCTAGGGCCTCGCTGCGCCTGCGCCGCCTGCGCTGGCGGGGACGTGGGCCGGCGGACTCTTCCGTGTGTCCCAGGCGCTGTCTCAGCCTCGCCGCCCCTGCCGCTCCGGGGCCGCGTCGCCGGCGTTACCCGCGCGAAGGAAAGCGAGGGGCAGGGCGCGGCGAGCGCGCGCGGGGCTCCCCGCAGTCCCAGCAGTTCCTCTCGCGCGCGGTGGGCGGCTGGGGTCAGCAGCAGTCCGGGGAGGCCCTAGACGGCGCCATGTCGGCGGGCGGACCGTGCCCGGCGGGAGCCGGCGGGGGGCCGGGGGGCGCCTCCTGCGCTGTGGGGGTCTCCGCAGGTGGGGTGTCCATGTTCCGGTGGCTGGAGGTGCTGGAGAAGGAGTTCGACAAGGCTTTCGTGGATGTGGATCTGCTCCTGGGCGAGATCGACCCGGACCAGGCGGACATCACCTACGAGGGGCGGCAGAAGATGACCAGCCTGAGCTCCTGCTTCGCGCAGCTTTGCCACAAAGTCCAGACTGTGTCCCAGATCAACCACAAGCTAGAGGTGAGCGGCATCCGACCCCAGTCAGCAGCGCCCCCTTAACGCATCGGCGAAACGACTAGGAAACTGCCGACGGGGACTCCGGGGCCTCGGAGGCGGCGGGAAGTGGGTGTGTGCAGGCCTGAGGAAAGCGCGGCGAGGCCGGCGTGGCGCGGTCCACGCGGCCCCCGGGCCCTCGCCCCTCGCCCCTTGCCGCCGTGGCTGCGGCCGTCCGCTGGGCGCGCCGGCGGCCCGAGGCTTGGGCTCCAAGGCTGTCCGTAGACTCCCGCAGCCCGCCTTCTAACGTTTCTGAGTTTTTAGATCTACCCTGATGGACTAGGCTCGTACATCCACCGGGCAGGTCAGGCCTGACCGTGTGGACAATTTCAGATCAGTGCCCGTGCTCGCACGCAGGGCGTACTGTCTCCTGCACGCATGAACTGTTAGGGGGAATTTGATCGAAGCTCTGAGGAAAATGTAGTGGGATAAGCGGAATAGCTTCAGCGCCCTTCTCTGTTTACAGCCCTAAGTCTTTCACAGGTATTGATTAATCTGATCCTCACAACGGCCCTGTGGGACAGGTGTAATATTGTTATTCCCATTTTACAGGGATTAAGTAAGGGGCCTGGACGAGGGAACGGGAGAAACGAGTCTCTCCAAAACCACGTTTGTTTATGTCTGGGAGAAGGAGGAGGCGCGAAGGTGGCTGGAAGGGAGAGGAGCATTCAAGGGCGGTGTTGTTTTCATTTTGCCTTTAAATGAAACAGTAAGCTTGAACATATTTATAAGCCAATAAGAACCATCTAGTTCAGGGGAAAGCTGCATATTCTAGAGAAATAGAGGGGTGGTTGGTATCAGTAAGGTTCCTGAATGAAGATGAGATCCAGAACCCTATAGAGAGCATGGCCCTGTGTTGAAAGGACAGCAGTTATCCTTGGAGAGGAGAGATGATGAGAGCAGGGAGGCTGAGGGAGTCTTTTGGGTGATGGTCTTTATTTTCTGTAAAATAGGGGCCCAGGACTACTGCTAAAAGTGGGTGGGAGTAAGAGCTTGAGGAGAGGGAAAGAGATTTCAAGCAGTTGTGGAAGAGTTGGAGAACCATTTGGCCAAAGAAATAGGACCGCCAGGTAATGCCGAGGACTTACTTGGAGTTAGTATCATGAACCCCTGGTACAACCAGTCTGCCTTGTTGTGTGACTTTCTCAAGCAATACTTACTTGTTTAGTAACAGGCACCGTAATGAGAGTGATAATTGAGTTCATGCGGTGCTGTAGCAAGGAGTTTGCTATATAGACAGGATTGTTGTTGAATGAAAATGGTAATGGGGATGAAGAAAGGGAGATCATCTTCAACTGAAGAAGTAGAAACAGGATTTGATAATGTAGATAAGAAAGAGGAAGGGGTATGGATGACAGCACATTTCTGTTTGGGAAATGTATTGGTTGATGCCTGTACTGGGTTCAGTATTGTTTCCCCAAGTTTATGTGCACCTAGAACCTCAGAATGTGTCCTCATTTGGAAATAGAGTCTTGTCATATAAAATTAATGTAAGGGTGGAGATAGATAAGATTATAGCAGATTAGAGTGGGTCCTAAATCCAAAGGAGTGTCCTGATAGAGACACTCAGAGGACGTACAGAGACACAGGGGAGAAGGCTGTGTGAAGATGGAATCAGAGTTTGGAGTGACACATCTACAAGCCAAGAAATGCCAGTGATTGCTGGCAGCCACCAAAAGCTGGGAGATAGGCATGAGATAGTTTCTCCTTCAGGGTCTCCGGAAGTAGCCAACCCTGCCAGTACCTTGATTTGGGGCTCCTGGCATTCTGAACTGTGAGAGAATAAATTTTTGTTTTTTTAAGCCACCAATATTTTGGTTATTTGTTGTGACAGCTCTAGGAGACTTATACAGTTCACTGAAGTAATGGTGTTACACACCATTCACCAGAAGGAGAAGTTCTGGCAGGAAAGAGAGTAAATTGAATTTAGGAGATTGTGCAGGTCCCTATCCTTTCTTGTATATTCCTATCAGTCTCCTAATTCTTACCCCACTTCAAACTATCTTTTAGTTGTCAAAATCATTCTAAAATGTTTCATTTTAATGTTTCATGTCAAAAAAGGCAACTCTGGTTCTGTCACTTTTCTTTCCTACCTCCCTATTTCTTTGTGGCTAAAATTCAAACTAGCACGGTGATCACTGCCCAGCCTGCCTGTCTTTGTTTTGTCCTCTTCTTAGCTACTTTTGCCTCAGTCTGTAAATAGGCCTTGCTCTTTCATGGCATCTCCACGTTGGTATAGGCTTGTGTATATAATGCTTTCTCTGTCCCCTTTGTCTGTGGTATCAAACACCCACTCATCTTTCAGGATACCACTTATATCACCATCTCTGTGAAGGCTTTCCTCACCGCACTCTTCTCTGTCTCTATAGGAAGAGTCTGTAATAACACCTTGAACTCACTTGGACTGTTAGATTTGTTACATTGTGCATACTATAATTAGTGGTTACCACATCTCTAGTTCTAGAGCAGGGGTGGGGAACATCTGACCCTTCGGCCATAAATGGCCTGAGAAGTCATTTGGTCTGGTCCTGCCAAGGCACCCGCAGGCGGGACTCAAAATTCAATAAATCTGGGAGCTTTTTTCATAGCTAATTTTTAAATTGATAATTTTGTATGGCCCTCAAATGATGTTATAAATGTCCAAATGGCCCTTGACAGAAAAAAGGTTCCCTTCTTTGAGGGTAAGGACTAAGTTTAGGTGAAATAACCTGAACTATCAAATGATTTGTGAAGCTGACGTTAGGGGGTAACATATCTGTTTGTGAACCCATTTTGGTTTCTAGTTGTTCATTTTTTTCTCTCCGTAGTGCTCCCAAACCATATTGAATAGTGAGTAATTCCTTTGAGTATGGATATCAGTTGTTTTGCGTGTAGATTACAGAATTGATGGTTGGCCTCTTTTTAAAATTAAAATTTTGAAACTCACGCATTAAACACCAACCTTTCTGATCTATATCCCCCTATCTCACCTGCTAGGGGTTTTCATATCTCAGACCCTTCCTTTTCCTTACTCCATGTATTAGCTGATTCCCATTCAACACTCAGGTATACTTTTCCTCCTTTGTGACTGACCCCCTTCACTTCTTTTTTAATTGGTACATCACACATGCCTCTATAATAGTGCTTATGACACTCTACATCATAATTGGAAGTATATTTTTTTAATTGTTTCTACTAGACTGTGAAAGTCTTAGGGCAGAATCCCTGTCTTACTCAAATCTTTTTGTCTCCAGATCCTGGCACGCAGTGTATACCCAGTAAGTGTTTATTTGAATGAATAAATTATTTGAAACACTTCTAGTGTTCTGCCATGAATCCTCAATAATTACCAATAATCATTCTGTAATACAAGTTCCATGAGAGCTGGGATAGTGTCTGCCCAGTTGACTCTTTATCTGTAGTGTCTAAAACAGTGCCTGCTACATTATCGAATGACTGAATCTGCAGGTTCATTTATTCCCTTAGTATATAATTTATAAGGATATGATTTGTGAGTTAATATTTCATAGTATTTCATTTTAAGAAAAATTTGAAACTGACTAAAAATAATTTTAAACATCATTATACAAAAATTGAATATGGATTTAGTGTACATGTGACATTTCTAAACCATTGAGTAGGTTGATTCTTCTCACTCCACCTTCAGTTTGATCGTAGAGCAACTGCATTATTTAACATTAAAATGGAAACAGGAAACATTTTATATTGTTTGGAACTTCATTTTGAGGTTAATATCAAAGTACTTTCAAAAATACCACAGATTTATCTATATGTCTCCATCTCAGATCCCCCAACCCTAGTTCATTCACATTGTCTCATTACACACAGCTGCGTTTTTTTAAAACATAAATTTGATCATGACATTCTGCTTAAAATGTTTCAATTGTACTTTGAGTAAAATCCAAACTCCTTTTTATGGCTGACAAACTCTGTATGATCTGACCTGGATAAATCTCCAATGACACATCTTACTATTCTTTCCTCTTATTTTATATGGTCTAGTCACATGGGCCTTGTTTCAGAAACTCTTAGACAACAGTTTTCAAACTTTTTGGTCTCAGGACCTCTTTATACCCTACACATTTATGAGGTCCTCGAAGAGCTTTTTCTTTTCTTTTTTATTTTTATTTATTTATTTATTTAGTATATCTTTATTGATTTCAGAGAGAGGAAAGGAGAGGGAGAGACAGATAGAAACATTGATGATGAGAGAGTCATTGATCGAGTCCTCAACCCGGGCACGTGCCCTGACCGGGAATCGAACCCCGATCGCCTGGATCCCAGGTCGACGCTCAACCGCTGAGCCACGCCCGGCCGGGCTCTTTTCTTTTTTTAAAATGTAGGTTATATCTACAGGTACTTATTGTATTAGAAATTAAAACTGAGAAAGCTTTAAATATTTACTATATCAGTAGAAAAATAGCAACAATAAGCTATTACATGTTAATATAAATATCGTTTTTAATGAAAAAATATATAGTCAAAATTAGAATAGCTTTGTTTTACTTTTTTTTTTAAAGTGTTTAAAATATCTAGCTTAATAGAACACAGCTGAATTCTCACATCTGCTTCTGTATTCAAACAGTTGTGATATATGGCTTCAGTATAGTATAGGAAGAAAATTTGACCTCACAGAAGTATGTAGTTGGATAAGAAAGGAATATTTTAATAGCCTTTTCAGATAATTGTGGATTTTCTTCTTTGATAGTAAAAGGTAGTTTCTTAAAAGCTAGTTATAATGTGGAGTCTGAATCTGTATCCATGAACTTTCCATATACTGTTGCATTAAAGTACTGTTATATTGGTTTATCTATGTAGTCTTTGAATGGTTCTTTTACCCAGGCATGATTTTAGCATAATGCATTGGTCATTTGGAAAATGTTGGCTCACTGAGTTATTCAGATCTTCCAAATGTTGGCACATCTCATTATGCAATATCAAAATCACATTTGTTAATATTTTTCTCATCAGAAAAATCTTTCAGTGTTGGTAATGGATTCAGGTTTTCTAAAATTCTACTTTTCACTTGAAAGCACATTTTTTTTCATTGGCAACAAATGCTGTCAGTTGTTTTCCTTGAAATAAATTTATTTATTATCAGGAATGTGTCTGCCAAGTATATTAATTTTAAGAAACACAGCTTGTTCTTTCAGATAAAAATAGTGTTCCACACAAAAAAGTTCAGTGTTTCAACTTAAGCAGTTGTATGATTTCCTTGAGATAACATAGTTTGATATGCAGCAGATATACTTTATGCATACTTCCCATTTCATCATACTGAGTATTAAAAAGACATGTACTCAAGGGTCAGGATTTTAAAAATTAATTATTTTTACTGCTTCATCAAGGACATTCTTAAATGGACTTTTTTTGTAACTACAAGTGCGTAGTAGTGGAGACTACAGTGACTGCTGGCACAGGCTGGTGCCCCTGCATTGATTTGCACTAAAATGGCAGCATTTTACTTATCATTGCTTTTGTACCTTCAGTACAAATGTCAACACAGTGAAAAAGGCAAATCATGTTTTATTATGTTGAGAATAGTTTTAACCTTGTGAATCTTCCCCACATACCTGTGAGAACTGCTGCTGTGATTATAACCAAAACATTTCCCAGGTGGCTAGCCATACACTCCCAGCCCGCTAATTCTCTTCCTTTAGTTTATGCATACGGCTTATTACAGTTTGTAATTATATATATTGCTGGCTTTGTAATAACCTTGGACAAGTTACCTAACCTCTCTGTGCTTCCGTTTCCTTCTTTATACAAAATTATGTATCTCGGAGGATTATTGTGAGGAGTAAGGCAATTAAAACATAAATATGTTCAAAACAGTGGCACATATAATGCTGTTATTATATATGCCATTTATTGGCTTTACAAGCCTTCTCCTGCACCAGGACACTCTAAACTTTGCGGGGCAGGATCCACTTTTGTTTTGTCAACCCAGTGTATCCCTAGAACCCAGTCCAGTGCTTGGCATATGTTTGATGCTTAATAAATTCTTGTTAACGGAAGGTGTGGTGTGGGAGACAAAGTAAAAATATGTTTGCTTGTCTTGAACTGCAGAACAGTTTGGGGAGAAATAATGACAGATGGAATTAGTGATCACCATGCTTGGATAGAGAAATTGAAGCAAATAGGTATTTTCTCACAGAACTTTCATAAGGCAGATGAGCAGATTGTTTCAAGAGCTGCCTTATAATAAAGAGAAATATGATTTCTTATCTTGAGGAATGGCAGAGATTTTCATATTTGACCTTTGAATATATTTTCTGTTTGGTCACATTCTTTGTTTTGGAATAGGACTTACTGGCTTCCTATAATCTTGGATAGAAGGAGCAACACTAACCACTTCAGACACGGAGAAAAGAGAAAGTAGAGGAAGATTCTTTATAAAAGGAGTGGGATAGCCCGGCCAGTGTGGCTCAGTGCTTGAGCGCTGATCTATGATCCAAGAGTTCACAGTTCGATTCTCGGTCAGTGCACATGCCCCGGTTGTGGGCTCAATCCCCAGTAGAGGGCATGCAAGGAGGCAGCCAATCAATGACTCTCTCATCACTGATGTTTAATCTCTCTCTCCCGCTCCCTTTCTCTCTCCGAAATCAACTTAAAAAAATGTTTTAATAAATAAAAGGAGTGGGATAAATTAGATGAGCTCTAAGACTTTGTTCTGCTATTTTGAAGGAATAGAAGAAAAGAAAGGGATTAAAATACTTTTATTAGTTACATTATCCCCTTGACTTTTGTCACAGGAGAAAAGGCCCTGTGCAGAATGGTTTTGGCTTTGCTGTCTGTGAGGTAGTTTAGGATCTTTTATATAAGAATATGATACCTCCTTTTAAAAGTTTAGTTCCAGGAAAAAAAGACAGTGTCACTAGATAAAAATGATATTACTTCTTTTAATGAGAAAAAGATAATTATATAATCTGTAAACATTTTCCTGTTAATAGGAAACTCAGTATTAAATTTAATACTCAAAATAAAGTGTAATAGGATGATATTTTTTATAGTGATATCCTGTCATCTCTATCCTATTTCTATTTTTTTACATTTCTTTTTTTTGGCCTATGAGCTTTAAAGCCTTCTGGGAAGTAGGTGGGTGTAAATTTTAGAAATGGTATAATTGCTAGAGATATAAATTTCTGTACTTTTCATCCTAAATTGTATAACAAACATAAAAAACCATATAGAAGCATAATTCTTTCTTTTGATTACCTTTGCACACATACTTTAAAACAAAAGGTGTAGAAGGATATAATACTTATATCTTCTTTCATGTCCAGTGTTAATAGAACTTTTTTTTTAATTGATTTTAGAGAGAGGAAAAGAGAGAGAGAGAGAGAAACATCAGTTGGCTGCCTTCTGCATGTGCCCCCACCAGGGATTGAACCCACAACCTGGGCATGTGCCCTGACCGGAAATCAAACCTACCACCCTTTGGTGTACAGGACTCCAACCGAGCCACACTGGCAGGGCATAATATTTACATATTTATCAACAGCTTTCTGTGCTGTGGTTCATTACAATTAAACTGCTATTTGAAATCAATTATTTTCTTTGTAATTCTTAAACAAGGTGAGGGAATGTGTGCTTTTATGTCCATGCCTGCATGTGTGTCTGTGTATCTTCATGCCTGTGCATGCATATGAGTTCTTCTGTGTGTGTGCATGTGTGGAGTTGGGTATGTGTGCATGTGTGGGGCTTGCTCTTAGAGCCATGTCTAGTTCTGAGATTTGGTAATGTGTTCTCATATGGACTGCTTTCATACCATTTTCCCTATTACTCTTAGAATTACAAAGGATGTCAGGAGGTTTGAGTTTTGATCCCATTGGGGCAACTCACTTAATCTCTTTGGGTGTTAGTTTCTTCATATGCAAAATAAAGATGTTTTGCCAGTAATTGGCAGTGTTATCCGTAAGAGTGTTAAAGAAATAAAAAACTAGGTTATGTTTAAAAAGAAAACAGTACAGCTCTTGTATATTTTCCAAAGATTATATAGACACAGGATTAAGGTCTAGCAAAGTAGAATAATAGGAAATTGAATAAAAAATTACTTTGATTTTTTACTTTGATTACTTTGGTGCCACAGAGTGGAATCCAGTGGTTAAAAATTATGTTAGAAAGGAATTATCTTGATGGGAAAGTTTGGATATTTTGAGAGTATGAGAGGAGAAATAGAGTAGTACATTAAATATAAATAAATGGTGATGATAATCCTATGTTACTTAGATAAACTGCCCCTTTGTCTTTTGCATTCCTGGGCATATTTTGTTCCTACTCTTACACATTATGTCCTGAATTTTCATGTGTCTCACAACTTCATTCCTGCTGATAGTGATGATCCAGGGACCACATTTTGAGAATCATTACTTTAGAAAATCTCACCAGTGGTAGATTTAATGGCTTGGGTGAAGTGAAGGCCATGGTGTTAAGGCCCAGAGATCCTCCTAGATTGATATCATTTTGTTCTTTTCTTTTAGATCATTTTATTTTATTTTATTTTATTTTATTTTTTATTTTATTTTATTTTATTTTATTTATTTTTTACTATATCTTTATTGATTTCAGAGAGAGGAAGGGATGGGGGAGAAAGAGATAGAAACATCAATGATGAGAGAGTCATTGATTGGCTGCCTCCTGCAACTGGGGATTGAGCCTGCAACCCAGGCATGTGCCCTGACCGGGAATCCAACCCTGATTGCCTGGATCCTAGGTCGATGCTCAATCGCTGAGCCACACCCGGCCAGACGATCATTTTATTCTTAATGAGCTCTAGGGAAAGGATGGCTTGATGGTCAGTTTTAATTTTTTGTAAAGGAATCTTCAAGATCAAATGTAGAAAAGTGAAAGATGGTATTGCAAATTAAGTTTATGTATAATATAGTTTTTAACTGTTTTGATTTTGCTTTTTAAAACATTTTTGGATATCACTTGAAAATTTAAGAGTTGAAGGTTGAAATCAGCTGTTTCTCTGACTTTCACTCTTTGCTAGTTACAGTGTTTCCACGTTACAAGGGAAGACAGTGAGGTGAAAGATAATCTTGCTTTTTTATGGTCAAGCTGGTTTTGAGTCTCATTACTTATTAACTGTGTGATCTTGGGCAAGTTGCTTAAATTCTCACTTTCAGATTCCTTAAGTATTATAAAACATTGGAGAGTATGATAAGAATAACAGATAATGTATGATATGTATATCTACCATATGGCAAGTAGATGCTTGCTTTGTGGTAGCTGTGAATATTGTTAGGAAGTTAAACATATGTATTATAGCTATAGAAACATACATTTTTCTTATGGCTAATTGCTTAATAAAACTTCTACTACCTTGCCCTGGGAGTAAATATTGGGTTCAAAGTGCTGTTTTGCCACTGACAGATTGGGTAGCCCTAGAAGTTAAAGCAGCTTTGATGGGCCTTGGCTTTATTATTTATCTCAATATTAATTTTCATAATCATAGTCTTTATGTTCTCTAAGATCTCTTTTTCTACAATTCTGTGATATTAGGAAGATAGCCATTAAGTAAAATATGGAACTACTTAATCTTGACATATTTACTGTTAACTAAGCAGCTAAAGTGCTTATATCATTGATAAGAATTACTTAAATATTACTGAATTTTAGAGGAAATTCTAAACACTTGTTTTGTTCGCAGAAAATAAAATTGGGCTTTGAATTTTGATACCTATATCCTCTCTTTGTAAAGAATTTTTAATTATTTTTAAAGCTGAGCAACCTCTTGTGAAATTATTTCACTTACTGTCTGTGTTTATAACAGGCCATTTTCAAAAGACCTGCACACTTCCGTTTTTCTTGCTCTTTTAGAATATAATCATTTCTGATTTGAATATTGGCCCAAATATTGGTCAAATTAATTAATGAATGTCTCTTTAACTTCTCTCTTAACTCTGTAAGTTCTACTCAGTAATTAATCATGAGATTTTTAGTTTGAGATACAAATCATAGTGGGACAAGCAGACAGTATATGCTTGTCGAAAAACATGCAATATACCTTTTGCCACAAAGATTTAAGTCTAATTAAGCCTTCAGATCTAACTTCCAGTTTGTAAAAAATATAAGGAAGAGGAATATATTAGACAACACCACAAAGAAACAGTAAGACACATACAGAAGAATAGAAGTCGGTGAAATGAAAAAAGAGGTAAGGATTGTTATAGATTAAATGGCTTATTTTAAACTATTTCTGGGTAGATTCACTTTAGCATAAGCTACATATTGCTCAAAAAGTACGTATTATTCAAATATTTATTTTCCTTTTGTGATTATTTTCTTTCAAAGACCATAAAAGACCATAGGTGTTTTTTGACTAAGAAGGACTTTCTAGACCAGGCTTATTTGTACTTTAAAGGAGCAAGGTGTATTGAACATTGTCTAGTAATAGGTGATTTTAAATGTTTATAATTTTTTTTTTTGTATGGGAAATTTGTTAAATGGATGAAAGTCTGTAAGACATTTTTGTCATGTGTATAATTTTTTTTCTCTGAGTTTATTAACTTAGGAGTATTTGTGAAAGGTACTGTGTAACACTGTTGTTAATTTTTCTGTAAGGCAATGGAAACATGAAGTTCTGCTTTATTTAATCTCGTATGTATGTTTATTGTATTTAAAGAATAAAGTCAACTACTAGTATTATTATTTATTTTAGCATGTAAATCTTCACCTCACCTGCAAATGTTACGTTGCTAAAATGTCACTGACAGAAAATGTTCCCAAAGTTATATAGTGATGATGGTTGCACAACTCTATGATTATACTACAAACCACTCAATTGTACACTTTTAAAGAATGAACTTTATGGCATGTGAGTTGTATCTCAATAAAGCCATTATTAAAAAACAAAAATGTCTTTGAGCCCTAGGCAGTATGGCTCAGTTAGTTGGAGTGTCTTCCCATATACCAAAAGGTTGTGGGTTCGATTCCTGGTCAGGGCACATATCCAAGTTGTGGTTCAATCCCCAGTCAGGGTGCTTATGGGAGGCAACCGATGTTTCTCTCTCACATTGCTATTTCTCTCTCTCCCTCCCCCTTTCTCTCTAAAATCAATAAAAACATATCCTCAGGTGAGGATTTAAAAAAAAAAAAAAGACTTTTGAGAGCCTATAGTTATTTCCTGTCGGATTAAATCTCGGTTTTGGTTTAATATCCAAAGCTATTCATTGTATCCATACTCACTTGCCTATTTAATCTTACCTCGTCTGTCAGTGTACAGCTCCTCTAGGTAGTCTCATCCCCTTGATAATAACACTTTCATACTCTAGTGAATGCCTTTGTATATAAGAAGATAATCTTATGAAAATAGTCAAAGCCATAGATATTATACCTGTTTTAAAATTGGGGAGACAGAATGATTTATTTGGAACCACAGGGCTAATATTAGAAATCATTTCAACTTAAAGAATTTGAGCATCTTTTATGTCTTAGGCACTGGTTGGTATCGTTGGGATACAGAGATATATTCCTCTGGTCTCTGTACTCAGAGAATTTACCTGAGTTGCTTCTAGTCTCTGCCTCTGCTAGTCTTTCCATTTCTAGATTGTTCTATTGCTTGTTTTGTCCTTATTGTCTTTTTCTTTCAAAGCCTTTCTAAACTTTGTCCTCACTAACCTTTAAACCTTCTTTTACTTTGAATTCCTTGGGACCAGGCCAATTCTAAATATATCTATAACTTGCCACATTTTTCTTATTTGGTTTGCATGCATATTTATCACCTCAGTTGATGAGAAAGGTTCTCAAGGGCATAAATAATTATAATTTTAAAAGTATTTTTCACAGTTTTTTTTCTCATTGTGCTGACATAGTCTGGTCCGCTAGATGGTTAGTAAAATTATGTTGAATAGAAAACTAAGGCTTTGCCTTTGTCTTGAATCTATTGGTTAGAGGGGAAGACCAAACACATACAAAGGATATATCCTGTTCACTATTGCAAAGCAGTGAATCAGTTGTGAAAAATGAAAAACTTAAGGTTAAGTGGGTAAGTGGTCCTGATGAGGTGTTCTGCTATGTTGTAACAGTTAACTGTAGCTTATAGTTAATTCTTATCTTCAGACCCACTGTAGCCTCAGTGGCTCACACTTTAGTACCGAGATAGTAGTTAGGCTGATTTCGGCTAGTGTTTTTCCGTGTGAAGGCAAAGCACTGCTTACTGGCCTCTCTCCTCTAAGGAACTGTTAGTGTTAGTTGACCACTAAAGCACATATTGTCTCTACAGGATGATGAACCGTCCCATAACTGTATATTTTCATAAACTTTGTAGGTAAAGGTGAAACAGTAGAAGCCTTAAAGTAAACAAAGTAAAATGAAGGAGCATTCTATGTTATTGGAAGATACTGTTTATGGTAGAGTTCTCTTGTTCTCAGATATCCTGTACTATTGATTTTATGTCAGTACGTGGATATCCTATAGCTTAGTCAGATACCACTCTTACAGTGTTTGTCTGTTCATTTTGAAGACATTCTATGTCATTCTTGAGTAATAATAATTAGAGTCAAAATAAAGAAGGTGAAGCATACTTAATGTTTGTTTTTGTTATTTTATAAGGCACAGTTGGTGGATCTGAAATCTGAACTGACAGAGACCCAAGCAGAGAAAGCCGTACTGGAGAAAGAAGTACACGATCAGCTTTTACAATTGCACTCTGTTCAGCTTCAGCTTCATGCTAAGACTGGTCAAAGCGTCGACTCTGGTACCATTAAAGCAAAACTGGTAGGTACTTTAGAGGGTAACCTATACTTCCATGTGTTTTAGAGGATGAAGGGGATGATGTTTAGTGAGGCTTATTAATTATAAAAGGTAATATGTGTGAATTGTGGGAATTTTAGAAAATACAGGAAATGTAAAGATCAACACGATTATCCAAATCTCATCACCCAGAGATGATCAGTGATAATATCAGTAACCAACGGATACTTAGAATAGCATATTTTCCTATTTAAAAATATCTATATAAACATATTTAAAGGATATTTGTGATTTTAGCATATAAACAATTTTTTGCCCTCCTATATCAGTTAGGATTAAGTTCAGAAATCCCAAGTAACATTGGGATTACTCTTAAATAGTACAAATTTTTCTTGAATAGTACATATTATTTTCTCTCAATTAAAGAAGCTCAAGACAGACACTTCAGAGCTGATATGGCAGCTCCAAAGATAGCAGGGATTCAGGTTCCTTTTGTTACTATGCTCTGCCATTTTTAGCTCATGATTCTATCCTGACAATTTGTTCAGGTCCGCATTCCAGGAAGGAAGAAGGGAGAATTTAATCAAAAGGATGCTTCTCAGCTGCATAACCTTCTTTCAAGAACTTTTCATGCAGTCCTCCTCAGCAGTTTTTGCCAATCAGTGTAGCCATCTCATTGGCCGCATGTCAATCTCTTAGAGGGTCCCATGGCCACCTCCATTTAAATTGGAGTTTTCTGTTACTAAGGAAGAAAGGGAACATGGAAATTGGATGCCAACCAGTTTTCTTTTGCTCTTAATATATATTGTAAGCTTTTTCCGTGCCACTTGAACACTTTGTTATTTTTGTACAAATTTTCCATAATTAACCATCACCCTCTTAATCATTCTAGGTTCTTTAAGTAAATATAAGTCTCATTTTATTTTAACTCGTATGTATTGAGTATGTACTGTGTGCCAGACACTTTGTTAACTGTAAGGGACACAGTAATAAATAAGACAGATATAGATTGGGAGATACAGAAGATAAAATGATGTTAATGATGAGAGTAAACACATTTTTAAGTTTTGCTTGTTTTCTGTTAATTCCATATGATTAGTTATTTAGTTTTTAATACTGATACGTTAGAATTTATTTAAATGAATATTTACATTCTCCTGAAGTCCTTTTAAATTCTGAAATTTTATGAATCTAAGTAAGTAGTGTTGTTTTATTTAATGAGTCAGATAACTGCTTCTTTGGAATATTTGATATTAACACTGAGAAAACAATGTTAGAATTGTTTTCACTAGGAAAGAATTCACCTAAAGTTTTAACAGTAGATTCAAAACAGGCTGCTATAGTGGAAGGACACTAAACCAGGTGTTTTGACTAATTTTGATAAAACAAAAAATTTAATACTATATAGTCCCTATTTATTACTTATGGAATTGAACTTGTATTTGTTCTAACGAATTTTACCTGATACTCACCATATCAGAATTTTCCTTGTAGTGATTATGCCACTGGGTAAATTCATTTGTTTGATGTTTTTCTAATTATAAAACTTTTTTCTTATATCTTAAGTCTGTCCCCTCTGTGGAGGAGCTGGTAAGTATGTTGTTTCTATTTTGCTTTAAAATGTCACGCTTTAGTGTTCTTAGTGTTTCCTTTGCGTAGTACATGTTGTCACATTGTATTTGAAAATTATGTTAATGATGGCAATTTTTAAATGTACTAGTCCCTGAAAAGTTCAGTGGATGGGCCCATTGCTCTTTTCTCACTACACGTTAAAGATTTTTTGTGTGTATGTAATTTGTAGCCCTTATTTGCAGAGCTCATCAATTTTTGACAACTTCTCAGCCTGGTAACTTGCTCACATCTCTACTCCAAAAGAGCAATTGGTTTTTCCACTTGAGAGTTTTGAAAATATATTAAGCAGTCCCAGCTTCCATCTTTGCTATTTGAATTTATTCCCAGAGAAAGAATGTGCATGCTGGTTTCTTGGTCATCCATTGCATGTGCTATAACTTTTCAACAGCCTTGAGAATAATTGTGTGGCTTCACTGAATTTTAAAACCCTTTACCAGAAATTATTTTAGAAAATAACAATATATAAATTCTAAATATTTTTCCCACTACCCCAACCTAATCAGATTCCAGTTTGTCATATGGCTTCACTTTCTTTGAAAATACTCCGTTTGGCTATCTAAATACAAAATGAACTTCTTGGTTATTACTTAATAATAACAAACTGGTTAACTAAAAAAAAATTTTTTTTTTCTTTAAATCTGAAAGTGATCAGCTTCAGTTTGCTCAGCCCTTTTTTTTACTTGTATCTGTTAATTTCAGGCCTGGTGAATCTGAGTTTGTCAGATTCATTAGGGGTTTGGATCATTAAAGTCAAAGCAGTGGCTTAATATGTTTCTCAGATTCCATAAATTTTATATAAATAGCTTGTTAAAGTAATTGTAAGTAGGTAATTCTCAACATAAAATTTACTTAGCCAGTAAACCAAAGAATTATTGGTCTTTTAGGAACTCTTTTTCTGAAACGAATAGCATTAACCTCAATAAATGTCATAAAAAAATTTTGTTCATGTAATCTAAACTATGGTTTTTTTTAGAACTGATACCTCTTCTTTTAAGGAATAGGTTCTTAAAATAAAGTGACATATTAATAATTCCAAAGTTGTTTAAAAAGGATGATTTTAGATTATTAGTTCTGCAAGTTTTTAAAAACAGTACCTAGAAATTATGTTCTACTGGTTCTTTTTTTAAACAGAACTTGAAAAGGCCTACTGACTAATTTCTTTCTGTTTATCACATACATAATAGCAAATATTTTTAATCAAAGATGTCATTCCTTTTTGGTTGTACAAAATTTTTTTTATTTTTAAAAAATTTTTTTTATTTTACTGCCTTGTATTTAAATATATTATATATTGATGATAACTATAGCATATGTTAATGTACTTACTATAGTCAAAAGAGTAGACCAAATTATTACCATAATATATTCCATGAATTGCTAAAAATTTGCTTAAATATCTCAGCTTCTTAATATCCAGAATAAAAAAAGAAATAATTATAATAATCAGTAACCATACAGTAGAAACTATTGTTTGCCATTTGCTCAAGATAAACAATTTTTCCTGGTGCTACAGTAGATCTTTTAAGTCTCATAAAGGGGACTTGGCAGTATAGTGAAGTGTCTTCCACAGCTTATTAACAAATAGAATCATATTTTCACAGGCTTTATAGGTTCTATAAATTAGTGAGGCAGAAAAAGCAGTTTTATAAATCAGTAAAAGCAATTCTAGGATAGATGCAAGTTTGTAGCATTTGGATTTTATTTTATTTTTTGATCCAAAAATAACACTTAAAATTCCATCAGGGCCCTTATCCACTCTCAGAAGGGTTTTGTTTGTTTGTGTGTTAATTTGAATTTGACTGCCCTCGGGCAGGATTTGCCTTCAGTTTTTTACTCTACTTTGTCTTGTACCTGCCTGTGTGCTCTATGTTTGGATCCTGAGAGCATTTACATTTGTACACACTGTACTTTCTACTTTTAAGGTAAATTGAACATTATTTCTCACATGTGAGCTTACGATTAAAATTTGATGAAAAAGATCTTGAGGTTATATCCTCTGGCTAATACCTATAAATTCACACATATGGACTATCTACCAAGTGGAGCATAAGATGACATCTTTTTATGAAAGTTAAAAAGGACATGCATCCTTCCCTTAGCAGGCGCCAGTATTTTCCTCAGAAAACAGTTCTTCATTCACTTTAACATATGGACAAATAAATGAGCCAGGACCCAAAATTCAGTGATAATCTGTACCATATATATACTTATCTATAGAAATTTTTAACATGTAAATGTCTTCATGCAGTTATTGCAAGCATTTCTCCATGACCATAAAATGTTTCCTTTTAGTTAGAATATCTGTTTTAATTTAAGCATTGTAAGTTTCTGTAGTCCTCTAAAATAGATTAGCTATAAAACATATCTCTATGTAACTGAATGATTTTGACTGGCTTTATAGAATTATTGCATTCAAGTTCATTGAATATTTGGCCACAACCACCAGAGTGACTATTTTATTTTAGTCTAGTTTCTTGAGTTATTTTTTGAAAATAGAGAGCAGACTCAGTCATCCATTGAACCCACTTCTATTACTATGTGATAACATGAGCATAAAGAACACTACTTCTCAGCCCTGTCCGGGTAGTACGGTTGGTTAGAGCTTTGTCCCAGTACACCAAGGTTGTGGGTTTGATATCTGGTCATGACACATACAAGAAATAACCAATGAATCCATACATAAGTGGAACATAAAATCTATCTGTCTCCCTCCCTCCATTCCTTCCCTCCTCCTCTTTCCTCTCTCTCAACCGATTAAAAAAAAAAAGAATACTACTACTTTTAGTACTCTCACTAAAAGTGGTTCCAACACCTTCTGGTACTAGTTAAAAAAACTGGATCCAAATCTTTGTGTTCTTATTTTATAGAAATGAAGAGGTAAATTTATCATGTGCTTTCATCGTTGGTATTTAGATTGTGTACTTTTACATACTTTAAGGAATATGGTCTATTGTAGAGTCTTAAAAGTATTTGCATTACATTATGTTTGGTTTATTAATTACAATAGGAGAGAGAGCTTGAAGCAAACAAAAAAGAAAAAATGAAAGAAGCTCAACTTGAAGCTGAAGTGAAGTTGCTAAGAAAAGAGAATGAAGCCCTTCGTAGACATATAGCTGTTCTCCAGGCTGAAGTTTATGGGGCAAGACTGGCTGCCAAGTACTTAGACAAGGAACTGGCAGGAAGGTGTGTAAAAAAATGGGTGCCCTTGTATTCTTAGGTGACAAATGGATATTTAATGAGGTTGACTTTTACCTCTGCTAAGTAAAACATTAATCTTTACCCTAAGAGTTATTTTATAATTGGTCATAGCTTACTGTTGTTAACTTAACATTGATAGCCTTATATAGTGCAGATTTATTTAGCTATACTAAATAAGTATTTCTGGTTTATACACACACACAATAGTAACTTACTGTGAAATGCGAACAATTGTCCAGCTGTGCTTTTCAGCCATTTTCTGTCTTGACACCATGACAGATAATGTTCACACGTACAGCACAGCTCCCATAAGGAATTCTTTCTGTGATCACTGAAACCTGATCTTTCTTGCCCCTCAAAAATATGTTGAAATAACTGATATTATCACAATATTAGAATTCTGCTTGCATTAAATTTTCACAGTGAATTATTCGAACTTTGGTGATTTATTATTAGCACTAAATAATTTTATGCTCATTGTCTTAATGTCACATTAGAACTGATGTAGAACAAATAAAAATAATTTATATCACCTTGAAGTGCACATTTTCTAATAACTTAGCACATTTAAAATAATCATTTTGTTTTAAAAAAACACTGTTGTTAGAAGAAATGTTTTTGTACAGTCAGCCTCATTTGAAGACTAGTATTCAGTAGTATATGAGTTCAATGACCACATGAAACATTAGTCTCATCAATGAAACATTGACATTAGTCTCATAAATTGTTTCTTTGATGTATTTGAATTAAGCATATGACTAAAGAAGGTCTCATTTATTTTTTTAAACTGGTTTTCCCTTAAAGACATCTCTTCTTTTCAGTTTTCATATCTTTGTAAATCTGAGGGACTTTGGGAGGTTCCCGAGTATTATTATTATTACCAATTTAGATCTTTGCAAAAGCTACTTACGTTCAGTAATTCTAAATTCTCTCTATAGTGTGCAAAATGAAAAACTAACTGAATTAACTCTCTTAACATGAAGGGTCCAACAAATACAGTTATTAGGACGAGATATGAAGGGACCTGCTCATGATAAGCTTTGGAACCAGTTGGAAGCTGAAATACATTTGCATCGTCACAAAACTGTCATCAGAGCCTGCAGAGGACGTAATGACCTGAAACGACCGATGCAGGCACCACCAGGCCACGTATGTTTGCTTTTCTCCCATTTCCCACTCAACCTCTTCCTTTATTTAATTGGAAGTCCTTTTCATTTTTTTATTCTATTAGTATTTAAAACCTTAATTTAAAAAGTGAAAGTGGGATTAACCTTTTTAAAATGTATACATATTTAAAGCTTCAATAACCTGTAGCTCTTTACAGAATTATGCCTTGAAAGTGATATTTCTGAAGATAGTGAACTATTGCTAGGAAATGCATATTGCTAGTACTTTGGCTCATATTTCAAAAACTTCCTGGATCATGATTAGGCATGAATTTGTTTTAAATTTGTTTTAAGCTTAGCAGAGAGTTAGTAGTCATATTGATAAATTAGTATGTATTTTTGGGTAGTTCTTTAAGAGAATTTTTGGTAACTCAATTCAAATGTAGGTTCTGAACTAATGTTTTCACCTGTTTGTTCTTGAATCAAGATGGAATTTGACATCTTTGTCTATGTCTAATTGTCTGCTTTTTCAGCCATCATGTACAGGAGTATTTCTTTTTATCTGGGGAAATCCTGATCAAATTTCACTGCAACAGCTATGTGATAATACAAACTTTAATGTAATTAGAGCATGTCAAACTCCTACTCAGTGGCCCACAAATCATAGCACCAGATAAAGCATGGCCTTAAGAACTAAAATTATTTGTTGGCTTTAATAATGCAAAGAATATTGTAAGGAGAATTGATATGTACATGGAGTTGGTGGGAGAGGAGTAGGGATATCAATGAACACTATACCATTGTCTTCTCTGGGACATTGGTGGTCCCCATTAACTTTAAGCAGTGGCTAGATGACAGAAGTTATTTTGTGCTAAATAAAGGAGTTTGAACTTGAACCTGATAATCATGGGATTTTTAAATAAAGTAGTGGGTTTAATAAGATTTAACATTTTTTGACAGTTTGGTACAGTGAAGAGGATATATTGGAAGATAGGTTAGAGAGGGTCTAATTGGAGGTGAGGAGATACATTAGAAAGAGACTACACTAACCCGCAGAGAAAATGATGAGATCAGGGCAAGTGCACTTGGCAGGAAGGAAAGGATGACAGAATTGGACTCAAGAGGACTTGGTGAATAACTGCTTTTGGTTAAGTGAGTGAGTGAGAAGGAAGACACTAGGTTTTTGATTTGGGCAACTGAGTGATTTGATGCCATTCATTTATAAACCAAGTAGAGGAAACAGAAGGTTTGGGGGAGATGAGATCAATTTTAGACATGTGGTGTATGACATGCCAGTGGATAGCCAAGCTATATCCAGTGGGATATGACTGGAATTCAGGAGAGAAGTCTTGAGTTGAAGAAATATTAGGCAAATCATCCATCTATTTATAGATTAACTCACCCAGGGAAAGTATATTTAAGGTAAAAAGAATAGAAGGACAAGGGTGGAAAGAATCTCTTATGGAGTGAGGGGAGGAAATTGATCATCAAAGGAAGGAGCCTGAGATGGAGCTTGTCAGATATAGGCCATTTGGAAAGAAGTGTAATAGAAACCAAAGAAAAGATGGGGTTTCAGGGAGGGGCTAGTGAACAGTATCAACTTCCTGAAGGTTCAGATTGACTAGTGACAAAAAAGTGTTTGCTGGATGTAACCATATTGGTTACCAGTTACTGTAGAGAAGACAGGTGGGGGCCAAACCCTAATTACAAGGGTTGAACTAATGAGTGTGGGAGGCAAACTAGTAGATATGGTAAAGATTAACTCTGTGTGAAGGGTAAGGAATGATGGAGGAGGAGGAGGAGGGTAGTAGCTAAGGATGATGGTAAGCGATCGAAGGGTTTTGTTTTATGTTTGTTCATGGTCAGTATTTAAAGCTGGAAGAGGCTTGGAATTTTAGTTTGTATGCTGAATAGGGAAGGAGCTTAGTGGAGAGGGAAAGAGAAAAGGTATCAGAGAAGGAATTATTAGTGGAGCAAGATCCTTTATTTAAAAGGTAAATAAATGAATGAGCTCGAAGAAATGAGAAATGAATGATCCAGTTGGTAATTTGTTTTTCAAAAGTTTTACAACCAGATAAAATGGATATAGATTTTTACGGTATCTTCCAGTGAAGATAAACAATTACCTATTTTTATTTCTTTAAGATATTTGTTCACCAGTTAATTTCTGGCAATAATTTCTTTTGTAATGTCCTACAATTTAAAAAGAGATTTATCAGTATAAAGAATGTGACAAAAGGGTGAGAAAATCATCTGTACATTCTACTGTATTAACAGAACAACTATTTTCACATTTCCATTTTATCTATAATTACCTTCTCAACACTGTACTATGTATCAATGGCAGGAAGTTAATAAAGATTTTTTCATTTAATGAAAAGCAATTTACATGGCATAGGTTTACTCTATTTGGTATATTATTTAAATAACGCTAATTTTTCTTCTTTTCCCCCCCAATAAGGATCAAGACTCTTTAAAGAAAAGCCAAGGTGTTGGTCCAATTAGAAAAGTTCTCCTCCTTAAGGAAGATTATGAAGGCCTTGGCATTTCAATTACAGTAAGAAGTAGTGCTTCCAGTCTTCTTTTCTACAATTATTTAGTATAATTGTGCTCCTTCATTGGACATCATTGAGAAACAGAGTAGTCTGGATATATTTTCTAAATAACTGAATTTATCCCCATGGGTACCCTTTTTGTGAAGACCTTTTTTTTGTGTATGTAAATCTTCCTAATAACTGTTAAGTATACCTTTAGTAAACCAAGTTAAACATTTTTATTATGATTCAGGTTATAGTTCTATACCGTATTCTGTGATGCTTTTAAGAACCTTTGGAAATGAGTATGACCATTTTCTTCTGTGTTAAATGGCTCCAGATTGTATTGTTTTTTTCTCTAGAGTTATGTGTTATCTTTCTCTTGTTTAATTTCTTTGTTGTCAATTTGACTGGCTTTTGGGTCTAAATAGTCTTCCTTTTTAAATTTGATACCTTTACAAAGAGTTGTTTTGGGTAACATTCCTGAGAGCAATCTATTATCAAATATGTATATTTGGAGTCATTTTGCTGCTGTTTGGTGCATTGTTCCAGATGAATGAATAAGGTGGTTTTACTCTAATTTTCACTTGGTAATACTTAGGCATTGCATAAGTTCATTTTATTTCTGGTATTGCTTAATATAGGAATGTTTCTAATAATGAAAAGTTTATATAATGGATAAACAAGATAACACAGACACATGGACACACACACACAACTCTGATACTAGCTGGAAAGTGATATGTACCAAATACTGCATTTCATTAATTCTGTATTGCATATTTTTTTGCATTTGACATTTCTGAAATTGAGATTCATCTTATTTATGATCTTATAATTATTTTTATGATACATAAAAGAATGATTTGTTTTACCATTTATAGTGATTTAGATTTGATAAAATCAAATAGTGCTGTAGACTACTAATACATAAAATATTTTTATTTGTGTTTAAAAGAGTTTTGCTGATTGTAGTTGTATCGGGTTTTGGGGGGCTCTAAAATGCTTTTTAGAACAGCACATGTATGTTATTGTTTTACTAAGAGGCAACCCTTTAATACTCATAATGATTTATTTATCTTTACTTAAGCAGCAAATAAAATTTTACTCAGCATTTATAGAGACAGTATAGGTGCTTAGGAAATATATTTTTAAGAAAATATTTTATTTTTAAAATAGTCTGTGATTATACAAAGAGTAAATAATTTATTGCCTTTGTTTCGTTTTGTTTTTTGTTAGGGTGGGAAAGAGCATGGTGTTCCAATCCTCATTTCTGAGATCCAGCCAGGGCAACCTGCTGATAGATGTGGAGGGCTACACGTTGGAGATGCCATTTTGGCTGTTAATGGAGTTAATTTAAGAGATACAAAGCATAAAGAAGCTGTAACCATTCTTTCCCAGCAGGTAAGTTTCCTCTATAAAATTAAAGTTGGATCTATTTGTTGGTTCTTTTTGAATCTATTGAATATTTTACACTTCCCTAGGAGGTTACTCAAGTAGTAATGTGTTTCTGTATAGCTAGTAGGGTTTTTTGGGGGGCTTTTATAGAAGACATTTACCCAGACTTACTGAAAAAGAAGATTTTATTTGCTCTTTTCAACAGCTGTATAACTTTGATCAAGTCAGATCTTCTGTGCTATAGTGTCCTCATCTGAGACTGTAGGATTAAGTATGTTAATACAGTATAAAATGCTCACACAGGCCCTGACATTAGAGAGCAAAATATCATTAATGACTAAAACTATAGAAATAAAAGGTATCATAGGAAAAAATGATGCTAGAAGTGGATTTATAGTCATAAATATTAGAACTGAAAGGATCCTGAGAAGTCATTTAGCCCAACCTCTCTTACTTGAAACAAATAAACTAAGGTTCTTAGAGAAATAGATGATATGCTCAAAGTTGTAGGCAAATAAATGATAGATTCAGGCTTCATATCCAGAAATCATATTTATTATTCAGTGTACTTAAGCTTTGTTTTATTTTTCCTTTAAGATTAGGGTTGAGGGAAGTAGAGAGGCATTGGTAGTACATTGAGTTTTTGTTGGATCAAAAGTGTGGTATGTGAGTGTGGAATTGAATCTCAAAGTTGAAAGTGAATTTATAGCTCATTTTGTTCGACTCCACATGTTGCATAAACCTCTACAATATTACTAATTAAATAATTGCATTAAAGGATCTGTTGATAAAGCAGTTGATTCCATTGTGGTACATTGATGATTTTTAGAAAGCTCTCTCATATGAAGCCCAAAATCTGTTTTTCTGTCACAGCTACCCACAGACCTAATTCTGTCATCTAGAACTTTACTGAATACCACTGTATTATCCGCTTGTCTCCCCAAAATGGCATTTTTAAAGCATATTCGACAAGGGAGATCTAAGAATGCAAACCTAGCCTCTTTAAGTCAGTGTTTGCTCAACTCAGCTTGGCTGTCATCCAGTGGCATGAGAGTGGGGAGAGTGGCAACTCTGGTAAAGGAGATACAAATAGGTAGTCATAACGTTTGAAGGAAACGCTAAGCACATATTAAAATTCTGAGGCATAACCTTAAACTGCTGGGAACAGAGGAGTACCAAAGACACCAACTCAGTGAGTAGCAGTAAAAAGTGGCATGCTTTCGTTTGAGCAAAAGCAGGCCATAATTTTCGGAGAGTTGCAAATACCAGACTTGTGTGTAATAAGAGACTTTAGTCTCTTATTAAATGACAATTATAGCTTGGAATATTTTTTAACATAAAATAGTCTGTAACCTTTTACTTGAACATAAAGTTGTTACTAAAGAATAATTGTACAAATACTACACATTTAGTCTAGTATGGTAGAAAGAGCAGGGACTTTGGAGTCAAATTTCTGTTTTTCTATTTTACTTGTTCATCGTATTGGAAAAGTTATCTGCTTTCTCCAGGACACTCTCAGGTTTCTCATTCTTGTGAGGGAGACTACAGTAGTGTTATTGTGATGATTAAAGGATTTAATTTTGCACAATAAATATAATGATTACTGTTATTACTGAACAAAATACCTTGATTAACACTGTTAGTGAAAGTTAAGAAAAGGTTTAAGACCTAGTTAGTAAAAAACAAGAAATCTGTGTAGAGGTTCCTTGAATTAGTCAAGGAAAAGTTTGTCTGACGCCTTTAGGTGTAACTTTATTTAATATTTATTTAGATGGATTTGCTGAATTGATATGTAAAGTACAAAATGGCATAATGACTTAAACTGAACATTTGTTCCAGAATTCTATAAATTGAATAAGTTAGGCATCCTTTTATTTTTAGATCTATTAGCAAAAATGTTGTGATCAATAGAACTACTGTAATATCAAAAAGAAATTACTTTAGAGAGGATTCATGGAGTTGGTCTGGACATGATGGCCTTTACGTTTTCTTCTACCTCTTGAGATTCTAGAATATCATTATTTGTCTTGAAAGGAAGCTGCCTGTGAGAGGTCTGACTACTGTTCCTCATCTCTATCCCCCACTTGAAAGAATTTAGAAATCCTTTTTTAGCCTGGCTCGGCGTGGCTCAGCAGTTGCGCATCGACCTAGGATCCAGGCGATTGGGGTTCGATTCCTGGTCAGGGCACATGCCCAGGTTGCGGGCTCAATCCCCAGTAGGGGGCGTGCAGGAGGCAGCTGATCAGTGACTCTCTCATCATTGATGTTTCTGTCTCTCTCTCTCCCTCTCCTTTCCTCTGTCTGAAATCAATAAAGATATATTTTTTTAAAAAAGAAATCCTTTTTTAATTACGTTACAATAACTTGACTTCCTTATTCTTTCCCCATTTTAGAGAGGAGAGATTGAATTTGAAGTAGTTTATGTAGCTCCTGAAGTGGATTCTGATGATGAAAATGTAGAGTATGAAGACGAGAGTGGACATCGTTACCGCTTATACCTTGATGAGTTAGAGGGAGGTAGTAATCCTGGTGCTGGCTGCAAAGACACAGGCGGGGAAATCAAAGTGTTACAAGGTAAAAATCACTCTATAAGTTATTATTAATAAAATTGTAAAATATGAAAGCCTCAGATGTTCTTCAATAACACTTAATTATGGGGGAACCATCATTAACAGAATGAATAGCTTTCCCTTGCTTGTAGTTTTTATTGTACATCAGTAACTGCCAAAATTTTATTTATGTGTAAGTTCTTCTAGATTCATCTTTGATCTTAAGACAGGAACATTACGAGTTACTGAACTACAAGTGATCCTTGAAAAATAACTAAAATTCAAGTTTTCTAACTCTGAAGCAAAGAACAACATGCCTTTTAGAGCAAATATATCTTAATATCATCTATCTTAATGCAAATTTTTCTCTTATAGTACAATAAATAAGTGATTGGACTATTGTCTTATGATTGCTATTAGAATCAGAATATGTGATCTTGAGGGGTTTTGGTTTAGTTCCTTTGTCGTCATTGACTCATTTTAAAGAAAAATTGTAACACTCTTTTACATAGAGCAATGGTTCTTAAATTATGATCCATGGATCTCTGAGGGTCCCTGAGACCTTTCAGGGTTTCATGACATCATAATTTTTCATAAGAATTCTAAGATACTATTTGTCTTGTTTTGTTGCCTTTTTTTGAGTTAATATTTGTGCTGATGGTACAAAAGAAATTAGGGTAAAATTCCAGGTGCCTTAGCATGAATCAAGGCAGTGGTGCCGTTGTACCAGTAATTATTGTCTCTTTCCTGGCCATCCACTCCAAGTCCAAGAAGAAGAAAATGCTGGTCTCACTTAGGAATACCCTTGATGCATTTGTGAAAACTTCATTTTATTAAATTTTTGCCCTTGAGTACATTTTTTAAAATACTCCATGTGATGAGATGGGAAGTATGCATAAAGCACTTAGTCCACATGCTGAACTAAGATGCTGGTCCCAAGGAAAAGTATGTAAATGATTTAAGTTGCTAGCTGAACTAGCCATTTTTTTCATGGAGGTAATTTTTACTTGAAAGAATGACTGACAGACAAATTATGGTTCATCAGACAATTTGGCAGTCATTTTCTTTAAAATGAACACAGTGAGTCCATCACGTCAAGAAAAATAACTGACAGTATTTATGGCCAATGATAAAATGTGAGCTTTCAAGTGAAAATTGGAATGTTGTAAAAATATGCATCAACCACAGTGAATTTGATAGCTTCCCAACACTTAAAGACCTTTTCTAATAAGATTGGTAGTGATATTAATGAGTGTGTTTTTTTCATATAGTAAGATGTGTGTCAACTTTTGGAAATGCTACATAACTCGGTGATCTAATATTTTTCAAATGACCATGCGTGACATTACAAAATCCTGCATGGGGAAAAGAGCCATTCAAAGTACAAAGTAGATAAATGGATTTTAATGTTAACAGAATGCAAAGTGTTTATTGATCTGGTTTCAAATTCTATATTGTGAAATTTTGGTATAATATCAAAGAAGAATATTGACAGTTATCTGGAAAGGCTATTACTACTGTTCCCTCTTCAAACTGTGTATCTGTATGAGAGTGAAATTTCTTTAAAAACTGTACCAGATTGAACAGAAGCAAATAGGAGAATCCAGGATCGTCTATAAAGCCAGACATTAAGCATATTTGCAAAAATAATGCTAACTCCTCTGAGTAAACTTTTTGAAAAAAATAGTTATTTTCACTAAACAAATATGTTATTTATGTTAACATTTTTTGGTCATTTATAACTAAGTAATATTTTTTTTGAGAATTCTCAGTTTTAGTTGCCAATATGGTAAACATCAGTAGCTGACATAACACTAATAATGCACATAAAAAGAAGCTCTTTGGGGTACTTATTAAGAGTATAAAGGCATCCTAAGACCAAAACGTTTGAACTTCTGGCATAGAGTATTATAGTGAATGGATGAACTGTTGCCCATCTGCTAAATGTGTATGTTATGAGTCATATAAACAAAGACCCCAGTAGTAATTCCCCTCATGCATCTGGAACAAAACTATTGTGGCAAAACCTTACCCTCTTGGGGTGCTGTCCCTGTGATTTCATTACCTTCATCCTTTCTGCTATTTTCTGTCAGGATTAGAAGTCGTCTCTTTACTTTTTTTGCAGCTGAGGCTAAAAGACTTCTCTGTCACCTATGTAAATTGCAGCCCACTTAAATTGTGATGCCTAAGAATGTATGCTCTTAGGATATATTGCTTTTAACTGCTCAGTGCACAAAAAATGTCTCCATTGGTTATTGTTTAGCGCATGTCCATACTTAATAGCTCACTAAATAGATGACATTGTCAACTATTTGAAAGCCTATTATCTATTTCATAGATTAACCAATATTTGTTTTGTATTTATCTGGACATTGTCTTGCCAGCAAACTAGATTTTCAGCAGTAAGCTAGTGTATTCCTTAGTGAACTGAAGTTAAATAATCTTAACGCAAAATGTAAAAGAAAAATACAGTTTACAGTCCAATAGATATTTGTGTAAGTAAAATTGAATTTTACGATTGCATTTGTCAATTCTAAGTTTCATGCAAAATTTGGTAGGAATTTTTATCTAATTTTTATATAGGTCCAATAGATGATAATATTTATTTATTTACTTTTTTATCCTCACCAGAGGATATTTTTTCCATTGCTTTCTCAGAGAGAGTTGGGGGAGGGGGAGAAACAGAAACATTGATGTGAGAGAGACACTGATTGGTTGCTCCCTGCGCACCCCTCACCAGGCCAGCAATGGAACCTGCAGCCGAGGTCTGTGCCCTTGACTGGAACCCAAAACCCTTCAGTGTGCAGGCCAACACTCTAACCACCTAGCCAAACGGGCTAGGGTGATAATATTATTAATTACAGTGGGGATTCATTTCTTTGTTTTTGCTCTGTAAAATCACAAGACCTTTTTTTTTTTAGACTAGAAAGTAACTGCTTTTTTCCATCTTTCTTTTAGGATTTAATAAGAAGGCAGTAACTGATGGACATGAAAATGGAGACCTGGGAACTTCGAGTGAAACTCCACTAGAAGACAGTGCTTCTAAATTAGATGATCTGCACAGTCTGTATCAAAGAAAGTCTTGTTAAATTGACTGTATCCCCAGACAAGATTGTAAAATCAGACTATTCTGAACTTAGGGCAGTAGGGAAGATGGTGACAAAGACTATACAATACAAGCTCAAGGGAGGCCGTTTGTTGCCTAAATGAAAGGCGGGTACCTCAGGGCTTCATGCGAACAATTCTGAACGCCTGACTCCCTGTTTCTGTGGTATATCATAATTGGCTATTGCATGTAAAGCAATTTTGATTTTCTTAAAAAGTTGTAAAGCACCAAAGCATGTATTGCCCAAAGGGATATTACTGGGCTCTTAAGTACCAAATAAAGCACTACTGTTTTATTTGGTTCCTTTCCCACTTAGTAGAAGGATAGTGCTGACCAGTATTTTATAAGAAATAGCCTTTAAAAAAAAGAGAATAAATGAATTCATGTTATATATTCCAGAATGTCAAGTGTGGTGTTTCACAGGACAGAACTTGACTCAGTGAATTGCAGAAATGTAGGCTATACTTAATTGTCTTTTAACTGAAAGAATGGTTTTAGGTGTTTTTTAATTTATTTTGCATCCTGGTATCTAAATCAGTTCTTGATGATCATTTATGGTGATGAGTTTGCCGTTCCGCTTTGCAGTACAAAATGGTTTTCTTAAAGCAATCCTTATCAATCAGTGCTGCACTAGAAATAGTTTCTGTAGTGACTGTACATTGTACCTTTCCGATTTTTAAAAGAAATGCAGATAAGTGTAAAATACCTGTTCCCAATTATGTTGATCTCTGTGCATGGTATTGGAGCATTACGTTATTACTGTGTAGTCTCAAATGCTTTTTTTCTGGGGTCTACAAAAAATTCATAAAGTTTGTCTTGCTATGATAGTTCTGGCACTTAGAGATACATTTTTCTGTTAGTAAAAGCTCAAATTTATTACCATGTCAACGAAATACTTGGCATTCAAACAGCAGTTTCCCCTCAGAGTAACTCATTTGCCAGTCACCTAAAAGGCTGAGGTACTGGTGGGAAAGATAAGGTGAAGACGTTTTCGTGCAGCAAGTGTTCTAGCTCGCTTTTCACCTCAGTGGATGTTTGATTAAAGTGCTTTTCAGATGCAGACTACAGATATGCTGGTTTTCTTATCCCAGGATTAAGCATGGAGTACCTGCTCTTTCATTTACTGTTCCGTAGGCCACTGTACCTTGGGGAAATGAAAATATTACATTTAAAGAGGTGATAGTTTTGCCAGTATCACTGTTTTAAGGATATACATTTAAAGGACTATTAAGTGGGGGGACAGCCTGCCAGGCTCTTAGAGTATTATCAGTTCTTCATTTCTAACAATCAGATGTTATGTGATATAACACATTTTCTTGTCTTTCCTAGATGCACTATATATTTGTTCATAGGTGACTCTATAAAGTGTATATACTTTATTGGTGGTTTTGCTATTTATAAATTTTGTTTTAACTATTGCTCATTTATGGTTTGTTTTGGTGGTTTTGTTCATCTGTATATCTCCATGTTCATTTGTAATAGAAATGCACTTCATGGTATATATTGTTACTGATATTAAAGTACCTTGTAGGGTAAAGTTGCCTCCAAGCAAAAGCTAGTATTTAATTGCACAATGGAATAAGCAAGCTACATGTTGTTTGCTCCTGACATGCTAGGCTAGGCCTCTTAAAAGAAAAAAATGCTTTTTCCTTCTGCATCCCCCTCTGCTGCAAACACATAGCCCCATGCATGACTTGAGATCTGCACGTTGGAGTTTAGCCAGTGTACTCATGTAGTCAAGGACATTTACATTGTAGCAAATCTGAAAACTTGTTACTCGAAACCATGTTATTTTTATTTTTTTAAAACACAGTCTGTAGTGGACAGCCATGGTATTTTTTTTTTCTTTTTTTTTTTTTTTTTTCCAGAGAATACCTGTGACTGAATTCTTAGGAAATACTAGCTAAAACTTTTTGATTTTCAAAGACTACCTGATAAGTCAATGAGAATTTTGTTAGAGCCTTCCATTGGCATATCTATAAGGATGCTGTGCAATATAAAGGACTGTGAGAGAGGGTTATGATGTAACTCCTTTCAAGGGCTAACGAGCAGGATGGACATTTTTCCGAGTGGTTTAAAATTTAAAATGGCATGGGTCAGCTCCCTTTTCATTCCTGCTGCACCTGGTTGCAAGCCTACTTTAGAGCACTGTTGCTCACATGCTACTGTGAGCTTCCTGACAGATGTTTAGAAACTACGCAGTTATAAGTTCATTTTAGAAATACGGTCTTTGGGGGATAGATTAAGAGTTACAGACTTTTTCCAAAGGGCTGAATGAGAAGCAGTTTTTTATTTTCACATGGACAGGAAAGAAACTCATGATGCTTAAGTTTCTAGGCAGAGTCAAACATAAGGAGAGAACCGCTGCAAAAAGAAAAAGGGCACAAACAGAATAGCCGAGAAAGAATCTTCAGCAGTGTGAGGGTTGTGTGTATACAGTTGCCTTTCAGCCTCTAAACTCTCTCCTACAGGAGCTGTTAGGAGTATGATGGAAGGACATTTAGGTCATTACACGTGGTAAAATAGATTTATGAGAGATGACAGTTTACAAGTCTTGGTGATTAAAACTTAACAGCTGTCAAAAGTTAGCAGTTTGTCTTGGTGCTGGTTTTATTTCCCCCCCAGTGAACTTACTTTGTCTTTATGTTTAGAAACAACATGTATGTATTCATGCCTCACTTGCACATTGACACCCTTATGGTAATTATAAGTGACACCCTATTCCACCTGTCCAGTCTTCCACTTAGGCTCGGCCTCAGATGTATAGGGTTTATGACAAATGGAATATATCTAGTTAAGTTGAGTTTAATATTTTTTTATTAGCCTGTAAATAAAGATGGCATCTTCTACATTAAAAATGGCATTGATCTCAATTTCTTTTAAATGAATTTTGTTTCTTACACATTAAATATTTTGGTTTATTATATATTTCTAATAGCTTCTATTATTTGTACCAACAAGTCATAAAGTACATACAAAGGCTGAACCTAGTTACTGTAGCAGAACTTTTTTTTTTTTTTTGGTGGAAATTATCTTGTTTGGTGTTAGGAGCTGTTTAATCTCAGTTAGTTAAAAGTATGTTGGTTGGAAGGAACTGCCAGAGCAACTGTGGTACTGGCTTCTGTTGGAATTTAGCAGGTGGCAAAACTCTAGTCTTCTTGGGTTGGTTTTGTATTACAAATACTGATAGCCAGAGTTATCTATGAGGATAACATTGATAAAAATTAGAAAGCCAGCCCTACTAGATAGTATGTAAGAGGATATTCTTCCATTTTATCACCTAAATATGTATAATTTGGAAGTTCCCAAATTGTGTGTAAAATAATTTTTTAAAACATCTGTAAACATTGCTCAGATGTGTGGGTTTTTTTTCTCAGAAGGATTACTTGTTATGAACATTTAGAAATACTTTTTTGTCTTGGACTAACCTTGATTTAGTGCCATTGTGATAATGCTTTCTATGTATCAGTTTAAGCTCCCAATCAAACAGGTAATTTGGAAAAGTTTCCCTAGAGCAATGTCACATAGGGTATTTATATTTATGAAAAGATTATTTGTATTTTCATTGTTAATCACCGTTCTATTTTAGGTGGTTTTATAACTTTTTTTTTTTAACTAAAAGGTAATTGCAAATGACCATGTGTTGTTGGTGCTAAATACTTGTTTGATAATAAGTCTTTTTCAGGTGTATTTTGAAAGTTATGATCACTGTTGTGGCAGCCACAAGAATGCATCTGTCATCTCCACCAGGAAAGGAGCATGCTGGACTGAAGGACCCCCCAGCTCTGCACTCTGAAATCTATTGCTGCGTTAACATGAGGCTCTACTTCTCACACCCTGCTCCAGCCACTGACTGGTGTTCAGAGGGAGCCTATGACATCTTGACTTTGGCTTGAGGACTCCCTGACAGTCTTGCTAGACTCCCTTAGCATTACAGTATACTTTCAGTTGCTTTCACCCATCATTCCTCCTTTCATTCACCTGGTGTCGTATCTGCATCGGGGTCCGGTTGTCCCTCATGCTCCGAACAACCCCAGCTCCCTCCTGATTTTTCCTCACCAGCGTTGTGCCTATTTAGCCCACTACACAGCTGACCCTTCCTCGGTCTTGGTGTCTGCTTCTAGTAGGACTCAGGCTAACACAGTGGACCAGGAGTGAGATCTGAGGAAACAGGCTAATAGGAGATTAGGAGCTGGCTCATCTCCCACCCGAAGGGTAAAGACGATGACATCCTGGTCTGTAAGTGGGATACATCTATGCAGTCTTTGGCACAACGTCATGGCCCAGCTACGAAATACTTCACAGATGGTGTGCAGAAAAGTTAACATCGCAGGCCTGAACCTGGTTGCAAGGTCGCCCTTGGCTAATGTCCAGCAATGAGAATTTCAGGAGTGTTTCCCCCCATTTCCTAACTGGTAAGAGTTGTTTACTGAGCCTGAGATGTTTGTACAAACCATAGGGCATATGTTGAACACCTGTTTTCCTTCTGGGAATCTGAAATTTTGGTAGGTGCCAGGCAGAGTGCATCCACGTGACTGAGCCTGATAAAACCCTGGCCTCCTATGCCCACGCCCAGGCTGGAGCAAGCTTCCGTGATGGACAGTACTTTATACATTTTACACATCATTGCCAGGGATTGAAGCTCATCCTGTGTGACTCCACTGGGACAAGACTCAGAGCTTTGCCTGGTTTCCTCGGGTTGGTTCATGTGCCTTTTCCCTTGGCTGATTCTGTTCGATGTTCTTTAATAAATCATGGTTGTGAATACACTTCTGTGCTTAGTCTTGTGGGTTTTTCTAGCAAGTCACTCAACCTGGGGATGGTCTTGGACACCCTAGACACAGGTGGTAACTTGGGCAAATGTCCTCATGGAGAGGAATTCTCTAGAAAGTCAGTGACACATGCATTTGCTAAACATGGGGAGAACACCACCTACCAGAAGAGCAGTGTTGATTACTGCTGAGTTGGCGCTGATGACCTATAGAAGGATGAGAGACTGAGGGCTGTTAGCAAGCTGTTAGTGCTGAAATACAGCAAAACTTAACAGAGCCTTAAGAACATTATAAAATTCCATCACAGTAGTGGGAGTTTACAACAAAACTTGCAAAGAAATTGAGAAAGGAATATTTGAACAGCAAAAGTATGAAGATTGTTTTGAAGTTCAAGTTAAAAGGGTATTTGGTTGTAAAAGGAAGACAACAGCCACGGCCAGGTTCAGGTGGTTGGAGCGTTGGGGATCTAGTCCCCAGGTGGGGTGCGTATGGAAGGCGACGGATGTTTCTCACATCAATGTTTCTCTCCCCCCTCCCCCTTCCTCTCTCTCTAAATCAATAAAACATATCCTCTGGTGGGGATAAAAAAACATCTGGCTTATAAATAGGTGAACTATAAGAAGGAAAATTAGATGCACAAAATGTAAAACAGACTGGGTTCTGTGGCTCTGGAAAGGTAAGTTGCAATTTGCTAAAGTGACAGCAGGGGGAAGCAGATTCAAATGTGATAATTCTGTTAGAGCGGGAAGGCTTTATAAACAATCAAATAAAATACTCTGTCCTCGCATGCAGTACACGTGTTCAGCTGTCTACTGTGTGGCCTCACATGTAATACATAAGCTCAATTGAAAAAAATACTCTATTAATGAGGATGAGTAAACTGAGGGCCAGAAAAGTTATATTACTTGTCCAGGGTCACACAGGTAGTGCCAGAGCCAGCACTCAAACCCCTCGATTGTACTTTAATTGGCCACTTTCAGAGAGGGGAAGGGGAAACATAGATGAAGCTGTCAGCTCTTCAGTCTTTCTCCTCAATAATTGTATTGTCCTTAAATGGTGTGAAGTTCAATGGAACCTAGGATTCAGTCTTAATTTCAAAAATGATGGAGCTAGATTTAAACTGCACTAGAAATAGTTTTTCTGTGGAGTGAATGTTACAATGCCAGGCTGAAGTTACATAGTAGATTCTTAGGTCCTGGAGACTAGAGCATTCTGATCCCCACCCCCACCACACACACACACGACCTCTTCGTTTGTACATACAGTCCCCATGTTCTTTAGGAAGCCAGGCGGCAACAAGAATATTTGTGATGTCAGAGGAAGGCGTCAGTCTCACGAGGTGCCTCCCTAGGGTTATCCTTGCCATTGTTAAGGGCATTTTTACTTCTCTCTGGGGCTATAACAAATGAGTTATCCGCTTCTGAAAACTCTTTCTCTCAGCATGTCCTCAGGTGAGGATTAAAAAAAATTTAAACAATTCTATAGAGAAAATTGAGTGCTGCTTCCTCCACCAAATTACCACAATATATGGTTGCACGGGCCGATGCTACCAAACCTTCAAAAAGCTGGTTTTGAATGCCTGGCAGGAGAAAACCTGAAAAGACAAGAAAATGCCTAAATTGTTTTTGTCAAGCTAATAAAACATGATAAAGATGGACACAAAGAAAGAAAATGAAAGGCCTGTCTTACAAAAGGATATTAATGCAAAAATCCTAAATAAAATGTCATCAATGTGAAGTCAGCAGCACTTTAATGGACTTAAATGGTGATGGAAAGAGACATGACTTGAGGTGGTGAACGCACAGTACAATATACAGATGATGGATTTTAGAACTGTACACCTGAAACCTACATAATTTTATTAACCAATGTCACCCCGATATATTCAATTTAAAACAAACGAAAACCAAAGTCCTGTTCTCCACTTTCTGTCATGATTAGATCATGAGCCAGGGGAAGAAATGTGCTGATGAAAACAACTGCCTTGAAAAAAAGTCTTTTCTTCTGGACTACTATTTTAGTGTTAAAGTACGATATACAGCCCACTGGGGAAAAGAAAGGCCTATTGGGAACAAACACTTTGATAAGTATTATCCCACTGAATTCTTATCTGTAAGCCTTGGAGGAAGGCACATGAACATCACTTTTACACATGAGGAAACTGAGGCTCAGGGTTGTATATAAAGGCAGACTGAATATACAAATGGATAATGGTCAGACCATATATAAAAACAGAACTCTGGTTCACAGCCTATAGCAATAAATGCAAGAAATCAACCCATTATCCACAGTAACCAGCCCAGAAAGCCAGCCTGCTATAAGTCAGACCTATAGGAAGTCAGACTACTATTTCTAGTAACAATGCAAGAAGCCAAACAATAACACCTGTGAAAATTGACCCCAAATACCTTAAATTTGATTAATAACTGTTAGCTTCCCTAATTTTTGTCCCCACTTCCAACTTAAGACCAACCAGAGAAAACCAATTATGTCCCCCTAACCAATTAACAGGAGGCTCCACTTCTAGTCAATCCCGCCTACACTTTCCCCAGACCAGCAGAGTCCTGTTAGGGCACACCTGAAGCCTCCCCTTTGCCCCACTATAAACCTTTCCCACTCCTTGCTGCCCGAGAGTCTCTCTCCACCAAAATGCAATTGATGGTGGCTGATTCCACCACAGCAGCAAGCTCTTGAATAGCCAATGCTTGTTCTCATAGGGCTCGTCTTCATTTATTCCCGTAACACCTGGCCCAGCCTTCAGCTGTTGTGTGGCAGGTCAGGGTCTGGACCCAAGACCCATCTGGCCCCAAGCCCGTGCTTCGTCCACTGTACCACTTGTCCTTTCTTCGCTCCTGAGCCGCAAGCAGATGCCAATAAGAGGCAGAGGCGTTTGATCTGGCAGTTTATTACGTTAGTATGCGTACAAAACCACGTAAACGCCACAAAGTATGGTTTACCCTCCACAATAACCAATAGTGTGTGACATTCCAGCACCCTCACTATTTTCACGTTGATACTTTTCACAGAAAGTTATAATTGTACAAGCAAGATTATAATACGTTGTTTAGAGAAAGAATCTTTTTGGTCCACATTTCCTATTAAAAGAAACACATATTTTCCTCTTTGGCAAAAGAGGTTAAATCCCCCACAGTGAACTCACAAAGCAAACTCAGATAAAAAACCACTGAACATGAGGTACAGCTGAGGCCTGGGCTCATTGGGAATTACAGACACATACTCAAGGGGAAAAGTGTTCCTCACAGAACCAGTTCAGTGCCCAACCATCTCAGTAGAAAGAGCTCTACTTAGATTTGGCCTCGGTCACTTCTGTAAGAACACACTTCAAATAACTTTTCTGTGTTTCAGAGTACAATGTGCTATTTCTGAAGAAAGGCATGAAAAGTGTGGGCGTCTGACCTCAGCAATATTTTTAATCTGAGGTACAAAAGCATCTGACACAGTGATTCAAACTGTAATTGCTGTGCCACCTTCATTCAATTTGTTGGGAGAGCTGTTTTGGTTGCTGTAAAGTTTTGGCATTTGGCTTTGCAGAGAGTGCGTAAAGGTGGACTTGCGTGTGAAAGCCATACAGCATCTGCCAGGTCTGTGAGCAAGAGCAGAGTGTGATGAAGGCCGGCTGCTCAGGGATCCAGGTCCTGCAGGCAGGGCAGCAGGTCCCCTGCAGGAGAGGCCTGCACCGTGCAGGCCTGGACCCTCCACTGCATGTCCCTACCTGAATCCGAGTCTAAGGAACCAGCAGTTGCTGAGGTGGTTGTGTGTGTGTTTTTTTAATCTACAATCATAATTGCTAACAACCACCCTGGTGTGCTTTTCATGCTTCAAGTAATTTCATTCCTTCCAGGAGAAGAATGCCAACAATGCTTTTAGTTCTAGTTATCAAAGGAGAGGAAATGAGCTACAATAGCAACATGATTAAGTTTGAACGGACCTGCTGCTAACACAGTATCAGAGAAAATGTACTTAACAAGTGAACATACCATTAGATACGTTTTTGCAACAGCTGCGTCCTCCCACTTAATCTCTGTGCAGAACTAACATCTGATAAAGCAAACTTAAGTTACTTCAATTCCTGTTAAATACAACTGTACAGACTGCACATTTTACACCAGAGCAGCTCAGTATCACAGTTGGAGAAATGAAAATGCCATCTCAAAATTTTCATTTTTTCTAGCCCATCAGACTGTCGCCCTAAGGGTCAGAACAAAACCAGCTGCACAGCTTTGTAAACAGTATGAGAGGTGGTCTCTGGGATTCCACCGCAGGATCCTATTAAATCGCACGCGCACGCGCACGCGCACACACACACGCACAAGCACGCACACGCACACACGCGCACACACACACGCGCGCATGCACATGCGTACACACACGCGCACACCAGCGCGCGCGCACACACACGCACACGCACGCGCGCACACACACACGCACACCAGCGCGCGCGCGCACACACACGCACACACACGCACACCAGCGCGCGCGCGCACACACACGCACACCAGCGCGCGCGCACACACACGCACACCAGCGCGCACACACACACACGCACACGCACGCGCGCGCACACACACGCACACCAGCGCGCACACACACACGCACACCAGCGCGCGCGCACACACACGCACACACGCACGCGCACACACACACACGCACACACACACACGCACACCAGCGCGCGCACACACACACGCACGCGCGCGCTCCCTCGAGCCCATCTCCCCCTTCGGCGCGCCCGCGCTCAGCACCGCAGCGGGTCTCCTGCCGAGCTCACAGCAGCGCGGTCACGGCCGTCGCGCCGAGGGGTCCGAGGCAGTCTCCGGGCGCTGAGTAGGCGTCGGCCGCCTGGGGCGGGCAGTCCGGCTCCGCGCCCTCCGCGGTTAAGCAGCCGCCGGCTTTGGGCTCGTCGTAGCCCGGGTCGGGGGCCGGGGAGCGCGCCGGCACGTGGTAGCCGCGCGGCGCGGGGCAGGCGCGCGCCCGGCCCGGGGGCCGCCCCACGATGGGCGTGGCGTACTCGGGCTCGGCGCTGGTCAGCGGCAGCGCGTACTGGCGGCCGCCCGGGAGCGGGCGGAGGTAGTGGCCGCGGGCCGCGGCGCCCGGCCCCGCCGCGGGGGCCTCGGAGTCCACGGGCCGGAAGGTGGAGCCCTTGCGCGTGACCGTGCCGGTGCCGATCGTGAGCGGCTGCTGGTAATCTGAAACCGGAGGACAGACGCACGCACCGTCGGTGGCCCGCGCGCGGGGATGCGCGCTCAGCCGCCCCCGCTGGGGCCCGGCGCGCCCGGCTGGGGGGACGCGGGGACGCGGGGCGCACACGCCAGCCCGGGCTCTCGGCCGGGGCCTGGGCGGGCGATTACTGTCACCCTGACCAGAAACAGGGCAGAAGTACTTCAGGGAGCTCTTGAACTGGGGGGGAAATGCCAGACTTTGGAAGGGGGGGGCAATTAACCTATTAAACAGCATGAAAACAGTATGATGTGGCCAGAGTGCGAGGGACGGGGAGTCCTTTAGGAGAAACTAAAGACCCAAACAGTAGGTTGGGAAGTAACGATATTGATAAAACTCACATTGGAGCCGTTTTCCCACAACAGGCACCATTCTAAGATATTAAGATACCAATTAATTAAACCTCCGAAAAAAGAACTAGTATGAAGTAGGGACTATTACTCCATTTTACAAATGGACAGCTGTCGGAGAGATGAGGTCACGTCTCCGAGGTCCCACAGCTGCGGCCAGGGGCCGTACTCAAGCCCACGTCCCGCGCGCGCTGCCGGCCGCTGCTGGCCAGCGGGAGGAGCCCCGAGGGCGCGGGAGGAGCCCCGAGGGCGCGGGAGGGGCACGGAGGGCGCGGGAGGAGCCCCGAGGGCGCGGGAGGAGCACGGAGGGCGCGGGGGGAGCACGGAGGGCGCGGGGGAAGCCCCGAGGGCGCGGGAGGAGCCCGGAGGGCGCGGGAGGAGCCCCGAGGGCGCGGGAGGAGCACGGAGGGCGCGGGGGGAGCACGGAGGGCGCGGGGGAAGCCCTGAGGGCGCGGGAGGAGCCCCGAGGGCGCGGGAGGAGCCCGGAGGGCGCGGGAGGAGCCCCGAGGGCGCGGGAGGAGCCCCGAGGACGCGGGGGAAGCACCGAGGGCGCGGGAGGAGCACGGAGGGCGCGGGAGGAGCACCGAGGGCGCGGGAGAGGCACCGAGGGCGCGGGAGGGGCACGGAGGGCGCGGGAGGGGCACGGAGGGCGCGGGGGAAGCACCGAGGGCGCGGGAGGAGCCCCGAGGGCGCGGGGGAAGCCCCGAGGGCGCGGGGGAAGCACCGAGGGCGCGGGAGGAGCCCCGAGGGCGCGGGGGAAGCCCCGAGGGCGCGGGAGGAGCCCCGAGGGCGCGGGAGGAGCCCCGAGGGCGCGGGAGGAGCACGGAGGGCGCGGGAGGAGCCCCGAGGGCGCGGGGGAAGCCCCGAGGGCGCGGGAGGAGCCCCGAGGGCGCGGGAGGAGCACGGAGGGCGCGGGGGAAGCCCCGAGGGCGCGGGAGGAGCCCCGAGGGCGCGGGGGAAGCCCCGAGGGCGCGGGGAAGGCTGGCTCGGTTCCGGAGGGCTCTAAGTGAGAGGCCGCACGGGTAGAGGTGACGGGAGGCTGACGGAGGAGGGAGATTAGAAACGAGAAGTGCCAAGCAAAGAGAAATGAAACAGACGGTGCACACTAGGGAACTGGCCACATCTTGGAGACGGGCCGGAGGAGTGCACTAGCTAGGATGGGGTGCCTCAGTCAAAACCTCAGTAGAGAAACAGACTGATTGAGCGCTTCATTCAGATGTTAGTGGCACGTCAGGGCCCTTGCCTTGGGGGTATCACAGCCCTGCAGGTGCAAGAGCCTCGGCCCAGTGGGGCTCCTGAGAAATGCCTGTGTGCACTTGTCACTGTGTGATGCCGAAAGCAAGCGTCCCACGTTACCGATTCAGGGCACCCCACCTCCGCAGCAGGACTTCAGTCGCATTTCCCTCCTGGCGTCCCCTCTCCCGCGGGCACCGCCCCCAGGGGCTACCGGAGGCCTGGCCCTTACCCGCCATGTCCCGTGGGATGAGCTCTAACTTCCGCGTCGCCTCCTTTTCGTTATCATAGCTGATGGTGAACTCGGCTGACTGGTGTCTGGCAAAGGGATATTTAATCTGCTTCCAACAGTCTGGAACAAAGATAAGGGGAGACAAAGCGACATCTTAGAGGCACAGCCTGCATTCTCCGCTGCCCGCGATGCACCCCTCCTGCACCCCGGTGAGCCTGAGGTCAGGCAGCCTCCTGCCCGCTGACCTTGTGATAAATTCCCGGGCACTGTGCTTCCCGTGTGTGGTGCAAACAGCATGCCGAGGTGGTTATAACCACAGCAAACACATCCCAGCCGTGCTTTCTACTGTGCCTTCAAAATGCACCTGTGTACCCATCAGGCCCCAGATTTCCCGTTAGACCACCTGGCCCTGGGTTTCCACAGCATCTGTGACCCCAAGGAATCAACACAGCTGGCCGTCTAGACCCTGTGAGGTGGAGTCCCAAGCTGTTTCGGAGATTCTCAGGGGTCCTGCCCCCCTGCCCTCTCTCTGGACTGCTGCTGATGCATTGCTCGGGCCTTCTGTGTCCTAAGGGTTCTCTGACGCCTAAACACGAGCCCTGTCTAGTCCTTCCCCGACTTCCCAGAGAGGAAAATACAATGCAAGCCTGCAGGTGTTGAGTGCCGGACAATGCTGAGCTCACAGATGGGGCTTTTATAACTTCTCCTTAATGATAGGCATGTATTGCCTAAACTCCAGTGCCATATATATATACACACACACATATATATATGAATGTTGATAAATGATGGAATGATGTTGAACAAAAGTAAAAGTAAACTCCTAAAAATTCTGAATTAGAAAGATACAATATATTCCTTCCTTATAAATTTGCTAACTTAAAGGCTATAGGCTTTATTTTCATTTTATTTTAGAAGACCTAATGGTGCTTTTAATCAGCAGATCCTGTCTCTTCCTCAAAGACAGAATAAAATTGTAGGCAGAGATTTCAACCAACCTGTTTTCCGAGCTTTAGCAGATGCATAAGGAGTTCCTTTCTTCTTCTTCCTATCAAGACAAAAAAAATCCTACTGGAAATGTTTCCAAATGATAAGTATTGTTTACAACACAATACTTGATACTTTCTACCTCTATCCAACACGTTTGCAAACTGCAAGTTAACGTTTTATCTTGGAGGAAGTAATGTTGCTTTTCTACACATGAGCAACTGAAGAGTAAACTTTTGGGTTTTGTGATTGTTTACAGAACTGGAGATGGAATTTAAAAATGTAAAGTCACATACTTTCTGAGGACTGCAGAGATTGCCATTCCGGTAACGAGCAGGACAAGGAGGAGCACCAGCGGGGTAACCACCACTGCGACGTTCACTCCTAAGAGTGGAAGCAGCACATTACAACAGACACGACCTGCAACCACATTTCACGATCTCAAACTCAACGTTGACTTGAAAAGTCATCAAGGGTTAACACATGGGGAAAATGAATACATGCTAGGCCTTTGCTGACATTGGAAAGCAAAAACAGAGAATTCAAAATTCTGGCTAAGGTTTAGGAAAATAAAGTTTATCCCCTGCCCCCTGCTTCTAAGGGAAGTTTTCTTTTTTCATTTTAAAAAATTGAAGAAATTCTCAGTTACAGTTGGCATACAATATTATATTAGTTTCGGGTGTAAAACATAGCGACTAGACATTTATATAACTTACAAAGGGATCATCCCAACAAGTCTGGTAGGCATCTGAAGCCATACCTAGTTACTACAATACTATTGACTATATTCTCTATGCTGTACTTTGCATCCCTGTGACTGTTTTTATAACTGGCAATTTGCACACCTTAATCCCCTCCCCTTTTTCACCCATCCCCCAATTCCCCTCCCATCTGGCAACCATCAACATGCTCCCTGTATCTATGAGTCTGTTTCTGTTTTGTTTGTTCACTTATTTTGTTTTTTTAAGACTCCACATATAAGTGAAATCACGTGGTCCTTGTCTCTCGGTGTCTGACTTAGGTCACTTAGCATAATACCCTCTAGGTCCGTTCATGCTGTCACAGGTGGCAAGATTTCATTCCAAACAGCAGTTTTCAATGTTCTTCAGGGATTATCTGAGCTCGTTGAGACCACATCAGACTCCAAAAGTGAGAACTGAGGGGAAGGTTTACAGCTGTCCCACCCAGGCAGGAGCTATTCAGACAGGTAAAGAATTTCAGCTGCGTGGAGGTCTTCTCTTGGCTCACGCAGCCAGTTCCCCGACAGGGGGCGGGTTTGGACCTGGACAATAACAGAAGCCTGGGGACCCTGGGCTTCTCATTACCAGAGCTTTGGAGCTGTGGCCTGAAAGGAAACACAGCCTGATGACCTCAAGCAGCACTTCCACCCTGCTGCGTGCAACAACACACCATGTCTTCCTACAGCTCTTTCTGCTGTAAAAAAGGAGGTCATTTACCAGGCACTACAGCAGGCCCCGAGCTTGTAGAAATGAATATAAACTAAAAGACAAATATATATTCTCCGCCCTGCTTTATTTGTGATCCCCGGGAAGAAAACATAGAGACAACCAGGAGTGGGAAAGTGTAGCTCGTGAAAGTTAGGATAAGGAACTTAGAAAGGAACAAGATTTATGTGAATATCCGTGCTGGTGTTATTTATAAAAGTGGAAACTTGGGGGAAACTTAACAACTTAAACAATAGGAGAATAGTTCACTAAATAATGGTATTTTCATATGAAAAATACTATAAAGATATTAATAATTATATTTTTCAACTATTTAATAACATTGAAAAATGTTCATAATATAATGTTAAATGAAAAATATATGCTACAGAACAGAATCTATGCTGTGCTATCATTTTGTCTCAAAGTTATAAATATAATTGATGGGATGCACTAGAATTTGGTGAGTATCTATGTATGCTGATATATAAAATTTATATTTGTATTATTTTTATTTCTCTAATCCTCCCAAATTTTATAAAATTAATATGCAAATTATCTTATATTCTGAAAAACAAATGTACTTTTACTGTTCATTACTTGAATAAATTATATACACTTACACGTTCAGAATTCAAAAAGTATATAAAGGTATGGAGAGCAATGGCTATCTCCTACCTCTGTTTCTCCTCCACGGAAAGCCAAATTATGTTTCCTGACATTGTTCCAGAAATAATGAATACATATATCTTTATTTTTCCTTTTTTACACACATATTAGCATGCTCTATAGACTGTTCTCTACCTTGCTTATTTATTTAACTTGTCAATTTATCTCAGAGAGCCTTCTAGATTACTAACACACTCTTTGTCATGGCTGAAGAGTATACCATTCATGGATGTGCTATTATTTTTCCATAAAATATTTACCTAGTGTTTGAAGGGCAAGCCCTATCTTTTCTACTTACAATACTGCAATAATTGTAAACGTACATCATTTACCCATGTGCAGATGCCTCTGAAACATCTGCTTCCAAACACTTACATACAAAGAAAAAGAATTTTGTTGAAGGCACTGTAATACTGGTTGGAGTACCAATTAAACTCCTGAGGAAATCACAAAACAAGTGCTCTACCTGTGGGCATTTCCTGAGAAGGGATGAGTTTTGTGATCGTCTCATCTTCTCTTTCAGTGGAAACAACAGAATGTGAATTGCTTTGGCGCCACACCAATGAATCGTTACCTGAAACAGAAGGGATATCGGAAAACCCACATTAGTAACAGCAATTTGTGACAGGAGATGACCAGAACTGAATTACTCCCTGACTCCCCCTGACTCCTACCTTGTGTAATCTGGCAACCAATGAGCTCCACTTTCAAGGCGATCCTCTGGGGCCACGTTTGGGGGACGACCCGCACGTATCTGGCCACGATGGGAGGGATGAAATTATTCATCACAGGATCCCGAAAATTGAAGTTGCCCCGAAACACCTGTGGAAACAGGTAACTTTTACCTGAAGATTCTTTTAGTTAGTTTTTAGGTCTTTATTGACCCATTCTTACTGGGTTACATGAAACCAAAGCCAGGATTCTGTGTCTGTTGCTTTTTTTTTTTTAGACACTCTTGATATCAAAGATACAAGATTTTGCAAAGAAAGGCCAAGCTACCTAGCTAACGTGGTGCTGCGAATCTGTTTTCTGGAAACAGGGCAATAAACTATCTGGAGCCCTGCTCTCCTGCTCTGTTCTTTCCTCCAGAGTTTCTCTTACCTTTTTTTCGTTATTCACAATTCCTTTGTAGGTCCTCCACTTGGAGTTGTTATTTTTGAAGTTCATCACAAAACTCTTAACATAGAAGTTGAAATTTGGCTGTGTGGATTCTGTGGTCCTAATTCCTTGTAAGAAAATATTATTTATAGGTTAGTTTTTAAGATATGTTAGATATAGCATATGTTTTAACTTCAGGTTTATTTTTTTCCCCCCTCATGTGAAATCTCAAATCATTTCACAGGCCAGCTTTTCTGAGAAACCTGATCACAGGTGAGTGTTTTCACACTGAGAGATGCCATAAAAAGGTTCAGCATTGCAGCATCAGCTCTAATCCACACACTCATATTTACAACCCCAGAGACCCGGTGAAGACGAAGGTGTAGCGGACTTTGATGCATCTACATGAATCAGAAACAACTTCAACCGCAAGTCATTTTGCATTTGTGAAACTGCACCTGGGTCAATACCTGTTATTTTCTTTTCCTCTCCCAAATCTATCTCCAGCCACTCTCGTTGCTTGTGGTTCTTGCTGCTGTCCCCCGATGCCCATGACAGGCCTTGGTCCTGAAGCCGGGTTTGGCCAGGAGACCAATGAACTCGTTCTCCAAACTCATCCACCCACTGCCAGGAAGAAGAATCTCTGATTTGCCCGTCAGTTTCCAAACTCAAGGATGTGCTGCAACCTAGGAGAAAAGGGAACTAAGATATTTCAGATACAAAACAAAATGAAAGCAAAAATGTAATTGCAGCCCATCTCACCTAGAAACAGTTGTTTTACTTCCATTGTGATAGCAAATCAACTGTTTAATTACCAGTGTTTGAATGACTCAGACTTGCATTTGACTCATTTGTACTGCAGTATCTTGAAATGGTTGCTGCTTTTTTTTTAATGGACCTCATGGAAGTCACATTCCCTATAAGTGACATCTCTCTGTCCCCAGTGTAGATTTCTGTTTCTAACCTAAATTCACCCTGACTTTAGCAAAGTGCAAGGTGTCTTAAAGGCTCAAACGCTGAGGTGCTTCGCCCTTGATCAGAGGGGGCCTCCACTCCCTGTACTTTGAAGAGCAGGTACATGAGGTGCTCTGAAGATCAGTACCTCGTACCCGACATCCACGCTTAGGACGGTCACTAGACCATGTCTGAGGCAATGTGGAGGGACCAAATAAATGCTACACTCCTCTTCCTGGACAAGGAAGACACCGTACTGTTCTCCTTAAAACATAAAGGAATTTATCTTAAATGTCATTTCAACTTTCATTCTTTTTGGCAAACGTTCGAGAAAGCTTAAGATTATAAAGGAAAATATTTCTTGCTTAACGTTAATATTAATTAGGGCCTACTGTCTTGTGTATTTTTAAGTCACAGCATACTTGGTGATGTGTGATCTGAGTGGGGTGGAGGGAAATCCTTTAAACTATATCATCTGAGGGATATGAAAGAATAAACTACCACGAAGATTTAAAAATATCAGATTCTTAAAAAAAGCATGGTCCTTACCGTTGGAGGTAAACAGAAATCGCTTATCTGACAGGGAACCACTGAAATAGTAAACACAAACACGGGGAAGTGAGCTGGTTAACTGAGCCTTAATGACTGACACAGCTCTATATAGCACAGGCTCATAGAGCTTCCCACACCCCAGGGACCTTCATGGCACCCAGCAAGGCCACTCTTATCATCTTCAGCACTGAAATTCTATAGATCAAGAATATCAGCCCCCCCCACCAAAAAAAAAAATCAGGCCCATCGAAGGTAAGCAACTTTCCTAATTTCATCTAGGTGACAAGTGAGTAGGACTCTGAGACACTGCTTTTGAATCAAAATCACTGTACTGAGAAAAAATATACGGATAGATATACAGTTTCAGGAACAACCTTAAATCCCAATTAATTAGTATATGATGATAGAGGCAGAAAGGATCACTGTCCTGAATACTTCCTTTGATTTAATAGTCACCGTTAATGTCCCACTCACTGTCAACAACCAAGGGCCATTGAGAGACATGCAGAAGCCTGGTCACTTTTGGAAGAACAGCATGTCATTTGCTAGCTGCCTTCTCTGCAGTCTTCTCTACTCCTTTCCTGAGGGGTCCTGCCCGAGCACGCTGCTCTGAACAGCCTCAGCCCGGTCTCTCCCTCCAATCACACTGCAGCAACCAGCACCCAGCCATGAACCAGCGCCTGCTTCTGGATGACAAGGTGCAGCTGTCATTGAGAGAAAATTCAAAGCATTTCACTGACCGGCCCGAACTGGCCCTCACTGCTCTAAGACAGTTCTCTAGTTCATCAGCATTGACCCCTGGCCCCCGGAGTCCTGCTGCTCTACAGCCTGTATTAATCTCATGGGAGAGCATATCAAATCAGCCTTGATCTGCACTTGTCTTCTTCATAAGAGACGAGATTCCTAAGGCCTAACACCATATTTAACTTTCTAAAAATCCATCACCAACTCAATGGTATAAAAATACATACAATGAATAGAAAATCTGGAACTCTCAAGATTAATCTTATGTACATAGTTCTTACTATATTAGGTACTAGAGGTAAACACAAAAAGGTAGATGTCACTATGTATTCTGCTATTTTCCAATCTGAGAATTCAATTTATATTTTAAATGTTTAACTCTGAATTATATGTGGCAGTAATGGACAGAAAGAGTACAGAACGGTGAGATCCCAGAGAACCCCAAAATAGACCAGAGTATAGGTAACTTCCCATCATTGTATTTCTTAGAAGTAACAGGTAGTCAAACCTTCTGGATTAATATTCTCTTTCATATTCTTTGTCCACTCTCAGGCAGAGACTCCATCAACCCAGGTATTCCACATAAAAGTTCTATTATAATCTCGGTGCTGAATAAAATGCAGGCACCATTTCCCATATGAGAAAACTCAGATCCACTTGGGTCAGGAGGCTTGACTAAGTTCACATTTAGCAGAAAAGCTGGGAGGAGGAACCAGCTCTCCTGACCTTTCAAGAAAGATGCACACTGTTGCAATTTGTACTTAAACTTTTATTAAGATTTATTTAGAGCCTTTCCTTGATTAATTTTTCCATTTTCTCTAATGTTCCTGCACTAAGTATTTCACTTGAAATCTGGCCCAAATAAACCCAAACAATACAGCTGCAACCCTAAGAGCCTAAACTTGTTCCCACTTCCAGGCCACATTAAAATTTTGCTGTTGTTGTTGAAAAAGAGAAGTTATGGTAAGAAGGATAACTTTGGGGTGACCCCTGAGAAGATGCCAAGAAGGCTCAGCTACTAACAGCTCCTTCCCGACTTTTCTCCATTATCAGCCGGGATAGGTTTTTCCATTTCATTCTTTTGTATTAACTGAATACCAGATTTCGAGAATTAGAATTCTATAGGTACGTGTCCTCTTTTAAAAAAGAAAATGCCCTAGGGACGTTGGGGTTCCCAGGCTTTTGCACATTAGGGTGAATGAACTCAATCAGATTCCAGGAACTGCCCGCCTTCCCTTCCCCGAGGGCCACAGGAGCAATCAAGAAGAGTCTGATATAAACAGAAAGGCCTCCGCCTCTGGTTCCAGCCACCATCCTCTCTGTGAAGTCAGAGCCTTTTCCTGATTCCATTCTGGTCTCCCCCGATCCAGGAAGCAACCTGACCCCGGATGAACCCCAGAAGAACCCTGGATATTTACTTTAGGGGTTCTTTCTTCCTCAGCTGCAATGCTTCCTTCTGTGTTTTTTCCTGAACACCAAACAATCGTGTGTGGGAACAGAAGTTCAATGACCGCATGTACACTGGTTCCCCAACAGCAAAACAGCCCAGATAAAAACAACTGCTCCCTGAAGATTTGGGAATCTAAATGAGTGCAAAAGACTGTCCTGGCCTACAGTGTACTCCTCTCACAGGACAAAAAGCCAGTGCAAAACCACAGAGCTAGAAGGAAGAGGGGCCTTGATAGAATTCTGGATTTTCAGTCTCCTCACACCAACATGAAATTAGGAATATCTATTCAAATAATTATATGGATTGTGAAGCCAAGTTTTTTCCTAATTCATGGATGCTTCAGATTTTTGTAACTCGTTTTTTGCTTTGAAGTTTCATTTCAAATTATATAAAGCAGCTTCTCATGTATTAAGCTCAATCGATATTGCAGGAGTCATTGAGAACATAATGTTTACTATTATTCAGTAGTTTTAATCTTCTTCAAAAGGAAAAGAAAATCCTATATTTCTACAACAGAAGCGTTCAAATGTGTACAGACACAGGCAAGAGATTCCAAAAAACAGATTTAAAGCCAAAGGCCAGTTTTTCATTCATTTTGAAGACAGCAGCACTCAACGAATGCAGGCCGCAGCCTGATGTCATCCGGAAATAGCAGCCCAGCATCAGTACAAAAATACTAAACATAAAAAGAAACAGATCCTCCAAAGTCAGGGTCAAGCTAACATTTAAAACTTCCGGTGCACAAACAATCACCTTCACTATAAATAAGGATATAATTTTAATGTTCCAAAGAGTCTGAGGCAAATACATTCAGTGAAAACATACACGCACACACACGTGTACGCATGAACATGTATAAAACGTACATAAAATTTCATTTATATATAGTACATATGTGTGTGCATGTGTATACACACACACACGTATATATTTTATTTATTTGAGTAAGGATTTTAGTTTCTAAAGACATCTGTAAGCTTTTAGATCTTAACTTTGGCACAAATTTAGAACTAATTTGTCTTTGAATGTTCAGATAATATGAAAAAAACACTTTGGGGCCTCTTGTTGCAAAAAAAAAAAAAAAAAAAAAAATCCTATCCAGAGGGGAAAGTAAATGGGAAGGTCATGGCAGGCAAAGGACACAAATATAAAGAGGTGAGCCTGCCCACCGGGGCGTGCGGCGAGCACCCTGCCCTTGGTGGACGCCGCCTTTCAGGGGCACACGCAGTGCTGCCTGCAATGCCCGAGAAAGGGCTGCAGCGGAACGGCCTCTCCCGCTCCCCCCCCCCCCCCCCCCCCCCCCCGTACCCTAACGCGGGGCCGCCAGTGCGAGCTCGGCCTCTCCTCAGCCCCCCGCCGCCAGCCGGCTAGAGTGAGCTGGGTGTGCGCGGGGGGTGCTGACAGCCACCAGCACGCCCCTCTGGCATTTCTTCTCAGGCCTTGACTCTGCCCCTCGTCCCCTGAAGCCCGGGGCCTGCTGGCCTTGTGAAGATGCCTGCAGGCTCTCCCCTCACTGCGGCCCCTGCTTCCCCTCTCCTTCCCCTCTCCGCCGAACCGGGCTGAAACGCTGGCTCTCCGGCTCCATCTGTTCAAGCCTCGTTGGCCCGTGGCCTCCAGGCTAGCAGGTCCTGGCCCACTGTTCCTACTTTGGATCCTGAAATGCCTATAGCCCCTGTTTTGTCTATACCCTCAGAACCAAGACTATGTGACAACCTGTCAAAAAAACAGAGTCACAGTAGTGGGAAGCCATCCCTGTCTGGGGAGTGAGGAGGAGAGAGACACACAATGGCTTGAGGAAAACTTTTCCCTCACTAGGCGTCCATCCAAAGGGAGCCTCCCCCTGGACCGCTCCATCTGCCTGTTTACGTGTGTGGACATCTGGACCACAGGCCGGCCTATATTTAGTCCTAATGGCTCTAGTTTTCCATTCCAGAAGCTGAGGAAACCTAAAAGCATTAAAAGCTGGGGCTGAAACAGTTATAGTAATTGACACACTTTTCTGTTATGAAGGCAAAAGAGCAGAGGGTAACACCAAACAGAAGTTAACAACGTTAACGAAAGTCATCTTTCTTCACTTCCCAACTATTATTCATTAGGAGAGTGTCTCTAGGAGTCTCTGGGGAGCTCCCTAGTTCAGAGTAGGTTTATTTCAGCCCCTCGTCTCCCTTCAGTGTCTTTGCTAATATTAGAGATTAACCAATAAATTACTGAAATAGGAAAAGCTAAAAAGGAATAAGTCTTTGCTCTCTCCCACATAAAGCACCTGAGTAGAAATGCTCCTCTGCCCTGGGACTTCAGATGTGTGCCACTTTAATTTACCTGTCAGCATAACCAGTGATTTTTTTTTTTTTTTTAATATATCTTTATCAATTTCAGAGAGAGGAAAGGAGAGGGAGAGAGAAAGAGAGAAATATCAATGATGAGAGTCATTGATCTGCTGCCTTCTGCTTGCCCCCCAACTGGGGATCGAGCCTGCAACCCAGGCATGTGTCCTGACCAGGAGGAAATCGAACTGAGATCTCCTGGATCATAGGCTGATGCTCAACCACTGAGCCACGCCAGCTGGGCCCAGTGATCTTTTTTATTGCTGCATTTAACCTTCCTCACAGACACTAAAATGCTGCCGTAACACTCACACACACTTTTCCCAGTCGACGAACCCTCGGTATCACTTGTCTGCTGGTCTTCCAAAACTGTGAGCTGAGCATGCCTTTAGGTTACCTTCCACTCAAAACAAAAGGCAAAGTACTTACTCCCTTGAGAGCACACCATTGGCCAGGATTCCTTCATATCGACTTATCCCTTTGTGCTGAAGCACACTGATCTGGCCGCCCAGTTCATCTGCAATGACTCCTGCGTGGATGGCCGCTTTGCACAGTAAAGAGTTCTGAAACACAGCAACACTGTCGCTCGCAGCTTACTCAAGAATGCATTTAAAATATAGTGGGAGCTTTCCACTTTGTTATAACTTGTGGTCAGGATCCCTAATCGACCCATGACATTGTTTACCTATAATTCATTTACATAAAAGTAAAAGGGGGAGGACAAATGTTAACATACCACTATCTCAATGACACCTGTCACCATATGTCCCCTGACTAACTTGGGAGCCTATCCACTAGGTGGGTAAGTAGGTACTTTATGGTAGTAGTGGTCCCCCCAATGAATAACACCTCCTGGCGACCATGCCCTTGTGCAGTCGCCTCCCACACTGACTCTAACTGGCCATGTAGCTTGTTCTGCTGCACATGTGAGGCCACCTTTGACGATCTGGCAACTTTTGACCCTCTGGCCTTAGGTTACCCACCATGTGACTGCAGCCACAGGAGCTGTTCTAGGCAAAGGTAGTTAAAGAACTGAACAGCCCAAATTGCTGAGCCACAAACTCATCAGCAATAAAAGGGGGTTTTTTTAAGCCACTAAGTTTTGGGGTGGGAAAAATAGATAACTGTTCAGCAGAAATAGATAACTGATCAGAGTTTCTTACATTTGGTTTACCAGATGTACACACTGAGGGCCATTTGAGAAGGTGAACTTTATACACCACGCTTCATTTAGAGATTTAAGTAGGCATTTAAAACAAAATAATGTCAGAACACTAAATGACTGCTGTCTGGTATGACAACCCATGCAGGAGCACCTGAGTGGCTGAGTAGCCAGCGGCCCTATGATTGAAATTGGCCTATTGGGAAGTGGAGCTGGAGGACGGACTAGAACTTTTCAATGGGTTGCCCAGGTCCTCGGTTCCCATGAGCACAGACCTGTGTGGGAGGATGACTAGACAGATTGTAACCAATCTTGCTAGGAGAATCCCTTGTTAGGAAACTCTCCTTGGAAGGCCCACAAGGCAAGGAGCTGAGGACAGCCTCCAGCCAAAACCGAGGAAGAAACTGAGCTCCTCCATCAGAAAATCTGAATGTTGCCAACACCATGTGAGCGTAGAAGCCACTCCTTCCCCAGTCAAGTCTCAGATGAGACTGCAGGCCTGGCTGACACCTTGGATGCACCCTTCAGACACTGAAGCAGAGGACTCAGCTAAGCCATGCCCAAACTCACAGCCTACAGAACATGAGAGATAATGCATGTATTGTTTTAAGCTTCTAGGTTTACGGTAATATTGTTAAGTAGCAATAGATATCTGGTATACCCACAATATACAAAAAAGGCACTAATCAGACTTCTTTGAAGAGATTAGTTTTCAAAATACAAATTTTCCCTCCAGATAAAATCATTCTAAAAGCAAACGGTGTAAAACCAATGAGTGAGTCAAGTAGGAAACCTGTTTGCAGCACTTGCAAATCATGTATGCAGATCTACTGCGCAGGAAACCATTTGTTTACCTATTACGCTGAAAAATAAATCTGTCAAGAGGAGGCAAGATAAACAACTAAGTAAGAAAAAAATGATGCTATCTCTCAAATTGTACATAATTCTTAAGTTTCTTGCATGGTACCGGAAATAATAAAGAAAAACTTTCCATCACTGGGGGGAAAACTATACTTTTTATTTCTCTTAGTTAATTTCCTGAAGTCATTTAGGAATAGCCTGTGCCAAGCTTATCTTCAGACTGAGGTAGTATAGATCACTTTAAGATTCAAACAATTTATAGGCCAAATGAATATCCCGTGTGAATCTTGTAAATAAAGACAATACATGAAAAGGAAATAAAGACCAAAATAACAAAAGCTGCTGCTTCCAGAATCAGGATGTGCTAACAGCAAAAAGGGAGGGGCAGGGGGGTGATGGGGACATCTGTAATACTTTCAACAACAACAAAAAAGGGCAAGTTTTCCCTCCTGCTGGAGATGAAGAATCAGTCTTCTAGAACATGAATGCTCTAGAATGCTTTCCCTGTGCTTGAAGACACATGCCAGTAACTCTTAGGAAAGTCTCATCACATTTCTAATAACTCAAGCACATTCCTGTAAACTCAATTATTTTAAATAGCAATGTAACATTTAAAAAATCAGGTATCGGCTTTCCAGGATAGAAATCTGTAAATAGTAAGAAATGAAAGACTGTGATTCTGGAGACAGGACATATACTTTAGAAAAATGACTTCTTGTGAATTTATTTCTCTCTGGGAAAAGTGTATATAACCCAGAAAGTCTCATTAGGCATAAGAAATTGGGGAGCAAGGAGGGAGGGGGATAATATATAAGAACAGGGCAGAGGGCTCCACTGGTCCCAGGCACACTGTCACTGTTCTGTGATGTGAATGTTCGTGACCTTGGCTATCATTACATGAACCAAATGGAGCGTTACAATAAAGAAATAAAGTATAACAAAAAGATGGCCTCTTATTAAAACTAGATGGAATTATATTCTTAGGTCTTGAAAAAGGTTTCGTTTTACCATTTCATTTACATTGTGCTTAATGAGAAATGCTAAAAATAGGAATGAATACATGAATAAACTCGGTTCTTATACTTATTATTTTATTTCATTTAATCCCAGAAAAAAGAGAATTGTATATCTATCTGCACTGTTTTATATCTTATTTGATTTTACTCTGTAATGAATTTAGGCACAGCGACAGCACTTGCTCTTTTTAATTTCCTCCCTGCCATAAAATTCCCCTCAATCACTTACATCTCTATATCCATCCACCATGTTCCCAAAAATGTCTCCTGCTATGTCTTTACAACCAGCTGGGCAGAATTTGCTAAAAGAAAAAAAAAAAAAAAAGAATTTAAATTTGATTAAATTATACTTAAATTTAAAAGTATTAAATTATACTTAAAACCATTTCTCTCCATAGTACACACAGGAGGGAATACTTTGCTCTAATGACAAGTCAGAAACCTGATTTATAAAAACACAGATTAATATAAAATGTTACTCTGAAAGCAAGTATTACACATAATTATTTGTTTTATATAAGGAGTCACTATAAACCTTATTAAACAACGAGCTTCCCTAATGTATCTTAATTGATCCTAAGTCCAAGAAATATTTTTTTAAAGAGCAAAATTTCTAAATACTATATATGGCAGGACCTTGTTTTTATAAAGATATATTTAAAATATGTAAAATAACAACTTCTATTTTCTGTGGATAAAAAGACAAGGAATTACATCTGGATTCTAGTGGGATTTTGAGAAAATTCCACTTTCTGTTATGTAACTCTAATATCTTGATTCAGTCTACTAACAACATCCAATAGAAACATAATGGAAGCCACATATGTAAATCTATATATTCTACTAGCCACATTAAAAAAGTGAAAAGAAACAGAAAAAAAACCCCACTAATATGGATAATATATTTTACTTAACCCAATATATTCAAATGATATTATTTCCACATGTAATGAACAGGAAAGATTATCAAAGAGGTATTTTCAGCCTTTTTGTGTGTGTGTACCAAGTCTTCAAAATCTGTGGTATATTTTATACTTAAAACACACCTCAGTTTGAACTAGCCATGCATGGCTGGTATTGGACAGCGATGGTCACATTAGTTATGAACTACTTTTACAGTCAGAAAAAAAGCTGTATATGTATATTTCAGCTTTATTGAAGTATAACGGACAAAACTGTAAAATATTTAAAGTGTACATCAGGATGACTTATGCTACCCATGTAGTTAGCATGTCTACCATCTCATGTAATTTTATATACAAATATACATGCATTTTAAATACATACATATATATATGTATAATTTAGTCCTACTCTCTAGGGAATTTCAATTACACAACACAGTGCTATCAGCTACAGTCACCCTGTTACACATTAGATCCTCAGACCTTACTCCTCTTGTAGCTGGAAGTTTATACCCTTTTACCAACCTCTCTCGATTTCCCCTATACTCCAGCCCTTAGCAAACTACTTTTCTATAAGTTTGACTTAAAAAGGTATACTTTAAAATTAGGATCCCATTTACTTAACAGTTCTTTTTCAAGAAACTTTCCAGAAATATTTCATGGCATGTGGTTTGGTGGAAGGGCCTAGGGCGGGTGCCCCATGCACTGGTACCACCCAGCTGGCTGTGTGACCCTGAAGAGTGCATTTAACACCCCTTAAGTTCATCTGTAGTTCCTTCAAGAGTCAACATATCAATAGGCTATGAATGGCAGCTATACATCTATGAAAAACATGCAAAAAGAAAGTCAAAATATTATAAGAACAATTACAACTTTGAAGATGAAAGCCATATGCCCTTGTTTCTATATACACTGCATTACAATGTTTACTCGGTTTGTTTAAAAAGAATGTACTAGCCCAAACAGATTCCAAAATAGCAGCTGCTTTGACTTCCTTTCCTCTCAGTTTCCTCCTGATGACTTAGCAAATGAGATGAGTAACAACATATGATTACCAAAACTACCCAAATAAACTCACAATTCTTTCCCATTGTCCTAACAGAGTCCAGCATTCCAGCAATGATCAAGGAATTAAGAAATAAAAATAATGGGGAATCCTACTACAGGTTTACAGCTCCTTATCCTAATCCGTAGAACCAGACGTATTTCAGAATTCAGACTTTTTTGCATCTTAGAAAGTAAAATAGTTCCAATGATGTATATGATGTAAGACCCTGTGAGGTCTACACATATTAATCAAAAACATTAATATCTCTGTGTCAAATACATGAATAGTCATATTAAGTCAAATACATAGAGACTAAATAGACTTCTTAATTTTAGTCCAATTTTGCCATCAAATGAATTTAAGATCACGTTAATCAGGTATTGCCACCAAATGAGTCACAAAAACCTTTTGACTTTTAAAGCTTTCTGCATTTCATAATTAATAAATAAGGACTTGTGGACCTGTATTAGGCATCAGACCTCATATTTACTTAAACACTACAAACGGTTGGGCTACAGCTTAGATCAGTGATTTCAACCTCTTTCCTCTCAAAAAAAAAAAAAAAAAAAAAAGAATATTTCTTGTCAATCTGACAAAAAATATAGGTATAATTTTGATTCATTCACGCTGGATGGCTACTGTTGTGTTGGCTGCTGTCATTTTTTAATTTGACAATCTAAGGGAAAAGAGATCACGGTCCCTGAATAAATAGTCAGGTAGTGCATGTTTTAAAAATTCTTGTGGCTCACCAGTGTGCCACGGCATACCTGTTGAAAATCGCTGGCTTAGGTGATCTGGAACCATAACCTCACTCTGCAGGCCTCATATATTCCTTTCTTTAGGAGGACAGAGAATGATCACTGGTGCCCAGAGCCCCGTCACCCCCAGATAGGTATGGTTGAAAAGCTCTCAGAGAATGCTAGCGTAAATTTACATCAGATGAATGGCAACTTTACAGGGCAATGTTTAATTATTGGTCATTTTTATTTTTGTTTTTCTCTACTAGACTTAATATTAATTAACACTAGAGTTGATTCTGCAAATAAAATAATCTCATTTATTAGAATGTTCGAGGTGATTAAGACCATGCACTCTTGGGTCTGACTCTGGGTATACTTGTTAAGTGTGCGGTCCTGGGCAAGCTACTGAACTGCCTGGTGCCTCTGTTTCGGGGTAAGAACCTACCTTGTAGGCATGTTGGGACATTCACATGAGTTATTTATATGCTAAGTCCAGGCACTAAGAAAGCACTCTAAGGAGTTATAGCTATTGTTAGTGTTATTGGCAATGATCTCTAGATCATTGGTTCTCAACTGGGTGTGAATTTTGCCAACTGGGAAACATCTGGGAATGTCTGGAGGCACTTTTGGTTACCACACTGGCATGTAGAGGCAGAGGCCAGGGTTACTGCTGAACATCCAACAATGCACAAAGCAGCCCTGCACAACAAAGAATCTGACCCCAAATATCAGTGGTGCTAAGGGTGAGAAATCCTGCTCTAGGCTCTTCTATGTTACAGGTGAGGAAATGCACCTCAAAGAGATTAAGCCATTTTCCAGTTAAAGCTGGGATGGAAATTTTCATCTCTAATTCTCAGTAGGTTTCTCATTTGTGAGAAAGACAAAGTAAACATCCTCCAAAAGTCAAAGAATTAACAAAAGTCACTCCCACTGCAAGCCAGGTAAGAAATGCACTCTAGACTCCATTATGGCTTATTGGTGCTACAGCGGAACTCAGGGGTCAGCACTCAGAGCTCAAGGGCCAGACTCACGGTGCTGCTTGTTGTTGTAGTAAATAAAGTTTTATTGGAACACAGCCTTGCTCATTTGTTTACATCTAAAAAAAAAAACGGCTGCTTTTGCATTACAGCGGCAACAAAACTGTATGAATAGATGCAAAAGAGACGGCATGACCTGGAAATAAACCTAAAATAGTTACTACCTGGCCCTTGACTGGGAAAGTTTGCTTACCTCTGCTGTATAAGAAGCCATTTCAAATACTATTCCTTGAAAGTTACTACATAGATGATTTTTAAAATTAAGTACAAATAATATTTTATTTAATGTCAAGGTAAGCAAAATGTTCAACAACATATAACTGCAGCACAGCCTGTATTTACCTGTATTCTGTCTCCAAATAATGGTTAGCTCGTTCCAAACACGTTATTAAATCTGTCATAAAGATAATTGTAATTAGCAGACTGAATGGAAGTTAGGATGCTTGAAAGACTTCTTTTAAAATAAAAAAGACAATTTTTAAAAAGCATTTATTCTTTATCTAGTGAAAATTAAGTAAAAAAAAAAAGAACCTAAATTATAATCCCTTCACTTTCCATATGGGGAAAGGGTCATAGTGAAGAAAGAAAACTGAGCACAGTGTCCTCAGGATTCAACAGTTCCCTTCATTTCTCTTTCCTACCACCTATGATGGCTTTTCAGTGGTTGTCCAGTGAGTGACAACAGAATCTATTCCCAACAGAAAAGCCAACATTGGTTAGTTGCTATCCACTACATGCCTACAAGATCATGTGTATAACCTCCCGTGGCAGAAGCAAAACAATTTTAAAGCCCAATGTGGTTCATAGAGAAGGTTCGGGAACACTGTAATTTAACAATTTAGCTAGTAGCCTCTGAGTGACCAAGAACCAGGTGTTTACAGAGAACACAAATAGCCTCTCAACTTTGACCGTTATGGACCAAGGACGTAAAAAGAGGGTGATCTTTGGGTATGGAACCAAACTAATACTCAGCAATGGAGATGCTAAGATACTATGGATTTTTATGGATTTCTATCAACCTAGTATAGTTTCCAAAATATTCCACACTTGCAATAAATAGTTCTTTCTTTCCTTAATCTTTTCAATAGTTCTTAGGGAGTAACATATGGTGAACACTAGCCATGCTAGGGCCTGCTGGCTTTGGTCAGATCTGATTGGATGGGAGGGGAATGAATGGTGCTCCCCCTCCCCAGAGTAATTCTGCCAAAGGGGACTGAATGTAGAAATTCTGGGCACCTCTGTGCCCTGGGCAGACACAAAGTGGGCTGCACAGTAATTACTCTGGAGTATAAGAGGCCTGGACAGAGCCCACGCTTTTCTCTCTCATCAGTGTTGGTGCCTCCCTTCTCTCCTGCTCAGGTGCCAGCTGCGTAGTTAGTGGGCTCTTTAATAGTTGACTACATCCTGCTCAGGTTCACATGCCTCCATGCTGGTGAACTGGGGTGTGTGTATGTGTGTGTGTGTGTGTAATGGGGGGTGGGCACTTGACAAAAGGCTGGTCCTCAGCTAAAAAATGGGTTGGCAGAGGGCTTCAGAGAATAGCCAGGCCTTAGAAAGGTCAGGACAGTAGCCCCAAAGATGCTCCACCCAAGCACACCAGGAAAATGAGATCAACTCTCTTCCACATAGGTCAGGTGATAGATCTAACATGTCCTATAAAAGTGTTCAGTTCAGAGCTTGCATTCCCCTCTTTCCTCACATCTTAATTTTGTATCTCAGGTCACAATTCTGCCCAGAGATAGTGATAGGCGGCAAGGGGAATTCTTATACAGATAAAGGTTTACAGGTTTGTGTTGATGTTTCTGCTATACCTGGATGGTCGCTGCTGGCATAGGCCAGCAAAAAGCCCCGCCCAGAAGTGTGGGATCCACTCACAAAGCGAACAGTTACTTCACTGGTGTTCAGCAAGAGTTCTTTGGGAACACTCATACTTCCACAATATGGTCCTAAAAACAAAGCACATTTTTGGCACATTTCAAAATTTAGACCAGCACAAAGAATTGGTATGTGGCATTTTTTCCATTAATGGTCAAATGCACCAGACAACACATATGTAAGATTGTAACCATCACTCAACTGGAATTTTGTTTAATACTGAGACTGATAGTGAACCTGATTATATTGATGAGCCAAGGGGGGAAAGGGGCTAACTCTGGAAAAGTAATAGGCTAGAACTAGTTAATTGTGGACAACCCAAGAGATAGGTTTTGGGTTTTGTAAAAATAAGACTAAGGAACAAAGGTCAAATACATTAAGTAGTAAAGAAAATTTTATCACAAAAGTGATACTCTGGGGGCCTCTTAAATTTGCTTAAAGAATTGTCTAAATATTTGTGTCCCCTCAAAATTCACATATTGAAATCCTAATGCCCCAATGCGATGGCATTAGGAGTCAGTCTTTGGGAGGTGCTTAGGTCATGAGGGTGAAGCCCTCTTGAATGGGATTAGTGCCTTTATAACGGAGGCCCCACCGAGCTTGCTTGTCCCTCTACCATGTGAAGACACAGAGACAAGGCTATGAGCCAGGAAGTGGGCCCTTACCAGCCACTATACTGAATATGCCAGCACCATGATCTTGGACTTCCCAGATCCAGATTATATGAAATAAATGTCTGCTGTTTTTAACTTATCCAGTCTGTGGTATTTTGTTACCAACTAAGACAGGTAGTAAAAAAAGTTATCACAAAAGTGATTTCTAGGGGCCTCATATATTTTGCTCAAAGAAACTGTCAAATTCCCATTTTTAAGGAGGTTCCAGAATTAAAAGACTGTCCAATGCATGGTAAACATTATATTCTCATTCAGTTTATACATTTATCTCTCTCTTACAGTAGCTTCTGGGTAACCCATATAATTTATTTTGATTTGTAAAATAAAGTTCATAAGAAAGCAGAATAATTTCTAAAGCCTTTTGAAATAACTTAGTATAAATTATGCAATTAAGAGTATTACATATTGTTTCTAGAATAAGTTGCTTGAAAAGCAATAGGAAGCTCAATGAACTTTCAAAGGACAAAAATTAGATTTGGAGCTTAAAAAAAACAAAATGTCTTCCTAAGACCACTTAAGTTAAAGTATAATTTGTTAACTGTCATCTTAAAAGTTATATATGCAAGACATAATAATTTCTCTGAAAAAAGGAATTAGCAAGCAGATTTTTAAAAAATTTTATTGATTGATTTTATAGAGAGGGAGAGAGATTTGTTGTTCTATTTATTGATGCATTAATTGGTTGATTGTTGTATGTGCCCTGACTGCGGATTAAACCCACAACCTTGGTGCATTGGGACAATGCCCTAACTGGCTGAGCTAACCGGCCACGGCAGCAAGCAGATTTTGAAGACAGGTATTCTTCATCAACTTCTCCCAAAATAAAACAGTATGGAAAGAGTCCACAGCAACCACATCATCAGGTTAAGGAAGGAGAGGAAAAGAAACAGACCCCTCTAACTCAAAGTGAGTAAAATTGATGACACTGGCTAAAACCAACCGAGGGTCCAAACTGCTAACAGATTCAGGTGACGATCATAAACCCAACTAAGCATTCCTCTCCTGCTCTAGAAGGTAGGATTCCTCTTCTGTCCTGTCCTGGGCTCACGTCTTGAGAACAAGAGAGAAATGCTATGTGTTTACCTTCATGCCTCAAATCACTGTTGTTCCCTGTTGTTAAATTACAGTGAAAGCCAAATAAAAAAGATCACTTCCCTCTTTAGAAACACTCATCATATATAATTACTTACATGAGTTAATACTTGCAAATTACTTAGAAGCGTATCTAGCATATAACGAGAGCTATGTAAGTACTTGTGAAATAAATAAATGAATACATTAAAACAAGTGAACAAATAATGTCTGTTTTCCTTCTACACTATGTCCCAGAGGGGTAGGAAGTTTTCTCTCCAGCACTTTATCTCCAGCAGCTCCTACAATACCTGGCATGTGGTGGACTTCTAAATACTCTTTAAATTGCAAGTGTGTTTTTAAAAACATGCTTTTAACACACTTTGTGTTTTAAAAAACACACTGATTATAAAGATAAATAAAATATTTCATCCTATCATTTTTAAATATCATGAAGAAGTCAGGAGGAGAAGTGTGGAAAAGCCAGAAAGGAAATCATTAGTGTAATGAATACATGGATTTTTATGAATGTTAATGGTGTTCACAAGCATGGTACATAGGCAATTTATACTAAACCCATTTTTGTATAAAAAAATAGAATGATTAGTATTTTTTTAAAATTAAATAAGTCAGGTGACTGTGCCTGACTTCTGCAACTTATTCTGTTTGTTTACATATGTTTGAAATTTCTTTGTTCTTTGCAAAGTGAAGATACTTGTTTCACAAACCTAAGAATAAAAGTGAAATAACTAGCAAATTGTTGCTGTTAATAAATCAGAATATTTTTCTAACCACGGTTATCATTTCCTAGAGGAAAAAATAACATGTATTCCTCTCCAAATGGTGATGATATGAATCTCTCCTTAAATTTCTACAGCATTCCAATGAGTTCTAATAAAAACAATGAAGTACACAAGTCTAAATTATCACTAAGAAACTGTTTGGAATTTTTTTTCAGTTGAAATCTATTTGACATATAACACTGTGTCAGTTTAAGGTGTATAACACGTTCATGATATATTTATATATTTTATATATTTTAAATATTTATATTTTTAAATATACAATGATCACCACTGTAGGAATAATTAGCATCTCTATCATGTTACATAATTATCATCTCTTTTTAGTGTTTGGGATAATTAAGTTCCAGTGTCTCAGGAAGTTTCATGGTTCTAATACAACACTGTTCTATACTCACTACACTGTGCATTACATCTCCCGGCTATGGCTTATTCACTGATTGTAATTTTGTACCCTTAAACAACATCTCTCCTACCCATCCCCTCACCCCCTGGTGACCACCATTTTATATTGTTTCTATGAGCGTGGCTTTTTTAAATTCCACATATGTGCTTTCATACTGTACTTGTCTTTGTCTGTCTGATCTCTCTTAGCACAATAGGCTCAAGGTTCACCCATGTTCTTGCAAATGGCAGGATGTCCTCCTTTCTCATGGCTAAACAATTATAATTTTATTTTTTATGTTTATGGTACAGTTGAAATGAAAGGTTGCAAAATTGTGTATATTTTACACAAATAGGTAAGTGTGTATGTCATCACACAGAGTTGTTATACAAAACATATGATTTTCTAGACCAAAAAACCCACATCATTATAGTAAAACTCTATAATTTGGTTGTATCCTCCCAAAGTCATGATAGGCATGCAAATATTTCTGGAAGAAGTTCAAAGAAAGAAAACATAAACACACACACTCTTTTAATCACCCTTACCCCAGAGACACCAATCCCATCACATTCTTATTGACATGCTGAAAAAATGTAGCTAAATCCTAGAGGGAATGGGATATACTCTCTATATAAACGCCATCAATAAAAATTATTTTGATGGGTTCTTTATGTTACAACCATCGCAACAGCAGGAGGCGGTTTTAGTCCAGGGTGGGGGACAGAAGTTAAGGACTGGCTGCTACACTGCCTGTGGCAAAGTCACGAGGACAATAAAAAACATCCCAATTATTGCCTGTCTGAAAGTCTGGCAGATACAGACTCCTTTTCGGAGACTGGAAGTTAATAATTGCATTCCTAGAGTTAAAAGGGAAGAGAGATGAAAACAGAAAAATCTGAGCGGCAGTGAGACGGAAAAATAATTAATGGGAACCCACTAAAGGAAGCTGTGCGTCTGCCCTGAGCAGAGCTCTCGGTTTTCGGCCAGGCTCCTTGAGGATGACCCTTCCTCATGGAAGCCTCTCTGCACCCACATCTGCCCAAACGATAGAGTTCGCTGTTCCTATTCTGCATCCTGACTTTTAAAAAGGGTCCACAACCATGCTTAAGCATTCACGAAGACGGTATCACTGGACGCCCAAATGTGAGCGTGGTGACCTCCACCTCTGACTGCGGCTGAATTCTCCATCCCGGGCTGGATCCCTGGATCGGTAAGCCTGTCTCAGTTCCCAGCAAGGCTGACCCCCACCCCGTCCACGGTGGGTCTTCAGACCTAAAAGCAGGCATCACAGCTCTGCTTCACAGCTGCCGGTGCTGTGTTGCACAGAACTCGGACCTGCCGTCTAACCCCACCTCCCTCCCCTCCCTCCGTGCCTGAGGCAGGTCCCATCTTCCTGTACAGTTCCAAGTTCCCTCAGGCGGGGCGCCGCAGAAAGACACTTCATCAAGTAGGCAGAAAAATCAGGAAAAGTGAGTACTTGGACCTTTTGTGGAAGGTAACTGCAGGCCTGGGCTGTGGGGGGAGCTCTCAGGGATCCCAAAGGGAACGGCACTGTGGCATCTGGCACCCGACATGAGGCCAAGACCTGGCCGGCAATGGACTGACGCCTTGGCCAAAAGGGAGACAGGCCAGGAACCACAGGGGCTGACTTCTTTGAGCGCAGTGGCCAGTTCCTCTCTACACGTCCCTTGTTTGGGGCCCCTGTTCCATGGAGAGCTGAGAGGGGAAACGCTTGATCTTTCCGCGTGTGAGTGTGAGAAAGCTGTCCCACAGGGAGGAGTGAGGCGTCTGCCCAGGGCCACGCCGGGAGCCCTCCTGGTTCTCTGGCGGTCGGACCATCCAGGCAGCCATGGCTACTCCTGCCCCATTCCCCAGGGGCTGCCTGCCTGAGTCTCTGGGCATTTCGAGGCAGTCACAGTTTGCTTACTAACTGTTCCAAGTCACTTTAGGTGGGTCTATGCTTTTGAGCTTGAAAGTGATGAAACTAAGTAATTGTTTCACCTGTGAAACGGACAGATTTCAAAAATGGATGCACAATTTAAAAAGAGAGAGAGCCCTCCCCCTGCACAACCACTCGCTCAGTGGGGACAAACGCAGGGACCAAATGAAAGCCTAACTCCGGAGAGATCTGTCAGAAATCAAACAACAAAAAATCCTCCGAAGATCTTTTGTTAACCTTATGAGCACCTTCTGAAGCACACATTTAATTTCTTATGACAAATAAGAACACGCCAGCGAGCCTAAGGGACACTGCCCGGGAGGGCGCACACTATCAGCTGCCGGGGCGGCGGTCCCCAGCGTGGGCCAGATCTGCCTTCCGAGCGAGGCATGCTGCGGAAACAAGAAACACGAAGTTGCAAAGGCCGTTTTCCATTTGTTGTTTTTTTTCAGTGCAGTCAAATGGCAAGGTTTGCCCTGGCTTGCTAATTGCAGTAGTGTCATTGTACAAAATTACTGAATTTTCGGGGTCATTTCCTATGAAAAGGAAGGAAATTAACATAAAAAAAGGGATATTCCTGGACTGTGCCATTAAAACCATAGTCACGTAAGAATGTGAGTGGTATCCCTGGAGAGCTTTGGTCTCCGGTTTCCAGACAAAAACCAGTGACAGATGATAAATGAACCGGGCAGATTCCTAGACAAAGGTGTGGCTTTCCTTTGGGCCAAGGCATGTCAAGAAGTGCCTAACGCTGGAGCTCTCAACCCACCTAGGCCATTACTTCTCTCCCGACAGGAGAGGGTAATTACTGGAAGTAAATCACAGTGCCGTCTCCTGGGAAGTATTTGGGGAAAAGGAGGAGATGCCAGTAGCTTTTTCTCCTTGAGGTTACGATTATGTTAACAAGATGTCTAGTGTGGATGATTCTGGCTGATACAAAGTTTTCTATAACTTTAAAATTCTTCTGAATTCTCTCTTGGCCTAAAAGGCAAAACAAAACCAAACAAACAAAGCAGTCCTGCTCAAGAATTTCCACCAAAGTAGCCCCAATCCTAGAGGAGAATGCAATTCTAGGCTGTCTGAGGCCCAAAACAACTTTCCATGCAAGCTGGAAATTTCTTCGAAGGCTTTTGTTGTCTTTTTAAAAGTCGTAAGAATTTTGCATTCTCCATCATATGACTGGGAGACATAAAGCAATTTGTAAAATAGAAGCTGCCAATCTTGTGTTTTCCTGTATTTGGGATTTTTTAAAAAAAATCAACAAAAGCATAATAAATGAATATGCCAGCTATGCATTATCCTAAAATATTATCACAGAAATCTTGCTGCAATTGTGAGGCAAATCACTTAGTATTATTTCCTCTTTTCCCATTTCTCTTGTTCTTAGTATAATATAAATATTAACAGTTGACTTCACATGGTTGTAATTCTGAGTCAATGACAATGGTTAAAAAAATATTGGGGGTTGAGGTGGAAGTACAGGAAATGTAAGAAAACAATTCTGGAGCTTCCTGGTTTTCCTATAGTGCAATTCGTTTAGCAGAACACAACTCATTTAACTGACTACAGTTAGGTTCACTGGCCATGATGCCTCCTTAAGCATTTTGACTAAGTATTTTTAAACCTTAAATTTATACTGATAATCTGTATGGGAGTGATTTATCAGAAATCCATTTTATTCCCAGGATACCCCTGGGCAAGGCCCTCAGAAGTTTCTACTTCTTCTAGCAAATGACAACCAAGAAGAACTACAGCTCAGGTCTCATGCACAAGCCCCTAATCAGATGGCACCAAATCCGGAAGGCACAGTGGTTAAGAGCCAGGTCTCTGAAGTCAAATGCCCAAAGTTGAATCCCAGATTTAGTTAAGGGATCGTAAGCATGTTGCTTGACCTTTTTAAGCTGCAGTTTCCTTATGTGTGGACATTACAAACAGGTCCTCTCTCAGAGGCTACTGTGAGGGTTAAATGAGTTAGCAACTCTAAGGACTAAACCCAGGGTAGAGTATATAGCTGAATGCTCAGTCTCTATATCCTTTGTGGTCAACAAGACTGGAAATGCAACCTAACCAGAGGGCTAAAGAGTTTTAAAGTTGAGAATAATGATCTTCAGTAAGAATTCACAACCTTTCCTCTTCAGTATCATAAATAAAACAATGTTAAATATTTTTTCATAGTTTAAATGTAGGTATATTGGTATGACACAACGCTGAAATCAACACCATCCCCCCCCCCCCGCCAAGTTAAAGACATTTTAATATTTTATTTAGCTAAACAGAGTCTCAGTACCAAAGCAGCAATCTGAACTGCACTGTATTATACAACAATTTTACATTTAAGTAGATGTTATTTAAATAGACTCCTTGTTGAATCTTCAAATTCCAGGTTTAAAGGTGAATTTGTTCAACCCTAGAATAGTTGTGGCTACCTTAGTCAAGTACCTGTGGTCTTATGTGTTTAAATATAAGATAAGCTTCTTTTCCAAAACTGTCCTCTGGAAACAAGGCGTCACCTTATATTTGAATCCTTTCAAAGCCTCATATTACACTGACCTCTCTGAACAACAGAGAGCTGTTTGGGAAAGACACTGGAAATAACCTCAATGAATGCAGATCTGAATGCAAAAATGAGTCCACCTGACGAAGGCAGTGGAAAGGGAAGCAAAGAAACATATCGCAGACTTAGTTCTTACTCCTGGCAGAATTAATGTAAACAAGACTTTTAAAGACCACTTTAAAAAGTAATAGTGTTATGTTTGCCAGAAATGCACAACCTGAATTTAATCGTGTGGGCTCATCAAACCAACCCAAATCAACTGACATTTCTACAGAATAACTGGTCAGAACTCTTTAAAACTGTACAAGAGACAAAGAAAGACTAAGGAACGGTCTCAGATTAAAGGAGACTGAGGAGTCATGACAACTAAATGCTTTGTGATTCTGGACTGGATCCTACACAAGAAAAGTGACATTAGTGTTTCTTTTGAAGGGAGTCTCAGTTACTTTAATTACTTTGGTCTCAAACAAAACCCCAGAAATCCCTTAGTTAGAATGAAAACAATCTCTACTAAGCAAAGTATGATACCTCTTAAAGATTTTTTTTGGCCAGAATATTAGCACATGATCTTCAAAGTCAGTATGCATATTTTCTATCCAACATTTTTTATAAGTTTAAAAGTAAAATTAAAAAAAAATTCTTTAAAAACTAGTTTTGTTCTTTAAAAACATATTTTCTAATGTACAGTTGATACACTTTATCAACTTTGCTGTTTCAAGGACATTTTGAAAGGAAGAGTCAGTGTCTCAACTCAGCCATGGATCCATAAGTATATTCTTCTAATTGATGTCAAATCTGGAATATCAGCCATAATTATAATACATGACACACAGAATAATAACCCATCTTGCATGTATCAGACCTTTTAACATCGATGAGACCAAGTGCATCTTTCGCTTGACCACTGTGAAACTCACACTGCTCACAGTGCGTTCTGCTTCCATGAGTGTGGATGATAAAAGGCACCCAAAGTGCCCGGCTGGCGTGGCTCAGCAGTTGAGCATCGACCTAGGATCCAGGAGATGGCAGTTCAATTCCCGGTCAGGGAACATGCGCGGGTTGCGGGCTCCATCCCCAGTGGGGGGCGTGCAGGAGGCAGCAGATCAATGACTCTCTCATCATTGATGTTTCTGTCTCTCTCCCTCTCCCTTCCTCTCTCTGAAATCAATAAAGATATATTTTTTTAAAAAAAAGCACCCAAAATATATGAACCAAACAACTGGCACGGGAGTGAACCATTAAAGAAGAACTGCATAATGATTTAAACAGTAAAACTTTAGCATATTCACAATGGTCAGTGCAATCACATTCCAAGTAGGTCCACTCTTGGCAGAGCTTACAAACACTAATGCCAGAAAACATTATTCTTTTTCAAAACATTAGCTGCATGCTCAAAAGCTGGATAGTGTTGAGTCTTAAAATCCTCCGGCCATGGGTTTTAGCAAATAAATTAGTGAAAAAAATCAAGCTGGATAAACTATTCAGCTTTTTTAGCCACACATATAATCATTAGAGCTGTCAAATTCCAGAATCTCAGGAGGTTTTCCAGAAGATAAACTCCCTCTGCAGTAATTCAGCGGGCACTCCCCTCTACCACAGGCCCAGGAAATAGTGCTGTGGGTCCCTGGGAACCTGTTCTGACACCCGGGGGGGGGAGGGGGTTCTGAAGTCACACCAGCTCCTGTGGCCACGCTGGCTGCAGAGAGCCCTGCCACCCTCCCACTGAGCTGGGCAACAGCCCCAGGAATGCCCACTCCCTGAGCTCGGGGGCAGGGCCACAAAGCACTTATGCCTCCTCCTACTTTGTATGGATGCCTGCGCACTCCCAAAAGTTCAAACTGAATCAGGGAACTATTTTAACTCTGTTAAAATATATGTCTAGTTAGTGGTTTTGGTCCTAGGAAATCTATTCGTTTTTTATTAAGAAATATATATTTATTATGGAAAGAATTGAAAGTAAAGGGAAGACATAATACCCATAGCTAAACCTTCTAAAGTCCTAATTTAGTAGTTTGCTATAGTTATGTTCTGACTTATTTTACTCAAAGGCTTTTTCTATCATTATAACATTACTGTATATTCATGTTTTACCTAACACTATATATATTATAAGCAGCTTTCTAGGTTAAACGTCTTTTAAATTATAGCTGTTTAATTGTCCAAGTAACTATAACTTGTTTTACTTAACTAGTTCCTTGTCATTGAACTTGTTGATTTACTTTTAAAATCATTTATTCTCTGAGTATCTACTACATTCAAGTCACTGGATTAAAAATTATAGGTACTACCCATATATGAGTAAGCGACTACTCCCAGAATGTTCTTCAAAACTATAAAAGACACAAACATATATGCACCATATATGACATATGCATGTGTACACTTGCTATGTACCCTTAAACCACTTAATTCTTTTAAAATATACTTATAGGATTAAAATATTCTAACTTCCTTTTCATGTATTCCTTTTATTGCTAATTTCTGGTCTCTTTGTCTGCTGGATTTGCATTAGCAAGGCTGATCAGAAAAATCTTTAAAATAGCCACAAAAGAAATTCTGAGCATCATTAAATATTTTATCTTAAAAACATACCCCAAATATCTACTACACCGGTGCTTGAGACAAAATTGCTATATATGTAATATAGGTCTGGTAATAATAATTATTACCTGGAAAGGTAATAATTTGTTGTGGTTTTCTTTGGGTGGTAGAATCAAGAGAAAGGAGGAGAAATCTGGAAACAGAGGTCTTGGAGCCACAGGACAGATATAAATCTTCCTTTTAGCCCTATCTAGCTGTGAGATCTTTGGCATTTTGCTTAAATGCCACTGTGATGCAGTTTTGTACAAAGGGGTTAATATTTACCTTGCAGGGTGGATGTAGGTAGGGATGCCAGAAAAAATATATATAAGGGCCAAGCATGTACCTGGATACAAAACACTGACTATGTTTATTTCTACAACAAGCATATATTTTGTCTTTAAGAGACAAACAGAACTGTACACAGAAAAAAATTTAAAGAGAAAAATTAATTTACTTGGCTTTACTGCTATAAGTGAATTTTAATTTATTACTCATTTCCTAGTGAAAAGTCGAAATCTTGAAAATTCGAGAATCTAGAAATGGGCAGAACAGTGCCCTGAGGCCAACCGCAACCACCTTGTAACCTAGCTCCTAATATGGAGCTAATCCCATGCTTTCCCTCCTTTCTGTATATTTGTGAGTATATTGCAAAGGTGATGGAGTAAGTTCCCAGTGTGGGAAGGCCACATCCGTCCTCCAATCCTGCTTGGGGAGATTTGCTCCCCTTTCTAGTGCTTCTCACCTTGGCCTCTGATTTGAGAGGTGAGCAAATGATTCCTCTGCTGCTCAGTCAGCAGGTAGAATTAACTGCTTATCTTTTGGGAAAGATGTTCCCCTAGACACACCAGTGTAGAAAGCAGTTTCAGCCCGGGAACGCTTTGCCTCACATTTTACAAGGGAGCTCTGACAGTCTTCTCTGATTTCGAATGAAATTTCTGGCTAATGAGAGATTCCCTGATGCCTCTGTAAGTTAATTCAGATTCTATTACCAGAGGTAACTGAACAGTAAGTGGTCCCCGGGGCCTTAGGCATCCCTGCAATTCTCATTTTTCCCACTTGAGTCAAACTGGAGTTTAAAAAGTGCAAATAATTACATGAAATCAACCATCTTTACTCCGTCAAAGTTATTCAACTGTCATCATAATAGACATAATATTGTCAGGGCTAAAATATTTTAGATTTTCCCCCCTAATGGGGAAAGATCATCTGAATAAGACCATCTGAATAGTCTCAGGGCTGATCTGCACCTCCATCTGCGGAGAGGCACCAGGGGTGAAGAAATAAGTCTGGGTTAAATGTAACCACAGCCTCAAAAGCTGTGTGCTTGTGAAACTGTCTATAGAATGAGTAGGCAGATGAGATTTTATCTAAAACCTATATCAGTTGTGGAGCTGTATACATAGAGAATTTCAGAAAACCTCTAATCTCAAAAGAACCTGTATGTAAGATTTTGTCATTGTTCTCAAACTGCTAAACTCAAGCTGTTTCTTTGGCTTTGGGACTGTAGGGTCACTGCTGTGGGGATTTCTGAAGCCAGTGTGCTAACAGCACACCCAAAGCACAAAAAGCTTAATTTCAAAAGGTTACTTTGGAAACTGTCCTTTGCACTTGCTGTTCCCTTATCCAGAAACCTCTGGCCCCAGACATACACGCATGGTCCATTCCCTCACCTCATCTGGGTCTCTGCTCAAATGTCCCCTCACTCGGGAAGCCCTCTTGACCATCCCACTTGCAGTAGCACAGACAACTCAAAACAGGCTCCATCTTTCCTTATTCTCCTTCTCCTTCCTCACAGTCCCTCCCATTATAGATGCATTGGTTTATTTTCCAGCCTCCCCTCCCCGCCAATGCAGGCTCCACGAAGGAGGAACTCTGGGTTTTCACTGCTATATCCCAACCAGCTCTCGCCGAGGTCCTGAACACATGATCACTATTCCATAAGTACTTGTCACAGGACTGAATGAACCACAGATGTTTTAGCCAAGTGCCATGCATCTCCAATGCTCTTCCCAGATACGAGCTCAGAAATGGCTCCCGAGGCATGCACGCGGGCTGCCGGGAACACTTGTTTGCTGCAGCTTATGAGGCAAATGCACCGTGAGAACTACCTGAAGAGTTTACAAAACCAAGTTTCTCTTCTAATCTTCCCAGGCTATTTTATTAAGAAACAGACAATTTTCCCTTCCCCCCAAATGCAAATGTGAAACCTAGGTCTCTTTTCTTACCGTACTGATCAGAATTGCTGGTGAAAAGAAGGTAGTCAGAGGCACAGTTCTGGGACTCAATATCCAAGTCTCCTAACTTCAGAGTCAACCTCTTGCCCTTCGGTACTGTGATCGTCCTCTCACAGGTAGTGTGATTGGGGTAAGTCCTCGGGTAATTCTTAGATACCATGGTGCCACTGTCCAGATAGGACACTATGTGCCCACAGCCATCATCTGTTAAAGAAAAAACAATTTACTCTGGGGCCAGAGTTTTCTGGATAAGAGAACAGCAAGTGCAAAGGACAGTTTCCAATTTAAGAAGTGAAATTAATTCTTACAACTGAGAGAGAGTACAATTTCCAAGTCATGTGTTTTATTCCTTCTTTGAAAAATAATATTAAATTGTTAAACAGTACAATTGTTGCAGGTTATTTCATCTTGTTTCTCAGTTTAATCTTATGAACACTACCGATCAAAATGTTTCATATATGAGAATAGAAAGCCATTAAGCAAACATATCAATTAACCATTTCACTTTTTCTAATCATCTATCTGCATGCAAACTTGCACAGTGGGCCCTTAGCATTCACAGATTTGCCATTTGTGGTTTTTTCTATAGCAAGCCAATGTCATGTAAAAATCTGCAATGGAGAAAATAATATTACTTACTTCAGAGAGGTACTGCTCTGATCAAATGAGATAATATGTGCAAAATCTATATTGCCGATGGAATCTGAGACAGGCTGATAGGACTTTGAGAGATGGTCATTCACTTGGGGACTAGCAATCATTCAACATTCCTATCTCGTTAATGACAGTCATAGATTTGATAGTTCCTGATGGACTCAGGGTGTATCATTAGAGAAAATCAAGGATCTCCTGTGTTGAGTGCTTGCCATACACCAGACCTGGTGCTGTTGGTGACACAAAAAGCAGCAGTGGCTGCTTCATGGAACTGAGAGTAAAATGAGAGACAGTCACATGTCCAAATAACTATAACGCTAGATGCTATGTGCTGTATCAGGGGCTTAAACAAAGTGCTGAGGCACACAAGAAAGGATCTCTTTTAGTGAATTATCACTACTTCACTAAAACAACAAGTGTTCTTAAGACTTCTCTGAATAGGAAAGGCCATCAACAGACCAGCAAGTTGCCCCAGTAGATGAAAGTAACCAAGTGAATCACTCCAACATCTAATGTTGTGCACAGGCGGGTGGGCTGCAAGGCAAACGAGCATACACTGCATTCAAATTGCAAAATACCTGTGGTTCATATGGCTTCACAGAAAAGAACAAGAATTCCTACCCTTAGCTGGAGGGAGAGAAAGCAGAAATCACTTGGAGAAGGAATTCCGTCAGGCGGTAAAACAAGGCCTCTCTATAGAAGCCCTAACTAGGGTATCCTGGGAAGCTCAAGACCAAGGGAGCCAGCTTCCTGCTGCTGCTTCCTCCCTAAACTAGAGGAAGATTCACTTGCGGGCATCCTTTATTCCACTTGTTATTTGCAGCTCAAATGATAATGGAGGCCTAGTCCAAAAAAAAAGTCTCAGGGGTGGGGCAGGGAACTCCAGAATCTACCCTACTTCAGCAGACAAGGTGGAGGCAAAAGATCCATCCATTATCCAGAAATTCTGGGCAGCCCTGGCCAGGAGGTTGGATTGAGGGAGAGTTGACCTTAAGAAGATGGGGTCAGATAATACCAGGGAAATGTGGATGAACAGCTAAGATAACACTACTTTGCAACCGGGAGATCTAGGCAGAAGTTGAGGAATTTATACTATAGGCAACAGGGACCCAAAGAAGCTTTTGAGAAGAGACATCATGAAAGAGGTATTTGAAAAAGTGGGTCAACCTGGTTGGGTAACGAAGGGAACTAGAATGCAGGGAGAATCTGGGTCAGAGGAGCAGAAGGGCTAGAAATGAGCTAGCTAAAAGGGGGAGGAAGAGAAAGAAAACCCAGAAAATTCACAAGTATCAACAGACTCAGGTTTTCACCAATTATAGTGGGAAAGCCAAGAGGAGAAATAAACATTAAAATGTTGAGTCCAGAAATGATTGGAACACTGAGGTTAATATGGACAGAAAGGGAAGCCCAGAGAGCAAGCAGGTTTGGGACAAAGGTTGCAAATTTGTTTGTTAAACTTGAGGTGATAGCTATATTTCTTGGGCTTTCTGGCAGTAAATACAAGGCTGTTGAGAATTAAATGAAAATTATACTAGAGTGAAGCATACGGTGGAGAAGCACATAATGCATGGGGTTTTGATTTAAAATTTGAATTGTTTGCCTGCTTTTAAAGACTTTAATTTAAAAATAATCCAATTTACAGGGTTTTTTTGAAAACTGGAAGTCATGGTAACCATATCAACAGGCATTCTCACAGGGCTAGTGATATGGTGGCTGCCAGTGTGGCTCAGTTGGTTGGGCATCTTCCTGTGTGCCAAAGGGTTGCAGGTCAAGGGGTGTGGGCTGATCCCCACTGGGGGACAGCCGATAAATATTATGCTCTCACATCAATGTTTCTCTCTCTCTCTCCCTTTCCCTTCCTTGCTCTCTAAAAATCAATAATAAATTGTTTTTAAAACCTAAAAGAGGCAAACACCCTGGCTCACTACCAGGTCCTGGCCATGCATTTGTGACCTGTCCCACCTTCGGAGGCATTAATTTTGAGCACTCTGACAGAGCAACACTGGGGTAACTAGTGTACAAACAAATGATTGTGCATATAAATATGCACATAGCTAACCCTCTCTAAGCCACCAAGATATGGCCTGGTAAACATTTAAATGTCTCTTTTCTTAGTACCATGAAATTCTGCTTTAATAAGAGAAAAGCAAGTAAAAACTTTTTTCTAGAAAACACAGCTAAATATAAAATGAGGAATGATTATATGTGAATCAACCTACACATGATTACTGTATTCTAAATTTTAAGTGACATGTCATGACAAAGGAAAATTCCACGGTGTCACTTTTATTCAACCCTGTAATTATATTTCTTTTCAAAAACTTCTACTCTAAAGCCCAAGAGGAAACTCATTTCATTCAGTGATACAGGCAGAATGTGAGCGGGTTTAAGGTTTCAACCCGCCCATCACTACTTTGCTGAGGGATATGTACCTCCTTGGAAAAATTTCCCTTTTCCACAGCTATCAAAATGAAATTCTATGAGTCTTTGTTCTTCCAAAAAACCTGAAGGAAACGACAGCATCCTAATTTATGTCATCAGAAGTTGTAATTTCGCTCTTGCCCACGGAAGAAGACTATATATGGAGTTTTCTGTGGCAAGCACTAATAAGATAAACTTATCCCAAGGGAATTAACTACATCGGGAATTTCCACCCTGTTGTTCTTCCAGTTTTGATGACTTCAAAGAACTAGATATAGTTCACAATGTCTTATATATAATTGAAAGTTTCTAAAAGAATAGATCTTAAATGTTCTCACCCCCAAAAAAGAAATGGAAATTATGTGAGGTGATGGAGGTGTTAGCTAACTCTACAGTGATAATAATTTCACAATATATAAATGTATCAAATCAGCACATTGTAGACTTAAACTTACACATCATCATATGTCAATTATATCTCAATAAAGCTACGAGAGCTAGAAATATGCCAAAGGGGAAAATGGAAAACTGCTAGGGAGAGAAAATGCCTAAGGTATCCCGTATTGAAAAAGGCAGATGCATGCAAAAGAAATACAAGAGAGACGCACTCTCCCCAGGATCTCACCCTAACACCCAGGTAGCTTAACTCCCACAGCCACCTCTAAGGGGGGATCATGGGCAAGGGAGGCGACAAAGGGACTTAAAATCCAACAGTCCACGTTTCGTATCTTGTGTATCAACGTCAATAACCCCGTTGTGATATTATAGTTTTACAAGATGTTATCACTGGGTAAAACTGGGGAAAGGGTGCACAGCATCGCTGCATTACAACTTCACGTGATCTGCAATTAGCTCAGAATAAAAAGTTTTCATTAAAGAACTGAAAGAAATCTGTGATTGTGGTTAAGTTTGGCAGGGGTAAAAGGAAAGGGGTGAGAATGAGGTGGCTTTTATTTTCCATTTTATACATTTCTGTTCTCTTTGTATTTTGTTATCCTGTATGTCTTCTATTTAAATTATTATTTTTTTACCCTCACCCAAGGTGGATACGTTTATTGGTTTTAGAGAGAGGGGGAGCGGGGAGGGGAAGAGAGAGAAACATCGATGTGAGAGAAACACGGATCGGTTGTCTCCCATTTGCGCTGCCCCTGGGGATTCACTGGGGATCGAACCAGCAACCTAGGTGTGTACCCCGACTGGGAATCAAACCCGTGACCTTTCCAGGCATGAGATGATGCTCCAACCAACTGAGTCACACTGGCCAGGGCTATTTAAATGGTTTCTAATTGAATATTTATACAAATTTGTGTTGAAAAGATAGAGCTATATGACGACAGCCAATAAAGCAAGCCACTTTTACTCTAAAATCTCTGTTCCAAACCCATTACCCAAGGTTCTCACATTTGTCTAAAAGGCACATAGGGTATTGAATCTGCATGGACTTCATAATATGTGCCCCAGTTTACAGACAAGAAAGCAAAATGTACGTGGACGGCCCTTAAGGCTGCTCAGCTGGTGGTGGATCCCAGACTACAGTTCCCAGGTGATTTAGCAATGGCTCTAAAATTTTAAGAACTTTTTGTCTCGCCTCTTCATTTGATTTTCTAACACGAGTAGTTGTGTTTAACCTTGGAAAACCACCCAACTCCTGCCCTATCAAATCTCCCTTTAGATTCTTTCACAGCATTTTTCTATTAAAATGAAAGCTCCCTAATAACTGGCCCTGGCAATGGTCTGCCCAGATGGAAAACCACGGGGCAGGATGTTGAGGAGGAAATCTGAAATGGAGGGATCAGGTGCGTCACCGTCTGAACTCACTGATGGGTGTCACCGTGACTACAAGCGAGACACAGACAGGATGTGTCTCCCGACACACAAAACATTCTCTATGCACCAACACATATGACGTGAAGTTGCTGAAAAGCAAAACATGTGAATAAATCATGGACTCTGGGTCTCATGAAACCTTTAGGTCTCTCTTCAGTCCACAGGACGTGCAGGGGGGAGAGGCGCATGCTCATCGACACCACGAGGACGCCATCCGCCAAGTTCAGACAGGGACATTCTAGGGGCAAGGGACTCTGTTTCTTCAACAGTGAACTGTATGAATAGACATTTTTTAAAGGGTCTATTTTAGATGAAAGAAAACTTAAGAACCACAACAACCCAGTGAATCTTGTTTGGATTCTGATTGGAAAAACCTATCTTACAAAACCATTTTAAAAAAATAATTGGGGTATTAAGACCAGGGAAGTACTATTCACTTTATTAGATGCAATAATGGTATCAAAGTTATCTAAGAAAATGTCTTTTTAGGGTTACCTACTGACACATGTAGGGCTGACATGACACAATGACATGAGGTCTGGGATTTATCTTCAACACTATTTCAGCAAAACCGGGGTGAGCGGAATGAGAAAGTGGTGGGGAAACGCTGATGGCCGCTGTGGCTGGATGCTGAGGGTTCACATTTTTTAAAAACGAAAATGGAAACAAAGATTGATCTTTAAGGGAAAGCAGACAATCTTGCTTTTAGGATTAAACTCCCACGGTGTTGGGAGGCCTGGTGGGCAGTGAGCCACAGAGATGCAGAAGTGGAGTGACAGCCACAGTAAACTGCCACCCGCTGAACAGAAAAGGGGGGCAGTGGGAAGGAAGAGGCTTTGCCACAGGGAATTTGTCTGCTCTTAAAAGTAGCTACCACGAACTGTTTACCTTTCTCTTCCCTTGAACTGTAACTTAATTGCCAAAGCCTATGATGACTAAACCACGTGTCATTTCCTCCTCTCCTAAGACTGAAAGCTCCCCACTCTAGCATTTGAAGGGTGGTCCTTCCAACGCTGGGCTTAAATCCTGGGGTTTGCTCGGGGCCATGGCTGGTTAGTGAGATGGACCAACCACCTCCTTAAAACTTACAAAAATAAAACTGCATGGATGATGTTTAGATTTTGGAAAAAGCTGCAAGTGCTCATCCACATAACCCCCTCCTCCCCAAGTGACCTCCGTACAAAATTTAAGTATTTTAATCCTAAATATTTGGAAACAATCTAAGTTAGAAAAGAATAGTCAAACTATGGTATCTCCAAGCAATGTCATATTAAGGAAAAGTTAAGCTTGTGTTTTAGGAGACTATTTAAGTTAATTTTTGGAAGTCAGACCTATTATTATATGTGAGGCTCAAAGAAGCGAAGTGACTTAAAGCCAGACAGTTAGCAGGTGGTGGAACTGGGTATGAACACAGGCCCCGGAGTCCACACGATTAGCCAGATTAGAAAGGCTGGCGAGCCAAGTAACATACTTGGGTGAGGAGTGTGGCCTCTCTGTCCCTTGGTCAGAATCTGGGCAACATCAGGGCTGAAGTGTCTGTTCCACATGGCTTTCTGGATGGGGCCATGACAGGCAATGAAAGAGGGAGGAATTTGGGAGTACTGCTTTTGTAGAAGACTAATTTTAAAACAGAATATAGAGTACACACATAAATATGAAGGGAAAAAATGCTTAAAGTGTTTACTTCTATGGCCTGGGATTACAAGTGATTTTATTTATACATTTATTTTCTACAATATGAATCATTATATATAAATAAAAATTAAGAGTACCAAATTCACCTGATGTTCTTTGTAACATTAAATGCTACTTTCAGCATTAGCCTTAAGGCATAGACTGAAAGAAGTCTCTCTAAACGAATATACCCAAATTGTCATTGAAAACTCACTCCACAAGTAGCTAGGGACTTGGTACAATATAGTTCCCATCTGAAGTTGCTCACAGTCAAGGGGAGAGGTATGCTAACAAGTCATTCCCGAGAGTAAAATGACAGGTCCAAAAGCAGAGACATGGGCTCCATATCTGTTCTCCAAATGCCTTAAATGAATGGGTATGCCTCTACCTCTCAGCCTTTAACATCAGCTATTTGGGAAGTACGGCTAGATAAGGTATTTTAAAAATAAGCTTAAAACAAATCCTAGATCCTTGTCTACACAACCACTTATTTAGTCTACTGTAATTCCACCCACTAAGAAAGAAAAACAATAACTTCCTTAAAAGACTATTTCCTTTTGATAAGAAATCATGTTCCATTAACAGAAAAGTGAAATTAAGATATGCCTGGTACAGACTAAGTGCTGCAATACTACAAAGCATGACTTAGGCATTAAAACAAACAAACAACTCTTTACTGAATTGCATCAGCTTGAAAAGTATTTGGATAAAGTAAAATGAACAGTGTAAAAATACCTTTAAGATTATTTATTAACTAGTCCCCCAAATAAAACAGCAGCCTTCCAACACTTTTTGTAAAGACCCATATTTAGAATATAGATTTTTCATCCCAACCTAAGTAAGCACACATATATACACATGAATGGGTAACAAACAAAAGTCTGTTTAATTCTTTTTACTACATGCAATGCACTGTGATATTTCCTATTCTATTCCATTTCACATTTTAATTAAAAGCATGGTGGGTGTGCCAACTGAATTGATTTTATTGCCTACTAATAAGTCACAGCCTGCAATTTCGGCAAGAGTGCTCTACAATACAACAGAAGTGAAACCATATCTAGAAACATGATTTTATTACAGTTGCATCCTTGTGCTTCTAATAATCAAGCTACAACAAGTCTCAACACATATACAATCATTCACGTGTGGGTGTGAGAAAATTTCTTCCCATGTCTAAGATCAAGTGAGCTCTTGATGACTACAATCTTTTCAACCACAAAGGGGAGCCTGCAATTATTACAGAGCTCTTTGTCTGACGGGATGAACAGCTTTCCCAAGGTATTACTAATTTCATTGTCAGCTATACTCTGTTATGAACTCTGCTCTTCTCTAATGGTTCTTAACTTTACTTTGTGAGATGCCTGGAAAGGAACGGAAAAACAAGGGCTAGTGGGCCTAAGTGGTTGTGTGAAAATAAAGAGTCAGACAGAAGTTATAGTAATAAAACTTCAGTTATTCAACATCTTTCGTTTTCCTGAAAGGAAAGTGAATAATAGTGCACTGAAGGAAGTTACAGTTATAGACTAGAAACACATGGCCAAGTTCTGCAAAACTGTTTAGAATCTCTTTAAACCTTATTTTCACCACAAAGAAAATAGATGCTAATGATATGACTAATCATCTAATGAAGACAATACTTTTGCCTCAGCAGGTGAAAGACATTTAATAGTAAAATAAAAGGAAACACAAGGGACTGACTGTCAAAAGTCTCTCCATGTAAACTCTCAACACAATGTTTCCTATCAGCTAAAAAAAAACTTAAATCAATTTGAATGTATGAAAATGAAACAAATCATTTCAAGAGCTCCTATCCACAACTCCCTACATAATGTGAGGCTGTTTCCCCCAGTGTGCAAAGACATCAATAATTTTAATGTTAACATATTTTAAAAGTATCATATCCACTCAGTGGAAAAAAATCTCAACAACTAGTTTAATGCTATTCTTTAATGTGCTATAAGTAAAACCAGCTGAAGTTAAAGTGCTCAAGTTCTTGGCCATACTCCAGTCCTGTGATTCCTACTGAAGGGTTGTAGATGTGGGGGAAGAGGGTTTGCACCCCTCTGGTTTTTCTAATTTCATAAATTATTTCATATACTTATGAGTGACAGCAACAATGGTTCTCACACTGGGTTCCCGCACAGCCTTGCCCAGGACTGACTCCAAGGCCTTGGGTGAGTCCCTTTACCTCTCCAAGCTTCAACTCATCATCTGTAATACAGAGCCAATGAGAGTGCCCAACTCCCAGGGTCATCATGAGCATTCAATGAGATCATGATGGTCAGGTATTGAGAGCACAGATGCTAGTATATAGTAATAATTCAGTATACTTTAATTGCTATTTTTATTTTTAAATACTGCACATATTAAAGTATCAAGAATATTGCTTTGAATTTCATCACCCATTGGTTCTGTGAGCTTAAGAAGTTACCCACTTAGTGTGTATCTATAACTGGGTATAGTAAAGATGAATGAGTCTGTGTGTTAAGTGTTCTAAACTGCTTGAAAGTCTAATTAGAATGGATCCCCTGCTATTTATTGAGGGCCCACTTGTTACTAAGCCAGCATCTCCCAAAGTGGGCACTGTGGACTCCTAAGTCCTAATAGGGGTTTTACAGGTCAAGCCCTCATCTCCAAAAGACAGCTCAGGTAAGTAAGCTTGCAGAATCCTGCCTTTTTCGGCACCACAGAACATCTCAGAGCCCTCGGAGGGCACAACGAAGCTCTATTAAGGGTGACAGTTTGCAATATGTCCACGTAACTCTTTCCTCAATGGGCATCACCAGGGAGTCGTGTTCTGTGAGACATACTGGCCAGTTTCTGGGCTATGCTCTCAGAAGTAGGACACAGAGAAATTCCATAATGGGGCTTCTAGGATTAAAGACTGTACATGGAGAAGTGTACTTTGGCCTTTAGAGTTCAAAGAACAATACTGAAACTGTACTATGTATATGATTCTGATATTCAAAAACAAGACTTTTCACACCGTTATTAAGTTACAAGTGTTTGGGGGGCATTGCAACAAATTTGACACATTGGATGAGAGAAGTTTCATAATTTCAAAGATGAAAACTTAAGACAAAAACGTGTTTGTACAGCAAAACAAGTCTAAGATAACTGTTTTGTCTGCTGAATAGATGCCTGGGCATGAGGAAGTCAGAGAAAATTGGCTGCTGACCTTTCCTAGTCATGTCAGGATGTTGATGTAATGTCCAAGCTGCAATTGTGAAGTTGAAGATAAATATGAAAGAAATCTTTCCTGTCCCTACGACGTGCTATATTTCCTAATCTTGGTTCCCCATTAGACATGCATACTGCCATCACTCAGATAAGTGCTACTAGATATTGACTTTTCTCTGGAGTCCAAAATATCCAGTATTACCAAGTATAGACAAAGTTAATCTGAGTTTTTTAAAAAACATGTAAGCATTTCTCTCTTTCACACACACAGTTTTTACTTTCATAAATATATTTTGTAAAAAATCAGTAAGAACCAAAAAGTTATTGGAATAAAAAAATCATAAAATTGTGAAAGAGCGCTTACTAATCCTTAGCATTTACTGAAGCCTGTACTGTAAAAGGTGACAGATACAACATATCCTAAGGGCTTTACATTAGCTTATTTAATTTTCATGATGATCATATTTGACAGATATTAGTTTCCTTCTCTAAAATGATGAAATGTTTCATACAGATGTGTATATATATACACACACATACATAGCACAAATATATACATCAGATATACATATATAAAAAGCAGTATCCCAAACATCCAAGTATATACCTCATAGCTTATATAAGATAGGACATTTCCCAGAAATGCAATTGAAGCCCACAACACCTTTTCCTCATCACGTCCCTCCTGTTTTCCGTGTTGTAGGTGTGAAGAAGTTGAGGCTCTGAGAAGCTGAGTAGCTCAGCCCAGGTGTCTGAGTCAGCACCTGAACCGAGCCTGTCTGCCTATAGAGACCATGGACCTCGGTCACTGGGCCATCGTCACGTCATCCTTCTTAGAGGTGAAGAGACTGAGGCAGAGATTTAAGACATTGCCCAAGCTCAGCCAACTGCTGAAAAGCACAACTGGTATTAAAACCCACATTACATTTATTATTTATAGTCCTACTCTCTTTGTCTCAAAACTAACATGAGGAAAGTGGCCATGTTTCATTTAGTTTCTTGTAAAACTCATGATTATGAGAAATTTCATCTCTCTCTTTTTAATTATTTATGTAAACCCCTTTTACTAGACCATTAAGGGAAGAGTCTAATGAGAAGCAGCTATTTTACCTCTAGCAAATGTTGTTCACTTTTTTGTTGTTTCAAATATGTTTTTATTGAATTTTTTTTTTTTTTTTTAAAGAGAGAGGAAGGGAGAGGGAGAGAAATATCAATGAGAGAAACTTCATCAATCAGCTGCCTCCTGTACACAACCTGGGCATGTGCCCTGCCTGGGAATCAATCCGGTGACCTCTTGGCTCCTGGGTCAACACTCAAGCCCTGAGCAACACTAGTAGGGCAGCTGTTGTTCACTTTGCTTAGCATTAATGTGGCTCCTAAAAAATGCTCTGTAGATGAAGGTTTCAGTGGATTAAAGTGCTGCTTCTCAAACTTCGGTGGGCACACCAGTCACCTGGGGATCTTGTTAATATGCAGGGCCTGGAAATTCTGCGTGTCCACAGCTCTTGGTAATGGCTGTTCTATAGGTCCCTGTAAGATACACTGAGTAGCAAGAGACTGAAAGAACCCTCATTTTTAATTGGGATCTTGCAGTGAATCTTTTTTAAAATGAAAATCCTTGAGATATCAGTTTTATAGTTTTATTCTAATATCCTATTCCTAAAATTGTAACACACCTATATAGTTTCAATTCTCCAACACTTATTTTCACATTAGGTTTCATTTCTAAGACTAGGACAGAGAATAATATGTTATAGGATGTATAGTTAAGCCAGGGTGTGATTTCTAACACCTGGACAAGGGTGTCAGTTTAGAAATTATTTGAGCATAGGGCGGAAAATACAAAGAAACAGGATGAGAAGATTTGTGAACATACATGTGTGCGCCATATATAAGGAAAAAGTAATCAATGTTATTGACTAGAAAATAGAAAATCTCAGTTGGGAAAGAGATGGTATCATATCATACATTCAATGAAGCACGAAATGTAAAATATGAGAAAGAAAAAAAGACCTTATGAAACTCCTATCACATTTGCACCGTCCTGAAAAGTGTACTGCTTTTACACATGCCGCATTCTGCATTGCTGAATTCATCCCAGTCCGATAAGAGCACATGGTTAGCTCCTAACTGGAATCTGAAAAAGTCTTAATATTTCAGTGGCAAATGTGATCATCTTGGAAAGAAATCTAAGGCTGTTAATTTAAAACTTTATTGCATAAATTATGTTCCTCCAAGACTTCTCTTCTTTAACTTGATCTCTCCTGGACATGAGCTTCCCTTGGAGGAGAGCAAGAGACCCCCCTGATGCACTGAGAACTGGAGAACACACATATGCCTCCCACTTGGGACGCACAGTGTGAATGTGACTGGGGTAAATGACTGCATCTCTCTACATCTCAGTTTCCTCTATAGCTCTCAAAATTGTTGGTATTAAATTAGATGTGAAAACAAAAAAACAAAAAACACCACTTGATAAATCAAAATATATATAAAGATAGGTTCTTAAATTTTTATTTACATACAAAAACCTGACAGGACATGCAACAACAATCGAAGGATGCTTAAACCACTGAGTGAAATGTTGATGGGGAAAAGTAGTTTGACCAAGAGAGTCTTATCCCACAGATTAGACTGGGAAGGGGGGACCACGCTGTTACTTCCTGCCCGAAGTCACTGATCATTTTTAGCATCATTAAAAGAAGGACAATAATAACAATAATCATATATTTATCTTATGGTACAATTAGCAGTACGTGGCACCAAAAACCCTTAGCTTGAATCTAATCAAGCCCTTGGTCTAACTTCAGGCTTATACAGAAATACAGGGAAGCCCGGCCGGGCGGGGCTCAGTGGCTGAGCGTCGACCTGGGATCCAGGCGATCGGGGTTCGATTCCAGGTCAGGACACATGCCCGGGTTGCGGGCTCGATCAATGACTCTCTCATCATTGATGTTTCTATCTCTCTCTCTCCCTCTCCTTTCCTCTCTCGGAAATCAATAAAGGTATATTTTAAAAAAAGAGAAAAAAAAGAAATACAGGGAATAGTACACCGAGTAAGAGACACAACATTCAGGAAGCAGTCAGTCCAGTTTAGGCCACGAGCTGTGCCACAGGACAACTGAATCTGATTCCCTTGGGGAAGTGGGGGGGGGGGTCAGTGGTAGATTAAAAGCAAATGACTTAAGAGACATAAAAATTAACTGCAATGTGTGAATCTTGTTTGGATCCTTGTTTTCACAAACCAATGGTCAAAACACGTATTTCGGTTAAGGGGAACTGTGAACATGACCTGAGTGTCAGATAATGTGAAGACATGACTATTAGCATTTTTAGGTTGCTCACGGCATTGTGGCCACGTAAGAAAATGTTGAGAGACGCGAATGAAATATTTAGGGAGGAAGTGCCATGAAGTCTTCAATATATTTTAAATACCTCGGAAGAAAAACAGTGAGCCTGTTAAGGTCTTAATAGTATAAAACAGCAACTGTAGTAAAGAGGTTGAAACCGGGAAAAGAAGAAAGATGACAGAAAAAAGTGTTTCCTACATAAAAGGCAAGAGGGGCTCAAAAGATTTTCAGACCCTTTTGAGCTAGAAGTGACAGAAGGTCATTTCTCTATCTGTAGAGTTAAGCTATCTTCTATTTTAGTCTCTTGGCAAAGCAGGGACTTCCTAGGGGCAAAAAAAAGAACAAATCTTGTTCCATGTAATTCCCCAAATGAGCAATCTCCAGTCTACACTCCTGGGAGAAAGAGCAATTCCATAAACAGAGCTCATGTTCCAGTGGTTCCACCGCTAGGAAGTCTCAAAAGTGCCCTCCTTTGGGCTAAAATCAACCACATTTCAATCTCAGGTGAACTTGCTTTTATAAAATGCAATAAAAAGGCTGAATTAAACCCACTCAGACATTTAAAAATTAAGCGGCACCCAAGGAGTTGTTTACCTATTTTCCCCATAGGAAAGTTTACCCGCTGGTAATTCAAATGTAACTGAACTTCCTACGTTTTACTATTGCCTTGTTCTTTGTCAAACATAAATAGTGGAATAAAGTTTTGTTTTCCTTTTTTTCAAGAATAGAGTAGTTCATAAACATCATTTACCTACAACCTGCAGGTAAGCACATCCACTAAACACACTCAATCGTGAAATGGAGCCAGATACTACCATTTCCAAGGGTTTTAATTTTGTGATGAAAGAAAAGAAGGACTGTTCTTTGCCCTTCCAGTAAAATGTAAATATGGTGAATACTGAATAAAAGGCTTGAGTTGGAAAATGCTGAACATAAAAACAAATGCGTTTCTCAGTAAAGATACACTCCAGTCTAATCACTGACATTAAATATAAATTAAAAATCTCATCCAAGAAGGACCAAGAAATGCACATTACCTTTCTAATACTTAGTGCATTTAAAATTAAACTTAATACCTTTCTCAAATAAAATACAGACAAGCAAATTACCTCTGACTTCAAAAAATCACACACAAGACAAGAATCTTAACAAGAGTCACAGTTGACTGGCCAACACAAAATTTCTACATTTACCTTGGACATTCCTCAGTCACGATAAGTTACTTAAAAATAAGTTTTGGTTTATCTGGAGGCTAACTGTAAAAACAAATGTAAACTTGGACTTTTTTCCAAAGAGTATGGTAAAAAGCTTTTAATAAAATGATAAGTTGAATAAAAAGCAGACTATAAAAGCATGTAGACACTACATAGTAGAGTATCCATGTTAGTTTTATTGTTGCATTCATGCTTTACACATATATACAGAAAATCTGTCTACCTAATATTTAGTAAAAACAAATACTAGACAGTAGACTGTATATAAGTGTATGTGTGTATACATTTCTTTGTGTGTGTGCCAAAACCATGTCCTTAGTGGTTCCCTGTATAACATCTCTGCAGGATTATGATATATTGGGACAATATTATTTCTCAGTACCCTGCTTGTTCCCCAACCACTCTGCCTTAAGCATTAAGATCTTTGGGAAAGCAAGACAGGAAAGAAATCTCCATCCTAAAAGAAATTTATTTATTTTTTTTTTTTAAAGCGCCAGTGTAGCTTTATAAAAAGGGAGAGATGGGGTAACATGGAACCAGTTAGCTTTTACCTTGTTTCAATGTTACTTGCAGCTTTTCCTACAAAAAAATGCACCTAACCTAAAATTACCATATACGAGACTCAAGACATGTCTGCAAACACAGGTATACTTTCACACAGCATGCAGCTCCCAAGGAGGTAGCTCATAAAAACTAGATTAACAGATCTTGTAAGCATTAGGAAGATAGAAATGGCAGTAAGTAGTCAAGGCGCACATGACAATATGACATAATATAGTGCCAATGTCACAAATGCCTCAACACTGTCCCCCAATGATCTTCAAGGGGAAATAGGCCCCTGATGGCACCAATGTATTAGCATGTGCAGCTCTTAGGGGACCGCTGGCCCGCCTGGTCCCAATCCTCAAGACTGCCAGCACCTACCTCAGGGCAGCTTTCCTGGTGTTGCCTGCAAAGGAGGCTCAGAGATTCCCAACACTCACCAGAGTTGAATTCAGTTATTTTCTTGAACACATGCACAGAGCTTCCTAAGACATCACCGCAGTCCTGTGTCAACCCCTCTCTAAACAGCTCCGTGAATGTTACCCTTCACTGCATTCTCTCCAACCTCAGGCACAGCATCCAGGGGCTCAGGACCAGCTATCTGGAGCCTTATCTACCAGACACGGTACCAGGTTCAGCTGGTGACTAAAACAATCTCCACTTTGTCTCTGCTCTCACGGGTCCCTTAGACTCTCTCCCATTCCACTCCCCACCCCCCAAAAATAAAACCACTTCTCTTCAACTTCCACGGAGAGGCCAGGTTGGCACTGGTTCCAGATTCATACTAGAGCTCACAGCTCAAGTTTATTTCCACATCGGGTTACAAACCACCACTTCATCCGCATCAGTTAAGCCTCTCTGACCCCCTCACCCCCAAGGCAAACAGCTATTTTGTTATACACACAAGGCAGAGAATGAACGTCTGGAAGATGACATCAACATGACTCTTCAGTTGCAAAAAGGCAAAATTACTCCTAGTCCAATGGGGGGGGACCAATCTGAAAGTCTGGCAATACTTTTCCTTCCATCCCCACTGCCAGACTTCACATACAGCAGAATCAGTTCCTCTATTTTAAATCCTATTTTCAGACTTTTCATTTACAGACAACAGTTGGACTAGACATATAATTTTATTTCAAGTTTTGACTCTCAACCAGAGTCAGCCCTGAGAACTTAACAACAGGGCAGCAACTGTGTTCACTGCCTTCTCACCCATCCTCACGGAGCACCTGCCTGTCCACACTGAACACTCATTCCCCACTGAGCGCTCATCATGGCCTGGCCACAGTTCAAACTACAAAGCTCTTTGTTGTAAGGGAAATATGAACAAATAAATAAAAGTATCAATTATACACTCCGTTGGAAAATGATAAATGCTCTGGAGAAAACAAAGCAGGAAGGGGAATATGGAGTTCTGGGGACGGCAAGTGGGTTACAGGTGGTGGGACATCCTCCCCAAGAAGGCAACACCTGAACAAAGACTGAAGGAGGAGAGCTGTCTGGCTATTTGGGGCAAGACGGTTCCAGGCAGAGGGAGCAGCACATGCAAAGGCCCTGAGGTAGAGGGTGCCTGATACCTTTGAGAAATAGCAAGAAAGCCGGTGTGGCTCGGGGTATGGGCGAGTGTGCTGAAGAGCGAGGTCCAACAGGCCGTGGGGGAGGCAGAGCAAAGGGGCCCCCATGTTTGTCAAATTAATAGTAATAATAGTAGCAGACAGCAGTGAAAAGTAAGATAGTTAGAATTTATTGAGTTTTTGCTGTGTGCTAAGTGCAATTCTAGGTGGGTTATATGTATTATCTCTTTTAAAATGAAAAACAATTGGATATTTTAATATGTATACAGTTGACTTCATTCTTCAGAATACACATAGCAGTGGGTCCAAAACTCTACAGAAAATATTTCCCTGAAAAAGTTTTTCTTCTGCCATAACATGACTAAAACCTTTGCTAAATGCTGCAATTAAACTTCCTCAGCAACTTAAAAAATAAAACATAATTCCTTATAAATGTCAGATGTGTTGCTTATTTCCATGTCATGGTTTTTTTATATGATTTTCAAGTCTGTGCCATTACCACAAGGTTAAAGGGTTCGTGTTGTGCAATGAAAAGTTGATAAATACAGCTTGGGACACTATTCAGAGTTCAAATCCGGGTTTAATAACATCCTTTGATTTGTTTAATGAATCCTTTAACATAAAGTCTTCCTTTTCTGAAATATATCATATAATTTAATGTTCGAATGTTACAAATTACATCTACTGGAGCCAAAAGATACAGTACATGTTGTTCTCTGGCATGTTCCCTTCTTGCTGCTGTGCTTTTATTTACAAGGCATCCTTACATGTAGAAATAGGCATGCCAAGAGAGCTGGGCTTGCTAAACAAAATTAATTAGTGGAAGCAGCAGATGTACCTTTGTAAAGAACTTCAGTAGACCTCTCATTATTTAGTTTTCACTAATTAGAAAGTAATTTCAAAATATCTCCTAAACACAAAAAGATTGTTCAGTTCAACCCAAGAAACGTTTGTGGAGCACCTTGGTCAGGTGCTAGGAAGAAAAAGGCAATCCTAGTTGCTCCCCTCAGGAATTTACAGTCTACAGGGCTGATAGAATCTCAGACCCTGGGGATGAAGGAAAGTCTGGACAAGTGCACACAGTGACACAGAATGTGCCAGAATAAACTTGCGCTTACCTTTTAAGCAGTAAAAACAGCAGACATCGGCTGCCCTATGTCTAGCCAAGTATAAAGGAGCGATGACTTATGAACAGACCTTCTAATATTGTAACATTAAACTGTCTATGACACAGGTGGCAGCACTTCACCATAACCCTAACATTATAAAGTGTTCTACCATCTCAAAGCTGATTTGAATCAGAATGACCTGGGGGACCTTATTAAAAGCACCTATTCCCAGGCCCCACCCATTGGAAATTCTGATTCACAGTGTGGTGCTAGGGCTTTTATAAAGCTACAGGAGAGTGGTGATCCGGCAGGCTGGGGAGGCAAGGGGCACCGGACTAAGCTGACTCTGAGAACAATGAGGGTAAAATATAATAAATGGTATCTTCTTGCCAAAAACAGACTGTTACGCTGTCTGCCCTTTGATCTTCTAAGCTTTGAGAGCACTGATATCACTTATGACACCATCCAGCCGCACAGAGAGCAGCGTATCTCAAGACCTAAAGTGGGTGGAGATGCTTCAATTTATGGAAACTAGAAAAGTAAGTGACCAGGGGCTAAGCAGAAAAATCACAAATGTAAGAAATATGCCAAAAATCACTGACTAGGCCTCTTCACTCAAGAGGTATCGGAACCGGAGTTTCTAGATTTTTTTTTTTGTTCAGTAAATGCCCCAAATCTAAGTTTTACCTTTTTGTTATTGAACGCTTATTGGTTCTCTCAACATCCTAAATACATAGGATGTTTCATGGAAACTCAAATGGCCATGTCTTCTTCCACAAGTCAACTGCAGTGGTCTCAGACTTGAAGCTCAGTAAGAATCTGAGCAACCACACTTGTCAGCAGAGACCTGCTCTACAAAGTATCCAGTTAACAGCCTGGGTGACCCTATAACATCTGAAACTTTATTTGGAAAGATGAGTGACAGTTTGGGCTACAGCAGCACAGACACATTGTTGGGCTGATCCACAGATGTGCAGTATTAAATGTGCATCTTCAAATAGGAACTTGAGAAACATTTTTAATGCTTCAAGCACCCATGATCAAAATCCCACATATTTACTAAAATTTTACAATATGGCTAGTATTCTGCTATACAGTAACAAAACAGATCTCTTTTAAACTTTAGCCTTTAAAAAAATGGTATGCAAGCAACCTTGGTAACCACTACCAACATCCTGAGTATCCATGTTTCAGATAGGGAATGGATACATGGTTCAGGGAGGGAAGAGAAAAAAAAAAAAGCCAGCATTAAGTTAAGTTTTGATTCTTGTTTCATTAGAAAACACGGGGTGGGGGAGCTGTCAAAATATTCTGGACAGATTCACTGCTATTAACTCACCGTCGTTGCACAGGGCAGAAGTAGGGGAGGAGGGGACCGAGAACTGAAAAAAACTGCAGAAAGCTGCCCTTTGCTTTCAATAAAGAACTAATTAACAAGGACCTGCCTACACTGGCGAACAGTTTACGGCTTTAATCTGGTGGAAACGCAGAGGTAACTCGGTTTGGGGCTAATAAGGTCCAAGCTGAAGCCAAGGACCAGGTCCAGAAAGAGAGCAGCCCGGCGGGGAGCCGAGCCACCGAATGCCCCGGGCGCAGGGAGCCCCGCGACGGGCGGCGCGGCCGGGCCCCCGGGACACGCGGCCCCCGACCGCTCCGCGCGAGCCGCGCACCGACCCGCCGGGCTCCCGGGCGCGGAGGGCGGCGGCGGGCAGGCCCGGCCCCGGGCAGCTCGGCCCCAGGGACGCTGGCGAGCAGCGCCCCGCGCACGGCTCTGCCCGGGCGGCGCGGCCGGGTCACTCTCCGCGGCCGCCGGACACTAAGTAAGTGGGGCCGGGGAGAGGGAACGCGGGGGGACGCCAAGCTGATCCTCCCGTTGGAGGGGCAGAGGGGGCTTCGGCGGGGGCAGCGATCCGAAGGCAGCAACTTGTTTTTTGCTCGAGCCTCCGCCGGCCAGCTCGAGCAGGACCGCGCGGGGTGCAGACGGCGACCCCGACCGCCTCCCGGCTCCCGGCTCCCGGCTCCCGGCTCCCGGCTCCCGGCTCCCGGCTCCCGGCCCCGGCTCCCGGCTCCCGGCCCCGGCTCGGTCCCTCCGGGCCCAGCCCGCCGCCCGCCGGACGCGCTCCACTCACCCGGCTCCCCCGCCTGCAGCCCGAGCGGGGCGGCGACCGCGAGCAGCAGGGCCAGGAGGCCGCGGGCACCGGCCCGCATGGCCCCGCCGGGCGCCAGCTCGGCAGGCTCGGCCTCCGCTCGGCGGGCGCAGCGCCGCCGCTGCCCGGGCCGGGCGCCTCCTCCGCGGCCGAGCGCGGCGCCGGGACTGGGCGAAGCTGCGGCCCGGCCCCGAAGCCCATTGGGGCGGCCCGGCCCGGCCCGCCGGGGGCGTCTCCCGCCCCGCCCCGCCCCGCCCCGCCCCGCCCCGCCCCGCCCCGCCGGCCCCCCGGAGGAGGAAGTAGCGCGGCCGCCCGCTGCCGTCGGCGAGGCCCGAGGCGCCCCGGGGCTCCGGGCTCTCACCCCGCCCCGCCCCCGCTCCCCCAGCGCAGTGCCCGGGCCCCCGGGGGCGCGGGGGACGCCTGCCCGAGACCTGCGGGGCGCCGCGCGGGGTGCGGCCTCCCCGAAGTGCCTGGGCGCGCCGCGGGCGCGGGGAGGGGTGGGCATGCCCCCGAGGGGCCCGAAACTGCGCGACGACAGGCGTGACGAGGGTGACGATTAAGAGCCGCCTCAAGTTCAGGCTTTCGCGCGCTCACTGAGTCGGGATCCGGCTGTCAGCCTGCGGGCTCGGCGCGGGGCGGCGGGCGCCCTGAGGAGCGCTCGTGGGGGCATCCGGGGAATCGGGCTAGACGGCGGCCAGGGGCTGCGGGAGGGGTCGGCCGGGAAAGGCCTCACTCAGAAAGGGGCGTCTAAGCCGAGACCCCGAGGGCGACGGGGACTTGGGAAAGCAGAGGGGCGGGGGGGGGGGCGCGCAGAAGACCGGAGGCGGCGCCCAGGGAGCCGGGGAGGAAAGGCCGGCAGGGCGGCTGCAGCGGGGCGCCGGGCGGGCGCCTGGCCAGGTGGAAGCCGGGGCGCAGAGCGCGGCCAGGAACGAGGAGGGCTGGAGGGCCTGGAGGAGACTCGCCCTGGTCCCCGGGGCAGGGAGCAGCCGAGGAAGGTTCGGGCAGAGCAGGGACAGCGTCCGATTCTCCGGGCGGGCGCGTGCAGAAGGGCTTGGGGGGCAAGTTAGCAGAGTGGGCATGACGAGGTTGTTGAACCGGGAAGTGGCGGTGGAAATGAACAAGGAGACATTAAATCTATGTCCTCAGGACTCGCCGAGGCCTCCGGGAGCCTGCACTCCTCGCGCGCCCGGCCGGCCCGCTCCGACTGCGCCCTCTGCCGGCGCCCCGCGGTGTCGCGGCTGACGCGCGCCTGGCCCGCCTGCGGGGAGCGCGGGCGGCGGGAGGAACAGCGGGCCTGCCCGGGCCCCGGACCGCGCGTCACGCGCTCCTCGCATACCCAATGGGTTCCTTTCATACATGCATTCCTTTGGGTCGGTCTTTATTTTTTAACTAAATAAAAACGCTATTGAAATATCAAATGAGATCGTCCTTGGGGCTTTGCTTCCTCAAAAGCAGCAGAGTTTAGAGGAAAGAACTTGGGCTTTAGACGTGAGACTTACCCAAATCTGATCCCGCGATCGGCAGCCACTTACAAGGATTGATTCTCTGTGGGCCTCAGTTTCTATGCAGAGGTGTTCAATAAATAGTAGGTTTATCATATTTGTATTGAAAGTAGATTCACACCCGTGAAAATATTGGATATTCTTGGATACAAAGCGTAAAAAGGCACTTGGTGTATTGAATCACTTCCTACCTCCGGCTCTCCCTGTTTCTCCATTCTCTTTGTTCTTTCCAAGAAGTGAGTTTGGGCAGCTGCTGGGGGCCGCCCACAGGTGTGGCTCTGGGAGCTCTGCTGGCAGAAAGACAATGGGAGCTTTGATTCCTAGTGAGGAATTCACAGGGTGAGGCAGGTGGGCTCCCAGGGTTGACCTTTTCCATCTCAAGTAACTTAACCTAATAGGAATGAAGTAATCTATTCCACACCAGATCCTGCGCCAGATCAGGCGGGAGATTGAGGATCTCGTAACAATTAGAAAACAAAAAGGCCAGCTGGATGCTAGAGCTTTTATTATGCCATTTCTTCCTTGAAAAGTAAAAGAAAATCTCTATTTAAAAGCATAGTAAAAGTATGAAGATATAATAGATTATCAATTATATTTTTGTATATAATAAAATAAACCAGATTGAATTGATGAACTGTACTTCAACCACATAGATTTTTATGTGGAGCATGTGTACCTGTTTTATTCTTGAGAAGATTTCATTTTGATTTTTTTCTGTTATAATGCATTATGAGATCTCAGAACTTTACATCAAGTAAAATTTTTCATTAAGAAAAAGTAGAATTGTCAGGATCCAGGCTTACCACATAGAACATCTCTCTGGAAGGGTGTCTCACAGGCTATTCCCACATTTTAACCCCTCCCCTCACTTATCATCTAAACTTTCCTTATTTTGCATATCTTACTGCACTTTATGCTTATATTTGCTACTTCTGTAAAAATATAAAACAGCTGGACAGGGCTGCCTTTTTTTACATATAAAATATGTATTCTGTATTGCTTAAGTAAGATAGAATGTAAACAGAACTGCAAGCCTAGTAGTATTCTACAGTAGTTAGAAAGCTTTAGGATGTGGTTCAATTTGATAACCTAATCAATTTTATCTTTAACATTCAGTAACACTGATTGTAACTGTGAAGAAGACCAAATGAGATAGGAATTTGACTCCCTTGTAGGTGTCTACTTCCTGAATACAGAACTTCCCCTTTTTCAGTTGAACTCATAAATATCTTTTAGACATTTTATTTACGTGGAAAAAATGTGATGGAAATACATTGAAAACAAATGCAGGTACCCCTCTCTTTCCTCTATTCATGATCTAATGATAGAATTTGAGGAAAGAAATATCGGTTGATAAGTGACAATGACAGAAGCTCAGGATGTTGTAGAATCACAGAGGAAGGGTAGGGAGCTGGATTTCAACAGCATGAGAAGATGTGGGAGGGGTGAAGATGGGAATCGGAAGGTAAACAGTGTTCGTCAGATGAGGAGAGGAACTTGTGAGAAAGCTCAGAAGTAGAAATCACAGAGTGCTTGTAAGAATTGAGCCTAATTCATCAGCAGGAACAGTGAGCTTGCGCTGGGAGCGGGAGCCTGAAGGCGGAATGGGAGGCAGGAGCCCGAGCAGGATCTGAGGCATGGGAAGCAGGGAAAGTGGAGGAACTGTTCAGATGTGCATTTTGGAAAGGCCACACTGGCTGTGGGGTGGGGAATAGATCGGAAAGCGTGTCAAGGAGACCATTTAGAGTATGTGGCAACACTGCAAGACTGGAGATGATGCACTCGCCTCTTGTGCTACAAGGTTCCTGCACCAGCAGCATTTGCAATACCTGGGAGCTTTCTAGACGTGCAGACTGCTGTCCCCTCGCCTGCCAGGACCTGTGAACCAGAGTCTGCGTTTCATCAAGATGCCCAGTTTAGGATGAAGCATGGTAAGTCTGAGAGAGAGCGTGGAAACACAGACTTGCTCAAGTCTTAGGATATAGACCAACAACCTAACAATACAAGAAAAAAACAAGCGGAGAATCTGAATAGCCATTCTGGACAGTGGTTTGGCCGTGCTCAATCAGATGAGGTACCCACAGCGGCATGGTCTTACCAGGACGTACTGGGACATGCTCAGGGGTGTAGAGGAATCAAGACACCTAGCACTTGGAATGAGTGAAATGTGGTGGTTGCACACCTTGGAGCACTATGCAGCATTTAGAAGCAAGGAACCTGATCAACATACAATAGCATAGACAGGTCTTAAAAGCATTGTATGCAGGAAGAAAAGTAAGGCACAGAATGGGACCTTGCACATGTAAATTTATGCAAAGTTTTAAAATATACACTCGAACAACAGTGCTTTTTTTAAGGTTGCATACAAACTCAGGAAAGCATATAAACTACCCCTGTCGTGGGGAAGAAAATGGGGTCAGTGTATAAATAAATATGAAAAAGGGGCTATGTTATGTATGGACTCAACATTGATGATCCTGCGCCTTGGGATGAGAATGGTTTCTGCAGCTGAGGTGATTAAGGAAGAGATGAAGAAGCAATGGAAGGGTGGCTGTATAGGAAATTAGAATCTGAGATGGTGTGAGGTAGACGTCAGCTAAATGGAACTGGTAAATCAGAAAAGATACATTTGGCATGCGCAGCTCAGTTCTTTCCTTTTCCTTGGGAGGGAGCCTCCATGGTATAGGCCTCCCTGGGTCCAGGGCTGAGTAGGACTGGGTGAGCAAATCTTCCCAGTTCTGTGGTTTGGTCAGTAGGCCCAGTTGGGCCTCACACTTCCCACCAAGGTCTATTGGTAACACTTCCCATTTTTTCTTTATGACTTAGGTTGTTTATAACTGGATGGGGGAGATGGGTACTATTTATTGGGAGCAGTCTTGGAGACTGCAGCTGTCATAGGCATGAAAATAACTTGAACTGTGTGGTTTTTATTATTTGGGAACTGATTTTCCTACCGTCTTACCCATCTGCACCAAGGTGCAGCCTGCACTTGGCGAAAGGCAGCCAAGTTGAGGCACAAAGGTAAAGTCCTCACCACCAGAGAGGAGGAAAGCCACTATCAGAGCTTCATATCAGAGTCTGTTGACTCAGGTTTATGTGCAAAATTAAGTTTACAGATTAAACAAGCTTGCTTATCAGGCTTTTGCTGGCTACTTTCGATTACTACTGTGTTCCTAGGGTGGGGTATACTAGAAGGAAAAAGGAAAAGGGAACTGTGGGAGGCTGGGAACCAAGGACAGCAGAGGAAGTGGTAAGAAAACCGAACAGCATATAAAAACCTTAGTCTTGGTGTGCCTCGTGCTGTACAATAACTGAAGTCCCTGAACCTCAGGGCAAAACAAAGGTGATTTCTGCTCAATATATTCAGTTCAATTAGGTGAGAAAATAACTCAGTTTTAATGGATTGCCATTAAAGATAAAAAGCCACTTAAAATGGTTAACTTCAGCTGTTTGAAAAATCATTAATACGCCATACCTAATTCCCCACCCTTGTTTGATAAATGACTTATGGCTTCATATTACTCTTTTAAAATCATTACTATATTTACAAAGTCTACTTTTTTGTGCCCTTCTAAAAATGTACACCTTATTCCTTTCTGCAGTTATCCAAGTAATAAATCCAAGCTCATTATAATGGGTTCTAAGGTCTTTGCTAAAAGCAGTCAAACATGGAACTGCTTTAAACAAAGAAGTGTCTTCAGTTTAAGCCATTATGTTAAATGCTCCATTGCTTTACACAATGCTGTGAATTTGCAATATTTGTATTTTGTATTATATAATTGTAGACTTTGACCAGAAATATATAGCTACGTAGTAATCTGTGGTAAATTTATATTATATATATAGCTGGGTTTGCAAAATTTCTTTCCAACTTAGAATGCTAATAATGACTTTTAACTTTAATTTCTTCAGTTCCAATTTGAGGAAACTGTGACTGTGAAACTGGCTGGAAATAATGTTTCTAATATTATTAGAAACATATGTCTTCCAAGGTCTGTACTCTGATCTCTGCAGTGGTCATATTTACTCAGATGCTTAAGTCTTCTGCACACTGAACTGGAAGAAATTGACATGAAGATGAGTAGGCATCTTTATAATATAGACTAGAAGTCTGCTAGGAATTATTTATCACATAAACTCTAAAAGCCAAAGATAACCAAAATTTTAATTATTTTTCTACTTAAAATGCAATATGTGATTACTGTAAAAGGGAGAAAAAATTCAGAAGGACAGAATTAAAGTCTTTTGTTTTCTTAATTCCTTTTCTGCACCCTCCCAAGATAACCCGTTAAATTTTTGTGTGTATTTCTCCAAAACTTCCAGAATTGAGCCTTGATTTTGCCATAAGAATGTTGTTATTTAGCGCTGGCTGGTGTGGCTCAGTTGGTTGGAGTGTCATTCCATACACCAAAAGGTGGCAGGTTCGATTCCCGGTCAGGGCACACACCCAGGTTGTAGGTTCACCCAATGGATGTTTCTCTCCCCCACCCCCAAAATCGATAAAGCATTTAAAAAGAAAGAATGTTGCTATTTAAGTATAATTATTATATAATGACTATTGACCATCATATAGATAAAATTTTGAAATGCAAGATAAAATTTGGTTTAATATATGTAAATTTATGAGATGGCCTTTAAGAAACCATTTTGCAGTGTTAGACCTGACTCATTTTAGATTCCATTCTTTTGAACAAGAAGAACTGGTTAGGTCTGTTTTTCTTGGTTTTCATAATCTTTTCCTGGCTCAATTCAGCTTTACCCAAAATTGTTATATACCCAGTTAAAACTTGCTTTTGCACTTAATTATATATTTTTACTTTTAATAATTCTAAGATAAATTACTTTTCTACTTTTTTTTGTAGGAAAATAGCGAGTATAGACAGTGGTTTAAACTCTGATGAAAGCAGTAGCTGCCTTTGTCAAAGCAAGAAAAGCTTTTGGGATGGTTGATACAAAGTTCTTTGCACCTGGATGGATACAAAGGCTTAACAGCTTGTCATTTTACACTTTCTAGTACATTAAAGAGGTAGATAATTGATCTCTGTTGATTTACAACCAAAATTCTTGGCATATCAAATAGGGTTAGTGAATATAAGGAGAGTAATTTTCAATTTTATATTTCCAATTATCAATGTTTAATTGAAGTGAGAAAATAATAAATGCATCTAACAAGAATGTTGTAATATTATTAATATATATTTAGTTATTGTCATATCAATATTTACATTTGTGTTCCTTTTAACCCCTCTTCTTCTTAAAGAAGTTCCTTTAACATTCCCTGCAATACTGGTTTGGTAGTGATGAATTCCTTTAGCATTTTCTTGTCCGGGAAGTTCTTTATCTATCATTTAATGTTAAATAATAGCCTTGCTGGGTAGTGTAATCTTGGTTGTAGGTCCTTGCTTTTCATCACTTTGAGTATTTCATGCCAATCCCTCTGACCTGCAATTTCTGTGGAGTAACCAGCTGACAGTCTTATGGGAGCTCCCTTGTAAGTAACTAATTGGTCTTCTCTTGCTGCTTTTAAGATTCTGTGTCTTTAGCCTTTGGCATTTTAATTATGATGTGTCTTTGTGTGGGCCTCTTTGGGCTCATCTTGTTTGGGACTCTCTGTGCTTTCTGGACTTGTGTGTCGATTTCCATCACTAGGTTAGAGAAATTTTCAGTCATTATTTTATTAAATAGATTTTCAATTCCTTACTCTCTCTCTTCTCCTTCTGGCACTCCTATGATGTGAATGTTGTCATGCTTGATGTTGTCCCAGAGGTTCCTTAAACTGTCCTTATTTCTTTGGGTTATTTTTCTTTTTACTGTTCTGTTGTCCACTACTTTGTCTTCCAAGTCATTGATTCAGTCCTTTACTTCATCTAATGTGCTGTTGATTTCTTCTAGTGTATTCTTCATTTCAGTTATTATATTCTTAATTTCTGATTGGTTCTTTTTTATGGTTTCTTTGTCCTTTTAAAAATATATACAGTCTCTTTGTTGAAGCTCTCACTGAGTTGATTTATTCTTTCCCTAAGTTCATAGAGCATTTTTATAACCAGTGTTTTGAATTCTGCATCTGGTAGATTACTTGTCTCCATTTTGTTTAGTTCTTTTTGTGGAGTCTTCTATTCTTTTGTTTGAGAACTGTTTTTTTTGTTTGTGTTGTGTTTTTGTTTTTGTTTTTTGTCTCCTCATTTTGGATGCCTCTCTGTGTTTGTTTCTATGTACCAGGTAGATCTACTATGTCTCCCTTTATGTCTGTTATTATTTGCTTTATATATTTAGGTATCCTGTGTTGGATGGGTAAAGGTTTACAAGGTTTATATCCTCTTGTTGGATTGATCTCTTTATCATTATGTCTCCTAGTCTTGATAGGGTGGCTTTACGTAGTAGGTGTTCTGTGGGGCTCAGTGGTACAGTCTCTTTGGACACCTGAGCCAGGCACTTGTGTAGATTGTGTGTGCCCTCTTACTATAGTTGAGCCTTCATTGCTCTTGGCTTGTCAGTTGCTGGGTTTGACCCTCAGGCTGACTGGGTATGAGAACTGACCACAACCACATTGGGGGCTAAACCCATGGAGCAGGATATTCCCGTGGTTCTGTTGCCTGAAGAGAACACCCTCTGAGTGTTCCATCTGTGAAGCTAATTGGGTGTTGCTCTGTTGTGGTGTGAGGCTGGCTGTATGTTGCTTCTGGTGCCTCTTGGGAAGGACTCACCTGAAGACTGAGGTCAGCCACTGCCTGTGCTCAGCTCAGGGCCACCTGGTAGGAGCTACAAAATGATCCTCAGTTGGCGGCTTTCTATGCTTGGCCTAGAGGCACATAGGAGATACCACGGTGTTACCTGAGGCCAGCTGCAACCCACACTGGTTTGGACCACTCAGCAAAAGACACAGGGCATGCTGAGGCCAGCTGCTGTCTGCCTGGGGCCTGCAGAATTTGGAGAGTTTTTAAGAAATCTGGCAGCACAGGCTGAGGATGCCTGTGAGGCACAGCTGCTGACAGAGCCAAGGGCAGTGTGTAAGTTGGGTGGAGCAGGCTCTTAGGGACTCACCAGTGTGAGGTGAGCGGTGTTTACCTGGTTATGCAAATTCAGATCTGAAGACTGCCTGCCCCTGCAGGCTGTGCAAGGGGAAGGCTCAACATGATGACAGTGGCAGCCCTCACCCCAAAGTGACACAACTCAGTTTCTCCTCATGTGTCTTTGGTGCCTTTTGAGCTGCTGTCCCTTTGCTAGAGCTCAGGGTGAGTTCCTGTAAGCAAGTGAGTCTGTACACCAACCCTTTAGGAGGAGGTGTGGGTTTTCAGCAACCCTCAGTTTCACCAGGGTAGTATGAAATCACTGCTGATCTCACAGCCAGCTGCTGTGGGGACTATTCTTCCTGTCACTGGATTCCTGAGCTGGGCCAAGTAGACAAAAAAGGGACATGCTAAACCTAAGAAGCTCAGGGGAGGCCTGTATGGAAGGCCCTACAAACTCAAAAGTAACCACAAAGGATGATCTGAACATAAAAATTCCTAACTAAAATGAGTCATGGCATGTAGTCATGTCTTAGGCTGGCAGCTTCCCTGACAAAGGTCAATCTTTAAGTGAGTCTGTTATTTGTTTCCATCTAAAATAACATACCTTTGGAATGTCAGTGTGATATCCCTTTTCCAGATCCCTCAGAGTAAAGCCTCACACCAGAACATGAGACCACAGAATTTATTATTATCTTGTTCTAATACTACCTCTATGTGTTGAAAAAGTTAACTATCCTGTACCTACCAATGTAAACGTAGTATGTGTCTCTTTTATTTTTTATCCTATCTCAGAGATTTCTGTACTTTGCTTTCTCTCACCTCTCTAATCTACCACCAATGAGTTTCCTCTAATCCCCCCTTATACCTTCTCCTTAGGTTCTAGTGTATAAAATAAGCTGTAAAATTGCTATTCTCCAGAGCATTTTCTCAAACTATTGAGATTTTGCTTCTCGGCAGTTGTCATCAATTTTATTCAAATAAACTCTTCTAAGACATTTTCTTAGGCTGTATGCTCTTTCCTTGAGAGGAGCCTGGCATGGGGCTGAGACACCTAGCTCCTTGGTAGGGACCTCTCTAGCCAAGATATCCCTCTCAATTCTCAACCTCCACACATTGGTATGGGACTAGCTCATTTTGCATCTCTGCCCTTCCTACCAATCTCAACTTGGCCTCTTTTTCTATCCTTAGTTATAAGAATTTCATTCAGCTAGTCTTCAGGTGGTTCCACAGGTTGATTTTTCTATAATTTAATTGTAATTTTGATGTGGTCATGAGAGAAAGGGAGCATGGTGCTTACCTACTTTGTCATCTTCACTGGAACCCCCTGTTAGGTGCCTTTTTTTTTTTTTTACCACAATAGGAAGGTAAATAAATAAAACCCAGATACCTTAAAACACATCCTATTGATTATATTTTGATGGAGGGCAAGTGTTCTGCTCTTGTAGTGCTAAGGCTGGGGTAGAGCTCTCCAGTTTTCTCACCTGTGAGGTAGGACCCGTGTCACTCTTTCCTGCTGCCTCTTGGGGTAGGGGTACCAATGTTCCCCAGACAAGCTCCTGGTACCCCTTGTATGAGGAGCCCCAGAACAGCAGTGTGCTGCAAGAGAATATTACACCCCGGCTCTAAATCACTTTCTGTACTAGGCAGGTTAATGTGTCTCCCAGCCTTGGTTTCCTCATCTGTACTTGTGGATAACAGCCATTTTGTAGGGCTGTGAGGATTAGCCAGCTAGCCTTGTGAGTAAAGCATTCAACAAGTGCCCATTGTTATGATTGCCACCTCCAGACCATTCTAGTTTGACTTTCAGGACCACTTTGATAGCAACCCAGACTCTCAGGGGAAGTTCCTGGGGACAAATCTTAATGAGCAACCAACAACAGGCAGGTTATCTGAATGGACCTTTGAAATTGGTTATAAAGGTGAGCAACCATACCTAAAGAAAATATCAAAGACACAGCTCTCAGAAGCATCATTCATATCAGAAGAGTGTTTTGCCCAGTCTATCAAACAGGAAGTTATTATATTAACTTCAGGATCTATTAAGAAACTGTCAGTGGGAAGTCCCTGGCCTCTTGTAAAAGAGAAAATAATTATATTAACTAATTAGCCACTGATCACTTCACATGTATCAGGCAATATGATTTAGATAACGTATTACTTAGCCCAGAAAATACATGAATTTCTTAAGGAAAGAAGCTTTCACAGTCCTAGATATATATATTTTATTACTCAAAGATCGTCAGCACCAAGTGGACTGAAGTCCTGGAGGGCACTTGTTAATATTAAAAACAAACAAAAATGACTTTTTAAAAACAATCTAATTGTAATTGTACAGTGGTTTAGGAGAGGCCTACAAGTGGACATTTAGAATCACAAAACAAAATCCATAGAGCAGAATAAGACTTTAAATGTACGCTCATTACCTCTTAGATTAGACATTCACTGTCTACATGTTTGAATTTCGGCAATGCCATGGTAAATATCTGATTTCTGAGTCAACACAGGCAAGCGAAAGACAGAAAACTAAGATTAGGACCAAAGACCCCTGCAAGAAAACAGATTCCAGCAGGAAGAGCCCTTAGAAATCTATTGCTTTTGATTCATGGACATTGTGACCTGACATAAAAAAGGAAGAGTCTGTGAATATATGACACTAGGTTCCTGCTTAGTCTGCGTGGTTCTTTCCCTCCTTTGCTAATTTATCTTTACTGGGTTGTTGAGTCTATACTGTCTCCTTATTAACAGAAGGTGAAAGCTGCCCGGGAGCGCCAGTTTGAAGCTTTCCCAGGCAAGCTGCTTTTCTCAGCAGTTTCAGTGTTACTGTGCAAGAGAGTAGCCCATGCTTTCCCTATCCTTACCTTTAATGATGTGAACAAACAATAAAACAGTTTCCAAAATCGAAGTTAGCTGCTGTTTGCAGGAAAAAGTATACATTTTCTTCTAGACTCCATTTTTTCTGTAAATAAAGAAATACATATAATTTATGAATATCAGGTCTGCAAACATTGGGTTTATGATAATAGAACCAATGCGAATTAAAGGTAAACTGGTTTTGTGTCCATTTCTCAGATAGGTAATAGTTAAGAATGTTCTAGAGGGGACTTCAGCATTCAATGAGAGGTTGTACTAGAGTTATGTTTTCTCTTTTAAGAATTTTAACATATTCATGTGTTCAGATTGTGTGTAAAAGTAATTTATTTCTAAAAATCAAGTTTAAGTTAATGTAAAGAAGATTTGAGATTATCCTTAAAATACCCCTGTCCCTCACCTGAATTTTGATATCCCTTCTTAAGTGGAGGGAAAGGGGTAAAGTTATATTCTATGAAATGTCATGGGCTTGTATAGAATCTGAAAATGTAACCTATTCTGTGGTTTTGGTGGAAAAGATGAAGAAATATTAAATTTTGTGCATTTTAAGGCTTCTAAGATTCCATAATTGTCAGAGCAATTAAAATAAAAAGCTTTATAGAAGGCTTGAATCTAAATTTGTATTTCTTGCCTTACACCTGTGGATAGGAGACATCAATAGTTAACCATACGTGGCTGTTTACCACTATGAAACAAAGCTCTTGATCTCACAAGTAGTTAATTGGCCTTATCTATTTCCCCATTAAAGTACAAAGTCCAAACAAAAGACTTGGTTTCATTAAACAGCTTTTATTTCAATTCTCTTTAGGTTTGTGGGTGTCACACTGCCACCCTGTGGACATGAGGCCTATCAGCTCTTAGTGAGGTCTTAATTACCGTATTAACCAGCACTCCGCCTAAAAACTATGCAGGGCCATCCGCTGTAACAAATGTAGCACAGGTGGGTACTGGAATTATCAGGGGGAACCCTTGTAAAGCATATGATTGTCTAATCACTATGTGTACACCTGAAACTAATTCAAAATAATATTTAATGTAAATTGTAAAAACTTCTAAAATGTACCACTTGGGTGGGAGATTTTGATAACGGCGATGGCTATGCATGTGTGGGGGCACTAGGTATATGGGATATCTCTGTACTTTCCTCTTAATTTTGCTGGGAACCTAAAATTCCTCCAAAGAATAATAATAATAATAGTATTTAAAATATCACACACATACACACAAAGCGGGAAAAATAATGTGCCTGTGTGTGTATACACATGTATATGTAATAGCTTTAAAATTAGTATATGTAAAGTTTTCAGGCATTGTTCACCATGGGGGAATTAAAAGAATGACAGATTCCTTCTAAAATGAAACTATGTAAAATGATAGTTACTGCATAAGCAAATTTAAAAACATGTAACTATACCTTCAGGAGAAACCACAAAACTCATCCCTGGAAGTGAGCTTTTCTAGAATTGCCTTTTGAGCTCAGTCCCAGTCTAGGATGACCAACTGTCCTGGTTTGTCTGAAATTAAAAGTTTTCTCAGAACAAAGGACTTTCAGTGCTAAAACTGGAAAGTTCTGGGAAAAACCAAGAAAAGCTGATTACCTTAAGTATGACACATATTGGTTTCTTGCCCAGGGATTTTAACATTATTAGTTTCAAGTAATTTGTCCTAGGCTTATCAGAAACCATGGTACTCTCTTTAGGGTAAAAGGAGAGTCTGATGAATTAAAAGTAAACAGAGCCAGCCCTGGCTGGGTGGATCAATTGGTTAGAGTGTCATCCCTCTGCCAAGGTTTTGGGTTCAGTCCCTGGTCAGGGCACATACAAGAATCAACCAATGGGTGCATATATAAGTGAAACAACAAAAATTGATGTTTCTCTCTCTCTTCCCCCCCCCCTCAAATCAATCAATTATTTTTTTATTAAAGCAAATAGAGCCAACATCATTAGCAGTATTATTCATAATAGCCCCAAAGTGAAAACAATCCAGAAGTCCATCAACTGTTGAGTAGATAAATAAAATGTGGTATATTCATACAATGGATTATTACTCAGCAATAAAAGGGAATGAAGTACTGACACATGCTACAACATAGATAAACCTTGAAGACATTATATTAAGTGAAAGAAGCCAGGCACAAAGGCCACGTGTACGATTCCATTTATATAAAATGTCCAGAATAGACAAATCTGTAGAAACAGAAAGTAGATTAGTGGTTGCCAAGGATTGGAGGGAGGGGGGCTGGGGAAGGACTGCTGATGGGTAGGAAATTATTTTTTGGATGAAGAGAGCATTTTGAGGAAATTATTTTTTGGATGAGGAGAGCATTCTGATTAGATAGTGGTGGTGATTGCACAACTCTGTGAATATACTAAAAGCCACTGAACAGCATACTTTAAATGGGTGGATTGGATGGTATGTGAATTATATTTCAGTAAAGCTGTTTGGGTAAATAGATCCTTGGGCTACTCTAAACTTTAAATGAATAGTATTAAATAAAATACATACACTTCCCCCTTAAAAGGAGCAGGACCATTCTAATGAGATATTCCAGTCCAAAAAGATGAAGAATGCTGATAACCCACTGCAAATATTACCTGGCCAAAGGCAGTTTAACGTCAGAGTTAAGGTTATAGATTTTAGGGTCAGATAAATACGGATTTCAGTCACAATTCTGCTATCTCCTGTCTATGCGAAGCCAAGAAACTTTTTTAACTTTCTCAGGCCTCAGTTTTCTCGCCTGTAAAATGAATATACTAATAATTATTTACTGAATAGTAAGAGAATGGAATGAGATAACCCACATGAGCCATTTCTCAGTGTGTAGGATGCAGACACTACCCATTAAGTGTGTTAAGAGGATGTGCCTCATGTTTGTTTCACAATAGCTGTGAGTCTCTGTGAATCCATAATTCATGGTAGGAGAAAGCCACCAGAACTATTCTGCATTATACATACGTTTAAAAATAGAGAAATTGAACTTTGATATATAAATAAAAAAACCAAATAGCGTATCTTCAAAACTCCAGTTGCAGGCTCTCTCTTCCTTAATGATTATCTTTTAAACAGGTCTTGTGATCAAGGCCCCCAAAGCCCTTCACCTCCCGGGGATTTCACCGGCTTCCACGATGATACCACAGCTCTGTGCTGCCCCGGTTCTCTAGGCTGTCTGCTGTTAATGTTCTGACACCTGCTGTTTCAACTCCCCTGTTTCTCCAAGTTCAGTCTTTGGAATAGATAAGTAAATATTATATTATTTTAAATTATGTTGTAAATATATTTTAGTAACATTAAATTATATTATTTAATATATTTAATATTTAATTATTGCATTAACACATTGTAATTAAAATATTAACTGTATTTTGATATCATTTAATTAAAATATTTTTAAATATTTAGAACACTTAAATATTTCAATAGCATTTAAATAAATATTAATGATTTTAAATATAAAGTTATATTATTCTATACCCCTATTTTAGAGGGGTTTTAAAACCATTTTGCACTGTAAGATTACTTTGGATACAATTGGAACCTCTCTCTGACGTATATGTTGCAATATCTGCAAGGGCAATGCTGCAGATAAAGACATGCAGGTTCTTGCTAAATCCGAAGTCATGGGTTCCTCGTTCTTCATCTCCCCTGAGTTAAACAGAAGGTCTATTATCATAGCAGCAATAAGAACTTCTAAAAATAACACTTTGTTCTGACTTGTGATCTTTACTTGTAAGTTGTCAAAGTGCCCTGTTGAAAGTATGTGAGAGAGACTGAGAAACTTTCTAAAGGAAACTGTGCAAATGTTTTTAATTTGTGAGCAGATAACCTTGTTATATTAGCAAAGACTAGTTCACTGTTGCAATTAAAATCACAATATTACAGCTCATTTAGTAATAGAATTATATAAAGTTTATATAATGTTATAATATCTAAAATAGCAACCTGCAGGCTTAACTCTCTAGCTCTGCAAACCTGTCCTTTTTTCTCTTTAGAACTTATTTCCATGACATAACTTAATACATGTTTTACCTGTTTATATCTATTCTGCCTTCCTCTGGCCCCTGCCCCTGTGAGGACAAGGGATGTTAACCGTTGTCTTCTCAGCGCCTTGTGTGCCTTTGGCGAGCAGTAGGCCCTCAGTAACGGTTGGATACTCATTCAACAATCCATTATGACTAATTTAAGCCTTAACTGGAACACCCCGAATATCTAAAGTGACAAACTTCTTAAACATGTGGAGAAATTGATTAAGAACGTACCGTGTGGCCAATCCTAACACTGAGATTGAATCTCTTATCATCTTCATTGGAGGCCAACAGGACTTAGCTAACGAGCCCCCAAGCTCACTAAGCGCCAAGGTGGCGCCGGGCTTGGACACAGGCTGGCGTGGGGCCCGTGTTCTAATCACTGCCGTTCCCAGGAGACGGGAACGCTGAGGGCTCTGGCTTTAGAGAACTGTTGTGGGGGATAAGAGAAATAAAGTTATTTGAAACCCAGTAGCATGCCTACCACCTATTAAACTCCCCATACATATTAAGAGTCAAGAACCATTTCCTGATTTACCAAGAACAATAATTCTTGAAGCAAAGAAATCTGAAAGAGTCCCATTTTCCTCTTTCCTAGGTGAACTTTGATGTACCCTTGGAAGGGCATTTTTAAGTCTGAAGTCAATATTCAAAGCTAATTGGTTTTGTGCAAAGGGTAATTAGTCATAAACAGCAAACGTTCATAAATGATATAGTGGGTCATTAGTAGGGTTTCCTTTTTAAATAAATTGATTTCTCAGCATCTGTAATAAGGCCAGTAGTTTCCCCATGTCACTCACAGCTTAATAATGACAATGATGATCGCACATTTCTTAAAGTGTATGAATTCTCTGAAAGACAAAAGTCCTGGGGCTTGGCTCTCATGAGTCGAAGCCTCTGCCTCCTTCAGCTGCCCAGCCGCCCTCGGGTTCCCTGCTTGAGCCGGCCCCACTCATGCTCTCCCTGCCGCTCGGCCCACCGCCTGCCCTGGCGTAGTGGCTTTCTTTTTTCTGTCCGGATATTTAATGCCTGGAGTAAGGGTTTGAAACACGGCCGATTCTGGCCCAAGAATTGTGATGGGGCGAGCGCGGGGTGTGTGGCGCAATCTGCAAGGCCATCGCGGTGCTCTGCGGCCCTGCGCTTGGGCCTCGGCGCCCCAGGCGCTGGAAGAGCTGCATGAACAGCAAAGGCCGGTGCGCTCTGAGCAGCGAGAACCGTGGCAGCTCAGTTGTAGACTCTGGTTTCTCAATGTCTGAGCTGGGAGAGGGGGAAAGATTCAGGAGCCTGACGCTGCTGTTAAAACCTTTCACCTTGTTACTAAAGCGCTTTTCACTTCAGGGCTAGCTTCAGGTAAAATGCTTCAGTGGTTATCCAATATCCGGCCTCAATGTCTGGAAATACCTTCCAGGAAGACACTGTCTACAATTACTCTTAAAAGGCTCCAAAATGCAAATACTTTGAAGATTTAACAAGTAGAAAGCAAGACTTTTCTTAGGAACAGGCGTAAAGAAGGCACTGGGTGCCTGGAAGACACGGGGGTAGGTCACCCTAAAACTGTGGGCAAGCTCTATGGGGGCCAGGAAGTGGAAGGCAAGTATTCACCTTGGAGGCCAGTGGGCCTGACTGCCCAAGGTTCAGCCAGCAGCCAGGGCACGGGAGTCAGGCGTCAAGGAGCAGATTATTTGTAAAGATGTCTAGCAGAAGTTTACGGAATCTTATACTCTGGGCAGAAACTCAATAAATGGAAGTGAGTCACATGGTTAAAGTGAGAAATACAGCAAAGTCGACTATGCAGTCTTCACCTATGGGATGAGAGTGCCTTAAATTCTGGGCAGTGGGAGGACTGAGAGCCCAGATGGGTCGGGGGGCATGGGTGAGTTAGTTCACCTGGGAGAAGATGGGGGCTATGGGGGCAGGAGGGCAGGGAAGCAGACAAGAAAGATGCTACGAAATGCAATCATTTTTAGCTGTGAAATCAGTCTAAAGAAATCTACATTCTCATTGCAGTGTATGTCTCTTAGACAATATGTGAAATAAAGAAAATTATCAAGAAACAGGTGTTTTTTTTAAAAAAATAACACTCAGAGAAAAATACTTTGGTATATTTTTATCCACTTTTTCCTGTTTTGTTATACATACAGGGTGTGCAAAAGTAAACTTACAGTTGTGAGTATGCAAAATGTGGCTTATTCTTGTATTATTTTATTTATTTATTATTGTATTATTTATTTGTATTATTGTAAACCTATTTTTGCCCACCCCTGGAGATGAGACCAGTCTCTCAGTATATAAATATACACAAGTATAAATATACTTCTTTCTACCTCCTCTCACAGCATGAATTCCCTCAACCCATTAAAAACTCTTCACTGGGCTGATTTTTCAGTAACTTAAATAATGCACACAAAGAAAAAGCAGCCACTTAAAAATAAGCCTTCTTGAACTCTATGCGCTCCCTACTTGGAAGCGCAGGGAAAGGCTCAGAACAATAACAACAACAACAGTAATAATATCCCCTGAGCTCTAGTGGTAAATAAATATATGAAAAGAACTCCCAAAGGCCCCAGATCCTGCCTTTACATTGTGACATCGTGTTTCGTTACACCAGGCCAAAGGCCCACCTTGGTGGATACCGGTTCCCTCCTGAAGCCACAGGGAGGGGACACCCAGAACGAGAGTGTCAAATGACCCACTTTTGCACTTCAACCACCAAGGTTCCAGGCTAGAATAAAATTTTGACTTGATGATAGTATAGCAAAAACCAGTTGCAGGCCAGAAACTGAACTTTTGTGTGTTTTTAGCTTCCTTTCCTTTAGCCTGGAAGCTTGGCTTTCGAAACTCAAAGGTTAAGTAAGTAATATTTCCCTTGGTGACATTCTGTGGCACCATCGCTTCCCCCAGGCATGAAGGTGAGAGGCTCTGAGGGCAAGGAACTTATATGCGGACCAATGCCCCTTGATTTATGTCACCAAATATCCCTCCAGAGAAAGAATTATTGCTCCGGTGGTGTCAGTGTGTCAGTCTTTGGCCAGTTTCAAGGTTCAGCTTCTGTGCTGTGGTCGACCATGATGGGGTTCCTAGTGGGTCTGATGAAGCAGGTAAGAGATGATGGCAGAGGCCTTGAATGTGGACATGGGCCCCTCCAGAAATAGTACAAAAGGTCCTTGTCTGGGACTCCTTTTGACAACTATAAATTCCCATTTCCCTGGAGTTATGTAATGCTGACAGAGTGCAACTGAGTTTGAGGAAGTACATTTTATATTTTCAATACATGTAATTTCCGAACTCAGATATAGTTGATCATATTAAATCTATTCCGTGCTAACCCATTGTACAACTCATTCTAATGAAGCAGGGTAGGTCATAGGAACACTCCAACAATTTCTCCTTTCTCAAGGCCACCTCAATCTATGATCCAGGCCGTTATTTTAAAATATGATCTCTTAATTGCAGAATTGATCCCACGGGAAAGTTGATTTATCATAAGGGATTTTACAGGTGTTTCAGTCTTATTTGTTAGGATAAAAATTTTAATTCAAGGACCTAAATTTTTGTTCAAAGACACTTGGAGGGAACTTGTTTAGTCTGAACTCTTGTCATATATTTAGAGTATCTGATTTTAACTTGAGGTGAAATTGGAGGCTTATAAGTCCTTTACTTTCCAATCCTTGTGCAGAGTATTTTAAACATTATTTTTAAATTTATTTTTAAAATCTGTAATATGTGCATACTGTACAAAATTCAGACATTACAAATGGGTAGTCAGTGAAAAATAAATCTTTCTTTTTCTCCCTTGAGGAATCAACCACAGTTGCCTGTAAACTATAATCCCACGTCCCCCCATGCCCCATCCATGGGGCTTACTGTACAGGCCATCCTTGTTTTGCGAGACAGTACAGGACAATAAAAATGACTGTGCGTGCCAAAACCATGCAAAGTGATCTTAATAATGAGTGGGGGAAATTAGGATTGTTCCTTGTCATTGCTTCATCCTACAACTTAATTCAGAGAGAGCCCCTTTTCTACATCTTGCACACGCCTAAGTTTGGATCAGGATCCAACATTTTATCCTTTGCATTTTCAAAGTCATGAACTATCTCCAGTGGACTGTGAAGTTTTTGGCCAGTGTTACTTCCTCTGGGACATCTTCCTTTCCATCACGACTACTTTCCTCATTATGTCAATACATTTACCTTTTGCTACGTACCTAGAAACTGTCGAACAACAGCAGTGTCAACATTCTCACGATCAGCGATTTCTTCTATAACTCCACTGACACTGCTTTTCCTATTGCCATATAATTTAAATATAACATTGTGTTACTTTTAGATGTACAACATAATGGTTTGATATATGTATACATTATAGAATGATCACCACAATAGGTTTCGTTAACATCCATCATCTCACAGAGTTACTTTTTTTTTCCCTTGTGATGAGAAATTTAAGGTATACGCTCTTAGCATAGCCATCATCCTGTACATTACGTCCCCAGGACTTTATCTTATAATTGGAAGTTTGTACTTTTTGACCACAGTTCACCTAATTTCACCAACCTCCTCCCCTACTCCCTGCCTCTGGCAACCACTGATCTGTACTCTGTATCTATCAGTTTTCATGTTCTTAGTGAAGTAACAGTTTACAAATATTATTTGTGCTAATCAGGTAAAAGGCACTGGTAATGCAGTGAAGAAGGTACATTTTGTTGGGATGAAAAAGCCCCTTAGGCACAGTAGATTATTCTCTGATTTAAAAGTGTATTTTGTAGAAAGAGGATCATATTCCTCTGACCAAGAAATCGAATGGTTGTATATTCTTTAATCTACATTCTTTAAAATGCAGAAAATGAACAAAGAATAGGTGGACTGTGCAAAGTTGTTTTTAAGAAAACAAGTTTTAGGGGTTAATTATGGAGTCAGTACCATTCATCTTTATGTTGTATATCAGTTTTGTCAACATTCACTAAAAGATGTCAGCTCAAAACAAAACCTTATGCATGTGCTGCTCGCAATGAGAACCGCATGCTATTAAGAAAAGGTTAAGTCCCAGCCGGTGTGGCTCAGTGGTTGAGGGTCGACCCGTGAACCAAGAGGTCCCAGATTCGATTCCGGGTCCGGGCACATGCCCAGGCTGTGGGCTCGATCCCCAGTAGGGGCCTTGCAGGAGACAGCCGATCGATGTCTCTCTCACCATCGATGTCTCTATCTCTCTATACTTCTCCCTCCCTCTCTAAAATCAATAAAAACATGTTTAAAACAAAATAGAAAAGGTTAAGGACATTAGTATCATTTATTTAAGAAGATAAGGAAGTTTATTTGATACTTTAGATTGTCATGAGAAAGAACACCAACACAAAAATATCTGACCTTAAAGAGTTAACCCTCAGCAATCTGAAAAGTAGTTACCCAGAATGACTCACTGCTGTATTTTGCAGATTCCAAATTCTTTGTTTAAACTTCAGCTTAACTTTATCTTGATGCTAGGCTAATTGACATTTTTACAATATTTCCTTTTCAAGACAGCTGCACTTGTACACCCTCGAGTCCCTGTGGTGGCTGCTTTCGGCCCTCTGTCTCGCTAGACCTGATAAGGGAGCCAGCATTTTAGTTAATGTGTAGTGAAGTTCTGAAAGCACTCTCACAAACTTCCCCTTCTTCCCTTCGCCCTCGGGGTATTTGTGTATTAATTTCACCTTTGTTTGCTTTTTAATTTTAAAATATGCTCTTGGTTGCAGAGGGTTCTGTTTTCCTTTTCTGCCTCATCATTAGATTTAGGCGCTTCTCTTTTTCTAATAATTCTTTATTACAATAGTGCTCCTGTTTGCTAAAGTATAGATGGTCAAAACCTGATTCCCCGCATAGCTGAGCAACCTCAAGACAGCGAAGCGGTGGATGACCCACGGAAGCGTCCGGGCTTCAGACTGCGCCCATGTCACATGCTGCTGAAAGGCCATGAGCGTTTTATACTTTGTTTCCTTTCCATGAGAAGCGCTCTCCTAAGATCTCAGCTTTAGTCAGCGGGTGATTTTCTTTATGGGCGTAAAACAAAGCTAAGTTACAAAATAGATGCTATATGCATGTTACAGGCTATCTAGGATTCAAAGGTCTAAACTAAAAGTTTGGTCTAAATATATTATTTAAAAAAAAAATAATCTGCTGGCCACTCTTTCAAGCGAAGTGATGAAACCCAAAGAAGTCATGTAGCGAAATGGAGAGAGTGAGAACGGTCACCCGAGGAGCCGCTGCGGGAAGGGATGAAGCGCGGTGCCCGGCCTACCCTGGGGTCTGCCCGCGTCCTCACTCTGGGCTGCGTGTGGATTTCCGTGGCTCAGGGCACAGTTTTAAACAGCTGCCTAAACTCATGTGTAACTAACCTGGTAAGTTTTACTGGTCTACGATCTGCCTTTGCGGGAACTAAAACATACAGAAGTCAGCTTATTAGAAAGGGTTGAATTATTTTCACCTTACAAGAAGTTTTCTCACGAGAAAGATTCGATTTTCAAAGGAAGTTAGGACCATTTATAGTTATAGAAGGTAGGGCAGGGCTATTTTATTTCTTTATCTGTTCATAGATTTTGGGAGGGCCGGGATTTGAGTACAGAAGGATTAAATGGAATCAGTTTTTCATGCTTTAAAAAACTATCCTTTTAAAACTCACTTATTGCAAGGTCATTTACATTTGTCTTGAAGCATGAAGTAGGTCTGGACACAGGGCGATGGCTTCTCGTTGTAAACATCAGTGCTGTTTACCCGGGGTGTCTGATTGTATGGGGCGGTAGGTGACCAAGGCGCTGGGTGCAACGCCATACAGAACAACATTTTATTTTAAAGGCACGAGCTGTTTGTATATTTTTCTATTGCTATCTGTGCATTTGTAATTTTTTCAGGAATAAGGGATTTTTTTGAAATTTAAATTTATGATTTCCCCCCCTCATTTCTGGGTGTCAGCCCTCCTATATATATTATTTCATATCTTTTTAGTTATTAGGGTTAATTGTACTTAAAACAGTCACTGAATCAACTTTAAAAGCCAAACATGTGCTAGCCAGGGAAAGATACACTCATCTAAAGACAAAGGAAATAGCATGATAGCTTACATGTGACACTGCTTAGAGTCGTGCTTGAAAACATAATGAAAATAAATAAAATACAATGCTCATTACTGTCCTGAGTTATTGGAGATAGAAGTCAAGGGTAGATTAGAAAAGGTATTTATCTGTGTTACTCTCTTTTTTGTTTGAATTTAAACGACAGCGTGTATATTCATGGATAATAGTATTTTTATATAAACCTTTGCTAAAAGCTTCATTGTCATTAATGTGGAACTGTATGCTTTAGGTTTTTGCAGTTGTAATTCAAACTTAAAAATAGAAGACTGGGACAATTAAATGTGGTTTTTTATTAAAAAGTTTAAATTTTTTCTCTGCTTTTAACAAGAATACATATTTATTGTAAAATACTTATAAGATAGAGAAGAAACAGAGAATAAAGGGAAAAAAGCCCCTACAATTCCACCACTATTAACCTCTGATTGTGTTTTCTTTCAGTGTGATTTCCTCCCATGTGTGTATAGTTTTACACACAGCTGTGCACCCAGCTTTTTCACTTAACATTACATTATGAGTTTTCCCTTATACTCTGAAGTTTTTATGGAAACAGGATCTTTAATGTATTTAGAATATTCCATCGTATGGGTGTATTGCCATAATCTCTTTTATTTATTTGATTTTATTGTTAGTTAAGTTTAGTTTTATTGTATCTTTTTGTGTGGGCTCTTTGATTTTGGGGTTTGGCAGCTGGAGCAGACAGTTTGTTCCTTTGCTAAGTCGCCTTCCGTTCACCACCTACAGAGACAGGCGCCGCTGATGTGGTGGCGACTGCGAGAGACACGGTCTGCTGGTCGGACTAGCGACCCTAATGAAGGTTCTCCATCTGGGGCTCCCACGCAGGGGCCGGAGGGACAAGGGCTGGGTGAAAGGACAACGCACACAGCAGGGACCAGGGGAAAGCCTATGCAGAGTGCTCTAGTTCATTATGCTGTTTGGATTTTTGTTCTGTGTCATCCTTTCAGCCTGGGCATTTGCTGTGAAGGTCATCTTTGATTTTACTGGGTGGTTCTTGATATTGAGACATCTTTGCTTTTTAGAAAGAAACAAAAGAGTATTATACAAAGGAATGTTCAAAGTTGCTGTCCAGAAATGCACAAATGCACAAATCGTAGTTCTATGGGTGAGCATGGGTATTTTACATCAACTGACTTAACATTTTTGAATTATATGTGCCAAGTGCTGCAGAGAGCAGAACATAATATTCTTCAGAACACTGGTACTGTGAGATCCTTTGTGAAAAAGAAACAAAACAGATTCATGGTCAAATAATTTAGGGAAATGCTTTTTGCCATACCCTCTTTTTATATAACCACAGGGCACAATAGCGTATGAGTGGCTTTGTTTAATTGCAATTTTCTCACCTTTTTCAGCAACAAAACCCTTTTTTTGAGTAATGAATCCCAACAACTGTGTAACTAGTGTTGAGGAAGACTCTGTTAGAAGTATCAATTCAGTTCAATGAAAGACTGTTGGAAGCAATAGAGTTCAGAAGGTTTTCTTGTTTTCAAAAGTACAAACATTGATAGTTTTCTTGGATATAATATGTAACTTTATAACAAGATAATGGAACAAAACCATAGTCCAAAAATTCCATACGCTATCCAGAAATGAGCACAGTTTGCCTTGGTGTAGGAGTAGACAGGCCAATAAAACAGAACAGAGCCCAGAAATGAGACCATGTACACAGGGGAGTATGGAGTATATCATAAAGCTGACAATTCAAAGTGGGGCTATCAATTCAGAATGAAGAATGGCTCTCTCCTTCAGTAGGTGAATAAATAAATAAACCATGGCACATCCAGACAATAGAATGTTATTCCGAGCTAAAAAGAAATGAGCTATCAAGCCATGAAAAGACACGGAAGGATTGAAGTGCATGTTGCTAAGTGAAAGAAGCCAAGCTGAAAAGGCTACGTGCTGTACGATTTCAGCTCCTTGACATTCTAGAAAAGACAAAACTATGTCGACAATGAAAAGATCAGTGGTCGACAGCGCCAGGGTTTGGAGGGGGGAGGTGAGGGGAGGATGAACAGGCAGAGCGCAGAGGGCTGTTGTGGCAGTGAGAAGGCTCTGCGTGATGCCCCAACGATGGCTCTGTGCCATTTACATTTGTCCAAAGCCACAGCGTGCCCAGCACCAGCAGTGAACCCGAGCATAAACTGTGGACCTTGGGTGATTAGGATTTGTCAATGTAGGTTGATCCTTAGTCAAAATGTACTGTTCAGGAGAGTGGTGTTGGTTATGAGGGAGCCGGTGCATGTGTGAGGGCAGGGTTAACATGGGAAGGCTCTAGCTGGGTCTCAGTTCTGTTACAAACCTAAAACTGCTCTGAAAAATAGTCTTTAAAAAAGGTTTTGTTTTTTAAAAAAATAAACCCCCCAACTCCTTACATTACTGTCAGATTCAAATAAATTCCAGGAATTATTTTTTTAAAGGTGTGATTTAAATACAGACAAATAACAAAAACACAAAAAGACTTTACCCCATAAAATATTAAAGTTAATTAGGAGCAAATATTTCTGTAATCTTTGAGTGGGAATGTCTTAAGAAGCCTGATTCAAAATCCAGAATCCCTAAAGAAATTATTAATAAATTTGACTGTTTAGAAACTTAAACTATAGGACAGTAAACAGGATACAGTGAAAAAAGTTAAAAATGGAAAAAAGGAATACATATGATAAATAAAATTTTATCAACCCTTATATATATAAAAGTATTTAAAACATGTTTAGAACATGAAGGCCTACTTCAAAAAAAAGAATTATAAATGGCTAAAAAGCATGTGATGTTTAACTTAATAGACACCATAGAAATGCACAGTAAAAATGAATTATCAACTTTTCTTCTATCAGTTTGGCAAAGATAAAAACATTTAGTTGGCAAAGTTTGGATAAACTGGCACTTTCATGTACTGTTTGTTAGGATGTAAATTGATAGATTTCTAGAGAACATGGGTTAATAAATAACAAAATTAAAAGGAAAAATATACTTTTAACCCTGAACATCAAGAAATTTATCTGAAGAGATTACTGCATAACTAACCAAAGATATGTCTGCAAAAAGCTGTTTATAGCAAGTTTGCACATAATATTAATAAGAGACTTCTAAGAGCCTGGCACTGTACCATAATAATTAATGCATTATTTAATTGAGTCCCCACGGAACTTCATGAATTAAATATTATTTTCCTTTTGCCTCAGGTGAGAATACTAAGTTTGGACAGCAGAGGTTAAGTTTCAAAATACCACATCGGGAGTAGTGGGATTAAAACACAGATCCTCCTGCTCTGTTTCATTTATTAGGGCAGGAAGTAAATGAAATCAGTTCCGGCTAAGGTGGGCAGGATAGAAAATCTTGTGCCAAGAAGTAGGTGGTGGGGTAAGAGGACTTGAGATCCAGAACTGGGGCTGTGTTTTAAGCTGATGATTTGAGCAAGTGGAACTAAGGTAAACTGGGCAGCTCCCAAAGTGAGAAATGTGAATTTGGGGCAGATTACAGGAGGCATCGGTGCTTTGGTTAAGAGCTCGGGTCCTGGAGGCAATTCCTGTCATCCCCCTTCAAATTCTAGCTCTTGGGCAATTGACTACACCTCCTGTTTCTCAGCTGCACAATGGGGTTAATAACAGTACCTACCTGACAGGGTTGTTGAGTTGCTAAGTGAGATTTAGTGTAAAACACCTTGAAGAGTGCCTGGAATGGAAGAGTTCCTCACAAATTGTTAGTTGTGATGACGAAGAGGAGGGGGACAGAGATCCAGTGGAGATCAGGGAAGCTGACAAATGCTTCCTCAGAACCCCACACACCTGACTCTTGATGCCACTTGTTATATTTAATCTTGAGAGCTGCCCACAGAAGGACTCAGCACTGTTACGATAGGGCTCTATGGTCAAGAAACACCTCTGATGCCCTATTGTTTACACTGGAACACAAAAACTACCCAGGGTCCACCCTTTTGCTTTTATGAGCTAACAGATTTTTTGAAGAAATAGAAAAAAATTCGACTGCAGATTCACTGTCTTACACTCAATTGTATATGATCGTGGTTCAGGCATATAAAGGAGAATCAGAAGCTTCATATTGAACAAAATCATGGAAACGAAATACTATTAAGCGCGTAGTTGCACAATTAATCTAAAAGATACAGTTCTTACCAAGTATTCATCATCTAAAAACAAAAGCATATTAGGCATCCTTCTTTACATATATAAGTGGTTGGGGAATGGCGGTTAGAGGAATCTTTATTCACACATCAAATGAGAGGAAAAAAGGCAAGATGTGTTCTTTGGTTCCTCTAGTTGATTACTTCTCAAGCGCAGCCCCACAATGCGAGGCCCTGGGCAGTGCTTCCAAGGACAGTGCTTCCAAGGACTTCTGAGCATTCCTAAGCAGCAGCCACCCTGAGTTCATGGGTTTATTCCTTCAGCACGCATTTCTTGTGCCCCTGTTACCCTCAAGCACTGTTCTAGGTACAGGGGACTTACATGGAAGGGAGAGAGAGTGCTCAGTGAACTTAGTGACCAACATCTTTTTTCTTCCCTCTGAAAAGCATGGGATGTTCAGAAGTCCCCAACGGATGCTTACCCCCCTCCTTCCCCTCCCCTTGGATTTTCTGCCGCCTCCTGGGACACGTCTTGCTTATAATGCTGAGTCAGCCAAGGACAGAAGGTGTGCTCCTTGCTGGATTGATCACTTCTCCGATTCAGTGGTTCAAGCTGAGCAACTTTTAAGGGGAGGTTCTGACCCGTTCCAACAAGAAAAATTCACTTAGTTTTCCACATAATGTTAAGTACGTATCTGGTTATCATAGACCCAGTATTGCCATCCTTTGTGAGCCCTTCTGTTTATGAAGGACCCCATTCAAACAAGGAACGGGAGAGAATGCACACTTTAGAGACCTTTCCCCCCTCAGTTCCTATGTCTTTTATTTTTCCCCAGCACAAAAAGATCTTAAAATTTGTTAAAATGTGAGAAATAAAGAGTAATCTGATGTTTTATGCTATGTAAAATTCTCAATGTGTATTTTTTTCCTGCTCTTAACAAGATTGCTTTAAAAAAGGAAAAATCTGCACATAGTTCATGTTTAATCCAAGAGTGCTCTGACTTGATTACCTGACGAGTGTCACAGGCTTGTTGAATACTGTGTGAGACTCTCTCCAATGCCCGCAGCCCCTCCTTACAGCCGCACCCCAGCCCACCTTTACCACTCTGCACAGTTCTTAGACGTTGCATCACATAATGTGTCCTGGCATTTTGTCTGATTTCATGACCGGCTTAATGACTTTAAGACATTTTTTCTCCTCACTTTACAGTTAGAAAACTCTGAGAAGGCAGCACTATTCCAGGACGCTTTTTTAAAATGAAGGCAGGGTGGTTATCACTGAGCACGATATTGGGAGCTGGTGTTTACTGCTTGCTTCCTCATTGCAGGGCAGACCTCTGGACGGTGACTCGCCGTACAATCTGAGGGAACCGGTGAGTCATCGCTTCTATGGTTAAGAACTGTGCGGTGTTTGCATTGATAAAAAAGGGGCAATGGTCAGGTTTTATTACACTAAGAACAATTCCTAAGTAAAATCTCATTTATTTGTCCCTGCTGGGGGAAGAGCAATAAAAAAATAGTTATGAATTATGGTATATTCAAAAATGAAGTCAGGGATAGTGTAAGTGGGAAGAGCACAGGACCAATCCAAGTCCATGATTTTGACTCTGCATATTGGCATGGCTTTGGGCAAATACTTAATATTTCTGAGACCTAGTTTTATTATGTGTTATCTGAGAGGGTTGGATGAGACAGTCTCCAATGTTGCTTCCAACAATTAGATTTATGGTTTTATTACTTTTCTGCACCTGTGTCCATTTATTCAACAAGTATTTGGTGACTCCAAGCGTAAGTATGAACCAGGCGCTGTGCTGGGTAACAGAGACTGAACTCCACTCAGCACCCCTGCCACCTTTCAGTGAACCACACCACCCTGCTGTCTGTAGACAGGACGGCTCTGCTCATAACCCCCAAAGATCCTGGTTCTTTTGAGGCCACAGATTCCTGGGTAGATTTCTATTTCTCAAATACCTTTTGTTACTATGTTACACTTTCAGGTGACAAAAAAAAGTCACACTTGTTCAGTCACCATGCATGGTCTCTTACTGTCTCTTGCAGTGCATCCAAGGATGTCATTTTTGGAACTCTGTAGATCAGGAAAACTGTGCTTTAAAGTGTGTAAGTATTAACTATATTTCTTTTTTGATACTAATGTTTCCCCTCAAGAGAAAAGTTGTCTAAGTGGATTCCCATTTGAATTTCCATTGGCTTTCAGTTAGTTGGCTTGACTCTAAAGGGAAAATAGAGTACATAGTAATCTGGAAAAACTGAGATCACCATTACTAACACAACTGGAAACCAAGGAAGGTTAACACAAACCATGAAACCCCAGGGATGCCAGTTGCTGCCGCCTAGAAAGGCCGTTTAGTGGGATGTAAGGTATTTGCTTCATTTCCTGGTCCTGCACTTCTCAAATGTTAATTTACACTTAACGGGGGATCTGTTGAAATGCAGATTCTGATTCAGTAGGTCTGGGAGGGACCTGAGACTCTGCATTGATAACAAGCTCCCAAGTGAAGCGATGCTGGTGGGCTCCAGACCCCTCTTTGGAAAGCAGGGCCCTAGGTTATGTCCAAAATATCTCTGTAGGGAACCTGGTAGCCATTTAATCCAGAGGTCACAAGCACCTAGGTTTATTTCTCTTTCTGTAGGAAATACATCCCCCCGATACTTTATTTTTTCATTTACCTCGGCTTTGCCCCTTAGTGTGTGACTTAGGTAAGGTGCTTAACCCTTGATACTGTACTTTCCTCATCATTAAATTAGGATAATAACCGCATCTCCCTTCTAAGGACAGTGCTTGATGCACCGTAATTACTCAACTGCACAGATAAAAACTGTGTAATTTAAAAGTGGGTTGTATTGCAGGTTGTTCAGGTCACAGATTAAATCAGTAAGGTTTTGGTAACGTTGGGTAATATCATTTTCTATCAATTACTCAAATTGTAGCATTGAGATGTAAATAAGGACACTGGCCTCCTCTGTAGCCCTCCTGGCTGTTCCTGTGTAGATGTCCCGCAGATCCCCTTCACAGGAGCTCACTCACACCCACTCTCAGGGTTACGACCGGGTGCTTCATAGGGCGGAAGTTACCAGAAGGAGAGGCAGGAGCCGCCTGGACTTCAGAGCCATTGCGCGCCCTGCAAACCCTCCTGCCTCTCCTTGGCAGCACTCCTTAGAAATGGCAGTTGAAATCGTGGTTTGTCTAGTTATGTGCTTTGTCCCAGCATGTGAGCCCGTCAGGGCGGAGGCCCTCGGTCCTGTTCACACTGTTTCCGGCGCTGAACACAGTGAGGGGCAGATAGTAGGTGCTCAGCCAGCACTGAAGAGCGGGTGGAGGGAAGGCACCAGCTGTGCTGAGAAAGGGCCCAGGAGCAGGGTGGGCGCGGGCGTGGGCAGCCCGGCGGGGCGGCCTGCTGGCCTCTCTTAGCTGCAGCAGCTGGTGCTTTTCATCCCGGTTCTGTCCCCCCTGGGCACCTGCCAGCACCCCTTCATTCTCTCACTGGGCCCATCACAGATGACTCATTGCTTGACTGGGGCGTTCTGGAAGGCATCACGCTCCCCATTTTCTCAGTGATACAAACAACATAACTTTCCAGCTGTTTCTTCGGTGGCCTGTCTGGACAGAAGGGCCAGCTCTGGGCTCCCTTGTTTTGAATTGTTGAGGTTTTTTTGTTTGTTTGTATGTTTTTATTGGTTGTTTGCCGATGGTGGGATAAGAAATTTATTCGGAAGAAATGTAGAGCTAAGTGTCGTTAAAAATTATATACAGCTTTAAGGATTTTAACTGGTTTTGCTTTCCTTTTTTCCCGTGCAGAATGATACCTATGCCACAGTTTGTGAGGTAAGTTGGCAATTCCTATAGAAAGGATGTCATCCAGCTCCATGTCCTTATGCCTTGTTCAAAAGCTGGTGAGACAGGAATGAAGAAACCTGGTCATTGCTGGGGCACAGAGACACTCTTGGGATGACTCTGGGCGTAAAGATGACTGTGTGATTCCATTCTGACACAAGTACTCACTGTGTTTTGTACATCTATGTGCATATATATGACGCACATAAAGAGGCATAGGTGTGTATATGTGTACACACATTCATATATACACATATATTACTCTGATCTGGTTTGAAAAAACCTAATTCCCGAAGCCCGGGTGGGAGAGAGGCAGGAGCAGCTGCAGGAGTGTCCTTATTTCTGCTGATTTTATTTTTTCCCCCATAAAGCATATGCTCTATCATTAAATACAATGCATTAGAAAAGAACACTTTAGTTGCATTTTTTCCCCCTTATTTGACAAACTCCTTTGACAACATTTTGAAACACAGCTTTTTTCTTTCCCTTGCTACGCTAGTAAAGGAGTTGCTGACTCTGGCTGCCCAGGGCTCCTCTCACTTCGCGCCACCAGGTCCTTCTCCAGGCAGCTCCCCCAGCACTTGATTTTCTCTACTCCTTCAGAAAGACCTTAGGACTTTGACCATTTTTTACTCAATTTTCTTTAACTTAATTGGTTCTTCAGGATTCATTTTAGATTATTGACAACAGGTATTTATAACTACTTTATTTCTCAGTTCAAATGTCCTTAAAACCAGAAAACAGAACTAACTTATCTTGCCTGAGGAAGGGGTACAAATGACCACCCATTAGTAAAAGAGAAAAATTCCCCTTTAATAGAGAACAGAAATAAAAACAAAACATTTAAATTGGAATGCTTTCTCAGTAGTCTGTGATTATTCTGTACTGAGTGGTTTTTCCTTGGGAGTGGAAGCTGGTGGGTTGGCTGAGAAGAGGTAAAATGCGAGGCAAAAGTTGCCCCTATGTAAATAGACAAAGAAAGGTCTTTTCTGGTTGAGATTAAAAATACAAAACCAGAACCCTTTGATGTGATAAAAGCAAAGTGAGCTAAAACAAAAACAAAAATTCGGGCACAAAAACAAAACCAAACAACAAGAGCCCCAGGAGGACGGTGTGTAGAAAGCCAGAGAGAGTTCAAGCCTCACGAACGCCCCGGGTTGGATGGCTGATGGGATAGTTCCCTCGGATCCATTACGCTGCCCAGTAGTTTGTGTTTCCATAGTCAGTGCTAGCTATATTTCCAAATAAACGTTATTCCATCTCTTTTCTTCTTCCTCAGTTTTTTTTTCCTTGCTGCCACTTGGTATATTTATTCCTTACAGATAATAAATGCGTTGAATGCAGTTTACTGAAACCTGCAAAGATGTGAAAAGTATATTAAACCCTTAGGCTAAATAATCCTGAGCCCAAACTGAGATGTTTAAATTAATCCTTAACTGAGCAAACCTGGGCTTATCAGGCTCTGCTTCCTCTGCGCGCACAGATCAAATATTGGACAGCTAGTGTTTGAAAATCGCAGCCCTCTCCCTGGGGTGATTAGGGCAAGTGCACTGTCATCACGAGAAACAAGAGCATGTTGTCCTAGGTATTATAAGTTGAATGAGACCAGGAAGACTGATCATGATTGTGTTGTACTTTTACAATGTGTGTCTTTTCTCCTTTTTTGTTTTCTATAGCTAACGCTAATACATCTGTTAAGAGGTGCAGGAAATTTGTGTCTCAGTCACCAAAAATGTTTACTCCGGCTTTGGTTAATGAGATATGTTAATCATCATTGTGCTTTTGTAGACCTTAACATTTAATGTTGGTATTCAGACCTCCATTAAAATGTTCAGTTACTATAAGGAGTATAGTCAGTTTTTAATTGTTCAAGAAAGGCATGGGTATATGAGATAAATAGGTATAATTTTAGGCCAGAGTTTTAGGTTATTAGCTCACCAAACCTTTGACCGAGATGGCAAATATAATTGCATTGTTGAGCTCAGTGTTTTTTCAGACTGAGGTGTGACCCATTAAAGGGTCATAAAGTCAATTTAATGAATATAGTCCCAATAAGCAAATGAAATGGGATAAGATAGACTAGACTAGACTAGACTAATAGAACTGAACAGAACAAAGACTGCATCACAAGTACAGGATTTCTTTTTGGGGTGAAGCTGTTCTAAAATTAGGTTGTAGTGATGATTGTACAATTCTGTGAATATACTAAAATGCACTGAGCTGCGTGCTTTAGACGGGTGAATTTTATGATGCATGAAATGGATCTCAATAAAACTTAAAACGGGAAGAAAAGTAAATACTGTTTCTAGAATGCATTTTCCCCAACCTGTATGTGTGCACTAAGTTGTTTCATTTCATGTATTTTGGAATCTGAGACATGATTTTAAAAGTTTGAAAGGTGCTGTTCTAATCCCACTGGCAAATGGGAAGTTTATTACTGTTGCAATAATTGGTATACAGTTATATATCAGGTGTTCAGATTTCAGAATTTAGTTGAAGCTTATCAGCCCAAGCAGTACAAAGTGTGCCCTGACCGGCGTGCGACCTGTCTCCCGCAGCGAGAGTCGTGTGAGGTCGGCTGCAGCAGTTCTGAAGGTGCATATGAAGAGGAAGTCCTAGGTAAGTGGGCGTAGGCAGAGTTGGCGTAAAGGCAGACAGACAGACCAATGGACTAGGATGGAGAGTCTGGAAATAAAACCTTCCATATATGGTCAAATACCTTTGACAAGGCTGCCAAGACCATTCAACTGGGATAAAGACAGTCTTTTCAACAAATGGTGCTGGGAAAACTGGATACCCACATGCAAAAGAATGAAGCCGGATCCTTAATATACAAAAATTAACTGAAAATGGATCTATAAACTAAATGTAAGACCTAAAACTATAAAAAAATCTTAGAATAAAACATAGAGCAAAAGCCACACAACAGTGGACTTGGCAATGATTTCTTGAATATGTCACCAAAGGCACAGGCCACAGAAGAAAAGAAAAAATAGACAAATTGGACTTCATGAACATTAAAACTTTTTACAGTAAAAACAACAACCAACAGAATGGGAGAAAATATTTGCAAATGATATGTCTGACAAATGATTAATATCCAAAATATATAGAGAGAACTCCTAAAACTCAACAACAACAAAAAATAAATCAATCTAATTTAAAAATAAGGAAAGAACTTAAATAGATGTTTATCTAATGAAGATATAAAAGGGGCCAATAAGCACATGAAAAGATGCTTAACATCCCTAATCCTTAGAGAAATGCAGATCAAAAGAACAATGAAATACCACTTCACACTCATTAGGATGGCTACTCTTAAAAAAAGAACAAAACCCCCCAGAAAAGTAAAAGTGTTTCAGAGGATGTGAAGAATCCTGTACACCGTTGGTGGGAACGTTGGCACATGGTGAATGAAATCCTGTTTTCTCCCCAGAAAATGCAGACCTCCCCACTGCACCCTTTGCTTCCTCCATTGGAAACCAAAGTGTGACATTACGATGGAAAGCGGCCAACATCTCTGGAATAAAATACATCATCCAGTGGAAATATGCACAACTTCTGGGGAGCTGGACTTACACGGAGGTATGAAAAGCTGCCCAGGTACTTAAACACAGCCTCCCCCCCTAAAGTTAGTAAAAATGCCAAATTACAGGTATAGACATTCTGGAGAAGATTCAAGCATAAAATGAGTGGTTTGGAGCAGGTGAATTTTAGTCTCTGCTACTCTGTAACATGTTAATGCTAAGTAAGCCCTTTGTTTTTGAGGAAAATATATTATAGGACAATACATTATTCCTTCAGCACAACATCACATAACCAACTACTTGTATCATTGGTCGTTATCTGCCCATCCCATTTAAAATGATTCTAACTAGGACAGAGGGCAGGAAGGTCATCAGAACTGTCCCTTTTAGGAAAGCATGAGCCAGTTCAGAGAAAAATATTCCCAAGACACCAAGAATATTGACATAGAAAAATTAAAGTAAATCCTTGTGGTAAATGTGAAATAACTGAACCCATGATTTCGCACTGTTGAAGAAGGGAAGAGTCTCTATGTGAATTATTCAGACTGACACCTGGAGGGCTCAGCTCTAAGCTCCAGACCTTCATTTCATCTGGTCTGGCAGGTGCCGTGTCACCCCTTATCCAAACAGCCACCCATCGTCTCCAAATTAATCTGTGTCCTGGAGTCACAGTGTATGGTGGTGATCCTGCAAGTGCTGACGATTGCTCTCTTGTTGATGCAGGCCGTGTCCAAGCCATCATATGTGGTAGAGCCCCTGCATCCCTTCACCGAATATGTTTTTCGAGTGGTTTGGATCTTCACGGCCCAGCTGCAGCTGTATTCTCCCTCAAGTCCCAGTTACAGGACTCATCCTTATGGAGGTATGGCATGCACACGCGGCTTAGGAAACAGATTATTCCAAAGCTTTGGTTTAATTTGTTTTTATTTTAAACAATGAAATAAACCTATTCCTTTAATTGATCCATTCAACTATTGAGTTTCTATGTGCCAAGTAGTGGTCCAAGTGCTCATCAAACCTCTGTGGTCAAAGCAAAAATCCCTGGTCTTTTGGAGCTCCCATTTCGGTGGAAGAGAAATTAAGCCGTCAGCATAATAAGTAAGGAAAGTATATTGTAAGTGGGAAGGTGCTGTGCACTATGGTAAGGGGAATGTTTGGAGCAGGGTCTGTCCTTTGGGGGGTTGGAAATGGGGGGTTGAGGGGAAGGAGAGTCAGGTTGCAGTGTAAAAAAGGTGGTCAGAGTGAGGCTCCGTGAGCAGTTAGGAGTTGTGGGAGGTTTTAAAGCAGAAAAGCAATTGTTTTACACACTCCCTAAAAAGACAATTTTGGCAACAACACATGGAATTGATTGAGGGAATGAAAGAGATTGCAAAGTACAGAGGCAGAGAGACCAGCTGGGAGGTTCTTAGAATACATTTTATAATACGTTTTATCGGAGATGACTAAAAGAAATAGTGCGCATGTTGGTCCTTTTTTGGTCTCTCCTTTTGAAGATGTGACTCATATCAGGAGAAGGGTGCATGGATGCCTGGGGCAGGAGAGCTGTGTGGCACCCTCACCCTCAGCTAGCTGAGGGCACCTGTGAGGGCTTGCTCCAGGCCAGACGCCAGCTGCCCCAGCCCTCAGCTCCGGAGATTCAGCTGTGCGCAGGGGCCCTCAGGTTGAACTAGGCCTTGGACCTAGGTAGGCACAGCGGACAGATGAAGCTGATTGGGCATGTCCCCCTTCCCCGGTTAGTGTCCCTTTCTTGCTGGTTGATTTTCGGGTAAGTGTGGCCATTTCTGCTGGTTATTCCGTGACCATTCCCTCAAGCTGACACTGGGACTGGGCTGGGGCCATGTTTGCAACGTTCTAGATCCGAGTAGAATACATGCAGCCTTCTTTGTTCAGAGAAGTGCCTCGTGTACTTCAACTGTGCTGGGTCATTTTCCAGTGCTGGAGAGATACCATGGGCCAGGGCCTAGGGCTGGTCAAATTAAAGTAGTTAAAGGAGCAAATATTGCTTTCCATCTCTGGGCCCTTCTCCTGGCTATGCAAGCCCACCTGCCCTCCAGGTGCCCCAGGTACCCTTTCCATGGATAGCACCTCATGCTTCAGTTCTCTCGCACTTTTCTAGCCACATCAAAACATAAAGTTACCTGCGTGTGTTCCGTTGCCTCATGGCCCTATTCTTGTTTAGCTGTGGGAGTGATATGATTTTAGATGGCATGACTGCCTTGTCATCAGGGCCCTTCTGTAGATCACTTCTTAACCCAACAGAATGGTTTTGGGCAAGGAATACCTTGCCTGACCTGACCAGCCTTTCAGGGAGGGTTTTTGTGGGGAAAATTTGGACAATAATTGCACCATGTAGGTGGTATCTAACTTGCTCGAAGTGGAGCAGATGATATCTAGGCATTAACCCTAATGAGTTAAACTTTTTGACATAATTCAGTGGGTGGTCATTCCTACTCCCTTCTTCACCACCGGGACGGAGTGTACAGAACAGCGGAGTGAAGCAATGTTTGTGTTTACCAAAGACTAGTCGGAGAGTCGGGGAGGGGTTGTATCAGAGAAGGGCTGCGTCGATTAAAGGCCATTTTATTTTATTTTATTATTTTATTTTATTTTTAACTTTATTTTTATTGTTGATACTATTACAGATGCCCCCTACCCCCCTTTCCCTTTTTAAAAACCCATCCAGTGTGAGGGCTGAACTACCTCATTTCTCCCAACTCTAACGAATCAGGGGTGATACAGAGCGTTTGTCAAAATGTTCAGAGGGCGAGAAGTCTACTAAAGAGCAAAGGGACATCAAAGTACGTCTTTCTTTGGAGAGAGGAAGTAGAAGAGTGTGGTTTCAGGGGCTGGGAAAAGTAGGTGGAGACATGCATGTTAGATCATTTGTTTCCTTTCTGTTCTGTGCCACTTAGGTAGCTTTTGAAGTCTATGAGTGGATGCTGAATTAATTAATTCATGCTCCTTTAATTCTCTGCAAGGGAGGGAGTGTAGCTAAAGTACAGTCAACCTGGATTCCAAGGGGCCCTGGGATCCGGGGGAAGGAAGGTTGTCTGGCTCATCAGAGGTGGTGCCAGCAAAGGTGAAGCAGACTGTTCTAGCTCAGGCTTATCTGAACCCATATCTTCAGCTGGAACTAGTCAGGCATAGCCCTCTAGTGTGTGAAAAGGCCCCGGGACTTAATTCTTTTAACTAGTGCTAATCATTGACTCAGTTTTGTTACAGATGCTCTTCTCCCTCCCGACTTGGTCTCATCCCACATTCAGTTCTTTTAAGTCTGGAGATTTTTGACAACTTTTTCTTAGAATATTTATCCTATTTGTATAGTTCCGCATTTAATTCTAGTCCATAAAGTAGAAGTGAGGACAATAACGTTTGAAAGAGTCCCTTGGGAAAGTAGCTAACTCGTAAGATTTAGGATCAAGAGTTGTAGCTCATAGATATCTTACCACCTTCTCTCTATCACTTATTTGGAATATTAATAAAAGTATTTCACTTATGTACTTTTCAAAAAAACAGGACATTGTTTTCTATCCTATTTAAAAACATAGGCCCTGTACATGTTCCTGCTCATCCTGTCACCATTATCTCTTCTAGTTCCCGAAACTGCTCCTTTCATTAGAAATATTGAGAGCTCAAGTCCTGACACCGTGGAAGTGAGTTGGGATCCACCCCAGTTCCCAGGCGGGCCTATTTTGGGTTATAACTTAAGGCTGATCAGCAAAAACCAAAAATTAGATTCAGGAACACAGAGAACCAGTTTCCAGTTTTACTCGACTCTACCAAATACCACCTACAGGTAAGAATTAAGTGATGTAAAGAAAATGTAACCGGCATGGCTGCAGGCGTGAGAATTATTTAAGCAATGTGGCTAAAAAATAGTTTAAATGTATTTTGAGGAGTTCCATTGAATATGTACTGTTGGGGTGAAGGTATTGTGTTTTTCCTCAAGTTTGCATGCTTACCAGATCACCATCTTAAGCAGAAACATTCTCAGGTATTTCTATTATATTCAGAGGATCCTTATAAATATGGGCTAATAAAAGACATCATAAATACCATGATGTTTAATTCAACATAAAAAAAGTAAGGAGGTGAAATTCTGTTAATGGTATTTTTTATTAACCATTAAGGGTTATTATTTTATTATTGTTAGCTTCTCTAGCATTTACTAAGACCCTTTAAATTAGGGTAGGAATGGGGGTCATGTAGATAGCTGAGTTCAGTTTTTGACCTCTGTGACCCTGAGCTGTTCTATGGGAAATGCAAACAAGGATGTGATTGATGGTCATTTTAGTGCCCAGCACTGGCACCAAGTAACTAGATACATGCATTGTCACATTGTCCCCCAAATAACACAGTATTGCTCCTTCTATTTTTATCTCTTGTTCACACCATGCCATGTGAAACACATCTCTCCAAATTGTCTTTGGAATAGGTTTTCTATTGCAGCAGTAAATGAAGTTGGTGAGGGGCCAGAAGCAGAATCTAGTATTACCACTTCATCCCCAGCAGGTATGGACCAAGGTGCTCTTCTGTTACACAGAACTTGGGGTGGCAAGGATGGGTTCAGATTTCAGAGGTCCTGGGTCATCTGGTGTTCATCCAGATCCCACCTTTTCTACTCAAATGGACACTGACTTTTTGGTACTTGGTAAGCTTTCAGTTTGACAAATAGAAGTAAGTTGTTAGATGGAAAGAATTCACATTAAAATTTAGGAATTTAAAAATTAAAACATTCAGGGATTTTAAAAAATGGCCTCAAGCAAATCCTTGGTTTCAGGTAAAATCACTAGTGACTATGACTCACATTTACACACTTAGGGATAACATATAATCTTTCTGCCTTAACCCCCATTTTATATTGTGTATCATCATTTAATATATACCAGATATCTTTTCTTCCAGTCTCCTTAAGGTTTTCAAATATATCTGGACTTAATAATTTTTTACCATTTTGTATATTCAGTCTACCAAATTAGCTTTTGTTATTATTTTATAAGTACCTTTTTTTGGCCTTTGGCATTTTAACAGTTGCCTCGAGAGACTGAATACTTATTGCATGATACCTAAGTGAGCAAAATAATAAATGAGAATGCTTTCTAAGAAGCACCGGAAATATTTGCGGGGAACTAGTAAAAGAGTTTTGAATAACACAGAGATTAAGAATTTTAGAAGCCTGCTGTCTGTTTTCACTAAAGTCCCATTTGCTGGCTTACTGCCCCTTACCTAACTGCGCACACCTATGCCCGCGGGGATTGAATGTCATCTGTCACCAGCCTTTGTTTTCTTTGGCTGTTACTAGGCTCTGGGAAAGGAGAGGTATTTTTGCTATGCAAAACACACGTCCAAAGGTCAAGTCAAATATAGAGCGGGCTTAAGGTTGTCGTTGCTGTGATTATTGCATAACATTTATTAATTGCCCTAAAAGCATTCACCAACCAGCACACCTTTCATCAGTCTCCAGTGGAGCAGGACATCAAGCAGAGCTCTGCAGTCCTCAAATTGCATTTCTCCAAGGATTTATCTCCTGCCTCAAAGGGAGAGATGTTGAGGACAAATTGAAGACAACCAACATCTGTCTCTGTGTGTGCGGGCTGTGTGACAGTGCACCCCGGCCTCGGCTGGACCACCTCCACAAGCAGTCAAATTCTCATGGCTGCGCACAAGGGGCTGACCTTCTCTAGGGGCAAGGCTTTGAGAACAGTGATGCCCATGTGATGTTATTTTGAGGGCATTTAGGGGCACACACACATGCCACCCACTTGACTGACTCTGTACTCCCTACCCCAATCATAGAATAAAGTGATTTATACCACAGTTGAAATGCCCCAGTGCCTTCAGAGAAAATCTGACCAGTCTCTTTCGAGTGCTAGTCCCCTTGCTTTGGAGGGTGGCATTGATCTGTTTGTGTCAATATGCATATCGTTGGGGTTGTCTCTCCGTAAATCGTGTTGTTTTAGTTCAAGAAGAGGAACAGTGGCTCTTTTTATCCAGAAAATCTTCTCTAAGAAAGAGATCTTTAAAACATTTAGTAGATGAAGCACAGTGCCTCCAGTCAGATGCTACACACCCTAATATTACAGGTCAGTATAATAGAGGGAGATGTTTCCTTAATGTGAAAAGAAAGATCCACATTGACTTCTATTTTAATCTCTTTATTAAAAATTAAAGAAATAAATTACCTTTTAGGTAGGTTTTTTGTCTGGCACTATATAATAACACACATGTATTTACCTGGTCTTCTAGGAATATCAGTTAATGTCCACCAGCAAGCTGTTTATTTCTCTGGAGGATCTCTCATATGGGCAAAGGAGGCTTCCAACATGTCTGATGTGTCTGACCTGAGAGTTTTTTACAGAGGTTCAGGATTAATTTCTTCCATCTCCATAGACTGGCTTTATCAGAGAATGTATTTCATCATGGATGAGCAGGTTAGTCTGAGACTTTAAAGTCAATAACCAGATACTGATATTCACATGTATGTTATGGTATATTTATAAGTAAACATAGTTCTTTCATTCAATAAATACTCATTGATTATTTACTATGTCTTAGAAACTAGGTTAGCAATGAATCATAGGTCTGGCCTATAGGAAGGTCTAGACTTGTCCTAGTACTAATCTTGACCTACCATTAAATCATCTTTATTGTGATTTTTAGAGCCATGAGTTTATGCTAATGATAATTCATCTTCCATAAGATAGTGGTGGTACATGTTTTATCAGTGGGTAGGACTGCCCATCATGGTCAAAATTAGCTGCAAGCATTTTAAATTTAAATTATATAATAACCAGGGGTAACTTTAGTAGGTCTCCAAAAACCAATATTACTGAAATCTGAGAAGACACAGTCTTTTTAAAAAAATATTATTATTATTATTATTATTTTTTAAAATATATCTTTCTTTATTGATTTCAGAGAGAGGAAGGGAGAGGGAGAGAGAGATAGAAACATCAATGATGACAGAATCGTCATTGATCAGCTGCCTCCTGCATGCCCCTGACTGGGGATCCAGCCCGCAAGCTGGGCATGTGTCCTGGCCGGGAACCGAACTGCAATCTCCTGGATCCTAGGTCAATGCTCAACCGCTGAGCCACGTCCGGCTGGGTGAGAAAACACTCTTGAGGTGTTTCAAGTTTCTTTCTTCAAAACGGCAGGCTTATCGCAGTCCATATGGTTGGAAATCCATAAACTTGGATGGGCGTAACTATTAAACATAGTTGAGTGCCTTCCTAAGACAGGTACTTGTATTTCATTGATGCCAGCAGGATATGAAATCATTACATTACAGGATGTAAAACTGACTTTTAAGGGCATTTCCATGTTTTCAGAAAGTGCTCAGTGACCTGCACAATTCCAAGCATAGAACAGATGCTCAGGAAATATTTGGCCAAACTGCGTACAGACAGACACTAATCCTACTGATGAAATTTTGATTCCCTAGGCTTATGTCTGTGACTTAGAAAACTGCTCAAACATTGAGGAAATCACTCCTCCCTCAATTACTGCACCTCAAAAAATTGTGGCTGATTCATACAATGGGTAAGTGAGTTAGCCTTGTAAGTATGAATTGGCAAGAAACTTCGGGAAACTGGCTTGCTAATAAAGCATCACAGTACCAGATGGGTCAATCTATGTATCTTATCTCAAATTTAAATGAATCCAGGTAAAGTGTTCATTCTACAGGGCCAGGAGGGAGTTTCTTTCAGACTTGATCCACAGCTTCACTAGTTAGGTAGTTTTCCCTTTCTCATTCACAGTAAAATATGGGTATATGTGAAAGACCTCTTGTCTGGGACTCAGAGACCTGAGTTCTAAGTACTCTCACTATTTTATGGTGCAACTCAGGGTCTCATTGCCCCCTCAAAGAAGCCCTTCCTGCTCTATTTCCTCCTTTCATTGTACCATTTCTTTTGCTGAGCAACTCAGCACTAGTTAATTTCTCTGGTCTGGTTCTTAAATCTATCAAGAGGCTGATCAAGAATTCCTAGGAGACAAGAATGGATGGTTAACGACAAGTAAAACTTTTCCATTACAAATAACTATTTTTCCCTTTGCTGCAAATGAAGTGGACACATTTTAGCTCAGTTGTGCTGTTAAATTGCAATAGCGCCTCCAGCACATAACTTCATGTCTATGACCTTTATTTAATCCATCCATATGGAGATGACAATACCCCTCTGGGTTATTGTGAGGCTAAAATGACGTGTTCACTGTGAATGTATTTTGTGATCTCCAAATGCACATAAATGTGCAGAATGAAAACATAGGAAGTTACCTTGTAGTTTATTTCCTAACAAAGACCAGATAATTATAGGTTAGTACCTAATAAGCAAGCCAATGTTTGTAAGATTAAACACTTTTTCTTTCCTATAGGAATAAAGTTATTTTCATTTTGAATGAAAAAACAACAACAGTCCATAATACCTTTTATTTTTCACAAAACAACCTTCCTGAATAAAAGATTGCTCATTATTGATTTAAAATCAAGCCTTTCTAGTCATATTAATTCATAATTTACTAGATATTTATTTTAATATCTTAGGTTTGAAAGAATTACTGAATTATAGAAAAAAACTTAAAACCCTGCAATGTAGGGCGTCCTTTGGACTCTGGGTCTTATTTTCCTCATTTGTAGAAGTCTAAAATCCTATGAAGTGTACCTTTGTTGCTGGCAATTACACAAAACTACTCATTCTGAGGATAATGAACTTAAATCAGTTTCTCAAAATGCATCTCAGCAAGGTCTTTGGTGGCTCTTTTTTCCATAAATTTAAGATTGATTTGTGCTTAGGTTTTGAAATGTGGCTAGGAATAATAGTGATAATTAATAGTTATTAGTCACTTAATATGTGATTTCAAGCGCATTACTTCAATAGTTCATTTAACCCTTGCTCAGCCCCTATGATGTAGGTACTTTTAATATCCTAATTTTATAAATAGGAAAGCAAAGAACAGGGTGACTTAGTAATTGCCCAAGACCACACAGCTATTTGGGGATGAAACCAGTATGTGACTTCCCGCCCCAGGGCCTGTCTCCTAATCATCTCCCCAGGGACGTGAGATAGTTGGTTCTCCTGCTATTAAACATGGTTTCCTTCATGCTGTTGTTTCCACCATGGAATTATTAGCTCACTGGGCCTGTACTTACCATAGACCTTTTCCCTTCCCCGCCTTCCCCGCCTCGTCCTCTTACCTCTGTGTTCTTCCTCCCGCACCCCAGCCCTACGCATCTTTTTTTTCTTTTTCTTTCCCCCCCCCCAAATGGCAATGAACATTAGAAACAGGCTCTGCTTCCAGCCAGGCATGGCTCAGCGGTTGAGCATCGACCTAGGACCCAGGAGATGGGGGTTCGATTCCCGGTCAGGGCACGTGCCCCGTTGCGGGCCTGATCCCCTGTTGGCGTGCAGGAGGCAGCCGATCAATGACTCTCTCATTATTGATGTTTCTCTCTCTCTCTCTCTCTCTCTCTCTCCCTTCCTCTCTCTGAAATCAATAAAAGATATATTTTTTTAAGAAAAGAAAGAAACATGCTCTTCTCCCGGCTTCAGTATAAGAACTGTAATCTTCGCCCCATATCTTTTTCCTTCTGTCTACTCTGAGGCCCCTCCAAACTCCCTTAACAATTTGAATTTGGGAAACAAAAGCAGGGAGTTAAGATGAAGTCGCTTCTGCTTTCTGCCTGCCACAACTCCCCCTTAAGCTCAAGAACATAGGTTCCTATCTCAACATGGAGTTTATATCTCAGGGAATGTTCTAGCGCAGGGTCTTGTGCGTGTTGATAAAGGTTTGGAATAGTCTTCGGGACGACAAGAGTGGGACTGAACAGGACGAGGTCGATGATTTGACAGCGGTGATGAGAGTTCGAATCCTGCCAATCCATGGGTTTGTGATAAGAAAGATTTACTAAGCAAAGGTACGCTGTTGTCAGCATCTGTCGCCATGACCACAAGTCCAAAATTAGCTACATTCTAATTATTAGTTTTATGCTTTAGTTAAAATTCTGACAGATTTGATTATCAATGAAATGTTTCATCAGTGTTTCCTTTTTCATTATTAAAAATTCACCAGCATCACTACCTTGATGCCTGGCTCCAAATTATGTGTTTTTTCAAAATTCTTCCATTGGCTCCTTTCTTCTGATTACTAACTAGGTGGTTCTTCTTGGCTGTTTTGCTCATTTGTGTGGTATTTCTTCATGATTTGTAGAGTGGTAACCCTGTTGCTTCAATGGTAAATATTTTAAAAAGCTTAGTCTACTACAAAATGCAAAGTAGTTTTGCTAAATATGTATTTATGGTAAAATAATAACAAGTTTTTAAAAAAATGCTTGAAATGTTTTTGCTTTCTTCCATTTTATCATTTACAATGCATGGGAAATTTATTGACAGAATTAGACTTAAAAATATGTGGGGTTTTTTGGAGAAAAGTATTTTATAACAAATAGCATGTTTCGCTGTGTAACCATTATATGATATGCTTTCCTTTAAGAGTAGGTTCCATTTAGAAAACCTTTAAAGACCCTTTTTGTTTTTAAATTCTATGATTCTAAAAAGTCCTGTATAATACTGAGGATGCTGAGCATTATAAATGAGGCTGACATTTTCCAGTGTTTCAACTTCTAACTTAAAAGAATAGTGTACCTTTAGTACATATCTTTACTCTTTTGCCCCTTGGGAAGCCCTGCACTTATTAACTCTGGAGATAGCAGTGACTTATTAATTCTGATTGCACAGCTGATAAAGCAGTGGGCTGAGGAGGTGATTCATCTGCCCCTCGTGTCCCCGCTCAGGTATGTCTTCTATCTCCTGCGAGACGGCATTTATAGAGCAGATCTCCTGGTGCCGTCGGGTCGGGGCTCGGAGGCCGTGCGCATCGTGGAGAGTCGCTCACTAAAGGACTTTGCAATAAAGCCACAGTCCAAGCGAATCGTTTACTTCAATGACACCACCCGAGTCTTCATGTCAACATTTCTGGATGGCTCTGCTTCCCACCTGGTCCTGCCTCATGTGCCCTTTGCCGACGTGAGGAGCTTTGCCTGTGAAAACGATGACTTCCTTGTCACGGATGGCAAGGCGGTTTTCCAGCAGGACGCTCTGTCTTTCAATGAGTTCATCGTGGGATGTGACCTGACACACATAGAAGAGTTTGGCTTTGGGAACTTGGTCATCCTTAGCACATACACCCAGCCGTACCCCCTGCCGGCCCGCCCGCAGCAGCTCTCGGTGCTGTTTGGCTCCCACCAGGCCCTGGCTCAGTGGAGGCCGCCGGCCCTCGCCATAGGAGCCAGTGAGTGCCCCCTCCCCAGCGCCCCTATGGCCTCCCTGGGGAAAGGAAAGAAAGCCTGAACTGCTTGACACTCTCACTCAGTTTTGAGAACTCATAAGTGATTATTCATTCATCAACCACAAGTGCTACTTAGTTCAAAAAAGTTTTTACATGTTTATTCTGCATTTATTAGTTTTGTATTGGGAGGCTCTCTATATTTTCCACTTCTATCCCAACAGACTGGTTCAAACATTTATTGAGTGTCTATTAGGAGCCAGGCACTGACATTCTAGTCCGAGTAAATATTAGCCAGGGGGATAGAGTGCTTGGGTTGAGATTTTGTGTCCATCATGAACTTCTGTCTCTGGAGAGGCAGTCTGTGTGGTGGGTAAGTAGGTGGGCTCTGGAGCCAGTCTGCAAAGGCGGGTCTTGCCATTTATTAACAGAATGACCCTGGGCAAGTTACTTAACAAGTCCATGCATCAATTTCCACTACTGGAAAATGAGGATACTCAATATGACTTTCTATGGGATTGTCATGCAGATTAAATTAAGATGCATAAGTAGAACACCTAGCACAGACGTCAGCAAACTTTTTCTTTAAATGAAGGACCAGACAGTAAATATTTCAGCTCTGAGGTCATACGGTCTCTAATATAGCTACTCAACACTGCCTTTGTAGTGTGGAAACAGCCATAAATAATATGTAAATGAGTAGCTGTGGCTGTGTTCCAATACAACTTGATTTATACAAAACAGGCAGTGGGTTATATTTGGCCCCAGCACTGTAGTTTGCCAACCCCTGGTCTCCTAGACTATTTGGCAAACATTGTTTATTTTCTACTTTAAGACAAGATTAATTATGCCTGCTTGATGTATATCTCATAGACAGCTGAAAAGAATAGGCAAATTATTTTGTATTGTTTGGCTTCTGGAAGGAAGGTGCTCTGCAAGCACCGGGGATTATATTAGAGAGTCACCACAAAGCGTTAGTTTGTTAGGAGCCTGGTTCCACCTGGCGGTGCGAGAGAGCACCCCTCTGACCAGTCTCTGCAGCCAAGCACACAGCTTTGACAGGGGAACAGTGTCCTCTGATTTGTGGGGGATAATTTCTCCATCAATAAGCAAAACGAGTGGCGTGGGTAGAATGGACACTGTTCTAGACATGCTGTCAAACCAACCCTAATGATTAGTGGGGAACAGGTATTGCTGCTCAACTACCCTCCCATCAAGGTGAGGCTGTAGATGAATTTACTGACAGTCTTTTGTTTGCCCTTGCTGATGTCATCCTGGCCAATAATATTGGATAATTCTTCTGATTAGGCCCTTCCGCCTGGCAGAACTGGACTTACGAAGTGAAAATATCAACCCAAGACTTCCCTGAAATCACGCGTGTATTCTCTAACATAAGTGGGACGGTGCTTAATGTCCCCGAGCTGCAGAGTGCTACAAAATACGAGGTTTCTGTGAGAGCAAGTTCTCCCAAGGGGCCAGGCCCTTGGTCAGAGCCCTCGGTGGGCACTACCCTGGTGCCAGGTGAGAAAACATTCTTGATTTAGGGAGTGATTCTGGCAAAAAAAGGATTACTACCTGTGTTCCCTAAAATTAATCACTCCAAGGTGGTAAAGGAATTAGAATGAGGGTGTGATGATCTCTGGAGTATGAGTTTATCTGAGATTAGGAAAACACATAACGCATTGTGTGATATTATGTGTCTAGCCCACTATTTTAAACTTTCCAAGATAGTTTGTGGTAACAATGTAATTTACTTCTTCATGGTTTTCTCCTTTCTAATGGTTTATTAAGCCATAGCACTCCTTGAACTCTGAAGGTCACGGGGAGAGAAGTTGAGGGGCTGTGAATTATACTAAATTCCATCCTCTTGGCAGAAAGAAAATGGAAAGATAATTGTACCATTTATTCTGCTGTTGTTATCACAGTTGCTTCTGGGTGCTCTGAATGGAACTGTGGCAACCCATAGCCAAAGCAAAAAAAAAAAATCTGCCATGGTCATGACATTGCTATGGAGGCAATATCTCCACTCATTTTTCTTCATATTTCAAATATTTACATAAAAATCAGAAAGTATGTTTAATATGATATGTAATTCTATTAAGCAGGTACAATTGATACAATTGTTCATAGTCTTCCACAGTATTTTTAAAATGTTGATATTCTTTTACTTTATAAAGGAAACCTTAGGGTATAAGATGTGTGCCTAAAAAAGTGTGCTTTCTGTGATATTTCTTTCAATTTCTGTTTTTCTTTTTTATCAAATAGCTACAGAACCACCGTTTATCATGGCTGTCAAAGAAGATGGGCTTTGGAGTAAACCATTAAATAGCTTTGGCCCAGGAGAATTCTTGTCCTCTGATATAAGAAATGTGTCAGGTAAATACCAAGTCCCTTTACACTTGGAATGACAGGTTTTTACTCATTGGACTTCCTAAGCTATTCAATAAATCAAAAGAATTGAGTGTTTTGGTATTAGGCCAATAATGAAAGGAGGAAACCTTGACTGAACTATACTGCCAGTGGTAGTATTAAGAAAATGTTAGTTCTCAAGTAGGGATGCTATTTATTCTTTCATAAAATGTGAGGTTACTTACTGATTTATGCCCATTTCAGGAAGGCTTCAATATCCTTCTCATGTATTTTAATCTATCCATGTTGTCTCACAGTAACAACCTATCATGTTCCACTAAGACAGCTATGCTTCAGTAATTTATTGTGAGTTGGCTGTAAGACCGGAGCGTGGAAAGGCTGCATGAAGATATAAATAAAGAATAAGAATTTCCTGACGAATAGTATCGTTAAGTAACAAGTAGGTAATTTTGCCAGAAGATATTAGAACGAAGAAAAGTCTTCATTATAGGGCGATATATAGTGACCTTGCCAGAAGATGGCATCTTCTATAATTATCTAATTATTCAGTCTATTTGGTTGGCCATTAAAAGTACAACAGCATTTCTGACCAACAAAGGAGTTGGGCTTAGGAGATAGTGTGGCACTAATGGAAAGGCTGCTTTGGAGTTGGCTTGAATCTTGGCTCCCCCTCTTTGCACCTGTGAGATCTCAGGCAGAATAGATAATCTCACTGAGTCTCAGGTTTTCCATGTCAAAAATGGGGATAATTCCTATTTCATAGCTTTGTTTTAAGAATTAAGTGAAATATGTAGAAGTGCCTTGGATCAAGTTCAGGAAAGAAGAGATGCTTAATGAATATTAGTTCCTCTCTCTAGTTCCAGGGGTAAAGATTTTGGGATAATATTATTGAAATATTCTTGACCAATCCCTGAAGTTCTAGTAACCATCTATGTCAGCATATACTTTATAATTAGATTCAGGGGCATGTGTGATTTCTTGACTTGCTATGCTTATGTCAGCACATAAAAAAATAACTGCTGCCAATTCACTTTGTTTTGAGACATGGATTGGTATAACAACAGCCTCTACTACAGTGACATGAAAGGGGACGTTTATGTGTCGCTGCTGAATGGGACGGACATCTCAGAGAATTATCACATATCCAACATCGTGGGAGCAGGGGCCTTAGCTTATGAGTGGCTGGGTCACTTTCTCTACTGGGCTGGAAAGACGTACGTGGTAAGTTAAAGCCTGGCAGTGCCCACGTACATCAGTGACTTGAATGTTATTTTCATGATTTTTTTTCATACCAGTGTACTACCATTGCTATTCTTTATTTAATATTTGTCTTTAAGCTCCATGAGGGCAAGAACTGTGGCTATTATGTTTACAAGGTTTAGCACGCTGCCCAGCACATACTGCCAATACATATTTGTGGTTGAAAAATGAATGGATAAATGCAGCCATGTAATAATGACTGCAGTAAACTATTCAGAAATCATGTCGTCAGCCCAGCCGGCGCGGCTCAGCGGATGAGCGTCGACCTAGGATCCAGGAGGTCACGGTTTGATTCCCGGTCAGGGCCCAGGCCCAGGTTTCGGGCCCGATGCCCAGCAGGGGGCGTGCAGGAGGCAGCCCATCAATGACTCTCATCACTGATGTTTCTCTCTCTCTCTCTCTTCCTTCCTCTCTCTCCAATCAATAAAGATTTTTAAAAAAAGAAAAAAGAAATCATGATGTCATTTGAAAATCATTAACTGATCATGTGATTATGTTTTATAGATACAAAGGCAGTCTGTGTTGACAGGACACACAGACATAGTGACGCATGTGAAGCTGCTGGTCAATGACATGGCGGTGGATTCGGTTGGTGGATATCTCTACTGGACCACACTGTACTCAGTTGAAAGCACCAGGCTGAATGGAGAAAGTTCCCTTATACTGCAGGCACAGCCCTGGTTTTCTGGGAAAAAGGTGACAAGTTAGAAATAAAATCTGATTATTTAATAATTCTGAATAGTGCCGTTGTAGTTATGATAGTACTGTTTCTGCTTATTGTGGGTGGTTAAGGTAGAATCTGAAAGGAAATATTGTTACAGTAAGGTCTTGGTGTAAGCAAAATTCTCTAACTTTTATTTAATTGTCATACGTGTTTAGTTTAAAAATTTAAAATATAACACGGAAATGTTTGTAGTTTGCCTTACCTCGAATGGTCCACACTTAAAAGCGTTTTATTTTCTCATTGTTTTTATAGACTCATGAATTCTGTTGCGTATATTTAAACTTGTTGGGTAGTAATTAGGTGTTTTTTATTTTTGATCAGTTTTGGAAGTTGACTGCTCTAGAAACTGTCTGACCCATAGGCAAATTATTTGGCTTCTCTCTGTGTATTTTCTTATCTGAATAATGGGAATATTAACAATTATTCTCAGTTACCACTCAGGCTTGTTGCAAAGATTAAATGAGATAATTCATGGGAAGTAATGAAAACAGTTCTAAACACATGGTAACTGCTTAATAGTTAAGCTCTTATTATTGTAACTCAGCCTAAATAACAACTTGATACAGGAATATTTCTAAAACAAATATTATTTTTACTTCCTCAGTTTCTAGAATCAGTGCCTAGTTTTCTTGATCCTGTTTAGCTACCTTCTATGTATCCATCTAAATTTCTGAATTTTTGTTTTTTCTGATTATAATAGTAATATATGTCTACTGTAGGAAATTTAGAAATTACAGAAAAGCGTGAAGAAGAAATAAATCATTCATACTCTTTCTATCTAGGATATTTCTTAAATTTTTAAAATGTTTAAAGTTTTTTTGTTAATGGAAGTAAAATATGCATAATACAGATATATCAAGTCATTTATAAACAAAGAAACAAATTATTGAGTCAGTTGATCCTCAGTTTCATAGGATATATGAATAATAATTCACAAGACATTTAAAGGGACCTGATGTGCATATAGAAACTGTAACATAGATATTTAAAAGAAATAGATATTTACACACCATATCCAGAAATTAATCATTCCTATCAAAAAATAAAATTTTGGAGCTGCTTGAGTTTGAATACAAAGAAAGTATTTTTTATGTCTCAATAATAAATGTTGGGGGAGAGCACTTTTATTTTTGTAAAAACATATTAAAGGTAATATCTCAAGAGTAACTTCCTATCCCTGGGGCTTTGTCAGTAATTTCTCCACGGCTCTGAGCTGGTGTTGGAGCTGTTTCCACTGAGGAAAGCTCCGGAGTGGCCCTGGGGCTTTTCCATAAATGAGTAGATCTTAGGTTTCTCAGCATGCTTGGTGATATACACCTTTCTTTAAACTCCTACTCAAACCCTGTCAGAGGCGGCGAGTGTTGCTGCTGCCTGTGAAACCCGTGTTCTGGTCCACGGCGTGATGTCTTATCCCTCTGCCTCCATTAATGCTACTGGGCATTTTGAAGGCAACGCATTTTGCGCCAGGCAAAGTTCTCTCCATGTCACTGTCCTGAATGTTAGTCACAGATTTATCACGGAGTCATAAAATACTTTGCAATCAACAGTTCTGATAAAATAGTGAGACAGTTATTTGTAGAAAAATTTACAGTATTTGTGTGATGCTAAAAATATAGTCATCGGCCTTAATCCTGTCTGATACCTCTCAGTGCCTAGACTGCCACAGGGAGAACCCACTACTCTGAGGTCAGACTCGGGCAATCTCAGCTTGTTTGAAGAATACCTATAAAGCCAAGAAAGCAAGAAAGATCTCTTAGATTGTAATTTGTATCTCACGCAGCCTAGTCCATAGGAGAAACACTTTCCTCAGGCCTCTTCTAGACAATTGGGCATAAAACTAAGACAGGATGGTAACAAGAAGTCAAAGAGAGAGTAGTAAGAAGTGGTTTTCAGATGTCAGCTAGAAATAGGACTTTATATATATATGACTTTATCCAGTTATAACACATAAAAACTCTGTGTATTGTATTTTTAAAATGTGTCAGGGTGGTTTTGGTTATAATGAACAGAAGATACAATTTAAAATGGTTTAAACCATTGTTTCTCAAACTTGGTGATACATTGGAATTATGTGGGGAGTTAGCGAACATGCAGGGGACTGGGTTTCATCTCCAGAGACCATACTTTAATAGGATGCAACCTGGGAATTGAGATGTTTAGAGAACTCCACAGGTGATTCTAATGTGCAGCAGTGTTTGAGAGCAACTGATTTAAACAATGAAATTCTTTGGCTTATGTGGCTGGAGAGTCCAAAGTTATGGCTTGCTTTAGGCGAGGCTTGACATGACACAGAGGCTCCAAGCTCCTGATTCAGTAGGACCTGGAGTGTGGTTGAGAATTTGTAGTTACAAGTTCCCAGGTGATGCTGGAGGTAAGTATACAGAAGTAATAGTCCCTGCCTTTTGAAGATTTTTAGGAAACCAGTACACTTAGATGCAAACTACGTTGAAATAGGCATACTTATATTCAGTGAAAGGTGAAAAACAACACTGAGTTTATTATTCCAAAGAGGATCTTAAAGAGAAATCTGTAGCTTCAGTGTGACTTGCTCACAAAGCTATCCTTCAGATGAGTATTCGATTTGTCTCCTTACCTTATGTTCTGTTTAGGTAATCGCTCTAACCTTAGACCTCGGCGATGGGCTCCTGTATTGGTTGGTTCAAGACAGTCAGTGCATTCACCTGTACACAGCCGTTCTCCGCGCGCAGGGGTAGGTAACGTCCCTCGAAGGCAGTTGATTGAGAAGAGACTGACTTGCCCCTCAGTTGTGAAGGAGAAGGCATGAGAATTCATGCTTTCATTAGACAGTTACTATTATCCACTCAGTTGCAGGCGTTGTGCTTGTGGGGAAAGATAGGTCTGTAAACAACAGTAATTACAGCAAAATATGTTGAACACTGTGATGGGGTAAAAAAAACAAAACAACCTTGTAAAATTCCCTGTCATTGAGAAAAAACTCTAAAGGCAAGAAAAAGGGACATCTGTAATATTTTAAACAAAAATAAAATTTAAAAAATAATAATAAAAATAAAAAAATAAAAAACAGTCTGTTTACTTGAATTCCCTATTCTGAAAGGAAGCATTCTGACTAAGCTATAGAAGCTGGTAGGTGTGACTGAAGCACCAGAGAGCTGTGACTGGTACAGAGAAAGGACCACACAGGTAAGGTAACGAAGCAAGGAAACCAGGAGCGAGGCCGGCACCTCTCAGCCCGAGCCACCGTCCGAGGGCTGGGCCTCTGGTGTAGGCTGTGCCCAGGAATCGCAGGTCCCTATTAACACCTGTGTGGCGCTCTGGCCATTGCAGTATCACATTAATAAGAAAGGCCCTAGAAAACTTGCTTTAGGGTTACTTTAAGAACACTGTAAAAATCAGCTTAAGGCTAACCTGAGAATGATGCCCATTACTGTTGCAGGGTATTTTCTCTGTTTCCTATGCACAAACACACGTTTCCCCCAGCCCCTGAGGTTCCAGCCCTTCCCCCCTCCAGGCACAGCACTAATGGGTGTCCCTTCACAGTGCTGGGGAGACGACCATCACAGAGTTTGCGGCCTGGAGCACCTCAGAAATCTCCCAGAGTGCCCTGACCTACTACAGTGGCCGGCTCTTCTGGATCAATGGCTTTAAGATTATAACTGCTCAAGAAATTGGTCAGCGAACTAGTGTCTCTGTTTTGGAACCGGCCAAATTTAATCAGTTCACGATTATTCAGACATCCCTCAAACCTCTGCCAGGTACACAGTCTTATCCTGTTTACCCTCGCTCCCCCATACTTCCTGTTAAATAAATGTTCAGGTCGGGATTTTTTTCTTAAGAATTATGTTTTAAGAGGAAAAAGGCTTTAGTAGCTTCTGTTGGTTTGCTTATAGTCAGTTTACTCTTAATTCAAATGTACAGTTGGCAATGGTCAAAAAAATGATTTTCAGGACATATTAAAAGAAAGGACATTTTTTCGTACTATTAGTAATTACTATTAATTTCCAAGTTTTCTGTGAGGATCGATAACCCTAAATTCTTTCTCCCTCTGTTCTTTTTTTCATCCCCTCCCAGGGAACTTCTCCTTTACCCCCAAGGTGATCCCAGATTCCGTTCAAGAGTCTTCATTTAGGATGGAAGGAAATGCTTCAAGTTTTCGAGTCCTGTGGAATGCTGTCCCGGCAGTAGATTGGGGTGTCATTTTCTACAGTGTGGAGTTCAGCGCTCCTTCTAAGGTACGGCCTTGGTTCTAGTAGCTTCCATTTCTCAAGCAGACCTTACCGTCTGCATCAGCCCTGCCTGCACTGATCCGTACCTTCTTCACCCAGCCAAGTCCGTCTCCTTGGTCGTTCCATTAGCATCTGTCAGGATTATTCCTGAGATCCTTTGTCTACAGCCAGTCTCTGGCTGCTTTGTGATTCGTGCTAACAGCTGCCCAAAGTGTTAGACTCTTTAACTGGAACTTGCCAACATCAGCATTTCCAAAATTGCAAGGTTTGACTTTACATGTGAACCGAAGTTTGGAATTTTTAGTTAAGTTGGAATAAAAGATTTTATGAATCTCTCCCCAAGAAAATAATGTTTTGTGCTTATATTTTAGTTCCTGGCTAGTGAACAACAGCCTTTGCCTGTATTTACTGTGGAAGGTCTGGAGCCTTATGCCTTGTTTAATCTTTCTGTCACTCCTTACACCTACTGGGGAAAGGGCCCCAAAACATCTCTGTCACTTCGAGCACCTGAAACAGGTACAGGGGTTAAAATCTTTAAAAAATAAAAAGGAAGAATCTTACTTTGCATGATCTAGAATGGATAGTTAATAATTTTTTAGAATAACTTTTGTAGGTGTGTTTAGATTCAATACCTTTTCAATTAGTTTTTGGAGATTAGCATAGCGCCATTAAAATAAATCTGCATAATTTATTCCAAAAGCATATTTCAGAGATTTTTAAAAAACTATTTCACTTGATTGTGATGATACACAAGACGTGGAAACATGTTTCAGGTAATATATGAAATGCTTTGTAAGGAAAATGGGCATTTAAGCAGAGAGAGTTCTGTGGAAGGCAGGCTTGTAGGGAGATGTTCTCATAGAAGGTAACTCAGAATCTTCCACAGGCGAATGACTGATGTCTAGATTTAATGTTTTTCTTTGGAATATATTTAAAAATGGATACTAGCCATATCTTTACATGTGTCTATCACTTTCAAGTGTAAAAAGCATATTTATGTGTATCACTCCGTCTTTATTAAACATTTATTACATACTCCCATGTGTCAGAAACATCATTTCATCACTTCATTTGATCCTTGCACAGCTCTGAGGTAGGTAGACAGTGATTTTATCTTCATTACGAAAAGGAGAAAACAGAAGCTCAGTGGTTGCCCAAAGCAAAATCGCCAGTAAGTGACTTAATCTGGGCTTTTCACTATAGTTTCATCAAATCTCCATTCAGTCATTTTTGCAAATGTTGGCAAATGATAGCATCATATTGACTTAATTTATATAAACTGCCTAGCACAGGACTTAGCAGACAGTAAGAGCTTGATAAGCAGGGTCATCCATTGTAATTTTTTTTTTTTCTGTTAAAATTCTTTCAACAATACTTTTCCATGAGTCTCATAACAGGAACATAGTGGAGCTTGGGCAGGTTGTGGAGCAGTTAGCATTCGGGTCAGGTGTGCTATCTTTGAGATTGTGTTGGGTTGTCATCCTTGATTGGATTCTCCTGTGGAAATGGACTTGACTGCATCCATCAGGGGGTGTAGTGAGGGCTGGGTCATCAGCACTCTGCTGGATGTTGGGGCCAATAAGAAAGACTGATCAGATTTGGCCTTTGCCATCAGGAAATTTACAATATAGTCAGGAAATTATTCAAATCAACAAATACTTACCAAGCACTTGCTGTGCACCAGTCCTATATTAGAGTTGGGGGGACTTAACATGAAATAAGAAGATAACGCTTATAAAATAAGTAGAAAAACACATTCTGCCAATGATAATAGAAATAAGACAGTAATGACTGAGTAGCAAGTGCACGGAGTAAGCAGGCAAGACTACTAAATCTTCACCTATATCAAGCTGCCTCAACATACTTGAGAGAGAGCAATATGTATGTACTGATATGGCCAGGGAAGTCCTTCAGGGGGTGGAAATTCTAGCTGGGCCCTGAGGAATGAAGCAAGAGGCGTGTCCCATATTCCCATGTGAGTGCCATGTAAGAAGGCCTAGAGATTGGATAACAACGTGAGTGTTGAACATTAAGAAGCAATGTGATTGGAGAGGGGAGTGGGAGGGGACGTTGTGGAAGAGTCTGAAGAAAGAAGAAGCATATATTAGGTGGAAAGAATTGAAAATCAGGCAGAAAAATTTCTCTTGATTAAGAGAGAGAAATTAATTAAATGACTGAGCAAGAGTAAATTGCTTGGTTTGGCTCTAGACTAAATGACAACCCTCAAATCATAGTGTTGGGGTACATCCTGCCTCCTGGGAGACTTCAAGGTAAGAGGGCCTAAGATCCCTGATATGTTGTATTTTATGCCCTGAACTGGCTGAAGTTACTAGATAGAGTTTCTGCCCTCCTTCCTGGTGACTTCCATTTCTACCTCCAGCTTAAACTAAACCACTCTGTGAGGATGAGAGTAAAGACTGTACTTTATAAGGAGAATCGATCACCTTCTCTCTATACAGGCCACAGACAAGAAGCTGTACCTAAGTGGTAGTAAGAGGGATTTGGTTTGCTGAAATATTAAGAGGTTCCTGAAGAAATCTATGGAATAGTCTCCCCTGAAGATATTTAAGAACAAGATAGATATACCTCAACTATCTGGAATGAGAAATATTTATTACTAAGTTGCTCCATACTCTCATCATGAGTGGTAAAAGTCAACCTTCTATCTTTTCTTCCCCGTCTGTGTCTTTGCCTTTCAGTTCCGTCGGCACCAGAGAATCCCAGGATATTTATATTATCAAGTGGAAAATACCACAATAAGAATGAAGTTGTGGTGGAATTTAGGTGGAATAAGCCTAAGTGTGAAAATGGTGTCTTAACAAGATCTGAAATTTTCTATCAAATATCCAACCAAAGTGACACCAACAAAACATCTGAAGACTGGGTTGCTGTCAATGTCACTCCCTCAGTGATGTCTTTTCAACTTGAGGGCGTGAGTCCCGGGCACATCGTTGCCTTCCAGGTATGAGAGTGAAAACGGGGACATGCGGGGGGGGGGGGGGGGTGTCTTAACAGTGCAAACACAAAGCTGGTTAAGGGACCAGGTTAAGAATTCTGCCACCCTGTCAATAATTTGAGGCAAACAAACTGTGGCCACAGAGGTCGAGTGGCCGCAAAGAGACAAAGGAGAGAGGGTAAAGAACGTCTTGACAACTTTCTTGCTTTGAAATTCAGGAAAACCATTCTTTTCTGATGCAGTCACCATAGGCCATTATCCCCGTAGGTATTTTATGTTTAGTATCGCATTAGATTCTCATTCTTTATTGGGGAAAGAAAAAGCCAGGCCTGTGGGTGTATCGATGAATTTCCAAAGCTGCACGGGTAGGAAGCGGTCGTCCACCGTCCAACTTGCAGAGTCCTTCCCACCAAATACGTCACTGCTGGTGGGTCGTCTGGGTGGCCGGGCGTGGAGCTGCTAATGGAAATAAGCACGGAGGGTCTGGGTCATTGACCTGTCACAGCTATCAGAGGAGAAAGAAAAAGCTACTGCTATATACTTAGATGTAAATAACTGTTTGAGACATTTAATACTGTGTATGAAGAGTGTGAAAGGAAACACTCAATAATTTCTTCGTCTTAGAACTTAATTACTGTCACTGAGGACACCGTGGAATGCAATTTTTTGTATCTTTTTTTTCCCTCTCTTTAGGTTCGAGTCTTCACATCCAAAGGACCTGGCCCGTTTTCTGACTTGGTAAAGACCCAAACATCAGGTACTCTCTGAAACCCATGTAAATAATAGTTTGTGTTTTAAAGAGGTTTTTAACCCTTGGTTTTCTCAGGGACATAAGCGCCGTCTCTGAGCTGAAGTTCAAGTCAAGTGAAGTAATGGATTTTTATCCCCATTAAACACGCTTCAATAAGCCCAGGCTTAGCCTGTCTCCACTGAGACTAGTGTAGTAGATGGACCAAAGGAAACCTATGGATTTCAAAACGACCGAATATTCAGTTAAGGGATCTAGGTAAACTCAAGTTATTTTTCTCATACATATTACCTACTTGTGTTTTGTTTTCAGAAATCAACCCATTTCCATACCTCATAACTCTTTTTGGCAACAAGATAGTTTTGTTAGATATGGATCGAAATAAAGTTGTATGGATGTTTTCGGCAGAAAGAGACGTCAGCGCCATGGGATACACAGCTGACAACGCAAGGGGGTACTATGCCCAGGGAGGCGCGCTCTTCCTTCTGAACATGCACAATCAGTCCAGCTCTGAGGTACATCGCTGTGTCACTCTTTGGGAACGAAGGGTGTTAACTATCAAGGCTGTTATTAAAGGGCTTTCGGTGGAGTTGTGAAAGGAAGGAAGTAGAGCATTTGCATATCACACTGCCCCATAATTAAAATGACTGGCCTGTGGTTGAGCCACTGAGATTAGAGTGGTTGAAAAGGGCAGATGCCCTATAACTACTTAGTCACAGATGAGCTCAGGTTAGGTTTTGGGCAAATGTCATTCAGGATTACTTTAGCAGAAACAGTTGTTGGGTTTAAGGCACTGTGTTAGTCCCCGGAATAATGGTAAAAAAGAAAATTCATCGTCCTTAAACAAGCCCAGTCTAGTAGGGGTCTAACGCTAGGGAGACAGTAGTGCACAGTGTGTAGAGGGTGAGCTTTGGAATCTGACCACCTAGAATCTAACTCGGACTCCACCACTGCCTGGATCTGTGACCATCAGCAAGTTATTTAATGGCTATGGTTACGTAACAGCCCATCCTAGGATTCCTGTGAAGATCAAATGCGACAATGCACGTAAGGCACGTAGCACAATGCCCGGCATGTGGCAGGCATTCAGCGAATGTCTGACAGTGGAGAAGGCAGGCAGAACACGGCGTAAGCGCCGTGCTGAGCGCAGGGTGCCGCGGGATCAGAGAATGGGTGTTCAGTCCAGGTCGGTTGTGGTACGACAGAAAGACTTCTTGGGTGCGAAGATGAACCAGGTGAAGGCGGGGAAAAGCTGAGGAAGCAGCAAATGCAAAGCCAGGGAAGCGAGGGCCATCGCATGTTCAGGGAGCTAGAGTAGAAGGAGCTTAGAGTGGAGACAGAGGCGAGGACGGAGTGAAAGGCGGGTGGATGAGCTGGAGGGGGGCAGGAGCCTGCAGATAATGGGCCTCCCTTTACTGTACTAAGGAGCCGAATGTTAATCTCGGAGCCAACAGCAAGGCATTAAAGAAATCAGCGGGTCATTACCATGATCGAGCTGTGTTTTAGAAAGACCTGTCAGCGGTGTGAATAATGACTTAGGGAAGAAGGTGAAGTCTGAGACAATTAGGAGGCTGTCACAGAAATCCAGCTGGGAAGGCAGGACATGAGCCGCAGTGAAGTGAGAAAGGAGAGGCAAAGCTGGGCCGATACTTAGAATGGGACCAATTCCCAGGGGGTAGTAATGGTAGGAAGACCACAAGGATAGACCACAGCGGGTGGGAGTGCTCCTTGGGTGAGCACTGGGAATCTATAAACATGGAAGGGTAGGAGAGGAGGGGGTTTGGGGCCCAGAGTGATGAACTCTATTTCCGGGGATCACTCACGTGTGGTTAGTAGGCAGTTTAATATTTGAATCAGGAACTCAGTGAGGGATCTTGCCTGAAGATGTGGATTTGTAGCTCTGGTTTATGGATTACAGTTGAAGCCACGGTAGTTGAAATCGCCCAGGGAAGAGGCCCGCGGTGGCGCACCATCCAGTTCTTGAGGTTTTGGATTACAAAAGAGAAGTGCAGGAAATACGTAATATGAGTGGATACAGAAAACTCCTCAAATCTGACAGAAATGACCACTATCTCCTTGGCTGTGTTTTCTGCCTGATTTAAGATTTTCCGAGATGCACTGGTTTCTGATATCACAATTATTGCAATTGACTGGATTTCAAGGCACCTCTACTTTGTGCTGAAAGAATCACAGAATGGAATGCAAATATTTGATGTCGATCTTGAGCACAAGGTGAAATATCCCAGAAAGCTGAAAATTTGCAACAGAAATGCAACAATTGTCTCTTTTTTCGTGTATCCCCTTTTAAGGTATGTGAAGTGTATCCATTTCTATAGTGATGAAATACAGAGACATATTTAATATAATGAATTTGATTTACTATTAGAAGTCAATGATGGGAAAATAAGATGCTTAGGGTTCTTGTCTCACGACATTAACTTTATTTATTTATTTATTTATTTATTTATTTATTTATTTATTTATTTATTATTTATTCACTGATCTGCCTAAAACTCAATGATGGTAGGGACCTTTGTATATATATATATTTTTTAATATTGCAGATGTCCCTTTTTCTCCCCAGTGACCCATTCCACCCTGTCCCACCCCCCTCCCCAGACCTTCTCCCCACCATTGCTCGTGTCCTTGGGTTGTGCATATGTGCATATCAATTCTTTGGTTAATCTCTCCCCCTCCAACATTAACTTTTAGCAAGTAATTCTACATATAAATTATGAGCCCACAACCACAAATATGTAAACTGAATCCATACTAACAATTTAACTAACCTAAAGTTAGGTTAATTACCAGCAGGAAACCAAAGCAGACTTTTATATCAGTGAATTTAATATCTTTAGTTGGTAAGGACAAGAAAGGGACTGAGACAATAGCAGAAGATGAGCAGTAGGTATCTACCATGTCATGCACAGTAAAAGCTATTCTGGGCTCATCCATCTTTGATGTCCTCATAAAATGAGTTTTAAGGCCTCCATTCAGCAATTGAGTGGCAGTTTCCCAGGCTGGAAAGATATATTTTGTTTGTGCCATAAGCACAGATATAGTCCATCTTGAAACCTAGACTGTTAACTAATATTAAGAAGCAGAAACAAAATTGAGAGGAGGGGAATGGAAATGGGTGATGATGAAAAGTTGCAAATATACTTTATATTTACAATCATTAATGAGCCACTTAACAGTGTCTAAGGTCATCATAGTCCAAGGCTTTAGTCGTAAACACATTTATTGAGAAATCATTGGAAAATGCTATAAACTAGATTTCCTGTGGCCTCCTCCATCTCAGAAGAACATGTTCTCTTCAAAGGCTGCATTTGTCCCCCCCCCAATTATTAGAAAATGATTGGTCTTCTTATGAAACTAATATTTGAAATGATGTGTTTTACTCATTAAGTTGGAAGGTATTTTCCCCCCAATAGTCGCCTGTATTGGACAGAAGTTTCTGAGTTGGGCGCTCAGATGTTCTACTACAGTATCATCAACAAGACCCTGCACGGCATTCTGCAGCCCACGGCCACAAACCATCCAAATGGAAGGAGCCGCTGTTCTTGCAATGTCACTGAATTCGAGTTAAGTGGAGCAATGACTATTGATACCTCTCACATAAAGAAACCACAGATATACTTTGTCAAAAGGCAAGAGATCTGGGCCATGGATCTGGAAGGATGCCAGTGTTGGCAGGTTATCATAATGCCTGCTCTGCTTGGTAAGACAACGTATGTGTACGTAGACCTTTATTAGCAGTGGCAGCCCCTCCTGTCCCATTAAAAAGGGCTTACATCCCACATGTACACAGAATACACACATGGTATTTACTCTGGACCATGCCAAATGCTCTTGTAGAATTCAAATGAACTTGTTTCCAGAAAAATTGTATATAGGCATCCATAGAATTTTCTGTATCTGTGGAGATTTGTTTTTGTTATTTTATAATTAACAGTAGAGCTACAATGTATTGAGCTTCACTGTATATTCTAAGTATGCTGCTAAATGCATTATCTCATGTAATCTTCACAACACCCCGATGATGTAGGTACTAACGTTGGTGATGGTGGGAATGGCACTAGGAGTTAGACTGGTGGAGTCAGACTGGACCTTGGTTCAGCAACCTTGGTACTTGAGTTCTGGCTAGGAAAGAATTCAGAGACGAGGCTCAAACTGTAAGAGAAAATTTATTTAGAATGTCACAGAGGTAGAAGTGAGTGGTAGAAGAAATGGGCTCAGGAAACAAGTTACAGAGGCAAAAGAAGGGCCCTTGGAGCTTAGGAAAGAGAAAGGTAAAGGTACTATACCTGGAGGGGGTTGGAAGAGGGGGAAGGGAAAGGCTGGCATGCTCCCAGGAGGGAGAGGGTGCTGGGTCCTCTATCCTAAGGGCTTTTAAGGGTGGAAATTTTAGGAGAAGTCCCTGGGAAGGATCTAAATAGAACAACTATCAGTTTTCCAGGTGTGTCCTTTCATGGTTGTGGTCTCCACTGATTGGCTGGTGCCTGGGGACGGGGTAATTTGTCAGTGCAGCTGGTCCTGAGGTCAGTTGTGGTGTTGTTTGTCTGGTTTTGCTGCTTTTCTGGGCCTGGAGCTGAAACACAACTCAAGCCTAGATATATTTGATGTGGGTCAGAACCTCAATGTCCTGTGGGCTTAATGCTTAAGGATTATTCTCTGGCCCTTTTATTTTCCCCCAAGGGGGTCTACTACATGACTAGCAACATACCAAGGAGGAAAAGTCAGAGGAGGGTCGGAGCGCATGACCAGTGGTATGAAAGTCAGGGGGTCTAAACGAAATGATCAGTGACATGCTGGGGAGGAAAGGTTACCCTGGGGATGAGGTCCTTGTTTTTCCAGTTGCTGGGCAACCAGGACTTTCTACCCTGCTGACCTCCTGTACCTGGCCCATCATCCTTGCTTTGCTCATGTCTGTCTGACTGCCTACCACATTTTGCAGATGAGGAAACTGAGGCTGAGAAAGGTGAGGTAATTTGTCCAAAGGGTTACAATTAGTAAGTAGATGAGCTGGGGTTTGAAATTGGGCCATACACAACATCTATGATCTTACTCCCAGCACCCTATTTTACTTCAGTGTTGATGATTCCATTGACTCCACATTCAGCATGAGTTGGTAAATATTGGAAATTCTCATGCTGGTGGATGAAACATTTGAAAATCTAAAGCAGTTTGAAAGTCTCCAAATTGGAGTCATTGTAACAGAAAAATAGACATTCTAAATTCCCTCATATATTCTTAAGAGTCTATTTCTCACTGTCCAGTATGCTATGTTGTAGTTTCATATGGTGGTTTAGGTTTAAATTAATTAAAATAAATAAAATTAAAATTTTAATTTCACTGTCACACTAGCCACATTTTAAGTTCTCAAAAGTCACAAGTGGCTAATGGTTACTGTATGGGCAGCTTTGATATGTCTTTCCATCACCAAAAGTTACTGCGCATTGCTGATTTATATAGTAAAGTTTTGAAATTGCAAATGTGTGTGTGTGCGTGTGTGTGAATATGGAAGTTATAACTGCTCATATGGTTTTGTTGACATGCCATCCACAGTGTTTTAGAAACAGTTCTGAAGTTCTGATGGACTCTCAATGGGCTGCAGAGTAGAGATAATGTTTTGAATTTCTCTTATTAAGAAAATGGCTTGTTTTTGTTGAATCTGTAACAAAGATTATTTTCTTAATCAAACTTTAGTTAGGCTCCTCTGAGCCCTCTTCTCAACTAGGCCTGGACCTTAGCCTTCCATGTCCATCCTTGCTCACTGCAGTTTTAGCAAGAATCCTGCTGAGTCAGTTTAGAGAGAATTCCCACACCTTTGATAAGCTCTTCATACCCCACCCTTGATCTTGACCTGCCTTTACCAAGATCTTACTAGGCCAGTTTAGCAAGAATCCCTTACCCTTGATGCCTCCTCTTAATAATTTCTTATCCACTGACCCTCTCATGGCATGTTGGTTATTAATCTTCAGCCGTGTCTGTTATATCGAGTTGAGCACATCTCTCTCCTGTATTATAGCTCCCCCTGCGATATTGCAGTAGTGTTCTGGTCAGTGCAGGAGGCCTCTGACTTCCTAGGTCATCTTTTACTGCAGCTGAGAGTGGCATTAGGTCTTTCGGCTGCCTGCCATTTGAAAACCCACACCTTTTTCATGTTAACTATTATTAAGGCAGATTTATTTTGTTATTTCTAGAGTTGATTTTAAACTCAAATTTAGGATGTTACATTTGTTCCTGTTAAATTTCAGTCTGCTTCCTGATTCTGTTGTGATATTTTTGAATTCCCGAATATACTAGTGACAGAAAGAATTGTGTAGTGTCTGCAAATTTGATAAATATGTTCCCTGTGCATTCATTCCAAATCATTGATCAAATACTGAGCAAGGCGCTGAGCCCTGTGCCTATCATCTATTGCCTCTCTTCAGTTAGGCGTTGTTTGACTTAGAGTCACACAGGTAAGCTGTAAATCCTGGCTCTGCCCTTTACCAGCCTGTGGCCTTGACATTCTTTAACTCATCCAAGCTCAGTTTCTCCTTCTACAAAATAAGGCCAATAATATATAATATTTACTTTATGGCTGGAAGTGGAGTTTAAATGAGAACATATCTGGGAAATTTTTAGCCTAATGACATAAAATGTGTTCTTTTTTCCTATTGAAATAATATGAAGATTCAAAATTTAGCAGTTATGATATAAAAAAAGGATTTCACATTGTCTAGAGTAGAAATCATAAGATTTATGTCTTTTATTTTATGTTTTCCATAAGCAGGAAAAACACTTGTTAGCTTAACTGTGGATGGGGAATATCTGTATTGGATCTCCGCAGCTACGGGCGGCACCCAGGTTTATCAAGTAAAGAAAAGCCGCGGGGCCACCCCCTCCCGGGTGGAGGCCCCGAGGAGCCAGCGCGTCTTGGCTTACAGTTCGCTGCTGCAGCCTTTTCCAGGTAATCAAGCCACAGTCTTCTCCAGCTTGTTCTCCCAGGTCAGGGTCAGGAAAGTCTCCGAGCCTCCTTGTCCGGGCTGTTTCCCCACCTCCTCTGTTGTGCTCCCGGTGTTGCTCCAGGCTGCCAGGGTCTGGCCTGCGCTCTGAGGCTGTTTGCCTCGGGGCACAGCTCATCTCGGGCTTGGGCTTGGTAGGCAACTGGAGACCCGGGAAACCCTTGGCCTGCTGTTCTCGCTGCCTGTTAGTCCCGAAAGTTCCCTTCTTTCTATCTTCTTTCTTCTTGGATGGTATTTTAGACTCCCAAGGGTGTCGCAAAGCATAACATTTCAGATCTTTTTCAAGGTCACGTCCCTATTTATAATGAGATTATGTACATCAGTCATTTAACATGCGTACCTTTGTGCTACCATTTTTATTAAGTTCTTGTCTTTTTTAAATGTGTCACTCACGAAGTTTTTAGTGTTGTGCCCCTAACTCTATTTCTCCCATAAGCCCTGTGGATTTTATTGTGCAATTCTGTATAATGCAGTGACTTTTAGGAATGCATGTGTCACATTATGGGTAGAACTGACTATATATTTACTACTGCGAATCACAATTTAAAAAAATGTTTGAAATAAAACAACCAACCAACCAAAAATAAAAATAGCATTACATTGATTCATGGGTGACATTCAAACCTAAATTGGTTTTTGAGTTTTTTCTCTCAAGCTTTCTTTGCTAGTAAGGTGCCTATGTCGTTCTAAATTAAGTATAATTCCTCACTGAAGAGGGAAAGAAATGAAGGAAACACACTTAAGTAATATTTGCTTAAATATATTTACTTGTAAAATATGTAAGTTACAAAATATTTAAAAATTGAAGATTTTATAAATAAATTGAATGCACATTTTGGTTAAAGAATCCATTTTCAACTTTGAGAAATTTAAGAGACTTAAAAAATCCGTGTAATAACATCTATTTGAACTTGAACAGACACACGCATGCACGCACATCCCTAAAAAGAAAAGTCCTAAAGCTAGCATGACTTTTCATAATTGAAACTCTTTTAAAAATATGCTCTCATTACTTCAAAATAAAACAAAGGCCAGCTGTATTTTGCTACTGGCTGGGTACACAATAAATGATACTTTAGCGCCGTCTGCTGGAAGCACTAAGCAATTATCAGTTACCTTGCTCCCTTTTTCTGAGGCTTAGAGCATCTTCGAGATGGATGGGGGAAAAACTTGTCTTTCCGTCCCGAATAACACTTCCAGCACTTCAATACATCATGCCTTATAAGTTAAATAAAAGATAAAAATTATATTATCCTCTATGTTAAATAAATCTGTTTTCTCTTTTACCCATCTGTGTATATATTTAATCTTTTTTTTTCTTCTTATTTTAGATAAAGCATTTCTATCTCTAGCTTCAGATGTTGCAGAGCCAACTATACTCAACACCACTAACACCAGCCTCACAATCAGATTACCACCTCCCAGGACAAACCTCACTTGGTACGGCATCACCAGCCCTACTCCGACATACCTGGTTTATTACAAAGAAGCTAATGGTGGGAAAAACAGCTCTGAACCAAAATATAAAATGCTGGTAAGACTGGAGCTGGTGGTCATTGTCTTTTCACAAGATATCCTTTTCTGATGTGAAATTCTCAGTCATAGTATTTTCTATATCATTTTTTAAAATGTGCTATTATGTAACCTGTAATAACTGGTTCATCAAAACATATTATGTTCTAGTCTTCTTGTCTTGGAGTAAGTTAAGCTCCAAGGAAGTATATTAACTTACCAGTTGGTAGATCACCACAGTAACAATTTCCTGACTGTCCTGAAAGAACTGGGTTTGTTGCCCTCCCTGGTTATCTAATTATCCCCAGAAAGTGACACAGACCTGTTCTTATGGCCTGTCCGGCAGATTGCAGATTGAGGGGTAAGGACTGCGTCGCTGGACGTTTCCATGAGAGCTAATCTGTCTTGTTGTCTTCGCATTGATTAATATGCATCAAAGGTAGTGATTCCCAGCCTTGTGCACATTGGAGCTTTTAAAATCTCTGGGTCCAGAATTCAGTCAGAATCTCTGGGTGTGGGACTCAGGGATCAGTATTTTTTTTTAATTTCCCAGATGATTCCAAAGTGCAACCAAAGTTGAGAACCATTGGTCTAAGAAAAGTCTTTTTGCTTAAACTTTATTTCTAAGAATTACTAAATAATGTAGCTTAATCTGTTACTGTATTCACGTTTGTGTCACATCCTTCCAATGCCATCTTGCCGAATTTCTAATGCAATGCTGATAAAATAGTGTCCTCCTCTGGGAATCTAGCTTCCTATGTGCCATGAGTCTGTCGCAAAATTGACTGAAGGCTGTCAGCCATTTAGCATTTATTCTTGTAGCTATTAAACAACTCAGGCCTGTGCAGTTAGAACAGAGAACATTTTCATTCATGATCCAAGATTAAAAAATAAACATTTTTGAATATTTGAATCTTTAAAATCTCTTTGATTAATTAATTTCTCCCCATTTGCGCAAAAAAGAAGAATCACATATTGCTTTTTTAAACTTAATTACAGGAGTTTCAGGAGAGTATAGCCCTTATTGAAGGTTTGCAACCATTTTCAACATATATGATAAGGATAGCTATAAAGAATTACTATTCAGATCCTTTGGAACAGTTACCCCTGGGAAAAGAGATTTGGGGGAAAACTAAAAGTGGAGGTGAGTTATGGGCTTGGTGTGGGTTGCGAGAGTGGAATTTTATGATGTATGTGATGTGTATGTTTTTGCCTGAATATTAAAGTAATCTTTATTATGTGAGCTTTTTAAAGCTTCATAAGAAAAATGTATTGGTTGAAAAATACTTTGATGACCTAATTTTTGCTCTAACAGCAGAAGATGATAAATAATATTCCATCAAAATGAAAAGCAACTAGAAGCCAAAACACCAGAATCAATACTGTTTGACCAAGAAGCACATTCTTTGGTCTCACCACACAGTGTCACCCTCTTCCCGTATATTCCCAGGGCTCTGTGCTCACGGTGAGACAGGAAAACCACGCCTTTTCTCTATGCGAATTTTACTGAAGCCACTGAGATTCAAAGTAATATAACATATTGCCTTAAAGAAAATGGATCTGGAATCTAAAAGGGTGTTCTTAGAGGTGGCGATTATTACGAAGGGATGCCATTTCTTTCAGATGTCTCATGAATCCACAGAAATCGCTCCAACTTGGCTGTTCATCATCACGGGCCAAATCCTGGAGCTAGAGTCAGAGAAGGATTTAGTCACCGGGCAAAAATAAGCCAGAGCCTTTCAGGCAGCCTGTTCACTTAGCATTATATAAGAGGCTGGCTCTCCTGCGGGACATCTGTCACTCATTCTGCTCACATGATCTCGCTGTTCCTCAACCAAGACCCCGTTACTTCTTTCCATGTCCCAGTGCTCTTGCGACATCCCTTGTCATGCGTTGCTATTTCTTTCAGTCCCAGAGGCTGTCTGGCTCATTAACGCCACGGTGCAGTCGGACAGCAGCCTTGTCGTATCCTGGAGAGAGTCTCCCGAGCCAAACGGGCCCGCGGCGGCGGTGCGCTATCAGCTGGCCATCTCGGGCCGGGGCCCGGCTCCCCCGGCGCCTCGCAGGCGCAGCGCCTACCCGGGCGGCCGCCTGGCGCTCCTTGTCACTGGGCTGGCCGGCGGCAAGCTGTACGTGCTGAAGGTACAGGGACCAGAGTGGGTGCCTTTATTGCCATTTTCAAGCACAGGGGTTTGAAAAGGTTAAGCAATTGTTTTTTTTGTTTTGTTTTGTTTTTACAAAAAGGTCCTGGCCTGCCACGCCGAGGAAATGTGGTGTGCTGAGAGTCACCCTGTCACTGTGGAAACGTTTGACACGCCAGAGAAACCTTATGCCTTGGCTCCAGGCAACACTAGTTTGCAGTTAGGTTGGGAGGCCCCATCTAATGTGAACCTCATCAGATTTTGGTTTGAACTCCAGAAGGTAGATCACACCTTTAATGCAAAACTTTCCTTTATGCTGTAGAGTAAGTTGAGAGCCCTTTTGCACATCTCTAGAGCATTCTCTTGTATGAATCAACAATATATTTGACCACATTCATTGATTCAGGTTTGCCATATAGAAGCAGTGAGCTGTCTAGGCTAATTTCTGACAGAAAGAATTCCCAGAGAGACTCATTTGCTCTTAAAAGGCTCTATGTGAAACGGTATAAATGATGGTTTATGGATTTCATAATATTTTACTTCATTTAGATGTTATCAGCATGTTCTCTGGTTTAAAATCCATAGCAATTTGGTGTTTTCTATTTTAACAAAATGAAGGACATGTATAAGCAAATAATCAAAACCTTGTTTAGAAATGTCCTTTCAACCATTTAAGGGCTGTATAGCAACAGGGTAGAAGTAAAATATAAAACCATTTTGATCTTGGCATGTAAACTCTAAATGTTTCTTATCCAAAAGTCTTCATGCTTTAACCAATATAAAAATATCCAGTGAATTTTAAAATATCAATTAATCTAATTAATTCACTGCTAAGGAAAGTCTACATTGATTTTATATCGCTACAGTTAAGGTGGATTATTACATTTTTATAGCTACTACATTTAATTTTCATCCTTGTAAATGCCTGTGTCCACATTTGTAAAGATTGGCTGGAAATGTTTCGTTCATTGGTAACTTAAAAACAAATCAGTATAGTTGTGGCCTCATTTTTCTTTAAAAATGAAGTTGCTCTCAGGATGTTTTTTAGATTTTACTACATGAGTTTATTTTGTGATCTTGTACTTTTATATAAAAACTATGAAATATGTGAAACAATAGTAAATGTTGAGTTGATAACACCAAAGGCCATAGTTGAACGGGACTTTTTCTATCAAGCGTGTTTATGGGGATGTGTTGCCTATTTGAAAAATGGTCATCTTATAAAAATGCAGTTAAATTGGAGAAACTGGGGGATCCGCTTGTTTTTGGACATCTGTTTAGATGAGCTCAACTCAGGTCAGTTTAAAGTCAAGGGGAGGCATATAAAGCTCATTTCCCAGGTCAAAGGGATGAAATGGGTAAGGACCTTAGAGAAGATCTCCAGCCTCTCGTTTTACTGATGAGCAGTCAGAGACCCAGACAGGCGCCAACATGAGTCAGCGCTCACCAGGCAGCCAGCCGAGGACCCAGGGCCGACTGCCCCTGCCCAGCCCTCCCGGGCGCCGGCCATGGAAGGAGCCGAGCCCGAGTCGCTAGGCCGCCCCGCTCCTCGTGTTCGGGAGGAGCACAGCGGGGGGGCTGCCTGGCTCAGTTCTCGTGACTTCCATACGATGCTTTTGTTTCAAAACTTCCTCTTTCCTTACACTTGCTCAACACAGGTTTAGAAAGACCGCTTCACAGTCATGAAGCTGAAATTGTTTGATACAGTAATTTCTCCACGTGTGACCCCCTGTAGGTGCTAATTGATGAGCACAGCCGAAGGTGATGTTAATTGATGAGCGATATCCAGTGAGAAAGTTGTCTACTTTGAACCTACCTTATAATAACAGGACAGCTGGGAATGACTCTCTAAGTCTCGGCTGAAACTCTGAGGCAGGTGATCGCAGTGAATAATCCTCCTTTTAGTTAACAATTTTTTTAGAAAGGAAAGGAGACAAGGTCTCTCTCTTTTCTGTCAAAAGCTCCTTACATGCAAAATGAGAGAATTCAAGCACATGGCTAAATTTCTATCTATGTCTTAAATGTCATAGATCTTTTTTGTTCTAACAGTGTACAAAAGAAGAATAGATTTGATTTAAGATTGGAGAAAAATAAGTAATTTTTCTCTTTTTTCCCTTTTTCCCATGGAAGCCCATTGAGACCGTGTTTTCCTCAGCTATCTGGCGGACTCCCTACCAAAACCCAACAATTTTGAAGTCCCAGTCTCTGAGACACCATAGTCTGCACTGTTCCCCACCCCCACCCCCCTCCCAATAATTTGAAAATCCCTCTGTGGCAGCCTCCACCCCGCACGTCAGCCTCTGATGCACGGGAGCTTCTGGCCCTTGTGGGATTTACCCGACGACCCCTCCCCAAGCCTGTGGTCTGTCCAGAACATTCGTTGCTGTGATGCTCTATCGTTTTCCAGTAGCAGCCCTGCTCACGCATCTCCTTGACGTTTCAGCCCTGGGTGGTGTGGGGTGTTGGGCCATCCAGACAGTCACCAAAGGTAGTTTCTGTAGCAGGTCATTAAGGACGTAGTTCAGAGGGCTGACATTTTTGAGCCAGAATCAATCTCTCTCCCCCTCTCTTTCCCCTCTCTCTCTCTCGGTAGGTTCAGAGTAAATGTTAAGGATCCAGTATATCTGTTTCCTTAGGTTATATGTCTCAGTGGGACTGAAACGTTTATTAAGTTTCTCAGGCCGTGTCCCAGACATCTGCATTTCTGTCTCTTTCTCAGTCCTTCTGTTCCCCTCCCCCCTTTCTTTATGTAACAAGGTGGCCTGAAAGGGCGACAGAGAATCATTCCTAACTGAAAAAAAACTGATATAAAGTGTCCATCCAATGAAACGACCTGACCTTGGAGTGCTAATGAAAAAGGAGATGTAAAGCAAGGTCTGTTTATGGAAGCTGACCTTCCTAGGACACTCGACTGGCGAAAATGCACCAAGAGCCCTGGACAAAATGCCACATCCTATGTCTGTGCTATTGTACATTGAAAAGCATCGCCATTTTCAAATAATGACATCAAGGGTACAAATACACGGATTTTTAAAAATATAATGTCACAGAGGAAAAAGTTTAAGACAAGTGTAATCAGAGACCCAGCATCTGAGGTGGAATGAAAGTAAGATTTCCTCCATAACTGCTCCCCTGGCTGCTTTGTGGCTCGGTGACCACGGGCAGAAACGTCCTTCTTTCTGGAATCTAGTCTTACTTTGTGTAGTAATAAGGAATGCTAGTTAGATGTCTGAAAGCGTTGGGGAAGAAAAACTAAATGTTTTAATCTATAACTCACTGTGGGCTTCTTCACAGAACCAAAACATGTAAAATTATTATTGTTTTGAAATCAGCCCACCTGTGGAATTGAAAGCGTCACTGTCTGATCCCCCATTGTCCCTCGGCGTGAAGTGCCTCCTCCGGCATCCTGGTTTAACGTAGCCTGTACAGTGGGAGGTCAAGCTCTGGATCTCCCCCAGCCACACGTAGTCAGAAGTGCACGACCCCCTCGGACTTACCCCGGGACTGTCCTCCAGTCAGTTACGGCTTGTCATAAAAATAAAGTGGCTATTGGCAGTGGGGATGCTGTCTGGGGCCAAACGTAAAGAAGCTCTTATTTTTAATAGAGAATGCATTTTATTCAAAGTTTCGTTGCTTGCCTTGGTGTGTGAATTCCTGCGTTTAAGGAGGTTTTCTTAAAGAAACAAAGATGTTCCCGGAGTCTTCTTTCCCCAGGGGCAGCACAGCGAGTTTCGCCGCGTGAGAGCCTCGTGCAGCCGAGGCCCGGCCCACGTGTGCAACATCCCGGGCCTGCGGCCTTTCACTCCTTACGGCGTCCGAGCGGCGGTGGTCTACGGGACGGGCGAGAACAGCACCTCGCCGTCCGAAAGCTTTAGGACGAAAGGTGAGCGCTCACGTCCAGCTCCAGAAAACCCTGGCAGGCCTTATGTCACCAATCCCAGAGGCTGACATGTTTTTTGAAAGAGTAAATTACTATTTCTGAAACTTGAGTGAAGAAATTGAAAAAAGTTAGGAGTCCTTATAGACAGAAATGAGATAATAGTCACCTGGGCTTGCAAGGTTTTGAACAAGGCAAAATCATTTCGCCTTTCAGTGTTCAGATTTCCCGTGTAGCTGTGACATTTTGCAGTAAGAACTAAAGGAAAACAGCATTACTGAGTGTTCGGCCAATGTTTACTTACTGACTACTACAACCACAGGCTAAAGATTTAAAAAATCAAAAAAGTATATTAAACTAACTAGTGTTCTAAAAGGTATACCATAACTCTGAGTTGATCTTATAAGAATCAAATGCTCCAAAACTTAAAATATTTTCTTTTTGTATCACTAATTTCATATCAAGCTAAGATATATTGTTACTCTTATCATGAATCCATCACTAATCAAAACTTCAGATACTCATTTAAAAATATGCACTTATATGAAAATATTTCTGAATGTTTCTTTCCTCTTAGTAAATATAGTCCAAAGAAATATGTCGTGCAGAATATTTTCTAATTCTAATATATCAATCAGTGTTTTCTTTTGTTTCCAAAGCTGGAGTCCCAAGTAAACCAGGCATTCCAAAATTATTAGAAGGGAGTAAAAATTCAATACAGTGGGGAAAAGCTGACGATAATGGAGGCGGACTTATGTGCTATATCCTTGAGATGAGGTATGTCTGTTGGGAAAAGTGCTTTGTAAACGACAAAAAGCTAAGCAGTTCATTGTAAGGTGTTATTAGATCAAAATTAATACTATTTACCAATATGTATTTTATAAATAAATATGAAGGATCTTTAGTTTAAGGACCTTGAATGTGTCATTACTCTCTGCTCAGATCCTAGCAGCTGGCCTTGGCACTCCAATTACAAGGCAGATCACATCAATCTTCTCAAAAACCTGTAACTGCTTGTCAAAACTTTATGGAAATAATTCCATCACTGGCACATGTAACTTGTATTACTTAATATCTATTCTGTTCAAGAAGCTGAGCTGATGTTTAATGTTAGACGATGGTATGCATGTACATTTCTGATGTTAATTTGTTTTAGCAAGATGCATAATGTCTGGGGAAATTTGTCAAAGAGCTAGGTATTCTTCAGAATGTAAAATCAGGAACAGGTCACCCAGGATTCTCTGTCCACTGGGAAGATCACAGTTTGCAGTGTGTTCTCGGGGCCTGAAAATATGCCTTTGATGAAAACGAATCAGCTGATGAACATACGCAACCTCGGGTCCAGCCGGTATGAGGAGCTCTGTGAATCATAACTGGCTCAGATGAACTGATTTCATGCCAACACAGAGGGAGAATTTCAAATTCCACAGACACGCCCCTCACGGGACTATGAAGCTATCTTTTTAAGAAGCTCCAAGGACAAAAGTCACTTCCATAATTATAGTCCTGGATACTTGAGCTTTAGATCTATTTTTGCTTCATCTTGCCTTGGCATTCCCATAACCTTAAAAAATTTTCCTGCTTATGCTAGAGGATTATGTTAGCCATATTTCTAACTGAAACCTTCTTGAAATTTTTGTTACTGTTTTTCACAGAGAGTGAAATACATTCTGACCTGCAGAACTGTCTTGGTGGCCTGAGACTGTGGTTATGCTCACCAGTTAGGCCTCACCGTGGTCTTGTAGGACCCCTTTTACGTGTTCCCCTCAATAACACATATATTGTCTCATAAATGTCCTATATTCATGGTTTTGCTCTTACTTTTGCAGAAAAAGTACTTCAAATGATTCACTAAACCAGAACTTAATGTGGAAGATGGCATTTAATGGATCCTGCGGTAGCATTTGCACCTGGAAGTCCAAAAACCTGACAGGAACATTTCAGTTCAGAGTAGTAGCTGTAAATAGCCTGGGATTTGGTGAATACAGTGGAATCAGCGAGAATATTTTGTTAGCTGGAGGTATGTTACCATGTCTGCCTACATACTAACTTATTACGCAAAGCTTCCAAGAGAAAGATGGTGCATTCATAACATCAGCAATAAGTTGAGTAACTGTATAATTTATCATCTACCGGACTACGCATTTCATCCGATGTGCTCTTCTTAAAGCATCAACACCATTGTCGTTTTTCTCCTGTGTAATAATCAGCCAGCTCTTCACGCCACCTCGCCCAGTCCGTGCTTCTAGAAAGAGCCCCGCTGCCCAGAGCCTGCTGTTTACCCAGCCTTACTGCCTGTTCCCGGCACTCTCATCTTCTCCACGATGGGCCTAAAACTATGCTGTGTCTCTTTCTTAATATTTCCATCTTCCACTGCGTGTCCGATTTCAGTTCGTGACACATCATCTTTCTAGTCACATAGCCTAGAAATCTCAGTGCCGTGTTTAATTTTTCCCTCCTGCTGATTTACCACCTCGATGCCTGTCTGATGAGGTCCCACCTTGCCGTTTCCACTTTGCCTTTCCTAACCTAAGCTGTGGTTTCTGGCCTGTGCTCTTGGCTTAATGCTGACTGTTGATCAAGCCAAAGCACAGCTGGATCGCTTACCCCCTCCCCGAAGTGCCCGAAAAGGCCCTCCGCTCACTGCCTTCAGGACCAGGTTCAAACTTCTGGGTGGCATTTGGGGCTTTCTGTGGTTTGCCCTCCGTGTGCGGTTCACCTCTCCCAGCACTTACCCCTTTGCTGCAGCCACATCGGACTGAAAACCTTTCATGACACTAGGCCTTCAGCCTTTGTTTCTTTCAGCCTGGAACGCGGGTCTCCTCAGCCTACCAGTCACCCCACTGCCTGGCATTTCCTCTCTCTCACTTTCTGCCAGTTGAAATTCTTCTCATCCTTCAAGGCCTAACTGAAATGAACTCATGATGCTAAACTGATAGTCTTCAGGCTAATAAATGGTTGCATTTTACACACACACAGCCCACTATTCTACATGAAACTTTCATTGGTGTTTTTCAAATAATAGTTATCTAGATAAGTGTTCAACAAACTTTCTCTGGAAAGAACCAAATGGTAACTATTTTAGGTTCTGCAGGCTGCATCTGGTCTCTGTAGCATATTTTTCTTCTTCTTTCTTTCTTTTTAAAATAATACTTTAAAAGTCATTCTTAGCTCCTGGGCAGTGCAGAATCAGGCTGTGGCCAGATTTAGCCTATGGCCTTAGTTTACCAAGCTCTGTCTACATGTTTATCTCCTCTACTCAACTGAAACTACCCAAGAGAAGGTACCATGTTTTATGTTTATATTCCTCAATTCAATACCTAAGGGATTAAATGTGTATGAAGACGTTATAGAGAAATAATAATCCCGACTATATAACATATGATGAAGACTGAGACTTCTTGTCCCAAATTCATTAAAAGGATTATCCATGTTTTCTGGGTTACTCTAAAGTAGCAACCTGGGTGGGTACATCCCTATGAGGTAAACTGGCTCTTTGGCGGGTGGGAACCCACATGTAAAAACACTGATTTTTATTTCCCATGGTGTAAATACTCTCACCATAAAGGACTTCAAGCTACATAGTTTAACTGGCTCCTAAAATACCATTGGAGCCAGTTCTGGTATGTCAGGCAGCTCACCTGGACCGTCTATTCTGTAAATTAATTTCTTTTTCTCATTTATTTCTTTAGATGGTTTTTGGATACCAGAAATAAGCTTTATACTTATTGCTGTAATTGGAATATTTCTGATTGTTATAATCCCATTGATCTTTGGTAAGTAAAAAAAAATTTAAATAGGTAATAAATGATTTACTTGATTACATTACTTGATTTATCTCTTAGTTTATTTAATCTCCCACATGAAATAAATTCATAAAATTTACAATGTTACCTTTGGCTATGCATTCATAACCATTATGTTTTGTGAATTGTATTCTGGATCTAAGAGCAACTATTTTATGAACAATATATCTATATTTATACTTCATGGTATACTTTAGATAGAACTACTTGTGAGAACACTGACTTTAACTTTCTTTAAAATAGTATTTGTTCCTGATTGTGTAACAAGTGTTTTGTGGCTTATAGTTTTAAATAAATAAACAATTACTCTGGGTATATAAAAAAAGGGTAGGATTAATGTGAGACCAGTGGCAGTGCTTGGTTGGGATAGTCTGGGTCTCCAGGCAGACAGCCTGGTTTGGAATGAGCAGGGCCTCTTTTGCAGAAGATCCATTTCTGGCTTGTAGGATCCACTCTCACTTTCAGATGTCCGACTTGCCTCTTTCAAATCCCTGCTCATTTATATATGCCTAGGGAAACAGAAGAATTAGGGTAGATAGATAGAAAACTATTTCCCACTATTCCTTTTATACTAATGTGCTAGTCACCGAAGTCCTTTTAAAAAAAGATTTAGCTTAATGATGAGAAGATACGGTGACAACCCCAAATATTGGGCCTATCTGGTTATTGCAGTGACCATATATCCTGGTTCATTCCTATTATTTCAGCACAAACATTAGTAGCACTTTCTTTCAGTCCCTATAATGTCTTGGTTTGGATTATAAGATGTATGGTCACCCCATCATTATTAATATTATGAGTCCCTGACATGCTGAAAGATTACAAGAAAAACATATTTACCAGAAAAGGACACTCAAGTACATATTCAGGAAATCGTGGCTTATTGTTTTCATAAATAAGGAAAGGTCAGAAGAGACTGTTTAAGGAAAATTTACAAACATAAAGTTGAAATCTCTCAGGATAGAGAAAGCCAATATTTCACTAAATGTTCTAGATACTTTCCCCCAAACCAATTGGAATCATAAGCTGTTGGAGAGCATGTTGAAACTTGAATTGAGATTTCTTTTCAAGATTCCACCCAGATAATATATGGAACTCCTTCAGCTAACTTGGAAAGCTAAAAATTTCAGCTGACCCTGCCAGGATATTAACCTGTGGTTCCAGGGAGTCTAAGTATTGCACAGCTGATGTTTGTGTCGCTAAGCCAGCCCCTCCAGAGTTACGCATAGGACTGCAGTATATTTGACAGTTGGCATATAGGCTTGACTGCTTGTCTGCTTTCCTACGGGGAAGGAGTCGTACATGGAGAATCTTCCGTTTACCTTTGCTTGCCTACTTGTACATCACCGTTGTTTAAGCTCGTGACTCTAGTGGATGAACATGAGATAATTTCAGACAGCCTATTGTGCTTTCAAGACGTCCTATGGATATCTGACTTTCTCAGAACTTAAAGGTCTCTATTCTATTTGGAACTCACAGATTTTTGAGTATAGCTAAACTAGTCTGGTTATTTAGGAAACGTGCATGTGGTTTTACTGTTAGGGGCGTGTAAGTGCCTGAGAAAATTCTGAGTTATTAAAATAATGAACAGTAGCAATTGTTTTAAATCTGTATTGTGCTGAGGGCTCTCATCAGTCATACTTAAAAATACAAAATTGAAACAAGGGTTTAAAAATAAGCATTGACAGCCTTTGCTGTGTGGAGCAGTCATATCTAATGTGCAACATTAGCCATATGCTGGGAGCAGAGGGAAAGATAAAGCAGTAAAATATAATTGCTGACCTCGGGAGCTTGCCATTTAATGAGGGAGGTAAGACCTACCTGTGTGAAAAGATAAGTAGTGATATATGTGTTAAAAAACAATAAAAGGCAATGAGTGGTACCTGAAATACACAAGCCAGTGACATAGAAGTGCTGAGAGCCACAGTTAGTCTTATAAGCTCAGAGATGAGAGATCAGTAGAGGCTGCAGAAGTCTTAGAAGATGTCACTGAAAGTGGGAGACATTAACCTGGGCCTTTAAAAATGAAGAGAAGTGGTGAGAGCATTTTGTGCTTGAAAAATTGCATTAGCAAAAGTGCTTAAGATCTATCCCTGTGTGTTCCCTCAGATGGAATTTCACTTGAATAAAACTCAAACCTATTGAAAACAGAAGCTCCCATGGAATAAAGTTCAAATTTTCATGATCATCTAACAAAGCATCCTTGCTGTTTTCAGTTTCTGAGCCAATATTCTAGGATAGATGGATGATCTTATTGCTAGAATTGTGTTTTAATCTTTAAAAATACCATTTACTTTTTATGATTATAAAATAATATTTGCTCACTGTATGAAGAAGACAATACAAATCACCCGTGATTTCACAACTGGGGAGACTCCCTGCTAACATTTGGTGGGGTTCCCTCCAATAATTTCTCTGTGTATCTGAATATGTGTATATAAACAACAATGGATATATGCTCTTGTGCTCTGCATTTAAAATAAGCATGCCGTTATAGCCATTATATTGCAAGCACTCCTCCGGTCTACTAAGGAGTAAAACCTGGACATATCTGGACTCAGAAATGAATTTGTTTCACTAATAATTATTATATAAGTGTGTTTTGGTTTGACTTTGGTTTATGGGTGATTTTGAGGAATAAATTCTGATATTAAGACACTTCAACTTGTTTTTAACTGCAATAAGAAATATATATATTAAATGTTACTCCAATATGTGACGAAAAGTGAGGTTGTATAAGCTATGTGTTTTTCTATGGCTTTGTACCTAGATTTAATTAGTTTTCTTTATTATGGGCATATTTTTCAATCAAATTCTGTTATTTTACCAATGGTGTCCTTATAGGTAAGTACTTAAAATGTATTGTTAACGTGTCCTAAAGGAAACAGGAAGCAATGCTTTGTTTTATATGATGTCTTTGCTTCTTTATAGTCTGGCATAGAAGATTAAAGAATCAGAAAACTCCCAAGGAAGGGCTGGCAGTTCTCATAAACGAAGACAAAGAGTTGGCTGAGCTGCGCGGCCTGACAGCTATGGTGGGCCTGGCCAACGGCTGCTGTGCCATACAGTGCGTAACCGGGCGTCATCCTGGGGCACCTAGAGAAGGGGCGGGCAGGATCACCCCGGGTTGTGCCCACTAGTCTGGCATAATTGCTAATAACACACCCTTCCACCCTCACACGTGACCTGGGATAGATGGCAAATAATGTGGTTATCCTATCCTGAGGAGAGTAAGCGAAAATCAGTTGTTTTCCAGTGTTTTACCACACAGTTCAAAATAAATGAAACAAGGAGTTAAAGACCACATTGAGGGGAGTAGATGGTAACGTGATAGGTTCAGCTGGAGGCATCCGGGAGAGAGGAATTTCAAGGGTCTCATGTGTGTGCTAGTAATTCAATCTAATTCTCTTCAGAAGTTGTATGGTGGTTGCCTACAAAAGCTCTTTACGTTAGATGAGTTTTGAACTTATGTTGTCATATAACTAAAAAAAATATTTAAATGGCTTTTTATACAAGACACTATATTATGCTCTATATAAAAGGGGATTATATAGTTATAGGCCTTGAAATTTGTAATTTAAGACATAAAAATGAAGGATTTGGAGTAGACACAGAAGTGATCTAAATTAGCTATTCAGAGGTGACTTTTCCTTGAGAAAATACTCAGCACATCTGACATTTGAGATTCTCTTTTAAAAACCCAAAGCATTTTAAGTGCAGATGCATTTATTTCCCTCATAATATTCCAAGTGAGAAGCTTGGCTTCCTAAAAGTTAACCTGATGGAGATGGATCTGATGTCTGTGGCCATAGTAAATTTCGTTTTATATAAGAGATCAGGTGTGTGAAATAGTAAGGTAAATGCTTTTTAGATCATAAATCCAGATGTATTTGCTACTAATTTGCAATTGCTTTTTATACAAATTGGTAACCTGAAGAAATTAATAATTAATAACTGTAATAAAACAAGCTACAGCAAAAAGTCTTGAGGCAATGCACACATGGGCATGTTTCTATCAAAATGAATGTGCCTTGAAGCAGTGACATGGTCTGCCTGGGGTTTAGAATAGGGAAGGAATATTCTGGTTGGTGGGATAGGGAAGTAATAGGAACACAAAATTCCACATCACTGTATCTCATAGAATGCACTACAGTGTTGCAAAGCCATGAGAGTCCTTTCTCACACTCTTTCGAACCCTGACACCAACACCATGGTGTAAACCACATGTATCTTGGGAGACCAAAAATATTGTTATTTTCTAGCACTCTTCCAACCCAAGAGGAGATTGAAAGCCTTCCTGCCTTCCCTCGGGAAAAACTGACTCTGCGCATCTTGTTGGGAAGTGGGGCCTTTGGAGAAGTGTATGAAGGGACAGCAGTAGGCATCTTAGGAGCTGGAAGTGGAGAAACCAAAGTAGCAGTGAAGGTAATGTGGTTTTCACTCCTTGACATGGATGGCAGCGTATTCACATGGATTTACCTGGATACAACTGTAATGAGAGATGAGTGATCTTAATTGAAGAGAACTGGTAGAAGGTAGAAGCCTATTCATGGCTACAGATGTTACATTATTTTCTTCCATTTCCTACATAAGGTCTGAAATTAATAGTAACCTCTATGGTTACTAATTAGTTAAGACCCAGCAGTTTTCCCCTTTAAATATACTAGAAGAAAAGTGGGGATGTTAAGCACATCCTCAAAGTCTTAGGTAATAGGCAGATTGTAAATATTTTAGGCTATGGCCATATCATGTCAGTTGCAACTCTGCCACTCTGTCATTGAGTATGTAAACCAATGAGTGTGGTATGTTCCAGTTAGATTTTATTTATGAAAACTGAAGTTTGAATTTCATATGATTTCTGTGTAATGAAATAGTATTCTTTTTCATGTTTTTCAACCATTTAAAAATGTAACATGTCAATTATACCTCAATAAAGCTAGAAAAAAATAAAATAAAAATGTCACAACTATTTTCCAATTGCAAGCTGTACAAAAATAGGTGACAGGGTGGAATTGGTCCTCAGGCTGTATTTTGCTGACCGGTACTACACAGTTATCTATCATGGCATATTAAATGTAGTTTTAAGGAAGCATTGGATATATACTCAGGTTTTTGCAGAACTTTCTTTTGTCAGGAGAGATGATGAATCTTTTATATAATTGAGCAATATCCTGATCACGGCTTGTTAGGAGTTTATTGCTTTGAGGGTGAGCTATACAATGAGAAAAGTTGGCAAAATTTTCTCAACTGGTTTAAATAAGTGTCTATTTTTCTCACATAGCAGGATGACTGCTGGCTTTAGTGCAGTGCCAGTAGATCTGAAATTCTCTTGACTTTGTACATGTGTTGCCTCATGGTACCAAGATGGTTGCCAAAGAATCAGGTATCACATCTTTATTCAGGCCAGAGCATTCATCGACCAGAACTGAGACATATTTGCAAAGGAGGCTGGAGAATTGCAGGACATGGTTTTCATGATTATCTCAAAGCAATTGCCTGGGACTTGGCACCTTGCATCTAAGAAACAAATTAGGGTATTGTTAGCAAGGAAGCCAGGGAAACAGATATTGAATAGAAAACTCTGAAAATTAAGAAAGTAGCTTAAACACCAAATTTGTTCTCTTTTTAAAATTTCTACATTTTGGAGAGACTTTGTGTAAATATTACTAGATCTTTTATCTATCAGGTATTTCTACTTAAATACTTTCAGTAACAGGAGCTATCTTTTGAACAGGCTTGCATAGCACATGTATATGCATTATCTATTATCTACTTTGAAATTTCTGGGTGGATGGTATAAAACAAAAGAAAGATGATCTCCATTAACTCCCTGAGCTCACAGAAATGTCTGCTATTCTGATTCTTGGCTGGTTTTTTATGTTGCACAGACTTTAAAGAAGGGCTCCACGGACCAGGAGAAGATCGAATTCCTGAAGGAGGCATATCTGATGAGGTATCAGGGCAGCTCTAAAGTAGTTTTCCCTTGGTATGGGTAGGAAGATTTTACAACCAATTGGTGGATTTTTAACATTCAAAATCACCTGACATAATAAATCATGCCCCAAATGAACATGGCTGGAGTTTGAATGGAAATATGTCTGTAATGACAAGTATCCCGTAGAAGCCTGTCTTCCAAGCCTGGGCACAGGCTGTCCTCTGGCAAAAGGTCTTCCTTCCTTTCACCTTCAATGAGAAGCATGTTTTGCAAGTGACTTCTGAAGCTGATTAGCTTTAAACATGCTTATGATCTTCTGAATGTGTAATAGTGGTTGAAGTGGACTGAGAAAGAGAGCGTTCTCTTAAGTACAGTGATACCGATGAAAATATCCCTTGTCTTGCTAAGCTTGTGTTCAGTGTTAGAGTCAGTTGTTGGGCATGAAAACTGCTCTAAGACATCTCAACAGGAAGACCCGAGGAAGTGGTCCCAAGCTGTGGGTTCTGGTTATTAGATTGGGGTTTACTTGCTTTGACGTCTTGAGGAAACAGTTGTAGCCAAACCTGCCTCTCTGAATTGTTTCTCTAAAACAGAGAGAATAATATTTCATACTCGTGGTGGCCAAAACCATAATGTTATCAAATACCTGTTGAAAAAGGAATTTAGTTCAAACTACTTTCTTTTCTGAAACATAAAATTCTTAATATAAACATGATTTCTTCTAAAACCCACCCTGCTCTATCCATGTGCACTGGCCACTAGGGGTTGCCGTATTACCTCTGTAAGGCAAGAACACAGAGCAGCACTGGGGAAAAGGAGGCGCTCATTTATCAGAGGGAAAAATGAGGGCTTTTGCTGAAAACTGGATAAGCAATTGCTCTATTCCGTAAAGGCCCTCAGCTGGACTTCTGTTGCGGTCATGTCATCCCGCCTGTCTCTTTCCACCTTCTAGCAAGTTTAATCACCCCAACATTCTGAAGCAGCTCGGAGTTTGTCTGCTGAATGAGCCCCAATACATTATCCTGGAATTGATGGAAGGAGGCGATCTCCTCACCTATTTGCGGAAAGCCCGGATGACAACGGTAGGAAATGGGGTCCCCAGGATTGGTTTTGTAATGCAAATATCCTATAATGTCCTGTTAATTTTCTTTCAATTCAATAGGCTACCATTTTGGCCAACGGGAGACTTCCTTGGAAAGAATTCTTATATTTCCTTTATGTTGAATTAAGACAATTAGCACCCTGGACTTATTTCTGGCATCTTCTGGTTATTTGAGCCCACTTTCAGTATTTTACAGGAAAACAGGCCCCTCGCAGCCAGAATTATGTTTTCTGGAGAACAGAGATTGTGTGGAGTTGGAAAAGGCACATCTTTCTCTGTCCTTAATCTATGTCTGTCGCTCTCAAAATGATGTTTCCAGTTTTTATGTCTTTACTGAGTACTGGACTTATAAGTCCCCACCCAATTGACATATCTGTTTGGATTTTTAATAGGCATCTCAAATTTATTTTGGGCAAAACCAAATTCTTGATTTCATACATTCCCCTCCATGCCATTCATCCAGCTTTTTGCTTTCTCTTTTCCTGCGACCACACTGACAAGTCCTGTCGGCTCTACAATTCTGCCCACAAAATGCAGCCCCAGCCCATCCTCTGTTCTCTCCCCAGGACCCAGAGCGGCGCCTGGCACAACGGGGACACTGGAAATTCTGTGGAATGAGGGTCATGGGGTGACAGCACCCGGCGCACCTGCTTTAAACCTTAGGCGAGGAACACATGAGACCAAACAAGTAACTGACATTTAAGCCCATAGATTTAAAGAAGTTGATTTTCATTTCTATCAAAGAACACACCCTATGGCTAACAAATTTAGATATATGACAAACTGTGTTTTATATTAGAAAACACAGGAGCTTTTCACTATCTCACCCCATGCTCCCATCCCCGCGTCCCAGGCAGCTACACGTTTCTCCAGGTGCTTACCTCCAGGTTCCTAAGTACCCCGCTGATGCTGCACATTGATTTGCAACCTTGGGGAAATCTACTGCCTGCCTGCTATGAACGGTGAGGGTTTAACCCTCATAGGCTTACTCAGGGACCAGCCCAAACCCCACTAGCTCCACACACAGAAAACTTTGCCCCTCATTTCCCCCCAGAGTATCACTATGTTCAGGTAAATCAGCATTGCAGGCTTATGTTACGATGGCTGCTCAGTTGCCCATTTGCAGCCGAGTACCTCAAATACGGTGCTTGTGTTTTTTCCCTTAGGCTAGCTTAATAAACACATCTTTTCCCATTTGCTTAGTTCCCTATATACCTCAGCTTCCTCACAGAACCGTAACACTTCTCTCCATGTGGTGAGATGCATCGGAGAATCCAGCACGTCGCAGCTCTTTTCCTGGCCACTTCCCTCCTGGGGCCGGTGCGGGTGGCTGTCCTCTGGGCTGTCTACACAGCGGCTATCCCAGGGGGTTCCTTCACATGTACCCTGGTGATTTCCACGTTGGACCTTTGTTTCCTCTGTTTCATGACTTCTTTGCTCTGTTTTAGAAAGAGAAAGCATTGCCTGTGAGGCTAAATTCACCTTTTCCTTTTTATTTTTCTTTCTGAGAAAAATGTCCTTTATTCTTTCCTCACACTGGATTAACAATTTGGCTGATCCTAGGTTGAAAACCCCCTTTGATAAAAAATAAATCCACCGCATCTTTGTTTTCTAGCTTCTACAATTGCCTTTAAGGAGTCTTTTGTCACTGTGGCTCCCGCACTGGTGATCAGTGATCTGTGTTTGCCTCCTTCTCGGGAAATTTTAGGAATTTCTTATCTGTGGTACTTTTCACACAGCACAATACTCAGCCTGGAAAATTGTCCCCCTCAATTCTGGGATTTTTTTTCATATTATTTCTTTGATAATAAAAAAATCCCTTTGTTCCCTCTATTTCCTTGTTCTGGAAATCCGACAGTGAGTAATGAACAGCTTTGTTTTATCACTTTGTTTTATTTGCTGCTCTCTTCTATTTTCCAACTCTGTCTTTCTGCTCTCAATTCTGGTATATTCCCTAAATTTTTTCATAGAATTTAAAATTTGAGTTTTACACAGACTTCATTATATATTTTGACAGCACCTTAAAATAGTTATCTGGGTATTTGTCATACGGGCAAAATCTTCTCTTATTTTTCCCAAGATACTAATTATACTTTTAAGTAGTTCATTGCCCTGCATTGTCCTGATTTCCTCCTTTCTTCTTTGTTCTGGGATCTGTTTGTAATGTGAGATTTTCTCAAACGTTTGGCCATTTGTGGCTGGTCTTCATATTTAACAGTGAGGCCTTCATATTTGATGGCTGATTGGAACCTGTGTGTCAGTGGCAGCTTCCTTCTGGTTGTCAGGTGAGACCCCACTGTTCTGTCAGGGGTCCCCTGATAATGACAGCATTGGCTGTCTCCAGGCATGTGCCCAGCTTCACCTGAGAGGACCCTGCAGGTCTCCTGTCTGGGCAATAAAGCCTGAGCCTCAGTCCAGGGGGCCAGGGGGAGGAGGGGCTGGAGGCCTCCAGGCGCAGTGTGTGGATGCATCTTTAATTTCCCTCCCTTTTCAACCCAGTGCCTTAGTATGTTTGCTGCCTTTGAATTTAGTGGTGTTGTGGTTCAGTTCCGTGTGTGTGTGTGTGTGTGTGTGTGTGTGTGTGTGCAGTTTTCCTCAGAGGAAAGCCTCCAGCTGCAGTGGGGAGATCTAGGTCTAGTTATCTCTTAAAATAAACTTCTAAACTTTCCTCTTGCTCCGAGCCCTGCCCCTCACCTGGGCATTCAGAGATACTTGCTACCTCCAATTCCAGAGCCTTTGTGGGGTCCTACAGTGACAAACAGCTTCCTTCTCGCCTTCTCCCTCTGCAGGCGGTCCGCTTTCACCTCGCCGGGCTCTGCTAAATTCCCAGGCCTCCATCTGCTTTCCATGTTCCAACGTGTTTTGTTGCTCTGTGTCTATTGTCCTGATCTATTTGCCCTTGTGAGATCATAAAAGCTTCCCCTTGACTAAAGTAAGGTTTGGGGAGAGAGTGGAACTAAAAATGTATCAATCTCCCATCTTTACCAAGAAAGTTTATCTGTAGTGTTTTTAAAGGTTTTTTTTTGGAGGAAGAAAAGAGGCTGAAGGTAGACTAAAAGAAAAGATAGGTCCACATTTTCCAAACTGTTCCTATGCACCCAGGGTCCTAACGGCTCTAATGATTAGTTCCCAAGTGTATTCAGCTCTCCCACTGCTTTTCCTGCCAGCTGCCCTGGAGCTTCCATGCTTGTCTCCCTTGGCCCAGCCATATAGGACAGGGTGCTGTTAGGTGCTCAGTGCCAGAATCAAGGCCAGAGCCCTCAGCGGAACACCACAGGCTCCAAGCCCCCATCACGCTGAGTTCATCTGGGCCAGCCATCTGTCCACCGAGCGCTCAGAGGCACATTCCAGAGACACCCTTTCCCCATCCCTGTGCCGAGACCACTGGTCTAGTCCTTCATTTTCAGGGTATCAGTTTCTGCAGCTATAAAATGAAATATTAAATTAAAAACTTACTCAGGCTACTTTTTAGCTTTGATATTCCAACACTGCATTAAGATAGAAAAGAGTAAAAACAAACGAACAAAACCAAGCTATCAAAATAATACAAATACATACCCAGGAACAATTTAATTCATCAAATCTTATGGTTCTTGCTTTCAATGAACTTGCCATGTGGTAGATAAGTCACATATAAATAACCCATTTAAGGTGGAAGTGGGAGGGCTCATTAGAGTGGAGTAGAGAATCTACTGCTGAAGCACAGAGAGAGAGGTGATTTTCATCTGAGGAGTCCTGGAGAGACTTTGTGGAGAACCAACCAAGGTGGGAGACAGAAAACTCTCTGAAGCTACACCCACATGAGCTGTGAAAGGCTTTGACCAGGGATAGACCTGGATGGAGGTTCAGTATGTCCAGAGGGTTTAGCAAGGGATGATAGATGGTGGCCCAGGGCAACATCTGGAGTCAAGAAAGCCCAACAAGGGCTAATGAGGTGTCCCCACTGGTTGTCACATAGGCTGTCAGGAGCAAGTGATATTTAGAAATCTAGGCAGGCACGCTGCATTCTGGAAAATCTGTCAGCAGAGAACAAGGCACTAGCCACCAGACTAAAGTTCAGGAACAGGGTTCTCTGTGTAGACATCTTCACAAGGAGGGTAGGTTTTACCAAGAGCAGAGCAGAGCCGCTTCACAGAGGAACTGGTAAGCAGCTGGAATACCCACGCATAGGCCGTGAGCTTGGCATCTGGTGGGCATGAACAGGACTGCAGGGGGCTGACTCTTGGGAGTCAGTTCTAGCCTAGTTATCAGACCTAGGTGTGGTTGAACAGCACCATGGCAATGCTGCGTCCCAGCATAAGTGTCAAGATTCTTCCTATTTGGGGGACAAGACATGAGCTTGCTGGGGATGCAGAGGGAGCAGCACTTAAGAGCCCCTGTCCATGAGGAACCGGTAGATTTGAAGCTTGGGAACCGTTATAGTGCCTAGTGTAGGGTGCAGATGGAAATCAGGCCTAAGGAAGGCCTTCCAGGAAACAGTGATAGCAGGGATCTAGAAGAGAGGCTGAGAAAAGCAGGGCAGCGTCCCCGTGTGGCCCAAGCACAGGCTGAGAGGAGGTACTGGGGCAGCCTGGGGCTGCCATGGAGGCTGGCTCAGGAATCTAAGAAATCCTGCAGGCAGTGGGTCGCAACGGAATGAGCTAATTAAAACAGGAGGCTGGAGACCTGGGAAGTTGGGGATGAGTCGGGGTGATAAAGGCCTGAACCAGGGTAACTGCAGGGAAATGACAAGGGACGGAGAGCTTTTTCCATATGGTACTAATAAAAACTTCAGTTGGCTTTTGTGTGTGTGTGTGTGTGTGTGTGTGTGCGCGCGCGTGTGTGTGTAAATCATTGTAGCCAGTACAGACTCAATTTATTTGTGCTGGCTCTCCTAGATGTGCCCTTGAAATAAAGTCTGTATTATACGGGGCTCCTATGAGGAACAAGCTCATTGTCACAACTGACATGATAGCATGACACTGGGTCAATAATGAAACTGGTGAGCGCTGATTAAACTGTCATTACTGCTACTTATGAGAGCAGCTACTGTTTATTAAGTGCCTTTTATATACCAGCCAGATTACATATCTTACCTGAAATCCTATCAAGTCAGAATTACTATTTCCATTTTACCTGTGAGAAAGTTGCTGAGTGAACAAAGCAAAGTGAGCCCGTTCACACAACAAGAAAGTAGCAGAACTAGGTTTCAAATCGGGGCCTGTCAGAACTAATACCGTGTTCCTAACGAAGGTCCCACATTGCCTCTGCTTACTCAGTGTAGTCTTATTTACATATTTGGGTAGAAAGCATATAGATGTAGCTCTTTTCCTCTTTGCTTGAATTCCTGTAACCATAACTAAAACTTTCTTTATAATATCATGTATATGTGTGCATGTAGCCACTTATACATGTATATGTATATGTGTGTTTTGTGCAAACTGGAAAAGTGCCTGTAATCTTTCTTTCATTTCTTACAGTTTCATGGTCCTTTACTCACCTTGGTTGACCTTGTAGACCTGTGTGTAGATATTTCAAAAGGCTGTGTCTACTTGGAGCAGCTGCACTTTATTCACAGGTACAGTGATGCCCTGGATACAAGTTTCTTATGGATATTGACACCATAGCCATCTGTAGTTTGGGCAAAACAGAAAATAATTAAACATTTTCATTCCTTCAAAATAGCAATAACTTCTTTTAAAACTGTCTCCTCTATAGACCTACTAGCATTACTTGTCTGATCTCTGGAACTTTATTATTATTATTATTATTATTAAATATGGCTTTTGCCATAGGGATCTGGCAGCTCGGAATTGCCTCGTGTCTGTGAAAGACTATAGCAGTCCATCACGGATAGTGAAGATTGGGGACTTTGGACTGGCGAGGGACATCTATAAAAATGATTACTACAGAAAGAGAGGAGAAGGACTGCTCCCTGTTCGGTGGATGGCTCCAGAAAGTTTGATGGATGGAATCTTCACAACACAGTCTGATGTATGGTGAGCTTAATAGGACCCAGAGAAACGTGGGCAAAACCATCCAAGGTCAGAGCCAAAAGGGATCTTAAAAGGTCTTCTAATCTTGTGATTTTTTATTGTTGAAAGTATTACAGGTGTCCCCCATTTTCTGCCTCCTTGTCCCCCTCCACCCTGCAGCTCAGGCCTTCCCCACACTATCGCCTGCGTCCCTGGGCTGTGCATATATGTACATAAGTTCTTTGGTTAATCTCTTCCTATCCCCCCACCCCCTCCCCTCTGAGATCTGTCAGTCTGTTCCATGCCTCTGGACCTATTTTTGTTCTGAGTTTATTTTGTTCATTAGATTCCACATATGGGTGAGTTGATCATGTGATATTTGTCTTTCTCTGATTGGCTTATTTCGCTTAGCATAATCATCTCCAGGTCTATCCATGCTGTGACAAAGGGTAAGAGAGCCTCCTTTTTATAATTGCATAGTATTCCACTGTGTATTTGTTTTTAATATGAGAAAACAGAAGACCAGAGAGATTATAATTTGCCTTAAGCTAAAGTGAAAGCTGGTGCCTAAGGTGGACTATTCCTGGGTCTCAGCAGTTTACATGCCTCCCTGCAATCAGTTTTGTGCACGTGAAATAGCTACATTTACTTCAGGTATTTTATTACTCCCCTCAAATCTAGAGGCTTTGACTGATAGGAATTGGTACCTATGAAGTCATGTCTAAGTATGTGTCTAAATGCCTACTATTTGGGGATGTTTGGTCATTAATTTATAAGTAGACTTTAAATCACTGAACTCAAAAACATTAGGGCATTGGGGAGGTTTGGAAGTCTCTTTATTATTTGAATAGGACCCCTTATTTTTGCTTTTGATGAAAACTACTCAGAATGTAAAAATTTATTCAATAACTGGTGCTAGGCACAACTGGGGATGAGATAAAATTGGCCTCGGTGCTACCAGTTTTCTTCATGCCTCTCTCTCCTCATTTACTAGCCCTCAAACTCAGAAGAAAAAAAGCTGAAATGCTTTCCTGCTCACCCCTAAGTATGCCTGCGTAATGGAGGTCTGCACTCAGGTTCAGCCAGGAAGGAGGAGCAAAGTGTGTGTGTCTGTCTGTCTGTCTCCCCACTGAGCCTTCCTATCACCTCTGAAGTGTTGCTGGTAGGCAGTTGCTTGTTCTACTTTTGCTTGTGATCAACTTGCTTCTAAGTCTCCCATTTGCCTTTATGGAACCAATCATTCCAATCACAAAGGAGAACCCGTAGCCCCAAGAATATTATGTTGGAGAAACTACTGTTGTAGTTTGTTTGCAATAAGCATAATTAAAGCAAACTCTCTTATATCCTTAGGTCTTTTGGAATTCTGATTTGGGAGATTTTAACTCTTGGCCATCAGCCTTATCCAGCTCATTCTAACCTTGATGTTTTAAACTACGTGCAAACAGGAGGGAGACTGGAGCCACCAAGAAATTGTCCCGATGATCTGTAAGTTATAATTATGTTAACATAAGTACCCAAAAAACAGAAACATGTGCACATGCAATCTTATGCCTCATTGGTATGCAATTTTAAAATAAAAACTGGTCTTCATATATTTGTATATAAAGACCAGTTTAATATAAATTGATTATAACAATTCACTAGATACACCATAGTTTCTTTTTACTTATATATACTCATGAATATTTCACTTCAAAAACAAAATTTGGAATAGTAGAATATATTTATACTCCTGATTAAGTGAATTCTAATAAATAAATAAAAACTCTTTGTGGTGTGTGTGTGTGTGTGTGTGTGTGTGTGTGTGTGTGTGTGTACATTTTATTTTGGAAGATATGATTGGGCTAATATCTTAATCTGTAAATTAAAATATTCTATTAAGTAGGAATATATTGTTTAAAAGTTAGATCTCATTTGTTGGCATAGCTGATCTTGGGATATAGTACTATTAAAAATTATGGAGGTTATTGCCTGTTTATGAATTTAACATGTAATGACTAAGTGTTAGGACTCTCTCAAATTGACCCCAGCCACTATTGAATTCTAATAAATTTGAGATCCTCAAAGAGTAGGTGATTTTGATCTAATTATAGAAGAAAAACAAGACAAGTTATTTTGCTGAGTACTAATCCACCTTTTTGTGAACAACCTCAGCAGAAATATTCTTGAGACTTTTCCCAAGATGTGTTTCATCCAAGAAGTTTCTGAAAGAACATACAAGCAACAAGGATAGATTTCTCTGTTATGTGCACAACACCATGCTAAGGATTGTATGATATACAGAGGTGTTCAAAACAGGGGCGTGGCTCTTCAGCAGCTCAGAATGTGTTTTAAAAGAAAAGACACACGTGGAGCAGCTGGATAACAAGCCAACACGTAATAAAGTGCTAAACTGTGTGGTACAGGCAAGTGGAAGAGGAATTAACAGTATGCGGATACGCACCGCAATTGTACTGCCTGGACTCTGTTGTGTTATTTAGAGGATTATTCAGACTGGAGCCAAAGATGATTAAAACTGGGCGCCTTGGTTGGATGTCTCTTGCTGGTGAATATTTTTGTATTATTTAAATCTTCCAGCTAGAAGATTTGAATCTCTGCTTGTTTCTGGCTTAGCTTTTACAGCCTCCGGGATATTTACAGGGAGATTAGGTACACACGTACCTGAACAACTTTGGTGGCAGTGCCTAGAATATACCTCAGATATTGTAGGGGGAGATGGGAGAAATTCTGTAGGCTAGGGGTAAGAAATTATACACAATTTGAAAACCTTTGATCTAGGGTTTGAGGAAAAACCCCAGCATACCTAAGTATGACATATATTTTTATTAAATAGCAAACTAATCATTCTTTTTGCATGTTTTACATATATATCAAACATTCAGAAAATTTCCCCAGAATTTCAATCCCATGAATTTTTCATTGTGCTGTTAGAATTTTACCTGGCATAGGCACTTCAGGAATCAATCACTGAATTATACATTCCGATTGATGCACTCATTTATATTGTTTGGGGAGGAGAGAGGTGGATAATTAATTATCTATTGTGGAGCAAAAGAAATGTAGGTTTGTTGAACTTTGCTCTGATCTAAAGTTCTCCAAAAATGCTCCTGGAAGGAAGAGGACAGTGTGTGCTAGGAAAGTGCCAGGAAAAGATAATATTCTACATACTTTTATCTTGATTACTCAGTTGGCTACATTATTGCTCTAATTTTGTAAAAATACAGCTTCCATGAAACCAAATTTTCCATTGGTGGTTTTGAAGTTCATTTGAACATCAGTAATTAAACAGTAAACAGTGTCCCCTTCCAACCTTCCCTCCAAGTGCTGCATGACTCTCAGAGCCCCAGGAAGGGTTAACTCATTGCCAAGCAGGAAAACAAGCTGTGCTGGGAAATGGAGCTCTGAGCAATGCCATTCAATCTGGCCATGGCCTTAAGTTGTCATGATAAAGATTAACTACTCTCCTTAGAGTACAGAGGGAACTGATTTTTATTTGAAGCAGTTCTCTGAGATCACAGGCCCAGCTTAGAGGGTGGAAAGTCTGCGCTGAGCCAGGCTGCACCTTCTATTCACGGCTTAAATTCTCAGCACCTGGATGCACTCTGGGTCAGGCGAGCCCACAGGTAGCTATGCTGCGCTCGGCTATCAATGGAATGCAGGAGCTCAGAGCACTGCCCCTTCTCCCCAGGGCCTGGGGTGTTTGGTGGGAAGCCCAGTCGCCCGTATTCCCCTCAGCCTTCAGTTCTCACAACCAACGCAGCCCTCTCAAGGGGAAGCGGGTTCCCAGGGCAGTCTGCTTCAGGGAGAGCCCTTTGGGGTTCTCTGACAGATGTGTCACAGTGGCAACTGGAATTGCCAGAGAGTCTCAAGTGGAGGGAGCAACAGTGGGAGAACATGAGATTCACCATCTTATTTTTACCCCTTAAAAATATGTGCACCTAGATGCTAATTGAGCCTCTTGGGGATTGGCATAGTGAGGAAGGGAGTTCTTAAAACCAGTATTTTATGTGCTTTGTTTAAATACCTATGGAAACTCACCCTTCTTAATACTGAAAGAGGCCGTGGAGTTTTTATCTGTTGAAATGTAATTGCTTCATGAATCCAAGGCCTTTACTCATAGACACTAAAAATGAACATGGTTAATGAATCTCACGCTATTTTGAAAAGAAAGATTTGAAGCAAAGAGGAGTAAAGGGTTGGCATAGTGAATGAAGGAATTTGCAGAATGAGTTATTTCAAATATGATGAGTGTGTATCTGTGTAGAGCTGGAACAACCAGCCCAGGTAGATTTTAACAACAGTAAAGTACCTGTACATTTATTTAGACTAACATGCTTGAATATTTGTAACTATAAGTTAATGCAAGTATCTAGTGCATGATATTGAATTGTGACTAGTGCCTATTTGTAAGGAAGTACCTCTATGCCAAAGGAATAGTTGTTATTAGTTTACCCGAAAGAGGCAAGAAATGTATTTTCAGGATTAAATTCTTGAAAGCGTCATCATTTTATTCCACTGCCAGCTTACTGCTATTTAAGAGCTCACGTTGTACTCTTTTCTTTTAAATGACTGTTGCTTTGTAGAGTTACTCTTTGCTTAATCTAGGGTATTTCAGTGTTCATTTGTCCCGGGATGCAGGGAGGGAAAGGTTTTGTATACTAACAGATCATATGTTTTTGCCATCAGATAATTAAGAACCATGATTAGATTCCATGTAAATTAAGTTTCTGTAGATAAAAAATAGTAATATCTGCTTAAATAAATTACATAGATTAAACAAGAGGCTGAATTTTGGAGGGTGGTGTGAGGGGGTGAGGTGCAGTGTGGCTAAGTGGCAGCTGTAAAGATAGCCTCTCCCCCCCCACACACCCCCTTATTCCTTCTGGCTTTTTCTTTCTTTCTGTCCTAAGTAATCTCCTTTAAGTGTCTTAAAATCCTTTGTAGAATGAGGCAGGTCATAAGTAAAATAAGTAAACACTTCACAATTGCAGTATGCCAATTCTTGAGAGTTTCTATCTATTTTTTGCCGATATCTTTGAAACATAACTTTATTTTTTGAGAAAGGATATGCTTCCTGTGGAGAATTATACTTTACTTTCTCTTTTCACCTCCTAAAACAACCCTTAGGCTAGTCATCAAGATTCTACTTTAACTATTACTTAAAATATTTAGCAATATTTTATTTCAAATCTAATCATTGGGATCTTTGTATCATTCCTGTTTCTAAATGCCACAGGTTATAAAGAAATATGTAAAGGATTAGGTTCTCAGTCACAATTCTAATTTTTTAAAAAATAGAGAAAAATTTGGCACTCTATATCCAGAATATAAATTCCTTGTCATAAATATGAAAAGACAACAGATCAGTACTAGAAAATAGACCTATTTCAGGTCTCTCCATAGTACTCCATACTGAGTGCTAACTCTGACCTGAGGTGCTTGTCAAGAAATGAGAGAGATGGAAGTAGAATTTACATACCACATTATAATGAAATGGAGATTATAATTCCTAAAATATATACCAGCTATTTTAAATACAATACCCATAATGATTTCCAGATCATTGTCACCTATGACTGAATATATTCTTGTCCAAACCACAGTTATCTTTCACTTAGTCTTCTTTAATAACTTTCTTACTTCCAACTTGCCTCTCTACAACCCATTTTCCACATGTAGCAGTTAGTGTAATCCTTTAAAAATATAAAAATCATGCCTGTTTAAAAACTTTCAACAGCTTACCATTGTAGCGTCATAAATCCAGCTCCTGGCCTTGTCTACGAGAGCGGCATGATCTCCCTTCCTCCTCTGACCTCATCTCGTGTGCTCTCCTCAATGACGGCTCTTCAGCCACACTGGCTTTCTTTCAGATTCTACAATGTGCCAAGCTCTTTCCAAATTTAGAAATTTACACATGCTTTTCGCTCTTCTAGTGTGTTCCCTGACTCCCATCCGCACCCTACTCCCATGACTAGCATCTTATTTTCCCACAAAGTTCTTTGGCTTAAATGTCACCTCTGCAGAGGGGCCTTCTGTGAGCAACTTACCAAAAATGTTCCATCTTTATTAGATTTCACATTGTCTTCTTTAGCACTTTTTTAGAACTTGCAATTTGTAATTTGATATTTATCTGTTGATGTAGTAGTCCTAATATTTTAAATACTTCCCAATTTATGTTTCTTTATCAGTTTCTCACTCCCTGTCCCCAATTTGCCTCATAGCTCCAGGAAAAAAAAAGAGAGCAGGCACTTGACCTTTTTAGTAAGTCAGTAGACTTGGAAACCAAGCCTGGAGGAGGGAGGGTTATCTAGAATCCTTTAGATCCTTGTTAGTATATTAAACGCCAGTTTTGGTGACTATGGCCTACAAGTCTACATAAGGATGATCCAATAGAAAAAAGGGAGTGAGTAGAAACACCATGCCTGCTCAGCCCTGGAGAAGTGTAGGAAGAAAAGACCTTGACAGATGGAGGCAGGAGGATGAAGATGTTGGATATCTAGATCCTGCAACCTCCTCTGTAGGGTTCAGTCAGATTGGGTGTGAGCAACATCAAGGGCATGGAGCAACTGCCCAGTGCTCCCAGTGTAAGAAGATGGCAAGGAGACCATTGAGCAGGGAACCCCTCACAATTACATGGAAAGCCAGCATCATGAAGGAGGTAGAATGGCATGTCCACACAGAGAGTGTCTTAGTGTGAACTTTTAATCTTCCTTTGTTTCCCACATGGTGTGATCATTTTGTTGAAAGCTAGAGATTAGGCCAAGGAGCACCCTGTGGGCATGCAGAGGAAACAGGAATGGATGCCCTGGGCCTCATCAGCAGACAGAGGACGTGGCGCAGCCTCAGAACAGAGAAGGCTATAGCTAGAAAGATAAAGGGAAGACCAATTTATTGGGGAAGGGTCCAAAGATAAGGTAAAGAGATCATAGACTGCAGACAGCAGCTGGTGCCTGCAGGGTGGACCAGACCAGTCGTTGCTATGGAAGTCCGGATCATTCCACTGCGAGACCTGTGAAGTCCAAGGGACGGTGGGGTCCAAAGGATGCTTCGCTGTGCCCCTGTACGTCACACAAGACCTCACTCAGCATATATCCTGGCACCAACTTGGAGAAGAGGGCAGAAGGAGTAGAAGTGGCCTAAAAACAAGAAGGTGGAACTATTTTTCAGAAAGACTGAGCATTACCTACCAAGATTATTGAAAATATTGAATAGGTTTTAAACTGCATTCATTAAATGAAGCTCATTTTCTTCTGCCAGATGGGGGCTCTGAGAAAGACCTAATTAATTACAAACAAAAGCTACATTTTTCCTGCTCCTGTGAACTGTAGTGAGATCAACTTTATCACCTTCTTACATTTACTCTGTGTATCCCTCTGAGGACACAGAGTCACACTGCCACATCCCTAGCTCTTGATTACTGCTAGTGTAATAAATGTTCAATGGATGGATGGATGGATGGGTGGATGGATGGATGGATGAATGGGTGGATGGATGGATGGACAAACGAACAAAAACTGGTTAAGAGTGCTGCACAGACATTTCTTAGACAACTAATCAAGGAAAAGATAATATTTAATCAACCAGCTATTTGCGTATGGGGAAACTGAGTCTCTTAATTCCCCATACACAAATTCATTATTGGTTTTAACCAATTCATGATTGGTTTTAATAATGAAGATTAAAACCATTAGAATTGAATCTGGTTTCTGCCTCTGGTTGTGCCACTAAATATCTATGTAGCTTGGAGTAATCTTAGATTTTGTTTTAGGATTAAGGCATGAATGTAAAGGTTTTTAATCTTCAATAAATTTTATAGCTCTTCATTTTCTTATGTGTTAAGTGAACATTTCCCATCTACCTATCTTTCTTTCTGGATTAAAAACTGTTAAAAAATGTCAGCTTTTCAAAAGAAAGGTGTTAGCTAATAAAGGTAGTAATATTGCAGACTACTATTAAATAAGAAACCAAAAGCATTGTTCTGGTTCATTTGTATTAATTATGGAAAACTGGCAATAGCTCAAATTCTTTTGCTTCTGAAATGACTTTACCTGGGCTATGTTATCAGTAATGCTTGCCTAATGACATCCAATCACTATCTACTTTCATGTCTTTACCCACATATCCAGGTGGAATTTAATGACCCAGTGCTGGGCTCAAGAACCTGACCAAAGACCTACTTTCTGTAAAATTCAAGACCAGCTTCAGTTATTCAGAAATTTTTCCGTAAATAGTATTTCTCAATGCAGAGAAGAAGCAAGCCCCGGTGGAGTCATAAATGAAGGCTTTGAAGGTCAGTTTGAGTCTTTGTTCAAAATTTCCTGGTTTTCTCTCCATTGTGGACTGAACAGGGTTAGAATGGTCCTACTGGGGAGGTGGGCTTGGACTCTGCCTCTGTTCTCGAGCCTGTGCTCTCAGACATCAGAGACATGGCTGGAGTAAGGGAGCTGCCCACATGCTCTCCCCACTTTGTTATCAGCAGTGTGCTGCACAGCTAGAGTGAGAAAACGTTACTTATGGCTACTAGAAAAGAGACATCAATTTTATATTAACTTTATTTAGGTGCCAACTTTTGGCAGACTGAATTAAAATCCTAAATAGTGTTCAAAACCATGCAGAAACAGATATAAATATGCAGAATAATGATGCAGGAAGAGTTTAACTGGGAATATAACCAAACTTTGATAATTTAGACAGAAACAAGCAATTCTGTGCCACAGACACATAATTCTAGGAAAAGGGAAATTCTTATTCTGTTATTTACAATGCATGCAATTCCTGAAGATAAGGAAGGGTAAGAGATATAAAAATCACTAAAATTTTTATCACTGAGAGGTGACTGAAGAAAAGTGGCAGAGCAGAGACAATAGAATGAAAGGCAGGGTTTGCATATTTGTAAAGGATGGAAGTCATTGAACAGGCCCTTCTAGGTAAGCCTACACTTACTTACCTTTCTAATTAAAGAGAATATGTTTAATAAGCATTTGCTGCTTTGCAGACTGGTGGGCATATTTAGCAAAGCAGTGTGATGCCTGTCTTCATTGTTATTGTTGGACACATAAGAAGATGAGAAAGCCATGGAAGGACTTTTTTGGGGGGGGGGGAAGGGTATTAGGATTACAGGAAGCAATAACACCATGCCTATCCCATGGTCCTACTGACCTAATAGGGTGGAGAGGGGATAGAGAGAGAAGTAACATATCTGGGCATCTAGTAAAAATATCCCAGTGACTTCATCCAAACATTTGTGTAAACATCACCTCATCAGTCCCAGAAAGTTCTACAGGAAACAAATCTAAATGCTCCTCTGCTGTTCTAAACATAGCAAGTCAGCCGGCATATGTCTCGTCTGTTAATACCCTGTTTTACTTGGAAGTCTTTATTTTAATATTTCCCTCTTAAAGAGAGGGTTGCTGAGTACATGCTGTCTTTGTTCAGGATCTCTCTTTTAAAGTTTGACCTGCAGGCTTTCTATTCAGTAGTTTTTAAGCAAAAATAAATGAACACCCCCCCCCCCACCTGCCCCACTGCACGTCTCTTTATGCAATAAGATGTACTGATTGCTGAAAGCTTGCCAGGGTCAAGTTACTAAATATTGCTCTAAGTATCACGAACCAACATAATAGTTAGCTAATGATTTTTCTTTGACATATGGCTCCAGAATTTGTATAAAGCATTTATTTGCCTTATATAAAAGGGTTTGTGTTTTTTTTTTTACAAATAACTCAATGTTGTTAAAATTGGCAAAAAATTTTTAAAATAATGTTTCATTAGAAAGTTTCCCAATATGTTATTTAATGGAATAAAAATATGGATAGACTTATATTGTAGATTTAAGTTTTTGTTGAAATTCTAAACTTTTCTTTAGCTTAATTTCTTTTCTTTTTTTAAAAAAATGTTTTTATTGTTATTTTTAGAGAGAGAGGAAGGGAGATGTATAGAGAGACAGAAACATCGATGAGAGAGAGACATGGATTGGCTGCCTCCTCCACGCCCCCTACTGGGGATTGAGTCCTCAACCTGGGTATGTGCCCTGACGGGGAATTGAACCCAGGACCTCTTGGTTCATGGGTTGACACTAAACCACTGAGCAACACCAGCTGGGCTAGCCTAATTTCTTTAAGCCCTTTAAGAACAAAGTAATTTCCTCAATAATCTGGGCCACTGGACTACTTAAAGTCAAATATCTTCTTTCTTTTGCTCCCTTTTTGATAGTTTCTATTGATATGATCATATATAGCAATTTAATCTTATGAGTTTCTCAATGGCAATTAGTACATGTTGATAATAATCATAAAATTTAGATCCTTCCATAGATATTTAGCACTTTCACCCTAATCACACCTGGCATTTGATAAAGTTATATCTATGGGAAAGTTATTTTACAAAACACTATTTGACTATGTGGTTTGAAATAAGCTATGATGATGTTTGAACAATGAAGAGGAACATAGGATGATGCCAAAGAGCTTGTGAGCCTGCAGCTGAGCCATCCTGTTCGTCATCAGTGGGGAGGGTCTGCCAAAAAAATGAGCTCATAATAATATAGAGTAGGAGCAGTAGTTCATATGCTCTTGTAATAAAATAAGCTTTGCATCAGGTATGATACTTGATAAATAGGTAGATACATTAAACCCCAATGGGAAAAAATAGATACCATGATGCTTCCCTTAGTCCTTTGACATTTTCTCATATTTCAGTTTAAATTCATTTCAAATAAATCCAACCTGGATGTACATCAGGGCTAAGTGCAGAAGGCTGGCAGCTCAGCAGGCCTCACCCTCACATTTGGATGCTCTCATGTTGGAAGAATGAGTAGGAGAAAGGGAAGGACCATCATCTAGCTGCTGAAATAGTTCTGAATTTTCAAATATACTGTATGAAAGAGCAGTAATATTTCTGATTATAATTTTTTTATCCCGGTACTAGTACCCAGAGGTTGGGAAGTGTTGATAAAAAAATTCCCACAATATGCATGTGTGTATTTATCTTGTATTGTGCGTTTATCTTTTTGATTGCCTAGGATATTGTGAAATGTTCCAGAAGCTCTATTACTAGGTTTCACCAAGAGTTCTTATACTTTCCTATGTAAGAAGGTCAGCCTGTAAGCAGAGAAAGACAAAATAATAGGAGCATAATTGTTAAGAAGCTCAGTTACCCTCTGGCTGTCCATTTTCCTGCTGCCACGCTGACATCACGCACGTGTGTCTGAGTCTTGCGTCTCAAGGCTCCTGTAGGGCACACTGCCCACCCGCGTGGATCCTCCTCACACAGCACAGCAACTTCACCTTTCCCTTGGGGAGGGAGAATGAGAGGACACAGGCTTGAGCCAGATAGTCCGGGTTCCAGTTCCAGCTGTGCTACGTGACTTTGGGCAAATTATTTAACCCCTCTGTGCCTCAATTTCCTCATCTGTTAAATGGGGATCATACTTGTATTTACCTAATAGAAGAATATGTTACTATATGTATATAGCTTAGAATAGGACCTGATATATGGGAAGTACTCTATGAGCATTAACAATAATTTTTATTATTAATAGTATGTATCATGTCATTTTCCTTCTACCACCATCCTGCCATCGGAACTTGTCAGGCCTGTGTTCATGTCCTATTAGCCTTTTGAGGTCAGAAGCCTGCTAGTTTTAAATTTGCCAATACTGTTGATGGTTTCATATGCTACTTGTCCCAGGGGACGTCTGAGGAGGGCCAGCCATTGGCTACCTAGCTGTTCCTCAGTCCACACCCAGCGCTCTCCTGCCTCAGGACCCTGGTTCTTACTGTTCTCTCTCCCTTGAATATTCTCCCTAAAACAGCCACATGGTGAATTCTCTCACTTCATTCAGGTCTCTGCTTGAATTTTGCCTCATGAGAGGGGACCTTGGTAACACCTCATCTAAAATAATAGCCCCTCTCCCACAATTCCTTTCTTGCCCCCTTTTCTGCCAAATTTTCCTTCATAAATGTTTGCTGAACTAAACTATAAGGTTGGTGTTCTTATAATTCTCATTCTGCCTGTATATTACAAATAAAGGAAATCAAACAGATGCTAGAATAACTTATATTTTTTGCACAGATGAAGATGGCAACGTGGTTTGTTTGAACTTAGATGACAGTGTACCAATTGCTTTAATGGAAACCAAGAACCAAGAAGGGTTAAACTATATGGTACTTGCTACAGAATGCAGCCAAGGTGAAGATAACTCTGAGGGTCCTCTAGCCTCCAAGGAATCTGAATCTTGTGGTCTGAGGAAAGAAGAGAAGGAACCACATGCAGACAAAGGCATCTGCCAAGAAAAACAAGTGGCTTACTGCCCTCCTGGCAAGCCTGAAGGCCTGAACTATGCCTGTCTCACTCACAGTGGACATGGAGATGGGTCTGATTAATAACTCGGTTTGGGAAATGCGGAATTGAGATTAAGTAATTACTGAAAGGAAATCCTAGTAGAATGATAGATGCTGTGGTGGTCTCTGACTCTGAATTATCACTGGAAGTTTCCTGGATTCTAATCTTGGTTCTGAGAGCCACTTGGTTTTAGTTCTGACAATCCATTTACCAACTGTCTACACTTCAGCAAGATTCGAAGGTGTACCACTGAGCACTTGGAAAGCTTAGGAAGACTCATGAGCCTGGAAGGGAAACTGCTCCCTCTTACCCTTGGGGTCACTTAGACCATTGCCCACCCTTCAGTATGCACTATAACAGAAACATCTTGGTCAGATGGTTAGAGACAAAGTAGGTACTTTCAAAGACTTGAAGGAGGGGACTGAGAAGCATGCTCAGGTGCCCAAATGAGCTACAGATTATCCCAAATAAATAAACAACTCTGCACATCCCAAAGGAACCTGCACCTATGACATAAGAAATCATTTGAAAAGTTACTGCTATAATAAAATACTGTCTTTGATGACTATCCTAAAATATTTTAATATTGGAGGTTTTGAAATAATAAAAATAGGACCATGAAGATGTCTAAATCCTAAAGCTTAGCATTGGGTTGTATAAAAATTGCTCTGTGACTTCTGTGCTGTCATGGATATTAGCTAATATAAAGACAGTTTTTATTTGCCATATCTATTTTATATATACAGTACTTAAGGTTATATTTAGTATCAAATTGTCCTTAAAATTAAATATAAATGATAACACAATGCTAATTCAAGCTCTGTGATTTTTTTAGCAACTACATGAAATAATAAATACCTAAATGAGAACTATTTAAAACATTCTTCAGTGAAACACTCTAATTTAAAGGCAATCTTTTTTTTTTTTTCCAGCTGCCATTTAAATCTGAAGTCTTAACTGCCCTAGTAGCAACACTAATGAAGGCTTTCTGGGTCTTACACAGTTGCAGTATACAGGATGTTTGCTAGATATAGAGAAGAACATGTTCATTACAACATTTGCTAAAATCTACCTTGGGAGAAGACCCATGGATTTTGTTCTGAGCATTCTGAGGGCTGTGGGCTGCACATGGGCAGTCCCACGGAGTGGTAGCTGTGTCCATGTCCCCTGCGAATCAGTGTGCAGTGAAGTCTCTGTTGTCATGGCTCTGGATGCATGTTTAGATGCATGGCCCTTTTCTGCCTTGGATAATTTAGTTCATTTTTAAACTCGCCTTCACACATGGTTGGCTGATGGGGAGGAACACAGGGAAGCCCATGTGTTCTGTGGTGAACAGCCTCCAAGTAAAGGTCCAGGGTTTGTGGCCACATCTGCTGTTCCACTGAACAAGGCAGAATGTTTGCTCTGATCTTCGGAACCTCTAATGGGCATTTATCATTCTTTGCGGTAGCCCAGCAAATGACACTGCTCCCCGAGTTAGGGTGCTCCTCCACCTTCATCCCCGGGGGGAAGCGGGGTTCCATTTGCTCCTCCAGGATCTCTTGCAGCAAGAGGGCAGGTATGTGACCTGCCCCCCACCACAGGCTCCTAAGTGAGAGCTAAGGATGCAAAGAAACAGGGATCACAGAGAGTCTTTCCTGGTGACGGTGGCAACTGCAGTGGATCTGGCACAGCTGCAGGGTCCAGGGCCAGGAGGGTTGGCAGAGCAAGTCTAGAGCCTGGTTCCCCTGGCAGCTTGGGTAACCAGACTGACCGGCTCTGCTGTCTGTTTCCAGCCATTGCTCCTGGCTCCATAGCTCCCAGTCTGCGATTCTGTCAGTATCCCCTACATCCTTTTAATAAATGTTAAGTCAGCCAGAGTCACTTTCCCTTGCTTGCAACCAGGGCTTTTGCTCTGCCAGTGCCACGGGCTTTTATTTTGAAAAACACAAAAGCATCAGAAATGTATAGAAGAATTGGGTTTTCAGTACAAAACATTTCATTTGCATCACAATTTGAACAGTAAAGAAATATATAGAATATCTGAGGGGAACAGCCCCTAAAATATCATGTTTCAACTAAAATATAAGTACAAATTAGTAGTCTTTTTTATAATTCATATTGAATAATATTGGTAGAAATATCTAATGCAAAATAAAAATAGACAATGGCTAAAATTTCAGGTAAAATTTATTATGCGTAATAGTAATTGATAAAATACAAATGGCTGGTATTATTAAAAACTATTTAATTCTGTAAAAGTTAGATTTTGTAAGTAAGAAGAAAAATTTGGCAGTGCTCCAGTAGCACTTGTTGAAATGTGTTTCTCACTAAAATTTAACAGAAATATAAAATCTTATTGATGAATCTTTTATCTGAAAGATCTTATCTGGGAATATTAGACTTAGGGGAAATAATGGCTTGGGTAAATGAAAACAAAACAATGCAAAAGCCTATTGCTAAATCAAATCTTTATTTTAAATTGTTCAAGGATAAATAATAATCCATAACGAAAGTATTCAAGTTGAAAATGAAAAACATTGTTCATGATTTAACATGGCCAACTGAACAGAGATTTACCTAGGTGAAACTAATGTTGATATAATTCTGATGAAGACGCTTTACTGGAAACATCTTGAGTAAAGAGCCTGTCCATGGCCCCAGATCCACGCTGTGCTGCTCACCCACGCTGGTTTTCCCTGGCCTGTTGGAATCTCCTCACCTGTTCTTTTCTGCTTATCTAAACCCCACTCATCCTGTAAGATCAGCACATACCCCAGTTTTTCGGAAGGGCTTGTCCCTAACTCCCTCCTCTTTCCTTCTCAGAATTACCGCTGCCTGTCTTGTCATCACATCTCATTCAGCAGTAACCGCATGTAATCCTGTCCTATTTCTATATAGCCTACCTACTTAAGCAAAGTGCAAGCTTTCTGAAGATAGTGTGGTGACTTTTAACCCTCTGTATCTTCTCTAAGCCAAAGTAGATATTCATGTTTAATGGATTAATTGGCTGATTTTCTCATCACCATTTTCCAACACATTTCACAACATGTCCTCACTTGTAGCTCATAAGGGATGCCAGAAAATTGGTGTAATGCCAATAGGGACTCAAGAAGATTATTCTGATGCTGAGTTATCTCCCAGGACCCAGATAGACAAATTATAGAAGTTAGGGGACTGCTTTGAGCTTCAGATCAGACTTCGGTGGGGCCTGAAATTCTGGAAGCCCCTGAAATGGTGGTGAATGTATGCTAAAGGGGCAAAAAGTTATTTTATCATTATCAGCCTTCTCTCTGTCTCAAACCCACCTTTTATGCTCATAATGGCTTTCATGGATATGGGATAAATTTTAAGGTGTCCTTGACTTCTCTTTGACCTTCTCTTCTTGCTAAAAGGAAGCCAGTTCAACTTTGCATTTTGCAGTCGGTTAGGGCCATGTGATATCCTAATCAGATGACCTATCCCAATCCTTACGGGCTTCTTTACAACCAGAAGAATCAAGGTGTCAAAATATAGCACCCAAACTCTATTGTAAATATTTTAGGATATTTTCTTCCAGCTGTTTGTTTGTTTTCATGCCAAATGTGAGCTTATTTTTATGGCAGGAGTAGTTGTATCTAGCATTTTTACTTAACATGATAGCATGTGCTTTCCCCCTTATCATTTAAAATTCTTTGTTAATGTTTCTAATGACTGTAAAAAATCCCTTAGAATGGTTTACTGCTCCCTTGTAAATCTACCCACTCATTCATTCTTTTACTCATCCAATAAATATTTATCGAGTGTTTACTATGCAAGAAACATTGTTATAGGCACTAGGAACAGAGCAGTAAACAAAGTGTCTGCCTTGATGGAGGTTACTTCCCAGCATTCGGGTTGATGGAGAAGACATAATAAATAAACAGGCAAAAATATATATGACAAATATTATATATGTCACATGACAGAGGATGCTGAATGCTAACAGAAATATAAATCCAGGGACAAGGTATAGACAGATGGTGAGTGAGGGTAGCTGCTGTTTTATGTTGGGTAGCCAGGGAATCTACTCTGATAAAGAAATACTTAGCAAAAACCTCAAATAAATAAAAGAATGGGTCATAAGAACATGTAGTAGAGGAAAAGTCAAGTCCAAGAGCCCTCCCTGAGGTGGAAACGTGCTTGATCTGCATAAGAAAGAGCACCAAGGCCAGGAGTGAAGTGACGGGAGTGGTGCTGGAGGTCAGATCACGCAGGCTGTTACAGGCTGAAAAGGAATTATGAACTGTGTGACATAAACTGGGACTATCCCAGTCAACTGGGACATGTGGTTACCTTGTGAATGATATCTGACACAGTTCATAACTCCATCCTTCAAACACATTGTTCACTTGGCTTCTAGGATTCCACTCTGTTGATTTTTCTACTACTCTTTAGCTCCTCCTTCTTAGTTTTCTCTGCAGATCCCTCTTCAGCTCCCTAATGTCTAAATATGGGAGTGACTCTCGCCTCAGTCCTTGGACTTCCTCTTTATTGATGTACACCCCAGTTGAACTGAACCAGTCTCATGGCTAATCTTAGCCTCATCTACATATTGACAACTTTTCAGCCTGAACACCTCTCCTTAATCCATCCATCTACAACTGCATACTCAGCTCTCCCCTTAGATTTCGAACAATCATCTCAGAACTAACATCCCTTTGATTGTCACCCCACCTCTCAAAATGAAGCCTTCTCCTGCAGTCTTCTCATCTCAATGAGTGGTAACTTCCATCCTTCCTACTGCTCAGTGATGGTCTGCTCTGCAAGCCAGAGCTGATGGTAAGAGAGGCCAGCCCAGATCTGGGCTTGCTAACATCCACAGGTATGAGGCAGCCCCGAAATAATACAGACCAGATGGCTGCATTTAACCACTAGAAGCGAAGGGACCCCCATCAGTGTAGTGATGGGCAGGCAGCCAATGGGATTGACTGTAGGGAGTTATGCAGATGGTTAATAAAGCATGTTGGCCCTGGGGCAAAGCAGATGGGTAGCTTAGCATCTACAATCAGAAAAAGGCAAAAATGGAGGAGTAGGAGCTGATGTGGTCACTCCAATAAAAATTATGACCCTTGCACAGAGCCTAGATCTAAGCCAGCTCTCAGATCTGTAACCCATTGACTGAAGACGTGGACAGGTCCTAGGAGAAGACTGCTATGACATCATCACCGTATATACTGTAATGACACCCCCACAGGGAACTGTGGCCACTTACTCCAGCGACTGTGCCCTGGAGAAGGAGGGAATTCCCAGCCATTTCAGACAATTGGAGGCAGGTTCTGAATTGACAATGGTATCCAGAGACCTGAAGCATCATTATAACCACCCCAGCCCCCCGCCTCTGCTAGAGGAGGGTTTATGGAGTCAGCTATTAAATTAAGTCCTAGTTAAAGTCTAACCTACAGTGTGTCCACTGGGTCCATAGCCCCACCGGCGGTTTTTCTCATCAATTCTAATTGAATGCAACTTCATTATGGTTTTCCCTCGGGGGATAAGTCTGACGCTGCCCTAGATCCTTTTCTTACTCCTTTAAGACAGTCCGAGTGGAAATGTGTTTTTAGAAGAAATCTTCAGGTATCATGAGCTCTGTTCTCTCCCTCTCCCTCTCCCCCTCCCCCTCCCCCTCTCCCTCCCTCCCTCCTTCCCAAAATCCGTCTGTCAGTGCCCTTCTCTTGGAAGACAAGTGGCCTGAGGTAAAAGGAGATTTCACACCCCACAAAGCAAGGTGAGAACTTTTAGATAGCGCTTCCAGAGGCATCAGAAAATTCTGTTTAGAAGCAGGTACAATGAAAAAAATCATATGATACTAGAAAAAAAATATATCCGATTGTTTTCTGGGATAGATTATACATTGTGAGCGAAATCACTGGGACCATTTTGAGACACTGGGGGACAAGCAGAACGGGGGCTTACTCGGAGACTTTAAGAACAAAGCAAGGGAGCAGGAGGCCCACTGCCGCTGCTTTTCTAGGGGAAATAAATGAATTCCAGACAGGCAGAGGGATTTTGGACATCTTATTTTTGTGTTAGAGGAGCTTAATTTCCTAAGAATACATTGGAAACTCATAGAAATACTTCAGTTTGAAGTGGACACGACACTATATTATGGAGAACTTTAGATATTTTCTTACTGATTTAAACTTGTATTTTAAAGTGAAAAAACCCAAATAAAGGGTAATGTTTGCCAAAGTAATAAATATTCTGGTAAATTCAAGATATATTTCTCTAAACAATATGCTTCTCTACACATTAATTCTTCATTAAATTGGCTTCCTCCTTCCCCCGAAAGAGAATTTGTACGTCTTCTTGAAGCGAGCTCCGAGTGGCAGAGCCCCGTCCCGACTCTGCCAGTGGCCGCCTTGCGGGGACGTGATGTTTCTGCCGGAGTGGAGGTCAAGGCTGGAAACAACTGGGAGTGTTCCTGAGGCTGCCTTGCCTTTTTAGGCTATGAGGGTCTCTCTGTGTTCAGGATAACATGATTGACAGCCCCACTCCAGTTCCAATTAGCACCCTATAATTTATTAGCTTCTGCTTTCAGATTATGCGCTAACTTCACAAATATTTCAACCACGGAAACAGCAGCTATCAAGTGTCTCTTTCCTGATCCAGCCTCTGGGGCTGGAGTGAAATACAAGGAAAGAGCGGTACAGTTGGTCTGTCAAGTGAGAATAATCATTTGTGTCTGAGCCTGTCTGAGGGCACGGTTCTCTGATTTCTCTTTAGGCCCGCACCAGTGTGCGTGCGCGCGCGCGCGCATGTGTGTGTGTGTGTGTGTGTGTGTGTGTGTGGTGTTTGTAGGTAAGTAGATTTTATTGTGCAGATACTGTGCTTGCATCATTACAGTTCCATTTCACTTATTCCTGGGAGATGAAAGAGAGCTGGTGTGGAGAACATGTGAAATTTGCATTTGCTTAACCTTGTTGCTTGTGTAAATATCAAAACTTCCATTCAGTACAAACAGCATCTGTAATAACCATGCTGCTTTTACGACGTTATTCCTTTTCTCCAGATTTTAGGAATATGTAATAAATAAGGAATAATAATAATAATCCTAAAATACTGTCAAGGAAGAATGGAATATATAGAGCAAAGCCTTTGACAAGTACAATCAAAATGTGAATTATTTCCGTGCAAATTATCAACAGACTTCAGGCAGTTTTATATAGGAATACTGTTTTACAGTTTTATTTTAAAAGTCTTTTCAAATATCTTTCCATTTTTTCTTCCATGCTTTGACACCTAACAAATTACATTTAAAATGCATTCTATGGAAATGCCATTTATATGGAAAGCAGTTTGTCGGTTTTCTTTTTAATGTCCTCAGTCTCCAAAGTAACCAGTAAAGAGCTCCTTGTTCATTTTGCTAGAAGGCGTATAGGTGCCCACACAGAGGCAGGGTTTGTGACTCTAAGAATACTGGAGGTTAAGGTTACCTTTAGAGTTGTTTCCCTCTGAGGCAAAGGGCAGAGGAGATGGAGTACTTCCCCATAAAGAGTGGCCAGACCTGCTTCCAGTCGGGGAGTCTGAGTCCCAGTACCCACCACTCCTGCTCTCCCTCCACCCAGGCCCAAAGGATTCTTCAGTCATTGCTCGAATTTGCCATCCATTGAAATAGAACTTCAAAGGGGAAACGGGACAGGATAGCAACTCCTTTTAAACTAAAGGAGCAGAACAGATAGAGTTCCCAGTAGTTGGGTGACTGAATTCTCAGCCAGAGGGCAATCGGCAAAAGGATTACTTGGTGGCGGAGAGCTGTCTCTCCCCCTTTCATCACCTCTCCCTCACTGGTGAGGCCAAGAGCAAAGGAAAAACTGCATGAAGAGGGCACAGAAGATCCCAGTGGGGACAATCAGGAGAGTCCAGTCTTTCTCTCAGGCCCCCAACCAGGTATAAAATAGGTAAACGCATCATGTTTGCCTTTTTTCATGCCATCCTCTTACGTCTCCTTTCCTTGAATGTCATTTTTTAACCGCCAGGGCCTTCTCTACATCCATGGTTTCACGAATATTAGCAAGACAGGCAGGGGAATCCGTATTCTGCATGACGCGGCGGGCCTAAAGAATGTCAGTGAGGGTTAATTCCCCAAAGTTCTCTTTGATGCTCTTATTACACGGAATCATTACAGTTTGGGGTCATCTTGCATTCCTACTTTAGGAACATATAACACGGAGGGAAATGCTCTTCTCCATGTGTCCTACGTGCCTGGTCACCGGAGCCCCGCTCAGCAGCCCGGACGGTCTGTTCAGGACTGCCCCAAAGGCCAGTTCCAGTGAATGAGTCCTCACCAGCAACCTGATAGTCAGGTCAGATGCAGCTCAAGAGAGAGGTCTCAGGAATCAGACTCCTGTGGCTGGGAAAGTGCTCCCTGTGGGTTCTGATCAGAGATCTGTGAGCGCTACTGCTGGTGCAGCACAGGAAAAGAGCCTCTTTCAGTGGGGACTTTGGAGAAGATGTCTGGTGGAAAATGCACTGCTGTGCTTTCTGCTCCACTGTGTACTCAGTGACAACTTCTAAAAAGCGAGCTGGAACTTAACGCATTTTACTCATGCTTGCATATTGCAGCGATCCATGCCAACGGAACATGGATTAAAAAAATCCACAGAGAAGTCCAAAGTTAATTTTAGCTATTACTTCAATGTCCAAACTTCAGGCTAACTCTTACATGACTTGGTTAGGTTGGGTGTGGAGAACCTCAGAGCAGTGAAGGCTAATTCAATACTGAAGTCAGTGGAGAGAAGCATTAAAATATCCTCTTGGACAGGGATGGAAATCTGCATCTGACCGACTGCTCTACATCTGACGGGGGGTCTGGACAATGTCCGATGGTAGTTCCCTTGAGGCCTGGGATTCTGTAGGGTCTATGGTTCGTCAGGCTTTGCTGCCCTGCCTCTTCCCTTCCTTAGTCATCTACTGGGGAGAAGAAATGAAGCCCACAGTTGAGAAGCCAAAGACAAATCAGAAGTGGACAAGCAGTCAGCACGGTGGGTAATGGTGCAGCCCCGGCACCCGGGCTGCCTGGGTTGGCATCCTGGCTCTGCCACTGACAAGCTCTGTGACTGGGCAAATTATTTCTCCTCTGTGAGCCTCAGTTTTCTTGTCCGTAAAAAGGGGATCATAATAATAAAAATCACCCAGAATTATTGTGAGGCCTTAATGAGTTGACCTGTATATAAAGCCCTCAGAGTAGTGCCTGGTATATGAAAAACAATGAACATGAGTTATTACTATTGTTATCACATCTTATGCAGTATAATCATATAGTACCTTCCATCTGAGCAAAACCCCTAATAGGCTGTTGTAATGACTGTAATCTATGTCAGAGCTTCCCAACACGATAGGGAGAGGGAGTGGGTAACTTTGTTAGGCCATGCTCTGAGTAAGTTCCCTTAACTGTCCCCAGCTCCTGAGATTATTATTCACGATACATTATATTTGCCTCTCATGTTACAATGAAGGCCAAGATTTGAACTGATATTTTTATGTGTTAACAATCTACAAGGGAAACTTGGGCATAACACAAAATATCTCTTTCAAGAGATACACAAATAATTTTGGTGTCATGAGAAAACCATTTCTTTCCATATATATGGGAATATATATATATCTGTATCCACACACACACACACATTGTCTAGTGGTAGCTTTGGTTTCTTAGCTTAGCTTATTCAAATATAAAAATGAACAATATTTCAAAGACACTTTTTAACCAATGTCTCTGCTGGCTTAAGAGTCTAGAATTTAAGAAGTAGCAATAATTCTTTTCTGGAAAAGAATAAATGTGTATCTGACTGAACGGTGTGCAGGGTAGTGCTTCCTGTGCCATCTCTATTTCTGACTTCATGAATACAAAGAGGTAAGCCCTGGGCTGCTGCAGGCCATGGTTGATCTTCTGGTTTGTAAAACAGAAGGGAGACCCATGACTTCCCATCTCCAGGCTTGATGTCAGAGCAGAGGGGTTAAAGGGTTTGACAGAAGAGCAAACACTTTGGAAAAACAAAAAGTCATATATATATATATATGTGTATGTGTATATATATATACACACACACACAATAAAAACAGAGTAATGTTACTTTTTGACAGCAGATCATATACTATAAATTATTTTATTCTACTAGAGAAAATCTAAGACATTTATTTTCTCTCTATGAAACAACACAGCGGCCTGGTAGTAAACAGACACCTTTAATGTTTATTTCTTCTTCCTCGCTTCCTTCAGCTTTGCCCACACACAGGCCCCTTCCTCTGTCCCAACACTAAAGTGACCACGTCATGACCACAGAGACTGAGAAAAATATCCGAGGTACTGGAGACTCCATGGAGCAACCCTTCCCCTGGTGGTGACTCCTACTTCTTCGTGGAGACAGCTGGGGTCTCCTGATGCTTTTTTTTTTTTTTTTTTCATCCAAGGGAGGAAAGAGCGAGGGACAAAATTTGTGGGAGAGAAGGCAGAGAAGGGTTTCTTCTTTCATCGTAAAATGTTCCTCGTAAAAAATATGATGTACACACACACACACATATAAAACATATCCAGTGCGATTGCCATTGTTCTGCCAGACACTGGGAAGTGCCACCTTGGTCGATGTATTTCTGGAGTTTTAAACAGTTGTCCTACAACAGCTGCATTTCAGTAAGACTTGGGCAGGTGGCTCCAGACGATCCACTTGCCACTCACATTCAGGCTGAGGCTTCCGCGTTCACAACCCGAAGGGAAGAAAGTGTGTCTTTGTGCCTGGAGTCGGGGCTGCGGGGAGGGAGTGGGCGGGAAGGGAGCTGGAGGCTGCGAGGTGAGGAAGAATCATCGGCTGCTTTGTCATTCTCTGCCGCAGTCTTCAACGCAAATACAAATACACGTGAAGTCTGAAGATACCGATATCAGTAGTGCTATGATCACACTACTCAATGAAATAATTCACATCAGCATAAAAAATATTCACACCGAAAAGTCCTTTTTTTCTTTCCCTCCTTCCAAGAAAACTTCTATCACCTAAGTGATCTCACCACAGATATTTCCAGTGATTTGCCCAAAAGTCTTTAACGTAATTCAGAGTCTTTGGATCTGCTCTTTTGGCAGAAAGAATTCTTTTCAGATGAAATGTCTGAGATGTGTGTTTTGGTTTTCCCGACACAGGGAGGGGTTCGCAGTCTCTGCCTTTCCCCGTGTCTTCATCCTTGACGTGAGTGGCACAGATGCTGAGCCTTCTGGCCGGTCAGGAGGGAAAGGGAAGGGGGAGCCCTGGTCAGCGGGTCAGCTCAGGAGGGACGCACCACAGAGGGAGTAGCGACGAGCTGCAAACCAAGATCAGAAGCTGTTACAAACCCACTCGATCCAGCTCTGGGTGTCACCAAGTGCGCTAGGCAGAGACCTACAGGGAGGAAGGTGGGCTGCCTAAAACCAGTACAGATCCTTGCTTTTGTCCTGAGGCTGCAAACCTGAAAGCAGAGAGAAAATAAAAGGGAGACAGAGGGAGAAGAGAGAGAGGGAGGGGAGAGAACGGGGTGGGGAGGGAAGGCACAAGATATTTAAGGAAAGAGAAAGAGAAAGACAAACACTGCTGTTTTATTGTGGAAGTCACAGAACTTATCTAAAGGGCACGAATGAATGTAAAAGCAAAGCCAACAGAAATGCCAAATCTCCTCCTGAGGGAAGGAGGCTGGGCAAAGCTACAAGGCAATGGTTGTATTTATAACTATTTTTTTCATCTGCCTAAAACTAAAGAAAGCAAAAAAGTAAACCCTTGTTTCAATGTACCTTTCAAATTCAACTCTTCAAGCAGAGACTTATTATTATTGTTTAAGTCATATTCTTGTTAAGTTTTATGTTCCTAAGAGATCTAATTTGGCAATTAAGTTGATATTAAGAGTAATGTTTCTTATAACTGTCACTAGGTGGCAAGACACCTCCCCCTCCCCGCAGGCGGCAGAGGATTTTAAACTACACCCGGCAGGTACTTTAGATCAGACTGTCCAATAAAACACATGGGAGCCACTGGCATAATTCCAAATTTTCTAGCAGCCACATTGAAAAACAGTAAAAAGAAACAGGTGAGACTTAGTCTTAATGATATATTTTACTTAACCTAATATAGTCAATATGCAATGTGATAAAAATAATTCAACATGCACTCAATATAAAAATATTAGTGAGATAAATTTTACTTTTTACTTTTTTTTGTACAAAGTTTTGAAATTTGTGTATGATGCACTTCAAGCACATCCCAGTTCGGCCTAGCCACATTTTTTTAGTGCTCAATAGACACATGTGGCTAGTGGCTACAGAGCCGAACAGCGTGGAACTAGAACCTTTCCAACAAACTGCGTATTTTTAAAATCCTCCGTAATATTTCCCAGCTAGGGCAGGGCAGGGTCCTAGTTTCTCATTCTGCCCCACTGAGGACCCCGGGTCCTCTGCCCCCTGAAACACGACCCCGCCCCGCAGACTCTCAGACACTGCGCCGCGGGGGCTCCACGGGGACCTACAGGGGGTGCAGGGCTCGCCCGGGGCGGGGCGGGGGGCCCAGCTCGGCCAGGCCACTCTCGGGCTTACCTGAGTCCACGCTGAGGCCCAGGCCCTGGGCCACGTCCCCCGCGGGGCCCGCGAAGGGTCCCCCGGGCGCGGCCCACGCGGCGCCGCCCGGCTCGCCCTTGGCCGAGAGCTCGCAGGGGGGGCTGCCCGGCGCGGGGCCCGGGGCGAGCGCGAGGCGCGCGGGGCGCCCGGAGGCCGCGGGCATCAGCAGCGGCCCGTAGCGCGGGTCGAAGTGCGGCGCGTAGACCTCGTGCACGGCGGCGGGCCGCGGGTAGGCGGGCGCCTGGGCGCCCAGCGCGCCGCCCAGCGCGTAGGGGTGGTGCGGGTGCGCGTGCGCCTGGTGCGCGTGCGGGTGCGCGGGGTGCGGGTGCGCGTGGGGCCAGGGGTCCGCGGCGCCCTGGTGCAGGTGGCTGTGCAGAGCGGCCGGCGAGTAGGGGTCGGCGGCGGCGAAGGGCAGCTCCGAGTGCGCGGCGGCCAGCGGGCTGCCCAGCGGCGTGGGCACGGGCGCCTGGTACGCGCTGTTCCAGAAGGAGGCGGGGAAGCTGCGCTGGCTCATCGGGAAGGAGCCGTCTTCAGGTCGGCCGGCGGGGCGCGGGAAAGGAAAAGAGGGGCTCGTCACCTGCGGGGCCCGCCCTCGGCCCGAGAGTCGCAGCCTAGCCTCGGGGCGGTGCCTTTCTTCCTAAGGGGGCCGTAGCCTGAGAACTCAAGCTACGGGCGCTGCAAAGTGGGGGGCCCTATGGGTGCAGGTCCGTTCCCTCGGATTTTGCAGACGTGTGCGGTGCGCAAACCCGTGGGCCGGCTGGGAGAGAAAGGGCGGAGAGACCTCCTCCCCAGGCCCCAGCTTCGGGGTTCAGGGCGCTTCGCCCAGCTGCGCGTGAGCGGCCTCGGGGGCGGCCGGCCTCCCGCTGAAGCTCCGTCGCCCCGCTCTTGGTCGGCCGCCCTGCCATCTCACTACCCCCTCTCGCGTTTCAGCCTCCCTCGCTCTTGAAAATGTGTCTCTGAGAGACTAGAAGTCCATCGACATATTTCAAAGTCTTGCTATTATTAGCCTCCTTTCTAGAAACCTTCTTCCAAATATTTTTTTTCCAAGAACTCGAGCAAAACAGTGAACTAGACACACTCAGGGCAGCTGTATTATTTGCACAAAGGGGCAGGAAGGAAAGTTCTTTTACGTTTTGATTAACAAACTTTCTGCATCAAAGTGTGGATGCCACACTTATATCATTATTATTGTTGTTATTATTATTATTACTTTCAGTATCACTGTTGACCCGGAGAGTCTGGAAGCATTTTAAGAGAATGGCATTTAGATAAAATGTGTTGGCTTTAGTGAGGAGGGAGGGAAAGAAAGACATTTAATTCAAGAGGCCTTTATTGAGCACCTCTGGGGAAAGCATCTGTACACATACTAGATAATTTAAAATACTTTAAAAATACGTTCAAAGTAATGAACATCTTCCTATTAAAATATTTAAGTACCTGAATAATAAAAAGAATGTTCTTTATTTAAAACTGATGCTTTTGGAGCTTGTCTAGGCAAGGCTTTTACAAACTGTCAGACTCAAGGAAAAAAAAGGGAGGGTAAGGGTGGTCATTTCCCCCAAAATGCAATATTTGTTTTCTTTTAACAACAAAGTCCTGATTTCTCAGCTTGGTACACATTAAAAACTAAGCTTAGTGAGAAAGTTTACAAATAGTTAACCCTACCCTTGTCTTGGTAATAAAAGGGGCTCAGGTTTCAGAACAGAAGGGAAATTTAGCTGACCTGTCCAAGAAATCACTGCCCCAAACCAGATAAAGCAGTGCTTTCTGGGAAGGGTAGAGCAATCAAGAAGGGTGTGTTTTGGGGAACACCCTTAGAGATATTCTGGCTGTACCTAAATTCTTATTTTTTTGTTACTTTACTTGCTTATTGAAAAATGTTTTCTGCTTCAAGATTTCCCAAGTAATTGAAACCTGACAAAAGGCACAGACAGGTTTTAAGAGACTTTCTTCAGTGGGTTTTGCTTGCAGTGGGGCTTAGGACCATTTCTTCTGGACAAATTTTCAGAAACTGGGTAGGGGCCCTGTAAGTTGTAGTATGTGAAGGTTCTCCCCCCTCTTCCTGGCCTTGGAGAGTATGGGAACCCTCAATTCCCACAGTGCATTTACATACATTTTTCTGTTTGTCTTAGGGCCATCTCCAGGGATAGTTAAGAGGAAGAGTATTACTCTAATTTTAGAGGCCAGTAAATAGAGTGACCTCACAGAGGTTAGGAGACTTGCCCAAGGTCATATTGCTAGGAAGTGGTGGAACCAACACACCAAACCAGTCCTCCCAATTCCAAGGCTGGTGTGTTTTTATCTAGGTCACCGCTCTGCTCGCCTCTGCCTCTTGGAGGAGAGAGCTTAGGCCTGTACCTATTCCTTCCTCGATTTCCTTACCCATTCCCAGATGCCCCTCCTCACTTCTTCTCTGGCACCTAGTGTTCTTTCAGCTGCATCCCCCTGAGCCCCCCTAGGCGGACCCCAGGCTGAGGGGGCTCTCCATTTGGCCCTCGCCAGTGGAGCCCGATACTCACCCCGCCAGGGCCCAGAGCCCCTCGGCGCTTTGCTGCTTGTACAGCTTGGGGTGTAGCTGCTAGGCTGGCTCAGGGCCCTGCTGAAGTGCTCGTCCACCACGGAGCTGATGTCCCCCTGGAAATACGTGAAGAGCACGCAGCGGGAGTTGATGTACTCGGCCTCTGGTGGGCGCTCCTTCTCCGGGCTGCCTTCTTCCTCCTTTATACTGGCCGGGGTTTGGCTGGAAAAAGAGGAGCTGCCACTGCTGTCGCTGGGGCTGGCGTTGCACTCTTGGGCTTCCTGCATCTTGGAGTAATAAGCTAGCTTCTGCTCAGAGAGAGAAAGAACAGAGCAGTCAATTTCGAAAGAGATGGCAAATAGGTTCAGACTCCACTTCCTCACCTGATCCCTGAGGTGTCCCCTGAACAGGGGTGGGTTTACAAGGGGGCAGACTGCCCTTCCCGATTTCCCTGTCACCCGGCATCGGAATCGCTGCCGGGCCACAGGCAGAGCTCCGAAGGTGTCAAGGTGAAGGTTGTGGAAGACACCTAGGTAACCAGGTCATGAATGGAGTCTGACGGCGGAGCCAGGCTGGAGCAGATGTACGGGGGTGGGCAAAAGAAGGTTTACATAAAACAAATAAATACTGCGATAATACATAACTAGTAATGCAAAAATAAACTCTGTTTCCCGTACTCACCATTGTAAGCCTACTTTTGCTTACCCTTGTATTTTTTAAAAACCAGCCTCCAAGAGTAAAGGGCAGCCAGTCCAGTTAGGGTCTGACTGTTCCCTGCCCGAGAATCCAGGGCAGAGGCCCAAGAGGCAGGATTAAGCATCCTCATGACGGAATATGAAAATCCACTCCACACAACCGGGCTGTAAACTAAGCGCTGCCGCCGAAGGTTTGAAATAGTTCCACTTAGGAAAGAATCGTGCGGGGGTAAAAAGGTGAATGACACCCTGACGTGGGTCGTTGTAATGCGTGCGAGTGGATATTTGTTTGGTTGCCCACACACTTTCCACTTAAAAGTCTGTCTCAGTTTTTAAAGAGAACTTCTTTTGAGTAAAGGAAAACCAATGGCTATGAGAACGTCCACCCTTGCCATCTCTGGGCACACTGAGGAAACAAGTAATAAAAAAGGAGCAGCAGAAGATCTTGGCCGTAAATAGTGACTATCTGATAGTGATTTTAAAAAACGAAGTACAACTGATGAAAACATTTTCTTAGAAATGAGCAATGGACTGAATGTAATGTTAAAGCATTGTGCAGGCAGGGATGGCCTGACCATACCAAAAATGCACAGAGATCTTAATGCGATAGATTGGTCCAGGGCCAGCGAGGAGAAATGAACAAACAGAAAACCAGCCCCCCTCTCCTCTTTGCAATAGTTCCAGCCTAGGAAGGAAGTAGGCTGGGACACTGAAGTCAAAGCATTACTTAGCAATATCACTACTCCTACCACATTCCCCCTTGGCTTACCATGAGGGACACTGGTGATTCCTAAAATTAACATTGAGACTCAACAAACTCCTGTCTGGGAAGTGAAAAGGGGGGGGGGGGGAGGCAAAAGCGGAATAAACATTTTGAATTTGCAAGCAAAATTGGAGAAAGCCTGGATGCTGAGGTTGGGGTGCATTTCAGTTCCCCCAAAGCAGGAGTCTAGGCCCTCACTTTCCAACCTGGTCCGGCCTCCTGTGGCCCCGGATGTGATCTTGGTCTTTTCCTGGACTAGTGTCCTCAGTTTTCACTACATCAGCCGTGGAAACAGAAAGAACTGTTCACCAGACACAGCCCAGAGAAAAGAGAAATAGGAATAATTAAAGGAAACTTGAGTTTGCAGAGCCGAGGCCCGGTGGTCTTATTAAAAGTGGGTTTGTTGAGGGCAGGGCAGCCCTATCAGTCCTTCACCTCCTGAAAGGTAAAGTGTTATCTATGAAGCTTGCCTCTGCCCAGCTGTACCCCAATAATACTCCCCCAAACTTTGCAAAACAAAGATTATGAAACCAACGTGTTTCCTGTGGTTCTCTTTGTAACAAATTCTCTGGTTCTGAAATTAATTGGTCTGACAGTCTTAAGAAATAAAACGGAAAAAAATATATATGCCTTAGCTAAGTTTGCAGGGATGAGAACGCGGGTCTTCGCATCTCCAACAGAAAGACGGAGACAGGCCTTTGCTCTGGCTGGGGCCGGAGTTTGGTTTCCCACGAGCGGGCTTGGCGCCGTCTCCCCGCAGGCGCGACCCTCCTCCGAGCATTCCCCGCAGAAACGCGGGCGCGCCCGGGGCTGAGCGCCTGCCGAGGGCGAACCGGTTAGCTCGGCGGCGGGCGCAGCGCGGGCAGCCCGGGCATCGGGCGGTGCCCGCCGCTGGTCGCGCGCCCGGGCCCGAGCGGAGGCGCCGCGGACCTCGGTGCAGGCGGCGCGGGCAGAGGCGCGGGCGCGCCACGCTCCCCGAGGTCCCGGCCCGCGGGGGGCACGTACCTGGTGGTAGGGGGTGTAGGCGGCTGCGAAGTAAGGCTGGTGAGGACCGTAGACTTGGTACATAACATCCAGACAGCTCATGGCTCCCCGCAGCGGAGACGGCTCAGAGTCCGCTCGTCAACTCGCGGCCGGCGGGGCGCGGGGCTGCTGCAGGGGCCGCGCTCGGACCCCGGCTCCCGGGTCATGGGCGGCGGGGCGAGGGGCCGCGCGCTCGGTGCCTCGGGATCGCGCCCGAACGCTCCCCTCCCGGCCCCGCAGCTCCGGCCGCGACCGCGCTCCGCACAGAAGCGCCCCGGCTCCCGCTAGTGGGCATTTAAACCCCACGCCCGGCTGGCGTGCTGACGCCACCCCAGGCCGCGGAGGGGAGGGCAGGGCGGGGACGGGAGGGGAGGGGAGGGGGGAGGGGAGGGGAGGGGGGAGGGGAACGGGGGCCTATGGAGAGCGAAGGACCAGGACCCGGGGATTTGAGGGTGTGTTTGTCGGGGCTCCCCGGCCGCCAGGGTCGCCGAGCTGCGCAGCCTGGGGACTGAGCCCCGGGCTTCTCGCCTTGCGGTGCAGGGATTCCCCAGGTTAAAGGTGGAGAGACCGGGGCCGAGAGAAGCGGGGAGGGGAAACGAGGGTTCTTACATTTGAAAAGCGAGAGAAAGTGGGTGCCTGGTGGGGAAGAGCCCTGCGGGAGAGCCCCGCCCCACCCCGCAGAGCTGAGTGCGCGCGTGCAGCCGGGGTCGCGGGGGCGGACCCTCTGCTCCAGGCACCTGCGCGCGGTGCTGGGCGGGGCGGCGCGACCCCAGGGCCTCCGGGAGAGCCCGGGCCTCGCAGGCGGGGTGTCTGAGGAGTGCGGGGCTCCTCCGCGGGCAGCGCAGGGACCGGCGCCTGCAACAGCTGCTCCGCCCCACTGCCTCGCGCCTTCCCACCGGCGCACCCAGCGCCCGCGCGCACACCTCAACTCCACTCTCGGGGCGGGTCCCTTCTCCCCGCCCGGCCCGGTCCCGCCCCTTTCTCTTTGAGGGGCTGCACCCTAACCCGCTGGGTTCGCGCCGCTCACGCCCGGCCTCCGGCTGCTCCGGGGGCGAGCTGCTTTCGAGGAGTCCCCCAGGCGGGCCCCAGCCCCCGGCGGCCCGCGGCTCCTCGGCGCGTCCTGGAAGGTTCGGTAACTTTGAGACAAGGACTCGCCAGCTGCGGGAGGAGCCATCCTAGTGCCTGCAGGAAGGTCAGAGAGGCCTTTCGCTGCCTCTTCAGCCCCCGGTGCTGCGATTCTGCTCATTTTAGAGAGGTGGAGGGTGTGCGCAACTGTGAGGCGCCCCCCCCCCCCCATTGTCTTTCCTGCCCGCAGAATATCCCTGGCTCCCGCCTGCTACCGGAGACGCTGGACGCTCTCCGTCCGGGCCAGGCATCCCTGCCCCGCTCCCTGGGGAGCGCTGTGACCGGGAGCCCTCCGTCCCACGAGGTCTGGGATGACTTGAGAACGGCTCCCCTATGGCTGGTCAGGTGGCAGAGGCTGTTTCGGAACTCATGGTGGGCCAGACTTGGGGGGGCAGAGGGAGGGCAGAGCTTGGGAGCATTGAGAGCCCAGACCCAGGCCAGAGGCAGCGAGGATTACCAGTGCAAGAGAACGCTAGTTATCCCTGAGTTTAAGCGCAACAGAAAGGCTGACATCGATTCTCAGGCTATAAAACTGCGAACAAACGCACACTTATAGATCTATTTATCTCTAAAACGTGACTATTTTAAGCAAATTGTTTTAGGGTGGAATTTTTTGTTTTGTCCGAATTATAAATGGGTAACGGCTCCATGTCCCCAATTCGATTTGTAAATGGTGAGCCCGCCTGGGCGATCGGAGAGTTTCTTTCATTAACTATGATGTATCTATTTGAACGAAAATTAAAATAAAAAAATAAAGGCACGCCTTAATCCAGTTTTACCGAGCCTCTAATCCTAGAGGCGCTGAGCTCTGCGCGCTTTTGGAGCCTCGGGCCATCCAGGCGCACAGGTGAACCAGAACATCTCTCTCCTTCCTACCCGAGTCCTACCGCCCAGGGGTTTCGGAGATCAGCCGCCGCTTATCTACCTTTCCTCCGGTGGCAAAAGAGGGAGCTGTCATCTGAAGAACCAAAGCGCGCCCCCTGAATGCGGGGAAGTGGGCGTGCGGGTTCCAGTCTCGCTCCCCAACGCGGTACACCCCAACTAGGGCCGCTCCACCGCACCCCGCGCAGGCCTGGGTCAGGTCTCAGGATGTGCAGGACCCTAGGTGCCCACGCGGCCGCCGTGCGCGGGGCAGATCGCTGCCCGTCGGCGCGGCCCCCGCAGGCCACCCTTCCCCCTTTTGCTCAGGTCTCCCTGTCAGCCCCTGGGCAGAGAGGCTCTACTCGGGCTTCCTCCTGTTGGGGCGTCTGCAGGCGGAGCACCTGCCCGGGAGCGCGCTCCGGGCTGCGCAGCCCGGGCTCCAAGCTCCGCAGGTGACCGCAGCGCTGCGCGCAGAGCGGCGGGAGGCGAGCTCGGGCGCGCGCCTCCCAGGAGGAGGATGCCGGCTCCGGTCCGCGCTCACCTCCCAGCAACCACCTGCTGTCCCGTATACCCATCACTTCCACGTTTTTATTTCGCTTTGGCCACGGAACTAGAAGAACTCTGACTTTCCCACAAATTCGGGAGACAATAACGACAAGGACCGTAGGAGCAGCGATTCCCCACATTTTGAACGAAGAAAAGGAAGATAATTTCACTCCAGTGGCCTCAGGCTGCTTTCGGCTCACGTTTCTCAATCTCTCATACTCGAAACAGTTTTCCAAAACCCGGCCAGAGCTAAGTAAGGGCAATTATTGTCTGCACAGGAGTTACAGGGACACAGGGAACTGGGCCAGTGAGCGCCAGCCTGGGGTCCAGGCAGGGATGCCCTACCCTCCCCCAAGCGCAAAGCGAGGGGGAAACAAACATCCCGCAGTCTAAACCGGGCCCGGCGGAGGCGTGTCAGCCTCTCCCGCAGCTCGGACCCGCCGCGCTCACCCGAGGTGGTGCCTCTCAACCTGCTGAGCTCCCCTCCCGCGTCTACGCCCAAGTGGAAAACGAAGCGCATCAGCCGCACCCTCCTCCAGCCATTCAAAACACCAGGACGCAACACTTCACAAAAGTCGGGCTTTGATTCCCACCCTCGGGAAGGGGCCGCAGGAGAAAAGAAAAACCTGGGGGGAAAGTCTCTCTCTTCCACCCACCTAGTTATTTTAGGAGGAGAGACTGCAAACCAACCAGTTAAATGTCCCGGAGCTTGGGTCCAGTGGACAAATAAATTAACACCCCCAGAAAGATAAACCGTTACCAATTGCATCTAATCGAATTTCCTTTTAAGTTCCTAATTGGGCAGAGACACGATCAAAACTCCCTTTAGAAATGGATTCCACTGTACGAAGCTTCCTAGCAATTTACTGAGCTGCCAGGAGGGAGTTTGCCACACGAGAATGAATTCCATTACAGTTTCCTTTGAGTACCCCAGTTCTAAAGCACAACTCTAAAAACATCTAGAACTGTGGAAATAAAAGTTACCTTTATTCTAAAAGTTAATTAAGGAAGTTAAATTACTTTTGGATGAATGCATGTTTCAAGATAGCATCACCATGAAATTTTTTCTCTCCAGAAGGATTGCCTGAGTTTTTGGTAAGCTAACTACATTCCCTTCTGAAATTTTCTGTCTACCTTGTCATCTTATCCTGAAAACAGCAAAGAAGCCGCTTAAAGGAAGGACGTATGAACAGAACTGATTTGGAGAACTGACCTGCAGCCAGCCCAGGCCCTCCCTCGCCCAGGGTTTATTAGAGCATTGAGTTTATGTGTCTTATTCAGCCAACCGAACGGGGACAATACAGTGGTGATCTCCTCGACTTCTAGACTCCTAAACCAACCTGTGCCTGTTTACAGAGCAGAGCTGTGTTCGGAATTTGGAGAGTAGCTGACAAAGTTTTGTGGATTCAAACTATTAACAGCATTAGTTGAAAACATGTTTGCAGAAGCCAGCTTTTTCGGGCATGGAGTGTTCCTTAGCAATGATGCTCTGGTAATTAATGGTCTGAGTAATTAAGAGTCTGAATGGCGATTTTATTTTAAAGAAATAAGAAAAGAGGAATTCCTGTGCTCTGAAAACTCACTAAAAAGCTAAGTGGAGGAATTCCAGGCTGACCTAGTGAAAAACCAAGGAAAAGAAGGTTTAATTCTTTTCATACAAACTTAAAGTGCTTCTTACCAGTGTTTTCAAGTAAAAATCCTTCATTGTCTGACTTAATGAATAGATGAGATTACTTTGTAATTATTGACATATATTTGATTATTACAAAAGTGTTAAACTTTCCCCCCTTTATATTTTAAAGCTATTTTCATGTCATGTACAAGTCAACTTCAGCTTAGGTGAAATAATCACAACTTTCTAAATTTAATTTTCTCTTGAATTTATGTTGCCATTAACACCCAGTTCTAAGAATACAAATATATTTTATTTATATTTCAGAAATGAGTTCTTTTAATGAGTCTCTATGAAATGCATACTATAAAGATATTATACAAATATAATTCAGATGACCCAAACTTTTAGAAATGATAAAAAATGTTAAAAATAGAAATTTGTAATAGATGTGTGTAAAATATTTTGGTTTGTTAGATTTTTACAAGAGAGGAAAAGTTAGAAGGAAATCTACATTCTCTAATATTTACTTGGACACAAAGAGTTAAGTCCAAGAACATGTAACAATTATTTATTAATGGGAAGAAGTTGTTTTTCATCATTATTTAGCTAGCAAACTCATTTTACTTGCCTGAAATTTCTGACAACAGTGAAAAAAAAAATTTTTAAGACACACTCTGGCCATAACAGTGTAGAAACTAGCATGTGTGTGAAACTCCTTTTGGAAGGTACCATAGAGGAATCTGCAGATTCAGAAGGTGGAAGTGGACTGAAGGATTTAAACTGTTGACTTAGATATTTGACAGTTTTGTTGTTGATCCATTTCCCAACTTCTGTTTATAAACGTCATCTCAACAGGATGCTAAAGGGATTAGAAGGAGGCCGAAGTAATCACAGAAGGTGAGGATCCCCATCTGAGGGTGATGTTCTGTCACATGCTTCAGGAGATCTTGAAACAGCTTCTTAGAAACTCAGAGGAAGTTCCCCTTGGCATTGTGGAGGGATTTTTAGCACTGGCTGGTAGACTGGCATTGTCTCCCGGATTTCTTCGGTAACTGTGACTGATTTTTAAGCAAATTTCATGATGACATAAATGAATTCAGATGAACTATGCCTTAAGTAAAAACACGTAGTCTGAGGTTCAATAGTGCATCAGGACACAGCCAGAAGACACCAAAGCAGAACACACTCTTAATTTTTGTTCTTAACTTCACACTATAAATACTGTGCATACTATTTTAAAGTGAAAGTCCAGTTGTTAACTATGAAATTTAAGTTTCATCGGCTGTTTGTTTGTTTGTTTTATGAGAGGCATGAATCAACCAACTTGTAAAATAATCCAAACCGTGACATTTGAAAAAATTTTTAAAGTTTAAAAAATTTGAAATGTACAATTTAATAAATAGCATATCATTTTATATGCCTCATGCAGGATATTGGCACACATGAGTCCAGGAGGAAATCTGGTAGTTCTCCAGATAACTTGGAATGAAAACCAGCTAACTATGACCATATAAGAAATCAAACTGAAAAAGTCAGGTCTCAAAGTGGCTTTCACCAAGGAAACTTCTTTTCATATTAGTAGGTTAATGTTTGTGCTCCTAAGCATAGCTAATTCTTTCTCCAAACACATGTGCTCGGAATGTGGTCATGACCTTAGTAATGTCTGTTGATGTTTGTAAATATTTTAAGAAGAGAATGATTCTGCAATGGTTCAAAACAAACATATGTTTTCTCCCCTTAGCTTTCTTTTTCTCCCTGGGAATTCAGGGGCAAAATAAATTTGAAGCCCTGATCTGCATCAACGTACAGAGTTTTGTCCCTGGGTATATGGGGGAGTAGCTATCGCAAGGCACTACGCTTTATTCTTTCAGGTAAACTTTTGTGTAATGCAGCCTAATAACACCATTACCAAACAACTATTGTTGTTAGAAAAATAGGTTATATCTGTGCATTTAAAATAAAGTGCTAAATTAAGGCAACCATACAAACAAGTTAAAAAGAAACAAAGGTTCTTTTTCACCTTGGGTGGTAGATCTGTAAACTGCAGAGAGTTATTTCAGTAGAGAGAAAATCCCAAATAATAGGTGTCAAAAAGAAGGCATTTCAAAGCACATGTTGTCCAATAGTTATGCAGGCAAGTAGCTGGAGAGAACCCCAGCCTTTTAGAATGGGAGGGGAACGGGGAGGGGGATGTTGCTGATCGCCACCTTTGAAGCACTTGAGGTGTGGTGGCAGACTTAATCCCCGAGTGCCTGGAGCTCTAAAGGTCACATACTTTGGGATCTCAGCCCACTGGCCACATTTCATGCGACACTGCCTGCCTTGTCTGTGAAAGCAATACAGCCTCAGCCTGATGACATTACTCAGTTACTTTCTTAAGAATGGAGGAGACTAAAGCGCAGCATCGAAGAAGTGATGGGCTGGAGAGCAAGACCCAGTGTTCTGACTGTGGTGTGACTCGCAGTCTGTTCATCTACAAAAGAAGAAACTGGACTAGGTGATCTCTATCTAAGGATATTTATGGCTCCAAACTCTGAAAACTCATGTTAGATTTGAAAATAGTACATAAGTAATGTTTATAAACATTTCTGATATTATTTCCAACCTAAGATCCTTTTTGATAAATAGCACATTATAAACTACTTCAAAATGAATAATTTTGTTTCCAAAATTCTCACATAGCAGGGACATATTCTTAAAGGTTGGACAGAATTAGCACTTCACAAATATTTTATTCAGTCTTTCTAACAGCACTATTATCATCTTCATTTCACATATTAGGGAGTTGATGTTTAGGAGTTCAATAATCCTTCAGAGGTCACAGAGCCAAAAAGTGGGAGAGCCAGTACTCATATTTGCATTTTACTGACTCCACAACCTCTTCTCTACTAGCTGGCTAGCATAGTTTCCTACTCTGACTCACAAGAAGGATTTACTTGGATCTAGGCTTTGTCTAGGGAATTGCTCCATAAATGTTCAGTTAAGATCTTAATGGCTGTATAATGTTCCAATATTAACTTAGCAGGGCCTGGGATTTAAGCATCTATTAATAGCTTATATCTTGATAGACACTGAATTGCACAAATAACTTTGATTTGGTACTTACCAGATTGCAATAGGTTATCATAGCAACGTGTGGGCTTTTTTGGTATTATTTCCTTCTATATGTAACAAGTACATTCTCATTATAGTCTGACAATAAGAAATCAAGTTTATAAATTACATTTACTACATAAAATTAGGGGCTACTGGCCATTTTCCCTAGATTTATTTTGAACTAGATATTCTTATATTTTATAAACAATAATATGGGTCAGAGTCCCATTGGATAAGTGTATAATTCATAACGTAAGTCCTGACCACTGCAGAAATGAAGAACTGAACTATAAAATTAAGAAATTTTACAGATAAGAAAAGTGCTTCTTTTTTTAAAATTAAGCATTTCCTTGTCTGTTTTAGTATTTTTGTCCCTAGTTTTAGTGTTTGGATGTTCTTAAACAATATACTGTTTAGTTTTGTGTGTTTATGAAATTTATGTAAGTTGATTCATACTACATATAGTCTTCTGTGACCTGCTTCTTTCTCTAAAATTTGTTTTTGCTGTTTATTTATGCTGATGTGTTAAGCTGTAGTCCATTTATTTTCTGCTGCGTACACTGCTGTATAATAGTCTGCTATGGGGAACAAAACCACAGCTTATTCTGTTGTTAATGGGCATTTGAATTGTTTATAATTTTTTTTTATGAATATGTCTTCTAGTACATACTAGAATTTCTCTAAAGACATAGCTGGGAATGAAACATCTAGTTATAGAGTTTATGTGTGTTTAACTTTATGAATTAATGCCAGTTAATGTACTTATGATATTGATTGTACCCATTTGTACTCACACCAGTAGGGGATGAGAGAGTTCCAGTTTCTAAACATTCTTGCTAGCACTTGGTCTTATCAGTTTTTAAATTGGCCAATATGTTCCCTCTTTTTATATTTTCTAAAAGATTTTGGTTATAATGAAATATTCTAGCAAATATTGTTTGCAGAGGTTAACACAAAACACCCGAACCTATTCCTGGAGTTGTTTTAAAAGACATTGTATATATCTGTTAATGAATATTTAAATCTCTTCACCTTGGAAGGATCAGAGTTTAGGAAAATTATAGCAGCAAAGTATCCCCACGGGTTGGATCTAGCATTGTTTATCTTTTTTGTGCTTGTGTTATCTAGATTCTTTTTTATGATGAAAGTAATTTACATCTGTGCTATGGGGTAATTCACATTTGTATATGAAGTCTAATAAAAGTTAAATACAGAAAAAAAGGTAGATACTAATTCACCATCTCCTGACTGGTCAGTAGTCTTGGAAAGTATTCAGCAATTTGTAAAAAAACCCCACAACTCTGCTTGTTAAAATTTGGGGATTTCCTTGCTGGGGAGGATGGGTAGACTAGCAAGCTCTTTGGGAAAGTAGCTTGGGGAAATCACAATCGCACCTCAAATCTTATGTTTCTCAGCTGCTGGAAAAGGAAGGAAATCTACTTTAGCATAGGTAATCAAATACACTTTGCTCTGAAAGTCAGGGAGCACAGAGAATAATTATCTTACTCAGGAACAAGTGTTCTTTGTTTAACTGTTGCATGGTTGATGCCCACGGTTGTTAAATCAGGTCACCATTCCAATTTATTCCAATGGATTATCATGGCAATCCATTCGGGACACATTTCCCATAAAACCTTTATTGCAAAGGTTCAGCTCTTTTACAACTGCCAGAAGATTAGGTTACTGCTTGTAGTAACTGCTCATTTATGTTTTTCAGTCCCGTAACAAGGACTTTCAAAACATTTTACTTAACACATTCCATTTCTACATCAACAAGATAGGCTTCAAGTGTGATGCATTTCCAGACTGGCTTAAATTTGAGACATAAGTGCACTTCAGAATTTAAATGGAGTGGAATAAATAAACGAACCATACAAGAGTGACCTAACTTGCATTTGCATGTCTAGGCTAACTGCTCAGGTTTATCAAAAGAGTCTGAGATACACCAAATACTCACACTTACTCTTGACTTCTAACTTGCAGTTATGATGTAAATAAACTTCACAGGTGGTGAGTCAAAACTGGAAGACACAATATCTTAGAGAAAAATCACCAACTAAATTGCAAGATTTCTTTATATTTTCTTCCTTTCTCTTTTTCCTTGGGTACATTAAGACAATTTTTTTATAAAGGTATAATTTGCATATGGAAAAGTTTATCTTTTGTGTACAAACGCTGACAACAACAATCAAAATACAGATCAGTTTTATCACTAAAAAAGAAAAAAATCCCCTCAAGCTCCTTTGTAGTCAACTCCTGACCCCTCTCACTCCCAAACGCTGACAACCACTGACATGTTTTCTGCCCCTGTAATCTGCTTTTCCAAGGATGCCGTAGAAACAGAATCATGCATTATGTAGCCCTTCTTGGTGCAGCTTCTTTCACTTAGCAATATGCATTTGAGAATCTTTCAGGTTGTAAAAGTGAATGACTACTGTCTTCCTTTTTACTGCTGAGTAGTATTCCGTTGTATTGATGCATCACAATTTGCTTACCCATCCACCTGTTGAAGAACATGGGGGTTGTTTCTAGTCTTTGAATATTTCTTTTTTACTTTCCATTTCTTCAAGATAAAGAAGTAAGTCACAATTTATACAAGAATAAAACTAATAGGTTATTTCCCACTCACATAGTGATTCTCTTTTAGGCCTGAGTTGTGAGCTGCCTTTAGATAGGTCTCTGAGCCTGTCCCTCACTTGTGCTTTCCTTTGGCTTGCCTCCTAAGTTAGAGAATTGTTGTACTATGCTACACTTGAGTCTGCCTTTTCAAACCTTTCTACAGATTCTCAAAATTACTACTAACGCTCTCATGGAAACATGACTTTATTTCAGAACTCGCATTGAAATAATACATTCAGTGGTGCGATTATTTGATTAATTTCTATGCTTTTCACTTGCTTTTAAACTCCATGAGGAGACCATGTCTTCTCTTGCTTACTTATTACCCCAGGACCTAGCATAATTCAGAACCCACAGTAGGCTCTAAATATGTATTTCTGGAACGTACTAATACTTGTACCATTACTCTAAGCAGATGAGTTTGAGAATTCTCAAAATAATTTCTCGAAATTATTCATCTATCTATCATCTATGTATGTATGTATGTATGTATGTATGTATGTATCTATCATCATCATCATCTATCTATCTAGATGACTAACTCCTCTTATTTCCTCATTACCTTTCTCACATTCTCCTTAATTCCTTTGGTACTTTGTTGTATAAATAATTTCTTTTTTTCTTTTTTTAAATATTTTTCCCCTCTCTCCAATTACTGCTTCCCTTCATCCTGAAAACATGTGGTGCCCCATCATTTAGGAGTCACCACTGAATGTTAACAGTCCTCCTTCCACGAGCTCAGGTAGCCAGGGCCGATGGGGGCTCAAGAGTCGCAGAGCCCTGGGATAAATGGGTGTGTGGGTGGGAATGTAGGTAAGGAGGCTGAGAAGGGCACTATGTTAGGTCATCTGAGAAGCAGTATCTGAAGGAGAAAAAAAGTCTGGGGAGGTTATTGACACAATTCTTCAGTCTAAAGCCACAGCAAGATGGAAGAATACAATCTCGGCATTAGCACTGCCTGTTCTAGACATTTAGGGGGCTGGGGTGAGAGTTCAAATGGAAGCCCAAATACCCTTTGTTTAAATATTTAAGAGTTAAAACTAAAGCCAACAAATGTAAATGGAATAGGATATATTCTCCTACCTTGAAAATATATTTTATGACAATAAATAAAAAATATGAGTGACATCATATATTATCTGACTTAAAGTAGGCAAAATAAATAACAACTGCAATTAACTATTATTGCACATGTTTAGATATTCTGTTGATGAATTGCTGATGTGTGGATGAGTAACAACATAGCAAAATATGACAAAACATTTTTCTTGTCTTCATTTTAGCAAAATTACTATGTTGTCATGAAGATATTAACAAACCATGTTTTCTATCAAAAATAATGTCAAACTAAACAACTTCCTTTGAGGCATTGTAGTTTTTTGATAGTTTTTACTAATTTTAATTTGGAAAAACATTGCTTTCCTAAGGCAGTAGCAACTGGATTTATCAGTAAGGTTGTTAAAGGAATAATTACATTTGGAAATAAACCATGAATTTTACAAATCAAGTTCAAATATTGATATGGTTTAGCATATGAGAAATTACCTTTGTTACAGAAAATATTACATTTTAATTTTATCATATAAATTGCTCTCATTTACATAACAAAATTTACTATCTCTAAAAGCAATGTCTAAAGTACATTCTTAAGTGCTTTTTTTTCAAAAATTTAAATATATATTCCAAAGAAAAAAATAAAAGTACATTGACCAACCATAATTTAATCTATAAAGGCCAGAAAATAGTATAAATAGAAATTCATTTAATAATTATTTATATGTGAATTCACAGTCAGGTGAACTTTTCCCCTCATGTTGTAAAATCCTTATAATATATTGGAATGTTACTTTTATAACACATTTTACATATATATATATATATATATTTAAATATATCTTTATTGTTGAAAGTATTACAGGTATCTCATTTTTCCTCCCAACTGACTCCCTCCACTTCACTCCCACCCCCTCCCTAGGCCTTCACCCCATTATTGACTGTGTCCATGGGTTATGCATATATGCATATAACTTTTTTGGTTAATCTCTCCCCACCTTCCATCCCCCTTCCCTCTTTCCACTGAAATATGATCGTCTGTTGCATGTGTCAATGTCTCTGGATTTATTTAGTTTGTCAGATTCTTCTGTTCATTAGCTTCTTGTTAAAGAAGACCCTTCAACATTTCCTGTAGTGCTGATCTGGTGGTGATGAACTCTTTTAGCTTTTTCTTATCTGGGAAGCTCTTTATCTGACCTTCAATTCTAAATGATAGCTTTGCTGGGTAGAGCAGTCTTGGTCGTAGTTCCATGTTTTTCATCGCTTTGAATATTTCTTGCCACTCCCTTCTGGCCTGCAAGGTTTCTGTTGAGAAATTAGCTGACAGGCATATGGGTGCTCCCTTGTAGGTAACTAATTGCTTTTCTCTTGCTGCTTTTAAGATTCTCTCTTTGTCTTTAACCTTTGGCATTTTAATTATGATATGTCTTGCTGTGGGTCTCTTTGAATTCCTCTTGGTTGAGACCCTCTGTGCTTCTTGGACTTGTAAGTCTATTTCTTTCCCCAGGTAGGGGACGTTTTCTGTAATTATTTTTTCAGATAGATTTTCAATTTCTTGCTCTCTTTCTTTCCCTTTTGGCATCCCAATAATATGAATGTTGGGCCTCTTGAAGTTGCCCCAGAGGCTCCTTTACTATCTTCATGTTTCTGGATTCTTTTTTCTTTTTGATCTCTGGTTGGGTGATTTTTGTTTCCTCATGTTCCAAATTGCTGATTTGATTCTCAGCGTCCTCTACTCTACTGTTCATTCCCTGTAAATCAGTTTTTTTTGTGTTTTTTTTAAATATATCTTTATTGATTTCAGACAGGGGAAAGGAGAGGGAAAGAGATAGAAACATCAACGATGAGAGAGTCATTGATTGACTTCCTCCTGCACACCCTCAACTGGGGATTGAGCCTACAACGCAGGCATGTGCCCTGACGAGGAATCAAACCGCAATCAATTGGATCCTAGGTTGACACTCAACCGTTGAGCCACACCCCACCAGGCTGTAAATTATTCTTCATTTCAGTTTGTGTAGCCTTCATTTCAAATTGGTACTTTATTAAGTTATTGATTTTCTCAGTTATTTTCATAATAGTATGCTTAAACATCCTTATAAACAAAATTCTGAACTCTGTATCTGTTAGCTTGCCTGGATCTATTTCATTTAGTTCCTCTTCTATAGATTTCCTCTGTTCTTCCTTTTGTGACATGTTTCTTTGCCTCCGCATTTTGGCTGCTTCCGGGTGTTTGTTTCTATGTATTAGGTAGAACTGCTATGTTTCCTGGAATTTGTAGAGTAGCTTTATGTAGTAGGTGTCCTATAGGGTCCAATGGCTCAGCCTCCCCAGTCACCTGAGCTGGGCCTTCTAGGTGCTCCGCTGTGTGGGCTGTGTGCACTGTCCTGCTGTAGTTGAGCCTTGGTTGCTGTTGGTGTCACTGGGAGTAACTAAACCCCCAGGCCAATCAGCTGTGAGGACCAGCTGCCACTACAGCCAAAGAGCTGCTGTGCTGGAGACACCCCTATGGAGCAGGATTTACTTCAGTGGGGCTTTGGTGTTCACCAAGTGCGCCTCTTGAGTGTGTCACTTGTGGATGTGGTAGGGTTGTAATCCAGCGTGGTCGAGTCTGACCACTGGGTGCACTGTCTCTGGGGCCTCCCGGGAGGTGCAAAGTCAGCCTGTGCCAGTGCCTTGCCCAGGGCCACCCAGCATGAGCCACACAGCAAACCATAGTTGGCTGCTACTTGTGCTGGGCTTGGAGGTGCCCAGGAGAGGCCAAGCTATGAGCCAGTGCAGGCTGCCACTAGTGCCAGGCCTGGGACCGCTTATCAAGCCATGTGGGACCCGCTGCTGCTTGTTTGAGAGATTTTAGGAAAGTCCTAAGCATGAGGCTGGAGAGGCCACTTGCACAGAAAAGCCCCTGGAAATGGCCTGGATGAGCTGCAGGTGGGGAGGGGTGGGGCCTCGGAGAATCACGGGGCGGGGCCAAAGGTGGGAGTCGGGTGCTGGCGACTCAAACATGGCGCCTGCCTGCCGGCTGTGCAGGGAGGACTCGCCACAGGAGCCATGGCCTCCGCCAGCCCTTCTGCCTGGGAGGAAGCCGCCCTCCGCCTCTCGCCCGGATCTCAGGCAGGTTAGTTCCCCCCGAGTGTCCCGGGTCCTTTCAGGCCACTGCCCGGCGCTGGGCTCAGAGGGAGCGTCCGAGTGAGTCCGCGCCGGGCCCTTAGGAGGAGCTGCTGGGGCTCCCGCAGCCTCCGCGACCCTCAGGGACAGTCCCTGCTGGTTTCACAGCCTGAGTTGTGGGGACGTCTCTTCCCGGCCCTGGGGCCCTGGGCTGGGGGCCTGCTGTGGGGCTGGGACCCCTCCCTCCTCCGGGAAACCCCCACCGCTGCGTCTCCGCCCCTCCTCCCGGTCTCGGTGCTTCTTCAGCTCCCTGGTTGTGGGGCTTCTGTGCAGCCAGGTGTCAGGAGGCTCTGAGTGACGGTGGTTCTGTATTTTAATTGTCATTTTGATGTGGTTGCGGGAGGCGGCGGGTGCAGCTGTTACCTACACCGCCATCTTGATCCCCCCTTATATATTTTTAATTTAAATACTGTCTTTTCATTTTTAAAAGTAAAAAAAAAATTCTTAGAAATTGAAATTGCTAAAGTTCTATCTGTTGGTTTTTGGTAAATTTGCTAATGTTATTAATAGCAAGCAACAGTTCATACCAATAACTGTGGCTACTACCAGTTCAAAATTAACTTCATTTCCTGCCAATGCTCATGATTCACTCTTCAAGGATCTTCTGTGGTTTGGCTTAACTCTTATTGTGCATCTCATAGCTTGACTAAATTAAATTTAATTGCTTTACAAACAGTCAGGATTCTCTGGTCGCGTCCAAGAGTGGCTTGGAAGTTACATTTGATATGCTTCATGGAGATGTTCTGTCTTTGAGTGGGTCCACAATATATTGCATGTAATTTTTAAATTGTTCCCCAAAAGTCATTATTATCTGCATAGTTGAGGCCCTGTCTCTTAGTAACAAATTCAAAGTATGTGTTGTACTTGGCAGAGAGAATATTTTCTGGTTTTCAGCTAAAAATGTGGCTTGTATACTTTTCCTTCACCAACAACATTTGTGTTCTTATCTTAAGCTTCCCCTCTAAAACTTTTTAAATTAATGCCTAAAATTTAAAGTTATTGTTTCACTCTTCACATAAGTCAAAACCTTTACTTTTTACATTAGGTATAAATGCAAAGAAATATTCATTGTGATATCCTTGTTTTCTTTTCTAACATCTTGACAATATATAAATTCAATGGTATTTTTTCCACATGGGTCCTATCTCTGCTACAAATTAATTGGACTAACACTTGCTTTTCAAATTTTATCTACAGTAATTTCTTTCACTTTATTATTTGTTAAATTAACCTTGCTTTGAGTTCTCCACACTAGACAGTGATTCTTTGCTTTATTATTATTTTTTCATCTACCTGAAATGTTTTGTCCATTCTGGCTCAAATTTTGAAATCCCTTGTCTTAAATCTAGAAAATTTCCACTATAAGCCCCTGCTTGCCCCTTAATAAGAGAGTAAATTATAAACAGGTTCAATGTATTTTATGGTTTATTTGTAGTCACGGGAGGTGACTATCTGAGTCAGGGCTACAGCCTTTTATTTGCCCCTACATTTTTTTCTACCCCTTCCTCCTTTTTGTTTCAGTTCCTACAACTTTAGAGGAAACTGTATTTGAGGATGGAGGACAAGTCTGTCCTGGTCCTCTTAGGGAAAGAACAAAGCTTTCACTCCTTTCTAGTAGAAAGAATAATTAGGATCTTAATGGAATTTTAATTTTTATACATTCATATTGATCTTATCCCATATCCCTAATCTTCCTGAGAGTGATTGAAAAAAGATCAAGAATTGTTATTCTTCTTTCCTAATTGATGTGCTTTGTGGGTTGTTTCTGTTGGTATCATGCACTCTAAGGTTTATGAATTAAAGCTTGCTAAGAGTCATGCTGAGGGCTGGTACAAGTGGTCCAGGATTCAGTGCCTAACCCAAATCTCTTACTCGGTGTGAAATGTGCAAGCAGCAAAAACACTGCCTCGAAGTAATGAGATACAGGTTAGTCATGCTGTTTTACTTGCAACATAGTCCTTTTTCCTGCATGTTTTTGAGGAGGTGGGGGAAAAGGTTTATCATATATTTCATTATTATGAAAAGATGAAAAGCACAAAGGGAGGGGCATTTAAAAGCATGGATCCTGAGGAAGGGAAACTGAAACACGGGATTTATTGAACGTTGACAGTAGTAAGAGGATGGCTAACTTTCTGCTTGTATGTGCTGTGCCATAGCTAAATGTTTTTCTACATAAACTCTACACTTAAATGTTAAGAATTGTTTTCCATGTGCTAGCAAAGTGAATCGCATTGCTTTTTGACACACACGCACGCACACACACATACCCTCTACCTTTCAGATCACAGCACAAATCAACTGACTTACTTTATAGTTACTTTGTCCCCATTTCAGTTCATAAGGATTTGAGAAAATGACACTAAAGCTTAAATGAGAGGAGGAGTTCTTCATAATAGAATTGAGGCTACTCAATGATTCCAGTTCAGTAGTCATTGACTAGTGAATGGAAAGATGAGAATTTTATTACGTACACACACACACACTGGTGGCATCGATGTAACTTCTTCAGGGAAATGACATCATGGCAGAAACATACGCCAGACAAACTTCCCAGGTGCTATATATTTTATCATGCCCCTACTCTGGATCGCAGCTGACTGGTGTTACTTGAGTTGTGGACAGGGCTAATGTAATGTGAGCCGTCCATGAGTGCGGAAAGAGCCCTAGACTTGGAAACAGCATGTGAGGTCAAGTTCCACCTTGGCCTCTTATCAGCATTTCTACCTGGGGCTGCTCACATATTCTTTGACCTTTTCTGTTTCATCTCTAAAATGGGCATAATACCATGTTTTTTTCTCATTTTCTAGGGTTTCAGATGAAGTCATGAATGTAAAAAAGTCTTTGTAAATATTGTGCATGGTTCCAAAGGAAGTTACTATTACTATTATTATCACTATTAACATACGTAAGGCTTTTGAGAAACAGGACATAAAAATAGTGATAAGGGTAACCAGGAAAGACATACACGCACTAAGTATGGAGAAAAATGGATCATGCTGAGAGATTTTGAAGAAGCATCATTCCTCACTTTCTCTCAGTGACATTCATGGCTCCTAGGGACCCATGGCTCCTTGATGAGCTTCCTGAATTAATCTCAAAACAATAAGGAAACTTTGGATCTCTTTTGGGCTGCCACATTGCTTTTTCTTTCTCAAGACATTCCTATCACTCCCAAAGTTTGCATTATGCAAGGATGCTGAAGCCTTGAACTCCCCTGGTGAAGGCATGGGGAAAGTGGCTGCACACTGAAAAATGCAAGGCATCTGGAAAGAGTGCCCAGAGGCTGTAATGTGCTCCAGTGACCAACTGGCTGACTGTATCCTGTTCTCTCATTCTTTTATTCCCTCCAGACATCCTTGGTTTCTTTTCCAGCCCCGAGAAGTAATGACTTCTTCATCTGGCACAGCCACTGGAGAGAGAGAGTGAGGGCCTTCCCAGGCCACCCCAGCCATGCCCTGTTTCTATTGGCCAGAGAAGATGATAGACAAGCAGCAGATGCTGCCGTCAGCCCAGCGCCCTTGCTCAGTCTCTGGAGATTATTGATACTCAGCAGAGGACAGTCAGCTGTTCAGTAGAGGAGTACCAGGGTCAATATAGCTCCCAAATCCAGGAATATTGGAGCTCTTAAAAGGCAATCACTCCTCACAGCACTATGCACAGAATACTAATATCCAGATAGTCATCACTTCAAAACTTGAGGCTAAGTATACCACCCCCCCAAATCTGCACTCAGACGATCAGCTGTATAAAATCCACTGATCTCTCCATTCCTGAGAGGTCCTAGTATAATTCGAATGGTACCTCTTTCCTGTCCCATTTCCTCCTATCACCTCAGTCTGTTTCCAGATTTAGTGACTGCAGACACTTCTGTCAAGTGTTGCAAACACCAGTTTGTGAAACACTATCCAAGATTAGTGTCGACCTGGCTGTAGGATGCATGGCGAAATCCTTTCATTTTGCGTAATTTTCTCTCAGGAACTAAGGCCAGCTTACTACTTGTCAGTGTGCACACAAATCCCTAACATGCCTGCAGCACTGGGCCCTAGTTTTTGTGCTCTCTGTTTATAGGTTCGGGGGGAAGCTGGATGGGGAGGGACACTTTTTTCTATGAACCAGACACTCCTAAATTCAGTTCGTGTGTAAATGCACAAGATACTGGCCTCTATGTGGGTTCTTTAATGAACAGCTGAGTGGTTTCTTATGCATTTCAGTCAATGATCGCTGTAGACTGAAGGTGGAACCTGGGACTGATTGAGGCAGCAGCTGCTGACATCCATCACTTTCTCACTGGCCAATAAGAGGGCAGGGCTTTCTTAGGGGCCAGATAAGCTGACTGCTGACTGACAAATGAAGAAATCATTACTCAGGCTTGCAAGAGACACCTGGCAATGCCAAAATGAAACACGTGAATATGACAGTGCTCCTTTGACAGGTCAAATACTTTTCAGATTCAGAAATATTATGTCTGTTTACAGTGTGTCAGTGCATAGTAATTCTTTATTATCTGATTGCATGGTTTAGGGTCAGTGTTTTATTTTAGGGAAAATAACATAACTCATAGAGTTGCCTAAATATATCCTTAATGTTGAGGATTTGAGAGATGAAACAAAAATTATTTCAAATTAAACCTGACTGGTAAAAATAATGAATCCCAGAGGAAGCTCTGGCACTAGGGTGACCCTTCAAAACTGTGTGCAAAATTTAGGGGAGGGAGCTGAATCTTGTACACTTCTTTATTGTCCCATCTTTGGGTGCAGGATGCCACTAAAGCTGTAAGATATGCACTGGTGACACAGTCACTAACATCAAAGAGAAGCTTAATTATGGCTGTCCTTTGTAGGCCAGGATGAATGGTGGAAGATGCTATATTAGAATTCTACCAACTGATAACAATGAAGATAATAGGATATTGAAATAATAGAGGTCAAGTGTTGTCACTTAATGATCAGATTCAGGGTGAGTGCAGTAATTGTAATGAGCAACAGGTTCACACTGGCAGCCAGAGGAGGCTGACCTACAGAGAGCTTTAAAGATGCTTACTAGAGTATGGAGTTCTAGGTTCTAGATATTTGGGTGTCCACCACAGGTATTGCTCAATCTGTAAAAAATAAATCAATATGGATGATCAAGAAGTGGAGGGAAACTTCCCCAATAAAAAAAATCATGAAGCTTTGCCCAGTTTCTGACTATGAGTTAGTTTTCAGACCTGGAATTCATTAGATTGAAGGAATGATCAAGACTCCAGGAGGAAAGTCTGAAACACTATAGCGAATGGTTTCTCAGCCCTTCCTCCAAGGAACCAATGGCCATTCAGTCATGTAATCATACAATGGGGAAAAGGAAATATGTACATTCTCCAAGAATTGTTGGACAGACATTCCTAGGTGACATGGAAACATGGAACAGACTGACAAATATCAGACGGAAGGTGGGAGGGGAGGCAGGAAGAGATTAACCAAAGAACTTATATGTGTATATGCATAACCCATGGACACAGACAGTAGTGCAGTGAAGGCCTGGGTGGAAGGGGGGGCAGGAGTGGGGTGGAAGGGGTCAATGGGAGGAAAAAAGGGGACATCTGTAATACTTTCAACAGTAAAGATAAATTAAAAGAAAAAAAGAATTACAGTGTGAGCATACTGTCCTGTTCAAGGGTTTGCTAAATTCCCTTTACTGTTTTGTTTCATGTCAATAGTAAGTTACTTTATGTTCTTAGAAAAACATCAAATAAAGAGCCCATCACAAGCAGATAAAAAGAAAAGAAGAAGGAATAGAACTCAGGCCAGGATCAGCTGTTTCCTCTGCCATACTGCATGGATGTAAGAAACAAGAATCCCTTTGCCTGTAACACATGCGTCATCCTCATTTAAGCAACACAGATTTATGGAGAGAGAATTGCCATTTCCTTCTCTGTGGGTCCAAACATACTACTGTTTTTGTTGTGTATACTTACAGAAGCTTACTATTTATTTTTTTCAATTTTTATAATTAATCTATGACCAGAACACTTATGAGTTGAGTATAGTTACAAGTGAGAAAGCAAATGTTATAAACCCAGACATTGTAAAAATAATGATGTAGTTTTCAAAGGTTAGGACATGGAGGTGGGGGCAAGATGTAGAGGGAGTTATAGGGATACTAATTTCCTCACATGACAGAGTACAATGTCAAGATATACTCTCTAATATTAATGAAGCAATAAATATAATGTCAGTTATTTAAGTTTAAAAGGTAAATAATAGAAGAATTAAAATAATATCAGCAAAAAGAAGGTATTAGGTAGGATTTATGAGTCATAAGAACTTTTGAAAGTTAACACATTAGAAAAATAGAGCCATGAGCATAATACTGCAGACATTCATTTAAGGGACCTCATTTAGGTTGGATAAACATTGCTCTTCATGTCTTCTCTAACATACTGACTGATGATGATGCCACTCTAGACATTCCTGCCCTTCAGTGCCTACCAATTGATTATAAACTCACCCAAGAGTAAATTGGATTGCCCTACACATGTTTATGACCAAACAAGATGAGAAAATTCCCACATCTACATATGAATACATATGTTATTATAATGGATGGAATTGTGTCCTTCCTAAGTGTTAGGCCTTCACATGACGAAGCCTTAACCCTTAATGTGACTATATTTGGAGACAGGGCATTAGAAAGGTAATTAAGGTTAAAGAAAGTCATAATATGGGACCCTAATCCAATAGGTCTGATAAGGAGGAAACACCAAAGACCACAATCTCTCTCTCACACACAGAGAAGAGGCCCTGTGAGGACACAGCCAGGAGGAAGCCATCTTCAAGCTAGGAAGAGAGGTCTGACTAGAAACCAATCCCTACGGTACCTCGATTGTCAACTTCAAGCCTCCCAAACTGTGAGAAAATAAATTTCTATTGTTTAAGCTACTCAGTCTGTGGTGTTTTGTAATGGCAGCCCTAGCAGACAAATACAATTATTATGCAAATACACGTTATGAAGTACATATTGTCATTAGGTAACTTGATTAAATTTTAAATAAACTAATAAAATATAAGTATGATGTGAGATGTCTTTGAAAACCCAGTTGAATGTTTTGGAAATGCTTTGTTGAATGATTTGTTAAAGGCAAGTAACTAAAAATATTGCTGTTGAATTAGGTATGGGAAAGCTACCTGGGTTGATTCTGCACAGAGTTGCTTTGTAAGAGGCTTTAACTCCTCACTCCACTTTTTAGAGAAATGACTAGACATTGTAGACCAGGCATCCTAGTAGTGGTTGATACATTACAGGCCACAGGACATTCAAAGTGGCAGCTTCATCTTTAATAAAAGAAAAAACTGGGACCAAGCATCAATGATCTATCTCTCTCATTTATTATATTTACCTATGTTCATTGACTTTTTCAATGACCTGACCAACTACTGGCTCAAAAGCTTCTACTATTTTTAAAATTGTTGTGGTAATTCTCAGAATAAAAATTAGAAGGAAGAGGAAGAGGAGGGAGAAGGGGAGGAAGAAGGGGAGGATGGGAAAGAGGCAGAGGAAGGAGGGGGAGGAGGGAGGGAGGGTTAACTGCCACTTCTAGAGAGTAGGGCTGGGACGTGGGGTGTGAAAATCTATTATTTTCTATCTACTGCTACTCTGTGCATTTGGGATTTTTTATCTACTACTTGCAGGAATTACTTTTATAGCAAATACACAAAATCTCCATAACTTTTTATTCCAAGTAATTTCATTGTGTAGAAGGTTACAGTGCAATGGATTATTTATTTATTATTTATTTTATTATTTTTATTTTTATTGTTCATAATATTACAGATGTCCCTTTTTCTCCCCATTGACCCATTCCACCCCACCCCCTCCCCTACAGCAGACTTTTGAGTTCATTCAGGTCTGTGTTTGAACCCTGAAATTACTGTGGGCTTGTGTGTGTGTGTGTGTGTGTGCGCGTGTGAGAGAGAGAGAGAGAGAGCTATGACACTTTATTTAACTTCTCTATGCTACCCATCATCTGTAAAATGAGGATCATAATAGAGAATCTACTTCATGAAGATTAAATGAGTTAATATATAAGTAAAGCATTTAGTTAAGGAACAGGCATATAGAAAGAAATTAATAAATGTTAGCTATTAGCATTTTATGAAAATAAACATAAACATACCAATAAATCTATATACAAGATACTTATTACAGCATTATTTTGATAATAAAAACTTGAAACAACTCAAATGTCTAGCAATGAAAAAATATTTAAATTAGTTATGTTATATTTATAAGATGACAGCTGTTTAAAAAAATCTTGTTTCCAAAAAATATCCATTGACAGGTGAAAATGCTGATTATATAGTCTTAAGTGAAAAGGGCAGGCATAAAACTATCTGTATCTGTAGTTTTAGCTATATCTGCATACATATGCATATATATGCACTATATACACATAAAAATATATGCATATATACATACATATATACATACATACATATACTATATATATATATATATACACAAATATATATATAATCCCAATTTTATAAAAGAAAAAGTTTATGCATATAAAAAAGCCTGCAAGGAAATAACTAATATGTTAATGGTGGTTGTCTCTTTAGGTGACAGGACTGTAGGCAGTGTTTACTATTTTTTCACACAGCTCACACCTCAGTGGGAGGTAATTTCTACAGGTTCTCATTTGAATAGAGCACCTCCCTAAAGCAAAAGCTCGCCCACTGCCTGTGGTCAGCTCTCACACCCGGCCGGGGTCCTGCTGTGGTCAGTCAGCTGCATCTGTGTGACTGAAGGAAGCCCCTGATGCCTGAGGAAAGAAGAGGGGGGAGAAGATGAGCGGAGTGGGGTGGATGACTGTGATGCTCCTCAGGCCATCCGAGATCAGCAGCAATAACGATGACACAATGAAATGTGGGATCCAGTAGGTAAGAAAATGACCTAGAGATTCCACAGGTTCCATGAGAAACGAGGAGTTAAGAGAAATGAATAGAGGATATATAACTAGATGTGTGACTTAGGGGGCTGCATATTTTCACAACTTCCACTCCTCCTTTCAAAAGATCAACCAGGCATCCTTTGGCTCTGCTTCGTCCTTCGGATTCTTCTGTGCAGCCCCACTCTCTTCCCGGTGCAGGACAAACACATGTCTTTCAGTGCTGCCCTCTCCTTCCAGCCCACGCTTGCCAGCCCTCCTTTAATCTCCTGCCTTCCAGCACCCTGCACACTCAGCGCTCCACACATTCCACCGGGTCAGTATACAGCTCCCAGGGCTCTTTCATCATTGGAAGACCAGACGGTTGTTGCTAAGCAGAGTATACAGGGCACAACTGTAGCCAACTGTTTAACTCCAGCTAATTCATGGTATTTCTCAGTTTGCCTGGATTATCAGTGGGGGAAGCAATGATTTTCCAGTTTACTACAAAAGCTGATGATATTGCTGACCTGTTATAAAAAATGACAGCTATGTTCTATGACTTTAATTTTATTCAAACCCCAAGAAGCAAGCATTTATTCAGTTTATGTGATTTGCAGCAAAGTGATTAGCTCTGCCAGAAGAATAAGAAGTCACAAAAGAGATGGCATTGAGTCTGTCTTAGATAGTAAGATGACGCTTTTGGATTGGGATGTGACTTGGAGTAAATTGTGTATGTCTGTATTACTTATGACCTCTGACACATGGAGGTCACTTAAAATTAAATAGAACTAAAATAAAATTTTGTTTCCACTTTGTACTAGTGCTGTGTGTTGTGGTCAATCACTTCACTTCTCTGAGCCTCAATTTCCTCATCTGTAAAATGGAGGTAATAACAGTCATTGTGGAAGTAAAGGACATGCATGTGAAGGGGCTTCTCAGCACCTGCTGCAAAGCCATTACTCAGCAAATGTGACTGTCCCTCCCACCCACCAATAAATTTGGACTTGAATGTATAGTTGAACTTTGTTTAAATGTTGGGAAGTGGTAAAACTGGTCAATAGTCATGTCTTAACGAATTATATATACCACAAGGATTGGTACAGTGGGAAACGGAATGGTCATTTGAAACTTTCTGTTCTAAAATAATTTCCAACTTATTCAAACTCATAGTAACAGAATGTCATTCACTGTGGAGAACTGGCCCAAGACCTGGTGAAATAATGCAATAGGTCCCATTCTCTTAGTTTTTACCTTATGACCAAATATATTATATTCCAACATTATCGGTTTCTAAGATCTTCATAGTTAAATTGATAGGAAATACCAAGCATGGTCTTTGTCATAGCAGGCATTCAATACATTTTTATTGACTGATGCTTGCGTAGTGACTTTCAGAATAGAGGCTCCCTGTCTCCCTGTGTGCAGCCTGGGATGTTCACTGCGGAAGGTAACAGAGTGCCCTTTAAAAAGCCCTCTGTTGTGGCTGATGGACTGTTGACATTTATTGGATGCTGCCTGAGTGCTAATCACCTCACTCATTTACATCTTTGTCTCTTTCATTTCTCCCAACCATGCCTCTCTGTGGGCTAGTCCTGAAGTAAAGAGCGCAATGTTTCCACAGCTTGGAAAAGACACACACTTCCCATGGACTTTGGGGGCAAATTTACAATTACTGGAGCATTAGGGGGAGTGTGGTTAGGTGGGGTGTCAGCTTGGTGGGGAGAAAAGGAAAAACCAAACTAAACCAAATCAAATGTGAGACCATGTTTAGAGAAGTAGTAAGGAAAGGCCAGCAATATTTATAGAATGCCAATGATGTCTTAGGCACTACGCACAAATGACCTCAAAAGAATCTACTGCAATGTCTCTCCTTTTAGACCTTGCTCCTGCTCACTTCATAGGACTTTTTTTTTTGAAATATACATGAAATAAACATGGACAAATTGGAAGTCTTTGGAGGGTATAGGATGGGGAGAGGAGACTCTAACAGAATCTTTGACTCTTTCCTTTCACTGTAGCCTCACATTCTGTGGTGTCCTTTTTGAGCTCAGAAAAAGTCTTGCCCTTGAGGGGAGTGTGAGCCCAGGGCTTAGTGCTGGCTCTGTTCAATTTACTGCGTGACCTTGGGCAACTAGACCCCAAGGATTTCAGCTGCGTCAGGTAGAAAATGGGGTAGTGTGCACCGTAGAGTGCTGTTTGAGGATTAGAAATGTTTGTAAAGTACCTAGCACATAATTGTTACTCAAAATACTATGGTTATTTCTTGTATCCATTACTGCCCCTAAATCCAGTCCTACAAAATTACTTGTCTAGATTATATAACTTTTTTAGCTGATCTGCCAGTATTATCTGATTTGACACCAGAATGATCTTTCAAAAAAACAATTTAATGTCCCTTCCCTTCTTCAAAACCTTTAGTGCCTAAATATTTAGTGCTCTTTTTTAAGGCATGTAAAGAGCTTTAAAACTTACACTATTTAAAAAGACTCTTTTTCCTGTTGGCATTCCCCATCCCCAAGGCAGGAAGTGGCTTATGGATTCACACAGGGCCCACACAAAGGACCCACCCTTGGTTTAATACTCTGCTATGGACTTCTTGAAATTTTTAATGATTTTATCTTTGAACTTGGGTTCTGTAAGCAACAGATGTCGCATGTGACAGTAGAGCATGATGCGCAGTAGAGCTATAGCAGACTGCAGCTTGCATGTGCATGCTCAGCCCTGCCTCAGCGACTGGCTGAGCAGTTGGCCTGGCTTCTTGGCATACATGTACCTGGGACACAGCCTTGGGTACCATGGGTCCCCAAGGGAGCACTCAGAGTTAGGGCCTGGACCCAGATTAGTAGGGGCAATGTGGACAGGAGGAGCCGAAGTAGCAGCGGTGGCGGCAGCGGTGGCCCTGGAGAGAGGAGGGGCTTTGCATGCGGTCAGTCAATGCCTGCACTGTGACGGGGGCAGGCTTCCTGTCCAGCTCTGGAACCCATCCCTGTGCATTTTCACAAATCTGAATTCTCCAGCCTGAGTGTAGGGTCAGGGACTCAAGAGATAAGGCAGTAAACTTTGTCCATAAATTATTACAAAATTAAAACATACAAAAGGATATTGCAATAAAGCATGTGAGAGAATTATTAAAATTCTTCAAAGAATTTTGAATTTCTGGTTTTGAAAAACGTTGCAACATTGCAAAGCAAATATCCACAGGCTTAGAAATAGAAATTAAATTTAAATATGGTCACATTTGACGGAGAAAAATTCTATTTTATATGACTTTGAATAAGGAGACATTTTTAAAATCATTTGTTTCCTTGTAATTGAAGACATAGAGATGGAATGTATAAATAAACAGGTATTTTGAATTACATGTAAATCATGAAACTACTTTTCATTTCTTAAACGACCTCTGTAAGTTTCAGAAAATGTCAGAGGAAATGTTAATATGCCATTGTATAAATTTACATTTAAAATTAAATTCAGATTTATGTGAAATTTATTTATATGAAAAGTCAAATATATAAGAAAGTATTCTGTGAGAGTACTTAGCTCTAGACCTACTAAAATTTATATTACAAAATAATTTATCGAAAATGTATACCAGTGTTCTCACAACCCATAAAAATATCCTTAATAATTCCAGTAAATTTGTATCAGCAGAAAGATCATTCTGAAAATGATCGAAAATTATCAAAAATTATTTGTGATCTTGCATTAGCTAGGAGTGACTGGCATTGCTTTTAACTGTGTTGCTAAAAAATTAAGTTCCTAAAAGTACAAACTGTTTATTTTGTTTGTGATTTACAAATATATATTAGTCATATATCACTATTGCTTCATTACTTTCTTTTTTAAAGGAAAAAGCTTTGTATTTTTAGTACCTTTAAGAGCACTTTCCCCCTCCTTTTTGAACTAAGGGCTTCACCTCTTCATTTTGTGCAGGGCTCCACAAAATATATACTGTACCCTGTCCATTCCCTCCTCCATCACTCACCTTCATTAGGTGCCTAACACACTTCTTTCCAATGTTTGAACCCACAATGTCCTTCTATCTTGGCATTCCTTTGATTATATTGTTTCTCCTGCTCAGAATACCTTTCCAAGCCTCTCACCTATAAAAATCCCTGCTCTTCCTTTCATACTCAGCTCTACTTATAAAAATACTATACTCCTGTAGCACTTTACACATACATTGGTTATAGCCTTAATATTTCTGTGCTATCACTAGCTGTTTGTATGTTTGTCACTGTTGCTAGACTCTGATCTCCTTGAAGGGAAAGACCTTACTTCATGCAACGCCATTTCTTAGTACTGAGTACTGTGCTTCCATATCTTAGGAGTTTAATGAACATACTTTAACAGAGTATTGAGGAGAACCACAGTCAACAAAATTAATAACATGGAGATGCCAAAAATTTCGCTGAATCATTGACCAGGGTAGCTCCACCTAATCAGCAAGTGTCCTTGCCTCTCATTGCTTTATTCCTGTAGAAGCGACACAGAATCTAGGGTCTGAGGGATTAGTAGATGTTAGCCAGACAAGGGGAGCAGGGGAGAAGAACTTTATACCCTAAAATATAGTTCATTGTAATATATATTAATTCTTTTATTTTTCACAACTATAGGTAACGAAAGACTACAAAACAACAACAACAAAAAACCTTCTGAAAGTGACCTAAGGATGTTATGCTGAAAAAGGTCACAGGCCCTCTCTATATTTTCTGATCCTTGGTACTGTTTTTGTGTGTGTGTGTTTGTTGTTTTCCTTGAGTGTTCTAGGGATTCAATCCTAGAAAAAATTATAAATATGCTATGTACTTTTGCTCTGTAGATGGCAAAATTTCTGTGAAAGGGGGAATGTAAACACCAGAGGGTAAGGGAGACATGAACATACAGCCAAATTTAGATATCTAAAGAATACAAGTCATGTGTGTAAGCTTATAAATAATTCTCTTGGTAAATACACTTCAACTACTACTTATAATCAGGAGAAGGAAAGGAAGGAATGAGTGTGAGAGTTCATACTTCAAATTTAAAAAGTTCAAATGAAAGGGAGTGAAAGAGGAAGAATAAGTTCATTTCCTACAGTAAACAATGTACTACTCTGTGTTACATGTGGAGACTGTCTAAGGACTTTAAAGATGTACCCTGAGAAATTTTAGAAGTTATTGATGAAACAGTATACCAAGGTGAACTATATTAAAATCCTGTTTTCAACCATTCCAGAAATCATGGTCCAAGTTGGCGTGTCAAGGCTGATAGGTCACATACTTTTGACTGTAGCTCAGATTTCTGGGAGACACATCTTCCTCGTTAGTTTCAGGTGACAGCTCAGCTCACTGTACAGGAGAGATCCACTTGTAGAGAAAGAGAGAAGAGAGAGAGGAAGATTTAGCACTGCATTTTCACAGGGCAAGAAATTCCACCCTAGCTCCAATGTGTGTTGGCCCGTTGCCTAGGATCTCGTGAAACACATGACCATCACTCTTCTGCCTATTTCTGGCCTGGATTTGGAGGTTGGTGGCTAAGCAAACGCTAGTTGGAGCTAAAATTAGGCAACCAAATTGTGACAAGACATATTTGCCTTCAACAAAGAAGAGATGTCTATTTAAGAAAAATTGGATCTATCCATGGATCAATGTCAGTCACATGCATCTTTGCAGTCTGTTTCTATTATGCAAATTCTAAACTAAAAGAGACCAACTAATTAGACTGCATTCTGGTCTCCAACCCTATAGTATTGTCACAGCAGCTCAGTTCTATTGTAAGTGGTCTACCTGGAGGAGAGTTTAGAATAGAAGCAATATGAAAACTATTGATATGAGTGGTAAAAAGCAGAGAGAATAGATATGACCATACCATTTGGATTAATGTAATTTTAAGATCTCAAGGATGTCCAAGTTTGGCAGTCTTTTGCATCAGAGGGGGGATGTGTTTGGAGTCACAGTTACAGCATGCTTTATCACTTGATAGTATCTGAAAGAAGAGGGATTGCCATCAGATTCAAGCAAAGAATAGTAATGACAATGCCATACATATTTTTACACATACTTTTCCAAACATCTCAGTCAATATCTTTTGACCACCCACTTCATGGGTGTGGTCTTGCAGGGGATTCAGAGATGAATCGGAGATTTTTCTCTCCCATCAAGAAGCACAGGATCTATTTAGAAGCAAGAAATACATGAAGGGAAAATGAAACAGCAAAAAAGAATCCAATAGCAGTTTGAGATGACGGCAGAAGAGATATTTATATGATAGTGCATGATTAACGGTCACATGCCTTTTATGGAGGCATTTGGGGAGAAATAATCACTTCCGTTTTCAGTGATGATAGAGGTGAAATTTTCAGGAATGTGTGGCTGGAGTTTAGAGTGATGTGAAGAAAAAATGGAGACTGTAAGTACAGGAAAAGTTGGAGGGGGTGGTGAATACATTTTTTTAGATGGAAGTTTGGGGATTACAGATGGAAGTAGTTGTTTTTATATAGAACGTACATAGCTGTGCACTTATCTGAGATATGAAGCCATTGTAAGCCCAGGTGAACCAGACAATTAGGCTGTTATTCCTTTTGTCATATAATACTTAAAACCAGGGCCCAAACACAAACAAATAAGAAATAAACCAAACCAAATAAATTAAGTAACAGCTCTCCTCCCCTCACAATATCACCTAGAGCTAAGGAACCCCCTGGTAATGCCAGGTTGATTCTTCACCCTGTCACAGCCGCGATCCATTCCATTGCTCTTGAGACATACTATATACACAGTGTAGTCACTGATCAATTTAATCAAGTTTATTCATACCTGCTCTTCAGTAGTTACTTATATCTATTGATATTTCATTTTAGAAATAAAAACTGAGAACTTTAAAAATATTTATTAAAATATTAAAATAATAAACCTATTACATAGTTACATAAATAACATATTTTAAATATATAGCTCTATTTTCCAAAACAAAATGATTTTAGCAAGAAGAGTGGCATTGTCCTATATTTTTTCAAGTCTCTTTAATATCTGGCTTAATGAGAGACAGCTGGATTCTCATATCTGCTTCTGCATTCAACCTGTTGCAACACCACATGTCCTATCCTTTCTGAAAGACTCCACTGTTTACTGATATAAGAATTAGAGTGAAAAAGGAAAATAATATCTTAGCAATGTTATAAAAATAGTTTTAACTTCATGGACTCCTCCTGAAATGGTTTTGAGAACCCTAGGGTCCCCTGAACCACACTTTGAGAACCATTTTCTTAAATTTCTCTTATTTCTCCCAGAGTGCTGGGCCTAAAGTAGATGCTCAATATATACTTATTTACTCAGAGAAGTTAAAATGTGGTGTGTTTTTTTCTGCTTGCAATTTTATTTAATTACTCTTGTACATACAAAGAAACAGAAATATGGTTTTCAGCCAATTTAGAATTATTAGGGTTTATTTTTTGAAGCAATGCAATGTTAGCATGTGAAGGGGTGGGGAGAACACAAAACACGCACACTGCACTGTTTCACGTGAGCATGGCAGTACACAGCTGGGCGGGAGGAAGCTGGAGTACAGAAATGTCAGGAACTGGAGAGAGGAGTGGGTGGACGTGGAGCCTGGAGCTTTGCGCATTAACACAAGAGGTGCTTAGTCAATGTGATCTTAATGCTCAAGGGCACGGAGATGGTGAGATCTCATGGGCCATGAGAGACCCGCTTGCCAGGCTAGGATGAAACATTGTAAATAGTAATTTCCTCCCTAATCACTCATAAATCTCAAATGACTTGACTTGTTGTTAAAGTACTTTCAGGCTTTGAAGGGCACAGACCGTAATATGTAAGGATTAGTATAAGACATATAGGTATGTCAAGAAATTGGGCACTCCTCTGTCCCCTCACAAATGGCCTTTGCAAAGAGCTTACCAGTCAGATTTGGCAATGAGAGAGAATCATGTAACCAGAGGATAATGACAGTCTGGACATGGCAAGCTGTGCCCTAGAGGAAGCCACTCAGCATGGATTTTTTCTAACAAGCCAGATGGGAGATTTGCTAACCGGATAGGTTGCTTTGAGGGCACTTTCTCTAAATTCCTATAAGTAGGAATGAAAAGCTCCGTAATATTTTATGGAGTATATGACAACTATAAGCCGTGGAGGGTTTTAGTTTCATGGTTTGTAGGGAGAACATGTGAAAGTGAATAACCCTCCTCTTAAAGTTTCAAAAAGTGTATGAAAGCACCAGTATACTCCCTAGAGCTCCAGGACTGTTACTTTAAAAAAATAAACAACAGAAAAGACTATAGCAGAAAGCTGAGGCACCAGAAACTGGTGGCCAGCACGCGTGCCCAGTCACAGTAGTGATGATAATTATGTGGCTAAGATTCAGATATTAGTAATGGAAAGGGAAGGAGTGTTACACACTCATGGAAACTCTTAAGGACTTAGGTAGCAAAGAATTTTCCTGGTAAAGATGCATATTTGGCCTTTTGTAAAGAAACTAGAATGCAGGTAAGCTTCTCTCCTGAGGTATACTCACATTGCCCAATTTGGGTATGACCTTCACACTTGAGAAGCCAAGCTATTCTGCTTCTTTTCAGAAACCAAGTTAATACCACAAGTGTCCTGATGATGAAGAAATAAGATTTAAGGCAGGCTAAGAAGATGGAAGAAGAGGGAAAAGATGTTATGGACATCTTATGACATCATTTTACATTCCTTTTGCCTGGGCTGGAAGTTGTATTAGAAAATAAGGGATATTTAATTGACCCCAAAACACTGTTGAAAAGTGTAAAATTTATGAATCATCCAATCATTCTAATGCAGCTGACTTTCCCATGTTGACCTTTTCTCCCTCTTCATTGCATTATCTTAATTATGTGTTGGTATTAGCTTGATGTAATCTTAGAATATTAAATATCCCTAGCTGATTCTTTGCAGAATTTCTTAAAAGAATTTAAATCCAGTAATCCATAGAAAGATGAAAACTAATATTTTCTTGGCATTACAAAATAGAAATTTTAGTGTTGTTCTTTAAAGAAAAGATAAAGAGGACTCCTTTCTGGGTTGGGGTCTCAGGGAATTTCTGAAATGTGTTCTTTGAGCCTTTAGCAAATTGAATATATAGAAAATGTCTGTAGAAAACGAGAAAACCCCCTCCCCACCACCACATCATGAAGGACAGCTGCTGATAGAGATATTGGATTAACAAAGGAGCAAGTGTACAAAATGCAGCCGTATTTGCCCAGACACCGAGCTTCTTTCAGCCTCTCGGACCGGCAGTGGTGACAGAGCCATCTGTCCTAACGTTTTGCCCTCTGTCGTTGGCCATTAATTTTCCACAAGGACTCTCAGTGACAGCTCCCTCCTAGGGACCATACTTGGACACAGGCTATATGACAGAGTAGGTTCAAGCTTATGACGCTGAATCTATGGAGAAAGAGAAACAGAAAAATTTATGGATGAGCCAACAGTAGATGAAAAGTTAGACAATGACTTGAGGAAACTGCTGTATTTCCTTGTGTTACATTTTGTCTTGAAATCCATGCTAAATGGATATAATTCTTGATCCACATGGATTGGGGCTTATAAACAATGGAACAATTGAGTAACCAGAAAGAAAGAGGTGCTAACAGGTTGTTACTGAAAGCCAGAGAAAGGACAAAAACACCAACTTCTCTGCATCTCACTTTGAAATGATTTTTCTTTTTTTATGAACAAGATCCTACTTCCCAGTGTCCGTCCTCCCTCTCTCTCTCTCTCTCTCTCTCTCTCTCTCACACTCTCTCATGCAGCTGTTCTACCCTCACTAGAAATAACACGCATAAAAAGAGTATTCTACAAATATGCATCAAAATTGTCATTCTCATGCTATTTTCTTCCTGCTTGCACTGATGATGCTAGAGGGTACTCAAGCTTGGTTTTAGAACTTTTGGTTTCGTGAGATAAGATTTCAAGGATGCATTTAAAATAATCTTCTCAAAATGTTGTTCTGATAAAAAAGCAGGAGGGCATTGTGAATATTCCTGGAAAACCAGCATTCCATCTTAGGAAGAATTTAATAACCTGCTTGGAATTGGTTTTGGTTGTCCTGGAATTTTATCATCTCCATGCTGCTCAGGATAAGTGAGCCACTTTTTCTGGAAACAAAATATGTTCTTGTGATTTGGGGACATACACATAATGTAGAAACTTGGGCTAAGAATTGTAGCTTAAAAATAATTTTCCCTCAGGTCTTCAAAATATTGATGTTCTGTCTTCTAGCATGTATTATTGCTTATTTAGAAGTATCATATCAATTGGAATTTTTTTTTTAAGTGACTTTCCCCCCTTTCTGGAAACTTTTTAGAATTTTGTCTTTATCTATGGTATTTTAAAATTTCACAATGATATATTCAGCTATAAATCTTTTTTATTTCTTATGACTGGAATTGATGAAATCTTTCATAGTGAAGGCTAATACTTTTCAACAGTTCTGGGAAAAATTTTTTTGATTCTGGATTTACTTACTTTCCCTTTTTAAAAAGTGTCTTTATTGATTTCAGAGAGAGGAAGGGAGAGGGAGAGAGAGAGATAGAAACATCAATGATGAGAGAGTCATTGGCTGCCTTCTGCACACCTCCCATTGGGGATGGAGCTCACAGCTGGGGTATGTGCCCTGACAAGGAATTGAACCGGGATCTCCTGGATCATAAGTTGATGTTCAACTACTGAGCCACGCTGGCCAGGCTACTTTCTTTTCTTTATGAAACATCTATCAATACATACAAAAACAACTAATCTTCTGGATCTATCTTTGTATCTATAATTTTTTTTTAATTTTATACTTCTTTATTGTTTTGCATAATATAATTACCTTATTTGATGGTTAGCTTACTGATTTTCTGATTTGCTTTTAATCTATGGTTGTTCTGCTAGTTAACTCAGGTATTAAGTGTTTTTAAAGGCAACAATCAGATTTTAAATTTCCAAGCTCTTTAGTTGTGTGGTTTTTTTTTTAGAGATTCCTTAGCCTTTCATATCCCTCTAAAGATGTTAATAATACTTATTTTAAATTATCTTTGTTTGTTCTTTTTAAATATATATTGATTATATCATTTTGCCTAGATTATTAGTCTTTTCTGTTTTCCTCAGACACTTGGTAGTTCCTGGTTGTGCACTCAATTTTATATTTGATAATTCTCATTTATGTGTTCATAAAGTCTAGTTTTGTATTAAAAAAAAACCTTGGAGTATGCTAAATGTGCTATCAGATGCTCATATCTTCTTTGAGTGAGCACTACCTGTTCTGGGTGTAACAGCTAGTTGGAGTTTCACTCTACCTGTCTGGGCTAAGTTTCCATATTTACTCTTGTTTGATAATGACTCTGTATTACTTTGTGACTTTAAAAACAGTAAAAATAAATTGTAAAGCATGAAAATATTTTTAAAAAATGCAACGTTAGTCTTTTACTGCATTAACTGACTTTTCACTGCCTGAATTTGGCCAGTGTACCTTTAAGTTTATACTTCTACTTCTAAGTTTATATTTTAAAAAGGTTAGGGTGTGATTATCTCTCAGGAAACAGTGTGACAACTGAGAATATTCATCTCATAACAAAATCCTTTAGTGAAATATATATGTTTTATTTACATAATATATTATATATTTATGTTAATATAAAACAAAAACAAGAATATTTGCATGTGTCAGAAAAAAGAAGGTAGGTTTGTAAGTGGTTGTTATTTCTTGCCATTCTTTGATGTTATTGGTCTAGGAAAATTCTTAGTAACTCAAGTTTTATGCATCAAAGCAGGAACTAAAGCTACTATACTATTTGATCAAGTGCCCCTCTAAAGGGTCAGTTCACTCAAGGGCTCTTAATAGTAAGACACTCAGAGAAAACTCTGAAAGCATAATTTTGGGGGACTGGTAATGAGACTAAGACAGGCACTCTAATTATTTTCCTTACATAAAGTAAGTAATAGATGTGTAATTATGCTATATGAATTATGTGATGGCAGTTTTAAACAATGACAGTCAGGAACAAATATAAACTCCCAAGCATTTCAAACATGGTTTCCTTAATTCCATTTATTCTCATTAATTTGAAGAAAATATAAAATATATCACTATTGATATGCTTAAATAATAACTACTAGAGCAGACATGAAAAAGTTATTTTAGAGCTAGAGAACCTGAGGCTCAGACTAAAATATCCTTAGCAAAAACACAATCAATTCAAAATGCCATGTAAAAAGTAACCTAAATCTAGATGATTAGTTTTTGTTATTCTGTGCACTAGATTGATGGAATGAGTCATGCTTTTATTCATTTAACCTCAATCCACTCAACTGAATACCTGATATTTAACATTAAATACTAAACAATGATGTTTAGCTGGCATGGCTCAGTGGTTGAGCGTGGACCCATGAACCCGGAGGTCCCGGATCCCGCTCAGGGCTCATGTCCAGGTTGCGGGCTTTATCCCCAGGGGTGGGTGTGGAGGGGCACCCGACCAATGGCTCTCGTCCTTGGTATTTCTCTCTCCCTTCCTCTCTCTGAAAAAAACTAAAACAAAAACTAAAACTAAACAGCGTAGTTCTACAATTGTGTAATGGCTGTCACAATGCAAGTCATTATTAATTTCTTGAATAAGTAAAAAATCTATATACTAAAATTTAAATCTTAGTTTTAGCATTCCTAAGACACGTTATGTAAAATAGTGTTTTCACAGAGCTGTCCTTTTAAAGAGTAACGTTCAGTGAAACACAGTTAAACAGATTTTTTGGCTACAGGACTGTTCAGTGTTTGCTAAGCCAATGTTCGTTGTTAATATCCTAGTGGGTGGGGGTAGTATGCCAAATTTCTCAAACTTTTTTCACCAAGAAGCACTGCTTTTCCTCCCCAGGGACCACCTTGGGCACTAATGTTCTGTGGCGCGTACTTGGCAGCCCTGGTTTGAGAATTATTCTCTTCGTGTTTTCGGTCTTGCGTAACATGCTTTGTTTTTTCTTCTTGGATATCCCAGTAGTAAATTGTAAGGAGAATAAAAACTTTTTTAGTGTGTTTCTGTAAATATGCTCTTCTCTGACCTATCAAATAAGTGCAGCGTGATACTGCTGGACAGGAATCCCAATGCAGTTATGAGGGTCAAGTGTCTCCAATGAGAAACCACACTTGCCTTTTTCTCCTGTGGCCACATGAGGGAGCTAAAAAGAGTCAAAGATTTCCTTTTTTTCTTTAATAGGGAATTTTATCCACTTTTAAAGACATGTCAAAATGAGTGATTTAATGGCAATTGTTACTTTTTTCAAGTTCATGTTCAAAAAGACTGTCAGCAATATTATCTAATGGAGAAGAAAATCTTCAACAGCTCGTCAACTCTACACTGCCACAGAAACCTAGGTGATGTGTGTAAAGCAAGTCACTTAAGGAGTGGAGAGTTACACTTCCTTCCTGAAGTACAAAGTGTCTACAGATATTATTTAGAATTTCTTTCTTTATTTCAGGATGGACACTTCTTTTGCTTCTTTTACAGTTGGGTTTATAATCTGCTATTACCTTATATATTTTGTTGCCCAATTTTTTTCTTATTTGCTCATTTAGAGCTTACCTACTTGGAGTTTTTAAAAACTGTCTCCTGTGCCCCTTGGTAGGTGTACAACTTTCTAATTAAGTTTTAAAATTTTTGATCACTTCCTTAATTTCTGGCATTATAAGATGCTCCATGCATATCTTGTATATTTTATGTCCCAGCCTTAGCATTAGCCATTTCTCAAAGAAGCTCTTTTTCTTTTCATTGGAAAATGGTATTTGACACCAACATCTGGTGCTAGGTGTGCTCATTGCTAAAAGGTTGTCATTACTTCTAGCATTTCCAGCTGACGGAGCAAGGGAATATATGTGTGTATGCAAACCCATGTACATACACAGTTGTTTATAAATATTTCTGTATGTAACCATCAGTATCTATATTAAATTAAACATGTGTCCAGGCTAATGCCTTCAATTCTAATCCACTATAAAATGAATCATTTTAGCTTCCTACCTTTGTTTATCTGTAAATTACCAGTCCAAGAGTAAAAAATCTGGCTCTCACCCTTTGTCATGTCTACTTAATTATTTAATTCTAATATAAATACATAGTGGTATCAGAACTTTTAATTTGTATCCTCATGGGAAACCACTTTATCAGCTAGAGTATACTGCTTAGGTGCTGTTCCTTTGCCTGTAGTTTTATAGTCTCCACTCATTTCTAAAGCTACTGAGGGCAGCATCTCTTCCCCAGACATCCCCAGACCAACTTCAGTGAGGTTGTTTCATACATTTGTAATAGATTGTTTTGTCACATCCTGTGATTCCCATCAACTTTCTAAATGATTTTTTTAAATCTGCATACATTAAGGTTCACTCTTTGTGCAGTAAAATTCTATGGGTTTTGCAAATGCATCCTGTCATGTATCTATAATTATAGTCTCATATAAAATAGTTTCACTGCCTTAAAAGTCACCTGTGCTTCTTCTAGTCAACCTCTCCTTCTTATCCACAAACCTCTGGCAACCACTAATGGTTTTGCTTTTGCCTTTTTTCAGAATGTCATATGGTTGGAATTGTGTAGTATGTAGCCTTTCAGATGCTTATTTCAACTTAGCAGCATGCATTTAAGGTCCTTGTGTCTTTTTGTGGGTCAATAGCTAAATTTTTAAGCACTGAATAATGTTTCCTTGTGTGCATGTGACATAGTTTGTTTCTCCATTAATCCTTTGAAGGACATCTTGATTGCCTCCAATTTGGGGAGATTCCAAATGAAGCCATTACAAATGTTTATGTGTAGAATTTCATGACTACATAAGTTTTCAAGTCAATTGGTATCATATCCAGGAGTGCAAGTGCTGGATTGTATGGTAAGACTATGTTTAACTTTGCAAGAAACTGCCAAATGGTCTTCCAAGATGGCTGTACTATTTTGTGTTCCCAATAGCACCAAATGAGAGTTCCTGTTGCTTCATATCCTTGCCAGCATTAGGTATTGTAAGTTTTTTGTATGGTAGCTATTCTGATAGGTGTGTAGTGGTATCCCATTATTGTCCTAAAATAGTTTTAAAACCATGAATTAAATCAAATAACCATTTGTATTAGTTGATTAGCTGATTTGTGTTAGCTGATATGGTTGATTAATATTTGATTTTTAAAAATACAACTTGATGACTTTTTAAAAATATCCTACTTAGTTTACTTTGAAGATCTACATATATCTCTTGTATGTTCAGTGAAATGTAAACACTCGTGATAACTATGTATTTAGATCATTTGCCTTCTGTAAACACAAAGATTGGTTTTTAATTTTCTTATGTGGTATGTCGATAGTCCAATTTACGAGAGGCTTAAGTTATCATTATTTTTTATTTTTATATTAAAAGTTTATTTTTTTCAAAGACCAAACTCATGAAGGGGGAAGCCAAGGTACTTACATATCCCTGCCCCAAAGGAAAACCCTGTAGAAGTGTAACTGCGCAATAATTAGGGAACAGGAAAGTGCCCATGTACCACGTTATTTATTAAATGTTTGCTGAATGATGGATGAATGGACTCATCCATTCAAGTCAACAATGTTTCTTGAGCTGTCCCTATGCAGTAGGCAGCTGGAGACCCAACAGAGAATGAAAACAGATGAGACCCCTGCCCTCGTGGAGCTTCTGTGCTAGTAAATGAAGTTGGTGATGAATGAGGAGTGAATGCCGCAACATTCCTTTGTGGGACTGTCACAAGTTCTCGTGGTCTGAAATTATTGGAAGGAAATATTTGAAATTTTATTTCACCAGATGTTACTTATGTTTTGACTGCTTATTTTTTTTCCCCATTTTAGATCGATTTTGCCTTAAAAGTCCCCATGCTTGATCATGTGTATGGCTGCTGTCTCACAGTAATACTCAGACAACTTATTACTTGCATACATTGGGGGAATGGGGAACATGTTTCTGGGATGAGTGAATGATTTTTCACTTCTGTTAGAGAGATCAAATCATCAGCAGGGCTGCTAATCTGCCTATCTTCAAAAATAGCCAGAAATATGCACAAATGTAAACATAAAAGGAGACGCTCATAATCTGCATAGCTCTCGTGTTTATCCGTCAGTCACCCTAAATGCCTGGAAGCTGTTAGGCTGGACACGAATGTGCTGTGGCTTGAGGAATTGTCATTTTATCTTCCAAAGAGGCGCTTTATTATCACCATGAATGGATTAAACATTTTCAACACTCTCTCAGTAAACCAGCCACATCTATTTCTACCTTGGTCTTCTGTTTATGGTCTGAGTGTGCCAAACATCCAGACTAAATGAAAATATCCCCTCCAAGAACTACGCGCGGCATCTCTCATAACAAGCTGCAGCACCTCTCTGAAGCATGGCTGCTATGTCGTGGGGCATCCCGGGAATCTTTAGCTTAACTCGCTGCGCCTTGGAGCCTCCAGGAATGGTGGAGAGTGCAAGGTGCAGAGGGAGTCATGGGTGCGGATAGTGGTCATTCTTACTTCTCTCATTTGGAGGGCACAGGGCAGTGTCAGGGAACAGATTCGGTATCTCTGGAATAATGGATTTGTGGGAGCAGTCTTGGCCATGTGAGTTCCAGCCAGATCTCAAGGCTGTTCTAGCGTTGAGCTTCTGTGGTTTTGTGGATCAGGAGACGGTGCTGAACTCCCAGTGGCTTGTACCCACCTGGCTTATACCTTACCCATTTTACATTCTCTGTCAAATCCGAGTGAAAAAAGAGAAATGGCCCCGTTTGCTTCTCTATTTCAAAGATAGCTCTAAAGCCTGGGAAGGATGGGGGGCAGGGGAGCTTGGCTAAATAGAAAGTGTTGAGATGATTCAAAGGGCTCATGCTGACCGAGCAGGGGTGGCTTGACCTTCTGTGGCAGTCTCCTACTGGTGGTTATTTTGGGTGCTGGAAAGACTGCCTGCCCTGAAATATCTCTTCATGCCATCTTGCCAGGCTCTGTAATTCTCACCATGAGAGCCATCCTCTAGTTAAAGGCATTGTGTCTCCAGAAGGCCTGGGTTGCATTGCAGCTACCCATAGGCAACCCACACATTTAACCCGTAATCGCCCATATGCCTGGAATCTGGCTGCAGAAAACAGCTACCAGCTGTTGGTAACCCAACACTGCCTTGCTAAGAGAAGCTTTTTGACAGCCTCTTCACATAAGTGGGGGAAATGGGTGCCACAAAGCTCTGGATCAGGGCATAACGGCTTCCATGGGAGCAGCCAAATCGCTTCAGTGATGGTGTCTCCACTCCCTCTTCCCAGGGCACGGGAAGGTTAGACTTTAGTTCTAAGAGGAATGTAGAAATGCAAGTGGTATAGTTCACGGATGAATGGACTCAACATGGAGTCGGGGAATGCCTGGGCCACAGCCTTACCCAGGCCTTCTTTCTAAGGCAGAAGACAACTGTCTGCCCAGCTTGATTTGATGCTCCTGATGCCCTGTAGCTGGTAAGGGAAGATGTCTGAGCGTTTCCCTGTCAACCTCCTTGGGGATAGGAGGCACCAGTTAAAAGGTAGACATGTTCTCAGCGAGGGATAAGCAGGTATTTTTCAGAATTGAGAGCATTCGTGACAGTTGGACCATTTCATATGATGGGCTGGGGGAAGCTGGAGCCTGGTATGCTGCAGCTGTGTGCGAGAAAAACATTCTTCCCCAAGTGCTGGGACTACTGTCCATGCCCAAAGGCCTGTTCTGGGGAGTGAGCCAGCTCCCCACTGAGTGTGGTTAGAGGGTCACTTGCTCTCCTCATAAAGCTAAATTCTTAGCATGGTATCTGGGATTGTCTTTCTCTTCTTCTGGCTTTGCTCCTCTTCTTTCCTGGTCTTGGTTTCTCTCTCTGCATTCCCTTCAGGGCATGGAAAGCTTGCCCATGTTCGCCCGTCTGCTTTCCTGACTTTCTTTAGGGGACTCATTGCGTGGTTCAGAGTCTGGCTACACAGGAGAGTGCCCTCCCCAGGTTCAGTCAGCCTTCCCTCCCTTAGAGCCTGCTTCTGGGTGGATGGCCATATACCTGTGCCTCACAGGAAGCCCACCTATGGTGTGACAATTTAAAAACAGACTCCCTGAGCCCTTCTGCTGGTGAGTCTCCCTGAAGGTAACACCTATGGGTCACCAACTGAGAAAGGGTAGAGAGCAGGGTGAACAAACAGGACAAAAAAGAGCAAAGAAAAATGGGAATAGGAACTCCAAAATCAAGGAAACCAGGACATGTCAATGTCAATGAGTGAGCAAATAGAACTCAGATAGACCTGAGTTCAAAACTCATTAGCTGTGCCACCTTGAAGTTACTTAATGTCTTTGAGCCTTAACATTTTTTTTTTTTTTTACAAATGAGATGTAAATAACACTTGCTTTACAAAGTGTAATTAAAACCAAAAGTAAGATCAGCACTGATTCTAGCTCATACATAATAGGCATTTTAAAATGCTATCATGGTTATTATTAAGAGCATTTTCAGTAGAATGGTGGATAGAGAATGAATAAGAAGTCTGGAAGTGAAGTCTAGTTAGGGAGATAGAGTTACAGTGTTGACTTTCGGCTCAGGTGGGGTTGAAATATGGGTTTTTTAGGATGAAGGAATCTTGAGCATGGGTGGAGATTCAGAGAGAAGTTAGAGACATGATATTCAAGAAAAAAGGAAATAATTTATAAGTCAAGTTGCTGAAAGACTTAATAGGAGGTAGATGTAATCTCAAGAGCAGATTATCAACGGAAGGGAGCAAGGACATCTGTTACTTTGAAAGGGAAGCTCTGTAAGAATGCATACATACATTATTTGTAAGTTTTGAAGAGGTGAAAACAGAGGGCAAAACAGAGAGAGATTTTTAGGAATTTGAGAGATTCATGACTAGTGGATTCTGATCTATGGAGAGCGTTGGTAGTGGCCATAGGATCATGGCCTTTGGAAGAAGAATAAATCTTTAAAAAGCCAAAAATCCATGAACCAAATCTCTTCATAACCCATGGGCCAGTACCTATCCAAAACCAGTTTGTCCTCAGTCTGAAACAATAGAAAGAGCTTGCATCAGAATATAAATCAGTTGTATCATGAAGAGCCCTAATTAGTTTAGCCATTTTTCTTTTCCTCAGCAAGACTTTTCAATAAAAGGAGTATGTTCTTTCACATTCTGGTGCAAGCTCCTTGCACTGTCACAGAATGGTAACACATAGTTACCACTCTTAGCCATGTAGATTGGCTCTGTAGAGTTGCATTAGTCTAAATTTGGGGGGTTTGTTTATTGTAGCAGCTGAGACTGACCTAGCCTATAGTTATGGTCTGAATGTTTGTGTTCTCCCCAGATTCATACTTTGAAATCCTAACCCCCACAAACATGATCGTATTGGGAGGTGAGGCCTATGGGAAGTGCTTAAGTTATGAGTGTGAAGTCCTCATGAGTGCATTAGTGCCTTATAAAAGAGGCTGCAGAGAGAGCCCTAGCCCCTTCCACCATGTGAGGATACAGTGAGAAAGAACCAGAAGGAGAGCTTTCACCGGAATGTGACCGTGCTAATGCCTTGATCTTGGACTTCCCAGCTTCGGAGCTGTGAGAAATAGATTTCTGTTGTTTGAGTCACCCAGTGCATGGTATTTTGTTATAGCAGCCCTAACGGACTAAGACACCACTGCAGAAGGTTTGGGAGAACACAAGAAATGGAAAGATAGCAAACTGTAGTCAGAGAAAAACTTTCAGAATTCCAAATGTCAGGGAACTTATGGAGTGCACCGTGTGCCATAGTTTTAGGGAGGCAGAAAGATGGGTGCAAGAGAGAAAGCCGAGTGTAATGGCTTAGGATTCCAATCAGAAGTTTAAAACATTCTCTTTCTAGGTGAGGACAGTTATCTACGTCCATGGGAGCTTTTGGAGTTAAAACTGCCTGAATTTATATCTCATCTCCATGACTGTCTGGTTGTCTTTGAGCAAGAAACTTAGTTTCCTCATCTGTAGACACTAGATAACAGTGTGCACTGTAGAGCATGGCTCATGATGACCTGAACAGTATACTACTGAGCACATGTTGAACACCTAATGAAAATTACTTTCTCTTGTTTCTCCATTTCTAGTGCCATAGCCCAAGTGGAAGCCTTCATGATTTTGCTATACCACTAGTCTCCCACAGAACTTTCATAATGATAGAAATGTTCTATAATTTACACCTTTCAAGATGGTTGCCACTGTCTAGTTCTGTGTGGCTACTGAACACCTGAAAATTTAGCTAGTGCAACTAACAAAGTGACGGTTTAGTTTTATATACTTTTAATTAATTTAAAATTTAATTAAAATAGCCACATGGGGTCAGTGGCTACCATATTGGACAACATGGTCTGCAGGCATATTTTTTTAACTGTTCCAAAATTTTTCTAGCTTAGTTTCCATATTGCTGTCTGAGTTAGTTTATTGAAGCATGGTTCTTGTCATGTGATTCTCTCATCTTGAATATCTTCAATAGTTCTGTGTTTTCAACCAAACAAAAGTGAGGTAGGGTAGGGTGTAAACAAGGAAGGAAGAGGCCAGAAGAGGAACAGAACAGAGGGTAAGCATGTAATCTAAATAGCTATACCCAGGGAGACAGAACCAACAGGATATACACACACATGTATATATGCATATGTCCATCTATCTTAGAGATTTATTTTAGGGAATTGTGGAGGCTGGTAGATTCCAAATCTACAGGACAGACTAGCAGCTTAGAGACCTAGGGGAGAGTTGATCTTGTGGTCCAAAAGTCATCTGCTGGCAGAATTCCTTATTCTTTGGGGAGATCTCAGTCTTTTTCTCTTAACACCTTCAACTGATTGAACAAGGCCCACCCACATTATGGAGAGTAACCTGCTTTACTCAAAGTCTACTAATTTAAATGTCAATCTCAACTAAAAAATACTTTTACAGCAACATCTGAATGTTTGACCAAATATCTGAGTACCATGGCCTAGCTGAGTTGACACTTAAAATCAACAATCACACCTGATAATACCTCTGTCTAGACATTTATCAGTAACTCATCTGTAACAAAGTAGGGATTTCCAGTGTGGGGATAGCCATCCTTTCTGCCATGCCAGAGGGTAAGCATTCTAAAGCTTTCTTTTCCCTTCAAAACCTTCATACTCTGGGCCCTGAACGGGTGGCTCAGTTGGTTGGAGCATTGTCATGTACACCAAAAGGTCAAGGATTCGATTTCCAGGCAGGGCACATATCTAGGTTGGGGATTTGATCCCTGGTCGGGGTGTGTATGGGAGGCAACCAATCAATGTTTCTCTCTCTCTCTCCCTTCCTCTCTCTCTAAAGAAATAAAAAAAACGTATCCTCAGGTGAGGATTTAAAAAAAAATACCTCTACACCCTGGTTCTTTAAACCTCGCTATTGAACACACCCAGATCTTTGGCCCTTTACTTGTTTATGAAAACCCAATATGACCTTGCTGTCTTGGTTCTGCCCATTTGGATTCTTCTCAGGCTGATTATCTGAGAATGACCCCTGGTACTGGGCTTGCAGGACCTTGGCCAGCAATGTGAGCAGCTTTGGTCTGTCCTGTGCTGAGTCTGGCCTGGATAAAACCAGGGACTTGGAGGTGAAAAGCTTTATATCTTGTTATCAGTTCATTGAGTCATTTAGTCTCTGCCTGACTCTGTAAATGCGACAGTGTTACCAACAGCTTGAGCCCAATTTGATTTATTGGTGAAATTAAATTCTATACTTCCACAATGATGTCAGTATTTCCTGGGTCTTAAAAAAAATTACAGGCAGAGCAGCAACTGCAAGCTTAACTAGTTAATCCATAAGTTGTCCAGGCCAGTTGCTCTCTGGATGTCAGGAGAGCAGGGTACTGGCCATCCTGCTCTGGTGAACATAAAGAGAAACCTCTCCTTGAAATTTCCAGTGGAGTCAAGCCATTAAAATAATACACTCTTTCAAAATGTTCTTGGGAAAGATTGTGATTTGCATTTCTGAGTGTTTTTTAATGATAAGATTATTATTGAAGCAAGTTTTCTTTTTCAGAGAAAGTAACAAGCTTTTTAAGCAAGGAGATAAATATTTGAGACACAATTTATTATTATTATTGATACTAAGCTGACAAATTTGGTTGGCTTAGCAATATGAACATGACAATGTGTTAAGCACTGTGAAGATAAATAAATTAATGCGAGCATTTCTGTACTCTTTAAAATTATTTCTGTCGTTCTCACTCTACTTTAGGGAAATCAAGCTTCAGAAAAAGCCATAATGCAGTTAAATAAAGCACAATGGATATAATCACAACTTTCCTCTAAAAAATATTGACATTGGGGGAAGGGCTCAGATAATCCATGTTAGTGGTGACACGACCCACCCGCCGGGTAAGTGGAACTAATGGAGAAAGACAGGGTTGTGAAATCTGAGCTCCCAAAGTCTCCAGAAAACTTAGGTTTTACTCATGAGAATAAAACAGTCCTTACAACACGTAAACATTCATGTAAATCTATTATTTCTTTGTGTACATGTAGAGTGTGACTCTATTAGTCACTCTCATGTATGTTTTGGCTTTCTAACTTGAAATTGAGCAGCCTGCTTGGCTCAAAGTCCTTTTGGGGGTCCTGGAAGATTGGGGTAAATTGACTTCAACCTAGTACAGGTACCACTGTTAAAGAGATACCTCAGTTATATAAAAGAGTTTTGCATGTATAAAGCATCCAGTTGTAATTTGGGAAAGATGTGCAGACCATGGGCCTAGAATAAGGCTGAACAAATCTGATTAGTGTTATATGTATGTGACCTTGTTTCTGACCCAGCAGCTGAATATCAAGCCGGTGTTCATGATGGCCAGTTGTAGATCTCCAGAGAGAGGCGACTGAGACCCAGGAAGACATTTCAGTCCCTCAGTGCTTGGACTGAGATGCTGTGAGGCCTCCTAGCCATGTCAAACATGTTCTTCAATTCAAAAAACTATAGTTATGACCAAGTGATTTGAATCACCGGAGTCCTGCATAAAGGAAATCTATTCTTAAGAAATCTGATGGGAACAGATAAGTGTTAAAGTACAGAAAGTGAGGCAGAAGTTGGAGTAAATATCTGGAAGTGGAATGTCTGGGGCATAAGTTTAACTTTTTAAGAAAATGCCAAGAAGTTTTCCAAAATGGTTGCACCATTTTACATTCCCAACAGCAAGTGGTAAGAGTTCCAGTTGCCCTATCTCTTGCTGAAATGCAGTATTGTCAGTATTTTTAACTTTAGTCATTCTACTATGTATGTAGTTGTATCTTATTGTGGTTTTAATTTGCATTTTCCTAATGTCTAATTAGCCTTTTGTATATCTTCTTTTGTCTATTCAAACCTTTTGAATAGAGAGATATATAACATTTATAATAAGTATTATATATTATATTATATATAATTACATAAATATAGCAGATGTATTATCTTGTTCTATGGTTTGACATTTTATTTTTTGGTCCTCTCTCTTGAAGAGAAAAAGTTTTAAATTTTTATAAAGCCCAACATCAATTTTTCTTTTGTGCTTTCTGTCTTTTGCGATTTTCTTAAAAAAACATGAGTTCATTTGTACCCCTGGAGAGAAATACTTACTGCACTTTCCATAAATAAATATTCCATAACTTACTTCCATTTAACCACAATTAAAGATCCAGATTGAGTTAAATTCAAATAACTCAACCAAAGGGCACTTGAGTGAACTGGCTCACCTGGCAAAGCCATGGCTGAGCTCACGCCCGCTTCGCCTCGACCTGCTGGAGGGCAGAGCCCTGGCAGCGCTGTCTCCACCCGCTGGTCCGCACCGCACTGCTGGCCTGTCAGCGCCGCAGCCCTGGTGTCCACCTGGGGGAGGAGGGAGGAAGGCAGTGACAAGGGAGGAGGGAGGGGCCGCACACCACATTGAAGGGCTTTTTGCCCAAAACCACAGCCCTGGCCGGAGCCAGCTGCAATTTTAATATAACTTTGTCTGCCCTGGTCAGAACAAAGCACTTTCCGTTTAAAGAATCTTCTTTTGACTGCAATAGTTGCTATTTTAGCATGTCAACAGCTCGGGGGTAAGGAAAACATTTAAAAAAAAACTGAGCTGTGTGTTGGTGTGAGGATGGAGAAAGGGTTTAATTTTAAACTATGCAAGAGGAGAAAATACAATATTAAAAAATCTAAAGGTATGTCCTACGTTGAATGTCTATTTACTTCATACTGATGTAAGTCCCATTTTAATTACTACATCCTATTTCTATAATGTGACAAGCCTATAGGAATGATAAGAATTTAAAGTGACCATAAAGGTAAACTAAGGGCATATGATATTACCATGTTCATCCATAACAGGTTATTTTAAGTTTATATAGCCCAAGCAAAAATACTCACTAATTGTTGTACAATTTTGTTTTAATATCATACAGCTCCTTCCCCTTTCCTTCTCAAACTCCCTGGCACCCCTTGCAGCTGTGTTGAAGGACTGAATGACAGAAGGGAAAGAGGTGTTAAAGAGCTGACATTCTGTGGCCATAAAAGACAGCAAATGTGGTTGAGTTGGGAGTTGGGGAAATTGTTGCCTTGTGGAATTCCAGAAGGATTTAGTCAATTTGATTTTGTGTTTGACTCTCAGTAATGGGAGACATTCCAACAAACCCCTTTGCTCTTTGTGGATCAAATGTATTGCTTTTTGGCCACCCAGCTGGGTGGCTGGGACTTGGCAAGAGTGAGAAATTGTCTCCCGAAGAGTTTCGAGTGCCTGAAGGAGGGTTGAGCACTCCCACTGGAGTAAGAGTTATAAAGGCATTGTAGAGACTGTTAGAGGAGAGCAAAGACACCTGCTCTGCCGTCCTCAGCAACAATGTCATTCTCTGAGGGTGCCTTGTGTGATTTAGGATTTAAAAGGTTCTAAGCAACTGAAATGGGAATCGGATTGGGAACATGGAGTCAACTTGTACCTCTGCAGCATCATAACTCACAGTCTGCAAATGCAGCAGCAACCGCCAAAGAAAAGTTTGCAGATACTTGGTTGCTAATCTTTCATGGTACCCACGCTCCCCTCCAATTTCTATTCATTCATTCAACAAATATTCACTGAGAACACACTATGGAGCCAGGCTCTGTTGCAAGCACTAGGGGTACAGCTGTGAACTCAACAAAATGCCTCCGTTTGAGGAGATAACATTGTAGGTGGAGGAGACAGGCCATAAGCAAACACACAAACAAATATTCTATGCCAAATACTGGTAAATACTATGGAGAAAAAATACAGGGTTAAAGGGACAGAGCAGCAGTTTGGGGGTAATACATTTTAAAGTGTAAACAAATTTTCCTCTTCATTAAAGGTATACAGCTCGCAATATTAAAGCAAACCAAGATGCCCAAGGCAGACACATTGCTCAGACACCATGTTTATGTAACAATATCTATAAATATTATGTTTTCACATATATTTTCTTGCCTGGCCATCATGACTACCCCACATGGAAAACAGGACAGGTACATTCCTCCTGGAATACTGAAACTTGGAAGGGCTAGTGGTCTGCTCAATGACATGCAATTGGTTAGATGCAGACTTTAGACTTAAGTAGTATCTTATACTGTGCTTATATAACATTGATTTTTTTCATTCACTCAGTAAATATTTATTTAGTTCCTAGGATGTGCTGGGTCTGGGTTTGGCTTTAGTGTCAGTGGTAAAGAAGACAGACACTGTCCAGGCTCATGGAACTTAGAGTACAGTGGGGGAGACAGATATTAAGCAAATGATTAGAGATGAGGTAAATGTCAGGAAGACATGTTTTGTTCTGGGGAACTTAGACAAGGGGACCTGATCTTGTCTGGACTAAGAAATACAAAAGGTCCATTCACCTAAACAATCTAGATATAGTTGGACAAACAAAATGTAATGTTGTATTAAAAATTCCCAAATATAAAGTTAACTGATCAAAATTGTAATTTTTGTGTGCATTTAAAAACTAGAACTTTTGTTCTTCTTCATTTATGTCCGTATGCAGTTCTTCCTTAGCCACAGCTGGATAGCTACGGGGTCAGAACACCCTGGAGATAACATTCACAGGCATGGTAAAGAAGGGTCATGGCATATTCATCAACTTGCTGGCCGTATCCATGATGGTTACCAACTGCATAAGGTTCTAAAATAGTACAGGAAATAGCTCATAATATTTTATTATATTAATTTATGCAAAATTTTAAGGACCTAACATTTATCACTTTGAGAGGTCAGAACAAGCTAAACAGGATCGTTGTCCAGGAGGTGGTACAGAAAGAGGATCCTGAATCCTGTACAACCTGGGAGGGGCCTTCCCGGTGTGACCCAAGGTGCACAAATGTCACCCAAAGTTGGCTTAGTGAAAATCAACTATGCGCAATTAGAACTCAGTTTTAAAAACCAAGTTTTTTCTAAATGATGTTATTATATATAATCCAAGCTCATGGTTGTTTTCACCATCTTTTATTCTTTATTCATGCCCACAAGCTGACACTTCTTGATGTTTGTTCACAAACATGCATTCTGCTGAAACTCAGAGCTTTCTAACATACTGTCTTGCCAGTGGATCTTAGAGATTTTCCAACAGCTGAGTGCTCTGGACAAATCTTCCTCCCTTCACTGCCCCCTTAGCAAGTCACACTTCCAGATTCAGCCCAGTCTGTGGGATGGTGTGGATGGGTGGCAGAAGAGAGCCACATGGAGGAATCTAATTTCAGAGGACTTTCAGGGATCAGTTTGGTGAGAAATGCTGCCGAGCTGAGATTGGCTATGACATATTTGATGATCTCCAGCTATTTCAGTGACCTGTTCCTTGAACTTCTGAACCTTTTGTCTCCCTAGACTCTCTCCTGTGACGTAGCTGAAGGGCCAACCAAGAAGTGACTGGGACTGTGGAGATGTGAAACCCAACTAATACACAGATTAATGATAGCTCAGGCTCTTGAAAAGAAGGAAAAAGACAGCCCAGAGATATCCCTCGATTACCACCAAGATTCTATTTCCCACTTGCTAAAAAGAGCCAAATAAGTGGGAACGAAGTTTAGTATGGAACCACCAAACAAAAAATCAACAAGAAAATGTAGTTTCCATGTTTTTATACCTACTTTGCAATCATCCGATAATAACAGCTTAACAAGCCAATAACAAGCCAATAATAAGTTTCCCAAAGTTGCCCTGGGTCAGTTATAGCCCTTTTGCCTTACAGCATGTTTCCCTCTTGATGTCATACGCCCTCCTCTTTGGCATTTTACTAGATCTTGTGGGTCTCTGCCAAGGGCACCAGACAAGCTTTCTGTCAGGAGTTTTTCCAGGCTAGGAGCCAAAAGAGTGGCTTAGGGTTGTCCAGAACCTCCTTAACTGTTCTTTTCAGCCCTGATCATTTATGATAAAGGTGGGAGGGTGCAGGACACAACGGCATATGTCATATAGTAGTTTCCTATCTGTTTATTAGTAGCCAACACAGAGAAATCTATAAGAAGAATGTGGGCTTCAATGACAGCATGCAAGTTATATCCAGAAGGAAGATTTTAAGAACGTGGTAATGGGAAATCCTGCCAACTTGATCTGTCCTCACCAAAGGAAGGAAAAATCCTCTAGTTTTGTCAATGTGAAAGCTCCAATTGCAGCCAATAATCAGCCTGATACTTGAGTCTCTGTTCATTGTGATTTTTACCTGGTGTAAAGTCGCTGGACTGGCATTGTAACACAGACATCCCGCTGGAACTCTAGGACCCAAGGTGGAAAGTTGAGCTGCCTATCAGTAAGCAGCAGTCTTTAAATCTTGGAGCCTTTTCATCATGACATCATTTGGTTTCACAGCTCAGATTGCTTCCCAGCTGATATTTTTTTCCATCCAGAGTTGCACTGTGCACCTTGTGGTGCCTTGAAAATGCCTTGAAGCTGTCATGTTTTACTCGTAGACTCCCAGGACCATTGAAATCAACAAGATCAGATCATCTTGTATTACTCTCTGAAATATTACCATTGATTGGAATGCAAAATATACTATGAGGAGACCAAACTCAGTTTACCCCAAAATATTAAGCAACTAATTTATTGATTTACAGTTTATTCAATTTTAAAATATTAGTTGGCTGGGTATGTAAATATATATATATACCCAGTTCCTTTTTATCTAACTTGAGTTCATTTGTCTTGGTTTCCATTTTGTATTGTTTTTTGTAGGGAGACTGAAAGATCATTATCCATTACATCCTGTGAGATTATTTAGTTTGAATTTTGACTTGCCTGTTTATCCATTGGTTACCTGAAATTGGTAGCTGAGATTGCAAAGCACAGTTCAAGATCATCCAAGCAGCCTCAGAATGAAAACTAATTTTTTCATAGATTACTTAAATCCTGTTATATTCAGTAGCGCAGAGGCAGAGCGTGCCTTCAGCAAGATGAGCCATTGCTTTATTTTTAAAGCTCGCTTATGTCAACGCTTTCTATCCATGACTAGGTTAGACACCATTATTCAGGGGTGAGATCAGAGTTCTTTTCTTTCCTAGAGCTGCTTGCCATTTTCTCAACACCTGCCTTGCAAGTGACAGCTCTGTGGGTGTCCTCATAAATTACAAATCATGTGCCCTGGTCCTGATGCCTTGGGACAGGCACAAAGTTAGAAACTGTCCTGTAACTTTAGAATGGTAGCTGCAGGATGGGACAGCTGAGTAGAGAACAGAGATGCACATCAGCAGGGTTTCTGTTAAGATACTATCAGGCCGCCTGCCTGATGCTGGTGGACAACTTGTCCAATTTGTATGGGAAACTGAGTAGAAGTTATAAAATGGAAAGCAACAGCCATCTGGCAGAGGGAAGGAGAGGGGCATCTGAAATGAATGTCTTTGTTGTTGTTGTTTTCTTTTTAGGGTAATCTCCAGGATTAGGATATGTGGTAAAATAAACTCCCATTGAGCATCCTCACTTTATTTAAGAACTTACTGGGTTTGCCAAGACTGATGACAACTTTCTGATATCTGAGTGAAATAAGGATTTTTTTCATTTCTTACTCCTTTCAACGTTCTCCAGTCATGTAACAAATCACCCCCAATACTTAGTGCCTTAACACAGCCATTTATTATTTTTCGTGGTCTACAGGTCTGCTGGGCAGGTCTGCTAGTTTGTGCTGCAATCAGCTCAACTCACTCAAGGATCCATGGTCAGTAGTAGGTCCACTAGGCAGCACTGCCGATCTTGACTGAATTTCCTCACGTATCTAGGGCTTCAGCTGGGACAATGGGCAGACTTGACTCTGTTCCACACATATCGTCCTGCAGCAAAGTGCCCTGAGCATATATGTGAAAGCATAGCAATATGAAAAGAATTGGAAATGTTCAAAAGCTTTATAAAGTCTCTGATCATGTCAAGTTTGCTACTGTCCCATTGGCTGAAACAAGTTTCATGGGGAATCCCACAGTCAGTGAGGGAAGAGACCACCAATGAGTGTGATACCAGGGAGATCTAAGTTTCCTTCAAAGCCAGTCATCCACAATAGTTCAACAATTAATTTTCAGATAAAAAGAATGCCAATAATTCCACTATAGATAATGATATAAAAATACTTTGCTCCTGTTAACAATGAGAAACCTTCAAGGAAGTAAACTTTTACACTGACCAAGAAAAATGGAGGCAGTCTGGAGGAGTCCTCCCCTCCCCCCTCCCAACCTGTCAGGTGTTATTCCTCGCCTGAGAATTAGTCTATTTATCATATTAGAAGGAAGACACAAAGGTCATGTCTTTGAAATTCCTTGGATGTATAACAACAGCAGATTCTACTGTTTCTGATTTTTGAAATGAGAAAAAAAAAAGGGTTAGATGGAGGACTACGAGCCTCTTTTTTCTACCCTGACCTGAAATATGTGTTTTCCAGGGATGGAGGCTGCAGTTGACCTGCACTGATATTTAATGGTACATTCCTAGGATAAATGAGGTGCATTACCGATGCTACGCCTAGCAAGAAAAAAACGAATCAAGTTTCCTGACATATGGATTTTACCAGGTGTCTAGTTTTGTCATGATGATACAGGATTTTCTCTTTTGTCCCCTGCTGGAGTGGAACTAAGACTCAGGGCCACACAGGCAGGCATGCACTATGTCCTGATTTAAAAGTTAACCTCATCTTCTCCAGGACAGAACAAAATTGTTCATGGCCTTCATGAGCTCCATCTGCCCTGTTCTCTCAGTGTAGTAGAGGCAATTCTAGGAAATCTAGTGACCACTGTGTGTGTGTGTGTTTGAATTAGTAATTATATAGCTGTCAGTGCTCCTCTCTCCAGTACCAAACTCTGTCTTGGGAATCTGAAAGTTGGGTGACAGTTTAGTGGTTCTCAATGTGTGGGCCAGCAGCATCAGAATCACTTGGGCACTTGTTATAAGTGAAAATTCACTCCATAGCCATTGAATCTGAAACTCTTGGAGTGGGAGGAGTCCAGCAATCTGTGTTTTAAGGAGCCCTGGGAGTTGATTCTAATGCCCCTTAACATTTGAGGACCACTCACTTGGAGCCTCGATAGTGTGCTGTCCAATATGGTAGCCACTATCCACATGTGGCTATTTACATTTAAATTACTTAAAGATGAAATGAAATTTAAAGTCCAGTCCCTTAACCACACTAGCTTTATTTCAAGTGTTCAAAAACATGTACCATTGGCTATTGTATTAGGTAATACAAATATGTAGAATTTTAGTCATCATTGTAGCAAGTTCTATTGGACAACTGTGTTCTGCAGCTTTTCAAGTTTCCAGATAATTTTCTGAGTCTCTAGGTCCTTCAAGTACTCCTCTCCAGAGGGTCTTACATTATAATGGGGCATGGTCTTGGCTTTTATAGACACAGGGGTCTTTTATTACCTTGAATATCTTTTCATAATGAGGGCTTCCTTTCCTCTTTGAGTCTGTCCTATTTATCGTCTGTCCTTTGAGGTTAGAGGTGGAAATCAGGCAGCCCATTGGTCACATCCCACTCACAGATGTTTTAATTGGTGCATTATGTTTAACAATGGAATTAATATCAATATTAGAAATTGGAATATTTTACAAAAATTTCCATTTCTCTTTAAAAAATTGGAATATCTGACAACATATATTCCTGCCTAGCTATAATCTGCTGGGCTGGGGAGCAGGTTCCTCTTTTAATTGGGTGCACACACTAGAGTTTGCACAGGCCTCACCTGCTCCCTCTCACCCATTGATTTCCCTGCCTCACTTGCCAATTGAATTTGGATTGGCTGCTGTTGGCTTCCCACTTTCTCTTCCCTAGTTCCTCATTCCAGGGGCCTTCAGGAATCTCACAACCTCTAAAAAGCATCCCTGACAAGTCCTCTTATGACAGTTAGTATGGTTTGTAGTTCCTCAGTGCAATCAATTTTTAAAGAAAACTTTTACCAGCCCTCCTAAAGTAACAGAAAGAAGAAAACCAGTAAGTCAGGAGCAATAGTAATACATTCACTGGTGTCTTCTCACTTCTGAAGCAAGATCCAGAGCCACTTAACCTCCCCCTGATGGAAGGCAAGGCTCCCCTGGTTACACTGCAGACCCTGTAAGTCTTTTCCAGCAGGACAGGCCCCTGGAATCAAGAGGACTTTACAAAAACACCAGAGAGTTCTTAGGTCCCTGTAAAGAGCAGAGAAACTTGACAGAGAAAGAAACTGGGGCTCTTTTTCTTAACACATTATGTTCTACTCAGATAGCTGTTTTATGAATTATAGAACTTGCTTTTAAATTGAGAAACTCTCTCTAGTCAGTCTTTATTCCATATCAACTACATCAACCCTCATGCTGAGACTACTGAGACTGTGCTGTGATTGTATTCTCCTCTCTGAGGTTACAGAGAACATCTCACAGCAGACAAAGCATCACATGAGGAAAGATAACCTGGGTATGAATCGGTGAGTGAGGTGTAAAAAGCGGAGATTCGATCAGTATGGGAGAGGCTTATTTGCCCGGATTCACATGCCAAGGTTGTCTACCTTAGCTTTGCTGGACTCAGGCTAACTATTTCTGGCAATGCTATTTTATTATACTGTTAATGAAGAATCTAAGGTTATATAGAACACCAAATTGAGTATAAGGAAGAAAACAATTCTAAATATATAGAGTTATTCAAGAATGTTTTCCTAGAGAGAGAGGCTTAAGGACCTAGTTTTTGATTACCTAGTTTGGGATAAAAGAAGTAGGTAAACATTTAGTACTTCCAGTATAGCTCTTTTTTTTTTTCTTTTCCATTTTAAAATCCTGACGTGATCGTGTCACTTACCCTATTTCAAATCATTTAATGATTCCTGCTATCACTGGAATAAAGTTCAGACTCTAGTCTCTTCTAGTCTGGTTTCAACTTACCTATCTAGTTTCATTTACTACTACTTCTAACACATCAGCCTCCTAACCACACTGGCAGACCTGTTTCTTTCCAAACCCTCTTGGTACTATGTAACTTAGCATGTACTGTGACTTCTGCCTAGAATACTCATTTTAATTTTTGTCTCAAAATTCTATTTATCTTTCAGTGCCTACCTCAGAACATCATCTTTGTGAAGTTTCTCTTCATCTCTCCATGCAAAACAGATCTTATTTCTGTTTGGGCTCCAATATTACCCTGAGTATATGTCTAATAGCACTTAGCACACTCTTTGAAGACTGTGTATACATCTTCACTATTTGCTGAGCTTGTTGAGAGAAGGGGCATTGCTTTATTCATCCTTCGTGCCTACCTTGAGTCCCAGAACATGGCAGAAACACATTAAACATTTTTTAAATGATGGTTATAAATATATTAATTCCCAGATAATTCAAGTATGTGTATATGTACAAACATATATACACACATATGATTTTTTGCACTTTCAAATATTTGCTTAGGAAATGATGCTTCATTCTTTTAAGTAAAGAGTCATGAAAGTTAATACTATGTCTGTGTCATTTTCTTTGTGCAGCAGTTTAAAAGTATTTTGTATAGCCCTGGCTGGTGTGGCTCAGTTGGTTGGAGCATCACCCCATGCACTTAAAGGCTGTTGGTTTGATTCCTCATCAGGGCACATACCCAGGTTGTGGGTCTGATCCCCTGTGGGGGCACATATGGCAGGCAACTGGTTGTTGTTTCTCTCATACATCTCTCTCTCTCTTTCTCTCTCCCCTCTATTCCTCTTTCTAAAATCAGTAAAACATAGCCTCAGGTGGGGATGAAAAGTACCTTGTATGGTGTGAATGCTTGTATCAGTTAGCTAGGGCTCCTTGAAAAAACACCCCAGAATTTAGAGGCTTAAAGCAACAACAATTTATTGTTTATTCCAAGTTTACATTTTGTCTAAAGAATTCCACTGATTTTGGCTGAGCTTTCTTATAGATATGCTAGCTGGTTGTTTGGGGCGCTTTGACAGCCTTGTCTAGAATATTGTGACACTATCCATGTAGTGTCACAGTTATATGGCAGGCTGCCAAAAAGAAAATATGAGAGTTATTTTTCAAACTTCTGCTTGTGTAATTTTTGCTACTTTCCCATTAGCTACAGCATGTAAATGGCTAATCTCAAAGTTAGTGAGGGAAGACATCACCAAAGATTGTGGATATAGAGGTAAAAATTAAGGCAATCAAACCATCACAATGCTTGGCAAATACACAAAGATAATTATATTTTACATGTTGAAATAAAGTAAATAGAAGATGGTTCTTTTCTCAAAAGGCATATTATAAACTCAATCCAGTTTATTGAATCCTATTTAATCCAGTTGTAAAGTCAGGATGATACCTACTGTATAATATTTCTATGAGAATTATGTGAAATAATTAACACAGTTGTTTCATAGTACTTGGCATAAAGTGATCATCAATGTTAATGTTTTTCTTTTTTTCTACCTTCCTTCTGTTTCTAGACGCCTATGTAAGCACCCTCAGTGTCTAACCATGCTATATAAGGTTATTGAGAAATATTTCAGTGGTAGAATAGATATATTCCTGAGATGAATCAACTGATTTAGACATATAAAGATAGCATCACCTTGAAATGTCTTAAAAGAAAATTCTCATATTGTATAAGATCAGTGAAAAGCACAATTCATCATTATTACATATCACAGTCTTTGCCAGGAATTGTGAGCACAATCTGATCTCACGTACTTTGTTTTATGTGAAGATGTTGCTTAGTAACCTTGTGTTAAGGGAGAATGGACAGGAAAGCTATCTCGGGCATTTCTAATCCAGGGCAGCACCATTATATGCTTGGTATGAAACTGGAAAATTTTATTCAAGGTCAGTGGGCTCAACATTCTTTCTTGGTTCCAGCCTTTTTCTCTGCAACACATGATTTAAACTTGAACCATTAGCTACACGGAGCAAATCTAAATTATCATTAAATTTAGCTTATTGTTCTTTGGTTTCTTGCACTTTACTTGACACAGAATAAATGCTCAGAATGAGTGGATATTGATCATTCAAACTTTAGCAGCTATTATCAAGTCTAGTTAATAAAAAAATTACCCTAAAAAAAGGGAATAACAATGCCTATATACTAGTTTATAAAGGGTGTATTAGTAATCCATTCAGCATTTCTTTATTTTATTAAAGAGAGTTTCATGCATTCAATCCAATTAAGTGAATATTTATCGAGTGCCTTTTAAGAGTCAGTTACTGTGCTGGTTACTGGGTATGCTCAGGAAGGTCCTTCATTGTACAGGCTGGTGAGAAGCACAGCAGTCACAAGGAATCAGAAAACCCCTGGTTCATGATGATTACTTTGGGTGTTCTGATTGTGTCCTCTGTTCAGGAATTCCGTTTTCACCACAGGTCTGGGATCAGCTAGGAATTATTTTGCGAGAATGGTTGCTTGATAAAAATGTGCACGACTTCCCTCCAAAATATTCTCAAATGACTGTAATTATCTATTGATTAGACAGTCTTAGGTCCTATGTCTATTCTTAGGCTGTTTTGTGTTGGTAGGAAGTCAGGTCTGGCAGAGATAGGACTTAGGACTTCTTTTTGTGTGTGATAGAAATCATTTTTACTCTTATATAGTGTGGTTTAAGGAGGGAGCATAGACAGAATATATAGATGTAGCTATATATAGATAAAGAGGCAGAGGAAAGCTTTGCTGTGGTGCTAAGCCAGGGACTCCTCATATTGTCTGAAGTATACATCAAAGAGATACTGGACCTCTTTAATTCCCATGACCTGGTGGACACAAATATTTGGATGACTATATGCTTTCTTAATGTCATATAGTGATCCCAATATTTGTGTATACTAGGTCATGAGCTCAGTGCTCTCCACTTTCTTACTAGGTAGACTAGCCGACACAGTGAATAAAATTAAAAGAGGGGACCATTGAGTATCTTTTCCTCTGCTTAAAAGATAGATAAATAATAAACCATGGTTTTAGCTATAATTGGGTATGAAGAAAGATGTACATGCACACACATATATGCAAACACACCAATTTTTTTCTGAGAAGTTCGCAATCTTTATAGGCTCTGTGCTTTGCACAGAAAAGTTTGGTATGTAAAAATAGAAATTATCTGATTTCTTGAAGAGAGCAGCTATTTCTATCTCCTTCTGTGTATCAGTTAGGTAAAGAAATAGGAATGTAATAAAAAATTCACCTAAAAAAAAGCAAAAGTCTTGAGCCAGCATATGTATCCTTTCACTGAGCCAGCTGCTCAGGAAACATCAGATTGAGATATGTCCACATACATCAATTTGGTCTCTAATTCTGGGCTTAAATTTACCAAACACTATTGAATGTCACTACAATTCCCAGAAACTAAAGAGGCATCAACCTCTCTGTGCAGCCTGTTAGCCTCCCTGTAAGGAAACCTTTATTCTGCTACTCAATTAACTGCTAAGGAGACAGAGAACTATGTGTTCAGGAGAAAAAACCTTCTTTTGTGGGCTAATCAAAATCCAATGGCTTCTGAAAAGGGCTTGAAAAGATCATTAATTAGAAGGATGCCTAAATTTGGCATTCAAGAAAATGGTGCACAAGTCTAACAATAAGGCATAAAGAATAAAGTAGACAGACCATAAGGATGTCCAGGCTCTTCTGATTTACCCAGTAAGGCTTCTGAGCTCCATTTGGATTCTTTAATTATTTGTTAGCCATTTAGATTTGATGGTGGAGTTCTTAGAAACTATTTACATATCTATTTCCCTTATGTTTTTTCAACCTTCCCAAAAGAACAATGCACTAAACCAGAAATGAGAAACAAAGGGGCAATTTATGCATTAACTTGTTATACCAAAAAAATTTAGAGACATGGGATGTTTGCTATCTCAGCAACCATTTGGAAATGGTTTTTTTATTTTACCCCCTGGGTTATAGAAAATCATGAATGTTTTTGCACAAATGATCAAAATATAACTTATTTCCTTTGACAAAATTACTCTGATTATCCACAGATAAGACAGATTTCCTAATTGTATGTGAAAAGGGGGGAGGAATGCAAAAGCTGAATGTGGTGACATTGAAGCTGAAGTGATCACATAGTTGTAAGTGCCCAGGCGGGTCCTCCTAGGATTCCTGTTTTGCCTCTATTCACAAAGTAGCGGGAGGGGCCTCTGTTAAAACAGGTGCGGATGGGAACTGTAAAGCCTCTCTATGAAATGCCACGAAGTGAAAAACCTCTTTTGCATTTCCAGAGTAATGGGGTTCGGAGTAATGTTTAATTACAATTTTGGTTTTTGTGCTTTTTTTCATTTGTTAGACTGTTTCCTAAAGACAAAAGACCCCCAACTTCATCTACTTGACATATGAAAATAATGAATTGGATGAAAACGTTTCTATGGGTTTATTGACTATTATTTTGATCGATTTTAAGTGTTAATTTGTATGTTTTACTGGTAGTTTCAATGGTGAAGCTATCTTAGAATAAAACTTGATCGCTTTAATGAAGAAGCTAGCACTATTTTAGTGACCTAAAGTTGGTAGTTTATTTACCTTTCATGTAAGAATTCATGGAAGATGTCCCAAGTTGGTGAATCCTTCTGCTCCTCCTGGTCATTTAGGGATAAAGTTTTTTTCTTCTCATTTTATTTTTCTGCCATCCCTTAGAGCATTGTTTACATGGGCCCAAATTAAGCGGTTATTATATTGGAGTGTACCTGGCAAGAGGAGGGCTCCTCATCATCCTAAGAAGCCAGCCTTACTGGCTCACCACTTCCACTCATTGGCAAGACTTTAATCCTATGGCCAGGCTCAACTACCAAAGGGGGCTGGGAAACCATGACCTAGAACTGCTGTCAACAAACTTCTTCTGTTAAGGGCCAGATAGTAAATAGTTTAGACTTTAGGCACCAGACTTGACTCTGACACTGTAGCTTGAAAGCAGTCAGCAATAATCGCAAAAGAATACATGTAGCTGTATTTTAATAGAACTGGATTTCCAAAGCAGGCACCCGGCTGCGAACCCCTTATCGACACTGTGCATTCCCACCAGGCCTGTTGAGTTGGAGGAAGCGGCAAGAGGACCCTTGTGCAAAGCCTGCCGCTTCCGCCATCACAGCAACAAACTTTTAAACCAGTCTTACGCTTCACATGTGAATAGAACTTTTGCCAATTCTGCGTAAACAACCACACCAGGCTAATATTCAGCTTGCAAGCCACCTTATAGATTAAATGCAGTGAGTAGAAACAAATAACTGGCACTAGAGTTACGGTGTTTAATGGGACTCAGAAAGCTTCATTTACTGTTTCTTCAAACCGCGCTGACTTTGGAAGTTGGAGAACATTTTTGTTCTCATGGATTTTTCCAGGCGTCCTATGCCAAAGAATTTACTAATTTGGGGGGCTAGCCCTCCAATTAAGCTTTTCCATTATTCCCTCTCCATAGATGAATTTGAAGCCTGTACTTTAGGGCCCTTGGAGTAGACGGGTTATACACCAAAGTGGTTGTGATAAGGCTGGCCATAAAATCTTTGGCACTGCTCACATTGGGAAGTGAGGCGAACAGTTCTCTGCCCACTGAATCTGGAATGGCCGTGTGACTACTGAACGACAGAAGGCAGTGGAAGCAATTGCTGTGCCAGTTTCCAAGCCCAGGCCTTAAAAGATCAGTGGCTTCCACTTCCTGTCTCTTGCAACACTCTCTGGAAGACCTGAGTCACTCTGTAAAAAGACTGATGACCATGTGGGAGAGGCTAGCATAGGCACTTTTTTTTGACAGTCCTGGCCGAGCCCAGGCCTCCAGCCATCCCACCCAGCCCCAGTCCCTAGGGAAGTTGCCTTCACTCGGTCGGCCAATCAGCCAGCTGAATACCACCCAGTGACTTCAGTCAAAGCCACGTGGAGCCAAAAGACAGGCCAGCTAAGCATGCCCTACTCAAATTCCCAACCCACAAAAATTATGAGATATAATAAAATGGTGGTGGTTTCACACTGCTAAGTCTTGGAGTAATTTGTTCTGCAGCAATAGATACCCAGAAAAGAAGAATCAAGCATGTGTGTGGGGGTCTCTCCATTTGTTCAGTTGTTGCTGGGTAATTTTTAAAAATTTAATGCTAATGCTAGTTTTTAAGATGAATTACAATTTTAAAATTAGGTTAGAAAAACCCTTGAAATGTGTTTTCATAGTGACAATATGATCTAAAATTGTCCATAAGGAAAGAAATGATCTCCCCAGGGATAAAAATGCCTTAGAAAAGAATGTGAACCTCACAAAAAGGACCGTGATTAAAAATGTATATAACTCAAAATGAACATCTATGAACAAGGTGAAAATATCAGAGTAAAAAGAGAAAAGGCCTTGTAAAACTATTGCAAGGTGGAAGGCGGTGCATTTAGTGGAAGGGCCAAGCGCTTTGCCTCAGACAGACCCAAGGTCATAATCCACCCAAAGGTCTGGTGACCCCGGGCATGTTACTTATCCCCCCTGAGCTTGGGTTTCCTGAGCTATAAAATGGGGATAAAACTGCCTTCCTCACAGGGTTACTGGAGGATTAAGAGAGATAATGTACACAAAGCGCTCAGCAGAACACCTGCTGCTGTGTGGTGGGTGTTTAATGAATGGCTGTTCCTGTCTCTTTTTCAGCAAGAAAGTGAAAAAAGCTGACCTCACTGGCAATCTATACACACAGGGTAGCTCTGCACAGAAAGACTCTTCCATTTCTGATTATAGAAATTACGGAGAGCTCCAATTTCTTGACGTGACTATGCTGATTATGGGCAGATAGAAGAGAAAGATTTGAGAGGCAAATGTAGTTTTTTAAATGTGAAGAGAGCAGGACTTCAAACAAAAGTGTGAGCATTTTGGAAAATGTTTATGTCATTCTGGAGAACGCTATGTTCATCCAAATTTATGTAAATTTGTTTTCAATTTTGGAAAGAAATGTCAGGTATTAGCTTGGAGCTGACAAAATGACAGAACATTATTATGTGATGAAAATAATGGTTCTCCAGCATTGGTTTCTGTGGAATAAAGGATTCAGAATTTAAAAAACAAAACAAAAAACAAACAAACAAAAAAGGCTTTCAAAGCTCACTCATCTTCTTAGACAAGTTGTTGAAATTCACTCTTTTCAGATAATTTTTCTCATGATTACTTTCTTCTTTTAAGTTCTGTTATATATGGTAGAAACTCTGAATTGTAGCCATGCGAAGTCAATTTTTAATCTTGAATTTCCAGATTTACTTATATCAAGGTTATCAAGCAGCATCAACAATATGGTGTTTTAGCAATTGTTTAACGATATATCAGCAGCTGGGTTTAACCCAGTAATAATATTTCTTCAGTTTTCTGGGCATTTATGACTTAATTGAATGTAGTTATTTTCACAAAACAGGATTTATTGTATGTATATACTTTAAAAAATATATATATATCTTTATTGATTTCAGAGAGAGGAAGGGAGAGGGAGAGAAAGATAGAAACATCAATGATGAGAGAGCCATTGATCGGCTGCCTCCTGCACCCCCCGACCGGGGATGGAGCCCGCAACCCGGGCCTGTGCCCTGACCAGGAATCGAACCTCTGTCTCCTGGATCCTAGGCCGACACTCAACTGCCGAGCCACGCCCAGCTGTGCATATGTATATACTTTTAAATATATTTATTTCCTATTTCCAAAAAGAATTTTAAGGATACATAAAATAGAAAATTAAGTAAAATTAAAATTAAAGAGAAAGGAAAGGACAAGCAAGTACAGGGATATAAAATGCAGCCAGGATCTCTACTCCCACAATAATGTGCACAATAGATTCTATATACTTGCTACCCTGTAACACAGTGTTGGCATTAGACTTTTCAGCAGTCTATTACAAAATTTAAATCAGTGCCCCGTTGCTCAGGGGAATGCGCAATCATTCCTAATACTAAGATTGGAAAGAAATTCCTTATAGGGTCCAAACAATGAGGATGGTGGGTAGCACGCCCTTCTTCAATAATAGCCTCAAGGTTTTCATTTTTTAAAATCTCACAGATCTGAAAAGAAAATCACAGTCATATTATCTGTCCTGGTTTGAGGGTCAGAAAATGTCAGCAACGTATACATCACCTGAGTGATTTCTTCAGACCCTACAGGGCCATAGGCGGCAGGTCAGGGAACAGGTGGCTCGGCCGCCTGGGTCAGAGGCTGACGACCAAGACATCGCCTCTAGCATGCTCCAGTCCCCAGGTGAGATCGTGGGTGTGCCCCTGTTCTCCCACGCACACCTCTCGTATCCATGATGACTTTTACTTTATGGAAGCATAGTTTGAATTCCTCACGCACATGACGTTGTCTCTAAACCCTTGTACTTTCTCTTCCCTTTCTAAGTAGAATTCACCTTGCTGTTCCCATAGCTAATTCAATACTTGGTTCACAGAGCCCCCTGCAACCAACTGTCTAGACGCTAGAATATTACCTTACCCACAGTTGGCATATGATAAAGGTTGCATCGAATCATCTTCCTTTTCCACTTGTCCTTGGTGTGCCATTCAACTTAATCAGTTACACCAATGGAAGTGTTGACATGAGGGAAGTGGGGGGGAGTGCCTTGCTCTGCCTGCTGTAATCTTGGGGAGAGCCCCGTTCCTTAGGAATTGTAGAATTCTGTTTAAAGATCCTAGCCTGGCTTGTGTTCGCAGGAGAGTGCGGATGGAGCTTTGCTGTTTGTGAAAGGAAGCCCCATGGCCTCCAAGTCTGGGAGATTTCAGTGAGCATCATGGACTTTGCATTTTCATGATTTCCTTTAACTTTATGACTTGCTTAGCACACTGTGCAAAGCCATTAATAAAATCAAAACCTCACGGAAGCTTTGCTAATCTACTTCCCTCTTAACTGGCAGGTGTATGGAGGGGCCTATATCCGGCAACGCTTCAGAAGCTGCGGATGTTTCCTTTCAATGGAGGGAAATGGTGGGCTTTAGTCTTGTCTGTTGAAAGGAGATGAAAAGAAGCCTACAAACGCTTATGGAAAGGGAATGGGCTGGCAGAATAGCTGAGAAGTTACAAAAGGAAGATGTCAGCGAAGAGCACCCCTGACTATTTGTTAAGCAGTTTCTAAGCAACTTTTAATGGCAGGTCAGACATAAGCAAGATAAAGGGGGAAGGAAACATTATTTCACACAATAAAGTGACTGTGAATGCTGCCAGTTAAAGGAGAAAATAGACTGGTCAGTCTCAGTGCTTACTGATGTGTGGGGTTTTTTTATGAATACAAATGAAAATCTTTCATAAGAAAGAGCCTATCAAATTTGAGCAAGTGTAATAATCCTGGCAATGTGTGCGTATTATGGTGTAAGGAAAGGCTTTCCATCAAATACACGGGGATTTGCCAATAAGCATCGATGCCTTCATTTTCCTCCATGCCGACCCTTAGGCGTTTCATTCATCCATTTATTGCATAAATATTTAATGTGCTTCTTCTCTGGATCAGACGCTGTGCTAGATCAAAAGAGAGAAATGAGCCCCAGACTCTGGCTCGAAGCATTCCGAGTCCAGCCCAGTTCAGCCAGTCAGTGATCGCAGGGCTGTGTGCGCAATGCCACAGGATTCCTGGACAACAGGCACCTTGGTGTCCCTGGGGTATCAGGCAGGGCATCCGAGAGAAGGCAGATCAGAGCAAATCTCCAGTCCGTTTTCTCAGCTCTGCCTTGGTTTCCTTCACTCAGATAACCTTTGACTGTTTTTCTTTTCTTCTTCAAGGACAGAATGGAAAATAACCTTTCTTTTCTCTTCAACTCGTCTACGCAGCAGAGAATGTTACGTGAATACTCATGAATACCTCATCACTGAAATTTACATAAAGTCATTAGGGATGTCCCAGCTACTAAATTTGATGGCCTTTTGGAAGCCATTTTACTGGACATGGGCTATGTGAATTATTTGGCGGGTGCACCGTCACCTGAAGGCCCCCTTCTGCAGGCTGCACTGGCACCGGGCGGCGCTCGCTACACTCTTCCCCTCCAGCTGATCTGCTCCTGTTTCTCTTCCAAGTCCCCTTCTCTCCTCCTGTCCCAGAGTGTGCTCTTTCCCTCAGCAGTCTAAGCCTTTCTCATGCCTTTATGCTTACTCTTCTCAGGTCTTTAGCTCTGTCTTCTCACGCAGGCTCCAGTCCCATATTGATAGATGCCCAGGATATTTTCCCTTTGATATTTGTCATCACTTATAATCAGCCTTTCCAAAGCAGTCCAGGATCCATAAAACACTCATAGTCCCCCAAACAATGCGTAATCCGCAGCTGGCTACAGGAACCCCATTGTCCAGCCAGGAGAAAGAGATGGGTGCTGGGGGGCACGGGCCAGATTGGAGGATGGGGGTAGGTAGTGCAGTGCAGACCACTCGCAAGGTGTGTGGACTGTTGTTTTCCTAAGCCTGACTCTGAGCGGTAGTGAGGAGCAGTTAAATCTCATCACTGCTCACTTTTGCTACATCAAATGGCACAGCGAGAACAAAGGGTGCGACTCGGGCGACCCTAGGTCCCTGAGAAGGAAACTGAAGAACACGTAGACACAATAATGTTTGTTTCTATTTCTTCTTCTAGACATAACTCCAGTGAATTCTTAGATTTATTCCAGAGAATATTTGAGTCAGAAAAACACTATGGATTTGTTTTATTCAAGAAAGATGATCTACAGAAGGATGAACTGCATTTCATGAAGATTGTGACAAATTTACCCACCTAATCCAGAGTAAGAAAACTAAAATTTGAGGTTTTAGGAGAATATGCAGATGCAGCCAGATACTGTGAAGAACAATATATGTGATAAAGAAAGATAAAGAACAACAATGCATAGTATTTCTGCAGAGAAAATGAAAGGAAGGACAGCCATAATAAAGATGTCCCTAACTACAGTAGAAATGTGTAGTAAACCCCAAAAGTTATTTTAACCAGGGCTTCCCAAGGTGATGACTGAATGAACAAATGAATAAAAGATTAATATTACAGTGACATTTTCATAACCTTTATTATGAGAATCCCTAGGAAAATTGCAGTGGACATGAGATGCTCTGACATCATCAAGCAATAATTTGTTCTTTTCATGGGAAGCAAACTCCATCCAAGAAAATTCTTTTCTAAAAGATATGCTCTATACGGCAGCAAAGGAGGAAAGTGCTATGTTTGCATTGTTCAAGGTAAAAACCGCTCTTTCTTTAGAAATTATTCTGGCTTACTTTTCATGCATTATAATAGAATAGAAAAAAAAAATGTTTTGTGCCTGAAATGCTAAATTACACTGATGCATAGAGCCCATAATGTCTGCTTTGAGAGGACAGATCAGACGAATTAGGCTGCCTCTCCCTTTGGGGCAATGGTCAGGTCTCCCTTACAGAGCTCGGCTGTGCTGCACAGACTGCCTTCAGGTTTTCACATCACCAGGAAAGCCACGTAAACAGCAGGGCTGGAGCTGATGAGAAACTGAAGAAGCCCACCTTGGAACAGGACTGGAATCAGTGAGGGAATATTTGCTTATAACTGTATTTTGTAGGAATCCTTTTATTGGCTTCTACCTCTTGTTCTGAAATTTCTATCTCATTGCAATGAACAGAAACAAATTATAGCCTCGCCTAAATTCTAAGGTTTAAAATTGTCTTTAAAAAATAATAAAATGTGATCAGTGTTTAATGAAGTGGGACATAGCTTCTTGATAGGCATTTCAAAATACTTAATTTGAGGAACAAAACAGGGATTTTGGATTTGGGGGAATAGTTTCCAGATGGGGAGTAGCAATAAATCCCATGGTAAGCAGGTAAGCTCACGACGATAGAGAGCCCTAGATCTGTTCTCTCAAAGTGTGATTCCTAGACCAGCAGCATCTGCTTCCCTTGGAACCTTGTTAGAAATGAAAGTTTCTGGCTCCACCCCAGGTTTACTGAGTCAAGAATATGGGTGAGTGTGCAAGTATGTGCACACATGGATCAGAGCAATTGCTAGTATTTTAACTAGCCTTCCAGATGATTCTGATGCTGAATGAAATTTGACAACTACTGCCCTACATATAATCTAAATACCCAAAGGTAAAGAGTTTATTAGAAAAATTGTTGTTAATGAAATGGGCAATCATGTTGTCATTAAAAATATCAATTTGTAGATGAATGAAATAACTGAAATTAAAAAACAGAACTCAGAATTACATATACATCTATTATAAGGTAATTAAATTGTGTATAACAGGAAAATTGGAATATCAAATTTGTAAAATTGGAGATTTATGGGATTGCCTTGGTTGTAGGTATGCACCTGTGATTATTTTATGTTACTATTGTTTAGAAGTTTATCTTTTATTGTTGAAAATGAAAAAAACTATGGCTACCACTAGAATAACATTTATTTGTCTAAAATATGTAATAAATAATATAAGAATTTGTTGAAAATATATAAAATATATGTTAATAGATAAACATTATTGTCCCTCAGATTGATAAGGTTAGTTGCTTTGGGGATATCTCTCTTGTTTTTGAGTGAAAAACACACAGCTGGAAGAAGCATGCTTTTTTGCCAATACATCTGCTTTCTTTGCACTGTTCATAAAATGCTTCACACTCTCAAGTTGGAGACCAGCTTTCCCCAGGGTGCCACACTAAAACATTCCAGCTAAAATACTTCATAACTTTCAGAGGTTGTGATCCCCCCACCCCCTTTTTTCTTTTCCTCAACCTCTGACTTGCCAAAGGGGAAAAATCCATATATTCTGATTTCATGGAAATAAATGCTTGAACAGAAACAAATGTATAATATTTGACTCGTTATTATCTGTAGATTACGGATGATTCAAGATTTAAAAGTTCATGATGCCTGAGGATTAGGTTATTTGAGAGCTTTTAATTTAAGCAAGGGCCTCTCACCTCAAAATCATCATTTAGAATCTAGACACGGACAATGACAAAGTGCCGTAAACTCCTGACCCCTAAGATTTGTTCCAGTTCTAAATGCTTGGTGATTCAGTGATTCTACTGCTGTTTCATGGCTGGAAATACTGTGCAGCCTCAGTGTATTTTGTGAAACAGAATATGCGTATGTCATTGAGGAAGCTATAGTAATAGTCCCAGGGTGAGGCCATGTGCTTCTGACTGCAGAAGTGACAAGTCTGACTACAACTAAATGCTGAAAGATGCTGTAAAGATTCATCCCATAACCTATCCACGCAGACCCTTTAGATCCTCATGGGAGAACGTTCAGCAAAATAAATGTTCATAAGCAAAAATAGATGGACAGAAAGCCCTTCCCTTCAAAGTATAATCTCATCAGATTCAAACTGATCAATGTTCTAGTAAGTCATAGAGTATTTGGAGCATATCTGTTTTCTTTTACGGTTTAATCTAGTGGTTTCCAATGTGCATGTACTCAGGGCGCATTTAAGACAATCCACTGAGGTATAAAGGGAACAAATTATATTTATGTTTAAATTTTACCTAAAAATAAGAAAGAAGCGTGCTTTACTAGTATTTAACACAATGTCACAGGCACCCCTGCTCGGTTGGGAAGTTACATAAGGGATGCAAGGTATCCCGAGGGAAAGCAAAAGTTCCATTAGTGGGAAGATTCACGGTAGAGCTCACCTCATTAAATTATTCACTTGTAGGTCATTTTGCTATAGTTTGGTTAAGTGGATTTAGGGACTGTATTATTGAATTTCATTAAACAAAATGAACAAGTACTTAAAAAGCTCCCTGCCCCTCCCAATAAAAAGATGTAAAATGAAGATGGCAGTGAAATGCAAGTACAAGTAAAAATGGCAGAACTGGCAATTATATTCAGTTCCGAAAAATCCTGGCACTCACAAAAAACAGAGTATGAAATAAAATGCTTTGAACAGAAAAAAAGACTGCTGAATTGTTGTATCACCATATATTAAATCAAGAATTTTCGTAAGTAATAAAATATATCCAGTTAGCTAGTTTTTATTAGAAGAGCAAAGGTTTTTTTGTTTGTTTGTTTTTAAAACTTTTAAATAAAATTATTTAAAATATTGTGCATTCATTTTGAGTTCACCTTTTTGGGTCAGATTTTTGAGGTATAATTTATCTAAAGTAAAACTCACTCCATTTCAATGTAGCTTGATGAATTCAAACATGTGTGTGTAGTCATTAATAATGCTAATACCTGTGTCACTTGGTGTTGGTCTCTATTGATTGTCTTTCTTCATTCTGTTTGATATATTTCTTGTCTTTGCTATAACAAGTGATATTTTAAATTAAAACCTGGACATTTTTGTATTATGTTATGAAACTCCAGATCCTCTGTTTTAATTGGTTTTTGGTTGCTTTTCTAACATGGGCGTTCTGGCTCTCCATGTGATCTTGACTGATCCCATGTTGGGGGTGGCTTCATCACTGGGTGATAATGAAGGCCTAACTCTCCACCCTGTCTTCACTGGCAACATCCCAGCAGTGAGACGGAGGAATACCTCATTACTTCTGGGTGAGAGTAGAAGCCCAGGCTTTTTGTGTGGTCTCCATTGACTCCACAGGTAGGGGCCTCATTACTGCCTGGTAGGTGTGCGAGCCTTGGCTCCTTCATTTCATATTATTAGATTTTGCATTTTTAGTCATTTTTTAAAATGTGTAGTAGTATCTGATTGTGTTTTAATTGAATTTTTCTAATAACTAATGCTAGTGAAGAACTGTATCTCTTCTTTAATGAAGTGGGTTTTTTGGCCACTTTTTGAATTGGATTGTTTATCTTATTGTTTGTTTTGAAAATTCTTTATATATTTTAGATGCAAATTCTTTATATACATTTTGCAGATATTTTCCCTCAGTTTATTATTTCATTTTTATTTTCTATTTTTATTCATATTATATAAGATACATAATATATATTAACAATATGATATGATACAAAATGAAGTGATATGATAGATGACATGATATACTATCCTCACCATGCCTACGGAGTTGCTACCTCTTCTTCATTCATACCCCAGTCCGTTCTCTAGTTCTGTCTTTTTTCCTTCAATAGTTACAGTTGGTTCCAACCAGCCTTTCTCATTACCAGCTACTCTTGTTTGCTTGTTTTATTTCCTCTGTGGAAAGAGGATTAGGTACCTCTTTCCACAGAGCTGGGCTATCACTGAGCTTATTACAGCCAATTCATTATTTCAGATAAAATACAAACATTCCTAATATGTTTTAATCATTTATCATTAAGCAACTCTAGATAGCTGAAGGCAGGAAAGTATCTTATGAATGAAGAGTTGGGATCTTCATTATGTCTTAATTTATTCCCAAACTAAGCTCCTCCTCTTTCCCAAGTCCAGATGCTCCTCTCATTTCAGTAAGTGGTACCACAATGCAGTCACTGCAACCAAACACCTGGCAGTTATCCTAGTCTTTTTTCACCATTAGTTATGATATCTGCCAGTCATGCCTCTTCAATGTTTGCAAGTCTTTCTTCCTTCTTCCAGATCTTTTACCTCTGTTTTATTAAAAGTTCCCTTTATCTATTGCCTGATGCAGTGATACTCAAACTTTGATGTAATCGGAACCTCAAGTGTTTGTTAAAACACAGATTTTTGGGTCCCACTCCCAGAGCTTCTGATTCTGTAGGTCTGGAAGGGGCTAGTGAGTTGACATTTCTATTAAATTCTCAGGTGATGCTGAGGTTGCTGGTTCAGGGGCCATACATCCTCCAGAATAGCTGTCCAGTTACTTAAATTTAATTAAGCAAGCTTCTAATCCATATCTAATCTATTACACATTTACACAGAATGAAAGTGGAGCATGCACCGTGCTCAGTAATATTGGGGACCTAGGAATGAACAAGTAACTCTCATTACCTGAAAGCGTGCACAAAGTAGTGGATATGCCATAAAGTTATAGGTGGCAAAAGGCCAGCTTCCTGGCCACGAGACATTCACACATGGCACAGTGCTTAGGATGGCCCTATGCTTGATTTCATACTCTGCTGTTGCCATCTTGAAATTCTCAATTTTCCAACAAGAGTCCCTGCATTCTCATTTTGCAGTGGGCCCCACAACTACATACCAGTCCTCAGGGGCAGGAAAGCCAGCCTCAAGAAAATTATTTTTTTGCATTATTACTGCCCTCAGACTGACCCTGGTCAGAATTTTCATTTTAATGCCTCATCCAACCTTTCCCTGATGGTTAAGCCTTGTGAACCTTAGCTGACCTGGGTTCATAAAAACTGCCCTTTACTAGGCGCTAATGGTGGTAAAAATTCTAGTGGGTGGCTCTGGCCATGAATGCTGAAATTGTCTTCAGCTCCTGAAGCGATACTTGGGGATGCGACCAGGAGTCCTTGTGATACTTATATTTTTCTGTTGAGAACCGACAGCACGTCTGCCACCACCCAACAGTGGAATCATAAAGTCACTACACATGTAGAGCAGGGAGGAACCATAAATGTCAGTTGTCTATCATACCTGGCCACTGCCCATGAGTGAATTCTAAATGGGACAGGTGAGGTTTAAGATCTTCCATCAAATAACCCCATCTAAGTTATCATCTTTCTAATCTTGAATTGTTTCTGTAATTTGTTTTGAACTCATAAAGTCATAAAACTTGAGAATATCATTGAAACTAGTGAAGTGCTTCTTGCAAAAAGTTATCTTTAGGCATTTATGAGAACAGCACCATGATACCTGTTGAAACTCACAGACGAAGCTGCTGCAACATTATCCACACAGAGTTAGAGCCTCATGTTTCCTTGGCTTTTGCCCTCTAGAGGTCTTATTTTATAAGAGAAATAGCGGGATATTAGTGCTCATTGTGTATGTTTAAGTGAAAATTAAGGTCTAATTGTGTGATTTAACATTCGAAAACTTCACATTCCTCCTAGGACTGGGAGGGAGTAAAAAGAGCCTATTATCATTTCCAGGCCAGATGTTTTACTTAACTGAGCCAGTCTGATCCCTGCACCTGTCTGGGACCAGCAGTTGCAGGATTAGTGTAAGAGGCTGAATTTTCAAATCTGGACAACTGTTAGTGAACAAGTGAATGGTGTGAAAACGAACAGGCTTTCAGCATAAAGGATTTACTGTTTATGACATAAGGCAGTGCATCCTTGGCAGGAGAGCGTGAGTGGGCCTGGTTACCTCGCTGGCCCTGCCCGCACATATACATTACCGAGTGACAATTACGGGGACTGTGAGGGAGTGCAGAGAACAGAAGTAGGGGACTGGGGTTAGAGTGAAGGAAACAGAGACATATTATACTGTCCATCTGTGAGACAGCCGCAGAGCTACATGGAATTACATATTATTTCTGGTGGATTATGACAATTATAAAAGGAAGAAAGCAGACCTCACTCCACTGAGATTTTTTTTAAACCATGCAGCCTCAAGGAAGCAATGGCTTGTTACCCAAAAGTAATTCTTTCCTAAAGGATCATTTACATTTCTCATGATATAAAATGTAAATAGACTAGTTTCTACAAAAGCAAATAAAAATAAACATTTTTATTGAGGTAAGACTAGATGTGACTGGGAAATTCTGACTGATCTCAACAACTAGACTTTTTCTCCCATTTTAAGGCAACACAACATACACAGCCACACTCACACTCAACTGAATATTTCCTTCACCCATATGACCAAAATATGAAATATAACACTACCTTTTAGAGTAACTAAATTCCAGTGGGTTCCGTATTTTTCAGCTTTCTGATATGTCGGAATTAATACACACACTCTCACACATACAGCTTAAGATAATATGAAAATGACTAATGCTAAGGAAGAATTAATGTGGACTCATATGTTCATTACCTTCAGAAGAACTGCACTCAATTTGCAGTTGAGAGACTGGGGTTTTTCCCCGGCCCCACCTCACCACGTGCATGTGACTGTGGGCAAGCACTCAGCCTCCTTGAGACGCAGGTCCTCAGTCACAGGATTTTCATAAGGATTAAGGAAGCTAATGTACATAAAAAGCACTTTGTAATTTGCAAAATGCTTTACACGTGTTAGCTCTTACTTGCAATTAAATTTGTGGAAGTAAATCTGAAGCTAATCTGTGTAAGATTATCTCAAGAATGGTGATGAAACAAAATTCACTTACAGTAAAAACAACTAATTTATACTGCAAACACATACACTTACACAAATTCTCTCAAGTAAGTTTAAAAAGAGGTTTGCCCAGCCGGGTGTGGCTCAGCGGTTGAGCATCAACCTAGGATCCAGGAGATCGAGGTTCGATTCCCGGTCAGGTCACGTGCCCGGGTTGTGGGCTCCATCCCCAGTGGGGGGCCTGCAGGAGGCAGCGCATCAGTGACTCTCTCATCATTGAGGTTTCTGTCTCTCTCTCTTCCTTCCTCTCTTTGAAGCAATAAAAATATATTTTAAAAAATAAAATAAAATGAAAAGGTTTTCCTTTAAGGAATTTAGCCACATTAGTGTCCTCTCATTCACTCGATTGGGCACGTGTCGTGTGGCAGTCCCAGGGACAGTGTGATGAACAGGGCACGGTTCTTTTCTTCATGGAACTTCAGACTACCCGAGGAAGGCGGGCATTAAGTAAGTAATTATGTAAGCAAATATTTGATGATTGTCATAGCAGTGTGCCATGAAAAAGGGAGTGTAAATGCCATGAGAGCATATAACAGGTGGGCCTGAACCAGAGGGAGGTGTCACCAAGGCTTCCCTGAAGAAGTGGTTTTTTTTTTTTAATATATCTTTATTGATTTCAGAGAGAGGAGGGGAGAGGGAGAGAGAGAAATAGAAACATCAATGATGAAAGAGTCACTGATCGGCTGTAGCCCGCAACCCAGGCATGTGCCCTGACCCAGATCGCCTGGATCCTAGGTCGACGCTTAACCACTGAGCCACGCCCGGCCGGGCAGAAGTGATGTTTAAATATTACTCTTTCATATAACAGAAGTCACACATGCTTATCTTTAGTTTTGGACTGTGGTTTTTTGAATAGTGGTTTATATTGTTTTTTTCAGACACTTGTACATGAAGTACATGTAGGATTTGAGGTGAGGGTTTTTTTAACCATAGTAAGGTTATAGGCTGTACTTTTCCTGTTTTTTGGGGGGGTGTAAACTTCATTTGGTTGCTTCTTTGGGGTGTCAGAGTTGACTTAAGCAAAGAAGTAATTGTATTGACTGACATATTAATAGTAATGAAGCTGTATTTTTGGGTATGGTTGGATATTGGGGCAAATGATATAATCAGGATTAGCTATCTCTCCATCTCTTAGTCTCTACTTCCTTATGATGGCTTTATTCTCTGATGGGCTTTTTTTCTTGAACAATTTTCTCATTCCTAATAGTTCCAAAGGAAGCTTCAGAACAGAATCCTTTTGACAAGACTTGGGTCATATGTGTACTTCTGGAAGGTGGGTCAACCCCATACAAATCACAATGAGAAAAGGGGAAGGGTAGATCTTCTAGGATAGCCAGGAAAGGAAAATTGGATGGTGGGGAAGCAAAATACACTTGTTCATTACATGCTGGAACCAATCTCCTCTGCCTATTATCATGAGCCCCAAACTTTATAGTATTTTGGTATTAGTTTTATATTGGCTATATAACAAATTACCACACGTATAGCATCTTACAAGTCCACTTATTAGCTCAAGATTCTACTGTCAGAAGTCTTGTATGGCACAGTTGGGTTCTCAGCTCAGGGTATGACAAGGATGAATTGAAGGTGTAGAGCAAGCTCAGTTCCCATCTGGAGGCACTGGGGAAGAATCTGCTTCCAAGCTCAGTCAGGTCATTGATCGAACTTAGTTCTTTGTGGTTCTGAGACTGAGGTCCTCATTTGCTTGCTGCTCTCAGCTCCTAGAATCTGCCCTTTTTCCTTGACACCCCTTAGGACTTCCCCCAGCAACAGAAAACTTCTTGTGCTTCAAATCTCTGACTTTTCCTTTCTCTGACCTCTAAATATATATATTTAAATGGGGATATGTATATGTATTATTTATGTGGAAATACAGAGAGAAATTAGCTTTAAAAACTAATATTGTAAGCAATGAAAGTCTAGTCTGAAAATGTAAAGACTAGTTTTTGTTGAGGTTACAAAGGGATAAAGCATGAGGAGAATTCAATAATAACTTTTGGATTAGGTTGTAAAGTACTGTGATAAATATAAAACAGTAAGTTATAACTGTTGATGGCATTTTTCAGTAGACAGGAGTACATCCTATTCCATAGCATAAACAAATAAAATGATGCCAAGTAGATACATATGATTTTTTTTTTTTTTAATACCTGGTAAATGAATGACATTATTTTACCCATGAGCTGTATCAGGAGGCTGGTGTCAAGACATACATTCTTCTAGAGTGAACACCACTTGATATGGTGCATGTGTTAGTGTACAACTGACAAAATTATTTCATAACAAAATTGTTAAGAAATTGTGTATTCACAATATAATGAAGCTGATGGTATTTAAAGATGGTATGTGCAAATAATTTGGAAAACACATAAACCAATAAATCTCATTCTCATTACCCAGAGAAAATTGTTATTTACATTATGATATTTTTTTTTCTCCTATATAGACTACTTCCCATTCACTTATTTGTTTATTTAATATTTATTGTGTATCTATCATGTCTGGCACTGTTCTAAGTACTGGGAGACAGTAGAAAATAAAAAGACAAACAACCTTGTTTACATGGAGATTATAGTTAGATGGGAAAAACAGACAATGGAAAAGATGAATTAGTAAAATATATAGTATGTTAGATATTGATCATGCAAGTAATAGGATAAAACAAAAAAATGTATGAGGTGAGATCTGCAGTTTTGGTAGGGCCATCAGGGAAGGAGTGACCTTTCCCAGGGAAGGGTCACTGCAAAAGATACACACACGCGCTCACATGCATGCACACGCCACACAGACATACATGACTTAGCAAAATTAATTTGATACTGTATATATTAGTCTCCTAAAGAAACTGCCCCAGCTGAATGGGTTAAACTACAGAAATGTATTGTCCCCCAGTTCTAGAGACTAGAAGTTTGAAATCAAGGTGTGGGCTCCTTCTGAGGGCTGTGAGGAAAATCTGTTCTTTGCCTCTCCTCTCACTGGCAGTTTTGACCTCTTGGCTCATAGAAACCTCATCCTACAGCCTTTATTCTCACATGACATTCTCCCTGTGTGTGTGTCTGTCCCCCAATTTTCTCTTTTTTATAAGGACACCAGTCATATTACATCAGGGGCCCACCCTTCTCCCATATGAATTCGCCTTAATTACATCTACAACAACAACTTTTCCAAATAAGGTCACATTCAAAGGTACTAGGATTTAGAACTTCAACATGCAAATTTTGAGTGGGGGGCAAATTTCAACCCATAACATTATACATGCAGTTTTATATCAGGCTTTTAACATTTATTTTTCTATCAGTTAAGTTTGTCAATGTCATTAAATGTTTCTTGAAAAAAATGAATTTAATGTTGGTATAACTTCTCATACTATTAAACTGTCATATTGATTCAAGTGTTCATTCCTTATCGTTCGACATGAGGTTGATTGACACAATGGCAAGAGTGGTGATCTATGAGTTGTGGACTTGAATTTTGTTTTCTTTTTGTTTGTGCAAACATTAAATTTTTACAAAGAACACATAACACTTTGTAAAATGAAGAAAAATCCACTCAATTTGTTTTTTAAAACAACTTTCGTTATCTCTGTTTTCCTTTAGCACTCATTTATATTTAATTTCTTATGAGAAGCAGATGTCCTATGTTTTATCCTTTTGTAATCTGACTTTAGAGCACATTAAGTTGTAATTATCAGGACGGTTTAGAAGATCATGAGTTTATCTTTGTAACAACCTAGAAACTAGAGGAAATATAAATTGCACTGTTGATCACCTTTAGCATTTTTTTCTTCTAGTACTGTTCTCTTGGTTTTGTTGTCATTTGTATGTTTCCAATTGTGGGCTGAGAATTTAAAGAAAACAAAACTCAGACTAAGGAAGCTTTATTCATGTTTTAATAAGTGAATTCTGTGTTTAGAAAAAGAATGCAATCGTTTTCAACTGAGTCTCTCCTTTGAGTCAATTGCACCCAGCTGTTGGTGTCAAGAGGAAACCTTGGCAGACAAAACAGAATTACCTGGTTACCCTTGTCACATAACTTGGCCCTGCTTTACCTAGAGATACTCAAGGAAAAGCCTTTGTTTTTGTTACCAAGGCCTAATTCAAGCCAAAAAAGAAGAATGACTTTAAGAAGCAGCAGAGAAAGGATTAAGTTGCCAGGTTAGGTAACATATTCCTAAGATTCCTGTGCTTTTAGTAGAAAACAAAGGTACTGCACCACATCTTAGAGCCATTCCATTCCTCAATGACTGCTGTTCTATGCACTGCATTTATTTTTCAGTTAAAACATATCCCTCCTCCTGCACTGACAAGTAGTCTAGATAACACACAAGGAGCAGATTTCTGCAAAACAAATTTCTGTTATCAATAATTGTTTAGAAATGGTTAAAGGATATAGAGAAAATTAGGCTCTTCTAAATAAAAAAGACTTAGCATGTATTTTCTTTGCCCTTGATATTAATTTTATTAATAAAATTTGTAATTCATAAAACTTTAAATGAGCACAATTTCTGTCATTATTGTGTATTATCCTGCAATTAAGAAATGTGTTGGCATCCTTTAATTACCTAGAGCAGGGGTCAGTAAACTTTATCATAAAAGTCCAGATGGTAGAGTTTATGCTTTGTGGCCATACCCATCTCTGTCAAGACTACTTGCCTCTGCTGTCGTAATGAGAATACAGCTGTAGATAACATCTAGATGAATGGGCACAGATGTGTTTCAGTAAAACTTTATTTACAAAAGTAGGTGTCAAGTCAGATTTTTTTCCTTGGAGTAGTAAAGTCTGGCATTCAAGGGTACTCTGCTCCATACCCAACTTGCTTTTAAAGACTTGTCTTTTACAGTGCCCCTGTGCGATTCTTTCGCTTAAAACATACTAACTTGATTGTCCTGTGAACCAATTTTTCGACTTGTGTCACTGTCTCTCCTAGAAAGTCACGTCTTTCCTCCAATGTCTATGTAAATTCTCCCTCTCCCATGAAGCCTTCCCTGACAATCCCTCCTATTAGGAACTCATAGCACTAATTCCATATATCTCTCATTTCTCATCCAAACCAATTCTCTTTTGGTGGCTCTTGTAGGTTCACTGTGGTCTTCAGAAATTGGCTCAATTTCTGCCCTTATAGCCAAACATGGCTACAAAATGTTGCATTAAAATGCTAGGAAAATATTAAAAACAAGATGATTTGTTCCCAAATAATAAAAGTCTCTTACTCCTAAGGGAGGGGAAGGTAGACAAGGGTTCTATAGCCAGGGAAAGTGAGGATATCCAGGTACAAATCATAATGTGTGGTCCTAAGAGTTCTCAAACAAAACAAAAACAACATCAGGAGAAACCCATAGAGCATTCCAGGAGGGGGGTGGTACACTAAGCAATAGCCAGAAGAGACAGGAAGGAGAGTGGAGAATGGGAACAGGAATGGGATTGGCTGCTGGAAAGATCTCATGGCCCAGGAGAGGAGTGGAAAACACAATGGCATGGGGGGGTCATAAAATGGTGGGACAAAAGGCTGGGCATATTTTAAAAGACCTTAGCGCAGGCCTACATGGAGAAGAAGAGGAGGGGAAGGGAGATGTTAGAAAGGCAGAAAGGCATCCTTGGGAAGAGCACAGGTTTTGGAGTCAGGAAAATCTGGCTTCAATCCCTGATACTCTTACTTATTTATTCTTTCAGGTCATTTACCATTGCTTTCTTGCTCCTTCCTTGTTAGTAACAATGGCTAACTCACAGATCTGTAATGAGAAACCAAATAGATAATCCACATGCAGCTCCCGGCATATAACAGTATGCTTTCCATACCTAGTAACTATCACAATGAATGCCAAAGCTGTGTCCAGGCTGTTGTATCCGACATAGACCAAAGTGACTGAGTAAAAGAAAGAGAAAAGTTTAACCCATCAATAGCACATTAGTCCATCTGGAATCTCAATATTTTCAAAGATTTTTTTTCTACTATTTACCTACTATCAACATTCATAACTTTAAACTCTTTCTATAAATACATTTTATTTCCACGTCTAAAATACTTGAGGTTCTTGGCACATTCCCCTGACGGTTCGCGGCGTCTGCAGGTCGCGGTGGAAGGAACTGTGCGGGCGAGGAGAGCGGGTCCCATCCTGGCCCTGGCCACCGCCCGCTGGGTGGGCTGGAAGCAGTCACTCACCTCCCCTGGCCTCATGCTCCTCACCACTGAAATAAAGGGCTTATCTTCTGCTTTACTTGCTTTCTCTCTCTTTTTAGACATTTCCTCTCTCTCTTAATACTCAAGACTACACCTTTATATTTATGTGCAGAAAACGTCATGGTCCCCACAGTTAGGAGGCTCACTGTCTGGGCTGTGCAGTTGCAGGGCTGACGCTGCAGAGCCTGAGGCTGAGCTCCGCCTTCAGCTTTGCACTCTGTCCCCCTCACCCTATCCAGCTTTGACTGTCTCCTCGCTTGTCTACCATCTCCTTCCTTAGAGGCAGGGGCTTCCCTTACCTGGGATTAAGAGGGATTTCCCATTTGTTTCCAAAATGTTTCCAGTGTTTTTCAGCTTTTGCAAGGCATCTTTGGCTGCAGTAGTAAAATGAAACCAAGTCCCTAGGGTGGTTTACAAAACTTCTGGATTCCTTTCCAGGGTCAGGGACTCTCATTTTGTTACTATGATTCATTTTTTAAGTTAGCCACATAGAAATTTACTTGACTCTTTACTGCCACCTAACACATTCATGTTAGTCCTTAGCATTTATTCTATTGACCAAACATTTTAATATTTGCAGGTGAAATACAAATAAGGGCTAACCCTAACAGACACTCTTTGTGTGCTGAACGTAGTGCTAAACATTTTACTTGTATTATTATTTTTTTTGCAGCAACCCTCTTATGTAGGTACTAATTATCCCACTTTGCAAATAGAAAAGTGAGTTTTAGAGAAGTTAGGTAATCTCCCAGGATGATGAAGCAATAATTTAAGTTGGGATTTGAACCTAGGTTATATGACCCTAGTTTCTAAGTTATTAAACAAGAGGTTTTATTGGTGAACCAGGAAGTTTATCTAGTCTAGTAACTTTTATTTTTAGGCACTCTATCTTCAAATGAAAGCTTGGGGAAAACTCCAGTATATAAACCAAATAAATTAAGATGCCTTCATTTTGAAATTTCTGGGTGTGGGGGCAGATGGGAGGTACAGTTTAGAGTAAGATCTAACTAAGTCTTCTCCACCAATTTTCCTTAGTTGTGGGTTGAATTATGCACCCCCAACTGGAAAAATATCTTGAAGTCTTAACCCCTAGTCTTTCAGAATATGATCAAATTTGGAAGTAGAATGGAATCATATTGGAGTATATGGTGGATCCCTAATCCAATATGTCCTTATAAGAGGACAGCCATGTGAAGACAGAGTGATGTACAGGGAGAATGTCATGTGTCAATGAAGGCAGAGATTGGAGTTATAAAACTATAAGCCAAGGAATGCCAAAGATGGATGGCAAATCACCCAAGGTTAGGAAGAGGGCAGATAAGGAAGGATGTCCTTACAGTTTTCAGAGGGAGCATGGCTCTGTTGATGCCTTGATTTTGGACTTCTAACTTCTACAGCTATAAGAAGATAAATTTCTGTTATTCTAACCTGCTTGGTTTGTAGTACTTTGATACAGCATCCCTAGGAAACAAATACACCTACTCATGGGGACTTTGAAGGACAACAGGCAATTCAAAAAAATATGCAAATGTTGTGGCCATTGCTATGAGGATACGATGGATGGGAACCATGCTACATGAAAGTTTGATAATAAAGGAAGAATAGTCATTCGAAGGAAGTGGATCACTAAACACAATAATGTAATCGGCGCCCTATCTATTCCTTTACTCCTTACGTTTTAGAGATTGTAAGCAATGTGGGGCATGTTGGGCACTGGCTACTACCCCAAGCTCCACAGTAAAGTTGTGAGCATTGGTGACTGAGGACCACTCACAGGGCTGTTCTGACAGCTTCTCAACAACTCTGGGCTTTGTATTTAAGATCTTGGTTCACAAAGAGGGAATGCCTCCAACAGAGGACTCAGCAAATATCCCGATGAGCTTTAAGCTGTGGCCGCTGCCCAGGCATGTCAGGTTCTTCATGCCAGGGACTTGCAGATAAGAAGAGGAGCCGTCACCCTGGCACGCATACTTTACTCTGATCATCAGGAGGGGTCAGGCTGCTGCTACACATGGCAGCAGGAGGAATATACTGGGCACCCCAGTGATCCGCTTGGGGGTTTTGGGGTATTCATTTGCCTAATTTTTACAATTAATGGACAAATGCAGCAACCTCAGCCTGAGTACAACATAGGGATCATGAACTCAGATACCTAAAATCTGAGGGTCCAGTTCTTCCCTTCAGGGAAGACAACAAGACCAAGAGCTACTGCTGATGACAAGGAGAATCTAGAATGGATATTAGAGGAAGAAAATGATGAGCATCATTTGTGGCCCTGAGAACAACTGTCGTAGAAAGGGCTATATAGATGGCTCACTAACCTTCCAGTTGTACGTTTCCTCTACAAAAAGAGACCTTCCAGAATTCTGGAGAAGCTGCTCTCATTCTTACAGGAAGAAATGGATCTATGTGTTACAAGGTCCCACTCAGGAGTGATGGACCTGTCCCCTGTACTTACCCAGAGTTCTGCCAGTTAGTGGCCTTCAGCTCTCTCCCATCAGCCCTCTCTGGAAACTGTCCCTGGCTGAAAAGAGCCATTTGGCTCAGGTCACATTCCCTTCCCAGGGCTGCATCCAGTGATTGGTTTGTACAATAGGAGAAGGGATACAAAAGCCTAGCCACTCTGCCCCCCAGCCCAGGACAACTCTGAAGGGTTATCTTGGGTCTAGAGCTCCTTGCAGGGCTGATTGAGACATTTATTGTGACTACATCACAGCCAACTTTTCCCCCTTCCCAGTTCTGCTTCCTTCTCTCCCCTCACAAATATTGATCCTGAGAGCACCCTTTAATAAACTCCCTGCCCAGCCGGGCATGGCTCAGCGGTTGAGCATCGACCTAGGATCCAGGCGATCAGGGTTCGATTCCCTGTCAGGGCACATGCCCAGGTTGCGGGCTTGAGGCAGCTGATCAATGACTCTCATCATTGATGTTTCTCTCTCTCTCCCTCTCCTTTCCTCTCTCTGAAATCAATAAAGATATATTTAAAAAAATAAAAATAAATAAAAAAATAAACTCCCTGAACACTAATCTCTATGCCAAAGTCTACTTCTCGGGGAATGTGACTTATAGTAATGTTACTTTTTCATGTTATGTTTAAGTAAACATTGTGACTGTGTCCATTCATTCATTTGTGCATCCATTCATTCATTCAAAATATTTCTTGAGTGCCAAATTTGTACCAGTTCTGTTCTAGGCTCATACTGGTAAGTCAGACAAGGTCTCTGCTCTCATGCAGGTTGCATTCTAGAGACAAGAGATACATAACAAACAAATAAAGAAATAATGAATAAAAGGACTGTCAGAAGTTTCTATAAATTACATTGCACCTTCTTGACTTGCTTAACATATAATGCCTATAGTGCAAAATTGTAATGCCTGGGCAATCTTTTAAATCCACCATAGAGCTAAAGTAAGAAATGAATAATGACAAACAGCTTGCCTTAAAAAATAAGAAAACTAAACAAATTTCCAATGAGGCCTTGCTAAAATGCAACATAACATTTGTCCAATATGAGCTAAAGGTCAGTGTTTTTTCTCTCTGGTAAATGCTGCTTTGGGAGAAAAATCAAAGCACTTCCTCATTGTTCAAAAACAATGCTCCCATTAGTAGAACTTTAACAGTATTTAAGCGGTTTCATTCCCCTTGCATATTGCCATCTGCGTATTTTTCTTTTTTGAAAAAAATTTATTGAATTTATTTGGGTGACATTGGTCAATGAAATTATGTAAGTTTCAGGTGTACAGTTCTATAATACATAGGTTTAATAGCCTCAGATCTTTTAGAACATGAAAACAACAACCTTCAAAAGCAAAGACTGCCTTGAACTTTGTATTTTATCAAATGGAAGCTCTTATGTGTATTTCTGAACCCCTTGGCTTCTACTTCTGGAAGGATAAAGAAGATGAAGACACTGGTGTGCTAACTAGGTGGTTTTTGCTTTTTTAAAACACAGTGAATTATACAGGTCTCTGATGAGCTCTTGGGTCTTAGCTAACCAGTTTTTAAAGAGGGCATCACTGAATATTGGATTTGTCTTCATAGCCTCATATTTATGTTCTCTTTGCTTATCTCATCCCAAAAATAACCAAGCGAGCCTCTTCTGAGATCTCTGGGGGGTTTTCTGGTGAGGTATGAAGAGGTTTCTCACCACTCCCTCTAACCTTGGGTCACTTTATTTCTACTGGTTCTTTCCCGTCCTTATTTAAGTATGCTCAATGCTCTCCCAAGCTAAAGAACAAAACAAAAAACTCATCTTCAACCCTATGGAGACCTCTAGCTGCTCCCTGTGAAGAATAGTATAAAGTCTGCCCCTTGACTTCTCCACTCTCTTACTTTTCAGTCTCTGTACAATTTCTCTTATCGTCCCCAATACTTAAAAACACCAAGATCAATGATGACTTTCTTGCTACCAAATCAAATGAACCCTTCCCTTTACAGTTCATATTTAGAAGTATTTGAAACATTGACCACCACTCTGATATTATTTAAACAATTTTTCTCTTAGCTTGAAATTTATTACATTAAAAAAGGCTTTTTTTTTGGCAAAGGTCCAGGCCCCTGGTTTCAAACTCTGCTACTCCACTAAGTATCTACATCATCCAAGGCAAGTTACATAATTCTTTAGCCCCTCAATTTACTCCACAATGGAGAATATAGTAGGGTTATTGTGATGATTAAAACAATTAAATCTAAAGGCACTTAGAACACAGTACTTATCAGGCTTGTTGTAAGAACTCAATAAACATTAGCTATTATTATGTTTGATTACTTCCCTCAAAAGCCTTCCTCAAATCCTGGCCAATGAGGTTGGATGTTTAAGACTTGCACTTTGAAAGACAGATTTGGTGGTCTAGACCACAGAGTTGACATAAAGGAGGCCCCGACAAGAAGAGAAAGTGAAAGAAACCTGATTCTATCAAAGAAGAAGGCAGACACAGAGTCAGACATAGAACAAAATGATTAGAGAAATGTTCAGATTTCTGAATTGAGGAAGTGTTAGGTAAGGTAGATGGAGAGTTATTTTGATGGGGTATGAGCCCCACTTTCTGGCCACTTGGGTGGGTTCTTGGGTGTTATGGATGAGTTCTAAAACTTCCTGTGGCTACAGCCTACCCCCTACCCCAAGACAATGGAGAAGGAATTAAGCTGGGAATCATTGGATTGGTTGTGATGAGGGCTAATGAGCCCTGAACAGAGGTTGAGGTGGGCCACCCAGTCTTGAAGACCTAAGGAGGACCTCCAAGAGACTCAAGGATTTTTAGTGCCACGGAGAGCCCCGAAGGAGGGCTTTCAGTCCAGGTGTGTCATCAGCTCTGACCAAGCTGAGAGAGATCAGATATTGGGTTACACTAGCTGCTGACTTTAGCTTTGGAGCCAGTGAAGGGGCCCAGAGGACAGCATGGAGACATTGCTTAAATCCAAGGACCTTTTCATTCTAAGGTCATAAGGTCCCTTGAGACCTGATGATTATCTCTCCCACATACTTCCTGAATCTCTCTTCTTTATGCCTGGCAGAGGAACTTCACTTCTTGCCTGGGTTCCTGTAACAATAATGAGTGCATCTCTTTTCAGGCTGGCTGCTTGCAAACCATTTATAACACTGTGGCTGGACTAAGCTTTCCTTTTTCTCAGACTGATCTTTTAAAACCACAAATCCATGTAACTTTACCACTGAAAACAATTCAGTGGCATCCATCATTTTCCTCAGAAAGCCAGAATCCTTGATATGGGTTATAGAACCCTTCAGAACTTGCTGGCTTCTCTAGCCCCACCCCTTTGCCTCCCCTATTCTTCTCTAGACTCTTGCCCTACTGAACCACTACTGACTCCGCCCTGTTGCCATGCTGACCCCAGTGTCTCTGTGCATGCTGTGTCCTATTCTAAGAACATTCGTTTTCCATACTTACTCATGCCTTTACCTGGATAAATACATAATTATTCTATACGATTTTTGTGACAAGTCTTTTCTGACTCTGAGTCCTGGGTAAGATACCTCTCCTCTGTGTTCTCATAGCACAATATACTTCCCCTACCGCAGTGATAAACGCTTTCCACTAGGGTTTATATTCTGGGGAGATTGTTAAAATTTTTATAAGACCCAGTATTTAACATCTCTCTATCTCACCGTGGCTTGGAACCACAGAGAAAAGAAGACAAAGGAGACAAGCTTGTCTGTCCTCAGCTTTTAACCTTTAAAACTGTATTGGAGGCCATGGCTTAAATGAGTGGTTTTCTAACTCTCCCTTGAACTGAACTATCCTTCAAGAGTTATCTGGCCCCACTCCCAGGTGAGACCAGGAGCAGGTGAATCTCCAAGGACAGAGAAGGAGGAGAAGCAATCTATACTTTCCCAGGTCCTTCTCAAAAACTCACCAATCAGGGAAAGTCACTCTTACTTTCTTGGAAAAAGAGAGTGAGAGGATTGGACAAGAGACCAGAAATATTATGATAGTGAAGATCCCACCATTCCACTTGGCAGCATAAAGCCATGGGTTAGGATGGCTCTTATCCCCCAGCCTCCTCAATAGTGGAAGGATGGTATCCTATTCAGTGTCACATCTCTCCCACCTAGCATAATGCCTGTCAGAATTGCAACTTATAGCACGTGTTTATTGAAGAAACATCTCCAATAGTTTTTATATAGACCTACCTTCATAAAAGATTTGGGCCAAATGACCTCTTGGGATTTCCTTTCAGTGTCATAATCTAAAGGGTTAACTCCTAAGTAGTTGCACTTTTTTCAAATGTGTTAGTATGTGTTGATCACAGTGTAGTGTCCTATATTTTTAATCTAGTCAACATGCACTGTCTCCATGTCCTGTCCAATGATTTGAAAAGATTTTGTATTCAGATATCAAGAAATTTCACATAAACCTTTGCGTTTCCATTGTGTCTGGAAAACTCAGAAAAGATGGTAAAATGGGCTTATATTCTTAAATACTATACACACACTATTTGAGAACTGAGCAGCCCCTTTAGATGGGAGATGACCTTATGTATATTCCTCAGTGTCCACCCCATCCCCACCCCACTTTATTACCCTAGATCTAGCCTCATTCTATTTGATTATGTTTCAGTGGCCCCCAAACCATTGGATTTTGTGACTCCTGTACAGTTTTAGAAAAAATACAAGTTTAGATTTCCCTGTCATATTCAAAGTGAGTTTTTTCTCTGAAATATATAGTACACAATTTATCTTCCCTTTTGAAAATTTAATGGCTGTCAACAGGCTTCATTGCTATGGAATATCTTCAGAATGCATTAAAGTTTGATCTGACTTGAAAACAATTCATTATAGGAATCATAAAGGAAATTCATATATTGCATAAAGCAAGGCATATTTGCTAATGGAAAAATTACTTGATTTCTAGAACTTAGCCATTTTGCTGTGTTTGCAGCTAGTCGCTAGGTGTGATTTAAGACTTTCTTTTGCCTGACAATTTGTCTGAAAGGTGATATTGCTGTCCTTATAAAATGAGGGCAGTGATTCATATTAGCTTGGGTAAATGGTGTGTTTGCAAAACACTTGGAGTTTCTCTTATCAAAGGGGCTATTCAAATTCTCTGAAAGGAGTAAGGAGATAATTGTGATCTATGATCATAGAAATTCATATCACACATGAGGAAGCAATACGTGTATTTATAACTGAAGCATTCACAAGGATTCATGTCATTCAGAACCAAGGTAAAGGGGTCTCATGTCAGAGATAGCACTATTAGAAGCCAGATAATTATAGAGGTTGTTTAATTAAGTCTTTACTGTGAGGAGAATGCCATTGACACTTCATTATTTTGATACTGAAACACAATTGGGGGCTTTCAAAATGTGGACATGAAACCACAAATAGATCCCCTCCGTTCTTTGTGAAGGAAGCTTCTATTTCTCTATTCAAACGCACTATCTTCTGGGGATGGCCTTGTAGTTCTTTCCTAATATATGTTCACACTTTGTCCCTGGGGGTTTATGTCTATGTGAATTGTTAATTTCAGTTTTCATAATTTAAGAAATTATATCTTAAACACTGGATAGGAAGTGTTCTGAAAAATAGATCACCAATAATTTATTAGAATCATTTCATTCAAAACAGAATGGCACACTCATTATTGGAGAAAAGAGTCTTAAAATAGATAAACTGCTATTTGATAGAAGGCAGACCAAGCCCAAATCCAAGGATTCTTCATAGTTGAGGTATATTTTAGAGAAACTCTACTGGTGATAAATTCTCTCAGTTTTTGTTCTTATTTCACTTTCTTTCTTCTTTTAAATTTATCTTTATTGTTGAAAGTATTACAGATGTCCCATTTTTCCCCCCAATTGACCCCCTCCACCTTGCTCCCACAACCTCCCCAGGCCTTCCCCCGTTATTGACTGTGTCCATGGGTTATGCTTATATGCATATAACTCCTTTGGTTAATCTCTTCCCGCCCTCTACCCTCTTCCCTCTTCCTCCTTCCCCCTGAAATATGATCCTCTGTTGCATGTGTCAATGTCTCTGGATCTATTTATTTCATCAGATTCTTTTGTTCATTAGCTTCTTCTTAAAGAAGACCCTTTAACATTTCCTGTAGTGCTGGTCTGGTGGTGATGAATTCCTTTAGCTTTTCTTATCTGTGAAGCTCTTTATCTGATTTTCAGTTCTAAATGATATTTTTGCTGGGTAGAGCAATCTTGGTTGTAGTTCCATGTTTTTCATCACTTTGAATATTTCTTGGCACTCCCATCTGGCCTGCAAAGTTTCTGTTGAGAAATCAGTTGACAGTCGTATGGGTGCTCCCTTGTAGGTAACTAATTGCTTTTCTCTTGCTGCTTTTAAGATTCTCTCTTTGTCTTTAACCTTTGGCATTTTAATGATGATGTGTCTTGCTGTGGGCCTCTTTGGGTTCCTCTTGTTTGGGATCCTCTGTGCTTCTTGGACTTGTAAGTCTGTTTTTTTCCCCAGGTAGGGGAAGTTTTCTGTAATTATTTTTTCAAATAGGTTTTTAATTTATTGCTCTTTCTTCCCCTTCTGGCATCCCAATAATAAGAATGTTTGGCCTCTTGAAGTTGTCCCAGAAGCTCCTTATACTATCTTCATGTTTCTGAATTCATTTTTCTTTTTACTCTTCTGGTTGGGTGATTTTTTTTCCTCATGTTCCAAATTGCTGATTTGATTCTCGGCATCCTCTACTCTGCTGTTGACTCCCTGTAAATTATTCTTCATTTCAGTTCCTGTAGCTTTCATTTCAAATTGGTACTTTATTATGTCACCAGTTTTCTCAATTATTTTTATCATACTCTTACTAATATGGTTGAGCATCCTTATAAACAAAATTCTGAACTCTGTATCTGTTAGCTTGCTTGGATCTATTTCATTTAGTTCCTTACTTCTAGAGATTTCTTCTGTTCTTTCCTTTGTTACATGTTTCTTTGCCTCCGCATTTTGGCTGCTTCCTGGTGTTTGTTTCTATGTATTAGGTAGAGCTGCTATGTCTGCTGGAATTTGTAGAGTGGCTTTGTGCAATAAGTGTACTGTAGGGTCCAGTGGCTCAGGCTCCCCAGTCACCTGAACTGAGCCTTCTAGGTGCTCCCCTGTGTGGGCTGTGTGCTATGACCTGTTGTAGTTGAGCCTTGGCTGCCGTTGGCATCACTGGGAGGAATTGACCCCCAGGCCAATCAGCTGTGAGGACCAGCTGCAACTACAGCCAAAAAGCTGCTGTGCTGGAGACACCCCTATGGTGCAGGATTTACTTCAGTGAGGCTTTGGTGTTCACCAAGTGTGCCTCTTGAGTGTGTCACTCATGGGTGTGGTAGGGTTGTAATCCAGTGTGGTGGAGTCTGACCACCAAGTGCACTGTCTCTGGGGCCTCCCGGGAGGTGCAAAGTCAGCCTGTGCCAGTGCCTTGCCCAGGGCCACCCAGCATGAGCTACACAGCAAACTGTGATTGGCTGCTACTTGTGCTGGGCTTGGTGGTGTCCAGGAGAGGCCATGCTATGAGCCAGTGCAGCTGCCGCTAGGGCCAGGCCTGGGGCCACTTATCAAGCTGTATGGGGCATGCTCTTGCTTGTTTGAGAGATTTAGGAAAGTCCTAAGCATGAGGCTGGAGAGGCCACTTGCATAGAAAAACCCCTGGAAATGGCCTGGATGAGCTGCAGGTGGGGAGGGGCGGGGCCTCTGGGAATCAGGGGGCAGGGCCAGAGGTGTGAGTCAGGTGCTGGGGACTCAAATACGGCACCTGCCCTCGGGCTGTGTGCGGGGAGGACTCGCCCAAGGAGCCATGGCCTCCGCCAGCCCTTCTGCCCAGGAGGAAGCCGCCCTCCGCCTCTCGCCCGGATCTCAGGCAGGTTAGTTCCCCCCGAGTGTCCCGGGTCCTTTCAGGCCGCTGCCCGGCGCTGGGCTCAGAGGGAGCGTCCGAGTGAGTCTGTGCTGGGCCCTTTAGAGGAGCTGCTGGGGCTCCCGCAGCCTCCACGACCCTCAGGGACAGTCCCTACTTGTTTCACAGCCCAAAGGTATGGGGACGTCTCTTTCCAGCCCTGGAGCCCAGGCCTGGGGCCTGCTGTGGGGCTGGGACCCCTCGCTCCTCCGGGAAACCTCCTCTGCCGAGATTCCCTCCCGGGTTTCAACCGTGGCACTGGGTGTGGGCCCGCAGCTGCGTCTCTGCGATTCAGCCCCGTTCCCCCTGCGGTCTCGGCCCCTCCTATGGGTCTCTGTTCTCCTTCAGCTCCCTGGTTGTGGGGCTTCTTTCAGCCCGATCTCAGGAGGCTCTGAGTGACGGTGGTTCTGTAGTTTAGTTGTGATTTTGATGTGGTTGCGGGAGGCGGCGGGTGCAGCTGTTACCTACACGCCATCTTGATTCCTCCCACCTCACTTTCATTTTAAAGGACGATTTTGCTTTATGATGTTTTGCTTTTGAATAGTGAAGGAAACCTGCATTTTCTTTAGCATTTTAACTACACACACACACACACACACACACCCATATAAATTTCTAATGCTTGGATCACCTGTGAATTTGTTTCTATTGTTACCCTTCACCTTCTCTTGCTCTTGTTTCTGAGTTTGCCTGGTAATTTTTTATTAAACCCCAGACATTGTGTATGAAAAATCCTAGAATCTGAAAATGGTGTTATCTTCCTCCATAATGGATCTGTTTAATTTCTGGCAGGCATTGGTGCAGGCATATATAAAGTTAGTGTAATGGATTGGGCCAGTTCAAGAATGGCTTTCAGTCTTGGTAAGGTCTTGTCTATATTTCTGATTTGCTGTTACTGCGAGAGAGTATTCCTAATTTAGGACCTCTGACTGAAAGCCTCCCAACTGAAGGTTCCCCTTCCCTAACAGCTTCCAAAGTCCAGGTTTTCTCGCCCCAAAACTCATATTGCCAGCAGCTGTGTTCGGATTCTCAGCCTTCTGACAGTTGCTCTATGCCTTGCTTCTCAGATTCTGTCTGCATTGCTTTTTTTTTTTAATTTTTAAATTTTATTTTTGTTTAAAATATTACAGATGTCCCTTTTTTCTCCCCAATGACCCATTCCACCCCGTTGCATTGCTTTTGATTTCAATGAATGTGTCAGTGGAGCCTCTTGAGGCTCATACTGTTTGACTCACTTGTCTCTTCTCCCCTCCTCTCTTGTACCTTGAATTCTCGCCACATTCATTATTCCTAACTTTCCCTTTGAATCTTACCTCCCAGAGAAACTTACTACTTCCCACTGTTTAACCATGTTCCTCACATCCCTTTCATTTCACTCACACAGCTCCCTCTTCTGAGACAGCTCCTGTGCCATTATGATTGCCTGGTTGTTAAACGTGTAGTACTTGTTCTTTAGAAAGGGTACCTGGTATCTTCTCTGAGAATCCAACACCAAATTGTCACTCTCTTTGAACTGTCCTTATACCCAATACACATTTCATTCACAGCAATTCATTGACATGTGTGTATTATATATAATATATGCACTATATATACTACATATAATATATGATATATATCTATATACCAATCTTACTAATTAGGTGAAATGGGGCACAGCAATTATCAAGGGCAAAAGAGTTGTGTATAAAGCCAACTTGTTTCTCATATAGGATGCTAGATTCAAGGGTCTGGACTTGCAGTATTTTTAGAAATAAGGCGCTTTTGAATTTTAATGGACTATTTAAATAAACTATGCTGAATAGAATGAGCGAATCTAGTTAAGGAGCATTCTGAGTCTACAAATCATCAAGTGACTATCATAGAGCTTTAAAATTCATAGAGAAGTTTGTAAATTGGTATAGGAACATCAGTGGGAATTTGTTCATTTATTCAATGGATATTTATTGACCTTCCACTGTAAGGCATGAGATACACTAAGGTACTGAGGACTTCACTCAACTCTAATTCATCTCAAATTTCAAACAGAACAAAGTCATCACAGAGAAGTAACACTCTTTCCATTTTATAAATTCTACTTAAAATCCATTAACCAATTTCTCTTTACAGGATAGCTTATTCTCTATCACTCACTTTAAGGTTAGCACCTTATATTTATATACTAAACATTACATGTTTTCACATGACAGAATATTTGACATGAGAAGATGAAACATTTCTTTTCAGTTATGCCAGTTTTCGTTCATGTGTGTGGAAGTTGTGGCCATTTTTGGAGGCCAACCAAGAATATCCTCAAGCGTGTATCAGTTGATGAAGTGTGGATTTGGGAAGAGCTTTTCCTCTCCTTTGTTACCAGTAGCTGTTATTGCCCAACACAAACCTGTGAAAGCATCCACACTTTAGCTTCTTTACTGTGCATTTTCAATGTCTACAAATGCAAACAGACAGATTAGGAAACTAGGCAGCCATTCCTTTTAGCAGGGCTTGTAAGTGCCACACAAATTGCACCTCAAATGCCTTCAGGTGTGGAAAGAACCGCATCACCTTTTGTGCAACTGTGAGGCCAATAATCAGCTTCAAGCTAAAGAGGGACTAGCAAGACTTCCTCTCTGATCGACAGAGAGATAAGAGTGAAACACTACCTGACTGGAGTTTGTCCATGGTCCTCAGACAAAATGACAATTTTAATGGACTATGGTAAGCTCATTTACCTTAGAGGTGAAGGAAAACCCTTAGCAATGAAACCTTCCTAAGAACCAGAGAATTTAAAGCACGTATCAGAATACATATTTATTGCACTTGTTGAATGAAAGAGAAATTGGTAGATAAGGGGCAAGGAGCCAGCTCCAGGATACGTAACAAAAAGGAGTAATTTTTTCTGTGCTTTGGGACACAGAGGTGCGGGAAAGACAGGCTCTGGAGTTATGGTTGAAGAGGGTATGCTGGGAAAGGAGTGTGGACCATGCACACAGATTGCAACCACTGATTTCATTCGTTAGAGCGTGTCTACAGGTGATATTTGAAGCTCACACTTGGTGAGGGGCTGTCTTGAAGCGGATGTCAGATACCTAAAAAGAAGGCTCAAATGCCACTCTCCAGGCTGTGCTGGGGATGCCTTGTCAAAGCTCTATGCCACTAGAGATAGTTTTGCATCAGTAGCTTCCTTGGTCTCACATTTAAAAACGTACCAGTGGAAATAGAATACCTCTGCTCTTTTACTGTGCGCATGAAAGGAACAGAGAAGAGGTAGGAGTGTTCTGATCCTCTGAGCAAGCTCCCAAGCACTTTCCTGTCTTTTGAAAACTCTGTGAAGTTTCCTCCTGACACACACATCTGAGTCACATTGTGTGCGGCGGTGCATTAATTCAGCACTTGTCTGCAGTTCACCTGCTGCCTGGTTGAAATGTAAACCTTTCGTGAGTTCTTTGTGCTACGAGGCCCATTCTCCAGCCTGGCCACGGCATGTGGATAGGGGCAATTGAAGCCAGTACTTAGGGTGGATTGACAGTAGATTGGTAGTCACATGGTCTCTGTTCTATTCCTTCCCTTTCCATAGCTTTTTGTCCCAAGGAAGTCACTTTGCCTCCCAGGACCTTTTGGAATCCATTTTACATCCCTTCATGTAAGAAGATAATTTTTCATGTGTTATTTTAATTTTTTAAAGACTCAAAAGGATTCTGTTTATGTGTAATTTAATATCTTAATTGTCTTACAACACAGCTTTTATGTCATCCTCAAAACTTATCAGTGACTTAGCAAAGCTTCACCCAGCTCAAACTAGGTCTGATTTGATTTCTAGAAATATTTACACTGCCAATAATAGTGGTATCAAAAATTTAAATGATAATTTTGAATAGAGATTTAAAGTGTGTTTTTGTGCCCACACCATGAGAGACTGTGGCTGAGCTGTTTTCAGGAAGCAAATCCTTCCCATTTCCCTACAAGGTGCTCTGTCTCCATCGATCAGTCTGCTCTAGTTCAACTTAGAGGGAAAGGAGATCAGCACTGCCACTAAATCATGAGGCAGCCAGCAGCGGAGTGGAGGGACAGTTAGTTGAATAAGGAGTCAGTGGGGTAACTTTTTTTTTAATCTGAGCCAATTCTATGGATGGATTCTTTCCCTTCTTGTTTTCTTTTACATTTTAATTTTCACCAAAGTAATTTCTATGATGACTTTAAAAGATCGAATTGCTCTGGAAGGCTCACTACAATAAATTGTACAGCATTTCCTGGTGCCCCTGTTTCTACCTCTAATTCCAACTCCCCAGGCCAACAGCTTGTTCTCCTGTCACCTACCTCTGTATTCCCATCTAAGCTTTCATGGTGCAACTTTGTTCAACTTTGCTGGTGCTAACCATTTTAGCTCTTCCCTTCTTCCTGGGTATATGGGAAGACTCCCGGTCTCCTCCAGGGTTAGATCTACCCATGTGAACAGAAAAGGACACAGCAGATAAATTTACGTTAAAAAAAAATTTATTTCCCCTCAAATACAATTCTGCTTGCCACCCGCTTGCTGCCGGCGGTGCTGGCTGCTGCTTTTTAGGCGTGTTGGTGTCCCCCTAGGGCTTCCTCATTACCAAACTACGAATCTCCTTCGCTCCCTTCCTGCGCTGGATGCCCGCGGCCAGCATTCCACCCGGTCCTCTTGAGTCACACCCTTGTTTTGCCGACTAACATGCTCCAGTAACCTCCTTCTGCCCTCAGACCTATTCCTTCTATTTCACCCTATCGAGGTTGATCGCAGTTATGCATGCAATCAGCAGATCTTAAAACTCAGACATCTTAGGCTCTTCCTCCCCTCCAACCCTCCAGGTGCAGAAATGCAGATTCCTTTCTATCTCATATTTTTGCATTTGTTCCCACTTTTCCATTCTCATTGCAACCCTAAAGTTTTGTTCCACTCCTCATTACAGCTCAGCCAGATTTCTGGGCCCTAACAAGAAGTAGAGTGATTTCCACTGCAAGACGAATGATAGACTAAAAGTGGCATTATTTTAATCTGTAATACTCTTAACAACAAAGATAAATTTAAACAAATTATCTCCCTAATAAAGAAAAAAGTCCAGAGGTATGCAGTTGCTGATGGCTTAGCTGGTCAGTGATATTACCAAGGGCACACACACTTGCTGTCTTTCTGCTCCGCCATTCTCAGTGTCAGTAATATCTCCCTCATTGTCAAAAACTGGCTGCTGTAGCACCAAGAATGAATTCTCCCCAGTCTCCTGGGCTCAGTTTGAGTTATCACTCCTCTGGCTTCAGAGCACTAACTACAGTCTTCCTTCTGTTATATTTAACGGTGAACATATTTAATCTTTAGGATCATTACTTTCTTATACCTGTATGTATGCAGTAACTTATACCTGTACGTATCCCCACAGTGTCTTGCTCAATAAATTTGCATTGAGTTAAATTAATTTAAATTAAATTGTTGAACTCAAGGTACTTGAAAAGAACTCTAACTCCAGACATTCTACCATCCTTCAAAGGGTCCTAATGAACTTATCTTTCACTAAAATGAGCTAATCTCATTCTTCTAGGAGGCATTTCACTCTGTGAATGGTATATTGCTGTTTGGTTGGAATGCAATTTACAGATTTGGAATTCCAAGAAGTTCAAAGCAAACAGAATACACCAATTGAAGCAATTTAAAACAAACAATATTATAGACACACTCACATTCTGAACAATGTCAACTGTTGAAGGAACACTTATGGAAGGTGTTAATTTCTTCTCCTTCTCATCCTTAAATAGTTTTAAACGATGAAAATAAGGGTTGTTCTTTCAAGTTACTTTACTTTTATTAAGTTACTCAGTTAATCTACTCATTCATTCAAAAGGGCACTAAACACATACAAAGTAAAAACAATTTTTAATGTAGTGACCTGGGAACAAGTTTATAATGACTATAACAAGTGCATCGATAGCTATAACTTCAGTTTATTTCTCCAGTTACTTGAGTAGGTTAGGTGTACAAGGAAGGGAATGAACGAGAGCCGTGAACCGTTTCTTTAGTATAGGGACCCTTGTGCCTTACAAGATCTCAGGTTCCCCTGAGCTGCCTCTTTCCACAATGGAAATTCCTACATGAAAAATTAAGCTCTTTGTCTCCATAGAATTAGGTCTTTTTTGGTTCTGGATGTTTCCTACCACCGACTTTTGACTTTCTTGAGTTAAAAAAAAAAATTGTGTCTGCTTCCCTTAAACCGCGTAATAGGATTTTCACAAGATTCCCTTCGTGTGCCATTGCCGACAGCACTCATCAGAAGTAATTGCTTAATTCTCACCCTCCATCTAAGTATAAACATATCTAACTCTATGAGATTACAAGTTCTTTGGTCTTTATTCCTAACTACTGATCATTTACAATGATTATTTTCTGATTAGTAGGGAAGATATTTTTCATTCAATGTTCTTTTATTATATAAACTTTATGCCTGTTTTCTCCTCCATAAAATGGGAATAATAGTCATGCCTGACATAGGGTTATTGAGAAATTAATACATGTAAACCATTAGGACACTTCCCTGTAGATGGCACATGCTCACTAGTCCTAGATTTTAAATTATAGCAAACATATTTTTATCTAAATGTCTAGTTCCCTACTAAATTAAAGCCAAATATCACTGAATTAATGGAAGATGCTGACTGCATTCCTTATCTTTGTTCTGTCTGAAGATTTAGAGTGACATCATTAAAAAACTGAAAATAAGTTTTTCCAAAATGTTCCTCTCTCGAAAGTATTCAAGATCCTTTTGATCTTGCATTATGGATGAAGCAAGTATACTTAGATATACTTATATATCTAATATAATTATATCTAATATATTATAGAAATATAATTAGATATTTTCATTTTAAAAATCACTGTTAGTATTTTATAAGCATAAGATTTTATGTCAATTTATACACGGGCTACCAACAATGTAGTCAAATTTGACTAACTTTGTTTCATCAATTAATTTTTCAAAGAACACAACTTGGTTATTAAAAATGTTAAATATGCATTTGGTTTTCATTAATCATTTTTATTTTATTCATAGTAAGGCCATTTAAATTATTAGAATTCTGTAGTTTGCATTTTTACAATAATTACAGTATTAGGAATTAGTAAATTTTTACATTGCAAGCATCTAAAGTTTTGACATTTCTATTCTAATTTTATTCTTGAGTTATCTGCATTTTGAGTTTCTTATTATATATTGTATTTTTTCTGCTATAAAAAATTCTTATAAAAGAAGAAAAATGATTGATGTTGTCCATTAGAAAGGAAAACATCAATTTTAAGCAAAATGGTAATTTTGAGAATTAATTTTGTCCACTTAATGTAGAGAAGGGATGTTTAGTCTGAACATTTAAAAGGACAGGATTGTCTTTCTAAGCTATTCGAATTCTTGTAAAATAGCCACTTTTTGAAACAGAAACATCAGGATTGTTTAGTTTTCTGTGAAGCAGCATGTTTGGTAAACAAATGGAGAGAATGGGGACATTTTTCAGCTTCCTACGAAACCTTTAGACGCATGACTGCACATCACCCCTCCAAAGGAAAATATAAATGAGAACAACAATTTAATCTGTCCAAACACACACATTTGTTAGAAACACAAAAATTATAGGAAGATCTCCTGCTACTATGAATTATTATCATTCATACACTTGAAATTTATTTTAAAGGATCTTTTTTCTCAGCTGTTTTAGAGCTTGTTTGATGTACTAATGGAGGGAAAATAAAGTTAAATATTACTTTTTTTTATTTAGACTTTAAAATGATATCTGGTTAGCAATCTCCCAATTTTTCAAAAAAACCCTTAAGAGTATACAGAGAAAGATAAAAAAGCATGTCAACACTGAAAATCAAGATTGATAATCAACCAATTATTTACATTAGATAATTAGAAGTTTTACTTTCTCCATGGGGAGAAGGTATAGGATTAGGAAAATTAATTTGAAGCTCACCCATTCTGGAAGAAGAATTGGTCTAAGGTACAAATCTACACCAATTTATGGACAATATCTAATGCTTCAGACACATTCTCAGGGGTGGACAGGGAGAACTGGAGGACTGGTGACAAGGAGATCTGCTGGAAAAGTTGTGAATGGATCTCTAGATAGATGTAGAACATGACAATGTTTGTCTTCCCTGTGGACCTCACTGCAGAGGAGTCTCTCAGTAATTAGGTAAAAGGTTAATTTACTTGCTCAAGGTCACATAGTTCCTGTATGAGGGAAATGGACTTCAAACCTAGGCAGTTTGGCTCCAAATCAACATTAGGCATGCTAATACCAAGCACATGCAAAACCTACCTGTAAGAGATTTAGTAGAGAAGTCTAATGTATAGGACACAGATTTCCCATAAAAAGCATGGTGGGGAGGAGCTGCGTCAGAATTCGGGTAGGGAGACACCCCCTTTAGCTGTGTATAAACTGAACACTGAGGGGCTGAAAATGTACTTAAAGTGAGTGTGTTTAGATGCACAACCTGGAGAATGCTTGCCAAACTACAATCCACATGCTGCTGCTGTTGCACCAAATTCGCTTTTTGGACTCAAGACCACATTATGCTTAAAAGTTGGAACCAGGGGAAGGTCTGGCTGGGGAGGTGGAACTTGTCTGTAGATGTTAGGACTGCAGGGAAAGGAACCAGAGCTCAGGATTAGCTTCCTGCACTCTTCCTGGCACTGGCGTCAATTCTTCTGTTCCTGGAGTTTGGCTGAATAATTCCTTGATGTTTTAATATTTGGGAGTCCAGCCTAGAATAGATTAAAGATTTAAACACAAAACATGGCATTTTCACTACTTGTTAAACTGGAAGAATATTATCAGAAAATATTTAACTCATCACAGAATTGAAAAGAAATTTAAAATCATAAAATCAATGCAAGTAATAATAAAAGACATTTGAGAGATAAACATTTCACATTTCAGAACATCATGAACAAATTCAAAGGAAAATGGAAAACTTATAAAATGTATTAACTGCAGAAGAGCAGGCAAAAATTCCTTAATAATAACAATGATTATATGCAATAAGAAAAACCACGATTTCCTGTAAGGAAGAAGGGAACTAAATCAGCAATGAATGTTTTACCACAGGAAGATGTTTGCATAATCAGTATGTACTGTGAGCCCTGGCAGGTAGCTAATCTGGTTAGAGTGTCATCCCAATATGCCAAGAGTGTCTGTTTGAGCCCGTCAGGGCACATACAGGAATCAACCAATGAATGCATAAATAAGTGCATAGCTCAATCTTTTTCAAGATTTTAGAGAAGTTTGGGTGGTAGCTGTGAATAAATGAATACCAAGAAGTGCTTTGAAATGCCATTGAAGAGATCATTGGTGATTTATCTGTTTTTGAAACATTTTAAGTAGTTATGCTATATTGGCCTGTGCAATCTTTCCATTACTTGATATTTATTTTAAAAATAAATAGCTTCTTTTCTAAAATAATTTAAGGCAGTTTACAATACCAAATATGTTCAAGAAATTATAAAATATAAATGGAAAATCAGGGCTAGTAAAAAAAATAAAGGAAGACTCAAATAAGCTATTAATAGGCATTGCCATGACCTACATTATTCAGCATTAAACTTGACTCATAGGTCTCTCACTAGCACAAAAGAAAACTCATTGAAAGTGCCATAGGCTGCATTATCAGGAAGGAAATGTCATACTTGGGAGGAAGCTACAAGTGAGAGGGGAAAGGGTTATAAGAGTGTTTGAGGAATAGAGCATGTGTGGTTTGAAGTCCTCTTCAAGAGGCGATTATGGTTAATGCTTCTCTGCTCAACGTTCTTGTGGAATTACCCTCTGAGTAATCCTCCTTGGGTCTCTCATGTTTCTGCGTGTCCTCCAATTACAGGCACTGATTACCTTTATCTTTACAGGATGTTTAGGTAGCAAACAGCCTTGGAAGATAGAGATAGTGCCTCTGTCCAGAGCAGAGGCCAGGTTTGCTTCTTGTAAAGTGTATTAAAGATAATTTATCCCTCTGGAGAAAAAAGTAACATGGGTTTGCTTGCTGCCCATTAAAAAAGATTCAGATTCCTGTAAACTTGGGGTTCTTGAGCTGCGATTCAAATTCACTGTAAGTGCAGCGTCTACTTGAGTCCCCTATGTGACCTTTGTAGGACTTGAGAGAGAAGGAAACCGTGAGGAATAGAGTGCTTCTGCAGCCTGCTGCTGTGAGTAATGCAGTTCTTGAGCACTACCTGGAACTCATCAGGAAACTGTAGCAGGCTAACATATTAGCTTGAAAGTAGGGTAAAATGGCAAAGCCTTCACTGTTTTGACAATAGTTTGGAAAAGGGGGCTTTTCTTGAAGCCCCAAGGGTTTATAGGCTTGCACAAGGCTGTCTTTGAACGAATGCACCAACAGACTGAAGTGAAAGTAGAAAAAAGGAGGAAATCATTGATAGCTACTGGTAGCCCAAAATGGATTTATTTAAAGGAAGCTAATTATAGTGTACAGTATATGAATTAACCAAACAGGTTAACAAAAACAGGTAATAAACGCTAGCAAATTCCTGAAGGTCATTTACTATTAGATATTAATTAGTTAATATATGAAGCAATAGCTTAAAATTCAACTATTTTTAAACACCCTTTGGTTCATGCTGAAGAAATCAAGCTAAAAAGATGTCTTTATTTTTGTATAACATTTGTACATAATGACACCAATGCAAGGCATGCTTAAATCTTCACACTTCAAAGAAATGACCTTTAAGCCACACTTAGTGAAAGTAAGCTAAAATCAGTGGGGCATTCCAGTTGCCAAGGACACTTGTAATCATTTCCTTAATTGTTCTTGACAATCTTGTCATTAAAGATGTGGGGCATTAATTAATGATGGAACATCTATTCTTGGAAAAATAGGCCTTGGAGGCACAATAGAGAGCTTATTCTCTGAGCATTCTTTGTGAACGCTGTTTCTGCAGTGTGGGTCATCCATGCTGCACGTGTTGCCTGGATGGCATGTAAACATTTGGAGCACTCGATTGTATGAGAATTGGATTGAATAAAATCGGTGCTGATAATGCTGGAGATATGTTCAAAACCAATGTTCCCTAGAGAAGCTTTTATGCCTAGATTAGTATCAGTGTTTAATTGACAGCCTCTTCACTTGTTTAATTACTTGGCCTATTGTGTCAGGGAGAGGAAGAAAAAGACAAAAGCATTTGTGTTATGAATAGCTGCCAATAGGGAATCGAATGAGAGGAAGCTGAAACCCTGCTACAGAATACTATCTTTCATGAAGTCTTCCTTGTGTACCTTATGATTTTTTATTGAATGACTGTCCTTAGAAAAAGGGGAATTATTGAAATAGACCCTTTCAAAACACAAGTTAGAACCTTTGTATTTTTAAGCTACCATGGAGGACACACTCTGAGGTGAACTTTTTGCCTTCATGTACCTTTTGCTGTGAATAAAAGATACAGAAACTGAGATATGAAAACACATGTCGACAATTAATTCTTTATAGCTTTGAACTTTGGTATAAATTAACCCCACTTCTCAAAAGAAAACAGGAATTGGGATACTATGAAAACACACATAATTATTCTTTATTCCTTTAATTTATAACATCATAATTTACAACAGCTATTTGTTTTCTAGATTTTTCCAGAAGACTGTAATGGCAATTCCTATTTACTCTGCAACAGCACAATGATGCTCAAAGACATGGAAAATATAAATGGGTTCAGAAAAGGAGTTAGTCTCAGGTTGTCTCCTGTTCTGCACCATCCTCATCAGCCGACCTCTAAAGGTTGTTGCTCCCCAGGCTGATTTGAAGGCTCAGCCCGTGGCCCTCTGCTCTTTTCTTCTGCACATACTTCTTTGGTGACCTCATGACTTTAAATATCATCTGTCTCTTGATGACTCCCATGATTGTATTTCCAGCCTGGGTCTCTTCCCTGAACTCCACTTGGATATCCAATGAGCATCTTAAACTTAATATGTTCAAAACTTAACACCTTCTTGGTCCCCTCCCACTTTACTTCTCCCACAGCCCTCCTGTTTATTGCTCCATTTTCTCCAGACCAGCCCCTTACTCCTTCAACGGAAATAGATCCCAGAAACATTGTAGGCTTTTAAAACCTACACTGGCCACTGCTATCGTTACATGTTTATCATGTCTCCTCTGTGTATTTCTATAGTTCCCTAACTGGGACCCTTTTTTCATTCTCTTCTCCTCTTTCATGCTCTTTTTTAGTGGACTTTCTTTACCACGTTTTTCTCATCATAAAAACAGTCTGGCATAGGCGTGGACATGATTATACCAATTTTAAAGATAAAGAACCTGAGGATTAGAGAGGTTAAGGCATTTGTAAGGAATAGAATGAGATTTTCTGATTCCTATATTCTTTTTATTATACCACAGCATGTATTTTATTCAGGACATTAAATGTGTTAATTTAACAAAAATATTAGGCCAGTTGTTTTCCTGTCACCAAAGAGACTGACGGAAATGAATTCTTCATTTTTGGGCATTGGTTTTGTTAAAAACAAACCTGCACCTAGACTTTAATAGCCTCTTGTTCTATGTGGGTTGGAAGCCAAGCAAGTCACTGTCCTTTGTGAGAAGAGCAACAGGAACATTGGAGAGGAAGCCAAGAAAAAGCACAGGGAAAGAGCGTGACTTGGCTCTATCTGTCAAAACTTGATCTGTGCCATGGACACTCATTCATATGAATTTATGAGGTTTTTCAAAAGATCACCATTAGTGCCAAAAATCAAAGCCAAAGAGTCATGCTGTGTTGACTAATGTGAGGGACACAACAGAACTAAATGGTCAGTCAAGTCTCATAGTTTTATCAGTGTGCATCATACTTAGATTAATATTTATTTGGACATGATGTTTATCTTTTTATTTCAGTTTGGAAAAGGAATAGATCTTATAAATAATCTAATTTGTCTTCTTAAATTAGGCCTATATTGGTATGTGTGTGAATAGATGAGTATCTTCTGTGTGCTTAAAGATTTCTACACCAGAATTACCTCCTCAGTTCCAAATTCCACCAAAATGGTAGAGATCACTGCACTGATCATGTGCTGATTTTTGTACATCAATATGATGCTACCAGCCCACTGAAGTTGAGATTAGAAAGCACTTTCTAAGCAGTTATTACACACAAAGTAGATATTATTATTCCCAGCTTGCAGATGAGAAAATTGAGGCTCAAGTGGGTTAAATAACTAGCTAAAGTCATGCCACTACTAGTTAGCTGCAAACATTCTCTCTGGGCTCTATATCTGCAGCCTAGTGTTCTTTTCCTTTGCAATTATTAAAATAAAAATCTAGAGCAACAACAAAAAAGTCAACATCTCACATTTTGATACCATTTTATTTACATAAAAATGTAATAATTCCACATTTGTAAATACAGGACTTAATATATAGTTGACATCATATCATAATGCCACTTCTATGGAATCATGACTGTGACTTTATCCATAGAGAATATTATTCAGATTAAGTAATAATTGAAGATTATGTGCTTAATTTATTCATCTTCTGTTTTCCCACATGAAACATTCTTTTTTAAGCCCTAAAAATGGCTTTATTATTACTGAAAGTGGAGTTTCATATCTACCATGCTTAGTTTCATTTAAGAATTTGAGCCACCAGCCACTTTTATAATAAAGATTTGGTAGAATGTTATAGGACCAGCCAATTCTCTAAATAAAGGTTTATACAACATGATACCTTCTTAAAACTGGTAGGTGCAAACAAAACTGTTTATCTAATTTGTTTATAACACTTGTGTAGTACATCATAATTTGGCTGTATTATATACTCGGATTTAAGATTTACTATGCCAAGATTGCAGTGAGATTTCCTAGATATTTATCACCAATGAGAGAAACGCCTGTAATGTTTATCCCAGAAATTCACACACAGAATACAGTAACCTGCTGCTCATTACAGATTAAGAGGCACGTACATGTGAAATTCAATGCATCCATGATAGTCAAGGCCATAATTTGACAGATATGACTGTGATTCTGCCAGAGACACAGGTCTCTGTTTTAAAGCAAGCAAAAATGAGAAGATGGAAAGAAGAAAAAAAATCAAGAAGGAAGTCAAATGAAAAATTACTGATAATGTTTGATGGGTAGCAAAACCAATCATATATCAGTTCTATAATTATTCCAAGTTATAATTTAAGTATCCCAGTGGGTATCTGACTAAATTGACTATAATTGTCTTTATTACTCATCTTGGCCTTAATTACTTAAAGTCTAGAATTTTATTTAGTTCCTAAACACAACATACGAACATGTATAATAATTAAATAAAAATCTAGACAAATCTAGAATTCTCATCTCCAATTAACTCTTCAATCCTTACAAATGAGGATTTGTTGATAGTTTCCCATAGTTGAAGAGATTGAATTGGAAGTTCAGGGATACCAAGATGGTTAGAGTTTGCAGGACAAAATACTGGTGAGGAGAGAGCTACACACAGAGAAAATTTGGGAGATCTACATAGTTCCTCTTCTCACCGTCCATCTATACTTGAGCACCTGCGTGTAAGGAAACTATATGAAGCTTGGGACAGATACAACCTAAAGAAGCAAGTAGAGCAATCCCAGGAACTCTCAAACAACCAAAGTATAAAGCCTTGTAATATGTGTGAAGTTGGGTAAGCTAATCTGAAGGGTATTGCTTCAGTAGTACTTGATTCTAAAGGCTGCTCTAAATCTGCCAAGCGAAGTTAAAGGCGAGCCATGAAAAGATCAGATGATTTCCAGTCAACTTAATTGTATATCAGAATGGAGACTGAGAATATTTACTGAAATACAAAAATACCCAACACTCAATAAACTGAAGTTCATTTCTAGCATCTAATAAAAAACATTAGGCATGCAAAAAGTAGAAAATATGACCCATAAGATAAGCCAATAAATACAAACATATCAAGAAATGTCACATACTGTAAAATTAATAAATAAGGACACCAAAATTGTTTTTTGCTATAGTCTATATGTTCAAGAAGAAAGAGAAGAGCATGAACATGTTAAGAGAGACGTGAAAGATATTTTTAATTGAATTTTTACAAGGAATACTATAATAGCTGAGATTTTAAAATATACTGAATGGGAATAAAAATAAACTTAAAAAGGCATAATATTAGTAAATTTGAAGAGATAGAAAAATGATTGAAAAAGGAAAAAAGTCTGAAAAAACTCTACGGCTTCATTGAGCTCTGGAGCAACTTCCAATAGCCTCATATACATGTCATAAGAGTGCCTAACAAGAGAGGAGTATACAGAGAAAAAAATGGTGAACAAATAATGCACGGAAGTTTTAAAATTTGATGATAAAAGCAATAAACTCACAGATCCAAGAATCGCAGTGAAACTTAACCACAAGAAGCATGATAAAAAACACTATACCAAAATACAGCACATATTAGCTTGCTTAATACTAATGAAAGGGAGACATTGTGTTCATAAAACAATGATAAGAAGACAACAGATTTCTTCTCAGAAATAACAGCCTAGAAGACAGTGGAGCAATTTTTTTAAAAGAAACTATAAAATAAGATAAAATTAACATGCCATAAATATTATTCTTTAAAGTTGTACAATTTGATGAATTTTTTAGTATAGTTAAAATTTCATGCACCCATCACCACTATCTAATTCTATAATAATTTCAGCACTCCCAAAAGAACCTTGCTTCCATTAGCAATCAGTCTCCCCATTCCCCACTCCCAGTCCTAGCAACTACTAATCTACTTTCTGTCTATAGATATTCTTGTTCTGAACATTTTATATGAATGGGATCACACAATATGTTTTCCTTTGTATCGGGCCTCTCTCACTTAGCATAATTTTTGCACAGTTCACCTGTGTTTTGATATTTATTAATGCTCCATCTTTTTATGACTAAATAATGTCATTATATTGATATACCATATTTTGTTTATCCAGTCATTAGTTGATAAACATTTGGGTTGTTATCACCTTATGGCTATTAGTGAATTTTCATTTCAATTATTGTATTTTTCAACTCCAGAATTTCTACTTAATTCTCTCTATCTAATTTCTGTGTCTTTATTGATATTATCTATTCGATGAAACATTATTTTTATACCTTACTTTTTTAGACATGATTTCCTTCAGTTCTTTAAACATATTTAAAATAGCTGATTTAAATTAGGCTTTTTCTAGTAAGTCTAACATCTGAGCTTCCTCGAGGAGAGTTTCCATTAACCTTTTTTTCTATGTATGAACTATGCCTTTTTGTTTCTTTGTGTGTCTCATAATGTTGTTAGAAACTGAACATTTTGAATAATGTGGCAATGATGGAGATCAGATCCTCCTCCTCTCTTCCCCATGGTTTGTTGCTGCTGCTGTTCTGGAAATACTCTTCTGGAGAAACATTTTCTAAAGAACTAAAAGAAAAAACTTGTCAACACAGAATTCTTTACCCAGCAAAAATATCTTTCAAAAAAGAAGATGGCATAAAATTTTATTAAACCTACCAAAAGCTGAAAGAAATCATTAGCAGATCTGCCTTTCAAGAAATGTTAAAGTCTTTTAGGAAGAAGAAAAATTATACCAGATGGAATTCTAAATCTCTGTAAGTGAACAAAGGACATGAGGATAAAGTAACTGTGGGTAGAAATAGACTTTTTCTTATTATTTAAGTTTCTTTAAATGATGAATGTTTACAGTAAAAAATTAAATAACAATGTATTATGGAATTTATTGTGCATGTAAAAATATAATTTATGGCAACAGTACTACAAAGGCTGAGGGGAGAAATGAAAGTACACTTGTGTAAGATTACTGCTTATAATGTATGTGAAGAGACATAATATTACTGAAAGTAGACCAAGATAAGTTGAAATGTGTACTGTAAACCCTAAGACCATTAAATTAGTACAAGAGTTGAGCTAATAAGTTAAAATAGAAGCTAAAATGGAATCCTAAAAAATACTTGATTAATCCAAAGGAAGCATGAAAAGATTTAAACCCCACTAAAACAATAATCACATTAAATTTAAATGGTCTAAACATTCTAGTTAAATGGCAGAAAGTTTCATATTAGATGATAAAGTAAGTTCCAACAATTTGCTGCCTACAAGAAATATACTTTAAAAATAAAGACACAATTAGATTAAAGTAAAAGAATGGGAAAAGTTATGTCATTCTAACATTTTGTAAAAGAAAATTGAAGTCCTGCCTGATGTGACTCCATGGTTTGAGCATCAGCCCGTGCACAGAAGGGTCTCAGGTTTGATTCCTGGTCAAGGGCACATACCTGAGTTGCAGGTTCAATCACCAGCCCCAGTTGGGGCCTATGTGGGAGGCAACCAATCAATGTGTCTCTCTCACATTGATATCTCTCTCTCTCTTTCCTTTCCTCCCTCCTTTCCACTTTCTATAAAAAAGTCAATGGAAAAAATATATCCTCAGGTGAGGATTTAAAAAAAAAAAAAAAGGAAAGTTGGAGTGGCCACATTAATAGCAGACAAAGTAGGTTTCACAGCAAAGAAAATTACCAATAATAAAGGAGGTCATTTCATAAAGATACATCAAGAAAACTTTACAATCCTAAATATTTATGCACCCACTAACAGACTCAAAATATATGAAGCAAATATTGACAAAACTGCAAGGAGAAATAGACAAACCCACCATTATAGTTGGAGATTTAGTCAATCCTCTTTCAATAATTGATATAAGTATATATGATATAAAACTTGAACAGTACTTTTAATCAACTTGACCTAATAGACATTTATAGAACAATCCACATAAAGACAGCAAGAGATGTATTTTTTTAAATGTATACATGAAGTTTACCAAGATATACCATATACCTAAACTTCTTAATTCCTATACTCAAAAACATGACACAGTATTCCCTGGTTTTAATTTCTATCATTTCTTTTTGCCAAAGACCATGTTGTGATTCCATTTTATAACAATATCACTTCAGTCTCATGTAACTTTACATTACTTATTTTCTTGAAACATTTTTAATAAGGCTTTTAGGTTCCATTTGGAAATTTAGAAAAACGGTAACTTAGAATCATCTCTTTCAGTAGGTTATTTTCTGAGGCGTTTTTAATAGAAAGCTAGTTTCATTCATTTCTGGTTGATTCTTAATAGTATATATTTGATTTTATTTAATTCTCTTTAAAGAGCTTTGTGGAGTTTTAATTGACATTCAATAAATTGTACACATTTAAAGTGCACGATTTGATAAGTTTTTATATGGATACACCCATAAAAATCAGGATAATAAAATATCCATTATCTCCAGCAGTTCCTCTCCATCCCTTTATTATTCCTTCCTACTGATCCTGTCTTCTCATCCTCACACAGCAGCTCATCTGCTTTATGTTGCAATAAGTTACTCTGCATTTTATATAACTTTATATAAGTGAAATAATACAATAAGTGCTCTTCGTTGTCTGGCTTTTTTCCCTCAATATAATTATTATGAGATTTGCCCATGTTGTGTGTGTGTCCAAGTTTATTCTTTTTATTGTGGAGAAGTATTCTGTTGCATGGATATATCATAATTTGATTATCCATTCACCTGTTGGTAGACATTTGGGTAGTTTACAATTTTTGGAAAATAAACTTGCAAGTTTTGACACATAAAGCTGCTAAAGACATTTGTGTTATACAAGTTTTACATGGGCATGAGCTCTCATTTCTCTTGGATAGATACCTGGGAGTGGAATGGTTGGGTTCTATGGTAGATGATTGTTCATCTTTTAAAGAAACTTGACAAACTTTTACAAACAAACTGTATCATTTTCCACTTCTATTAGTAGTGTATGAGGGTTCTAGTTGTTCCACATCCTCACCAACACTTTCTATGATCAGTCTTTTTTATATTGGATATTTTAGTATGTAGGCATCGGCATCTCTGCCATTTCAATGACCATTTTCTTTGAATTAGTAAGTCTCTCTTCATATATTGCAGCTCTAAATAAAACATTTCAGCAGGCAATTTAAAGCTACATTATAAAAGATAAATATAGAACAATTAGTTGAAATAAAAACTGAGAAATGTCTATGAGAAATGGGTATAGGTAATCCATAAAAAAAAAAAAAAAGATCATCCTCAGTTATCTAATGCTTGAGATATTAGGGATTGTCTTGGAACTCTTGTTTCTCAGGTATTCTGTGTTCACCCCAAGATATATGTGGTGCTTCCTCTGACAGAGCTCAGAGTCAAAGGTCATACTTACCATTTCTAGCTAGAACACTTCAGGTTTGCAATCAGCTGCCAACCTTCCTAGGCCCTGTCCCGCTGTGACGAATCCTTTAGTCTGCATTCATCCTGGGCATGGGCCTGGATCACCACACAACAGCCCAGGTCACAGACCCAGCGTGGCTTCCCATCACACTGGCTTCAGATCCTTCATCCTCAGTTATAAGGGCCCTGTTACACACTCCCCTGAATGATTTCGTGAACTCTTCTCACTGTGCTCCCTACCGCATCACCCCTGTTCAGCTCCCAAGGCTTCCTTCTGTTCTTTGCCCTTTCCATCCAGCTAGCCTTCCTCTAGGTCTTCGTGACCTCACCTGCACAATTACCTCACTCCATGCAGAATGCTCATCAAGCACAGAACAACCACTTCACTCAAAGCTGCCCATCGGCTGCCCCAAGTCCTCCCTGGATCAAGCAAGATCATTTTCTTCATCATCTACTACATCCTTTGGGGGGAAAAGTATAAATTCTATTTTCTGCATAAAATCAAATTGCTAACATTCATTTAGTCCTGAGCAGAGGCATGATACTATAAATTTGGTATTCTTTTTTTTTTAGAAAAAGAAAACATGACTTCAGGTAATTATTTTAATATTGGTGCTTAGTTAAATAATTATTACTGCCCAGCCGGGCGTGGCTCAGTGGTTGAGTGTCAACCTAGGATACAGGTGATCAGGGTTCGATTCCTGGTCAGGGCACATGCCCGGGTTGTGGGTTCAATCAATGACTCTGTCATCATTGATGTTTCTATCTCTCTCTCCCTCTCCTTCTCTCTCTCTGAAATCAATAAAGATATATTATAAATAAATAAATAAATAAATAAATAAATAAATAAATAAATAAATAAATATTACTTTTCCAACTGGAATTTTGGAGGAAAAAGACTTAGAGATGATGAAGTCTGGTGATATTGATACATGACAGCAATATTTATTGTATGGTTCAGCGCTAGAGCTCATTCAGGTGGTATTCAGCTGGCTTTATTAGACTTGCTTCCCAAATTAACATTACTTTCCAATCCGTGGGGATATGTGAACTGATCATCAGCCGAATGCGGAAGGATACATGAATTAACTGCAAACATGATGACCTACCCAGTGGAAAGATGAAACTTGACAAGGACCTGGAGACAGGGTGCAAACTCCACCCAGGATAAGAATCTGGAAAGAAGCACATTTAAACCTTGAGAGGAAATGGTGAACTTGAAAATGTACTAACTAAAAAGCTCAAAAGGCTCAGCCCAACCTTCTTTGGAAAGACAATCTCTGTCTTTGAGGATTTCATAGAGTAAATTTATTATCGCTGCTACAGCCTCGTTAATAACAACAGGGACTCAAGCAGTCTAAACCGTAATCAATTATTCACAAATCAAATATTCCAAGTGTAAAAACAATCTTTGTGAATGGCTGAGACATGTGTAGCCCTGAGAATATGAGGATAACAGGTATATAGTCTCTGTTTTCTCAGAGCTGGTCACATGAAAGGAGAAAGCAATGATGTGTATAGCTGTATTTATATCCTGTATTTAATCATGAAAAATGCCACATTCAATTTCATTGTCCACTCATTGAAAGTTAGTCTGGAATAATTCTTCGGGGAATCTCACAAGTCATCCAGACTCAGAATTCAGTCCTTAACTACTCAGCTCTGCCAAGTTTTAAAATGCAATTTCAGTCGGTAAGGGTACTTTGAAATTTGTGAAGTCGAAATAGTCAAGACACGTATGTCCTGTGAGAGTCCCTTAGAAATAGTGGCACCATGCCATCTGAGCAGGCACAATGCCTTTCTTGACAGATGGCTGGGAGAGGAGGCAGCCAAAAGACCATGGATGAACAACAAGTGTGCTTGCTAAGGGCAAAAGTCCAAGTGGCGAATGTCGAAATTGTTTTCCACCCTAAGCTTGTAGGCTTGTGGCAAAGGGAGTGGGGAGTCAGTTGACTCTTGTCCACTAAAGCAAAATGACCAAACAGCTTCCATGACTATAGGAAAAGAGACCAGCAAACTTGGGATCGGCTCAGTGTCCCAACGTGCTATTCCGTATGCGTGCTGTCCTCGTAGCCTTACGTGAAACCTCCCTTTGCTGTCTGTTAGCACTGCATTTTATCTTGTTTTCATTTATAGGAGTTAAAACATGAGTGCCACGTATACACAGGCAGGCAATGTACTGTCTCTAGAGGGGTCAGGTAAAAAGTTATGTTGCACAAGAAGAGAAAGAGTGTTTATAAGACGTGAACTGTCCTTGATGGCTGTGACCTTTATTCTTGTGCTTTAAACCACTTTTGACTGAGTAAATGTGGGTATGACTAGTTTATAACCTTCTATCTGTGTAGTTCAAGTGCAAAAAGTATGTAGCAAACATCTTAAGATTTGTTTGCATTTGTGAGGGCTTCTGGAGCAAAAACCTGCAACTTATATGAATTTTGAGGCTATGCTGTTGAATGATAATTTTTACATTCATGAGGGTTTTATGGTATAATCTATGGATGGAACTTAAATTTTAACAGAAACACCATTTTACTGAAATCCAGTGTCAATGGGTAAAAGGTGTATGGGGTATGTATGTGTATGTATAAGGATGGTTTCTATATGCAAATGACTATATATGTGCATATATGAATATAAGAAAGCTAATTTTGCTGAATTTAGCTACATTAATTCCACAGACAATTAGATTTTCTCAGTACAAACCTGAAATAGCACCTAATTATGGCAAAGTACAGAGCAGTGAGGTTGGTATCAGGTCCCATTGTAAAACAAGGCCCTGGACTTTTAGATTTCCGTCAAGGGACTTTTTAGTTCTTAGAAGAGATCCTATTTTTTAATATTGTTATATATTCACAATGAGTGATGGTAAGAAGGAAGGAAGATCCATTTGGTGCCACAAAACCTGTATGTGTAAGATGACCACTACTTCTCAAATAATACCCCACCAAGTCAATGCTCACCCCCTCGTCCCTAAGAAGGTTTGGGAAATAATCACATTCAACATAATCTTTATCAGATCCACTACACTCTGTACCATATTATTATTGGGCCCCACTCATATCAAATACAATGTGGAGGTAAAGGCCTTTTTAAAAGTATCGTGTATTTCTGTGTGTTTTAAATAAATGAGAATCTTTGAATAAAATAGGACTGGGTTATTGGCTCAAGAAGTCTCCCATCTGCTGAATTTAAATAATACCAAAAATATTTATTACTTACTCTAAGACACAAATGCAGCTTTTTGAAATACATTCATGGAAATTCTTTCCAGACCTTCTTGCCAGATTTTGTAATTTGAGCATCTAGGATTGAAAATCAATCATGCTAACAACTCATGTAATTTAAATTTTTTAATATTATTTACCACATCCAGAAATATTTTTCCTTTCATCAAAACATAAATGTCATGTATTATAGCAACATTTCTTAATTGTTCATTTGTAGTTTAAAATAATGTTGGTTTAAAATAATGTAGTTTCAAATGACTTCTTAGTATTGTTGAAATTTCTGGATTATAATCTGAATCTAAATTAGAAGTGTAAATTTTTAATTAATTTTAATTTTTTTATAGTTTTAAAATAGAGCTAAAGCTTACATAGCTCTGGAAACAAAATCACAGTTTTATGAAAGTCAAATATTTAAAATGCTGAAAGCTAGCCATCAAGCTAGTACAATGAGACATCCATGACAGGTCTGAATTATTTAATTATTAATTTTAAAAAGGTATAATAAATAAAAAAAGAATTATTTAATTATTGGGGCAGTACTGCCCCCTACTGCTAGTATAGGAGAACTTGCTTTAGGTGATTATGACTCATTACCTAGCACAAAGCCTGTTCATTTAGGCTGATGCTCTCAACCCTGGTTGCGCATTAGAAAAACCTGGAAGCTTTAAAACAATCCTCATTCCCAGCCCCTGACAAAGATTCTGATTTGTTCACCTATGAACTGGCATCAGTCATTTCTATGAGCTGCCCCAGAGAGCTGAATATGCCTCATGTTAAGAAATGCTAGGTAAGGCACAGAAATAAAGTATTTACAGTAAGAAAAAGTTGTACCCTGTCCCCAGAGCGTTTAGCATGCCAGTTGTCGCAAGTCTCTGTCATTTGTTCTGCACCGCCATTTTCAGAAACATGATTTCTGGTCCCAAAATGTCCCTGGTTAACCATCAACCGGTTCACCACGTATGCACAGCAATATGTGCGACACGCAGCCAGAGGCACATAGACATTCACAGCTGCAGGCGCCGCTCGTCCTCCTGCTTCCTCTGGACCTCAGCTTCCTGCCACCGTCCAGCCCAGACACAGCTCCGCTGCTGTAGCTCAGAAGGCTCTAAAGCCGATGGGGGCGAAGAGGAAGGACAATGGGAGGGTGGCATTAAAACTGAAAACAGGAGTGGGAGGATTTTTATCTCAAGGGGTGTGTGTGTGTATGTGTGTTTCCTATCTTTTCCATTGGAGTGTAATTCCAAGATAAAAGGGATTTTTATCTGTCTGAGGACAATGCTTGGCACACAGTTGGTACTCAATAAACTTAACAGATGAACAAAAGAATGAATGCATGAATGAGTAGGCTTACCTGTGAGACTGGGTGAGGGAGAATCTGATTATAAATAAACGTCCAAGGCTGTGCAGGTAAGAACAGGTAAACACAAGCTGAATAAAATGAGACTACCCAACCAAAAGACTGAAAATATATACCACTGTTAAAAATGACAGAATGAGAATAATGAAAAAGGTAAATATATAATTCATATTGGGAAACGCTGAATTATATCAAAACCCAACTATTCCAAGACTGGCCTTAGAAGTTATTTAAGAACACATGACTAAAAGCAACTGTTTTTCTCTAAAAGTCCTTTTATATGATTGGTCACCTTGGAGTATTCTAGGGAACCAACTCATTTTGATAACTGGCAAATAAAGAGAAATAATCAGTCATTTATCTTGCCTTTCCTAGCCAAGCTACATCATTGGGTAACAAAATACTAGTATTCTTCTATGGCACTAGCCTAGTTCATGAACATGTAAGAAATTATAGTATTCGAATATCCTTATTTTTCAACCCACAGTGAATATTGTGGCTGGTCATTTTGGATCAACAGCTGCTAACAAGATAAGAGGAGTGATAATCAGACATTAGCTGCCTCTGGATGGAAGAACACACCACCACCTATGAAGAGGTCTTGTGAAAAATAATAATAAACCTACACCTGGCAGGCCTCTAATCCAAAACTCCAATATACAGAAACACAGAGGACAAAACTTATTAAACTATATCATTAGCAAAATCCAGGATGAAAGAAATTCTGTAAGACAACCTGTTTTCATCATGTGGGATATAAAACTGAAGATCATGGATGCAAACAGCAGTGTGGTGGTTGCCAAGGAAAGGGGGCAGGGGAGTAGGGGTGAAGGGGGCCTAATATATGGTGACGGAAGCTGATTTGACTTTGGGTGATGGGCATACAGATCTTTGTAGCATAGAAATCTATACCTGAAACCTATGTGATTCTGTTAACCAATGTCACCCCAATAAATTTAATTAAAAAATAAATAAATTACAAGAAAAAGGTCAGTTGGAGGAGAAATCTACAGATTAAAACTTAAAAGATATATCAACCAAGCACAATGTGTGCAACTCATTTCAACTTAATTCAAACAAAGATATAAAAATTAAGGTCATTATGATCACCTGGAATTTGAACACTTACTGGATATTGATATTAAGGATTTATTGTTTCAGGTATAAAAATAACACTATAGTTATATTCAAAATAACTTTAATCTTTTAGAATAAATACTGAAAAATGTATGGGTGAAATAATATAAGTGAAGTTTACTTGAAAATAATACCACAGAGGGAAATAAGGGGGGTGTGGGCACTTTGAATGGTCTTTGTTGATAATTATTGAAGCTGCATGGTGACTATAGAGAGGGGAGCACTATTTTTTTTTATTTTGTGTAGGTTAATCAACATGTGTGTTTTTTAATTATCTCATTTAAAAATGTGCTTCCTTACTAAGATGGGGGAGATTGAGGAAGGATGTTCATCACAAGCAATTTTTAAACAGAGAAGAAAGAAAGAATGTATAAAGAGGGAACTGGTTTTAATAGATGGTGTTGTGTCCATTGTAGGCTTTTTATTCTTAGTGTTTTTCTCAGAAAGTCCTTTTAAACAATGCCATATTGCCATCGAAGCCAGTCTGTCAAGAGCATTTCCTTTCGTAATGAGGAAGAAAGGAGCACGTATTGTCCTTGATGTGGGATTTGTGGGGGGAAAACAGAGAAGAGGCTACCTAAGTGTTGCTTCTCTAGCCCTTGGAGAATATTTATTCATCTTTCTAGAAATACTTTCATATCATTGCTACTTAGAAGGTGGGGCCTTTTCCTTATATTTTTTATATTTTTCTTTCCTTGTGGAAAATAAGTTATACTTACTGTTGTGGGGTTTTTTTAAATCCAGTATCATAAACTGTCAGGAAAATGTAAGTTGGCTTTGTTTTCTTCATCCCATCAAAATTATTTTCTCCTTCAGAGCTGGTGCTTGGTCCATAGAGGAGGGGTTCAACCAATGACTGATTTGGAGTTTATAAATTTAGTAACTGCTCTCAGAGATCCAGCAGAGGGAGCAGTGAGCAAGGATTTGCAGACCCCAAGGGGGTGAGGCTCCTTCCACCAGATAGATTGCATTTGGACACAAAGTCCCTCTAAGAGCCTGCTTCCTGCTCCCTCCCTGTTTCCCAGACCCGGAGCTCCAGGCTGATCAGTGAGTATCCATAAGCGAACCCTGCTTGGTCCTTGCCCCACAGTCCTGCGAAGATCCGTGTGGTAGTGTGGAGTCAGGGGACAGGAATCCAAGCTTCTCCTTTATTGTGACTTTAATTTTTATTCAGGGCTAGGAACTTCCTGTGAATTCTCTCCCCTTATTTAATTCTCCCATGCCCTTTCCTCTCCTCTGTGTCCATGTCCTCAGTCTGGCCAGCAGTGAGTTCATGCCCCTTTAGGGAAGGACAGGGGCTCAGACAGGAAGGCAGCCTCCGCTCTCTCCAGCCGGTGTCCCTTTACATGCCTGCGACAGAGATGGAGGGATACACCTCCCAGACAGCGGGCCAGTAGCTCCTCAGGTACACTCTCAGCGGGGACAAGGCTGCAGCGGGGCCTTCTGTGCAGAGCTGAGGGGCAGTGAGCTCTGGTGGACAGACGGTGGCACTGGGCGCCTTCTCCATTCGCTGACTTTGACAATGAACCAAGCCACAGAAAGAAAGGCTTACAGGGGCCATAGTCAGGGCGGATCCTTGGGGCCTCACCGGTAACACTCTAAGAACTCACCAGCCCAGGTCTATTAAATCTCCATTCTGTAAAAGGCAAGGGGGACCAGCACCAGCTTAGCTTCCCCGGGGAGAATGGGTGGGCCTCTCCTGGGCATCAGCTGCCTCCTCCATCTGCCATCCGTCCCACAGAGCCCAGGGAGAAGAAAGCTTGAGACAGTATGCCCCATTATAAAAGTTCTGTTTTTATTTAGAGCAATGTACATTAGTCCTCAAAGTCTCTCTTGTAAAAAGAACCCTCCCCTGCATCAGAAAATCTATAGATCAGTGCTTCCTGGACCTTAGTGTACACAGGGACCACCTGGAGAGCTTGTTGGACTGCAGTTCTAGAGGAGGCCCAGAAAAATTCATAAATAAAGCAAACACATATTTCCCCTTCATGTCCCAGTGATATTGTCTGTTTAGACTCGGGGGAAATGTATAAAACCGGGTATTGACAGACAGTGAGGTGAAACAAGGAACTGGAGTGGAGGGGTGGGGAATAGAGGAAGGGCAGAGATTCTGAAAGGGCCCAACTTCTTTTCTCAAAGCTTGGCCCACGGACCAGCCCCACTGGCATCACCTAGGAGCTTGGTGGAAGAGCAAAAGTGAAATAGTGCTATTGGGTTTTTCCCTCTGTTTTCACAGATCCCTGATGCTGGGATGATGATAAAGATGACGATGATGATGATGGTGATGGTGATAATAGTTACTGTTATTATTACTTTAAGGCTCACTCATTGAATGCATCCTGCATGCCAGCAACAGTATACATATCAACTTAATGCAAACAGCATTGTCCTTATTTTGCACATTAAAAAAACTGAAGCTGAGAGAGGGTAAGTAGCTTGTCCAAAGTCAGCTAAGTGCCCCGATCCAAGTCCAACTCCAAGCCTGACCCACCCCTTGGCCACTTTGCACTGCATTAACTGAGACCCGTCACCCTTCACTACCCCCTGCAAGATGCTCTCACTGCTTCTCTGCCTCCCCTGGTGCTTGCTCTTCACACAGATTTTTTTTATTACACTTGCTTTGCCTGTAAGGTTTGCATGTGACATTGTGCAACACAGCTAGTTAAGAGCCGTCATTCATTCTTGGGGGCAGTTTCTCTGTTTTGGCCCAGTTGGGAGAGATCACTGTGTCCTCTTGAGGCATTTACCAAGTGGCGAATTTTTATCTTAGAGGAAACAAGTTTTTTCTCTAGTGTTTTATTAAAGCATTTAATTTTTTTCCACACTCTGATTAATTCCTTTTATTTGCATTCTCCCTTAAAAAAGGAAATTCTCATTTTGCAACATCAAATTCAAGACAATTTTTCTGTAATCCATTTGCTGAGGAGGTGTTCTGATTTTCTTGTAAAAACAGACAGATGGATGGCTTTACTGAAAACTTACAGATTCTTATGGGTTAGCAGCAGCACTTTGCCTAGTCTTCCCCCAGTGCTGACATGCATGTATCCAATAAATATTTTTGAGTACATACTAAATGCCAGATGTTGTGCTAGGCCCTGGAATATAGTTTTAGGAAAATGTATGTAGTCCTTGCCTCCATGGAGTTTTCTTCAATCAGATATCATAGTATATTGACTTCTTTTCTTGTGGGCCTTTCTATATGACTGCAGAAAGCTAAGCATAAAGCCTGGGGAAAAAACAGATTTAAGGTTTTGCATGGATTATAGCATAGTAAAAAAGAGTAGATTGGGAATTTAGAGACCCAGACCATTTCTCCTTCCTCCCTTCCTTCCTTCCTTCCTTCCTTCCTTCCTTCCTTCCTTCCTTCCTTCCTTCCTTCCTTCCTTCCTTCCTTCCTTCCTTCATCTCAATCCTCTGCCCTTTCCTTGCCTTTCCTCTCTTTCTCATTAAATGTATGCTCACACTTGTGGATTTAGAAGGAATTTGGCATAAGACATCCCTGTCTTCACTGAGCTCTGAGTCCAGTGGGGAAAGCAGATCTTGGTCGTGTCGATTGTTCTGAGTTGGATGAAGAAGTGTAAGGTGCCATAGGCACAGGTCATAAGCAGACCTGACTTAGTCTGCACCTGAGATGTAGAAAACATAGTTCTTGATTAAGCTACCAGAAAGTTGAGTGATAAGTCATTAGATTTCTCTAGGCAGTGTGTGTGTGTGAGACATGGAGTTGAATTTAACAGTGCTTTTAACTCTTAAAGTTCTAATATTCTATACAGGAGCTTTAGCACAAAAATAGATAAAGATTGTTCATTATAAGGAAAAATTATAGTGTTTTTCATATATATAAATGCAGATAACATATGACATAATAAAGAGAAGTATGTATGTTTGTAGCATAGAACTCTTTGGAATAGAGAAGCCACTCTGAAACTAGATAATCTCTCCAAATTCAGAATTGTTTTGATACTACAATTCTCTGAGTAATACCACTCCCCCCCTTCCTTTCAAGTACATGGCTCACACATAATCACCTATCCTGTAAAGAGTAGCAACCAAATAATTAAAACAATAGAGTTGTATTTCTAAAACTTTAATTATGAATAAATATTCTTAAAGACTCCCTCCCCACTGTTAACTTAAATCAATTTTATGTATAATAATGTTACTTGTATATTCAGAGCCACAAAATTAGATATAAACTTTATTCAACAACCTAAGATTTAAAAATTATATATAAACAAAACTACAAAACCAACACTATTCATATTAACAATTAATTTAATGTAACTGCTGGTTTTGTTTCGCTACAACCATTGTCTGCTTGCAACATGAAATCATGCTGACCGCTGGGTGTGAGCTCTCGCCCTGGGCGTGCCCTTCCTGCTGAGGGCAAGGTGAAGACTTAGTTTCCCACCACTTAGTTTTTTGATCGGCTGTGATGCTGCTATTCACACAGCATGCACATCATTTGGTCTTCCTTGGCACGAATGCACCATTTCAGTCTCCTTTTTTTCCTCATTAAGACAGCACTGATAGGAACTGCAGTTTCATTGCAAAGGGGTTGAAGAGAAAATCATGGTACGCAAGAGGAGAAAGTCATCCTATGGAGGGGCATAGGCCCGGATGAGAGACTACAAAGGATACTTAGGTCAGACAGAGGATCCAATAGTCATTGGGAGACAAGAATGGGATTGTCCATTGTTAACCTGCAAAATCTGGAGCTCTGGTTGTCACTGCTGCTTCTGCTAAGAGCAGAGACGATGCACAGTGGAAGTCCTGACCACAGTACCTCTCCAGCTGAGTAGTGTCCTCAGGGATAAAGGCGGCTGTGAGCTCACTGCTTTCTCAGCACACCATTGGCCCAGAGCAGTAATTACCAACAGTGCTGTTATGAAACCAGCCCCATCTTGAGAAACTAGGCCTGCAAACCCTTTGAGATCCTGTGAGGGAAGAACTGCGAGAAAGTGAAAATACGCTTTTGTTTATGCTGTTACCAGTCGGTTGACCTTGTCTCAAGTTTCAAGTAAAAGAATTCTGGATTGCAACCTTGTCCCAGTGACATTTCTCCTGCAGAGGCTGACCAGTGATGGGGAAGAGGGCTGCCCACTGTCTCTGAGTCGCTGCTCTGTGCTGAGAGATTAATGGATGTGCTCGCATGGAATCCTCCAGCAATCTGATGAGATAGGGAATAGTGCCTCCAAGAAATGGGTCAGGAAACGGAGACCCAGGGAGAGGAAGTAATTTAGGTTTGGCAACAGCAGCACCAGGATTCAAAGCCACATCTGAGACCAAATCCTGGGAGGTGTCCAAGTTATTTAACTTCAACAAAGTGAGACCCTGTTGCAAGGAACATCTGGAACAATTCAGAGTAGACTTCAACTCCTTAAAGTGATGATGATTCTTCTTAAAGCAACTACACTCCCAAGATGCCAACAGACAAGGAAGCCAGGTTCCCTTGCAGGGTGAAAAAGAATGTTTTTGTAGCTTGCAGGCCATGTTTTATACAGCTCCTCAAAGGCCACAACAAAGGCTCCCAAACTATCCTGCCTGCTTACCTTTCTCTGTCACAGAGCCTTTTCTGACCTGAAGCTCATTCCCCTGGGCCCCTGTCCTCTGTATCTAGCAACCTGGAGGCTGAGTAATCATATACATGAACCAGAGATGAGTGGTCTTAAATCAGGAAACCCAACTGTCCTTTTCCTAGAGAACTTTCTATACCTTTATTTGGACTCTGTAAATCTGATGAGACTTCAGAATAAACACTTGTTCACATGCTTTTTCCAGTAAAGAACAATCAGTTTAGGCTGAACATTCAGGGAATATGGAAACTTTTTTTTTTTAGATCGTACTTTATTTAGCTCCCTGTCCATGATAAATCTGGTATTGTACTTGATAATAACCTTACAGAAGCGATAGAGGAAGGAGCTAAAATTCTCTCACCTGGATAACATGATTATACAAACTGTGGCTGCCTTCACCTTCATTTGCTGTTTTAAGGACTTCCTCTCACACAGACAGTAACACAGCCAGTTTAAGATGCTAAGTGATGTTTAACCCTTGGCATTTTCTTATTGGCATTTGATTTTTGCCGTAAGTAGGTCTTTTTTCTCTTAATGAGAACTGATTGATGCTTATGTTCTACCTAATGCAGTAGTAAAAGATTTAATAGAAGTGGAACATGATTGCTACAGTATATTTTCAGGTACTAAAGTTCGAGCAAAATGGAATAAGGGCCAGCTGGCGGTATCTACAAATCGTACTAATAGCTCCATCGACAGATGTTTAATGTACTTAGAGTTATTCTCCACATCCTACTGTTGCTAATACATTTCCTCCCATACCTCCTCTCAACACAAAAATTTTGAGAGGAACGGAAACATTAATAACCCCAAAGTGTTTAATTTTAAAGGATATTTAAATCTTAATATTGGTCATAGGTGACCTATTTGACCACTGGATGGCTTATTGCAGGCTCCAATAATTTTGTTGCCATCATTAGCAAAAGTTGTTAATCAAGAGAAGCCTTAAAAATATATGTTTTCTTCTTTATTTTTCCTTGGGTTGCACACTACCTTAAAGTTATTTTTCAACGGATCAAAAATATAAGAGTGCTATACAGGGATGTGTAGCTTTGGGTGTAGGTAAGGCTTCCAGCTGCCTCACCGTGTGTGAGAAGGGTGCTGGTCGGCCAGGGGGAGCCCCTGCTTTCTGTCCAGTTTTCAGTTCTAGTTGGTCCAGCAAGTCAGACTACCAAGGTGAATTAGACAATTCTAGAGAGTCACAAGTCAACCCCAGGGCATGTCTTTTACTACAGTGGCAAAAATAATGAAAAGGTGATTCCCACCTGGTACAGTACCTTCAGCTGGGAGATTTGTTTATATAATTATCCAGCTTCCATGTCACTAGGTACACACAACAGGGGCCTGGGGAGACGAGGAGCGGGGCAGAAAAGGCTCTTGACAGAGAGGGGTAAACAGGCAGGATAGCTGGGAGCATGGTGGTTGTGGCCTTCTAGAGGCTCCCTAGAGTGATTCCAAGAGGGTGTGGCAAGGGACGGGATGAATACAGGTGGGCCAGCCCAGAGAGGAGCCTTCTGCCTTTCCAGCTACATGGAAAGATCACTCTTGTCATATCCCTTGCCCTGGTTTTCCCATTTCTTCTCCTTTATCAAGGGCTGCCCCCTGGAGACAGAGGGCTGTGCTGACTTCCAGTTGGCCTTCCTAATGAAGAAAAGTGCAGAACAGGGGAAATTACTCGAGAGGAAAGACAAAAATATTAAAACAAGGTAGTATTCGAGGTGATGACGATAATGATTTGCACAAACTGCAAATTACAATTATGAAAACAATGATGTGAAAACAACTAATCAGGATGTAAAAATGTAAGCATGTTTTCTAACACTTCATGCAAAGGCAGTACTCATAGGTTGTATATTTTCTTTTTTTACTTACCTTTTTCTGGTTGTAATATCCTTGGAAAATACAGAAAAATACAAAGAAACAAAAAAGTACCATAAATCTTTTGCCATAGTAAAGGTTATATCTGGTATACTTCCTTTCAGATATAGACATTTAAAAAATAAAGTTTGGATCATACTTTATAAAATTGTATATCCTTCTTTTCCCAAAATATCAATTTTATGACTATTTCCCACAGAATCAAGTAGGCTTTATAGACTTGGTTTTAAGTGGGCCTATGGTCCTTGCTGTCTGGATGAAACTTGCCCCACGTTGTCATAAAGATGTCGCCATCCATCATGCAGCAATGTGCGGTTAGACGTAACAAGCTCCGTGTCCACGTAGAGGCATGATTGCACCTGAAATCCATAATCCTGAGTGGGAAGAAAGTAGAAAATAGAATGGGATGGATAACATAAAACCATTTATAATGAATCACAAAACGTGCATGCAAAACCACAATTTACATTGTACAAGAACATAGTAGCAAAGTATAGACACTCCCTTTGTGATACAGCTTTGACCATATTGACTAAGAGTGAACGTCCTATATACTCCGTCACTTACAGCTCCATGCTTAGGTGTAGGCCTGCAAGAACTATGGACGTGTGCTCACCAAAGGATGAACCAGAAGGTTCTTAGCAACCCTATGAGCAAGAACAAAACTGGGACCTGCCCAAATGACCATCAACAAGAGAGTGAAAATGAACAGTGGTAGAGTCACAGCAGTAAGAATGAACAGTCTTCAACTGTACACAAAAACACTGACGATTCTTAAAAACACAATGTTGAACTAAAGAAGCCAGACACATACAAGTGCAAATGGTATGGTTCTCTTTATTTAACGTACAAAATCAGCAAAATTAATCTCCTCTGCTGAAAGCCAGGATAGCGGTGCCCCTGAGCTGACAGTGACTAGAAAAGGGCACAAGAGGCTTGTGGATGCTAGCAGTGTCTGCTTCTTGATCCTGGGACTGGTTGCACCAAGTTGTACACTTATGATAAGTGGAATTGTCTATATTTCTGATATCGCAGTACAAAGGGTTTTCTTAAAGCTATATGTTAAATATATTAGAATGGTTGCCTGTCAAAGGGGAAATGAAAGAGAGTGAATGAATGAATTTCAAATGTATGATTTTTCAAAAATTTACCACTAAAGGACACCAAAGGATTTCTTAATTTTATTATGAGTTTTGGAAGAGTAAAATGCTTCCTTTTGCTTCAGGGCTCTTTACAAAACCCGTGGCAGAGAATGAAATTAGGTAAGCACCTAGATATGTCTTGTTATTATGAATTTGGGTAATTAATTTTAATAACCTCTCCAAACATGAAATTGATGTGTGGTAGTTATGGTTCAGAGGTTACTTACTTTGCCTTAAAATGTAATGTGTTGAAAATTGCACCTTTTTAGTCATTTTTATTTTTAGAACATAGCATTTATTTCGCTTTACTTTTTCTACATTTTAACCTCGACACCAACCTTTCCAAATGTTGTTAAATGTAATCCCAGGCACTTCCTGCTAGAATGAGGCATTTTTTCTTCCAGAGAAACCTAAACAGACTAGAAATGCTTCTGATTTTAATTCTCTACAGAGAGCTGCTAGAAGAGTCATTTTAGGTTCTCCCGGTGACATTTATTAAGATCAGAAGGTGCAGAGATAAGACCATCAGAAATGTTTATTTTACTTAACTATTTAGACCCTCCCACACCTGCTTAGCCCAGTGATCCTGTCTTGTAATTGCCTATATTAAGTGTTTAGGGGATATGAGGCAAAAACACACCAGCATAAGGAAAATGCATGTGGTTTTCTCTTACATCAGCTTTCATGGATGGTTTTAATTCCATTTAATGGATAAAATGGAAAGAATTTCACTCATTTGTTGATGAGTGTATTGCTAGGCATATAGGAAAGCTTTCAAGCTTTCATCGGGCACCCTAATTTTATATTTTAGTATTATAACTTTAATTAGAATCAGGATTTAATCCATGAATAATTTTTTTGTATCTTCCAATTCTTTCTGTTTTGGAAAGAACATGATAAGTTTTTCAAAGGAAGTCAACTTGCCTTCTTATGTGATTAAAAAACAACTTTACAAATATCTAGGAATTGAATCATTTCTTAGTATGTCATTGCTTTTCCTTTCAGTTTTAAGCCAAAACTGACCATTTAATGTTTGGAAACAAGATTTACTAACGTATAATTTCAGAATGTTCCCTTGTTTAATGAACAGCAAACTCATTCCTGTAACAAACGCCCCCTGTGTATCCTTAACTTTCCCTCATTGCTCATTTTTGCTGAAACTGAACCCCATCTCACAGTATTGGGTTCCAGCAGGCCTCATCAGGCTTCTTTGTGTGCATGTATAAATATTGCACAGTGAAATGGATACGCACGCATATAGCTCATCGTGCTCCGAGAACATTCAGTGAATAGGATCCCAGAGTCAGGTGCTCTGCCGTTTACCAAAGCCCCATGGAAAACCCTATGGCAGTAGCTATGCAAAGTTCTGGTTAAACATTGTCCTAGCGTTTGCACTACTCCGTCTGTTGTTTTTACGCTCAAGACTCAGCCCAGGTTGGAGGCAGTATTGACTTTGTAATTAAACCATTTTACCCTCAGAATTTTGTAATCACTGCATTTAAAACCATCTGTTGTGCTGAGAGGGTAAACTCTTTTTCCTTTCAAGGTAAAGAAAAAATCTACAGTGGCTTTTTTTTTTTACTTTCACAGTCCTGATTTTTGGGCCTTGATTTGCTAACAAATGAGTAGAAGAAAATTCTCTCTGAGTGATGGGAAAGGAAGCCTGTCACAGAATTTAAAATCAATGCAGATGAAAGTATTGCTCTTTTTCAAAGGTATATTGTTTCCTCTCGTACCTGCAGAGTTATTACTAATTTATTAGAGGATGAGCAGGGTGACACTAAAGATTTTAGTGTCCTACTAAAGGTTTTAGTAGGTTTCATAGTATTGGGAACTTTCTTGTTAGCTCACCGTGATATTTTTAGGACTCTAAAGTGTGCACTTGTTATGGGTAGCTTGGTGCTTATTATGGTGAATCAAGAGGGGCCATGAACACAAACAGAATGTTCAGGGAAGGGGAAAATAATTTTTAAATAAGTAGCTTAAGAAACGCATTAGCTTTGTAGTGAGGTGGAATCTGTAGCCCTGCCTTCATGTTCCCAGAAAGAAAAAGCAGAGAATGGCCTGATTTCCACATGGTGGGCATGAGTAATGTCTGAACTGCCATAGGTCACACCTTTTGGAACAAAATAAATTGACAAACAAGATAGAACCGCAGGCATGGAAGCATGAAAAAAACTGACAGATCTCAGAGGGAAGGCGGGAAGGAGGGCAGGAAGAGATGAACCAAAGAACTTAGAAACATATATGCATAGCCCTTGGGCACGGGCAATAGACAGGTGAAGGCCTGGGGTGGGGTGGGAGATGGGTGGAGGGGGGTAAAGGAGGGAAATGGGGAATGTCTGTAATACCCTTAACAATAAAATAAACTTTAAAAAATAAAAACTAAAATAAACCACACCTTTTGCACTTGGGAGATGTAGCAAAAAGAGTTTGAAAATACAAAGTCATGGCCCTGTCACTTTTAAGCTCATGGGCTTGGAGAAGTTGCTTGACCTCCCTAAGTGGAGGTACCCTCACCTATGAAATAGTGAAAATAAAAGCACTTTGGTCACAGGCTTGCTGTGGGCTTTTATGAGATAATGTGGTGCAGTACCTGGTCCAGTGCCCAGCGTGTAGGAAGCGTAAAGAAACTTATCTCTATCTCAATCGCTTGATCTAATTGAAACCAAGTCCTTGAGGCATTTCACTTTTAAGTTTTAGTATAACTCATCCATAAAAATAACTGGGTATAAGGTTTAATGGTGTACTTCTAAAGCAATTTCATAGATGTCTTTGGCTGCATCTATTTTATATGGTCATTTGGGGAGAGAAACAAAACAAGAAAATTGTTGCCAACTACCATAAAGTTTATTATTAATTGAAAGCTTTTTGTAAATAATTTGGAGACTTGGGACCCAATTCAAAGATTCTTCCTAAACAGCTCATGTCAGGCCAGTCACAGCTGCCTATAACACGGGACAGGGGTGCAGTGGGGGCGAGCAGAAGGGAGGGAGGGTAGGCAGGGCCCAGAGCCACTCCTGGACAGAACTGTAATATCTCAAAATGCAAGCTTTAACTTTATGGCGCCTAGCTTTCACTCTTAATTCTGAGGCTTACTCGATGTGTAACTTTGGGGAACCCATCTAACATCTTCCGTACACAGTGTATTCGTCTGAAAAATAAAGTTAGTAATAGTACCTGTCCCATAGGGCTGACTTACTAAGGTAATGCACGTAACCCACATAGCACAGTCCTGGCACATAAAGGATACTCAGTAGATTTTTTTTTAATACCAGAGCACCATAATTATGTGATGACTGCCTATTGAACATTGCAATTCAAAATAAGAGAGTTGCCACTAACATCATGAAGGTTCAGAAATAGCTAAGAGCATCCAGTTTCTCTTATAAATTTAACTTATCCTCTGCCAAACTCAAGGGTTATTTTTCTGTTATGATGTTATTGTGACCATATGCACAGGAGCTGTTATAAAAACCATGCTTATGCCAGATAACTAATAGGCCTATGATCCTTTTTACCCTGAAGTAGAACATAAAGAGTAATTTACTGTTAGCAGCACTCTGTGCTAGGCACAGAAAAATCACTTAAGGAGTGTGCATGCAGCTGAGTCGTATGAGTGATCGATTGATCCTTGAAACCATGGATGTTAGAGAATGTTTCCATGGTGGTTCTTATTTTAAAATGATATGAAAAGACAACACTTTCATAAAATGTTGTCCTATTTATGTTTAGAGAAACAAGATATATATAATTTTAATTTGTTATGATGTGCTCTTGGTAAGTGTTTATGATAATAATTTCAAAAAAAGTCTGGTACCTTTAAAAAGTATTGTGTAAACTCAATCCAGAGCATTTTAGCATATGTGACTGTTCTAGAAAATTAATAGAAAATATATGAAAAAAAATGTAAAACCATATAGCTAGAAAAGGAACTGAAGCTAACATGAGGAAAAGAATTTCAAAGAAATGGAATTATTCTGACAACTACAGGAATTTTTAACTGTTTGGATAATTCTCTAGAATGAAAAAAAAAATCCCATTTCACACTCAATAATCAGTTCAGAAAGCAATACTCTCTAGAACCCTGAATATTTTAGGGCAATTTCTATCTTCCTTAAAACTTAACCTGGCTTACAATCCCCATGAAGTAGGAAATCCCTCTCGGTTGAGAGCTCAGCGCTTTATGAGCCAGCGTCCAGCGCCCTCCATGGCTCAGCAACACATCAGTGCCTCCTGGAGCTACGGGCAAACTCCTCCTTGAGCATGGGAGGTGGGACAGGGAGGATGGAAAGCTTTAAAATCCCCATACAGGGAAAACTGTGACAAATACAAATTACAGCTAAAAGATCAACCTGACACTGCTTGGGAGTTTTAAGTATCCCTTTGGATTGTTATGTGAATATATTAATAATGTTATCATTAGGCTCTGTCCAGCTCACGTACTTTTCTTGTTCTTATCAGTGTAGATAAAATGAGGTGCACCAGATATGAGAGAAAGCACGGGACCCATCAGCTGCCCATCAGCCGCCCAATTGTTTTTCCAAGGCCCTGCCCGTCTGTCTTGCCAGTCGACCAGTCACTAAGGCCTCAGCTTTGATCTCAGTCTGACTCTGTTTGACAAAGCCCGTTACAGATGCTCCTCATGGTGACAGCAGATTGTAGACAATGCCATGCTAAAGAAATGCTATCTTGCCGTGGAGACGCTGAAAGCTCTCTCTTTATCCTGGGGTATGCTTGTTCCAAGGAGTCCCAGAAAGAGTCAACCGTGGAATGGAAGGCATCTATTTATCAGAGTTACAGCATCTCCGACAAAGACCAAATTTAGCAGCAACAACTAAGCAACAACTGTATATGCCATAAAATCATATAGATTCAGTAGCTACAAAGACTGGTGATGCACTCAGGCAGCGAAATATGCACCACTTTTTCCCAAACCATGTCTATCTGCACCTATTGAAAGTGAGCAACAAAAATAGAATCAGATGATGGAGAGTTAACCCCCAGGCATGTGATGCAAATCTTAAAAACCTATTTTGACCTTTGCTATCTCCAGGACTTAAGAGATCCTGATTCCATTTTGGCCAATAACTATGGAAGGCAAAATGCCATTTTAACAATTAATTCAAAGCAATCTTTACTCCAAGATCTATGTGGCTTCAAGTTGCCAAAAAGTGAAAAGCCCTACCCTTTGTATTTTGAAATTGTACCATCAGAATTGAGCAAATGCCTTTGTTGATGCCGGAAGAATGGACTGGGAGTCTTATCCTCGTGTTTAGCTCTGTGCATTGGACAGTGGTCAAGTCTTCCCTGTCTTGGCAGCCCTAGAAATGTGAAATAAAATGGCATTGCATTCCAACCACATTTCTTTTGTGTTAGACTTTAAAATCATGATCTTTAATCTTTTAAAGTTAATGAATAAAACTGAAGCCCTTTCTCAGCTTCACTTCCCCATTAAAATTGAAAGAAGATATACTTGTCTTCAAGACACACAGTCTCATGTTTGGAGTGATGTCATTCTAGGGCTGGCTCGATGCTTCTCACCCCTTCTCATCAATCCACTCAGTCCTCTTGCCATTCAGTTTGAGAGCTTCTCACAGTCTAAGTTCATTTATTTACCTCCACCAGACACTTTCTCCAAAACACTTTTTCTTGTCTAAATTAAACAGCTATTGTTTTAATTGCAGAGGTACAAATGGCCTGCTAGATTTGGGTTTTCATCTTGCTTTGGGCAATTGCAACAATATATCTGCCAATAGAATACCTGTCATTTCCCCTTGATTTGGGACCAATAAAATGGGATAATGCAAAGACATCCCTTTAAAATAAGGCAATAAAATAAGGCAAGTATTCAGGGTTTTTCTGTCAATGAATCTGGTTCGTCAGGTTCAAACAGGGTCTGCTCCGTAGCAGAACTCTCAAGAAAACATACATTAGCCCTTGGTGGGTACAAAATATTCAACACTTTAATTACCAACTCCTAAACCTTAATACAAAATGTTTTATATTTTTTCTAATTGCAACAGTAACAAAAAAAATAATTATTATAGGAAATCGTTAAACAGAAACTCCTCTGTTATTTTCCCCACCCTGGAAAAACACTATCAACAATTCAAGACCGAATCCCTTCCCCAAGAATTGTTTCGTTTATATTTATACCAAAATATACATGGCATGTTTTCAAGGAAAACATGCCATGTATAACAATTTGTAATCTGCTTTCCCACACTCTACCATACTGAGATGTTTCTATGTGTTTCAAAGAGCACTAGGGGGGAAAATTCATTTTGTAGTGTTTGCTTTCAGAAATATCTGACATAAATCCAAATAGCTACCCAATGTCATGAGCTCAAATGGAAAGCTCAAAGAAGATGGAGAAATCCATGAACCTGATCGCTGTGCAAATGGGCAGAGGGCAGAGGTGGGTGCACGGATCCCCGCATGTCTGTATTCTCCTGATGTAGAGTCGGGAGGAGTCATTGCTCTCTGGCTCTCTTTCCATATCCCTTCTTTTCACTCCTTACCCCTCTTGTCTTCACTTCTACGCATTCAGATTTGTTTGTTCGTTTTACATAACATTTTTAATTTTAAAAGTTTGAATTTATTGGGAGAAATTATTGTTTCCATTACAGCAAGAGTAAATTATTTATTGTGAGCCATTTTCATCGCATTTAAATGTTCTTTTTTTAAAGAAAAATGAAGTATTTGAGTGCTTGAAACATGCCTGTATCCAGATGATATGCAAATTTACATAAACTATCTATCTTGTCTTAAGTCTTCCTTCTATCTCTCTTCTTTCTCTCCTTTCTTTCTCTCACTGTGGTAACCGGGGCATCAGGGCAGCTGGAACATGTGGCCCTTTATTTGATCAAGGGTAATGATTAACCAAGCCCAGGGGAAGGTAAGTCAGCTTTCCCAGTTCACCTGCAAAAGATAATCTTTTTGACGTGCCCTCCAATTGTCAGTCCATCTGTGCCACCATTAAGAAGGAAAATCTACAGAAATAAAGGGGCTGAATCCAACAAGAACTGAATAGTTAAAGTTGATTTGAATATGCATAGGTAGGGACTGCCACTCTGAATGGAAATGTGTCTCAATTACTCATTTCTGTGAATCCAAAAGAGCCATAGATTGGTTACTATTATTGTTTGCTTGCTTATGTTAATTTTTTCTCTTGCCTCATCATTTTTGTCTTCGCATTTCTTTTTTTCTTTAGATGTTAAGCAGAGGGCAGAACTCTCAGGATTATACCAAGAAATGCCAAAATATCAAAACGTACATATGTACTCTGCAATATATGTATGTTTGCTATTTTATAGTTTCCAGACAAATGGACTTCATTTGTTAAGAACAACAAGGGGGTAAGGAGGTGATTCATTCCAGGTCTCCCTAGGTATTTGCTAAACTAATACATTTCTTCCAGCACTTGAGGAAAATTTATACAGTATCTTGGAGTTGCTATGAATTCTGACTATTTTTTATGTAAGTCATTCAAACGGTGACAATGCATCAGATTTCCCAAGTTTCTGATGTAACAACTTATTAAAAACACCATTGGCCTCCAGGGTCATTCTGATGCTACATGTACCGTTTTGCCTGTATCTGATTCTTTACACTGTTCTTGTGGCTTAGGACTCAGATTTTAATGATTAATAGTGCTCTCTACAGACAAGCACCAAAAAATAAAATGCAGTATACCTGCCAATGACTGTTGGCTCTGGACACCCTATATTCCCACCTCTCAGGCTAATAGTCCTGGCGCTTAACGATTCTTATTGATTGATATATTGACTGATTGCTTCAGAAAAGGCTTCTAGAACTGCTGTTGGAAGGTAGTAGTTGTTGGCTGTGGGGTGAGGGCAATGGATAAAGAATTGTCATGTCAGCTATGAACTTCCGAAGGGAAAGGTGGGAAAAGGGAAGCAGGAGATGGTCACTGATAGAACATGAGATTATTGGAATGAAGAGACGATAGAACAAAGGAACCTAAGGAAATCACAGGTCATTCCGACGGAGCTGTTTTGATGTTATTATTTTTACATTATGGCTTTTACATTTTATATACATTCATGAAATTAGAAAAATAAAGCATTACATTCTTAGCTTGTAAGAACTACCACATAATAAGCAGAGCAGGACACCTTCACCACATTTCTAACCCTTACGCTGTCCTGCGGGTCACACATGGGGGTAGAGGTGTGAGTCTGAGGGGTGGCCCAGGGTCAGGAATAGAGTAAGGGCTTTTCACTAGGTAATTAAAAGGCTGAAATTTGATACCTGCCTTGAGACTAGCTTAAATGTGTCTGGTTTGCTCTTGATACCAGAACTTCCTGTTTCACTCAAGGGCCCAGGGAATAAGAAAGCTTTGTGTGTTCTCTGTATATGTGTGTATAATGCAGTAGTTTAAAACCAACCCCAATTCAATTCAGGCAATCAAGGAACTCTGCAAGATGTGCCCATTAACTTGGATTTTACAGAAATTTTTACCTTACCACAATGATTTTGTGGCTGTTTTGCTTTGAAATTGAGCTTGTCTTTTGGGCGAAGGAAAATGAGTCATGAGGTCATTTCATTGCTAATGTAGCAGTTAAGAAAGAATTCCACAACCAAAGAGAGAAATCTTTCACTCACCAAACACCAGGTCCATCCTATTTTTCTTTGCCAGAATTTTGCAGGATAACTTGAAAGAACACAGCTCATAATTGGATGGGTTATGTTGCAGATCCTGCCAAAGTATGTGAATAGATCATGTGATCAGAGAAAGTCATGGCGGGGTAGTGAGAAGAAAAACAATAGCAGTCAGTGCATCCCACTGATGCAGCCTCGCCGGATAAAGATACCTCTTCCGGCAGGTTACCATCATCTCTCTCTCCCAGACCTTCAGTGCCTCCCTCTCTGCCAGTTGTTCCTCTGTAGTCCATAAGCATCCTTAAAATTTTCCCAGTCAAAAAGAAGAAAAGCAAACAGCTCTCTTTTAACCAGGTAGCCTCATGTTCTCAAATGCAGGGAGTCTAGAAAAGGTTTTTAATAAAATGTTCTCCGCTCATTTTCTTCCTTTTCTCATTTCCCATTTACAACTCAGTCCAAACACCCACAACCTGCCTTTTGGTCAGAACACTCCACTCAGATTGCTTTCCCAAAGCCCACCAATCTCCATGCTGCAAACCCAGTAGATAGTTTCCAAACCGTTTCCTATGGGGAATCTACGCTATGTTTGCCATTATTGCCCATCATATATTCTCAAAATCTCCCCTTCCTTATGTCAAGTCACAACTTTCTCTATTTTCTGTTCCTACTCTGACCACTGGTCTCCTTCATGTATACCTTCTCCATATCTTCTCTTTAAACACAGGATTTTCTTAGGGATTTTCCTTTGGTCTTCTGTTCAGTCTATGAACTCTCCTTGGGCAATAACTTTGACACTTATAGTTTTAATTAACACCTTACCTTAATGACCATCAAGTGCATATTTCTAGCATTTATGGTTCCCCTGAGTTTTGGGCCAAAAATCAGCCAATCCAGGCATATTCTAAAATTAATTTTTATAAATTGGTTATGTTTCTTGTCATTATTTACTCAAATATCTCTGACAGAAACATTACACTTCCTCCTACATTACTTTATCAGTTATTGCCATTATCACATATCAAGTCTCTAGATCACCTCTTTTCTCACCCATAACCCTCATTCCCCGCATCCAATTAATCAAGTCTTGTCTTTTCTCATTTTTAAACTAGAATTCATCATAAGTTGAGGGCATAACCACCTTTTACCTAGAACATTGTAGTATCTTCCTCACTGTTTATACAGATTATAGTAACTCAAGGAATCCCAGGCACAGCTTTTATATCCCAGACACTTGAGGCTTCCTTCCATGAGTTACCTGTAGTCCAGCAGAAGCACGAACATACACAACTGCCTCAGAAAAACCAGTCCAAGTAGGAGTTGGCCTCCTTAACATAACAAAGTTCTTGATTGTTGGCTATTATTGTTTGCACTGACCTTGGATGGAAAATTGGGTTTTATTCCTTCACAGGGATATGTGGAAGATGAGTCTGAATCATTCCTTTTATCTAAGGGAATGCAGGGTGCATCTAGCCTTGAAAGCAGAAGGCAGATGAGTTGCTAGGCTATTGAGAGGTATGTTTGCATGGAGAAATAATTTCAAGGGAGGAAGCTGTGTGTTTATAACCTCATCAATATTAACTGAACTTGAAAGAATGAGCTGTGACATTGACATTGAGAGGGGATTCGATCCTCATTGTGTTATTTGCTACACAGCATCTTGAGCAATGGGCCCAAAGGTGTTTATTCATTCTGAGTTCAGTGGTGTTCCTTACATGCAATTTCAGCAGACATGTATTTATCATTGAAATATGTCAACCTAACAATTTCCTCAGCCATCCCAGAGCTTGTAGTCTAGTTCAAGAGACAGAAAAATAACATAATAAGTGTCAAATTGGGAAAGTATAAGACCTAAAGAAAGCATATAGGAGGGACACTAACCTAGACTTTGAAGTTTTGAGAGAGACTTCACAGGGAATGCAGCATCTGTGCTGGAGGCTGCGTAAGAACCAGCCAAGCACAGGACAGGCAGAATGAAGAGGAAGAGAGTTTACCGCATGTATTGAATTTCTGTGTACTAACTTTTTAAAAATCTCAATCTTAGCCTCAGCAAAGCCTCTATCCGCCTATGTCATTGATGTCTGTCAAAGTCTATTTCCTCAGTCTTTCAATATCACTTCGTCACACAGAAAGCCTGAGAATTGAGCCCAAAATTTAATTAAAGTTTCCTTCAGTGTTGTTTATGACAAATGCTAATGTCCTGAAATATTTTATAGTTATTAAAACTATTGGTCTTTATAAGCATTGCATCTCTATTGACCATTTATCATTCATAGGCCTACACTGCCAACTCTGACCATAAAACATAAAGGAAACCCCAGTGCCTGCAAAAATATTACTTTTGACACCTAAAAATCCTATGAACCTTCCAACTGCATACAAATTTCCAAAGAGCGTATAGATTATGTTGATTAATATTAGGTCCAAGCAGGAAAATGAAAAAGCCTTAGACCCATGCCAATGAGTTTGGACCTTGTTCTGAGGTCACGGAGAAGAATCCTGAGCAGAGATGTAGGTTGTGTTTAAGGAGGATCCTCCTGCGAGTGATGGAGAAGCTGACAGTTGGGCTCCTGGCAAGAGATGAGCAGGATGAGAAAGGAGCTCGCAAAGATTATTATAGAAGGATGGCTTTAGAGTGGCTGGGAGACGGGGCAGGACGGGAGAGTTTGGGACAACCTCCAGGTTTTCACTCCCCTGGGACTATCATGATAAAAGGAAAAGCATGGAGAGGACACAGTCTGAGAAGAGAGCTCATGGCCCCAGGTCTGCAGGTGCTGAGCTTCAGGTGCCTGCAGTACATCTGGGAGGAGATGTTCAATAATTAATCATCAATAGTCAGATCTTCAGCTTAGTAGCTTGAGAGTGCTTTAGGCTTGGGTAAAGGTTTTCTTTACAATAATAATAAAGGGAACAGAAAGTACCTTGTCCTTAACCTTGCAGTTATAAAAGCGTTTGAAATGTCCAACACAATAATTTCTGGTTATAAATTTAACCATTTATATTTTTAAATAATTTAACTGACTTTAAAGGGGAAATATAATTAATTAATAAAAATATTTTTTCTAAGGTAATATTTTCATAGAAAAAATCTCCCTTTTTTATGGCTTCTTATTATAGGTCTGTGAAAACAAAGACAATGAGACTAAAATAGGCATTGACAGTTTCCTCCCAGAATTATTGATTAATAGAGAAATAATTTATATCATTGTATGAAGCCAGTGAAATATGTATAAACAAAATTATTTTAATATATTATTTGTAATCATGTTTTTATATCTAATGATCAGACCATATTGGATCTTGTGTCACTTCCATGAAACCATATTGGAGTAGTTAATGATTGACTACCTTTTGCTTTTTTCCTTTACTTTTACATTATAAATTTTTATTTAATTATACCAGCCTAGTTATCTTGCTAGAAAACTCTAGCAATAGAGCTGCCTACTTACACACAAGAACAGCCTGCATTGCTTTCAGTAATACTACCGATTCTATGGGATTTGAATAAAAATGAAAATTAATTGCAGCTACCATTTCTTGAGCCTGTGCAATGTGTCAGAAACTATGATGCTAAATATTTTATGAGCATTACCTCAATTAACCCTCACAAAAACCTTTTGTGGTATTATTAAGTCCATTTTACAGATGAGAAAAATGAGTCTCAAAGAAGTTAACTTGTCAGACAGTTAATGTGGCTTCAAACCAGATTTGTCTGACTCTGTAGTACGCATTTTAAATTGCTACATATTTTGTTTCTACTTTGAAATCATATTTTGTGTTGATCCTGTTTTTATATTTTAACAAAAACTTGAACAACCACTTCAATGCTGTTATACAAAGGAGAGCCTGTTGTTCTTGGGGCCATGGCTTTCCCAGAACTCCAGATGAGCTCCTGTCATCCTGGTACTTCTTCGCCCCTGCTGTAGCCCATCTGAACCTTTGATGGTCTCATGTTCTCAAATGCAGGGAGCCCAGGAAAATGACACAGGAGTTTCTGCAGGGCAAGCCACCCAGCACTGAAGCATGTGCCAAAGACAAGCTGCTCTCTTTGGCTGCCGGGATCCACTAGTCAGTTCTTGGCCCTCCCCCCGGCCCCCCGGGGGCATCAGGATGTAGAACTGTCCGTGTGCCTCGGGTCACCTCCGGCTGAAGGACACTGGCTCCTAGAGGGCTTTCTCTGCTCGGTTGATGTCCAAATGTCTCTATCGCCCTGGACAACTGAATGCTCAGCTTTCTGTGAAAACACATCTGATACCATCTTCAGGCACATTTTCTAAGTGAAGTTTCTTTGGGGAGCAGAGAATTCAAATGAATATTATGAATTGTCGAGGAATCTGGACAGTGAGTTATGACTTAAAACCAGTATATGTGTGAGGAGAGAAGGCGACAAATAATAGAAATCGATTACTCCCCAAATTCAAGCAATCTCACCACTTTGTAATGTAAAATATGGAAACTGCTTTATTTTCCATGGAGGTCATGTGTAAAGTATTAATAAGCTAAAGTACACAGAGTTAAATGACAAATCTAGATAAACAAGCTGCCCACGGAGCTTGTATTTGCCTCGGTGTGTTTAAAGATGCTTGAAGGCTGTAAATCTGACCCTCATTCTGACTATTGATTGGTAAGAACACCACCCTTGTTTTTAACTAATAAAAACAATGGTTTCTCTTTGCTTTAGAGCAGGTATCATATTGAGTAGTTAATTTTTCACTTTTGTAAATGTGCTTCTCACCCAATTCTTACTTGGAGACTCTAAGACATCTATTTTGAGAACAGAGGTGAAGTCACCACATCACAGTGAGAAATCTTGGTTTTGACCTTCTGATCACCTTTCGTTCCCTTCAACTTTAGGGTTAAAATTAATCACACCAGCAATGTGTGATTGACACCTCTTAAAAATGCCTCTTAAAAGCACTAATGTATTTTACCTTTCCCTGTTATTTAAATGTATTTTTCAAGGGAGGAGGTCTGGGATTGAATTTCTGGAAAAAATAATTGAGAATTCTATAAACTTAAGTTTATAGATACAAATTAGAGATACAAAATATAGATACAAAAAAGAGATACAAATTAAGACCCTTATTAAGAAAACGAACACCTAAAACTAATACAATGTTATATGTCAATTATATCTCAAAAAAAAATAATGAAAGTAATTTTCTTAATCATGTGTTGTCATTGAACTCATTAAAGGAGATTAAAGGTTGTTTTTAATAGAGAATTCTAGAAAAGCAATGCTGATGTCATTATGAAAATATTTCAGCAAAGTCAGGCTTTATAAAAATCTCAGTTTGACATTCTTACCAACCTCTTCTAATACTTTATAGATCTTCACAATCATGACTTTCTCATGTTTTACCAACAAACCATTGCACTCATCATTATAATTTAAAGCCTCAGGAGTGTTTTTCTAGGCTCATCCTGGCCACTCTTTCAAGCTCTCCAAGCTCAGCCACATCTTTTCATCTTTAACTTTGAGTCATAGGTCCCTTACCTGCTGAATTCCTGTCCTGAACACTCATCCTGCTTGCTCCCCCCTCCCCCTCAACCCCCCTCCCCAGCATCCCCTACTTCCCACTTCCACTTTCCCTCTCAGGAGGTCATTTCTTGCGAGAAGTTACAGACCAGTTCTCCTGATCCCTCTTGTATGCATCCCCATGAGCTCAGCTCATCTTACATTATTTCTCTGAGCACCCTCCGCTTCTTTTCACTACTTCAATTAATCATTTCTTTATTGTTACCAGTTGTGTAAATGTTTAGCTTAATGTCTGCCCTACCTCATAAACTGTAAGCTCCAAGAGAGGAGGGACCTTATCTGTTCGTGTTATCACTAGTATGAGCTGACAAATTTGTTAAAATATGGGCTAAAACAGAATTATCTCTTGGAACCTTCAACACATTAACTCCTTAAGAAAACCTAACAAAACCTAAAACCACTACCAAGACACTTCATTAAGAATACTCAATAAATAAATATTAAGTCTTGAGATAAATAGGAAAAGGAATCTAGTACATTTATATATATGTCCAAAGCTTCCCATGCTATTGAATGGACAAAGAGGCTTTTACTAGAATCTTCTAATATGACAAGTAAAAGGGTCAAACTAATGAGTGGTGAATCTTATCCTCATAAACGTATACAAAAATACCATTAAAATTATAGATATTTTATTAGAGAAATATGGGGGAAATCAGAGGTCTTTTCATTAGAGTCTACAAAAAAACTAAATAAAATGTTTGTTCATTATGGAAATAGACTATTTTTATAATGGAAAACATTTTTAACCATAGTACTATGTAGCCAAGATCGATAGAAATTAAGCATAACTTATAAGATTTTAATATTAGAAAACTAATTGAAAAACTCTTTACCAATCAGAACAGAGATAAGACCTTATTAGGTAATCAAATATATCAAAATTAGTAAATAGATTATTCACTGGAGTCTACTTACAACTACCAGTCTTTTCTACCTATTGCTAATGCTTATAATCAAGGAGTAACTGAAATTTATTTTCTTTTCATTTAATCAGTGTGCTTTTGGAGCAGACAGCTTGTGTTCTCTGCCATGTACAAACGTGGGGATTTAATTTAGATTTTAATAATTGAATGAGATAGTGTAACAACCTTTTATATAAATTCATCATTTCTTATCTTTCCCAAAGCACAAAATGTCCTGTATGCCATAACCATTATTGTTTACCTTTCAGGAAGGTTTTTGTTTAAATTTCTATAACTGACCTAGGATTGCAAATCTGTCTTCAGAATACAGCATGAGCAGCTTACTATTCCAGACCCGGTGGGCCAGGAGCACACAGCCGTTACTGCGAGACTGTGACACAGCCACGTTCGCTCCTTGCTGTACAGAATCTCAGGGACTGAAATATCTCTTTCCGAAGAGTTCAGATGTATCACTCTCATTGCCTCCTGCCTTTTTGAAAAGTTGGAAATCTGGGTTTGGGTTTGAGAATTTCTTTATGTCTAAAGGTTTCCTTTCTTTCCTTTCTCCCTCTCCCCCCCCCTTCTCTCTCTCTCTCGGGGGGGGGGGGAAGGGGGGCAATGCACTCCCTGGGCTGACTTTCAAGAGCGAGCATATTCTTTGTTCTATTTTTTGCTAAGTGTATTTGTGTGAGCATAGATTCAGTGGTTCAAAAGCATAATCAGTGAGTCTCTAGTTTATCGTTTCCAGTTTTTCTGAAGAAGAGGGAATACATGCTGCCGGGTTCTTGGTGACACAGTCGAAGCAGCTGTGCTGAGTGGCTAAGTGGGAACCACATCCATGGAGCCTCCCAGGGAAAGGCCAAGTGGGCGGGGAACTGGGCACTGTTCCTCACCGGTCAGGGTGGCACAGCCACAGCTGCTCTAGGGACCTCCTGTCCGCGTCCCATTAGGGGGGCCTGCCCTTTGCTGCCTGCTGGAGCCCTCACAGCTCAGCTTCTTTCTAGCTCCCCCCCCCACACACACACACACACTCACTCTGTAGCCCCCTCCTTCTGGTTTGCTGTTCTAGGTTATGCGTGAGCGTCGCACAGTCACAGCCCCTGGAGAGACCCTCCGGCTGGGTTAGATAGCGTTGGACACAGAGCGCCGCGACTGGGCAAAGTTTGGGGCAATCACCTCTCATCTACAAGGGGGATATCAATACAGGGTCAACCATTTACACTGAAATGCTTTGCAAACAAGGTTAAGGGACACTTTAGAGCCACCGTTGGTGCATTCCTCTCTTTAGGCCTCACAGCTAGTCAGGCACCAAGCCTTCAATATGTTCTTTGAAATGAGGCCCGTGCCCCTTTCTCTCGCCACTTCTTCCTTCGCTCTGCTCCCACGTAGCTCTGCACTTGCCTGCTGGGCTTCTGGGGGAGGGAACAGCCTCCCAGACGGCCCAGCCTCAGGCTAATTCTCCCCTCTCCTGTCCCCGCTCTCCATCCCTTTCCCCGCATTGCTTTTCTACTCAAACGTCTTCAGCGAGCTTCTACTTCCATCACATCACCCCTTCGTCATCACATCAAAACTTATTAAAGGTGTGAGCAATGCCCTTTTCATCTTCGTACTTTCATTTCCATCTTTTTCATCTTTGTATTTTCCAATGTGTCTGACACAAAATAGATGCTGAATATATAATGACTATATGGTGGAAAGTCAGTTCTTAATTTTCAAGACTTACATCCAAACATTTCTTAAAGCTGTTGTTTTCTACCTCAATCCAAGCCCTTATTAATTTCACTCTCCCTTGAACTCCTACAATATTATTACAGCAAAGAATAGAACTTTTAGCTTGCTATTTGTCATGGTTTGTTACTGTTGCGAAGTCTTTCAGTTCAGTTAGTTTATAAACTACATACTTCTGAGCATACTACCGAGCAGATGGTAGCAGCTCTCCAAGTCCACATATAATTGTTTATTGCTTGCTGAGAACAATCCTACAGTTTGTTTTTACCAAATTACATCATAATGAATAATGGGTATGTGGGGCTTCCAGATCTTTTCATAATATATTTGGTTATAACCAAATCCTTAATACAAATAATATGAGGCCTGTCATAAGACTGTAGGAGAAGCCTGTAAAGTTAACAGAAGTTTCACACTGTAGGCCATGAGTCTTACAACAGACCTTTCAGCTAAAATATATGAAAAAGAAACAGAGCTAGGTAGGTGGTATATCAAATTGTATTAATTTATATTACAATTTGTATTATAATTTCTATTACATTTGTACTATAATGAATCCTTCACTTCTGAATTTGTCTTTGCTTCCAAATGATCCCTACACACTCATTCAATCTCAGTTGATAAGCAAAGTATACTCGATTAAAGACTGCTTCCAAATGTGAAAAGTCAGTCTAGGAGTCACAATTTCTCTGTGTTTATAGGCATGGATTTGATATGTAAATGTTCTGAATTATGGTATTTTGACCAACCAGCTTTACTCCTAAATCTGATATCCAAAGGAGCTTTGCCCAACATTCTTCAGAAACAGTCCCAGCCCTGAGATCAAACACACCTTTAAAAATATTTCCATATTTTATTTCTCATTTTTTTTAAATAAAGAGGGAAAGCATTTAAAATCTCCATTCAGTTACATAGAATTGGAATACTGCTATGTAACAGGAATCATCACACTAATGCACAGGAATTAAAAGTCAAGCAACTTTGGTCTAGGCTGATTGAATTGAGTCTTGACTTTGTAAACATTTCCATAGGAGGTAGAACATACACATTTGACTTTCTGTCAAATAAGAGATAGTAAACAATGAATCTGAGATCTAATATATTAAAGGTATTTCAAAGGCATTAAATAAACTTTTCTCTTTTTTAGAAACCAAAGATGAAACAGCACACAGGTTTTCAATAAATTAGGAAGTGAAATATTAAATCTTCGTAGTTTAAATGCTTGCATCTTTGAAGCTCCACTGGTTCCATTTGATAATATTTTGAAACTATGATTAATAATGAGATCACATTTTAGATAATTTGTGCGCAAAGCAAACTGCAAGTATCTCCATTCACTATGGAGTTGTCCATTGTTTTGTCCCAGTGACTTGAAAAACGATGTCCTGACACCACATAATTCATTGTCTTCACTCTGATGAGGGTCTGAGTAAATAATATTTAGCAGGGGGGATTTTTAGAGTTGACCCCCCCCATCATCTGTCTAAGTGCCTCCGGCTGCTGCCCCCAGGAACACAGTGTTGATGGGGGGTAGGGAGGACACCATTTCTCCCCCGTTGGCGCCGTGCGAGTCCAGGGTTTCTTGAGCCGGGTACTGACCGGAGGTTCCGTACATGCACTGAGAGGAGGAGGGAGGAACTGGGGTTTGCAGGCTGGGTGCTGTAAGGGAAAATACAGTCAGCAATTGAAAACTGACATTTCTTTTCTTGGCAAGTGCCACTCACTGTAAGCCTGTGTTTATTTTTGCATTTAGCACGCGTTCGGTACTAAATTTGAGTGTGGATGGCTTCTCAGAGCCATCCCTTTGACCTTTCTTCCATTTCCCCCTTGCTGTTCTTTCAGAATTGATTTCTACACAGTTCACAACAAAAAGTCAATGTCAAACTTAAATTCACATAACTCTACCTCCAAAAGATATACTCAATACTCCCCCTCTTTCCACCTGCACCTCCACAGCTGTAGTTCAAACCACCGTCTCTTACCTGGGCCCACACAGCAACCTCCCAGTTAGTCCTGGGCCCTCACCTCTGCCCGCCCTTGCACCCTGCGAGAGCCAGGGTCATCTTGCCCAACACTACATCGGATTGTCAGTCTTCTCAACCGTTACAACGACTTCCCCTTACACTGAGAACAAGATCCAGGCTCCTCGCCCTGTTCATAAGAACCTGTGTGAATTTATCTGCCTTCTTATTTATTCTACTCCAATCTCTTCTTCATTCACCATGCTCAAAACATGCTGGCCTTCTTTCTGCACATTGAATTTCCCAGTCTCGTTCCCATTTCAGTCGGTGCGCTTGCTGTTTCTTCTGCCTAGAACTCCACCAGATCTTCATGTCATTGCCTCCCCATCACTCAGCTTTCAACTCCAATGTTTCCACCTCAGGTTCCCTTTTCCAACTACCTTACCTAGAAGCACCTCCTCCATTCATCTGTCATTTTACCCTATTCAGTTGACTTCAGGGTGCCTGAAATTATTTTTTTCAGTGTATTTGTTATATATTCATTGCTTTATCTCTCTTTACTAAGACATAAACTTCTTATAGGCATCAACTCTGGCCTGATCACTACCATAGCCTCACACCTATAATGAAGTTTGGCACATAGTAGGTTTTGAAAAATCGGACTAACTGGCTCACTAACACTAAATGTCTTGCATTTATGGTTGCTGCCTTGTCATTATTTTTCTTTTCTTATTGTTTTAACTACCATCTTCTCCGTCACCAAAAACCAAGATAGTATAACTCAGCAGATATAAGGTGGGTGCTCACTCCCCTTACATGACTGGCTCATTCTATTCCCTCTCCTCACCCTGAAGCCCTGTGTGCAATTTACTTGTAAGCCAGCCCTGACAACTAAAGCCTAGAATGCATCTGACACCTAAGCTATGTTCCGTCCAAGCTTCCGCTATCTCTACAAGTAAACAGAACTAATAGTAACAATAGCAACACGGTACATTTTAGCCTCACAGTGAGGAAACTTCCTGAAGTGGAATTTTCTGCTTCATTAGAGTAACCTAGAAGCAATGGCCATCTGCAGACAGCATGAGATGAGCTACTAGACTCTGCTCAGGGAGCATCTGTGATGGTCACAGGAAGGGAAGAAGTGCTTCCTATTGAATTATTAGAAAAGCACACTGAGTGGGGAGAGAGAGAATTTATCTCATTTCCCTTATGCCCTGGCTGGGCGTTAATGCCCTTTACTTATGCTAGTCTGAAATCAACTCCACTGGAAGGTTTCAACGATCTCACAGAAACATGAACACTCTGCCTTGGTACTCACATGGATATATACTTGTTCTGTGATACCTTATTAGTAATTTTGGAAACTAAATCTTTATGTATATTTTTCTCCTTTTTTCAGCTCTGATTTCTTGAGTTCCTACTATGTGGCAGACACTTTGCTGGGTGCTGGTGATGCATCTAGTTCAAGTTTCAGGATTTTCTTAGACACAGCAACCTGGGTGGAAGAAGATGCTATGGGATGTCGTGGCAAACACACTGTTTTGCTCATTTTTACTTAAACTGTATGTTATAGAACAACAAATATAGAAACATTTTCTACAGAGGTATCTAATCACATTTTACATGTACCTGAGAAAATGATAGTAACCTCCACAAGTCACCAATTTTTTAAACGGAATGAGTTTAGGGTACTGATGGAGATTATGGGGATCCAAAGATACCTGTTGGCACTGCCCCTGAGTCCAGCCAGGAACAAAAGAGTGAGAAAAAGATACCATTGCTGCTCTCATAAAACCTACAGTCCTTTAGACTACCCTTGACAGGTTATATTCATTTTTGCATACATAATAGATGCCAGCCATTCTTTTTGGAAAGAACAACAGATCTAGCAGTAGGTTTCAACAGCAGTGATGTACGTACTGAGAAATGGTAAACTGTTACTTGCAGATACAAAAATATAGCATCAGATCCAAAGTGACAAATCGACTGTAGGAACATGAGTGCCCAGTTCACCTCAACAGTCACCTTCCAAAGTAACACTGCATACCTGAGGTTAACAACTTTTTAAAATGTTTTCAAGAACTACTCAAATAATTTACCTACTACTGGAGTTCGACACGCAACTGAAGGTGATGTGTCTGCAAAAAATGAGCTGGTCTGCTTTCTACTACTGTCATCTAAAATGTTAAGTGGGTCGTGGATGTCACTGTAGGGAGGCAGTGAGCGAACACTGCTGATGACAGAAACGTGTTGATTCACCATCGGTCCAAGTCTATGAGAATCTGGGTAGTTTACATTGTTTCCATAGTATCCTATAACAGAAAATGTGGAGAATGAACTGTTAACTTATTACAAAGAATATTTCAGGAAGGCAAAAAGGTTCAAGATGATAGGGTAGGGCCTAAAAATATCATGCTATAAATGTTACATTCACATCGACATTTACTATAGAGTTGGATTTCTACTTATATGTGGAATAGTTCACAATGCTGTTTTTTGTGGGGTTTTTTTTTTAAAAAAATACATGAGTTTTCTTACTATTAATTTTGAGATCTAACACTACATCGCTCTAGTAGCTCCCATATCTAAATTATCAAGATCTTCCTTTGAATGAAAAAAACACACACTATTAGCTTCTCACAAAGATTACACTACTTATCATATACTAATTTTATTTATAGATTCCTGTATCTGAAAGAACTTAGGAGAAGAGTCAGAGTCATCTATACACAGAGCTTAATTTGGTGACTCAAGAAGTCCACAGGTCTTTCTAACTCCTAACTTCAAGTGTTTTATCAGCCTAAGAGGGGCACAGTTTTGGTCCTAATCTTTAAGATCTGCTGCTAGTTCTTTGGGAAAAAATTCTTCACTAAAAATGTTTTCAAAGGACAAAACATTCTTCTTTGGGGCTATTAAAATTGGTCTCAAACATAATATTTTTTCATCACAGGTGGCATGTAAAAGGGTAACTTTAATAAAATCACAAGAATTAGGGATGTTTGTATGCAGCAGAAATTAGCTCCGAATGTCTAAGATTCCGTGATCTTCAGAAGGCTTACATGGGATGTCATGCTACTCAGCAGACTTGGAACTCAGTGCCTGATATGTCTTATTACCATCTCAAAAGCCAGGAAAACTCTTTTAAAAATTGTAATACCATTCGGTGAGTTAGGAGGCAGTGTTGCTCCTTGACAGCTGGCAGCCCCCGCGTTGCTCAGGAAATTGAAGCTTCCTGTATTTAAAAACTGCATACTGTGTGACTCCTGGCTGTGTGGGGATGGTCCATAGCTGGAAGGTGGCCGAGAATTATACGGGGACCCAGCACAGCTGCCACTGAAGAAGTCCCGAGAGAGCTGCTGGTCATTCCAGGCCATGCCCCGGCCGTGCTCCGCGCGATGAGGGTAGAGTCCCGGCGGGGGCTGAGGCTGCGCCCTAAACACAGCCTGGTAGTTGGAGGTGGTCCCATAAAAGCCATGGGTGGCTTGAGGAAGAGGAGGGTAAATGGGCTCTGGGTATGTGGAGCAGTGTGGCGGGCCTGACAGTACTGGGCCCACACTTGGGGGTCTCCCTGCCATTGGACCCTGGTTGATGACACTCCCTCGACTGGCCATGGCTGGAGAAATGGGTGGTGTCATCAGGTGACCAGCACTCTGGGAAAGTTCCATTTGACCTGGAAAGAAATTACCAGAGCATTCACTAGTGGCATATGGAAACAGATGGGCCACTTCTTTTAAAATTATCCAAAAGATTTATTATTATACCTTTTCGTAACTTGGTTCATTTCTACTCTCCCAAAACCACAAAACTGGGGAGCACCAAAAATTTAGGTTTAAAAAACACCACCACAATACATGTATATGTCAAGCAGTGGAGGCTTTTGGAGTTAGTGACTATGGAAGAAAGTCTGAGATGGCTTCATGCTTCCACAGGTATAAAGATGGTTAGAGCTCAAGCTAAGGGAGGAACAAAAGAGTCTGCTGTTCTCACTTCTCTGTAATTAAAACACAAGCTGAATGTTAACTGGTTTGATTTTTAGGGTAAAAGAAAAGGGCAATAAAGTCAGAATGACCATGGTTTTAAAGCAGCCAATTCAAAACATCATGCTGATGAGCAATGAGTTGTGCATGCCACCAGCTCCCTGGCCTCCAATGTCCCACGGGTGGAAGTAAGCCCTGGGACAATAAGGCTCTTCTGGGTTTAGAAGTCTGTGTGTTTAATGAAGTAATGTATGTACAAGGATTTCAAAAAAAGACATAAAGCAATAAGCAGACTTAAGGAATTATCTAGTAGCTGGTACAAGCCACTAAACGTTAAAACGGCTGAATCCACTTTTTAATGGAGGAGAAATAAAGTCTCCTCAAAAAATAAAAATAAATAGCAACCTTATTTTTAGGTTAGGTAAAATAGCACCTTTCCAATTTTATTTAAATTCTCAAAAATACTCTCAAAGCATTTTATGCACATCTAACCTAATTTTCTTCCACCAAATGAAGATAACTAATTATGTGTAATTCTGGCATAACTAGGAGAGCGTGTTAAAGTGAGATACCTATGTTAACAATGGTATTGCTAAAAATGTGAGTAACAAATGCTAAAAATCATAAAAAAATTATAAACCCTTATTATAAGTCAGTTAAGGTAAGCCTTTTGTATTTTGGAGTGCCTGGAGTTTACCAATTTTAAGAAAGCAAAGGCAGAGCCCCCTGTGATGTGTACTGAGCCTGTTGATTTTCTTGGTTGTTTCCCAGCACACCTGTGAGTGTCACGTTGTCTGTATTGCCAGCAGGGAATGGGTGCAGAGCAGACGTTAGGCCTCCAGATTGACCGGATGACAGAGGAAGATAGGCTGTTTCCACGTGGCTTTCATTCTTCACAGTGTCACTGGCAACGGTGCTCACCTTATTACGGTTTGCCAGAAAGCATGAACTCGGAGAAGCAGTGAAGGCAGCTTTACTTGCATCTGGAATGATTTTTTAAGATGGGAAAGTTAACATCATTCCCATATTCCTAGCAGAGAAGCCCAAGTAAAAGAAAACGAAAATATTTAGGGTTGTATCAGAAATCTGGAAACTCATGAGAAATGATTTCCATGGGAAACAAGGCTGTCAGCTCCTTGCTCTTGGCTGTGGTGCTGGTTTTAGTTACTGTATACTTGTGGATATAGGTGCATTCTGGGCAGCACTAAAAATAATCCACTCTGGCATGAACAGTCTTCAAAATGCAAGTCACCACATCCCAAATAGATGTGTTCCTTTCCCTCTCTAAATGACTAGAGAGCTTATTTCTACACCATTTATAAGATGGTATAATACATGCATTGTCTTGAATTACAGTTATTTTTTGGATTATAGCACCTCTCCAATTTTATCTAAATTCTCAAAACAACATTGATTTGTTTCCTTCAGAGTTTCCAGGAAAGTACTTTGAATACTCTATGGAAAAGAGTAGTCCCTAGAAAATTAAAAATAGGGCTCCATTAGTGTTAGTATACTGTGCTAGCAGTGACATGTTTGGGGTAAACTCTGAGACTGTTATAAACTCACTTAACATGTGCTTACAAATTCTTGAACTTAGGTTTAAACAAAGAAATATGCAAAACAACATATACATTTTAAATTACCTGAATTTTTCATGTACTTGTCCAATAAATTCTGTAACTCCTGCTCCTTGTCGTTATTAAACTGCGTCTCCATGGCCAGGAGAATGTACTCATCAAGAAGCATTCGGATCAAATGGAAGGAGCCTAGTTTATGGATGGGGCACGGGCAGAGGGCATTGTGAGACGAAATGAGAGGGAAGAGAAAGAGGGAGAGTCAAGTTATCTTGGTGACCATCTCGCAATACTTTACAAGGAGCAACTGAAATCAACAAATACTTGTTGGACTTTAAATGACCTGCAAAGACCAACATGCTTCACCCGGGTCTAATCTTTCTGTGCGCCGCCTGCCCAGCTCACTGTGTGTGCTGTCCTGCCAGCTCTCCGGCCACTAATTACATCAAAGGAAAATACGGATGAAAGTGAGACATGCTTTATGCTTTAAGAGGGCACACACTGGAGTGTGATAAGCTTTAACCTGGGAGAATAAGCTCTATTCTGCTCTATTTCTGTTTACTTTGTACTAAACAATTAGACAATGGCCAGCATGGTCTGGATAAAGTATCAAGTAAGAAGATGTCTCGACAGCCTGAAACAAAATACTCTTTGATTTGGGGGGGGAAAAGAGAGTAATTTTCATGTAGAAGTTATTCTGGAAAACCTTAAACTTTTTTTTAACTGTTCAACGGATTTTCCAACAAAAGTCTTTTTTTTCATAAAACACGTCGGGCTTCAATGTTGTATATTTTGAGAAACCTTAAATGTAAGCAGAGTAGTTCAAATATTAGACTCTACATTTTGTTCATTCCTCGATACAAGCTTGCTGATTTTATTTAATTCCATTGAAAATTAAATGAAAACAGCTTTTAGGTCATTGTAAACTACTTTATAACATAAAGATTTCTCAAACGCAACTACTAAGGGCAGAAGTTCTGTCCACTACATATGTTTATAACAATAAACTAAGAATCCCAGAAAACCTTTTTAGGAAAAAGAAGGTATTTCATTTTTGCAAAAGCTAACAACTCAATTTGCTTCATAAGTCACATAGCAGGAGAGATGGTTCAGAAACATGAGAGCGTGTCTTCTACGCTGCTCTTTAATTCCTGAAATGCAGCCACGTGGGTTCCCGAAACAGATGCAAACATTTGCCGTATCGTCGTGAGTCGTGCCTTTGGAAAATAATGTATCAGCTATTGTTTATTTGTTTGTTTAAGAAAAAGCATTTATCCAAGCACTGATGGAAAGTAATGATAATAGTTGATATTTATTACATGTTTACCGTTTACCTGGTGCTGGGCTATATTTATATTACTCAAGTGCCTACACAACTCAATGAAAGGAATGTTCTCCCCAAGCCCAAGCCAGAGAGAAGTGTTAGCATCGGACTCTGCATATGACCTGACTCTAAAACCCAGGTTCATAACTACCAGTCTCTACTGGCTCAATATTCAGGTTTGAGAAGTGACAATGCCGCATGTTTAAAAATGGGTGGAAATGTGACTGGGGAACAAGTGATGTAATTCACTTAAGAAGAGTTGTATAAAGCACGTAGGATACCAAAACTGGATGCATTGTTCAAGGTGAGATTGTGCATTACTCGAGCACCAAAAAAGCTCCACTTCAGCAGAAAGTCTTGAGCCCTCTTCTTTAAGGATCTTCCATTTTGTTTGCTAGTCTAAAAGTAAAAGAATAAAACGGGACTATAAAATCTGTCATCTCATGACTACATGCATCCTACGTAAGACCAAGAGGTAGATAACCTGTCTGACAGATGGACAGATGGCATGGCACTCCATTTGTTTCATCAAATAAAATGATCTGTCCAGGGATTTTCATTTTAGTCTGTCTTTGCTGTCATTTTTAAGGTTGATAGATCTTTATTCTGTAGGGTTTTGTTACCTAATAGAATTGGACAAGAAAATGAAAAAATTTACAAAATATTTTATCTCTTAATTTTATATTGACAGACCAGAAGGTGAAGTACGAAGGAAAGGCTATATATTTCTGTGAATGATTAACTCTGACTTCTCTGGTCCTGAATGATAATCTGTTTTCCTCCCAGGAAAAAAAAAATCCCTACGCTATAACTAGTTTTCTTAATATGGAATGGCTAACATCGACCAGTGATGGATATATTTGTTCTCACTGTCTTGTTTCATGATGGATGACCTGAAGGTTAACTGAAGGAGTTGAAGGAACCACATAGAAAACACAAAATGCTGAGCTCTTTGAATAAAAAAAAGTTAATATTTAAAACCATATTTTCTGCTAGCATTTATGGAAACTTGCATTTTAGAAAAGGGCCAGAATCTTTCCAGTTTCTAAATTTATCTTTTACTACTGATGCTATTCAGCTGTAACTTTATTGACTCAGAGGGAAGTCATACAGCGGTCCCCATTTTTCCAAGGGGGATACATTCCAAGACCCACAGTGGTTGCTTGAAACTTTGGATAGCACCAAACCCTATATATGCTAAGTTTTTTCCTGTACATACATTCCTATGAGAAAGTTTAATTTATAAATTAAGCACAGCAAGAGATTAACAATAATAAAATAGAATGCATAATAAGCTGTAATAAGTTGTGTAAATGTAGGCCCTCTCTTCCCCTCTCCCCTCCTCTCTTTTCTTCTCTCCCCCTCTTCCTCTCTCTCAAAATACCTTACTGTACTCTACTCATCTTTTCACTTAAAGGAAGCACTTTACACTTCTCTTCGGCATATCTGAATTGCCAGCATCACTACTCTTGCATTTGGGGGCCATTATTAAGTAAAATAAGGGCTACTTGAACACAAGCACTGCCATAGGGACAGCCGATCTGCTAACCCAGTCAGCACTGTGACCGACAGCCGGAGCGCGGCGTAGGAGGGAAGAGTCCTGTCCTGACAGGACAGGGCGGGGCAGTGCAAGACTTCACCGTGCTACTCAGGGAAGAATTTAAAACTTGTGAATTGTTTATCTGGGGAATTTTTCACTTAATATTTTCAGACAGCTGTTGACCTGAGGTGACTGAAACCACGAAAAGCAAAACTGCAGGTAAGGAAAGACTACTGTAGTGTCTGTCTTACAGCCCTTCATCAAGAAAGGATCAATAGAATTGAATCTGTGCCCAATGCTCTCAAGTCTGGCATAGTCTTAATTTTGATATTAGGCTGCTCTTCAAGGCATTTTTACACACACACTGTCACCCCGCCCCCAGCAGTAAGAAATCACAGCCAGTTTAGCATTTATTATTAACAAAAAATGTAATGACTCTGTCATTGAAAAGTACCTTAATTACTCTCTGCTCCACCACAGTATCCAACCATTCAATGAAAGCCTCCACAGTGGCATTCTTCTTAAGGAGATCTTTCAGTTCTTGGAACACCGTAATGGAGTCATCTGCCATGCATAAAAGAAAAAAAGCAGAATATTGCACTCTACTTTGAACACATGAGGAAACCTAAAACTCAGAATCATTAAAAATATTATATAATAAGCAGGAAAGACAGGTAGACTAAGTTAGATGTGTTAAAGGAATTCATTTCATACCCTGAGAACAGTAACAAAAAAGTGCTTGGTACTTTAGTCTTCAAAATTGTAGTCATAAGTGTGTCTTGGTATATATTGACATAAAAGTTTAGAGATTAGATAAGTATGTTTATCCTCAGGAAGAGTAACTTGTCAATATAGTTGATAACTCATTTTGAATCCAATGCTTTCATTAAATGCAATGGCTTAGTTGAAAGCTAAGGATGAACTAAGCTTATTGATTTCCTGATCTGTGCAATATTATCTTCAGAAAAATTTAAATTCTGCACTGAAAACTGAGCCACTTACATGAATAATCTCTTAGCATGTACAATTTAGAGTGTCAGTTTAAGATTATCATTTTATTAAAGAGTTCGAGGCTTCCTGAGTCTCAAAGGGTAATATAATTTTATGTTAAAAAATGGAAAGCAGGGCTACGGTTGAACCATATCCAGAGAGCAATCCATTGCTGGTGCTATAGCCTATACAAGGCTGCATTTTTTGTCTTTTCAGAGAGATGGGAAGGGAGAAATGGTTGTTATCATTAGAAACCAAGCCTGGTTGTCTAGTCACGTATATTGGCTTGGTAAGCTCTGGCAGGTGGTACAAACCTGACCAGGGATTCTCTGCTTCGAAAAACAGTATTGTGCAGAGATACCATTTTGACATGCATCATACACCATAGATGCCAACAATGTTAAACACATGGAAATGTGTGTGCTTTAAACACTGGAAGAAAATTCACAAAACTCAATCAGGAACACATTTTGATTATTTCCGGATTATTTTGGTAATATCTAGGCAATAAGATTATGGATAACTTATTTTTCACTTAATATTTTCTAAATTAGCGAGTAAGTACAACTGTTTTAAAATATGGAATACTTTTCTAAATAAAAATGTTTCTAGCCCAGCTGGCATGGCTCAGTGGTTGAGTGTCGATCTATGATCCAGGAGATCGTGGTTCAATTCCCGGTCAGGGTGGATGGATAGATAGATAGATGATAGATAGATAGATGATAGATAGATAGATAGATAGATAGATAGATAGATAGATAGATAGATAGATAGATAGATAGATAGATAGATATAGATAGATGATAGATAGATGATAGATAGATAGATAGATAGATAGATAGATAGATAGATAGATAGATAGATAGATAGATAGAGATAGATAGATGATAGATAGATGATAGATAGATAGATAGATAGATAGATAGATAGATAGATAGATAGATAGATAGATGATAGATAGATAGATAGATAGATAGATAGATGATAGATAGATGATAGATAGATAGATAGATAGATAGATAGATAGATAGATAGATAGATAGATAGATGATAGATAGATAGATAGATAGATAGATAGATAGATAGATGATAGATAGATAGATAGATAGATAGATAGATAGATAGATAGATAGATAGATAGATAGATTTACTGATTTCAGAAAGAGGAAGGGAGAAGGAGAGAGAGAGGTAGAAACATCAATGTAGAGTCATCATTGATCAGCTGCCTCCTGCACATCCCCAACTGGGGATCGAGTCCGCAACCTGGGCCTGTGCCCTGACCAGGAACTGAACTGTGACCTCCTGGATCCTAGGTCGATGCTCAACCGCTGAGCCACACCCAGCTTGGCAATAAAGTTTTTTTTTAATGTTTCTATAAACCAGATTTCTCAAACAGGTAGGATTTTGTAGTACAAGGAGAGAACATTTGGCCATGTTTGGAGACATCTGTGGGTTGTCACAAATGGGGGAAGCTGCTGTTGGCATCTAGTGGGTAGAGACCAGGGATGCTGCTCAACATTCCACAAGGCACAGGACAGCCCCCAACAAAGAGTTATCCAGTCCAAGATGCCAACAGTGCCCAAGCTGGGAAACCCTGCTCAACAAAGAGAGGACTTACGTTCAGTGTAGATATCAGATTCAGTGTCTGTGCTCCCCGAAATGGTGAGCAGGGCCTGTGATCCAATACTATTCAAGTCCACCTTTTCAATATCCGATACCATAGAATTCACAACATGCTGGTCAAAGAGAGCTGGTCTGGCAATCTGTATAGAACGAGTTTTGAAAAATCACTGAACTATATTATTGGTATTCTACCTAAAGGGAAGTTTTAGCTTCTAGAGAAATATTTCCTTCAGGGAAAAGTATCATAAATGTTTTCTTGTTTAAAACTAAAAAGTAGTAACTAAGACTCATGATCATCCCTGTTAAAGGTTTGAAAACTATTTTTTACTTAGAAAATGAACTTTTTAATTCATAGTTATAAAATAAGGATTTTATGACATATTTCTTATCTGGAATTATTCCAAGCTAGTCTTTTAAAATTTAGGGAGCTAGAAACCTTCTTAAAGCAAGTGAGCACTTGAGGAGAGGGAAAGTATACTTCAACAATATGCAAACATGTTGTCTAATTTAAAAATTACTGTTTCCTTCTCTATTTAAGAAAAACTACTAAGAAGGTAGTTTTTAAATGTGTTCGTTTTGTGGGTTTCACTACATTAAATATTAAATATCACATGGGCTAATTTCTTTCAAACTTAATTTTTACTACTTAAATTCACGTGGCAAATAAGAGTTTTACATTTTACATTGCATTCAGAATTATGTTTTTAACTTTTATTTGAAAGTAATTATAAATTTATAACAGTTGCAAAGTTAGTACAGAGTACAGCTGTCCTCGGTACCCACTGTTGTTGAACCCACGGATACGCAGGGCCAACTGTATTTCCATATATTCTCTATCCAGCTTCTCCTAATAGTATCATCTTCATAACCATTTTATATTACCCAAATCAGGAAATTAACCTTGGTAAGACACTATCAACTAAACTATAGAAATAATTCTAATTTCATCAGTTTTTCCACTAATGTCTTTCCCCTGTTCTAGGATCTCACAGCGCATTTAACTGTTGTCTACTTAGTCTCCAATCTCTGAAAGTTCCTTGGTCTTTGCTATAAGAAGGTTCATGTTTGAACTGGTGACTCGAATACCCTGGGCTTGCTAACATACCTGAGCAAGATGTAAGAAAGATGTTTGTCGTTTCAGAGAAGATACAAATCTTCGCACAATAGGTATTTTCTTGTCGGTCAGAGCTTCTGGCAAGTTTTCCAAGGATGAAACAACCCACTGTTCCCAATTTTTAGCAAAATTTCTTATGTCTGCTAATAAGCTACCAAAGGAAAAAAAGCCAATGTGTTAAATGCTAAGTTGTTCAAAATACATTAAATAAATGTAGTTTAATGGAGATATACAATTATTGCATGATTCTAAGAACATGACTTTTGAAGTCAGCCTATGGGTTGCCATTTGTCATCTTGCTCAATATATTCAATCTCCTCGAGCTCTAGTTTCCTCATCTGTCAAGTGGGAATAAAAATAGTATCTGTGTCACAAGATTTTTATGAGGATTATTTGAAATAATTTATGGCAAGTGCTTAGGTTAAAACCTGTCATGCACAGTATTCAATAAATAATTATTATCAATATTCATGATTCAATCATTTTCTATAAAATATTTCTGGGAAATGTAAGTGTGCACTTGATTTTGCATATCTTAGCTTCTTGAGAGCTCAGAAGCTCACACTGGAACCACAACATCATTTCAGGTATTTAATATTCATTTCTAGTAACATATTCTTATAATCCCAATATAACTGTGCAATAAATTACCAAAAATGTGCTAATTAGAGGACCCTATTTCAAAATTGCAAATGTTGGTTGTGTTTATACTACAAGAACATGTAAATTTTTAAAAATCAGTTAACAATCTCCTATTGTATCTCAATAAAACAGATTTAAATATATTTGGGGTGGTACTTAAGTTGAGGACAGAGACGTAGTACAAGAAAAAGAGTAGGCAGTTTGGAGTTAAATAAACTTTGATTAAAATATAGGCTGCCTCTAAATAACTAACTAAGCAAATAAATTTTATAAATATAAAATAATAAACAAATAAACTAACTTCTTTCTGCTCTGGGCTTCCTCATTTGTGAATTTAGGATCATAATCGTTACTTGGAATTGGGTTGATAAAGCTCCAATTGATAAGGAATTGGTTCAATAAAGTATAGTGTTTTTCAGTTGCTAGAAACTTATGCAACCATTTGAAAAGATAATGTTGATCTATATTGCTGATATGAAAAGATTTCACAGTATATTGCCACAGTGTGTATACTATGGTTTCACTTTTTAAAATGTACATATTTACAGTTATTCCTAGAAAACAGTCTGTGAGATAATAACTAAGACATTAAGAATATGATGAGATTATGAGTGATTTTTTTAACTTTAATTTAATTTTTGCCATCACTATGTATCCCCTTTATGTGCACTTACATATGCTTTTCATTCTCCACAATGAACATGAATTGTTTGCAAACTTAAGAGATAAATCTATAGATAGTTCCTTTCAGGCTTATTGTGGGAGCTAAGTGAAATAATTTATGCAAAATCTCAAGTCCCCTGTTGTGTTTAATAAACATCAACAGTTATTACTATTAGTCACATGGCTGGATGCCTGCCACTGAGTTAGCAGAGCCATTCAGCTGTGACATGAAAATGTTAAGTGTATCTAATTCAGAGCACAAATTAGATGTTTAAAGACTGAAAATTGATATTTAAAAGAAACTACTGACCAGGCCAACATCAACTATTATATAGATAAATAAAAGAATCTACAGGAAAAGGTAAACTAAAAAGAAAATGTGTTTATCAATCAGCATGCATTTATTGAGCACCAACTTTGTCCAGCTCTACATGTATTTGTCCCCCAAAATACTAAAATAAATTTCATTATTTAATTAGACTTTGTTTTCAAAGAAAAATTTGGCTTTTTTTTTTCCCAAGTTTTTATTGGTTCTCACATTAGAAAAGGCCTTGTGAAAAATCTCCAGGTGTCATCTCAATAAACTACTCAAGACCTTGTTCCTTTATTGAAAGAAGGCAGTAATTCCCTTATGCCGTTCCTGATTTTGCAATTAAGAACAAGGTTAATAATAAAGATTAAAATGTTTTCTTATAATTTTTATTATAGTTGTTATTTTCCATCAATTATCCTCATCTATTTTCACCTAGCCAGTTTCCATTAAAAAACTTGCTGAGTGTCTTGAAGGTCAACCACCCTTAAATACTTATTTTTCACTTGGGCTGCTCTCAAATTAAAGGGACTTCAGGATTGTTCCATCAATTTTGTTTATTAAAGTTTGGCTATATATAAAGACTGAGGCACACCCCTTCTAGCTAAACCAAAGAGAAAGGAACAGGAAACTAATCTTGATAAATGAATGAATTTCTAATTACTGTTTTCCTTTAATATAATCTATAATGTTAAACCCTTTACCAAGAAACTATCATATTTTATTGACTGAACCTACCTTTCAGGCATTTCTTGCATTGTTGCAGGAATGAGTACATCTGTAAGAACCTTAATCACAGCAAAAGTGAGTTAACAAAAATACTTACTATTTCTATAGAAAGACACATTATTTGTCAATTACTTTTATTTCTAGCTTTCAAAAGAATAACATGTTAACTCATTTCTGAAAGGTATACTTTGATCTCTAAAATGAATATATGTATGAGTTGTGTGTGTGTGTGTGTATAAAAGGCAGGGGAAGGGGGAGATCTAAAATCATTGCAATTACTAGGTTAAGCAGTTGACACTGATATACTAATTATAAGAACAGAAAGAGCTAATTATAAGAACGGAAAGAGTACTGAAAAGAAAGGGCTAGACTGAGCCCTAAACATGGATGAGATGAAAAGTAGTAGAAAGGAGAAATTAGACAGTGCTGACTGATTCCAGCTCAGGAAAAACTCTGATGAATAAAGGAAGTTGGAAACCGGACAGAATAGGAGCAGTGCAGGCCCACTAGGCTGGCTAGACACTTAGTGGGCCAGCCTGCAGAAGAAGAACAAGGGGTCTACAGAGATGCTTCAAAATGTGGGTAGACACCAGTCTACAAAAGCCTGTGTGGCAAAACACACATAGTCCCTGTGTATGGGACAGTGAAACAAAGGACAGCGTGGTCTATGCTCGGTACGCTAGTCACTGATGGGCTGGCCTTGTAACCGTGCGCTGTTTCAGGGACTCAGCGCTGGGACCACTCTCTACTGCTCCATTTACAGGGCTCACGCTGCTCCCCGAGTCTCTGTGAAGAAGAGACACTTAGTTCACTTAAAGGTACTTAAGCCCGGATCTTTGCGCTGGACTCAAAGAAACAGTCCATTTGAGGAGGGGAAAGACGCAAAGTTGCTTCTGGACTGAGTCTATTTCGCTTCTGCTTCATTTCTCTGCAACTAGCCCTGAACGACTTCATTTCCTTGATGCGTAACAGGGTGTTGGCTTGGGTTTTCTTGCTAACTCAGATTGTTTTTTAAAAGGAAAGCTTCTCTTTAATCTTATGACAGTTGAACAGGTAAATGTAGGCAAACTCACTTTGAAGTACCCAGACTGCAATATAGTTTTCCCCTCGGCTTGGACCCTGCTGCTCCTCTAATTAGAGAACAGACTGTGGGGAACTAGCCTCTCTCTCTCCCTTCCTGCTGAATGTTTGGCTAGAAGGCCAACCAGCTTATCATGTCTTTGTCCAGGATGTCTTCATGATCCTTCTGGAGACACTTGGGGACTCTTATTTGGTTTGAAAACAGAAATAACATTACACATTAAAGCTAGGGAGTTTCAAGATTTTCAAGTTATTAGTCCTGTGGGAGTGCTTAATCCTGCTTTTTTCCCAAAACACTGATATTGTGAGGGGGGAGAGGGGGACATTGTGCTATTTAGTCTAAAAATACCTTAGTTAATACAAATTAACTAAGTTCCCATGTATTAGTATGTAACATTTAGAATTGTTCTTAGCTGTAAACAAAAATTGATTTTGTTTTACTTAATGTAAAATACATTAAAATACATACGCTATTAAACATACACTATTAAACTGCTTGATTTCTCTTCAGAAAAAATAACTAATTGTGTTTCTCCAGACAGAAATAACAAATTTATTGAAAACATATTGCAAAAATGTAGACGGAATGCTCCTAAAAGAAATCTATAATTTGTGTTTAAGAGAGCCCAAAGAGCTTACCTTATAAAGAATTGAGTCACAGACACAGAAAATGTCAATGATAACAGGGTTTTCAAGCAGGGGGAGAAGGTGATCAGGCATCCCTTGCCAAAAGTGTAATAAGAAATGCTGGATCTAGTTGCAGAGCAAAGATTACATACATTAAGATTTTTGCTTCAACTCATAAAAGAATGGAACAAGAAAGTATAATATGGTCAGCAAAGCATTTTTGGCCACTCTTACCTCCTCAAAGTTTCCATTAATTGCATTGTCCAGGATGCACTGGCAGTGAGTTTTGTACATCATTATGAGGGTATCAACCTATTTCAAGGAAGAAAAAGCTTAACCACAGCACTGCCTCCATTTGTTCATGCATTCAACACACATTTATAAAGCTCCTCTCATATAATAGGCATTGTGCTCAATGCTGAGGAGTCAAAAATAAAGGAAAATTTCTTATTTTGAGGAGCTTACTGCCTTGTGAAGGGAGAAGGGCAAGCACTGTGTGATTATAGAACAGGGCCATGGAACAGTGATAAAGGCGATTGTGAGGGACATATGGGCCAAAGCAACATTGTGATTTTCTGTTCAATAAGAAAATTACCTTTGATTGTAGAAATTAGTGTAAAATGGTAAAATACACCAACCCTTCAACTTTAAGTTTTATTAAGTGGGTGCTTGGGCAGTGTGGTGTAGTGGTTTCCAGTTTCAGTTCTAGAGTCGGTTAAACTTGAGTGCCCAGTTCCACTCCACTTCTTACCAGGTGTGACTTTCCACATGTTTCTCAGTCTCTGAACCTCAGGCTTTCTATCTTTACGTAGAGCAGTAATAACATAGTGCTAATATGGTGTTAAGAAGATTAAATAAGAAGAGATACACATGGAACAGTGCTTACACTGAGATACACAGTAACACCTTACTAAATATTACCTGAAATTAGTAATAATATCAAATCACTCCTCTGCCCAAAAAGAGTTTGGACACTGAATGTCTATTATGAAAAGCCTCTGTTTTTGTGTTAGCATAGATATTTATATTGCATAAAGTTTTTAAATATATTTTAAAATTTGAAATGGATTAAAATTAGATAATATTCTGGCAATTTATTAATATTCAAATTCAAAACTATTTGATAAGCTAGAATTGTCCCTACCTGTTACCGGTTGTATGGTTTATATGAACAGGACCATGGCTTAGAGGTCCCCTCTCTCTCACCAGGTATATTTACACAAGCAAACATCTTTATAATGTTTTCATGTCAGCAATCCTCTCCACAAAGATATTCAACCACACCCTCCCCCAAAGAACCGTGTTCCGGGGGGTGCCACTGATTTCTACAGGTGTCCCCACAAACTGCCATATGTTAACATTTACTGGAGCTATCTCAAATCTGAAGTCACAATACCACACATTATAACTATAATGTAAAAAAAAATGATGCAGTAATCTTGATAAATATGATGGGAGAGGAGAATAGGAGAAAGTGGACACACTTCAGGAAACTTGCCTGGAATTGGCATTTGAGAATAACCTTCAGTTATTAACCCGGAGAATGTCTGTCATCAGAATGAAACCTGGAAGTTACTGTGCATGTCCACTTAGCTATCAGTAGATTTCTTATCAATGTGTTATTTTCATTTCTGGTTTCTACAGAAAGCCCGTTACTAAAGTAATACAACTGGACATTAGTTCATCATAGTCCTCTATCTTTGCACCTCAAAATATGACCTGATAAGATACTATCAAAGGTGTTTTCTTCAAGTGCTAATGAAAAATGAACTTTAGTTAAAAAAGAATGTAGAAATTATGTCCTGGTTTAAAAATAGATTCTATTAGTCAGCTAGTAGGACTAAAAAAAATGACTTTAGAAATTCAGAAATAGAGAATTTAGCCACACACTTTATTACATAAGCACTGAAAAAAAATCATGTTGAGGATTATTTACAAACTGAATCCTATGAAAAATTTTTCTTCCTTAAATTTCAAAAAAACTTGCAAATGTCACAGAACCAAGAATTTTAGAATTGAAAAGAAGCTTTGTGATCAAGCGTATGTCGATGCATTCACCTGGGTACCTCCCCTCAGTGCTAGAAACAGATTCTGTCCTAGAGAAGTGCGTGGTGACTATTTACAGAAATTAAATGGAGTTAATAAAAAAACATAAAGCATATAATTTAAAAAATTGCATGCAATAGATACATTCTAGTATTTTCTTCCTTAACACTGAGTTTTAAATAAAAATAATCTTTAGTCTTGTAAGGTTTATTTTACCAACTCCTGATTAGGTACTATCATGGAGATGGTAAATAATTAATTGGACAGTGTTTAATCGATGTTAGTAAACACTTGTCCCTCCTATAAATCAGTCCATTATGTTTGATTATGCAGATTTCTGACTGCTTCCTGCAAGTGCCAGGAGATTCCTAGCAAAGCGAGATATGGAACCAACATATCAGAAAATCAATAGAGAAGTAGCTTTAATTGGTACCTTTTCTTTAGAAATGCATCCTTGGTACACAAGGTGTTGAGCACTGGGGAATTCCGGAAGAAGTGTTCCAGTTTTTGAGCTAAGTGAATACTTACGAGTGAAGCCACCCTATAATTTAGAAAAATGAAAATAAAGTCATTTATAAAAAATACAGTTTTAATAAAAAAGAAGCCCATAAAATTTCATTCTTCTTTATCCTGAAAGCCATGAGAAAGTCAAGATTCAGGTAAATTGTTTAAATTGTGTAACTGAATAAATGTGTCAGTAGAATTATTGTTTCCAAATTGTAAATAGTTTCATAGTCGGGATAAATTTTCCATTATTTTGGATTTTAGTTTTGAACATTCTTCAATTTTCACAACTCTTAGAAATTTTAGTTCACATTTGTTAAGAGCAAAAATTTTGAAAGGTCTACTTTTAGAACTATTGAAATTATTTTAACTATGAGAGAATAAAAAATTAACAGATCTGCCTGGCCGGTGTTGCTCAGTGGCTGAGCATTGACCTAGGATCCCGGAGATCGGGGTTCGATTCCCCGTCAGGGCACAGGCCCGGGTTTCGGGCTCCATCCCCAGTGGGGGGCGTGCAGGGGGCAGCCGATCAATGACTCTCATCATTGAGGTTTCTATCTCTCCCTCTCCCTCTCCCTTCCTCTCTCTGAAATCAATAAAGATTTTTTTTTTTTTAAAAAAAGGCCAGATCCAGCTTCCTCACTTACGAATTAAGTAAATGAGCAAAGTTATTTATTTACTCAGTCTCAGAGATAATTAGCGATAGAATTTTGATTAGAGCCTGTCTTCTAATCCCCAAACTGGTACTCTGGACTTTCCCACTGCAATCTTCTCCCACCAGAAGTGCAGATATTTGTTCTTTTGAGTCTCTTGGGGAAAACACATCCCTATCAGGTTTTAGATTTTAGCTTTGTTAACCTCTAATTTCAAGTTTAGATAAGAAAAGGATTAATCTACTTAAATAATTTTTAACAAATGAATAAAGATCTAATATATAAATAACTATCATAAACTGATATAATAACACAGTTTATCCTAATTCACTGTATTTAATCAGCCTTAATAATTTTAGATATACTTCAAAGGGTTTCAGCGCTTTGGATTTGTCATTTATGAGCACCAATTATCATTGCATTAGCAAACAATATTACTGTTAATAAAAAGGGAAAATAATAAGATGTGAGAAAATAAAGATTTTAATTTTACAGGAAAGAAAAGGCTTGGCAAGATATAAAAGTATTATTTGATAAACATAACAAAAATATGCCTAAGTTCTAATTTTAGGAGAGTTTATACTTTTTTATACTTTTTCTCTTGGGTAGAAAATCATATTTATTCATCCAAAGATGTAATTTGTGAGATGGAAAAGTGAGACAGGAATATAAACCAAAAAAATGGCAATGCATAATGTTGTATTAAATTAAAATTAAGGATTGAGAATAGTCTCACTTCTATAAACAAAATTAGTTATCAAAAATTTTTTCACAAAGAAAATAAAAATAGGCCTAGAAGATTTAATAGGTGAGTTTTATAAAGCATTCAGGAAACAAATAATTTCAAATTTAAAACAATTTTTCAAACAATAGGAAAAAAGGACCATTTCCCAATTCATTTGAGACATTTATGCCAAAACTAGACAAGGACAGAAAAAGAAGGAACATTTTTGGACCAGCATTGCCTTTAAGCATAAACTGCAGTGAATTTAGGTCAGTCTCCGCTCTGAGCTCAGCAGCAGCTACCGTCCTCCACACCCAGCCCTGCGGCAGGCAGTGCACAAGATGCCCACATAAAATCCTGGACAAACCTTTACTAGCGCCACACACAAAAGTAACCAAACTGATCAAAGACCTGATTATAAGACCTAATACCATAAGGCTCTTAGAAGAAAATGGCAAAAGTTTCGCAACATTGGATCTGACAATGATTTCTTGGATATGACACCAAAGGAACAGGCAACTAAAGGTAAATAGACAAATTGGACTTCACAAAACATTTAAAACTTTTCTGCATCAAAGAACACTATCAACAGAGTGAAAAGGCCATCCATGGAATGGGAGAAGGCATTTACAAGTCATATTTGATAAGGGATTAATCTCCAGAATACACAGAAAATTCCTAAAACTCAACAACAAAAACACAACTCTATTCAAAAGTGGGCAAAGGACATGAATAGATATTTCTCCAAAAAAGGTATCAATAGTCAACAAGCACATGAAAAGATATTCAGCATTACTAATAATTAGGGAAATGCAAATCAAAACCACAACAAGATATCACTTTGCACCCGTTAAAACAGCTAGAATAAAAAGAAGGAACAGAAAAGTGTTAGTGAGGATGTGGAGAAACTGGAAATCTTGAGCACCGTTGATGGGAATGTAAAATGGTAGAGCTGGTGTGTTAAACAGTTTGGAGACTTCTCAAAAAATTAAAAGTAGAATTAGTATTTGACACAATTACTATATGCAATTATTCTTCTGGGTATATACCCACAAGAATTAACAGCAGGGTCTGGAAGATATATTTGTATACCCATGTTCATAGCAGCATTATTCATAATAGCTAAACCAGGAAAGCAACCGATGTCCACTGACAGATGAATGAATAAGTAAAATGTATATACGTACAATGGAATATTATTCAGCCTTAAGAAGGAAAAAAGTCTGGCAAACGCTACAACATGGATGAACCTTAAGGACATTATGCTAAATAAAATAAGCCAGTCACAGAAATACAAAAGCTGTATGATTCCACTTATATGAGGTATCTAGAGTTGTCACAATCACAGAGACAGAAAACAGAATGGTGTTTTTCAGGGGCTGGGAAAAGGGGAGATGGGGATTTAATGTTTAATGACTCCAGAGTTTCAGTTTTGCTCGGTTAAATGAGTTTTAGAGACAGATAATGGTGATGGTTGTACAACAATATGAATACACTTAATGCCACTAAGTATATACTTAAAAATGATTAAGATAGTAAATTTTATGTTATGTGTATTTTAGAACAATAAGAAAAACAGAAAAAAATCATGATGCAATAAGAACTTAAATGTTAAGAGCAACTTTATGCTTTTAGAAGAATATGTAGAAAAATGTATTTATGTTTTGGAATATACACAAACTTTAACACACAAGATACAAAAAAACACTAACCATAAAAATTTTTAACCTTCATCAAAAGACACTATAGAAAGCCGTCATGCCACCAACAGGGGGGAGTTTTTTACAACACATAACCTACAGGATATTAGTAACCAGAATATATTTTAACACAATCAAGAATCAAATTCTTAAAACAGAAAAATTATGTGATCAGAACAAATATATCATAGAAGAGAACTGGCAATAAAAACCCAAAAAGATATTCAAGCTCACTTTTTGTGTAGTTATCAGAAACAGTTTTCAAATGAAACCATAAACAACATTTTGCACTCACTGGATTGACAAAAACTAAAATGTCATTCGATACCAAATGTCTCTGAGAATATAAAGCACAGGAATGCTCACACTCACCTGGAGAGACATAAGTTGATATAACCATTTTTGTAAAACAATTTGACATTAACTAATAAAGTTAAACATAAGCATATCCTAGGACTCAGAATTCCACTCCAGCACATGTGCACTTGAAAAATGTTCATAGCAATATTGTTTATCAAGCAAAAAAAAAATTCTACCAACAATGGAAAAACTAAATGCATTGTGATATGATATTTTATACAATGTAATATTATACAGCAGTACAAATAAAAGTCCCAGAACTACATGTATTAACATTGATGAATCATAAAACCTAATATTGAATGAAACCAGAAAGTCACAGAAGAAAATGAATCCATTTCTATGTAGCACAAATAATAAACAATACATTGGTGATAATAAACTGGGCAATAATAAACAATACATAAAATTTACTACCTTAATCATTTTTAATGAAACACTTCAATAGTATTAAGTACATTCATATCGTTATGTAATCATCACCACGTGATTAGTTCATAAGTGATAAACTTTAAGGAAAAACAAAGGAGGGATTAAGACCAAATTCTGGAGAGCAGCACATTTTGGTAGGTAGGGTGAGGGAAGAGATTGGGGTGCAAGCACATGGAGAACTTCTCTCTTTTAAGCTATGAGGTAGGTCTTCGGTTTTCATCTTATGATTATTTTTAAAATTGTGTATGTGTTTCAAAAATACATTTCCCAATAAAAATTTTAGAGTGTTAAGGAAACACATATTAAGGAACAAAATATATGTTTTATTTGAATACTTACTTAATACTCCGTGTAGATAAATATTATTTTGGGTAATAAGCTAACAATTATGTATAAAGTTGGTATAAATCAAATAATAATATCTGTCAAGAAAATGAAACAGAAAAAAGGAGGGATAGATAAATTGGAATAAAAAATAAAATATAATCATTTTGTTTCCAGTAATATGTTTGCTATTTTAACTGTACTACAAGGTGTCAGATTGAAGGCCAGCTACAGAGGTCGAGATCTCTTTTTCTTTTCTTTTCTTTCTTTCTTCCTTTTTTTTTTTTTTTTTTTTTTTTTGTCAACTGGTGACTTCAGTACTCTTGAGTAAACTATTTTAAAAAATCTTATTTCCCAAGAAAATAAGAAGGAACCTACAGAAAAGAAACCATATGATTAGAAGGCAAGAGGGCTGATTTATGAGAAAAGATTAAAGGAGTTCAGCTGCTCAGTTTGGCTAAGTGATGACTCAAAGAGAGCATGATAACACTCTACAAATATTTGAAAAGCATATACCAAGAAGAGAGGATTTGTTATTTATCTTGGTACAAAGCTGTTGACCTGGCCATGAATGGCTGATGTTAAGGAGAAGGAAACTCAAGCTATCAGGGAAACTTCCTGGTTGAAATATATGAAATCAGGGGACTTTTTCCTTAAGAAATAATGGAAAATCAGTACTTTAGCTAGTTTAAAAAAATTGAACCACTACATTTATGAATAAAAATCTTAAAACTATCAAAATTCATACTGACTGATAATTATTCTTACCACCCTCTTTCCTTTTTGTTTTGCTTTTGTTGTTGACTTTGTTTGCTTTTATATTATGAACCATTTAAAATTTTTTGAAACACATAAAAAGTAATATACACTCAAGTATTCACCATCTTAAGACATTAGACATTTGAAATATTAAAGCAGCTCTATAGCTCTCCCTAATCTCTTTCCCTTCCATCCACACAAGAAATCATTAATATTATGGATCTGGTTATTATCATTCCTATTCAAACTTCTAAAATTTTACTTCATGTGTAAACATTCTTGAGCAATAAATACTATTACTTTAAAAAATGGTACCATAAAGTATGTATCCCAAATTCAATGAGATTTTTCACTCAACTTTAGGTTTTTGAGATGAATCTAACTTGGTTCCTACAGCTATAGTTCACTCATTTCCAAAGAAGAATAGAATTCCCTTGTATAAATATATATAAATATATTTCCCCTTATATCATAATGGATGTTTAATTTTTAATATTCTGAGATTATAAACAATACTTTTATGAATGTCCTAAGGCATGCCTCCTTGTGAAGGTTTCTCTAGGAATGAAGTTTTAAGCTGTGCGCACCTTCAGTTTTACTAGTTATTGTCCCTCCTACTCTTTATGAAAGTTCCTTTCCTCCACATTCTTAAAACTATATTTTTAGACTTTTTATTGCTGTTATTCCAATAATAGTTAAATAATTACTCATGGTTTTAATTTACATTTCTCTAATTAAAAGTTTAGATTGAGCACTTTCCATATGTTTATTGGCAGAAATGGTATCCAAAATATTTATTGGCCATACATTATGGAACCTGGCCAGTCAGAATGGGCACCATGATTGACAACACATTATGTATTAATCATTCTTTCTCATCTTGTGTGAACTGCCTTCACTATATACTTCATATACTTCGCTATATTTATATTGAGTTGTCTATTTTTCAGTTGAATGCTCTGCATATTCCAAAGCAGAACTGTTCTACAGAACTTTCTGTGATGGTGGGAATGTTCTTCTATATCTGCACTGTCCAATACAATAGTCACTAGCCACATATGGCTATTAAGCACTTGAAATGTAGCTAATGTGCCAAAGAAACTGAATATTTTATGTAATTAATAGCCACATGTGGATAGGGGCTATCCTACTCCACAGCACATTTATAGATAGTAACCCTCTGTTACTTATATATCTAAATATTCAGTTTTATTTTACATACTTGAAGCCATATATACATCGATTTGCTCTTGCGTCCTGTTTTCTTCCTAATTATTTATGTGTCATTAAAAGAGCCTGCTAATAAATGATACAATATTTAGTCCCATAAAAGTCCTATGAATTATGTCACTATTTCCTTATTATTAGACATTTAGGTTGCATACAGTTTTTCACTGTAGTCAATAAAAATTTTGTGCATCATATTTTGTCCGCATTTTTTATTATTTCTTTATGTGAGATTCACGAAAGTAAAATTAGTGGGAGAAAGTGTCTGAACACTTTAAACACCTGATGCAGATCTTGCAACTATTTTCCAGAAACTTTGTTCTGTCTTCACCAGCAGGATATGGAAGATCTTATCTCACCATAGCTTCACCAGCTTCATAACTTCTTAATATTTGATAATTTTCTAATTTAAAATGTTATTTTACTTTTTACTTATTTGGTAACCCATTTTTCATGCATTTATTGGCCTTTTCTTTCTTATGTGTATTGTCTATTCACATCTTTTACTATTTAGTGTGGTCTTCAGATTTTTCTTATAAATTGACAGATTTTTTTCATGTAGTACGGATATTATCCCATTGTCATATTTGCAGAAAATATCTTCCCTTGTTTTCCTTTGACTTCAAATTTTGTATACAGTGCTTTTGATACAAAGAAGTTTTCAATTTGTTTTCTTTTTCCTTTGAAATTTCTTAAACTGGTTTCATGCTTAGAAAGTCATTCCTCATCCAGAAATGAAGTAGATACATGTCTCCTATTTACCATTCTTTCTATATAGAATAACTTATATGTAATTCATAAAGGCATGAAGTATAGAAAATTTTCCCCAAATTGTTCATTTTTATAACATTAGACCCTGAAGAATTTTATTTACTTATTTGGCACTCCATCTTCCTCCAGAAAGCTACTTAAGACAATTCAATGAAAAATATTTTCTTCCTTCATCATCTGGAATGTCTCCTTGGTCATACACTAAACTCTCATAAGTACTAGGGTCTTTTAGCAGGTATCTAATCTCTGCTGTAGATTTGTTCTACCTAGAGTTGAGTCAGTATTATAGTCTCATAATATATTAATATCTACCAGACAAATCTCCTTTTGACTATTCTTTACATTTCTCTTAACTATTACTTCTATATATTTTTCTAGGTCAAGTTTATATCCATTTTCATTATTCCCAAAAAAGTAATTACCCACTCACATTTTTATTAGAGTATTAAATGTTTAAATTAATATAGGAAGGCCCTGGCTGGTTCGCTCAGTGGTTAGAGCGTCGGCCTGTGCACCAAAGGGTCGTGGTTTCAATTCCCAGTCAAGGGCATGTACCTCACTTGCACTTTCACTCCCTGCCCCTAGTCTGGGAGCTTGTGGGGGGCAACCAGTGGATGTGTCTCTCTCACATGGATGTCTCTCTCTCTCCCTCCTTCTCTCAATTCCATTCTTCCTGAAAAGCAATGGAAAAAAATATCCTCAGGTAAGGATTAACAACAAAAAATTAAAAATAAATAAAAAATAAATATAGGAAGAATTGTCACCGTTATAATAACTAGCATTCCTATCCAAACATGTCACATTTCTTTTCATTTAAAATATTCTTTTATGCCTGCCTTTTTGACACAGGTAGTATGCTTCTTTTATTACGATTGTTCCTAAATATTTTGCATTTCTTCTGGTTCCTGCAATTTAATTTTAGAACGTCCTACCTTTCTTGCTTTCCTCAAGAAAAGCAAGTCTCTCTCAACAGGGGATCTGTGAGAAAATTAAGTCCTAGGGGAAAGAGTCTGAGTGGCCATCTCCTCCCAAGGCTGAGCTGGGCTAGTACCATTCTGTAAGCGCGAGAGCTCAGCCTGACGCGCAGCGGGTGCCTCAGGGACTCAGGCCGACGCCCTCTGGGCATCCTGACTGAGAAGGGCTGCGACTTCCTTTAAAATTTCAAACTTTTTTCCTATGTTTTTACTCACTGAGGATGGCCCAACTGACCGCTAGTTCCTCAGCGGGAAGTCTACAACCACCAAACTACTGCAATTTTCTGCCACGAAACCTACAGACCTGCTTGCACCTGACCTTGCCCTTCCTCCTTCCCGGTTCAGGGGAGAAGCGCCCCCTGCCCGCAGCAACCCCGCTCTCCCCTCCCGCCTCCCTTTCCCTCACACCTACAGCCTCGACTCTTACCAAATGCGTTTTACCAACATTAGAACCATGGTCTCATCGGTCTTCAAACTAAATTTCAAGTCCTTCTCCAATGACCACCCTCAGCTTGACTGTGACCCATTGGATACCACTTCCCGCTCATTTTACAAACCCATCAAGCCCAGCTCTCCCCTGAAAACTCTCTCCCTGAAGCCATTAACTGTGTCCACTTCACTAATTTCGTTGATATTTTCAGTCTGTATCTTGATGACCTTTTGCGCCATTTCATGGTTGTAACCATCCCCTTCTGTTGGAAGCATTTTTTTTTCTCCCAGGTCTTCTCTGCCACAATATTCTTCTCCTTTCTTACCTCTCTGAATTTTCTTAGGTTATTTTATTGACCCTTTTCTTCTATCCAACTTTTCATAGCTCTTTTCTTATAAACTCTTCTCTTCTCATTTATTTTTTCCCTAGACACTTTTACCCATTACCATCACTATCAAACTAAAAATCGAAGTCCTTTTGCTTGTCCTAACACTGTGGTGCTGCTGAACATCCTACAAAGCACAGGACATCCCCATAAATTAGAATCTTCTGGCCCCGAAAGTAAATAATACCAAGGCCGAGAAACCCTACCCTACGCTGTTCCATCCGTCTGGACCACCCTTCTGCTCTCTTCCCCTACTGCACTTCTCCTCCAAATGCCCACTTATTCTCTGTTCTTTCCTTAATGTCACATCCTGTGGGAAATGTCCTTAACCACGTCAACTAGATTAGCCACTATGACACCCTTTATAATTACTAATATATTAAGATAATATATTTTCCTGTTACACTGTAAAGGGTCAAATCTCTCCACTCACTTTTGTCCCTTGGTACCTGTAACTCCATATATCTATTAATAAACATCTTGACCATGGGTTTTTAAAAATAGAGCTTTACTGAGAATTTTTTTAAAAGTAAAGACATCTCTTAGCCTCTATTCCTTAGCTGTAAACTAGTAATGTTTACAACTATTTTCCCTACCTCACCGTTATAAATGTTCACATGACCAGAAATATGTAGGCTTAAATGGAAAGTCTTGTGTCCTGAGCAAACTAGGATAGTTGGTCACCCTAAGTACAAAATATTATTTTATTTCAACTTTGTTAAACAAATATCTTAATGTCATTTTTTAAAAAGTATCTAGTGTAGTTCTGGGCCTTTAGAAAGTCCTTAATTGTGTTAATTTCTATAATCATCATCATAATTACACTCTATTATTGCTTCAGGTATCTTTAGAAAGATAGGGTATGCAGACTAACTGAAATCATTTATTTTAACTTTGTTGACACAATCTACACCTGAATTTGTGGTGCAGTCTTCCAAGAATGAAACTGTAGATTTGAGAAACATTTTTCTTCTATTCTCTGAGGCAAGGCTTGCTTTGCACATGTAACATCAGCGGAAGGTTTACTGGTACCACCAGCTCCACCAAAGTGGTAGAAAAGACACCTGAGAGAAGTTACTTAAATTCCCTGTTGACATAAACTTCAGTCAACTGAAGTATATTTCTAAGTCAATATGTTTGCACTTTCACAATTGTTTATCTAATAAAGAGCTATTATTTCATTGATAAAAAGAGCTATCTAGAGAATTTTATTATATAATTAGCCATTAACTGCATTAAAAACACTGGTGGGAAGAAATTGGTCATTTCAGAGGGTTGGGGCTTTATATTTTTTCTTAAGATAATATGCTTGCATCATTTCACCAAACTAATGGAGTTACAATTTACCTCGGGTCCAGATTTACCACCCAACACATTGTCATGTGCCCTTAGTTCTGTGGCACCTCTTTTTAATGATCAGTTAACGAGGATAACGAAGGCCTTATCCCGTGCCTAATTAGCCATGCAGCCCCTAATGGCAGTCGAACTCATTTAGATAGTCCGTTTGCTGATCTGTGATTTGGTTGGGGGCTGGGAGGGGGAGGGAGTCTAGGGAGAAAGTGTGTCTGGGGGCGTAATGTACCCTTTCTCCCTAGCTTCCACCTCTACCATGAACCCCCCTCCCCCATTGCAGAAGAGGTCAGCAAAGTGACTAATACACACACACAGTGGTTAAAACAAACAATAACATAACATTTGGGCTTCTTGATAACTATTAAAGGTTTTGTCTAAATGGGTATATTCCAAATAGCAATTATTTTCATTTCCTCAGCTTTAAGCTTTCTGTTTATATTTAAATGAAAATTTCTTGGATCAGTAATGGTCTTTTTTTTTTTGCAACAACTTAAATATCTGATATTAGGTATGGATAATTGAAAAATCAGCTCTCCTAGGCTAACTAGAAGTTGTTACGCAGCTCTATGTGAAGTACCATTAGCCGCCCCAAATATAACTTAGCTTTTTCTGAAGTGCCCAGTCATTCAAGGGGCTCCTAATAAATAACATTTATTTCTGTATTTGCAACAAGAGTGATGAACACTTATTGTTCAGTTTGTAATACATATCAGAGCAGGTGTAAAATAGAAGAAATGAAAGCAATCCTTACCTCGTTCTTCAGCCGGCCTCCAGAAAACCTGAAAAATTAATACATTTTCCATTAGTTAAAAATACACAGATACAGTTGTAGCTATCGAGAAAATGCAGAAAAATCTACAAAATAGTAATTTCATACTATGATTAGTGAAATATATCTGGAGAAATATATTTGATGTTCAAAGAGATCCAAGCATACTTCTCAACTTAGTAAAAAAAACACACAAGTCTATTAAGGAAAATTCAAATTAAGAATACTTAGGAAAGTCTAGTAAGACTTGAGGCAAGCAAAAAATACTTGATGTTAAATATTTGCGTGTGTTCTGGGCTGTGCTTGTACTTTAAAATGGGTAGTGGTTAGTAAGCCACCATTATGTTCTTTGTAATATCTGAGTTCCTCATACTAATTTTTTTCCACAGGATACTTTACTTTTAAAAATGGTCCATTCTTTGAGAGCTAAGAGCAATCTTGGTAAGTCATCAAGGCAACCTCAGATGTAGATTTAATTTTTCAGAGCACTAGAATTTTAAAAAATAATTATTGTATGTATCACGGGTTTCACTGAATGTCACTTCAGTTCTGAATGACCTCCGCCTGTTAGTTAATAGCAGATCAGAGTAACATGTTCTTTACATTCACTTGTACCTTTCCTTTCAGAGACACAAAAAGGTGAGTAGCTTTATCTTACTAAGGTAAGCTGGGATTCGGGGCATATGTGATTAGAGATGATTATAATAAACGTTTCATCTGTGTAAGGTACTGGTTAAGCCCATAGATATTTAAAGCAGGTTGTCTCTTAACAAAAGAAAGACATATTTATAATTTCTGCCTTTGTTTTTACTGAATCCAGCCTGAAAATAGATTCCGCCTTATGAGTAAATACTAATTTAAAAGCAATTCTGCTTCTCTGATTTTTTCATCTCTCTGGAACACAGGTTTCACCATTAATTTGTCATGAATGATTGCAAGTTATATAAATTGTATAGTAATCTAGACCACATCACAGTAAACATCCATACAAAGTTGAAATTAAGGTCCGATGCTTAAAGCATTTTAATAAGCTAAATTAGTACGTCATTCTATTTGATAGATATCATGCATATTTCAAGAAATGCAGAGAACTTGTCTTGAAGAGAGTAGAACTCTACCTTGTCAGGCCCTTTCCAGAATACACAGAGTGGTAATATGCGCTGCTTTCTTTGATGCCAATCCCATAATAATGATACCTAGAACAAGGAGAGGAACCAGCTCTGTGTTAGTGCAGGAGTTTCTGAAGGGGAGGAAGATACTAACATATAATTGAAATAAACCACAAGTAAGAACTGCAACCCACTGATCACCTTTTCCTTTCCTGATTTTTTTACAAGTAACATCTTAATGTGCTAATTCCCTCTTTGATGGTAACTAATCTTACTTATGTTTTAAATATATTAAAAATGTCCTTCTGGCTCTTGACCTGATAAAGATAGAAGAATCACTCACTGCCAATTCCCTTCAAACATTTAAAAAGTTAGATTTCAAAGCAAAGGAAAAAAAAGTAATTGTAGGTATTTAACTATAGGCACTTAGATTTGTAAATGTAGGCATTGGCTCTAAGTATATGAAATGCATCTATTTGCAATGGTTCTATTCAATTTGAATTTAATCAACTGAATTTTAAAAATGTTAAGTTTTCTCTGTAGTGTATCTATTAGGTGGAGAAACAGTATGATATTACGTGTGAGGAAGACATTGATATCATGCATGGGAACATGTAGGAAACAAGTGACCCTTTAAAAGTTTTTTTGTCGTGTGGAATGAGAAGCCCAATTCACTGTCATTTTCACTTCAGACTTTTGTGCAACAATGGGGGTGGGGTAGGGGTGTCATGAATCAATGGAAACACGAATCATAGAAGGTAAGTGTTACAAAGAATTTGCTGTAAGTGTGTCAATGAATCCTGAGCCACAGGTAAGTATAGGATCTCGTCTAGTCTCAAGTTGTAGCATATTCTCCTAAATTGTAGACTCCTGGCATATTACACACCCAAGTACAAAGACTACAAATGTTATACAGAAGCTAGTCCAATGGTGGGCATTTACTGAGGGTGGCCAAAGCCTGCTAACCTCTGCTTTCACTCTCCCTCCCTCCCCCATGCAGCACCACTACCTATTTGGTCACCTCCCATTTCAATTTGCATTCATCTAAGATCAGGGAAGGGATAAAATAAAAGAGAGTAAGGGGATTCCTGTGTGACCACATTTAACTTAATTTCTTAGCATCACCATCTGAGTTGAAAGTGGACAGGACAGCAAAGGTTCTAAGTTCCAAGGCCCCTTATCTGACCTGAGCAATAAGGAAGATACCTGGCTGAACAATTCCACCCCTAAATGTTTTCAAAGCCCAGGATGAGACTACAATAGAGGTCTACATACTATATATCTAATTATTTAAAATATATGAGTCAAGCTAACAAATTGCTAAATAAAATGTCCTTGTCCTCTTATTCTGACAATTTGACTTCTTAATATTTTGGTAGGTGGCTTTGAACTTAGAATTCCTAGATTCCTGGAGTCCCATGTGGGAACACGGTGGTGTTCTTCTCAGCCCCTGCTCCTTTATTCACTTGAGGGGCCTCTTGTGAACACCGCAGCCCCCATGTCCGAGATCCACCCGCACACACACACTCCCCTGGCCATTCCTCAGCTCAGTGTACACCGGCGGAGCAGAACACCCTCCTGAGAATGGCCGAGAAAGAGCTCCCCGTCGACCCAGGAGGCAGGCCTGAAGCTGTTCGAACAGGGATTTCTCGGGCCCCGGAGCCTGGAAGGGGGTTGGAAGGGGGTATGGTGTTTGGGTGGACACAGTCCCTCAGGCTATGGCTTCTTATCTCCTGGGGAGGGGACCGGCTGGAGGAGGGCCATAGCAGAGCCCTAGCGTGTGAGGCCAGAGACGGGTTCTCTCCACCAGGTTCTGAGGGCAGTGCTGTGGTAGAGAAGTGGCCTCTAACGAGCCTGGGACATTTGAGATGGAGAGGAAAGAGTTTCTAAATATGAAAAAGTTACATATGTTATAATAAGAAATATTTTCAGAAAGAGCTATTATATTTGAGAAATCGTAACAGAGGATGATCAAGGTAAGTGAAGATCTTTTATGATTCTGGCAGATTAGAAACAAGTTTTCAAGTCCTCAGTTTGGGTAGAAGGACAATAATAGCCTGTTACCCTGCCAGCAGAGGCTCGTGGCTGCTCAGTTTTTACAGAACAGAAAATAATCCTCTGGCAGGTGAGAAAAAAAGAACCTCTAAGGTATATTGGAACAAAGGGAGAAATGGAGAAAATATGGAACTTATGGAAACTCCAATATATTATACTGATTTGTCTCTAATTGGAAACTAAAAGAAGGAAACTTACTTACACCACTAAAGCCTTACCAAAAGCAGCTATGTTAATAGAGATAGACAAGGGAAATACCTCCAAATCATGAGCAAATGAGCAGATTTAGATTATATTCAGACAAGTATATTAGAATCAGTTAATAAACCAAGAATCTGAAATAAGTAGTAATATTTTCTTCATTAGATTTTAGAACTAAGTTACCAAAGGAAATGTCTTTACATTAGAAGAAATAAAGCAAGAAATGCTTGAGAACAGGGACTCTATTACAATAAAAATACAGGATATTGTAATTCTGTGTTCTTTTGCAAAGCTTGCTGTTTGTTATATAGAAGCTATCGTTTAAATAACTACATTTTAGCCATGTATCGAAGCAACATATATTAAGCATTGCTTTAAAAGTTGATAATTTTCATTATAGCTTTATCTTCTTCTTTCTCATCTACCTTTTCCAACGTGTAAAAACATTACACCATGGAAAAGTGGTTGGCCATGCAGACTGAGCGAAACTACATTGCCTTGACAGGTGTAGACAAAAATCGTAAGACAAATCAAGGGATGACTGAGTTTTACAAATACTGAAGGGCATACTGAGTCCTGACCACTGTGCTAGTTGTCAATACAATGATGGAAAAACCAACGTGAAAAATCAGGTCAGGAACATGAATGCCTCTGACATCCGCCCTGGTCCACGGCTTCCTGAACCTGCCTGCCTGCCAGTCACGGGACAGGGACCACACTGGCCAAGCCTCAGGCACATTTTTCTTCCATTTTTTAAAAACACCTGATGATCACTTTTTGTAAAAATTGCAACATCCTTTAGAACCCAGTAAATACAGACTAAAATGGACTTATAATTTTTTCTTCCTTATGACTTTTAAGAAAAGGATCTTTTCATTACACAATTCATTTGTTCTTTATTGTAATAAAATGACTGTATTATTTTATCTCTTCCCTTCCAATTATTAGGGAAAAACATCTTTAAAAATAGATGTGCTTGATGCCTCCACCTACGTTCAGAGTCAAGATTTTATATCTACCAAAATTTAAGAAGCCCCTTTTAAGTAATGTATGTTATTCATAGGCCAAATGTAAAGGACACTGTAACCAGACACACACTGACACCCGAGGAAGGTAACTTGGTTGCCTACATTCCAGTTTACAAGTGAAAAACATGCCTTTTTCTCATTAGCAGTACCTCACCATATAGACATATTGGTGTAGTTGAGCATGTTCCATCAGTACAGTCTTACAAACATGCCAGCTGCTAGGGAACCAGGGAGAGGGACCTCTCTCTTTTCTTTAGACATGTACTCAGTGCTCACTGTGTGCCGGGTCCTGAGAATTCAAAGAGAGGAAGAAGAGGGTCTCTGCCCTGGAAGACTTAACAGTCTTGTGGGGAAGAAAAATATTCAAAAATATTGCAATACCAAATGAATATGTGCTAAAATTGAAGCAGGTGTTAGCAGGTAATTAGAAATGGATACCATTTATTGAGCACCTGTTACATGCAAAGAATTTCATCTCCAATTTCCACAGCAGCTGGCAAAGAAATATTTTCTCCATTTCAAAGCAGAGGTTCAAAAGGGCTGTGATTTGTTTGAAAAGATTGTGTGAAAAAGTTATGGGTTTGAAGACAAAGCTCAAACCCATAGCTCTGAAAGGTACTTTTTGTTTCAATAGACCATGCTATCTCCATACTCAAGATGCAAGAGATAGACAGATAGAAATAGATGGATAGAAAGATAGATGATAGATATTTGTATATTAATTTTATTTATAATTAGAAATTCATAAGTGAAATATAGTTTGAATATGTTGGCACTCCACATACATACCCCCTCTTCTAGTTCAGCACCAATCATATAAAGCACTGATAACTAACATAGATCATTAAGAACTACACCACTGATCTGGGAGATTCATATTTGAAATTCCATATATAAACAAGGACACTCTGTAATAGGAAACCAATAAACATTTGTCAAATAAATAAATTAACATCATAAAAAAAGTTTAAAATAATGTGTCATAAAGAAAACTTTGTAAATAGAAATTTGTCAATAAAAAGCATGCACACATATAGTATGATACACTTAAAATATCAGCACATTTTTAAATTTGGTAGAGACTGAAGAATTTCTTGTCTAAAATGATGTAAGTAAACCTACTAACTCCTTTAACCCTACAGCTAACTGTAGAAACTAATTACTATCAGAACTCCTCATTCTCCATAATTAATTAATTTGTGCTTTCCCGGCTCAGTGCCTTCACTTTGCTGAGCTCTCTCCATTGGCAACACTCTTCCTTCAAACCTCATTTCTTACCCACGCCTCAGGGCGTAGCATTAATGCCCGAAGCCTGTCCTGGTCTCTCAGGCAAAACTGATTTCTCTGTCCTTTGAGCTCCTCTCGGTCGTTGTCCCCCGTGGCTTTGTACCTTGCACCACTGGAATGTGTATACGTGGCTTACCTGCCCTAAACTACAAGATCTGGAAGAATTCTCTTTCCCTGCATTGTGTTCCCCACTAGACATTACTGTAAAGGGAAATCTGCATTTATTGGATGAGTCAATGTATCCTGTTAAAAAATTTAGAAACTCATAAAACACGAATTCTCTCAGAGCCAATAGTTTGCAGCAACCCCCTCCTAGCAGCGTGTATTTCCAGGTTACCAGTAAACGCTGGGGTTGAACAAACGTTGTATACTTAACGACGTGTATGAAGGGCATGGAATCAGTGCATTTAGGTAGAAAGAATGTTGTTAGGAATACAAATCTCTATTTTTGCAATGACCATTATAACACTTTAGCACGTTTCATATCCAGTTTTTATCTGGAGCTGATAATATAATTTTCTCCTTTCATCTTCCTTTTAGTCTAACTAGGTACCTGCTATAATCCGAGTGATGATTCAGTGTCTTTGAGAACAGAGAAGAGAACAAATGAGCAGCTCTCTGTCTTCCTAGCAGCTAAAAGCAAACCTCATAAAAGCGGGGAGAGTAATTTCATGCAACATATACATGGATTTTTCATCTCACTTGCAACATTTTATAGCACTACTTTGTTGTTAATATATTTCCCTAAGATACACTTGCTATAAAATATTTGCCAGAAATATTCTAACATAACAAAAACATATGCTGGTGCATGTTAAATAAAAAAGTGAAGTTTTCTCTGTGGGCTACCTCGTTGTTCTCATTTATATACCACCCCCTGCTGCCTGTCGTGTAGGCTACCCTAAATAAAGATTCCCACAGCATGCCACAGTTCATTCCCCCTAAATGGTTTTTATCCATTTTTATTCAAGAAGATAGATAATAAATGCTTTAAAATCCCAGGTATAATGAGCTAATTTCTCTCAGAAAAATGTTTTCATAATGCAAGTAGCCTCTGTGAACTAACAAAATTGTACTTATTCATTAGCACCAACTGTCCGTAGCCTTATATTAAGTGACAGATAACATTTACATTTTAGGAATAAAGAAGAATTCTTCATTAATTTTGTGTCCACATTGTAAAGTTAACATATTATAAAATATAAGAGATTTTTAATAGGACAAATGCAATCATTGCTGCTCTTTTTTTACTACTAAAATATTGGCATTGCGTCTAATACTTTTCTCAATTTGCTGATCTATTTATGCCTACACCTATATTTCTTATTTTCCATTTCAGTCATGATATAGAATTCCTGAAACATATGTTCCCACTGAGCCAGTAGCCCTGATGTTAGTTTACACTACACAAATGATAACTGATAAGGAAATGATGGGATTAAGCTGTCCAGGGACTTGCAATAACATACTATGATAAGAGCAGCTGCCATATCAGTTTTATTAACCCACTAAATCACCACTAATAAATAAGATAATAGCTTTGGTCCATCATGTCTGAAAACTAAGATTCAACTGATTAAAGTCTACAAGAAATTAAAATGTAACTTCAAATCAAACAGTCTACCATGAGCATGAAATCTACTCAGCTGGGTTCTCCCTTACTCCTCTGAGTTGTTTTGAGCAAGGGTAGGATGTGAGCTGTTTTTGCTCAGATTGTATTCGCAGGGCCTAGTCAGCTTCAGGACACTCAGTAAAATGCCTATTAAATACATAAATAAATAATAACAGTGGAAGTTTTTGACAGCATATACTCTATCTTACTATTACTTGTATCACAAAAACTCTTTAACACCATGCTTTCTACATCAGTATAAACATGAATGGCTTCATCATCCTTGATATAATACATTTATAACATAAAATGAGCAATACTTTTCATTACTCTTTTCTACCTATGGCATGTTGTTTTGTTTTTATTTATTCAAAATCGAAATTTAAAAATATTGCACAGAAAAATAACCACGTATGTATTTTTGGCATTGGTGGTAAATCAAAGAGAAGAAAAAACACAAAAGCAAAGTCAGTTTTCATCTTGCTGTTGAGAATGGGAAGGATCTGCCATTGGGGACATTGGTTTTCTTGGCAGAGAGGAGGACGGTAAGAGTGAAGGGAGGGATGGGGAGCTGAGACGCTAATGTTGCCTGCAGCTGGAGTGGCTTTGTCCCAAAATCACACTTAGGTTAGATGCTCTAGCGTGAAGCTTTCTGACCCCACGTGCTAATCTGTAGAGACCCTTTTCCATAACCTTTGGCAGCAATGGCTTGTTATGAGGAATATCCAACTTGCCACTGGAAACAAATTATTCCATTTTTAATAGTTTCTAATTTTGACAGTGGGCTGTCCATAGTGAATCTGTCCCTTTGTGTTTTATTTTGTTTATTTTTAGTATATCTGCTTGTTTTTAATATTTTCTCTCTTCCTTTGGTTGAACAAGTTTTTGACTCATTATATTTAAACTGTTTTCATCTTTCACTTTTTGGTGAGGGAAAGAGGTAGCACCTGCACAAAGGTGATTTGTGAGGGCTGACCATTTTAATACCCAGTTATGTCAGAACTTAAGAGAAACAGAACTTGAAAATAAACACAGAATTCACGCCAATTTTCTTAGATTCTATTAACCATCTCTTTGTCACCATATATCAGTGTTTCCCAGACTTTTAGATTTCATACATGGACCAGTAAAATCTGGAAAGTGACATTGTTCCATGGACCCTAAAAGCATCTAAGGACAGTTTTAGAAACAGTGGTTCATCTTGTGCCCACATCACAGAAGAATCTTTTATGTTAATCATGATCTAAAATAATTTATGTCTGAAAGACCCAAATGAAACAATTGGATATACTCTAACATATTCCATAAGAATTTGGCAAAAATTGAGAACTTATATTTTTAAATGACCATCATTAATATATTCTAATATATAATCCATAAAAGTTAAAATAAATTAATACCCAACTTATTTATATTTTGAAATAATTTAAAAATCATTCAGTAATAGTATATTTATGGCATTATGCTAAATATTATGACAATAAAATACATTTTACAAAATTACTAGTAAAATTGGGAGAAAATATAAATTCCTGTTTTTCCAATATGTTTACTTCTTCATTTATATTTCTGGTTAATCATTTGTTCATATTTCTACAGACATAAAAATATCTTTCATAAAATGTAAATGTTTAAAATATTAAACAGCATTAAAAATGATGATGAGAATATACAAACATATAGAAATGTTTCAGACAAAAATTAAAAGCAGAAAGCAAAATTGTATTTGTACTACAAATTTGCTTTCATATAAAATATAAACATATTGCAATAAGTATAAAATAATTTTAAATGCCTTATGATTAAAGCTTGAGAAAATGTTGTTAGCTCTTTGAAAAAGAATTAATATATTAATAAAGTTTTAAAACTTAGATCAGAAAAAAAAATAAAATTTATACTTTAAAAAATAAAAGTTCAACTAAACTATTGTTTTGTTGATCTGACTCACATCAGAAAGAAGCAGGCTTTACTAGTTGACAAAGCACAAACGTTAGAGCCAATAAACCTTGACTTAAATGCCAATATTGTTATTTTATAGTATCTGTTATTTATAGGGCTTGGGCAAGTCAATAATCTTAACTGCAGTTTCCTCATTTGTAAAACACAGGAATTCCAATCTTATATTGTCATTGTAAGGATTACAGTGTGTGTGTGTGTGTGTGTGTGTGTGTGTGTGTGTGTGTGTGTGTGTGTGTAGTGTTCAATATATAGTAACTTTAACTGCATATCTAATATTTGGATGCATTGAGTTATTAATTTCATATTATTAAGAAAAAAAAGGTTGAAAACATTCGTTTCTTCATTCATTCTATACTTTATTTCATTTTCAGAAGAAACCTATGAGGTAGATATTTTATATTTACTTTATTAATGAAAAGCTGAACAATTCATCTAGAGTCATACAACTCTATACAAAAGTACGGAATTAAAGCTTAAATTTGTCCAACTTTAAATCTCATGCTCCTAACCACTAGGAAATGCTGCCTTTTGATATATACTATCTCCCAAGATAAAAATCTAAGGGTATTTCTTAAAAATATATAAAAAAATAAAACTACCTGGCTAAGAATAATTACACCAAAACCTTACCAATAACAAGGTACACAAACTACATTTTGCCATATCTTTCAACATCCTTAGTTTACATATGGAAATTTTCTTTTTTCCCCATGATATCAAAATGCCAAACATATAATAGCAAGCTATAATAAGCAGATGGCATATCAGGAAGGTAGAAGAAAATTCAGATTGCTAATGCTTTGCTCTTGGGCATGCCTGCTCTTAGATATCAAACAAATTGCCTGAAGTCACCATTTATTGTTACATAAACTTAAACAGTGGGGCCTCGCTGTGTCACAAAGGACAGGGTTAATGATTCATCCCTAATCCTAAAGGCTCCTTCTAGGATTAATTGACTTTCTCTGCAGCCTGCCTGCCTGCCCTCTTGCAGATCCTATGAAGAGGATTTCTCAGCATTGCTTTGCCTTTTTCTATTATCTATCTATTTCAAACACTAACTAATCTTTCCTCCACACACAATTCAGTAAAAATCAAATTCAGTAGAAATCAGCCAGATAAACTGAGTCAACTTTGAAAAAAAGCTGACTTGGTTAGAAGGAAAAAGCCAATATTATCTTTCAATCTGGCATTTTATTTCTCCTCAGGCCACAATACTGTTAACATTAATTGAAATCAATTAGATAAACACTAATTGATAATCTTACTGTGTATCAGACAACAGATAAAATATGAGTATAAATGAGACAAAGTCTCTATCCTCAAAATACTCACTATCCATTGAGGGGAAGAAACAGGTTAATTTCACATTAAATGTGATAGGTACCAAGAGATTCCTATGAGAGTAAAAAATAAATCCTACAATAAATCAAGAGACTGAAAAAAGATTCCTAAGAAGAGGAAGTTCATGGAGCATTCTTTTGAATGGGTCATATTGCAGGATAACCACAGGGAGAGGTCCTTTTCAATGGCGGCCAACAGCAGCACCCAGGAGTGACAGCTGAGGGGGGGCAGCGGGCAACAGGACAATAATTTGGGAAGAGCATGGACTGCATGCTGACAAGTGAGAATCAGACTATAAGATAGGAAAACGGGTTGGGACCTCATCATAACAAACCCTGAATGTCCAGGTGAGGAAAGTTTGCCTTTCATAGTAGAAATTATGAGCCAGGGAGAGTTCCTGAACATAAGAGAGGCATGATGGAATCTGAACTTTAGAAGGTCAATTTGGGAAAAGCTGCATTGAACAGACTGGAAAGACCAAGTCCAGGCCAGGTTATGAAAATGAGAATGAAGACACACAGATTCTAGAGGAGTCCAAAAATAGGGCCTCTTTTTTGGCAAGTGACTAAGACTGAGCTAGACGATAGGGTGCCACTAGTCACATGTGGGTATTGACCACTTGAAATGTCACTAGTCTGAGTTGAGACGCACTGGATCTCAAAAACTTAGTAGGAAAAAAAAGAACGTACAATATCTCATTACTAATTGGTATTTTGATTACATGGTAATCAAATGTTCTGGATATGTTGGATTAAATGAAACATTGAAATCAATTTTATCTGTTCTTTTTTACTTTTCTTATGTGGCTCCTAGAATTTTTTTTAACTATGCAGTTGTATTATATGCCATTGGACAGTGCTGAACTAGATGTTAGAGCAGAAGACACCCACACGCTAGAAAATGAGATGGGGAGGGAAGAGGCCTGGCAGGGCTGCGATGGAGAAACCATAGAGGATGTTTTATGTATATATTTATTTTAAAAGGTCATTATCAACAGGTTCAAATGCTAGACAGGCAGGTGTCAAAAACAAAAATGAGTAATAGTAAAAATGAGCCATCGGGTTTTTGCCCAACGGCTAGTAAAGAAGTAGACTAGAACAGAGGCATGGGATTCGCACTAGGAGAAGTGAGCAGATAGCTACCCTTTCAAGAAACAGCAAAGAACTCTGGCCTTTTTGGTTCAGTTGGTTGGAACGTAGTTCCATGCAACAAAGGGTCACAGGTTCGGTTCCCAGTCAGGACACATACCTAGGTTGTGGATTCCATCCACGGGTGGCAACTAATAGATGTTTTTCTCTCTCTCCCTCTCCCACTCTCTCTCTCCAAAAATATCAATAAAAATATATCCTTGTGTGAGGATTTAAAAAAAAATTTTTTTTGAAAGAACTGGCAAAGAGAAAAAGAATAACAGTAATTAGAAAGAGTAGTATAGTAGGTTTGAGATTATTTTATTTTTATCAACATAAAAGAGATCTGGATATGTTTGTAGACAGAAGGAAAGGAAAAACTAAAAGCTGAAAAAAGTAACTGATAGACAAGAACCTGTAGCTGTGGGTCCTACAAAGATTGTCATAAGAGAAAAAATAGCTAGTTATCAAAAGAGGGAATATATGACACCTTATTTTATGTTTATATTTACACTAAGAGATGACCAAAGATGTCATTTGGGCATATTATTTGTCTTCAAGGGGAGAGAGGGGATTCTAAAAAATTATTATCGGAAAGAAAACCAGAGAAAGAACCTAAACCATGCTTCAACCCCTGGCTTTGGCCTTGCTCTTTAGAAGTGTGGGTTCCATCTGGTCACTTATTTAGCTACATACATTTCCCTTTCATGACACTGGTGCCTTCAGGATTATGAAAATGATTCATTTAAACTATTTCATCATAAAAAATAATATTATGATTTCTCTGTGTGAATTTTCCTTTTTAAATAAACATTATCCTCAAATCCATTTCTTCTTCTTTTTACAGTTGGTAAAAGTCTGCTTCGTCAAGAAAAAAATACCTGGTTCTATTACGATAAAGACAATACTTATTTTAGATTGTGTCAATTGTCATGTACAAGGTGTCATATGTACAAGTCTGATAGGTGCTTATTGATGTATCTTACTTTGAATGGCCTCTTGTTCCAAGCCGCCGTGTTGTTAAGAGGGGAAATTTCTGGCGAATTGTCTAAAAAGAAAGTCAATTACTTTAGTTTTCAGAAAGTGTGTGGTTCTATTGCAAGTCACCCATAACTAAGTAATTCCAGAAAGTAAATGTTGAACTCCAGGTAAATATTTAGTCTGGGAAAAGTAATATCATACACATATTGATAAACAAATACATGAGCAGAGGCAGGAAGGTACTTTTTTGATGAGATTGCTCTACTTGGAAATTATCTCAAATTCCAAATTTTACTTGATGTTACTACCAAGGCAATTATTACTTTATCTACTTAGTGGGAAGACTTAGGTTATAATTCTATCCAGAGGTTTACTTAAAATTTAAATACCCATCTACAATCCTGAAAGGACACATGAAACTTTTTCTGCTTACTGGATCTCCACAGCAGTGTTATAATATTTTTCTTTTTTCTGTTTCTTTCTCTAAATTTGCTAAAAATTAGCATCTGATTAAAGAACAAAAACCTTTTCTACATAAAGTAGGGGTTTAGTTTGGATTACAGAAGGTACATACATGATCTTCTAAGGGCTCCATGGCAAACTTTCTGTATGTATGTGTTAATTTATTGGGAAGCAGTTTTGCAGTTTTTATCAGATTCTCAAGGTGTTTCATGACTCCCCAAACAATTAAGAACTACTGCCATAAGGTGAACTCATAAAATCATAATCCTAAAAAGGACATTAAAAGTTGACTTATCCAACCTCTTCATTTTATAGAATAAGTGAACTGAGTTTTGAAGAGGTTAATTGCCTTTCAGAAAGTCTCAAAACAAATTAGTCACAGCCTAGGCTAGAACCTAACTCCCTGGATTACTATGCACCATATCACACTACCTCTCATGAAACGGATAGATTTTTTAAATAAGGTAATAAATCATTTTCTTTTTTAAAACGAAGAAGCCGGACCACAGTATTCATTATTTTCTGGACAATGAGTCCCTCTACAGGCTAGAATTTGGATTTCAGTTTATATAAGATGCAATGTTTGAGACTTAATTAAGCTTCCTACAGTTTTTCTGGGGTATCCTAGGTTCTTAGAAAATAGAGCATGAAAAGAATCTCAAAGAACAAGACTTCCCCAAGATATTGATAGTGTTTTCTGATTCTCAAAATCAGATCAACATATATGAATACAGTAATGTCAGTTCTATAGATTCCCATCCTAATCATACACTTGGGATAGAAAGAAATGTTTATAAATGAGAGAAATTTAGCCAATCTCATCACATCTTGGAGTATGAGGTGTAAACATACTCAAAGTGAAATGGAGAATGAGGAGAACTATTTATGTATTAGAATAAAAATGTATTAAAAAACCATATACTTGGACTAGCTAAATAATAAATGTAATCACCAACTGCATTAACAAGATACTTGTCACCTCCACCTAATTTTGCTTCTCAACACAGGCCAGACTCACTCTTCTCTATATCCCTCCTTGAAGGGAAATGTCACTGCTCAAATGGAGTTTCCTGTAAGGTCACATTAAATCTTCTGATAGTCAGGGTTCTAATACTCAGAATATATAGTAGTTCAATGTAAAACATCTAGTAGGTAAAATCAAAGTAAAATATATAGTAGTTCCAGATACAACTCTTAAGAGATTTTGTTTCATGCTTGAAAAACAAATTTCTTACTATTCTGCATGAAAACTTGCTCAGATGAATTTGTTTCCATACTGCCTGCCTGACATGACTTTAATTGTAAGGCAGTCTAGCCAATATGTGTCACATACCTTTCCAAAGGTGGCTGCACAGGCTGGCTCCAATTTCTCTTTCCTGCAGAAATCTAAATAGTGCGCATACAGGATGCACCGCGGTAAGCAAACTCCTTCGCACACAATGTAATTCTCTTCAAGCCTAAGAAAAAAGGCTATAAGTTAGAGCAAACATTTTATTTCCCCTTTTCATTCCCCTTTCATACTGATTTAATGCCCATTTTGAATAGAGGTTTTATGCAAGTGAGTTCATGACTAGATGTAAGCAGACTATTATTAAACACAATAATATCCTTTATTCAGGATATTATTCAGAATCAGATCACAGGATTAACGTGAGAAGAGCAAGAGCCCCAATGAACACCTGCTAGTGCCTAAATAGCTAACATAAACCCACTCCTGCCTGATCCACACCTCAAAGAATAGGTCGTCCTTCTATGTAAGTCCTCACTGTTCATCAGGGTTTGCTCTGTGATATACAAATATTAATGGTGACACTGAAGATGATGGTTTTTTAAAAGAAGATTCTCAACACTAAAGGGCTGCCAGCCTTCAGGATGACAAACATCTACAATCATTTACTTTCGTTCACAAAGTAGTTCTGAACCCCGAAAAGTTAGGGAAGCATGGTGATGCATTTATTTGGAAAATATTTCAGAGTAAGCTCACTTCACTTAACTCTAAAATGACACTGATCTATTTCTATCCTACACTTGTTAGCTGTGAGCAGTACTGTACACTCGAAGCATTATATAATTCTCTATAGATACCTGCAAACATGACATAAATTCATCTCTATATTATAAATATAATAATACAGACTTTGAAAAGTTAGAAATAATTCTATTTAATTTGGATATTTATCATTGTAATTGAACACAATTTATTTAAATGTAATATATTTAGGGTTACAAATAACTGAACAGCAATCAAGAAATCAGAACTTGTAGATTCTGTTTCCAGTTTATCGAACAATTCAACAGGTGATTTTGGCTAAAATTTACCCATTTTATGTAAAGTCATAATTATTACTATCTGAGAACAATGCAATATAGAGCGTATATTCAGATAAAATGGGGTGGAACTCTTTAAGGTCCTTGATTTAACATATTACTAAGGTACATGAGATAAAAGGTAAAGGGCATGTTCCTTAAGCAGGTAAAGCGTCAGACATCTGTTTTGCTATGAAGAAGGGAAAAGGGAACCAAAAACAAAGTAAGATCTGCATACATAAAACCAAACCCCTAGTAGACAGAGAATTGGAATTAGTCAGCCAGATTTTTCACTTTAACTTTCAGTTCTAATTTTTACCATCCCCAATATAATCTATAAATTTAAGGGAAATTTCTCAAAATACAAATAACTCACTTAGGTTTTTTGTGTGTTTTTTTAATACATAACATGTTTTGGTGAAAGGGTGTGGAAAATTTAAATAAAAATGACAGCATTTTATAGTTTCAAAAAAATATGAAAATCACTGAGATTTCAAAAATCGACTATATAAAAATTATACGTTAATGACATGCATATAATGTCTACTTTTCACCTGGCTGTTTTGATGATGTTGTAAGAATTCCTTTGTCTTTAAATTATGGAGTAATACTAGACATGAGTACAGTGTTAATTTAGAGTATAACTTTTTTCTTTAATCATAGTATATTCATATTTATAAAATAAAAACCCACGTTTGTTTCCATTCACTCAATTTGAACTAAAAACACAAATGGGAGTGATCATTCAAAAGACCTCCATAATACATCTGAAATCAAAACACTTTTGCCCCCATTCTCCTAATGAAAATAGTTGTATCCTAATCACTCCAGATTATTAGCTCAATTATTTACTGCTCTGGTGTACTCTAAACCAGTAAGTGTGACATCAACTTCAATAGTTAAGCCAGAACTTTAGAAGATCGTTGGTTTATACTTCAAACATTTGAAAGGGTTCAAATATATAATTATAAAAATTTAGTATATAAAACTGTAATTCAATGTTATAATAAATAAAAATAAAAGTTTACTAGTTTTTTATGCTGGACTGTTTGGTTTTTTGTTTGCATTTTTCTAAGATTTAGATAACACTTTACATATAAACAAATTATGCAAATAATCAGTGAATAGATCTTTTTACTTACTTGCTTATTATTTGGAATTTGGGAGAAAATTTACACTCATTTCTTCACAATATGAGGGGAAGTTTAATATTACATTTTACTTTAGATCCCTCTTACCTTTAGATCAATGCTATTAAATGTCCTTTAGAGAGAGAGCCTACTGATAAATTGTTGGCTTTAAGAGATTTTCCACAACATCCAGTTTGTGATATTTCACTATAATAAATCATATATGACAAGTGCTATAAAAATAGTTGAACAATTATTTAAGTTAACAGCGGTATCTTAACTGATTTTGCCATGTCTTCTAGTTCAAACTCACTTCATCTTATGGCCAATACACAGTTTTTAATTCACCCCCTTTTTTATATTTGCCCTCTTAGGCATAAAGGCGATGTTAAGATCCTTCATTCTTCTAAAAAAAATTTTAAGAGTCATGTTTTATAATCACAAATCTACCAAATAACTAATATAGAAGGAGCAAAATGATTCCAGATTAGGGAAACAAGTCATAAACACATTCGCTATCGCCGGCGTTGGAATGAAACGTAGTTTCAGCCCGTGATGAACAAAGGGACTCGGTGGTCACCTGCGCCGCAGACCGTTTCCCCAGGACCAGAGCGCGCCTGTGCCCAGCGCGCAGAGAGAGCAGCTTCGGGCACGTTTCTGGTTTATCTTTCCAACTTCCCACGATGCCCAGCGCTCAGTGGAGAGTTTGGGGACGTTTCTGTCTGTCCTTCCAACTTCCCACGATGCCCAGCGCTCAGTGGAGAGTTTGGGGACGTTTCTGTCTGTCCTTCCAACTTCCCACGATGCCCAGCGCTCAGTGGAGAGTTTGGGGACGTTTCTGTCTGTCCTCCCCACTTCCCACTATGCCCAGCGCTCAGTGGAGAGTTTGGGGACGTTTCTGTGTGTCCTCCCCACTTCCCACGATGCCCAGCGCTCAGTGGAGGGTCTGGGCACGTTTCTGTCTGTCCTTCCAACTTCCCACGATGCCCAGCGCTCAGTGGAGAGTTTGGGGACGTTTCTGTCTGTCCTCCCCACTTCCCACTATGCCCAGCGCTCAGTGGAGAGTTTGGGGACGTTTCTGTGTGTCCTCCCCACTTCCCACGATGCCCAGCGCTCGGCGGAGAGTCTGGGCACGTTTCTGTCCGTCCTCCCCACTTCCCACCAGGCCCGGGGCCGCGCCTCTTACCACTGCAGGGTGAGCTGCGCCTGCTGCTTCTTGTCTCTCAGGACCTGCGCGACGGTCCTCCGCGGGGACAGGCGCGCGCCGGCCGCCCCGGCCTTGCCGTCCTGACCGTCCGAATCCTCCTCTTCCGAGGAGAAGTGACCGTTGCTTAAATGCATTTCTGGTGGCGGGTTGAAAAGATGGTAAAGAAAGTTAGACTGTAAAATCAGTTCAGTAACGTCTCCCTGTACTTTGCGTCGAACCGGGTGGCCCTGGGGGCGGAGGGCAGGAGAGGACCGACGGCAAGTCCCTTAGTTTCTAGGTAACAAATACTTTCCCGGGGACCACACGGAGACCGAGCAGCCCCTCCTGCGCATCCGCAGGTTTGCGGCGTGCCTGCTTCCACCCCCGGTGCCCTTCCTGGACCACGGACCCCGTCCCGGTCCCGTCCCGTCCGGGTCCCAGCGCCCGAGGGCGCGGCGCGCACCTGCTTTAACTCCCGAGCCGCCGTCTCGCGCCCCGCCGCCCGGCTGCGCGCCCGCCGCCAGGTGCCCCCGCGCCCCGGGGAACCCGAGCAGGCCCTCGCCCAGCAGCTGCGCCTCGGGGGGGAGCGGGGGCGCGGGCTGCGCCGGCGGGAAGGCGTCTTCCAGCCCCGGGACCTTGGCCATCCTCGCGGCCGCGGGAGACCAGGCACCGCGGCTCCGCAGGCTCCCGCCGCGCCCGGAGCGCGGGGCGGGCCGGGGCGGGGCGGGGCGGGGACGCGCGCGGGGCGGGGCGCGGCGGGGGCTCGGGGTCCCCGCGGCGCCGCAGAGGGAGGCCCTGCAGGGGTGCAGCCCCGCCCGCCCCGCGAGCCGGGTGCCCAGGCGGGACTGCGCCCCCCACCTGGAAGCCCTGCGGGATGCTCAGCTCGGACCTGGCTGCGCGCGTCCCAGTCTCCGCCGCCCCCCCCTTTCCCTCCGCTCCCGAGGACACTTCTCACCACCGACCCAGAAAGGCCAGAGAAAGCTCCACAGCCTTCTCGGGGCGAGCGCAGCCGTCCCCATCCCTACTCTCGGGGGCGCGAGGGACGCGCCTGCCCGGCCGGGAGCGGAGGGAGGGCCCGAGCGCCCCCCAGGTAGCGCGGCCTGGGCCCGGCCGGTCTGCTCCAGGGCGCGGCGCGGGGCCGAGAGCTCCTCTCCGCCGCTTGGGAACGGACACGTCGCGTCGCGCGTCCAGACTGCGCTCCGGCCGGTGCGCGGGGCTCAGAGTCCGGCCTCGCTTTCCCCGAGGCTCCGGCCTGAGCGCGGAGGAGAAGACGCGCTCGCGCCCATTGGCGGTATTTAGTGATTTAAACTGCGGATCCCTCCCCATCTCATACCCCTGGGTAGTGCAGTGGCCATTGGTAAAGTGAAAATGAAATCGCAACACATCGTTCACTTCCAGTCCCAACTCGGGAGGAAGTCACATGCGTTCAGAATGATAACGCGTGCTGTCTTCAGGACGGAGAAATCAGTGGAGATCTGGGGCGGCTGGGGCCTGACTGCCACATGGCCTTTCACGCCGCCGTTTGTTCTCAGGACAAAGAGGCCCTGCACTTACCGTCCAGCCTAGCACTAACGGAAAGGGCGAGGATCCCGTTTTGGTTCACATTTCCTCACCACAGCCCACAGCCTGTCATGCTCTCTTGGAGTATTAGAAGGAGGAGTCGCCCCTGAACTTGACCTTAATGCTACTACGTTACATCAACATTTAACATGGAAAAAAACAATGGACCCCGAGGTGGTAGAGGGCTGAAGGGTGCGTTACGGGGAGAAGTAATACAGCCGAGAGCATCACCTGGCCTAAGCAGCCAAGATTATGGGTGTGTTTATTTGTTTTTAATATATTTTTATTGATTTAGAGAGAGGAAAGGAGAGGGAGAGAGACAGAAACATCAGCGATGAGAGTCATTGATCGGCTGCCTCCTGCATGCTGCCTGCTGGGGATCGGATCCCGAAGCCGGGGCATGTGCCCTGACTGGGGATCTAAACTCAGTCTCCTGGGTCATAGGTCGATGCTCCTCCACTGAGCCATGCTGGCTGGGCTATGGGTGTATTTAAACCTTTCCCATTTTTAGCACCACTTGAGAAAGGCATTACCTCTCTGTCAATGGCTTTCTCCTTACCTGGCACTTCCAGCAGCTGGGCAACCCATCCATGCACCCAAAGCTCTGAGGCCATCCCTGCCCCAGGGACAACCCTGCAGAGCAGTCTCCTCTACCCAGTCCCCCAAGGGCCTCAGAGCTTTCTCAGTCCATGGGGCTTAGATCTACAATATCAAGTTTAGAATGTTCCCACTTTACAGAGACACTTCCGGCTCATTCTATAAAGGGAATTCCAGTGATTAACTGTGTGTACACTAAAAGTCTACCCAATTATATCACATAATCAGAAGAGAGACATTAGGAAAATACTGGGATTTATTTTTGAAATTTTTAAAATAACTCAATAACTGATCACTTGATATCCAGGTTGCGCGGGCGCGCACATGTGTGTGTGTGTGTGTGTGTGTGTGTGTGTGTGTGTGTGTGTGTTACTGACAGAAAGTGAGTATCTGGCAATTATCCAGTTGAACTGATCAATGGAAACAAACCAAGATAATTTAAGGCCCACACTGAACTTCTGCCTTAATTTTAAGTAAACCATTTGCCTAACAAAATAACATGTAAGTTCTCTGTGCTTCTACTTAGAAATAGAAATTAAATAGATCTGTAGCAGGTGAAGCGGTTAAATCAGTACTCAAAAAGGTGAAGAGATTAGCCAGTAAATCAGCCCTAAACCAGAAGTGTTTCTATTGAGAGTGCTCCTGAGACCCACTCAAGTGTCTAGACATTTCATTAGATTTTCTTAGGGCTGTGATGAGATACTCTTCTTTCCTTAATCCTTTCCATACTATAAATCCCAATGAGTGGTTGATGCCAATATGTTTATTTGCTGTTTGATATGCTGTTTAGAAAAGTAAAACTGCCAGGAGAGAGTACGTAGGTGCTTATTACATTACTCTCTTTGTTTTTCTCTAGATTAAAATTGTTTCAAAATAAAATTTTGGATGGAGAGTAAGTTTTTTATCTTTAGTAAAATTTGATGTATAATTGTTTGTAAATAGAAGATATTTACATAATTCTAAGATTGCAAATGTACACATAAGATAGCTTAAAGCTAGGAAAATATGTGGGGGTTTTTTAATCCTCAACTGAGGATATTTTTTCCATTGCTTTTCAGAGAGAGTGGAAGGGAGAGAGAGAGAGAAACATCAATGTGAGAAACACCAATTGGTTACCTCCCTCATGTACCTCCACCAGGGCCAGGGGTCGAGCCTGCAACTGAGGTACATGCCCTTGGCCAGAATCGAATCTTGGACCCATCAGTCCGAGGGCCAACATTCTAACCACTGAGCCAAACTGGCTAGGGTGGGAAATATGTTTTTATTACTACAATGTTAATGTTAAAAACAGAGAGCATACATTTAAAATGTTAATGTTCACTTCTCTAGTTAAAGTCACTCTACTTTTTATTGAAAGTTATTTTGTTCAACTTTGATATCCAGTGTCTCCAGGAACCTTTGTCTTTCACATATAAATAACCACTTACCTCTCTCTCCATTTCCAATAAAAGATAGTTTAATGATCTTTTCCAGATTAATATAAAGCTAATTGTATGTTTGCAATAGTGAAGAAAGAAAATAGATTACATTAATCCATGTGCAAAAGTAAATAATGTATTGCTTTATGTATACTTGAGGACTGCTTCTTATATAGAGTCATAATAAATACATGTAGTAAATAGCAAGAGTATAACTTGCAAATTAAATTAAATATTAAATATATACATTAAACAGCAGCTGGTACATAGTAGATACGTAGTAAATATTTGTTACAGGCCCTGGCCGAGTAGCTCAGGTGGTTGGAGTGTTGTCCTGATATGCCAGGGTTGTGGGTTCATTCCCCCGTCAGGGCGCACGCAAGTCAGCTAATGAATGCACAGATGAGCAGAACAACAGATCTGTGTTTCTCCCCCTCCCTCTCTCTCTCTCTAAAATCAATACATTTTTAAAAATTAAATACTGGTTACAAAAATGAATGGAAAGCGGTGTCAGCCCTCCACCCTTTCCTTTATTCAACCAAAAATAAATTATCATGACCTGGGAATTGAAAAAATGAGTAAGACAGGGTTCCCTCCCTTCAACACTCTCAGTCTAGCTGAGGAGGAAGATATATGAGAATCCAGCATGGTAAATGCCATAACGGGGGTAGGCACAAAGTGCCCTAGGAGCAAAGAGGCAAGAGTGACCAGCACGGGCAAGGGCAGCCTGGGTCCAAGGCGGGCAGGCAGAAGGCGTCACAGAGAATGTAGCTGTTGAACCAGCCTTGAGGGCTTGGTAGGCACCCAAGGGTGGGAGACAAAAGGAATAGAATGTACAGAAGAACGGAGGCAAGAAAGAGCATGGCTGGTTGGAAAAGTCAGCAGTTGGGTGAGGTTGAATGATAAGGACCATCATGGGACATGTGGGATCATGAGTGAAGGTAGGGTCTTGAGGGGCTTGTTAAAGCTAAGAAACGTATACTTTATTATAATGCACAATAACAAATCATTGAGGGATTTCAGGAAGAAAAATGTCACAAAGAAAGAGTGGATTGTGGAGAAGGGAGGAGAGGAAGACCAGGTGGTAAAATGGAGGCTTGAACTAGGGCGATGGCAACGAAGGCAAAAAGAAAGCAGGGATTCAAGAACATATTGAGGATGCATATATAGTGATTGTTATGGATTTTTTGAAGTATTGGTCCCCAATGATTCGGGCGTCCTACATCCATGCCTTTGGGCAATCCCCTCCTATGCTGACTCCGAACTTGGTTATTAGCAAACATGCAAGCAGAGGCTTGAAAAGGATTTATGCACTGGGGCTTCACTTCTCTTGCTGATGCTGGAAACCCTGAGACGGCCACCATGTGGCCAAGCCTGGGCTAATTTGCTGGAGACATCAAACCCATCACTCCAGCTGACAGCCAGAATTAATCAATAGCTAGAACCACTGCCAGACACGCGAGTGATGTACCTGAAGCCGGTCGACAATAACCAGACTTAAGCTGACTTGCTAGCGGAGTGCAGCGTCATGAGGTAATCCTGGTGAAGCCCCTCCACCCACCCAGCTGAGCTCAACCCAAACTGCTGACCCCATAGAACTGTGCACTAATAAGTGATTGTTGTTTTAAGTCACTAAAATCTGGGGTGGTTTGTTACACGGCAAAAACTAACTGATGCAGTAATGGATTGATGATAGCTTTACATGTCACAAAAAGTTAGTTGAACCTTTAGAGACATGGGAGTAGCAGTTGCAAGTGAGAAAAGCAGTTCTTTGAGGAGTGAGTGTAGTGAGTTTATTTTTGATGGGGTTTTTTGTTTGTGTGTTTTTAGATGGGGAAGAATGGAACTCAAAAGTGAGGGAGATTTTTAATAATATAACTTACTTCAAAGGGTTCATATAAAGCTCTAATGCAATAGTATACACAAAAAGATCAAGTGGAAAATAATTGTTACCTTATGAGTCTATATATGTAGCCTATATGTACTTTATTTCCTATTTGACTTTTAAGGGAATTCACACAAGTGGATTTACACATGCAAAGATACACACATACATCCCATTTTGGGGAGAAATTTGGAGTGCCCCAGTCCACTCTAAAACAGCTCCTGGGAGCTTCTGCTTATAGGTGGCATGAATTTTCCCAAGCATATCTCTCCATCCACCCCCAAACCCAGAGAATTCTGCTGTTGATTCTTTGAAAGGAAGTGTCTGCATAGAGACACACACTATGGGTATAAACAGAGTAAGATATTTCCAGTCTGAACTCTTAACCCTCCAAATAAATTAAGCATATTTAAGGGCTACACTCTTCTTCACTTTTCAACTTTCTACTCACATTATTATACATACCACCTATTTTCCTAGTGGCCTTGGGATGAGGTGCCTACTATTTGAGAAAACAAATTATGTAACAAAATATGCTATTTTTCTAGCATTTAATGTCAAAGCATAATGTGTAGTCTACAAGATGAGGACAAAAAACTGCTTCATGTCATATTGGTTTTCATTTGGGAGAAATGGACAAAAACGGGGTGCTTTTTAGTGCTGATATTCCTATCATAATGAGGCAATAATAAAAATTACACACATATTGTAAGTATAAATTTTTAGTCATGTTTTGTCTACTATCATGGACAATATAGAACAAATCAGATTATTGAAAATTTAAAGCAGCATGCATGATTTATCCTAAGTTTGCCCTTACTTTCTGTAATCAATAGTTGGCTCCAAACCTGTTTTTCTTCTCAGTGTACCACTGTATATCATTGTATAGGGTGAAACATACTCTAAATGGTCCCTCTACTTAGAATTCCTGTTCCTTGAATATTGTAGACTAGACTGTCTCTTTTATTTTTCTCAGCCTTCCAATATTTTGTATTTTATAAAATTGACTTGTAAGTATGCTGATTGTAATGACTTTGCTGTATATAATAATTTGACTAATAAGCATTAGTAATTTTGATGAATACATTGCCTTTTAAATATAATATTGAAATCAATAACTGTTTTTAGAACTCATGTAACTTCCTCAAGCTAAACAAGATTAGTTTTGCTTAAATCACTAGTTTTTTAACTTGCCACTGACTGTGATGGATAACTCTGCCTCTTACCTCCAGGCTGTGGCTCTAAGACTGTGTGTACAGTGCATTTATTCCTCATTTCTCACTCTGTTTGATAGCTTTGAGCCCAATATATCATCTCTACGGAACAGGTCATCAATTGGAGGAGCTGAGTAAATGCTACTCTTTCCACAACATATTGCTTTTGGGTGCCAGTAGAGAATAGATAACCATAGAATAGTGTAATAAGTAAGTAAGCATTAGGTCAGGAGAAGAGGCCATTGGTTATGTTTAATGCAAGGGTTAAAATAGTAGTTCTTGAAGTTGTACCATCTGCAACAGAATCACCTGAAATACATGTGATACATGCAGATACCCACCTCAGAACTAGGGAATCACTTGAAATAAATTTTATCCATATTGTGTCATATATTATATATTTCTCACATCAAGACAAGGAAAATTGGCTTGTAGAAGACGTGAGGGGAGATGTGGCCCAGCCATAGTGTAAAATCTTCAAGACGTAATAAAGGATGCTTTCCGCCAGATTATGATTTAGCATTGGCTCAACCAGAAAGGCAGTGTAGTTAAAAGAAGATTGGGGGGGGAGGGGGGGGTGAAGAATGAGAATGTGATCGTGGTCTCAGTAACCTCAGCAATGCTTTCCTGGTTTGATTTTTTGTGCCATGGTACAGGTAGGACATGAATGATAATGTTATATCCAGCACACTGGGCTAGACACACGAGTCTGCTCGCAGGAACAGGTAAGCAGACCAGAGACTTTGCACACCCCAAAGCAGATGGGGGACTGATGCCACTCTCTTGAGGTCACCCTGTTGGGAAAATTCCCCAGGGAACACCCATCACTCTCTCTGTCCGCATGTTCAGCACCACATGCTCTAAACAATGCCTGGGCACTGGTGTTATTTTCTCCACTTTGCGTAACAAGAAGGCTTCCACCAGGAAGTTGCTGGGTCATTCACCAGCTCCCTGTAAAGAAGAATATGGGGTAGTTCCTCCATATTCAGTGAATATGGCATTATATGTAGAATATTTTTCTTGATTACTATATGTTATTTACATTTGAATAAAACAAATAATTTAATAATTGTTTCATTACAAAGCATGTACACTTTACATATCTTGTGCTTTCAGTTAGCCATTTATGATGATGTGAATGAAATTTTAAGATAATTTTTATTACCTCACAGAAAATTTTTAAAAATAGAGTATAAATATAAAATAAGAAAATGCAAAATATATAGAAAAGTGATAGAGCCCATTTTTACCCTTGAGTCAAAACTGTTTGCTGATCATGTTGCATCCTAAAAAAAAATCATGCATTTCAGGTTAAATAAATAAATAAAAGTGGGGAGGAAGCGCCAATGAGGAACAGAAAAGTCAAAAAGTGGCTTTGATATTAACTTTTATAAAACCAAAAATAGTTAAAAACATCAAATAATTATTTCAAGTAGAAATGCTTACTGATCATTTTTCTAAGTCCTGTGGTACCAAAAATGTAAGTTTCATATATACATAAGCCAAACTATGTTGAATTTTAGCAATATATTTCAAAATTAATTGGATGCATTAAAATAAGTCAGAATATATAACTTTGAAAATAATATATCAACTTAAAATTAAATGGCACACAGTACTAAAAGTAAACTATAGTAACATTTACACTAACATGGAAAGCAAATAATTACATGTGATTACACATTTTGGGTTGATTGAGCTGTAATTTTTGTTTGCTCACGTCTCTAGAAACTGAACTCATTGGCAAGCAGGGCAACATAAAATCAGATGTAAAACCAAAGTGCATATTAAGCTTATTCACAAACTTAAGTAAATGTGAACTAATTTTCAATTTTATGAACTGAATAAATAGCCACTTCAGCCTTACAGCATAGCTATTATAACTGCTAATTTATAGCTTAAATCACATCAAAAAGGTAGTTGATTATCTGTTTCTAAGTATGAGTTAATTTTGAAAGGAGACATGAGAGACATAAATGTTAATTGGTCTCTCCAGAGATAGTAGGTCAATTATCAAGGTTGTTAAATGCTTGTTGGTGGACCATATATGAAAAATTAAACTAATGGAAAATTCTCCTATGACAAGCTTCCATTAAATAATCTATGGATCGCCAGGTGCCTCTAACACTCACTTAGTGTTAGAAATAAGAGGACTGAGAAAGACCATAAAAAAAAAAAAAAGGAAATTGCAATAGTTGAGACAGGAAGTGATTAAGGTAAAAAGAAAGACTTTGGTAAAGTCAGGGTCATGGTAGGATGGATTCTGTTCTGACCCTTTTCCGGTGTATTAATAATTACAAGCCCATGGACAAAAAAAGTAATTCCATGGAGCCACTTGGCTGAGACTGAATGCAAATTTGTAAGCTAGAAAAACTGGTACTCATGAAAATTTGTGGAAATATGAATGCATATCTTAAAGAAATTCTGAGTTTAACTCAAAAGCTAAAATTGTAAAGTGATACTTTTCAAATTCATGACCTTCCAGTGTTTTATTAGCATGCATTGTACCGGGAAATGGAAGGGTAGGATGTCCTCACCGCTGAGCCGTAGGCATGAAGTGCTCCTTGTGTGAGCAGCTTCGTGGAGACCCCGTAGGAAAGGCGGCTCCCGCCCCGTCGGGGATGCGCTTTAACCTGCAGACAGGACGCGGGCAGGCTTGCTGCAGAGGCCTGGACTCACCCAACAAGATGACCTGCGTGACGGCCTGATGGCGTCCGAAGAGACAGAAGCTCACGTTCACCTGCGCGCTGTCCTGGCATCCAAGAGGGAAAGAAGTTTTGATGAGAATATAACAATGAGAGTAAGAAAATGGGGGCGCTGGTGTAGAGACCCTAAGTGTCTGATATATCTGAATGCAAATCCAAGACCCAGAGGAAATAACCAAGATAAACTGGCAGGAGTAAGGTTTGGCATCATTGGAAAAAACAATTGTGGAATATTAGTCATTGAATCCTATGGACTGGAATGAAAATGCGAGTCTCTCGGGAATAAAAAGATGAGTGTAAAGCATTTACCAACAGCTATATCATTAGTAGTACATACTGCTTTACTCAATATATATTATAGGAACCAAGGAACTTGCTGGGTTTTAAAAATAACACGCCGTACACCAAACATTTATTTTGTGCTCAGTACTCAATATATGGAGCATTTTAAATGTTATGTCATTTTATCCTCACTGATAATATGAGGTTCATGCAAATATGGTTTTTTTACAGATGAAGAAAGAGACTCAAAAACCTGAAATGACTTTTCCAAAGTCTCACGGTTAATGAATGAGGAACCAGGATTGAACCCTGCCCTGTCTGACTTAAATGTTTATAGTCTTAACCAGTATAGTGCCAAGCTTGTTAGACCTCCCACCAACACAGGGGCCCAGTCTATCTAACACGTCCTTTGACCAGTGGTTCTCAGCCGTATCAACCCACATCCCCATACCCCCTCTTTATAATAAATATTTCACAATATTCTCTTTACAACACCAAAAATAAATTTGCAAACAACTACACACATATATTTAATCAATGTAATACACTGGCTCTAATATAAAGAGTAAACTAAAGAAAGATAATTAATAATAAAGAATATGCATTTCAATAGGTACATGCTCAGGCATAACTAAATATGTTAACACTAAACACCACACTAAAACACCTTATGAAGACAGCTGATGTTTGCATTTAAGACTCACCATGAATGGTGTCACTTCTGTGATATTGTATAGGTCAAAGGACTTAAGAGCCAGCCAAACTTGAGGAAAAGAGCTATAGACTCTCATCTCTCAATGGGGGGAATGTCCCAGAATTTATGGCAAGCTCTAAAGTCCATTCTCTGACCACAAATCACTTATATTTCTCCCACTTTTGAAATTCACTCCCTCCCTCCCCAAATTCCTAAGTGTATCATTTCCTATGGCACCAGGTTCAGGCTAAGGTCCAGGATCTCATTGTCTCGATCACATCCGTTCCCAGTCTCCTGCTTTCTCCACTTTATGAGATTTTTATTTAATCGGGTGGGGAATCTGCTTTGAAATCATTATGTATCTTTTTCCAATCCACTCTATCCTATGGAGACTTGTTTCTGGGTTGCCTTCTGGGTTCCTCTTTGCATACTTTCTCTCACAAGTTCAACCTTCTCAACTGAAAGTCTTGCTTTTAAGATTATTGTCTCTGCTTTAAACTTTTTAAAATCCTTTTTAAAAAAAAGTCTGTGCAGAAACTCATTTCCTTTCTTTGTTTTTAATCACCATGAGAAAATTAATGTCACATTGCAGAATGGACGGGCTTGGGGGGAACTGGAGGCAGAGAGGCCATTTAGGAGGCTGTCGCAATCCTTCAGACACAAGAAAATGTGAACCTAAGATCTTGCTTGGGATTGGGTCAATGATTTGTTCTCTCGCCCAGTGATAATGTTTAAAATAATTTCTTCCTTATGCTATATTCACTCAATCCAAAGTATGGTTTCTTATTCTGTGAATCACAAAGCTCTTGAAAAGAACTCCCACACCTAGTCAGTGCTCAGTACACATTAATCATTGCCATTAATAGTAGTAGTACATTGTATCTTTAAAACTAGGAATTTTCAGTTCTTTCACTAATTTAATAATATTGTGTAGAGTCACCAGTAGGTGGGGATGTTGAACAATATTTTTCTAACTTGTCCCAAGCCCTGTTTCTGACTTTAAAAACAAACAAAAAAAGCAGCCTCTGAATAAATGTCTGCCCTATTACATTACATAGTCTTTTTAATGGAAAATATTTTCAAAAAATTATAAATAACTTTTTAAAGGCTTCAAAACAACTATAAAAATGATTGGACTCAGCCTAGAATGTGAATTCTGGAGATGCTGGAGAAAGGCCTTCTACCAAACGGTTGACATTTCAGCCTCCTGCTTCTGGGCTGCTAGGTAGACTCTAAATCAATGTATCATCTTAATTTTGGACTCAGTGCTTTAAGAGTAGATTACAAAATATAAATGATGAAAAAGTGCCTGTGTCTGACCCACGTGCTAAAAATGGTAGGATAGAGCCTGACTCTATGTATTCTCCTTTTATTAATAATGGCTATTAAGCAACTACTGCTTCCAGGTGCTAAGTTGGGTCCTTTCCATACTGGGCATTATTTAACCCTCATAGCAGTCTTAGGAGGTCAGTATTATCAGCCCAATTTATAGATAGGGGAACTGAGAAATTAAGTTACTACTTAGATAGGTGCATTCAACTATTGGATGGCAGAGGCAGAATTGTAAATCAAGCCTCTTTAACTTTCATATTTTGTTTCTCATTTACCTAATAAGATATCAAAATTCATTTACTGACCTTTAAAAGAGAAACTAACTTAAACATGTGCACTGTTGGTCCCACCTCAACTTAAGGTATCTAATTGATGGCTTATCTATGTTTTGTCCTAGGAGTCAATCCTGCCTAAAAGCCTAGAGATTAAATGAATACTAGCAATTATATCTCCCCCAGTGCCAAAACGACAGCATTTAACTCACCTCTTTCAAAACGCAATTTAAGGCTCATCTATGGAACCTGCTAGCTCAGCAACAATACAAAATAGTGTTTTCCTGAGTTATCCATGAAATTCTCTCCTTGGACTAGTCATTCTAACCTAAATGGGACACTATTTTTCTCTAACACTTCAGGGAGTAACAATGGAGAGGGGTTTGAGAAGACAAGTTACAGAGTGTTAGAAAGTATTTTCAATTCATATGTCTAGCAGAATACATAAAGAACTCACTCAAATCGATAAGAAAAAGAATCAATCCCCATTTTAAATGGACATAACACCTAGAATATGCACTTTGTAAAAGATATCCCTATATGGCTATATCAGTCTAGGCCGAATAAAGTTTGAGATGTGAGAGCCCTGAGGATGAGAATAAATAATCTGACTAAGCCAGTGTTTCCAATTTTATTTGTATAAACAATCCTTTTATCAAAGGACACCATCAACATCTTCAGGGAGTTCCCTTCCTCTAGTAGCTTACATTAAACTCTCAGACGTTCCTGGCACCCAAGCTAGCAGGTCAGCAGGCACCTTGCTCTTGCTAGCTAGTGCGCTGTCACTCACTGAAATTGTAGCTCATCAGCATTTTGCTTTTCTTGTATCTCCTGAAATTTTTCTTAAGTGGAGTTAAGTTTTTTTTTACTTCATAATCACAAGAAAATGCTTTCATCGCCTCTTGTTTACTAAAGCAAATTATAGAGGATTTAAACTAACCACGAAAGCAAAACATGAAAATACACTAAGAGATAGTAACAGTTCAAAAGTGGAAAATGTCCACTATCACTCTTTTCCTGTTGTCCCTTTACTGTCTTTGAAAAGAAATGGAGGAGAGCCCCTCTGATCTTTTGTATTTTCCAAGATGGATGTATTTTGTTACTGTTAGGTAAACACAAAGACAGAACCATGACGTTGAAATTATATGTCGCAGTCACACCTCATTAAAAGTAATATTTACTGCACTTAGTAAGAGAAAAGGCAAACAGCATTTTATCTTTTATCCCATTTTATCTGAATATCCTAGAATTAATATAATAAGACAAAAATATTTGGAAATAGTGTATAGTTTTCTTGAACTTTTATCTGCTTCAAAATTATAGCCTCTTTAGCCAAGTAATTTGACTTTCGGAATCTGCCACAACATCCTTACTGTATCTGTAAATGGAAACGGAGAAAGGGGGAAAAATAGGAATTTTAGAGCTGGCAACTTTCCTAAGTAATTATCTCAGTAAATTCTGTTTGGTTCTACTTTTTAAATAGATCCAGAATTTGACAACCTCTCACTTTCTTCAAGCTACCAGACTCATCAGAGCCAGACTCATCAACCTGCCTGGATTATTGCAACAGCTACCAACTGGCCTCCGATCTAATCTCAACCCAGACAGAAAGCGATCCTTTAAAAATGTAAATCAGAATGTATCACTCTCCTACCCCACCTTGCAATAGCTTTCCATTTCAGAATAAAAGCCAAAGTCCTTGCAATGACTTGCAAAGCCCTGTGGTTTCTCTAATTCACCTGCCGCTGCTCTTCCCCTTTGCTCAAATGCTCTGGCCTCCTTGCTGCTCTGCTGTGCTCCTTCTCTGGGCCTTTGCCCTCATCTCTGCTTGGGTCACTCTTCCCTCCCCATCCACCCAGGTCTGCCCTCACCTTCTTTAAGTCTTTGCTCAAATGTCTTCTTCTGTGCAAGGCCTTAACTGACCAACTTGCCTCACCAAACTTTCACCTCTTCTCTGGAATGTTCTATGCCACTTCATTGCTTTATTATTCTTTAAACCTTCTTAATATCTAATATATTATAAAACATTTTGTGTAATTGTCTGCCTCCCCAAAGCACTGAATTGCTACATAATAAGTTTGATAATAGTCTATTGGCACAAATATATTTACGACTCAGACTCATTTGTTTCCAACTCTCATTTTCTACCTTACAGATTTAAAGAATTAAATATAGTTATTTCTACAGTATTTGAGAACAAATTGATAGATTCAAAATGCTAAATGAAACTACCGGTCAATTGAATCTAACTAACTAGGATTCTATACAACAGTCATAACTAGAATTGTTATCTTTCTAAATTAGTTACCTGTTACACTGCCTTCTTCAATCATAAGCAAGGTTTCTAACTGTTTGTTTTCAATAGCTCTATTATCTCTTTCTACAGGTAAACTGGAAAAAAAACAAAAAAACACCTGTCAATGTTTGCTTGCCAACTGAAGCAGCCAGATCTGCAATAATTCACTAACCTGGTCTAACCAAATTGTCTGCTTTTGTTTGAGGGATTAAACCTGTTGATTGTCTGGAAGCTCAAAGGAGCAGACCTGATCTTGTCTCTTGCACAATGTCCTGTTTCTCACTCAAAATCGCCAAGCTCTTATTTTTACCAATATTGAAATGAAACCTACAAATGCAAGTATTCCTATTCCCGAGTAATCTTGCAGTCTTTTTACTGATAAGCTGTTCATATGACATAGCTTCTGAGTTTGTTGTCTAACTACTTATCAGTTATTTTGGCCTGTTTCTTGCTACTGAATTGAAACTAAGAGCTGCATGTGTAACACATATAAGAAGTTATTTATCCTTAAAACACAAACATGTGACACTCACATGAACTGTGAACCTGATGAAGTATGTTGAAAACAAATAAGTTGGTAGTGAATAGTGTGTTGGGTCCGCAATCAGCCTGGTGCTTCCTAAACCACCTCATGAGGAGCAGAGAGCAGAGCAGGGAAGCAGGTATCACTGGTTCCCCAGACAAATCTTCATTCTGGGGAAAAGCAGTGTGAACTTGGAGTTTCTGCTTTTAGTTTGTGAGTGGTCTTCACCAATATTGAGCTTTCAGAGTTCCTCAAAGTACAGCAGTTCCTCGGCTAAGAAGGGCAGCCAAAGCTGTAATCACCACTTCTGTGCTATTCCAATATATTCATTCATTTGTCTAACAACTAGTTATTGAGTGTCTACCATGTGGCAGGTGCTGTGTAAGATACTGGAAATTCAAGTAAACGTGGACATAATTTCTGTCCTTATAGAGCTTTAAAATAAAATGGAGATGGACAGTAAACAAATGAGCAACTAACAGTGACAGATATTAATAAATGCTGTGAAGAAAATGAGTAAGTTCTCTAGGAAGTGACATTTAAACAAAAATCAAATACAAGAAATTTGAAAATACCCTTGCATCAACATCTGCAGGGTTAAAAGAATGATCTTCATACTTCTTCAACTTTGGACCCAACACATCAAGCTGGGTAGGAAGGGGTAGGTTTACCACCAATGTGAGCATCTGTTGTGTGCAGAATGTTTATTCGGGAATGGGAGGACATGGGCACACAGTTTGTAAATTCCTGAAGAAAATATATTTTATAAATTATGCACTATTTATGTACCATGGGGAAAAGAGAGCTAAGTGGTTTACTTGGACTATGTCTATACATATCAAAAAGCTGATTGAAAAGTGAGAAGTGCACTCAACTAACTGTATCAACAACACTAAAGTAGTGATTTGGTACATTTTTTTATTGAATTTACAACTTAGCTTGATATTAAAAATGGCTTTCAAGCATATGCAACTTGTTATACTAAAAACTAAAAACTTTCATTTTTTTCTATAACTCTACTGAAAATAAAATATAGTTTGCAATAAGAGAGATTTAGTTAACATGAAAAGAAGACTGAGGCAATGATTAGATACTGAGGTAGATCCTTCTGGGTTTTTATTTCCTTACCTATTTACAAGTAGTGATAAGATTGGTAAAAAAAAGTACTTTAATAAGTGGGACTGTAATATCCGAGCTACATTACCATTCCACATGAGACTATGAAAGGTGGATGTAAATGGTAAGTAACCTAAAATATTAAAGTCCTTCCCTTAAGTGAGAGAGTTGGGGCAGGGAGAAATACACACACACACCTTTAAGTTACAAGCACATAATTATTTTAATAACAATTCGCATTTTCTCTATCATTGATAAAAAAATAAAAAATAAAGAAAATGAAAACAGCTTTGAAAAAGCTATATGAACACTTGACCTGTTCTGAACTAATAGAACACTGTATGTACTCGGTTTCTGCTCAGCTTCCTCAGGAAACAACCATTCTTAACTTTATTTTGTGGTAAGTAGGTCTGGTCTTAGGGTAGTGATCTGAGTTCCAATCTGACAGGGAAGAGACATGATTTGTGGGTGATAGTACTTTGCTCACGTAATCCCTTGAGTTGGTGGAATTAAATGGTGATGTGTATCAAGCAAAGGATGAAGTTATTGGAAAATATGTGAGGAGGATTTGAGTTAGAAATGGGTAACAGCAAAGGCAGAATTATCATCGCAGAAGACATCCCTGTGTTTCCTGGGAAGCAAGGCTCAAATCTGTTCTAATAGACAGTTCTTAACTTTTCTGGGCATAACACACTCCTTGGATAATCTGATAAAAGCACTGAATGCCCTCCCCCCTGGAAAAAAGTACACATAGGCATGTTCCCTCACATTTTTTATACAGCTGTAAGGGATTCGCAGACTCCCATGAAGTCCCCTGAGTAGAATAATATCACCTACATAGCATATAAAAAATGATTACCTACTATTAAAACTACATCTTAAATGAAAATGCTAAGAGATAAACTTCGATTATAGACAGGAGTCCAGCAGAGAGTATATGATAGTGTTGCAGGGATAAACGACGGTTCCGTGTGGAATAGCTCAGTGATGGGATACTGAGCCAAGATAGGTAAATACAGAGGAGCAAGCTACCTGACAAGGGAAAAAATACAAGAGGACCAAAATCTGACTCGATTATTTTATAACATTGTTAAGGACCAACGCTGATCTTATTGATATATTTGAAAACCAACTAAATGAAATTACTTAGCTATACACCCAATTAGATGCAGTAGGAATTTAGGCTTTTGCCATGTAATATTACCTTCAGCTGAAGCTTTGCTGAACTTTGTGATTTACGGTACAATGACATCCTTCAGCACTCAAAGCGCTTAAGCAACAGAAATATGAATTGATGTTTTAATTTTTGCAAGTGAATTATAATATTCAACTCTAAAAGATGCCTCTGATCATGTCTACTGAGTACTATAACTCAGATTAGCTTTCCGGGGCTAATCTGTCTGCTATAAGCTTATTGATGACTTGGTAAGATCGTCAAACTGAGCAATATATTTGTAATGTAGTTAAATACATCACAAAACTGTATTTTTAATACTGAATTATGACATGAACAAAGACCTATAAAACCCTATCTCAGCTTTCAAAAAGCCTCCATCTAGTTGACGAAGTAATAGTTAAGCACATAAAAAATTGGGAAACAGTAAGTAAACACAATAGATGCTGATGATTAAAAGTAATTAATCATAGGATTTATGGCTTGGAGTTGTGTTCTTGAGGCTACAGTCTCTCCTGCTATGAATTCTTGATAAAGGATTCTTTTTTTTTTTTAATATATCTTTATTGATTTCAGAGAGAGGAAAGGAGAGGGAGAGAGAAACATCAGTGATGAGAGTCATTGATCGGCTGCCTCCTGCAGGCCCCCCACTGGGGATCGAGCCCGCAACCCGGGCATGTGCCCTGACCGGGAATCGAACCCCGATCGCCTGGATCCTAGGTCGACTCTCAACCGATGAGCCACGCCCGGCCGGGCTTGATAAAGGATTCTTGTGGAAAACAAACACACTATAAACATAAAAACAAATTGAAATTCAATGTTGATTGATTAAAATATAGTTACGGTATGTGCTTTGAATACGTCCTTGCTTTAGCTAAATATGTGTTTGTGCAGCCCTGAGAAAATAAAATGAAAGGAAACTGACATTGTGGACCGGTGATCAGAGCACATTCCTAAGCTGTTTGTTTTCCCCGCTAGGCTGGAGGTACTGGCGTCTCCTTCGTAACGCTGGTGGTGGCCGCTGCTCTATCTGAGTGAGCCCTCTGACCTGGCCTGCCTGGCTGCTGGGGCTGAGCAGCACGGCCCCAAGGCTCCCCAGGGGCCCCGGCTGCGCCGTAGCTCCCGCACCACCTTTTGCAGGTAACTGAAATGTCACAGTTTCAGTTGGTTCATTTAATTTTGTTGATGGTTCTGTTTTACAATTCTCATTGCTGATGCAAATAGCATGGAAAACAACTTTGTGGTGCTATCATTAGTATAAAATTTAATGAAGTATAAAATAGAGGGGTGTGGAGTGGGAGGGTAGATGGGAAACTATGATAACTGGAAGGAAAACTAGGTGCTAAAAGATGATAGGTGGCAAAGCCACTGGTCTAAAAGTTTCGCAGGGTGATGATGCTGTTTCTGTGCCTCTGGCCCCACAGTCGTTTCTGGCCTGACCCAGTCTTCACGGCAGCCTTTCCTCATGGGGGCGTCACCCCACCGTCAGTGCTGCAAACTGATAATGTAGGACAACCCATCCTTACTCGGGATTACACACTGCACGGTACCTGCCCAAGCAGAGCAATGGTGCTTTTATGAGAATTACTTTCGAAGTGATACCACTTCTTCACTATTCCCTTTAAATAATATGAATCAGGTACCTCGTCACATAAAAAACAAACCAAAACAAAAAATCATTTTTGGAATAGCAATAGTTATTGTCATTTTAAAGTGTTTTAAAGTAACAGAAACATCCTCTATAAATTCTATTGTAGGTTCTAAATTATGGCTAAAAGTTCTGTCTCTGGTTAAAAAATTGAACCTTGATGATAATAAAAGATATCACAATGAAGACAATGTGTCCAACGGAATTCTGAAGAAATTAATATACTCTGTATCTTCCTTCAAGCTTAATTCAGTTATGGATTTACATCCTAGGGAGACAATAATCAGCTATTGATACTATTGCAAACATCATTATTTCTACCATGCATGCACTTAAGATGTTTGAGAACGAGCTCTGAACAATGATTTAATCAACTGTAGAAAGCACACCAAATTTAAGAATTAATAACTCAGTCTTGGTTTGGGAACAAGAAGGGGGGAGCTGCTATGTTCTGAGTGTTTGTGTCCTCCCAAAGGTATGGTATTAGGAGGTGGGCAAGTGAATAAGTCATGAGGGCAGAGCCTTCTTAAGTGGGATTAGTGTCCTTACAGAAGCAGGCAGAGAAAGCTCCCCTGTACCTCCCATCATGTGAGGTTTATAGTGAAAAGACAGCCATGTATGAGGAAGTGGGCCCTCAAGGGACATCGAATGTGCCAGCAAAACATCTTGAACTTCCAGTGAAATAAATGTTTGTATTCTTTCCAGATAAATAAATGTTTGTGGTTTAGATGTCACCAGATAATGGTATTTTGCTATAGTGGCCCTAATAAGACTGGAGCTAATTATTGGGTGCCTACCAGAATACTACAGGAGCTTTACAAAAGTCTCAACACATACCTTATGAGATACGTATTAGGTATTTTACCTATTTTATAAATGAGAAGATTATTATTCAGAAAAGTTAAGTAACTCACTCATGGTCACATGCTAAGTGGACAAAGCCACCCAGGTCTGAGCCAAAGTTGGAACCTACAAAACAAGGAACCTACTGCATTTTACAAAACAAGGGCATTCAAAAACTTTTCTCCTACTTTCAGAAGGCTGCCTTACAGAAATAGATTTCCAATTTAAATTATGTTGATTAAAATAAGAAAATGTGGCTTATTTTTAAGTTTTACCACATAACAAAGACCCTAAATACTGTTAAAATGGCAACCTATGAGAAATCAGTTGGTATAACTTTTGTCACTGATTTTTCAAATAAAAGTCAGGTCTGAAAAATATAGTCACATGAAGGTCATATTTTGCTTAATACCTATTATATATTTTTGCTGAAGAATGATCTTAATGTCTTTAGTATTTCTTTACCAAAGTAATGTTTTTAGTATGTCTTTACCAAAGCTCATCTTTGAACATGTAGTTACAGAGGAACTTGAAAGTTATCTGAGCAAAATAACCTTCACTACAAAACAAAAATATAAATTTATCCAATTGTACACATGCACAAAAACACACAAATGAATATTATGGTTGAGATGGGTAAGACGCACATGCAAAACATTTGAAGAGTCTTCGAACTCATGTACGTTTATTAAACTTTCTTGAAAACTAAAGTTAACTGGTTGGATCCTAAGAGGAAATTCTACCACTGGTGAAAATGGTAAGACTTAAGAAAACATTTGACTATAACTTCTCCACTCTTCAGTTGGCATAACCCCATGTGTCAATGGAAACTAAGGCTAATTTTGATGACGAAAAATACCATGGTAGTCACAGTAATCTTTTAGGTTCTGAAATTCCTGTAAACACGTCTGCTACCCATCAAACTGGATATATTGGATTTAAAACTGCTTGCCCATGATATAGTTCTTAATAATCCAATATTTAAAAAAGGTTGACTTTAAAAAGTAAAGTTTAGAATTTTAAATGTTTTCTTAATGGCACCCAAGTTACTGAGGTCTATCTGTCCTCTACAAATTCTAAATTATATCCTTAACGTCATGTTAGATCAGATTCCTAAGCTTTTAAGAACATAGAGCCTGAAACTAGCTCCAAATTTATAAAGATCAAATCCACAAACTGTGGAAGTGCCCATGATACATGACAGACCTTTCTTGTCCAAAGCAAAACACTACGTCAGACAAGTTTCACCTCGTTTTTAGTTTTGTCCATCACTGCAAAAGCTACACTCGTAAGCAGGAAGTGATAAAAACCTAAACTTCGCTGAGTTTTATTTTTTTAAATAGAGCTTTTCCAACAAAATAAAAGTGGGATCTATTTCAACAGTTTAAACTGCAGTGAAGCTTTTGTGCCTTGAAGGTGCTACGCCTGGAAATGCAAACCTGTCCGTGTTTCTACCAGCTTTACCCAGCAGCCCTGCTGTCACCCATCTCCCACAAGGGAGTGTTAGAAAGCCTGATATGCTCTCATTGGTGAAGAGCTGTTTAGACTTTCATCAAGTATCTGAATACTGAGTGTTTCTGGGCCCTGACACTGTCCTATACCTTCCACGGTGTTTACAGGTGAAATAGTTACATGTTGGCACTCTGTGAGCTTAATGATTCCTGAGAACTTGCATGGAGTGAGCAAGTGAGAGAGAAACATGGCATTACTGATTGTACTGATTACCTGCTTTGTGATTATTCCTGCTACTGCCCAGCCTTGCCAGACCCCTGATGACTTTGTGGCTGCCACTTCTCCTGGACATATCATGATTGGAGGTTTGTTTGCCATTCATGAAAAAATGCTATCCTCAGAAGATTATCCCAGACGACCAGAAATCCAGAAGTGTGTTGGGTGAGTAAAGCCTTAAGGAACATAATTAAATTTCAGGAGTACACAGTGAGACCAGCTATATAAATGTGTACTTGTATTGACTTTTAACTTGTTTTAATAAAATCTAAACTCTCATATTTTTAAGTTGCCATAGTTTTCCCATGCTTCCTTAAAGGAGAGATATATCAGTGCTATATGTATAGCCAACCTCCAAGTACAGAAGCAATGAATATTTTTATTGATATATTTAAATGTATTTTGCCTAAAAAAAAAATCTCAGAAGTCACTTGAGAAAACCAATAAGAAGAACTGTAGTTTGTCCACCACAAGCATACATAACATGTTTACATTTCTATACTCACAGCATGCTTTTTGTTTTAAACATGGATCTATTATTTTTTTGTTTAAAATAGACTACCTTTAATTTTTTTCTCTACACTACAACTTTTATCAACACTGTATTTATTTCCATCTTGAAAAAAATCTAATTGTTTTATGATAAAGTAAGGCCCTACCTCAACTCAAAGTGTTCATTCCTTGATAAACACCTTACATGGTTAAAGCTTGACTGTAGGAAAGACATTAGGCAAAGTGTAATAGGGAAAAGCAAAGCTGGGTAGAAGATGTTACAAGTGGATTTTCTTTAAGAGAGCAGGATATTTGCATTCTAATTTCAGTTTGGAGGTAAACTAATTTTGTAGACTTAGGCAAATCACTTAAACTCTTTGAGTTCCAGTTTCCAGTGTTCTCATCTATAAAATAAGGGGCCCAAATAAGCTCCTGAAGGACACAGGTGGCATCAGTTTTTGTAGCTATGGCAACAGAATCCCCACACTTCCTTTTAACTCTAACATCTCAATTTCTATCTCGATGTTTTTGTGTATAAATTTAATATCCTCATTTACCCTCCCTTTTTATTTCTTTATTAAAAAGTACTTAATATTGTATACCAACTATACTCAAATTTTTTTTAATGTATTTACCAGGCCCTCTAAGAATGATTTCAGATAAAATGTGACCCCACATCACACTGAGCTTCCTTCCTGCCATTCTACTCGGAAGCTCGGCCTGTTGAGCTGCTGTCATCATAATTGTTGATTACCAAGAATACCAGGGAACACCTCAAAATAATTCATGAAGATTTTTTCAGAGCACTGAATTGGTACCCAGAGAATGACTACAGATTTGAGGCCCACTATTATAGGCCAATAATTAGGAATGGGAAAAACTAAAGAATTATTTGACCTAATAAGCAAATTTATTCTGGAAAAATCACTACATGGAGCATCCTTTCACCTTATTGTCACACCTTGAGAGAAATATTCATTCAACATTAGACAACTATTTGTTAAATGTCTACATCACGCAGCCCCGATGCTAGGCATGGGGGATACGGAGGTGAGTACACCAAAGAGGTTCTGACGCTCGTGGAGCTAACATGTGCGATGCTCTGAAAATATTGTACTTTTCATTGGCAGACAATTCAATACTTTAACCTTTCTCTTTGTGTCTTTCTTTAAATTAAAATTTTAATGCAAATTTGCTAAACTTCACATTTAGATAATCCACAAGGACAAATAATATTATTCAAACAGTTTTATTTGATTTGTCGTAACTCAGTGAAGTAAAAGGAAACTTTAGAATAGTAAACTGCTGAGCAATAATATCCCCTTTTATTCATTTAAAAACTCTATTTAATCCTTATATTTTTGGCTCTGTTTGCAGCCTTTTGTAACTGCGGTGGATGAAACAGTAAATCAGTAATCAAACAACTCATTGCTCTGGAATAATCATAAACCTAGAAGTCAACTGGAAAAGCCCTTTGAAATAGGAGATAGCTAAGCCTTGACACTAAAACAGTGTACTTTAGGAGAAGGCTACTGAGCTTTTATTTGGAGCCTGTTTTGCAAGTTATTTTTAAGAGCCTTATTAATCTGGTTTTCAACCACAACATATCAGAATCAGAAAATTAAAAGATAGGCTTGTGAATCTAAAAGCAAGTGCTTGAAGAGCAATAAAATGCTGACATTAACTCAAAAAGGAAAAAAAATCTAACACACCTTCATACTGCAGAATACTAAAGAGTGTTCAAAATTATCCTAAAATTCATTCCATAAAACCCATTTGAGAAATTGTGGGTTTCTATATACCTTTTTAAAACCACATCTATCAAAAATTATTTTTAAATAATTTTTTTACCTCTTAAGCCCTTTAAGAAGTAAGTCACATTGATCCAGAAACCATCTACTCTAAGGCAGAGATGTGTAAAATAAGATATAACCATGTCCGTAGAAAAGTTAATTTCTGATTTCAAAAAATTCTTGCTTCTCAACAGGTTCGAAATATCAAATTTTCTTCAAACTCTTGCCATGATACACAGCATCGAGATGATCAATAATTCAACATTATTATCTGGAGTTAAACTGGGGTACGAAATCTATGACACTTGTAGTGAAGTCACAGTGGCAATGGCAGCTGCTCTGAGGTTTCTTTCTAAGTTCAACTGCTCCAGAGAAATTGTGGAGTTTAAGTGTAACTATTCCAGCTACATGCCAAGGGTGAAGGCTGTCATAGGGGCTGGCTACTCAGAGATAAGCATGGCAGTCTCCAGGATACTGAATTTACAGCTCATGCCACAGGTAGGTTTTGTTCTACCTCCCTACATTGGTTTTGATTATGTTCTTTATTATGGGTAACCTGGGAAACTAGTTAGGAAGTTGTTTTTATTTTAATTTTCCTTTCTCTTAGTCAAAGAAAGGATGTTTCCTATATGGATCAGATAGTGGGCAAAGCACTAAGGGAGTAGTCACCCCTCAATCTGTCATGTCTAGTTTCTGACCAGACACAAAGCTCTGAGGACCTCAACTGCTTTGTTTCTGAAATAATATCAGTCAGGTGCTATGAAGAAAACAGAAGAGAGTGAGAAGGAAGGGAAGATGGAGGTCAAGGAAGGCTTACTGAGGAAATGATGTTTAGCTTAAAACTTGAATGAGAAGGGACAGCCAAGGGAAGATGGAGGAAGGAAAGACAGTGTCTAGGCTAAAAAAGCAGCAAGTACAAAGTTAATATGTCCAAAGAATAACAAAAATGTCTATATGGCTCGATCGGTTGAGCAGAAAGGAGCATGCATGGTAAGAGATGCACCTACAGAGAGAGGCAAAGGTCAGTTGGTGGGGCATCTTGTAGGCTGAGGTGTGATTTGCACTTGTTCTGAGAATGATGAGAAGGCTTTGAGCAGACTGTGGAACTGCGGATTTCTCTGTAATGCACGCCGTTAGCCAGGAAGTAAGCAAAAAGGTCTCAGAAAACCCGAAACAGATTTTAGAGAGCCCTGCACTAAGCTCTTGCCTGTTACTCAGAGTCTAGCAAGTCCCCTGGACTCTCATTCTGAGCTGCTTACCTTTGTGTCACATCACTTTGCAACTCGATAGGTCACTGTTTCCTAAGCTCAAGGAAGATTAGACGCCAAAGAAAATAAAAAGGTTTATAGTCATATTACAAAGAAATGACCATCTGTTAGAAGTGAAAAGATATATAATAAACATGCAAAAGAAATCAAAATACATAATTTTCAGAGCTAGAGTAAATAAGTACATATACCCATGAAAGAGTGGGAAGTCCCATTACGTTATAGCCTAATGAAGATGACAATAAACAGTTTAAATCCAAAATGACAAAACTAAAGAATTATCCCTCCAAATATCTCAGAGGTAAGGCTTTAGCTCAAATTTTCTAGACGATGTATAATGCTATTTAGGTGATAAGAAAAGTAGATTATCTCGACAATGATAGTTTTATGTAGAAATGTAATTTCCATGATAGACAACACAGAAGGAAAGGGGACCTTCCATGGGTAAAACTGATTTTACAGTAGCCCAGCTCTCACAACATAGGCAGGCATGGAACATCAGTCGGGTACTAGGAAGGGAACTAAGGTCCACCATGGCTAACATCCACTTAAATGCTCTCCTGTAATCGTCACGAGAATCCTAGGTAAAAAGAAGTTAACTAACTTTCCCAAATTTATCGAAGTCAGGACTCTAACAATTTGTCTGACTCCAAAGCCTATTGTTTTTCCATCATATCATGTGGTTGCTGTAAATAATAAAAATAAAAATAAAAACCACTGAGCAAGTGACATGGAGCAATTGCAGCTGTGGACCATAATAATTCTCCCTAGACTAAAATCACCTAAATTGTAAATCGGGCAAACCTTTGCACACATCAGGTAGGTCTCCCCAAATGCTGATGCTCATTTGACTAGATCAAAGGACAGAAAACTATAGCCTGCAGGCCAAATATAGCTCTCAATCTCTTAAGCAGTCAAGCTAAGAATGATTTTTATATATTTTTTTAAATGTTGTAACAAAAGAGAATATATAATAGGGACCATATGTGACCAACAAAGCTTAAAATGTTTTACACTTGGTTCGTTACAGAAAAAGTTTGCTCACCCCTGGACTAAATGATTACTTGGCTGGATGATTTGTTTTATCTCAAATAAAAATCACCAAAGTTGTAAATTAGACAAAATTTTGAACATACTAGGCCTCCCAAAATGCATTGCTTATTTGACTGGCTGTGTTTTTCTTGTATTTACCACTAAGTATTTAAATAATATCCATTATTAGCTCTGTGACATAGAAGTGTAGATAAAGAGATAGGATAGAGCCTGAACCCTCCAAAGACTTACACTTTACACAATATGTAATGATTAGAGAGCAGTGACTGTAACCAGTCACCAGGTACTAAGTGTCATGATTTAAGCTATTTGGAGTTCATTGAAAGGGAAGGCTAGAAAGGACCAGAGAATTTTAAAAAGGTTATGAAAACTCACAGAAATAAAAGAGAGCGACACCTACTAGGAACAGCCATCTGGAGCTCTTCAGCACCATAACTAAAAGATTCTTCAATTTCCAGGTGAGTTATGTATCAACGGCAGAAATACTAAGTGACAAAATTCGCTTTCCTTCGTTTTTACGGACTGTGCCCAGTGACTTCTATCAAACTAAAGCAATGGCCCACCTGATTCAGAAATCTGGATGGAACTGGATTGGCATCATAACCACAGATGATGACTATGGACGCCTGGCTCTCAGCACTTTTGCAATTCAGACCTTGGCAAATAATGTGTGCATAGCCTTCAAAGAAGTCCTCCCAGCCTTCCTCTCAGATAACACCATTGAAATCAGGATCAACCAGACACTTGAGAAAATCATAGCAGAAGCCCACGTTAATGTCATTGTGGTATTTCTGGGGCAGTTCCATGTGTTCAGTCTCTTCAGTAAAGCCATTGAAAGGAATGTAAATAAGGTCTGGATTGCTAGCGACAATTGGTCAACAGCCACCAAGATCACCACCATTCCTAATGTTAAAAGGATTGGCAAAGTTGTAGGGTTTACCTTTAGAAAAGGGAATGTGTCCTCTTTCCAGTCCTTTCTTCAAAACCTGCGTATGTTTCCCAGTGATCATAACAAACCCTTAGATGAATACGCCATGCTCTTGTCTGCCTGTGCTTATGTCAAAGACAGTGATTTGAGTCAATGCATTTTCAACCATTCTCAGGCGACTTTGGCCTACAAGGCTAACAAGGATATAGGCAGGAACTTCTCCCTGAGGAATGACTTCCTGTGGGATTACACTGAGCCAGGACTTGTTCACAGCATTCAGCTCGCTGTGTTTGCCCTTGGTTATGCCATTCGGGATCTGTGCCAAGCTCGAGACTGTAAGAACCCCAACGCCTTTCAGCCATGGGAGGTACTAACTCACAATCCAAGAAAATTCTCCCACCATAATTTCCTTCATTGCTTTAGTTTGCAGAGTTATATGAACTGCTTGTAATACCCCTTTTATTAGGAGACATCTTCAGTGTTTGAATAACCTGCATTTCTACCAATTGCTTTTTGTTCTAAAATATATTTGTTTTAAATTTGTAAGGGAAAAGAAGGTGAAAGTAGCAAGACTCAATTCTTCTGATTTTACAAGTGGGAACCCAGGACAGGCTATTTCTACTTTTGTGATTTTTACTTTAAATACCCACAAACACATGCTCCAAAGTCTGAGGTGATCAGCTACATTTGGGTGGATTTTGGAGTGATAAGGGAAATAACTATAAAATTTTAGGGCTACTGTACTAAGCACTGATACATCCTCTCTAATTTTTATATTAGGGTAGGTCCACAGGACTCATATGCTTTCCACTCCATCTGAGAGAAGTGACTAGAGGAAGTGTTATTGGTGACTGAGACTTGCAACTGTTTAGAGATGGAGGGGACGTCAGCAACAAGGATCTGGCCCATGGTCACCCACATAGTTAGTAGTGAAACTGTCCCAGCTTTAGTCCAGTGGGCTTTTTGCTACACCACAGAAAATGTCATAAAAGGAAAAAACAAAGGTTGGGTATCGGAGATACAAGGCTGCTTCCTCTGCTATTCTGTAATTTACTCACATAGAAACCTCCTTTTCATAAGCACAGCCTACTTGTGGAGATAAGAGGGAACATCAGAGCAGTTAGGAAAATGGAAACATCAACCACACCAGCTAAACTGATGTGTTCTCAAACACAGGTCATTATCATACAGAGGTGAACTAGCTAATAATGGAAATGCAAATCCTACTCTGTAAATTTTATAGTGTCAGTTTATAATGAATTTCAGTCTCAATGAAAAATAAGTGCATAATTGGTGGGCAAAGCATTTAATAGATTAATAACTAGAGCATTAACATACAAATTGTACCTTAATGCAGAGTAAATGTTCTATCATATTTAACAAGTAAGAAAGGCATTGTTTTATCTGCCTCCACCCTCCTTCCTGTAAGAACAAATATGGAATTGCACTTATTTACATCATACAATGTGATCATTATTTACAGGACATTTATGTGTCAGAACTTCACCCTGTAAAACCTAATTAAATACAGGAAAAAACAGGTATAAACTACAGTTCAGGCACAAGAGTGGAAAAGGATATGCTCCCTAAAGAACTGAGTTACTGAGTCTTATGTGTGTGTTTTGCTTAAGGAAGGAACGGAAGAAAAATCAATATAGAGACAGAGTTGGGAACACTGACAGTAGGCCCTCACTTATTCTTTTATTTTTGTTCCCTCCATTTTTTTTCTTCCATGCAATTGTTAGAATATGATTTTTTTTGGTTAAATTCACCAAGTTAAACCTAATGCCCTTCTATTTAAATCTAATACTAATTTACATTCATTACAAGAACTATGAAACCTGTGGGGATATCTAATAAAATCAACATGCTTAGAGATTTTACTAAAGTGGCATTTGGTCATTGACATGACTATCACAGCTAATATATTTACCTTAAAATATAACTTGATTTTTTTATATTATATTGACTAAAAACAAAAAATAGAAGAAGAAACAGTCATATAAGATTAACTGAGCAGGAATAAAATGATAATTCTATTCAATAGAATGATTTTTACTTCATTTCATAGATTTTGCACCCAACAAAAGGCACATGGCTTTATAGACCTAGATAAAGAGTGGGCCTGGCATGTTCGCAGAGGGTATTTACTTAGCCATGGTTGTATATCAAGTTAATGGTGGAGCCAGAAGTGCAACCTGCTTTCCTCCCTCCTAGTCCAGTGTTTTTTCTCTGCAGCACAAGCTCAACGTGGCTGCCTCACTTGTCAGTAAAACATCGCCTTGCATACAAGTGCTCACTGTACAAATTGGGTGATAAGACAAATGATTTTTCATTGCATTTCTATCCTCTCAAGTCAAAAGAAATCATTTTATGAATTAAATTAGAAATAGAATTTAGAAGTCACTATACTATGCACTCAATCACTGAAGCATTGAAAATCATTGGAGATAATAAGATCCACACCCCCCATATGAGTAACAAAGTATGGACTTAGGGTGGTCATTAATGGTTCCCTTATGTACACCCATCAACTAAACTTCTCTCATGGGGATGCTACTCACTACCTCCCCAAGAACAGGGTACTGTTGTTCCTGGCCCATCTCCCAGGTTTTTAGCTCTGTCCGCTCAGCCTTCATTTTGGGGATGGTGAGCAGGACAATGACTAGCTTGGATCACCCACTCTAACTGGGCCAACAGTCAGGCCAATTGTGAACTCTAGAAGGAAAAGGTGCATTTTCCTGCCTCCCATAGCTCCAGATGGCACATTAGTAATCACTTTGGAGTCAAAAAGAAAAAATAGTGAGGAGACTTTGAATTAGTATATTTTTGGTGCAATGAAATGACCACATAATGAAAGTCAAGATGTGTGTCCTCAAATAAGTTCCTTACTGTTTGGTTGGGGGTCCTCATAGAACAAAAGAGGAGATGATCCCTGTTCAACATGCTTCACCAAGTTGTTATAGAGTAAAAGGATATCACAGATTTGAGTATTAGCAAGTAATATATGAATGTCGGGGACATTATTAGTTGATAGACTCAATATTTTTATTTATTTGCACAATGTCCCCATTTAACTAATAACAGGTATTAATATGGTCTTTATTAACCCTTAGTCTGTGCCAGATATTGGGCTACACTCTTTACATTCATAATTATATTTAATTCTTCCAATAACCCTATAAGGTAGGTTTTATTTACTTCATTTTATAAATGGGAAAAACTGTCAAGATCACACTACTAATGAGATATGGAACCAGAATTAGAGCCCAGACATGTGCCCCAGAGGACCCATTCTGAAATTCTGCAATGTGGAAAAATGAAGATGCTCAGATTTCAATTTTATGGACTAGACTTTGGCAGAAACGAGGCTAGAATTCTCAAATTGTTGCCCAGTAAGTAAGAACCTTCACAACTAGTTACCACACTCACTGATTCAGGATGTCTTTTTTCTAATTTTAGGTGATATTCCTTATAAGGCAGTGTTATAATTGATATAATGGATACACTTACAATATTTCTATTAGTGTTTGTTTTCTATTATTATTTTTATAGTTACTAGATGTACTGAAAAATGTGACATTCACTGATGGAGGGAAGCTATTCCACTTTGATGCCCATGGGGACATGAATACTGGATATGATGTTGTGCTCTGGAAGGAGGTCAATGGCCACATGACTATCACCAAGATGGCACAATACGACCTGAAGAATGATGTCTTTATCGTCACAGACCAGGAAACAAAAAATGAGTTCAGGAATCTTAAGGTAACTATTAAGGTAATCTTAAGGTTGAAGATTGCTTTGTAACATTCAAATTAATTGATACCTTAACTGCAAAAGTCCTTGACCCCACCAGGACCTCCAGTGATCCTATTAACCTGTTCATTGTCCCCAACTTCTTTCCTCAAATTCCATGGCCAACTTGTGTTTTTCTCCCTTGTACACAACTTCAGTTCCCTTGTCCCTCTCTCTTTCTTAGTCATAGTCATTTTACCAAAGCAAAATCCTGGTTAAATTAAAGACTCTGCATAATCAATGTAGCTCCCATGTACCTGAACTTGGAGAAGAAAAAAAAAACAACAAAAAAAAACACACCTTGCTAACTGTTCTCACTTTAAATTCATGATTTCTAACCTTCAGTGAGCCTTAATGCTGCTGGACAGACTGTTACCCTAGTCCATTAACTTGCCCACCTACCTAGATGGCTATTTTATGCTTTCTCTTCTCTGACTCCAACACATCTTCCCCAACTTCGCTTTCAGTTGACTCTGCTTCCTATTTCACTAACGAAACTGAAACAATCAGGAAAGAACTTCAGTGTTCCCTGCCACCACACCTATGCCTGGGTCCCTGCCTTCCATCTGGCACTGTGGATAGATTGTCTGTGCTCCCAGCCAAGGTCAGCCCCTTCACGTGACCTCTGGATCTCAACTCCTTTCACTTACTCAAGGATATTGCTCTGGCACTTCTCTACTCTCTCCTGCATCCTCAAGCATTTGCTCTTCTGTGTTATCTACAGGATAATACAAATATGCTTATTCCTCCCATCTTAAAAAGAAAAAAGAAAAACTCCATCGGTCCTCTATTTCCCCCTCCATATACTGCCTATTTCTCTATTTCTCTAAAGGCAAAACTCCTTGAAAAAGTTGAATATATTCACTGGCCCCGATTTCTCTCCTCCCATAATTGTTTGCACTCTTTCCAATCCGTCACACGTCTTCCTGTCTAGTTCACCAAACATCGTTGTACTTTTCTTACCAGCTAATTATTCCCCCCACCTTGAAGTGCTTTATTTGCTCCTGGACACCACACTCCCTTGGCGTTCTTCCTGTCTCTGGCCACTGCTCCCCGGTCTCATTTGCGGTTCCTCCGCACCCCCACTGCCTGTAAACACCGGTGTGCCCAGAGCTCAGAACTGCTCCTTTTGTCCGCGCTTCTTAGTGATCTCATCCAGGCTCGTGGATTTAAACAATGTCATTATATAGAAGACAAATTACTCCCAGATTTTTATCTTCTGAATTTCAACCCAAATAAATCTACAGCTGCCTAAGGGGCATCTCTGCCTGGGTGTCTAACGGTCATAGAAATGGACTATCTCCACAACTGAGCTCCCAAACCTACCCCATCTCAACAAATGGCAACTTCCTTCTAGTTGCTCATGGAAAAACCTGGTGGGACCCTTGTCACTTCTCTTTCTGTCATGCTTCAAATATAATCCAAGTTCCACTCTCAAACGGGTCCAGAATCCGACCATTTTTACCCTCTACTCAGTGGCTGCCTCTCCACTCCCAGCCCCTGTCACCTCTCACCCAGGTGAAGGCAATAGGCTTCTAACTGCTCTGCTTCCGTTCTTACCCCCTTCAGGGTGTTCTTAAAACAGCAGCCAGAGCAACCCTGTAAAATATAACACTCACTCAGAACCCCCCTATGCATCCTATTTCTCTCAGAGTAAGTCCATGTCTTTAAAAAGCCATATACGACCTGCCACCGGTACCTCCCGACCTCACCTCCTACTACCGTCCCCCTCCTCTCGCCCCTTCCTACAACCCCACAGGCTCTCTCTCCCCCACACATGCCTTCCCTTCTAGCCCAAGGCCTTTCAGCTGCTGTCTCCTTTGCCTGTCCATGTGGTTCACTTTCTTCCTTTCTGTCTTTTCTAAAATGTCACCAGCTTGGGGAGGCCATCCCTGGCTACCTCATTTAAAACTGCAAAGTAACCCTAATACTTCATGTACACCCTCCTTTATTTTTCTCTTTAGCGAGTATCACTGTCTAGCATTCTGTACATTTTGCTTGTTTTTGTCTTGTTCGTTGTCAATTTTGTCAACTAGACCTGAAGTCCTATGAGAACATGGATTTTTGTGTTTTAAACCCTGCTGTGGCTTCAACAATCACAGCAGTGCTGGGCATATAACAGGCCTTCAACAGACATGTGTTGGATGGAAGAATAAATATAGAAATGCTTCAAGCCACTATCCTTGTGCTGCTTTCCCCTGTCCTGTTTCAGTAAAGCAACATACTATTTCCTGGAAAGATAGAAACACAGCTGTCTTTCTATTACCAAGACTTATCTTCAGACTTTTCAGGGGAGATACTCGATGAGGGGGAGGTGATACAATGACAAATAACTGATCGGCCCCTTTAGCAACTAAATGGAAGGGGTTTTATTGCCATAAAAAGAGAGACAAGTTTCCCTTTCCAATGGAAACACCCATAAATATTTCAAGGAAGTAGCAGAAATTAGTAATTCCGGAGATCAGGTACGTCAGATTTTAAGATCCTCTTGTCAATATTCAGGCGAGGTGGTGGCTATCAGCATTTCTGGTAAGTCAGCAAGACCCATAGCCCAAGACATCAGATAACCTTAAATCTACTGACATCTCAAAGTTACCAATACTTTAGAATGTCTTTGCTGTCTCTTATGTGGGAGGATACAAGGGACCGCGTTGCTGGGAAGAAAGGTTTCACTTTTATGCCCATAATGATGTCCAGCTTATCTCATAGTTAAGTCCTTTGGTGTTCTCCAAGCATCCTCCATGAACATGGATGGTTCTGGTTAAAGCTTTGCTCTGGAGAACCCACAAGGTAGTTTTATTATCTGAAGTGTGTTTTTTTTTAATTTATTTTTTAAGACTTGTTCACATTCCTTCAGATGACAAAGCAATTCTATTATACTATTTTTTTAGAGGCCAAAGTACTATTTAGTAAATCTTTAAGTCAAAGTTAGTTTTTCGCTTTGCAGCAAATTCAATCCAAATGCTCCAAGGAATGCAGTCCTGGGCAAATGAAGAAAACCATGAGAAGTCAACATATCTGCTGCTATGAATGTGTGAACTGTCCTGAAAATCACTATAGTAACCAGACAGGTGAGTACAATCACTATAGCCTGTGCAGTGACACACCTCCACCATCTCTTAGACTGATTTTTTGTTTGCATGAATCCTAATTTGGATTATTCTTCCATTTGAAAAAAAGAAACATCTTGTGCTCCTGCTATATTAAATTCCAGTGAAACTCCATTATCTTGGAATCTGCTTTATTATATCAGCAGACATGCAACCAATACATAGTAGAGATGTGAAAGAAACTTCACGTCCAAGGGAAAACGTCATTCCCCCAACTGAGTCCTCTCCAGCACTTCTCAAAGTAGTGCATGTACTCTGTCTGTTTTTATCCATGTGTCTCCCACACAGACATGCCCAACTTGCAGCTGGGGCACAATGACTATAAATCACTAATTCTGAATTCGCTAAACTGAGCAGGAGAGAAACCCATGTATGCACAGTTTGCTTACCCTGTTACTCAGAAACGACAGTGAAGCTTAAAAAAGAACTTTCTGTGGGACAAGGGGATGAACTATTGGCAGAGATGAGAGGCTACTAACTGATCATTTGCCAGATCTGTTAACAACTTGATGACATCATAGCAAAACACAAACTAGAGAATAGGAGGGAGGCCAGCAGCCTTCGGAACCCTAGCAGGGCTACCAGCACTTTCCTGGAGTTAAGCCTGATTTGAAAGCATCGTGTTCCCTTGTTTATGACTAGGGTTCCTAGTCATCCTATAAAAGCTGAGACCCCCCAGAGCCAGAGTAGCTCCCAAATGCCTGTTCTTTTTTTTCTTATTGGCTCCAAGGGGAGAAGTATCCCAACGTCAACATTCCAATGTCCGTGTTCTGTCACTGTTCTACAAAAATGCCGTTTATCCCAAACTGAGATGGGTTGTGCTGCATAAATAATTAGTTAATGGGAGGGGTAATCAATATGGTATCTAGCAACTGTTTGCCAAGTGGGATAAATAAAAACACCAAGAAAGTATGTAGAATTTATTTCCCATAGAGATGTATGAGAGTCTTTCAAGATACAATCTGGGTTGCCTTTTGCTAACCAGAGCAAGTTGCTTCCAAGAACAAATGTAAAAGATTGAGCACAACTTTGGATGAAAAGTGAGGATTTAGCTAAACTGAGAAGATATCATCTCTTGTTCCTCTCAACGTCTCAACGCACAGCTCTTGTACACGAACAAGGCCACTACCTGTTGGCTGAATGAACAAAGTGTCAGATACTAGCAGCAGTGGCTAAGGAAAGATGGGGAAGAATGGATCCTTGTAGGGAAATAGGATCTGGAACGAGAAGGAGGCTGGGAAGGTAAAAAAGTTTATAAACAGAAACACAACCTGGCTTTGAGGTTAAGGAGGCAGAGAACACAGGCACCGTGGAGTGTAATCAGGTGGATGCACACAGAAAGGCTTTCCCGAAGTAGCTGGGACCCCGTGATTAAGGGGTGGAAATGGGGAGCCAATGCAATCACACTCCCAGAACCTCCACTCTGATATCAGCTATTGGTCCCTCACCGACAGTCAGAATCAGCATAAATCATTTCCAACCTTATCACTGCCTGTGTGAGAGGCTCAACGTCACTAACCTCCTGGGGGAAAATAAACTTTCATTCTTATCAACTGTCATTGATGGCAATCTCTTGTTATCTCGTCTTTAGAGGACTGTGGGGTGACCCAGCCATATCGTCTCTGCTTTTGAAAGAGCTGCAGCCTTATTGACAATAGCAGCTCCCACCACAGTGACTGTCTATTGTGTGATATGCTCCACACAAAGCATATTTATTACCTCACTGAAGGCAGCACCCCAATGAGGCAGGGTCATGTTTGGATTTTTAAGAGAATTGGAAATAGACTCAGAAAATTTGCTTAGCTTCTTCAAGATTACAGGAATCATAGGAGATAGAGAAAGGGACTTGAGATATATCTGATTCTAAAGCTTTTATTCCCAACAGAGTCCCTGAAAGGCCGCCTATAATAGCAAGTTCACAGCAGACTAACATCTATCCTGAGCATATTAATTTCCTAAAAACTCACAGCCTAGCTGGCTTTCTTTCAGGTTTTTTCCCTCTCCTCTTCCTTTCCCTCACCTTCACCTTCCTCTCTCTCTTTCTTTGGGGTTTGTGCATGCTTTATTTTAATAAGTAACCATTGCGACAATTTTCTCTATCCAATTTCTAGTTCGGACTATTGCTGAGAAGGATTCTATCTGTAGCATGCTGGACGATCACCTAGTTTAAATGTTTGCAGTGTAACTGAATCTCCTCTGTCTTTTAGACATGGATCACTGCCTTTTATGCAACAACGAAACTCACTGGGCCCCTGTAAAGAGCAAGACGTGCTTTGAAAAGGAAGTGGAGTATCTCGACTGGAATGACACCTTGGCTATCCTGCTCCTGGCGCTCTCCCTGCTGGGAATCATGTTTGTTCTGGCTATTGGCATAATATTTACAAGAAACCTGAACACACCTGTTGTGAAATCATCCGGGGGATTAATGGTCTGCTACGTGATCCTCCTCTGTCACTTCCTCAACTTTGTCAGCACGGGCTTTTTCGTCGGAAAACCACAAGACTTCACATGTAAAACCCGGCAGATGCTATTTGGCGTGAGCTTTACTCTCTGCATCTCCTGCATTTTGACAAAGTCCCTGAAAATTCTGCTAGCCTTCAGCTTTGACCCCAAGTTACAGAAGGTCCTGAAGTGCCTCTATAAGCCGCTCCCCATCGTCTTCGCTTGCACAGGTACCCAGGTTGTCATTTGCACACTCTGGCTCATCTTCGCAGCCCCTGCTGTGGAAGAGAATGTCTCGCTGCCCAGGGTGATTATCCTCGAATGTGAGGAGGGGTCCAGCCTTGCCTTTGGCACCATGCTGGGCTATATTGCCCTCCTGGCCTTCGTTTGCTTCCTATTTGCCTTCAAAGGCAGGAAACTGCCTGAGAACTACAATGAAGCCAAGTTCATAACGTTTGGCATGCTCATTTACTTCATAGCCTGGGCCACATTCATCCCCGTATACGCTACCACATTTGGCAAGTATTTGCCAGCTGCGGAGATTATCGTTATTTTAATATCTAACTATGGGGTCCTGTGTTGTACATTCTTCCCCAAATGCTATATTATCCTTTGTAAGCGAGACACTAACACCAAATCCGCCTTTCTCAAGACGGTTTATAGTTACTCTTCCCACAGTGCAGGCAGCCTGGCCGTGAGTCATGTTTCACTGGACTCCACTAACACCGGCGTCACAATAACCAACCCCAGCTCTGCGGGCAAGCCCGCGGCCTGGCCAAAGAGCAAAGACCTCGGCACACAAGCATTTGCACACATATGCAAGGAAAATGCTACAAGTGCACCTAAAATTTGGCCTCGGAAAAGAATTTCAAGCATATAAGTGAGTCCTTAAGAGGTGGCGCATTCCAGAATACAGTGTTTCTAGGGTCTTTGCGTTTAGGATGTGCATTTACTCCCCGGGCAGATATATCCTATGTGTTTCTTCACTGACACTATTTTCACCAAATTTTGGTTGAACGTTCCCCTCTCTGTCCAACCACCTGTTTAACAAAAAGAGTAGGTTCCTTAACCTGAAACTCACTTTATTCCTTCCTACGTCCATCTGCTTCCATCTTTACCTCTTTCCTCTTAGGCACATAGTTAAAGGTATTTCTTCTATTCAAAACTAGTCCAGCCCCGGCCGGGCGTGGCTCAGCGGCTGAGCGTCGACCTGGGATCCAGGCGATCGGGGTTCGACTCCCGGTCAGGGCACATGCCCGGGTGGAGGGCTGCAGCCGATCAATGACTCTCTCATCATTGAGGTTTCTATCTCTCTCTCTCTCTCCCTTTCCTCTCTCTGAAATCAATAAAGATATATTTTTTTAAAAAAACAAACAAAAAAAACTAGTCCGTAATATAATAGAGCACCCTTATTCTGCCCCCCGCCAGTTCTTTCGAGCCTCTTTGTGGGGTCCTCTCCTTGTCTCTTGAGCACCTTTACCTTCCCACCTCCCCCGCTCAGTCCAGCTGAACAGGCGTTGGAGCAGCTGCCCTGCGCCAGGGGATGTGCTAATTCAATGGGGCCGGGATCCAGGCACCGTTTCTGACCCCCGCGGGCTCAGATCCCGGGAGAGCCGCATCAGGCCTCTCCAGCGCAGTAGGGAACCCTAGGCGAGCAACATGCGTAGGGCCCTAGGCTGGTACAGTGCCCTGCGCCCCTGAGAGGGGATGGGAGGATTTCCAAGGGCAAGACAAAGGCTGTGGTGTCCGGGCGGCGTCCTGTAAGATGAGTAAGGGCTGGTCTCGCTGAACGAGGCGCGGAGGTCACGGCCGCCCCGCAGCCGCATCAAAATCACGACTAAGCTACAGAGCCAGTCACTCAGGGCCTCCTGAGAGCCCCCGAACAGAAGCCCCGCGCCAGGGAGCCGAAGAGGCACCGAGACGGGAGGAGGGGGAGACGCGGGCGGGGCGGGCGGAATCCCAGAGACAGCCGCGGGCCCACACTCGGTGCCTCGGGGAAACCGGGAGGGAATCTCGGCGGCGGAGTTTTCCCGGAGGAGGGAGCGGTCCCAGCCCCACAGCAGGGCCCAGCGCCGGGCAGCGGCCGGAAAGGACCCGGGACCCTCGGGGGGAACTAACCCGCCTGAGATCCGGGCGAGAGGCGGAGGGCGGCTTCCTCCCGGCAGAAGGGCCGGCGGAGGCCATGGCCCCTGTGGCGAGTCCTCCCCGCACACAGCTGACAGGCAGGCGCCATGTTTGAGTCGCCAGCACCCGACTCGCACTTTATTGCATTTACTTGTTTTATTTTAATTTACTCAACTAATATTGATCGAGTATCTACTGTGTACCAGGCATAATTCTATGCATTAGAAATATAAAAATGATGAGACAGACAAGTCCCCTCCTCTCAGTGAGTTTAATCCTAGTGTTTTCACCGCTGTGCAGTAAACAGTCAGTTCTTCAGCATCAGCTCTCGCAGCTGCTCTTTCCTCTCTGCTACCGTTACTGTCATCACCAATTTAGGTTCTTAGGATTTCATACCTCTGTGTGGAAAGAGTCCAAGCGAGTTACCTGCCCCAGGATTCCCCTTCCAACACAAAGAATGCATCATCACAGATCAATCTTTCTGAAGCTAATTCCAATATGGTCATACTCCTACTCAGAAAAATTGAATACCCTCCTGTTGCCTTCAGAATTATGTTAAATTCTCCTACCTTGCTAAGCAAGACCTTCCTTGGTCTTACTTCAACATGGACTGAATGTTAAAAAACAAAAACAAAACAAGATATTAATCCTAATTGACTGCTTAGCTTAAATGTATTCACATGCAATATGGTAATAGTGTCTCATGAAATTGTTAAGGTATAAAATATTCTGATGTACATGAATGTCTTAAGAAATGAGTAGTCTGTTTGTGATTTCACTGACTCATTGCTCTGTTTATATGAAAACAGTTTCTCCTATTGACATGAGAGCAAAGCTGTAGGAGAGCGCCCAGATTATTGGGTGTGATCACGTAAAACAGAAGCCCCTGCAGTGTTGTGCCAATAGAACAATAAAAGAAATATTGTTTCATAAGAGTTGTGAGTCTTACTACAATTACTTAGCTTTCAGCAATTACTCTGGAAGGAAAAAATGCCACTCAACATAAGAAATGAAGTTCTGAATTCCATGAAGCAAAAGCTACATCCATAGCATCATGTAAAGCAAACTCCTAAGAGAATAGCTATTGTGCCTTTCATTTTTCTGTTAACCTCTGAGGCTCTTAAAATCAATTGGGTGTAAATTAAATGATTTTCTTGCTCTTTTTGAAATAAAGGAGGGTTTCGTTTTTTTATTACAAAGGCAATATCTAAATGTGGGGAGGATGGTGAGGGTGAGGGTGGGTGGAGGTGGAAGAGAGCATAGAGGGGATAAATGGTGTTGGAAAAAATAAAATAAATGTAAATCTTACCTAAAAAAATAAGAAAATAAAACTAAGCAAAAATAACACACAAAAAAGGACACATAACTGTATCACCACCCACCAATTTTCCATTATATAAGCAGTCCACTCTAAATAGGTTGTCTTAATCAAGTCCAAATCATTATTCAGACAGAAACTTTCGCATTGCTCAAGACAAACTGATCTGGGGGACAGGGAAGCATTCAGAGTTCTGTGCAGACTGACTCACACAGTTATCCCCTTACCTTGCTCCCAGAAACACACATACTAACATATCTTATTGTTCAAGTGCAGGGGGCTGTGGAATAAGGCACATTGTACCTCAGCCTTTACTGGCACAATGAAATCAGAAGCCAGTCGGCCCAAGTTGCTGTGAAGATCTCAGAGCAAGGTCCAAGTGCAATTGTTATCTGTGCACTCTGGGTTTAAAAATGCCCACCCCCAAACCTGGTATTCAATAAACACGGACTGAGTAAAATTAATGTTCTCGCAAATATCCTTGATACCTTGGTCCGCACAGTAATTCCATGATGTTTTGTTTTTTTTTAACAACCTTTCGCTCTAATAATTGAGTGCCCGCAGCTCTTGAGCTATCTTTAAACCAGATCTTAAGATAGGCCTTCACTGCCATTGTCAGCAAAATAAGAAACCTAGGAGTTAGAGTAGCAAACAATTTACTACGTAATCCTCAAAACTAAGGTTAAAATAAGAGATGTCTAATCACAGGGTTGCACACCTGAAACTAACATAATATTGTATGTCAACTGTGATTGAAATTTTTAAAAAATATTTAAAATTAAAAAAAGATGGAGACTTAACAGGTGAACAATTGAACATGGAAGGGACTGTAACATTAATCACTTCCTTCCCCGTGCCTGCTGGCCTCTGCACAGAAATGCAGCCCCCGTCATGGACCATGACAGGGAATCTGCAAGCTGAAGGTGGCAAAGCAGCAAGACTGAAGCAACCTTGGTCCCCAGGACCTGGAGCTGCTTTTACAGCCCTGGGTGACTTATGCTTAGAGACTCTGTAAGAAAATCAAACAGCCTGATACATTCATGTGTGAGCTGCCTGTATGCTTTAATGAGTGGCTAAGCACAAAAACAATGTGAAGATTTGGAAGACTGAACATAGACGACTGGGGGAGAAAATAACAATCACTTTGCTAGGCACATGAAAGGGAGTCATTTTTCTGTTCTGCTCTAAGACACAGTGTGCATGGTGTGCTGGGGCCAAGCCTAAACCTGGTGTGCAGCTCGCCCAGAATGAGCTTGGCAAGGCCCCAAATCAGTGCTTGTAATGAAGACCTAGTGGAAGCTGAGAAAACAGGAGTTACAAGCTAGATGCACAACCAAGGCTTCCAGTAGTGATGGAAAAAAAACTTAACTATCCTATTTTCACTGGGCATGGGTGAGATGAATTGCTATATAAAAACAACTGTTAAATAATTCTCAGTATTCATATCATGTACACATTTATAAACCACACACAGACATTTCTATCTTCTGGTAATTAAATGTTTCTCTATAACCATATACAAGGAGTTTGGGTGGGAAAAGCAGAGAGGAAGGGGTCCTTAGAAATGTTGCAAGAAGTAATGCCGTACCCACAGTATTCCCCCAAAGCTCCTTGCCAGGAGCACTTATGTAAGTGTGTCCTTGTTATTGTTGCCGAGACTTAACTGTGCCATAGTTTTCTTATGTGAAAAAATGATGCTAAAAATACTTGCCCTGCTACCATGTAAGGTTTTGTAAAGATCAAGAGATAATGCACATTAAAGTGTTTTGAAAGCTATAAATCACTATTCAAAATATTATTACTATCCTCATCACTGTTATTATTTGTTTTCACAACAATCTTGTGAGGCAGGTAGCTATTACTAAGGAGGAAATTAAGGAACAGTGAGATTCCTTGTCTTGCCTGAAGTCATACAGCTGTTCGGTGGCCAGGTTGATGTGAATTCAGACACCCTCACCTACTACTAGACCACGCAAATTCGTGTACACTGAAAGTCAGAAAGAGGTTTCCAGAGTTGTATATGGACACTTTATCATGCGTTTGACCTAAAATGTTTAAACTTTTTAAAAGATTTATTAATTTTACAGACATCCAACTCAAACTATAAAGTTAGAATCATAAACCTGTTTTTCCTGTGAAGCAATCAAAACCAGATATGGAAAAAAATAGACACTGTATTCTTAGGCCTTCAAAATTTGTTAAATTTACCAGTTTGAAAATATAAATTATTATATACTGTAGATGAAAGGATAATTCAGATCAACTTTTGGGGAGGCAATTTGCTAATATCTATCACAATTAAAGGAACAGTTTCTGACTTAGCAATTCCCCTGCTAGGAAATTAGACCTTAGAAAATAAAATGCCAACTATTGAGAGGTATCTTTTATTACAGGATGTTCTTTGTAACAATCTTTACAATAATTTAAAAAAATTTAATTTCAAACATGTTAAATGTTCATAAAGAATCCACTATATAATGAATGGGATATTTGTTCAATAAAAGACTGTTCAACCATTTGAAAAAGTGATAGAAACCAGTTGCAGAATAGTATAATTTTTGCATGTATAATATATGTAAGATTAGAAAGAAGCATCTAACTGATAATATTAGTTTCCCCTCAGAGTATGCGATTGAAAAGACTTACTTTCTATGTTTCATAATTGTTTGAATTTTCATGACAATGAGCGTGTTTTATTTCAAAATAAAATTTAAATAAAAGTAATTTCTTAACCAGTCCATTTGCTAATTTGGTGTTATCTCAATGCAAATCATGTTTTATATAATAAAAATAGAAAAATGATAAAGAATATTCTAAAACAGAATGATAAAGATAAAATTAAAAACAGTTTGTGTGTGTCCACCAGAGAAATAAAATAAAACGTAATGTATCTTTATGACCAAATATTAAGGTGCTACTTAAAAATATAAATATAAAGGTTAGACTGCAAAACAGAAATGATTGGTGAACTAATAAGTGAAAATTTTAAAATGTTATGAGTACTCAAATTAGAACTCTGTATAAATGTGAATAAAGGTTCTATAGAGAAATAGAAAATATTTGTGTTCAGGATATATGAATATGGAATAATTTTGTGACCTTTAATGTTACTTTAACAGTATATATTTAAGTAATTTAATGGAGTATATTGAAATTTACAGATGACAAGAGTAAGATTGTTCCCATCAATTTGCAATTCTATTGCTACTAGTTAGGGTGAAAGTACACTATAAAGTGAATGTAATAAATGTGAACTGGATGCCATAAAAGCACAATTGTTTTCCAATAAATAAAGGCCAGTTTCAATTGTCTGGAGGCTGGGAAGGTGGGGGTGGGGGGTTGCAAGGCCTGAAACCAAATCTATTTTTAGTGGAAAGACTATTACAGAATGTCAATTAGATTTACTTTTGAGGGGATGGGGGTATGACACTAAGCTCTTAATCGGATTCCAAGCGCGTCACATAACCAATCGGTAGCTCAGGCTAAATGGGGTTAGTAGCCTCACTTTTCCTTCTGACACTTGAGAATTTTTACTACCAAAAAAAAACAGAAAAAAGGGAAAAAATGCACGTATTTGAGTTTCCGAATACAGACTGCGAGTTAGGTAAGGGCAAGGACAGAACTCACCCTCTTCACATTCCATGAATTGAGTACAGTGGCCCACACTCTTGTCCGAGTGTTTAGAGAACAATTTGGAATACTACTGCCACCTGGTGGGCAATTACATTTTTACTTTTTATTTATAGACAACGCAGGCATGAGAAAAGTAGGTTTACGGTTGTGAGTACGTGAAACAGTTTATTCTTGTATTATTATTTATGAATTATTGCATTATTTATTTGTATTACAACTGTACACATACTATTCCCCACCCTTGTATAACCGAAACTAAGACTCTCATGGAACACTTGCAGAGCAATTTCATGATAAACACTAATATTGATGTTTCTATTTAGTCCGATACTGATGATGAATATAGGCATTAAATTAAAATGTGCATTTTACTAGCTTACCAGATATAAGAAAATTAAGAAAGAAATGCAAAGATACATTTTTAGAAGCAAATAATTGTTTTTCTATCTTCAAATGATATGCCTAACTAACTTATGATTAAGTATGAGGGTCCTTTTAAGAAAGCTTTTGGCTAAATGAAATTCATCAGTCTATCAAAAATAATATAACATGACAATCAGCTTTTAAGCAAAACTTCCAGAGTCTGTTAATGTAATACCCTCATTTTATCTGGAAAAAAAAAGTAGAATCTCTTTTAATAAATTAATACTCTTCTATTCTTTTAAAAATATCCTTGCAAATTAAAACTAGAAGAAACATTCTTAACTGATCAGATCTATCTATCTGTACTGGGTTGAACAGTAGTCCCCCACCCCAACTCCAAATCCATATCTATCTGGAACCTATGAATGTGACCTTATTGGGAAATCAGACCCTTGCAGATGTAACCTGATTAAGCCATAGTCATACTTGGTTAAGGTGCACCCTAAACCCAATATGACTGGTGTACTTATAAGAAGAGAATTTTGACACAGAGATAAACACAAGAGGAGAAAGCAATGTGAAGAGAGAAGCAAGGATTGGAATGATGCATCTATAAGTCAAGAGCTCCAAGAAACGCTGGGAACCACCAGAAGCCAGAAGAGGCAAGGAAGCATTCTTCCCTGGAGCCTTTGGAGGAAGCATGGTCTTGCCAATACCTTAATTTTGAACTTCTAGCCCCCAGGACTGAGAGAGTAAGTGAATGCAGTTTTGAGGCACTCTGTGATCATTTGTTACAGTAACCTTAGGAAACTAATACACCACCCAAACTTTCCAGTCACTTGTCTTAGCCCATTCAGGCTGCTATAACAAAAATGCCATCAACTGGGTTCCCAGCACATAAACAGCAAACACTTACTTCTCATTGTTTTGGAGGCTGGGAAGTCCAAGATCAAGGTGCTGGCAGAGTCCAGGTCTGCTAAAATCCCACGCCCTAAATGGCCATCTCTTTACTGTAACCTCACACAGCAGAAGGGACGAGGGAGCTTTCTTGGGCATTTTTAATAAAAGTACTAATCCCACTTAGGAGGCCTTCACCTTCCTGACCAATGACCTCCCGAAGGACCCCCCTCACCACACCACTATCTTGGCTGTTAGGATTTCAACATACGAAATTGATTGTGGGGAAGGCAGGGGGACAGGGATATAAATATTCAGACCACAGCACCAATATTAGACATCATGATGGAACTTTAATTAAATTCGTAACTAGTAAGTATTCTCATTAAATTCGGAGACAAAGTTCACTTTCATATCTTCTCATAAACATTGTTCTGGAAGTCATAGCCAATGATTCCAAGGAGGTATGAAAGCAGGAAGGAAACAAACTGAAGTGCCTACTTTTTTATAATATCACTATATAAATAGAAAATTGAAGAATATGTACAAACCAGTGAACAGAACTATAAGCAAGTTCAACAAGATTGATGAATGCAAGAGCAGATAGAAAACTAAACAGCATTTCCATACATTGGTAATAACCCATCAAAAATTATCATTGAAAATATATTCATTTCCCAAAGTACTAAAAGTGATAAGGTACCTAGGGATAAATCAACTGAAATACGGTATTATCTTTATGGAGAAATAGCCAAATATTTATTAAGGATGTAAAAGAAAACCTGAATAAAGCAAACTTCTAATCAAGGGCTAAAAGACTTGCTATTATAGGGACAGTAAATACTGTCTATATAATCAACTCTCCAAGATTAATTTTAACACATTTCCAATAAAAATCTCAAAAGGATTGATGAACAGATTCTAAGATGTATTGGGAGTTGAGATAGCCTTGAAGAACAAAGTAATGGGATTTAAGGTAGCAATGCACTGGTAAAGGGGTAGTGATCCAACCAATGAAGCAGAAATAAAAGCCAGATATATGTTTTGGCCACATTAAAAATCAGTGCAGAAATATGGATGGTTCATTAATGATGGCAGGAAAAATGGCTGTCCTTATTTAAAAAATAATTAAATTAGATCTCCAACTCACGACATACACAAAACAAGTGCTAAATATCCCCATAGGTTGCCATTCCATTTAATTTTTTTTGCATGACCTAAACTGAACTTTGTTATTGAAAAATACATCTCATTTTGCCAGTGCCATAAATTCTTTTGTTTGAGTTATTATTTAGTCAAAGTACACATAAGACATAAAAATTGAGTATATATTCAAGGAAACGGTTGTTTTCTATATTTTTAATGTTCAATTTTTGGATAGCCTAGTGAGGATAACTCTTGGATCTGTAGAAGCACATATTTAATCTACACTTTCTGATTGGATGAAAGAATGAAGGAATTATTGAACAAATAAAATGACTGATTTTTCACCTTTTTAACACTCTGACTCTCAGGTTATCCAGTTCAATCTTAAAAAATTTCCTTAGATTTTGGTTTTTTAACCCAACCCAGACCACTTGTTGGAGAACTCTGATCATTTAGATGGCTTGTGATTATAGTGCCCTGCCAATTATCTTTTCTTTTTTATTAAATTTTTGGGTGACATTGGTAAAAAAGATTATATAGGTTTCAAGTGTAGATTTCTATAACACATGATCTGTATATTACACTGTGTGTCAAAGTCAAATCATCTTCCATAACCATATATTTGGGCCCCTCTACCCATTACCACCCCTCATCCCCCTTCCCTCTGGTGACCACCACACTATTATCTGTGTCTATGGGTTTCAGTTTTATATCCCACATATGAGTGAAATCATATAGTTCTTAGCTTTTTCTGACTGACTTATTTCGCTTAGTGTAATATTCTCAAGGTCCATCCATGTTGTGACGAATGGCAGTATTTCATCTTTTCTTGTGGCTGAGCAGTGTTCCATCGTATATATGAACTGCATCTTCTTCACCCAGTCCTCTACCAAAGGACACTTTGGTTGTCTCCATGTCTTGGCCACCGTAAATAATGCTGCAATGAACATAGGGGTGCAAATATCTTTGCGAATAAGTATTTTTGAGCTTTTTGGGCAGATACCCAAAAGAGGGGTTGCTGGGTTATATGGTAACTTTATTCTTAATTTTTTGAGGAGCCTCCATGCTGTTCTCCGTAGTGGCTGTTCCAGTCTCCATTCCCACAGGCAGTGAAGGAGGGCTCCCTTTTCTCCACAGCCTCTCCAGCACTTGCCATTACCTGTCTTGTTGATAACAGCCACTCTAGCAGGTGTGAGGTGGCATCTCATTGTAGTTTTGATTTGCAGTTCCCCAATAGCTAATGAAGTTGAGCATCTTTTCATATATTTGTGGACCATTTGTATGTCTTCTTGGGAGAAGTGTCTGTTCAGGTCCTCTGCTCATTTTTTAATTGGATTGTTTGTTTGTTTGTTTGTAGTAATAGCACCCTGACAATTAAACAAATTCTCTTGTAAATCATAAATAATGATTAAATTTTCATTTGCAGATGGTGATGTAATAGGAAATGGGGAAATGTGCAAAACAAAAACCAAGCAACTTAATCTCAGCTTTTTAAATTAGCTATGCATAATTAAAGTTAAAAAATAGCTATGCCTAAATATTATTATATTTCACACTGAAAATTAGAAATCAGTATGAGTAACCCCAACTAAAAAGATTTAAAAGGAAAAAAGAAATTCTTCTGATAAGTTTATTTTTTTTATCCCTGAACAGGCAAAACATTCAAATAGGTCATTTCCCAATTTCCGAGTAAATATGATCACATAAGCCAAGAGAGAGATAAGCAGCTGAGAGAAGCTGAGAAAGAGTTGCACAAACACATGTAGGACAAGAGGTAGTTGTCCTCAGGGAACCTGGGGTGGCATCATTCACATCATGATTATGGAAGAACAGCCTTCTTAGTTTGTAACCATATATATAGGTATTATATTGTACATTTATAATGGGTGTGATTAGACCCATTTCCTATGTGTATGGGTATGTGTATGCAAATACGTATGAGTGTGTGTGTGTGTGTGTGTGTGTGTGTGTGTGTGTGTGTGTGGAAGGTGGTGTGGGACCGGAGGCTGGAGAAGTACTAGTAAGTAATCACAGAATTCTGTTGAAGCATGCAGATTTGAACCAAGTAAAGTCATTATTGTGCCTCAAGGGTGAAAAGTTTGAGTTCTTGGGACCACAAAATGCTAACTGTGTCACACAATTGTTACTAGGAGCTTTGGAGTTTGAAATTGATCCCTGGGGCCACTGCAGATGCCCCTTCACTGTACTGAGGGTGGTTTGCATCAACAGTACTTTATAAATATGCATGCGTTTCAGATTTGTTATTTTTAGAACAAATGAAAGCTATGTAAGCGGCTCTCTCTATGGAGCAGGACTCACCCTCCTCCCCCAAGCATTTTCCTTGCCTCCCTCTTTCTCCTAAGCTCCAAGGGCCCTTCTTTTGATTCTGTAACTTGTTTTCCTGAACCCATTTCTTCTACCTCTGTGATTTTCTAAATAAACTTTCTCTTATAATTTGAAAAAAATATATGGAATATGGAAAACATGAAAGCCTTCCAACAGTTCAGGGAGCAGGTAATCCAGCCTGTTTTCTTCTGTATGTATTTCTCAGACTAATGTTTTGAACAATGGGACAAGTAACTCAGCCAGTCAGACTCAGCCGTGCCCTGATGAGCACCGGTCACACACACAGTGCTTACCCAGCCCGCCAAGCCAAACTAAATGTGATGTTAGTTGATAAGCTGTTGTGCATCCCTGTTAGCACAGAGTAATTCAATGTGGCCTCCCTGCCTGTGGTTCGTGATCTTTTAAATGGTCTAGGGATATGGCAAGGGCAGAAAATTTAAATCAGACTATGCAAAATATCAAAGCAGGAGGCTTGGAAAGAGTTCTCCCAGCCTCATTATGAATTTCTTCAGAGTTGTTTTTGTGGTCTGTGGATAGAGATGTGGGGTGCAGGGTTAGAGGAGGAATAGGGAAGAGACTGGACCATGAAAGTTTTACACGATTACATCCATGTTTTAGAAAACTACCTCTGAAGGCTAGGCAGGGAGAGGATTGGAGTAAGAACTGACCAGCGATGGGGAAAATATAGAGTGTCCCCCAAAATATATACATACACTTTGAATAATTATAAAGACAGTGTTTATTAAAATACATTTCGTTTTCAAAATTGAGCTGTCAGCGGTTAAAGTGGGACACCCTGTACTTTGGAGGTTTTTACAATACAATGGTTGAGAGAAAATAAAAGACTGAACTACAGCAGTGAAAATGGGAATCAAGAGGAACACATGAAGATCTGTACGGAGGAGCTCACTGATGACTTTCGAGAGGTCATGCTGAGCTTTTCCTGGAGCCCTAAGCCCAGGCCTAGTACCTAGTGAGCAACTGGCCCTCACCTAGACTACCCACTGGTAAGATTGTCCTAAGCCCTGGAGACCACTGTGAGCTGTGTCTGCAGGTAAACTCACTTTAGCACTTCCCCTACAGAGAGCCTAGCAGGGGCTTGGGAAGCAGTGAGTCAGGCCCTCCCACCGCTCCTTCGGAAGCAGGCATTTCCTGGGAGGGAACACCCGCCAGGCTGGGAGCTTCTCGGGCAGCTCGCAGCACTCTGCGTTCCTGCCTTAGCCCAGTGCTGAGCACACAGTAGCTTTTAATAAAGAAAAATAATGATCATTTTTAAATGACCCACACTTTCCACTCAATCTAGTACTGAATGGTTAAACTGAAAACACCACGGATTGATCAACTCTGTGAGGGGTAAATATGTTCGTGTGCTTACCTGCTGTCACCTCAGAGCCTAGAACAGCGCCCAGCACATAGGAGACACTCAGCGCTGTCCTGGCTAGAAGAAGGGGGGGGGGTCGCAAATAAAGTAATACAACTAGCTTTTCCTTCCGTTAGAGGTTGAGTCAAGTCTTTTTTAAATTTGTTCCAACTCTAGAACCAAAGAAAACATCTCTCATGCAGCTGTAAGTAATATTTTTATGTAGACCACTGCCAAGTAGGGACATTTCAATCCCATCAGGAATAGAGAGTAGGACGGAAATTGTTCTTTCTCTCATGACATAAGCCTTTATTTCCTCGCCTGTCCTTCTGTGCTGCTAGAGGAGCTTGAGAGAGAAAGTCATGTGGCGATGCCTGACGTCCAGTTCTCTCCAGGGAAATAAATTCATTTAGCTAGTTTAACATTCCTTGGTGAGCTATTAACGATTGGTTGTTTGGCAGAGGTGATTTCTTCTCCGCGACACGAAGAAAAATAAAATATTAAAGGAAAACATAACGTATTTGAATAACGGGAGCATCGTCACGCAGCATATTCCTGGAACAATCAATATCATGTACAGCAACCCCCTCTGTTGCCGCAATTCACTCAGTTCACTGTGTAGTCAGGCATTTCAGTTTTTTCTTAAACTGGCCCAGAGGGAATCTATTTTGGTTTTGAAGACTTGCATTCACGAACTATTTATTTAACAAATACTTACTAAGTACCTGCTAAATGCCCATTTTTGGGCTGCATCCCGGGGACAGAGTGGTGACTCAGACAGAACCCTCCCAGCCTAGGAGCTCACCCTCCTACCTCCCTGCAGGAGAGCGCACGAGGTGAAAGCCTTCGTGCTTAGAGGCCAGTTAAACAAAACCCCGCAAGGGAAGGAAGCCCTGACCGGTTCTGAAGTGCTGTTTCGTGCGCGGCACATTTTAGAAGGAATACCCTTAATCGCTCTTTCTAAACATCTTCCACCCCACCCCTGCTTACTTTTTTTCAATCCTGCTTTCTTTCCCTTCCGCTCCTAATCCCCACTGGACAAGTTCGCTGTTCTTTCCACCTCTGAGAGGCAGCTGACCCACAGTAGGGCTTTTGTAGTCGCCGAGAGAATGAACTTGAGAGAGAGAAATCCTGGTTTTGTAAAGGAGACCAAGAGTCGTGACTTCAATGGTTTGCTCATGACCGTGCCACCCTTAGGTCAGAAATCAGGGGCTTAAACCTCGGCGTGAAGGCAAAGCCCGCCTTCGGTCCACAGCCACGCCTCTAAACTGCTCCTGTCTCCTTTCGGCAAACACCGTTGTGTGAAACGCACTTGCAGGTGAGAGGTCTTGCCTTCAAGAGCCTGACAATCTAGTTACCAAGAAAAAAAAGGAAGGAACGAACATGTCTGGAGATGCAGGTGGGCGTGTAAGGCAGGGTCCGGTGGGGGAGGCATCCCGGGGACCGCGGCCCGCAGGAGGGTGAGCGGGCCTGGCCTGGGTCTGCAGCGCCCTTTCCCCGGCCGGGATCTGCTGTCCCCGGAGCGCGGGCGGGTAAAACAGCAATGCCCCCGCAGCGCACGGCTCCCGCGCGCCCTCTCCGAGCCCTGTTCGCACCTGGGCCCAGAGAGCAGCAGGCTCTCCCGGCTCCCGGCAGAGGCGAGGCGGCCGAAGGTTACGGAAAGGCTCGTTTGGGGAGGGTTTGCAGAGCTTGCGTCCCGGGAGAACATTGTAGCAACTGAGCTTGTTTTGCCTAGAAAATAAGAAAAGCCTGGGCGTGCGGGGGCGAGGAGCTAATGCACCACCAGAATGCGCTGGCTGCCCTCGCTTACCCTTCCTGGGTAAGCGTTTGAAGCGTCCTGCTCTGGAAGCAGAGGGTTTGAATTTATTCTCCTGGGTACCAGCAAGTGGAACCGCAGGGCGAAGGCCTGGTGGAAACACGCTTCTACCCCACGCAAAGAAATACGTGCCTTGGAATGAGCTGCAGGAAATGTCTGCGCGCAGTTCCCAGGCCGAGGCGGGCTGCTCCCTGGGGCCCCCTGCGGAGGAAATCTGCGGCCCGGGCCGCCGGCCGGGGCGGGGCCTGGGAGCCGGGCGGACGCGCTCGGAGGCTCCAGCTGCGCGGCCGGCTCCCCGGGGAGCGCGGCTCGGCGGGCGGGGGCGCGGGGGGCTCGCGCTCCGGCTCGGCCCTGGCTGCGGGCGCGGGCGCGGGACGCAGCATGTTCGCGGCCGCCGGGAGCCTCCTGCGCCTCTGCCCCGCGCGCACCTTCCTCTGCGCCCCGGGGGCGCCTCGAGAAGCCGCACGACGGCCGGTCGCGCTTCTCCGGCCCCGGGGTCTCCCCCGCTACTCCAGCGGCGGGCCCCCCAGCGGCTCGGGGCCCCAAAGTCCGGGTGAGTCAGGAGTGGGAATGGCCTGGCCGGGAGAGGGCTGCGGCGGGGCGAGCGGGGGGCCTGGGCTGGGGCGGAGGCGTGGGCGCGCTGAGCCGCTGCGCCCCGGCTCTCTCGGCGCCCCCACCCACCCCCGCCGCTTCCGCAGCAGGGAAGGTTCACAAGGTCCCCGCCGAGCACAAGCCTTCCCAATTCGACAAGAAAATCCTGCTGTGGACGGGGCGTTTCAAAGCGATGGAGGACATCCCGCCTCGGATCCCGTAAGTGCGCCCTGGGGAGCTCTGGGCGGGGGCCTGGAGGGTTGCGGGCTCCGTCCGCTCCCGGACCTGGGCGCACCCTGGAGCGGAGGCGGTAGCAGTGCTGCTCGGTGCTCTGCAGGAACACCCAACACCTTAAGGAATTTACCTACGCGCGCACCCCCCCCCCCCCCCGCCCCATTCGGTTAAATGTCAAGGTCCTCGACTGGACAGTGGCAGCTAAACTTCCAGGGAGATTGCTGAAGCTGCGTGAAAACTCCGAAGTTAGTGGGCGCCTCCCCAGGGCTCAGACCCCCCACCCCCCGGGGAGCGCCTACCCCTGAGGCTGCGGCTCTTGGAGGCGGAGCGTAGGCGCGGCCCTGGCGCGCACCCCAGGTGGCTGCGGGGGCGCGGGGCCGAGCGCGGCGGGGGCTCCCCGCGCAGCCCGGGCGGCGCCGCGGCCGGTGTCGGCTGGAGACTCCCCGGGAAGCGGCCGCGTGGCCTCCTTTCCTGGGCGGGAGACGCCTGGGGTACCCGCGGCTCTGCGCCCCTCTGAGCCCCGCTTTAGTAGGACCAGGACCCCCAGCGCATCGCTGGCCTCGTCTCCATCCCAAACCCACGATAAAGGCTCCGTAAAAGATAAAGCAAGCTGACAACGTCACCTCCAGAGTAAATGCAAACAAGAAACTAAATTAAAAACTATCCTTCCTGCAGTTTCAGTTCGTGCAAAGCCCCATAAACTTGCCAGCATTTTTGCAGGGGAGTGGGCAAAAAGGGAAGGGAGGACACTAAGAATAAAATCCACCTAATATTTTTTAACTGATTTTAAAAGTAGACTAGAACTATAATGTCAAATAAGGACTTAAAAGGTTCTGAATGTTATCTTTATACGATATAATAAATGCCTGTCAGAATAGATATTGAAACCTGGGCCTACATCTTGTTCTGCACATAACTACCTACACTTCTCTTGCTTGTTAATTTACTAATTACCAAAAGCACCTTAACAAAATGAAAAAATAAAACGTGTTCGTATGTGTTCACTCAATAATGAATTCTCAAACATTTATTCCTTTCTTGGATCAAATTATTTCATGAGGAATGGATATGGAATTTGAAATATCGTGGAACTTGAAGTGTTTTTCAGCATTTATTCATCCAGAGACTTTTTTAATATTATAAAGGAAACTTTCTTTTCTTTGAGATCTATAGACTTCAAACTGCAGACAGCCCAAAGCAGAAATTAGCCTCAGCAATGCTAAAACAGCACTCTCAGGTTTTTTTGGATTTTGAGTGCTAGTGCCCTAATAAAGTAATTGAGAATGTATTGTAAATTAATGCTTGTCAGGAGACTCCAGGCCCAGCATCGTATTAATACAGCTGTATGTGTGAAGAGATCCATTTTATAGAAATAATTTAATTTCCCCAGGATCACAGTTAAAAGGAGTATTATAAACAGGGGAATTTAACTTTGAACAAGACGCCTATGGAAAGTGTCATAGTTTGGGGTTGAAAATATGAAAGTATTTGAACACTTTTCATTTTACTATTTTCTATAATTTTTTTAAAGCATTGCTACTTGGAAGGTATACGCCTCCTCTGCTGACTTTTACAGTGTAGACAGTTTTCACTTTTTATGCTCTTAATGGGCATGTAATTACCAAGTGACCTATAATTTTTGTACCAGACATTAATGATATTTAATAATAACTGTACTTCTTCTGGTCCTTTCTGTTCTAAACTAATTTGGTAGAGTAGATCAAAGCCAGATGGATGGGTAAAAAACATCAGATCTATCAGGTCCCATCTGGAATAAAAGTCAACAACAAATATAATCTAATGACATGTCTTTATATTCGCCTGTTTGCAGCTGATGTCTGAAAACATATTAATCTGCCTAACGTCTAAGGAAAACAGTCTAGGTATTGGTTTTCTGTGCTTCTTTGACTAGTGGAAACGTTTTTCATTTTTAAGAGAAACTACAGCTTGTCTTTATGAAAACATTTTTTATGTAATTGCATTTTATTTAAGCTCGATGTTAGGTAAGAAAGAATACCGTTGAGTACATTCTCAAGAATCACTTTTTTTTTTTAAATATATCTTTATTGATTTCAGAGAGAGGAAAGGAGAGGGAGAGAGAGAGAGCTAGAAACATCAATGATGAGAGAGTCATTGATCGGCTGCAGCCCGCAACCCGGGCTTGTGCCCTGACCGGGAATCGAACCCTGATCGCCTGGATCCTAGGTCCACGCTCAACTGCTGAGCCATGTCCGGCCGGGCAACAATCACTTTTTAATTATGTGTACTTATAAACTGCTGCTCCATATTACTGCACACTGTTAAAGTTGACTTCAATATAATAGGCCTACAGGCATGATTACTTTTGTAACACTGCTTCGTAAGTGGTATATCTAAAATTTGGGGCAACTTGCTTGTAATTTTATTAATGAATTAGCCTACTCAGTTTTCAAATAAGCATGTAAAAATTCAGAATAATAATACGAAAATACAGGTGTCCTTTCTCTTTTTCTTTGACAAATCATTGTGATTTTAATCATTTCTTCCAAAAACTTCGTGCAAAGCCATGAAGGAAACACCTTTTCTCTGTAGTTATTCTCACAAAAATATACAATGTATTATAGCAGTGTAACAACAGTCATCCTCACAAAACGTGTAACAGTCTCTTTAACTGGGATAGGATGGGAGGGGGCGGCAATAAGAGATTGGGAGGCCGGTAAAAAAGCAAAATGATGAAAATGAGTTTTAAAAAACAGCCTGTTTAAAACTGAAAACAAAAACAAATGAACAGCACGAGTCAGGCATACAGTGGCTTTCATGCTTACCTTTACCCCTGAACCAGTGGAAAAAGTCAAAGGATGGACAGTCAGGCCATAATCTCTAGCAGTTCGTTATATTTTGGTCAGTTAGAAACTGAGTAACTGCACTGGTTTTGTAGTGCTAACATCAGTTAACACCTAAATATATACCTGTTCATTTGAAATCGGTAAGATGATGACCCAGCATTTGGAAGTCTTTCACATCTGCAGTTTGCATTCAGGGAAATTTTTGGAATAGATACCTTACAAATCACTGTTATGCCAGTCAGGAAATCATATTGCTTTAATGTACTTAACAGAATACCTATCTTGATGTAGGCGAGAAATGATCGATGCTGCAAGAAACAGAGCTCGAGTGAAAGCCTGCTACATAATGATTGGGCTCACAGTCATCGCCTGCTTTGCCGTGATAGCGTCGGCCAAAAGGGTGAGTACCTCTTTAAGGTAAAGACAGACGTGAAAAGAAAAGACAGACAGAAGTACAGTGTGTTTTCACTTAGGAGTGTGGGGGTGAAAACAGACTGAGAATTTTAAAAAGTATTAAGAGCTTTGTTCTCAATTTGGGGATTATTGCTGTTCTTTCCATGTAAGAACAACTTTTTCTTAGACACCTTGAGGCACCCACATATATCTATCTATACTGGAAACAAACTTGTTCATGGAAATTTGAGTCAACAAATGGACTATATGAGCAGGAGAGACAAAAGTTTGTTTTCATTTGTAAGATAAAAACAAAACAACAGAACAGTGTGTTGCCTGGTTAAAATCGGCACAGAAGAACTTTGTTGTGTGAGCGTTATCCAGACTAGATCATTCCTTAAGTCGTGAACTCAATTAGCTATAGCACAGAATCACAAAATAGTAAGAAATGCAAAAGTGGGAAGTGATCACCAAGGCCGACTAGTTTGTCTATATCCTGTATCTGAGCCTTTTTCTTGCCGTCTTCAATATGTGCTTTCTAGAGAGAAATTAAGAGCTAATCAATTACTCTAATTTTGTTTCCTGCTTAACCAAATCCTTCCATCTGCTGATCAAACTTTACAGCGAACAGCAGCCCCACACATATTGGCAGACATCTCACACATCCCTATGTGCCTTCTCCAGTCTTCATTACTCTGTCCCTAAAAACGTCCCTCTATTTGGAGCTCTCCTCTGGACACACTCCAGTTGATTAGTGTCTCTAGTCATTGTGACACCTGCGACTGAGCCCATCAGAGCGTGATTAGAACTTTCTTGTTTATGAACATCATGTTTTAGTGGCTCAGTACGAGTTGGAACTGGATTTTGACAGCCATGTCACACAGACTGGTTTGCTTGGATCCATACAGCGTCATGCTCTGGGCATGTTTAGCCGATGCCCAGAGGGTGGCCCTTTAGAATGATAATTTTGCCTGCTCCTATGATTCTGCTCTTCTTTACTTTCCAGGTTTTCAAGAGTATTTGAGCCCAATAATTCACATGTGGACTAGGGCCACTAGGCTTACTGATTTTATGCACATGGCCATTCATTTCTATTATCTTACCCTAGCAAAGAACTTATGCTTTGAAATTATTCTCAGCAAATGGAAAATTTCTTAAGTCTTTGTTGGGATGAACACATAAACACAGAAATAAATGTGGTCATCTCTTGTTTTTGACCTTCCCTAGATAAAATGACTGCCCACCAAGTTGATGATTTTTTTAGCTCCTAAATGACAGATTGGAGCCTGACACTGTCCGGACCCTCCCTGTTTCGCACCATCTCCTCTTTGTTCATTATGCTCCGTCTGCACTGATTATTTTTTCTGTGTTCTGAAACATCAAATTCTTTCTCCTCTCTAGGCTTTCCTTCCTTTCCCTGCTCTTGCCATAGACGGCTTCTTCTCATTCTCAAAGAAAGCTCCGCTGACCACGCCGTCTATAATGGCCTCCCCCAGGCACTATTTCATCATCTTTCCAGTGCTCATGAGGTCATTATATGTCATCGATCCTGTTGGCTCTCCTTTAAAACCCACCCGCAGCTGGAGCGGCCCGCACCGTCTCTCCTGCTATCGCCCTGGTCTGAGATGACCAGCACCTGTCGCCTAGTTTACCGCAGTATCTTCTGAAATCGCCTCGCGCCGCCCCTCTTGCCTCTCTCCAGCTCACCTTTCATTTTGAGTCGTTCATGCGTGTACCTTAACTAAGATTGTGGCAGTTAGAGAGAAAAGGTGAGCAATTTGATATATTTGGGGAGGTACAAAGAAGAGAACTTTGTGATAAATTCAAAGTGAGAAGAGGAGAGAAAACAGAAGAAAGAAACCCCAAAGCCCTGGTTTTTCACTTGAACAACTAGATGGATGGTGGTGCTGTTGTTGAGCTGTGTAAGGCTGGAGAAAGAACTGGCAGGCATGACAGTCCTCTCTTTGGATATATTAGCTGTGAGATGCGTATTAGACTTCCACCAATGTCACACCTCTGTTTATTCTAAGAACGTTGTATGCTCTTCGGTCTGAGGGGCCTATAGCTTTCCTCACTCTGAACGTTAAACTGTCATAACTTCAAAGACAGCCCCTACCCCCAGTGTATCTGTTCCCTCTCCGCCTACTACGATTGTATGTTGGAACTTCTAATTCTATTCTCCATGTCTCTTAACTTCTCTTTTCTGTTTTTTGTATCTTAACTGTGCTGACTTTAGATGATTATTTCCTCAGATCTATCTTCTAGCTAGAGTTTTTACTCCTTAATTATCTTTTCTTTTCACAGATGATTCCTTCCCCCCACCCCAATAAAAGCTTATTTTCTTTGCCAGTTCCTCAGGCTGGTGAGAGATGTTTTGGTAATTTCATAGGGGTACCTTTTCCTAGGACCTCCAACTTTTCATTGGTAGCTCAACCCTATGCCCAAGATCCAAATCCTGGACCTGCCGGTTGGTACAGAGGGTAAACTCCCAGCCCATGGCTGTTGAAGCCAGTATTTTTTCCTACTGCTCCCCCCAGAATGAAACCATTTCCTTCTATCCTGACTTCAGCCCTCCTCATTCCCCACCAATTCATGCCTTTTGAGTTCTTTTCATTTCTGATACCTGAGGATTTCTCTTTCTTTGAGTTAATTTTTATACAAAATATATCTGTGTGCGCCAAGAAAGGATGGGGCAAGTTTCTGACATCAGCTGCCGTGTTGATTGGAAGTCTAGCAACTGAAGCAATTTGTTTTCTATACCAAGGGATCATTTTCTTGGATACTATTACTGACAGATGGTTTAAATTACTTTTCTCCCTTTCACTGAATCTCTCCTACATGTCTATCTAAAACACAAATTCTTTCCAGAGAGTTACAATGCTTTGCATTTTGTTTTTTGTTTTTTTTCAGGCTGTAGAAAGACATGAATCTTTGACAAGCTGGAACCTGGCAAAGAAAGCTAAGTGGCGTGAAGAAGCTGCTTTGGCTGCACAGGCTAAGGCTAAATGATATTCTAAGTGACGGAGGGTTAATCAGGATATCATCTTATCAGCGACAACAGAAGATAGCTCAAGTAGAGTATCTGGCAAAACACTTGCCATGGGTATTTTTTTGGTGACAAGCACAGTCTTTTCTATTTTTATCTTTTAGTAAATTTTTATTGAAATATACATTCAGACAAGTACACAAAAGTGTATACACACTTTGATAGATTTTTACATAGTGAGCACACCTGAGTAACCACTGTGCAGGTCAAAATGTAGAACAGCAGCAGCAGCTCAGAAGCCTCCTTTTAGCCCTGTCATTAGCTTCCAAAGGTAACCATTGTCATGAGTTTTATCACCGTACATTAGTTTTTGAACTTTATATAAATGGAATTACACAATCCGCACTTGTGAGCATAGATTCTTATGCTCGACGTTATGTTGTGAGATTTATCCGCAGATTGTAGCACGAATTCATTCACTTCTAGTGGTATAATATTCCATTGGATATGTCACAATTTATGTTTAGCCCAGTTTTTAGCCATGACAGAAAAAGCTAAAATGAACACTGCGTGTCATTAAAATGTTGTTGAACTAAAATCACTAAGGACTCTCTAAATCTAATTTTCAACCAAAGTTCCACTGTATTTGGTAACTGAATAGCCCCTCTAGTTATTCTTTTTATAGGGAACAAGAAAGATACCTCAACAGTAAAGTTTTCCACAAGTATAAAATATTCCATTTTTAAATAACAGGCACTTTGGGGTATTACACATTAAATTGCCTAAACTGTCTACTGTTTCCAAATTAAAATGTACATTAACTACTGAGCATTCCAAGTTCTTTACTTGGTGGGGTTGCCCCAGTCAGCATTTTAGTTCTGGTGGTGCTGTGCGGCATTGCTTGCCAGTGAAATTATTTGAAATTTTCATTTCATAACAGAATGAAAAAATGTAATGATAAAGTGGTATTAATAATGTATGATATAATGTCTCCTAAAATTTAAACTACTGAAACAAACATAAAAATCATTAGATGTGCGCCCTGGGAGGTATGGCTCAGTTGGTTGGAGCATCAGCCCATGCACTGAAGGGTCATGGGTTCGATTCCCAGTCAGGGCACATATCCAGGCTGTGGGTTCGATGCTAGGTCGGGATGCAAGTGGAAGGCAACCTATCAGTGTCTCTCTCTCACACTGATGTTTCTCTCTTTCTCTCCCTCTCCCTTCCTCTCTCTCTAGAGTCAATGAAAAACATATTCTCGGGTGAGGATTTTTTAAAAAAACCATTAGATGTGCTAAAAGGAGGGAGGGATCATGTGTTTATTTAACTTAGTCAATTGTTCAAATATGAAAGGAAATTAGAGAACATGTATAAAATTAAGCAAACACCTCATTAAAGGATATATTTAGGGATTTCTGGGAAGTTTAACTCCACTGCACACTGAAGTCTGTTTTTTGGCATGTACATTGTATCTTCATTCATTTTCAGTAATTCATTTGCCATTAAAATTGCAGACTAGAAACACTGTACACTGAAAATAACTCATCCAATTACTTTCACTACTCTGTGATTAACATAGTTTCAAATACTGAAGGAAATGAAATCATCCAAAGCAAAAAATGTGGTGGTGAAAGATAAAAACACTAGGTTAGGGGGGCCTAGGCTTGGCTACTCTGTGGCCTTACGTTCCAGAGTACTGTAAGAAAGTTAAACCCTCCAATTTCTAAATAAACCCATTGTATTGTATTAAATAACAGAATAGGAAAAAATAATCTCAGTTAAAACTATGAATGTCCAGTAATTGCCAAGGCTTGAGAGACAAAAATATATTAGACATTTTTCCTATTATAGCAAAATATATAGATTCTAAAATAAAAGCAACATACTGCTTCATACAAACTTTTGTCTTACTGGTTTTAGAAAGTGGGTGGAATATTAATCAATGATGGCATCTGTTTTTGCTCTGCTAGGATATACATATAATCTAAGAATAAATGAAATACACACATACATAAATGCAATTGTAAAATAGTATTTTATTATTTTTAATAGAGTGCTGTAACATATTATATTGCATACTGCTCAAATGTTGATTTAGTTAGGCAACAATGTCCCCCCTTCATCCCCCACTCCCCAACCAGAACTTAATACATTATCCTTTTAGAGCCCTAGCATATTGTCTCCTAATATGTCACATTTCATAAAACAGTAATGCTATGAACTGAAGTGAGTAAAGGTTAACAATACTTGGATCTCTGTTTCACAAAGTAGCCAGCAGACTGCTGAATTTAGAACAGGAACAAAAATCCACTAAGACTTTGTTATCATACTTTTTCCATAATGCTCCTTCTTAAGAGAGGAAAGATATGAAGGCAAAGGTATGCTTCTTTTAGTCCTTTATCAAACAAATCAAGCTTTAACTGCAAACAGGTTTTACTGTTACCAAGAGATTTTATTACTTTGTTTTTTTTGTGTTGTGTTTTTTTGCTTGCTTGTTCTGAAACTACCAGTAAGTGAATAAAATGACACTAAGAATTAAGTCCTAGGAACATCTTTAGAAAGAAAACTTATATTAAAAACAAACAAACAAAAAACAGTCCAGTGAGTCAAGTACTTACAAATATAAAACAAGTAAGCACAATTGCATAGATTAACTAGTAAAAATTCAAATTAAGACAAAACACCAAATTTACTTAAATAAATGTAAAGGACTCTTTCAAGTATTTTCTAGATTTTTGCATTAATGTTGCATGTGTCCCCTTTACATGTTTGAATTTTTTTTTTTTGGCACAGCTTCTCTCGGATTTAAATATAATGAACCTTAGGAAAAGAAGTTAAAACATTTTTTTACCCACAAGGGTCAGTGAAGATTAATGAAAACACATTTTGAAGCATTTTAAATAGTACACTTGAAAAAAGTAGCCACATTGAAAAAAAAGTTTGAGAACAAAGAATTTGCTAGTCTTCGTTCAATAAAGTCATCACCGCACCAATAGCTGATCCCAACTATTACTGTCCCTTGCATTCAAGTCTAATCAAATACCCATGTAACAGGTCCATGAAATCAAATGTAATTTTGTATTTGAATGCATAAAATATAGTTAATATCTGTACTTAGAGATATGTTTATTATACTGGCAAAATTTTTAAAATCCTCCCTTCACAGATCCTCCTCTATGTGTGTGCATGTGCACAAACATATGTATTATTTTTCCTTCTATAAGAACTATTTGTTTGAAAGACTTCGTTTAGAGATTTATTAATGTGATTACAGGGTCCTCAAAATAAAAGCAGGCACAGCTGGTTAGTTTATGAATTATGCTGCATTAAGTTCAACTGAATAGAAAGAGTGGAATACCCTGTCACCTTATACTTAGAATCATCTATACCACAAAAAGTGTTTATCTGATAAATTCACCATCAATTTGCTAATCTTTAATATAACTACCCTGTTCTTTCGAACATACATAATGCAAAAGAAACTTTTTATACTAAACTTCGTAACTTCCACTACAATAAAAAGGGCACAGATACAATCCTTTACTTAATATAAAAGAGGTTTGGCAGATAGTCAGCATTATGGACACCATTTAAACCTGTACTTTAGAGCTGTAGGTTTTAAGTGTCTTGCCAAAAGCTTAGTTTCATTATAATTTACAAAGTATCATACTATTTAAAAGTACTCATATATATATTTTCTTCTTGTAACATGCCTCTGATTTCCAGCAGAAACATTATAAATGCTATCATAAATGAAATCTTTCTTTACAGAATAGACTATGAATCATATCAAAAATGCTTTAGTTCCCATCTTAAAACAGTTGTAAACTAACTTTTAAATATTTTAGTTATATAATTGGAAATGTAAATAGCCTGAATATAACTATAAATGAAAAAAACTGAGTTCAACAGTACCATATCTGCTTAGAAAACTCTACCAAGTATAGTACTGTGAGAATAATACACAGACACATACATATATATGTATCCATAAATAAATATATGTATAATTTTTCTATTGAAACTTTTCTTCAAGTTTGTTTGAAGAGGTTTTGCCTTTAATACATGAAACACATACATTATGTTGACCAATCTGATACAAATGTAATTTTAAATACACTGATTGATAACAGCAGTATGATCTTCTGAGTATTAAAAAAAAAAAATCCTAATATAGATTTCAACTATATTAAAGAATCCTTAGCAGTTTCCATAAACATCATCTTTTAGTGTCCAAACATAAGTATATTTAATAAACTAGCACATATCAAGGTGACTTCTTCAGGATAACTTTGCCCTTCAAGTACCTAAATTCATTACTAAAAAGAAAATGAAACTTTCCAATTACTGCTCTGAAAAATCAGAGAAAGAATTACAGTATTATTTTTGCTATGCAGCACTACTTTAGATTCATGATGGCATCCCTTAAAATGATGCTTTTTAAAATGAAGCGTGAAAAATTATAAAACACTATTTCAAAAATGGTAGCACATTTGGTCAAAATACAAAATATACCAATATAATAGCATTTATATGTTAAAAACACAAATATTTAATGTTGCATAATCATTTTAATGTGCTCATCATGAAGAACAGCTTCTCTCTTCACAATCGTCACATTTTAATTGATTATCAGTACAATATTTCTAATGTGTTTTATAAATAAATTTTATAGCTTTTTTCTGTTGTAATTTTTTTGCACAGTATAACCTACAGCACAGTGATTTATAATTTAAAGTAATAGATTATTTTCACATTTGAATTTAGCTTTTACACTATTTAATGCTTCTGAAGCCTTTTGTTTTGTTTCTGCTTCAAGATAGAGGTAGATTTAGTAGAGGTTGGGCCTGTCAGACTTACTGCCAAAATGCAATTATAAATATCTGTACTGCTAATATGCAGTCTCCAAATGCGAGAAAAAAACTCAGAACCATACTTTACCAAAGTTCTCCTTTTCAACCTTAAGTTATTAAATAACTTTATAATGCATTTCATTGTTCATAGTAGGTTAAGAAATAGACAAAACAATAAAAGACATATATATAGGCACATCAAAATAAACACAAAGCTATACTGAAAGGTTGCAGCTGAACGGGAACTTTTGTTTTGTTTTGCTTTTAAAAATGCATCATCTTCTTTTCTACATAAAAACACATCAAACATTCCTACTGACATGGTAACAAAGAGGAGATATCTGAAGCTATCCTTTTTAGCCATTAATTTTTTTCTGCCACCAAGTTAAAGTTGAAACCCTTCCATTGGTGCTTCCTGCTGCTGAAATACAAACTGTTGCTGGTTTTCATCCACCTGAGGTACAATGCTGGGGTCATCATCATCTACACCAAAGTAATGTTCGATCAGGTCAAAAGCCTTTTGGTAAATTTCTTGATTTTCATGGCTTTGCAGAAATTCAATTTTATCTAGACCTGTTATTCAAAGCATATTATACAAAAATGTTACTCAAGTTTCAACATATATTTAAATCAAAATAATGAAAAAATAGCATGCATCATGTCAACAGCATGTCCACTGGCAATAGGACTGTTATTTTTACCTAATTTTTGCACATACTGATAGCAAACACTCATGTCTTTTACTTCAAAAATGAAAGTATGGGGCAGTGTGGTAAGAGAAAGTAACACAATGACTGGAAGTAAGATCACAGACTCCACTCTGCTAGCTGTGTGATTTTTCCCAAATAAGTTTGGTTCCTCAGCAGTTTAGTTTCTCAATTTTAAAATGACAGTTTTAGATTATGCAACTCCACAGGTCCTTTCCAGAGTAATTATGCTAAACAAAAAGCACAAAAATGGAAAGCAGCAAAACAAAAACAGATGAAAAAAGTAAAATGTTCAAACTAACACATACATTCTCTCACAGAATAAGCCAGAGAGCATCAAATGTAATGAGTAGTATTTGCAAATTCAATACAGCTACTGTGTAATTTACAACCTAAATAAATGAAACTGGAAAAGCCCATTTTGATAGGAGAATGTATAGCTCACAAGAAAAAGAAATCTACACATAAGTCTGGGTGATGCTGAAAATATTTTTCATTTAATTACAGATAAACCTCTTCAATTATATTATGAGAGAATCAAAAGAATTAGCAAAGTAGTCATATCTATACACAATCATAGAATAGCCCAACCTCTACTGTAACTTTGGGTCAAAATAATTACTGTAGTAAGGAAATATTCTTAAATCAGTGATTAGTATCTTATAATTATGTAATGTCCTAAGTAATGACATTATACAATTTGAAATAAAGGCAAGGTAATATCACAGGCTTGGTTTAAGCATCATAAATAAAAGCTTGAATCAACCATATAATATAATGGTACTTAAGACAGAACTGAATATTTAATAGAAATACATTTAAAGGGGGAAAAAATCAACTTAGATTCATGTCTTATCCTGAAATAAATTCCATGTGAGTTAAGTTAAATGTTTTAAGAATCCAGTCAGAAACATCTAGCCAAGCCCTGTCTGGTGTGGCTCAGCTTGTTGGGCGTCATCCCAGGCACCAAAAAGGTCACCAGTTCCATTCCTGGTCAGAGCACATGCCCAGGTTGCGGGCTCCATCCCAGGTAGGGGGTGTGCAGGAGGCAGCAAATTGATGTTATGCTCTCACATCAATGTTTCTCTTTCTCTCCCCCACCGCTCCTTCCTCTCTCTTTAAAAATCAATTAAAAAATATATATATATATATATATATATTTTTTTTTTATTGGCTATATATATATATATATATATATATATATATTTTTTTTTTTTTTACTGGCTATATATATTTTTTTTAATTGGCTATATATATATAGAGAGAGAGAGAGAGAGAGAGCCAATTAAACAATTCATCAAATCTCTACAGGGAGAATGACTTTGTAAACTTTGAAGGAACAGAAGATTAGATTGAGTCATTTATTAAATATAAATGAACATGATTTGTCTTATTAAAATAAAAAGGTAAAAAAATGGGAAAAAAGCCATATTAAACTGTAAAATGAAATTAATTCAAGTTATTAGCAAAAAAGAGACAAGTAATTGGACAAAGTATAATAAACATGCAATTCAGATGAAGAAATACACTAACATGGAAAATACACACCACTTTCTACATGAAATAAAACAAGAGACACATAAAAGTAACTTGGTGATACCATTTTACATCTGCTAAATCAGCAAAATCAACAACACAAGAGGTTATAGAGTACATTCATGCAATGTCAGTGACATTGTCAAGTAACACGCCTTTGGAAAGCAAAATGGAAAACATACCAAAAGATTAAAAAGTCTGTGCCTAAAACTCAGCAGCAGTATTCCTAAAAATTTACCTGAAGATATTATTTCAACAGAAAAGATTATATTCAGAAAGATGCTTATTTTAGCATATGCAAAGTGGTAAAGAAAATGGAAAGAAACTAGTGATCAACCATGAGAATATGGCTAAGACTGCACTCAATATGGCTAAAGTGACCTTTAATATTCACTCAATATAACATTATGTGGCTATTAAAAGTTGTTAAATAGAAATATAAAATATCTCCAAAATGGTGAAATGTGGAACACAAATCTACACATGCACTGCAGTTATATCATTGCAAAGTATTTGTGCATAAGGAAGAAGTAAAAAGGGAGGCAAATACCGAAAAGAAATTGCTGTGGTAATAAAATGAAGGGTAACTTTTAAAACATACTTTTAAAAATATTAAACTGCTTTTCCACAAATATTTTTATGGAATTGGAGTGGGAGAAATGCCTGTGGAAGATAATTAAGAACTGACTAACTCTAAACAAAATGGGTATAGAGGGGATGTATGTTAACATAATAAAGGCCATACACGGCAAGTCCACAGCTAACATCATACGCAACAGTGGGAAGCTGAAAGTTTTCCCTCTAAGCTCAGGAACAAGACAAGGGTGTCCATTCTTACCACTTTAATTCAACATAGTATTGGAAGTCCTAGCTAGAGCAATTAGGCAATAAAAAGAAATAAAAGGCAGTCAATTCAGAAAGGAAAAAGCAAAACTGCCAATATTTGTAATGACTTGATATTACACATACAAAATCCTAGACACAACCAAAACACTGTTAGAATTAATGAATTCAACAAACCTTCAGTATACAAAATCAATAAGTAAAAATTTGTTGTGCTTCTATTCTATACACTAATAAACTATTCGAAAAAGAAATTCAGAAAACAATCCCTTTTATAATTGCATCCAAAAGACTCTAGAATAAATTTAACCAAAGAAGTGAGAGACCTGTACACTGAAAACTATGATGAAAGGAACTGAAAAACAGAAATAAGTGGAAAGATATTCTGTGCTCATGGATCAAGAGAATTAGTATTGTTAAAATGTCCATAGTACCCAAAGGAATCTACAGATTCAGTGCAATCTCTATAAAAATTCCAATGGCAGTTTTCACAGAAGTAGAATGAACAATCCTAAAAATTGTATGGAACCACAAAAGACCCCCCAATAGCCAAATCAATCTTGAGAAAAAAAGAACATACTCTCTGATTTCAAACTGTATTACAAAGCTATAATAATCAAAACAGTATGGTATCGGCATAAAAACAAACCTTAATGGAACAGAATACAGCCCCCACATATATGGTTAAATTAAGTTACAACCCAAAAAAAGCCAAGAATATAATGGGGAAAGAACAGTCCCTTCAATAAATGGTGCTGGGAAAACTGGACAACCACATGCAAAAAAAATGAAAATGAACCACTATCTTTCACCATAGATAAAAACTAACCCTAAATGAGTTAAAGACCTGAACATAAGACTTGAAACCATAAACCTCCTAGAAGAAAACACAATGTTACCTCCTTGACATTAGTCTTAGTGATGATATTTTTGTCTTTGATACCAAAATAAAAAATAAACAAGCAGGACTACATCAAACTAAAAAGCTTCTGCACAGCAAAGTAAACCATCAACAAAATGAAAATGTAATCTACAGAATAGAGGAGAAAATACTGGCAAATCATATACCTGACAAGGAGCTAGTATCCAACAGCAAAAAAAAAAAAAAAAAAACAATTAAAAAATGGGTAGATGAACTGAAAAGACATTTAGCCAAAGAAGACATACAGGTACATGTCCAACAGATACATGAAAAGGTGCTCAACATCACTCTCATCAGGGAAATAAAAAAACCACAATGAGGCATCACCTCACACCTGTTAGAATAGCTGATCAAAAAGATAAGAGATCAAAAAGATAAGATCAAAAAGATAAGAGTGTTAGTAAGGACGTGGAGAAAAGAGAACCTCTGTGCACTACTGATGAGAATGTAAATTGGTACAGCAGCTATGGAAAAACAGTATGATGTTTCCTCAAAAAATTAAAAATAGAACTGCCTCATGACACAGCAATTCCACTTCTGGGTATTTATCTGAAGAAAACAAAAATACTAACTAAAAAAAATATACACACCCCCATCTTCAGTGCAGCATTATTTACAATAGCAAAGGCATAGAAGCAACTTAAGTGTCCACCAATGGATGAATGGAAATGTGATGTGTATATATACATGGGATATTATTCAGTCATAAAAAGAAGGAAATCTTGTTCATCTGCAACAACATGGATGGACCTTGAGTGTTCTTATGCTAAGTAAAATAAATCATGTAGACAAATACTTTCTCACTTATGTGGAATCTTTAAAAGAAACAAAAAACAACAACAAAAACTGAGGTTATAGATACAGAGAACAGATTGGTGATTGCCAGAGGCAGGGGACAGAGGGTGGGCGAAATGGATGAAGGGGCCAAACTGTACAAACTTCCAGTTATAAATGCATGAGATGTAATGTGCAGAATGGGGACTACAGTTAGTAACACTGTACATTTTAAAGCTGCTAAGAGAATAAATCTTAAAAGTTCTCATCACAAGAAAAAAAATTTTTATAACTATATACAGCCACAGATGTTAACTAGACTTATTGTGATCATTTCACAGTATATACAAATATTGAATCATATTGTACACACCTGAAACCAATGTAAATGTTGTACATCAATTATATCTCAATTTAAAAAAGAATTGACTGTAATTATAATTTTTTAACTGTCTGCTTACCATATGCTTCTTCAATGAGAGCACAGTATGGATTAATACCCATCCCATTCTGCTTAGATTCTTGTTCTCCAAGACGCAAAATATTTTCAAGTCCATTTAAAGCCACCTGGACTATTTTAGAGTCCATAACAGTCAATAGGTCACAAAGTGGTTTAATGCAGCCTAAGGCTACCAAATACCTTCAGAGTAATTAAAAAAAAAAAAAAAAAGATGGGGAGAAATGACATTGAAAAAAGACTTAAATATTGTTTATGGCAACATGAAAATATTCTTCAGTGAAATGTTATGTAAACAATTAAGAAAAGTATTTCTATTAACTCAAACATTAAAAACAATTAAATATTCACTTACATAGAAACCTGAAAACATTTTTACTGCCCTGTTCTCATAATTAACGATAGTATTACAAATATTATAATATACATGCAAGACAAGCAAGCAAACTGATATTTGGGCCTATTTTTGCACGGCATATCAACACTAAGTGAGTTAGAGGGTTTTTTGTTTTGGTTTGGGTTTTTTAAGGGTGGGCCTATGTACACACATAGCAGTCATATGGGGGGTAGGTAGAAATGGAGAGGGAGGAGGGACATCTAAATAAAACCAGGAAATTTCCCACAAAAATAATCATAGCTCATGTTCTGAAACATCTGTTTTGTTTCAGAAAGCAGAGAAGGCTTCTAGGAGCAAAATGGGCCATGTGAATAATTTTAATAAATAATGTTCACAAAAATTAATCATTTTTATAATGCTTTGTTCTTTTCTAGTTCTTTTCAGCTCTTTTTCCATTCTCTATACCATAAAGTAATTGATTTGTTCACTTGGCAAAAAGTACATATTAAGCTTAAAGGTAAAAACAAACAAATATGCTCTAAAGTCAGACTGCATGGCTTCAAATCCCAATTTCACTCCTTATGTGTGACTTTGACTAACTGCTCTGTGCCTCAGTTTCCCCATCTTAAAATGGGGATAACAATAGTACCAAACTCAGAGGGTGCTGTGAGAATACAGTAGGCATTCAAAAAAAGTTTCCATTCTTTTTTTTTTATGTACATACCTTTACTGGAGTACTCACTTGCCATATACTATATTGTAACTCATCAAATATATTTGTTGAATGAGTAACTATCTCATAGAGTTATGAAGTTAAAGGAGATAAAAGATGTGAAAGCACCTGATGCACTACTGGTGCTCAATAACTGAAATGATTCAACACAACTGGCAGCATTAGACACACCACAGTATTAGCGGTATGCAGGCTAAACCTAATCTGAGATTAAGAGACCTCTTCCCATATATGGGCAGAATTAATGAAATGGTTAGAAAAATAATAATCTGAGTTTAGATACCTGATTCACACTAATAAATTTAAGGAACAATATCTTGAATAGACATAATGATAGAAATAAATTTTTAAAAATACAACTGTTTATAGGTGAACCAAACAAACTTTGGGTCCCAAAGCAGATAAAAATAAATTAGCATTAAAAAAAAAAAAATACAAGCCAGAACAAAGGAAAGATCTTGTTTATTACTGCTTGTATTCATGACACAAATGAAATGGAAATATTGATTTAAAGCAAAGAGGTGGAATGGAAAATAAAAAGCAGAGAAGGATGTCATTAACATATAGAGATATGAATCCAAGAGAGCGGGAAAATGGTACAAATGAAGGCAATAATAAACTGATCTCACAATAGGTAGATTTCAAAATCCTGTGATTTGTAAAATAGCATAGTAGCCTGACTTCTTCTTTTATAAATTAACAAACAAATATTCATTAGAAAATACTTCCTAAAGAGTCACTTCACAAACTTAAAAAGTCCTGAGTTTCTTGGAGGGATCCTCAGAACAAGAAGATTCTGTAGGAAGTCAGGCTTTCACAGAAGTGCAAAGTGGAACTTTGCTATGTGGGGGGAAAAAGAGTAAAAGCACAAGATGAAAAGAGACTTAGAAACCAATATTGATAATAAAAATTATGATTATTACAAATAATAGTAGCAGCTAATCTTAGTATAGAACTTGTTTAGGCACCATGCTAAGCACTTTAAACGTATGGACTGCATTTAACTGTCAAGATACTATATAAGGTACTCCCTATTATGAATCCATTTAAAAAATGAAGAAACTGTGGATTAGAGGTTAAATGATTTTATCAAGGTCACAACTTTTACTGAAGGAGCAGGATTTGGAGGCAGGCTGATTTCAAAGCCCATGTACCTACTAATTGTGTTGTCAGTAAAAGAAACAAGCAAATAAACAATAAAAGGGCTGGATTCATAAAGCTATCATAAAAACAAAAACTACTAAAGAAAAATGGAAGTAAGATCTTATCCACAGATAAGGCTAACAGTGATTAGAAAAGTAGTATTATATAAACAAATGTCTATTTCAATTATATTTTAAATAAGTAGATATTTAAACTTATTGGCCATTTCTACATAATAAAGTTGCATGTATATGATTTTAGTGATCTAAGATATGTTTAATGCCCATGTCAGTATATTTTGCAAATTAACATAAACTATTCTTTTTCAGATTTTTAAATTCTGACTTTCCATAGTCTGCCAAGGAGAATGATGTTAAATATACTTTATATGAAAAAAATAAACCACTGTAAATGAATAGTATAACTGATATAACAGTGACTTCACATTAGAAATGCTTATTAAATGGATAGAAATGTTTTAGTTTTATAAACAAATAAAAAGTATGTATTATTTTAAATTTGTAAAAGTCTCATTTACATTTTAAAAACAATTTTTAAAAATCTGTATCACACCTTATTTGTTCTGGAGTGCCACCTGATGTTGCATTAGTTATAGCCCAAGCTGCTTCTTTTCTGGTGCGAAACTCTGCTTTCTGAAGAATCTCAATCAAAACAGGAAAAATATTTGCATCTATAACAGACTGAGGAGAAAAAACTGATATAGCAAAATCAATGCAAATACAGTTTACATATATTAGTAAGGAGTGGAATCTTTAAACTCAATGGCTTTAAAATGCTAAGGCTTTTGGAAATATTTTATTTCTAATCTTTTAATAATAGTTCGCATACTTTCCTTTTAAGACTGGAAAATATATTAGCAGAATTTAAATTTTAAAGATGATAAAACACAAGGCAGACAATTGACCAGGGAATTACTGACTCAGGGAGTTTGATAGGGACCTAATAAATCATTATTTACTAGTTTTGAGAGAAAGATCATTGCCTAACTTTTTTAAAACTAACAAAAATCAATCCCTTTTTTAAAGACTAACCATTATGTGTCAGGCACTGCGATGGACAATTTTATAAATATACACGCATATAAATGTATATATATGTATATATATGTATATATATAATTGCTATTCCTCATTAGAATAAGTAATTATTTTAGAGGAGGAAAGGCTATGTTCTTTAAAATACTTTTAAAATACTTTTCAAGAATCTTTTAAGAATCTTTTTCAGTGACTCACTAAAAAACATCACTGATAAAATGCTGACTTTTTTCCAAACTAACTCCTGAGATCTTCCTGTTTTCTTAGATCTGAAAGGTATTTACCTGAATCTGAGCTCTATTTCCAGCAGTAATGTTAGAAACAGTCCAGCAGGCTTCTTTTCTGATTGACTCCTTTGGGCTACTCAGTAAGTGTAACAGACAGGGTAATGCAGAGCAATTCAGAATTACCTAAAAATAAAAGTTAGAAATGGAAACAGAGTTTTATAGCAAAAAACCCCAAAAAAACTAAACAAAAATAAACTAATGAACTATTTAGACATACAAAAATCATTCTGAAAAATTAAGAAAAAGAAATTCCTCTCAAAGTAAAACTTAAGGCACTTGCTTGCTGTCTTCCACCCTCCCATTTGCCAAAACCTTTCTAATGTTGGTACAGTGAAGTGCCCTGTTCTCAATGTACTAAAATGCAAAGAAGGACACTCAAAGGTGTATCCTTCAAGATTACAAATGCACTCAAAGTTCAACTGAAATAACTATTTGAAGACAGGGTTAGTGACTGGTCAGGACCCATTCTCTATTTTGCCAAATGAATTGATAAAAAAGCAACCACCCCATCTATATCAAACAGTTTGAAAGTATCTAATTCCATAACTGTTAAGAAACCTTAATATATAAAACTAAGTCTATTAGTTTCATTAAAAATTTTACTGTTCCACCCTGGCCAGTGTGGCTCAGTTGGTTGGAGTGATGACCTATATACTGAAAGGTTGCGGGTTTGTTCCCCAGTAGGGACATGTACGGAAGGCAACCAGTCAATGTTCTGTCATATCCATGGTGGGTTTTTTCTCTCCCTTCTCCTCTCTCTAAAATCAATAAGCATATCCTTGGGTGAAGATTTTTTTAAAAATTTTACTGTTCCACTTTTTTTCATAAAGAAGCATATTATGCTTAATTCTTTTACATTCTTTATTATATGGCAAGATTATGTTCCTATTTTCAAAATACCCACAATGATTTACATTAAATTTACTTGAAGAACGTATGAAGCCGAATACCGAAATTCTGTAGAAAATCATGTATGTTTAGAAGAGACGTTTTCATTTAAAGAGCTATTTTATATTTTAAGTATGTTTTTATTGATTTCAGAGAGAGTAAGGGACAGGGAGAGGGAGACAGAAACGTCTAAGATGACAGTCATCGATTGGCTGCCTCCTGCACATCCCCCACTGGGGATTGAGCCCACAACCGGAGCATGTGCCCTGACCGGGAATCGAACCAAGATCTCCCGGATCATAGGTCAACACTCAATAACTGAGCCACGCCAGCCGGGCTAAAAAGCTGTTTTAAATTAATAACTATCAATTACTAAGGATCAACTGTTTAATAATTAAGGTAAGTATCTAAATAGAACTTTTAAAGATTAAAAATGAAACAAAATATTTAGATTAGAATATAAAGCTTACTATATGGTGTTAAACAAAAAATCCAATGTGTTACAGAGCTTAAGTTTCTAGAAAAACTCTCTCAGATCTGACATCAATCCAGATGTCACATCTTTTTTGATATCTCACACACATAGCTAATTACCAATTTAGGAAGTGTTTCCTTGATATCTTTCCTTTCATTCTTATAATCTAGGCCTTCATACTATAAAAGGCCTTTCCATTTCTAACCCCACTTCTAACCTATTTATAATCAATCATCTTCTTACTAACAGTTTCTTTTCTAGTCAAGTTTAATGCCTCTTAAACATACCTCCTACATGTCTGGCACATGAATTTCTTCTAGTCTACTTGAGTTCTTTACTTTTAAGATCTAGCTTCAGTTCCTATTCCTTAATGGACTCTATGATGATTTCTTAGCACACTAATTTCTTTTTTATTTTTATAGCATTTACTGGCCAATCAGCTCCCAAAAAACATATACTATCTACGGTGATTTGCGTGTGTGTGTGTGTACTTCTTCACACTGATACAGGTCTAGGATAGTGCTTTCACATAGATGTATGTGAGTCTGGTCACTTATTACCAAGAATATACTTACATTATAGGTGCTTATATAATTATGTTAATGCTAAAGTCTTGATTAACATGTAAGCAAGTGTATAAACATGATAAACTTCTTAAAGCCCTTTATGTTAACTCATATCAGAAAGTCTGAACTCACCTGTGTTTGAATATCATCACCAGTCACAATATTACCAACTGCCCTTAATGCAGGTGATACAACTTTATAATCATTGTGCCTAAAATAATAAAAATATTAACTTACATACTACAGAATTTAAAATTTACAGAAAATCTGTAAAAATAGTACCAAAAAAATCCCATATACTCTTTACCCAGAAAGCCCATTCAAGTTTCACTAATTATCCCATAATTATCTCCATAATAAAGAACCTAATCCAGGATCATGTGTTGCACCCAGTTGTCATGCCTTTCCATTTTCTTTCAATTCATAACAGGTACTTAGTTTTTCATTGATTTTCATGATCTTGACATTTTTTTTGATCAGAGGCCAGTTATTTGGTTTTGTCCAATGTTTCCTCTTGATTAAGACCCAAGTTATTAGCTTGGCTGGAAGCACAAATGCTATAGCCTTTCATTACAATAGTACTGGATAGCATATATGGTATCTGTTTTGTCCATTAGTGGCACTGAACTCTGGTTGCTTAAGATGGTGTCTGTCAGATTTCTCCACTTTAATGTTACTATTTTTCCCTTTATAATTCATATTTTGTGAGGAAATACTTATAGACTATGTAAAATCCCATCCCTTAACCCACTTTCACCAGTAGTTTTAGCATCTCTTGATGTTTAGTGTCTGAATTATTAGTAATTATTAGTATTGTTGCCAAGGATGATTTTCTAATACTATCATTCCAACTACATGGCTTTTCTGTCTATTGATCTATCTACTTATTTTAGTGTGGACTCATGGATTCCTAGTTTATTTAATAAGTTCTAACATATTATTATAATGTATTGCAATGATCAAAATCATCCCAGGTTTGAACAGTAGGAGTCCCTTCAAGTGGGCTTCTGTGTCCTTTTAACATTTATCCATTCTGAGCAGTCATTACTTTCTGAATTCATATTATTTTTTATCTGTCAGCCCTCAAATCAGCCATTTCTCCAAGAATCCTGGTTCCTGTTAATGAAGAGCAGTATTTAAAAACCAAGACCTGGGCATTTGGTGTACTCAGCTTATTGGTATAAATGTGTCAGGGCTCCCAGGTTCTTTAAGAGAACATAAATACACACACATTTACATATATATTTGTTTCCATACCTTTCTCTTTAATGCTGAAAGCCATGAGTTCACATTGATACCTCCAACTCTAATTTAATATCACAAGATTTTTCTGGTTTTCTTCTTTCCCATATTTATAAATCCATTCTCCAAGAATAAGAAATTAGCTCCTATTATCCAGCCAGGCTGCTATGCCACAAGGTGCTGGCTCCCACCCCTGCTCCAGCCTGTTTGTCTGCTCCGTCTAGTTGGTGCCATCCTCAAGCATGGGCCCTGATCCCCTCATTAGACCTGCCTGTCTACCCTCCTCAGATGCTCTCCTCATGCTGGGGCCACAAGCCCTTATCAGACCTCTCTTCTTTGTGCCATCTACCCTGTTTGAGCTTACTTAATGGCTTTTTGACTAAAGAAGAAAGGAAGAAAGACAATACATTTTTTAAAGGAAGAGATGGAAAAATTATAACACCTTTTTAAAATAAGTTCTCTTAGAAATTTTTAACTTCCTTGTATTGAAAATCTGTTCTTTTCAAAGAAGGTAGCAATAATAGCTCAGCACAGAGAAACACATTATCTTTAATATAAGTGAAATACTAAATAATTTTCACTACATGATCTTTTACACAGATTAATTATTGTAATGACAATTAACTAAATTACTTATTCTGTGAGAGCAGGAGCTATATCCTATACTTCTTTAGTAGCATCTTGCACAACACTCTTGCAGGTATCAGGTATTCCATACATACTTGTTGAATGAAGTCCCTCTCATTCATTAAGAGCTTAAAGCTAATGAAATTCATTAACAAAATGATTAGTCCCAACTAGAGGATACAAGTTTAAGGGTGAATTTTCAGTATTACAGCTATTCTGCAAAGTGGGGTTAGTAGCTTTTCAACTCTTCCTGTATATAGTGATTCTCGAGATGTTTACAAGGCCATTACTCTAACTGCTAAACTCACAATCATATAGTTATTAATTATAAATTATAGTTACATCAAAAGTTCCACCAATCTTCGACAAACTCCAGAATCGATAACTGCTTGAATTTTATCATTGGGTCCATCGGAGAGATAAGAAAGGGCCCAACACACATCTGCTAATACATCTGAGTCACTGCTAAACAACAATCGTGACAGGACATTTAAGCAAGGTGAAACCTGTTAGGGAAGAAAGAGGCAATATTTAAATTTTTTCTCTATCTAAAACTAAGTTTCTTTAGAAAAATATAGAAACTTGTTTTAAAACTAAAATTTCATGCTAAAAAATATCAGAGAAATTAAACATTCTACTGTTTTAAAATTATGATCAGAAATAAAAATTACACTGATTATGACCCATATTAATCTTACAATGACTAAGATATGTGATAATTTAAAGTTTTTTTTAAGTAATGAAATACATATTTGGGATCCTCTGTGTCTAAATCATCACACACACACCCCAAAGTGACAGCAAAACTGAGAGAAGTAAAAATGTTTCTGTTAGTGTTTAATGTAACAATCATCAAATATGGTCCAACTGAAATGAGTTTCTGACTTTACCTATTACATGCATGTCACTGGAAGTAAATCTAATAATCTGTTGAGAAGTAAAGGTGTAAAAAATACAAAAAGAAAACTGAAGGGTTTTTTAATGGAAGTCACTAATAAACTATTCTTCTTAATGTAGTGAAACCCTAAATCTTTAATTAAAACACCATATATGACACTAGAGATGTTTAATCCCTCTAGCATAAATACTACAACAAATTCGTTGTGAGCTGAGCAAGTTACTTCATCTCTCTCAGACTCAAACAAAGAGTCTGAATTAGATAAATCCTATGATCCTTCCTCTCAAATTAGATAGACCTAGGTTCAAACCCTACTCACTAGCTGTGTGACCATGGGCAAGTAACCTAACATCTCTAAACCCCAATTTCTTCATTTAAAAATCAGGATAATATGCTACCATTAAATTAGTAAGAATGCACATAGCATCTTAGAACAATGCCTGGCATATAGTAAGCTCTGAGATGTTGTTTCTTTTATTGCCATACTCAGTAGTGATTTTATATTCCTTAAAGTTGTTTTTAAAAAAATCAGCAACCTAACATCCCTTAGTCTGTCTTCTCAGATAAGAGTTGTATGTTACATGTCACAAATAAAAAGTGGTGACAGCTTTTTTATGTTATAATATTTTAGAGTAAATGTTCTCTCCACCTCTATTTTAAAGACTGCCAATACATACACTATAACCTTCTGAAAACACTCATCTTCCCTGCTGGGCCCTTCCTGCAAAGATGACCCTAGGGCCCAGGAACAGAAATCAGTTCACTTACAAAACAGGTATGTTCATCTGTAAGTTAGGAAACAGAATCTGCACAACTGGATACTACCCCAACAATCCTGCCTTCACCCTTGCCTACCACCTCCTCTTCCTTGAACAGAGAAATGTGAGAATCAGTTCTTAAAAGCAAATATAAAGTTTTAAATTAAAAAACATTAGTGTAACTGATATACCTTCTTACTTATTTAAAAAATGATGAAGTGCTACATATTCCTATTTTAAGAGAGCAAAATAAAAACATTTCTGCCCCATCATCTCATAAACAAGGGAAAGAAGATAAGAGAAATATAGGGAGTTAGTCGGGTAGATATTACGTAATGTTATATGCCAGTGGTTCTCAAAGTGGGGTCCATGGACCCCTAAGGGATTCCTGAAACCTTTGGGGGTCTTTTATGCCAAAATTATTTCCATAATTATACAAACACATAACTGGTCTTTTTCATTTTGTTGGCATTTGCACTAAAGGTACAAAAGCAATGGTGGGTAAAACTATCAGCACCTTAGCACAAATCAAGGCAGTGGTACAAATGCACCACAGATCTTTTTCACCTGTATTTTTCACCTCCACACATGCAGTTAAAAGAGGGAAGGGAAGCCAGCCTCGTTTAAGAATTACCTTGAAGAAGCAGTAAAAATTCCTAATTTTATTAAGTCTTAATACTGAAATATGTCTTTTGAATATACTGTGAGATAAAATGAGAAATCTGCATTTAGAGCACTTCTGTACACCAAAGCATGGTGGTAGTCTCAAGGAAAAGCACTCATTTGAGTTGCAGACTGAATTAGCCATTTTTTCCCATGGGAACATGATTTTTTTACCTTAAAGACTGTTAATCTTTTTTCAGTATTAGGTCTTTGGAGACATATTTTTGAAAATAAAGCCTATAATTTCAAGGAAAAAACTGATAATATTTGTTGCCAGTTGTAAATTTTAAGATTTCAAACAAATTTTAGAATTTTGGAAATCATGTATTCACCGTTAAGTTTGGTAGGTTCCCAACATTGGTGGTGATACTGTGATTTTTTTAAAAAATAGTATATAATGAAATGTCAACGTTTGGAAGTCAACATAATTCAGTGAATCACATATTCCAGATAACCAATTCATGATGTTACAGAGAAAAAGATCCATTCAAACTGCAGGGAAGACCAATGGATTTTAATGTAACAGAGTTCCAAAAGTTCAATAATATGATTTCAGATTCCTTAATGCAATTAGCCTTTAAAATAACCACTTAAATTTTGGTACAGTATCAAAGAAAATTAATCATTATCTGAAAAGACTTCAACTAAAACAACATATCACAACAGATCAAATGAAGGGTTAGAAATAAGAATCAGCTATATGTCTCCAGATATCACAGAGATCTGTAAAAATATAAATTCACACTACTCTTTTCACAAAATTTTTGTTTTGAAAAATGTTTTCCATAAAAAAAGTTACTTGATGTGCAAGGGGTTTGTTATTGTTATTTTTAAATGAATTAGTAAATATTGAAAATTTTTCTGTTTTAATTTCTAATAGTAAATATTGCTACATATAAAACATACAAGTAAAAGCTTTTGGGTTCCCATAATTTTTAAGAGAGAAAAGGGGTCCTGAGATAAATTTTGTTCTAGGTGGAGAAATAGCTAGAGCAAAGGCAAGAGCATGCTTACTGAGTTTAAGGACTAGCAAGCAGGCCAGTTGGCTGGAGTGAAGTGAGAAGGAAAATAGTAGGATATGAATAAGAGAGATAACAGAAAGGCCAAATGATGAAAATTCTTGTATGATGTTTAACAATTTTCTTTTACTATGAATAAAGTACAGGGAGCCATGACAGAGTTCTGAACAGAGATGTGGTATAAACTAACACTTTAACAGGATCATCCTAGCTGCTAGCCTGGGTGTAGAAAATGATGGGTGGGCACAGAGAGAAGCAAGAGGAGGCTACTCCAATAACCAAGGCGATAGAGAGATGGTAGCATGGGCCAGGTGTTATCAAAGGAAGTGATATATTTCCTTCTTCAATATATTATTTTGAAAAATGCTAAACTTACATAAAATTTACCCCAAAAAAGTACAATCAATACCCATATGCTACTCATCTAAATTCATCAGTTAGCCCAGCCGGGCATGGCTCAGCGGTTGAGCATCAACCTAGGATCCAGGCAATCAGGGTTCGATTCCCGGTCAGGGCACATGCCCAGATTGTGGGCTCGATCAATGACTCTCTCATCATTGATGTTTCTATCTCTCTCTCTCCCCCTCCTTTCCTCTCTCTGAAATCAATAAAGATATGTTTAAAAAAATAAAAAATAGATTCATCAGTTAACATTTTGCTACATTTGCCCTCTCCCCACCTTCATTTATACATAAAATATATATTTTTAAATTTTACTGGTCTATTTAGGAAACAATTGCAGATATTATCATGATACTTTACCCCTAAAATACTTTAGCATATTTCTCCATTAAAAATGGCATTCTTCTACAGTCTTCTACCACAGTATAATTACCACATTGAGGGAATTCTATATTGGTGCAATAAAGGTAATAACTTTAAAAAGAAAGCTTACAGAAATGTAGTTTAGACGACAGGTTTTACAGATTATCAATTTTATAAATTTCGGTACCTTTCAAAATGCAAATTCTTCAGGAAAAATGTAAACTTCAAAGGTATTACTCAAATGAAAAAACTTTTTTTAAATGAGTTACTCATAAAAGGTGCTTGTTATTACAAAATTTTTAAAAATCTCTACTGCTTGCCTATGGTTGAAGAGCTTTGAAAACCCATGTAATAGAATTAGAACAAAAAGATCTCAAAATGTAAACACTGCATTTAAAAAAAATCCAATACTGTTACTAAACAGAAAAAAAAATCAAACATGGCACTTTAAACTAATTATATCTTTACAACTAGTATCATATAATTATTAACTCAACATACACACATATGGATGCATGCCCTTTATTTTAAAAGGAAAAAAACTCTCAAAAACAATGTGTTTTTAAAAAAGAAATTTAAGGAGAAAAGCAATGAATAAACCAATGTTCACTTAGTAAAAACTCAAATATGGGTATCCATATCATGTTTAGAGGGGGGAAAAATTACTATGATTGCTAAAACCATGAATATAATTTGCATACATAATTTTATATATGCTAGTCAAAACATAAATAGCAAGTGAAGGAATCATCATCGTCATATGCATTGACCCTTATTATCTCCTCGGACAAAGCATGAACATTTTCTTTCCCTACAATTCTAAAACAATCACGGCCAAATTATCAGTTTTCAAACAGAATACATTTTTTTAAAAGGCCATTTGAAGGATATGTATGCACCTCATAAAATACTTTTCCTCGTATCAAACCCAGTCCAAATATTCATTTTTTTCTCCTCCTATTATTAAAGGGAAAATCATACAAAATCCTTTTAAAAAACTGAATAAGTCAGTTGCTACAACATTTTATAACTTGTTTCCTTGAGAAGCTGGTTAAAGTATAGCTTACTCAAAACTTTTTTTTTTATTCAGCATTTATATTAAAACTATATAAGTATTGCCCATGGCACACTCATATAAGTACAATGATTGCTTCTGTTTTCTATTTTTTAGAGTTTATAATTGCCTTATTTTTTTACTTGATAATTTTCTATGAACCATCCCTAGTTCTCCCAATCCCAAATTTCTCACTATACTATATAAAAATCCTTTTCAATAAGAGTAAATACAGGGTGGGGCAAGAAAGGTTTACAGCTGTGAGTACACAAAAGTTTATTCTTGTTTTATTTATTAATTATTGTAATATTTTCCATATGAACAACTGTAAACCTACTTTTGCCCCTCCCTGTACAGCAGGTAATCCATTAACTCAACAGTTGACCCTTAAAAAACACAGATTTGAGCTACACAGATCCACTTATATGTGGAGTTTTTTCATAAATACCAGTAGAGTGTTTTTCATGCACAGCTGAGAGTCCACAGATGCAGAGGGCCAACTGTATGCACTGATCTATGCTAATATTATAGGGGACTTGAGCATCCACAGATTTTGGTATCCATGGGGGTTCCTGGAATCAATTCCCATTGAATACTGAGGGAAAACTAAGTTTTGGGGGAGTCAAAAGTTATATGAAGATTTTGACTGTTATGGAGGATTGGAGTCCCAACCTGTGCATTGTTCAAGAGTCAATTGTATACCTATTAAACCAAATTTCTGGTTTAAATAATAAATGTGTTACCTCTTTTATTTTTAGCATACTTTACAATGTCTTAAACCAGCTTCTTAGTCATATTACGTACTTGTCAATAAACACAAAGGTTGTGGAAGAATTTTATGAACTATGATTAAACCTATAACATGCTATGGACTGTAGTAAAAGATCAACAGACAATGAGATTTTAAAGTGATGTTGGCAGTTCCGATGAAATGTGCTTAAATCATGAATTCTTAAAGCTGGAATGGTGGAAGTATAAATGAGAAGGCATAATAATTCATGCATCATCTTTTTTGAATTAGGAATTTGTTATTTTTGTGTCCAGAAACTGTACCACTAGATCTTTACTAGATTTTGAGCTTCTCTTAGTGCAGGAGTCACTGTTCCCTTTAATTCACATAGACACTGAATTCAAAAGGAGTAAAATGGTATCCCCAAAAGTTACCCACATTCCATCTTCTAACAACATCCTACTGGTAAGACAATACAACTAGACTGGGAATTTATAAATAACCTATTCTTTTAGCAGCAGAATATTCGTAGATGGGGAAAACGATATTCTAACAGATAAAAAGTATAATGTGAAAGCACAAGCCACTCTGGACTAGTTACTTTTCTAATTTTATAATCATGGACCTGGATGAATTGCCTTAATCTTGTGTGGGGCTTCAATTTCCTAAGTGACAAGAACTAGACTAGAAGGTTTCTAAGATACATAAACATCTAGTGAACAGTGGTTGCCTGAGGAGAGGCAATCACAGAGTGTGGTAAGGGTAGAAAGGAAAACTTCCTTTTCACTGTATGCTTCTTGATTTGGTATACGTGCAAATATTGTCTAATAAATAAGGAAAACAGTAAAATAAAAATAATGTCCCTTTAATCTCTAAAAATCTATTACAAAGAGACTTAAAATTTTTAAACAGATTCGTTAATTTCTGTATTTTATTCATACCTTACTAAAGTTTGGAGGAGGGTTTTTGCCTCTACATAAATTTGAGAGGGCCCATACAGCATTTCTGGTTGTTGTAAGTCTGTTTGAATTTGCTAATAACCTGCCAAGAAAAAAGTAAAAAAGGAATTACTTTACTTTCATTTTTCCTCTTCAGCTATTTTCTATCATAACATAAAAATTCTTAATATATTTTATAAGGTCATCAAAATGAACCAGTAAAATAGGAAAAGGGAGTTTTTTAAATTCATTATATTTCCAGAAACAAAAATAAATATAGTACAGCTTTATTTAAAAAATTTTAAATCTACGATCTAAGTGGATTCTTACAAAACATAAAATATGTTCAAAACATAAAACATGTCATGGGAAATTAACTTACTGATCCCTATACACTTTTAAAAGAGTATTATATTACTTTTTTTAACCATGAAAATAATACATTATACAAATTCAATAAGCAAGGATGTAGGGTCAAATTGAATGAAGATCAGCTGTTGAGAAGAGATGATGGCTGTTGTTGTTTTTTTAACAAATTGTCCACCTTAGTAATTTTTATCTCCAGCTGCTAAAAGTATAGAGAACCTAGGCTTTTAAAAAAAAAGTTCCTATTCTGCAGTGACGTCAGCAAAAATGATGGAGAAGGGAACTCTGAAATCCATACCTCCTTAGATATATGCAAAAAACTTACAAATCCTGTCAGAATCAACTTTATTCAAACTCTCAAAGATAGTCAAAAGTTTACATTAACCAAGAAAACTTTTAACCAGGAAAGAGTTGAAATATAGCAGGAGAGCTTTCTAGCAGTGTAACTTACCCATGGCCCAATCCCCTCCCCAGTCTGGTAGCAGCCTTGGACACAAACACTGGAGCTCCCACTGTGAGTTCCTGGTTCCAAAAGGAGCTAAGGAGACTTTAATTTCAAGGAATTGTGTTTGCCTATTTTGAACTGTCTAGGTGTTCCCTGAATAACTCATGCACGATGCTTGCCTTTGGTTTAACTAACTGGGTACTCTCTCATTAAGATTAACAGCTGATTTCTCATCAAAAACCATAAAGGTCAGAGGCAATGCAATTATACATTTAAAGTGCTAAAAGAAAAAACTGTCAACCAAAAATTGCTATATCCAGCAAAACTATCTTTAAAAAATGAGAATGTAAAAGACTCCCAGAACAATTAAGAGCTATAAAAATTCATAACCAGTAGATCTGCTTTGCAAGAGTAAAAGGAGTCATTTAGGTTGAAATGAAAAATAAGCAATAACTCAAAACCATAAGTAGAAATACAAAATACTACTAAAAATAACTACATAAGTAAATACAAAAGGAGGTATTACTGTATTTTTGGTTTGTAATTCTTCTCTATTTCTATATGAATTAAAGGCAAATACATAAAGCAATAATTATAAATCTATGTTAATGGGAACACAATGTATAATGATGTAATTTGTGACAATAACAACTTAAAGGGGGTAGGACAGAGATGTACAACAGTTTTGTATAATATTGAGACTAAAATGGTATTAATTCAAACAAGGTTGTTATAAATTTAAAATGTTAATTATACTTCCTAGATTAAATATTAAGAAAAGAGCCAAAGCCCTGGCTGGTGTGGCTCAGTTGGTAAGAGCAGCATTGTCCCATGTACCGAAGGGTGGCAGGTTCGATTCCCGGTCAGTGCACGTAACCAGGTTGCGGATTCCATCCCAGGCCGGGGCATGTGCATGAGGCAACTGATTGATGTTTCTCTCTCTCCCTTCCTCTCTCTAGAATAAGTGAAAAACATATCCTCGGGTAAGGATTAAAAAAAGAAGAAAATAACCAAAAATATACAGAAAAGGGAAAGAGAAGGTAATCAACACAGTACATTAAAAATAAATCAATTAAGCCAAAAGAAGATAATAAGGAATTGAGAAGATATAAGACATATAGAAAACAACAAAAATGGCATAAATCCTTCCTAATCAGTATTTACACTGAATGTAAATGGATTAAACTCTAGAATATTAATGCCAGAATGCATTTAAAAAAAACAAAAATAAACATGTGACAATCCATGAGCCATCTAGAATACACTCTACATGACATTCTAGATTCAAAGACACAATAGTTTGAAAGTTAAAGGATAGAAAAAGATATCCCATGCAAATAATAACCCAAAACCAGTGTAGCTATACTAATAATATCAGACAAACTTTAAGTCAAAAACTGTTTTAAGAAACAAAGAACATTATATATTGACAAAAAGTCAATCCAGTCCAGCCAGCGTGGCTCAGCAGTTGAGCATTGACCTGTTATCCAGGAGATCAGGGTTGGATTCCTGGTCGGGGCACATGCCCAGGTTGCGGGCTCAATTGCCCAAGCAGGGCGTGCAGGAAGCAGCCAATTCAATGACTCTCTCTCATCTTTGATGTTTATCTCTCTCTCTCTCTCCTCTTCTCTCTCTGAAATCAATAAAAATGTTGAAAAATTTTTTAAAAAGTCAATCCATCATGAAAATATAACACAAAAACTTATAAAATCTTACAACAAAGCAAAATAAACAAAGCAAAAATTGATAGAATTGAAGGGAGAAATAGACAGTTGTACAATTGTAATTAGAGACTTCAATATACTGTTTTCAATAACGGAAAGAACACCTAGATAGAAGATCAGCAAGAAAATAAAGGACTTCAATAACACTAAAAAACAACTATATATAACAGACATCTACACAACTCTTCACTCAGTAACAGCAGAATATACTATATTCTTCTCAAGTGCACGTAAAACATTCTCCAAGATACACCATATGTAAGAAAAGAAAGCAAATCTGAAATGTTTTAAAAGACTGAAATCATACAAAGTAAATTCATTGACCACAAAGAATGGAACTAAAAATCACAAATAGAAGGAAAACTGGAAAATTCACAAATATGTGGAAATAAAGTAATACACTCTTAAACAAACAATGGGACAAAAAGATCACAAGATCATACAATACTTTGAAATAAATTAAAATGAAAGCACAATATACGGGATGCAATGAAAGTAATTCTCAAAGGGAAATTTATAGCTGTAAACATCTACATTAAAAAAGAAGACCTAAAATCAATAACCTAAACCTTCATCTTAAGAAACTAGAAAAATTAGAGTAAAATGAAGTATGCCTATCTATTAAAAGATTTCTCATGTTCATGGATGGAAGACTTAATATTATCAAGACAGCAATACTCCCCAAAGTTATCTACAGTTTCAATGCAATCCTTAATGAAAATGCCAATTGCCGAAATGGAAAAGTCAACCCTCAAATTCATATGGAATTGCAAGGAGTCTTAAATAGCTAAAACAATCTTGATAAAGAAAAAAAATCTGAAGTACTCAAACCTACTTTTTTCTATGAACATTTCAAAATCAAATATAAAAGCATGAAATTCTAAATACACCATCTCTTTATGTATGAAAGATTTCCTGCATTAGTAACATTTAAAATTTTGTTGTATTAAAAACTACTACATACCCTGTTTTTGTAGAATAATTATTTTAACCGAGTGTCAAGTAAGCAATGACCACTATGAAGTATGGCTTAAGAGAACATAAATGACAAATATGATGAACTGAAAAAATTTTTCTAATATTTTCAAGCTATTGCAGGTACAGCTAAACATAAGCCTAATTTAAAAGCATCACTTAAGAACTTAATTATGGACATAAAAATATAGTGTTGAATATAGTTTTCCAAAAGTAGTACTACTTTAATTGTGATAAATTTAAAGTGCTTACTCTAAAAGAGGTGGAAGTATTTCACAATTCAACACAAAATCTCTGCATTCTGCATTGTCACCAGCAATATTACCAAGTGCCCAAACAGCCTTAAAAAAAGAAGAAAAAAATATTCTGTTACAACAATATCTTAAATTAGATACTTCCTCTTAAGATAAGATTTTAGTACAGAATGAACAAAGTCGTCAAGATGTTAAAAACAGTGCTAGCAGGACAGTAAGAAAGAAAAACTTTAAAAGTGTTATTTAATAATATTTTTAATCAAATTGAAGGATAGTACATTTTTTGAAATTTCCTTACATGCTAATGAAATGTTTACTCTGTTCAATAAAGAAATACCAAATCTTCAAGAAGAGACAAAATGGATCTATTTAGTGAATTTTCCAGTTACAAATACTAGAGGTTTGCTCCTATTACAAGGAATCTACTACTCACTGGGACGAAGCTGATTTGTAAAAGAAGTGAAAGACGAAGCATAAAAAAGTTAGGTAAGGCCAATATGAGAATTGGCTTGGACTGATCCTTAAAAATAAGTTTAGAATTAGTCTAGGTTCATTATATTTTTTAAATAAATATTAAAAGATCAAATTATTAACTTATTAAATTTCAATTACATAAGAAATGATGCAAGTGTGAGTTATTTTATTATAGTCTCATTTTGAATTCTTTATAGAAGTACAAAAGTAGACATGTTACTTTAACAACTGGGAAAATTTTATTTTAACATTTAAAGCATGAGTTAATATTTTTAACATCTACTCTAGACCTAAGTTTTTTGTTTGTTTTTTAAGAAAATTCTTTAAAAATAATGACATTTTCCCTCCTGTGAAGTATAATATTCTGTTGGTGAGGATATCAATTGGTATAACTTTTTTGGAGGTCAACTTTGAAATATATACTAAAAACTTAAAAAAATTTTTTTTGACAGTAAAGACATTTTTCCCTAATGAACTAATCAAAAGACACAAAAACTAATATATAATGATGTTACCACAATATTATTAATAACACTAATAAACTAGAAATAACTCCGATGTACAATCGAGGAATAGATAAGTTATGATGATACATACTTGAATGGATAATGAGTAATTAGTAAAATTTTCTTTGAATATAATTAATACCATAAGAAAAGGCTCCCAATATTAGTGTTAAGTGGGAAAATTATATCTATCTGAGATCAATTTGCTTAGAAAAATTCAAAACAAAATACCAAGACATATGATTTTCTTGTCTTGATTCAGCCATTCACTGTGACTCTGGGTAAATTACTAACTTTCTGGGTCTCAGTATGCTCTTTTATAAATGGGTATAGTACTTCCTTATAGTGGAGATCACACTTTTATATAACCCAGGATGATGCCTGAGACAGTTAATTCTTCCTTTCTTTTAATTTGACACAATAGAAATTACTGTATTTTAACAAATGCAATACATAGGCAATTTGGTAAAAATAAATTTCAAATCAAAATCACAAATGGTACTTCCATGAGAAAATTAAAATTTAGTAAATATAACAGTTCAAACAGAAACTTACCTGTTCTTGAACATCTTCATGCTCTGAATTTAGAAGTTTGATAAAAATTGGAACAGCCCCAGTTTCAATCACTACCTTGGTATGCAGAAAAGTTCCAGATGCTATATTAGTTAATGCCCATGCAGCCTCAAACTAAGGAAAAATAAAAGTAGAATAAATGAAAGCACCAGAGAAATGTCAGAAAAAGGAAGAATGGAAAAGGAGAGGAAGTCAAGACTTAAAGGGACAAATCTGAGATAGACAGCCTTATATTTAATAAGATTCAATGTGAAATCAGATTTCATAGATAAAAACCCTTAATTTTAAAAAAGAACTCTTCAATCTGGAAAAATAACTGAGAAGAATATAATAAAAATTTACAAACTCATGAACAATAAGTGTACACATTTGAATTTATAATTCACAAAACTCCTAATGTCTACTATTAGAGAGCCAGGTGTTCTACAGCAAGCAGTTTAAAATTAATGACACCCTACTTAATAGAAAAACAGTATATTTATGAAACTTAGAATCATAAAAGGTAGTCAGCTGTGTTTCCCTAAGGATCATCTTGTCCCAACCTTCTCATTTAAGAAATAAGAAAATTAGAAGTCCAGAGATTTAGGTGATTTGTTCAAGATCAAAGAGTTCACTATTAGCAGGGCCACAAGCAAGACCTGTGGTATTATTTTAAGCGGCAGAGCCTCTGAGAAGTTAGTCATATCGATTCAATTAGAATTTGTATATACTTACATGTGATAGATATATAACAGAAGCAACTAAGAAAATTCAATCCTTGTCTCTAAAACAATAAACTAAATGACCTGCAAATCCATAGGCAAACTAAGAAGTAAATATAGCTTTAAAAATATTTGGCATAGACAACTTTTCACATTAAGGTAGATATAATTATGGTTAATAAAACAAAAATGCATCTAAAAGCATTACTGAAAGGCATGAAAAGTACAATTACTATTTTGTATGAGGATAGAAAAAAATTTTTCAGGGAGAAATTTATATTTTTTAAAAATGGAGGCCATAGTCCTAACCAACTATAGATAATGAAATAAACTAAATGACAATTAAAAGATTGCTCCATTAAAATCTTCTAGATATAGCCAGGGGAATGCATCAGTAAAGAGTGGTGAATTCACAAGTTTATAGAACAGATAATTAACATAAAAAAGAGTCATATGAGCAAGTGGGAAACTGTGACATACTGGAGAGCATGGCTATGATTTTTTTAAGAAGGAAGAAAAAAAATAATTTTCTAAAAAAATAAAGACCAAGCAAGGTCCATTAGATCTTTACTATGTGGCAACAATGCCATCTCTGACTTGTCAAAAGAAGCCAGAACTCCAGATTTTCTTACTTTTTTATGTTTTTATTGATATCAGAGAGAGGAAGGGAAAGGATAGAGAGAAACATCAATGATGAGAGAGAAACATTGATTGGATGCCTCCTGCAGGTACCCTACTGGGGATCAAGCCTGCAACCTGGGCATGTGCCCTGAATGGCCTGGTTCATAGGTCAATGCTCAACCACTGAGCCATGCCAGCCGGGGCAAAACTTTAGATTTTCATTTGAATTTCCCTTTTTTTTTTTAAATCCTCACCTGAGAATGTGTTTATTGATCTTTTTTTAGAGAGCAAGAAAGGAGGAGAGAGGAAGGGAGGGATAGAAAGTGAGAAAGAGAAAGAGAAAGTGTGTTGCCTTCCGTAAGGGCCCCAACTGGGAAGCCAACCCACAACCTTTTTGGTGTACAGGACAATGCTCCAGCAACTGAACCACCCAGCTGGGGTGAAATTTCCCAATTTTTTTAAAGTCCAATATTTAATTCACATCTTTTCAAATGTGCAAGCCAAATAAAACTTATTTGTGAGCGAAATTAGCCTGTGGGCCCCCAGTTTGAAGCCTCTGTTAGGCTGTTCTGAACTGGCAGAACTTGGGTAATATGGCACAGCATATAGCTGTCCCAAGACCATACTTTTGAATTTCATTAGGTTTTAATTATGGTGATTAATAAATGCTCAAGTTCCCAATGTTCTTCCTGAATACTCTGTGCTCTCTGCACATGTCATTCTCACAACCTAAAATTAATTTTCCCTTTTTCAGCCTGCCAAACTCTCATTTATCCTTAAGACGAGCCACATAACACTACCTTGTGAAGTCTTCCTTGACTTCCCCTAAACAATTAAGTTATTAAAGGTCAACAACTACAAAAATTTTTATTAACATTAGGAATGATTTTATAAACTTTCCCCAAAATTAATAACAGTCCCTAGAAGAGACTAGCATTGCAACCATGACCATGACAAGACAAGTGACACTACCTTTTCCTTTCATTGTCAAATATTCATTGAAGCTTATATTCAGTATTGCAGAAGCTGCTTTCACTAGAAACTTTAATCATGTCATTTCTGAAAAGCTATTAAGAAAGAAAACTATAGAACTCACTTGTAAAGTACAATTTTCATTTCTTTCAAGAAATTTCACAAATCTCTGTACAACTCCTGGTTTCTGTATAACTTGATCAATTGGTGGATTAGGTTCTAAAAATAAAATTAAACAATTAAGTTATAACATAGACCAAAAAAGACAATGATCTATCTGGTGTCTGTGTCAATTAACAGGCACACAAAATAACTCTTAGTTCTCACTGACGAAGTTTAAAACTCTTAGCTGGATATAACTGAAGAAAGCAAATGTTCTCATAATTGCAATGTTTATTACAGCAAATTCTTTTTCAGTGACTATAATGAGAAGAAAATGTAGGAAAAGGGGAGCTGGGAGGTAGATGGAGATGGGCAAAGGGTGGGGAAATAGGGACGGAAAGAGACTATGCTTTGGGCAGTGGGCACACAAGGGTGTGCTGATGATGTTTTATTGAGTTGTACACTTGAAACATATGGTTTTGTGAACCAATGTTCCCCCAATAAATTCAATTAACAGAAGACACAAAAAAGACAAATAAATTAATTAAATTTATGTTTACAAATATTTAAATTTCATAAGTCGGAGGCTATTTAGGAAGTCACCTTCACAATATGGGAGCTATTTCAATCCAATACTCAAAATACCAACTGAGGAATAATGTTCCCACTAACTCTTTATAACCATACACAAATTTCTAGGGATGTCTCCTTTATATTAGCCATAAATTGCTTAATGTCTCTCATTTTGTCAAGGTATTATTACTTATATAAATGCAACTGGACTATCTAGAATTCTTGATAAACTTTCACAAACTGCAGAGGGCTTTTGAGAATCATAAAATCTTTAAGGAATTTTAAGACAAAGACATTCAATATTAAAATAAACATATTTCAGCTATTTCAATCTAAATACCAGGAAATCTTTCTTTTCCCTCGGCTTCAGCAAAAAGCATACTCCTGGGGTTCTCCAGGAACTTCTCTGTTGATGGGCCTTGGGTTTATTTTTCTCTGTTATTTGTTATATATTTTCTTCCTGGAAAATATACCTATTTTGCTAATTCTCCTGTCACTTATGATTATCATTTGTGATAATTCACAAGTCTAACCCCCATAACTGAATTCTTCTCCCTTGGAGTCTAGACCACATTTTTAAGTGTCTATTGGCCACATTTTTTATTCATAACTTTTTAAAAATGTAGCATAACCAAAACCAAACTCATAATACCACTGCTTATACCTTCCCCTTGCCCTGTACCCACAACCCAAATTTGTCTATTAGTAATCTTTCCACCTACTATTCACAGGAGAAAAATCTCATTTCCAATTTTGACTCTTACCTTTCTTCTTAATTCTTGTTTGACTGAATTACTGATCATAAATAACTCATATTTAAGTGTTAACATCTTATGTTTAATCAGTATAAAGCATAACCATAAAAGATCTGTATAGCTCCTGTCTTTTTGATATGGAAAAACCTTATTATTAAGTTTTAAATCAGTTTAAATCTTAGAAATCATGTTCTCAATTGTTAAGAAAGGTTTATTTAGGAATGGACTTCTTCCTTTTCTTCTTTTTTCTACAAATTTGCTGTCCTTTTAATTTGTTCAAAAATTAGGTTATTTCTGCAAAGTTAGTAAAGCCATACACATGGGTATTCTAAATGAAAAGTCTGAATTCTTCAAAATGTGAATTCTAGGCCCTAGCTTAAACTGTTGTTATAGCTATAAAACATCAACAGGATAAAACAATATATATTATTAATGCCTTTACCCTCATCTTTTAAAAAATTAAAACAAAATTATACATTGGTAGTTACCATCTTCACCTCACTAGTTTTTTCTCTTTTTTTTAAAAAAAAAAAAAGAAGGAATTCTAAATCTACTTTCCCTTTTTTGAAAGGGACAAAAACTTTGTCTTGCTCTTTTTATTTGAAGGGAGAGAAAGGAGAGGTTGCAAGAGGGAAGAACACATAGTGTTTTCTGATTATAGGGTGAGAGAAGTGGGTATTGAGACTGTCAGTTATAATAAATATGCAGATAAATAAATATAGAGATATAATATATATATAGATTTTATATAGATAGATGATAGAGATTTAAGAACACAAATATGTCTCTTCCTGGAAAATTACTTTATGGTTATTTTCATCTAAAAGAAAACAATGAAAATGCAGTTGGATCATCAGCTAATCTAACAGATATCATGAACTATTATTAACTTGTACACTGGTATTATATTAATTGAAAGAATAATATCCTCTATTATCTCACAAAGGTGATCAACTATTATGGAGAAGACTTTCATTAATACAGCAATATAAACATAAGTATAATAGGGGTTATCTGCTTCAGCACTTAAAACTAAGAGTCCTCCACAACAAAAAAGGTTTGGAGAAATTTCTACACTGAAGATTTAAGAAAAGGACAACTTGTGAATTTACATCTACAAGAATGGCCATGACAGGGAAGTAAATAGGAAATTCTAGCAAAATATCACTATCATGACTTAAATCAGGAGTTCTAGCTCTAGCTCCTTTCTCATGTTTCCTACAGTGATGGATCAAGTAAAATTACAGTAAATCTAATATTTTTCTAGGCCTAAAAGATTTGGCAGGAACTCACAACAATTAGTAAAAGAAAGCATCTATAATTCCTGCTATATGCTCAACTTGGGCAAGCATAATCCCAATACAAAGAAATAGAAAAAAGTCATTGGCTCTATGAAAAAGATACTATAGTTTAAAAGAAACAGAATAGCATGAGGAATTAAACCAAATGAGGATAAACTCTTAAGACTAAGGAATTCAATGGGGAAGTTGTGGTATAAAAACACTGGTGGCATATTTTCTAACATTCTTAACTAGAATTAAATCTAAATGAATCCTGTTAATTCGTTATAATATAATGCATATATGAAAAAGAAACCCTGAAAGAGAATATGATCATGTAAAAAACCCTTTAAATATTAACCTGATTCAAAATATAATCCTAATATCAAAAACGAAAAGTATGGAGTATGCTGAGGAAAAGGAAGCCATTCTTGATTACGTAAGGATTTCCTAACATTTCTAAGCTATATTAGCTTGGCAGAAATGGAGAACAAAAGTTAAATGTATTTATAAACAAGAACTACAATAAGAAAGCAAAAGCAAAAACCTTGTAATCTATGCTGACAGGAACACAAGATTTATTTTACTCCTCATGTGTTACTAAATTCTGTCTCTCTTAGGGAAGATAAGGCAGCTAGCCAAGGGCATTTTCAAAAATCTTATCAATTCATATATACAACTCAGTATAACTGGAATCACTAATTCTATAAATTACATATATGAAACACAAGACAGACTAAGGGTTAAGTTTTAATTTAATAAGAAATTTTTATAAATTCAATAAAAAACTGGACAAATAACATAAGCAAATTACAAAGATCAATAATTAAAGGAAAACATTCAACTTAAGTACTCAAAAAATGCCACACAATGAACTAATATTACATAAGCATTTTTTTTCTTTTTTATAGATAATCGCATTGTTAAGAACATAGTGAAATGAATACTTGTACAAACTGAAGATGGGAGTATAAATTAATACACTGTTTATTCCCTTTGACCTACAATTTCACTTTATGAAGTGATACAAAGGAAGTTTTAGGTTGTACAAGGATTTATGTAGCTTTGTTTATGATAATCAAAAATTGTGGAAAAAAATTAAATGTCTAGTTGATTGCTTAAAGTATTTTATATTCATACTTTGATGTTATGCTGCCATTTAAAAAATCATGTTTGTCTGCCCGGCCAGGCGTGGCTCAGCGGTTGAGCGTGGGCCTAGGATCCAGGCGATCAGGGTTCGATTCCCAGTTGGGGCACATGCCCGGGTTGCAGGCTCAATCCCCAGTCCGGGGCATGCAGGAGGCAGCTGATCAATGACTCTCTCGTCACTGATGTTTCTATCACTCTCTCTCCCTCTCCTTTCCTCTCTCTAAAATCAATAAAGATATATTAAAAAAAAATTCTTTTAATCATGTCTGAAAAAAATGTCTACAGGAATTTAAAAACACGCTCATATAACACTGTTTCTGGCAGTGGGAATAATGATTTCTATATTTGCTTCTTTAAATTTTTTTTTATATTTGTGGGGGGATGAGAGGGTAGGGGAAGGTGAAGAGGACGTAGAGGGGATAAATGGTAATGGAAAAAATTAAATTAAAAAAATTATTCTATGGTCAACACATTACTTTGTTAATATAATGTTTAAAAAATTGATATTATTTAAGAATATTTTTGAAGAATAATTAAGACCCTCCTAACACAGAAAATTACTTCAAAATAAAAAATACCTCATAAATAAAACACTACTAAAGAATGCTGTAATATCAAATAAACACTGAAAATAATTCTTGCCTTTAGAAAGCAGCTTTCTAAATTTTTGTGTTGCTGTTAGTTGTTGATCAGCATTATTAGAAAAAATCATCTGAACCATATCTGAGGTAATAACATCTTCCTAAAACACAGAAAACAAAATACAATTAATCACTTAAATACTTTCCATGGATAATATCTGCTGCTATTTCTGAAATATTGCTCAAGTTTAATTTGAAATATATTTTTTAAAAATCTACCTCTGGAATGGGTACAGTGGAACTGATATCCGGATCCTGAATAGGACTTTCTAGCATAGATTCATCACTTCTGGGCAAAGAGACATTTCTGCGTTTGAACAGCTGTAATAAAGAGAAATCACTCTAAACATTGAGTATTCCATAAAACAGTGAATCCCCATGGAATTATATTTTTCATATAAGTGAACAAAATGGGCTAATAATTTTATCATTTGAAATTCTGAATATTTTAGTATTTCCCAATCATTTTACCATGAGGACTTAGATTATCTATGAGAAGTTAGACTGTCTAGGCTAAGTTAGCTCTTGTCCTCTAGACTGCTTTGGGTCATTCTTAATCTCAGGTCTTTTACCAAAGGCCAGTCCCATGAATAGAATACACATTTATAATTTACAGCATTTGAGAAAGCACATATGCCCACACTAGATTGTGAGATACCTAAGAATTTTTCCAAGAAAATCTTAATTAAAAAGTAAATCTGTTACATAGGTGAGATAATGTGGTGTATTAGCAGAGTTGGTATATCAGATCAACAAGGAATAGAGAACCCCTCTCACGAGAGATAACCCTATGCTTATTAACTTGGGGATGGATAAAAATAGAGAAAAAAAGAGAGAGGAAAGAGACATGATGAGGTCACTATGGGAGATTTAAAGGTACATTTCATGGATCACCTTATCAAACAAGAACCCCACGAAATAACACAGGAAGTGTTTTATCCCTCTCTGTCAGATGGGGAAGTTGAGAACAGGAAGTTTAGTTTGTTCAACATCACATACAGAATAAAGGTCAAGCTGAAAGTAAAACCCATTTATTTAGGCTCCAAAATCTTCGCTTTTTACTCTAGTGCACTTATGCTGTGCCATCCCAAGTATTTTGGTAATTATTCTCTGCTCTCCTTTTCTTCTCCTACACCCCTCTCCTCCTCTTCCTGCCCCTTCTCCTACCTCACGCCATTCCCCATTCTCTTTCTTCCCCTCCCTTTCATTTCTCCTCTTCCCTCTCCTGCCCTCTTTTATATTCTTCTGCTTCAAATTCATAACCTGACTGATGTGGGTTAGCTGAGGAAAGACCTCCTTAGTCAAACTGTCCCCGCTTTAGTGGTTTGAATCAGCAGGACTATCGATTTCAAAGACATATATAAGGAGGGTTATATTTATAAATTATAAACCAGGATATCTAGAAATCTGGGCTGCAATGGAACTTCAGTCATTTCTGGTTCTTCCGCTGAGCAGTTATCTCCCTTAGTCCTAATATTTGAGCCTATGAGGGGCAGAGGACTGGCAGGCAAGGCAGTAAGGAACACCTGCCACGGGAAAAGAGCAAGAGAGAAGTAATACTGGTTTTTGTAAACTGACAGCTCTTGCAAACAGTCCCAATGTTGTTTTCTGTCTGCTCCTTCCCATTTCTGGAGAGTCAGAAAAGAACAAGACCAACTAGGAACACCTGTGTATGAAGCATAACAAAAATTACATGTACACATACGTGAAACAGATGACACAAGAATGACTTTATTGCTGGTGCTCTGCCATTGCAGTCTTGGAAGAATAGCTAGGAAGTGGAAGGCTGAACAGAAAAGTCATCCTAAGCACAGTATTTCCATTTCTTTTCTAAACATGAAATAATGAACTTTCCATTTCCTTTGCCTATTTCGTTAATGCCTCTTTAAAATAAAGCACTTGTTCAGATTTGCATTTGAAACTATTTTTGGAAATAACTGGGGCATGCAATCACTTGAGTAACATATGGAACATTTAGTCCCCATCTCTCAAGAGCTCTAGAATTGTCTCTTTTGGAATTTGCAACTCATCTACCCATCTGTGCATCTGGTCCCCCAAAACCAATGCAAAGCCAAAAAAGAATAAAAATCCTTGGGAGTCTTAAGGCTTTTGAATATTAAAACTACTGGATCTGGGATCAGGACAATTCTAGATTCTGGGTCCAAGATCTGCATTTATTACTCTGTGACCTTGGGGGTGAAAAACACACACACTTGATTTCTCTGCAATTTTCTTATCTGCAGTGTGAAGAGACTAAACTAGGACAAAATCCTATGATTTAATTATACTGTAGGAATGGTGTTTCCAAAGCCCTGAAATGCTGAAGGAAATGTGGAGGCCACTTGGGTAGATGGAAATCACTTTCTGGTTTATCTTTCATTGACTTTTACAATAACATTGTAATAGAACACATTTTTTATATTTAATGAATGACTATTATAAATTGCCATAATAATATTGCTTTACTGTTTTCATCCTGGTTCACTAACTGTCATTAAAGATACCACATGACTTATAAAAAATAAAAATAAAAAATAAAGGTGCATTTCCTAAATCAAAACTGAGGGTAAAAAACCTTATTTTTTATAGCTAAATAAATACCACTCTTCTTCAATCTGTACACAGTTCCCTTTCTAATCATTTATTCAACAGATTTCTCTCTCTTTTTTTTGAGTATCTATTATAATACAGTAGGTACTGTGCTAGATACTATAGATAAATGACAAATTATAATCATATTTCTAAAACAGGCCTTTTTCTCTGCTCTCTTCATTGCTAGTCCTTTTCACACATTAGTTTTAATTCATGTATGTGAGGCCCACATCCTCATTATTTATAAAAAATAAATTTACCTTGGAACGAAAAATGTTAAGATGCACTCTTAAAAGATTTTTCTATTCCTTGTGTCATATAGACAAAGTTCAAACAGAGAAGGCTAAGAGATCTGGATGATGAGACTATAGGAGGAATAGTATGATTAGCTTAGGAAAAAGACTGTAACTAACTTAGGGGCAAAAGCTATGAAAACCACTAAGGAAACAAATGAATGTAACTGGTTTTTAGGAGGCAAATTTTACAATGACAAATGGAAGTGATCTAAATAGGCTCAAGAGTAAAAATTTCTTTAGCACTGGTATAGAAATATAATTAACATAAAATATTTATCAATAAGGCAGAAAAGCTATGCCTGTCAGTGATTAAAACTAGCACAGGATTCTGATTCATGTATTTGCTAATATTATTTCTAAAGTCCAATAAATTATAGATTTATCTACATTCAATTTCCTAAAACACTTTTTCATTTAAAATTTTCTAAAAATTAGCAATATAATACAACTTCTAAAATCTGCATATAATGCTTTAGTGTTAAACAGAATTATTTTAAAACACCTACCTGTTCTTCCCTTTTTTGTTTTCGAAGCTGTATTCCTTCTTCTTCTCTTCGTCTACGCATCTCTTGGGGATTTAGGGCTTTATTCTTATAACTCTTCATTCTATAGTTATCTTTCCCTGGACTAGCCATGGCATCTTAAGGTTAGGAGAGAAAAAAATGGATACCGATAATTCTCAAACAACAAGAGATGTGTACCTTAGGGCAACTAAATTCAGGCTCAGAGATTAAATAAATCAACAAAACCCATTCTGAAAATTATGTACAAAGAACACATTCCCACACTTCCATGACAAACTGGAGCAAAATGATGTAATATTTTAGGACTAAACTATCAAACAAATAATAGATTCTGGTCTAAACACAAAGTCATTACCCTAAGTTCACTGATTCTAAGGCGCATGCCCCCATCCCTGGTATTTCAAACTTTCTGAAGTGGGATGCCATCTTAAAACCACTGTCGGCCAAGAAATAATCATGAAATAGTTGGGTACAAAACTTCCAAATTACAGCTTCTGGCAAGATCAAGAAATAGGCAGCAATGAAATGTCTTCTTTTCAATGGAATATGGCATTAGGTTTCAGTAAGCACATCTCAGATATTTATTGGGGTCTGGCTTCTTTCACATACTTTAGGCACTGTTTAAGAACTAAGGCCACTCAGGTCATGACTTGAGTCATGACTGCAATACCAGATTTCATTACTACAGTATAATTAGCTCTGTATACTTTACTTTGAAATAGTTTTATTACAAATGTATTTTAAAACATTAACATTTATATAAACATTTTATAAGCATATTTATTTCATATAAATATGAAATTTTATATTTGAAATATACATAATAGCTTTACTTTTAGGAAAAGAATTATAAACACTTTTAAATAATAGTATTATACTGATGTTTTGATATCTGAAATGAATGCTAAATTACTGATATTATAACCTATCCTGGATTTACACATAAAAAATGAGTATAATGTAGGATTTTCAACTTGAATTTAACATGAGAGATAATTAATGGCTGCTCCTAAAGTTATTCTGATAAATTCTGAGTGTATATCCATGTCCAACCTGAGAGAATGTTGTGTTCAATTAGCAGTTATGAAGTAAACACAGAGAAAAAGAGGTTGACACTTATCTGCCATCTCTTATGTAGAAGAAATAAAATAACTGGCAAATTATACCGCAGGCAGTAAAGTACGCTAAAACATATGCATTAAATCCTGTGAGAACACAGAAAACACAGCAACAAACTGTGTATTACGGAGCTCCTATTTTAAAGGATGAGCAAGAATTTCCCAGGGAAGGGGATGAAAAGGGAAAAGAGAGGGAACAAGCATTTCAAGCAAAGGGAATATCCGTAAAGGCAGAGTCTTGAAGAAGCCCGGCATAACACAAAACGGTAAGAAATTAAGTGTGCCTGACAACACATGGAAGAAGGGTCAGGAGAAAAAGCTAGAAAGGTAGGTAAGAACACATATGGTTCCTGCAATCTGGTAGAGAAATTTGGACTCAAACCTAAGGAAATTAAAAGCTGTTTCAAACCTTAATGATGAAGACCTTAAGTAAATTAGTAGTTGCACTGGAAATATGGAAGATAGGTTGATTCCAGAAACATTTTGGAAACAAGTGAATGTAAATACATAATTCAACAACTCATGTTGAAGCTCAGTTTGTTGAAGATCAGTAATGAACTCTGATCTCTATTTTTCTCCTCCAAGAGATTAAGCTCTTATTAATGACACAGAATTTTTATATGTGAGATAAAGAACAATGCTAACATTGTTATTAATAAAGCTTGATCCAGTTGTTTCTAATGACAAATATTTGTTGGTGCACACAGTATTTCTGAAATCAATTCATTAAATATTTTAGAGAGGGATTTGGTTGGATTATAAATACACTTTAATTGCTATAATACACAAGTTCAAAGACAGAAAATACTTTTTAAATCATTCCAAAGTCCTCAGCCCATTCTGTTCTACCTTTAGCTCCACCACTCATGAAATTTCTCTCACTATCTTTATCAGCGACCTAATTATCAAATCTGATGTTTCATATGGTACTTAACTTACTGTAGACACTATTACAGGAGGGGCAAAAATGGGTTTACAGTTGTTTGTATGGAAAATAATACAATCATAAATACAATAAACTCATATCAGGTAATCACAACTGTAAACCTACCTTTGCCCCAACCTGTATGCTCAATAAATATAAAATATTTTAGCAAAATGAAATGTTCACAGCAATAACCCTCTTAAAAATAATTATCACCTATACATTAGGCATTATCTAGGTAGGTCCTTGACCTCTAAACTTTTTGATCACATATCCTTATGTATACAAAATATATTTGTGCATTCATCCTCAGTATGTCTATTTATATACATATATTACTAGCCTAATACTACCCCATTATAAAATTCTCAAGTAGAAAAAGTTTTAAAGTAATAGTTTTAAAGGTAAACTAACAGAAGTTCTAATATTTTCTCCTCACGTCTGATTTAATCATTTGTGACTCCCCAACACATACACTAGACTATTAATCTAAGCGATCACATTAAAACCTTTTTATAAATATGTTAACCAAATAAAATCTAGCCCCAACCAACAACTGATACATCACTTGTTCCTTTTTCTTCTACAACACTAACTTCTTGCCTGCATCTTCACTGCAATTGTTTTAAAGAGGACATAAAGTCTAAGGGAAATTATCTCTACAAGTTCCTCACTCGATAGGATTGTTTCATTCTCTGGAAAATAACTTTGAAGACTATACTTTAGGCTGTTGTCTCCTGCAAGTTATTTCAAATAGAAGGAATGCTATTCAAACACTTTAAGTTGCAGAACAGAGGAATTTCTTCAGTCATAAGCTTATTTTTGACTCAGCTCTTTGAAAACCTGTGTTGAGGTTGGGCAAACAGCTGGAATCTAAAATTTTTCTAACATCTATTAACAGAATTTCTTGTACCCATAAGCCTCCATCTCTATGGGTTTGGGTGCCTACTAGTAAAATTACACGATTGGTACAAAGGAGGAAGTGGGCCGGCTACAGCCCCTGCCATCGAGCAAGCAGTACTTAAAAGATCTAAAAGACAGAACTGTGTTTTGTTTACCCAAAAAGTCAGTCACTTTCCTACAGAACGTGAATTGAGTGTTGTGACGAAGGGACATCAAGTCAGTTCTTTCTAATGTGTTCAAAAAGTTTTCAAGCGTAAATGCCAACGTCATATTCCTTAGAAGTACCACTGCTCCGTTTACAGCTTTCAGACCCTTTCACTTCTTAGCCATTACCGAGGACACACTATTAAAATTTCGTGCTGGGGGTTGCGGGGCTAGCAGGGAGAAGCCTCTAACTCCGGCGTGTCGGGTGGGGACGGAGCCCTTCCAGGCACCTGCAGCCGGCGGGGGCGGGGGGTGCGACACGCACGGCCCAGGACCGAACCTGCCTAATTCTGGACATTACGGCAGTTTTAATAAGCTGCCGGACACAGACAAACGCTGAGGCCAGGAGTGAAGACCGGGAAGAAAAACTAACCAGAAACGGAGCAAAGCGGAGAGAATGGAATCGCCCAGCCTGGAGCTCCTTCCCAGGACGGGCCGGGCAGCCTACGAGGATCTGCACTCCCCGCGCCTCCGCGTCCGCACGCGGGTCCAGCTGCCACGCCCCCGCCACCACGGCCTCCCTCGGGGGACGCTGAGAGAAGCCCCGGCGTGGCCTGCTTCTGAACCCTTCGCCAGGAGACGGGTCAATAAAAACAGGGGTCCCAGGACCCAGTAGCTCCCAAAGGGACCAAACCCGAGGCTCATCCAGCCTGGCCTGTGTCAGTCCCACTTACCCATTAAGGTGGCACTAGCCGGTGCCCTGGCTTCCACTCCCCGGCTGCGGCGTCCGCTGCGGGTAACGGTGGGCTTGCCGCTCCGCCCCTAGCGTTGAACGTCGCGACCGGGTTCGCAGCTCAAGATGGCGGCCACCTGCGCCCCTTCCCCGAGACCCCGAAGCCCGGCTTTCCCAGAAGCCCTTGCACGCGGCGGCGGCGGCGGCGGCGGCGGCGGCGGCGGCGGCGGCGGCGGCGGCGGCGGCGGCGGCGGCGGCGGCGGCGGCGGCGGCGGCGGCGGCGGCGGCGGCGGCGGCGGCGGCGGCGGCGGCGGCGGCGGCGGCGGCCGCACGGACCGCAGAGGGGCGGGGAGGGGGCGCGCCCCAGCCGCACCGGCCGGAGGAGGAGCCGACGTCAGCTGGGACTCCCGGAGTTCAGACCCGCGCGGTTCCTGCGGCCCGAGTGTGTCCTTCTCTCCTGGTCCTCCGTGCGCGTTCTCAGTCGATCATTCACTGATGCGTCAGTCCGTCCGTCCGTCCGTCCTACAGCGTAGTATTGGTGGAGGGCCTAATCGGTGCAAAGCATTATTTTAGATACTGGAGTTACAACGGTGTACACAACGGATCAAAATCCTAACCTCGTGCAGCTTCACAGAGGCTCTTTCCTTCTTCAGCTGCATTAACTTCTTCCTATATGCTCCCCTTTGTTTAAAGCTTTTCAATTTGCTATTTATTTAAACTTTTGAGTCCTATAACATCTGTGCATTTTTCACAGACACAAAAAGTAGTCACTGCTATATGAAATAAATAACTCCAGATAAAGTATATTCTAACACATTATGTAGAGTCTTGTAAACCATCCTGAAGTTCAACGAACAGTATTGAAAACAGACTTTTCCAGACGCAATGCTAGGCACAGAATATATAAGGAAGAAAAAAAAGCATGATTCCTATTCCTAACAAGCTCCTGTTTTCCATCTCTTGTTCTTTTTGTTTTTGGTTATCTTCCAGCTCTCTATTCCTGCTTTTGTATTTTTTTAACCCCAAAAGCTATTTCCTATTTTTTATTCAGGGATTAAATATCTTTTCTTGTCTCTGAAGAAACTAATTGCAGTTTCCTCGAAATATTTTTTCCTCTCCTTTATTCACTGTCTCTGTTTCTTCAGAGTTTGTTTTTTCCCTTTTTGATCATTTTGGTTTTCATATTTCCTGCCACAGGGGGTACTCCAATGCCTGGTGATTTTCGAGTATCCATATTTAAGAGAGAAAGAGACGAAAGAAATTTATTGAAAGCCCATGTATGCACGGGGCTTGTTTACTCACTGACAGCCTCCCTACAGAGTGATAAAATGAGATCTTGGCTAATTCGTTGGAGGATTTTTCTTCAAGTCATTATCCGTAGGTCTTTTCTCTTGGACCAATGGTTTTCCTGGAAAATAATTTTCCAATCTCTTGACCTGGAGACACAAATCAGACATCAGAATGTTACAGGGGGAAATGGCTAGAGGCCTCATAATTCAGTATTTAGCTTTCATTATTTCCCATTTTCAGTCCAACACCTTGACCCTCACCCTTAACTGTGCATTTCTGACTTTACAGCCTCTCTAGTTCATTTTCTTCATAAACTAAACCTGTAGAGTTCTGTCTGGGAGGGAAGGATGAATCACTTAGCAACCTCATGATGTCAGGAGGACATCTGGAGGTAGGGTTCTAATTGCTCCTTATTCGGAATTTTAGCAAAATGTTCTTTCAGGCCCAAATTTAACATCTTTCTTAGAAGTACCTAGTCCTGAATTTCTGAACATCTCCAGGGGTCTGGTATATGAATTAACTTGTTTTTTGTGGATTTCTCTACCTAGTTACTACACATTCACCCTTTTTCTAGCTTTCAAATTTTGTTAAAATCTCATTTGCAGTTATTTGTATTATTATTTTTATCCTGTCATTTTCGTAGATTTTGAGAGGCATGGTGTATAAATGTACAAGTTCAGTTTGCCATGTTTAACTACTCAGCACCTAGAATGATTTTGAAAATATATATTGTACATCATCAGACCATGCCACTCCCCTCTTTAAACACTCCAATAGTTTTCTATGAGGCCCTGCACCATTTAACTTTTGCCTACAAATCTGACCTCACATTGTAACCACTTCTAGAACAGTGTGCTTAGGTCACAAAGTGCTCTTGTTGCTCCAGTCTTAGAGGCTTTGTTCTTATTATTTTCTCTGCCTGGAATGCTCTTCCTCCTGTTGGCACAAGGTTGTTCATAAGCTCACTCACCTCCTCAGAAAGACCTCTGCTAACTACAGTTGTCCTTTCTGTAAATAACCCAGTTTTATTTCCTTCGTAACACTTACCACGATCAGTTTATTTATTTGTTCATTTCCTCTCTACCTCAGAACGTAAGCTTCCAATGGCCTGGATTTTGTGTACTTTGATTACTGCTGCAGCTCCAGTTCCATGCAGAATGCCTTTTTAAAACAGACACTCATTAAATATTTGTTGAATGAAGTAAGGACGGAACCATAGAAATAAGATACCTGTGATCTTGTAACCTTGAGGCAAGAACCTGTCTTAGAGCCCCTGCATCTGCAGAGCATAGGTTGGAGTGTGACACCTAGCAGCACTTTAATGCGCACTCAGGTCCTAGTCAGTGGATACTGTGGACTCGTGCAGTGCCCTGGGACCCGCCCTTTCGTTCAGAAATACGTCAGAGCCGAGTTTCTCGCAGGGTGCCCGGGTGCGGGGACCCTGGCGGCAGGAGAGAAATGACTACCACTTCCAGAATGCACTGCGACCCCGTCCGGCGCGCCGTGCATGCCGGGAGCCCTCCCCTTCCGGGGCCGGAGGAAATGCTTTTTGAATGTGAGTCTGGAGGCTGAAGTCTTAGGGAGGCGCCGGTTCACTTGTCGGTTAACTGTGAATCTCCGGGTGAGGAGAGGGCCTACGTTCGTCTCTCAGGCCGGGAAAGGTAATCGGCTCCGCGCACGCTCCTCTGCGGGTAGCCAGACGGCTTCCCCTGCGGGACCCCAAGAGAAGCGCGGCCTGCGGCAGTGTGGCCGTCGCCGTGGCCCGATCGCCGGGCCGGCCCGTGGTAGGAACTGACGGTCCCAGCTTTCATTTCCTAGGCCCAGTTCGTGGCTGAGCCGGTTTCGAGTCCTGCCTCGGGACGCTGGCGCGGACCTGGCCTCGCTGCGCCCTGGCCCTGCCGCCCCCTCGCCGCCTACCCACCGGCCTGTGGCGCCGGCCCCGCGCCGCTCGCACCCTAGGTGTCGGGGAGTCCAGCGTCTCCCGTGGCTGGTCCTGTCCCGGCCGGGCGGGAGCAACTCTCGGGGGGACGGTCTTTCCACTAGGGGTTTGGGGGAATTTCCTTCTAAAACCAGGGACCGTTTTCACTTGTCATAAGGGAAATGAGAAAAATAAGGACAGCGTAGGGACTTCTTATAAAAATAAATTCATTTAAATAATGGGAATACTTCCCTTATCTTTCTTTTATTGTTTATTTTTAAGTCCGTAGCTAAACGATGGTTTGTAGTATGAAGGTTGTGGAGGTGAATGCTTTTTAAAAAATTATTTCTTAGCAAAATCACCTTTTGTCGGTAGCTAGTACTTTATTAGGCCACAGAACTCAGAAGTGCCTGCTGATTTAGTACAACTCATTTTATAGACCGAACCTCAAAGAGGTGGGCTGTTTTACTTAAAATTATGAAACCTGAGATTATAATCCGGTTCTCTTGACTCTCGAATCAGCCTGACTGGATCAGCACTTTGGCTAACCATTTTCTGCCTGTAGTGACATATCTGAGCTAGGGTTTACTCCATGGAGAATAATGATACTTAAACTAGTTTGATATTTATAAAGCTCTTTAACTATTAAGAGCTATTGTTAACATGTGTTTATTTACACTCTCTTTGTTAACAAGTTTAAGTTTCTGTACTTAGATCAGTTGATAAGGCTTCTTTGTATTTTTTTACTTGATTTATCTTACCTGGATGATTTTATAAATGTTACTTTTTCTGTACCTCACACCATAGTTTTTGAAATATTTGAAAAATTATTTAAACTTGTATTATTAGTGCCTTTGTTTTATTAAACTCATAAAATTGAAACGGGCATTTTAGGTGAGATTTATTAATAATTTACTATATTTGAGGAACAGTAAGTACAGTACATTGAAAATGTCTTCATCTAAGTACTCCAGTTTTAAATGAATTTAATTGTTTCAAGTCATTTTATAAAATGCATTTTCTTTTTCAACTCTTATTTTCTAACTTAAAATATTACTGTGTTCTTTTCTAGCTCCCTGATGTACCATGCTTTCTTGTGACATTTGTGGTGAAACAGTAACCTCAGAACCAGACATGAAGGCTCATCTCCTAATTGTTCACATGGAAAATGAAGTTACATGTCCATTTTGCAAGTTGTCAGGGGTGAATTATGATGAAATGTGTTTTCATATTGAAACTGCTCATTTTGAGCAAAATGAACGAGAAAGAAACTTTGAGAGGATCAATACAATACAGTATGGAACTTCAGATAACAAGAAGGACAACACCCAACAGTATAGAATGGAAGTTGATTCAAGTGTTCATTCAGCTTGTGCATCTAATCTTTCAAAAATGTCAGCTCAAAGTCTGCCTAAGGATGGTACTTTAAAACATAAAGCCTTTAATTCAGAGAATTTGACTGAATCTAGAAGACTCATGGAAAGTAAGGAAAAAGAGTGTGACCTATCCAAAACAAAAGGATCAATATATGAGACGATGTATAGTCCTCCTGAATGTCCATTCTGTGGAAAAAGAGAAGATTGTACTCAAGATATGGAAACTCATGTGAAAACAAAGCATGCCAATCTTTTAGACACTCCAGTAGAAGGTAAAATGTTCATTTTATATAATAAGCAACACTAGCCTCAGTTTAACATGCGGTGTCCTAAAAATTGGTTTGTAAATCAGATTATTGCAACCATGTTTTAAAAATCAGTTTATATCTATAACAATGTTTATTTCCATTTGGTGCAATATAAAATACAATAATGGAAAAGAATTTGGATGCAGCTAACAAATGTTTCAGCCATATTGAGAGTAGCTTATTGCCTTTCTGAGGAGAAAGACACCACCAATCCAGGGGCATCTGGACTGTCTCGGACTCTGACTATTTGTTATTGAGTCCTAGTTGATTCTCTTATGATCAGAGACCGCACTCTCATTTCAGTTCTTGCCAGCATTTGGTGTTTGTTTTCAGTGTTTCAAATTTGGGCCATTCTAATATGTGTTAGAAGTATCTTAATTTGCAAATCCCTAATAACATGAACATCTTTTGACATGCATACTTACCATCTGTATATCTTTGGTGAGGTGTCTGTGAAGGTCATTGGCCCATATTTTAATCTGGTTTTTGGTTTACTTATTGTTGATTTTTAAAGAGTTCTTTAGATATTTTGTTCTTTTTTTTTTTGGTCTTTTTTCTCTTTTCAGTTTGGGAAATATTCCTTGTCATATCCACAAGTTCAGACACTCTTAACATTCTTTTTTTTTGCCATGTCCAGCCTGGTAATGAGCCCATCAAATACTTCTGTTGGTGTTTTTTTTATTTCTAACGTTTCTTTTTCTTATGATGTTAATTCTGTTTGTGAAGATTTAGAGCACTGAATGTATTTTTGCTTCTATGTATGAAGATTAAAAAGATCTTTTTCCCCATAAAAGATGAGAGCAACCAATTTCACCATCAAATAGAAGTAAAAACTGGATTTCTTTTTAAATTAGTTCGAAGTGGCATTTAGGAACTTAGTTATAGGCTGCTATGCTAACACCATGACAAACCAAAGTGTAGAGTTGGGTCTGGTTTTCTTTTCTTTTCGATATCTAATGCTCATGGATTAAGTTTTGGAAATGTTCCGATTGTAAGGCAGGGATCTATTTGGATTCCACCATGGGTGTGCTCCTTGGGTTGGATGCAGGAGGGTGAAGCACGTTTTGCAGGAACCCTGAAAACTACCTGGCATTCATCCAGGTAAAAAACAATGGTTTCCTCTTGGTATTCCATTCCCTGGAAGTCTACTTGGTACTGCAGGATAACTCTAATTCCTACACATTCTTTCATGAACTGGGATGCTTGTGAATTATCTGTGACTATTTCCAGGGTAGCTCCAAATGTTTTATAGTTGTTAGCAAACCATTCCAACAGTGGCATGTTCCCAGTCAGCTCATATTTCTATCCTGTCTATGAAAATGAAACTTATACTTCTCTTGTTCTCCAGTTAGAGAAGTTACTCCTCTTCTGTGCCTTGGCAATGAGAAACATAACATTATATCAAGATTTTCATCAACGGTTAGAATCTCTTAACAGCTCCCATTTCCAAAGCCTTTAGTGTGCCTTTATCTCCAAAACAGCACTTATCTGTATCCTAGCTGATTTCATCTAACTGTTGTTGAAGTCATTTCTTCTTTTGAATAAATTTCACCTTGGAGAGGACATCAGTGGGTAGCTCTATACCTTAGTTTCCATATTCACCGCTGTAGATTATATCAACTAATTTTAAGACTTGATTGCAAACTCTGATCAAACATATCAGATTGACTTAGTTCAGTTTTAAAGTCAGTTAATCCAATAAAAATGAAACCAGTCACATTCATTTTGTCCACAGAAATAAACAGCTGCACAGGAGTCTCAGCTACTTGCTGAACATAGTTATTCCACTTCCAAACCAAACCTTAAATGTCTGGATTGCTCAGTGCTTTCACTCTGTGTATCTGGGTTTCTCTTCAGTGTCCAGTATGGGCCAGGTCTTAGTCTGGCAGAGGTGTCACTTCTTCTCTCCTGGACAAACTGCACTTACCTGCCTGCAGTGCTATTTGAGGGATCAACTCTGATTTCTTGCTCCCAACTAGGTAGAATGATCCCAATATCTAGCTTTATGCTAAATGCTTGAATTCTGAATCTCACCACTTAGTTTGAACTGTGCTGAGAATTGAGCCTCTAAAGGCCATTATCTAGACTGGCTCCTACCTACCATTTTAATTTTCCTTTCTACTTTTCTTGTTTTGACTATAGATCTCAGTGTTTGTTAATATTTTCTTTTATTATAGTGGTAAGAAAGGTTAGTGCTTATGCTCAGTCACATCTTGACCCTAGAAATAGAAAAATGGCTTTAAATCCAATTATAAAAAGCTTTTATTTATTTAAGGAGGTTAGTGGATAGTAGATGTGGTACATAAGTACAATGGAATATTACTCAGCTATGAAAAGGAAATCCTGCCATTTGTACCCACATGGTTGTACCTTGATAGCATTATGCTAAGTAAAATAAGTCAGACATAAAAATCAAGTAACTGTACAGTCTCACTTATACATGGAATCTAAAAAATAAAAAACCCAAACTCATAGAAAAAGATATTTGATTTATGATTACTAGAAGCAGGAGTGAATGATGGGGAAATTGGATGTAGGTGGCCAAAGGTACAAACTTTCAGTTTTAAAAATAAATTCAGGGGATGTAATGTAGCATGTGATGACTATAGCTAACACTGCCGTATGCTATATTTAAAAGTTGCTAAGAGGGTAAACCCTAAAAGTTCCCATCACAAGGGAAAAAAACATGTTTTTCCTGCTTTTTATATGATCTTTAGAGGCTAAATTCTCAGCACTGTTCAAACTAAGTAACTGAACTTCCAGTAACTGAACTTATTGTAGTGATCATTTCATAATATGAGTAAATCGGGTCATTGTGCTGTACACCTTGAACTTAGCACCAGATGTCAGTTATATCTCAGAACTGAAAGGAAAACATTTAGTGCTTTCGCTCATCTTGGTGTGCTCTGTAGCTTTATTATTATCAGACAGATAATATAACTGAATATTTCCAAGCTCTTTCCTAAAGGGAAAGTGCATGTGCTGCATCCAATTTTTCCTTTTTGTTTTTAAATTTTCAAGTGACTGAGAAAAACCTCTTATGTGCTGGTTAAAAATAAAGCAGATGGAAGTAGGAAAAGAGGATGCTGGAGCATGTCTGTAAATTTATATCGTCTAAACTGTGGCTTCAAATCCTCAGAGGAGGAACTTTCAAACACTTGACATTTCAAGTTGTAGAAATTCTTTGGTATGAAACCAAAACAGTCTTTGACTTGGGGTGAAAATCTAAAAGTTTCAAAAATAAAACCAATTGAATTGTATCTCTAATACAGACTGTGATCAACCACTGTATGACTGCCCTATGTGTGGGCTCATCTGTTCCAATTACCATATTCTCCAGGAACATGTGGACTTGCATTTGGAAGAAAGCAGCTTTAGACAAGGTATGTTTATGTGTTTAAAAATAAGAACGTCATTATTTACTTTTTACTTCCTAGGACACATGTAATTTTTAGACTAGTGATGCAGAGGTGGGGAAAAGGGATACTGGTCAAAAGTAAATCTGTCCCTTAAAAGAATTTGAATCTAATTCTAACTTTTTAAAAACGGTTTTTTCACAGAAAAATTCTGAAGAATAAACTGTTGTGACCAACAGCTGAACTAGAGGTGTGCATCCAGGGTTTTGCCCCAGAGTACCAGTGTTGAGAAGGCAATGAAATATTGTGCAGTCTTAAAAATCTGTTTGATTTGTAAGTTGAGGCCATTTTTTCAGAAGCTAGAAGTAACTGAATTTAGCATTTGCTTAGCCAAAGTTGTTGATGAACTAGGAAGCTGCCATATAGCACATATAAATTTTAAAGAGTGTGAACTATACGATTAAAACTTTTTCAAGTGCCTTTCCAGCTGCTAGCCCAGCTTCTTACATTACCCCTTACTAGTTTTATAAGTGACTCTATGAAAGTTTTCCTCTGTCTCCTATTTTTTTAATGTGCTATTGTTTAAGTAATCAGTATGGTGACTTAGAAGTGGAAAAATACTATATGAGTTGCACAGTCCCACTAAAACAATATAACTTAGACCCTAAGAGAAACCAATTGTATTCTAATAGATTTCAGTTTCTTAAGGCATTTAGATACCACCTGTTAATGCAGGGCCTTTAGTGTCCAGTGTCAGTGATTGTAGTACCAATTATTTCCATGGACAGATAGCATTACCTGCTCACTCAGACTCATCCCAAGATGAGAATTACTGTAGCAAAGATGGAACAGTTTTGTACTCTGTTGGTTCTACTAACTACTGTGGAAGAATCACCCTCTGGAGCTGAGTATCTGATAATTCTTACTTTGTTTATGGTAGGCTTTGTATGGGTGCATAAATTATTCTGTAAGCCTAAAGTGGGTAATGAGAGAAAGATGTGGTCTGAGTACTGTAGATAGCCTCAGAAGTACACTACATATCAGTTGTGAATTGCATGTTTCCAACAATAGAAGTGGGGACCAAATAGGAAGCTATGGTGGAGGCTGAGAGATTTGAAAGGAAAGAAAGAATAGTCAAATACATAATTAAACCACCAATTTGGGAGATCAAGAAGATAAGATACTAGCCAGAAGCCACTGGCTAATGGATCTGTGGATCACTGGATAGAGAGGAAACGGGTAGATGTTGCAGAGTTGCACTATTTGTTTGGGCGAGACTAAATATCTGCATGATCTAATATCTGTATTTTGCAAACATATTTTTACGCTCTAGTATTTCCTTCCTCTTCCCACAATTTTTTTTCAAAAACCAGTCTATCTGATTTGTGTTAAAAAAGGAACACCAATGAAGGGTGTTGCTTAATTTCTGTAAGTTTTCGTTTCTTCAGAAGGTTTCTTCCTAATGTTGTGACAAGGATCCAAATAAGATAATTAATGAAAACTCCTTGTCACAGCCTAAACACTCAGTGAATATTAGTAATATGAATGAAGGTTATACCCTTACAGAGTAGTTTAAGTTCTGCTGGCTTTGCACTTATTTTTTGTGTGACATTATAGGCATAAACCACAGGCAAAGTAATAGCATTTACTCAATTTTTAAAAATATACATTAACATGTACTAAATAATTTTTGATTTCAGTAGTTATTTTATTCTAAACGCTAAAAATATCTGATAGGCATGGATCGAATCCAGTGTTCTAGAGATCTAGAATTGGCTCACCAACTTCAGCAAGAAGAAGTCAGAAAGAGGAGATCTGAAGAATCAAGGCAAGAAAGGGAAGGATTTCAGAAGCTGCAGGTACAGAGATTACAATTATACATTATTTTGTTTTGGTAGAATTCTTCTTCATTTTCCGACATGCCGTCAAGACTGAATTCTAAATATTACAGTTCCTAACAGGCACCTTTGTCAGTACTCATTCTGATCACCCACTAGGGTAAGCACTTTATATATCAGATCCCAAAATCTTCACCACACTCTATGAAGAAATTACCTTAAGCTTTCTTTCTTTTTTTCCTTTATTTTACAAAGGAAAAACGGAGACAAATAGTGCTTAAGTATCTTAACTTGCTCAGGATCAGGCAATATTAAATGTAAAGCTTGGGCCCATCCAGGCGTGCCTCGGCAGGTGAGCATCGACCTAGGATCCCGGAGATTGCAGTTCTATTCGAGGTCAGGGCACATGCCCTGGTTGCTGGCTCGATCTCCAGTCGGGGGCATGCAGGAGGCAGCCGATCAATGACAACTCTCTCATCATTGATGTTTCTATCGCTCTCTCTCCCTCTCCCTTCCTCTCTTTGAAATCAATAAAGATATATTTTTTAAAAATATATATTTAAAAAAAAGTAAAGCTTGGATTCAAACCTATGTTAAGTTGATGGGGCAAATTAAGAAACTAGACTCATAATTTAAATGTTTCTAAAGATACTTAAAAAAGAAATTTACAATTAATGTCTCCTGTCTGATCTTAAATTCTTTTAGTGGTTGCAATTCAGGCATTTAGAACCATTTTTAATGGAAAATGTTTTTGATGATATTTGAAACTTTGTTAGGTGGGTGGTGGTGTTCAACAAAACTGGCAACATCTTTTATATTTTTAATGCCTTTAGATGTTTAATAGATTGTTATACTTTTTCATTCCTAATTTGCAGTGGACTATGATATCATCTGTGCTAGTAATACTCACAGAGTTGTTAAATGTTGTTTTTGTATGTCTTAATAGGATAATATGTGGATAAAAAGGTTTTATAATCCAGTAAATTTGAAAGTATTCAGTTAAAGAGGTTCATATCCAAAATATATGAAGAACTCATACAACACAACACCCAAAAACCAAACAATCCAATTAAAAATGGGCAGAGGATATGAATAGACACTTCTCCACAGAGGACATACAGATGGCCAATTGGATATGAAAAGATGCTCAACATCACTAATCATCAGAGAGATGCAAATTAAAACCGAAAGGAGGTATCACCTCACACCTGTCAGAATGGCACCATCAACAAATCAAACAAGTGTTGACTGGGATGTGGAGAAAAGGGAGCCCTTGTGCACTGTTGGTGGGAATGCAGTTTGGTGCAGCCACTGTGGAAAGCAGTATGGAGGGTCCTTAAAAAATTAAAAATAGAACTGCCTTATGACCCAGCGATCCCACATCTGGATATATATCTGAAGAAACCCAAGACACAAATTTGAAAGAATGCAGCCACCACTATGTTCATTGCAGTGTTATTTACAATAAATGAGATATAGAAGCGACCCAAGTGCCCATCGGTAGATGAGTGGGTAAGAAAGCTGTGGGACATGTATACAATAGAATATTACTCAGCTGTGAAATAGAACGGAATCTTACCGTTTGTGACAGCGGGGGCGGGCCTAGAAGGTATTATGCTGAGTGAAAGGAATCCATCAGAGAAAGACAAATCCCATAGGATTTCACTTATGTGTGGAATCTAAAGAGCAGAATAAATGAACAAGCAAAATAACAGACTCATAGAAACAGAGCAGACTGATGATAGCCAGAGGGCAGGGCGGTTGAAGACTGGTTGAAAAAGGTAAAAGGATTAAGTACAAATTGGTTCCCAGCCGGCTTGGCTTAGTGGTTGAGCATCAACTTAGGATCCAGGAGATTTGGGTTTGGATTCCTGGTCAGGGCACATGCCCGGACTTTGGGCTTGTTCTCCAGTTGGGGGTGTGCAGGAAGCAGCCAATCAATGACTCATCATTGGTGTTTCTTTATCTCTTCCTCTCGCTTCCTCTCTCTGAAATCAATAAAGATTAATTTTTTAAAAAAGAAATACAAGTTGGTAGTTATAAAATAGTCATGGGGATGTAAAGTAGGGAATATAGTATTGTAACATAGTAATCATTATATATGTTGCCATGTGGGTACTTGAAATAGCAGAGGGAGCACTTGGTAAAGTATACACTGTCTAAGCACTATGCTGTACACCTGAAACTAATGCAGAATAATATTGAAAGTAAACTGTAATTGAAAAATAAAAGAATAGGTTGTATACTTCAGGACTTATCAAATCCTTTTATATACTAATGTGCATTGTGCATATCATAATTTTCCCAAACTTATTTGGCCTCTGACGTTTTTCTTAGACATCTCAGGCATGGCAATGTGTGAGAAAATTTAATTCTCACTTTGGAATATCTAACTTTGGTTATTTTTCTCATTGGTGATTCATTTACGTGAAAAATATTTTCCCACCAGGATTCAAAAGAGGAAAGAAAGTTGGCTTTTTCCCCAAGTCGTCTTGCCTTATGTAATTTTGGACATTATAAATACAAAAGTTTCCAGTATTAAAGTTGAATTTGTTGTGTAACTTTGCAAGTTAGTTGTTTAGATCTCAGACACTTTTTCCAAGAAGGCTGCATTATACATATTTTTTGAGATTCTCTGTTCAGTGTGTAAAAACATGGTTCATTTACTATGTAGAATGAATGCCTGAATGAATTATGAATTAAGTAGGCCTTTGTAGGCTAGCCTGGGAACCACATAACAAGTACGGACAGATTTCCTTCCAAAAATCAGCAGAATGTTCAGAACTCATCTGCTTTTTACAGTACTTTTAGTAGGAAGACAGAATTCTCTGCTTTCCCTAATACAAGGAAAACAAGTCTCTTGCCATGATCGTTGTTTGTAGAGAAGGCTGTTATTCAGGGATTTTGTGTGTGTGTGATTTATTTTTCATAAAAATCTTCAAATTGACTTCCATAAAAGTCTGTCAACCAGAATGTTTCCAGATGAATAAAACTGCAAGTTTCCTTCCTCACTGAGGGTAAAGGGACATAAAAATTAAGTTATTTGTTTTTATGTTCAATAGCGACAATATGGTTTAGATAATTCTGGAGGGTACAAACAACAGCTACTACGAAGTATGGAGAGAGAAGTAAATAGTGGAAGAATGCCTCCATCTGAGTTTCACAGAAGAAAAGCTGATATGATGGAATCACTAGCTATTGGTATTGATGATGGAAAAACAAAAACTTCTGGTGAGTTCTTAAACATCAAAATCATGGTTTTAATAGTCTAATCAGAGCAATAAGCAGAATTCCTTGAATTTTGCCTGATTTTCATAGCCCACAGTTTATATAGATTTAGGTGAAATGATTCAAATAATTTTTTTAAATGTGTTGCGTTGAAACTTCTAAACTTCTGTTTTTACAGTAAATAATTCACTTTTATATTGTGTTAATTTACTTCGTATTTGAAAATGAACCTTTTAAAAAAGTTTCTGATAAGTGCTTACTATGTTCTAGACCAGTGCCATCTAATAGAAATATAAGTGGGTCACATAGATAATTTTAAATTTTCAGTAGTCATATTAGATAACATAAAAAGGACCATGTAAAATTAATTTTAAGTCCATCAGGTTCATAATATTTTAAAATGTAATCAGCACTTAAAAAAACTATTAATGAGATATTTTGCAGTATTTGTACATCCTTCAAAATACAATGTGTATTTTATACATTATAGAACGTTTCAAAGTGGGCATACCATATTGTTCAGTATTTTTTCCTCATTCTTTTTCCTTTTTTGGGGGAGGGAGGGAGGGAAGGAGGGAGGGAGATCAGTGATGAGAGAGTCATTGATTGGCTGCCTCCTGCACTCCCCGCACTGGGGATCGAGCCTGCAGCCCTTGGCATGCGCCTTGACTGGGAATCAAACCATGATCTCATGGATAATAGATTGATGCTCAACTGCTGAGCCATGCCGGCTGGGCTGTTTTTCTTTTTCTTACTAATTTGTGGGACTCCTCTAAGAATTCAGAATTCTAATTCTTTGTTGGTTTTATGAGATACAAATATCTTCTTCATGTCTAATAATTTGCCTTTAAATTGATACGTTTATTTTTTTAATTTTATTTTTCAATTTCAATTATATTCAGTGGTATTTTGTATTAGTTTCAGGTGTACAGCATAGTGGTTACACAAACATACTTTACAAAGTGGTCTCTCCAATATTTGAAATACCCACCTGGCACCATACATAGTTATAATACTATTGACTATATTCTCTATGATATACTTTACATCCCCATGACTATTTTATAACTACCAATTTGTACTCCTCAATCCTTTCACCTTTTTTACTCAGTCCCCCAACTCCTCCCCTCTGGCTATCATCAGTCTGTTCTCTGTATCTATGAGTTTGTGTCAACTTTGTTCATTTATTTTGCTCTTTAGATTCCACATAGAAGTGAAATCACATGGTATTTGTCTTTCACTGACTGACTTATTTCACTTAGCATAACACCCCTAGGTCCATCCATGTTATCACAAGTGGTAAGATTTCATTCTTTTTTATGGCTGAGTAATACTCCATTGTATATGTGTACCACCCTTTTTTTATCCACTCGTCTGTTGATGGGCACTTGGACTACTTCCATATCTTCCATATATTCTTCTGAATTAGTGTTTTGGATTAGAATCACTGGATCATATGGCAGTTCCATTTTTAATGTTTTGTACATAGTGTCTTGAGACAGAGTTTTAAATTTGAACGTAATCAAATTTCTTGATTTTTTCTTTATTTGTATCCTTAGTGTCGTTTAAGAAACTCCCCCATCTTTGAGGTCATAAACATATTTCTTTATATTTTTTCAAAATTTATACTTTGCTTTTCATATTTTGACTTTAATCCACTTGCAATTTATTTGTGTGTGTGTGTGTGTGTGTGTCTGTGTGTGAGAGAGAGAGAGAAGGTATGGATCAAATATTTTCCCTTTATTTATAACAATACTTAAATTTCTTATTGCTTATTTATCTTAGTACCATTTAATGAATCTGTACTTTCTCCACTTTTACTTCTCTAAGGGTCTCTATGTAAAAAGATTTCTGTGTGGAATAGGAGATCCCAGGAAATCCATAATATGATTCATTCGGGTATACAGGAAGAAAATATTAGAACTTCTGTTTGTTTTTAATTTGTTTCATTGTTTAATTTCTATTTGTTCATATATTTTAGAGTTACTATAGAACAACTAATATATGTAATTTAAAATAAATATAAATACAAAAGATTACAGAACACCGCCCTAAAATATACTGTGTCCTTTTGATAAGCTGCCTTGAAGTTCAGAAGTGATTGATGTAATGGCAAAGTAGGACCTGAGCTAAGGTTATATCAGTAAAAAGATAAAGAAGATGGAATTGACAGAATTTAGATCTGGGAGACAGATTAATATTAGAAATATATTAGAAAGTAACCAATTCTTCCAAATCTTCTCAATCTCTTTTCTACTTTAGGAATTATTGAAGCACTTTATAGGTATTACCAGAATGCTGCCACAGATGAGAGGCGTGTGTGGCTTTCTGCAGCAGTGGATCACTTTCATTCATCTTTTGGTGACAAAGGTTGGGGTTGTGGTTACAGAAACTTCCAAATGCTACTGTCATCATTATTACAAAATGATGCTTATGATGATTGCTTGAAAGGTATGTGAAGTGCAATACTTTGAATTTGTCATCGTATAAAGTATATATGATATGGAATTAATATATAGTGGGCATAATTAATAGCTTTAATGAATAAGTATTTTGGATATTTACATTAAGAAACTGATACAGTAGAAAATGTCAGGAATAACTCTCTAGAGTAAATGCTGTACATTAATTAATATATAGTAGGGACAATTAATGGCTTTGATAAAGAAATACTTTAGTGGATATTTACATTAAAAACTTGAATTCTGGTTGGAGGAAGAGAAACTGATACAACAGAAGATGTCGTGAATAACTGTCTTAAAAACTGTTGTAGATTCCTCTAGAGTAAGTGGTTTACTGCTAAATGATATTATTCAGCACTTTAATAACTGTCATGTAACAGGTTTGCTTGTATGATTTTAGGTATGCCAGTTCCTTGTATTCCAAAAATTCAGTCTATGATTGAAGATGCATGGAGGGAAGGTTTTGATCCTCAGGGAGCCTCCCAACTTAATGACAGGTTACAGGGAACAAAGGCCTGGATCGGAGCATGTGAAATATATACACTTCTGACCTCCCTAAGGGTAAAGTATGTACCTAAAATGCCAAGTTTGTATTATTGTCATATCTGGGAGGTTTTATTGTTTCTGGGGTTTTTTGGTGTTTTTTTTTTTTTCTTTTCTATCAAAGCGATAGTTAAAAAATAAAATACCTTTAAGTAGCACTGAAAGGTTTATAATGAAAATCAGCAACTCATTCCCTGTCTCATGCTCCTCTCTGTTCTCTAGTCCTGTTTCTCAGAGGCAGCTGTCACTGCCATTGGTATTAAATAATATGCTTTTGTGACTTTTTCTTGGTTTCATCAGTTTTAGACTTTATCTATTGCGTTCCCCTTATATCTCCCACCTGTTCGCCCTCAATCCTTCTAACATGGTTAAATTTCTGCTTTTATTAAGTTAAAGTTAGAGTTTACGTCATGACTGTATAAATATTATTGCTGATTTTATTTTAAAATACTTTTCCTTGAGTTGAAAATTGCCTTTCCTTTTCCCTTTTACTGTTTGGCTGCATCATAGTCTTAAGTTTTTGTAAACACTTCGCTATCATGTAATATGAAGCACTCCTATTCCTGGATGCCTCCTTCTTGAAGCTATCTATCCTCTTTGCTCCGGTCTGGATTATTTGCCTTCTAGATCCCCTCCGGAACTAACCACATAGTGTTTCTTCACTGTTTTCTTGAATTGGAGACTGGCTTTTTCCTGGATTCCCTGTCTTCCTCTTTTTTGGATTACCCTCTTTTGTGGATTACTCTCTTTTGCTTGAACACTTTCTTCTTCAGCTTCCTAAGAAAGGGTCCCTAGTCCCTATTACTTAAATGATACTTTGGTTGGCTATATTTCTCTAAATTCAAAATCACTTTCAGATCATATTTAGTTTTTACTCTCTTGACTTCTAGTGATCAGTAGGTATTACTATTGCAACGGTAAGATGCCACCAGATTCTCATTCCTGAATGTATAACCTACTTTTTTTTTTTTTTTGGAAGTTTTTTGCATTTTCTCTTAGCCCTGACATTATGAAATTTCACTGGGAATGTGGGGCTTTGATACATTGTGTAGGCATTTGTTTTTCCTTTCGAATCTAGAATGGTGAGTTGTAAGATCTCAGGATAGTGTTTAAAAGCTTGGACTTTGGAGTCAGGTGCCTGCAATTACTTCTGGCTTTCCTAACTACCTGCTCTGTGACTTAACTTGTCTGTACCCTCATTTATTTTGATTATAGGGTATTTCTGTCTTAATTCCACCATTGATAAAAGAACATATAAATAGTAACTACTTCATAGAGTTATAGTGATAATTAAATGAGATAATAAAGTGCTTGGAACTATGATCAGAATGTAGTAAGAGCTCAGAGGTTAACTGTAAGTGTATTGGTCATGTCTTATTTTTTATATTTGCTTTTTGTTTTACTGTCTAGATTCACTCAACTTTATCTCCCAACTGCTCCTTGAAATGTTTATTTTAGCAGTCATGTTTTTAATTCCAAGGGGTAATTTCATAGGATGGTATTCTTTTATGGTTGCACAGTTTTTTCCCAATACTTTGTACCTTTCTGTTCCTCACCTTTTTCTGTTTCCTCCATGTTAATTTGTTTTATATCTATCTATTTTAGTCTTTTCTGTTTTGAAGGCATTCTAACTTCTGTAAACCCTTAATTGTCTATTCCTAGAGTGAGGAACAAGGCACTAAAAAGCTGATTGGAGGTCCTGTGGGATTGCATGGCGCTCACTGAGTAGCAGACTTCATTTAAGGAGTCTTAGGTGGAAACTTGCTATTTGGTTGGGGAACTCTCAGATAACAGTACAGACAGAGACCTTTTCTCAGGGGCCACTCTTCTGCTACAGCTCCTGCCTCCGTGGAGTGGGGGGTGGCAGGGTGGTGAGGAGTATTTTGCCTTCTTTATACAAACTTCCAATTAACCTCATATTTTTGTCCCCACTACTACTCTCCCCTCTACCTTGTGCCTCTAACGCTTTCAGCCCTTGGGTTTTAAGACAGTTGTCTTTACTTCTTTGCATTCACTTTTATGCAGCTTTCCATTTTTTATAATTCCATGAGTTTCTCATCTGTCCCATTCTCCTTGTCCTTGGGTATTTACGTAATTTTCTCCCACCATATTATGTTGTTGGGCTTTCAGGAGGGAAAGGAGATAGATGCTTGTGATCATCTTTAATGGAAAATTTACCTTAAGCTTCATGACTCCATATTTTCTTTTATGTTTGTTCCTAGGTAATTTAGCCAGTGTTTTATATCATTTCTCCCATATTAATTGAGTAGATTTAGAAGTAAAAATATTTTTAATAAAAAACCAATGTGTGTATAATAACTTTCTTGGATAATTTAAATTGAACTATTCTCATGCCCTCTAAATTTCTTTTTCCCTTTTTTTCTTTTTGCCAGTCTGTTTTCCTATTACATGTACTGTATCATGTTTGAGCTTTTTTTTTTTTTTAAAATATATCTTTATTGATTTCAGAGAGAGGAAAGGAGAGGGAGAGAGAGAGAGAGAAACATCAATGATGAGAAAGTCATTGATCGGCTGCCTCCTGCCCGCCCCAGACTGGGGATCGAGCCTGCAACCCGGGCCTGTGCCCCGACCAGGAATTGAACCCCAATCGCCTGGATCCTAGGTCGATGTTCAACCACTGAGCCACGTCCAGCCAGGCCATGTTTGAGCTCTTAAATAAATTTTAAGGAAAGGAAAATTTCTATCTAAAATACCTGATATATTTTCTTGGTACCTGAGAAGGTTTAGTCTTCCTTTCAATAAAGCCTTTTTATTAATAAGCCCTGAATTCATTTCCTAGTTATTTGAATGTCTTTTTTTTTTTTTTTTTTGCACTCTATGAATTATACTCTGTTAGGTACTGTTCTAAATATAAACATGCAGTCAACTGCTAAGCCAAAAGTGGTTTCTACTGTTTTAACAATTTTCCAAAACTTCGTTTCCATATTTACAACTCAGTAGTAATCAGTTTCAAAGTTACCAATATTAAACTTACTGAAGTTAAAGATAGCAACCATTACAATTTGGAAGTATTTAGAGATTTTATTGCCAACAGAGACAAGGACAGATATCTGTGCTATACTTTAAATGAAAATAAAGCTTTTACTTGTTTTTGTTTATACCTGACCTTTTAAAAATAGTTTTTGAAGAGTGTAAACAGTGCTTCTGGTTAAAATAATTTTGTTAATTCAAGGTTGGCTTCCTCTTGGTGAAATAATACCACTGGGGTCTGGTGCCAAAGAGGAGAGCAATAGATAGATGTATAGATGGAGGTACATATAGGTTTTTCTGATTTTTACAGGTATTCTTTTCTTGTTTATTATTGGCATTTGAGACCTGGCAGGAAAAAGATTCAGGATATTTTTAATAGATTTGAAAGGCTGTTGAGGAATGAATTAGAAGCAAGCTTTTAATTGATAATCTGGTTCAGAGGCTTTAGAATAAAAGCTGTGTCTCAGGTTATATGTAGGTGATTTTTAAAAATCAAGTATAATCCTTATTTACTACTCATGGAGATTTTGTGTAAATCTTTTATAACTTCTAGGTCAGTCATCAACTTTATTATGAAGTTACAAATAATTATTTCCTCATAAATGACATTTTTTAATATAAATAATAAAATTTGTATTTTTTTTCTTCTTAGGAAAATGAGATATAAGAAGTTCTAAACTAAGAATTTTTTGTATTTGATAACCCCACTGATGAAAATGATTTTTAAAATATTCTCTAATATTCTGTCCATTTTTTCTAGGTGCCATATTGTGGATTTTCACAAGCCCACTGGTCCTTTGGGTACACACCCTCGCCTATTTGAATGGATACTGAACTATTATTCTTCAGAGAGGGAAGGGGGTCCAAAAGTAGTGTGTACATCTAAACCTCCTGTCTATCTGCAGCACCAAGGTTAGTGCAACTCAGATAATAAGTGTAATTTATAAGAATATCTTTATAAGACAACGAATTAGCTTCTGCTTTAGGACAGGTTAAGATTCTGACCGTGGAGAGGAGGAGAGTATTATGACAATAGTCTGTGTGATTTTCATAGTTACATTTTCATTATAGTCCATTCCTGGGTAATGAAAAATGATATCCCTGGTATCTTCAGGGCTGCCTGGTTCTCTCTTCCTTTATGGCTTATCCCTTATTTTTTTCAGGCCTTTACCTATATATCACTTCAGTGAGGCCTTCCCTGACCACCTTATTAAAACATCATCTCATCCCAACTCCCTGCCACTGGCATTTCTTATTCCTCTTCCCTGCTTTATTTTTTTACATATAGAGCCTAATCTATACTTTACTTATTTATCTTGTTTATGGAGTATTTCTTCCTACTGTGATGTGAGCTCCATGAAGACAGGAATGTTTTGTTTGTCTTGTGTGGTATCACCGGCTGCCTGGAATAGCGCCTGGTGCGTGCATGTTTGATAAATATGTTGAATGGATGATCTGGATTGGCAGGAATGAGGACAGGTAAATGTTAGGCGTTTCATCATTTAGGAGTACAAGCTGTAAAGGCTAAGCTCTCCCTTTTGAAATTCTAGGGTATAGTATAAATTTACTTTGGTTTACCTTTTAGAACCTTTGGAGTTTTGTCTTATGGTAGGTAAACTTCAAATCCTTTCATCAGAGATACTTTGAAAGGAAGGATGAAGGGATTAGGAAATGTATATGGCGCAGGACTTTTTGTAGTGAAGACTTTAGTAAACTAAAACTGAACCAAGGAAAACTGAAGGTGAGGAAGTAGAACTGAACTCTAGTGTCATAGGAGTGAGAGAGCTCAGATACCTCCATGTCAAAGGGACTAACTATGCTTATATTCTAAATACACGTTTGCACACACAGAGACTATTGAGTGTGTGTATGTTACGTAGTTATTTATATGTGTAACTATAGATAGATACATATATATAGCTGTTATTTTCTTTTTTGATAGGTCATAGTCGAACAGTTGTTGGAATTGAAGAGAGAAAAAACCGAACGTTATGTTTACTAATATTTGATCCTGGATGTCCTTCTCGAGAAATGCAGAAACTATTAAAGCAAGACATAGAAGCTAGCAGTCTCAAGCATCTTCGGAAATTTGTGGGAAATTTAAAGCATAAGCAATACCAGATAGTGGCAGTAGAGGGTGTTCTTACTGCAGAGGAGAAAATTGTAAGTATCTAAATATTTATTATTCGAAGCTTAAACAAGTTGAACTTGAGTTTAAAATTTTTACTTGAAGTCAGTATTATCCCTTTGTATCTCCAAACACCTTATTCTCTATATCATTAAGTTGGGAAAGATAGTTTGTTTTTATGTCATTTAATTTCTGGAATGGACATTTTAACATTTTAAATGGTACTTAATTGCTCAGAGCTTCATAAAAATACTTAATTTATATTAAATAATTTAATTTTTAATGTCAAGTGAGTGATTAAAAATGACAATCTATATAGCATATATGGTAAAAAAACCTAACTTAATCCAAGGAAACCTAACCCATGTCGATCTTACAGATATTGTTTATTAAACGTGATTCATGTGATTTCTGAGGCTCTTGCCATGCACTTGGGCTTGTTGGATGTACACAGTTTTAGAATTTAACTTCAGTACAGTTGCCTCTTTATCTCTTGCAGTGAAGTGATGAGTGGTTCATTACAGAAAAATTTTCAGGAATTGCAAACCCTCCACTTGGTATGAAAGAGCTATGTGGTAGCATACCAAGTCTAGAAAATGTGTAGTTCTCAGAATCCTGAAGAAAAAAGTTTCCCCATCCAAGTACTTCACGTTGATTTGTTCCCTCTAAAGAGGGAAGGGTGGACTAATGAGGAGCATTTATGGAGGATAGGATCATGGGGGAAAGGACTAGCGTTGTTTAAAGTGAGAGAGCGCCAGGGTAGTAATCTTTTTACTTCACAGTGTGGAGTATAAAGGCACAGATTGTTTAAGTTTCTTTGCAGTGACTTAAATACCCAAATTGCATTGGGTATTTAAATTATAATATTTTAATAACTGTGGCTGTTATTCAAGGGGTAAAATCAGTTCTTCAAAAATTTTTTATCCTGGTAACTGTCTTATAATTACCATAAGAAATTTCTGCCATAAACATATTTTGAGTATTAATTTAAAATTCTATTCTAGATGTTGGAGTATACTTATTTTTTTAAAAACCTCCTAATGAAATTAAGTGAAAAAATAAATACAAATCCACTTAATAGCCATATTCTTTCATTCTTTTCACATTTTGTTATGTTTTAGTTAAATTACATTTCTGTTTCCATGTGTAACCCTTATACTCTTAACTTGATTTAGCTTTGTTTTAGCTTGGTATAATATGCCTAGATTTGTAACTCAAGTTGTAAAAATAACACAGACATTGACATTTTTTAAGGTGGCATTTTTAAGGCCATAATGTATAAGATAATTTTCTTAAAGCTTTCTCTGTTCATAGCCGTCTATTTCTCCTTTCTGTTTTCCCTTCTCTGATTGTGAGCCTGCTGCATGTTTACTTTGGGCTTATTATTCCATTTTTTTAAATGATATTTTCTTTTTACTTCTTTCTGTTTAGTCTTTATCTGGAATTTTATTTAATTTTTTTATGACTTGGATTTAAAAATGTTTATTCCTAATTTCTTAAATTCAAAATTGTAATGTTCCTTAAGAAATTTTCATTATTTTGAAAAAATATATAGATTTTCTTTTTTAAATATCAGAATGATAATATATATTCTAGTTAATTGATTTATTGCTTACAATTAACAATTTTTTTTATTTTCTTTTAAGGCCAGGAGACAAGCATCTCAAGTTTTTACAGCTGAGAAGATTCCTTGACGAATTAAACATTTCAGTGCTTGTGGAATTTTATTTCCAAATTCAGATATTAAACTCCTTAATGTAACTTACGGATCTGTGAATTGTCTAAATACTCAACTTTTAGTTTCTAAAATGTCTACATTATATCATCAGTGATTCACTGTTTAGAAATTATTTCAAAAAATATCTTGTTTGCATTGTGGGTTTTGTATTTCTTACCATGTTTCAGAAATTGATTTTGTATCATAGTCGTATGTAATATTGATTGGGTCCTTGTGTTAGGTAGTCTTAGTATTTTCCATGTATTAATTAGTTTTATCTTCAAAATAGTTCTGTGAGACAAGTTCTATTATTAGTGTGTGAGGAAGCTAAAACTCAGCAAGATTAGATAGTAATTTGCCTGGAAAAATTACCGTAATTCAGGGTGTGAGCCCAGGCTCTCACTTCCAAATTCTTATCAGTATTTGGGTGGTGGACACACAATACATTATACAGATCATGTATCATGGAAATTACACTTGAAATCTATATCTTATTAACCATTGTCACCCCAATAAATTTAATTTAAAAATTCTTACTAATAAAACATGTGTTCTTCTGTTGTAAAACATATATAATGAAATTCCCTCCTCACCACTTAGAAATAACCTTAATATTTAAGAGGCATAGCTTTGAAAAGAGGGATTTGCTTTTGTTAAATATTCACACACTGACCTATACAACATTAAGTGACCTGTAGGAGACACCTTCAGGTTCATGTTGGATGTGCCATAAAAGGTTGAGTAAAAGAATCCTACTCTAGCCAACTTAAGCAGAAGGAAATTCATTGAAAGATTATCAGAGAGGCTCCCAGAATCCCTAGGTAACTAGGGCACTGTGCTGGACAAGGCAACTCTAGAGGCTGGACTGGTCTTGTTCGTAGCAGGAACCAGGTTAGGCGCCGAGGTGGACTGTCTGCTCACAGTTCAGGTTCCAGGGAAGGCCCGTCTGATGCCATGGTGTGTGCCCTGGACAGAGGCAGTTTCTCACAAGGAAATACGGATAGATGAGGAAATGGATATTAAACAACAAAAAAGAAAAACAACAAATGTCTGCTATACCACAAAAAACGTACTTGAATGAAGTTTTATAAATATTAACTCCATCAAATACGGAAAGTCGCATGCCAAGAATGAATAATACTGCCAATTGGAAAATTCTGGAAATCCTCCTTTCTGATACTTTGTCCCTCGGGTTTCTACTTCATGCCCCCCTGCAGTTACCCTTTCATGCCCTCGTGGCCTCTTACCTAGTTTACACGATAACCTGCCAACCGGGCTCCCTGTCTTGATCCTCTGTGGGTCCTTTTGTACACTGAAGCCAAGCGTTCACTACAAAAGTGACGTCTCACTTCCCAGTTGAGTCCTGTTCCTTGTTCATGGGTAGATGCAGACATCCCACACCATCTGGGCCCCACTAACGCCTCCAGGCTCCTCTCTCACCCTCAGGAGCCCACTCTTTTTAGCCCAGAGTCCTTTGCCAAAATACAGTTGGTGCGGCCTAGGACCTCTTTACCTTTAGCTCCCCTCAGAAGTGCTTCCTGAACTGCTCGCGTCTAAACAGCGGCACCTTCTAGGTGTCTGATACTCAAGTGTTTGTAGATGGGTGACGTGCGAGCCGCCAGCAAGTGGCCTCGGTGCCTGGCGCGTGCAGTGCTTAATCCTCTAGTAAGTGAAGACACAGCTGTGGAGAAGCAGCGGTGGAGAAGATTAGGCTGAGACCTGGCTATCCCAGCTAGCCATCTCTGCAAGCCCGTTTCTATAGGGTGAAAGATGTTAAGTAACAAGTAAAGAGGTTAAAAACGGAGTCTTTGAGTGGGCAATGGAATTAGAAACTCTCCCTTGACACTCAAAAAATATTGAACTGCCCAAGAAGCTTTTGTGGGCTATATATTTCCTTTTTCTTTTTTAAATATGTCTTTATTGATTTCAGAGAGAGGAAAGGAGAGGGAGAGAGAGAGACAGAAACATAATGATGAGAGAGTCCTCGATCAAGCCCACAACCAGGCATGTGCCCTGACCGGGAATTGAACCCTGATCGCCTGGATCCCAGGTCGATGCTCAACCGCTGAGCCACACCCGGCGGGGCGGGTTATATATTTTCATGTTTGCCATATTAGAAGTTAAACCTTAGACGTGGGGAAAAAAAATACAGAAACACATATTCCATTACTTGTAGCTATCAGAACAGTGAAGCAGAACATGTCAGTCAGCCTCTGGAAAACCCACTGAGCATCTTCCTATAAGCACACACGAACAGTTCCAAATGTGAAATCCCCAGCCTGATGTTCTCATATACAGTTAGGCCCACGTAAGTGGTACGTAGGCATTGGTCGCGTGGAAGGCGGCGGTTTTGCTTTAGCATACGTGCCGCTGGAGCAAGCCGCCGGTTTTGCTCCTCAGTCACGGTCCTCTTCCTCCTCTTCGTCTTCATCGGTTCCCTCGTTCTCCTCGGCCGGGAGGACAGCTGCTTGAGCAGCCCTGAAAGCCTGCTCTTCTTCCACACTGGGGTCATCCATTTCTGTGACTTCTGGTCCGCTGGGGTATTCTTCACAAATTGGTGGTGGAGCTGGGGGTGTATAGCTGTCTGGGCTGTATTTATGACCCCAGCCTATGTAGAGATTTTCAAACTTTCTATATTTAAAAAAAAAATGTAGATGATCATTATATAATTTTTCAGTACAAAAAGTTGACCTTCCTCTCCTGTAATGATAAAGTACTTAAAGTATCACAGTCCCATAATTTTAAAACAATACATTTAAAATTCATTAGAGGTGAAATACCCCTAAATGATTCCCCTAGCACAGGGCTTTCTATGATCCAAGCTGCTTAAGCTGGTTAAGAAAACCACAGGGTTAGACCCTGTCAAGATGTACCCAAACCACAGCCTTTGATCATTTAATTACTTTCAGAAAGAAAAATAATAATAATAATAAAAAAGTTACCACCTTCATTAGAGTTAGAAAGAATTAAAAAGTTTCCAAACTAGCAAGCACTTGGCTGCAGGAGGAGTGGGCTTGTGGTTAAAGACCTGGCCTACGTCACAGGAAAACTGCCCTGTCCACACCAGATTTGGTGCCCAGGCAGCACGCTGCAGTCTCTGAGGGGAGCTGCAGTCAAGGACTCTGGTCTCTGGCCTGTCATGCTCTTCACATGTTTCCATTCCTAGCTCAGGTGCCTTCACTCCTAGGTCTCTTTCTGAGACCTTCGGTAGAAGGTCTTTGGGTGTCGCTACCAAGGCCTCCTTATGGGGCTTGGGGGAGAGAAGGGGAAACCTTAAAGAAACTTTTCCCCACTCAGTATCCAGTACTCTTCCCTAGCTCTCCTCCACTTGCCCTGGCCCTCTGGTCCATAAAGCTGCAAGAGCCTTATGATGGGGACTCTTATCAGTGAGACGACCCCACGCCTGTGCTGATCCATCTGACCTTCCACCATTGTGCCACTTCATGGGGAAAAATGGAACAGGGAGCGGGAGAGGGAATCAGTGCTTTTGCTTTCATTTTTGGCTTGTTGCTTTAATGACTATTCTGACATTTAGCAGCTCAGCCTCTCTTCAGCTCAGCTGAACTTCTGACCCTGGGTTATTAGATAAGAAATGGAAGCATAAGACTCAAGGAAGTGAGGGATAAAAGGGCATTTAGTAGCCTCTAGATCCTAATTCTCTTGACAATGATAGCCTAAATAATACATATTTTTAATTATCTTTAATCAAGATGTCCAACAAAAATAATGGGAGATTTAAACTAATTCAAACACTGCTTAGAATTACTTCAATTAAATGAATGCCAATTATTCAAACAACTATAGAAGAAAAGCCATATTTAGCTTCATTAATTAATTTGGATGAAAAGGCAGAAGTCTAAATTAATCTAAATTTGATGCTTTACTGTATAATACAAATGTTTGGCTAAATCTTGCTAAAATTGAGTTAAAATAATATTAACTTAAGATTCCAGTGATACTTTATACTTTCCAGAACTTAAATAATCACAATAAAAACTTTGAAAGTTGTCAGATACTTACTTGCCATTGCAAAAGGCGTATGCCCCAGGCCAGAGGTTGGATCTGAGGACAGCAATAGCATATTGAGGGATGAGATTTGAAGAGAGTCGTGTTGTCCAAGGCGGTGTATTCTGCATCTCTGTACATCAATGAAAAATTCAAAAGCTTAACTCCTGCTTGACATAAAAAGAAAGGTTAAAACATCAGCAGCTAACATAAAACCAAGGCGGAATTTTATGAACACTATGGAATAATGAAATTTGGATATTTATACACTGTATAATGATGTCCTGTGTTTATGGTCATCTGTGTATGGCCTGCAGAATGCAAGACATAAATGATGCACAAGGTCACTCTCAGCATTTCAGTAAGAGCTGCAACCAACCTATACTTCCTACCTGAGTGCTACTTCTTCTTCTGTCAGAGAAAGTTGGTGGTTTGGCCAACAACATGTTTCATACCCCACCATATACTACAGTGAGTGTGTGTTTAGATATATAGATTTAGTATATATGCATAGTATATACATGTATACGACATACAAAATATATAGGACATTATTTCTACTATACATTTAATATGCTATATACATAGTATATGTGTATATAGTATCAAATATACAGAGTATATGTGTACATCATGTACATATATGTACATATATATAGTAATATTGCATAGTATACATATACATTTGTGTAAAATTACCTAAATCTTCGGAGATTGGTGTCAAGAGAGGAGGCCCCACTTCCTGTTCTATGTAGTCAGGCTCTTCTTCTTTTTCTTCTTCTGCCTTTTCTTCATCTTCTTCTTCCTCTTCACTTTTTGGTATGGGGTTGAACCAATTACAGCGACCCTGAGCATGAATATTGCAAGGCGAGGGCCTTAGGATATCCGAGTATGCATTTGGAGTGAAGCAATTATCCACACAAGGTTCTGCTCCGCTCTGTGGGAATCTAATCATTCATTCACTCATTCATTCACTCATTCAACATACATTTACCAAGTACTGTTATGATCTAGGTTTTTGCCTAAGCGAAAGGTTGTACTAGTTATTTCAAGAATTTGCCAACTTCTTGAAGTTACAGAACATTTATATTTTAAAATTAGCAGTGCCTTAATAAAAATAAGTTAATGACGCATTTTACTAATTTGTAATCAATAATTTATAAGGAAGAGATAAGGCACTATTATTAATAAAAATTAAATAAGATTAGCTATGGAGGTTCTAATTTCTGATCTAATTAACTTATCTAAAGATATATAAGAATATCTCATATGTGGGTCCAAGTATAACGAAGATTTTCTACCTGCAGACGAGGCACTATAGCAGAGTGATTAAAAGGATGAACTCTGGATCCATTGTGTCTACTCACATCTGACCCTGTTGCTTGTTAGCCATAGTACTCCTTTTACATTTCCTAAACTGTCTCAATCCCCTCATCTGTAAAATAAGGATAATATTAGTTTTTATACAGTGATGAGTATTAAGTGAGGTAATGCATATAAAGTGCTATTACAAGCACCTAGCCGAATACGTGCTATACAACTGCTACTTAAAACTGTTTGATTGTTTTTATTTTTATTATAATCTTTTATTGTTCTCGGCATAAAATCCCCATGTATTACAGAAACACAATAAAGGAACAGCTCCCTGAATTAGTGCACCCGTCTATATTTAACAAATAAAAAACAGTTTCACAACGCACATAAATCTAAATCCTGATGTAACTTGCCAAATACTTCATTGAAATAATTGTCTTATTTCTGTTTGGAAATAGAACTCTGTTGGAAGACCCCAGGTCTATACTAGTTGGCAATTATATAGTACCCTGTGTTTTTGCTTGATTTTTCAATGGTCTCTTTCTCTGTCTAGAGTCTGAATACACGTGTGCACTGTTGACTGAATTTAGGAAACATGTGCCGATCGGCTGGTAGACTGAGAACCGCAAAGCCCTACCTGAGGGAGAATATGTTGTGCGTGGTGAACCCAGTTGGACAGGGACTCCACTAGATCAACCACCTGGATGCCTTCAAAATCAGGGTTTTCTTCAAAGCTCTCTCGCCCGCCTTCTGACTCTTCCTCTTCCTCTCCTTCCTCTTCACCGAACTGATAGAATCCAAGAGGGCTGACATGGGTCCCTGCTGAAATTCTGGCAATTTGCGCTCGCAAGTAATTACTCTCATTTCCTGGGAAAGGTGGGTAGCTTATGATGGGAGTATCCAATCGCCCAGTGAAAAATTTCTTGATTTTTCTGGCAGTAACAATTTGTGCGGGCGTAACTGATGGTAACCTCACCCACGCTCGTCCTGGTTCATTGCAAACAAAGTAGACGTATTTGTTGGCACCTGTCCTGCTTTCCTCTTTTGGTATGGGCTGTGGGGCCTTGTAAGAGGGCCTTGGCGACTCCCCCTCGCCGCCCTCTTCACCTTCGCTCTCCCCGTCGCCCCTCTCTTCACTCACATCTTCCTCTTCCACCTCCTCTTCCTCTCCCTCGCGAAACTCCACTTCAGCTACAATATAATTCATTTCCAGGCCCAAGATCTTGCCCCAGAAGCGGCACCTCTGGATGGGGTGGGTGTCGGTAAGTTGCTTGAGGGCAAGAAATATGCGGTAAGTCTCATCTGTGCCCAAACCAACTCCAGCTTGTTCAAAATAAAACGCTGATTCCATTACATTTGGGAGAGGGTTTTCTGCCTGGGAAGACAAGCGCTGAGGTTAACGTGTTATCCGTAAGGAGAACTGCTTGCTTCCTGTTTCCCTTTTAAGCACTTGGGAATATAAAAGATGAAGAGACCACTTTCTCTGATATGAACACCTCAACCCCACACACGTGTCATAGCCAAGCCTGTGAAATATTAAGCCACAAATGTGAAAAAATAAACTTGAAACAAGGAAATGAGTGGTGCGAAGTGAGGTCGAAAGTACTACCTAGCAAGCTGTAAGAGACTGTCGATTTGAATCTAAAGCAACACCCACTCACCTCAAATAAAACCTTAAGACTGAATTATTCAGATTTACAGTAGTGACTTACTATTTCATCTTCCAGCTCTTGGTCAGCTCCTTCCAAATTTCCCTGGAGAAAAAGAGCCTTTTGCTTCTCTGCTATTTCATATGTTGAAAGCATCTCATTCTCATTGTGGAGTGTATCCAATTTTTTACTAAAATGTACCATCTTCACATCTCGGCTAATGTTTTCGATGATGTCCACAGCATTTTCAGGACGCTCATCGAAGATCTTGGTCAGCATATTAGAGAGATGATCGTATCTACATGAAAAGAGAAAATCCAGGTCATACCCATGTCAAAAGGGAGGACATGTATTAAGATAACAACAAACAAAAACAAAAACCTAATTTGGGCGATGTAAAAACAGAATGCGAAATATATAATGTACACAAACACAAAGCAGTGCAGTCACGACCTCAGAAAGGCCCCCTCTCACTGAGGGAGGAATGGTTTTCCAGGATGGCCTGAGGACAAAGTGGTTTCAAATTATTTCTTGAGAGGAATGATATATGTGGGACACAGCAACCAAAGGCTCTCAGGTAGGACTTAGCAACTATATTAGAGTGACCTGAAGTAGACTTACCTCACTGGGGCAGTAGTTATCATTGAACTAATTATTAGAGATGAACTTGGAGAGATACAATTCTTATCTGTCACAGAGGAAATTTACACAAGTTTCCTTATTGGACAGAGGAGTTTCTATTTAACCTGAGAGCACGTTGACAGACAATTCAGTTCTTAAGTAGTAACTTCACATTATCAGCCACGGAAGCACTGGAAGGCTTACATTAGAGCCACCTGTAAGCCTCTAATCCCTGGCAGAAACTTACTTTTCACAAGCATCTTGAAGAGACGCTCAGACTTCACTATATCTCCACGGTGTCTTTCAAACCCAAGTCTCCATAATTCCTAGGTCTTGCTTCTCTATGCCAAGGGTGCTTAAAGAAGCTAGAAGAAGCCCCACCAATGACCTATTTGGAGTCCTGTGAGGCAAAGGCTTATTAAGCCACTAACTCACTCATACTCATACAGACTTTCAAATATAATTCCATTCACCCATAGAAACTCACACAGAGATACCCACACCCCCTTTTCTTTGTCATACTCCCCCCCCACCCCCAGCCAGGACTTACAGATTTAAGCCCGACTCGCTGCTGCTCCTCAGTAAGTAAGCCTTAGCGTTCCGAATGGCGATCTCAAGCACGCTGGGGGCCACTTCAGGCTCAGGCTCAGGCTCCGGCTCGGGCTCGGGCTCGGGCTCAGCCTCAGGCCCAGGCCCAGGCTCAGGCTCAGGCTCGGGCTCGGGCTCGGGCTCGGGCTCGGGCTCGGGCTCGGGCTCAGCCTCAGGCCCAGGCTCAGGCTCAGGCTCAGGCTCAGGCCTAGGCTCAGGCCCAGGCCCAGGCCCAGGCTCAGCTTCAGGCCCAGGCTCAGGCCCAGGCTCAGGCTCAGGCTCAGGCCCAGGCTCAGGCTCAGCTTCAGGCCCAGGCTCAGGCTCAGGCCCAGGCTCAGGCTCAGGCCCAGGCTCAGGCCCAGGCCCAGGCTCAGGCTCATCCGGGTCGTAGCTCGCGTTCGCGTCTCCCTCCTGCAGGGTGTCAGCTCTCCGCGCGCTCGGTTGAGAGTTGTTACAGCTCACGTCCTTCGGCTCCCGCTGCTGACTGTCGGTTTGCTGAAACTGTTGCAAGGCGGCCCCCTTTGATCGGCCCGGTTCAGGAGGAGCCGATTCTGCTCCCCCAGACGGCTGTCTCAGGCGGTCGGGGGGAGGCCTCCCGGCGTCAGGGGTCGCACTGGTGGTCTTGTCTGTCCGCCCTGGCGCGGCCGGGTCCTGCCCCGACAGAGCCAGAGGAGGAGTGGAGGGGGGCTGCTGAGGGGGCGAAGGCGCGCATGACGCACCCGGTTCTGGGAGGCCACCCACGGGCGTGCTGCCTCGACACTGAGGGCTCCGAGGTGGGCAGCTCCGGGGCTGGGGTCCAGCGTGCGGCCGCTGCTCCGACGCCGGGGGTTCCGATGACCCCGGCTGAGGATCTTGGGATGAAGCTGCCATCATTTCTTCCCATGGCTCCCCTCGTCCCCCCGATGGCTGGTGTTCTCTTTCTTGCTTCGGGGCAGTCGAGCCTTCCATGGCAGGAGTCCAGGGAAACGACGTGCGGATGGCGGGGGCCGGCGCAGGACGCCCGCTTTGCGGGGTTGGCGGAGCGACTTCTGGGGGCTGGTTGCTCCGCACGCGGCAGCGTCCTGTCTCCATAGCAACCCCGGGCAGGGTTCCCGCGGGAGAAACCAGACGCGCACGTCGGTTGCCGGGATTCTCAGGGAGGAGACCAAGACAGAAGGAAATCTAGCTCGGAGATTTGGCGAAGCCTCTGCCCCTCTTCTAGCTCAGCCAATCCCACCTGCGGGCGCCGGCGGGCTGGAAACCTGAGGGGGGCGGGACCGCGGCGCCAGAGGAGGAGGAGCCGTGGAGGGCGCGTGCGTGCGTGCGTGCGTGCGTGCGTGTGTGTGTGTGTGTGTGAGCGTGTGTGAGAGCGTGTGTGTGTGCGTGTGTGTGTGTGAGTGTGTGAGGGCGTGTGTGTGTGCGTGTGTGAGTGTGTGAGGGCGTGTGTGAGAGCGTGTGTGTGTGCGTGTGTGAGTGTGTGAGGGCGTGTGTGTGTGCGTGTGTGAGTGTGTGAGAGCGTGTGCGTGTGTGAGTGTGTGAGGGCGTGTGTGTGCGTGTGTGTGTGAGCGTGTGTGTGTGTGTGTGAGTGTGTGAGAGCGTGTGTGTGCGTGTGTGTGAGAGCGTGTGTGTGTGCGTGTGTGTGTGAGCGTGTGTGAGAGCGTGTGTGTGCGTGTGTGTGTGCGTGTGTGTGTGTGAGTGTGTGAGAGCGTGTGCGTGTGCGTGTGTGACAGAGAAAGCCAGGCAAAGAGGGAGAGTGAGGGGGGCCGGGAGGAGGGGCAGGGGGAGGGAAACACTCGTAGGTCTGTGCGCAGTACCTGCGCCCTGCCCTCACCCACACGTCTGCTACACTGCGGGCCTTTACTCTGGTGCGGACTATTCATCTGTGATGAGCTTAAGCCATGTCAGAACCCAGAATCACTGTGCTAACAACCAGCAAGTTTCTTGAAAAGCAGCTGACTAAGGAGGGTGTGGAGTCCATCGTGAAACAGGCTTTTAAAAACATTGAAAGAAGACCTTACAGCAAAATGTGACATTGTGGCCTACACCAAAAGCTTTTTCCGACAAGGTATCAGAGCAGTCTGAAATATTTTTCTCTGTAGATGGGATGTGCCCTGGTGAGCCAGTTAACTGTGATTCGACAACTGTCAGGCACTGCTTAGAAACCTAATTGTTTCAAAAGGATGTTCTAGCAAGTTGGTCTAAACCTTCATATCAAAGGAAAATCGAAATATATATAATTTATAATTCAATAAGAGTTGATAGGTATGTGTCCTGGTTAACTAAAAATTTAAAGTTAACATACACACTGTATACCATGTCTGGAATGAAAACAATGCTTGGATTTAATATCCTCTGTAGTATGATGATGCTATGACACTCTTTTTTGCCTTTATTTGTCTAACTGTTCTCTTTGTGATAAGGACCATCTCTGAACTAAAGTTTATACTGTTGACCTTATTTGGATTTTCGATTCCTGAATTTACCTTCCTTAACTAACATTGCACAGATTTACTGTTTTATATATGCAAAAGACACGTCTTTGACATGCCCAAGTCACTTTTAATGCTAATTATTCGTATTGATGTTGTGGTGGACTTTTTACCAGTTACTTTTCCAATGGACTTTCCATGTAGCCTGTGGTTTCTTATAAAAGGGTGGATATGATGATGGTACCAGAGCCTAGATGAGGTACAGCTCATATTATCCCTGGTCATTTATTACAATTTGATAGATCACAAACTAATATTTAGACACATCACTTTCCCCCCATTCATTATGAGTATGGGCACATAATATAGCACTGATGGAAGACAACCAAATTGTTTTTTCTTTTTTTTTTTTATCTTGGGTACATTTTGTTTATCAGCCTAAGGATAACACACTTGAGGGTATCTTTCTTCTCCTTTATAAATTGCCAATATTCTCTCCCAGATGTGTATTCTTTATCGTTTACAGATCTGTCTATATTTCTTATCTACAACACTTCAGAAAGCATTTCTTTTTATAGGATGATATCCTTTATTCTAGAAAATACTACTGTTTTATCAATTATAACCTTTAATCTGGAGCCAGAGCCTTAACTGTAGATATATCCCACATTCAGTCCTTTTGTCTAGATCCTTCCTCACCCCGATCACAGCCAGATTTATCATGAAACTGATGAGACTTAAGCTTCAGGGCCCCAGCCTTGTACAGGCCTCTTTCTATGCCCTGCACTTAATTTCATATTTTTTTTCTCATGAAACTCCCCCAAATTATATAAGCTTTGCCTCCTGGATCTGCCTTATTCTTATATAGGACTCAACAGGAAAAGGCTCATATAAATAAAAAACAATCCAGTTTCCTGATCTGATCTGAGATTATAACAGTGCATGCAGATGAGCAGTCTAATTCTCTCTGTTAACTTTCAGTGAATGTATGCAATTCACTATGGTTTTAGTTAATTTTAAGTGCAGTCTTCTACAGAAGCCTATTTCGCAGTGAGAAATTAACACTTTAGGGAACATCTATGTGCCACATTGTTGATATAAAATACTTTGACCCCTATTAAAACCCCCAAAAGTAGAAATTACGGCCTCAAACTCGGTCTGAGAGTACTAAAATAATTTGCCGAAGCTTATACAGCTAGAAAGTTTGCATCTGGGATTTAAAACCAGTTCTCACTTAAAAAGCTCATGGAGCCATCACACAATACAACTGTAGAGCTCTTTTTATTTTTCCTAAATTGATATGTGATTTTATCAAGATCACCCATAGAATACAAAGTTAGAGGTAAGTGTGGGGGATAAGAGACTGAAAAATTTTCTAAACTACTTAGTAATATGAAATTAGAAATGCTGCATTTTCCCATTTGCCACAAGATAAAATTATCAATGAGGACTATTTAAATGAAATGTTCCCCTCTAAATACGGTGGAGGAGGCAACATTTTGTTTTACAATGTAACTTTTCACTTTCCCATACCATTAATATTGCTAGTCTTCCATTTTTCATATTCATGTGGAAAAATCTGCCAAAGGGTTTAGCCAGGGCCAGGAAAATAAAAACAGAGCACGTCCTGGCTTCCTGTTTGTCTAATTACAATCTCAGTTAGCATTCTGGGTACGATTTCTAAAATCCTGCCATAGTTTTGCTAAGTAGCTGCAAAGCTGCAGAATTCCTCAGTCTCTGGGCATAGATTCCCGCAGCCTCTGCCAAACGTCTTAAAGCTCCGCTCGGCTCCGCCTGACTCTTCCGCTGGATGCCAGGCTGGGGGCGGGGCGGGGGGGGGGGAAGAGGGGCAGGGTTGTGAGGGGGCGGGGTTGTGAGGGGGCGGGGTTGTGGGCGGGGCTGTGCGCCGGGGGCGGGGCTAGTCGCCACAGTCCGGAAGGTCTTGGAAGGAGTAGCCGCTGCAGCCTCGCTGGGCTCTGCAGGCCACGAGCAGGTGGTAAAAGCCCGGCAGCAACACCAGGACGCCGACAATCAGAATGGCGACGGCCCGGGCGGGTCCTACTTTGCTGACGCAGCCCCCGAGCAGGAGGCAGCCGGTGAGCAGGAGAAGGGCGCCGAGCAGAAACTGCAGGGTGGCGCAGCCGACGGCCTTGTAAGGAATCCTGGTGGGGCTTTTCTTGAACTTGAGTGAGTGAGACCTGTCCCCGCCCGGGCGTCTTTTGGATCTGGAGCAGCCTTCGGCGGGCGCCGTTTCCTTCCGACAGTCGGTGTGTCCGCCGTCACTGCTGGGGAGCACGGAGTATTTCACTTTGCTGCTGGGGCCCCCGGCGGCCGCGCAGGTGCGAGCGGGCCCCATAACCCGCAGACGGGTGCGCAGCTCGCCCGCAGCCGCCGTGGGCGCAGGGGCCGGGGCCGCGCGCCCACCCAACGGCTTTCGGACCCGCGCGGGGTTCTCAGCATCTCCCCTTCACCCGCCCCTCACCCCCCGGTTAGCTCCTTCTGTGAGGATGCCTCGCTTGTTTCGGAATCCCTCTTTTATGGGGAGAAGTTGCGGTTATTTAGCTGGATGGTACATGGGTTCTTTCTGCTCTACTTAGGCGCTTCTAGTAAACTCCCAGACTTCTTTACCATTGATACTTAGGTTGAATAGTTGCATTTATTCGATTTCGTTCAATTTCATAGGCTTTCCTTTCCCTCTAACATTCCATGAGCACCCGCCACCCTTGCCCCCTCCTCCTCCCCGGCCCAGCACGCAGCGCGCGGAGCTACCTGCCTCCCGCAGGGGGAGCCACGCTGAGCGGGGGCCCGGCTCTGCTCCTCGGGGTGCGGGCTTGGTCGCCGCGCGCATCCAGGAGGCACTGCCTCGGTCAAATGGGCAGCGTGCCACGTGCTCTGCAGGATCACGGGGAATATTAGCTGAACTAGGCATGCAGGCCGCCTTGCTTATAGCCTCCGTGCAACTTCAAGGCATTTCTTTCCTGTTGGGGGCTCACTTTATAGACAACAGCTTTCCTGCAAGTCATACCGTCTGAACAGTGAGTTGGCTGTCTTGTGGGAGTCCGGGCTCTCACTGAGGTCACGTGACCATTCGGCCTGTTGGTTCTTGGGACCCTTAAGGGGACGTATTGAGCTCTTTAGACCTGACCCAGAAACTACCTCACACTTCCCTAAATTCAAAGTGGCCGAGATGCAGTAAAATTCTGCAGCGATCTGAAGGCTGTCACCAAATTACACCTTAAAACTCACTTGCAACTGACCTTCTGTTTTCTCCCATATGTACCCATCACTGTTATATACAATTATTGGCAACTAAAAGCAACAAAGTTGTGTTTTACTGCAGTGCTCCCCTCCCCTTAGCATGTGTAACATACACTAGAGGTAGGTAAATATTTGAAAATCACTGTGCCATTCCACTGCTAATAATGTATGTGAGTATGTTCACTCTAATCTACATGATAGCACATTTTTTCCTCACAATTTACTTATTTATTTTACTGTACATGGACATTTGGTTGTTTTCATTTGTTGACTATCATAAATGGTGGTTTCTTAAAATGCTTATGATTGTAAGTTTATGAAACTTTTCCTTAAAGTTTCTTTCACTGCTTTTATGCTTCAAAATTTTTTCTCCATTTTGGAATTATAAACAAATTCACTTATATCTTTTAGTGGTTGAAAATGATTTTATAGTAAATATTTAACTATTAAATACATGTGGAATTAGTTTAGTGAATGATATGTTCTAAATACAATTATTTTAATCCAAATAGTTAAGTGATTAAACCATTAGATGATTAATCCATTTTGAGCCTCTGACCTTAAATATAAATATTAGTGATCTGGCTCTGGCTGGTTAGCTCAGTTGATTAGAACGTCACCCCAATACGCCCAGGTTGCTGGCTGGATCCCCATCAGGGCACATTTGAGAATCAACCAATGAACACATAAGTAAGTGGAACAACAAATCGATGTTTCTCCCTCTCCCCCGCCTCTCAAAATCAATAAATTAAAAAATTTTAGTGATCTGGTAAATTATTAAATAGATGCATGTGCTTTCATATCAGTTCTCTATTTCAACGTATTCACACTGATTTTGAATAAAAGAATTAATGTTTAATTGCAATAATGAAATACATGTTAATGTTTCATTGATACTAAATTAAATTGTAAAGAAAAACTACACACTACAGCAAACTCTCCCAGAACATTTATAATTCACATTACATGCTTTCTGTTATTCAGTTTATAATACAGGCTATCAATGCAAACTATCTCCTAAATCATTTTAATTTTTGAAATTTCAAAGTGTTTATCAAACTCATGGCAGCTAATCTAAGCACATACTCATTTTTTAATCAATAAAGTTTTATAATTAACATTTGCATAAGAAGCACAAATTAATGTCTATGTTAAAATAGGCTCTCTAGTTAGTAGATTTTTTTAGAATTCTTTTGCGCTGATTCTACTCCTCATTTAAATCCCAGATGAACTTCAGAGGAAAATCTTTCATCTTCCTTTGGAATATTTTGTCAAATCTTTCATTTTGATCCACTGTAAAGTGATGTTTCCAGTCTCCAATGGTACCTAGAAATAAGCACAAGATCAGCAGCTGGGTGACTAAGTGGCACTATCAGGGCAAAAGTTTCTTCCCACCCACTTTAATCTCCTCTCCAAGCCAAGCCAAATATCTGTTAGTTTTCTGTGGGGTCTGTAACCTCATATTTCCATATACAGAAATGAACAAAGAAACAAACTGAAAAACACTTGCAAAGTTCACTTCAACTCCAGTGTATCTTTGAGCAATATTAACCACTTCGTACAACATTGATTCAAGAACACCAATCATCCTGTGTTCTAAAAAGCACAATAAAAAACATAAGCTTTTGGGGGGGGATGTAAAATTTGAGTGCAATTTACTTTAGTTTGAAATTATTTCATTATTATAAGGAAATAAAAGCAATAAGAGTAATTGAAAATTATATTACGAATCAGTTCTGACTGAGAGATGCTCCTAACAAAACCCTGCTGGGTTTTTAAATACATTTTCTTCCATTCTCAGGGCAAGCCAACAGGTCAGCATTTACTAAGTATCTGCTATTGGCTCAATATTTGGTTTCCTCATATGTGCCTTCAAAAATGACAATATATGCATTTCAAATGACCTTATGTATTAAAGATTTGAGATTTATTTAACATTTTTTAAAATTCTAAATGGTGGTCTAAATGTAGGCTGGGCTACTGTTAATATCTGGAAAAGGGTACATTTGTACACATGTATTACCAAACCAGAGTGAAGACTGATTACAGGTAGCCCACTCCTCAAACTTACCAGATTTTGGATATGTAATTATGAAGACATCATCATCTCTAATTTCAAAATCATCTAGATTTTCTAGAAAGTCAAGATCAGCTAGAGAAAATTCAAAATTATAGCCTTTAAAGTTCAACATACGTATGTCTGTGTTGTCCATACTTATTCACCTACAAATAAAAACAAAATTATTTTCAATTTCTTAGTAGTGCATAGTAATTACTAACACTTATTGAGTGTTTAGTATATGCCAAGCACCTTTTAAATGTCGTATGTGTCTCAACTCATACCATACTGAACAGTGTGCATATATAAATCACATAATCTTCACAGCAAACAAACATTCCTAGAGATTTTATCACTATTTTAGAGATGAGGAAACTCAGATACTAAAAGGATAAACAGCCATTCTTAAAACCCCAGGAGGGAGGTATTATCGTGATTCCACCCATAGACCTGAGGAAAATAAGGTATAGGTTGTTCAAGGTTGCTCAGCTAGCAGACCTGGCAGGATTTGATGCCAGACTATATGGCCACAGAGTCCATGCCTTCAATCACTTTACCTAATATAGTTCCTTAGTATTTTATATTTTTATTACTATAGAAATAGGAAATTCTTCAATAAGTACAACTTTTTCTTTTTCTTTTTTTTGGAACAGAAATAATCTGTTGTCCCTGAAAGAAGCTTCTAAGGCTTTGGGATCTGCATGCCATTTCAAATAAATTGTGGAATATACTATGTGTGAGTAATGCCAATTGGTTTTACTTTGGAGATATTTCCCTCATATAGTTGCAAGATATTGTGTGGTTATTATTAAATTTTCCAACTGGATTTTTATCAGAAATCCTAAAAAATTATAAATAAGAAAGTCAAAATAAAAATAGGAAGCAAGTAGTCTAAGTACACATCTGTTCAAAAATTGGACCAGCTAGACATCTACCTATTAGCTCCACATGAGAAATCTGTTCTTAAATGTTAAATTGATGAGGAAATCCCAGAAGTTCTAATAACACTAAGTGTAGAACAAACACATATTTTAGTTATATACTCTTTTAAAATTTCTTTGCACACCAAGAAAATGAATTTGTTAAAAGTTGCAAATATTACATTGTCTAAATTACATGTCAAGAAACAACACTTAATTCTCTTACAAACAATCTAACTCACCTGACCAATAGAGCAAAAGTCAGAGGTTAGACTTTTGCTGAGTAAGAGTAGAAAGATCACTTGCGTTAGAATGACCTGGGTTTTTGGTAAATGTTCATGTTCTACGCCCTATAATAGACTGATAGAATTTCTGGAGTGTGTGCCCTGGAAATATGCATTTTAAAGACCCTGCCAATCACACTACAAAAATAGGAACCAAAATACAGATCAAGCACTATTGGTGTTTCAATGGATGTTTCATCTCAACCTCCAGAGAAGCCTTTGTGGATGTTATTTGACCTCCAATTAGAAGATCCAGTTAAGGCCCTACTAACTTGCTAGAACTTTCCTCACTCAAGGTGAAGTCCAGGCAACCTCAACTATTGAGAACTAAGGATAGAAGAGACTGGCCGATAAATCAGAAAGAATATGTTTCAAGAGATAGGTGGAGTGTTATTATGACATTGGCATCATAGATTTTCCAGGAAAAACCTTGGATAACTCAGTCCTTGGAGTGTGGTGGGGAGGAATTTGTACTGTGTAACAAAGACAAATGGAAAAGTCCATGAAGTATGATGATGGGTTGAGAATGAAATCTAACCTGTATTAGCCAAAATCTATGGCGTCAATTGGCTACCATTTCTGACACAGTTAGAATTCCATTTTGCCTTGGTAGCAATTTACATTAAACATTTGGATGGTATTATGGCAAATCTAGTATTGTCAGAGAAGCTGACACCACACAGGTGGGTATGTAGCTACATGAGCATGTGCCCTTGAAGGCAGAGAGGCTGCTCTGGCATAAACAGACACTACAGAAAATTGAGAAACAAATTCCACAATATTCCCAGTCATGGTGTTTAACGGCAAAGCAAACCAGTTCCCACTCTCGAGCACACTGCTGTATATGAAGGTACTAGCTCTGTATACGAAAAGCAGAGATATGGAATTCTCACACAGATTTTTCATGCAAATAGCAGTTGATGATTTTTCTTTCAAAATAGTTGTCATCTATGCTCTTGTTGTCCTTACCTAAAAAACCCCTGAATCTTAATGTTAAAAGAACTATGTTTTGCTCACCACTATGTATACTATGTATTTGTCTTTGAAATATATTAGTGTCACTTTGATTAACTCGGTAACTAAGTATTGTTTCACAATGACTTGTGATTTTACAAAAGCAAGTGTTTTAAGACCTTTTGATATTTTTTCCAAACTTCCCCAAAATGGAATTCTAAATGAGATCTATTTCACTTTGAACTACTTCAGATATTTTCCAAAGGGCCCCTGGAACATCTCAACAGATGTGTTCCCTCTCTCAATAGATGTGTTCTCTCCTTATAATGAGAGAAATGAACTAATTAGGCTTATTTGATAAGTTAAATTACATCATAAGTATTATTACATAGTGATGCTAAGCCTTCTCAGTTATACATTATTAATATAATTGTTCCAGAAATTGTATAAGATTCCAAAAAGTCTGATATGTGTTGCTGCCAATGGGGAAAGGTACAGGTGAAGACCAAACAGTGTACATTAATGATTAACCAGCCAGCAGTGCTCTCAGAATCAGGGATTCACCCGAGAGGGAGGATTAGGCTGATGCTGGCCTAGGGCCTCAGGATAGACTGGCTCACCGCAAATAATGGACGCTACATGGTTCAACCAGCGCAAAGGGACTCAGGGCTGCAGGCTGGGCTCCTGTCGTGACCCTCATGCCCACTGATCTCCAGGAGAATGAGCGGAGTTGTTTTTATTCAGTAGCGCTACCGTTGGGCCTTTCCATGTTTGTGTGGTTTCTTATGAAACAGAACTGGGAAGAACGGAGTGTGAAGAACTGAGGCAATGAGTAAGGAAGGCCACATCTACAAGCAGTACCTAGATCACCTTTAAGGATCGGGTATTCTACAACATTCTCGACACAAATATAATTCACTGGTGCCTCGGTTTTCCAAGTCTCCGTGAGGAACATCTGGGGTCACCAGCGCCGCAAACCCAGCAGCAAAGGCTTCGGTTTCCGACTCCCCTGGGAGTGGACGGGCCGGGGCCTCCGCTGGGAGCAAGTTTATAGTTTCATCTTTTCTATTGTCACCTTTTACTTAGTAAAAACTTGATCCAAAACAAAGCTCTGATCTCTTTAATTGGAGAAATACTTACTGCTAAGAAAATAAGGGTTTAATGTGACAGAAATTTGACCTTGCAAGTATTCAGACTGCCTTTTTCTCACTGATTTATAAATGTAACATAAATGAATAATAACCCACTTCATGAAGACCAAGTATGTTAATGATTAGAAAGAATAATGTGAGTCAATAATTAAAATAAATAACTTGAGGAACTAAACTAAAACTTATGGTTGTTCAACTTTTAAGTTTTATGCCAATCTTATAACAGTGAAAAGGTGGGAAATTTACAAGCTTAAGACATTTTAGCACAATCCCTGTCCTATTATTTATTGACTGACCACTGAGCGATGTTGGCCCAGACTTAAATATAAAACAAGATTATTATTTTTTAAATATATCTTTATTGATTTCAGAGAGAAGAAAGGAGAGAGATAGAGAGATAGAAACATCAATGAGGAAAGAGTCAATGATCGAACCCGAAACCCGGGCATGTGCCCTGACCGGGAGTCGAACCCTGATCGCCTGGATCTCAGGTAGAAGCTCAACCTCTGAGCCATGCCCAGCTGGGCAACAAGATTTTTTAAAAAACCCATAAAACTTAGTCCAACACCAAAGACTGCATACTGCTGGGAAAATAGACTCTTCCATACAATTAGTTCTAGGAGCTCAGTAAACAATTAAAAACCAAACAAAGCAAAACCGGGAAGGGCGATTAATGCCAAAAAACAGAGTGGTTAACAGAAACTGTCTGAATGAACTCAGAGATTCTCTCTTGGAATCTGGTACATTTCGTTGAAAACTGGGTATTAGAGCTGGTCTAGATTCTGATCTCCTAGAGGTGGTGTTTTTCTTTTTTCCACAGGTCTTTGAAGATCTGCTCAGATTTGGGGCTTTTTGTTTTTATTCTTTTGTCTTTCTTTTCTTCAGATTGAATAATCTCGATTAAACTATCTTCATATCCCGAGGATTTTGTCTGCCAGATCGAATTTGCTGTTGAGACCTTCCAGTGATTCATGAAATAGAATGTATTTTTTAATAGGTACTGGGTCAATTTTTATTAACTGCTTTTCCCCCCTGCATATGCGGCACAGTTTCCTATTTTATGACACTTAAGATCCACTGTCTTAGCAAATTTCAAGTATGCAATACAGGATTAGCTATAGTACCCAAGCTGTGCATTAGACCCTCAAAACTGACTCACCTTATAGCTGAAAGTTTGTACCCCTGAACATCATCTCCCCATTTTCTTCAACCTTTGTCCCTGGAAACCAGCATTGTTTCTTTGTTTTTATTATTAGAATTTAAAATTTTTCCCATGTAAGTGATACCATACAGTAGATTTCTTTCTCCGTCTGGCTTTTTTCACTTAGCATAGTACCCCACCCCCCACCAAGTTCACTCACATTGTTGAAAATGGCAGGGTTTCTACTTCTGTATGCCAAGTCTGGAGGGTCCATGACCTGCAAGTGATGGATGTTAAGTCTGCTGTTATCTGGATGAAAGAGAGATGACAATAAGGCAGATTGTCTTTGGGGCAGAAAAAGTGAATTGACAGAGGTATTGCTGAGGTATTCAGAAAAAAGGGTGATAATATGCTATAATCTACAGATTTAACAAAGGAGACAGTAAACAAATCTACAGGAAGCTTTTCACTCATCTTGTTGAGCCCATCATTCCACCCACAGTACCCACAAGGAACAAAATGTTTACTAGCTGCTCACTCTGTACTAGACTTTGAGGTTTGTGGGAAAAACCCTGGGAAGGTTATCAACATATTTGACCGAAAGATCATATATCATTATGAAATAATATTAAATTATTTATTGACCCAAAGTGACAACAAAAGGTATTAAACACAAACAGAGGCTAGCAAAACTTTAGTTCTTAGTAATAAAGAACCTGATTACTGCAACATAATGTATAACTATTTTAATAATTCATAGAACCTTTGCTTTCTAGGCAGATACAGAAAAAACTCTTACCTTTTTTTTCCTTTTAATAGACTAGGAAAGAACCAAACAAATTCTCCATTAGTTCACTTTGGATATATAGATTTATTTATCTAACTAAGTTCATTATTCAACTTATCTATATTGTTTTCCAAGATTTTTCTTCATAAACCTTCTTACCCATTCAGAAATAACCAGTTTTAGGACAATTTATTTTTTTTCAACAAGTATGTTTGTACTTTATATCTTCTATTAGCAAACCCATGAAATTTCTTTCCAACTTAATTGGAATTCATAACTCTTAGACCTTAATTTTCTTTAGTGACAATTAAAAGTAAGCAATTAACTTTCTTTAGATTGACAGTTTTATGAACACATTTCATAACTCCTAGAAATAGGTTCTTTCATACTTCTATCTTCAAGAGACATACTTCAAATCAAGTACAAGATATAGTCATTTACAGATCCAAATCCACCGTCTAGCTTCTCTGCAATAAGAAGCCAAAAATAGGAAAACAGATCAATTAATATTTCAGTATCCTATTAGTTCAAATATTCAGATGTTTAATAATTTTTACTATTTAATCCAGCAAAATTCCAAAGTTCTAAGTCACCAAAGACTTTGGAAATCTATGTTTAGGTATGTATAATTACTGAAAAGTTTTACCAAAAATCCTTCATTATTTCCTTATATTTATTAGCTACTTCTTTAAAACTTCATGAAATTTTTAAAGTCAACTATTAACTGTCATTTTCTGGGCAAATTTTGTAACAGAAATAAATAACATGAATTTATTCCTGCAAATCCAGGCAAAACAAAATTATGTTTTATGTTAATGATTTCTAAAAGACATCAATTAAACTTACATCTCCCATTTGGATCCTTGGTGATTATTGCAGTCCTTTCATATGATTAAAAGTGAGCTGTCTAATGTTCTAGTGTCCTTGGCCACTTTTAGAAAGCTGGAGAACTGGCTGGGGAAATATCAGGCCCTGTGGCTTGGATTTAAAAATGCCTCACATTTTTCCTTTTGAGTTTCACTGTTAGGGGCAGGGGTGGGGTGAGACCTTTTCCCCCTGTTTGAACCATCAATTTAGATTCTTTCAGAGTAGAATTTTTATCATGTAACAACATGAAATCTTGCACATAAGAAATCTTATCCCATTTACTAGACCTCTGGCAAAACAATTCTGATTAGTCATTGACTTAAATTGGCCAGTTAGTTAAAATACGACCTAATGGACCCTGATGGAACCAAGACTAAGTCACTTGTTTCAAAAGAAGAAAAAAAAAAATCCAAGGAAAGACAAGGTCAAAATAAATGAATTACAAAACAGGGATGATCAAAGCAAGTCCCCCAAAGAGAACAAAACAAAGAATGATTGTAACCCCTTTCATTTCAGACAGATGAGGGCTCTGAGAGAGCACTCAGAGCAGACAGACCAAGCTCTCAGGCAAACATGCCCTCCCACAGAGGAACTGGGGTTAAAGTCATAGTGTTATCCCCTGCCAAACCGGTACCACAGATGACCCGGTGCTGAGTCCCAGATGGTTAAGAAGACCAGAGGGCAGTGCTAGAGGACCCCTGGTGTGCACCCCAGTTTGACCTACCCAGTCAGACTTGGAGTTCATAGACTCCCCAGAGACCTGTTTCCTCTCACCAGCTAAGCATTTCAGGCAGCTAATGCCTTGAGGGGGAGATCAGGGAGAGTCCCTGAAATAAAGAAATCTCTGTAGTCCCTGTCATGGGGTCAGCCTGCCACCAGTAGCTGGGACCCTCAGCCCAGGCTCTCCAGGCCTTACCAGGGTCCACACAGTCCCAGTGTTGTTGCCAAAAATTGTAATTGAAAATCCGGATTCTGCTGCCTGCCACACCAAAAACCGAATTTGTGAGACAGGTGCTGGTTAAAGGAAAGAGGCTTATTCGGGTACCAGCACCACAAGAAGATGGGGGACTTTTCCCAGCCCTCAAAAACCCATCTTAAGATCTCAGTGTATGTCATGCCCCAGGTGACTGCTTCCTGCTGGGCTGAGTAGGAATGGTAGGGGATTGTAAAAAAGACAGGGAGACAGAAAGTGGGATCAGGAGGTTCACCGCATGCTGCTGGCATACAGGCGACACTAAACAGGCTTTGCAGCTTTATTTTATACAACGCTTGGTTATCTCTAAATCAGTCTTAGCACAGGATATTCAGCCTGGCCACAGCCACAGTTCCCCCAGGTTGCCCCCAGGCCAGGGCAAACCTGTTTGCTCCCATCTTGGTCTGCACCGCTCAGTGCTTCCTGATCCCCAGGGAGGAGGCTTAGCCTTTGGCGGAGTTTACAGCCAGCTCCCCACAAGTGCAGGCAGAAGTTTTTATAAGGAGGGGGAGTGAAATCAGAACAAAGACTTGGGGGCAGGGGGATGGCGAGACTTCTTTCCCGGGTCAAGGCAGCAGGGCTGCTCCTCCTGAGAAGGGGGAGTGTGGGGAGGAGAGGGGGCTGAGGGAGTGTTGCTTCCCAAAGTTTTCTCTCTGCATCCATTCAGCATTATTTCTCTCTCTCCAAACAGGACCTTGTAGTATTTGTTTTGTTTGTTTTATGGTCGTCCAAGAGTATTTTTTCCATTGCTTTTCAGAGAGAGTGGAAGGGGGGGGAGAGAGGGAGAGACAGAGAGGGAGAGACAGAGCGAGGGAGGGAGGGAGGAGGGAGAAGGGAGAGAGAAAGAGAGACAGAGGGAGGGAGAGAGAAACATCCATTGGTTGCCTCCCACATTGGCCCCAACTGGGGCGGGGATGGAGCCTGTGACCCAGGTAGTGCCCTTGACCGGAATTGAATCCGAGACCCTTCTGTCCCAGGCCGAGGCTCTAACCATTAAGCCAAACCTACTAGGGCAGGCTTTGTAGTTTTGTTGCGGACACCTGTGGATTTTGGAGGCTGGCACTGGGGATTCCCTCCTCCCCCCAATAGCCTTCTCTTAAGCTGTAAAAAGAAGCTAGGTGAGGAACAGTAACACATGGTTTTATTTACTCATTCTTAAGACAGCAGGTTAGCTGCAGCCTGAAAACAAACGGAATGCATAGCCTTTTTATCACTTCCCTGGAATATAAATTTGTGGGGATATGTCTAGTTTCTTTCCTGTCCTCTCCCTTCCCCTAGTCATGGAGTTCCCCTTCTCCCCAAAACACACACAGACACACACACACAGACACACACAGACACACACACAGACACACACAGACACACACAGACACACACACAGAGACACACACACAGACACACACAGACACACACACAGACACACACAGACACACAGACACACACAGACACACACACAGACACACAGACACACACACAGACACACACACAGACACACACACACAGACACACAGACACACAGACACAGACACACACACACACAGACACACAGACACACACACACACAGACACACACACAGACACACACACACACACACACACACACACACAGAAATCCAGGTCCTGATGAAGAGCAGCAGGTGCCTCCAGCTGCGGCCTGAGCAGCTGCACAGACTTTCACTTCACTGTTTTACTTCCCAGCTCCTCTGCTAGAACAGCCACTGCTGCTGCCGCCTGTCCCCACTGCCACCAGACTCCCCTGGTTCCAGACACAGTCTCCTCCAAGATCCAATCCGCCCACTTTCAGATGCACAGGTAGATGAATGTCTTGGGTGTCCGGGTGTGCTGTGCAAAGACACTTGTTTGCTTATGATGCCCAATCAGCTATAAATCAATGAAGAGGGGAGTAGGAAGAACAACTTACATCACCACGATGCTGATGTCACTCTCAGTTTCTCTCTTTTCTATGGGGGTAATTGAGAACTTGAAAATAAGCAATCTCTTCTCTCTGGAATTTTGTCTTCCAGGGGACTGAGGTGAAGTTCAAATGCAGCACAATTATGTGGGGAGCAGGCTGTAAGCTGGCAAAGCCCTTAGAGTCCCAGAGGCTCCGCCAAAGGCTAAGCCTCCTCCCTGGGGATCAGGAAGCACTGAGCGGTGCAGACCAAGATGGAGCAAACAGGTTTGCCCTGGCCTGGGGGCAACCTGGGGGAACTGTGGCTGTGGCCAGGCTGGAGAACAGTGACATCCTGTGCTAAGAATGATTTAGAGATAACCAAGGGTTGTATAAAATGAAGCTGCAAAGCCTGTTTAGTGTCGCCTGTATGCCGTCAGCATGCGGTGAACCTCCTGATCCCACTTTCTGTCTCTCCTGTCTTTTTTACAATCCCCACCGTTCCCACTCAGCCAGGCGGGAGGAGTCACAGGGGATGTGACACAATTATTACTTGGAAAAAGCAGGGATGCAGGAAAAGTTGGCAGGGACCATAAGGCCAGGTTCTAAGGAACAACTAGAGGTGCCTGCTTTTCTGGACAGAAATAAGCAGTCTGGGAAACACACTCTGTCTTTAGCAAAAGGGACTAACTCTATATGAACAAAAAATTCTCATTAAGTGGGAAAAATGTATTTGTATCACATGGTAATTCAGAATAAAATTCACGCACATCTCATTCTCCCATTCACAACCGCAACACAAGCTTGGGCATGTGCTTACTTTTGCTTGTTTTTTTCAACATAAAAAATATGGAACAATAAAAAGAAAAGACACTCAGCTTGTTCCAACACGATCTTTTGGATATAACTATCACTTAATATTCTCCAAGTATCGCTGCAGGACCTGCGTGATTGCCATATTCACAGGCATCTCTCATAGAGTATTCCCTTTGCTCATCCATTAGCTAAATGATTTCTTCCCTAGAAGCTGCCTCCCAGCACTGATTCAGATACAAGCCAAGGTGTTAATTATATTGTCTTAATTCTCCAGCAATCCCATAAAAGGGTTACACTCTCTGACTCAGCCGTTTTGTTTTTTTTGGGGGGGGTGGGTATTTACTATTTTCTATAACCAATCTTGTCTTGTTCTCAAATCTTCCTTCCCACTATAAGAAAATTTAAGCCTACAGATTAAAGATCACATGTCTGTTTCAGCGTTAGACAGTGACTTGAGTAAATTGAAAGATGATTAAAACTTCCTGTCAGGGCAGTTTCGCCCTTTTGGACAGATCTTCCCTATTTCTCCTTCCCCAAAGGGCAAGTGACAGGGAAGAAGCTTAGTGTCCACATATGGTGGAGGGAGGCTCTTCTAGTCTGGCCAAGTCCTGTGTTCTGAGCTGTGCAGGCCTCCACGAGGACGCCTCCCATCCACCGGGCCACCCCACCCAGGTGTCTGTCCCAGGAAACTGGCAGCTACTGCTGGTGACACGGGTCTTCCTTCCCTCCTGTCTCAGGATCTTCCTACTCAGGAGCCTCCCTACCCCTAGCGCAGGCCTCTTCTTCTCCGATTCTCTTAGCACTTCACCTCTTTAGAGAAGCTTAATAGAAGTTTTTGTAAAAGTATATTTTTATTGATTTCAGAGAGAGCAAGGGAGAGGGAGAGGGAGAGAGAGAAATATGAATGATGAGAGTCATTCATTGGCTGCCTCCTGTGCGCCCCCTGCTGGGGGTCAAGCCTGCAACACAGGCATGTGCCCTGACTGGGAATCAAACCTCCGTCTCCTGGACCCTGGTTGATGGTCAACCTCTGAGTCACGCCCTGCCCAGCCCGGCTAGAACTTCTTATACTCTAGAAAAACAGTCCTGCACCTCAGCATACCCCCACCTCTTTTTCTCTCTCTTTTTCCACAATACTCTTTGTTTGCTAAAGTGGTTAGATGGCTTTTTTGACAGCCATGAATGTTCAACAGAACACCAGAAATGTATGCAGGATTCAGAACAGTTTTTCATGTGGCGGAACTGATCTCACACCAGAAGATGCCTAGTATCCCTGGCCTAGCATCCCTGGGTTGGGTAGCTTATCAACAAGACACTCATTTCCCACAGTTCTGAAGGCTGGGAAATCCAAGACTGTGATACCAGCGGCCTCACGTCTGATGAGAACCTGCTCCTTGGCTGTCTTCTCACTGTAGCCTCACAGGGCAGAGGGGCAGGTGAGCTTGCCAGGGCCTCTCTGACTAGGGCGCTAACCTTTCTCATCACCTCCCAAGGACCCACTGCCTGGTGTCACCACCTTGGGTGTTAGGGTTTCAACACATGGATTTCGGGGACACACAGACATTAGTCCACAGCAGTGTACTTCACCATAATCTGATTGTGTAGGGCAGGCAGGTGGATATGGTGACGTGGGAAAGCTGAGATTTGCAGACAAAGCCCTGGGGAGAACTTTGCTGGTAACTGACCAGTTTTGAATGTGTTTCTTAACTTTCCTTTTAAAATAAATTTTGCATATTAAGAAAGTATTATAATCCCCACCTTAGAGGAAATTGAGGATCAGAGCTTAAGTGAATGTTTTTCAAGCTCCCAGTTAGAAGAGCCTATGATTCCAATTCTCACCCTTTTTGACCAGAACCATCTATATTTTCATACTAAGCAATGTGTTAATTTCCAGTAGTGAACTAAAATATTAAGTATCAAATATTAAATCTTCACTTTTTCCCCTTGTGCTCAAGCTCCCTGGGGCAGGATCAACGTGTGCTGGTTCATCATCAATGGAGCACCAATATCAGAAACAGAAATCACAACCACCCCATGTAAAAATAGAAAGACAGTTCTATCTTAAACAGAATCCTGTAAGATTAGTTCATAACAGTGAGGAGAGAGACATCAAATGCCTACCTTTGAGAATGTGCCTAACGCCTTCCTTCAATGTCATGTTCAAGGGCATTAGCATCAATATTTGCCTTTTAAAACACTATCAGTAACAGATCCTAATGTCTTTAGGGCCTTTAGATGGAAATGGAGCTGTCTGATAGTTTAAAAACAAAATTTAAATGTCAGAAGATACATCCAAACTAAAATAAGGACGTTTTTAAAAAAAAGTATCTTACAAGTACAGATGAAAAAGGTTCTAACCCATATTTTCAAAATAGTCTAAGTTCCACAAGAATCAATCTATTAAAAATAGCATCAACTTTGGAGGTGATTTATTTTAATGATTATATACCATTTCAATATGTTTGGACTGGTATGGTCAAAACCAATAGCTTATTTTTTAACATCTTGGGTTACGTGGCAGTAGCCCACCCATGCTCATGTTTTCGGGTCCTTAATTGCTTTGGTTTAACTGTCTGCTTGAGGTTGGCAACAATACGGCTTCATTTTGCTTGTCCTCTGAGCACTTTCATTTGTGGGAAGAAGACTCCCTTATGTGACAGAGTTCCACAGGGTTCCACCTCCAGGCCTTTCTACCTGATGATCTAGGGATGGAGGCCAGGGAACCCTGATGCCTTTTGGAATTACCAGGGACTAGGCTGAGGGGAATGAGGCATTTCCTTACCCTGGGTAAGATATATGCTCCAGTTTGAGAACCTTTGGTTAATTCGCAGAATACAAAGCCAACAGTAAAGTTAATATTTAATCTGGATGAAAGCACTTGAAAGTATCATTAGGACCAACCAGCTTGTCTTTGTTTCCTGCATTAGCTGGTGAACAGTATTACATTCCTCAGTGATAGCTTTGTGTCAAATGATTGGATTTTAACCATAAGAGCTGACTCCAAATATAAACGTGGGATCGATATGGCTGTTTTTGGGCATGTGGAATATATGCACTTGTGAACGGAGGCAGCTATTCGCAATAGCACAGGGATTTCTCATGAGGTGAAGATTGAATCCTCCAAATCTGCAGTGACTGGATGACTTGCCTGAAGCCTGGTTCTCCCACCTGGAATCCCCGACTCAATCATTCCAATAATTCCGAAAGCCTCACATAGGCATGGATGTGGAATGCGGTTCTCTTGTAGACAGAGTACAACCCCAAGGATTCAGACCCCTTCATCCGGGTTTAGAAATGTAGGGGGCATCGCAACATAGACTTCACAACCGTAGGACAGTGCTTCCTAATCAGGAGTGTGCATCACAACCACCAAGTCACTGGCATGAGATGTCACTGTTTTAAGATTCAGATTGAGGCTCTGGGTTTATTAACCTAAACTGAGAAGGGCCTAGAAGTACACACTTTAATAAGTCCACAAATGGTTCTGATTCAACTACGACAGGGCTAAAGTCCATTTTATTCCTGACTACAATATGGGCTTCTGGTTTTGTTAAGACTTCAATTTATCATGTCCAAAGGCTAGAATTCAGAGGTTGAACGCTCTTTTCACCTCAGTCTTCTAGTATTTTATATAAATGACAACACTCGGAATCCAAAGCCACCACTGCCTCCAGCACAGAAACTCTGAGTTGTTCCAGCTCCTCACACGTGAGCCCACACCAGAGCCCAGCGTCTCTCCGAGTCTGCAGGGATGGCCGGTCTCTCCAGCACTAAGTGACTTTAAATGTGACCTTCTTCCCACCAATAAGAGCAACTCAACATTGTATATTTGAAATTTTAAGGTCAGTTTATTAAGCTCATTGATGAAAGCCTTCAGAAGAATATTCTCCTGAAAATTATTTTTTCTTAGAAAAAAAGAAAGGAAAGTCAGCACCCTCTCAGCACAGCCACAGATGCTGTGGCGGTCAAGCCTCTGCAGACGGACGTCCATCAGTCGGTTGAGTCGCTCTCTGGGTCAGCAGGATTATAGTCTGGATCGTCAGCCTCATCCTCCAGCTCCAAGTCATCCATCTCCTGGAACAAAGACTCATCCACCTCCACACTGTTTCCAGCTGCCAAAGACAGAAGATTTCACCTTCACTCTTATACTTAGGCATGAAAGATACAGACAGAAACTTCTCCACATGCGTGGGAGGTGATGAAACTTAAACTGCTGCAGCAAATCACACCAACAGTGGTCTGCAATGGTCAGCAGACTCACACATTTTAGGAACAACTTCATGCTTCTAGTTCACAGTCTAAAAAATCCAGTTATAAAAAAAGCCTTTCTAGAATGAACGATTTATGCTGTGGCATGTGACAAGTTGAAGACAATGATATGTCCTGGTTATACAAAGTTCATGATCACTGACGAAGGGTCTCATACCAGGAGCTTATCTCTTCTAATCCTGGCAGATATGCATATCATTAAAGCTCAGCTGTACTTGTTATTTAGGTGATAGATTTAACTTCATCTTCACTGTCACCCAGTTCGCCTTGTAAGCAATGGCATGCCTTTCCAAGATGCCCACTGTCTAAGCCATATAGGAAACAATACCCAGGCTTTCATTAAATATCTTCACTCTTCAGTCTGTCTGAAGTATATAAAGGCAGGATATAACAGTACTCTTATGCCCCAAATTGTTCACCTTCCTTCCCCCTCGGGCCCTAACCCACTGATGTTCAACTCAATAAAATAAATCTTGCATATGAGGTCAGTAATCAAATACAATTTGCTAAGTCCAAGCCAAAACATGACTGACTCTGTCTGACAGAGGTAGTGAAGGTTTCACAGAGCAGAGGACCTCTGAAACATCTTCCTGATACATTTGGATCCACCAAGAAGAAAAGAGGCCAGAATGAAGCAATTCTAGGCAGAAGTATATGTCAAGGCAGACAGACAAGTGGAGACACTGAATACTTCTATCTAGGACATAAGATTCTTGAGGAAAACTATCTGGACACAACAGATGAAGAAAGACTGAAGAATTGCTTAGGCCAAACTTTCCTCTGAGCAGAAGAGAACCAAAAGATTTTAAGGAGACAAATGTCATGTGGTTTTAGAAATAACACCTCAGAGACAGTGACAATAGGATTTGTAAGGTCACTAGAAAGAGGACGAGACTGCTGCAGGGATATAATTTAAGAGGCTACCACAAAAGGCCAGGTGAAAATGATAAAACCTGCAATATCAGGAGAAAATAGCTGAGAAGACATTTTAGCAGCAGAATCCACAATCTTTGGTAAGTTATTGGATGTGAGGAGATATTTGATCTATTAGACAGGGAAAGAAGTCAAGAATGCATGAAGATAGTAAAACAGTAAGACTTCTAAAGTACAAAGGAGAAAGAGACAAAGCTTTTTGGATCTAGAATTTCTCAACAAAATAGGAGGTAAAACGAGCCCTTAAAATGAGAAAGGGATAGATGAGGACAACCTTGCTGATTGTTTTGAGACTATAAAAATCTTGCAGCAAGAATATAACAAAATGTATTTTACAATGGGAAATACACTTAAAAACGTGAAAAGGGCACAGCGCTCAGGTTGAGAAGCATGGCTTAACAGTGAGCCACGTCAACACTGCTGCCTAACCTTCTGCAGCAGAAAGTCCAGGACCAAGGTTGAAAGGCCAGATGCCAGCGGATCCCCAGATGGGCATGACAGAAGGCTAACGAAGTGCAAGGTGCCATCAGAGGTGTGGCGCACGGAGCAGAGTTTAAGAAACACACATCAGCCAGAAGCTCCGTGAAGGCACGGAATTTTTCTATGCTATTTTCTGCTGTATCCTCAGCAGCCAGGATGGTCACTGGCCATAGGTGGGGTACAATAAATACCTGTGGATGGATGGATAATGCACAGACGGAAGACTGAAAGAGGGTGAGAATTAGCATAAAAAGGAGAAGCAGGAAAGCGTAAGGGACCAGATGCTCTAAAGACAGTAAGAGCGGTATGAAATATAAGATTTTTGGTTAAAGGGCAAGAGGAGCTCCAGGTTTGAGGTTTTTATAAAGCTTCACTATAAACCATGGAATAGTTTCCATACATTTATGATGCTAGAAACTTGAGGAAAACAGGTCACCTAAATCAGTGGCCTCGTTTATAAGTTGTTAGAGGCTAATGTGATCATAAACGTTTATCTATTGCTATCTTCGATTTTGCTTCAGTTATTAGAAAACTTGAATACACTAATATAGTTTAACATATAAATTTATCAAACATTAGAATTTGTTTTTCAAAATGTATTTCTTTAAACCCTTGGGAGGAGAGATTTACTATATTGTTATCACTCTGGTTTGATATTAAAAACAGTACAATATGTACATGTGGAATTCTGGGAGTATCTTACCCTCCTCCAAGAACTGGATATCAGATGTGTCAAGATTATGATCTGTTTCAAATAGCTGTTTCCCTAAAAGAAATAAATAGGTTTAATTTGAATGGCGTAGTTTTCTCCATCTTCTCTATAACCCTTTAAAAAGTGTAATAACCCAAGAAAACAAGTCTGAAAATCTGTTTTCTGTGAATTTCAATACATCTATGGACTCAGCTAAGAGACGTATGAAACGTATTTGCATTAAAATGGGACAACTGATAACCTAGTCTGCCTCAGAGTCCTAGAAAAACAAATGGGTTTGACTCTATCACTTTTAAGGTTTATAATCCTAGAAGTCATGGTAGCTGTATCTCAAGATCTATCCAAAGCAATATTTAGATAAAAGATAATCCATAAATATTAATTATAATTTTGTGTGAAGATACATCATCATGTAGAGTGAATGCTTTCTCTTTTTGTCCCATAGATGCCTAAGTATATCTTCTCATAGCCCTAGTCAGGTGGCTCAGTTGGTTGGAGCATCGTCCATGTACCAAAAGGTTGCAGGTTCGATTCCGTTATAGGGCACATACCCACGTTGTGGGTTCGATCCCCAGTCGGGGCATGTGCAAGAGGCAACTGATCTATGTTTCTCTCTCATGTTGATGTTTCTTTCTCTCTCTTTCTCTCTCTCTCTCTCTATCTCTAAAATCAGTAAATATATCCTCTGGTGAGGATAAAAAAGAATTTCTTATAGAAACCTGTCCAAATGATCCCCTTGTTGTATCAGAAGTAACTTGGGGAACCGGAAACAGAAGCAAGGCATACCACTTAATTTATTTTTTCCTGCTTGTTCTTCTTCTTTCATTCGTTTCTTTTTAATTTCCAAGAGTTCTGCATCAAACTTGGCTTTCCAACTTAAGAAATTCTCAATTGTAACAGGAGTGCCATGAAATAATTGCTTGGAAAATAGAAAAGATATGTCACCGGATAATTGAGACAACAGTTTAAAAAATAAGGCTTAATGATTTCCTGGACCAGGGGTGGGGAACGTCTGGCCTGAGAAGTCATTTGGTCTGGTCCTGCCAAGGCAACTGCAGGCGGGACTTGAAATTCAATGAATCTAGGAGCATTTTTCATAGCTAATTTTTAAGTTGATAATTTTGTATGGCCTGCGAATGATGTTACAAATATCCAAATGACCCTTGGCAGAAAAAAGGCTCCCCACCCATGTTCTAGACAAAAGAATATAGCCACTTACAGGAGAAAAACAGAAAACCTGTTTCAAGTTTTGAAGTATTTAATCTGGTATCTGCCTGCACTGGCTACTCTCATTGGTTTTGGCAATTTATTCTGGACAAGTCCATTTATAATTTTTATTACAAAAAACAAAGATAATATGCAACGTATCCCCATTGCTAGTCACTATTCAGAAGAAAGTTGTTGCTGTTAGCAGTAATGTTTTGAATACATATCAATTTAGAACACTAGCATCATAGCTTATCTTTTTACTTCATTTCAGAATTTTGTTTTCTTTATTTTAGTAAATACAGTCCTGTGCCACATAACGATGTTTCAGTAAACAATGGACCCCCTATATGACAGTGGTCCTATATAAGATAACGAAGTAGAAAAGTTCCTCTTGCCTAGTGACCTCGTAGCTGTCCGAATATCATAGGGCAATGCATTATGTGTGTGTGGTGATGCTGATGTAAACAAACCTATTGTGCTACTAGTTGTATAAAAATATAGCACATACAATTACATACAGTACATACTACTTGATAATAATAAAAACTGTTACTGGTTTATGTATTTACTATACTATACTTTTTATCGTCATTTTAGAATGTACTCTACTTATATAAAAAAAGCTTGCTGTAAAACAGTATGTCATGTTACACCAGCAGCAGCCTCATACATCTTGTTTACCAAGTCTCTTGATTGCAGCACTTTCTCCTGTGCTTGATATAATCTCATGCTGTTTTATAAATTTAGTGCAGCCTGTGTGCTCAGTGTTTATAAAATCTAAAGCATGTATGGTAATGTCCTAGGTCTTCATATTCACTTGCCACTCACTCACTGACTCACCCAGAGCAACTTCCAGTCCTGCAAGCTCTATTAATGGTAAGTGCCCTGTACAGGTGTACCATTTTTTATCTTTTATACCACATTTTTATTGAACTTTTTCTATGTTTAGATATACAAATACTTAACTATTGTATACACAAATGTGTTATAACTGCCTACAATGTTCAGTACAGTGACATGCTATACAGGTTTGTACCTAGGAGCAATAGGCTGTACCATATAGCCTAGGTATGCAGTAGCTATACCGTCTAGGTTCATAGAAGTGCAGTCTATGTTCACACAATGAAGAAATCACCTGACAATGCATTTCTCAAAATGTATATCCGTATTAAGCAGTGCATGACTGTATGTAAGTTACTCTGGTGGGGGCTTTATTCATTTTAAACTCTATACCATAAGTGAAATAATTTATATTTCTTGATCTTACCTGCATGAGCTTTACTAAACTTTACTGACTATTAATCATTACTTATGTTATGCCACCAACTAAATGAGGGACTTCCAAGATTTTACTTATAAAAGCTTTACTTTCATTTATTTTTGTGATTTCCAAAAAAATTAACAAAAAATCCCAAACTCAAAACAAAAAATACCAGATTTAGAGAATAGTGAAGGAAAACATGGCTTTTAATGTACCTTTTCGGCTTCTTCTGCTTCTTTTTCTTTTTGTTTCTTTTCTTCTTCTCTTCTAGTTTTTATTTGATCCACTATTTCATTTAATTTTTCCTGCACAGCTGTCACTAAAGTAAAGATCATCACCATACCAAGGTTTTCTTCTGCCTATTTAACAACAACAACAACAACAACAAAGAGGTTATAGTGAGAAGCATACTTCTCAAATAAAAACTAAGCAATAAAAAAAGTGTTTCAGCATAATAACTAAATTCTGTACATTCATAATATAATTACTCAGTTATATATCAGTTGAGACACTTGGATAAATGATTATTTAAAAATTAAACATAATTTTAATAAGTCATGTAATTTTTCATATCCAACCTAAAATAGACATTTCAGTAAATTCTGTTTAATAATCATAAATGTAGGTAGAATTCAGAAAACCTTTCCTACAGAAGCTAGTAGCATCAGTTCTCAAGCATGTTGTCATTAATTTAGTTCCTTTTGGATATTTTAAGAGCTGTGACAATGAACTGAACTGTGAGGCCAGAGCAATTTTCTAATATAATAAAATAACAAATATTGTAGGTAGTTCTGTGATTTATTTTTATCTACCTTTTTTCTTTTGATTTGAAATGGTTCAAAACCAAATATAAAAACATCTCTGGCCTGGCTGGGCGTGGCTCAGCAGTTGGGCATCGACCTATGATCCAGGAGATTGTGGTTCGATTCCTGGTCAGGGCACATGCCCAGGTTGCGGGCTTGCATGCAGGAGGCGGCCGATCAATGATGACTCTCTCATCATTGATGTTTCTGTTTCTGTCTCTCCCTCTCCCTTCCTCTCTCTGAAATCAATAAAGATATATTTAAAAAAAAAAAAAAAGGCATCTCTGACTCACGAAAGGGCTTTAGTTCAAAAGCTACCTGGAAGTTGGTCATTTGAAGGCATAGTAAAATAAAATAAGATATCTTGTTTATAAGATAGGTTTCCTATCTTATTTCTGTGGATAAACAAGACCAAAAACAATCCAAAATTTACAAGCCAGAATCTCTGTCCTAGAAGCTAAAGAGATTTCCAAGCATTCCTTTGACAGGGCTGGCCTCAGAAGGGTCTGAATAGTATTTCATCCCCTGGGCCCTCCGTGAGTACTAAGCTTCAAGCCAGCTCCTGCAATCCTCTGCAATGAAGCTTCTCTGTGTGTTTTCATGCTAATCATCCTCAATCTGACTCTAAACAAACTTCTCTCCTGAGTGCCAACCCATATGAAAACTGACCACTGGACAGTGACTTGGACGTCACAAAGGCATCTCAACACGGAAACTATCATCTTCTCCACAAAACCTATTTCTAAGTTCTCCATCTCAGAGAATTGCACCACCATCTATCCAACCTGAACACTACCACCCCATCTTAAACTCTAGCACCATCTCTTACCTATTTGTATATGCCATTTAAATTTGCCTACTGTTCTCTGTCAATACTCTCATCAGACACCATCATCTTTAGCTTGGAATATCACAAGAAATACCCAAGTGGTCTTCTTAAAACCTGACATCAACTTCTCTGACCATTCAATACACACACAAAACTCATTTAGTCAGTCTCCTGCTTAAAAACTTCTCAATAGCTTTCCAAACCAATCAGGAGCAAGACCGTACTTTTTAAGCAGTTTAGAAGACCCTCTGGGAATTAACCTTTTAAATTCCATCACATGTAACCATAAACCTCAAAGTCTAAGCTTAAGTAATTTAGTAAGACTGAAAGCTCTGGAAGGAAATAATGATCTCTTTTCTCTCCCTCCCATGACCCTTAAAGGCAAGCTCGTTCCTCTACCCTGAAACTCTTCTGCTCTCTTTACTGCCTGGCAAACTCTTTCTTCGGGTCTCAGCTTCCTCTAGGAAGGTGCCTCAAATCTATGTCCATTCGTTCACTCCTGTACCTCACCCATCAGAGCACTTTTCACAAAGAATAATGACATCTGGTTTGCCAGTCCATACTCCACATCAGAGTATAAAATCTATGACAGAGAAGATGGTGTTGATGGTGTCTGTCTTAGTTATCTCACTTAACACTTGATACATTTCAAGAACAAATACCAATAGGATCTCTTTTCAAAAAGTTAATATTCCAACAGAAAAGCAAAAAAAGAATCATTCATATAGAATGAAACTATTCATAAGAATGAAACTAGACAACCAGAAGTCATAGGTAAAGACTTCCACATCACTATTTATTAAAGAATTTCAAATTATGATTTTATATTATTTTTACTTTGTCATCATTTGTTTCGTTCTCAATGAAAATACCTAGGTTAGTAAATGTGGGCAGACACCCTCAGTTGCTATAGTGAAATCATAACTTGGCACAACCATTTTGACGGTCAACTTGGCAGTGTGTATAAAATTAAATATGCGTACTCTTTAATCCAGTAATCTTACTTCTGGAAGACTCTGGACAAGTACACTCATCATAATTCATTCTTTAATTAAAAAAAATAAATCTGAGTGTCTACTATGTGCCAGGTTCTAGGAATTCAAAGGAGACAATGCTCTAAGGATGTGCAAATAGTGACATATAAAAATATTCAAAGAATTATATATTATAAAGCAGGCAAAAATAAGAATTTTAAGATGTTTCAAAAATTATGTGTAATTACACATACAGTGAAATCCTATGCAGTTATCAAAAATAATGATTCATATATATGCTTATTAAAACGGAAAGATGCCACACACTGTAATGTGAAAAAAAGGATGTTATAAAACATTATGTATAGAATGATCTACCTTGGGGTGGGAGAGGGACTATGAATATAAGTATAAGAAGAAGTCTGAACTGTATCACACCAAAATGTTAATAGGCAGTTATATCTGGTTGGTGAGATTAACAATAATTTCTATTTTCTTTTTCATGTTTTTCTGTATTTTTCATGAGTATTTTGTAATATGAATTTACTATTTTGATAATTCAATATTAATTCAACTATTTTTAGAGGAAAAGTGCAAATATTCCCTCAATACATCTGATCTCAGATAAGTATTAGAAAGAAATTTTTTTAAAGGAAGGAGTTGAGTATGAATAAAATATAAAATGCAAGAAAATAAATCACTTAGATCAAAATAACTTACATTAATACATGACTGACTGAATATAGCATACTGTCCCAGGTTCTCTGCAATGTTTTAAATGAAGCATGTTATGCCAAATGGCACTATAATTAGTGTAATTTCATACTGGGTAACAGAGAACAGGATTCAGGATCAGCATAAATTCATGTTTGATATATCTTCTTTCTCTTTTCATTTGCTAATAGCTCCAGATATTTTAAAAATATCAGCATTAAGAATACCAGTAGTCCTTGAAATATACAAGTTACATTTAAGGTGGAGACATGTTTTCTGTTAATTCTTCATAGAACAAACAAACAAAGCTAGGACTTTCTGATTTTAAGATGGTAAAGATTTTGCTTGTCCCACCCACTCGCTACTCTGAAGAACACATGAAAACTCTCTACCCAAGTAAGAGACAGCTTTAAATACCTGCCAAGTCCAGACTGTAGGTAGCCTATCCCATCAGAGAACTAGCCAAATAAGAACTTCTAATACCCATTTTTTCTTCCATATAACCTCCCCTCTTGGAGATGTCATAAACCCTTGTTGCTGTCTGTAAGTTTAGGGAGAAGAAAACATAAGAAAAAACAAAATCAACCACCAGTCCTCTTCCCAGATTGTAGGCAAGTAGCCTGCAACAGGTCAGAGGGGTTGGAAATTTTCTTTTCAGTTGGAATTTTTAACTGCACATGGGACTCGATATTCTGAGAACCTAATTGAAGCTATGCTTATACCTATCACACATTTTATACCTGAAAGTCATGGGGCTGACTGTGTTTCAGACAGGTATAGGGACAACTTCTCTTACCCAAAGTTTAAAGGTAGAATGGAAAACAAATTATATATATATATATATGCGCGCGCGCACACACACACACACACACAATGAATTCTGCTTTTTCAATGTATTAATTATACATATTTAACTCTTGCAACTGATGTATAATACTTAAGGACAAAAAAAATAATGCCATTACAAAACCTGTTATTCCTTACCTGTAATGCTAATAATTTTAAAATACTTGAGACATCATTATCTTCTAGATTTTCCTGCGAGAATATTTCATAAAGGGGGGCTTCATCTGGATATTTCTCACTGTATGTAAACTTGAGGGTAGTCTGGACAGCTAAAGACACAAGATAAGAGTTTGCTATGAACGCCCTAAAATGTAAAGTACAGAGACATCAACATTTTTGTTGAATCAGTAATTAATTTATAATGTGTCAATTCCACCAAACTGCAACTAAACAGATGTACAAAATATTTTCTGTCAAAACCTATTAGCCACAAAAATCCTTTGTCTAGAGTTTGCCTTTCTTATAACTTACACTTCAATTATCAAAACATGATTTGGATGAGTTTAACTCAAATCTAAATCACTCTCCATGGGGGGGGGGGAAATGACACAGACACAACACTTTAAAATATTTTGTTTTAATTTTTGTGTATGATGTCAATAAAGAATGTTATAAGTCAATGGATATAAAAAGATTACACTGTTTTTGAGCATTTAAAAATTCATTTTATTAACCTTTCTATTTTTATTGCTAAAAAGCGTTCTGGTTTTTTAAAATTTATTGATTCTACTATGTGATATAATAGACATTTATTCACCATAAAAAAGTTAGTAATACACTAAAGTAAAAATAAAATCAATAATAATCCCATCACCAGGAAGGGATCACTATTACCATTTTGGTATATTTAAAGTATAAAAGTATTCTTACAATTTTAAACAAAATATAAAAACTGTCCATGTTGTGTATGAGATTTTATACATATAAATAAAAATATTACCCATATATAAATATACTATATGTAAATAACTGTATCCAACATCCTTTAATTCAGATTTCAGTATTATCTCTATGCTAACCTCATTTTCAACTGTATAAAACAGATTTAGCAAGTATTAACACTAAAATTGGTGTTACATGGCTAAATTTTAGTTAACAGGAAAAAAATCCTTGGGGTTAATATCAACTTACATTATGTTTTTATCAAATTACAATATTTTTTTTTTACTGATTTTTAGAGAAAGGGAGAGGAAATGAGGGAGGGAAAGAGAGACAGATGGGGAGAGAGAGAGAGAAACATCCATTTGCTGTTTCACTTATTTATGCATTCATCTGTTACTTCTTGTATGTGCCCTGACCAGAGATCAAATCTGCAACCTTGGTGTATCAGGGTGACACTCTAACCAACTGAGCTATACAGCCAGGGCTCAAATTATAATATTAATTGAACTAGACTAAAGGTAGAAATGAACTTCAGATATTGCCGCTCCCCCAACATCTGCCAAGTTTAAATTAATTTATTTAATTTTAATTTATTAGTTTTATAACTGCCTTATTTAATTTGTATATCTGTCATAGTTTTATAGTTGTATAATAGAGGTTTTACCTGGCTTTATACATATATATTTAAATAACAGTAGAATACCCATTCTAAAGACAGAGAGAAAAACATGCAAATAGGTATTTATCCTGACTAATACCACACAATCACTGAAATAGGTATGCATCCAGTCTTGTTTTGGCCAAAAGAATCTCTTACCTTTTCTCCATCTGCTGTATTGTTAATGTTTCTGTTTCACTTTTAAAAATTAAGTTCATTGTGTCAGAATATATCATGTTGACTTTCTATTTCTCTAGAAGTCATGTTTACATAGTATATCAACTAGAAACACACAACACTCACACTAGATCCTTAACAGCACCTTAGCATCTCTACACCTGCAATGCCCAGCACAGAATTGCTGTTGAATGAGTAAAATGCCTGAGAGGCTTAGAAAAACCACAGGTATTTTTTATGAGACTTACTTTCATCATTTTCTCCAGCCTCAGATGTCACAGTAATGGTGAAGCTGGGAGGATTTTCTGATAATACTGCAAGAAAATACAGACAGAGATTAAGTTATTAAGATGCTTTCCTCATTAGCCAAATATCACTACCCAGTCCAGGAAACTGATCCCTACACCTGAATTTCCATTTACGCAAATACAGACTAAATAGAACATTCAAGTGATAAAACACATCCATCAAATTTCTATTTAAATCTTGGGTTGTCTTTAATCTGGAAAGAAATACCTATAGTAGGTACCCTCCTGGTGTTTTATCAAATCAATTAAAATAATTAAGTAATTTACCTTTAATTCAAAATTTCCACCTACATATAGAAAATTATATTCTAAAAAATTCCCAAATGGAATGACAAAAAAGTTTGTTTCTTATTAGAAACTACTCACTGATAAATATTCAGTATTATCACTAATTTTATACCTATATATTCTGAAATACAATTCAGAATCTCCATGACAAACAGTAAATATTAATTTGTTTGAGTTTGTGTCTGCTAGCTAGCTCTTTCTCCCACAGCATCTCTAGAACCAAACTTTATTCTTTTGACAAATTACTGAGCCTCTATCATCTTTCATGGAATTATAAAACTGTCCATAAATCCAAACATCAAATTGCTTACAATTTATTAAGCAAGACAAGTCAGCTGAAACCTACGTAACTTTATTAACCAATGTCACCCAAATAAATTCAATAAATTTTGTTTTTAAAAGACAAGACACGTAAATCAACATTCACATAAATAAGAAAGCTTTATATACCATTTTACACCCTGATGTCTACCTATTCCCCCCACAACAATACTATAAAAACTATGAGTGCGCCTAGATCAGTGCCTGGCACTATCTAGAAACTCAATAAACTTTGGCTCAATGAAAGAGCTAAACTAATGGAATGAAAGAAAAAGACAAAAACAAAGAAAACTTGCATTCAGAACCATTAGAAGAATAAACACGGAAAATTCAAGCAACCCTTGAAGATGCTGAGTCGATGAGAAAAGCCTGTGCCTCACTCTAGGCCTGGAAAGCACTGGCCCCTGCCCTGTCAAGGGTGGTATCAGGTCAGCAGCCTCTTTCTGAAAGGAAAGAGCATGGGGATCTCTGAAGAAGTCACTATGGAAACTACTCAGCTTTCCTTACTCCATAACTTCTGAGGCCTTCATAAATATTCTTTCTCAATAAAAGTTTCAAGACAAATGCCTGCATTTTAATTGAAGTTTAAAAGTACTTAAAACAATGATGAACATTTATGATTCTTGAAAGGTTTTTGTCGGAAAGATAAAAGAATCACATTTTAAAAGGCGTCGGGCAGGCCAGTCCATGCTGAAAAAGTCCCTAAGCGGAAATTATAATAAAGCTTTTATGATTGGCCCTTTTTTTTTAAACAAACAAATGTGTGTAAAATATATTTGATGTATTTCACTATTTCTTTTCATGACCAACTTCAGCATTTATACGTCATGAAATATAAATATTGCAAGGACAGAAACAAAGGTTCAACCCAATGACATTCCAACTTACTACCATTTTCTAGGACTTCATGAGGCTGTAAGTTAGGGAATCACCTACAGCCAATAACAGCTAACATTATTGAGCATTGCTTTGTGCCTGTGCTGTGCTATGCATTTACATAAAGATCTGTTAATTCTCATACCAAGATCATGATTTTATACTGTTACCATACTGCACCAAACTTAAGACTATCAAGTATGAGATGTACCCTACTTTATGTACCACTAAGAAAAAAAAAGCTGCAATTAAACTGCGGTATGTAATCGATTATAAGACAAATGCACATTGGATAGATATTAAAATGTAAAAATATGTCTTAGAATCAATAAAATATTGTATCATCCCAATTTTATAGATGTGGGAACTGAGATAAAAGAGCTTTAAATAATTTTCCCAAGGTTATACAGGTAGTAAACTATGGAGTTTCATTAAAAAAAATTTTTTTTCCAGCTGAGAAATTCCAGGGAAATCATTTCAGCTAGGCTGTGAATTAAGGCATGTTGGTGAGCAGAGGTGAAGAAAGGAATGTAGGAGAGTAACACAGCAGCAGGGGTACAATGTGGGGAAACTTAAGGAATAAATAGGGAATAAAAAATTATTTCATTCGATGGAAATATGTGTGAGAGAGGAAAACTAGCTGGAAATATAGCTGAAAGTTTAGTTGTGGCCAGTAATAGGTTTTTGTTTTTAGCCACCGTAACATGGTCAGGATTGTATTTCTAAACATAGGAAGATAAACCTAGCAACAGGGCATAAAATGAGGGGAAACGCAGCTAACGGCAGGATGAAACTGGATAGCTAATGAAACTGTCCCAGCAAAGATAATGAGGTTATGAACTGGGTGGGAACCGATGGGAATAGCAGGGAACATGATGAGTGACACTGTGAATTTGCAGGCAGAGGACAGTGGGGCCACTAACAAAAATAAGAACTACAAAAGAAAAATCAAATGTGGTACAGTAAGGACGGGGCAGTTTCCGCTGGAAGTGCTGAACGTGCCATCAGAAACGAGCAAATGGAGCAAAAGAGAATTAGGCTTGAATTTATTTGGGAATGTTCACAGAGAGGTGATAGCTAAAGCCATTAGACTTGATGAGACTACTACAGAAAAAATGGAGAGAGAAATAAGAACCAACACCAGCTTTGTAAGGAATCCTAAACTTGGGGGAAACCCAAGAGATGGAAAAAGTGCCAGAGATTAAAAGAAAAGCAGCAGCCATGAGAGGTAAAAACAAGCTCAAGAAAAGACTAGTTTATTTGTAAACCACTCCAACTATCGAGATTCAGGTCTGACACGGCAGTGCCTACATGCACCTCCAATGTGTCTACAATGTGCACGTGTTTGTGCAGCTAGGTGGGGAGAAAATGGGCAATGAACCCTTGGCCTGTAAGATCACGTCTAAATTCCTAACAAGGTTTTGTGATCTGGCCCCTGCTTACTTGGCAGGTCTCATTTTCTGCAATTCCCACTTCTCACTTTACGTTCTAGCAATACCAACCCACTTGCCCACTGAACACATTTCGCTCCCTCAGAGTAATGCTGTGCTCCTTCTCTGTGCTCATTCATGTGTTAACGCCGCATCACCCCTCAGTTCTCCAAAACAACTCAGACCCTCTCCTCTCCCTATGCTCCAGCTGCACCCCATACATGCCTCCAGGAAAGTCATCACACTGTGTTGTTGTAAGTAAGTTATCCAATGTCTTTTCCCAGTATGCTGGGCTTCTAACAATCGCATGTGGTCAGTATCTGGTAAATGAGGACATGGGGAAGGTAGCAAGAACATCTTTAACTGCCAGACCTTCAGGGTCAGACAGAATAAGGAGGCCAGATGAACAAGAAAGAAGTTGATAAACCATTAATCCATAAGAAATCATGACGAAAGGCATGTTCATTGAAAGCACAGGAATGCAAGAACTATGAGCTACAAAGTTTATGGACAGAAAGAGGAATTTCAGAGGCCAGATGTTTGAAGTGGCATTTCCAAGGTGTGACTATGCCCCCATCAGTTAAAGAAAATGGAAATCAAAACTGTTTGTTGATAAAGACAAGGAACTGTGAAGCCATATTAGAAGAATCAGAAACTAATATGGTAACTTTCCAGTAAAGAGTATCTCACATTAATTTAACAGTTATAAAGTATTTCCATTTACATCCTTCATTAAACAGATACGGAAACTGAGGATTGGAGAGGTTATATGATTTGTCTAAGGACACAGAGCTAATAATACCCACTACACCAAGCACACATTACATAGAAAAATTTGTGACCCAGGAACAACAAAAAAAGACTATTGGAGAATATTGCTAATATCCCCCCAAAGCCACTCTCCACTTCTTCCAGTCATACCATTAAAAAATTTTATTGATTGAGTGATTTTAGGGAGAGAGAGAGAGGAAGGGGAAGGGGGGAGAAAACATTGATCTGTTGTTCCACTTATTTATGCAATCATTGGTTGCTTCTTGTAGAGCCCTGACCAGGGACTGAATCCACAACCTTGGTATGTCAGGATGTGTTCTAACCAACTGAGCTACCCAGCTAGGGCCAGTCATACCATTTTTAATTGAGCACACTGACCACCCTGAATAAAACTACATTTCTCAGCTCCCTTACTTAGGTCTCACCAAATGACTATGTTCCAACTAATGAGATGAAAGCAGTAAGTCCTTTGACAGTTTCCAGGAAATTTCCTTAAGAAACTGCTGTCTTTTACTTTTTTCCCCCTTTAACTATCCTATGGCCTGGAAAAGGAATGTTGCCATCTCAACCATGAGGGTGAGATTACATCTTGGGGGTGACAGAGAACTAAGAAGCCTGAGTCCCTGAGGAATTTTTAAACAAGAGCTACACTACTATTTTTTATGTGCAAGAGCAATAAACTTTTACCTTTAAAAAAACCACTGTTATTTGAGGTTTTCTGTCACAGCTGAACCTAATTTTTTTTAAAAATGTATTTAAAAAACCGTGGAAAATAATAATATTCCAAAGCTTGGAGGTGACTAAAATGGGGATGGGAAAGTTACTTAATTGGACTTGCAAAGATGAATGATTCCTGTATTCTGATGAAGGAATAATCCCAGTTCTAATGCATTACTGTTGAGGTAAGCAGAGAAAAGATTAGCTGCCTTAAAGATACCAGACTTCCACCACTGCAAGTGGATCAGATACTGTTGAGAAAGAGTAAGGTTGTTGGGCATAGTGGAATGAGCCAGAGGAGGGGGAGAAGTGTTAGGTGATATAGGGATAGATGGACAGAATTAAGGATTTTGTCAAGAGCAGAAATAATGGAGGTAGAGCAGCTAATGGTACACTAAAGGGACACACAAATGACATTAAGGTTTTAACAAAGAACCAGACAGCCCATATTAAAATAGTCCATTTGCTTCTTAGGAAGTGCCTGTCTTAGAAAAACTACTTTTGCAAGTTGACTTTTGCCCCATCTGTAAGATGCAATTATAAATGTTAAAGGCTCATGACTGCTACTCTGAGGTTCTGACACAGCAAATACAGGATTATGAACCCCTCTTTGTAAGACCAAACAGAATCAAGGGAACTTGCCTTTTGGTTAGCCTGAAGCCAACCAGTATGTTTCAACAAAACTCCCCACAGCCAGAGATTTTGATACAGAAATGGAAATAACCAAATCCTGCTCCTTTAGCAGGACCTTGCCAAGTAAAGCACTATTGAGGGAGAATGTGTTATCAGGAAAGTCTGTTTATATTTTGGGAGACTTGCTATTATAAGGATTGGATCAATGTACAGCCAAGCTACGGAACAAGCAAAAAGAAGAAACTCTATGATTTGTTAGAATTTACAACAAATGCAACATTGGACCAAAAGTTCTTTGCAAATAGTTAAGCAACTAATTCTCCAATTCTGAGGTTAAGTTAGGTCTATATAGCTAGGACTACAGGCTGGCCAAATTGTGCCTCTTCAGCATCCAAAAGGGGGTCATGATGTGCTGCTCAACAAAAAACAAACAAAAAGCAAAAGCGTATCTACCTCCTTCATCAACAGCATTGAGCATTTATCAAATCTAATATTAAGTGTGATTCAAAATGTAGTTAGAAAACTACCAATTTGTGTTCCTTGACAAACTGACAAGCAATTTCTCTTTCTTAAACCTGGTACAAAAGGATGAAAGTACAAAATCATCAACACAGAAGAAGGCTATAAAACAGTAAACCCGAAAACCCTGAAGATTTCAAAAGATTAAACATGGAAATATTTTATTCCAAAGTTGTCTGCCATTTCCCTGAGAGGTTCCATAAAGAATATGATTAAGGAGTCAGGCAGAGTTCTTAAAAAACTATAAATCAAGACATCTCAATTTAATTTACGTATTGCAAAGCTTGTAGGATTGCTGATAGGAATTAGAAACTGATGGGCTCAGCTGATACTGCAGAATACTTGCATGTATCAAATAGTCATAAATTGTCTTCTATTGCCCTGACTCAGAATCTTCAAGCACTATTACCTGAGACAAGAACTACATACACTGAACTATATCAGGGCCTAGCACAATACGAAAGAACCACCAGATTGTTGTAGGATTAAAAAATGTATCACTTTTATAAATGCTTATATGCACAGTATTTAAGGAAGGATACCTTATGTCCAAAGAAATTAAAACAGCACATCTTATGCCTTAACTCTGCCTACAGTGTTCATACTTGTTACATTTCCAAGGTACTAGGAATGACCATGTATCACGATTAAGAATATATGGAGCAACTGACCCTGTATTCTATTTTATTTAGACATTGACATATAAGCAAGGATAGAGAAGGGAGCCAGACTCCATACACACTCACCCAGTTAATGACACTCTCAAACCCCTCTTCACTCATCCCCTTACCATCCTCACAGCACAGCTGTACTGCTGGTGAGAGAGAACATGAACAGGACTGGAGCTACACAGGGGTAGCTGAGAGACATCTGCCTGTTGGCAAAGCAGAACAAAATTTGCTACCGTTGCAAGCAGTGGTCAAAGGAGGAGCTAAAGCAAACGACACTAAACAATGAAAGGGGGAGAGGGGCTGGAGTTTATGAGTGACAACAATATATATGCCTGAACTCTGGCAGTCAACGACGCACGACCCTCAGAGGAAGGTACGGGGAACAGGAATCCCACAAGTCTCGGTTCTCCTGGCTCCTATCGGCTTCACTTGATCCCTCCTCAAGAACTGAGTGTCATGTGGGAGAAGCCGTATCGACACGGCTACCTCGCTGCATTTTAAGGACCACCTGAAGCACTGCGTACTACAGAAGAGCTGTCTTCCTTCGCGTGATGAATGTCTCAGTATTTTACCTTAGCCCTACCTGCCAAGCAATCTTCTGCTCCCCCCCTTCCCAGCTGGAGCTGGATCCCACATCCCACACGTCTGAGGGCGCTCCAGGCGAGACTAACGCGCCGCGCCGGTCCTGCCGCTAACTCGCCGGCCGACCCACAGCCGGCCCCGCCTTCGCCTCGCTGGCTGCGGGAGAAGTCCCGGCTGGACGGCGAACACCTGCGAACCCAGGGCGGCACTGCCCTTCGCGCCACCCCGCTCACTGGGCATGCTGCAGATGCCAGAAAAATCTGAAAAAAGAAGCAAAAGGGAAACGACAAGCCTCGGGAACAAAGCTCCTCTCAAACAGACTCCGGGCAAACAACCACTCCGAATCCCCTCGGCCGTAAAACACCGGCGCAGGAAAAACAGCTCCTACCCGAAGAGAGGCGAAAATGCGCAAACTGACCCCTCTGCGGCCTGGAAAGCTGACTCCCACGTGGAGTATGTTTTCGTGTTATTTCACTCTACCTCCGGTGGCCGTAAGTTACACGGAAACTAAAGTGCCCGCGACTCCACTCCAGGCCTGGCGCTCTCCGGGGCCTCGCCCGCCTCGCCCGGGCTTTTAGATTCCAGGCAATAAGCGGAGCAACAGCCGCGGAGTCGCTCGCAAGTGCCTGGACCCTTGGGGAGAAGAACCTGAGGAGAGAGTGGCCCCGCTGTCCCCACCTCCATCGTGGCCCGCGAGGCCGAGGGCGGCGGCTCCGGCCCATCCCACCCCATCCCAGGGCGGCTGCGGGCACGCGGCCGCCGAAGTCACCTGTAAAAGAGTCGGGGTAGATGGACTCCAGAGCCTCCAGCTCGTTGCGCTGCTCCTCGCCGAAATCGGTCATCGCGGCCCTCGCTGCTGCCCATGGAGCGCCCAGACACCCAGGCGGCGCGCTGCAGCCGGGACCACGGCCGCGCCGGGAGAGCGGGCAGCGGCCGGCGGGCGCAGGCGCAGACTCCCCGGCTGGGAGGCCCGGAGCCCGGAGCCAGGGCGGGCCTGCAGAGCAGCGGCCCCGCGCCGGCCTCCGCCCGCCCCTTCGTTCCGCGTTCGACTGGTTGGGCCTGTCCAGCGGGGCGCTGAGTAGCCGCCTGTCCCACGCCCGCCGGGACCTGCAGCGACCGTGAAGACGCCCGCTCTGGCATTCGTCATAGACACCTAGGGCCGGGTCCTGGGCTTTGCAGGGCCCGAGCCTCGGAGGCCCCTCCGCGCGCCATCCGCGCTCGATGCGTCAGGGCTGAAGGGCGGCCTCAGGTTCGGGAGCCCGATGGAGTCGCTCGCGGAGGCTCCCTGGGGGCGGGCTCGTGAACTCCGTGGTTGCCGGTTTTTCGGTTTGCTGCCCGGTTGCCTGGTGGGCCCATTAAAAGTGGGGGCTCGTGGCGGCGCCCAGGTGATTTCTACTTTTCTCCAACCTCCGCGGCCCTTGGCGTCCCGCGGGAGCTGGGCGAGGGGCCCCGCGCTGCGTGGAGCCTGTGGGTCCCTCGGGTCCCGGAGCGTCCGCCCAGCTCCTGAGCCGGAGTGGACCGGGGAGAAAGCGACGGCGAGGCCGGAGATCTGGGCTCGCCATTCAGATCCCGAGGCCTCACTTTTAGATTTGTAAAGTGAAGCGGGCTGGACGTGGATTTGAAGCTGTCTGTGATTGCGTATTTCTGTGAATGGGTGAAGAGGTGTGGATTTCAGCAACAGTTTTGATAAGCGGTGTAAAAGCATCAATACTCCGAAAATTGTTCAGAGCCTTTGACTTGGGAGAGGTATACTTAAAATATATACACCTGTCATCTCTAAGTTCATTACATTAGTTACGAAGAAAACTTTCAAAGAACCGTAATGGCAAAAGCTAATAAGCAAGTGGCTAAATAAACATGCTACTTTTATGAGAAGAATATTAAAGAACTATTTATATTTATAATAAAGGGATATGTTTATGTTGTCAAAAAAAAAAGCAGGAAATAAGAAAATACTCCAACATTAGGGGATTTTCCACACTTTTTCGTATTTTCCTTTGTTTTGTTTTCAGTATTAAAGCTGGTCTCACCTGTGTGGTGGGCAAACAGTTGTTATGAAGAAGGCCCCCAGCGGTGAGGCCCAGGTTTCCTTCCATCATTCCAAAATGGTCCTGTCGGTGGGCCAGGAGGCACCTTCCTCTTGCGCTGGGAAGTGTGGCTTACTTAAAGCACAGGAAGACATTAGCACAAACATACTCAGGCACGCTTTGGTACTGATTATATGTCTTAAAGGTTGACTGGGACATTTCTTTTAAACTTTCAGGAAAACAAGCGTGAGAATGAGGCCGCTCATCTGGCTCCTGTCCAGAATTGGATCAGTCTCACCACCTTCACTCCTACATCTTCTGAAGATGATGAGACTCTAATGAAATGCACGAAGTAACTTTGCAAATATAAGGTGCTTGTTTTCCTGGATATCCTCAGTCCAGAGAAATTAAGGATTTGTTATCGGGCAAAGAGCTCCTGGGCAGAGTAGACGATGCAAAGTTCCTAAGCTGAGAGCCCGCTTGGTATTTTGGAAACCTGTGTGGCTGGTGCACCGGGAACTGGTTGGGGGTGCGAATGGGGGTTGCAGGTCACCTAGGGTCGTTGAGGGTTTAGCTGGAAGGGTGACAATCTGGCTACATTATTTTAGCTACTAACTGTAAATATATGTAAGGGGCACAAAGCCTGGAAGTATGGCCTGGTCAGAGGCACGCAGCCTGCTTGGAGGCCCACATTGGCTGCCAGCATTACTGGTGTGCTGAGCAAAGGACCTGCCACCACCCCGGGTGGCACCTCTGGTGGGAATATCCTGGGTTTGGTGAGCTCAGGGAAGTGGGTTTGAGAGCACAGGGAAGGGAAGAAATGGGCCCACACAGGCGGGTCCTAGAAAATTCCAAGAATGAGTCAAAACGCAGAACGCCTTGAAGGCGGGCACTACTGAATTGCGCACTAAATTTTACTATAGCTTTGCCAGTAAATACTTGGGTGATTTTTGCTTTGGGCTTTATCGCCCCCACAAAATATAGATCTCATAGGATCTATTAAATCATTACTGGGGTAAAGATGCTTATATTGTAAGCAGTTTTCTCAATTAGAATTATCTCAAAGTGAAAGGCTGGCAGATAAAAACTTATAAACAAAAAGCCGATTACTCTTGATTTATGAAATTTATATTACCAATAAAGCACTACATAGATCCAGATCAGTTTTTTCCCCCTTTGGCATTTGTTTTCTCACATTTCCAATGGAATATGTCCACATTATGAAATAGTTTATAATATATATAGTTCTGTTGATGTCACTAGTTGGCAACTACAGAAGAAAAATACATTAAAATATTTTTATTTGTAGTTTAGGCTGAAACATCTATGAAAACATAAAATATATATTCAGCTGTTCTCTCTGCACTTTAGACCACCTTAAAATATTAGAAGGCATTGTGGTTTTTAATATTATAGATTTATTTATTTTTCCAGGAGCAGCAGTTCTGCCTAGGGTAGAGCATCAGTGCATGTAGAATCATAGAATGCTTGTCCCAGATATTACATTGAAGAGGTCTTAATCCACGGGGTGTCATTCATGACAGGCTTGTGGGTTCATAGACTCCTGAGATGTGCTGGTATGTGTATTCATTTCCTATTGCCATTCTGACAAAGTACCACAAATTTAGTGACTTAAAACAATGCAAACTTATTATCTCACAGTTCTGTAAAAACTATATGTAGAGTGTCCCTCAAAAATGTATACACACACTTTGAATAATTATAAAGGCAGTGTTTATTAAAGTACATTTCATTTTCAAAACTGAGCTATCAGTATTAAAGTGTGTATACGTTTTGGGGGGACATCCTGTATTTCTTCCTGTCCTGACACAGGTCAGATACAGGTCTCATTGGGCTTAAGTCAAGGTATCAGCAGGGCTGTGTACCTTCTGGAGGCTGCAGGGGAGAATTCATTTCTTTGATTTAGCTCATGACCCCCTCCATCTTCACAGACAGCACTGGCTAATTTCTCAGGCATCACTCTCACAGTCCTTGACACTCCTCTTCTGTTGTCAGTTTGCCTTCTCTCTGACATTGATTCCTCCTGCAACCCTCTTAAAAGGACTCGTGATTATATTGGTCCCACCAGGATTGTCCAGGATAATATCCCCATCTTAAGATCCTTAACTTCACATCTGCAATGTCTCTTTTGCCATATAAGTTATAAAGTAACAATCACAAGTTCCAGGGATTGAGACATGAACATCTTTGGAGAAGCCATTATTTAATCTACCACAGTATGCAAACTCTGAGGTATGTGAGCCTGTGTCTGTGTGTGTGTACACAATTTTTCTGGATATTTCCTCAAAATAGCTTTCCCCAGAATGGCTCTTCAAGGGGGTCCATGACTCGAACTAGTTTAATCACCCACTCCCACAATTTAATCACCCTCCCCTTTATCCCTTGTAAGGGATAAAGTCCCAGAGAGATTGACTTGTATAAGACCCAATGAACGATGAGAGAGTGTGACTTCCTGACACTCATTTTGATCATTAACTATGGCCTATTGAAAACAAATGGACGGATTATAGTGGTGGTCTGGCCCTCCCTGCACGAGGAAGAGAAACCCGAGCTTCCGGGTCCAGTTTGTAGTCTGTGGCTAATAGAATGAGTGCTACTGCCTGTTGGGTGGCTCAGATCCAAAGTTAGGCCTCAGTGAGCATGGAAAAGTCACTTTGCTAAGAAGCGCAGTGCCTTGAAGGTGAGCCCTTATACTTGCAGGTATAGTGGAAGTGGAAAAAGAGGAACTCATCCGATACGACATCTTCTTGTTGATGCCCAGGATGTTTTCGTTGTGCGCTGACGGGAGTAGGAGAATCCTCCTAACACCTACAAGGCCCTGGAAGTTTTATAATCTGCCTCCTGGTTGGACATCAGACTATGGTGACAGGATTCTGGCTCCATCACTTATAGGTATGTGACCTTTGGCAAATTGCCTGACTTCTCTGTATCTCAGTTAACTCAATAAAATGGAGGAACTTATTTTATTGGGGCCAGTTAGTCCTGGATTCTGTGATTCAACAGTTACCTAATGAAATATATCAATAGGAAAGCATTTCATTTGTATAGGGCTTTACACAAAATTCCTTCATATTCTGTATATTATATCATTTCAGAAATTCATTTTATAATACGTGGCTCTGCTTACCAGTTTGTTATAAGCAGTAAATAGGATCATTTGTTTAAATTAACTGGTAAATCAGTAAACACCATGTTATATTTACGACTACTACTACTACCGTCACCACTACAGGTGGGCGCAGTCACCTACCTGGACCATTAGGGGACAGCAGAGGACACAATAGTGAAACTCAAGTGAAATGTCCCACTGAAGCTTGGGTGTACTGAGATTAGAGAAGGTTAGTTGTACTTGGTGGTTAGTACAGAAAAGTAGTTCAAGTCAAAACGAATGGAGTTTGTCTCTCTGGAAGTACTATCTATTGTTCTTTGGTCCAGGTGTCACAGTTATAGATTTGTGCTTCATAGCTCAAGGAGCCAGTTGTGTAGCTGTCTGCTCCGAGGACAGCCTGTTCTTTCATGACCAGAGCTAAATTTTGATAGACTTATTTAGAAGCTAAAATTATATCTCTATACTTTACATTTTGAGGTAACAAATAGCTACCTAGTCTTGCAGTTGGAAGGCTTTCTTTGGCCATGATATTTCAAAGTTTTAAGGTAAGTGTGATTTCCCTTTGTGCTAAAAAAGAGAGTATAAGAAAACATTTGTAAAATCACTTTGTTGTTTCTTATTACAATAATGCATTAGAATTTTTAAAATAGAGTTGGAGATTGAGAACAGTGAAAAGAGACAAAGAAGATGATGAGTATAATTCTGCAATTCAAAAACAAAGAAAACTGAATAAAACATATCTAAACACTGCAGTGGTTTTGTCTCCTGAAAGGAGATAACATAAATTGTGGTGGGGGGATGGGGAACTGACAAAGCTGAGGTTAAGAAATGAGCAAGGTGTATGTGTGCCAACCTACAGCATTTGATGTAGTAGTCAACAGCATTTGATAGCAAAATATAAGGTAGTATTTAGTCCTTAAATGATTTTAGTTATATGTTTTAAAATTACATAAATCCATATGCATGAAAAGGAAGAAGTACAGTGTTTTTAATGGAAAAAAAATTTGTCTAACTGGCTGTAGAACAAAATACTTTGGACAAAAGACTGAATTTATTTTTTATTTTTCAATTACAGTTTACATTCAATATTATTTTGTGTTTCAGGTGTACAGCATAGGGGTTAGACAATAAGATACTTTACAGGGTGGTCCCTCTGATATTTCCAGTATCCACCTGGCACCATACATAGTTATTACAATATTATTGACTCTATTCCCTATGTTAAACTTTATATCCCTGTGACTACCAATTTGTAATACTTAATCCCTTCACCTTTTTTACTCAGCCTCCCCGCCCCCCCCCCCCCAAACCCTTGCAGGGTAACCATAAGCCTGAAGCCTGATCTCTGTGTCTGTGAGTCTGCTAGAGAATGTAATTAATTAATTTAAAACAGATATATACAATGAAATTTCAAGACTGTGTACCATCCTTTAATGTTCACAGATGGTATAAAACCCTATGAAGCCATGTGGAGGAGCCAAAGAATACTGATAATTCATTGCTTCAAAGCTATAATGGAAGATCATTTTTAAGTGGTTCAAATATACATTCTATATTTTATATTCTGAAAGAGTTGCCTGTAGAAAGGGCTTCCAGAATCTAGTGGAAAGAAAGTTTCCTGGTGTAAGTATATAAACAACTCATCTTCTTTCTGATAATATAATACTTAAACTTCATACTTCAAAACACTTTGGTTTTGCTGTTAACTGAAAATCTTACTGAAGAGTATTTACAGTGGTATATTCCCTGAAAACTAATAGTTCTGAGCATGATGTGTTGATTTAACTAGTGTGTCTCAATATAGAGGAATTTCAAAATCTTTCAGATAAAAGGAGCCATAGGATTTCAGAGCTGGAGGGGACCAGTAGAGAACAAAATGGACATGACCTATATTTACATGGCTCATTTATACCAGAGCCAAACAAGGACCCTAGTTACCTTACATACTACTTTTATTTTTTTAAGATCCCTCTTGTAATGTCACATAAGTACTGTACACATAGAGTTAGGTGACAAAGTAGAATAACTTTCGTTGGCCACTTGTAAAAGATAAGTACCTTAACATTCTTTCAAAAGTGGAATGCCAGCAAATGCCTTTAGAGAAAGCTCAGAATCAAATTTTCTTCCAGTAGAAACAACCTGGGCCTACTACCATTCCAGAAGATTGTACACATATTGACCTGCATACATATAAACATAAACATAAACATAAAAGTTTTATTACATTTAGAAGGGACCTCAAGAATTTATCTGCTCATTTCCTTGTCACCTGGTAGGTAAGGTCTCATTATCCCTATTTCATAGATGGAAAAATTAAATCTCAGAAAGACTAACTGAGTTGCCCAGTAAGTAGTGGGGAGGGAGGGACAGGTCTCCTATCCCAGCAAAATGCTACACGATGCATATCTCATTGGTTAAAAAAAAATAGTTTCTTTAAAATTTATTTTCTATTTGTTTCTCTTAAGTTTGAGGGGCCCATAATTTTACACAAAATAGACTCTTCCATGATTGTGTAAAATTAAATTAGCAAGTAATTGATTTTTGGATAGTCAAGTTGTCAGGTCTCCTTGAAAGTGAATCTTGAAAGTCAGCTTGGCCATTGGCATTTGGTTGCCCAGTAAACAGTCATTGTTCTGGTTTAAAAAAATAAATAAAACCCCTCATTTTGCTTATTTTGGCCAATGAACATGTTGCTTCAGTGAACATGGCAAAAACCAGGCACAGAGCACTACGTATATGAGAAATAAGATAAATTAGAGAATTCAAATATTAAAAGTGCAAAGTCATGCAGAGAAAAGTCAGGCAAGTCTCCCTTTTTGGAGTTCCAGATAATGAATATACAAACATAGGTTACAGTCTTGTTTTCCCAAATGAATTGTGAGTGCAGAGGTGCAAGTTGATAATGAAAAAGCACAGATGATGTCTCTGTAGTGGAGCACAGTGTGGAAGCTTTATATGTCATAGCTATAAAAATACTCCCAGTACAGAGGTGCTATAAATAACATTTATGATACTAAGAATGATACAATAATGCCTTATCTTTCCCTGGTTATGGCAGGATGACTCAAAGCCTTCTTCAGTGGGCTTCTCCCTTACATGTCACCAGTTTAGAAAGGGCTTTTTATCCTGGTTTCCAAAAAGTCAGATATGTAAGCTTGGAGGAAAAAGTAATGAAAAGCTTCTGCACATAGAGATAGAAAAAAAAGAAAGCCAGAAATTAGAGACAGGGAAAATTGTGATACAAGACACCAAATACAAAGAGGAAGGGAGAAGGTAACATTTATTAGCACTTATTTTATGAAAGGGACTGTGCTGTGCACTTTGCTTATATTACCATATTTAATCCTCACATCTCTGAGATAGCTGCTATGTGCACACAACAAAATGGCACTCAAAAATATTAGTTTTTGCACAACTACTAAATAACAGAACCAAGATTCAACTGCTGATATGACTCCAAATTCCATATTGTAATAAGACCAATATAGGCATTACCAGACCATCAATGAAATTTCAAAAAGAGACATGGGCACAATTATCAGACAAACTGATTTGGGAAGTAGCATTTTGGATGGACTTACGTAAACACATATTACAAGAGAGAGTAAAAGGTAAAGAAATTACATTGAAACTCCATCATAAGAATAAAGAGTGTGTTAGGCAACCTGAGTTGCAAAAGGTGCCAAATAATCAAGGTTTTAATTCAATACCTCCTGATGTGCTTTCCTCATTAGCCTCATCCACCTGGTTTCCAAGGAAGCTATAGTGACCTTGCAAATCATCACTCATACAGAGGAGACTGGGTGCTGAAATATCTTTCCAGTCCTGACACGAAGGAATACGGACGTGTCTGACATCTTCGCTTCCAGGAACAAAGCCAAATATTTTCCTTAAGCGCTGCATGATGAGGAGGCGTGAGTGCTGCTCTGCAGCTTGTTCGAAGAGCTCCCTCTCATTGCGGAGGTGGTTGGTCCAGTAGCAGTGCTGCAGAGAGGTGAGGGGAGAGCAGCACCTCACCAAACAGCAGGATACCAGGGTAATGATGGTTGCCAAGGTGATCAAAATCCAGCCCAGCATCTTCATGCAATTATTTAAAAGGAAAACAGAAAACATCAATACATCGAACATTCAAGAAACAGCCATGGTAGGAGGGATTCCTACAAAGCAGAACCAAACTGTGGATAAGATAGCTGTTTTTGTAGTTTTTGACATACTAACAAGGTGCTGATCATTTGATATGGATATGGTTGTGATGAAGGTAGAGGCCCAACCATTTCAACTTGGTTTTTGGATTACAAAGGATTTCAATCAGTTGACTTGCAGTGGATTCTAAGTATTGTCCTTGAAGTAGCAGATGCTATAACCCACCCATTACGCTTGCATAAAGGTACATAAAGTATGTTCTTTGCTTTTAGCTCAACCTTACTTTTCAACCATCAGGTATAGGCCCATTGATTCTCTGGGGGCTTAATAAGTATTTGATAATGATAGTGATGAAGATGATGATATGATAGATAATAATGGTAGCCTCCTAAGGCATCTTCAATGATGTGCCAAAAATATTCATCAATATTTCTTCCTGAGTTGCTGTTTCCTTTTATTTTTTTATGACCAAAGAGGGAAGTCAGTGAGCAGACCCTGATGTCCCTAAATGTATAACGCCTTACTGTTTCCCTTTTCATTTTCCTCTCCCTTCAAAGAGTCATTTGCTGACTAGTTTTATGACTTGTCTTTGAAATATACTTTGAAAGAAAAATGAACTAGATTTTATTTGCAACTATTTGATTTCCACCATTAAAGACTGATGTGAATGGCTGTTTTCTACTCTTGCAATCCTTTTTTTTCTTTATAATTCTTCTTTTCCTTTTCAGTTATCAGTGGTTGTTACGTCAAGTGAGAGACACAAGTATGACACACTTAGGGAAGCCAGCAGTAGGCAGCCACAGTCTGGGAGGTGAAGGTCTCTTCCGCATTTGTTATTTACCAACAGGTCTGAAATTACCAGTGTGTGCACACCAGGATGGCTGCACTCTGGGGAGGCTAAAACCTACAAAGGGATACTCATCACAATTAAACTTAATGGAGGCTAGCATGGTGGAGGAAAGGCCATCTCTGATGCCCATTAATTCATCAACTATCATTTACTGAGCCCCAGACTGACCTCCACCATGTGCTGTGCATGGTGTTTGGTTGTGGGGACTCAGATGTGAATAAATTAAGGTACATTCTTTAATAAATTAAGGTTCATTCTTTGTACAGTCTCTAAGCCTAAAGAGACAGACAAAAGAGCAAGACAAGAAATAGGTAAAATGTAATAACTTTTGATATGTGTAAACACGGGCTGAGGGAGCACAATGGAAGAGAAATAAACTTGTTTAAAGGAGACGAGTATCAGAGAATACTTCTCAGAGGAGGTGATGCTCAGACTTAAATTATTAAAGAGGAGTTCAACAGGTGCAAGATGTTGAGGAGAGTTCCAATAAGGTCATAAAGATATTTTAGAATGAGGTATGGGTAGAAAAGGGGTTTGAATTTGATCCTGTGGTCAACCCAGAATAGTTCAACCAAAAGACAGTGTGTATTTCTCAAATGAGACAGGTGTTCAAGGTAATTGCAGGAGGCTGCCTAGTGAAAGGAAACAACATGATCTTCGACTATCTCAACTGGCCGTTTTTTAGCTCTATGCACTTATAAAAGTTACATAAACTCTTTGATCTTTGCTTTCCTCATCTGTAAAATTAGACCTGTGTTTTAAGATTATGAGGATTGGAGTTAAGATATGAAATACATAGCATGTGATAAGCATCTCGATAAATATTAGTTTTGTCACTAAATCAAAAAATCCACTGGCTGAGGACACTCAGAACTGTAAAACCATCTTTTCACAGAAGTCTGTGTCTCATTAGACAAGACATTTTATTTTAACCGTAAGAAATGTTACCATTGTTGTATTACATCTTAGTTTTTCTTGAGCAAGAACATTTTTTAAAGTTAAAATTTCTCCACTTATTATTTGACTTTTCACCTATATCCGCATAGCTCCTCTGTCTGAGCTTCAGGGCTAGTATAAAAAGGTTGAGACAAAGCCTATCTTAAAGGGACTTCTAATTTTGCTTAAACTGGGCTATATGCAACACTGCAGTATTCTGTGTGTTGATAGTAATTCTTTTCAACTAATATCATTAGCACTTCTAAATATTAATAACTGGAAGTGATGGGTCAAAAATGTCTTTGCAATAAGTAGTTTAAAAATAATATTTTTTACAGTATTGCAGTTGTTTGAAAATTTGTTTTTTTCCCTAAGTCCCTTGGAGAAACTGATGAAAGCCAATGCCTCTTTCTCTGCTGAAGTGCACTTTTACACTTTTTATATTTAACTCATGAGTGCATTAGGTTCAGGCTTTCCCCTTACCTCCCTCATCCCACTCTTCACACAAACATGCCTAAGGACACTAAATTTAAAACTATCATTGGAGGTTTTTGAAAAATTATATTTAAGCTTCCTGTAATTTTAGATGATATTTTATTTATAAGAATTCATATTTAAGAATATATATGTAGGCCCGGCTGGTGTGGCTCAGCGGTTGAGCATTGACCTATGATCCAGGAGGTCGAGGTTTGATTCCCGGTCAGAACACATACTTGGGTTGCGGGCGGGATCGATCCCCAGTCAGGGGCGTGCAGGAGGCAGCCGATCAATGACTCTCTCATTAATGTTTCTATCTCTCTCTCCCTCTCTCTTCCTCTCTCTCTAAAATCAATAAAGACATTAAAAAATATATATATATGTAGCAAGATGAAATTTAGTCACATGGCAATAATTTTAATAATATCTAAAATTCATTGTTTTTGTAGATATAGATTCTGGACACAGTACTGAGCACTTCAGATATATTAGCTGATTTATTCCTCACACCAACCCTATGTGGTAGATCCCATTAATATCCCCATTTTACATCTGAGAAAAGTGAAGCATGGATAAGTTACATAACTTGCTTAAGATTTTGCAGGTTAACAAACAGCAAAGCTAGACATAAACCCAGGTCTGTGATTCCAAAGCCCAATATCCTAACTGTACTTAAGTAGATGCTCAGTAGAAATCACTTTGATGAATGGCATCTAGTTTGTGTTCTATAATCAGACAATATAAGAAGCAGCAGGAATGTGAAATGTTTCCAGTGACTGTAGTTAATATAGGAGAAGATAACAGAAAAAAGAAACGAAAATCAAGAACTTACTTGTGACTGGTATCTGTGCAGAAGAGCTACTTCATCTCTTACCAGGAGCATGTCAGAAGGAGCTGATTTGCAACATGGAAACCCAGCTAAGATCTCTTCCCGTTTGCTGGCACTGATGTTGTCAAACACTGGGTAGTGGTCCACAGACACAAACTCGCTGGCTGCACATTCATAGTAGGTGCCTGTCATCAGGGTCGCCGCCAGCCACGCCAGCGGAGCAACAAGGGCCCTCCCAGTGATGCTGAAGAACCTAAGGCAAGCCAGCTTGCGCTCCAGGAGGCCGATTCTCCGGTGTGGAGGGACACAGCTGCAGCAGTACTCACTGGAAATTGTCCACATTTGGCTCCTCAGAGCATAGCCAGCAACCAGAAGGATCAAGACAGGAATGACTAGGAAAGCGGAACCGTAATAGAAATTTTTCCCAACCTGACAGGGACATCTGAATGTGAAAGAGGAGAACAGTTGTTGCCCACCAATAGTCAAAGCGGCAATTAAAGAATTGATCAATGTTCCACTCCTCTGCAGAGAAGACACAACGCTGTTCAGAGTTGGGCCCATCACTGGGAAGCTCTGCCCCAAATCAGCTTGAAGCCCTTTCTGATCATTAGACTTCTCCAGCTATAACCATTTTATGGGATCTTACTGGTTTAACTGGTTGTGTCAGGTGACCCAACATCCTTACATGTTGAAAGGATTCTAGCATCTTTCCTTGTGCACCTTGAGAGTCCTGACCTAATAAATGCACTTCAGATTACAGCTGGGAAGAAATTGAAAGAGGGGTTCATCTGGTATGAGTGACGGGAACACTTCAGTGTATCTTCCCGCCAGAGAGAGGGTGGCTTGCTTGCAAAGCAAACTGCTGCCATCTTTCCATGTGCTGCTTTATGTGACACAAAACGCTTAGCACCAGCAAATAGAGCGTTGGAAGCAAAACAGAGAACAGAATGTTCTTACCTTTGGACTATTCCAGGATTTGGTTACCATAAATTTATGGCATAAAGAATAATGGAAATTATCAAAAACTAAAGTGATCCAAAATTTCTGTCCTGAGTGTCCATAACCCAAGAGTTCTGCCAGGAGATTCCAAAAGCTTTCCCAAAAGGAGAAGAACAAGGCCTGGGTAGCCCTAAAGCCAAATCACAACAAAAGCAATCCAACTTTGCTTAAAAATCTATTTGGATGGACAGAATCTAATATAATAATGTGTTGCTTTATAAATTTAGTTGCAAATTTGTTTATATGATATCTTTGCCTTTCTATGAAAATGTGATATTTGGGTTATATACCTATAAAGGGTTATACACCTATAATAGGGTATATACCTATAAAGAAGAAATATAATGATCAAATATGTAAGGTGTTTTCTATATTTGCTTAATCAGCAAATATTTTTTGTATATTTTCTATATAAAAGGCACTGGACTAGGCTTGGTTGGGCTTATAAAAAGTATATCATATAGCCCGGGCGGCCGTGGCTCAGCGGTTGAGCGTCGACCTGGGATCCAGGCGATCGGGGTTCGATTCCCGGTCAGAGCACATACCTGCTTTGCGGGCTCGATCAATGACTCTTTCATCATTGATGTTTCTGTCTCTCTCTCCTTCTCCTTTCCTCTCTCTGAAATCAATAAAGATATATTTTAAAAACAAAAAATTAAAAAAAAAAAGTATATCATAAATTTCTGTTTTCAAAGAAACTCAGCTGGACATGGTTAAATACATAATCAGTGAATTGAAACATAATAATGAGGAATTCACCCAAAATGCAATAAACAAAGAAATAAAATATTTTAAAAACCAATTAAAGGAGATAGAAGGCAAATTAAGCAACTCTGTGATCTGTTTGATCAGAGTTCCAGGAAAAAGAAATGAAGAGGCAGGGAAGCAATATTTGAAGAGAAATAAGAGAATTTTGCAGAATCAAGGAAAGTTCTTGCATTAGAACAGTATTAGATGTTATGAATAGTGTAAAGATAAAGCCACATATAGACACATCATAGTAAAACTTCAGTGTGAAAAATAGAGATTCTTTAAAGCTACCAGAAAGAAGAGATACATAACCTAGTAAAGAATGATGATAGGCTAGCAGGAGACTTCTCATCGGTAACAATAGAGGCCAGAGTAACTTCGTACCAGCTAAACTATCATTCAAGACAGAGCAAAATAAAGATACATAAGACTAAGGGAATTTACCACCCGCAGAACCTCATTAAGAGGATCGTTAAAGCATATTTTTAGCAAGGAAAAAAACTCTGAGGAAAGACATGGGGTAAAAAGTGATGAGTACAAATATATTCTTAAGATGTTTCTTAAATTATAAGCTATAGAAATAACTACTCTTTAAAAGATTTAACTAAGACAATACATAGTTATAATAAGATATCACTACTAAAATGACTAAAATAAAAAGACTGGCCATACCAAATGTTGGTGAGGATTGCAGAGTAGCTGGAACCCTCATACAGTGATGGTGGGAACGTAAAATGGAACAACCACTTTGGAAAACTGTCTGTTTCTTTAAAAGTGAACTCTACATCCACTATGCAACACATTCATTTATCTCCTAGATATTTGCTCAAGAGAATGAAAGCATAGGTCCACATGAAAACTTGTACATGAATGTCCATAGCAGTTTTATTTATAATAGCTGCTATTATAATAACACCATAACAAGAATGAATTCAAAATAATCTCCTAAGTCAAAGAATTCAACCAAAGGAATACACAATGTGTGACTATATAAAATTCTAAAAAGTGTAAATTAATCTATACTGACAGAAAATAGACCAGCACTTGCCTTGGTAAAGGGGGAGGAGAAATGAGAAGAGAGAGATTACCAAGGTGCATGAGAAAATTTCCGGGCATTGTATCAATTTGTACCAGCAGGATTTTAATTTATAGAGATGACTGAATGATGATACAGAGAGGCCAATGCCACTGAAAGAAGAATTTATTACTTACATTTACCAGGAGAAAGGGGCGCATGCCAAGCCACCCAGGGCCACATGGAGAAACACCAGGTTTGGTCAGGAGGCAGGAAGCCTAAGCCAGAGCTTTTCCTGATGCTTCCATGGAAAAGGCAAGACAAGGCAGAGAAACCAGCTGAGGGATGGCTAGTTTAAATAATTCCGGAGGGCTTTGGTGCATAGGGGCTGTCGCTCCTTATCTGGTCCCGGACCCGGGTTGATTTAGAGTAGGGGAAATATTGGCTTGTTGTATGGGAGATGAGAAGGGGAGTGGCCCAGTTCACCATTTACTTGGGTTGATTGACACTGCAGAAGGAGACTGAAGAATGCATCTTATTTTCAACCCCACGTCCAAATTCAGGCCTAGGACACTGAAAGAACTCTTAATAAAAGAGGAAAAACTTCTCTTCTGCATTATTTTGCAATGACTCTTGTTTCTAGTTTGCTGCCGGGACAGGCATTATAGATCATCTACATTTTTGAAGCAATCTCCGGAGGTTCTTCTATTTGCGTGAAGGGTGGTTTTACATAAAAAGAAGGCTCAGGCCCCAGGCTCACTTAGATCACAAGAGCTCTGAAGACATTGAAAGGCACTGAAAACCAGCAAACCACTGTCCCAGAGCTAGTGCCTACCGCTGAGCTCGTGCGGACTGTGCTTTGGTACAGCCGTCCTGGCAGGGACTCCTTCCTTAAGCCCTGTGGTCCTGGCTGCAGGGCTTGGGGCAAGAGGGGACCGTCGCCAGTCTGAAGGAAGAGCTGGCTTTCTCTGATGTGCCCACAATGTCCTGAATTCTCACCATACCACCCTGATGTCACCATACCACAGCCTTTAGAGTTTCGTAAAATTGATTCCTGCACCGTCTCTCCCCTCCCACCAAATACACAGAAATTGTCTGTGTTTTTTCAGGGATCTCTCATACAGAACCCAGAATTGTCCCAAACTGGGCCCAGCAACATGCTGTGACCACACCTTAGCAGCTTTTGTGAATCTATCCCTAAAATATTTTTTGTAACGTAATTACAGTGTGTGTAGTAAAAAAAAAAATTTTTATTTGGAGTCAGCAAATTTAGTCCAAATCCCTCTTTGTGGCCTACTATCGAGCTAACATTGAAAAAATTTCTTTGCCTCTCTGACTTTTAGATTCGTATCCTATAATAACATGGTAATGATTACAGTACTGACTTCTTCACAGACTATAGTTGCATTAAAGTGAGATAAAGAAAATGAAAATCATGCTGTGAACTGTAAAGTTTATAAAAATATAAGGTGCTATTAAACTGCTACTGAAAAGCTCCCTCCCACACCCTACAACCCAGCAAAACTGATTTTCCTGAGAATGGGGTCATAGAACATAGGCATCAATGGAAATACCTTACGTATTGTAGAATCCCATTCAATATATTATACTTCAAGAATAATCTTTAGTAATTACTGTTTATATAGTGCATTATAATGTGCTTTATAGTGTACATTATCTCTTTGATACTCACAATTATTCTGTGAGGTGGGCATTATTATTGCCATTCACAGATGTGGAAACTGAGCCAGAGAGCAATAAAATGGCTTGCCCAGCTCACACAGCAGCTCAGCCTGAGCCTCTCAAACCCTCCTAGGCCCTTTCAACTCCACCACACTCTTCTTCAAAGTCGTCAGTAGTCTGTCACTTTATAGCCAGAATTTTCCAGAACACAGAGGGCTAATTGACTCAAGCTGTAAGAAGTAAGAAACTACTTTCTTAAATTGAGTTTTATACTTCTATTTCTGGAAACGTTTTGACCCTCCACACCCTGCCGTTGCCAAGATGAGAGGGATTCTGGTTTCAACTTTATCTATAGTTGTGCATAAATAAAGAGAGCGTTCAACAGCCAGCATCTCAGGGACTATCAGAAGAAAGCTAAGGGCTCCCTTTCTCTGCCAGGATCATTGTATATTATTAAACTGTAGAACACCCATTTTGAGCAACAGTTTCGTAAAAAAAAAAAAATCAGTATCCAAATTCTATCACTCCTTCAAATTGCTAGTTATGGATAAAAAGTTACCAGATACATTTGAATTTTTTAATCACGCAAGCTGGGATTTATGATGCCCATTATTTGGGAGATAATGTGATACCCATTAGAGTTGATTAAGTCTGAACCCAGGATTTAGTGCCTATAGATTGCTGATCCTGTCTCGAGTTCACACAACAATCGATACCGAGACTGAATAATGCTAACATTTAGACCTATCTTGGACTGTGAAGGTTTCTGTTTGTGATTTTAAAACAATGCCTTGGCATGAGAGCAAAACACCACTCTCAGGCTCCCCTGGGCTAAAGAATTTTCAGCAGATGGTGCTTCTGGTCTGACTTCCCGCTCTCAGCGTTCAGGCCTCTAGGTTACAAGTGAAGCAGTGCTCGTTTGATCGGTGGCAAGTAGGTGGCTCCTGCAGTCCTCTTTATCACTGTCCTCTTCAGTGCCGCGAAGAGCAAAAGCAGTGGAGTACACAGTAGCCCTTGCGTCTCAAAGCAAGGGGGAACCTGCAAAAACGAAACAAAGCCAAGGGGGAAGCCGAAGACCCCAGCCTTCATCTGCCGAGAACTATGTCTCGCCCTGCACGCAGAAAACCGGAATACCAAAAAATAGTAAGATCTTTTTATAAACATGTTCTCGAAGATACTTTATTCTACTTTAGAGGCAATGTTTTAAGTGATTTCTGATTTATTTTGAAAGGTGATGCTCTAAGTAGAGGGTTTCAGTGGAGCAAGGGAGTGTTTAGTGGACGGAATCGTAAGTGACACCTGAATCATAAGTGACACCTCTGGGAATAGTTACAATGATCTCACAGATACTGTAACAGAATAATTGATTCTATTCCATATTCCAGGGTCTTCTTTTCTGACTAGTTATGTCAACAAAAGTGTCAAATTTTTTCGTCTCTGACAGAAAATGTGAGATTAAGCAATTCTTTGTATTTTCTACTTTAACTTCTTGTATTTCATATTTCATGAGATAGGAAATGAAATGCATAGAAAATAGTTGATTATATATTACATTAAATGGTACTAGATCATCAGAAAACTTGGTATTAAAACATTGCCTTTAAAAGTACATTCCCTAGTCTTAAATGTAAGGGGTTATTATTGTAATTTGGTATGTGCTATTATCATTCCTATATTTTCCCAGGTCAGAGTTATTTTAAAAACTCAATTATTTGCAGATTAGATTTGTATATTTTTCTTCAATTCTCTCATAGTTTTAGGCATTCAGAAGTTATATATGTGTAAGCTCATCATTAAGTTTAAAGCTCTGTTAATTATTTCAGGAGACTAATGGGCTTTGCATAAAATTAAGTAATTTCAGCCATGGGTACTTAAAATTGTTTGACTAACCCAGGCACACCCCAGTTCGAAATTTCTACAGATGTCCCCTCTGACATTCCAGGATCTTGATTTATTTTTATGTGGGGCTCTCAAATGCCAAAAAATATTATACATAGTTCATATTATACCTAAATCATTTGATAAAAAATGCATATTTATCCTGGTATATCCAAACCCTCCTGAAATAGTTAATGGTGTTCTATTTTTCATATATGAAAAATGATGATTTTAAAAACTGATAAATTTACATTGACCTTTCTTATTGACAAGTTGTATGGAGTTGAGTACAAATCCTTGAACTACTGGACAAGTAGTTTAAGGTTCATCCTTTGGCCATGAAGCATAATGGAGGAAACTGGCCTTTATGGGTAGTGCACTTAAACTCAGCTGGAAGTAAAATACAGTTAGTTGCCCACCCATCATAATAAGAGAGAGAGAGAGACAGAGAGAGAGAGGGAAGAAAAAGAAAATGCTATTATTTCAGCTTGGCCTTAATTATAAATGGGCATAATCCTGAGGCTATGGGATGCAGGTAGGGTATAATTTTATCTCCTTTTCAAATTCTATTGTTTTTTTGCTAGTGACAACCACCATGTTTTCACCCCCCCCTTCTCTTCGCCTTTGCTTATTTCTATGATGTAATATTGGCACATAGCAGTAATTTATTTTCTGCTGTGGTTCCTTATATATTAAGCAGCTGTTTCATGTATCGGCATTTCTTGTGACTTATGATTAGGTTCTTAAAAAATTTAAATAATAACAAAATTAAAATTGAGTACATGATGACCGTTCCATGCTATGTTTAACAATATTTTTGTTCAGATCTCTTGCTTTACATTCTTTCTTGCCTGGTAGAAATATTAATGTATTTATTACTTTTTTATACCCGAATTGTATATATTAGTGTCCTTAATGTAATGTCAATTAATGTATATAATGTATATTCTACATACATTTATGACATTTTTATTTATATTTTTTAATATAAATTATGTCTATATGTGCTATATAATATTTAGATTCTATCCATTTAAAACTTATTTAGTGATAATAAATATTCTACTGGATTAAAAAAATTGTCATGATATAAACTTATATGTGAGGGAGTAGGCATTGGTGGTATTGGGCCAATTTTGGAAATATTTGAATCAAAATTATATAACATTTTATAGAAACCCCTTTGTTGAATAAATAATTTTATTGGTTTGTTGAGCTATTTCTGCCCATGATTAAAAAAGGAAATTAAACCCATATTATCAGACCTTAGTTTTCCCTGCATGTTAGGCTATCTATCCAAGACACCGGGGCCTAGAGGTAAGGACATCTCTTCTAACCTGGAACCCACATTTGACCTTCCATGAAAAGACAAATTATGTACAAAATAAGGTTATTTTCAACAGAAATTGATCCTTCCTACCTCCCTCTCCCACCCACCTCTACTCCAGGCACACCTTCTGTTGTGCACCTCAGTGATAATTGCTGTGTGTGGAGGGGGGACCTGCAGTCTCAGGCTCCATCCTGGCTCTGCCAGCTGCTGGCTAGTTGGACAAGTCACTCATTCCTCCTGAGGCCCCATTCTCTCCTCTGCAGGACTGGGAGCATTGGAATAAAGTATCTCTAATATCCCTTTTTCTTCCTTAGATAGTATTCATGGTAGATGCAAAACAGAAATGTTTTAAAGTGGAATTACTGCTCTTTGTGTTGTTTCCCATATTTTTCAACCTATCTGTTAAATCAAACCTAAATTATCCTCAGTTTTAGTTTTAATTTTTAATTCACTCTAAAAATAAGACATATTTTGGAGATCTTTAAGGAAAGTGCAAGCTCTCCTGTTTTTTGTTTGTTTGTTTTTATCTTTTCCTCCTAAGTATAAAGAAAAAAACCCATAAATTTGCTGCTACGGTAAGATGCTTCCCGATGGGCTTCCTGGCAGATCTGGAGCCCTTTGGGGTTCTGCAGACTCATGAGAAGTCCCACCCAGGTATCCCTTCCAACTGAAACCATGGGCAGCATACGCCAAAGGCCACTCTAGGACAACAGGAATTTATACTAGCAATTAGTAGTTCTTCAGAAACTTTTTCCATGAGAATATGTGAAAAGTCATATGATACAAGCAAATGCATAGAAACGTGTTCTCATGTTAAGAAATTAATTTTATTTCACAGCTCTTCCCGCACCCCAACAATGTAGCCAAATATGGGTACAAGGGAGGGTGGAAAAGCGAACAATGATCCGGAAGGCTGCATCCAACTAAAAGACAGAGTAGTGTATTGTTTGTAACTGCCTGCAATGTGGGCCCATCCGTTTTTCTCCAGAACAAAGATCTCTTTGTCCTCACCTATGGAGCTCTGGTTGCCCAACTGTGCAAGGATTATGAAAAAGATGAAGATGTGAACAAGTATTTAGATAAAATGTAAGTATAGTCTTTCGCGCTTGTGGAATGTGCTTTGCTCCTCACCATCCTCTGCATTTTGCCCCCTCTAATGACTTCTCCTGCTCCATCGCCGGCTCTTCTCCTATTTCAGTAACATCTTAAGGCTAGACAAAATTGCTGCCGGCTGCCATTTGGGTTGTCATAAAGTATAAAGTAATTGTTAGGGACTTTTCCCCCATGAATATCAAGCATGGGATATTCTCTTCTAAGTTGGAAATCATTTCTTTGCTAGTTGTTTCTAAGCAAGGGGTGTGGCAAAGCCGAAAATTTTCTTTTAACATGATGGGTCATCAAATTTGATTGTTTTCAGAAGCCTTTTGTTCTAACATAGCTCCTTCCACTATCAATATATGCTTACATAAGCGTAGGCCATCTATGGAAGGATATGCAAAAGGCTGCTGATGGGCCCTGGCCGGGTTGCTCATTGGTTGGAGCGGCCTCTGGGACACCAGAAGGGTGCGGGCTTGATCCCTGGTTGGGGCACACGTTTCTCTCTCTCTTCCCCACCTTTTCTCTCATATCCTCGGGGGAGGATTTTTTTTTTTTTTAAAGGCTGCTAATGGTAGCTGTCTGAGAGAACTGGGAGATGGTGGATTATGGATTAAAGGCAGATTTACTTTTTCTTACTTACTGTTTGGATGCTTTTACCATTACTGTGCTATAGTTAAAAATATACTAGAGAAACTCACTTCTTCCTTTTAAAATAAAGGTCATTCTACTTGTCTTCATTAATGGGGATTCCTTCTGCACAATCAGCCTTTAAATTTCTCAGAATAGTTACATTAGATTATTGCTCAATTATAAAATATCTGTCAACATTTTTTTTAGCCTCTTAATTATTAATCCTGAAAAGGGCTCTAACAAGGCAATGACTGAAAAACCTGTGCTAGTTAGAAGATTTAATTAGACAGGTTGAATAGGAAATTTAACCTAGTTGAGTTCAGCATTTTAGAGCTTTTAAAAAGAGCTCACTGTATTTTCAGTTGGAATATAGGAAAAAAACATAAAAGAATTATTAAAGATTTTTTTCTCTCGAACCCTTGGTTTTCTCCCTTTCTATATGGGTTTTTGTTGTTTTTTTCCTACTGGAAAGTTTTTCTTTCATTGTCCTGTGTATATTTTGATCCACATATCCTTTTTTCCCCATTTCTTCTTAATTAGTCAGGAGCTTCCTCAGCTAAACTGTCAGTAAAAGTGGGAGCTGTTTAAGCTATTTTATACTTAGGTCAGACTTAAGCATGTGTAGCAGTTTCAGAAGTTACACCATTTTATTTAGCTTACGTTAAACTTGCATTGTTGTGTGAAACATCTGTAGAAAATGCACAAATTCACTTATCTGACAAAAAATATATAACTCTGGTTAGCTACTACTTGAGTGCACATTTTAACAACTATGAATGAAATGTTAGTTATAGAATAAATTTTGAGAGGCTGCTGAAAGGACCTGCCTTAAGAAAAACAATAATTCACATTTGGATATCTTTAATAGCTTCTGCTGAGAGCATCTTACATTTTTAATTTGATATATAAGTAAACAAAATATCTACTTTGCAGAAGCATACCCTTTGACCAAAGCAATATATATATATGTATGTATATATATTTATGCGGTACTAACCATAGCTTTCTGGTAGTTGTCTATGTACCTGTTGCTGTGAAATTAAAAGACCAGTTTTGTGTCAGTGGTTTGGCAAAGGCAGTCTTGTTCTTTTTATTTCCACCATTAAGGCCATGTTTCCTCAGCTAGATTGAAAGTCCTTAGGCCGATCTTGCTGAGGGCGTCCGCTAGCCATCCTAACCACATACTCAGATCACATCTCAATAAAATGCTTTCACAATCGTACCTCAAGTACTACTCAAGCTGTTTGTGGTGAGGTAAAGCTAATACAAATACTCTCTCCCAAGTCCCATAGATTCAGTTACCCTGAAATGAAAAATGAATTTTTTGAACTTGGCTTTTTTCTTTTCACCAAAATTCAGAGTTCTAACTGTTGACATCTACACTGGCAACAAAAATTGATTTCTCCACTCCTCTCATTCCCCTCTGTCCAGAGCCCATCCCAGACATGCCTGTCCTCCTCCTGTGATAACTCTGCTAAGACAAGAATGACATCCAGGGACCACACCTGGAGCAGACAGCGAGTTAGCTACTCCCTCATTCTGTTTCCATCAGCTCGCTTCTTTACCTTTAGTGTGCACCGTCAAGGTTGGGCCAGCCTCGCTCCTCACATTCCTTCGCTTGCAGACTAATCAATATTGCCTGGACATTTGCCCTCTTTCCTTCCTTCTTTCTTTCTCTTTATTCTCCCCTTCTTTCCCCCCTTCCCCCCTCCCTCCCTCCCTCCCTCCCTCCCTCCCTCCCTCCCTCCCTCCCTCCCTCCCTCCCTCCCTCCCTCCCTCCCTCCCTCCCTCCCTCCTTCCTTCCTTCCTTCCTTCCTTCCTTCCTTCCTTCCTTCCTTCCTTCCTTCCTTCGGAAGGGGAGAGAGGGAGAGAGAGAGAGAGAAACATGGATTTGCTGTTGCACTTATTTCTGCACTCACTGGTGGATTCTTGTATGTGCCCTGACCAGAGATTGAGCCCGCAAGCTGGGTGTATCAGGACGACGCTCTAACCGACTGAGCTCCCCAGCCGGGGCCTTGTTGCTCTTTCTATGGTCTGTGAGACAAGTAAGGAGCCCACTGCAAAACTGCTGTCTGATTTGTCACACTTGGGTTGGTTGTTATTCAGTTGTGGAGTGCTACCCAGATGAATCCATTCTTAAACACTGATAAACTTCCCTGGCTACTCAACTATTACTTCCAGACCACACTGTTTCCTTCCCCCACAGGGGATACGGCATTGGAACACGGCTGGTAGAAGACTTTTTGGCTCGATCTTGTGTGGGACGGTGCCACAGTTATTCAGAAATTACAGACATAATTGCCCAGGTAAGGGCATTTTTAGCTCTGTCAATATGTTTTGAAAATCTTGATTCATCCTGAGTTTGGTGGTTTTCTGCTCTGATGGAACAGGTTTCATCTGTATCCATTATGAGGTGCTAAAGGACAGGATTCCATCAAAGAGCATTTTATTTCAGCGCAGGGATAAAGCTATGGTGAACAGAGATAAATGCTTCCAGGCATTTAAACATCTATCGATTTTTCTGACCAAATGGTATGCGTCCCACACTGGGGAAAATGTTTTGAGAAGGTGAACAGAAGGGAAGTGTAATAAAGCAGCCTTATAACATACATGCCCCAGACCAATTTCTTTATGGAATCGTTTTCAGCACGTGGCAAGAGATAGTCTTTGGTTGTCTCAGAGAATATTGCTGTAGCCATTTCATTCCAGAAGCCATGCTTTCCCAAGAGAAAAAGAAAGCTTCCTATAAGTGTATGTGTTCTAAGAACTTTCACAGCCCTAATATATGAGACAACTTGGAATCATCTGGGACCAGCTCAAATTTCCGAGATGAGAGTGGGAAGTGCATCCTTACCCAGCGTTCCTTTAATCTACGGGCCCATGGTTATTAGCTGAGTGCTGTTCATTTGTGAGAGACCTAGAAAGTATGCATGGATATGAGATATTTATGAGGTCCAGGAATGCTGCCTCCAGATTCTCACACCTGACCCATTTAGTCAGTCTCATTCTTTTTTTCTCCTGTGACACTTGATATTGTCATACCTTGCAATACTGACTCTTCACGTGGGTGGCAATAATAATTCTACATAGCAGTTTGTGATTCTAAATGCAGTTTTACATATTTTTTGTCTTTCATCTCTACAGTATTCCTGTGAAGTAGGAAGGGTAGGAGTTCTTATCCCCATTTTCCAGATAAGAAAACTGAGTCTCAGAAAGAATATGATAAAGATTAAATACTAGTATATGTTTTTAAATGTGCAATAAAAAGAACAATCCAAATGAAAGATTTCCCCACTTATTGTTATTCTTACTTTCATTATTTCATGGTTAGTAAATCATGTGGTTGAAATTAAAATCTGGGTTTTCTAGTCCTATTGTAGTGGGTTTACCGTACCACTAAACAGGTTAATTTTTTTCTCTTTCCGTATTTGCAGACTATAACTAAGATCTTGAAGCAATAGTTTGAAAAATGAAATAATTTTCACTAAGCCAATTCTATGGACAATATTACAAGAATATTAGCTATTTTAATGGAAAGTAAATATTCACAATATATAAATGTAGATGACTGTGTCCTATTTCTGTAAGAAGTCCCACTGGGATTTTGGTAGGGATTGTACTAAACCTATAAATCACTTTGGGTCATGCGAATATTTTAATCATGTTAAGTTATCTGGTCCATGAACACAGAATGTTGTTCCATTTGTTTGTGTCTAATTTCTCTCATCAGTGTTTTATAGTTTTCAATAGGTAGGTCTTTCACCTCCATAGTTAAGTTTATTTCTGGGTATTTTATCCTGTTTTGGTGCTTTTATAAATGAGATTGTTTTCTTAATTTCTTTTTTTGGATAATTTATTGTTAGTATGTAGAGACACAACTCATTTTTGTTTGTTGATTTTTGTATCCTGCAGCTTTTCTGAAATTATTTCTTAGTTTTAATAATTGTTTTCGTGTGTGTGTGGACTCTTTAGGATTTTCTATGTATCATATCATTTGCAAAAAGATAGTTTTACATCTTTCTTTCTAATGTGGATGCCTTTTCTTTCTTTTCCTTGCCTAATTGATCTGGTTAGGACCCCCCAGTACTCTGCCGAGTACGAGTGCAGCTTTTAATTTTTCACCAGTGCATATAGCAATGGGGAAAGCATAACACCTTTAACAAATGGTTCTGGGAAAACCAGGTCTCCACATACAAAAAAATGGGCTTGGACCCTTATCTCATAGTACACACAAAAATCAACTCAAAATGGAGCCAAGCCTCCACTCTTCTGCGAGATCCCTTCTTCTCAATGAAGAGAACATTTCCCCACCCTCACCCTTCTGCGCCGAGGGGCTGCCTCCTGGTCTTTGCACTTTCCGTCAAAGGCCTGGCTTCCTCCCTCTGCCTAGTTTTCCCTTCTCCAGCAAAATGTTCCTTCGCACGGGGGAATGGTGTGGCCGGGTGAGGAGCCTGTTAGCACAGATCAGGCCGGGTGTTAGTCATGCCTCCCCCCACCGATGCTTTGCTCATAATTAGCAGCTTTATTGGAAGGTTCTGGCCTCCGGCAGCATTCTCCCTCATCCTTGCAGACGCTCCCCAGAGGGGCAGGTGTCAAACGTCAGGGGTTTGTAGAGAAGCGGGCGAGGTCAGAGGCCCGCTGCGGGGCGCACGGCGGGGCCGGCGGTCGGGGGAGGCCCTCTGCGGGGCGCACGGCGGGGCCGGCGGTGGGAGGGGGCCCGCTGCGGGGCGCACGGCGGGGCCGGCGGTCGGGGGAGGCCCTCTGCGGGGCGCACGGCGGGGCCGGCGGTCGGGGGAGGCCCGCTGCGGGGCGCACGGCGGGGCCGGCGGTGGGAGGAGGCCCGCTGCGGGGCGCACGGCGGGGCCGGCGGCGCCCACGGCTGTGACTGTTCGCTTGGCCGCCCCGTCGACCACGCGCTGAGACCCGACCCCCATCGCCTTTGCGAGAACTCCGCGTCCACATGCCGTGGCTGCCGCAGAACTCACGGGCTCTGTGCTGGCTCCAGAGAGGAAAGAGAGGAAGCAGAGAAGGAAGAAACCCATGTCCAGATGAGTGGGAGTCATCTAAGAGCTCGTTAGTGGGAGGCCCCCGACACGGAGGAAGGGTCTCCTGGCCTCATGGTCCCGCCTCTGCCCCTGGGAGGGGACGCCCATGGGCTTCAGACACTACGGACACCCCTCTCTGCTCTCCTCACGCTGCCTTTTCCAAAGGGAAGGTTACCCTGCATCGCTAAGCTGCGGACAGTTTTTTCCGACAGGCTTTAGGCCTCAAATTGCACCATCTAGTGTTATAAAAGGAAATCCCATGACACAGGCCAAATCTTTGATCAAAAAAGTCTTTAGTCAGCCTTATATTTTATATAAAAAAGAGATGACAGGCTAATTCTAAAGTCACCTTCATGAAACATTAGAAGGTATCCATTTTTATTTATTTTACTTTTTTATTACAATTTACATTCAATATTATTTTCTTTCCGTTTCAGGTGTATGGCATAGTGGTTAGACAATCATATCCTTTACAAAGTGAGCCCCTGATATTTCAGTTACCCACCTGGCACAAAGGTATTCATTTTTATTTTATTATTATTATTTTTAGGGTATTCATTTTTAAATTGTGATTTTATTATCTTCAAGCCTGCTTTTCGTGGTGATTGCCTCAAAGTACAACAACAAATTTTAAATAAGACATATAACTTAAACTGTTAGCATTGTAACATATTTTAAAACTTCAGTAATACAGAGATTTTTCTGAAGATAAGCTCAAAACAATGCCCACCTGTTACCTTACACAAGCTTCTCGAAATGGAACATCTATTATTAGCACCATTTTACTGATGATGTAATTGAGACTTAGATAACATCACTATGGGTACATAGAAAAGCCAGCCTATAATTTATTTCTTCTGACCTGATTCCAGTGTTTTTTGTTTTTTTAAAATCATTGTTTCTTTAAAATATACCTTTGAAGATTTTCTCCTACTATGGTCATTGTTTCGAGAAAAATGAAAATGTGCAGTTTGCAGTCAAGTTACCTTAGCTGCTTTTACTTGTAATAATGAGGTACTGGGGAGTTTAACTATAATTTAACAGGAACAAAGCTGTTTTAGTTTGTTTTAAGGACAAGTAGAAAATACAATTATACCTCTCTCTGGTCTAAGGTTTAAAAAACACCTCCTTAGAAACATAAAAATATTTTTCATGGTTTCTAAACATATTTCTGATAAAGTTTGAATATTAGGAGAAGCTAATTAGAGAGAAACTTGATCATTAAAATCAAAACAATCATAAAGGTTAGGCTTGACATGAACTAGTATAATTTTGCCTTTTAAAAGCAATTTAAACACAAGGAGCTCTGATTCCCATCAGATTCAGAGCAATAGTCTAAGCAAATCCAGTGTAGTAGAGATGAAAAGAGTTCTCAGCCTGCTCAGCCACATTCCCTCTGTGTGACCCTGGGAAAGTCAGCCGGCTGAATCTGTTTCCTTACCAATCAGATGAGGCCTTTTTCAGCTGAATTTCCCCTGAATTTCAGGTATTGCTTTCTCTAGCTAAAATCTGGACACTGACCTATGATTATAAACAGCTGAGTGTCCTGGCTGTAGCTTCCAAAGTCTCCTCCAAAGTATTCATACTTCCTAGTTACTGACAGTGGTAGCAACTACTCAGCCCAGTACAGGCTCTGTTCATCAAAGCTGGGAAGCTTCTTACTGTCAGGCCAATGTCGTTTTGATGGTCATTCTGAGGGCCATAGAGGGACTTTTTAATTTTTTGGTATAAACATCACGTCATTCATTGGTATTGTCACAGTAGGGATGAAATTTTAAAATAGAGAAAAACACAACATAAAATATATTTAAAATATAAAAATACTTTTAAATTTTGAAATTCTGATCTTTAGATTAAAAAATCGGAACCCAATATATATGACTTTTTTTTTTTTTTTGGGTGAGTGATATAAAATCAATGAAATAATTGAAAGGAAATGTTCATAAGAAGCAAAGGAAAGAAAATGCCTAAAATGGAGAAGGAGATCTATATGGCGAACGCTGTAAGCATGAACTCTAGAGCAAGATTTAGAAATATCATCCAGAGAGAAATTTCAATGGCAGAAGGATTTTTTTAAAACTGGGGGAATCATTTTTATTTATAAAGTTCTCCATTTAAGATTAGAGTTGAGTCTACACAGAAGGGTTCCAGCAAATCATACTGGTCATAATTATTTTGTCCTAATTCTTATATGAATGCACAAAACTCCATGGCTGAATTTATACAAGTTACTCAAATACTTAGAAACCTAAAACTCCCAATTCACCCTATAGTACTGGCAGCTCTATGGCCATAGAATTGCAATCTTTGTACAGGTTGGTACTCAGAAGCACTGATTTAATACCTCAACAGGGACATTCAAATCTGATTTGATTAGACATTTTCAGAGGGGTTTGCCTGCCTGGGAAGGAGAATCAGTGAGGTTCCAGTCATGAGACAGAAACCACACAATCATTTCAACAAACAAGGTTTAATATCAACAGTTATTAACTATAGGTGGTTAGCTACTAAGAAAGAAAAAAAAAAAAAATGCTAAAGAATACCCTAGCCCTGAGAAATAATACCCAAAGAAGGAACACATTTTGAAGGGAGTTCCTCACTCAAGGCTGGAATTCAAATGTCTTTGGAGAAGGTAAGACTGTAGCCCACGGAAGGTGGAAAAGGCCTCTGGCTTCCCAGACTGAGACTAGTGGGCAGAGAACTGTGGACCAAAACTGATCAGCAGGAAACCCTCACTGGAGTGTGAGTGGGCCGAGGCTGTGGGGAAGGAACCATGGGCTGGAAGGAGCAAGCTCCACAGTGAGAGCCGCGGGGTATCCTATGGCAGGCCAGTCATTTCCAGCAGCAGTAAACCAAGAAAACACACGCTAGAGCTTGGGAAAGAATCGCCTTCCTTCTGTCTATCTCTACAGAAATGTCTACTGGCAAAGGAGAAATATTTGCAAGATCTACCTCCAACATTAGAAGCAAGGCAATGTTTGGAGTTGAGAGGCAATAATCCACCACCAATACAGAGGCCTGAGCCATTGGGGTTTTCATTTACATTTCTATGGCCATCTTTTATTTTGGTGGCCTCATGTTTGACCCCATCCAAACTGCTTGCGCACACAGGAACTAATCTCACGTCTAATTGCAACTCTAGAAGGCTGGTAGAAAGATGTGGCAAAGGAAGCCAGATTTTTTTCTTACCAGGGTGGTGTCAACTGCATGCAACTTAAGATGAAAAATAGACTGAAGAAGACAATTTTCAATGTGCAAACTTTCCTTCTGAAACAGGCTTTCTGTTAAACACTGAAATTTATTAAATGTAGCCACTGCCTCTTTTTCTACTTATGTCTCTATTACCAAATCTATGTTCTCTGTCTCCCATGGCTATAAAATCTACTCTATTTTATTACTGTTACAAGCGCTATTAAATAACATTATGGTGAAGGACCCCATAATACAGCTGGCTGGCTAATACCTTGTACTCTCTTCCTTGGAATTCCAAAGAAGTGAGATGCAAGGCAAATGGCAGGTTGGCACTTAAGGTACCAGCCAGTGTTGAGACTTGGAGCTTAGTCTTACAGCCTGTGTAATGGTCTTAATAGGTTTTAAATCAATGAGGTCCACTCTCTGAAATCTTCGTAGGTCTTAATGTGAAACTTAGTTTGCACTGTAGGAGACAGGAATTGCAATGTCAAGGTGCATAAGAGAACATGTCTGAGCAACCTTGGAAAGGTAAGGGAATTCACGATTGACCTTCCTTAGAACATCTTTATTATGAACATAGAGCAACATTAAGTCTGCATTTTAGTTTAATGTTTTAATCAGTCTGTAAAATACACTTTTATTGTGCTTTGTGCCTGTTAATCTTCCAAAAATTTGCTGGTGAGCAGCTTTTTTTGTATATATTTCTATTCCCAATCAAAGTAGAGGAAAAGTGTTTTACAAAGAATGGAATAGTACAGAGTTTTCTTGAGTCATGGTAATGAACACAAACTTTGATTTGATACTTTTTTGCATTTATCCATTAAAGTTAGCTTTCATTTCTGGGAAATTTCATTTCCCCATCACATCTTTAAGCTTTTCAAAGGGAAGAATAATTCCAGGCATTCTTAGGGTTTGGCCCACAGTGGCAAACCAGAACACCATAGGCATATGTTGCAGATTACTCAAGTGAATTTAGAAAATTTTAAAGAAATCACAGATCTACACACTGTTGCTTCTCCTGTTTTTTCCAGAAGAGGGCAGTAGACCATATTCATCTCCAAATTATACTCCTACTTCTTCCACTCCCACTTTAACTCCTACCACGAGCAGCCTCCTTATTTCAAGCAATATTTACTCCATTAAAAATCCGGACATGTCTGGTTGCTCACAGTAACAAATTCGCAATAACAACATTTGAACAGCAATAGAATTCTGGACAGGAAAGTATCTGATTCTTATTAAATAATAGACAATGAATTCATCTTGATATTTTATTGAAATCTTTTTTCCCCCCACTATTTATATGATTGTAGAAAGTTTCAGGAGGGGCGGGAGATTCATTCTTGCTACACGGAAGTCAACTGTGATTACAAAATTCAAGAATTAAATAGGTAATCAAATTACTAGATATTACAGTTCCCTTAACCTAATAGGCATAAATCTCTTCCAGTTTATTATAAGGCTAAATAGAAATGCAATTATACCTCTCTCTCTCCTAAGATCTAAAAAAATCTTCTTAGTTGCACAACAATATATTTTATGTGAAAGGTTAAGGTCGGTGGTACGTGGGCAGGCTAAATAGCATCTCAGACGATGCATAAAGAAAATACTGAATTTATTTATGGAAAAGAGAGTGGGGATATCCAAAGGGAAGGGGTACACAGCACTGAGTCAAAGGGTATTGAATCCATGATGGCAGTAAAAATATATTTAGGATGGTGAAACAGGAAGGTGCATGGAAGAAGGAACAGGAGAGCCTAGGCTGGGCTGCTTCAGGGGCCTTGGAGACAGGTTCAGGGGTAAGCCCAGGGCAAGCTGCCACTGGCCATTGCTTTTTGGGTTGGAAGTCTCCTGGAGTCCCCTCAGAGGGAAGAAGTGGGATGGAGATGGCGCACCAGAGGAGCATTCACTGGGTCCTTTGTCCTGAGCATATTTATCTCTTTCTTATAGGTGGAACTCTTAGGGGAGGTCTCAGGGGAGGGTCTCAGTAGAATATGCATCAGCTTTCCAGGTGGCTCTTTCAGGGTCCTGATCTCCACTGATTGGTCGGTGCCAGGGCAGGGGGTCATTACTCAATGTAGCTGGTCCTGAGGCAACCACAGCACCACTTGTCTGATTTAGCTGCTTTTCTGGGCCTGGAGCTGAAATACAACTGAGGCCTAGATGTTATCTTTAGGGAGGAAAAGGCCTGGGGGAGAATGCTGGGGGAGCATGAGCAGTGATATGCTGAGGGCGAATAGGTTACCCTGGGGACAAGGCCCTTGTTTTCCTAGTTTTGCCCCTTGCTGGGCATCCAGGGCTTCTGCTCTAGTGAATCTCATTACCTGGGTTTCTGAACCAGGGTTTCTGTACCTGTCCCATTTAACATTATGTTTTTCAAACATATTTATAGTAAGTTTTATTAAGAGAAGCTAATTAGAGATAAAATTAATTATTTCCATTTATTATGGAAAATATTTGAAATGTAGCCTAAAATCCACCATGGAGCCAAATTGTATTAGCTAGACTCCTTTAGGTTGCTGGTCTTTGGGTTATGTCAGGTAATAGAGGTTTATCGTAAGGACATCCTGGGACACAATAGCTAAGCCTCACGAGGAACAGAAATTAGAGAACCCTTCGGTCTATCATGTCGTCTCAGGAGCAGGCATTTGCAATTTCCTACCTACGTCAGTCCTCTGCCATTTTGGTGACTCAGCTATTCTCTGCTTATTTTGCTCTTGCAACTACTTACCAATATTTTTTTTAAATAATTTAAAAAAATTTTTCAATTACAGTTGACATACAATATATTAGTTTCAGGTATAGAACATGGTGATTAGACAAAGTGATCAGTCTAATACCCGTCTGACACCATAATATCGTACATAGTTATTTCAATGTTATATTCTCTACGCTGTTCTGACATCTCTGTGGTACTGTTTTTATCACTGGCAATTTGTATATTTAATCTCTTCCACTTTCTATTCTTCTCTCCACCTCAGTGCTTCACCACCTTACAGTGTCTGCTGCCTCGTGGCTTCCGCTCCCTCTCTCTTCTCCACGTATCTTTTGTCTTCTGCCCAGTCACCCAAACTATGACTCTCTCTGTGTTTCATATTCAAAGTCCCAAAAAGAGAGTCTCTGCTAACCTGCCCAGTCAATCAGTAGCCCTCTGCTGGGCAGAGTTTTCATGCCAGGCCAGTAGCCAAACTATGGACTGATCGCGCCAGCTCTCAAATGCCCATTCTAGTCTATTAACTGTGGCCGGAGCAGCCGGATAGTGAGGCACAGAAATGACCATCATAGGAAAGCCCTCAGGAAGGAGGCTTGGGTTTGAAAAACATTCCGAGATTTTCTAAAACAAGGCAAAGTAATTGTTACAGACCTTGTTCTTTCTGTCTGGAAAATTAGTAACAGAAATGTGTGAGTCTTGCTTTACTTGTGAGCTCTCTGCTCACATTATTTATTTTACTGATGCTGGTGTTTGTTTTCCTTTGCCCCAGAGGTAGAATTTCTGCATACAACATGTAGCAGGCTTCATTTTCCATGCTAACTATAAGGTATTGAAGTAGAAAGAGCTGTCTTTGCTATGCATATTTCAGGTAATAATCAAGTAAGCAAATCTTTCATAAAACATGTTTCTACTAGGAAGCATTGCAAGGGAAACTCAGTGTTAGTAGAAAGCAAATATTTTAGACCATCAGCAAGAGTAAACTCGGAGAGATGCTTTGGTAGAAGGGAGATAACCAAATTCTCCTAGAAAAAATGATGTTGTACTGCAATATTATGTTTTAGGTTTTCTTTTGGATTTCTTATAGAACCAATCAGAAAAGTTTGCTCTGCTTCTCTAATCCAATGGGACTTTTGCTTTTGTTTCCCTTTTTCTAAATCTTTTTCAGTCTTTTCTCTTGGCATTCTGTGTTTTTTTCAAAGACTGTTACCAGAGATGACCTGATTTTTTTATGTGACTAGGAAACCTGCCCAGGTGACATGAACTTGAACAAAGCCATTCAAGTCAGGGACATCAGCACATCTTAGGTCTTTTTCTTTCTCTTGAAAACAAAACAAACAGTTTTGTTCCTTATGATTCTGCAGTTTATTTTCCCTCCTTTCTTTTTCTCTGATTATATTTGGCTCTTTTCATTTTCCAAACAATGTACACTTTTAAAAATAAATACTTTCCCTAAAAATCACTATATTTCACAATTCTGAGTAGAAGCCTAAATGCAGTGCACCCAGCACAATGCACAACACTTGGATTCTGTTGACAACATAATTCTCTGCACAAAATGGGAGGCATTTTTCTGTCTTTTTGTTATGATAGAAGTGGAGTTCTTGGGGTGCCACAGGGAAAATAATTTTCTGAGGCCCCCATGGGGGGATGAGGCATCTTGACAAGCCTTGTTGATGATGTAAGATTAAAGCGGTTCCCTTCCAAGGCCCTCCTCCCTCGATCTCACCTTGGAAAAAGTCCAATCTTTTCTTCAGCAGAACTAGAATTAAAGCCTCTGCTCAGTTTCCACTCCATTTCAAAGCACAGTGCAGTCCAGCGCCTGGCTAGCTTCGCTTGTGTTCCCAGCTACAGTCCATTCATTGCATGTAGGATCCGCATGGCCATGGGCCATACGACCGCTAAGGCCACATGGCTACGGAGGGGAGATGGGCGAGCATGGGTCACAGAGCAAGCGAGAAACAGGAGCGCAACAGAGTAGGAGCACGAGAGAGAGACTTTCTTTGGGGATTTTAACCTTCCAAGGTTTCACACGCTTGCAGTGCCCTCCTAGCCAATGATCTTTCTCCCGGGTTAGACCTTCCCTGCATCACCCTGACTTCACTGTGCGTGTGTCCATTTCCCCCTCTCCTTGATTCCTTCTCCCGGGATCTGCAGAGAACTGACCAGTGGTTCCCCGGGGAGCATGATGCTACAGCTGCCTGGTGAAGCTGCCCAGAGGACCATGCTTATCATGTCTGGTCTCCCCTTTGCTTTCTTGCCATTAGTAGTAATAACTAGCTAATTGTGATGATAACACTTTGAATGATCTTTCTTTTACCAGATGAAAATTTAAATCTCAATTTTAAAGTTGCCTTTCACCTGCACCCAGCCCCATGCACACACACACACACACACACACACACACACACAGGCACACACACACACACACACACTCTTCCCTTGTAAACACAATTTACTTTAAGGAATAGATTAATAAATACAGCCTGAATGTGACAACATTGAGGGAGACCTGGAACCTTTTCATTACCAGGCAATTTCTGCCCTGTGTTAAAATCTCCACTAACGTGGAACTGTTTGTTGCTGATGATTCTCTGACACTGCTTTCACCTCATCGAGGCTGCGAGCACATCACTGCCATGCCGAGCTGTCAGCATCTGCAGGTGATCATGTGCCCTGGCTCTGCCTTCACCTTCTGGGACATGGAGAGGAGTTCTGCACCCCTCACATAGATACTAATGGAGGGCAACTTCCACTCCGCTCTAATCTACCCCACCTCAGGCAACTCAGTGCTGTACCCAAGATACCTGCCAGAAAATCCCTGCAGTTCAGGGTGGGAAGTGGAGAGAGGGTTCAGGGTGACTACCACTTGGTCACTTACATCAGACAGCCAGCAGTTGTGGCTCTGTTAGTTACAAAGTTCCCCCAATCCTAAAATGTGTAGCATCTTCCCACTGTTTTGTAGGAGAATAATTTGTAAATAGATGTTTGAGAATTATTGTATGTTCCTCCCACCCCCACCCAAAAGATGGAAATGGGAATCTGAGGTACTAAAATGGTCGAATCCTCAGAGTCTAGGGTGGATTTGGGAGTCAGGCATTTCTAACCATGTGCTGCCTGCAGAGAGTTGAAGGGGTAGGAAGAAACCAAGTGAAAAGCTCAGCCATTCATCTGAAGGGTCTTGGCAGACCTGTAAATGCAGGTTCCCAACCAACAGAGAGTAGCAACTGGTGAGCAAGTCTCAAAGGGCAGTTCTTAGCACAGAGGGGGCAGGGTTAAAGGGCGGTCAGTACCTCATTCTCAACAGCTTCCCAGGATGACTGCTTTCTTTAATCCCTCAACTGAACAATGGAAGCTAATCAGATTAAGCCTAAAATAGAACATTTCCCTTTGCTATTAATTACTGTTTTTCAAAGTTTAACTCACAATTTAGTGGTCAGAGCCTATTGAACTTTTTCCACATTTTCCAACATGTGATATTAAAATAAGTGGGAGCCCTTGATAAGCAGGGATTGAATTCCATGGAAGTCACAGTACAACACCACACAGCATTCCAGAGAAGCTGGCATCAAGCTAGCTGAATGTCAGGCCAGTTTGCTACTGAGTGGCATTTTTTTAGCAAGGAATAAAAGAGTGGAAAATTAAAAGGAAAGAAAAATCTTTTATAGTTATAAAATCCTCAATATTTAAAAAATGATGAATATTAATAGCAAAAGTAATTTATAAAATATTTTGAGAATTCTTACCATTTGGGCCAAAAATATGCCAGGTAGATTATTAAAAATAAGAAACTTGTTTAAACAAACATAACCATTTGGTAGGCTTTGGTAGGCTTCATTTTCCCCTCTGAGTAGGCAAGACATGCCTCATATAAACACCCCCACACTGGAACTCTTCCCCACTGTACCCCTCGGAGGGGTGAAAGAAGAAAAGTGTAGGAAGTTTTCTTTTGCAGAGAAGCACGTACGCATAGCCACAGGATCTGCGGACCTTGCAGACTGATTGGGTCTAACCCAACAGATCACATCAGTTACTTATGGCAGAGTTCCACTACAAAGGCAAGGCAGCTGCAGGAAAATTACCCTTAGACTTTTTTTTTCCAAGGAATTTAAAAAAAAAATTATTTTTAATATATCTTTATTGATTTCAGAGAGAGGAAGGGAGGGAGATGAAGAGATAGAAACGTCAATGATGAGAGAGTCATTGATCAGCTGCCTCCTGCATGCCCCCAACTGGGGATCGAGCCCACAACCTGGACATGTGCCCTGACCGGGAATCAAATCTCGATCTCCTCGATCCCAGGTCAATGCTCACCCACTGAGCCACATCCGGCTGGGCACCCTTAGACTTTTATTATGACTACATTTCTGTAACATTAGTTTTCCTCTAGTCACAGAGAAGTGCCTCTGAAGGTTCCAGTCTCAGTAACTTCTACCACTGCAGATTCTTGGTTTCATTTCCATTGCTTAATTTATTTGGATGAAACTCATGAGAGACTGACTTACAAAACAAATCTAAGTGTGTGGATTTGTTGATAAAAGAATGTTTAGCTTATAGCAAAGTCTTATAAGAGCTTATCTGAGCCAAATTCTGAGGATATGCCTGGGAACAAAATCTCCATGGACTGAGAAAATGCTCCGGAGAATGGCAGTTTTGCCCCTTATTTTATATGTTAGAACCAAAGGAGACGTAAGGAGGGTTACATGAAATTCATTGGTGGTAGACTAAGGAGGCAGGAGGAAAGCAAAGCAGGGACATCTCTGAGATTGGATGAAAAGCGCAATGGAGAAACACATACTTCTTTTATATTGATGGGTACAGGATAGTTAATAATTGACACTCACAGCACATAGAGGTGGTATGCAGGGAACAAGAGAATCATGAGAGGTTCTGTGGTCTGGTGCTCTGGTAGCTGCAGTTGTGCTTTCGAGGGAAAGGAAATGAAAATTACTCTGAAATTTCAAAGATATATTACCCTAGATGCATAAGAATAATGGACAGGACTCACTTAAGGTCAAGACTGACCTTTGCTAAGGAAGCTGTAGACCTGGGATGTGACTTCTTGCTCTGACCCTCCCAGTTAGGAATTTGTGATCAGACCATCCTGTGTGGTTACTTTTGGTTGCTGAGCTTGTCAAGCCTGTCATTTGCCCCCACCCCAGCTTGTCAGTTTTATTATATAGCCCCTTTTTCATTCACAGATTAAAAATAGCAATAGCCTTGGGAGCATTTCACTAATGTAACTTTTTACAATAAAATTCTTTACTAGGAGATGAAAACTATTGGGGAAATACTCATGGAAACAAAATCCCAAAGGAAAAATTAAGATCTATCTGGGCTTAAGGGTTCAGAGACACCTTGGAAAGGCCAGCCAAACCCTGGGTCATCCCTGCTTGGTGTCATTGTTTGTGTCAGAAGTAAGATTTCGTCCAGACTTGGCCTGATGTTCTTCTCCAGGGTAATGGTTATCAATCCTTCTGCTCTTTACAAGAATCTGGAGGTTTCCCCCATGAAATCCTGATGCCCAGATCCTACTTTTAACCAATTACATCATGGTCTCTGGGAATAAGACCCAGCATAAGAACTTTTTAAATGTTCCCCGAGTGGTCTTAATGGGCATCCACTGTTTTAGAGCAAGGGTGTTCAAACTGTGCTCCTTGGCACTCTAGGGTCATTGCAGTAGAGGTGAGGTGGCATGTGAGGGCTGCCAGTCCTCTAGACCCTCAGTCCAGATTCTTCCAGAGTTGCCTCTCATTTTATCTTTTTCAAATGTTTCAAATAACATAAAATGTCATTCTAAAAAGTGGAAAACACTAGAGAGATATAATAAAGGACAGTCTTGATTGAAACAAAGCCCCTCCCCCAATATCCACCACCAGCGGATGGGATGACTAGCTTATCTCTGGGCAGGAGGTAGGGAGAGAAGCTGTGTTTTTCAGGACATTCACTCCAAAGAAGATGGATATCAATTAAACACTAGTTTGTAACTACATACTTCTTTAACTGCTTGACTTCATATACAGGGTCAGTGAGATCTACTCATAGTTATCTAATTGTTTAAGGAAGCAAATCCTTTTCAGACACTGATTACAATCCCTCATGTTTCCTCCCATGACACAAACACCTGCAAAAACCCTGGGAGAAATAATCTTGTGTTGATTCCATCAGCAACCATTATTATTGCAGAAGTACATTTCTTTATGTTAAATCTAGGAATAAAATGTTGTTGCAATGCAATTAGTAAGCATTTTATAAGTTAACTACTCTTCCAAAGGATGCATATATTTTAAGGTATTGTTCTTAAACAAAATTACAAAATATCATCTGAGTTTAGACTTTCCTTATTTTATCCTATTTCTTGAAATGATACAGAGAATGTGATAATTAACTTATCTCCCCCTTTTAATCTCAGTTTTCACTGCAACTTAAAACTTTTAAAGGTTTTTCTCTGGCATTGGTGTGACTGTAGGATCAGTACATCTGAAACTAGAAAAAGATAGGTAGTCATATGGACATACAGAAATATGGGCACTAAAAGATATAAAAATTAAAGTTTGGCGACTAGTCTAGATGTTTTATGAACTTTCTATTGCTGAAAACTTATTAATTGTCATTTTTATCTAAGGAAATAAAATAGAAAGTTAACCTTATTGATATAATGAACTAGAAGCATAGTTTGAACACAACTGTCCCAAATATCTAGAAGCCCAAGGTGAAAAAGCTGTGCAGCATGGGAAAGAGCAGACAGAGGCCAGGAAACTTGGAGATAGACCTTGATTTCCAGAAGTGCAGCAAGAAGCCAGTTGACTGGTAATTCATGTGCTACTGGCTATAAGATTCAGAAAAACAGAGTTGAAAGAAACTCTGAGGTGTACTAATCTAAGACTTTGATTTTAAAAATGAGGAAACGTGCTTTCTATGGTTAAATGAACATTTGAGAATACATCGACATCATGCAACCTTTTATGTGGTAGAAGCTGAGTCAGATAAATTCAGGTGCAGTTTAGTCTCTTTCACTTACCTGTGGCTTAACCTTAACCTTTTTGAACTTTAGTGTTATTTATAAAAATAGAAACAGTAATAACTCCTTCCCAGTATACTTGTGAGTTTTAAATAGAACTCATATGTAGGGTATCCAGCACGTAATAGGTTATCATAAACACTCATTCTGCCTTTCCTCCTCAGTGGAAGAGCAAAATTTAGAATATGGTTTTTTACAACTAGACAAGTATTCTTTCTGCAGAACTCAATTTTAATAAGCAACTGAATATTGAAAATGTTATTTTAAGCTGCCTAAAAGCAGATTTCTTTCCAGATTCAAATATGACATTTTATGTGTAATAAGCATGTTCCAACCCATAAAATGGATTAAACTAACCCAATGCTCTTGATCAAAATCCTATTCCAAAAGGAATAACTCCAAAGCCACTAACACCTGCCTTGCTTACCAGTGATGCCGGCCTCCTCTGGAGTTGCTCTCTGTGCTCAAGCTCCAGCCTCAGCAGCCAGCTTGCCCTTTTGTCTCTCCTTAAACTTCATTCTGGCTCAGTACACATTTTGGGCTTCATTAAGGCTTAGTCAGAAGCCACTGCTAGAAAGGATTAGAATTGTAGCCAGACTCTTGTGTCAGCTCCTCAAGGCAGCCTGGGCTCTTGTAGGATCGTTGGATAATGATGGGATTGTGTTGAGTATATAGCAATCAAGGCAGCAACCGCACAAAGGGGAACAATCTTTATTCTTGCAGCTTCCATATAAGAGATGCATATACAGATCCACTGCTCCTTGCCATTTACCTCATAGGTGAGAGGCTGCAAATGTCAAGAAATTAGGTATTGACTCTATTCTGGTTGCATGGGAAGGTAAAGGGAAAGGAGAGGGTCGGGATAGGTGAAACAAGAATTATGACAAAGTTAATTGACTCTTAAAGAATTATTATTAAATTAGTGAAATTCCAATGGGAACATAGCAGTGGCTTAGTTCTGGATCCAAAACCATAAGGTTTCTTGAAAATCATATAGAGCAACAAAAAGGGGGGGGGGGGGAGGGGACTCACAATCTCTGTTCTCTTGAAACAAAAGAAAATGTTTGTAATTTAAAGATAAAGAATCCTGTGAGAATATAACCAAAAACGTCATGTTAGTAATAAATCAAGATGACATTGAATTTTTCCTTAGCAACTTTAATGAAAAAAGACAACGGAATAATGCAAAATATTCTCAAAAAGATAAAGTGTGAAACAGCTAAACTGCCCTTCAAATATAGAACAGGCCAATAATTTGAATATGTAAGAGTCCAGGGAATAGCATTCCTGAGAATCTTTACTGAGAATGATACTAGAGGATAATCTCCAGGCAAGCAGGAGTTGATTGGCAAAACTAGCAAAATAACTGAAGCAAGTGTACAATTTATTTTACTGCATAACTAATATGAGAAATTTTAAGCATATACAAGTGTAAAGAGAATATGTAATAAGTCCCATGTACCAACTATTCAGTTTCAATAAGTATCAATATTTTGCCTGTCTTTTTCATCTTTCAGCTCCTACCCCTTTTTTTGTGTGCTAACATATTTTAAAGATAATCTGTACATTCTGTCAACTCACATATAAATATTTCAATATTCAGCTCTATCTGGTTAGGACTTTAAAAATACATAAGCCATCATGATATTATCATATATAACACAATGAATAATTCTCTAAAATCATCTAAAACCCGTTTCATGCCCATTCCCGTTTCCCTACATATCTCAAAGATATCTTGTTAGCTGGTTGTTTGAAACAGGATACAAATTAGACCCACAGGTTGCTCCCTATTGTTATAACTTCTATGTCTCTTTTATTCCCCCTTTTTATGCCATTAGTCATATGTCAAATTGAATGTCCTATATTCTAGATTTACTTGGTTGCTTCCTCATGGTGCTAATCAACTTGTTTTCTCTTGCCCATGTTTCCTGTAAACTAGTAGTTAGGTCTAAATACTTGATCAGATTCCTATTTCACTTTTGGGGGAAAATCACTGCACAGGTTGTACTATGTATACTTACTCTTGCATTGCATCATATTGGAAGGCACATAACCTCCAGTTGTCTCGTTTTTAGAGATTCCAGGATAGATGAGTGGTTTCAAGGTGCACGGTTCTTACCCCATCATGCTCTTACCTACTAGTTTAGAATTCATTGTTTATTGTCTAGATCCATTTTATCATTAGGGATTGCAAAATGCTTATTTTCTAATTCTGAAAAGCTCTACAAAAATATGTAAGAATCAGTAAAGTAGAGAGGTATACGATTGATATGCATAAAGCAATAACATTTTCAAGCACTCAAATAACATCACTTAGAGGACAATGGAAAAAAGAAACCATTTACAATAGCAGCAAAGGATACCTACAGATACATGAAAGTTACAAAACTTACGTGATGAAAACTTTAAAATATTCCTAAAGACAAAAGGTAACCTTGAATAAATGGGAATAAAAAAGGAAAGACATCCCATGTTCTTAGATAGGTTGATGACTTCATAGTGAAGATGTCTGATTCAGTGGATCTAGGATGGAGCCCAATATTCTGGCTTTCTTCTAGCTTGTCTTCCCCAGCGTGACCTGTTTTATGCTTTAGAGCAGTTGTTCTCAAGATGTGATCCCTGGACCAACAGTACCACCATGACCTGAGAACTTGTTAGAAATGAAAATTGCCTTGCCTCAACCCAGACCTACCAAAATGGACACTGAGGGGTGGAGCTCAGCACTCTGTTAACAAGCCCTTTAGATGGTTTTCACTTGTACTAAAGTTTGAGAACCACTGCTCTGTGCTTCTAAAATTTAAGCTGCATAGAATCACCCAACATCTTGTTAAACTGCAGACTTGAATCAAAGTCTGGGATCGGATCTGACTCTGCATTTCTAACAGGCTCCCTGGTGACGCTAACGCGGACTGTCTGAAGGCAACACTCTGAGGAACACGAGACCAGCCTGTTTCTCTTACTCAAGCCCCGCCTACCCCACACCCTCCACTCCCGTTTTGTCTTAGGTGCTAATGACTAAAACTATGTCACTCCTCTTGGTAATATGTTTCTTTTAAACAGAATTTAACCTACGGCAGTGTGTTCCTTTCAAACCAAATTTAACCAGAAATAATTAAAAATGAATCTCAGGCTTTGGTGGAGCTATTCAGAGACTCCTATAAAACATCAGTCAAGTCATGCCATAAAGGATATAGTGCTAACTGGAACCTAGAGGAAAAAATATTAACAAAAGTCCTGTGCATAAGGAGAATCTTTATATAAATCTATGTATAAATCCAATTCACTAAAAGAGAAAAATTTTAATACCTACTTGACCCTGCACCTCCAAGTTCCCAGGATATGTTCCATGTCTTATACCTGCAGGGTGCTTTCTCCAGTTTGGGATACTATTCCATGGTAAAGAATTTCTCTTTTAATAAATCCTAATTTTCATATATTAGTGTTTACTCTATTTTTGCTTATAGTGCCCCCAAAATTTGGTAGTTTAAAATAACGTATTAAAAAAAACAAACCACAAGTATTTATTAAAGCTCATGGTTTCCTGGGCCAGGGATTTAGACAGGACATAATAGAATGTCTGCAGCCTCGGATGGGGTGGCTCAAAAGTCTAGATGCCTGGGGTGGCTGCTCGAGGACCATAGTTTTGGGTTATTTGTTCTGGCCGTTGGGTGGACTCCCTGGTTCTTCCCCACGTCATGTCTACTGAGGCTGGAACGTACAAAACGTCTCTTCGCTCACACCCCTGGCACTTAAGCTAGAGGGACTGGGACAGTTGGGGCTGACCAACTCTCTCTCTCTCTTCCTTCTTCAGAGCTTGGGGAGGGGTTTCTCAGGGTGATCGGAGTTTTTACACTGTTGCTGGCTCCCACTAGGTTGAGCATTGTGACAGACCAAGATGTAAACTGTAAAGCTTTTACAATCCAGCTTCACTTCTGCTACATTCTGTTGGTTTGTTGACGGCCAGATTCAAGAGCAGATGAATAAGACTTCGCCTCTCAGTTGGAGCCACTGAGCCTCATTTAATTCACCATGGTTAGGTTTTATTAAAGTAAAACCCACGTATACCAAAGATGCGCCAAAGTTGGTTTGGCTAGAATCAACATAAGTGAGAAGAAGAAAAAAAAGCTTGCTGTAAAACCTTCTTTGAAAATTCATACTGGCTCAAGAAAGCCCATGGGCAGCATCTCTTCCTAACTCTGCATTCAGTGACATCATCTTGGTAACTTGAAATTGTACCATAGAAATTGGTGAACACTTTAAATCAGGGGCTTTTTATTTTTGAGAGCAAGTTGTCAAAACATTGATAGCACCACTCTTTGAAATTCAAATAATATTTCAACTGTGGCAACCTCACAGTCCCCACCTTCCACTCTCCCACCTACACACACACACACATAGACACACACACACACACACACCCCTACTTGACCCTGCACCTCCACGTTCCCAGGATATGTTCCATGTCTTATACCTGTAGGGGGCTTTCCCCAATTTGGGATAATGTTCCATGGTACTAAGGGGTTCATCCCCAGGATTCTCCAACTAAGAGACAAGGACTCTCAGTGATATAAGGTGTGAGCCACAGCATAATATGTGCCTCTTCCTTAAACACCAATCCCATTCAGAGATTTGGGATATATTACATAGTAGAATGCAAAATTTGCACTATTTCTGATAAACAAAACTGCAACACAGTTTTACACCAATACTGCTTAGGCCAGCTCCCCAAGACGTCCAGTCAGGGTTGACTAACCATTCAGCCCAGTGAGCACTGTGCCTAGGGCCATGATACCTGTAGGGACCCAAAAGTATTTTTAATTTATTTTAAAATCTGAAGAAAATAAATAAACTTTTGGGTTGAAAAAATATTTTAATATATAATATTCATATATTTTTCTTTATATCAATACAGTCATGAATGTATGTGTGTGTGTGTGTTTAATGTAGAAAGTGGTCCATTAAGGCAAAAGCACCTAGAGCCCACAATAGTCCTAATACAGCCCTGCTTGCAGGGGCATACTTTCATTGTACATTGGAAATATGTGAGAAGGTTGGGATTTTAGGCATTATATCCTTTCAATGTATTATTTTTGAGAACTGATGTCTTCAGATTCTGAGGAAGTGAATTTCAGATGGTAGAATTTCATACATCTTTAAAGGGCTGTAGGGTAGATTTATAGGACAAGGTTTTTTGTTGACTATACTACAGATCTCACTGTGTACAGTAGTCCGTTGAGAGTATCTGGCTCACTCACAACTCACCACTTCTGCCCTCAGATGCCATGACCAATATTTACAGAGTGGCGACCTTCTTGCATGAGTCTTGCTGTCAAATCATAAAAATCTTAGCACTTGAAGACACTGAGCCCAACCCTCCCCCAAAGCAAGAGCACCTTGGTTGCCATCCTTGACCAGTCCACTCAGCATCCGTTTGAGCACATCCTGACATGGTCTGCACTTGGGAGATGCAAAGCTGCTTCCCCTGGTGTTTTTGTCTTATAAAGAAACAGAAAATGTGAGAAAACACATATATTCACAGGCAGCTGTTGATGCGGGAAGAAGCTGTCAGAAGTGAACTCCTGGACACCATGAGTCAAGGATGGTGGATGAGCTACACAGTGTGGGCCAAACCCACCAGGACCATTGTGTTCTCATCTTCCTCAGGGCCAAGTTCCGAACCATCCTCCACTACCCTGTGCAGGGTGCTGTAGTATTGCTGGCTTTGGTGGAAAGAATGCAGCTCTGAAGCAGCCTCCCAGGCAGCAAAAGTAGGCATGGGGAAGACCTCCGGCCTCTTGTTTTCAAAAAAGCTTTTCAGATTTCTCTCACTCAGCTTGTTGGCATAGTCCAGGAAAGCATTTTCCAACTGCTCCCTCTCCTTTTGCGCATATGTCTTCCAAAAACTCAGCTGAAGGTAGCTAACTTTAGATCGACAGCGAGCGTAACAAGTAGTGACCAGAGAGAAAAAAGATGCTGAACAAATCAGGCACCATCCTAGAATCTTAGAAAGAAAGAAGTATTGAGGACATGTAAAAACAAAGCCACTTCTCAGGGAGCTGGGGTGATATTATTGGGAAATGTATGGCGAAATTAAAACCACAGTCATTGCCATATCTCAGTTGAAATTCTTCATCTTAATTTTTTAACAACACATTTTTAGCAGTCAAAATAAAGTTAGAGTTACCTAATTATTCTCCATCCTACCCATCATTGTTGATATGCAAAGAAATAACCAGAAGGCAGGCAAATGGAAAAAAGCAAAAAATACAGATTATCCAAGAATCAGGTAAACCAAGCCCTCAAATAGCATTAGCTATCAGAGAAAAAATTCTATGCATGGGTAAATGTGATCCTTCAAGCAAATGGCAGTTCCTTAGCCATGCGTTTCCAGGCATTGATAAATGCACATATGTGGCTACTGACAGAATTTTCCCAAGTTCTATTGTTTGCAAGGAGCAGCAACCCTTTCTGAGAGAAATATCATTACCCATTATCCATGACTAATAGAATCAGGCATAATACAATAAGGAAACTGAAACTGTAAGAATTGAAAGACTGCTGAGAAAAAAATTACAGTCATTCCAAACTTTCAGGACTATTGGTTCTGTATTTTGATAATTAGAAAAAACAAATTCTTCTTTGAGTACCGACTGGTTCAGCTGGGTTTTTCCCCCTCCTGAATATTGAAAACAGAAGTCTAAGTAGTTCAAGTTGTCTTCTAAACTTTTTTGTTGTTCTAATTATATTTTGATAATTAGAATTAATTTCATATTTGGAAAACTAAAGAGGTCTTTCAGACTTTCTCTTGACATGTCAGTGAAATGACCCTTGGTGTTTCTCAGCAGATTGGACTATTTGAAAATAGAAACAAAACTCTGCAAGTGAACCACTCAGACCGTAACAGAACTACAAATACGCTCCAATGCTTTACACACGTAGTTCTCACACTCTGGCTCGGACCAGGGAGTCATTGAGAAGGTCTCAGACTCCTCATGAATGCAAGCTCTGGATTGGCACTAGTTGGGTTCAAATCTCAACTTTCCCCTTACGGTGGCTGTTCTCTGCGCCTCAGTTTCCTCCATTGTAAAACGGAGGTTCCCCACCTCAGAGGGTAGCTTTGGGGATTAAAATGAGCTGATGTAGCCGTGCATGTGCACTCAGTAGGTGTGAGCTGTTACCACTCGCTGCTGCTTTCCAAATGCATATGTGTTTGTAGAAGCATTATTATTAAACTCACGGCCTCTGTCTGTCATGATTAATGAGTGAGACACAGCCACCACCGCGTGAATGTCCCCATATTCTCCTGACCTGTGGTTGGCCAGCTCAGAACTCCCTCTTTCCTCTGACCTCTACCTTCCTCTTTCCCCACAGCCAGGCCTCCTGAAGGCCAGGAGGCCATCTCACCTCAGAATCCGAGCCAGTTCTGCTTGAGCTTTAAGCTATTTGGTCAGCTTCAGACTTCCCTTTCCCCCTGCCCCGGGAAATGAGCCTAGTATCGCCTTGCTCTCACCTGAGCACTGAGCACTGAGTTCTTCCCCAACTCACAGTACCCAGAATCTAGCTAGACATGGTGGATGCTCCCACCCCAGCCTTCATTAGTGTCCCATTCTGCATGAGTCTCCTCCTCAAACCCTGGCAGTTTTCTCATCAATTTAGAGCACTTACCGTGTGCCAGCAGCCTCATGCCCACTTAGGTCCATTATCTCTATACCCTCCAGCAACCTCCAGGGTAGGTGTTACTCCCCAACTAGAGGAATCTGGGGTTGAGAGAGGCCGTATCACTAGCCCTAGGTCATGTGGCTGGTGACTGGTAGAGTCAGGACTCAAACCCAAGGCCAGCCGACTCAAAGGCCAAGTTCTTGCCACTACTACACTCTACCTCCCTGAAGAAAAGAGCACCGCGCAGCTGGATTTCTTGTTTCTCTGCCCCACCTACGGATGTGACGCTTTTTCAGCCCCATCCACGTGCCCAGCCATTAGTCGGGACTGTTTGTTGCTCCTGCTTATCTGGGCTGTGAGCACCTGCTGTTGATACAGCTTGCCTTGTCCACAGGCCTCATGCGGCATCCCTCAGGAATCAGCCCCAGGCTCTTTTCATTCTGCTGAAAGGGCAACAGGTCGGTGCCCATGTTAAGCTATGGCAGCATGTGCATGATTTCTTTGTGCTCGTGTTTAGAGAAGAGCTCACACAGTGATAAGTGTTTGGACCTGGCATTAACTGAATGGAGCCTGGTGCCCGGGGACATAAATCATAAATCACTCATTGTGTCATAACATTTGGAATTAATACCTTCAATCAACAAAAGAAGGAAGGCGTCTGGGAGCCTGTTTTTATCTCCGATGCACTTTATGCATTACACAAAAGATTTTGGGGTGTGTTCAGGCTTATCGGTTTATGAAAAGCGTATGGCAATACTGCCAGCCAGCTTTGGAATGCAGGATTTTAAAAACAGACTTTGCCTTGATGTGTAAGTCCTTGTTGAAAAAGTAAAATTATACTCTTTTCAGTGCATTTATTCCAAAACAAGTAGCACTGCTGAGCAATTATGCATCTGTTTATCTACTTTAATTGCTTGTTTGGGTTTTGGGAATGCAATTCCTTCTACTCACAAGTAGGCATTCAGTCTTTTCCTGAGGCCAGCGCAAGGCTTCACATCTGGATTTGTGCTCATGTACCTGGAAGGATGACAAGCTACTTCCCTACGTCAGTTAGGTAAAGCTATGATTTCCTTCTGCTAAATAAAACAATGCCCCGAATCTTGAGCTTCTAAAGTAATGTATTATTCTTCAGCTGTACAGCACAAAAAACGGAAGGCATAGCCTCCCTAGAGAATATGACCCCTTTTCACTGCAGGCTCCTTACAGACTGCCAATTCCTCCATCAACTGGGAAACTCTTCTCAAGCCTGACAATATTTACACATAGAGATAGAAGTTGCCAGAAATCACTCAAGGGAATCTTGGTATTAATTATATTACTTGCAACTTTGCAAAGTATTAGCTCATTTGGTTCAACTATATTTTAACAGATGAATGCTACATGTGTGGGGTGTTTTATTTTTTCTGAGAAACCAGTTAGGAAATAAATAATTGATAGAAGGCAGTAATTTCTAATTACAGCTCTGGCTTTAACACTCAATTATGAGTTAGTATCATGCATTATTTATAAAGTCAACCCAGAGAGAGTTTTAAAGTACTTAAGTATGTACGTACACAGAACCCAGAGGCTATTTTCTTTTCAGAAATGGAAAAGACAATTCAATCAGCAATTTTACCGAGCCATCTAACCTCTAAAAAGCTTTCCCAGAGATTATCTTAACACTGCATCACGTTCCAGTTTCCACTTTGCATCAAACTGTCCTAGCAGAATTCAGACTCGGCCCTGGCTCAAGGACAACTGTGAGAAAACTTCAAGCTGGGAGGAAAAAGCAAGTTTGTCCCTTTTTTTTTTTTTTTACCTGAGACTGGGCTTGCAGGGACAGCTTCAGCTCTTCACTGTCCATGGCTGTCATGCTGGTTTTGCCACATGATACTTTGTAAAGCTCTTCCCAGCACTCTTTGGGCTTGTCCTTGCAAATCAATCCTAGGAGTCTTGAACTTTTTGTCCCGCTCATGGCACATTCATAAAAAGTGCCATTGAGCAAAGCCACAGAGAGCCACATCATTGGAGCCACCAATGAACTCAGAGTGACCTGGCCCAGGACATAGAAGAAGCGGCATCTGTGGCCTCTGTGGAAGATTTTCCTGGGATTCAAGCAGCAGCCTGTGAAGAGTCTCCACGACCTGTTGTTCAGAAAGAATCCGAGGATCAGTAAAACCCAGGCAGGAGCAAAAAGGAACACCAGCCCATAGGCCACGTTCTCGGTGCTGCAGGGGCACTTAAATGCCACGAGGGAGAAGAGACGCTCACTTCCCAGGGTCAGCAGGGCCATGAAGCTGTAGCCAATAACAGTTTTCTGGTGCAGGATGAATTTTAAAATCCCATTGAAAGCATCCATTTTGGAGACAAGTAAAGAGGGGAGATGCTTTGCCCTTATTTGTTGGCCGAGCAGCTGTGGCCTGGCCGAGGGTGGAGCTCTTCCTTCACTGGAAGCGACAATCCTCCTTCTCAGACTCTGTTGGGCCAGAGAAGGAAACAATGTCATTCCTGAGGAATGAAAATTTCCCAATCGTGTTTAGACAATGCCTCCTACTGGTGGGTATTGGGCCATGATACTAGAGCCAGAACACTGAGAATTAAACTCAAAGTGCAAAGCCTCCGTTTTTATGTTATTTCCATGCATTGCGAATCCGAAAGAAATCCTCACTCATCTAAATAACAGTGTAAGGATTTTCCAGCCAGGGAAATCAAAGCATTACCAGAGATGGGTTTCAGCCAATTGATCGGGAGCCAAAGCAATGTCCAAGCCTGCAGTTTCGTGCTAATGTTTTTCTCTTGCAACTTGACTTGATAACAGATTATTCATTGTGTATCCTTTTAAGCTGGCTAGTGTCAGAGACATGAAGCACATTTCAGGATTTGGGCTACTTGCAGTTTATATGGAAAAGCTTAGGGAGCCTTTGAGTTTTGAATAAAATACAAAATGAGAGGAGTCCTCATCATTTCTTTCCTGGGCTATCACAGTAGTCTCTTGATTGGTATCTCTGCCTTTGACCTCATACCCAGGCCCCCCCAGTCCTAAATCCACCTTCCATACTGACACAAAGGAGATCCCTCTAAAACAGAAATTTAATTATGCTTTAGCTTACTCATGGCTTTGGGCCTCCCCACTCCCCACAAGCCTTATCGTGCTATTTCATGCCCATGATATGTTCCCTCTACCTAGAATATACGCCCCCCCCCCACTTTGTGCACTTGACAAACTCTCACTAAGATTCATAAACAGGGTAGAAGCCCCTTCCTCTGTGATTATTTCCAGGATTGCTTCCTAATACAGGGTGGGGCAAAAGTAGGTTTACAGTTGCTCATATGGAAAATAATACAATAATTAATAAATAAGAATATAAGAATAAACTCTGTGTTTCTCATGCTCACAACTGTAAACCTACTTTGCCACACTTTGTATATACTTGCAGAACTTGTCATACTGCCGTAGTTATTTGTTTAATATCTACACCCCTTTTTTACTATAAGCTCTTATAAAACAGGAACTGAAAAGTTAAGGTTAAGGTCGGTGGTGCTTGGGCAGGCTAAACAGCCATCTCAGATGGTGAATAAAGAAAAATTAAATTTATTTAAGAAAAAGGGGGTGGGAGTGTGATATCCAAAGGGAAGGGCTACACAGCACTGAGTCAAAGGGTACTGGGTCCACGATGGCAGCAAAAATATACTTAGGATGTGAAACAGGGAGGAGCATAGGAGAGGGAACAGGAGAGCCCAGGCTGGGCTGCTCTGGCTCACTGAGGAGTCAGGGAGAGGAGGGGCCTTGGAGACAGGTTCTGGGGTAAGCCCAGGACCAGCTGCCACTGCCCATTGCTCCCCTAGTTGCAAATTTCCTGGGTTCCCCTCAGAGGGAAGAAGGGGGATGGAGATGGTGCTGGCATGCTCCCCTAGTGGGGAGCACTCACTGGGTTCTTTGTCCTGAGCATATTTATCTCTTTCTTATAGGTGGAAATCTCAGGGGAGGGTCTCAATAGAGTATTCATCACCTTTCCAGGTGTGCTCTTTCAGGGCCCTGCCAGGGCAGGGGGTCATTAGTCAATGTAGCTGATCCTGGCTGGTGCCACTTGTCTGGTTCTGCTGCTTTTCTGGGCCTGGAACTGGAAAACAATTGAGGCCTAGTTGTTATCTTTAGAGAATAAAAGGTCAGGGAGTCTAAACTGCAAGTCCAGACATATGCTAGGGGAGAATAGGTTACCCTGGGGACAAGGTCCTTGTTTTCCCAGCTTTGCCCCTTGCTAGGTATCCTGGGCTTCCTGCCCTGGTGAGTTTCTGTACCCAGGGAACTACATTTTATTAACTTGTATTCTGGGTCTAAACATGGTGCCCAACAGAATAGATGCTCATTCAGTAATTTCTTTTTCAAATAGTTATTGAACTTCCACGGTGTGTGAGGCACTGCAATAGATAGGCAGTGCTCATTGAGTACTGAATAAAGGAAGGAAGAACTTTTCATTAGAAGTACTTCTAATTGGAAATAATTTAAGAAAATTATTTCCATTTCTCTCCTACACTGGTGTTAATTTTAAAATTAAATTAATTAAGGCACTGGAAAGACAATAACATATCAAGCTGACACATTCCCATTAATAAACCTCAAATTCCAAGCCTGCGTTTTGTGAAAAGAAAGTGCCCTGGACTAGGAGCCAAGGAACTAAGGAATACTGTAGCCTTGGCCATGTCATTTTACTGCTCTGAATCCTGGTTTACTCATTTGTGAAAATGAAACTGAAACAGAAATAATCTTCAAAGTTTCCTCTATTTTTATATTGTAAAAAAGGCAATTCTTGTAAAACAGAAGACTTTTTTGAGAAGTTAATTTATAACTCATTTATGTGCCTGTCACCACAACTCTGCTTCTCATGCAAGACTTGTCACCCTTAGTGATATGACTTCTTCCACTTCCCAAAACATACCCTGAGGCCTTCCTGTAACCTACGTGTAACATCCTTTGCTCTATCACATTTCCCTTAGGGCAGGCGTGTCTGTCCTCATTCAAAATCTAAGCTCAGTGTTACAAATATACTAATATGTTGATGATTAGTCATATTTAAATTTCCCACTTTCCTAAAGGATATTTATTTTTGAAAATTTTTGTTTCCGCCCGGCTGGGCGTGGCTCAGCGGTTGAGTATCGGCCTAGGATCCAGGCGATCGGGGTTCGATTCCCGGTCAGGGCACATGCCCGGGTTGCGGGCTCAATCAATGACTCTCTCATCATTGATGTTTCTATCTCTCTCTCCCCCTCTCCTTTCCTCTCTCTGAAATCAATAAAGATATATTTTAAAAAAAAAAAAGGAAAATTTTTGTTTCCACAGAAATCTAGTCCCTTAAGATGTTTCATAAAAATAAAAGGATTTAAGACTTGCACTAGTCATAGGATCAGTACATTTTAAAGCTAAGTGTGAGCCCAGACTTCTGACTACAAGCTCCACCTGCTTCACCATTACTCAGCACTGCCTAGAACAGGGTATTTGGGTGCCCTAGTTATAGACATTTGTTCTAGATCAAGTTTTAGTAATTGTTTTTCCTCTTTGTTAGGTCGCTTTCAAGATGTACCTGGGAATTACACCAAGTGTGACCTGTAATAATTCAAGCAGAAATGAATTCTCCCTGATTCTAGACAAGAACCCTCTGGCGGAGTTTGTGGAAGAGCTCCCTGCTGGGCGGCCATCCCTGTGCTACTGCAATCTGCTCTGTGGGATTATCAGAGGTGCCCTGGAAATGGTAAAGCTCCCACTTCATTGTGTCGGGTACATTTGTTATCTAGTGCTGAGTACAGTGGCTTAAAACAAACGTTTATTATCTGACATGGTTTCTAAGGATCAGAAATCTGGGAGCTGCTTAGCAGGGTGGTTGTGGCTCAGAGCTTTTTACAGCTTAATACTCATGCGGTCAAGCTACTGGTCAGGGCTGAGGTCTCTGAAGACTTGACAGAGGCCAGAGAATCCACTTTCAAGCCCACTCACATGGCCTCAGTGCCTTGCTGGCAGTTGGCTAGAAGCTTCATGAAGTTCCTTGCAGACAGACCTCTCTGTAGATCTGATCACAACAGGTGCTGCCAACCCTGGTGCAGAGCGGGGCGGGACCACCAGAGGGCAGGAATAACAGGAGGCAGGGATCGTTGCAGACTATTTTGGAGGCTGGCTGAATGGTTAAATCAATCAATACCTCATTCAAGATCTTATCTTTCACTAGGCTCAGTGTGACAAACATCATGCTAACATGAATTATTGATGGATCTAATTCCATCTTCTAAGAGTCAGGCACTGAACTCACAAAATGAACCAGGCACAGTTGCTGCCCCTCAAGAATCTTCTATCCCGTAGAGAAACCAAATATGTAAGGAAGTGTGACTAAAGGCTATGGGTCAAGGTGAATGAGAGGTCAGGGAAGGCTTCCTAAGAAAACTCTGAATCTGGCATTTAAAGGATAAATAAGAGTTAAGTGAGGTGAAGGCCTTGGGGGGCAGAGGAAAAGAATTTGCCAGGTAAAAGGAGCAGCATGCCCAAAGGCATAAAAAGAATGTTTCAGTTAATGAACAAGGAACTTGAGTCAGTTTACTATGAATGACATGTAGATCGAAAGAGGGATTGTCATGAGAAAGGAGTAAATTCTTTACAAAGGCCTGATTTTAAAAAGGCGTTTATACGAAAAGTTGGGAATTTGATTTTTGTACTGAAAACAGCAGAGACTGCTTATAGGTTTATAAACAGGGGGATAATAGTTTGAAATTTGTGTTTTAGGAATGTCATTCCTTTTTAAACAAAGTGAAAGTGCACAGGGGGGGACAATGCTGGGGTGGGGAGGGGGAGCAGTTAGGAAGCTGATCGTGGTAACCTGAAGGAAAACCGGATAAAGCCCTGACAGTAGGAGTGGAGAGAAGACCGACTTCAACAACATTAAGAAGGTAGAATAGATTTTAGATGAGGTAATCAGTTGACTAAAGGAACAAGGTTGAGAGACAGACTCAGGAATTATTTTTAGGTTTCTGAGCAACCTATAGTGATGGTCGTACTAGTGATCAAAAGAGCAAAACCAAGAGATGTACGTTTGGGGCTGGGAGAGACAAAGTGAGTTTAGGCAGCCCCTGGGAATGAGGAGCCTACACACCCAGGGGATGATACCGCTAAGCGGTTGTTACGGGTGTCTGGAAATCACAGGCAGGTGTGGACTGGAGAGGCACTGGCGCTCTCAAAGAGTGTCTAGAGAGAGTGTAGATTTTTTTAAAAAAAAGGAGTCACAGATGGATCCCTAGGAGGCAACAAAACATAAGAGTAAGTTAAACAGAAAGCACAAAGGCTGTAAAGGATACCAAGGAGGAGCAACCAGAGCTTAGAAAAATACCAGGGAAGAATGGAGTCATAGAAACAAGGGACGCAAGTGTTTGAGGAAAAGGAGGTGATTAGCAAGACGAAGTACAGCAGAGGCTAAGTAAAGCACGACCTGAAAAATACGCACAGCGCTGAGGGACCAGAAGGTCAGGGAGGACCTTAGTAACAGCTGTTTTGGGAACGTGAAAGAAGAAGACAATCTGTTAAAAACTGAAGAGCCAAGGGCAGCTTGGGCAGAGATAATAATGAAGTCGTATTTTTCCCAGGAGCTTAGCTATTTAAAATGCGGAGACCAGATAGTAGCCCAAGGCTAGACATGTGTGGCCTACCCAATAATGGAGCATGCATATCATTTTCAATTATTTGTGATAATTAGGGGAAGGACATAATAACAGGTAATCCAAAAGAGTAAAACAATAGAAACAATCTATTAGTCGCACAGCTTTCCCACACTTCTACCCTCCCATTTTTTAAAGCTTTCCCTTTAAAGAAGTCCCCATCTTTCATAGATAAGTTGAATGAATATGCCATATGCCGAATGACAGACACAGGCATCAGACAACATGTGGCTCCAAATATCCAAATAGCTTCAGCGTAGTCTCCTTGTTATTTTATTTAACTGTCTGTCAAATTTTGACAAAGACAAAAAAGATCTTATAAGGAAAAAATGAGAGTGAATTTGTCTTCTGTATTTCAAAGTCCAGCCTGTATCTTTCTCTTGGGTGGTGGGCTTTGTACCCTGTGTGAACCAAACAACTAGGCCTACCAAGGTCTATGGTTTAGCAAATCCAGGCTGGTTAGCAAAGGGATCCTTGGTGAGAGAGGGAAATCAGTCTAGTAAGATTATGATTAATTACTATATATTAATTAATTGTTTACTAGGCCCAGGCTTTTCCACTTATTATTTGCTTTTATTAGGTACTTTGGCTTATTTATTATCTTTACCCCAATGACTTAAAATAGTAGAATAGTATTCTACTGAGGGTAAGTCAGCAATCCCACGCTGCTCTTATGCGAATATATTTTAATGAATAAAGAAGTCAGCCCTTAGGGCTTACTTCAATGTCTGGGAAATGCGCTTTGTCTTACAGAAGAAAAGAAGGCCTCAGTATCAAATATTCATGTCTGTAATTTCAATCTTTAATTTTATCTTCATAATTTATTTAGTCTATATTTTTTCAAACCTCTCAAAGCCATAAATGATTGCTCAGTATTGTGAGGACCACACTCATTATGCTGTGATTGTGCTATTTAGCTAGGACAGAATGATACATGGCAAGTCAGTTGGAGAGGAATCACTTATGAATTCATTTATCCTTGGAAGTTCTGCTTGCAAGGCACATTGGGTCAAGGCTATCTTCGAGTTGGGAATCTGTGTTCTTGAGATGGACTCATAATTCAGCCCTGTGAGCAAAACTTGGCATGGGTCCACATCTCTGTAAGCATCCAGGCTGGGCCTGGCTGGCCCTCCCATCGCCTTGCAGACCCACACCACAGAGCTCACACCAGCCAGGCCATCTCTGAAGGACACACAGTAAAGGATCCTTCACCCACAGAGCTCCTTCTTATCATTCATAAGGAAAGTCAGCTTCTTCTGGGGTAAATGAAGCTGAAAAAAGAGACAGAAAGATGTAGTGAGGTGTTTTGTTTTTAAACCTAAATGACCAAGGCGTTTTTTTCTCTTTCCTAGGTTCATTTGGCTGCTGATGTTACATTCTTGCAAGACAGACTAAAAGGCGACAGGGTGACAGAAATAGGAATAACATTCCTGAAAAAGTTAGATGAGAAAAAATACAGACGGAAAAAGTGAAGAGCAGCACTCAAAGTGCCACAGGCTGACTGGTTGGGGAGTTTTAGCTGAACATATACAGCCACCGACATGCTGAACTGCTTAATAGCATGGGCTTTAAGAGGATTATAAATCAGCTAGAAATTTGAAATGCAGTACACTAGGATATAAACCTGTTTTTTTCTTTTGCTTTTAAATTACACATTTTCAATCTTGTGTCAAAATTTCATATACAAATAACTCCTTATAAGATAACAAGCACGAATTGCACATAATGTATAGTACAGCCTAAGAGGTCTATTCATTTCACTGATTTATGGTAACAGAAAAAAAATACCATGTCACCTATATAGCTGGTATATTTATCTCTTCTCATTGGGAAAAAAATGGATGAAATGATACATTATAGAGCCCACCATATATAGTTTCTAGATATTGTACATTTCATTCTCTATAGAAACAGTTCTATTTTTTAGCAATCTTTCCTACTTTTGAAAAACTGTGGATGTGATTTTTCTCATATATTGGCCTCCTGAAGCTACTCTTGATTTTTATCAACAAGGCAAAGCTATTTATTTGGATGCTAATCCTGAAATATTTAACAATAGCATTTCATTTTAATTCATTTAATTTATTTAATTTTTAGATAGCTGGCATCAACCAAATTCTTTCTTTTTCTTGTGAAACATTACTGATGGTGAGGCCAGGAAATCACTAAAATGAGAGGTAATAATGTTCTTTGAGAATACTTTCTTACATCAAAGCTTATTCAGTTAGAATTTTTACTATCATTTTTATCTCCTAAAAACCTCACAAAGGATATTTTGTTTGTGACAATATCTTTAAAATTCAAAATGTACAGGATTAAATAAACAATAATCTTCACCAGACCTTCAGCTTAGAAGGGCAACCTATATGGTAGTCTGGAATGTACTGGATTCTGTAGAGAAATCAAATTAAAAGCAAAAGTTACAAGTAGTGTGGCACAGTCAGTTAAAACTGCTGTAAGAGATATGGTGGTGACAGACCTCAACTAAGACTCAGGAGCTTGAAGACAAGGCCCAGTTCTGTTTCTAGTGGCTTCAGCTGATGCTGACAAGTGGCTGATCTTGGGTCAGGTATATAATCTCTCTCTTTTTATCTATCTATCTATCTATCTATCTATCTATCTATCTATCTATCTATCTATCTATCATCTATCAAATAAGAGGATAGGATATGATAAATATCTAAAATTATATCAATGAGTAGCCAACATCAATAACCACTGAACTTCCACATATTTTGGATTTTAGAAGACTATGGGGAAATTGTTCCCCACCTACTTAGACTTCTCTTCCTAAGGACATTGAAGTAGGTATTAAGCACCAAATAGGGTCACTGGGGCAGCTGTACCGTCAATGGAAGGATCTTCAAACCAGTTCCACAGAATATCAGGAGTAGAATCTGGCACCTTGATCAATGCAGAGATTGTTGTTATCTGGGAAAAGCCAAAGGGAAAGAAAGGTTTGGGGCAGAGAGACAGGTTAGTGCTTTCAAGTGACATCACCAGATCGTTGCCCAAGCTGTTCACTGAGGAGGCCTGCCTGTCACCCATTTAAAGTTGCCAGGAATCAGGAATACTTTCTCAGCAGCCTATACACTTATTTATTGGCTTCTCAAATCCCTCCGGTTCATCTATTAGTTATTAGGAGCCTGGATCTCTTTAGCAGCTGAAATGGACTGTTATGAATCATTGGAAAGTTCCCTCTTCTCCCTGTTTATGAAGGACCAAGAATATTCCTGCATCCCCTTTACTTCCTTCTTTATTCCCTCTTCCATTTCTTTATTTTAATTACGTTTCACGTGATGGATACCGGTTGGCTGCCTATATGTTTCTGCCTCCTGATGGAACAACAGTTTTCTGTTCAGGTGCCCACCACTTTATTAAGCAACCCACTTACTTCAGGGGAAGCCATCACCTGCCCACAGTGGCTCATTACCAGTTTAAAACCACTCCCTTGACAGCTGAATATAAGCCAGTCAGGACGTGGCAATCCCCAGACCACCATCATTGCTGCTGACACAGGGAGGAGGCAAAGGACGACGGGGCTGAAAAGAAAGGGCTGATAAATTTACTGTCGTCTTTAAGAGAGTAGAGTTGGGTTTCTGAAATAGTAATGCAACCAAGTTCATTGCATTATAAATACGTGATAGATAATTTCAACATATTTGAGAATACCAAAGAGAACTGTTCATACATTTTTACATAGTTGAATGCTCAACGAAATAAAATTTGAGCTTACAACAGCTCCCCTCCTCACAGAGAGGACAGGGTTACAGAAGGGAGAACATAGAAAGTTGTATTATAGTTTGCATCTAACCAGTACACAAGTCCCAGAAAAGGGAGATTCTGTAGGGAGAAGGCATTTAATATCAGTGCAGCAGGAGCTCTTTAAAAACAAAACAAAAAGAACCTCATACATTTCAGGTCCTTCCTTCAACTATATCCAACGGAAACTTAAATTACATTGGGGGTCACTCGAGGATTCCAAAGTCAGAACAAACTTCTGATTTCTGGAGCCTCCCAGTGGCCTAAATCTTTCAAGCCATCAGACTGTGTGTTGCTATTTCAGTATAGTGTGTGAATCATTAGACTTAATTACTTAAAAGAGGAAATTCTAATTCCCAGTGGTCTATATACACCAAACAATATAAGCACCTGGAAATGCTGCTTTCTCTGTTGTGAATTCAATTAAGATTTTTATCAGGTACTAGGGACATTAATTATGTGGCACGTCACTTAACTTTCACAACAGCCTGTGAAGCATTAGGCAAAAAAGAAAGAAGAGTTGGATGCAGAAACTACAAAGGAGCTGAATTTGCCAAGGCTTTAAGTGAACTGTGATGAGGGCTGGTGAGTAAAGGGAGCTGGCAGTGGCTCCTGCAGAGCCAGTGTAAGAAAGAAGGAAATAAGTTTGGAACATTTTGAGTTTGAGGTGTCTTTGAAACATTTAAACAACACCAGGAACTCAGAAGAGAAGTCATCAATGTGTGGATAATGGTAAAGGCAGTGGATATAGATGGCAACATCGGGGGAGAGCATGGACTTGAGAAAATATAAGGAGCAAAAAGAGAATCTAGGGGGGGAACCACCATTCAAGAGACAGCAAAGAAAGAAAGGCACAGATAAGGCCAAACTTTCCGTCAGAGAAGTATATAGAAGAAAGTGGTGACACTGAAGCCAAAAGAGTTTGAAGGAGAATAAAGTGTGAGGGGTATTAGATGACACAGAAAAGCCAAGAAAGGGATGTTTAATTTGATAAGGAGAAGATCTTGCCCCAGAGCAACTTCAGGGCCAGATGGAGACAGTGGCCTCTCTGCAGTAGATTGAAAAGTCAGCAGGAGGTGAGGTACTGTGCATTGATGATTCTTGGAACCTGGCTATAAACGGAAACAAACATAGGATACTCAGCCCAAAGTTAGACTATCTACTTTTTTTACTTTTTAAGAATGCAGGCATTTGAAAATATAAGAGAGAGGGAAGGACTGATGAAGCAAAGTCATGAGGAGGTAGAAGAGGGTGGGATCCAGACCATAAGTGAAAGATGTGGCTCTGAACTGCCAAAGAAAAGACTGATGAAGGTGAGAGTGGGCATAGATGGGGATGGGATTGACGGTGTTAGGGAAGTCCTTGACAGAGCTCACTACTGTAGGCTCAATCTCCCCTGCGAAGCAGGATTTGAAGTCTGCATGGAGAGGAGGTGGGCAAAAGCTAGATGCGATCCGTCTGCGGTAGGCCACTGCTCATACCCTCGGCCAGCACCCCAGAAGAGGCAAACACCCCAACCTTCAGATTGAACAATTCCACACAGGCCCAGGGAGAAAATACAGATCAACCTGTACTTCCCCTGTGCTCAAACAAACCAACACAAGGGGCAGTGGGTAATAATATCCTGACTGGGTGTGCTTACCTGAGACCACGTGGATCATAAGTAGGACTTCCTCTGTCTCCAAAGGAGATTGGGAGATTTGGTTGCTTACTGTCTTGGGAAGCTCATCCACGCAGGGAGTAGACCTGTGACTACGAAGTTGCCCCCGGTACTTCTGCATCCTGAAACTGCTCCTGAGATACAGAGAGAGAAATGACCACTGAGGAAAATCATGGAAAGCCACATAACTAGGCTGCCAAGACTTGTAAGGAAATTGTCCCAAAAATGTAAAAGAAATGGCATTGCTCCCACTTGGGAAACATTTTTCAAGGTTTTTCATAGACTCCTGTGAAAAGCTGATGAATGCCACTATTGAAAACACGCCCCAGGAAAAGCAGCACAGAAGCTGGAGCCAATATGTAAAAGTGTCCACAGATGTAATTTTCATTTCAGTAGAGACACTTAAAAAATGACAGAAAGAAGAAAATTCCTGCCCCACTGTTAGCAGTTCTTGAAACCTGTTACCTGTATCTTTTGGCTGCCTAGGATGTTTCACACAGTCTGGAAGGGATCCAGATCTAAACCATGTACCTTCAACCCTTTTGAGAGGTGAAAAATTGCCCTTTTCAACTTTTCTGAACACCTGCTGGGTGGAGTACCTCATGAGGATGTCAAATCAAAATGAATGAATGGGGGGAATGGAGCCCCCAAACGAGTGTTCGAGTTTAGACAGCTCAAGGGGCAACTGTTTGCCAAGAATTCAACTTCTCCTCCAGGCCCGATAGTTGATTAACATGATATTTATATGCACGGACCAGCCAGCTGTCTCTTGGCAAAGATCTGTACTCTATAAAGTTAAAGGTAGTTGAAGAGAGCTGAACTAATTCTCAATCATATGCCTGGTAGCTATATTTTAGAGGTAGAAATATTTATGGCAAATTTGGCTTGGAGGCCATGCAATAACTCAGGAAGTTCTTTCCAGTTCTGGGATGACAGACTTTATAGAAAAAGCTATAAAGATAGAAGTTTAGGACCAAAAATGGTCTTGGAGATCATCTAAAGTTCCTACTTTTTAAATTAATGAAGTTACTGACAATGGAAAGTTGGAAATGGTGTCCTGAGGAAGACCCCAGGGAACAGCAAATTGAATAAATAATTATTAGTATATGGAATTGCTTGTTCTTATAGAGACACAGGCATGCTCTTTTCCCTACCACCTCCTCCGGGACCTTACTCATCACTTATTCCCTCTCCCCTTTCACTTACCCCTTCTCATAAGCCTAAAAGTATGATCAAGTCCCTACCATCCTAGAACACTTCTTGGCACTGCTCCCCTAACAGGCCACCAATGCATCCCTCATCCTTTCACTGGCAAACTTTAAGAAAACATGATGTAGCAGATAGAATGTTCTATGGACTGAATTTCTCCCCCTTCCCCCCCGCCCCCCAAATTTCATACGTCGAAAACCCAATCCCCACCCAATGTGATATTATTTGGAGATGAAACCATTGGGAAGTAATTAAGGTTAGATTAGGTCTTGAGGGTGGGGCCCGCATAATGGGATTAATGTTCTGGAAGAGAGAAACAGATCTTTCTTTCTCTGCCCTATGAGGATACAAGAGGGCGGCCATCTGCAAACCACACAAATAATCTGCTAGCAGCTTGGTCTTGGAACTTTGGAGCCTCAAGTGTGAGAAATAAATTGTTTAAGCCACTAAGTCTATGGAATTTCATCACAGCAGCCCAAACTGAGACAGAGTGCCAGCTTTGAAACTAGACAATCCTGTTAAAATGCTTACCTTCAAGTTCTCTATCCTGATTCTTCTCCAGCATTTTCAGTTGGCTATTAATTCTAAATCTCTTTCATGCTCCTCCGAGGTTGGCACTTCTCTCAAGATGGACACTGCACTTGGATAGTGTGACCCTTACACAGGAAACCTCTCCTCTCCACCCTCTGCCCCTATCTGCCCCTATTCCCTGTTAGTCCCTCCCCCTAGATGTCCCAGAAGCACACATATGGTGTGTCCAACATTCAACTCATTATTTTCTCTCACCTCCTAAATCCCTTTTCCTTCAATACCTCATTTCCTAGTCAGTGACCCCGTTGTAAAAACGAAAGGCCTCATATTCATTTCTCACTCCTCCCTCCTTCTTACTACTTGTATCTAATCTGCCACTAAGTTCTTTTAATTCTATACCCCAAACTCCTCTTGAGCTTTTTTTCTCCTTAGTTCAGGGGCTCACCTGCTTTCTAACTGGTTTCCTACCTCTAGCTTCAACTTCTATTTCACTCCCTACACCAAAGTCAAGTGGTCTCGAGAAAATACGAATCAGACAGTGGTACAGCCACAAAATGGAGCACGATGCGGCTATGAAAAAGAAAGAGGTAAGGTCTGCTTTACTGCACAGCGTGGTGACCGCTAGAATGTGCTAAGTGAAAAAGGAAGGTAGACAAAAGTGTGCATAGTAAACTAACATTTATCTAAGAAAGATGGGTTACAAACAAATATATATATATGTTTTAATGGAAGGTTTAATCAAAAACATTTTTTTAAAGCTTACCAGTTTGAGGGAGAGAACAGTGTGGAAGCAACAAAGATAAAAGCTAGACTTCCCAAAATACATCTTGCTTGGTTGATTTAACTCTGTAGCCATGCAATCACTTTACACAATAATTAAACATTTTAAATGAAAAGCAATTCTTCACAGATGAAAGCAAAATTAAATAAACCTGTACATTGAGTTAGTGGCATAAAGTATGAAGAACTAAGTCAACGGATTTTAAACACAGTAATTTGATTCCACAACTTTAGGGGGATATGCCTTAAGGACAAAAAGGAACACCCAAGAGCACAAGATAAAAAACCCTGAAACCCCTCTCAGGAATCAAATTGTTCGTGGTAGCGTTGGTGTCGCTCTTTTGGATGTGCATTGTGGTGTAAAGAAGAGCAGTAATCAAGTTGGTGTTGTTAAGACCTGGGATTTGGGGCATGAGAAAAAGGGAAATAATTGGTTTGTTCAATAATGTTAAATTTAATTTTAAAAAACCTTCTAGTGCACAATTTAATTAAAAACTATCAGCATGAACTTATGATGCATACATATTTTTTTTAAAACTCCAGATGCAACACCAAAAGCGTAGGCAACAGAAAGAATAGATATAGCACTGCACCAAAACCGAAACTTACATGCACCAAAGGCAAAGTAAGAAAGCGAAAGGCAATCCATGAAATAGAAGAAAATATTTGCAAATCATATATCTGATAATATCCCGCCCGAATATGTATAAAGAATATGCAAATGGCCAATAAGTACATGGAAAGATGCTTGACATCACTACTCATTAGGGAAATGCAAATAAAAACAACAGTGAGATACCACCCCACACCCATTAGGATGGGAAAGAGAAAGAAAGAAAGAAAGAAAGAAAGAAAGAAAGAAAGAAAGAAAGAAAGAAAGAAAGAAAGAAAGAAAGGAAGGAAGGAAGGAAGGAAGGAAGGAAGGAAGGAAGGAAGGAAGGAAGGAAGGAAGGAAGGAAGGAAGGAAGGAAGGAAGGAAGGAAGGAAGGAAGGAAGGAAGAAAAAGAAAGAAAGAAAGAAAGAAAGAAAGAAAGAAAGAAAGAAAGAAAGAAAGAAAGAAAGAAAGAAAGAAAGAAAGAAAGAAAGAAAGAAAGAAAGAAAGAGAGGAAGAAATATGGTAAGGATGTGGAGAAACTGGAGCCCTTGTGCATTGTTGGTGGGAATGTAAAATAGCACAGTGGCGTTTACACTGTGGTGTAAAGAGTATAAAGGTTCCTCAAAAAATTAAAAGTAGAACTACCACATGATCCAGCAATTCCACTTCTGTGTATATAACCAAAAGAATCAAGAGCAGGACCTCAAAGGCGTATTTGTATATCCATGTTTATAGGAGCATTATCCAGGACAGAAATAACCCAAGTGTCCGTCAGAGGATGGACGGGTAAACAAAATGTGGTGTATCCTTATGATGGAATACGATTCAGCCTTAAAAAGGAAGGCAATTCTGTTATATACTACAACATAGATAAACCCTGAAGACATCATGCTAAGCCTAATAAGCGAGTCACAAAAAGACAGAGATTGTATAATTCCACTTACGTGAGGTACCCGGAGTGGTCAAGTGCATACACACAGAGTAGAGCGGTGGTTGCCAGGGGCTGAAGGGGAGGGAACGGGGTGGCTGCTTAAGGGGTACAGAGTTCCAACGTTGCAAGGCAGAGCTCTGGGGATGGATGGCGGCGATGGGTGCACAAAAATGGGAAGTTCTTAATACTACTGAATAGTACTCATAAATGGCTAAGCGGTAAGTTTTATGTATGTGTACTTTACCACAATTTAAAAATTTAAATAATAATGAACAAATGACTATAATAAAAAATTAGTTTTAAAAGACACTTAAGAGATATCGATTTTGTAGAATGTGGACTTATTTGAATTCCAATTCAAATAAATAATACCTTTATGAGGTACGTGGGGACTTAAGTGATAACTGTGTATTTGATATTTAAAAATTGTTATTTCTTAGGTGTGATGATTCTATTGTGGGGTTTTTATTAGTTTTTGTTTTGTTTTGTTATTTTAATTATGACTTTATTGGAAGGTACAGAACTTTCTCATATGCCCCTGAATCCATACATGCATAGCCTTGCCCATTGCTAGCATCCCCCACCAGTGTATATTTGTTACAACTGATAAACCTGCATTGACAAACATAATCACCCAGACTCCATAGTTTACATTATGGTTCACTCTTGGTGTTGTACATTCTATATTTTTTAAAGTATACTTTTCTTTTGAGATATTTACTTATATATTTACAGATGAAATTATATGATATTTCGATGTGTCTCAAAATAATCTGGGAATGATGTAAGTGTGCTGGAGCATAGATAAGATTGGTAATGAGCTGATAATTGTTGAAACTGACTTATGAGTACATGAGATTTTATTATATTTTCTCTACTTTTGTTTATTCTTGAAACTTCCCACAATAAACACTTTTAAAAAAATGTTAAGAATTGTTAAATCTATGTCTATAGTGCTTCATCATACTATTTTATTTTTCTCTATGTTTATATAATTCTCATAATATCAAGTAAAAAATTTCCTTTACCATTATAATCTATTTATATCTGATGGTATCACCACTTTCTTTACTATCTCTTTATTGTCTACAGGGCAAAGTGTAAGTCCCCGGTGATGACAAACAAAGCCCTCTGTGACCAGGCCTCTCTGCCTTCCTCTCTAGTCCTTGCATTCAGGGCAATGCTGATGTAGTTTGATTCCTCAATACACAATGCTGTTAGTGCCTCTGTTCCTTCTCACATGCTGTTCCTTCTTCCTGCAATGCTCTTCCCCTGACTGTATATTGATAAACAATTCATCTTCCAAAAACCTCTTCTGGACTTGTATTCTCTAAAACCTTCTCTTACCACCTCTCTCCCACTCCTTAGTTAGCCAATTTATATCTTACGTCATTCCTTAAATATCTGAGGCAGCTCCCAGGCAAATTATCACTAGACTATTTCTCTGACATGTACACTCATTAATCTTTACACAAATCCCATTGCATTATAATCATCTGATTACAGGTCTGCAACCCACCACCACACAGTAGACTATGATCATGTAACGAATACTTGATAAATATTTATTAAATCAATCTGGCTCCTCTTTTAAAATTTTTTGAGTGACATTATAAATAGAAGGAAAGGCTAAAATGAGGAAAATCTATTCAATAATTAGAATATCATTTTTCATACTTTAAACCTATAGAGAGAACAGAATAGTAGCCAGAACTGATTGAAGTTGTCACTAAAGATTTTGTTCTAGCTCAAAACACAAAAAGATCATTCTCAAAGAGCAGATTATGGCTCCAGTCCTAGGATTATTTTGAATACGTTCAGAAACACCAGGAGATCTTAAAAGGAAGTTAATGTCATGTAGATGTTCCTCTCTGTAGATGTAAGGACCATAGCTGGGGGGCCCCCCAGATGAGAATTTGGCATTGCAAAAGATGTAAAGCATCAATCAGTAACAATTATAGGTTCTCTCCATACATTTTAGAGAATTGTTTTGGCAATTACCTGGTTTCTCTTTTTTTTTATAATTTACTTTAAAAAGTGTATTCATGCAAATAACTTAAAGGGTCAGATAAGAGTGTAAATCACCTGCCTCGCTCCCCACCTTGACTCCTCCGCTTCTGCCTTTTCCTGCTCCACGCCAGGCCCCCTTTCTCGCCTTGTAACCTGTGTGTGTGTGTGTGTGTGTGTGTGTGGCACTTCCTGCATTACCATATATAATACTCTTGCACACTCTTTCTAGATTTTTCACTCGAGGTACTATTTTTTTAACCTCTCCGTAAGAAACACGAGGCCCTTCCACACACAGCCTCTGTTCTCACCGCACGCAGGCAGCCTTCCTGAGCTGCGTTCTCCTCAGTGAAGGGGAACTGAGGTGGGACTCGTAGCCGCTGGTTACACTACAGCGATGTGTAAACACTGTTGACCACGTGCAGCATCCTAACAGTAGATTTCCTTTCCTTCTTAGCCTTTCATTTTCTTTAGAGTTGATAATAGAACAGTTTTCTACATTTTCAGAGCTTTCTCTAGTTTTATCACTAATCCCCAGACTCTTCTTCCTCTTGTATAAATAAATCTCCTCTCCATATATATTTTCAAACACATTACGTTACCTGTCAATTTACCTCCTTAAATAAGTCTCTCCCATGCCTTCTGATGCTGTCTCATTGCAGTGGGAAAAAGAAAAGCTGACTCAAAATTTAAAATGAGATTTTGATGTTGCCACGAACTGTAATGCAGGAAGGAAGAAAAGAATGCTCACCAGCCAGTAATTGGGCATTTACAAATCTTGGTTCCCTAACCCTTCAAAATTATAGTTCTTTTTGCCCGTGAGTACAATGTAAAACTCTCTGCAAAACCTGTTTCATGGCCAGTAGGGGAAGAGGAGCCCGTGACGCTCAGGTAGAATAAGATGTAATGTCACTCAGCGTCTGAGGGCAGCATAGATCTTACAGTCGTGAATCAGCAAATTTCAAAGGCTATGCATTAGTTACCTTTTGCTGTGTAACAAATCACCCCTTAATATAGCGGCCTATAACAACAACTTATTATCCCACATTTTCTGTAGGTCAAAAATTTAGGAACAGCTAAGCTGGGAGGTTCTGGTTCAGGGTTTCTCTAACGGCTGCTGTCAAGGTATCAGTAGAGTCTGCAGCCGTCTGAAGACTTGACTAGAGCTGGAAGATTTAATTTCAAGTCAGACCACTCCCAAGGCTGCACATGGGCCTCTCCAGCCATAGCTTGATCAGCTCACAACCTGGCAGTTGAATTCCTACCAGAGAGAGGGAGGGAGGGAGGGAGAGAGAGAGAGAGATAGAGAGAGAGAGAAGAAGCTGCAACACCTTTTATTCTATTCATTAAAAGTAACTGAGTCCAGCACACCACAGAATCAGGGGAGGGAATAAATCTCTGTCTTTTGAAGGAATGAGTTTCAAAGAATCTGCAGACATGTTTGAAAACCATCACACGCTGTTTGAAAGAGGTCACAATGACTTTTCCCCCAGTAAAATATTAAGACCTGGTTTTGTTAAAATTTTAACTTTCTTCCTTTTTAACCCTTTGCTAGCCCATATAAGGCTGATCTTAATTTGTAGAGCCGAATGACCATTGTTTTTGTCTTTTCCTTTCGCTGTCATCCTAGAGACTCCCTTCTCTTCCGTCTTCCATGGAACCCCCTGCTTCCTTGATCCTGCCGGATGAAGAGTGAACGGGAGATAAAGTTTGTGAAGACGTATTCCTCCAGCTTCCAGTTGTTTTTCAGAGGTTCAGTGCTGTTTGATTTTTGCTTCTTGGTCTGTTCTTTCTCTCTGAAAAATCTCCGTATCTCCGTGTTCCAAAATTGCACCATGATGTGTCTCACTGTGGGCCTGTATCCTTCTGTGCTGATCACCTCATGCAACTCTTCAACCCAGAAATCCATGTCCTTCCTTCCAGGGAAAAATATTGAATTATTTTTTGATGATTTCTTATTCCATTCTATCCATCTCCCCTGCTTCCCCCTGGAACCCCACTTAGTAGGATGTTAGATCTTCTAGGCTAGCCATCTAATTTTCTTTACTTTTCTCCCCTTTCCATCTCTTTATCTTATAGTTTACTTCCTGAGAGATTTCTCCAAGCTTTTCTTCTAGTCCTTTTATTGCATTTTTAATTTCTGCTATAATGGTATTAATTTCCAAGAACCCTTTTGTCCTCAAATGTGTGGGTGGTTTTTTTTAACACCATTCTATTATTTCATGTACGTAATGTTTCCTCTTATATCTCTAAAATCATGAAGGGTAGTTTTTGTTTTTTAAGTTTTCTTAATAGTGCATGGCTTCTGTTTTCTACAAATAACTTTGTTTTGACTTTTTTCTTTCCTACACTTCTCAAACCTCTGGAGCTCCTTGGTTATCCACTTACATTGAATAAAATATGAACTTTGGTGGATCTTGTAGATTATGGTCTTTAACATAGTATGATTAGTTGGGAAATTTAAATGTGAATCTCAAAATGTGCATTTTATTGAAGTCTCCTCTCCTAGGCAGTCAGATTTGCTAGATATGGCCCTTCTGACCAGCTGCCTGGAGAATGCAGGCTGGATGCCAGCATTTGGGGAACCAGGATGGGGAACAAGGCTGAGGAAATTTTTAAAAATCTGTGTGTTCATTTTAATTTGATTCTCGTTTGCTCAATCTAGTGTCCCTGCCTTCATGTAACCTAGTGTCCCTCAGTTAAGAAATCTTTCGGAAAACTACATTTAGAGATTACAACTCCCACCTTTTGCTAGGGTGGAGAGAAGCAGTCGCCCAGATATTTGGCATGGGGACAGAGATCTGAGGGACTAATTCCTAAACAAGCTTTCAACCAATCCTGTTTTCAGCCCTACCTCCAGCCCCACTTCCAGAGGTGACTGGTGCTGCTAAATTTCGAACCCCTCCCCCCTCTTTTTTTTTTTTTTTTTTACAGATTCCATGGTACAATTTATAATGCTGCTTATCTTTCTCCAGCCCTGGCTTGGGATTCAGATTTCTCAGGCCTGTTAGTCCAATTACTACTTACCATCTGCTTTTCAACTTCCAAAAATTATGTTGCTTTTTCCAATCTTGTTCTTTGTTTGCATTATGACATTTTTAAAAAATCTCTTAAAAAAAATATCTCTTTGGCTTTCTTTTGTTGTGCTTGAACATGCACTTCTATATCAGCAGTTTTACCAGAAGAACCTCTTTTGGCTGTCTTTCACTGCCAATAACCATATTTACAAAGCATTATTTTTAATAAGTGAAATTGTTGAATCTCAAATTAGAGTGGGAATATAGAGGAACTGGAATAAAGGTTTACATTAAAAAAAATAAAATAGCTACTTTATAGAGAGAGCTTCACTGTACCTCTGCAGGGAAAGTTAGGCGGCTGCTACCCGGGATAAATGTGCTTACAAGGCTGGAAAGATTGTGAAATTCTGTTGGTATGAGCAGTGGCAAGCAGTGTTAAAGAATGTGGACTCATTAAAGTTAGTTTTTTTAGATTGTGTATGAATTGAATCAGAACAGTTGTCTCATCAAGAAAGCTTGAGCAGACCTGGGAACTAAGAAAGAGGTTAGGAGTGTTTTGATTTTTAAGAGGAAAAACATCTGTTTTTTATTTTATGCACTCCCCTCTCTCCAAGTGCTTTTAAGTGTCTTTAAAGATGCCTAGACACATGATTGTCTGGGATCCATGAAATAAATTATGGTTTAATGACTCCCCCCTGTACTGATCAACTTGCTTAGCTATTGAAATAAGTTGCCCCACAGTTTGACCATGTCCCAGACTTGAGTTTATTCAAGTTGCTATTTTTGGGTAGACTATGTGACTTAAGAATATTGTGAAGTAAGCCAAACAACAGTTGATTTTCCATCTGCCTCTGATTATCTGAAGTACTGTTTCCCAAACTGTGTTCTGTGGAACATCAATAACCCACGTTTTGGTAAATACTCCATGAAAAAAAAAACACACACAAAAAAACCCCAACCTTTTATCTTTTAAATTTTGTTTCTTTACTATATGTAAGAAAAATGTTAAATGTATTTATATAATTGTTTTTCTTATGCTGTAATCTGCCTTTAAGAAATGGAGTGTCATGCACAAAAGACCAACATGTAACAAGAAATCACCTGATTTATGAACACATGGCTTTCAAGTCTGGGAATGATAATGTAATTACCAAAATGCAGCCTCTTGTTGATTTATTATCTATGGTTAAGTACTTTGTGTCTTCAAATTTCAAGAAATATTTGTAATACTTTAAATTTTTTCTTCTTAGTAAAATAATAAAATATTTAATCTTTCTAACCTGTTTTTATCAACATGCTCTATCTCACTTGTTGCTGTTTTATGGCATTTGTAAGATAACCTTTTTTTAAAATTTTTCATGAGCCATAAAAATCATGTTGGGAAGAGAAAACATAGTTTTAATATGATACAAAGAGGTACTTGATCAAGTGCTACAGTGAGTTTGAGAGGTGAAGTCATAAGAGTTCAGAGAAGGAAGGCATTACTATAGACTGCTGTAGTTGGGGACTGCATTGAGTAGGAAGTATGATTGAGATAAGCTGAAAAGATGAAAAATGCCCTTATAAAAGAGACCCCAGAGAACTCCCTTTTCCCTGCCACCATGTGAGGACACAGCAATAAACCAGCCATTTATGAACCAGGAAGGGGGGCCCTCACCAGACAGAATCTGCTGGTGCTTTGATCTTGGACTTCCAACCTCAAGAACTGTGAAAAATAAGTTTCTGTTGTTCATAATCCACCTAGTAAGTATACTTTGTCCCCAGTGGCTTAATTCTTAATTGTGGTATTATAAAGACTTTCATATATAGTAGGCAATATGTTTGGCTGTTTCTTGAATGACTAAAAATTAATGTATTAAGATGTTGATGGTGAACATGATGGCATTGACTAAATGGAGCCTAAATTTGACAAGGACAATCACTAAAAAGTGAGCTGCAGAGTTTAAAAAGCAATCTGTGACTATTGAATATTTAAATTCATTTCTGACCATTATTAATAATCTTATCAAATTAAGTTTTCTTAAGTAATATTCTCCTAGCAAAATGAACTATTAAAAATGTACACAAGGTACCATAAGAGAACTCATGTACCTCCATACACACATACACACACATGCACATCTGACTTTAATGCCACAGTAACATAGTCCATTAAGTCTTAGGCATCATTTCCCCAGTTCCAGGGCTATGGACATCTATAGGCTAAAATGGAGCATTACTTTCTCTTTTTTAAAATCAACATCTTCTTGTATTCTGTTGAGTATCTCAGAGTGTCCGGTGGCCTGATGCAGTCATCAGATGATTTAGGGGTTGTAGAGAATGTGCGAGGTGATTATTCAGTTGATTCAGAGTAAAAATCAAAGTTCTTACAGTGGCGCAAAGGCCTTACATGCTCTGCTTCCCATCCCCTTACCTGTCTCACCCCACGGTCTACTTTTGTTCCCTACCTCGCTTTTTAGGTTACCTTTTTAAGTCTATGCTCAAAGGTTGCATCTCAATGGGAGGAACAGTTCTCCAACCTCCAGCATTTCTATGCCTCTTAGAATGTTCTTTATATATATATATATATATATATATATATATATATATATATATATATATATATATAGTATTCTTTTTCTCCTAAAATACCCAATTATTTACTTCTTTATAATGCCTACTGTCTATTATTTCTCTCTCCCTTTAGAATATAATCTCCACAAGGTCAGGGTCTTGGTTGTTGGTTCACTGATGTATCTCAAATACCTAAAACATGCCCAGAACGTAGCAGGCACTCAATAAATATTTGTTGGTTTAAGTGAATAAAATAATAATGAAATCTCACAAGTCAACAAGAAAAAGACAGACAAACTAAATATAAAAAATGGGCAAAAGGCTCCAATATACATTTCATAAAAGAGGATATCCAAATGGCTACTAAACATATAAAAAGCTGCCAAAAACCTTCAATGGCTAGGGAAATGCCGCTTAAAACCACAATGAGAAATACCATTACATTTTCACCAGAGTGACAAAAAAGAAATAATTGGAAATACCAATTGTTACAGAGATAAGAAGCACTGTTCTCAAAGTAGTGTAAATTGGCACAACCCTTATGGCAAACTTCTGACAGTATCTAGCAAACTAAAATACATACATGCCTTTGTGGTACCATCTATTCCAGGAACACACGCTGAAGAAACGCCTTCCTGTGTATACCAGAGCACGTGAATGTTCACTCCAGCGTTGCACAGAAGAGCCAAAAACCAAGAACAGCCCGAATGCCCATCGGCAGTTAAATGGATAACTAGATTGTTACAGGCGATGTATTCATGCAGTAGAATATTATACAGCAGTCAAAATAAATAAGTTGTTCCGGACATAATATAGATGAATCTTTCAAACAAAACCCCAAAGGAAGATAAAATAATTCTTAGGGGATGATTTCATTTATAAAAAGTTCAAAACAGACAAAACTAAACATTAATAGTTTAGGAAGGCACACGTAGGTGATAAGACTACAAACAAAAGTAGGAAAGGATCAGTCCCCACCTCTAAGTGGGCTTTGAAGAGGCGCACGAGCCGGGAGCTCTGGGGATGCTGGAGATGCGCCAGTTCTTTCTCCTCTGTGCTAGTTACACAGATGTTTGTTTGTCGCTCTTTAAAGTGTACGTAAATGTTTCGTTTAGTCTTCTCTGTGTTCGATATCACACAGTTTTTAAAATGACAACAAAATGCCTAATCTTGTGCAATTATTCTTTCAGTTGGAAGTTTTTAATGTTCTGTTCTTTGTAGTAAAGGGTCTTGACAGAGCATAACTCTTTTTCGATACAAGCCTCTTTCCTTGGATAAGAATGTAGTGTAATGAATTCCATAGTCGTTACATTGCAATTCGCAAAAGATCTTTCATATGTAGGTAATAAAGAGTAGGAGGCAAAATAAGACCAACTGAAGGCTTAGCGTTCCCGGCCCGCCGGGTGTTTGACACATGGTCGACGGTGGGAGTTTGTTGCTGACAAAATAGACAGTGGTTGCTGCCGCTGGGGTTGACTCGGAGGGCATCTCTCCATCTCTTGTCTTTGGAAAAGTTATTTACAATAGGCCACCTGGTAGATAAGATGCAAGATGTGAAATTTAGAGGTTTCAAGATGTTTTTCAACCAGAGATATTTCTGTACATGGCTAGTTCTGTTTTCTTATGTTTCCCTCAGGACTTGCTTCTTTAATCAGTTCATAGGCCATTGATATTTCTCTCCACGCCTTTGAATGGAGCAAAGAGACCATGAATAATCTTAGGCTCTGTAAATTGTGTCATCTAGCCAGTACTCAATACATTGTAGAATCATCCCTCAGAACAATATGGTCGTTTTTCAACAAATATTAATAGCAGATGCTGTGTCTGAACCTCTTCCAAAGTTAAGATTTTAGGGCAGCATAAAGCCAGGGTGTTTATGAAGAATCAGCTGGTGAGCTAGCAAATAAATATACACAAAATGTAGAAGTGCTTCTTGAGCCCATGACATGACCTGGTTGGGGCTGGGCTCAGAGGAGTGGGGTGTCCTACCAAACAGTGGTGACCATGTTCCCATCATGACAAAACTGTCTTGATCTCACTATGTTTATTCAAAGTGGCTTTGACTATCAACAGTCGCCAAGTTTCAGAATGAGATGAAAAATGTTAGAGTCACTAAGGACATTTTAATCTTCTCTGCTTATAAGGACACATGGACTAAAAAAGAAAAATCTGTAATAAAAATAGCCACGTGGCCACTTTGTACCACATGATCCAGAGAAGATCAGCTCCTAGCTTCAGCTCTACTTCGCTGACCATGAGACCTTGGACTAGTAATGTACCCTCTCTCATCTTCAATTCCTTACTTATAAGTGTGAGTGATGTGTTTCAAACACACGAAAATGAAATTAAGTGAAAGATGCAAAACTGCTTTGTTGACAGTGAAGGGTTCCTTCTTCACCTTTTCTAAAAACACAGTTAATATTTATAATCCATTACCAAAAAATCCAAAGGTCAGAAGTGCATGAGGTTTGAAAACAAATCCTCTCCCTCTTTATTGGTTTCCAAAACTGACCAAATTTGACAATTTAGTGTTTATCTTTATATGAATGCCTGTGTATGTATATATGTATGCGTGTTGTGTACTTTTTTTGTTTAACAAAAAGAGATCATAGTATACTAATCAGAATACTATGCAGTAATTTTTTGTGAGGCAGATTGTTATATATGTACATGGAACAGCAATGTTTTATGTGACAAAGTTGCAGAATAGCACTTATAGTGTGATAACATTTGTGTAGACACAGAGTATACAGCTTTCTCTGGGAAGAATATATTGCAAAGGAAGGTAATTTTACTCTTTCCTTCACATGCTTCCCTACCATTATCATGGTTTATCTTAAGCATGTATACTTTAACAGTAATCATTAAACACTGGTCAAGAGAAAGTGGAGCATAAGTCAACAAAATAGAGAAATGTAAGACTATTGAAGATGTCAGTATAAACGGTAGACCAGGAAAAACACACAGAACTATTGAAAGGGATGGATATAACAAAAAGGAAATGAAATAAAGGAAGCAAAAATGAAAGTAGATGTGATATGATTTTCAAAAGTACCCGTTAGGGAATGAAAAAAAGCGAATCATGTCGTTTCTGCTGCCAACTGTCTTGTTATACGTGACTCTCAACAACAGGATATTCAGCCGGGCTGACTAGCTTTTTAACAGCCTTCTGTGACAAAGCGCAAGTAGAAGCTGGCACAAGGGTCTGCCAAAAGAGAAAGAATGGCTTAAAGTGGTCAATGCTCAATTGTTTTACAGTTTAAAGGTTTCATATCTCGTTTTTAAAAATGCACAAAATAGCCATGAATTTGTGGGATGGACGGAAATGCAGATGATCAAATGCCCCCTGAAAAATCCTAACCTCATCAAGCAACAGAATTTATCTGTACACAACCTTCTCAATAAATCCTTGTACCCTATCCATCAACACATCCTGTCATGTCTATATTCAAAGCCTACCTTGAATCTATTTACTTTTTCTCTCTCCATCACCCTCAACCCAGTTCAACTCACTCCTGCCCGCTCCACTGCAGCGGCTTCCTGACTAGTCTCCATTTCCACCTTGGCTCTCCCTCTTCCCCTTGCCATTCCCTTTTTCCGCAAGAAAAGCAGATAAACATATATATTTTTTTCTTAGTTGGAAAGTATGGAAACTTTTTTTACCCTCCATAGGCAATAATTCATATTCTACAATTAACTTTCATTCATTTCTCCCTTCCTCCTGTGTTGAAATGAGATGCTTCTAAATTCTGTTCTGTTGCCGACAGTTTGCATGAATAAAGCCAAGAAACATTTCCTTTTCTTAGGGGTCTGATCTTCCACCCAAACATTTAATGTCTTTCTGACCATGACTTTTACTTTTTTTTTTTAAGTTTCTTTATCTTTATTGTTGAAAATATTACAGATGTCCCCTTTTTACCCCCATTGGTCTCCTCCACCCTGCATCCATCCCACCCCCAGGCCTTCCCCAGACCAGCGTCTGTGTCCACGGGTTTTGCTTATAAAGATATAAGTTCTTTGAATTCTCTCTCCCCACCTATTTCCCCCTCCCCATCTTCCCTCTGAGATCCCTCACTCTGTTCCATGCTTCTATGTCTCTGGGTCCACTTTGTGCATCAGTTTATTTGTTTATTACATTCCACATATAAGTGAGATCCTGTGGTACTTGTCTTTCTCTGACTGGCTCATTTCACTTAGCATAATCCTCTCCAGTTCCCTCCATACTGTCCCAAAGGATAAAAGATCCTTCTTCTTTACAGCTGCGTAGTATTCCATGGTGTGAATGTCCCACAGCTTTTTTATCCACTCATCTCCTGATGGGCACCTGGGCTGTTGCCAGACCTTAGCTATTGCAAATTGCATTGCTATGAACACAGCAGTGCATAAGTTCTTTGTGACTGGTGTTTCGGGTTTCTTAGTATATATTCCTAGAAGTGGGATCACTGGGCCAAATGGCAGGTCAATTTTTAATCTTTTGAGGAAACTTCATACTGTTTTCCATAGTGGCTGCACCAGTCTGCATTCCCACCAGCAGTGTACTAGGGTTCCCTTTTCTCCACACCCTCGCAAGATAAATATTTCTTAATGCTCATGGAATGAACCTAAAATCTTCTGCCCCTGACTTTAAGGGGCTCTACTATCTGTCCCTTGCTCATTTTTCCAGGTACTTTTAAGGCTTCCAATTCTGCTAAGATCTTTGTCACCTCAGCCTTTGCACATACTGTCCCTGCAAACTGAAACTGCTGTTCTTGGGCTCTACAGATTTCAGTTTCTCACATTCTTCCCCAACCTCTCCTCCCCTCATTTAAATCAGGTCATAAATTGTATTTCTATATTTATTTGTATGGTATGGATTTTATCTGACTTCCCTGTTTTGTTAAAGGTGTATAATGACTATTTGGAGGTTCATAATACTATCCTCTCTACTTCTGTGCATATTTGAAATTTATTATAATAGACAGCTTTAAATTTTCTCCTCTAATCCTACCCACTAAAAATAATTATTGTCTGCAATGATCCTAAACTAGTTTTTCAAATTTTGTATTTAAAAAATTTTACTTTCTTCTTCATGATAAATTTTTGTATTTTGGTTTAGTAACCATATTAAAGACATAAAATGCCAGTATTTAAAGTTCCTAACAAGTTGCTGCCTGCAAGAACGTGAACTTAAAATTAACATCAAATCATCTAAAAGAAAGATCTGAAGTTCGATTTTTTTCACCTTTTTTTGCTACTAAATAAAGTCTTATATTTGAAAGCAGCAATATTATTTAGTAAAAGGGACCCTGGACTAAGACGATAAAACTGTTGATCTAGTTCCAGTTTGTCACTCTCAGTGAATCACTTAGCTTCATTCCTTTTTAACAATTAATATAATAAAGAGGTAGAATTATAAATTTTTATTTCGGATCTAAAATTCCATATTTCTATAACTTGGAAGACCCCCCCCCCCAAAAAAAAGCCACCATAAACAATACCAATGTTTATTTTCTTAAATGAAGCAAAAATTCAAAAGAACGCTTTTCTTCTACTCATTCCTAAGGTCATAACTCATCAGTGGCAGTGATCTCATGTGCATCCACAAAAGCAAGAGGAGGCACCACCTCATCTCCTTGAGAAGGACTGTTACTGAGCGTCTTATCTTCCCTGTGGACATGTTTGTGCAACACGCTGTAGAAGTGTCCCTTCGAATTGAAAATATATGGTAACGAAATGCACTGCCAGTCTTTCGTGCTTGGAATTTTGAGTTCCTTTGGATGTGAGCCCTCAAAGAAACATTTAACATTCTCTGTTGCCAGTTCCATTGCATGTTCTGTGGCTTGACTTTTGAGGGCCTTCTCCTCCTGTTCCAGATAGATTTTCCAAAACTTCATCTCCATAAAACTAACTGGAGATCGGCACCGGACGATAGACACAAAAACCGAAACGCAGATCATAACAGCCGCTATCAGGATCCAGCCCAGTATCTAGGAAAACACAGCGAAATATTAACGTGGTTGCATTGTCGACAAGTCATTTTAAAATCCGCATAAAAAGCTTGAGCTACTCAGCAGGCACGATGATGAACAACAGGTTTAGGTCTTAATCTCTTAAGAGAAAAGAGCCGGGGCGACCTCCGGAACCCCCAGGACAGCTGCTCGCCCCGATCCTGGTGCCGCCAAGGGCCCCGCCACGTCCCTCCCCTGGAGCTGAACACGTGGAGCATCGGCAAATCCAACGGGTCCAGCACCCATTCCCGAGCACCTCTGAGCCTTAGATTCCAAGAAACAGTGTGTGGGGGGGGTGGGGGGAGGGGGTGGGGGGGGTGGCTTTCGAGCCGGGCAGACCCGTCGCTTCCGAACAACCCCGCCCCCTGCCCGCCGCGCGCCCCGCCCAGGCGGCGCACTGGCTCTAAAGGCGCCGGCCGCCGGGCGTGCTCAGCGGGTGAGCCTCCACCTGGGATCCAGCCATCGGGTTCCTTCCCGGCCAGGGCACATGCCCGGGTTGCGGGCTCGATCAATGACTCATCATTGATGTTTCTATCTCTCTCTCTCCCTCTCCCTTCCTCTCTCTGAAATCCATAAAGATATATTTAAAAAATAAAAATAAAAAGGCGCCCCGAGCTCAGGCGGGAGAGGCGAGGGCCTAGCGCGCCTCTGGCACAGAGCAGGTGCCCCACGCTGCCCGGGGGACCTCTCCTCCTTTTCGGTCCGTTCATTTAAGCATCTGCCTGTTCGCTCATTAGATGCAAGAAGCCATCCCAGGTTGTCTCGGGCGTCAGGTGTCCGGAGAAAGGGCACCGATTTCTACTTGGCGCACTGGGCCCGCGGACGCCCGCCCTCTCCGCCGCCCCCCACCGCGCCCCCGCGGGCGCCTGACCTGCGAGTGGGCCCGGAGGTGGTTCAGGAGGTTCTGCACGCCGGGCTCCGGGGCCAGCTGGCAGGGGACCAGCGGCAGCTGCTCGACGCATCGGGGGCCGAGGTCGGAGCACACGAGCCGCGCCAGGAAGCGGTTCCCGCTGGCGGCGCACTCGTAGAAGGAGCCCCCGAGCAGCGCCACGGCCACCCAGGTGAGCGGCGCGAGCAGGGCGGCCCAGCAGAGGTGCGCGCACACCTGCGCCCAGCGCAGCCCCGCGCCGCAGCCGGGGCAGGCGCCCGGCGCGCAGCAGGCGGTCAGCAGGCGCCCGGCGCGCGCGGTCAGCACGCAGAACAGGAGGAAGAGCGCGAGCGCGGGCACCAGCAGGAACACCAGGCCGTAGGCCAGGTTCCAGGCGGCGCTGCAGGGGCACTGGAACACCACGGCGGAGAAGAGGCGCTCCCCGCCCGCCGTCAGCAGCGACAGCAGGCCGTAGCCCAGCTTGTTGCGGTGCTTGAGGAACGCGTCCAGGACCGTCCGAAAATTCTCCATCGGCTCCCTGCAGCCAGGGCGCACTGTGCGGCCCGACGCTTCAGCCTCTCCGCCGGCCCGCTCCTGGGGTGCTTTCGGGGGACTGGGGGCTGGGGCTTTACACTCTGCTAAGAAGTAACTTCAAAAAAGGGAAGAGGGCTTCTCTGGCCCTGTGAGCTTTCGCTTTCTTGTTCACACCAAACCAGCCCTGGCTGGCAAAGAGACCCAATCACACACACTATTCACCTCCAGTGCCCCCCCTTCCCCGAAGCTGCTGCACTGGTGACCATTCTCCCCCAATTCATGACTCTGATTGAGGATAGACTCTGTTCTGTTGCAACATTTGTGTCCACCCAGCCGACAAGGAGCCCCGGGACTTTCCTCACCACTCCTGCCCCAATGTAGCCGCCCAGTGCAAACAGCACTCCTTACTTGGGCAAACGGATAAAAAAGCAGAGTTTCCTCTATTGCAGCCACCCTAGTTCCCAAGTCCACTCCCAGTAAGACCAAACAGTTACCCAAAAAATCCCTGATCACTTACAAGCAACACAGATTTCTGGTTTTGCTCTCATAAGCTAATTCGTGAGGAAGCCCAGCTCAGGTTCTAGCACCTCCCTGATGTCTGTCTTTCTGTCCCCCTTCTGGACAGAACTCCCAACCACATTCGCCCTGACTGTTCTCTCCTCTGCCCGATCTCCCGTAAGACATAAAGGACATTAGACTAAATGTATTATATTGACTTCCGCCTTTTTTTTCCAGGTACATCCTTATACTGTCGGTACCTGGAGGAGTGTCAAATTCTTATTCAGTGACCACCAAGTTGATCAGCGGGGAGTGGGGAGGAGTTGAAAATACCGCTCGAACCAAACGCTTTTCAAACTGCAGCTACAGCTACCCAACATGCTGTTTCCTCCACCTTCAGTTTTCTCAGAATAGCATTGCTTTGACACAAACTGTAACCACTTCTGGGAAACTGAGCCTTACTCTCTGTGGTTCCAGGGCGAGGTAAGATGTACTTGAAAGAGCATGGCCTTTGAAGTTAGGTGAAGTGTGTGTGTGCAGTAAGTTAGCGCCTCTAAGACTCAGCATCCTTGATCATAAAAGCAGGGTCATAGTGCTCGCTTTTCGAGACTGTTGAGCCAAGTAAATTGAGTAGCATATGTAAAGCACCTTTCCAGACAGGGCATGCCTATTAAGTGAATACTCAATGGGAGAGATAACTTCTTACACTGCAACTTTGGAACTAGACAACAAATAACTGCTGTACATAATTTAAGAATTTGAATGAATGAGGAGTTTTAGACTGAGGATTGTATTCCGTGACTCAACCATCCTCTGCTACCTTAAGAGAACTGGTGTGCCCTTAGCTGGTCACTTCACTACCAGCAGGGCATCTGGATTTGGAGTCTGGGTGAGCAGATCACAATGAACTGGTGGCTGTTGGCACCCATCAACTAGGTTTGCTTTATCTGTCTGGGAAGAATTAGTAGCCTACAGAACAGAGTGAATTGTTAGAGAAGCGGCAAGAAACCTATTATTCTTTTCTTAGTCCAACTTGCTGCCTTCTTAGTTTCCTCCCACCACAGTGCCTGGCACAAGGCTACCACTCCATTGCATTTGGGTGGATAGCTATGCTCTCTGCGCATCTTCAGAAGCTGTCCCCAGATCAGCGTCCCCATTGTCATGCAGAACAGTTGAGACCCTCTTCTCTGAGATTAGACCAGGTCTGCCAGGCTTCCTCTACACTTGAGGCAAAGTTGCATGTTTAAAGCAGATCACTCATGTTCTGACTATCATCTCTGTAATCTTACATTTCCAAAACAAGCTTCCTTCCTTTTCCCTTCATGTGACTGGGGTTATTGCATACAACAGGAACAGGACAAACAGACACCCTGCTATCACGGAGCTTATGCTATAGTGGAGAGGATATAGATAATAAGGGGAAGGTTCTCAAGGTTATGCAGATAATTGGACCAGAATTATGTGGTAGAGAGTGTCCTGAGAAAGCCTCCATGAGAAGGGGACAATTAAGCAGGAGTCTGAATGACGAAGGCTCTGGGGTGCCAAGGAGCTTGGCATTCTGGGTTTGGAAAAAAAGCCATAGTGATGGGAGGGAGTATTGAGGGTGAGAAGGAAGGTGGCCCATCATGAGGGTAGAGCTGCAGGTTGAGGTCAGGTTTAGGGTCTTTATAGACCAGAATATGTAGTTGACAGTCCTGTCCCTGAAACTCATTACAGACTGGGCTGCATCCTGACCTATTATCCTGTCAGCTTGTGTCTGCAAACACAACCTCCTGGAGTTGCCACCACTGTGCTCCATCATCATGGATCCCACAGATACCGATGATTATTCTGTCCTTATGACACATTTCCACAGCCATGAGAGTCCGGGTTCTGCCTGCCAGCCCGAGTCTTCTCCCAGCACTTGCAGTCAACTCTAATACCATGGCACCCACCCCACCACCTCTGGACAGCGGGTGGTTCTAGTTCTGGGTCTGTTGAGGATCACCAGGGCCTTGATACCGAGCTCTGTTATGAGAAAACATTGCTCAGATGTTTAGTCCTTAGTAGAAATAGAATAAAATACTAATGGTGTAGAGAAGATTCAAGAATTTTCTTTGAGAGTAGAGTAAATAATATTTGAAAGACCTTTTTTGAAAATCCATAATTCACCAATTTACTTTGGCTTTAAAGAAATGAGAGATTCTCATGTTAAGCACATTAGAACACCAGTGGTTATGGGTTTTGTTTTTGTTTCATTTTTACTACATTACTTTGCTTCTCAACACTATCATTGTCACTGGTTTTAGAAACCATAAAGCATTTCTCAGAAAAGAAAGCAAGATAAACTCTTGAGAGGAAGTACACATTCTCATTGTCCCTTGCAGGCATCTTCAAAGGAGCTAGTTTTCAAACATTTTTCTCTGTAGCTCTCATGAGAACCCAGACTAACGGTATGGCCTGATTGGAATACAACTGCTAGATTCCAGCAAAGTGTCAATGCTGTCCCAAGACTCATCTACAAGAGTAAAATCAAATTAAAGTTCACATCTTATGTAGATACTTATAAGTATTTTGCGTGTGCAAGACACAACTTGAAAAGGAACATGCTTTTTAATTTATTGATCGATTTTAGAGAGAGGGAGAGGGAGAAATAGGGAAAGAAACATTGACTTGTTGTTTCACTTATTTATGTAGTCATTGGTTGTTTCTTTTTTAACTTTATTTTTATTGATGACACTATTACAGATGTCCCCATTTCCCCCCCTTGCCCACCTCCACCCAGCCTCCGCCTCCCGTTCCTCCCTCTGGCCATCACGACACTGTTGTCTGTGTCTGTAGGTTATGCATATATATTCTTCGGCTAATCTTCACCTTCTTTCATCCAGTCCCCTAACCTCCCTCCCCTCTGACAGCTCCCAGTCTGTTCCACGTATCCACGCCTCTGGTTCTATTTTGTTCGTTAGTTTATTTTGTTCATTAGATCCCACACATAAGAGAGATCATACGATGTTTGTCTTTCTGTGACTGGCTTATTTCACTTAGCATAATAATCTTCAGGTCCACCCATGCTGTTGCAAAAGGTAAGAGTTCCTTCCTTTTCACAGCTGTTTAGCCTTCCATGGTGTAAATGTCCCACGACTTTTTATCCACTCATCTCCTGATGGGCACTTGGGCTGTTTCCATGTTTTGGCTATTGTAAATAACGCTGCTATGAACATAGGGGTTCCTATATTCTTTCTGATGGGTGTTTCAGGATTCTATTCCCAGAAGTGAGATCGTTGGGTCAAAAGGCAATTCCATTTTTAATTTTTTGAGGAAATTCCATACTATTTTTCACAATGTCTGCACCAGTCTGCATTCCCACCAACTAGGGTTCCCCTTTCTCCACACCCTCACCAGCACTTGTTTGTTGATTTTTGATGGCAGCCATTCTGGCAAGTGTGAGGTGATATCTCATTGTGATTTTAATTTGCATCTCTCTGATGATTAGTGATGTTGAACAGCTCCCAGCTACTCTACAGCCACCTTGGAATCTCACTGGTTGTTTCTTGTATGTGCCCTGACCAGGGATTGAACCTGCAACCTTGGTGTATGAGGACGATGCTCTAACTTACTGAGCTACCAGCCAGGGCCAAGACACAACTTTAGATGCCAAACTTAACAAGTGAATTTAGAAAGTGTGACACTCTTAATCTGGGCCAGGAGCTCAATTGGTCAAAACATCATCCCATACACACCAAAAGACTGTGGGCTCAATTCCCAGTCAGGGCACATACCTAGTGTGCCCTGGTTGGGGCATGTACAGGAGGCAACCGATTGATGTTTCTCTCTCACGTCAATGTTTATCTCTCTCTTTATCCCCTCCTCTCTCTAAAAATCAATAAAAACATATCCTCAGGTCAGGATTAAAAAAAATTAATACCATTCTGCATGTTATAATTTGTAGATATAGTGTTTAGGTTATATAATGTATTTAAAAATCTGAGCCCTATTATCATGTTAAAACGTTTGAATATTTATAAAAGTTGTATAAATAAAAGTTTATTTATAAACAGAAAGAAGGAAAAATCAGACCTTTTCCTTGGCACAGGAGTGCCATTTGTTAAATGGCAATCCCATGACATTTCAAATGCCAACCTTGTGACAAATAGCAGTTAAGTATATCCAAAGAGAAACAAGGCAACACCAGGGAGAAGATAGGGCCATGGGGCCATTTCAGGTACAGCTGAAGGGTCACCTGGACACCCACTGCTACCCACTTTCATCAGAGTCACCAAGCCACAGTGGGGGATGGTGGAGCTGCAGGACTTGGCAGAGCAGGGACTCTCCCACGACTTCTTTCTGCCCTCGTTCCTGTCCAGCTCAGCTTGTTTACTCAGCAGAGCTGTTCAGTATGGGTAACTCACCTTCCCCATTTCTCCACAATCTTCCCATACCCACACAGCTGATCTACCTCAGGAAGGGATTTTTTTTCCTTACTTTATCTGTAAACAGCAACCAAAGGGACATAATTATTTTTCTATATTTTATTAGATTCCTTAAAGAGGAATCTTGGAAGCAATGAACCAAGTCTGAATAGGTTTTGTTGACATCTAGTCTCAGAGCTTGATGGTCTATGACTCTACTTTGGCATTTGACCTCCTACAGTAATGCCAGGCACCTGCAGTACTTACCTCATTAAGTTCATTTAAATTTGGCTCTGATGACATGCTCTGGCTCTCCTCCTAACTCAGTAACTATTCATCTAATTCCGCCTCCCAGGCTCCCCCTCCTCCCAACCATTAATACGGATACTAACGTTCGATCCTGTCCACATACACTTCCTAAATAATGTCCTCTTGGCATCACCACTGACTAGATGTGTGACCTTGGGCAAGCTAGTTGACCTTTCAGTGCCTCAATTCTTTCAAGTATAAAATGAAAATAATACCACCTGCCTCATTAGGTTGTTGTGAAGATTGAATGAGTTGATACATGTAACATTTTTAGAGTAGTGCTCATAACAAATGCTCAAAAAGTATTGCCAATTATGGTTCTTCTTCCCCATGGCTCTGACAGCCAACTGTATGCTTCCATTTCCAAATCTTCATCTCTAGCTCTGCCCTTGCCTAAGTTCTAGATAAGCATTTTTGATTGTCTAGCTGATATTTCCACTTGTATGTCCAGCAGTCACCTCAAACCCCAAGTAGAACTTATTTTCCCCTAAAACTTATTTCTCCTCCAGATTTTTTAAGTCAGTTAAAGATATCAGTCTTTCAAACTGGAAAACTTAGGGTCACCTGTGGGTGCCACTCCATTTCCTGTGTGCTCCATTCTGTCTCAGGACTGTCTTTCAGATGGGGCCCCTCTGCCCACCCTCACTGAAAATGGACCAGGCCCTCAGAACTTCACCTCGCTCTGGTTTGTGTCACACAGTCCTGTCACAGTTAGCTCCCTGGAAAAGGAATCTGAATATGCTGTACAAGCTGTTGGGCATGTGTGAACAGAATACCGGGTACGAAAGCTCACAGCAACATCGTTTGCATTAGGCAAGAACTGTTGCGTGTTTTTTTAAAATCAAAGAATAAATATCCAACAACAGCAGAGAAGATGAACTGTGAAATGCTCAAACGAGAGAATACTGTACAGCAATGAAAATAAATAAATGCTGCTACAGCAACAAGCAATAACAAGGATGAGTCTTAAAAACAATGTTGAGTAATAGAAATCAAACACAAAGAATATATTCAGTATAATTCTATCTGTAAAAAGTTCAGAAATAATCAAAACTAAGCTTTATTTTCTGAGGATGTGTATACATAAGTTATAAAACTATAAAGGAAAACAAAGTAGTGATTAAGAATCACAAAGGCAGTGGGCTTGAATGGAATTATGATTGGGGTGGGGAGGATGAGTGGGACGTTCACAATCTGTATTTCTATACCAGGGTGAGGGCTATGGAAGTGTTTGCTTTATAATTATGCTTTCTACACTATATTTGTTTTCATAGCTTTCTGACTGTAGGTTATACTTCTCAATTTACAAGGCAGGAAAAGAAAGAAATCTAATTGCATTCTTTTCCAGCCCAAAACCCCCAATGCTCCCAGCTGTCAAGAGGACAAGTTCCATACTTCCTAAATTGGCCCAGAAGCTCTTCCGAGTCTTGTTCTATCCATCTCAGCCCCACTCCATCCCATGCACCCCAGTTTCCAACAACACTGACCCCCTGCCGGGCCGGGCATGGCTCAGCCGTTGAGCATCAACCTAGGATCCAGGAGATCGCAGTTCGATTCCCAGTCAGGGCACAGGCCCGGGTTGCGGGCTCCATCCCCAGTCGGGAGCGTGCAGGAGGCAGCCGATCAATGACTCTCTCTTCATTGATGTTTCTCTCTCTCTCCCTCTCCCTTCCTCTCTCTGAAATCAATAAAGATAGATTTTAAAAAACAAACAAAACCCCCCCACAAAAAACAACACCAGCGCCCTTAACAGGACCTGAACATACATGTCATGATCTTCCTCAAGCCTACGCCTTCTCACTTGCTCTCACTGCTCTCCACCTAGGAAACTAGTCTCCCCCTTCACACCTAGCACTGTGTCGTCTCTTCACGAAGCCACCTTCAGAACCCCCAGGCTGCGTTAGTGGTTCTGTTCTGTCGCTCCCACACCATGAAACCTAAAAATGCTGCCATAGTTCTCAGCATGCCCGTGGCAACCCTCCTTTGCAGAGCTGTGTTTGCCCTGCTGCCCCGAGGGCTGCCTGGAGCCGGCGTCCCCTCGCCACTGCACTCCTCCCCCAGGCAGTCCCTCCCTGTGCACAGCGCTCCTGGCGCCGGCAGGCGGGCTTCAGCTCCTTCCAGAACTGTCTCAACGATGCCAGGGAGTGTCTGTGAGAATTAAGGCGAGAGGGCGTGAGGAAGCCACGCAGCGCTGAAGATGAGCTCGTTTCGCAGCGGTGTTTGCGGATCCCTCTGACTGCGGTGACTGGGCCGCGGGCTGGAGGGCGCTGGGCCGCCACCCTAATAGGCTGTGCGCTCCACGGCCGCTGCCACTCCGCCTGCTCCTCCATCCGACCGGGAACCAAAGAAGGAATCAGGGGCTTAGCACAAAATATCACCCATCTTTGTTCAGTGAAATAAGTTAATATAGTTCAAACACTTCAGTCTGTAGCTTACTCGAAAATATTTTGGTAAAGAGCAATCCAACACGCAGCCGATGGACGACTCTCATCACTGATGTTTCTGTCTCCCCTCCCTCTCCCTTCCTCTCTCTGAAACAGGAAAAACCAACCAACCAACCAAAGCAGTCCAACAGCCGGATCCATGGCATGACAATCTTATTTTCATCCCTGCTTGTTTACTCCCCAGCCTACGGTTGGTCCAGCTAGAGTGGAAAAGTCAAAGGAAGCGGGCAGTGCTGATCTGGGCCATACCCTCGCCTGCCCTACGCTGGAGACGTGCCAGGCAAGGTGTTTCCTCAGCTGTAAACGGAGGGGCGGGTAGATCCTCTCAGGGTCGCCTTCCACTCTAACCTTCTGCAACACACAATCCCAGGCCTAGAAAAGAGCCGCATGACCTCAAAAAACACATTCAAGCAAAAAGCGTCAAAATTCAGTCAAAAGTGAAAAACCAAGAATTTTTAAAATCTGCCAACACAGGAAAAAAACAAAAATGCAGATCCGTATTTTCCTTCCATATAATGCTGGGGTTTAAAAAGCAATGCGATTTACAAGTGATCGTCTGAAAGACACATTAATTGTGAAGTGTTTTCTAGCCTCTTTTATATCTCCACGCCTGCTAATAATTATTGCAGCCAACTGTCTGATTTCTTTAGGAGAAGGTGATAAAGTAGGTTTATTTTATATAAGGTATTAGTAGGCCAATTGGAAGCATTATAGTTTTACAATGACTTCATTCATTTCAACTACATGAGAAACCACAAACATTTATGACTAAGGGCAAAGTCCGGAGAACAACACTGAATTAAGAGATGGACATGAAGGAATTAGTAAACAATTTGTTTTTATGTGTGTGAAGCTCTTCTATGATGAAAGAATCAAAGTTTGGGTGCAAGATGAGACTAGAAGCAGAAAGCAGAAGTCTGGCTTGGCACTGATGGTAACTTACGCCCTCTGTCAGCCATGCTGCAGATTCCAAACTGTGACAAACAGTTGTAATTTCTAACACGTGGGGATGTCCTTTAATCTATCTTATTTTTAAAAATCTACTGTGACAAAAACAATTTTTCTTGCTCTTTCCAGTTTTGTAAGATTAAAGGCAGGGCATTGTACTGAGACTAACAGTTTCTCATATAATTATGCTCATAATTAATAGTTTAAAGATTATAATGTGGCATGTTGAAAATTCCAAATAATTAAAAGCAAGTATTAAAACATTGTTTTATTTTGAACTTCATGCAATAGCTCATAGTAATTACTGGCTGTGTGTTTCTGGTCACATTTCTTAACCTCTCTGATCCTAGCTTCCTAATTTATAAGATAAGGGTGTAGATAGTATCTTCCTTACCGAATCGGTGTGCAGATGTGTGCAAAGTTCTTAAAATCTATAACCTCAGTAAGATGGCTATTATTATCATTGCTACTCAGAATGCTTTAGTACAATAATGGTGCAAATATGGACTGAGCAGTAGTTTCATGAACTTCAGCACTTTTTATAAAATAAGCCTAGCATGGGGGCTCTTTATATCCTATTTTTATATCCTATTTTTAAAACAAAGCTTATTTTACAGAATTATCAAATACTCTTTCATTCCCTACTTCTTCCTCTGGCATCCTAATTGCTCTTTTTAAATAAAAAAAAAATGACCTTCCCTCAGCAGTAAATTCACAAAGGTCCTCTCATCATCTATAAGGCTCTTAACACATCCATTGAGCAACACAGAAACTCTATTTAGAAGTGGAGAAAACATGCAGTCACTTATGTGAGATACCCCCCTTGCCAGAGTCTTTTTCAGAAAGTCCAGTGCACTCCGAGGTGCCAGGGTGTGGCCTGTGACTCCCCACGCGTGGAGGTGTGGCTGCAAAGCCAGCTGAATGACCAAGCCTCCCACATCGCTCGCTCACATCCCCTGCGCCCACGCCACGCTGTCCTGTTCTCTAGGAAGACAGCTGTGCTGATGGGGCCTTGCTTGTTGGATTGCACAATGTTGTGGACTCAAAAGGCATTGTCCCGGGTAATTGCTGAAGCTTAGCAACAATCTGTTGATGACTGTGGTTTACAACATCCCACGCAAATGGCGTGTTGTTTTAAGTTGTGCTCTGGCATCTGGGCTTTCTATCCCACTTGGGACCACCGTGGGTATAACAGCCACACAGCAACTGCAGGCGGACCTTGTCCACTTCTGCCTTTCTGATGTACCCTGCCTCAGAGATTGAATGTTAGGACCCCCACCGCCCAGAGGTGACAACACCGAAACAGCGCCAGGATCTAGCCGGAGCGTCTCTCAGGGCCAGAGTTCACAGCTATGTGGGAGGTTGGTGATGTTAGCTGGTGGCAAGAGTTGGAGCTTTACATGTAAGATCTTTGGGGACCACAGTCTTATGTGCTCTATTTATTTACTGTCAATTATCAAGTAGTTCTTGAATACCATGTTTGTGCAGAGACACAATCTCTGCCCTCGAGGAGTGTAGCCTACCGGGGAAGACAGATGGAGCAGTGCTGTTTATGTCACCGGCACCTTCTCAAGAGCGATGTTTTCATATGCAATTGTAATTTATATTTCAACTTCGATTTTTAAAAAGTTCTGTGAATTCACCTTTCCAAATAACCACATTTTCCTTTCTTCAGTCCTTTTTGTGTCCAGAACAGACACAATATATACAGTGCCCCAAGAATATCTCCTCAGAACTCTAACAAATAACAGATCCAGCCTTCTGTCAGTAAGACAAATTCCTTAGCCTGCTAAGAAATCAAGATTATCTGTGCAGGAAGTCAATAAATGGGATTTTCTTTTATTTTACCAGCTGTCTCTTATCCTGGACAAAGTAAAAACGTGGTAAACAACACAGGCTGGAAAGTGGAAAGCAGGCAAAATGAACTAGACGTTCCCCTCACACAGAAATATATCTTTTTATTACTGTTTCTCTGGAAGAAAAAGAAGGTGCCTAAACCGCTGAAAGCTTGTTCAGAAAACAACTCAAGTATATACTAAAATTACTTTTCATTGTTTAATTTGGAAAGTTCTGGTAGACTGAAATGTTTTAGAAACTGTTGCTTGAAGAAATTCTACTTTAAACTGAAGCCTCAAAGGCCCATCCCCAATCATGAGTGTTTCCTCTGGGACTCACACTGAGATCCCACGGTCTTTCCATGACAAAGCCTTCCCAACAGCTAACGTCCAGAGACATGCAAGAGGAGCGGCATTTTTACTTTACCCACTTAGAAGTTACTCCAACTGCCTGGGTTAATCCAAATACTCATATAATTGGTACTGTTTTTTTAAAAAAATTAAGTGGAGGGGGTACGGGGGACATCCCCTCCGACCCACCCTCTACCTTTCCAGGCTTGTTTCCACCACCCTCCATGACACACCCGGCCCTCCCACCACACCGGTCCAGGTGGAGTCCCTGCCCAGACAGGCAGGCTGAAATAAAAATGGCAGAAGATTTGGACAATTTCCTGTTTATTAAGGGAAAGCTAGGGTAATTGGGGCAGAGCCATGGCAGGCAACCATGTTCTTCTGTAGTGAGTGGGACTCAGAGACACGTACATCCTGAGGGCCCTAGATTTATCACCTTTTGACCAATATTCCTACAAAATATACATTCGGGTCACATGTTTGACCTGTGAGCTAGGCCTTAAAAATCCCCTCTCTAGACTTAGTTAAGGAGCTGGTTATCTCTTACTTAGATTATGAAAATAGTCCCCTAATCTCTTCTCCATTGGGTCCACCCTCGATGTTGAAGCTAAAGCTGCCTATCTAAAATGCAAATCTGACTATTTAAAAAGAAAATCCTGTCAAGGGGGCCTGGGGGCCTGGGGGAGAAAGGAGGCTGAAATGCAGCCGCAGAATGGGGTCGGAGCTGACAGAAACAAGCCTGTTCCCGGAGCAGGCACCTCTGAGAGGGGGCTGCACCTGAGTGGAGAATGGAGCCCCAGCAGGCGGGGGCCACTTGGACTCCAGCAGGCGAGGCTTTGACTCCCTGGAGAGAGCGAGAAGAGGGATTCTGAGTTCAAAACACGGCCCAGCTGAACAGAGGCCTCCAGCCCCCTTTCTGCACTGGCCTTGAGAACACAAGCTGTTAGGCCTATTAATCAACTCCTTCCTCCAGCCCCCTCTACCGAACCAACTAGGGAGGAGATCAGTGTTTCTCGCTGGTTAAAACTTCTCTGCCCGAGAGAAAACTCGATAGCAGACTTCTCAACATCAGAAACCAAAAGATCATGGAGTGTTACTTGCACAAATCTGAGGAAAAGTTATTTTCAACCTAGAATTGTTGGCTACGTGATCGATCAAGTGAAGGCGAGAATACAGGTATTGTCAGAAATGAAGGGAGGCAAAATATTTACTCCCCATGGAATCTCGGGGAGGACTTGTTCCAGCAAAACGAGGCATTGAGAAGAAAAAGGAAAGCATGGGACTCAGAAAACATCTTTACACGGAAAAGAGGTATAGAGAATCCTCAGGATGAAGGGGAAGATCTGAGGACAGCCAACATGCAAGGAGGGCTCGCCCCAGGAACTAGAACCACCAGATTACATAGGTGTGAGGAGATTCACACTTCAATGGAAAGTTTGGGGATAAAATGAGATTGCTTGACAACTAAGCAAATGAAAAAAAGAAATAATCACTAACTCTGAGGAAGTCAAGATTGTATGTGAAATAAGGTAGTACTCTACGTGGCTCACCTGTGAGTCATATTTGCGTAGTTATAACATGAATTCTGAATACTGACTTAACCAAAAATTATGATAGCTCTGTTAGAAGGTTGGGAATGAATGAAACAGGAATGAAGAGAGGAGATATGAATGAAAAGCCGCATCCTTTTCTTCATAGGTAGCAAATTTCAGACCTTCCCATAAACATGGACATAATAAATGCAACAGCTAAGGTCATCAGAAATTGTTATTCCTGGGAAGCATGAATCAAGAGAGAGAAGGTGTCACCGGACTGAAGGGGTCTGCTTGCCTGCGCGCGTCAAAGCCCAGTAAGACATGAACAGGAGTTTGCAGCCAAGAAAGTAAGAATTTACTAAGGAGATGGCTCCATTCCCGGAGTCACAGGTAGCTCTCATGCTCAAAGACCTGGCTCCCCCACGGCTTCCAGGGAATTAATGATACAGAGGAGGAAATCATTAATCATGGTGACTCATGGAGTTAGAGTTGTGGTCTCTACTGACTGGCTGGTGCTGGGCTAGCTAGGGGTAAATGATCATTGCATCTGGTCCCGATGTCAGCCCGGAGTTGCCCTGTTCAGTTTCACAAGGGATTGTTTGGTGGGATTGTTCTGCTTTCCTGGGTCTGGAGCTAAAACAATGGAGGCCAAGATATTACATTCAACTCTGTCTCAGTAGTAAATAGACCCAGGACCTTGTTCTCAAGACTACTGGATGTTGACCACAACCTCACTATCCTGAGGGCTTAATGATTAAGCAAAGGGAGAAGGTGGGTGAGTCAGGGTGCCAGGTGAGGCTAGTTTGAGTCAAAAGAAAAAAATTAAGTGGGCAGATTTTTAAAGATACAAGCCTGATAGTATGATTTTATTTTTCCAATCATGTATCTTTATAGCTTATATAAAAACAACAACAAAACACACTTCAAAACAGAGAGGGAAACTATACAGCCAAGAAAAATAACAGGAACATTATAATGTAATGTCTCGACTTCTATTCTTCATGTTGTGGTGACATGTCTTGTTTAGCAGAGTTTGAACCTGTCTATTAAATGATCCCAAGTTAAATATTTAGGCCATGTAGAGGAATGCATGACTTCTCTGTCATTGTGAGTACTTCATGGATGTTATGTAGCATACAGCAGATATCTAGCTGAAACATGACTGGTAAGTATGCCATCTTTGCCAGTAAGCTAAATAAGCAGCAGAAACTGACCTCTTCTCATCATGAACGTAGAGAGGAGCGAATCAAGCCAATGGGCTAAACACAGGGCAGGGAGTGGGAGAGGGGATAGCCCCCTTGCTCGAGCCTGTTTCCTCTTCTGCAGATTTTGGAGGCTCGATCAGATCACAAGTTCCTTTTTTAGCACTAAGCTTCAAGGTAGACCTTCACACACCTCCCTCACTCCTTTTATTTCCTGAATTAATCTCTGACACAGATGACCATATACTCTAGTTTTCCTAGGACAGTCTTAGTTTATGCCTGTTTGCTCTTCTTGTATTATTGTGTGTTACTTATTATTTTTTACCTACTTTTGCCTACCCCTGTACATTTCACAACTTGAATTCTCTTAAAAACCTGGTTTATAATTCCTTTGTGGGTGGTTTGTGAACTAAGAAGAATTTTTAAAAGACAGAGTAACAAGGTAAACTTTTCTTTTTAAAACATACTATTCCGTGAGCATAATATTCTGTTAAAACTATTTTCTAATAATCTTAGAACATTGGGTACTTTTAAAAAATTAGGAAAAATATTGTGGATTAATTCAATATTCTAGACAATAAATTCTAATTTAATATTAAAAGTCACAGAATGAGGTCTTCCTTCTGACTTTATTACCAATTATGACAGTGATCTCAAGAGAATGTTCTCTCGGCAGATAATAGGTCTCATCCATCATGATGGATGTTTATTACTTAATCAGTTACCAAAAGGGGAATATGTCCCTTCTGCAGCACAGGCGACCTCTGTATGCAAATGATTCCCAATTTTTCTTTAAGGCTGGGACTAAAAGTTCTGCCAATGCCCTGAACAACAGCTCACATATTATCCCATGAACTTGAAACACTCCTTTCATAGTGAGCAGCCCTGAAACAGATTCCATAATTGATTACTCAGTTACAAGGGAGATTTAACATCACTTGGTTTTCTGGAAGATACAAAGAGCCCCTTAATTGTAATAGAATATGCATGAGCCCTGATATAAAACATGTCTCTGTATGAAGAGCAGTTATTTGTTTCAGCATTATTTTTTACTCAACTGCTTAAGTCACTGCCTGTGGAAATTTCTTTTTAAGTGAAATAGATAAGAGGTCCACTAGAAGGGGAAAAAAACCCATTTAATTAATTTTGTTTTTAAAGATACATGACCACATTTTAAAAAAAATTTTTAAATGAATTTATCATCTGCCCCTAAGCTAGTGAAAACAAAAGGAAAGCTGGATTTGGCACTCACTCGCGCTTTTCATCTCTATTAGGGAGTGGGCCTGAGTGTGTGGATCTGAGATCAGGTTTGCTTGGTAGCCTCAAAGGGCCATTTCCCCAGTTTTTCAAAATTTGCTTTTGATCATTTCAGACAATTCATGCTTTTGAATGAGAAAGAGTGGAAGAGAGGAATGCTGGAATGGGGTTAAGTAAACGGAGAATCTGTCACATAAAGCAAGTTTAAATCCCAGTAACAGCATCCATGCAGGACAAACGGAAGCATTCTTCTTTTGAAAACATTATTCTTTTAAACGGTGTGTAATGACATCCTCCCTGGAGACCTTTTCCATGAAAGAAAAAAAAATACTTCCCCAGAAGTCATGTTCTAGATTCCAAGTATAATGAGTGAAGCACAGTTAAAAGTCAGACTTGTGTTTTCTTTATGTAAGAAGGTTCAAAACTAGAGCTGGAAAAGGTGCCCATGAGTTTCTCTGTGTTCCTGCTTTCTGTTATATGCTGGTACTTCCATGACCAAAAAGGAGAAAAAGAAAAGATCCTCGTTATGACTTCAGACATAGAAACCAGTGAACCTGTCCTTACTGTAAAATTTGAGCCATATGTGTTTTCGGGGGGAAATACAGACGACTCAGGTATGCTGAATGCAAGATAATTTACTCTTCAGTTCCTTGTCAGTATATCTTTTTCTTATCCTGAAATGTAAACCGTGGCATATGTTTCTAGTACTCTGTGCTGCTAACCTCCTGAGGACTCGATTAAAAATGAATAGGAACATTTTATGTTTTTGAAAGTATGGCATTACTCAAATATCAGAAGTTGGCTTTTGTTTGAAGTGTTTAAAATGTTGAAACAACAAACAGGTAAATAAGCAGAGAAATTACTTCTTTCAATTCAAACACTACTTTATAAGTTTCATTAACGCATGCCCGAATAAACATCTCTTCAAAGATTTCAAAATTGGTGCATGTTTTAAACGTAATGGAGCAAAAAGGACACTATTGAAAATCACAATTATGATGTTTATTAAACAAAATAAATTTAATGAAAAATTTTCTATTAAAAAACATAAGAATCATAGCCAAATTTTAGCTTCTCCATCTTCTTTGGTATTGAAATCAACGTTCAGGATATAAAATATTTTATTTTGAAGTTTAGTCAGCGGGTCTACAACAATTTTCCATATAAAGAAAGTAGAAAATCAAGTTATTTGTAACTGTCTTATTTGTTGAACCACCAGTGGATGCATAGGAGCAATAATCAGTTATGTGTGGAGACCGACATTATCAAGCAAATAGTCATTCGTAGATATATGTATTCACCAGAAATATATTTTAAGTTTTTAACGGTTTTTCTGCCATCATTTTACCGTGTTATCTGAATAGTAATTCAATACACAGGTGCTGTTATCACTTAACTAACAAACTACTCTCCCAGGAAGCTGACCACCACACCAGGCCTTGGCAAAAATGGCTACACCATTTTTAAAAAAAATCCATATTTCTCAGAATTGTGTGCTTCAGTCTTTTTATAAAATAGTATCTGAAGATTGCTAACAGCATTAAGTTAATATTAATAAAATCCAATTCTAAGTCTTTTTTGTTTCTTAAATATTACTTAAAACCGGACTTTTGGTTTCTTCTAATAGTAGTATAACAGGGACTTGTAATTAGTCAAGCCAAATACTTCCAGAAACATCATGTGACAACCAAGCTACCTTTGACAAATTCTTTGCCTGTTCTGACTCTGATTTCTCCATGCCCTTGCCTTCTTGTGTGAGGGTATCTCCCCCTTAATTTGTTAAAATGAATATGAGAAAAAAAATCCAGTAACAAACTAGGGCGACTTGGTTTTTGCATAGATTTGTGACCGCAAATGATCCGGCGACCGAGCGCTTCAGTGCTAACACTGCGACTGGGAACAAGAAGAATACAACCACAGTAAAACACAGCTGTCTACCAGGAGGACTGCGTAAAGACATCTTTGGCCATGCAGGCTCTGGGCCCTCTGGAAATAAGTCAGTTGCATTGCCAACATGACAAAGAAAATAGCAATGTTCAGGATCAGGAAGAGTCTGGTGTAGGATGCAGACAGTGCCGGAGCTTTGCTGTGCATAGTGGTCACCATCCGCGCCTGCCCAAACCGGCCTTTCATCGGGCCACTGTTTTTGTGTTTCTCATATGTTACGTCTGCAAAATCTAAAAGGTCTTTCATTTCTTCATCTTCATCTATGGGCTGTTCTTTCTGTGCCAAAATCTGAGCTTTCTGCCGAATCTTTTTCTCGTTGACTTCGATCTGTGCAAAAATATCAGGGACGGCGTCCACGAATTTATAGCGTTTGCCTGCCCTTCGGTTTTTCTTCGACTTGCTCTGCTGCTGCTGCCGCGATATGGCAAAAATCCGGTCGATGGCCTCCTCAGTCTGCCTCTTGTCTGAAAACCTCAGCAGGCGCTCGGCAGTCTTCCTGAAGCCCGCCGTGTTCCGAACCCGGGACAGGATCTGCTTCTCCAGCAGCTGGAAGACCGGCTTAAAATGCTGCAGGCTCCGTTCCACGACGGCGGCGTAGTCCTTCACCTCCGGCACGCTGCTGCTCCTGACGGCCGAGCTCCGGTCAAACAGGATTTTCTGACGATCCGCAATGACCTGGGCAAAGGCAGGCTGCCCCGTGCTCTCCCCTGTCCACAGGTAGATGGCATAAGCGTGCTCTCTGGTGGCGATGAACACATCCAGTTGCTGAGGGTCCCCGTGGATGCTGAAGCTCTGAACATCCACCGACGGCCCTATGAAGAGGTAAGCTGCCCTGGTGACGGGGCTTCGGAGGTGCATGGTGACATTCACATAGTTTGTCCCGTTGTAGGGATAGCCCCGAGGGTACGTCACTGAAGCAAACGTTGCTCTCTCACTGTAGCCGGTGTCATCCATCCAGTACATCTTATAGAGGCCATCTCGCTGCCTGATGAAGGCCCCGTGGACGCCATCTACCACCGTCTCCTCGAAAGGGACGTCCACGTTGTGGAAGAAGCTCGTCGCCGTCTCCAGGAGGCTCTCCTCCCCCAGGTGCACTTCATCCACGAGGAGGAGAAGCTGCGGCTGCAGGAGCAGCAGATTTCTCTGGACGTTCTTCAGGCCCAGCTGGGGGTTATAAGCTCCCACCCCTTCTCCGCGGATGAAAACCACCCCGTTTTTTTCCACTGCTGCGACCACTCTCCCCTGACAGCTAGCTGCCAGGTCATGCTTATATTTCGACCATTTTGAGGAGCAGTCTTCTGTGACCTGGCCCTCCCAGGGAGAAAAGCAGCTCTTTGACACAGCTGGGGAAAACATCAAGACGTTGTTGAAAAAGGTGTACTTTGGCCCGTAGAGAGCCTCGGTAATGAAAGGCACACCGTTGGGAGCAAAAGTAAATGAGTTCTGGTCAGGATGTTCATGCCCTGCGTTAAAATTTCTCCATCCTTTGATCCAATCTTTGTATTTGTTTCTGTGGACAATGTCATATATTGCACGTCCCCCAAGTTTTCCTGACTTGAAGGAGAGAAAAGACCTATTGATTTCCGCAGGCAGTGCACTCCCATAAGTCACAACACCCCAGTCTTCAAAATAATGCAATGTTGGGGTGTCGAAATCTGGAGGAGGGACAGATTTCAAGCTGGCATCATACCTGAAAGAATTAAAAAAAATTAATTGGCTTTCTGGTGGAAGTAAAAATAACACATCAGAACACACAAACGCTACCCAGGGCACTGGCAGTGTAGACTGTAGCAGGGACATTTCTGAGGGTACCCAGGGATGACCAGATTGCGCAGGTGAAAGGGAGAGGAGAGTATCTTTACAACGTGCGATCCTTGGATTTGAGCCTGAAGACATTACTGCTGCTAATGACTATTTAATGACTATTTGAACCTTCCTCATTTGACAATGTCAGAGTTGCCATCCAAATGACTCGGGCTCGTGCAGCGTAGAATGAAACACTTCATCCAGACCTCTAATTCGAGGGGCTCCTATTCTAGGGAACCCTGTGTTAGGATATAGAATCTAACAAGACTTGAGTTGCAATGAAATATTGTTCTACAATAAATGGTATTATTAAAGTTTGGCAGACTACTTTTTACCCTCTAAAAATTAATTTAAATAGAGTTCAACTTCATATACTAGATAAAATTTACTTTGAATGTCACATCTGAGAGTATAAATGGATGACATTCAGGAAACTATTAATACTCGGGGATTTCTAATTGTGGCTACCACTGCACTGCCCAGATCTAAAGGTTTTGTTTTAATCTACAGATGATGTCATACATTTTGGACAATAATTGGCCTCTTATTTCTCCCCCCCCTTTTTAAAAACATATCTTTATTGATTTCAGAGAGAGGAAGGGAGAGGGAGAGAGAGAAACACTTTATCCCATCAATGATGAGACAGTCATTGATCGGTTGCATCCTGCATGCCCCTGACTAGGGATCGAGCCCGCAACCCGGGCATGTGCCCTGACCCGGAATCAAACTGTGATCTCCTGGACCCTAGGTCGATGCTCAACCGCTGAGCCATGCCTGGCCAGGTCTCTTATTTCCATTTAGGATAAATGTTTATTATCAAAGGCATTAAAAAATTAACGTTAACCTTCCAAGTGATTAAAAATACAAGGCTTCACTCTGAATGGCCACAAAAATAATAATAAATGTGACTGTTTGATCTGATGATTTGAAATATCAGCCTTGACAGGTTCACATAATTTCCTGCTCAAGGGAAGAAAGGCAGACCTGTGTGATTCGCTCTGGGATACTTTGTTCTAAAGTGAATCAGCCACTTAGGGTAGAGTTTGTCTTATTGGTGTTAGATTGTGGCTGTTTCATCTGTTGTTCTAGAGACTCAGGTTCAGAACATCAGAAAATGTGTCTCTCCTGAAGTCTAGTATAATAATGTTGGCTTCGTTTTATGACTTAACAAATCCAGATACAAGCTGAAGCTTCCGTCCTTCTCGCAGTTTTTGGTCAGTTTGCATACTCCTATTAGGCAGATTTTAAACCAAGTCAGATTTAGCATTAATCTGACTCATACCCAGCTTTATAGAACCTTCTTGCTGGCTTATTTATGGGTAAGTGAAAATGCAATTAAATAACTACTTTATTCCCTTAAAAAGAAACAAGAATGGTTGCATATTAAAATATTTAGTTCACCTGTGAATATAGTTTTTAAAAATGCCGGTTAAACTGTAGACAGTTACCTCTTTTCTAGTGTTATTTTCCTCTTAATTGTTTAAATTTTTAAAAATAACAAAGGGAAACAATCAAACCACAGAAGCTTATTTTGGAGTTGAATACAGATGTCAAAAGCTTGAAAAGACATCAGAGATTAAATTATCAACTAGTTCCCTGTAATTTTAATTTTAATTTATTGGATGCCAACAATATATTTGGCAGTACTTTAAAAAGGAGATGCTTGTTCTCTTTCTGAGCTTAAAAGATTAAGGCAAAAAAAATTACATGGTTCTTTTATTATCAAAGTGAAACTGTCAAATACTATCAAACACTTTTAAATAGTTTTGAAAATTTAGCAACAGCTTTGCTATTAGAAGATTATAATGCTCCACTTGCCAAAACAAAACAAAAAATAATTTACTACTTTTTTTGGGGTGTGATTATCAGAATAACCCAGTCTCATGTTTATGGTTTTCTCTTTATGCAATTTCAAAAATGATGTAAATCAAAACTTGCGTATCTATGAAACAGTGTGAGCCTAGCACATCTCTAACGTAAGAAAACGCCAAACTGCAAACAGTAGTCAGATTTAAGTGTAAGGAAATGTTTCTAATAGAGTTTCAAACCTTGTGATACAAACTGAAGCTGCAAGTACTTAGATGGCATAAAGTGCTCTGGGTTAGGTTTTCTCTTAAGGCAAGAAACTAGCACACTATACCATGCCGCTGGGTACAATTTCTTCTCACAGCCCGCGCAACGTGTCATACCAGAGAAATTCCGTGTGGAGAGTGCACCAGCGCTGCCCCTTGGAGGGGGTCCCTGGGCCTTCCACCACACGGTTCTTCCTGATCTGGTCAGCCAGCCAGTTACCGCTGCCGTTACGCATGACAAACTTATCCAGGAACACTAACTGGCTTTCTGGGCCATAAAACCAGTTGTAATTTGAATCTGCGATGGCCACAGTTCTTTGAAACCCTGGGGAAAGAAGTTGGACAGAACTAAGATAAGTTTAAACCTGCATAGTCCCACAAAGGTCTAAACAATGATTCTCAATCCTGCCTGTAAATTAGAATCAATTGTGTATCTTGGATAAAACTAACAAACAAAACCACAATGCCCACACTCCGCCCCAGATCAATTCATCAGAATCCCTCTGAAGGTCTCACAAATCTTGTGCATGAGTTTGCATTTGTTATGTGGCAACTTGTCACTGGTGATGAAAATGCCACAACGACTAGCGACATATATTGCCCACCTTCCTTGTTTTCCAGGGTCCATGCTATGTGCAATTATGTTTGCATAGATATATATACACTACCCTCGTGTGTATGGCGAGTTCCTGAACCTCAAGTGAGCACTAGCTCTCCCACCGGCTCATCCCATATCCTACACCAAAATAGTAACATAAATGCCTCAATGTGGCCTCCAATCAAGTGGAAGTTATAAGGTTTAGGGGAGAAACTGAGTTCCTAGAGGAAGAAAACATAACAATTCCCACAGAAGATCCTTCCAGTATGTATTGCTGGAAGTTAAAGAAAAGAGGGGAAATGGCAAAGATCATACCGAAATGGGTCAGAAAAAGAAAAGCAGGGAAAATGTTGAAATAGACTGACTTAACACAGAGTCCCTTCTAAATGTTACCATGACTGTATTTCCAAGATTTTCTTCCAGCTAGTTTTTGCTTCCAGCAGTCTAGTAAATGCTCTTCTAAATAAATCCTATTATAAAATGTGATTTTTGGAATCTTCTACTAATCTGTGAGTTCCCTGAAAGCAGATGATATGTTTTGTTCCTCTCTCAGTCCCTGGCAGGGCACATACGTATTCAAGAAAAGTTTGTTAAATTAACCAACACAAATATCTGAATCCTCTTCTTAGAGGTTCCTACTGTCTTTTCTAGCTTAAGAAGTAGCCACATACACAGCTCACAGCAGACCCCAGCCCTGCTGTGGTTGGCTGTCAGATCTCAGCTCAAACTACAAAACAGAGACCATTAGTGGTCCCTTACTACAGATGGCCTTTGGTTGTCAACATAAACTACGAAATAGGTTTCTCTCTGGTATGTCTAAGAAGAAGCAATAAAACCAAGAGAGTCCTGAATGTAAGTCTAAACTAAATCTTAATATGATTCTTTTGCTCTCTATATTTTTTGGAAAATTAACCCAATAATGGAGATTCTATCCAATCCATGCTTACAACCACAGCAGAAAGATTTAAATAACTGAATTTTTTACTGTAATTCTAGAATCACCATCTAAAACCTGCATTTCACTGGGGGGAAAAGCCCATTCTGATGAAAAACTACCTCCTAAACGTTTTCTAATATCTTAGTCCCGTTTAGAAATTAGGAGAGTTACAAGGCTCTCCCAGAAAGAAATCAGTTCTTTAATAACTTATTTAATAAATCACATGTAACTTTTTTTTGAGCCAGTTCTCTTGGAAGACTAAGCTATACAGCAACAAGAGATTAGTTTTATAGAAATTCATTTTTTGGTTATTTTCATATATTTTATACTACTTATTTCAATAAAATATTTAAAGAAGATACTAAAGCTCCAACTTAAATATGTAATCTTTCATTCTGAGTAATATCTATATAGTTTGGGAGAAAAAATTATAAACTAAAAACCAAAACAGGATCGATCAGGGATCACACATAGAGGAAAATTAACGTGTAATCATAAATGCTTATATTCTGTTTAGATTCATGAAAATGAATTTGTGTATGTATGCAAGTTTTACATATACAAAAATAACAGTTCTGTGGAGACCACAAATTATATCTGATCCATCATGCTCCAAGTCTTACAATACCTAAATCACAAATCCTCACATTAGCTTCCAAGATGCTCTGGCTCTGTAACTCTTTTTTTTTTTTAAATATATCTTTATTGATTTCAGAGAGAGGAAAGGAGAGGGAGAGAGAGAGATAGAAACATCAATGATGAGAGAGTCATTGATTGAGCCTGCAACCTGGGCATGTGCCCTGACCGGGAATCGAACCCTGATCGCGTGGAGCCCAGGTCGATGCTCAACCGCTGAGCCACGCCCGGCCGGGCTGGCTCTATAACTCTTACATTGAATTCTACTTTGATATTTTTTAAATCCCTTCAATCGCAATATGGCTCAAGCTCCACATTTCTCTGGCCCGTTTTCATAATCAGGAAAAATTACAAGAGTTAATGTTGACCCACTTGTGATTCCTCACTATACCTGGTAGGATGGTTCTGTACATAAAAGCAAAGTGTTGCTTAAGCCACGGATGGCCGAAGTGGTTGATGTCAAAGTGCCTCTGAACGAGGAACAGATACTGGAAGAGTGATCGAGTGGTGTAGCTGCCGTACGCAACCCCTTCATAGAGGGAGCCGTCCGTCACCTCTCTGAGCAAGACCAGAGACTTCTCCATGATGGTCAGCACTTGCTTGGTCCACAAGTAGGCCTCTTGAAGATACCCTGAGGGGTGAAAACACGAGGAAACAATGACTAAGGCTGTAACAAAACAGAAACAAAAATATGGCCAAATAAATCCCTCTGAGTTATCTGACTAGCTGATAGTACAAACTGCATTTCGCAAAACTCTTATCAACGTTATACAAAACATCCTGCTAATCCAGGTTCGTGATGGGTACATGGTGTAAGTTAAGAAGTTCTTGAATACAGGTCATTTATTAATTAGATGAAGGGAGACCTTTAAGAGAGTGTCAGTAGTTTTCCAATCTTTAATAAACTGAAACCACATCACATCCAAGATCATAACTTGCACATAACTTTACATCTGCAGGAAAAGATCAGTATATTGAGCCTCTTAATTTAATTTTCCTAAAAACTACTACTTGAAAATATTTTGTGAAGTTTATTACTGTATAAAACTTTCACCATTATCTCATAGGATTTGTAATAAGCTGCAAATACTATAAAGGCTAAACGGGCAGTCTTTAATCTGTTCTATCATTAGAAAACAATTTCTCATGGTTTTTTTTTTTGGTGTGTTTTTAGATTCCTGCAAAGGCAGCACGATGGGGTGAAGAGACGTCTGGAATAGCAACTTAAGGGCAAAAAAAACCAAACCAGCTGGGAGTCCAGAATCAGCCAAGAATGAACTACATGGTTTAGTTCAAGCATTTCAACTTGTCACATTCTTCAATCTCCTCAACTGAAAAATCAAGGCCTAAAAACTATTAAAAAAATCTTTACAACATATATGCTAGCTTTCTATAATTCTTGTGAGACTAGCATTTAAGTAATAAGAACAACTCCTCACATTTTTATAACATTTGCAATTTACACAGCACCGAACATAATCTTACTTAATCCTTTTAACAACTCGATTATGCATTATTACTCCGAAGTTACAGAAAGGGTGACTGTTCAAGACCTCTGGCACATGACTGAAAACGAACAGCACTTTGATCTGAGCTCAGGTCTTGAGATTTGAGGTTTGTTTTCTGGTATTTAAAACACACAACCCCTGAGGATAAAATTAAGCTCACTGCCTCCTAACATGGGTGGAGTCTTACTGCTTCGCTCCCCAGGTGTGTGTGTGACCACCGTGCTGAACACTCCATCACGGTCTACTAGGTGTGCTGGATATGGGGCTCCCAGAGGCCCAGGTACCACATGCCCAGCCTAAATCCAAGGTCCCAGGCTAAGTAAGTCCCCGCTCCCATCTCATGTGGAAACACTGTTCTCAGGCTTGGCTGAGCAGAGGTGACTGTTAATTGTTCCCTGGATCCGCCTTCCATCCAGCTCCACACCTGACATGCCCGTCTTCTGGATACTTTTTAATTTCCATTTCCGATCAAACTGTTAGGGTTTAAAATTCCAACCATATTCATCTTTTCTCTCTCTGTGTCCTTCATCTGCAACCGGGCACCAATGTGACTAATGCCTAAAACCAGGCCTGTTACTCACTGCTCCCTGGATATCACATTGCCTGCTTTTCCTTGTTTTTTCCTTATAACAACCCTGTTCAGAAGACACGAGGCCATGTCCTCCAACACACTGTGTAAATTTCAAGTCTGTCATATGACGTACCAATGCTTTATTGATGCTATGTTTCCACCATCCACGTACCTCACCTAGAATGTTCCTCGTCAATTTCCCTTACCATATCCTATCCATCCTTCAGAGTTCCACGAACCGTCTCCAATTCACCTAAAGAACATTGTTCTTTTGAATTCAAACTTAATACACTCCTGATATGTAACTGGAAGTTCATGGTACCTCTTATTTCATTCCCCGGTGCTATAACTATTGGGTAATCATTTGAACATTTCATGTCTCTCTTCTTTCCAACTGCTTACACTTGATCTGTGTTCTCTGTGCATCAAGCCTTAGACAAGGTTTAGCAAAACAGACAGAAAAATTCTAATTCTCCCACTTTTGAGATTTTATGTGAGTCCAGTGGAACTAGAGGTGTGCTCTAAGCTACCTCAGTCAGTACTAACAGGCTGGTCTGGAGAACATGGAATGTTGAAACAGCCTGGTCAAAGTAGCTCCTAAAGTTGGAGAGAGTACACCAAGAAAGTGAGACTACAAGCCTAACTGAGATGTGCAGAACCAGAGATTTCACCCCTTTTTCTACCCAGTCTTCTCATAAATAACTTTAATCAGAAAATAAATACATATGAAAACTCCTGCCAGAGGAGAAGTACAAATTTTGCTACCATTTGAACCAGTTACAGACCTTGGGATTAAATTTTGATTTTGTGAGAGTAGGGGGAAAAGAAAGCTAGGATGAAAAGTCACCCTCTTAATTAAGCTTTCCTTATTGCTATAAATTGAATTTCTATTCCCAAAGAGGCAACAAAATATAGTGAAAAGAGAGTGGCCTCTGAATTTGACCAAAAGTGGGACTAAATCCCAGCTATCTTACATGTTTGATGTGAGAATTCGATGAAATATGGACAAGAATCAGCACGTCATATGCTCAATTCATGTTACTTAATTTTCCTCTAAGATCTAATTAAAAGTAATGGTTGGCTGATGTGACAAGGTGAGGAAGTTAGACTTGAGAAAATATAATGCTGGATAATCCACAAAATGCTTATTTAATTCTTATGGGGAATATAACCAAACGTTAAATTCTTTTAGATTTGCCAGTTCCAAGTATATACCTAATAGCCTAAAAATTCACTGTGATCTTAGAGCTGCTTTTTTTTTGTTGTTTTTTTAATCCTCACCTGAGGATCTTTTTTCCATTGCTTTTGAGAGAGTGGATGGAAGGGAGGGAGAGAGAAAGAGAGAGAGAGAAACATCGATGTGAGAGACACATCGATTGGCTGCTTCCTACTCTGGCACCAACAGGGCCCGGGGATTGAGCCTGAAGCTGAGGTACGTGCCCTTGACATGCCCTCGACAGGAATCTAAGACCTTTTAGTCCTTGGGCCGACGCTCTAACCATTGAGCCAAGCTGGCTAGGTCAAAAGTTGGTTTTCTTAAATGCAATCTTACTTAGTAATTTATAGACTTCCACAGGAGTTGTAATTAAGTCAGAATTATAAGAACAGAGAAAATGTAATAGCAATTAGGTTATACATTAAGGCAAAGTAGCTATACAATCCACAAAATTCACTTCCAAACTTAAATAATCTGTGCAAGGAACATTCATTTCAAAAAAGAAATCATCCGTTTAGCTTTTAAAAACTCCATTTATCCAGCTGGCTGTCTTCGCTGTCAAAATTCTCTAGAAAAATCAATATTTACCACTGACCCTGTGCTATAAGAATATGGCTTGGGACAATCAAAAAGCCATAATTAAATAACCTTCATGCTACTATAACTGGCAGAAATGAAGAAAGAGATGTCTTTCAGTTCTCTAAGAGCTGCCCTAGGTATTACTTCATCTCATAGGCCTAGTTAGGATCAAGTAGGAACCTGTACTAAGACTAGTTATAAAAATGCTTTGCTCTCAACATGGCAACCACAACTCGCGCGGCCTGGGCATCTCTCAGCTGTGTCCACACGCACCTTGAGTCATCAGAACCAAGCTCCCTGTGAGCAGAGCCATGCAGTTGGTGGGCTGATGGTTGTGCAGGTACTGAAACCCCCATCCCCTCCGGTACGAGGTTTCGTACATATATCCCGAGGCATTGGCAATCACTTCAAGAAACTTCTCCTGCTGCGTCTTGCTCAGGTAGTTGTACAAGAAGTCATAGGCAGTGGCAAAACCAACCAGGGAGTGAGCGAGCGGGACTTCATCCCAGGGAGCGTCTTTCACCAGCCTGGAAAGGAAAATAAGCCAGGTAAACGAGTGCAGCAAGGCTCACGCCTTCACCACGCGCTGTAAGCGTCTGTTACTCAGCACGGAAGGCCACAGCCGGAGATATAATCCAAGAGGTTTAATGGCACAGAACTGACTTCCCTCTACATTAGACACAAGCAGAAAGCTTAATGTGAAAATTACAAAATTAACACTTTTCTCTCTCAGGCTTCCGGCAACATGAAGATGGTGGAATTTTTACTTTTGATTTTTTCCCTCTTGATGAGAGGTTAGTCGAATATATCCAAAGAGATGCGAAGCACATACCATGTAGTAGCAAGGCAAATTCTGTGGCATACCCGTTGAGCTGGTGCCCGCCTTCCCTTTCCACCTGCATACGAGGCCCTGTTCTCATGGCTGCCTTGCTACAACGGCCGAACATGTCAAACCCTCTTCCTTCCCAGAGGCTGGCCAAGGGGAAGGCAGTGTGGTCTACGGGTTATGGCTTCTCAATTGGGACAGACCCGCTGGGTCAACACTGTGATGCAGACTGGCTAAAAAGCCGAAGTAAATGAGTGAAATGAACTGATTGTATTTCCACATCTCATTCTTCCCATGAAATAAACTGCACTGCCTTTAACATCCTTGGAGTAACTTTCAGAGAAGCCTAAAAACTGATCTGTGAAGTATTAAACTATCATTTTTCTAGGAAGCCAAATTTCTGCTCAACTTGCTACATTATTCGGCAAGTGTTTTAATAGTGTGCGGCCTGCGTTAAACAGGAAGCTAAGGAGGATCTTTCACAGTCACAATGCGATGGAATTATCCAGGAAACCCTCCCCATCTGTTCAGGATGTATTTGAGTAATCCCTACCAGGGGGAAACAAATGCAGAGTGTGCCGTTCTTGTGGGAGGTGGAAGAAAGCTCTCAGCTAGGGATTAAACTAAAGCTTAACATTTCTGTGCCAGGAGCCTCCTTTGGCACTTTAGTGAAGTGCTAGCCTCTTTCTCAGGATGTTTGAAAATTCATAAGCTAAATACAAAGGGATATGAGGAAATCTCTTACTTTGAAATGTTATTAAAACTTACTTTGAAACGTAATTATTAAAACAGATATTTTTTACAATTGTGATATGTGCTTCTACATTAAATAACAAGATTTGACAGCAAGGATAGTAACTACCTTAATTTATAAGTAGTGATGATGAGCACAAATAATATTTTGAGTGTCTATAGTAACCGTATGTGGTATGAACATATCGGTGATCTCTATCTGCGACAAAGTTACAGGTTGATGCAATATTTCCCCCATACAAAACTCCACAGGCCCCAAGTAAGAAAACTTAAAAACGCCTGAGAGATGACTTCTTCTGGACTATTCTCCCCTTAGGAGTTTATATTAAAGAACTGATCCTAGTGAGGCCTTGTCTGGTTACCCTGTGAGAATTTCAACATCACTCCCTAAACAATCTCTCACTTCCCTTCCTCACTTTTTGTTCCTTGTACTATAAATATGTACGAGTATGTACGTGTATATGTATATATATGTGTTACTGTGATTCCTTACTGGGATTTAAGTTCTGCAACAGCAGGGTTATCTTCCCTGCTCTGTTGTATTCACTATTGGATCCTAAATCCTACAAGAGAGTCTGGCACATAGTAGACTCTCAATAAATATTTTTGTTAAAAGAAAGAAATGAAGGAACAAGCTTATAAAACTAGGCCACACAGTTGACACTGAATATGCAATCATAATGAACTCAGGGATCTGGAGGAAACCCTTGGCATTTCGGAATAATATCACTGTTTGGTTAGCTGTGCTGGTGATACAGACTGATGCTAAAGTGACTAAGGTTGATGGCTTTCTTAACCACTTGGTCAAGGACAAAGCCGCTTTGCTGGCCAGCTTGCCAGTATGTGCACAGGTTGTAAGCAGACTGTGAAGAGTGTGAATTAATTCCCTACTTCCAAGGGAAAAAAATAATAATTCATACTGTGAGCTCACTGCCAGGGATTTGGGAACAGTCTCCACTGACTCATGGTGACTGGTAGGCCAGGCAGAGAATCCAAGTCATTCATTTCCCAGCTCTGTGTCTTTATAGCATGTCATACTGCATCTATAAATGACAGCATATATACCTTGCCACGATAGAGCTGACATCAATGACCTGTGACCATCTACCAAACCCTGACACGTCTGATTAACCAATGAACTTGTTTTTATAGATAATAGGACATTTAATATAATTCTCATTCTTCAGGAAATATTATGCAATTTCTGTGAAAATGGCTAACCTCCCACTTATTCCAAGCAGTTTTTAATTCAATAAAATACTAGCACAAATATAAAAACAGTTCATGGTACCTCTGGGTTCATCACTACTAAATCATTATGAAATCTGGCCTGTAATAGCTATATTCCTAAAAGGTTATCTAAATTCTTTACCAATAAAATCTTACCCCGCATCAGATACAAAGTGCAATACTAGAAGAAAGAGAGCATATTTTACTGTCATGGAAACCAAAGGAAATTTGTTTCTAGCTCATGGATGGCAGCAAAGAAACTATCTTGCATAATGTGATTCTGACTAATGGTTAATCAACTTACTACTGGAAAGGCTGGTTAAATGAGGGATCATAAAAAAATGAGACAAGTATTAATTTATGAACTTGTTTTGGCTTAAAATACCTACATGTACATACACATTCACCAACATTTTGAAGGTGACCTAAATGCCTTTCTTTGAATATGGGTTTACAGATTGGAGTTGCATTGTTCCTTCCTGTAGATAACACATCATCACAATTTCTAGCTTTGTTTTCTCTATAATATAGGAATTAAAGATACTTGTGGTAGATGGTAGAATTCTCCTAGATTTTTACGAATTCTCCCCTAAATTTTTACAAGTCTCATCCACACTAAATTATGACAGCAACATTTTGCACTAAGTTGTTCCAAAGCATTGAAGTTTGTTGTAAAAACATTAATTCTTTTTATTTTTAAATTCACACTTAATACTGTTTACATAAAAGTATTAAAATTGTGTAATTACAGGTATTAGTGAATCTGGCATCAATTGATTTGAGAACAAATACAATTGACATTTGCTAAGCACATAACTCTACTGGGTGGGAACAAAAATGAATGGACAACCAGCCTTGACACCTCCCAGCACCCCATGAGAGCGCTAGGTTACATGAGGAATGGAGGTTAATTTCATTGGCAAGTCAGTTAAGAGGAGGTTCGTTAGGAAAACTTTAGTGTATTCCTCTTTTTATAAGCTACACTTTCTCCCCTTAGAGAGATGTTCTTAAAGTAAGGTCCATGGATCCCTGAGGTCTCCCAAGACTCTTTTAGGGGATCCTCAAGTAAAAATATTTTTCATAATAATATAAAGATGCTATATGTTGATATTTGCACTGATGGTGCAAAGCACTAATGGCTAAAAATGCTAGCACCTTAGCAAGAATCCAGACAGGGGCACCAAACTACTCAGAGAGTTGAGATTTTATAAAATTAATCATTTTCCCACTTTAGCAAGGATATTCTTAAGTGAAACTGGTTTTTGTTTTTTTTTTAAACTTAGAGTACATGGCAGCAGTAAAGCATCATATAAGGAGTTTTCAGACTAAAATAGTCCATCAAGTTCATAGAACATGAATGAAAACAGACCCATCTCAAACCAAGGCACATGACCCCACAATTTCATAACACTGGTGACATAAAAAAAGACTCTAAAAGCTTCAGAGAGAAAAATCAGTTCATTCAAGGCATCAAGGATCAGAGTGGGATCACACATCTCAACAGCACACTAGAAGCTAGAAGACAACGTAATAGTGGCTCTGAAACTGGAAGAGACAATTTCCAGACTATGAGTCCACACCCAGACAAGCTTCCATCTCAACGCCGGGGCAGAGTAAACACATGCAGGCATCCAAGGCTGCAAAATTCACTTCTCTTGAATACTTCCTCTGGAAACCAGTGGAGAATTTTTCCTCCCAAATTAGAATGTATGCCAAAAAAGAACACAACAGGAGATTCATGGTGGGGGATCCAGCACCAGAGAGAAAAGGAGAGTAAGTCAGCAGCTGTACAGCAGATCTAGGTCATAGCAAGTCAAATGGCTTTGGCAGTTACTTCTTCAAGAAGATGAATTGTTACGAACGTCTTTATAAATGGACTGAGAGATTCACATAACCGAGTGAGAGTCTGGTTGGTCATTAGTAATAAATGTATAGGAAACTAAGCAAATAAAACAAGAAAGCTGTTATCAACCCTAGAGAAAACAAAATGGTGTACGCAAACTGAAAAGTGGTCATTAAATAGATGATATGGTTCAGCTGTCAATAGCTTTTGCCTTGTTAAAATATGCAAACACAATATTTATCTAGTTAAAATTACAACATACCTATATTGGAAGGATGGCCAAGAGTATGCATGTGTTGGTGGAGGATGTGTGTATGAGAGAGAGATGAGCGATGCATCTACAAGCCAAGGAACGTCAAGGGTTGCCTACAACCAAAGTTAGGAGAGTGGCATGGGACTGGCATGGGACAGTTTCTCCTCGGAGCCTCCAGAAAGAACCAACCCTGCTACGCCTTGATTTCAGATTATTAGCCTCCAGAATGGTGAGATAATCGACTTGTTTGTTTTAAGCCCCCCAGTCTGTGGTACTTTGTTATGGCTGTCATAGCAATGACCTTCAAGAATCTAACCTGCCATCACCGCCCTCTTGGGCCCACCATCTCCCTGCTGCCACCTGAACAAACACTCCCACTTACTTTAAAGAGCAGCCCTCTGATACTCTGACAGTGCAACATGAAAAAGGGTAAAGAATTACCTGAGACATCAAGTTTAAGAAGAGACACTTTAACAATGGTAAAAACTGTACTCAAATTGCAAAATCTTGGCACCCTAATAGTAGGAAAATATCAAAACCAAACTGAGGCAAGCCTTAAGGTGCTAAGATACATGAAATGGCATTTTACTCTCCCTATGGTCTCCTCGGTAAGCTTAGTATTTACCCACGATGCCCACTTTCTAATGTCTTATCGATTTTTTTTCTTTTTAAAGGTTTTGTTGAAGTTGCCTTTTTAAAACAGTGAATTAATAACTGCGGCTGACTTTATTGCGGGCACCAATAGGAAATAACTCACTGAAGAATTTATTCCACTCAGCCCCGGAAACCTGCAGTGCAATCATTAATCACAGCCTTGCACTGTTTCCTAATGAAAAAAAGATGCTTCCTAATCTCTGGTAGGAATAAGTACGTACTCTAAACACTAGAGCAATGGAATAAAGTGGCCACCTCACAGAATGAAGCAGTCCCCTCTGGAGATATTCAAGAACACAGATATATTGAGGGATTCTCTGAAAAGGAATGATGTGTTTATCAGAACGTTAGGTAGAGTTTTCAAATTATAAACTACAAGCTATTTATAAATTGTGGAATGAACATGGGTTATGACCAGCATATTTTTCATGTAATTTAATGGAATGGAATAGAAAATAATGGAATACAAAGCATGATTTAAATGCAAGGACTGATTTGTGCAACTTTTACTTATATTTTACATATGTAAAGTTATGTGTACACTGGGCTGTGATGTCAACTCTGATTCTTATTGTGGGTCATAGTGAAAAAAGGTTTGGAAACCACTGTCTTAGAGGGTCAAGGTGACACCAAACAAGCAGCCCCTTGGATGCACCCTGCAGGCAGAGAGGGTCCGGGCCCAGGGTCAGTGTGGGGGCTGGGTTGAGTCCCAGGCTTCCCAGAGCACCTTCCAGCAGAGGGTCTGGAGCCAGCACTGAGAGATAATCCCACTGTGAGATCATTAGGAAGGAAGCCCAAACACCAGAGAAGTTCAAAATGTTCACAGTAGAGGGCAGAAGGTGCTATATGATGGAGGCAGAAGTGAAACACCAATGGGCCGAGGCAGTCAATGAAGGAACAAAATAATTTATCACTGTGTTGCAAAACAACAAAAAAATCTCTTGTCCCCCAAAACAATTCTGTTGGGCTTTGAAGCCATTTATATTTCAGAGGGATAATGAAGTAATGCCTATGAACACCACCTACACCAATAATGTTTATTTGATTTCATGTCCTGGGGACACAGCTTCAAGGAGTAACTTCTTAAAAAGTAATTTGGCAATAGAGTGGAAAAAGTCAGTGTAGAATTTTTCTTTGGGAATCATAAAAACTTTGGAGATGTGCTATCTCATATGTTGTCACAAAAAATTAATGAATAAATTACATTTAAGTTAAATTATGAATCAAACTTGTGGGCTATGTTGAACATGCCATGGACATGAAATGGTTTCCCAAATTTGAGATCTTGAGTTATCTGTCCTAGGGACAATGAAAGCTGACCCTGCCCCAAAGGCTGAGTGAATGCAGTCACATTCTCTCCACCTTCTGGGCCCAAGTGGCCGGCCACGGCACAAAAGCAAGAAGCCAAAGATTCAAACTGGCTTTGGTAATACTTTAAAATCTTTCCCAAGTCAATAAGCTCTCCAAAGAAGGGAAAACAGTAAACCCCATGTGGTTTTTCAAAATTATGGCAAAAAGTTTAGGATAAGAAGATGTTAAAGTTTGGGCAATATATGCAAATTTATTCTTCACTCTTCTCCCCAGATTTTCTCATCATAGTGAATTACAGTCAAGGAATCACAGGAACGAACTCAGATTGCTCACTAAGCTGTCACCAGCCTCAGTCACTATCTGCGCTTCATCAAGGATCTTTTCTCTTTTTCCGACTCAGAAGAAACAGCAGGATTCACTCCAGCTGACGCTTTCCTCTGGAAGCTCCGCCTGTGCGATACTTCATTTCAGTTTCAGCTCCAGAAAGTGATTTGACGACAAATCCCTCTGTTAGCACTTGGCCTTTTCTTTTTAGTCTTCTGGTTGTTGCTCACTTACTTACAGTGGGAGGCGCACTTTAATTGAAGCTGACCTTCTTTGAATTTTCCTTCTACTTTTTTTTTATATCATAGACAGAAACTAAGTATGTTGTACTTGAAAGCACATTTTAAATTGAATAAAATCTTTTTTTTTCTGGTGACAACATTTTTTAAAGTCACAATACACTACTGGCAAACAGGAAGTAGCTAAAAATAATGCTTGAGAGATGAACATGCCATCTCCTCTTCGGTCGACAGGCAAATTCAGTATATCCAAACCAAACGCTTTATGAGCCTTCCCCCACAGCTCCAAGTTTTACAGTCTCACTGAAAGGCCCCACCATCCTCTCAGCATCCCCTAAAGATATGTCTTTGTCACATTTTGTCCTCAAATACAACTGTCAAGCGTTATCCATGCTAACTCTTAAACCTTCTGGGAACCATCATTTCTTTCCATTCTCAGAGCCCTATTCCAGGCTCTCATCTGGATAAACACAAAGGACTGGCTGGTCTTCCTGGTTTGACCTCTGCACTTTACTCTCCACATGTGGTCAGGGACTCTTCCTTCCTAAAACACAGATCTGTCACGGGGAGAAACCAGCAGCCATTTCATGCCTCCTGATGGAAGCACAGCCACCACTCATGCTTGTGTCAAAGTGATCAAAACTGAGTTGGATCAAGGCCCGGCATCCAGCGGTCAGTCTGCAGAAAACACCACGGGTGGAGGAACTCGCCGAGCTGCACCCTGACTGTGCCACCAGCAACATCCAGACGGTGGGGAGCTGCGCAGGTCCAAGGGCCCAGCACCTTCCACAGATAATTGTAACAAAAATAAAGGGATGGGAGGAAAACTGCTTATAAAAAAGACTTTTAAAGACATTTAAAAATGAGCAAGACTAAGCTCGTGTCTAGGGATGTACACGTGAATGAACCTTAAAGAAACCCAGGGACGTGGTGAGCGGAGAAGTCAGGGCGGTGTGGACAAGACGGAGCTGGGGTTGGGATGGGGTCCACGAAGGGGCTTCTCTAGGCAGATGACGAGTTCTATTTTTTGATCTGTGCTGTGGTTACCAGGGCAGACATGTCTGTATGGTGCTCTGTTTTATTTTGCAATGAAAAGGTTGAAAAAACCTCCCCCAAACAAATCTGATCATGTCACTGCTCTGTGAAAGCCCTTCAGTGGCCTCACAGTGCTTGTAAGGAAAAGTTCAAGGTCCTTCACATGGTGGAAAAGGCCTTGCAGCATCTGGTTGTTTACTCAGAGCTTGCTAGTCATTATTTTACATTAAAATTTCAGTTCTTCAAAAGCACTCTGCTTTTTTATGTCACCGTCTCTGAACATCAGCCACTTCTGCTTGGAACACTCAAACATGCTCTCCCCCCTTCACTTGGCTGATTCCTATTTGTCCTTCAGGCCCCAGGGGGAAAACCTTCCCCGATGCTCCGATTTAGGTGAAATCTTCCCATTACACACTGTACTTTCCCTATCGCAACATTTATTATCTGCATTTGCATTGTCTATTAGTTTATATGTTCCAGAGGTGAACAACTTAAGGCAAGATGTATAACTTATCCCCAAATGTTTGTATCTCCAATACCTAGCACAATGCCTAGGACAGAAAAAGCACACAATACATAGAACGAGTATGTTCACACTTATTATAAATTAAAATTGCCTTTGTTGGAATCTATTTTAAGAACACAAAATATAAACAAAGTAATAGTTAAAACAGACACATTATGCCAGATACTGCTTTCATGAACTCATTTAACCTTCTAAACAACACTATGAGGTAAATATTATATTTATCGCCAATTTACAGGTGAGGAAAGTGAACCACGGAGAAGCCAAGTAACATGCTCCAAGTCACACAGCTCACAAATGGGATAGAAGATAGGCAGTGTGGCTCCACAGTCCTTGCCCTTAATTCCAATAAAGTATCACTTCCCACCATCTAACGTTACTACCACTCATTTCAAAGACTGAAATAGGTGGCTTTAAAGTAAAAAAAAAAATTTTTTTTTAAAAATTGAGGTTATCAGATAGGGAACATTCATGATTTATTACACACATGTTTAGATGCTGAATGCCAAAATTCAAGGCGAAAGGAGAAAATACCAAGTCCAAAAGGAGCACTTCAAAGAGGAACTAATCCAAGACTTTCTGGTAAACTAGGCACCAAGATGTCAAATCCTGACATACCTCCTACTGGCCTCTAAGTTACAGGCTTACAACCAGCAGTTCTCCAGGCTGAAAGTGAGGCCAGACCAACAGGAGCACCCAGAGTGTCCAAGGCACCAAGAATTAAAGTATGGGCAAAGCATCCATTAAGAGTTTTGCATGGGTTCCTTGGAGTATCTGAAACACAGTCACCACAGCTGGACTTTAGGAGGTTTCTAGAAAGGAGTCTCTTGGAGGCTGCATCTTGAAGACATACACTCCTGATGACAGAGCAAGGTATATAACCCAGTTACTACCACAAACCAACGAGTCACATGAAAAATAACTGTGGGAATTGAGAGAGGCAGAGGCTAGAGAAAATGTTATGGAGGAAGGAGACGTTAACTGGATCCTGAAGCCTGGGCATCACTGGAGGGGAGGGAGGGAGAAAAGGGATGGCTAAGTCTGGGATCCTTGCAGCAGGCCAGCTCAGGTCTGGTCTGTAAATGTGTTGCCACCAGACTCAGGACAGAGTTGAAAATGTCAGCACATGTGGGGAGATGTGTGCATCAATGCTGTCAGTGAAAAGCCTAAAACACTAAAATCACAAAGTTCTATGGGGGGGGGGGGGGGAACGAACTAAAAGTCTGCAAGCTCTGGATGGGGGCATGTTTTACAGTGATGGTGACGGCAAGTTAACCTTTTTTACCACCTCCAGATACTTTTTCCCAAAGTGCTCCCCCCATTCAGTAAGGACACAAACAGCAGCAGCGAAGCGCCTCCACAGAGCCGCAAGAGTGGAGAACAGAGGGAGGGAGGGAGGCTGTAAAGGCGTGAGTTACCTTCTCCCACAAGCCCGCTCTCCTCCCCACCTCGTCTGCGGCACCACCAAGCAGTCATTCGCCCGAGCAAATCCCAAGTACCATTCTTTACACTCCCTCCCCTTCCCCATTTGAGTGGGTGGGCCTCGGCATCACACGGGGCACTTGTTAAAGGGGTGGGTGCTCTGGCCTACTCCAAGGACTCATTCACTGAGTCCGGGAAGGGCCCAGGGATCTGTTTTTTAAGATTCTGCTGAAATAATACTTTGAGAAAAACTGTGCCATATCCAGTCAATCTCTGTGTAGATCCTGTCCTAAATGCCTCTGAAATTCATCCCATCTTCTCGCCACCCTACTGTCTTAACTGTGGTTTTCATCTGCTTCCTAGACTAATGTTAGAAGCTTCTACCGAGTTCCCTTCCTCCGGATCCCTCACCTCCAAGCCATTCCACACACAAAGCTTCTAAACCGCAGGCTTATCTGGGATAAGCAGTGACCTGGCCTCCTGCTGTCCTAGGCCAGCATGTGGGCGCTGGAAAGGAAAAAGAAAGATGGGCGCTAAGGTAAAATGAACCACCCAGCCAAGGAGGCTCCGTGGGCATACTCCCGTCATTATCACTCTGCAGTAGTCACAAATACCAATTCAGCGTTAGCAAGAACTTAATGTCAGCAAGACCCTATTCTTTCTTTAACCCTCACCAGAGGATATGTTTTTATTGATTTTAGAGAGAGGAAAGGAGAGAGAGAGAAATATCGATTAGTTGCCTCCTGTACGTGCCCTAACCAGGGATTAAACTGACAACCCAGGTATGTGCCCTGAACGGAAATTGAACCCACAACTTTTTGGTGTGCGGGGTGACGCTCCGGCCAACTAAGTCACCCTGCCAGGGCCCTATTTTTATTTTAATATTGTTTTTCAATTACAGTTTACATTCAATATTATTTTTCTAAGTGTCAGGTATACGACATAGTGGTTAGGCAATCATATCCTTTGCAAAGTGATCTCCTGATATTTCAGGTACCCACCTGGTACCATACATAGTTATTACATTATTGACTATATTCCCGATGCTGTACTTTATATCCCCATGACTGTTTTGTAACTACCAATCTGTACTTCTTAATCCCTTCACCTTTTTCACACAGCCTCCCAGTTCTCCATCTCTCTGGCAACCATCAAGTCTGTTCTCTATCTATGAGTCTGTTTCTATTTTGTTTGCTCATTTATTTTGTTCTTTAGGTTCCAAATATAAGTGAAATCATATGGTATTTTTCTTTCTCTGAGTTAGACCCAATTCTTTTTTTTTTTAAAGACCCTATTCTTAAGTGGTGTTAAAACTGAATAGTTATTTCACTTGACAGATAAAGCCAACTTAAAAAAAATGATTATAAAGCATTATTAAAATAGAATACAGATACATATATAGCACTTGCCAACTAACATTTTCCATCAAGATATGGGGCAAGGAGTGCGCAAAATTTAAATAGACATCATGATCAGCAAATTTTTAATAAGAAAAAATTTAAAAGCCAAATTGTAAAGACTGTTAAACTTAATACATTCACGTCTTTGTACATATGGGGTGAAGGGCACTGACTTAGAACCCCACCAAAAGGAGGAAAATTCCTCTGGCCTTAAGCACAGCTCCCTCAGCAACTCTGAAAGCCCACATAGTATTTTAAAAGACAACAAGTGACACTAAAAGGCCAGGAGGTAGGAGAGAGAGAGTCACTCATCACAGGGATGTGTTGAAGGTCAGACCAATAATGAATCTTAGAGTCAAACAGCAAACAGATCCCACAAAGAAAACTAACTTTGGATTCTTTTCAACTGTGCTTTATCATCGTTTTTATAGAGTATCTTCAGTTAGTTGTTAGAAACATTATTAAAAGTACTTGATCCTCACTTGCATTTGAAATAGACGGAGCACAACTGGCGTGATGCGTACTGAACAATCACAGTGAGGTGCTCGGCTAAGCTGCATGGCTGACTGCGCCTCTCTCTCAGCAGCTCTTCAAGGCCGCCTCCTGCCACAGGTCACCTCACCTCGCCCCTCGCCCCACGTCTTCACTTGGAAGGATGCTGGCGACAACCTGCCTATTAAATGGCATCTAAGAAGGGAACTCCCGATGGCCCGGTACCTAAAACATGTCTTTCTATAAATACTAAAGAATCTGATCATCATTAAAAGCCCTATAGCCATCAGTTTTAGACTTTTATTTCCAAGGATCTGAAGCAGAGTAAAAGGGGATAACTTTCTTTACATCACAGAATGAAAGGAACAGAGGAAAGCGGAGGCAGAAAGAGAGGAGAAAGCGTAAACTGCAGGAAAAACATAAATGGGAATGAGCCAGGGCAGCTGGGGGCTGTGTTTTCTGAGAGCCCAGCATTTGTTTCCCAAGTCCACTGGATCTGTTTCCTTGCATGCAATGGGTTCCAGGTGCATTGTGGGGTAAGCCTCCTAGTCTTCACCACTGTAAGGTCAGGAGAGGAAACCCTGACCTTTTCACTCATGGTGCTGTAGCTCCACATGTTGGGGCCCAGCTACACCCTCCCTGACTTTGATTCCCAGCCTTAACATGCAAATGAGCAAAGTAAAAAGCCTGCAAAACAGTTGCAGGGAACTGCATTTGGAGCCAGACAGGGCCTGCTGAGAAAGATAGGCACCATCTTCATTCTGGAATGTGCAGAAGTGAAACTGATGGGTTTGTTTCGATATGCCAGAGGTTTTTCTCCCTTCCTCTCTTTAACTTTTTATTTTTTTTTAATTTTGCAAATACATCCTCAGATGTCACTCTCCAGAAATTTGCAATTCGCAGGTACAGATTTAATACACAGTCTGTTGCAAATAAAAATATAATTACTTCTCTGTCCAAAAGTTCAGCTTTCTTTGTTTCCCTCCTCAGTTCTGATTTCCTGTAGCTGACTGGCTCCAATGCAAGAGTGAAGTAATTTCTTTCCTCTGTGATTTATTTTCTGATGATATGTAAGCAAAAATGCCATAAAGAAAGGGGGAAAGAATGATTCACAACGAATACTTCTCACAAACACAGCTCCAGAGGAAAAGAGTAGGTAAAACGGACTAATGTGTAGGAAGAAACTTCGCAAGAATAAAGCTGCATGTTCATATGTATTTCCGTGCAATGATAGTAAACTTTTTAGTAAAACTGTGTGCCAGGCACAAAATGCTTCACATGCACTATCTTATTCAATTCTTGGAACAATCTTGCATGGAAGGAATCTGAGGTTTACAGAAGTTAAGGAACCTGCCAAAGGACACCTGGCTAATAAAATCGCAGAGTTTAGCTGTAAGTGCACCTCTGCCTCCAAAGACCACGATGTTGGGCCCATTCCCCAGGTTTATGATGTTTACACCAAAGTCCCCAGAAGCCTGGGCTTGGAAGTGCACGCCTGATAACTATACACTATCAGCTTGAGCTTCTGTAACAAATCCTTTCTGTTATAGTCCTATCTTAAATCTCGTTTAAATGCATTCATCTCTTCATATTACTAAGTAAAATATGGTCAACTTAATTGCACTTTTCTTTAGCGATTCAGGATCTCTAGTGTTTTTCAATAATCATTTGAGTGAGTTTTTGTTTGCTTTCAGCATAGATGATTACTGTAAGAACTTGCCTAGGACTGTGACGTCAAGCTCACCACAACTCATCTATGAAGATACACACGCATATGGAGGCTGCCTGATAGATATGCTGCCATTTCATTTGTCTACATATATAAAATTCTACTGAAGGATTAGGCTAGACTAGGGGGAACATAGTGGGCTGTGGCTTAACCATATGCTCATCCCCTCCACTTCTACCCTGGTTTTAGGGAACTTTACTGTGGCAATCCTCCATCCAGTATTCATTCATTTGACAGAAATATATTTGATGTGGGGGACACACACATGAGCAAAACAGACATGGTCCTGCCCTCAGTCTAGTCTGGTGTAAAAGAGCAGCACTGTACAGCTCATCACACGTGCACTGCAAGGATCTCCTGAGACTACGGTGAAGGTTCTTCATGAAACGCCCCCGAGAAATTTCTGTCTGATCCTCGGGTCCAAAGTAGCATTTTTACATAGTAACTGATCTGTTTTCAATCCCAAGGACACTGTATACTGAAAACTAACTGAGTCTGCTTTCTCAAAACTCAGGGCTCACTGTGGTCCACTCATGGTATATAAGATGCATTTCAGCAACTCTCATTCCCAGCCCAGCTGATGTGCCTAACCCTTTCTCCCCTCTTTCCTTTCCCAGCTACTTCTAATTTGAATCTTGTACTTTATGTTTTCTTAATCTTCTGAGGGAAAGGCACACTAGAAACAAGTATAAATAAGTAAATAAAAATACACATAAATGTTACAAAAATTTTAGAAAAGTAGAGAAATATACGCTCACTCCCAAAACTCATCCTAGAAATTGACTTCAAGGACATCCCTTTTAAATCTCCACTATGAGCTCCTTTTACTATTTTCCTACCTTAAAGTTTAAGGTCTTGAGGGGAAAAAAAGATGAAAGATTTTTAGTTATTTGGAGTTCAATTGTGCTCCTTTTCTTAACTATGTTGGAACTGAATGCACAAAGCAACCACTTATAAATGAGAATACCCGTATGTGCCAAGTGGCTGACACAGAACTTGTTCCAGTGACTAGGTGATATTATATAAAAAAAAATCAATTCATTTTAAGTGCAATAAAATGCATTTTCTATTGTTACCAGCTCTAATGATCTCAGCTCATTAAGTGTTCTTAAAGTGGTTGCATATTAAATTCTAGCCAGGCTTTTACCTAACACAGTGCCAACTGCAACCCAAATCCCAGCTCTCATTTGGAAGATGAGATTTTTAAGGGAAAAAAGGCTTAATTCAAAAGTCAAAGACATTATTTGTTGTGTGAAAAATAATTTGCCATTTTATACGTATAGGTTAAAATACCTTCTAAAAATTTGAGTTTTAGAACTAAGTTAAGAGCAAGCTTAAATTACTCTGTTACTTTTATTGTTATGAAGAATGTATGAGTATTAGCAAAAGGGAGCACAAAGGGGACAGAGCTTCTGCGACAGGATGTGGGCATCTCTGCAAAGGCAGACACAGCACACGGAGAGTGTCATCTTTCTGTGGGAACAATCACCATCATCATCATTATCAATCTATCAGACTTCCTTTCAACTCTGTAGTACATTGGAAACATGACAAGGTCAGAGGAATTAGACAAGATTTTCTATTTAACTTTTCCTTTACAATGGCCCAAGATTCATAAATAAGTCAATCTATAGATGTAGTCTTTCAGATCTTTATTTACACAATACTCAAATGAAATGAACCACATTAATAAATCTGCATTCACACTTATCAGAGATAACTAGTTCCTTCTACTACCAGACAAAAGACACATAATTGTTACTTTCCCCTAAGCCTTCTTCATTGGCGTTAGCATCAGATTCTTAGATGCACAAAGGGCCCAGGGGAGCATCACTGAAAGTTTTAATGGATTAAAGCCAAAAGGAAAATTTTACGAGTTAAACAGATGTTCTAGTTTTGAGAGCAACCTGAACAAAATGAGTAAAATCTCCAAATAAATTCCAAATAAATACTATTTCCTCAGAGCTACATATACCAAATTATAAACCAAACAGGGTCTAGTGCTAAGTAAATAACAGTAACAACAATAGTTATCATTATTGTCACTATTCTTATTTATTGAAGGCTCACCCTGTGATAGAAACTGTGCTAAGTACTTACCATTATCTCATTTAATCCTAACAACCCTATGAGGCAGATACTGCTGCTATTGTCACTTTATACATTAGAAGGCTCAGGCTCAGACTAGTTAAATAAACTAGTCTGAAGCAACACAGCTGAAGAGTGGGGAGCTGGGATTCCAACCCAGGTGGTGAGGCTCCCGAGCTGGCACTTACTGGAGCGCAGCCTGATACCCACCCCCGTTAAGTACGTCGCGGACGTACACTCATTTCTGAGAAGAGCATATAGCCCTAGATTGGGGTGCACCTCTTAGCCTACGTGCAGATTATCAAGTTATTGGGCTAATTCTTCATCTTTGAATCCCCAGCACCCAGCACAGTGTGTGACATACAAGAGATGCTCAATAAATGTTTGTTGTGATTAAGTCAACGAACGCAATTTAGTTATTGGTTTTCAAAACAGTAGAAATGTTCTTCAAGAAAAATGGCAAATGTATTCAGTCTGATGAAACCAATATAGAAACCTTTTTTAAAAATTCTAAAATATTAATTATTGATTATAAATAAGACCTAGTCTTTTATTTTTCTCTGCAACCAGATATAGGTGAACTATCCTAAGACAATGACCATACCCACAATATACTTCTTTGTGCACAGTGGAGACATATAATTTAGTTGGTTTAAACAGAGACAGCTAAACTATAAAAACATTTAACAGTGTTTTAAGTTGTCAAAAAGTGATTATATTCAACTACAAATTTAGATGAAAATTTAAGAGTCTAGGGATTAGGTGTGGTAGCTTTTAGAAAGTTAAAGTTTCCACAAAATCATTAAGAAGCACAGCCTAGTAACAGTACTTGCCAAGACAAAATGTTCCAGTAGCTCAAATTTTTATGCTAGCATCCCTTCTGGAGCTAGAAACTAGATGTAAAGGTAAATTCTCAATTCCTGACCTTCAGCTTCTAGGAGGTCAAGCAAAAGAAGTCAATTGTTCAGCTCTACTAAGTCATAGATTGGTTTACATGTTACTGGACAACGGCATAGGGTTATACCCATTTTTATCAACACTGCCTTGAATAAAGTACTAGTCCTCTAGTAAATTTCTACACATTTCCAATAACCAGTAAATCTAAACCTGCAGAAACTATGCAAAACTTGTCATTTTTATCTGAAGCCACTTATTCTCCTTTTACGTTAGGAGCCTAATCCTCTCTAATAATAGCATCCATTCAAGCTGATATTTATAAGCCTGAATGTTTATATTATAGTAAACAAAGCAGCGCTAGTTGTGCAATTCTCCTAATGTTATATTTGTGCTAAAAAATCTCCATTAAAAATGATACTTCACAGTCAGATACTCTTTTAGGAGGTCAAATAAATGGCTTTTTATAGTTAACTATCTCTCTGGAACATTTTCACCAGTATCTTAATCTGTCAAATTTCACTATGTATCTGAAAAAAGAGCAGGGAGGAGCTTTAAAAAAAGTGCCCTTATAAAACAACAAAGGTTTCTTTCTAACTAAATAAAATTTGCAATTTTTAACTAACTGCACAATGTCAAGTAATTATAACATGTGATAATATGATCCTATAGTTCAAATATCAAATAAATTTTCAGACATCTTTTAGTTTCTTTCTTGGTGTCAATAGAATAAGATAGTTAATTAGTGCCCAAGTCAGAAACTACTGCATACATGGCTCAGCTATGAAACAAAATTCTTAAAAAGATCCTTTTCAATCTCAAATATTATAAAAGCTTCAAAATGACTATAAGCCTTAAAAATCAGCTCTGATATGGGTTTAATGCCAACTCTCCCATAATCTTTTTCATTAAGAAATTCTAGAAAATCCTTCAAACTCTACAAGCAAACAACAGTCTTTACCATATTGGCAGAAATTTAGGAAGAATTAAATTTCTTTACCCTTTTGGCAAAACTCAGGAAGCATGCAAACTACCATTCTTCACCCCTATGAGATATATAAGATGTAATTCATGGGAGATGTAATTCATCACAGCATTAAGGTACACTGATTTTTTTCTAAGCATTTAACAATGAACTCTCTCCAGCCTTATGACAAGTAACAGTTTATGCAATTTTAAAAGGATATTTCATATAGTTTGTAATTTTTTTTAGGGCAACTGAACCATGAACATGTATTAAAACACAGTTTAAGTAAGAACACCTGCTGAATCTTGAATTTAATCTATTCATCCATATCTTTTTGGAAGCAGGCAGACACATTAATTATAAACAAATAAAAAGTTAAACTAATCAAAAGGAGAGAGGAAGTTTGTCCTCAAATCGTGAACTTCTGAAAGTAATTACATAATAAGAATTCCTCACACAATAGCACTACAACACTGGTTTTCCTACCAGCTTTGACAATTTGCTGGCAATTGGATAAGATCTTGTTCATAAACTGCAAGTTAACCCCATCACATTTACTTTTAGCTCCTAATTATCATAAAAATAAATTTTATCATGCAAATAAGTTTTAATTGGCTGAAATTTCCTGCTGAATAAAGGTTTTAACCACTTGGGAGGTCAACCAGAACCTAAAGCCCGATGACAATAATACATACTTTTTAAACAAGGTGAAAAAAATTCTCAACAATCAAAATGGTACTGTTTACCCAATTCAACAAAGTATTTTTTCTTTGGTTAGGTTGTATCTAAATATTTTCCTTCTAACTTTAAACATGGAAGTTAAGAGGTCTTTTGAAACTATGGACTTTTGATAAGCCACTGGCAACACAAACAAGTGAGTCCTCCCTTCACTCACATACAAACAAGTATCCAAAAATCTGGCCTCTTGAGATTTCATCTGAGTATAAATTTGTTTCTTTAAATTGCAGAGTTAATACAGTAAAAAGAAAAAGACAAAAATCTACCAACTAGGCTGAGCTGCCATCCTCTCCATGTAGTCTTTGGCCATGTCTCGGGCTTCAATGTTCTCAGGATACAGCACGCAGAACATCGCCAAGGCGCCCAAGTTGTTGCCGTAAATTTCATTCCAGCGGGCGCTGAAGTCCTTGGGGTCCCAGGGGGGCAGGTACTCCAAGGGGCTGGACAGCATGGTGTGCACGGCCTCGGTGAGCCGGGCAGCGATGTGCTCATGCGAGCTGGTGGCCCTGAGCCGGAGCTCGGGCACCTCGGCCCTGGAGAAGTACAGCATGGGGTGGCTGTCGTAGTTGGCATTGGTGAAGGGAATCATGACTTCTGGGTTCTCGTCAGTGATGTAGGCCGACACAAAGCAAAATAAAGGTATGAAAAACACACTGGGAGCCCCCCGTGTGTGAGTCCTCATCGTGACATCAGATCTCCAGATCTCCGAGGCAGCCAAACCATCTTCGAAAGATACTAAAAGAGGAAAAAAAGAAAAGAAGGATACGTTAACTGAGGAAACATTGCACAGCAGAAACATATGGTAGGTAGTGAACTCGCTTACTACGAAAAAGTCTAAATATTGAAAAATAAAGCGTATGAATTTAGATTTTTTTATATTACAACAAAATTTGAACTAGGAAAAAACTTACTGAAATATAATAATTTAAAATTAATTAACTAGACATGATACGTCAGGCATGTATACACTGTGGAAAACAGAACTCTGGACGTGGGGAAACGGTATATTATTTGAGTAAGTAGGCATTCTCACATATTATCACACAAAAAATTTAGGTTTTATAGTTATTTTTTAGCCACTAATATGAAAACCACAATAACCAAAAGCTGGTGGTGAAATGCCATCTGCGAATCTGAATGGACATTAGGAAAAAACAGAAAATCCTGTCTTTCTTAACATAGCTCCTTCACTCTAACCTCTCCCTGCTTCCTAACATTCTATATTCTGAACCGGGGATTAGGATCAATACATCTATAAGGATGAAAGCAGACAAAATATTATGAGTAAGGCTAAATATCCTTTTTGTGTCAGCAGAAGGTGGGGACAGAGAAAACAAAAGCAGGGAAAACATCTGCCAGGCCCGTGCATACCCTGGGCTGATATCACAAGCATGCAGGGAAAGACCAGGCACAGGGCTTGCTGGGACTAGAAACTGACACGCCTTCATTCAGAAAATAAAATCCCAGAATCAAAAGGCTAAAATAACATGTGTGCATTTCCCCCTCATTATTTGAAACTACTGTCTACTTTTTCATTTTGCATATGGGATTTTGGCGTCATTCAGTAAGTCAGACATTTAAATCAAGCTCACATATTTTCTTAGCCACTTTCTTAAAAGTCCTCTTTCAGTGGCAGCTTTGCTCACAGGTTAAAAGAATGTCTTTCAAATGTATGAGCATTATAAAAAAAACAACAAAAAACCCCAGCCTAGTCCTAGTCTATGTCTCACATCTGGGATAAAGCAGGCATTAAATCCCCTGGAGGAAAGTCAGGGAATTCTTAAAATTCTTCAGAGGAGAAAGGTTATAGAAAGCAGACCAGTAAAAGACAGTTTTATGTAAATAATGAACAGTAGTTTTCAATTATTAAAGGGAAAAACTGATGGAGAAAAATCAACCTCCCCAGCTGAACATAAACAGTTTTTCCAAGGAAACACAGTCTCATCACATTCAGAAGAAAGAAAACCAAGGATTTAACACACATTGAAGATCAATCCAGATTCTCAACTTGCTGAATCTCCAAGAGAAAGGCAATGTGGCATCACTTGTGGATGCTGCCATAAATCCTAGTATCCTTTATATCTCTGAATGTGCTTTAGGCTATACATACAGCCTATGAAATCAATGGCAGTGGTTTGGTAAAGCATTTTAGATTTACTGCAAGAGTAGAATTTGCGGTGAATAAAAAAAATCAGTATAGCCATGCTAAATAAAATATATAAAATAGAAATAACTCTTGGACTCTTCTCATATTATGTCTAGCACCCAAAGCTTCAAGGCAGCTGGCTGGATCCTTCAAGGTCAGAGACCTGGCCAAAAGAAATAATCGTTTGTGGTTGTGTCTAAGAAGGGGTGTGCTCTCTGGCAACACAGAGATGTGGCTGGGTCTCAAGTAATGTTCAGTCCCCACTGCCCCCCCCGCCCCCCCAGTTTATTTCTTGCTCTTTTCAGAGAACAATCATGCTAACAATTTTTTTAAAAGTCTAAGATTGAATGTAGCCATCAATGCAATTAACACTGTTGGGGTTTTAGGTACCCAGAGTGAGGATGGGTTGGAAGTTTCTCCTTTAACTAACCCCTATGTGCATAGAATCGAAGATATGTCTGAACGTGTAGCTCAAGTTCTAGGTGAGTAGGGACTGGCTTGGGTTATGGGGGGCAGGGCAGTAAGAAGCTATGTGGAGACTAGAAATTCTCTATTTTAGGTTCTGTACAAATATTCCCTAACAGTGCTTCAGGCTGATTTGTTTTATGCCTTTTCGCCCTCCTTACGCACATCACCCTCCTCCCAGGTCCAGAGTCACCGGGATAGCTAGGGCTGCTCCAGACAGTCCCTCGCAATCTGAGACTCACACTATGAGCCCAGCCACTTCTGCCACATTGCTTCCCGTTGGGTAGGACGTGCCTGAGTACATTTAAACAAGAAGAGCTGCTTCTGAAGCACAGAGCCTCATTAAGATGTTGTTTTGGGAATGATGCCATCTCAATATGCCAACTGTTACTGAACATTCCCTAGTTATTAGTTCAGATTCATGTGAGGGTGTCAGGACAGCAAGGCCGTGTGTTACCTCATATGTAAAACATTAAGTCTTGTTGGAAATCCATGTGGGCCAATGCAGAACCCACAGAAATTCTGCAGAATGATCATCGATGAAGACTGCCTGGGGGGAAAAACCCCCAGCATTCACAGGGGCACAAACTGTGTAGCCTCCTTCATATCACACTCCACGTGCCCAGCCCCCAGTGCTCTCCCAGCTGTTAAGGCCTTTGTTGCTCTACCCAAAAAGTGAATTTCTCCTGTATCTGGCACGCTGCTGTATTACATTGGATTGTTTTGGCTGTTTTATGCTGTGCCTCACACAAGGCAGTTCCATAGCTTCCTCTTTGCATCACAGGGCTTAGCACTGTGCCTGACAGAAAAGACAGCTCATAAACTCTGGCTGAACTGAACTAACTCCTGGGCTTAGGAGCTGGCAGAGTGGATATCATCGCTAAAATCAACAAGGAGAAACCTTAGGCCCTCTTATCTGAAGCCAACCCAAGTTTAAGATTTTTCAGGGAAAAAATGTCTGCTAAGAAACTAACAGAAGGAAACACTCACAAGGCCTAGAAACTCCTGCAGCCTAAAAACTATTTAGTGGTTTTTTTCCCAAAAAGAGAAAGAAATTAAACTTAACTAAAGTCTAACCCAAACTTGCTTTAGGCTGATCACCTACAGGGAAACCAAATTCCCATCTACCATCTTAAGTCTATCTAGACAATTCCACCAAAAAGCCCATTTCCAGCCTTTGGTTTCCCCTCTAACCTCTGCCCTGTCATTCTGTGGACCCACTCTATAAAGAGAGGAGCTGAAATTAGATGAAAGGAGCATTTCTCAAGGCAATTTTATGTGGGCTACAGATGGACAGGTGTTATGCTAATTTTACGTACTTATTTCAATCTACATTAAGAAAACCCATAGCACAACAAACTTGAAATTTCAACAGATATATAAAGTTCCTGTTTCAAATACATTTAAGTTCGAGAGTTTCTTAAAAAAATAAATGGGTAAGGCAAAATTTGTTGAAGGTGGTGCCCAAATGACTGAACTTTGGGAGATGCTGCGAATGCTGAGTGAAACAATGGCCATTAAAGGCTAATAAGTTTATCAGAATGGCCAACTCTCCCCACCACCACAACACACACACACACACACACACACACACACACACACACACACACAAAACCTTGGACAAATCATTCTGCAGCAGACCTAGCAGAGCCAACTCACTTAAATCTTTAAGTTGCACTTGGCCCAGTTCAAGGGTGTGGCATTTTCAATATGGCAAAAACACAGGCTACCCCCTGCAGCCGACTCTAACACAGTTTACCCATGAGTCAGCTCTCAGGATGTTTCTGAAAGACTCTGTTAGGCCTCATTTCCCCTAAAAGTCTTTTCTCTTCTCCTCCACTATAATACACTAGCTTTCCTAATCCAGTTTTCTTTCCCATTCTTTTGTCTTCCTACACAAAGCTCAGAGAGCAAAACATTCCCTAATTTAGACCTAATTAATGAATACAATATAGTCCTTTAAATATTAACCTGTCACTACCAGGTAGCAATGTGGTCATCTATCTGTAATAGTCCTAGTTTGGCATTTTGCTTAGGCCGAGCCAAAAAATATAAAAAGTAGTTAACAAGATGTCCAAATTCTAATTATCTTAAGTGGGTCCTCAGACAACAACAATAAGCCTAAAATTATCTCTCTTTAGTTCTGGTTCCAACTGTCCACTGCAGCTATTATGATTTCTGACATGCTTTTCACAAACTTGATCATTTACTTACAATAAGCTGATGTGGCAAAACACTATTAAGAGTTACTACATGCTGTTACTCTAACAGTAGCTTAGGGTAAATTTCAGAGGCAGAACTAGAACCTGAATTTCCTAAATCCCAAGCCAAGGTTCCTTTCTGTCACCAAATGTTTAACAATTCAACAACATTTCTGCCATCCTTACACAAGGAAAGCACAGAAAAAGTATGAAAATGAAAAGAATTGAAAACTAGATTAGTCCCTCAAGTTTCCAAAATAAAGTGAGTTTCCAAGTGGTCTGGGATTGTTTAAAAATGAAAAAATTTCTTTCAATTCCTCTGGCTTTATAAAATATAAAGTATTAAAAATAATTTAAAAATTTTAAAAATATAGAATGCATAAGAATGGAAGAGAGAAATTATCCTGTAGAAAGCAAAACATTTCCCAAATTAAGATGGATTAAAAACCCTTTTATAATATGTGCCAAGTCTAAGGAGCACAGCATTATAGTTAACAATGTGTGTTGAGTTGGGCAGACATGAGTATAATCCCAGCTGTGCTGTCTACTAGTTTTGATCAGCTGACTTCTGGTCTCAAAGCCTCCATTCTCTCATTCATAAAATGGTCCCAACCTCATGGGCAGATTAAATACTATGCAATGCACTTATCATAGAACCTGATATGAAATAAGAGCTCAATAAATATTGTAGTTTTTAATAAAAGGGAAGAAGTTTTAGACATGTAAGATTATATTAACTTACCCATAAAGTATTTTATTTGAAAGAAAATTAATACTATAAGCAAAAGAATGAGAACAGAGATGTTAACTTACTAGGATGAGGTCATGCCACTTGTCAGAGGCAGCCGCAGCTGCCACAATGCTCCCGGCTCTTCAACAGGTCACTTACAGCAAGCTCAACACTCATTAGGAAGGAAAGCATACGACCCTTGAAATTTTTCAAGTATTCATTGGGGAGTTTGCCCCAGAAGAAAGAACTAACAACAAATAAACTATTACCTGAGTTTCACTGTTTCCCAAGGACAGTAATTCTTGGTGTACAGAAGGTGACTTCTGCTTACTATATTCTTTCAAAAGAAAGGCCAAGTAATATAATAGGGGCTGGGAAATACTACAACCTCTGGCTGAGCAGCTGTTTCCCAGTAACAAATTTATATTATGGAAGGGACATGAGTACTCGGGGGACACCTGCTCCCTTTGCCAGAACTGATTAGCTAATCTCAATCCAGGGTCTGGTCTTAGCTCAGTCAATGTCATCAGGACCTCAGCTGATCAGTCCAGGAGATGCTTTCCAACAGTAATAAAACTGAAACTCTCCTTCCTCAAGATAAATAAAACTAGAATGTCTGCATTTATTTATAAGAAATAGAAGGATTAAGCAGATTGGGAAATATTTCTGGCTTCGGAAAACTACACAGGAAGTAAATTTATTAGGTAATTAATTGCCTGGTGAACAAGGAATCAGAACAAAGGCAGTGGGAAGGGCCTTAGGCTTGGGGCAACTCAACCAGTCAAGATCACCACCATAACTGTACTTCAACGGAGGCTGTACTGTCAGTATCTGGGATACAATTAAAAACAAAATTTAAAAAACTGAATTGTAATGACATTTAGGAAAGAAGAGTAAAATGTACATCCCCACAGGTCCTGCTGCCACCCCCACCAAGCTCACACAAGAACAGCTGTTCCAGTTTGCCCAACCCAATGGATGGGCCCAGTAGTTAAGTTACATGACTAGGACAGTTAAATACCTCCCACACTAGGACTGGATATGCCCATATCCATCAAGGCCTAAAACAATCCAACTGATGACCAATGAATGCCCTGATGTCATGCCCTCTCCCCTGGAAAATGTGTAGACACTGCAGAAGTTAGCATCTACTACTCTTCCTTGTCATGTTTCCAGTGAAAACCAAGTTCCCTTCCTGCTTTAGGCCTCCAATCTGGTTTTAGGCAAACTGATGGCCTGAGAGCACTAATATATCCTAACAGAGCGGGACATTTCCTTCTCTGATCTATTTTAGGATTTAACTCTCAGAGAAACCCTATTTCCAAGTATTTGAGAAACATCTTGCCATGGTCTCATACATACTACCCTCACTGTTTCCACATATTTTAACTAAGGGAAGGTACACATTTTTAAAGTTCTCCTTACTTTTCTATTTCAATTTTATTAAATGTATATTTAGAATAATTTTTTGAAAAGTAATTTTTCTTAAATAGCAAAATAAACCTTATGTGTTCTTGGTAAATTTTTGCAGAGAAATAAATTAAACATTCTTCTTAAATACATCAAATCCTAAGAAAACATATGGTTTGGGTGCTATACAACCATTCCCTAAAATTATACTCCCTGATGTGTAAAGTCTGCGGACTCAGCCAAAAGAGAAAAATTTAAAAACCAAGGGCTCTTAATCAAAATGAAAGTTCCTTTTACTGAGGGCTTATTGTTTCCTTATTTAAGGGTGAAATGAAATATATCTCCTTAAAATGTCATTTCCAAACAAAATCCACAATATGAAATTATACCATATGGAACCTCCAAGAATTTACACACACTACTGAGGGAGTAATTATAACCCTGAACCCACACAGCAAAACCACACTGTGTAATAATGGTGTTCACCACCTCCACACTCAACACTGGAGAAACTGTAGGTTAGGTTTGTAAGTTCAGGGCAGCTCTGAGCAGTCAAAGAACATTTTCTTATAATGCATCTGAAGCTCACGTCTTTCCTACATCAACAATAATAGTTATTTAACTTCCTTTTATGAGAATAACTAATTTAAATTATGTTTGAAATGGCCATACATTGATTCTGGTGTCAAGTCTGAAGATCCCACCTCCCAGTCACCAGAGACTACTTGAATGAGTAATTCAGTGGCTATAAAACTGAAGGCATTAATTGAGTAGCAGAGTTTTTGCCTGGTGCACATTATTACAAAACTAATAACCATTAAGATCCAGCTTTTGAGAGTGGTTGTCCTATAAAATGAAGAAAGAAGTTCAATCTGTGTCCTTTTTGTGGAGGCAAAGAGAAAAACAGGGTAGAGGTGGGGGGGGGGTCTCAAAGTCACTGACATAACTTAATTTTGCTTTAAAAAGGCTAAAAAGGCAAATAAAGTGGTTAGACTTTTTAAGTTAAGCTGTAAGTCAATTCTAGCTTATCGAGCAGAGTAACAATTGGACATCGATTTGTACTTCTTTATTACATTTTTAATTGGTTTTCTTCATGATAGTGTTGCAATACAATATCCTAAAGTATTTTCAGAATTTTGTATTCTGGTATTTTTTCAGAAAAATTTAATGTTGAGTATAACTTCATGTTTTTCTTTTTGGTATTCTCAATCTTTTAAAAAGTAGTATTTATGCATGTGTATTAAGTCTTCCAATGCACTGTTTTTCAGAATTGGAATATCAATTCCCTATCCATGTTGGGGGTAAGAATTTCTTGTAAATATTAATTGATTCAGCTGTCTTGAGCAGCTATTAAATCCAGGAATTGTGCTGGGCATGAGGATACAAAGTAAACAAGAAAAATTTTGCTCTGCCCTAAATAACTATAGAATAAAAAAAAAAATCAAAGAAACTAGTGTTTCTGAGGTTTGGGGGGGTGGGGGGGGGTGTTAAACTGCAGTATTTGCATTATTCTATCTGACATTAACGTTAAATAGTTATTTCTCCCTTAGTCTAAGGCCATTTATTTAACTTACTATGCGTAGTCCCAAAAGAGAATTAACAATCTTTGTTTTCAAATTTTTTCTAAATGGTAAGTAACCAAAGATTTTCTGGAAGGGTTTGAGAAACCACCTATAGCTTTCTCAGCAATAGTTTTAAGCATGAAAACACTCTTTTCTGGCACTATTGGCTAAAAAAATAAAGCATAGAAAAGAAGATGAATAGAAATAATGAAGCCAATAGCTAAATATACCATACAGTTTCAAATAACAGTTAAACTAAACCATGAAATCCTCGTGAAAACTAAAGTAAGATTTTTCTTCCTGCTATAGAGGCACGAGGGCAGAGCGGTGAGTGGTGGAGGGGACTGGCACACAGGGCAGAACGGCCTTTTCCACCACTGTATGGCTTCCGACAGGCTAACCATCTGAGCCTGGCCCCTCATTTAAAGTGAAGGTAAAAATGCTGGGAGATTAAATGAGATAACACCTATAAAACACTTACACTTTCTGGTAAGTGTTCCCTCAAAACACTAGTTAACCATCATTTGCCTCAGAACATGCTTAGTGGTTGCGGGCACCAGCTGGAGCCAGACTTCCAGGGTTTGAATCTCAGCGCCACCACAGCCTTAGGTATGTCCTTGTTTCCTCCTCTGTAGATGGATGAAATGCTGCAATAATACCTTCCTCACCGGGTTTCTGTGATCTTGCATTAGCTGATACTCTTCAAGCAACAAAAGGGTGCCCAGGATTTACAAAGTGTTCAACACAGGCTTGCAGAGGCATCATGCATCACCTTCTCAAGGAGAACACCAAGGCTGATCCAACCCAAAGGAAGTGGGCCACGGCACCAGGAGGAAGTGCTCATGAAAAATAAGCACAGCGTATTTTGTATTCATAACCTCGCAGACTCTCAAGAGGCTAAAAATATCAAATATTTTGACAAATACAAAGTATTTGATGCCAAGAGGTTTGTCTTTCTTCCTGCTCACTGCACATTTATAACTTTCAAGGTAAACAGGAGAAAAGAAGTCTTCAAATCTAATATCATTTCTTTTTTTTTTAATTTATTTTTATTGTTGAAAGTATTACAGATGTCTCCCTTTTCTCCCCATTGCCCCCTCCCAGCCTGCACTTGCCTCCCATTTCATCAACCAAATTTATATAGAGATAAAGCTTACTGATACACCACACCAATATATATATACATACACACACACACACACATACACAGAAAAACATTCTCTCTCTCTCCCCTTCCCTGCCCCCCCCCCCCCCCCCCCCCCCCGAGCTGGGAAATCAGTCTTTTCCTGCCTTTGGACTGGAGCTTACACCAGGACTTCTCAGCCTCCAGAGTCACATAAGCCAAATCCTCTGCCTTAACATCAACTTCCAGGCTACCTTTCCTCTTTTCCACTTCTATCCTGATTACAGTCAATACCAAATATTCTTCTGTTCACCTAGCCCAGTATCTGCAAACTTTTGTGGGATGAGTCAAGAAAGACATCAATTATAGATTTTTAGGGGAAGTACCACAAACCATGTTTGACCTCTTGTATGTAATCTACTCTAGTTCGCTCATTTATGAATTTAGCTAAAACTGTATATTTTGGGTATATCCTTAAATCATCTCCTCCAGGATCAGGTCCTGTAAGTTTAACCCTAATGATAATGACTCTAAGAAGCACTAATACCATGTTCAAGACCCTACCATGCTAAGCAGAAAAAGGTTAACTCAGCAGGCTTATTGCTCAAACACTATACATCTCTAAGAAGAGCCTGTCTTCAGTACAGGCCCCTGTCTAGCTCAAGAGATGAGCTTGGAGCCCTTGTAATATTCTGCCTGATAGGAGTTTTTTGTATGCCTGAGGCCTTGAGCCATGTGGTACCAGTTTGATCAGACAGTTTATAGAAAATGTGATTTATGATAAACGACTATCTTTGCTTTGGGAGGCTAGAGTCTGGCTAGCTGAATTGAGTCATGCAGGCACTGCATGTCTACATTGCTGAACCCCATAAAAGCCCTGGACACTGCAGCTGGGGTGAGCTTTCCTGGATGGTAACACTTTGCATGTCTTGTTGAATATTGTCACTAAGAGTGTGACTCCAGTAGGAGAGGACCCCTGGAAGCCTGTGCTTGGTTTCTCCTGGACTTCATCTTCCCTGTGTACCTCTCCCCTTTGCTGACTTTCACCTATATCTTCTGGCTGTATTAAACCCCGATTACAATAGCTTTTTGTGAGTCTGTCTAATGACTCACTGAGCCCAAAGGTGGTCTCGGGGACCCCAACCTTCATTTTTAGTCCAATCATCTAAATTTCTGTTAGAATTATGAGAATCTTGTCATAACACTTTATTCCATGAAAATAGAAAATGTGATACTTTCAACCAAATCTTATCTCTATCCAACTTTTATTAGTTTTCTGACTTACAGCCAGAAAACAGATTCTATCCAAGGATGTTACTCTTGGAAAAAAGTACACAGCAGAATATACTGGACTTAAAAATTGCTTAAAAGCTTTAGATATTGTCTAAAAGTGAAATACACAGATGTTAGCCAAAAGGCTTAAAAGTATTTCATGGGAAAGTAATTTGCTGACATTAAACTTACATTTCTAGTACATTTGACTTAAAATAAAAAATTTATTTACTGGATGAGTACATATGAAGTGATGCTTTTAGCAGTAGACATGAAGCTCTTTTTTATTCCTTACTTATATTCAAGCATTGTTTCACTTTTCAATCTTCAAATACTCACCAATGATAAATTTACTTTTTTTGCTGCCTTTCACATACATGAACATTTTGTATATACTTTTTTGGGTCATTTTTGTCTCACAAATCATAATTCTTTGGCATCAAAATCCTTCAGTACTTTCCAAACGTCCTCCTATGAATCATAATCAAAACTCAGAATACCACAGATTTGGTTTGTAAAACAATGATACACAGATGTAATTAACCCGAAGACGCAGGCACTGCCTTCTTAGACTTCCCCATTTCAGTTACTGGCAACCATCCTGCCAGCAAGTCAGGCCCAAACTGCCCCCCCCCCCCCCCGTCTCCATTTCCAAACCATCAGCACATTCTGTTGCCTCTATCCTCAAGTACATCCAGAATCCAGCCACTTTCGCCTCCCCCATAAGTTTATAATGTTTACCAAGTGCCAGGAACTATGCTAAGTATGTCACATGGGTTAACTCACTTAAACTTCAACCATAGCCCTACAACGCAGGTATTAATAATATATGCCTTTTTCACAGCTGAGGAAACTGAGGCACAGACAGATTAAGTGCTGCCCAAGGTGACAGAGAACGTGAAGGAGCCAAGATATGCACCTAGGCAGTGTGCCAATACTACCCATAAAATAACTCTTTGTAAACCATAAAGTTCCTTACAAATTAAATAAATCACCATCGTCATATCACTTTGATACTCAAGAGCCTCTACTTCCTGCAGCAAAATGAGCAACTTTCTCTGCCAAGAGCTTCCACAGCCTAGCTCAGGCCGACCTTTCAATATCATTACTCATTTCTTCTCTGCACACACTCTCCCTTCCCACCGACCTGCTCACCGTCGCTTGATCACCACTCACATTCCTGTCCTTTATTCCCACTGTTTCTCTTTCATGGGTTCCCTCTAGCTGCTCCACACCCAACCTCTTACCTTTCTCAAAGAACAGGTTCTTTATAAAGCCCCCCCGGCAACCCCATCCACCCGTTAGTGGCCTGGTCTCCCTGCTGCCCCACGGATGCGTTACTCAGCCTCCTCTGGGAAGCCAGGGCTGAGGCAGCCAAGAAGCTGCTTACATCATAAGATGACAGAAGAAGTAATATACTTACACAAGCCTCTAACATAAAAGGAAGGAAGTTTGCATGAGAATGACAAAGTACTACTGGAATGTACGCCCCCTAACGCTTCTGGCTGGAATAGAGAAGGGATATACTGATGATGTAGTACCTGACCTGGGCTTTAAGAGGGCATCAGGGAGAATATTTATAGTTTTAATTGTCTCTACTGATGTATGCATTTAGTACGAGTCACAGGTACACCAAGTTATTTGAAGGTATGTGTTACCTTCCTTTCTCACGTTGTTTCAGTCCTCTCAGGACTTAAAAGGGATTCGATGCGGCAGAGCTCCCTCACTCAGGTACAAGCTGCTGGGAGGCAAGGGTTTCAGTCTTTTTCTCCTATAGTGTCAAGCACCACTGATTACATGCAATACATATTTGTGGAAAATGATGAAAGAATATGTGAGAAAGGGAAGGAAGAAAGGAAAGGGAATGTCAGAAAAGGATAAGTGAATTTCCATGATTTTTCTAAGAAGCTCCCCTTGAGCCGGCAGCCGCCCCACTTTGCTGCTCACTCCCCTTCCTGTGCATGTGCCCTCCTTGCAAAGTTTCCCCTCCTCCCTTTTTGGCATAAAATCCTCTGAGAGCCAGTTCATTCTCCCCTCCTAGTTGAGTATTCTGTCCCCATGTAACCCTTACAGATCTCTTCCTGCCTGCAATTCCACTGCATGCATTTGTGTCTGTTCAGCACTTAATTGTTCTCACAAAGATTCATGCTCAGTTATTTCTCCGACCAAGTTTTATTGCTTCCCCGAGGCTAGAAACTATGTCAAATTTATTTTGCATGCCTCCCCTCTTCACCTCCACCCAACTATCCCCTCAAACATAGAAGTACCTGGCAAATTCTTGCTGAATGACTAAATCCTTTCAGTATTTCTATCGCTGAAGTATAACATTCTTTCATCTGACTCTCCAGGTTCAAAAGTACATTGGAAAGAGTGATATATCAAAGCATTCATTGCCAAGTAACTCAGATTTATCTTTTCTAAAACCTGCAATCATTGAACCAAACTTCAGTGGCTTCACCAAGAAAAAAAGGTGTAAGCACATGAAGAAGGGTCTGTTATGTAACTGACCTAGTACTGCTCACTCATCTCAACTTCGGTAGGCACAGGATTTATCATTTTATGACAATTTAGTAGAATAAATACTGCCACATATTTCTTCCTCAAGAAAGAGATAATGGAAGTGGGCCAACTTAACCTAAAACTTGCAAGACGAAATTTAACAAGGAGAGGTGAAATTGAATTTTGAAAGTTCCCAAATTCCCACAGCAGATACTCAAATACCACTTGTTAATCTGAGTTTTATACAGAATTCTATGCAAGTCACAAAAGTCTAAAAATTTTAATGGTGAAAATCTTGGAACCCTATCATAGCACATCGTTAAGAGGAGGAATCCAATTTGATATATTGGTTTCCTTAGGGAAAAAAGGTGGATCTTAAAATTTCACACGAGTGTTTGGGAAAGGGGAAAGGGAACTACTGCACAACAGCAGCAGGTGGGTTCTTATTTCACTCTCCAGTTATCCTGGGTTCTCCTTAGAACCAACAGGGTCTAACCTGTAGGTGATTTACAATAAAGAAAGAGGAAGAGCCCGGCCAGGTAACTCAGTTGGCTAGAGCATCATTTCAATACACCAAGGTTATGGGTTCAATCCTCATTCAGGCCACATACAAGAATCAACCAATAGGCCTCGCGGGAATGGCTCAGTTGGTTGAACATGGTCCAGTGCACCAAAAGGTCACTGGTTTGATTCCTGGCCAGGGCACGTGCCCAGGTTAGGGCTTGATCCCCGGTAGGGGCACCTGATCAATGTTTCTCTCTGACATCGATATTTCTCTCTCTCCCTTTCTCTCTCTAAAATCAATAAAACATACTTTTTAAAAAATAATCAACCAGTGAATGCATAAATAAATGGAACAACAAATAGCTGTTTCTCTCTTTTTCTCTCTCTCTAAAATCAATAAAAATAAATAAAAAGAGGAAGAAAAGAAGAAATTAACCTCACGGCTCAAGGGACCAGCAAAAGACACTCTTACCTAAGATAACCCTGCAGCTCTTACAGTCCTCCCAAGAATTGGTTTCCTTTGAGAAAGGTAATTTTGAAAAGCATTTCAAAACTACTTTATAACTATAGGCTGTAAAACTAAGTTGAAACACTTAATTCCAACTGCCTAAGACATTGACTGTTGGGCTTAACTTTTTGGCATCCTCCAAGCCCACTGACTCAGTACTGGCTGAGAGTGCATTTTCAAACACCGTTTGCTCGTCAAAATGAACCCTCTTTTAAGATAATTAAATCTTAAGTACTGCCTAATTTTAATATTGAGAAAAAAACAGAACCACTGGCCGGAAATCACAGAATCAATTCTACTGGAGATTCTATCTTCCTAAACAAAAATGAAACAAAGCTCACATTGTTTCTATAAATATCATTATTATTTTTAACCATAAATACTGCTACAAGAAGTTTGGTACTTGAGAGAAGTTTCCAGACTCTTTCTAACATGGGCAACCTGTGTATTTTGACCACATAACTGATGAATGGTACGTACAGACGTTCATGTGGCCACTGGTGCCAGTTTAGATTTACTATAAAAAATGGATCAGAGAAACATACAGGATATTACTGGAAGTCCATATGGAACACCACAGTCTGGTACCAAAACCTTTTTTAAATATTTTCTAGAATAAAAAAGAAGTGTGAAGAAAAGTGGCCTATTTGAGATAAAAATAGATTAAGCATAGAGGATTTTTCAGCTGTTGTAATGTGTACCTACATGAAAAATTAAAGAAATCTTATATATGATCAATACTTAACCAGTTAGCCAATATTTTGTACTAACAAAACTGCTAAGTAGAAACTGTCAAGGCAACTTGTATTCCAGACACTAAAACTGTTTCTTCTGCATTCACAATACAGTTGACCCTTGAGCAACACACACCAACCCTCCCCAACCCCACACAGCTGAATATCTGTGTACAACTTTTGACTCTCCAAAAACTTTACTAATAGCCTACTGTTGACTGGAAGCCTTACTGATAACATAAACAGTTGACTAACACATAGTCTGTATGTGTTTTACATGCTGTATTCTTACAATATGTAAGTAAGCTAGCGGGAAAATCTTATTTTAAAAATCATGAAGAAAATACATTTACAGCACTGTATGTATTTATCTGCATATAAGTGGACTGGAGCAATTCAAACCTGTGTTGTTCAAGGGTCATCTGTAATTAAATCATTTTTAATTTCTAAGATTTTCAAATCAGATGAGAAGTCATAAAATTAGAACCCCTGAGACAAATGCTTAACACCCCTCAGGACCACCTCACTTAAACCTTTCTAAACAGAGACGAGCTCAAAGGCCTCCATCAGAAATCTATTCTAAAGGTTAAAACATTCAGGAAAACTTCCCTGGATTTGGCATAAATCCCTCTTGATGCTTGCTGTAAGTTGATTTCCTCTCCTTTTTCTACAGGGAAGATGGAAAACAGCTGTTCAACATCCCATTTCAGACTACTTTTTCTTTCCTGTCAGCCCCCCCACCCCCCATGGGAGAAGTGTAAACACTGCAGGTGACTCCAAAATCCAGCTGGCCCATGCCTGATTATCCACAGGCTGGGTGAGCCTGGCCCCATTTGTGCCTCCTGCAATGACATCATTAAACTGCAAAGGCCCCAAGAAAAGTTCCTTACCGGAATTTGTGAAATTTTAGAAGTCCACTGCTTACAATCTGTCCTCAGGTATAGTCAAACAACAAACATAGGCCAGTTTCAAGTAATTTGCAGTAAGAGCTGTAAAGAAGTTAAGCAGCACTGTCCTGCAGTCAGGCCATCCTGATCTTCACTACTGCTCTACCCCACGTGGCAGGGTGTTGAGTGCACCTTGGCATGAAACATGTTCAAACTGCTTGGTGATCTTTATCATGCACTTCTTGAGTTTCTTGTCACTGACGCAACTTTCTGGATGTAAGCTAACTTTAGAAATGCAGTAACTCTTTCAATACTGCAATCTAAAGCACTACTCGAAATCAAAGTGTCAATTTGTAGTCTGTTATTTCTTTAAATGAATAATCTCTACCAGATTCACAACATAATAGGCAGATCACATTTTACAACAAAGTTTACATAAGCAACCTAATGTTGTTACCTCCCACTTCAGGAATTGCTGACAAATATCCTCATTTTTCTTGCAATCGCCATTAGATTCCACAGTAAGTCAGTATATTGCCTGCCCACGTCATCAATAAAAATATTATAGACCCACAAGCTTGGTGAGCCGATTTCCTTTACAAATCCCTTTTAAGAGTTATGAAATGCTGATTCAACTTTGTTGTGGTATAACATCTGCATGTATTAAATGCCTGTTGCTTAGCAGCTAAGTTTGTTACACATGAGAAAAATACAAAAGCCTTGATTTAATCGACAAATACACATTTACAACTCTGCATCTGCGTGTGCGACAAATGATTCAAGTGGAAAGATTTAAATGGCAGCTTTTTTAACAACTGTGGACCCATTCAGTTTCTAGGACAAAAGCCTGGACATTAATTTAAACACACACAGGGAATTTTGCTATGATTGTCCTGTTATTTTTCACATTAACTGGGGAGAAAAGAGGCACTATTAATTCTATAAATGATACCAAAAATTTTTTTGGCATGGAGACACATACGCTCAGTTGCAAACTCACTCTGACCCTGTCTAGGAAAAGCAGGTGGACACAAATAACCTACAATGAATCTGTCACATATGTGTAATTGAGACTTAACTGCATATGTCTTTTGTTATAATTTTTAGAACAAGGCTATACTTACCTAATATTTATAACTAAGTAAGTCATGTTTATTATCAGTATCTTTACAGCTTCTAAAGCATTACTGAAGAGGCAAATTCTGTTCTTTCAGGAATTATTTAAAAACATTTAATAACAACACTAACCAAAATCATGTTTATGGACTATCTTCAGAGAGTTGAAACAAACAGAAATCCAGTGGCAATCTTTATGCACATTAAAATTCATGGTGTTATTCTGAATTAAGGACTGAACAAACTATTGCATTCACGAAATAAACACATGGCCTCAACAATCTTTTTTTCTCTTTCCAAATCCCTTTTCTTCTCTGTGATCTCCAACCATCTCTCTGAACACTCGGCCTCCTGCAGGTTTATAGTCTTCTGGGCATTTGAAAGATGATCTGGAATCTCCACCCTCAACAGGCTGGAGCCTGTCTAGATCGGCGGAAGTAAGCAACACACTGGTAAGGCACCCAAAGACCTGAGGCCAGCTAATGAGAACTGAGTGATGAGCCCAAGGCTCTGCAGGAATTAGAAGAGGCCCCACAATGGAATCCTTATGAGGCAGAGAAGAGATACAGAGTGGAAGAGGGGGGAGCTGTGGGGAGTGGTCTGTAAATGCCAGCTTACAGAAGCCTGAGAAGCACATGAGCATTCCAGGGAGCTGACAGCTCATGGACAGTACTATTAAAATGGATAATAAACTAGATCTGCAGGAAAATAAAATGCAAGAGTCTTTAATAACATAAATTTGGAATCATAAAGTCTGAAAAGGAGAATTAAACGTGCAATTTAGGTTCGTCTCATATTTAAGATAGGCCACGAATTACTTGTAAGATGATAAATGAATTGCTTTTCACAGTATTTCCATTTCCCCATCCCTAAAAAGAGAAGACACCTGCTCTACATCACTCTCCATTTTCACTAGGCTAAAACATGAAAATATTAGAATTATAAAAAAAAAATTAAAAAGTGTCAGGAAATTTTAAAACGCAAGTAGTCTTGTAGCTGTACAGATCCATGAGGGACTTTTTCTTTCCTTCTACTATCTAAACGCATATAAATTTGTAAGGAAGAGTTTATTCATCCTATGGCCCCTTTTTAAACCCAATCCACAATACTTTGATTCTCTTCTGAAACACTTCTCTGCCATCAGCTAACCGAACCACTCTTCTACGCATAACTAGAAGTTGTGAAACACTAAATTTAGATGGGTCAGAACTTGGGACTACAGTTATTTACTAATATATCTAGAAACAGTTTCTTAAAAAAATCCCACAATTATTTCCATTAAAATAGTATCCACTTAATCAAAGTTTAATTTTTAAGAGGGGATTCTCTACTAGAATTGGAAACTAGAGTTGGGAAGACTGCTTGAAATTCACCCATTTCTAATCACGGCTATCGCCAAATGGATCAGTGCCTCAAGAATACCTGATTTTAATCTCTACTTCCCATTCTGCTACTCACTCACTCCATGAACTTCACGGGGAAATTAATTTCTCCTTTTGGTACTCTGGGTTTATACACTTTCCGAATTCCCATGTTGGTGACTGACTCTTGGTTTAGAGGATTTTACTGTGCCATCCACACATCTGCTGGTGATCTGGTGACCCCCAAAAGCAGTTTTATTCTACACAGCACTACAGGGGAAGGGAACATAAGTCCAAGATGAAAACCCTAAGGCATCAGTAAGAACGGTCTTGGCCGTTCCTCTGCTTGGCCACTTCCTTTCAGAAGGTTGCTGGCCATCCAATCTCATCAGGTGCCTTCCCCTCCTTGCAGAAAAGTAAAGATCCAGCCCCTCTCAGCAAATGGAAAAACAGCATCCACTAGATGATGTTGCCTCGACCACAGGTTCAGCTCTCCTCAAAAGCCTGCCACACACACATCGCAGGATAAAGACAGTATCTCTCCTGTTACTGGGGTGGCAAAAAAGGACAAGTGTTTGCTCTACGTATTTAGGACTCGAGCATGCCAGTGGTTAAGTGCTGCACAATACATGCTGCAGCTACAAAATGTTAGTCTTTTACTATTCATTTCTTTACTCCTTTTGGAAACAAAGATTACTGATATAATTAAAACCCAGATTTAAATATTTTATCTTCCTTTATTCCTCTCCAATCATTTGTTGAAATCATAATGCTGAAAGGGAATCACGTAACGTCTTTCATGCAACAGCATGACCCAAGGCAGTAGAAATAAATACCAAAATAATCTACCAAAGATAACATTAAGGAATGTATAAATATTTTATTGTTTAGTTGCAGAAAGCAATTTCACCTATGATTCAGAACACCTTTCAGAGATTAAAAATTTCTTTACAATGAGGCATTGGGAAAGGCAGAGAAGCATCTGGGAAGAACGTCACCTCCTGGGCAACCACCAGGTCCTCTCAAGGAGCACTGTCAGATACGCCACTGGGAAGACCACAGGTCTCATTAAAAACCTGTGCAAACTAAATTGTAGACTAATTTTGTAAGTACAGAAGTAGATGCACACACAAATGTTAGTCACTATGATCGTCCTGACCTTATGTGGCCAATCTGACTTAGTAGAGGGTGTTTTACCACCTGGACCCTAGCCTCAGAGGGAGGAACCTTAAACAGTGTCTACCCAGCAGAACTGGTAAAGTCCTAATAATTTCTTCAGTGGCAAAGGCCTATCTATAGTGTGTTCTGTTGCCTTTCTCTTTGTCCAAGTTTTTTGTTGTTGTTGTTTTGTGAATTCTCTTACTTGGTGACTATCCTATCAATATATATATATATATATATATATATATATATATATATATATATATATTTAATCCTACCTGAGGATATTTTTTCCATTGCTTTTCAGAGTGGGAGGGAGAGAGAGAGAAACATCAATGTGTCATTGATTGGTTGCCTCCTGCAGTGCCCCCACCAGGGTAGAGATCGAGCCTGTAACTGAGGTACGTGCTCTTGGTCAGAATCGAACCCTGGACCCTCCAGTCAGTGGAACGACACTCTAACCACTGAGCCAAATCAGCTAGGTCTGTACTATCAATATTTCTTAACCTGAATGTAAAACTGTACTTTGTAGGTCACTGTTTTTATTGAACTAAAACAATGAAAGTGATCTGACATATACCAATCAATGAAAAATGATGCTTCGCAAGCTCCAGCTCTCCAAGGTGGACTTAGGTTTTCTGCCTTTCTACATCAGCAGCTCCAGGAGAGCTAGGGCAGTTTCTCACATACCTCCAAATGGCTCCTAAGTGACCAGCACCGTCTCGTGCTTTTTGCTGAAGCCACACAGATGGGTGACTAAACGATGGAGGCATCAAATTCAATCCTTTCTCCATTTTAACTAGAACACACTGCATAAAAGGACTTGTATCTGTTTGATGACTTTAAAAGAAAATAGTAGCACACAATAGGCAAATATTCAGATTGATAATCCCTTATTTTATTTCTTCCATGCATATTACACACATTTTTGTGATCCAATTTTAGTAGTACTGTCTGAATATTCTACAAAATATTACACATATTTCATTTCACAGGTTATAATTTACTGAGAAGTCCAAAAAACTGAGGAAAAGGTAATTTCTGGAAGATTAAATTCTATAATGTGAAAAATAGTTTAAAAACGGTTTTGAAACTATTTCTACCTGAAAATGTCAATTCTCCAATTTAATATAACATTAACTAAACCATGACTTTCTAAGCCATGACTAACGAAAAAAAATTTTTTAATCATTTTATTACACGAAGATCCCTAGAAACTAGAAGTGTCATTTCCTGACCTAAGGCATTCCCGGTACATGAGGTGCGCTCCCTGCTTCTAGGCAAGGGATTCGGTTTCAGCCCTCCGTGCCAGCCGCCCCATCAAACGAGCAAGTTCTCGGGTCACAAACTGAGCTCGGATTCCGGCCGCGAGGACCCTGAGCCCATGTGGCATTGCTTACAGAGCTTCCCCGCCTGCGAGTCGAGCGTCCCCCGGCAGGGGCTGCCTGGGGTGAGGTTTACCAGCAATTTCTCCGAGTGTCAGCCGAGCCTCGGGCGCTGGAATCCAGCGTCCGGGGGACGCCGCGCTTCCCCGGCTCCCGCGGCCGCAGAGGCCGGCTGCCAGCGCCAGGATCTGCACTCGGGACCCATCAGCCCGATGTGCGGGGAGATGCAGGGAAAGGACACGAGAGGCTGTGCCACCCATCCAGCCAGAGGGATGCCCGAGCCCGCGGACAGTCCGGGAAACCGCTGGGCCAGACCCGACGCCCAGAAAGCAACTCCCGGCTCTTACCGTGGGCCGGGCTCTGCGCTGGGCGCTCCGGAGGTGGTAAGGGGCGAACGGCTGGCCCCGAGGCTGCCCCGCCAAGCCCACGGCTCGGGCTCCAGGTCGCGCGCACCCTCCAGGCACCGCCGCGCAGGGCCCGGGCGAGCAGCCCACCGCGCGAGGCGCCCGGCTGGAGACGTGGCTCCGCGCCTCCCGCCGCCCGCCCGCCCGCGACCCGGGAAGAAAGCTGCGCCGCGCGGGGCCCAGAGCGGCGCCCCCGCCCGCCCCGCCCGCCCCGCCCGCGCCCGCGCCCGCGCCCGCGCCCCTCGGCTCACCGCTCCCCGCCGCGGCTTCGTCCCCTCGGGCGTCGCCTCCGCAGCCTCGGCTCAGCGCCAGAGCCCCTTCCCGGCGCCCCTCCCTCCAGGGCGCGCGGCGCCCCCGGAGCCAAGCCCTCGGCGCGCCCGCCGCGCCATCCGTGCTGGTGGGCGCCGCGCCGCGGGATGCGCCGCTGCAGCCTTGGGTGGCGCTTCTCCGAGTCGGGCGGGCGGGGGCGGGCGGGGTGTGGGCGAACCCGGAGGAGGGCGGGGCGCGGCGGGCGCCCGGGCTCAGCCGGAGGGAGGAGGAAACCGCAACGTCACCGGAGCCCGCGGAGGCGAGGACGGGGAGGGGGAAGTGGGGACCCCCTCCCCCTGCCGGACCCCGACCTCGGGCCGCCGGCTTCGCGCTCCTCCCCTCCCGGGGCGCGCGGCTCGCGGTTGCGCGCGGCCTTCCTGCGCGCTCCCCCGCCCGCCAGGCCTCTCCGCTCTAACGTGCTCTGGGAGTTTCTAATGACCCGCACGCTTCGGTTCCACTCCGGAATCGCCCCAACCCACAGATACTTTTGGAGCACAGGGGGAGGAGCTGAGGCTTCCATGCAGGCGAAGACCTGCCGGGAAACGTGGAGAACCTTACGGGGGGGGGGGGTGCCCACTCCTCTCGTCTTCTCCAAAGTGGTTACCCCTTTTCTCCCGCATTCGGTTTTCCTCTTCTCAGAGAGAAGGCAGAAAACCACCTATTTAGAAGCACTTCTTGCCTTAACTGTACCAACCACATACGCTAAATTGGAAACACAGAACCCTGCAAACGGAATGGATTTTAATCGCCAAAGGTAAAGAGTCGGGAACAGAGCATTTAATGTCTGCAGCTCGCAAGAGGAAATTCCATCCGTCTTATCTCCTAGGCTGTGTGGGTGGGTAGGGGAAAGGGAGAGGAGAGCCTCATCCATCTGGGCTCTGCAGCCTCGGTAATCACACAGCTCCCTTGGAGAGGTTTCGTCAGTTCTCTTAAAAGCAGGCACTGCACCAACATGGCTCTGTAGAGGTGTCAGATAGGAACCAGGCCATCACCTCTCGGCTAACTTGCCTCGGTGTTAGCACGCAGTTAACCTACCAGAGGCAGACAGTGCAGGAGTGACAGACGGACTTCACTCTTTAGACGTGAAGATGTTTTACCTGAGAGTTTTTCCATTTGCTGCAAAGTGCTTTGAGCTCTAAAGAGCCACCTCCATCCACTCCCCGTGTTCAGAGGACCTCCAGACCTACCGAGGAGTTTCCATTAATTAGGCCACATTCGATTTTTATGCTTCTCTTAATAAAAAATTGCATTTGAAGAGAAATTCGGTACAAACAGGTTGAGAGGAAGTGGTTTTGTTAAATTTTTGAAATGTTTACTCAGCTAAACCACTCATTTGCATAAACTTCCAGATGTTTTAGAGGTGGCCTGTGTAATGCAGAGGTACAATACCTTCATGGAACAGTTATAGCTTATATTTGAGAGTTACAGTGCTTCATGCCAGACACTGTGCTAAGGGATTTGCATGTATTAATTAAAATGTTAGAGACAATTGTGAAAATGCCTAGTTGTAGTATGTAACCCATAAGTGTCCATTTCTAGTTATCTTCTCAAATTTGGAAGAGACTTTAGAAAAAAAGCATCCGTTTTGATTGATTTAACCTCTCAACAAGTAGTCATCTAGCTCAATGATTCTTCAACCCAGAACATCAAATCAGCAGGGGAGCTTTGATAAAATGCTTTTTAATAGAGGCCCCGTACCAGACCAATAAATCAGAATCTCTAGGGTTAGAGTTTAAGCATCATCATTTTAAACGCTCTTCCCAGGTGATCATAACGTGCAACCAGTGTGTTGAGAACTCTTCAAAGGACGCAATAGTACCCACTGGCATGTGCTCCTTTACCGCCCCCTGTTGCCTTCAACTGACCTGGGAATCTACTGAATAAACACCCGCCCTTTGAGATGTGTTCCATACAGTACGCCTGCAAGATCTGCAATTTTGCCCTCTGGAGTCTTCCAGGATGCAATTAGCCTGGATTCTACAGGAAAGTGCTTCAGTTTGCCTGGGTACCTACCGACTCCACCAGCTTTTCCTCATCCCTTCTGAAAGCCCTTGGAAGGTGGTTTACTTTGCCATTATCCCTCTGAAAATCTGATCCCAAGAGCTGAATTCAGGCACAGACAACATACAGTACAAAGATATTTAGTGGCTTCCTTCTAATTACTATATTTCCCCAAGTAAATCCTGGAGCTATTATGGCAGTAATAATACCCTACTGACTCCTATATTACAATTTAATAAAACTCTCAAGCAGGAAAGTCTTTTCCACAACTGTTGCAAAACACACCTTCTCAACCTACACTTGTTACAATTTGTGTTTAGCATTTAACATGCTAATCGATTAAAATTCTGTTGTGCTAAATCAGGCCTCTTAGTTTGTAGACATGTTGGATATCACTGATGTAATGGAGTAATTCTAACTCCCAATTTCATGTCTTGTGTAAATTTGGTCTGTATGCCATGTCATCACTCCTCATTCTCAGGTGCCTTCCACGCCAGCTGAAACTGAATTAGCGTACTGTTGATGACAATGAGGACCCACATGTTGCTGAGTCATATTTTCATTCCTTGTCCTAGGGTAGCATCTCATGTGCATGGGTGCATGGCATCTTTGTGGAAATTAGAAGAAGGTACACCATCCTTACTCAGGCTGAGGGATTAGGAAAAAAAGACCTCTTCCTCCCAGGTAGAACCCTAAACAGCAGATGGGCTTTTGTCTATACACTGTGTTTGCTTTGCTGGTGTTGCAACATTGTCAGAAAAGAAAATGACTACTTAGTGAATTCTCATTAACTTCTGAATTTCTTCTTCCTTTCCTAAGTGCCCAGATATTACTTTAATAATAGGTTTATTAATTTTGCTCAGGATCTGTGAAAAGCCCCTTATCTTGGTTTCCAGAGTCAAGCTGCTCTTTTTTAAAACTCCTTTGCCCGCCTCCCGTCTTTCAGTGTTCATAGCCTTCGGTGCTGATTCTAGGTGAAGGTCCTACATATAGAAACTCTCCGTGCTGAGGTGTAACTTCTCTAGGCAAGAGAAGTTAAGCTTTAGGGAACTAGGATATTTTCTTACAGGTTCTTCACTTAGTGTTCAATTAACTCTTGTAAAGTTCATTTTATTCTTTCTGTTGAAATGGTTATTTTTTTCATGATGAGAAGAAAAAAGAGAATTCATTCTGGTTTTTCCACGTATCCACTTATCCCAAGCAAGGGCATCCTTTCTATGTTCTTCTTACCCAAACAAAAAACCTAAAAAGTATATATATTTTTGTTGTCCTTAGTTTATTCTTGGGTCTAGCCTAACAGATCCCAATCTTACAGGGATGTTACAAATATGTGGTTTCTGTTCTCTTGCTTAGTTATAATTCATTAAATTAAACTCAAATTTGCCCTTTAGGTTTTACTAACCAGCGAGCCGGTAGTCTATTTGTAAAAAGCCGCCTTACCCTACACCTGCAGGGTTCATCCTGAGTCACTGAAGAGTTGCGATCCTTTTGGTTTGCTCAAGCCCATTGCCCTATACTTGTCCTTACTCACTCAATGATAATCTCAGCTTCCCCTTCCATTTCTGGGCATTCAGCTCTGGCCAGATATTCACTAAGGCTTCTCCATCCCTCCTTACTCGGGCCTGCTGCCTCCCTGACTTTTCCAGTGCTGACCTGCTTTTCTCCATGACTGAGGCTGCTCTGCTGCTACTGCTTCATCTCCAGGTGACTCAAGCTTCCTGAACTTAGTTTTTTCATCATTAAAAGCAAAGGAGACAACAGGGTTGGAACTTGAGAGTATTGTGCAAAGTGAAATAAGTCAGATGGAGAAAGACAAGTACCATAGGATTTCACTCATTTGTACAATATAAAAACAATGCAAACTCAACAGCTTGGCAGTTACCAGAAGGGAAGAGGGTGGGGAAAGAGCGGAAAGGGGAAGGGGTCATTTGTATGGTGATTGACGGAAACTCGACCTTTGGTGGTGAGTACGCTCTAGTGTATACAGATGTCAGATTATCATGTTCTACACCTGAAACTTATATGTTATAAACCAGTGTTACCTCAAGTAAACAAAACAAATAAACAAAAGGGAACATTGACCTCCGTTCTTAATCGTAATTGCATTGCACCTTCCATACCCCAGTCACAACACACAGTTCTTCAGGTCTGTATTTCCTGGGCTTTCCATCTGACAAAGCATTACCTGTGCCAGGGACTTCCACGCGTTTCATTTTACTCTCCCAGGCGCCTTCGGTTTTACTATGCTCATTTGACTCATGAAGAAACAGAGGCTCAGAAAGTTGAAGTGAATTTCCCAAGGTATAAATGGCTCAGACCACATATGATTAAGTTTTCTGATATCAAATCCAGGCTCTTTCCATTAAACCACTCGGCCTATACTAGCTTTTTATCATCTAAAGCCCCACCTGCAGTTTGAGTGTCCTGGCCTCAGGTAAAAGTTATTCTCCTTTAAAAAAAAAAAAAAAATTATATATATATTATATATATATATATATATATATATATATATATATAATTGATGTCACAGAGAGGAAGGGAGAGGGAGAGAGAGACAGAAACATCAATGATGAGAGAGTCACTGATTGGCTGCCTCCTGCATGCTTCTGACTAGGGAGGGACCAAGCCCACAACCCCAGGCATGTGCCCTGACAGGAAATTGAACCGCAGTCTCCTGGGTCCTAGGTTGATGCTCAACCACTGAGCCATGCCCAGCCAGGCTTATTCTTCATTCTTGGTTGACTTTTGAAATGGATGATTTGTATATCACCTCCTGATTTATTTTAAACTACCCAAGATGTCCCATACACCTACCAAATTATAGCACAATTCTCTGGATGATTATTGATATTTGATACAAAAGTGATTATCGATGTTTGCCAAATGAATGAATGAAATTAGAAGTTTGCTCTTTTCCTCAGAGTTATGAAATGGGCCAAGAGGAGTTTAAGCATTTAATATTTCTTAAACATGGTTTTTGAGACCTGTAAAGAACTGTAGGCATCACTGAGGAGTTAGAGGATGAATGTTTATTGAGGCTTAATTTAATCTGGTGACTCCTTATAATAGATGCTTGGAAAGTATTCAGTCCTCCCCTTTTTACCAAATTCTGGCTTTCTCCAGAAAAGTGCAATAAGGAAGAATTGTGTGAAGAAGGTTCTAAGGACAAGTTCAGGCCCAGGAATCTGATTTCCCAATGTCCATGTGCTATTATGATGTGCTAAAGAAAAGAAATAAGTGCAACTTCTCTTTTCATGCACCCCACTCACAATCCTACTACAAACAAGTACAGATTACACTGGGTTCGCACGAGTGTGAAAGCCATTCTTTATGGGGTGTTATGCTCACGTATTCACGAGGAGATATGGAGTTGCTCCAGCAGTATTCTGTAGTGGTAATTCTAACCCTGGCTGCATGTCAGCATTACCTGGGGAGTACCTAAAACACACCAGTGTTTCAGAAATTCTGATTCAATTCTTTCCAGAATGAGCTGCAAGCAACCCATATGATTTTAGATACCAGGTGTTCCAGTCTGCAGCCAGTTAGAACCAATAATCCACAGCCATGATTCCGAAACTTTGCTGGCCATTAGAACCATCTGGGAAGAGCTTTGAGAAATTTTGATGCCCAGGCTGTAGCCTGTATCAATCAATAATCAATAATGACTGGGGTGTGTAAGCCCTGTGATTGCAATATACAGAAACTTTGGGAACCTCTGTTCTAAAGGAATGTTACTAAGCAGGCACTTGAACCAAATGAAGCATTAGGTTTAGACACTATGTTACTTGCCACATTTGTACTGGTTTAGTAATTATATAAAATATTGTGAAGATTGGTTTTTATTTACACCAGTTCACTAATATATTTATTTCTAAGTACTTTTGTCAGATAAGCAGTTTGGGGAAGTAATACTTGATTTCAGTATTGCCCGAGCTAGTTGAGTTTCTGGTGAGAGCTCTTCCTGTCTTCTTGCTGTGTCCTCACAGGGCCTTTCCTTGGTGCTTGCACACGTAGAGAGAGAACTTTCTCCTCTTCTTATAAGGCCACTAGTCCTACTGGATTATGACCCCACCCTTATGACCTTATGTAACTTTTCTTCCTAAAAGCCCTATCTCCAAATACAGTCACACTGGGGGTTAGGGCTTCAACTTATGAATTGGGGCAGAGGTGGGGGTTTGGGTGGATAATTCAGTACATGGCACTTGGGATTTTGAAAAATTTCAGACCCAGTCCCAGATCTATTGAATTAGATTCTCTGGGAGTAAGGACCAGGAATCCATGTTTTAACAAACTCTACTGGTGATTCTTATGCATAGTCAGGTTTAAGGATAACTGGCCTAGGCCACTTGTTTTACACTAAGCTGCACATTGAATTACCTGAGGAATTTTCAAGCCTTTGATGCCTAGGGCCCAATTCCATAGATTTAAAAAAAAAATTATTTATTGATTTAGAGAGAGAGAGGCAGGGAGAGAGAGAAACATCAATTTGCTGTTCTACTTATTTATGCATTTATTGGTTGATTCTTGCCTGTGCCCTGACCAGGGATCGACCATAACCTTGGTGTATCAGGACGATGTTCTAACCAACTGAGCTACATGGCCAAGGCATAGGTTTTTTATTTGTTATAGGATGCTCACGCTAAGCAAGTTTTAAAGCTTGCAGGTAGAATCCAGGGGTAATTATAAAAAACAAGCAAACATAATATGAATATTTTGTAAGTCTCAAAACTAGCCTTTAAATATTTTCTGCATCTTTCAACAAATAAGCATTACCAGGAAATTACAAATGAAATATCAGAATACACGTCAAGATGTGACTTTCTTTTCACATGCAGACACATAGCAATACTCCTTCTCTACAAGCAAGTTTATAAGTAAAAAATAATTTGTGGGGAACTGTTTGAAAATAATGCTACAAATGAATTTTGCTCTTTTTGGATGCCATTAAGAATGACCATGGCCTAGCAATTTAACCTAAGAGATGTTGCCTCACAAATCAGTGTATATAATTTTATCAGAAAAACTAGCTACATCAACACTTAGAACCACAGATGAGCTGAGATTGACAAACACTTGAGAAAAAGAGGAAGTATAATAAAATTCTGGTTTGTAACATTGCAAAACTCCAAGGTGTTTCCACTTAACCACATACCTTGTATTGAAATGAAAGTTCTGTATTACAGAGTTTCTACTTTGAGAATTGTGCTAACTTTGGTATGTCCCTAATTTGTAAATGTCATTCTCTGAAAGCCAAGAAGCTCCTGAACTTTATGAATATTAAAACAGTATTTTATATATAAGAAACAAGATATATGACTATAGTAGCTGAAATAAAATTATACACAGGAAGAAAGATATATTTCAATTTGATCATGACTGCTGACAATGACTTCTGAAAGTCAAAATTCTGATAACAATGGTTATTGTTAAATTGCATTTTATTACTAAGAAGCTGAGTAATATATACTGTTCCCTTTCAGTGAGGGAATTGCTAAAGTACCATTGTAAACATATATTTTTTTTGTTTTTATTGAAGCAATGTCAGAGCTTATGTATTTCCTTAGTTCAGAAATATAAAAGAAAGTTTTTCTTGCCGGCTTTTCCAGGAACTGTCAGCAAAATGCTCATGTCTTCTTTCCCCTAGAAGCAGAATAGTTCTAAATGATGGATAAATTAGAAAATAAAAATTATTTTTAGCCTCTGTCTTTGTAGGTGGCTTTTGTTACTTCGACACTGAGATGACAAATGATGTCTCAATTATTCTGCATCAGCAATTAAACATGTGCCAGAGTCTACATCCTGATTGTGTGACTGAAGTGTTCAGGATTGTATAGGAAAGACTATTTCTCATGATACTGTCTTCTTTAGGAATTATGCTCTGCTTTATATAGCATTATAAAGTTTTCACTTTAAATTTCTGTTACTTTTTGGTGTTCCTACTGCTCAGAAGTATAAACAAGTCTCATTGACTACTGACTTCCAAGTACATGCTTGAAATATGATACATGAAAGACAGTGTTTGAACAGGTGCCTGGATTCTTCTACAACCTCTTTCATTTAACGCACCATTGACAGTGCACAGTAAGGCAAGGCCTTCGAGGAGCTGACATTCTACCTGCCTCTTTGGCTGGGTGGCATCAGTGAGGAGGAACATGAGCCAGGTCTGGCCCAGAGAGACTGGGTCCCTCCAGGTAAAGGTCTCTGATAGTTTATCTAGGTGTCCTTAAAACTCAGTATTAGCCCCTTTTTAATGTCTCTATGCACGGTTTTAAAAGGACCAAAAAAATGGGAGTTGTGGGAGGAGGAACTTGTAAAAGAAGAACATCATCATATATGTAAACTTACAGGAAGTGTTCCCTATTTAATTTACCAAGAAATCATATGACTTTTTAGAGTCCATCTATTTCTGATAATTCCCTTAAGACAGCTTTTCCTCATACCCTTTTTAAAAAATAAAAACTAATATAGATAGCGAGATGGCAGTTAGGTAGATGATAAAGATACAGAAATATGTATAAAATAAAGCCTGGAACCAATGTTTATATTTTTGTTTTAGTATATTTTATTTAAGAAAGACTTACTTTGATCAACTAAATAGAATTTAAGACCCACTAATGGATTGCAACTTCCAGCTTAAAAACATTGCATGGGGTTCTCGTGTACATGTAGAAAGATATTTTTCGTGTTTACTATCAAAGTTTAAGAGTACAGACCTCTAAAAAGTATGAAACTGAAAGTAGCCTCTGACCTCATTCACAACTACATAAATCTGACTGTTAAACACATAAGATGCCTTGATGCCTTAGCCAAACAAGACGTAGAGGCATCTTGCCTAAAAGCAAACACCGGATGTGGCATTTAGAAACCTGGTCATACTAGCAGGAGAAGGGAACAGTAGTAAATACATATGGTTTAAAGCAATACACTACCTTTAAGATTTTCCCGAAGGTCACACAGATCTTCTAACAGGAAGACAGTGTGTTTATGAGGCACATCAATACATTTTTGCAATTGTTAGAGGGTACCATGGGTTCCCAACAGCCTAGAAGTCATCAGCTCGTCAACAAGAAGGTCCACATGGATGATCATGAGTCATCAGTTCCTGCCACTGGGAAGGATATGTCCAAGGACTGCCTGTCCCAGAACTCACCCATCATATTCCCTTACTACCTCATCTCAGGTTTTTAATAACGAAAGAGTAGCTCTCTCTCTCATCAAAGCTAGAGACTTTTAAAAACTCTTCCTACCTCCTCCATTTATAAATAATTGTACAGTAGTATATATACCAGCACAGGCTGCAGTTGGCTGTTGCAGATGGTGCTGATACTGTGACCTCTAAACATGCCATCTACTGATTACTATTTTTATTCCTTTTCATAGAATGACTATCTCTACGGTCAGAGAGAATCAGCAGCAGTAAAAGACACTTATACATGATGAGGGAAAGAAGGCTCTGACAAGAAATTTTTGCTGCTTTTGGATACAGGGCTTTGGAGCCAGGCCAAGAGGACTTAACCTGCCTTCTGCCAGCAGCCAGACTTCAACTAGACAGTGAAAAACTAAAATCAGAAAGCATTTTGTGACCTGGTCTTAAGAAACCTTATAACCAGATTTATTCATATTCGTATTTGCCTGGGGCATTTAATTTATCGGTGACTTGGGTTAATTACTCCCTATAAATTCTACACTTGACAGCTTAGCTTAAACCTAAACAATCCAGAAGGATATATATTAAAGTACAAAGACATCAGTCAGGCATTTCTCTGCATCATCACTGACTTTGACACACACACACACACAAAAATGGATTTTCATACATTTTGGGACATGTATGTACATGGATCTCAATAGGCTTAAAATCACCCAGGAAAGTAAGTCACTGGAATACACCATTCAGAGCAGCAAATATTCCTGTTGGTGGTCGGGGGATTCTAGAAATATTTTGTTTGCTACCAATAACACTATTTTTTTAAAATTCTCAAGTAGTTTATTAAAGAGGGAAGGAAAAATATTTTTTGGCTTTAAAAAAAAAAGTCTTATATAAGCAAGGCTCTGCTGATGCCGTGTAAAAAATAACTTGTTTTTATGGCTAAAGGGCAGGAACCAGGGAATGGCTCACCACCCATCAGCATTTGATCTTTCTGAAGAGCAAAGTAGTACTGGGAAAGAAAGAAGGAACATTGTTTTGCAGATGCCAAAGGAAACCAAGATGTAGTAAACACTGGGGGGAAAAACATTATTAATGAATTTCAAAGGTTCACGCTTCTCAATTAGCTCAAAGTGGTTATTTTTTGGGCCATGCTTTTAAACATTGCTAGGATCTCACTAAAATCGTAGCTATGTGTGGAGTCAAAACTGATCATAAATATGAGACGGTGAAAAGGGGGTACATCGACTTAAGGCCCAAATATGGCTCTTTAGTCATGAATTTTGGAAGCACTAGCCATGCAGACAAAATCTGGTGAGCAGAGACTGCAGCAGGTCTGAGGGTGGTGAGCTTTTGTGTGCCTCAGAATTGTAGAAACTCCGAAACAAATTCAGTGTGGCTACTGCAGCCAAACATGGACAGCATGAGACAGAGAAGCTAGCACCAGATGGGGATCCAGGGATGCGGGACTCAGCGACATCCTGGCTGTCATGACCTCAGGTAAACTGAATAAACCACTTCACCCACTTGGTGCCAGTACCCCTCACTTATGAAATGAAAAGGTTGTATCATATACAAGATTCCTTGAACTTTAAAATTTTATGGTTCAAAGTTTCTAAGCTGTGGGGCAGATGCCTTCTAGATTAGGATTGTCCAGCAGAAATATAATGCAAGCCACATATATAATTTTAAATGTTTACTAGCTACATTAAATATGTAAAAGAAACAGGTAAGATAAGATTTAGAATACTTTTATTTAACCTAATATGTCCAGAATATTGTCATTTCAACATGTCTGAAATCTCAAGTGACCACACACACTTCAAGTGCTCAATAGCCACATTTAGCTAATGGCTCCCATCTAGCATATTGTGCAGTGCAGGTCTAGAGAGTAAAGTTCTCAGGATGGGAGCAGGGGCTACATTTCTCTTTAATGCTCTGAACCATGGCTGCAAAGCCTGGCTATTCACCAAAATTACTGGAGGAACTTAAAAAAGTATTTCTGAGCCCACCCCAATCCTTGGGCATGGGTCATAGCTTAGAAAATCTCACTAGATAAGTCTGATGTGCAGCCAGTTCACAGCAGTGGGCAGGGCAGTGCTTGAAAACCCCTTCACTGACCTAAGCGAGCCTTCCTGTTGTTCAGAGGTGGGCGGAAAAAGGGAAGCAGTGGTCATGTTAGCATCTTCTCCAGAAAGTTATCAAGAGGACTATCTTCTATCTGTTGTGTGAGCTGGGAGATTTCAACACTAATCCTGGCAGCAAAAGGTGCTTTCAGTTATTGAAGGCAATTTAACTTTTTCAAGTTAGACTGTGTTAAAGAGCAATAAGCTGATGTTGCAGAACAAAGGAGACCAGATTCCACTGTGCCAGGACCTGTCTGACTGGTGACTTGATGGGGCTGCAGCTGTAGTTACAGATTGTTTTCGAGCCTGTTTAACGTTTGTGTAGGCTGGTTGCCCTCAAACTAGGACTGATTCTCACTTTCAGATGTCTTCAATTGAGTGGTGACAGAGTAGTTGAGGGAACTCATCAAAGTGAAGAGTCCCGTAATACTTTCCTATTTCTGACATGAAAAAATGGGTATATGTATTAGAAGTCTGCCTTCCAAAACTTCCAGAACTATTTAAGCATGAACAAAAGAGGCTACCCAGGAATTTTCAGAAAACACGTAAGTTGAAATTACATTGACTTGGCTTTAGTCAACGTTATATCAAAGGGAAAGAAAAGAAGTATCAAACTTACGTGAGGATATCTGTGGCCTAGTGGGAGAAAAGGTTTAAAAATACCAGGAGAAAAACAATAGGTGAGACCAATGTGGTGACATAGGAGAACCCAGCCTTTGTATTCCTACAAAGATCAACAATTAGACAGCTATCCACAAACAAAAATAGCTCTTGGAGTCCACTTAAAAAACTTTAGCATTACAGTGGAACCAAAAACCTGAGAATTGCCGCACAAGAAGAGAAGGAAGACGGTCACTCTGCCTGCACCCTCCCATGCCCAGCTGGCGTTGCTGAGTGCCAACAGGGAACTTCCCAGCTAGAAAGAGTCCCCTTCTCCTGGGAGGAAAAAGCTTACTCTGCCTTTGTGGACACTACACAAAGGTTCTGCTTTGCCCTACCCACCCAGTAAAGCTGAGACATACAGAAACAGCTAGGGGTAAGGGGAAAAAGCAGAAGCTACCAATAATAGCAGCCACGCAATAGTAGCGATTGTGATTCACAGTGACCTGTTCTGACGATAACCCTTATGATTCAGTGTCTGAAAGCTGCTTACACCTTCTCTAAAACCATTCCTACAAATCTCAGTACATGGCATATGATTATATTTAGATTGATACTAAGATTTTATTAAACTTATAATAACTATCAAATTATTTTACATTGACAATTAAAAATCACAAAAAGCAAGCACCTTTATAGACAAGCTCTCATTAAAAAAAGTATAAAATAAATTCCTCTGAGTCCTTTTATTTACACCATGACGGTAAGTGTCCAATGGCTAGAGATAGATCTATGTTCAAATAACAGCTATACACTTTATTTGCCATATAACCTCAGCCAAATCGCTTAGCCTCCCCAAATCTCAGTTTTCTGGGGATGTTAATGCCCATGTTGTGAGGTTATGAGTATGAAACAAAGAATGTAAAGTGCTGGACACAATGACAGGCAGAGTAAATGCTCAAAGGTAGCTATTATGATTATCGAAACAAAGGCTATTAAGGGGACCTACTGATAAGACATTTATGGGATTTTTCTGGAAATTAAGAAGGCCTTTCTGAAAAAAAACACATTTATTCCTCATAACTACCCATAACATAACAGATTTACTTGGAATACTACAAAGTAAAATATCCCTAAATTTTCCACCCAATATTACCTCACACTCACACACACGTGCATGATGCTATTTCACCACCACCCTGCGAAGCCTTTTTATTTCTCTAGAGGAAAAGTAGAACACAAAGTTCCTTCTCTAAACCACAAATTAGAGGTCATCATCAGTTCATGTGGGAAAATATCCATCAGTGTTTATACACACAGAGACCCACACACATACACACTTCCGTGTATACACATAGACACAAACACACTCCTATGTATATCTGAAGTATAACTTAAGTAAAAACCTTGATTTTAGTTAATATAACAGGATGAGTTGGTAGGGAAGCTCAAGCACTTACGATGACCACAAGGCTCATGCCTCTGTCCCTGATGGACTTTTCTGACAAACACATTCCATACTCCCACAAATCATTCTGGCAAAAAAAAAAAAAGGGAGAAAAAGAGAGCAGGGGGGTGGGGGTGGGGGGTAGGGGAAGAAAAGAGAAGGGGGAAAGGACAGAGGAAAGGAAGGGGGAAAGAGAGATTCCATGTGCAGGGCATGTGTGTTTGTTGGGTTGGCAAGCCAGGTCAATTTTGGGAAGCCAATTTTTTGCCCACCCAGAGCTTGCCCAGACTAAGGTATGTTGCAAAACAGTGATTTTTCTGCCAGGCATATTACTGGAGTGAGTGGAGTTCCAGACCTGACTAATGTTTTCTTCTTGCCCTCTTACTTCTTTAACACAAACATCTGAGGCTGTGGTAGTTTGAAGTGTGCTCCTCAAAGCATCCCAAAGCTCCTGCTTTTTATTTTTTATTTCCTTGATGTTTACTACCTAGTTCAAGAGCTACTGACCTCTGCTCCACCCAGCACTAACTCTGTTGATTTTAAATCTCTTTGCCTTTCAGAACCACCATTCCAAGCACAGCTACCTCCATGCAGAGTCTAAAATTAGAATTAATGACCCATCCCAATTCAGCACCACATTGAGAGATTCCTCTAAGGCAGGTACTTCATCATTTGAGGCAGCCCGATGTCTTGGGAACTCTTATGACTGAGAAAAGAAATAGCTATGACTGGCCATTTTAGTTGAATTGATCCTTAGGCATAGTAACAGGACAAGCTAAGGTCTGAAAGGATTGGTTGTGCCAAGGAAGCTACATGTAGATAGAATATAGTTGATTCACTTAAACATTCAGTAAGATACCACTATGAATTGATATGTATTCCAAGAACATATAAACACCTAAACTCATGAAATGCTATAGCTAGACATCTAGTCTGACCTTTTCGTATTACATATTTATAGACAGAATTAAGATCTGGAGATTTTAACTTCTCCCAGGTCATGGGCAGAGATTGGAATGAGCTTTGATTACAGTTCAGTGGAAACTAAATGCAAGCAAGGAGGTTACAGACAATTAGTAAAGATTTAATGATGGGTCCCGGCCAGTGTTCTCAGTGGTTAGAGCATTGGCCCGCCCACCAAAGGGTTTCGGGTTCGATTCCCAGTCAAGGGCACGTGCCTGGGTTGTGGGAGCTGCAGGAGGCAACCAGTAGATGTGCCTCTCTCACATTGATGTTTCTCTCTCTCTCTCCCCCCGCTCCCTTCTACTCTCTCTCTGAGGAGCAATGGGAAAATTATCCTCTGGTGATGACAACAACAAAAAGATTTAATGATGGGACTTAAAGTTCTCATAAGCTAAAATGTAGCACTCTGGGATAGGAGAACTGCAATCACTAGAAAGATGTCTAATAAAATGTAAGAAACAACTGTCCAGGTTCTATCAGAGATGGAACGAACATTCCTTCAGACTTCTGTCTCCATTCATAACGCACCAGAGAGTTACAAAACTCAAATACCTAAATACCCTGAGATTAGAACTGGAGTACACTGACAGAGAAGACTATTCTAATTAGCAAAGGCTAACCATTTGAATTAAACTGATAATCTTGAGTTTCTAAAATTATATACTTCAGGACTCTGGATGCATGAAATATAATCCAAGATGGTCAATAATCCTTATTCTTTTTTCTGTGGAACACTACTAAAAATTTTAGTATATGTGTAGCTATTTTATGATGGGGCAAAAATAATGAAGTTATCAATAAATAAATATTACTATAAACAGAATGTAATAAAAGGTAGTTGTGATATATTTAGTCAATAAGAACACAGTACTACAATCAGCTATCCAATGTTTTCTAGGAATCTAAATGTTAATAGGTTAACAACTTAGTAACACTTTTCTTAAAATAAAAGGTAAAAGTTTTAATATGTGAAATGGAATATCAGATTTATTTTTTACCTTCTACCATGCTCAAAACAGACCTTTTGTTTTCTCTAAAAGGTACCAGCAAGGGTTACTCTGTTGCTGCTGGGAAAACTGGGTATGGGATAGTTGGACTGAGATCAGATGACTGCTCTGTTTAAAGAAGGGATCTGAGACTGGATTTGTGAGACGGGGAATCCAGCAAGAGGAAAACACATCTCTGTTATAGGAAAGTTATTAATGGTGTTCACTGCTTGGAACAAAAGAGAAAGGTAGACAAAGAACCAAATTTGTGCTTAATCACAACAAATGCTCTACTAAACACTATGTAAAAACAAACTACAGTATCAATAATATCAGCCAATTTGAGTAGCTTCTGACAATTGAGCAAGCTTTCTTTTCCAGGACTGTAAGTTCTATGTCAAGTAATATAATGCAGAACAGAGAATGGAATGTTTCATGAAAGGGAAGGACTTTCAGGACTTATTTTTATCTGAAAGGAAGACATGCCAGGAAAACCTTTATACAATGAAATAGTCTATCTTCATTATGTCTAAAGTCATGGAAAACACCCAAATATTGCCCTAGCTTTTTTTTTTGTCTCCTTACTTGGAGGAAGAGTATATAACAGTCTACATGTTTAGTTAAAATACGTGTGGAGCCCAGCTGGGCATGGCTCAGTGGTTGAGTGTCGACCTAGGATCCAGGCGATCAGGGTTCGGTTTCCGGTCAGGGCACATGCCCGGGTTGCGGCCTCAATCCCCAGTGACTCTCTCATCATTGATGTTTCTATCTCTCTCTCCCTCTGCTGCCCTCTCTCTGAAATCAATAAAGATATATGAGAGGAAAAAAAACAAAAAGACACACGTGTGGAACACAACTCCTCTTTGAGACAGAGGGCGTGCCTGATATTTAGAGAGCCGTATATATTGCTGTTTAAGAAACAGTCTTAAATATCATCATCACCAACTGAATACAACACAATGCCCGACTGGGTTCATCACCCCCTCAAAGAATTGACAATTGTGTTGGTAGATTTTTATATGATAAGGGGCTAATGAGGGTCCTGTTTAATCCCTGGGATGAATGGAAGTTCAAGGCCCTGAAAGTTCTAATTGTGATTTTCAGATTGGCTTACCTAGGGTTCTCTGGGGTAAGCTTTTGTGATGTGAAAGTGAAACATCAAGTTCCTTTCTCAGGAGAATGAGTTTTGATGTAATTATGCTTCTTTAAATGAAGTTTATTGCTACGGGAGTTAGAGAGTAGATGGTTTCCACTCTGTGAGTAAGTAGGTAGGTCATGGAATAATGTAGATCGATATTCCATTGACCTTCTTACAATTTCTCAACCATATCCTCTTGAATAGTTTTATATGTATATAAAATATTAAGAGAGAGTCATTGATCAGCTGCCTCCTGCACGCCCCCTACTGGGGATCAAGCCTGCATATGTCCTGACCAGGAATCAAAACTTGATCTCCTGGGTCATAGGTTGATGCTCAATTGCTGAGCCACACTGGCTGGGCCAAAGCACTTATTTTTAAAACCAGCTATTTACTTCAAAGTAAACCATGTTTAAGAATTAAAGAAAAATATGGCAGCAATGAATCAACCAATAGAAAATATTGGTAAGGTGATACAATTTAGAAAAAAACAAATGTATATTCTCAGCTTGAAAACTGAAATAAAAATTCACTAGAAGGGTTCACTAGCAGATTCAAGATGGCAGAAGAAAGCATCAGTGAACATTAAGAAAAATCAGGAGAGGTTATTCAAGCTTAAGAACAGAGTCCTATAGGACAACAGCAACAATAAGTGTTCCAACATCCATGTAACAGAGTTTCACAAGAAGGGAATGAAAAGAGGACTGAAAAAATTTTGGAACACCCCCCCCCCAAACTTATCAAATTTGATTAAAAACATTAATCTGCATATACAAGAGGCTTAAGGAACCCCAAGTAGATAAACCTTCTTTATGAAATTCTCCTCCCTGGCTTTCTGTGATTGTGTACTCTCATGGGTTCCCTTACACCTCCATAGCTATTCCTTCCTTATATACTTTTCTTTCTCAGTCTTTTCCTCCTCAGTGAGTGTGTTTTAAAATCCCATGCAACTCTTACCTTTCTGTACTGCACACTCTCATACAGAAATTCTGTCCATTTTCATAGATTATCAGAAAAGAAATTTTCAAATCTTATAACACGGCTTCTGTGTTGCCATTGCCTAAATACCCCTTTTTGCATGTTTTACTGGCCTCCTAAGTGCAGAATAGAGATTCTTCGTTTGCTGTTACATATTTCTATAATAGCATTAACATGAAGACGGGCAACAGACAACCTGAGACCTCAGTTATCTTTGACTTTCCTTCTCCCCCAACTTTACTCAGTTGCTAAGTTCTTCCAATTCTTCTGACATTTCTCTTCCTTTCTATTCATTTCCCCTGCTACTTCCCCAGTTCAGGATTTCATTATTTTCTCACCCAGATTGATCTGACAGCAATAACCGGCTTTCATGATCCTGTTCTCTTCTCTCTTTAATCCATCCAAAACATACTAGTCAGATTAATATTCCTAAAGCATAACTCTAATAATTTCACTCCCTGTTAAAACACAGAATGATAGTTTTCCATGGCTCAAAAAACAAAATCTTAATCTGTTAGAAGGACATTCCTTTCTAAAGTATATTTACCACTTCCCTTCACCGACCCCAAATTCCAGTTGTGAAAAAGTTTGTAGACTTTTTCAATGCAACTGAAGTAAACCATGAAGTTTAAAGAAAGAGAAAGAAAAAAATGGGGAAAGGGGTTATAATTTGTGGGTGGGTACATGTTTCCTGACAACTTGTTAATGTTCTAAGATTTAATATTATGTAAGCTCTTGGAAGGGTGGAGTGGCCCCATCAGCTACAGGAGATAAAATGTTCAGGACACGTGGCCATGGAATATGGTGAGCAGATGAACAGGACTGGGGTGGAGGAGACCCACCCTGGACTTTTTCAACCAGTTACAGACAAGAAGACAAACTAATACATCTACTGAACAAGGAGCATGTTACTAGTAAATGGATCCAGATGAACAGAGCTTCTAGCACAGGGCACATGAAATAAATATAACAAAGATTAGAGCAAACATTTCTGGGATACTCAGTTTTGCTATCTGGAGACATAGAGGAGCTTGCACTTCCAGACTGACCTGATCAAGGATATCTGGGCAAGCCCTCTAAGGTCTAGAGACCCTTGAAAATAGGAAGCTGAAGAATCTTGATTAACTGGCAAGAAGCTGTTTTTATAAACATGCTGCTGCCTGCACAGTGCTTTGCTGAAAAATAGAAAAAGCTTTCTGTCACTCTGCAGCTTTGTGAATGGAATAAGATATCTAGATTTTGCAAATTCAGTAACAAAAACTCTGCAAATGCTGGTTAGGTATGGGTCAATTGTTAGCTAAACCATATCTTTGTACTTATGCCAAAAGTAATCTTTGGTTTATTCTACGAATTATAATGAACTCTGAATTCATAGGATCTGAACTGAAAATGTTTTACTATGAAAAGATGCATGCTAATTAAAGATAAATGGAGCAGCAAAATAAGCCAGGCAGAGAAAGACAAACATCACATGATCTCACTTATATGTGGAATCTAAAGAACTTAGTAAACTGATGAACAGACTAGATTCAACGACATGGAAGCATGGATCAGACTGAGGAATCTCAGAGGGAAGGAAGGAGGTTGGTGGTGGTGGTGGTGGTGGTGGGGGAAGATTAACCAAAGAATTTATAAGCATATATGCATAACCCAAGGACACAGACAATGGTGTGGTCAAGGACTAGGGGTGGTGGTGGAAGGAGTCAATGGGGAGAAAAAGGGACATCTGCAATATTTTGAACAATAAAAAAAAAATTAAATAAAAAGATAAATGTAGCCAAAAAAGGAAGGTTAATCAGGACACCAGACAAAGATGTAAAGCATAACAAAGCTCTTGTTACATAAAAGAACTAGTGAAGTTTATTCTCTGTGGTGGTTGTCATTTCTCTTACCTGACAAAATCAATGCATAGGTATCCCCTGCTTCCCAAAAGTTTGCATTACGACACTTGGCTTTTACAAAAGATGTACATTAGTACGGTAATGGGCTTTTTTCATAAAAGCAAAAATCTTCAGATTTCATTCATTTAGTGAGAATGAGTACAACAAAAGTCTTCCCTGAAAGTGAAGTGGCGTACTGCAAACTTTCAGAAAGTGGGATTCTCTGCTTCATTCCATTTTGTCTTATGAAGGATTTCAGGGGAACACTTTACTTTTGGATAGTGGGGGGAAACATGTAATTGTAAAATTTCTGTTGCAGTTGCTGAAGGTGTAATCTTAATAGTTATAGCAAATTTCATAATGTCCCCCAGAACTGCCAAGGGTGTTACTGAATGCAGGAATAAAAAGTCTAAGTAAATCAGAGCAGACTTAACTTACATTCAATGTCCTCAGAATCAGCTTGAAAGAAACATCACACAGGGCATTTTTGCTTACTAGTAGTCACTATGTAAGACAAAATGGAATAAAGCTGAAAAGAAACATTCATTTCCTTTTAACAGTGGGCCAAATAGTCTTCTGGAACTATATAATTCCAAATAATTATATAGAATAGTGTGGCTCATTGATTTCTGGGAATATTCATAAAAAAATACAAATTATTGGCTCATTGGTTGGGCATCAACCTATGAACCAGGAGGTCACGGTTCAATTCCTGGTCAGGGCACAGCCTGGGTTATAGGTTGGATCCCCAGTAGGGGGCATGCAGGAGGTAACCAATTAATGACTCTCTCATCATTGATGTTTCTATTTCTCTCTCCCTTCTTCTCTCTGAAATCAATAAAAACATATTTAAAAAAATACAAATTACATTCCCCTCTGCTCCTTCACTAGGCTTATTTAAATTATTACACTGTGCCTCATTTTTACTTATCTGCCATCACTGGCAGTGAGTAAAATACATCTTACTCTGATATAATGGAGTGGATAACAAACTGATATATCTAGATTAAAATTTTGGGAAGGCGAACAAACCTCTGAAGTATTTCCTGGCTTTTGAGGTATTTCCTGGCTTTATCTGACACTTTCAGCACCCTATCACAAACTGAAGGGAGGTAAAAGTACTCTGCTCAGGACATGCACATCCTCCCAGATCTAGAAAGGAAATATCTGAGAAATTTAATTAAAGTCTAAGTGAATCATAATATTAATCTCAATAGACTGCAGCAAATGTTAAATTTCTGGTTCGCAGCCTAAAAAATAACAAGATACGGTAAAATTCCAACATCCTAAGAATGTAGTATTGCATCAATTATAGGTAAGTAAAATTACTGGAAAAAGAGTTATTTTTGTGGCGTTTAAACTGACCAAAATGACTACACCTTATAACGTGTTTTTAAGGTGTTTTCTATGCTTCATTGACAAATTTGGTTGGAAGAACCAAATTACATCTGCCTTAATAGTCACAAAATAAAGAGAAGAAATGCTCATTTGGGGCTTCCTGTTTGGTTCTGTTGATGGACTAATGTTCCTTCCTGCTGTAGCAATTGAGGATGTTTGTATTTTTGACCCCGCACAGGGAAGGGGGAAAGAATCTGAACTCTGATGACTTGCTGCACTCTGGCTTTGATGTGCTGCTCTGGCCTCTGTGCTAGAAGTGAGAGTGCAGAGGGACAGCCCTGAACTTGCCCTGAAAGCAGCGAAACTGGCAATCAAGAGTCTGATTCAGAAGTTGTGTCTCTAAATTTACTTGTGTAAGAACATACTCTTCATAGCAATATACATAATGGTTTCAACTGCCCTCAAAATTAGGCAGATAAAAATATACAACAGAAACAAGGCATTTTATTAAAAATATGTAAAGAGATAGGAAGCATACACCAATAATAGGGCCACTGACAACAAATAGAAATATTTACCAGGAGCATTTTGGAGTGAAGTATTCCACTAAAGGGGAATAAAAATATTTAATGGGGGATAGTGGGGAGTAGCAGGCATTTGTATGTTTTTAAAGCACCAGATATAATTCTGATGTGAAACCAGCACTATGAGCCATGGTCTTGGAAGCCATCAATTGCTTAATTTGATGTAGTATAACATCATGCTTTAGCAGGGATAGGGAACATCTGGCCTATGGGTCATATAAGGCCTGAGAAATCATTTGGTCTGGCCCTGCCAAGGCAACCATAGGTGGGACTCGGAATTCAATAAATCTAGGAGCATTTTCATAGCCAATTTTTAACTTAATAACTTTGTGTGGCCCGCAAATGATGTATAAATATCCAAATGGCCCTTGGCAGAAAAAAGGCTCCCCACCTCTGCTTTAGAGTATGGATTCTAGAGATAAACAACTTGGGATCAATTCCCAATGCTGCCCCTTTACTAGTTCCATGAGTATTAGTAAATTACCTCATTTATTCAACATCCAATGTATATTTGTTAAGTGCTAGGCTATGTTCTAGACATGTAACAGTGAATAAAACAAATGGAAGTTCCTGCCCTTGTGACATTTACACTCGAAGGACACAGACAAAGCGACAATAAATAATGTGTGTGTGTGTGTGTGTGTGTGTGTGTGTGTGTGAAGGCAATATGACAATACAGGGGGAAATCTGGAGGTGGGGGAGGGGGGAGATTGAAAGAAATGTATATATTGGATCTTCCACCCCCATAGACTTGTTGTATAGATTAAACAGAGTTTACATGTAAGGTGCTTGGAAGAGCGCCTGGCACATAATGTTCAGTAAGTGCTATCTGCCATTTTCTTTTTTTTACCAATGAGGAAACTGATATCCGGAGAGGTGGAAGAATCTTTCCAAGTATATCTATGAGAGGGGGTGAATGAGGCTCAGGGCCACTCCTACCTGACCCCCTCAACTCACTACTAGAAGAATTTCAATCTGGGGATGGAAGACAAAGGCTAAAACAATGGGCCCAGAGCCTGCCTCTTGACATAGATTCCTGTACCTGAATGCAGCTCTTGCTGGTGCCATAGATCACAAGCAAATACTGCTAAATGCAACTTTTATTTGGCATCCCTGAGGATATGGATAAAATAAAGGGCTATAGGAACTCACCTTGCCTATAGCTTGGGCCAACTCCTTAAGAACCTTTATATTAAAATAGTCATATGAGGGGCTATCTGCGGGTCTCCATTTACACCATGAATAGGTAAACAATAGCTAAGGAAAAGTGTAAACGGACACTATAAAATTCATTTTTGACACAATTTAATATATTACTACTACTACTACTAATTATTACTATTTTTTAAAAATTTCCTTGAAATAAAATAGTACTATCTTGTGAATAAAGAAAATATGATAATTGCCTAAAACATATTTAGACCCGAGCAGTATTTTAAAACATTTTTAGAGTCAGGTGGAACTTAGAAAACGTATAGGAGACTATAAATTAGAAAAGCAATAGTTGAAGACATTTTCCTGAGAAACTGTATTATTAGAATAAATTATCGGAGTCAAACCCCTATGAGATGTTCAAACAATTCTTCTCTTTACTAGAATGACTAATATTTGTTTGGGTTATGAGATAACTATGAAAGTTAAGACCATATAATGTGAGTGAGTGAAAACTTGTTCCCATGGCACTCAAGCCTAAAAACAAATTTGATGTTGAGTAAAGGAGAGAGGAGCAACCAATTTAAACATGTTGCAAAACATTCTAGAATCTATGTGAAAAACATAATTTGCTCTGTTAGTCATGCCTTTTGATAACACAGCAAAATCTTCTTTTATCTTTATCATGAAAGCATATAAAGCAGAAAAGTAAAAAACAAACCAATAACTCTGGATGTATTATAAGAGATTAAATTGACAGAAAAAAAAATGGGGAAAAGGAAATCATCAAAGCAGTGGCTGAGAGCCCTGGGAACAAAGATAAGTGAAATTTGATGTAAACAGTGAGAAAGTTGCTGTGTGTCTAGGAGGGCTTCTGTTTATATGTAATTCATTTCTTTATGAATTTTCTCTCTGATTCAGAATGTGAGTTAGCATAAGTTACTCCAACTCTGCATGCAATTATTTAAAAATTTATGTGTGAAGCATTTAAATATACTCACATTAACAAGTGTGGGTAAGCATGTGGAAAAAAGAGAACCCTTATGCACTGTAAGGTGGGATTGTAAATTGATGCAGCCACTATGGAAGACAGCATGGAGGTTCCTCAAAAAATTAAAAATTAAAAATAGAGCCATTATGTGACCCAGGAACTCCACTTCTGGGTATTTACCTGAAGAAATCCAAAACACTAATTTGAAAAATTATATGCACCTCTATGTTACTGCAGCATTATTTATAAGAGCCGATATACATAAAAGCAGCTTAAGTGTCGTTTGATAGACAAATGGATACAGATGATGTGATACATATATACAATGGAATATTACTTGGCCACAAAAAAAGAACGAAATCTTACCATTTGCCAAAGCATGAATAGACCTAGAGGGTATTATGCTAAGTGAAATAAGTCAGTTAGAGAAAGACAAATCCCATATGATTCCACTCACATGTGGAATCTAAAGAAGAAAATAAATTAACAAAATAGAAACAAACTCACAGACACAGAGAACTGATGGTTGCCAGAAGGAAGGGTGCTTGGGGGGCTGGGTGAAAAAGGTAAAGGGATTAAGAAGTATAAATTGGTAGTTAGAAAACAGTCACAGAGATGTAAAGTACAGCATAGGGAATATAGTCAACAATATTGTAATAACTATGTATGATGCCAGGGTACTTGAAATATCGAGGGGATCACTTTGTAAAATATATGACTGTCTAACTACTATGCTGTACATCTGAAACTAATACAAAATAATATTGAATGTAAACTGTAATTGAAAAATAAAATGCAAATTTAAAAATAAAATAAAATCTTCTGTTTTAGGAACTTAAGTGTTCTCAGGCTGAAAGGGACTTTAGAGATCATCTAATGCAAGCTTTGATTTTGCAGAAGAATTGGGGGAGTTTGGAGTTAGGAAATGTGTGGAGTTCCAGTGGATATGGGGGGTCAGTAATGAGAGGGCAACTTTTTTTTTTTTTTTAATAACAGTCCATTGATTTTCAGGGAGAAAGGAAGGGAGAGGGTGAGAGAAACATTGATGTGAAAGAGAAAAAATGATCGTCTGCCTCCTGCACCTGGAATCAAACTGGCACCTTTCTGGTGCATGGGATGATGCCCAACCAACTGAGTGACACCGGCCAGGGCAGGACCACATTTTTTATTTTTTCAGCTTTGACATGTGCATGTATTACTTTAAAAAATACATTTTGAAACATATCAGTAAGATGGTAACCAGTTAAATACTTCAGACACAAGCACTGTGAGGGCTTGGAGGAAGATAAGTCATTGTGGGCACAGTCACTGTTCAGGGTAGGCTTCCTGAAGGAGGACACGGCCAGTCCTTAAAAGATGGAAGGGATTTGGCAGAAAGATAAAGCACACAGCTGCTGCCCTCAGGGTTCACTCTCCCGTGGGAGAGAAGGATCCATCAGCAATCAATTACAAGACAAGAGGCCTAACTGCTATAGTTTACCTCTAAGCAAAGTTCTGTGAATACACAGAGGAGGTCCATTAATCTGCTTGGGCTGCCATAACAAAATACCACAGACTGCATGGCTTAACAAAAAGAAGTGTATTTTCTCAGTTCTGGAGCTTAGGAAGTCCAGGGGGAAGGTGCTAGCAGATTGCATTCCTAGTGAGAACTCTTTTCCTGGCTTGTAGGAGGCCACCTTCTTGCAGTGTCTTTCCATGACACAAAGAGACAAGCTCTCTGGTGTCTCTTCTTATAAGGTCCCCACTCTCATGACCTCATGTAAACCTAATTACCTCCCAAAGGTCCCATCTCCCAGTATCATCACATTGGAGGCCAGGGTGTCAACATAAGAATTTCAGGGAACACAAACATTCAGTGCATAACAGAAGGAACATGTTAACTCTGCCTACAGAACAGGAGCTATTGCAGAGGAAGTGACTACTGAGCTTGGTCCTAGAGCAGGCATAGGAGGTCACCAGTGAGGAACAGTGAGAGCATACCTGTAGAGAGAACAGCAGGAACAAAACACAGGAGGAGGGATGAATGGCGAGCATTTGGGATAGACAGAATCAGGAGTACCTGTAGGGGGAAAAACTAACTTGAGACCAGATTATAGAAAGTCCCTGCACATGATGCTGAGGAGCTTAAAATTTATATGGGCAGTGGGAAGCTGGTAAAATTGTGTGTGTTATAATAAAGTTTGTTGTTTGGATAACAGTAATACAAGTTTAATATTCGAAAATTGAATTTTTAAAAAATTTAATGTTGAAATATTCAAACTTACAGAAAGATTGCAAGAATAGTACAAAGAACTCCTGTGTACTTTACCCAGATTTACCAGTTATTACTATTTTGTCACATTTCTTCATTATTCTCTTTCTCTCTTCGTGTAACATACATATTGTTTAGACATATGGAAATAAATATAGACAGATGTGCCCGTGTATGTGCACACACACACAGACACACACACACGCGCACATATTTTCTCCTGAAGGAGGATGAACCCATCTTCTGCTTATCTTTCTACCTCCTGGCTGAGCCCTAAGCACAGCAGGCACTAAATAAAGATTGCAGGCTAACCATCACAGAGTAGCTACAGAAAAAGGCCAGGGGTGACCACATTTCCTTCTGGGAAGATGAGCACTGGGAGGACTCTGGGGATTTCCCAGCAGAAATGAGGAGCACTTCAGTCAGAAAACCAGAGTAGTTCCTCCCCTGCTGCTGAGAATCAGTCAAACAGCAATTAGCATGGTGCCAGAAGCACACAACTCTGTACCAGGTCCATGATTCCTCATCCGGAATTTCCAAATCCAAAATACTCTGAAAGTATTTTTGTATCACATTTGTCAGCAAAACCTGTCCTGAAATGATCCTGAGGCTTTTGATAGTGTTTATTTATCCCACTCACTGTGAATTTTCATACATTTTACTGCATGACTATTAATGTGTTTGATAACAAGGGCTTCCTCTGAACTCACTGGGGATAGTAATTAATTCAGGATATATCTATCTCCTTTCTAAAATCCAAACATTCTGAATTTCAAATTCATGGGACTGTAAAGATTTCAGATAAGGAAATATGGAAGTGTATTTTAAAAGTGGGGGTAAAAACTTTGCAACCTAGACTGGAGCCTTTAAATGAACATTTCACTCATGAAAATGTGAGTGGAGCTCACAGAAGACTCCACAGGCTTTGACACCTTATATCTGGAACTACTGAGCGGGCCTTCATTTTGCCTGTTTGGACTCATGCTCCTCATTTCAGCACCTTTGGTTCTTTGCTTGACTCTGTCCCTCAGGAACCACTACAGGCCTGGCTCATCATGCAATTCAAAGCCCTCGCTCTTCCTCAGGGTATGGTGTTTGCTATTTGGTCTCCGGCCCTCCTGAACTACAACTGCCTCTGAGAAAAGGGCTTACCAGCTCCTCTCCCATCAGCCCTGCTCCACCCTCACTGTGCTGTGCCACAGTGGGACTTATCACCTGCACCTGTCTCCTGCTGTCTTTCCTATAACACTGGGAGGTGGGCAGTGTGTGCAAAAGGAAATCAGACCACTCAGCCATTCAACCATCCAGCTAGTCACTTGTTGGATCATTCATGTATTCAAGAAATATATACTGAATGTCTATAAAATGCCAGGTGCTGTTCTAGGTACTACAAGTACAGCAATTAAAGACATATTTGATGTCATCATTTAATTTACAATCTAACAAGAGAAACAAATTATTAATTACAATTGTAGTAAGTGCTACAAATGGGGATGCAGAGTATGGTGAAAGGGTATAAGGAGGGGGAAGGGGCCTAACTTGGCATAGAGGCTCAAGAAAGTCTTCCCCAAGGAAGTGACTTTTGAGTTGAGATGAGAAAAATGAGTAGGACGTAGCTGGGGAGCTAGGTGAAAGGAGAGAGGAGGGCGGGGAGGCTGAAGGGAAAATTTCAGGCAAAGCAAACTGCACATAAAGGACCCAAAGCAGAAAAGGACTTGGCCAAAATGTTGAAGCGAAAGCCGTAATTGTGGCTAGAGGGCAGAGAAAGAGAGACAGAGACAGAGACAGAGAGAGAGACAGAGAGAGAACGAGCGTGCCAGCCTGGGCTGCCTTACCTTTTGTGACAGCATGGATGGACCTGGAGAGTATTATGCTAAGTGAAATAAGCCAGCTGGAGAAAGACAAGTATCACATGATCTCACTTACATATGGAATCTAATGAACAGAATAAACTAACAAACAAAATAGAAGCAGGCTGACAGCTGTGAGAGGGGAAGGGGGTTGGCGGCTGGGTAAAAAAAGGTGAAGGGATTAAGCAAAGCAAAAAAACTCATAGACACAGACAATAGTATGGTGATTCCAAGAGGGAAAGGGGGGTGGGGGAGGTAGAAGAGGGTAAAGGGAGAATAAATGGTGATGCAAGAAAACTTGACTTTGGGTGGCAAAGACGCAGTACAATATACAGATGATGCCTACCTAAACCCTATATAATTTTATTAACCAATGTCACCCCAATCAATTCAATTTAATAAAAGAGTAAATGTATGAAGAATACAATTAGTTCTTCCCTCTTAGGGCACATAGACATCTGATAAGAGAGGGAGCACAGAAACACACCCACCAAATGAGCATGACCCTGAGCAGGACCGGATCCCGCTACTCCTGAAACAATGGGTTACACAGCTTAGCTCCATATAGGTAAGGCCAAGGCTTCCAGAAAGGACTTGCCTTCTCCAGGAAGGAAAAGAATCGAGGCTCCTTTCCAGGCGATCCTCAGGACCGCCTTTCACCTCCAAGGAAGAAGCCTACAAAATGTTGCCTGTTCTATGTTCACACATGCACTTACTTCAAAACCTTTCAGCCTTACCACTTCAGTAGTCCAACCACTATCCTACAATCAAAGAATGCTCTATCTCTTAGGACTTTCCTCCCTAATTTTTGTTTGAATAGTATCTAAATAAAAATCACAGTTGGGGTGATTTCATCTTTAAATCTGTTGTTCATAAAGGTTCATGAAGTGTGCATTAAGAATCACAATCATGCGTTATCATATATAAATGACTTCACTCAAAGCAGAATTTACTCTGGCTTACTTCCACGCTCCAAGACTTTTATGCTGCTGGCTGGCATTAGGAACACTGCTGGAATTCATTCTTGAACAGAACTTTTCCTGAACTGAAACTCTATACTAAAAAGCAGTGAAGAAAACTTGTTGCCATTCATTTATTTTGGACTTAGATTCAAAGGGTAGGAGGAATGGGGGAAGGACAATAGTTCTTTGACACTAGCAATATTAAGTTAGTAGAAAGCCAAAACTCTCTTCATTAGACGTAATAGCCTGAGGTAGGATAATCAGAAAAACAATTATGCAAAGTAGGTCTTTGGCAGGAGGGGAAAGATAAGATACAGATATGTCTTGAAACATATTAAGCCATTGCTAAACATGATCCCTGTAAATTCTAAAAATTCCCAGCTCTTCACTACTGTAAAAGTTTACCAAAATGTGATAAAATTATATATTCAGAAGTTAAAGGAAGTTGTATATTTGAAGTTGGGCTTTTTCTTTCGTTTTTATGTTTGTATGAAAATAATATTCCAATATGAAAGGAAATGAGTACTACTAAGACCATACTAATTTTACTTTCTCAAGAACTATTTAGTATTCCAAAAATAGCAAGAGCCACCTAAAATGTAAAACTTGAAACTTACTATTCAAACACAATTCTATTATTTCCAATTGTTCCTCTAATTGTGACTCTGGATCTCAAAGGACTACAGCAAACTCTTAAAGTACAAATTTAGTAGTTCAGTACTCAATAAAGTCTCTTTCTGGAAAATGTAAAGGTCTGCCTTCTCTTTACTCTCTTAATATGCATCTTTCTAATAAAAATGTACACTTTTTTCTGGACTAAGATTTATGAATAACTGCCAAATTTAAAAAATGATTTGAACAAAAGCAAACTATTAACAGACTGGCAATTTATTAAAATTCCACAATTATATTTCCATCTAATATTCCACATTACCCTTGCCCATCACCAAAACGCTAGCAGTCTCAGAAAACAGCAAAGTATGTTAAGTAATGTTATTTTAGAACATACTAATTTTACTTTCTCAACTTCAATTCACAGTATATTGTAGAATTATCCATTTCAATACTACTAGTGTTAAAGGTGCGCTCTGAAATATTATCTTGGAACTCTTAGGTGAGTTTTGTTCAAGCTTTGGAGATCCTATTTGGTACAAGTTGACTAGGAGAAACCTCCTTCATCTCCATCTCTGTCTCTATCTCTATTGCTATCCCTGTCTCTATGTCTATAACTGTCTCTATACCTAATCAATAACTAGATCTATATATTTTTGGATTATGTCCTCTCTGCTTAGAATGTCTTATGACTCATTTAGGAAAAAGGAAGCAACCCACCCACATCCTAAAGTACCTTAACCACAATGCTAAGGCTTCTGTATTAACTGAAACACTTAACACTGGAGAAAAGCCGCCAAGTAAAATTGACCAAATCCCAGAAGATTAAATCAGTTTAGAATCTTTGTTTGTTTCTTCTTCCTAAAAATCCTTGATGGCCCAACTGGTTAAATATAAAAAAATCCACCAGAACTTGAGTTAATATATATTTGTAGCTATACTCAGAACTCCGTGTTTACCTCCACTGACCTCTCCACTACCCACAAATGTGGCACAAATTTCTTTTGCCTTTTTCTTCCTCACTCTGTTGGTCACTAAAGCCACGAATTCAAGAATGGGGATGTTCTGAAGGTCAGACTCTACAAAACTGACCTAACTTGGCTTATACTCTTAAAAATTTTGGCCCCAAATAGCCAAATATATTTAGTCATACTAAGTTGTAAGATTTATAAGCTCAAATTCTATGAAACTCAAAATCAAGGAATAATATTTTTTAATTCAAGCAGCCTTTCAGGATGAGAGAGTTTACCTACATTTCTAGTTTACCATGTCTTTGGGTGCATCAAAAACAAAAAAAGAATAATACATATAGGTTGAGATATCCAAAAAGTACTAGCAACTTTAGCAACCTTAAATGGTTGAGAAGGGAGTTAATAGAGTCGAAGGGGATGGCTCCTCTTCCCCCGGCCCACCTCTCAAAATGCAGAAAAAGTTAAATGCTTCCTGTGAGTTTTGATACTGGAACCAAGTCAGCTAACAATATTTCATGAACACTAAATATCAGAAAATGTGTAAAATACTTTACATTTAGCTTTCTATAGCAGCTGTAACAAATGACCACAAACAACACAAATTTAATATCTTAGAGTTCTGGAGATCAGAAGTCCAAAATGTATTTCACTGGGCTAAACTAAAAAAATCAGCAGGGCTGCACTCCTTTCTGGAGCCTCCAGGGGAAAGTCCATTTCCTTGCCCTTTCCAGCTTCTAGAGGGTGCCCACATTTCCTGACTAGTGGTTTCTTCCTCCATCTTCAAAGCAAGCAATGCTGGTAGAGCTCTTTCCACATTACATCACTCTCACCTCTTCTGCCTCCCTCTTCCACTTTAAAAAGTCCCTTATATTTACAGTGGGCCCACCCAGATAATCCACAAAGATCTCCCTATCTCAAGGTCAGATGACTAGCAACCTTAATTCCATCTTCATATTGGGTAGATGATATGTCAAGTGTGCAGGATGAAGATTGCCTCTATCTTCTCAGAGCGAGTTATAATTATTTCCAAATTGGACTTCATGTTTGAAAACAAACCTTTGTTTTCAAGACCTCTTTCTCAATATAGAACAGCAAAAACTATTTATGTCAGAGCTCTTCTATCCTTGAGTTTATTCATCAGCAAATAAAAGCTCTGAAGCCCATGTTTGAGAAGATAGAAAAGCTGTTAAATTAGAAATAACAGCAGTAGCAGGAGGTATTATTTCTTAAATCTTCCCCACATTTAATAAATGCTTCCACTGAGGGCACTTGTCACATATAAACCATATACTCTGTTTAAATTAATATATTAATGCTCCCACAGCTGTTTAAGCTAGCATTCAGTGTGGAATCATTCAATCAATGCAGACAACAGTGCACAAGCATCTTCTGTGTGCCAGGCACTGAAGATACAAACCCTGGAAAAAGAAGTTATCGGAAAAGAGGCAGCAGTCCTTGAGCTCCCCCATTACTGTAAAATATTTTAAGAAATCAGAAAAGCAACAGGGAACAGTAGAGAGAGCTTTGAAGTCAGGCAAACTGAGTTCATATCCACATTCCATTACTTACTAGCTATATAACTTTAGTCAAGTCATTTGGCCTATCTGAGATTTCCTATCTTTAGAGGAAGGTGAATTCTACCTATGTTATAGAGGGGATGAGATAATTTCTATTAATGATCAAATGAATGAAGGGTGGTCTCTTTCCAAATCAACTTTTCAAACAGATATGCATAGAATGGCTTGCTTACAAACCAAAGAAAGTTGTAATACAGTCTTAGAGCCAAAGAAGTCACAAGGGATAGTTCTCAGCTAGTGGATGAAGTGTTATGACAACCAAAGTATCAAGTTAGATACCATCTGAACTTTTCATATTGAATTAAATTTTATGTGAAAATTAGCAAATGACTTTGATGAAAGTTGATTTAAAACAAGAGAGTTTGCTTATTTTTTAATTTTTTATCATGAAAGTCTGGTTGTTCTAAAAAGGTTCTTTGACCTTGGGGCTGTATGCACACACATACAAATTTACTGATTTTTTTAAAGATTATATACTATCTCTGGAGTTTTAATGAACAGTGACAACACAAATTCGTAACACTGTTAAAAAATTTAGCTGCTCACCTAACATCATACTATCTACAAAGTGCAAAGGCACATTTTTTCTTGTATGAAATTGTTAACCTCAGGATTTTGACATGCTTTCAAATATAAAAGTCATGTTTATTAAATAGCTTGACTGTCATTTTTTGTACTGTACCAAACAAATAACTATGATTCATAGCGACTTTTAAAAATCTATGTAATTATTTTCATTAATTGTTTTACATACATTACTTTTATTTTATTTTAAATTATTTTGCCTTACTAAAAATACATTAAGGGTTTGTCCCACCAAGCATACATTTTATTATTTTAATAACTAATGAAATTATACACATTTTTCAACATCCTGTATTTGACTCTTTTAGCTTCCTCTCCTTGAAAGGTAATGGCTCAGACACATTTGCAAATTATTTTAAATCTATAAGTTTTATAATAAAGAAATATAACATCTGAATTATCTTTTTGATATTATGTGAACCAGTAGATAAGTAGTTCAAGTATACTTACTACCAATTATAAACACACATAATTTTTGCTAAAAAAAAAATGCTAGCTGAAAACATAAGTTTTTATAAATAATTTTTTCCTTAGTACCTTTATAAAATAATGGCCTGCTATCTCTGTGGTACAGCATTTTAGTTCTGGCAAGTCCCCTTTTTTCCACCACCTGAAGAAACTGTATGTCTAGAACAGCATTGTCCAATAGAACTTTCTGCCATGATGAAATGTTGTAAGCTGTCCAGTACATTAGCCACTAGCCAGATGTTGCTACTAAGCACTTGAAATGCAGTTAGTGTGGCAGATGAACTGAAAATTTCATTTATTTTAATTAATTTAAATTTAAATTGCCACATGTAGCTAGTGGCTCCTACATTGGACAGTGCAGGTCTAGAATGCATGTTAAAATAGCTGGAGCAGTGGAAAAGTATGATTACTATGTCTTTATACTCCACCCCTTTCTCAAGCTATTCAACTCTTACCCATAGTAGGATACAAAGTCAAGTCTCATTTCCTCCATGAAATTTTCACTGATCACTAATCCACATGGATGTCTCTCTTCTTCGAACTCCTAAACATTTAACTGTTTTATAATGGAATTTAGTGGCCGATTATACCTTGTACAACAGTTTAATTTTAATGTATATAAATTTAAGCATAAAATACAAAAACAACAACTACCAGCTTCTATTCACGGAAAGCTTATAGTGCTGAACACTTCACAAATTTTACTTCATCTTCTTAATAGCCTGTAAAGTAATTATAATCTCTATTTTACTATGAGAAAATTATGGCTCCAAGGGATGATGTGAACTGCTCAGGTCAAACAGGTAATAAGTAGCAGAGCTCCAACTTGAAACCAGGTCCATGACTCCAGTCTTTACAGGTGAGGCCTTGTCAAGTATGCAGGGTCATTTGAAATACTTTGGCCCGATTTGATTACTGGAAGCCATCATAACAAACCTAAACCTGTTCGAGGAGACTACTTTGTAACAATTACAGCTTAGTGGAGATAAAAGACTATGATTCAATTTAAATTATAAGAGTATTTCATTTATAGTAAAAGATCATTCCAAAATTCTTCCATCTTAGACTAGACATAGCACTTTCTTAAAGACCAATTGCTCCATCTAGTGAAACCAATGGGAATACCATACCCCCAAGTACTTAAGAGAGATTCCCAGCAGGAGCTGCAACTTCCCTAGCAGTTCTCTTGGAAATTAGTAGAAATGCATTTTGGTTATTACAAAGAATGAGGGTTTTCTTGGCTTTCATCAGGTGGGGTCAGGAATGCTAGATATCATGCATGAATTCCACATCAACAAAAAATTGCCCCACTTCCAAGGGGGGAAATCCACTTGTACTTACAAATCTGAGCTTGAAATTTAACACAATTTTACATATAAAAACAAAATGTTTGCACTGTTTTACTATTCAATGAATTTTCCAGGAATAAATTATGGCATTTCATCTAATTATATCAGTTGTAAAATACAGTATTATTTAAATATCACTAAGAAAGGAAAAAAAAAAGAAAAACATTGCCAATTAAACTATGACACAACACACAATGGCCCTGACCAGTGTAGCTCGGTTGGTTGGATGTCGTCTTGTGCATCAAAGGTTGCCAGTTTGATTCCTGCTCAGGGCACATGCCCAGGCTGTGGGCTGGATCCCCAGTAGGGGGCGTGCAGGAGGCAGCCTGACTGATGTTTTACTCTTACATTAGTGTTTCTTTCTCTCTCTGTGTCTCTCCTTCTTTCTCTCTCTCTCCCTTCCCCTCTCTCTAAAAACAAAAACAATTTTAAAAATTCTTAAAAAACACACACAGAAACTACTACACAATAGTTTGTAACAATGCTCCTGGCCTGCTGGCTCAGGTGGTTGGGAGTGCCCTTCCATACACCAAAAGGTTGAGGGTTGATTCCTGTCAGGGCACATATCTAGGTTGTAGGTCTGATCCCCAGTCTCCATCCATGGTGACTATACCAACAGTTATAACTTTCTAACTACTCTGTCATTTATAGTGTAGGCATATTAATACCTTTACATATTAAAATAGACACTATTAAAAACTACTTTTATTCCTTTTGTATCAGGATCATTATATTGATGTGTTTCTATTTATGTGCATAGGCAGGTTATATTATCTATGAGTTTCATTTCAAGAAAGTAAAGACTATTTTAGAAAATATCTGTTTTAGAACATGACATTTGATCTAACAGGGTTTAGAAAATGCTGAATTTAGGAATCATGAATAAATACTTTTCCTGTAAACAGAAAACAAATACTTGGGAGCACTTTTCTAACAAGTGTTAATGTGTGTGTGGACAGGGGGAGGAGGAGGCAAAATTTGTGTAACAATTTAACATTAAGTGAGGAGAGTTTTATGCTCTTGTTTTAAGAAAATGACTTCACATTTTGTATAAAGAGCACGAGCTCTTAAGTCAAATTACCTGGACTCAAATCATGGGCCTACTATTTTGTATGTCATTTTGAATAAATGACTAGGTCTCTCTGCCTCAGTTCCCTAGTGAGTAAAATAAAGATTACAATGGCAGGGTTCTCATGAGGACTCAGTGGTACAATACATGGGATGGCATTTACAATAATGGCTGGTACATCGAAGCATGAAATACATGAAAGCTATCATTAACTATAACCATAAAACAGATATTTCTGCAAAACAAAAATGTCTGAACTTCTGCTAAGCTCTTTACTACTTGAGAAATTACTCCTGATGAACTTACAATTTCTTGACATAATAGACAATAAAGGATTTGTGAGTGTTTCATCACAGACATGTATTAGAAAAGATTAGAGTATCTTCTGGGTAATGAGTTTTATTGCCAATTGCCACAAAAATGCTCTGCATTATACAAATATATCCTACAGTCCAAAGCACAAAAAGGTAATAGATGAAGTGTAGCCAAAATATATTCCCCCATCAAATAAAATACAATGCCAGTATAGACATACCATTAGTTTTTGTAAGACCATTTAAGGTTTTATTTTATTCAAATCAACAAATATCATTAAGGATCTACCAAAATCTCAGCTCCAGGCTATGCTGAGTAAGTACAAAAGAAGCAGGACTGTGCTCCTATCCCATGGGAAGATGCTGGGATGCTGGAATGGTGAGACTGAGAGGTATGAAAATACAGAATCCTTAAGAGGAAGAGCACACTTAAATGCTAAATTGCATGGCATGGCTCATAAATGAGTTGTAGGAATCCAGAGGAAGATTAGTGAGTCGTAGGGTGGTTAAGGAAAGTTGTGCCCAGGAGAAGGGAGAGGGGATGCAGCAGGTATTATATGTATGACCTGGTTAAGTTAGTTAACCTCTTGGCATTACTGTTTCATCCTTTACAAATTTTCAATTTAATGCATGTAAAACGCCAAGCACATTCTAAAGTAAAATAGGTTTGTGGTGGGGTCTTAGGGAATGATACCTGCCTAAAGAGAGATTGTTTCAGATATCAGGATAACCTATGTCATGTAAAGGAAAAACTTCCACAAGTAACAGCCCTATTACTATAAATACCATTTTTTTGTGGCAAATAATGATCACGTTTTCCCCCTTGTGTGGGTAAAATAACTCCCTTAGCACATGAGACTTGATGCAGGTTAAAATCCTATACAGTTCCTTCTTCCAAGCAAAAAGGTCTTTCTTTGAACAAAGAAATGGCCTAGAATATACATATCTGTTTTCCCCTCTAAATCCTTGCTTCTCTCACTGGCCCTTCTCTTTTTTAAAAGTGATCATAACCTAAGCTTGCCATCATCTGTAATGAAGTTATAATCACAATCACTTCTCTACTGTGTTTTTCAGATAAATAAAATTAGAAAAAATAAGTTTTTCTCATTTCCTGTATATAGTCAATCAAATATTCCATACCACAGCTTTTCCAATAAGAGAAGTAAGGATTCTTCCAAAGTGTCTCAATACTATCTGGGGAAATTATACTCACCAGAGTCCTGATTATATTTACATGTACCATCTGCCATTGGAGTCTTTCCTAACATTATCAGTTAGAGTCCTAATTTTCCCAGTAAGCAGAAACAGAGAAAATAACAGGATAACATTATGTGGACAACATAATGGTGACTTTAACAAGTAAAGACACATATCTTAGGAGTGGTGAAAGCCTGGCACTATCGTCTGCTTAAAAATAGAAGGTATATTAGAGTAATAAAAGTTTCCACTTCAGGCCAAATTAAATTATTCCAGTTCCAAGACTGAGAATAATTTCATGGCAATTAGAAAGAAGTGGGCCTTGTGAAAAATTCCATTATTCATTCTTATCTATACAAAAGTAATTTCAGTTATGGATCACAGGATCTATATACATTTCTTGCAGAGAGAAATGACGTAAGGCCTGGAATCATTACCTTGGCTTGTTCAGAAAGCAGAGAAAAACTGGAAATACAGTGTTGGTAGTTTGAGGCTTTGCTATGAAAACTCACCTAAATATGTCAGTCCTTTAGAGTTTGTTTGTCATACAGTGTGACCACACAAATGTAAATTATTTGTAAGACAATTTTTTTTAATGCTTTCATAGTCTTTGATGCATATGTACAAATTCATTTTGACTAGGACTTTCTTCCTGCAAACAGTGAGCAGTCTGGTTTCCTGGTGGCAGATAGGGAGGAAAGCAGGGAAAAATCAGCATGTCCCTTACTTCTGCAAGCACCAAGATGAAAGGCAGGAGAAACTGTATTCTATTCATTTGTGTACTTAACATTCTAATAATCTGTGCAACATTATGCAAGGCAGTGTGCTAGGCACTAGATAAACAGTGGTAAACAAAAACATAACCCCATCCTCCTGCAGATTTTTGGTCTCTTCAAATACCTTTTGTGTAGGTTTTGGCTTTAATTTTGTCTTCTTGTGCACTGTATAAGTTGATTTCTGGTCTCAATAAATAAAAAGAAACTCAAAATATAATAAATCAAGTTGTTGGGCAGGACCTCAGAGGAAGCAAAGGACAAGGCTGAAGGGGTTGCTACTAGGAAAAACTTGAGGCACACATAGATGCAGCACAAAATCTCAACTCGAGGAGCACTCAGTTCATATTACTTCTGTAACAAATTACCACGAACTTAATAACTTCAACCGACACAAATTAATTATCCTACAGTGCTGGAGATTAGGCATCATAAAATCAAGGAGTTGGCAAGGTTACCTTCCTTTGCAGGCTCTTTGGGAGAATCTGTTCCCTTACCTTTCCAGCTTCTAGAGGCTGCAGTTTCCCCTTGGATCCTGGCTCCTTCCTCCATCTTCGAAGCCAGCAGCACAGTATTTTCAAATCTTTCACTTTTCTCCCTCTTTCTCGCCTCTGCTTTGGTCATCATCTTCTCAGACTGACACTCTTGCCTCCTTTCTATACGGGCCCATATGATTACATAGGGTCCACCCAGACAATCCAGGAGAGCCGTCCATCTCCAGATCCTTAAGCTCATCATATCTATAAGTCTCTTTACCACGTAGGAGACACATTCATGGGTTCTGAAGATTAGGAGCGGGACGTCTCTGGGACCATATTCAGCCTACCACCTAAGACAAAGCAAATAGAAAAAAAAAGTTTGCCTCTTTTACACTTCAAGTCAACCAACTGCATGTCAGCATTCTGCAAATTTGTTTTCTACTTCAAGGCTATTTTGGTTATCCATTTTAACTGGCTTTTCTTCATAAAAATGGTGGCACGTGGCTCCTCACCTGGTATTTCTCTGAGGCCCTGTAACTCTCCAACATGTTTTCCTCACAAGTCAACAATCTAAAAATAAAACCACCAGAGACACTGACATAACTCTTAAATGAACGGTATGGGCGGACTGTCATGAATACACACTTCATGACAGCCACACTTTCCTATCTCCTTGCAGAACGAAACTAATGAACGGATTAATAATTTATGGGGCTGGAAAGAGCTTTCCTATTTTCTACACCCCAGTGAGGGGCCATTGAGCAAGATGTAGCAAACTGATCCTGTCTTAATTCGTGCAGACTTTATATAGCACAAGTTCTTCTTCGATGCAGATGATAAATTTAGGATGAGCAAGGAATAACATGCATCACTTTAATGGTAAAAACCCGCTGAGGAGCGTGGGCGCCCGGCGACGGTACAGGCTGGAACTGATATTTTCATGTCACTTCTGCTTGAGAAAAGGGAAACAACTTGCGATTTATCTTAGTCAAAAAAATACAGGGAAGATTTTTGATTCCGGACACTATGGAGTAACGGAATAGATTTACCTTCCTGCCTAAAAAACAAATTACTGGGACGCCTAGAAACATGTTTCTATACAAAGTACGAGGGTAGCGCGGGGCCCTGCGATCCCCCCGGCTTCCAGGCCCGAGGCAGTTTCCAGAAGCGTCGCCGGGGGCGCCCTCGGCGCCCGGGGTCTCTCAGCCCCGCCCACGAGCATTCCCGGAAGTCACTTTACCGCTCCACCGGTGAAACCGGCTCAAGTAAAACTAACAGAACCGCTCGCGCCAGGAAACCGCGGAACCAATCCCGCGAGCCGCGGAGTCTCGCGTACGGTGAGCTCCGCAGCCGTGACGTCACCCTCACGGAGACACTCGCGAGACCAGAGGGTGGGTGGGACCAGCAGTCGGTTTGCACCGTTCGCGGCTTCTGTGAGGAAGGCGGACGCTCACCTCCGGTTGGTCTGGCTGCCGCCGACATGAGCGGCCTGCACGGGGTCGAGAGGGCCCTTCTCCTCCGGACCTGCAGCCCCACTGTCCCCGACCACGCCCCAGGAGACCCCGACCCGCACCAGTGCCTGAAGCTCCGTGAGGAAACCGAGGCGTCCCAGGTGATGGCGGAGGCGGGGGAGGGGAGCTTGGAGGCCGTCGCGCTCCCACAGCCGGAGCTTGCAGAGGAGCAGGGAGCCCCCCGCGACCCTGCGGGCTGTGGCCTTCCTCTCCAGAACCGAGTCGGTGAGGACGGCGGCTACGGAGCGGCTGAGGCGGGGGTAGATGAGGCTCCGCCTCCCGCCGAGGCGCTGGAAGCCGAGCCTGTGTCCATGGCAACGGGCGGCGGCCTGAACAATGGCTGTCCGCCTGGGGAGCTGCGCGGCCGCGGCGCGGAGAGGTCGGGGTCTGAGGCGGCGGCAGAGGCTAAGGCCGGGGAAGCGAACACTGTCTTCTCAGTAGCAGTGGATGGGGAGGTGGTGGAAAAGGAAGGCGTGAAGGAGGAAAGAGTGGTGGAGCAGGAGATGGAGGTGGAGGAGAAGCCAGGAGGTGAAGAAATGGAAATGGCGGAGGAAGATAGAGTGGCGGAGGAGGTGAATGAGGGGGCAGGGCCCCGGCTCCTGAATGTGAACCTCCGCATGAACCCCCTGGAGGCCATCCAGCTGGAACTGGACACTGTGAATGCTCAGGCTGACCGGGCCTTTCAGCAACTGGAGCAGAAGTTTGGGCGGATGCGTCGACACTACCTGGAGCGCAGGAACTACATCATTCAGAATATCCCGGGCTTCTGGGTCACTGCCTTTCGGAACCATCCGCAGTTGTCCCCCATGATTAGGGGCCAAGATGCAGAAATGTTAAGATACATAACCAATTTGGAAGTGAAGGAATTCAGACGCCCGAGAACTGGCTGCAAGTTCAAGTTCTTCTTTCGAAGAAACCCCTACTTCAGAAACAAGCTGATTGTCAAGGAATATGAGGTCAGGGCCTCTGGCCGAGTGGTGTCTCTTTCCACTCCAATCATATGGCGTCGGGGTCATGAACCGCAGTCCTTCATTCGCAGGAACCAAGATGTCGTCTGCAGTTTCTTTACCTGGTTTTCAGACCACAGCCTTCCAGAGTCTGACAAGATTGCCGAGATTATCAAAGAGGACTTGTGGCCAAATCCATTGCAATACTACCTGTTGCGCGAAGGAGTCCGTAGAATCAGACGTCGCCCATTGAGGGAACCAGTGGAGATCCCCAGGCCCTTTGGGTTCCAGTCTGGTTAAACTTTGTCCTTGGGACTATCTCTGCACAAGGTCCCCTAACACTTCTTGCTGGACTTGTGCTTGGGCAGCAGAAGTGGCTATGCCTTTTACTTCTCTGTCTTCCTGACGTTTCTGCAACCTTTTTTCTGTGGACATTTAATTTTCTCAGCCGCAAGGTTGAGACCTTCATGGCCATGCTTCTCCACTTATATACAGCCTTCATGCTGTTCTGCATTACTGTCACAATGTGCAAGGCCGTGATTCACCCTGCTGCTAAGCCAAGTAAAAGTTGCTCCCAATTTCACTGCCTTTTTCTGCACTGCTTGGACCCTATTTGTTTTCAGGGCCTCTGGTCTGGTTCATACCACCTGGAATTCCAGCTTTGTCTAGGAGCCAGTTCTACCCACTCTGCAGTGCAGGCTTTTACAGCCTGTGGCCATTTGTAGGGCATTAATGGTATCAAGAGAGAGCAGCAGTGGGCCACTTGGTCTTTGTGATTTATGTGACTCCATTGCTCCCCTTGCACCCTTGGTCACCTCCTGTTGCCTGCTTCTGGCTGTGCCCAACCCTCTTAGCTGCTGCCTACTGGATGAACATCTTCCAGACCATTGTCAGCCCCTCTTGTTTCTGGTGAACCAGAATCTCCAGAACTGGTGGTGGACCCGTTTCCTATTAGCACAAGTCTCCAGGCCTTCAGTTCCTCTACCCAAAAGACATTTCCTCAGTTCCTCACCCCCTCTTCCCTCGATCCCAATCAACCAGGAACTGTAGTGTCAGGCAAGTGGTTGAGGGGACAGATTAGAACTTGTCCTCATGACAAGAGTAAGGTCGATGTCTAGGCTTTCTCAGCCTCAACTAGTGAATTCACACAAAACTTAGGTACCTCTTTGTACCTTCCTTCATCCTGAATATGATTGTCGGGATAGCAGTACACTTTCTCTCTATGTCTCTTATCGCAAAAAAAAAAAAGATAGCTTAGGAACATCTGCAAAACGCAGATCTTTTCATTAATTTCACTCTCCATGATTTCCAGGCACAGGTTGTCCTGTAAAATAGATTGCCAGAACTCTTATTTCCCTCTGCTTTCTTCCCCACCCTCTACCCCCCAACACCTGGAGGGTTTAAAGGCAGGCAGATCTGGATGGAATGAAAATGTTATCTAGTTCATAATGGATGGAAGAACTAAAGAGGCTGTGATGGGTGCCCTAAGCAAGGGAAACTGAACAAAAGATAGGCAAAAATGAGCCAGGTAAAAATTGGGCCTAAAATTAAGACAGGCTGACAGTCTTCAGGGAAAAGGCTTTTTCTATGTTAGTGGTGATAGGAGAAACACTTTTTTTCAGCATTTCTGTGGGAAAATTGAAGGAGATTGTAATGTTAAATGTTGCCAAGAGAAAATATTTTTTCCATTGATTTTTAGAGAGTGGGATGGGGGGGGGAGAGAGAGAGAAACACTCATGTGAGAGAGAGACATCAACTGGTTGCCTTCGGCACCTGCCCCTATTGGGGCAACTGGGGCTGGGGATAGAACCTGCAACCCAGGTATGTGCCCTGGACAAGGAATCCAACCTGTGGCAAGGACGGACACTAACCACTGATCCACACTGGCCCGGGCAAGAGCAGTTACTGAAAGAAACACAACTTTGGATGTTTTCTGTCATGTTTTCATTTGACTTAATTTATGCAGAAGATTAATACTGTGTCCTTTATTTCACTAGTATTTAGTAAAATCCTGTTAATTTCTTTTTCTGTGTTTTTGCTTACTGGGAAAATTGAGCTGTACAGGCCTTCTTTGTGTTTGTTTGGCATCATTTAGAAAAAACAATCTTTCTAGTACAGTATGATATGGAGACTTAAAGCAGTCTTCATAATGATTTTCAACTTGTTCTTATTTCTGTCAAAACTGTATTCTTAGAAATATAAATAACTTGGTCTTGTCAGATTCTCAAGACTGGAAATTGTTGTCTTCATGGAAAAATAACCTGCAAAAAAAAGTGTGGCTTGATTATCTTGGTTGATAATTTGCCTTGGTAACAATTTAGTAACAATTTAGCTTAAATACTTGGGAGATTGCTCTGTCAAATTAGAAGTGTACCTTTAGTATATTTATCTTTCCTTATATGCATGATGGTAAAATAAAAGCATGTTACTCTGTTAGAGTTCTTATTTTTCACCCTGCCAACAAACATGCTTGAAGAAATTATTTGAGATAACAGATTATGGAATTTAATAAAGTTCTTAAATGGATACAACAGGCATTATCCCAAAAGTAAAATAAAATACAGCACACTACCATACCTTGCCAAGGTAAGGAGGGATGTTGCTTTTGTTTGCTTTAAAATGTCAACAATTGCAACTGCTTACTCATGTTGTCACTTATTTCCCCATACAGTTTGCAGCTCCCCCATTCCCCCAACCTTCACTGAAAGCTTCCATTTCTGTCTGTGTAGATAATAGTCTCAGGTCATTCAGGGTCTTTTTAGTCTAGATGTAATGAAGTTTCATAAGCACTTTGTGCATTTAATAAGCACACATTCAGAGAATTCTTATCATAAGTGATATACTCTTCTATCCCATACTTTCTCAGCCGTAAAAACTTGTTCATTATTCAAACCTTACAACTTTCTTTCTCTCTCAAATCCTTCAAGGCCAGTCATGAATAACTCGTCTGTCTTACAGTTTTTCTATTCCCCTGAGGGAAGATGAAATTTTTTTTTATGTACTTGGTGTACTTTGTAGGATTCTCTGTTCTAGAAAATAACAATTCATTATATTGAATTCCATGAGCATTTATTAAGGCGTTCTGTCAGGCCCCAGGAAGATAAGAAGATAAAGTGCATTCCCTTTACTGTTAAAGAACTGGGAAAAGACTGATAGGCAAACAAATAATTGACACAGAGTGACACAGTAAAATAAAATACAAAGGTTTATTCACATGTTTTTCACTGTCCCTTTATAGTTTGGATGTTTTGTGAAAGCAGAGATGGGGGAGGGTGTTTACCTCCTTCACTACATCTAGCTTAATGTTTTGCACATAGTTGTCACCAGGTAAGTATTAAATGGCAAAATGAACAACTCCAATGGAGAAAATAAACGACCTAGTACCCAGAAAGACTTTTGATGAGGTAATGAAAAGAAGAAAATGGTTTTCAAGGCATTTGTAAAATAGACATCAAACATTTTTGTAAAGCCTTTATTAAATAAAAGCAAATTTTTTGTTTAATTAGGAAAAAATCTAAACACTCTAACCTTTAACATTTCACTTGCCATCTTAACAGAGCATTCATTAACTTTGGGTCAACTTTTATGTACTTTGGTTTTGTACATCTTAACATGAGTATTCAACTAGAGATTGAAGGTCTTTAGACGTGTACTGTCTAGTACAGTAGCCACTATCCACCAATGGCTATCGAGCACTTTAATTGTGGCTAGTTCAAATTGAGATCTGCTGTAAGTATAAGATGCACACTGGATTTCAAATACTTGGTTTGGAAAAAATAATGTAAAATATCTTTTTTTATGCTGATTGCAGTTGAAATGATATTTTTGTATATTGGGTTAAAATATTTTTCATATTTACCCATTTTTAAAAAAATGTGGCTACTGGTAAATTTTAAATTACTAGACTTCTTGATGAGTATCTCAAAGCATAGCGAAATATCTTCCCATGAAATTTTTTGTGATTTTAGGAAAAGGGTTATCTAGTTTAAATTCAAAGTGGGTAAAGTAAGCTAGAAACCAGTGGGTAAAAGAATAAAGTGAAATGCCTTTAATCATCTTGTTCTTGACTAAGAGAGACTCAGTACTTTGCAAAATGTGCTGTGTAAAACTATTTTTCTGGATATAAGTAAGATAGGTCTGGGTGCCAAATTGACACTAATTGACACCGATGGTTACATTGGTTAATAGTTCTAGCAACATTCAGGACCTATAGTTCATATTTTTCTAAAATAAAATATTCTGTACTTTCTAGCTTACAGATGTACATGAAACGCAGAAAATTTCAGTTATTAAATATACCATTTTGTGTATGTTACATGGGCTCCAAGTCTTAGCAATTAGCCAGTGAAAGAAGAAAAATCTGAATCTAGTATTGCATCAAGTAAATTCAGTGCTCACCACTTGAAGAAGCATATTTGTTGAAAATTAGTGTAGTAATTGCTGCATCCTTGCAGCAGTTATTTTGTATTGGATACTATATTACGGATTATTTGGAATAGTCAATACTGTTCTTGCTCTTGAACTCAGTATCTCATTGAGGGGGTATCATTCGTTGGATGTTTTCTTTAGCAAATCACATACTCAAACCAGTCACATGCACAAGAAAATGGGATTTACGTGGTAAAGGAGATGTCAGGTGATTAGGACCATCCCCTCAGGTCCAGCTTCTCCATGTTAAAATATAATTGAAGTGCTTAGACTATATAGAGATAACAGATACAATCTTTATCCATTCATTAGTATGGGAGGTGTTTCACTTGTGAGCAGTACTTCCTCCATATTTGAAGTGCCTTGTTTCAGCTCTGAAGGGCCCCCTTGATCCATTTCCTTTGACCTCAGAGGTTCTCAAGACCCACAGAAGAATTACCATGAAACCACATCAGGAAAACAATGTCTATTTTTTGGCTTCACTTTCTCAGGATTTGCATTTAATGTAATTTCCTTGAGAACAGGCCAGGAAGAAATGGTTCTATTAAAAATGAAAGGGTCACTTTAAGTAAGCTGCTAATTTTTATAAATACCCAGATCGTCTTACTAGTCTGGGTATTTATAATTTTTATAAATATCCAGATGTCTTTTCTGTCTTCTGAAGAGAAAGAAAACACACTAGCTTTAAGTTGAGATTAAATCACAGTTTTAGAACCTCCAAGTACATTAGGCAAAGTAAATACCTTCTCTGAGCCTCAGTTTCCTTGTTCATAATGCAGGGATGATAATACCTATATTATAAGCTAACACTCTCCCAGGTTGTATTTAGAGAATGCATTATAAGGTTGTAGAGAGGATGTCAATAATAAACGTGGGAGCTTACTATGTATTAGGCACTGTGCTAAAAGATTCCAATTACATCATTAGTAAAGGTTAGAGTGCAATGATGCCAAGCACAATGCCTGGCATGTAATATATAATTGATGTTAACTCCCATTTACTTTTAATTTCTCATTTAATTTACATTTAGACAAGTAGTCATTTAGTCTAATGTTTCTCAAACCTGCCCAGGCTCTACCCCAAACCAGTTAAATTAGATGCTAAGGTGCAGACAGGTTTGAGAATCATGGATAACCTTTCCTCCTCTAATGAGGGAATACCCACCCCCTAGTTTTGTTACATTAACTCAGAAATCTACCACCTTATAATATCCAGCTATGACAAAGTGCCTGGAATACAGTAGGCTCTGAGCACGTTTACTCCATATAACCCATGTAGAATTATAGAGTGGATTTAGCCTGACTGCACAAAAGAGCTCTTGTAAGTACTTGAAGATCATCATTATATGTATTGTACCCCTCACCTCCCCCCTCCATCATCACCAATAACCAACCACCTGGCTATGATTCCTGGTACTTAACCAACGCCATCATAGGAAGCAAGCTGACCAGTTCACCCAAGGAAGGGTGGGCCAGTATCACCTGAAAGAAATGTTCTTGCATAGATAAGTGGGTCCATTAAATTGTTTACTGCTTTGGATTATGCAGCTCTTAACAAGCCTGTAGCATGTGGCTACAAGCAGCCTGTGTTAGAAGGTTCTACCTGGCTATATATATCACACCTCCTTCCTCTTTCCACGAGGAAATTGACTGTCTTGCTGTTCCACAGAGTCCGCTTCTGTCCATAAGTTCCCTTAAACTTGTTTAATTCTGGAGTAGTCTCTCCAGTCTCTTGGCCCTGTCCTTTGGAGGTTGGTTTCAGTACACCCCTGCAAGTTTTCCCAACAGATACCAGACAAAACAGTACAAACTATATAATTGATACATGTGAAGTTTAGTAGCCTAGGAAACTTCTCTATGGTGATAGAAATCCAAAGTGGTTGCCTGAGGATTGGGGACAGTAACTGGGAAGAAGCATGAGCGAATATTCAGGGGTGACAATAAAGCTCCATATCTTGATTTGGGTGATAACACAGAAGTACTCATTTGTTAAAACTTGTCAAATTGTGCACTTAAGGTTTATGCATTATAGTGTATGTCAATTATAACCTCAATAAACAACATTTTAAAATATTGTTGGGAATTCAAAACTGGAACTCCATTTGTCCATCTCCAGTGTTTTGACTCCTGTGCTTAAATAAAAGTTGCTAACTCTACTTGCGAGACTTTATATGCAAGTTGTTCTTACTGCTGTATAATATCATTTATAATTCCAATCTTGGGGTTACTTTTTAACTTTTTTTCTCTCAATTTCAAGCCAAAGTTGATCTCTCTAGAGATTCCATTAACTTACAAACTTATAAATTATGTCATACTCTGCTCACTAAAGTTTAATCTGCTCAGAACAGTATGTCCTGAAGTACTGACTTAATAATTTCCCTGGGGCACTCTCAATCTCCCTGAGTTTCCCTTTCCATTTCTGCACATTCAAGTGCCTACAAGATGCTTCTCTGACCTTCCTTATTCGGGCCCTTCTCTCTGACTCTTCAGCTCCAGCCTACTCCTTTTCCATTACCTTAAAGCAGTGGATCACAAACCGTGGTCCCCAGACCAGCAGTGTCAGCATCACCAGAATGTTGTTAGAAATGCAAATCCTAGAGCCCCATTTCTTACCCTACTGCATCAAAAACTCCACAAGTGGAGCCTAGCAATCATGTTTTAACCAGCACTTCAGGTCATTCTGATGCATGATAAGGTTTGGGAACCTAAACTCTACTGCTACTCCTGCTTCATCTCTAGTTGACTGTTTCCATTATAAAAACAAGCCCAGGCGGCCATGGCTCAGCAGTTGAGCATCGACCTGGGATCCAGGAGATCGAGGTTTGATTCCCGGTCAGGGCACATGCCCGGGTTGCGGGCTTGATCAGTGACTCTCTCGTCATTCATGTTTCTATCTCTCTCCCTCGCCTTTCCTCTCTCTGGAATCAATAAAGATATATTAAAAAACAAAACAAAAAACAAAAGATATTTACCTACAAGCAAGGCAGAGTGGTGTCAAAGAATAACTCCAAGTCACAAAGTCAATTGCAGCACATTATTCATTTGTTCACATGGAGGGTAAATCATCAGATTGATTTTTACCCCACAAAGGCAAAAGCCGGATTTATTAAAGCAAAGAGGAAAGGAGAGAAAAATAATTGTAGTCTGGGAAGAATGAATCTTGTTTGCACAGTTTTTGATTGGGTAACTGATTAGCTGGCAGCAGTCATCTGGACAGTCTGTCCCTGAGTAGGCTGACTAGGGGGTATGAAAATTATTGTTTATGAATTCTCTGGAAAGTCTTTGTGAGCTAAACTGACTCTGAAGGACAGGCTGTTTCTCTGTAGTGTTTGCCAGTGTCTTTCCATCAGCACCTCCTTCTTAGTTGGACAAAATCTGCACTACTTTCCTCACTAGAAATCTCAGTATACCTGTTGCTTTTCTCTAAATCCTTTCCCCCTACATCCTTACTTCTTACTGGATTCTCCTCTGAGCCCTTATTTGAAAATGATCATAATCTGGGGTGCTCTGTAGTGGAGTTTCTATTTCAATGAGTTATAATCATCATAATTTTCTAATATGAATTTCAGATGTTAAACGAAAATATGCAAACTGTTTTCCTTCCTCCTTGCATTTTTCCAAGGACTAACACCAGTATTTTCACACTGACAACAGATAGCAGTGACATCACTACCTAATGAACTGTATGAGCTGACTCAAAGAGACAGTAACTTTTCTTACAGTTTAAGTAAATATTTTAATATTTTAAATATTACTTATTTTAATTAAGGTAATTAATAGCTTCCGTGCCTGCAAACAGTGCATTATTGTTTCTGCCCTGCAATGAATGATCATGGAAGCCAATGAAGCGGCATTTTTTTTAAGATTAAGATTATAACCTGAGGATAAGCAACATATAATATGCATAATTTTAAAAATTAAAATCTTCTGAGATTACATTTCTTCCAGAAATGCTTAAAGGCTGAATTTGCACGCTCGTGGGTGTCTGAGTCATTCCTAAATAAGGAAAATACAATATTTTTCTACTTATGTTGACTAAAAGTGAAGAGGAAATAGTGTCCAAATGCTTTGTAGGTGTTGGCCAAAGATTATAAACTGTAAAATTGAAATTATCCTTTATTATGTCGTCTTAGGATGAGAGAAGTTTTCCTTTCAGTTGCTCCTAGTTATTTAAATGATCACACTTAACACAGTAACACTTCGCTTTTCTTAAAAGTCAAACTCCGTTCATCTCAATTCCTCGGAAATAGCCAGGAATCTGCACATTAAAGAAGGCAGGCCTGTTAATCGCTGACTCCACTGTGTACATGAGCAGCCCTAAGGAGCTGACTTGAATGGACAACTAACCTCTGAGGCGAGCACTGTAAGACAACAGCTTAGCTCAGGCGCCTCAGGAACGCACTCACTGCCTCAGGAATCCTCACCCACGCGTTCGCACCTGCTGGAGCGGGCCGCCGCTGCTCACGGAAACCCAGCCGCCTCCGGACGGACGGAGCTGGGACGCTCGCTAACGTAAAGGGACCGAACGCCCGCGACGCGGCGCGCGAACGCGGAGCCGCCGGCTCTCGCGCGACGTCCCGACGCTACCGTCCCGACGTTCCCCGTTGCCATAGCAGCAGCCTCCCCGGACGCGAAGGGAGGGTGGGGCGAGGGGCGGAGCACCGCTTCTGCAGAGAGGAGGCTCGCGCTCGCCCTGCGGGTCTGACTGCTACCAAAATGAGCGGGCTGGGTGAGGCCAGCCGCCCTTCTGTCGCCAAAACCCGCGGCCCCGCTGCTCCTGACCATGCCCCGGGACACGCGGACCTAAACCTGGGCCACGGGGAGGAAACGGAGGCGACGCAGGAGGCGGCGCGCAAGGGTGAGGGCGGCTCGGAGGCCCCTGCGGAGGGGGGCGCGGCCCCGGCCCCCGCGGGCTGCGGCCCCGTGCTCCGCATTCGGGTGGTTAGGAGTCGTGAGGCCGCGCCTGAAGCGGGCCAGAAAGAGGCTCAGCCTCCCGCAGAGGGCGTGGAAGCCGCCGCCGCCGCCGCCTGCCCCTCGGGGGCTGCGGACAATAGCCAGGAAGATGGTGGCCAGCCTGGAGAGCCGAGCGGCCCTGCTGGGGAGAAAGCTCTAGAAGCCTGTGACGCAGAGGGATTGGGGTCTCAGACGGTGCCTGGGGCCAAGGCCAAGGAAGTGATGACAAAGAAGCGCGCCATCTCGGCGACGGCCGAAAAGGAGGGAGTGGCCGAGGGGCTGCTGGAGGAAAAGAAGGCGATGGAGAAGGAGAGAAAGGTGGCAGGAGGAGCGAAAGAGGAGGCGCGGGCCAGGGCCCCGAAGGTCAATAACTGCATGGACTCCCTGGAGGCGATCGATCAGGAGCTGTCAAATGTAAATGCCCAGGCGGACAGGGCCTTCCTTCAGCTGGAGCGCAAGTTTGGCCGGATGCGAAGGCTCCATATGCAGCGCAGAAGTTTCATCATTCAAAATATCCCTGGTTTCTGGGTCACTGCCTTTCGGAACCACCCCCAGCTGTCACCTATGATCAGTGGTCAAGACGAAGACATGATGAGGTACATGCTCAATTTGGAGGTGGAGGAGCTTAAACACCCTAGAGCAGGCTGGAAATTCAAGTTCATCTTTCAGAGCAACCCCTACTTCCGCAATGAGGGGCTCGTCAAGGAATATGAGCGCAGATCCTCTGGCCGGGTGGTGTCTCTTGCCACTCCAATCCGCTGGCACCGGGGCCAGGACCCCCAGTCCCATGTCCACAGGAACCGGGAAGGCAACACTATCCCCAGTTTCTTCAACTGGTTCTCCGACCACAGCCTCCTAGAATTCGACAGGATTGCTGAGATTATCAAAGGAGAACTGTGGTCCAATCCCCTACAATATTTCCTGATGGGTGATGGGCCCCGAAGAGGGTTTCGAGACCCAGCAAGGCAGCCAGTGGAGAGCCCCAGGTCCTTCAGGTTCCAGTCTGGCTAGCTCCTGACCTGTGAGAAGCTCCTGCACAAGTTTCCTTACCACCTCCTCTTGGATTCTGTGCTTAGCCACCAGCATGCAATCTTCCATCTGCTTTCTCTTCACACTGGATTATTTTGTTCTTTGGCTCTTCTAAATCTTCAATCAGTTGCAAGATTGCTGCTTCTATGTCTATGCTCTTCTTCCTCTCGGCCTTCTTGCTGTTCTGTGAAGTGTTTCAACTGCATGGCCTCCCACTGCTTCTGTGCCAAGCACACGATGCTGTAGATATGCACTGACTCCTGTTGCATGCCTTGGGCCCTGTGACAATGGTCTTTTCCCAGGTTTTTAAGTGCTTATCTACCACAGGTTAACTTGATATATATCTTTTCAAATAACTAGCTGGGCTTCATACTTGACGCTGCTGTGCTTCTGATACCCTGCACTCTATGGCAAGATCTTTGAGTTTCACCTCTGCAGGATGAAGCTGATATAGATGTCAGCCATCAACCCAAAGTGGGCATCCGAGGCTACCACTAACTGGCTCCCAGCTGCCTTCTTGGGCCTATGCCATCCAGCCTGCTGGCTATCTGGCAGAATAAGCAGGTGGCTGGTGGGTGGCTACTAGGCATGAATAAGGTAACAGATGAGAGGTATACTGTGTCATGTTGATCTTCTTACGTCTTTGGTCATTCTGCATTGTGACCAGGTACTGGTGAGTATGAAAGTCTGTGCTGTGGTCTACCCAAACCTATTTTCAGTCTTTTGGGTGAGTTTGCCTGGTACCATTGCCTGCCTCCTTGGGAACTATCTGTGGACTGAAGCCCCCAGGCAACACATAGGAACCCCACCTCCCTCCAAATGGTTACCTATAAACCCAACTTGCTGTCAGGAAGGTTGAGCAGTCGTATGTGACAGTGCCCAAAGGAAGGGATTCCTTCCAACAGCCTTTCTGAGTCCTGGTCAGTAAACCACCTTTAATCTAGGCAACTTTGTTAGGCATCCCCTGCCTAACCGCTCCTGGACCTATTCTTAACATGGCAGAGTTGCCAGGGTGGGTGCACTGAGGAAGATGTATTTCTCCCTATCCCTCCTCCCCCCTCCCTCCTTTCCCCTCTCCCTCCCCTCTTGTCTCATAGTCCCCCTTTCCTCTCCCTCCCCCCTTCCTCCCTCAGAAGCAGTTACAGTTGAGAAACAAAACCGGCAAAGCAGACTTTTTCTTTAATTTGCTCTCTCCTTGATTGTGTCCAGAGGGAGAAAGCTACTGTATAATAGGTTCTCCAGATAGCATTGCCCTCTTCTGCCCTCATGTCTCCACCACTTCCTTTAGCAAGGTCTCAATGTTTCAAAGGGAGACTTACAGGTAAATTGTTTAGTTATGGGCAGTGTTCCTTTAGGCCAACTGTGACAACCTCATCCTTTCTCTGCATTTACCAAAACCTCCTGTGTTTTTTGATCTGTAGTTTGAGAAGCTGGGAGGAGAGACAGAAGGGCTTCACAGTGATGGGTTCAAGAGCGACTCACAGCAGGTTGTGATCTAAAGCAACCAAAAGTTAGTTTGACTCCACTTTTCTAAACATGGAAATTCTTTTTTGGGGCCTTGGACCACTTAGAAATAACCCCAAGGCAGCATTTTGCGGGTCAATTCTGTGTTCTGTACTATTTAATTATAGCCTTGATGTCCCAAGGGCCTCCATCCTACTGCCTGGCCCTTGGCTCTCAGTCCTCAGCTTCCCCATTTTCTTCCCTGCTTCTGTCCTAACAAAAGAGGGGGAGGCTGCTGTCTGCACTGTGGCAGATGCTGTCTTCCTCCTAGGGGTAAGGAGTTATGTGGAGTCTGCCTGGATTTTCAGACCAAGTTCTAGTAGGTGAGACAACAGTGCTGTCAGGCCTATCTTACTTATGGAGGGATGTGGTGCTGATGACATCCACTCTTATTCTTTCTCCTGTCTTTGAAGTTCCCCAGGGCTTGGTGAGTCTGGACACAGAGCACTGGGGAGGGTGCTCTAGGCTGGAGAAACTGAAAGCCTGGAAACAGAAATGAGCCTGTTGTGGAGTGGGCTTAGAAAGGCAGTCAGGGAGGACTGGGGAGGAGGGGAGGCCCCAAGGCTCTCTCCTGGAGAGGTGGGAGAATCAAAGTGGTTGATATATAAAGAGAATGCTTGGGAGAGGATTTCCCCCTGATTTTTCCTATATCCTTGAATTCACCAGATTTTTATACACATAAATGCAAGTCTAGGTGTTTTCTCTCTAATTCTAGGAATGACCTTTTATATGTAGAAGATTGGTGGTATATGTTTATCTCACTGTTTGAGTAAAATCCTATTAATTCCTTTCTCCATTTTTGCTTGCTGGCAAAATTGACATTTACAGGCCTGCTTTTTGCTTGTAATTGAGAAATGTGTGCAAAAAATATCAAATTTGCTTCCTGTGCAGTATGACGACTTCTGTGAATATTATTAATATATCAGCTTGTTCTGGTCTCTCTTCATATATGGATCTATCCTTAGAAATATGTGAATGTGATCTTTGAAGAGTCTGAAATTTTGCAAATGTCACTGTCTTGTGAAAGTAATCTCAAGAAGAAAAACATAACTCTCCCTTTATTTGCTATTTCTTGCCCCAGTAGTAACGTGGCACTTGATATTTTGTTCCTAACCACTGTAAGTGCTTGTAGAATTGTCCTGTGACACTAAGCAAGGATCCTTAGTACTTTTGTCTTCTCCTATGTGCTCGAAGGAAAAATAAAATCTGTCAGTCTGCTGTATTTCTTGTTTTCATCAAAATAAAAATTAATAAAGTTCTGTCTTTGTTGTCTAGGTTAATATAAGGTTGAGAAATTATTCAAGTTATCACTTGTCACAGTAGGCATCATCCTGGAGGTTAAAAACGGCAACAGCCACCAGACTTTCTAAGATTTTTTTGCTTGGTAAATAGGCCCACTGCAGCTGCATACTCATGGACATAACTTTTTTTTTTTTTTACAACCAGTGAGGGTTTTGGTAGAAATTAAAGCACCATTGTGTTGATCTGTCACTGTTCTCCGCGGAAACCTGTTCTTGCAGCATCCTTGTCTACTATGTTTGTGTTAACCACATATCTTCCTTCCCCCCCTTGGTCTCATTCTTTTCTTAATGAGCTTAAGATAGACTTTGGGAAGAATTAACCATTATGTATTCTGTAAGTGCTACTTAAATTATTTTCCTACAACAGTGTGGTGCTTTAAAAAAAAGAACCAAAAAAATTGAAATATATTGCCTAGAAACAAGTGATATCAGATCTCACAACTTCAGTTACAAGGACTGTTCTGCTGTTCAGCAGCTATTCCATGAAGGTTTGGGACACAACTACTTGTGCATTCTCTGGAGTAGAGACGGCATGGGTGCTGCAAGATCTGAAAATGACAAAGTATTTTTAGCCATTAAACAAATATTTGACAATGGCCCCAAATTACTGATTCTAGTTAGAGAAAAATCTATAGTTAAACAGACTTGCTGACTCTTGGGGCAGTTCTTTCTTGCAAGTTCTACTTGCTGACATGTAATTTTTCTAAGCCAGGAGAACTTTAAGTATTAGCTAAGTTTTCTTTTGCTAGTTCTGTGCTCATCTTAATCCTAAATTCCCTTTATGATATTCATTTTACTTTTTCAATTCAGTGATTTTTCTGTTAGGCGGGTGTCATTTATTTGTCAGAGATTAACTTGATTTTTGTTCCGTTTAGTCTAATAAAATTTAAGACTCAATTAGGCATTCTCTAGGTTGTACTTACTAACAGTTCACTCCTATAGCCCTGTTTCATTTCTTTGCATTGCTCCCCCCTTCCCCCCCCCCCCCCAATTTTATTTATGCAGACCTCCAAACCAGCTAAGAGGTTCTCTCCTCTTCCTGTCACTGAAGACGTACATATTATCCTTCTGGTCAGTTCAGTCCACATTGCCCTGTGAGTAGTAGTGATACTTCGTTATTTCCCCAGTCCTGACATTACAGTCTTTTACCATTTCTGGGCATTCAGCTCAGACACCCACAGGCTGGGCTACCCACAAAAGGCTTCGACCTTCTTGACTCAGCTGCCCCTCCCCATTACTACTGTTGCTGCTTCTCCTTTATCTCCAGGTGACTCAAGTTTTCTTAAATCAGTTTTCATTATTAAAAACAACCTCCCTCCCCCAAATTACCTGTATTCTTAATTATTCAGTTCCCTGCCCCGTGGAGTCTCAATTTGAGCCTTGGAGATCTGATTTTACTTCAGATACACATTCCCTGGCTTGACAATCTCAAGATATGTCAGGCACTTCCACGTGTGTTCTCATGTTAACTTTATAGTCCTAACATAAGGTTTACTATTTAAATACTGGTGAAAATAGAGGTGCAGAAAGTTAAACCGCCTAAGATGCAAGTCACAGACTCTTAAATTTTCTGATCTCAGGCTACCTTCTTTATCACAGACAACTGGACTAAACATGGCATAAAAACAAAACCCTCTTTATGTGTGTATTCAAGCCTCAGATGGTTATTCTTAACCCATTCATGGACTGTTTCTAAAAGGAGTACTTTTTAATACTTTAATACAGGATTCCATATTACAGATTAAAACACTACTGAATTTACATAAGTAATCTTGATGTTTGCTAAATAAATGAATGAAATTAGCAGTTTGTTCCTTTCATCAATGGGAGTAAATGCACCAAAAGTTTAAATATAATTATGCAATTTAGTTGCTAAGAAGTATAAAAAATGTTATCTATTAAATTTAGAGAATATTTTTAAATTCAACATGGTGATTCCTTTTTAGGAATGCATCCCCTCTCTAATTTACTAAACTTTATTAAACTTTGATCTTTACCCAGAAAGTACTAAGGCCAAAATAAAGTATTTTTGTTTTGTTTTCTCGGGTAATGACTGAGAACAGGTGCCTGGTACAAGAACCTGATTGTCAAGCAATCTGTGTTTTAGTTATTTTAAGTAATAACCCAACTCAGCGATAGGCCCAGATAGCCCATCTTCCACTAAATTTCCTCGGATCAGTTTTCATTATTCCTTCTCCATTTTGGTTTCATCAGCACAAAGAGGAACATCTAAGTATTCAAGGTGAACATTTGAACTTGACTGTGAAGAAAGAGTAGACCTGCTTATTGATGCCTTTAGCATATGCGGCTTTCAGAGCAGACTTCATTACACATTGTAGGACTCCTGTGATTCCTGGTTCTCTGTTTTACTCTTCCGGGTAAGTTCTCTTATAGATATTTAATATTTTAAATAAAATTACAAGTTATTTTAGGACAGAGCCTGTGTCTTCATTTCTAATCCCTACATGTCCTAGCATGGTGATTATTAAATTGAAGTGTGGTTTTAGACCAAGAATTTGCCCCAATCTAGATCCAATGCTGGGAGATTTTACCAGTCAACTAAGAGAATGATTTTTGGGGTCGAACTTGGGCTCAAGTAGAGACTCTGTTCCTAAGTAACTGTATAACCTGGAGGGAACATATAATATAAACTCTGTGAATTTTAATTTCCTCATCTGTAAAATTTTAGTAATTATACAATCCTCACATGGTTGCTGTAGGGAGTAAACAAGGTTGTAAAGTAGCCTGATAAGGAGGCAGCACTCATTACTATTATATTTTTTCACCATATTTCTGAGGATTTAGAGACCAACAAGAATTTACCTTTTTGAATTCACCCTATGTAGACTGGACCATGCTCAAGGATTTTTAAGGGAAGCAACTGGACCACATTGGGGGAGTTCTCTCTCAAATGTATCCCAGTTTTGCACTAATCTGGATGCCAACTCTATGATATAACCTTGTTTTCAAGAGCCTGAGAAGAGGGAAGTGAATACTACTATAACATCACATTAAAAAAACGAACTATTCATGTGATTCTAACATTTAGTCAGTTATATCCAAAGAGATAGTTTCACATTCCAGTTTTTGCTGGTTTGTTATATAATCACATTTTATTTTTTTTCCATTCAAACAAGTTCACTAAAAGTATGTGTATACATATACACGTATATGTACATGCATATGCTTTAAATACATATAGTTATTATGGGATGTGAACTGGTGGGGAAATAATACTTGATTTCAAATTAGAGTTTAACAAACTCAGTAGTTGATTTTAGACTGTAATTCTAGGTTTAATTGAAGTTTCCCCTGCCTCAACATTCTAAATACCAAATTCTGACACATTGTTTGATCACTGTGTCATTCAGATCTTTCCTCTACTGATGAGATCAACAGTGGCCAGCAAAGAGAATCGCAGTTCCCTTCACAATTACTTTTAGGTATCTTTTAGATGATGAATGTTTGCCTGTATGATAGTATTAAACTTAAGTCTTCTGCCTATTTGCACAATTTTCCTGCTTTGTTACTCATGACTTTATTAAGAATATAGAGCTTTTCTTCTCTAAGATTCTATTTTTAATTTTTATAACGTCATTTTTGGATGATTTTAAATCTTCATGTCCAATCAGAAACACTGGCACTTGTTAGAAGTGAAATAAACATTTTTAAAGTCTAATTACAGTCCAACAGAAAAACGGCATTCATAATTATCATTGACTGTCCCTCATAGAAAAGTAGAAGGAAACTTGGAAATAAACTCTAACCTTCTCTTTCAACAAGATGAGGAAAACTAAGGTCAAATTAGGTGGTTAACTTGTTTAGATTCTTTAGACAGATATTAGTAAAAGTATGACTAGAACTTCTTTCTGACTTGAGTGAATTTTTTTCACTCCTCAGTGGCCCGAAAGGGCAGTTAACTTCTTATTTTGGGGTTCTCACTTTTTATATTAACAACAGTAGTTTATAAGCATTTAAAGATGTATTATTCTTTGCCATTTACAAAATAAACGTGTAAGGAAAAATAGTTTTATTTTTTTAAAAGAAATCAAATGTGTATTGAAAATCTACATGAGACAGCATCTATCATTCAGCCTTGAGCTTGACTGTGTATGCTCAGTATCGTCCAATGAGATTCTGGAAATCAATTTCAAACACATTATATTCTTATTAGTAGATATCAAAGGAAGTTACTGATTTTGAGGAATTAATTTCAGTAACTGTTTACCTACCCTGAGATAGTCAGCCCCATAACATATTTGGGATTGTTTTTGAGCATTTAAAATTTTTTAACAAAATACCTATCTTTTCATTGTATGCATCAATATGCTAAGTTCTCTACTACAGTTCAAGTAAAATAATGATAGTGACTGTTTTCTGTTACTGTTCACAATGGACAGAGTGAAATTACAGCATCAAGAGTAGCCAGGATTTATACTGTAAACATTATCTGGCTCCAAACATCTTGCAACAAATAGCTACTAATATGACTATGCACAGCACATAGAACACAATAATCCTGGATTGTCATATAACCATAAATCCTCTTAAAGCAGTTTTTCTCAACCTTTTTTTTTCTTTTTCATTATTACCCCAGCTTCCAAGGAGAAAAATTAAATTTAACTCAACTTTAAATTATATTTCTCCTTAATGAGAAAAAATAATACTAAGGAATAAGGTTTTATTGGGTAATGTTGAGCTTTGGGATGCCATAATCCATGGCACTATTATTTTTTTCACCCTAAGAACCATTTTTTTTCCTTTTGAGAATACATGCTTTAAAGTGAATGAAAATGAATTAAACAGCCTTTAACATTATTAGGGGAGAGGGAGAAGCCTAATGGGTGACATTGGAGGTTGAAGTAGCTGGCTTCTGGTATCATCTGTCCCATACTGGCTGTGTGGTATCAGAAGAAATCATGTCTTCATTCCTTCTTTGGAAAACAAAAGAATAGTATAAAACCTGATAGCTTGGAAAAGTCATTTAATCTCACTGGACTCAGTGGCCTTGGGTATAAACTGAAGGTGTAGGTCAGTTCTCAATTCTGGCTGAATTTTCCTGGGGCATATAAAAGATGTCAATGCTCATCTATATCCCCAGACTAAAAAAACCAATCTCTGGAGGTTAGGGTCCAGCCAATGGATCTCAAACTTTAGTGTGAAACACACTATTATTAAACACAGACTGTTGGGTCCTATTTCCAGAGTTTCTAATTCTGTAGGTCTGGGGTGAGGCCTGTAAATCTGCATTTCTATCAAATCCTCTGGCGATGCCATGCTAGTGGTTTGAGATCACACTTTCAGAGCCACTGGTCTAGGCATAGGTGTAAAAATATGTGTGTGTCCCTCCAGGTGAATTCTAATCTTAGAACTATTGGTATATAAAATATCAGTAAGGTTCTTTTCAGTTCTAAGATACTGAGATTTTGATACAATGAGAGTTGTTGGGCATCTATAGAAAGACGACCTATGGAAAAACATCAACTTCTTGGTCAGTTTTCATTAGGAATTTCTTCCTATAAAGCACTTTACAGTATATATTTTTAAAATTAACATTTTACAGTACATTTGCTGCATATATGGTTCTTCATTTTTCAGTAAATATACATTATTTGGTTGCCAATGTTTCATCATTTGATAAGACTGATGGAGGGTTTGGATAGTAGCCAGCTGTTTTTGACTTGTTTGAAGAGAATGTTGTAAACTTGTAGTCCAGGGGTAAATCTGGGGGGAAAAAAACCACCACATAATTTAATTATTCTGCAATCCCAGAAGGCCTTTCATAAATATAAACATCAAAATTTCACTGTCATTGATAATAAAATTTATTTTTTAGAGTTTAATAAGTTTAACATTTCTTCTATCACCTGGATAGGTTATACCTAGGATGAAGAGTATAGATGTCTTTCCCTATAAAATTTACAAGATTAAAGTCAAATTACATTTAGAGATATGTAATCACCTTCAGAGCTCAAACTAGTGAGTGTAATGTTTTACCTTCCATGCATAAAAGTTGTACCTTCCATACATAAAATAAGGATGAACATCTCATTTTTTTAAAATTAAAAATCTCTCAGGCCTGCTGGGAGGTTCATGTAATTGGTAAACGTGAACTAATAATCTTCATAGCCCTTAGTAATAAAAGTTCCTAAGAATAATCTTTGAATGCTTAGCTAAATAAGGGTTCTAATGTGTACAATGTAGCAGCTTTGATAAGCAACCACGGTACGTGCCCTTGACCCTTCAGTCCCAGGGCTGACACTCTAACCACTGAGCCAAACCAGCCAGGGTGCACATAACATCTTTGCTGATGTTAAGCATGACATGAACACACACACATACGGCCACAGGGGTCAGGAGAGAGCACATCTTTATTGATGGTGGGACACTGTGATGGTTTCATATAAGTCTCTCAAAAGTTATTATCTCAAATGGATATTTTCTTCCCAAATTTCTTCAGGGCAACATAACCAGAAATATTACAAGTGAAACATCATGATATATGTCATGTTATGGTACTCATTACACATGCAGAGAGATATTGGGCAGTAATCAATCCTTACTTCACAAATTTCACAAGGCATCATTTGGTAGTACTAAGTATTTTGAGAATGACACTAGCATAAAATTTTTACTTTATATTAAATGCAAGAGGCCCAAGCAGTTAATCCTTATGAGGAGAAAACTAGTGCTAGAGGTTGGGGAAAAGGAACACGACCTTTCTGCTTCCAGAGACAGCTAAGATCACTGTTAACAGAAAAGTATTCAGTACAAGAGAATTCCATAGCTCTTCACTGCTCAGTTCGCTGGAGTGTATTTTGAGACATGCATTAAAGGCACTAGAAAGTAAACTGATAAAACTGAATTTCTAAACTTATACATCTAAGGCCCTGGAGTTCTAATAAGCCACTAAATGATACAGGCTAAGAGTTGAGTGAGCCATCTTTTTCTGTATTTCCTAAAGTAAATGTGTAGGTCTCTGTGTAGCTATTATTCTAAAGTTAAAAATGATTATGTTATCAAAATGCTTATGAACCAGTCACCACTATAATGTATATGACTAATAAGTGTGAACTTTTATAACATCTATAAAAATGGCTTCTGTGCATTTAAGTGGCAGTGAGGTAACCAAGTCTAACCAGGATATCCATGAATAAAGAAACATTATGTGAATACAAAAGGTTTTAGAGGCACAGGGGGAGTTATCAGGTTTGTTTTTCACCTCCTATCTTATTTAATACAAAAATTTTATTCTTTCTCCCACATAGTCAAAAAGGTACACAACTATTAAGAAATCTGGCTATGAAATAGCCAAGCTGAGATCAGATGACTGTTCTGTTAAAAGAAGGGTCTCTAGACTGGCGGTTCAGTAAGAAGGAAACATCGGCATTGCTGTCATAGGAAAGCCATTGCTGGGTGCTGACTATCTGGCAGAAAACAAAACTGCAGACGGAGAACCAAATTCCTGTTTACCACAACAATGTTCTATTACTCTGTGTACTAAATATACCATAGTAACAACCATACGATATAACAATGAAATGAAATGAACCAAAATGAACATACATTCTTAAATAGTAAGTGCAATGTAAAATAACATAACACAGAACAACTTGGGGCTTTTTTCTATAAATGATATTAGCAGGGTAACATTTATAAAACGATTCTATCTTCAACATGTCTAAAACCATGGCCGCTGCATTATTTTCCTTCCAGCCATTTTTCTTACTTGGAGGTAAATTACACAGTAGTATCCAACTTTCCTGAATATGTTACTGAAATAACTTGAAGTTCTGTGTGAGATATAACTTGATGAGAATGTGATCATAGCAATGAGTGCTAACTTAAAAACTGACAAAATTACACTTAGTTTTTTGAGGAAGTGTCTTGGACACCAACATCAACAATGGAAAGTGACATACCAACTCTCATTCTCCCCCCCCATAAAAATAGATACTTGTTCAGCTCCGTTGACTGGTAAGTCCTATTTAATATTTTCTCCTGAGAAAAAGAAGACAAAGGCCCTAACAAGTTCTTTTCCAGGGTGCTGTGCAGGAAAGCTTTTGGAAAGTGAAAATGGGAGAGCACTGATGTTACTGTTCTGTAAGGAGGGGTATCTTCTGATTACCACAGAAGATAAAGAGGCGTCATTTTCAAATTCTTTGGAGAAATATTTAAGTCTTGGAATAACAGAGATTCACTTTTCTCTGACTTTTTTACTATTTCACAACCACAGCCTATTGAACAGTTTTTATCTAGGTACTTTAGAATAATTCAGTGGCTTCCATCATCAGCCACCCTCCTCTCTCACTATAAATTTGAACTACTTAGAAAAAAAATGGAAGAGTAAAATATAAAAATTGAAAACAATAGTTTAAATCTGGGCTGGTCCCTTCCTTCACATTGCAAGGTCCATTTCTTTAAAAGGAAAATAACTGGTAAAAGGGAAGAGAGATATTTAGGTTATCTTTCTTTAACGTTGTGTGTACAGGCATAGAACAAAATAAAAGAATAAACCACTCATTTGAGACCAATGAGAATGAGACATTATTTCAGTGAGTGGGATATATTGACATATACTGGATTTGTATACTGGCAGAGAGGGTGGACCTTTAGAAGGTCATACATATGTTAGGGTCATCGCCATCATCATCGGTTAAGCATCCTGCTTTTTCTTTCACATCCCTCCTGTGCGGGAGGAAACAAAGCCTGGTATTTTCACCCCCAATTTAAGAAAGAAGAATCTGAGGTTTAAAAAACTTCAGACTTTTCATTTCTAAACTGGAGCTGAGCCAACTAGAAAAGCTGGATAAAATATAAACGTCAAGGTCACTGGGGAGCTGGAGAGACAACCAAGCCCTGAGAACACAGCACTCCTGGGAAGGAGGCGCAGGCAGGCAGTGTGAGCCTGCGATCAGCCACAGCTTTTCCCTTAGCCACGAACCCCGCCCGGGGGAGGCGCAGTTACTAGCAGCAGGAAAACCAGCAGAGGCGTTGCCATCGTGAAGGGCTGCGAAGAAAAACTGAGGGGCTGTAAAGGAAGGGGTGGAGAAACGGACTCTGCCGGTTTGCTCCCAGGCCCTTCCCCAAATTCTGAAGGGGACTTCAGGACACCAAGAGCAAGCAGAAGCACACACCTCTGTAAAGCGGGGTGGATTTGCCCGCCGTTTCCTGGCACCGAGGAAACAGGGAGGAGAAGGGCCCTGGGGAATAGCTCAGACTTTCAGTTATCCATTTCTGAAACCAGAATTTACAGCCCAGAGTTGGGTTTTGTTATTTCATTCAGGGTTATAATTGGAGTATTTAACCACCTGTATTTAATGTAATTATTCAGGTTTAAATCTATAATTTTACTGAATGCTCTCCATTTATCTTGCTTATTCTTAATATTCCTTTTTCTCTCATTGTTTATTTTTGGATTTAAAGTTATTTTACATAATTAGCTCAGTATGTATACCATTACAGTTCTTTTGATTACAACATGCATTTTTGACTTATCACTATCATACTCTCAGCCTTTACCATATAATACAAGGATTTAGAACACTTTACTCCAGCTGTCTCCCTTTTTGGGACTTAAATGCCATTATTGCCATGTTTTTAAATTCTCCATTTAAACCCCATAGGACTTAATTTCCTTATTGTTTCCAGAAGTAAATATTCATTGTAATTCATTCACTTGTCTATCCTTTCGTTGCTGTATGTTCCTTCTCGCATCTCCAGTCTTGCAACAGGGATCACTCTTTCTTTTGCTAGAAGAGCAACATCCTTCAGTATTTACTTCCCTATAGGTCTTCTGGAGAAACATTTCCTCCGTTTTGGTCAGTCTAAAAATCTTTTGACCTATTTTCCAGTGCACTAATTCATTTTTCAGCTATGTCTAATCTGCTGTTAAATGCATCCATTAAGTTCTTCATATTTCAGTTTTAAAAGTTCCATTCTTTTTGTAGTTTTATGTTTCTACCGAATTTCTCATTTCTTTCATTTCTGTACTTGACCATAGTGACCTTGGTTATTTCTGTTAGTGTAGTCTCATACCCTTGTGTGACTATTTTTCATTATATGCTGAACCTTACAGTGTTTTTAGACATATCTGAGTCCTAGGATGTTATATTCCTCAAGAGAATATTCATTGGTTTCTACAAGGTGCCTTGGAATACTACCAATCTAGAATCTTCTGCATCCAATTTTAGGGATCCATCTTATTTAAAGCTGAGCTTCAGTCCTACTTCTAATTCATCCTTACTCTACGGTAAACTCCTTCAGGGTCTCAACACAGACTGAAAGTCCACCAGGCCCATCTCTCCTTTGGCAGGCTCGACCCTCTACCTTCTATCCCTGTAGACTCACAAAGTTACTAAATGACCCACCCACTCCCTTTCTTTGGGACTCTCTCTTGAATCAGCAAAATGCTCAGGGGGAAAAGCATCCCCAAAGTCAACCCCCTTGACCTCCTTAGCTTCTTGTCTTGGTAATTTTTTTCTACCTTTATCCTATGACTCCAAGCAGATTAAAAAAAAGTACAGCTTTTATCATTGGCTCCAGGAGATGGACAGGTCCTATTTACCTAGGTTGCCATATCTAGAGGTTTCCCCAGAAAAACAAATGTCATGGGAAGATTTTCTTTTTGTAAAGGCAAGAATTCTAGTAATTAAGGTCATTATTGTCCAGTAACAGGTAAAGCCTTATAAATATTTCCCCCCTTACCTGCTATTGCTTCAATACTTGGAATTGCAATAGTGCTGTAAGTACTGATTCTCTTACAGGACCATGTATAAACCAAGGAGTCTTCTGTATTTTCCGAAATGGAATCAATAAAAAAAGAGCCCCATTTTTTAGATAATGAATTTAGAGGCTTTCCCTTCTGTCCCTGAAACGAGAGGATAGAACAATGAAAACTGTGATTAATGTTCAATCTCATTATAAGTTTTCCCCCACTAAGTAAATCAAAATAAAAAATCTGGAGGAATTTCAGCTGTTTCCTTTAACCACACTGTACACTATATAAAAAGCACCTGCCCCCGTCTTTGTTGGCGAGCCCCTTCTCATCTTTGGGGTGGGCCTGGATGCCATCCAGGAAGCTTTCCTGACCTCCCACACTCAGGTTGGATTAGGTCTCCTCCTCCGTCTTCCTACACCCCGAGTTTATCCCTAATATACTACTACTCATACCGTCTCACAACTATCATACTATTTACTTTCACGCTTGACAGATTATTAACTACATAAGGCTAAGAACTTTCTTATGTATTAATAATGTATCCCTAAGTAAGACTTATCCCTAGGACAGAGCAGGCACATAAAAATTGCAGATTAAATTAAAGACCATTCAAAAAGTACTTCTCAGTGTTCTATGGACACAGCATAAGCTTAAGAATGGGAAAAAATCCTATTCCATCCATATAACCTGGATTATAAAATCTGTCATGCTTTTCTGATGAAAATTTCGTTTTGGAGTTCCCAGAGTCCCAAATATGCCTCTAGAGTCACAATTCTTTGTGCTAGATACTCGCTTTGTGAAGCAAGATAAGAATATATGTTTATAGATGCTGCTGTTTGGAGATCATTCAGCAAGAACCTATTTGGATGTCACCAAAGATACTTAAGAGCAGTATTGGAATATGAATATGCATACTCTTATGTGGACATTTAAGGTGTATCTCAGTATAATTTCTCAATGTCTAAACAGCAATTTATAGGATAAATTTCATTTAGTTAATTATCTTTTCTAAAGTAATGAGTCTGAGAAGAAATGACTCACATCACACATATGTAGCAAATGGTCCTGCAAACGAGTGATAGACTCTAGGCTGATATGATATTTGTTCTTTTGACTTAAGTTTTTCCTTCTTTACAACTGTTCCACTAGAATGAATTTATAAACATGGATTTTATTTTCCCGATCTCCTATTTTGCTTCTTTTTGCTTTTAAACACTATTTTCCCTTTCTAGATTCATGAAATCTTTTACTTTTCTTCACCTAAGTTCATTCTGGGGGCTCAGGAGTAAGTCTCAAGGAGCTACCAATTTAATTAGGTTGGACCCACAAAGGGAGCACAGGGCTTTCACGGCCAAGCAAAAGAGACAGAGTAAGTACAGTGAGTCAGCACCTGGCAGCCTCAGCACCACCCCAAATGCGTCCATGGCGCCCCGGCACTGGCTGAGAGCGGAGGGCAGGGACGACAGGCTGACCTGTGATATCCTGGCATCATTTTAAAATTACCAACCAGATCAACTATGGAGCTGAGACAGCACGACCACGTAACTGCCAACAGAGTTCATCTCTTTTGGCACAAACACACACCTTCTAAGATAAGAAAGGAAGGAGCTACAAGGAACCCTTACCTCATATTTTCCTTTCTTCTCCAGAGGCTCTGCTTCCTCAGGCTTCCAGTCTCTGTCCCCTCTGAGCTCTTCCAGGATGAGGACTGTCTCCCAATTACTATAATGACGGGCTGGGAAAATGTCTGAATGCATGCTGTCACCAAAGTAAACAACCTGCAAGTCAGAGAGGAAACTGTCTGAGGCATCAGCACCGTGAAAGAGCGGCCACCATTCACGGAAGGCAGAAGGAAATTCTTCTGGAAGATGCATCGACATCTTACATTTCCTTGAACTTTATAGGTGACCATCAACTTGCCCCATTTGGTTTGCAGGGTGCCAGGCTTATTTTAAGAAGTTATACAATGCATGTGCAGGTAGAAGAAAGGCAGAAAATAAGTGATTGTGTGCAATTTTGCCAAAGAAGCAAGAGTCTATGTTTACAGTTAAACCTGCCCCTAGAATTGAGAACTGGTGAGTTATTACAGCTGACTTGTTACAGTGGGCTAGGTTAGCAGGAGTGCCCATCACTCCTCCAAAGAGCTTCTGGGTTACATGTGGACCTGCTGAAACAATCCCTGAGAATGAGGTAGGGGGAGTGGACTCTGGGAAGCTCCCCTGGTATTCCGAGGCTAGACATCCACTGATCTAGTCCACACGCCTTTTACAGATGGGAACACGCGGTTAAGGGAATATGAATTAGAATCTGCAAGTCAGGGTGCGTTGCCCACTGAACCCCTCAGGAGTTCCCAGGAGGCCGTGGCAACATGGGAGCCATGGGGCAGCACAGCTACCCCCCGATCTCTCCTGCTCAGGGGGCTCCCGGTAAACATTTTTTAGATGAAAGGTCCTGCTGTTAAAAATGCACCAATGTCCAACGTCAACAATGTGACCAGGATGTCAAAAACAAGCATGTCTTTAGGCTAGTCTGAACTGTAATTTCAGTTACTGCTTATTTTATATATAAGAACTTCTTTTAGGGCTTGTTATCAGGATATCGTTCCTTAGGCATCCCACACACTGATCTGGTGCTCTGGTCTCATCAACAAAGGAGGGGCTTATTTACACAGACGAGGTGAGCGGACAGGTTGGGAGACAGGCAGAGGCACATTACTTTCCCACAGACAACTAAGCTAACTGCACTGCGTCACGGTGTCAGTCAGTAGGAGTTCACGTCCGCAAGCGGGCACGGAGGGCTCCGCCTCGATGAGCAGATACCTTGGGCTCAGGTTTGCCGGTCATTTTCTTCAGCAGTTCATAAAGGTGGACAGCGTTCCCTTGGGAGTACCAGCCGGGCTTGTCCAGAGCCGGCAGTGCCTCCTGCTCTTCGTCATTCTCTGAAAACAAAGTGCGACAATAACACATCCTTTCGTCAGCTGAGCACCCAGCTGGGCAGCGCACTCAAGCTCGGCTGCGAGACACGGACGCGAGGGAACCCCCGGGGGCAGGAGGCTCAGTGAGCGCCTACTGCATGTGCTAACAAATATGTAAGTCGGTAATATTTGTGTTTGTAAAATATTTTTTATTGATTGTTAGAGAGAGGAAGGGAGAGGGGAGAGAAACGTTGATGTGAGAGTGGAACATCCACTGGCTGCCTCCTGCATGCCCCCCGCCGGGGATCGAGCCTGCAACCCGGGCATGTGTCCTGATCGGGAATCTAACCTGCAACCTTGCGGCGCATGGGAGGGTGCCTAACCAACTGAGGCACACTGGCCAGGCCTGTGTATGTAAAATTTTAATAGAAATTTTAATTCCGCAGAATGGAATAAGTATAAGTATAGAACAGGTATAAACTGGAACAAAATAGGAAAACTCTGCAGATAAAAATTTATTGAGTACTGACTAGTTACACATTTGTGAAGAGGGGAAAAACATTTAAATTTTTTTCTAGTTTAATACAAAGAGGATTATTCGACTCCCTCATGACAGATTGTTTCTTAATATCAAGGATTTATATAAGATGTTAAACCCATATATAAAACCACCATCAATTTCTTCCTTTCTACCATCAGTTTCTTCCTTTCTTAACCTTGACATTACTGAGTTTGGGACAATATTCTTCTTTGTTGGTGGTAGTGGGGGTGCTGCCCTGTGTGTTGCAGGCTGTTTAGCAGCATCCCTGGCCTCTACCCACTAGACACCCAGTAGCATCCTGCTTCCAAGCTGTGACAACCAAAAATGTCTCCAGACATTGCCAAATTTGCCCAGAGGAGGAAAAGTTTCACAGGTAAACACCACTATCCTAGACCATTTCATTAGCATAATATATTCGGTGTAAAAAACAAAAATTGCCCGGCCGGAGTAGCTCAGTTGGTTGAGTGTTGTCCCATGCACCAAAAGGTTGCCGGTTCGATTCCTGGTCAGGGCACATGCCTAGGTTACTTGTCTTTCAGCTAAAACTTCAGTTCTTTGATTGTCTTCACAGCTAAAATTCTAGAAAGAGTTGGTTATACTCATTGGCCCCACTACCTTCATAACACTGCAATCTGTCCCTACCTCTACCAGTGCTCATCAGGACGCCAGTGATCTCCGTCTTGCCCACTCCAATGGACTTTTCAGTAGCACTGCCCTCGCTGACCACTCTCCCCTTTCCTCTCTGGCTTCTGGACACTACACTCTCCTGTTCCCCCCACTACAATCTGTCTGCTCCCAGATCACACTCTTTCTTCTTTACCCTTACTGTCAGAGTGTGTCAAAGCTTGGTCTGGCTCTTTTGTCTACCCTCATTCTCTCTATATTTGATCTCATATAAGCCCACGGCTTTAAATACCACTCTGTGAGCTGATGGTTCCCAAATTTATATTCTGAGCCTATCCCTGTTCTCTCGGACTCCAGGGTCATTTATACAATTTCCTAATTGATAGCTCCAGTTACACAACTCCTAGGCATTTCAAATTTAATATGCTGAAAAACGAATTCTCAATAGTTGTAACCCCCACTCCACCCAAACTTCTCTTCTGTATTCTTCCCCACGGCTGCATGTATCACCATGCACCAACCTGCTCAATTCAGAAAAAAGAAAAATTAATAACCTGAAAGACATTTTCGATTACTCCTTTCTTTTCATCTGCTGCTTCTAAAGCATCACCAAGTCCTGTGTTTCCTACCTCTATAATGTATTTTAAATATACACAGTAGGGCAAAAGTAGGTTTACAGTTGTTTATATGGAAAATAATTAAATGAAAAGACAAGAATAAACTCTGTGTTTCACGTATTCACAACTGTAAGCCTACTCTTGCCCACCCCTGCATGCACTTCTCGCCATCTCCAGGACTGCTGCCTCAGACCAAACCACCACAGTCTCTCACCTGGGACACTGCAAGTGCCTGGCCTTCCTCTCTGTCCCTCTCCACATCCAACCCATTCCCCGCCCAGCGGCCAAAGACGTCTCTACATCACTTCTACCTGAACTGAAGAGCTTCAGCTTGCTCATGGCGTAAAGCCCAAGCCCTTTCCGTCAGGGTAGGAGGCTGCCCGCCTCCCGAACTCCTGCCCTCTCTCCCCATGCCCATGTGCCAGAACCACAGGCTTCTTCTCTGTCACTGGAACTCAGCCGAACTTCTCCTACACCGGGTCATTGCTTTAGTGTGTCCCACTGCCAGGATGACTCATCCTCCGCTCTCCTCATGACTCACCCCTCAGGTCCCTCCTTGCAAGTCACCTTGCCTGACCTCTGGACAGGCCTCTGCTGGCCAGCCACTCGCGGTGGCCTCATCAGGCGGATGCTTCCTTCACAACATGTAGCACGACCTCATGGACTTCCTGCCTTGCTCATGGGTTTGTTTATGCGTCTGTCTGGTGCACTGAGGATCCCTCAGTGCCTGACGCCTACTACTCTGAACCTAACCTGGATTCCACTGCTTGTGTGCTGCTCGCTGAGCAGAGAACTAAGCTACTGTCTACGGCCTTGCACTGAAAAGGGCTTTTAAGTGGCATGAAGAAGTTCAAAGTTAAAAATACTGCATCAGTATATTCTTATTTATTTCTCCTTTTGTTTATAAAATGGTGGTATATTTAACATACTGTTCTACCTTTGTTTTTCACTTAACATACATCGTAGATATCCCATATCAGTATACACAAAACCTCCTAACACGGTACTTTGCACATGGTTGCTAGCCAGCAGATTATTTATTGAATAAATGAAAGAACAACTCTTAAACAGAAGAAGAAAGAAACCAAAATGTAACTTACCGAGTGTCCGGAAAGGTCTTTGAGTTGGTAAATGGGAGAAGAAACCAGGCTTCAATGCATTTGTAATCACGATGTCAAAAAAATCTGCAAAATCATTCCTGAAAAGCAACAGGATTCTCAAAAATTTATTTTAAGGAATTAGAAATGGTCTATTTAAAAAAGAACTTAATTTTCACCTATCTACTTGACCACACCATCATTTCTTAATTTCTGATTAACCTTTTACATGCTTTATAAGGTAAATCTTACACTGGAAATAAAAGGTGACTTAGCACTAGTATTCCTGAAAAACACCTTGATATAAACATAAGAAAAGAATGAGCACATTAACTCTAGGTGCTAAGCTTTTTCAGGATAGTAATAGTCACAGTAAGTGAATTCAATAGTTTCTAATAGCTAGAAATATTCAAAGTTATGTCTTCAGAAAGTGTTCAAAATGTGAAGATGACACTTTATTTTGAAAATCAGTGTAGTCTTATAATGTGGCAACTTGTAGATAACAATTGTTTTCAGTCTGTATTTAATGCTATGTTTAGGATTATTTGGGATGGCAAAGGAATGGTAGTTTTTGTTTTTGAGGGACTCACTGTTGCATTGGGGAGATACTATTTACCCAACATTCCCCAATACTTTTACAAATACAAACCATACTAAAGAGAAATTAAGATAGGAAGAAAAAGCCCTGGCTGAGTGGCTCAGCTGGCTGGAGCATCATCCCACACACCAAAAGACTGCGGGTTCGAGTCCTGGTCGGGGCACATACCCAGGGTGCAGGTTCGATCCCCAGTTGGGGCGCATATGGGGAGGCAGCCAATCAATGTTTCTCTCTCTGTCTCTCCCTTTCCCTTCCTCCCTCCCTCTCTCTCTAAAACAACAAAAACAAAAATCAATTAAAAAAACAAAAATCAATTAAAAAAAAAAAGACAGGAAGAAAAAACTTTGGTTTCTTTGTTAATGAAAGAGAGATTAAGACTCCAGAGTGTTCACTCTGAGGCACGGTTCCACCACTGGGAGAGTGAAGGTCTCTATAAGAGGCACCTTCCAAGACATCTAGGACTTCAGCCTTAATTCACTTTAAGAATCTGAAGTGTAGGTATTATTCAGAAAGCAGAACATCCACTCCCAGGCTGCAAGGATACCAAAGACCAACTTAAACCCACATGTGCTGAGGAACATGGAGCCGGAGGCCAAAGAGGCCAGTTTTGTTTTTTTTTGTTTTTTTAATATATCTTTATTGATTTCAGAGAGAGGAAAGGAGAGAGAGAGAGAGATAGAAGCATCAATGATGAGAGAGTCATTGATCGAGCCCGCAACCCAGGCCAGAGGCCAGTTTTGAAAGTTTTTGCTTTCCACTCCCAGTATTTGCTGAAATCAGAGCAAGAGTCTAAAACATCCAGACCATAGATTCCCTGGTACTGCCCAAAAGAATGACATAAATAAGTATTAACACACACTGAAACTTACCAACTGCTCTGCCTAATACTTTACCTGTACTAAGCTATATAAATATCCCCTCAGACCTATGAAGCATTATTGTTCCATTTTTAAGGAGACAAAATCGAGGCTCAGTGAGGTTAAACCTGCTCCAGATCACAGTAAGTTGCAAGGCAGGGCTTGAATCCTGTCTTATTTTTAAGTCTATGCATTTACACTGCCTTGATTTTCATGGAAGTCAATCCCATCCCTGGCTGCGCTAAATGGTGAAGTACGTATATGGCTCCACACTGAAAAGGCTACAGAGGGGCTGTACTCCAGTGACCCATCAGGAGTATAACCTACAGCTCTGTCGCTCAGTAACCATCCCCAGCTGAGAAACCAAAATGCACGGAAGATGGCATGAAGGACATGTGCCTCATCCACCCTCCAGAAAATCTAAAGCCCAGATCATCAGTGAGCTATGAGCATACTGAACCCCAGGAACGCTGCTTTGCTAAAACGTACTTGGGGTATGTTGCAGATGTTGAGAGATGTTATGAGAAACAACTGTTTGCCACTCAGCGTTGTTTAATATAATGATAAGGTTGTAGTGGGTTACTTTTTAAAAAGCACTGGCCTAATTTGCTCTCAGTATTTCACAAGACCATGAAAAGAGAATGTCTCATCACTTACCCAAGGATATGTTTGCAGAGAAGTCTACAGTAATCACTGTGAGAACTGGTGATTAATACAAGGATCTTCCCAGCATTCTTTAGCTGCCGAAGCCACTTTTTCACAGATTCGGGACAACTGTGTAAATACTTGCCTGGATCTCTTTTTATTTCTGGAAAATATATTCCACAGTTTTCTGAAAAATAAAAATTTCAAGGAGATTTTTCTTTTTTTTGACTCAGCAGAAGTATAGATTAAAAAAACCTAGTAGTTAGTACTGCTTCTTAAGAATGCGTATGCTCTTACTTAAAAACATAACGATGGTTGAAAATGTCCGCTGAGAATATTTTTGGCTGCCTAACAAGAACTGATAAACTGTTAAAATATAAACAATATAATGAGCATTCTCAAATCAGAAAACCTTACTACATTTGAAATATCGATTGATATTCTTTTTTTTTAAATCCTCACCTGAGAATATTTTTTCCATTGCTTTTCAGAGAGGGTGGAAGGGAGAGAGAGATAAAGATAGAGAAACATCAATGTGAGAGAGACACATCGATTGGTTGCCTCCCACCCATTCCCTGACCAGGGCCGGGGATCGAGCCTGCAACTAAGGCACCTGCCCTTGACCAAAATCAAACCTGAGACCCTTCAGTCTGTGGGCTGATGCTCTAACCACTGAGAAAACCAGCTAGGGCAATAAATCTTCTTTTAATCGTTCAGCATATATTTGCTAAATACAGAAAACAAACAAATAAATATGCAGATAATGCACCAAAGACACATCTTTGGCATGAAGCAGCCAAGAAGGGAGCTGGGTTCCTCAGAGTCACAGTGGTGGTGTTTCAGATGGGACTCAGACTAGAAGAGCTAGTCTAGACAGCCTCTGAGAGGCCCTGAGATGTCCAATGGAAAAAGAAGTCAGAAAAGGCCAGAAGGCACTGCAGTTGACAACGAAAGCTGAAGAACCTGAATCACTGAGCTGGGGCTGCTGACTCTGCCCCTTTGGGTGTTTAGACAGTCCAAGGGGTGAGGCTGAGCTCCAAGGCAGACAATGGCAATATCTCCAAAAGTCAGGTCAGATGCACCTGCTTGGTGCTTTAAAAGTTGTGGGTACTTGGCAGACAACTGAAGATGTGGTTGAAATGCTACTAAGTCCACAAAGCACTTTACCAATGCTGTTTTCCAGGTATGCTAGCACTAACAAGAAGACAAAGAGAACCCAAGTTTTCACTTTCTTTAACTGCTAGGAAAAGAACATATGCTTAAATGAAATAAAATGTGAATGAGCTTGTACTGAATGATAAACTGCAACAGACACAGGCTACCCCTGAAACTCTGTACAGTGTCATGCAGTTGAAATAACAGAAATGAAAGTTACATTCCAAGAATATCAGGACAGGAAAAAGAAGAGTCTCTAAGTGAAAAAACAAAATAAAATGAAACAAACCCAGAAATGGTAGTAAATACTGTTGTGTGCCTGCCCAAATCCACTTCCCCCTCTCTCTTGGAAAGCACTGATTTCATTTGAGGTTTCACTCTCCGCTGAGGGCTGGGTGCTCAGGAAGGGCACGAGTCTCTCAGTCTAACCTACCCCGGTAATTCCTTCCCCTGCCAGCAAGTGGCCGAGGACAGTGCAGGTGGGAGACCAGGAATGGCCAATGAGACTTTAGGGGAGCTTTGCCGGGGTTCTCTGGAGTCCTGTACACCACTGACAAGAAGAAGTCTACAAAGGAGGACACGCCCCTTCTTCTATTCTGACGTTGCTATGACCTCATGCTCTACCTTGAACTGCCTCCGCTATCTCCAACACAAAGCCCGAGCCTGACATCCCGGCAACGGCCTAGTGGAAATCTGAAAGGAGCCCGGTCCCTGACCACATCACTGGGTCTCTGGCTAAGACACTGACTTACCACTGCTGGAAGCACCGCCCAAATTCTGGACTTCTACAGGTCATGTGAAATAACTCGCTTTAATAAGAGCATAAACATCAAGGATATCACTCATCTGCAACCTAGACCATCTCTCTTTAGAAAATAATGCACTGCAAAAATCAATCATAACCAGACCGAAAAAACAAGAGTATGTTACACTATGAGAATAATATTCAGAAGCCAAGAGACTGAGAACAAAAACAGTTTGTAGTTTGTGCTCCTCTTGTATTTTGCTCGACAGGGAGGGACATTTGTGTCTGAATCTCTAGGCTCTCTCAATATCCCCAAAGCTATATAATTTTTTAAAGCTTTTTAATCCCAAAACCTTTAAAAAATTAAAATATTCTGTTTCTCACGGAAAAGAGGGTACTAGTAAGATAGGGTCAATTTAAGAAAGATAAAATAATACAATTAAGTAGCTAAGAACAGAATAGTTTAATGAGCAACTATCAAAGTGATGGTAGAGGCTGTGTCTCAGAATTTATTATATAAAAGAGTCATATTGTGAAATTATTTTGGCCAGAAAACAAAGCTTTTGTAACAATAGGAATTTTATGGGCTGGATAACAAAATATTTATAGTATATAATGCTGAATACATCTATATACTAAGCTGTATTTAGAAACAACTGCTGAGAAAGGCCATTTTCCCCTTAGTTATACATATGTGTCTAGTGCCATCTAGTGATCAAAATCTAAATTACTATTAAAAATGCTACTGTCCCATTTCCAAATGAATTTTTGAAAACACAGCATATATATTTAAATACTGTACTTTAAAATTATTGCCTAGATTAATTTTATTAGTATCTCTTAATAAGCCTAATGAAAAAGTGTGCAAACATAATAGTTTAGTTGAGGAAACTACTCTGAGGTAATAATGGGGGTTCCTTGTTTTGTTCACAAGGTAGATTGAAATGCACAAACTAAAAACAGACAAACCCTGTACAAATAAATACCCAATGGTAGATTATGGGTTGCTTCTACTATAAAAGATCACTGACTGTTGCTGGGAAAAATACTTCCATCTCCTTGTAACCTCAAATCATTAAAGTAATAGGAGATATAATTATACAAATATACACTAATTTTTAAAAAATGTTTTTATTGATTTTAGAGAGAGAGAATGGGAGAGGGATAGAGAGAAACATCAGTGAGAGAGAAATATCAATCACCAACTACCCCCTGCATGCCCCTACCATGGACTGAGCCTGAAACCTGGGCATGTGTCCTGACAGGGAATTGAACCAGCGACCTCTTGGTTCATGGGCGGATAGTTAACCACTGAGGCGCAAGGGCTGGGCCACACTCCTCTTTTTTTAAATGTATTTTTACTGAGATATAATTGACATATAACATGCATGTTTAAGGTGTACAACATGTTGATTTGCTACATTTATATACTGCAATATGATTACCACCTTAGGTTAGCTAACAATTCTATCATGTTATATATCTATTTTGTGACGGGACCAATTAAGATCTCTTAGCAATTTTAAAGTTTATAATACAGTATTGTTGTCTATACTATACTCATTTTTTTAAATTGAAATAAATCAAGCTACTGAACCAACAGAAGAGTTAGGTTAAACATACTACACTGAATTACAGTTGTCTATCAATTAAATTATCTCCCCAAAGAGACTGTAAAGTTCTAAAGGGAGGGCGTGTATCTTTCTGCTTGGCATGGAGCAGGCATTCAATGAATACCTAAATCAGTGTAGGGGCAGACACAGGGATATTTATGTTTATTTATATTCAAAGTAATAAGATGGCTTGTAACATATAACCTGTGAGTGACAAAAGCATTGCCTATCAAAGTCATCCTACCTAAAGTACTTTCCTTTTTTTTTAACCCCATATTGAAAAAAACATCATGCTTAATTATTTTATGATCCTGATAGATTAACACTGACTGCACAAGACAGGGAATTTTGACCTAAGGTGGAAAGAAAGGAATGGCCTTGTTTGTTTTCAACTCACAAAGTAGCCTGTGTTTTCAGTTAACCTCAAAGGAATCCTATTTCACTGCCACTTTATGTAACTCGTTTTCCTGGCCTCTCCACCCCTCTAATATCCTTAGATGCTGATGTTTTCTGCATGCAGATGGGATTAAAAATTTATTTATTTATTTTATTGGAGGGAGGGAGGGTGGGAGGGGGAGAGAGACAGACAGGCGGCGGGGGGGGGGGGGGCGGGGCGGGGCAGGGATGTCTGTTGTTCCACTTATTTATGTGTTTAAGGTTGATGTACCCTGACCGGGTACCCACATCCTTGGCTATAGGGACAAAGCTCCAACCAAATGAGCTAACTGAACAGGGCTGAAAGTAAAAATCTTAAAAAGCTAGTTCTAAAGAAAAAAAGTTTAGCTTTCCTATATTAAAAACCTGGTTAATATGGGAATAAACAGCAACGTGTTGCAACAGTCTGATACGCACACAAAATGGCCTGCATATACCAAACACAATTCAGGATTTAGGGCCGTCTGTGGTGGTAAAAAAAAAAAAAAGTAAGTACAACCTGAATATTAAAAATACTTTTTAATTTAACAAATTGTGCCATATCACTATTCCTATCATCACAGACTAAGTAAGCATTTTTTCTTGTTAACTGCCTCACTACTATTTGTGTGATCTGTGACTACAGTTTTCAAAGCTGTTGTCCAAGGGGATTACAGTGTCAGGATGCTAACGTCTCCACCAGCAGCCTCCAGTTAAGGTCCGCTGTTGTTTCCATGGCAGAACATCATTTAGGAGAGACTGAAACGCTTACAACTTTTACAAGTTATAGAACAGCATGCTGGTGAACAGCGAAAATGCTTGGCTATGAATTAAATGGATTTGCTGCTAAGGAATATTTGTGAAATATACACATACACAATTTTTTTCTTTTGGCCAAGAGATACTCAAATATTTTTTGAAGGATAAAAGAGACAAACAACACATTAAGTATATTCTGATTTTCTTTTTTTTATTTATAGAGGGCAAAAGATTAAACTAAAATTTAATATAAAACAAACATATCCTATTTATGATCCCTATATGGTTTGTTTCAAACTAATATATTAATAAATAAAGAAATCTAAAATATCTAGATTGAGTAAAGTGAAAGAAACACTCATTTGTAAAACTTTGACAACACAAAGGGGTTTTGCTTAAGGTAGCAAATTAATGGAGAAGTAACATCTGTTTACTTTTTTCCGGCCTTGAATTGCCTATCTCTGGCGATAAGGATGGCTTCTAAGCTCTTGGAAGAGGGAGGGTACATTCACAGGGGAGATTTATTTCCTGCTTTGGGGGACAAAGGACGGTCACAGTGGTCTTGCACTGGGTGCATCTCCAGTTACTTTAATCAAACTAATCAATATGACAAAATGATATATTTGGGTCAGCCTGCCCCGAACCCCATCACCTCCAAAGAGTAACACAAAGGTTTCTATTCTACAAACATTCACAGGGTGTAAATACATATGCAGCTTATGTCAACATAAATCTTTTGAACAACTTAAAGAAAACCAAAATTAACAAGTATTTAAGGCAAATTCTACATAATTCTTTTGACTTCTCACTTCAAATGTGAGCTACTTAGAAAATGAGACAATAACCAATTACTGATACACATAGTGATTACAACAGAAAAAAAAAATTTTGTGAAAGGGTTACCATCCCCCCCATTTAACCTCAACTCAAAAACTTTTGAGATTTCTTAAAAAGACTGGTCTTCAAAGAAAGATGCATTTTAAAGATCATATTTTATCACAAGGGTGCACTGTTTCCTTAATTACTTTAGTTGAAATATTCTCAGCGTCTTCAGAAATACCTTTTCTGACTAATAAAGTCAAAGGTATTCAGAAGAGTGACTAACTTAGAGGAAATCAACATCAGACAGACAGATTATAGTCATAGCTATTGATATACATTCTGTCTAATTATAGTCACAGCATCTAGAACTGGAAAGAGCCTCAGAAATCTTCTACTTCAAACCTGTCCTGTTAGAGATAAATTAATAGAGGCCACAGATTTTGCTCAAAACTACAGTTAGTAACAAGCTTGGGAAAGGAACAGAATGCTCAAGAATCTTAGTCCACTAAACCTTATATGGTTACCTATGTAACTATATTGCTTACTTGTTCAAATCTCTGTATTCTAGGTCTAAGTTACCTGGTGATCAGCATCTCTTAAAGAAAAATAACATGTTCATAAGCCGAATGCTTTAAATGCTACATGCACTTTGCTCTGTAATTTTTCAATAATGCGCTTGTCCTCGGAATTTCTAGACATTCCTTGTAGTCAATGAGCTGATGTTATCTATGCCATTGTCTGGGAACTGAGACCTTATATTGAGATAGAAAAAAACCCAAATACAGGTCTTACATTAAGGAATAATTAAATGTCTTCTTTGAATGCTCTGCCCTCCCTTTGCTGCTTAGGAATGCCTGCAGCTCGTCACAAGGTTATGTTCTCTGTGGAGCCCTCCCCACGCCCTCCCCTAGTCAGGCCACCTCTGGGCATCACTGACTTTACCCGATAATAAGCACTTGCAATGAGCGTGTTTATGTAATTTTTCTTCCTCCTGAGACTGTGAGATCTTATAGGAAGGGAGCTGTCTTTACACTCATGTTTACATTCTTGATGTCAGGCAAACAGTAGAGGATTAATCATTGTAGAAATGTGTGTGTGTGTGTGTGTGTGTGTGTGTGTGTGTGAGAGAGAGAGAGAGAGAAGGGGGGGGGAGAGCCACCCGACAAGACTGACCAGGTGATGATAAAGACCAGAGGTTGGCAAACCACAGCCCATCAGCCAAGGAAGGTTTTACATCTTAAAGGGTTATGTAAGTATCTATAAAAAGCCTATAATCTTTATAATCTTGTCCTTTAAGAAAAAGCTTGCCTATTCCTGATATAAATACAGTATTTCTAACTATGGGGCAGTAATAATAAATGATATATGGTTATCACTCAGTATCAGAAAGTGCCAATAAGCCCTGGCTAGTGTGGCTCAGTTGGTTTGGTTTCATCCCATGCACCGAAAGGTTGCCGGCTCTATTCCCAGTCCAGGCATATGGCCAAGATGTGGGCTTTGACGCCCCTATAGGGGGCATTCAGGAGGCAACTGATTGATGCTTCACTCTCACATCAATGTTCCGCTCTCTCTCCCTTCCTCTCTCTCTAAAAATCAATAAAGAAATCTTAAAAAAATAAAAGATAAAAAAGTGCATGCCAACAAGATTAATTAATGAAATCATTAACTTCAGAGACTTTGTTTAAAGGTTATGAAATATGAAGCCTCTCAGTAGAATGACTATTAGAAAGTTGTGATAGAACTGCCTTCTGAAAGACAGTATAAATACCTTTGTGTATTCATGGCAGTGGAGCCCCAGACATGATGTACCTGATCCTCAGTTATTCTCTGGCCTGGGTCCTCTAACAGTTTATTCTACTGAATGGAGCCAGAAAGGGTTCCATTCACTCTGCCATTCTGTTAAAACAAATCGTAATCTGCCTTTGCCACTGCCGTTATGACTCTGGCACACTTTATTTTCAGTGTCTGAATTAAATGTCTTCAGGCTCATCTGGTTTGTTTGTTAATAGAGCAATAGTAGGGGCCACAGTAAGACACTGCAAGCCCAGGGCTGAAAGCTAACAGCTGGTAGTATTTTCCCTTGTTAATGTCAGAGGAAGTAGAAAGATCCAAGAAATGCACATGATGACACGATGACATCATCAGAAGGACCTACAGAGGGATGAATGGAGGCACTGTAACCACAGACCAGCTTGACTGCTCCTATCCTATTTGATGAGGTGCTGAGTTGTTTTTCAGAGATAACACACCAAAACCACAGGCCATGAAGCCGAAGCATGCCCGGAGGAGAGAACTGTGGCCTCGAGCTGCACCCAGAAGCAGTCTCCCACCTTCCCGGCCCCCAAAACAGATACAAAGGACCAGGACATAACTGGAACTTCAACACCAGAGCCAGTTCTGAAGCCAAGGGTCCACTGTCCAGGAAGGTCCAGTGTTGATGCCCCTTTACAGTAAATGGCCAAGCTCCAAGGTCCTCCAACTAAAACTTGCCCCACCAGCACTTCCACATGCCTATTCCCCCAACCTCTTCAAACCCTTGGCCTGGTCCAGCGCGCAAGATGGATCTGAGGCACCGCTAGGTCTCCCGTGTTCTTGGTTGGCGCCTTCTGAATCAATAAACCTTCCCCAGCTCGAGTTTTGGCCCCTGAAAGCATCAGGCGCACGGACTTCAGTTCAGTAAAAGCACAATCTCCTAAACCCAGTTTTACAAATTAGCTGCTAAGAAACAGGACTGTTTTTCTTGGTACGGCAAATTAAGGATGCCTCCGGGTAAAACCTGGGACAAGCTTTAGGGGCTAGCTTCAAAGAAATAAACTAGGTTTTGCCTCAAATAGTTTTAAAATGTATTTGCCAGGTACAAAACCATCTTGGAAGGTTTTGTTTTCACCAGAGGAAGCGGGCCCACTGATTATCCAGACTTGAAACCTCCCTCTCACCTCCTCCAAAAGAAAGAAACTGGAAAAAATTAGGACTGAAACAGGACAGCTCGGGGCAAAACAGGCTCAGTGATGTGCCAATGCTTATTCCTTTTTAAAAAAAGTTACAGCTGAATTCTCTAGCTTTGAGGCATCGGGATCAGAGACAATACCAGGAACAAAGGAGTTAGTTATAAGCTAGACATGAGGGTTCATTTACTACAAATGTCTTAAGGAAACTTGCCTCCCACTGAGGACTCAAGTGCTCAATTATTTAACAGTTTTCAACAAACAAAAAAACTGAAACAGAACTTTCATTCTATTTCTTCTAACCTGGTTTATCTTTCGGAGTATGTATCCTAACAGAATGCAAAGACAGTGTTTGGTATATACATACCATGCTAAATTCAGCTCCTAATGGGCATAAATAATGAAAACTGATCAGTCCTGGGAAGCCTGTCCTCATTCTACAATACTCTTTCCTGAGGCACAGAGAAAGCCTGGGGGCACAGCTGGAGCCTCTGTCCCTAACAGCCTGCAGCCCCTGCAAGGCGTGGGCAGGGTCTCCGGTAGAAAACAGTGGGTGCCAGTGCAGGAAGACTCGGATTAGAGCTGCGCGGCTGGCTCCAGCGGATATTCTCCAGGCAGGACTTTTAACCTTCTTAGTCTCTCTTTTTTCTTCTTTGGCCTGATTCCTTTATTCCTTTCACCTTTTTCACTCTATCGCCTTCCAATTTAACTTAATATAACACGTTTATATCTCTTGAGTATTTTTCTGAACGAACAAAACATATAGTCATATTAATATGACAGCTATATGTATTTTTTAAACACTGAAAAATGAAATACTTTTAAAACCAAAAATCAAAAAATTAAGTCTACAATAAAAAACAAAGCATTTACTTCTATAACTGCAGACTCTATTAACGTTAATAGGAAATATAGGTAGAGAAATATTTTTCCCACTAGTGCCTAAAACACACGACCCACTTACTCAGTGAGTATCTGGGGCCAGGCATGATGTGGGCACTGAGGATACCAAGATGACACCTGGTTCTCACCTGCAAGAAGGCCTCAGTGCTGAGGCAACTGAACTGGAGGTGCAGTTTGAAGCGTGCTGGGCTAGGCAGGCCACCAGCATGCCAGGGATGCTGGGAGGGAAATGACCGCTTCTTCTCAGCAGGGGGTGAGGACTGGAGGGAAGGTGGGATCTGGACTGGGCCTTCATCAGCGAGAGGCATTTCAACAGGCCGTGAACGGGTCAAGAGCAACCCAGCAGAGAGAACAGCAGCAGAAAGGTACAGGCTGAGAAGTCTGGGAGAGGCCTGGGGCTGAGGCCACAAGAAGCCTGAGTGGGAAGTGAAGGCTGTTCGTATTGTCTAGACGACAGGACGTGTCTGTTCCTCCCGCAACGCCTTTGCTCAGAATGTCTGCGGTTCAGCCCATCCCATTATCAACATAAGCCATTACCCCAAAACCATTCTTCTCTGCTTTTCTTAAATTCCACCCTACTTTTATGGGTCAGTGTAATGCCCACTTTTTCTTGTCTTCTCTCTCCTTTAAATATCCCAACTGTTCTAGTTCACACACTCCAACTCTTATTCATAGATTTTTCTATACAGTTTAATTACATAACAGATTTTTATCTTTCCCTTAAGCTCCATAAAGCAATTTTCTTTGTACTATTATAGTGGTTAGCACTACACAGATGAGATTCTAGGCACACAATACATTTAATAAAGGTAATGTAACTAAAACTTCTCTTAAGAAGGTTAAATATACTCACTTGAAATCTTAGGCTATGGTACTATGTGGTTTAACAAAATAAACCATTTCTTCTATAGTCAAAGGTAAACTTTATTTCTGTTCAATCTAAACAAGGCCTACTTATCCCAAGTTTTAATGGAATGGAATCTTAAGGTTAAAGGGATTAGGAGCAGTAGTGTAAATCTGAATGTTGGTGTATATCTTCAATCTTTCAGAAGAAAGCACAACAAATCTGCTTTAAGCAGAAGTCAGTTCTAGCTATTAACACAGAGATCCTATATGTTTCCAGAGGACCTGAATAAAACAATGCTGTAATAATCAAACTATTTACTGAAGAAAAATTATATTCTGACTTTCTTTTGACCTAAGGAAAAATCTGTTAAGAAAACATATGACATAAGTGATCAGACCATTTCTTCTTAAAAGGAAAGAAGCTGTCAACATAAACTCAAGAGGACCCAAAAGCCCGGGATTACTCAATAACCAAGGAAACATTCAAAATTCAATTTAAATGAGGCAAATATTTTACTCACAGTGTTTGGCAAATCTTAGCAATAAACACTAAATGAGCTATGTGTACTCAATGAAGAAAAATGTGAATGAAAAGGAAATTGCACTAGACCTCATAGATGACCAGTAACTGTCCAACTTATCTGAAAACTATAACAAAGGAAAATGTTTTTCCTTCTAGATAAGAACTCCATTAAAACTTCAAAAGGAATTTAATCTAAATGTCTCCTGCCAGCAAATTAAATCATTATAGAGCAGAGGAGAAGGGAAGGGAGGAAGGAATTCATTATTTGCAGATGACTTCATTAAGTAATGGCTATTGCTATTAAGGAGAGTGGCTATTCCATTCTTATTGAAAAATCTTCAAAGGGCAGAGCAGTTCTGTGTGGAGCAGACACACATATATAAGCACATTACAGCATACGGGTATTCCTGTGTGGTCTTATATCCAATCTCGACAGTCCTGATTCAAGACTCAGTCATGCAACTTACTTATTAGTGAGTCCCTTAGTCATTCAGACACTTTACTGACTTACCTGTGAAACGATGATGATTACAGAACCCACCCCCCTACGGTTATTGTGTGCGTTAAATGCAATGATGTGTGTAAAACGCTTAGCACAGTGCTTGGCACCTAGTAAATACTCCATTAGCTATTGTGGCTTAAATATAGGCAATTAATCAACTGTGAGCCACAATGCATCATGGAATTGCCCAGCATGGGTCCAAAATGCAAGGTTTCCCTTATGGAAGTGGCACTTACTTTTAAAACATATTTGGAAAAAACCCCAAGTCTACTGAGGGGGTGGCAGGGTGGTCCTTCTTTTTGTCACTTCTGGGGCAAAACAAAGGGCTAGAGGGCCCACTGCTCCATTATATATCATTCCTTTTTTTTTTAAACACTCATTATTTTTTGTATTAATTTCAGGTGTACAGCGGTTTCAGGTGTATAGTGGTTAGACAATCATATGCTTTACAGTGTTTCCCTAATAGTTCCAGTACCCACCTGGCACCATACATAGTTATTACAATTTAATTGGCTATTTCCCTGTGCTGTACTTTATCCCCATGACTATTCTGTAACTACCAATTTATATTTCTTAATCCCTTCACCTTTTCACCCAGCCCCCTAAACTCCTCTCCCCTGGCAACCATCAGTCTGTTCTCTGTATCTATGAGTCTGTTTCTATTTTGTTTGTTTGTTTATTTTGCTCTTTAGAGTTCACTAATAAGTGAAATCATATGGTATTTGTCTTTCTTGGACAGACTTATTTCTCTTAGCATAATACCCTACAGATACATCCATGCTGTCACAAATGGTAAAACTTCATTCTTTTTTATGGCTGAGTAGTATTCCATTTTAAAAAATCTCCTCATCTACGGATGGGCTCTTGGGTTGCTTCTGTATCTTGACTACTGTAAATAATGCTGCAATGAACACAGAGGTGCATATATTCTTTAGAATTAGTGTTTCAGGTTTCTTCAAAAACATATCCAGAAGTGGAATTGCTGGGTATTTGGCAGCTCCATTTTAAATTTTTTGAGAAACCTCCATACTGTTTTCCACCGTGGCTGCACAAATCTGCATTCCACCAAATGCACGAGGGTTCCCTTTTCTCCACACCCTCACCAACGCTTGTTGACTGTGGATTTATTGATGATAGCCATACTGACAGGTGTGGGGTCATAACTAATTGGGGTTTTAATTTGCATTTCTCTGATAATTTGTAATGGTGAGCAGTGTCTATGCAGGTCCTTTGCACATCTCTTAATTGGATTGTTTGTTTGTTTTTGGTGTTGAGTTGTATGAGTTCCTTAGATGTTTTAGAAATTAATCCCTTATCAGATATATCATTGGCAAATATGTTCTCCCACACTTTGGGTCCCTTTTCATTTTGATGATTTTTTTTTTACTGTGCAGAAGCTTTTTCATTTGATGTAGTCTCATTTGTTTATTTTTTCCTTTGTTTCTCTTACCCTAGAAGATGTATCGCAAAAATTCTGCTGTATGAGATATCTGCGATTTTACTGCCTATGTTTTCTTCTAGGATTTTTATGGTTTTGCGACTTAAGTTTAAGTCTTACCCATTTTTAGTTTATTCTTGTGTATGGTGTAAGTTGGTGGTCTAGTTTCATTTTTTTGCATGTACCTGTCCAATTTTCCCAGCACCATTAATTGAAGAGACTATATTTACTCCATTGTATGCTCTTGCCTCCTTTGTCAAATATTAATTGACCATGATGGTTTGGGTCAATTTCTGGGTTCTCTGTTCTGTTCCAAAAACTCCCAGCAAACAAAAGTCCTGGACTGAATGGCTTCACAGGCAAGTTTTACCAAACATTCGAAGAAGAACTAACATCCATCCTCCTCAAACTATTCCAAAAAATTCAAGAGGAAGGAAGACTTCCAATCTCTTTTTATGAGGCCAGCATTATCCTAATTCCAAAGCCAGATAAAGACACTACAAAGAAAGAGAATTACAGACCAATATCCTTAATGAACACAGATGCTAAAAACTTCAACAAAATGTTAACAGGCTTCACAGGTGAGTTCAAACTATTTCAAAAAATTCAAGAGGAAGACTTCCAAGCTCTTTTTACAAGGCCAGCATTAGCTTAATTCCAAAACCAGATAAAGACACTACAAAGAAAGAGAATTGCAGGCCAATATCTCTGATGAACATAGATGCTAAAATCCTCAACAGAATATTAGCAAGTAGGATCCAGCAATACATTAAAAAGATGATACACCATGCCCAAGTGGAATTTACTCTGGGGATGCAAGACTGGTCCAATATTTGCAAATCAATAAATGTGATACATCACATAAACAGATTGAAAGACAAAAATCACATGATCACAGCAATAGATACAGAAAAAGCATTTGACAAAATCCAGCACATATTTGTGATAAAAACTCTCAGCAAAGTAGAAATAGAGGGAACATACCTCAACATAATAATGGCCATATATGACGAACCTATAGCCAACATCATACTCATGGGCAAAAACTAAAAGTGTTTCCCTTAAGAACAGGAACAGGACAGGGATGTCCACTTTCACCACTCTTATTCAACATAACACTGGAAGTCCTTGCCACAGTGGTCAGACAAGAAGAAAAATCAATAGGCATCCAAATTGGAAGGGAAGAAGCAAAACTGTCATTATTCATTGATAACATGACATTATACATAGAAAACTCTAAAGACTCCACCAAAAAACTACTAGATTTAATAAATGAATTCAACAAAGTAGCAGGATACAAAATTAACAGAGTCTTACATTTAAGTCTTTAATCCATTTTGAATTTATTCTTATATAAGGTGGTCTAGTTTCTTTTCTTTTTTTGCACTTATCTGTCCAGTTTTCCCAGCACCACGTTCTTACCTCCTTTGTCATATATTAATTGACCATACAGGCTATATATCATTTCTTACAGAACACTGGGAAGAGAACCGTGGTGACCAAAACACCCCATTTCCTCACCGTGCAGATATGAAAATGAGGTCCTGAGAGGTTTAACTTGCAGATCATCACACAATGAGGGGAAAACATGATGGAATAAAAATCCTACTCTCTACAACCTTTTATTCCATATTTCTTACTGTCGACTTCTATTAACCTTATTATCTCCTTTACTAAGGTATTTTAAAGCCTTTTTGTAAAGATATGTGAAGGCATTTAGCAAACCGCCCCCCCCCAAAAAAAAATTCACTTTAATGCACCCTACAGATATAAAATCAAAACAAAGATGGAAACACACACATAGCTGGTTTAGTCCTAAAGGAATATGCAGAATCACTGGATGGCTCTTTCAATTTATCACACGTATTCAAGGAGCTCCCCTTTGGAAACAGCCCAGCAAGCCCGTGCCCCTCCGTACGGCTGGGTGGAGGGTGTGGGGCTCCAGAGAAAGGAGCCCCTCACCGAACAAATCTCAAGCCAAATAACAAGGAAATTATCTTTCCATAGTGAAGTGTCATTTTAACATTATCTTGTAATTACCCAAGTAATACAAGTAAACATTATCCTCTTGCAAATTTGAAACACTGCAGAAAAGTCAAAAGACTTCTCTGAATACTGTTCCTAAAATCTGGTCCCTTCCCTTTGTCTACCATTGTTGTCATTTTGGTATGTATCTTTCCAGATAAGTTTTTGTAGATGTACAAATACACATACGTATTTTACATTTTGGTGTAAGCCTTTCCAATAAGCTTTTATGGACTTTCACATATGCATACGTATTTTACAATATAAATTTTCTGCAATTTGCTTTGCTCACTTAACACCATGATCTGGAGATGTAGCCATGTACTTACGATGCATTCAACTAATACTTACTGAGCATCTACTACATTCCATGCATAGTTCTAGTTGCTGGAGACACAAGAATGAAAAGCAAATTCCCTGCCCTCACGCAGCTTACTTTCTACAATTGCTTCATTCTTTTTAATCATGGCACAGTACGCTAATGAATGCATATACCACAGATGACTATGCCAGTCTTTTATTGATGGGTTTTTTCATCTTATACATTTTCGGGTAAACATCACTGTGTATGATTCCCTATGTACATCTGAGTATTTCTCTAGAACTTATATCCACAATTGAAACTTATACCTACAATTGAGACTGCTGGGTCATTGCATATGCACATTTCTAATTTTAGTAGGTACACTGTATTTCCTTCCAGGATGATATAACATTTTAGCAGCATGTATGTGCATACCCTTACCTCACACTCTCACTATAACATATTATCAGACTTAATTTTTGCCAATCTAGTAGGTGAAAAATGGGCATCTCATATTTTTACCTTGCATTTCCCTGATTACTAATAAAGTAGAACATCCTTTTGTTACTCACCATCTTTCATTCTTTTTGCATTTCTATAATATACAAGATTGGGAACGAAACACTCAAAAAAATGTTTGTTGGGTTCAATTGGGTGAATTGAGGTCTATTTATGTCAAATTATTATAAAAATTCACCAAACACACTGAGAGCACTTGGCAAATTCCAGTATTATTAACTCCTCAAATATTTCTTACCCCACCCAAAGCCTTCACGCCCACAGCAGTGCATCATTCTCTCTTACCCAACTGTTTCCCTGCAGGACCAAATTGCAAATTATGTTTCCAAAAATGAACTGGGTCAAAGGCCATCGTCTTCACAGTGTTTTATGGATAGGTCTGTGGAAAGCTGGAAGTGGGTACATTTGATGATCGCTCTGTGTATGATCACTGTGTGTGTGTGTGTGTGTAGAGGTGCCTGTGGTGTAAAACTGTTAAGCCAGCTTCTTCTGGCTTTTTCCAAAAGCTAAGTTATGATTATCATTATAGATATTAAGTAATTCCCCCCCCAAATCCTGACAATATCAAGTATTGTGAGGATACTGAAAATATAAACTATCTGGATCACTCCTAGGCTGTATAAGTACTTTGGAAAACTGTTCAACACTATCTACCAAAACTGAACACACACACTTATTATGTAACACAGTAATTCTACTTCCAGGTATGTATCTAAGAGGAACATGTAAATAGGTAAACCAAATACATGTAAATAATGTTCATGAAACATTTTTAACAGTCTGCAATTTAAATTTACCTAAATGTCTATCAACTGTAGAATGAATAAATTGTGGCACAGCCATACAGGGTGGGGCAAAAGTAGGTTTATAGTCGTTCATATGGACGGACAGTAATACAGTAATTAATAAATAATACTGAATAAACTGTGTTTCATGTACTCACGACTGTAAATCTACTTCTGTCATACCCTGTACAATGGTATATACTGTACAGTAATGAAAATGAGTGAATTACTATTACATTCAACAAGAGGAATGAATTATACAAAGAGAATGTTGAGTAAAAAAGCCAGACTTAAGACCATACTTACAGCCTTATTCCATTTATATCAAGTTAAAAATCAGACAAAATTAATTCTATGGTTTTAGATGTCCTTCCAGGAAAGGGATATTGGCTGGAAGGGAGCACAAGGGAGGCTTCTGGGGGACTGGAAATTTTTATTAGCTGGCAATATGTTCATATTTAATAGTATTTAACAACAGCAATTATAAAGAATTGATATAATATTTTCATGATCATAAAAATGAATCCAAAAAAACAGAGTAGAATCAAGTGCTAACCTGGAAATTAAAGAGTCACTTCAAGGAGAATCTGTGTAACATACCATTGTAAGACTGTTTAATACAGAAAAGCGAGCATTTGGTAATTTAGTCTGTTCAAATTTGCATTACATTAAATAACATTTTAGATTCACTTCGTTATTTCTTGTGTCAGTATCAGAAGTGTTTTTCTAATATATTATGCTATTAAACCTATTTATAACCATTTGTATTAAGTCAAAAGCCACCTTAGAATAAAAAAAAAAAAGTTTCTTATGAGACAGCACCCCCACATTTTTGGAGGGGGCATTTCTATTACTCCTAATAACATCTGTTACCTTTGTACTTTCCTCACTTTTGGAGATTTTTCCAGTGAAGGAACTGTTAGGTAATTAAAAAATGTCACTCTTTCTAATTTTTCCATAGAGCTTATGAATTTACTTGTTTAATTTAACACTAGTAATAAAAACAGGTGTCATTGTTTTAATATTTTAATGTTTATCTACAATGCATTATGAATTTGTAAAACACAGTTTCCCTTTTCCCAGATGATAATCGCAGAATTCCATTCTTAGCCTAATGGAAACATCATGTGACTAGATTTTTGTCTGCTCTGTAAATATCACTCAATCCTGATTTAAAGTGTCACTGAAACCTGCAGGCATCAGGTAACAGATTTGTATCTATAAAAGAAAATAGCCCTTTGTTTTCCGAGTTAAAGAAACCTCTTGCCAATAATAATTTTCTAAAGTTTTGGACTCTTAAAGGTAGAATCGAGGACATATGGGATTGCTACTTTTCATGTTCTCCCAAAAGAGTATGGTGGGTTAATCTCAGTGAATTTTACTTTTAGGGTTGATTTAAGATCTCACAGCTTTAAATCTAAGTAGGTCAAGATTTAGAAGAAACTTTTTTTGCCAATGTTTGTATATTTCAAATATCTGAAGTATTAAAAAAAAAAGGTTCCCCCAAAATATTTTTTCTCTAAAAGAATGGTCAAATGTGTACAGACCATTGCTGAGAGTTAACATAAAAGAGGACCCTGCATCATAATGGAGAATTTCTATACCGTCCCAACCCATGCTGTCTGATATGGCAGTCAATGGCCACAAGTGGCTATTTAAATTAACTAAAATTAAATAAAATTTAAAAGTCAGTTCCTGAAACACCCTAGCCACATTTCAAGCGCTCACCAGCCAAATGTGGCTGGTGACTGCCACACTGGATAGCACAGGTACAGAACGTGTCATCATTTAGAAAGTTCTATTGGCAGCACTCCTCTAGGTTAACTTCAGTCCACGATCCTTAAATTATCAGGCATAGCAGCAAAAAGCTACAGTGTGGCATTTGGATCAAAATAACAAGCAAACATGATTCAGTCCAGAAATAGAGCATTTTTAAAAAGAGAAGTAATAATTATAACCATGAAACCATGCCAAGGCTGCAGTGTGGGCTAGCAGGGGAAACTGCCTAGTATCAGTGGGTCAGGCCTTACACCTGCGTTTCATGGTCAGCTGGTGGTCCTATTTTACCTCCCCTACTTCATGGGTGGGATGGGTGACAAGCCTAAATGAGGAGAGTGTGTGAAGAGTGGTTAAACACACATTGTTGATGTTATTTTTACACGAGACAAAACTTTTGGTATTATCAGTACACTTGTCTATGGCAAATGCTCAGCTCACTGAGGTGCTGAGAACGGAAAAGCACTCTTGAAGTGATTCCAGAAGTCACTGGTCATACTAGGGAATCTTGATTGGTTAATGTACAATCACTAGGAGATCATCATTTATGAGATTATATAGAATGTTGTTCTCTATATAATGAAGTGATCCGGAATTCAGTTTCTATAATGTACCAGGTTCAAATAAGACTTTTATATGGTACTATATGCACAGAATTAATAAACAATACCGTTCATGCAGTAAGGATGTGAGGATAACATCTATTTACAATGGACCCTTTGAACTACACCAGTTTGAACTGTGAAGGTCCATTTACATGTGGACTTTTTTTCAACAAATGCTGTAAATGTATTTTCTCTTCTTTATTGCTTTCATTATCTTTTTGTTAATCCAAGAATAATTTTTCCATTGCTTTTCAGAGAGACTGGAAAGGAGAGAGAGAGAGAGAAACAATGATGTGAAAGAGACACATCGATTGGTTGCCTCTAACACGCGTCCTGGACCGGGGCCGGGATCAAGCCTGCAACCGAGGTACGTGCCCTTGACCAGAACCGAACCCGAGACCCTTCCCTCCATGGGCCGGCGCTCTAACCACTGAGCAACACCATTAGGGCCCTTCTTTGTTTTTTAAAGGTGCTTTCATACCCACGCTTCTCTTGTTTCCACAACCTCTTTGACAGATGGGCAAACTAAGGTTCAGAGTAGTTAAGGGATTTGCTCAATCCCTTAAGATTAAGGCTAATGATGGCAGCGTTGGGGAAAATTCGGTCTTCTGATGACAGCTCTGTGTCCCTTCTACTACCTGATGTCTTCTGGGTGAGGGGTAGGCACCAAAAATCATATTAACAACTGGAAAGAAAAAAGAAACCGGAAACAGGCATTTCCAAAAGATAGTCCTTTCAGGGGGGAAATTTACCAGGGACATCTGACAGACTCCCCTGTCTATCTAGAAGAAACAACTGGAGATTTTGTCTTTAATTATATGATAGCAGTGGTTTTCAACTAGGGGGCAATTTCACTCCCTCACCTCCCCAGCCCTGGGACAGCTGGCAATGTCTGGAGATGTTGTTGGGGACAGGGTGTGCTGCTACTCTCATCTAACACATGAAGGCCAAATATATTGGCAAACATTCTATAATGCACAGAACAGCTCTCACAACAAAGAATTATCCAGTTCAAACTGACAACAGTGCTCATGCTGAGAGACCCTACAGCCAACGGAGATACCACTAAAGAACTTCATCCAGTTTAAGCTCTTTCTATTCTTGCTAGGCTACCGTCCTATTGCTGGCTACGAGGGACAACCATGGAAGATCCTGTGTGATTCTGTGACCTCATGAGTTACACTATTAGAAGAAAAAGTCTCCCACTTTGGTTAGGCAATGTGGCTCACAGTCAGATACCAGAGACTCCCCTGGTTCTTTTGTACATGTCAAATGGGAGCAGGGGTGCTCTTTAAACTGAGTTGCCTAAGTTAAGCGGGGATTGTGAACACAGCAAAGATGAGCATAGTTACATGTAATCAGCCATTGGCCTGCCATCTTTTGGTTTAGAAACAAGCTGTGCAGGAGAGCAAGGTAGCCTGGAAAATCGGCCAATGACTTGGTGAACCTTACTAAATAGATGGCTGTTACCCAGAAACTGTTCACTGCTCAGTGACCTCAATTTGGAGAGGAAGTGAGTGACTGAATCCCTGTTTGTTGATGTAGTCAGTGACCACCAAGCAGTTTAAAAGAAGAAAGAGCCCTCCTGTTTACCAGGATCTCTCTTGGAAGCTTTAGAAAAAGACTGTTCACTCCTGGTACTAACAAGTTGATGAAGGACATTTTCGGAACAAAGCTAAATTGCTATTGCCCTCTCAAAAAAATGCACAGAGCTTATAGGGGCAGTACAGTTTGGGGGCGATCCTATTTGGGGAGCTGCTGCTGATGCAAACATGTGTATGTAAAAGTCCTCAATGTATTATAATGTCCAGTATATAGTAACTGCTTGCCGATGATAGCAACAATAAAGAACAAATATTCAGTTAGTGGTTTTGTGTGTTTTTTAATGTTAGGCCCTATGTGAAATGCTGTACATTTTAGCTCACTGAATCCTCATAACCAGCTTATGAAATAAGTACCATTTCGGGTTTATTTTCATATGTGAAATTTTAATAACAATTGTGCCAACTGGTCAATACTAAACAACTGGAAAGTAGTAGAACTGGTATTTGCTAAACTTGGGTAACTTTATCACTGTATTAAATTGTCCTTTAAACCCATCACAGCCACTAAAATTATTAGTAACCACTACATCTGGCTGTGTGTTCTTAGGACTGGGATAGCAGAGGTAAGAGCTGGTAAATGTCAAGAATGTTGACAGTCATTCTACCCAGTGTTTTCCAAGAACGCAATTCTGCTTAGCTTTTCAAATCAGACAAGATGGTAATCAGAGAATTAGGAGGGAATAAAGGCCTTTTTGTGGGCTTTGTAAAAAGTTTAGTTATAAGTCTTCTATGGACCCCAGTAAGGGGAATGGTATCTCCAAACTGTGGTTTAGGAAAAACTTGACATCTGTCTGCATCATTAACCAGGCAAAGCAGATCACTGCCCAGATGCCCTTGGAGCCTCATGCCTCTTCAGGCCCTAGGTAGGAAGGAGAAGGCACGGAGGTGAGAAGGACAGCAGGCAGATGAACAGTGCAGACAGGAGGCAGAGGCTCCATCCCCAGTCGGGGGCGTGCGGGAGGCAGCTGATCGATGACTTTCTCATCATTGATGTTTCTCTCTCTCTCTCTCCCTCTTCCTTCCTCTCTCTGAAATCAATGAAGATATATTTTAAAAAACAAAACAAGACAAAAAAAACAGCACACACAAAGCTGCACAAGGAGCAGAAGGAAAAGTGGAAAGACTGAGCCAGCCCTCCTGACACTGCAGAATTACGAGTGAAGTAAACATGTTCGACCCAGAAAGCCAGCAACCCTGGTGACATCCTCACAAAATGTCCTAGCAGACAGGGATACATGCAATTTGTCTGGTGTAATGAAGCTACTCCTCCAGTTCCCTTGACCTCAAGCTTCTATATATTAAAATTTAACAAAATTTAATATATTTGTTCAAAATTTATATAATTTGAGAAAATAACACTCAAATATTAAAAATATTTTTCTAAATAATTTTCACAATTTCTCTGTGCTAATGAAATAAACACCTAATTGAAAAGAGAAAATTGTGTTTTCTAAATCAAACTAATTGTCAATGATGGCTTGATTTATAGTTTGGGGAAATATTTAAGTATTATGAAGTGTAACAGTCTTAAATTTTTTTTAAATTCTTTTTTAATATGGTTATTTATGGATTGATTGATTTTTAGATAGAGAGGAAGGGAGAGAGGGAGAGAGAGAGAGAGAGAAAAACATCGATGAGAAAGAAACATCAATTGGCTGCCTCTTGCATGCTCCCTACTGGGGACTGAGCCCACAACCTGGGCATGTTCCCTGACCAGGAACTGAACCAGGGGCCTCTTGGTCTATAGGATGACACTCAATCCACTGAGCCACATCAGCTGGGAAAGAGGCTTACATTTTGGTTAACTGGACTCTTTCCCATTGTTTTGTTGCTGTTGTTAGATCAATGCAAAAATATAAAAAAATTTAAAGAATTTGACTTACATTTTGCAAATAACACATGTGATTTGGAAAATACGGATAATCTATCAGTTAAGATATAATTCCTGAAGTTGTTCCTGGATGACTTGAGGTCTAAGCCATGAAGGGAAGCAGATGCTTATGGAATGTATGATTGGCAAGGAAAGGAAAATTGTCCTTTTGCAATACAATCTGACTTTTGGAGATGGCAAGAGGTCAGGAGATTAGAGGGATAAACAAAGGTCAAGTTTATGCCCTTAACATCCCCACACTACCAACCACAGCCTTACAGTCAGTGTTCAAACAAATACTGGGCGGGTGAATAAATGAAGAAATGACCAAAATGCTTGTTATCAAACATGGTGAGAGTGGCGACTCTCTCCCCATCTCTACCTTCCCCAGTCCAAAACAGCTCTTGCCAGTTTCTCCTCAAGTTACTGCTAGAAAAAAACCTTTTTTCCCAATCCCCATCCATGATGTCACAGTCTGCTCTGTGCATATCAAGTTTGCTAACTGACTGTTAGTGTTGTTGATCTGCATATACCTACACTTTCAATCTTAGTCAATGAATACATTTGGTTGATTAACAACAGTCTTCTGTCTTCAAAAGACGTGCTGTCTTCCCACAGAAATGTTGTTCTGGGAGACATTTTGGTAGACATCTGTCTAACCCGATGTACATTTGCAAGAGGACGCAGCGCAGTATCAAACACTGTCACCTCTAAAGGCAGAATGTTCGGATTACTGCTGTAATAAACTATTCTTAAAAATGAATATGTCCAAGCTGGTCTAGTACACTACCTCTTCAATAGAGAAAAATGTTAATTTAACAAAAATTTAAGGTAAACTTAATAGAAATATACAAAAAATAAAAACAGTGCTTCCATGAAATTTCCAACATTTTGGACAATCAATTTTCTCCTCTGCTGCATGATTTTTATAGTAAAATCTTGGCATGAGACAAGACACTTTCTAGGCAGCAGATACACGGTTTCACTTACTAACATACAACTGAAATGACAGGAAAGTGTGATGACTGCAGGCGGCTTCTTCACAATTGTAGTTATAATTTTGTTCTTTTACTTTTTACTTTAAATAATGTCCTTCAAGCTCTATTTGTTGCTCCATCAAATTTTAAATGCCCACAACATAAATTAGGCGGTTAGAGACTCTCTCCTTCCCAACTCTCCAAACTCCTTCTACGTCCTAACTTCTTACTTATTTATTTTTCAAATTATCAACTAACCCTTCAATGCTTTGTTTATAAGTTGTTTCTAAAAATTAAAGGCAAATAATCTGTGTTTACTGTATGGTGACATATAAATATTATTCATAGCAGAAATAACTAATGTGTTAGGACTACATTTCTATTTCCAGAGGTCCATTTTTATGAACTGTCACTCAAAAGAGCAGCATGTTACCAGAATAAAGGTTGAATGGATTTTTCTTAGTTTTTATAATTGCTCAAAATCATGCCACATTTTTGTTGCATTGTGCTGCATGGACTATGACGTCATTGTACAACTTTTTATAGAGAATTTCTAATTGTCTTTATTTTTTTAATGTTCATCAATCATTACATTTTTTAAAGATTTTATAAAGATGAGGTAGAAATTATCAACAAACATGAGGATGAGCAATTGGGCTTATAAAGATTGATAGTCATTAATATATCAATATCATGATAAGAATTTGTCACGTGGACTTTGAGTGCACTGAATTAGTAGGTAGTGTATAATGTTTAAGAGATGGATGTGAGTTTGGACTGGACTGTGTGACTTTGGCTAGTTAAGTAAACCTGCACTTGCTCCTATTTAAAAATGAGACAAAGTCATATTATTGTGAGATAATCATCAAATTTTTATAGCAAAATTACACATTTGAGTCTAACAAATAAAAACAGAACATTAAAATCAACTTTTGAAAAAATTTTGTTCTGAAATACTTAAATATAACCTTTTGCTTTTGTGTCCTTTAACACAGAGATGAGATGTATTCCATGTATGTCAACAAGCTCCATCTATTTGGTACTTTCAGTTTACAAAGCACTGTTTACACATATTTTATTATTTTGTGCTCTCGATCTGTGAAGGAGGCAGTATCTTCTCCATTTCACAAATACACCAAATTAAGATTAGAGACTGAAAGATTCAGCCAAGATCAGAGAGCAAGTAAACTGCAAATTCCAGATTTGAAACCTGGTTTTCGTTTTTCAAAGGCCAGTGTTCTTTTCTTCCACCGCAGCTGCCTAACACATGGGCTCTTTCTGCTTTTTGTTTAGAAGTAAAACATCATGGTTTTTTGATTTAGAGGTTTTGTTATCAATTACAACACTTCTATGGAAAGCAACACAGTATTACTAGATTCTACGGGGAAGGACTTTTGTAAAACAAACAATGGAAAAGCTGGCAGGACTAGGAGAAAAATACAAATAAACCAAAAGGCCATTACACAAAGAGCTGCTACAATAACAAGTGGAAGAGTCAAGAAGCCCAAAGATTCATAAGCACCAGCTTTCTCAGGTAACATATGAAAGGTCTGTGAGGCTCTGTGGCCATTACGTGCAGCTTCAATATAAAAGGGGACGTGACTCTAATCACTCTGACGAGCTAGGGGTATCTCACACAAAGAGCTGCGCGGGAAGAACTCCGGCTACTGGCCCCGACAGGTCAGGGGCAACCAGAGACCGCGCCGGAGGAGACCGCGGTCTGGGAAGAGGCACGTGGGGAGCCCGTGGCAGTGGAGCCTAGAGAAGCAGGCTCAGCGTACGGTGCCGTGAGCACACGGACGCGGGTCTCCCTCAGCACCAGGGCTGCCAACAGAGAAAAGGGGCCCCCGGGAGCAGGCGCAGAATACCAGGGCTTGCACCCGATGGAGGCTAGTTAGTTGAGGCTTTATACTCTTAAAACAGGTATATCAGGAAAAATCTAAACATTCAATTTCAAAACTGTGAATTTCATGCTTACCTTTTACAATACACACAAATAAATATTCTTTAATGTACTTTTAGATTTGATTTTTGATTCTACATCAGAAGGAAATGATTCAGAAAAAAGTTGTGTTTTTTGTTAAAAAACCATAATCCACAACTTAAATATTAATAGAAACATGGAATCCAATTTGAGAAGGAAGGAATATCCATTTCAAGTCTTTCATGTGTATATGTTTAAACTCAAGTGCCGATTTTTTCTTTTTAAAATAATGGAGGAAGTGAGTGTAACTCTCTAAAGCAAAAATGCATTTCATAGGAATATTTGATTATACAAAAAGGGAATCATACCTTTCATCAATAATAATATTAGCTGATACTTATTGAGCTCACTACATGTGAGGCACTGTATTTAACACATTATACACATTATCTCACAACAATATGACTTTGTCTCACTTTTAAATATGAGCAAGTGAAGGTTTACAGGGGTTAATTAGCCAAAGTCACACAGTCCAGTCCAAACTCACATCCATCTCTTAAACATTATACACTACCTACTAATTCAGTGCTCTCAAAATCCATGTGACAAATTCTTATCATGATATTGATATATTAATGATTATCAATCTTTATAAGCCCAATTGCTCATCCTCATGTTTGTTAATTTCTACCTCATCTTTATCAAATCTTTAAAAAAAAAGGGCAATCAACATGGCTCACAAGTAGCAAAACTGATGTGAATTTATCTCTGATAATGTTTCCTGCTCCCTTGCTGGTGAAGATGTTAGTAAACAAGGAGACCTGACAGCCCTAAGGTTCAGGGAATACAAATACAGGTGGGGCACTAGTAGGTTTACAGAGGTTCCTATGGAAAATAATACAATAATTAATAAATAATAACACAGTAATAAACCCTGTGCTTCATGAACTCTTAACTATAAACCTACTTCTGCCCCATCCCTGTGTGTGTTTGTGTGTATTCTGTGTATCAGCATGTATACTTTTTGGAGTAACATCTCAAATTTTAGATGTTGATTCTAGAAACTTACATAACCTACATTACTACACAAAGATATTCAGACAGTTTAGATGATTTTTAGCAACAGGAATATTTTTGTTATAGGCAATTTAGACAGGCCATTTGCCTGCTGCAGCTCATCCCATATACCTGGTGGTGTTGTGCACAGTGAATGATCAAGATGTAATCATTCTGCCCGGCTGGGCCTGGCACATTGACCTATGACTCAGGAGATAGCGGTTTGATTCCTGGTCAGGGCACATGCCCGGGTTGCGGGCTCGATCCCTGGTCAGCGCGTGCAGGAGGCAGCCGATCGATGATGACTCTCATCATTGATGTTTTAACTCTCTCTCCCTCTCCTTTCCTCTCTCTGAGATCAATAAGATATATTAAAAAAAGATGTAGTTATTCTTATGTATAATTAATCAAATACATAAAAATCTTTTAGAGTTAGAAGTGATTGCTAAAGCTATTTCATATTATCAGGGAAGTATAAATCTGTCAACAAATATTTATGAAGCACCTACGAAGTCAAAATTACTTGCACTTACAAAAACCTTTTTCTTTCCTCTTCTTTCCTTTGGAATCTCTCTCCCATTCCCCTTCCCCTTCCCTTTCCTTTCCCCTTCCCTTTCCCCTTCCCCTTCCCCTTACCCAGAGCCGTGGGAGCTACTACAAAGCAAGCACAGTGGGGTTCTTTGTTTACTCCTGGTTAACATTTTTTGAAGACCTCAGATGCTCTTCCTTGTTTTGTATCTTGAAGCAATGGTTTCTGGAGTTTGGGTCAATGGTATAAATTCTTCCTAAACTACAGGGAAGGGGAGGAACTGTTTATTTTCTTTCTTTTTCTAATTGAAGATACAGACTTGCAGAGTTGAATACTAAATGGGTAGCAGCACACATTACATTTTTAAAGACTGGTTTCTCCTGCTATGAGCATCTAGCTCAGGAATTCAGAGACTCGGGTCTTGGCCTTAGTTCTAACACCAACTTGATATGTAATTCAGGGCAAGTCACTCTGAGGCCTCTGAGCCTCAGTTTCCTCACTTAAAGAGCTGGAGTGAGATAATTTCTCAAGTTCCTCCCAGTTCTGGAATTCTAGGATTTCCTTGGATTGGTCTTTAAAATAAATAGGGGTCACTACTAATGAGGACCACGTAGAAGCCCCACACGGAAGCCTTCCCAGTGAAACCATAGAGCGAGTCTGGCACCTTCTCAGATTACTGGAATCCAGCAGACCTGTCACTTGCTCCTCAGCAGAGCGATTCTTTCCAGCCGTTTTATACACCACAAGATCCTGGCAGTTCAGCTGTCAGGAATCCAGAGACCACTACATTTTTGGCAGCTTCACAGGTCTAAAGTCTTTCCTGTTTGATTTTATTCAAGACCCAATAAAGAAAAGAGCTGTGCAAAAGTAGAAGCTTTCTGCACTGTGTTTACTCCCACAACCACTGTCATTTTTATTCCTCTTGACTTAAATTTAGCTGTGTAAAAAAAGCAACTAATATGATGGGGAGGGGGGTTGTATGTTTTGCTTTCTCAAGACACAATGCCAATAAGTCCTTTATCTCACTATATCCCTCACCTCTCAACCCTCATCCAAAGAACCATTCACACTTCCCCTCTCTTTCTACATCAGTTGGGGGCATTAATATTAATCATGCTCTGTTAACCATGATTGTTTTGTTCTGATTAGAGAAAGCACATTCTAACCTGGCTGAGAATTATACGCCCCAGGACATGGGAGTTAACTTTGGAATAAAATCAATACTTCTTTTATTATCATGGGAAGATTAACTGCTTTGGTCCCGAAACAATGGGACCTGGGAGGTGCCCCCCTTTTGGACCCCGGGCCCACATTGCTTGTAACCTGCCAGCATTATGCCTTGCCTACTTCCCCATGCCTGTAATTCCTACTTTCCCATGTTATCTTTTTCCTACCCAACACAGCGGTGCCTTGGTTTCCGAATGTGATCCGCTCCGGAAGACCATTCGAGTTCTGAAATGTTCGAAAACCGAGGGATCAACAGCCGCGCTGGGCCTCGGGACCTTGCCCTCAGCGGAAGCCGTGTAGCATGTTCGACTGCCGAGGTGTGTTCGAAAACCGAAGCGTTGACTGCTGGGTTTACGGCGTTCGTCAACCAAATGCTCAATGGAGACGTTCGAAAACTGAGGTACCACTGTATTAGCAGCTGACTTATGGGGGCAGCAGAGCAGATTTTCGTGGATGACCCCCTGCTCTCCCACACTGCCGTCAATAATGGAATAAACGGTCACATACGATTCAACCCTGTCTCGGCTTAATTGGCTCAAGTCGTGACAGGCAGCATGGCCCCGCTTGTCTGGTTTCACATCCACTGACGAAAAAGTTCTCTCTTCTTTCAAGTAAGAACCATCAGAAATTACTTCCTTGCATTATGTTGCAATAACCTCACTTTTCAAGGGAAAAAACAACAGTATTTCACATAATAATAAAAGACAAAAACAAACAGATAATTTAAAAGAAACTGTTTTGCCTCAGGGAATGCTAGCTTTCCCTTGTTGAAAATTTGGTGACAGGGCAAGGAGAAAACAAACATATACTGACTAGCTGCTACAAGCCAGGCAGTTTATATACCTCATCTCATCCAATATCCACTACAACCTTGGTGATAGATTTTGCTATACCTATTACAGCTGAAAAAAGCCCTATGGTTGATTTGGAGGGATGAAATTACTTGCCCATATTTAAACAGAGGCCAGACAGTTTCCATTATATCATGCTACTCACATTACTCTGCCACTATCCGAAAACTATTAAAAGAACAAACATAAATTTCATTTCTTGATTGAAATCAGTTTTAAAATCTCCTTATTTCAACAAAAGTTTTCCAGCAATTAAACAGGGAAAGGAAAAATAAATCTTCTCAAAGTGCAATTACATACATATAACAGTGTACAATAAATTATGTATTTCCTTCGAATGGATACTAATAAGCACTTAACATTTAACTAAATACCTGCTGCCTACCATTACTTCACTTGTCCAACCTTCTACATATGAATGGATGTTTGTATCCATCACCTATTAAGGATACAGTTCTATTAAAATAATTTTCTTCACCCTCAGAACATTTTTCCATAGCCAACTATAAATATTTACTCTCACTTGACAAGCAAGAGCCCTTTTAAAGGAGAGAAAAACAGTCTGCATAGCTGGTTTAAACTTCTGAACTTTATTTCATCCACAAAAACTATAGAGAGCCAGCAGTTTCATAGGCACAAGTCAATGTCATCCAACATTCATTCATTCATTTGTTTGTATGTTCATTCATGTATTCTTAATGTAAAAAGAATATAAATTACTTGCACAAAATGCCTAGAACTTAAGATAGAGATATATTAAAAAAAATCACAACCAGAGAACATCAGAGTAAAATGTTAATCCTTGGAAGACAAACAGTAAAGTATAATCATATAGTTATACTGGGACTATCTGTATGTCACAAATTGGACTTGGCGCTAACTGGCACTCAAAATCAGGGGGAAAAAATACATATATAGACACACACACAATCAGTTACACAATTCTAATGGTTTTGAGAGAAAAAAGTTCTAGTTAATTAATTGAAGAAAAGCTTGTACCACAATTTACACCTAAAAGACATTTCTCAAGAATGAAACTAAAAAAAAAAAAAAAAAGCAAAATTCAAGTAAAAACAGTATTCCTAAACATCCCATTTTGACCAGATACAATGAATCTTTGGGAAAATCCACTGCATTGTGATGGTGAGTAAACTGAAAGTGGGGACTATGCAAGGCTACAGCTGCTAGCATTTTTAAGATCTGTTTTGACACAGTAAATGTCTAGTGTGTGAATCAACATTAAGGTTTTATTTGTTCTTTGCAATTACAAACTTAGACCTCATCATCTAAAATTACGGATATGCTTAATTAATTTTAAACAAATAAAAACAAAATGAAGAACAAGGTATTAGCTACGAAATGGGCTTTATGCCCTTAATTCAGAAATTGCACGACTCCTTAAAGAAATTATTGTAAGAAATATACATGTACACAGAAACACAGAAACTATAAATCTATACTTTGGTGAAATATTATAAAGTAAACATTCATGTGATACTGACCAGGTCAAGAAACAGAACTTTTCAAGGGTCCCAGAGAACCGCGACCACCGCTGTTCAAAGGTAATGACTGTCCTAATATTTGTAGTGCTCACATCCTTGCATTTCTGGTTTCATCACTTAATTATGCTCTAGTTCATGGCACTCTAAATTTTATTATGTAAATTGAGTCACAGAGTGTATATTTCTTGTGTCTGACTTTTCCCTCATTATGTTTTTAAGATTCATTTATATTGTTGGCAGAGCTATAATTTGTTCATTTTCACTGAAGAATAGAATTCCACTGTATGACACATAACTTATCAACTGCACTACTGATGGACATTTGGTTTGTCTCTAATTGAGGCTATCATGAATGCCGGTAAGAACATGCTGGATGCTATATATTTTGGCATGGAAGGGCTGAGTCATGCAAAATGCTCGTCTTCAGCTTGACGGGATAATACCCAACAATGTTCAAAACAAGCTCAAGCAACGTACACTCCCACCGGCAGTGTGGAGGGTACACTGCTCCATATCTTCACCAGCCGTTGTATCACCAGACTCTTTAATTCCAACCACTCCAGTGAGGATATAGTTGCATCTCACTGAGATTTTAATTAGCATTTTCCTGACTATTAATGAGCATAAGCACATTTTAATGTTAATAGCTACATTTTCTGGTTTGTGAACGGCCTGTCAGGATGTTTGCCCATTTTTCTACGGGGCTGATGTCTTCCTTTACTGATTTATACAACTTCTTTCTCCTTTGGATATAAGTCCTTTTTATAGTTATATGTGTCCAAATATATTCTCCTATTCCATAGCTTGCCTTTTCATTCTCTTCATAATGTTTTTGTGAATAGAGGTATATCATTCTTTTTTTAAAATATATCTTTATTGGTTTCAGAGATAGGAAGAGAGGCAGAGAGAGAGAGAGACATCAATGAAGAGAGAGTTGTCTCTCATCATCATCAGTGATGATCGGCTGCCTCCTGCAGGCCCCTGACTGGGGATCGAGTCCACTACTGGGGCATGTGCCCTGACAAGGAATTGAACCTTGATCTCCTGGATCCTACGTTGATGTTCAGCCGCTGAGCCACACCCAGCCAGGCAAGAGATACATAATTTTAATGTTTGTCAAAAGTATCTATTTTTTTTTTTAAGATTAGTACTCTTCATATCCTATTTAAGAAACCTTTTACTACCTTAAGGCCACGAAGATATTCTCTCATATTTTCTTCCGAAAGTTTTTTTGGTTTGCCTTTGATACTTATGTCTATAATCCATGTGAAATTAATTTTTGGGTATGCTGTGGAGTGGGAAATCAAGTATCACAATTTTCTATATGGACACCCAAACACTGGGGCACCATTTATAAAAGAAAGTCCTTTCACCGTTGCTCTGCTGTACTTACTCTGTCATCATGGATTTGTCTATCTGTGCATGAATCTGTTTCCGGGACCTCTGGTACTCAGATCTGTCTGCTCTTGCATAAAAACCACAGTCTTAATTACTGTAACATTACAATAAGTCTTGATGTCTTGCAAAACAGGCTCCCTTACTTATTCTTATTGAAGAGTGTCTTGGTTCTTTATTGCATTTTGTATTTCCATAAAATTTTTACATCAGCTGTAGTACTATTTTTTAAACTTGTTAAAATTTTGATTGAAATAGTACTGAATTTATATGATTAAAGAGATGACATCTTTAAAATATTGAATCTTTCAATCCATGAGTATGATATAGCTCTCCAATTACTTAAGTCTTCTTTTATTTTCTCTCAATAATGTTACAGTTTTCTGCATAAAAACCTTGCAACAGGCTTTGTGAATTTATCCCTAGATATTTGATATTTTATGATGTTACTGCAAAAATATTTTAGTTTCTAATTGATTGTGCTGAGATCTGAATATGCAATTGACTTTTGCATAATGAATAAAACTGGTGATAGCAAGCCTCCTTGTCTTATTCTCAGTCTTAAACAGAACACTTTCACCATGAGCATAAAGTCTTGAAGATACCCCATAATGAGATTTAAGAAGTTCACTTTCAGTGTTAGTTTCCTAAGATTTTAAAAAATTATTAATGGATGCTCAGTTTTATTAACTGAATTTTTCTGAATCCACTGACCTCATGACTCTTTTTAATTTGCTAATGTCATGAATTAAATTATTCTAATGTTAAGCCAACACTGCACTCTGGGCAAGGAGTAACTTTTATATATTCTTCTTATATATTCAGTTTGCTAGTATTTTATGATTTTCATATCTATGCTACCTTATATTCTTTTATACAGTAATTTAAGCATCTAATGTTTATGGTATTTCTAAAGCTATTACTATTTTTTAAGTTATTATTAAAGTTTTCTGGCATACATAAGTAGAGAAGATGGTATAATAAACTGCTATACCCACCCCCATTCAGCTTTTACAGACATCAGTATTTTTATCTATATACATCTCCTACACCTCTGTTGTATTATCTTAAAGTATATCAAGATTTTAAATTTAGCAATGAATTTCATGTGCAACTAGAAAATTTATATTCTTAAGGAGAAGAAAGCTCATGAATATATTTTTAATAAACTTTATAATGAAACAGATGGAAGCCATTTATAATATTTAGAGAATAGTGAGTTCCAATCACAGAAATAATAAAGTATAGATCTTACAGCAATGTCTGTCTTTGGCTATATTCTATCCAGTTTTTCCCTTAAAGTCTCTAACGCCCTTGAATGAAAACACAGATAATTGAAAAGTATGTCATGAATGTTAGGAACACAAGAGAAATAGCAAAGGAAGATAATATGAGGCTCAACCTAATTATCTGTACTGAGAATTCGTTGGAAATGAACAGCTCATGTAATAAAAGACAATTTTACAGTCTTATGCATGAACTTGTTCTGTGAGACAACTACTTAGTATTTATAGTGCAGCTACTTTACGTATTATAACAGAAAATACATTATAAATGAGAAATTCATACTTCATGGTTAGAGAACTTTCATTCATATCCATGTTATACCTGTTACTATAACAATGTCTAGTACAGCTCCATGAGGATTCTAATACATATCACTTTCCTACAATAAATCATTTTTAAGAAAATATCCAAGAAAGAATGAATAAAAAGGTATGATTCTGTTAACTTCCAAAGCTTAGGGATAAAAATGATGACCAGAAAAAAACCATCTGCCTTACTAAAAGAAAACTACTTCTTATACATATTACTTTAGTTAAAAAAAAGTAAAAACTAAAAATAATATAATATTTTAGAATACAGTATAATGAATTAAATTTCCTATGACATATATGAGCAATATTGATTAGTTAAAATATAGAGGCAGAAACTATGGGGCAGTTGCAAAAAAATAGCACAGATGAGAAAGAGTAATGCCCTTCACTCGCTATGCCTACTGCGCTTAAATCTGTAAAATTCTTGCTTTTCCTCAACACTGTAAATCCTGAAAATGCTTATTCATTAGAGAGCTCCTACCTAATTCTAACAAGAAAGCTAATTTTATGTTTTTGCACAAACACTGAGTAGGTATTTTTAAATAATTCACATAATCTGCAAATGAGTTTTTATTTAGTAGAAAAAGTTTGGGCAGAATATGGAGTAGCTGAAACATCAACAAGCAAGCAAGCTCTGAAAACTCAACAGGCTGGTCTGGATGAAGAAGCATGTGGAAGACCTTCACTCCTGCCGAAAGCATAACAAATCCCCAGATCAACCTCAACAACACACATTTCTTTAAAACCGCAGAAGAGCTGTGAACACAAAAAAATGAGAAGCAATTGAACAGGAAGAGGCGGCTTTCAGATCTTGGCCCAGCCACTGAGCTGAGAGAAGCGAGCTCACCAGAGAAGGGCAGCCTGCCAGGCAAGAAGCAGCCAGACAGACTCTGGTTTTATCTGTGGGCTCACTTGTTGAGTTTAAATCTGGAGGGGTTCCAAATGCAAAGATAATCCTTTCTGTTAAATCACTGTCCCACACATGGGAAGTTTTAAGAATTAGCAGAGGTTGGACATATGACACATGAACGAGCTCCCCTGTGGCAGAGCACTGGAGTGAAAGGGTCAGCCACAATGAAAGCTGGTAAGACGATGTCGGCTAAATTTTTAAAAAGCTGCCCTAGACAAAATGTGGGATAGCATGTCAGTCTGAAATAGCTGAGAGCACTGGACAAAAGGGATCTCTGCACTCACGGTTCTCCACAGGCCTCTCCCAGGTACAGTAAGTCCTCACTTAATGTTATTGATAGGTTCTGTGATTTTAAGTGAAACGAGGTATAACAAAACCAATTTTACCCAGGCTAATTTATATAAACAAGAGTTATGCTCCTATGGCACCTCATCAACTTTATAATGAAATGATGTTGAATGAAACAACATTTATTTGAGGACCTGTTGTACTCATTACAAGACTGGGGAGAGGTCAGGAGACCCAAGAAAGCCCCACTTTCAATGCAGGTGGCAGGAGGTGATGGGGTAGTGGGGAGTGAGGCAGAAGCCTTGCCAACTTCCTTGGACTCCTCTCTTCTTTGAAAAAAACCTTAAGCCACTGAAGGAAGGACAGCAAACCCTCTAAGCAACAGGGCTCCAAAGAGGTAAGCAGCAGTCATAGGAAGGTATCTGCAGGAGATTGGTACAAAGCTCCACCTACTTCCTCAGATTCTGCAAGCTAATGAAGCCAGAGGCTTAAGCAGCTACAGAAAGGGCAGCAAGTGTCCACATGTGACCAGAATGGACAAGCTGTGGTTGGGGGAAACTCTGTATCTTGGGGAAGGATGAAAGAGCTTTGTGCCTAAGATCAGGTACCAATGCCAAGTAGCGGTCTCTTACTACTGGGATAGGGGCTGCCCAAGGCCCATTGCAAGTAAAAGGCAGGGAGGAGAGGCAGGAATGCTAAAAAAATCTCTAAGACCCAGAGATCTTACGACCTTCCCCAAAAAATCTCTATGACCTTCCCAAAACTGAAGCTGAGCAAGAACAACAGAGAACCACCCCCACTTCCACCTCCACCCCTAAACATAAGCCTAGTGTAGCATGTTAAGCAACAGCAGTCTTCTCCTGGGGAAAGAGCAGAGTGTGGAGATATATTCTCTCTGTGGTGCAGATGTGCAGGGACAGTTGAAAGCTGAGGGTGGAGCAGTCATACTGATGAAATCCCTCAGCACAGCAGCCCTATGTACAAGGCAATGGCAGCCCAGTGCTAGAGGAACTGGAAGTCTGTGTTCCACTGAACGTAGCAGAACCGCAATCCAGCTCAGCTCCTAAATAGATTGATTCAACCCCACATACTATTAATAACCCAATAGAAGAGGCAATCCCATTTTGAAGCACTGCCTTAGTCTCTAAATGTTCACGCAACATCTAGCATTCAATAAAAAAATGACTAGACTCATACATGAAACAAACAAAAATGCCTCAGGCAATCCACTGTTAAGGTGAACAACATGAATGAGCAGATAGGAAATTTCAGCAGAGAAATAGAAACTATGGAAATGCTAGAAATTAAAAAGACAGTATCAGAGAAGAAGTCCTTTGGTGGGCCTATCGGCTTCTGACTCATCTAAGGGAATATCAATGAACTTTAAGAAAGAACAACAAAATTTACCCAAACTGAAATACAAAGAGAAAAAAATACTGTGGGGAGAGAGGAAACAGCATCCAAAAGTTGCAGGAAATTATCAAATGGTCTAAACTACATGTAATTGGAGTCCTAGAAAATGGAAAGTGAAACAATGAGGCAGAAGAAATATTTGAGGGCATAATCACCAAGAATTTTCCCAAAAGTAATGAAAGATATCAAATACAGCTCCAAGAAACTCAGAGATCCCCAAGCAAGAAAAATACTCAATATTTAATACATCATAGTCAAACATTTAAAAAGCAAACATAAAGAGAAAATCATGAAGGCACCTGGAGAAAACATATGTAAGTAATATAAAATAATTGTTTTTCTAAAATTAATCTATAGTGTCAGAACCGTGGCAGAAATAACATCCTTCTTTTCTTGGGGTGGGAAAGTGGACAGCTGGAGGACTTACTCCAAAGGAAAGAAGAAGAAACTTTCTGGAAATGTTCTATACCTTGAGTGAGGTGGCAGTTACACAAGTGTATACAGATATCAGAATTCATCAAACTGTACACAAAATATGCACCTTTTATTGTGGATTAATTATACCTCAATAAATTCAAATTTCTAAAGTCTATAAACTAAACCAATTCATTAATGTTTCAAACAATAAATAGATAATCCTGCTCATGGAAACATTCTGTATCCCTTATAAATAATTACAGTGGTCATTCAACAATCTGACCATTAGGAGGCGATCAAAATAGTTTATTATAAACCCCAGCTTTTTTAGCTGTATCTTTAAAACTCCAAGAAACCTACGCTATTCTAACATGGCCGATGTAAAGGATACAGGTAATAATATTAATAATCCAGCTAGACTGAATTAACCTTATGTTGCTAGCAGGTTGCAAAGCAGGTGGTAGAACTAGTGACTGAATCCTTTAAAACTGTGCATAACAAAAGCAACATAAAAATCAAAAAAGTATGGGAGCTAGAAGCAGTCCAAATTTTATCTGGATAAAAATTCAAGATGGCTTTCATTAAGAACAAAAAGAAAAACAAACATACAAAAAAACCCCACAAAAAACCTTACTGAAAATCGTAAAGAAGCCAGAAATCTGTCATCTGTCTATTCTCCATACCAGTTGTTATTTTCCATTACTTTTATCATGAAAGCAAGCAAGAGTACGGAATACTTTCTTCACTTAACATTTACACTCTAAATTTTAGAATCAGTGGCAAAAAATATTTTCAACCTAGTCATGGGCATAATTTGAGTTGAATATTTCATTGAACATGCATATCATGTTTTGCCTCAGGAGAGAGGGATGGAATTAACACTGGAGAAGAGTCTAACACTGGTCAAAACAGTCTGTCTGCAATGTTTCTTACAGAAGAATTCCAAATAAGCATATTCTCCCCTGTTCCAAGCAGGGGCGTTTTAGTTGACTGAGGGCTGGACTTAAGAGACTTGCTTCCAAAGAACAGAGTATGAAATGGAGAAAAATAGTAACTTTAGAGTAGAAAAACCTGGCAAATGTTGTTTGGGCAACCAAGGTTAACATGACCAGTGACATTACACTGATAGCATATGCCCCTGATATGATGCCATGAGGATGCTTTTTCACCTCTGTGAGAGTCTTTCTCCAAACTCGCAACCCCAGTTAAGTCATGGGAAAAACACCAGACAAACCCAAATGGCGGAACATTTTGCCAAATACTTGGCCAGTACTCCTCAAGACTGCCAAGGTCATGGGAAATAAGAAAAGACTGAGAAATGTCACAAACCAGAAGAGACTAATAATAAGGCATGATGTCTAAATGCAATGTGATATTCCGGTATCCTGGATGGAATCCTGGAACAAAGGATATTAGCTGAAAAACTGATGGAATCCAGATTGTCTGGAGTTTACTTCATAGTAATGTATCAATGTTGGTTTCTCAGGGTTTTTTTTTAAGTGAATTTTTTTTTTAAAAATATATCTTTATTAATTTCAGAGAGAGGAAAGGAGAGAGAGAGAGAGAGATAGAAACATCAATGATGAGAAAGTCATCGATCGGCTGCCTCCTGCACGGCCCCAACTGGGGATCGAGCCTGCAACCCGGGCATGTGCCCTGACCGGGAATCAAACCCTGATCGCCTGGATCTTAGGTCAACGCTCAACCGCTGAGCCCCGCCCGGCCGGGCGGTTTCTCAGTTTTGACAAATGTATCATGGCAATGGATGAGGGGTATACAGGACTTCTCCATATTATCTTTGTCACTTATCTGTAAATCTAGAAATTATTCCAAAACAAAAAGTTTATAAACCAACAGAAAATAACTAAAAAAACAAAAGTAATATGTCTAGCAAAAGTGATGACCAAGAGGGTTCTCTGATCTGTGTCTGGCTTTGGGGAGTGCACTTGCCCTCACACATCTTTCCCATCACTGTTGCTTGGATGGAACACGCCATAGGAATGAAGCTTACTGTTCAGACTGACTATCCTCTCATACCACATCACTAGATATTCTTTTCTGTTGTCCAAAAATCATGCAGGTAGATGACACCTTCCACATTTTCATTACTTCTCCACATCATCTGACCACTACCCTAGAAGGATGCAGGTATTTCAGTTTCAAGTTGTTAAAGAAAAATGTACCAATTTCTTCCTATTTTTAAATCATATTTTTTAAGTTTCAATTTTGTAGCCCTTTAAAAACAAAATTTTGAGAGCCTTGATGTGTATTTCTGGTGAGTGGTAATGAGCTGCCTCTAGCACAGATACACAGTTTATTACTCAGATGGACACTGCAAGGTGCTGTGGTTTTGACACTTACATAGCGTTTTCAGTTATTTTTAGTATATTGTGTTCAATTTATTCAAATGATGGACCACTGAAAAAAAGAGAGAAAGCATAAGGATCACAGATTTTGAACATTAGCCAATTATGAAAGTAGGTAAAAATGACTAATTCTCAGGTCCACTGCAAATTAAGTGTATTTGTGAAATGTATTCATCTGATCAAATGTCTTATATAACATATCAAGATATTTCCAGTATTTCAGAAAAAATGTTAAAAGACACACTATGAAGAAGATTTTATTCTAAGTGGTTATGCACACCTGCAATGAGAGCTTTTATAAAAATGCTCGCATGTAGAACCCCAAGACGTTCTTTCCTATCTCATCATTTAGAAACCAAACAGGAACAAATAAAGCAGATTTCCCTAAAGGCCGAAAAGCAAGAATCCTAAACATCCAGACACGAAAATAGTTTTTCACTATGATGCCTTAAAACATAAATATAATAAACAATTTCTCAACAAATAATTTTTCTCATGTAACAAAACAAAACATATTACCTGTTATGTAGCGAAAATAAAAAAATTCTTATAAAGTATATTTCTAATGATTATATTTAAAATGGGACTTTATAATATAATCTTTAATAATATATTGATCTAACATATTTTTTTAACTTAAAATACATCATATACCATATAAAATGACAAAATAACTTGCAAAATTTCTCAGGGAACTAGGGATTCATATTACTTAGAGTTCACAAATTTACAAAAGGTTAAGAAATGTTCAACTAGTTTACAATCACCTTGATTTACAGATGGGAAAAACTGGAGCCCAATATTTGTCTAAATTCAAATTCATACAGGGTTTGGATAAAAGCGATAGTATGAGGGCAAGGACCTAGCTCTCTTTCTTCTCCATCACCTTTCCGCAACGTAACTTCTCCTTTCAGATACTGCGGCCTTCATCCGGCTGGCTATCCATCAAAATTCTCACCACTAAGCAAAGTCAGGCTGAAAACTCTCATCCTTGGGTTTCTCTGTATGTAAAAACAAGATCTAAAGGCAACTTTTAAGGCACATCTTGAACACCAAAACAGGGGACTTAGCAATGACACATTCATACATATGGTTGTCCCAAGGCTTCTTACTGTACCCCAACTGCCCAACACAGCCCCACTGTTTCTACCATGGGAGAAAAGTTTGAGAATAATCTTTAGAATCAGAAGTAGAATAGAAAACAGCAGAGAAGAGCAGAGGGGTACAGAGGATCTCCAAGGGAAAATTCAGCCAAGTCAAACATGGAATAAGCTGTCTTCCTGTTTTTCTTCCTGCCACACTACTGCCCTATTCCAGATCCCCCCAAAAAGTTAGTTCGCAAATTATATGTCAGTATGATTTAAACAAGTCTTTGGTAAGTACAGGTCTGAAACCTGATAATTATGATGATGGTAATCTTCTTTACCACCACTAACACTTGCACAGCATAACTTGTTTAATAAAGCATATTCCAAATTTCTGATAACTAGACTATAAATGACCTTTTGGAACAGTGTCTATTTGTAATTCCTGGTCTCAAATCCCTTTAACAAAATAATGTTCTTCTAAGCCAGAGCAAAAAAACACACATTGATTTGATTTTATGTCTTGCACTCTTTGTAAAATAATAATCTTAGCAAATAATTAACAAATAATTCAAGTGATTAAGACATTAAAATACACAAAACCATAACAGTGGTGACAATTCCATTAACAGCTCATTCACACGTTTCTTCATTGGTTCATAATCGCTTATGGAACACCTACTATGGGTCAAGTATTGTGCTGGGGATCAAAGGAAATGATGAATGTTCAATACTTTTAAGGATGTATTAGGCCAGTAAAGAGAGACAGACCCATGAACCAAGTCCAAAGAAGAGTGGTAGGGCAATAACAGGCTAAAATGAGGCCACAGAGGGTGAAGGGCAGGGTCAGTCACAGAATTACATGGGACAGAATGGGTGTCAGGAAAAGCCTCACGGAGGGGTGACCCTTGAGCTGGAGTTTGAAAGGTAGGTTGGCTTTGGTAGATAGGGATGGGATACTTGGGGGTGGGGGTGAGAAGTGCAACTTCTCCCAGGCTGATCAACTGAGGCACGGTACACTATGAAGTACGCTGGAAAACAGCAAGCAAGTCTGGTAAGGCTGGATTTGGGGAAAGGCTGGGGTTAGAGAAAGTGAAGTCTAGCAAAAGACAGGGCTTGGCTATTGCTAAGAAATATAACTCTATCACAAAGAGTTCTTAATTGCTTCTGAACACAGACCCTTTTCAGACTTTAAAGATAACTGAGAAACCCAACTGCTAAAGTGTAATGCTCACTTTATGAGGTGGCAGGCACTTTACATACATTTCTCATTGAACATTATATTCCCAACAACCCAAGAAATAGGAATGATTTCATTGTTTCTGGACATAAACCCTTTTCAGAATTTAAAGATAATAATAATAACAAAATGACTAGTGTTTTTATTACTTACTATGAATCAAGCACTAAACATACATTTCTTCTTTAATTTTATATTTACAACAATTGTAGGAATAGGAATTATTTCTATCAGATGATCTGAACGGCTAGTGCCCTGGCTGCTTGCCAGAAGCAAAGGTAAGTTCTCTCTGTAGAGAGTTAACATCAGCATGCTAGGCTTCAAAATTTTTCTATAATTGTTAAAAAATAGAGTAGCTGATATCAATAAAAAAATCAGGAACACAAAGAGGCCATATAACATGAAAACAAAATAAAACCAAATACACCAAGAGGGAAAACAAATGATGGAACCTGATACACAGGGGCTCCTATGGCGAAGTGAGACAGACTTAAAACTATAGTTTTCATCTATCCACAATAAAGGCAAGGAACTACAAGATAAAAGTTAAGGTTTTCTTTCAGGGGACTATAAAATATAAAAGGAATTAAATGGCATTCTCAATCTTAAAAATATAGTAATGAAAATTAATAGCTTTAAAAACAGATTAGACAGAGCTAAAGAGAGAATTAGAAAAGAGTTAGAAGTCAGATCAGAAGAAAACTGATAGACAAGAGAAGATATTGAAAAAAGAATAAGAGATATAAAGGATCAGTAAATATGTCTTCTAAAATATGTGTAGCTAAAATTCCAGAAAGAGAGAAGAAAGAAAAAAGCAGAGAAACAATATTTTTAGGGATAATGGCTCAGAATTTTTCAAAAATCAGTGCTAAGCACACATTTAAGACGACCTGCAAATTCAAAAGCGGAAAAAGAAAAAAACTATACAAAGCAGCATTATAATAAAAGGCTAAAAACCAAAGATAGAGAAATTTTTCACAGTAGTCTGGACAAAACAGATTAGCCTTTAAAGAATAATTAGACTGACAACTGACTTCTCAACATAAAACAATAGAAAGTATAAGACGGGGCAGAAAATAATCGCTACCCTGGACTTTTATCCCTTATAGAAAATATCCTTCAAGAATGAAGTGAAAGAAAAACATTTTCAGAAAACAAACATCAGATACACAGAGTAATTTTTTACATTTCAGTTTATCTAATCATATATATTTATCACAACTTGGGGGCCATGCAGGGTAATTTCTTAACCATGGCCATAGGTTTTGTCTTTTCTAAGAAAGCTCCACTTTCCAAGACACTGAGGACAAGTATTGTTTAAAAACAATTCAAATCAATTCAGAAGCTGATGGGAGGTAGAGGGGTTAAGAAGAAGAAAAGAGCAACATACGTCAACTTACAAAATGTTTGAATTTCATCAAATAAAATCTATACAATTGTTCAATGTCAACATAATTTATTTTTATTGCCTTGGAACATTATTCCATGTGAACTAATTTTATAAATGTTTCTAAAGTACAAAGTATATCAATTTCACATCTGATGCATTTTATTATACATACATAAATCATTGGTGATAACAGCCTATAAAAGATGATTCCAAAGCAGATGAATGCTCTGAATAGTCTGTGATTTAATTTTCTTGAGGGCAAGGAATATTTCTTAACCATCTTTCTAACTCCTTTAGCATATCTAGCATACAAATTTTCACACAGTAGGTGCCCCCAAATAATTTAATCATCAAAATTCTGAAAGACAAGTGAGGTAAGATACTCCATCAGCTCAACTGCAAAAGAGAATAATTTTTTCTCATTTCAAGGTTGGTAAATAAAATTATTCTCATTTTAAGGTTAGAACTAGCATATTTAAGAATTTCAGTCCTATCATCTTTATATAGAAACCACTCTCATGAGAGTGACTTCCAGGAAATTGTTTTCATGTTTTACACATATTTAAGTAACTACTAGATATAAGATGAAAGGAGATCCCTTTGGAAATTTAGTAGAAGTTTCTCATGGATTTAGATTATAACTGAATTACTTTCCAAATATATGAATATTATCATTAAAATATATTACTTTCCAAATATATATATTTTCAAATAGATTATTAAGAGTGCTTTCTATTTATCAACATTTAGAAAAGGCCACCAGTGTTGTGTACACTCCAGGGAGCATAAAGAAAACACAGGCCATGGCTACTGCACAAAGATTCAGTAAGTTGGTAAATTATTTATTTACACGATGTGAAGAAAATCAGACATTTAGTTATGATGATAAAAAGAGTATCCAATAATTAGGACATTTCATAATTCACAGTATATTTTGACTTAGGGGAAATAAAGAACAATGGAATGGGGAGAATAATCACATATGTATAAATTGTTGAATCTGGGTAATTAGGAAAAACTATGTGAATAAAAAAAAGGAATAGGATTGATGAGTTAGTATGGACTCTCCTTTTTCTCTTTAAAGAAAAGGTCATGTTTCTCTGGGTTTCAATAAGAATAAATACACAGCTGAGTCAATTTTGAAAAGGAGTAAGATAATAAAAGTCAATAAAGGTACAAAAAAGGCACATATAATTGTGTATTTTTTAAAATATTACTGATCCCAAAAGAAGAGCATAAGAAGCTAGTCTTCTAACTCCCTAACATTGCTGGCTAGTAGATAGGTACAAAGTAATTTTCCTTCTAAAATGCACACATCGTTTAGATTTATTAGTTAAAACTACTGAAGAATTTGTTTTCTGAGCCATCCCAATGCAAGTGTCCCTGCCAAGGTGTCATTCCATTCTTGCATTAACACATGGGATCAAATAAAATGGAATTTCCCAGCCCCCATCCACGTCTCAGAAAGTCACTGACTGCTGGAAAACAACAGAATTTTATTTTCTTCTGGAAATGAACCAGAAGGCAGACCATCATTTGGTAGCCAGCATATGATTCAGCAGAGCTTTGTACAAAAAAAGGTATAAAGTTCAAAAACGACCCCAAAAGGCTCTGGAAGTAGTGGACTGTTTTCACCCTTCCTGGAATCACTACCGGCAGCATCTATGAACTTCTGACTGTGTGTAACTGAAGAACCCACCACGATGACAAAGTAGTGACTTTCACAGAGCAGCCAACAACAAGCACTTAGGCACCAGCAAATACAGGTAGGAGAAACGCAAATGTGTGACAAGACGTTTATATGGCCAATAATGTGATTAGATGAAAACCAGGGTATGAACACTGACTGTGACTATTTAAACAATTTCTCAGAAGAGATAAAATATATTTACAGAGAATATGATACTTTTTTCTGTGTCTCATAAGATTGTTTGTAGCTTTTTGTCTTCACTAAGCAATGCTTAAATGAAAAGCATATCATTTATAAACTCAATATTTTTTCTGGATTAGAAGAGATGTCAGAATAGGTGATTTAAACAGGAGGAGGAAAGCATCTATGCAGATGCACAGGACATGAAAGGCGGTGTTTCAAATTTCATGTATCTTCAAGTGTTCATCTTTAAAGCACTCCCAGATCTGCACTCTTATAATACTAAACATCTCCCAACAAAGGGAGACAATCGGTACTGATCATTACAGAGTTATTATCAGTAATAAAAACTGCAGTAGAGCAATTTGTACTTATTCCAGCTATTAAACTAGAAAGTTCTTGGGAGTTTAGGGGAACTGCCGTCTTTTGAGCTCAAGCTGCCAACATGTGATGCTTTTACTCTCTAAAAAAAGAGAATGTTTTCAATAGAGGATGGGAAGAAAAGACTAGAAAGAAAAGTACCAAAAAATTGAATAGAAATCTATGCTTTTCACTTCTCTGAATGTTCTTGTAACACATGTAAGGGGTTTTGCTTTTCTACTTTAAGAATGCTGTACTTCTCTTAGTAGTCTAAAAGATGGACAAATCAGGGGCCCCAAGGCTTTCAGAAGGAGCCTCAACAGATGGGTCAGATCAGCCACCGGTCTTTATCAATCTTTATGATTTCCCTCTTAATGCCTCTGAACTGAAGTGAGCTTTCACCTTCCCACCCATTTTCACTATTTCACCATTCTAACTGTTTGATATGTTTGTTAAAAAATGGGCACAAATTTGGGAGGACAGGGAGATACCCCTTCTTGTGGATTCATTATGCCTTTTTGTTACGGTCTACTGAAAAAGAGTAACTTACAAAAATACAGTTTTACATATACTTGATCTCCCTTTGGACTCAAATCTCTTCAACAATTCATATTAATTATTTTTCAAATTTAAAAAACGATTTCATTTTACAACTTCAACACTGGTTTTTGGCAGACAGCTTTTTCAACATAGTTTCAGCTCTTTGAACCTGTCCCCACAGTTCATTTCCCACCATCTGAGCTTCCAACATAGCACTGGCCAAAGGATTGAAATGAATGTGGAAGCCCATGAAAGTTATTTGTCTAGGGTTCCACTGAACAGGTTACATTAACAACTGACTGGTCCTACATAATTTGACAGTTTTACAGAACCTTAGAGCACTGCAATAAATTTAAGAGATTGCAGGGGGGACCCTCATTCTTAGACCAAATTAATCAAGACAGACCAAGTTAATCAAGAAAACATTCTTAGACCAAGTTAATCAAGAAAACTTGGGAGAAAAGAGGCAAAATATCTGGGGCAGAAAATATCTGGGATACATACAAGTTTTATTTTGCTTTCCCCATTCTCACCCCCAAATAATCCAGGTAATTGCAGCCCAAGGTGAATCTCCTCCCTTTTCTGACTTAATTGTTTAGAGGGAAAGTAGTGTTATGGAGTGCACTTAGGCAAAGAGAAAACAACACTAAACAAGCTGCAATGAGGAAAGACACAGCAACCCTTGTTTTCAGGGAGTAAATGGCTCCTCCATGACAGAAACTGGAACCCTGACGAGTCCATAACGGATTGTGTCCAGATTTGTGCTGTGATGAGAGTGTAGGTGGGGGTGGGGAAAGAGCTTGAAGCACAAAGCTACTGCCATCTAATCTTTATTATCTTCATATCCATACAGAGATTTGAAAAACTTTTCAAATGTTGTTCTCATTCAAAATATATTGATTTTTTAAAAGCAAATGCTATAAAAGTGTCATAAGAATATCTTCAGTGTGACCCACCCAACTTCCCCCTTCCCCCATTTCTACTTGATCTTTTAAGGCAACTCTAAAGTACCACTGCCTCCAGGCAGGCTTCCTTATGTCCCTCTCATCCATTCCCAATGAGAAAATATTAACCTCCCCTCCCTCCCTTTATCCATGTCTTCTTTATGACACATTCCTTTCTACTTTGTACTATACATAGCATGGTTTCCTTTAACAGACCTTAATAAGCCAATTTTAATACTTTGGGATTGAAAAGCAGAGACCACATAATGTTTCTTTTCAAATCTTAAAAGTCAAAGCTCATTAATTTTGTCAGAAAATTAGAAAGACAGGGACAGAGGGGAATACTACAGAAAGTAAATTTTTTCACAAAATTCAAGAGTCAAATGGAAAATATCATTTTTTTATTTTACTTATTCCACCCCAAAATGAAGGATGATTGGGAACAAGTGGCCACTAATATTATTTTTTCAAAGTAAACGATATTATTAACCTTAACATAACTTCAAGGGTTTTATACGATGGCATAATAAGAGTATATTGGCCACTATCATGATACTTCATTACAGGAGATAGTGTATTACTGAACTTGATTTAAGTCAATGTAATTTTTTTCTAGCTTATTCTCAATTCTTAATGCCTTTAGGTAGCTGCTTATGTTAGTTTCTTGAATCTTCTTTCAGTGTTTTTGTGTGTGAATACTTACTTATCCACCCCCATTCCAGTTTACAGAAAACATGGCATAAAATGTCCACAGCTTTGTATCCTGCTTTTATAAAAATCTTTCCATTTCAGTATATGCAGAGCTCCCTCCCTTCCTCACTCCCTCCCCCCTCCCCGCTTCCTTCCCTCCTCTCTCTCTCTCCCCCCTCTTAAGGAAAAGCATATTATTTCTTTTTTTGGTTACACTGTAGCTTATTTGACCAGCTCCTATTAAATGAACAAACGTCTTGCTTACAATCTTTTCCTTTCATAATCAAGGATACCCTCTCATTCAGGTGTTCTTCCACTGATGGGTAGAATATATTTGCTGATACGTAAATATATTTGTAATTTTTGATCCATTCAAAGTCATTTTAAACTGTTTCCTTTAGCCTTGTAAAGGACATGTTCAAATTTCTTAAACTGGGTTTAGTAATATTATTTAATTTCAAAATATGGTCTTGGGCAAATTTTGATTTACAACGGTCCTTCAGGTGACCTAACAAGTGGCAATGATTTTCAGAAGAGGTGCTTGTGCTGATGAGTGACAAGAACCTAAAATAAAAACTAATACCATAAAGTGTTAACTAAATTGATCATTCATAATAAGAAAGATTGTTATCTTTCTCAGATTATCTCAGATCCTTGGAGCAGTTTGAAGAAGTGACTCAGCTACAGCCATATTAAATATTTATAATCTTAAATAATTTAAATGAAGAAATAGTTCAATGCAATAGTTATTCCAATGGCCACATATAAAGTCCGTAAACTCCCTGTCAAAATGAAGTTCTATTCTAACAACCTCATTTCAAACAGGCATAGCTGAGTAAAAACAAAGAAAATAAAAAACAATGTGGTTGTAATCTCTTAATCCTCAATGATGCTTTCTATTTTTATCTCATAAGAAAATACTGTATTTTCTAAAAAACAGTTCATTCTTTTTCCTCATGTACAAGATATTAGAGCCAAATCAAGAAATGTAATAAGGTGTCTCTGCTAAGTAGTATCTTCTAATTATTAATCCTGAGCCATAGTCAAATATTGCTTTATTTTAGTTTGATGAGTGAAATAAAACAGTACGAATAAGAAATTATTTAATTCCATCGTTAAAACCAGCCAAATATTTCTGAGGTAGGAAATCTCCCTTTCATAATTAAACTAACCTGTAAGTTTACCAAACAAACACCTTGAACACTTCCAAACCATTATATTACCTCACTGTCCTAGCATTTAAAAACAAACAAAACAAATACAAATATTTTTTATAAAGCAAATACAAAATTTTGTGTATTTTTTTAAATCAACATTTTGCTGGAAGGCTTAAAATAAGGTTGACATAAAAATTCCAAAACATGGGTAGATCACCTGTAGCAAGGAGTACATATTTGGGTGAATCTGTTGTCAGAGTTCAGAAAAGTAAACAAGTAATGGCCTGTTTACCCTTGAATTGATCAAACAAGCATGCCTTCCCAAGAGGAAACTGGATCACCATGGACTGTGCTAGGATACAGCAATGGAAAGAGATCAAGGCCTCGGTGACAGCAAGTTTCAATTAGCCCAAAACATCCCTTCAGATATTTTGCTGTTTTACTAAGATATTAAATTTACCAGTTGTTAAATTTCACATATTTTAAATGTTAGCATTACCACTATGTAACCAAAAATAAAATGACTATTATATTAGTGCTATTCCAAGGCAGAAAAATACATTACAAACAAATGTTGACCTGAGACCCACGATTTTAATGTCTTTTTGGTCAATCACTTCAACTAGCACATAACCAAAATAAGCCTAGAAATATTCCCTGCAGACATCATTATACATCCTAGTCTCAAAGATGCACCTGCATTTTCTGAGTGCAACACATACAACCTTTACACTGAAGCGGTACTTGGAAACTCTGGCATTTACTAACACCCACTGCTACTCTGAAGGTTATCTTGCCAGGCTGCATTTCTGCACACGTATCCTCCACAAAATCCCCCAGACAAGGTAAAGAAACAATTTTGTTAAGGTAAAACCTTTGCTTACCAAAACTTAACTGCCCTCAAATGACAGGAACTATTCAGGTCATTGCATGCAATGTAAGAAACAAAAATTACTAATACAATAAAAAAGCTATTAGGTTGAAGTACATGAAACTGCTGATATTTGACTGTTTTTGATCAAAGAAAGTGGCAATTTCATGTGGTTTGACTTAATATATTCCTGAAGCCTGACCAAAAATAGAGGTGTTCATGACCAAGAATTGATTCAAGGAGACTTAAAAACTGAAACAAAATGTTTTACAACTCAAAATGTAAATGAAGAAATAGTATTGTCTTTTTGTTTCATTTTGAACTCTAACTGTACAGAGACTCTACAAAACTGTGTTGAAAGATAAAGTGAATGCACTCATCCAACAACAGATACCGGCTCTCTAACAGAGGTAAACTCACCCTTAAGGAGTCTGTGAAACTTTAGAGCTGATGTTTGTAGATACTGTATACAAGAATATCATTTCTAAATATACTGACCTTTATGTCTTATGACAATATAACATATCTTATAAATTCAAGCAAAAATCATGCAAGGTTATAATTTTTACAAGTTTTTAAGAAACAATCCTTAACTCCAATTAACTTCACTATTCAAATATTGAATTATTTATATGTGGGTATGTATGTGTGCATATATGCAAATGCATATATATATATATTTATATATATATATTTAAATATCAGACACATTTTGTTAAGTACCACATATTAGGCTACTTTGAGTGATTAAGATTTTACTTCTTTTCCAAAAGCAATGTAATTCAGCCATCTAGTGGTAAAGTATAAAGCCGTCATTTCTCTGTATTTTATTATACTATAAAAATAAGACTAGCAGTATGGATGGGTATTATAGGTTGTTTAAATTTACTGTCTCTTTTCCCTGGGTGAGCTCACAGAGCTTAATCAAGAACTCAGAAGCATTTTCTTAGTGGACCTTCAAAAAGTCATGTAAATATCAACATGGCCAGTCATTAATTTTCTAAGTTATTTTTTATTGTACTTTAATGAGCCATATCATTGTAAAATGTTCTACCAAAAATTCTATTACCTTAACAAATAAGTAGATTCGGCCCTAAGCTTGTCAACACACATCTTAAGCCTATAGAAGACACCGTTCAGTGGGGATGGCACTGGACATGTAAGTCACAGAGAAAACGCAGTAAGTGCTGCCACTGTGGGAGCGGGGACACAGGCAGAGGCACACTGAACCCGACGGCCGTTTCTCGGAAATGCCACTTGAGCCAGATTTTGGAGGACGAACTCACCAGATGGCAGGGGGAGTAAAATGTCAAGTAATTTGCCACGGTTACAATACAGTTTACGCATGAAGATGGGGAGGAACAGCTGGAGAAGGGGTGGGAAATGTGAGTGCAGTGTTTACGGAAAGCTGCGACATTAGCCTTCACTCCACCTTCTGTGCTCTGTGTTCTCTCCCACGTCTTCAGTGTCTCTCTATAGACGGTTCCTTCCAAGTCCGTTACCTACATACCACATCTCTCTGAAACTATACTCATACACATCGAATAAACAGTTAAAATCCAACAAACACTTCCAACTCTACATGTTCAAAAATGCAACTGTCATCTTTGAAAGATCTGCTCATTTTCTTGTACCCCAAATCTTAATGGAGCCACAAACTTTCAAATGACCAAGCTTAAAACCTCAAAGTCATTCCCTCAACTCCAATTCCACCAATCAAATGGAATATAAGATCCTGCAGATTCCACCCCCTTACTATATTTTGTAAACACCCAGCTTCTCTATCCCCTCTGAGACCCCTGAGCTCACTTCCATATTATCTCTTATCAGGACAATTACAACAGTCTCCTGATTCCTAACTCCCTGTATCTAGTAAGTTTCCAACAGGGTGTTGAAAATATGGGTCTGGAGAAGTAGCAAGAGATCTTAGGTAGAAACCAGGTAAGGGAGAAATAAGCATGTAAATAAATGGGGAATGAAGTTGTGACAGTGAGTGTGACCATTCAGATGGCCCCTGCAGTACAAAGAAGGCCAAACATAGGACCTTTAGGAGTCCCAACATTCATGGGATGAGCAAAGTAGAAGAAAAGAAATTAACACCAAGCAAAATAGAGACAGACTCATAAGTAGAGAGGGATTGAGCAAAAAAAAAGAGAGAGAATTCATGGCCATGGACAACAGCGTGGTGACTGTGGGGTGGGGGTTGGTGAGGGGAGGTGGAAGAGGGCATAGAGGGGATAAATGCTGATGGAAAAAATAAAATAAAAAGGAATAATTTTTAAAAATATATATATCTTTATTGATTTCAGAGAGAGGAAAAGAGAGGGAGAGAGAGAGAGAAACATCAACGATGAGAGAGTCATTGATTGGCTGCCTCCTGCACGCCCCCAACCGGGGATCGAGCCCGCAACCCGGGCATGTGCCCTGACCGGGAATTGAACCCCAATCGCCTGGATCCTAGGCCGACACTCAACTGCTGAGCCATGCACAGCTGGGCAAAAATGAATAATTTTTTAAAAAGACAAGAAAGTCAGAGTTGATAGGGAGAGGAGGGAGAGAGGCAGTAGCAAGCAAGCCAAGAGAGTGTGAGTTTTGAGAAAGAGTGAAGTTCGATTTTCATATTTATAAAGTTAGATATTCAGAAGCAAGGCACCTCAATTTCTGACATGGTAGTATATAGATAAACACCATCATGGATGAAAGTAAAGGCAGAGGAGACAGAAACTGAGAAAGTTGTTGTCCAATGTTTTCTCTCTCTTTTGAAACAAGAGGCAAGGGCTCTATCGCGCGGGGAAGAAGCAGGGGCCAAGATGACAGAGATGGAAGCTAAGTATCAACAAACGAGTTGGCTACTCAACTGCTTTGTGCTACTTTAAGGCGTCAAAACTCTAATCACTAAGAGATGAAGAAGAATCTAATAGCTCCTACATTTTCCAATCACATATTCTCATCTCAAACTCTGAATCTTCAAACTAGTTTAACATTTACAATCCAGGAGTCGGCTGTGCTGAAAGTATAATGAAAATGAACACAGTGCTTCCTTTTAGAGCAGACTATGAAATACAAACCTCACCAACTCCATCTCCTCCAAAATTTCCATTTCTCCTCCTTTGTAAGGAGTGGTGTGCAAGAATCAACTAAGTCACTGTAATCCTTCATTTTAGTCAAAGAAGTAGCTTAGTAAAATAAAATAGCTGTTTTAATAAAGTTGGCATCAATTACTCAAATAACATGCCCTTCTAAAGCTTGAGAAGCCAAAATAAACAACTTGATGCTCCAGAAACAAAAGAACATCTGATGAGACAAAATGATCAGTTTATAAATGTCTCAATAATCAAAAGAGCTGTTGTTATTTACAGGCTATAGTAAAGTATTTTGTTGTTGCTTTTAAAAATTTAAAGTGTTATTTAAAGCTGGTATTTATTATAGAAAAGCTAAAATGGACAGTCTTTATTCTCATTATAAATGGGAAGTAGAAATAAAAAAATAATGGTTTCCAACACACTGTCTATAAGCCTAACCCTATATTTAAAAACTCATCATCACATTTTCCAATATGCACTGCTATCTTGATAACTTTGAATTTTAAAAGCATACCAAAAAACCACATTAAGAGTTATTTAAATTTAATAGCACCATGTTAGCAACCTTAAATAAAAAACAGCATGCAAATGCTCAATTATTTCAAGTGAATAAATAAGTGAGTAAATAGAATAACATTTTGTTCTACAAATGCCTTTTAATCGCATGGTAATTTAGAGGGCGTAAACCAAAAACAATATAAGTTGAAAACACTTTTTTCTTTCTGTGTTATTAGCCAAGAAAAAGATGCACAGTAACAATGTATGTGCACAGATCAATGGGATTTAAGATGGCTGATAAACTCATTGCAGGTACACCCTTCTGACAGGAGCGCCCTCCACAATGAAGGGGGGGGGGGCGAGAACAGTGATGGTCAGGCAGCGGGAAGGTGGCCACGGCAACCGCATGGGAGCAAAATAAAGGGCTGAGCAGGTGATAGAATCAGGAACTGTAAATTCTAATCCCTGAACAAATACAGAAAATTATGTAAATCCAAAGATGTTGAGATTTCAACTGCAAAACATTTTTAAGTGCCACATAATGTTGTAAAATGTAATCTAATTTGCTAATTTATCAAAAAACAATATAACCTGAAATTGTTTATAAGACTTAAATGCTGATCAAATGTAAATATGATCACTGTATACATTACGTATCATTTTTAAGTGATATTTCCAAACTCATCATATTTGATGTTTACTATATACATGTATAAAACTCCAAGACTGTCCAGCTCCCCTACATTCAGGTATTATATTAAATGAAAAGAAAATACGACAGTCAGCAACAATAGAAAGCAACATTAAATAAAGGTAAGTTTACCACATATTGATAGGTTAATGCCCGTCTCTAAAAATTAGTGAAGTGTTTAAATATTACTCATATCTAACTGCTTCACTCCATCTACCCTGTATCATTCTTGTCCAGAACACCATTTTCTTCACTGATCTACGAGTGACCACTGAGCCAGAGTAATCTTTTAAAAACACACATCTAATTAGATCACTTTCCTGCAAATATCCTTTAAGCCTGGCCTCTCATTGTCCTTGTAAAAGACCAGACCAGGGCCTACAAAACTGTATCATCTAGCCCCCAAATCTCATCTTTCATGGCCCACAAGTCTTTTGTTTCAGGTCCTCAACAACGGTTTGGGGGTAATCCTCAAAGGGAGCTATTATAGGGAATAAAGGTAAAATATTATATCAACACATTCAACTGTACCTACCTGTGAGGTGGAATACTGGACTTTAGATAAAAAGCCATGGGTCTTTATCCCGATTCTTTGTGTTAATTGGATTTCTTTTCAATTTCCTCATCTCTAAAGAAACAAGACTGGCCAAAAAGAAACTTCAAGCTCTCCAATTCTATAATTCTTTCACTAATTATTTTACATGGAGATTCCAGATATAACAGTTCTACCTCAATCTCTACCCTGATTTGGTGTACCAACATTATGTTCAACTATTTCCTTTTTAATTCAGTGTCTGCACAAGGCAATGGGGCACTTTTGGAAAATAACTGTTTCTCCAATTTCAAGTCTAGCTACCCTTTTTGACAGCTGTCCTTTGGTTCACCTTTGCTAAAAGCAACAGTGCTATATACTTCCCCATTCAAATACCACTGTGTGGAAAGCTCCATCTCAGACTCAACTTATTTATCCTACTAGAGTAACATCTGACTAGGTCAGTGTTCTGTTAATACTGGCAAGAAAATAATGTAAAAGACTATAATCCTAAAATTGCAGAATCAGTCTAGTAAAGAAACACACAGTCTATTCGATTTCCTGTCATACACAGTGGGAAGAAGCTTAAGTTAGTATATGGAAATGACTTATTCTGCTCTGAAATTTTACAATGATGAAAACAGTTACTTAAGCTATTAATTATAAAAGAGTTCTTAATTTAACATTTAGAACTCACTGAGTGATTTAAATTGTGTTGAAATTGCTAATAATATCACCTACACCTTCAAATTCTGAACCAAGTGTGTAATTACCCCAAAATGTCCTGCCAGACAAAATATATTTTGAGAACTTTGTTGGTTTACTGTCCACCTGTGTTTATCCATGGATTATGTACCTGTCTTATAATAAAGAAAGAAAAATGTAAGAAACACATGAATTAGGTTAAAAATCCAAACATCCAGGAAAGTTTGAACAGGAGCATCAATTTCCAGTACTTAAATTTTTAGTATATTCTAGTGATAAAAACAAAAGATTGGTCCCTTAGAATAAACTGTAAGTTATAAATCAATGTTCTGTAATACCTATTACTGAAAATATTTCTTTGTCTGGATCCTTATTTTCCCTGTCATGCTTTCATTTTGATTTAATTTATAGAAATGACTGCCTATAAAGTTAACCACTTGAAATATGTTAAAAAGAACACAGTCCACTCAAGTATATCTTAATACTGAATATTATTTTGCTCATTTATTTCTCATTGAGAAAAACAAAAGATTTCTCAAATTTTAGTTAATGATTTTATTATATAAACCATCCAACTTTTAGTCATTTCTTCCTTAACAAAACAATTGGTGTACTGAAAAAATAAATCTACCATCATTAACACTTCTATTAATTAACATGTCTATTCAGTCTTAATGCTCTGACTTTTTAGGAACTCAGATAAGAATGTATAGCACATAAAGTTTAAGAAATATGTTGTGTCATAATTATAGGAAAACTATAAGATACAGATGAAATAAATATTTCTCCTAGTCTTAACTCTTGTTAATTTACTTCCCCTGCCCCTCACCGTTGGCACATATTTCCATTTTTAAAAAAATCACTTGGATTTTATTTTTCTGTCAAGTGAATTTGAAAAAAAAAATGATTCCAGAGAGAGGGAAGGGTAAAGAGAGAAACATCAGTATGAGAAAGAAACACCGATCGGGTGCCTCCTGCACACGCCCCAACCGGGTACCGAATCTACAGCCTGGGTGCCTGTCCTGACTGGGGGTCGAACCCGCCGCCTTCTGTTGCACAGGATGACGTTCCAGCCAACTGAGCCACACTGGTCAGGGCCATAGTTCCCTTTTTTTAAGGATAAAGTTTCCAGGTAGCCAGCTGAGAATTTTCCTTGCTTTAACCCAAAGAGGCTTCTTTCTCCCATCTCGAGTGAAACAACTGCAATGAATTACTTATGCCATGTAGCTTCAGAGAAATTCCTTCTTCCCCCTTTTATTTCAACTTGGAGGTCAAACAGAGTCTGCTCAAGTCCATTTGACAAGCTACCTAGAACCACAGGTTGATGCCACAGACTCAAAAAGCACCCAGCCAATGCTTTTCTGCAGCCTGGATAACTGTTCATGTGCTCAATTCCCTTTTAACCGTACACCGGACTCGACTCCCAGGGTACCTGCATTCATTCGCTCAGAATACTTCACCGTCATACTCTAGGAGAGCCCTTTTCTCTCAGATCATGTCCCCAGCTGCTGGCAACCAGCACATTCTAAATCAAATCCACGTTGTGCAGCGAACAGTGAATGTTATCAGTCTAAGATCGGTTTCACACGGTCTCGTTTAGGTCAGAGGCTCCATTGTCCCGCTTGCGGCGGGGATACGGTGAACCCGCTTAAAGTCACCGGGCCAAATCCCCGGCTCATCACGCCGGCTGGCTTCCTGTCCTAACACCCCATCCTCGTAAAGATTACATTCCTGTTGTCAGGTCTGAGAGACAGTCATCCTCAAGTCTGGGTGCATTACAAATAAACTCTAAGAGTCCTTTTATGCGCTTATTGGAAATCAAGGTTAATTTAAATACATCCAAATATTTGAGTTCTATATTTAGAATCTTATATTTAAAGCAATATGGAAAACTAGGAAAAACAAGTTCAAGAAACATATTTAGCAAGTCAGTGTACGTGAATGGAAGCTGGTGTTCTTTACATTTTAATGTTGCAATAAGAATAAATGTACCTTTTTCCTATTTTCTGTTATAAAAAGAATTCCAATTATACAAAGTCCTAGAAATCCTAGTATTCAAAAGCAGAATGGAAAATACCAGTAATAAATATGCTTTGTATACCCTTATTACTACAAGAAAACCAAATGACCATATAAATTTATGTGAAAAATCATAATGAAAAAGCCCCTAATCTCTTTTTAGAGAGAGAGGAAGGAGAAGGAGAGAGAGAGAAAAAAAAACACATCAATATGAGGGTGAAACATTGATTGGCTGCCTCCTGCCAAATTATATTTTTCAAGGTGGGAAGAACACTGTGAATTTATTTCTCTGATTCCTTCCTGCTTACCTCTGAGCAACTGCCACTAACCTCTCTGAATTATCATTCTATCAAGATGCCCAGGGCGCTAAAGACATTTCTTACTATAAGCACAAAACTTAGTGTTCATCACCTGCTATAAATAATCTCATTTTCCTATACATGTTTATTTTCAGATTTCAACAAATTTCCACAAAATTATCAGAAGCAAGTTACAAGCTGCTCATTTAACATGTTTTAAGAGTGAAAAAAAAATGAGTTTAAGAGTGGAAGTAGCATTGATGACATATAAAATAATTAAATGCAAAATATGAAATATGAAACTAAGCAGTAGATACTTGTTGTAGCCAAATTAGGTTTTGGTTTTGATGTTATTAAAAATAAGTTTTTAAAAATTCAATGCAACCTCTACTACTTCTTAAATAAGAACATGTGTAGGTAACTTTTAAAAAAGGTTTTATAAAAAGCAAAAGTGCTGTCTAGTAAAACAGAGTTTGTGGTATTCTTGTCTTTAAAAATTAAATGACTAAAATTGGTTCTGAAAAATAAAATGGAACACCTGTGAACTGTCCTAATATTAGTTCCATCTTTTAGAAAGGGTATCCATTTAGCCCCCACAAATAGTTTTGTAAGTATAAAATAAGAGTACTATTCCAGCATCAATCCTGTTTGTATCATACACTACAAATAAACTATGAAATAAAAATAAGAGGTAATAAATCTTTTTTTAGGTTTTCATCTAAGTAACTTCAAAATTTTCCTGAAAAAGAGAATTCCTATGTCTTTTCTAGACTAGAAGCACCTCACATTTACAGTATTTTTTTCTCAGAAAATCACTTACTGAAACAATCAGGGTCCTGTACAAGGTTTTTCAGTAATTAAATGCTGATCCTAATCCTCAACTGGAAACAGTCTCGTGTTGGAAACACCAATAAAGAGAATGTGGTGCTAGTTATTGCTGCATGAGAAGATAAATTTTACTTGAATTCAAATGCTGACTACACACTTTAATGACAGATGTTGAACCTTTGCAAATAAGCTTAGAATTGCAAATTCTATAAAAAGAATGATCATCTATCTTTATTAGAGAAAGAAAAATCGAAAAGAAAAATTTAGTAAAACATTCTGCACCATCACTCAGAGAAGTGCCACGTCTTGTCTTGAATATACAATGGCTTGGAGTCCCACTAAAAGTTGGGAAAAAAATACATAAATAACTTATTGGGTTTCAACGAGTTATTTGAAACAATGGAGTCTTTCTTGGCTGGATGATAGTAACATACAATGTGTAAGACACCATCTATCTTCAACACATATAGCTAATGAAAATCAATATGCAGAGCTCTGCAGGGTAGCTTAGATGGTTAGAGCACTGACCCGATAAGCCAAGGTTGTGGGTTCAATCTACAGTCAGGGCACATACAAGAAGCAACCAATGAATGCACCAATAGGTGGAGCAACAAATTGATGCTTCTCTCTCTCTCCTAAATCAATAAGTAAAAGAAAAAAGAAAATCTATGTGAAAGATTAAGGCATGCAAAAAATCAACAACAACAAAAGAAAACCCAAGAAACGTTGCATAAAGATACAAATACAGGCATTTAAATACAAAAATGCATAAAGATATACATAGGCTTCTGAAAGAAGAGTAAATGCAAATGGCCAATAAATATATGAAAATATGCTTATCCTCATTAGAAATCAGAAATAAAAATCTAATGAGACAGCAGTTTACAATTACTGATTGCCAAACCTTAAAACCTAGATGATATCAAGTGGTTGCAACTCTTATGCTCTGCTGGTGAAACATAAAATGGCTTTGGCAAACCATTTGGCACTAGCCAGTAAAACAAAACTATGCATATTCAATATTCTACTCCTAGGTATACTTCCTAGAAAAATTCTTTTGCAGGCAGTCAGGAAACATGTATAAAAATGTTTAAAGCAGCATCATTTTAACAGCAAATAAAACTGAGCTAAATATACATCAGCAATGAAAAAGAATTCTGATACGCTCATACCATGGAAAACTATATAGCAGCAAAAAATGAACAAACAACAGCCCCACAAATCAATATGGGTTAATTTCAAAAACATAATGTTGCATCAAAAAAGCAAGTTGCAGAAACACACAAATAGAATTCCTTTTAAATAAAATGTAAAAAGCTGCAACAGAAAGTTATTATGGATGACATGTGTGTGTTTGGGGGGGATGTGGAAGAGTATACTTTCTATGAAGACAGAGGGAATAATAGATACAAAAGTCATCAGAGTCATATATTCAGGGACACAGGGAAGTGTCAATATGCAGTCAGGAAAGTACACTTAGGGGCTTCAAAAAGTAGGGGTAATGTAGGTTTCTTAATCTGGGTAGGAGATACATATATGTTCACGGTATTAATATTCTTTGCTTTTCATAGAAAACAATTATATATAATATATGTGTATCAAAGTATTCCCAATTACAATTATTGAAAAAAGGGGGTCCTAGTTCTTGAAAATTGTGAAAAGCAATGAAATAAGGCAGAAATAGGAGCTAGGCACGAGGTGGCCAGAAGAGCAAAGGAGGTTCTTCTATCCTGAGAAAGTATATTAACATTTCAGCTACAGTTTATAAGGGATGGAACATAAATTGATTGATTTAAGTAACGATCAGAGGAAATTAAACAAAAGAGTACTTAAAAAAATACCTGACAGCATGCTCTTGTGGAAAACGCCAAGGTACCTTTAAAACCTGCATCCAAACTCTCCACTATGGCATCTACTGGCTTACTGAACCTGTGCGGTTCCTTAACCTCGGGCTTCGGTTCAGTTCCCACACATACAAAGAAAGAGTGATAATATGGACCAGAAAAGGTTCTTGTGAATCAAAGGAGAAAAGGGAAGTCCCTGATACAGAGAAGACGTTCAATAAATCCAAGTCCAATTTGAAGACAAAGTCTAAATGTGAAGACAAATTCAGATCAAATTAGAGTGATAATCACAGAATGCTATTTGAAAACTGACCCACAGAAGACTCAAGTGCCTCACTAGGGCAGCAAAGATGGACAACTTTCATACAAATGGCCCTTACCTTGAAGAAATTAAAAAGTGATTATAAGCTAACATTTACCTATGTGAGAAATCAAGCTTTATGAGGGAAATCAAACCAAAACCAGTACTGGAGACAAAAATGGGAAATATCCAAATATCTATTCTTATTCTTTTAACATCAGAATTGTAATCAAGGGCAATCCCCTGTCATTTTTAACTCTTGCTAAATATAAAATTCTGTATAAATATGAAGGTCCAGAAATGAAATTCTAAATATATCTTATTAATGTAAATTAGCACTGCTCTTTGCAAAATCAAGCATAGGTTCTAATGCCACTCCATCAGCTCCACTCAGAAATTTTGTCTAAATACTAAACACAAATAATGAAACTGCTATGAACTCAAAATTAAAAAAAGTGGTGTTATGTCAATGAAACTTTACATTGGAACACAATTTACCATACATACAATACTGAACTTGCCTAAATTTGGAGAGAAGATTCTTTGATAAGCATGCTAGTCCTAGTTCAAAAAGGATAATACTAAATTTAAAATGTATTTTAAGGATTTTGGTACCAATACAATCACATGATATTTGAGACTTGAGTTCTTTCATTCTTTTTAATTCTCACCCGAGGATATGCTTATTGATTTGAGATGGTGAGGAGAGAGGGAGGGACAGAGAAACATCGATGAGAGAGAACATCGACTGGCTGTTTTCCATATGGGCTCTGACCAGGGATAGAACCCACAACCTTTCAGTATATGGGACAATGAGCCAATCAACCCAAAAACTGAGCCACACCAGCCAGGGTAATACTTTAGTTCTTTATGTTGTATTTGAGAACTCAAACAATGATTTTTTTCATTTGAAAGGCAGGAGTGAACTAAAAACAGGAATTAGATGAATCTTTAGCTCAATGTTATTTTGAACAGATTAAATCTAGAGAAATATTAGCACTGGAAGAAGCAGGTCAAAGGCTACCTAGGATATGCTACAAGAGAAATCAAATTATAAATCACTTCATAAAAAGCTTGCTATCTTTTTAAAAAAACTATCAAACTCTCTGAAGTTGAGAATCCCACATTAAAGTTTCCTCATTTAGCGGATCAAAAGCTAAGTAGACTATGACCAAGCATTACTTAAACTCAAAACTCTGGGATGTATTTTAATTATTAGTATGAGTAAGTTAATAGCTGCATGGGGATCAGTCTTGAGGGTGAGTTTCTTGGTGTTGCCACCTGCAAGAACTGTGCTTTGTACCCTCTAGGAACTTGGTACGTCGTAAGTAACAACTGTGGAGTTGTGCTGAAGCCTGACAATAAACAGGGAGCAAAGAGATTCAAATAAAAAGTGTCACCCTGTGGTCACCCCAATTAACACTTTAACTCTCTAATTTCTCCTTCCCATTTAGCAGAGACTGACTGCACGTGAAAGCTGAACTTGTAAACAGAGTAGGAATGTGTTGAAATGGCTGAGAACTTGTTGGGTGGCCAAGATCCTTTAAGATTTTAAGCCAAGGGGCCAAGAAGCTCCATATTTTTAACTGGGCAAGTTACTATGGAAAGACAATGATGTCATTAAGCACCTGGGGCACAAAACTATGAATTCTTTAAGTAATGTAGCAGTTTATGTATAATGGAAAATAGAATATAAAGCCCTTGTTCAAACTTTTTAAATGACACTCAGTTTTAGTTGACCTGGCCTGAAGTGTCAGGGGTTTTCATAAACACCTGTTTTCATGCATGAATTTCTCCTTTCAAACCCTCAGCAGGTATCTTACCACTAAACCACATTAGACTATTTACACAAATAGATCATTTTTAGCTTCTGGGCTCTGTAATAGCGCCCACGGATGTTCTTTTAAAACCTTTTCAATAGGAATGAGCTACAGCTAGGTGGTGGAAGCTGTGGGTCTCCAAGTGCCCTAATTAAACTTCTGGGCACTTTCCCCATTTCCACTGCTAAGACTGAAGGATTAGAGGAACAGGAAAATCAGTATCCTGCTTGGGTAAGGAGATGAACACATTAGCTTAGTTGGTGGTGTTTTCCCTCAATGGGCTCTCTCACCAAAAGCCCTTTACTTCAGAAATTTAACTTGATTAAACATTAGGGAATGAGACATTCCTAACAGAGAAACTAGTTTCTTCATCTGAAGAATGAAATGATTGATCTAAATGACCTTTAATGTCCCTTACAGCTCCGGGTCTATAAAAGAACAACATAATTATGAATCAAAAATTTATGTATCTTACCGGAAAATGTTGGAATAAAAAAAATCCTTACAAGCAAACTAAAAAGGCACATGGCAAACTGGAAAAAAAATATGTGAAAACTGTATCACAGAAAAGAGGTTCATGTTCCTAAGACACAGAACACATAAGAGTGGGCTAGAAACATGGTCTGAACTCTATGAAAAGATGCTCTACCACATGGTTAGCAAAAAAGAATGAAAATTACAACTAGACCAAGATTCCAATTTTTGCCTCTAAAATGGGTAAAAATCTAACAACATATCTATCCTATTGGGGAGGCTGTGGAGGAATAGGTGCTGTCACACTGGTGGAAATGCAAAATAATACACCTGTGCAGGACAATTTAATGATATATAACAAAATTACATGCATATTTATTTATCTTTAATTCATGAATCCCATTTGTAAGAATCTCTCCCAAAGACATTCAGACAAAATTATTCACTTTAGTAGTATTTGAATTAGCGAAAGAGAAGAAGTAACACAGATGACCATCAACAAGGAGAAGGTTGAGAAAGCCATGGTACAATTATACAATGGAGTGCTATGCAGCTGTAAAAAGGAACGTGGACCATCTTTACATACGGATCTCCAAGATACATGGTTACATAAAAAGAGGCATAACTGAGCATGTACATTATGGTGACATTTACCTAAGAAACTGAAAGGGGAAATGAATGAATTATATTTTTGAATAGATATGCAGTTTTTAAATAAGATAAACCTAAAAAAAATTTTTTTTAATGTTGCTTATAGAAGGAGGTGAAATACAGACTAGAAAGGGCAGTAACAGAAGCCAGACCCCTCTGCATGTTCCCTGTTTTATAAATCTGACTCAGGGAGTGCGCAGTGTATGCTGGAGCTGGCTTGTACTGTTTCTTGGTCAATGTTCAGGTGTTTCGCAAGCCAGTTGTCCTGACCGTGTTATACTGAAATTGGCTACGGTGGGAGCACACAGGCATGCATTGTAACTATTCTCTCTACTTCTATATAAGACAAGATTTCTATAATAAAGTCAGAAACCATATAAACAAAAACAACAAGGTTAGGTAGTGAATATTAATAAGCTGGTACTAGAACACTAAGTCTGATAGCAGACTAAGACATTCCAATTTAGGAGTCCATCATGATCACCTGAGGAGCTTTTTCAAAATATAGTCTCTGAACCACCACTATCTTAATAAACCACAAAGATTGAAGGAATTGTGTCATATCCCTCAGGACTGTGGAAGTAGGGGAAAAGGTTGAGATTCACTGTTTAAACACTGTAAGAAGCTGTATACTATTCATCTAGTTCTTACCTCCATGCCTGACACATAGTGGTACTCAAGTAATATCTGGTGAATTAATGAATGACCCTGGGAAGTGAAAATAAGTAGGCAAGCTAGAGTAGCTAAATTTTAGCTGTGAAAAAAACATAAAATTTGATATTAAAAAAAGTAGGACCTGGTTTAAGTGGCTCAGTTGGTTGGAGCACTGCCCCGCACACCAAAAGGTTGTGGGTTTGATTCCCGATCAGGGCACATACCTAAGTTGCAGGTTCGATCCCCAGTAGGGGCACGTACAGGAGGCAACCAACGGATGCTTCTCTTTCACATCAATGTTTCTCTCTCTTTCTCACCTCTCTCTCTAAAAATCAATAAACATATCCTCAGGTAAGGATTAAACAAATTTTTAAAAATCATTTAGGTTACTGAGTTTAAAGAGCAGGCTCTCTGTTTTAAGTGGAACAAGTTTTTGTCATAAAGCCACAGACTAGTCACTTCAAACAGCTACAAGTAAACTCCCAGAATAAAAATAGTTTTAAATACACAATTGGGTGGGGTGTGGCTAGCAAAATTCTGATTCTACAATCTGTTTGGATAAGCACTGCTTCTTATGTGACTAACAAAGCAAACAGTAGTCAGATTCCCCGGGCTGAAATAAGTACAAGTACATTCACTATTTGCAAAAAGGGTTGAATGTCCGAGGCTCATTCAATGAAGACACCACATTTCCCAAAGCTAAAGGGGAATATAGAATGACAAATACCCACATGTAATTACATATCCCAAAATGAAGGCATAGGGTCACCTGGTATGGATTTTGTCTCTCATAAGTACTAAGTGAAGCTAAGCCCACTGTCTGGCCACGGGGAAGAGCAGATTACCTCAAACATAAGAATAATCTAATTTTAAAGCTGGGAGGAGCTTAAAAACCTAGTCCAACCTTTTCATTGTGGTGATGAAGAGCAGACACCTACAGAGGTTAAGGTGAAAAGCTCTGAAAATAGTTACAGTTGCCACAGATGAACCAAGAGTCTATGCAGGTGCACAATGTTAGGGATGAAGAGCTGAGAAAGAATCTTCTCAACTTTCACATGAATGGTATCTAATGGGTATCAATCTCACTCGTAAACAAATTAGCGTGTGTGTTTAACCATATACACACACAAAAATACTAGAACATGTACTTCCAATAACTCCTTTCAAACAAATTCTTCAGTCTAGCATTCAAGAGTCGATGTTACCCCATTGACTTTTTCAAAATCTTGTCCAAATGAACCATAAGCAGATGGAACAAGGCCACTTTCTTTTACTTACCTTTTGCAGTCGCTTACAGACACAGTGCAGTACGTGTAATCATTACAAAAGCTACCCCACAGACAATTTCCAAGTGATGAAAGATGATTAGAATACAAACTTCCCAATTCTCCTGTTAATCTGAACTGATATAAAGCCACATTTCATGTGTATCAATGAGTATTATACAGACATACATGATAATGCAGGTTTTTAATATGGTAACCAACAAAAGGTTTAAAAGTGAGAGCCAGGAGAAAGGGAGGCAGTGCCATGAGTTACCATTTCCATTTCCATAAGGTGCTATACAGGCTTTGTTTAAAAGACATACAGAAAATTATATGCAGAGGAGGAGGAAAGGAAAGGAAAAGAAAAATAACAAACTTTTATTCCATCCACTGGTCAAACATTCAATTATTTCCATTGCTGACTAATCCTGAATCCATATCACTTTACTTCTATAAAGATTTTTTAAAAATGCATCTATGCCCCTGAACGAAATGCTCCTTCTCACCCTCTGCTCCTGTACAGTTGATCTGATTTAGCTCCAAAATAATGCAATTAAATAAGATACAAAAATCAGCCTCTCAACTTTCTTTTAGATTCTTCAGGATTCCTAAAACTTATTTTAAGAGTCTCTTAAATGTTAAAGAGAATACTATTTAAAATGACAATGATAACATTTACTGTCATCTTTGGAGGGAAAAAAATATTTCTAATTGGGCTGATTCAAGATCCCTAATGGAAATTACAACATAAGCCAATGACATTTTTAAAAAGCTGAAAGCAAAGTTTGAAGATTTTCTTTTCTTCCAAAATGAACAGAGTAAACTTATTTAAACAGATATGATATGACATTATCAAGTTAAGGGTGTTTTTTTTTTTATAATCTCTACTGCAACTCTAAAGTAAAATTCAAAATTAAGCAATAAAATCTGAAATCATTTACTGAACATAGTGCTGTGAATAAACTAAATCCTTCAGGGTAATTATCCTGCTAACTCTACTATCAAATTCATGGATGTCTTGCCTCTGTCTGAAAATTTTAAAATATTTAATATGTAAAACCTGAAATATTCATATGCTATCATATTTAAAATTTCTCTTAATAACTTTTGAGGAGTTACACTAAAATCCTAACATACAAAACAGCATGCCTACATTTTCACTACCATGTTACTCTCATGCCTAAAAATAAGTCAGAATTGGGGTAAACTATTTTCATAAAAATTTAGGAACATTAGTGGACACATTGATGGCATTATGTAATAATTAAAGAATTTAGATGCTGTTTTAGATCCACACTCTCCTCCAAAAGACTTCTTCTCTTTATATACTACCAAATATTTTCAACCAAATAACACAAGAATGTGGTTTTCAAAAATATAACAGGGGTAGTGTCATCCCATCATGAACAAGCCTAAACATCTGAGTAATAACGTCTAAAATAAAATCACAGAAAAAGATGGTGCATGGTTAAAACTATTAATATATATTTAAGACAAAGACTTTATTTTTCAATAAGAAAACAAGGGAAAAGACAGTCCAACCTGATCTTGTATGTCTGCCCAATAGAACTTTCCACCATAATTAGTGCTTTCCACCTCTGGGGGAGGAGCTGAAGCTCAGGGTGACCTCATGTAGTAAGAGGAAATCAGTATAAATAGGGCAGGACAGCTCTAGAGGGAGCATCTTCTGCATTGCTTACCTGGAGGGCTCAGAAAGCGACCAAGAAACCATCTCCAGGAATTCCCAGAACTCAGGTAAGTCTATGACTCAATGCTCACAGGTGGACTTCCATGTCAGCTTGCTGGGAAACAAGCTTCAGTGAATTAACTACTTGGATTTTGTGTTAAAAAAAATGGCTTTCCACTAAAATGCACTCAGAAAGTTTAATTTGCTTCAGTCTTTATAAAAGATAGTCCTAATAAAACTGGATTTGCAAAAACATGCCCTAATCTGAATTTCAGTGTATTTTGAAACTATTGGAAATTTTTGTCTATGTCAAAGATCCTGAATTATTTAATACAGACATTCAATTACAGTTTCATTTTTTTTTTTACTTCATTTTTACTTGATTACTTGAATGTGGTTTTCCAAAACATATATTCATATACCTAAAAATTTATAACTCATTAATTATGAAATATAATTAAAATATATAGGGTAAGATAAAAAAGTAGATAACTGTATAAGGAATTCATTTGAGCAACATTAGAAAAATAAAGCAGGTCAATAAACAAAGTTGAATGAAATTATTCTTTTCTGTTTTTCAGAATCCATCTGAGAACATGCTGCCACAAAGAGCCCTTTTGCTGCTCATGTCCTTGAACTTGGTTCATGGAGCGTTTTATGCTGAGAGATACCAAACACCTACAGGCATAAAAGGCCCAGTACCCAACACCAAGACACAGTTCTTCATTCCCTATGCCATAAAGAGTAAAGGTAAACTGAACTGTTTATGTTGCTTGATTAGCTAGTTGGTTGTTGCTTTCTTCAGTCTTAATGGTCTCTTTGACAAAATGTTACTAACTCTGGTGTTAAATTATTTTCAAACTCTGGAATTGGTCCAAAGTGATTTATGGAAAAAGTAGGTCTATTCAAGAACATTAATATGCTTTGCACAATAAGTATAGTGGAAAGATATACCTGAACTTTTTAATGTGTGGAAATTCTTTCCCTCAAATGATGCTTTTGCATAAACAATTACTCATAATCTAGAAATATTAATCCAATCAAAAGCAATTAAGTTGAAAATGGTTTAAATAAAATGATTGCCAACTGCACAAAAAAGAGTAGCAGGTTTCTATATCTGTTCAGCTTTCTCGGCTCCTGTAAGAGTACTGAGAAAACATTAAATTAAGTGCTAACAGATCCTCAAAGAGAAATGATTACAGTTCATATTCAATAATTCTATTTACTAACATCTGACACACACTGCCTGTAAAGCATCTACTGAATTAAACTGAATAATCTGAACTGACTGTAGGATTCAAATTCCATAGTATTTTCTCATTATAGCTATATATTTTAGCCCATAAATAAAGCTAAGGATATTTGCTATTAACTTTAAAAATTATGCTTTTGGAGACAACAATTTTGAGCAAATTAAACTTATAGGGTTGTCTTTTAAAGAGGAAAGTTAAAAGTTAAAGTATTTCATAAAAGGTAGCTTAATGTTTAAAAATAAATGCACAGGCACACAACAGATATTCTTGAATGTCTCAAACTATAAATAAAATAAGAGAAAGATATGTTAGGAAAGAAAGAATAAAAGATAAGGAAATCTGCTAATTAAAGCAACAAATGGCATTTTGAAATACTATGACAAGCAGCCCTGGGTTATACTCTTTATAACCACAAATTCTGACTTTTTATAGTTTACCAAGATCATAAGAAACAGTCTTAAATTAAAAATAAAGTGCACCACTTTTAGAAGGTTAAAAATATTTCTATCTCCCCACCTTAATTTACTGTATAATCTTGGCTATTTTTGCAGAGTAAAAATATGTATCTTGTTAACAAATAAAAAATTGAGAAGCTGTATCTTAATTATTAAATCCACCTTAATCTCTACTTGATTATACAAGGTAGGAACTCAATATATTATCATCCCACTGGCAGGCATTGTACACTGAATGAAGACAAAAGCTCACAATCTATACAAGTAAAACATTAAGTTGATAACAAAAATAGAGCGTGCACATGTGTTCAACACAGGCCAAAAGAGAGGTTAGCCAAAACTCACTAAACTATGCTGCAGAGGGCTCCACAGCCGGTGGACATGCAGGTGCCACATTCTGACACAGCCAACCACTATTTTAGTTTGTGGGCATTTAAGAAACTTTCCTACTGGGTAATTGTTTTCCGTTGAGGATGGTACCACCCAAATCTCAAATGTGTTCAAATGGCAGGTTACAAAGAGGGGTTGTCCTCCAAGGACACAAGAGAAGCCAGTCTTCCCAGCACTGAGAGGTGCAGGACACACTGGGATACATTACTGTATTTATGTGTATATTTCATGTGTATTGTATCACATTCCAAGTGGCAGAGATCATTCTTTTTCCTTACAGTTCTAGTCTCAAATGGTGTCTAATGCAGTCATTTTCAATAAGACTTGTTTATTTTCCATTTTAACAGTTAAAACAGATTTCCAAAAAGACTAAGACAATTATTTTTAGTATGGACATAATCTCTATAATATTCTGAAGCAAACCCCAACTTAACATAGTTGGCATTTTAAAAAATGTGTTCTTCTATTCCAAACCATTAAGAAATCCTCTATTCATCTATTCTATTTGCAATGTATCAACACCCATTTGTCTAGAGATATCATATAAACTAAAGTCAATCACAAGGTTTGTGTTAGCATATGGAAATATTTTCCATAGATTGATAGGCTGATTACTTCTTAAATGCCAGTTAATTAATATGAAAGATTTAAAAAATATAATAATCTACTAACAACTAATAAAGGGAACTATACTCATCAAAATATGTTTTCAAAGGTATAGTTCAATTTATAATTTCAATTCATTTAATGTTAATTCCAAGTTAGTATTTATTTTTGTACAAAAAAGATGTGGCTCAAAAGTCATAGGTATAAGTCATTTTCAGGGTTTTGACCAAACTAATCAACTACTGTGCCATCTACTAAATCTACCATTACAATGAATCGTTTTCCAACAGTATAAGAATCTACATAGTATATGGAGGCATTCTAATTATGTTTCTGCAAATTTATTAAACAGAAAATTATTTTAATGTAAACTATGCAACCAGATATTTAAAATCATATGTAATTTTATTACCATCTTTGCTAGCTGTTAAATTCTCTGAGAAAGAATATTTTCTGTAGACACTTGTGATGATGACGGCCTAAAGATTCTTTCACATAGTAATACAAAATACTTTCCTGATACTATATCCTAGTGCCAGCAACACTCTACTATATCCCGCCTTTGAACGACTAAAACAGCCCTTGGACACCTCTTACTTAAAGCACTTTGTGATTGAAGTTCTTATAAGATGCACCCTGCACTCCTCCCACACTTATAGCTCAATAGCACTTTTCATATCACAAGCAATGAGTAAGTGATTTTTGAGCTTAAAGTTACATTAGTAGAAGTGGTTAGCTCAAATGAACCCATAGCTCTATGAAATCAACAGTATTTATTTGCATTCATTAAGGAAAACTTTAGATAAGCACTTTAATACTATTTTAGGTATCTCTCCCATTAGTTCTCATTCTCTAATTCTCTGTTACAATTTTAAGTCAATAATGGAGAATGTAGGAGTGGAGTATGTACTGAGGTAAAAAACACACACAAAAAACCCTAAATTTTAAACTGTGTTCAGCAGGGCCATGGCTGATGTATATTAGAATTAAGGGCATTTCTCATTTATGTCTTACAGAACAGCTTTTGTGAGGGAAAATTGTTATAGTTCTTAAATATTTTCCCATTTATTATGCACGTGTCTTTTCCTTCCATTTCTGTAAGATATTGTTTTTCTTTCTTTCCCTTCTAGATAGATGATTTTCCCAAAATAAATGTAATAAACTTGCTTCCCCTGCCCTCTTATTCTAGATGAATTCTTCAATCCCAGCTTATTTTCATGGATCATTAGGTTGTAATGAAAGTATTATGGTAGCCATAGTCTTGTGAAACCATCTTCTCTAGCAGTGTTTTTTTAATAACAATATAAAATGTATTGTCTAAATCCATTCAAGACTAGTCTGCCAAAATGGACTGATTGACACCGCAATGTTCTGTCCTGACTCATATTTCCAGAAGCAATGATTCTCCTTAAGGTTACTAACAATGCCCTTGTCTGGGTGTGTGTATTGGGCATGTCTTTTAGGTATACCAGTAAGAGGAGAACAAGGTGTTCCCGGTCCACCAGGACCTGCTGGACCTCGAGGGCACCCAGGTCCCTCTGGGCCACCAGGAAAACCAGGCTATGGAAGTCCTGGACCTCAAGGAGAGCCAGGGTTGCCAGGACCACCGGGACCACCAAGCACTGGGAAGCCAGGCATGCCAGGACTGCCAGGAAAACAAGGGGAGAGAGGACCATATGGACCAAAAGGAGATGCTGGACCAGCTGGTTTACCAGGACCACGGGGCCCACCAGGACCACCTGGAATTCCCGGCCCAGCTGGAATTTCTGTTTCAGGAAAACCTGGACAACAGGGATCCCCAGGAGCCCCGGGACCCAGAGGCTTTCCTGGAGAAAAAGGTGCACCAGGAGTCCCTGGTGTGAATGGCCAGAAAGGGGAGACTAGGTTTGGTGCTCCTGGCCGTCCAGGTGAGAGGGGCCTTCCAGGTCCTCAGGGTCCCATGGGACCACCTGGCCCTCCTGGGGTGGGAAAAAGAGGTGAAAATGGGTTTCCAGGACAGCCAGGCATCAAAGGTGATCGAGGCTTTCCAGGAGAAAGGGGACCAACTGGCCTACCAGGCCCCCAAGGTCCTCCTGGGGAACGAGGACCAGAAGGCATTGGAAAGCCAGGAGCTCCTGGAGCCCCGGGCCAGCCAGGGATCCCAGGAACCAAAGGTCACCCTGGGATTCCTGGAATAGCTGGGCCCCCAGGGCCTCCTGGCTTTGGGAAACCAGGCTTGCCAGGCCTGAAGGGGCAAAGAGGACCTGTCGGCCTTCCAGGGGCACCGGGTGCCAAAGGGGAACAGGGCCCAGCAGGCCATCCTGGGGAGCCAGGTCTGGCTGGACCCCCTGGAAATGTGGGACCCCAAGGACCAAAGGGCATCCCGGGCAACCATGGAATGCCAGGCCCTAAAGGGGAGACAGGGCCAGCTGGGCCTGCAGGACGCCCTGGGGCTAAGGGAGAAAGGGGTTCTCCCGGTTTAGATGGGAAACCAGGGTACCCGGGAGAACCAGGTCTTGATGGTCCTAAGGGTAACCCAGGGTTACCAGGCCCAAAAGGTGACCGTGGAGTGGAAGGACCTCCTGGGCTCCCAGGCCCTGCGGGCCCAACAGGAGCTAAGGGAATGCCTGGACATAATGGGGAGGCAGGTCCAAGAGGTACTCCTGGAATACCAGGTACCAGAGGCCCCATTGGGCCACCAGGCATTCCAGGATTCCCTGGATCTAAAGGGGATCCAGGAACTCCAGGTCTTCCTGGCCCAGCTGGCATAGCAACTAAGGGCCTCAATGGACCCACTGGGCCACCAGGGCCTCCAGGTCCGAGAGGCCACGCTGGAGAGCCTGGCCTTCCTGGGCCCCCAGGTCCCCCAGGTCCCCCAGGCCAAGCAGTCATTCCCGATGACTTTACAAAAGCAGGCCAAAGGCCGAGTCTTTCTGGGAGGCCTCTTGTAAGTGCCAACCAGGGCATAACAGGAATGCCTGTGTCTGCTTTCACTGTTATTCTCTCCAAAGCTTACCCAGCAACAGGTGCTCCCATCCCATTTGATAAGATTCTGTATAACAAGCAACAGCATTATGACCCAAGAACTGGAATCTTTACCTGCAAGATACCGGGAATATACTATTTCTCCTACCATGTGCATGTCAAAGGGAACCATGTTTGGGTAGGTCTGTATAAAAATGGCACCCCCGTAATGTATACGTATGATGAATACGCCAAGGGCTACCTGGATCAGGCTTCAGGCAGTGCCATACTCGACCTCGCAGAAAATGACCAGGTATGGCTCCAACTGCCCAATGCCGAGTCCAATGGCCTGTACTCCTCTGAGTTCGTCCACTCCTCTTTCTCAGGATTCTTAGTGGCTCCAATGTGAGCATATTCCCACCAAGCTAATATAAATCTGCTTGAAAAGGCATTCCCCAACCTCACCCGTCCCACAAAATGCATATGGATTTAGGCTGAAAAAGATATTGCTCCTATTTTCCAAAATACAGATTTGAGCTTTCAGAGTTTTCCCTCTGAAAAGTGAGCAGCGATGGTAAACAATATGTGACGACCCTCTCAAATTCCTAGTCAGCAATCCTAAGAATTTTTAAAGTTTTCTGTGCAGTCCTTCAGTATTTAAAAATTTCACCATAAAAGTCCTGCTAAGCTAAAATATAAAATGATCACAAAAGCCCTGATCTGTGATGCTACATTATGTTAAATTTGATTTCAGAATCTCAGCATTTCCTTTTAAAATAAGCCTGTTTCTAACAACTAACAGAACTTTTAGGAAACATTCAGGAGGTATCATATCTTCATAGAACTTAAATACTTGAATATTCAAATTCAAAAGACATTGTATATCATAGGGTCTTTCTAATGGTGCATACTCAAAGGCTTATATGGCCCCTTACATGAAGATCTATTCAAATATAGAGGTGCATATAGACTTTTTATGGCTCTCATAAAAACAAAAACAAAATGTTATGTTAAAATTAACCTGAAATGCAAGGTGCTTTATCATGAACCTTTTCATACTTTTCTGTGATTGTTGAAAAGCTTTCTGTATACCCTTCACAACCTGGGAGTAGGTGCCTGACCTGCTGTATTTATTTAACACAAGTATAATTAATTTGATTTCTTTAATTCCTTTATTGAGTTTTATATCATATAATTTTGTGGGTTTACAGTATGTACCTTGGGCTTCCCATTCCAGTGAAATTATAACTAATGTCAAGGGTTTCAAAATCTGCCTGGAAGTGAAAAGACATTATTTATTTATGCTCTGTACTGTATTTTTATATTGCTGTTTAAAACTTATAAGCTGTACCTCACTTATGAAAGCATGAAATGTTTTACCTATTACTTATTTACAATGCAATAAAATAATATCCATAGATTTTTTTTAGGCAGAATTTATTTGGCAGTAACAATTTGCAATTTTCAACCATTCTTTTAAGTCTTTTCATTTTACAAAGCTAATAAAAAGTAAAACCATAAAGTGGTGGATGGTTTTATAGTTGTCAAGGATACGCCTCTGCATTGGAGATGGGCATTCTCACACACCCAAGCACTCAGTGCAGACTGTGAAAAGGCCCCCTCAGAACCACATGTGACCTATGAGCCAGGGTGAAGGGCTGGTGCTGGGAGAGAAAAGTGACAATCACTCCACATCAGTGATTTTCTTCTGGGAGAGAAAGAAGCAGGTGGCAGAGAAATATGTAATTTGAACAAATATTCTGCACTTACTATTTGTTGCCTTGATATGTTTTTAGTCATAATATTTAGGATTATTTTGATGGCTTAAACTACATTAAAAGAAGGCAAGCAATTTTTATGTCAATCAAAAGGCAACAGTTTTCCTGGCTGGTGTGGCTCAATTGGTTGGAGCATCCTCCCATACACCAAAATGTGGTGGGTTTGATCCCTGATTCTATCCCCCACCTTCCCCTCTCTCTAAAAGAAAAAAAAGGGCAATGTTTTTCTTAGCTGAAAAATACTGCTCTTGAGCATCTGTCAGCCCATTGGTTGAATTAGGACAGTCTGGTTGAGGTCACCAGGGTCACATACTATAAAGGCATCTCTTTATTCCTTAGAAGTAATCTGTGTAATCCAAGCAAACCTGTAAACAAAATCATGAAACCCTAGACTCGGGTTGGTGATATCTCTGTCCCCATTCTAGGTTGTTGGCCAGTCCTGTTTTTTAAGCAAAAAGAATGGAATTTTCACTTTTTCCAACAGTCTATGACTACTACACTAATGGTTACACATGTCAACAACCCTCATTCCCAAGCCAGGAAACAGCAAAACCAGAACTTCAGTTCTAGGGAACAGACAAAATGACTCTACTGATAGGCATGCAAAAGATGGTACAGCTCAGAATATGGGCAATTATGGACATGAGACAGACATAAACAAAAGAACCTCTGAACATGTAAACGGAACCAACTTTAGAGTGATATTTAAGATCGAATTAAGTCCAAATTAAGGACAGTAGCAGAATAGGTAACGTCTAAGTAAGTCATTAAACACACAGCATTTAATAAACATCTATTAGAAAGTCTTCACATTACTCACCCTTAAAAGCTGACATCTTATAGTTGTGTTGTATACCAGCAACTATATCCTTCCAAAAATCAAATGTTTTCTGACCATTGTTCTGCTAAAAAAAATAAAATAAATTTCCAAATGTAACATATGCAATAATTATTTTTTAGAGCATAATAGAAAATACTTGGCAAACAATTACAATATTACTGTATTCTAAAATAGGGACTTGTGTTTCAGAAGACATAATGGGTTAATAAACTTCTCATTCTTCTAAACGTGATTTTAAAAATAACAATCTTCCATGAAAATCACTGCTACAAGGATATATATACACACATACACACACATGCGGCTAAATATTAACATAGCTCATATAACCCAAATAAAATAAAAACTTCTACTCATTAGAAATTACAGAATATTTTAAACACATGAATAAATTTATAATATTATAGCCTTGGAGACATCAGAATGTGTTACTTTGTGTACTATGGCATCAATGGGGCTAAGAAGCCTGAACCCTTAAAACTCTAAAAGCTGGTTACTTTATTTTTTATTTATTTATTTTTTAAAATATATCTTTATTGATTTTAGAGAGAGGAAAGGAGAGCGGGAGAGAGAGAGAGAAACATCAATGATGAGAGAGTCATTGATCGAGCAGGCAACCCGGGCATGTGCCCCGACAGGGAATCGAACCCCGATCACCTGGATCCTAGGTCGACGCCCGGCTGGGCAAGCTGGTTACTTTAGAATTCAATGCACATGTACCTGAATTTCAATATGAAAGAGTAGCAAGTCTCTATAGGAGACATGAAGAAGGTTCCAAATTCAGAATGTAAACCATTTTTTATCAAGATTTTTTTAAACCAGAAAGCAAACAAACATTACATTAAAACACAACCCTACAACCCTTGGCTTGCTTGGAAATATTAAGTAATGTTTCCATCTAAATGAAGACCAACTATTAGATATTTGTATCTATTATAAAAACTCTGAAATATTTAAAGACTGATACATTTGCTTGTAGTCACTATGAAATGAGAAATGGATTCTATCTCATGTTAATTACAATTTCTACAAAAATACCAGGACTACTGCTCCACAGAAACTGTCATAAACACATGACTAATTCTGAGTAAAACATAAACTGTTACCTATGTTCTATTATGAACATGATCACTGTGACTTTAAAAGATAACATATGCAAAAAGGCAAGTGATTCTGACATAAAACCAGTTTATGTTCATAGGTCTGAAATTCTAAGTATAAACTGATATAACTAGAAATCTATTTAATTTTGATACACAGTACAAAAAGTATATATACATTAAATTATGCTAAAAATGATGAATTTAAAATTTTCATCTCACTTTCTGGTTTTATATTATTTACAATGCTTAAGGATATGTAGAATTTTCTTAATTACCCCTACTTTTTTATTGCTAATGAGGAAAGAAAATATTTTTTTCCAGATGTAAGTTTTCTTTTTTTTGGTTTAAAAAAAGCAAGCATTTACTGAACTGACATCCATCAATAATTTTGGATTTTCTTTTTGTATTTTTTCCCCTTGTCGATTCTACAAGTTGAAAGCAAGATAAAGCATTTCTAGTCTTTTGCTTTATTTAAAAGCAGTGAGGTTCTATTACATAACTGGACTACATTTTCTAAAGAAGCAAACAGAGCTTTAGGCACATTGTTTCTGACCCACCCCTCAAAATATAAACTCCAAAATGGGGTGTGTCACTTGAGCCTAAACTGAGGCAGGGACCAGGCACCAAATTTGTTCTTTGCTGGGACATGGGGCCCATCAGTAGAAAATGCAGAGTTAAAGCCACACTGTACACTTGAAGATAAAGATGTCACTATAAAATTCAAACCTGTAGAGAATTTTTATGAGAGCTTATTTGAGCGAAACTGATGACATCCTGGGGAACAAGATTTCAGTGCTTTGCAAAAATAACAGTTTAGCAGCTTCTTTAGTGCATTTGAAACTTATGAGGAACAAGGAAGATTACCTGCAGGTGGGATAAAGCAAAGCCGGGATTGGATTACAGAATAGTTAACTAGATTATGTGCTGTCTTAAGGTGGTTACAGTTTATTTCAACGGTATGTTAACCTAGATGCACACAAACAATTTGGCAGGGCTTGCTTAAGGCAAAGGTAAACCTTTTACTAAAAAAGTTATATGCTTGGGGTGGGACTACCCACAATAGCCTGCCCTGTTAAGAATTTATACAGATGCCAAGTTCTGTATTTTTTTCTAGACTTTTGCACCCCCTGCTGGAGAATAGGTTTATCATCCCTCGGGGGAAAAATGGTCACTGCTTATTTAATTTTCCAAAAACATTTTGGCCAAATTCTGTTTTGTTTTTTTCCTTAGTCACCTCTGAAACCTCAAAGAGGAAATTGAGTAAAATCTCCACTCAAAAGACATAAACTATAATTAAGTCCTCTGATTTATGACTAAATATGTATATCAATCACAGTTTTCTTAAAAAATGAATAAAAGTTTTCACCTTTGTTAAAGAGTCCACCACTCTGGCACACAGAAGAGCTCCTGGCAGGTCGAAGTAATTATCATAAAAATAATATTTTCCTGAAAAAGAACAAAATTTTAAACTGGGATCAAATTAATGCTTCATATATGTGGCATATACAGAAATTTGGCTAAAGAGACATAAGATTCTGGTATAGTTAATTTAAAGGAGCCTCCATTTCAATTCAAAATGGCTCCATTACAGGTTATCATCGTCTTTCAAAGGTTTAAGCTACTAGGGTGCTACAAAAATGTTAAAATATGATGTGCATAAATTGAGCATTTTATTTAAAAATATTTAAGTTATATTTTTAAGCCAAAAATAGGCTGTACCCCAAATATAAAATGGATTATGAAGGAGCCACTGTTTATGCTATTAATGTCACTGAATTTCAAAACAAACATGCTACCACTGGAGTGCCATGAAGAGCTACTCTATATAAATAGTGCCTTTCTATATCTTTGTTGGTTAGCCCACCTAGAGTACCACATTCACTTTTTATGCAATTTCAGTACAATGTGAGAACAACCAGGGTGATGAGAAGAATTAAAAAAATGTCACATGAGCACACGGTGTGCTTATCTTAGAAAAACTCAGGAGTACAGGACAGGCACACTCTAGGATCTCAGGGAGAAGAGGGATTTGGTTTATCCTACGTGGCCCTATGGAGAATTCAACTTGGGCTCTGCCTTGGCACAGATGTCACTTTTGAATCTGCTGTCCCTGGGCAGACACTTTTGAAGACCCATGTCATATCCCCTTGGCCTACCTCCAATCCCAGCCACAGCTGTGCTGAATAGTGTCATCCCATCCACGCACACCTGTGCCATTCGTTCTCTGGAAGCCTCTGGAGCTCATGTGGCCCAAGTGTCAAGCCTGAACCAACAGGGTCAGAAGCCAGCCTCCTGTCTCCTGGATTCACAATGTCGGGAGGCTGCTCCTCAGGAGTCACGGTAGGATCCAGGCCCCATTACTCTTTCCTTCCACGTCTTGCCCTCCCCACTGTCTCACCCTCACATATTGGGATCAGGAGTAACCACTCTGCTTTGGGGGAACTCAACCTCAATGAGTCCTCTAGAGAACGGGGTACAAAGAGGAATAAAACAGAACCTGTAGGTGGAGCCAGATTTTAGTTTAATGTAAGGAAGTGCTTTTCAAATGGTAGTTACTACTCTTTTTTTCCCTTAATATGTTTTTTTAATTTATTTCAGAGAGAGGAAGGGAGAGGGACAGAGCGATAGAAACACTGATGAGAGAGAAACATTGGTTGGCTGCCTCCTGCACACCCCCTACTGGGGATGGAGACTGCAACCCGGGCATGTGCCCTGACCAGGAATCGAACGGTGACCTCTTTGTTCATCGTTCGACGCTCAACCACTGAGGCACACCTGCCGGGCTGGTGATTACTACTCTTGTTCACATATTATAATTGCCTGATTTTGAGTCCCCCTTCCTCCCATTCATAAGCTATGTATGAGATTATGGAACACAGGTACCTTGTTCCTTAGTGTCCACTAAGCAATGTCCATCATACGGAAGGAACTCAAAAAATGTTTGCTGAATGAATGAGTGAACGGATAACAATAGAATGGATAATTTTGGAATGATGGAGTGTCACATGTAAATTAAAAGAAAATCCTATCCCTTTAAATGTCATTAATGCTCTTCACTTCTCCTAGATTATTAAGAATGTATGAAGTCAGTCTGGCTGAAGTGACCAGTTGGCTGAGTGTCATCCTGTGGCCCGAAAGGTTGATAGTTTGATTCCCAGCTGGGGCACATATGGAAGGCAACCAATTGATGTTTCTCTCTTTCCCTCTCTCTCTCCTCTCTCTATACATGTCCTTTGGTAGGATTAAAAAAAAAAAGATAAAAAGATAAAGTCAAAGTTCTGTTAATTCATAAATCGGCTGGGTTGGCTTGTGTTCTTTCCTTCAGTTAAAAATATTTTGGTTGGCATAGTCTTCCTGTTTTTTGTTTGTTTTTATGTTTTTTAAAAAAACATGTTTTTATTGATTTCAGAGAGAGGAAGGGAGAGGGAGAGAGATAGAAGCATCAATGATGAGAGAGCCATTGATCGGCTGCCTCCTGCATGCCTCCTGCCAGGGATTGAGCCCGCAACCCAGGAACCGAACCTCAATCTCCTGGATCACATGTTGATGCTCAACCACTGAGCCACACTGGCTGGGCTAGTCTTCCTGGTTTTTTTAAAAAAATATATCTTTATTGATTTCAGAGAGAGGAAAGGCGAGGGAGAGAGACAAAAACATCAATGATGAGAGAGTCACTGATTGAGCCCACAACCTGGGCATGTGCCCTGAATCAAACCCCGATTGCCTGGATCCCAGGTCAACGCTCAACTGCTGAGCCACGCCCGGCAGGGCGAGTCTTCCTGTTTTTAACTCTTTCGAAGCTGAAATTATTAGGGGGAACATCTCTGACTATTTTTCATTCTTAAGAAAGGTAAGGAATGGCTTTGCTAGAAATCTGGAGGAAAGCAAAGCTGATATCCCACATACATTTCTGTCCACGCTCTGCTATTCTATACCACACCATATTCCAGGGCTCCCCGGGCCCAAGACAGTGAGCACAGTTCATTACCCTGTACATTATCTTATCTCTTGCCTTCAACACTAGAGTGACCTGCCTGATCCCGATGGCTAGCTGTCCTAAGCACTGTGGGATATCCATAAACCTGTGTATACTTAGAGCATCATTGCCAGTTATATACCCTTCGTTTTTCCCTCTCCTTTCCCTCCCTTTGTGGGTATTAATAGATAAAATTCAGTTTAAGAGTTGAATACTGATGCCTTGATTAGGGTCTAATCAAATAACTCAGGAGTTTAATGAGATGGGCTCAGTGACTCCCACCCACAAGGCAAGGGACTGACGTCACTCAACTGTCAAACATGGGCTGACCACTGTGTGGACACAGTGAGGCTTATTCAGCCTTGACCTATTAACTGGGCCAGGCTGTCGTCAATGCTTCTCCCAACACGGAAACTCTGAGACTATACTGCATGGAGGCACTGACCCTCCACCTGCTTACAGAGCAGAGGGCTCATTGGGAATGAAGTGATTGGTGAGCTCAGTTCAATAAAACAAGCCTCTGAATCAAGACCAAGTCCCTTAATCATTAAGTTCTGCACAGAGAAAAACTATTTCCCAAGAATCCACTGCCAACATGATTCCCTTCCCAAACTACATACCCTTAGTGATAAAACAAAGGCACATGAATGAACCCACTGAGGGGAAGAGAACAATTTATGTTAGCATAAGTCTCACTTCTGCAGATGAGTGACATTATCTCCATTTAAAAATGAGGACAGCTAGACTAAGTGTGGCTTAGTAACTGACCAGGATTTTTTATCCAGCAAGTAAAAGAGTCAGTTGGATCCAGGACTGGCTCCAAGTCCCTTCGGTTTCCACTATGCCAAGCTGTTACTGCATAATCTACCAGTTTGGGGGATTAAAGCTCAAAAGAACTTGCTCTCCATTAATCGGATGGTAAGGAAAATCATACTTACGCCAAGTCAACATCCTCTAAAGGGATTATAAAAACATTAGTGCCTGAAATGCTCTAAATGTACTGGTAGGGAATTCATTTCACAACTCTCTTTTTAACTCGGGGGGTAAATACATTCAATGTACAAGAAAACAGCGTGTAAAGAATCAACTGGAATTCCTGAAAATAAAGGCCCTGTTGGCCATATTAATCAACATTTTAGACATGCATATCCTTAGAGCATCTGTACTTCTAGTTCGCCCTGGATATATTTACAAAAGTGAAAAATGTACGTATATGAAAATGTCACTGCAGGCTTGTCTGTAATGGCCAAACACTAGACACAATGTAAATGTCCACAAGGGAACTGATAAAATAAATCGTGATATAGATGCTGGATGGCAGAGCACGCCAGCATGTAAAAGAATGAGGTACATCAGTGTGTGTGCTAATGTGACAGGATCATTAAGATATAAGTTACAAAGGGCAAAGTACAGAAAGTATATGATCCCTTTTGTATAATTTAAAAAAATAAGCTTTGGGAAAAGGGAATTTTGGGAGATGGGTTGGACATAATTTTTCTTCATTTTATTCCCTTCTATAATATTTAAATTTCCTAACCATATGCTCACATTATTATTATTTTTTTTTATTGTAAACAAAGTTTAACTGGGTTGTAGAATCACGGGCCTTCATTTTCTTCTTTTATACATCTCTACATTAAAAAAATAAGTATTATCTTTTTAAAAATTTATCTTTATTGTTGAAAGTATTACAGATGCTCCCCCTTCCCCCCATTGACGCCCTCCATCCTGCACCCACCCCCCTTCCCTAACCAACCCAAATAAGAGTAGATAACCTTGCCCAGCTGGGCGTGGCTCAGCAGTTGAGCGTCGACCTGGAATCCAGGCGATCGGGGTTCGATTCCCGGTCAGGGCACATGCCTGGGTTGTGGGCTGCAGCAGATCAATGACTCTCTCATCATTGATGTTTCTGTCTCTCTCTCTCCCTCTCCTTCCTCTGAAATCCATAAAGATATTAAAAAAAAGAAAAAAAAGAGTAGATAACCTTCAAGGCCATCCTCAGAGGCTCCTGGGTAAGTCAGGGACCAGAGGGAAGCTGTTGATTCCCACTGGAGAAGAGGGGAGCAGTGAAAAAACAGCTGGTCAGCCTGGGTGAACATTCTTTCCGTGGCTGGGGGATACTTTATTCTTCAAAACACTCCGTTTCTGAGAGACTTAGCTGTGTGCCTTGCTTCTCTGGGTTATTTACAACCACCTCCACCTGGAGAGACAACAGTTCTCTGTCCTCACTTGACTAAAAGGCCATTACCCATTTAGCTTCTGCCACTTATTCTGAGCTGGCATGTGTGAAAGCATTCAGCGTCTAACCCCAATGCGAGGTCTCGGTGTTTCCTACCAACTTATGTTGTCAAGAGTACTCATACTTCCTGACATTTTCACCTCTCTACAAAAACAAAACAAAACTCTCAAAAGAAAGCAGATGTAACAAACAAAGGAAACGCAACTGTGACAAGGAGTAACTGACTATTTTCAGGTTATTACATTTTCTAAAGAAGAACAGATGCATTTCAAAACTGTAGTGTGGGAGAAAATGGCAAAAATAATTTGAAAAAGTGAAAAACTAACAATTATGACTTTTAATAAGGTCTGTTTATAACAAATGTTTTAATCATTCCCTATTACTGTATGCACATCTATGTCCGTAAATAATTTCTGAAAAATTGTTTCACGTGTACCCATGGTAAAGCTCTTTAAGACTAGAAAAAAGTGGGTAAAATCACTTAAAATAAAGAAAAGATTAAAGGAAAAGATACTAGAACTGGCAGAAAGGAGGAAAATTATAGAAAACAGGAGAGGCGGGTAATATAATTTAGAGAGAAATGGAGATAGAGAAATAAAAGTAAGGACTGAGCCCTTAACAAAGGGCTGATAAAAATACAGACGACTAAGGGATATATTACTCCTAAGTGCTAGACTTTTTCTTCAAGAACAAGTGCTAGGAAAGGAGTGTCAACAAAACCTTAATTAACATAGAACCAACTGCCAAAGAGAAATCAGACACACGTGGAAGAAAAATACATCCTATCCCTATAAAACCACAGCTGCTCCCTTGTGTATCGTGCCCACAGGATGCAAGAAAGGCCTTCGTGTCCTCATGTAGAGGGTTCAGGGTCCAAAATAAAAGGGGAGGGACTGGCAGTGCTGCTCACGTGAGTCATACCTGATCGGAAAGCCATTCCAGTGTCGGACATGAAGTACTTCCACTCCTTCCTGCCATACTCCTTGGCCATCTCCTCGGGAGCCATCATCTTGGTGCCATGGCTTGCCCTGGTTTTGGGAGATGAGGCACACTGCTCATCAACGGCCCCCTTGAATGCCCCTTCCTCCAAACTTGCTATCGTGAATCCCCTCTAAAATTAATGAAAGTTCTCTTTGTTTTCAGTTGGATGACTTCCCCATTTAGGAATCTATAAGGCATTTCTCTTGACAGCTCTAGCTCTTCATTTATCAAAGAACTAGCAAGTGGTCAGGAGCAGCCCCCTCTGAGGTCCACAATGTGGATCTATAATGTAGAAACTATAAACTATAATCTCTCTGAAAGGAATATGACATTACCTTTCCTAGGAAGTTGTCATGTAACTGTGAAGATGAACCTAACTGGAACAATGAAAAAACATGATGTGGATTGGGTCTGGGAGCAGGAGAAAGAGCAACAGGTAGGAGAGCTAGCTTGTGAGCTGTACCAGGTCCGCAGGAGAGGTAGGAGGCACCTAGCACCTGGGGATGGCCAGCTTGTGGGCACAGGAGACTGTGAAGATGGGCGAGCATCCTGCCCATTCAAGGACATAATGTAGCTAAAAACACAATGGATGACAGAGAGATGAATGGGACAAAACTTGGGACAGCAAGGCAAGGATGTAGCTATTTTCTGTGCTCACAATACTGCTCTTGCATCAGTTGGTTCTGATTAAGGACTCTTAGCCTATAGAGAAAGAGCTGATATTTTATGTAGTTTATTATGAGAAATGATAATGCTAGAGAGTATCATTATTCTTCTCTTGGTGTTATATTATGGTAGCAAAGCAAAATTAAGGGAAAAAGAAATGGAGGAAGAAAATCACAAACAGGTTCCTTTTTACAAAGGGATTAACGTTTTAGAAAGTGATACACAGAGATGGAGGGATCCTGAGTGGGAAATATGATCAGATAAGGAAGCTACTGTATTTGATGAAAGCAGGCATCAAGGAGATAAGCTTAAATCAGGAGAAACTGCAGGGCGGCTAGAATATGAATGGAGAGGGTCAGACATTGCAGGAGGGGTGTTGGGAGGGGAGATGAACTGGATATAACAATGAAAGAAAGAAGCAAAACCACAGAATGCTTGCCATTCTTCAACTGGGGATTTAAGGCAGACAAGTGTATTGCAACAAAATGATAGTAGAGTTAGAGGTCGCAGTTAAAGCTGCACTGTGTATGTATACACACGCATACATACATTCTATCTCTTCTTGCCCAGGAAAAGCATGCAAATGAGTAACAAAACAATCCTGGGGCCACGCCAACAACTGTAGCTGGCGGTGCCTTAGAGGAAGGTCTGAGGGAGAACATGAAATTGTACTGTGCAAAAAGAATGATGTAGGAAAAGGGGGAGTATGTGTAAGAAGCATTCTGCTCGGAGCGCCCTCTCCTTGGACCCTTCGTATAAATAATAAATCGCACAGCTGCGAGGCCACGTGGACTTGCCTGTACTGTCAGTACTGGGGGAAAGACAGACGCGCACTCTGTGATGCCCTCTGTAAGACCCGGAGCAGTGAGAGCAGCTGCTTCCCAGCTGCTTGCCCTACTTTTACCAACGCCCAAAGGGTTGCACTCACCCTGAGAAGGAAGGAAAGGGAGTCAGCACAGAGTGCAGGAGAGATTGATAAGGATTCGAACAGTCTAACAAAGCTTCCAGAAGGAACTGGGACACCACATGAATTCTGCATGATGGGGGCAAATTTGGATAAATGGAAGAAGAAAGAGCAGTGTGCATGGACCACCAACCCCTATGCAACATTCATTTTCTACTTCCACCTTAATAAAAAGAATTCTGATTTTATTCCAGGTATCTATATACCCACCTAAAATGATGTAATTCCAAGGCTCCGTTGCAGTAGGGGTGGCCAATGACGTGAAACAAGTTATTAACTACCATATTTTCTGCAAATGTTTCTGATGAGCTAAATTTAAAGCTGGATGTTTAAGTCTAATGCTTAAGATTTGTATTTAAATGGCTCAAAATGATTCATACAAAGACATGCAGGCACATAGATAATCTGTCATCTGATTGATTAAAATGATAAACTTCTTTAACCATGCCCTAACAATAAAATGCTATAGAGTAAAAAAGTATCCTGAAAAGAGTAAAGTTTTGACTTCACAATCAGATTTTATTACCTGAGGACAGTGCCGTTATCTGCAAGTTTTACGAAGTTCCCATCTTCCAGATCCAATGCCAAGCCCTTGCAACTAAAATAGAAATGTCTGATTACCAATCAATTCATGTATTTACCTAACTCAAGAAATAATAATCTATATTTTCAGAGTCACAATGCGGAAAAGGCATTTTCTCACCCAGGTGAATGATATGTTAAACAGTTAAGAATATCCAAGAATTTTAAAATTAAATATCATCCACAGAGCAAGTATATAAGGAAAACTGTTATGTGAGCAAAGGACAGCACATTTACTTTCTAAACCCTCAAGCTTTTAAAAAGAGAAATACAAAACTCAAAGAGAACCAAAAATGAACATCATTGCGTATCTCTGTTTAAAAGTGAAAATGTTGCCCCGCTGGGTGGCTCAGCTTTTCTGAGCATCGTTCTGTACACCAAAAGGCTGCGCATTCGCTTTCCAGACAAGGCACATGCCTAGGTTGCAAGCTGGATCCCCGGTTGGGGTACGTACTGGAGGCAACCAATAGCTGTTTCTCTCGCACATCGATGTTACTCTTTCTCTCTCCCTTCTTCTCTAAGAAAAATAAATAAAAAACATATCCTAAGGTGATGATTTTAAAAAAGTGAAAATGTTTTCCATTAAATAACACACACACACATGCATGCACATATTCATATTCTGCAAGTTAAGATCTTAGCCAGAGTCTTTTCTTACTCTTTAGAATTTGCCTCAATTTAGGTGAGGTTATAAAACTAGCCCTCTGGGTAAGGTATATTATTGAAAACAACTGAAAAAAAGTCAAATATTAAGTTTTAGGCTCTTCACTCTAAAAGACCTGTGGGATTTGGGGAGAAAAGTGGGTACAGATTCCATTATTAATAAATAATAAAAGCAAGAAGGTACAGTGGCCACCAACTACCGTGAGAATTAAAAATTGACAGGGTACTTTAGAAACCTTATATACTTTGGTCCACAGTAAAATTTCCAGAGTCAGCAGTTTCACATAGTAAAATGTTTCTGTGTCTTCCTTTTACAAAAGGGATTAAATAAAACAGGGCTAACCAAACACTGGAGGAATGCATACTAGATGAACATCGTTGCTCTAGAATTATTCCTGCATGTATTTTTCATGTGTTTTAGGATTACTTAGCAAAACAAAACTTTGTGAGAGATGTACATTTTAGAGATGGTTCTTATAACCTCCGAAACTCTTAATAACGACAAACTTAACCATGTGAAAGTGTTTAAATTAGTCACATACCTCTTAGCCTGTTTCATATTTAAGTCTAAATTTAAAGTAGAAAGGACTTTAATTCATGAAACATAAAGCTTTTTAGTAGAGAAGGCATTTTGTCCTTTGACGCAATTGCACATTTCACTTTCTGTCTCCACAGGAGGAAGCATACGATTCTATCAGCCACAACCAGAGATCAGAAGGAACACGGGAACCTTAAAAACACGAGCCTACCAGAAATCCCAGTCCTCTGGAGTCACAGTGAGCAATTCCTTGTCATATCCTTTCTCCTTCACCAGAAACTGAGCAAAGCTATTATAAATGAGCTGTAGATAAGGGAAAGAAAAAGGAGAGATTAAATATAAAATTCGCTCTTAATTTCGCAGACCTGAAGACCTGATGGAATCACTCACAGGGCAGGTGTGTGTGGGGGGGGAGATCTGCAATTATAAAGCTCTTCAGTTTAACACCTTTCACAAGCAATTTAACCACCCCTGCAAATCCCAGTACCTGTAGTGTTTTCTTTAATACTCCAAAATTATACCATCATCAGTATACAATTAAATAACCAAGATAATTACTTATCTTTCTCCCGAGTTCTAATGGGTTGGAGATCATTAAGACTTGGCAAAGCTTTGTAAACTTATTTAACAAATGACCAAGAAGGTAAATATATTCACCATTTTATCACTACAACTGTCCTTGGTCCATCCTTGCTAAAATGCCCCACCTCAGGTGATAAAGTTAATGCGTTTATCGGAGCCCACTAAATGGAGGCCACCCCAGTGGCCCAGTCCGCGTCACAAATCTTAAAGCTAAGTCAGCCTGCACCTACGGGGAACACCTGCCAAGGTAACCTAGCTTACACCAATCACAATCCTCCAACTCAGGTTTAGCTTGCCTTACCGCATGAAACAGCACCTGCCAGCCTTATGAGGAAATCCCTGGCCTCCTAGCCAACCACGTTGTGTTTCGGTGTTGTCTCCTCTAATGCTCCCTAACACTCGCTCTTGCCCCAGATCCTTCCGGGAGAGTGGTCCACTGCTGGTGAGGCACTGCACTCCCCCAATCCATGGATTGTTTTCCCTTGAAGATAGGACATCAAACTAGTTCCTTAATTGTTTCAGTTTAATAATTTGACACAGAGGAGTCTCAAAGAGAACTATACATGGGCACCAAGCAGGCGATTAGAAGGAGGAATCGTGCAGCCTCTATCAGGTACAGGAAATAGCTCTTACTTTTCCACCATAAGAAAAACTGAGGAAAAAGGACAATGGAAGCCTCTGGAAGCAGGCACAAAGATAAATGCTTTGCCGATTGTTGACAGATTTGATTTCTCAACAATAAAATCCCAGCTTTTTGAGTGAAATATGCTATGTTTTGTTGTGTTTTTAAAGGCCAGCATCACATACACTTGAACCCCTAGGCAGGACTGCGGTCTGGGGTCAGACTTGGCAGTGTGTAAGAGGCCACACTGAGCAACCTGACCCTTCTTCTTCAGATGTTAAGCCAAGACAGGTTTAGACAGCACGGCTGGCACAAGGGGTAAGCCTGTATAGACCTGGCAAAGGCGTGGGAGTAGGCCTCCCTGAGGGGGTGATGTTTACACTGACACCTACAAGAGCAGCCCTTAGCTGGGTGAATCCAGAGGGGAGGGGACAGGTCAACAGGAGTAGGGGCTAAGTATGAGTGCCAGCAAACGAGTGGGGAGAAAGCAAAGGCTCCTCGTCAAATACAGCTGTTCTGTGTTGTAAAGCTAATAAGCGGTACTATAAATGCACTCCCACGTATTGCAATGTGACTCTGACCCAGGCCCATTGTAAAAAGACCCACAGTATGTCAACACTATGCATCAACAGTTCTCAACCTTGCTGGTGAGTCAGAACTACAGGTGATGGCTCTTAAAACCACCCAGGGCCTGGCCGGGCGTGGCTCAGCGGTTGAGCATGACCTATCACCCAGGAAATGGAGGTTCTATTCTCGGTCGGGGCACATGCCCTGGTTGCGGGCTCGATCCCCAGTGTGGGGCGTGCAGGAGGCAGCTGATCAATGACTCTCTCACCACTGATGTTTCTATCTCTCTCTCCCTCTCTCTGAAATCAATAAAAAGATATATTTAAAATAAAATAAAATAAAACCACCCAGAAATTCCAAGCCTATAAGACAGTGTGGGGCCCAGATGGGGCACCTACAGGATTCCTGAAGCCCAGAGATGACTGAAAACTACTGATTTATATGTTATATACACTTTTTACTCAATCATTCCAAAGAAATCAATGAAAATGCACTGAGTCACTCTGAAGTAAAACATTAGAGGGACAATAAAACACACACAAATGATCCTGCCTGCAAGAAACCAGTGCCATGGGATTAACACATGTAAAGAGCTTAGAGCTGTGCCGGGCATACAAGTAAATTCAATTTAAGCAAGTATTATCATCAGTCACGTGCTGGTTTAAAAAAAAGGCCCTGACTTGTAACATTTGCCCATTTTCATGGTATACATACTCCCACCTTGGACAGTTTCAAGCTATTGACGGTTACTGCACACTATTAGATTTACCTCTGGTCAAGGCACTTTATTCAGTTTTGGACATTTCTCACCCCCCTGGCAATACTGATTAATGATTCCTGTGGGGTCAGGTTCCTTCCTGAGACAAAGGAGCCCTTTCTAGTAGGCTGTCAACACAGGCATCCACAGCTGTGTTCCTTCCCTCTTGAGGGAGACACTTATGTAACAGGAGAGAATGGGGTCAATGTGCAAGGAGAGGCAGAGGACACTGGTGCTGAGAAAGGCAGGGGACTCAGTGCCTTTGAAACTCCTCTTCTAGTCCCAGGGCCTCAGTTCTTGGAGCTTTTTCTTAAGTTATGCTGAGTCTCCCGAAAAGCTGCCATGGCACAGGACCTCCATGACCAGCCTCCTTCCTCTCCCGGGCTTAGCTGCCACTGGCTCCTTCACAGTGTCACCTGACTAATAATGCACACTCCATAGCAGCTGTCAAGTGGTGCCCTATGGGCCACAGGCAGAGCACAAATTATGCTTGGTTCCTAACTCAAGTTGCCAGAGAGAATATAAAATACCTAGCTAAATTTGATTTTCAGATAAACAACAAATAATTTTTAATATAAGCATATCCCATGCAATACTTGGAATATATGTATACTAAAAATGTTTTTGTTATTTGAAATTCAAATTTAACTGGGTAGCCTGTATTGCTCTTTGTCAAAATACTGCTGCTTGAAAATGACCTAACATTAAAAAAATCCAGAGACTTCTCATACAAGTTTGGATTTCTAACTTTTCTTTAAAAAATTAAGTCTAGAAGGACTAAGCCTTTACTCATAGCAAACACTGGCAGGAGTTGGGCATGGCTGCACCTACAGAAAGAACATGCACTCTCCTGGTGCCACAGGCCCCACTCTTCCCTCACACATTTAGGTTAACTGCCTGGCTCCGTACACTTCTGAGTCTGCAACCCCAGGAGAGCACAGGTGTCACCACCTCTAGGATGCCTTTCCTGAACCCCCAGGCTAGGTGACACACACAGTGTCGTATCTGCACCACACCTGCACTTATTAAATGCTAATGAGACTGAAGTGAGAGGCACTCACAGCCTTCCATGAGGAAGCTGCCACTGACTTCTCCAGTATCTCCTGCTACCCCTCACCTTAGGCTTGACACCCACCTCGAGGTCCTTGACCTGGCTGTTAGTTCTTCTGCCTGAAGTGCTTCTCTCTGCCTCCTCACCTGCCAACTCCCACTGCTGTGTTAAGACCCAGCTCAAGCATCACTCACTCTAGGCCTCTCCTCTGGGTTTTGCAGCACATATGAAGTATGGCGGTTAGGTCAGAAACCTGCAAGCCACATCCCCTTCCTGGGTGACCCTGGATAAGCTACTTGTCCTTTTTGTGCCTTGTTTTCTTCATCTTCAAATAGCAACTGTGATGAAAATAGCATCTACTTCCCAGGGCTGTTGTAAGGATCAAACCAGTTCATGGAAGCAGAATGCTTTTAGAATAGTGGCTGTGAATGTCATATTCAGATATTAAAATACCTATTATCTATTCAATCATTCCACAATTGTTCATTGAACCCACTATTTGCCAGGCACACAGAACACACAATAAACTGCCAGGCATACCCATGTCAAGGAGTCATGGTTCCAGGCTCTAGGTGAAGATTCCAAGGAGACAGGAAAATTTAATACTGTGTGTAAGTGCCATGAGAAATTAAGGGTTTTATGGGAAACTGGAGGTGGGATGGGGGAGGAAGGGCAAACTTTAGGGGGCTGGGAAAGGTTTCACAAAGGGGATGCTATTTAAGATGAGATCTTACATACGAGAAGTTAGTGTAATAGAGGGAGGAGGGCCCCAGGGACAGGTAACAGAGTCAGCTGTAAGGTCCAGGCAATACTGCCCTCACCACAGGAGACTCTAAGTAACCTTTCAGCACTTAGTCCATCCACCTGACGGTCTGCATGTTATCTTTGTATCCCCGAATCTATTACTCTGCTCAGTACACTACAGGTACTTAATAAAATATTTCTAAACCAAACAGGATCCAAAGCACACTAGGTTAGTTTTCAACCTTTAAACATCACATATATTTGAGGCTTGCAGGAAAGAATCCTTGTCTACAATGATCTTGTATTCTGAAATCTTAGGCTCACACATGCATAAGTTTGGCTCTAACATTGACAGTGGTTTTTAACAATATTTCTTCCAAATGAAGGTGACTACAGAGGAGATGCAGAAAACGTGAACCAAAAGGGGATTTTAAAGGCACAGAGGCCCCGCCGGCAGGGCTAAGAGGTTGAGAGTGGACCCATGAACCAGGGGATCAAGGTTTGATTCCCAGTCCGGGCACACGCCCGGGTTACTGGCTCAATCCCCAGTAGGGGGTGTGTAGGAGGCAGCTGATCAATGATTCTCACCATTGATGTTTCTATCTCTCTCCCCCTCTCCCTTTCTCTCTCTGAAATCAATAAAAACATATTAAAAAATATTTAAAGGCACAGAGGGAAGAAAAAATAGGAATCAAAGACCTTGAGGAAGCAGTGGCCAAAGGATCAAGAAGTAAAGAAAAGCCTTAACTTTCAATGAGTAAGGAACACCTGTACAGTGAGAAAGCGGAGAAGTATAATAGCAGGAACAGGTACAATATTTTTGTTCAGCATCTGTGCGTAGAAAACAAGAGTGATTCAGGCACTTTTTTGATCTCTGACTGGGTACCTGAATGGCTAATTGGGGCACTGACCTCACCATAATGCGGAGCCTGAGGGATGTCTGCACCAATAGCTAGAGCTCTACTCATAAATGGCGAGGCTTCAAAGTACTTTGGGTGCATAAAAGCAAACATTTCCACCTGCCAGACACTGCTTTGAGCATTAACTATCTATTGCCTGTCTAATCCTTGTAACACCCTTTTGAAGTAAATCCATTTTACAGATGAGGAACAGAATAGACACAGGTTAAGTAACTTCCCCAGTGTCACAGAACTAGTAACAGAGGAGCTGCTGCCCTAAGCTAAGCAGACTGGCTGCAGAGTCCTTGCTTTCAAACACTGTGCTCATAGCTAATTTTTCTGTTTAGACGTGTAGATCTTTGACACACACGCAAAAATGTGCTAATTTTTCACACTGTTTTCTTGTGAAACGGAAGGAATGGGTGCGGAGAGAACAATTTATTTGAGGGTACAGATGTGGAATCATACATACTCCACTTTCCCCTTCTTCCAGAGCGCTGTGAGGACCCAAACTTTGCAGTTTGTTAGGATTAATTCAAGGCGCATGGAGAATGTAGCAGGCATTCAGTGGTATTTTCTTCCCTTGATATAAGGCAAAATTAAGGCTAAGATATCTCAATGACTTTTCGGCTGTGCTCCTTCCAACACCACACAATCTTTCCCTGACTGCGGTGTTTAAAAACTGACAGGTGGTCGCGTGGGCGTGCAAAAGGAGAAATGCTGCCCAGGCAAACACAAGCCCTTAACCAGGTGGCTGCGGCGGCGCGCTCCGGCGCCCAAAATGACTTGCAGAGAAGTTCCAGGGCCTGGGACCTGCAAGGGACACCCCAGTTCCTCTGGCCCCGCCCTCCCCCTGCCCTAGGAACCGTTTCCCCCGCCCGGTCTTGCATAATGTGTCCTTCCTTCCCCCTTCCTTCCGTAACCCTCTCTCAAACTTGACCGTCCGGCGGGGCTCGCTCAGCGCGCGCCCACCGCCCGGGACGGGCCCCGGGGGTGCACAGCGCGCCCCGCCCGGCCGTGGGAGGCGAGCCCCGCGCACGGGCGCCGCAGGCCCCCGGCAGCGCCCGCCGCCGCCCCGGCCGGGGGGAAACTCCAGCCCCGCCGCGCGGGAGGCTGCGCTCGTGCGCCCCGGACGCCCCGCGCCACTCACCGGGGCGCTCTCGGGCAGGTTGTAGCGACACAGAGTGTGGTCCAGGTCGAAGCCGACCACGTCGCAGGCGGCCAGGGAGAAGTGCTGAGCCATAGCTGCGCAGCCTCGCGCGGGGAGGGCGAGGCGCGCGCCGGCCGGCGCAGCAGCGGCGGGACGGACCGGCAGACCCGGCGGGACGCGGGGGCGGGGCGCGGCGGGGCGCGGCGGGGCGGGGCTGCGTGCGCCCCCGGGACGCCGCGCGGCGCTGCACCGCGGCCTCTCGCGCTTCCCGCGCGCGGAGCGCCGCCCGGCCCCGCTTCTCCCCGCCCCTCGCGCTCCCGGCCTCCCCCGCGCCCGGCGGGTCCCCGGGGTGCCCGAAGGCGGGGTGTGACCCGCGCTGCGCCGCTGCTGCAGGTACCGACGGCGCCGCCGAGGCCCTGGTGGCCCGCAGCCCTGGCCCCCCCAAGTTAACCGGGGCTCCCCTTCGTTTTGAAGGCGCCAGGGAAAAGGGAAAATTGTTAAGTTACACTTGACCCTATAAGATTTTGGAGACGATCTCATTCCCTAATGTTGCTCTGATGATATTAGCCTAGAATTTGGAGGATCTTTCCGCCCACGAGATCTTAGACCATGGCTTGAACCAAAAACTTCATATCCATAGTAAATTCTTAAGTATGTTCCTAAGCAGTAAACTGGGAGACCTTTCACACACGCCCACAGCCACACACACAGCCACACACACGCCCCTGAATGCCTCAGAAAAGGAATTTATTAGAAATCGTGAGGGACCATTCTGCTAGGTGACACTGATTAAGGAAACCAGTATTGGTTCTTATATTTGATTATCTTGTTTTTCATTGCAATGAACTTTTCTATGAAAGGACATCAGAAACTTCATAGAACATACGGCAGGAGAGAGAACTTTATGCAAACAAGATTTTAAGGTTTTAATGATTTGAGTGACAATTTTCTCAATTATTTTAAGGACTGCATAGCTAGTATTTTATATGCATAGGAGAAAAGTTAATCCATTACATACAATGAATGCTTAGGGCATTTAATTCTCTCTGAAAATCCCTGGATATGAAGGGTTAGGGCTTAAAGTCATTTAACAGAGGAAATACAAATCATTTAAAAGAGAAAATACAAACCTTATTAAAAAAAATATATAAGTCTATTATCGTTGTACTGCTTCTGTTTTAAATTTAAAGGAACACTTTGCCCAATAGAAAAAATCAATAGTCATGACATAATAAAAATATAATTGATTGACAATTATGTTTAACCCTTAGAAATACTAAGCATTATGAGGCTAATAGACCAATCAAGGCAATAAATAGTTCAATCTGGTAGGACACTTATTATACCTAGTGGACCCATTTGAATACATTGATAACTTGTTTCATTATAACTCTTAAAAGCCCCAAACAAATCTCTCTGGAATAGGAATAGGAAAGAATCCTCAAGAAGATTGAGCTGTTTACTCATAAGAGCCCAACAACCACATCTTAATGTTTGTGAATAAAAAGAGAAAAGACTAGGTTGTTTCACAGCTAGTACCTATTTCCCTTTCATGAGGTTGTGGGCCATAGTGTTGACCTTAGCATTCCTCTTGGCCTTCTACAGTAGAGCGCCTGCCAAGGTGAAATTTCCAGGTAGACTTCCAATTGGAGGCCACAAGTCTCCTTGGAGGGATACCTTCTTTTATTGTTGGAATAGGCACTTTAGGGACTTCCCTTAGTAATGTAAATGTACAATTGATTTTATTATTACCAGAGGGAAGAGCGCAAAAGCATTGTTTTTGATGACTTAAGTGGCCCTGGGATTGGAGTTGGCCAACAGCTCTGGACATGATCACCAATAGTCATATCTATTTTCTGAGTAACAACTGTTCCTCATATCCAGAGAGCCCTTGTGCTAGAGAGTATATGACATTCACACTTTGTGGGACAATTTAGCAAATAATCCAGTCCTATCATCCTGAAAGATCTTACCCTTTGAGCTCTACTCACTTTTCCTGGTTAATACTTCAAATCTGCATCTAACTCCTCTAAGAACATCTGAGATGGCTCCCATCCCTTCCTGCACTCCTTGTATAACCCTGGACTTAAATACAAACATTCACTTTCTGTCATAAGGCTATTTTCAAATAACAATATTTCCTTTTTCCTGTATATTTTATCACATTTACTGGTAAAATACCGCAGCTCTTCTGTTATTAACCAAAAGTTCAATGTTTCACTCAGATACCGATTTATTTCTGTTTCTTTGAGTGATATGTTAAATACTGAAACTCATATAACTTAACACCAAAACAAAAACTAAACAATCCCATTAAAAAGTGCACAGAGGACCTGAGTAGACATTTCTCCAAAGAGGATACACAGATGGCTAATAGACATATGGAAAAGATGCTCTACATCACTAATCACCAGGGAAATGCAAATTAAAAATCACGATGAGATACTACCTCACACGTGTCAGAATGGCTATCATCAATAAACCAACAAACCATAAATGCTGGTGAGGATGTAGAGGAAAGAGAACCCTCACGCACTGTTGGTGGGAATGTAAATTGGTGCGGCCACTATGGAAAACAGTATGGAGAATCCTCAAAAAATTAAAAATAGAGGTGCCGTACACCCAGCAATTCCACTTCTGGGTATTTATCTAAAGAAAACAAAAACACTAATTTGAAAAGTGTATGCACCCCTATGTTCATTGCAGCATTACTTACCTATAGCCAACCTAGGTGTCTGTTGATAAGTTACTAGACAGCCACCCAAATCAGAGGGGGCTCTCCTCTCCTCAGCTCTTGTCACACGAGAAAGAATTCAGACGCGTGACAGAAAGCAGTGTTGAAGCAAAGCAAGCACATTTATTAGAATACACTTGGCCTTAAGCACAAGTGGATAACTCAGCTAGTCTGAGCTCACTGCCTGGGGCAGGGGCAGGGTGGTGGTGTCAAGGGTTTTATACTTTTCCCTCTGCAGGTTTCAAGGTTCCCCCGCTGGATAGACTAAATTTCAAGGTTCCCTTTTACATTGTTGTGGGTTTTCCCAGAATTTATGAGACTATCTGGTGATTTTTATCTTGGCAAGTGCCAAGATCACTGACTTCTCTGTTCAGTGGAAGAGCTAAACTCCCCTTTTTCTCCCCTCCTTTCCCTTCTCCTACCCTAGCAGTTTCTATCCTGCCTAACAGATGAATAGGCATAGATGTGGCCTGTATCTGTATACCATATGAATTCACTTATATGTGGAATCTAGAAAACAAAACAAATGGATAAATAAACCAAACAGAAACAGAACCTGAGATACAGACAACAGGTGATGGTTGCCAAAGGAGAGGCAGGTGGAGAAATGTGAGGGAGGTGGAGGGATGTGTTCACCCCAGATCCATATTTTGAAGGTGTAAGCCCTATATTTGGAGAAAGGGAGTTTAAAAAGGTAAGTATGGTTGAGGTCATAAGAGTGGGGCCCTAATTTGGTATGACTGGAAGAGACATATTGAAGAGGAAGATGTGCCAGAGATGCACATGCTCAGAGGAAAGGTCATGTGAGGATACAGGGGAAAAGGTGCAGTCTGAAAGCCAAGAGAGGTTTTACCATAAACCAGTCCTACCGGCACCTTGATCTTGGACTTCTGTTCCCCAAAACTGTGAGAAAATAATTTTCTGTTGTGGAAGCTACCCAGTCTGGTATTCTGTTAAGGCAGTCTGAGCAGACTAACATAGTAAGGACATTTGACTCTAATCAATGTTGTGGAAAATGTAGCAGATAATATTTGTCATTTAAAAGATCCCTAAATGGCAGAAACTTTGGCTTAAGTTATTTATAGGTTTTTAAAATTTTGGTACTTTTACTTGTGCATAATATTAATACTATGCTGTGAAGTTTTAGAGGTTTTTTTAGTTTTCCATGTCCTGAGCTTTTTCTTATAAGTAGGAAATTATGGAATAATTTAGAAGTGATCAGAAATAAGAAGTAATGATATATATTGCTGATTTTCTAGAATTGAATTTTATTTTTATAACTGAGCTGCATTTTAATAAACAGAATACTATAATTTAGTAACTTTAACCTTAGGTATGCCTTTTACTTAACTTGTTACTTACCTAACTAATAACTTTGTGAACAGCTAGCTTAAGTTTTAGATTCTAAAATAACTCAGTAAATGATCTTTTGTGGATTTATAATGCCATATGTTAACACCTGTATTGTAAATGCTATTTACCAAACTGTTATTTTGGGGCAGAGCTGGGGTAATGGCCTGTTTATTTTTCAGTAGGTTAAAATACGAGTTTCTAAATACCCCAGAGTGAACATTGTAATGTTCCACCTTTTATATAATCTAAGCCAATATCCACATCTATGGATCATATAATTTGTTTAAGGGGGAACATCAAAATTTATTTAGTAATTTGAAAGAAGATAAAATATACAAATGCCTAAAAATTAATCCCTGCATCATTTCAACATTAGCTATTTAGCTAAATAGAACCAAAAGCTGATTTGTAATACTGGACTGTGGCCTTAAGATGGCAGTAGTTCTGCATTAAGAATATTTTTCATTTGATTTCTTTAGTACTAATCTTAAAATCCTTAAATTTCAAAAATAAAAATACATTATTTTCTTCTTTCCATTTCTGCTCTTGTCACAAGAAAAGAAACGTAATTAGAAATTTTGCTGTGTTTGTGTGTGTGTGTGTGTGTGTGTGTGTTTATTTTTGATGGTGATGCGGGAGGATATGATGGGACAAAGCCTTTCAGTAGGAAATTTTGTATTACGGTGTGTCTGAATAAAAAACTAAATGTTTAAATTATGAGATGAGTTCCTTTTGGAGAGAGAGCTAAAGTATGAAATGACTAAACTGTGATTCAAAAGATTTCAGATGATGTAGTAATGGATTGACATTTAAGACAAATGTTCCATTTTGGGGTTAAGTTCAAACAATCAACTTAACAATATGTGATGGGGAATCTTGACTTAGCATCTGTTAAGTTAGAAATAAAATGTGGATAAAGTCAAGGCAAACTCAGCTAGTTCCCATTTAAACTCACTTCCGTCTTCGTAGGCACTTCACTGTGCTTCCCTTTGCCTTGGCCGCCCTGGGAGTGGGGCTTCTAAATTGCAGAAGAGTTCACATGCCTCAGGGAGTCTGGGGAGAGGCTTTGGTCCTTGGTTAATGGAATCCATACAACTGCTCTTCCTCAGGTGGGCCATCCCTGTCAGCCTCTGGTTGCCTCTGCACACCAGCCACATTGCTGGCAACCCTCCCTGCTGCATAAACTCTGAAACACTCCAGTAACAGTGTCTTCAGAAAAACTGAGTTTTGACCCAAACCTTGAGACCGAGGTTGCCATTCCACACTCAGCCAAGCTCTGCACCTCTTCTGAGCAGCCCCAGGAAACCTTCACAGGAAACTTTCAGCTTTCGAACCTCAGAAAAGGGGGGTCTGTGTCATGGTAAGGGAAGGCGGGGTGGCTACCTCAGACCCTCTCTCAGTGTAGATGTGACAGGGTGTAGGGACCCTTTCTCGGGGAACCACACAAATGGCCAAAAGATGAAAAAACTGTTACATATCAATGTTCAGAAGTTACCCTTGTCCTTAGGAAATCACTGGAAACGTTTTGTTGTGGTAAGAGACTGCTAGAATGGTACTCTTCCCATAAGGGACCTTCAGTTTAGAGAGGGAGATGACACAAGATCTAATAATTACTATTCAGTACTGCGAGTCTGGCATGGCTTCTTCAACTTAGGCTGGACACCCTACTCAAAATGTTCTTCTCTCCTGTATCAGCCAGGATTCTCCAGAGAAACAAAACCAACGGGATATAAATAGACAGACAGATAAATAGATAGATGATAGATCGATATAGAAGTAGATATTAGAGGAGATTTATTTCAGGGATTGGTTCATACAATGTGGAAGCTGAGAAATCCTGTAATCTGCCATCGGTAAACTGGAAAACTGAGGAAAACGGGCGGGGAAGTTCAGTGCGAGTGTGAAGGCCCAGAACCATGGTCCCTGATGTCTGAAGGCAGGAGAGGGCGGATGCCTTGGTCAAGCGGCCGGAGTAAACTTACCCTTCTCCGCCTTTTCGTTCCCTTCAGGCCCTCAGTGGGTGGGTGGTGCCCACCGGCATTGGTGAAGGTGGTCTTCTCTCAGCCTACTGATTCAAATGCTACTCTCTTCCAGAAACACCCTCATAGACAACCCAGGAATAAAGCTTCACCAGCTGCCAGAGCGCCCGTGACCAGTCAGGTTGGCACATAGAATTAACGAGCATACATGCCCTCCTTCGTTTCCTAACTGCGACTCCCATGCAAGCTGCCCCCATATTACCCTTGGAAATAAGATTAAGTATTTCATCTAGCTGCGGGGAACTGGAGATATGTTTTTTGCTGGTTGTTTTATTATTATCTGTTTTTATGTCAGGCTTCTATACTAGCTGTAAGTTGTTTCAGGCTGGGGACTGTGCCTTACTCACATTTGTACCTTACTAACGACACACAGCCTGGCACATAATGTTCACTGAATGATGAATGAATGAATGAATGAATGAATGAATGAATGAATGAATTTCCATTTCCTAATTTCTATCTTCATCCATTGTGAGGTTTTGAATGGGTGCAAGGAAGCTTTTACTTGGAGGCAGGAAGCCCTGTATTTCACTGACACTCTGAATTCCATGTTCTCACGTTTCACAGACTTATAATGAAGGGTTTAATTACTTGGAGCCTCAATTTCAGGCAGTGTTCTGACAACTATTAATTTTTAGTTATTTCAAATACCAGTATAAGTGTATCGCGCACTAATTTTTTATTTGACCTCCAGTGGACTCTTGACTATCCGTACCAAGAGCTCTCATGCAGGCTGTATAAATAATCGCAGGGTAAAAACGGCTTAAGCCAACATTTTGGGAACCTAAGAATTAACTTACTCAATAACACTTACTTTTTAATAGTATATCATGTAGAAAAATACTTATTTTGGAAACTTTGGTTTATATATTTTATTGTGAGGTTCACAAGATTCTTCTAGTTTCCATTATAAATTCCACCTATATTGAGATAATACTGCCTACTAAACTCTCTTCATTATAATTGCTGACCGTGAAAAGTAGAACTTTTTATCAGCTGCAATTTATTCTTGTTCTTAAAGCTATATTTTTAAAATGTCATTTGAACATACAAACAGTTCTTAATGAGAATAGTGGAATAAATGCTGCTTATGGCTTACAGTTGGAAGTGTCAATATATGCATAATTTATTATTATTAGTCTCTTCTGGAAGTTAACCATGTAAGTAACATAAACAACAGCATTTCCATTTTCTCATTTTATCTTGTTCCTTTTCATCCCCAAATATGAGAGTGCTTTATGGAGAGTCACAAGTGCTACAGGATCTCTGGGTCCACACAGGCCCTTCTCTGCTCTGCCTTTCCCTCTTTGCGACGTGTGTTTGTGAACACACTCACCCAGTGCATATGAATGTGGGTAGGGGTACTTGTCAGTGAGTAGAGAAATAGCAAACACCACTGAGGTTCTTCTACATGCCAGGTATTGTGTTAAGAAGATTAATTAATGACTTCATTAAATCATCACAACACAGAAGTAGGTAAGAGTACACTTATTTTACACACGAAATTCAAATCCAGATCTGTGTGACAATAAATCAGCCACATACGCTTTTTTTAAAAGCTCTATTTTACGTTTCTACTTGAATAGTTGTTTAGACTAAAGCTATTTGTATAATATGTGTGTTGTGGAAAAACAAAAAAGAAGCAAATAGAATGAAAGTGAAAATTCCCTTTCACCATCACTCAACACATGTCATTTCTCTTCCCAGAAATAACTGCTGTAAGTTGAATGAATGTCCTTATAAACCAATCCTAACATACAAAATGTAAATCTATTTTTATATTTACACTAATATATTTATATTTCCATATATATTTATATATATATTTACCAACATACCTTAGTCCCCCCTCTACATTTCCTACTCCTTGAAGATTTTAATTCCTACCTCATTGTAATTTTTTCCATCTCCACTTCTTTATTATTTTTTAATAATTCCAACACCCTAGCCTCTAAAGTCCTTACCTTCCCTTCTACCTTGATCTTGTCAGTCAGGTTTTCAACTCCAACAATTCTTTGTGTTCACTGATATCCACAATCCAATGATCCCCACCTCCTTTACACTGTCCTTCACTACCATTATGTTCTCATTTCTTTCTGCCCAGCTGAATATTCATGAAGAATCATTATAATCACTTAATTGATACATCCTTAATTTCTATATTCCTTTTTTACCTCTTCACACTCTTACAAAAAAATCACAACCCTGGTGGTAGAAGGTTTCAAAAACAACCATAACTTTTTCTTTCCCTGTATCCATGCCTCTTGCAATATGACTGTGCTATCTCTCCCAAAAGAAATAGTCTATTTCTCTATGCCTTGAATTGGGCCTAGCCCTGTGGGTTGCTTTGGCCAACACCATGCGGTGGAAGATATTTTGCCAGTTCTGGGCCTAAGTCACAAGGGGCCTTGAGGAACTCACACTCTTTCTGGGAACCCTGATGCCGCAGTGTGAATAAGGCTGAGCTACCCTGCTGCGTGATGAGGTACTACTATCCCAGTAACTCGAGTCATCCTAGCCTGTAGTCAGTAAACTGCCAGATATGTGAGCAAAACCATTCAAGACTAGTTATTTCCCATGTGCTGACCTTAGACCATGTATGAGTTCAGCCACGATCAGCCAAGCTTGGTTCAGATCAACAAGACTACCCAGTTTACCATATATTCCTAAACAATAACACTGTTTTAAGCCACTGAGTTTTGGGTTAATTGTTATATAGCAATATCTAGCAGATATAAAAGTTGAATTCAGCTCTTTTTGTTACTTGTATTTATACCTGAGCAGCTGATCCTGGCTGAAAAAAATACACACAGTCGTTGTACATGTGTTTTAATGAGTACTTAATGCTACTGGGCAATCATTCTTTACTGCCCTGGTACATCCATTAAACTGCTGTTGTAGATGACTATTTTGTGTTTTTCCCCTTGTCTAACTGCTACCACTTCCACCCTCAAGTGTTTATTTTCTAAAAAAATACCCCCTACCAACAAGCATAATACTTAGGTACTCTACCTAGTTATTAGTTATTAGGAGTCTGTGTGTCCATCCCAAACTCTTTGGGGTTCTCCTATGTCCAACAACCAGATTCCAGGCTGGTTAGGCTCAATTTTCCGGATTCGTCAAGGGGCCTTAGAAGTGGACTGTCCCCATGGGAGTGTTCTATTATCTTTGACCTTGAGAATAAACAATAATGGTATCCAACAAGTCCGATACCCTGGGATGCCATGTTCATAACTGCTGGGAGATATTGAAGGTATCCAGGAGATGTAACACTCTGCTTCTGGGTCAAAAACCCATTTTCCTTCAGTTTTCATTCTCCAGCGTACACTGTCTGGTAAGATGTGTCAGTGTCCAGCTGTGTGTAACCGCCGCGAGAGCTGATCTGCTGTAATGGAACAAATGAAGGTATCTGGTTCCAGGCAGTGTTTACATCAGGATCTATGACCTAGGAAAGGTGATTCCTTATTTCTCTGAAACAAAGATGCACAGACTTTCTCCAGTACCTGGCATATAGGAAGTACAGCAGCTCCTCAGAAAAACATCGTTTCATTCAACGTCATTTCGTCATAATGTTGATGAGACAAAAAATCAACTGGGCTGGAGGGGCACTGTTTGTGCAGAGTTTATACGTTCTTCCCACATGCGCCTGGGTTTTCTCTGTGGACTCTGGTTTCCTCCCACGTGTCAAAGATGTGCATGTGAGGTGAACTGGCGAGTGCGTGTTGTCCCAGCCTGAGCGGGTGTGGGGGCGATGCGCCCTGTGATGGAGGGGTGCCCTGGCCGGCTGGCTTCCCCCTCGCACCCTGCGCTGCCGAGAGAGGCTTCGACCCTGAATTAGAATAAGCGGTCCTTACTTGCTTGCTAGTAATCTTTCTAAAATGTATGTAGAGCTCACATTTATTTCAATGTTTAATATTAGAAGTGTCTTAAGTACTTATTTAGAAGTTTGGTGATATATTTGTGACCAGAAATAAGCCGTAGGAATTTAACTATTTTGTGCGTATCAAAATTGTTTTCGTTTTACTGCCTTTTGCTTAAAGTTGCAAACGACCGGGTTAGGTGAGGACTTAACTGTGGTCAGAAAATGTTCCTTCAATGAGTAAGGGAATGTGTAAATAAATACAATGAGCAGGGAAAAAGTTCAGAGGTGATTACAGTTTAAGTTAGGGAGGAGAGAGGCCGTAATGTAGAGAAAGGTCAAATTGAATCAGCACCTGGAGCCTGCTTACAAGGATCAATTTTGAAATTCGAATGAGGTGAGTGAGAAGCCCTGGAACTTAACGACCACTTTGCCTGAGGAGCAAGCTGAAGTCAACAGGCATCTTTGTGGGAGGCAAGGCAGGAGCCCTGGGCGCTCCAGGTCGGGAGGAGAGCAGTCCTAGGGCCGCAGTGTCAGTCACAGAGGATCCCTGTGGGACACGCTCATCCCACGGCCACATGAGGAACCAGGACTTCCCATCAGACACCTGGAAACTAATTCCTGCTCGGCCTTTACTATGTGACCTCAGGCAAGCTACTTAAGGCCTCTGAGCCTCAGTTTTTTATTTTGTAGTAAAAGTAAATGACCACACCGACATCACAGGTAAGAGCACATAAAACAGAATGCGTAATATGCGTCTATTTTTATATGAATTACTTTATTAATCTAATGTGGTGAGGGCTTAAGACATTTTAGTTTTCATTCCTTTTATTTTTTAGAGAGTCAATCTGATATACAGATAATTTTAAGTTATCTTTGGCTAGCTGAAGTTCTAACTGGGAGACAAATTTTTCAAGAGAATGGAGATGCACTCTAATAAAAATATTTTGTAATATTGCATTCCTACTTTTGTTGCTCTGATCAACATCTTTCTTTGTAAAGTTCAGATTCAAATTGCTGGCAGAGTGAAAGATATTTTGTTGTTGTTGTTGCTGCCGCTATTTTAATTTAGAGAATCAGCACATGAACACTCATGTGATGGAAGTACAAATACTGCCTGGGTCTGCAAGGTCATCTATGCAACCAGCTCACTGCACCACATTAGTCAGAGAAAAACACACATATGAGTTGATATGAAGTGTGAAATGTGTGACCTTTGAACAGTTAAGTTCAATGATTAGTTTTCTTCCTCACAAGAAATGCAACAAAGGCGTTAGACATGTCAGTGACCAACCAAAGTCAATTCAGCATTGGGTTTATGGGTTATTTTCATACCCTTTGTTTCTTTATCTTTGTTGTAGTTGTACAAAGACTGAAATGGATATAAAACAATAACACATTTCATTTGTTAAAAACAATGATAGCAAAAATATACGAGTGGATTCATTTTTAAAATCCAGAAAAAAATCCCGAACAGTTGCAAATAAAACATGTGAAATACAAAATGAAGGGTTATTCTGAATTTTTTAGAATAGAACAGAACAGATTGCTTTAGAATAATTTAGAGATAAGTCATTTTGACCTTTCCTGTTTGGAACATAAATTTACACATATAAGTAGGAAACACACATGTATCTGTATATATACCTACGTATATGACACCCATCATAACATACTGTAAGGTAAAAATGAATAATTTTAGGAAAATCTAGCATTATCTGGCAATTGTCATATAAACTTTTGATGACAGTATTATTCATAGCAGAAACAGATATATAAGATGCTTAGGAGATGAGAATATATAAGTGAAATGGCTCAACTTAATTTAAAATACTAAAAGATAACACTAACAATTATGATGAAGTTAAGAAACTCTACTTTGCAGAAGGAGTTTATAGAAAGGAATCACTGTTAAGGAATGTTAAGGAATTAACGTTAAGTGAAGAGCTGTTAAGTGCCAAAATTTTATATTTATTGTCTTGTTACATTTTCACATTCTGTAGTCTACAGGGTCCTGCAGATCTGGCCCCTCTAGCTTTCATTCTCACCTCTACCACTGTCCTCATTTTGTTTAAGCTAGCCACAAAGACCTTCTTTAAGCATCTAGGTAATGTGAGGTTCTTTCCTATGTCACAACTTTGCACATGCCATTACTTTATCATGAAAAATTTTTAAATTTTGTTCAAATTTAATGTTGCCCCATGTATATCCAGTTACCTACAAAAATAAGGTAACTGGTTAAGCTCATTTCGTCAGTCATTCTGCCTTCTACCCCAGCTCATCTTCAAGTCTTCAATAAAGTCTCCCTCTTCAAGTCTCAGCTTAAATGTCCCTTCCTCAGGAAGCCTCTGACCAGGCTGAAGTCCCCTTTATAGCTTTCATCACAATTGACATACTAGATCTGTCTATAATTATTGGTGTAATCTCTAGCTTTCATGCTAGGCTATAAACTCAATAAGGACAGAGACTATGCCTATCTGGTTCAAGGGTTTTCTCCAAGACCAGACAAGGTGTCTATCATATAGTACTTCATAATTTGTCGATTGATTTCCTCCATCACTACTAAATTATTATTATGAGGAAGTTTGAAGCTTGAAAGTTAAGCCATTTGCCAAGGTTATATAGCAGGCAAAGGGCACTAATATCACTCTTGTATTTTTTCTTCTTTTTACACCTTAATTTGGGGTTGAGAGACACCCTTTCATAGTTAAACCAGAGCAAAAGACGGAGGTCTATGTCCCCAGTAGGAGGAGGGAACAAAAGAACTAGAAGTGAAGAGAGTTAATTTCTCACCCAATTTCAAAATAGACTTTTGAGTCCTTACTAGGAACAACAGTTGTAAAAGAAAGGCTTTATATTGTAAGAACCAACTTTTGGGAGGAAAGAAAAGTTATTATTACTATTTTTGTAATTTATAGCTGGAATTTAAATAATCACAACAAAATAATATTAACTAACTTATTGAGTGCTTTGTTTCAAAATTTTTATAAGCATTTTACATCTATTAACTCATTTTATCTTTACAACAATCTATATAATCCCCTTTTTTCCAGATGAGAAAATGGGCATAATGAGGTGAAAAGTAGAAAAAGAAACTTATGTGCTCATAGTCACATAGTAAATAGACATAGAAAAGCCAAAGCCTGGGGGGACCTAGCAGTCTATTCCATCCACAGTGGGGAAATGCATCGATGATGATATGAGATCTGGTTTCTCTCTCAAAAGGAGAGAAGAGGTCAACAAGCAGATGGGAAGAAGAGAATGAGAAGGGCCTTGATGAGAGCTAAGACCCCCTTGGGTGATTCACCTTTCCAGTCTTACTCCTATGCAAGGAAAGAATCTTAAAATGAGTTTTCTATATGGCTTTTTATATATAGTGATGGCCCTACCCCATGGCAATTTGAATACAGTATATGAACTTATACTATCCATGAAAATTTGGCCAGATTCACTAAAAGGTATATTTTTAAATATATATTTTAAAAAATTTTTGCTTAAATTTAACTTTGCCCTATGTATATTTATTTACCTGCAGAAATAAGACAACTGGTTTAGTTCATTTCATTAGTCATGTAAAATAAACAAAGAAGCACCAGCATATTTCATTACCCGAAGGTAAAGTTACCAACCATTGGGTTGTCTGCGACTTCCCCAATGTTAACACAGAAAGTCCTTTGTACCATGAGATCCTCAGTCCCCAGCAAACCTGGAGAGTTGGTCACCAGCAGCTACATACAAAACATTAAACTCTGTAACATCAAAAGCATGTAAACAAAGGTGTTAGTCACTAAGAATTACGATGAGTCGGTTCCAGCATGACTGGTTTTAGCTTTGTAGAATACGATGATATTCCTCTTAGGTCCTAAGTAGACTTCTCTCATTTGGACTCATGGAGGGCTTCTTGAAGCAGGTCTCTGATTTGAAAATTTTCTTGTTTTCTAAGGAGAAACGAGATACCTAACTGTGAAACACCAAGAGTTAGGATAGAAGAAGTATCTGTAATAGCTTTGCTGGCCATGCAGGGGTAATGTAGAAGCAGGTGCTTTTGACTCCTGTGTCACTGTGGAGGACAGGAGTCCAGACAGTACAAGAAAGCTCTGACAATTTCCTTCACCCTGGCAGCAGCCAGGAGCCAGGATTATGGACTCTGTTGACAGCTCTCTTATTAATTCCCTCAACAGTCCTTGGCATCATAGCCAAACTTCATTTTAAGCTCTCAGTCTGTCATCTCTGGATAATTCTTAGTTATCTCACAATGTTGTTGTGGGAAATGATTAATATTTATGAACACATTTAAATAAAAAATTGCAGTATAAATATTATTGCATGAATTGAAAAATTGTTTCTTACATAATATTATGCACAGAAGGAAAATAGGTCATGGACTATAGTGTCTTCTTGGAACAGTTTTGAAATAATGACCAGCTATCTGCTGCTTCCCCTTTCATTTTTAATAAGTTTAGTGTTTTTCTTATTTAATATTTTCAACAGTGATTTCTGCTGAATTTATTATTATTATTATTGTACTGATGCATTTTGTTTCCTGTTACATTCAACACATCTCATTGACTATGATTTTCCTCCATTGAAATTTGTACTTAACTTGTTATTACTTAAGAATAACTATTAAAACCCATTGCTTAAGAGATTAGATATTTCTCTAGTCAAGTTCATTGCACATCAAATTTCTGTTACATGAATTCCTGCCTCATCTTACATTCTCATGTATAAAATTAAAAGTGTATTTAACTGGAATAAAATGGGATTTTGAACATAATAAAATTATACGTAAGCATTTGGTTAAGCTTATGTATCATAAAATAGAGAAATCATACCTTTCTCCTAAAATACATAACATATTAATAACCATTCTCAAAGTATTCATACTGGTGATGTTTTACAAATGGCAAAAATCTAAATACATTAAATGTTAAAAGATCATCCAGTTCAGAAAGATTATTTTAAACATTCTGCCTCATATATTGTGACAGCAGGGAGGTAACGGTTATTTTAATAACTTAACTTTTAACAGTTTAACTTCTAGAAGTATCATGTCTAACTTTAAGATCAAGATTATTATTGTGCAGGTTTCTCTCATTGCTCATAACTTCAACCTATATAACTCCAACCGTACCTGCTATTTTAGGTAAGACACTGACTGTGCTTTTCCAGCACCAAATGTATCGCAATAAGGAGGACAGCCATTTCAGACTGAGTGTCTTGGCATCAGTACTTTAGTAGAATCAACACTGATGCAGGGCCTGGTTCTCAATAATGCATATTCAGAAACTTTATTCAAATCAAATTACCCCAAAATGATCAAATTTATAAAATATATTCTAGTTAATCAAATTCATAGGAGAATGTCAAATTATTAATTCCTAATAACAGATATTCTTGGGAAGCTAGTAAGATACATTCAGGAATCCAAAACAGAGAAAGTTGCTTAGTGAATACAGAATCTGAAAAAGGTAATTAAACAGGTGATAACTCCATTCTAATATGTCCTAGAATGTGATCCTTTCTCATTCTGACCCAAATTATCTAATAATAACTGGTAACTAAAATCAGAGCACAATAGAGACACATTGGTACATCTTTTTTGTCCACTCTTCTGTTTCAGTACTTCTTATCAGTGCATGGAAAATACTTCTGTAAAACACAGCAAACTGCCTCATGGCAAACATATTGCATCTTGTAGGACCCATTTCAAAGGGATATTTTCTTTTTCAGGGAGAAATCTAATTTTTGTTAAGATTTAGGGAGTGATCTAATCTTACCAGTAGTTCATATTCTCCTAGATACTCTCCTCCCCCCATTACTCTTTCTTTTGGGGTAAGAAATATTAATCATGCTCTGTTGATTGTGATTGTTAGCTATAGTTATCAGAAATATTAATCATTTTCTGTTAACTGTGATTGTTCTGTTCTAATTAGAAAAAGCACTTTCTAACCTGGCTGAGAGTTTTACTCCCCTGGACATGGGAGTTGACCTTGGAATGTGAACCATGCTCCTTAACTGCCTATCATCATGGAAAGATGAACAACTTTGTTGCAGAAACAAAGGGGTCCTGGAGGCACCCCACCCTTTTGGAACCCCCAACCTGCATTTCCTGTAAACCATTATACTCATTCTTACTCCTTTTTGTTCACTTCTCCATGTAATCTTTGTCCTTCTACCCAATATCAGGAACTGGCTTATGGGGGACAGGGAGAGCAGATTTTCGTGGATGAGCCCTGCTCTCCCATTTTGCTGGCAATATTGAAATAAACGCTCATATATGATTCAACCTTGTCTCTGCTTAATTGGCTGAAGTAGCGACAGGCAGCCCGGACCCATTGTGTCCGGTTTCATTTCTACAAGAAGTCTAACTTTATCTAGGTTATCAGTCAATATGGGTTAGGTTAAGGTCCTACAAGAAACAGCCCTTAAAATCTCTGAGAAATAACTTTTGTTGTTTTAACAGCCCTTAAAATCTGTGAGACCTGAAGCAACAAAGGTTATTTCTCCATTGGGTTATATGTACCTGTCTGGTCAGTGAGGCTGTGCTGCAGGTTTTGCTCAGCCAGGGAAGTAGGCTAATAGATCACGCCTCATCTGGAACATTGTGGTCATGGTAGGGGAAAGAAATGCATTTAATTGCACATTCCTCTTAAAGGTTTTTAGATGGAAGTGATACACATCAATTCTAATATTTCGTTGGTCAAAGCAAATCATATGGTAATGTTTATCTTCAAAGGAATAGGAAAGTATAATTCTACCATGTGTTTAGAAGAAGAGAACTGGAAGTATCCTTGAACAGCAATAATAAATACCACAGCTAGTCATTTTGATTAATATTTTCATTTTTAAAGATTGATTTTCAGACCCTGTTCTCAAATTCAGGGATTAGTAGCTTAACAAATATTCATTTAAGTGTCAATTTTTTTCAGTGTACTTTTCTCAGCTCTGTGTATGATACAAAGAAGAAACAAGTATTGATCTAAAGACTTGTGTATAATAGAGCACAGTGTTTCTGCTATAGCACTTGGTACTTCTGCTTCATAGCTCTTAGAAAATGGTTCTAACAATTTCTGTAAATATTTGTGTAATTATGTCTCCTCCACTAGTTTATAAATTCTATATAAGGTACAGAGCATAGCTCTTTTCATATTTATATTCTCAAGATCAAGCAGCATGCCTGATACTTAGTAGGTGATGTTCAATGATTATGTGTTTAATAAATTATAAAAGAAGAAAACTTTGTGGAAGTCAAAGAGGTAGATGAAAGGTTAGGGGTTGGTGGTGCGCATGCAGGCTAAATAGCCATTTCAGGCAGATGAATAAAGAAAAATTAAATTTATTAAAAGGGGATGGGAATATCCAAAGGGAAGGGCTACACAGCACTGAGTCAAAGGGTATTGGATCCATGATGTCAGCAAAAATATACTTGGGACAGTGAAACAAGAAAGAGCATAGAAGTAGCAACAGGAGAGCCTAGGCCGGGCTGCTTTGGTTCACTGAGAAGTTGGAGAGAAAGAAGGGGGCCTTGGAGACAGGTTCAGGGGGTAAACCCAGGATGACTGCTGCTGCCCATTGCTCCCCTGTTTGCAAGTCTCATGGTGTCCCCTTGAAGAGAAGGAGGGGGAAGGAGATGGCACTGCTGTGCTCCCCTGGGGGGAGCTCGCATTGGGTCCTTTATCTCTTGAAACCTGAAGGGAGGTCTCAGTAGACTATTCATCAGCTTTCCAGGTGTGCTCTTACAGGGTCGTGGTCTCCACTGATTGGTCTGTGCTGGGGAAGGGGGTCATTAGTTAATGTATCTGGTCCTGAGTCAGCCATGGTTTGCTGCTTATCTGAACCTGGAGCTGAAATACAACTGAGGCCTAGATGTTATCTTAGGGAGGAAAAGCTCAGGGGGTCTAAACTGAGTGACCAGTGATATGCTGGGGGAGGAAAGGTTACCCTGGGGACAAGCTTCTTCTTTTCCCAGTTTTAACCCTTGCTAGGCATCTGGGGCTTCCTGCCCTGGTGAGTTTCTGTACCTGGCCCATCTAACAGGAGGCATTACTTCCAAACAAATTTATACCTTGTGTAGATCTGTACCCCCCCTTTGCACTGACAGTGTTTATCTGGTCACATTTTTGGTTTGTAATAATGTCCTTACACAGGAGAGATTATGCTTGTTTTATGTAATTTTATATCTCCAAGCACCAGCCCAGTGCCTGATGCATGGTAGGAGCTCAATAAACATTTGTTGGTTCAGTGAATCGAAAGAGGTAAGCCCCAAGAACTCCTGAAATAAATAATTGTTGATAGATAAGCCACTGTTTTTTAACAGTCACTAGAGTATGCTTCCTTCAGCTGGTCCATTAATAACATATGGTTTAATCTTCTAATGCATGACTGTTACATTGCCTCTGATAGAGTAACAGATGAGTGTTTTCGTAATTGGACAAAGTTCTGATTGCATCTGACACTAACTGGGCAATGGAGCTTTAACAGATGACCTCCAGGGGCTGGAGACAGACCCTCTGCTGGAGGCTAAAGTGGAGAATGATAAGAGGGAGGTTTATCACATACTATACATTTGGGCCTAGGTTTGTAGAATGGATTTGTAACGTAATTTATTTGTACTTTTTAAAGTTCGATATTCTGAAATTTCTATTAACTGAGGAAATGTAAACGTGCACATATGGGAATGAATACTCTTTTCTGAAGAGGATAGCACACAGATTATAGGCTTTTTGTGCTAAAGTTAGACAAATATATGTATATCATTCTTTATATATGGAACAAGGTGTGACTTGTGGTTTAACTTCAACAGAGGAAAACAAACCACCTCCTAATAGGCTTTTATTAAATTGAACGTATTTACTTTGATGATTTCCCAAGGAACATTAAGACCCTAAGACATGGATATATTTCCAAAATGACCAGATCCATCTTTCAAGGCCTGGACACCAATTACACAAATTACAGTCTGTAAATTGCTGTGCCATATATAACTATACACATTATATGGTTTAACAAGAGATTTTCAATATAAACATTGCTAAAACATCATTATTATGAGCTTAATTATTAAAATGCCATCCATGGACTTAAAAAAACTTAACCATCATAAAGATTCTTTTATATTTTTGAAAGTTTATTAGAATAATGTATCTAAAGTTAACCAAAATATTTATTTAACTTTGACTTTAAATAATAGACATTTCTGAGGATAATTTGTTTTTCTTTTAAGTCAAGAAACAAATGAAAAGAAATGCTTAAAAACACAAGAACAGTTAAACAATAACCATTCATGTGATAGAAACCTGAATGTGGTTACTTAGAGATGGTCCAATATCAGAATAAGAATGTCAAGTATACCACTTATTTATCAAGAGACAGAGAAAAAAAGGCATAGATGGAAAGGAAATTCTTGAAGCTCTGCCCAATTACTTGGCATGGACGTTGGAAAATTCTAAATCTGAGAGGTTTAGTATAAGAAGTTTTCTTTGTTTCTATATAAAATCATGTACATATAAGTAAGAATCCGTACATTTGTTGTTGCTAATGACTAAAATTTTTACGGCTTGGATAACAGAAATAAACCTATTACATATCTTTTTTAATTGAAGATTGCTGACTGGACATATGGCACTATTTTCCCCCCGTTGGGTTAAAATTTTGTTAACATTATTAGAATTTTGCAAATACTAAAAATGCTGAAAAATACTATTGGGATTTGTTGTAACATAAATACAGCATTATAAGAAAGTAAAGCCTGTGGTTGAGGTTATATAATTTGTGGACATTATACTTAGAAAGATACCAAATAAATTGCCTAGACTGAGAATTAGGAGCCCAGAGTCCTAACCCGATTCGAACATCACCTGGCTCTAAGATCTCGGGTAGGGTCGCGTCAAAATGACCGCTGGCCGCAGTCTTTTCTTCTTCCACTCCCTGAATTCCTCTTCCCCCAACCATGCCAACCAGGGGTGTGCAGAACCCTCTTTTGACTGGACTTCCTGAAGGGGAGCAGCTGTGTGGTGGGGAGAAAGGGCCCTCCCGGGCAAGAATGTTGAGTATTCCTGACTTTCTTATCAATAATAGCTCTGTGACCCGAGGCAAGTCACCTCTCATTTCTGGGCCATTTCCTTCATTCTAAAATGAGGTAACTGGACCAGCTGGTCTTTAAAATATTTTCCAGGATTAAAAATCAAAGAGACTAGATAATAACATCATTTTCCTACCCTGAGTGATTGAGGGTTGAGGATGTGCTGGTGTCCCACTCAGAGAAGGAAGCTGTGATTTGAGTCACTAAACTCTTGCTACACAAACTATGGTCCTCAGATCAGCAGCATGGACATCTGGGACCTTGTTAGAAATGCAGACTCACACTTTTAAAAGTGCGGTCCAGGCATTAGAGCCCCTTCTCTTTGCCCTGGCATGGGGTGATTGCCACCCGGAGGATAGTATTTGACCAAAAACATGTTGTGGCCAATATGATAACTGGCAATTAGATGAACCTGGAGCAACCATCATCCCCTCGGGCATTCTGATGGATATGAGCAAAAGCATTCCAGTGTTCTATTAAATTATTCCATCCTTTAAGTTTTTGTAATGCATTTTGGTATTTTGGAATCTTTTGACACCAAATCTTAACACAAAACTATATGATTGAAACATACTTTAATTGATCTACTGGAGGCGGTGCAGATATAATCTCTTTTACTTCACACAAATTTATAAGCTAATATATTCAATTTATAAAAATAGAAAATATGCGAATGAAGGGATAAAGAGAGACGGGGAAAGGGACACAGCTGGGAAGACTGAGGTCTAAGAAATGACAAGTGGGACAGTAGTCATATGAAGAGAAATTCTGGGGGAAAAGCAGAGATGTTTAAAATGGATTTTTAAAGATGTTTTCCTGTGCATAGTGCAATGTAACCATCTCCTCCACATGCTCCTAGGACCATGGTTTTAGCTACATATGTGTCAATACTTTTGGAGTCAGATATGTGGTGTGCATTTTGCTTTTGTTTGGAGGTGGAAAGTGAGCCTCACATATAATAATTTCCTATAACTGTTTTCGGTGGTACAAGGAGAGAGCAGCGGGGCTCCAGGGTGGCCCACTTACGTATCTTTACAATAACAGCTAATGTTTATTGGACACCTAGCATGTGCTAGACAGTGGGCTAAATATTTTAATTCATTTTTCTCATTTGATTCTCATAACAACTTTATGAGGCACATGTAACTGTCAAGGAACTGTCAGCATTTAACAGATGAAGAAACTGAAATTAAGCACTTAATAATTTACCTGAGGCCACTGAGCCAAGGAATGCCAAAGGACAGGAATTGTCACCCACAAGCCATTCTGTCTCCCTGCGGCAGTGCACAGCCGACTCCCAACCAAAGGACACTAGTTCATAAACAATGCTATTTGGGTCCGTCTTTTCAGCCAGTTGTGATTCTTTCTAATTTTACTGTTATCTAATGTACATTTAAAAAAAAAATCTTTCCCATGGCGATATTGAGTAAAAATGAATCTTTTGAAAGGAGTTAAGCCCCTACAGGGACATGGCTCTGCTAATCTTACTTTGCACTTGGAGTTCGGAATTAGCCAAGAAACTTCCAAGACTAACAGTAAGAAGCTTTAATATTAGAGAGGCCTTTAATAATATATATGCGGATGCTCAGTCTACCACAAATCTTTTTTATCTCAAGCTTATCAAAATATCAAAAGAGAGGGCTTAAGGAAAAAGAAAACAGACTTCTCCGTGCTTCGGTTTTCTATCATTTGGGGGAATTGTGATGGCAGTCTTTAGCAGACTAGAGTCTCCTCAGGATTACTCAAACAATTTTGCTGGTAGATGAGAACTTTGGCTAGTGAAGTATCTGTTTAACAGTCAAGGACAAATTGCATGAGTGAACCATGGATACCTCTGTCCATTCTAGAAAAGGCTTATCAGCTGCTTCTAGGAGATTGTATAGAGGAGACTATTCAGTCTTTTTGGAAACAAGTTCTTTACCTAATCCGCTTTGCTAATATCTCTAGAATATTTTTTTGAGTATCTTGCTGAAATCTGGATATACTATGCCACTATGCCTATTTCATGTCTTTTATAGTGCCAAGGAATGAAACAAAGATCTTTAAAGAGCTTTGTTTTGTTTTTTCTCTTCAAAACTGAATTGATTTACTTACAAGCAATGGAACTCATATAAGTAAAGAAATTCACTGGATTCATACGTCAGTAAAGAAGTTCATCCCCGGCCGGGCATGGCTCAGTGGTTGAGCATTGCCCTAGGATCCAGGAGATCGAGGTTTGATTCCGGGTCAGGGCACATGCCCGGGTTGCAGGCTCGGTCCCCAGTGGGGGACGTGCAGGAGGCAGCTGATCAATGACTCTCTCATCATTGATGTTTCTATCTCTCTCTTTTCCTCTCTCTGAAATCAATAAAGATATATATTTAAAAAAAAAAAAGTTCACTAAGGGGAGAAGTCATGGTTTCTGAAGTGTTAGAAATGGAGTTACCTGGTTATGCTCTGTAGACAAAAAAAAAAAAAAAAAAAAAGAGGATTCTACAGAAAGTAATCTCACAGGGTGATCTGATCTTAAATTCCTATCTGGGCAGGTCATGGTGGGCAGGCACGCCCCAGGCATATAACTTCTTTAGTAAAAAGCTTATTTCTGCCTTAAGCAAGCCTTGCCCATTGTTTCTATGCATCTAGGTTAATGCACCTTTGAAATGCCTTTTTTCAGACCTGTTCCTCTAAAACATGATCACCACAGAGCACAAAATCTTGTTAAGGGTCATGTAATTTGATCCCTTCCTTGCTCTCTCCCACCTCCATGTAATCTTCCTTCTGTTCTCTCCTTAATTCCAAATGCATCTGCATCAAAGAAGCTGCAAACTGCCATTCTGGGAGCAGCTGAGATCTTGCTTCCTGGCAATTGTCAGTTTGGCTCAAATAAAATCTTGTAAAAATTCTTTACAGGTTTGGGTGTCCTTACATCAACATTCCCTTTGCGTAGGACAGAATGAGTACAGTGTTCATTGCTGGCTGATGCTTGAAGCTGTCCATTGTCACTGGTCAGGAATGTTTCACTTCTGGACAGTAAGGATCTGGCATGCCTGGGCTCCGCAAAGCCCATGTCATGGAATAGTTTCAACTGGTGTTAACCAGTTGTGGTGAAACACAGCATTTGGCTTTGATATTTCCCAAGTACTGCGGTAGGTGAAAATTGCCGTGTTTGTAATAGCAATTCTATATGAAAAAAGAAACTGATGTTACTTTGGCATCTTTTTTTCTTTTTCTTTTTGAGTCCATGTTGGCTTCTAATAATCATAGCTTTCTGTTAAATTTCAAATCTCAGTCAGAAATCTCTGGTCTTTTTCTAGTGAAGATTATATTGTTTGGTTGATAAAACTGGGGTAAATTTAGAGTTAAATTGTTACCATCTGCTTCCAATATTAAGGCTATTCTTTCATCATCATCATCACTTTCCTCTGTATAGTTTATTCTAACAGATTCTTGTCATTTCTCCTAGTGTCCGCATAGTGTCTGTTCTCACTGGAGATGACTCAATGAAGGACTGATGATTAAAATAGAGGTAAAGGATCCCAAGGTACCAGACTTATATTGGAGCCGAAGGAAGAATCTAAATATTGTTGAGAAGACCCTATTTCCAAATAAGGTCATATTCTGAGGTTTTGAGATTTAAGACTTCAACATCTCTTTTTGAGAGGACACAGTTCAAACTTTAACACATGCTAAGAGGGAAGCTACATTTGGCAGTTTTGCTACTTTAGACAAGGTGGTTAGGGGTAGCTTCTTTAAGGATATATTATCTAGGCTCAGAACAGAAAGATGTGTCTGCATGAAGGGTCAGAACCAGAGTGTTCTTGGCTGGGAGAATGGTGAGTAAAAAGTTGCTGGTCAGGTAAAGGCCTTTGCCATTACCTTAGTGAACAGAACTGTGCTGCTGGATCACAGACAGGAAAAAGAGAAGAAATATGAGCTGGAGAGGAAAGGGCAGGCTGGAGAGAGACTAGGCAGGGAGTTGAGAGTTTCAAGTGAATTTATCTGGCAAATAAGTTGGAGGCAGGTAAGGGCAGGATCAGGAAGAGGGCCTGGGGGAAATTGTATACCAGGCAAAAGGGGAGGCTTAGACAAAGGTCAGTATGTGTGAGGAAGCAGGACACATTTGGGGGCTTTAAGACTTATGTGGGTCCAGGACAAGAGTTTGGAGGAAGACTGGATGCGGTGGAGACTTTTATTTTTATTTCGTGTGGCTTCCTGGGGTGTCTGTTCTCTACTTGTGGGGACTCTGCTGCTGTGTGAGAGGAGGCAGAGCACCATTGTACTATGAAAGCTCTCTGAGCCCTATCAGCCAGGGTCTGGGCGAGACCCTCCAGAGGGGACAGTGTCATCTAGTATCCAGAGGTGGTGCTGCTGGTGGTAGAGCCAGTGGCAGTGCCCAGTGCCGCAGGATGGTGGTAGTCCCTCAATAGCCTGTTATCCTTGTGGCAAGATTCTGAGCACGGTTCTGGCCATCCCTCTCCCCTTTATTCCTGATGGCTTTCCAAGCTGTGTTTTTTTGCTTTCCTGTTGATTCAGAGGACCTCTGGAATTGTTTCAGTATATACATTTTGCTTTTTAAGGCCTGAGAAACTTGAGTTGGCTATATAGGCTTTGAGGGAGACGCTGAGAATGGCAAGAGAAGAGTTAACTGATAGAATCACATACCACAGGGAATAATATCAAGGGCACAGACATGAGACATGAGATTTAACCACCTTTTCTGTCTTTGGAAATATATCAGTTAAGATTAGTCTTAGGTACATATAATAAAAAGTCAAAATAATTATACCTTTCATAGAAAGAAGATAATTTGTCTCCCAGACTGCAAACAAATCTGAAGGTAGGCACACCTGGAACACAAGTTTCTTTTTATTTGTGCTCTTTATATTTTTAAGGTCACCTAATGGTTCAGGATGTCAGCCATCTCAACTAAGTTCCAGGCCAGAGGAAAGAGAAAAGAGGGAAGGGAAAGAGTAGACCCCCTTCCCCCAGCTGAGTCTGCCTTCTTTAAGGCACTTTCCTGAAACATCAGTCAGGGACTTTGCTTATTTTTTATTGGCCACTTCTAGCTGTAAGGAGAGCTGAGAAATGTAGTCTCTAGGTTTTTGCTTCTAAAAAAGTAAGGTTGGGTTAGAAACGAAGAAGAAACTGGGCACCAGAAGAAAGTGCAAAGATTTGCAGATGTAGATACATTTACTGACAAGAAAAGGAAATTCAGTTGGTTAATGTCAAATAGATTTGGAATTTTTGTGAATTTCTGTGACAAGGTCATCATCCCTAAAAGGGCCTATCCGCAGAGATCCGGGGAGAAATGGGGGTGATTTGGAATAGTGCTCTGAGAAAATGAACAGAGGGCAGCTGCCGGGCTGGCCTGGCAGGTAAAACAATGCTGAGCAGTGAGGAGGTGAAGGTCATTGATCTGTCCTGGTGTAAAACTGAAGAATTACTGTGGAATTTTTCTGGTACATTGTTCAGCAAATCAGATGTGGGAGCCTATTTAAATTCAGAGTGAGTGTGAGTGTGTGTGTGTGAGTGTGTGTGAGTGTGAGTGTGTGTGTGAGTGTGTGTGTTGGGTGTGTGAGTGTGTGTGAGTGTGTGTGAGTGTGAGTGTGTGTGAGTGAGTGTGAGTGAGTGTGTTGGGTGTGAGTGTGTGAGTGTGTTGGGTGTGTGTGAGTGTGAGTGTGTGTGTGAGTGAGTGTGTGAGTGTGTGTGTTGGGTGTGTGAGTGTGTGAGAGTGTGTGTGTGTGAGTGTGTGTGAGTGAGTGTGAGTGTGTGTGTGAGTGAGTGTGTGAGTGTGTGTGTTGGGTGTGTGAGTGTGTGTGAGTGTGTGTGAGTGTGAGTGTGTGTGAGTGAGTGTGAGTGAGTGTGTTGGGTGTGAGTGTGTGAGTGTGTTGGGTGTGTGTGAGTGTGAGTGTGGGTGAGTGTGTGGGTGTGAGTGAGTGTGTTGGGTGTGTGAGTGTGAGTGTGGGTGAGTGTGTGAGTGTGAGTGAGTGTGTTGGGTGTGTGTGAGTGAGTGAGTGTGTGTGTGTGTGTTGGGTGAGTGTGTGTGTGTTGGGTGAGTGTGTGTGTGTTGGGTGAGTGTGTGTGTGTTGGGTGTGGGGGTAGAACAAGAAAAATTCAGAAAAGAGAAAAGTGATGAGCTTGGCGGAAATGGACAGAGGGTCTCGGGCAGGTGGGGGTTATTCAGACCCTGAAATGCAGGCGGGAGCCTGTCGGGGGAGGGACCGACGGGAGGGCGGCGGGGACGGGCCAGGGCCGAGGGCAGGACCGCGGGGGCAGCCGAGCCGGCTGCGGGGAAGGGCCCGCGAGCAGCGCGGAGGGGGCGCTGACGGTGCCTGCGATCAAGACCGGGTCAAGCGCAGACGCTTCAGCCTGGGTCGCAGCCGCACCCGCCAGGCAGCCAGGCCCTGCTGGAGGTTTTGTGAGATGGGGCGACGGCAGGTGGCTGGGAGGGCGCAGGCGGGAGGCGGCTCCGGGAGGCGCCGGGGCGGGGGCGCCGGGCGGCCACTGAAGGGCAACCGGCAGGAGTCACTCCTCCTGCGCTCCCAGCGTTTTTCACATTGTGGGACACACTCTCTCTCTCTCGATTGTGTTTATCTGACCCCGGCGGCTTCTTTCTTTTCCCCCTTCCTTCCTTTTCCGTTTTTTTTTTTTTTGTACAAATAGTTGCTGAGTATTTGTTACTTATGTACAGGGCATTCATTCTTCCCTAAAAATTCTGGGAAGGAAATGCCAAGGAAGAATGTCCAAACCTGTGGAGAATTTTTTATGAGTTTATTTGAGCCAAACTGATGGCATATATGGCAGGAAGATCGCCAATGCTCCGAAGAAGGGCGGTTTGAAACTTCTTTTATGCATTTGGAATGGAGGGATCCCATGAGGGTGGGAGACAGGAGTGTGGGGACTGGATTACAGGCCTCAACCCATGGCGCTGGAACCAATTGGAGGGGAACAGGAACCCCGGTTGGGGGTGCGGTAGAGAAGGAAACTATTCCGTGCAAACCAGGCCCACTGCAATGCAGCGCTGGGGCCGGGTCCCTCCGGGGTCCCGCTCGCTGCCGGGCTGCTCCGTCCTCGGCTGGGCTGCTCCCCGCCGCTCGGCCGGCGACACATCTCAGGCTTTCAGCTCTAGCGGGGAAGCTGGTCTCCAGAAGTCTTCAGTCTTCAGTGAAAAGTACTCCCAAAGCCAATGGACAGGAGTCCCCAGCCCTGGTCCCTGATTGGTCCATTATCATGCAAATGAGGACTCCAAATCCTCAAAGTTTGATTGGTCCAAAAGGCACTGTCCTGATTGGTCAGAATAATGCTACTCTGATTGGCCAGAGCTGTACAGCTCTGATTGGATGGGTGAAGCCTCAGTCCTATTGGTTGAAATAGGATTCCAGGAACCCCTTTATAAGGGCTGGCGCAGCGGGCAGAACTGAGCAGGTAGGCAGTTTGGCGCAGAGGCAGGTGGTCCATCGCCAGCTTCTGTGTAATGTGCAGTTTGTGTGAGGTGCCTGGGCAAAAATGGCTGCTAGTTTCTGTTTTTAAAAATTTGAGCCCAGTCAGTCACTAGTTGCCCTTCTTAGTAGGTGTTTTTTTTTCCTCAGGGTTTACACAGGATAGTTAACAAGTATGTGCTCCTTTGAGGGTTGTTATGCCTCTGAGGGGTGTGGGGAAAAAAGGGATTCTCTGGCATTTCAAAGATGTGTTAACCAACATGCCTACGAACAATGGACAGGGCTTCCTTAAGGCATGGATGGACCTTTTACCAAAAGAGCTAATATGCCTGGAGAGTGACTACCCGCCATAACCTACCCTGTTAGGAATTTATGATCAGATCACTCTGTGAGGTTACTTTCTATCCTGAATTTGTCAGTTTTGCTACAGAACTCTTTTTTCATTAATAGAAATTTTATTTTCCTGGGAAAGTCAAACAAGATAAGAAAATCAAGTGGAATTTAATAAGCAAACAAGTAGACGTGTGTGCCAGGCGTCAGGGGTGCACAGAGTAGAAGGCTCTAATCTATTATGGCAGAGAAGGTACCACTTGAACCTAGCCTGGGAAAATCACAAGGAAGTCACCTGGGAAGCAGAGTATGAAGCAAAGGTACAGAGGAAGGAGGGCCTCCGGTCTCAGGAGCAGCTGGTTACTTGGTGAACCTGCATCAGAAGGTGTGGATGCAGGAGTGAAGGGCTGTGAGGTTAGAGAAGTTAGCAAGGCCTTGTGTGTCCAGTTAAATAAGGAGTTTAGGTTTTATTCCAAACATGTTGGAGGTCCCTGAAGGATTTTGCATGGAAGAATGACATTAGTTTTTTTTTAAGTCATCAAAACTGAAGAGTTACAATCTGAGGCTCTGGAATCAGATTGAGGCTAAGGTGTTACTCATGGTTGAGCCAGTTGGTGGCTGTGTGACCTTGGACAAGTTACTGAACTTCTCTAAGCCCTAAGATTAAAAAACACACAAAGTTACCTTTTTAAATAGGTAATGTTGCTTTTTTCTGAGAATTAAATGATGTATCCTTTGTAACATTCTAGCACAGTGCCTGGCAAATAGAAAGCCCTCCAAAACTGATAGCTACTCTTACTAGTACATGTATGGCCTCTGGCACTGTTATAATTATAAAAATGAGTCAGAGATATTCGGATAAGCTGGAGGAAGGGAGACTAGTTAGGAAGCCTCTGGGATAATCTAGGGAAGAATATTCTTCTATTTTTTTGCCCAGTACCCAGCTGTCATCTAGAAGGAATAAAAAAAAAATTGTGGAATAAATGAAAAGAAAGACTGAGCAAAATTTGACGGTTGATTAGCTCAGAGAAATGAAGGAAAGAATAAAGGATGACTACAAGACTTCAAGGTTGGGTGACTGCAGAATTCTGGTACTATCGACACAGGAAACCCTTTCTCTTCCCATCCCTGGGCTTAGCTTTCTCAGGCCATTGCTCGCTTGACATCTTTGGATGGTCGCCACCTTTTCAGATTTATTCACCAGTTCAGTGACTGTGCTGTTCAGGTCTGCCACTTTTTCTTTTTCCATACTGCCTTGTCATATCTATACTGGACGCATATTTGAATTTAGAACCTTCATATTTTTGAAGTCTCAAATGCCACTTGCAAATGGGTTTTGAGCACGTCTCTTTAATGGCTCCCAAATATTATTTCAGATCATGTAGGTATCTCTGGAAAAACTTTAGCATCTATGCCTCTGTTCAGGGGCATTAATAGAGTCCTACACTTTTACAATTAATATGATGTTTGGAACAAAATATTTTTCTGCCTACTCAATATTATATGATTGCTATTTTCTGTTTTATAAATGGAATTGTATGTCAGGTCCCATATGGCAAACAAACCAACAAACCAATCAACCAAACTAGCTCGGTTTTTGCTTTGTGATTCCTGCCAAATTGGTGCTTCTCTGACTCTCAGGATGGCGGGAGAAACCCGGGAATGTGAGACCTTGTTCTAACCAATTGACCTGTCCACCATAAACGACTGATTTTAGCCCAAGGTAATGGCAGGTGGGGCTGAGGCCATGGTTCTCTGGTTTTCTTTCTTTTTTCTTTTCTTCTCTTCAGTTTTTCTGATGACTAAAAATACCTTGCTGTTTGACAAAGAACAGGAATTTTGAGATTGTACTGGGAGCCAGCTTTACCAGGTTCAAGGCAAGGTTAGAGAGATTGTTTTTAAGAGAAAAACTTTTAAATAAATGTCTTATACAAAAACAAGTGACACGTCTTAAATGAGTTTGCAGGGTTCTCTACCAGTGAAAATGGCAGTGTGCTGATCCATCCAAGCTCGTTGCCTGGTATCCTTGGGATCCTATACACACGTGTGTGAGCCAGCTGCCCTGAACTAAGGAAGTGGAGCGAAACCCACGGCCTGGCCCTTGCCTGTTTGGCTTAGTGGTTAGAGCGTCAGCCTGCGGACCAGAGGGTCCCAGGTTCGATTCTGGCCAAGGGCACGAATCCTTGGTTGCAGGCTCATTCCCCTGCTCCAGTCAGGGCGAGTGCTGGTGGTAACCGATCAATGAGTCTCTCTTACATCGATGTTTCTTTCTCTCTCCCTCTCTCTCTCTTCGACTCTCTCTGAAAAGCAATGAAAAAATATCCTCGGGTGAGGATTTAACCCCCCCCCGTTGGGATTGTGTCCTGGCTTTAGCTTCATTAGGCCCCGAGCTCCTGCTAAGGAAGTTAGTGGGAACTGGTGCAGACCTGGAGGTCAGAGCCTAACAGAAAGAGCCTCCACAGCAGCGCACGCACAGCACTGCTACGCGCTCTCTCCACTGGTCACCTAGTTTCCGTGCGTGCGTGCTTCAGAAATAGTGCATTAAAGATGGGAAATTAAATGTCTCTGTGGGAGAAAGCAATGTTTCAGATTCTCAGCGTTTTAGTCAGCTGCTTTCACACTTTTCCAGACTGTAAATAGACTTCGAAGCTATTAAAATATGTTCAGAGTGATGACAAAGGGTAGGGACTCGACGGTTCTTTCCCAACTGCCCTTTGTCCAGTGACAAATACCTAAACACGTTAATTTGCCTTTTTATTTCTCCTGGCGGTGGCAAGACAATCCTACTCATCTTTGCGGGTGGGTGGGGCAGGGGGAAATCTCTGCTCTTAGTGCCTGAGCTGGGAACACAGCTAGACAGAAAGCGCCCCGGGCTAGCCTGTTTGTCCAGGAGCAGGGCTTTCGGCAGCTGCTTCTAGAGTTTTGCTTCCTGATGAGGGCGCTGGTCTCTCTTGGGTGTGGGAGAAGGGAGAGGTGAAGAGGCCTGGAATTCTTCTTTAGATCACAGACAAAAAGAAACCAGGAAGTAAGGAGGAATTATTACAGTGTGTTCGGACTAGCCCAGGATGTTGAAGGCCGTAGGCTCGGCTGGCTGGTCATTCATTAGCAAAAGGGAAAGCGCACTGGCTGGGGTCAGGGCTGGTGGAGCTGCAGAGGCGCCCCGCAGGAGGGAGAGAGCTCCTGGCAAAGGCAAGATGTGGATCTCTTACCTGGAGTGAACATCTTTCTCTCCTTAACTTTTTCTTGGGACAGAAGGCAAGGTGACTTTTTTCTGTTCTCAGACACTTTTCTTAATAAAACCCTCTTAATTTTATTTTTGTTGTGGGATCCTAAGCAGACAAGAAGAAAAGGCATCTTGCCACTCAGCAGCTGCCCAGCTCCCACTGGGCTCTGCTCTGGGACAGCAGCTACGGCACAGAAAGCGAGCCGGGCGCCTCTCCCAGGAGCCAGGTCTGCCTGAGAGCCTGGCGAGTCGGCGCCGATCTCAAAGGGCCTGGTGGAGGAAGAGACGGTGAACCTGCAGAGACAAAGGGGAGAGGGAGAGAAGCCCCTCTCCTCCCCTCGGCCAGGGCAGCATGGGCAACATCTGCCCGAGGCTCTGGGAGTACCTGAAGCCCTGTCTCCCCTGCTTTGTCCGGGAGGCAGGCAAGCCGGTGGCGCCCGAGGTGACGACTGAGAACACAGAGAGCCCCTGCCCCCCCGAGGCTCCCCGGCCACGGGGCTGCTACTTCGTGGCCCTGTTTGACTACCAGGCTCGGACGGCAGAGGACCTGAGCTTCCACGCGGGTGACAAGCTCCAAGTCCTCGACACCTCCCCCGAGGGCTGGTGGTTTGCCAGGCACTTGGAGACCAGGGCAGCCGGCTCTGGCCAGCGTCTGGAGGGCTATATTCCTTCTAACTATGTGGCCGAGGACAGGAGCCTGCAGGCGGAGCCGTGAGTAGCACTAACCCGCACTTTATTTCTCGCCTCGGAGGGTGGGGAATGCATTTTCCTTCCTACTTATCTGCGGCTCCCTGTTTTCCAAAGAGCTGCCTAGAAACTATGAGGAAGTCCTGGCAGGGGCCTTCTAATGGAAACACACCTCTCCCTGCTAAATGCGGGCAGGCGACTGTTGAAATGAGTCCTATTCTGTATGTGTACCCACGGGCTCTGGGTGCGTCCTCAACATCAACGAATGGTGCATTTCATACTCTGCCTTTCCGTGGGCTGTGAAATAAGTCATGCCTCACTTTAACAACAGAACTGCATTTGTTCTGTAGGTATATCATAGCGCTTCCTTAAGCGACACTTGGAAATCGAAAGTCTCTCTCTCTCAACATTTAAAGCATCAACTCCAGCCCTAACTTTAATCGTAATCCCTTTTCATTCTGATAGGCACAGACAGGTCTAACTGACATAGAAAGTAACATTGAGAAGATGCTAATTTCCCACTACATATTCATGACTAGACATTTTTCTTTGAGTCCTGGATTTGAAGTTATGATACCCAGATTATGATATCTTTTGGTATTTATTATGATTAAAAACTTGCCAGCTACACAGATTTGGTAAGTTTTAATGAGAAAACAATGACAGTATTTCCCCAGGGGAGGAGATAAAGACTTTATTCTGACATTTGAATAAATGTTATGAATTATAGTAGACCCAAAGAGGAAAATTTCACGTGTTAATTCACTTATCCATCCATATGTCTGTCCGTCCACCCATCCATGCAAGTGCTAGGCACAGTAGTGGCACGGTGAGCGGGGGAAGGGGGAAGGGGGTAGTGGTGGTTGTAGACAAAGTAGATAAAACATAGACTTGACCATGGAAACTTGGGGTCTGGAGGGTTAAGAGGCAAGTGGAGTCTGTCATTGACCGTAACCTCATTTCTGCCTGGTTCCAGTGAAACCCAAGACTGGGATGGATCTCAGGACTCAGGACTCATAGAATGAATCCTTAGTAGAGGAACCATGGGGGATTCACTCATTTTCTCACATTTTTCTTCTTCTTATGGGAACTGCAGTCTCCCTCATTGGCCCAGCGTAGGAAATGGTAGGGAAGAGCCATGGAGAGTCATGGCTGCTTTCTAATACTCAAATCCAAATGCAAAAGGGTACTTGGTGATTTTGAAATTCTTTGCAATATTAAGAGCCTATAAATGTTGACAGAGGCTTTATTTTAGGCCTAAATAGAGCTGAATTAAAATAGATACTTTTGCCCCTGGCCAGTGTGGCTCAGTTGGTCGGGGCATCATCCTGTGCACCAAGAGGTGGTGGGTTCGGTTCCTGGTCAGGGCATGTGCAGAAGGCAGCTGATCAGGTTTCCCTCTCTCTCTGAAATTAATTAAAGAAAAGACACAGACTTTTGATGAGTAGGATTGATCAGTTCTCAAATGAGAAAATTACCTGCATGAATATTTATTGCCTATGATGATCTATAGGAAATATTATTTATTGAGTGCTTACTTATGTGCATTTATATTTTCACTACCATGATTTCCATGAAAGGTATGGTATTATGTATGTTTTATCCTTAGTGTAACATATGTATACCAATAGAAGAAACACTATAATATTAATACATACTAGTGCCTTGAACCTGTAATCTACTACACTTAAATATATTCAATTCATTTAACTGCTTAGGGCCTCTGTTTCCTCATCTGTAAGGTCTCTGGAGTTGCCTAGACCTCTGGATTCCCTGATGTTTCATATGAAGTGGTTCACCTACAAAGCATGTACCAGATAAGCAATTAAAAAATGATAATGTTTAGAGGCTCAAGCAGTGTCTTCACTTATTTAGATTCTCCTTAACAAACAGAAAACACACAACTAAAACGTGGCTATTTTTTGATTCTCAGGGATTATCTGTGGCCAAGAATGCTTTTCCCTCTGCACATAGCTCCTGACCCTTCCTCTTGGGTTTAGTTCTCAGCAGTGCTCCCATGTGTCGTGACTGTCCTAGATCTCCATAGTGGGCTTCCCTTGGGATCTTCACCTCAACTGGAATCAAAACTTGATGCCTGCAAGATGCTGCTGCGGTGCCTCCTGGTCAGAACGGGCCACTTGCTTCCTTGCAAGGGAACATCGTGGCCTTCGCCTGGGAACCCAGGTTACTGATGAGGGTTCTTGCCACCAAAAGGCTAAACTGCTTCATTACTTTTAGTGCAGGTAGCTGTGCCCTCTAGAATTCCACTCCATTTCAGGTAGAAGGGATTTTATCTTAACAGTCTTCTGAGAAAGGGTGCCCAAATGGCCCACACAGTGCCCTAATACCTGGAAATTATACAAAAACAACTTCGTGTAATATCTTTCTCCACTGACTTTTTCAAACTTTTTCTTCATTTTTTTTTTTGCTTATGAGTACTGTGAAAGGTAATGTTTATTTTACAGTGAGCTCAGTAGGTAGTATTAAGTAAAGATTATTGATTATATTCACATGTGTGAGATTAGAAGCAGTGGGAAAACAATGAAAGTTAAGTCATCTAATTCCTAATTAGTTTAGTTCAATGCAGTGCATATTAGCATACGTATGTTTAGGTCTTTATTCTTGACTTGCATTGATGACACAGTGCAACTACTTTTGCAGTTATTATTGCCAGGGCAAACAGTTGGTGTTAGCGTTTGGTGTGTTTGTTTGTTAGTTTTTAATAATAGGAAATAGAGATGCTAAAAATGCGTTAGACTATTGTTAAAATATAAACCTATTTAATAATTGATTATTATTTCATGTATGAATGCTTTACCTTTTATGAATATCTTGTGTTAAGCAATACGGGTAGAACAAAAGTAGGTTTACAGCTGTGAGTACATGACACAGAGTTTATTCTTGTATTATTATTTACTAATTATTGCATTGTTTTCCATATGAACAAGCTATAAACCTACTTTTGCCCCACCCTGTATAATAAATGTATTCTCAGCCCCTGCCCCTTTTTTCTTCAGACTCTGGTCCCTACGACCAGAAAGGTTATTATTTATTTCTTTATTTTCCAGCTTTATGGAGAAATAATTGACACACATCACTGTATAAATTCAAGGCATACTGCTTGATGGTTTGATTTACATATATTGTGAAATAAATACTAAAATAGTCTCAGTTAACATCCAACTTCTCATATAGATACAATAAAAAGAAAATAAAGGGAAAAAACTCCTTGTGATAAGAAGTCATAGTATTTACTCTCTTACTAACTTTCCTGTGTGCCATGTAGCAGTGTTAACTTTGGTCATGGTGTTGTGCATTACTTTCCCAGTGCTTATTTATCTTATAACTAGAAGTTTGTACCTTTGGACTACATTCCTCAATCTCTGGTAACCACAAGGCTGATTCTTTTTTCTATGAGTTTGGAGTTTTTGGTTTGTTTCTGTTTTATATTCCATGCCGTATATAAGTATTTATTTTTTCTGTCTGATTTATTTCACTTAGCCTAATGCCCTCAAGGTTCATTTGTGTTGTCATAAATGGTAAGATATCCTCTCTTTATGGCTGAGTAATGTTATGTTATATATATATATCACAACTTCTTTATCCAGTCGTCAACTGATGAGCACTTAGATTGTTTCCATGTTTTGGCTGCTATAAATAATGCTGCTGTGAACATGGAGATACACATATCTTTTTGCGTTAGTATTTTCATTTCCTTTGGATAATTCCCAGAAGTGTATTAGTTGACTATATAGTCCTGGGTTTATTTCTGGGCTCTTGATTCTGTTCCACTGCTCTATTTTTCCATTTTTATGCCAGTACCCTGCTGTTTTGATGATTACAGCTTTATAGTATACTTTGAAATTAGGATGTATGATGTCTTCTGCTTTGTTCTTCATTCTCAGAATTTCTTTGGTTATTCAGGGCCTTTTGTGGTTCCATATACATTTTAGGGGTGATTTTCTACTTTTGTAAAACATGGCATTGGACATGGGATAGCTTTCCATTTATTTGTGTCTTTTTCAATTTCTTTCATCAATGTCCTTATAGTTGTCAGAGTAAATAAATATCTTTCACCTTCTTAATTAAATTTATTCCTAGCTGTTTTAGTGTTTTTGATGCTATTGTAAATGGGATCTATTTATTTATTTATTTTTTGAGAAAATGTATTGTTATTATATAGCAACTCTACTGATTTTTGTATTTTAATTTTGTATTCTGCAGCTTTACTGAATTCATTGATTAGATCTAACAAGTTTTTGGTTGAATCTTTAGGATTTTCTCTGTGTAAAATAGTGTCATCTGCAAATAGATACAATTTTCTTTCTAATTCTGATACATTTTATTTATTTATTTTTTTGTTGTCTGATTGCTCTAACTACACTTCTACTACTATGTTGAATAATAGTGGTGAGAGTGAGCTTTCTTGTCTTGTTCTTAATCTTAGAGGAAAAGCTTTCAACTTTTCACCATTGAGAATGATGTTAGTGGTGGGTTGGTTATATATGGCCTTTATGATGTTGAGATATGTTCCCTTTCTGCCTAATTTGTTAAGAGTTTTTATTAAGAATGGATGCTGAATTTTGTCAAATGCTTTTCTGTATCTATTGAGATGATTATGTGATTCTTTTCTTTCATTCTATTAATGTGATGTGTCACATCGATTGATTTGCATATGTCGAACCATCCTTGCACTCCAGGGATAAATCCCACTTGGTCAGGTCTGGTGTATGATTCTTTTAATGTGCCACTTATTTTGGTTTGCTAGAATTTTATTGAGAATTTTTGCATCTAGTTTTATCAGGGATATTGGCCTGATATATTAGTTTGTTTTTCTAGTAATGTCTTTTTCTGGTTTTGGTATCATGATAATGCTGGTGTTATGAAATGAGTTTGAGTGTGTTTCTTCCTCTTTAATATTTTTGGAAGAGTTTAGGTTTGGTGTTAATTCTTCTTTAAATATTTGGTAAAAGTCACCAGTGAAGACATCTATTCCTAGGCTTCTCTTTGTTGGGAGATTTTTGATTACTGATTCAGTCTCCTTACTAGTAATTGAATAAACCCATTCTTAATGAGGTATTTTGTCTCTACAATGAATGATTGTATTTATTCTATCTTCAATTTGAATTCCTAGATTCTTTCATAGATGAGTTTTCTTCTTCTGCATCTTCAACATGGAATCCCTTAATAAAACTTATTCTTTTGGTCTGCTTACTCAGAATGCTCTTTATGTTTTTTTATTCACAGTGTTTTTAGAGCTATAGTTAAAGTACACCTAGAAAATAATTATATGTAATTATGTATCAATCTCGGAGCCAAGAGCAATGACTTTAAATTCTGTTGCTTTCACTGTAAAAAAGTTCAAGTAATTCAACATATTGATGAAAAGCAAAATGATCAGCAATTACATAATTTACTCCTAGCATCATTTACATACGAAGAGTTTATAAAGTTGTTTGCCTAATTGTTTAAGTGTGCTTTAGGTGATATCCACACCCTTTTATGCTATATTGGACTAGTATCAGAAATATTTTCTGGAAAGCTTTCTCTCCTGTAATTGCCATGTAAAAGTAGATTATTTCCAATTCCTCTCCTATTCACCGTTTTATGGGCTGCCTTGAAAAAGAAAGCGAGGATATATATTTGTAACTTGTAATTTTGTTGGTAATTTATGATTATGGGATAAAAGTGGTAAAATTTTATAAGGTATGAAGTAATGGGATTTCCTCCCATCTTGTTTAGGGCATATTTTCCTAATTGTGCTCCTCTTTAATGTGCCAGACTAAAGTTCTTTCAAGATTTTATCTAATTTAAAGTTATTGCCATGGTCTTGCTTGAAGAAAGTGGCATGAATAAATAAAGTGGTATATTCTCAAAAAGAAAATTCTCTTGCACCACCATTTTAAAGTAGAATTGCAGCTTCACTGTTTGGTGATTTATATATTGCTGAATTCAATAAGTATTTAATACAGGTTGTAGACAGTGTTCTTAGTTATTTTCAACCCAGATATCAGTAGATTTCTTTCTCAGATGTAATATAAAGCCGGCTTTGAATCTTAAGTTAAAGGTAGAGGAACAATGGTTGAAAAATTGATCAGAATATCCACAAACTATTCTGACATACCTACTTTAAGCAGTTTAAATCACTAGAAAATCACCTATGGGCAAGCAGTCCCCCAAATTGTTCTTTATCCAGATCATTTCTTTCTTTCTGTTTGTGCTAATTTTCAGGGAAGACTAAATACATATATGTGGAAAATAAAAATAATGCATTTTCAGTTTCCTCCCTCTAGAACAAAGTATATTGAAACACCATAGGTTTAGAAACTAAGTAAAAAATAGACTTACATGTAAGTAAAATACATTATAGGAATACATATGGCTGTTTATCAAATTAAATGTTTTGGATAAATCCAAGATAAGAATTTTAGGACAAATAACTTAAATCAACAAAAGCATATTTATGTGCCAAGAGATTAATTATAAAAGTCTACTATTAAATTACTGTATTACCTATAGAATTATGATGCATTATTCTTGCCTTATCCTTTGATGTAAAATAACAATATGACAAATATGTTGCTAAAATAAATAATTTATAATAAATTACATCTCAGGTATAATATTATATGATTTACCATGTACTATGCTTAAGTTAATATAATTGTGTTTATCTTAATTTTCTATATAATAAATTCTTATATAAATTTTCACTACTTCTAAGAAAATGATAATTAACTGCTAAATTAAAATAAATTTTATAAGAATGATGGCCAAGTCATAGAAGTGAAGAAAAAAGGAACCAACTGAACTGCATTAAAATCACAGTTAAACTGTAAGTGTAATTAGTGGTAGTTTAAAATAGTTGATTAACAGCAGTAAAACTCAATTACATGGAGCTCAAAATACTTTTGGTGTGCAATGAAGTGACATAGTATGGAGTCATTAAAATTAGTCAGGAGTCAATCTTTTCTAGAAAAATTGATAAAATTGATAATGTTTTTAAAGTTTCAATTGTAATATGCCATTCAGAACCACTTTCACTCTAAAACCTTGATTATTTATTCTTTTCAGGTTTTCAAAAATTGCTAATGATGGAAAAAATTTTGTGTGTGAAATAACTCATAAACTACTGTGCTTAGTCCTAAATATTAGAGCCTAAATTCTAATTTGCTCTAATTCATCCTTTAAAAAAATTCTATTGGTGTATTTTTCAAATTGTTTTGTTTTTGTTTAAGTGAATGTATTTAAATTTTTGGTTTGTCTTTGTATATATATCCTGGTGTTACTTTTTGATGCATAAAAGTCAAGCATCTCATCAAATTGATATTGTCAAAGTGGACACAACGTTCTATATGATAAAGCAGGACTAATTTTTGTTTGGCAACTACAATGTCCTGTCTACTGTGTCTTGAAGCTCCTAAAAAAAAACAAACAAACAAGACCTTGCCTTAATTAAATCTGTCTGGCTATCAGCTCAGAAAATTCCCTTTGGATTTTCTAACTGCCAGTACCACAGTGAGAATCTATATGGTAAATAAAAATCAGAGCAATCTTTGGGTTTTTCTGGTGGCTGTTTTAACTAGGTCCAAACACTAGTAAAGTTTTAATTCAAATATAATGCTGGTTGCCCTTTATGAATCTGGCTTTGTCATGACTTTGCTGTGTGACTATGAGCAAATTATTTGACCCCCTGCCTCAGTTTGTTATCTATAAAATAGGAATAAAAATACCTATTTCATAGGATCGTTATGTGACATAAATGAGATTATTTGTACAGAAAGTGTGCACTGTAGAGAAACTGACACATAATGAGGGCTTAATAAATATTATTTACTATTTAGTTGGGCAGCTCCTCTTGTGTTTGTCTATATGAATCATACACCCCCACTCTAGCCTCAGCTTAAACGCTGAGCATCTTTCGGTCTTTCTTCCGTACTCTCCCTCACCTGTGATCTTGGGCTTCTCATGGACTGGCTCTTCTCAGGCCTGCAAACCTCTCCCTCCTCTTCTTTTCCTGGCCTTCTCTACTGTATCTGTCAGGCCTCACCTTGTTTGTTCCTCTCTTCCTGCAGCTTTTCCTGGCATTCTAGACTACATTAGGTCCTCCTGCTTAGAGCCTTTTACCTACTTTGTCTGTTGCTTATTTATTTTCCGCAAGACTACCAGCTCAGGATGTGGTAGGTGGGAAGGGGAGCCATTCGGTGCCTTGGGCCCCAGAGCTTAGTGTGGGGCCTGTGCATAATCAGCGATCGTAAATATTGGTTGGGTAAATGAATAATTAAATGGATGATTGCTTATCTCCAAATCTCAGGTATTTTAAAGAGCAGCTGACAGAGCCATCCCTGCTCTTCAACTTTCCTCTCTGAGTTGCTTTTTTACCTACTAAGAAAATCCAGTGAGTTTCCTCATTAAAGGCATAGGCTGTTTGCGTTCTTTCCACAGTGAATTGTTTAGGTATTAACTTTTGGTTAGACTCATAGTCATAACAGCACAATTTCCAGGTTCCCAGGAATTAGTGGCTTTAATCCACCCCCGGGGAAATAATTTAGGGGGTCACAGACACATTTGAAGATTCTTTGTAATGTAGAATGAACATGAAGCCAGGACCGGATTGTGAATCTCACTGAAGTGGGATCTAAAGATTGCATTTATAAATATAAAACTATACTGTGGTTATATTTAGAGTAAAGGAATTACTGGTCTGGCTTTTAAATGGACAGAAAACCAAAACCCAATTTTCAAAATTAATGTTGTGGGCCAGACTTATAAGTTCAGTTTTTGTGCTTAATATACATAATTTCAAATTATTGTGCATATAAGATAATTTTGAGTTTGTCTATGCTGAAAGTTTGACTATTTTACTAAATACTGCATTAATAGATTTTCACTCTTACAGTCTAAAACATTACCAAACAAAATAATTATATGTTCTTTATACTAGTTTTCTCACTAATTAGCTGCTGATTTTTCTGCAGCATCCTCTGACTCCCATTTTTAATGGGGGTTCTTAGCACTGGAAGGGTTGGGCCAGCTTTTCTGGGGAAGATAGTTATGTAGATTAATAGCATCTTGAATGACCTCCTTACAGCTATTTTCCTGAAGCCTGCAACTTTTGTATTAGTTTATGTGGGTATTTCTCTGAAGATTAATGTAACAGAAGAATTTTGCTAAAACACATAGATGCAAATGTAGAACATGTGGTCTATATTTCCCACCTTCTTGCTTATTTGGCTCATTTCAAGTTTTATAATAGACTATCTCTTGTGTAAGATCTTTTTGTCATGATGTCTTTTTTTCTACAAAGTTTTTCAGTTAGATTTTCTCATTTAAAAATTGAATTAATTTAGTTTTAGATCCTTTAATGTTTTTATTTCTTATTTTTTATTCATGTGGCATATTTTATACTGCATTTGAATTCAGACTAGGTTTTTCAATTAGAGATTTTTTAAAATCAATACTGTTCCTTTTTAAGGTTAAAAGGAGAATGCAATTCACAAAGTACTATTATTAAGAACTCTTGCAATTCAAGAAATGTTATTACTAAGAACTTTTGAACTTTATATTAGATATTTAATTTGAAAGGCAGTTAGACTCGTATATCAAAATAAATATTTCCATTAGCACATTGCCTATCACATTGTCAGTGTGCTTTGGATAATTCAGAAGAATTCCATGTGGTTCCCATGAAAGGCCAATATTGTTGATAGAGTTGAAGTTACTCTAATGCTATTCTGATCCTTTTTGCCATTTCTGAATATTAATCATTTACAACATGCCAAGATTCCCATTACAGGAGGGACATAATCCTGTAAGCCTGAGAACTGTGCAACTTGCAAAGCTTCTTCCAGGAAGTCATCTCTGGAGGATGCCTGTGTCATTTCTGTGAAGTAAGACTCAGGCCACTTTCACCAAAATCTTTTCAACATTTCTAGTCATTAAAGACTATAGAGTCTATGAGATTTATATATTCATTCAATAACCTTTTTGCATATATTTACTTTATTAAAGGCACTGATTTTTGTATAGTGGGATATACCAAAATGAGTAAGGCAGTGCTCTTTTCTAGAGAATTTTATGACCTCTGGAGATAAGACTGATACCAAGAATGTATGTCAATGCCACAGACCACCAGGAACACTCTATAGAGGCTTATTATTCATTGCAGGGAAGGAGAGCGTGCACCATGGACAACAGTGGAGTGTCTCAGTAAGTGTGTGTTAGAAAAGGTGCTTTATAGCATTTGTGGGCATGATTTTGGGGAGGGTTTAAAGAAGCAAGGCTTTGCTCTAGACTGACTGATGTCAGGAAGTGGGGATAAATGTATGATTGGGTATCTTAGTTCGAAATTAAAGCTATAATTGGTAAAGAAACAGCAGTTACTTGTGTTAACCAAGATAAGTGAATGTTTGTGCACTTCTGTGGTTGGACAATGTCCATGTTTTTATGGGTGTTCAGACTTAATTAAGTGTGATCTGGTTTTGTTTTTTGGTCCATCATGGTCACAGAGTGGCCTTGTCTGATGTTGCTGTTCTGTGAGATTGTTTATGTTCAACAGGAGAGCAGCAAGGCCTAGTTATAAGTGCCAGGCCAACTCCTGGAAGTCAGGGGCTGCTTTTCTCTTTTTCAGCTAGCATAAGTCAGATGTTGATGAATGTTGTAAGAGTAGCACAGACTGTCATGAAGCATACAGTTAAATTTTTTTTTAAATGGATGAATGAAAAAACAAATACGTAGATGAATGTGGGCAAAGGTAGAAGAGATCAGTCCTGGTTTTGGGAAAATCGCACCCCCTTTTTTTTTTAGAGTTCAGCTCACATGACCCTCTTCCAAGAAGCTTTTACAAACCTTATAATTTGTTCTGATGATTCTGTATTTCTTGTGAGTAGAGCAATAGTTAATAATGACTGATGTTTATTGAAGGCTTAACATTGTACTACTCACCACACAAATAACTTCACTTGCATTACTTTATATATTACAACCTTATGAAGAAGATACCTTTGTTACTTCAATTTACAGATGAGACTCAAACCAGGAGAGTTTAAGTAAACTGCGGAAGGCTACACAGGTAATAAAGGATGAGACTGAGAATTGCTTGCTTCCAGCCTGCCTACAGAGCTCATACTTTTATCATATAATGGCTAGTTGTACAATTTTTATCTTTCATATGAGACTATGAAGTTGCCTGTATCATGCCTGGAAAACTATTTAAGATGGTGTTTCTGCTCCAGAGAATTTATAATCTCAGGAGGTAAGACCATCAGTTTCCTCCTGAAATTGTAAATTCCCTGTAGTGGAAACACTGTCTTACTCAGTTTTACTCAGTGCTTATTGATGAGACAGTTAGTACAAGTTGTTGAATATGGAGGAAGGGAAGTAAATGTGCTTTCAGGGGTTGGTAAGTTATATGGTCTAGTTGAAGCATTCCTAGAGAGAGCAATGAGGAATAAATCTGGAAAAAGGGGTGGGGATGAGTATTTGGCAAAGACCATGTGTGCAAGGTTAAAGAGTTTTGATTTTGTCTGACAGGAAATACATGGAAAGCAGAGCTTTGAAAAGACTGTGATGATGTGGGAATGAATTGGGGGAGAAGCTAGGCAGAAGTAGGGAAGTTGTTCCAAAGGCCCTTGGCATGAGGTCATAAGGGTTTAGTTGTGATGCTGTTGAAAAAGGGGAGGGGGGGGAAGAAGAGTAGGGATTGGAACAGTCTTATTAATGAAAAATCAAGAAGACTTAGGGGAAGGGAAATAACATTTTTAAGTACCTTCGATGTGCTAAGCACACAAAAGTATATACATGAACTAAATTAATTTTTATAATAGTCCTGCAAGGCAAGTTTTCTTATTACTATTTTTAAGACAGAAAATTGAAACTCAGATTTAAATAAATCCAAGAGTATTTCTATCTGGTAAGTAGTAGAAGCAAAACTACAAATTAGATGTAGAAGACAAAGAGAGGATTAAAAAATATGTGACTTGGGACATGGTGAAATATTAAGAGAAATAAACATTTCATAAAGTAACTTTTATGGGAGCTTATTGTTGAATAGAAAGAAAGACAATACATTCATTTTTTCAGCAATGTTGAATTTGAAGTACTAGTAAGTCATCTCAATGAAGATGTCGAGAAATTTAGGAATACAAAAAGTGGAGCAAAGAGAAAAGTCTATTTTATAAAGATGGACTTTTGAAGGCATTTATACAGAGGTGTTTATAGATGTTACGGGGATATAAGGACCGTAGAGTATTGTAGACTAAATAAGGATTATTGAGAACCATAAAGTGAGAGTCTAAGAAACAGGAGAAAGGGGCAAAGATCAACTCTTTAGAAATGCCCCTGGTTTAGGTGAGTAAGTGCATGGTGTAGATTGTAGTAATGGCCTATCTGTTCCTACCTCCTTGCATTCATACTCTTTGGTAGTCTCCTCCCACATAAACTCTGGCCAAGTGACTTGCTTTGGCTAATGGGACAATACTAAATGTGACATAAACAGAGATTGAAACTCATGTGCATATTGGGGCTAGCTTCCTTATTGCTCTTGAAATTATGCAACTGCCATGAAAAAAAACCAAAAAAACCCCAAGCAAATCTCCTGGAGGATGAGAGACCATGGGAAGAGAGGCCCTGTTTGTCGCAGTTGACTCACCAGCTGACCAGACACTCATGATGAAGCCCAGTTAAGATCAGCAGAGCCCATCTCAGATTGCTCACCTTTAGATTCATGAGTTAACAAAGTAGTTGTCATGAAGCAAAAACCTCATTAATAGGGCTCTACAGGGAAGAAAAAGAGACATTGAAGAAACAATGAAGAAGAATTCATACAAGTAGGAAAAAAACAAAGAACACATTTTTCAATGTAAGAAGACAGAAGGTCAAGAGAGGTTTTGGGTCAAATGCTAAAGCAAGATCAGAGAATGGGGAAAAGGAAAAGACCACTAGATTTGCTGGAAGATTACTGGTGACACTAAAAAGTAGTGTCATAAAGTAATTATGGACGATGGCATGCACTGAAGAGATAGAGTTATAATGGGGAACTTTATACTCGGTTCAGGGACTCTGTACTGGGAGTTTTAGGCTGTGTTGAGCGATTGAAGGAGTGTTGTATGATAGGGCGCTACACATGGAACTTGGGTCCATCTCTGAGCATAGTGTGAGGTCCAAAGGACTATGTTGTTTGGGATTTACAGAAGGTTTTACCCTCTCTAGGGCATAGAAAGGGTAGCTTTTCTACATTTTCTGGTGGGTTTGGATATTTGGTATTTGGAGGTTGGGGCACTGTGAGAATAGGTTGAGGGATCATTTTTAGCACAGTTTAGCCTTCCCAAAGTTGTTGGAAAAATTAGTGTTCTTTTCTTGGGTGCTATTCTCCCAAGTTTTAGGTTCATTCATATGGAAGATTGAACTAAGTTCTAGGTCTTAAAGTAGAAGCAGCACATATTTGTAACTTTTAAAGAAGTTTGTGGAGGAGAGATATAGAGTAGAATATTAAGGAGCCATCATGATCACAACTTACTTAGAAGTACTGAATCACTTGAATAGCTCCTAAAAATAATTAATTATATACATGGTATTTACATTTTGATACTTCTTTTCTATGCTAGAGTGGTAGTGCTATTTTATAAAATAAAAAGAATACACTCAGCTCCGCCTATTCCAGTAATGTGTTGGTCCTCTTTGCATTTCCTTAGAAGACAGATGGGGAGTAGGTTAGGTAAGCTCAAATTGCCTTCTATTGTATACTATAATTATAGGATAATGTTCTGTTTAACTTCAGGCTATTATAATACAGTGCTGCTGTTTCAGATAAAAACAATACAAAATTGACTCAATATCTTGTATCTGTGTTATGCAATTTTTGATTGGAAAACAGGCAGATACAGGTTTTGATGCTGAATCAGCTTGAGCTCTCTGCTATCTCTTATCTAAAGCCTAACTTTTTATAAAAATAGAAAGGCATGCTATTGATTTAGTAGGTCTTGGTAAAATGGTAATATGGTAAAATGGTAGAAAGCAAAATACTTACATGACCATTAGTGGAGATCAAAGAATCCCAACAGATGATTTCCCACTTATGATAATTTTTGTGCTTAGTGAATTTCCTGATAGCTTTTAAAGCATAATTATCCATTTTCTAAAAATTTTAATATTACAAAATATTCTAGTTTATCAATGGCTTCTTTTAACTTTATTTTTAAAAAATGTATTTGATAAATACAAAAAAAAATCTGCAACTTTGAGGTAAGTTTTAAAGCATGATTATTAAGGAATATTCAGATAACCAGCTAGCCCATGATCTAAAGTATTACTAATAATAAGTTTCTCCCCTGCCCCATCCCCAGAGTAAAACCTTTTACCTAGAAAATGTTGATAGAAACTCAGTTTCTAATAGCAAAAACTGGAATCAACCCAAATTTTCATTAATAAGAGAGGGCTAAATTGTGGTTTGTTGTACAATAGTGAAAATGATTGAGATGCATGCAACAGCATTGATAAATTTGGAAGCATAATGTTGAGTGAAAAGAAAATTTTAAGAGATTGAATATAATATGATTCTATTTTATAATGTCTACAGATAAGAAACACCAAATAACATATTGTTTGGATGTGTGTGCTAGTAAAGTATAAAATAAAGTGTGGGAATGATTAAACAGAGCTATTTGATTTACTCTTCTGAGTATTGTAGATTCTATACTTCTGTAGAATATTTAAAGATATGATTAGAAGTCACTTATGTCATGAAAAATAAAAGACAGCAAGTCTGCTGGCCCAAAGATAAAATACAGATATTGTGGTTGAACATATGTAGTTCATGACTCTATCTTCCTCACAAAAGTATGTCCTCTGAATTACTGGGGAGCCAGAAACCGAGGCATGTGCCCTTAGCAGGAATCGACCCAAGACCCTTCAGTCCATGGGCTGATGCTCTAACCATGAGGAAACCGGCTAGGGCACCCACTATGACTTTTACGTTACCTTCCCCCCACATTCCAATGACAAGAATCCTTAATCTGTAGACCATGACTCCTACTGGTTCCAGAGATAGGCCCAAGGCAGTCCATGAACCTCTGAAGTTGTACATAAAATTTGTGTGACGTATATTTGTGCATTTCTTTAGGATAAGGGGTTATAGGTTTTATGATATCCTAAAAGGAATCATTTAAAAAGTGTAAGAAACTGTGTTATAAAATCGGCAGGCAAAGTTTGTTTCTCTTGAAAGGTTAATTTACTTCCTTATAGTAGTTAATAAGAATTTATTACATAGCACATTTTTAAAATTTTTTATTCTTAGTTTCCAGGAAGCTCAGAGTCCAATTAAATGCTTATGCACAATAACTATGTTTGACTTTGTCCAGCTAATTTTCTTTCTTTTTTGAATCCTCCTTTTTTATTCTTGTTCTATAGAACATATATTAAGTTTTTTTTGGGGGGATTGCTATTATAAGTTACTTTAATATATACATAATAATCAATTCATATATGTTTTATGTTTTAGAAACTTAAATTATAAAGGAAAAAAGATTGATATCTTTACCTATTAATTAAAAATCACATTTTAAACTGTCTTTCTGAGCTTGGTTGAGAGACTTAATTCTTTTTTTATTTATTTAATATATCTTTATTGGCTTTAGAGAGAGGAAAGGAGAGAGAGAGAGACAGAAACATCAATGATGAGAGTCATTGATCGGCTCCCTCCTCACGCCCCCTACTGGGCACTGAGCCCGCAACCCGGGCATGTGCCCTGACCGGGAATCGAACCTTGATCTCCTGGATGTTAGATCCATGCTCAAGTGCTGAGCCACTCCTGCCAGGCAAAAGTCTTAATTCTAAGCCAAACAAGAAAAGTTGAATACAATTAACGACTAATGGCCAAAAACCTACCTAGCCACTCCCCTCCCTTGTTCCCACTTGGCTTTCCTGTCTCTAACGTTGGTTGGAACTCTCCCTTGCCTCTTACCTTGTTTGCTTTATATCTTTTCAATTTCAATCAGATATATACCTGCTGGGGAATTCGACACAACCTCCTCCCCTCTGTCCTTGTTTCTGGGCTCGCAGTCACTGTGTGTGTGCATCTGTATAAGGTTCATTCTGGTTATCCTTGATCTGCAGAGGGAAGCAGGAAAGTGCCCTTAGTAGGTGCTCAACCTTGGGTGAGACCCATGTGCGTCAGAGGAGAAACATACAAGGACACGAGGAAAAGCAGACACAGAAGGGAGGAGGGGACATGATGGTTGAAAAGGAACAAACGGAAGATCCCATGTGAAGAATAAAAAGCTAATGTTTAAGGAAAACAAAGAGAGTGTGTGAGAAAATAGATTAAGAATAGACGAGCTGACAGATAGTAGCATGGCTTGGTTTCTAGTTGAGGGAAGAGTAGGTAAGGACACTATGCTAAGAATGGAGATAAATCAGACAAATGTGGGCACGCAGGGAGTTCATGACTCTAGGCCTATGTGATTTTAACTGTATTAAAAAACAACCCTGTAGCTTTTGCATTTGTGTTATGTGAGGATTTGTAATAAGGAGACTGTAACCATACGCAGCTTTTCAATTCAGGCTTTACTGTTGGGTCCATAGGGAAGAAAATAAAGCGCTAATTTAACCCTTTTCCCCCTCATTTTACCTTTTTCCTACCATCCAAATGATATATTACATTTTAGAGTTAATTATCACTCGCATTGTAAGAAGAAGACAACCCCCAAATACACATACCTATTGTACAGAGAGTGAAACCAGGTAAGAGACTTCAGGGACCTAAAAATGAGTTGACCTGTGGATAGTTTGGGTTAAAGCAACGTAATAGTGATACAAGGTGGTCTGCAGGGGATGAGAGGGAGTTAATAGCCTTGCTTGGCTCCCAGTGACTTAGCAGGTGTCACAAAGAAAGTAATGACACATTCGGGTGGGTGTGTCTGACATTCTCCTTTAGAGCAAACCTGAGGATTTGTTATTCCCTGATTTAAACAGTCAAAAAAATACTATGTTAATAATAATTAAAACTTTTATTCTGATAGCATGTTCATATGTAGAATATGAAATCGCTTTTTGAGGAGTTAAAAAGAGTACATAACAGAACATGTATAAAGGAAGGTTTACATAAGCTTCTGCACAGTTATGCCGCTGACTTTTCCTAGGACAGAGCTCACTTATTTTGCTCACTTTATCTGTACATTTACATTGGCAGTTAAGTAGCCTGATATTTATCCTGGAAAGCTATGCCATTTATTTAATGGGGAAAATACTATTTTTTTTTCTTTTTCAAAGGAATATTTTCAGTTTATTTGACTTTGACAGTAACATAACAGGAGCTAATCTTCAAGTGCAAAGGAAGACCATCTCCCAGGAATCTATGTTCAACACTTCTGGGGAGATAATATACCTCACAAAACACTTTAACATTCTGACTGCCTTGTTGCAACCCACAGAAACCATTGAATACACAGTGATTTAGTTTTGTACAGGGAGTATTATGAGAAAAATAAACCTAGCCTGCTTTTTTAAACCTATGTTTTTATACACATGGTTGCTTTAATTTTTGTGCCATTGTAAAGAAATAAATAGGAGTATAAATAATGAATTGTTTAGTTTGATCCAGCAGAAAGTCGGTGTACTTGCTGAGGGCAGTCCAAGTAATTGGCGAAGTTCACTGCATCCTGGAGCTAACTCCATCTGATGGATCCCAGCTCTGCTGAGAGGAGCAGATTATCCCTGTCACTCAGGGCTTTGCGGTGCAAAGGGGCTTTGTCCCAGCCAAGAAGGAAACTGTCGTTTCTTCTTAAATTGATCTTTTTTCAAAAGGTACTTGGTCAGACAAACTTACTAAAAAAGAGCAGACAGACGGACTGCCTGTTCCTTTTCTGTCCAGATACTTTCCTTAGAATGGAAAACTGAAATGAAATCATGTTTAATGGAACTTAGAGGTAATGGCCATTGAGAAAGAGCCCAGTGAAGAGAAAGGAAATAGATGGAAGGAGGGCAGGCTGGAGGAGTAAAGGCCAAGGCTGTACTTAAACTTCTGTTTCAAAGGAAAGTAGCAGCCGTCAGTCTCTGCGAATGCTCTTCTCTACTGTAAATAGAAACCATAGAAACGGACATTCACCTGCTCATTCTTTATTCCTGAGTAGTTGTTGCAACACAAAAACTCTGTACCTGTTAGCTTAGCCGCCAATATTGGGGAAAAAACAGCACAGTGGAGAACTGAGGAAAACATTTCACAGTAACTCTATTAAGAGATCAATGAATTGGAAAGTTTGATTTTAAGAAGCAGCTACATGGATTATATGACAATTCTCTTTGTTTCATTTCTGACTCAGGCATATGTTAGCAGATTATAACTTTGAAAGACAATTTTTCAATCAATGCCATTAAGTTGAAGGTTTCTGAAAGTATGTTTCTGATAGATGGGCAGCAGTGAGTAATGGTTGTGGTCATAATGGAAAAGAATTAGCAAGTTTAAAACGTGCCTCATCCTTACGCATGCTCTGTGTTCAACTGAAATTGAGTATATGGCTCGTGTTTTCTTATAAAAATTTTTGACCTCTCTTAAGTTCGCCATTATGATTTAAACTCTAGTTATAAAGGATTACATTATCTTTCAGAATTATTTTCTTGGAAATACATGCACCAGAAAACAAATAAAATAGACATGCTTATAAATAACTCTCCCCCCCATTAATCTCCTCCCCTGTACAGCAAACCTTTGAAAAAGTTGCCTCTACTTGAAGTCCTGTCTTTTTCTCCTCTCCCTTTCTCTCTTTCTCGCTCTCTTTTATTATTATGTTTTTTCTGTGGAAAATTTCTAACCTTTACAAAAGTATAGAAAACAGTACCCTCATGTACTGTTGTTCAGCTTTAACAATTCCTAACACATGGCAATCTCATTTCATCTCACCCTCCTTCCTATCCCTACCCTCGCCCCACCACTGGGTTATTTTGAAGCAAACCCTCGACATCATATAATTCTATCTGTAAATTCTTCTGTAGGTATCTTTAAAAGACATGAAGTAGCTTAACAAATAATTATAATGATCGCTCCTAAAAAATAAAGTAACCCTGATATTATCAAATATCCAGTCAGTGTGAAACTTACTATAGTCTCATAAACCTTTTTTAATGCTTTGTTTGAATCCAGTTTTCGTGTGGATTTACTTTGTGTTTTGTTTGTGAATCTAAAGTTCATACATTACAACTGGTTGATTTGCCTCTTGATCTTTTCTAACATGGATCTCTCCTCTATGCTTGTTTCCTTGAAATTTATTTCCTTTGCTGGCAGAGTTTTCCAGTCTGGATTTTGCTGACTGATTCTCCCTTGAACCCACCACAATTAGACTTTCACTCTTACTGCTCCGGGAAGCTGCTCTTATCAAAGGTCACCAAGGAAACTCCACGGGACAAAATCCATCGGTCAGTTCTTAGCCCTCATGTTAGTTATCTAATCGGCGCTATTTAACACACTTGCTAATTCCATCCTTAACACACTTCCTTGAGTCAGTCTCCAGGTCAGCCACTCACCTGTTTTCCTCCCACAGCGCTGACCGAGATATTTATGATGGTTCCTTCTCTCCTTGACCATGAAATGTCAGAGTCCCTGGTCTTCAACCTGCCCCTCTTTTCTCTCTGCTCTCACTTTATCGGTCATCTCATTCAACTCGAGGCATGTATATTTATGCGTATTCACTGACCCATTTGATATTACTATATCCAAATGGAAGTTTCCAAACCTCAGACATTTCCAATAATTTTAAAACTGAGCTCCTAGCCCTGGTTGGTGTGGCTCAGTTAGTTGGGCATTGTCCTGTGAACCGAAAGGTTGCAGGTTCGATTCCTGGCAACCTTGCTGGGGTTATGGGCTTGATCAGAGGTGGGGGGCGTGCAGGAGGCAGCCAATCGATGTTTCCCTTGTTTCCCTTTCACATGGATGTTTCTCTCGCTCTCTTACTCTCTCTCTCTAAAAGTCAGTTTAAAAAAAATCTTTGAAACCGAACTCCTACGTTCTCACACCTGCCCTGCAGTCAGTTCTGCGTTTCTGTGAGTAGCAGCTATGCCTTTAGTTACTCACTTCAAGTGTCTTGGAATCACCCTGACTCTCATTTTTCTTTTATACCTTACTTCTAGTTGATCATTTTTGCCTCCATCTTCCATGTATATGCACAATTCGACCATCTCTCACCAGCCCCTTCCAGCCATCTGGTCCTAACCATCTTGATCTTTCAATCTGGCTTAGTGTGATAGTTTCCTAACTGGTCTCTTTGATTTGACTATTGCCATAAATATAGTCTGTGCTCAACCCAGCAGGCAGAGTGGCTCTTGAAATACCAAAAAATTAAAATTACTTCTATGCTCAGAATTCTCCATCAGCTTACTCTCTTACTCAGAGTTAACTCCCAAGTCTCCTTGCCAGGATCCCCGTTCTCCACCGTTACCTCTCTGACTTCATTCCTCATTTCTCTCTGCTTGACTTCTGCTTATGCCACAAACCTTTTTTATTGGTGGTGGGGGGGGAGTTAGGTCTAGCTCAAAATGGTTTTGTAAAATTTTGTGTAGACTCTGGAATTTTAATTATTATTGCTCAATAAACGTGTAAGAAATAGGGAGGAAATAACTTACTTGAATAGAATTAAAAAGCTAATAAACTTTGCAGGTCATCTCAGAGATATGCATAATACCTTGCTCTACCATTAACCATTGATCTACAAGGTGTGGCCAAATACCCCTAAATTGTCTATTTTTTAAAAAAAGTATGTCTTTATTGATTTCAGAGAGGAAGGGAGAGGGAGAGAGAGATAGAAACATCAATGATGAGAGATTCATTGATCAGCTGCCTCCAGCACGCCCCCCACTGAGGATGGAGCTCACAACCTGGGCATGTGCCCTGACCAGGAATTGAACCTCGATCTCCTGGATCGTAGGTTGATGCTGAACCACTGAGCCACACCAACTGAGCCTAAATTGTCTATTTTTATAGTAAGGGGAAAATGTCTTTCTTGGTCCATGTATACATATGTACATTCATTTATCCTAAGAATATTGAAGAACATAGCCACTTTCAGGTTTATTGGTAGTGTGAGAAAGACTAGTACTTTCACTTAGACTTTGGAATTGAAGAGAGGCCTTTTAATTAGCTTGTGCTGATGTTTCATCTGTGTTTGCTGTTTCAAACTGACACTCATTCTTAAGTGGCAACCTAAGTTTCATTGTACAGTCTTGAGAACACAGTCTATCTTGCTCAAGAATGCTGGGTGCAAGAAGGGAAAATCTGGGAGTTGAACAAAATAGCCTCTGCACAGAAAATCATTTATTATTAATAAACAGATATCTATATTTCAGTCCTAGGCATTTCAAAATCCTTGACTTTGCACCTGCTTTTCTCTTTATATTTTTAACCAAGAGTTTTTCTTAACGAGTTCAATGCAATATGTGTATGTCTAAAAGTAGCTCTAAAAACACAAAAATAATTTGAGACAATTCTATGCTGTCATCATGTAAAATTACTCTCTGTATCTCAAATACATTTCTCTCTCCCCTAAGAAATTAAACACAGACGTGAAATATAAATGAGTATGTGTTTGCTGTAATGCTACTTGACATTTTAGTTGTAATGAAGAGGACTTCTAATGTTAACCAACATTACTTAGAAATATAGAGTGCTTTAAACATGAAGTGTAATAACAATGCTGAGTAGATTAGGTACATTCATTAATACATCTCGTGTATTAAAGGTTTCTTCCTGAATGCTGTATTATTAAGCAAGTTTGTGATGCCTACTACATGAATCTTGAGAGTTCTGTTATGCTTGTTCTGTAGATATTACTCCTTCTAGGATATTGTGGCGTTGGTGATAGGTGTCATGGTCTAGGTTAGCAGCGCTGAGAAAGGCACCACACTGGGGTGTGAGGTGCCTTGAAGGTGTGGTTTTTCAAGAAGCAAATCTGCCTACTGGGTTTGATTTTGGTTATGTTAGTATTTAATTTTTCCCCAAAATGGACATGGTTTACTTTTTGCTGGTTATGAGAACTTAATAAATGTACATGAAAAAATGTTTTAGATAACACTGAAAAATGTGAAGAAAAATTTTCTCTCATCTGAGCACCCAGAGGTAGTAACTGTCTACACTTTTTAATGTACATCTTCTTTTAGAAAATCTTCTTTTTCTTTGCCCCTCTCTCTCTCCCTTTCTCTCTCCCCCCTTCTTCTTTCTCTCTTTCTCTCCTCCCTCTCTCTCTCTCTATATGAATTGCCTATATATTATGTAAGAACCATGTATATCATGTGGGAATTATTTATATATGCACACATGTGTTTGTATAGATTTTTATTAAAGAAAAATGAAATCTATTATACTGTATATACTATATGAACCTTCACTCCTTCACCGCATACCTGCACCAGGACTTAATGTGATTTTTCCTTTCCACTTTTGCATTTCTTTTAGGTGAAAAATAATATCATCCTACTAGTTTGCTTTTTTAAAAATTAGTAGAATTGAAAATATTTAGTTTACCAATTGGTCATTTAAAATTTTTCTTTTGTAAACTGACATTCAAGTTTTGCTCCTTTTTTGCTTGGATCTTTTCTTATTCATACATGAGAACATTCTAAGGAAAGTAGCCCTTTTTCTCATATATGTTGCAAATGCTGTTGTTCAGTTTGTAGCTTGCCTTTTGATGTTGATTATGGTGTTTTTTGAAATAGAAAGTTTATAATTTTTACATAATATTATTTATTATTAAAAGTCTATAACATGATTTTTACCTGTGTTGATTTTCTCAGAAAGAAATTTATTTTCTCCCATGTGTTCAACATTGTGGGTAAATCTGAGGAGTAAGACATAGACCATACATAGAATTCAGTAAGGGATTTAAAAAAATTCCCTCTCTCTCAAGATTCTTTATATTCTCATTCCCTAAGGAAGAAAATGTATTTTGGGAATTTCTCTATTATTTTCTCTTGTATCTCAATTTAGTTATAATTTTAGAATTATAGTGAAACTCTCAGAATGGAGTAATGATAAATCATTATCTGCAAATCTGGAAAGAATGGAAAAATCGGTAGATTTTAGAGTGTTCAATTTACTACTCTGTTAGACTGACATCTTTTACTAAATAGTCTATCAGAAGCCACAATGAACATATTTCAGGAATTTATATCTGAGATTTTGAGACTTTTTTATTGTGAATGATCATGACATTTCTTAGAATGAATTTTATCCCTACTCCATTGTGTAAGAATTTGTACATGGTTAAAGATAATCATGATGTGCTTTTGTGACAGTTTCATCTTCCAAGGATCAAATAGAAAGAAAGCTAAATTGAATATACTACTAGTTCATTTTAATGTCATTTTGATGATGAAAATGGAAGTCACATGACTTTATGGAACTCTATGGACCCTAATTTTGATTGGCTTAGATGTTCCTAGATCTACTGAGTAGATTCCTTCCCTTTCCAGATTGGACTGATGTGGAGATTGGAACAGAATTAGAAGTATTGTCTGAATGTGCTTTTCTTGTTTCTCCGGCCTCAGACTAAGGTTCCAATTTAAGTCCATTTGCTATATTACATCTCCCCTCAACCACTGTGGCTAGATGTGATTTTTCACTGCTGTCAAATTCTCAAGTATTTTTGGTACTTAATTATATGTTGTCTTGTGTTGATATTTTGAATATTATTTAAAACATTTCCCAAGTGATGCACATATATAACAGATACACAAATATGAAAATGTTTTTTTTAGTTTTCATATGCATATTATGCATGAAAGTAATCAGTATACATAGTCTGCTTTTTGCTTCTATGAATTTTATGGTACTATACAGTCTTTATATTAATTTTTCTAATTTCCATAACATTCTTATCAGTAAATGCATTATACTTTATTTAATCTTTCTCTTAATAGTTAGCATTTAGGGTTTTCCCCCATTTTTTATTTTCATAGTATTTTGAATGGCATAGCAATGAATATATTTCTACCTAAAGATTTTTCCATATTTTGTATGATTTCTTGATTCCAAGAATCTGAATTACTGAGCCAAAGGTAATGAACAGTTTTAAGTCTCTTAATGCTTATTTCCAAATTTCTTTCAAAAGAATTCTACTGATACCATATGGAATTATATTCTCTGAAAACCACTGACATTGCTGAGTATCATCATTTTTTTAACAGAAAATGACAATATTTGAAACTTTCTCTACTAATAAATTTGATCCTTTTACATATATTCTTTTATAAATTATATTTACCTCTAATGAATTTTTAGTTTTTTGACCTTTCAAAAATTAAATCTTGTTTTTCCCACTGAACATGTGTACAGGCTCTGTCAAAAGAAAACATCCATTCAGTGTATTAGTTTGTTATAGCTGCTGTAACAAAGTACCACAAACTGGGTGGCTTAAACAACAGAAATGCATTGTCTTACAGTTCTCAAGGCTAGAAGTCTGAGATTAGGATCTTGGTAGATTGGTTCCTTCTGAGAGTTATGAGGGATAATCTGTCTTCTATGTCTCTCTTCCAGCTTCTGGTGGTCTTCTGGCAATCTCTGGTTTGGCTTGCATATGCATCACCTGGATCTCTGCCATCATGTTCACATGGCACTCTCCGAGCTGTGTGTATGAGTCTACAAATTTCTGATTTTTATAAGGGCATTAGTCATATTGGATTAGGAGCCTATCCTACTCCAGTATGATCTCTTAACAAATTATATCTGAAATGACCCTATTTGCAAATAAGTTCACATTCTTGAGATATAGACAGTTAGGACTTCAATGTATGAATTTTAGGGGGACCTAATTCGACTCATAACATTTAGTAATTTGATAATGAATAAAATTGATTATCAAATTTATTCATAAATTTATTGATTTATTTGAGCAATGAACATTTATGTAGTGATTCCTACAATGTTAAGCAGAGATGAAAGAGACAGTTCCTGTCCTCATGGAGCTGAAAGTTGTGTTCACTCAGGGAAGTCTAATGCGAGGAGGAGGCAGGGAGGGACATTCTCAGGTGCCCGTGGCATCTGAAAGGGGAGATTCCTGAGGTCAGACTTTCCAACTGAATCTTTTTCACAAATGCTGTTCTAGGTATTTTCAAGTCTAACTAAGGAAACATTTGGGTTATAAAAACAGCCTAGTCTAGTTTTTTAAAATTAATTTTATGAAGTACAGTTTATATATAGAGAGTAAAATGCACAGATCTTAAGCTTACATTTGGATGAAGTGTGATAAATGTGTGCACCCATATAAACAGCACAACAATTAAGATATAGAACATTCCCACCACCTCAGAAATTCCCTTAGAATCCTTTTCAGACTCTCCTTCTTCCCCTGCCCTGGACAAACACTTTTGTGATTTCTGTCGCCAGAGCTTAGTTTCGTTTATTCTGGCATTTTATGTAAATACAATCACACAACATTGACTTTCTGTGTCTTCTGCTTTTGCTCATCATGATTTTTGGACTGAGCCTTGTTGCTGCATGTGTCATGAGCCTGCTTTTTAGTGTTGAACACTAGTGCATTGTATGACTATACACTTGAGCTTCCCATTCTCCTGTGGGTGGCTTGGCTTGCTTCCCAATATTGCCCATTATGAGTAAAGCTGCTGTCAACATTTTTGTGCAAGTCTACTTGAGGACATATGTTTTCATTTTTCTTAAATAAATAGCCAAGGGTGGAATCGCTGTGTCATAGGGTCAAGGTATGTTTCACGTTATAAAATATCGCCAAATAGTTCTCCAAAGGGTTTGTACTTTTTTACACTCTTACAACATGTGAGAGCTGCTTTATGTCTTGCTAATGTTTGATATTCTCAGTCTTTTGAAATTTGGCCATTGTATCGGGTAGGAAATATCTCACTGTGGTTTTAATTTGCCTTTTCTTAATGACTAATGGTGTTGAGCACCTTTTCCTATGCGTGTTGGCCAATCTTACATCTCCTTTTGTCAAGTGTCTGTTCAAAGTGTCTTTTGTCCATTTTTTAAACCCAACGTGTAGACCTACCCTGGAGTTAATTTCTACTGATTGCATTTCCCCCCCCTCTGAGTATGAATCAAACTTTCTTGTTTTAAGCAATATTGTTAATTTTTGGCTGAATACAGGAGGACATTGTTGTAGCTACCCTAGATTCTATCACATTCTTTTTGAGAATTACTGGCTTTCTGTTTCAGTCAGTAGTTAAGTTACCTGGAATCTAACTGCAAACTTCATCTTCTTCAATGCTTGTTATTGCTTGTATCTCTGTTCTGTTCTTATTTCACCTTGGAGTATGATGTTAAGTGAGGGGGTTTATATTGTTGCCTTTTTTCAGATTGAGGACGTTTTCTTCTATTTCACATTTGCTAAGTGTTTTTGCTTTTAATTACAAATAGGTGTGAATTGTTCAAAAGCTTTTTCTGCATTTATTGAGCTAATTATATAGTTTTTAATTTTAGTCCTTTAACATGGTCAATTACATTGATTTTTAAACATAAATCAACTTTCTTCCTGGGATAAACCCCACTTAGTTGTGATGTATTTTTTTATTTTCCATATTCTTGAATTTGATTTACTAAAATATTTTAAGACTTTTTGCACCTGCTCATATGAGAGCTATTTTCTGTAGTTTTCTTTTTTTTGAAATGTCTTTGGTTTTGATATCAGGGTAGTTCTGGCCTCATAAAATAAATTGGATAATAGTCTGTCTTCTTGTGTTTTCTGACAGAGTTTGTGTGTAAGATTAATATTGTTACTTCCTTAAATTTTGATGGAATTTACCTGTGAAACCCTGGGGATATGATGTTTTCTTTGTGGGAAGATTTTAAATTTTAAATACAATCTCTTTAACAAATGTAAGGTTATTAAGATATTCTATTTTTCCTTATGTTAGTTTGGGTAAGATATGTTTAAAGTGATAGAATAATTGCTGTAAATTTAACTTCAATTAATTCTATATCATGGGCATGAAGATTATAGGCAGCATAGAGATATCCTGCGGCATAAAGTCCTTGTGGTTTTTTTTAACCCTCACCTGAGGATATTTTTTCTATTGCTTTTCAGAGTGGAAGGGGGAGGGACGGAGAGTGAGGGAGACAGAGAGAGAGTGAGAGAGAAACTTCGATGTGAGAGAGACACATTGACTGGTTGCCTCCCGCATGCGCCCCAGCCAGGGGCTCGGGGGCTCTGGAAGCGAGCCCACAACCCACGTACATGCCCTTGACCAGGAATCAAACCAGACACCCTTGGGTGCGTGGGCCCGCACTCTAACCACTGAGCAACACTGGTCAGGGCTAAAGTCTTTGTTCTTTAGTTGTCAAACCAAACTCCTAAAAACAGCACTTTAATTTGAAGGTGGAAGCATAGTTATATATTTCACACAATTGTACTGCATAAGTCTTTTTTGCATAGTCTCTGCCTTTTCAGACATTATATGTGAAATTTTGCCTGTACTATTGACATATTGACCATATATGTCAATTATGAATCATTTCTTTTAAAAATATATTTCTCCAATTATCTCATATCAAAATGATGTATGGTATAGTTAGGTAGCTTGTATTTTTTGACTTTTTTCTCTTTTTATACTGGTGTACATGTGTGTTTTTCCAATTATAATGTAAACTTGTAAGCAAGTATAGTTTTGTTTTTTTTTGTTCTGGGATTATAGTAGGTCTCAATAAATATTTACTTCAATATTTTTCATTTTAGATGTTTCTCAGCATTTGAAACATTTAAAAGTCTACCCTTTTAGTTTCTAAAGAACAAAATAATTTATTTTAAAATTTAATGGATCATAAAATATCACTTTAAAAAACTACTATGAAACCATTGAAATTTTTAGTAGCTCTTTTTTGTTCACTCCAATTTTCCAAACAAATTTTGGAAACCATTTATATTCAGATCAATTAAGCACATACTACAAGAAATAAGAATAAAAAAATATTTATAATTATTGAAGTTGGTTGTTGGAGAAAAGTGGGTCATTATACTATTCTCTCCACTTAGGAATATGTTTGAAAATTTCTATAATGCAAAGTTTGAAAATGCCCAGCATGAGTGCATGTATGAAAACTCAAGGCGATGGAGAGACTGTGTCTTGTCATTGAGCATTTCTGTCTCAAGAAATATTTCTGAACACGGGTGGATCTGTGTTTTGTGGCCTATAGCTAATATAATTTGGAGGGGGAGAATCTCTTTTAGAAAATACTATGTGGACAACATTTAGTAGGAAAGGGAATGTTTATCTAGAACAGAAGAAGAAATCGCTTCAAGCTATTTAAGGAAGCTGACAAATAATAAACATTATAACAATAGTAAAATATTAATGAACTGCCTTCTCTATAGATTTTTCTCCCTACATTTTTGACTTTATTTTCTTTGACTCTTTATGTGACAATGATTTTGTAATACTATGTTCTATAGAAGGAATAAATGATAACTTTGCTTTACTTTTGAAATGTTTGATTACTTTTTATTGATATTTTAGAAAAGCACTTTTAAGTTTCATAATTTGTATTTGTACCATAATCAATAATTTTAGGATAGTTTTACCTATTTAAATATTTATTTGAATCTTATTTGGTTTTCCAGATTCAAAATTTGTTTCTCATGCAAACAAGCCTACCCTTAAACAATAAACAGGAATTAGTATTTAACTTCATAAAAGTATACCTCTGGGAACATTTTTAAAACCTGAAATTTGGCTGTTAATAAATCATAACTATTGAAAGTGACTGATTCTTTGTGCTGTACATAATAGTTGTTTTTTTTTTTCAGGCAAAATATCAAAGACAATAATGGGTAAATCTCCTCATGTGATTATTTTCTTTCTGGAAACTAGTGAAGTTGAAGAGAAATTTAAAAATCAGAAATGAAAATTTATGACTTGTACTAGTTCAAACCAATGATTTACCCTATTTAACATTTTCTCTGGAGGACATCATAAAAGATAGCTTATCCGCTCACAAAGAAAGGGATGTGCCCCCAAACATCTTAGTTTTTATTAAGGTCACATTGTGGGGCAGTTTTCTATGAATTCAGGTGAAAATTTTTTGATAACTCTTTATGATATTTTCAACCTGGGCTTCCTCTTTATGCAATGGTTTCTTTATATTTCTGACCCTCTCTATAGAGTAAATTATGAATTGAGAACAATTCCATATTTCCAACTCCATATTCTGCACAGTTTTGGAAAGGTCACATGTAACTGCTTAGAACAGCTGCCAACACACTAGGGCTGCTTATTATATGCATGAGTTGAGCAAGTCGTTCAGTTTCTCTCAGCTCTAATTTCTTCCTCCACAAAATGGGGATATTGAAGCACCTGCTCTGACTACCTGAGATTTGCCATGAGAATAAGTGTCATAATGTAGGGGATGACAACTGTGAATTAAAAAGTGGAACCCAAGTGTTATCCTTATCGTGATTGTTATTACTGACACTTTCCCTTTAAGACTGTGAGCTCCTGATTGGCTCTGAGGATATTCATGACTGATAAAAATCTGACATTCTTTTGCTCTCTGTTCCAAACCTTCAGTTGATTCTCTCTATATGCCTTTCCTATGTTTTGAAGTTATCCTGTCAGCTTTAACTTTTAACTGTAAGACTCACATTCCCAAATAATCATTTAATTCATTCATGTATTCATTTAAAGGTAGTATTTATTGAGAGTATTTGTAAAACCAGGTGCTGTGCTAGGCTCTGAGAATTGCTGTGATGAGCAAAATTAGGGTTTTTTTCCTCTTGGAGCTTACAAGTATAGTGGGGAAGTAGGAACTAATTAAATAATGCTGAAAAAAGGAAACCAAGGGAAGGGGTGTGAGGCAAGGAGCCTGGTGCTCCAACTTAGCTGGCCTGGAGAATTATTTTCCAGCTCAGGACTTTAGCTGCAATCCAGAGGATGAATAATTTCTATTTTCAGAACTCTGGCTGTTTGTGCTGTTGAGAATCAAGGTGTGGAGTGATGGGCCTTTCCCCAGAACAGTTTCACTTCTGCTGGAATATACAGGAGGCCCAGAATCTAGTTCGGGGCGAGGGTGGGGTAGAGAGCAGATTGCATTGTGTACAAAAGCAGGGGGAGTTTGAGGTACAGGCCTGGTTGGGAGGCAGGAGGAAGGAAAGAGGAGCCTCAGCGACCTGGCAGCGAGCCCTGGACATGAAGGACAAGGTGGCTTGGGAAATTCCCTCTTTGGGGACAGGATATTAAATTTCTGAAAACAAATTTCTGATTGGCTTGTTTGAACGTGTTTTCTAGTCAAGATTGTACTTAAATCTTTGCTCTTCACAAATTTGACACCGAATTTGGACTGAATCTATAATGTTTTGGATGGGTTGACAAAAAGAGACTAGGGTCCAGTGAGGGCAGAGAGGACCAGAAAGAGCAAAGGTTTGGGGTGGGTGATACCGGAGGTGAGAGAAAGTCCCTGCCTCAAAAAAATAAGGCTGTACTTTTCAAAAGCCGTGCCAGGTTCCCTGCCTCGGGCTTCTCTGCGGCGCTGGGGGCCTGCATCTTCCGGGGCTCCACCTCCGACCTGGGTGGGAGCGCTTGCCTGGTACCCACTCTCCTGGGCACGCTCAGGTGACCTGGCCTGGGGGCTGAGCCCTGGAGGAAGCTCAGTAGCACTGGTGTGTGCCTGCGTGTGTGCGCGTGTGTGTGCGTGTGTGCGTGTGTGCATGTGTGCGCGTGTGTGTGCATGTGTGCCTGCGTGTGTGTGTGTGTGTGTGCGCGTGTGTGCGTGTGTGCGTGTGTGTGTGTGGTGGGCTAGGTGGGGAGCACTTTTTCTTTTCTGAGACAGCCTTTCCCCATAACAGTTCCTAGGAGTGAGGCTGTAATATACGTGAGCAACTGCCCTGCCCTCTAATTCTAAGCAAAATCAAGCAGAAAACTAACTTTCAGGTTTCAGAAAAATCCACCAGGGCTGGCAGAGCCTTTCTTTTGTTTTCTGACAAATAGCTTGTTGACACTGAAAACAAAAGGTGTATTTTCTGGCACTGCTTCTGGCTTTCCTTTTCACAAGAACAAGCTGCTTTGGAGACATGCTCAGCTTCTACCATTTCAAAATCCAGTGGGTGGCGTTTCTCTGGGTTATAAACAGCCTCCAGTTACTAATGCTGGCATTATTATTGGTAATTATTAATGATAGCTATGTTGAGGGGGTAGCTGGATGCACAGGGTGTAACTATTTTTTAAAAACGGAAAGGAAAAGGAGAATGTGTGTGTCCATTCTGACCTTTAATGGACTCTGTCTCATCTTTTGTCTACCATGGGACATCTTCATTCAAACCCCTAAAAAGTCAGTGAAACTAGTGTATATCTGTGATGGTGCTTTGGACACACACCACACACACACAAACACAGTGTATCCCCATATCCACATCTCCCTATATATGTGTGTCTCTGTGCCATATGGATTAAGATTAGATAGATTTGTTCTTCATTGTGTTTGCCAGGTGTGAACAACAATTTCATTTAAACAGTTTGAATTTTATATGGATTTAAGAGATACCTATGAAGAGAACCTACATAAATTATTCTATTGTAATCAGAAATATTTCTATTGTATGTATAGTTATTTTCCACCCAACGGTATTCTTCCTGTTAAACAGATTGCTCACTTTTCTTTGGCTGAAGAGCCAGGGCCCCTTCTTTGAAGGATACTTGCAGCTTCTGGTGTTTTGCATTTCCGTCCATAAACATCAATAATAAAAATGAGTGAAGTTGGTGGACATTGTTTATTTCTTAATTAGAAAAAAAATGCTAGTAGATCCTGGCCAAGCTGCAGTTGAGAAATCTGGGCATTGGCTTCAGTCCTAGTGTGGATTATGATTCTCGCTGTGTTCTCCTCTCAAAGCTTCTGTCCAATTTGTCTCCACAGCTCCATTTATTCTCCTGATTACTTTGACTTTATGAACACACAGGAAAACCCTCTGAAATTCCACCTACCACGTATCACTGCTCACTAAGAATGATTTTAAAAATGCACTCTTCCCCTTCCTTATTTTGCTTCCTTTTGTTTTCTCCTTTGCACTTATCACCTTTGAACACATATAATTACTCGTTTATTTTGCTTATTGTGTGCCATTCTGTCTTATGTGTGAGCTCCACAAAAGCAGGACGTGTTGTCTGTTCCATTTACTGCTGTATTTCTGCAAGTGAGAATGGTGCCTGGCACATAGTAGGTGCTCAATAAATAATTGTTGAGTGAAAAATGAATGAATGAATTTTATGGTGGTGGGCTGTGGTTTTATAGCTTCGTCACCAGCTGCTGTGTGAACCTGGAAAAAACATTCAGCTTTATTGAAGGAGTTGAATATTTTCTGTCACAGGCATCATTGGGAATTTAATGAAACATCAGGTACCCCTCCCCCCCCAAAGTGCATTTACAATATTAAAACACATTTACAATAAGTTTCAGAGATGTACGCATGGACCCTCATAAAAATTTCTTTCCAGCTCTAAAAGTCTGTCTTCCCCTCATGGGAGAATTCTTTTTTGCTTTCACACATTACACACTTTCACCTCTTAAATTTGTTCATTAAATATTTTTAAAAGAACAAGTCATTTTTTCTGTCTTTTTTTCTGATGAGCCTAAAACTTAAAATACTCTACTTTGGAATATCTTAACATCCTCTTAATGTACTTGTCAAATTTTGCCGAAGATCTGCTCCCATGGAGTTAGTTTCCACGTGGAGTCACCTGTAACCAGCAAAGAACTACATTTTCTTGCTTTTCCCTTTAATGGACCCTCCTGCCCACCACCCCCACCTAACCCATCTATTTACAGAGACCTGTGGCTCTTCACCCTTGTCCTTCATTTCTTTGAATTTCTCATCTCTTCCAAATCCTCATTCAAAGTGTATTTTCTTTAAGAAGCCTTCCTTCATTTCTCTGAATGCACACCCTTGACAATTACATGCTGCTTTTGTTTTTGTCTTACCATTTTCTTTTTGACTTATTACTCAGTTAAAATGGTCTTTCATGCCTTCCTTGGCTCACTAAGATTCTCAAAGGAATAGAGACATACTCTTCTTTTACCCTGCTGCTTTGTTATCTTTTCTCCGTATAGTTAGTCTGAAATAAATGTTACTGACGCATTTCAACCTAGAAGCTACATGCACGGCTATCTCAATAATACCAGGTAGGGTAGTTTGAAGGTTAAGATATGTTTAAGATGTTTACCATGGCTTTTGGGGGATAAAGGATTTAATGATGCTAAGGGATGACATAGGGCATCATTTAGTGTTAAAATAATCGGCACTGCGCTGAAACATAGACGTAAGTCCCTGGTTTTGCCGGTGTCTGTTCTGATGGTGGGTACATGTGCTGTATCAGTCATAAAATATTTTTAAAAAGAACAGTAGCTCCTTGTTTTTCTTTTTGTAAGAGAAACCTGGATCTGGGAAATGCTGAATGGGCTGCCAAGTCCAAAGTATGCTAGTATTAACCCACCTTGAGCGGGCTGCAGACAGACGACCAGCTAACTGAACTCAGTGTTTGGCCTTGCTTATGCCGTTAAGGTCATTCCCAAAGAACTAGTTATTGTGTACATCTTTAAAAGAGTGCTCAGTGCCTGAATACAGCAAGATGAGATATCATTCCTGATGCTGGGAATTAAAATTCCTTAAAATTAAGTAAATTTAAAAATTGCTTTTATTTTTTTCTTCCTGGGGCTAGAAAGAAAATTATTTATGAAAGGAGATAACTTTTTTGGGGGGGGGGTGGCTAGGAAACTAAGTGGTCTGTCATGTCTGAAAATAGTGCCCCATGTGACTATTAAAAAAAAATACCACTACTCAAGAGCTTATGATAAAAGGAACAGAGTGTACCTGAGCGGTGTGTTGTGAAGTTAGGTATTTTCCCAGGTTATGATCAGGTTCTCTCACAAACATGCAGCGTTGTAGCTTCCACACCAAGGAAAGTACCAGTTTATCTACCTTATTTCTTCTCTAAGGGAATTCCTTAAAATTCCTCCTTAATGATGACCGTAAAGTAACAACAAAAATCTTTATCAAATGGCACCAGCAAGGAGCTTCCTGGTTTCTACGTGACTGCAAGTTGTAGCTCAGAGACTGGACCTGACAGTGTCACTTTACCACACATTCTTTCTTGTGTGAAACCCTGCTGTGCTTGTGTTTTGGAGTACAGAAAAGTCAGTTTCATTTATGATCTTTACATTCATAGCCAAGTGTTCTCTTTGGGAGAAGAGAGAGGTCAGATTGGAATCTGTGGTCTGAGGCCAATTAACATTGGAATCTGGCCTGCAACTGGACAGGAGCAGATAGGACTTCTCCCTTTAGCACTTTGCACTCCAAGCTGTGTGGTCAGCACAAGTAAAAGATTAGGCCAGAACGCAGGCACTAGCAACATTCAACAGTCAGTAAAACCAAAAGACTGCATGAAATGCCTGCATTGAGGTACAGTGTATTAACTCTTTCATCAACAAGTATTTAGTTAAATGCTACAAAGGTATACATGGCCTGTAGCAGACTCAGTCTTTGTGCTGGCCAGGTCTACAGTTTGGAGCACATACTGAATAATTGGAAAAAAAAATTTTTTTTAATGCAGCACTAGCTTTTGTGTGTCTCATGCCCAAACAGAGGGGCAGTCACCGAGTATTGTAGACATTCTGGGTAAGCAAGTGTAAGTAGCGCCACTACAAACAGCAGTAAGAGTATGAATTTTGCTGGAACGGAGAGGTGTAGGGAAGATCATGTTGAAGAAATGGTTGGTGTCCAGATGGTGGAGGGCCTGAAATTATGCTGATTTCCCTACATTTTGATCCATATCTATATTCTTTAAATGTTGACACCACGTAAAACAGCATCAATCCTGATGTTTCCTCTAAAGACTCATTTTGCCTTTTTTGTAAAGTGAAAGTTAACCACGTTCCAGCTGCAGTTGGCCTCTTCGGGCTAGTGAGATGGCCCACTGCCACCTGCTGGCCGCAGTCCTAGTCAAGAATGGCAGGCAGGTCACGTGGGAGGAACCTCAACGCACACCCAGGGGGTGAGATCACATGCATATACGCTCCTGTTCCACATGTTGAAAACCAAATATATCATCTCTCCCTTAAGATAGTTTTTTTCCTACAGGTGCTATCTATTGAGCATGAATGTGGACAGGTCCCAAGCATGTTACCTACTTAATTTCTCTTAACCTCAAGACAAGCCTTCAGGGTAATTATTGTTATTCCTCCTAACACATGAGGAGTGCAGGCTTGGGGAGGGAAGCAGCTTTCCCAATAGGTGCCGCAGGGAGCTCTTACCCATACTGTGCTCTGCCTTCCAGCCTGTTGCTGGGGGAACTGTCCTTCAGTCCTTCCGATTTACTTCCCTGGTGTCACTGCTGATCTTCCATCCGGTTCGTGCTCATCCGGAATCACTTTCTTATGTTCCTTTGAGATTTTTCTTTCGTCTGTCAGTCCTCGCTGCCAGAGCTTATAGTACAGGTCTTTAAGATGTAGATTTTTGTAGCATATTCCTGATTTCATTTTTTAAAAAATTTAAATAAATTGTAACATGATGTAAAACTGCACCTTACTATAAACATCTAAATTTCAGAGGATGCAAAGTAAAAAGCAAAACTCCTTTGTCATCGTTTCATCATCTCTCACTAAGCTCCAGAGAAATAAGCACATGTAATTTTTAGCTTGTTGGTTTTTAAAACACAAATAAAACTAGAATATTCCTATTACCCTGCAATTTATCCATTTTCATTGAAAAATATGTCTTGTAGATCTTTCTCTGTCAGCACTACAGAATATATAGACAATAGATACTGGGTCAGTGTTTGCAAAATAAATCAAAACTTAGACTTCAGTCACACACTCCTTGCTCTCTCTTAATCTAAACATTTCTCTCTCTAAGATTATAAGCTATTGCATGTCTTCTCTCTTTTTTGATTCTTAACCAAGATCTCGTTCATGGCAGGTATGACATAGCAATAACTATGATTTTCATTAAGTATTAATAATGTGTGTGTGAGTGTGTGTGTGGTATTATCTTACTAGATAATATTTCACATGTAAGCGCCAAACTGTCATTTATTCTCAGCTGTCTTGTGTACATTTCTAACATCTCGATTATTTCTGTCCATCGGCAGTTCTCAGACTTTAGTGCGCATCAGATTAACATGCAGATTCATGAAAACCAAGATGCAGGGTCCCATCCTCAGAGTTTCTCATTCCGTAGGGATAGGATGAAGCCTACACATTTTCATTTCTAACAAATGATGCTGATGCTGATGCTCCTGGTCTAGGAGTTACACTTTATACCGCCCATGGCTCCCCGATCCCTCCTCGGCACTCACTGTTCACTGCACACAAGGACTATAGCCCAACGAGAGCGATGGAAATGGCTGTGGTGGACAACCAGACCTGGGATGTGCATGCCCTTCCAGAATGGGGACAGCAGGGCCCCCAAAGGCGGAACGGAAGAGAATGACAGTTCTGCCAGTGGCTCAAACCACAGATTAAGGAACAATTTCACATGTGCAGATGGTGGAAAGAACTGTTGTTTGCCCATTAGGCCCTAGGGCAGCACATGCTCTAGTGACTGCAATCAATGGCAGTCGTGTCATCTTTGAATATGAACGATGGCATTACAATGCCACTACATTCAGACAGAAAACAAGTTTTTATCTATGTTCACTTTCTGATGGGAGCTCAGCCAAGTAAAATTCCAGGTGTTGAGTGAGCTGATGTATCCAAATATTTACATCCATTTTGTTGTTATTCTGGATTCAATACTGGTACAATTTGCCTTGTAAAGTCATTGTATCAATCTATTATAGAAGTATACAGAATTGGTGAGTCAGAAAGGATTTTTAAAAGTTATAGAGTTCCTCTTCACAAATGTAGTAAAATTACTATGTCTTTAATCATTCAATTTACAAAAACTGCTTCCTTATACATAAATTGGGCAGAGAAAATGCATCATTTGTAGACTTGATTATCCAAAATACAAATGTAATGTATGTACATAAAACTTATATAATGGAGTATTTATTCTTGAGAATAATGAGCTCTGGGAGATATAATCATACTTCTAAGAATTTGATCTGCTAGATAAATTGTGATTCTTGTAAAGTTTTACATATTTACATTTTGATCAAACATCTTAATGTTTATGCATACTCAGTGTGCTTAGAATCAGGAAAATGTGTGGAATTGATCAGTATATTTGATCCCTGTTGCTTCTTTGCTTGAAATATTTGTGTAAAGAAATCTTGCCGTTTCTGGAAATGGAGTCTAAAAAAAACCTGGGTATTTTTAACTATTCACTTACCTTTTACTAAGCATGCATGCATCCCTAAAAATATAGTGTTTTTATGTTTGCATAAACTTGACATAAATGGCATTATAATGTATGTATCATTCAATTCCCTTTTGCCTTTCAACAATTTAATTTATTTTAAAATATATATCTTTATTGATTTCAGAGACAGGAAGGGAGAGGGGGAGAGAGAGATAGAAACATCAATGATGAGAGAGTCATCATTGATCAGCTGCTTCCTGCACGCCCCCAACTAGGGATCAAGCCCGCAACCTGGGCATGTGCCTGGGAATTGAACTACAGTCTCCTGGATCCTAGGTCGATGCTCAACTGCTGAGCCCTACCCTGCTGCGCAACAATTTATTTTTTACTGCCGTATAGTATTCCTTTTGATCTATAAATAAAGTTATCTATTTTCTTATGATGGACATTTAAATCATTTTCAATTTTTTAATGCTATAATTCTTCAGTGTATTATTCTTGTAATGTATCTCCTTTAGCATAGAGTCTAGAAGTGAAACTGAGTAGTACACGAATATTCACTTTTACTAGATATTGACAAATTGCTCTCTGAATTACTTATGCCTAATTATATTGCCACTGGTATTGCATTAAAGTTCTTTCACATTTTTCCCAATAACTGATTGAGAGTTTTTAATTTTTTGAATGCAAGTTTTAAAATTTCATCCAGCATAGATAGTGTAAAATTGTATTTCATTGTTTTTATACTTAATATACCTAATATTTCTAATTACCAGCACAGATAGAAGCTGTGTTTTTTTTTAAAAAGTAGTTACTGGGTTTTCCTTTTCTTTGAACTGTCCAATTATTCCCTATGTCAATTTTTATACTCTGTTGTCTTTTTCTTACTGATTATATGTCTCTATATAATCTGAATACTAATCCTGTTCTTGGTTATATACTTTGATAATATTTTCTCCAGGTCTGTGGCTTGTGTTTTAATTTTACTTCATGGTAATGTTGTTGTAGAAGTTTTTATTTGTGGTGTAGTAAATATTATCAATCTTTTCCCTTAAGGTTTGTATGTCTTTTTCTTTTTCTTTTCTAAGAAAACATTCTTAGTTTAATATCCTCAGAAAGTTTTAAAATCTGCATTTTTCATTAGGTCTTTAATCTACGTAGAATTATTGTATGCTGTAGGAAGAGTGAATTTATTGTTTTATATGGATCATTAATAGTATCAGCTTCATTTATTGAATAATTTATCCTTTCATCACTAATTTATATGTTTGGGTCTGTTTGAGTTTTTTGTTAAGTTCCAATTTTCTGTAGACTTATTTGCAGTGGTAGAAAACATGCATTTCTGTTTTTCCATGAGTTCATTACATGGCCACCTTGGAATGCTCCCATGCCTTTAATAATTTCAGTTGGACAGACAATAGTCCATGGGCATAAATTTGGCCCCTGCTATTAACCAATGTGGTGCTCAGTAGTATAGCCAACCAAAAGTTGCCAGTTCTCTGACGTATAGAAAATAGTGGGATTGGGCTTTCTACCCCTCTGCATTTAAGCAAGACCATAGGACTTACTTGTCAATGATTTCATTCCTGAATAGAAGCTTTAACTAGAAGCTCCAGGAACAAGCCTGTGATTTGCCACATTTTCCAGTCCTGCCTTGGCAATCATGGAAGTATGGAGGTGGAAATTCTCTGCTAGACACAGAGATGAACATAGAGCAGCGTGCCAGATGACCTTCAATGAACATGTAGCTGAGCATAAAGCAAATCTTAGCTGTTTTAAACCACTGAGGTTTTTGGAGTTGTTTATTACTCCAAAATACCCTGGCATATCTTCACTGATACAGTAAATGTGTAATTTGCAATTTGAGGGTTGGGGAATTGGTTAACAAACACCTTGCATTTGTTAGAAGGTGATATTTATATTTAATGGCTTTTTTTATTGTCAATTCCTCCTCCCTCCTCCTTCCAATTATGTCACTCATATTTCCCAGTACCCATGACCTGCCAAACCAATTGGAACCAATTTTTGATGGCCTGTATTTCCTCTCCCAGTCTGCAGTTCCTCACCCAGCTTGTTTTTCTTTCCTCAAGTCAGCATTTCTTTTCTTGAAGAGTTTACATTGAAAAGATCAATGTTTTACCTAAAATCTTTACCTAAAATCTTTACTGACAAAGATAAACTTTATGACCCTATAGTAAGGGCTTATTAGTGAAAGGGAGCTTTCTCTGCTTCCCCTTATTATCACATTGTTATCTATTGACTTGATATATGTTTTAGACTGGCTCTGACATTTAAAATCATTTGTTGGGGCTGGTTAATCTCATTCTCAAACCTGTGTGTTCAGTATCTGACTCTTATGTTTCTGGAGCATTTATTATCTGAAAGGTAAGAGAGTACAGATAAGAAGTAGGGGTGGCACTAAGAAGATACTTCCTTAGCAGAAGGAGCTTTTTTACATAATCCCTCCATGGATGAAAGTTTCCTTTATGTTAGTAAGCTCCCCCTAAACGTGCAAAATCATCTCATATTATGGTGGGGGTAGGGAAATAAAGGAATTAAAGTTCAGAGAACTACATTTTTAGTTGTTCACACCTTAAAGTGAAATACATGAATCATTTGATTGAGATGTTTGCCTCCTAACATCCAGGAGGTGTTAGGTGAGGCCAAGGACAGTTGGATGGTGATGGTGAGTAAATTTAGAGCATGAAATGTGGTAGGTTTATGTGGTGGGTCCACCCAGAGGCTTTGGATTTGACAGAAGGACATAGACCTCTCAGGATGCAGGTGTGAGAAGGATGTGAGAGCCGACAGCAGCCAAATTCCTGGTCTATAATTTTTTAAAAGACATCCTGAAAAATCATCTTAAGTATCAGAGGCATTTATACCTATAGTGGCTTCACTAAAAGATATCATCCTTGGCTGGATTGCTCAGTTGTTGAGCGTCTTCTAGATATGCCAAGGTTGCAAGTTCAATCCCTGATGGTCAGGGCTCATACAGCAATCAACCAATGAATGCATAAATAAGTGGAACAACAAATCTCTCTCTCTCTCTCTCTGCCCCTCTCTCTAAAATCAATTAAAAAATATTAAACATTATTGATGTTAGAATACTTTCTTGTCACACTTCCTGCTCCTTAAAAAATGAATGTGACTGGTTAATTGAAGTTTACATTTCTCTCTTTTTAGGTGGTTCTTTGGAGCAATCAAGAGAGCAGATGCAGAAAAACAACTATTATATTCAGGAAATCAGATGGGTGCCTTTCTAATCAGAGAAAGTGAAAGCGAGAAAGGAGGTTTCGCCCTTTCAGGTATGGGCATTGTTTTGTGTAATTTAAGTATGGGTTTTATAGTCTGTAGTCATAAATCTACTGTGTAAACATGGACATGTTAATTTTAAATTTGCCTTATTTCTTATATTCACAACAGTACCAAAATTATATATCCTGAGCCACTCCAGAGTAATATAAAAATTAGCAAGACATTTCTGTATATGGCTAGAAGTCTCTGTAAACAGTTTCAAATACATGCACTCTAGATAGGAAATAAAACACACACACATAAGGATCTGGCCGTGTTTTCTCACTTGCATTATCAAAGATCCTATCCGTCTAGGGAAGTAATAAGCAAGAAGCAAAAACTACACTGCTGTCAAAATTGATCCTGCCATAATATATTTTCTTTGTTTGCATTTCATTTGTCTTTGCCTGGTAAAAAGAAAATGAATCGAAATGCTGGATGCAAATGCATTTAATTAACTCCATGACATGCAACATTTTGTCAAATGTAGTTTTCTAGCTGAGAGCCAAGTCCGTGTTTAATTTACACTGCTCGAGGGAAGAAGCTCAGAGGCCTGAGGACGATCTTTAGGAGTGACAGGTGCAGGCCCAGGTCTGCTTTCACAAGCCCCTGCCCCCGGTGTATGTTCCTTGCTGCAGGATGTCCTTTCTTAAAGATCACTCCGGGCCGTGTCATGTGAGGCTTTCTTCTTGTCTTTCTCTGATTTCTGTATTGTCTAATCATTTGTGTTATTAGCCCCTTTAAAATAGCTACCTTGTTTCGCCAACTAGACCTACGCCTTTTGGGAGAGGAGGTTTTGCCTCCTTTGTCCCTGTCGCCCTGCAGCATGACACCCGGGCGCCTGGGGGGCTCGCGGGGCTGCAGCCGGGACAGCCCGCGGGGCACCGTGTGGAAGCGGCCCTGGGCCCGCGCCCGCAGCTCTGACCCGACCCGACCCAGGCCACGCTGTGTGTGTTTGCGACCCGTTTTCTTCTTCATACCGATGGTCCCAAGTATCAGGGCAGGTGGATCGGAGCTGAAGGGAATTAAGGGCCGTGGTGCCGACGCATGGTTTTCAGGCTCCCTCCTTCGTTTCTGCCGCTTCTGACACTGAGTCAATATGATCTTACAGAATGGTGTGACTTCAGCGCCGCCCCTGCCCACTTAGACAGCGCTGTTCTGATTGCCATTCTTGAAATGTTACCAAGAATGATGTGCCACCGACCTTTCTAATTTTGTTTGTACCCAGGGTGATACAATTTTTAATGACCAATGTGTGATGGGCATTAGCCACTCAGAACTGATGCCCGACAGGGCTGGGCCTTCCCACCAGTCCACACCTGTATACACTCAGGTGACATAAGTGAATGTTTTATCATGTATAATAGCTTTTTTTCCTGACTACAAAAGTAATATAAACATTTTCTTAGAAACAGGAAAGTTCAAAGAAGAATAATTTGCAGTATAACCTTCTGAAGATACATTTTAATACTGAAATACCTTTCTGGCAAGCTTTTCTCTATGCTTAACTTCTAAGTATATTAATTTAAACAAACTCACACAAACCCAGAAAAACACACACAGATAACAAAATTGAGATCATCTTGTAAATAAAAATATATAAATATATATGTGTATGTGCATATATATGTATGTATATATGTGCATGTGTATATATACACATGTATGTGTATCTATATGTGTTTGTGTGTATAATATGGACCTAGGCTTCTTTTTTCTTGTCTCTCAGTATCCTGTGAACATTTTTTTATTATTTTTAGAAGCCACATAACTTTTCATTGTATGGGTGTGCCATCATTTATTTAACCTATTTCATATTTTATGTATTTTAATTATTTCCATTTATTTTGCTTTTACATGATGCAATAAATGTTTGAAGCTTTAAAGATTTCCACAAGAATACTATATTCAGAAAAAGAAAACAGAGCATTTTGAAATCTCCTAGTCTAATGACAAGAAGAGCTGTGAGAGAGCTGGAGATATTAAATGCATCCACGTTTGTTTATTTGCCTTTGCCAATATTTACATATCAAGTTAGATAGTCATTATCTAGCCAAAAGCTAGATTAAATGTTTTAGATTAGCGTTAAAATATAGAAGAGTCATATTTCCTGGAGGAAAACAAACTAAAAGTAGAATTAGCTGAGTCCTATCTTTGCATAATGCCCAAGCTACAGTTGACTATTCTGAAAACTCTTGAAGTGGAATATTATGGGGCAGAACAGTTTTGTAGGCTTAGAACAAAATTGCAAGGATATTGGCTGTTATGTGCTGAGAATACTCTAGCACTTGCTTATGGATTTACTAAGCTTCGTAGCCTTTACTTGGATACCAGCGTGTCATTATAGATTCTTTTTCAATGAGGTCAAACAATTTAGAGCCTTTCAAACAAATTATCTGACTGCTGTGTATTCACTAGGGGACAAAGTAAACGCGGACAATTATGTTCTACTCAAATTCTCTTTTTAGCCAGGAGGAGGGTTATGCAGGAGAAAAATGGAAAGGAAAAGGTCTTCTGTACATCTACATTCAACCGACAGACAACCCAACTGCTGACTGTTGAATACTACTAAGGATCTTCAGCTAGACCACTCAGGGATTCATTTCTTGGTGCAGTTGTCTCCTGAATCAGTCAGAATTGATGGGCTTCAGTTTTGCTGACTGCTGAGTTGCTAAGGAAAGGCAGATATCTCTTTTCTGTCTCTGCCTGTCTTTCCCACGTGAGTTTTCCTTAGAAGCATTGTCTTGATTCCTTGGGCGGCCACGGCTTGCGGCTGTCAGGAAAAAGCTTATGATTTACTGAGGCTGGGACGGGGCACTCCAGAAGCAGCAGCCCGAAGTTGGGGTGGGTGTTAATTGGCTTGTGTGGTCCTTGCATGGCTGTGGGCTCTTGTGAGGTCTGCGTAGATCTCAAAAGAGAGCTGGGGCCTTGACACCTCTCATAACGGCAAGACACTAATTAGCTGTGAGTTACAGCCGTGCTTTTGGATATTACATATTATATGTGGCAGCCGGAGAATCTGTCTTCATTAGATTCATGACAGGTAGTTTTAGTGGCCCTACTGTTATTTGTCATTGGTAGTGAATTGTTTTTCTGATGAAAAATATAAAATTCTGACTTCATGTAAAATGGTTTGGCTATTTCTTCACTTCAGTCAATTAGTTTAAAGGAAATTATTATTGTCATCATTAATATTAATTTGATGCTTGGCATCCTATAAGCATTTGTATTATTGTTTAAAGTACACTTTAAGGAAAATGAACTTGCAGGACTAAAATTGAGCTGCAGGTGAGGTTTTCTGAAGAGATTCCATATTGCACATTGTAAGTTTACTTTAGACAACTCTGCAGATTCATCTTCAGTGAAACCTGCTCAAAAGCAAATGCTAATAGATTGAATGTAGTTGAAAAAATGACTACATTGATGACATGAGGCAAAAAAGCTCATCAGCAGTATTCAGAGTGATGCATCTAGGAGTGGAGATCACTTATTAACATATCTGTTTGTTTCTTCAACAAACATTCGAGGGGCCTACTATGCGCCAGACCTTTGCCAGATGAAAGGCAGCAAAGACAGCAAGGCCCTGGCCTGAACTCAGTCTGCAGCAGGATTATAATACGGCTGAATTGCTGTGAGGCAAGAGGAGGCGTGTGTGTGTGTGTGTGTGTGTGTGTGTGTAGCGGGGACTGAGGAGGGAAGAAAAGGAATGGCAGAAAATGAAAGGAAAGGAAAGGAAAGCTGGAGCTAAACTGTTCGGGGTCTTGCAGATCATGCTGAGGAATTTGGCCCTTGTTCTGCAGAGGGAAGTCTTAGGCAGAAAGTGACCCAGCCTGACCTTTGATAGCATGATGAGAGGTTTCTAGGTAATAGTCTGAGGAGGAGTGAGAGAGGCGAACATAGTGGCATCACGTGCTGCTGTGTGAAGCCACAGGTACAAGACAGCAGAGTTCGTCAGCATTCTGCAGAGAGGGGCCATGGGACCCAAGCTCTGCAGGCTGCACTAGAGCTCGGCTCCAGCACAGGATGTCCCCAGAAGCCACAGGGCCCTCTGTTGCTCTCCTTTATTTTATGGGCAAGTGTGGGAGTGGCCCTAGGACTAGGAATAAGAGCCTGTGCTTTGGCGCTAAGCAGTGTGAGTTTGGATATGAATTATTTACAGGATTGTTTGGAAATCCCAGCACTGATGGGATTTAGGCCTTGTGGGAAGTTGAGTTCAGGTGTAGCCCCTCTTGCTGGCATAAGGGGGTGATGGTGGGACAGTCCAGTGGGCTTAAAAAGAGCTCCCAGGGTTCTTTACTAGTCAGTCCTGCACATCTCCATAGACTATGGCCAGAACCAGGGAAGAGGTATGGCAAATAGAGAGTAGAAAATAGAGATGAGGAGTACTTAGAAGATATGAACTGACAGGAATTGGTGGCTGATCATAATTGGGGCAAAATAAGGGAGAATGTGGCATCTAGGCTGATCCCCAGATCCCTGACTTGAGTGACTGGGGGCGAGTGGTGACTCTAGCAGGACTAGATGTACAGGGAGAGAGGAGAGAGGAGCAAAGGAAATAAACTCAGAGGTGTTGAGGCAATTGCAGTGGACATACAAGTAGCCATTATTGTGTTTTTGACTTGTTTCTGCTGATTCTGAGCAGAGTATTTACTGTGAGAAATTTCCATTGCAGTGGACATGATGGTTCCATGGAGTGTGAAGGACTTTCATAATACTCTGTTTGCTATGAAGTCCCTTCCTGAGAATATAAAATATGCTTCTGTAGTGACATAATTTAATTTTTAGATAAGTGTACTGGAATTTTTAGAACCAAATAAATGTTTCATCCTTCAAAGTCATAGGTTCCAAGTATTGCACAAATGGTGGAAGTGTCTTTATAGAAGAGATATCACTGTATTTTAAAGGCCCTTAGCTGGGGCAATTGCGTGTTCATTAAGGACAGCTTCAACGCTTGAAAATGGCCAGAATGATCTGAAGCAACTTTCTGAATAATCTGCATGATTAACCTGAGTGATACCATGCACTTTATAACTTTGCAAATATTTCTGCATGTCTTATAAATTAATTCAGAAAGCAATTATAAAAGTAATGAGGACAGCAATAGCTTCACTGGGGAAGATGTATAGCTTTTCATGTTGACCTCGTGTGCATCCTTCATGTTGAACGTACATATTCAAAGATTCACTTATATTTATACGTAACTCTTTCACTATAGGTAAAAATGTACTTCTCAAACGAGATGACAAACTCCTTGAGCATAAGAAACTTCCTTTTATTGCTCCTGTTTCATGCTTCTGCTCTAGCTCCATAGTTCCCAGCAAAGTTTATGAAGATAGCAGATCCCCAAACACTCGCTTTTCCGCCCTGTACTCTGTCAGGAGCAGGAGAAAGCCATCAGCACGTCCTCTGTAGGCTGGACCATGTGATTCTATTTGTGGTGTTTCAGACTTGTTTTAGAAAGATAGTTTCTCACCTTGAAAGGTTAGTTATTTTCAGGTAATAAAACTTTTGTAGAGGAGGCAAAATTGGAAAAGGGTGTCAGTTGCAGCGTGTCTGTCTGTCTGTCTGTCTGCCTGGCACAGGGCTCGGACCCAAACTCACCTTCCACCAACCGCTCAGACACCTTTATTGCTTCCGAGCTTTTTGAGATCTGTTGACCGGTTCTAATCTGGTAATGGCCCAGTGGCAAAATGCTGTTTGTTTCACAATCAGTGCCCTGAGCAATTCGTTTATCCTTCCTTTAAAATGAATGCGGACACTCACAGCTGCCACAAGAGCGCGCCATGCCAGTAACTCTATTACCATTAACCAGAATGTAAATACAATTGTATGTCCTAAGTAGGGGCGAGTATTAAATGGCTGGAAAAAAATTGCTCCTTGAATTTATTATGCAGTGAAACTTCTATATCCATTCTGCGAGCATTTTTATATCGGTTAAAAATGTTTTGCTTTTTAAAAAGTGCACATGCTGCAAAGAACTTTTTATGTTAATAACTCTAGTATCTCATATAAAATGTATTAAATTTTAAACATGTTGGTGCCATCTTACAAAATGCCTTTTAATTAAAGTCATAATTTAGTTGTGTTCAGCTTAATTGCAAATATCATTGCCTATAATAGCAAGTGGCTTTTTTCACGAATGATGGTATATTCCGCCTTTTTTTAGCATTAAGACTGATAAATTATATTTCTCATGCTTTAAATACTCTATAAAGTTAAATTAACATTGTATCACATAGTGCATATATCTGTGTTTGTGTCTCTATGTACACTAATCAGAAGCAAAGAACTTTTTGCTCTAGGGCACTGGATCATAGAGAAATTGTCTCTCATTGAAAACCGATGGTTAGCGTTTCTAGAGGCCAGGGTATTTTTTTAGAGGGGCTTGCATTCTGACTCTTTTCTTCTTCCACTCATCTGTGAACACCACAAACAGACTCATCTAAATTTTCTCTTGGCTTTGCTTACCTTGTTTTGCTTACTAAAAAAAAAAAAATCTTTCTGCACGAGTCTTTTGAGCTATTGGGAAGGAATCACAGCAAAGAAATAATACACACTATTGCCCTTTGAATGTAACTGTATTATAAGCAATTCCAGATATAAAAGAAATAAGTGGGCTGTTGATGAGTCATGTGGAGGTCGGTGAAATTGCTACCTTTTTGTAATTCACGACATATTCCATTCTGTTATTTTTTCCATTTTATTAGCTGCCAAATTAAATTGATCCTTTAATTACTTTTTGTCCCATGTTAGACTTCTAGATGAAGACAGTGTGAGCTAATGATCATTTGAGTTAGCACCCCTCTACTTTCTATTCAAGAACTTACATAGGAGGTCCAGAAGCAGAGGAGCCCTGTAAACTGAGTCTATTAATCAGTAGTTGTTTTAGTCTCTGGGTAAATACTCTCCTAACTTCAAGGCAAATGTAGGTGGGCTGAGTAAGTGGCTGAGCAGACTTTGACTTTTGCATCAGAACAGGGCTAGTCATGAAGAAGGCAGGGGATGCTTGGGCCTGTGATCAGTGTCCCCCTGTCTTAGAGAGACAGGACATGCAGCCACTAGGCAGCCAGGCAGCCAGGGAGCCAGTGGCCCCCTGTGTGGAACCAACTTAGTAATTTGGACCTTCCCTGAGCATCCATGTGTAGTGCCTTCCTTGTCTACATCCTAGTGGGACAGCAGCTTGCGGCACAGTAAATGTTTTCAGGGTGGAAGGTGACAGGTGATGACAGTGTGTTGCAAACTGGGTGAAGTTAACCTTATAGAAAGAAGGAAATAAGAACTCTGCTCTCTAGTGATGTGTTTTGCACAAATTGTCCTGGTTAAACAAACCACTGGGTGTTACTGTCTGTCAGTTTGCACTGCCAGTTTGCACTGCTGTAACATAATTCCAGAGACTGAGTGGCTTAAAACAGCAAACATTTATTTCTCACCATTCTAGAGTCTGGGAAGCCCAAGATCAAGGTACCAAGAGAGGTGAGGGCTTGCAGATGGCTGCTTTCTTACTCTAACCGAAAAGAGACAGAGAGAAAGCAAGCTCTCGGTCTGATCTCTTCCTCTTCTTATAAGAGCACTAATCTCATGAGGATTCCACACTCATGACCTCCCATAAACCTAATTATTTCCCAAAGGCCCACCTCCTAATGCCATCATATTGGGGATTAGAGCTTCAACAATGAATTTGAGGGAGGAAACAAACATTCAGTCCATAGGAATTACAAAGGACTGAATTCTGTTTCTTACTGTGAGCAGGCTTGCCAGCAGATGAGAAGGTCCACCCCTCCCCCAGCAAAGCCGTGGGGGCTGAACGTTTGCTGGACATTGGCAGTATGTTTAGAGGGCTGGTGCATAGGCAGCCCTGCTGTGCATGTGCTAAGAGGGGGAAATGTAGCCTCAGCCAGGTGGATGGACAGAAGAACAGCGCCTGTGTTTTTTCCTAAATGCCAAGTTTTTGTTTTGTTTTTCATTTAATGATGAGTATAATGAAAAAAAGAGAAGTCATGAAATTCTGGATATTCAATAACAAAATTTCCCCACTTATGTTCTAGTACATAAATCCTTTGATAAGCCAAAGTGTTTCATAGAACAGAGGGTTCAAGAGTTAAATGCATTTGGAGAACACCTCATATTATATTCTTTCTATCCTGACTTGACAAAGCATATTCAAGTCTCACAAGTCTTACAGCAAAAACATGTACTTTTTCAACCCAGAGTTTCCTAAACTACTTGATCACAGAACCATTTTTTTCCCTATAAAACATGGTTTGGGAAAAAAAATAGTATAAGGGATGATAAACAATAATCTGAAGATGCAGAGAAAATTCATGCTTTTTAGACATATTCACTAAAAAAACAAGAAAATTTTGAAAGCATTTAATTGAAATTGTAACATGCAAGAAAACACAACTTCTGTGAAATTGGGCAAGAAAAGGCAATATATGGGAGATAGCAAACAACAAAATTGTTACTTCAGAGATGTAAAGAGCAAACTTGAGATGCTCTCTGGAAAGTAAAGAAAAATAGATGAAAATTTGTGAGAGCCTAATGCTCAGCCAGTGTGGCTCAGGTTGAACATCGACTTATGATCCAGGAGACTGAGGTTCGATTCCTGGGCATGACACATGCCCAGGTTGCAGGGTCGATCCCCAGTACGGGGCGTGCAGGAGGCAGCCGATCAATGACTCTCTCATCACTCATGTTTCCATCTCTCTCTCCCTCTCCCTTCCTCTCTCTGAAATCAATAAAGACATATTTAAAAAAGAAATTGTGAGGGCTGATAATGTGGAAACAGGAGACATTTCTTTGAAATTTATTAGAATAATTAAATGCAACCAACAGTTAAATAAGAAAACTTTCCTGAGTTAAAAAAACACACAAAAAACTGTGCTTGTAGATTAAAAGGGCTCAAAGTTGTTCCAAGCAAAGTAAATAAAAACATGCATACCTAAGCCATCTTTTCAATATACTTCAATATCAAGAATAAGTGAAAAATCTGTGAGTATCCAGGAAAAAAATAGTTATACAACAGTAAGAATTGAGTTGGTCTCGGAGTCCTTCTCCACACCATTAGCTATCAAGACTCAATATGAACATTTAGAGAATCTTTCTTTTTTCTTCCCCAACTTTATCAATTAAGTTGAAACTTAACTGTGTATCTTCACCTAAATTCACCAATTGTTAACACTCCTTGGCATTTACTTTCTCCATCATTCATATATCTGTATGTGTCTCTCTCAATAGACATACATATAGATGTTAGTTGCAGATATGTCAGTCCACCTTTAAAAACTTTGTATGGTACGTAGGCCCCAGGCATAAGGACACTCTACATTACCACAGTACTATTAGTACACCCAGAAATGTCACACTGATGCAATAACATTGTCTCCTATACAGTATGCACTCAAATCTCTCCAAACGTCCTTGCTAGCTCTTTATTTATTTGCTTTTTGATACAATAAAGGATTATACATTGCTTTGGTTATTGTATCTCATTAGTCTCTTTTATCTAGAAGAGTCAAAAGCCTTTAATAACTTTGCTTTGCAGATCACATAAATCCTTACTGACTCCGACGTTTCAGCCCTTTGTAGTCTTGCTGAAACCCACTTCCCAGCCTAGTCATTCGCTCTCCCTAAAGTCAAACGTCGCTTTCTGCAAGGTGAACACCAGCTGTCACATGACCATGCCTTGCACTTTCCTTCTTGTAACCTTTGTTTTGACTTCCTTTGAGCAAGGTACTCAGGACTTAGCACAGTGTCTTACAAGTAGAAATTTTTTTCTGCATAAATGTTTGTTTGCTGAAGGCTCAATTGTTTTAATGGTATGCTACTGAATTTTCCCCTTGCCTCACCTTGTCTTTATAGAGAAAAGCAATTTGGGGGGAATATTTTGAACTGTTTTTTAGCCATTCATTTGTTCATTGATTCATTCATTCACCCGATCAACATATAACCTCCGTTCGTGTTTGCTATGTGGCAAAATTTTGTAAACCACTAACTCTTTTACACTACAACAAGCATTTGATTAGCACACATACAAAGCACTTATACGCAAAGTGCTTTAAGGACCCAGAAAGGGGAACAGTTGCATTCTGTGAGAGATTGCTAAGGGAAGGCATTACAGGGAAACGAGACAACAGTCAGCTCTACGCCTAACAGTGAGTAAAGGCAAATGGAACACAGTGCGTGAAATGTATTTTTCTGTTCAGGTGATGCCTGCTCTTAAGAACCTTTTTTACTTTGAAAAAGCAGGTGATGCTCCATAGATTAAAAATGAAAAATTACTTTCTGCGATGCACTTTTAAACCCTTTTACAAGTAAAGCAGAGGTCTGTAAATGGTCCATCCATTACCACTAATATACCTGATACCACGAATATAGTTAGTTTACAAACTAACAAGGTACTAGGTTGTAAATACTATAAATGCTATCATGATAAACTCAATATGGGTTGTATTTTTGAATAACAAGACAGTGACAGAGCTGAGATTTGAACTCAGGTCTCTCCGGACCTTGGGCCCAGATAACATATAAATTTAATAGTTTCAAACTGGGAAGAAAGGACAGGGTTAAAAGAAGAATTGAGCAGTGGGAGACAGAGGGAGGCAAAGTGAAGAGGGAAGAACATTTGAGAAGGCACGGGGCTGAGTTTTGGTTGGAACAGGAAATTAAATCACGTCGGCCCCGGAAATGAAAGCCAGTGACCCGCAGGCCTTCCAGTTCCTCACCCTTTCCGCTGGTCTTGCACAATTTAGTCCAGCTTATACTTCAGAGAAATAATAACTAAATAAATGTTTTCACCTCAAGGCTGCTTCATTCTTAAATAAATTACCTAAGCAACTCCTTTTTGTTACTCTAAGTGGCAAAATGTGTCATTGAAAAAATACTGGAAAATGAATCCTAACCAGGGTATTTCATACTGAATTTGTACAAACAGGGACATTGTCGATAACGCTGAATGCTGTATGTGTACCTTTATTCTGAAGCCGAAAGGCCTGCTGGCCGCAACTTTCTGCCCCCCACTCTTGATGACGTCTGGCCACTGGGGGCTGTCAGTCAGACACGTGCTTTCTCTGTGGCCCGTCAGGAAGTAACGTGGCCTCACAGCAACAGTACAGGAGGGCTTTGTTTTGTTTTCAGTTTTCGTGTCCCATAAATTTATAGAAAGGAGAGGAATATCTGCTTTTAGTAGAAAACAAGTTTATAATTTTAAAATATCTCTAGCAACTTGTTCTACAAATGAAAATATACCCGACTGGCAGTAATTTTACTTTATTAATGTCAAAAAATTGACCAGGGTTTAAATTTTCTTAATGATTTAGGTATATAGTTCCTATTTGGTGATAGTTTCAGAAAATGTGGTCATTATGTAAAAAGTGAATGAAATGAATACAGTTCAATTTAATAAATTAGTAGCTCTGATTTTAAACTATGTATTTAAAATGATATATGCATATTAGCTACTTTATAACTATCAGCATCGCATCAATCATGGAGTCATTTCTAATGCACTTTAGAAACGTGCTTTGCATTAAGTTACTAGACACTTTGGCACAAGAGCTGCAATCCGAGAAGTGTTTTGTTGTCTGTTGCCTTAAAAGCCTCTGAGTGGCAGGGACTAAATTTATTTCCCTATTTGTTTCAGCAGGGTGGGGACTTCTTTAAATTCCCTCTCTCTGCAGAGATATCTCCTCAACACCTGCAGATGCTTTCAAAAGTGTTTTTCTAGAAGTAAAATATGGTGGAGGCAAAAGCATAAAAGAAAAAAGGGAAAAAACACAAAAATGATATTCCTATTTTCATGTAATTTTAGTAAGCATAATTTTCTTTATATCTTTTCTGTGTATGATCCTGAACAAAATAATGACCCAGGCCTTAAAGAACTTGTCATTCGTTCATGAAACACTTATTTAATGTCTGCAATGTACAATTAGTATTGAGAAGGTCAGGGTACAACAGCAAACAAGACAATCTCTGCCCCCCTGAAATGTGTACTCCAGGTGGGAGGGGAGGGGAAATTTCAACTACATAAAATACATGCACTCATACATGAAATATATCTATTTATTTGTTGTGTTACTCTTTGTTTTTTTTTTAAAGAGTAAACAAATAGTTGAAGTCAAGGGAAACACTTTAGTGTTCTCTGCAGAGTAATAATGGGTTGGATGGAGTAGAAGTGAGGATTTCTTTCTTACATTGGAAATTTGAAAGAAATCTGGAAGCAGAATTTTATGCACTAGTTCAGAAGAGAAAGTGGGGGACCCTCCACGGGGTGGGGGTGCTGGGGAGTCGCGGTGGGGCACTGTGCTTAGTCAGAGATGAGATGTCAGGCGTAGAGGGGTTGAGGATGACCTCCAGCTCTCCCCCTTTACTGTCTGGGTTTTCGGGAGGGTGGTGTTCCTCACTGGGAGTGTTTAAGCTGGGAGAAACCTCGGGGGATGAGATGATGTGAATGAAAATTCTGGTCCCTCTGAGGTAAGTGCCTGCAGGGTGAGGGCGGCATTGCAGAGAGGCTGGGGAGCCATCCCCCATTCAGCAGTCACTGGCAGCTCAATGTCTGCAATACGACCAATAACAGGCCGGAGGGATCGTACGCCCTCCCAGGTCAGAACTATCAGAAGGGGCAGGCGGAGGCGGAGAAGCCCGAGAAGTAGTCAGAAGAAAGGCAGGATCCTGGTATTGATGGGGTCAGATGTTTCCAGGAGGGAATGTTCAACCTCTGTGTCCCTGTAAAAGGTGTCAGTTGCAGAAACAGACTTTATCTGCTACTTACCATAATTTTATTATGAAAGAGTAGCAATTAGGTGACTTGCTTTCAGAGCTGCCTAAAACTACTCACTGGTGGGCAACGGAGAGAGCCCTTGGGCGGAGGGGTTTGGAGTGTGGGATTCAGAGTCTCATTGCCTGGTTTTGAATCATAGCACTAATATTTCCCTGCTTTGTATCCAGGGACAAATGACTTAATCTCTCTACACACTTTAGTTTCTCCCCTGTAAAATGATGAAAATAATACCCATATCCCATAGGGTTATTATGAGGATTAAAGAAAGAATTACATAAAAAAGCACTTAGCACAGTGCTCGCTTAAGGCAAGGGCTCAATAAAAATCCAATTGCTTTTATTATTATCACATAAAGAACGCTTACCTTTTGCACCAAAAGGTGGAGGTGCTGGTCCATCTTGCATTAGGACCATGTGCTTTGAATTGTTTCTCTGGGAGCAGGGATGGATCACGCTGAGGACTCACAGTTTTCACCTGAGTCACCCCTGAACTAGTAAGGTGCTTAGGAGGACGGTTGGCCAGCCTTTGAAGTATAGGCTGGGCCTGGGAGACGGCTTGTCTTCATGTGGGGTGCCGACCTGAACATGACCTGAGCCGTGTTTGCGCTGAGTGGTGACAAACGAAACTAATTCTAAACAGATGGAACTGCCTTGTGTAACTTTCATCTAAGACTTGTCTGAAATAAAAGCAGGAACGTACGTTACATCATGGGTCCTCATTCGATATGAAGACATTTCCAAGGATGAGAGCTGTCTGTTTTTGGAAATGCAAGTGAATGAGAAAATTACCAAAATCACCAATAATGAAAGAAATGGAAGGAGACTGAAAGGTTAAGGTCAGTGACTAAGGTCAGACGGTGCATAAAGAAAATACTGAATTTATTTAAGGAAAAGGGGGTGGGGGTGGGGTTATCCAAAGGGCAGGGCTACACAGCACTGAGTCAAAGGGTGTTGGATCTGTGGTGGCAGCAAAAATATGCTTAGGACAGTGAAACAAGGAGGAGCATAGAAGAGGGAACAGGAGAGCCTGGGCTGGGCTGCTCTGGCTCACTGAGGAGTCAGAGAGAGGAGGGGCCTTGGAGACAGGTTCTGGGGTAAGCCCGGGACCAGCTGCCACTGCCCAGTGCTCCCCTGGTTGCAAAGTCTCGTGGGGTCTCCTCAGAGGGAAGAAGGGTATGGAGATGGCGCTGGCATGTTCCCCTAGTGGGGAGCGTACACTGGGTCCTTTGTCCTGAGCATATTTATCTCTTTCTTGCAGGTGGGAATCTTAGGGGAGGTCTCAGGGGAGGGTCTCAATAGAATATGCATCAGCTTTCCAGGTGGCTCTTTCGGGTCATGGTGTCCACTGATTGGTCAGTGCCAGGGCAGGGGGTCATTCATCAGTGTAGCTGGTCCAGAGGCAGCCACTGTGCCACTTGTCTGGTTTTGCTGCTTTTCTGGGCCTGGAGCTGAAATACAACTGAGGCCTAGGTGTTATCTTTAGGGAGGAAATGCTCAGGGGGTCTAAACCTCATGACCAGTGATGCATAACCAGCGAAATGATAGGGAGGATAGGTTACCCTGGGGACAAGGTTCTTATTTTCCCAGTTTTGCCCCTTACTGGGCATCTGGGGCTTTCTTCCCTGGTGAGTCTCCTTACCCAGGTTTCTGTACCTGGCCAATCTAACAGACAATATTCAACTAGGAAAATAAATTACCTAATACATGAAAAGTCCTTTGTATTTTCATAGGAAGATAGATTGATTTCAAGGTATTTTAATTACTACACATTACATTTCTCAGTGGCTTTCGTTTTCACTCTGTCTAGCACATCTGCTAAAACTGAGTGCGGAAGGAGAGGAATTCAGGGAAGCCTTCCTGGGGGTTGGGGGAGAATTTTTGAGGGAGGGAAAGTTGGCATTCAGAAAGCTTAGAGACCTGACATCTACCAAGAAATTAGTAAATTTCTTTAAAAAACAGAAAACAGGAATAAGTGGTTAAAGGTTTCTACTGCTCCCACTGTCATTCATAGGACACTCTAGATGGCTAGACATGGATTCCAGCCCCGCAAACAACCTGCGGTTTATTTTAGGCCTCAAGGCTTTGTCTTTTTCATCAGTAAAAGAAGGATTTAGACTAAATTATCTTTAAACTTTCTGGTTGTTCACATATCATATTCTCTTTTCTCTGTCATTTTCTTGACAAAACAGTAGAATTTGCAAAGACAGTTTAGTCTAATACTAATCGTTCTGAGAAATCTTTTAAAATTTGAAGCTCCTAAGAGGAGTGTCAAACCTCCCATGAACAGAAACCCTAGGGCCCACTCCATTGTTGGGTAGTTCATTTCGTTAGAAATTCTTTTTATGTTTAGTAGATGTGTCATTTCCCTTGATCATTTATTTCATCTGTGCGTGTGTTTATTTACTTCTACAAAAGGTTTTAGGTTGGCTTACATTGCCAAAACAGTATAAAATAAAGCTAAACATAAAACAAGATAAACCCAAGGAAAAAGAACAGAGAAACAGACCTTGCTGAGCCTGTAAGGGGAGATAATTATCACAGTGTAGAAGCCAGGTTAGCTGGGGGTTCTGCACAGGTAAGGCGAAAAGGGAAACAGCTCACTGGCTTATGTAAGACGAGATGCATTATATGATTTCAAGCATGAAGTTCAAAGAGAAAGGGGTTCATGTGAGTCTTTATATAAAGACTGTCAAGTATCATAACAGGGTGGACATTGTCTCGGGTGGTTAATTCTTATATTGCCTCTCGAAGAAAGCTGGAAGCATTATGTGTATGTTTTTATTTGAAAGTCACTATACTTTTATCACAGTTGGTTTGGAAAACAGAGAGTAAAACACAAATCTGCCAATCTAACACACTATTTTCACATTGGCAAATTTAATCATCTTTGCTCTTATGCAATTATGGTTTTTACAAGTAATCTCAGCTGGGTTCTGTTAGCAGTGAAGGACCCCAGGACATGTGAGCTGCCAGATGTATCCTCATGTTTGCAATTATATTATTCTCTTAATTCTGTATTCCATTTATTTCACTTAACACAGTATATATTTTTTTCTTGTTACTCCATAATTTTTATGATTGTATTTTTAACTCTCAATTTTCAATTTTACCAGGAATAGTGGTAAAATTTGTTTATTACAATTTAACAGTTATTTAATGCTATAAAAATGCTGCAGTGGACATCTTCATACATATAGCTTTTCCTATTTTGGATAATGAACTCAGTTTAGTTTCCCATACAAATGTTTTTTTTTCAATCCTCACCCAAGGAGTGAAGATATTTTTTCTATTGATTTTTAGAGAGAGTGGAAGGGAGGGGGGAGGAAGAGAGAGAGAAATATCAATATGACAGAGACACATCAATTAGTTACCTCCCTCCCACACTTGCTCCGACTGGGGTATGTGTGTGTGTGTGACTGGACCTGCAATCCAGGTACATGCCCTTGACCGGAATCGAACCTGAGACCCTCTGGTGCGCAGGCCGATGCTCTAACCACTGAGCAACACAGACCAAGACCATATAAATGCTTTTGTTGAATTTATGTTGAAAATGAGCCTACATTAATGGACATTATGAGGACCAGCCCTTTGCAGCGTGTTGGTGCAGTTACTGTTAAGAACGTCGATGATGACATTGCTCACTGCATTTTCGGTTTCTTTATGAGGACACAGGTCAGAAAATGTTTTTCATTTCATTACCAGGAATAGTGGTTGTTTTTGTTTTTGTTTTGAGTAACAGTTTGTTAATATTTTTCTTCAGGGAATCAGGTAACAATGTGTTTCTCTAATGGCTATAAGCTCCAGAAATGCAGAGAGTCAAATCTTTGGCCCACATCTAGCAAACATGGATTGGAATCTGAAGAATACCTTACATAAAGCATACCAGCCTTGTTTCTGGAGTCATCACCCTCTCCTTTCCTTTTTGTTCTATTTCCTTCATCCACTTACCAAATTTTTAAAAAAACTTTGATAATCTGTGCAGGATTCTGGATCTTTCTGGAACAAAACAGGGATATAATTAAATAATTGCATGTAAATATTTGGAATATTTCCTTAGGGTAAGTTGAAGCACTGGCTCCTATGTCTCATTACATTTTAGCCTAGTGAAAGATTTTCTGTAGGAAACTGAGCTAATATAATCCAAGAATGTAAATTCCTGGTGATTTATTGCAGATCAGATACTGAGTGAGCAGTTAGAATCCTGAGAGGAATAAAGATTCCTCTGGGACTTGTTTCTCTGGGACTTTCTCTGCAATATCAGATGCTGCAAAGGCAATTTTCATGTGATACTGTGGTAGCCACTTTTCAATTAAATTATCTGACAAAATACAGATGTACAATTATGTATTATTAATTAAAGAGATACTCATCTTCTTAAGGTATCATAGATAAACAATAAAGTTGAAATTCTGTTCTGAAAATTTAAGAGCCAGCTTTCATAGGGTGTTGGTCTATTTTTATAATGATTTAGACCACAAGGGACTTGAGGATAAGACCAACATTTTTCTCAAATTATCATTACTGTTTGGACAGATATATGGTTAAAACTCATGGTTTCTATGCTGTATAATATATAAAAGAGAGAGTCTATTTTTATGTGTAAAAGTTTGATTATGTCATCTTTGACTATGAAGGTATCTCAGCTGGTCTCCTAGATCAGTAACAATCCTGGAAGACTTCAAGACATGAGAGCTATCAGATGTATCCTCAAAGAGCTTTTTTAGTATGTTTTTTGACTCACCTAATGTAGACATTCTCTTAATAGGTCTTCACTTAACTCCACCTATCAGTTTAATAGCCAGACTTACTGACTGATGTCCACAGCACACTGAACATGCCTGGTGGGGAGGCAGGAGCCCTAGGGGACCCACTAGTTGAGTTGTGTGCATAACAAGATTTAGTTCTGTTTGTTCCCTGTGGTTTTAGTGGATTTCTTTTTTCCTCGGAAAAGGCAAGAACAACTCTTCTACCTGATACACTTTAATATTTTAAGACGGTAGTACTTTCTTCTTTCAAAACTACTCCTACTGGCATCCTGCTGTATTTGCTATAGAACAAAATGCACTGTGAAATGTGTGTGTCTTGAATTCTGCTTTAATGGGGGATACAATATAATAACTTAGTTAAATGTTATTTACTTATTGGTGTAGACCCACCTTAGCATGATTTCTGAAACAATGATATGGGAGGAGCTTTATCATGAATATTTTTGTAATAGTTTTAAAAAGTGCAAACAAACCTTCCACAGAGAAACCAAATAAACAGGAGTGGGCAAGTGCAGGAGTTCCCTCCCACAGAATGAACAGTAATTTTTTCACTTCATATATTTTGTGGCCACTATGTTATGTAGCCGTTATTGTTCATCCTAGTGGAGAATTTTACTTTGGAAGTGGCTCTTTTGCTGACAATGCAATTTGATAATACTGACATTCTAAGGTAGTACTCACACATTGGACATACAGATATATCTGTCATCCATTGTGAATAATGACATTTAAACTATCCCTTCGGGGGGTATGTAGATAAGATCATTATTCTCATTCTCTAGATAAGGAAACTGAAATGAAATTCCTTGCCTAAGGTCAAAGAACAAATCACTGGCAGAACAAGATTAAGGCAGTAAGTTCTTGATTTTCAATCCTTTGCTCAATCATCTAAGTCATATTGTTTTACTCAGTGTGGAAACAGGTTATTATCAGTCAGTAGGAATAAAGCTATGCTCAAATGATGCCACAGGATCAGTTGAGAAATGAAAACCGGCTCAATCAACCATTTGTTTATCTATAAAACGCCAAACTCCTTGTTATACTGATATTTTTCCCTGAGTGTACTAGGTTGTCTTTGAGTGTTTCAGACACAGCCTCTCACTTTATACATATTGTATTCAAAATTTAATTCCTGTAAGTTCTGTCTTATTAAAAATCTAACTTTGGAATATCTTGGATTTCATAATGACTTAATATGTGCTGAGTAATATGTTAGTGGTGTGTAGAAATATCCCAGCACTCCTCTGTGGGATGGTAGACAAACCTGTCTCTACCATGAGAGACAATGTAAAATAAGATCTCACCTCTAGGAGAAAGCTGTTTGACTACTTGACAAAGCATTTGGGCTTGGCCAGCATTGCTCAGTGGTTGAGCATCAACCTATGAACCAGAAGGTCATGGTTTGATTCCTGATCAGGGCACATGCCCAGGTTGCAGGCTCGGTCCCCAGTGTGGGGCATGCAAGAGGCAGCTGATCAATGATCCTCTCTCATCATTGATGTTTCTATCTCTCTCTCCCTCTCCCTTCCTCTCTCTGAAATCAATAAAAACATATTTTTTAAAAAAAAAGCATTTGGGCCTATAAATGGGACTGAAATCACAAGACTCCATCAATACCACATGAATTCCCCCAGAATCAGTTACTTTGGATGTGAAGGTGGCCAAACAATCAGGTGACTTGTGTCAGGGTCCTTATAGAAGTTTATGGGGAGAAATAGTTGAATTCTTTCAATATTCAACAAACCTTTATTGTACTCCTCATACATGCTTACCTACATCTCTGCGATATATCCTAATTCTTGGACAAGTTCTGGTACATTAATCAGTTGACAGGTGAGACATTTCCCCCTAGGTCAAACAGCATAAATGAGAGTCAAGATGTAAATTCAGGATGCCTGGCCTTCTAGCTCGGTTCATTCAATCATGATACTACTGAGTTTTGTGATGGATTATTCCATTATATTTTATAGTAGTCTTACATATTTTTTTTGCAGTTGAACTACTAAAATGCTTAACTAATTTGAACTCACAGTAATTCACAATAAGAATGACACAAGTATTATTATTCACTTCTGGTCTATATAACTTTGAGTGGGTTTGGTTCAATAATAAAGATTACAATGAACCAGAAAAAGATTAGAAAATTTATTTCTCCCTAGTTCTGAGACCCCCTGAATTCAATCTTTATTCTTGATGTCAATGTAAATGTGTGGATTCACTACTAACAAATTAAAACCACTTTTAAAAAGCAATCATATATTTTGGATTTGATTACTCAGGAACACAATATTAAAGTGCCTCCATCCTGACTATATATAATGAATTTCCTTGATGTAGCTTCTGTCATCTAATTTTTAAATTACATAAATCTTTCAGTCTTATTTAAATTAAAAACTTGAATAAACCACATAGAAATACCCTTGATATCAGTAAGAGATGGAGCAGTTATTTCTGCGTTATGTTGCAAAAAATAAAGAAATTGGATATAAACATGAATGACTGTACTCTAATAGTATTTATATCCTGGGGCTAAGTTTGTTTTCCTCCCTTTAAAAATAAAATTCCAGCCCAGCCGGGCATGGCTCAGTAGTTGAGAGTCGACCTAGGATCCAGGAGATCGGTGTTCGATTCCTGGTCAGGGCACATGCCCGGGTTGCGGGCTGCAGCCAATCAATGACTCTCTCTCTCTCTCCCTCTCCTTTCCTCTCTCTGAAATAAATAAAGATATATTTTTAAAAAATAAAAATAAAAATAAAATTCCAGGGAAGTCTTGTCCTGAAAGTATTTGTATAATTACCTATTTAATTTTTGCAGCTGACATTTCAGATGCTTATATTTCACTTCAAATCCAAGAGTCAGTGACATCATTCATTCATCTAGAAGCTCTTTGTGTTAGTAGTTACTTGGTGCCAAGCCCTAGGTACGTACTGGATTAAGACAGCAGAGCTTCTGCTCTTTGTGGAATCACCTCTACCGAGATAGACACCATCACAGGGTGTTATAAATATATAAGTACCATTACACAGGAGCTAGGGAAGGCTATATTCCATAAGGTGAGGGGAAGGCTGGTTCTGAGGACTTAAAATGAGACCTGAAGGAAGAGGTCAGTTACTAGAAGATCCATAGGAAAAGTTTTCAAGTGGTGGTCATGGCTCTGAGGTGAGAATTAAGTATTGTGAAAGGGCTAAAAAAAAGAAATGGGAATTTAGAGAGAGCAAGCAATAGCCATTAGAAATGCTGAACCACTAAGGTGGAAACATTTGGAAATGTGGAGATTTGCTAAAGCCTACTCTTTTATTTTAATGACGAGGAAGCTGAGGCCAAGTGAGATTGATGTGTTTTGGTGATATAAAGTTAAATTGTAATCTGGGTCTCACATTTCCCCGTCTGTAGTCTTTTCAATTAAACACAATTACTTGTATTGTGCTTGACAACGCTGGATGTATTACACAGTATTGGTTTTTACAACTGAGAGTTTAAACTTTTATCTGCAAATAGTTGACAAACATTTATTAGGCTTTCTTTATAATCAGCATCAATCATTGTGATTTGTATCCCGTATTAAGGAAATCTCAAGGAGTTCTTTAACCCTTCAGTCATCTATTGACTTTAGTCTCTAGCTTGGAAATCACTAGGCCTTTAGTGGTGCAGTGAAAAGGAATTCCTAAGTTTATGTTTAATTTCCATGTAGTCAATTTGGAGCCAGATATTGTTCATCTTGTTTAAATACGGGGATTTTTTTTTATTGCTTCTCATCATTTCCAATTATAGACCTATTGACTAGCTACACATCTCAGCTGTAATTTGTGCACTTTTCTTTTTGATAAATGGCAAAGACTGAGCTTTCAGGGCAGTAATTTATATAACCTGCAGATATACTTTATATTTAGCTACCTTTCTACTTCTAATATTTTTATTACTTTGTGGAGAAATGAATTGGGGCTAATATTGTTTACAGCTCTTTCTGACAAATTGTTAGCCTTTTAATCCATATATAGGACTCTCCTGTGAACTTAGCTCTGTATCTTAATAAAATACTTTATTCAGTGATGATTATACAGGCCAATTATCATTGCCCCAAAGTCATAGCCAGTGGGAATGGTAACTTGACAGATCAGAGTGTACAAGGATGTGCTCCAGAAATCTAAAAAACTGTAGTTTAAAAAGCTTATATTGCTTTTGGAGGAGTGAAATATATGTGGATGATATATATATATCTATATATCTATATATAGAAGTATAATTGTAAGGCATTTAAGTGTATGGTATAATTCTATACCTGTATACATTGTGAAAGGATTCCCCCATTGAGTTAATTAACACATTCATTACATCACATATTTATCTTTTTTTGTGTGTGAGAACATTTAAGTTCCATTCTTTTAGCAAATTTCGATTACACGATACAGTGCTATCAACTGTAGTCACCATTTTACACATTAGATCCTCAGACCTTATTCATCTAATAGCTGAAAGTTTTTGCCCTTCTACTCACCTCTCCCTATTCTTACTACTCCTAAGCCCCTGGCAACTTCTCTTCTACTCATTGTTTCTATAAGTTCAATTTTTTGAAAAAGATTACTCATGTAACTGATACCACCAAGTATTTGTCTTTCTCTGTCTGGCTTATTTCACTTTGCACAGTGCCCTCCAATTTCATTCATGTTTTTACAAATGATAGGATTTTCTTCTTTTTTAAGGCTGAATAATATTCCATTATATAAATATGTAACGTTTACCTTAACAACTTTGCAGACTGAAATAATTCAGCATGCACCATTATGTAATACTTTGGGAACTTGATCTTCCATTTGCCCATGCATGGACTGGTGCAAACAACTATTTTTTTTTCATATTTTAAAGATTGATTTATGCACTTAACAAAAGTGTACAATTCATAAGAGTTTAGTCTGATATATGTTCACAAAGTGAATGTACTCATGTAACCAGCACCTAGTTAAGAAATAGAAAGTCACCAACACCCCAGTCTGCCTCTTAATATCAACAGTTTTGCTTGTTTTTACATCTTTAAATAATGGAACCATATTTTTGTGTTTGTGAAATTCATCCATGTTATTGTGCATATATAGTTTACTTACAAATCTTTATAGCATTCCATTGGACAAATATACAATTTATTAGTACGTTCTACAGTTGATGGACATTTAGATTGTTTCCAGCTTTAGGATCTTACAAAAAATTCCACTAAAAGCATCCTTATATATGTGTTTTGGTGAATATTTTGTATATTTTTGTTTATTATATACTTCGGAGTAGAATCACTACATTAGAGGCCTGATTATGTTCAACTTTAGTAGATCATGACAGGTAGTTTTCCAAAGTGGTTGTAAAAATTACAGATTCATCACTGTGTAGAAAGAGAGAATTCTAGTTACTCCATTTCCTTGTCAACACTTGATATTGTCTTTTTAAAAAATTATAGCTCTTCTGGTGTACACCAATTACTTTTCAAGGAAGATATTGTCCTAGCTATTGGCATGCCCTCAGTAAACCTCTATACTGGGATTGAGATGTCTTCTCAGTCTTCTTCCCTTTCATGAGAGTATTGCACCAACTTGACTGATTATTAAAACACAAGTTTCTATATTTAGCAAGGAATTCAGAATATCTGTGTTCCTGGTAAATGCTGCTCAGCACTTACCAGTAATTTTGCTGAGTGGAAGAGTAGGTATGAAGAGCTTCAGTAAATATTTTGAATGCAAGTGCAGAAAACCAGATTCAAACTAGTTTAAAGCAAAAATTAGGTAATTAATTGACTCTTGTAGCGGGCAAGACACACTCAGCTGGTTCCAGGGGTTAAGCTTCCTTTTTTAAAATTTTTTTATCAAGACTCTTTTCCCACTGAACAGCCTGTCTTCTCAGGCAGCTTATCTCTTTCCCTGGGGGAAAAGAATTTTCTGGTAGCTCCAAACTCTCAGCAGTTGAACAGAAACAAAAACAAAGCAGCAACAATAACAAATATCTTCCTGTACAAGTCCTGGAATTCAGTCTTCTTGGCTGACTGTCTTCCTTGGCTCAGGGTTGGCACAGGTCCCTCTGAACCACATGCTCTGATTGGAGCAATGATTCCTCAATGAATATTGATTGGGGTGCCATTACCAGAAGAGAGGACAGTGATTAGCGGCAAGCAAAAGCAACAAAATATCCTCTACAAGTCAGGTGACTTAAAAAAGGGCAAGTGGTCTATTTCTCTAGAAGCTATAGGACTTTTCTTGGATTAAGCAAAACTGCTGGAAAATTGTATCATAGACTGTGTCAGTTTAGGCCTGTAGAATTGCCTTTGCTGAAATGTTTTAAGACATTTTGTTATCAGCCTGCACTGAGAGACACTATAATGAATGGCCATGCAGAATTTTGTGTATTATTGTTGGATAGTACTGAAGACACTGTTTAGTCTATTTCAGTGTCCATGTTATAGGATTTCATGGGAGAAAATTCTTCCTAGTCTTTGTATCAAGAAGAGTTGAACTGTTTCTAAATACCTTTTGTGATTTCATCTTATAAGTGCTGCAATTTCTGAAGCTGATAATGTTTCCTCTTTGCATTGCTAGAATGATTGAGTCAATTTTATGGCTTGTTTTAGTCAAAGATACTATACCTCAGTGCATAGTTTTTTTGTGCTAACCTCACTCTTTTATTTTTATCTTATATTTCTTATAAATTATAATTTCACAATTCTTTTTTTAAAAATTTTGATATATGTCCTTTGTAAATTTCCTGAAGTCTTTTCTGAAACAAAGTTGAGAAATCAGTAGAATTTGTGAAAATTTTATTCCATGCATTGAAACTATCCCCACAAAATAAGTAAGTCTGCTTGGCTTCGGCAAAAATATTATTAATGGGACTTATTTTGGGTTCCAGTTTTAGTTGAAGGGGTTGTGAAACACTACAAAATCAGACGACTGGATGAAGGAGAATTTTGCCTCACTCGGAGAAGAACCTTTATAACACTGAGTGAATTCGTGAGCCACTACACCAAGATAAGTGACGGCCTGTGTGTCAAGCTGGGAAAACCTTGCTTAAAGGTGAAGTGCTTTGAAGTTAACTTTTTCCCTTTAGATATTGAATAATTTTCATGGGATATGTTGGTTCAGGAAAGAAAAAAGGTCATTTGATTACCTAAGGCATGAATAGGCAGACTATGGCCCATGTGCCAATACTGTCTCACACTTACTTTTGTTAGTAAGTTTTATGGGAACATAGGCATGCTCAATTATTTACAAATTCGCTTTGCTTTTTTACTGTAAGAGCAGAGTTTAGTGGTTGCAATAGAGACTGTTTGACTCAAAAAGCTTAAAATATTTACTGTCTTATTCTTTTCAGAAAATGTTTGCTAACCCTTGACCTAAGGCAATCACTGAAGACAGAAAATATTCATCTTTTGCACTAAGAAATTAATGTGGTATCCTGCCATTGGAGCACTTAATTATATGGCTGGAGGGGAAAAAAGTGCCAGGATATAATTCCTGTATTCAAGAATGTTAATTCTATATTCAAGAATATTAATATGAAATTACTAGGTTCATTAACTGGTTGAGTTGTCTGTATATAGATATCATTTAACTGACTGTTCTAACAGTTTGATTATTTGACCTGTTTGGTGGGAGGAGATGACATTTATAGACTGTGTCTACATCCATCATTATTTAGTTGTTTGCATGTTTTACTTAAATGTATTTAAAGTTACATAGTGGTCATATACTGTAGGAGGCATGCCCTCAATTCCTCCTCAGAGTCCAGGTCTCACACACTGTTAGTGGGATAGCCAGCACTGTGGTTTATACATGGATGATTGATGAAAGCTTCATGGTGACGCTTGATCAGAATTTTATGGACCATTAGAAGCTGAATAATTTTCTACAGTATGTATAGAATATAGTGAGTGAAACTCTGCCAAGTTAATGTGCAATTTTTGTGTAAGTATGTACATCTTAGATAGTACAGGAATGGCCCCACAGTAGTACCTAAGCTCATGCTAACAGATATCTTACAAAGATATAGCTTATGCAAAACTTACATACAAAGATATAGCTTACAAAATACTCAGTTTAACTAATATTGTTAAATCCAATGAGGAAAAAGGTTTATGAAGAAGCTTGGGATGGTAGATGGTAAACTAGACTATGAACTCTAAGAGAGCAGTGGCCTTGCCTTTTTGGTTACAGAATGGAGCCTCGTTGGTGATTGAAAATATTTATTAAATGGATGAGTAAATGAATGAATGAGCAGATAAATGAATTTCAAAAAGATGAAATTTGTAATTATGCAAAAGTATATATCTACAGTAAGTGCTATAGGCCAGAGAGTTTGGGTGGAAACTTCAACTTGGCCTTATAATTGGGAGAATTTAGTTAGGCAAAGAGGCAGAGAGACATCATTCCAGACCTATGCGAGGGAGGGATTGTTTGTGGGGGGACAGATGGACAGCAGGTGCCTGAGTTAGCAGGATATGGGGGGAAAATCAGCTTGAAGAAGGAATTATACAGATTCTGCCACAACTGCTTATCATTTTAAAGTGATTAGAATAAAATTTACAATATTTTGTTTTTTAAAATAGTCTCTTTTAAAAAGTATGTAGACTATTATTTTCATTCAAAAAATTATTTTTTTTCTTACAAGTATTCTTATTTTTCTGTGACATAGGTACAAGTCCCAGCTCCTTTTGATTTGTCATATAAAACTGTGGACCAGTGGGAGATAGACCGCAACTCTGTCCAGCTCCTGAAGCGATTAGGATCCGGCCAGTTTGGCGAAGTGTGGGAAGGCCTATGGAACAATATCACGCCAGTCGCAGTAAAAACGTTAAAACCAGGTACGAAAAATGAGAATGTCAAAGGTTCAATGGCGTATGTTGATTTTTATAAGTTCAGCTTGCCCCTGTACATGTCCAAGAGGTCACAGGACACCACTGCAGGCACCAAGCAAGTGTTGTGATCACTCTCTCTGGCCCCAGTGACTGTAACCCGTGGCCAAGACTTTGGACTGTAAGAGCAAGAGCATGCTCTCTGGATCAGCTAAGTCTTAATATATCCTCAGTATAAGATTCAGTAAGGCATCTTTTTTCTAGGGTTGGGATCCAACCTGCCAGTGTCCCTCTTTCCCTTTTGTCCTAGATTTAGTTAAAAAATACTCACTTACTGAAAATACTTAAAAAAATCAGCGGAACCTTGGAGTTATTTCAGGGAATGACTATTTTATTACATACCAATTGTGTATGGTCAAAAGGCAAAATGGTCCATCTAAAAGACCTCATATTTGAAAATGTAGGAACAATTTTTTCTTCCATCTTCCTTTTCCCTGTAGTGAAAATTAAAAGTATACTAAAATCAGTATTTATTCAGCCAGACATTATTTCCTCCACTTTAAAGATGAAAGAGGAGAATTTAGAGCAATTAAGTAACTTCCCTAAGATTGACTAGTCTTATAATCTTGAGTAAAATTTTAAACTACTGCATGCCTCAGTTTTATCATTTGCAAAATAGAGTTAATAGAATTAAGGCCAACCTAGAAGGGTTGCTATGAAGATTGAATTAGATCATTAGTGGAAATGCTTTACATAATGGCTGGTTCATAGTACATGACCAATCAAAACTATACAAAATTATTACAAAATGAGTAAAAGGCAGAACTAGAATTTGAACTCACATCTACTACTATTGCACCACACCCCAGGGAAGTGACATACTATGAAAGTGAACTGTTACTGCAGTAGCCCCATACCTATTTCTAATAACATAGGAAAGAAACCAGAAGCTAGAACGCAATTCCCTGGGGGACCTCCATCGCTTCCCCGGTCCAAAATGCTTAGTTTAGAAAGCCACCAGGTGGCAGCACTTGCGCACCTGGGTGCCGCTGGCGAGCAGTCTAGCCTGACACTGGTTCCCAGCCGGGCGCCCGGGTGGGTTCACAGGGTGCTGTGCGGTATCGGAAAGTTTCCAAGGGGACACCTCAGACCCTGCACAAACCCCGCACCGGAAGACAGCGTGCGGCGTCAGCAGTAGATCACGTCAGACTCCTTTTGCTGACATCGTATCTCTGTGAACCAGGTTTCTGGTGACTGCTGTGACCAAATGCGAGATCCACACAAAAATCAGTGTGGACCTGGAAATGCAGGTGGCAGTGTCCTATCTGCTTGAAGACCTGAGGAATTGTGCAGCGCCTAGAAGATGCACACATCCCTTTAGTGATTAATTGTAGTTACGAATAAAATTTGAAAAATTATTTTTATTAGGATACAAATACTTCTTAAGTTGTTTGAATTTAACCAAGTAATCAATAGGACTGTTGGGCATCCATTTTGGCTTAGGAGCATCAGGGAAAAAGTTCCTGTGACAGTGAGTGTGCCAGTAACTGTAAATTTTGGGCCCTCTGGTATAATAGGTAAGAGCATAAAGTTTGCTGTAGGGTAAATCTTGATCCTAACTTGGCTCTGCCCTCTATGACTTTGGACAATTTATTAAACTTTTTGAATCTCCTCACCTGGAAGTGCAAATTATATTAGTTCCTACTTCACAAGATTTTATAAGGACAAATTGAGTAAATGTACATCAAATACGTGTAGAGAGTTCTTGATAAATGTGAGCTTCAGTCGGCTGCTGACAGATGTCCACTGAAGTACAAATTCGCTAGTGCAGGAGTCCAGCCTCAGCATTTACACCTGCCACAGGAAGCAACGGAGAAGGCCTTTTCAGTGGCCAGATGCCACTGAGTACTCCAGGTGAGGACAATCTGTTCCAGCACCTGAGATTTTCACAGTCCCTGTGTATTTCTGATTTTGAAACCTAATTTTGTTGACAATTGAGACTAAACTTTTAATGTCCAATCTAATGCTTTTCCAAAAAGAAACAGCTAGCTATCCATCCTAACATTGCTCTCCAAGGAAGACCTTCTGGAGGTCAAAAAAGAACAAAAAAATCAGATTTCTTATACCAAAAAATGTGCCATAATAGTTTTCTCTCCAACAGGAATAATTATTATTGATTTACAGTGTAATAGCAGCAAACAGCTTTGGTGATTGGTTAAATGTCTTCACTTCACTGGGGCCATTAATCAATCTCAGCAGCTATTTACTGCTTAGCAGACTACCATGCAATAAAGATGAGCCTGAAATCAACTCCCATGGTAGCTTTGACAGGCAGAAATTAATATTTAATGTTGCATCACAAGTGGAGTTGAGATGGGGTCTCCTTTGCTGTGCAGCTGGTCAGCTATAAGCGGTGCAGCCAGCCTTCACCTGCAGGGGCTCCTGACATGCTGCGGCTTCAGCTATTGTGGACAGTCTGACCTGGCAACGAGCTGAGTGTCCTGCCTTCCATGAATCGGATGCCCACCCACAGCATCAACATAGAAATGTGTCCTATATGCAGGTTGTCTGAATGGTGATGGTAATTTCTGCTATCACTGGAAGCTTCATGAATCAGATTATTTTTTCCGGGTGGGAAGGAGCCCACTGTATCCATATCTGATCATAGTCCAATCTAGCTGTAACAACCAAGAACGAAGCCCTTTGTTAGGGTTTGAGTCCCTCCTCTATGTTCACCTTCACTTTGCCACTGTGTCTGAAGCTGTTAATACTACTTGATTACACAGGGCAAACCAGTGGTAGGGGTGAAATTGAGGAAGCTCAGGGAAATGTGATGGGGAAGAGAAGAGGCCGTTTTCCCTTCTCTTCCTTCCTTAAGTCCTATCCCTCCCCCCAGCCTGGGAAGAAATACATACAGCCGATTTGGTTGGTTTACCCAGATGATTCGTATGATAATACAAATAACGGTCAAGAGTCATTGCATAGGCATGTGTCAGGCATTGTGACTATCCTAATAGTCATTTCAATGAGATTATTAGTTACGTTTTACAGAGGGAGAAACTCAAGCTCAGAGATGTTTGGTAACTTGCTAAAGATCACACAGTGAGCCAGGGTTTGTTCAGAATCGGGAGTTTGATGGAGCCTGGGTTCTAAATTTCTAGACTCTCAAAGGACATATCAAGGGCACCTGCCTAAATGCTTTTCGGGAAATGATCTGCAGGTCACCTGTCACTCTTCTTACCTTCACATTAGTAAACAAGTCAGAGTGTTACCTTAGGGTGTCAAAGCTTATCCCCATGGCTCCGTTCAAATACCAGCTGTGAAGCCTTCAACAGGAGAGGATGATGGAGGGAACAGTCTCTCTGAGCATCAGTGGAAATACTTGTACTATTAACCATGGTGAATACTGAAGTGTGAAATTATAGTGTTTCTTCAATTACAGCAATACCTCTGAAATATCGTATCCCACAGGAAGTTAAAGATTTAAAAGTTACCGATGAAATATAAACTCCAGGTGTCTTTCCTCCTCTCAGATTTTATTTGATGTTAACTACTTCGCACTTTGCATGGTGAGTCAGAGTTGAGTCATTTAAATGCAATTTAATTATAGATGAGTCTTCAGAATGGGCCCCAATATTGTCTGCCTTATCATTTGATCAAGCTATTAAGACTCTGACCGTGGGAATATTAATACAGGAGAAAATGTTGAATATCGGTTTCAAGTTAGACATAAATGACTGGTGGAAAAAAACCACTAAGTTTTGGGGATGGCCTTTGAATATCTTCTACTTGGTCTATACCATATGTCCCTACAGGATTAAAGACATCAATTTGGCCAAATGTCATTGCTTTAGGATTGTTATCTAGCTGTTCCCACAGTGGGTAGCAAGGATAGGGAAACTATGTCTTCCCTGGATCCTGGACCAAAAACATTCAGTGTCGTCCAGCATTCATGTTAATAGAATGTCCTCTCTTTGTGTTCTTAAGATGCCTGCCTTGTTTTATCAATTAGACTGTCAGTCTCTCCTTTTTTCTTTATTTTTCATATGGACCTGAATCAACCTTTCTTCATCTATAGGCCATAACACATAAACTATACACCCTCATGCGCCAACACATCAATTATTAGGTTGCCCTGGCTGAACTGATTCTCTTCTTTGATAAATCTGAAGATTTGTTACACCAATGCTCTTACTTTACAGAGAGGCAGGAAGCAATCTTGGTGATTCCTGCCAAGCTGCTGTGAGGACAGGGATGCTTCAGTAACATAAAGTGATTTCCCCTCTTCTTGTTTCAGGTTCAATGGATCCAAATGACTTCCTGAGGGAGGCACAGATAATGAAGAGCCTAAGACATCCAAAGCTTATCCAGCTTTATGCTGTTTGCACTTTAGAAGATCCAATTTATATTATTACAGAGTTGATGAGACATGGAAGTCTGCTAGAATATCTCCAAAGTAAGCTAAAGACTTAATAAAAGGGGAAAAAAAGTGTAATTTAGTTTTAGCAACTCCTATAAATGTCAATATAGCAAGCTTTCTATAACCCAAAGGATATTTACTATGTGTACATCCGTGAGAATGAATGTCTTCACATTGAATTGCTTAACTATTCTTTAATAGGATATATACTGTGTACTCAAAGGAAGGAAAAATATTTATGTAGTGGGAGAACAAATTGTTCACCATAGACACATTGAAGTACTTAAATGTAATGTGGAAAATTGAAGAATAGATGTTTTGCATGATGCTTTGTTTCCTGCAATAACTAATTGAACATGATCAGTCATGGACCAAGATTTTCTATGGCCCAGAATTAGGGGACATAAAATACTTGGGGAAAAAGAGAGGGAGAAGCACCCTCCTTTTTTTTCTTTGCCAATGTTTGACTACATTGTACTTGTTGGTGTTTAAAATATTTCCACTGTTAGGCAACATTAGAATCTTTGTACTAAAAAGCAGAAATATACTATTGCTTTATTTCTACATCTGCTTCCTGTAGTCAGGGAAGACTTAAGGACATTGTAAAATTTGGATGTTTATTATTGAACAGTTTCATAAGCAACAATATAAGAAGCCTTAAAATGAGATGTTCAAAGTAGCTGAGATCAAGTACTGAGAGAATACAGTTGACTTTTGAACAATGTGGGGTTACAGGTGTTGACCCCCCTTGCAGTTGAAAATCTGTGTATAATTTTTGGCCCCCCCAAAGTTAACTATTACAGTTGTCCCTTGGTATCCATAGGAGTTTGGTTCCAGGACCCCCCACAGATATCAAAATTCACAGATGCTTAAGTCTCCCATATAAAATGGTATAGATCAATGCATCCAGTCAGCGCTCTGCATCTGTGGACTCCCAACTGCGGATCAAAAACAGTACTGGTATTTATTGAAAAAAAATCCTGTGGACCTGTGCAGCTCAACCCGCATTGTTCAAGGGTTGACTGTAATTCATGCTGAAAAAGAAAAAGATTTTTCTATACTTTTTGAAATGTCAGAGTGGGGTTGTGCTAATGTATAAAGAGGTAAAGGGAGATGAGAACAATGTAATGAAGATATCAGGACGATACAAGTATTCTCTTATTTCAGGGTGACTTGTGAAGCTGGTAATAGCAAATTGCAAAACTAGATTAGAAGATCCAAGAACATAAAGCCTGTTAAATTCTGTTAAAAGCAGAAATATACCTAGCTCCCTTGCATAAATATATAAAATTTAACAGCATCAGAATATGTTGCCCACTATAAAAAGACTAACCTCAACCAATGACTCTTTATCTTTATTCCCAGGAACAAAAGTACAAGAGCCATCTTGGGTCATTGCTAACAACAATGCTTTGTCAGGGTCACTTACAACATTCACCATGGTAAATCTAATAGTCGATTTTGAATCCTCAGACTGATCAGCAGTGTTTTATTCGATGGACACTGTCTCCTTCTGGAAACACTTCATTCTCATTTGGCTTCCAGGACACTTCACTCAGTGGCTGTTTCTCCTGTTTCTTGTTTGTTCTTCTCAATTTGTGGGATTTCACTCACATCTTACACCTCTTTATATTTTGGAATTTTCCAGGACTCTTGCAATATCAGTAATTCCCTTGCTAATCTCAACAGGTTGTGTTGTTTAGTAACATTTAAGTATGAACAATTCCCCAATATATATCCCTCCATTATTTCAGTATCATATATCCAACTGCCTTTTAACGTCTTTACTTAAATGTGTCAGTCTGGATAATGTAGGCATGATGCGGCAAGGAGCAGCCTTCAAGTCCCAGAGACTTAACAAGTGTTTATTTTGCTCATGATACACATGCAAAATAGATTGATTGGTGCCTCAGGTCTTTTTATCACCTTGGCAGGGGCAGGGGATGTGACTAACTTTATTCTGGCTCTTAAAGCTTCTGACCCTAAGTGACAGAGGAGACTTTGTGTTATCTTCATTTGGTCTAACCAAGCCTAATGGAATAAGGGAGTATGATTATCTAAAGTGCTTAAAAGGAGACAAAAATAAATGTATGTGAACAGCCCGACTACATATGTCTATTAGACATTTTAAAGCAACATGTCCCAAACTGATCCTCTTGCATTATTTCCAGTCATCTGCTACTCTTGTGTTTTTTTCATTCTTTGATAATGTCAACAATTGGGCTTAATATGCAGGAGTCATTTAATTCTCACATCCCATGTCTAATCAAACAGAAAATCCTACTGTCTTGCTTTCCAGACACATCCAGAATATTACCACTTCTCAACACTCTCAGTCTGGTCCAAGCCATCATCAGCTTTCTCCTGGATTCTGCAGTAGCTTCCTAGTTGGTCTCACTCTTTCGATTCTTGTTCCCTTCATTCTCTTCTCAATACAGTAGCTGGAGAAATCCTGTTAAAATGTAAATCAGATCATGTTCCCCCTCAGTTTAAAACCTTCAATGACTCCTGCTGGTTCTTCTTTCTGTATAACCCAGAGTACTTTGTGACCTAGCTCTTCAGTACCTCTCTGACCACATTTCCCACAATGGGCCCCTTGTCGCTCTGTGTCAGCTGCACTGCCCATCTTTGCTAATCTCCATATCTTCCAGATGTGCTTTCCTTCAGATACTTGCTGTGTTTTAGCTCTGAAGTTGTTTCCTGTTACTGAGCCACATAGTGCACTTCCTTCCTTCCTGAAATACCCTCAGACATTCTCACGATGGTGAGTCCTTCACTGACCACCCTCTAAATTCTAAAATTTAATCTCCCTCTATTGACTCTTCATGTTCCTCTTTCCTGCTTTTTGTTTTTTCTTTTAGCTGTTAATAATCTTATACTACATGTCATTTGTGTAACTCATTTTTACTATCTTCTGAAGTACAACTCCATGAGGGCAGAAACTTCTTTGTTTCAGTGCTAGAACAGTGCTTGGCACATAGGTGGTGTGCACTAATAATGTAGTGACTGACTGACTGACTAAATTAATGGATAGATTATGTTGGGGCTATTCTGAACCTAACAAGGTTGACTCGGGTCAAGTGTGCTTTCAAACTCTTGGTATCAGCTTAAAAGGAGTCATTTATTGCCCTGCACACTCCTTTGGCATTGAGGGTTTCTGTGGCTTGTTGATGTGGTTTACTCGCAGCTAAGCATAAACCCTATCATATTTTGGGTTGGGATATGAGGGTCAAGTTTACTAAGGATGCCATTTGCCAGGATACTTAGCAGCAAGTAGGAGTAGTGAAGATATGCTCCTTATAGACAACCCCTTCCCAATCAAGAGGGCTTAAATTCAACAAAGTGATCTTACAATGAATTTGCCACTTTTAAAGAGCTTATAATGATAAAGAGTAAGCTGAAAGACTCTTGATTAATGGAACGTAATTGAAAGTATTTTCTTGTTGCAGTTTTAAATTGTCACAGGTCTGTGAACCTTTATATCAGTTTTGACATCCAGCCCTTTTATTTGAAGTGTGCACTGAGTTAGGCAGCTCCTAGGCCACTGTATTTTTTCAAGGTAGGAAATTTGTTATTACTCAGTTTCCTTCTGTATTGTGCCTGTCAGTGAAAACCTTTTTATGTCCACTGTAATAGGATTAGATGTCATATTTGATAGTTGAAATAACATACATATTTTTCTATAGAACCATCTTTATAATCCCTAAGCTTGGCTGAATATTTTTTTGCAATAGATTTCTCCAAAATGGGAGAGGCTTGTCAAAAGACTTCAGCATTGAGAGTAATTGATGCAGTTATTTCTTACTGAAATTTTAAAGAGAATAAATATCTGCTTTTTTTCCCAGTTTAGTTGGGCTTGTTTTCTTTCCAATAAATACTTACAGATCTAACATATGTTAGAATATTCTCTCCTTTTAAAAATTTAAATCAAATCCTAGCATGTGGCTCATCATTGTCATTGACAGTTCACGTAAGTGGACTGAAGGAGACAGGACTGTTTTCACCGAGATACCCTTTAACTAAATACAAGTATATAACTTGTTGCTCTTTGTGTGAATAGAAGTTTCTCCATAGCCCCTGATTTTAGGGTGCTCAGGAGTGATGTCACCATGTCCTCAGCTCCCATCAGTCCTCAACCCCTTATACCAGTGAAACAGCTTTTCCTGCCACCAGGGTCACCAATGATTCCCTAGTTATTGTATTTAGCAAATGATGGCTGGTCTTTATCTTGCTGGACTTATTTGTTGAATTTGATAATGGTGGCGACTTTCTTTTTCTCACCCTAAATGTTGGTGTTTCTCATGATTCTGTTGCTTCCTAACAATCTCATCCACGTTCAGCGTTTCACTCGCACTGATAAACTGTGACTGCTAAATCACAGCTCTAGCTGCATGCTCTCCCCAGAACTCCTGACTGATATGCTTATTTTCTTTTAGGCATTTACATTTGGGTAACCCACGTGCATCTCTAGCTTAACAAATGCTAACCAGTTTCATTTTGAGTAGGCAGCACTAACAAGGACAGGTAGGGTTCACTGAGTTCTTTCTAGGTGACCAGGCACTATTTTTAAGTGCTTTACATGTATTAACTCATTTTAATTCTCATTTTAACAACAGTTATCGCTATGTAGATGAGGAAATGAGGCATTGGTGTGTTAAGCAGCTTACCCAGGGTCATGAAAAAAATGTGAGGCAGAGCCTCAATCCAAATTCTGACACTCTAGCTTCACACCCTGCACTATAGTTGCCTCTCAAGTCAGGAGTTATGGCTAAGACCCTGGACCATGTGTCCAACACATTTTTTGCAATACTTGGCTTATTCAGTCAGGGATAATGATGGTGTAGATTTACATGAGACTGTAAATTATTCAGAAAGCTGAACACATCTACTAAGAATGTGGCAGCTGAACACTATCCAGGGATGGCTGGCCCCGTTTCACAAAGTCATCACAAAATAGCACTAACCTCTCTACTGATGATCAAACTGACCTTACTACATGAATTCCCTAAACTTAGTTGTACAGATCTTGAGCAGTAGGAGAAACTATGCCTATTAAAGGGATGTTCAAAACAGGCTAAAAAAGGGAAATGAAAAAAATGTACCAAGATGAATGGATTACATGTGTAATACACACATTTTATAACTACTGACAGACCCTTCGTTTCTGTTAGCTAGTTTTTGAGAACAGTTTAATGGATGAATGAGAGCTTCTCATCAGCTTAGCCATGCAAATTAGCATTGCTTTATAGGTTCAAAGACTAAAAGAAACTCTGCAGTGTTTGAAAGAAATCCTGAGGTGACTAAGTAACAGTTTCCATGAAGAGATGAAACAGTGATGTGAGGTATGGAAAATGACAATACCTGGGCTCTTTCAGATATTTATAGCTGTTTGGATCATGTGATACTATTACTTCTTTCTCTGTGTAACGCTCATCCAGGGGAGAGCAGACTGCAGACTGCAGCCTGAGATTATATTTGGGCTTTGAAAATTATTGTCTTATTAACCCTTTACAGGATATAAAAACTTTTGTGTGGTTATATATTTTTTGCTCAACAGATCAGTGCTATGGCACTTAACCCTACTAATAGCTCATTTCATCAAGATTCTCAGAATTCACTTCAATAGTTTAAATGTTTCACAAAGTAAATCTTTTGTTTTCTCTTATTGCCTAGATGATGCTGGATCAAAAATCCATCTGACTCAGCAGGTAGACATGGCGGCCCAGGTTGCCTCTGGAATGGCCTATCTGGAGTCTCAGAACTACATCCATAGAGATCTGGCTGCCAGAAATGTCCTTGTTGGTGAACATAATATCTACAAAGTGGCAGATTTTGGACTTGCAAGAGTTTTTAAGGTGGATTTGATTTTGCTTAATTTGTTTTTTGTAATGGGTCAAAATCCTAACAGACCAGTAGACTAACAGATTTACTGTTACTCTTTAAAACAATGCTTCTCCAAGTTCTGTGGCCCACAGAACACTGTAGTAGAAGGGTCTACCTCCTATTTCTAATTCTCCACCAAGGGGAAGGAAATAGAGAGAAAATGAGCAACCACATGGGAGAGTATATAGTTAGGTTTGTAGTTGAATTAATGATCTGTTGGTCAGTACCAGCAACCTCTATTTGTCTGCCTCTATTTCCCTTGTTAAGAGCAGTACACTTTGTACAGTTACCTAACCCACCTTTGCTCACTTTCTGCCAGAGTTCATGCTGCCAGAGTTTTTCAGCAATCATGAGCTTTTTAATTCTTGCCATCCCACTCCCCGTTTTTTTATATTAGGCCAAAAGACATTGATATAGGAGATATAATATAGATGTTTTTCTGTGAATTTAATTTTTAATTTCTACACTGTGCCCTAAAATTATGGGTATGGGGCATGAAACATAATAAATAAATGATTCTCTTTTGGTCTTCATGAACATCATTTCTTTTTGTAAATTAATTAGAACCCCAGTAAGTTGATATATTAATTTAAATTACTTGGATCCTACTTTTCCATGTTAGAAAGTGATTACATGGTAATTATCAAAGTCAATTGCTTTTCAATACCAGCAGTAAATCAGAAAACAGACAGGCTTTGCTTTCATTTTTATTTATTTTTATTTACCAAATAAAAGCTAGTATCATCACACACAAATTCTCTCATATGCAGTAGAATGCTCCTTTCAGTGCTATTTTTAGCATACAGTAGCCTCTCAAGTAATATTTTATTAATAACTTCTCATGGATTTTTTAGTATTGTATCCCAGCTTTGGAATTTGCTACAGTAGTTATCAATTGAACTATGTTCCTTTTGAATCTTTTTCTTCTAAATTTTAATATGAAGCAGGTTATAGATGAATGAGAGTGGAGAGTATATATACATATATATATATATATGTATGTATACACGTACATATACGCACATACACACACATATACGCATCACTTTAACTTGGCTTGATTTCCTAATGCATTAACAGGTAGATAATGAAGACATTTATGAACTTAAACACGAAGCAAAGCTGCCAGTAAAGTGGACTGCACCTGAAGCCATTCGTACTAAGAAATTCAGCATTAAATCCGATGTGTGGTCATTTGGAGTCCTTCTTTATGAAATCATTACTTATGGCAAAATGCCTTATAGCGGTGAGTAATTAATTCTGAAGTGGGCCCTTCTGCCGCAGTTCACTTGATTAGGTGTGACTTTAACTGCTTCATCCCGACTCAGAGGGCAGAGTTATGAGGATGACCACAGCCCGCGCCTTTGGGAGCATCAGAGATAAAATAGGATGACGATGATGATGATTTACATTGGGATGGCAAGAATTAAAAAGCTCGTTACATTAACGATGATGATGATTTACATTATTGCCTCCTTCCCCTTTGCTCTTCGATTGCAGCCTTGTAGACATTGCTTGCTGCGGGAATTAGTTTAATCTCTGCAGCCTGGGGAGGGGATGGTAGACCTCATAGCTTTGCCAAGGAAATCAGTTTGCTTTGTAATCTAGAGTATATGTGTCGATGAATTTAATAATCTTTAGCTTGCTTTTGTGTATTTTTTAGGCATGACAGGTGCTCAAGTAATCCAGAAGCTGAGTCAAAACTACAGACTCCCGCAGCCACCGAACTGCCCGCCGCAGTTCTACAGCATCATGCTCCAGTGCTGGAGCGCAGAGCCGAGGGAACGGCCGACGTTCGAGGCCCTGTGCTGTGAACTCGAGGACTATTTTGAAACAGACTCTTCGTATTCAGATGCCAACAACTGGGTCAGATGAACAGCGAAGGAGAGAATGGAATCATGAAGCAGAAATGAAGTTCAATAATCGGCCCAGAGACACAGCCTTATTAACCAGCTGCGAAATGAGTTTATCTTGACAAATTTAAGTGATAGGGTCAATCTGGCCACGTATTATGAAAAAATTATGTGCACATTTTATTGACTGGGTAACACTTCAGGACAGTCTAAGGTGGCCTATCATTTTCTCACTGCCTGGCAAAATCAAACACACTGAACAAAGTGATTTTTCTTTTTAAAAGATACTTACATTTCTATTTATTATTTGAAGTGCTGATCAAGAGGATCAACAAATGATAGGCAATTTTTGCTCAGTGGCTGTTGTAGCATTTTCCTGTTTACTGGTTAAAGTGGTTACTCATTACTCCTCGGATCGCTGAATCCCATCAGGCCGTTATTATGAAGGAATGTGATTGCTTTGCTGCACAGCAGGACCTGTGCTTTGAGATTTTTTTTCTTCTCTTTTAAAATATCCTGCAACTACAATGATGCTAAAGCCATGTTAAATGACTTGATTGTACTTGGAGTAATTGCACATATTTTTTCTTGTATGTAAAAAAATGAGGCAGCTGTTGAGAAAAAGAATTAAAATTTCTCTCATTTTGTAGAAGGAAATGATGGAATTTTCTATACCTCAGTCTGTGTCATCTGAGAATCATCTATGTTAGTTTTAATCTCTTAATGTTAAGAATCATATTGCAAAGCTGATGAGTTCTTATCTATGGAAATATGCAAGAAACATCTAGTAGCCTGCAAGACCTGAGAAGTAAGTATCAAAATAGTTTAGGAAAACAAGAGGAGAGCAGTAGGGTTGCTGTGGCCTACGATTTCTGAATAACTGAAAAAAATGTACCTTTGGCATATAGGCCGGAATTTAAAATTGACTACAAAACAGGTCAAGCTCTGTTTCAGATCCTGAGGCTGGGAATAATGCCTGATCTTGGTTATGAAACTGTGGTTTTTGTCTGGTAGGATAAGAGGGTATTTTTACTCGTCTTAAATGTGCATTAACCTTGGTAAACATATTACTATCTCCTTAAACAATGGTTGTATCGAATTTTGTGCCCCATTAGATGGTAAGGGAGAGTTCTCAAAGGTAGTTACAAAATCAAATACAGATTCAAAGATCTTCTGATATAAAGATATATGAACGAAACATGCCACAGAAAACCAGAAGTATAGTCTGTCATCTTTTTTTAAAGGGGAAGAACAATATATCTAAACAGTTACAGAAATCCCAACTCAAAGTGGATTAAACACTAAGTAAACTTGTAAACTTTCTAACTGAAAGACAGGAGTAGGGGAGTGCTCTAGGCAGAATGCAATTAGCAGTTCAATGATGTCAACTAAAACCCAAGTCCTTGCAGACCCTTCCCTCTGCCACCAGCATTGTCCTCATTCTTATGGTCACTGGTGGCTGCCAGTAGCAACTGGGGCTCCCTGTTCTCTTCTCATTTGGTAAGAGAAATGGGAAACTGCCATATCTGCATTTGCATCGTGCATAAAAAGCATTCTTTTTTTGTCCAGACAAACTGAGGTCATATGCCCAGCCCTGGACCAATAATAGGCTTAATGTGAATGTTAAGTGCCAATTGGCTTAGAATAAATTTTGTCACTGAAGTGGGAAGTGTGGTCATCTTTCCTGGAGAAAAGTTGGGAGGTTGGCTTATCTGAATAAAATTAGAGAAGATTAGATGCTGGATAGACATTGATTAAAGACAAAATCCCCTGAGATAAAGTAGCTGTACTATATATAGTAAGTAGATGTGTATACATTCACTCAAATTTTTCTGAAACTAAAATAGATCATGGGGAGCTAAGGATTGTAGAGCCCCTTATTCCTTTATGAACAGGAAATATTTGTAAAATAAGGTAAACACTGATCTAATCACTTGACTATGTATAGAACGAGTTCAGTTATTTAAAGCCATCAAGTCTAATTGTGAAAATTCAAATACTATGTAACTTGCCTTTTTGTAGCAGTTAATAATAAGAATAATTTCTTTAGTAAGATCTGATTTTTGAAATGTATAAAGATGATCCTTTCTTGTTTTAATACTACCTGAAACCCATTTAACTTTCTACTTTTGATCTTAGAGATGTTTATGTTCAAGGTTCTGTCCAAGCAATCTATTATTCTTGTTTTTACCTGATTGATCATGGAGAAAATAATGGATTCAGTTATAAGAAGCAGTAATAGATTTTTTAAAAACTGACATAAATTTCTTTTTCTGTATAGAATAAAAGGATCAGGAACAGATAAGTTGAATTTTCCTACAATGAGCCAGCTCTTGTTAAATTTACCACCCATAAATTGTAGCAAAGCACTTTCTATGTAATGTTTTATTTATGTGATTCAGTTATTTGGAGGTGATGGTGAGGGATGTGAGTACATGATTTCATATGGTATTTCAAATCTCTTTTGACAAAAACCTAAGAATTTTTGTAATAGGAAAAATTCCAAATTCCATTAAGCCTCTTTTAAGAAGTTTAAGAAGGAAATAGGTTTATCTTACCTAAGGTCAAAAGAGGCACAGAGGAGACTCCTAATAGGTGTGGAACCTGAATATTGTGTCATTAAAGAAAAAGGGAAAGTCAGAGTGACCAGCAATCTCCAAACTGGGTTGTGAGAATGGGGGTAATTAAAAAACACAAAAGAACATGCCGTGTGGGAAATATCAGGCTTGCCCATTCACGATGTCTACCTACAACATGTGTCTGCATGGTGACCACATGAACTGTCTGAATCATAAAGGGCCCAAACTCTTTTGATTCTCTGATGGCCCAAAGGGAACCATTGCCCTTGGAAAGATGCCATTCTGTCACCCAGCCGGAGGTTCCTGGAAGAAGCAGGGCCCAGATGGTGATCCATGGCTTTGCCAAGCATATGCTCTACCTGCAATAATGTTTTCCATGGTCTAGTTGAACATATGGTTTCTAGACCAGACAGCCTGGTGGGTAATGTGCATGTGGTGACTTTTCAGGACTCTTTGAAAATATATGTTATGTGAACCAGAATGGTGGTAATTTGAGTACTTATTTAAATTGTGTCATTGTGTTCTTCCATTGAGGAAAGCCAATCTTTAAAAAATTAGATGAGGTTTGTATACTTGGGTATGGGAATTTCCTGTGGGCTCATCTGGAAATATTCGGTTCTTATATTTCCCAGCATCATTACAGAGAAGTTTTGGTCTAAAATCTTCAACATGATTGAAATTAAAAAAAATAAAATTTCCAACATGATTAAAAAATTCACTGTCATAGGACAATAAACAAACCTGGGAAGTCTGTGGAGAATACTTACAAATCTTTTAAATACATGATCCCAACAATATTTCAGTTTTCACAGTGCCATTTTTTATCTCCCTATATTGTCCCATTAAACTTCATATTTTTTCTTTCTTCTATTAAGGAAGTGATGGTAAATCTTTTAAATTATTTAATACATTTAGAAATACACTAAAGAATAAAAATAGTATGCAAACCCTGAATTTCAGAATCTTTGACAAGCTTAGCTTCAATCTGTGTGCAGATGGTACTATTTAAACAGGAATTATAAAGTTAAGTTATAAGGAAAGAGACACCCAATTATTTCCCTTTACTCTTATTGCTTGGGTTTATCCATTGGTCATCTAGAGAAATAGACTTCAGTGTAACATCCATTATCCTTATGGAAAATAATCTGCTCTTTCAGAAAATGGCAGCAAACACCAAACATGCCTTAAGTATCTAGTATGTGTTTTGTTATGCAGGGCACTCAAGTCATACAACATAATAACCATGAAATCGTATATTAGGGAAAAATGGTTAAAAGCAACTAGAATTGATTGGTTTAGAAGAAGCTAAACATTTTCTAGTAATGATTTTCTGAAATTTTAAAATAGGGGGTTTGTGAAACATGAAGTAGCTTGTTATTAACCAAATTACATTTAATTTTTATGGTCCAGACATTTTTCAGAGTAAATGATATCATAGCTTTTAATCATTTTAAAAAATCTACATTTAATTATAAATTTAGAAAGTGAGAAACAAAGCCAATTAGTAAGATTAGTGTACTTTGAAGGTACCACAGTGAGATTTTTGTCTCCAAAATATGTGTATTTCTATATTGCACCCTTTAATAATATTTATTGTATTACCATATATGTTAATTGTATAATTACATGTGAATATGTGTTATATATGATTAATTATATGTAGCAAATATATATATATATAGCAAAAAAGATAAGACAGATTCTTTGACTTGTGCCACATATTATAATGCTATTATTTACTAGTTCAAATGCAACTATTTAATTTTCAAAATTTTTTCTATTTCTAGGCTCTTTAAAATATTCAGGAAAAGGCTTTTCTTAAATATTTTTACCCTAAGTGTTCTATCTTTATTCACATGGGATTTGTTCACTATGCTAGTTATCCCAAACTGATTTTTTAAAAATTTATCTTTATTTTAAAAAATATTACAGATGTCCTCTTTTATTCCCATTGACCCCTCTCACCCTGCACCTGCCCCCTGCCCCAGGCCTTCCCCACACTATTGTCTCTGTCCATGGGTTATGCATTTATGCATATAAGTTCTTTGGTCAATCTCTCCTCACCCACCCCCACCTTCCCTCCAAGATTTTTTAAACTTGACTTTTAAAAATTAATTTCACTGTTTCAGAGGTCAGGTTGGTTGTGGACCCACGGATGACTTAAATTACTGTATTTCATAGTAGGTAAAATGTCTCCTCAGTTGACTATATTGTGAGAGTTTGCATTTGGATGATAGGGAAAGTAAGTCTGAATCCAGGGATCATGGTCTTGCTTACGCCACATATCACTACAGATCACCTGCCTCATGTCACTTTCCTCAGGGACCCAATCTGGTGGAGAAACCACTCAGTCTTACACTGTAAGTTGCCCTGGCTGTGGGAATGAGAGCTTTAGTGGGCACATGCTAACAACTAAATCCTTGGGCCCAGAGGATACATATGTTGCTTCCACTTACAACGTATTATCTATAACCACATGGCTTCACCCAAACACAAGTGCTCAATATGCCTTCTAACCATGTAGCCAGAGGTAGGGCACCAAAAATACTGAGTAAACAGCACCAATGCTATTACACCACATTAATACATCAAGTTAATTTTAAGTGATGCTGAGTGGGGAAAGGTCATATATACTCAGTTATTCACCCTTTTCCTTAATTATTTTATTCAGCAAATATATATTGATTGCTTAGGAGTATCAGACATTGGGTTAGATGCTTGGATAAAATTGTGAACGAGAGAAATAGACCCTGCTTCCTCCAAGTTTGCAGTCTTTCAAGGGAGGCAGATTGGGGCGTAAACCCGTCTCAGCTCATACACCTATAAGCACAATCTTACCTTCTTGTTTTCTCCCTAAGAATTAACTTATTGTCTGCATGCTGCTACTCATTCTCTCCTTGCTCTTTAATAGCAGAATCTATTTTACTGAAGCCCAGATAAAAGATTACCTTTCTTAGGCTCTTTTGTTGCTAGGGGTTACCAAAGAGATGTAAGAGAAAGTTATTTGGCAGGCCTTCCAGGAAGACTCCATAAAAGGCAGACAGAGAACTGGCATGGGCCCTTTCTTGTCTTTCCCCCTTTTGTTCTGTTCCAGGCATAGAACTCAGTGGCCATCTTAAATCAGGAAGAAACGTAGATGGAAGTCACTTCTCAGGAGGGTCTGGTCCCTGATGAGAGGGAAGCTGCCGTGCCTGCCTTAGACTTCTGTCCTCAGAAATTCTAGGAGAGAAAGAAACATTATGCTATTTAAGCAACTGTTATTGTCAATCTATCTCTAGAGATTGGAACACCCAGTTTTCTGAATAGTACATTATCTATTTAAAACCTCCATTCCACCAGGTATTGAAAAGTGTCAGTTATTTATGGTATTTTTTTCCCCTTAGTACTGGGTGTTTATGATGTGTTAAGGCTTTGGGAGGGGGCATTGTCTGGTGCTGGTATTGGGTTCATATTGGCTTCCACTGAGATATCATCTTTCCCATCTGAAATGACCTTTTGGTCTCAGCTCTTTCTCACTCATTTCCATGCTCTTCTTAGGTCCAAAAGAAGCATTGGCCCCTCTGCCTAGACACTCTCTCAGCCAGGAGCTGCTCTCCCCTGCACCATGCTACGTGTCAGGAAGTACTCTGAAGCCTCTTCTTTTCTAGGCTCTACTTGCCAACACTGCTCTCAGATTCCCCAAACCATCTAAAAGTCCCCCCATTCTCTTTCCTCACATCTCAAAATAGGGCTCTACCATCATCTAGTGCATCCTGTTGGCTCCATTCTTCCCCTGTCCTTGGAATTCTTAGTCTTCTAGGGTGGTAAGTTTGGGTGGGGTGAACCACAAGACTGATGACTGCATATCAAAAGCTTTGGACTTTAAAACTCTAAAGACAAGAATTTGACTCTTGTTTGTTCTATTTTCTATGTAATAATCACCCCTTTAGGTAATAGATGTCTCATGATCTGGTAGCCTGATGTGAAAGGACCAAAGCATAACAGAAAACACCGGGGAAAAACATCAATTAACATCTTAAAATACCCAACCACACATGGAAATTAAGCAAAAGTTACACAAATAATTACTTAACTATGTTTTGCTGAGTACTATGAAGGAGAAATGTAGGATGCTACTGGAGTGCATAAAAAGTACCCATAACCAAGTCTGGGAGTTGAGAAAAATGGAGAAGTGATTAACTGCTTAACTGTGGTCTGAAGATTGAGGGTGTTCACCAGCTCCAAGGAGAAGGGAGGCACAGCACAGACAGAGACCCTGCATCGACAAAGAGCAGGGCACCATCCAAGAACTGAAAGAAATTCAGTTTTCCTGGAGTGTAAGGAGTGGGGAGGAAAGGACAGGCAAGCCCTGTCTCAATCATGGGGGTTGTGTGGTCCAGGTTAGTAATATTAATCCTAATGGGCAGACATGAAAGGCTTTTAAATTGGTAGCATGACCTAATTTGAATTTTTGAAAAGTTATTTTCACTAATATATGGAGAATGGATATGTGGAGACAATTTATTTATTTTTAAAAAAATATATCTTTATTGATTTCAGAGAGAGGAAAGGAGAGGGAGAGAAAGAGGTAGAAACATCAATGATGAGAGAGGCATTGATCGAGCCCTCAACCTGGGCATATGTCCTGACCGGGAACCGAACCCCGATCACCTGGATCCCAGGTGGACGCTCACCCGCTGAGCCACACCCGGCTGGGCATGGAGACAATTTAAAAGGACCAGTTGTCAGGGGCAGAGATGATAGTGGGTCAGAGGAGAGCATGGTAGGTGATAGAGAAAACAATAAACACGTGAGATTTGGGGAGGTGGAATGAGCAGCACCTGATAGCTGTTGGCTTCAAGGTAACAAGAATGACCTCATGTGTCCTCTAGGAGCGACTAGATATGGCACAATGGAAAAGGAGCAGGTAAGGGGAAGGATGATCACAGGAGCTAGTTATCTGGTTGGTTGTTATGAAACAGCCAACTTGAAATGCTAGTTAAGGGGGCGAATATTTGTGTCTGGAGCTCAGAAAGGAAGTTTGAAGCCACCTGTGAATTAAAGAGGAGCTGGCATGAGGAAGCCACGGAAGGGAAGGAGACCACTGAGGCAGAAAGTGGAGACTGAGAAACAGTGTCTGAAGAGATGGGGCACTAGGAGTTAGGTGGCCAGGAAGTCAGGTAACTGGGCGGGAGATCAGGAGAGCAAGAGTTTTCCGTTAGCTTTCAGCAATGTGGTGATCCTTAGGGCGTGTATTGTCACTGGAGAAGTGGGATTGGGAGTGAGACTGAGGTGGTCTGAGGCACAAGCGAGAGACGAGTGGTGCAACATCTACGGCCTGGTGGCTTTTCCTGCATGTGGTTGTGAATATAAGAGGAGGCAGGTGGCAACTTAGAGTGGACGTGGGATTCAGGCGGGATTGTGTGTGCCTAAAAATCAGAGAGACTAGATCTTGTTTGAATACTGTTAGTATGGTTGCTGGAAGTTATTTCAGCAGGTGTAGAGTACATAGCGTAGGAATATTTTGCGACTCAAATAAATCTGAAAGAATAACTGCCGTCTTGCTTATTGAATTTGTATGGCTTTTATAATATGGATATTTAGATGTTAGGCTAAATATCTTTGTTTTGGGGGAATTAAAGCTAGGAATGGAGCAAAAACTTATTTTGGACTAATATATCTCTTATTCCAGGACCATTTACTTTGTTTATGGTTTACTTTCTTACCTGTTTCCCCAAGGTTGATCTAGTTTGCTAATATTCTGTGAGTAGATAGGTAGCATTTCTTTAGAAACTTAAGTCTTGCCCTGGCCGGGGTGGCTCAGTTGGTTGAGCATCATCTCAGGCACTGGGGATGCCCTGGGGACCCCCAGCAGGGGGAGTGCAGGAGGCAGCCCATTGGTGTTTCTCTCCCTTTCCCTTCCTCTCTATCTAAAATCAACAAAAACATATATATATATTTTAAAATGAAGTCTTATCTGGATTATAGAAACAGGAATAAAAATTAAAGAATTTAATTCCTAGTAAAATATCTATTCATTTTCCTTGAATATGGATGTCAGGTCTAATTGCTTAAAATGAAACAGTATGGCTCATTGCAGATGAATGATGAAATCTATTTAAGAGCATGTTAAAATAGTGTCAAGGGGGTGATAAGAAGCTGAAGTGTTAATATTTCAGGGGGAAGGTATTTGAACTTTCCCGAAGGATACAATTATAAGAGAAAAATGAAAGAGGGGGGAGAAAATAAAACAAAAATGGCAAGTCTATTTAAAGAAAAAATATCTTCAAAGTCTTAGGAGAAATGTTTCTTCCTTTCTGTGGTTAATCAACTTATGCATAATGCGGAAACATTCTTATTTGGCTTTAAAATGTCCTTAGTTCAAACCCTAAGTTTTAAAACCTGAATCAGACGGAAGTGATTTTGCAATAAAATCTTTCTTTGGCATTATCTTCATCAATCATTTTCATAGGGCCACAGAATTCTAGAGCTGGTAGGAACCTTGGAGATCATATAGTCAGTCTCTCAGGAGTTCCTCCCCTTCTTTTGGAACAAACCTCAGAAGCAAAAATAGTAAAAAATAAGGCATATTTAATCCTTTGAGAGATTTTCTATTCAAATAAAACTGCTTTGTAGACTCTTTAAATCCATGCAGAATTATTTGCAAGTCTCCAAGAAAAGACTTGGCATAAATAAGATCATCTCGAGTTCATTGTCTTTCCCTTGTATTTTAGAGAAACTTTTGGCACTTAGTTTAGAGGATGGCAAAGATAAAATTCAAGACTTGATTTTGTGGCTGCACATTAAAATATTTTAAAGCATGCAAGATGTGCAATGTTGTGCAAATAGGGATGAGTGCCAACATCAAGTCCAGGAGTCCCGCCCTTATCCACAGGACATAGGTGCCAAGTTCCCAGTGGCTGCCTGAAAACTTGGATAGTACTGAACTCTATATATACTATGTTTTTTCCCATACATACATACCTATGATAAAGTTTAATTTTCAAATTAAAAATAATAACTAATAATAAAATGGAAGTTATAACAACACATTGTAGTAAAAGTTATGTGAATGTGGTATTAGTAAAATAAGGGTGCCTTGAACACAAGCACTGTGATGCTGTGACAGTTGATTTGATAACCCAGCCGGCTAAGCGACTGACGGGCGGGGAGCGTATACGGTGAGGACGAGCTGGACAAAGCGACGATTCACCGGCAGGGCAGGGCAGGGCGGAACAGGATGGCTTGAGATTTCAGCACGCTTCTCAGAATGACATGCAATTTAAAACTGATGAATTATTTATTTCTGGAATTTTCCATTTAATATTTTAGGACCAAGGTTGACCATGGGTAACTGAAACAGCAGAAAATGAAACCATGGATAACGGGGGCTAGTGTAATAGGAGAAAGAGAAGAAACGGAATAATTAATTTCATGAGCTCTCAAGCTGACTAGAAGATGGGGGCCCAGATGGCTGCCAAAGAACTTAGGATTAGAAGGAAAAAACAGAATAACCTTAAAAATAATATAAAATTCTCGTATAATATTCAATTTGTGTAAAAAAAAAAAAATACTGGAGGTAAGCTTACCTGATTCAAAGTACCTATTCTCAGACCTGCAATGAAGACATTGATTATAGATTACAATACTCCAGTTTTAGAGAAATACAAAAGTACATAGTTCACTTCTCACTGAACACTAATTATCTAAGTAATTCTGATTGCTCCTTACCAAAGTACAGTTAAGGGCACAGAGCTCTCATGAATGTTCCTTTTTTGATTTGTGGTTTATAATATTCTAATATTAGCTCTTATTTTTCTATGTATTTTTATAATGCACACTGAATATCTTCCCACATGCCAAATTATATTTCAAAAGCTTTGAAATACGTTTTATATATCTTTGCTTGCTTTCTTTGGTTACTCACTCTTTTAACAAAGAAGTATGAATAGACTTTTGTATAATTAATTTTTTAAAATTATAGGCATTTGAGTTGTTATTAATAGAAAAAGTAAACCATTTTCAAAACTAACAAAACTGACAACTAATCATAGTTCTTTTTTTTCAATCATGGGAGAGTTAAATTATTATTATGCCAGTGAAAAACTGTGCAATTTCCCCCCACTGTGCTTTAGAATTTTTAGTTCAGTGAAACTGATATGTTGTTTATGGCATTATCTCTACTTAATTTGGAACCTTAGAATAATTTTATTTTCTCTCATTAAATCTTTAATGCATTTTCAGCACAAAATTTAAATATATTACTATTACAAATGTTGATTTTCTGTTAACATTTTAAGGCTATCTAAATCCCATTGATACTTTTTGGTGGATCTGAAAACCAGTTGATCTGTACTTTATTATCTGTTCAATATTGTGGCTTAAAGTTAATTTGTTGACTAAAGAAGAATTATGTCCTTCAGGTCCATTCTATTGTGATAATTAGGCTTCTAACTGAAGAAGACTTGGAAAGATTCATGAAATGATACAATTCTATTTTCCTTTTTGGCATTACATGGTTATATTCCAGCGGCCTCTTACACAGCGAGAGGGTTTTGACGAAGGAGAGCGGTGCTTGGTTAACACTGGAGAAATGCCACTGGAAGGTCGGCTTTACATCTTGTCCGTCTTACTGTTGTAGGGGTAAGATGGGTGAGAAATATGGAATGTTAGGATCCCAGGAGAGTTCTGCTAGGCTGCTGTGCTAAGAAAATTCTGCCTTTGAGCCCATTTAAGAGAACACTTGATTTACCTACAGAGTAAGCTTTTAGTAACACGGTTAAAACTACTAAGCAGTTTGAGGAAAAGGGTGGATGTTCTCTGAGGGATTTAGGAATTTTCTTCTTCCTACAGGGGTCGTCCTGTTCCTACTCCCTATGTGGGGCAGAGGGCGAGAATGAGAGCCCAGCAAAGATATAAAAAGGGAACTAGGAAGAAGAAAAATGTAGGGAAGCAGAGCAGCAAGATGGGGAGCTAGTGGGAGGAAGCGGGTTCTTCTCTCTTGAGACCGCAGGGTCGGATTTATAGTCTCTATTTCAGTCTTAGCCGGAGATTTACTGACAGATCTTTGCCAAGTCAAATCACTTAATTCTATAAGCCTTTTTTTCGCTCTTGGTAAAATATTATTGTTAGTATTTATGAATTGCAATGAGGGTTTCATAAACATAAAGCCATGAATATTTCATGAAGACCTTGAGATATTTGGATCTAAGTATGTGTTAGCAAAGACAGCCGACTCCCAAACGGCACTCAGTGGGCTGCGCGTGGTGAACTTAGTTCTGGACCGCGGTCCCCTCGCCACGCCGTATATTTCTGAGCTGTCTCCCTTCGCAAGTTAGGCAGGGTGTAGTTAAGGAAAGCGGTCTAATTTAACTCTAGTCTTGGCATTCAATCTCCCGCTGTGAAGGCTGAGATACAAGGCGGTAGCGGGGTGCTGGAGGAGGAGTGCTTTGGGCTTTCATTCCATCATCAGTCCAACACTCGCTGAGCACCTGCTCCGCGTAGGGACAGGGTTCGGGCCTGCAATGACATGTGAGCGGTGGAGGGGGCCCCGCGTGGCTTCACGGGAAGGCCTTGGTGCTAGACTCCTTGGATCCCAATTCATGAATTACTAGTTGTCAGCCTTGAGCATGCTATTTAACCTCTTACTTGTTACCTGTTTTCTTATCTGAACAATAAGAGCTCACAGACTTGCTTTTAGATTAAGTGAGTAAGGATTTAAGCAGCATCTGGCACGTGGCGATACAAGCTCAATACATGTGAGCTTGAGGATCGGGTCTTTGCCCTTCAGTACAGTCAGTCATCTATGGGTTTTGGAAATAAATGACCAATGACTGTAACAGTGCAGCAAGTATTGTTACCCAGGCACACCCAGGCTACTATGACGGCCCAGAGACACACTGCAATCGGACTGGAGGCTTGGTCCAAGGAGGATGTCAACACCAGGCTTTGAAGGGAATTTCATGCTAAACCGAGGCCCCTGTATCCTAGGTTGAAAAATAGTGGTAGACGATGTATGAGCTTCTAGCCTGAGCTTCAGTCTCAAGAGATATTTGTGCCAGAAGTTCTAATTAAGGTTTTCAACCTGCGGCCCCTCTCTTAAGACATTAAAGAACTTAGCTTTACATTTTTAGCCTTTAACCTTTTCAGTCTATCAAAGATCTGGTTTAGTTCATAGGGATGCCTTTACCTCATTAAAAATTTAAAAGTTAGTTTTATGTTTAATCTATTTTTATCTACTTTCATGAGCTACAGCTCTCAAATTATTATACTTACTTTTTGAATTTTATTCCTGTTTTAAAATTTAATCTGTTTCTTTAGAGAATTTTTGGACTTTCTTGGCCCACATAAAATATGCTTATTTGCCTCACATTTTCCTTCAAGCCTGGCATGTAATGTGGAAGAGAAAGTGCTGATTTAAGGGAGCCAGGTCCAGGGTAGTAAATGCAGCAGAATGGAGTTTGGTAAAGAGAACTCAGTATGTGGAGGGGGAGGAGGCCTGTTTCCTAACTCTGCTCTCTTGAGTTGACTAATCACTATAATCTCATTTTTAAAATTTTCTAAAATAGGAGTGTCACATGGAATAGTAAATATGGAAATGGCCGGCACACAGAAGGTTCTGAGCAATATAAGTTGAATCTAGTTCATGCTCATGGGCAGAGCCCCCTTGCAGCTTGCAGTGGTTTCCTTGCCCCAGAGAGAGCCAGCCTCACATCACAGATACCAACTTTTAGCATAGCGTGGGCACATAGTAGGCAGCCAATCCATATTACTTGCACGAATGAATGGAAGAGTGAGAGAGTCCAAACCTCCACAACTAAAGTTACAGCTTCTGGCTTCTCAGCAGATGGTGAGTTCAACGTTTCTCTAAGGGCATGCTGAAAACAGTGTAATTTGCTTATACCCAGATCAGCTGGTGCCTGGTGGCCAAGTGGTGTAACTTTCTGCCTCCAGTTAAGACATCTCATAGTTGGTCCCAGAGTAAAAGTTGGTACCAGTGAAGAATGTAGCCTGAGAGCCAAATCAAAGGATGATCTTCACTAGTCGTCTACTCACAACTCTGTTTCTACAAAAAATCAGATGGTGCTGAATCTTTCCTGGAAAGCTTTCTACAGGGAAGGACAGGACAGGGTTCCTGACTTGTTCATTAGGAATAGGTGCTTCCAGGATAAATAAAAACAAATGGATTAAATTAATTTTCCTTCAGGGCTGAATATTTCCAGGAATCTTTATCTCCATTCCCTTCTCTCAGTGTGAAATCAAAGAAGTTACTTGTGGGTGGTATCAATAGAGACATAATTTAGTGTGAAGATGGATCATCTCATGTACATAAGCTGGATAAAAGAACTTCTGTTGTCTCAAATTTCATCCTTGCTACGAACAAAAATTAAGTACACATGAAGCCTGCTATTGTTTTTGTCTGGATAGGAAATGGTCTGTCAAATCTTAGACTGAGAAGTTTCCACACCATGAGCTGGTTCTATAAGCAGAGCTTCCTGAACCATAAAGGAAAATTTCAGGTCAAACACATTTATTATTATATTCTAATTCAGCTATACTCAGGCTAAGTTTTCACTCGAGGTCTCAGGATGATTCACTATTAGTGCTTCCCCAATTTGGAGATGGAAGTTTTAGAGCAAGTTAAGTGATCATTCATTCATTCATTCATTTTTCAATCGGGAACTATGTTTTGAGTACTTATTATGTGCCAGGTATTTTCTAGGCCCTGAGGATAATGGGCAAACAAAACAGGTCAAGTCTCTGCCCCATATTCTAAAGGTGATTTACCCCTTAACCTTACTCTGACCCTGTATTTCTGCCTGAATCTTGCACTTTCTATAACCAGAAGGGCAATATCATGGGTATGTAAAGGTGAAATGGTGCTAAAATATTTCTAATTATGTAGTTAATCTTCTAAGTTCTAAAAGACTCGAATTGTCTACTTACACTGCTGTATGGTTGAGCTTTTTCTCAAACCAAATTCCAAGGGCTTCATTGTTTAAAGTTCATCTCAACATCCCTATGTCTAGAAAACAGACTTGACAGTCTCATCTTTTGGTTAAATAAAGATTACTAGATTTTTTTCTCATTCTAGAAAATTTCTAGAGAAATTTATGAAATGATCTAAGTGCCTATGTTTAATATTTTTGCAAAAAAATGTAATCTTTCAAAGCTTATGTTATTATAGTTTATATTAAGGGAGCTACTACAGGGAACTGCTGGCAATCACAGGTCTTATAAACGAGAAACTGAAAATACCAACCTTGTTGATATCTGGACAAGCATTTCACTCAGCAGTGCTTTTGCTAACTTTAATGCTATATTCCACTATGGAAAATATATATAAAGGAATTAAACCCATTTATTTAACATATGTTTATTGAGCCATTATTGTACAAAAATCCTGTTTTAAGGGCTATGTGGAATAGAAGACTACGATATGCTTTTCCCCCTAAAGGAACTTAGAATCTGCCAGAGTCAAAATGAAGCTTATAAAAGTTCATCTAGAAGGATACTGGTGAACAGTGGGAGAGGTGTTGTGGGACTGGGGAATGCCCAGCCTGCGAAATCATTTGGTCTGGCCCTCTTGAGGCCTCACCAAAGAGAAGCAGTTCTAGCCATCACATTAGGGGTGAGTTAATTAAATGTTTGACTAAATACAGCAGGCTAACTTTTAAGTTGATAATTTTGTATGGCCCGTGAATGATGTTATAAATATCCAAATGGCCTTTGGCAGAAACACTGTTCCCCACTCCTGTCAGTTAGAGGAACCCAGGCACCCAGGTAGGTAGAAACCACTGATTAATTGATGCGGTACTTGGATTCAACACTTTGAAATGGAGTTTGAATTTCTTTCCCGTTAGCCCAAACCTGCTCTCTGGTTCAGTGCTTAATCTTTACTTATGCCTCTTAGCATTAAGAAACAGCCAATATTTATCTGAAATTAAGGACTGAGAAATCAATGTTTCAAAAAAGTGCATAGAAACCAATCTCTTAGGGTATTTACTCACTTTCATCCCTTCTATCTCAGTCAATGCAAAAGCTCTAGGATTTATTATCCTTTCTCAAGATCTATTTCCTTTTCCCCAACATAACATGTTCCTGTGGCTGCATAATTTAGCCTAGAATAATGCCCCAGGAGTTCCAGGAAGACAGTCTGCATGGCTTTTGTTACTCTCTGCACCTTAGGATAGTCAAGGGACAGGAGAAGGGATCTTGGTATTTCGAATCTTTAGGAATAATTGGGGTGGCCATGTGCACTCTGCTTTTAGTTCTCCTTTGAGGTCTTTCCATTAATATAACTTGTGTATGTTCTTCTTAGTTTTTTTCATTATCTAAAATTAAAACTACTGGAACACATGCACACACACACACATCCCTTTCCTAAAGACCAACATTAGCTTTTATAGGCAATACAGTTTAAACTAATGGGTCTCAAATTCTAACATGTGCTGAAGAAAGCCAGGAAAATCCAGTGAGTGCTGGGGCACAGTGTCAGAGGGAGAGGTGGGGATTGTGACAACCTCTACTCATCTCCATCTTTTTGTTGCTACATGGGAAGGAGTTTCCAGGGTTGCCATACAATTTAAATGATGCCAAGAGAAGCCAGAAATCCATATTTTTAAAATAAAAATAAACTAAGCATTGTAATGATTAATTTTATGTGTCAACTTGACTGAGTCAAATCAACCAGACATTTGGTTAAACAGTATCCTGTGCATGTGTGTAGGAATATTATTGAATGAGACAAACATTTGAATCAACAGACTGAGTAAAGCAGATTGCCCTCCCTAATGTGGGTGGGTCTCATCCAATCAGTTGAAGACCTGAATAGAACAAAATACTGAGTAAGAGGAATTTTCTGCCTAACTGGTTGAGCTGAGACATTGATCTTTTCAAACCTTTGGATTCGAACTAAAAAATTGTTTTTCTTAAGTCTCAAGCCTGCTGGCTTTCAGACTGGAATCTACACCATTAGCTGTTCTGTTTTTCAGGCCTTTAAATATGAACTGGAACTACACCATTGGCTCTATTAGGTCTCAATTGTCTCCATTATTGTGTGAGTACCCAATTCTTTTCTCCTCTCGAGAGAGAAACAGAGAGAGAGAGAGGTCCTTTACAGCATGCCTAAAGGTCAGTGCCATCATTTACTACTTTATATTAAACCCATAAGAGAACAAGCAAATGCTTTCCTAGGTGCCCCACACTTTTCAAAGTTCATTATATTTCACAATAAAGGAGGTATAATTTTAAATTAAAATGTAGAGCAGTGTCAGTATCTTTTCTTTACCCTCCCTCCCCTTTGGTGATCATTCCATATTTTTCTAGGACCTCTGGCAATATGAACCACCCAGTGACCAGGACATATACACCTGTCAGTGGCTGCTCCCTTAGCTTCATAAAACCATGCCAAGGCTTATGGGGACTGGCAAATTTTTAGACCAGAGGTCTTTTTCTCCTAAGTACCCATTATGGTGTCATTAGGGAAGTTGGGAGTGGTAGTTTTATCATTCCAGTCAAGTAAGTAAAGGGAGTTTATTTTTAAACAAACCAAACAATATATATTGAAAGAGTTGTTGACCTTTAAGCTAGTCTCTTTAAAAAGCTATGTTTAGTTTAATAAAGATACTGCCATTACTGAAATATTTTTATTCCTGTTTTAGAATTGCCTTCTAAAACAATTTTACAAGACAATTTTTTGCAATGTAAATTAGTTATTCTTTGTTTTTGATTAAAAGCATGATTTGTCAAATTAAAATAGCCACCTTTTCAAATAACTTCAGGTTAAAAGGTGAATTTAAATATACCATTCAAGAAAGAGGATTAGCTATGCCTAAAATCAGACAGAAGAATAGACAGGTTGCTAAAATATTTTAGGTCATATCATTGGAACAAATGCATATTATGGAAAGATGACTGTTCTGAAGGGCTCATGTGGAGTGGTGTTGGTGTATTTGTTTAGAAATGTCTTGTTCCCTCAAAGGAGGTTCACAGATTCATTGAGTGACCCAGGTTGGGAGAAAGACAACAGGAAATGTGGTGAGACTAAGACTGAAGCTCTGTCAAGAGCAGACAACTGCTGCTCAGCAGCAGCAAGGTGTTGTCAGAAGCTTCTGGGTGTTGACGAATTGCTGATAATTCAACATTTGTGGAGAATGCACAGGAGTCTGGTGACTTGGGGGTGACTATTACCATTGGCGGTCATTTTTCAATCATGTGGTGGCTAGAACAAGAGGGGAGAAAGTAGAAACCCTGAGTGCAAATTGTGCATTTGAGAAGTTTACCTGCGAAAGGAAGAAAATACATTAGGACATTGGCAAGGTCCAGAAGACTTTCTGTAAGGCGGAGATAAGAGGGAAGAAAAGAATTCTAAAATTAGGATATGGACAACATGAGTGGACAGGGAAGAGAGGAGATGTGGGGAGAGCAGTGCTGAGTAACATGGACTCAGGGAACCTGGAAGGAATGAAACTCAGGGGCCAGGACCAAGGGAAAGTTGTAGGAATGAGGAAGGAAAGCTCATTCTTTGGGAAAGAGGTTTATTGTGGTGCAGCGAGAACATCAATTATTTGGATAAAAATGGAAAACACACTTATCAAATTTGTACATGCTACCAATCTGGGAGGAGTAGCTAATATGATTGATAATAGAATTAAGATTCAAGAAGTCATGTTGGAACATGGGAATGGTGAATTGAAACAAACAGAATGAAGTTTAGTGGTGATGAATGCAAAGCTTTTCCTTATGCTAAAATTAATCATTTAAAGTACAGATGGAAGAAAAATGAGTTGATACCATTTCATGTGGAAAAGATTAGCACCTCTTACTTGATAAAAGCTCATGTATTAATGATGCCAGAAGGTTATGTAAAATATCTCAAATTGGGGCAGAAGGAACAGTCTATAATTGGAACACTAATTAAACTATGATACATTCTTAAAAGGGAAAACCTTGTGTACTGACTGGAAAGATTTTCAGGATATATTGTTAAGCAAAAAATGAAGGTATACATAGCATGCTACCTTTTATCTATGAAATGGGAGAAATAAGGAAATAATAAATATATAATCATATTTATTTTTATTTGCATAACCAAATTCCAAAATAATAAAAAGAAATTAAAAGATGTGGCTATTCATAGCAGGCACAGTGGAAATGGAATAGCCATGGACAGGGTAGGAATAAAGTTTCTCAATGTACCCTCTTAAATTTAGTTTTATTTGACCATGTGAATGTATAACCACATTAAAAAATATATTTTTTAAAAATGAAACTGGTGAAGTGGATGGTTGAAATTTACAACAGAGAAGATTAGATCCAGGGACACTATTATAATTATATTCTTCTTAATGATAGAGTTTGCACTTCATTTATGTGTTCTTTCCATAGTATTTTCAATAATAACTATCATGTAGAATACTATCAATTTGATATTTGGTGATCAAATGAACAAATGAATGAATTCATGAATGATATGACATGCACAGATTTCTCATCAAATGTACTAATGACTCTTGCGTCGAAAAGGAATTCTCCCTGTTTCGGTTCTACATGACCAAAGTAGAACACATGAACGACAGATATAGGAGGAGAAAAAACGTGTCCTTTCAACCGGTATTTCAGAAATACTATTTTGTAGCAGGTACTGGAATTATCAGGTGGAATCAGACAAGGCTTAAGCTCTCAAGAGGCTCACAGTTTTGAATCAGGGTGTCGGGCACAGAGATGATCACAAAATAACGACATGGGCACAAGGCTGGGGCAGGCAGAGGAAGTGTGGAGAGTGCTGGACAAACCTGGGATGGAGGCCTGGGTGGGTTCCGGTGGTCATAGTTTGCCTCCTGGTGAGTGACGTACCTGAGATTAATTTTCTAACGAAGAAGGGGAGGTCAGGGGAGAAAGGAGGGCTCATCCAGAGAGAGGGAGGCAAGAGCAGAGGCCCAGGCGAGAGAAGAGCAGACTGTGTTGTGAGGAACATCAAGCAGATCGTCTTGGTGGGAGCCCTGAGGTCAGAGCAGGGCTGGCAGGGTGTGTGACAAGAAAGGCACACCGACAACCCTGAGCTCAGCGTGAGATGTTCCCAGCAGGCTCCCTGACCTGAAGAGGGATGGGCCTTAAGGGAAGTTTTCACATCCCAGCCCAGGAGGCTGCATGACTGCTCCTCAGCGCCGTGGAGAAGAAAAGGGAATGCATCCCTGGAGTCCCCGAGCATAAGGAAAACCCTTTAATGTAAATATCACAGCCCCCACCCCCTTATTTGTAATTTCACTGTCCATGGTTTTCGTTACCCACAATCAACCAAAGACTGAAAATATGAAATGGAGACTTCCAGAAATAAATTCATAACTTTTAAATTGTGTCCTGTTCCAAGTAGCGTGGGACGAGAGTTATCCCTGTGTCAGCGTATCCAGGCTGTAAAAGCTCCTGCCCATCAGTCACTTACTAGCCGGCCTGGTCATCAGATCTACTGGACTGTTGTGGTCTCTCGGTGCTTGTGTTCAAGTCACCTTATTTTACTTGATAATGCCCCCAAAGTGCAAGGGTAGTGAAGCTGGCCATTCAGATTGGCCCGCGAGAAGCCATGAAGTGCTTCTTGTATGTCGTACGGTCACAGTAGCCTAACGGCTGTGTCACGGGACCTACCTCACTGACCTCACTCCCCCGCTTCACAGGGGTGTTTCATCTCGCAGCAGCGCAGAGCAAAGGGCGAGCACAGCACCGTAAGTTCACGTGACTTTATTACAGTATATTGTTGTAATTGTTTTATTTTATTATTAGTCATTGTTGATAATCTCTTACAGAGCCTGATTGGTACATTGAACTTTATCACAGGTGTGTATGGCACGAGCAAAAGCATAGTATGTAAAGGTTTGTTACTGTCTGAGGTTTCAGGTACCCAGGGGGGTCTTGGAACAAACCCCCTGTGGATTGGGGGGGGACAACTGCAGAACTTCGGCTTTGATCTGCGTTGCAGGGCAACGGGGGTGGAGACCATCACAACGGAGTTCCCTGGCACATGGAAACTCTAGGCTTTCTTTCATACAGATGCTCCCTAAGAGCACCTCCCCATTGCCTGCTGGTTAGCAGTGCAGGGGAGGGGCCGTCACTCAGGGAAGGGAGAAGAGAAACTAGGATACTAAGCAGTAGGGCAGGTGGATCTTGAAGTGAGTAAACTTGAAAAGGGCTGTTTGCAAAGGGCGTTGATCACATACATTTAAATAGGGCCTTGTACTCAGTAAGCAGCTATCATTTTGTTGAAGCTTGAACTGTCTCTAAGAACAGCTACGTACAGCTGTATTATTAGGGGGGTGACTTATTTTCTTCAGTAAAAACAGTAAAGGGAAGGAATCGAAGCGTAGTGGAAGGGGTTAAACTCACAGTCATTTATACTTTACAAACCTGAGTTCAGTAATGTGAAAGGTTGTTAAAACCTGTTTTAGGACTGTTCTAGCCTCATATCACACCTATTAAAAGAACCCCTGAGGGGAAGGAAGGGTCTTTTGTTTGCCTTTTCTCCTTAGGACTTCATACAGGTGGTGGCTACCTAGCAGGGACATTAAGTTCTTTTTGTGAACAAATGGGATAGAGGTTCACCAATACTCTCTTATCTTTATACTAACAAATGATAGTTTTATCTGTTAACTAGCTTCTATGAATCTTTTCATAAACACACACCCACACCCACGCACCCACATCCCTATACATACACAAAACACCTTTTACAGATACAAAAGCTGAGGAGCAGCAAGATTTGGAAAATAAGTTGCCTGAGAACACAGCTAGTCAGTAATGGAACACACAAGCCTTTCTAACTCCCAGGCTCATGATCGTGGACTACTGCACTGAGAGGTTTATTTGGCTTTTTCTATTATTCATTCTCTTTCTGTTTTAGGTTTTAAATTATTTTCAAAAGCTACACAAAAGCGGAAACAAGGTGGGATTTTTTCCCTTTAAATTAAGCCACACGGTCCTCATGCTTGTTAAGAAGGAATCTCAGGGAGCAGCCTGCATTTCCCATGGGAAGCCCATGTCTGCTTTAGAGATTTGTTCTATAATTTGGAGAACTAGTAGAGGCTGACAGGGTAGTGAAAAGGGTACAATCAACCTCCTGACAAGAAAAGAAAGACTTGAGAGGTCAACTCCCTGGAGCCCCTGGTGCCAACTGTGGGACAGAGCTAACAACTTCCAGAGGGAGTTGGGGCCAGCCCTTCCTCTCCAGATGGCTCATTGCAGGCGGAGGCCCCAACAGCGGGGGACTGTGGAAGTGGCTGTCCTGGAGGCAGGAACAGACCATAACAAGGAGGACCCTTCAGATACCAACTGGGGCGTGCTGTCCCTAAAAAGGAAGGATCCAAGCTACTGTCACTTCGCAGTGGGATGCTGTCTCATGCCGCCCAGCTGGACTCACGCAGGCACTCCCTTTGATGCGAATAATTGTAAACAGGCTAAATACAGTCTTGCATATGTTTCATTCTTTGGCAAAAGTGTTGATTACTAGCAGTCTAAGGCGTGTCATGATAGTCAAGCACTTGAGGTGAATGCTTTTTTACCTTATTGGAGAAGCTCCAACACCCTGCACAAATGGTACTGCACTAATGAGCCATCGGAAAGAAAATTTAACCAATTTTGGCTGTTTTCCTCTTATGAATATTATTTGCTCCCTATTTTACTTAAGTGATTGTGCTTATAAAGTCTGCAGTATCACTGCAGCTACCATTTCTTGAACTTCTCATACGAAGAAGAAGAAGCACATATAAAACCCACAAAGTTGTTTTCCCTGCACACAGCTATATGTTCTGTTACCTGTCTTCCTTCTACAAAGAAAACCTAAGAGAAACATATTACTTTTCAGTGATGTTTACTTTAATTTTCTAAGATTATAATTATGATAACATTCAGTTTTACCTTTTGTTGCATTACTAACCTCAAAGGCCTTATACGGTTGCTAAGATATAACATATTCAGAAACCAGTGTTTGACTTATCAGTTCCTTATTGCTAATTTGTCAAACTGCTCTAACACTATATACTGTTTAAAGAGTGTTTAACACACAAGTTATTTGCTCATTAAAATAATTTGTCCTACTTTATAGCTAAAATCTTTACTCAGGAAGGCTGAGTGACTTGCAGGTGGTAGAGGGGCCTACCTGCTGGCCTTGGATTTTTAGTCTATGGCTTTAATCTTTGCCTTATCTTGCCTCTCTGAGGGGGAAAATCTATGTCAGTTGCTAGGAACCCCTGTAAAACTTCCTCCCTATTTACAGCTGCTTCATGTACAGCTATTTGAAACCGGAGGAGATGGGGAGTGAAAGAATCTAGTGGAGGGTGGGGGTAGACAAGGATCTGAAGGGGCTGGTCCTTGACTGATGTCTTCTGCGTCTTGGGAATAGTCCTCTGGTCACTATTGTGCCATTGGAAAACACCATTTCTCTCAGAGTTGGCTCTTCTGGTTCCTCTAGAGGAAATTATAAGGATCAGGAGAAGCAGAGAGATCAAACAGCCCACCTCCTAAATGAAGAGGGGACGTGACAAGAAAATTTTACTCAACTCTCCAGAATTTCCTGGGTCTTCTCTTCTACACGTTCTCTCTTCCCTCTCCTCATTCTCTTTCCTTTTCCTTCTGTGTTGATATCCATCTCTCTCCTTCAGGAATTCTGTGAACCTCTTGTCCTTAGACAGAACAAAGGATCGTGATCTTAGTTAACATACAACTAAGGAACCAAGAGCTTAGTGGCCGCAGTCATGTCATGCTTGTCTGTGTCAAATGATGATGGAGCGTGGTACCTCTTTCCTTTTACCCACCGCTTGTTTAGCTAGAGGGGCAAGATAGTCATGATGGTTCTCTCCAACTCCAGCTGCATCTGCCTCTGCATCTACATCTGCATCTGCATCTCTATTTCTCTCTCTCTTCCTCTCTTCTTTCTCCAAAATGGAAAAAAGAAACTATTGGTTATTTTAGTTTTACGCATCTAAGTAAATTTTTCCCCCCATTTTTCCCAAGAATTTTTAAAACAAAATTCACATAAAGACAAACAGGCAATAGGTAGACATAAAATATGTGACATTTAATGAGAAAATTAGAAAGTGTTACAGCTGTGCTGAGGGTGCTGAGAGATGTGTAATTCCTACTAGGCAAAATCTAGCTGAAGGGATCCTTAATTATAAAGGACCTGGTAGTTACTACAGATGGTGGGGTTGAAACTTTACCCTCCACCCCCTTTTTTTGTATGTATTTTTTTTTTCCCATTGATTTCAGAGAGAGGAAGGGAGAGGGAGAGAGAGGAACATCAATGATGACAGAGAATAATTGATCAGCTGCCTCCTGCACGCCCCCCACTGGGGATCAAGCCTGACACCTGGGCATGTGCCCTGACCAGGAATTGAACCATGATCTCCTGGTTTATAGGTTGACACTCAACTACTGAGCTAAGCTGGCTAGACAAAACTTTACCCCTTTTAACAAATTTTATGTTAAAATTTATGGAAAATTTCCACAATACATAGTGATATTTGTTGTTTAAAAATCAGTTATAAATTGAGTGGACAGTAATATGAAAGTCTTTCCTATGTTTTTTACTAAAGCAAAATATCAAGTATTTGTGATTGTTAAGCAATTGTGTAAGACTGGGGAAAATATCAAATGAGTAGAATAAACTTCAACAGGAAGCTAACTGGCTATCTGAGTAGAAAAAAATAACTGTTTAGGTTCTTTGTTTAAGGCAATAACTGGAAGGAAAAATCCCCAAGCGCTTAATGCTAAAATTTATACTATGAGTTTAAGACTCAGAGATGGGGAGGCTAAGAATAAATGCAACTTTATGTTAAAACTATTGTGGCAGAAATTGTTAATTGCCTACCCAATATCCACTTGTTCTTCCCTCCCTCCTTTCCACCCTCTCTTTTTTTCTAAAAGACCCTCTACATCAATGGATGCCTATCAACCCACCTAGAAAACATTTCCCAACCCCCCTTTAGATACAGGTGTTAATGAGCTACAAGCAGAAATCTTTACTAAGGGGGCTTACTTAGATGCAGGTGCCTTTTGTGCCTCATTCTCTTTACTTTTACCTGGAATGAAGATATGATGGATGGAAAATAGTGACTATCTTGTGGTCACCAAGGGGGCCTTCCAAATTGGGGCCATGGAAATGGCAAGCAGAAAGAGGGAAGAGCGTGGGGTATTGATGACACCATGGGCTTCCATTCTAGCCCTATCCTGATATCTTCATCTGCATTACATGTGAGAAATTATACCATTTTTACATACGTGTATATGTGTACTGTATTTCATATATCACATGCATATATATCATAATCAACCTGGTTGACTTCCTCATAGCTCTTCCCCATCCTTCAGCAGTCTCAGTCACATTACATTGTTACACCTTTTCTGTTTCCCTATTCGTGTACTACTATTTCACTGCTCTCTAACTTCTTCTGTGTTCTGTTTATTGTCTGTATCTCTTTGTTAAAATATCAGTTCTACTAGAGCAGGGATTACTGACCGTTTTGCTCACTGAATTCTCCTAAATGCTTAGAACAAGTTCTGGCACATAGTAGGTGCTGAGGAAATATTGATTGAATGAGTGGGTGTGCTATTATATGTGAAAATCTCAGTGAAATGCTTGCTGACGCCTATTAATAAATTGTAAGCAAGAGAACATAATCATACATGTGTGGGATACTGTGCCTGGATTTCATCTGTAACCATTATTCAAACGCAAAAAAGCATAAGGGGATTAGATGAGGCCTGCAAACAGGGAGTGGGCATGTCAAAGGGCCGGGCGTGAAGGTGGGCTTTGAGAGAGCTAGGGCTGCTTAATTTGGTGAGCCAAGCTGAAAGGAGAAATGGCTAAAGTTAACAAACAGATAAAGGACAAGATGAAGAATCATTCATCAGATTCCAAACCCAAGTATAAGGCGTTGTCCATTATAACCTGATAGAGGTTAAGTTTCATATCAATGTAGGGATATAATGTAAAGATGTCTATGATATACACGTAGAGCACCTTGTCCTAACTACCATATGAGTGTCAGCACCAATCTGAAAATGCTGGAACTGGGGCACCATAGGGATCCTCTCAGAGGGGACAGAGATGAGGGTAGGGTCAACAAAAGATGTAAGGTGAAATTGTAGCTGGGTGAGCTAACAGTGTAACTCCATGGGACTGCTGGTCGAGGGCTTGAGAAACATGACTTGGGTACCAGAACAGAACTAGGAATGGGACAAAGGAGGGAATGGAGGGCCAGAAAGGGAGCCAAGGAAAGGATGTGGGAGACCCAAGCCTGGCCCGGGCAAGTACATAGTGCCACTGGAATATGAGGTCAGACTAGCAGGGTTGATTAGCTGAGGGTCTGAATATTGGTACACAAGAAATCATATCATGCATGCCTTGGGGTCCAACTATTCCCAGGACATGAACAGGATGGAATATACAGGTATGTGGCCTGTATATGGCCCCAAATCTAGCTCTTGCAGTGTCCTTGTAGCAGGAATGACATAGAAAACATAATCCTGAATGAAAAACATTGTCTATTTGTAACTGTAATTTGTGAACACTTCTGTTTGTTTGTGCTTATGCAAGAGAAGAGAAAACATGAAAAATAAATAAGTCCACATCAAATCTAAATAAGTTAAATAATTTTGGATTCTTAATAAGTGACTTAAGGAAGGTAGGGCTATTTGCGGTAAATATCAATGACATTTTTGAAGTTGGTTTCTATGTAACAATCACATCTCCCATGAATCTAACTTGATGTCACTCTCAGAAAAGAGTATTAAAATGGAGGAACCATGAACCTAATTGGATTTATTAATTTTATGTTTTTAATTAAATGAGCTTGTAAAAAACTATAAAAGAGAGAATTAAAATATTCTCTGTAAAATGTTAGCATTTGGTATCATAACTTTTACTTATCCACTTATTTGTAATTTGCTTTCTCCTTTGGCTTACCTTTCATATTTGTATACAAAGAGAATTTGAAGGATCACATTGTGTCTTGTTGCCCATTTTTATGTCAATGTGGCAAAATATTTATCTACAAAATTATTTTAGCACATCTTGAAGTTTTTTTTCTTTCTATAATGCTCTGATTTTGTATTTTATAGGCATTATTCTAGAGGAAGATGTTTTAGCATTAATAAAACTTTTCATTAAGAAAGTATAGCATGGTTGGGGTTGTATATATGTGCATAGATTATTTATATGGATATGGGCCTAGGGACCCCCGAGTTCACACTCAGAGCCTCGTGGTACAGTTACCACAACAAATATGCTATTTTTAAAGATGGGGGCTTTTTAGAACATTGGTGCTAAAACCAGAAGTGATTCTGGTTTCTAAGGGTGGTTATCTGGTGGAAGACATTTCTCTGGCAGGTGGTCCCTCGCCAGTATCCTTCATGATGCAAGCACCCGTGGAAGCAAGGCCGACCCTGCCCACCGGCCAGTGCTGGGGAAATCATCATTAGGAGAAGGAATGATCTTCTTCCAGCTGAGGAAACTAATACTTTTTATCTTTTATCCCCCCTCTAGTCGTGATGGATAAACACATTAAAACACTGCGTACAAAGGACATGTGACTCAATTATTTACCACAGGCATAAATTAAATGCTGAGCATAGGTTAGGTGGCAGGGCATCTTTCTTTCTTGAGAAATAAAGGGAGCAAAAAAGCACTGGATGCTCCTAATACTGCCTTTTCATATTCTAGGGGACAAATCAAGTTTAATTCATTTCCGTGTCGGGCTTTAAATTTTCATGTTTTCTTCCTGTTTTTCTGTGAAAGCGGGTGTGCAGACCAGCCGCAGGGCTTGTTTGTTTTTATCTGAACAAATGTCTCCATTCCCAGCAAGGGGCTGGTGTTTTCTTTACCCCCTCTCTTCCAAATGACCCGTCAAAACGCCGAAAGTTCACGCTAATGTCTCATGGACAGACTGTCCCAGCTACTCAGGAAATGGTGGCTCCGCTTCAATAATTCACTTTGAGTTTCTGCTCTACTTTTTCCGGTGTCTGTAGTGTCGAGAAACCAGACAGCAATGGGGTTTGTAGGCAGCTTATCCGTCTCTAGAGCTTTGTCCGCTTCTAATCCTGTGTTTGAGCCCCTTAAGTGGAAAAGTGAACAATTTCCATTTTGCAGTGCTAGTGGGACCCATCAGTCCATTCTCTCACAGAGGCGAGGTTTCCAGTTCATTTTGTGGTTCGACTTTTCACACTTGTTTTTGCCTATCGGGTTTGTTGCCCTTGTTCCATAACTGGCAACTTATTTTATATTAAGTTGTTCATTAAGGATCCTATCCTAAATATCTTGGTTCCTTACCTTGAGAAAAATGTCCTGGCTGAGAAGAGAGTGCATACTTCTTCTGTGTGAATTTACTATAATCGTATAAAATCTGGCACATTAAAGACTCAAGTATTTAAGTTTTAAAAATATTATCATGAGCAGATTTTGCCTTTGTTGAACTATGACGTGATGGAAAGAAGAGAGGGTTGGCAGCCAGGAGGCCTGGAATTAAGTCTCAGTTTTGCCCCTGGCCTTTTTGGAAATCATAGTCAAGCATTTCTGTTTTTTCATCTGTGAGGCAAAAATCCTAGCACTTGTCTGACATCTCACAAGATCTGTGTGATGATAAAAGGAGATGCCATATGCAAATGCTTCATAAATAGAAGATCTTTAACCGGGTCCTCTCCGTCTGTAAATGTCTCTCGAGTCCTCGCGCATTTTGGCCTCTGTGTCAACCTTTCCAGGCCCTCGTGCTCTGAGTTGGCAGACGCCTGAGTGGCAGCGCCTTTAATTAGGAGCCACGCAACCTCGTGGCCCTGGAGGAGCTAAAACACCTCGAGCAGGAGGCTCAAGCCGGGCAAGGGCGGGCTGGCACAGGCTTATGTCAGCTTGAAAAGGGTTATGTAGGAGAAAACCAAAGGACGTCCTACACCGAGACCTTGTCATCTTTTTCTAAACTTTCATTCTAAGGCAGCAAAAGGCACATAACTTTTTTTGAAGAACCTTAAATTTACAGATCTTTTGATAAAGGTTTCTTAGACGAAAGGATGTACACTTTTCTTTAGGGCTCATTTTCCAGGGCAGATTCACTTCTATGCATAATTTAAAGCCTTGGGGTTTATAAAACAAAAATCTAGCATTCACCAAGACTGGCATGTTTTCCACGTAGAAAATGAATATTTGAAATTTTCCTTTGCATATTGATTATTTTTATATAGGGCACTAACTAAAATGGAAACACTATATAAACTTGAATACATTATGTTGTGGTTTATCTAATTGATCTGAATCTAAATGGTTTGTATATGGTAGAGTTTCAGAGCTTTCTCAGCTTTATTTCTTATATTCTATTATCTCCCTTACCAAATGGGTTATTGCTTTGACGTAGTGATGGTAAGTAGTGAAGATCTAACTTACATACCTCTTATGTTTATAGTCTGTCTATATTGTGGTCATTTCTGGGCTTATGTCTCCTTTGATGTAAGAGACTCAATCATGTTTTCATAAACCACATAATTACTTGATCATATTAATTGCTCAGTAGATACCTGTGGAAGGAATGAATAATTGTACTATGTACTGTCTTGAAGAATGGCTTTTCCTAAATGATTTTCATAATATTTTCCTTTCAGCTGTTTGCTATACATAACTTAAAACAGTCCAAGCTCTTGGGTCTGTTCAGTGTGAATTCATGAGGTGACTGATTTCCTGCCTGAGGGTATCAGTTTCCTCACCTGTAAAATGAAGATGCTGACATGGGAAGTTCCCAAGTTTCCATAACCTGATCCCTTAGTCTTTATCATCACTCCACTCAGTGCCAGATCCCTGCTTTAGATGCTGTTATTCCTACCTGGAGCCTCTATGTGCATGAGCGTGCACACACAGTCTTATGGAAATAATGACATTCTCACTCTATATGTGTCTGATTTCCCTAGAATTTCCTTGTACTTCTGAAGTAGAGATCAGGTGGAAGCAGGAGTATACAGTGTGTGTGTGTGTGTGTGTGTGTGTGTGTAAATGGAAAAATGTTTCTAAAAATAGACATTCATCATCTGTAGGTGGACTGATTTTCCTTATTTAACGGAAGAAGAGGGTATCAGTTTACTGAACCAGCAGAGGCTGATTTGCAGCACTCTGGAGATTCTCCAACTCTCTTCAAGTTAGAATGTTGAGACATGGGAGACCCACAGCATTTGGAAGAGATAGTTGCAGAGAATAGGTAGGAAACCTGTACACAACCTGAGGGGAAGGTATGCTTCAAAATATGTGATGCAGATAGCATTCATTACAAGGAAAGGGCTTTTATTAGCTTAAGCTAAATAATGTTATAAGCAGATGCAAGTGCCATAACTGAAGTTTAACGTTTCTGTAATGGACTGTGTATGATTACAGGCAGCGTTTATCATTTCTCACTGATGGTAATTTTTTGCTCATGTGGCCCATGGTGATGTCTTACAGCACCGCCCTCTCGCTCACATTGTGGCGGCGAGGGAAGCATCCCTGGCAGGCATCACAGGGATGTGTAGCCTGCCCTGTGTGAGTGCCAAGGCTCTTGTGCTGCTGAGTTCCAACTGTTCACTCTCAATTTTGATCTTGGCTTCAAGAAGGACCACCCCTCATCTGCTACTTGCAGAAGAAAAGAACTGCTTGCCGTTGCCTAACGTTGCCTAACGTTGTAAAATAACCTATTCAATTTTCTACATTGTGATTTATTAAAGAAGCAAGCAAACGAGATACTTTGCCTTCCCAGAGGGAAATAAAGTGGATACAGTTACCAATTGAGGTAACTGTAATAATTAAAAAATAATTAAACCTAGATGAAGGATATTAATGGTCACAATTGTGGAAAGTGGGGCATAAATATTAGGTATTGAGGACTTCTTGAAAGCTAAAACATATAATTGTGATATCTCCCTCTTGAAGGAAGCTGGGCACTGAGAAACATGCTATGCTTTTGGCAGAAAGTTGCTGGCTCTGTCACTGAGTGGTTTGGTCCCAGCTGTAGGTTGATTGATGGCACCGCATTGGAGAGCATCTTAGGGGAGCTGTTTACCCCCATCTTCCATCTGGAGCTGCTGGGATATAGTTCACTGTGATGATGGCTACTGAATGAGCCGCACTGGCAGGACCTCGGCGACAGGGAAGGATGGCGGCTGGGGAGCCAGCCCAGAATCAGAGGATGTCAGGGAAATGAATGGAGCTAAGCACAAACAGCCAGCTCCTCTCAAACATGATGGGTGGCAATTCAAAAAGAAAGACGGTGCACAGCTTTTAAAACTACAAAATGGGGAAATAGTATGCTCCTTTGTTCTTTCACTTAGAGAGGTTACTTTCTAGAGATTTATTTCAGATCAAAGAAACATACTACTTACGAATGACATGTAATGACTTTGCTACATCTACCTATTATTGAAAATACAAATACATTTCACCACATTAGATTATAAACTTCTTTTAGGGAAGGCGTCCAATATTTATCTGGGCACATTAACCATCAGTATAGGAGGTGCATTCTTGGTCCACAGGTTCCCTGGGAATCTACAGTTATTTTGTATAGGAAAATGACAAGAGGCAAAAGATATATATGTATACACACATATATATACACACACACATATGTATATATAATGTTACATATACACATATATTTATAAATACATAAAGTTATATATAATATGTATGTTATATATTTTTCCCATTTTATGGGGGATTGTACAGAAGAGTCCCTGAAAATAGTACAAAAAAGGTAGTACGGAAAAGCACCTGCAAGTGATGAACGCATGCAAGCCCGCAGTCTGCCAGCCGCAGATGCAGCCGGTGTGGGCCCTAAGTGTTGCAGGGGCCGGAGGAGGCTGCTGTGGAAAGGGGAGGATGTCTGGGGAGGAAGCCAGCAGGTAGTGCCTAGGAAACCTCTGTGGAAGGGAGTTGTGAGTAGAGCTTGAGAGGGGGAAGAGGTGTTATTTTGTTTTGGTTTTGGGGGTTTCCTCTGCTGCTTATGTCTATGTGTTATCACTCTGACAGTCTAGTTTTGCACAGCGTTATTATAAACTTTCATGTTTTAAATAATAAAATCCATTTCCTAAACGATGCTGATAGTTACAGAGCATGGCATGTAAATATCCCAGAGACGAAAGAAAGTACAACTTTTGAGGAGTTTGACTACTTAGGCTAGGCCCTGAGTTGGGTTAGAATTGGGCAGTTTGGTTGGTGGAATAAAACCTGTGAGCTTTACTTGTAACTTGTAATTTGATAGATGAGATCATTGCAGTGACCGGGTCCAAACGATAGCTGAGGAAGGTGGGGTTACGGGCATTGCGTTCCTTAGGACTGCTTTTGGGAGGAGATTTAAGAGAGGGAGAGGTGAGGTAGCAAGAACACATGCAGCTGACGTATCTACACACCTTGGTTCTCATGCAACCAAAGGAAAGACCCATCTGAGAGAATATATTTTTTTCTGTTAGCACATTCTTTTATGAAAGTCCTGTTCACTTTGCTATATGTAGTTTGTGGGTTGATTCTGTGATTCTCACTACCCTGGTTATGCCACGTGTTACCACTTTGCTCCCTATTTTTGCACAAAGTTAATATAATACTTTAATTTTTTGCAACAAAATTTATTTCTTAACCTGTGCTGATTAGGTAAAAGAACGTATTTTTTTGCTAGCAAAATTGCCTTGTATGCTCTTTTGCTTTATAGGCAATATTTTTAAGGCTTGCACTGATAGACACAAGATTCTCATTAACCGAAGCAAGTTCAAACAGGCTTGAAATAATTAACACTTGAAAATCGGTAGAAGGTACCAACTAGGCACCTAATTTGTGTCCATGGCTTTGTATTTCCTTGCTCTGACTTTAATCCCTCCACAGCAATACCATGATGTAGGAATGAAAATAGATTAAATAACTTGCCTGAGGTTATATAGTTAATACAAGGATGAGCAGGGATTTGAACTCAGCTCTTTGTGGAAGCCCACTCTTTTCTCATTACTTAAGTTTGCTTGAGTTTTGACTATGCTTGATTATCTAGAGCTTGAGTGTCTCAGTTTTTTGACATTCTCCCAGCTTCTTGTTAGCTACCTACCCCAGGGAAAATGAAAGAAGGTAGAATATAAATTTATCGCTCTTGTTACTTAGCACAGCTATTGTAAAAAACTTTGTTGAGGAAATTGAAACAAATGCCTAAAATTAGAAGTGTGATTAAAAACTATAATTTTCATTTTTATTTATTTATATTTTAATTTTTTAAAAAATATATCTTCATTGATTTCAGAGAGAGGAAGGGAGAGAGAGAGAGAAGTAGAAACATCAATGATGCTCAAGCGCTGAGCCATGCCCGGCCGGGCTATAATTTTCATTTTTAAAATTCTTCCTCTGGTGTAGAGAATTGTGATTTAAAAGCAGGAGACATTATGTAAAACCGATGCATGTTAAGTCAACATTTTAAGGAAGAGGAGGTTTTCATTCTTTCTTAGGCTCTCATACAGTGTGATTGACACTATTTTATTAGCTACAAATATTGGTAGATATATTAAACATTTTAAAGTATTTAGCTGATTGCAATGTGTCCCCCCCCCCCAAGATATTTTTCTTTTTTAAATGAGCTGCTGTTTCAGTTTACTATTAACTTCTGAAAAATTTATGGAAAATTATTTTCTGAAAAAAATTCTGGAAGAGTTTTAATTTGGGGTCTATTTAGTATACCTGAGTCAGATATGGCTATGGGTGGAATTGTGCACCCCAACATATATGTTAATGTCACAACTCCTGGTACCTGTGAATGTGGCTTCATTTGCAAATACATAGGGTTATTGCACATGTAGTGAAATTAAGATTATGTCATACTGGATTAGGGTGGACCCTAATCCGATGACTGTTGGCCTTCTGAGCAAAGGGAAATTCGGACACAGACAGAAAGAGACACACAGGAGCATGCCATCTGAAGACAGGGAAGAAATTTGCGTGATGTGTTTACAAGCCAAGAAGCACTAAGGATTGCTAGCAACCACCAGAGTCTAGGAGAGAAGCACGGGACGGATCTGAGAGCCTACAGTGGCAACCAAGCATGTTGACTTTTTTTTTGGGGGTGGGGTGGGGTGGGGGGTGCGTGGGATATGATGAAGACATTCTTCCAGCCTAAAAGATCATTGCAAAGAAAATACGAATTATCTCAAAGGTTGATGGGAATACAATTGACTCCCTTGAGCTGAGTTCAGTGTTTTCTGTGTTTCACAAGGGAGAAGCGGCGGTCTTGTCTTTCTGAAACGATTTTCCTTCACAAAGCACACCACAGTGAGATAACTGGAAGACAGGCAGATTTCCTTCTGTCCGTCGCAGAGCCTCCGGAGCCAGACCGCAGCACTGTTGAGACTGATCAGGTTTCTCCTGAGCTCCTCCTGCCTCAGCTGTACAGACAGGCCGTGGGGCTGGGTATCAATATCTAGTTTTCACTCACGAAGGCGTTGCTGGTGATGTTCTACTTGTGGCTGAGATCTGTGGGCAGCTGGTCCCATGGGCTCCTCTGCGTTGAGCTGCAGGGATTTTCACCCTTGGCAGCATGGCCTGCATTGCTCCAGAGCATTTTACTAAGTCTCACTATTGACTTTCGCAATAGAGCCAGCTACAGAGAATTAAGTGCTGGGTCTTGACCAATTGACTCCCACACTGGTGGCATAATGGACTTATTCTCCATCCTGCCCTAAATCATGCCCTGAATTGTGTACGTTTATGTTCACAAATGCCCTTCGACCCCCTACTCGAGACAGTGATTTACAGACTCTCCTCTCTTCTCATCTTCTCTGTGTATTTTATTTCCTAAGCAAACAAGCCCACCTGGGGTTTTTGCTCTATCAAAGATATACTGATCCACAGAAAATACCTTCCTTTCTTCTTGCTCTTCCTCACATAGCCTTTTCGACTTAGTTGTCTTTACAATAGACATTTCCTTGCCTTTATTTTGAACATGACTCTGCAGGAAGGATGTTTCTGGTTATTGCAGTCAGGCTGTACCCCCAAAACTATCTCTGGGGGCTCTGAGTGGGTCATCGCAGTGGAGGAAGATTCCTTCAAGATTCCATTCTGAAGCCAGTTTACTTTTTTGTATATTATATATGATTCTAAGTCCATCCTAGACACCTGATTTGTTTTTTATTAAGCATCCCTCTGACAATATATTCACTCTTAAAGAATTCTTTTTCTTAGGAAGTGTGCAAATTTTCAAAATCCCATACATTACAATTGAAGATAAAATAAAAACTAAAAAGAAATACTTTTTCCCCCTCCTCAAAATTATAGCACGGAGAGTACCCACTAGAGGGTGTCATTGAGCTGTTTTGGTGCAATGTGACCGGCTCCCAGGGGGTTTATTGACTGGCAGCCTCGCCTCTCTGTGAGGGATGAGAGGATAGTCAGGTTTGCAAGGGAGGGAGCAGTGATGCCTCATGGGTTCCGAAAGTTCTGTGTGTGCAAATGGGAAAAAAGAAAGGTTTTGCATATATTTTTAAATTTGGTGAACAAACTCACGAAAGATACGCCGTTCTTCACAAATAAGCACACACATGCACACACATACTCTCTGTAAAACCAAACTTCACAAAAAACCTAAAGATATACTTGTCTTTAGTAGAAATATTGTTTTTCCTAGAGCTCAATGAATCTGAGGCTCTACGTACTGATTTTGGTCACACAGATCAATGCATTTTTTTTTAACCAGGAAAATTCATGGAACGGAACGTTTCCCCAAGCTTCACTGTGTGTGACTTCCTGTCACACTTACTTACTTGGTTTGACTATAACAATTGCATTCTAGATGAGCTACAGTATAAAATTAGGTTAACACTCACTGGACACCAATACCATACGAATATTACCATGTGCGCATTTAAAGGGCCAGTTTGTTATTATTCTTTTGATCTTTGAGGGCTGTTAAACTTTATAATACTTCAGTGTCGATACAGTTTTCTAGTTGCTAGCCCGAGCCCTTTTAAGCATGTTAGCCTGCTCCCTTGCATTAGATTTTCAAATAAAATGAAATCAGCAGTGTTCTTAATGTTGAAAGACTATTATTAAAAAACGATTCAGGTTTTTAATCTGTGCTTATAGAGGTCATCTTCAAATTCTTCATCAATTAGATTTTTTAGTGTTTCATGCCCACGTTGTTAGTTTCTTGGTTTGGGTTTTCAAAGCAACCAAATCAATACTACAGTTTTTCTGATTGGTTATTGCACATTTTATAAAAAAAACTTCTCACGAGTGTTGGACTGGCCTGCAATGTGGCCCTTTGGATCAAGCTGTATAGGTGAAGTCTTTGCTTGTTCCTGCTTTTACCATGTAGAGATACCTATTAAATACCAAGATGATCTTAGAGAAAACAATGAAATTAACCTCCCTCAATTATCCCTTCAGTTGGTTTCAGGAGTTTATAATTTTCATATCCATCCTTAGTGTTCAAGGAAATCTTTTACAATTCCTTTCCCCCAAATCTTCCTATTACCACTCAGAGGTTAGTAATAATTTTAATTAATTTCTTGTTGAACGTTACTTAAAATAATGTTCCCTCCTGTCTGTGGCTTCACTTATCATCTATATCCTGCTTAGTCTTCAATGTGTAGACTAGCTCAGTGGTTCTCAAACTTTTTGTTTTCAGAAACTCTTTATACTCTTAAAAATTATTGAGAGCCTCAAGAGCATTTGTTCATATCAACTGATATTTATTGCATTAAATATAGAAATTGAGAAGGTTCTAGAATATATGTTTAAAGTAACATTTATAAATCCATTACTTATTAACCTAAATAATATATTTTTTAATGAAAAATTAATATTACTATTTTTCAAAAAAATTTAGAAGAATGACATTGTTTTGCACTTGTGAAAACCCTTCAGTCTGGCTTAACAGAAGACAGCTGGATTCTCATCTGCCTCTGAATTCAATCTGTTGTGAGACTGTTATAGTTGAAGTATATGGAGAAAGTTTGGTCTCCCACAAATGCATAGTTGGGAAAGGGAGATGGGCATATTTAAGAGCCTTTACAGAGAATTTTCTAGAAGAGACCACCAAACATTGAATCTTCTTTGATGCTACACCAAATCTTAACCAGAAGTAGTAATTCAAAGAGTAGTTTGCAAAGTGAAATTCAAAACCATTGCAAAGAACTTATCATGCTCTATTACATCAAAATCCATTGGTCATGATATTGTATGATATTGTAACATGATGTATCAGTCATTTGGAAAGCACTGATTTCCTGAGTTACGCACATTTTCCAAATGTTCACACATTTTGTTATACAATATTAAAAAACCACATTTGTTAACATTACCACTGATCTCATCAGGAAAATGTTTAAGTATTTGAAAGCTGCCAGGCTCATAGTAGTGGATGCAATTTTTATAAAGTTTGCATTTTTGTTTTATAATCTCAAATTTTATCTTTGGTGACAAATAACTTCCCTTGAAGTGACAGACTTACTTTGTTTATTTTTGAGAAAATGTCTACCAAATATCCATAACTGAATAACCATATTTTATCTTTTGGTTGTTCTTTGGGAAAGAAAAAATAAATGTTATTCTATAAAAAGGGGGCTCAAACTCAATCACACGTTTCTCCTTTAGGTAATAGCTGTTATACTCCAATCTACAGCAGAACAGTTATATTGTACCTCTTACTTATAACTCTAAATATTATAAAGACTTCTACTGAAGGGCTGAGATTTAATAAAATAATTTGTACTGGTTTCGCATCTTTAGGAGAAACTGGTATTTTAAATAAATTCGAGTGTGTGGTGGTAGAGCAAAGTATGACTGCCGCCACAGCTCTGGTTCCACCACCTATCTATGTGCTAAGGTATAGTTTTGCCCATAATTGCTTTTGCGTCACCTGTGCAAATACCAATCCATTGAAGAAGGCAAATGTGTTCATGTCTTAGTGATATTATTTAAATATTTTCGACCTTGTGAATTTCCTGAAAGTCTCAGGGAACACCCTGTGCCCATGGAACACACTTTGAGAAGTCCTGTACTAATTCAAAACCCTTTCTTGAACCCTAGACCCCTGTATTCAATGGTCTCCTAGATACCCTATAGGCACTGTGAACTCACAAATTTTAATTGGATACTGGTCACATTTCTTCTCTTCTTCCAAGCTGCTTTTCTTTCATTTTCCATCTAAGATATCTTTATTTTCAATTCATTCATATTGGAAAACTAGGAATCGCTCTCAATTTTTATTTATCCTTAACCTGTTTTTGCCTAATTAGGCACTAAATCCAATCTCTCAAATATACTTCCTGTCCAACTCTATCAAGATTGAGCTAGTTCAAAATTTCACTAACTCAGACAACCGCCTGTAATTTGTGTTCCCCTTCCCCCGCAGCCTCTCTCTTCTAGTCGTCCTCTACAAGCCTTCTAGGAGTTATGTTTTAGAAGAGCTAATCTAAATCATGCAAAAGTGACCTTGCCTCTCTCTGTGTTAGAGTGTTTTCATTGTAAAACATTGTAAAGGAATTTTAAAATAAAAACATCTACTGCTTTTGGCTGAAAAGATTGAATCACAGAGCGTGGCATATAGCAAGTTCTTAATAAATGTTTATTATTTTTTGTCAGTTCTCCCCTCAAAGCCCTCACCATTATGTTGTATTAGGAGATCTGTTAGAGTTACCATTTCTCACTTATTTTTTTTTATTCCCGGGGCATAGCACAATGTCTAAAACATAGTTGATGCTTAGTAATTATTGGTTGAACGATGAAAAGTTTAATCTGAGTTATCTACAAATGCAGACATTCCTAGTTTTATTACAGTTTACATTTTTCAGTGGTCTTAATTCTTGAAGATTCTACTAATTACCAGGTGAAAACATACTGTTAATAGTTTAACATATACTACCTAAAAAAAAGGCAAACTTGTGAACATACTGCCCTCAAATTGGCAAAATCTCTAGCCCATTTTTAATTACACATTTCTTCTAAAGTCTGAAAAGAACAAAGTCTTAATCTGCCCCTGGGTGGGCACAATGAGGGGTGGGCAAAACCCCAGAAACTCCTGAAATTATTAACAATATTACTGTGTGTTGGTTGTGCATTTTTTTGGTGATAGGGGTTAAAGAGGAAAGGATCCACTGCTTTTGTCAGATTCTCAAAAGATATCTGTGACCCAGACAGTGAGGTGACAGGCAACGTAGTGCCAGGGCTGGCAGGTACTGTGACAGACTAGGGGGATGAATTTTTTAACAGGTAACATCTTAGGAACATGTCAATCACACAATGAAGGCAATTGTCCTACACTTAGGACCAAACTTTGAAAATAAATGATCTGAACTCCATGACCTTGAACTCAAGTACCTGACCAATGAACAAGAGCCAATACATACAATCATTAACTCACAGTCCCTATTTTATTCATGCTTCTTTAGAGTGTCCCTTGGGTTTGTTGCCAACACTGCTGGGGCTCACACAGAGCCTGTCATGATTATAACCTTGGGTTTCACTGCTTCTGTGTGTCTCCTGACTTTTTCTTTTATTCTTTACATGTTCTCAATGTGATGCCTTTTATCTTTTATTTTTAGAACAGAAATCAGAACTGATCTAAACGCAGAACATTGTGGTTTCACCTTTTTAAAAAGCCCAAGCAGAGAAAAAAAGAGCTGTTCTTTGACCTTATGATATCTTTTGAAAATATGTTTGTTAATAAAATTTTTTTATTATGCTCCTTTTGAACTTTGAATTGACTATGTGGATAGTTTAACTAAAACTCAGTAACAACTTTGAAGATTCACTTGGATAAAATATAGGGTCTAAATGTAAGATCATATCCAGACAAGACTGGGATAGGTAAAGAGGCTGGAAACAGTGAGGTGAATGCCCAGCCTACCCAGAGCAGTAGTTTTATCTAGTACTTTCCCTCTGAAACTTCAAATACATTGTTTGTAAATATCAGGCTAGGTTAGGACCTAGGATCCAGTCCCTTCTCCATAGGACAACCATACATCTTCATTTGCCCAAGACAATCCCAGTTTATACCCATTGCCCTGGAATCTTTTTGGTTCAGTTTTCACCTCAAAAGTATTTCAGTTTGGCCCTGGCCATTGTGGCTCAGTTGGTTGGGTGTCATCCCGTGCACCGAAAGCTTGCTGGTTCAATTCCCCATCAGGGCACATGGTGTGTGGGCTCAGTCCTTGGTAGGGGGCATGCAGGAGGCAGCCAATCAATGTCTGGCTCTCATATCAATGTTTCTCTCTCTCCCTCTCCCTCTTTCTCTCTATCAAAATCAATAAAAAATCTTTAATAAAAGTATTTCAGTTTGGATAGCAAATTATACGGACATACTCTCTGCCACTAGCAATGCTATGAGTCTACTGATGCTTCTAGAATTAGGAAACTATGCACTGCTGATTAGAACCAAAAGAGAAAGTGAGGTACTGAGATGGCCAGCCATTGTGCTCTGTTTGCAGAGGCATAAACCCATAGCCTAGGGAAAAGGCCATAGATTGTGTTGCCTTAAAGATTTAGCATTATATCGGAGACATGAAGCATGACTGCATAGCATACCTTGACCTCATCATTCAGTGTGTTCTTGGGGGACAGCATTTGGCTCAGTGGCCTGTGCAAAGGGATTATGATCGAGATCTTGTCAACAGAAAATGGAGAAATGCCTCACTAGGTACCGTGGCCAGCCTTTCTTCTGGAGATGTATTTCATTACCACGCGAGTGCAAGTTTGCTGCGTTAACCTACAGGAACGGAATCTGTGATGGGGATTTGGGATCATAGGTGACCTCTGGTGCTCCAGGTCGTCTGGTTGAAAAGAAAAGTGTTTTAATCTGAATTCCTGATTATCCACTGCCCCTCCCCCACATTTGTAGTTTTTTAAAATAAAAAGTAGATCCCTTTTAAAAATGTATCAAAATGAAAGTATTACCAAACACTTTAAAAATAACACCCGCCTTGAAATAGGTTAGTGAGAACAGCAGACTTTGTGGAGCTCTGTGCCTTTCTGACTCTTTACTGTCATGACTCCCGGTCCTCTCCTCCTGCATTTGTGGCTTCAGAGAGAGACGCTGGGCTTGTTTTCTTCCTCAGTTGCTCGACTCATTAACCTCTGTGGGAGCATGTGTGGCCCAGGTTTGTGAAGGTCCTGGGTTCCATTTCTCACTGAGATTATGCTTGTCCCTCACCCCTCGTGCCAGGAGGCCCACGTGTGGGAGCGTGAGAAGGATGTGGCTCCTCCTTTGCCAGTAACCCTTCCTTAGGCCCACTGTTTTACTTTTTTCCTGTGAAACTAGAAACAAAATTGGTACAACTCATTTCAGTGGAAGTCAACCTAAGTCTCAGAATTTTCACTGCAAGTTTTCTTTCTTCCCTTTTTTTTCTCTTTTGAAGAAACATCTCCAGCTCTTAATTTTTTTATTTGCTTTTACTGTCACTAGAGTTCATGTACATTGAAATTTAAGTTCTTTGCCATAAATCTTAGTCACAGACTCTTTTCAGAAATGAACTACTTTTTGGCACAAAGCTTTTGGTTTTAAGGACTGGATTTTGAAAAGAGCTTTTAAAATTGCTTGATTTAAATATGGGCTTTGGACAAATTTAACTCTGTTTTATGATAAATACTGTTTTCTTTAGGTATTCTGTCCATACTTCACATTCTAGCAACAGCCAGGAATATATCCCTCTCTTTTGTTTTGCTTTTGCCCCACTTATTCATCCTAGCCAATATGCAATGGCTGTAAAACTTGTGCCTTGGCCATGTCCACATATGCAAAAGTGTTTCAGGAATAGAGGCGAATTCAGGAAAAGAAGAATGAAATGTGGGAAATGTCACATAACACTAATTTACATGTGCTCTTTTAGTGAAAGGCTGGCTAAGGGACATTGGGAAGACACTGCACAGTGTACTCCAGCATATTTGCCCGTAGGGATGTTATCAATAGGGGATTTCTTGGCTTTGCATTTTCATGGGAGCAGTGATCCATGGTAGAGATTTTGGGAAATGCTGTGCATGTCCTACTGAGTGAAACAGGTGTGACTGCATACGTGTGAATACCTCTGCATGTGTCAGTGTGTGGCATGAGTGTGTTCATGCATGCATATATCTATCTATAATAAATGTCTGGCTGTGGGAGGTGCTATTCTAGCGGTACCCCATCTGTACGTGTGGATTGATGCCTGCATGAGGGATGTGTCTGCCACCCCATGGGTGAGTGTGCAGGTAGGTGTCGCTGAGTATACTTTATGCCAAGAGTTCCCGTGTAAGACAAGGTGAGAATCAGTTTCAGCATGACTGGTTTCAGGCCAGCATGAGATGGTGACTGGCATGAAGCCAAGACGACTATTTCCTTCCCAAATTACATATATGGATCTGCTGGCACAAAGGAATCACGTTTAAAAAAATTGTGAGAAAGTTCACTGTGAGCTTTGAGTGGAAATTGGAGCTGTGTTGAAAGGAACACGTGTAATTGAAGTGCCAGGGGCTCCCGTACTGTGGGTAATTGTAGCTTCATTGCCTAACGTTTGTGAAGTTTGTGAGATTTGTATAGCATTATTCCTATTTATGTATTCTCTTTCGCTTATATTGGGCAATGACACACTAATTATCACTCTTCAGATGACTTAGTGTTGCAATTACCGTTCGCTCCGAAGTGTGTGCCTTTGATTTCCGTGCCTAGATCAGAGGGTAACGTGGAATGTTATGTTTGGTGAGTGGCTAAGAGCTTTCCCCCGCGCTCCCCCTTTGATAACAGAGCTGCCCTCATCGTATGCTTTTGTACATGAATAAAGACCCTGGATTGCTTCTGAGGGGAAGCAAGGAAGTTATTTGACACAAGGGCTTCCCGTGCCTTATCCCTGGTGAGATCCGTGTCCGCCAGTACTTAGGACTCCTTCGGGCCTGTGACAGATTGTCCAATCACAGCGGAATCCCGAGGGGGACGCTTCCTAGATTATCACCATTTTAAAAGCAGATCTATGTCACAAAAGAAGCAGAGTTAAAGTGACCCGAGTGGAAGCTGACAGGTCGTGAAGGTGAATTAGCTGCCGTGGTGTCAGTGGGTGCAAATCACGGTGGGGGGCTTTGACGGAGGGATGGAAAGGTCTCTTCTGGGTGAGCTGCTGGGCCAATTAGGTGCTAATGGCGAAAGGGAACTGCTCTTTTGGTGACAGTAGAGGCCCACTGAGATCAGGGCCAAGATTGCATAGATGAGCGTTTTGTCATGACATGGAAACAATAGGTATGTTTTAACCTTTCTTTTTACAGCATGCTACAAAAGCACATAAGAGCCAGCCTGCCAGTGAAAGTTTTCCTTTCCTAAGGACTTCTGCCTTCATTACAAACAAAATGTTCTATCTCTTCACTATTTTATCTCTGTCTTTTCCTTCTATTGCCATTACCCTATTCAGCAACATGTAATTCAGACACGCCCTTGAAAGGCTGGCCTTGTGGTGAGTAACTGGTTTTGAATTATAGTTTCCACTCAGGATATTGGCTATGAGTTCCTCTAGGGAATAGTTTCTGCTTTAATCATAAGGAAATGTAAATGTGATTAAAATTTGGCAAATCTATTTTAAAATCACACATTTTAAAAGGCTGGCCAATTATTTTATTTTATTAAATTAATGTCTCATAGAATTATTCAGATAAAATAATAATTATGCCATACACAATTTCACAGCAAAACATAATTTATAAAGGAAAATTTCTAGTATTTACCATATGATAAGATTCCATAATATCAGTTTGTAGTCCTAGGAGGTTTGTTTTTATGGACAGCCCAGGCCAAGAGAGTGAAAGTTCTTACCTCTATTTTTTCCTTTATTTAGATAGTATCTTTGGCTTTTGGCACAGTCTTGGCAGTGTCACAAATAGGAATCTGATAAGGATATTAATCTGACAAGGAGTATGAAACTGAGATTATTTCTAATGTTAAAGAGGAACAACAAGAAGACAATGCTTAAGCAAGAGGAATGTATCAAGAGGCACACATGCAAACTCATGCACATACATGCACACATCACACACAGAAACATATCCTTTCTTGGTGGAGGGGGAACAGCCCTCTCTGCTACCTTTCATCAATTCCATGAGTATACTACCTACTCCATGTCCTCATTCTGGGTGTACTTAAAAAAAAAAGATATTTAAAATGACTTTTTGAGAGGGAGGAAGGGAGAGGGAGAGAGAGAAACATCGATGTGAGAGTGAAACATCCATTGGCTGCCTCCTGCATGCCCCCTGCTGGGGATTGAGCCTGCAACCCAGGCATGTGCCCTGATGGGGAATTGGACTGGCAACCTTTCGGTGCCCAGGACCACGCCCAACCGACTGAGCCACACTGGCTGGGGCTGTACACACTTTTGTAGTATTTTAAAAATAATATTTTTTTTTCTTGGAAGCTCTTAAAATATTGGGTAAAATATATTAGATCTTTTAGCTCTCCCTCACACCCCCTTTTGGATAACACTGCTGCCCTCATTGTATGCTTTTGTACAAGAATATATACACGGAGCTGCTTCTAAGAGAAAGCAAGTGAGTTATTTGACACAAGGGCTTCCAGTGCCTTATCCTTGGTGAAATTTAGGAACCTGAGAGAGATAATTTTTTAAAAAATTGAATTCTTTGAAAATGCCTATCAACAGTCTGTTCTAATACCACTCAGTAGTTGTATTCCCATTAAAAATTTAATTATAAAATAACAATTTTAATGAGAAAAAGAGGGAAAGGGCTAAGTGCTTTAGACCTACAATAATGAAGTTATTGTTTTCTTTCAGAAATTTCAATAATGAGGGGCTTTTAAATAGCCCTAAGACTAAAGCTCTGAGACCTAAACATCAGGGAGTAAGTCCAGCATTTGATGACATCCATGTCTACTCAAGAGAACTTCTATTTATTCTGAATAGCTATCTCCCTCTCTGTGTGAAGAAAACATATGAATCACCTCAAATTCAGCAGCCCCAGTATAACAGAACTTTCTTCCTTCTTTCAAATTGCATGCTAATCTACTGTGTTAGCATAATGTAAAACATCCCTAATTAATCTCTTCTGTTATATCTAACACCCATTAGGAAAATTTAAGCCAAGAGAGACATGCCATTTAAAAATAATTTTTTAATTTTTTTTTTGGAATAGGCAAGCAAGTGTTTGTAATAGACAATATGTGGTGAGTTGGGTCATTCCAGCAGGTACAGAACATCAAGAGTTGGCAAAGGCCATCAGAGGGATTTCCATACCGGACTCAAGAAACCGCTGATTCGTGTGTCCTGGAAGGGGACACCCTCCATGTACCCTGATGCAGGCGAGGGGAGAATAAGCCCCCTTTGTGTCTTCTGTCAAATATTCCCAGTGTTGCTGGGTTTCTTCCTCACTCTGTATCTTGAGGCCTGTTCCCCTTCCTCATTTCTGCTCTGCTTTCAACTTTCCTTTTGGCAGGAGAGTGTGTGAGCTTGTCCGAAGCTTGGTAAGTAGCATGCAGAGACCACAAAGAGGAAAACAAGAGCAAATACGGGAGGCTGGAGGCATTGGGAAGAAAAACAGGGGCAAGCAGGGGTCTGGAAAGTGGAAGAACTCATCAATAACCAGCCTTCATTTCCTTTACATATTGTGCTGAGGCGTTCGGGGAAACTTGTGCTCTGTGCATCACTTGCTGCCTTTGGACGCCATTCCTTTTATGTGCTTTTGACAATTTCATCTTGATCTTCTGTCTTCTTCGTTGCTGGAGGCTGCCTGGCCCCCTATGTGCTGCTCAACACACGGTCTGTTGCTGTTGTCACTTGCTTGTCATCTTTGTGTGCAGTGCCATGGGCATTCACATCTTGTCAGCCATGTCACTAGTCTGTACCTATCAGCACTACAGTTGTCGTCTTCTTGATAGACTCCTTTGGAAACTGGTTAACATTTCACCTTTGCTTTAAACCACATAAGAGTATCACCTTATGGACCAGGTAGGAAAAAAATGAATTTAGAGATTAGGAAACAGGAAACGCGAGCGTCACTAGAAATAAAATTTTGCATTAAAATGTTGAGCTTGAAGATTATTGAAACCAAATTAGATAAAAGTGATCCTAACATATGGACCCAAATTAAGTCTCTGAAAAGTATTTAAATATCTTTCCATAAAACTGCCATCTTGTATTTCTGTATTACACTTCATACAATCCAATAATATGTTTCAATCAAAAGCATTTGTATTGTCCAGTTACCCAGAAGAAAAAAAATTAAGCATTAACAGTGATTTATCTCTGGATGCTAAAATTCTGTGTAATTTTGTTGTTGATTTTTAAAATGTTTCCTTAAGTTCCCAATTTTCCACTCTATGAGCCGTAAAAGTATGCTACTCCATTATTATAAAATAAATACATTTATAATTACAGAAAATTTAGGAAGCAAAATTAATGAAGAGGCATATATATAGTTTTTTTGTCACTTGCTGGTCATCTTCATGTTTTGTCAATCATGTCACCACTCAGTGCTTTTGGTAGGCGTTAGGAGGTGAGGGGTAACACCAGCAATAAACTGCTTGGTGAATGGCCTGGATCAGTCTTTTTGCCAAAGGTGGTATGATTATCCGTCTCCATAAGATTTATAGGAGACGATCAATTTTTCTACTTATGCAACTTGCTATTCACTAGAGTGTTATCTCCTTCAGGCAAATAATTATTTTATTTATCTTTACTTTCAAGACCTTCATTCAGTGTCTAGATATATAGAAAAATACTTGTTAAATGATTTAGTGAATGCATTTAAAACACTTGAATTACTTTTTAGAATTTCGGCTGTCTAGAGTACTTTTACAAAAATATCTGTATACTTAAATCAATGTGATACTAGATTTTATAATATATGCACTAAATTTATCACCACCTGGAGAGCATATATTTATTTTTAGTGTCTCTTTAGATTGCATAAAACTTTCCCTTTTACTATATATTTATTTCATGATTTTTTTCCCCTCTCCCACCCAAGTCAAGTAGAAATAAAGAAATAAAGTAAAAAGTCAAGTTCCAGATATCAGGGATATTGTTTGTTTGCCAATTCTGTAGCCCCTATGCCTCAAGTGATACCTAGGAGGTACTCAATAAAAGTGTTGGATAAATTAACACAATACATTTCATTAAAATTATAAATGTAAGGGATGTTTATAGTTAAGATTTATAGAATTGTACAATAAAGTCAATAAAAATCACTCACAATGCAATTACCCAGAAGTAATCACTGTTAAACACCTCGTGTATTTTCTTCCCAGTTTTTCTATGCATGCGGTACAAACATGAGGCTATAATTATAAAAATAAATTATTGTATATACCTATACATATATAATTATGTAATCTGATTTTTCTCATTTCTGATGTGAGATGGACATCATTAGTTATACCAGCTGCATGATATTTCTCTACAACTTTTCTTCAAAGTTTACAACATAGGCTTGCATTTTGTGGAAAGAGCAGAAGCTTTGGAATCAGCCCAGGTTTGAATTCTGGCTCTTCTTGAGTTCTGGCTCTTCTGTTTACTACCTGCTAATCTTGGGGATGTGGCCCACAGTTCTGTGTTCTTAAGGAAGAGAGAAGAAAGGTGCTAGGGAAGCAGGAAGAAGGAAAAGGAGACGGAGTCCTGAAAAGAAGAGAGAAGGGGGCATGCAGGCTGGGGACAGGACCAGCCGGATTCCAGTGTCTCATGAGACTTTTCAGCGCAGTGTCTTCCTCCTCTGTGTTCTCTTGCAAAAGATACCAACCACCGTCAGGGGGATGGGCACACTTTATTTCCATCTCAAGACTTTTTCTGCTCTCAGCTCTCATGACCAATAACAGACACCTCACAGATTCAGTTTTAAATACAAGCATTTTTCTTGAGGGAGCAGTGTATTCAGAGGATTCCGGCATTGATATCTCACTACCGCAATCTCGAGCTGAGCTTATGAGGGGTCAGTACAAGGAAAGAGTGATATACGGTCCCCCTGCCCCAAAGAATGCCATTTAGTTTTGCACCATTGCTTTCCTGCCTTAGTTATCCATATTTTTAAAGAAGCTCATGGCAAGTTATTTCATTTATAAGGGGCTTAATCATTTCCCACAGGTCTTTTTTTTTTTTTCTTTAACACCTTTATCATTTAGGACCACATACAATTTTAGAATCTACTTTTCTGGGTAGTGAGCCATCTCTTCAGACATCAACAAACTTCCTAGGAAGCATAATTAATAGTAGTGACCTTCTGGTGTAAATTTTTTTTAAAGAAGCCCAACCCTTGCCTTCCCTCCACCTCAGTTGAGTCCCTAATATACCCCCCTTCCACCTTGGTCATTGCAATTTAGGGTCCTGTTTGAATCTTCATGCCTTGGGATAAATGTTGTCTTAATCACATAAATGTCTACCATTACTTACTTGGTGCCAGGATACATTTTAGAGTTTTACTGTGTGACTAATTCATCTGGAAGAAGGACATCAAGGTAGGTCCTATATTTTAGGGTCCACTTTAGGATTAAGGTCCTCATTGTGGTATTTTTTCTGATTGAGGTTTTAGCTGGTAGCAACTTCTCAAAATGATTTGTACAGAGAACTTTAGGGTGTCATCCCACTTGTGTAAATGTTCCAGGTATTGAAACTTGTCTGTGCCCCACCCCCCATGCCCTGGCTTTTCTAGTAGAGGCCAAGTGGCTAGGCCCTAAAAAGTTAATTTCTTATTTGGGAGAAAAACAAGATCAGACCCTAAGGCTTTCACTACAGGAGCTTTCTTTCTCAGATCCTTTGTTTTGCTTTTGTTCTCAGGAAGGAAGGGTTCTTCTCAAGACGTGGCCAACTGGCAGAATGGCATCAGCAGCTCCAGGTTTCTATCCTGAAAGCTTAGTGGTTCCAGTGGGAAGAGAAGCCCTCTTTCCTGCAGGCTTCTGTAATAGTTTTGGACTTGGGTCTTATTGGTCCCCCTGAGTCACATGTTTATATATGGCATGGGTGGTGTGAAAAACACACACACACAAATACACGTGTGCTCTCACACACATCACATCACCAGATAGCTGCTTGGTCAATGAGAGGGTTCATGACTCAAGCTGAGCCAGCCAGTTTCCTTTCTGGGGATCAATCATTTTTTGGAGACACAAAACACAAAAGTAAGAAATGATTGGGGATAATTCATTCTTGGTAATGGCGCCCTAAACGTGACCCTTTGGTTCTTGTTTCCTCTCATAAACAAGGGCTGCCTGGGTGCGGCCTTCTGGTGTTCTCTGGACAATTATGTTAAAGAAAGCAGAACATTTTAAAGTTAGCCAGCCAGTACCTTTCTCTACAACAAAAACGTCTGACTAAATCAAACTATAGTGTTTAAGAGAGAGAAAGAGCCTATTATGTTATATCAGACTTGCTGACGGAATCTTTTCAAGCCTAATTGTTTTTATGACTTGGGACCCAGACACAGTGTCTAGTACTACTTTTCAGGAATGGATTTAGAGTTCTTTCAAACTGAAACTAATATTCATTTAATTAAAAAAATCAAATAATTATTAAAACTTGTGAGAAAAAGCATTAGATTAATGTATTTTAAACGTTTGCATGGTTAAACTAATTATGTTAAAATAAGATGATAATGGGATGAAGTATATAATTCAGGGCAGTGTATTTGTATTTCTGGATCCTGGTTTCAAAATGATTAAGGTAAACATTTGCTAACATTAAGTTACAATCAAAGCCATTTGAATGGTCATTACAAAAAAACAAGATGCTACATAGGAGAAAAATAGCCCTGAACAGAGGTCATTATGTCTCTTGTTTCAGAACAGCAGTTATGACGCAAATACAAAGTGGAAGTCAGGATAACCAGTTCCCTTGCAAAGGAAATACCAAATGGTCATGTGCCATTTCTAAATTATTCTTCAGCCTGATTGCTTCTTTCTGGATTATTTCTGCATCATCAAACATAGAACACAAAATGGCTGTACTAAGTCAGATCTATTACATTCTGTTGCCAGCTGAGTGAGACGGTTTGCTATGCTTTCCCCAATGGCACTGGTAAAGGCGAAGCCAATTCCATCATCTTTGTGTAGCGTCTCATGTCCTCCATTCCTAGATCTATTCAAACCCTTTTAGCAATTACTTCAATCATTTCCTGTCCAAGGTCATATCTATTTATTATTCTCAGTGTGAAGTAGCACTCTGTGCTTTATATCTAGTTTAGTTTAATGTAATTCCATCATCCCATATGGGCTAGGCATTGTACTAGAAATTGGAAGTGCAAAGTGTAAATGTCCCTGCATTTCGGTTCACAGTCTGGCAAGGGAGACAGTCAAGTTAAGAGATAAACCTGGTATAGTGGGATGAGGGCAATATTAATAGTGGCTAAGTTTGTAAGCGCCCGATGTCACAAAGTAGGTAGGTGACAGAGCCAGAAGTGAAACCCAGTGTGCCCGGCACTAAAGTCCATTCTCTTATTGCTGTAACAGTCAAGCAGGGAAGGTGCTAGGACCATGCATATGTATATGGAAGTGCACGGGAACACAGAGTGGCATCAACCCAACCTGTTGAGTCAGGGAAGGCTTTCCTGCGTAGTCTCCTACATTTGCCCCTTGGATAATCAGAAATTAGCCAAGTGAAGGCGGGAGAAGGGCTTTCTATGCAGATGAAAGAGCTCAAGGAAAGATATTGAAATGAAAACATCTGACATGTCTGGAGGAGAGTGCGAGGAATAATCGAGTAAATTAGAAACCTAACTTGCAATGGCCCTGATTTCTCCCTGATAGAAAAAAAACCCTCATTAGAAACACTTATAAGTTAAGGGGATTTTTGATGGTTTTAAAGCAGGGGATGGATGCTTTTAGATGCCCATTTTATTAAGTGCAGTGAGGAAGATAGGTTTGAGGTAGAATTTGAGGCAAGGGAACCAGTTAGGAGATTCCTGTCATAGTCTAGATGGCTATGTGCCTAACCAAGATGGGACAGTGGTGACGAGGGCATGGAGGAAGGAACAAGGGATATTTAAAAGATAGAACCGATGAGCTTTATAAAGGGGCAGTGTAATATGGTAGTGTCAGACAGGAGAGGCTCAAAGGCCGATACGTTACATATTCGTTATGTGACCTTGGACAAATTGCTCAACTTCTTTGAGATTCTGCTTCCTCTTCTGTCAAATGGGGGTAATAGCAGAACTTACCTCCTTGGGTTGTTATGGGGATTAAATATTAACGTGTGGAAAGTATTTAGAGCAGTGTCTGCCACGCATTGCATTTCCTGATTGGACATGAATGATAGGGAGGCACTTACTAGTGACTTGGTGGATGGTGGTCCTACCATTTGAAATAGAAAGCATAGAAGAAGGAGCTGACTTGGGAGAAAAATTTATGATCTTAGTTGTATATTTTTGGGGCTTGATGTACCTGAGCTGCTTTCTCAGGTAAAGATGTTTGGTAGACAGTTGCATTTACTAGTCTGAAACTCAGAAGAGAAGCAGACGTAGATCTGGGAGTTGTCAGTATTTCCATGTGGGAGCCATGGGAGCTGCAGATATTGGTGAGATTGTCCATAGAGAGCATTCAAGTGAGAAGAGAGGGAATGAAGGGCAGGGCCTCAGCAAACCGACGATGAGGAGAGCTGATGAAGGGCCTGAGGAAGGGTCAGAGAGCTGGCCCTCTGTCTCTGTCTGTGTGCAACATAGACAGGCAGTGGCTGTTAGGGCACACAGCTCACACTTCCCTCTGGAAGGCTTGAAAACTAAAGGTGAACAAATAGGCGTTCTTGGGAATCTCGGAGCAGAAGTGGCTAATCGGACAGAAAGGTGCCACTCCTGGGAAAGTCCCACTGACGAAGGTGAGCAAAATTCCCACCCAGTGACGCAGCCGCAAGCTGTTTTCCGTGCTCTGCCGCATTGCCGTTAGGTTCCTCGTGATCCTTTCTGAGAGTGGCGATCAGAACTAACACATGTTCAGATAGGATGAACCACAGCTTGCTGTAACCACAGCTTTTCTGACTGCAACACTTAATACTTTGGTGACCTCATTTGGTTCTGATTTTGTAAGCATGTAGCTTTCTGCAATGACTTGTGGTTCCTTTACTGGGTTGTAAAAAGGCTCTCAGCTCTTTATTTTATGCGCCCTTTGCAGCCATGGATGGCAACCACAAACAACAAACGTCCTCCACGGCCTCTGCGGACAAATTCTTCTCTGCCCTAACTTTCTCTTCTCTCCAGAGCTTTTCTCCGTAGTTTAGGATTGTAAACTTTCCTGCCTATTCAAGAAGCCAGAGCAGTGACCAGCTTATCTCATGTTTATTTTACATGACATACGATAATTTAGAACCACAAACAGTTTGAATACATAAATGAGCAAGTGAGAGTGATTTGATCATGGTCTCCATGGTGCAAATTATACATACAGTCTACTGTGGGACAGGACACATTCCTGTTAGCACACACCTTCCTTTTGTATAGAATTAGAGTTTATTGTATTATTTGTATCATTAAACCAAATCTCTTGATTTCAGCCTCAAAAATGTTTTAATTAGTATTCACATGGATTCTAACATTAAGAAAGCTGTTTGCAATCTTAGTGAAAAGAGCACTTTTAATATAAAGTAAATGTCATCTATGAGTACAAACTGCTCTCCTCTCCTTTGGGTTTTATTTTTAATTTAATTTTTAAAAAATATATTGATTTCAGAGATATAGAGGAAGACAGAGAGAGAGAGAGAGATTTGTTGTTACACTTATTTATGCATTTATTCGTTGACTCTTGTATGTGCCCTGACAGGTGATTGAACCCACAACCTTTGTGTGTCTGGAAATGCTCTAATCAAATGAGCAATCTAGCCCTGGGGCGCTTTTTTTTTTTTTTCTGTTAAATTTTTGGGTTTTATTTTTGAGGCAAGAATAAATCACAAAACAAGAAAGTACCTGGGAATAGCTGTAGCACCAGTTTTAGAAAAAAGATTCTTTTCACAGTATATAAGCATTTTTCCTTTGTGAGAACTACTGAATCTGTGTAGTTTTCTACAGACTATGTATGTTTTTAACCTGGGATGGAAACCTTGAAACATGAGATTGGCAGATGCTCCTTCTTGTTTACCATCGCTGAGCAAACGAACACAAATACTGCCTGGCATCTTTGAGACACTAGCATGCATATTTACATGATAATTATTAAGGATTTGGTTCCTGTGGTTTTTCTACAATGATGGGTTCATGTTTCTCCATAAGGTAAAGACATTAGCCTGTAACAAAAGAACAAGCACTGAATAATTGTAAAAGTAGCTTTAATTTGCAAAATGTTGAAGCTGTCTATAACTTCAAATTCCTGGATGTTATAAAAAATTTAGTACTTCAGATGTCTTTTTTTTTTTTACTTTATTTCCTTTAAAAAATTTATTTCTACTCCAATATGCTGCTTATTGCTTAGCAACAGTATCAGTGCTGCCATGTTTCTCCTAAAACTGAATAGATAGGCCATGCTGTAAATAAATTTCTCATAGGATCCTTCAGCCAGGACTTGATCAAGATGCTAGAATGCTGTGAAAGGTAGGCGAGCAGGAGACCTGGGCTGCACCCTCAGCATTCAGAGGCACCATCAGTTGCAAACCTGAGTTCAAACATATCATGCAAGTCTCATTAACAGCCGTGGACTGATGAAACCTCTTCCAGGTTTCATCCCAAAATACACTACTATCAACTGTGAAATATTTCCTTTTAATGTTCCCATTGCTCACTCTATTAATGAAAGGGTGTTCTTATTTGAACAGGTCTTTGCATATGACTCACTCATCAGTTTTACTATCTTAGATTAATTTTTAAATGATTATCTCAGAAATATTCTGAGATAACCCACTTTACTCATGGCTACACACTATATAAATGGGTAGGGTCTGGAAGTTCCATCCACTCACTAGCCTTTGAAGATTTATTGGCTAAATGTAATGGCAATTTTTTAGGGCTATCGTTTACAATTCAGTGTTCCTCTATCTGTGTGCCCTACTTCTATGGCCAGGTGTCCTTAAAAGTTGCTCAGAAAAGAAGTCCAGAAGATATAAAAATATGATTATTAGATTTCTTCATCTGAATAGTTAAGCATTAAGAAGACTTTTCCAGGGTCTCCTTCACTGGTAACTGCTCATTAAGCATCACTGATGAATTGGGTAGTAATTCTGCCCCAGGATCCAGCCCCATCAGCTGTCACAGGTTAAAGAGACTAGAATCAGCCACTCAATAAGGCCAGCAAACACCCTCAAGGTACCAACTAAGATGCAGTTATTGATTCAGTAGGTGGCTCATCTTTCTAAGTTCAATATCTGTAACTAGCATTCCAGCCCAATAATTTTAGGTAACCCATCTTTTCTTTGCTTTTTCCCCTTAGGGTATGAAGACAACCTGTTTCCATTATAATTTAATACGGCTGCCTCAGTAGAATCCTAAAACAATTAGCTGTAAAAGGAAATTGTATTCTAGTAGTGCAGGTGTATGCTGGCATGTTTGCTTGTTGGACGCGTTCCCCCTTCTGTGGCCCGACGGTATGCCTGTGAAGGGCATGATTGCTTCCCTTTTGTGGAGGCGACCACTTGATGGAATTCTTTTTGCCTTTTGAACTTTGGCTGTGCTGTGACCTGTAACAGAAATGGAATGCTAGAAAGGATGGAGACTTGGAGTTTACCTAGTCTGAAAGTCTGCTCCCTAAGCAAGAATTCCCTCTATAATTTTTTATTAATTCATTTTTAATTATAATCGACATGCAGTATTATATTGGTTTCAGGTGTACAACGTAGTGATTCAACATCATATTCCTTACAAAGTAATCGCCACACCAAGTCTAGTAACCATCTGTTACTGCCCATGCTTACTATGGTGTTATTGACTTTATTCCCTACGCTGTACATGCTTGCACTTGGTAAACCCCTCCCCTCCCCTCCCCTCCCCTCCCCTCCCCCTCCCTCTCCCCTCCCCCTCCCCCCTCCCATTCTGGCAGCCATCAATCTGTTCTCTGAATCTATGAGTTCCTCAACAATATTAAAAAAATGTTCTGTGGGCTCTGTTGAACACTTCCAGCATGGTGGTTTTAATTTCTTCATGGGGCAGCCAGTTTTGTATTTATATGTTCTGTCTTGTTATGAGCCAAAGTCCCTCTCCCGTACCTTTCCCCTGCCCCTACTGCATTTCCCCAGCTTGCTGCTCTAACACATGAAGCGTGTGCTTATTCCATCTCCCAAGTGACAGCTAGTTCAGAGATTTGAAGTTAGCTCTATTAGACTCTTTTCTAGTTAGAGACATCAGTAATTCTTTCAACCATTCTTTTCACCTCACGGTTTTCAGTATCTGAGAGTCCAGGTTTTATGTTCATAAGGTAGCTCTCACACTCAGTCTCTTCCATACGTAGTTTTAGGACACTCTAATTCTTAGTAGTGTTGCCATGGACAGTCTCCCTGTCTTGTCTTCCTTGAAATTCATTTGACCGTCTAGCACTGATTGCATCTTTCACACATTAGTGAGTTTAAAATAAATCTTTGTTTTAAAGGAAAGGATTAAAAGAGTATTACTAAAATAGAACTGTTAACTTTCTAAATCAATTCATTGGCTGAAACAACCAGCTGTGTATTTTTTTAAAATTTATCTTCAATGTAAAAGTATTACAGATGTCACCTTCCCTCGCCTCCCCCCGCTTTGGCCCCCTCCACCCCGAAGTCTACTGAGATGTATCCTCAGAGTCTACTCAAAGTCTTAGAGAGTTCGAAGACAACCTGGAAATTATCTAGTCCAGGTCTGCTGCCACCAGGGCCTGCTGTTCACAGGAAGCCTTGTTTAAATGGAGCGTAATTGAATCCCCATGGGATTAAGAATAGCCTTCTCTTTAGTCTTACTTTATTGGGTATATCAAAGTTCAAGTGGTGTTGAAGTTGTTAGGACTCTGTGTCTCCTTACTAGACTACTATTATTTTTATACCTTGAAGTGATTTATTTACACTATCATGTTTAACTCTCTCTCTCTTTTTTTTTTCTGATGTGGAAACTGAAGCACATACGTGGTTAGACTAAGTACCTAAGGCCAAACAGCTGTGAAGGGAAAAGACAGGTGACTCAGGGTTTTTATCTTTGCATTTCCAGTGCTTCATTGTGCTCATCTCTCAATATGTTTGTTGTCTCATATACTAGTCTCTCAATGAATGTTTGTTGAAGCAATAAATATATGTATTTTGCATTTAAAACTAAATTAAATTAAATTTGTACTTATATTATGGTTATTTAATACTAAGTTTAAAAGTTCAAATAGTTTTATAAGGCTCCTAATGAAAAAGCATTTCTCTCATCCATCCTTCCCACCCTCTAATTATGCATTTCGGGGACAGTTTTCAATATTTTTGTCTGCTGTTTCTGGAATTTATCCCCAATGTGGGTTTTTTTTTTTAAAGCTTAGTTTATATATTTAATTTAATTCTATCTTCAAGCTGTATTTGAGATTAATTTTTTTTTTTTAATTTCTAAAGTTCTGTGTTTCCTAATGTTACCTTTTAATATTATTTTGTTCTTGTATTATAAATGAAATATCTTCTATTATGTCTTAGAGGATATTTCTGTAGTTTTAAAAATAGATTTTTTCTTTTCCCTGCAATGTTTCTTATTCTTCAGATTTTTTCCTATATATTTAAAAAAAACTTATTTGATTTAAAAAAAGATCCCCTAAATTGATGATGATTTTGGCTCTTCCTTCATTTTTAATATTATAGAGCTAAAAAGCTGAATTGTACAATTATGTGGGTTGGACTTCTCAGCTGGTAGATTTTACTGTAAGATGGGTGATCCAAATGGCACATTTTGTTGTGGTTTCCTACATGGTATTTGTGTGGCTTTTCTCTTGGATTATTTCTTTCCTTTAGAGAGAAATCCTCTGATCATCTGCTAGGGTGAATGAAGACTCTTTTTGTTTGACCTCTCGCTGTCTTTAATCCCCTTGTTTTCAGTAGTGTCTTTAGTACAGCTGAGTCTAGGAAGTCTAGTCATACTTAGCACAAAATCTCTCTCCAAAGAGAAGCCCCAAGTCTTCAGCTGGGGTTGAAAGAGAAGTAGTCATGTAAATAAGGGAAGATGGAGGATTCTAGGGCTCCACGTGCTTCTAATTGTAGATTTCAACCAATTTAGTTTGCAGCTTGTTCTGAAGCCTCTGTCAGAGCCATTCTGAAGCCACCGCATTTCACTTGTCCCTTCTGGGGTTGTATGGCGTGACTAACTGGCCAGGTCAGGAATGTGTTGGGTGAGACAAAAAAGTGGGGGTGGGGGGATTTGATGGTTCTTCCATGCCCAGAAAATAGCTTGTAGAGAGTGTCGTCAAATATTCTTTTATTTTTTTAAAATTCTCACACAAGAATCTGATTTTATTGATTTAAGAGACAGAGGAAGGAAGGGAGGGAGACAGAGAGGAGACAGAGAGAGAAACATTGATGTGAGAGAGAATCACTGATCAGTTGCCTCCCTTAAACATCCTGACTGGGCATTGAACCTGCAACCTGGATATGTGCCCTGACTGGGCATCGAACCTGCCACCTTTTGGTGTATGGGATGACATTCCAGCCAACTGAGTCACACTGGCTAATGCTGTCAAATATTCTTTTTTATATATATATTTTACTGGCCCCATAGTATTTCATAATTATAAACAATTGTAACAAACTTCTTTTTACATATAACTTTGCATATTTTTTTATTTTCTATTTTTGTAGGATATATGTCTAGAAGTGGAAAATTGAGGTCAAAGCCTGAGATAATGAAATGAATGGCACTGAGTTTTCCTTCCTGCTAGATGCCCTTTGACGCTTCTCTTGAACAGTGGACTGATTCTTCAGATAGGAGGGAGAATGTGAAGGGAAGCATGTACAATTCAATGAAATATCTTTAAGGGGTCTTTTGGCAAATAAGTTCTTGCTGCCTCCTTCCCTGTGTTCTTCCAGAGGAGCTCTCAGGCCAGATAAGAACCAATTCTACCCAGGAGTTTCATTAGAACGAACAGTTGCCTTTTTTTTTTTTTTTTTGAATTGAAAAGTCTTTATTCGTAATGGTAGGCTCTTTTGAACTGACTTCTTTCAGGTAATCCAGATGAGCTACCACAGAACTTTTTTTCTTTAAAAGATACCCGATGGTTTCAACCAGAAAGGTGCTGATAGTGGCTTATCGCCCTTGTTGGTGTTCTCAAGCAAGCTGACTTTTATGAAGAAAAATGTTCTTTGAACAAATTCAATTTAAAAACTGTATGTAGTTTAAAAAGATTTTGTAGGCATAGAAGCCTGGGTAGTCCCTCCGTGTGCCTGGTGGTCTTGTCACTCTGTCTGTAGAGGCCTGTTTCTATTGCTCAGATGCGTAGCCTACCTGGAGCTTTAGCTGAGTCAAAACTCACTTGTTTTCCTGAGAGTGTATTTTTAAAACTGCATAGGGCAGCCTGGCCGGGCATGGCTCAGTGGTTGAGCGTCTACCTGGGATCCAGGTGATCAGGGTTCGATTCCTGGTCAGGGCACATGCCCGGGTTGCAGGCTCGATCAATGACTCTCTCATCATTTACATTTCTATCTCTCTCTCCCTCTCCTTTCCTCTCTCTGAAATCAATAAAGATATATTTTAAAAAACCCAAAAAACTGCATAGGGCAAAAGAGCTTAGATTTAAAATTGTGGTAAAAAAAGGAAAAAAAGAGTGGTGGCTGTACTGGAAGAGACGAGGGTGTCTCATGTGCAAGAAAATATCATATTTGACTTCCTTGGTGGGCGGAATTCTCTGAGACCCCTGGGAACTTATACTAAGGAAGATAATATATGATAGAAAAGATATAATGAAAGAAAACAAGTGTGGAGCTAGTATATGTTGTGTCTTATCAAGAAGCGATGCTGCAGCTAAAGCAAAGTGGTTCTAATGGCATTGCTTGCTTAGGGCGAAGCTATTTAAAATCGCACATAAAGAATATGCTGGCATTCATGCTGCATAAATAGAGCGTTCCCCACAACATCATATATTCACTGTAGACAAAGTTCTTTTTCAGATGGCCTTCACTCTTATAGAATTGTCCCACATTTCCCCCCCTTTTGATTTTCAATTGGTTTTGACATTCTGCCGCTCAGGGACAACTCTGGGTAGCCGTCAAGCAGACAAATGCTTTCAAGGATAACCAAATCTAAACAGAGGCAGAAACAAACCCTTCAATATCCTGATGGATTAATGCTGCTTGGAGATAGTTTCCTTCAATAATTGATTATTCGCTGTGGTTTGGCCATATGTGTTGGGGACAGCATGTCTGTTGCCATAACAAACTAATTGAGCAATTCAAGGGACATGGCTCCTGGTTCCTGCCGTGTGATGAACTTCAGTCATGACTGCAGAGCCCAAATATGCACTTAAAACAGTGTGTCTAAGGGACTCCAGACTTTTCCAGTTCTCTTCACCTGTGACCCACTTTATGGATTTTAGGCTTGTGTGCATCTGATCCCAGAAGGGACAGCTCGCTTCAGTACCTTGTCCTGTAGGCAAAGGGAGTAGACCATCCATTACCATCTCCCTCTCATTCTTAGGTTAATGACTACATTAAATATTAAACGAGTTTCCGTCTCCAGAGTGCCCCGTAAGTGATTTTACATTAGCTCATCCACTTTTGGCACTGTCCTTTCTTTGATTCCTGATAAAGCATGTTGCTCTGTGTAACATAACTCAGAGGAAATCACGGTTGATTTGACAGCTGTTAATGTGATGCTTAATATTAACCTTCTTCTTTAGGTATGGAGGAGGTTGGTGAAGGAGGGGGAGAGGGAAACAAAAGGGGAGCCAGGGAGAGAAATGGGTCTTAAGCTTTTTAAAGGTGACAAGGACAAATGAGCTCATTAACATATCACAAAAATCACCCCCCCACACTCTTCTTTGAGAGACGTCGCAATCCCTGATTGCTCAGATACTGATTCTAGCTCCTTCCTACCACAACTTATCGGAGCTGTGCCAAGAGGGTAAAGATCATTTGAGGACATAAACGTCTTGGGAATGAAATCTGTGGGATTTGTTGCAGCTTTTCAAAAAGGGTTAGGGTTTCACCTTCAGCTAGTTTCTGATTTAACAATTACTGAGAAGCAGTGATGTGGAGGCTTCAAGAAGAGCAGAATTAAGACATAATCACTACCCACCAAGATTATTTTCAGAGCAGACAGACAGGCAAGACACCTAGAAAGCAGAGAGTGGAGGCGGGAAATCAGGGAGGTGGGTACCTGCGGGACTCAGCTGAGAGTCTGAGGCTTCTGCTACCAGCTGTTTTCAGAAGCTTCAACCAGTAAAGACTTGCCTGAGGCTTTTCCTTTTAAGGCAAAGCTTATTCTTGAAAGAAAGAAAGAAGAAAGAAAGAAAGAAAGAAAGAAAGAAAGAAAGAAAGAAAGAAAGAAAGAAAGAAAGAAAGAAAGAATCAACCTCATTTGTGCATGTAAGAGAGTATAGCTGTCCATGCCTCTTTTGCCTGTACTTTTAGAAAGGGGACTAGATTTATATGTATTTTCTTTTAAAAAAAAATGTTTTTATTGATTTTTAGAGTGAGAGGACGGGAGAAATAGAAACATTGATGAGAGACAAACATTGATTAGCTGCCTCCTGCCCAGGCCCCACTGGGGATCAACCCAGGCATGTGCCCTGATGGGGAATCGAACCGGTGACCTCTTGGCACATGGGTTGATGCCCAACCATTGAGCCACACTGGCAGGACTATATATATTTTCACCTGCCCTAAGCGAAGGAGGAAAAACAACTCTGACTCTGGTAGACATTGGGATATGCTGGACTTAGGCAGGAGTGGGATAATGGAAGGGGAAATTCCTGGGAAGTTGCAGAAGTTGGTGGTTTTGGGTGTTCAGTCCCTGCAAGATGGGGCCCATTCTCATTCCAAGGTGTCAGGAGAGCAGCAGTGATTTGGGTCTGCTGATGACTGTCCTTTGGCACCTCTCTGAGACACTCTTATACATATTTTAACAGGATTAAGAGCATGGAATGTGGGCCTAACAACATTTCATCTTCACTTTCATTTGTTAGAGCTTGCATATGGAATGAACAAGTCCTGTATAGAACTTTTATTGCATTTGTTTAAATTTTGGTCCCCAAAGAGCCAATATATTTATATGTTACTTAATGTTGAAGATATATAATTGAATAAAGTTTATGACAGGAAGGGAGCTTTTAACTGGCTCAACTTCCTCATTTGACCCATGAAGAAACCGAGATCTTACCCAAGAAAGTGGTCATCTAAGGCCTCACAGCTGGTGATGTACAGTACAGGGGACCCAGCCACAGCCTCCCCCAGTTTGCATAACAGCACCTGGAGGTGAAAATAGAGGGTTTAACACACAAGAGGGAAAAGAAAATGTGCCTGAGAGCTGATGAGCCACCTCTCCAGTTGTGGAAGAAAAAGTTCCAAGTATTCTAGTAGAGCACACAGGATCAGACGAGATTCCTTTTTCTTTTTAAAGTATCTTATTTAAAAAATCTATCATTTGCTGTACAGACTGGCTGGGACAATCAAGTGGTAAGATTTTTTTTTTTTTTTTTAAATTATGTAGCACAGTTTCCTAGCTGAACATTCACTGCCTTTTGATGCATCTTTTTCCTTTGTAACCTTAGTCTGCAGATCAACAAAAAATCGGTGGTGAAATTAAAGTTTATGCAAATTGATTAAGATGAACTGTATATTGCAACTGACAGCTAGGGGTAAGATCCCCATTATGTGATCACCATAAACAGCTTTAGGTCCTGAGTAGTCTCTCTGTGACCCATAGTTCAGAAGCTACAGAGAGCATCTATCAGTGCGAAAGTGGAGGTCTTGTGTCATTGGATCAGGACCTGGGAATTCTTTTTTGTGGGAATTTGTGGGGAGTCTGTCTTGTCCATTGTAGGATGTTTAGCATCATTCCTGTCCTCTATTCACTAGATGCCAGTAGCAACCCCCCCATTGTAATAACCAAAAAATGTCTCCAGACACTGTTCCCCAGAGGTGGTAGAGGGGCAAAATATCCCCAGTTGAGAGCTGCTGCATTAATTAGATGATAAAGTCACTTCAGAATCCACCCACATCAGTTTGTTTCAAACCACAGAAGCCTGCCTTTGTTTCTTTACCATAGGAGATAGCATCACAGTATATAGGTGTGTGTCAGTGTGTGAAGGGAGGCAAGCTAATCAGGCAATTTGCAAACTAATCAAATGAAAAGGAGAGAGGGAGGAGATCGAGGAGATCACTGGATGGACCAATCACGGTTTAACTAGGAAAACAAACTGCAGAGGAGTAAATGCAGGGAATTGTATACATTGGTGATGTGTTGAGCTGAGGGTTATGTAAGAAACTACATGGAAACCCATAAATGAGCAACAATAACCATCACCCCAGGTTGGAGAGACAAAGGGAGGGGTTCTGTTATCTGATACTAAGGGGTCAGGGTGACCCCCCCCCCCAAAAAAAAAAAGCTGGGACCAGCATGAGCCTCTCTGGTGGGAACTGGGACCTTGAAGAGATGGGAAGCTGCCCAAGACAGAGGAAGGAGGAAAAATACTCTGGTTTCTCTTTTGTTCTTTCCCTCGCCCTCCACTCTCTTGCCAGTACCTCTCCATTGCAAGAGCTAGTTTTCTACTTGCCACAGCCCATGTTTTATAGAGTATAGGGGGAAGGTTTGGAAAGAAATCTAAGAGCAAGCAGGCTCAGGGCTGGCACAAATAACTATGTTCCAACTTGTTCAAAGCACCAAATGGAATATTCTATTTCCTGGAGAACTAGAAGTGGGGGCATAAACTTATCTTGCTTGCTTTATGTCCAAAATGTGACACATTTTCTACTTCAGTGACTTTATTCTGCTCTCCCAAAGCTAATGAGGCGCAAATACAAGTGCCAGCTAGGTGAAGGTGCCTGTCTTAGGGCAAATCCAAGAGATTTTATACTGATATTGATTTTAGATTAAAAACAAACAAACCCATAGTAGTAAGTAGCCTACTTTTATAGAGTATTTACCATGGCCAGACTCTATGTTAATTATACGCATAATTTAATTTTTACATTCCCAAAAGCTTTATGATGGAGGCACTATTAGTATCCATTTTCTGGAGAAAAAACCAACAAAACAAAGTAGAGAGAACTTAAGCAAATTGCCCAAGGTTATATAACTATTAAGCTCACATCAGGATTGTGACTTGAATTCAGGCCTGCGATACTGCACATCTCTAAGTCGTGGCCACTATGGTTACACTGCCACGTTGCGGGAATACAATGATGATAGCTAACATTTGTCAAGAAGCTACACTATGCCAGGCTATGTTTTAAAGGCTTTTATATTTTTTATTTTTAGCTAATTGAAATACCACAATAGCCCATTTTAGGGATGAGAAAACTTGGGCACAAAGAGGTTAAGTAACTGGTTCAAAACCACCGTTACTAAGTGGTAGAGCTGACTTTTGGACCAAAGCAGCTTTGGCTTCAGATGTCTGCTTTTAGCCACTAACGTGATACATGGTATTGTGTGTATGTGACTTACTTACTCATGGTCTCATTTCAACCAGTTCCATTCAGTGCTGGACATTTTCATAGGCCTTGGGTCTGTGAAGATGTGGGACACAAGTGAGGGACTTTTCACTTAGTGGAACTTATTGTTGAGTGGGATGATCACAAATGTAAACAAATGATGATGAGTTCATGTGACATGTACTTTGCGAGAGCTTCACCCTAGGAGAGATGGAGGAATAGAAAAAGATTAACTTTCTCTATGTGGAACGGAAAATGGTAACTCTAAATGAGAGTTGCATAGAGAGCTAACTTGTAGGATGTATTTGCACTGCAGAAGTAGTGCAGGTTGTAAAAGGAAGTGGCAGGAAAGAAAGTGGAGCTAGAAGAACATTCATTGGTCTAGAGCATGGAGTCAAGGAGTGTTGGGCTAGGAAGTCAGAAAAACAGAGAAGATTCAGATTAACAGAGCTCTTACATGGTCCAGTAAGATGCTGAGAGGTTTTCCTTTTGTAGAGCCTTTAAAATTCCTTAGGGCACATGCTGCATTTATTTTATATTTCTTTCTTCTATCAGTTATAAGATTACATTTTCTGGTGCCTTTGAGTGCACTGCAAATTGTTGGTGAGAACTAATGAAATCTTTCTGTGGCTACTTCGCTGTAGTTGCTTTGTTGAGTGGTACACGCAAAAACTCAGAGCTCAGTCCAGCTGGCACTTAGGAGGCTCTGGTGACCTGAATTTGGAACAGACCTTGCTTGACCTAAGGCAGTAAAAGCCCCTGTGGAGAGATTGCTGCAACGGAGCTGCTGACAGGTCACTCCAGCCCAGCTCTCTGCTTCATGGCTGTCCAGTGATCCCCCAAATGGCTTTCTTTGGTGATTAGATTCACACTGAGTGTTCTGACCCAACAGACAAAGTGGAAACCTGCAGTTTGTGATTGAAATGCATCATTGGAGCTTTAGCCTAAAGATTCACAGCTTTTATTCTTAGGATGTGTATAACATGACAAGTAAGTAAATTCCCCCATCATGGATGATGCCATGTTTGGCTCAGAATTTGAGAAGGAACTGCCCTGGACAACTTGGCCTCTGCCTTGTCCACTGGGCATTTGTGTTAATTCTCTAGTTTCCAAAGCCTTGTCAGGACATGGATCCATGGGAGAGAGGAGATGACACTTGATTGTGATTTCAACGAGATGTCATTGGCTCACATTTGATAAGTAGAACAATCCAATGAGCACTCTTACTTCTTTCCCAAACTGTAATTTTTTTGTTCCTTGGTAACAGATAATAATATAGTAAACTAGAGAGAATTGTTAATATTAAAACTTAAGAGTGAAAACACCAACAGAAGTCAGTAGAAAGTTGATTTGAGTGCCAGCTCTTCTGCTTGCCTGTTGTACACCCATTGGGAAATCACTTAAGTTTCAGTTTTCTCATTTGTAAAATATTTCCTTTGGCGCCCTGGACTGTGTGGCTCAGTAATTAGAGTGTTGGCCTGCACACCAGGGGGTTTTAGGTTCAATTCTACGTCAAGGGCACATACACCTGGGTTGGAGGTCTGATCCCCACCCCTGGTCAGGGAGAGTATGGGAGGCAACCAATCATTGTGTCTCTCACTACGGTGTTTCCCTCTCTTTCTCTCCCCGCTCCCTTCCACTCTCTAAAATCAATGGAAAAAAATCCTCACTCCTTGGTGAGGATAAATAAATAAATAAATAAACAAACAAACACACACATATACATATATATGTATAATTTCCTTTTGCATATAGTTCATGTGAGCAATAAATGAATTTATGCATATTACAGTGATTTGTGAACTGTGAAATTAACATATTCCTGTTAATAAATTGACAAGATCAATAGCCTGTTAGCCTCAAGTATTTGAGTTTTAAGTATAAATATTGATAGCACTAAATATATTTGTCAACAGAGGGTTCTTTTTCATAAAAAACACACCTTCTTCTACAAACTCATCTTTTGTTCCTCATTTTCTAACCATGGTCCAGAGTTGGCAAATCATAGAGAGAATAAAAATGGTTAGGGAACCACGGTAATCTCATCCTGGCAGACAAATGGCATGGGAGCACCTGGAGCTCTGGCTCAAGTCTGCATCTGAAAAGGGGGATAGTAATGCCAACAGCAGAGGGCAGTTTTCAAGAGTACATGAGTTAATTCTTGCAAAGCACTTAGCATAAAGTGTGAAACAGAGTATTCAATGAGTGTTAGCACCTGTTTTTATTATCGTTATTACAATACCTACAATCTGTGGGCCCTTGTGAGGACTGTTTAATTTCATTCTGGGCACAGTGGAGAACCATTGTGGAATTTTAAAACACTTTTGAGTCATTAGTTGATATCTTGAAAATAACCTTCATTTTGTACAACTCAAAGTAATGTCTGAGCACAGTGTCTCAAATAGCTGCTATACTTCGTTTTCTGTAGAAAATAATGTGACCTTGTACAATCTAGTATAAAAGCAACTTTAACCAAGATGATTAATATATTACTTAATGATTGGAAGCTGACAATTTAAATGAATCTTATCAGGAATGTTTACAAGGTGTTCATAAATTTTTTGATGAATAACTCTCTGTTAAGGTATTTGAGCATGCTTAGGCTTTTATTGCACAATGGATACATATTTAACACAGGAAAATTAGAAAGGAAAATTACCAAAGAAAAAGAAATATAAAATTTCCTACTACCTCAAAATCCAGAGATAACTATTGTTACTATTTAGGCATATAGTTTTCTTTGGTTCAAATTTTCAAAATTGCACTTACTTGAATTTGACATATGTCTTTAGCATTGAACTCTGTGAAAATAAAAGATCTGTCATGAAAACTTATCTCAAATTTAAAAAAATACAATTAAAAATCTAAAATCTTAATCCCATCTAGAATTCTATTTGTAGCCCTATTTAAATAGGTAATTCAGATGAAAAATATTGAAATCCTTTTGTGAATTGCTTTCCCAAACTGGAATAACCAAATTGCTTTATATTTTACTTTCTTTGCACCACAAACAATAAGTCAAAAATTGTCATTTCTGTATGTAGCTTGTAGCAAAATTATCCTAAAATGTCCAAAGGGAGATCATTCAAAGAGTGATTTAAAAGAGGAGAGTATATCTGAGTCAAATGCATTTTACAAAATGATTCTCAGAACATGCCTTGTGAATTCTTGCATGTCACTCTGAATATATTTTGTTTCCATCTTTTATGTTGGTCTTTGCCCCATACTCCTACAAATCGCTGGTACTGACACATCCCTTCTCATAAATTACTATTTACTCTTTGTTTGATACAGAAGACACTGGAAGAAAATGAGCTGGGTAGAATATTATAATATAGTGGTTGAAAAAATCATTTTAGAAGTGTGGACACACTACTTATTCAAGGGCAGCTACAGATGGTTTTGTACTTACCTTAATTTGTAGATACATGAACAGGCTAAAATGTCACAATGCTTTGCTGTCTAGATAAATTAATCATTCCATTCTCTTCCCTAAACTGTTAAAACCAGTCAAGAGTAAATCAAACTTACTTTAATCAAAGCACCTGGATATGAATGATTATTACAGTATTATAATAAAAATGGATGATTATATTTATAGCCAAATTCTGTGAAATGTTAGAGAAGTGGAACATGGCTAATAAGTGGAAGACATTTTCATTTATTTATTTAATATAATTTCTTCAATTGAATTTAGTCCCCAGAAGGAGTAAATGGGATTCCTTTTCTTCCACTTATCCTTTGCATATAACCATGGAATCATAGAGGTGGGGAACATTAACAACCTGTCATCCCAGTTTAACTCTGATCAAAGGGTGATAGAGGATGACACATTGAAACTTGCTTCACTTAAATGGTCAGCAGCAGTGCACTGGCTTGCTCAGCTTGTCATGTCAAAGGAAAATTGCACCAGACAAGTTAAACAGGCAAGGAAGACTTTATTCAAGGCAACTGCAATAGGGGTCAAGGCTATGGAAAGAGGAGAGAGAGAGAAACTGAACTCAATTTCACTGAAACAAAAGATAGAGAGTATATAAGCACCGGGTAAGTTAATGGAAAAGTACTGGAGGATGTTAGGGATAAGTTTCCAATGTGATTAGGCCATCTCTGTTTGCTAATTGGCACTTATCTAAGTCAGGCTCTTATCTTCTCACCGAGACAAGGAGATAGGGGCACTATCTTTCTTGATTACAGTTAAACGGGATGGCTTCCAGCAAGAAAATCAAGAAGATTTCATCTCAAAGGGGCAGAGAAAGAATTTAAAATTGCAAGTTTTCCAAAGTAAATGATGTAAGGAAAGGGAGGTCAGGGGTCTATAGTCAGGAAGAAACCTGTGTAAGTTCAGTTGAGCAGAGGTCGCATGTGGGCAAGGCAAGTGAACGAGTGGGTATGGAGGTCATAAAGCAGAATGAGAGGTGAGGTGAGAGGAGGACTGTCTTGTGTCAGGAGTGGCCAGGGATGAACCAGAGCCAGAGCTGTATTTCCATGCAATGGGGCTTTGTTTTAGTCTTTTAACAAGTTGTTGCTATTATTACAATCATTATTATTTACTATTTGCTTAGCTGAATTAAATCTATTGATTTCTTAAATATCTTTCATAAAACGGCACAATGTATGAGCGAAATTCCCTAAGCAGCTGTGTTAGCACATAATAATCAACACTGCTACCCAGTCTGCTACACCAGAACTCTAGTTGTCAATCAAGTAATTGCCTTTCTCTTATTTTAGGCATTGCTGTACACAGTTTTCTTTGCAGAATTATATGATTATCTCTCCATCACTTACAAACCTTAAAAAAACTGTCTCATTTGACATATGAATAATAACACCTTGTACTACTTCAGTTTCCCTAAGCTATTTTCTTTTACCTTCATTCTGGAAATAAATGTCATGACTTGGAAGACATCTTGCAAAATTACTATAATGATGCTATTGCCATATTTCTAGTACTTTCTGTGCAAGAAATTAGCAAACTGAAATGCCTGATTTTCATAGATCTTCTTGGCATTGGCCAAACATATTATGAACTCAGAAGGAAACTGGTGGGCAGTTTTACCCCAAAAGGGCTCTTATAGATTGATTTTTGGGGTGTTCTAATGAATATGCTTTTGTTTCTTCAGCTAGGACTCCTTGAAGAACAGAATAATAGGGGATGTAAGCTATTAAAATTCTTCCACATTAGCCTGTCTTTAAGATAAAGTTAATCAAATGAAATGATTTATGTTCTATTAGTTCAGAGCTTAAGATGTATCTTTTTTTTAGGGCGCTCTCCCCATTTTATTTCATTTTCTAAGAAAATAGGTAAATTATCTAAATTTGGGATTATACTCGTCATGTTATTTTGGACCGAGGTGTGTATAGCGTACAAGGACAGAGCACATGAACCACACAGGACCCTCATGGTTGGGGAGCTTGTATCCTATCAGGGCCATACCTCAGTTCCTTAGCAGGAATCTTATGAATGAGTACATGGACCTCAGTAAATATGGTCTCCTATAGCTTCCACATGATGGTTTACGTGTACAAATTAATCACAACATGAATTTTCTCAACTGGAGAGCATTTTTGCTAATAAATATTCTTAAATAATATGTTCCTAAATTTAATTTCCAATCCAGGATTTACTCATTTGAGAACAGAGACATTTCTGCCTCTTCAGTTGCTCGATAATGCTATATTCTATCTTGATTGTCAGTGTGATTGCTTCCTCACCTCTCCTCTTACTACATAGCTCTCCTCTTTGATGTCACAAAACTCCAAGATGCTCTTGATAATCTTCACCCTCATCCCATCTTATTCTTTGCAGCCATTAGTTTTTATCATTCTTTGTCATGAATTGATTCCTTATTGAATTCATTCTTTCATCAGATGCCCTTTTATAAAAAGCCCATATATTCTGTCCCTAAAAAGAACTGGTCCAGATAGATTAGTTCTGTTCAGCACTAGTTTTATTGAAAAATCAGCAATTATGGAATCATTTAACCCTGAGTGCCCAATGGCAAATAATTGAATTTAACAGGACTTTGAGTATATACTGGAATATGCCTCCTAATGACTAAGATATTTTCCTGGAATAGGAGATTTAAAATCATTAGTTTACTAAAGTCCTGACTTGAAATTTTGTTACATCCAGGGCTTCTAATTGCTCCCATCCTTTATGAATATCCAGCCTCACAGGAAATAAACATGGGTATGCTTTTCTGATTTTATGTCATGACAGTGGGATAAATTCTGATCTCTGGATCACATATGATAAAATGCCTTTCTCCAGATCCTAATTTTCATAAGGCATGTATACTCACAAGCAGATAGATGTCTATAGTCATGACACACACATGAGCACTTTTAAAGCAGCTTGGTTTAATATTTTTTCTTTAACTCTTATAAGAAATGTTCTGTGGTATTTTTAAACACTCAGACTTTGCAAACTTTCATTGAAGTAAAATATTTAATATTAATTCACCTTTTGGGAGGTCAATATTTTCTTGATAACATGTTTTCTTCTATTGCCGTTGGTCCGGTTGTTGAAAACATTTTGTCGTTTATACTAGTTTACATAGATTTGGTTTCAGGGTATGTAAGACATGTGCTTACTCTTTGAGAGTGTGTACCCATGATCTCTATAAAGTATGCATATGTAGCATTATTGTCTATAGAGTCAATACTATGACTTTATGAATTTTGTAATAATTTTTAAAACGTTGTCACTATTCTGTGTTTGTTCTTTTTTTACTTCTTCCATTAGTTTCCTCATAGCATTTAACAAGGAAATCCTAGAAAAAAAGAGAAGATATGTTCTTGGAATTCACCAAAGAGAGGCAGGCTTGGAAGACAGTGTCCTCAGCCAGTCTGTGAGTGGAACATGAAATCTGATGGCATATTTAGTATGAGTAACTTTAAAAGGTAAAAGAAAGGAGGTTTCCTTTATGAGCCTGATGAACAAATTCAGAGGTTAGAACTGGGAGTTAATGTGGGTGCAAGTAATAAGACACTTTAAGTTATTCTCAACTTGGATGTTTCATGACCAAAACAAGACACCACATTTTTCTTGTTTTGGGGAAACCCACGAGCATCCAAGCATCATCATCCATAAATGGAATAAAGCAAAGCAGGGTTCTGTGTGCAAAGTGGAACTCAATATCTATTTAGGCAAGTAGAGTCATCCGTTTGCAGGTGGCAGGGTTTGAGTTGCACTGGCCTGGACAGAAGACCCCAGAGCAGAATTTGGACAGAAAGTGCCAAGGGATGCATCAATATTAAAAGCAAGTAAAAATCCTTTAAAGATATGAGAAAATTCACCATGAGGGATTGAGAGGCACTAGGCATGAAATAAGGTTTAAGTCCCTAAACTTGGCTTATGAGGGTTCACTTCTCAGAGACAGGGCAAAGCTACAGTGATGAGAACGGTTTGTGAGGGTTATCGGAGAAGAGCTAAACTAGCCCGGGGTGGAATTGCAACTGAATTCCAAATCTGTTCACATTCACATACGAAGTGATATTTCTTAGTTTTAAAAGCTTGAAGGTATCCCTACGCACTAATAATGAATGTAAACTAGGAATTTTGGAAGCATAATTTGTCTTGATGGCTGTATGAGTTATTTCTTAGGACTTAATGGATATGGGGTGTTTTTTTTCATCCTGGAAATCCGTGTGGAAGTTTTTCTACTGTGGGATGTCCTGTCCAGCCCTCACCTTTGCCTTCACAGCCACCAGACTCAGTTAGCCCTTTGTTTTCACGCTCTCTACTTTCATGAGATCTGTATTTTAGAACATTTGAATTATATTTGGCCACTTACCAAAGTGTTCTCTGTGAAGCTGGTATATTAATAGGTGTTATACAAAGAAAAATTTTTATCAAATAAACCTGGGAATTTTTGAGTTAAAAATGTTTCCTTGCTGCATGTAGTGCTAGAGATTGTAATTGGCTATTGTCGTTTTAAATCTCTAAGATTATTGACCATTTCCCACTCTCTTTCTCTGGCTATGGGCCACTTTTTGCAGGGTAGCATCTCAGAGAGTAGTCTTCTCTAGGACACATTAGAAAAGTGCTCAATATTCTAGGCATTGATCAAAACTAGTAACCCATTATTTGTTAGACATCTATCATTCCATATGGATGTTTAAGATATCCAAATGAATAAGACTTGGTCTTCAATCTCATATCTTTCATGGGAAATAACATTTTAAGTATATCAGTTCTCCTGTTAAATGTTACTATACAACTCCATCCTTCTGAGACGTCATTTAAGAACAAGGTAAGAATTTTTCTGTGTATACTGATCTGGCATGTACTGCTGATTCCACAGCAAAGACGTGTCTATGATCCAAAGCCTATGATCTCATTATAGAGTGAATTATGAATTTATTTCAACTCTTTTCTCAATTATCAGTTGAATTTGTGTGGATGGGAATGGTCTTCAATTTTAAGCGGAGTAAACTGATGACTTTGTCCTGGTTTGTCATGTTTTAAACACATGGCTAAATAACTTGGCTGCATTTTACGTGAATTAAATTCATGCACTCTTGCCAGAAATACTGGAAAGAATAGATTACTTTATAATGATGATATTATTTATGTGTTTATTCAGCAAATATTATTGAGGGAATAGTATAATTAAATACTGTATTATGCAGAAATATTTTAAAAAGACATAACCTTCAAGAACCTCACATTCTCTTGGGGGAAAGAAACCAGTAAAATAAAATGACAATACTTACCATACAAAGCAATAAAAAAGGTATGGACAGGGTGTGGTGGAAATACAAAGGAGGAATAGGTGAAACTCGTAAGGAAGAAGAGAGTATTCACAGAGTAGTTAACAATTGACTTCTTAAATTAAAAGTAGAAATTTTCCTGAAAAAGGAAGAAAAAAGGGCATTTCAAATAGAGGGAACAGGATGTGAGGGGAGCCCAGGTTGAGTGGCAGGGAATGGTGCTCTGTGCATGAGATTAAAGACATGTTAGAAGCTGATTGTGAAAACCTTTATGTAGCATGATGAAATATTTTGCACAGAGTAACAAAAAGTCAAGGAAGGATGATATTCAGGGCACTGACAAGGTTATATTTATATAGTTAGAAGATTATCTGATAGTTGTATTGTAAGTAACAACACTGTTGCCAGGTAGAGATCTGTGTCAAGGCTTTGCAAAGAAGGAGGAGATAGGAGAATTTTGAAACAGTACTTGATATAAAAATAATAATAATAATAATAAAGAACTCTCAAACATTTTAGAAAAATATAATAACGTTAACCTACATTGGGAGTGCAGACATAAAATGTAGAAACAGAGATTTTTTTTCTTTGTGGTTTTGTTGTTAATTGGTTTTGGAGGAGGTGGAGTGAATGCGGTAGGTGTTGGCCAAGTAAAGTGCGTGAGGTAAACCAGAATGCTCATGTACATGAAAAGCATCACAGTGACCAAGGGTGACAAACTGATGGGCAGCACCTGAGATGTGTGAAGAGGAGTAGGGATGAATGGAAGAGACCCAATGTGGACATTTGGAAGAGTGGGTAAAAGGATAGAATAGTTTTCCATTGAAATCAAAGCCAACAAAGGAGCGAGTTTCACAGATGATGGGAAGATAATAGTAGCAGAGGTTGAATAGAACGAAGGCTGAAAAATAGGGCATTGTAGTTTTTAGTTAAGGAGTTATTTCGAATATTTGCAGGGCAGCTTCAAGTAACTAAAAGGGATGAAGGAAAAAATGGTTTGGAGAGTGAATGTAATTAAGAAAGTAAGCAAAGTAAAATAGGCTCTTCCTTCAAGAAGCGTTTTAGTAAATGAAAGGAGGATCCTAAGGAAGTATGTTGAAGGAGATGTTCAGGCCAGGGGAGAGTTTTACTTATTTTAGCTCAGATGGAGAGAATTGGGCAGAAAAAAGGATCAGGAGAGAATTTGGAAGGAGTTCAATCTGTTGGCTCATCATAGAAAGAACTCAACATCTAAAAATTGACCTAGAAAGATATCTTCTAGTATTCAAATGGAAAATAATACATAAGCCTATTCAAAGGTTAATATTTTCAGCAGTGTGGATAAATATCCAATGTGCTCAGCTTTGGAATCGTAAACAAAGGGACTTCTGGAAGAAATAAAAGCCCATTCATTGGTCTGGTCTGCAATGTAAGTAGTATGATAAGAGCCTGGAAACTGAGGTGCAACTAAGCCTACATCAGAGGGACAAATTACTTCACTGTGCGGTGAGGAATGGCTAGAACTCAAGCAGAGATTCACAAAAATAAATTAGTTTATTTATTTATTTATTTATTTATTTATTTATTTATTTATTTATTTATTTATTTATTATAACAGAAGGTCAAATCTTTCATCTGACTGTCTGGGATCTTAACCATGTGAATTTCTCTTAATGTACAGCACAGAATATCTGTCTTTTGAGTAGAGAGCTGAATCTTCAATTATGGAGTACTTGGCTCTTATTGAAAGTGGTTTTGAGGCTGTCAAAAGTTCAGGGAAAAAAATGAAGTAAAAACCAATGAATCCCCAAAATAGTAATTAGTAAAAATTTATTGTGTATACACCAAAAGGCAGTTCATGAACTAGGAGCACTCAAACCAAAACATGGAATGAGGCTCAGGGGTATATTGTTACAAAATGGTGTATATAGTGAGAAAGCAGTGACTGTTTATTCTTTACAATGGTTGGTTATAATATTAAAATTTCCTTAAGTGATAGGGAATTGGTCAATGGTTACCTCGTATCAACATTGGGAAACAGTTCAAGTTTTCCTTATGATTTTCATAGACATAAACAATAAATGATGCAGGTCAGGTTAGTCTTGCAAAATAAGCTAAATTAAGCTTTGTTTATAGAACTAAATTGGTTTTGTCTGCTCAGGGATTTTAGTCTCCATTTTTTATTCTAACAATAGAATAGATCTTTTATTTTACTATTATTACTTTATAATCCTCATTTGATGATATGTTTTTATTGATTTTAACAAGAGAGGAAGGGGGAGAAGGAAAGGGGAGTAGAGAGAGAGACATTGATGTGAGACAGAAACATCAATTGGTTGCATCCAGTACATGCCCTGACTGGGAATGGAACCTTAAACCTAGGTATGTGCCCTGACTGGCAATTGAACCCATGACATATGGGTGTATGGGACAATGCTCCAACCAACTGAGTTACCTGGCAGGGGCTACAATAAATATTTTAAAGAAATAGTATTATAATAGGGTTTCTAACTGGTAGTGATTTTGCTCCCAAGGGAAATTTGGCAACGTCTGGAGACATTTTTATTTGTCACAACTGGTGTGGGGCTTGCTACACCTCTAGGCTGTAGAGGCTAGGAGTGGTGCTAAACATCCTTCAAACCACAGGACATCTTTTCCCTTACCCCTGTTCCAACAAAGAATAATTAGGCCCCAAATGCCCATAGTTCTGAGGTTGAAAGGTCTGCTATGGAAACATCATAACCACGATTCTTCTAAGTTTTCTAAATTTTATCCTTATACCAAGTTAGACCTTGATAAAATAAAGTAGTTATTCTAAGTTAGTTTGGTTGTTAATGATTTTTATTTAAATTAGTAGACTTATTTTTGGCCAGTTTTAGGTTTACCAAAAAAATTGAGCAAAAAATACAGAGAATTCCCACATTACTTCTCATATTCCCCCTCCCCCAGTTCTCCCTATTATTAACATCTTGCATTAGTGTGGTTCATTTGTTGTAACTGATGGGCCAATGCCAGTATTAACTAAAATCCGTAGTTTACATTAAGGTCCACTCTGCATTGTACTCTATGGATTTGACAAAGGTATATATCCACAATTAGTGTCATGCAGAATAGTTTCACTGTCTTAAAAGTCACCCGTACATCACCTATTCATCCCTTTCTCTCTCTCCCAGATACTTTTCCTGTGTCCATAGCTTTGCATTTTCCAGAATGTCATATAATTGGAAACATGCACTACGTAGTTTACAAATGGATATCTTTCACTTTGTGCTATGCATTTAAAATTCCTCCTCGGGTTTGTGTGACTTGATAGTTCATTTATTTTTATGGCTGAATAGTATTCCATTGTATGAATGTACCACAGTTTTTTTAATCCATTCATCTATTGAAAGACATCTTGGTAGTTTCCAAGGCTTAGCAATTATGGATAAAACTGCTACAAACATTTGTGGCAGGTTTTTGTGTTCTCAGCTCATTTGGATAAATACCAAAGCTTGTGATTGCTGGATCATGTGACAAGAGTATTTTTAGTTTGTAAGAAACTTCCAAACTGTCTTCCAAAGTGACTGGACCATTTTACATTCCCACCCGCAATGCGTGAGAGTTCCTGCTGCTTCACGCCTTGTCAGCATTTGGTGTTGTCTAGGTTTTGGATTTTAGTCATCCTAATAAATGAGTAGTGGTATTTTTTCTATTTTTATTTTTTAAATATATCTTTATTGATGTCAGAGAGAGGAAAGGAGAGGGAGAGCGAGAGATAGAAACATCAACGATGAGAGAGTCATTGATTAAGCCCTCAACCCAGGAACGTGCCCTGACCAGGAACCGAACCCCGATCGCCTGGATCCCAGGTGGACGCTCAGCCGCTGAGCCACGCCCGCCCGACTGTAGTGGTATTCTATTGCTGTCTTAACTTGCATTTCCTGGATGACATATGATGTGGAGCATCTTTTTATATGCTTATTTCCCATCTATGTATCTTCTTTGGTGAGGTGTCCAGATCATTTGCCCATTTTATAATTGGGTTTTTGTTTTCTTATTTTTGAGTTTTAAGAATCCCTTGTATATTTTAGCTACTAGTCCTGTATCACATATGTGGTTTGCAAATACTTTCTCCCAGTCTGGGGCTTGTCTTTTTATTGTATTAACAGCATCTTTGGCAGAGTAGATGTTTTTAATTTTAATGAAGTCCAGTGTATTAATTTTTCTTTCATGGATTGTGCTTTCAGTGTCATAGCTACCAAGTCGTTGCCAAATCCAACATTTTTAATATGTTGGATTTTATTGTCTTTTATGAAAGTCAAAAACAGAATGACATTTGAAACATATTTCTCCAACTTCTGCAGACTAGTGGTTAAAACATTGCCTTAATATTGTATTCATTTTTCAAAATAAGAGATCACCTTATAGATTTCTCTTATAATTTTAATTCTGGTGAAATATTTACTTTTAAGATATGCTTTGAAGGCTTTCCTTCATTAATTAATATGACTTATGTTATCTGTTACTAAGAAATTCTAATCCTCTGACTTTTTGTTTTGACTTCCCAAATAGCTAAATTTATTCCTCAGTGGCAGTAATTATCTCATTTGTATTTCCACATGCATCCCTTTCGCCCTTTATATGGATTTCTGCCTTTTCCCCCCATTAATTTTTAATGTAGTCATCCTGCAAGAGATGTCTTTAAGTTATTTCAATCATTTTTGGAAGAATTGAACAATACTATTACTTATACATAAATAGAATGATATTTATAGCATGGCATCCCCAAATAAATACAGCTAAATATAAAATTTCTCATTTTTTCTAACTACAGGTTAGCTTGGAAACTTAACTGCATAAATCAGCTTGATTGTTTTAATCAGAATCCTGATTTTGAGTCAGAAACAAATGGTCAAACAATGGATTTTAAAACAGTTTAGCTCTATTTTAATTAATGTCTTATTGCAGCTGCCTGACTGGAGGCCCCAGTCACATTCGCCTATTGGGGCATGTGATGGATGAGAGCTGCTGTGATGGGTCTGAAGCCCTGACAATCCTGCCCTATGAAGGTATTTGAAATTCCTTTGAGGGCTCACTAAAGGAGACAGTTTACAGAACTTATCTGTTGCATAGCCTATAAATAGAGTCTTCTCTAAGATCATCAAAAAATATATGGGTTCAGTTAATATTTGAATTTTCATTTTCATTTGCTTCCTTTGTTCTGACAGCTCCAAATGGGGAAGACAGTGTCCGACAGAAAAATAACGAAGACATTTTAAACATTCTAAGTTCTGTACTAGGTTTAAATAAGGGTGCTAGCATATAGGCAGGCTACATATAATAGCTTTAAGATCTTGCTAGAAACTTAAGGTGCACCTATAAAATGATTCAGTCCCTGAAACCCAGTACTAGCAATCTACTGAGGACATAGATAATTAAAACAAAATGTGAAAATTACTATTGGGTAAGGTGAAGAGAGAAGAAGTAATACTGAAAATCATAAGATAAAAAATCCTTGCAATTTCATTACAATGTGTTGAAAAGGCAGCATAAGGGCTTTAGGTTAAAGGCAAGAAAAAATTTCCTGTCAGTGGGAGTTGTTAACGACTCCTGGGCACAGAGGGAATCTGTTAGATCATCCTGGCTTAAAGGTCTTCTAAAATCAGGGAGATTTTCAGATGTCTAAGAGGGTACGTGTGGGCCGTCTGCAGGCTGAGGGTTGCACTGGATGACCTCTTAAGAGCCCTGCAGGGCGAGGAGTCTCCGATTCTATTAGTGAATTTAAAAATAGAAGTTACATTAAAAATGTTAAATTTGTCATGAAGTGATAATCAGTGGAGTATTTCATGCTCGGTGAGGCAAGAGCAACCTTGAGGCTCTTTGTGAGCCTGAAACAGTGGAATGATGGCTTACTCGGGAGTCTGATGTACAGCTCTGGGGTCCTTCGGACTAGTTAGAGAGATAATAGTTTTTGCCTTGGAACCTGAAATTTTGACATTCAAATGGCAATTTGCCATTTGTGCTGTGTTGGGTCGTTCATCAACATCAGTGGCATTGCTACTCCTGCAAAATGCACTTGCATGATAGAGCATCACTGTGTCTTCCACGATAATTTTTTATTTGAATCATAGTTCATGCCTTCCACGTTGTATTTTTGATCTATAGTTTAACTTTTTAACCATGTACCCTATATGTAGTATTCATTTCTTGAGGCATTTCTGCCAGTGCGTAGCAGCTACTTTCATAATGTTACCCCATCATAGGATCTAGGCACCAAGGAGTAGGTAGGACTCTTCAATAGAGAATGGGGCAAAAACTTGGCCAATCCAGAAAGATCTGCCAGAAACTCCATTCAGAGAGTCAGAAGTTATATCCTGAGGAGCCAGCAGGACTGGCGTGGGGTAGCCTCTAAAGGCCCACCTGGGGAAGTTTGTTGTGAGGAAGTTAGTCAGGGCTGGAGAGGTAGTAGGCAGGTAGGAAGGTAGTCATCTGGGGGGTTCAGACACGGGAGGCCAGAAGACAAGCCACAGAGTGGTGAGGCTGGAGTCAAGAGCAGGGACCCCTTTCTCTTAGGCCTCATAGCCTGGAGTCTAAACTTAGTAATAGGGGGATGGAGGCCAGAAGCTGCAGGTGATCAAGGAAGGGGAATATACATCCTGAAGTACACTGGAGCAGAGTGGGTGAGAGTGACCACTGGGATCAGTAAACATGGGTAAAAATCCAGCTCTGTTGTTTGCTGGCTATGTGACCTTAGTCAAGTAAGTGAAACTTTTAGACTTTCAGTTTCAATGTCAGCAAAGTAGAGAGACTATAAATCACTTCATTTGGTTGCCATAACCTAAGTATAGCGCATAGCACATTGTCAGTGCTCAGTGAATGGTTTAACCATACACACACACACTAATAATATAGTAGTAAAACTACAGATGTAAAGTCAGAGAGTTAGGGTTGAGAATATTATCTTGCATACCCTATCACCTGGCAAGTTACTTTAGAATCTGAATGTTAGCTCCCTTCTGTGTTTGAATGAGGCAACATTTTAGCTTACAGAGTTGTCATAAGGATTAGGCCAATATAAACGTAAATAAGGGGCCTGGTGTAGAGCCTTACAATTAGGAGGTGCTTAATAAAAGACTCCATTGCTTCTGCTGTTATTGTTGTTATTGTTAAGTGACTTCTCCAATTGGAAGAGACTCCATGTCAGATCCTGCTCCTTGAAACACAACAACTCAGAAGTGTGGTTAGGGGCAGAGCATTTCCTATCTTACTTATGGTTGCCTTTGGACAAAGGGTCAGAGGTTTCCCCTATAACAATTGGATCCCCAGGTTCCAACCTCTCCAGTTCTGTAGAACTCTTATTAGTTTTCTATTGTTGCTGTTATAAATTCTCACAAATAGTACCTTAAAACAACTACATTTATTATCTTACCAGTTCTGTAGGTCAGAAGGCCAAAACCTGTCTCGCTGGGCTAAAGTCAAGGTGTCAGCTGGGCTGATTCCTTGTGGAGGCTCCAGAGGGGAATCTGTACATCACCCTCCAATTTTCACAGTCAGCCATAGCATCGTTACAGCTCCCTCACCGACTCTGCCTCTACGGTCACATTTCCCTTCTCATTCCCACACTCCTTCTTCCAAGCACTCTTGTGATTATACTGGGCCCCCTTAGATAATCACAGAACCCTTAATCACATCTTTGAAGTCGCTTTTGCCATGTAATGTAAGCTATTTACAGGCCCAGGGATTTGGACATGGCTGTTTGGAGGGGCCAGTACTCTGTCTACCACACCTTCTTGTCTTGATATCCATTCTGTGACTCCATGCTCAGATGGACATTTATATTTTTCCTGAAAAGTGAGAACATCTTAGAGTAAAGACCACATAGAAATTAAGTAATGAAAGCACAGTTTATGGTGTGAGAGTCACTTTGCCCTCTACATCTCAGATAAAACAGAACATGTTCTCCTAGCTCTCCTGTCCACTTAGGAAGGATGTTCCTGTCTGAATGTACCCTTTGACTATAGGCCAAAGTGATTCTTTTTGCATGCAAACAAACCCCAATTGAGTAGCTTTTTATAATCTGAAAACAACAGATTCAGATTCTGGGACTCCTCTTGGCAAACAGTCTTGCATCGTGGACACTCAGATGTCAACATCTTCTCTGTTCTAAGCTGCTGATACTTTTAAAATTCTGCTAACACTTTGTTGCACACTGACATACAGTATTACTTGGCTGGTTTATTTTTGTTTCTTAATCTAAAATTGTCTAAAACCTCCTAGTATCACCAGAATGATCACTGCATTTCTACCCTGCTGAGGATTTTGCCAGACAGAGGTTTGCTCACAGACTGAGACACAGTTTTTGCTAAGAGAGTTGCCATGCAGCCTCCTGGAATGAAATAAGGGTCGCTGGAGCTAGAGCCCCTGTGACATGCCAGGCTGTTTATGTGGGTGTTACGTGATGGGATTCCTGTAACCTCTCCACTAAGTGTTATCATTACACCCATTTCACAGATGGGTAAGCTGAGGCTCAGAGAGATTAAAATAAACTTGTCAAAAGCTACACATCTTGTCAGAGGTGAGTGTGCTATGATTCCAAACCCCACACTTTTTTACTAGAGCACAGCTCTTGTGTTCTTCAGTGCATACAGGTGTTTGCCTCCTCCAAACTCCTAATTACTTCCAGGCTGTCCTGCATTTTGGCTATTTGATCTGTCGTGCATGTTATCTTGCAGCTTATTTTATTTCTGTGTTAGACTGTGAGCCTGTGATGGTCAGGAATATGTTTTATGCTTCATTTATATAGACTTTGCTGTTTACTGTGCTAGAAAGACTGTCTGGACTCCATAAACACTTAGTGATTATTATTAAAGCTGCAATTTCTGAAAAAATTTCAATACTCGTAATAAATAGGCACTTTACTGTTCTTAAGTATACTATGGAGATAGTCCAATATACATTAAGACTTCCAAGTCATGTCTACGCCAGACATCTCTTCCCTCGATGCAGGGGCTCTGCGGCCACAGCACACAGAGTAAACAGATCTTATTTAACCTTCACTTGGCTGTGGTGAGAGAGCAGATGCAGAAAGGCGTTGTAAACTGTCAGGCATTTCGTGAGTTCCAGTGCTGGTGATAATAATTTATTATTACTAAGGAAATTTGGGGAGAATTAATTAAAACAATAATGACAACACAGAAGTGCAAAAGGATTGCATTTAAAAGAAGAGAATTTTGGCTCACTCTATCGCATTTCCCATGTGATTTAAGGCAAGGCATTTAATCTTTCTTATTTCAGTTTTCACTTATAAAACAGATATTCTGTCTTTATTGGTCTCAGAGGAGTGAAAATAAGTAAGAATACCCGAAACTATACATATGGTTCTTAGTAGAAAAGTGCTATAAATTTCTACCAAGCAGTTATTATTAAAGTGAAACCAAAAACTGATATAATATCATGAAAATGTTAAACTTGATCTTATTTCTGGGAAGACTGTTATTAAATCTTTTCTGAACTCACAGTGAGTAGCTCAGGAAGCTGATGATAAGATGTAAAAGGACTGAACTAAACCCAGAGCCCCAGACCTCTATCAACTCTGTGAGAACGTCTGTGTCACAAATGGAGCTGTCACTAGCAGGCTCCTTCCACTAAATCTGTACAACCTGCAAATTTATAGCTCTGTAGTGAGGCCCAGGCTTATCCACATACACCAATTGAATATGGAAGAACAATAATTGGTGCTGTTGTCAGTAGTTGGCAGAAAACCTGAACTTGGGATACAACTCTTTCTTAGGGTGACTAGCAAGAGCTTGCAGGGTTGCTTATATCTCCCAGTTGATTGCCAAATTGAAAACTGTAGCATAAAATCTACATGAATGTGAAACGGTTGTTTCAGAGCTTGAGTCCAGGAGGCTTTAGAAGCTATCTGATTCTACATCAGGTTTTATGGTCCTTTTTGCAGCTCTGAGCTCAGCATTTGGAAAAGCGAGTGCTGCCGTACAAATATGCACTCTTTCCTTCCTGGTTTCATACATAAAGCAGTTCTCCAAATACTGCTGTTTTGTTCATTCAGTGTCGTTTGTTATAATGTTGATACAATGGTGTAGGAACTTAACTGGTTTATATCAATTAGCCTATGGTAAAATTGTTATAGGTTGTTTTGCTGATATTCTAAGAACCTATTGGTGATGTTGAAGACTTGCTGTACTAACATTGTTGCTATGCTTACACACATTGCAACATATGCCAGTTTAACGATTTTAGTAAAAACAAACAAGTAAACAAATGTTCCTAGATTGTCTACTTGTCAAGAAATGTTTAAAAATACTTTGGGTTCTGGTTACAAAGGAGATTTTTCTTTACACTTGAATTTTGAAATCTTATCTTTGTTTCTATTCTCAGATTAGGCAAACTCCCAAGAGCCTCAGAAAATAAGTAACTGATAGAGATTTTTGAGACTTGTTTTTTCCTTTTGCAGTGTTCAGTTTGCTCAATTAAATTTATTGGTGACAGCAGGCTAGGCCAATTGGGCTATATGAGATCCCCTCCCCTCCCCTCCCCTCCCCTCCCCTCCCCTCCCCTCCCCTCCCCTCCCCTCCCCTCCCCTCCCCTCCCCTCCCCTCCCCTCCCCTCCCCTTCCCTTTGAGAAAAAAAATTATCCTAGGGCTTAGACATTATGAAATTGTATGAACGGGTGAAGAACTCTATGGAAGGCTATTGTCTCTGCATCTGATGTGGCCTGAAGTAGCTATTGGTCTGTGGGGCTGGTGCTCAGGTGGAAAAGCTGAATATGAAATGGGGGAGGGCAAAGTCATGCTGGAAGCCACGAGGAGAGTAAGGACAAACTTTCCTCCATCAATTTTTCACAGCCTCAGTGAACTTCAGTGATGCAGGAGACCAGCAGGAAAATCTAGCACCCTTCACTGGACATGCAGAATCTGAGAAGTTGCTGAGGAGATGTAGTGGGAGCCGGAGGAGCTGCCCCACTGTCCAGGTGAGCCATCAGATCGCGACCCTGAATGGGCTGCACTGGGCCTCGCACCCTCCGCAACTCGTAGAGCCTGATGGCTACTGCTTCACTCCTGCCTTCGCAATCTCACATTTCTCTGGTGCTCAAACCAAACTCAAACTCATAACCACACGAGGAATAGAATTCCAGGAAATGTAGTTCCAGCTGATCTAAGCTGACACAGTTAAAGCCACCACAGGACATTTTCAAGACATTGTTGACTGGTGATTGAGATCAACAAGTAGAGTGGATTACATGCCGGACACCACATTGAGCACTTCAGAAATAGCAGAAAACAAAACCAGACCCGATCCTTGCCTTCCTGGAGCTTGCAATGTTGTGGAGAAGATAGGTAACAAATGAACCATAAACAAAAACAGAAAATTGTTACAATTTTGAAATGCACAAAGGGGATTAAAAGGGTGCTATTATAGAAAATAATACGGGAATGATTATTCTGAAGAGTAAGTTGGGTAGGGCAAGACTTAAAACTTGGTGGGCAGAATGGCAATAGTCAAACGCTGGGGAAATGTGTCAGAAAAATGGTGACTGGGAATAAATGGTGGCAGTGAACACAGGAAGTAGGAAGGTCGTTATCTTTCAGGGGAAGAAACAACGGCATGTGCTGTTAGTATGGATGGGGAGCACAGGAGTAAAGAAAATTCAAGAATGAGCCTCAGGCCTTTAGCTGGAGATTATTATGTGGGAAGATCAAAGGGGGACTGGTTTTCAGAGGTAGAATCTAACATGAAGTTTTGAACATGATAATTAGGGATATTTATTGGAAATATCGTATTTAGTTGTCTATAAAGTCTGGCGCTCGGTGGAGAAATTGGAGAATGCTACAGTGGAGATGTAAATTGGGGAGTTACCCTCATAGAGATGGAATTTAGGGCCATGGTAGTCAATGAGATCTTACAGAAGGGAACTACAGAAAAGGAAGATAGAGGGTCTAGCACACAGTTTGAAGTAACACTAAAATTTAGAGAATGGGTAAACAAGGAGAATTTAATATATATGGAAATCAGTTAAGTATAAAGAAAATTAGTAGATTCTTGGGTTAAAAAAGCAAAATGAAAAGTATTTGGGCAAAGAGAGAAGGTCAGTTATCACTGAGTTAGAGCAGAGGTAAGTTTTTAAGCATTTTGGTTTCAGGAGCACTTTACACCCTTAAAAATTATAGAGAACCCCAAAGGACTTCTTTTCTGCGGGTTATATCTATCAATGTTTATCGTGTTAGAGATTAAAACAAAAATATTTAAAGTGTATATATATTAATTAACCTAAAATAGCAAAAACGAAACTGTTTCATACTAACATATATAGCACACTTTTGTGAAAAATAACTTTGTCTTAAAACAAAAACTATTGAGCCCTGGCTGGTGTGCCTCAGTTGCTCTGAACATTGTCCAGTGCACTGAAGGGTTACAGGTTCGGTTCACGGTCAGGACACATACCCAGGTTTAGGATTTGATTCCCGGTTGGGGCGTATAAGGGAGGGGATTGAAAGATGTTTCTCTCTCTCCCTCTCCCTTCCTCTCTCTCTAAAATAAAAACAAAATGAAACAAGACAAAAAAATGAAAACAATATATCCTCAGGTTAGGATTAAACAAAGAAACAAACAACAAAAATATTGATAACAGTGACATGGTTTTACTTTTCTGCAAATCTCTTTAATGTTTGGCTTAATAGAAGAAAGCTGGATTCTCATATCTCCTCCTACATCCAATCTGTTATGCTCTGTTGTTTTGTTTGAAGCATATGAATAAAACCTGTTTTCACAAAAAATATAGTGGGAAAAGGGAATAATATTTTAGTAGCCTTTAAAAATAACTGTGGATATTCTTTCATACTATACCAAAACTCAGTAAGAAACAATTTTTTTATGAATTAATTGTAATATAAAATCTGAAACCATAACAGTGAAAATTTAACACTCTGTTATGTTAAAATCTATTGGTTTATTTTATCCTTGGAATGGATATTTTTATCCATGCATAATTTTGTAACATCATGCATTAGTCAGTTAGAAAATATTGGTTTTCTGAATGACAAACGTTGATCAAACATTGGATATTCCATTTTATAATATTTAAAAAGTCATATTCATTAACACCTCTGATGCCATCAGTATTATTATAAGAATAGACTTTATATCATAAAAACTATGAAAAGGTTTTGGGTACTCCAGATATCACCAGAAAGAGACTGGACTGAAGCAGGTCTGCCCTGGCACGTCTGGAATGTGTGGATTCTTGACTTTGTGCAGGAAAGATTTCATGACACAAGTCCAGGTGATTTTGAGAATACATTTATTAAAGCTGGGGATAGTGAAACAATGGAAAAGTTTAAGATAGACGAGGAGAAATCACAGCAATAAGAGTGAGCCTAGGTGGAACTGCCTTGGCCCTTTGAAAATGTGAGGAAGAGTTGAGCATAGTGAGGCTGCCTTGGCCTTTTAGAAAGTCACAGAGGCAGAAGAAGTGAGCCAGCTGGGCTGTGGACTCAGGAAACTTGTTATAGAGGCAAAAGGAGGGGTCCTTGGAGACAGGTTCAGGGGGTTAGCCCTGGATGAGCTGCACCTTCCTGATGCTTCCACGGTTGCAAGTCTCATGGGAGCCTTTAGAGCTTAAGAGAAAGAAAGCCAAAGACACACGCCTGAAGAAAGAAGAAGAAGGGAAGGCATGGGCCTGCCCTGAAGAGAGCACAATATGTGTCCTTTGTCTTAAGGGTTTTGGTCTGTTTTCTAAAGCTGGGGAATTTTATGAAAGTCTCAGGGGAAGATCTTAATAGAGTATTCATCAGTTTTTCAGGTGTGTTCTTTAATATGCTGATTCATCAGAATGAGTGTAAAGATGCTCAGGGTCATTCTCTGGTCAGTTTTACCTACAAAGAATGTTCTGAAGAGGGACCAGACTGAGGCAGGTCTGCCCCAGCATGGCCTGGAATATGTAAACCATTTACTCCTAAGTGTCCTTGGTTAGGGAAGATTAGATCTTGCAATTTATTAGCTAGCTATATATTGCTTGGCTGCTGTTTTGCTATCTGTTTCCCCATTCCACTTGCCAAGGAATTTTCCTAGCTTCTGGCTAACCTTCCTCATAGGGATCCCTGGGCCACATTTTGAGCCTGGGTGCACAAAAGTAGAAAAGTAGTCATTGGTTTTGACAGCATGATGCTAATTTGGTGATTTGGGTAAAAGTAGTATTGATGGAAATACGGAGACAAAAGAGAGATTGGAATGAGTTAAATAAGTAAGAAAGTCTTAAGTTCACCAAAGAGTACTCTCCAGAGACATTTATTTGTGAAAAGAAACAGAAAATTGGGACAGTAGCTGAAAAGGATATGTGGCTAAAGGGAGTTCTGTTATTTCGCTTTGTTTTTAAAACACAGCTACATATTTGCATGTTGATGAAAACATTTGAAAAGACTAGAAGAGATGACTAGGGTAGGAGAAAGAGGAGATATATTTGCAGGAACAAATTCCTCCTGAAGACATGAAGGGATTATATGTGATAACATGGATTTGCCTTTAATAAAAGGACCCTAAGAGCCCAGCTGGAGTGGTTCAGTTGGTTGGAGCATTGTTTTGGCACTGAAAGGTTGTCAGTTAGATTCCAGGTCAGGGCCCATGCTTATGTTGTGGGGTTGATCCCTGGTTGGGGCACACATGGAAGGCAACCGATCAATGTTTCTCTCCCTCTCTCTCTCTCTCTCTCTTTCTCTCTCTCTGTGTGTCCTCGGTTGAGAGAAAAAAAAGGACCTTAAGAAGGTGGGTTCAGATGCAGATAGATTTGTGACTGTGGGTTTAGATGGCTTCTGTTTTCTCAGAGAATTATGGAATGAAATTATCAGCTAAAATTTGGGCTAAGAGGGAGAGGATGTGGAGATTTAAGAAAAGATGTAGAGCCGGGCGTGGCTCAGCGGTTGAGCGTCAACCTAGGATCCAGGCGATCGGGATTTGATTTCCGGTCAGGGCACATGCCCTGGTTGCAGGCTTAATCAATGACTCTCTCATCATTGATGTTTCTCTCTCTCCCTCTCCTTTCCTCTCTCTGAAATCAATAAAGATATATTTAAAAAAAAAAAAGAAAGAAAGAAAAGGTGTAGAGTATGGAATATTTGGGAAAGGAAGAATATGAGTTTATAAGAGAAACATAAGATTGCATGGCTGTCTGGACAGCGGACGCTTTATGCCCATATACTTAAAGTGAAATCAACTACTTGCACATGTGATTTTCATCCAGTAGCATCCAGCTATTTGGCTGCAGGAATGAAATATGCAGATGCTGGGTTTACTTAAGATTGGAGTTTTTGAGGATGATGGAAAAATGGAAAGGGTTGCATCACTTGAGGATATCTGCAAAGGGTTAATTATGATAATGCATTTTGATGATTTTCAAAGAGTTAATTATGATTTCATGTGATATCATAATTAGATTATATACATGATCTAAACTGGCCAAGGAGGAAACTGAAGCTAGGAGGAGGTTGATGGAAAGTGACAGAGGTATGGGCTTGGTAAGTTGGAGATTACTAATTAAAGAAGGGCACTAGAGAAATAAGGTAAGGAGATGGAGCAGTGGTCAAAGACTTGGCTTTAAAAATTTTTAAATTTAATTGGTGTTGTAATTTCTGATGGTAATGAGTTTTGTGATATAACTCTCAGAATAATTGTTAAGTGGAAAGAAGATAAAAGGGTTCATGAAGTAAGGCAGTAAAGAAACTGAGAGACCAGTATATTTTTAAAAATATTATCTCTGTAGTTCAATGTTGATGGTGGTGTTGGATGAAAGAGGAAACTGAGTCATGTATTGAAACCAGGTGAAGAGTTAAGTAAGGCTGTGATGCGACACCAATCAATGAAAAAATAAGAGATTCAGAAAGTGATGTGGAGAGCTAAGACCCTCAGTAGGTCAAGAACCAGGGGGGGCTGATGGAAGATAGGAATGGTGGGGGCTGCCTGAGAGAAAGTGAAGCTCCTATGAACAGCCGGGCAGAGGTGACTCTGATAATAACATTAGAACTGGTTGGATCCAAGAAAAATAACTTGTTTCATTGTAATAGTTTTTGCCCTGGCATGGCTAGGAACTTCTACACAAAAGGTATTCTCATAAATGAATCAATTGAACTTATCCCATCAGCTGGAACTTACGAACTGAAATTGCTTATCATTTCTCACTCAGTTTTTGAAACTTAATGTCTTAAATTAAAAACAAAAACAAACAAAATCCAATCCAACTAGCAAATCACTTCTCATTTCTGGCCTACAATTTCTAAATCTTTAAATAAAAGGATTAGAATAGATGATTTTGAAAGTTTCACTCAACTATAAATTCCTTTAAATTTAGGAGAGAACCACTGGAAAAATGTGGAAGAAGGTCAAAAAAAAAAGAGCTCAATAAGCATTTACTCTGCTTACCTATCACATTATAAAGATGTTTAGAAATCTGTAATACTCATATCTAGCAAGCATAAAAAACTCATTAATATGCCAATGAGAATTGTTCGATGTTTATGAAAATGTGTTAATTACTAAGAACCTTAAAATTATCTTTCATTCTGTAACAGAAATTTATACTAAGGAATACTTTTAAATATGAAAAATGTATTCTTCAGAAGTGCATTGGGATATATGGTTTGTATATTGAAAAATTGAAAACAGACTATATGTTTATTTCTGATGAAAACTATACACAGTAAATGAAAAACAATGTTTATGAAAAATCTTGTTTATTATAATATTACTCATGAGAAACAGAAAATTAAAGAAAATACTTAAGAGATAGTAAATAAAAAGGGCAAATGGAAATTACTTAGACAATATGGTATCAACCATATAAAAAGTAAGACCAAACTATGCATAGAAAATGAAAACCGTAAAAAATAACTCAGTTATTATGTTTGATAAGGAAAACTGCAGATTATCCTTTTCTTCTGTCTACATTTCCAAATTTTCTTTAATAAAGTGATTATTGAAAAAGCAAACATTAAGTGGTATTTAAAACAAAAGAAAAACTTAAAAGCTATGAGTGTCTGGTCCCTTGTGAGAGACAGAAATCTTAGGTGGGAATAGTCCCTCCATTTATGTTTTGTTTTTCTTGCCAGGGATTGAAGGTGATTCACCCCAGTTGACAGGTAGCTATTACACATTATTTCCCTTCTAGAATCCAGGCAAATATTCTTCCCTTTATCAAACACAATTTATTGCAAACTCAGTACCTCCTGTATAACTCAGCAGCTATAATTAATAAAGTGCAGAGATCTGGGAGATTGGAATGTGTACTCCATCTATGGTCCTTCAATTGGAATTTTTTTTTCAGAACACTGAGCCGTTCATGCACATGACAGTCAAGTAGCTTTTGACTCCCATGTTTGCAGTCACAAGATCTAGCATCTGTTTCCAGCTTTATAAATGTTTCCAGGATCTTGTACAAAAGATGACAATCTTGATATGCCAACATAGCCTTGCAGATGTCAGAAGTACACTAGATGTTGCTATTCTTTCCTGAATTGGAAGGAGAAATCTTAAGCCCTATTTCATTGAGTTCCACATTATGTCTTTCCACTGGAATTCAGATCTGATCAGCCAGTGGGTCAAATAAAAAGGGCTGGCAACTCGATTCTGATCCAAAATGGGGCTTTTATTCAAAAGCAGCCATAGCTCTTATGCTTGGGGAGTTAAATTTGCTTTATTATTTGAAATCAAACCTCTGCTCTGTGCCCCTGGGCTGGATAATTATTCTTTTAAAGGAAATTAGTCTTCTGATGACACATTAAGAGGTTCTTTTAGAAAACAATACATTTTTAACATTGGACTAAGTCCCAGGATATTTGAAATTAGTGTAAGTAATGGTTGGAAAGCCCCCAAATGATGGCTGTAAATGACACCAAGTGGCAGACTCAATGGAGGCAGGGACTTAATGGGCACAGAGACAGACACCCTACAGGAGCAGAATGCCATGCTGAAAGATTAAATGACCAGTGTCTAAGAGGCTGGATGCTACCATTTGAGATTTAGTGTGGCTATTCTAGAATGATTTCCTCAAAACCAATGCTGGCATTTCAAACAGTGCTTCCAGGGAGCTTGGCTCACAATGAAATTTGACTCTGATTGAACAACACACTTTAGGTATGGTGGCTGGAAACACGTTCACCTTATGTTATTCTGTGCGTGCCTCTGCGTGTGTGTGTGTGTGTGATGATAAACAAGTATTATTGCTGGATCTGTGAATGCAATGGATTCCTAGGTGAGTTTCGAGAATGTAGATGAGAAAAGCCACAAACCGCTGTTATGTAGAAGAGGTGTTTTATGAATACTGGGAAGTGTTGTAACAGATAAAAAATAATTTTTATTTTTAGCATTTTGGATCAAGTTCCTTATATTAACTTGAAGATAGCAATTGATGAGTGGGTAGTTACAAATATATTCTGTCAAAAATATAAGATCAAAAGTGGTCCCCAAAGGAAGCAAAAATGTGCAAAATCATTGGATAGTACTCTTTCATTCTTGCATTTGTTAAAACAGTATTCTTTTCTGGATGGCTCTTTTTCTTCTCATTTGCCCTTTGTGAATTTCCATTCTCAAGGCATTTGCCATCATTCATTCTGTTTCCTTTTCTGTCTACTCTTTCAGTCAATGCTGCTAACTGTCCATTATAAGTAGGTAAATGGTCCTAACCTAATGCTCCAAGACCTTAGTGCCATGGCCTAGAGGCAAAATGGAGAGAGGATGAATTTTCTGTCACTTATAACCTTTGCCCATTTACTTGTCTTCTTTGGAGAACCTCTTTGCTCTAATATGCGTACAGTTCAAGGCAATGCATAAATATATATTTATAAGCTGTGAAGGGATCTGAAGATACATATTAGGATACACAGAAGGGACATGAGAGATTGTTGATTCTGCATCCTAGTTGAAGCTCCCATGCTAGCCTTGCTCATTTTTTATAATGGCGCCCTCTACTTATATTTATCTTATAGGGTAGGTTTGGTCCTGTGATAGAAGTTCAATAAATATCTTTTATGTCCAGCCATAATTGAAATCACCTTAGAGAAAGTCATATTTTTCTACTTCCTCTTGTTCCTGATGGTGTATTGTACATGTAGGTTTTAAGAGATGTGGGAAAAGTCAGTGTATGAATGCTCCCTGAACACTCTACTAGGTGTTAACTGGGAACAGTGATATGGAAGGAAGATAGGATGACAATGTCATTCGCGAACAAGTTTGAGCGATTGAAAGTCAAACACCTATAGGTACAAAGTTGCATGTACCAATACAAATGGGATACAAAATTGAGGACTCAGATCTTTTTAAAATGAAAATCTGATCATGTTCCTTTGTATAAACCACAGCAACATGCTCCCATTAACATCAGGAATACCCAAAATCTTTACTTGACATATGAGGTCCTTTATAATCATCTATTTCTTTACCTAGCCCAGTCTAATTTTGTCATTTCATTTTATGAGACTACTTTTAATTGCTCTGTTGTGGATGGACTAAAAGCTATAGAAGAAGTGAAAGTTATTGGCTGTGAAAGTTATTTAAAGAAAAAGGAAAGCTTATGTACCCATCAAAGGTATGACTTCAGGATTCAATCGTGAGATAGTAGGTAAGATCACATTTGGCATTTTAAAACACTGGCATTTGCTATAAAAACCAACTCTATCAGCTGTCCAGGATCATAGCATAACATCAGTCTACCCGATCCTAAGGATACAAGATTACTAAATTCTAATTGAAATAGATGGACTTCTCCTAACTTTAATTTTAACCCTAGCTTAAATTATCTAAGGTGGTTAGAATCAGCTGAGGCCTGGGGCAGTGGGGGGGGGGGGGGGTTGAAGTTGAGGAAGAGAAGTTTCCGGAAAGAGTTTCAAAATGGACTGTGACTGAGGCCTGACCTGAATCGACCTGAGCAGTCACTGGAGAGGACACAGAGAAAACCTAAATGGGTTAGATTAATTTGTCTGCACTGCACAATGTAGGCTCAGAGTCAGAAATTGAATTCCATTCTAAGAATAATTTTTGTCCACCCTGAGCAGTAAATTTTCTAACTACATAAATATTTACTTCCAAATAATACATAACTACTTTTTACTTAATACTCTCTAATAGCGGCAATACTAATATCTAATATTTCTGAGTGCGCACTATGTGCCAGGTGCTATCCTACATATTTTATACATATTAACACTATGCTTACCATAACTCTATGATGTAGTTATTATTCCACCTTTGCAGTGGAAGGAACCAACGCTTAGACAGGTTAAGTAAGTAACTTGTCCAAGCATGTGGCAAGTTGTGTAGCTGGGACTCCAACCCAAGCATCTGAAAAAGACTGTATCCTTAGGCACTGATCTAAACCACCCTTAATGCACCAACTGTTGTCATTCATTATAAACATCAATGTTTCTTCATTTTCATGTTAATTTACATACTGAGACTTAAGGCATTTGTAATGGAAGTAAATTCAAGGAAAATCAAATCCAGTTCCTTATTTTACAAATGAAGAAACTGAAGCCTTGAGCATGCAAGGGTGTGTGTGGAGCTGGTAGGAGGGAGGCGGAGCACTTTACTAAACCCTTGCTGTTGCCCTATATCCAAGCACTGTATGCTGAACATGGAGCTGCGAAAAATCTCAAAGCGCTGGTTCTGGTGATTTCTTATTTTGTCTTATGCATATATGTATTTGTATGTGTGCACATAGAAATACATGCATATGTGTGTGTGTATATAAAATATATAAATATATATGTACACACATATATTTAAAAGTTAGAGATATTTTTTCTTTGGGTATTTTTTTTAATCTTCACCCGAGGACCATCTTAGAGAGAGAAAGGGAGAGAGAGAGAAACATCAATGTGAGAGAGAAACATCGATTGGTTGCCTTCCATACGCCCCAACCGGGGTTCAAACCCACAACCCAGGTATGTGCCCTGACAGGGAATCAAACCGGCAACATTTTGGTGCCTAGGACGACCTGAGTGACTCAGGCTGGGCTTAGGGCATGTTTCTGAAGGTAGAATTGTGCCCTAGCACTGCCTCATCCCTCCATCCGGCCCTCGGCCCTCTCCCTGGAAGCAGGCCGAGAGCATTTGTGCTGTAACCAGGCTTCAGAGGGACCTTGCCCACCTTCCTAGACACTCTATCTTCAGCAGCCTCAGGCCCATTCACTCATCCCTGTTCCTTTGGAGTTGGATGGAATCAGAAAACTGAAAGGTGCATATTCTTTTTCTTTTCTTTTTAGTTGTAAGTACCTTGCTGTGCTGCTTAGTACATTTCTTTTCAAACAGAGAGGATCAATAAGTACATGGGGTTATCTTTGTTTTCCATGTTAAAAGATATAGTGAGCTTGTTCATTTTTATTATTCTGACACAAGAATATCTATATTAAATATTTGTTTTGTTGGGCAGACTTTTATTATTTCTTTCTCTATCCTACTGCGAACATTTACACCTAATATATGATGTACTTGTATGATATCAGGGCCTCACTTTCCATTGTGTCCAGGTCATATTCTGTGGCATATTTTCAGTCCCTTGAAAACAACTTAACTCTCTTGTTTCTCTTTCCTACTACTAGACTAGTTTAGTCAAACTTTGAGCTCGATTAAGCCCAACTACCTGTCTAATCTGTGTCCAGGAGAAAGTACTACCAATTGTTTCCATCAAATTCATGAATATAAATCTAAAAGGACGTTGAATATACACCTGCATTTCTAGTTTGCTGGCCTAACATGCTTGGCTCTCTGTGCCTTACAAAGGCTGTAATACACCTTCCTCCGAAGCTCCCATATCCCTACCATGCCTCCCGGCTTACGACCTTGTTTCGTACACCTGCAGACTTACACTTCCTCATCTTCTCACCACCAGATCTTCTGTCCAGCCTTCATCTGAACCTACAGTTTCTGCCTTTTCTCCTATTGCAATACTCCTGTTAAAGATCAGTCCTTCCATTTGTGTTCTGCATCCCATTCTATAGCATCATTTCAAGGACTTTGCTCCTATAATTATCTTGTGGTTCTTCAGCATCATTAATTGCTAGATCATTCCTCACAACTTACGTATCAGTTAGCATCTCTGCAGGAAGCAGGTAGCACATTTTAATTGGCTAATTTGAGAAAATATTGATAGAGAGACTATTTATACAGGTGTGGATGGAGTGTAGGAAGGACACCATGAGAGGCAGTGTGGTGCTAGTGGAGTAAGGCTGCCCAACTTCTCATGTCTACTTTTTTGGTCCCTAGGCTTAAGGGTAAAGGGAATGAGTCATTACTTGCTAGAGTTAGAGAAAGCTGTATGGAGAAATTTGCCTGACAGGAGGCCTGTCCCCTGTTTCAGGGATGGGACACGGCCAACCCTCTGTAACAGCATAGGGAGAGATTAGAGTGAGGTGATAATAGACCTTCTTCCTTTCTCTCCCCCTTCCCTCTGGGATCTCCTGCCCATGCTCGTCACTGGGGGAACTCAAAGGAAGAGGGCAAGAGAACACACTGAGTAGGTGGAAGGAGTGAAGAATGAATCTGGAGGACCAGTCAGTGTCTCAGCATAAACTGCGTCGGACAAAGGTAAACAAGGAAGAAAGAATTTATTCAAGGCTATGGCAATAGGGAAAGAAGGCTAGAACCCAACTCCACTAAACCAAAGAGTGGTATGGTTTTTAAAGGCTGGAATGAGCTAGTGGAAAAGTACTAGAGGATGTTAGGACGTCACTGACCACCTGTGTTTGCTAATAAACTTCGCATCTCTTTCTGACAAGAGGTAGTTTTGCAACCTGGATCAAGGCCCCCGCTGAATTCAGGCTATTACCTTCCCACAGAATAGAGGAAATAGGGACACTATCCTCCTTAATTACAGTTCAAAGAGATGGCTCTCAGGTCCTTGAGAAAGATAGTCTTGTGTTATGAAACTGACAAGAAGCCTTTAAAAAGATTTCTATGTCAAAGGGTTAGATGAAGAATTTTTAATGACAGGTTTTCCAAAGAAAATGCTCTAAGAAGAGGGAGGTCAGGGGCCTCTGAGCAAGAAGCATGTCTAAAGTGTAATCAAGCTGAGGGCAACTTTAATGCATCTTGGTCACCAGTTAACATCAGCATGGTATATATTAAAGCAAGCAAGACAAAGTAAAGACTTTTTTTTCTGCTTCTATTGCACCATTTCTCTGCCTGTCTTCAAAGCAAAACTTCTTGGCAGAGTTGTTTATAGCCACTGTCTCTGACAAATCACCTTTTGTTGACTCTTCAATCCATTCTGACTATTACTCCATGTCAGATGCTCTCCTGTGACTGATCACTATGTTGCCAAACCCACTGACCAATTTCGGTCTCCGTATCTTACTTGACCTCAGCGGCATTCAGCAGAGTTAACCATTTCTTTCTTCTCAAAACTTCTTCAACAGTTTGTTTTTTCATCCACTTCATGGGATGTTTCTTCTCTGACTCCTTTGCTGGCTCCTACTCTCTGATGTCTAAGGCTGAAGTGCCACAGGGTTGGTCGTGGGTGCTTTCTTTTCTTCCTTTTGGACTGTCTGTTCTCTCTAGGTAATGTCACGCTGCTCCATTACTTTAGATACCATCCTTATGCTGATGACTCCCGTGTTAATACCCTCAGAATTTTTTCCAACTCCAGAATCTGGTATCTAACTCCCTGCTGCTCACAGGATGTCTAAAAGACACAAAAACCACCTTGTTCTCAGGCAGATTTTCCTTTCCATAACTTGAACTTGCCCCCCCGAGCCTGTTTTTCCATCTTAGTAAATAACAAGTATTACTCAATTGCTCAAGTCCAAAATCTATGAGGAGTCTATACTTCCTCTTTTCCCCTCATTTCCCAAGTCCAAATTATTAGCAAGTGAAATTGATTCTACCTGCAAAAACATATCCCCTCTACTTCCACCCCTACATAATCCAAACCATCCTCACCCTTCCTTGCAATACTCATCTCTGTTGTGCTTCTGCCTTCCTAGAATTCATTCTCCATAGAGTCAGCAGAGGGATCTTTTTAAAAACAGACATCAGATCATTTAACTTACCACCTTCCTTTAGAGCAAACTCCATTTCCTCCCATACCCTACAAAGCCCCAAAGGAACTGAGCCCAGCCTGTGGATGAGACATGAATGCCATTTTCTCAATATTCTCCCTCTTGCCCATGTCTTCCAGCCACATTGGTTTTTTCTCTGTTCCTGGAATTATTTTTCTCCTGATCTTTTCAATTTTTTTTGTTTTTGTTTTAAATTTAGGTTTTAATTTAAATGTCCTGGGGGAGGACTTTCTTGACCACTCATTGTAAGGTGACCCTGTCTCTCTATCACATTATTCTAATTGTTTGTAGAACATTTATTATTCTCTGATATTTGCTTGTTTATTTTTTTATTTTCTCCTCATTTTGTCAGAATCAGGTCCTTTACTTTATCCACTGCCCTTGGAACATGGGTTAGCTCATAATAGTTACAACATAGAAATATATTGAATGAATGTTAATAAAGGAGGCTACATGTTCAAGCAGACTCAGTTTCATGAGTGTGTATGGATCTTAAAGTTAAGGCTATATCTATATATTGGCATCAGTTTTGGTTTTTATTTGTATTGGCAGTAAACCAGTGCATTTCAATAAGAGAAAACACTAAGATTAAATGACTAACCAACAGAAGGTAATGCCAGATTGATGGTCTGACTGTTTCATGTGACAAAGAGGTTCCGGTTAAAAAGGTGATGGTCTTTTCTTTAATGGTGCATTACATAAATGTATTAGGATTAGGCCTTGAGGCTTACGTCAATACCATGTCAATTCATCACCTATAACATTTTAAATATAAAAATAAATAAGAATTAAATGACTAAATAGTAATCATCTATTTTAAATGACTAGGATAAAAGAGGATAATACTGGTAAGATTTAATTTGGTTTAACAAATTCTTTTAAAAATTCTTAAAAGAAGTATCCATGTATTACCTCATTTGGGATCACTGAAGAAGATTCTCCCGGAGATTCCTTCATCCTTTCTGACTTATGAAATTAATCTGAGTCCCAATAAACAACAGTAATTCACATACTGTCAAATATCAAACTATTTAATAAATATAAACTAACCATATGAATAATCAGTCTTTACAGAGTAGATGATAGGGCTTATGAAAATGGGCAAACATTTGATATAGCCACAAACAACTGTTCAGGAATAAAGTACATTTGAAATACTCAAGTCTGTCACTCATTAAAGCAAGTTCGCAGTAAGTTATATTGGGTCAGCACACTTGTTTTGCTTGACTTACACAATGTCTCAGAAATCTTTAGTGTGCAACTGAAAATCCAAATTTTTGTCTTTGCTCAAAAAATTGAATATCTGTCCTTCATTGAGCCATTATTGCCACATGTCAACAACCACTGAGTTGTTGACATGTGGCAACAACTTCACTTGTTCACTTTCCACACTCCCTACTGTTCAATTCTTGTCCAGCTTCTCACTTGGCTCATTTACATTTCTAGACTGGACCCTGTACATATTGTATTGGCAAATCTGTCAATTTCTCTAGCTAATACCCAATTAAGTAATAGCTAATTCATATGCGGAATATAAAATTATTTTACCTGTCTTAATATCACAAAAAGATCATATTTTTTCCATAAAATGTTTCATAGTTGGTGGATTAAATCAAAGGTTTACTTAATAATATAATAATAGTGCAAAATAATGTTATTAATTTTGTATTTTTTTCTAAAATTGGCCTATTTTTATGTTAAATGGCATTAACTTGACAAATTCTTTTTACTTAAGATTGCCTAGCAAAAATCATCAAACCAAAAGTGTTATCAGAATATGTTAGCACACTTCTTCCCTATGGGTGATTGTAAATTTACATTTATTTTCTGATTACAAATATACATATTTATAGCAGAAAAATTTACATACAAAAAATTCAGAGAAAAAAGATAATTACCCATAATCCAACTATATTAGATGGTAGGCATACATGTGTATGTGTTTGTGTGTGCTGTATGTGGAGATATATATCTCCATATCTACATCTCTCTATATCCATATATAAATATCTTCAAGTATATGTAAGATTTATATATTTATATTGCAGAAAAATTTTAAAGCAAAACTTAAAGTCAGAATTAAGATAAAATTTAATATTAACATTTTGAATGTTATTTTTTCATTTTCTGACAGAGTGTCAACAACTTCCTAATGTTACAAAATTGAGTGTACATTTCTGAGAGAGGAAATAGGTTTTTCTCTTATTTATAACAGATGGCAAGTAAAAATTTTTATTTAATGTTAAAATTAAATCTGGTTAGTACTATTTAATTTTTCCCAGTTTATTTGAAGGGGAAATATCTGTAAAGAAAGCAAAAGCCATAATACAGAAATAAATATAACTATATTTATATCTTTGCCTACAAATAAATAAAGATGTATCATCTCTAATTTTATATTCTTTACTAAGTTTCTGATTTGATTTGGCCTCATAATTCAGGCCTAGAGATATTTTTACTATATGATAGGCAAGACATGCTATTTTAAGAAAATTGCTACTAACATCTGAAAGATCCCCATTTTTCAGAATTCTATTTTGATAAAAATAGAACAGTAATTGAAAATGAATAATTAAAAAAAATAATGTCATTTCTTGCTAAATGGAGACCCTTTCTTCTTCCACTTGATTAAGCATAAGAATCAGTCAGTTGAATTTGGGGGAACTTTTAATTACCGTGTGCATGTTTGGGACTGAATATAGAGGCCCATTCATAGTTTGCAGCACTGAAATTCACAGCTTTACCTTGTTTATTACTAATAATGGTGTCGGCTATGAAATTAATGTTTTATGTAGTATACCCATTAAAACCCATGTAAAATTTTATTTCTAAACATTAAGATTTGTATTTTTACAATTTCACTTCACAGATGAGAAAACATACCCAGAGAAGTAAATAACTTGACCTAGTAACATGGGAAGTTAGCAAGAGGGTGAGGCTCAGAACACATCACCTGATAAATTGTTTAGTCATTGATTCACCATGTTCCCTGAAACTTATATTGCCAAATTTACTAAATTTAAATAGTGTGTAGGCCATGTGTTTTCTAAATGATATTCTATTAAGCCTTCTATTCTATTACACAGTTTCAACTTGCTGTTCATTTTCTTTTTTCTGACTCAAGTGCTATGGCTTTACTTGATTTCATAAACTTGTGAAACCTAATATTATCAAAATCCAAAGTTTATGCTTTTCTTCATTAATCATACAAAAATAGTTATTAAAAAATAAAAATAAAGATATTTTTATATAGCTTTATATATAAAAAACATACTCTACTTTAAAAGTAGAAAGTTAACAGTATAAATGACTTTCTATTCTGATGCTTTTTTATTTTCCATTTTTAATTTACTTTCCATTTTAATTAAAAATGGAAAATAAAGAATACTGAATATTACAACCAACACTGCCTAATTACTATCTTACTAAAGCAAATAGAGAGCATGCATAGGTGATTTCTCTGTGTAAATCAGTGACTCCAGGGACATACATTTAGGAGAAGCTTTGCACTATAACAAATACACCATTACCATCTCAGATATATAATAATTTAAGTACACACTTCAGTGTGTTAATACCCAAAACAATGTTTCAGGCAATATAGACATTCCCCTACTTAAAAACAGTTACATGATCCTATCACTTATAACCTGAGATCTTAGTAAAAAATATTTTAATACAGTAGATTGAATTGTGACCATAGACATCAGCGATTTCCTAGCAGTCACACTTTCCTGCTCTCTTCTCCCCTTTCACCATACCTCCTTCCTGCTCTCGTCCCCATTTTCAGCAGCTGTGTTATGTACTTGGTTATTAGGTTTACATCAAAAGTTCAGTGATCTCGATTGGGCGTTAGACAGTAAATCTGAGCTGAAGTCCAGAAGGGCTGCCTATAAATGCATGGTACCATTTTAGCTCTTCCACATAATAGGTTATTTTGTCACTGGCGTTAGCATGCTCCCCGAGCCTTAACAACAGAGCTAAAATAACTCCATTTGTTTTAGCTGCCCTCTGATTGTTGAACTGTAGAAGTATTTTGCTTTTGTTTCCCTCTAACACTCTAGAAAACAAAGTTATTTAAGTATAGTTCTGGGATTCTGATGGCCTCTAAAGGTCATGGCTCTGGCCAGAAACGTTTCTTGGGGATGAGAAATTGATTTACCCTGGAAAACAGGGAGCCTCGTTTGCAACGCTTCCTGATGGCTTTCACGAGGGGATTAGAGCGTCCCCCGCAGAAAGGCTGACATGCTCCGGCATAGATGGGGGCCAGGCTGCGCTATAAACATGTTAGTGTCTTGACTGTGAATTGCTTGCCACCTAGACGAATGCGCGTCACACTCTCCGGGAGACGCTTGTCACAGCCTCGGAAGACCTGCTTATCATTCATGTGGCCACTTCCATTACCTCTGCTCAGACTGTGCTGACCTGCTATTAGTGACTCTAATTTAATTTCCCTCACTGGTGTCATGGGTTATTTCTTCCATTACTTGAGAGATTTAATTTACAGGGTAAACTCCATCACATGAGAATGAAGGAATTTTTCATGACAGCGGGAACAAGTACCTTTGGAAGATTAAGACGCTGCTGGCCATTTATCTCGGCCATCTCAGGAGCTGGCAGTTGAAACTTCATTGAATGATGACATATTCCTCTAGGGGTGGTGCTCTGACAGGAGGTAAGCAGTGCACGTTTTACTGACTTCACGGAGTCACTTTTTGGCATTCTTCATTCAGAGAATCTTAAGTAACAGGCCCAGCAGGACTTCTGGAAGGTAGGGAAAGAAGAAAAGGACATTATTTCCCTTTTGTTCCCTTGCGGAATGCAGAATCTGACTTCTCTAGATTTATTAAATTATCATACTTCAAAAGAACAATAGTGAGAAAAAAGTCCCAATTGTTTAAGGTCAGGTTAAAGGCTTACAAGATGTCATTTTCCCTGTTTTTAGATTTGGCTGGGAGAAATGCCTGATAAGGGGCTCTCTTTAGCATACAAATAGTGGAGGCGGAACAAATGGCCCAGCATCAGAGACTGAAAAAAAGAAACTGTATTCATTGTTTTGTTTTCTATTTTTGATCACTAGTTGCCAGAATTGTTAAACATTTTCCACTCACTTTTCTCTTTATTTTTCAACCTCAAGTCCTTGCTTAAAATGATTTATTCTTTTGTCCAAGTTCTTGGCTTATAAACGCTGAGCAGTCTTTATAGATGATCAGTGCCTTCCTTGGTCTGAGTAACTGATGCCTTGTGAATTTTAATAAAGCAAACAAACAAACAAACAAGGATTGTTTGAGGAGTGTCTCAGTCATTCAACAGTGTCACAAAAGACCCAGGCTGTTCCGTCTTCCTCTTACTGTCTTTCATCCCCATGCTTTCCCCTCGGGCCACGCTGTGGTCGCCTTGGCTTCCACTGTCGTCTTAGTGTGGGCCTGGATGCTGAGAGCATGCTTATTCCTCTCACTCTCCCCATTTCTGGTGTTGTCTTTTGTGTTCAGGCCCTGAGCTTGAGTTTATCTTCAACTCTTTTCTTTCCTTCACACCCTGTGTCTAGTTCTCCAGTGAACACTCTGCTTTCAGAACTGACCCCTGCTCCTGACCGTGAGTTTCCCAGGGCTGGGCCCCCTGGCCACTGAGGCGGGAGGAAGCAGCAGCAGGGGAGGAATCGGGGGCTCACAGTCTATTCTTAAGTCTCAGTCCTAAGAAAGGGAGGAGGGATTTTTTCATATCTTCTCCCTTTTTCAATCCCTGTCCCAACTCTCCTGCCGCCCGCCTTCTGTAAGGGGTAAGTAACGATAGATTTCAATCAGTTCTGGAATTTTCATTCCCTTTGGTTAGTGATTGTTCTGGGGTGGCCGTGTGACCTCATTCTGCCCAACGAGATGTCCAGGAACTGTGCTGAGAGGATTCCATTCCAAAGCCACAAGGAGAAAGCCTCCCCACAGCCTTTCTTCCCGCTTAGACCACGAACATGACAGCTGAGGCCGGGGAAGCCGTGGGGTGGCGGGAGGAGGGGAGCGTGAGAGGGGCGCAGTCAGGCCGTGGCAGCACTGCCGAGTGGCCGGACCCACCCCCAGCCTGCCCCCTGGGGTGCTTGTTAAATAAACGCGAGAAGCCACAGTTAGTTTAGTTTGCTCCCTGCAGCGAAGACTGTTTCGAACACGATGCACTTTCATGTAATTTTGCCCCGGACTGCCCGTCGTGGGGTGAACGGTCTCATTCCTTGTACTTGCATCCCTGGAGCATTCAGTTTGCCTAAAGCACGACGGGGGGAAAGTAGGCTCACTGGGCCGTGACCCCGAGGTGAGCTGAGATTTCTAGACTCAGTGCTCTCCGCTCGCCCCGGGGCAGAGGTCAGGGTGTTGTTTAGCGTGTCGTGAGGGCAGGTCTTCAGCTGTGTTCTCTCTCCCAGGAGCCCACCTGTACTGTTTTGAGGTCCCTGAATGTTCTAAGTAGTTACTAGATTTATGGCTATATTTTATTCTTCCTAAATGAGATAATATATGTGAATACTTTTTGTCAATTATTAAGAAGTAATCGTATGTGTGGTAATATTATTGTTGTTGTTATCATCATTTTTAGTATTATTGTCTATTTTCTTGCTTCTTCATATACATGATGGCCTCTTATGTCCAGAACCAGAGTTCTGACTAGTATTTTAGTGCTGTGGGCAGTGTGTGGGTGTGTCAGTGAGATGTTTTAAGATGTTTGAAATAAGATAAACACGATTGCCTTCTAAGAGTTCAGTTGGAAAATCAATGGAGAATTGACCAGAATATGTAAGCATAAAAAATCCTCAAGGCTATAAAACTTTATTGTAACCTGATTGAATATATTAACATATATAAAGGAAAAAAGTATATTAATTAAAAAAGGGACTTGGTCTTCCAAGGAAACATAAACAAAAGAGAGTTACAGAGTCAAACTTTGCAGTGTTTTTTAACACCAAACTGGGAAGAGAAACTTAACCCATAGACCCTGAATATTCTGGTTCTTGAAGCTTTCTTGGATTCTGTCATTTCCATTTCTTCAGGGATTTCCAAACTTAAAAAACAGAATTCTTACGCTACTTTGACAAAGCCAGTTGCTTCCTTCGGAGGCATTCAGATGAGTTTTATGATCATACTGATTTTACTTCTTTTTAGGGGCTGAATTACTTCTTGGGTGTGATTCCTTACTAACTCCCAGAAGAAAATACTTTTTATTCCTTCTACTTGGGAAGAAACACAGTCGATATTTGGGATGATGGAGTGGACTTTACCTTGATAGAACTTGATTTGACTCTGACAATTAGCCATGTAGAGTTATTGACCTTCAGCCTAGTGTGACATTTGAGAAATTGCTGGGCTTCTGAATAGCAGCAATTGTAGATGATTTTAATAGTTTATCACTTAGTTATATAGCTAAAACTAGAGTTTGAAGCGACAAATATTTACATTGTTGCAACATATAATATTTTTGCTAATTCTTTTAAAAAAAATCCTCATTAGAGGATATTTTTTCCATTGCTTTTCAGAGAGTGGAAGGGAGAGAGGAGAGAGAGAGAGAGAGAGAGACATCAGTGTGGGAGAGACACATTGGTTGGTTGCCTCCCACAGGTGCCCTGACCAGGGCTGATGACAGAGCCTCCAACTGAAGTGCATGCCCTTGACCAGAATTGAACCTGGGATCCTTCAGTCCGAGGGCTGACACTCTAGCCACTGAGCCAAACTGGTTAGGGTGCTAATTCTTTTTTATTAATGTGCATACATTACAGGGTGGGGCAAAAGTAAGTTTACAGTTGAGGTACACAGAACACAGAGTTTATTCTTGTATTATTATTTACTAATTATTGTATTATTTTTCCTATGAACAACTGTGAACCTACTTTTGTCCCACCCTGTGTATTATTTAAAATGAATAATTCATTATGAATGTGTTTGATTAATTCTTCTGTACACTCCTTTGTCCTTGGAAGCCCAGAAGAGTAAAATATTACATCTGCTCTTGTGTCTGTCCATGAAAGAGTGGATCTAAATGCCTAGTGATTAATCAGACTCGGCATGCCCTGGAACAGCTGTGTCCAGAACATCTCCCCTTGGAGTTGATCAGAAGCATAATTTACCTCTAGGGATGACATATGTCTCAATTTATTTTACAGTTTACCCCAGTAATTTTTTTAAGCCTTCAAATGCAGGTGACATTTTGGTAAAGCATAAAGAGAACTAGGCTTGTGGTCAAAGATCAAGGTTCTAGGTCTCTCACACTCCGCTGATGACCATTCTGACCCTAAGGAAATCACTTGTTAGCCCTACATTATACTCTCGAGCACAATTTAATACTCTTGTCCTTAATTACCTTGCCATGTTGTCAGGAGGAAAAAAAAAGTGTATTAAGAGAGTATACTCTGCTTTGAAATAGTTAAAAGGTTTTGTGTTTCTAATAAGTAAAATTTATTATTATCATGTAAGTTTTGGGCTACAGTATTCACAGCATGTGCTCATGAACATAATTATAGTTTTTTGTTTCTCTATGCGTGAACTTAATACTACTGGGGGGTTCTCATTCCCTTTGCTGGAAGAACACTTGATCTATGATCTCTTGAGGAAATTCAAACATTGCAAGGTTTGTTGTAATAATTTCAAATTTAACTTAGACAATAAAAATCTCTCCCTCCTTTTCCTCCTACAAAAGGAGCTCTGAACCCCAGGCTTTGCCAAACAAAGGTATGGGTCCTTGTAAAATAATTAAGTGGTGATCATTTAGCAGTAGATAAAAACCTCTGCAAAAAGCTTTTGGACTTCATTGAGGTGTTGTCCATTTCAATAATGCCCATCACTTGTGTCTACACTGAGGTGGATTAATAAATAGTAAATAATGAATTACCATTAAATTTTTGCAGGAATGTGAAACGGAGGTCAGGATATCAATCAAGTTTAGTTTAAAAATGATCAGAATTAATAGATTATATTTTTACTTCATACATATTTGCAGAATGGAGAGGGCTAGAGGAGCACAATATAGAAGGAGGAAAGAAGATAAAAGAGATTTCAAGAAATATTAAGTAAAAAAAATATTGACTTAGAACACTTTTTTTCTGATTTTGTCCTAACAACAGATATATTTGGACTATCAGTTTTATCAATGAGGCTGTGGGCCTGCTCTTTGAAGTTAATAGTATATTCACAGCAGGAGGCAAGCAAATAAAATTAAACAAAAGAAAACAAAACCCATGAAATAAAATGCTATAAATGTTGTACTTAAATTATGACCAAGTAGTATCAGAATTCTATGGGAGAACCACTCCATTAACAATATGAAAATATATTCCTGCTGTTGAATGCAATTTAACTTGTTAACACTTCGTGATGAACATCAGCGAAGCTTCCTTCAGTTAAAGGTGTCAAGGTTGCATGTTATGTTGTTAGCAATGTAGCCACAGACATGACTGAGATATAATAATTCTTTAAAAATATTACAGTTTATGTGCATATCATTTCTTATAAGAGAAATAAGAGAAATTCCAAAAGATGTGCTATTATTTTGAAACGAAAACCTGCTGTGAATAATAGCTACTGTAGTCTGTCTGTCTTTTTTAACATTTTCCAGTGATTAGTAAGTTACTAACTCAGAAGTTCAGAGGTAGTTCAGCCCAGCCCAGCCCAGCCCAGCCTTACTCAGTCTTGCAGGCATCTTATGCAGTTGTTGATGGAGCAGTTTGTAAATGTCAATTAGACAAATTCATTAATAGTGCTGTTTAGGTCAACTGTATCCTTAGTGATTTTTTAGTTGCTGGATATATCAATTACAAAAATATAGGCGCTGAATTTTCCAGCTATAATAGTTTAATTTGTCAATTTCTTCTTTCAGTTTTATCAATTTTTGCCTCACCTTTATAATACTTTGTTGTTAAGTAAATATACACTTAGGATTGTTATGTCTTCTTGGACACTCCACTCTCCTATTATTATGTAATGCCTCTCTTAATCCCTGGTGATTTTTTTTGATTTGAAGTCTGCTTTGTTTAAAATTAAAATAGCTACTCCAGCTTCCTTTTGATTAGTGTTAGCATGGCATATCTCCCTCCATCTTTTTACTTTTAATCTATCTTAGTCTTTATACTATATACAAGGATAGGCAAAAGTAGGTTAACAGTTGTGAGTATGTGAAACAGAGTTTATTCTGTATTATTATTTATTAATTATGGTACTATTTTCCACATGAACAACTGTAAATCTACTTTTGCCCACCCCTGTAGTATGAGTTTCTTGTAGACAACATATATTCGCATGTGTTTTTTAAATTCACTCTCACAATTTCTGCCTTTTAATTGGTTTATTTAGATCATTTACATTTAAAGTGATTTATTGATATAGTTAGATAATATCTACTGTGTTTGTAACAGTTTTCTAGTCATTGCACTAGGTGTGTTTTGTTTTCTTCTTCATCCTCTGGTTTTAATAGCATTTTACATTATTCCTTTCTCTAGACTCTTATTATGTCAGTTATAATTCTTTGTTAATTTTTTTAGTGATTGCTCTAGAGTTTACAATATGTATTTTAATTAATCTAAGTCCACCTTCAAATAACACTACACCACTTAATGAGTAGTGCAAGTGTCTTCTACAGAGGATTCCCAATTCCTCCCTAGTGCCCCTTTTGACATTGCTGCCATTTATTTCACTTGCCCACATGCTCTTATCACCCAGGACATTAATACTATTATTACTTTGAAAAAACATTTTTCTTTGATATCAATTAAGAATGAAAAAAATACAAGTTTTTTAACCTTTATTTTTCTCCAACGTTCTTCTTTTCTTTACGTAAACATACATTTCTGACCTATGTAATTTTCTTTCTTTCTGCTTGAAGAACTTCTTTTAACATTTCTCACAAGACAAGTCGGCTCAGCTCTTGCTTATATGATCATGTGTCTTTTTTTCTCCTTCACATCTAAAGGATAAGTATTTTGGATATGCAATCCTAGGTTGCTGATTTTCTCTCTTTCCTATTATAATATGTAAATAGTTCACTTATTCTCTTTTTATTTGCATGGTTTCTAAAGATAAATCCTTTGTAATTCCTACCCTTGTTCCTCTATAGGTATGGTATTTTTCTCTTCTGCGTTCCTTCAAGATTTTTTTTCTTTGGTTTTTGAATTCTGAATGTGATATCCCTAGGTGTTTTACATTTTTTTATTTATCCTGCTAGTTTTTCTTTGAGGTTCCTGGATCTGTGGTTTGGTATCTCTTATTAATTTTGGCATGCTCTTGGCAATTACAGCATCAAATATTGCTTTTGGTCTGATCTTTCTTCTTATCTGGCATTCCAATTCTGTTCCTTTTCAAATTATCTCTGAGTTTTTAGATATCATGTTCTATTTATTTCACTATTTTTTCTTTGTATTTAAGGATGTTTCTATTAATGTGTCTTGAAGTTGACTGGTTCTGTGTTGTGTGTATTGAGGAGCCCATTGAAGACATTTTTCATTTCTGTTGCAGTGTTGTTGATGTCTAGCTTTTACTTTTATTTTTTCCTGAGAGTTTCCATCTCTCTGCTTCCATTAACCATCTGCTTTTACATGTTTTACACTTTTTACTTTAGAATCCTTAACATATTAATCACAGTTATTTTAAATTCCCTCTCTAGTAATTCCACATCTGTATCGTATCTGTGTTCGGTTCTGATGATGGCTTTGTCTCTTCAGACTGTTCTTTTCTTGTTTTTTTTTTGGCATGCCTTGTAACTTTTTGTTCATAGCTGGATGTGTTGTACTGGAAATAACTTATGCAAATAGTTGTTTAGTGTGAGGATTTATCAGAATCACTTAGGAATCTGGGCTATTTTTAATGTTTGCTGTAGCTATAAGTGACAAAGTCTTCAAATTCCTTTAATACCCTTGCTTTTATCTCTCTTCTCAACTTTGGGCTTCCCTAAATAGTCCTGCTCAGTGTCTGGATCTGGCAGCCCTTTCTGCTATATACTGTTTTTATACTGAGCCCTGTTGGTGTGGTGATAAGTTGTGGTCAGTGGAGAGGAGGACTTCTATAATCTTCTGATTAAATCTACTTTTGGGGCCCTGTGCCTCAGAACTGTGACTCCACAATTGTATCTCCAGTGGTATAATTTTTTCCTTTGTCCCTGGCTCCCTGCATTGCCTGCAGCATTCCCAATCTATTTCCTTGAGACACTGCCCCTGTTGAGTATGTTTTTCTTCACTTATGTGAAACAGAAAAGCTAGAGCAGGATGGAGTGGGAAGAATGTCTTTCCCTAGGTTGAATAAATCTCTGGTATATTCTTCCCCGCTAAAGAATAGGCGTTTGTTATGGAGTATATTTCATAATGATTACTTTCCCTTCCTCCTGTTAGAGTTATGAGGTTTCTTTCTTAGATCTTCACTATAAGAACCTAGTGGTGTTCGTGGAGAAAAAACTCATGACAGTATAGGGGTCCCCACAAAGATTGGAGTTGAGCCTCCAGTTATTCATCAGAATTACCATTTAAATGTTCCTACCAGCTTATGGCTCCTGCTGCTTTCTTTGGCACCATCTAAGCAGATGGGTCCAAAAAAGTAATTGATTTTCATTTTAGGTAATTTTTCCTTGTTGTAATGATGAAGATGATGACTTCCAAGCGGTTTCCATATTGGAGATAAAACTAGAAGCCCAAGAACTATTTTTACTTAATTGTCTTGACCAATGAAATTCAAGTGAGATAGGTAACTCTTTCTCTGAGATGTCTTATATCAGTAGCTCCAAAAGTCCAGTAAGTGCTATCTTACTGCTCCTACAATCACTCTGAGGAATAAAATTAAAGAAAAACATCCTACTCTCACAGCAGGAAATATGGAACAGAGAAAGTTTAAATCCCTTTCTAATGGTGATGTAAAAGCATCACAGCAAAAATAGGTACAGAACATATAGCCAAGTGTTTTAGTTTCTTGATGCAATTTTGTGAGCTCTTGCTCTCTTTTTATTTACTCTTATTGCAGGTAAAATATGGTTCCGTATATCACTGTGGAAGTGAGAGGTGGGAGCTCTGGGCTAAGAGAGCCTCCAGCAGCTGTGGCAACTCTGACACATATAGCACCACTTATTCTGAAACATCATCTTCGCTCATACTTCAATCCCAAATGATCCAGTGCTGCTCAAATATTCCAGAAAAGCACAGCAGTGAAATCTCAAGCAAGACCTTTCTATACTGGGGATTCGATCAGCATGGTTGTGTGAGAAGAGAGCTTGAAGCTTTAAGATATGCCTGCAGTCACGTACTCTGTGTGTCCTGCAAATTCTCTAGTACTTGGCGTGAGTGCTTAGGCATCAAGTTAGGGAGCTAAGTGTGAAAAGCAGGGACAAGGGCCAAGCAGCTTTTCTAAAGGGCAGGGCGGAGAGTCAGTAGTGCCGGCCTGCCACGGAGTCAGAAGGCGGTTGGCACTGAAGGGAGGCCTGCGGGCAGGGTGCTTGCAGCTCCAGGTCACACCCGGTTTCCGAAATCACACACAGCTCTGCAGCGAGGGAGGCTCGGCCCGCTGGTCCCAAGAGTGAGGTGAGGACCAGTGGCTTTGATGGCAAAACTGACGCAGCGTGGAGCCTGGGGCAGAAGGGGCTTCCTCAGCGAGGCTCACGGTCCCGCTGACGCGCCGGTGTTGCGGCCCGCCAGAGTGCAGTGTCCGTCAAAAGAAAGGCAGATGAATCTCTTTATTTTCCATTGCTCCCTTGGCAGACCATGATAACTGAAGTCAACTGATATTTTGTATTAATTCTATTAAACAATAGGTCAAGAATATTGTTAGTTGTATTAAAAATCCATTCCCAAGTGGCAAAAGAGGTGAAACAGGAGTGTGACAAGTGACATCTTTGAGCAAAGAATGATTGTCTAGGGAGAAAAGGCCTTGAGTCATGCATTTTACAAAATAAGTTTTATAAAAGAAGTTCCTCTCAAGGAAGACTCAATTATTAAATAAAGAGTAAATATATATGCGAAGAAAATAACTTACTGGGAAAAAGTAATATAAACTGAAAATCATAAAGTACATTTATATTGGATTTGAGAACAGTCTGTAATATAGTGACTGAAATAAAAATATAGGAAAATGCTGGGGCTAAATAATTTACAGGATATATATATTTTGAAAATAAGAACTCATGACCATCATTTGCTTGTTTTTTTTCCTCCCACCGAGTTCTCTGTGAAAGGTGACTCTGAAGGATACATTGCTCTTACAAAAACAATTACTGAATTATTACTATGGAAAAGGCACTGAGGAAAAGTTTATGAGTTAGTATGAAATATCCTCTCTGCCATAAAAATGATTTTGTCCAGTTGGGATGTCATGGCTACCAAAACCTGCAAATCAGAAGGCAGTTCAGGATTCAGATCTACTGCCAAATGAGCAGTAGATTTGTGGTGCTGGCTGATTTCTGTGGCGTGAGCTACTCCCACCATGGCTAAATTTAAACGGCTAGTGTGAAGTTGATGAAAATTCCTGAAAATTTATAATCAGCTGTTGCAAATCTATACAGGGTTGCTGCAACAGGCCACTGGCTCAGATGTTGCTTTTAGCTCCTGTAGCCAAGAAATGTGTTTTGGAGAAACTGGAAATCAGGCTGAGTGTGGAAGGACAGATACTGTAAACTAGGTTTTGGGGTAGAGAATGAGGGCTTGTTCATCCAGGTAGGAAATGGCACGTGAGCCCAGACGAGAGGTGGAAATGCCCAGGAGTGAAGAGAACAGGATGAGTATTCTGGAAAAAGGGATCTGATGTAGGGCTAGAGAGTCGGAAAGGTAAGAGGCCACCAGAAATCCTATAGCGCCTTAAACGGGGAAAGAAAAAGGTAGTGTTTCTGCTATATGCTGTGGGAAACTATTGAAGGTTTTGTCAGGCCTACAGCAAGATTCAGATTTTTTTCTTTTTTCTTGGCTAATTTTTTTTATTATTACACAAACTTTAGAATCTGTTTATTTCTTTCTTGAAATCTTATATTTTGCTGTTATGGTGTAAAATTTATCAATTGGCTTAGTGTGATTTATGTCTTTATTATGTCTACCTACCAGGTGACATGATATGACTTTTTTTGGCTTAAATATTAGTTTTTGCCCTTTAGAAGGGCTTACAATTTTTGTACAGTAGATCTTGTACATTTATTTCCAGTAAAATGTTAAATTATTATGTTAATAGTGTGCACCCTACTTTATTCCTGAATTTGTGGGAAATGCATCTAAGGCTAACTAGTGTGACTGGGCTGGATTTTTATTTATATCTTCCTTAATGCAAAGCCCAAGTTCTTTCTGCTATGACGCACTCTTAGTAAAAATTTATTCTTTGGGGAAAATGTACATTTATATAATTTTATAAAACATATATCTCTAAAATGTATTATAAAATAATAATAAAATAGTGAAATAATAAAACTAATTGAATACAATTTATACACCTAGATGTCAATGGGGAAAAAAGGGGGACATCTATAATACTTTCAACAAGAAACATAAATTTAAAAAAATAAATAAAAGGCATTGCATTTTGTAAGGGTCTTTAGTTCCCAAAATTTATTTAATATATACTTTCTTATATATTTTATCCATAAATATTCCCATGATATTTATAGATATTTTTGAAGATTGTGACAGATTGTCTTTTCCAAGATGGTAACAATAAAATCTCCCTCTCACATATTGTTCTAAGATGTGACCTTGCCACTCCTTCGTTAACAGGTGGTTAATTGGCTTTCCCTGGGGTCTGGGTGGGCTTGTGATTGCTTTGGCCGCTAGAGTACTATGGAAGAAACACTCTGGGACTTCTGAAGCTATGTGTTAAAAGACATTCCAGCTTTTGTCTTAGTTAAACACTGGTGCTTGGAACCATGAGCCACCATGTAAGACGTCTGACTTCTCTGAGGCTGCTATTCTGTGAGGAAACGAATCTACATGGAGAGGCCACGTAGAAGTGCTCCAGTAATAGTCCTAGTGTTCAAGTCACCCAGCCCAGGCCCCAGACATGCTGAGTAAACAAATCTTACGGTGATTCCAGTCCCCAGCCATAAAGCCACTTCCAGGCTTTGACTCTTTCCACTCAAGAGCCAGGGACTATGGAGATGGCTCAGCCACTCCCCACTGGGTCTTGGATTCCTGACCCCCTGAGTCCATGAGCATTGACAATGTTGAACTTTACCTGAGCCCTGTGCTCCTGGAAAAGAGCAATGATTAAGAAACCGTCTCCCTCTTTTGTGTTCTGGAAAATGGTTGTTGTTTTAAATGGATATTTTGTGACTTTTTTCTTTGTTTAGTTTAATTTGCTCACCTCCTGCTCTAAATTGATTATTACCTTATGATAAGACCAGACAAAGACCCTCCAAATTTCCATTTTTTGTCTCATGAATGATTAGATGAACACTATATTTTCACTGACTAATATGGATAAAATGCCCATTGAGTTGACTTGACCAAACTTTAGTCAGGCTCCTCTCCCTTCCCCAGGCCCTAGAACTTAAGCCCACTCTTGAGTTTAAGCAATCGTTGGAACATGGAATGAAACTTCCTGTTTTGGCCTCTTGTGAGAATTTGCTGACTGTAAAGAAAAACATTTCCTTCTCACCAGATTGATTATGCTACCAGTTCTTTACTTCTCCCTATAAAAGAAATCCCTCCCTTTTCTGCTTTCACTGAGAGACTGGCAGGTCTTATGGTGTGAGCCTTTTCCCTGTTGCAATGATCCCCTTCCTCATATTATTGCAAGAGTCCCCTTACCATGGTTTCTTCTTGCTAATGTAAGGGTTTGAATTTTTCCTTTGACAGAATAATAAAATGATTAAGTCAATCTACTAACTATGGGGTTAATTAATTGACTTTGGCTTTTAATTTTTTTCCAACTTATTCAAGCCAGTTTTACTTACGGAAGCAAAAGATTTGTCAGTGTTAACTTAAAAATTAAGCATTGTAGGCAAGATTATTTCATCACAAAGTTATCACAAATGTTTTCACTCAGATATTTATAGGATAATGATTTGAATAACTTCTTTTAATTTTTGGTATTTATTTGAGTGAATGGAATATTTCATTGCTATATTCTAGACCTCTTAGTCATTTTCACTGTAGTTGAATACTATATTATATACTTTATTTAGACACATTTAAATGTTATGTTAAAACATCCCAGAGACATAGTGAATATAAATCCTACTCTTCTGCAGGATTTAAACTCTGACCCAACTGCGTAGCATCCTGTGCCATTACTAGAGAGGCTGCTTAGGCAAAAAGGCTCTATTGGCAACAGAGCCACAACATGATTATTGAACCAATAAAACCTGAGAGTATTTTTTATGTATTAATTAGTAAACCAAAGGTAAAAATAAATGTCAGGAACTGTTTTAACCTGGAGATATTTTCTAAACACGGATGTTTGGGGAAAAGACCAAATTTCAAGGACCTTTTGGTATGGACCATGTCTCCATGGAAGTTCTGGAGAGAACCAAGTGTCTGCTAATCAATCCTTTGCACAATAGACAAAGACAAGATCAATACTGTGGAAATGGGAAAACATTTCCTTAATGTTTTCATGACAAAGATCAGAGATAACTTTATCTTACCTGTCCATATTTTTTCTAGGCGACAACTAAAATTTTAGGAAGGGACAAAGACTGTGGCCCTCCCACGCGCTTAGCTAGGAAGAAAATGATTAGGATTCCTGGTCTGGATGTGCCCTCATTAGCTTTACCGTCTTTGGCAAATTTCCGGTCCTCTGAGTTTCAGTTTGGCTGTGTCTCCTTTCTCTAGCTATAGATGGAGTTGCTAATTTCTGATTGCATACAATTCCTGAATATTTTAAGGTTAAAATTAGATAGGCTGCAAGCTCCTGGAAAGGATTGCTTCTTATTTTCTTAAGCTTCTGTAGTACCTTGCCCTGTCCTTTGCAGAGAGTGGGAAACTCAATACTTATTTTTCAATTGAATTCTATAAGAAAATTATTAATATTAATGACCTTTCTCTGAGATATTTTTAGAACAGCAACTTTTGACCATTCATAAAGATGTAGGCTAAATAGTAAAATGAAGGTTAGTAAGGTTCTATGTCTGATTTATCACTATTGTGAAATAATCTCAATTAATTTGATTACATCCATTTTCCTTGACATGTTGTTACAGTTTTTTATGTCCCTGTTAATGAAGTTTTATCTCTGTAAGGTGATAAAAAATATACCCTGTGATCTCAGGGTATATTTTATTAATATTACTCTTTAAAGAAGATCTAAATTAAATCGATTCCTTGACATCAGTAGTATATTTTGCTCAATTTCTATTATTAGTTCCTTCAGGGTTATTCTCATAAAAAAAATAAGTGGTTAGATTCTTTTTTTCCTGGAATGGTTCTGACAGTCCTTGGTGCCACTCCTAGGTACTTTGTTATCTATTCTCAAGGAATGTTAACTTGCGCAGCATCCGGAGGGGTTACCTGAGGACAACCAGCTCTCTGATGTGTCTCTTACTCTTTCAGTTCTTTCTCTTCAGTTAAAAAACTTGGGAGAAAATGAAATATATTACAATTAGTTGCTAATTAGCCACTCATGATAATAGAGTTAAATCGCTTCTTTGGTGACAGAACCTCTTCCTTCCACTGATGACCCAGCTCTCTTAACCTGTATTTAATGTAACTGATTTGTACAGGTTGTGACTCGGTGGCACAATGTATCACATAAAATTTCTTATGAAACAAATGTATCTGTGATCCACCAACCCTGTGGTATATGAAAAGTTTCATTACCCCTTTTGCTATATTAGGAATGCTGGCAGAAATCTAATATGAAAAACTATTTTTCCTAAAAATTGTATATAGGTGGGGAATTAGTCGATAAAGAAAAAGGAGTTTCTTATCTTATTGTTCTATGAGTCCTCTGTGCTAATAAAAGTAGATGTTACTATCTGACGAGGCAGGTGGAAGCTCATGTCGTGCCGAGCTCAGTGATACCCTCCACTGCCCGGTAAGGTGATTTAGAATTAGTTGCGTTTCTTCAACAAACATAGTTTGAGTACACATCGTATTCTGCAAACATGTCGTTCGCTGGGGATGCAGCACTGGGCAGGAATGGCCCGTTAGACATTTCCTTTGAGGAGGTTTTCGTGGGCTGGGCACGGGGAGGCTTGGGGCCGCTGCCAGCCACTGGTTTTTGAAGAGGTGAAGGAGAGGAGTGAAGCCAAGTTAGGCTGAAGGCAGGCTGTGCTCACCGCACAACTGTAGTAAAGCTCATGTCGATGAGAATGTACCTGAGCCATACAAATACTGAATTAAGAATTCATAGAATGACATGGAGATGCCGTTGAACTGGGAATAAAAAGATCGAGGTTTTCATTCTGACTTTGATCTTTATGGGCTGTGTGATCGCGGGCAAGCTGTTGAAGCTCACTGGGCTTTTTCGTTCCTTATGTATAATGAAGGGGCTGCATGTGAGGACCTCCCGGTTCAGTCCTAAAATCGTGTGATTTAAATGACTGAGTTGTGTGGCTAGACCTGGAGAAAGAGCAGTGTTGGTTGGAAAAATCTGTAGGCTTTGTGGGAAAGATAAGTGTTCGTGTCCCCCCAACATTCTTGTGTTAGAACCTAATTCCTGATGGGATGGTATTTGGAGGTGAGGCTTTTGGAATGGGATGAGGTCTTGAGGGTGGAGCCCTATAGAGAGGTCCTAGAGAGCTCCCTATCCTTCTACCATGTGAGGACACAGTGACAAGAGCTGCCTATAGGCCAGAAAGGGGGCCCTCACCAGACAAAGACTCTGCCAGCCCCTTGATCTTGGACTTCCCAGCCTCTGGCACTGGGGGAAATGAATTCCTGTTGTATATAAGCCACCCAGTCTATGGTATTGTTATAGCAGCCCAAATAGACTAAGACAAAAAGTCTAGGGCAGAACCATCAGCAAAGACTGTAAAAGGGTTCTGCATCCAATTTCCAGTGTGTGTGTGTGTGTGTGTGTGTGTGTGTGTCAGTGGGTACCCCACAGCACCAAGAAATTCTCAGACACCAGCCCAGCTGGTTCAATTCAACTAAGCATTTCAACTAAATTCTTACACTATCTACCCAGGACAGCATCAGATTCCACAGGTTAAGGGCTCAGCCCTGTATGACCCCATCACACACACACACACACACACACACACACACACACTTCAAGTGCCAGTCACAAGTCTAGATTGTCACATGGACTTCTGACAGACCAGCTACAGCCTGGAGGTTCCAACACCCTCCTCTAACTCAGGATGCCAATGGCATGTCCAAGTGTTTGCCTGTACTTCTGACCAACTGGATATAAATCAGAGGTTCCCACAACCCCTTCCTGGAATTCAATTAATTTGCTAGAGTGGCTCACAGAACTCAGAGAAACATTTTCCTTACTAGATAATTGGTTTACTCTAAGTCAGGAATAGCCGATGTAAGAGATGCATTTGGGAAAGAATGCAGAACTTCCAAGGGTCCACTAAACCCAGAAACTCTCCAAAACCTGTCCTTTTGGGTTTTCGTGGAAACTTTATAATATAGGCATAATTAATTTAATCATCGGCCAGTGGTGACTGAACTCAATCCCAAGCCCCGCCCTCCCTGCAGGTGGAGGGGGAGGGACTGAAATCCCAACCCTCTAATCACATGGTTGGCTCTGCTGTCAACCAGCCCCTACCCTTAAGGGCTATCTAAAAATCATCTAATGAATATAAAAAACACACCTTTATAACTCTTACTACTTAGGACATTTCTAGGGATTTAGGAGCTATGTGCCAGAAATGGGGAAGAGACAAAAATCGAATATACACTTCTTATGATAAATTACAATATCACTTCTAGGAAATAGATCATTGGAGAAAGAGAAGGGGAAGGAGTTCCGGGGAGAAGAACACCAGGGCTGGAACAAAATGCAAACTGCGGATCTCAAAGAAGCAGTCTGACTGCAGGTCAGATTGGCTGTAATAACTCTGTGTACTTCATTTTCTAGAATCATCTTTGTGGTTCCAATCACAGTTACTCTTCTGCAATTGTGCCACGAAATAGTAAATCCCTGGCCTCTTTCCTATTGCTCCTACCAGCCCAGCTTTCCAACTCCCTTGAAATGCCCCATTTAACTGCAAATTTGTTTCAACCACAAATATCTTGATTACTGTTCTAGTTTCAATGACTGAGGTGTCCTTTCTCCTGTACAAAAGTGAAGGCTCCTTAATGGGTTTCCACTTTTGCAGTAGAGAATTTTAATTTGAGGCTTCAGGCTGCCTGGCATATTCTGTGCATCTGTATTTTTCTATATTTCTCCCCTCAGGCTGGGTTGGACTTTTCTCCTCTCTGTTCTCTTAATAACCTGTGCATTCCTCTATTGTTTCATTTAAATATTTACATATGTGTCTTTCTTCTCACCAAACTGAGTATCTTCATGATGGATTTCTTTTTAAATTTGTAGGCCTAACCTAGTGAACGACACAGGGTAACGATACACCTGGTTGAGGGACTGTCAACTGTTGTTAAGCTTTATGTCCCATGTTTTGTAATAGAAAATGCCATCTTGATGTCAGGAATGGAAGGAACTTTTGAACACAAGCATATTCTAATATAATCCTGCCCTCGATTTTTCCTCTAATATATTTTAGTCTCCAGCTACATCTCTTAGCAAATGAAAAAAAAAAAAAAAGTGAAGCTCTATTAGTAAAGAGAAAATATTCAGACCTAAAAGACCTCAAATAGAAGATCAATAGGCTGTAAAGGCAATTATGTAATTCATTTGGGTCACCCTCACCTTTATTGCTATAAGAACTGGCTTTATTTCAATTCAGTCGTAAAACTAGTGGGTTAATAGCAAGAAAACAGGCAAGCAGTTCTGCCACTATAGCTACAGTTAAGAACAATTATGGTATTAAGCTCATGGATACTAAAGAGATTAATAGACTTTTCAAAGAGTTTTATGGACAATTATGTCTGAATGATAACAGCACTATATGTTAAGGGAAAAGCCCATAGATCTGCATTTCCTTAAATGTGAACAAATTTTGGAAGGAAAAGAAACCTTCTTAAATAAAGCTATTCTTCCTACTTAAAACTGCCAAAGTCCTAGAAAAGTCTAGGCAAGGTCATGCTACGCAGCCAGCTCCATTAATGCTTTGCATAAAAGGTTTCATTAATCTTTTATAGATTATATGATAATAAGACTATTTTATCTCAAATGATCCTGGCCTGGATTTTGCTTGACACGTGTTTTATTAAGTGCTCTTATCTGCCATCTTAATAATCCAGTGCTGGTATTTATTTTAAAATTTTAGTTAAATCACATTTTTCTATACAAATTCCTCCATTTGAAGAAGTTGAAAGTGTTTTATGGTTACTTTGTTAATATATGCTGTCTTTCTCTGCTGGAGATGTGTGAACAGTATTTCTCTTTCCATAATCTTATCTTGTCCTTCTATTGTGCACCACCCCTGGTTATGTTTCTCCTAAGACACTGTTAGTCAGGGAAGGCAAAATGGAAAATTTTCTCTGTTGGGTTCAGCCCAGTAAACACTGTTTCTTTATTTATAAGAAAATTAAAGGAATCATACAATCCACAGAAAGTTGTCTGGAGAAGAAATATACTTTGAGCCATTTTAAATAATGATAAGCATTTTTTTCCATCTCATGAACAGGCTTTAAGTTATTCAGATACAAATTGGGCTTTTATTTTGAGTAGGACATTTTGTAAGAGATAAATACAGCAAAGGTATTAATATTGTTTGGTGGGCTGGTTTGGGTGGATGGTTTTGAGAGATTGTGCTTAAGATTTTACCTCCCTACAGAGTAGAAACATCAACATTTTAGGGAGTAATTAGGTCCCAAGGAGGATACTTTTTCCATTGCTTTTTCAGAGAGAGTGGAAGTGGTGGGGGGGAAGAGAGACACAGAGAAGCGTAGATGTGAGTATCTTCATAGACTGGTTGCCTCCCGAACACACCCTGACCGGGGCTGGGGATCGAGCTTGCAACTGAGATATGTGCCCTTAGCAGGAATGGAACCTGGGACCCTTCAGTCCACAGGCTGATGCTCTCACCACTGAGCCCAATCGGCCAGAGCAGAACTGATTCACTTTTAAATGCAACATTGATCTTATAAAGCATTGTGACAATTTATTAATTTGTAACATATTGTCTAAGCAGAATAAGAGAATATACAATAAAGCACACTGTCTAGAATATTACATGAAATAATGTTTATAAAAACCCTTAGGTGAACCCTGGCATTTAAGGACACATAAAAATGTTAGCTACATCTGAAGTAACAAGGTGCGTGGGGAAATGACTTTAATAACTAGAGGTTCTATTTAAAATGAGCAGCTACATTGAGGAATCCATGAGGGGTCCTGCTCAGTTATACTGCACAAGTCTCCACAGTGTGGAGAATTTAAAATCATGTTGGTATAGTGACTTTCAGGTTTCAAAGTATCTTCGTGTGTATTAACAGTGTTTGATGATAAATATATTATGTATGTCAATTAGCTACTCAATCTCTTTCGGACAGTGTTGTATAAACATTGACAAAATATTTCTCCCAATTTTCAATATTTCAACATATAAGAAAAACATTTCTCCAGTTTTCTTTTTATTTTCTTTTTCTTATTTTCTTTGAAATCTTTTGGGTGTTGGGCATTTTATTCTTATCAGTAAATTATTTTCAATTTCAAATAATGTATTACTTTTGGAAACTTTGCTCTCGATGGCTAAGCGCATGCCTGGGTCGTGCAGTTATTTGTTTCAGTCATATAGGGGAGCCACTTACTTGAATCCCTTCTCCCTCCCCTGGCCTTCTTTTTAAGCAGGTTTACAGCCCTGGCCGGTGTGGATTAGTTGGCTGGAGCATCATCCTGTAAACCGAAAGGTCTCAGGTCCAATCCCCAGTCAGGGCACATACCTGGGTTATGGTAAAATCCCTGGTTGGGGTGCATGCGAAAGGCAACAGGTCAATGTTTCTCTCTCTCTTTCTCTCTCTCTTTTCTCCCCTTTCCTCTCTCTCTAAAATCAATAAACGTATTCTCTGGTGAGGATTTTAAAAAAAGGGTTTACAATTGTTCATATGAAAAATAATACAATAATTAATAAATGATAATACCAGAATAAACTGTTTCATGTACTCACAACTGTAAACCTACTTTCCCCCCATCCTGTATTAGGAAGAAAAGTTTGCTCTTGGTTTAGAACTCTTTAGCATTCTTCCAACAAACATTTATCACCACCTACCTACCCCCTGAACAGCCCAGAAGCATCTACAATGAAACACTCGTTCCCTACAGGCACAGCTGTGTCCTCGAGCTTGTCCTTTCCCTTCCGCATAAACTCTCCAGCTCGCTTTCACGGTATCTGTGCTATTGATTAATCGGACGACACCTATTTTCTCCATTAGCTTTCTTTCTCTTATTAACTAAACCTTTGTGATAAACTGAAACTCTGGTGTGCGGTTTTACTTTAAGAAACAAAGTAGATAAACCATAGGTAAACCTTCAGTCCAACCTGGGGTCATGTCTATTGTAATATTTTAAAAGAGGGACTCATGTTTTTCTTTTTACCACTTTCTCTAAGCAAATATGACAGAAACAGCATCAGAGCAAATAATCATTATAAAATTATGTTTTTCTATGAGTGCAAATAAAGCCTTTTCAAATTCTCAGATCCTTTCTGGTCAATCCCATCTGAGACTAAATTGTTCAGGGAGACTGCTGAAATTATATCTAAGGCTCAAATTTTAAGGAGAGATTAATTGCTTATTTAATCTAAAGTTTCCAAGGGAAATAAAACCATTAGGCAGAATGAGCTAATGGTTGAATTCTAAAGGACTATAAAATTTACTATGCATAATAATTACCCAGGATGTTTTTTGATAAGACAGATTCCATGATCCAGCCCCAAAATTCTGAGCCAGCAGCTTGGAGAGGGTCCTGGGAGTCTGCCTCTTTCACAAACACTTTTGGAGATCTGATGCAGGAGGTTCCCAAACCCCACTCAAACTATGCCAATGAATATGTGGATAGCAGAGGAAGAGATTCTTTGCTCTAGGGTAGGGTGTTTGGAAAGGAGCAGGGTGTTTTTCAAGACTGGCTTTCTGGCCAACTCCCATGTTTTCTGGTTTGAGTCTGAGGGAAAGTGGAAATAAAAAATAAAACAGAAATAGTGACTTCCACACTAAATATTTGGAGAAAATTTTACCCTGCAGCTTAACATTCAGGATATTTGTGACAGAATAGAGCCATTGGTGAGGTGAGAAGGAAGTCGTTTTCTCTGTATCAGCAGGCCAGCTTCCATGCCTTGTGGCCCTGGCCCAGTGTGACCCCTGCACCAGCAGCAGGAGGGACATGGAGAAGTGGCCTTCCTGAGGCACATGCTCTTGTTCTGATGGCTGGGATTGTTGGATCAGGAAGAGAAGAATGAGTCCAATACCATGTTGAAGATGGAACGTATTTCATGACTTTCAGAAGTATTGTGACAATTTCTTTGATGGGGAAGGGAGGTGCATGAGTCTGAGGTCTTGCAACTGGGCGAATTAGAATTGGAAAAATGTTTTGCATAGCTCAGGATATAGAGCATTGTGTTTCCTGAGATTATACCTGTGACTTACACAAAAGCATGTTTTTCATCAAATTCAAACTAGGGCAGTGTGCATTTGAAGCTGCGAGAATGTGAGCATTTAAAAAATACATTTGTGTGCATGACTTCTATATACAAAGTGATTTTCTTACCTAATTTAGGTGATCCTTAAAGATGCAACAGATTTGATGTATAACTGTTAGGAAGATTCACATCCCTTCATACCATTGCCTAATCCATTGAGATATTTTTATGATTATAATATTGTTTGAGCCTGAAGATATCTATAAAATCTGGCAAATTTGGTGGGAAGTTTGGTTTGTTACAAATAACTGGATCAGGCCTATGTGTGAACATGACTTTATTGCCTTCCCTTGTCATGTCCTTGCCCTACATCTCTTGTTAGAGTATGACGGGAAAGCTATTTTCATACCACTTTTAAAAAGGGTGTTTCTCGCAATGAACTCTGTGAATCATATCACAGTCACTTAAGAAACTTGTCAAGCATGTAAGTTCCTGGGCCTTACCCAAAATTCTGAATGAGAATCTCTGGGAGTAAGTAGGGATCTGTATTTTTAGTATGTTCCTAATTGACTTTGTATGCTAACAACAACAAAAATCCCAAGTGAAAATAAGGTGTAATTCCTGATGCTTATGTGTTCATATGTTTCCCCAAATACTTTCACATGTATAACTGCACAGTATGTATATTGGTGAGGTAGGTAATACTATCTTCATTTTACTGATGATGGAATTTAGTTTCATTTTGGTGGAATGCCCAGTCAAAGATGGTAAGCAAAATGTATGTCTCACATTTTCTTGGAATCTTAGAAAAAATTATTTATTTATTTATTTATTTATTTATTTATTTATTTATTTATTATTTTTTAAAATGATATCTTTATTGATTTCAGAGAGAGGAAGGGAGAGGGAGAGAGAGAGATAGAAACATCAATGATGAGAGAGTCATTGATCGGCTGCCTCCTGCACACCCCTAAATGGGGATGGAGCCCGCGACCCAGGCATGTGCCCTGACCAAGAATCAAACTGAGAGCTCCTGGATCATAGGTAGATGCTCAATGGCTAAGCCACACCAAAAGGGCCAGAACTTGTTTTAATTTGAATAAAGGTTAAAAATAAATATCCTAAGTTTTCAAAATTCAAAATTACTTTAAAATCTATTTTTAACATTTTCATCAATATCTCTGTATGATGCTGGATTCTCTACTAGGAGGGTCATTAAAAAATCATAAGAATCATTTAGAAATATTTTATACCCTTCAATATCATTGATTTTAGTCTAGCTTAGGTTAGGTAAACATGCAAGGATCAAGCACATTGGCGAAATTTAAAACTTTAAAGATTTTTATGCAAAATGTTCATTAAAATTGTGCATATAGGTATTTTATATAGTTATAATTGTGAGGTTTAAAATATTTTTAGTGTAATAGTGATCCTCTGCATTATTTGCCTATATGATTACTTTCAGCCTTTGTGGCAATTCTTCTTTTCCTATGTTATGTTTGGTTTGATTATATTTATTGAAATGTCTGTTGACTTTCATAATAAAAATATTTTTTATTTTGTATATTATTTAAATTTTATTTTCTAATAGTTCATTTATATATTATTTTATAAAATGTTTGGTATGTGACATCATAAGTTTAAAATGATTAAAGTGTGTCCTTTACATCAGATAGTCTGAGAAGCACTGATGTAGAATAAAAGGAACCAAAGAAACTACCAAAAAAAAAAAAAAAGACAATAGAAAAATTGGCAAAGGTAACAAATAGGCAATTTACAGAAGAAGAAATAAAATCTCTAACATCCCCCTGAAGAGATGCTCTATTCATTAATAATCTGACAACTAAAATTAAAATGACGATGGACTATATGTTTGTTATGTAGGCAAAAGTCAGAAAATGGATCATACCAATTCCTGGCAATGATAAGGGAATACAGGAACCTTTATATACTACTGGTAGGAGTGTGGAAAGCTATAGCTTTTCTGGGAATCAATGTGGCATCATGTAATAAAATGGAGTATTTACATACCTATTGACTCAGCAGTTCTGTTCCTGGGAAAATATCCCAAAGAAAATTGCCACACTGATTCATAAGAGATGTATCAGACACCTCCTATGTTCTGTCTCAGGTCTTCTTGTCCTCATAAGTCTTCAGGGCCCCTGGCCACTCTACTGCCCAACAAAGTCCTTGGCGGTTGGGATTTGTAGCCACTACTGTAGTAAATAATCATGCAGATCTGCTCAGTTCAGCATCAAAAGCCACAGGATATCAGAGTCCTCCCACTGCTGCAGGACTCAGAGGGAGGTGCCTTTCTGATTAGTTGAGAGGACTGGTTGCCTTTTATCCCCAGTGCCCACTCTCTTTTCCCCATAGTCAGCTTTCCCCCTATGTTTAATATGCCCTTATTGTCTGTGTTCCTGCTCATATACTGTTTTATATATCTTAAATTAAGTAGCAAATTACAAATCCAGGGGCTCTCAAGGCGTTGTCCCGATCTCAGGAAACTTCTTAGGCTGTAAGGGACACCTTCAGTTTCTCATTCTTTGACAAGTTATCTCCTCTACTTAGCTCCCTAAATTGTTCTCTAATCTGTGGTTTTAAGTAATTTAATCCTTGGAAATTTAATCCTGGTTTTCCCTAATTTGTAAACATACCTCTCTTTCTTAACCTCTCCTTTCATGTTTGTACCGACTTCTAAAAATGGATGTTGATTCTGACAAAACCTCCTATTCTCAAGCATCTTTGCCACATTTAACACACGTGGCCTTACTAATTCTTTTAATTCTGCCGTAGGAATTCAGTATCTTCTTAGTTGTTCCTTGTTTCCATAAAGGCATCTGTCCTCTGTGCCACTCGTTCTCTGATCTCTTTTTATTTTTCACTGATATTTCCTCTTACTTTGGTAGAATGTGGCTTAAAACACACAAAAGAAGATTAGTGGCCTTTTAATGTCCAGACTCTCTACCCTAAGATCTATGAGTCCGTGATTCCTATGGATCAGTGAATGATCATTGGACTAAAGTTGAGCTACAATAAAAAAAACAACTCAATAACATAGCAGATGAAGAAATCTTTTTCATGCTGGACTGACTGTTCTCCAAGTCACCAGAGACTGTAGCAAATTGTTTTCTGGAAAAAGGCAAAGAAAGAAAAGATAAGAAAACTGTACTGTTCAGTTTTCAGTAAAACGTATTCTTCTGTTTCATTGTTTAGTTAACAAAATTGGTGCAGGAACACATGCCTGGAAAAGTGATCAAATACCTTGTCCATTTCTTTTCGACGTCTCCTTCCTTTTCTTTGTTTCAATGTGAAATTTTCTTTTTTTTATCAAGGGAGCCCATGAAATAGGGTAGTTAATTTGTTTGATTCATTATATCTGATAAAAAAAGATTTCGATGCTCTGTGCTAGCTTGCTGCATTACAGAAAAGTCCATTGCTCTCAGATTAAGTAATATTTATTGGCTAATACACCCTTAAAATATAAGTAAATTCCTTTCCTTTCTTTCATACCTTGTGTCTCTGCCAGTCTTTTTTTTATTAATTTTTATTTTTTATTTTTCAAATAACTGAGTACCTTTCCCCTAAGTGGACTCTTATAACATGTCAATGTGAAGAAACAGTCTATATCCTGGTGATGGAAGGTCTTTTGTTATCCCAACCTATTGGGAAATACCCTTTGACCTGTCACTCTTCTCTGTAAAACGGAGACTAATTTAAAGATAAATTGTCCAGAGCTACTGTGAGGCAGAAGCAAAGATAAAGTTAATGGGAATGTGATTCGATTTATAAAAATCTGATTTACACACAACTTTTCAGTAGCACATTTATAACATCAAATGAGGAACATCTGTACTAAAGGAAACAACAAATTCTTTGAGCTTTCATTATGAAAAGATATCAAATTGTGTGGAAAGACAAGATGTATAGGCAATTATTCAATATCAACATGGCTGACAAGTTCAACTATAACCGGTTAGAAAAATAATTAAATTTCCTGAACCATAAACTCATTCATTTTTTTATCTCAGCTGACTGGGGGGAATAGAAGAGTGATTGTATACTGTGAAGCAAGGACAGGTTTCTCTTAGGAGGAACTTCATTTCTTTCAGAAGAGCTGTGATAGTGAGAGTTACACTTGACTGTTTGGTGTCAGCTCTTAACAGCAAATGTATTGTTCACTAAGCATCTTGTGCTCCCTCACATCCTCAGCTCCCTTCCAGTTACAGGCAACCATGTGGCTTTCTAGCCAACCCATTGGGGTGGAAGTCACCTTGTCACTTCTGGGCCAAGGCATTTTTGGACAGGTGTATGTTCTCTACTTCTCTGCCACTGTGAACACAAAGTGGAACCTTCACCTGCTGGATCTCTAGAGTAGTATATGGAACAGATGTCTTTGCTGACTTGCACTAACCTATATATGAATCAGAAGTAAACCTTGGTTGTATTAAACCACTCAAATTTGGGGGTTAATTTGTTACTGCGGCACACATCAGTGTATACTGATTAATAGTACTGCATAGATATTGCTAATTCAGACTTCATACTAATTTTATTGCTCTGTTATAATATTTTGAAGTATTTCATTTTATTTCTTAAAAATAAAAATATTTTAGAGAGGTAAAGAGAGTAGAAGACAATCACTTAGAATTCTTAACTTTTCATTCGACTTTATGTTAAAGCTTTTGCTTTTGTTTCAGGAGTTGTATAACAGGGTCATATTTAATATTGCTAGATACGAGTAAAAATGTTATGCTTCTGCCAAGATGCTACATTTACCAGTAGTTTCATTAATGGAGTGTTCTGTTTCTTTAGGTTGAAGTATCTTTCAGTCAAATCAGTCTATATGCTCCAGGGTTGATATTAAATTTATGGAAGAGATAGAAACACACAGAAAAGATCTGACAGTTTATAAACAGGCACTGGGAATTAACTGTAAGCCAAGTGAGAGACTATGTACTTTTGTTGAATTTTTATTTCAGATGTTCTAGTAAACACATCTACTGTTTAGATGCAAATTTTTATTCTGAAGCTAATAGAGCTTAGAATTGAGGAAGTCATTTTTTAACACAAAATCCAAAGTAAAAGGCAAAACTTTTAAACAATAATTTCAAACGTGGATGCAATGCACATGCATTGGGTAATGTTAAGTTACAACTTGTGCATTTAATTCATGAATTAGCAAGAATTTGTTGAAATCCTCAAGAGTATCGATTGTTTGAATTTGTCATTATCAAATTATAAAGCTCAGAGTCAGGGCTTTACATTCAATGATTCTTTAAAATCCACAACAGCCCAGCCAGTGTTGCTAAGCAGTTGAGCGTGTCGACCTAGGATCCAGGAGATCACAGTTCAGTTCCTGGTCAGGGCACATGCCCAGGCTGTGGGCTCGATCCCCAGCAGGGGCTGTGCAGGAGGCTGCTGATCAATGACGACTCTCATCATTGATGTTTCTCTCTCTCTCCCTCCCTTCCTCTGTCTGAAATCAATAAAAAAATATAAATATTTATAAATATATGTATGTATATTTATTTATATATATATGTATGTACATAAAATCCACAACAACACTATGAAAGATTTACTGTTCTTATCCCTAATTTAAAATACAGAACTTGCAGCAGCAGCAGGTGTATGAACTTGCCTGATGCCAATGGCTAGGATGTGCTGCAGTCAGGCTTTGAACCCAGGATACCCAGTTCCAGAGCCATCTCTCTTAATCCCTACACCTTACTAAATCTATTACTACTTTCCAGGCATTGTGCTAAGCTCATCATAGATAATATTTCAATTACCTCACTGTACTTATGAGTTATTTATTAATATTATAATTTTTATAAGTAAGAAGGGGGAGGAAAGAAGTATTAAGTAACTGGACCCTAATTATACAACAGCAAGTGTGGTACTAGGATTTGACTTCAAACAATGCTCAGAAGGAAATTACTTTGATTCCCAAAGGATGGTGCAGATAAAACCTATGTGTTCAGATATAGACACATGATACAGGGTAGGGTCTCGTGCAAATGTACAGTTTGGCAATTTTTGGGTGGCCCTCTAAGATACAACAAGGTAGTCTTCAGCTTTTTAGTAGGGATGTCAGGTTAGAAAAAATTAACATTTGGACTCTCAGCTAAATTTACGTTTCAGATATACACATTTTATTTTTAGTATAACTATGTTTCATGCAATTTTGGAGACATACTTATACTGAAAAATTATCTGTTTCTCTGAAATCCAAATGTAACTGCCCCCCCTCCATTTCATCTGGCAATCTTATTTTCTGGAGCTTTTTTCACCTGTGCTTTTGCTTCAGGATAATTTACCACACTGAAGGCTCAGGTCCCTTTTGCTGTGTATTTGGAGTAAAGATGGTATACAGTCCATTACAGCTATTTTTTTTACCCAGAACCCATGGGGAAGATGGGACAAGACAATTTTAATTCTTCTTTTAGTGTACGGGATATATGAACATGGGCGCTCATACAAATTGGGTTTTGCCTCATTCTCTGGTGACAACGTATCAGTTCCTCCCTCAAATTATAAAAGGTAGGCATAGATGCCCATAGAGCAAAAAGCCACATAGTTATTAGTATTTCACACACATATACTGAAACGTATAATATGAACCTCCTTGACGTCAGACACATGAGAGCAATAGTTATTGTTAGATTAGACTTTTGATAGTATGAGTGTTGTTTTGTGAGAATTACTCAGAATTTGTTTATAAGTCAGGTTCTGAGACCATCTCTTAGTTTAATGGCAAATTTGCTTGGAAATCTTAACTGCCATTATTGTATGTTCCTTCCTTCTTTCCTAACAAATCACAAGGTCATTAGAATACAAAAGCACTTCAGAACAAGTGTTTGATGTTAAGTGGTAAATTATCATCGTTTTGGCATTTAATTTATTTAAAAATTTGTCTCTTTTCCATTTATGATTCCTTCCTTCCTTGGGTTGGGGGCTTTGGAGAGCACTAATTGCTGTGTCACAAGAAGTCCAAATATGCCTGTTAATTAACATTAAATAAGTTTGGAGACTTGTGATTGTTTTGAGAAAAAGTTTCCAGGATGTTCTTCACTCCTCTTTTAATTATTAAAATCTGCTAACTGACCCTGTGACAAGAGTGACTCACTCATTTCCAATTTTTATTAGTCTGGCTCTAAAGTTCTTTGATAATGTGTGAAAATAACTGAATATTTTTCATCTTCAGTGGAATGATAAAACTGACTGCTTGGACTGGCACAAAGTTTATAAAAAGGAATGCATTGTACTATGTCAATGTGAATTTCATAAAAATAAAAGTACCTGAGAAAAAGAGAAAAGAACCCCAAATTTTTCGTTGCAGAAGAAAGGAAAAGGGTGAGGCAATTTTTCAATCCCAATGAGTTGCATCCTACTCCTATCATCTGGTCTTCCCTCAAGAGGTCTGTGGGCTTGGGAAGACCAACAGTGCAGTCCTTTCTTATCTACATAGTATAAAAAATCCATAAATTAAAAACCTGGTGATCCTGTTCCCTGCCCCTTTTCTCTGGAATGTTCTTGATGGACTTTGAAGTAGACTGAGCTGAAATCAGAGCCAAGGAAAGCTGATTAGTCACCTAAGAAAAATATCTGGAAATAAAATCTTTTCTTATAAAGTACAGAATAAAATGTGTCCAACTAAATATATTTTTGTTTAATTAGAATATTATGTTACATTTTATCTGCACAGTGTGTGTATTTATTTCCTTATAACAATGACTGAGTTTGTTAAGAAAGAGTCTAATGATGTTTAGCCTGCTTAATTCAGAGGAAAAGGTCCTAGGACAGTGTTTGAGAACACTTCTCTAACAAAAAAGGAAGAAATCCTTGTTTCATACAATGTTTGGTCATCTTCAGTAGGAACGAGTGACCTAGGTGCTTCTCTTCACTCATTATAGGAAAATTGTTCTAGAAGGAGGTGAAATTGCATGGCTGTCTATTATAGGAATGTATTTATCATCTGTATCTAGATTTTGCCATGCTCAGTGCAGGTGGACACAAACCTTCTAAGCTCTGAAAGACTTCTTAACATTAGGAAAGGAGTGCAATAGGCATCCTCATTTCTACTTAGGAGAACTTCTTTTCTATTTCTGTGACCCATTTGGTGAGCTTCATTGTAGCACACCAGAGAATGACAATTCAGAAAATTCACTTCCAAATACATGGACTCCGAGTAATCTTTTCAAGTCAGAGTACATTGGTACCTGGGGAAACATCACATGAAATCATGTGCACTGGATAGCTTTTATGGAGCTCATTATCAAATGGGAACATTAGGCAGGACTCTGGCAGAGAAAATGTAATCAGGGTTTATAATTGAGCACAGAATTTATAAATTTGATTATAATTGTAGAGTTTCTAGGCCCTTTTCCAAATAGCCACATGCACAGCAAATATAAAATAAGAATTTGTATACTAAGAATTCTTCATTATGATTTCAGTAGCAGTTTTGGAAACTTTTTGACAGGCTTAATCTCTAAGTGAAAAAAACTGCAATCCTCCTGAAGACACTTTGGTTAAAGGATACTTCTTGTAGATCCAGTTTGGAAGTATTTAAAGTAATTGACATAACTCAAAAGAGCTGTTTAAATGAAAATATATTGCGTTCTTTTGGGAATGTTAGCACTGCTCTCTTTAGATGAAAGAGTCTTTGAAAGATCAAGCCCCAGAGCAATAATTTGCTTATTTTACAGGTACCTCTCACCTTCCTCTCCCTTTTTCATTTCTTTTATTGCTGGTCCTTTTAGGAATCTGGAACAATAGAGTTTTCTGGAATTCTCTGCCAGGGAGCCGTGGCCTTGGTCGTCGTGGCGGCTGAGAAACACAGGCACAGTGGTGACCAGGGGCTGTGGCTGCAAGGGCGTGGAGCCAGGCGGCTCATCCTCGGGGCTGACGGCCTCCCATGCACAGCAGCGGCCAGCGTGGCGAAAGGGGCGCGTGAGGGCTCGGGCTGGGTTTTACACGTGGCCTGACCTGCATGTAAACGCTGGCTGTCTTATTTACTAGCTCTGAGAATATGAGTGAGTGTTACTAAACTGAAAACTTAATTTCTTCATCTATAAAATGGGGCTTAAAGAGTCAAATTGGATAATTTTTATAAGGTTTAAAATTGATATGTAAAAATATTTTCTTGGTTCATAGTGGATGCTCAAATAATGGTACCTATTTTCATTTTTTTCAATGAAAAGTTTTGAGCTGAGTTTTTAGCCATTTATATATCCATCTGTATTTTTATCTTATTATTTTTTAAAAATTTTATTTTTGTTTAAAATATTACAGATGTCCCTTTTTCTCCCTAATGACCCGTTCCACCCCATCCCATCCCCCTCCCCAGTCCCTCTCCCCACCATTGTCCGTGTCCTTGGGTTGTGCATATATGCATATAAATTCTTTGGTTACTCTCTCCCCCTCCACCTACCCACCCTCCCTCTGACATTCCTCAGTCTGATCCATGCTTTCATGTCACTGAATGTATTCTGGTCATCAGTTTATTAAGTTCTTTAGATTCTACATATAAGCGAGATCATGTGATGTTTGTCTTTTTCTACCTGGCTTGTTTCGCTTAGCATAATTTTCTCCAGGTCCATCCATACTGTCCCAAAGGGTACGAGATCCTTCTTTACAGCTGCATAGTATTCCATGGTGTAAATGTCCCACAGCTTTTTTATCCACTCATCTACTGATGGGCACTTGGGCTGTTTCCAGATCTTAGCTATTGTAAACTGTGCTGCTATGAACATCGGGGTGCATATATTCTTTCTGATTAATGTTTCAGGATTCTTAGGATATATATATGACAGACCAACAGCCAACATCATACTCAGTGGAGATCTGTATTTTTAAAAGAGTATTAAAATTCTTCTCTGATGAAAGGAGATTTGACTTTGGGTAGTAAACACACAATGCAATCTACAGATGATATAAGATTATATACTTGAAACCTATACAATTTTATTAAACAATGTCACCCCAATAAACCTAATTTAAAAAAGAATCTAAATAAAGATATATATATATATAGTGACTAGTGTTTTACGGTGGGAACAGACAATAAATACAGACATTAATCATGGCCTTTTTAAGTACTTTGATCATCTCAAAGTACTCTGTCTTCAAGAACCTTAAAACGTGTTTAGTGAGGCAGAAACCATGAATTCACGAGAAGTTAAAACAGCAGAAGAAGACAATACATTACTGATAGCCACAGGAATGACTGGGAATGAGCGAGCTGCACGGCCAAACTGTGCCCTGGGCTAGAGGGACCCGGGTGTCCTCAGCAACAGCCCTGAACTTCAGTGTCTGCTGGGAAATGTGGGTATGCATGTGGAAACCAGGCATCATCTGAGAGCTGTCGCAGAGGGTCACTTAGCCAGATAGTGAGCCAAGTAGGGTATTTTTGTACAAACCAATAATGTAACTGATCATGCATATCTAAATAAATTTAATACATAAACTGTCTCTACAAAATAGAATGTAGATCTCTGCATTTAAAAAGATTCTTTACTGCCTATCTTGGAAATTTAATACTAAAATAGGACAGTTTTTGGAAAAGAGTGCTGGCAGCTCCTACTGCAGCTGGCAGCGCATAAATAATAGGACCCCCCGGGCGGGGCTGGTGGAGCGTGCTCGCTGCAGGGAGATGCTGGCAGGAGAGCGCTGTGAGTTTTGCTGTCTGTCACACTTTACTGATAGGATTCTTTTCACCAAACAGAGAAAATTTCATGATGTATCTGTTTTTTGTTTTGTTTTGTTTGGCTATCAAGAATGTAATGTTAAAGTATATAACACATGTTGACTGACTTGTGTCTGTTGTTTCCTGTCCTGTACCTCTGGGGATGTTGTGATGATCTCTTTCTATCATGATGGTAACACAAATACCCACACACATCTGGCTTATACTATTATGAGTAATTTTTCAGACAGGTATGTGAATATGAGGATGGCAGGAGTAATGAAGAAGAGACCCTGGAGTTTTGGTTGGTCTGTGTCTGAGCCAGTGAGGGATCTGTCCTGTGTGTCCTTTTAGGCTGGTTCTCCATCTTATTCTGTATCCCAGCACCTACCACAGGGCTTGACACATCAAGTATTCAACAACTTAGTAACATTATTGAAAATGGGTTTTAGACCCTGGCCAGGTAGCTCAGTTTGTTAGAGCATCGTCCGGATAAGTCAAGGTTGCATGTTCGATCCCCAGTCAGGGCACATACAAGAATCAACCAACAAATGCATAAATAAGTGGAACAACAAATTGATGTTTCTCTCTCTCTCTCTCTCTCAAATCAAGAAATTAAATAATGCATTTTAATATAGAAAGCCATCAATAAATTAATAATAAAAAATAATTAGCATTCACTGAATACTTACTATGGGTGGGTACTGTGTAAAATAACATGCATATCTTATTTCATTTAATTCTGAGAAAACCACTATGAAGTGGGCAGTCTTTTTGAGCAAACTTAAATGATTCAGTAACTGAGGCACGGACCGGTTAATTTTTTTTTAGGAACTAGAGTATATTACTGTTGTTGCTGGAAGTTAAATTTAAAACACTTTGTTTAATATAAGCCAAAATATACTCTGATTTACTATGTAAACTTTTATTTTAATGTGACCTGAAGTTTGTTATTCATGTTGACATCAATTTTTTCTTTGTGTATATATAGGTATGCATACACAACACATATATGTTTGGATGCTTAATATGTATGTGTGTGAGTAAATTTATGTATATGTGTATTTGTATGAATACCCTTCATAAAAAAGATATAGGCCAGGGACACCCCTTAGGTGGCAAATTTAGAGAAATAATATGATAGGAAAACTAGAGGTGGGAATATTTGCATAGTATTATGCTTTGACTGCTAACATTCTAATTGAATCTTTAGAAACACTGATAGCTTCAGCATGATATGCTTGCAATTCTCTTTGTCTTTCTGTGTGAACAGAAGTGAAAGTGTGAGAAGGTTTATTTTGAGCTCCAAACAGAGGACCCATTATAATCTAGAAAGAGGTACACGATTCTTTCATTAGTCAGGTGAGTGTTCATAGCATTTTCCTTTTCATATAGTTTCCAACTACACTTGGCCAAGGCCAGTCCAATGACCCCTTGCCCTGCTTGGCACAGTAGCTTGATATTGGTACCAAAAAGTGTTTCTCCACTGATTTCACATGGTACCTTATTCATATTTTTTATATTCCGTGAAACAGTTTTACTTTGTATTATATATTCTTGAGTATTTTGCTTATCCCCTCTGCCTTCATTTTATTTGAACTTTTTTTTTTAATTTATTTTTTTACAATTCAGCTGACTGGCCAATATTTGGTTACCAGCTTAAGGATAAATGCTATTTTTGATTTGGAAAATAAGACTTCTGTATTACTACTCATCACTAGATTTTCAACCCTCCTATGAAAATTACATTTGCCTCTAGCTTTAGAGCAGAATATAGATTACCTGGGGGAAAGAAAGTCATCAGTTTTTCTTTTTCTACTGGATCATTGCCATGAGCATTTAAAAAGAAAGTCTCCCGTGCTCACATTCTCTCTGGTTACTAACCATTTTCTTCCTTCTCTTTACTGCAAACCTTTAGGACTCATTGAGTTTCTGACTATTTCCTCACCAATTGGGCTTTTACACTCTCTGCTGCACTGGTTCTGCTCTGCTCAACAATACCAACAATGTCTTACCAGCTTCTCATACAGTAAACTACTCCCTTCTTCTTGGAATATTTTCTTTATTTAGGTTTTGGAACTCTGCATTTTTCATGTTTTCTGTCTCATTAACACTGTGCTTGGTTTCTCTTGGGTGGCTGCAGGACTCAGTCCTCTGCCACCTCCCTCCCTTCCCTTCTCTATCTATGCTCTCTCTTTGGGGGGGCTTTGGATCCCTTAGCTTTCAATGCCATCTACATCCTCAAAAAATGTATTCCCAGTCAATGCCTCTCTCACATCTCAAAAATTAAAAATAATGCGTATTTGACATCTCTATAGCTGAGCCAACCAGAACTTTTGGTATTTTCCCAAGACCTGCTCCCCTCTCTTTTTGATCTCATTATATAACATCACAAGGTACCCAGTTAGTTGCTCAAGGCACAAACCTAGGAATTATTTATTTATATATTTATTTTTTACTTATTGATTTTAGAGAGAGAGGGGGAGAGAAAGAGAGAGAGGCACACATAGATTTGTTCCACTTACTTATGCATTTATGGATTGCTTTTGTATGTGCCCTGACTGGAGATGGAGCCCGTAAGCTCAGCGTAAACTTCATCCTTGGGGATGAAGCTCTACCAGCTGAGCTACCAGACCAGGGCCTTATGAATGACTCTTAGGTCTTCTCTCTCCTTGCAACCCAACATCAAATCCACAGTAGGTTTTGTTGTCCTTCTCTAAAAACATATCGTCAGTTTTTACATCATTTCCAACACTACCTCCCTTTCCTAGGCTACTGATATCTCTTGCTTAGGTTACTATAATAGCCTCTTAATTACTTTCCCTGCCTCCATTTCCCCTCAGTATCATTCACTAAAGTATTAGTCACTTTCCTGTTAGATCATCCCAAAGACTCTTATCCGTTTTAGAATAAGATTTAAACCACTGCCTCCCCTGGCTTACAAGACCCTATATAAGTCTGCTCCCTGGCCTACCTTGTTTACCTCATAACCCCCTCACTCCCACCCCCCACCTGGACCCACTCTGCTTCTGCACTGGTTTTCTTTCTGTTCCTCAAACATGCTAAGTCTGCGCCTGACTTAGGGCTCTGGTACCAGTGATTCCTTTTGCCCTAATGCTCTTTCACCTGCCCTTTGCTTTCCTAGCTGCCTCTTGTCATCCAGACATCATCTTAAATGTCTTTGATTTTGAGAAGCCTTCCCTGACCACCCAAACCAAAGCACACACCCAGGAACTAACTCTCACTCACGCCACCCACACCCGGTTCCCATTCTCTCTATAACACTTAGCACTTTCTAATAATTTCTTATTTCTATTATTTATATGTATACTTATTTGTTTATTCTTTGTTGTTTCCAGTAGAATGTAAACTTGTTGAGAGCACAGACATTATTTGTCTTGTTCACCACGGTACCTGAAAGCCTAGTACATGTCAGAGCGGCCCTTAGTATCTACTTGTTAAACGTTAGTAGAATGAAGGCTTATGTATTGAATTCAAAATGTTTTTGAGTGCACCCTCTGTAGTTCTTAGTTGGCTTCAATCCTTTAAACCATGGACCTCGGTTTATAAAGGAATACCTGGGGTTGGGTAAGTTTTCTGGCAAGTGGTTATCATCCTGCTAAGTAGCACCACAGCTTAGGAACTAAGAGGCAATTTGCTTTACACCAGCCTGAAAGGCCACACATAGTTCTTGACTGATCCACCCACAATTCTTGGTATCTGGAGCTCAAAATGAACTATGATAACAAAATGATATTCACCAACTATTATGTACAAATATAATATCCCAGGGAAATAAGACTGATAAACACCCTGATTCAAAATCCTCATAATCTACCACTCTAGGAATTCAATCAATCAATCAATCAATCAATCAAGCAAGCAAGCAAGCAAGCAAGAAAGTAAACATAAACTTCATTGACAACATGCTGATATTGAAGAGTCTATAGTCATAGTATTCTAGTAGTAAGAGTTGTTTAATCAAAAAATAATGTGCTCTAAAAGGCATCCTCAGTAAGAGTAGTTAAAATGAAGCTCTGTGGTAGGTAGACTTTGAGGTAGCCTTTGCCACCTGCTAGTAGTCCTACCATCATGTTATCTTACACGGTGAAAGGGATCTTGTACATGTATAATCAGTGGATTTAAGATGAAGGATTGTTTAGGTGGGCCTAATCTAATCTCATGAGCCCTTTAATAACAGGGAAAGGTGGCAGAAGCAGAAGTCAGAGAGATTTAAAGTGTGAGGAGAATTTGATGCTACATTGCTGAGTTTGAAGATGGAGCAGTGGACATCAGAAATATATGGGTGGCCTCCACAAAGAGAGAAGCCCTTGGTTTACAGCCAGTGAGGGAATGGGGATCTAAGTCCTATAGCTGCAAGAAATTGGTTGCTAATCACCTGTTCCACACCTGCTCTCTGGTGGGCTGGGCACATCTACTTCACCCTTTCCAAGCTAACCCTTCCCTGGGTATGCATCCTGAGTCTTAGGGTGCCATATAAAGTTCCTGTATAACTTATAGTTTCTCTTTTATCATAGGTAATGGTTCTTTATATTCAACTTCCACTATTTAACCTAATGTGTGGTATCTAATTCCTGATGAAACCTAGACTGCTTGCTACAAAACACCACTATGAAATCATTCCTTTTGGGGCATATACCCCTTGCTCTTGAATATGCAACATAATCAAATCTATATGTAAGGTTTTCAAGGTCACTGTCTATTCCCTTATCTTAGGAGTCAGAATTCAAATTATACAGATTTTATCATAGGGAAAGAACTATTCTTGTATTTGGATTTTTTTCAGAAGGTATTTTATCTCATTTAATAAAGGATTATATTAGCTTTATCACTTGTATAGCAAAATTCCCCATGCCTATCTCTGCAGTCGGAGGCAGAGTTTCAGAACTAATACATAATCGCTGATGTTTAGAAAGAAGCTTAGCTTACTTGGTAGGTGTAATTTCCAGATTCTATTTGTCTTACAACAAAGTAATCCCTATTTTAGAGTACCAAGTAATGATTGTGTTAAATAGAATGGCTTTTATCAAATTTTAATTCTTCACATTTTAGAATTTATTTACTCTTAGCTTTAACTTGAACTGTTGGTTGACCTCCTGCTTGTAATATAAAAAGTAAAAATGGTTGAGGTCAGTCCTTCTTATGCCAGTTTGGAGTCAATATCAAGAATGCTTTATGTTCACTCAAATATACATATTACTTGGAGATGAGGTTATCAGGTGACGGAGGAGCTTGCATGGCTACAGTGGGAGAAGGTGGGCTGAAGCCCAGTCCATCCTCACTGAGATGTGCAATGCTCTAAAGACATCGTCCACAGGTACATCTCAAATGATGTTCTTGTCAAAAATGTAATTTCAAAATAAGTCTTATATTTGTACTTCTTGATCATCATGAAGGGGACACTTCATGCTCAGTGATAATTCAGACAACCTCCTTTTCCCCTCTCCCATCCATTGCTTGTGTATACCACGTCTGCTCTCATCCTCTCACTCCCAATCTCTCCCCCAAACCCCAGGTTTTATCTGACTTTTGTTATTTTCTCCACCTTTCTTCCTAATTCTCCATTCAAGCAAGGGGTCACCTTAATGGAAGGTGGGAAAGGAAAAGAGATTTGAAGCAGGCAAGTCAGAATCCCCTAGTGGCAGAGGTCTGAGTTAAGGCTGGGAGATATTTATTCATTTTTAATTTCATCACTGATGTTTATCAACAGTACCCAATTCAATGAAAGACAAATGAAAAGTGATTTCCAGAGTCTCTAGTTAGTCAAAGTTCCAGAGCAAGGACACATAATGTTTCTAAACTAGTTAATCTGTGGTTCCTGGGAAACAGACTTTGAAATGGAGATTAATGAGCAGGACATTTAGTAGGGGTTATAATTGGATTATGAAAGGGAGCAGAAGGAAGCAGGATTGCTAAGGAAGAAGTTGAGCTGTAATCAATTTCCATAACTGTGTTAGCTGACCCGATGGGGAGCTCTGGAGTGGGGATGGCCCTATAGAACTTTCTTGAGTAGGGGGGCAAAGCAGAGTCTTCATATTCCTGCACAGACGTGTGACTGTGAGCTATCCCTGGAAGGAGATATCACTTTTAAGAGAGCAACTTTCTTTCACTAAGAAGATCCTCAAAGAGGGATAGTGATCAAAGATCCACTTCTGCCAGCATTCTCAATAGCTGGGGAAACAAGTCCGTCATTGATTAAGAGGGATCTAGGTAGTTTATCCATGCATCCACCACATTTGATCATATGATGTTATTGTCTGCCAGGGATGTGCTCAGTCAAGCTTGTCATTAATGACCACTAATAGGAGATATTAATAGAGCTTTAAAATCAGACTACTTTTACCTGTGAAGGAAAATTATAGCATAACTTACTTTTGCTGACATAGTTGTAGAGTAAGAGAGTCTACTTCAAGCTTGGAACAAGGAAATTAGTAAGCTAGGGATGCAAATGAACATGGACTGGCGTGAAGTTCATGGACTGAGAGACCATTGGAACACATTGCTTGTGCAGCTAGAAAGTGTGACAGAAGATAGGAGGCAATGGTCCTAATTTGGATAATTTTCCTTCTTTCATGGCTACTTAGTGACTCCTGTGTCTCACTACACATAAGCAAGGTTTGGGAGTTCAGATGAAGGTGTCTGTATCCCATCACCATTAGCTGGAGAAGCGAGCACTCTGGAGAGTATGAATAATAAACATGCACCTCTCTGCTCCCACCCCACATCCATGAAAGCTTTTTTTATGGAACTTGAGTGACTCTCATTTTTGAAAAAGGTGCTCTAGAATTCTGAGTGAAAGTGATCTAAGTCATTCTCAAAGAGCTATTGGAACACACATCACAATGAGTTGTTCTTAGGTCTGACTTTCTGATTCTATTATGAACTCCATGGGGGCAGAGACCATGCCTCTGTTACTCTCCACCCCTGCTGACCAGCACTCCAAGCTGAGGGCACATTCTCATCTCAATGCTTGTTGAGTGATTACATGAGTAAACGAATGGATAGTTATTCTATAATGTTGTTATGGTCTTTCTAGTCAGTTGTGGGTTTTTTCCAGAGAATTTTAAATTATTTTGCTAACTGGTCCCTAGCTGCCTACACAACAGACACCTATGTTGGAGCTTAATACCGAAATATACCAGTCTCGGCTCTTCTGCATCTAATTTACTTGGGAGCAGAGCATATTTCTTTAATGACCATCTGCATTTTTTAAGAGCAGAGGGAGCTTGTGTATTTGATGCCTCTGGATTCTAATTCAATTAGGTACCAGACTGAAGGGAGCTGTAATAGGAATCTAATCAGGCCATCAATACTGGTAAGATTCATAATCAGTCAGAGCAGCCGTGTCAGCCTGAGGAACAGGGGGCGCCTGTGTCTGACCTTGATTTAACCGAAGGCGACCATGTGGCAGCAGGTCGTGAGTGAAGAAGCTCCGTGCGGCTGTGGTGGAGGGGGGGACACGGTGGACACTGCAGCTGTGAATGCGGAAACAGAAAGACCAAACTACTGGAAAGGACGGACTGAGTGTAAATGAAGGTTAATGTGAGCAAGCACATGCGAACGCCATAGGAAGTCCTGAATGTCAGAGCGAATGTGGTGGCTCTGCCTTCTTGAGGAAGGACTGACGCTCCTTAGATGAGGGTGCAGACACAGGACCGCACCATGTAGGGACGTCCCCTCTGCTGAGGAAGTCGCCCTTCCTTATGTTTTCCAAGGAAAGTAAGCTACGTTACTTCTTACATCTCCCACTTTATAATGCACTGATGGAATCCTCTTGGCATTTATCTAGATAGTCTTGTCTTATATGCTTATATTGCTACCCCCCTTTAAAAAGGTTTTCCTTCCTTCTGTAGGCTTTCAGCTACAGAAGGTGAGGATTTAGCCCACCTTGATTACTCTGCCCCAGCACACACATGCATAAGCATGTGCAAGCATGTTGGAAATCCAGCTAGGTCAATGCAAGACTCACAGTTAGTACAACATGATAAATTTTACTTTTGTCTCTATATTTTATCCCTCAATCCCTGCCCAGTGTTATTATTTGTCATGATTTTCTTCTATCTGCCAATTATCTTTGAAACTTAAAATCCACTCTCAACAGGCTTGAAAACACTAAGTACCTTGTCAGTTTCATTTCCTTGAGGTCTCACCTGAGCCTTGGAACTTGCCTCAGATGGCTGATGGCTTTCTCCACCCGTGACACAGACTCATTTCATCATCTGTCTGGATTCTACCTTCTCCTCTTTGGTTTAATCTGCATTTCCTAGAACCCATCTCACTTTCTAGGTTTACTTTCTCATTTTGATAGCTCACATGCTCCATAGCTCTCTGAGAATAGACACATGGGAGGCTAATTTTTTGAGAACGTCAATGCTTGAAAAAAGTCTTTATTTTACCCTTACCTTTAGTGATCTGGCTGAATTTGTATATTGGAAATATTTTTTTTTTCTCCAGATTGTTGTTAAGGAGTCTCATGATGTTCTAATTCCCCACCCCCAGCTTTAGTGGGATATATTGACATACAACATTGTGTAAGTTTAAGGTGTACACCGTGTCAATTTTATACACATATATATTGCAAAATGATGACAATCATAGCATTAGCTAACACCTTCATCATGTCACATAGTTACCTTTTCTTTTTTGTAGTGAGAAATTTAAGATCTACTTTCTTAGCAACTTGCAAATATATAATACACTGCAGTTAACTGTAATGACCATGGTGCTCATTAAATCCCCACTGATTCTTGATCCTATGTATAAAACCTGCTTTATTTCCTCTGAAGTTATGAAATGTCATGATAATGTATAGCAGTGTGATAAAAAGTTCCATTTTTACCCATGGTGCTGGACTCTTCTCAAGCCTTTCCAACAAGGTAACTCAAAGCTTAATTTCTGGGGGAATTCTAAAATAAGTATTCTCCTCATTTTCTGTTGTTATTTTTCCTTTTGGAACTTTTTTTATTATCATATCTCTGTTTCCATCTTTTTGCAACATATTATTTATTTTCCAAACATTCTATTGAGATTTTTTTTCATTTATGCTGTCATATTTTGAATTCCAACAGCTGCTTTTGTTATCTAAATACCCTCTTTTTCCTCCAGGTTGCTTTCTTCTGTTTTTTCTCTTGGTTACCATATTTCATATTAGATGTTCCTCAAACATGTGGTGACCTCTGCCTCACATTTAAAGATGGGACAATAACAAGCTGATAAGAGCTCTGTGCATGTGGATGGGGCTCCTCAAATGTGCTATTTATTCCTATCGCGGTCAGGCTGTCCACTGCCTTGGATAACTGTCACCCTGCTTAGTTGGAGAAGCCTATGACCAGGTTACACATATGCTGACTCCTGAGCAAGGAGAAGGAAGTGGCCCTGAAAAGACCCAGAGGAGGAGTATTGCAGGCAGAAGAAAGAATGGCCTTGCAAAGACCCTGGGATGGCTAGCAGTCACTGCGGCTGGGAGGGGCTGAGGAAGACACAGGCCTCAGAAATTTAGCTCTTGTGGTATTATTTACAGGTTCACCTGATGTTCCTTTGACCAAGAAGCTAGATTCAGTGACTAAGCCGACTGCCTCACTGACCACACTGCACTCACCCTACTCCCTGGGACTGCACTGACTGCACCTGCCCTAGGCCTCAGGCTTTGACAAGCAGTGTTCTCTCTGGAATGCTCCTTTCTTACCTGCTTGTAAAGTTCAATCTTTTGTCCAAGACTTAGCTGAAATATTTCTTTTTGACAATTTTTTTTAATATAGGCATATACTATAAATTTTAGTGTATTTAAAGTAGATATAAATTCCAAGTGTTTAAGTAGGCATTTAATAAGACTTCTGAAAAAATAACTACAACAAAGGAAAATGCTATGTAAATGATGTTAAATTGCAAAACCTGTTTGGAAACTATAAAAAGAAACCTGGTATATAATATAGTGATGTCAAAGAGATTGTTTGGGGTTGATAATGCTTATCTCCCCATATCCATTGATTCCCAAATAAACATTTGGAGCAATGCACCTACCATAGTAAGTCCTACTTCAAGTCAAGTCCCCATCTTCTGACTAGGTAACTGCCCATAGCTTTTTTTATATAGGAAACTGGAGCTGCCACTGAGTCTGCATGGCATAAAACTTATGAAAGAATTTGTCTCAGCAAAAAACTCCACAGCATTTTCTGATAAAGAGGATTTAAAAACTTACCTACCAAAGCAGATTTTAATGGATAAATCTAGTTTTGTTTGGAAACAGATGATCCTAGAAAGTTTGCTTGCTGGTTTAAAGTTGTAGTTATTGTTTTTCTCTTACCTCATATTTTGTGTAAGGCCTTTATCTTGCCAAACAAGCTTTGCTGACCACGGTACATTTTAGCAATACAACTTTCACAACAGAAGAACAATTACTAAATTCCTAACCTTGTCCAGAGAAGCTTAGGAGGTGGGTGGGGCCAGCTTTGCAAGTGTAGAATAGGGATTTAGAAATGTGTATAATTTATATGACAGCCAACCCCCCAGCCTTCTTCTTTGAGTGTCCTTAAACAGTTCTTTTTTCCCCAAAGCATTAATAAGCACAGTAGAATAATTTTAAATGAAGGACAAATGAGGAAGCGAGTTTACCTTCTACCCAGTACAGCAAGTAACTCGGAAAACTCTCTTGCACATTTTGGTTCTCCTGAAGGATCTCTGAGACTGCATCACTCTGAAGCTCCTCTTCTCTGTAAATCACTGGTCCTTCCCTCCAGTCTCATTGCACCCCACAGATTCTGTACAGCCCCTCCTCTCCCTGTTTTCTTTATTATGGATAGCTTCTTTCTTCTATCCTAGGACACCCAGGTGCAGCCAGGAGAGGTATGCTCTTATCCCACCTGGAGTGCAGAAAACTTCTTTTTCCATGAAGCTCATCTCTTTGCAAAAGGATTAAGCCAAATGAGATGCTAAGATGGCTTTGAAGTGTGGTCTGTATGTAGAAGTGGACTAGGGAGATATCTGGAGAGAGGTTGAAACTTTCAGCAGGGAGATAAGCAATGTGACTGCGATGCTTACCTGAGTAGAAGCTGATATATCTGTGGAACATTCAGAGCAATAGAGAATCCGGTCTTAGCAAAAGAGTCCAGCTTGTTACTCTATCCGAACATCATGCAATCTTTTTTCCATGATTTGCATTTTAACAAAACTTTCTTGTGAACCTTTGAGCTGAATGCATATTTCTTAAGGGATGGAGTCAGAGTTTCTGCACCTCACTCAGTGATCAGGTTTGAATTCACTTGAGAGCATCAGGGAATTGGGGAAGCTGGAACAGAGAGCAGAGGGATGCCCAGTTAGGAAGGTGGACTTTCTTTCCTTTCCACTTGAGATCTAACTTCTCAGAGCCAGCAAAGAGGGTCAGCATGTTTGTTGTGAGCAAAGGAGTATCCCTGAAAGGAGTCACTCACACAGGTTTGTGTCTTTGTACACTGCCAGGTTTGTCAGGGGAGCTCTCCCCAGTAAGCCACTAGCATCACATGCAGGTTACACACAGAGAGGGGGAGCTCAGCTACAGAAGGGAGCACAGCAAGCATCCAGGGTTAAGTCCTGGCCACAGGCTCCATCCACTAATAGAGAGGGGGCGTTGGTCTCAAGCCAGGTGGCTACAGTGGTGGCACCCGTCTGGTGGAGTGGAAGTCCCACTGGACTCTGAGCATGACCCGTGGTACAGCTAAGCTCCAGCGCCAAATGGTTGGGGTTCTGAGTTCTTATAGCCCACAGTGGGCGGTGGTTCCAGTCATGTCAGTGTCCAGATGGAGTCCTTATCCAATGTCCAAACTTGTGGTTTTGGGTGTTCTGGGCCCCTCCCGAAGGTGTTCCCATTATACCCCATTACCTCAGTCTTGGGTATCTGCCACTTGACATAACTGTCATAGGTGACAGTGACTCCATATTGGACTGTCAAAAGGTGTCCCAAAAGTCCGATCTGCTCTTACTCTATACATTGTTAAATAACATTTAAGGAAAATTAGAATACTTAGTTTACTCGTCTTAAAATATTCTAAATTTGGCATTTTCACATGACATTCCTTTTTTATTGTTTTACTTTGATTGTTATTTATTGAATTACTTTTAGCAATTTCCATTTATCAACTCTCTGTGCTTTTTGTGCATTACTTAAATAGCTCTGAAATTATAACATATTGTGCTGAAAGAAAATGGCAATTTGAATTTGCCCATGTAATGAACATAAATTCCAAGGACAATAAATTGTCATAATCAATTGAGACCTCAGGAACATGGAAATTGAATAACTGGGGCTTTTCTGTGACATAGGCACTTTTGTGTTATACAGACATCTGAGTGCTAACATCAATTTGGAGATGAGCTACTTCTAAGAATACAGCATTTGCATGCTTTTAGTATATTTAAGCATATGACATTAATTTATAGGGAAAAAAGAAACAGTTCTATCTGTTTAAGGAACAGGCAAGGAAGGAAATGTGAATAAGTAATGTGAGTCAGAAAATTCCTTATTATCTTTATTAGTTTTTGTGTTCAAGAACATTCACTTAATGACCTCTTAGAATTTAAAATTCTTAGAGAACCTTTATCTGACCTTTTTTTTTTTTTTTCAGTGTAGCATCAAGCAGTTGAGTGAAGGAAATGAACACGTGCTGGGGATCTGACAATATTGCCATTTGCCTATTTTATTATGTTTTCTCTGGAAATCTTGATTATTACAAAAGCCTAACAATTTCATATTACTTTTGACCTTGAAATTAGATTTAAGTTTCAGTGTCCAGAATTCACAAACTATCAGCTAGAATATATGGAAATGTATTTCTTCATTGCTTCTTCAATTTTCACATTTTCCCCTGGAGGAGACATGCTTACCTAAGTGTTTTCATGGCTAAAGGACAAGCAGCCATTCTAACTTCTGGACACCTGTGTTTTCCATACGTTCACTGAGGGCGTGAATTGGTGGAACACCATGAGAGAAGCAGAGACCAAATGATGGTTCACCGGTGATGCATAAAATAAATCCTCACTACCTTTCATATTTAACCTTCAAGGGATCTGTTTACTCCATGATACAGGACAAGAAAAATATTTCAGTAGATTTTCACAGCATGGTCGCTGGACATTTTAATTGACTTGAAATCAGCAGATATGTGTTACACTCCTGACAACCTAATTTTCCAGCAGATCACTGAACATATGAAGCCAAGTTATTTCATTTTCAGATCAGAAACAAAACATGCTGACCCTTGTAGAGTTTTAATGAGATTCTAAGAAAATAATGACCATGTAAGTATTTTTAAATCTCTGGAGTATTCTGATACACAAAGGGTGCTATGTATTTGCTGTGTAAATATTTCTATTAACTAATTTACTTGACTAGTGAGTCATTAAATTTTAAAATATGATAAAGAGCTATAATTTCTTGAGTGTAGAAAGCATTATGACCTGCATTATTTGTCTTTAAATTTTTTGATTATATGTGTTACACTTGTAAAGCAATTAAAGGACACAGAAATATGTAGAGTGATTAGTGAAGTCTCTTTGTTACATAAAGGTTAATGACTGCTCTATTTTCTTGGTGAATTGAACTCCACAATTTTTTTTTAATTTTAATTGAGATTAACATAAACATTCAGTGTATAACTGAAATCTTCAGTGTCTAACTCAAAGTTTTACGCGTATACACATACCCATAGAAAAACCAAAAAGATCACTTTTCAGAAGTCTATGTTCTTTTTGAGTTGATATGCTCACCTCTCAATAATATGCAATATAGTGACTCCTTTCACCATCAACTAGACTGTTCTTGATTCACAAGTAAATGGGTTCATATCTGTGTATACCCTTTGGTTTCTGGCTTTTTACCACTCATTATTATGCCAGCGAGATTTATCTACGTTGCTGCATTCAGCATTAATTGATTTAAAAAAATGCTATATAGTATTTTATTGTATGAATATACTAGGATTTATTTATCTTTTATCCTGTTGATGGACATCTAGGCTATTTTCAGTTTTAGGAGTAAAGCTTCTATAAACATCCTGGTATTTGTGTTTTGATGGATATATGCACTCATGTCTATAGGGAGAATTATACTTTTCAATGCAAATATTTTTTTGGCAAAATTTGGCAAAACATTTTTTTAAATATTGTTACTCTGGCCTGCTTCTCATTTTACTGGTTTTCTTCTTCTGGAACTTATACTACAATGAGGTGGGAATTCTGCCTTTATTCCCATATTCTTTTATTTTAAATGTATGCTTTTCACTTCTTTATCCATTTGCACTGTCTTTTCAGAGAACTTTTTGATTTGATATTTCAGACCTCTGATCTTCAACTGTGTAAAATCTGCTATTTAGCATGCCTCTTTAATTCTTATTTCAGTAACTAAATTTTCAAGCTATCTATTTTTTTTCTCTGAAGGTTGTTCTTTTATCATTTTTAAAAATGTTTGCACTGTCTTCTTCAATATCTCTGAGAGTATTCGTTTTTCTGGCCTTAATATATATTTTCTTTCCTCTATTGATACTTTGTTAGTGATTTCATTGTTTTTCAGATTTATATGCCTATTTTATGTTGTTATTTCTCTTTAAATGTCTGTTGATTCTTGGTTATTGCTATTTGTAAATGAGGATCCTGACAGACTAGAATTAGTATTGGCCAGAGTGTATTTTCTCTGCCCAAGTGAGATGCTTTTCTCCTGGAAGCAAATGTGAATATAGTGATGGGTGGCAGGACCCCCAGCTCAGGTGGTTGAACGTGTCCATGTCTGTGTGTATTGGGGGATGAAGAGGGTGTTTCCCTAGAGATGAAACCGCCTTGACTTCTGAGTGGCCTCCTAGTGTCCGTGGTAGTTAGAAGTACCTGGGAGCATTTTCTTTTCTTCCTACTTTCCTGCCTGCTCTGCAGGTATCCATCTAATGCCAGATGTTCCAGTTTGGAAGCTACTCTCATGATTAATTCCTTAGGGTAGAACCAGGAGTCAACTGCTCTGCTTCTCAGCTACCTACCTGCAAGCTGCCCCCTGGCGATTCCTTTTCACGGCTCTTCTGCTTCAGTCATGTGTGAGGCCACTTTTGGATTCTGCTGTCAGCACTCAATTTTGGGCAGTGTCCTTATTTTCTTGTATGGTTTTCCTCTTGGATTGGCTCTCTTAGATTCCCTTGTCCTGATGTCATCTGCTTTACATTTTACAGAAAGTTGACTTTTCTTATCAATTGGTGATATGTTCCCAGGCTTTTAGCATTGCTAGAAATTTATTTTTATTTGTGTCATATCATTTTAATGGAACTTGAGGTTGAGGAGAGATAAACACTTGAGCCTAGTCATCTTGAACCACATATCTCTTATGTATTATTTCTAATAGTTCCACCCATCATATAACCTCTGAGAGATTAAATAACATACCAAAGTTTATATAACTGGCATGTGGAGAAGTCTGTCTGATTTCAAAACTTAAGTTCTTTTCAGTACCTCCACCTCAAAATAATGGAGAACCAAATGCTCAAAGGATCCAGTTAATGTGTTGTTTATTTAGAATTTAAAATTTTTATTTATCTTCTTATTTCAGTAACTTTGTGTTTAAAACTCGGCTTACACTGAGTAAAATATAATTGCAGACCATAGATCTGACAGCATGAGTGGACTAGTGTATTCACAGTGGTTTGATCATTAGAGGAAAGACACTAATTTAACACTCCATGTTCTATTTTTTGAGCTCATTTCTCATTATTGTAATAATATAAATAGCTCATTTCCCATTAAATATGATTTTAAATGTAATTCCATTTCAGGATAGAAAAAGGAAAGAAAGAAGGTTTTGTGGTGATTTTTTTTCAGGAATTTGTTTAAAATGATAAGGTTGGGATATTAGAAAGAGGACTCATAATAATGTTTAAGTAGGGAAGTGTATACAAAGTTGTTTATGTAGAATAACAATGTTTTTGACTATATTTTTTCTTTTTAAAAATTACAGTAATTGGAAAGCTAATTGGTAGTTTTATTTAAGCTTTGAATGTTGCTCACATTTTTTCTTTAAGCAAAAGACCCTATTTAAGAACTAATCACATCAAATATGCTTGTTTTATTATAGCTAGTCAAATAATAAAACTTTAATTTTATTTGTTAAAATATTAAAATTATGTTAGACATTCATTAACTGGTACACTATATTGTAACTTTTTAAAAAGTAACATTGGTTAATTAATTTCACTTAAACAAAGAACAGAGAAGCAAATAGACTTTTTATTAGTAATGCTGAAATCTGTGTTTTCAAAGGACAGGAGTTACAAGAGGGCAATGTCGCTGTAGTCTATTGGAGATTTGTTAAGTCATAGTTTTCATAATGTCAGTTTCTGGTGACCACTGATGGCGGCTGTAGTTACAGTGGGGCCACTGTTTGACAATGAGATCTGGGACACCGGGAGCTGCCCCTTTTTTTCTTATGCTAAACATGGACTCTGAGTCAAGTCTTTTTTTTTTCTTCCATGAATTTGATGTGACGGCATTATTGAAAAGGACATTTTTCCATGATAATTTTCACAGTTATTAATAAAACATCTCCTATTTCACAATATTTGAATAAATTTAATTAAACTTGATGCAATGACAACAATATAAAAAAGCAAGACTTTCCCCTGATGAGTCAGAAGTGAGTGATGGTAATCAGTCTGGATTGTGCTAAAAAGGAAATAATTCCAGGCAATGAGCTTGATGGCCCTTCCTCAGAAACTCTTGGTTTCCTTTCAATGAGATTTTAGTAGAAAATGCTGTTATGCAACCTCATCTTAATAACCAGTGACAGTAACTCACTGTGTCATAATTTGTCCATCATCTGACACATCTTGATGCAGATCAGCAAACTCGTAACTGCTTCTTCTAGACAAACTCTGATAACATGCCTTTCTGAATCCTAAACAACCCAATATGAACTCTCTAGCCTTCCACCTAGAAGGGATTATTTTCACTCAAAGGTCAATACAGTATATCTGGAAACAATTAATGAGTGCACATTATTAAATTATCTGTTCCTAATGATTATTCTATTAGCTGGAAAATGATTGTGGTAATTATGAGCAGAGCAGATATATGAGCTCATAACAATTGTGTGAATTCAAATTTTTACTCATGATCCCTCTCATAAAAAATTCCAAATGATTATTGAGTATGTATCACTTTCTATATTATTAGCATTTAGCAACTGTTTTGCATAGATATTAAGGAATCAAAATCAACTCAGAGTTCAGAAAGGTTGAATTCTCCAAAGCACACCGTGATGCCCCATAAAATGAATCCTTGGAGGTTTGATGTTCAATGGACATTGCTATTAATTCTGAAGCAAAATAATGAACTTAGAAAAGGAGTAAAATGCTGTTTTGGGAAATAGATAAAAAGGCAAATAAACACTAGACATTTAAAAAGCATTTTTTTATACTTCAAAAGTTATTCATATTTAACTTTTCCCTTCATTTGACATGACAACCTACACAAACTGCTGCAGAACCCCAGTGAACGGAACAGCCGTGGGAGCATCACACTGTTTATCATACACTTCCATAATTATTTAAATAATAAGGAAGCACTATTTATGAAACCTGGCTGGGCTCTGTTAGTGGGTGAAGAAAAATCTAACCCCTCTCCTGTTTATGCTAGACAGAGAACAGCTATTGTTTCTCTCATTTTATAGCTCTCATGAGTTTTTTGGAGGTATGGTCTTCAAAGATATTAAACAGCACCAACTGGACAGGAAATATTTCTAAAACTTTTGTTGTTGGTATGAATATATTTTGTTCATTACACAGCAACACCACACTTGCCTGTATGTACCTGGAAACTTGTGTGATCAGATCTCAATGATGCCGATGTAACAGATTAACTTTGACCCTTAAATCCTAGCAAAGAGGAGTTTGGTGGAGTAGCTATGTGAAGGATGGCATGGATACATCATCATCTGCAATATATTTGGGTTGCCTTGTTAAGTTTGGATGGAGACAGTAAGGTGTGTTGCTTCATTAGAAACTCAGCTGCATTGATTCCATTCGTGGAACATGAGAAGATGCACTGAAGGTTAGTCTGGCTGAATGTGAAAAGAATTGGACTTAAAAGATATCTCTTCACCATCTGACTTTGTCTATTCCTAGCCACCTCCCTTTTTTAAAAAATGAATTACTTAACATCTTAGCTTAAGTTTTATCCTTTTAGATGTCTCTCCTCAACATTCATTTAGAATATTTTAAAAGTTCTAATTTCTGATATAAAGTAACTCAAACATAACATAAAAATAATCATAATAATATTACTTTCATATTTGGGGACTTTGAAAGTTTTCACATTGCTTACTCCATAAACAAGCCCCTGTGCTTCAGGAGCTTCTAAACAACATCTGTCATCCCACAACCTTCCACATGTGCTGACCCAGTGGGAAAGATCTGTGTCAAGTCCTGGGCTTCTCTTCTTTAGTGTCTTCCTTTGCTAAAACTCAGATTAGGCAGGACTGACAAATCAAGTTCACCTGAGATAATAGCAAACCACATTCAGTGACACAAAAGCTATAATCATTGCAATAGTGGTTTGACTTAAAATCTGAAACTCTTAAATTTTGAAACACAATCAAGAAATGTGTATTCAAAATAGTTCTTCCTTAAAGCTTCTTGAACCCTTGCCAAAGAAATATAGGAAATGTGGAGAAGTTATGCTGAATAGACTAGCATCTTATAAATATTACAATATTTTCTGAATCAAAAATAATTCTAGTTTCTCCTCCATGTGTTCCTGCAAGACACAGCTTTTAGCCAATACTTTGGTGAGAACAATAAGTTCATTGGTCAAGGTTCTGTAATGGCTGCTTTCTAGAAGAGAAATAAGATTCCCTATCTTTTTTGTGCTATTAACTTATGCTTGTGACCAGTGTGAATTCCTCAGGCACTTCCTTACATTCTTAGCCATACACCTTTATGTACAGGTCACCGTGATTTGATCAACCCTGGAGCTTGGTCAGGGAGATCTTGTAACATAATTGCTTCTAATGGAAAGAATACAACATAATTGGGAACCTGTAATGACAGATGGCCTAGGGCATCAGCTTTCAATATTGTTTTTCTAGGCTTGTACATAAGCATGTAGTTGAGTGCACTTCACTAATCAAAACCCAGGAGCAGCATATGTGCTGTCCTAATTAACTGTGAAAAGGTAGTACACTCTTCCAGACATTCACATATGCTATAAAGCTTTGCTTCTCAAGCTGTGGTCCTTGCACCAGCAGCATACATCCCCTTAGAGCTTTCTGGAAATACAGACACTCAGGCCCAACTCTAGATATACTGAGTTAAAATCTGCATTTTAGCAAGGCCCCAGGTGATTTGTGTGAACATTAAAGTTTGAAAAACATGGTGCCATAAACGTTGCGTGTTTTAACCTTTCCTAGTTATGTCATTTTTTTGTTCTCTTTTCTTCCATAGTTTGATTTTTTTTTTTTTCCAATAATGATGAATCCTTAGACTTCTGATATCTAGGTGCTTTATTTCATTGGATGTTAAAATGTGGTCTTCTAGAAACCTTCTTTATCAAGGTTTCATAATATTTTAGTCATACTAGTCCAGACTATAGACCAGCTCTTCAACATACTCCTTGGTCTTTGAAAAATCACAGCACCTACCATCCAACATCTTGACATCTTGGTTCTACTTATACACTTTGACTTTTGGCCTTGACCTCTGTGGTTGAGATACATGAGAACACTGGTGTAGGTCTTTGTATAAATCCTGCAATTTGAGGAGATGTGAAGTAATCGGGATAAATTCCAGCCTATGCCATGTGTTACATTGTTCATATTGGCAACTGTATTTAAGTGACTCTGACCAAACTACATATATCTGCCATGCGTACAGTCATATATATGCACCAGGAGACCAGGAAAATGTTCCTAATGTATTTCAGCATGAAGGTTGTGGTAGGAGAAGGGAGAACTGGAATATGGAAGATCAACAGTTTTGTCTTTGGAGATACCCTGACACTTGAGGAATAGGAGAACTAGAGAAGGAGCTGGGGGATGGTGGACATGGTATTCTTTCTTCTTGAGTGAACTGTGGGCTGCTTGACAGAGGAACAGCACCATGTAGAGATGGAGTCACTGTGACCTTGTGGGAGGAACCTGGGAGAATTCAGTGACTTCATGCACCAGGATGAATGCCCTCCAGTTAATGATATTATAGCTCAGTCACTGTTGATTGTGGTGGTTTGAAGAAATTTGGCGTAATCAAGATGGTAATATGTTTCTAAAAACTGAGAAAAAGTTATCTAAGTCTAAACAGAACATGATACTCTAAGTTGAGTTTAAGCAACAGTGGCAAGATTTATAGTGCATTTATTATAGCTTGTGATAGTAAAACAAAGGCTTACGATAGAAACAGCAAGATCACAGCAATGGGAATAAGCCTAGCCTGGGCTGCCTGGATTCAGGAAGGAAAGTTATAGAGGCAAGAGGAGAGTCTTTAAAGCCCTCTGCTCCCCTGATTGCAAGTCTCATGGGAACCCTTAGAGTTTAGGAAAAAACAAAGCAAAGTACAGCCTAAGAGAAGGAAGGAGGTATTGTTTCAAGGGGGATGTGCTGGGCACAGATGCCCCTAAAGAGGCTGGTACACTGCCTCATTCAAGATCAGGTGGCTCAGCTTTGTCTCTGCAGAAGTCCTGCCCATCAAACCCAGGAGGAGAGCCAGGGCCCAGTGCTGCAGTGCCGTCACCCTGGCTCAGGAGGCTGACTTTGGGCAAGTTACTTACCTTCCCTGTGCCTCATTCCCCATCTGCATGTCTGCTGCTAAAACCGGATGGTGCCCAGGCCGATTGGAGCTGCGCTCCTGCGCACACGGCTGACACCCTGAGATGGACCTTTTTGGGTATCCCAATAATTACCTTGGGCTTGAGGAAAAGAGCAGGCTTTCTTTCAGACTATACAACTTCTGTCCTGGCTGTTTCCAGGCTTCCTGTCCTTATCCTGTCCCAGCTTTTCCCCAGCTTCTCCCAGTTTTGTTTCCTCCCCTTTGTGGTCACCGTTAGTGAAAGGCCTTCCTTTGCCCCATTTCCCCCTCCTCCCTCCTCCCTTAGTGGGGCGGACTCATCGAAGTGACATAAAGCATTTTTACTGCCTACTTGATGCCTAGAGTGACTGTGAAATTGTCTTTTCCTAGTTAATCCGGCTGGCTGGGTTGGCTCCCTTCCTTTTTGCTAATGTCTACCTGCTTACTCTAACAAGGAGATGGCATGTGTCCATAGTGCCATCACTAAGAATGGGGGCCACTTGCCCATGCACTTTATTGGGCCTTCCAAGGGTGCTCAGGCCTGCCCCGTACATACCTAGACCGCCTACCCTAATGATGAGGTCGAACAGACAGCACTTAGTTCATGGGTAACTCAGATACACAATCACTTGGTGACGCACAGCCTGTGTTCAGTACCCATCAGACCTTAGGAGGAAGCCAGAAACTAATCCCCAAAGGAAACAGGTGCTTATCAAAAAGGATGCTGTTTCATTTCCAAACTCCAGAGGCCTGTGCTGAGACTCTTTTCTCAGAACTTAATATAAGCCCCATAAATAATAATTCCAATCCACACAGACATTTTTAGCCTCTTCATACCTGCTGTGTCAAAAAGGTGAAAGCAAAGATGAGCAGGCGATGTTTCCACCCAGGCTGTAAGTGGGTCATAGTGGACCATTCAAATGTGATTTATAGATTTATAGTAACTCCAAAATTCTGAATGAGCCAGACTTAAAAAAAAAAAATTACAAGAGTTGGAGAGGAAAGGCACTGTGATTTATCTTTTATTTTGGAGAATTTCTCCCAAACCTGATTGTGTTAGTTTTCTATTGCTGTTGTAATACATTACTGGAAATTTAGAAGCTTAATATAACACAAATGCATTATAGTTCTGTTGGTCAGAAGTTCAACAAAGGTCTAACGCGGCTAAAACCAAGGTGTTGGCTCCAGGGTTGTATCTGTTTCGTTGCTCTTTTTAGCTTCTGGAAGGCTGCCCTCCTTTTGTGGTTCATGACCCCCTTGATCCATGCTCAAAGCCAGCAACATCATATCAATCTGACCTTCTACCATCGTTAAAATTTCCTCTGTCTCTAACTCAGCCAGAAAAAGTTCTCTGCTTTTAAGGACTCTTGTGATTACATTGGACCTGGTAGGATATCCTGGATAATCTCTCCATCTGAAGGTTCATATCCTTCATCGTGTCTTCAGAGTCCCTTTTGCCATGTAAAATAACATATTCACAGTTCCAGGGATTAGAGTGTAGATATCTTTGAGGGACAGAACATTATTCTGCCTACCATAGTGATTTTTCCTGACGGGGCTTCTAAGAGATAACTCCGTAGATCCACGTTTCAGATACCAGATGCTGCCTGGTTTCCGTCTATTCTGAAAGCTATTGTTCAGCCACTCCTTCAGTTTTATGAATTACCATCCACCATTCAATAAATTGCTTTTTTCTCCCTTAAATTAACTGGACTTAGTTTTATTTGCTTACCTAAGAAACTTATCACACAAGTTGGGAACAATGCTGGACTTGAAGAAAAAAAAGTGGCATCTCTACATTATTAAGATGAATTTGCAAAGTTTATAATGCAGATCAGGGCCGAGGAGGAACTGTGATTCACTATAGAAGGGTGGTGTGTAATAAACACGGGGAGACTCAACTAAGGTCAAATAAAAGCTAATGACCTTGGACTTAGTGGGGTGCTGAGGGAGGGGCAATAATCAGAGACTGAAAGAAAGCATGGGTATGGCATATTCAATTTTGTCCACGTGGGGACTTGAGAATCAAGAGGAATCTCCCACAATAGTAAGTTCGATGGCAGCTCTCTGTAAAAATGAGGGTTATAGATTTCTTTGATGCAGAAGAAGGTTATTCTAGAAATTGAAAACCAAAGGGGAAGAGCAAGACCTCTAGGTAAATAGGAGCTAACAGAAAATAAAGAAACAGGTTTCAGGCACACAGTTAGGATGTAGGGCTCAGTAATATTCTGGGCTTGGACTATAGTGAGAGGGGACTGCACAGTGGTGACAGGTAGGAGGTCTGGTTACTCTGCACATATACACAGAAGTGCCAGTATCGCCCCTGAAACATGAGACTCCAGATTTAGACTGAAAATGTAGATATCACTTCAAAATATGTTGATATCTGGGGTGAGGGTTATTATATTGACCTGATATTTTTCTCATGTACCCCACGAGAGGGTGGTTGAGTGGCTAACTTGCGAATAACTGTTCCCATAGGGATAAATTAAAGATAAATGATGTAAGTTAGAGAGCAGGCAAGAGACAAATTTCTTAAGACCTCACATCCCCTTGGACTCTGGTAGGTGGTTTTTAACAAAGCAGTTCATGAGAATAATATCCATAAGTACTTGGTTTATTTTAGTAACATCTTTTACTATATAATTTTTGATGGCAGAGAAATTCATTGTATACTCATTGAAATGATATGCTGTACATATTCCTTTTCCTTAGTGGGCAAGCCCATCTTGTTTAAACTGGGTCTGCTATTAACCATTTGCTTCACCTGGGTAGGGTACTTAGATTTTTCATTTAATATTTCACACTTGTAAACATAAAAGGTTATTAGATTGACTCCATGATTCATTCAGCCAATAAATGTTTATCAAGCATATGGCTAAGGATCAAAAGATTAAAAAAATGCATCTCTCTCCCTTTGTGATCAGACAAATAGAAATTTAATTTTGAACAGTGTGATTAATTTCTACATTCAGATGTACAGAGGGAGGTATTGGAGGGCTGGTGTAGCTGAGGAATGGAAGGGATGTGGAAAGAGGGTCTGTCCTCGAAGGCCTGCAGTACGTGTGGTGCCATGTCTGAGAATCGGGTGATGCTGGTCCCCTTTGGAAGGCTTGGCTCCATCCAGGAAGAGTAAATACTCCTGTGAAGCTGCAGCCTGACTGTGAGAAACCAAGTGATGCTACTGGGTGAGATGTGGGAAAGTAGCCTAGAAAAGCTGCTCAGCTACCATCCCCCCTCTGAAGACATCCAATGCAAGCATCTCCAAGTTCTAAACTCTGGAAGGAACCAAATCCACAAATCTATAGACAGATATGTCCACAGCCTCACCGCCTTCTGATTTCTTTCAAAGACTGACTCTTCATGGACGCCTCCTCCACCTATTTATTTAATTATTTCAACTGTTATCCTGCCTTCCTGATTTTACCAGCTCCTCTTATTATTTCCTACTCTTTTCTTTTTTTAATAGCATTTATCAATTCTAAAAATTTATATAATTTACATCTCTATCATATTCAATATTTATTAAGTATCTCCCCCACTGCCATGAAAAGCTCCATAAAGACAGGGATTTTCCTTTCTTTTTTCTGATTCATACTATACCAGTGCCTGGCACATAGCTAGTTCTCAATAAATATTTGTTGAATGAGCAACTACAGATAAATTCAAACCCCAAGACCATGCAGTATTTAAAGAATGGACATATGAGAACATCAGAGGCAGAGACCTGGAGGTAGGTGAACACACATCAAATTTGGGACTGTGATTGACCAGGGCAGTGTAGAGGAGCAGCGGCAGATTGAAAAGCAACCTAAGAAATTTGGACTTCACTTAAATTTGTGTATTTATGGATAATGAAGAATCTAAATAAGATTTGAAATCAATCTTCTGGTAAAAAATTGTGGAATAGTGGGCTCAATCTGAGCTCTCAGAGATCACTGCCAATGGTGAGGACCCTCCCTGGATTCTGAACATACCATAATCTTCTTACAGTGTTAGGTCAAAAGGAAAGAGGTGTAACTAAGAAGGTGAGAATATGACCCAGGGGATGCTACAAAATCAACAAAGTATTTAGGAGAAAGGAAAAAAATTGAAGTTATATCATCTTAGACAAAAATAAGTAAAGCAAAAGCAAAAAAATAATAATAATAAAGGAAAAAAAAGCACATAATTGAACAAAGAAGAAAAGGCCTTAAGGAATGCAGACTTTGATGGACAGTGTAACAGGAAATGAAAAATCTAGTGAAAAGGTTGGAAGATGTTTGACATTAACAGTACAACAAACCTATGAGGCAAATTTGATTAAAAATATTTTGAATGCCATTTTTATTCTGTTTTGTCATTATTTTCCACTATACTTACTGGAAAAAATGTCACTTTCCTTGTTCTGTATGTTATTGGAATTATAAAGCCCTGGGGTGACAAAACTCATTCCCTCCTCTCTTATTTGTTCAGTACAATGCAAACTCTACGTTGGCAACAAGCACAAAAGATCCTCTCACTAATTTTAAGTATGCCAACTGGAAAGACCTGGAATGATCTTGTAGATGGGTTATCTGCTTGGAATTCATAAACAGGTCAATGACCTTCTGAAATTTCATGGGACATTTTGGGAGTATCGGTGTACATTTTCTGAGGGAAGAGCTCACACTTTCCATTACAGTCTTGAAAGCATCTATGGTACCCAAGATGTTCCTGATTACTGGCGTGATCAACTGCCTCTACTTGCCTGGATGGAGGGGTTCCATGGACGCAGGGCTTTCAGTTTTAAAACTGGGAATCATCCTGGGCAAACTGGGACAAGTTGATCACCTAATGACTACTCCAATCCTTTTATATACATACTTGGAAACTTAAACCCGGAGGAGTGGTATGGATTTCCAGAGATTCCAAATTTGCTGGGAAGGCTGGGGCCTTGGGGTTCTGTCTTTTCCACGCAAATAGGTAATTCACAAGTCACAATCTCTGCCTCTCTATAGTCATGCCATTTCACCCGCTAAACTGTGGACTATGAAACAGTTACCATGGGCAAAATATGTGGTCTATATTTCACAATATAATTTCTCTCTATAAGACCATTTCTGTTCCATATATTCTCTGTATCAATACAGAACTACAAGTATTTAGGAGGAACTCTGGTATGAACAAATAGACATGGGAAAATACAGATTGAAAAGAAAGTTTTGGCAAGGTTCTACCCTGCCTACTTTTTCAAATCAGCCACCTAAGTATTAGTTTACTGCAAGGTTAACTACAGATGAACTAAAAAATGTGTCCTTCACTTTGCTATTAAAAAAGTTAAATACCTACTTTGATTAGATTTTCAACTACAATGTGAGTTTAAGAGTAAGTTTGAGCACCGTGCAATTTATTGCTGCTGATGGACTCATCGGCAATGGCATCCTCTAAATCATGTATAATAGGATCGAGTCTACGTTCTTCAACATGTGGTTTTCTTATTCGTAGAGAGGCTGTATCATGATAAATATTATCTTGGAGTAGTAGTTTGGTTGTTAGGCTGACATACATGTGACAGTACTGAGGTTTCAATTATCCACTTGCATCAATCAATCTCTTAGTTTTCAACACTGTTGCCTGCAGTAATGTCACAGCTTTTCTGTCAGACAGAAGAACTTTTCGGGAAATGTTATTCATTACAGCTGCAAATCTGTCACCGTGCCTGGCATGGCTTGTTAATGACAACATTTATTTCAAAGAGCCATGTTTCGCTTTGTTGCAGGAGAGTTGACTTTGTGATCGTAAAATATAATGAAATGCCAAGAAGATGAAGTGAACAAAGTTTTCCAAAAATATGCTAAACTGATCCAAATCTGTTTTTTTTTTAAAAAGGAGTACATTTGCATGCATATTTTTGTGCCCTTACTTGTATTTGTAAATGAGTACTCTTGGAAACAGGAGGGCTATGTTTGGCTGGCTGGAAAGAGATCCAAAGATTGTTCTTCCTCCATTGGTGGAGATAAAGTTTCAGGTGGACACAGATTAATTGGCTTGGCCTGAATGAAACAGAAAATGTTTAGTAATGTGGCATTTCCTTCTGAGAACCTAATAACAGTGCATAATAATGAGACATGAACACTAATATTCATACTAATTTGAGTGGTATTTTTAAAAATTGTGTGATTAAAAGGGATATAGGTTAGCGAGGTGAGTGAAAGAAAAAAATGGAAGAAAACTCAATTTAAACTGAGAAAGTTAATTTTGGGGTTTGTCAATAACTAGACTGACATGTAAGTGGCTCTGAAATAAAAATAGCACTGCTGATCGTAAAGCTGCTGTTTTGCAGGTAGATTGTGAGCCTGTTTCTCCATTCCTTGAGTCTGAGCTGGCCTCGTCACTTGTTTTGACCAATAGAATATGAGAGGCAAAGTTGAACTGGTTTTGAGTCTGGGCCTTAGGAGGTCTTGCACACTCCTTGCTCTCCCGAGCCCAGCCATCAACGGGCTGATCCGCAGGGGAGCTCATGTGATTCCAAGAAGAGCCTGAATGACTGTAGCCCAGCCGGCCCCATCTATCCGGGCAGCTGACCAGAGAGCCGAGTGAACCCAGCCGAGGTCAGCAGTCAGAGCAGAGGAGCTGCCAACCTACAGATTCATGAGTTAAATAAATTGTAGCTGCTCTAAGCTACTAATTTTCAGAATGTTTTATTACTCAGCTTCTTTGTTTGGAAGGTGAGGGTATTGAAGCAAATGGTCTTTCAGTTTGCTTCAAGGTCTATTTTTTTGTGGGTAGAGAGGACCAAGGTGAAAAGATGGTACAAGGAGATTAAGAGTGCAGGTATGATATAAAAATCCATAGTATCTTTGTGAGAAATTAAGATATTTATATACATAGAAATGCTATTGTCTATCTCATCCAAATTTCACCTGATTTCCTTTTCAGTGTATATCTCTTCATGTCACTTATTTTCTAAAACTCTTTATTGGTTTTCCTTTGCTTGTAGCATAAATTCTAAACTCTTCAGCAGGTGAATTTTTTCCTATAGTTTTATTGACATATAATTGATTTATAACATTGTATAAGTTAAGGTATACAACATAGAAACTTGATTTATGGGGCTGTCCATTTGGGATCCCTCTCACTGCAGCAGGAGCTTTATTGTCTCTCCTTCAGTAAACTTTTGCTTTCACTTAAGAAAAAAAAGAATTTGATATATGTATATATAGCAAAGCAGGTGAAAGTTTATGTACCTCTGAAATTCATATGTTAGAACCCTACTCCCCAGTGTGATAGTATTGGGGGAGGCTTTGGGAAGTAATTAGGATTAGGTGAGGTCATGAGGGTGGAGCTCTCATGAATGAGATTAGTGCCCTTAGAAGAGTTACAGAGAGCTTGATTTATCTCTTCACTCTTTAACATGTGAGGATACAAAAAAAAAAAAAAAAAGTCCAGTTGCAACCCAGAGGAGAACTGTTACCAGAACCCAACCATACTGGCATCCTGTTCTTGGACTTCCACCCTCCAGCACTGTGAGAAAAAAAATATCTATTTTTTATAAGCCACCCAGTTGATATGTCTTCTGTTATAGCAGCCTGAATGGACTAAATCATCAGGACATATAGACCCACTAGGACACTTGTTCATTTCTGAATATGCCAAGATTTGTCATCCTTTCCTGGCTTTGTGCATGCTTTTACATCTTCTCCAGGTGTACTCTTCCCCCCTCCTTCACCTCGTGCACAGCCACTCATTCTTCAAAGCTCACTTGAAATATCATCTCCTCTATGAAGTCCCTCTAAGTCTCCCAGTGCAGATATTTTTATATTGACATTTTTATTATGGCTTCTAATGCATTGGGCTTTTTGTCTATATGCTTATTTCTTCTTTTAGATTATGCAGCCTTGGGAGGCTTCAGATATCAGGGAGAACAAATAGTTATCATCTATACTGTCCTAGCATAAAGTTATGCATCTTAATTACATGGAAGAAAAGGGAAGGAATAATTGATTGCCTTTTAGATACTATCCAAGAAGCTTTCTAAGTTCAGTATAAATACAATTCATATACCATTTTTTCAATGATCTCACTGATTTGTCTTAAAATAAACACATTACTGGTGACAAATGCTGGGAACAAAGTAATAGCATATTAAAGGAGTAGTTCATTTAACATAAATAGGCTATTCCCCCATGCTCCCAGATCCTAAAGCACCAAATATTCTTCCTGTCAGTAGAAAAATATTAAAGACTAAAGGAAACCTAAAGGAGCAGCCTCATTCGTAGTAGTAACTGTTTACCTACAGAGAATACCTTGAAGCCATTTAAAGCTGGAAGATTATTATCGATCGATTTGTCATCATCCTAGAGCTTGAGTTACTGAAGCTCTTGAAACTTCCTTTGCAAATGTGGACAAGCTGCATAAGGGTTGCTTGCTAATTTTCTTGGGAGAAAAACAGGAACTCACTCTGTCTAGACATGCTGATTGTAATCCATCAAGCAATGATTAAAGAGTAATACTGTTCTTCATTATACAGAATGTTAAAGAGACCTTTGAATAACAATTAGAATTTTTGAAACACAAAACATAAAGGGTCCCAGCCCATAATATATTTTCTATGAAGAAAAGGTTTTATGGGAACTCATATGCAAAAGAAAAGTGAGTGTAAATTATTTTATTTTTAAGAAAAAGATAATGAAGTAACAATCATGATGTAAGAACCTGATTAAAAGGAATTTAAAATTAGATATTACATAATTCAATCTGAGGAACAATTTAAATCTAAATATTGTAAGTATAAAATCTTAATAGGTGTAAAAATATAATATAATAATATAATATATTAATATAATATAATAATATAATAAATATAATAAAAATATAATAATATAATATATAATATAATTCAACCCCAAGTGGATTAACTATACCATTCACTCCAGCACTGATATAGGTTTCATACAAATGTACAAATTTTATGTAATTATTACCTCATCTCTGAATCTATTTGTATATTTTTTTATATGTATTTCTTTGGTCACTTCTGCTGGGTTTTCATCTTTTGAGAGAGCGGAGTATTTCTTCTTCTCTGTCTTTATTGTCATCACAGCACAGTGAATGTCTCTTCAGCTCTAATCCATAGTGTATTGACTGAAGAAGGAATGCTAGAGAATGTAAATCAGTTTCTGTTATTCCTCACTCATATAATTTATAATTTTATGAAATGAAATTATCCCTACCAAATCTTGCTCAAATATCCTTCGCCATAAAAATTTCTCCTGTGCCCGGCCGGGCGTGGCTCAGCGGTTGAGCATCGACTTAGTATCCAGGCGATCGGGGTTCGATTCCCAGTCAGGGCACATGCCCGGGTTGCGGGCTTGATCAATGACTCTCTCATCATTGATGTTTCTATCTGTCTCTCTCCCTCTCCTTTCCTCTCTCTGACATCAATAAAGATCTATTTAAAAAAAAAAAAAAATTTCTCCTGTGTGTCTCTTGTCTATGTTAGTCAATCTCAGGTCCCTCAACTCAATACATTTGCCCTCTATGAATCTCCTCTGACTACTAATTTTTTTTTACCAAAGATTGTGTATTGCTATGTTTATTGTATTATTCTTTGTCTGCCATTATCTTAGCAAGTATTTATTTCTTCTTTCTTTCAATAGATTGGGAATCTCTTTATGGTAGAGAATGTCTTATTTATATATGTATAGCCTTCCTTCGTTTCCCTTATATGCCATAAATGGTGCTCAAAAAATTTATTGATTCTAAAAGTAAAGAGCAATAGCTGACCTATCAATTTTCCACTAACATTTTCATACATCCAACCATGTTTAGCTCTGCTAATCCTTTTCTGGTTGTCTGCCTTCCCCCAATATTTTTTGGGAATCAGTTTTATATTACCAGTATAAAATGAAAAATACTCCTATCCCTCAAAAATGTCCAGAAGCCTGTTGGGGATGCAAAAAGTCACAATAACAAACATAAGGATTAGATTATTAATGGAAAGCTTGGTTTTAAAAATATCCAACATATTTTAGTGAATGATACATTTGGGCTAATATGCACTCAGCGACACCAAGAGTAACACCCAGGATAAATGATTTGTTAGGGTCTCCTCTGTATACACCCAAGAGTCTGTTGGTTGATTCCACTGCTTCATGTTTGAGCATGCCTCACTTAAAGACAGGGGATGCATTCAGGATTTGACTGAATGACAGCTATCAACTGTCACCAGGCCATTTAAGAATGAAGTACACTTGCTGCCAACTGTCAGTGCCAGATGCAGTGGCAAATCACTTTACAGATTGCTGACAAATGGCATTGATTCAATTTCTGTAGAGCCTCAATAATTTACACTAATTAGGAATGGACCAGTCTGAAAAGTGAGACATCAGAGGTATTTAGGGAATATTTATAAGAAATGCAATTTCTTAAATTTTAGCTTCATAGAGTTGCAAAAACTTGGTTAGAAAAGTGTTTCAGGGGGCATCTGCATTGATGACCAGATGAATGAATGATTAGCATATTCACTGTGTGTTTATAAATAAATGGAGAAGTGAAGATGGAGAATTGACCAATATAACAGAACCAGAAATTTCAGTGACCCTCAATATCCTGAAATATTAATACAGTAAAATGAAATTCTTTAGGAATAAATATATGTTCTTTGAAAAACCTCAAACTCTTGGACATATGGAGGTTGAGTAAGCAACTGCTAGACAGTAACACTATTAACAAACAGATAAAAAGGCAAATATCCAAACAACAAAAACTGAGAGGTTTTCACAAACCTAAAGCTTAATATGAAGCAACAGTATCCTATATTGAAATAAATTGGAGAGTTATGTTAACAGAAGAGTAGCAAAGCACAAATAATAAGTTTAGTCTCGGCATTACTGAGACCTTGAAATTACAGTATTGTGTTCAGTTTTGGATACCACGAAGTAAAAGAGACACTGGCAGATGTGTGCAGGTCGAGGGGAAAATGACTATACTGTGAGAAGGCAGGAAACCAGGACCTACAATGCAGAAACTGAAGACATTCACTCTAGGCCAGGAGAACTTTTTGACGGCAATATCATGCACTCTCATGTGGGAGAGTTCATTAGATGTCGTGTCTTTGTCTCCATAAAGCACAACCAAGGCAAATGAGTACAAGTAAATGAAAGACAGATACTAGTAAAATATAAAGAACTTTCTAGCACCTTGAGCCATGTGAAATTAGAATGGAATGCCTTGGGGAATAGTGAATTGCCAAAGATTGGAGTGATTAAAGCAGGAATGCTGGAAGATATTAAAGAGAATGCTCACCCACGTACTTGGGTCCTTTCCAACGGTGAGACACAGTTATTTTAATATTCTCAAAGTCTTTATTAATTAATCAAACCCACATTTATTAAGTTCCTCTTTATCATTTTGTTTGTCCTGGCCATAAATTATAAACTTCAAGCTTTACATTTCAGCTTTTTCCTGATTTTTCTGCTAGCAGGCTTTTTGCAGTTTTCATCCCTCTTACATGAGCATGAGCCCCATGAACATTATTGGATCAGGCCTTCCTGACAGTACCTCTACCTGCGTCTGATGTCGGTTAATTTAGGAAAAAGTAGAAATCTCATATAAGACTCTGGTACTGCCCGGTGGCATGGCTCAGTGGTTGAGTGTCGACTGTGAACCAGGAGATCACGCTTCAATTCTCGGTCAGGACACTTGCCCAGGCTGGGGCACAATCCCCAGTAGGGAGCATGCAGGAGGCAGCCAACCAATCATTCTATCCCATCACCGATGTTTTTATCTCTCTTTCCTCTCCCTTCCTCTCTCTAAATCAATAATAAAAAAAAAAAAAGGACTCTGGTACCAACCTGCTTTTCAGTTCAGCTTTTCTCATAATGTTCTTCTTATTTTATTATTAAGGTGCTACTGAGTGGGAAAATGGTATAGTGGTTGAGTGTCAACTTTGGAGCCAGAATGGAGCTGGTTTAAATTCCTGTGACCTTGGACAAGTTACTTAAGATCTATGTACTTCTGTTTTTATTATCTCAGGTTGTGGTGATTATAAAATGACTTAATTTATGTAAATCATATTGAATCAAACTGTCACATGCTAAGTGTTAGATATTATTAGTATTATTTTGGACTCAGAAATTCAAATTTGGGTAGGAGAAACAATTACAGTTAGAAAAAAAAAGAGCTATTGTGGGTGTCATGTGGGAGGCCAGGGTTAGTTTATGAGGAAGGTGATACATGCTCTTACATTGTGAGCAGCAGTTTTTCAGGCAGACAAAGTGGGGTTGAGGAGCGAACATTGCTTCCAGGTAGGGTGGAAAATATGATAAAAAACGTGAAATGCAGAAGGAGAGGGCAGGTCAAGGTGAGGACACAGGCAGGAGGCTGATGGGAGCAGGAGAGGCCCCGAAGAGCCCTGGAGAGCTTGCTGCTTTACCACACTCTGTCTTTTGGGAGGTTGGTACTTAACTGTTCCAGCAGCACAGAAGAAAATCCTTGTAGAGCAGAGTTGGCAAATTTCCCCTGTTACAAGAAATGCAGTAATTACTTTAGGTTTTGCAGGCCACTTCATTATCTGTTTTATGTAATTTTTTCAACCACTAAAAATGTAAAAATTATTCTTAGTTTAAAGGTCACACATAAATAGGCCGTGGCTCAGATTTGCCGACCTCTGGTCTAGACCTTAGATTCAGCACAATTCCCCCGCCCTTAGAAAATTTGACTGCCGCAGAACGTATATGCCAGGAAATACTTCCAGCTGGGCCACGGGACAGGCAGGGCTGATGCTGAAAACCCAGGGCCCCTGAAGGGCGCTAGGCGGGGCCATAGCGATGCTGGGTGAGGTTCTGCTTGGGAAAGAGCTCTGACTGCAGCACCAAGGAGGGGCTAGGTTTGAAGGACGAAGCTGGGGCGGGGGGGCTCTGGATGACGTCACCAGCCAGTTCAAAGGAGTCAGTGCTCCTGGAACCTTGACCAGTGGGAAACAGGAGGTGTGAGGAACTAAGCAGATAAATCCCCTTCGCTCTTACGAGCACTATTCTGAGGGCATTTCTTAAATGTATTTTTTTTTTTTTTTTAAATATACCTTTATTGATTTCAGAGAGCGGAAAGGAGAGGGAGAGAGAGAGATAGAAACATCAATGATGAGAGAGTCACTGATCGAGCCCACAACCTGGGCATGTGCCCTGACCCGGAATCGAACCCCGATCGCCTGGATCCTAGATCGATGCTCAACCACTGAGCCGGGCATGAGGGCATTTCTTCTGTCATCCTTCCTGAAGGGTCCTGCTTGCCAAGTGAAAGCATCTGTGGAACAAACTGCTTTTTGTCTACATTGTTCATAAGGCTTTCACTTTTTCATCACTCTCCCTGGACTTGCATCACGCTCCTGAAATAATCTCTTTAAGCATTGCCTCAGCTCCCTTTTCTAGAACACCCAGGTTAAGGCACAGGTGGACAAGCAAAGAAGAGCTTGCAAAGAAATCTGAGAAAAAACACCATCAAGAAGGAAGGATTTGTATGGGGAGTCCTAGAGAGAATTTCAAAGAGGAAGTGATGGGTGGTGACAAATGCTACAGACAGGTTAAGAGAAGGCCAGGTGGCTGGGCAATTGGGAGGCCACTGATGGTCTTGCCAGAGCAGTTTCCTTGGTGAGGTGGGGACAGCCACATTGCAGGTTTACAAGTGAAAGCGAAGTGAGGAAACGAACAAGAACAGCACGTGGACTTGTCTTCATAAAACCTGGCTTTGAAGGAAAGGAGGAACAACGGGCAACACGTTCAAGGAAATGGAATACAGAGATATATTTTTGTTTGGAGTTTTTAATGGCCAAGAGTAAATGTGTTTATATATAAGGAGAGCAACACCACTAGGGAAATCATCCAACCAATTTTCAATCTATCAATGACCACCCAAAAGAGTAACATCTGTTCTCACCCTCACCCCTGAACTTTGTCATTTCCTACCACCTCTACCCTGCTTTATTTTTCCCACTACACTTCTCTAGATGCAAACTATAATATAATATAATATATATATATATATATATATATATATATATATATATATATATATATATATATAGTATATCTCTCCCCTCTCAAATGTAAGCTCCCTTGTGGGCAGAGACTCTTGCCTAGTTGTTTATCTCATTTATCTTTAATGCCTAGAAGAGTACCTGGCTTATGGGAGAGACACAAGTGCAATGAATGAATCTAACACATGTACTATTCTAGCAAATTTACTGACTTTTGAACTAGTGAAACATCTTACAAAGAAATAAGGTCAATTTTTTTAGGTAGAAATAACTAGGACAAAATGCTAAAATATTAAATGGGTATAAGATTTATGGAGCTAAGTCTGATCCATAGGATTATGAAAAATGAAGTCCAGTTTGCTAAAAAGATTTTTATAACCGTATATCATTGAAAATTAATGTTACCTTTTTGTATTCTGTATAACTTGGCTTATTTTGTGGCTCAAGTGTGTTTGCTACTCCAGTGTCTTTCAAACTCCTTCAAATGCAGAAGTCCACATGCCTAATTTTTAGCTAAGAAATTAAGGAATCACTAGTAATGTTGTATAGTTGGGAGAATGGGAGAGGCTGCTTTAAGGAGCACATGTACACATACTTTCTATCTTCAAAATTATTTTGCAAACTCTGCATTAAGAGCTCTGTTAAGCCTGGCCAGTGTGGCTCAGCAGTTGACCATCAACCCATGAACCAAAAGGTCATGGTTTGATTCCCGGTCAGGGCACATGCCCAGGTTGCAGGCTCTATCAATGACTCTCTCATCAATTAATGTTTCTCTCTCCCTCTCCCTTCCTCTCTCTGAAATCAATAAAGATATATTAAAGCAAAATTTTGTCTCAATTCCTCACCTAGAGGTAGCTGTTGATCATGACTTGGTGCATGTCTTTGTGGACTCTTAAATGCATTCACAACTACTTGCACTCCACATGTACGCAAACATACGCGAGTACCCATCCATATTCTAATACTAACAATGCTGTGATGTGAACTTTTTCACTTTTCTATTGTTTAGGAATAAAGAATGTGGGGAAGCCACAGCTTTTTACTGGAAGCCAGTGTTTAGAAAACATGCAACAGGCGAGAAGTATGGATGATCCTAATCAGAGGGAAAATTGTGTTACAATAGAAAGTTATTAATAGATTGGTAAATTTTTGGCAAGTGCCATTTCTAGGTGGTTCTCTAGGTAGTCATATATGTTAGGTGATATATTATTTAAAATTTTATGTTTTGCTGTGTAAAATAAAAAGGGTTAAAACATGACTTGGTCATTAGGAAAAGTGTATTTTGTTTAACAGGCTGTTTGGAAATATAGATATGGTGAAGGAGGAAAGATGGGCAAACCTGAAATTCTTGAGACTTTCAGAGAGAGAGGAAAGAGTCTACACAGAGGAAAAAGACCGAGTTCCAATTGGAAAAGATTTAGGTCAAAGGCATCAGGTTGGTGACAATCTGAGCGCTGACATGACTGTTGTTTCCTCCTGGCACTTTCACAGGCGGTGTAAATAAAGCAAACGCTTCCTTCTCATTGACCTATCTGGAAGAAATCCAGGATAGAAAGATGATGGAGTGCACGTAACCGAGCATTTTATCACATAAATCTCTCCGTGTCATCTTTTTAGGCCGTAAACTTCTTTGTTTTTAATGGGTGCCAAGAGATTCATTATAAGATTATACCATACTTTATTTTATTTATTTATTTATTTTTAATTTATCTTTGTTGAAAGGATTACAGATGTCTCCTTTCTTCCCCATTGGCACCGTCTACCCTGGCCCCGCCCGCGCCCCAGGCCTTCACCACACTATAATTCAAACTATTCTTGATAGTCTTTAAAAAGTGAGGTGGGCAGAATAATGGCCCTCCAAAGCTGTGTGCCTCCTAATCCTGGGAATTTGTGAATATGTTGGGTTACATGGCAAAGGGGAATTCAGCTGCAGATGAAATTAAGGTGGTTTATCAGCTAATATTAAAAGAGGGAGATAACCTTGGATTTTCAGGGTGAACCCAATGTAATCTCACAGGTCATTAAAAATGGGAAGTGAAGAGAGAGAGAGGAGGAAGCATGAGAAATGTACTTGGCCAGATGGTCTGAAGTTGCTGGTTTTGAAGATGGGGAAAGGGGACAGTGAGCCAAGGAAGCAGGCAGTCTCTAGAAGATGGCAAAGGCAAAGAAATGGATTCTCACCAGAGCCTCCAGACAGGACCCACAGTTTGTTCTTGGCCTCTTAAGAGCCATGTCAAATACCGACCTATAGAACTGTAAAATTATGAATCTGTGTTACTTTGCTGAAAACTAATACAAAGTATACTTTTAGCTACCTAGAGGCTTCCCAGACTTCAGTCTACGCCCACTCCAGTTCTCAGAGTAGTCTTTTAAAATGTAAATTGTTTCACTTCACAGGTTTTCTTGAAACTCTTAAGTGATTTTAAATTGCACTTAAGGATAAAATTTAAACTTTTTTCAAGGACCAAAGGCCCTACATGACCTAGTCTCTGCTTATACACTCTCCAGTACCCTTCAAACCATTCTTTTCTTCACTCTCTTATCCCGTCCCATCCACTGTTAAGTTCCTTCAGCAAGCCAAGTTCTTCATAATCGTAGGCGATAGGTGTAGTGGTTAAGCACACAGACTCTAGAACCAAAGTGCCTGAGTTTGAATCTTTGCTCCTCTGCTTACCAGCTGTGTAACCTTGGGCAAGTTGCATTACCTCTCTGTTTGTCTCTTTCCTCATCTGTAAAATGGGATTAAACATATATATTTTTTATATATTTGGAGGATGTGTAACAGCTCCTGGCACATAGTAAGCACTGAATAAGTGTTGCTATTATAATGTGTAGAAAGGCCTGTTCTTGGAGCACTTGCCTCCCTGCTCTTTGCATAGATGACTCATCTATCAGCCTCATCTCAAATGTCATCTCAGAGGGGCCTCCCCTGATCACCTGTACTCTGCCTCTCCTTCTTCATTCATTATCTATTCATTATTGAGTACCCTATTTCCTTCAAGGCACTTATTACTCTTTTAATTATTTCTGCATTTGCTTATGTATCAAATGTGCTTCTCCCTTTACATAGCAATTCCTGTGAGGGTGAGAGCCATGTCTGTTGTAAACTTTTCTGTGCCCTATCTGAGCATGTAGTTGGTATGAGGTGTTATAGGTTTCCTTGCTCTTCTTGGACAGAGCATGCTTATCTTTATCAACCCCTTTCACTTGGAAAGGGTCATGTTGTAGGTAATAGCAAAAGTGACATTTAATTGACAGCGTGAGACTCTCCTGGACTCTCTCCCATGTTGTGGAAAGTCTTAACCTAGCGTGTTGGGCTGAAGGTGCCACGACATGGAAGTGGCCTGAAATGCTGAGTGGCTGCAGAGAGGACAGCCTCCCTGAAGGTTTGAAGAGCTTCCATGTGAGAAAGAAATAATCTCTTGTTGGAATAAAACCCTATGTGCCGGAAGCCGTTCCATCCTGGCTGCTTGACACGGCCCTTCCAGGAGGAGACATCTGCCCAGCCAGTGCTCCATGTGACCTGGCGTGTGGCAGATCCCTCTTCCCATCCTTGTTCCCCTTTCTAACGCTCTGTGTCCCTACCCGAGTCACTGCACCAGGAAAGGGCATCGCCCCAGCTGGAAACTTTTCCCTAGCAGGGGAGTCAGATGGGACTGGAAAGGACAATGACTCGGTAAAAGCCCCAAGGAGCGTGGGAACATCATGTGCCACTGATGAGGAACTCAGGCTGTCAGCAGAGAGTTTAGGGCTTGTCAGGCCCACTACCGCAGGGAGTTCCCCACCGGGGAAAGGCCTGGGGCTGGGCCCCTGCTGACTCGGGGCGCAGGGCCATCCACAGGGAGCCCACCAGGGAGTTCCCACAAGGAATGGATTACTGGGGGAGGTTTATATTCATGGAAAACTCTGGGAATCCCCACAAGGAAAGAGCAGACTAGGAAAGAGATTATTTCAATACGCACCTGAAGCCTTATCATACGCAGAAAAATCACACACAGGACATTACAATGAGGACGGACCGCTGCGGGAATGTCAGCGGGGAGACTGAGGCTGGTGCCAGACAGGCGGGCAGTCAGCACAGCTACAATCACAGCAAGCTACAGACCCTCACTTAGGACTCGCATCACCTTCACATAAGAAAGCTGGCTGAGTTATTCTCCTTTCAGCTCTGTGGTAGAGCAATAAAATAGCAACTTCAGAATATAAAGAACAAACTAGAGATTAACCTGTAGAATAGCCTATAGAAATAGAAACAATAGGTAAGACTAAAAGTAACATACCTAAACAGATGTAAATTCTTTAGCAAAGGTCAGATAAGAAGGTATATTCATTAACTGTGAAAGGCCAAGACAGAAACCGGAACAAAGCATGATGTCATGTTGTCTAACCAGCAATAAAATCAAATAGTATAAATAAATACAGTTGTAACAAGACAATAAAAATAGAAGCTGATTCTCCTGATGCTCTGAACGCTGTCTGTATCCTTCCGTCATTTTTCACCGACACCGTCCATACCTTTGGGGACCCCCGGACCGCTGGGGCTGGCCCCCGGCACCTACGATGTGGGGAGGTTCATTTGTTATTGCAGCATAACCTAGTCATATCGAACTAGGGCCCACCCTTCTCCAGTGTGATCGCCTCTTAATTTAACTAATTACATCTGCAACAATCCAATTTCCAAGTAAGGTCACATTCTGAGGTGCTGCTGGTCAGGACTTCAGCATTTGAATTTGGAGAGACACAGTTCAACCCATAAAGTGATAACTATGTACACATACTGAATGGGTAAATAGATGAAGATTTTTCCCCCTGGTATCGTTTATCTCATAGTCTCTCTCATAACTGAAATGTTCAAAGAACATAAGTGTGTTCCTCCAGGTGTCAAAAACTTAGAAAAAAATTTAACCATTTATGAATGAAGGCTATTCTGACACCACACCCCCACAGCTGCTTGTTTCTGAAACTTTGTTTTTAACCCTTATGTTTAGTACAAATTGCCACCTCTTCCTCTATTCTTAATTCTTGTTTAATTTGCGCATTCTGAGCTGAAGAATGAGGGCTCCTGGATTTATTATTTACTAGGTGCCTAACTTTAGGCAAGTTATTCATATTTTTGAATTTCAGGTTTTATATCTACAATATGAAGACTGTAATACATCATAAAATTTCTGTAAAGATTTTTAAAAAGATAACAAATCTAGCACAGAAGTAGGCACATAATGGATATCTGAATGTTAGCTGTTGATAATAGTAACAATAACAATAATAATAATAACTACTAACATTTATTGAGTATATACTATGTGCTAGGAACTGTCCCAAGTGCTTCATAAATATTAGCTGGTTTAATCTTCCAATTCACTTAATGATATTGGTTCTGCTATTTCTCACAGCTTTTAGATGAAGCAGAGGCAGAGTGTGAGTAATATGCCCGAGGACACACAAATAGTAAGTGACAGAGCCGGGATTTGAACTCCTATAGTCTGGGTCTAAGGTAATGAAAAAGCAAGCTTATTAAAATTATATAGAAAAATATAGCAGAAAAAAATAAAAATAAAAAATAAAACAAAACTGAAGAACTCCTGAAACAGCTGCAGAAAACTTTGGAGGTAAAACACTTTTGAGACTGCCAAGGTTTTGTCCTCAGAGGAACTTTTTACTTCTATCCGAGTAGAGTTCTATGCTTTTGAAGTTTTGTTAACTAGAGCCATGACCTCAGGGGACATAGAATTTTTACTCTGTGCCTTTTTACTAAAAGTTTAAATCCAGCTCCATCTTCCTGACAGTTTCAGGCAGGAAGAATACATGGTGAGTCAGCAAATTAAAATCAAAGGAATTAACCATCCAGTTAACCATCCAGCCTCAGGCAGACTTGGAGATGATGCCTGACGGTGGGTCCCAAGGTCAGGTTTCTTCTTGCAGCCCCAGTGTCTGGTCAGCACTTGGTGAATGTTTTTTGAACTGATTTAAGCTGAAGTGTGTCTCTGTGACCTCCAATCAGTCCTGTCTCATCTCCCCCAAATTAACTGGGACCCAATCCTTCCTTATAATCTCAGTTTAAATCCCTGTTATTGGATAATAGTTGGCATCTCCTAAGCAATACAAACATTTTAACATGGAACTCTAGATTGGTGATTCTTAGCAAGGGACAATTTTCTCCCCCAAGAGACATTTGACACTATCTAGAGACACTTTTGGCTGTCATTATTGGGGGTGATGGATTGCTCTACCTAGTGGGTACAGGTTAGGGGTGCTGCTTAATCTTCTATAAGGCACAGAACTACCCTCTCCACTCCCTGCCTCAAACAAAGCTAAGAGTTGCGTGTCAAGAGTACACCCATATTTTGAAAATGGCTAGTGACTTCTTGAAAGCATAGTGCCGTGATATCCACGGTTTCTTTCTTGATAGGTCAGGCTTGGGGCAAATGGAAGAATATAAGTTCCTCTAAGGCCCATCCATTTGATCCATGTGTCAATTGGTAATTCATTTGAAAAACTGACAAGCTCTGGAGTGATTGTAATAGAATATGAGATAGTAGTATTAAAAGCAGTTAAAGATTTAAGCTTCTTAGGCAATATGGCTTGTGTTTATGTCTCTCCTGATCAACATCTAAATTGCGAAACTTTGGTAAATCTATTTACCTTCTCTGGGCTTTAGTCATTTTATTACTGAAATGCAGATAAGACTTCTACTTGATGTTGATGTGATAGCAGCAAGGATTAAATGGGCTAATATTTATGAAAGGCTTAGCAAATTAGAAGCACTGAGTAATGTTACCATATTAGTAATAATTGGAATGATTGCCATAATTAAAATAGTATGATGTATCAGAAGGAACAGAAAATCTACAGTTAGAAAATGTCAGTTTTCTCATATGTAACACTGGAATAATAAAGTTATAGGGGAGTATAAAAACTAATAATAATGACAGCAATAATGTTAACATGCATAACACATATGTAACAATATTGTTTGTTCTAGGTACTGTTTCAGATTTTTTGCAAGTTTTAACTGGTCTAATTCTCACAGCAGTTCTTTGATGTGGGTAATATTATTATCACTGTTTTTCAAAAGAAGATTTAAATCCATTGTAAATCCCACAATAATGTTGATTACTATTACTAGTCATACATTTCAAAGTTTTCTCCTTACATTATCTCTTCAGCTCCATGTGACATCCCATGACACCCTTAGATTGATATTTGATGTCCCTGCTTTAAAGGAATTTATACCAATCCTGTTGTCCACTGAAAGGTACATGTACTAATTATTTAATGTATGTGGACACTACCATTAATCTCCCGCCATTAATTTTCTTCCAAATGTCAGAACCAGAGCCAGCCCTTTACTGTCTTCCCCTGGTCCAGGCCCTGTTGAGACTGATGCTTCAGACGGTAAAGAGCCTTCCTGACAGAAAGCACACATAGGCCTCCCTGTCCCTTGCCATAGCTCACTCCAAATGGGTCTCGGGAAAGGACGTGAATAACAAGGGATTCTGCGAGCGTTTTTGTTATTTTGATCAGAAGGGTCAATACCCAACAAAGAATCTCACCCTCAAGCCTATTTCAGGTTTAACATTTTTAGAGAAGAAGGTGGGGAAAATAAATCTATGCCCCTGTCTCTCCCCCGCCCCCCTTGTGCTGTGGGTGGCGAACTGAGGTGACAGCTGATGCCTGGAACCTGGCTTCCTGGGACTGGAGCTGGGGACATACTCCTATCACATGGCTGCCACACCGCAGCTTCTGCTTTGATAGGTTGTTGAATTGCACTTCTGGAATTTGTTCTGTGGTGACTTCTGAGACTCAGCATGAAATTCTCTACCGGATCTGGGCAAATTCAGTCTAGAATCTAGAGGGAATGGAAAGAGGTTTTTCTTCCCCACTCTGCATGCCCAGGAGAAAGCATTGTTTACAGCCTCTTGGAAAGATGAGGGAACACTTACATTGATGTTATTTAAAAAGGATTGTGAATTAAATGATGGATGCTTGACCCAAGATGGGGAGAAAAATTTTATTTTGGCAACTTTTAACATTCTTTGGACACTCTACTTTGATAATATTTTCTTAATTGCTTACTGTTGCAATAATGCATTTCCTCCTCTCATTTTCTTATTCAAGTAGCAGCCATAGATTAGAAAATATTTCTGGGAATCTATATGCATTCTTATGTATTGTCTCTGGTTGTGGTTGATACTTTTAGCAAGATTTCTATTAGGAAAGGAAATATATTGAGATGAAAAGAAAGTATATAACTATAATATTCTCAAATCTAAAAGGCACATATGTTTTGTTCTAGTAAATATAAAAGTTCTTGTTCTTCCTCTGGTATATATTCAGTGCTGAATCTCTTTTTTTATTTGGAATGCTTCTCCCATTCACAAGACTGAAATTGTGCTAAAAAGGCATACATAGTGTTAAATAAATAATTTTAAAAAGCCCTTGTGAGGATTTTCCTTCTAGTTGGCTTTTCTTTAATTCTAAAAACATACTGATTTTCCAAATGTAACTAACAATTTTTTATAAATGTTTAAATGAGAGAGTTGATTTTTTTTCCTTTGAATTAATAGTGTCTATTGTCATTGTATGGTCTGCTGGTTTTAATAGTGATTTTCTGAACTCTATCTTTGGTGTGTAGATATTGTACAAGTGATTATTTTGCCTGTAATTTGTTCCAGATAATAATCCCTGATATCACACCAGGAAATGTCTGTGTAATGTAAATTTCAATGTTCAATTATTTATTGCATATAAATTTTCTATCAGAAGGGGATCAACACACTGATCCACTAATGCTGGTCTAATAGAAAGTTAATGGCTTATTCCAACTGATTTTGCAGGAACAAAGGGACACGCTAACCTTGATGACAGTGTGCAATTAGCCAAATGCCCAGGGAATAGGTTTTCTACAGTCCACATTAAGTCTGCGGAACTACAAAGGTAGCAACTTCTTTATAAGCCATATTCCTTATTGGATTATTACCTTTAAACCTGCAGAGAGATGGAGCTGAAAATCAGTAAAACCCTTGGGTGGATAGACATCTTCTGAGACAGGTTGTCTACTTAGTGAATGCCTAACACTAGGGTGCTGTTCAGGCCCAGGAAGAGTGTGTGAGAAGTCATTGCAGTACTTTCTTAGTTTGAAAATTAGATCTGAGAAGGCACCATCATGACTAGTGAGGCAGATCCAAATTATTGGCTCTTGAAAACAGATTTCAGCAATGACTCCACTTTCTTTTGGTAAATTAGAAAGCAAACAGCTATCCAGCCAGGACAGATTCTCTATAGCTTCTGCAGGATTTTGGCTATGACTCTGGCTTCATCAAAATTAAAACTAGACGCTCTTCAAAAGATACTATTAAGAGAAAGAAAGGCAAATTACAGACTGATACGTCATTTTTGCAAATCATCTTTCTTATAAAAGACTTGTATCCATAATATATAAAGAATGTTCAAAACTCAATAATAAAAAACAAAAATAATACAATATAGGCAAAAGATTGGAAGAGACACTTAATCAAAGTATATTTATGGATGGAAATAAGCATGAGAACATATTCAAATCAGTAGATTGTAGAGAAATGCAAATTAAAACCAGGGAACACCACTATATACCTATCAGAATGTATACAACATAAAAGACTGATCTAATAAGTTTTGTGAGGATGTGGAGCAACTACAATCATAAATTGTTATAGGAAATGTTAAATGAAGCAACTATTTTAGTAAACTGTTCTTAAATATTTGATCATGTGTATACCATGTCACAAGCTCTTCTACTCTTGAGTTTTTTATGCAAGAGAAATGAATGCATATGTCCACACAATAACTTATATGTGAGTATGATGGCAACTTTATTGGTAATAGTAAAAAACGGGGAACAGCCTAAATGTCTGTTCATCAAAAGGTGAATGGATAAATAAATTGTGATGTAGGCATATAATGTAATAATCAGCAATAAAAATGAATGAATGATTAATACACACAGTTAGCATTGGTGAATTTAAGTAAGAGAAGCCAGACAAGAAATAGTATATACAGTATGATTGATTCCATTCATATGACACTCTAGAAAATGCAAATTAATTCTGAGTAACGGAAAGAAGATCAGTGATTGTCTGGACACTGAAACTCAGGAAGGAACAGGAGATGGAAATATACAGGGGCACAAGGACACTTATTTGAGGTGATGGATATCTGGATTGTGGCTATGGTTTCACAGGTATACAGAGGATGCCAAAACTTACTAAATTGTACACTTTAAGCATGTGAAGTCTATTGTATGTGAATTATACAAACAGTAAAAAGTCTCTTAAAAAACTCATGCCCCTTCTTGAAGAAACAATTCAACAATATGTGATTTGGAAAAAAAAGTCTCCCACTTCATGGATTTTTTTCTTTATCTTACCAATTAGACATATGGCCATCTCTCTGTTTCTTACCGTATCTCTTTTGCATTATTTATTACTTTCTATCTTCTGTTTTAGTCACTGATATTCATTTGTTTAGTCTTTGACAAATACTCATTGACCATGTTCTCTGTGCCAGGTACTCTCCTAGCTTCTGGGGGTACATTAGTGATAAAAGAGACCCAGTGGCTTCCCTCATGAAGCTGATGTTCTAGAGGAACACAGACATTGATCAATTTTCAAACAAATTACTGAGACTGTTGCAGAAAGTGTTGTGAAAAGAGAAGTGAAGGCCCTACGAGAGGGTGTCACAGAGACCCGCCCTGGTCTGCGGGGTGCTGGAAGTCTTGCTTGAGGAAGTGACACTTGATGTAAACTCTTTGAGCAAAGGCATGGACTCCATTATGGACTCAAAGCACACTGCCTGTCTCCAGGAAGATGCTCTACATATGTTTTGGGATTAAGTGGGATATTTCCTTGTACTAAGCTTAATACTTTGTTAATAGTTTGTTTCTCCCCTTTTCAAGGTATCCTCTGAATATTTAGAGCACTATTTAACAAGTCAAAGCTGATTTAATCAGATTAAAATTATGTTTATCTCTTGACTTTGTTTGCATATCTTTTAAAATCTCATCTCTACTTTTTATCCAGCCCTTTTTATTTAATTCACCACAAACCCATGACAAAACTATAGGAACTGAAGACAAATGATTGAGGGGGAAATGTTCAGGCACTTACTGTATTAAGGAGAGTTTCTAAATTATATGTTCACTTTCCGTGTTGCACGGATTAATTCTTACTTATTTATATTTTGGAGACTGATATTTTCTTATCATGTAATGTGTTTGCCCCTAGAGTTGAAGTAAAGTGAGGCTGGAGAAGCAAAGTGCTCACAGTAGCTTATTCTCTCTGGATACCATTGTTCTTCCCAGACTCATACTTTTAAAAAAAAAAAAAAATGTCGTTATTGATTTCAGAGAGAGGAAGGGAGAGGAGAGGGGGAAAGAGAGAGAGATAGAAACATCAATGATGAGAGAATCATTGATCTGCTGCCTCTTGCACGCCCCCCACTGGGGATCAAAGCTCACAACCCGGGCATGTGCCCTGACCGGGAATCGAACCTCGATCTCCTGGGTCCTAGGTCAATGTTCAGCCACTGAACCACACTCTGCCGGCCTCAAACTCACACTTTGATGACCAGCTGCTATTTCCCCCGATAAATAGGCCTGCATTTGGAGGCTTGATAAAGCAGGTCTTGTATACAGTTTTTCTTACTTATCTATGTGGATTCATGTCAGGTGTTTTTCAAATAAATTTCAACTAATATTTCCTCCAGATCAATATTCTATCCAAAATGCGGGTTGTCTTTCACCTAACAGACAGGTAAATTTAAGGTGCTATCTTTTTGAAATGGCTGTTTATAAAATCAGAGCTAGCCCAGCCGGGCGTGGCTCAGCAGTTGAGTGTCGACCTAGGATCCAGGCGATCAGGGTTCGAGTCCCGGTCAGGGCACATGCCCGGGTTGCAGGCTTGATCCCCAGTCGGGGGCGTGTAGGAGGCGGCCAATCAATGACTCTCTCATCACTGATGTTTCTGTCTCTCTCTCTCCCTCTCCTTTCCTCTCTCTGAAATCAATAAAGATATAAAAAAAAAGTCAGCTAAATCTAGTTTAGATATGACAATATGTGTAATGACTTGTTTTGAAAATTGCTTCTAAAATGTTACTTTTTATTTTCTTTTGTATACATAGGCGCCTAGTCCCAAGCTATAACTCATTTGGAAGATCAGGTTAGAGCAGAATTTGCTCTGGAAACTCTGAAACAGCCTTCAGCCCAAAGCAATAAAAGCAGACTTCATCTAAAGATGGACATCAAGAAAAACAAGGCGCCTTATTTAATACTTTTCTGCACCAGAGCCTGGAGCAAGGTGAGATGAAATTAAGTGTTACTTCCATATTACCAAGGAGAGAGAGAAAAAAATCTTGGAAAAGGTGTAGGACCATCAAGGAGGTTGGAGGTGTGAAGCACTGGGTGGAATTTCTTTTAACCAACACACATTTTCTCTGCCTCTGCCTCCCTGAAGAGATTCTGACATGCTGGCCTAGAGCATATCCGCCTTATCTCCCTCACAAAACACTCACTCCCTTGCCCCCTTCAGCATCCTCTGTTGCTGAAAGAGATAACTTTCCTGACCTCATGCATGTCGGATGGTGGAAAAAAAAGACTAGGGAATCAACATAGAAGAATCAGAAATGTGTAACTCAGTGATCTCAGTGCTGCTGCAGATCACTGGGGAGCTTTGGAAACATGGTAATACCCCTCTCCCCCTGCCAGGAATTCTGATTAAATGTTCTGGAGTGGGTCCAAGTACTGGTACTTTTAGAAGTCCACTTGTGGTTTCCACTCTGCAGGCAGTGTTGAGAATCAATGTTATAAAACTCATCATTACTCTGCTATTCCTATTTTAAACAAAAGTTTTCATACTCTTTATGACCAGTACTCCTCTTCTAAATGTCTTCTCTCAGTTCTGCTCATTGATCAAATTCATACTATACCAAAGGAAAGGATATAGCAAACTGTTTGTCATCTCTATGGACACTGGCATAGCAATTGGCCTGATATTATTGCTGTGAGGCCAAAAACGTGACAAGCCAAGACACTACATCCCTCATTCACATCCTTGAAAGGGCTGCATCATGGCTTAGGGCTTTTCTCTGAACGGACAGTCCTCATGAAGGACCTTTGTTTATTGAAGAAAAATTACTTGAGAACTTGAGGTGGAGCTATCTATGACTTGTGCCCTACAAGGCTATATAGTCTTGGATGCTGATAGGATGCTCTTAGGCAAAAAAATATGCCCTCTTTTATACTTACCTCTGAGTTAGGAGTTGAGCACACTGAGCTTAGTGAAGCACAGTGGAGAGAGTAGTGGCAACCAGCTCAAAGGGATCACAGCATAGTGAGTGTGGAGAGCATTCGGTTGGAAAACCCAAGACCTGTGCTCTACTCATGGCTCTGGCACAAATGAACTTTGTTACTTTGAGAAGTTCCTTTGGCTTTTGGTGCTTTCTTTCCCTTCACCAAAGGGGCCTGGGATGGGATTCGATGATATCTAAGACTTTTTGTAGCTGTAATATTATGTAGTCCTTCAAGACGTATTGTCGAATGTTTATCTGTTGGTATAAGAGAGACATTGTAGAAAATAGACCCTCTCCACTTATTAAAAATGGTCATAGAATGTTAGAGCTGGAATTTAGCACATCGCATATTCAGTGAGCGCCCTTGTGAGTAAAGGACTGTGGAGGATGGCGAGTCGGGCATTGAAGGAAGGCAGCTGTGGTCCCTGCCTTTCCCAGATTGGCACCCGTGCAAGGGCCACGTGCATGGCTGATAGAATGCCAACACAGATGAGTGATTTTACAGAGTTCAAAGGTCAATGGGGCAATCAGAAGGAGAAATAAAGATAATTTAGCTCTATCGTGATTATTAAGAATGCATTTACAAAATCTGCTTTTATTCCTTAAAGGTGTTGGAAAACATTTGTGTGTGGTGGTGGACTCTCTTGGGACTTGTTTGTAAACCCTATGGGTTAGCTGGGAACCTATGTTGGCTGAGTGCTCAGTACATAGTACTCTTGACTGACTGTAGAATAGAAGTTATTGTCGGCATTGTTTTCAAACCTACTCTGTCCAAGAGCAGCATTAGCAGTGGCCTGGCACCCGCTGTATAGATTTGTCATCATGTTACAAGGAGCAAAGCCATTTGGCAGTGCCTCACTCCAGGTCTCTCTGCTGCACTGCACTGGATTCTCATATTAGAAGTGTACCATAATGCCAATGTGTTCCGACGGCACTTTCACAAGCCGTAATGAGGGTGCGGTGATCATCGGACTGGAGTCTGGATTTGCAGCCTCCTGTACCTCACACAGCTCCTCTCTCACTGAACGCTGGGGCCATAAGCTATGTCACTGGAGTGTGATGACAATGCCAGGAAGGATCATAAACAGAACGTACCTAAAGAAGCTGATGGTGCTTGTGAGTGCCAAGAGGAACAGATGGTACTGCAGAGGGTGTTTAGGAAGGCCATTAGGACAACTTAAGTTATCAGAAGACTGTGACAGGAGACTCATGAGGCACAACAGCAATAAGCTTAGTTGGGTACAAAGTCAAGGTAAAGATAACAAAAGCATATTTGTATTTGGGGTATGTGACAAAGTCGGGAACTAAAAAAATATATACATATTGCTTAAAAATGACATTTACTTAGGGCAAGAAGGAATATAGTTATAATTTGTTGGCATAGTAAGTCTCTTCTACTAGCAGAGGCCATCTAGTTTCCAGCACCACCACCACCACCATTTTCAACCCATGGGGATACCCAAGTATGGCCTGTAGGAAGGAACATTGACTGCAAAGCAGGTTTATTGTAAATAAGTACCCAGTGAAAGCTCACTTCTTTGCTGATGCCTGAGGCCCAGAGATCCGAGTACAGTGTCTGTACACTTGGATGATATTAGCTCCAGAGGCCAGAACCTGAATGTTACTGAGATTATAAACCAGAAATACGTAAGCAAATTTTGGAGGAATCAGAATCAGTTCTCCCACTTCTCAGGGCTTCAGGTAATCTCTCAGCCCAGGTTCTCTGAGACCCGCCCAACCCCCACCCAACTCATGCAGCAGAGAGGCATATACTGAGCACATGGCTGCACAGTAAAGGGACTGGTCCAATTTACTATGCAGTCTTTTTACTAAAAAATGACAACATTTACAGTGACACTAACTTTGAAATTAAGGAATCATAGAATGTTAGTGAATAGCTATTGTGAGCAAAGCCTGTGTGTAAAGGAGGCTATGGGGTTGAACATAAAAAGGAGCCAAATATGGGTCTCTGCCTTTCCCAATGCACACCCCATGGAAGGGCAGAAGGACCCATGTACATGGCCAGTAGAAGTAAACTCAGATGAATTATTTAATAGGGGTACAATGTTCAGTGGGGAAATAAGAGAGACAAAAGTATTCTAGGTCAAATTCTTCAATTAATGGAGAATGAGTGAGAGGCCTAGATAGTCACAGAGCAAACCAGTGGCAAAACTAGAACTGGAAACCATTTGCCTCAGGGGAATCTGCGAACATACCCATCACCCTCATCCTCTGACTTGGCACTGCAGCTTCCGAGCTTATAACACTCACCAAATTATAGCTTATGTTTGTATTAAATGCAGTCATGGTAAGTGGAAAATTTTTTGTTTGTGATTAAACTCATGTATCCCTTATTGAGTTTCCATCTGGAAGGGAAAACATGAAGCAAAACAAAACACAATTATATTATGTGATATAATCTCTGTCAGTTTATGGTCTACCCTGGCTCGTCCATATCTGAGGCTCATTTTCCCCCAACATGAGGAACCCAATTTGAACAGTTTACTTCATTTTAGAGAGAGCCTTTTTGCCCAGAGTGTCATCCCTGGACCAGAAATGTTAGCATCACCTGAGAGCTAGTAAAACATGCAGAAGCTCTGCTCTCCCTCAGACCCACTGAATTAGAATCTGTGTTTTAACAAAATCCCTTAATGATTTCTATGCATATTAAAGTTTTAGAAGCTCTGCCTCAGATTCTTCCCTGTCTCCAGATTTGTAGTTCCCAGTACTGACTTTATGTCTCCATCTGGCTGAATCAGAGGCAGCTTTTATCCCCCTGCAAATGGAATTTATGATCATTCTTCCCAAGTGCCTCTTCCTATATTTTGAACTCAGTTCATGGTGTCACGTCTCTACCCAATCTTGAGCTCCCAACACCAGGGTCATTTTCAACTCTCACCTTTCTCTGCACTTTTCACATCCATCAGATCCAAATGGAATTAATCCTACTCCGGAAATGCCTCTCTAACCTGCCTAGGCTTTCCTTATTACCTCTATTTCTTTGGTTCAGGAAGAAAGTCTTCCCAGGAACAAAGCCTTTTCAATGTCTCAACTAGTTCCCCTGCACACCACCACCACCACCAAGATTTTCAACCCATCCAATTTCCCTTTAAAAAGTATTTCCAGCCCAGCCAGCGTGGCTCAGCGGTTGAGTGTTGACCCATGAACCAGGAGGTCACAGTTCGATTCCTGGTCAGGTTACATGTCTGGGTTTCAGGCTTGATCCCCAGTAGGGGGCGTGCAGGAGGCAGCCCATCAATGACTCTCTCTTCACTGATGTTTTTATTTCTCTCTCCCTCTCACTTCCTTAAAACATATTTAAAAAACAGTATTTCCACTTTTTTCCAACTATGAGTCATCAGCCAAAACTGCTATAGGCATTTTGTGAAAGCTGTGGTTAACGTCTGTTTTTTCTAGCAGTACACACATATATACTCTCTACTTCAGCCTCTCATGCCCCTAGCTGCCTCTTTGTAGAGCCTATCCTTCTACCTATCTATGCAACTTTTCAGAAATTTAAGACCCAAGTTAGTGGAAAAACAGTTGCCCAATTATTACACTGCAAATTGCAAAATTATTTCTTTTGCTTTAAAATAATCAGAGCATTTTAGCTAAGGTTGTGCCATCATATTAATAGAAATAAACTGTTCACTTCTGACCTTGGTAGTTTAAAAATATATTTTATTTTTTAACCAACAAAAGAACCCCAAAACAAACAAACAAACAAACAAGCCCAATCAAGCACTTTGATGTTTTCCATTTGGAAGAGAATCTGTTATTAAAAATTACTCAGACAATAGCATTTTTAAGATAAAGTTTTCATTTAATAAAATTTAATACTACTATATGGAAATGATGGCTTACTTATAAGGGCAATACATTTAGCACTTTGTTTCTAAATAAATGGTAAAACATCTGCTATATTAATGTTCCTGCTTTAAATTTTAATGTTACTCCTAAAATTGGAAGGCAAAAACAGCAATAGAGTTCACTGGGAAATCTTGGTAGCTCTTGCATGAATTATGCTCTTTCTTGCTATGATTCACTCTTAGTTTTCAGTTGAATCTTTCTGTGTGAAACGCACTGGAGGAATTATGTTGACTACATTCCAGACTTCAGAGGAAGACAAAGCAGCCACGATTTTCTTTACTTGACATGTCAAGGATTTTATCCCCTCTGTCTGACCTTTTTGCCTTTTCCCTATAAGTCATGCCTACAGTTCTTAAGAGGAATGACAACATTGGTTTATTTTCCTTGCTTTATGAGATCTGCTTTAAAATGGTTCTTTTGTTGCTCAAGTTTGGTGCCTATTTATTTATTTAATGAAAAACTGCCCCCTTTAGTGTGACATACACATATTAATGTTTAATGCAGTGAACATGAAAAATATATCAAAGGTACTGCTTGTGATAAAGCCTGAATCAGAGCCTGATCTGCTCAATATGGACACTAATGACTCCGCGGTGGTTTTGCGAGGCCAGAGTGCTTGCTCCACAAGATTTTTAGCCCCGAGCTGAAAACCTTGGCCAAATGAGTTCATCACATCCCTTAGGATTTATTATATTAGGCTGGCTGACAACGAGTAAGGGACAGATTTGTTCAGACCAACAAGGGCACCCTGTTCCAATGCAGTGAAAAGTAGCCAACACTCCCGACTTCACATCTCCATTGCCATTTGGCAGAGCTTTTTACGCTTAAAACCTAAATGAAATTCCAAGCTGCGGCTATGCATTCATTTTGTAACTGAAAAAATACTTTCGTGTCCTTTCCCTTCCCTGTAATAATGCCCTTTATTTGTATAGCAATTTGCGATCTGCACAGCTTTCACTTCCGTTATCCCTTGTAAGCCCCCCGATAACCCTGGTAGTTATTGTCTTATCGGTCCCGTTTTTACAGATAATAGAGTTGACGCTCAAAGAGCATAAGTGATTGTCCAAGGTCACACAGGTGGTAATTGAAATCAGAACTCAAACCCAGGTCTTTTGACTCCAACTATAGCTAAGGGCTCTTTTGACTATAGACCATTTTACAATAGTCTGGGATATCTTGACCTTACAAATTGTAAAGGTTTTCAGAATTTCTTTAGAACGTGGTTTGAAACACAGGCACATTTGTAACGAGTGTTTTCCTTTCAACTCGAGCGAACAGTGAGTCATTTCACTGTTTTCCCTTAGAGCATTCTCATTTTTCATTCTATACACAACACGCAGTGTTCATTACTTTTGATGGTACTTTGAGAAAACTTGTTTTTAATATTAAATACTTCACTGGTGAATATTCAAAGAGCTTATGGCTGGCTCCGTAGATAGACTGCTGTGTGACCTTGATAAGGTTACTTAACCTTTTTTATGTCTCTATAAATTTAGGGTGAAATCTTTCTCTTACTTGGCAATTGCAATGCATAATTAATTAGTGCTAGTAGAGTGAAATCAAAGGCTCTGCCACTGAAAGCAAGGAAAGGGCAGCACACAGCCTTAGCCCAGGTATAGTCGCTGGTGCTATGAGCCCATGACTGCACATTTGGAGTGGAGGTCAGTTTGCTGTCATTGGTGACAGTGGGTATCGCAGCACAGAATTGGGGCTATTTCTTTTAACCACCATTTTGCCCTTTCCAATGCAACGCAGCCCAACACAGAAACATTCTTAAGGGGTGATTGTAAGATTTTTCTTTGTGCTCAGCTCCTCACCAACCTCTTCCACGTGTTTGTATTTTATATACGGTATACTTTTTGGAAAAAATATCTCCTCTGAAGGGTATATTTGCAGTTTTTGCTGTTAATTTCTCATTTTTTTCTTGATTTTTTGAGTCCTTTTGTTGATGGTTTTATAGTGGTGGTATAGGTTGTATAAGTTACTGTTTTTGAAACACCTTAATTAAAGAGTTCTCTGCAGACAGAGTCTGTCCCATTGTGGAAATGATTCTCATCTAGTGCCATGGTTTCAAATGCCACATAAACACTGCAACTCTCAGAGGCAAAGCTCTAGCCTTGACTTCTCTGGTGAATATCAGACTCATATATACTATTACTTTGTGACATTTCTTTTGGAGATTTAATAAGCATTTAAACCTTAAAATGTCCAAACTGAAATTTTTATTTCTGTCACTGATCCTACTATAGTCTTCTTTGACTCAGAAAGTAGCAACTCCAGCCTGCTTGGATGGGCTTAGGGAAAAAACTTGGAGGAATCATTGATTTCTCCTTCTCTCCCACTCCCACATCCAATCTATCAGGAAATTCTGTTTGTTCTACCTTTGAAATATATCCATATGCTCTACTTCCATCATTCCCACACTATGCTAAGCAGTTATCACCGCTCTTTAATTACTGCAATAGCCTCAGACTGGCCTGCCTGCTTCCCTTATGTCTCAGCAGTCTGATTGGTGCTTCAATATACAAGTCATATGATATAACTCCTCAGTTCAAGGTCCTCCAAAGGCCTCTACTCTTATTTAATGTAAAATTCAAAACCGCCCTACAGTCTACATAGTTTAGGTCCTGCTCTGTCTGACTTCCTCTTCTAGCTTCTACCTTCATTTTGATCATTGTGCTCCAGTCACACTGTCCTTCAAGCTGTCCTTCAATCACACCAGGCATACTTGGCCCCAGGGCCTTTGCACTGGGTATGCTTTCAGTCTACCATGCTCTTCTCTGAGACATCTTTATCACTCATGCATTCACTTCATTCTAATCTCTCATCTGTGAGGCCAGAGAGGCCTATTCCTGACCATCTATATCCTACCTAACAGAGAACTCCTTCCAACTGTTCTTATCTAGTTCTTTTTAAAAAAATATGTCTTTATTGATTTCAGAGAGAGGAAGTGAGAGGGAAAGAGAGAGAAAGAAACATCAATGATGAGAGAGTCATTGATTGGCTGCCTCCTGCATGCCCCCTACTGGAGATTGAGCCTGCAACCCGGGCATGTGCCCTGACTGGGAATCAAACCATGTGCCCTGACTGGGAATGCTCAACCACTGAGCCACGCTGGCTGGGCACTTATCTAGCTCTTTACCTGTTTCACTTTTCTTTATAGAACTTATCACCACTTGGTGTGTGTATCTGTGTGTGTGTGTGGGTGTGTGTACAAGAACAGTGCCTAGCAAATAGTAAATCCTTAGTAAATATTTGTTGAATAAATAAAATGATTTATCAAAATGCATATTTTCAATTAAATTTTAAAAATGTATCATTAGAAAAGACACATTTGCCAATCTTAATGTGATGTTCTATGAGCTAGATTCTTTTTATTTGGATTGGACTGAGCAAAATCATAGAGATCCAGTAAACTGCATTCATTTCCTTAAAATAGTTTTCCTCTCTCATCCAGATGCCACTTAAGGTTAATTTGAGAATCTGGGTCTGTATCTGAGGAAGCTAATCTTACTACTTAAATCAGAATACCTAGGAGCACTGAGCTCACTCCATTAGTACTGACAGATTTTCAGAACAGTAGCTTCTTCTGAGAGAATAATATTCATACCAGGAAACTGTCAATTTTGCATCTAAGATAACAAGTGGAAACTACTCCTTAGTTCTGAATATTGCAGAAATCTCATGTTTTAGAAATATATTTGATTTTTTACATTCATTTTCAATGAGATCTCTTAGCTCATTATTTCTACCTTAACTTGATGTTCAATAGCTGTTTCTCACATTTGCTTAATTAGAATTTCTCTTTGATCATCCTACTTCGTGGCGTCAATAATCTAGTAAACATAGATGAGGAGTGTTATGTGTTTTGTATGAATGCTGATACTAATGCAGGCTGATTGCAGTCTGGCTCATATAAATCAAAGAGCTGCAAAATGCGCTATATATCAATGTTGGTAAGTTTGCTATTATTGTTATCATGGATATAAACCTTGCTCAAGAAACCCAGGAGTGGAAGAAATAATAATATTTCTTATTTTTAAAAATCAATTTAAACTTATCTCAGAGCTCCCTTCTTGCTTAGCTAGCAGGAAATTCAATCTTGTCATTGTTGTTCATCCCCTCACCTCAGAGAGAATTGTTCCAAAGTTCTCAGGTTTTCCCCAGAGTCAAAGCACTAAGCTGGGTCCATTAGTCAATGGCAGTTAGTCAAACACTGGTTACTGATAGAACCTGAGCTTTCTTTCTGGTTGGGTTGCCTTGCTGCCTCTATGCCATTCTTGGGGCAGAGAACTCTGGGGAGACTGGGAGCCCATGTGCCTAGAGTGCAACCTTCCTGTGTAATAAAACATAAGAAGAGTCCTCTCCACTGAAGTTCTGGTATTTTATCAGTTAGAGCTCAGAGTTTCTGGAACAAAATTAGCTCTAGGCAGTTTAAGCAAAATAGATACATTATATGGCAATAAGTAGCTTATAGAATTTCCAGAGGGGCCAGGAAAATGAATTTGGATGCTTTGCAGCCAGATAAATGCCCAACCACATAATGGGACCCTTCTAACAGGACAGAGAGACACTATTAGGCTATAGTGTTTTTTACTGTTTCCTGGTGGTATAATTACCTTTGGGGGCACATATACTGGTTGACATTAGGGAAACTTTTTAATAGTTTATTTGCATCTATCTATATTAATGAACCTCGAGCAGGATTGAGGCTCTATTCCTGCTGATTTTCTAGGCACCCTCAGAAAATGGTTTGTTCTATGCCATCAAAGGTAACTACCTATTTGGGAGGGGAATAGAAAAGTCTCTGAGAAATATAGTCATATTAGGTTTACTTAGTAATGTGCCTCAAGTCAAGCCAACTGAAACCTTAGTGTTGCCTTTAGTGATAGAAACAAAATGACTATCTTATGCAGATGCTCTTTATCACTGCATGGACAATTCCAAATAACTCTATTTCACGGTTCAGTTCCCAGAGTCATCTGAGGGAATATTTTGCAGCTAGCTGATCTTGGTTGGCCAATCAGCTTGAAGTCTGTTCAAGAACAATGTGCTCTAGTAGCCATAAGACCTTTTAAAGGTTGAAGCCCCTGATTTGTAGCTACCACCCTTAGGAATTTTCAGACCAATTTTCTGCCTTCTGGAAAGCTGTGGCTTTAATAGAAGTTTTCATTACCTTACAGGTCCAAAGTGGTTTCCTTAGGAAGGCCTTGGCCTTATCTTCAGATCATCTTGGAGTTTCCATCCTGTAGAGATGAAATGAAAAGGGCACTTTACATAGTTTTCTATGAAAAAAAATACCAGCTTTTCCACATGAGAACTTATTATCAAGACAACATGAATCACTTTTGAAATAACACAGAATATATATGCTTCAGGCACTTGCCATTCAGCCAACAGCTGTGGTTTCTTTTTCTTTTTGTTTGCTTTCTTTTTCTGCTGCATAGTGTTTGAAACAAATTTAAATTAGTTGCTAAACCTTGGGCATTGAGAAATTTTACACAGAAATCTCGACTTGGGTTTTCTCTTGAGAATTTGGTTGCTTCTGCAGTAGCATTGAGGTCGCATTGCATCTGGCACAGAAGAAGGAACCGAGTAGCTGACAGCTGAGGAGCTTCGATGAGGTTCTGGCCTGGTTCACCTCTAGCCTCATGGCTTCTTACCATAGTTCTCCCAGCTCTCACTCTGTTACCTGCAACTTCTGTTTTTTATTTTTGTTTTTGTTTTTTAAATCATGGATGTCAAAATGTGCATATCTGTATTTTTCTAGGGACAAGATTTATAGCTTTCATTCAGTTTTCATGGAAGCTTAAGAACAGTTACTTTGCATGCTCTAAGTCTTTCTTCCCCCCATATTTTAATGATCAAATGATGTATGTGTTTCATTGGAAATGTTTTAAGTGGTTCTTAGGATTTAGGTATAATATAAATAATGTAATAGAAATAATGCTAATAATAGATAATATAAAAAGACTATCATCTGGAAGCAGGTTGATCTCAAAGCGTGTTCTAGTCTTATTCCACATCTGTACATCTCAGAGCTCTCAGATTCGCCCTGAGACACTGGTGATGAATTGTAGAACCTGCAGTTCAGCATCACTCGCTTTTGTTCGTGTTGACTTGGGGCTGAGGTTCCTGATAGCCTAGCACTCTTCACTGTAACAAACTGTCCAGACTTGAGTGCTAAAGGGAGGAAGGCAAAACTCTCTTGAGGGAGCCTATCTGTCGCTGACCAGCCAGGCATAAAGCAGGGCTTAAAAATAGAGAACTGAGGAGGCTAACAGTGAATATATACTTCACAGAACACCCGGCAGGGAAAGGCTACAGGGAATCCAAGTCCGGTGAAGAATACCACTTCCCACTGTCTCTCACAGCACTTGCCATTGACTTTTCTCAGGCGCTGCATCGTCTTCCTCAGCTATGTATGTGCTTTTCCTCTTCAGAACCCCATAATGTGCAGAACAATCTTTTACTTAGAATTTCTAAGTGGTAAAGAAATTAAGGCATTATAATGTCTTGCTTATATAGCAATATACAGATCCTCAAAAAGACCTCCAGAAAAAGGCATTGGTTTGTCTAGAGGAAAATATACTGTGATTTGTATCCCCCCTTTACTCATATTAGAAGCTTCTGAGTGACTCAGTTTTCCCCAGGAGTGAACACTTGGGGTCCATGGTAAATAATCTGGAATTGTGCCAAATTCCTGATCCAAATGTAGCCCCAGGATACCAACATAGCAGCTTCGTGCATTGTGCTTATGGAACGGAAATCCATAGAGTTGTACAGAGAGAGAATGAGCTGGTAAGCCCTGTGGTATATTTTTGGCAAACAGTAACCCTAGAAGAAATATTTTCAGAGAAAAAAATGATAAAATATGACACTTTTAAACAAATTAGCACCCAAACTTAATTATTTTATTATTTTAATTTTTTTAGCTTTGTTAAATTCTGGTTTTATTTTTTTGGCAGAGGGTCTGATTCAATGTTATAAATATAGTGATAACTGGGATTGGAATAAGTGTCGGGTCAGAAAGTGGGGCTTCTTTATGATGACTTATGCTTAAGGGGAAGTCACTCCACTTCAAATTCTCTGGCACCATGTACAAAGACCTGACTCTAAGAGGGTGGGAAATGATTATTTTGCTTTTCAAAATGGATAAAGAAAGGTTGGGCAAGGCAGCAGAGCAAGTGCCCTGGGGTGCAGAAAGGGTGGCTGTAGGCTGAGGCAGGGGGTGGGAACTCTCAGGCTCCTAGCCAGGGACAGAGCTAGTACACTACCTGGCGCAGGCTTGATGTGGAGTTGAGCAGAGAGCTCAGTGGATGCATTCTTTCACATTTTCTCTGTCACTGCTGCTTTCTTACTTGGCCCTGTGTCCAGCACCAGGATGCAGGGGAAACTGTCCTGTCTTTCCTCTGTGAATGCAGCTCAGTTCCTACTATCAAGCACCAGAATCAATTCTAGGGTGTGATGCAATGAACTTGACTGGCTTCAATAGTACTAGCGACAGCTCTGACATTTAGATAAGTATGAGATTTTTCTTACCATCTTAAAAATGTTTTTTATAGAATTGAAAATTATCCATATAAGGTAATCTTCTTTTGGTTTGTTTTATCATTATCAGGATAAAAATGCATATATATCATATAGAGATGAACAGAGGATAGAAAGAAACTAGAAATTAGATCTGTTTTCCAGTCCTATTTGGCTACTGCATTAGGCCTTTTTAATTGTTAGTGAATGTGTGCATGGGGGGTATTGTTAAAATGCAGATTCTAATTCGGGAGGTCTGCGGTGGGGCCTGAGATTCTGTATCTAACAAGCTGCGGGATGATGCCTCTGCCGGTGGCCCCCAGCTCACACTTAGAGCTGCATGATCTGAGTCAAACGCTGACTGACTTGTGTTAAGCTGCCACTTCAGTTCCCTCAGATCTCAGGTAGACTGTCACCTCCCCCTCCTTTTCTTCCCTGGCCATGCTAGCTAAAATGCTAATTCCCCCTGTCATTTTGTCCCCTGAATCACCTTCTTTGCATTTACTTCATAAATACTGACGTGTGTGTGTGTGTGTGTGTGTGTGTGTGTATAGTTTCTCTTCCCAGTACATTATAGGCTCTCTGAGGGCAATGACTTTATCTATTTTACTTTATTATTGTTTCCTCATGATATGAAGGAGTGCCTCATGTGTAGAGGAGCATAACATTGAGTGAGTGAATGAATGAATGGATAGACAAGAGAATGAATGAATTTTCTTTCCATCACAGAATGTGTGACACCTTCCTTGGAGTCTATGGCCTTTTGAATGCTAAACTGTCCCACCTTTGGACTAAGTATCGGCAAGAGCAGGGTGGGTCATATCTAGATCTCACTTGTCACAGATTTGATGGAGACTAAAGGGAGTCTGCAACTCTGACTGGCCTGGTTCTTGATATTTTACAATTTCCAAATCATTGTAATAAAACTAATCAGAGTACAATCTTGCCCAGGGATATCAAGATTCTTCATTTTTCTAGGTTTTAAAAGGCATAGTTTTTCTGGATTAGATGGGTAATTCAAGCTGGTTTAGGAATCCTTCTTCCAAATCATATCAGCTAGTACCAGAAGATGGAAACCCTCCTGCCTTTTTTGCTTATATTTATCCTGTCTCAACTTAGAATAAATATTTTAAGGACACATAGAGTCACAGTTCCAAACAAGGAACGCTCCCAAGGACACATTCCTAATTGCAACTCTTAAGAGTGGAAGCTATAGTAAGCAGATGTCAACCAGAATTATAAGGTGCATTTTGTAACACACCAGAACAGGCAAATCAAGGAATTATTGTTTGATTCTGGGTAGAAAGGAGGCAGAAGGGCCTATGGGAATGTCTCTGCCACATCACTATGAATAATGGTAACTTTCATCAGAATTGGTCATTCTCAAATTTTACTTATGAAATCATTTGTGTGAACACATTTTAAAATAAAATTTTCATTGTTTTCAGGACTTTGTATTTTAAAGTGTTCCCCCAATAAATGTCCTGTCTTCTCTGTGTAGCACACAGCAGAAGGCGATAAATGCAAAGGAGCCTTAGATGACAAAGAGGATGACTTTCTGCACTATTCTAACTCCAAATTTAAAACTAATCATTTTAATTAAATTAATCACACTATAAACTGCTAGAAAGAAAATATGAGATTTGAATTAGTCTTTGTTCTTGCCCTTGCTAAGGGCAAAAAAGAGAATGTTTTTTTATTTCAGCTAGAATCTATGATTTAGGTAAATTAGCAAAGCAGTAATTTTCATCAGACTTTTGTTTCCTTTCTTCAATTCCATAGCATATCTGCTAATATTCTCACTTGCAGAAATGCAAGTCAGGGTTTGTGGATGGTTGCTTCTGCAACAGACGGCCCTGATCCATCAGTGACAAGAAAGTAGCTCTCATTTCCAGTTGTTTTTTTGTTTTGTTATTTGAGATCACTGCAGGAAAGTAAAAAAAGAGAACCACAGTGAGAATGCAGGCAAATGAGGGGCTGCTAGGGGGCATTTTCTCTCCTCTGAGACTCTCTTTAAGCCACAGGCACTGGGGAGCCCTACCAGATGAACCTCCTGGATCTATTCGTATGGAAGTTTATTCTACATGCCGGATTATAAAATTCCCACACGTAGAGCTTTGTTGCCTACAAATCTGAAGTAGAGATGACATGATATTGACTTTTCTCATTTGCATTTGTTGAGAAATGGGTAAACAGATATCATACTCTCATAAAATGAGCACTCTACCAAGCACAGTCACATTTCATATCTATGAAAAAATTATTATTAATGGGAGAAATTAAAGATGTTGAAGATAACAAGGTGATAAATAGATTAATAAGCTTCTTCCATTGTGAAAGTCATCCAGGTTGTAGACTCGTGTGGAGTGAGTCCCCTCTAATGCAGGGGGGCCCAGACAATGTCATTGAAGAAAACAGTGATGTTGGTAAGATCAAGCACACACGCATACATACAGACAGGCATATAAAGCATTTTTCAAAAGTCATAACGACAAAACTTTTGTTCCATTGATTCAATTTTCAAAAAACTATCTTCTTAGGTTCCAACTATTATTGTAAGAACACAGCTATTGGGCTTTACCAGTGGTTGCACCTTCAGTCATATAATAAAAATTGCATAAAATGAAATAAAGAATTTTCCCCAAATATTTAAAGGCCATTTATCTTTCTGGCTCACTTCATATAGTTGAAAGAAACCTGACAGGAAGAGTGCTTTCCCTGAGATGCTTGGCTAATAAAGCTTTACTCTGGTAGTGATAGTTATACAGTCTTGTCCAAGGAGCATAAACCTTACTATGCCAACCAGGACTGAATAGCTCCTGAGATTTTAAAGGTATGGTGACAGCTCGGCTGGTGTGGCTCAGTTGGTTGAACACTATCCCATGACCCAGGAGATCCCTGGTTCAGTTCCCGGTCAAGGCACATGCCCAGGTTTCAGGCTCCATACTCGGTAGGGGGCCTGCAGGAGGCAGCAGATGGATATTTCTATCTTTCTTTCCATCTTCCTTCCCCTCTCTGAAATCAATAAAAACACACTTTTAAAAAGGTGTGGTGACAGGTCATTACCATATGAGGGCTTGTGGTCACAAGGAAGGGACTCTACTATTGGTGAAATAAATTTGGTCATAATATTGGAATACCATTAACTAGTAGATGACCACCAGTCAGCAACAGTGCAAAAAAGAATTGTGTAATTTATTTCTTGCTGTTGACTAAAATGGCTACACTATTTCATTTGTTATTTGGTTCAGGGTCTGACCAGCCTGTTCCCCACAATGGCACCCTCTTGAAGAGGAGCAGAGGTGGTTTTGAAGTATTTTTCTTCAACATGGTGACACATGTTTCTGTATGGACATGTTTTCTTACACTGAGTTTACAGAAAACATGGCTAATATTTGGGTTACACAGAATGGTAAATAAATGAAAATGTCCTTTTAGCAGAATGAAAAGACATCCTATTAGGTTGTTTTCATTAAATGGCCAAAATCAAGTGTCACATCTGGCCTATTGTTCAGTCACTTTCCAGTCAGGGTTCCTAAGTGATTCCTTAATGCCATGAGATGCATGTTGAGAGGGCTCCTTTTCACTCTTCTGTGGCCTCCCCTCTCAAATTGACATTACACAGTGCACATAACTGTCACTGTCACAGCATGAACTGCATATTTTGGGCAAAACCTTTTTTATATGGATGTCAGATAGCCTAGCCAGTACTACATGTTCAGAATTCAGATCTTGTATTTTAGAAAAAAATTTTTCCCTACTTGGTTGTATTGTTTCTTTAAGATTTGCTATTAAGCCATCTTCAAGCCCTATAATTAGTGAGTTTTTGGTGAAGGCTAATATAAATAATTTTATTTGATAGCAAATCAACAATGATGGCTTGGCTAGGGAATTTTCATTATTTTAACATCTTAGGATCCAAGACTTTTTACTTGCCATTAATTTATATATTTTGTGTGTGTAATGTAGTGTGATATATATTATCATGCTTATATAGAAAATGGGTCAAAGATATTTATATAGAGACATGCAAACACATATACGTATTTCGACCATTTTCTATATAAACATCTTTTATTCTCTTCTTTCTTATAACAGCAAATGTCTGTATTAAGCATATTATCTTCACTCAGTCTAGGAAAAGTCATATGCCTTTAAGATATATAATCAGTTATCATATAATCAGTTAGGTGCTTTGAGGATAATTTTAAAAATCTTTCTACGTTAAAGGTCAAAGTTTAGCCCACCAAGTAACCAAACTCAGAAATGTTGGCAACTACATTAACTAGGTCTTTGTTCCAGGTCTAATATATGATCGTGCAACATCAGTCCTAGAGGTAAGAAAAAAAAATCCTGCCACTGGCATTAACCTTGGGAAAGTCATTTGACATCTTTGAGTTTTATTTATAATGTCTATAAAATGTTGGGTTTGGAAAAGTTAAAGGTAATATTCTGAAAAATAAGCATTAACTATTTAAAAAATATTTATAAAAGAAATCCAGGAAAGAAAAAAGTTGACTTCTTAAAGCTTTTTATTCAAACCTAGGGTGGGAATTTTTATTCAGGTAGAATTTCCTTTTGTGGAGGAAATCACTAGTTCAAGGACCTTTTTCCCCCACCCAAGCTGCCCTTGAAAGGACTGACTGGTAGAGGGCGTCACAGGCAAGAAGAGGCGTGGTCCAGGACATGGATGCCCCTGCGGTCAGTGTGATGGAGCCAGGCGTGTTAAAACATAAGTGGCAGGTAGCGGGGGGAGTGTGGGCAAGCACTGGGTGTCTAGGACGCACACCTTGGCTTGCTGACCGTAGCAGGAAGAGGAAGCTTCACAGACACACAGAGCAACACCTAGAATCCGAAATCAGACCACATTCTGCATCGCAGTCGGGCTGACACATGCAGTAACACAGAAGTAGCATCAGATATTAAAGACTAAGTTATGATAACATAATAGGCGCTAAACTAGGGTGGCAGGACAGTACCAGTCACAGCTCCAGACTTGATGGGACTCCAGGCAGACTATGAAGGTTGTTGCTGAGGAAGGGAAAGATAAAAACCTTCTTTACAAATCTGTGAGCTTCCCTGTGATGCAGGTTGACTGTGGGCCCTGCATATCACCTTTGCAGCCCTGGCACCTGCCCCAGTGCCTGACATTCAGTACGTGCCTAACAAACAAATGTTGCTAAAAGAAATATCAATTTATGGATTCAGGTGAATGGCATGAATTTGATCTTGATAAATCAGAGCCATAGAGGCAGATCACATTTGATATTCTGAAAAGTTTTGAAAAAACATAAGAGATTTTAAAACAGATGACACCCTCCAAAAAATCTGAGAGCAAAACAAATTTCTTTTTGTCAAACAATATTTTTAGAGTAATTGCAATTTAAAACTTAAAATTTATTCTTATGTTAAAATTTGGGGCTCTGAATGTAATAATATGTATAGGCATAAAAAGAAAAAATTAATTACAAATAGAAAATTTAAGGATATTATTTATTTTTAACATAATATGTATAATAATTGTCACCAAGTTCAAATGTTCTATTGAAATTAGAGTACTAAAGGCAAAGGCGTGTTCTCTCAGTTCTGAGTCCTTGGGAGAAGGAAACCTGGTCTACATATAGCCTAGTTCCATCTTGTGTCTTTAACTTTTATCTACAGTATTTACTACTTTTTGCCCTTTCTTCTAATTGGGCCTGTTTATCATGTATGATGTTTCTTTATGGTTTATTTAGTGGCTGTGGTGAGGCCTGTTAGGAGTATTTGGTTGGTTTGTTTAGCATACTTTTGGAAAGAGAAAAGCAGATATTCCAACATACAGTTACCAGTAAAAAAAGGTGGTTATCACAAAATATTTTTTCTTAAAGTGTGGGTTTTCCCTTAATGATTTTGCTTTTTTAGAAAGTCATAGCTATAAACAATAAGATAAATGAACTTTGTTCAGATGATTCTGTAGGGGTTCCTATTTCTAATGCTTTCTAATATGAATTGAACATCACAGGCACAGGGAAAGGAAATTCGCACTTCTACCTCTCCTTCTATTTGTAGTATGGTTACATTAATCTTGTTAGCTCATAAATAGTCATACAATGGGATCAACTGACGGAGTAGTAAATATCACCGATTACTTCCTTCAGCATGACCAAGCGCTGTGCGAGGTGCCGGGGAAGCACAGGCAATGCTCGCTGAGTCCAGGACCCTAACAGATACTGATAAAGCCAGAGGACCTGTGCACGGGTCTCCTTGGCCCAAGCTTACTCATTTTGATTTCATTTCTGTTTTATTCCTTTTCACTTTATTTGCTTCCCCACCTTCAATTTCCTCATCTGTAAAATACTAAATTTACAATAGAGTTCCAGTTTTAGCTGGAACATCCTGTAATTCCATAAATCTGGAATTTCAATTCACACACAGTTTTTATTGCCTTTTAAATTCTTTTTTATTATTATATTATTATTATTATTTTACCAAAGGCTTTGACATTCTTCATTATTTATCCTACTAATTCATTTCCTTCTTATAAAAGTAGAAGTGTTGACCCTTTCAAGGTAACTAGGTACAAGCTTGCTCAACTAGTCTCTCAGCAAATACGTACCAAATGTCTATTGATGTGCAGCTCTGTACTCTGTTCTTTGGGGGGTATGGAAAGCAAACAGTTCACAATGACAAGGAACTTATATTTCAGTCCTGTGGATGCCATTCTTTTAAAGATGCAGATCCCCTTTTCCCCCTCTTTGAAAACAATTAGTGTTTATTGACACACTCTGTGCCAGGTGCATACATTCACTAGCTCCACGCTAAGTTCTTAATATGAATTATCATATGTTTATGATTTGCAGTTTAAAAAAATGTGTCATATCCATTTTCTAAAACTGTGGTAAAATAGATATAGAATGTTAATTTTCAAACATTTTTAAGTGTACAATTCAGCGGAATTAATTTCATTCACAATGTTGTACAACCATCACTACTATCTAAATGAAATTTTCTTCTACCCCAAGTTTTCATGAACCCAAACAGAAACTCTGTTCTCATTAAGTTACTACCCCCTACCCCCTTCAAGCTCCTGGGAGTTTATAATCTACTTTCTGCTTCTGCATTTGCCTATTCTAGGCATTTCAGATAAGTGGAAACATAGAACATTTGCCCTTTTCTATCTGGCTTATTTCACTTAGCATACTCTTCAAGGTTCACTGATATTAAGGTTCACTGATATTATAGCATATATTGGAACTTTATGTTTTTCATGTCTGAATAATATTTCATCATATGTAATCCATTTATCTGTTGATGGTCATTTGGGCTGTTTCCACTCTTTTCTGATTTGGTCAGTCTTCCAGTTTTTTCCATCGCAGATCTACTTCTTGTCCTGATATTCTCATATCTTCCTAGTGCTAAGTGCTGAAATGAAGCTATCTTTTCTCCATATTTGCCTTTATCTTTATCCTATTCAGAACTAGCTTTTTAAATGACCCCTTTATTCCTGTTTTATTTTCTCTTTTTGCTAATCACTATCATAGCATATGTATAACTGTTTTTTTCAGAAGGAATAATTTTAGTGTGTCACTGTGTTTATACAGGCACCTTGATGATTAAGTATCAAGGATGCATGTATCAAAGCCATGATTATGATTCACTTGAGTTGAATTTCTTCTAGAATTTACTGAAGTGAAATATGAGTGTAATTTTTTTTTCTCAACTCATAATCATTTCCCCCCAAATAATAAAGGGAAATATAGGATATTTATATAGTTTACTGAAATATTAGCATCAACCCTTAGAGTAATAGCTTAATCTCATTGCTATGTTTATTTTATTATAAGTATGCTTTAACATTTTATGAGATTATTCTAAATATGATATATTTATTAAATCAAATTGAGACAGGAATGACTAAGGCTGTGTCCATGTAGGAAATTCTTCCACTAAATTTAAAGATTTCTTTTACTGCTCAGATATTAGTGAATTGGGGTTAGAAAATAAGTATTCCATATAGTTGATTCGCAGGAGAAAAAATAGTTTAGACCAGGAACATTGATGAATTAAATTTAACGCGTATGTTTGTGGCAATAATGATGGAGTGTCAAGGTCTCTAAGATGCCACATGCTAGCTATTTTTCATTCTCTTTAATTTAAGCATGAAGGCTTAAAAAGCCATGGGCAAGCTGCTTCAAAGAAAAGAACATCACTGCTAAACCAAAGCTAATGCAACGTTATTTGAAAACTAGAGAGGTTTTCTTTTTTAGCACATAATAATGGGGGAACACAGAGTTTTTATGTAAGAATATATCAGCTTCTCTATAAAGGATTTTCCCCTCCTTACTATTCATATCAAGAACACCCAATTCATTTTTTAGTCAGTGCACAACTGTTAACGCTTTGTAGATGATGTGGTCATATGAAAGTATGGTGAAAAAAATGATATTAAAATAATTCTATGTTAACAAGAACAGGCTGAATTCCTCTATTTCCATTTATTTTGTGTATTGACATGCATGAAAACATATTCAAATGATATCTTTAACATTTGTGAATGAAGAAAGTAAGAGTGAGTAAAGTAAGAAAATGAAGGAGAGTTAACGCTGCTGTGAATTGTAGTTGGAAATCTGATGCCTGGGATTGTCTATATGTGTTAGGGGAGCCAGCACAAAGGACAGTTAGTCCATCCTTTTGATTGTCTTCATAATCAATATCGATTTCTGTGGTTTCATTGATCTGACCACAACTCACACTGTGTCTTAGCTTGGAAAGACCCAACACTTTATATCACTTTCTCTCTCTATCTGACTGCCTTGCACAAAGAAGATGCGCACTAAATATTTCTGAAAGGACAAGATGAAAGTAAGCTGTATTACTTGATGTCATTTCCCAGAAAAACAAACAAACATGGCCAAATGGTACTCTACAATCCAGTGCCATTTAGATAATTTATTTTCTTGACTTCTTTTTAAAAAAAGGGAAATAAAGCACAAAACATCGTCATACTTTCACACTCCTCTGTTATACATTCTGTGGCTGTTCAACAAATATCAAAGCAAAAGTAGAAACACTGTGTGTTTATGAGTTAATTCAACTCTATCTATTGTTCAAGATAAAATATGTAGAGTAGGAGCCCAGATGGAATTACGCAGTGGCTGAGCGTCAACCCATCAGTTCCGTTAGGGAACATGCCCGGGTTGTGGGCTCCATCTCCGGTAGGGGAAGTGTATGAGGCAACCGATCAATGACTCTCTCATCATTGATGTTTCTCTCTCTTTCCCTCTCCCTTTCTCTGAAATCAATAAAAATACATTTTAAAAAAATATGTAGAATGGGTGTTATGAACTGGGGTTCTTGGGCCCCAAAAATGCATAGCTGGTCAGGGAGAGCTTCCAGCAGTCTGTGAAGACTCTGAAATGATACATAAATTTTGGAGAGTAATTTTTTGGGATAATATGACTGTACAGTGTTTGAACAGTTCTGATTTGCTTGCAACTGTTCTAATTATCTTATGAGTTTTTACTCACTTGATCCTCATAACAACCCTAGGCTGTAAGTGTTCCCACTATCCTCATATTATAGATGAAAAAAAAAATGTACAAAGATTTCATGAAACTTCCTAGAGTATCACAACTTCTGAGGGTCAAACCAACATTTGTATTAAAAGTCTGGCTCCAAGGTTTGTTAAATAGCACACATACTGTGCTATCTTTTGATAAGGAATATGCTTATATCTTTCCAGATTTTCAGAGCAGTTTGTGATCAAAAGACAATAAATATCTCTTGTAGTAGAGAAGAAGACTAGATCACAGAAATGCTTCTTTCATTAGAGATGCTGTTGCTTAAAATGCAGGGGGTTTGCTAAAGAAAATAAGATGCAGTCACCAGTGGTCTCTTAGATGTTAGACATATTTAAGGTCTGCTGATAAATATCCCAAACATTTATTTATTTAGTCTGGCCAGTCAGGGTGTCCTATTGCATACTACCTATAACCAAATAGACTAAAAAATGATAAGAATCAAGATTCTGGCAACACAGTTAAAATGAATTGAGTAAAATCTGGGAGAAAGTTAAAATTTAAGTAGAGACCATAGAGTAGGTACAATACATTTACCTAAATTGAGCTTAGAATTTCTGTTGATCAAAGCAAAATGCAAAATACGGCCAGATACACGATTCACACTGTTCCTAAGAAAATCTATCACTTCTTCAGAGGGAACACTACATTGCTTGGTTTGAAGTCAGGGATACGCTTTCTGTATGAACACATTGTAAACATTTTTTTTAGTAGAATCTCTCTAATAAATGTAATAGCTACTGTGATAGACTAAATTGTGTACCCCCACAAATTTATAGATTTAAGTCCTAAGCCCAGTACTTCTAAGTGTGACTGTATTTGGAGATAGGGCCTTCAAAGAAGCAATTAAGATTAAATAAAGTCAAATGAGTGAGCCCAAATCCAATATGACTTGTGTCCTTATAAGAACAGGAGATTAGGAGACACACGTGAGAACACAAGGGGAAGACAGCTAACTGCAAGCCAAGGAGAGAAGCCTCGGGAGAAACCAAACCTTTAGGTCCTTTGATCTTGGGCTTCAAACCTCCAGAATTGTAAGAAAACACATTTTTGTTGTTTAAGCCACACATGAACAACTAAGATTTGTATAGCAATTGGATTCTTAAACTTTTTATTTAATAATAATTATATCATTTAATAATAATTAACAAAAATTTTGTACATTTTTTTCTTCTTTTAAATATTTCACTTGAAGTATTTCACTCCAAGTATTCAAATACAATTGTATTTTTACTTGATATTTCTGGTAACTTTATGGCCCTATGCAGTGTTGGTATAATTAACCAGTCATTGCTTTATAATACTAAAAGTTGCAACCAGTCATGTAGTAATTTCTTAAAGATAAGAAACATGTACCTTTATTTGTCTTTATTTGCCCATTTTGGGAGATTCTAGAAAATATTTCTTGTTGGAGAATATGATTAAGCAATATATACAACCCCCTATCTCCTGGAATGCCTTAGACTCTCCTATGGACTAAATAAATCAGCAAGTCTTCAGGTGAATAGTGAAAATAAAAGATAAAAGTATTTTGAAATACCAATTTAAAGTTTTTACGTTGTTCAATGCAGAAGATTTCACCAAATACAAATATTGCAATTCCGAAATGTTACATATTTAAAATAACTTATATTTTAAACTATCTGAGGGAGCCACTTGAGAGTTAAGAAAATCCTCACCTGTTTGCTATACTCGACATGGTAACATTGCTCTCTTCTTTGGAAATGCAGGCTATGCTGCTCTTTGTGGTTAACAACCAGTCAACGGTCAAGGCCCTGCACATCGGAACCTTTGGCTGTCGTCCTTCAATACATCACAGGTGGTGTGAAAACACAGGCACTGGCCAGAAAAAAAGAAAAGGCTGAATTTCAGCAGGAAAGAAGATAGACTCAATGCAGAAATAAGCCATTTGAGTAAGAGAAGGAAGTTAATTAAAGAAAGTGTTGCACAAATGTTCACATGTAATAATTAACTCATGCATCACGGGCAAGCTATGTGTCCTCTGATTAATATCTGACATTACATATGTGTAATTTCAATGAGTCTTCACTGTGGTTTGTCTGTTGCACTGGAAAGGAGGTCTGGGAGAAGTGAACTTTAGGCTGAGGGAGAAAGTAGAAATTTGCTTGGGCAACTGGGATAGCTGGTGTGGGTGGTAATAAATGGAGAGAAAGGAAAAAGGGAAAATATAGTGGACAGCACTGTGACTTTATCAGGTAGTGGTCACATGGCCCTTGTCAAGCACTCTGGATCTGTGTCAGAGAGACACAGACCATATTAGAGGCTCTGTAAATCATCAAGCATGTGCAAAGGTGCTGTGAAGACTGTACTGCATTCTTAAGCCATTGTGACTGAGTCCATAGAATCTACTGGTCTCCCAGAAAGACCCTGCCTGAGAAGTTGCTACCATCAAGTTATTTTTTTCAGGTAAGGACATCAGTGAAGCTTGTCACAGAAGATAAGTAGGAGACCAGAAAGAGCTCAGCTGAGACACTCCTGGGCATTCTAGAAGTAACTCAGTGAAACCAAGGGGTAATATAGACTAGAGGGCCTCCATTATGTTAATGAGGGCTTCATCAAGTGAAATATGGTTTATTAGTGTGACTGTAACCCTGGTGGGAAAAGTCTTAAAGCCTACTTATCCATCAGATTTGATCTCACTGTCACTTCCTCAGGGAAGCTTTCTCAAAATTCCCAGACTGGATGAAGTTTCTTATGTATATTCTTAGTGTCATTTTGTTTCTTGTATTAGAGTTTGATTAATGTTTTGATTAATATTTATTAATATTAATCTCTCTGTTAGACTGCAAGCTTCCAGAGGGAAAGCCCTACAGGCTTGAAGCATAGTATGGGCTTAATATTTATCAGATAAACAAATGAGCAACAGATGAATGAATGAATGAATGACACTTTTTGCAAAGCAGTTCCATGTAAAATTCATTACTTCTTTACCTGCTAGAAATTTCTCTGGGTGCTTCTCCCCTGATAGATTTTATGTTGGTTTTCTGACCCATACTCAAGGTGGAGATGGATATTCAGCTCCCACTGAGGAAATAATAGTCTGACTATACTATACAATATGCAAAGTAACTGGTAGAAACAGTGAGGAGATTCAATCAACAGATTAATTTGAATGACTGATGCCAGTAGCCAGTTGGTTTGATTTTTTACCCCTCACCGAACTGACTTAATTAACAGCTTGTTTTCATACTGCTTAGCTATCCCTATGTCTATTGACACACAGGATTATCATTACAGTAAACAAACAGTCTCCCCTGAGAAATGGAGTTTGACTGCCCTACTACTCTATGTACCTCTCATTAGAATTTCTGTTTTCTTTTAAATATCACACAGCTTAATGATTTTGCTCTTCTTGGTGTGCACTAAAATTTTTTTTAAATTTATCTTTATTGTTGAAAGTATAAATGTGCACACATTAAACATAGAATATCTTGTTTTTAAATTTTAACATATAGTATGTTTTATAATTAATTTCCATAATTCTGGATATTACAAGAATTTATAAGTAGACAACAATGAGTTGTTAAAAATCAATTCTCTTAGTTTCTAACGGCCTTATAAAATGACGCAATAAGCTGTTTGTCTATGAAATCAAACTGTGTGATAAAATTATTTTCCTCCATGTTATTTTTATACTTTTTTTTTTGTTAGAACTACTATTTGAGAATAATTTCAATAATGTAATATTGGCCTTCTTCACCTGCAGTTATAATAACAATAGATTAAGGTCATTTTAGTCATCTTCTGATGATGATTTTAGTGCTATTGATTTATAACCTGTGGTGTTTTAAAATAACATGGGATTCTACTTTCCTCTCATCATAAATGAGTATGAGGTAGTATAACAGGGCCTGGAAATTCTGCAAATTGCCATGTTTATAGGTCTAGTTAAGGCAGGTAATATAAATGAAGGCAGCCAGCAAACAGAACACTTGCCTTTTTAAATGAAGCCCCTACTACTTGGCTCCAGCGGAAATGCAGGATGCAAAGACCTCCAGGCTTTCTGCAGCTGGTTCCTTTTGTACTTTTAGCTAAGAAGTGGATCTTAATTAAAAAGAAATACCCTCAACCTTTAAAATCAGATAGATCATTGTGCAAATCCTGGCTTTGCCACTTAAAGCATTTATCTTAAGGACTATCACACTCTAAGCATTCAATGAATAGTAGTTGTGAATAGTGAAATTAGCACAATAATAGCTGTTAATGGTTAAATTGGAAAAAACTAAGCTGGATTGAGCTCCGGCTTCTGTATTGCTCAAGAAGTCTTAAAACAAAATGTCTAACTACATACTTTGACCTGAATGTGGGCATTAGGTGTGTTCACATATATATTAGGAAAAAAAAAGTGTTACTAGAATTTCTAGAGAGAGATAGATCAAAACTAAGCAAAAGCAGAAAGAATAATGATAGTGGAGCACATTTTCTGCTAGTTCTGTAAACTTCCTACCTCAGAAATAAAGCGCCTGGTTCATACTACCTCATTGAAATACATCTGTTATTTGCCCATGATTAGCTCCCTCAAGGATATTTCTGAGGGACTGAGACTAATCTGATGAGTTAAGGTTCTAATGGCATGAAATTGCTTAATGTTTTATCTCTTCTAGGTAGTTTTCACATTTTAACCCAGGCCTTCAATGCCTTAACCCAGTGGAGTGTGTAATAAGATTAGAAAGACCAGGCACAAGGCCTTGCACCTGAAAGAATGCAGCAGTCAATGTGGGCGGATAGATGTGAGACCACAGGTCCTAGCAAGGCCAGGGACGAGACATTTTTGAGAAGGAGGACATTTGAATTTCCTTCCAATCTACATATGGGTACTAGTTAGAACACTCTCTATTCTAGGTTTAATATATTACATCAAAAGTAACTAAGAATCGGACATTTCTGAATATGTTTTTAATCAGTTGTGTTGAAATTACATAGGCAGATTACTAGAAGACAAAAAGAAAGGTTTAATGAGACAAGCTCTCTTTTTTATCAGTCCTCACCTGAGGATATTTTTTCCATTGCTTTTCAGAGAGAGTGGAAGGGGGAGGGAGAGAAACTCCCCAAACTCGCCGTGGAGCCTGGGACTGAGGTACCCTTCGGTCCACGGGCCAGTGTTCTAGCCAAGGAGTCAAACCGCCTAGGGCCAAGCTCTCTCTTTTTAAGTTCCACTTTATGCTAATATTTTGTGCTTTCTCTAACCCCGTCAGTATAATCTTATAGCGAAGATTTTATTAGCTTTAATAAGCAGTACTTTGGCATCATTTTTAATCGCAGGATCTCTCCCTTCCACAAGCCCCCCAAGATATTTTGGAGTTCTTAGAAGGTGCCACACATATGCCCCCAAATTCATCCTATGTGGCATAGACATTAATCTTCTCTTCTGTTCCAGCTTTTTCTCTGCTGCTAAGGCCAAGATAGCTGTGAAGCTGGGTCTCACTATTTCTTCCAGTGGCCTACATCCCACTGGGGAACCATTCCTTTTATTGTGCACTAAGTAGCTTAATTGGGCACTGCAGTCACCTCTGTGCCCCATCTCCACCTCCCCTGGGCACAATTTCTTGGACAGGCATTGCTCACATCACTGCTCCTGAGTTGGGGCTTCAGTGTTACAGTTCTCTTTGGAGTCCTTGGACCTCTGTTGTGGGGTTACATTCTCAGCAAAGACAGACAGGTAGATCACTCCTCTCTTTGCTGTTCTACTTTGTGCTCCAGAGCATCAAAGAGTTTTAGATACAATAATTCTCTCAATTTTAATTAGAGAATTAATTGATACTCTTCTCCTTGAGTCCATACAAGCAGAAATTGAGGAATACACTCAAGCGAGGTATCATGTCTTATTTAGAACAGACAGTTTTTAACAACAAAGGGCTTATTTTGACCACCCCAGTGCACCTGACTTCTCTTTCTTTAGGAAATGTTTTCTCTCTAAAGCCTATATGTCATAAATCACACCTGGGCAGCTACTCTGCTATCAGACACAGCCACACCCTGGCAGGGACACAATTTTCAGTTCAACTGGACTGATGCAAATTTTGGTTTTTCTTGGGACCAGAATTGGTCTCTGTACTTAGATTTTCTAATTCATACTTCTTTAAGCAGAGAGGACATGTGAGAGTGTGGTTCTAAAAAAAAAAGACTTTTCTCTCTACTTATCAATATCTATAAGAATTATTTTCTACTCTGCTGCAAATGTTCAGAAAGACAATGAACAGCAAAATAAAATTATCTCCCTAAAATGTATACAGTCCAAGCCCATGTATAGAACTTTAATGGAGAAGATAAAAGACCCAAAGGGGTCATTTTTATTTTTTTCATCCATAAATCAAAATAGAATCTGAAAGCCATCTAAGATCGTATGCTCTAACTGGTGAAACAAAACCAAACGGAACAAACCTCAATGCTGTTTGTGTGATACATATTTTTCGCCTATATAACAGGTGTTCTATCTTCATGCATGTATCAGAATCTGCACCTTTTTTAGTGGTAAGAAGACCAGCTCTAAGGAACAAATTGCTTTCAATTAATCAGGCCTACTCTATTTCCTTTGGCAATGATTGGCTAGGGATAGGCAGATGATTCAGTCTGACTAAGGAGATAAAGGGAAAATACAGGAGTCTTCTGGGAAATTTCTTTCCTTCCTTATCAAAAAGGATTTGCATATGAGAAAGGCTCACTCTCAGTGCTCTGACAGCATTCATGCTTTCTATGTTTGAAAGTGGACATTTTAGGATCAAGTCTGTGAAGCTATAGCAGCCACTTAGGGTTATGTGATAGGCGTAAAGTAGGCAATCAGAACCAGGGCTCAGACTCTTGGAGCTGCTGAAAGACTCCTGAACTGCTAACCTCCAAATTTCATTTTAAATAAATAGTACAACCTGCAGGACAAATCTGTTTGAAAATAAAGTTTTATTAGAACAAAGTTATTGCATTCAATTATGAATTGTCTATGACTCCTTTCACTACAATAGCTTAAGTAGTTGTGACAGAGATAATATAGAGTGCAAAGCATAAAATATTTACTATTTGCCTCTTTACATAAAAATATGGAAACCCCTATATTGAGCCAGCATTACTAGAATTGTCTATTATTGTCATTTCAATGAATCTGAAGTCATAAAACCTAACTTTGAACATATACATTTATTGAACTAACAGCCACATTTTATAACATGCCTGTTATACCTTGACAAATTCTTTTCTAAATGAAAAGCAGGTTTAAAAATATATAAAGTATTTAGGAGCTTAAGTCTATGTTTTGATTTACCCCCAAACTCCAGCCGATATTTTGCACTGAAATGAGATCATCATCTTAATTTAGCCTAGTGGGATTTAAAATAACTTGAATTTTTTTTTTTTTTTCCAAATGAGATGTTTAATGGAAGTGATTTAAGGGCTTAAGCTATTGAATGAAGCACTATTGTTACAACTATTTCAAAGTGACATTTATGCAGACTATGTAAAACATTCATAGAGTCACTAAATGGCATCCCATGGCCACCCATTTATCCTTCCTTAATCATGCAACAAAAGAACTAATCATGATGAAGTCCCAGTTTCAAAAATTTGCCTTTTTAGCAGACTGCCCTGGAGCTTAAATAAGTCAGATTGCTGCATACTCTTAAAAGGGCTTAACACCAAATTTTAAACCTAGGAACCAGAGTAGTAAAGTGCAATGAGTTTGTGATATTTCCTGGGGGATTCTTTCACAGGAAAAGAATTAATTAGGGCTCAGTGTCTCCCTCTTGTTTCCTAATGTATATGACACAGAAATATACATTTAAGATGAATGCTATTGATGTTAGTCAGACTGCAGAATGGGGGCTTACCCTTTTCTCTCCTGCAATTGTAGAAGGATGGAGTACAGATAGCACAGCCTTCCTCTGCCTAATCTCATGCCCACCCTTTATGATTAAGCTGTACTGAAAGACTTCTTTCATGATTCAAGAAGATTGTTTTCTAATATTTATTTTAATATGAAAGAAGGATATGCTCATTCATCATCAGAAATGTTGTTATAAACAGCACTTCTTACCAGCCATTGATGATGAATGGGAGGATCTTTTCTTAGTATGGGAGAGAATATTACACAAATCTTCTTGAATCTTACCACAAATCTCTCTTAATAAAATCAGCTCATCAGTTTGCTGAATAAAAATATGTCTTCAGTCAGAAAAGGTATGGTGACAATGGAAGACAGCTCAGAGAAGAACCTTTATTTTTTTTCACTGTGCTTAGGCTTAAAATAGATAACAGACATAGATGAAATCATATTTGTTTTTAGCAGAGAAAAATTCAGGTTGATAAAATTTGTTTTAAGTGGACAGCCTGTCATCACATAGTCTCTGACATTTATTTGCTATCAATTGAATGAGTGAATACTTCTTGATATTGGGAGAAGTTACAATGGAAAAGAAACCAACAAGCACTATTCTTTTAGGAGCTAGAGTATGTGTTAAATAAAAGATAGTGCCATGTCCACTGAAACGACCATATCCATGCAGTCCTTCAACAGTTACTGAGCACCTGCTATATATTGGACCCTGACAGGCCTAGAGGGATAGCTGTGCACAAAGCAATGCTCTTGCTGTTCTGGAGCTAACATTTAACTTATCCCGGAGGTCTTCCATTTGTCACTTGTGAATCTAGCCAATAAATGAAGTGATATTTTCAACATCCAAAAATTCTTTATAGGGTGGCAAAAATATGCCTTTTAATTTTTATTAAATGTTATTCCATTATTTGGAGGAAAAACTGATGAGGAAAAAATCTGAATAGAGATTATAGTCTTAATAACTTCACTGCTGCTAGGTCATCTTAACATAAGAATCTAGAAAACCGATCTTGAACCTTAAATGCATTAGTTCTTCATGAATAGATTCTATGTCAGAATCTTTGAACATACCAGTACATTGGTTCTGCATCATTCATTCAACTGACCTCCCAGAGCTATTATTTTGCAGATCAGGTGTGCAGCTGGCAGACAAGCAATGCTAAGTTAAGTTAATGCATGATGCAAATGGAGAGTAAGTGAAAGCAGTCATCATACACTGAGCTACACACCTTCCAGGGTCATCAACACTGGCCTAGGGGACAATTTACTGGTCTCTAAAGATCTGGGTCATGCACAGAAAATCTCAGACATTTTTCTTCTGGCTAAGCAAAAATGCTTGAAAGTATAAGAGATAGAATATTTTAATGTTATTGAATTTTCTGGGGAAATTTAGGCAATTCTAATTTTCTTCAGTCAACCAACAAGGTCCTTTGCAGTATCCACGGTCAGCATGAGATCTTCCTCTTAAGAGTCCATTGCATCTTACTTGTATTTCCACTTCCTATAGTGCCGTTTGTTTGGATGTACATGTTGCCTAGAATCTCCACAGGTGCAGCATTTTGTCTTAAAACCTACCCTTGCAACATGGAAATAATGTAGTTTGAAAATAAAGATTGTAATGAAACTTCTGGTGCGGTAGGAATCCACTTGTATATACCCTCAAATTCCTTCCTGTGAGCTATATGGGAAGTCTGTTTAAAGGAAAGGAATGAAAAAAACAAACAAACCCAAAGGATATATTGAATACAAATAACTGAATGAACAATTATAAAAAGGTATATAACTTCCCATTGTCATGATTTACTTTTAAAACCTCAAGAATATTTATGAGGGATTTCTATTTATGTGAGTAAGTGTTTATATGGCTTGTGTTGTGAATAATAAATGCCTTCTATACTCATATGGCAGCATATGAAAATATATAAAGTTATATTAATAAAAATGTAATATTTAGCTATAGTTTACTACTTAAAATTTAAATAGATATAGTAAATAATATAGGTATAAATATTGGTCCATAAATCAATGCGGTAAACATAGGGTTTCTTAAACCTAGCACTTTTAACATTTGGACCATATAATCCTCTGTCATGAGAGGCTATCCTGTGCATTGTAAGATGTTTAGCAGCATCCCTGGCCTCCACCCACTAGGTGCCAATAAAACTGTTTCAGGGGTAACAATTAAATGTGTTCCCAGATATTGCCAAATATTCTTGGTGGGAGGACATTACCCTTGATTGAAACTACTGAGTTAACTAACACCCCTTTTTAAAAAATATTTTTATTGATTTCAGAGAGAGAAGGGAGAGGAAGAGAAAAACATCAATGATGAGAGAGTCATTGATCGACTGCCTCCTGCACACCTCCTGCTGGGGATCGAGCCTGCACCCCAAACATTTGTTCTGACCAGGAATTGAACCAGGATCTCCTGGATCATAGGTCAATGCTCAACCACTGAACTATGCTGTCTGGGCAACTAAACTCTTTTAAGTCCTGCATTAGTATTCACATGCTACTATAACAAACATAAAAGGGAAGAGGAATTGTGAATGGGGTGTAATAATTAGTCACCTGTTCATGTTTGCAGAAAATAACTACAGTCTGAAGTATGTTAGCAATTTTAAGAATAAGAAGACAACAAACTCTATCTTAATATTAAAACTAATGGGAGGATAATTATATCTTATTTGTGTTACTGGAATTTTAGGTTCTTGTAGACTTTGGGAACAATATTGTTAATCTGATCACCACAGTATAGGTTATATAGGAATGCAGTAAATATAATTGTAGAATTGTGTCCCAAATATAGAGATAGTAGTTTCACTGTTTTCTATACTTATTAGAAGACACATAGGTCATTAGGTAGGGTTCTGGAAGATCGGTCAAATTTGGTATAGTTTTGGCAAGTATAGAGAGATTTCAGAGGAAGAACGCCAGCTAAAAATTCTTAAAAACATGCCTAAGACATCATGTTGGAGAGGGAGGTGGCCTAAGGTATGACTTCTGAGGTAAAAATAGATTGAAAGTTAGAATATAATAATTTCTGCCAATCAGTTGAAACTTTCGTGGGGAAGAATGAGTTTATTGACACCTTTTCTCCAGAAAGCAGACTATTTGTTAGATGACGTTTCTATGATGGAGGCTGAATACATTCCACTCAGCCTGGTTGACTCCTCATCTCTCAGGTCACAGTTTCAATGTCATTTTTAAAAAATGCTGTATAAAAATGTCATCTCTTGGTCCTTTATGTAAATTACCTCCTCCATTATTATCTCTCATAACACCCTATCTTTTGCATCAGAGGGCTTTTCATAATGTACAATTAAATGTTTACTTGGGTGGTGATTTAACATTTGCTCATCCACTTGAATAGCAAGTCTTAGGAAAGCAGGTGCCGTGACTCATTTGTTCACCATTGCAATGTCAGCACATAGCTCAGGATAGGGCTCATAGTCTTTGTTCACTAAATATGTGTTCAGTTAGTAAATGAATAACTTGAGTAATGTATTTAAAACAAGTTGTTTAATAATAATAACCTTGGCACAAGGGTGCTTGCCCAATTTTTATGACTTTTTTTTATCATATTCCAGAAGTGAGATACAGGTGTGTGTTGGAACTGGCTCACATGATTCATGACAACCAATTGTGTGAATCTCTTCCAGACTCCAAATTCAGTGATATTAGGAACACAGTTTGAAGTTGATTATGGGGGGAGTATTGACATCACAGAAACAAACATTATAAATCAAGAATCTTTTTTTTCCTGGAGAGCTGGTTAAACATTTATCAACACATTACTGATGTTGAGGACATTTCTGTACCAAATTGGCAGTGCTAGAATTCAACTTCAGAAATCGGAAGATTAAGTTGTTTGAGACAACTTTCCTGCTGAATACAATCAGAAAAAAATGGAATAATATTTAAGTATTTAAATATTAAAACAAGTGCTTATGTTTAAACACAACAGAATGCTACCAAGGTAGAGAGAATTTATGGGGACAAGACCATAAAGAGGAAGGAAGCCAAGAGAGGTGAATTGGTATTTGGAACTGGTTTTCTCCAGGAAATTAGCAATTCCAACTTTTAGCTGAGCAGTTCAAAGGCTGAACAGAGCACTATATCAGGAAGGAAGTATGAAAATTGAAGTCAAGGCCCTACCAAAAATAAACATCCTTGTAAAATGCTAAGGTTTTAGTTGATAAATAAGAATAAAGATAGGCCTGAAGTAGAGCAACTTTAACAAAAATTGAAGTCTACATTACAATCATTTTAATCCTTGATTGGAAAAGGCGATCTGCTCTTTACCTAGCTGCCTGCCTAAAACAAAAGTTAATCCTTTTTGGAGCTTCACATTATTTGTACATTTTTCATATACAATATAAGATATTTAACCAAAAATGTCATTTGAGGCTTATAAGAAGACATTTAGCTGAAATAAGAGGAAAAAAAACCCCAATAGAAATAGATTTCTAGCTGCATTAGATTTCTGTGACTGTATCTTACAGTTCTGGAGATCAGAGGTCTGGAATAGATCTTATTGGACTAAATTCAAGGTGTAAGCTGGGTTGTGCTAGTTTTTGAGGTTCTAGGAGAGAATCATAACCTTTCCTTTTTCAGATTATGAAGACTGCCTGCATTTCATGGCTAGAAGTCTCTTCCCTTTATCTTCAGAGCCAGAAACATCAGGCAGAATCCTTTTAATAAGAAAATCTCTGGTTATCCCTATTTTGCTTCCCTCTTATAAGAATACTTGTGATTATACTGGCTTCAGAATAATCTCTCCATCTCAAGGTCTTTATAGTCTCCTCATTTAAAGATAGGGAAATTTCTCCATCAAAAGGTTAGCTAATTAGCAATGTTAATCTCATCTTCAACCTTAATTTTTCTTTGTTATGTAACCTAAATATTCACAGGTTCCAGGAAGTCAGATATAGATATCTTTAGGGAGCCATTATTCTGCTTAACACTCAGGGTATTCAGAAAATTAAGTTACATGACACATTTAAAAGGACTGTGATAACTGTATTTAAACAATTCAAAGACAAGATAAAGAATTTTAGGAGGTAGATGAAAACTATGAAAAATAATAACTGGAAATTATTGAAATAAAAATGAAATTAAGACCTCAAGGTATAGGTTGAAGAGCAAATTATACAGTGCTAGAGACAAAACTGATGAAGAATATGGCTGTGAAATAAATCCAGAATGAAACAAATACAGAAATATAGAAAATAGAGGGAAAAATATACATGACAAGCAGGACCTGGTGAAAAAGAGTAATATATGTATATTTGGCATCCCAAAGGGAGAGGAGAGAGACTATAGAACATAAGAAATGCCTGAAGAGATAATGACTGAGAATTTTACAAAATTAAAACATTGACAGTTAACTTCTGATGATAAACAATGGAAATCAGAAGATAATAGAATGATATGTAGAAAGCTCTGAGTGAAAATTACTTTCAACCTATAATTATATATTCAGTAAAACATATCCTTGAGAAAATAGAGACAAAATATTTTTTCAAAAAAATATTGAGAGAAATTGCCTCAATCAGTGAACTAAAGAAAACACTCAAGAATGTTCTTTAAGCAAAAGAAAAATAATCACAAGTGAAAGTTTTGAGATGCAGGAAGGAATAAAGATCAGTAAGAACCATAAATATGTTGGTAAATGGAAATAAATGCTCACTCTACAAAAACAGCAATAATGTATTTTGGGTTTCAATATATTTTTAATTAAAATAAGCAACACATGTAGTACATAAATTACAAGGACAGAGAAAGTTAATATTTCCTGGTACATATATTGTCTTGGAAGCAGTAAAAGTATAGGGTGACTATAAGCCTGGTTTGCCTACACCTCTGATCTAGGCATAGAAATTGGTACAGTCTTTTTTCATTCTCAAAGTGTTCTGATTTGGGTGATAAAATAAACGTTCGCTCTTTAAGACTCGTCATTTTAATTAGAGGTTAATAAATCAAGAATTCATGTTATAATTTCATGAATAAACATTAAAGAATAGTAACCATTTAAACTCAAAATTTAATGGAAGGGAAAATAAAATAAAAATCATTAAGTAATATTAAAAGAGGTGAGAAAAAAGGAAAAGAGGATAGAACATGTAGTAAAACTATAAATCAAATAATAATATGTTAATTTGATTTAAAAATTACACACAAATAAATAAAACAAGCTCATAAATACAAGGAATGGGTTGGTGGTACCGGAGGCAGGGGCTGAGGTTAGTGGGAATAAATGAGTGAGGAAGGTTAAAATATAAAAAAACAAACATAAAAACCAACATTGTTGATTTCTCTGTAGAATTATCATTGCCTTACCCAGGACTACCATGGACTTGCAGAGTTTTCCAGTTCTTCAGGGATAATGCTTTACTGCACATAGTTAAAGGAAAGGTATACTGAATGGATGAGGAAATGGACAGAGAATTATTTTGCCAATATAAGCAAAATCTACATTCACTTTTAAAACATCTTCAACAGACCCTTTTCTACATAGCAGACTTGGGCGTTCTTGAATTTGAAGCTGCCAAGCTCAGTGTGGGTGGCAGACATCCCACTTTTATTTACTTTTCACTTGGATAAATGGGTCAAAACCTAATCCAAAGCCAAAAATTGAAGTGAAATACTTGGAGCCTGAAACAGATATTTCGTATTGCCAATTAAGTCTAGGTTCATATGCTTTAAAAACAAGTTGGTGAGAAAAATATGGTATGTTTAAAAAAATTTATTGACATTTTGATTAAATGTAAAGGAATTATATACTCCAATTAAAAGACAGATTGCCAGACTGAACATAAATACCAAATAATTTTTACTTAAAAACTACTTACAAAAGATACCCATAATTAGGATTCAGAAAGTTTCAAAGCAAAAGGATGCAGGAGAAAGTTGCTGTAATAAAATAATTTTAAGTTTAAAAATGCTAGAAATAGAGAAGCACACTGCACAATGATAAAATGTTTAATTCACCATGGATTATATTATCATTCTAAATTTATATGCACTTAATAAAAAGTAGTATGAAAATATAAAGCAAAATTGACAGAACTAAAAGAATTATACAAAGGCATGATTATAGTGGGAGACAATATAAAATAGAAAAGATCAAGAAGGATAAAAGTAGGTTCTTCAAAAAAATAAATTTGATAAACCTTTAGTGGTATTGATCATGAAAAAATGAGAGAAGACACAGATAACTGATATGGGTAATTAAAAAGGTAGCATAATTATAGACCCTACAGATATCACAAAGATATATGGAGAGAACACTTCCAAACTTAATTGATAAGGGAACATTATTTATAGGAGGAAATTTATTTATTTATTTATTTTTTAAATTTATCTTTATTGTTGAGTATTACAGATATCCCATTTCCCCCCCCCCCAATTGATCCCCTCCACTTTGCTCCCACCCCCTTCCCAGGCCTTCACCCTGTTATTGACTGTGTCCATGGGTTATGCATATAACTTTGGTTAATCTCTTCCCACCCTCCACTCCCCTTCCCTCTTTCCTCTGAAATATGATCATCTGTTGCATGCTTCAGTGTCTCTGAATCTATTTAGTTTGTCAGATTCTTTTGTTCATTAGCTTCTTCTTAAAGAAGACCCTTCAACTTTTCCTGTAGTGCTGGTCTGGTGCTGATGAACTCCTTTTAGCTTTTTCTTATCTGTGAAACTCTTTATCTGACCTTCAATTCTAAATGCTAGCTTTGCTGGGTAGAGCAATCTTGGTTGTAGTTCCATGTTTTTCACCACTTTGAATATTTCTTGCCACTCCCTTCTGGCTTGGAAAGTTTCTGTTGAGAAATCAGCTGACAGTCGTATGGGTGCTCCCTTGTAGGTAACTAATTGCTTTTCTCTTGCTGCTTTTAAGATTCTCTGTCTTTAACCTTTGGCATTTGAATTATGATGTGTCTTGCTGTGGGCCTCTTTGGGTTCTTCTTGTTTGGGACCCTCTGTGCTTCCTGGACTTGTAAGTCTATTTCTTTCCACAGGTAGGGGAAGTTTTCTGTAATTATTTTTTCAAATAGGTTTTGAATTCCTTGGTCTCTTTCTGCTTCTCTGGCACCCCAATAATATGAATGTTGGGTCTCTTAAAGTTGTCCTAGAGGCTCCTTATACTATTTTCATATTTCTGGATTCTTTTTTTTTTACTCTTCTGGTTGGGTGTTTTTTGTTTCCTCATGTTCCAAATTGCTGATTTGATTCTCAGCGTCCTCTACTTTACTGTTGATTCCCTGCAAATTATTCTTCATTTCAGTTCCTGTAGCCTTCATTTCAAATTGGTACTTTATCATGTTATCGATTTTCTCAGTTATTTCCCTAATAGTCTGCTTAAACATCCTTATAACCAAAATTCTGAACTCTCTATCTGTTAGCTTGCTTGGATCTATTTCATTTAGTTCCTTACTTCTAGGGATTTCTTCTGTTCTTTCCTTTGTGACATGTTTCTTTGCCTCCGCATTTTGACTGCTTCTTGGTGTTTGTTTCTATGTATTAGGTAGAGCTGCTGTGTCTGCTGGAATTTGTAGAGTGGCTTTGTGTAGTAGGTGTCCTGTAGGGTCCAGTGGCTCAGCCTCCCCAGTCACCTGAGCTGGGCCTTCTAGGTGCTCCCCTGTGTGGGCTGTGTGCACTGTCCTGTTGTAGTTGAGCTTTGGTTGCTGTTGGCATCACTGGGAGGATTGACCCCCAGGCCAATCAGCTGTGAGGACCAGCTGCAACTACAACCAAAGCGCTGCTGTGCTGGAGACACCCCTATGGTGCAGGATTTACTTCTGTGGAGCTTTGGTGTTCACCAAGTGCGCCCCTTGAGTGTGACTCATGGATGTGGTAGGGTTGTAATCCAGCATGGTTGAGTCTGACCACCAGGTGCACTGTCTCTGGGGCCTCCCGGGAGGTGCAAAGTCAGCCTGTGCCAGTGCCTTGCCCTGGGCCACCCAGCATGAGCTACACAGCAAACCCTAGTTGGCTGCTACTTGTGCTGGGCTTGGAGGTGTCCAGGAGAGGCCAAGCTATGAGCCAATGCAGGCCCCCGCTAGTGCCAGGCCTGGGGCCACTTATCAAGCTGTATGTGGCCTGCTGCTGCTTGTTTAAGAGATTTTAGGAAAGTCCTAAGCATGAGGCTTGAGAGGCCACTTGCACAGAAAAGCCTCTGGAAATGGCCTGGATGAGCTGCAGGTGGGGAGGGGCGGGGCCTCTGGGAATCATGGGGCGGGGCCAAAGGTGTGAGTCAGGTGCTGGCGATTCAAATTTGGCGCCTGCCTGCTGGCTGTGTGCCGGGAGGACTCGCCACAGGAGCTATGGCCTCTGCCAGCTCTTCTGCCTGGGAGGAAGCCGTCCCTCCACCTGTCACCCGGATTTCAGGCAGGTTAGTTCCTCCCCGAGTGTCCCAGGTCCTTTCAGGCTGCTGCCCGGTGCTGGGCTCAGAGGGAGCGTCCGAGTGAGTCCCTGCCGGGCCCTTTAGAGGAGCTGCTGGGGCTCCCGCAGCCTCCCCGACCCTCAGGGACAGTCCCCGCTGGTTTCACAGCCTGGAGTTGTGGGGGAGTCTCTTCCTGGCTCTGGAGCCCTGGGCTGGGGGCCTGCTGTGGGGCTGGGACCCCTCACTCCTCCGGGAAACCCCCACCACCGAGATTCCCTCCCGGATTTAAACGGAGGCACCAGGTGTGGGCCCCGACCATGTCTCTGGGATTCAGCCCCATCCGCCCGCGTCTCCACCCCTCCTACCGGTCTCGGTGCTTCTTCAGCTCCCTGGTTGTGGGGCTTCTGTGCAGCACAGATCTCAGGAGGCTCTGAGTGATGGTGGTTCTGTATTTTAGTTGTAATTTTGACGTGGTTGTGGGAGGCGGCGGGTGCAGCTGTTACCTACGCACCATCTTGTTTCTCATATAGGAGGAAATTTAAATGCCAATATCTTTCATGAACATATAAAAATTCTAAACAAAATATAAGCACATCAAATATAAAAAGGAAAATATAGCAGAGTAGTGTCTATTTAGTAATGCAAGGTTAATGTAACATTTAGAAATCAATCAGTATAAATTACCATGTTAATAGACTGAAGGAGAGAAAGATACTCAGTCCAGTCAATTTTGATAGTCAAACACTACAAATAACTTAGACATTCACCAATAATAAAATGGATACAAAAATTGCACTGTAATCATGTTATATAATATTACTCAGCAAGAAAATGAATGCATTGCTTCAACAACAAAAATCAAGCAAAGGTAATCTGAAAAAGATAATATCAAGCAAAAGAAACCAGCCTGGCCTGTGTGGTTCAGTGGTTAGAGCATTGGCCCACGATCAAAGTGTCGCAGGTCTGAGTCCCAGTCAAGGACAAGCCTCAGTTATGGGCTTTCTCTCCTCCCCCAGTTGGGGTGCATGGGGAAGGCATCCTATCGGTGTGTCTCTCTCACATCAATGTTTTCTCTCTCTCCCCATCTCACCCTTCCACTCTGAAAAGCAACGGAAAAAATATCCTCGGGGAGGATAACAAACAACAACAAAAAGAAATGAAACCAGATACTTCTGTATGACACCATTTATATGAAGTCCAATATCAGACACTGTTAATCTATGCTATTCAAAATGATATTGACAGTTAAGGGTTTCCTGTGATACTTAAATATTCTATTTATTTCCTTGGGATGTTCTTAGGTAGGTGTATCACTTTGTGATAATTCATTGAGCTATACATTATAATTTGTGCGTTTTCATCTATAAATGTTACTCCTAAGTAAGATATTTTATTTTAATACATGACAGCCTCATAGACTGGTTTACTTCTCATTTTATTTTTACTGATAATTTTTTTTTATCAGTTTAACTTCTGTTATTGGCTTAATCTAGTCAAATTTGTGGAAATAATTAAACTGGTTAATGTAGGTAGGGACTGTTAGGGGTAATGTTACATCCTTTCTAATGTATTAAGCATTTTATAAACCTAAAATATCATGGCAACTAGAAGGATATATAGCACAGATTGATATATCTTATTGTGATATAAGATTTTTCAAGTTTTAGTGAATAATACAATAACTACCAATTTTAGGGGAAGGCATTTGTTATTAGAAAGTACTTATCCACACTTATGTAGACTAATTCTAGAACAAAATTTACATAACTAATATTTATGAATTCAGTGTTGATTTCTGAGCAAGGAGATCATTAGTAGCTTCTCAGGAGGTGTCCCAGTTTTGGGAAGTAAGCACTGATCAACAAATCAGTTTGTGCAAATTCCCACAGTTATCATTGGTAGCACTCCAGCTACTATTTTTTGAAAATCATGACATGTTCTTGTAATTCCAGCACAAATAGACATCTTTATTCAAAGAGCTGTATACTAGAAGGTACTTTCCTTTAAAGAGTTTTCTGCTCTGTACTTTTCACTCTGTTTTTTGTATTGTCAGGGCTGAGGCCTCAATAGGTTGACAGTTAAAAACAGCAGCAATAAGACAGAGAAGTCAAGTGTTTGTTCCTTCAAGTAATATGGAATAAATCATTCCTCTTCCATGAATTTTTTTTTTTTTGTAAAATGCACACTAATCTTATTTTAACAGGAAACAGCAGGGATTGCTTCAGAATTCAAACTTCTTTCTCGAGTGTACCAAAGGACAATTGTTCATAGCTGCTCAGCACATTGAGCTCAGTTCTCCACACAGACAATGATCAAGACATCCCTCCAAAGCAATGTCAGTGACATGGCAGCCACAGGCTCCCCTTGCATACCGAAGGGAAGTCCTTTCTAGGTCACACACAGGAGACAGGCGTTTATTAGTTTGGACTTTCAGATAATTTCCCCACTGCCTGAAAATCCCATTAAAGAGCACAGTAGTCATTCAGCTTCGTGACCGAGGCACAGGTGCACCTGCCCGCGAAGGAGCATGCTTTCAGGACGTTGTTCACCTGATTTTATGAGGAATGACTCCTGGAGGAAAGGCAAACATTCTTCATGGGGGAGGAAAGCACTTTGAACTTTTTGAGCAACAGCCTCCTTCAAGCCATCTAGCACAGCTGACAATTATTTCCCATTTGCCAGAGGACTACAATCATAGTTTATGGTATTTTAAAAGCATAAAGCTAGGATTGGAACCTTTGAGGCGGAAACTCCAGCCTCCATCAGCAGGGTGCACGCTGTAATTTACCTCGTTTTTCACAAAGGTGGTTTTGGAAACTGGCTTCAGAGGAGACTTGGACGCTGTTAACAGATCCGGCTAACACAACCGAGGCTTCTCCAAGGCTCACGTTTACCTTTTGAAGATCTAGAATGTTCTGAATAAGAATCCAGCACCATCTTCATGTAGAGAAATTTACTGCAAGTAAAGAAGTATCTCTAACGAGAAGATGCTGAAGTCCGACCTACAGACCAGTATTTTCACAAATACATCATTTTTTATAGTAGTTTGGTGGTCTAGCCCAGATATGGACTTACATCCCCATTCCCCCACGCAGTTACCTATTCTGAGAAGGGAATGCCCCTGTATCAGGGATGTTGTGATTAAATAAGATTATGTTTATGAAATACCTATTACTTAGTAGGTCCATAAAAATTATCCTCTGTTTCCTCTGTTAGCTGTTATTTCTGTAAGCCTAATAAGCCACAATGCATTGTATGCACAGGAACACCTGGAGTTATACAGATAGGACTCCAAAACAAGGGGGATCCACTCCCAAGGCTTTTGTAAAATTTTATAAAGTAACAAAAGCAAAACAGTTTTTTCTAAAAATTTCACTGAAAATATGGCCTTCATAGCCATAGAGCAGCAGCTGAAAGACTTACTAGGGAAGAGGCAGGAGGGAGCCATGCAGTCTGGACTATGTCTGTAGATCTGGGCTGAGTGCTTTACTTTCCTGCTTAGTAGCTGAGCAATCTTTGGCAAATCACATAAACCCTTCTGAATCTCCTTTACCTTATCTGTATTTTTTTTCAATGAATATATTTTATTTTATAAAGTATGTGTGGCTGGGTAACTCTTTTTAAATTTTCTTTTTTTAAAAAATTATCTTTATTGTCAAAAGTATTACAGATGTCTCCCTTTCCCCCCCATTTATCCCCTCTCCCTCACATCCACCCCACCCCCAGACCTTCTCCATACCAATGTCTGTGTCGATGGGTTATGCATATAAGCATATAAATTCTTTGATTAATCTCTCCCCACTCACTCCCCCAACCCTGCCTTCCCTCTGAGATCCCTCAGTCTGTTCCATGCTTCTATGCCTCTGGATCTATTTTTGTTCATCAGTTTATTTTGTTCACTATGTTCCACATATGAGTGAGATCATGTGGTACTTGTCTTTCTCTGATGGGCTTATTTCACTTAGCATAATGCTTTCCAGTTCCATCCATGCTGTCCCAAGGGGTATGAGATCCATCTTTACAGCTGCATAGTATCCCATGGTGTATATGTGCCACAGCTTTTTTATCCACTCATCTACTGATGGGCACTTGGGCTGTTTCCAGATCTTAGCTATTATAAATTGCACTTCTATGAACATAGGGGTGTTGATTGGTGTTTTGGGTTTCTCAGGATATATCCCTAGAAGTGGGATCACTGGGTCAAATGGCAGTTGAATTTTTAATCTTTTGAGGAACCTCCATACTGCTTTCATAGGGGCTGCACCAGTCTGCATTCCCACCAGCAGTGAACTAGGGTCCCCTTTTCTCCACACCCTTGCCAGAAGTGATATCTCATTGTGTTTTTAATTTTCATCTCTCTGATTATTAGTGAATTTGAACATTTTTTCATATGCCTCTTAGACATCTGTATGTCCTCTTTGGAGAAGTGTCCTTTTAGGTGCTTTGCTCATTTTTTAATTGGATTGTCTTCCTTTTGTTAAGTTGTATGAGTTCCTTATATATTTTGGATATTAACCCTTTATCAGATGTGTTGTTGGCAAATATGTTCTCCCATACAGTGGGCTCCCTTTTCATTTGTTGATGGTTTCTTTTGCTGTGCAGAAGCTTTTTATTTTGATGCAGTCCCATTTGTTTATTTTCCCCTTTGTTTCTCTTGCCCTTCAAGATGTATCGGCAAACATTGCTACAAGAGATGTCTGAGGTTTTGCTGCCTACATATTCTTCTAGGATTTTTATGGTTTCACATATTACATTTAAGTCTTTTATCCATTTTGAGTTTATTTTTGTGTAAATTTTATTTTTCAACTGTAGTTTACATTCTCCCTTTAAAGGAGATAAGGACATCCCCTCTGGCCTTCTCAAGGGCATGTTGTGAAAATAAAATTGGATAGTATGAGTCTGCATAATATTATCCTGTTCTGTTTGTAAGCTGTACTGGAAGCTTTCACACTGTCCACAGCTTTCCTCCCCTTTCTCTGGACTGAACTGTAGAAGCCTCTACTCCAGCCCATCCTCAGAGGACCAATTTCCTATATTAAGACAACATGTTCTCCCCGCCCTGCAACCTCCCACTCTCCACCCCCACCCTGGCTTCCAGGTTTGAGGAAGAACAGCTTTGATTAAAACTTCCTTTGGTCATGAACCCTTTAACATCTATGTTCTGTTGCTAACAGTTTACTGATTCCAGTTTCCTTCAGGCCACCTATGTACAAGTTACAAAATCTAACAGCTTCTTCTCAGTCCATATACTTTTTATATCTCCTTTAGTTAGCAGCCTTGGTTGTTAGTGGCAGAAACCTTACTATGAAGAGATTGAACAAGGGGAAAAGTGGGTATTTATTAAAGTGATTCTAGAGAAGTTTGCAAATTGAAAGAAGTGTTGGAAAGTCAGTCTTGGGGGGGTAGGAATGAGGTCAGCAACAGGGCCCTCGGAGATTTAAACTCTGTCAAGACTCTCCTCCCATCTCTGTGGGAGGCAAAACAAATAGTCCCATGTTCCGAGCTCCTATTTTTAGAGCTTTGTTAACCTTACAGAAAATCCTTCTTCATTTTTCCTCCCAGCTGTAGAAGTATTTTAATTGATTAGGCTTTGGCTCCACAGTTGGGTCCCAACAATTGTAACAGGGCCTGAAGTACTATGTGTGGCCCACCTTGGGACTCATGGTACACCTGTGTGTCAGGAGAGGCTGCATAAGGTATTATAATCGATGGCCCCAATTAGAACCACAATTGGCATTGAAAAGTACAAGTTCTTCTTAATACTAATAAGTTCTAAACTGGGCTCCTTTTTCTAGACTCTTCCTGCTTCAATCCAACCCACCTACTACTGATGCGGGAGAAATGTGTTTAAAATGCAGCCCTAAACACGCCACTCCCATTGATCAATGAGAAGGAACAGGGGTAGAAAGGTAAAGGGGGGCATAGTGTTGATAGATGATCAGATGCAGGCTTTTTGAAATGTAGCCTTTGGAGATACAAAGAGTGCTCACACCAAATATACTTTTTCTTTAGAACTTTTGGTTGTATGTCTGATAAAGCATCTAAAATGATGCTATTACAGACCCAGCTAAGGCCATGTAATTCTTCATCTTGAGGAAAATAATGGTGAGATGCACTCCTCTCTTGTTATGTCAGCCCAATTTAATTAGTGCAGTTGCCCAGAGCAGAAGAAGGTGGTGATTGAGCTCAGGTTCTAGAGTCAGGAGACCCCATTGGAACCTCGACTATCTAGCCTAATAGGTATGCAACCTTTAAAATTACTTAACATCTTTGTCTCAGTTACTCTGCTGTAAAATGAAGATTATTGTGTAGGTTCATTTATGAAAGAGTGAATGTTATATTATTGTGTTAATGTATTTGTGATTTATTGTGTGGATGGTATCAGATAATGTATACAGAGCATAGAGAGCAGTGCTTACAAAGTAATTGTAATAATAATCACTGACATTTAACAAGGGATTACTACGTCTTAGGTGGTGTTTTAAGAATTACTGGTAAGTAGTGCTTAAGATGCTATTTAATCCTAAAATGCTATTTTACATAATGTACTATTATTATTCCTTTTTTATATGTGAAGAAAATGAAATGCAGAAATATTAAATAACTTTCCCAAACCCATACAACTAATATGTGACACGATCAGAATTCAAAGTGGTGGTCACACTCAAAGCCTGTGAATTTATATTGTAAACTATACCACTTCCATGCTAATGGTAACCAATTATACTTTTCCTGTCTTAAATGTGCAATTATTTTGCATCTCCAGAATTGAGTGAGACTGGAGGTGGGAATCAGCAACTCTCATTCTCATAAATCTTCAATGGTTTCCCTTCGTCTGCAGAATAAGACCCATAGTACTTATTTAGGTCAAGGTCTTTTGTAATTTGGCTTCAACCCATCTTTTCAGCTTTATTTCCTTCCATCTCAACAAGCACATTTCTCTCCCTGCCCCAGTTCCTTAATTTTGTTCCATGGGTCTGCTGGGAATACCCCTCAACCCCAATATCTCTTCCTATGAAAATCTTTCACTTTCACACTCTATGGCCCAGCCAAAATGTTCCCCAAACTTTTATTCTGCTTACCAATAGCAGCATTTTGCAAACACTTAATGCTGTTGATTTTAGTTATTAAAAGAATCAAGATTAAACATTTATATCATAGTCATTTCTCCAGAGTTAACATGTTTTGAGTTACTGAAGCATCACAGAAAATTTTTCTGTTTTCTTAATTGTTTTTGTAGCTAGATGGACCAAAGCAAGACAGTGATGTGTAGAGAAATAGTTGTGCCTAAAACATCCATTCACTTGGAGAAGATGTTAGATTTAACGCCTCAATTTTTTTTTTTTTTTTTGAAAGAATCTTAGCATAGAGTTTTAAAGGGTTGACCAGCTGACTAATGGGATAGTAATATGGGGAAATTAGAGGATTTCCCTTTTAGAAGATTGGGTAGAATAGACTTTGAATTCATCCTGAGGGAACTATATTTGAAGAGTTAATTAGGGCAAATACTTTGGTAGTGATTAGAGTTCACCACTTAGGAAAAGATTCAAACATTTCTGGCAAAAGACTCCCTCCTGGGGCCCTGTTTAGCTTTGGACTATTGATCAGGTATTTTAATGCAGCCATAGTTATTAGACTATACATGGGGAACTACTGCAGTCTCAAAAATGTATAGAAATTATCTTTCAAGCTATGTGATTAGCTGGTTCAATTGCTGAAAAAGATGTAGCCTCTGGATTTATCTTCTTAAAACTATACTGTTGGCAACAACCTCAGATCTGCGTGGGGTCCTTGCTCTCACATAAAACTCAGTCACCCATTGAACTCTATTATTATCTGTTTTAGTTTTGAGAGGATGAATTGCTTATAAAGGGATCTCATTTACAAATGTCGTTGGCTATTGTCATATAGAGATTTTCCCAGAGGATATCTAATCTGTCCCCTTGAAGAAAGGCTCTTGGTCCTGTGAACACAGAGGGAGATTCAAGGAAGGTAATTCTTGCAGAACTAGCCAAGGCAGCTGAATCAGCCTCATTGACTAGTGGAATGAAAGCTTGCCCCTGTGATATCTGCTCACCTCTGGTGCCCCCATATGATTATCACTTACAATGGCTAGGCAATTTTTCCAGGTTCATTTGGCTCTTTGATAGATAATGCTAAATAAACTCCTTTCCTGGATTGTGTAGAAAATACTGTATAGGGATACTGTAAATAATACATTAGAACATAGTTAGAAGGAAAGATCTTAAGAAGAAAATGAAGAAAAGTGCTATACATTTTATAGGCTTCAGAAAAGTGCCTGTAGAATGGAATGAAAAATAAAATAAACAGCTTTCCTTATTTCTCGATAATTCACTATTCTAGATATATGCATGATTAGATACAGGGACAGTGATGTTAGGGACAAACAATATATTTTTAACAAGTCCTTTCTAAAATATAATTAAGCATAAGAAGTTCTGGTAGTTATATATTTTCTAAAGTTGTCTTCTAAACAACCTGCCTTTAGAATAATCTGGAGTTTAATACAGCTGCTTCTGTGTCTGATCTACTAGATACCTTTGAGGTCAAATGTGAGGTGGGATTACATTTTGAAATCCTTACATTTTCTTTGAAATGTCACTGAAGGTCTTCTTGAATTAACATCTTGTGGGATGCTAAGTAAGAATATGGAATCCTAAAATCTACCTCAGACATACAGAGTAAGAATTTGGGGAGGTGGGTCTAGGAAATAAGCATTTTTATCATTAAAGTCTTATTCTGAATGTTTGAAAACCATTTATTTGAGGAAAGCTAAATGTTTGCTGAGGATCTTAACTATTATTGATATGTACAAAGCAGGAACACAGTCTTCTTTGGCTGAAAGCAACGGCTTTCTTTATGTTTTTGAGAAGAGTATATTGGAAATCTTAATCATGCTTTTGGTAAACCTACCAATAGGAAAGAGGACTTTGAGGTGGTTCAGAGGAGAGACTATGAGCGGTGTCTCCTATACGGGCTGGGAGAGAATTCCCTCATTGTGGGGCAGGACGTAAGAGAAGCCCCATGGGTGTGGAGAGCCGTCATTCTCTTGCCCCTGAATAAACATAACTCTGTGCTAGAAACGAGGGATACAAAGATGCATATGACAAAATACCATCCCCAAGGACCTGATGTTATTTTGGGGAGACTGACTTGAAAACAAATAATGGCTAGAATAGAATCTGTCACACGGACCACACAAAGGAGGGTAGGATCTGGGAAGTATCCATTAAATTAATTTTTGAAGGATGAGCTGGAATTTCCAGGTGATTGGTAATGGAAGAGTGTGGATGACAAGATTGAATTTTAAGCCAAGGGATGATATGTGTAAAGGCTTTGACATCTGCAACAACATAACGTATTTGCTGAACTGTGGATAACTCGATATGGCAGAAATGTCTAGAACTGTGCATTTGATAGATTTTAGATCCGAGCCACACAATGCTTGTAATTCAGAGTAGGCTCTGTAAAGTAAATGCGTTCAAGAGAAGTCTTTGATACGTTCCTCCCCTTTGCTGTCAGAAACTGTTCTGACCTTTTTTCTTTATCTGCACTCATTCCCTAAGTGATCTTATCCTGCCTTATGGTTTTCCATACCAGCGCTGTTGAGGATTCCTGGTAGGTATTTTCAGCACAAGTTCCAGATTGGTATCTTATTTCCTATGTCACCTCTCCTTCTGGCATCTTAGGGATAAGGTATTCAAGATGAAACTCTAGATTTCACCCCCACTCATCCGTTTTTTACCTGCCCAATATGTTCCAGAATAGCGCAGCTCTCTGTTGCCAGGGCTATCACCACAGCCATCATTAGTTCCAATCTCTCTTTTTCTTACACGCTGATAATCTATTTTCCTCCATGACATTAAATCAGAACACTGTACTGGATCTCAAAACCTTTTTTATTCACTTAGAATAGTAGCCAACTACTCCCATGGTCTCCAAAGCCCCGCTTGATGTAATTTCAGTTCACTTCTTTGATCTGGCCTCGGCCTGGTCCCTCTTCCACTGCTCAGGGGCTCAGATCACACAGACCTCGCATCCCCAGCAGGAGCAGCGGGGTCCTGCCTCAGGCCCTCTCCTTGTTCTTTCCTTCCTCCTGGGAAGCGGGCTCCAGGCAGGAACGGGTCTTTCTCATCACTCAGGTCTCAGCTTAAATGTTACGTCCCCAGAGAAGACTCACCTGATCACTCTGTCTAAATTAGTAATTCTACCAACTGTCCAATTACTATTCATCACAGTGCCCTACTCTTTCCCTGTGTTATATTTATTGCTGTTTCTAGTTTTCTTGTTATTGCCTCCCCTCCCCCGAATGTAAGTTCACTGTGAAAGGGCCCTTTTCTCTTTTATGCATCACCGTGTTTCTTCCAGCTGGGCCTGGGCCTGGCATAGAATATACCAGGGCATCCTCTATAAATTTCTGTTGGACGAATGAAAAAAAAGACAGTATTTTCAACTTAAAAATATGATAGCTATGATCTCTAGAATTACAGTGTTCGTTAACCAGCCACCAACAATATGTGGCTATTTAAATTCAACTTAAAATTAATTAAACCTAAACAAAATTCTAAATTCAGTTTCTCAGTTGCATTAGCCACATTTCAAGTGTTCAATAGCCACATGTAGCTGGTGACACTCAGATATGGAACATATCGTCTTTGCAGAGAGTTCTATTAGACAGCATTCTATTCTGGAGAGTGAGTGTTTAAATAATAATAAAATAGATGTGAAAGGAGGAAAGTGTCTAAGCAAGGAAGTTTATATAATTCAAGGAGTAAATTGAAAACCATGACATTTTCTTTTTTAGAACTCGCTTAAATAGGATAAATTTTCAGTTTCAGAAAAGGCTTAGATAAAGCCAGATAGCTGGAAGGCAAGTCTTTGGACTTTTGACCTCCCAAGGTCCCTTCTGAATCCTCGCATAATTATTCTTGGGATTATAATTAAACTTGAATTGTGCCAGCCAAATGCAAAACCTTTCACAGAATCCACAGAAGACCTGGTCTTTGATTGCAAGGAATTTTTCAAGACTCTTTTCAAACTGTATTTAGGAATAGATCACATTTTGCAAGAGCCTTACTAAAAAGATTCATGATGATTGATGACTTCGAGAAAATGTGACAGAGCCCAAGATTTCAAAGCATGTACTTGTCCTGTTTAATTTACAAATTAGAAGAAATTGACTTGTCCTATTTAATTTGGAAATCTCAGAAACTCTCCAGTTTAAACTACTAACAATTGTAGCCATGTTTTATTAGATCTTTGCCTACGGACTTGTCAGAATTCTTCCAGCAGGCTAGTGGATCTTCTAGCTCATTCCCAGATTGCAAGGCTGCCTCCCTTGTTACGGCAACCGGTCAGAGCTCTTCGCAGTAGTCCCCAAGATCATGTTTTAAAGGAGGGTTTTACTGGGTCTGAATACAAATGTATCCATGGGGCTTGTGTGGTTTCAATTCAAGTCAAGTGACGAGAGAGGACATTGCTTGTCGGAGAAACTGAGATCACAAGTCAGAGAATTCCTCTGTTCCCTACGCAGCGAGCATGCTGAGGAGGAAGCGAGAGGAAGCACAGAGATGGAAAATGCTTGTGTTTGGGAAACCGGCTCTGGCCTCACTACAGGATCGTGAGTTTGCACGTGGCTTCTACCTGGAGAAAGGCAGCTTACTGGATATTCAGGAGAATGAAGGAACAACGGAAAAAGCTTTTGTGAGCTGTTTTCATCTTTGCTGGCTTGCAGTGCCATCATGTATTTCGGGCAAAGAGAGTTTGCATCAGTTCAGTTGACAGGACTTCATGAATTTTAATATCCTGACTCCATATTTATGTTAGTGCTGATGTATCCTTGCACCTTTTTCCCCTTCATTTTTTTTTTAGTTAAAAAGCTGGATTTGTGCCCAAAACACAGAACGTTGCCATGCTCTAAAGTATTTGAAACAATTAGACCAGGTTAAATAGAAAATTGCATAAGTTTGTGAAATTTATTCCAACAAATTCATAAGCTATAGCTTCGGTTTTATTTAAATGATTAAAGTGGAAGACACATTTTATCATTTTGTTCCTAGGCTCATAGACTTGTTTAAATTTGGACTCGTTCACAAAACTTTTAATACCCTTCAGTCTTACCTTTAGACAACCTGAGCATTAGTTTTTCATGCCACTGCAAGAGAACATTAAAATTTGAGCGCTTGCAGAAAAACTGTTAATGTGTCTTTGAGATTATGTTTATATAAAAAAGATGAATACAAAACCATACAGCTACTACTTGGTTATTTATTGTCCAAGAGACCTGAGTTTGACACTTTGGAATGATGTTTTCACATGAGGAACTGTGTTTCTCTATAATTAACATATTTAGAGTGGTATGTGGTCATTCCCCTGTTCAACTACCCAAAGAGGGAACATTCAAATTATAATCTGAGGTGCAGAGAAATATAGCACAAGAGGGAAAGGCTATGCTGATAGGGAAAGATACACAAATTCACAATTGCATGAAAAAAGCAGTTCAATCAGCATATTTGTTTTCCCATTCTGCAGCATATTACCATAGGGAAGACAAGACTTGTTTCTTGAATAGGCAAAGCCAGAACAAATCTCTATTCGTGCTACATAATAGATGTTATTTAGAGACACGGAAGTACATGAATAGCTGAAAAGTTGCAGTTCTAGATATAATAATTCAGAAGACTTGAACACAGGTGTATCATTGCTCTGCTTGGTATTCAGATACATTGTTGTCACATCAAATTCAAGCCCATCCTAGGAAATTCAGACAGAGCTCTTATCAGCTGTCACTGAATGCAGCTAGTTGTTAAGTTTCCTGCGGATTGCAGCGCCTTAAAGTTTAGCTCACCAACTGAATATTATTTCCCTAAATGCACTGACTAAACAGGGTTAGCAATGCGGATATAAGGGTTGCTGTGGCTTTCTGAATTTTTGGTTTAGAAAGAATAAGAATAATTTTTGATTGAGAAGGCAAGATAATTAGGTTCAAATATTTGAGTTTATATTAGAGAATATACAGTATAAAATTAAACCCTGAGGTTTGCCACACTTAGTTCCCCTGCCCATTTTTCACACTAATGTTTAGGAGAATTGGGCACTTTTGCATCATACCAGGCTCTGGACAGCTCACCACCTAGCATCACCAAAACTGTGCAAAAAAGAAAAATAAAAGACTCCAATAGTGTGTAGGTGTACATTAACAATCTACAACATGAAAGTAAAAAATTGGCCATTTTTGAAGAGTACTGTACATATGTGTATGTGTTGTTTTCCTAACTCACCTGAAAATATAAATAAAGTCACAGTGTAACATTATGAATTTAAATACTTAAAATACAAAAATATGTATGTGTGGAAATATAAAGTAAAATATTTTCATTTTTAATTTAAAAACAGCTGATTTTAGTTCTGTATGTTATTTGTAATATTTTTTCTTACATGGAAGCTCCATCATATCATAAAGATACATTTGTTATACCATGTCTATTAAATAACAATCCAGTTTATTTCTGACCAGCTTTAAGCAAAGAAATAGGACACATTTAATAAATAAATAAATAATCCCGCATTTCCCCCTGCATGTCCCTATTAGGTCATCCACACAGAAACATCTCTGCAGCAACTGGTAAAAGCTTTTTATCCAGATATAGCACACACTGGCCTGAGCATTTAAAAAGCATGGACAGGTTCTTTCCAGTTCACCCAATTGATTTTCAGTGTGGATTTGTTCACATGTTCTCTCACCCTTTTCTTTTTGATAGATAACTTGCCTTTAAGCATCAGCCACGTGGACATCCTTTTGCAATAATGTAAAGATTTTCACAAACCTGCACTGCCAGCATTTGCAGTTGCTCATAGAATCATTTCAGCTTGGTTTTAGTTTTGTTTCATATTGATTCATTTTTTTAAGGAGCGGGCAGGGGACTTGGCGCATTCTTTTGGTCATTCTAGAGGCCTGTTTTCTAAACAATAATGTGATAACCCTTGAAAAATCAGATCAGTGATTTTTTTTTTCCTATTGCTTGTCTAATTTCTGCCAGGATCCTCTGTTTCTGGACTTTGCTCCTTGAATTTTAAGCTCTGAATTGGTGTCCCACGCCATGCTTATAACTTTCGGTCTGCCCCCTTCAACATTACTGTAGATAACAGTTAAGAATTGATCAGGGTCAGTTATGATGTGTGGTTTCGTTAGTAGGTCACCACAAAGAATGAAATGAATCCTACAAAGCTTTAATCCCTGTGCATTATGGGGAGCAAGGAGCCGTTCCAGGGGATTCCCAAAGTCCTTCCAGTGTGCTGGCATATCAGAGATAAGCCTGGCAGTGAAGCGAGAGAAATCCTGACTAAGTTAAACTGCCCCAGGGAAGGAAAACAAAAATTAAGCAATTTTTTTGGAACACAAAACTAATATATTATCATTATTGAACACTTAAAAAATACAGGAGAGTATTAAGAATATAAAATTATCATCACGTTACTACCCAAGAACTATTAATATTTTTAAGATTGTTATTTGGTAAAAAAGTGAGAACATGTTATATTTAGTTTGCTTTTTTTGTTAGTATAGTATCTTCACAATTTTTAGCCTAATTTTGAGTAGCTGTGTCATGCACCATTATGTGGTTGGTCCACAGTAACCTGGAGTTACTTTGATGGACAATTTGGAGACTGGGCCCAGTCCTAGAATTTAAATTTTCTGTTAACAGATACATATTGGTTATTTTTCCCTTTTAATATATGCTTCCCTCATGCATTGGATTCCCAGTGCACAAGTGGTGGTCACTGAGCTGTCCAGTATTGTTATAGTTCACAGGATTCTTGCATAGGCGTTGATCCAGGAATGTGACAACTCCCTAGCTTGAAGGCTCCAGTAACTTGCCAAAAGTCACACAGGAGTTGGGGTGCCAGACTTCTCAATAACTGCTTCAGTTTCTACTTTTACTCTTTGCACTATGCAAAATTGTAATTCAGAGAATGAACATGGTAGCTCAAAGCATATATAAGGGGTAAGAAAAAAAAAAGATATGCATAATTGTGAAACTAATGACTTGGTGTTTGGTAAGAGAAATCCCATGTTTTTTACTGCCACCCCAAATGGAGGATTTGGTGGCAGAATCCATTAAGAGAAACACAGTCCTTTGGCACAGTTCTTCATGTGTGCCAGCTTTCAAGTTTCCCGCCTTATTACCAAACTGGCTGGATGTACTGGTTACTCGAACATAATTTAATGGCTCCATCAATAGGAAACTTGTATTAGACACTATTTTTTTAAAAAAGGATTAATCTTTTATTTATCTTCTCTGTCATTTTCCCTTTAAATCTTTTTTTGTCATATTATTGTTTCAAAATGTATTTGAATGATCCTTAGGAAAACCAGGAAACTTGTTAAAATTCAGATTCCTTGGCCTTACTACAGGCCTTCCAACTTTAACTCTAGGAATAAGGGCATAAAATTCTTCATTTAAGTGTGATGATCAATGTAAAATAAGGATCACAAAATTCTGCCTCATTGTGTTGAGGTAAAATGCTTTATTTTGATTACAATTAATATTAATCACCTTTTTTGAGCACTTTCTGTAAGCCAAATGCTGTATTTCTTATATGTTATCTTAAGCATCAGATAAATAGGTAAAAACTACCACTTCTCTATAAATAATAAAACTAACAATCAGAGGATTAAAATACTATTGAAATAAAAAGAATTGAAATAAAGACCCCCCCCCCCCACACACACACAGACATAGATCAACACACAATACAAAGAAGGTCAGAGGCAGATCTAGGGTTCTAATTAGAGTCTGGGTAACCTCAGTGTTCACTATACATAATCGTGGCCAGAATAGTCAGGCAGCGGCCTAGAACTGTTTTTTATTTTGACAATAAATTAGCTAGGGTGAACTGCCGAGGATTCTTTTGACTGAAAAATCTTATGACGAATCTAGAACCGTTGGCTGTCATTTACAAAGCTATCTACCAAGTGATCTGGATCAAGATGAAAAGGCAACAGAAAGGAAACTACAGTAAAAGGAGCTCAACTCTCTCCTTGTGTCAGACCAAGAATCACACCAACCTCCTTCCCTGGGCCTCGCAGAGAGATTATGAGCACAGTTAGAACCTGACAGCCTGTGCCTGCTAAATCTGCCATTGTCATCCTACCTGACACCTAGCGCTGTGTCCTTCGTGGGTAACTGCGGTGACATTGGTGTACATCGTCCCCGGTGTTTCTATGCAGGGCACTTCCTCACTGAAAGAGGTATTTCAAGGGTATGCTGAAAATAGGAGTCCACATCAACCGTGGCCACTAAAGTGAGCTTGGAGTCTCAGTTTGGCTTTGACTGCTCTTGCAAAGCACTTTCTGAACACGAGGTGTTCTAATGTCGTGGAATCCTTTAGAAACGAGAAACAATGCATCACAAATCTGCATGACAAGGCACCTAGATGAGAGCTGAATGTATTTCTTTTGTTGAAGGCAGGCAAATGATAACAAAGTGCCACTATAGCTAGTTTCCAAACAAATCCATAATAATAAAAAAAAAAAAAACTCAGCTGAAGATAGCATTGTAGTTGAGACTTGGCCAAAAGCCCTATTTTTTGAAGCCCAGAAAAAGCCGTATATTTCTCACCTTCAAACAGGGCAGTTACATGGCAGTTAAATTGATGATCTCCCTTTGTTTCTTTCTGTTTTCATTCTTTCATCCTACCATTACTTGTATTATATGCCTCAGATGATAAATTGTCAGTGTTTGCAGATTTTCTTAGATGATCCAAATTTCATGACTTGACCCACAGCCTATATCACCTTCACTGGGTATAGTCCTTGATCAGTCTCTTTAATTCATATTGTTTCTTGGCACAACCTTAAAAAGCTTTCCAGAAATTACACATGTCCCATTTGTACTTTCCTACACAAATTTACTCCATCCACACCCACATACCTAGACATGTACATTCAAATTATTTCAAAATGTACTTCTCTCTCATCTTGCTTTTGTTTTTATGTCACCCACGCCCCTTACGACTCTCAGCTGTTTCCCATCTCATAAGCTGATGAGACCAAAAGCCCAGAGGCAGCAAATCATGTTAAAAAACTGCCTGGGGCTGAGTGAAGTCTGGAAGACCCATAATATCAGGCCGAGTCTGCTATTGACCAGATGTGTGCCATCAGGCAACTTGCATTAGTTTTTGTGACCTCAGTTTCCTTAAAGAGAAACATTGAGTGAGTTTATGCTGTAAATCCTAAATACAAATGGTTTCATAAGTGATCCAGGTAATTTTTATGACTAAAATAACAGAAATAACCCTATATAAGACAACAGCAAGTTCTGAAAACTGCAGACAAGTTGAGAAGTGTATATCCGTTATAAATGCATTAAAAATGTGGGGCCCAAAGTAAACAAGCAAGAAGCAAAATAAAACTGCTCTGCCTGCTGCCTGTGGCTGGGCTCAGCCCATGGGGCTAGCCGAGTGCAGCCACTGTTCATGTAGCCTCTCTCTCTCTCCCGCCCTCTGAAATTCCATTACCTTCCAGTGTCAAAAAATTCTTTATAGAAAGCATTTTTAACACTAGCCAAAGCTAAGGAGGCAATAAGAAAATATCAGTTAATTTTAGTATCCTGATATCAAAGTATATATTATAGACCCGAAGACACCCAATAATAAGGAGCAGGCATGGGCAGTAAGACACAGTTTGCACTTGGGGAAATAAAAGCTTTGTTAACACTGTGTTAGGGATATGGATCCATTGACTTTTGCAGATAAAACAGGCTCTATGCACACTCTAGAATGAGATTACATACCAATTATTACTTAGTTAAACATAGGTAACTTATAAAACCTAGCAAATAATGTGCACTGATGTTACCAGAGAATGGAACCTCTCCGTTGCTTGTGGGAGTGGGGTTTTACAGCATCTCTTGAAAATGAATTTTCTAAGGCACCCACAGAAGGATGTATGGTTTTTATGGGCATGGGATTTATTATATTCCTCGGTTTGCAAATTCCATGTTCCTTAATCCAGTCTTGAAAAGGGTGCAGATGGGGTTCCAAAGGAGCCAAAAGCAAAGCCAGTGTTCATAGTTTCCTTTCTCTGGTGCAGCTGGGCCCAGTTCAGCATCAAGCTAATTGACGTACCTTAGTCCTTTGTGGGGAGCCCACATGGCCATGAGGCCTGCGCACGAGTGCAGGGGGCTCACCCGCCCCTAGATAGGAGAGCTAGGAGCACGGTACACGAAAAGCAGAGCCTCCTTTGTCCAGGAGTTTACATATTCAGGTGTCACCAGACCTTTTCTGGCCGATTGCCTGTTCCCAGGTGTGGTTGACAGCCAGGTAAGCACCTTCTTAAGTCACTCAGGCCTTATTGGGCGTGTGTCCTCACTGCCTTTGCCTGGTTCCTTCCCCCATGGATCAACAGGAAAGAGACTTGGAGAGTGCTCAGTTACAGCTTTCTAGCACAGCTGTAGAAATGGCATGCCTATATGATCTAGTCTTCCCTTCACTCCTTTCCCTTTAAGTAATAACCAGATTGTTACAACGGTATCACTAAGATTATGTTTTCAAATTGGTGAAAACCTTTAGCTAAGTCTGGATAAGACTGAAGTTTGTGACTGACCCGTCTTTCTAGCTTTTCCCCAGAATCTGGCTGAGTTTCAGTGACCAGAATATTTTTATGCCATTCCAGCCAATGCATAGGTGTTGCTTCCTTGAGTTAATGTTGTATTAGTTGTTGTTTGCATTGTTTTTCAAAGTTCAGGGTAAATAATAAATCCATTTCATGATATTGAAAGGAGTCTTGCTTCTCTCCCGTAAGCATGGAAAATACCAGATTCCCATCTGTAATTCCCCTTGAATTAACGTTTCCATCTGATGGAAAGATGCTCTGAGTCACAGAGCAGCATTCTTTTCTCACATAACAGTCCACTCCTTTAGGAACGAAATTTAACTTTCAGATTGGAGTCCGAACTTCAAGTCAGACATATTTTGTGCCAGTGCAGAGATAGAAAGGTGAATTAAATATAGAAAGATGGATGAGAGGAGTTTTACTGTTGAGAGAGTACATTCTCTTGGAGAACGTGGGCACATATAATAGATAATTTCTGTGATATGTATGAGGTGGTAAGTGCAATAATGCAGGTCTCCAAGGTGTTCTGAAGGTGCAGAGCAGACACAACTCAGCCAAACTGGAGCCGAGGGCCAGAGGACAAAAGGGCTTTCTGGGTGTTATATATTCCAATTGCCTTAAGGATGACAAGCAATGAACTGGAGATGGTGACATTAAAATACTGAGTGTGTCAGAAAATTTCAAGGAATTCTGTTTCTTTAGTATAATATATGATACACAGAATATTGAAGTGAGACTTTGGCAAGAAAAAGTTGGGTAACAAAGAGACTTGCATATTATAATAACAAATTTATATTTTAACAAGTAGACAATGGGGGTTCATTAAAGATTATAATTAAGAAAATGACACCTGATATCATTCTGATAGATCTGATGGTGTAACATGGGATAGCAAAAAGAATGGAGAGGCTACTGCAGTCTGAAGCAGAAAAGAGATATTGTAGAACACAGGGAGTGGAATGATTAAGACCTGCTTGAGTTTAGATAAGACACCGTACATGACCAATTCGATGTTGAGCATAAAGTAAACAGTTGAGACAGAATTTCAGATTTTATTTTATGACATTGAGTTGCAGTAGTGATATTAAGTAAGGTTAGAAACTCATATGGGGAATGTGCTTTGGCGATGAAAAAAATAAAAGAAACATTAGATTTGGGGCATGTTCAGAGGGTACTACATATAGGAACACTAGATAAAAAGCATAGCATGAAGTAGGTAGGCTATGGATTTGCAGTTTGTGGAAAAGGCCTGGAGATATAGTAGGCAGACCCATGGTCATGCAGATGGTAATTAAAGCCAGGGATATAGATGAGATTGCCCGGGAAGAGCTCAGAGTGAACAGAGTGAGTGAATAGAAAACGTGAGAGAGAGAAATAGGAAACCATGACAACAGCAGAAAAAGGACAACGCCTTGGAGCTCAGTTACCTTGGAAGGGGAAGAAATGAAATCAAGGGCAAGCGTGGGAGGCAGGTGTCACATGAAAAATAAGATATTCTACATTCTGAGATAGAAGGGAGGGAGGCAGTAATATCATGGTTTCTGTTTACGGGGCTAGACCTGGAAGCATGAAGGAATTCATGGTGTGTAGCCTCAGCTCTGTCTGTGTACTAGGGAGTCTTCTAAGGAAATGGGTTTTCTCACTGGCCAAAGACTTGCTTGCAGAATTTTTATGTCAGAAACTAACACTTAACATAGGCCACTATTACCTATCAGACTTCAATCCCACTGTTGATTTTCAATTTCCCTCCTCTTTGTGATATCCCTTTAGCTTTGGGCTGAGTTTTGGCTTCATGAATCCCTTCATTTAGAAAAAAATGAACAAAACAATTCAGGATATTGAAGAAATATCATGGATGATGTTAAATATTAAACATCAACTAGACTTTATAAAATATTTAAAATTTGTAAAATGTATGAAAGTCTAAAGGGACAATTTAGTTAAAGTTTTTTAACAATAAAATGTATGCTTAAAAACAAGCTTATTATTTAATGTTTAATAAGATACCTTCACACTTTGTTATTTTCTCAGCTTTATGACATAATACCTGTAACCAAAAAAAATGTATCATTTTTGAGTTTTTGAAATGCTTATTTGTCAAGACAATTTTCTTTCAAAAATATCTAATTATTTTTGCATTTGTACTTACAGGATGTTTAAGTGAAATTTAAGTGGGACCAGAACATTGGGCTGTTAAATTACGGCATTATAAAGAAAATGTTATATAATGAAAATATTAAATTAAACCTCCTAATTTCAAATTCCAGTGTCATAAAGATGTTTTTTTAATTAAAAACTTTTGCCAAAAATGCTACATAAAATCAACCATTAAATGGTGCCATAAACAGAAATTGACTGAGACGTGTGGAGACTAAGAAGCCAGGGACCGAGATTTTAAAGCTGCAGCTGGTGTGATCAATAAATAAGTAAAACAAGAGTCACTGAAAAGAGCACTAAATCATAATACTTTAAAACAGCCTCAATGCCACTTTTGTATAATAGACATCCGTCTTCCAAGGGCCTCCTAATTACTCTTTGTATGCTAGCAAGGAATTAAACCCACACAAACTGAATATTGAAGCCATTATGAAAGAATTAGCAACACGCTCTGGGAAAATAGGTTCAAATACCATATTCTCTAACACACAATGGAAACTATGCAAAAAACTCAGGATACAAATTTACCAGAACAAATTTGCATAACTATATTTTAAACAGGACATGTGTGGTGTTTTTTTGTTGTTGTTGTTGTTTTTTTAATGGGTCAAGTAGGACTGTTCAGCTTGCAGGTCATAGCCAGCCAATTTGAACTAGTTTAAGTGAAAAGATGCGATTATTGTAAGGATGCTGATATCTCTGGCAATCTAAGATAAAATTGATCAGTCAATGGACTGGAAGGTGTGGGATGCTCCTAGACCTTTGGAACTACTAGAACCAGGGCTTGGAGACTGAAGGCATCCATTTATCTCCAGACTCTGCTTTTCTTTGCTTCCTTCTTTGTTCTCTTTTGCCGAAGACTGGCTTCCTCATGGGGAAAAAAAAAAAAAAAAGACTACTACATTTCCTGAAATTTTATATCTCAGCCCTACACAACAGAAATGGATTGTGTTTTATCTTGGTTTTATATATTGAAAAATTTAAGGAAGGAGACACTGGCTTTGCTTAGATCAAAGCAATTGCAGCCAGGTGAGAGGGGCCTCTCATTGTAACGCAAGGCTGTTCACAGAATAACCCTGAAGATGGACCGGGCACAGGGAAGGGACTCCAACTATGCAGACTGTTCCACAGGTGACCATGCATGTCCTTCTTCCTCCAAAGCAATAGCAGTGGGGTTTTAATGAAAAGCATTCACAGTAAGATACATTCACAGGATTTAAACCTCCATCTGTAAAAGTAGGTATGCTCAAACCAATTTAAATTACTTCATTTAGATGCTGGGAACACACAGAACTGTTGCATTAGTTACACAGAGGAAACTTAATTTCCAAGATTTATTTGTGATCTTAGAAAAAGAATTTGAGGTGTATTTTTTATTTGAAAATGCATATACATTATCCTTTTAAAGAAGACAATTTTGCCTTTTGCGACAGCATGGATGGACAAGGAGAGTATTATGCTAAGTGAAATAAACCAGTCAGAGAAAGACAAATACCATATAATTTCCTTAAATATGGAATGTAATGAACAAAATAAACTAACAAAATAGAAACAGACTCATAGATGCAGAGAACAGACTGACAGCTATCAGAGGGGTAGGGGGTTGGGATACTGGGTGAAAAAGGTGAAGGGATTAAGCAAAGGAAAACAAGTATATAGACACAGACAACCGCACGGTGATTGCCAGAGGGAAAGGGGGGTGGGGGTGGTAGAAGAGGGTGAAGGGGGATAGTGATGGAAGGAGACTCGGCGGGGTGGTGAACACATAATACAATATACAGATGATCTATTACAGAATCCTACATCCGAAACCTATGTAATTTTATTAAACAATGTCACTCTGATAAATTCAATAAAAATTTAAAAAATAATATGTGATGAACCTTTTAAAGCTTAAATCTTTGTCTGCATTATGGGTCATTTCTTTGAGGTGAACAATAAAAAAAATCTTAACATATGTTGAAAAGTGCTGTTCCCGAGTGTTTGTACCAATTTTTGCTCCTCTACCAAATTAGAAGATTGCCTATTTTTCCATACCCTAGGAGAGAGATGTTTGAAAATCATATAGGTAGTTAATCGTATATGAATGATAATAAAATGAAGACTAAGCATTAAGATGGAAAACTAGTAAATTATTTCACAAAGAAATACCAGAGTATCTTTATACAAATTGATAGATTTGAATATGGTATTGATGGACTTGACAACAGAGAAAACAAGAAGGTAGAGAAATTATTTAGAAAACTTACTCAAAAAGTGTTCTTTAAAATCAGCACAAAATGTTCATTTATGATTGACTAACTTGAAAAGAAAAAAGATGAATACTTGCTTGGGGGTGAAAGGGCCCTGAGTTGGCATGAATGCAGATGTTGATTGATGCTAAGAGAAAGAAAAAACAAGCCAGGAGGATACATAACTACTTTTTAACAAATGCATTTTCTGTTTTGAAAACTCACATGACATGTTTGTTTTCTTCTTAATCTTCAAAAAATAGGAAGAGAAGAGGCAAAAGGAAACGTTTGAGAGCACAAAGTTCATCAGTAATGGGTGCTGAGCGTGTGGAGCTGCTGGCGTTGGTCACCTGGAAAGGACGTTAAATAGGTCAGTACCATTGAGGTAAAATATTTAAGATCAAATATAATAAGGCATGTGAGTCACTCTGAAACGTATAAAGCACCATGGACATGAAGTACATAATTATTAGGTTATGACTCCTATCATTAGATCACAGAGCATTTGAGAAATATCTGTTGGTGCACTTCTCTGGCACTTATCTTTCATTAAATCCAGAAAAATGATCATAATGGAAGATGTCACTTTACTGGTGGCCCAGTTTGTGTTATGAGGGCATTTGTCATTAACCATGGAGTTTGCCAAGCAGTTCTGAATGTCAATTTTCAAGGAGGGACAATTTCTATCATTATTCTTTAGACTAAATAAGACCTGGTAAAATTTATGATATATTAATGAGATTGGACAAAAGAAGTACTGAGGGTCTGAGCAGTTAAATCAACTTCCAGAAAATGAGCCCTACTGTAGATAATAAATTTTATAATATTTTCCCAGTTACTTACTGTAAACATGTGTGGTGCAGGCGCTAAGTTTATAAATAATGGCTTCATTTTGAAGTAATTAGGATTCAATGCCATTAACAGCAGGATGTCTGGATAATTATATTTTAGAATAAAATGTCTAAGAAAAGGCATTTCTGTTCTCAGTGACAATTATGTGTGTGATTAATGGTATAAATGACAATATCCAATATACATACAGAACAGCAAAAATTAACTGTATCTATCATGAGTGACAGTATGAAAATTAGATGAAATCAATAATCAGAGTTAAAGAATGACTCCTTTAATATTGTTGTATTCTCCATGGCAGGGAAAGCTGGGGCAGGGGTCTGGGGGATGGGTAGAGATAGTACATTTGTCAGTCCCTCTAGAGGCTCAGCGAAGATCAGTCAGTAAATAGCACTTTCAATTATGTGCACTGTATAAATGCTCCAGAATCTTAAAAATATTGGAAAGCTAAAGGAACAACTGGGGTGCCAATTTTGAAACTGCCATATGCGAACCTTTCAGAAGGAAAAGTCAGTTCTAGGAATTACCCTGTTTTTACAGTGGTGTGCCCAGGACAGTCCCTGTGAGGTGAGGCCATAGCACTATTTCAGGGCAGGACACACAGCATCGGGCTGCAGCCCGGGGCTCAGGGCGTCTCCTTCCTGGGCGCTCGGACACAGGCCTGCTGGCCAGCATTTTCCCTTTTCCTTCGCTGCGACAGTTTGCTCTTCGCACCCTTCCCACCTTGGCCCTCACACAGCCCGGCGCATAGGTGCACCTGTGTGCACACTGGCATTCGAATCATTTTATTTTGTTTTGTTCAGTGCTTACTTCATATAAAAATTTATAAAGACTTTCATTGACTTTACTTTCATTGTTTTAAACCCCCTTCCCTTAGAAGTGTCTTTTGCTATTAATTCTGCCTTGTAAACCTTATGTGTATATCTTACCATCTCTACACACTAGACACCTGTCATTTTCTTTACACTAAGCACTCGGTACTACTTCTCTTATCTCTCTGCCACACTATTAGTACTGTTCCCAAGAGTCCTCAAAAAATTTTTATTGTGAAAAAATGTTAGACACGTATAAGACAGAGAATAGTATGTCTCCATGTGTTTATCCCTTATTTTAAACAAATCTCAATTCATTAATTCCCTACCTGTAACTACTTCCATCCTTCCTCTAGATTATTTTAGAGCAAATCCCAGTCTGCTTATCACATCATTTCATCCTCAAATAGTGCAGTTTGTATCTTTAAAATATAAGAATCATCATTTAAAAACATAATAATGATATAATTATCTCGGATATTATGTCCAACTATGCCCTGAATTTTCCTTTCTATTATAAAACAATTTGACCAAAGTCACTGCTTTATCTTCCTATAGGATCGTTAAAAAAAGAAAAAGTGTTTTGCTCTCATTCTACTGTCCTTACAATAAAAGCATTTCCTTTTTAAATTTTCACTTATTTTGACCACTATTAACTAAACCATATGTCCCTAATGAGCTCAGATTCTTCAGTTTTATTTGCAGTACATAATTTTATTTTGGTCTTGAAGAAAATAATAGGAACTAGCCAGACAGACAGGAGGGAAAGGGAAATGCAGGCAGTAGAAATAGTATGAAAAAAGCAGAAACACATAAAGTGCATTTTGAGTGAGATTAAGTCTGGCAATTCTCATATTGTCAGAGCCCAGGGAGCCTGGTAGGGATTTACAGAGGATAAGCCTGTAAAAGAAATCACGGCCCCAAAATGTATCATGCACGCCAGTGTTGGTGCTTTCCACAAGGGTGAACAATCTGCCTGAAGGATAAGATCAGGATTTTACTGGGGACACAATTGAGACAGTGTGGAAAATGTATTTGCAAGGAGATGTTTCTGGAGGCTAGTACACAAATCAAGAGCCTATAGAAACAGCGTCGAAGATGCTAGGGTCCTGCAATAAGCTAAGGTAATGATGATGAAGAGGGGCAGATTTAAGCTAAGAGGACACTGAAAGAAATTAATGGAGATAGAAGGGAAAAAGGTCTTTGAGAACTTTAGATTTTGGGGCTTAACTCAGGTTTGAGTTAACTGGATAGATACTGGTGCTATTAAACATAGGTGACGTAAAAGAACAGATTGAGTCTGGAGCATTGGGAAAGAAGGCAGGGGAAGTTGGCGATTCTAGCCTGGGACTTGTTGAGTTGTAGGATCCTGTGCAGTATTCAAAGAAAAATATGAAGTAGGCAGTTAAATTAATCCAGAGCTCAGGATCGAGATTAACATGGAGAGTTGATACTGTTCTGTTGGCATGGAGGACTTGAGAATGCACCTGGCAGACCCATAGAAGGGCCCCAGCCACTGTGCTTTTAAGTCCATTACCCAGGCTGAGGCCATGTCCACACAGAGGCTCCTTGCCAATGACTAAGCGCAGAGGGGACGAGATGGCAGACCCACTCCTAGGAGTACCGGGACTTTGTTGACCAGCCTTGGCTGAAGGAGTCCCTAAGGGCTTTGTCAAACCTTTCTTAGATGGCATGTCAGTGTGGGAAGCTTTCACTCAGCCTTTCTCCCAGCCTTCTATGGCTCCTACTTATTTCCCCTCTCCAGAGCTCCCCCACCCAGCATTTTTATTAATAAAACCCTTGCTTGTTTAATCTCATCTACTTGGAATTTATTTCTCAGATGATCCTGCCTAACACAGGGGATGATTAAAATTATGATGACGTGTAGAGTGTAAAAAGAACATCCCTCAACCTGAACAACTTCAGGGATATGCAGAAGAGGAGCCTCACACAGAGGCTGGGCAAGATGAGACCTGACAGCACAGCCTTTAGCCCAGACATTCTTTAGGATGGAAATAGAGGACTCTATCCAGGGTCTTGGCTTGTTAATCCCATTACAATTCATTCCAGTTGCCTGTGTCCAGTAAGCAAAACAAAAACCCAAAAGGCACCTCTTTCTGGAATATTCTTAATCTAATACTAACCATCATTCTTCCCTGCTGACTGAATGATTTCAGCTGGGCCCTCTAGAGCGCCTGCTGTTGGTTAAACCCACCCCCTTATATCTCACACTGTTTACAGAATGCTCCCTTTCACTTCCTCCCTTAATGGAATAATTCCAAATTACAGACATAATAGGCCTTTGATAAAGGTTAAGATTTCTAATAAGTAATACTGCCTATTACATATTGACCATATATCCTGTGCCAGGCATTGTGCTGCTTGCTTGGCTTATTTTATGCTATCAATCCTTTAACAATCCAGGAAGATAATTAACATATCCAGCCTTAATAGATGGGTAGAATTACTGGAATCTCTGGGCTAAAAAGTGGCAGTCAAATGCAAACAAATCCTGTTTCAGAGCCAGGGTTCCCTGAGCCCTTCACTGCCCCTTCCATGTTCAAATACTCTGGTCAAATAGTAATTCTTACTTTAACTTTGAAAACAATGAAACTCAGGTTATTTATAAGCACAGTTAAATGATAATAGCCACTATTTTTTTTTTTTTCCTGTTTAAAGGGACTGTGTCCTCATACTTTTTTTTTATTGTTCAAAATATTACAGATATCCCTTTTTCTCCCTATTGACACCCCTCTACCCGTCTCCAATAATAGCCACTATTTCAACTGACTCACCAGGTCTTTATAAAATATGGAAGTTTTACTAGGAAAAATATGTTCACACATATATGATCATTAGGGCAGGCCTGATATTTTTAATTGATTTGAGAGAGAGAGAAAAGGGGGGGGGGGATAGGTTTGTTGTTCCACTTATTTATGCATTCATTTGTTTATTTTTGCATGTGCCCTGACTGGGGGTCTAACCTGCAATCTTGGTGTATTGGGATGACTTTCTAACCAACTGAGCTACCCGGCCAGAGCTGTCCTTCATAATTTAACACTCATATGGGCATATCTACTTACAGAGAACATCAACAATTATGGTAAATTTTACTGAAGCACAGGGGGTCTATAGGAGTCTTCATACTGGGACATTTGCTACAAGCCATGAAGCAAACTCTTTAAAGAAATCGCTATTAGGCATCCCTGTCTCCCAGAATTACATTCAGTCATGCTGTTACTGTGGTTTTCCTCCTGGAGTTTCCCTCTGGGCATGGCTGACCTCCTGAGCTCCACTTCCTTCCTTCTTCCCTTTTGGTTCCTCACCTCTTTCCTTCTACACTGCCCTCCATACTCTAAATTCTTCTATATCAAGCAGAGGATATAAGCTGTATCCCATTTTCCCACCACACTTGCACTGCTCAGCCTTTCAGGTAGCTTGAGAGACAAAAGGGCCTCGTTATTTACAAGATTTACCTTAAAAAAGCAATTATATTTTTAAGATAACAATTAAAATATTCATTTGTAGTAAAGTTAAATCTTGAAGGACTGGGAACTTTTCTGTTTTTTGAGATGACTTCTTACCTCCATGATGTGTTAACCTTCTCAACTTACTTTCAGAGAGGAGTATCCTACCAAGTTTTAGTAGACATCTCCCTGTCACATCTGTACTGCTTACAGTTTGAATCTTGTTATCAACCCCTAAAACGAATATTATGCCAGTGAAAGTCAAGGGTAAAAATGAATGGCAACTTAGTGAACAAATAGATATTTACTCCTTGGCAACTACTACTCAATGTAATATCTCAACATCTGGAAACTTAAACTTTAGCCATGCATTTGTATTATTACTTTTGGGTCTCTATGGATTGGAATATTTAATTTAATCATCATAATTGAAAAATTCTAACTATAGTATAGAGAATGTCAAAGTGCAGGAAACTGTCATCCAAATCAATCAAAAGCTCTTTGAAATTTTAATATTTCAAGTTTTTTTTTCTTCTATTTCTAATGGTCTGGAAAAACTTTTAAAACAAAATGTGCCCAGAGAGTCATCTTTAGTTAATTGATTTATAATTTAATGACTTCTAAAGGGCCACATTGTTCTATTCACATCAACAATTTTACTTTCACTTAATTGCATAATTTCTTTTCTCAGTCACTAGCTGTTAGCCAGGCTTTAAAATTATGCTAATAATACCGCATAGAACCATCTAGTTGAACACCAGAAAAGTCCTACAAATTTTAAATACTCATAGAGAAATTTTCTTTCGCAGCATAAACTGGACAGGTCAATATTTTAACTCCTGTTTGTTCATTGTTTTCCTGACGATATCTTCACTAAGCCACACCCCTCCTATAACACTTGCCACTGGAACCCCACCCACTAAAATCAGTGTTTGCATCTGGTCCTGTTGTCACACTTGACAGCCAGGGAGGGATCCAAAGCCACAGGGAAGAAGAAATAATGTGGTTCAATCAATTTGAAAAATTATCAGAAAATGTTTTTAAGTAATTCAATCTCTTTTGTAATCCATTGGTAGGCCATGTCTAGGGTAGGGACTATGGTATACTTTACTGGCTCAAGCCAAGTTTCCTGGGCTCAAATCCCAAGTTTGCTATTTACCACCTTTTGGACTTGGGATAACATAACAAAATCTTCTGTGTCTTAGTTTTTCCATGGAAAAGGGAAATAATTCTGATACCTACTTCATAATTTGTGATGAAGGTGAAATGACCTAATATATGCAAAGTACTTAGTAAAGTGCCCAGCATATGGAAGCACAGTACATATAATAGTTATCATTATTTGTTTTTCTATTGTTATTGATTAGTACTGTGCTTGGAATATAGTAGGTGCTAATTAATGTTTGTTGAATGAGTATCTTTTGAAATTGCATATTTAAAAGATCTGAATGCTCCATGGGACACATCTCAACTCAGTTGGAGATAGTCTATAGTGTATAGTAAACAGGACTAGGGATACCTTCTCATACCTCAATATATTAATAAAACAATGCCTAAAGGAAATTTACCAATAAATTAGGATTCTTTAGTTTTGTTTACCACTATGATGAAAAATAAGAAGTAATCAATAAACCTAGGTAACCCTTTAGGAAGGAAACAGTTCAGTATCATGTGTTGTTAGCATAGAATTAAGCACCAGTAAGTACAAATACAAAATGATTTTTTTTGGATTAATGAGATGAGTCTCTTATAGTTAGGGTGAGCATATAATTTATTATCTCAAGTGTGACTGTTTTAAAGAGTGAAAAGATTTATTTCATGGAATTATTGATCAAGGTCATTACCTTTGGTTGTATCCATCCACAATATTTTTTTCAAATATCACTTATAATAACATGTTGGGTATGTAGAGAGTCATAACAGTTCATTTACCCAAGTACACAAAATTATCTAGGCATGAGAAGATGTATCAGTTATCCTGTCATGGAATACTATAGGTGCTCTGTAACAGTTAATGTGCCTTCAAAGATACATCATTTAGGAAGCATTCCTTAGGCCATAAAAATGATAATCTTATGCAGAGCCTAGAATTTATATCTGATATCTCAGAGCTGCATGCCTAGTACATTAACTACCTGGTAAACTGGGATAATGGCATCTCAAGCTGTGCAAGGAAAATGTTTTGCCCAGAAATCCAGTTCTCAGAGGTGGCTCTGATTGTGGAAACTGCTTTGGTCCCCACAATCCATAGTCACCTCACCTATAATTGACAGCCTGACATACTTATCAGAAGGTATTTTTTATTGAGGACCATAGTAATAACCAATGCTGTGAATTTTATTATAAGGTATTGGAGACTCTGGTGGTTTTGGTTTATTTCCCAGTAAAATAAAGCCTTTAGGATAGAAGATAGTTTGTCATTTAATTTGGTGATTAAACTCAAATGAGATCTAGAGGCACTTAATAATTCATTCACTTAGAGGTTATTGGGAAAATATAATTTTCCTTTCCTTTTGAAATTCTATTATATATGCGTATATACATAAACATATATATATACACATATAGATGATGTCTATACATACATGTATATAATATATATCCCTTTTTGAAAAATTTATATTGTATTATTATTTGTCTATAGTTCTTATTCTCTTACCAGTTATAATCTTCTTGAGGGCAAGGGCTAGGTCAATTATTTACAAATAATCCTTCTGTCTTTAGCATGTTGCTTTCTTTATAGTAGATGATAACTACATATCTGTTGGTAAAATGTACATATTCTATTAGCACTATCTTAGCCGTATGACCTTATGAAACACGTATATGCCTATGAAGCTACCAGTGCTGTGGTTGAATTAGCAGTGGCATGATTAGAGAGAAAGCAGTGATGGGGTGCAGACTCATTTGATCCCAGTTTTGTAAGGTTTATAAGGCAAGATGCATCATGGGAAACCTTTGACGCCCTCCCAAAACCCAGGTTGCAATGTATTTGAAAAGTTTCCATTCTCACTTAATAGATTAGTCTAGGAAGTAAGACTCTTATTCTGTCCATTCCTGTTTCCTGTCATACTTCACCCTGAGCCCCAAAGTCCCCTGAATATTCTTTTGTGATCCCTAAAAAATCATTACACCTTCCACACAAGGAGATCTTTCAGAGGGTTTTACACTGACATAGTCTTCCTCTTGATCTATAGAGCTATTTTTAAGATACTTTCTTTCCTGGTAATTTATAAGGTACCACTTCTATGATTAGGTTAGAAGACTAGCTTGGAGATAAACTATTCAATAATACAAAAAAAAGAACAACTTTACTGAACACCAAATTAATTCCATATGTTATTTTTCTTTAACTGAATCAAGAAACAAATGGACATTTATTCAACAAAATACTGAATGAATCATTAGAGGTTAAACAAATCTATTTTTAGAACAATTGAAGTCTGTATTTTTTTTTAAAGCTTGACTTTGAATCATTTGGTCCAAGCTCTCGATAATTAGTGGAACTTAAATCTCCCTGACACACCTCAGCATGTTTTATCATAAGCATCCAATATTTATAGACTTATTTTCATTCAGCTTCCGCCTCTTTGATTTCATTAACGTGTATTACTCTCCAGGATATTTGGGCTGAGTTTGTAGGAATATTGCCAAATGAATCCAGCTCAAAAAATGAAGTAGATTCAACTCACTGTTTATCTATCATCTATCTATCTATATCTCTATCTATCTATCTATCTATCTATCTATCTATCTATCTATCTATCATCTATCTATCATCTATCATCTATCATCATCTATCTATCATCTATCATCTATCTATCATCTATCTCTATCTATCTATCATCTATCTATCTATCTATCTATCTATCTATCTATCTATCTATCTATCTATCATCATCTATCTATCTATCTATCTATCATCTATCTATCATCTATCTATCATCTATCTATATCTATCATCTATCATCTATCTATCTATCTATCTATCTATCTATCTATCTATCTATCATCTATCATCTATCTATCTATCTATCTATCTATCTATCTATCTATCTATCTATCATCTATCTATCTATCATCTATCTATCTACATCTATCATCTATCTATCTATATCTATCTATCTATCAATTATCTATCTATCTATCTATCTATCTATCTGTCTGTCTGTCTGTCTGTCTGTCTGTCTATCTATCTATCTATCTATCTATCTATCATCTATCATCTCTCTATCATCTATCTATCTATCTCTATATATCTCACATGTTTGGGTCCTGGAAGCATCCCTTTTTATTAGCATTCTGTGGTGGTGTGGCTGTCCGGAAATTTTAAAAATTCATGTTGTATTGTAAAACGATATTAAAGAGGAAAATATACTTATCATGAAAAAAGACAGTAAGTAATAATGGAAGTGATATATATGAATGAAAATAAAGCCTTAAAGTTTTTAATATAAAGAAATATACATAAACATATATATATCTAAAGTTCCCGGTCCTTTCAGTGTACAATCTAGAGTTACACAGGGAGCAAGTGAACCCAGGTGGCCAAGGCAAATTCACAGAGCAACTGAGTGGTATATTTGCCTCCCCTAGTTAACGTCTTAATTCAGCAAAACTTCTCCCCCTTTCAATCTTTTTTTTTATTAGAGAAATTTAAGATTCACAAAGAAAGAGAGAGGTACAGAGATTTCTCATATAGTCCCTTCCCTCATATATGTATATCCTCTATAATCATCAACACCCCCCACCAGAGTGGTACATTTGTTACAATCAGTGAACCTGCATTGACACAGCATCATCATTCAGAGTCCATAGTTTCCTTTATGGGCCACTCTTGGTATTGGGTACTCTCTATAGATTTTGACAAATGAGCAATGACATGTATTCATCGTTATGGTATCACACAGAGTATTTTTACTGTCCTAAAAATCCTCTGTGCTCCTCTCATCCCTTCTTTGTACCCTGTCTCCAGCCCTTGACAATCACTGGTCTTTTGTGTGTGTGTATGTATGTGTGTGTGTGTGTGTGTGTGCGTGTGTGTGTGTGTGTGTTTTACTGTCTCAGTGGTAACTTTGTTTAATATATTTTTTAAAATTAAAATTCTATATTGACCTAGTTTTGAGGCTTTAGCTAGATGCCAATCATTCTACTTCTTTTTTTTTTTTTAAATATATCTTTATTGATTTCAGAGAGGAATGGAAAGAGAGAAAGAGAGCTAGAAACATCAATGATGAGAGAGTCATTGATCGAGCCCGCAACTGGGCATGTGCCCTGACCGGGAATCGAGCCCCGATCGCCTGGATCGTAGGTAGACACTCAATCGCTGAGCCACGCCCGGCCGGGTGATTCTACTTCTTGAGCAACCACTTTCTTGTACTCAGGGGCCACTATTCACCATCCTAATCACACCAGGCCCAGGTACCAAATGACTAAGACCAACCTCTATGCCTTAGAGCTGGTAAAATATTTAAATTAGGCAATCCACAGGAAGCCTAGCAAACCTAGCTAACTCCAACCTGCTTACCCAGATATCAACTGCTCCCCACAACCCCAGCTTGCTGTTACCTGTCCCAGGTACAAAACTCTGTGGCCTTAAGTGGCAGCCTTCTTTCCCTTGGAGTTGCAAATAACAAAGTTCTGCCTTTTGTCTATCTGAGTGTCATTGTGTTGTGTCTCACAATCAAAATAAGTTTCAAATCTTATAAGGCCTCTGTTCTATTTAATGGACAAGATTAAGGATCTATCACTTTCCTCCTTTGCCCACTCACTCCTCAGACACATTCACAGGGAAAACTGAGGTTACAGGCAATGATGAGTTCAGTCACAAAGTTAGGTGTACACTGAGTTTGCTAAGTGAAGAAAGTTATAATTCTGTGGGGCATGAGACAAGGTCTGTCCCCCCCATAGTTTAGTGGTATCCTTGAAAAAAATCCTCATTTCTGTGGAACTTTACTCACGCTCTTGCCATAAAAGAATCCTTTGGGCAGAGGGTTTCAGAAGGTGGTAGGAAGCAGGGAGAAGACTGTTGGATGGAGTTTGGACAGAATTAAGGCCTGAGTGTTTTCTATAACATTCATATTCCTTTCTAAAGTTGAGAATTTGATGTCTTCTGTACTTGGCTGCTGAACACATCCATCCAGCTATGCTTTTGTGACTTATTTTCTCTTTGAAGTGTACATGGGAATAGGTAAAGAGAAGAGGGCAGAAAAAAAAGAAAATAGAAGCTAAACGGAGCATACAATAAAATATGAAAAGGCGTAGTAGAAACCCTAGACTTTTTCTTTCTAAGCTTCACAATCTTTCATAATGTCTTCAAATGTCAAGACACAGTGAAGGCTATTTTTGAAAAGAATGCACTTTTGCTAAGGAAAAATTTATCAGTAATCAAGGAAGATATCAGTTCCAACTTCCCAATTAGGTTATTAAAGAGACATGGACCAGAGACCACACAAATATGTAGAACTACCTAGATTCTAAGACATGCATCTTTAGAAATTTTACATTTATTTACTGGCAGATATGATTTGGATATGTCAACTTTATAAAGTTGTTAGCTTGTACTTTAATAAACAATGTGTGTTCTATAGTACTTCCAGGTCCTCTGAATGCATTATACATTTCTTAGGACAGTGTGGCTCAGTGGAGTCAGGTGGGATGGGTTTAATAATGACTCCAACAATAACCAAATATATCAGTGTCTCTGGTTTGTATCTGCTATCTAATGATGCATAACTAACCATCCCCAAACTTAGTTACTGAAAACAACAACCATTGATTACTTCTCTTAATACTATGGTAGCCTGTGCACATCATGGTTGTTCTGCTGGTCTTCTCTGGCCTCATTTGAACAACTGTAGTCAGTTGGAATAGTAACTGAGAACGTCAGTGATGCTCTCACTCACATGCTGGCTGCTGGTGTGCCTGTTTTCCTGCCTGTGGCTAGACCAGCTTTCCTATGACATGACAGCTGGGTCTCGAGAGCATAGGCAAATGATTCAAAGCTTCTTAAAGCCCAGGCTCAGAAGGCACACTGTAATACTTCTGTGACATTCTTTTGGTCAAAACATTTCACAGGGCAGTCAAAGATCAAGAGGACGGAAAATGCACTTTGTCTCTTGATAGAGGAGTTGCAAATTGCAAAAGGGCGTGTGGGATGAATGGGGTTGTTGAGGTTCTCTTTGGAAACAATTTACTCATGGGTTCAGTTTTCTCATTTACAAAAGAAGAGTTTGTATCATGTTATTTTAATAATCTTTCAGCTAATATTTTGACTAAAAATCTTTTATAATTAAAATGATTATGGTTTTCATGTCATTGCTTTAATTATATATTATGTACTTGATTTGTTTCCAAATTTGATACTTGTTGAGTTCTTAGTCAAGTATACTATTTCTAGATAGTATTATGGAATATTATATTCACGATGAGTTTTCCAGGAATAGATAATAGTAAAAATTGAAAGGCTGCTTATATTATAATGTGTAATAACCTCTGTGTGCCAGTTAAGTTTGTTCATACTCCTAAATTCAGTTCTTGAAAACTATTTCTCTTTCTGTGTGCTCTCCAAATGGTATTAAGTCTCAAGACTTCACTTATGATGACTCCTTACTGTTTGAGGTACAAATGTGCATCTCTGGGCCTGAGAAATCACTCTGTCTTCAATTTGCTTCTCTAGCTTTTTGCTGGATATTTTCATTTCAATCATTTAATTTTTTTAACTTTAAATGCAAACAGAACTAAATTCCAATTTGCTCTCACCTTGTGAATATTGAATCTTCCCATTGATTTCTCACTTTTTGTCAGCGTCAATTAGCTATTCAATTTCAAAATTCAGGATGTATATTTTTTATTATTCCCCTTAGCTCTCTATAACAAAATCTTCCCAAAATCTCCTATTTAGTCTTTTCTTTCAATACTTTTCACAGCTTTATTTTTACTTCTTTAGTAATCTTCCTAGTTCACACCATCACCAACTTCTATTTGAACTTTTGCAATGACTCCTTAACTGGTTCTCTAGCTTCCAATCTTTTTCTTCTCCAATTTGTCTGAATACGTCTATTTCAACACTCCTATTCTCCCATTATGTGAACCTTTTGCTCTTACCAAATAGGTCTAAGCTCAGTCTCTTTCCAAAGGCTTGCAAATGCAGATTCTTATTATTTACTTATTTATTTTTATATTTATATCATTCACTCTGCCCAGAATACCCTCTTCCTTCATCTGCAGTCTACTCTTCCTTCAAGGCTCAGCTTAAGTCCCATGTGGCTGAAAATCCATTATTTTAATATATTACCCAGATAATCAAAGTTTATCCTCTATAATGGGTGTGGAAAGTAAGGGAGTTGACATGTGGGGCAAAAGAGAGCTCTTGACCCTCAAACTATCCTCAGCATAGTTGACAACTTGAAATCCCACAAGCCTGAAGAATGAACAAAGGTCTTGGTATAGCTTTGGAGCCAAGATCGACCAACTCAGACTATACTGATCCTTGTAAACCTTGGTCTTATATCCATTATCTGGTACTGAGTGGTAATTGTTAATATTACTAAGTTACTTGTTAAGTGTGATAATCTTGTCTGTGCTACTAGATTTTAAGCTCTTTAGTAAAGCCCATAGCTCAACACTTTTTTAAACTTTATTTACATATAATAGTATGCTATTAGATGCTTACTCTATGTCACTGAAAAGCTTATTCAGTAAACATTGAATAAATAATAAAATAATAAACTGACCATTTCTTTCAAAATCCCTTCATAATTATAAAAGTTTTGTTCTTTTCTCAACTGGCCTATTTTCTTAACTGACCTGAGAGTAGTCTTATTTCATCCAAACGTATTGCATAAAAGTTGGAATATAAAGTCAAAATTGTATTCTAGGTCCTCATGAATACACACACACACACACACACACACATATGTAAACACACCCATATACATATGCATATTATATGTATATACATACACATATGTACATATACACATATGTACATATATACATACTTTATACATTTTCTCTTCTGTTCATATCATCAAATTACAAACTTATAAAAAAAGCAACAGAAAAAAGTGACAGTGTAGCCTAAAAATGACTAACATTTTTTTAACAAAGTCTTTTCTGAGTTAATGTATGTTTGTGTTTTTCTTATAGTGGTTATCAGAGAATGAATCTGTGTTTCTTTATGTAGTTCTCAAAGATCACTCTATTTTCCCTCTTTTCCTGGCTTACCAATGTCAGAGGAGGCAGCCCTGAATATCACCTGTGAAACATGCATTATAATTAACTAGCTAATGTGCAAAATTCAATTAGTCAGGAAAGCACCTTCCATAGAACTCACTTTAATGAAGTGAAAACTAATTTTGCAAGTGCTGTCTTGCTTAGTTCTCAGTGCAGGGGCACAAAAATCTATGTACTGAATTACAAAAGCTCAGCGATCTAGAAATGTAATGAGAGTACATAAATGAAAAGTGTGTCTCAGTACAGCATGGAAAATACTCCCACACATAAACATTAGAGAAGATATTTAAGAAAAAGATTATATTTAAAATAGACATCTATAATTGAAGTTTCGAAGAAAAATTGAGGGTTACAAAAATTTTTAAGTTTTATGTTCAGAAAAAAACATTTGAAATGGGTCTAATTATGGTGATGAGAGTCTACACCAGGATGATTATAACTTATTCAGAGATTTAAAATAAAATTTTTCTAACATGCAAATACTTAAACTTCAGTTTTTAAACAGAAGTAGAACTCAAAGAATCTGAGGCTATAAACATTTTGGATACATCATTACAAAATTGCTTCTATTATGATTTTTGCCTTACTAACCAGCTTTAGTTTACTTATATTTTGGGTGACTGACAGAGCTCTCCATGTATTAGTTGCTCTGATGCAATTGCTTGAATGTAGATGTTAGCAACAAGTTTGAATGTAGGATGTAGCTGGAACTGTCTTATGAATGTTGAGCTTCAAATGTGTGCAGTATCCTTGATCTTGTATTTACAGCTCATGATAGATTTTGTTTCCCATCAATACCTTGAATAAAATACATACACACTTGCCATTTGGTAGATAAACATTATGGTTGTCAATAAACTCAGTGATTTAGTGCATAAAAATTGCAGGCTTCTTTTGGTTTCTTGAAAACTTATTTTCAATGAGGTGTGTTTTGATGCCATGCTCTAAACTTTTGTTGATGGATGCTGCTAGAAATAGCTCCTGAATTTACTGTATTTTTGCAAAATGCATTCATTGCATAAGTCCCCTGAATTAATACTACATGAAATTTAAGAGCAATTGGTTGTTAAATGCTTTGGTTTTATTCATAATCTATATGTACATGTATGTACATATATGCAAAATTAGAGTTATTTCCAAGTACAGTTGTTTTCACTTTGCTCTTTGACTTACAAGAAGCTCAAAGTGGAATATAATATTTTGGTATAGCATTATGAATATTTTTATTGTTTGAATGCTTGTGTTTTTCCCTCCTCTTGTAATGGACCTCTACAATTATTTGTGTATTTTTTTGTCACATTTTTTCTTACTTACCTTTTATCATATACATTTTTCTCACTTTTGTATCAGTGCCATTGTGGACTATGTCAGGGTACAAATAAGCTAGCCACTCAACATTCAAATTGGTCATAGTAAAGTCAGGGGCAGAAATTCCTGAAAACTGAGATAGGACCAAAAAGACTTAAAAAATGAAAATATGTTTTATATATAGATACTGAGACCTTATACCAATAAAAAAATGCATATTCAATTTATATATTAATCAAGTGAAAAAGAAGGGGTGTCCCCCTGAAGTTCTAGGGACTTTTCTAAAGAGTATGGGACATCTGGATTCCACACAAAGCAAGGCTTAGGGGCCAGGCAATTTAAAGAAAGACACTGTAAATCACAAATTAGCTTCTCATTTGCAAATAAATTTGGAATTTGAAAGTAAATCTGTAACTTTGTTGACATGCAAGAAATAAAGACAAACAAAATGCAAATGAATGAAACTATTCTCTTAACAGTCATCATTCATTTGGGGGCTTATTTTCAGAGGACAGTTGGCAGCTTCATTTTATGTGTTCACATAGAGCTTACTGAAGTGTGTTAGAGGAGTCCCAGACACAAAAATTACTGACAATGACTTAGGGAGAAAATGTAAAAAATTAAAATTGATTATCTGCCTCTTATCAGCCTGGAGATTTTGCATTTCTTGGAAAATAATTCACAATAGAGATTTATTTATAAGTTCTTTCCTTGGAGATATTATAAAATGTTCAATCTATATTTATGAAGGAATTGAAAATAAGTATATCAAGAGGATGAAATGTCCTACAAAGTTTAAGTACCTTTTGCAGATGTATAAAGGACCTTTTATTATCTATCAACCTATTTATATGGTTAAAACACACAAATGTCTTGAGATTAGCTCATTTTTCCTGTGATATCCTAGAGCCTCATAATCCTCTCCCCTTGTTCTTTGGTATTAATGAAGCAAAATATTGGATTTGAAGATTATTACGTGTACTGGAAGAGACAAATTTCATATCTATAAAGTTTGAAACTGGAGATATCATGCATCACTTGAGAATGCTACTGTAAAAGCATTTGTTGTGATGGCTGGAGATCAAGTTTCTAGGTCAAAGAGATGGGACAGGAGAGATGGGTGTGTAGAGAAGGGCTCTGCCTGTGGCTGGCACACAGTGAGTTCATGTGAGTTGGAGTTGAAGAGCCGGCCTAGAGGAGGCCAACACAGATGGGAAGCTTAGAACCAACTGGTCCTAAAGACCGGAGAAATAAAGAATGTCTAACTAATAAGAAATAGGACACTTTTCAAATTTTATTTGGAATCATCTCAGCATTTATAAACAAACCCTGTGTTTCTTAGAAAAAGTATTTTTCTTACTTGTAAGTCACAAGTTTCCTGCTTTGTTAATAACCTCTTGCGTTAGTCAAGATTCTATCAGAGAAGTAAAATATGTATCTATCTATATATGATTAAAAATTATATATAATTGTATACAAATGTGATTTTTGTGAACAAAAATTATTTATGTGTATCTATAAAGTTTTCATATATGTAATTTATTTTAGGGATTTGACCTTACATAATTGTAAGGGCTGCTTAAGCAATCTGTATGGCTTTTGTCTTGGGCCTAATCCTGAAGCTTTAAGTCAGCATGTAAGGCAGTTGGAGACTGGCCATTGCCTTGTGTCAACAATGTGAACCATAGATAAGCAACAATATGTATGGGCTCCAAAATATGCTATCAAAATCTACCATAGAGTTCTCCAGCCACCCATTATAACCAGAAGATATGCAGAACAGGAGTTAGATTCAAACTAGTAAAGTTGCCCAGTTATAAAATGATCATATCCTTTTATTACGAAAAAAAAAAAAAAAGTTTATTGTAGAAGAAAAAAATCTCCCCAAATTAAAATTTTAAAAACTCAAAATCTTAAAATAGAAAAGTCTTCTAAATTATAAGAAAGAGAAAACACAATCTTAGAACTAAGGCATAATGTTAAACTACATTAAAATATCATTTATTTAAAGGGTATGTTTTCTAAATGTTGCCTGTTAATGGTGCTAGCTTCCTGCATATGTAACCAATGCAGTCACACAAGGCTCACACACACTGTTGCTCTAGAATCACTGCCTTGAAATTCTTGATATTATAGCTTTGAATTTGTGTTTTATAAGTGAATGGGACAAAGGAATGTGTACCTGAGGCCTAAATCTCACCAGGATGGATCCTTTGCCACCTTCCACACCAGTTGGGGGTCAAGGCCAGCAGGGTGTGGGGAAGAATGGAATCATAGTGTGATATACTCGGTGCCTGTAATGGTCTGTGCTCAGCCTGCAGGGATCCCCATGCCTGAGGATATGCAACATTAAATAAACAAATGAATTTATTTTTATAATTTTTACATTAAACTATTTCTTTAAATGTGAATAAATAAAATATTATCCAAAAAAAAAGACATCATGACAGATTGAAAGAGAAATTGTGGAAAAAAGGAAAAGACATTTTTTCCTGATTTTTGAACAAAGGGCCCTGATTTTCATTTTTAAAATGAACTCTACAAATTATTTAGACAATACTGCCTGTTCAAGTACTATCTTTAGGTGAAGACTTTTGTGTTGAAACAACTATTAATTAGTATTTAAATGTTAAGACTATAATTTTGAACATTTTTGGATGTGATCTTTCACATCACATACACAGTCTTAAAGACAAAATTTTATTTTTTTCATTCATACATGCATTAGTTTTCTAAACTAGCTGTATTATTACATGATACTACCATTTAAGTGGTATGTCTTATTTTTCACTGTTTTTTTTTCTTCTGGCATTGTATACATATATATATTCCTATTTCTTCTATGTTTCTTAAAAATGATAAATAGAAGTGTGTGCACACACACATATACGCATACAGTTTTTCAGTTGTAGTTAAGACATTTGTAATTAGACACCTTCCTATGTGCCTGCAGAAATAAAGGTGCCCTAAGGGCCTAGAGAAAGGTCAGATGACTATCTAGCCACCTACCTTATATCCTTCTGCTATGTGTTTGGCTCCATGACTAATAGTGACCAAACTGCCTCATTTACCTTCATAAGTTCTGACCCTGTATTTGCAATTTCCTGGCCCCTCACAATTTAGTCAGAGTTGACTGAGTGTTGTCCTTTAGACTTTGAAAGTCTAGGCTGAAGATCATAAAATACTTCTTAAAGGAAAGACTGTTAGAGCATTACTTTCATCGCTTAAAATATGATTGGATGAGCATTGGGGAACATGGTTTATGGTGTAATCTTCCACTCTGGGGGGGATGGGAGAAGAGATGACCTGTTACTCGGATCAGCCTGGCAACTTAACTTTGCTGCAAGAAGGGTTTGATTTGGATTTAGTGCCAGGACAGTAGCCAGGAAAATGAAAAGTTGGCACCTATGATATGATTAAGACCTTTCATTATCTTCACTGGGAAGCAAAAAGACTGTGTACACTATGAAAAAAGTGATTTTTTGAATACTCTTTGTTTCAAGACTTGACTGATTTAATATTTGAAGGGTCAGGATACAAGACACTATTCAAAACATGGGGAGAAAAAAAAGACAGACTTCCCGTCATATAGAAGTTTACAACCTAGTGAAACAAGATTTATAATAGAAGGTGCTCTCTGTACAGATTTTTTAAAAATTCCAATCTATTAGAAGATGAATGACATGAAATAGAAAAATGAATTATTGAAATGTTCTGCTTGATTGCCTCCTGCTCCCCCACCTCCCTGGCACGAAGAAGGGAGAAGAGGCCTCTCTGATTCCCCTCCCATTTACTTCTCTAGTAATGTGGACATTGCCTCTGACAGATTTGGGATTAATTTTATGCAAGATAGACAAATGTCAAAAGAGGACTGCAAAGAGACAGAGAGGGTATGCGGCCAGTGATCAGATATAAAAATCAAACAAACTGCATTTATGCTTATTTTTTTATAAAAGTACTATGTTTAAAAACATTTCTGTTAAACTGGTATTATGGATGCCACTTACTAGTAATAAGTCTTTGAGTCTTGGGAATTGGTCTGTTCTTGGAATTAAAAAAATGATTTCTTTATTGTATCCTGAAACTTTTACTTTATGTCTTTATATTTTCAACTCCTAGATTAAACATAGATAACTTTTAATTTTGTTTTACATTTTTCCCCATGGTGCTTATTATATTGCTTACACACAATAGTCAGTTGGTCTGGTTATCTGTGTAGTTTAACAAACCATCCCAAACTCAGTAGCATCAAACAACCATTTTATTATGCTTCCATATTGTGCAGCTAGGATTTTGGGCAGAGCATAGTAGGGACAGCTTCTCTCTGCTGCATGTTGTCCAGGGCCTTGATGGGAAGCACATAGATGATGGACTAGAATGGCTGGAAGCTGAAATGATCTGAGGTGATTGCACTCATGTCTCTCACATTTGAGCTGGGGTGACACAAAGTATGGGCTTAGCTGTGACTGCAGACCTGAGCCTCTTTTAGGTCTATCCATGTGCTGTTGGCTTCTCAAAGCATGACAACTGTGAGAAGGACCACCTTGAGAGTGAGTGTTCAAATGACTAAGATGGGAACTCAAGGCTTTTTCTGACCTACTTTCAGAAGCCATGCAATGTCACTGCCACTGAATTCTATTTGTTACAACTGAAACCCTAAGGACAGATGAGGTTCAAAGAGAAGGCTATTAGACCCTTCCCACTCATGTGAAAATATCAACGTCACATTGCAGCAGAGCACAAGGGGTGGAAGATGTAATCATTTTTATTTCACATATTGTCATTATGTGAAATAAATTATTTGCAAACAATTGAATTCTTGAACAATAAAGATGATAGTTCTAAGCTTCCATGATGCCTTCATGCAGTAGGGACATATCAGTCTTTGGACTTCTGCTGTTAATTACCTCTCCCTGGTTGGTGGTTGTGATGGTTACTTTTATTTGATCACAGTGCTCAGATATGTGGTCAAACATTATTTTAGACATTTCTATGAGATTGTTTTTGGATTAGATAAACATTTACTAATATTTAGATTTCAAGTAAAGTGGATTGTCCTCCATAATTTGGTGAGCCTTATCCTGTCAGTTGAAGGCTTAACTAGAACAAAACACTGACCTCTCCCAAGAAAGAAGGAATTCTGCAGCAAAGGGCTTTTGAAATTTAACTGATCTTCCTGGATCTCTAGGGTGCTGATTTTGGACCTGCAGATTTTAGACTTGCCAGCTTCTATAATCACATAAGCCAATTTTTAAAAAGATACCTCATTATATATCATTATATATATATCATTATATATATATATAATATATATAATATATATCATTATATATTATATATTATATATTATATATTATATATTATATATATATATATATATATATATATATAATATTGGTTCTGTTTTTTCTGAGAACCATGACTAAGCCCTGACTAATACAGTGGTGGTGTTCTCTGGGGTGGAGAGAATAGAATTATAGCCTAGAATAGATTGGCCAGGATTTTCCTGTGTTTCTGACTCAGGACTCTAAAATTTCTCAGGTTAATTATTCTTCTTGCTACTGCTTCCAAAATTGGAATAGTATTTGAACTGAATTAAAAGTAAGCTTTGCTTAGTCACTTTCTGCTTCAAGAATTCAGGAATATCATCTGAACCTTTAGATAATACTGGCAATATTTCCTATCTGGTTGACATTATAATAGGCCATGATTAAAAAGTAACCTTTAATATTGCTCTCCTTGGGAGAGCAAGTCAATCAAATATTCTTGGGTAGCTCCCACACTCTTCAATCAGCAGATGGCTCTTAAGCATTTGAAGACTGACTTTAGTATCGACCAGTTAATCATGATGAAGACATTTTTAACAGAGCAAAGGATGTTCACTTCTGGGGCTTAATAAAGAGGTAAACTCTGAGGTTACCTTGCAGTTTTATAAGAAAACCTATTTTCTTCTTATTATTATTTTTAATCCTCGCCTGAGGATATTTTTTCCATTGCTTTTCAGAGAGCTTGGAAGGGAGAGAGAGAGAGAGAAACATCGATGTGAGGGAGACACATTGATCAATTGCCTCCTGTATGAGCCCCGACCTGGGCTGGGGATCGAGCCTATAACCGAGGTACGTGCCCTTGGCTGGAATCGAACCTGAAACACTTCAGTCCGCAGGCCGATGCTCTAACCACTGAGTCAGACTGGCAAGGGCAAACCTATTATCTCATAAGATGTCTTCTGGCTGCTTGTCCAACTTTTCTTTCATTTCCATGTTGCTAGTTTTATTAACATATTTTTTTAAATGAACAAATACATGCGATGTCATTTTCAAATTTGTGTTTACTACTATTCTTAGTCTCTGATCCCCTTTGTACTTTTATTTCACGTTGGTCTGTGAAAACGTAAAATACATTTCAGCAACTGCTCCACCATTCTATTGTCAGTCATCAATAACAAGTCAAGGGTTTTTGGGGCTGAAACATGGTAAGCCCTGAGAATCCTGTTCCTTGTGCTGCTCCAGGGAGCCACAAATAGCTGACAAGAGTTGGCATGGGAGAGGAAATCCACTTGCCAGCTCTGCAGCTGGGATTATTTGCCTTGAGCACTCTGAATGCCCATCTTTATTAGATTTCTGGACTATGGGAGAAATAAACATTAGGTACTTATTTTAAATTTGTTGATAGTGATACCCTTGTTCTTCCAAGAATAAAAATATATTAAAAGGTATTTAAATACTGCCTGAGAAAAGAATTTACTATATGTAAGCAACAATAATAGAATCACCTCAAGGCTTCTTTCAGAGCTCTAGTGATACCCCTGAAGGTTAGTGACTTCTTGTGCTAAGTATTTTTTGTTTAACTAGCTCATGTTATCTTAAAATTTATAGTAGTACCCTTTTTTTCTCTTTTGAATTGAAAAGTATGTGGCTGAAGAACTGTGGACAAAAAGCATTTTTCAAAAATATAAATGCTCAATAATAATGCAGGAAATTTTGCTATTAACTGTTCTTCTCGATTGCTGGAGGTCACACATGAGAGGTGGTGTGCAAACTGTCAACTATTCCAGCTTATGTGTAGCAGTTCACGCTTCATAAAATTCTTTGTAGTCTCACCCTGCACTTTAATATTTGACATATGCAGAAAGGGTTATGAAAATTTCAATAGATGAAAGCAAATTATAACCTGTTATGCACAAAAACAAATTCAATAGATAAATTAAAGCCCTGTGGCAGATCCAAACTTCTCTGTGGTTTTGCAGGTTGTTATGGATCTCTGTTATAAAACAGTTTTTAGCCAGAGCAGTAGTGCATGAAACCAAAATGTATTTCACTATTCTTTGCTGTAATTCTCTTTATATCTTTTAGGAATGGTACAAGCCACTGCAGAAGTTTTCACACACAGCCTTCCATCTGCCAACAGCTCAAGCTGGCAGGTAAAGGCAGGTTTTCAGGGGTGTGAACGGAATTGATTTATATACACTGCTGGATTTGTTCCAGTGAATGTCTCAGCCAGGACCAAACATAGTGTTGCAAATGAGCTGTATAGTAGGCTTTTATCTGATAAGTTTACTAGGTGACACACACCAAGTGCTCTTAGAAGCACAGGGTAAGAATGGGTATCACATTGCTCAATTGATGGCGGAAGGAAAGAAATGACTGTCACATCATGAGGGATGGACATTGAGTAGCTAAGCTTCATAGGCCCTGCTGAAGGTGGAAAACAAGAGATGCAATTAAAGTCATAGTTTCCCAGAGCATATTTAGGATTTAGTGAAATGAGAGTGCAGAGAGGGATAAAGGAGAGAGTGGATGCAAAACCAGCTCTTTTGCCAGCACCAATCTTACTTATGGATTGGTAGGGATAAAAAAGAAGAACATATATATTACCCATAAAACACTCTATTTTCTGCAGTGTAATGATGTAACCAGGTAGCCTGCTTATTTGTTTGACAAATATGAAATACCTAGCGACACATATTCTTGCTTCATTTTTCAAATACAATAGGTTAAATATTAAACTGAACTGATATTTTTCAGGTCACTAAAGTTATTAGTTCAAAGTTGTTTTTTCATGCTTTGAATGTCTTCCTTTTGTTAGTTGAAAAGGACAGCACATCTCTTAGATGTGTCTAGCTTCTCATAGGGAATTTGCTCAATCATGTGAAATTATTCTTGTCATAGAATAATTTTCCACTAATCAAGAATGCACATTGCATATTGTGACTCATTTGTTGAAAAAAAAACACAACAATACCTGAAAGTATGTTTAATTTGTGATAGGAAAATTAAAAAGTTATACAAATTCTCATATTTGAAATTTATTCTCAGAAATAAATCTCTATATTTATCAACTTGCCAATATACTTCAATTCTTTTTTGTAAGCATAACAACAATTTTCCTGATGACATTTTTCATAAAGAAACACAAACACCAATACAGTTGCTGAAAAAGAAACTGTTGAACAGTGTCTCTATGGAGATACTGCAATGTTATAATAACATTTTTCAACATTATTTAACCTTGTTGTTGGAATATATTTTAGATTTTATTTCCTAATGTTGAATTCAATTAAACAAAGTATAGTTGCATTGAGTAGTGTGTTATTTCTAAAGACACTGTAACCTCTGTGAACTGAGAAACAGGTTCTGGCTGACTTAGAACAGGGAGAGGGACTGGGGGGCCTGTAGGCGGGCAGCCATCAGGAGCAGAATCAGGGTAGTCAAGACCAGGGCTGAGGTCAAGTTATAGACAGTGTTTTATTTCTCAAAGTATGTGGAAGAAATAAAATATCTGGGCCCAAGTCAGAACCATAAACTTGGCTACCACTAAGGAGTTAGTAGCCAATGGCAGATAATGCTGGGAAGACAAGTGACAACTTGAGGAGCAAAGGTTGGAACCTCAGACCCTAATTAATCAGGCGTCTATTCTAGAGGGCAAAGCCCAGAAGGCTTCACTCTCCAACTCAAGGTCCTTCATGCTTGGCCGCTGCTCCAAACTTCCTGGCCAGCCATATGCTAATGTATATATCACCTTACATAATACTTTACTTATAACTGTCTCCTCTTTTAATCTGTGTGTCCCTAGAAAGCAAAGATTTTGTTTTCTATACACTCAAATCACTGGTGCCTGGCATATGCAAGGGTGGGCAAAAGTTAGGTTAAATTACCAGCCATCATTACCTAAAAGATAAATCCTAAGTAAGGATATGAAATAATAATAATAAATATAATAAGAAAAAGAAGACAAATAATACAACTAAATAATACAATAATTAATAAATAAATAATATAAGAATAAACTCCATTTTGCCTACTCACAACTGTAAACCTATTTTTGCCCACCCTGTATTATGGATTTATTAACAGATTATTAAAAGGAATCATGTTATGTTCCATTACTACACTTTAGAAAACAAATTGCGGATTCTTTACAGGATTTTGAAACTTTAAAAAAGAAAAAAATCTTACCTTGGTGTAGTGCTCCTGATCTGAACTTAAAAGAAAACATTGAAAAGCCATTAAGAATGCTAACTTTATGCAACCAAAATAAAGTAAAATGATAATAATCCTACCAGTTTCACATTTTTTTCATATTGCTTTCTAGAACTTGGCCATATGTATCCATAGTTTACATAGTCATATTTGTTGTTAAAACTCTGATTTTCACTTAATAACATATCATAATATTCTTCCAGGTATTGATAGTATCTAAAAATTATCAAGTGCAGTGATTTTATCTTAGATGTGTTTTTCTAAGTTTGAGTAAATGGAAATGGTGAAAATTTTATCCATTTGTCACCAGTTCTGAAGGGTGTTTTTCTTCTTGTTTGATTTTTCCAAATCACCTTCTATAAAACAAAAGTAAATACCACAGGAGAATCAATTTCCATGATAGATAACTGTTACCTGTAAATCTAACCATTGTTTTAAAAGCCCCATTGCAGTGATCCCACCCCCTTTGAATAGTCTTCCTTAGCATCTTCAAAATAAGTAAATAAATAAATTCTCTGACTAGAGATTTAGGCTTCCACTTTTGAGAGCTAAATATAAACAAAATGTTTTGACCACAGGGTTATAATCTGATGGTGGCGTATAAACTTTGATTATATGAATGTCTTGCCAAAACTGAAAACCTCGTGCATCGAGATGCGAGTGTGCTTGCTCTTACCTGCTCAGCCCCTTTATCTGACCTTGCTTCTTCAGAGATGCACCTGTTACAGAATGTCAGTCACTAATGAGGCCTAAAGTAATTGAGGCTGATTGAGCCTGCAAGACGCTGCCTAATTAGAATGATAAATGGAACTGGGTGATCAAGAATGGAGGAGGGGATGGCACAGAGGGCATCGAACAAGGTCATTCTGTCAATTAGGACCAGTTATTTGAATCCCCTCCCTCAGATAATGTCTGTCCTTCATGCCCTGTGGGCCCAACACTAAAGGACGTGTGCAGATCATTGTATGTAGAACCCTCTGACAGCTGCTTTCCTAGGCCAAGTGTGGCAAGGGTTTTGTGATTCCCTGGGTAAGTCATTCAGTGTAAACACTAGACCAAATACTTTAAGCCATATAATCTCTGTCTATCAAGAAAGAAGATTTACAAATGCATTCGTCCTCTAAATAAGTATAGAGTGCCATGAATTTGCCTCATGAGTCCTAACATGTTAAACTTTCCACACCACATGGGAAACGCATCAAACAACCTCACATTTAAAGGACACAGAGAACATTATGTCACAGTGTTTTAGTACCTGAATTACACTTAAGTAATCTTTTTAGTTCTTAAATATATCTATTAGAATCATTTGCATTTTATTATTTTAGCATTTTTCCTTTTAAGCCAAACATTAGCTTTATTATTTAAACTGATGTAAATGTATAAAGATAGATTCATAAATATTTCAATGACAATGCAGTTTGACTCAGCTTATTAATAATGCCTTATTTATTTGCCATCATTTGGGAGTAAATGTTCTGAAAGAAAGCTGCAGCTATTCCTACTCAGCCATATTAAGTCATTTTTAGTAGAAATTTCTCTAAAATCTGTATTACATCTGTCAGAGCACTCAGTCCCCAAATTTTATGAACATAGCCCATCTTCTAGGATGGCTGATACTTGTAACTCTAAACATCATTTTGAAATTTGTGTGTCCTAAGATACAGTCTCCAACTTCTCGGAACACCTAGCTGATGCTTAGTATAACTGAAATTCTTTGACCTCAGATCTTTAGTGTGACTTTGGCAAAAAGAATCTGAAATAAAAGACAGATGTGCCCTCCTCAAATAAAAAATAGGTAATCAGCAGAGTTTGGGGGGGGGGATAATTAATAGAAAACAACATTAAATTGATGCAATGTTAAAAGAATTTAGTAAATGGTCTTGGTAATAGTGATTAACCCATGCCATTAACATCTTATTTGTTAGTATATCCGTCACTTCTTTCAATGGTAAATAAGTAGGATGTTTTTCTGGTTCCACTTTCCTAGAAGTCCTCTCTCTACCCTCTACCTCTGTAGTCTTTTCTAAGGATTTAGTTACAATTATAAACTTTCAAGATCCATGAGTTGGGGGGTGGGGTGGGTGAGGGGTGGAGAGGGTCAATGGGGGAATAAAGGGGACATCTGTAATTCTTTCAACAATAAAGATAAATTTTTTAAAAAAAGATCTATAGGTAAGTACACATCATCTCTCTGGCACTCAGCCGTTTGCTTGACTCCCTGATTACTCTGAAATTCACTGTCGTTAAAAGGGATTAGTTAAGAGTATACCCTTTGTGCTCAGTGAGGCCTGACCTTCAATACTGCCCCTGCCATTTATTAGTTTGGTGTCTTTTGGACAAGTTTTCAGACCTCCATAAAATGTGCAAATGATGTTTACTTGCTTGGCTTGTTTTGAAGATTAAAGGAGATAATGTATCTAAAAATCTTAGCATTGGTGGCTGATAAGTGGTAGATTCTGCTGTTGCTTACTCTCTTAGTGGAGGTGACTAGTTAATGAATTAAACTTTTTTCCTTTCTGTTTTGCCACCCCCCAACTTCCACTGCTCCCATCTCCCTTCCCAAGATTGGCATGTCCTCTCTACAACATGTTTTTTTTTCTGGCAAAGATTCACTTCCCGGTGTCTGTCCTTTGACGACTCTCCCTTTTTCATCAATCTGCAGCCCCCTACCACCTCTCCGCCCAGCTGTCACAGTGCCCCTCCTTACCCCATTGAATGTCCTCTGTCATATTGCCAATTCTTCTCCCACTGACACTAGGCATGACTAAAACTGTCAGTCATCTCCTTCAGGCCCACTTATATCCACTTTATAAATGTATCAGACAGCCTCTGCTTTATGAAACAGAATACATTCAGGGTCATGTCCATGAACACCAATTATTGTTCTGTCCTACACAGTTATAAGAACTATTGAAGTATATGGGTTGCTTGTCCTTATGCTAAATGGATTTCTATTAACATTTATTATCAAGAAAAATATGGACACTCCACACAAAGGTGGGTAGGTCCTATTGTTTGACAATGAAACATATCTACACTGCCCATATGTTATGCAAATAGACTCCCTCTATCTCTTTTACTTGCACTTCACTGATTTTCTTTTTATTTGGTTTTGTTTCTTTTTACTGGAAAAAGTAGGGAGAGAGCTATGGTCTAATGTCGATAGCCAATGTGTTTATATTCAGAATATAACTTCTCCTAAATGTGATGATCTCTAATCTTCCAGCAAACTACAAAATTGAAATTCTAACACTTAATTGACTTTTTGTTCAATAGTTATATTATATATGTGATTTTATTGTCACTTCCTTCAAACCTGTTTTGGAATTAAATGGGACAAAAATTATATATATTATATAGAAATTGCATTAGTTTCTTAAAGATGCCATAACAAATTGTAACAAACTGGATGGATACAAACAACAGAAATTTGTTTTCTTAAAACTCTGGAAACCAGAAGTCTGAAGTCAAAGTGCTGGCAGACTCCATGTTCTCTCTGGAGGCTCTAGGAGAGTGTCTTTCCTTGTTTCTTCCTGGCTTCTGGTGACTGCCAGGAGTTGTGAGCATTTCTTGGCTTGTAGATGCATCCCTCCAATGTTAGCCTCCATCATTGCACACCTCCCTGTGTGTCTCTCTGTCTTTGTTTCTCTTCTTATAAAGACTAGTCACTCATCTAGAGCCTCCTCTAATCGAATATGACCTCTTCTAAACTTAATTAATTACATCTGCAAAGACCCTATTTCCAAGTAAAGACACATTATGAGGTCCTGAGTAGACATGAGTTTTAGGGGGACACTATTCAATCTAGTAAACATAGCAAATTCCTTTGCTTTTCTGTTTGGTTATATTTCACGCAGCACCACCTGCTCTCACCTCTTTATGGTAATTCTTTTAGCAATACTCCCTTCTAGGTCCCAATTTTAAGTCTTTGGAAAATGATAAATCAAGGCAAAACAAATTAAGTTGGTTAAGTTGGTCATCTGTTAAGAGTTGTTAACATCTTTTTCATATTTTTATCCTGAATAACATGTTTTTAAAAAGACCACTGCAAAGCAAGTAGCCTGTGTTTGAATTGCAATCCTTGATGGTTTGGATAATGGCAGAAACTTTCAGATATTAACTAGAATCTGTAAGCAGTCAAGTATTGGTCTTAAGCAGGCAGCATCTAATAAGCAAATGATAAAACCCAAAGGAAGAAAGAACAGCCTATAGTCCTCATTAAATGTATTTATTTGTAAGCAACATGCTCAGAAACTCGTTCTGAGTTTTCTATGGCAACAGCTGTCCACTCATTGCTCTAACAAGAAACCTTAGTGACACAGACACCTTTCCGCCCTCCACCCTCTAGTCAATTATCACATCATTCCAAGTCTACCTCACACTTGGAAATATTTTATTTCCTGCTTTTCATTCTTCTTGTCGCTCCTTTGGTTCAGTTTCTCATTACCTCTCTTCTGTCCTACATGAGAGTAGTAAAGCTAGTCTCCGTATTTCCACATCCCTTCCATGCAATTCTCCCACCCCAATACTGCTGAGGTGTTCTTCCTAAAATAAAATTCTTTTTATATTGCTCATCTCATCAAAACCCCTCCCTTCCTATAGACTAGAAGATAAACTTGATACCCGTTAACAGGGCATGAGAGAGCTGTAATGACCCGGCCATCTCCCCCTCCACCCCATCCAACCTCGTTTTCTAGCATTCCCCACACGTGTCCAGCAGTTTTGCTGGATTGTACATACTTCCTAGACACAGCTCACTGTTGCTGGGATGTCTTCTTTGCTCACCTTCCAGGCAGAATTAAACACTGCCCTTTTCTGCTCACATAGTATCTTAAAGTATATTCTACTCGTACACCGACTATCATTTGTAGTATTGTTACTTGTGTTTTTTTTCTACAAATAGAATAAGTGCAATAGTGTAATAAGGTGGGCTTTGGGGGCCACATACATGGTAGGTCAAATCAGGTTCCTTCACCTTCAGCCTCATGCTCAGGAGGACAGTAAGAAATGAGGGAATAAATATCCCAGGGGAGAGAATGGTACTGGGATGGCGTCAGAGAGGAATAGTAGAGGGACTCTGATTCCGTGATGGGTGAGAGTGGAGATGGCTGACACACACAGAATTAGTGGAGGCTAAATAAGCATGATCAGAGAAAACATCTGGCATACTCTTTCATTCAGAAAATACTTTAATGCATATATGTACCGAAGATCCGATAGTGAGCACAACAGACTCGGCCATTGCCTTCATGGAGGTTTAGTTTGCTTTGGTGCAAATATCTTGCAGTCTTCATTATCCCCATTGCTTAGCACAGTGCCTGTAGAGTGATTTTTTTATGGAATTGTTAAACATGTATGAAACACAACAACAAATATACCAGATAATCAGGGTGATCGTTTTGCTAACCCAGTAGTTTATGAAGTGGATGTTCTTTAAGCATTTTTCTCTACTGAAATCTTTGTGTGCTGTCATACTTAAAATGCTGGTGAGGCAGGCCAAGGGAATCAATCAATATATACCGGTAACAGCAGACATCAAACTCTTCACTTTCTATAGCATCTATTACATGTTCCAATTTTTAAACTAATACAACGTTAGCAGAGGAGGACACCAATGTGAACAGAATTTATACCTAGTCTCCTAGGTTATAACTACCTAAGTGTATTGAAGAAATGCAGGAACTTCAGTTGTACCATTTAGCCAGATAATGAGAGAGAAAAATAAAAATGTTAGTTTGCAAGGCTTTAATATTGTCTTTGTCAACATCATCATAAAAACATCTAACAACATCTACATTTGGGTGAATAGCTACTCTGTGTGCATTATGCACCAATGTTGTATTACTGGTGTAAGAGTCAAATGCCAGATTCATACCCAGATAAAGCTTATGATAGAGGAGACGAGAAGTCTGTTAGTGGTGCTAACATAACTCCTTGCACACGTAAAAGGTAAACACTTTTAGTTATAAAATCATCAATCATGAGATGCATGTACAGTACAGGGAATGTAGTTAATATCCTAACAATTTGCATGCTGACAGATGGTTACTAACCTTAGCGTGGTGATAACATCCAGGTATATGTGTCAAATCACTAGGCTGTACACCTGAAACTAATATAATACTGTAAGTCAACTGTACTTTAAAAAAGAGAAATACACATATAAACATAAATGTTTGGACTGTTGCTAAAGTTGAGAAACGGATCCTTATCTGACACATCAGCTAATAGAAGTTGGTGTTTTTATTGACACTCGTGTTCTCAATGTAATGATTTATTTACTTCCGTGTGGCCAGTTTTTAAGTGCACGTTCTCAGTGAAATCAGGGTCACCACTTTGCCTGCACATGCGCTGCTTGCGCTTGTCCTGCCCCCTGCCTTCTGCTCACTCGCTGGCAGACACCACAGGAGAGAGGGCGAGCTTGTCGGGGCATCCAAACCTCCCCATCGCGGCAGCCGACCACTCAGCTGAAACACACGTCTTGTTAAAAATGAACCAGGAGGATCACTTTTTATCTGCTAAAGAGGAAGAAGGGTAATTTGTGATATTTAGCTAATACAACTCAATGACTTTGTTAATAGAAAAATCTCAGCATTAAGCAAACAAGGAGACTTTTTTTGTTAATGTTGTTCAATATCGAGGAAAAACTTTTCCCCTGGCCAGTTAAAGCAAGTGTGAACAAAGCAGCATTTGGCAAAGCTTTAAGAAGATTGTGCTTTGGGGACAAGATGAACTAGCCAGCTAGCGTTTCTGTCGCACGCACGTGACTCCCTTTCTCTGGGTAGCACAGTCCTTCAGGTTGGTGCTGCTCTCTCACTCTGAGCGTCCTGGGGCCAGTGGAATCGCGAATGCAGTGTAGTGGGTTTGCTAAGAGCCACATTATGGTAGCTCGCTCTGCTCCTATGTGACTGCTTTGTCCCCGTGCACAACCTCGGCCTTTGGGGTTGCATTAGATGACTGTCAGAAGCAGTAAAATCCAGCCTCTGTAAACAAACATACGGCCACCACTGTTCATTTCTAGCTGTCAGTGGTTAGGAAAATTGACGAGCAGAACCAGAGGACAGGGAAACAAAAGGGAGCTAACAAAAGCTAGTTCCAGGGGCAAGAATAACACAAAATGATTTTGTTTTTAATAGAATTTGTTTGGAAAGTGCACCTGAGGAACCAGGAGGGTTAGGAAAAACCTTGCCAGTCACTGCAGGGTGCAGCTAAAGGCAGGCTCATTGAAGTTTCCGTTCAAAAATGAGAAGGTTTAATAAATCTCTGTGGGTAGGTTTATCTCATAATTGCAGATCATATTTAGAGGATTTGTATATGCTTTAGGCTTAATTGAAAGTCAGCTTTTCCTCTGTCACTTCAAAAAGATTCTTTGTTAAATGTGGAGAGAGTTAACTTTTGTATGAGCTAAATTCTTAGAAAATGATGGTGTTTTTGTTCTTTGCATTTGGATTGCATGCTGCTTTGCTATTATGAAATGTCACTTTTACAAACAAAGAAAAGACACTGATTTTTTGGAGGGGTCCGTGATTTGTGATAATAAAATATGATATTTAGAGATCAATCTTAAAAAGAATCCAAGAAGATCATTACGACAAAGCAGAGTTATATGTTGATAAAGGAAACAAAAGGATAACATAAAACATTTTCTGTGCAAATCATCCTTTGTTTAACAAGGTTACTCTTGATGGCTGATTGTTTTTTTTTAAAAAAAAGCTATGCCTAAAATGCTACCCCCTCATTCTAATAAAGATCATTATACCTTTGGAGTATTTAAATGAGCATAGATACAAATATGACTAATGTTATATGTTGGTTCCATTATTAGGGCATTATTATTTAAATTTCACATTAATATTTATCCATTCTGAAATTTTGTCTTTGGATTTCCATAATGCTTCTCTTGGTCCTCATTAGGGTATCTTCATACATATGCTGCTTATTGCTAATGTGGCTACATTTTAGTGTCATTCCAATTATGTATGAAATCCACAGTCATTTAAATACATTGCCATAGTGATTATTATGTAATATGGAAAACTTCTTTATAGTTCAGATTGTTTTTGAAATTACGGAGGGGGTCCAAGGACATGAGGAGAGTTTTGGTATTTTTCTTTGTGTCACTCTTTTCATGGAATTATTTTCCAGTTACACTTTCCACAGCTAAACTTATGAATGAATAGATCGTATATCAGTTACATGGTAAATTTGGAAGCCATCAGGATTATCTTACCTCAAAATAATGGTATCTCACTCTCCTTCTCTAACTGTATTCTATCTGAATCTCCATCACTAGATTTTACTTAGATAAAAGTTAATATCCTTTTAGTTAGTAAAAATAAAGTTGATCTGCACAACCCCAATCAAAGTCTCAGCAAATTAATTTTTAGATATTGACCAACTGATTCTAAAGTTCATATGGGAGACAAAAGACCCAGGATAGTCAACACAATATTGAAGGGGAGGAACAGAGAGAAACGACATTACCCAGCTTCAGCACTTACTGTGAAGCCACAGCAATGAAGACAGCCCGACAGTGGTAAAAGAACAGACAGATTGATCAGTGGGGAAGAAGAGAGAGCTTCTGCAAATGGTGCTACAACAGCTGGATATTCAAATCCAAAAAGCTAATCTAGACACAGGCCTTACACCCTTCACAAAAGTAACTTAAAAATGGATCATGGAGAAAATGTAAAACACAAAACTATAAATTCCTAGAGAAAACTTAGATGTTTGGTGTATGATGTCTGATAATGACCTTTTAGATACAACACCAAAGACACAATCCATGAAAGGAATAACTGATAAGCTAGAACTTATTAAAATTAATAACTTCTGCATTGTGAGAGACAATGTCAAGAGAATGAGAAGACAAACCCCAGGTTGGGAGAAAATATTTGCAAAACACATATCTGATAAAAAACTCTTGTTCATGATATCCAAGGAACACTTAAAACTAAAAAATAAGAAAATAAAGAATCCAATTTAAAAAGAGGCCAAACACCTTAACAGACCCCTCATCAAAGAAGGTATATAGATAGCAAATAAGTATACGAAATGATGCTTTGTAACATATGTCTTCAAGAAAATGTAAATTAAAACAATAATGAGAAATCACTACCCATCTACCAGAATAGCCTAAATTTAGTACATTGACAACACCAAATTGTGACAATGATGTGGACTCACAGATATATTCACTGCTTGTGGGGATGCAAAATGGTATAGCACTTTGGAAGATAGTTTGGCAATTCGAACAAGACTAATCATACTCTTACCATATGATCAGCAATCTTGTTTTTAGGTATTTACCCAAAGGAGTTGAAAATGTACAGTTCACACACAGTTCTGCCAAACATATTTATAGCAGCTTTATTCATAACTGCCAAAACTTGTATGCAACCAAGTTATACTTTAGTGGATGAATGGGTAAATAGCTGTGGTAAATGTAGACAGTGGAATATTATTCAGCACTAAAAAGAAATGAGCTATTAAGCCATGAAAAGACATGGAGGAAACTTAAATCTATGTTACTTATAAGTGAAAGAAGCCAAATTGAAAAGGTTACGTACTGTATGATTCCAATTATATGACATTCTGGAAAAGACAAAACTATAGTGACAGTAAAAAGATGAGTAGTTGTCAAGGAGTAGAAAGGGACGGTGCTATTAATTGGCAGAGCACAGAGGATTTTTAGGGCAGTGAAACTACTCTGTATTATACTACATTGGTGGTGGATATGTGTCATACTTTTGTCAAAACCCATATAATGCACAATACCAAGAGTGAAACAAAATATAAACTATGGACTTTGGGTGATAATATTGTTTTAATGTGGGTTCATCAATTGTAACAAATGTACGAAGTGATGACAGATGCAGTTAAAGGGGAAGGTTGTGCATGCGTGGGAGGGATATAGTATACGACAGCTTTTTATAGATTCTGCTCAATTCTACTGTGAACCTAGAACTGCTCTAAAAATGAAAGTCACCATAAAAAGAAACTAGTATCCATATTTAACAACCAAAAATAATGAAGTTAATCCTTATATCCTTTAGGCAAAATAATCAATTTTTTGATGTCTCTTTAATTTGAAAATAAAGTAATTTCTCTTGCAGAAAAACTTAATTACCAATACCCTGTATTAAAGGGGAACTTCAGTTCCCCTCCTCTCTACCTACCCAAGGCTTTTCACATGGCAAACCTTGGCTATTGCTCAACAATGCCAGCTGCCTTGATGAAAGATAAGATTTAATAATTACATATCTGAGAATGAGTGTGTTAGGAAGTAGGAAGGTGGGGTGTGAGAAATCGGTCTGGAACAGAGGCTAAAATAAAGAGAGAAGAGTAAGTAGAAAATCAAAGTGATTCAGAAACGTGTCTTAAGAAAGAAAACAATAGGATAAATCCAGAATGGTAAGTGTGCAGAAGCATTTCCATTGTTGAGCTCAGATTCCAAATGGGGTAAGGAAAAGAGGAGCCTTGCCTCAGGAGGAAGGAGTGAGATAACAGGCTGAGACGCCCAGAGGACTGCAGGAGGGGCCAGAGCATTGATGGGAGGAATCATATATGACCCATACCTGACAATAGCTTTGTGTCCTTCATTCTGCACATCTATTGCAATAGTTTTAGCAAAGGCCTGTCTTTCAGATACTTGATTTGTAAGTCAGATGTTTCTCAGCAAGTTGAGGTGATTGCTTATTGTAAGATTTTTTTTTAGAAATCTGGCAAGAGCTGAGGACAATTTTTGTTGAAGGAGAACAAAAGAAGGAGTGCTGGATTAATTCACAGTGGACATTAGAGAGGAGAAAAGCTGATAGATAGACTGCCTTCTTTCTAGCTTGTTCTGAAGGCAGGCTTCCTTCTTGCTACAGAGAGCACGCCTAGTGTGCTATGAACCATGCGTGGGAAGAAGAAAGCTGTTTATTAAATAAGTGATTGTGTTTTTTAATAAGTGAAATTAGTTTAAATTACATAAATGCTAAGATTTCATGAACTTTTTATTTTTTAAAATTAAGCCTCCTAGTTTTTAAATTCATAACTGCATCAAAGATGGCGATGCAGTCAAAGAAAGCAAAATGTCTGGGCAAAGAGCAAATAATGGGGCATGTGGAAGGCCAAGGTAGTCTGGGATGCCTAAGAAATGCCATCCTTAAGGGCTTTGTTAATGGGTGAGCAGGAAAGGAGATGCAGCTAATGCAATTTGGCACTAATATTCCAATTGATTATTCATTGGTTTTTAATATGTGTTTCTAACAACTTGGAAACATAAGAGAGAAAGCAATTTAAACATAGGTATTGCATTCTAATCCTAACATTTAGGCTAAAGCTGATTTTTACATGATTCAAATCTAAAGACAAAAGGGCATTTGGAATATTTCCTATATAGATTTTTAAGCCTTTAAAAAAATATGCTTGATACTAGGTTTTGAGCTGATAGAAGTAATAGTTGGCAGATGCATGTAGCCTGAAATGCCTAATGTATGCTTTGCGATAAAATGCAATATCAAGTTTGAGCAAATACTTCATCATATTGAAAACTGAACAAGGTAATCTGATGCTTGCTGAGTTTACAGGCCATGTGAATTCAGATATGTGGCCTTGTTTGGGGTCATAAGAATCAGGGACTGGAACTCATCATGAGTATGCTATATACTCTTAATATCCCTATGAATTTTTGAATAATAGGGTTTTATCTAATTCATTACATGTTAAGTGATATACACACACATATACATACATATATATGAACACGTAGAGAAAGAGAGGGAGGGAGGAACAGAATGTATGAGCACAGGAGCAAAGAGTATATGAGGATCATTTCTTACGAGATAAAGCAAAACTCTAACATCATATAATGTAGATCTTAGTGAATGAATACTTATATCAAATGATAATAATGGGTAACTGTTAAATGAATATTGCTTAATATTACTACTTAAAAATTTTTCATCAATCACTTCAGATGGTAAACTATGGTTATGAACATATTACTCTGTCATTCATTTTTCTCATTCAGTCATTCATTTACTGAATAAGTGTATAATGTCCCAACTCATTTTTTTTTTTTTAATTGGAAAAATGTTGCAGATTTAGGGATTATACTAAGGGTGAGTCGGGGGGGAGGTGAGACATTTTCCTTGAGAAAGTAACTTTGGTGTGTCTGAGCTCTGAATCGTTAGAGCTGTGAATCTGGTAAAGGTGGGTGAGTAGGAAAAACAGCAGGCACCAGTTATGACAAAGACCTTGAGGCAAATGAGGAGGAGCGAGAAAGCCGGGGTATGAGCACTGCAGAAAGGGAGCTGACCAGCCAGGTGAGGCGGGGGAGCTAGTGTACAAATCATCCAGCGATGCGTAGGCTTTGTTAGAAATATTACTGCTGGGGTTTTAAAGCTTGATAAGGTTTTAATCTAAACATATCCTCTAGAGGCAGTGAAATTACACTGTTGTCTTGTTAGATTGTTTTCTGTTGGAGTGTTTAGATATCTTTCCTTCTGGTAACATTTACCCGTTGAGGTAATAGATCTATTCCCTTGCTGTATGATGACCTTCTCATATTTGAAGATAATTAACTTTCAAATGTCCCTTTATGTATTCTCTAATTCCTGACTTCTAGTTTTCCTCTGGCTAATTTCAACTAAAAATGTATGTTGTGGAACACATTTTAAAGAGAGCAAAAGCGGGTCAGAACTGAGGGCCTTTCTTATCCTGCTCTAATCTAAAGTTTTCACAATTGTGTCCTCTCCAGGGTGTCACAAACCCTTTTTCTTCCGTAGTTGTTAGTTATAGGATGCTAACATCGTTAAAAACTTGACAGTATACCAGAGAGTTTATAATAAGTTGATATTTTATTAGATTTTGTCTCCTTAATGTGTTTATATAAAATATAATATGACTCAAAAGGGTAACATACTCTTATTATTTTATTTTTTATTTTATTTTATTTTTTAAAAAATTAATTTGACGCTATTGCGAATGTCCCCAATTTCCACCCCCTTTGCCCACCTCCACTCACCCCTGCCTCTCCCTCCTTGGCCTTCCCTCACTGCTGTCCACGTCCAGCGGGTGCGCGTATATGTTTGTATATGTTTTGTAGCGAATCCCTTCACATTCTTTATATCCCGGCACTCCTGTCCCCTTCCCTCTGGCACCCACCAGCCTGTTCCATGTATCCATGCTTCTGGCTCCGTTTTGTTCGCCACTTTATTTTGTTCATTAGATTCCACATATGAGTGAGATCACGTGATCCGTGTCTTTCTCTGACTGGCTTATCTCGCTTAGCATAGTACTCTCCAGGCCCATCACGTACTCGATTTTCTAGCTAACCTATCAGTACTGACTCTCATAATTAACAAAATAATGTTGTTTACATGGTAGTAAATATTTTACATTCAGATAAAGTGTAATTTTATATTTTTATTTTATTTTATAATCCTTTAACAATTGCAGTGTGTGACCCTGTAACTAGAGAAAGCTTCAAAAATAAGACAATGCTAATGTTCTTAGCAAAGTGATTAGCAGTTGAAAGAGTATATAAGGAAGAACATTAATGAAATAATCAGAAAATCATGTAGACAGTAGAGGTTCTGCGCAATTTTTATATTTTCTTTGAGAATGGCCAATTATAATAAATTTTAAAATATGCAACTCATAGTTTTTAAGTGAAATACAAAGCAATTTAGGTCATATGCATATTTTAAAATTCTGGAAAAATTAGTTCCAATATCTTTAAATATATGTGTCTCTTTCAATTAAAATCATATTGAATACTAAATGTACCATTCCATTTTGGTCAGTAAAGAAATTAATGGCAGACCTCCAATATCATCAGCTAACATTTAAGTCAAATAACCTTTAAGGTAAAAGATGCTGAGCCAGGGTAAACGGATTCTAACTGGAAACAATAAATGTGGAAAAGATGAACTGAAACCGCTCTGTACCTAACCTTTCTATCACAATCCTGACTTTAGTAACAGTCATCTAGCATCTGGAAAGGAAAACACACACACAAACACACACATGCACACACACAGAGTTTTATCTTTATGTACCAAAAAATCTAGGGGAAAGAAAGTTTCTTATTAAAGTGGTTTTTTTTTTCTTATGAACCCTTGTCCACCAGACTTATTATATAACAGAACAAAAAATTCAGTTGACTAATTGAAGCAGTGTATCCAAGTAATTCCCATAATCTACAACCAAGAAAGAACCATTATAAACTTTCACAGATTTTATCCATACATTTATTGAATCTCATCATACTGATACTAATTCTCTAATTATCAGCTGTGATATTTGAATCACTTTGTATTACATTGAATTACTTATTTAGACTCTTAAAAGGTAAGACATGAAGGAGCACTTTACATTTCTTGAATATAGGTAGTGGTTGTTAGGCCTAGTTGGTAGATTTAGATGAGGTGATGTTCATAGTACAGTTCTCCTTCTGCTCTGGTAACTGGTATCCCAAGTATGTACTCATCACTATTTTTATTAAAATATTTTACTACATGTGTAAAACAAAGCATTTTATTGTATACACAAAACCCAGAATTAAACAATAATGTATTTCTTCACAATATATCTTTCTTTTACATTACACTTTGTTTCTTTTTAATTTAGTTTAACCTTTTTAAAATCATCATTTATCCCCCCATGCCCCCTTCCACCTCCACCCGCCCCATGCCTGCAATCACCACACTGTTGTTCATGTCTATGAGTTCTCTCTTTTTTTTCCTTTTTTTGCTCAATCCCTCTGCCCCCACCCCCTGCCAACACTCTATTTCCTATTCATAGAATTGTATGAGTGTCCATCAAATCTTGAAATACCATTATATATTATTTGCTTTAGTGTCTTGTGTCCCCAAATTGCTCATATTTTGCTTTGCTCTGTTTTCATTTCAGATTGTACTTAATAGTTAGTGCATTAACTATAGGTTTGAAGTTTTCAATTAATTTAAGCAATTTATATGTGGTCATTATTTCTATAGGTGTTAATATTGCTTGAGTCATAACATTGCACATAAAATAAAATGAATATGTTCCAGTTCTCAATCTTCTCACCTCCAGCTAGTCCAACTCCCTGGTTCAAACCTTCGGTCCTATGGTTTTTAGAAACTGCCACTCTTTCGAAAGCTCATTTACAAGCGTCAGTTGTATGGCCAACGTCTTCTAAACAACACTTACCTACTCTGGCTCTCAGAATACTACATTTCCTCAACTTGAAGGTGTTGTCAGATTTATCTACCACTTATAAGTACAAGATCACATTAGCTGCTTCCTGGACATTTGCAGTGGCCTCCAAAGTGTTTTGCTTCTTCCAATCATTCCATTTTATTATTTATTTTATATACTGGATAGGAAGTGCTTTTCAATAAATGTAGCATACAGCACATCATTTACATGTTTAAAGACATTTAATATCTTGCTAACTTAGAATAAAATTCAAACTTCTTTCACTGTGTGTAAAGTGATGCCTGATTTAGTCACCGCCCATGTCTCTAACCTTATTTGTACCATTTTAATTCCTAGCTCAACATACTCCAGCTACAATGACCTTGTAACTATTACCTGAAGGATCCAAACTCATTATGTGCCAGCTATTGATTGTCCCAGCTGGGAATGTCCTTCCTCTGACTCTGACTTCACATTATTGCCTCTTTCTCATTGTTCAGATCTCAGATTAAATGCCACCCAATATAAGTAGCTATATAATCTTTTGCTATCTTATTGGCTTTCTTTGCATTCTTGGTTTCTGCTTTATTGAGGTATAGTTGGCAAATAAAATTGTAATATATTTAAAAATGTACAATGTGATGATTTGATATACATATGTATTGTGAAAGAATTTCCACCTTCAATTAACACATCCATCACCTCACATACAGTATTATCAACTAGAGTAACTCTGTAATAGATAAGATCTTCAGACTTTATTTATCTTAAAACAGGAAGTTTTGCTCTTTGCCAGCCTGTTCTGGTTTCCCCTATCTCCCAGTCCCTGGCAATTGTAACCAAACAGAAAGCGTTCATACACCTTATGCCTAATAGGACCAAACATTGAACACTGAAAATTGCAGTGGAGAAATTGAGGTCACTTTATTGTGGGTGCCATGCAAGGAGAATGGAAAGCTGTCACTTAAAACCTGAACTCCCTGGTGGCTTACAATTGAGGGTTATAAAGGCAAAAATTAATGAGTAATCCTGAGTAAGGGTCCCGGGGCATGGGCTGTGGCCAGTTCCTGTGCAATGCTACAGCAATTTTCTTAATATGATTTATTTAGTTCTTGCTGACTCCCATTCCGGGGTCTTTGTGACTGTGGCTAGGTGGTCTTTTCTGGAAAGAGATTTCTTCTCTATGACATCTTGGGATTGAGGGTCAATGATGTTTCTTAAGAGCAAGAAACAAACAAACAAAAAACAGAGCTATACATCCTGTGCTTAACAGGAAACATTCTTCTACTATTTTAAGCAAACTATACTTTAATGCTCTTCTCCAAAACTTGCTTTACAGGCAGGCCTCCAGCCCTTAGGCTTGACTATATTCCACTGCAACTATAACTCTTAAGAGAGTTAATTTAATAACTTTAACTAAAAGCTAGATTCTAGTACACCCATTCCATTATGATTTATTATCGGTTTCTATTTTTAGTTTCCCTCCCTCCTTCCCTCCCTCCCAGTCTTTATTGATTTCAAAGAGAGGAAGGGAGAGGGAGAGAGATAGAAACATCAGTGATGAGAGAGAGTAATTGGTCGGTTGCCTCCTGTATGCCCCCTACTGGGGATCGAGCCTGCAACCCAGGAATGTGCCCTGACCTGGAATTGAACCCTAATCTCCTGGGTCCTAGGCCAATGCTCAACCACTGAGCCACACCCGGCCTATCTACTTTAAGTTTCTTGAGGAATCTTTATACTGTTTTCCATAGTGGCTGCACCAGTTAACCTTTGGAGCAACAGTGTACAAAGGTTTGCTCTTCTCCACCTCCTGGCCAGCGAATATTATCGACTCTTTTGATGACAACCATTCTAATAGGTGTGAGGCGGTATCTCATGGTTTCACTTTGCATTTCCCTGTTGATTAGTGATGTTGATATATTTTCATGCACCTGTTACCTATTTATGGGGGAAAAAATCTCTATACAGGTCCTTTGCCCAGTTTTTAATTGGGTGATTTTGTGATTTTAATTAGGTGAGTTGTATGAGTTTCTTGTATATTTTTAATATTAATTTCTTAGGGGATATATGGTTTGCAAATGTTTTCTCCCATTCAGTAGTGTTGCCTTTTCATTTTGTTGATGATTTCCTTTCATGTGCAGAAACATTTCACTTTGGTATACTTCCACTCACTTATTTTTGCTTTAGTTTTCTTTGCTTTTGAGTCAATTCCAAAAACCAGCTTCCCCATCTCTGGGGAGGATTGCAGTCATTCCCTGGTGCCTGTTAAATTTGAAGCCCGACCCTCAGGCAGCAGCTTTTAAAATATGCAGATAAATCTCTTTCAGGGAAAGACTGGGAGATATGTGTTTTTGTCTCCTCTGTACTGAGCCTTGGAGGCATAGCCGATTAAGAACTGCTTCTTTGTCTGCTAAAGTCCTGTGGGGCTTGTGAATGGAAGCCTCCTTGGCTATCAGAGCCAGGCAATCTGGTGTCCTGTCTTGCAGCAGCAGCTGTTGAAGTTGGGGTGAGGTCATGTGTACAAGCTCTTTCCAGGATGATACCAATGATTTGGAGTGGTCTGCAGGGAGGAGGCCAGGGAGGTGTTCGCCTGGGAGGACTGAGGCCACCTCGTGCCTACTAAATTAGAAACCTGGTCCTCAGGCAGCAGTTTTTAAACTATGCAGATAAACCTCTTCCAGGAAAAATTTGGGACATAGGTGTTTTTGCCTGTTCCCTCTGTGCTGAACGCTGGGGGAATACTCACAGGCTTGCGTTCCCGTTAAGAACTACTTTTCATTTGCTATGTCTTAACGGATCTCCTGGACATAAGCCCCATTGGCTTTCAGAGTTCTTTTGGGGGCCCATCCCTCCAGTGGGAGTCTTAAAAGTTGAGGTGCTAGACGTGGGATCCAAACCTTTAGCTCTTCATAGAGAAGCTGGGATTTGGGAGTTCCTTCTTGATTGTAGGATGCTGTACCAGGGTGGTGTTTATGACAAGAGTATGCCTGAATCTTTCTTCTATGTTTTGATGTGGGTATTTTCTCATTTGCCTGATGGATAGGAGTCACTCACCTAGTTCTGCATCTCTTTCAGAGGGAATGGCTGCATGGATAGTTGTACATTTAGTGCATCTGGGAGAGAAAGGGAGCTCCAGAGCCTCCTAAGTCTCCATCTGGGTCTACTTTGATTCTTTCCTTAATTATTTTTAGCTCCAATCTACCACCATAAAAATGATAGGAGAGCAGAGACCTTGTCCATCATATTCCCTTCTGACTTCTAGTGACTAGAATAATACTGGCACACAGTAAACATACAACAAATACTTCCTAACTTACTGAGTTGAGCAACGAACAGGCTAGAAAATGTTAGTCATCCAACATCCTACGTCACATACATATTATGTCTATTAAAAAAAAAGGAAAATATGTTGTTATCTCCCTCTAATACCAATACAAGTATGGGGTCACAGCACCTCTAATCTAGATATGGCACTTTTCTATAAGGCAAATATTATCAAGCTTATTTTGTTAGATTTTTCCATTTCTAAATATTTATAAATAGTTCTATATATAGTCCAAGGCAACTCCTATCTCTTAGAACATTAGATTTTTAACTTGACTTTTCTTAAGTGATATCTTTTAGAGGAGATTCCTTGTACTTTCACACCAACTATTTATATTAAATAAATCTGTATTTTAACTATTTAAAAATTTTGGTGTGGTAATTTACTTGCATAGTGTTTTAGTCAGCTAAGGCTGCCATAACAAAAACCATACACTGGGTGGCTTAAACAACAGAAATTGATTTTCTCACAACTCTGAAAGCTGGAAAGTCCAAGATTAAGGTGCCAGCAGTGTTTATGTCTGATGAGGAGTCTCTTTGGGTTGCAGGTGACTGCTTGTTCACTGTATTCCCCTATGGTCTTTCCTTGGTATGTACGTACCAAGAGAGAACTCTGTCTCTTTTTATATAGTCACCAATCCTACCAGATAAAGACCCCACCTTATGACCTCATTTAATCTTAATTACCACCTAAAAGCCCTATTTCCAAATACAGTCACATTGAGGGTTTAGGACTTCAACATATAAACATTGGGAGGGACACAATTCAGTCCATAGCATATAGATAAGTGAATAAAAATAGATATTAATGTCTTTAAAAAGTTACCACTCCAGAGTTTCTAGCTTTGCTGTGTGAATGCAAAGACACAATTTATCACCCATCAATCACAGTGTCAAAAGGTAAGGTCTGTAACTGATGGCTGTAGGTACCTGAATCTAATCCATGCACCTAAGAAAGTAAAAGAATTCAGTCATGCATTTAGAAATTTGAGAATATATAGACGGTTAACTCTACTCTTTATTGTTTAATGGTGTGTATAGAGACAAAAGAAATTTGCATGAAAAGGTCGTATTCCTTATTGAGAGCTAAGAGCTTTTTTTATGGACATAATATACTCATAATTTACAAAATTATAGTTCTTCTTAAAAAATGACATATTCTAAATCATTGACTCAGAGTTTTGTATATGTGTGTGATAGAGATCTATGACATTGATAAATTTTCAGTAAATAGAGAAAATATACAGTGAGTATATTGAAGCACACATTCATTGAAAATCACCCACATATTTCTAGATTTAAAGTTATACAACACAAGCATATTAATTCATATGAGTCATTCAGTATTTATTCAAAAGATATTTTTTGAATTTTTTTTTTTATAATAAGCCATGAATGAAGTTGGAGGACATTTCTTTATACATTGCACATAGTATTTGAACAAATATATTTTGTATAGATAATTAGTTATTTCTTTGGGGGCATTTTTTGAGACAGATAAATTTAGAGAGTTGAAGGATAATTGTGTTAATTATCCAAAATATCTATAAAGTTTTCCATAAGTAAATGAACTCTTTTATGTTATCTTATAGAGTGAAAATAACACAATACCTGAGTAGACAGGTACTAATAGACTTTCATAGACAAGATATATTTAATTGCAAAGTAATATTCTTGTCATTAGCACAGGGATCATCAAAAAATATTTGAATGAGAAAAGCTAGGCAAGTCTGGAATCTGGATATACAAGACCTATCAGTTAGGTTTCTTTATAATAAACAATCACAAAATCTCAGTGGCATACAACAATGAGCAGTTGTTTCCTTATGTATGTGCTATTCGTTTGGGTAGATTTGCTTTTAGATGTAGATATATAATTCAGCCAGAGTAGCTATGTTCCAGAGTGTGGATACAATTTAGCTTGGTTACAGATTGGGTTCAGTTTTCTTCCATGTGTCTTCAATCTGGGGCCCAGATGAAGGAACAGCCAGAGGAAGCTCTTCTCAGAGTGATCTCTAGATGCAGTCATTAACCATACATGCTGAACTTTGTTTGCATCACATCCATTAGTATCCCATTGTCCAAAGCAATGTTGTATATGTAAGCCAATGTCAATTAGACCAATAAGTACAGGCCTCTTATGGTGGAGGAGGGGGAGTGTATGCTGAAAAGTAATATAATTTTCATGTGCCCTCTTATTCACAAGTACTCACTTCCTTTCTTCAAGAACAATTACTTTCCCGTTAAGGATAATATAACAAAATCTCATTAAAAAGTCTTATTCAATCATGGTATCAAGCTCAGAGTCCAGAATATTATAATCTACATTGGACCTAAATTTACTTCCTCTTAAATTAAAAGTTACTTGTCCCCTATACACCCAGCATGAAATAATGCAACTAGGGTGTCATAACTATGTTAACAATCCCATCAAAAAAGAATATAGCATTCACTGATCCATAAAAAAAGCTAAAAGTTGGCTGGTTAAATGTTACCAGGTCTCCCTCCTATAGTGTTAGGTAAGATTCCTTGATTAGGCTCCAATTTACTTCCTAGCAGTGGCTTTCCATTGATAGTTGTTCACAGTTCTTGGATTCACCTTCTGAGGAGTACTTCAATTTTCATCATTGTCCTTGGTCATTTCTAAAGAAAGCATTGGAAAATATATCATTCATCAGCTTTAAGCCTCTCTGCATCTAAAAATTTGGGAACCAGTCTTCTTCTTATACCTAATATATAATCCCTTTTTTAAATATGGTCTGATTGCACTTTTGACAATATAGCCCCCTCAAAAGTTTTATATGTGTTTCTAGTAAAATTAATTTGCTCAAATCTATACCCACAATTCTTTTCTAGACTTGTCTTTCTTTCTAAATTTATTTACCAGTAATTTGGATATATTTGATTTTGTTGAACTCTGCCATCAAGCTTTCTTCTAATATCACCATAGTCCAGCAGAAGAAATCTACTAGAATAACCTTAATTCTTTCAGAGGTCTAAAAGAAGTTCTACAGACACACTCTTAATTTCATTTTTGACACAGAAACAGTTTTCTTTTTTTCATCTCCATAAATTCTGGACTGTTTCTATTTCCTCTAAATTGTGCTTGAAAATAGGTCAGTTCCTTTCTCAGCATCTTTTTTCTTGTAGAGTCTTGTCTAATTGTATTAGTTGGGGCTTTCCAAAGTAACAGATCCTAGAAAGATATATGCAGATATAGAGAAAGGGAGATTTATTATAGGAATTGGTTTACATCATTATAGAGGCAAAGAAGTCCCACAATTTGTCATCTGCAACCTGGACAACCAGAAAACCTGGTGATAAGAGTCAGTCTGGGTTTTGAAGACCTGAGGACCAGGGGAGCTAATGATGTTAAGTCCCAGAGTCCAAAGGCGTGAGAACTACGAGATCTAATGTCCAAGAGCAGGAGAAAAATGGACTTCCCATCTCAAGAAGAGAAAACTCTCCTTTCATCCACCTTTTCTGTTTAGGCCCCCAGTTGATTGGATCATGCCACCCACATTGGTGAAGGTGGATCTCTTTACTCACTCTACTGATTCAAATGCTAATCTCTTCCAGAGGCACCCTCATAGACAGAAATAATGTTTTACCACTTATCTGGGCATCCTTTAGCCTAGTCAAGCTGACGTACAATTAACCATCATACTAGAGCACTTAAAAACAACCAGCTTATACTTTTAAGACACTGCTTTAAAACTGCCTAGCTCAACATTGCCAATTCAGTACATACATTTTTTTTCTTCTTCATTACTACTAGTGTCAATTTTACCAAATATTTTACTACTACATTACATAGATTATTTTTCTCAAATGCATGTAGCAATTTCCTTATCATACCTGCCAGTTTTCAAATCACTGCCATGTATTTTAGGTTTTAATTACAGCAGAACCATATTCTGATGGCCAATTATGTGTTAATTGTTTTTTGTTGCATAGCAGACAACCACAGAATCTCTGTGGCACACAGAAATAAGAACTTAAGACCGGTCAGGCGTGGCTCAGAGGTTGAGTGTTGACCTAGGATCTAGGCGATCAGGGTTTGATTCCCTGTCAGGGCACATGCCCGGGTTGTGGGCTTGATCAATGACTCTCTCCTCATTGATGTTTCTATCTCTCTCTCCCTCTCCTTTCCTCTCTCTGAAATCAATAAAGGTAAAATTAAAAAAAAAAAAAAAAAAAAGAACTTAATTCTTATTCATACACCCGTGATTCAGCTTGAGTATCTCTGCTTCAGACCGTGGAGATGGCTGCCTTGGTTGCAGAGCCACTGTTTGGGCTCATGTCTGCTCAAGTACGTTAATTCTGGAGCGAAAACTGAAAGAAGCAGAAGCAATCTGGGGAAAGCTCTTCTCAGGGCAGAATACAGAGCCCAAGAATTTTTGTCTTGTCCTGTGCACTAACATACCATTGCACAAAGAAAGTCACATGGCCAAAGCCAACATTAGTGGGTCAGGGAAGATTTTCTTTCCATGGAGACCAAGGTTAGGAGGGAAGGAACTAATGTTTGCTAAGCAATAACCTAATCTACCAACCCAAGGGAAACCATAAGAATACAGTGATTGCAAGTCCTGCCACGAAGGTATCTAAGCATGAACTTCTGGCTCTCTCTATGTAAACTAAGCTTGAGACCGCACAGATTTTTGTGGAAAACTGATGAATTTTCAACCTAAAAAATAGAAATTTAATACCTTTTAAGAATAACTGAAGGTGATTGGTTGGATTCTAGTGTTTGAGTGGGAGGAAGGAAAAGAAAAACTGGAAGCTCAGAGTAAAAGGAAAGGGAGAGTGAGCAGGGAAAGATTTCAGGTGAGCTTTTATCTCTTCCTTACTTTTGTGTTTTTCTTCTCATGGAAGGGGAAAAGACAGCATTAATCACAGCAGTAGTTCCACGGGCTAATATCAAGATGGCATAAGGACAAAGTTAACTATACCTTAGGATGGTAAACCACTAAATAATACTATGCAGTGCTCAAAGCAATTAAATAAAAGTTCCTGTGTGTGTGTGTGTGTGTGTATGTGTTTCAAAGATACACACAAATTCAAGAACATATCCCAAATACATTTTAGGAAATGGGGAATATTAAGACTGAGCCTTAGCTAGAAAAGGAAATAAGCAAAATAAGAACATGGCACAGATTGATTTTTAATATACTAGGAACTGAAGAGTATGTTTAATTCAACCTTCTGTTCCTGAGATCTGACCGTTTGAAAATATGGAAGTCAAAAGCCAGCAGGAATAATACCCGGAGTCACGGCAGGTTTTGAGACTCGCATACTTAACAGAGATTAATAAATAAATGAAGTACCCCAGAAGCCATACATTAATAGAATGGTTACAAAGGTGAGAGTAGGAAATTTTTAAATCCAGTGAGGGAAATGGATGAAGGCAGCAATCTGAATCTTCTATTGCCAATGTTCTCCACTGAAAAAGACTGTCTCATCCTAAGGCTCTATATGCTTCTTCTTTGTGAGAAAGGGGTTGGCCATCAAATGCTGTCAAGAAAGTGCTGGGCTGGTTGTTATGGGAAGAAGGCTTGAGAAACAATGTGAAACAGTTTTAACTGTTAGAAATTATTTTTATGATAATACAGTTATAAAGATGTGGGCATATTATTGTTACTATGGACAATATACTGGCATACGAAAATCACTTTATTAGAAACCTTTTAAAATAGCATTTGCTGAAATGGAATTTTATCTGTGCTTGTACTCGATGAGAAGGATTTCTTAGTTTCTATGTGGTTGTAGTCACTCTGTGGGGAGATTGTTTGGAACCTACAAGATTTTTCTTAAAGAAGGAGCCCTGATGAATGGAAGATGGAATAGAGTAAGAGAGTAAAGATAGGGAAATCAATGTTCCTATGAAATGAATAGCTGATTCCTACAAGATTTCTAGGAGAAATATGATTGCGGCTAAAATGTAATCATATCAGAATTGATTTGCTGTGCCTGACCTCATTGTATATCAATCTACAATAAACTGAATAGGAATTACTTTAAAGAGGAGGTAGGTTCACTATAAAGCAAACCGTCAGTCCTGACAAATGCACAGCTTTCTCCTGCTGGCCTCCTCTGCTCTTCTGGTCCGTAAGCCAGCAGGCGTGTGTACTTGTTTGCTGGTGATTCGGAAACATTCTCTGTGAACGACCTTCTTGCAGCCCCATTTGGTAAGAGAGCAGCAGTGTTTTATAAAGTAGATCTCGATTACCTTACAGTCTCATGCAATGTGCTTCTAAACCCAGAAGGTGGTAGGAATTGATAGCAAAGCTCCTGTTAAATAATTAAAAGGTAGAGAGATAGGCAGAATTTCTTCTATTTTTAAGTAACAAAAAACAGACCAGAGAAAAGAAAAGCTCTCTTTATTGGCGTGATTCTTTTTCTTTGCAATTTATACTATATATTTTATTAAAATTAATTCCTCAGCCCTATTAAATTTTATATTTTAAAAAATCTGAAAGCAAGTAGTAATGGTGAAGTTACTAATAGTACTAACCAAAGATTTCCTTTTCTTATCAAAACTAATCGATAAACCATCTGAGTCATATACAAATATTGTTGCTTCTTTCTCTCCTAAATATTTGGAATTCTTTATCATCAACTAGAGTGGAAATGAAAAGAAGAAATCAACACCCCATGCTTTAATAGTGAACCAGTGACAGAACAGAGACAGCTAATGCAAAGGGAAGACTTGTCTTAAAAAAAAAGACATGGTGAACTTTCGAGGCTCTGCCTATGTTCACCATATAGAACCCCTTAATGTGTGCAGTAATTTTAAGCAGAGCCTTGTAAATTTCTTCCTCCTTTCTGACTCCTCTATCTATTCCAATTCTTAGTCTACCTGAGAAATTTTAACAAGGGGTGTTATGTATTCAGCCAACGTTTATAATGTAGAGCCAAAAAAAGTACTTTCCTGAGTTATGATTTTTCTTTCCCCAAATTTATTTTCTCTCCTGTATTTGTGATGATTGACTCTCATCATTGTGCATAAATGAGGGAGTCTTAATGATGAGAAATTGTAGAATATTGAAATATAAATAAAGTCTTCAATAGATTTAGGACAGTAATGAGGGTCAGATATCCACCTACACTTTAAATAATCAAAAGTGTTTCTGGTCATGTGCTTAAAATTATTTAAATTGTACAAAAATTAAAAAAACAATGATGTCTATTACTGTGTTTTACAATTTCAAAAACTGTAAACATTCTAAGCGTCCCTAAATAGGAAAGAATGATAAATAAAATGTTGACAAAATCAAACAGTATAATTTTATAATGTGGCTGAAGGAAATGAACTAAATCTCTAGATATAACAGGGAATATATTTCAAAAACATAATGCTGAAGAGAAAGAAGAGGTACAGAATTACATGTAGAGAAAAGAACGTTTATGCAAGTAAAAGAGAAACTATCGTTCCAAAATAGTATATATTGGTTAATGATTATATATATGTGTATATATATAGTATGTATGCCATGCATATATGTACATATAAGCATGTATATGTCTGCATGTGTGTGTGTGTGTATATATGTATATATGTATATATATACACACACACTTCTATGCATATATATGTCCAGATAGGTATATGAATAAATGGGTGAATGGATGAATATATTGATTGATAGATAAACAGATAGATAGATACAAATAAATAATGAAGAAAGAAAAACAAAAGAAAGGAAGAAAGGAAGGAAGAAAGATAGAAACTGAAAATTGGGTCAAAAATCCTAACCATTTGCTATGGGGGTAGAGGGCTAACAATGGGGATTAGGAATATGGTGTTGGGAAGGTTAAAGACTTTGTCTTCAATTGTAAGTATCATATTTTTTAAAAATGACTGGCAAACCTGGCAAAAAGTTAGTACCACTAATTGAGGGGTAGGAAATATGAGTAATTTATTTTTATTCTTCATACTTTAGTATATTATTTAATTAGTAGAGTTCCAAGAGGAAGAACAGAGGCATGCAAAATCTCTGGAGGCCCAGGCTTAGAATTTACACATCACCTTCATCATATTTTTCAGGCCAAAGTCTAACTCTAATTCATGGGGCAGAAAAAAGTCTTCCCCTTTTGATGTGATTAGCTTATTAGAACTTGAAAGAGTTATGGCTATTTTTGAAATCTACTACATACCCTTATCTTTCTAAGGAAATGGTGTTGCCTTCTCACACAAAAACACTTGTAAAATATGCAAGAAATGTTCCAAGCAGATGGGCAATTTATATATCTCATTTATATATAAACTCTCTAGTTTTAGTTTACCAAAGAAGATCCAGAATGCATTTCTAAGAATTATTAAAGTTATTTGAAAACATAAATGAAGAATGAAACAATATACATCAAGAGTTAAACAAAAGCTGTGGCTATCATACTGATTCAAAGAGAAATCACTTCAAAATATATCAGCAACCTTAGTATTAGGGACATCCATGCTATGCTAGCTGCCCATTGTAGATCAGTTATTTCAGAGGAATAATCAAGCATACAAGTTATAAAAGGGAAAATAATGAATCTGTTAATAAAATGAGATGTTAATAACATTAAAGTATCGATTAATGAACAAAAATAATTAGCTCACCAAGACAGAAATATTTTGATTAGTTTGTTGAAACAAATTAGGAAAAGGTATTTTTTTCACTGATAATAAATAGAGAATTAAGGATTTTCTGGTGTGTTTTAAGGTACATCTTGCTATTATGGCTGTTAATTTTTTTTAAATTTTTGTTTAAAGTATTACAGATGTCCCTTTTTCTTCCCATTGATCCATTCCACCCCCCCCCCCCCCCCATCCCTCTCCAAACCGTTGTCCATGTCCTTGGATTGTGCATATATGCATATAAATTCTTTGGTTAATCTCTCTCCCTCCACCCACCCACTTCCCTTCATCCCTCTGAGATTCATCAGTATGATCCATGCTTCCATGTAATTGAATCATTTCTGTTCATCAGTTTATTAAGTTCTTTAGATTCCACATATAAGTGAGATCATGTGATGTGTGTCTTTTTCTACCTGGCTTATTTCACTTAGCATAATATTCTCCAGGTGCTTCCATACTGTCCCAAATGGTACAAGATCCTTCTTCTTTATAGCTGAGTAGTATTCCGTGGTGTAAATGTGCTAGAGCTTTTTAATCCACTCATCTACTGATGGACACTTGGGCTGTTTCCAAACCTTAGCTAGTGGAAATTGTGCTGCTATGAACATCGGGGTGCATATATTCTTTCTGATTAGTGTTTCAGGATTCTTAGTATATATTCCTAGAAGTGGAATCACTGGATCAAAAGGCAGCTCCATTTTTAATTTTTTGAGGAACCTCCACACTGTTTTCCACAGTGGCTGCACCAGTCTGCATTCCCACCAGCAGTGCTCTAGGGCTCCCCTTTCTCCACACCCTCGCCAGCACATGTCATTTGTTGATTTGTTGATGGAGCCATTCTGACAGGTGTGAAGTGACACCTCCTTGTGGTTTTAATTTGCATCTCTCTGATGATTAGTGACACTGAACATTTTTTCATATGTCTCTTGGCCATCTCTATGTCCCCTTTGGAGAAGTGTCTATTCAGGTCCTTTGCCCAATTTTTAATTGGATTGTTTGTCTTCTTCTTGCCGAGTAGTATGAGTTCTTTGTACACGTTGGAAATTAGCCCCTTATCAGATACATCCTTGGCAAATATACTTTCCCAGACCGAGGGATTCCTTTGTATTTTGAGGCTCTTTTCTTTTGCTGTGCAGGAGCTTTTTAGTTTGATGTAGTCCCATATGTTTAGTTTTTCTTTTGTTTCTCTTGCCCTAGGAGATGTATCAGTGAAAATTCCACTACTTGAGATGTCTGTGACTTTACTGCCTATATTTTCTTCTAAAATATTTAAAATTATATAATGAATGCAGAATTTATTTACTAAATACAAATAAAGTCAATATTATTGAAACACAGCTAAATTTTTAGTTGAAATTTTAAAATAGTGAAATTTTACAATTTTTATAAGAAGAAAACTTAAAAATTCTCATGTTCAATGTCCATTTACTTGCCAATATAAAGAACTTATAACACACTCCAAGTATGTTATATCTAGGCTTAAGAGACACAAATTTAAGAGAAACATGACGTGCTTAATATTGCTATATATTGCCATGGGAAACTTATATAGATACAGTGCTAATCCTGAGTACCTTTGGAAGCATGAATGGAAACAGGTCTTCAGCAAGGCAGTGAATGCGCAATACTTCAGAAAGTTGTTCTTTATTATGTGAGAGACTGTCTTACATCATGCTGTCTGGAAGGAGTGACTACAATTCAGGGAAGTTTGCTTTGCTCCTAACCGAAGTATATATGCTGGTTAAATGTTCTCACACACTCCAGAGCCGTGTCTGCCTCAGGCTCCAACACTGCCAGCAGCATAGCACACAAGCCTGCATGGCATTTAGACACAGTGGACTCATGTTTTGAAGACAAGGCATAAGATGTGAAGTGTTTCCGTGGGGCCTGAGTGGTGTTTAGGATTATAGGTTGCTCTGAGTCAATGCTGAACACCAGAACCTGAGAGTGAAAAGCACCTGCGTGTCCTTTAATACATGAATTGCTTTTGTACTTGCTATGTAATGGGTCCATCTACAGTGTGGGGCTCAGATCTAAAGGTAGCACTGATCAAACTCCCATTACGATGTAAGCTTCTTAAGAGCCAAGAACTTATCACTCTTGTATTCCCAACACCTAGCTTATTACCTTATGCAGAAAAGGTTCTCAAATATTGACTGAATATATGAATGGCTGAGTGAAAAAATTAATGATCTGTAAACTTAAGACTGGATATTTTAAGCATTTCTGTGAGATGTAGTACTTCTAACCAGGCTTCCATGCGCAAGTGCTCCATGTGGCTGTCTGTATGGCAGTGTATCCAGAAGGGAAGTGACATTCCAAGTATCTTGGAAGCCTCCTTAATAGCTGAAGATTCAAAAAAAGGACTTTCATTTTGCTGGATATCTATTGGAGGGAGCATCTGAGAAAAGACACTGACACTAATAATTGTCCACAAAACTGAATAACTAATTAATCTTTCCTCCCTTCCTTCCTTCCTTCCTTCCTTCCTTCCTTCCTTCCTTCCTTCCTTCCTTCCTTCCTTCCTTCCTTCCTTCCTTCCTTCCTTCCTTCCTCCCTCCCTCCCTCCCTCCCTCCCTCCCTCTTCTCTCTCTCTCTCTCTCTCCCTTCCTCCCTCCATTCCTCTCTCTCACTTTTTTGAATGTCAGTTAGCTTATAGCTGTGCTTATTTGGTCAATCTGGATGTTTTCTAAATATGAATAGGGAATATTGCTATAGACAGTGTCAGATTTTGTGGCTAGTTGGTTAGTTTCCCCCTTTTCACTGAATCATGAAAAATTTTATTCCTAGACATGTGAGAAATTCTTCAACATGAGTGTAGTGGCATCCATCAGGAATCAGTTTTCTAATCAGAATTCTGATGTGCCTAATTATAATTAGAAGGTGGTTTTGTGATTTGTGTGATGGTAGGATCATGTATCTCCAGATACTGAATTCCCTTAAGGAAGGAAGCAAGAGCTTTAATAATTTCCTGATTGAGTGGATTGTATAAGGTTGAATAGCAGTATATAGCTGTGGTCTTCTACATAGGCTCAAAGGGTAGAATTTCCTTTATAATCATCAGTGAAAGGATGCTTGGTTAGGATGAATTTTTGCTCTTGCAGTCTCTGAAAGCCCAGTCTCTAAAGTTTCCCTAGGTTTCTAAAGGAAAAATTATAGAATCTAATTCCAGAGTTTGTGACTACTTCCAGAACCCAGGTACACACATCCCATTAGCAAGTAATTGTAGTTATTTTAAAATGAAATAAAAATATTGTCTTTTAACTACATTTTTATTATTTTTAAACTGCTACTAAGTTGTTAGTCCATAAACACATATTAAGTTGTTTGAATCTAATTCCTTAGTAATTAGAACTGTCAGGTATTTCATCGGCTTAGGTTTGCTGTGAAGAAAAAAAAAAAATTGAGACATTAACAGCCCCACAGAACAAACGAGTTCGGGAATCTCCTGCCTTTTGTTCCAGAGGAGTTGTGTTCAATCTCTCTCTCCTATTGCTATAGTTTTGATCCTATTGAAATAATTTTGAGTAAAATCCCATTTAACTCCATTAACGTAATTTTTTCTTTGACACTCTCCATTTTATAGATGTGGAGCTGTTTAGCATGATTAAATAACTTATTGAAACCCACACAGCTGTAAATGGTGGTACAGGCTCACATTTGGGAGAGGCAGAGCCTACATTTGCTTGGTGCAGACTACATAACTTGGTCCTTTGTTCCCAGGTAACTGTATCCAGGCACCAGGCATCATTGATCCCATTCTATGATGCCATCAGGGCCTGATGTGACTCTAAATCTCACAATATGAATTGTTACTAAACCTCTTAAATTTCCAGTAACTAGAAGCAAGATGAACCCTAGAGTTTGGAATGGGGTGAAACTTCCAGAGAATATAGAAAGAGAAGTGCAGGGAATCTTGATATTAGGCTAAAAACTCTCAGAGCTAAAAAAATTGTAGTGCCTTTGAACAAGAGACCAGAACTGAGAGTCGAAATGACAGTTTGTGGATCAGTTCTGTTCTGGTACCAATTTAAATCACTTTGCACATAGCAAGCATTCAAAAATATGTAGATACAAAGAAGTCTGCCTTGGTGCCTCTGTTAATGGTCTTTATGAGAAAATCTTGATTCCTGTTGTAACTACAGCCTTTCTTTGGTTTAAAGTGATTGTTTAAAGAAGCATGTTTATACTATTGAATCTATTATTTTAGTTGGAATGGTTTACATGGCACTGCTTGCACAGTAATGAGTTTGCTTAAACAATGCTGCGTGACTATCATCCTTTGGGACCCACAAGAAAATGAGCCTCTTGTGAGTCAATCTCAGCAATGAAAAAAGTTACAATAAAATTGGTTTCTGTTTTGTGTTCAGTTTATATCCACTTGCCTGAGGTGAGCTGGTACAGGATATCAGCAGGGGCTCTCCCTGGGGAAGTCCTCTTGAGACTTGTAAATGAAAGCGTCTCTTCTGTCAAGACCTTTTTCATTCCTTACTGAAACTCTGCTTTGACATTACAACGTTTTCTTATGCAAATTGTAACTATTGGTTTTGTATTGTAGTGATCTATTCCTCCACAGATAATGGTAGCAAATTTTACAGAAATACAGAAACTTTCTAAATGAGCTCTTTACATTTGGGCAAGTAAAAACCTTTCCCCCAGCCTCGCTCAAGGGTAATCAAGATGAATCAGCAGGAGACAAATAAAATGCAATCAAATCCTGGTGAAAAAAAGGGGGGTATTAAATTAGTCACCTGCTCAAATAACAGAACCAAACTCTTGATTGTGTCTGCAGAGTTCTACTGAGTTTTTTGGTGCATATCTATGACCATTGCCTGCTATATGTATAATTAACTCCTGAACAATGCAGTGGGGATTGGTTCTAAAGTAGGGCTCAGTTGGGAGAACCAAACAGAGTTTTACAGAGTTCCTTTTCTTTCTTACCTATGTTTTTCTGAATTTCAGAAGTTAACCCTTGCAAGTAAAATGAGAGGTAAGCAAAACTTTGCTACTGACTTCATTTCATTCCATAATAGCCCAGAATTAGGTTTATGATAGACATAGGTGACTTGTATGGGAGGGAAGCAAAATTTTATTTATGAAAATCATTGATTTCCCATGTGGATTATGGTTTTATTTAAAAACAAGTAAATGAAGACCAGCCTAATTACCTTTCCACCTATTAAACCAATCAAACAATAAAAGAGTAAATGAAATGAAATAGCTGAGGAAGCTTAGTAAGAGTCTGAGTTTATGTTTGTTGTTCTTAATCTATGAGGGAGGAGCAGCTCACCCCTAGCTGTTCTTGTGTTGTAGGTATGTAGATAGGTTCATTCATTTACTACCTCTGTTCTGATTTGTGGCACATAATTCATTATGACACAGGAGGAATTAATGGGCCAGAGCTCCCAGACACGAGTGGGAGTGAGGTTCTTGGGGAGCTGCTGAAAGAAGCGTTTTCAGAAGCCCCCACAGGAGGATGGTACGTGGAAGATTTTATTGGCATGGAGTTACATGTCTCTGGTTCTAACGCCCCATTTCCCCCAAGCCAGTCCTGAAATTGGGGCAACTGGAAGTTCCCCAGAGCCAGAAGCAAGACCAGTGTCCAGAGCTTCCATTCCATGTTGCAGCTGGGTGTGGTTCAGCATTCAGGCCGGATTAAAGCCCATTAGTCCATGTGTGCCATGTGGGCAGAGGGGAGAGTGGCCCTGCCACAGGAGCCACTGGAGCCAGGCACCCTGGAGCCAAGAGAGAGTGGCTCCTTTGTCCAGAAGTTTATGTATTTAGATTTCGTGCCCTTGCAGTGGCCACACCCATCCTGGCCAATTACAGGTTTCTGGTGTGATTGACGGGCAAGCATTTTCCCAAGTCACTCAAACCTTAATGGGCATTTGTTTATCTGGTCTTCCCTTTCCTCCTTACCTGTTAAGTAATAATCAGGTTGCTACAGTGGCATCAGTTAGACCCTAGCAGGAAATGGAAGTTCTGTTATTCTGAGGAACTAGTCCATCCAGTCCTGTCTTTCACTGCTTTTGCTTTTCAGATCCTAGGTCTTAAAACAAAAATTAGAACTCAGTGTCCTTTTTTCTACACATAATTTTCTGTAGATAAAACAGGATGTAGCTTGTGGCTGATAATTATATTAATATAACACATTGCAAATTCCCTGTGTGTGTGTGTGTGTGTGTGTGTGTATTTGTTTGTATGGAAAATACAATAAGTAATAAATAATAATCCAAGAATACTGTGTTTTGTATACTCACAACTGTGGACCTACTTTTGCCCACCCCTGTGTATGTATATATGTATGTATGTATATGAAATGATATGTCTAAATTAATTAGAGCTATGTTTAATAATATAAGATTTATAAAAATGTTACGGTGCCTTTAGTATAAAACTATGAAGAGTGTATTATAGCTTGAGATTCATGAAGATGCTGGCTGACATGCCTAAGCAGTGTCAGATTTGGAAGGCTTTACAGTGTACACACTTACTTATCTGAGATCTGAACAGTTGGAAGCATCTAAATAGAAGAAAGACCTATGACTGATAGAGCACGGAAACAATGAAACTTCCATGAATTCTGAATTGTAAACTCGCCTGTGTGTTTTCATGGCATAGAATTAAATTGTGAGCGTTAACCCCAGACGCCCGAATCCCTTCTGAATAACTCCGCTTCATGCTGCCTCATGTTTTATGCAGATTATGTTTTTGCTAGAATTGCCATTGCCAGGTGACATTAAACTTTAATACACTTAGAGAAAAACGGGATTATAAAAATTACTGTTAATACCATCATGTCTATGTAAAAAAAGTTAAGAAACTTATTTGAACACTTTAAAAAGAGACACAGGAAGGAGGAGAAAAGATGAGCGATAGCAGAGGAGAAAATGATTATTTCTAGACTAAATATAGAACCATTTGATGCTTGGTGTTAAAATTTAGGCCAGTCCTTCACAATCAGCTTCACAGTAAGATTCCTATTCAAGAGTCATTCTTCACTTCTGTTTAAAGTGAGCCTAGATGCTAGTCAGTCCATTTTAGTCAGGTTCTTCTTCAGAAATGAGTGTCTGATGCTCATAGAAATTTCCCAACTAAATAAAATAATTATTAGAATTGCATAACAATATATTATATATTGTATATATTTATAATATAATATGACTATGAAGAGTATATTCTTATGTGCCTTGCACATTTATACTTTCTATATTTGACTTAGGATAGGCTGAATCCTGACAAAGAAAGATTTCTTAGAGAGATTTGGAATTTCCCTAGGACTTTCATAAATATAATTTGGGCTTTTTAATACCTTTATCTTTAATGTGTAAAGGTTATCCTAAAAAGACAGTAAAAACAAGATTTTTTTTTATTTTTGATAATTTCCTAACATATTATATATATCATATGTGCTATACTATTTTTTATATTATAGATAGATGATATAGATATATAGATATAGATATAGATGATATAGATATAAGGATCAATAAATGGGGTGTTAGGTACATAGATTTAATACTTCTCCCTTGCCCTTTTAAGCATTTTATAGCTATAGATAGTCTAATATTTATCCACATACCATTTCTGGTAATTTTATTGCTTTCAGTAGCTCTGAACTTCTGTTTGGTATCATTTCCCTTTAGCCTGAAAAATGTCCTTTAAGATTTCTTTTACTCCAGGCCAGCTGGTTATAAATTCTGTCAGTTTTTGGCTTTTTAATCTAAGGTGTCTACATTATTTGAAGGATAATTTTGCTGAATATAAAATTTGGGTCAAGGCAAACTTTTTCTTTTCTTTTAACACCTTAAAGTTGTTAAACCATTTGCCTTCACATCTGCATTGTTTATGATGAGAAGTTTGTTTACTTTTTATACTTGGTCTTCTACACAGACAACCATGCACGCAATGTGTCATTTTCATATGGATACTTTTAAGGTTTTCTCTTTACCTTTATATTAAGTGATTTGTCTCTGATGTGTTAAGGTACAGTTTTCTTTATATTATCCTGCTGAAAATAAACTGAACTTTTAGAATCTGTAGATTGAAGTTTTCCACCACATTTGAGAAATATTCACTCACTATTTCTTCAAATACATTTTTTTTATTCCATAGTCTCTCCTGAGTTTTACTCATGTTGCATCTATCAGCAGCAGTTCATTCATTTTATAGCTGAGTAGTATTCCATTGTATGGATGTACCATTATCTGTATATCCATTCACCAGTACATGTACATTTGTTTTCTGTTTTTCAGGCTTTGGCTATTGCAGATAAACTAGGACCATTGGGAGGAAATTGCAATGTGTCTTTTAATTAAAAAGAAAATGATTGGCTTATAAAGTATGTGACCCCCCCCAAATTCCATATAATTCAATATCAAAAGACTTTAACATAAAAATTAGGCTGCCTCCTTATATTCATGGCTTTGAAAATATTTCATTATTGTGTCTTAGATTACAGTCAAGGGCACGCTTTCTAACTTTAGCTTCCAAACAATAACCTAAGAGATGTAATTTATATAAACTTTAAATTTCCATTAATTCACTAAAAGTTAGCTGTCAATATAAAATAAGCCCAGAGTGGTGCTTTTGATCTATTTTTGTTAGAGCATAGTAGAACACATGGTTTTCAGTATGTCTTTCAGAATTTTCAAAGTCCAGATGTTAAAGTAACTTACCACCTTTCATTTCTACAGTGACTATTTTTTTCTCCATAGGACAGAGGTGTTATTGGTGCCCTCTGTGGCTACAAGTCACAGTGAGGATGGTGAATTTGGCTTTCACAGTCGTCTTGAGAGAGCTGATACCATAAACACATTTGTAGTCATGCAGTCTGTGAAGTCAGCTTGTAAGTTTGGCAAAAAGTAGAAAAAAACCTCAGACTCCTCAGCCTTAGTTGTGAAGCCAGCAGTCTTTCTCTAGCTTCAAGTATAAAATTGTAGGATTTTTCATAATGTATGTAATAGCTTTTAAACCTCTTAGCTCCTTGGGGTAGATAACTTGATGGTCTATAGAGCAACTCATGTTTTTACAATAAATGACAGTTTATTAAATTACAATAGCTTATAGACACACCAGGCCCTCTCTGAAGATTTCAACATACATTCTAGGCATTGTAAAATTAATCTGCCCAAGAGGACATGAAAGGAGCACAAAGGAATTCCTTTTCTTCTAAACAAATAATATGTAATGACTTAATTGTCCATCTACAATTTTGATAAAATTATTATGTAAATTTGCCATAAATTACATTAACACACCTTCTTTCTCCTCTGTCCCCATTCCCCTACTCTTGTCAAAACTAGTCAGTGGCTGTATCTGAGATAATGAGTAGGATTTAATGATCATTTTAAAAGACCCAGATGTATAACTAATATTAAAATCCTACTTTTAATTGGTCCAACTGAATGCTAAGTTACCCTCAGGACTAGTTGATATCAATTAATTAAAGAACTTTTATAATGATGAGTGAACAAACAATTTCAGGGTGCTTACAAGGGCACAACTCATTTATTGCTTTTGGCAATAATCTTATCAGTTCAAGGTTAGAGGCCAACTGTGACTCTTGTTATCAACATATAAATTCAATTATCCACCTAGCATTTGCTAAAGAGCATTTCCTCTATTGGAAATATTGAACAAACTAAAAGGATTTTGGCTTAAAATAATTTAAAGATTAAAAAATGGAAAAAACCTTCATCTTCACAACTTTATCTGCAAAATTCTTTTTCCCCTCAATCAGTAGTCATGTTTAAGACCATCACTGCAAGGTGCCACAGTGTAAGGAGAGTCGATGGAGCCATTGTCAGGCCTGCACAGCTCCTGGCTGCCTGGTAATTCTAGAATAGTCTTGCAGTGATTTTCCCCAAAAGAAGACTGACTGCATAACATTAAAGCAAATTAGATTCAACACCACCACCAAACTGAAATTTGTTGTGGAAAAAAAGCTTCAACTTCAATTTAGCTGACTCTTAGTGTTCCAAATAAAGTACTGAATTTTTCTCTTAAACCACTAGTAAAATGCAGGCCATTCTCAGCAAATTCTACTGAGGTGAGTTTAGTTATAATATAAAGATGAAATTCTATAGTATTAAGTAGAAAAGCTCCTTAGAATATGCATGGAAAGTAAGAAAATTACTTTAGAATGGAAACAATTTTCATTGCTAAGAATGTTTCAATGTCTTTACTATTATTTATGTTTAAAATGTATATTTCCAATTAATATTGTTTGACATGTTTGCTTTATTAACAATTTGTTTTTTCTTAATAGTTAAAGTTATATTAAAGTCTGTTAAACATCCTTTTACTAGGAAAAAACCCATAAAACAATAACAAATAAATTTTTTAAAAATCAAAAAATAGATGAACAACTTTTGGCTTTTGTACAAAATACTTCAACTTTTTCTTTCCTAGAGGAGGTCGCTATTTCTAGATAGCAAGTGCTTTATACTAAAGCACTGATATTTTAATGCCAATTTAAAAGGATAGTATGAGAGTTATAAACAAGTGGTTTCTTTTGCAGAATAGAGACATTCTCTTTGAATTTTTTGCTTTCTTAATAGTTCAAAACCACCCTTTATTTTTTCCCTAAGCTAACAGCTTCCAAGAAATTTAGAGGCGACATTTTTGTTACTGTTTTGTTTTTATCTTTCCATGTTGCTTTGGTTTATTTTTCACACATGAAGAAAAGAAAAAAAAATGTTTTTTTCCCCCAGAAAAACTACTCAACATGATTTAGAAAGTAATAGTGGACTAAAAAGTAGGCTTTCTTAATCTAAATTAATTCAAATTTCTTTCTCGCTAAGGAAGACACTTTCTTCTTTGTTGTTGGAAATATTTTTTAATACCTGTTGAAATATTATACCTTAGTTTTGTGAATGATGAATCTAATATTATTCCTCTGGAAGACATTTGTTAAGTGTTGGTTAATTAAAATGTGAGTACCATAATATGCCTTCTGATATTTTCATTGTTAAGACAAAGTATTTTAAAGAGAGTGTGACTCGTTGGCTAAAGAGTTAAATAGTCACCTGTTCATCTTGTATGTGGAACATTGTGGAACTTTTTAATCTGCTTGTCTGTGATTTGAAAGCATCCAGTGAAATGACATCATTCAGCACCTACTCATAAACCTTTGAGGGTCTTTCTTGTCTTTCAGCCACTAAGAGTTCTACACTGGTGACTGAAGATTTCTGCTCTATAAACACTGAGTTATTGCCACCACTCTGCCCTCAAGTCAGTCCTCCTGGTAATTCCCAGTTTGAACCCCCCATTTTAGAGTTCAATTACAAAAACTCAAACAAAATCAACACAGCATAGTGCACGGAGAGAAAACGAAGACTAGAGTAATTGGAGTGTTCAAATGATAAACTAGGTTGTGCTAACGCAAGATTCCTATGCATCTGTTTTCTTGTATCTTTAGTGCATTTGTTGTCAGTATTGCTACCAGCATCTAATCTTAGAAAATGTCTCCCATTGGGTGGATGTACATTTGAAAACAAAAGAACAAAAAAATAATCTATTTCAATTCTTGAATTAAACAAATACCATTGATTCATTCCACTAGGCCAAGGGTCTGCTACAAGCTTCCTCTCTCCCCAAATTGTCTTCACAGATTTGTCATTTGCTTTTGAATTTGTGGATGTTTATTTACTGATTGTTCTTTGTGTATATGAAATCAGTCTCTGTCTTCCTTTTTTCTTAAAAAAATATATTTTGGTTTTTATAACTTGAATTTAGATGATTTTTCTCCATACAAATATTTTAAAAAATATTTCCCATATGGATTCTGGGTATTATATATTGCATACATTAAACCATCTATTTTTTTGTATTTAAATATTTAAAGATTACTTTGATGTAAAATGTGGGACAGCATTTAAAAATGTTTTCCTTTTCTTTTTTACAATTAGCTAGCACTTGTGCTCTCTTTGGCAGCACATACACAATTAGCTAGAGCATTATCTCAATACCATTTATTAATTCTTAATTTCCACACTGCTTTAAAATGCCGTCTATATCGTTTACCAAATTGCCAAGGCACTGGTGAGTTTAATATCGACTTGTCCTTCACTTCCTACAGTTTTACCAAAATGTTTTAATTTCACTAGCTGTCCAGTGTTTTCAATATTTGTTAAGTTAGACTCAGATTATTCTTCTTGCTAATATTTTTACAGACTATTTTTAAACGTTGATTTTCCACGTGTACTGAAATTATTTTATCACATTGTAAGTGAAGCTTACTGTTATCTTTACTGCTTTCAAGTAAATTACATTGATAGATTAATTGGAGATTAATTGGGGGGGAGGAAATGACATCTTTAAAATAATGACCCAAAAATGTGGATTCTTTTTTATTTATAGTCTTATATATACCTAAAAAAAATTTCTAATGTGCAGAAAATTTCTAAACATTTTTTGTAAGTTTGTTTTCAAAAGGTCTTTTCTTTCAGTGTACTTTTATTTGCTATTTTTGAACATGAAAATATTAATATTCTATGGTTATTGCAATCAATTATATTAGTGAATTATCTTATTATTTTTAATAACATTTCTGTTGTTTCTTAGAATTTTCAGGCACCAATTAATTCTGGAAATTCTGCAAATCATAATACTCTTTCTTTTCCTTCAGAATTTCCATGACAATATTGTCATATTTAGATTCCTCATCTTTTTTCCTGACTTTAATGGAAATGCTATTTGTCTTTTATTAATTGTGGTACTTATTAATGCATTTTCTTACATTGAGAATGAATGTTAGTTTCTGTATATACATGGAAAACCAATCATTCCAAATAATTTCCACATCTGTTTACATACAGATAAGGAAATGACCCTCATGTTGCCTTTTCCTGAAACCCCCAATTATTTGTGTCATGCACTGAATGTTTCTATCTCTCCCCAATCGTATGTTGAAGCCCTGTCTCTCCGTGTGATGATTTAGGAGGTGGGGCCTTCGGGAGGTAATTAGGATTAAATGAGGCCAAGAAAGTGGAGGTCTCCTGAGTGGTATTAGTGCCCTTATTAGAATCACGAGGGTTTGCTTCTTCCCTGCTCTTCACCAGGTGCCCGTCCTCGAAGTCAGCAGCCTGCAACCTGAGGACGGCAGAATCCGACTGCGTTCAGCCTCCAGAACTGTAAGGAATGCATTTCTGTTCTTTATAATCCATCCTGTTTAGAATTTTTTGTTGTGGCAACCCAAGCTAAGACAATTTGGAAGACATCATTTTAGTTTTGGGTGGATCTGCATTCCCTGTTTTTTAGAGATTATACTAGTTAGTATTTTTATATTTTGTTATGTTTCCTTTTTCAAAGAGTCTGCTCTTGGATTTGTAGTTTGATTTTGTTTTCCTGTTTTTCAAATCATTAATTTTTATTTTTATCTTTGCAAATTCGATTTTTTTTCAATTGTCTCAGATATAGTAAATTTTTGTTCCTTTTCAAGTTTCTTTATTTGGTTCTTAATTAACTTTTCTTCATTCTTTATCATCTGAACATTTAAATTTTGGTTTCTTTTGCTGACATATAGTTTTTCTTAAATTATTTTTTCTAATTGTTCTACAGTTTTCATCTTGATTCTTCTTAGAAGAATTATTTATGGGAGAGAGATTATATTTTTAGAGAGTTTGCACTTTGTTTAGAGAAAGTAGAATATATCCTAGTTTACAATGTTATTGAAATTTGCTGTTTATAAGGATACTGTCAGTTATATCATCGTTTAAATATTTCATAAAAAACAATTATAGTTGAGAAATGTAATAAGCCACAGTATTTTTTTTTTTCTCTTATTGGGGTATGGAATTTGATACATAGATCAAGTCTTCTTAACTTTGGTATTATTGGTATCTTGGGCAAGATGATCCTTTACTGGGGAAGATGGGGACTGTTCTATACATTGAAGGATGTTTAGAAGCATCCCTGGTCTCTACCCACTAGATGCTTAGATGCCGGTACCTGATATTTAATGTTAAATGCCCTATTTTGTTTTGTTCTATCAATCTGCTTTTTTGCCAAGTAGCTTATTTCATACTTTCTGATTATATAGATATATCTTTTCCATGTAGCATATAGTTGTCTCTTTTATAAGTCATATTTGACAATTTTAAAAACCATGTTAGTTAAAGCCATTTAAAGTTAATCTGTTGGATCTTTCTGTTCTGATGGAGATAGTGTATATCTTGATAGAGATGTAAGTTACATGGGCATGTGCAATTTTTAAAATTCATAGAACTTCATATTAAATATATATGCATTTTTGTATGTAGAGTATTACATTTGATAAAACTCACTATAGGCGATGATTTTTGACTGGCCCAAAGACCCTGACCCTGAACACATTAGGAGACACATAGTGACTGTTGGGTTGATGAACACAAATTGAATTTCTGTAGACTGCATTTCTCTCCCTTTTGCTGTTTATGGAAGACTGACTATTTTAGCTTAGAGGAAAATATGGTTCTGGCTTATGTTTAAAATTTTGTATTCATGTCTGCTTTTCTATAACAGCTTTTTCAACGTAGTCATTTTCTTTAATACCTGTTTGCATAGACCTGTGTTAATAAGCATCTTCTCATGAGTAAAATCCATTCTTTCTATTTAATAAAATTATTGAACCAGAATATTTCTGATACAAAGTTATTACAGTCATAGAACTGTCTGAAAGGAAAGCAAAAGAAAATGTGTTAGAAACAAGAGAATGATTTCTTTTAATAAAAACATCAATAGCACATTATTAAGGTAGCAGACTTTTAATGAAGCAGAAAAAAAGTCCTACAATTAGCTGTAATCATGAGATAATGTTAAAAGCATTTAATGAGTTTTTTTTAAAAGAGCTACTGTATTAGAGATACCTGCGATCTATTTTTCTTACTTTTTACTTAAAAATAAAAAGAATTTCCATACTTTATTTCTACAGGGTTATAAAATATTTAAAAGGCAAACCTAATAAATTAAATACAGGGTGGGGCAAAAATAGTTCATATGGAAAAATGATACAATAATTAATAAATGATAATAAAAGAATAAACTGCGCCTTGCATACTCAACTGTGAACCTCCTTTTGCCCCGCCCTGTACTTAAAGATGGGTAGGAAAACGGCCAAACCCATCAAAATGATAGGCTGCGCAGTCTGTTTAAAGCCCCTTCTGATTAAAACAGGTTTTACAGCATTAATCACATAGCTTCTTATGAAATTGATTTCAGGTGAGTGCTTAGATTTGAATGTTCTAACAAGAAACAATATTTTTCTCTCCATGATATAGTAATACTTTTAGGAGACCAAGAAATAAATTTTAATGAAAGAAGAACATGGCACAACAGGATAGAATAAGTGATATGTGAAGATTTTTAATATATATTTAGTGTATGAGACATTGAATAGACTGTAATACTATAGAATATTTCTTCCCATAGTTATTTATGATTTTTATCTTTTACAAATGTTATTTGGAGACTCTATTTGTCTTGTAATTATTATTGGAAACAGTTATTTTCCAAATGTTAAAAGGAGACATTGATAATACAGAGAAAAGAGTGGGAATCAGTATTCTTGGTATTGGCGAGCAGCTCTTTACAAAGTTTCACTGGATATCTTTCGCAGCCAAGTAAGTACTTAGAGGCTTGCACAAAACTAGAATCTGCTTTATGAATTACTTTTGATGATGTTTGCATTTATGTAAAAAAAAAGTCTTCTCTCTAAAATATATAGAGTATTAAAATTCAAGGCATTCTCTTCTTCATATTAAAAAATGAACTTTAAATATATATATATTTAATATATTTTTATTGATTTCAGAGAGAGAGGGAGAAGGAGAGAGAAATAGAAACATCAATGATGAGAGTCACTGATTGGGTGCCTCCTGCACACCCTGCTGCAGTTTGAGCCCGAAGCCCTGACTGGGAATCGAACCTCGATCTCCTGGATCACAGGTCAACTGCTCAACTGCTGAGCCACGCCAGCTAGGCAAAAATGAACCTTTTAAAAAAACAAAAAATAACTTATTTGCACTGTCTTTGTTGTTTTAAATTACTGATGTGTGATTAGCCTCAAATATGTAGTATTTTTTGCTGAAAAGTACAATGGGGAAGGAAAATATTCCTAAAGATTAAATTGTCCACAAAAATTTATACAGTTTATGTTACTCAAGGTAGAGGACCTGGTGCTGCCTTCTATTATAATACATTGATGCATTAACCTAATTGATGAAGGTCCACAAATAGATCTCCTAGAGACCTTGGTGATCATACCTGAGTTTTGGTTGGGCAGAATGTACTAGTAATAAAATTAAAATATTCCTGGGCATGGTTAGGGAGCATGGAAAATATCCTGGTTCGATAGTTTTATGATATAAAAATGTTAGGTTTCTGTTTACTAGAAGAGATTAGTAGCATAGTCTTATTCAAACAGGTCCTAAACAAAATGACTACTTTGAAGTTTTAGTGGAGTTGTGTGAGTGAGTTAGAAAAGCTTCTGGGTGTATCATTACTGCTTAGCCTCATAATTTCTCCTTCTTTTTCTTTTTTTTATTTTTATTTTTTTTTAATTTTATTTTTTAAATTTTATTATTGTTTAAAATATTACAGATGTCCCTTTTTCTCCTTCTTTTTAAAGAATCAGTGTAGTCAGGGTAAGTTCTGGAAACATGTACACTAAATATTAATGATAGTGATGGGGGTAAGGGAATTAAAAAATCAGGCACTTTTACTTTATACCTTATACTTTTCAATACATATTTAGGTTAGTGGATTTCTTCTCCTATTTGTAGCTAATAACTGCTCAGAGATATATATCACAGAGCATTTATTTTGAGATGACCTTTTTTAGAATACCTATTTCCTTGACTGCAGTATGGGCTTTTTTGGGGGAAGAAAACATTCCATAAACAACTTTGTATTCTCAAATCTGCACAGTTTCTAGGACAAAGCTGTAAGCCATAAATGTTGATTTATTTTATACACCGTGTTTACATGCAGAAACAAAGAAAAACCCCATGCATCTCTTCTTAAAAGAGCAGAACAGATAGACATCGATAACATTTTGTGTGACCGCTATTGAATGTCGCCGTTCCTTTACCTGCCCCAAATAGTCTGATCCGAGTCATCCTTAATATTTTTCTTTCCCTTCTCAAGCTTTTCCTGCCAACCTCTGTCCGCGAGCCATTCACGCAAACTCATGGACAAATAACCATTTGAATTCTAAGTACTATTTCTATCATTCCAAACTCCTTTCCATCCAGTTTCCAAACTCCCTTCCATCCAGTTTCCAAACTCCTTTCCATCCCGTTTCCAAACTCCCTTCCATCCAGTTTCCAAACTCCTTTCCATCCAGTTTCCAAACTCCCTTCCATCCAGTTTCCAAACTCCCTTCCATCCAGTTCCGCTTCTGCTGCTTCACAGCTGCTGGTGTAGTTCAGCACCTCCCCGTTTTCGGCACCATGCTCCACCTCGCCTGGAATACTCAGCTTCCTAGCTGGTTTTCCTACCTTCAGAGTCTCTTATATTCCAATCCATCATCCACAGAGCAAGCAGCTTCATCATGTAAAAAATAGAGTTAGTAGTATATCTACCATGCTTAAAATATTTATGGTTCCCTGTTTCTTACAAAATCCAAACTGTGATAACATGGAGATTCTTATTATTTGTTTAAAGTCCTTAATTTTCATAGATTGGTCATAGATGTCTGAAATATGTTAGTTGGCTTTCATTTTTAGAGTAAAATGATGGACATCTATTTTAAAAAATGCTAACCTTTTTAGAATTTGTCTTGAATATAGAGTTATACTGAGTAAACAAATGTTATTTCTCTCCATTATAGTGATTTTTGCTATGTTCATATAATCTAAAATATGAGCAAAAGGATTAATGATGTGTCAGGTCTCCTTTAAATCTAGTCTCACTGGCAATACATACTGAAAAAAGAGTTCACACTATTTAAGTGGAAATACATCAATCACGAAAATGAGCAGGCTGCAGGTCCAGGTCAATACCTTCCAGCCCATTAAACAGAGGGAAGGAAAGCAAGTTTGCTTACATTCAATATGCCAGAGTGGGGATGAATAGCAGTAATGCCCATCTCTGACTGCAGCTTGCCAATATTAACTTGAAAAATTATCAATCATTAATCCATCACAGTCCTAATTATTACTGAACTTCTGCATTAACAGGAAAGGAAATTTAATGAAATAGGTTAAAGAGCATTGGTTTAAAAACCCTCTTATTAGATTATACCTAAAGGCCCATCCTGGTACTAATGAACCTAGACATTTAAAAGGAATCCTGTGGCAAGTTATAAAAGAAGTTATGTTGTAGAAGAAATTAAACATTGTAAAACCTACTCAGTCCCTAAAAACAGAAGTGTTGTTATTCTAATATTCAGTCATATTTAAGGTAATGTAGGAAATTCCACAGTATTTTTATGTTATTAAATATGAACAGTAGAGGAATGGAATGGATGCTGTTTGGCTTTCTTTAATCTAGTAAAACTCAATGGCGATGGGGGGGGGTATCTCATAATAGACTAAGATAGTTTAGCACTAACATGAGCAGCAGCTGAATTGAAGAGTCGGGATGATATAATGAACTCTGAGAGTGAAGTTTGAGTAGTTTAAATAGGAAGCCAGGCTGTTCAGTTGCAAACGTTTGTGATATTTAAGCTGGTCCATCTGTCATTTTTACCCTTTCCTCTTTTCTGGGTAAAAATAGGGATGGTGCTGGGGTTTACTCCCTGAAACATGCCTATGGTACATGTGCAGACTCAGAGATTTGTGAGGGTGCTTCATCATTTAACTTCATGGTATGCTTCATAAGTCTTTACCAACTTTTATCTTATTTTTGGTATGAAATCCTTGCAGAGCATTTTATATTTTTCACACATTATATTAATATCTAAAGAACTGAACCGCCTATTGAATATTTTTTTTTAATATATTACATCTTTAATATTAGTGATTATTCCAAATTTCCCTTTACAAAACGTGAATGTTTCAGTCATATAAAATTCCATTGCTGTGGTTTTAAAATAACATTTAGATTTAAAAAAACGATTCCATTTGGTTTTTCTGATTAGAAAAATGAAAGCTGCAGAGAAAAAATGCTGTTTTTCAAGATAAAAACAGTGAACATCAGTAAAGCAAGTAATGTTTGGAAGTAATATTTAAAGTCGAAAGCAGGTTAAAGTAATTACTGTTAGCCTGGAGAGCCTAGATGTACCCAGTTGTACCTAGATGTACACATTTGGTAGGTTCTTATATTTGATAATTCAACTAGCGTATAGTCATCCATGAATCTCCGGACATCAGAGCTCCGTGGCAAGTCCAGGCCATTGTGCCTCACTCGATTAATCCATTGCTTTCAGTGGTCAGACACTAGCACAGTCAATATGAACAGGCCCTGAAGTACTTCTGGTGGATTTTGCAGGAAGACATATTTGGGATATTCAAAGATGCTTAGGAGTTAATTAAATATGCATTAGAATATATTAAAAAGAGATGATAAAAAACTGCATTTGGATGCTTATGAAAAACATTTCTATGATATATTGGTCACTAAAACCTTTGCAATAAAATACTTCCCTTTTTGGTAAAAATGATTGAGCCAAGGTCATGCTGTATTTGAAAAGAGATTAAAATTTAGAAATTCAGTGTTGTCTTTAAGGTACCCTATTATCTACCCTACTTATTTTTTAAGCTTTCAGAGTAACCAAACTCTATCCCTGAAATTAACTATGTAAATCTTTAGATACATTTTTTAAGTGTTTAGTGGCAGGGTGCTGTGTTGTTAAAGCAGTGTTTTTATTTATATGAGGGATATGAACCAAACCATGTGCTGTACTTGCCAGAAAATTGCCCTTCTTGTCCTGATCTCTTCATTGTTTTGAAGCTGAGTAAAAGTAGCAAACTCAGAGGTAAGTCAAATCACTTGGAATACATCCCATTGTAAAAATGGGCTAGAAAGGCGCATTTAAAAAAATAACTAAAAAAACTCTCAAGAGAAAAGTGGAAGAAAAGAATAGTTAGAGAGAAAAACATACTTCCTCATAAAAAAAAAAAAAAATTACACTTTGACTACAAAAACATTTTGTCAGATCATTTAGATGCTGTATTTAAGAAAACTGCTCATTGCTGAATACATCACTATGCTGTTCTTTTATCTGTACTTGGCTAGTGTGTGCACTGTTAGTTTTACAAACATTGTAAAATGTTTTTCATTTTAATTTAATTTTCACTTTTGATAATTGTGCATGCAGAGGGTGTTAAGCATCACATAATTCTGCAAGCTTATGAAGAAATAGGGCAATGCCTCCCTCCCTCCCTGCAATTCCTATACATCATAGGCTCTTACCTCTTTTAACCATTTTAATTTTTTTAATTCTTTTTTCTGATAGTTGTCTCCATACTTCCAAGTGACAAGCTTATGATACATTTATTAATTTTTCAATTTCAGATTTTCTCTATGAAAAATGTAGTTCTATAAGATCTTACCACTTACAGACTCACATGTACTCATCAGGTCTTCAGTGAAGCCTCCGCCCATCAGGAGCCTTTGTGTTTCAGCTCCTGGGGTTCCATGTCTGCAAGAGTGACCCCCACAGCTCTGTCCTGCTGAGGAAGGGGCCCTGAGCATCCACCTGCTTAGCTCACAGGCCTCCCACTTGTCCTTCTACTTCTAGCCCCACGGGTACCCCCACTTCAGTAGAGTAACCCCCGAGCCTTCCCGGCTTCAGCCCCTCAGCCTGAGTGCCCGCTTCCCTCCCCTGCTCGGTCAGGCATCGGGGGCACGCGCTTTCCCGCTGCCAGGCTTGTCACCGCAGCCCTGGGCCAGTTCTCTTCGCTCTTGTGGAATTACATGATCTTTTATTCTTTTCTATGCGTGTGAGGTTTCTGAAGGGCACACAGGTCATGCATTATCTTGCCATGTTGGTGTAATTTATTTTTTTTCTGTTATGAACTCATTAGATATAATTAATTCAAATATAGTTGAATTATAAAATGATCTTATGTGAAATAGTTCAAATTCTTATCATCTCTTCTGCCTGTAATTATTTTACTTGATTATCCTCATTTCAAGTTTATATATCTCTCTATCACTAGTTCATTTTTCATTCATATAATATATTAATTATATTATATTATTACATTACTATACATTATATTATGTTATATACATTATATATTATATTAAATGTAATTAATATAATTATTATATATTGTATCATATTTATATTAATTATATTAATTATATTATATTAATCTTGCATGTGCTCAGTAATATCACTGAATTCTTTTAACAGTGTAAAAAGCATTCATTTTATGTTTTCAAATGTCTACACAAATGTCCACTCATTAGCCCTCCCTCTTGCCCTGTGGAATAGTTGTCGAGAGGCAACCTTATCTTTACATGTACAGATAGAATGTCTGAGCCACTAACAGACCGTGAAATTCCTGAGGCCACCCCCAAAAGTAGGTGGTGATAGAATAGAGTATTTCTGACATCTATTTTTAAAATCCTCACCCGAGGATATGTTTTTATTGATTTTAGAGAGAGAGGGAGAAACGTTGATTGATTGCCTCCCATACATGCCCTGACTGGGAATCGAACCTGCATCCTAGGTACGTGCCCTGACCTGAAGTCAAACCTGCAACTTTTTGGTGCATTGGGAGGATGCTCCAACCAACGGAACCACCCAGCCACGCTGATCTCTATTGTTTTAATATAACCATGAGACATCATTCAGCTCTTCATAGTCAAATTTATCTAAGTGTGATAAAATGCCTTCCAACATAATCAGTCTTCACTATTTCCCAGAGGTATCTGAAGAAAAATTAAGAAAATATATATATTACAATCATATTTTATAGATTAAAAAAAAATTTCACTGCCTACCCATCTGGTATATTTTTTTCTCATCAATATTTGTCAGAAATTTAAAATAATGTAATTCTCTCTTGGGCAAACCAGGCACTTGGTTACCAAAGACATGAACAACTAAATGCATGCTGTCTTTCCACCCAACCGTGTAATGCAGCACTTGGCCATCCCCATTAAAAGACCGATTTTGTACCATACCATGCATTTTATAATATTTCCATCTAAATGCAGATTTCTACATTCCATGTGTACCATGTAGTCAGGTTTTCCATAAAAATACCAGCAGGAGAGTACATTGAAATTCATTTTGCATATTAAAGAAATCTCTCTCTGAGATTCCTTCTTTTATTTGTTTTATCAACTCAAGCAATAAGCAAGAAAATTAGAGTTTCAGCAATGATGGAAAAGCTATTTATGATTTTATCAGCCTTGCTGCCTTTTCCCTCTGCTTAGACAATTTACAGACTCTTAAGAGGAAGCCAGTTTAAAATGTTTCACTGGGAAATGAAATAAGTCTCTCTGTATCGTTTCACCCAAGTACTGTAGTCCTCTGTTACCTGGCGACAGCTTCGCTTTGAGTAGCATGCCCCTGAATGCTTTTCTTCCCAATATTTACAGCACACATAAAATATGTCCCATAGGAATGTGTTCCACTTGAAAATATTATTACAAATGCCATAATGTTTTCTAGCATATATTTTACTAGCATGGTTGGGTCAGGAATGCAGTCAGAGCCTGACCGATAGAAAATAATGTCTCTTCACACTTGCAAAATTTTTCACAGAGAAAGCAAATCTGAAAATGACTGTCACTGGAGTCATGGCAAATTTCCAACTAATGTACTATACATAGTTTACTGATGCTTTCCATATGCTCACAGGCAACTGAGTATGTGATAAATAAATACATGGATAATAAAGTAAACATGAAATTAAAGAAACCATACTTCTAATCCTATAAGTATAGATATTAAAGTAAAAAAAATATGTCTTTCATTCTTACTTTTAAATTTTATTTTCTGAAATCCATTTAACCTTTAGAAATATTATGTTATAAAAGAAACAAGATAGGTTATATATACATGTATACATTCATACACAAATGAACACTTATATCTGATGTAAAGCCTTTTATTCAACTGAGGGCAGTAACTTAGAATGTTTAAACAGTTTGAATAAATTAACCTCATGCAGGTTGGTGAATATCTAAATTTGAGCCCAACTAGTGTGGCTCAGTGGTTGAGCACCAACCCATGCACCAGAAGGTCACCGGTTTGATTCCTGGTTTGACGCCTGGGTTGCAAGCTCAGTCCCCAGAAGGGGGTTGCAGCAGGCACCCTAGTGATGATGTTTCTCTCTCATCTATGTTTCTATCTCTCTCTCCCTCTCCCTCTCCCTTTCTCTCTCTCAAATATCAATAAAACATAGATTTTTTAAAAATCTAAATCTGAATAGCTGCAATGACCTGAAAACTATTTATTTGTTATATGCATTGTTATTTTTCCTTGTGGAGATAGTTTACGTCTATAGCATAAAAACAAATAATTTTCTACTCTATTTTTTATTGTTCATTCAGATTTTACATCTTTTAAGACCAAACTATCTTTTAATTTAGTTAATCCTCACATATGTACATTTTCTATTTAGAAATAACAAAATTTAGCTTTTTTATTATTCACTGTATCTGCAACAGTGAGAACCTGTTTAGGAGAGAAATGGAATATTGCAATTTAATTTTCTAAGCCTCAATGGACTAAATTCATATCATAATAAAGTATATAGATATACAATATGTTCACACATTTGAAAAATAATACTTTTAAACACTTTGAATGGTAGCACCAGCTTATTCTTCACTTTTATTTGTTAATATTTTAAAATTGAAATAAAACTAAAAATAGTTTAGATATTAGTGATTTTTAATAAGCCTTATGGTTGTGATTCAAACTCAGTCAAGATGGACATCATTTAGAGGAATTGGAGGCTTAATCCATACTGCTACGTGACTACGTCATGGTCCAGGTTCAGAGGCATCCTGAGTTGTCAATGGCCTGGAAAAGGCCATTAGGTGATCTATGACTCTGCATATATTCTCTTCTTGGTGGTAAAATAAATATCCTAATTACTGTGCATATCAACTATTACCAGGATGTAGTTTTTGTTTTTCAGCACATCAACTATAAAAATTGCTTACTTACATTCACTCTAATCTATATGTCATTCTCAGCAAGAAGCTCAATAACTAAAATGCAATTGATCTGTTTCTTGAATCATTGTATCCTAATATTTTATTCTGTTCAGCTGGCAAAAACAAAGGCAAAAAAGCTCTATGTGGCCTTCTGTGGGAAAACAAAAAAAGACACCGTTATGGAGAGAAGAATCATGTATGTCATAGAGTTTTGAAAGGATTTAGAGTGGAATTCAGTGGAAAGAGAATTATTTTCAGTGCTTTGAAGGAAGAAGTTGGGAATACTAAATCGAAAGAGAGCCTACTGCAAGGCCAAAGAGACAACTATTGTTGGCAGCTTTAAAATGAAATGAAACACCTCACTTCCAGCAGAAGGTTGCATATTGTCCCTGGTGAGACAAAGAATTAAATACTTGTCACAGGTGATCTATGGCTGACATTCTGAACGATATGGCAGAGTAAGGTTGCAGACCTCTCTAGTAGCTGTTTTCTCCCAGTTGAGCAATGAAAAGCCAAGGACAAAGCTTCAGTTCAATGGTTCTTTTACCCTTCAAACTATCCTTTTTAGTTTATCCACAGGAATACATTTGAAAGGAAAAACAAGTTTAACCAAGTTACTCAAAGAGGCGTGATGGTGTCCACAGTTTATAGTCAAAATATTCTTTTGTTTGAAATTCCAATAGTGTTGCATATTAACCTGAATATTGGGTATCGTGGCTCCTAGTGTTTAGTCCCTGAAAGCAGACATTCATCAGCACAGTGATATAAATTAACTGTTATTTTACTGAATATCCCTAGTTGATCCCCGTCTCACTTTAGCTGGGGTGTCTGAATCAGGGCGGGCATTGCCACCTGCCTTGAGTGGGCGCTATCTGAGTTTACACGAATGAAGACAAGGATGGCCTGTTCAGTGCTGCCCTTCCATACTTATCCTTTTGGCTATCGTGAATAATGCTGTTACGAACATTTGTGGACAAATATCTGTTTGTGTCCTTGTTTTCAATTCTTTTGGGTATATCCCAAGTAGTGAAACTGCTGGGCCATGTGGTAACTCTATGTTTAACTTTGAGAAGCTGTTTTCACAATGGCTATACTGTACTACGTTCCCACCAGCAAGGCACAAGGGTTTCAATTTTTCCACATCTCAACATTTGTCATTTCCTTTTCTTCTTTTAAAATTACAGCCTTTCTAGAACCTGTGATTAGTGTTTTGTTATGGCTTTGATTTGCATTTCCCTAGTGACTAAAGATGTTGAGCATCTTTTCACAGACTTCCTAGCCATTTGTATTTCTTTGAAGAAATGTCTATTCAAGTCTTTTGCTCATTTTGAATTGGGTTGTTTATTTTTTGTAATTGAGTCCCAATAGCTCTTTATGTATTCTAGAGAGTAAACCTTTGAGATATATGATTTGCAAATATTTTCTCCCCTTCTGTGGTTACCTTTTCACTCTCTGGATAGTGTCCTTTTATGTAAACACAGAATTTTCCTCACTGCCTTCTGAAGGATGGTTAGACAGTGCCCTTTTTTTTCAGTATTGATAACTATTCTGTAGTACGCATCTGTGACCTTGCATCTATGCATGCTATTCTGAATTTTGCTTTGTAGAAGTTAACTTGATGGATAAGGTCTCTCCACTTTTAAAACTTTTGATACCTATTAAATCACTCTCTCTATTCAGGCTGCTAACAGCACTGTATAGAAACACCTAATCTTCACCATCACTCACACTATTCTTCTTTAGCCTTTCATGTAAAAAAATAACAGTTTTTAAATTACTATATCTTTAGAAGTCAAATTACAATGTGTGTCGGGGGGTTAGGGGGAACAAATTTTTACAATCAACTGATATTTAAATGCAGTAGTTAAGCTTGTTAACAAAGGAAATTCAGGAAAATACTTGAACAGTAAATTTTATTTTTTTAAAAATTGATTTTTAGAGAGAGAGAAAGGGAGAGGGGTAAAGAGATAGAAACATCAACGAGAGAGAAACATCATGAATAGGCTGCCTCCTGCACGCCCCCTGCCAGGGATCAGACCTGCAACCCGGGCATGTGCCCTGACCTGGAATCGAACTGGCAACCTCTTGGTTCACGGGTGGATGCTCAACCCCTGGGCAACACCTGCCAGGCTTGAACAGTACATTTTATTTATTTATTTATTTTATTTTATTTTATTTTTAAAAATTTTATTTTTGTTTGAACAGTACATTTTAAATGAATATTTGATTTAGTAAACTAATAATTTATAAAGTTAATTTTTTAAATTCACATACTGTTCAGATATGAATTTTAACCTCCTCACTTGCACAAAGGTGTAGCAAATAAGTAATTCCTGTGTATAAGACAAAGATGCTACCATGTGAAAAATATTTGCTAAATACTGCTTATATGCTAATAAATAGTTCCATGTCACAATTTTTGTTTCTCACATATTCTAAAATTTCATGTGGAAATTATTAACACAAACAGTTAACACCTTAAAATATAATTATTGTAATACAGTAAGTATGAATTATTTAAAACTCATTTATTACCTGTAGTAAATATTTATAAAAACAAAAGTAAGCAAAAATACTCAGAGATAAATTGTCAGTGTTTCCTGCATAAATAATGTGGCTTGTTTAATTTATACAAACACAACAGTTTAAAATTTTCACACTGGAAATAAGTAGATTTAACCAGTATAGTATAATATTTTATGTTAATTTGAGATTAAAAAATCTCATGATGTGGAGAAAAGACCATGAAGCTTTGCACTCAGACAGTCCTATATTTCAAACTTGCTTTGGGCCTTTCTATCTGTGTGAGCTTGGGCAAGTTACATGTATTTTCTAGATTTCATTACCTTTCTCCACAAATAAAGATGATAATATCAGATTCATTTGGTAATTGTGGGGATTAAATGAGATAATGCATGTATTTCGCACAGGGCCCAGCAAATAACATAGGATCAATACATATTAGTTTTGCTTTTAAATAAATATAACAAATGCACATGATTCATAATACATGGAAATGAAAGCTCAAGGCTCTTCCAGAAAAATATAAGGATGAAATTGTTTGCACTCTATTTGGGTGTCTATTACTCTTGGATTGTACATAGCTATTCTGTTTTGTTAAAATGCTTAACAGTAGCCTGTGGTTTTATTTACAAACAATAAAATATTTGTCTTTGAAGTTAGAAGCATCTTTATCTCTAATTCTAAGACTGGCATTAATATCAGTGGGAGGTTGATGTGGCTATAAACATAGGGAGGCAGTGATAGGAATTCCTGTTTAGCAGCTAACCAAGGGGTGGAATTCCTCATGTCCCTCCTGTTGAGATGCTTTAACTCAGCCCTGCAGACTAACTGGACTAATTAACATGTGGGGTGTTTGCATAAACTATGAAATGGGCATTATTTATTTTTAGAAAAGGTAATTGCATGAAAAACTAAAGTTGATTCTATTTAGAGCCAAAGATTTATGTGATAAACAAACCTACCCTTCTAAATGTTGTATAGAACTATTGTTCCTTTTCTCTGAGTACCAGATTTCAGAATTTGTGAACACAGACATGGCATAAGGTAGGCTTTTAATAAATATATATTTTAGAATGATATGGAATAGGTAAACATGGTAAAAATAGAAAGAAGAGAAACTATTGTGGCTGTTGTCATTCTATGAAGATGCTAAAGGGCTCTGGGAATCAGTCATCTGTTCACAAGATAAGCGCAAAGCATGTGAATTTTTCCCAAGAAATCCTGATCTATTAATTTAAAAACAAACAAAAAGGAGCTATCACTCTACGAGGATGTCACTACCTCTTGCAGAAGACATGCTTTCTTCCGAACTTATTATTGGCCAAACCTGCAGTTGTCTGTCCTAACCTCAGCCCCAGTGATTTGCTGAGTCTAATCACCCTCGACTGACAGCCCACCACTTTTTAAAGTCTTGACAAAATGTGAAAAAAATGGAAACATTGATAACTTGATTCCTTTATTTCATAGTTACAAATAGAATATTTGAAAAATACATTAAATAGTACTAGGATTTAAATGGAAAAATTAATCTCCATTTTTCATCATCATCCCAACTTTATTGGTTATTACACTTCTCCCTGCCTCTTCTGAGCCTGTTTACCTCTCCCTCTCCATTTCCTCTGAAAGCCTTCCTCGCCAGGTACAAGAACTGGGAATCTAGAGGGACCCAGCAATGGCTGTTTGCAAGAGCCGTATCATTTGGCCCCATTGCCTACAGATCCTTAAGAGAAAGAAGTCTAAAAGTAGCATCTAAGGGGAATTAGGTGTGTGCTCAGAGATGCTTAATGCCCTGCAGGCTTATTTTTTAAAAGCACCATTTGGGCCTCTGACCAGTTCAGCTCTGGGGCTTGCTTCTTGCTGCTTTCATGTTAAAAATCTTTGTCAGAGCCCTCAGGCCCAGTGGTGATAACTGCTACAGAAAAATACTGGTGATAGAAAGATATATTTTCAATAACCCTTGACTTTTATTAGTTCAGCCACTACTGGAATAAAGGGTAAGTGGCCCCTTGATATTTTAAATGTTCCATGTCCCCCTCCATATACTTTCCAGGTCAGCATTCTTTACTGATAAAAATTCTGGTCTGGAACTTGGTGTGCTGTCATGGGGAGAAGTGTCTGCAATATTATGTACCTCTGAGCTTTGGTTGTTATCCCCAAAAGCCTAAGATCAATAATGGTAGCATGAGTTTTCTAGTGGCTTTCTTATTTTTATTATGTCTGAAAACCAGGCATGAGATTAATAAATCTCTAGGAGGGTGCTTGCAGGACAGAGGTTTCCTGAAATGGGAGAAGAGCATAGTACAGTCTTGTGGACAAAAATTTGAACATAATCAAGACTTTTAAAATGCCACATAAAACTTTTCAGAAGAAATCTGTAGCTTAAGGTGAATGTTATGGATAAAATTTTTAAAATTCTATTTTCCAGAAAACTTTTACTAGCGCACAATTATTCAGTATCTCTTTCTAAATTAATTGGTTCTATCATGAAATGCATTATATGACAAGAAGCATTAGCACAAAGATGTATGGAACTAATGTTATTATTTTTAATATAACATCAAATTAACTGAAAGATTTTAACTGGACCTAACTGTTCACGTATCCTAGTACACCAGATCCACAATAAGGCTTTCCACCAAATGACCAGTTGACGCAGTGCAAAGAGAGCAAACATGACAGCTAGGACTAGTGGGTTTGAGCAGTGACACTGGGTGCTGCGCAGGTCAGCTCTTGCTTTTGGATCTTCAGATAGATGCTCACCTATGAAATGAAGGAACTTGATTAAGTGGACTCTGAGGATTTTTCGAATTAGCAAATTCTGTTTTTATTGAGAGGTAATAATCATAATTTTTGCGGAAATATTGAAGTCAATTTGAGATGAAATTAGTTGAAAGCTTTATTTAAATAAGGAGTATTTTTTTAATTTATATGGATTTCTAGATATAGTCTATCATTTTGGCACTGATATTATATCATTGTAAAATATTAATTCATTGTAAAATAAATTTGAATATTACCTTATCTGCTCTCCTTCTTAGGTTTGTGATAAAATGGAATAAATTTAGAAGAAGTTAAATACTATTTTTACTTTGTGTAGTACCTTATAAATTTTATAAAGGACTTTCTTATATTTTATCTGGTATGTCATGCAAAATAAATCTCATGATATCTATAAAGTGGTAATTATGGTTACCATGCTAGGTCTGAGATAAGGTTAAATAAATTCTTTGTTCAAGTTCATATTAAAAAAAAAACAAAAAATTTTTTATAAAGAGTAAGGTTTATATGAAATCAATCCCCTCTGCATAAACAGGACAATCTGTAAGAGAAACAAATATAAGCACACAAACAAACGGAAAATAGAAAATTACAAAATAATAAGAATATTAAATTTCAGCATTTAGAAACTCAATTGAAAAGAATCCAATGTATATTTTTAAAATTTTATTTAAAAAGATTAATTTAAATGTTATCCACTAAAAATAAATAAATAGATGATAGATAGATGATAGATAGATAGATAGATAGATAGATGATAGATAGATAAATAGATAGATAGATAGATGATAGATAGATAGATAGATAGATAGATAGATAGATAGATAGATAGATGATAGATGATGATAGATGATAGATAGATAGATAGATAGATAGATAGATAGATAGATAGATAGATAGATGATAGATAGATAGATAGATAGATAGATAGATAGATAGATAGATAGATGATAGATAGATAGATGATAGATGATAGATAGATAGATAGATAGATAGATAGATAGATAGATAGATAGATAGATAGATGATAGATAGATAGATAGATGATAGATAGATAGATAGATGATAGATAGATAGATGATAGATAGATAGATAGATAGATAGATGATAGATAGATGATAGATAGATAGATAAGATAGATAGATAGATGATAGATCGATAGATAGATAGATAGATAGATAGATAGATAGATAGAGATAGATATAGATAGATAGATGATAGATCGATAGATAGATAGATAGATAGATAGATAGATAGATAGATAGAGATATAGATAGATAGATAGATGATAGATAGATAGATAGATAGATAGATAGATAGATAGATAGATAGATAGATACTCAGTGACCTACTAGAGGTGCCAATTTGAAAATATCCTTAGATATCTCTCTTCTTATCCAAACATTGCTATTTATTACTAGTTAAGACTCATAGATACAGAGAATAGACCGACAGCTGTAAGGGGGGAGGGTGGTTGGAATGCTGGTGAAAAAGGTGAAGGGATTAAGCTAAAAAAAATCATAGACACAGACAATGGTATAGTGATTACAAGAGGGAAAGTGGAGATAAATGATGATGGAAAGAGACTTGATTTTGGATGGTGAATACACAATACAATATACAGATGGTGTATTATAGAATTGTACACTTGAAATCTATATAATTTTATTAAACAGTGTCACCCCAATAAATTTAATAAAAATCAAAATTTAAAAAAAGACTCTTAGCACATTTGCTTGTCAGGAATGTCAGCTGAAGTGTTTGAAAGTCAAGAGTCAGGGGTTCTTTGAAATCCCTCCATTTAATCAACTGTACATTCTTCTTCTCATCCTCTGTTGAAAGATTTAACCAAGTTTGAAAGACTTGATGAAATAAGTCTGATTTGGGGAAGAATTTGGAAGAAAGTTGGTGACAGACTTTTGGAATATAGAAGTAGTATTTCAACAAGCAACAGCATTGGACTGAAAATTAAAATTAACCCTTCTTATATTAAATTTGAAGGTATTGAAGCAGACTTTGAAATTCCAGAATCAATGAACATGCTTCAGTAAAGACTGTCATGTTGGTGCATTCAGGTGCTGGCGATGGTGTGTTTAAACAAAGCAACTGAACCTGCCATTTGGTGGGATCCAGTGGTGGAATACCACAGTAATGTTGGTTTTACATTTCTCTAGGATTAAAAATACCTATATTTTCTTGTTTGCTTGTTTGAGATTGAGAGTGCATACAACTACAGGGCAATATATCATGCTTGAAATTCAGCAAATGAATACATAGCTCTGCATCTGATGACATTAAAGGGAAAATGATCTTTGCATATAACACTATAAAAACAGAGTAGTAATGGTAAATAATCTGGAGTCCATGGCTGTTATAATACATGCTCACTCATTTGTGTTTTCCACCACCATTATCCTATTAGATTTCACTCTTGAATAATGACTTCACCCTGATCCATAAAAAAAGAAACACCTTTTGGTCAAATGCTTTTTAGAGTTTGTAAAAACTAAATTTGTTTGTTTCATATGAGATAATCATTTCAGCAAGTACAGGAAAATATGCTTTTCTGAAAGAAATTACATACATGAAGCACTTAGAAGATGCTTCACTTTTCTACATTACTAACATCAAATTGCAGAAAGTAAATATCATGTTGCAAGTATCCATGTATATGTCTTCTAACTGATTTGAGAGTTGGGTAATCATTTCCTGTTTAAATAATAACGATTGGATTGTGAAGATGCCAATCTTACAAGATTAATAAAACAGAGATCATGTTATTGAGGCCAACAGAACGTTAACTACCATTTAATGGCTTCTTAGTGCCCAGTCACAGACCTTTCCCTAAATGCTGAAAAAAGAGTAAACAACAACAGAACTTTCAAAACCACCACGTGATAGGCCCATTTGAGTTAGGTGATGTTTTCTTCCTGTGAGTTAATTAATTAATCTAAATGAATAGATAAATAAAATACATAAATCCCAGCTATAGTATTAGACACTGAGGATATAGTACTAAACAAAACCAAAATATAAATGCATAGACATACCTATAAATTATGAGATATACTGTAATAAAAAATAGATGAAATGGATCAATTCCTTGAAAAACACAATATATCAAAACTCACACAGGGAGAAATAGATAATCTGAATAGGCCGATATCTATTAAAGAAATTTTATCAATAATTAATACACTTCATAAAGAAAGCACACGGATCAGATGACTTAACTGTTTTATTCTATCAATTTCATAAGAAATAATACTAATTCCACACAAACTCTCCCAGAAAATAAGAGAAGAAAAACACTTCATAAATCATTCCAAGAGGCCAGCATTATCCTAATACCAAAACCAGATAAAGACATCACAAAAAATATATGACTACAGACCAATATCTCTCATGAATTTAAACAGAATAGTAAACTAGAGTTAATTGTGATAGTACTCATTTTGGATCATTTCTCCTCATAATCAAATTTCATATCCTGGAGCTATAACACATTTTCCAAGTATCTAATTCAATTTGCAATATCAAGATAAACTGTGATTAGAGAAATCAGCCTGATCAGATTAAATCAAAGACCTTGGTTTTTGTCATACCTCCAATTTAATGGCATATTCCACTCATCACAACCCACCAATCTCCATTTCTGCATTATTGTTTTCCCTCGTTCAGTAATCCCTTGCTTTTCAACCAACCTAGAATATTTACTCCTTGAACTGTTTCACTCCGTTCCTTTGAAACCATTTACAATTTATATCCCTTCAAGGCCATCTCAACGGATTTTCTAATTCATCTATTATAATCTATAATAATGAGAACTTTAGCTTAAGTAAATTTTGTTTTCTTGCTCTCCTCTTTAAAAAAAATAAACTAATTAAAAAAAAACACACACAAAACTAAACATGTATTTGAAAATACATGTTCAAAATCCACGTACTAAATAAGGCACCAGAATTTAGCCAATGAAACTCTCAATTATGTTCAACATAATTTTGCAAAAACAATAATATTCTACTTATAGATTGAAGAAAAAAACAGATTTCCATATAGAGGTAGAAAGTCAATCGAAAGTATAATGGGAACAGAAAACATGTCTCTAATACATACAACCAAAGTGCAGAGAATATAAAAGGAACAAGATGTGATATTAGTGTCTAAATTGATGGCTCCCCCCTCTGATGACTGAGAATAGAATTTTACCTCTGAAGGAGTTTCAGCTAGAACAGCAATTGCTGGGTTCCAGGAACCCAGGGCTTGAAGAGATACCCCTCCAGAACATTCGAGGAGCAAAACCAATAGCAGAGAGAAGGAACAAATGTGCTTCGATTGAAGCAGAGTTGATAAAATTATTTTAACTGTCTGCAAGTTATCGCACTTCCTAAGGATTTCACAGGGAAAAATCAACTCTGAGTACAGAAGAAAAAACCTGATGGTTTCCCATGGCCGCTCCAGAAAAGTAGGCTTTAACAAAGCAATGAATCCCTGATGCTTCTAATTGATCTACACACTTATTGATTGATATAAACAGTTGCATGATTAAAATGCTCATTCCATTTTCCTGTGATTTAGATTATCTAAATAGCTTGTAAGCACTCTGACAATTAGATATAAAACATTTTATGCATTCTCACTTATAACGTTTTTGTACATTCTAATACATTTTATTATTTTCTGCCTCTCGTTTTCCCTATAAATCAGAATTTCTCAAAGTTTTTTTAGTAAGCAAAAACCTTATAATTTTAAATAATGAAAATATTTATTTAAAGTTAAATGACAGTAAGAATAAATGATTGTTGAATATCAAGCAAGGATGGAACGTTGTTTAGAAACCTGCACTAAATTTATCTACACTAAGCTTGTTGGCATGTAACTTGATCTCAGGTTTCCCACCCAGTCCTGCTTGCTTTTACTCTTCATTACACAAATTAGGAAATTATATCAGATAGTTACTAGTTGATGGTAATGACGATGAGTGGTTCACAGTTCTGACAGACAGTTCTAGATGGTTAGACTGACCATGAACCCAGACACCAAGAAGAGATTTCATGCTGAAAACCACCCAAAACTTAGCGGATACGAATGTCAAATGCAGTGACCCCAAGTTCTCATGTTTGATTCGGGTGAGAGAAGTGAGTGAGGCGCCTCTAGGAAGTCTTTTACTGCTTTTCGTGTGCACTACTTTCACGTGGTCTTGCTTATTCTCAAGAGTGATATATCATCACTTAATTTACCTGAGAAGTGGAAATATCAAGTTTAGGGTAGAAAAATCAAGGTCTCAGAAATGTTCATAATAATTGGAACTTAAAAATACTGTTTTCTTAATCTCAGTTTTTAAAATTTCAGTTTTCTTTCACAGTATTTGAGATACTGACACATTACTTAGCAAAGTAACTTAAAATTTTATAAATTATCTTTCTTGACATTATTAAAGTGCACGGCAATGATGCATCCTTGGTGACCACAATTTGATTAAACTCCTAAATTTCACTTTTATTCCACATTTAAATAAAGTCAGAAGTCAGTGTTGATCAGCTATTTTATCTGAATAAAGTCCTGTAAAGACTGCAACTTCTTTATACATTTATCAGTTCTATCCCTGTTACACTCATCTATATTAATCCCAATGTGCTTTTTTCAGTTTGCATTAGAAGTGAAAAACAATGTTATTGTAATCACTATACAAATATACAAAGAATCATACAAACAAAAGTACAAAGAATCATAGCCAATGTTCCAAAAAATATTAAAATGAATACTGATTTTTATCTTATTGGTCAAAAAGAAGGCAAGGTAAGAAAAACAGAAACAAATCAAGTGGGGCTAAAATTAAATGAAATTTGAGATCAATATAAATAACATATACAAAAGTACTATTTTCAAATAAATCATCTCTGAATAATATGTAATTAAGAAAGAAATCAAATGGGAAATAAAAGTGTATTTTGATTTATTTATGAGCTATAATAAAAATGTACCATATCAAACTAAACTAGAAAAAAGAAAAACTTAAAAATTAACCTAATAAAGCAGAGTGAAGAAAAGGGTAAAGATAAGTACAGAAGGCAGTAACATACAAAACAGATGAACAGAAAAAAATTTAAAAACTTTTTATTCGAAAGGTTGATATAATTGATAAACCATGGGCTACACTGATCAAGGAACAAAAAAAAGAAAGGACACAAATTAATAACAGGACTGGGAACAGAGAATATCACTGTAGATCCTAGAGGCATAAAGATGATATAATTTTATAATTATATGGTAATAATTAAACAACTTTGATGAAATGTAAAGATCCATTGAAATAAATTACTAAAAACAACTAAAGCAGAAATAGAAAATCTAAATGTCTTACTGTATGTTAAATGCTTAAACTCATTATAAAATACTTTTATGAAACTATCCTAGGTATAGATTATTTCACTAGTAAATTTTCTTTTTAAATATTTAAGTAAGTAATAATACAAACCCTCCAGGAACTCTTTCAGAAAATAGAGGAATACTTGTTTTATGAAACCTGCATAACCTTAATATCACAATCTCACAAAAATATTAAAAGAGAAAATTAAAGATTCATATTTCATATGAATATCAGGGCAAAAATACTTCACAAAATGTTGGTAAATAAATTGCAACAGTTTTTTTAAAAGAGTAATAATGCCAAGTGAGGCTTAATTTAGGAATTTAAGATTGGCTTAAATTTGAATATTAATCAACACAATTCATCACATTACCATGAAAAAGGAAAAACCCATATGATTATATAAATAGATGTTCAAAACCATTTGAAAACAGTCCAACACTCCTTTATGATCAAAATTCTGTGAAAACTGGCAATAGAAGGAAATATTCTCAAACTAATAAAGATCGTCTTAGAAAAACCAATAGCTATGCCTCTAAATTTGTTTATGTAGGTTGGTAGAAGTTTTTTTTTACAATATCCTAAAATTGGAAATGAAGCGAATGACCATTAACAAAAAATGGATGAACAGATTGTGATATATTTATGTAATTGAATATTACTCAGCAGTAAAAGAAATGAACTACTGATATATACAACCAACATGGATGAGGCCTCACAGATACTATGTTGACTAAAAGAAACCAGATGGAAATAATATATATTTTGTGATCCTGTTTACATGAATATCAAGAACATATAAAACTAATCTTTGATGGTAGAATTCAGAACAGTAGTTTGCTATAGTGGTGAAGGCGGGGGTGGAAATTTATTGGAAGAGAGCACAGATCAAGTTCTTAAGTTGATGGAAATGTTCTTTACCTCTATTGTGGTTATATATTGTATACATTTATTAAAATTCAATGCTTTATACAATTAAGAGCTCTACATCACCATATGCATTTTTAAAATCTCAAATAATAATTACATGAAGTGCTTGTAACCTGACATTGCCTTCTATAGAAGAATTATATGGAAATAGTAATGATATTAAAATAGTAAGAAACATCAATTTATAAATGGATTTTTTTTTTTTAATCTAGGTTTTGACATGGGTCAACATATGTGTGGGTTAAATGCTCAAACTTTTAGGAATTATGTATATTAAAATGAATAGACTCAAACTGTTGATTGAACTTTTGAAAGAAGAAACAACACTTGGCAATCACTAAACTTGCTCAGACAAATACTCATTGAAGAACCTTGTGACTTTTTTGGCACAAGGAATGCAAAATTATTTTCTATTTTCTTATTCCATTTTAAATGAGCATAGAGAAGAATCTTTTTACCTTTTAAAATATGTAACTTTTGTATAAAATAACTATTGTTTCATTTTTGCTACTTACATACTTGTTCTTTATCCTATCTACTATTACTTTGGTACCCAGTGATACAAGAATTTGCACAAGGAAGGTTATGAATTTCTCTTTTAATAAAACCAGCTGAACACAGAGAAAGGTTCTCCCCAGAACTGACATTTATTTCATATCTGCAGTCCCAGGATTATCATAAATGGTAAGGCAAAATGATTTTAACATTCATTTCAGGCAAATACATTTTCACTGAAATTCAATAGTGTAAAATCATAATAATATATTGACTGTTTATTGAATTAGAGATTCCAATGACACATCTTAAGTCAAAAGGAAGGGACTAAGATTCTTAGCCTTCAGTAGATTAGAGCAGGTGTAAACAATTGTGTCGGTAAATCTTTCACCCTCATCTATAAACACTAGAAAAAAATTCTGCTGACATCAATGTATAATCAAAGTTTCTGTTCTGTAAGTTTAAGTCCTAAATAATTATCATACTTTTGCTCAAAGAGATGCTATAAGTATGAATTAGATTGTGAAAATAGGGTTCTATGTATATATCTTAATCAGAGGTCATGCTCATGTAGATATGGAACATTCAGAAACAATAAATCATTAGTATTTTTTAAGTGCCAGGCACTATACCCTGTAATTTAAGGTGCATGATCCCTCTCTATTACATTGATAGAACCTAGGGCAAACACTAAATCATTTATATTATTTGCTATTAGTACTAAGCCCACGCCCAATCTGCTGTGGAGTGTTAACCTTCATAAAATTTGCCAAACTTTTAATAACTTCTAATATGAATATTATTTATTCTACAACTATTTTATATCATAAGGTAGACTCCAACTAGTTTTATAAAGTCAGACTCTCAACTCACATTTTTCCCCCCACAAAACTTATTAAATTGAAATTTCAAAAGTAGCCAAAGGTTGTTAACACCCACTGGTCAGCCAGGAGATTTGTCCCATTTGGCTAGAATCTGATTGTTTACATCAGTAAAGATCTTCCTTCAAAATCTCTATCGCAATTTACTTAATTCATATAACATACAGTCTGTAAATATTTTTTTATTTGGTATCTTAGACTTTAATCTCTGTGGCTGGTAGATCATCTTAAAACTACCAGAACAAGAAATTATTGATCCACTTTTAAAAATTGTGACCTTGGACCAGGAAATACTAAGAAAATGTTTGAGTATCTTTCCTCATTTATAGCATGTCTTGTAAAATTATGCACAAATAGTGACAAAGTGACTATTCAGGTTTTTGCCTGTTAAAAAGGTATTAGTATATATAGATATCAAACTTCTTTAGCTTAAAATATCATGAAAGTAGCAGCCTATTCAATTATTCTTACCGATCACCAACAGTAACTTTGTCTCGATTGCATCAGAAACTGCCTTCCTGTCTTGATATTCTTTAGAGCTGCTTAAGTAGATTTAGTCCAGATACGAATTCTTATTTTCATCACCGACAAATGTGCTCTGCACTTGGATGGATAAATTTAGATGACAGAATAATGTTTCTTTGATTACAGTTTTCACAAAAGGCATCTTCAGCTGTGTGTCCTCCTACCTGACTGTTGATTGATTATATTTCAACTCCTCAATCATCTTCATCTTCATTTCCTACTCAATATTTTTCAAAACTCAATTTGGGTAAGAAACCTCACTCAGAAACTTGTTAGTGCTTTTCAGTTTATACACATGACTGTAACGTAAGGGGCAGAAAGTGCCCACAGGCCTTTTCGTCAGTAGTGACTGCCTACACAAATTGCCTTGCTTTGGAAACAGTAATAAAACCTTCAGTTACTTTCCCCAATCAATGGTGAGATTTTGGATTTTCCTGATTTCTTAAAAGGAAAATATCTCTTTGCTATTTTCCATTGCGCAGGAAATCCAAACTTCTCATTGTAGAAATTTTAGAAAAAACTTTGATCTGGGTTAAAATAATAATGATAATTAAAGCAAGTACACATACTGTATGTGCCAGACTCTATTCTAAGATTTAACTTATATCACACATACCACTAATACTTCCCCCAGTTCTATGAAATATAAGCTTATCTTCCTCCATTTTTCAGATGAAGGCATTCAGGCTCAGATCTGTAAATACAGTGGTGATTAAGAAACTTTTCCAAAGTCACACAGCTACTAAGTGTCAAAGATAAATCTTAACCTTGGCAGTCTGAGTTCAGAGCCTATATTTTTCTGTACTACATTATATAAAGTGTTCAACACAGTGACATAATCATTATAAATGTTTGTTCTCTTACTTTCTTCCACTGTTAGAATTCTATGTCATCAGTTATTATACAGGTTCTTTTATTTATCACTCTTACTTATCATAGCCTTTAAAAGCTCTGATGCAGATGGGCATTTTCCCCAGGTCTAAACAAACTCTGCCCTGTGCTGCAAAATAAACTGAAGCTCAACACAATAGACTAATTTGCAAATCTTAGCCATCAGATACATCAAAATCCTGAACTGGTGGCATAGGTGGAAGATTTGGCAGGATTTTACCCAAGGGAAGAGAAAATGGTAACTGGAAGAAAACATGTTGAATCTTTGTTGAGACAAGAGAAATGTAGAAAATGTGTGATTTTTCAGAAGCACATTTCTTTTAATGCATCTTTTGTGACAAGGGGCAGTGGTTCCCAAATGACATAGCTATTTGGTACACTTTTTCTCAGGAAAGGATTATAAAGATGTGGGAATGTGAGAAAACTTGAATTTAGCTGTACAAACTTGAACAAATATTTAGCTGCCTCTGATAGGCCTTATTTTCATTCATTTGTTAGGCAAGAATTTCTTAAATGCTACCATGTATTTAAAAGGAGATACAGAGGAAACTCCACACTGCTTCCCATAGTGGCTGCACCAGTCTGCAGTCCCACCAGCAGTGCCCTCGGGTGCCCTTTTCCCCACGCCTTGCCAGCATGATTTGTTGGTGGCAGCCATTCTGACAGGTGTGAAGTGATACCTTATTGTGGTTTTAATTTGCATCTCTCTGATGATCAGCGACTGAGCATTTCTTCATATGTCTCTTAGCCATCTATCTGTATGTCCTCTTTGGAGAAGTGTCTATTCAGGTCCTTTGCCCAATTTTTGATTGGATTGTTTGTCTTCCTTTTGTTAAGTTGTATGAGTTCCTTATATATTTTGCATATTAACCCTTTATCAGGGTTAATATGTTCTCCCATACAGTGGGCTTCCTTTTTGTTTTGTTGATGGTCTCTGCACTTTGTCCCAGTGAACATATCCTAAGAAACCCAAAATACCAGTCAGAAAGAGCTTATGCACCCCTATGTTCATAGCAGCAAAATTTACAATAGCTAAGATCTGGAAACAGATCAAGTGCCCATCAGTAGGTGAGTGGGTAAAAAAGCTGTGGCACATTTACACCGTGGGATACTGCGAAGCCATAAAGAAGGACCTCGTACCCTTTGGGACAGCATGGAGGGAACCAGAGAATATTATGCTAAGTGAAATAAGCCAGGCAGAGGAAGACAAATACCACATGATCTCACTCATATGTGCAATATAATAAACAAAATAAACTGATGAACAAAATAGATCCAGAAGCACAGAAGCATGGAACAGACTGAGGGATCTCAGAGGGACGGTGGGGGTGGGGAGTGGGTGGGAAGAGATTAATCAAAGAACTTATATGCTCATATGCATAACCCATGGACACAGACATTGTTATGGAGAAGGCCTGGGGTTGGGGTGAGTGTGGGGTAGAAAGGGTCAATGGGGAAAAAAGGGGGACATCTGTAATACTTTCAACAAGAAAGATAAAATAATGAAAAAATAAAATAAAAGTAGGTACAGAGACAGAATAACAACTAATTTACTACCACTACTCTTTCCTTTTCAAATATTTTTTTATTGATTTTAGAGAGGAAAGGAGAGGGAGAGAGAGAGAGAGAGACATATCAGTTTGAGAGGGAAACATTGATTGGCTGCCTCCTGCTAGTTCTCTACTGGGGATAAAGCCCATAACCCTGGCAATGTGCCCTGACTGGGAATCGAAAGGCAACCTTTCAGTGCGTAGGACAACACCCAACCAACTGAGCCACCGTGTTCAGGGACTATTGCATATTAGAAAAGATATGAAAGTAAATATAAATAAATAGATAACATGATTATAATGTGATGAAGACCATAGTAGATGCTATGCTTGTGCAAAAGGATGGACACCCTCCTCATTACTTGTAAGAGGAGGCAGCGAGCAAAGGTGAGAAGTTTTTCAGGGAGAGGGAATATCCTATACAAAGGCCTGAATTGTGTAGTACCTTTAACTTCTGAGCGATGTGCTTCAGTTTCCTTTTCCAATGGTTTAAACAATATGTCTCTGGTAAAACTTCCATATTCAGAAAATGAGTGACAATGCATTCTCTCACTGTACAAGTTTTCGTCCTTACAGCAGTTTTCCCCCATCCAGGTGTTGTCTTCAGGATGACTGTACTTGTTAACACTCAATATTTCAGCACATGCTCCCAAAATTCCCCTTCCAATCTGTAATTTGGCATCAATTTTAAAGCTATAATTTAATATGTTAGTGTTACAATTAACTGAAAATGATTGAAGCACATTTTTAAATGTCCTTTAAAAATAGAGGGAAGCTTGCCAGGGTTAAAATTGACAAAATACGTAGTGATAAAAGAGACATTTGGGCTGTATTTGGCAAATATATTATCTTTCCTTTTTTAAAGAAAGGATATAAGATAATTCTCTATTTCTTTTGACCTCAGATGCCTTATGTACTGTTCGATAGCTGTTAGAGGTGGAAGCAGTGCCTCTCCTGCTCTCCAAGTCCTATCTTAAGCTGCCATGGAGCCAGCACCTTAGTGTGGGTTGAATGAGATGGGATTTTACTCCCCGGCAGTTGGGCAGCAACACTAGAATCTGTGAACACTTGACCGTGAGCCCCCTGAAAGGTTAAAAACAATGTTTCTTGATCACTTTAAAATGTCCATAACTTACCTGCCATAATAAAAATGTTGTTATAATTTCCTAGTAAATCACCAATCCATTTTTTTGAATGAAAGTCTATTTTTCCATTCATACAACATTGAATTCTCATATAACTTTTCTGTGTTTTCCTGAAGGAAATGTTCCTAAAAGAGGCCTGGACTTTCTCTTTAGTGGGACTGACTCCAGTCCCTATCACACTCATCTGCCCCTTTTCTCAATGCCTTGGACATACCCAGAGTCTCTTCCGAATAGCGTCTTACCTTTCACTTGTGTTCGTGTGTTGAACCAGCTGTTTGGTCAGAGGCACACCAGTACTTAGGATATCGCAGAGGAGGGGCGAGGCATGGGGGGCTCATGTAAGAGAGTGCTGAATGCACTTTCAAATATCCGCTTAGTCCTTGCTAGCAATTTAGAGACTTTTGCCCAACTTAACAAAAACAAGATCTTAAGCATGAGAGTGTCTTGTTTCCTGGAAGTATTGCTACTGCTGCTTATGTTCAAGTTTTATCCTAGGTTTGGTTCTCCCTGATTCCAACTGTTCCCTCTGTCTTGCACCGTCTCAGACGCTATGTTGCTTCCACCCAGAACAGCGCCGTTGCAGCTGTGACGCCTCCTAGGAGCAGCTCCCCGGCCTTCGTATGTTCCGCAAGGACATGCTCCCTTAGCACCACTTTCCTAGGTTATCTTGCTCTCATTCTTGGGGTGATGTTAAGCTTACTTGAGCTGAAGCTGTATTACAGAGACTAGTTTCTTGCTTGTTACTTAGCTATCTCTTTTTCCGTGCTAACAGAATTTTAATTTAATAGAATGGTGGTAATATAGTAGACTCAAAAACTATTTTACAAGCCTCTCTTACAGTGAGATATGCCAGTGGAATGTGAGGGAAGGTCATTGGGTGGGGCTTCAGGAAAATGCGTTTATCTGTTCGCTCTTCCCATTTTCTGCCTAAAACATTAAACATGATCGATGGGGCTCTCGAAGGAAGATTTTGTGTAACTTTGAGGAAGAAAGCAATGCACTAAAGGTAGCAGAGGAGAAAATAGAGGGAACTAGGTCCCTGATGAGTTTTCGGGACTTCTGTATTAGCTTTGTCCTGGCTAAATATGGACTTTTTCTAGAATAATACCCTAATTTGACACACATTATTTAAGTCTTTGTTACTTGCAGCCAAACAACAATTCCTAAAGGATACACAGAGCAAGTAGTTGATCAATAAATGGCTTCGGTCAGTAAATCGAGTATCCCCATCCCCACTCTACACTTCCATGTATCACAAAATGAAAGGGTCATTGAGACTTACGGCTCACAGGTTTCTGAAGCTAAAGTAGATGAGAGCCAGCTCAAACCACACAATGACATTACTAATACTGGGAAGGTGAGATTAGAGTAACTGAAATGAAACAAATGTATGTTTGTAATATGTGAACTGGGAACTGTACTATTAATTTCATTTAATACAACTATTCAGCAATATAGATTATACTGACTTTTTCAGAAAAGAAAACAGAATCAGAAAAACTAAGTGCCCAGCCGGCATGGCTCAGTGGTTGTGTTGACTTATGAACCAGGTGGTCATGGTTCGATTGCCAGTCAGGGCACATGCCCGGGTTGCAGGCTCAGTCCCCAGTAAGGGGCATGCAGGAGGCAGCCGATCAGTGACTCTCATCATTGATGTTTCTATCTCTCTCCATCTCCCTTTACTCTCTGAAATCAATAGAAACATATTTAAAAAACAAACAAATGAAAAAAAAAGAACTTCCAAGGCCACACAGCTTATTACTTCTAGAACCAGGATTTAAATCTTGAGGCCATTCCTCCAAAACTCTTGCTCGTTAGGCTTTAGTAAATTGCCAGGCAAAAGAATTTTTTTCTGATACACACACACACCACACACTTCTTCAGAGCTCAACAAATTGGAAAGGATAGGAAATCCTATTTTTTATTTCTCAACAAGTGGTAACTTCTGCACCTCGTCAGGCCTGCTAATAGATCACAGCATCCCCATGTGAGCTGTAATAAAATTAGATGAGGGAGAATCTCACTGAAGTGGAATAGCAAGGACACCAGATGTGCAGCAACTGGAGAAATGAACGAATGCACATCTCATCCTTATTAGTCACACAACTCTGGATTTGTCAAGAGACGAGTTTTTAAAAAATCAAGCAGATTCTCCAACGTCTTGCTTCCAAACTCACAGAAAAGTGCTAATACTTGCAAAATAGAAAAACCAGGTCCTATATTTGTCAGTATTGGTAAGAAAAGAAAATAACAAGGTCAGTTAGATTTGCTGACTTGTGTATAAAAATATGAATATTTATTAGCCATTGTCACATGTAAAGACATGATTAAAAATTGGGGCAGGCACAGTTCCACAGTTAATTGTCATTATATTAAACAGTTCCCCTGCCGTTACTTTCTTCTTCTTCTTTTTTTTTTTTTTAAGTGGTTTGTATGTAATTTTCCTCAGATGCTGCAAATGTGGAAGATTATTTAGTGGCTGCACATGGGCGGGGTAGGGAGCAGCTCTGAGATCTTAATAATGCTCCTTGCAGTAAGGTTATTAACAAACCCTAAAGGGCAAGGGCTTGGGAGGAGTCACTTCTAGAACTGATCCTGGCTCTGGAAGTAACAACAGTTATAAGGGCCAAGAGACGAAACAAGAACTAAATACAGGAATAAGTAGAAAATTCAAGTCACTTTGCTGTGCTCACAATAGGGCTCAAACCTCATAAAGTCCAGTAGTACGAGATGCAGCACATGACCCCTTGGATAAAAACAATACCAAGGTGAAAGCCATTCTAGACAGGCCTTTTCTGCACCGATGGCAATGAGCATAGATGATTTTTTCCTTCATTCTCTTACTGTGGTGCATCTCATTTCTGGAGAGGAGTGTGTTGAAACATCTTGCATCTCAGGGATAAATCCCACTTGTTTGTGGTGTATTATCCTTTTAATGTGCTGCTGAATTTTACTTGCTAATATTTTGTTGAAAATTTTTGCATCTATGTTCATCAGGGAAATTGGCTTGTAATTTTCTTTTCTTGTAATTTCCTTCTCTGGCTTTGTTATCAGGGTAATGTTGACCTTTTAAAATGAGTTTGGAAGTGTACCTTCCTCTTCAATTTTTTGGAAGAATTTGGGAAGGATTGGCAAAATTCTACCCTAAATTTTTGATTGAGTTCACCAGTGAAGCCATCTGGTTCTGCTCTTTTCTTTCTTGGTAGATTTTTGATTACTGATTTGATCTTCATCCTAATTATGTATCTATTCAGATTTTCTATTTCTTCATAATTGAAACTAAAAAGCTGCACAGCAGAGGAAACAATCAACAAAATAAAAAAAAAACACCATATAGATTGGGAAAAATATTTGCAAACAATATATCTAAAAAGGGGGTAATATTCAAAATATAGAAAGAACCATACAACTAAATAGCAAGAAAGAAAACTTGATTAAAAATGGGCAAAGAACCTGAATAGACATTTTTCAAAGAAGACATAGCAAATGGCCAACAGGTTCATGAAAAGGTGCTCAACATCACTAATCATCAAGGATATTTAAAAACCACAATGATATTTGTGTTATTAATTCATCTCTGTCATCAAAAGAACAAGAGATAACAACTGTTGGCAAGAATGTGGAGAAAAGAGAATCTGTGTACACTGTTGGTGAGAATGCAAATAGGTGCAGCCATTATGGAAAACAGTATAGAGTTACTAAAAATGTTAATACTAGAATTACCATATGACCCAGCAATCCCAGTTCTGGGTGTATATCTGAAGAAAATGAAATCACTGTCTTAAAGAGATATCTATATCCCCATGTTTATTCCAGCTTTATTTACAATAGCCAATTTACAGAAATAATCTAAGCTCTCACCATCAGATAAATGTATAAAGAATGTGGTATGGATATATGTACTGCATGGATACTATAATATTATTCAGTCATAAAAAGTAAGGAAGTTTTCCCTCTTTCTTTCTCTGAAAAAAAAAAACAAAACAAAACAAAAAAAAAAACACATTAAAATATAAAGTTAAATAAAAATTCTTTCATCTCAAGATTAAAATTGAAATATCAGTATAAGAATTGATTATAACCTTCTTTATAAGACTATTTATTTCCTACCTCTGTCCATTGGAAAAAAACATGCTAATGACAATCAACTAATAATCCACTCCTAACACTCAGACTGTAATTTCTAAATATTATTCTTTACCTTTAAAAAAATAAAACAGAGTCCATCAAATTAAATATTGTTTATAATTATGGATCAGGACATGTAAAAGAATAACTTAGAATGTAAGATGAAAAAGAAAGATTCCATAAAGGCTAATGAGGCATGTTCAAAAGGACACGTGGGTTAGTTTGGAAGTGCTCAGGCCAACATGGGACAATTTGAACAACAAAAATAATAATTATATTGAATCAAAACAATAAAGATACATAAAAATGAGTTCACATTGATACAGGCAAAAGCAGAAATAAAACTTATTGGACACATTTTGATATTTTTAGAGCCCCAATGCAATACAATCAACACCAATAATTATAGGAAGGAGCCCAGAATTTATTTTGATAGGCAGTGTGGGCTGTATTGGGGTAACTAAATAGCTTGACTGGATTAGGGAAAGTCCTTCTATACACAATAACTTAATGTAATAAATGCAGAAGGGATGAAAAAAATTGAAAAACCTCTCATTTTCACCTGTAATAAAAAAAAATTGATCCAGGCAAATCATCAAAAGATAACAGTAAAACCATTATTTGAAAGGTTCATTGAAAACTGTAACCTAACATGGTCTTGTGGTCACCTACTGAATTCATTAATCAATGTGAGCATCACCAACCTGCAGTGAGAAAACCAGATAGCATGTGTCTACTTATAGGATGGAACATCAAATAAGCTCAGATCCTATGCAATATCATTGTACCCACAAAACAGTTTGAGAAACATTTTTCTATCAGGTATGTTTACTGGGCTGAGGAAACCAAGGGAGGCCCCTCGAAAACCTTTTCATGAATTATTTAAAATGAGATCATATAAAACATTTGAAATAAAAATGTGGAGAAGAAATCACTATGGGCGAAGCAGTGTGTTGTGAAGAATACTATATAACCTAGCACGAAACTTCCAGGATTTTATTATGCTTACAGAAGCTTAGAAAATACGTCCTGTGTTCTCACATCACTACATTGAAATGCCAGGAGGTTTGCCTCTCAGCATGCAGACTCATGAAAACACAGCCTAGGACTTGGTCATGTCTCCGGAAAATGCACACCTTGCTGAGGCACCAAATGACTGGAATGGCTCATTAGTCACTTTCAAGCTTTGTACCTTAGAAATAACTCTCTTTCCTCTACCCTCCTTATCAAAGCTGTATCTTATGGGCTGTTAACACATTCATAGGTGAAATTTCATAATTTAATGTTTAAAGGCAAAAAAAGTGATGTTAATTATGGGTTGCCTTGGGGCATTTTTGTTTGTAATTTAACAGTTTAACATTTTTACATCATTTAGGAAACATGTCTGGAGGGCTACTTTGTTCATGTAATTATGACACCATCAGGCTGTTTTAATCATATGGAGATTTCCACAGTTGTTTTAAGAGAAGCAGCATACAGAAAGTGGCTTGGAGGAAAACATTTTATTGTACCTTTTATTCTCCACAAGGATAATAAGTTTAGGAGTTGGGTTTTAGTAGCAGTAGAACTAATAGCTAATATTGAGCTTTTACAATTGGTCCCACCCTGTAGTAAGAAGTTCATGTATACACTCTCATGTAATAGAGAAATTCTGAAAACTAAGCGCTATGGTTTCCCTTTGCAATTTGTGTAGCACCTGGAACATCACTGTTGGTTAAAGTTTGTGAATAAATGAATAAATACCTTGATGGGGGGGAGGCATATTTCACAAGATTCTGGAAAATATTGTATCTTTTCTAAATAACTTATTTTTTCTATCCGCTGGCTGCACTAGAATCATGTACTCCTGGGATGGGAATGCAATGAAGCTTGCTGCAGTTGTTCTGAGTTTCTACATGCTAAATCACAGTTGAGTTGAGTGACATATGATCTACACTATTTGGTAACTTGTAAAAAAGTGATATGGTAAAATAATCATACTTGGCTTTGTTTCTGTAATTTTATCCTTAAAATTGTGATATTCTGGTTACATAAGGTGTATGTATTTACACTCCTAGGTTTTCTTCCATATTCTCTTTCCCTTTTTCTCCGAATATGGAGGTTTGGATTCAAATTTCCATTTTTTTCTACAATTGATAAGCAGAAATCTCTAGGGTAGGAAGCATATAAACTTGATCTAAAATTGAATCTCCCTTGGAATTTTGTGATAAAATTGACCCAGCCCTATTAAGTTAGGTAGATAGTATCTGTCTACTATCTGCCTTTGAAGCCTCTAATCAAGTTTATCACTTCTGTCAATGTCATTCCAACTTGTGCAACTGATTCCTTGTGTGGCAAATGTAAGATTAACCCTTTTCCAAATGTTGCTGAACATATGTTAGTATATGTGTTGTGTTACTTTTTTTCTAGTTATAAAACTAATATCTGCTCATTAAAAAAATTAAATGATGTGAAAAATTAAAATTACCAAATATTATATTCTTAAAATTAAAATCACTACCATATTTATGCAAAAAGTTCCTTTTTTCCTCTGTGGGTGTGTGACTATTTATATGTGATCACACTATCCATACTATTTTTAAGTTTTTCCATTTAACATCATGAACACTTTCTGTTGTCATTACTGTTACTCTTCAACATGATATTTAATAGTTGTATAGAATCATGGAACTAAATTGTTTGATTATGAAATTCAACCACATAACCTTGGATTCTTAGAGTTTTTTCACCACTTAACACTGATGAACAACCTTGTGTATAAATTTCTATGCCTACAATATTTCTTTACTAGAATAATTTTCTGGATGATAATATTAGAACCATATTCAGGCTTTTGTTACACCAACTTTAAAGCACCTTTTTCCAATACAGAATAAGAAATATTATACTTCTTTATAAGCATTTGATATACACGGACAGCTTCAGATGTCTGGATTCATGTGTATGTTGGCTTCTTGAATTTCACCTTTTTTCTAAGAAAAATTTTTTGTTTTTGTCTTTCTCATAAACTTTTAACTACATTACTCATAGAGTAATTCTCTCTAGAGATAGCCATCTCTGTTTTCCAGGTTATCTTATGACTAGATAAAAATTGCCATTCTTCCATGTTTATTGTCTTACTCTATTTATCTGATAGAACTAATAGAATTTTGTTAGTAGACAAGATGCCTAACACTATTCCAGGCAAATCACTCTCTATTTAGACTTTTTTCTGTGATAAACTTAAAATAAGACCTGAATTTACATCTCTCTGTTTTATGTTTCTTGCTTTATAGTCAAAATTAAAATTTTTTGTGTGTGTTTTCCGTTTCTAGGAAAACTCAAGATCGTTTAGCAGGACTCTCCAGTTCTGTAATCTTCACAGCAAACAGTACTTTTGACAAAACCGCTACAGCACTACTTCCAAGTCTGCAAAGTTTACATATACAGTCACAGTTAACAGCCTGGTCACTTGCTTAATCTGATGTTGTGAATGCTGCAAATACACATTAACTAATTTATATAAACACACTTGTTTAAAATTATTAATTATTTGAGCAACATACTCTAGGCCAAGTTACTGCAGCAACAAATTTTGCAAGTTGGTTCACAATGACTAAGCATTTTCACAGAGGTTGTCTCGAAGCATTCTAAAAACTTGTGGCGACCAACATTATACCTACTTTCCTGATGAGAAAACTGATCTCAGTGAGATTAATTAATTTGTCAAAGTTATAGTTACTAAAGGATAAATCTAGGATTGGAGCATAGGTCTTTTAACCCTAAGGTTACCACTTTTTTCCATTGTCCTTTTCAAAAATTATTTATTCACTTGTTATTAATTTTTTAAGAAATATGTACTAAGTTTTAACTTATTGTAGGCTCTGTGCTAATATTGGGAAATAAAAAGGAGTAAAATTAATTAAAGGAAAATTAATAAAGTAGTGTGGATCATACTTTCTTGGAGTTGAATGTCTAGTGAAGGGAGACAAATAATAATAAAAATATGGTACAAATATACTAAAGAGGTAAAGTAAATGAAAAGATCAGAAACTCAGACCTACATAAAGAAAGGAAGAATATCATAGGAGGAATAAGTGAAGGTAAAATAAAAATGTTTATTTTTTATTCTTAATTGATCTAACACAACAGTATGTTCAAAATAACAATGTATTCATATATATATACACATATCTATAGTGAATGACAGCACTGATACAAGGAATGGGAACAGGGAATTAAGGCTATTTTGTTAGTATAAGGTAATTATACTACCTGTGAAGTGGTATAGTGCTATTTGAAAGTGGACTGAATTCATTATAAATGTTTATTGCAAACTCTAGAGCGACCACCAAAAATAGAAAAAAAAAGAAGTATAATCCATAGGCAACCCTCTCCTCACAAGTAGGTGGTTTTGACAGTTAGTCTCATGCCTTTACTACGAATCCAGTCCAGGTGCCTGGACTTCTGCCTTAGTGTCCCCACGTTTGGCCCTGTAGGCCATCGCTACTCATGTTCCCATGGAGAGCGTCACGGTACAGGTTCGGCCCGAATTTGCTGAAGTCCATCAGATACAGTAAATTGAAATACTGCCATCCAGTCTCCCACTCTCTGGAGACTAACTTTCCGCTAATCTCCATCCTACACATTTTTCCGTTTCCCACAAGGCCACCACTGAATCACTGAACATCTTGTGGTGAATCCATGTCGGGTATGGATAGATTTGGGGATACACAGGAACAAATAGATGAGATAATAATAAAAATTAAAATAGAATGATTATTAATCTCACCGAATGCTTGCTCTATGTCAGCTATTTTTCTAAATGCTTTACGTGCATTAATTTATTTCATTCTCACAATAATCATATGAACTACCCTCATTTTACAAATGAGGACATTAACTTATATGTGGAACAGGTTTCTCTTTTGGGGGCCTCCCTCCTCAGTTGTCATTCCTTACACGTTTTAAGAGGGCAGAGAGCGTTTCAAAATCAGCATAGGGCTGGGTCTCCCTGCTTGCTCCAGTCGCAGATTACTCTGTGCTTTGAATGCATTTGAGCTCTTTTCCAAGTTTTATCTAATGTGTGGCTACCTCTGCCTGGCGCTCGGCGCTTGCTGATGTCCCCTGCCCCCGTTTTCCTGATTGCGGCCTGTTGTGTGACAGCTCGTCTGCGCCTGTAGCTCGCCTGCGCTGGGCGTCCCCTCGGAGCGCTTTCTTGAGTTCGACCCATTTTCCTTACAGTGACTTTCGGGGCAGCAGAGTCGTGACCTCGCTGTGCTGAGCCGTGGCTCCCCTTCCGAGGCTCTCCCCGGAGCATTACTCCTACAGTCTGAAATCTAGTTCGAGATCAGTGTCTGACAATATTCAGAATTACATGCTGGCTTTCATTCTGGACGCTTTTAGGTTCTTCTCTCTATCCCAGTTATGTTAATTTTTTAAATAACAAAAAAGCAAGATTCTAATCAACATGTATATATAATTCAGTAGAATACATATATGGATAACCAAAAATAAAAATAAAAGTAGAAGAGACACCTTATAGGTGATTTTTGCTTCTGTCTAAATGTCTCAATTTTCTTAGTTTTTATAATGAACTTGCTTTAGTTTTATAGATTAGCTTTAGCTTTTATATTATGTTTTAACTATATAGATTAAGCAATTTAGATTGTTTCTGTAAAGAAAAAAAGTATTTTGAGTTTTCACAAAGCACTATATTAACAGCAATTCCAACTACGTGAGCCAGGATATTTTGGAGTATTTTTTAACAGATTTAAGTTCCCAGCTTTTGTTATAAATTTTCTCACACCAATAAATCAGAATGATAAAATGAACTATATTTAAACTAACTAGAAAGTGAATTATGTATTTTCAATAAGATTTGATTAGCTGTGGGTTATTTTTTGTTCTTTCTACAGGGCTTTTGGCAAGACCATTCAGTCAGGAAACTTCTATCCTTTAGGCTGGACAAAATTTCCTTTTCTCAGTAATACTATCAGCATGCTAATCTCCTTTGCTCTCTTTCTGAAATTTCTATTAGTTAAATGTTTGCTATCTTCAATAAATAATTTTATTTCTGTTTTATCTTTCTCTTCCCAACTTTCTGGGAGCTGGGAAACCCTCTGGTTTATGTTTCCTTTAAAATGTACACTTTGGGGAAGAAGTCACTTGTGTGCTCAGCGTCCAGGAGGTTACATTGGGGTTTAAGTGGTGTTTATCCAGGTTTTCATAAATAAGCCCTGTTTTCAATCACTGTACCTCACCTTACCTTCCTAGATTTCTTCAATGTTTGGGAGGATTCCCTGCGGTCAGTCAGCTGGCAGCTGACACAGGCGTTTGTCTTCCTGTTGCATCTGAGTTATTTAATCTTTTTTTCTGTAATCATGTTTTGTGTTTTGGATTTACAAGTATTTCTTCAATTTGAAGATAGGGTTACTGTTCCTGCTTCTTATTTTCCTTGACATTTTAGAGTAATTTTAAAATAAGATTGTCAAAATTATTGGAGATGCATCACTTTCAGTTGATGGTTTCCATTCCTCTCTTTCTTGTCTCCAGGGTGTGGCAGATGCTCTTCTTTATCAGAGAAAAACTACCTCGTAGCACCCTTTACTTCTCCATCCCAGCAATAACTGTAACTCACTTGTTACTGTCTACATGCTTGTGGGAACAGAAGCTTTAGATCCCATGAGAACAAAGAGAAAAATGTGCTATATTTGCTGTTGTCTCCACTAGCACAGTGTCACGGAATATATTCATGTTGAGAGGTTTAATATTTTTGTTTGTTTTTGTGACCCTTTCCTTCATCCTCACATGGCCCAGTGGAAGTGGAGAGGAGTAAGGCTGATGACTCTGGGCAGATTTTCTGTCATGTGTTGGAACCACACTCCAGAAAGACAACAGAAGAGCCAGTTAGCTTGCCATCTCTGCATATGGTTGTCACCATGTGCAGAAAGTCACCAGAGACAAACAGCGTCATTTCTTCCTGGAGCTGTAGCGGTGCTCATGCGTCCGCTGTTGCTCTTGGACTGATTATTGCCTGTTACTGTTTTGTAGAAGGGCCTAATTAACCCTCCAGGAGAAGATCCTCATACATGTTATTTATCTTGAAAATTGTGCCTGTTTTTAAACATTTATCTACTCTTTCATTAGCTTCTTTCACTTAAACTCTTAATACTGTTAAAACAAACAAAAACCTCTCACTTGCGTCCTCAGAATTTTTTTCTTTGCCCACCATCCCAGAGCATTTCTCCTATCTAGTATGAGAATTTTTTATTCTCTTCAATAAATCAGAGTATAGATAGGTTTCCTAAATGCTTTCCCTTTTTTATACAGGCAGGAAGTCAACCTTCATTTATAGTATTTGGAATAAGAAATAGCCTGAAGGAGGAAGGTAAATATAGTGCATCCTCTAGTTTCCAGGAACCCTTCAACCTGTGCTCACGTGAGCCTTGCTGACAACGCCTATCCACAGGCCATGTGGCCATGGGCAGCAAAGGGGTTTTGAAGCCTTTCAGCCTTTCCGCCCCTGTCCCCATAACCGTTCTTAATGTATTTATGAACGTATCCCCATGTACCAAGTCTTGCTTCAGCAGATGCACTAGCACGCGCCGCCTTGCAGACCTGTTCCCACAAATCTGAAAAAGGCTCTCTCACCCCTAACAGTCCTATTTAGTTGCACCTACTCGCCAGGGGATTCTAGTGGGTCACCTTTTTCTTCTACAATATAGGGCTCTTCAAAATTGTAAAAGTGCTCACCTTGCTACCCCTCTCACTTGAACCCAAACAACTTTAAATTATGTGATTTTTTTCACCCTTTAAAAGCTGAGCCTGAAAAACAGAAGGATTTACAATGGCTGTCTGTTGCTATTTCTTTGTCCTGCACCATTAAAACTGAGGCTGTAAGTCACAAGGATGTCCGGATTTCCCCTCTGGCACCTTTATCCGCAGTAAGTCTTCGCTGGGCGAGGGTGTGGACAGGTGCTCTCCTCAACGATTCTCAACCTGCTGTTAGAGGGCTCACAAGCTGGCTTCTAAATAGACCCAGGGATGATTAAAGACTTACCCTCCATAGCATTTTCTCATTTCTCCCAACTAAACTAGAAATGAATAGAAAGAAAGATAAACCTGGATTAGAAAAAGAAACAAGTATTATTTGTGCATGTGCACATACGTAAATCATCTTCTTTGCTCCAAATGGTCACCTATTTGTTATCTAGAAAATGCAGAAAATGTAGTTAGAATTCTCACACATTCTGCACATTAGAGAGGCCCAAACAACAAAGAGAACAAAACGTCTGCATCTTGCATAACACCTTCCGATTAAGGAAGCTCCACTTGTCCTTCCACTTTTGGGTCCTTGCCCTTCAAGGCCATTAGCCCAACTGATGCTGATGCATCAAAAGGAAGCAAAGAAGCCCCAAGTACCACGTTCTCTGCCTTGAGCTAGTTGTCAAGTGCTACAGGCTTACAAAGGAAAAAATATCTTCCTGACCCCTACAGTGTTGAGTGTATCTTCTAAAGCATGAGATTTGATTACTCTTATTTCTCCAAGTAGACTCACTGGCACAGTCTGTCAGAAAAGGAGTCGAGCTCATTTTCTGTTTAAAGAGCCAGGCAAGATTTTTAAAGCTGTGACTTGTGCAGGGTAATTATATTCTGAGTCATGTAGCCCTGTTTTCCTACCTTTCCTGCTTGTTGTCTATGTTGACTGACTTTGCTTATTGATCCACATAAGCGCTGTCTTGGGGGCCATAAAGTATTGTGTATGCACAAGAAATGTAGAGCAACATTTTGGACAAAAAACTTTCTACATTTTGTCCTATTATCAGCTATAATATATCGGGGTTAGGAGAACAGAAATTCTTAGAACTTCTTCCCTCTCAATCCATGGTTTAACATGAAAAACATGTATATAAATGGCTTTGCAAATCCTACAGGACTATACGAATAGTCTGGGCTCACTGGAATATGTTTGGTGCTTAATAAGTGCTAGTGCCTTTGATTGGTGATATAATTAGTATTATATGCACAATGCTCTTTAACTGAGAGATCTGGGATTCTAGCAAAACCTCACCAAATTGGCAAACTCTTTCACCAGGAAAATTATTTATAGGCTATTCAGTAATTTCTTTCAAAACCACCCCTTCCAGGTTTTTATCCAGTTTCTCCCTGAATTCATTCTAAAAGAGGAAGCTTATTACTTTTTGAGGCAACTAGTAAAGTTGATGACATTCATCAGTCATTACTAGGTTCTTTCATACATTGAGCCAAATCTGCTTTACTTTTACTTCTATGACTGCCTCTGACCCTACAAAGTTATAAGCAATGAGCTTCTCCCATTATACTCTATGTTATTATATGTTCAGAGCCATATCACCTATATCTCATATATTTGCATAACATATTACAGCTTAAACAATGCACCTACGTAAATGATCTTTCACCTGCAGGAGGATCTCATGGAGGGGATGGTATTGATTATACCAGTTTTATAGGTAAAGAAACTGGGCTTTAAAGGGGCAAAATAGTTCTGTCCAAAGCTACTTAATTCTCACATAAAACAACAGGGGTTCAAATCTAATCTTCCTGACTCCACTTCTGTAACAGTGGAGAATTTCTGGACCTTTCACTAGCATTGCTCCTGTTTCTTGGATGGTACCTACCACTTCTCACCTGCTTATGATGAGGCTTACAAAACCAAACACTTATTGGTACAGAATTTAGAGAGGTGATCACTACCCTGCCTGAATCGAGAATGGCATTATTTAGTCATTCCAAGGTCACATTGCCTTCCATAGAATCCCTTCACATTGTTGACTCATGCTGAACCTATAATTAACTTAGAGCTGGCTGTCATGCAATTACTAACAATTCATGTCTCTTTTTTGCTGAAATTGCATAATTAATTTTGAAATATAAATTCCCACCAAATACATTTACTTTGTTCTCCCAGTATTTCTAGAATTTTTAAAAATTTAGTTCTGTGTTTTTAGGTCATGCTAGAATTGAAATGACAGGCTTTTTAACTGACACAAACAGTCAGAGTATTTTCCAATGGCTTGCAAATTTATCTCCCTTCTCATAGTTAATGTTTGTTCTCACTAAACCTCAGTGAGCAAGAACAAATGGTGTATTTTATTTTATGAAGACTTTCCAGTGTGCTAAATAAAATGTTGCAAAATTTTAAGGACTGTAAGTAGTCAATGATAGAGATGTATTTGATTAGCAGCATTTTTCCCACTTCAGTGCTCAGGCTTCTAGCTACTCTGCTTATACATAGAATGACCTGGTAGATGAAAATCCATACATGAGATAGCAATGAAAAAATTATAATCCAGGTTATGATAAGTAATAGTATATAAAAAATAAATGCCTTCTACTCAAAAGAATTCATTATTGTTTATTACTGGACTCACATTTTGAGAAGCAATTGGAATCAATGGAAGGAGCCCAATACTTGGTTTCAAAGTTCATAAGTGATATGAGATAGCTGTGGTATAAAAGGAAACATGTTTTTCATTAGCTGGGCTGTTTTATGTTATTGTCTTTATTTAAATTCTGTTTTCTCCTATTTTAATTGAAATTATTTTTTGAGCACATTCGGTCTGTTTCATTCAGCTCTGCTAAGTTATATTGAGCTTAATACTGGACTTGGTTGGTGAGCACCCTTCCAGGGTCTGGCCTAGGACAGGCTGTGGAAATGGGAGTGAGCCGGTCATACAGGGAACTGAAACTCAAGGGAGCATTGAGGCCATCTGGGCAATGGCCTATCTCCTCCTGGACAATCTCCTCTCTGGAGATTCCCCTAAAACCTGGGGAGCTGTAGATTTAGTTTCACAAAGAGAGGACATTTTCTATGTGAAATTAAACTACAGAGGTAAACTTTTGGGAAATTATAACAAATCATCCATGAATCATAACCAGGGTTTAGAATCTAGTCTGTGCTCACTTTTGACTATTCTAGAATTCCTTCATTCGATTGCCTAGAGCTACGGTGAGCACCTGATCATGAGTACTGAGTCCAACCTTCTTTCTGAGGCGTGGCCGTTGCCTGCTGCCTTGGTTTAGTGCCAGGGCTCTCCTGCCTGGGATCCTTTCCGAGGAGATGGGTAAACCCTAAGGTGCACAGATACCCTCTTCTCTTTTTCTTTCTTTTTAAAAATTAATAATATACTTTTAATATAATATAAAATGTATTATACTGCATTATATGTATAACCTTGCAAGTCTGTCTCTTCCTTTAAAGTTTTTTTAAAAATTTGTTTATTGTTGAAAGTATTACAGATGCCCCCCTTTTTTAACTTCTTATAAAGAGCTAACTGGATGGGCAGCATACAAGAGAAACAAAGCCTGTGAAGGCTGTGAATCCTCAATAGGAGGAAATTAACTCTGACTAATGACTGGTGTTGAGCACAAGTTTTGGGAACACCCAAGAGTCTGTTGGTTAATAACACCCAGTGCTTTCCTTCGTTACCAGGGTGGTAAGGCTCTCTGTGCTAAAGGGGGAACACTGACTCTGCATGTGAAGTGCATCAGGATGTTTGAAAGTAGCATTTTCCTAAAATTCAGAAGATTTTGCTCAATAGGTGGTTTGGACATACGCCAGTCCTTTCACGTAGCCACTCCAGAGTAGCAGGCTGACTCTAGCCCAGCTCCAGATGCACAGTGATGGCTCCATTATATTTCTTGCATCACCTAACACATCCCATAGGAAAACTTGACATATCAACCATGTGATAAATCATCCTAAACCTGAAATGTCATATCTCTCCAGAAAAGCTCAATACCACATAATTCTCTACTGGACCATTCATCACTTCTTGGCCACTGTCTTTGAGAGATTAGGTTCTAAGGAACAGAAGATGTGGTATCATTTTAAAACATAGAAAAAGTTCTGTATCAGAAAAACTATTACCATAAAGGAGATCATTCAGATAGAAAAGTTCAGAAACAGTTTCAAGGTTGTGTCATGAACATCATGCAAAAGTGAATGTTGCGTTGCATACCCAGGTGAGCTGTGATAGCTGATAACTTTCTCAAGGAATCGCATCTCTTTTGGTTTAATGAGAACTTACAGTCATGCCAATAGTTGTTGTTTTAATACAGTTAGTATATGCACATTTCTAAAGATATTGCCATTGGAATAAACTATAATTGCAAAACTGAGCTGGTAAATTTCAGAGTAATGATCCATCAGAATAAGCATGGATTTTAGATATCGTCACCCCTAAGTCCTTATTTTCTCAGTAAGTAAATCGCCACAAAGTTGTGAAATGACTGTTGAGAATTATGAAATCTATGAATAGCAAAACTAGAACTTAAATCAAGTCTCCTTAATTACTCATGTATAGATTTGAGACCTCAGGAGAGGATGTCAGATCCCCTGGTGGCATTTATATGATATCTTCAGAGCATGAGCTTTGAAGCCAGTTAGACTTGTTTTTCATATTGGCCTTGCTGCTTACTATAGATATTATCTGATAAGCTGTTTAAACTCTCTAAGCTCTGGTTTCCTCACATCAATATGTTCTAGAGATACAGAAATAAAAATGCCCATCCTAGAGTGATGTTTCAAGAAATACAGGAGAATGACTCTACAGTACCGACCTTCAGGTTTTTCTTTCTCTTTACTTTTTTTCTATTCCCAGATTACATACATTTAATAAACAAACAAAATCCACATTCGAAGTTAGCACATATTCTCAGAAGTAAGTCTAATATTTATTTATTTATTTATTTATTTATTTATTTACTTATCCATTCAACAATTACTTAATGTTCATAAATATTATAATCTAAGGAGACATGGCCTCAGCATTTCTGATGCTTACAGTCCAGTGGGAGTGGCACTTCTTAGCACCCACACCTGAATCACCCACATCTCTCCTAAGGTCCTTTAATCTATTTTGCTCGAGAGAGAGAGAGAAAAAGAAGTTTTCTATATATGCTCAGGAGTAATTTTTATGATAAAATTGAATTTCCTAAATTCAGTGTCTGATATGAGCAATTAATTTTATGCTATTGAATATAGATTTATATGCATTTGAAATTAGAGAAATAGAAACAATAAAAATAAAATATATTCATATTTTGGTTAAATGTCAAAATGCAAAGTTCTCTTTTGGAAGCATTGACAAAAATGTTCTCATATTGTCTCTGAGAATATCCTATCTGAAGATCTTACAGATGAGTTTTAATATGGTTTACTATGAAGGTAACATAAGGATTTTCATGCATGTGAGTTTAAGTAAAAGGTATTTTGTATTAACAAATTAAGATATTAGTGTAAATTTAATTTCCTGTCCCACAGGACCTTTACACAGTTGTAGTTTGCTGTTGTTGATATTTATGGAAGTCATTAACGTAAACAGCGAGGGAGAAAATATTCACTTTAAATAAGGCATCATAATGACAACCATGATCAATACGTACCACAGAACATTTGTTTCTGGGAAGTTTTATTGGCATTAGAAGCTTTGATTATCACAGTTGCCCAATTACAAAGCAAGCAGGTATAAAATTCAGGGAATAAAGAGTGTTTATGCACACATATTTCTTTTTATTTTACAATATTACCCTCCGTTTATATTCCCAAGATAGTGACAAAATCACAAGTCACTTAAAAAATCTCTGCCTCTGATACAGGAAAATTTAATCTGAGTTTTTAAATGTACCTGTGTTTCACAAGAGAACCATAGTCTTTATTTTTGTGTTTTATTTCTGAAAACATTTCTATTGTTATTTCCCTAGTAAAAATTAAGAATTTTTCCTTTAAATATATTCCAATTAAACTATACTATACAATGATATTTATGAAATCCATCTTAAAAGCATTTATATATGTACTTTTTAACAATAAAAATAATCTCTTTGGAGTTGAATAGATTTAGATTCAAATTCCTGCTTCTTCATATACTACTGCTGAGACCTGGGGAATATTACTAAATCTCTCTGAGCCTCACTTTCCTCAAATTAAAGTGGGTTGATATTTAATGATATTCTTATGATGTTTAAACTATCAGAAGTATGACTTAAAGCATAGAAAAATGCCTTGCACACATAACAAGGTTAACTAAATGGCAGTCATTAGCTCTTGGATTTATTGTCAATAGCATATTTAGTAAGTCCACAAGCCTGTTTATCTACAGAAAAGGTCAGTCAAGGAAAAGACTGAGAATATAATATTGTCAATCCATTGAAAACTCTCTGTATAAACATCATTAATTAACATTTTGCTTAAAGTTGTGGTGAAAGTAATAGAACACAAAAGAGCATTGGAGAAAATCATAACTACTAGAAAGAAGAAAAATTTAACATTGTGGACAGATAACAGGGTTATATAAATAGAAAGCTCTACAGCAGTACTGTCCAATAGAACATTGGCAATGATGGAAAGATGGAAGTTCAAACAGTCACAAGGCACAGTGTGAGTTCAGCTAGTGGGTGTCCAAAGCAATAGCTGTTAACCACATGTGACTATTAAGCATTTGAAATGTAGCATGTGTGACCAGCAGATTGAAAATTTAATTTAATATTAATTAATTTAAATACCAAATGTAGAGAGTGGCTACTATATTGGACAACGAAGTCCTAGGGAATTACTTAAAATTGCTTAGGATTAAAAGGACCATCTAGCCATATGGCAGATACAATATGGATATTTATTAAATGACTTTTTTCATACACCATCATTAAGGAACTGAAATTATAATTGGAAGTTTATTTATTATTTTATTAAAATATTCAAAACTTATCTATTATAAACTAAAAAAATAAATAATTCTCTTAGAACTATTAAAAATCTTTTAAACTTAGCTGAGAGTTTTGAGAGATTTGAATAAATGAAGAGAAATGTGTATCTGCATGAGAAGACTGAATATTCTAAATATGCCTGCTTAAGATGATTTCAATCAAAAGGGCAAAGAGATCATCTTGGGACTTAATTAATTTTTTTAAAGTTCATTTATTGTAGACTTGTACTTTGCATTACCTTGTGCCTTTCTCTGCAGGAAGATTATAAGATCCCACACTTCTGAACTCAGACCTTGCCTTATATCTGGATTTGGACAGTGAAATATGGGTGCAGAGAGCATTCTAGAAACCAGCTATGTTTCTTTTTCCTGAGCGCTGAAATCTGTGATGTTCCAGAGTAAAAACAGACAAAACAGATGCAACCAACCCTGGACATACATATGGTGTGAGCAAGAAATGAACATTGGCTGTTGTACACCTCTGAAATTGATAGAACTATCTATCGCTATTTCCTTTGTATTTATCCATTTTAGTTCATATTAAAATACATTCTAAAACTTCAAATATCATACCAATCTGGTATTGGTATGTTGCACAACAGATTGGTTATAGGAAATGAATGTACATTTTAAGCAGACCACAGAATGAATAAAGAATGGATACTTATTAGGTAAATTGTGTTTAATATAAGAAATCTGGGAAAATATGTCAATTTGGGAATCAATTCACACAAAGTTAAATTTACTAAAGACAAAAAATTAAGTCTCAATAATGAATCTAAAAAGGAAATAAAAGCAGAAGAAACTCAGTACTTGGATTTAGTCAGCAAAAGTAATGCTAGATAATAACAGGTAGTAGGCTGAAGAAGCTAAAAGACTAAGTCATCATTGCTTTCATCTGGGAATGATGGGCCTGACCCTATTAGATAACCTTAAAATTCCTGGAGGGAAAGCCTTAACAGATGTTAACAGTGAGAGGGAATACCTAGGGGAAGATTTAACATTTGCCAAAGGTACTATAACAGGAGACTTGAACTGCATTTGTTTATTTAATATTGGTAAATGCTGGGTAAGTGTTATTATTTTCATGGTATAATTGATGTGATGAGATTCAGAATATTAGATAGTGGCATAAGTAATATTGGAAGCTCAGTATGCCATGATTTTGAAAGGCATACTTTTGGACCCATACCGTAATGCATCTACAGCCTGTATTATATTGAGAGGGACCAAAGGTGAATGTTCTCAGCACACTTTTACATAATGTCATTTGACTATAAGAGATTGGGTATAAAGTTTATTGGAAAGTCTTTAGTGCTTTATGGAATTATAATGAGTGGATTACTGTTCTATTTTGTATGGACAGTCATCTAGACACAGAACACAATAGTCCAGATTACATGCCCTTTGGTAAATTCAGAGAGACAACTTTGTCATCAAGGTGGGAGGCAAGCTGGATGAATGCACAGATTGCCCTCTAAGCCTGTCCTCTCAAAACAGTAAGATGTATTATGGAATTAGGATAGAACCTGTCACTATGAAAAAAAAAAAGATTAAAACCTGTAGATCCTTGAAAAGAAGCTTAAGAATTTAAGTTACAGTAAAACTATGCATGGCTCTTTGAAGGCATTAAGCTGCAGAAGAGTATGCTGATAAAAAATACAAAATGGGGGAACCAGGTGTACACAAGGAGATTGAAATGCCAGTTATAGGAACAAATGACTTCAAAAGGGATTAAATTAAGATGTAAAAAGCAGAGGGATTTGTGCTGCTCAGGTTGTTGATAGAAGTTATGAAAGTTTTCTTCACTAATTTGCCAGCCTGAATGTAGTTTAAGCTGTTATGGGCAAACTGGATACTAATAATCACTGTTTGTTGGAATGGTAGCTCAGATGTTGATGAATGATTTCTGTATCAGTAAATACCCAGGAGATTCTCAAGTTCCATTCCCTTGTTGGTCTGAAAAAAGGTTGGCAATTGGCTAAGCTTTCTTTAGTTGCTACTATGCATGCTTAATATTTATACACAGATTTGCCAAAAAATATTGCCAGAAAAAAAATCAAATCAAAGCTATTGGGCTGCAGAATAATAAAAGTTAAAGAATCACACCTTAGTGCAATTAATATTTGTGGAGTACTGATTATATACTAAGCACTAGAGTAATTGTTAGGCAACAATAATTCCTGCCCTTGTTGATCTTGGGGTCTAGTTTTATCAAATAACCAGATACATAAATGTAAGACTGCAACCATGGCAAAGACAGTGAAGAAGAGCTAAAGAGTGCTTATAGGAAAATTTAAAATTGACCTTACCAGGTGATCAGGGAAGGTGTCCCTAATGAAATAACTTTCATTCTTGGATCTCCTGAAGGGTGAGCTGGTGTTGACTAAGAGAAAGAGGATGGGAAGAGTTTTCTCACCAGGGGGTATGCTATGTGCCAAGGTTTCTGGAGGCAGCAGGGAGCAAGAGAGTAGAAGGCTTAGTATAGAAAGAGGCTAGAGCCTGGCTGGCGTGGCTCAGGGGTTGAGCATCTACCTAGGATCCAGGAGACTGCAGTTCCAATCCTGGTCAGGGCACATGCCTGGGTTGCTGGCTCGATCCCCAGCAGGGGGCATGCAGGAGGCAGCCCATCAATGACTCTCTCATCATTGATGTTTCTCTCTCTCTCTTCCTCTCTCTGAAATCAATAAATAAAATATATAAAAAAAGAAAGAGGCTAGAGACTAGGTAGACCAGACAATGCCAGGGCCATATTTTTGAGTTATACTGCCCAACATGGTTGCCACTAGGTAATGTGGTTGTTTAAATTTGGATTTAAAGTGATTGAAATGAAATTAATTAAGAATTTTTTTCCACAGTTGAACTAGCCACATTTTAAGTGCTCAGTTGCCACTTGTGGCTAGTGGTTACCATAACGGAAAGTTCAGAGGACATTTCCATTATTGCAGAAAGTTGTACTGGACTGCACTGTGTTGGAAATTTAGTTTTTTTCTAAGAGCGACAGGAAGTCACAGAAGGATTTTCTTCAACATTGAGGTATGGCGTGATATGATCAGAAGAACCATTTTGAGAATAACTTGATGGCTATAAAATGGGGATTAGTTTGGCTAGGGTAAAGCACATTGTATTTTAGTAGGCCACATAAAAGGCTACTGTAGAACTAGGAGGTTATAATAGATGCAGATGAGAGAAGTGGACAGAATTGTATGAATTGAGAAGCTAAAATAGACAGGAATTAGTGATAAATTAAATTTGGGAACTGCAGGTGAGATTTTTGGGTTTCGAAGTTTCCTGATGGTGATCCCATTCATTGACAGGAGAAACAGTGGACCAGGGTCTGATCTACAGAGTGGGGGCTTGGTTTGAGGTTCCTGGACAATCCAAGATGTCAAGAAGCAATGAGATATAAACCTTCCGTTCATACTCCTCAAACTTCATACTTCTCAGCCATCCCACAACTTGTTCCTTTTAACAGACTATTCAGCTTAGAGTAAAGCTCTGAGGTATTATAGAGTTAAATTTAGGTCACACTCCCTACAAGAAATGGATATTTAATTGACTGGAAAGGTAGCAGACTCATACTTTGAGTGCCAAATGGGACACCATGGATCCCACAATGCACTTCCATCATTTTCTGGATATGAAGAAAAAGTGCTGGAGAGTCTCCATCATTTGTTGGTTAATGGCAGAGAAAGTTCTGTTTTTGCAACTAATTTTTTTCTGCTTACACCATGTTACTTCCCCAGGGTGAGAAAAGTAAGACTTGTCTGGTCTAAAACTTTTGTAGTAAGCAGTTGTATGAGAAATATCTATGGGATTGCCTAGCCCAAAGGCAGGCAGTGTAGAAGTCTGCTTTGTAATGAAAGAGAGAAAGATGCTCACTAGGTTTCTTGGCACAACTTTAAAGTCATATTTCTTCAACATTTCTTGATACTATAGCAGTATATTTTGATGCTATCTGTGAGTTGCTCAAAGAATTTTAAAGCAGTTTTAAATTTCCTTAGCCACAAAGAACTTGTCAAAGACTGCTGAACAACTATGAAAATGTGAAAACACTCCTGGTGAATATAAAAAGCTCACCAATTTGGAACAGGTTTCAAAAGAAAAAATCCAGCATTTCCCGTTGAGGTAATATATACTTCCTGCCATTTCATTCTGTTCACTCATTCTATTACTCTATTTATTATTTCCATCTGCTTAGGTATATTCTAAATTTCCATTGGATCCCAATACGTATTTTGTTAGTGTGAGTATAAAATAAAATTTACTAGCCTGAATAACTAATTCATTACAAATATAATTAAGGAATATTAATCATATATAAAACAAATTTTTGCAAACTTAAAGGGAGATGATCCACACTCAATTTAAGGCAAACATTTTCACTTTAAAATATCTTGGGGGGGTTTATTCCTATTTTTATAGGAAACAGAATCATGAGTGTATATTAAAACAAAACAAAATCTAGACTAATCCTTTCATTTATGTAAGTACCCAAAGCATTTGGTGCTTTTTTTTTCCCTAAATAATCTGCTTAACAATCTGGTGACATACAAAAACAATGCCACTTCTTTTAAATACTAAAAATATAAAATGTGGACAAAGTGAGTTTGTAATATCTGATAAGAAATTAGTTGATAACAGCTGGGAGAAGAGCTAATGGTTCCTATTCAATATTAACCAATTAAGCATAACTATAGAAACACATATCATGCCATTGGCACTGTAAATATATGTATATCCTGTGACTTAATATTAATCTACAGCCATAAATATTTTATTAACATTTAGGATTCTTGAAATATATGATCACTCACTGTTAATGTTAACCTGATTGAGACTGACTGCTATGCCTTAGGTGTTGACAAACTAGAGTTCATCCCCAAATATTTTATTTATAACAAATATCAGTGCTAGAATTCATGTGTTTGTTTCAACTACTACATTAAGAGATAATTTGAAATTTTCAGAAATTAAACTTTGAAAAATAATTTCAACCTTAACAAGACAGATAAATTTAGAAGTGATAGTTCTTATTTCTTATTCTCAGCATGGCAGACATTACTGATCACCCTTCCCCCTGCAAAAAAAAGAGCATTCAGTTCTTGGAATATAAGATAATAAATACTATATCCTGTTATTTTCATTATATAGTTTCCAAATTTGATGTAAATGAGAAAAAATGTACTAATGGAAGTCACTATTATATCAATTTTATACATACTTGACCTTTACAAAAGTAACATGCTTTGAAAAGTAGAAATGTACCCCACTAAGTAATAGGCATTAGTCATTAATATTAACTCAATTTTCAGATAAATAATAAATCTCTTCTGATTTTATAGCTAGGAGTTAATCTAGTAGGGTGGTTATCATCAATTCCAAGCCTTTTGGGGTTTTTCATTGTTCTATTCAAATGAAAAGTATTATGCCAGCTTTTGTTACCACCCAATTAATTCTCAAAACCAATTAAGATAAAATCATACATAATAATCTCCTACTTATTACTAAGTGTATAAAATTTGCCTCCATCACTTAGTTCTTTTGACCCACCGTTGACAACTCCTGATGAGTGGAGCTCCAGTAGTCTTTACTTCTTTGCTTCTTTGCTTATTAGCATTAACAGACATTGGGAAAGAGACACCCACTTCAGCCTGCTAATTCATATCGACGTTGCACATTCTCTGTAATTTGAATAGCTCCATAATTGAGTGTCTTTGAAGATCTGACTTCACATTATTTGGTTTTTTAACATCACTCTCGCTTGAGAACAACATGACACTAACCCAATGTGATGTGATTAACCTGGCTGTTGGCTGGTTATCACTCTCATTCATATAAATCTGAGAAAGAAACCTAAATATTAGAAATAACATTTTTGTGTAAAAGGTGGTAAAATCAAGTGTGTAAATTATATTTCTGAATGATTTTGATTTGGACAGTAGACTATTGTGTTTCTCACTCTGGATAACATTCTACACATTTTTAGACACTCATTCAAGCATTTTTTTTTTTTTTAACTGTAGAGTATTATAGAATTAGAAAAAAATGTTCTAAATTGTATTTGATTTTTATATTTTTTCCATAAACATAATTTAGCATTATTGCTGCAACATCATTGTGAAATTTAGTGCTGAGATATTTTTGCCCTCTGGATTGAAAAATAATTCATAAAGTCTATTTCAGGAAATTAACAGCATTCAAATGTATTTTTATACTTCACCAATATAAATAAATCCAGTTAAAGTATTTTAAAGAAATATATATTTTAAAAATTAAAAATTAATGAATAGGTGTTCTTGCAAAACTCTGGGGTTAAACCATAAATTTTATTAACTCCATGAAATTAATTTGTTTGCCTAACATATAAAATGGCAAAAAATTAATTCATTTTATATCCATACTCATACTGCTTCACTAATGAGATATTTTTGAGTTCTGATTAGATGTGCATATCCCATGTATCTAATAGACTTTTCCCAGTGACAGTAGCAATAGTCTAAATCAGTGATTTCAAACCATGATTTTAATAGGAAATGGGAACATTTTTTGTAATTTTGTGAAAGAGGTTGGTTTGAGATACACTAAAGGAGATTTATGAAGTGAAAAAACATAGATATGCCTTAACTTCAATATGTCTTCTTTGAAGCTATTACATATTTTCTTCATATTGCATACATACTATTCTCATAATTTTAATATTATACTTAGCAATAAAAATATTTGTTTATCAAATGATGAAGAACTGCAATTCTTGTTCTAGCCCTGCAATTTTAATACCACAGGTAAATTTTGATTAGATGTCAATGTCTCTAGTCACCAATCATGTAAGGATTGAAGGACCAGGGAGCAAAATTGGTTAAGAAATTAGTCAAGGACCGGAGGCAGAGTAAAGTCACCCAGTCTTGGAATTAATAGGACATGCAGTTAAAGAACAGGTTAAAATAGCAGAACCTAGGGATGAAAGACAGCCTCCATTTTATCAAATATTTAGAATAGGAAGGTGTTTGCTTAAAAATTAAAAATTAAGTATGGTTGAAGGAGATGAGGACGGTAGGGGGGGATATTTAAAATGTAAAGGTGTTTTGGGGCAATCTTACTCTCAGGTAATAAACTACTTTCTTTACTTTATGCAAATGCTGGTACTTGTTTTAAAAATGTATATTCTGCTAGACTGATGAATTCATCTCAATTGGATAAATAAAAGAAATGAGTCAGGTAGATTATACTGTTTTTTACTGAATCTGTCAACTGCCCTCAAGGTCTTGAATTGATAAGTAGAAAGTTAAACAGCTTAAAAGAAATTCAGGTATTGTTTCTTAACACAAAGTGAAGGTAAAATATAAAACAGAATGTCAATGATATCAACAGAAACAACAATCATAAAGCAATTTGAGATAGCTGGGAATGAATTCTGGAATAGAAATCTGCAGCCCTAAGTTGCTAGGGAACTCGATCATAATGGTGACTTCTATCTACATTTGATTTAACTTTGATCAACTTAGAAGAGGCATATTTTTAAAGTAAATTGTATCTGTATTTGCAGCCAATTTTTCACCTGGAAACATTTCACTTACAAAGACATTAATACATTTTAAAAAAATGTATTTGATAAGAAAATGACCCTGGAGGTTTTGTTTCCTCTACGGAGTAAGAACACACATGTCTATGCCCACAGTTGGCATTTTTTAAAGCCTTCTGATTTACCATTGGAAATGAAGGAATAACTCTTTCTATGGTTTGGTTTCATAATTTTGATATTTTATTGGCTCCACTTTAACTAAAAAAGATTGAGAGTTCAATACTCAAGGGAGATGCTGAAAAAAAATCACCCCTTTGGTAATGCTGCTTTATCTACATTATAGAATTCTGGACATTATAATAATAAAGTATATTTAATAAATTTCTTACTGTGTGTGTTTTAGGTTGTTTTTCTGTGCTAAAGGAGAGTTTGAAAATTCCCATTTCCGTCATACTCAACTGGCAGACAGTAGTGCCTGATATTAACAATAGTGTTTTCAACTGCATGCTTTTGGGGAGGTAACAACAGAGTCAAACATTCATTCATTAAACCTTCACTGGGCATCTACCAGGACCTAGATCTCTTAAGCTATGAGCTACAGGAGAGTAGGCACTGTGCTAATTCACTTTTTTTCTTCTTCTATTAGATTTTGTTTTATTACTTTATTTTTTCTTATTTATTTTCATCACCATCTCCTATAATCTCTTCCATCTCCACGCCCCCTACAATCACCACATTGTTGTCTGTGTTCATGAGTTCTTCCTCTTTTTTTTCTTTTTTGCTCAATCCTTCCACTCCTCCCCCCAACACCACCCATGCCCCAGAAATTTAAACAGATATGGTGTCAAGAAATAAACCCTGACACATATGCAAGTCTTGAATGTTGTAGAAATGGTTTTGTATTCTGAACTTGGAAAATGGCCTTTATTCTTTAGGAATTAGGGGTTACAGAAGGATTCTGTAAGCAGCTGTGCTAACATTTACCATGTGAAGGATGGATGCAATGTGTTGTCCCCAACACAGAAATGTTAGTTAGGAAACATTGGCATTATCTTGGTAGAGGTAAATAACATTGTGAACAAGTAGCCAAAGTGAAAGTGGTGAAGACAGATTTGAGAAATATTTTTTTAAAAATTGACAAGATTGAGTAACCATCCTCTTTTACCTGGCTTTGGGGAATGAACATCCTTCCAATCTTGGTCCTCTTTGGGCACACAGTGATGACTCTAAGTTCTCTCTCTAGCTCAGATCTCACTTCTGAGATCTAAGACTTATGAACACCTTCTTTCTTCACTTGTGTGTTTCAATGGAATCTCTATGATAAATGATTCTTTCCTGTGTTCCTTGTCTTAGAATGTAGCTCTATCATCTGACTGGAGTCTCAAGTCAGAAATTAAAAACACCTTAAAATATTATTCTTGCTTTGTTGTATCTAATTTATTATGTCTTTACCTTTCTCTTCTCCTCCTGGAGCCACCCCAGTCTAGGACTCCATCACCTTTCACCTGAATTATTGCAGGAGTTTCTTAATTGGGTTTTCCCACATCTATTCCTAGTTACTGCTCAATCAAATCTCTGTAATGCAGTTGCCCTAATCTTTTCAAAACGCAATTCTGATGTGTTTTCTTCTCAACTTGAATTTTTTACTGACTTTATTATTTTATGATAAACTTTGGCATCCTTAATATGATCTTTAACATTTTCCGCAATCTGGCTTCTGTCAAACTCTTCTGCCCCATCTTAGGCCACTCTATCTTTTGCTTTTTATTGCTCTGCTAAACTGGATGTACTTCAGTGTCTCCAGAAATTTATATGTCCTCCGCCTCAGGACATTTTCACATGCCACTTCCTCTACCTAGAATGCCCTTCTCTCCTTCAAACATTAATTCATCAGGACTTACCCCCACCCCATTAGAGAGATGATACACATCTCCTGTAACATTTCATAGTTTCTAATGTATTTTGATTTATAGAACTGATTATAGTTTATACATTGGTGTAATTTCTCCATTAATGTCTGGCTTCCTCACTAGATTAAAGGCAAGGTACATGTTTTTTGTTCAGTGAAATATCTTTAGATCCTGATATAATGAATAGTATATGATATATTACTTTAGTGAAAATTTGCCAATTGAATAAATGGATGCCAATGATCAATTAGAAGGAATAGAGTAAGCAAAAATTTCAATATATGCCAAAAAAGTCTCAAAAACAGAGCATACTTTCAGACTCATCTGTACATGTGCTCACTAAGTCAAATATATATCTATGAATTATAATTAAAGTTGAAAGCACTTTTTGACAAATGCCTGGAAAATGAAGAATAAGCCATATTGAAATGTCAAGAATTCTTTGACCTGTCTTTGAGTTATGCTTCAGAAAACCATGCTAATCAGAGAATACCTTGGACTTCATTATAAAAAAGAAATAATACAGAGCTTTGGGAGATTCTACTATATCTAAATCCAATATGTGGTTTTAAGAAATTGCTCTAAAGAGTTTTTGAAAGGTTACCACATGGAGGCCAGGTAATTGGTGAAATAAAATACTATCAAGAATGCAATAAAAATTGTTCTGTTGACCTTCTTGAATCTATTACTCATGGAATACTCAGTGAATCTTGTTAAAGGCCTTTGAGAGGAAAACTTTCTTTTATAAATTCATTTACTAACGGCCTCTCCCAGTAGGGTAACACAATAAAATTATACCCTGGGAATTCAACTTAGACTGAATTGAAAAGAACCAGAGACCTGGTCTCTCACCAACTGCTTTATGATTGGGAAAATGAGAAGGGCCTAAACACTAGGAAATTTATATTCCATCCGGCTCTCACATTTTGTATTTATGTTTGTTTTAAATAGAGGCATGGTTTTCTTTTCCATGTGAAGGTACAGATGGGAACTAAAACACAAGGAAAATGACAATTTCAAAATAGATAATAGTTTATTAACTAAAAAAATGTCACAAGGCACCTACACTTAATGCCAAACGAATTGACCTTATAAAGATTATTATATGAGTGCAGAAAATGGGGAGACCAGCCAGGGTGTGGTAGTTATGAATATTATTACAAAGAAGGTTAGTTTGGGCAAGGGCTAATAAAATTAGTAAAAATAGTAAATACTGTGTCTCTTCTTCAGTTAGAAATTTCTGGCAAATATTTGCTTATAACTTTACTTTAGCTTGTATCCTGTCTTACTACAAAATTATTAGCACAATTACATAAATAAATAAAAACATTTATCAATAGTACGGTGAAAATATACTCTAGAGGAATATTCTTAATAAGCTTTCAGAAAAATATCAAATGCCATTTTTCTGGGGTGCCTAAGTGAGATCAGGAGGCTATTCCTCCAGAGTCTCTTCATAAGTGGATTCCTGGGGTGGGGCAGCCACTCAACCACCCCAAGAGATATCTCTAAAGGGCATGTCCAAGAGAGACAAAAAAGTGACCTTTTATTAGCAGTAAAAACCTGTTAAATTGCACTTGGTTTTATTCAGAAACCCTGTCCTAAAACTTAGAAGTTACATTCACTGGAATCAGAGACCAGAGACTGGGGTCAGAGCCAGAGAGCATTTGCTCCAATCTCTGTAGATGAGGCAGCGTGACCGAGCTGCGTGCAGTGGACTTTCTTAGGCCTGAACATTCCAGTTCCAGCTGCCCCCACATGAGTAAACTCAAGGAGAAATAAATGTCCCAGGTGAGCCTGGGTTCTTAGTGCCAAGAGAATCAAAGAATCATGGAAGGAGAAAGAAGTCTTTTCTGTGCTTGAAAATATCATCCCAGACACTGGAGGTTGGCTCCCTAGCTAATTGGGCCTCTAGGATCTAAGTAGTCTCTGTCAAGACTTCTCCAGAGGGGCTGCTGGTGGAACTAAGCAGAGGGCCTTCCCCTGAGAAGCCTCTTGCCCTAGCAAGGAGATAGGTAGCAAAGTGACTATGGAAATGATTAGTATTATGAGGCTAAGACACAGGAAATCAACTTTATCTAATGGAAATCCAGGAACAGCTTTGACCAAACTCATCTCCAAATTTACTTAGTTCAAATAGCAGTGAAGGGCACATTTATGGCATGTTGTGTTTGGGGAAAACTGAATTAGAGGCTCCTGTCATAGTCAAAAGGGCTGAATAGAAGGGGGCCCAGGTTACAAGCAGCCTCAAAACATTTAATAACCGGTTCTTTTAGAAGTCACTTCTAAAAATGACAATATTTGTAAATCATTTTTCAAGAAGCTGAAGTAATAAATATGAATTCAAACTTTTAATGTAAAATGAAGGAAATGTTAGAAAATGGCATGTTTATGAATTCTCTACAGAAAGCCATTATTCTTTTGGCACTAATCTTGCCTCACCCCCTATGTGCCATATACTATCTTTTTATGAAATTATCAAACCTATCACAAAGTAGATGGAAACCCTGAATGTAAAAAAAATGAAAAACTGCCAAAATTTTTAAGAGAAAAGGATCCTCATTACCTAAAAAAATTAATTATAATATTTAAATTGTTGATAACAGTGGAGATAAAAAGATGCTACTTTCGTTTATTCAGAGCTGCCAAAACTATATGGGAGACATTGATTTAAAAAAAAATAACTACATTTGCAATTTAAATAACACAAAATATTTCATTTTTAGCTGTTCTCCTTTTATTTCTTGGGCAAATTCATTCCTCTTTCAGCTTGGCTGGGCTGATTGCTCGCCTTCATAATATACTTTTTGGAATTATTTAAATGCACTTTCTTAAAACGGAAAAAAAGATAAATGGAATTTTTTAAAAGCCCACATATTTTGGTGTGTTTTGACATGCAATTCTTTACTCAAAGTTGTTACAAAGTTTTATTTCAAGTTATAAGCTTTAGAATTTAGAAATGTGGGGAAAGTGAGAGAAGCAAGGATTCGACTTACAATATGAGATAGGATGTCTCTTCTAGAGAAGTCTTCATGGGTTTCATTGTAATTAACCTGCCTTCATTTTTACTGTTGTATTATTCAGTTTCAGTTTATGGTGCCATTTATACGGTAAACTTTTCACACATCTGCAGGACTGAAAACGACGAGTGTAGCTGAAATGAAAACTATCAGTACAGTTTAAGTTGTCCGTAGCAATACCAGTGCTGTGAAGAACGTTTGCTGAGCAGCATATGTCAGGGCGTCCCTTCTCCCTTTTAGGAAGTCTGTAGAAATACTGGAGGCCATGCCGACAATATCTACCCGTTTTTGTTTTAACACCAAACTGTTCATTTATATTAGAATGTGGATCTCTTTAAGAAACTACGCAGTTCTTTTTTTTAACTGTTCAAAATATTATAGATGTTCCTTTTTCTCCCCATGATCCCTCCAGCCTGCACCCACTCCCCTCCCCAGGCCTTCACCACACTGTTGCCCGTGTCCTTGGGTGGTGCATGTATACATGTGAATTCTTTTGTTACTCTCTCCCCACCCACTCACCCATCCCCACATCCCCTCTGAGAGTCGTCAGTCTCATCTGTGCTTCCATGTCACTGAATTATTCTGTTCATCAGTTTATTAAGTTCTTTAGATTCCACATAGAAGTTAGATCATGTGATGTTTGTCTTTCTCTGCCTGGCTTATTTCGTAAATTAGTTGTAGCATAATATTCTCCAGGCCCATCCATACTGTCCCAAAGGGTACGAGATCCTTCTTCTTTACAGCTGCGTAGTACTCCATGGTGTGAATGTGCCACAGCTTTTTCATCCACTCATCTACTGATGGGCACTTGGGCTGTTTCCCGATCTTAGCTGTTGTAAATTGTGCTGCTATGAACATAGGGGGGTATATATTTCTGATTGGTGTTTCAGGATTCTTAGGATATATTCCTAAAAGGGGAAACTAAGCAATTCTTGATTCTCAACTAATTTGTTCCAGTTTCTTTGTAACTAAGCTAATCCTGAGTAGTTCAAGCAATACTGATTATTTGGAACTGTTAGAATTTAATTTTCTTTTCATTGGAAAATAAGAATAGATTTATCTTTTTTTCTGTTTTAAGTTTTTAATTCTATAATCTATGACAAAGTTATAAATTAGGTGAGAAGATTTGGTGCAAAGGTAAAACCTAAGGGGTGCTTAAGTGACTAAAGCTGAGTCTTACTGTTTGGAGGCAGAACTTTCAGCATTTTTGTCTGTATCTTTTGATCAAACTAGTCAACTTTGACCCACATACATGGTGTTATAATTGAAACAACTAATCCTTGTGGATGCCTAAATTACACTGTCATGTAAATTAGTTGTGGCTGATTGGTTGGACGCATGGCCAAAATTATTTTCTAATGATTTGCCACAGAGTCTAGACAGAGCCTGAATAATGCTTTTAACACTATACAACTATTTCCCCATATGCCGAGGGTAAGGGGACAGACTTTACTATCTCTGACTCAAACTCTATGAGTCATTTGTAAGATGCACAGGAAACGCAGTATATTGCAAGTTCAAAGGTAAAGTCTTAGAGTAAGTGTGCTTTTGAGATATCGTAAGTCCTCAGAATGGAAAACTAATTCACAGAGGAATCAGATTTACGCCCTACTACTTCAAAGATCAATGTTTAAGAAAATCTAGATATTGTTTTTCAGTTTAAAAGTTCCTATTGGAGACATAGCCATAGTAGATTAAGTTCATAAATTTAAAAAGAGAGACTCAATTGCCAAATATTTAAGAACCATATTAAAAATATTAATAGTACTGTGCAGTATAAAGTGGGATTTTTTTCATGCATATGTCAATGATACAGAGCTCTATTTTTTCAAGTGTAGCAGGAGAAGGAATTATGCAGTTGTGTAATTAGAAACCTATGATTCTTTCTATGATTGTGTCTTCAATTTTGCTTCTTAGGTTTAGGATGCTATCTTAGGGACAGTGGAAAGTGTCAGCATTCTGGTTATGTATCGTCTATATACTTTCTGTTTGTCTGTCTATCTACCCGTCTGTCAGTCTATCCATCTATTCATCTATTTCTTCCCTGTTGTAATCCAGAAAAGACTTAGCCTGGTTCTTCGATGCATACTTGGGAAAATAGCATAAAACATTGAGCAGTCTGTAAATTTCAACTGGGTTCTTTTTGCCTATCATAAAAATAGTTTCACCTTAAGGGGGCTATTATTTTTTTTTAAATCTATTAGATTAAGTAATATTGAGTAATTAAGAGATTTAGGAGAATAAATAATAATATTTTTATTATATTTAAAGAAGAAATATTTAAAAAAGAGTGATAACACCATGCTGGGCTATTACAGTGAGACTTGTGCATATCCTTCATTGCAATGGGAATACCATGCATACTGTATTCCTCTCCAGTATTCTAAGTGGAATACCCATTAACTCTCCTAATTGCTATTACATGTAGGACAAGGGTTTTCAACTGTCAGACAGTTTGTTTAACAATAATTCGCTCGAAAAGTCATCCATGTGGAACTCTCCATAACAATGTAAAGTTCTCCCTAGTGTGTAGCAAGTAATTATTTTTCTAAAGTTGAGTTGGACAATAATCTTTGTGTAAACAAGACATTCCTATGCAGTCTGTTGATTGTTAATTAATTTTTGCCCATTGATGTAATACAAAAATTCATTTAGAAACTGTAAATTGTATGAAGTATTAATTACATGCTAGAGGTTTCAGAGCACCACAGAATAACATAAGTGCGCATTGATAAGCTTTTAATTGCAACCAATTCAGTTGAGCTATTATGTTTTCATAACCCCTTATTTTTTTATTAGTTATCTGTCAGTTTATAATATAGTTGTAAATTGAAGCAAAAAAAGAATGTGTGAACTTTGTTTTCCCAGTTGTATGCTTCGGTTATCCAGGAAGAAAAACATACTCATAGTCATAGTTGTATTGCATTTTCAAGGTTAACGAAGCTAGCGAGGTGGAACCAAAGAGAGAGAGAGAACAGGATGGAGAACACGACACAGCCTCAGGGAGCAGCCTTCTCACTAACCTCCATGAATAGGGAGAAGCCGGATGATTCAACCGACTACAAAGTGTGAAAAAGCCCAGATGAAGAATCACTTTGTGCCCATCCAATGCAAAGACTCTGGAATAGAAAATGATTTGTTGTTCTCATTCAAGGATAAAATAAAATATTCAAAAGAAATGAAGCTTTCAAAAATTCAACCTTGAATGAGCTCTACTATTGAAACTACTGTATTATTTTGAAAATACTCATTTGTCCAAATATTGTGGTAGGTCCTCACTATCATATACTTTAAATTCTGTAAAAATAATGGATGATAATAGAATTAGAAAATGTTCATAGTTTATCAGTGTCCTGGTTCTAGGCAATAATAATCCATTAAAAGATAAATAATATATCCATTTTGTTTAACATGTAGTTTTATAGTTGACAATCAGAATACTTTTACTTGTATACATGGAAAACCATATTAAATTGATTTCATCTATCAAAGACAAAAACAGAATTTATAAAAGGGAAGGAGGAAAGAGAAGAGAGTGAAAGAATGCAAACATTTTGAAAACAACAGTTTTCTTTTTTTTTTAGATTTAGGCAGCTATCAAAGAGGCCAGTTAATTCAATATTTGTATACACTACATAGTGTTCACCACTGTCAGTCTAGCTACCATATGTCACCATACAACTGATCACTTTCACCTTCCACCACCCTTCTCCCCTCCCTGGTAACCATTGTTGTCAGTACCTATGAGATTTTTGTTTTGTTTTGTTTATTTTTTTAATTTTTATTTTTTTAATATATCTTTATTGATTTCAGAGAGAGGAAAGGAGAGGGAAAAAAAGAGAGACAGAAACATCAATGATGAGAGAGTCATTGATGGAGCCCACAAACTGGGCATGTGCCCTGACCGGGAATCGAACCCCGATCGCCTGGATCCCAGGTCGACGCTCAACCGCTGAGCCACGCCCGGCCGGGCTATTTTGTTCATTTTTTTTAAGATTTCACATATAAGTGATATCCTACAGTATTTGTCTTCCCCCATCTGACTTCTATAACTTAGCATAATACCTTTAAGGTCTATGTTGTGAGAAATGGCAAGATTTCCTTCTTTCTGTGACTGAGTGGCATTCCACTGTATACATACACCACGTCTTCATCCCTTCATCCCTCAGTGGGCCCTTAGGTGGCTTCGGTGTGTACAGCTGCTCCTCAGCATACATCTCCCACGACTTGTACACATACCATACCTTCTGCTTGTATCCCCTCCACTCCTGTGCATTTTTATCCTCAGTGCCTGCTGCATATTAGCTGTTCAGCAAATACGTATGGAATGCTATTTTCTCTGGTGTCTGTGCTCTGCACTTCTGACAGTTACCTCCTGGGGGTTATGCGTGCAATCCTTCACCCCTCTTCACCCTGTGCCCACCTCCTATACACTTTCTTGAATCCACTGATTAAGAGAATAGTGTCATGACTACGTATTCACTACTTTTACTTTAACCTATTTGTTGTCGGGAAAGGAATTTAGGGTTCCCAATGTACTTGTCCGCCACTTTCATTGTAGTTTACATCTCAGCATGTTCTGCTTCTTTCAGACCTGTAGCTATGGAAACGGTTATCATTTTTCTTGCTCTTCATGCAATAGTTGGACATAATGTTTCCTTTTATTCAGTGACATTTAGTGGTATTAGATGGTAGAAATGGACTCAAATTCTAAGTTCTGAATCTCCATTCACTTAGATAAGTTCTTAAAAGTACTACCTGGAACTGCTAATCATCATGATAAATGGCCCACTGTGAGCCAGTGGTAGAGGTATAATGGATTGTCACTAGCTGCCTTTTTAAATTAAAATTGCTTTTATAATGTTAACAGTTACCTGACCAAATGCCAAAATGAAAAGAATCAGAATGAAAGGGCTGTTCTGCCTAGATCTTGCTTTATCTGATTGATATAGAATTCATAAAATATGCCAAAATAAATTTATTTTAAAGTTAGCCCAATTTCAAATCATTCTGTACCTTTTCTTTCTTTGGAACAATGTGGCATGAATATCAGTAGCCTGTGGAAATATTATAAATAGAAAATACATACATTATATATATATATGGTACTCATGAATAACTCACATAGAGTATAATAGTACCTCAAGGCAGATTTACTCTTGACAGCAATTTTTTTCTGGTAGGAAATGTTATTCAGAAACTGAGGTTAAGAGAGATTTAAGTAATATACATGTGAGCAGTAAAATAAGATTTCCTGATACATTGTAAGTATACAATATATGTTAATTCCTTTTCCTTTGGATGAGCTTATCAGTATGGAGGTTCTATTTAGTTCTATCATGTGTTTTCAGATAGAATAACTGAATTGTGTGAGTGCTATTTGGGGGACTGTTCCTGCAGAAAGCATAACCAGATTCTCCTTGTGGCCTCCTCATATTCTCTGATTCCAATTTTCCGGACTTGTGAACAGGTTTCCAGTCTCAGAGTTGCTGTTTCATAAACAAACCTATTTGGACATAAGCAGGAACATAAAACAAAGCATGTCAACTCTTTAAAATCTACTAAAGTACATGTATATGGGTCAGAGGACAGCCTTTTAATACCTTACCTAAAATTGCTTTTAGTTGTTTTCAAAACTTGCTAAACATCAGAATCACTTAAATGTGAAATTTTGTTATCCAAATCCCAGACATGCTGAGGAGAGGCAGCAAAGCCCAGCGAGGACAAGCCCGGAGCCTGGCTCGGGCAGCCCACACTTACATCCCGGCTCCCTGCTAATCTAGCCCTTAAAGCTTTGATTTTTTCCATCTGTGTAAAGGGGTTAAAAAAACCCGTGTGTGATTTAAAAAGAACAATATCTGTGAAGACCATAGAACCATGCCAGGCAGGTAGAGCGCGCTAATTAAATGTTAGCTATTGATATTCATTGCATTTTTAAAATTACAATGCCAGGACTATGAGAGAACCATTGTTCTACATTACATGTTATTCTAATTAGGTTTTAAAATTTTTTAATATGTTTTTATTGATTTTAAAGAGAGAGAAAGGGAGAGGGATAGAGAGATAGAAACATCTATGAGAAACATTGTCGATCAGCTGCCTCCTTCACACCCCCTGCTGGAGATCGCGTCTGCGACCCAGGCATGTGCCCTGACTGGGAACTGAATCCCGACCTCCTGGTTCCTGGGTTGACGCTCACCACTGAACCACACCAGCCAGGCTAATTAAGCTTTTAAATTACAGAGTTTCTGTAGTAAGATATGGCTGCTGCCAGCAGAAATGCTGACCCATAAGACTAAAGAGATTACTACTACTACTACTACTACTACTACTTCTGCACAAACACACACACACTCACACAAACACTCACGCAGATGTATATATACCTACAGACAGAAAGCAGAAAACTGGTAGGTTTAATGCCAGGATTGTCAGCTGTTTTATTTATAAAATGCTCAAGACTATAGGAACTTTATACATATTGAGTTATATTACTAATTTGCAGCCAGGCTAAGGGCCCCAGCAGAGTGGAATCATGTGATATAGGGACAGATAGTTCTTTATTCCTCAGAAAGTCCTGAGTGGATCACTCTGTCCCTCTCTACATAACACCATTATATCTGTTGTTAAGTCAGTAAGCAAATGCAAAAGTGAATCTACATATTTACATTCAGAATTATCTGTTAAATACAGTAGAATACTCATTAATAGGTTTTGGAAATAGTGTATCTAAAACATTTTATTTTTAAAATGTTTATTTTAAGAGATATTTATAAAACCAGGGTATCTAAACTAACATACTTTGAATGGGCTAGTTGGCCAAGGACTTATTGGCACTACAGGAGAAAAACACCTATATTTATATGGGAGAATCTCTAATAGGCATTTATTTTTTTCTCCAAGACTGAGGCTTTTATAATTTTCAAAATCTCCAAACACTGCATTTTTTTGTTATTTTTTCTTTATCCCCTAATTAAATTCTTGAATATAATTAATTAAAACTCTGAACACCTAATCACAACTTTCACAAGTACAGCTCTATAAAAAAACTGTCATTGAGCATATTAAAAGCTGGCATAGTTTGAGGTCTTTTAATGTACCTGTGTGTGTGCGTGATGTACCTGTGAATATAAAAACTCTGGGTAACAGTTGTTTCAACGCCTACATCTTTGTTATCTTGAGTCATGCTTTTCACTTCTATACATCTGACTCTAATGAGACACTGCATACCATTTTTTTGGAAGGTGAAATCTCAGGATAAGAAAAGAAAAATATTTTAAGTTACATGAAAGTGCAAATATTTTCTGTGTGAGGCAATTATACAAAATAATTTGTCGAGTCTGCACCAAATGATCTCAAGAATGTTGCAGTGTTAAGTTGGCCAAAATTGATTAAATTCCATTATCTCTCTGGTCTAACGTTCTCCAACTTTAGTAAACACGGAAATTAGAACAAGAGAGTGTTCACAACAGACATTCTGTAGCTTCACTTTCAAATGTTGATTTAGTAGATATGCTGTGGAGTAAGGACATTAGTAGTTTTACCAATTGTCTCAGGTGATTTTGATGCTCAGCGCTTGTTGACTGAGAACCACCCTTGAGAAGCCTGGGTTAGCCCTTTTGGAAGCTCTGTGTTGCCTGGGGTTTACAAAACTACTTATTTTAATCTCAAAATTAAAGAATTTAAGCACCCAAATTACTCTCTCAGATCATCAGGTTTGTTTAGGCAAAGTCTCCATTCTTTCTGAAGAAAAGATGGAGAGAAATGTATCACAAACCAAGAAAGGCAAAACTTAAACTAAATCTTAAAAAGTCTTTTCTTCATATTAAAAGCAGATAGATAGGAAATCAACAGGGAATTAGCATTGGAGAAAAAGTTCTATAAGAAACAATGATCCCTCAGTAAAATAACTCTATGCTAGTTGCTACTTTACTCATTCTCAGACCCTGATTTTAATAATATTTAAGTTAAAACAAACTTTAGCATGTAGAATCATCTTAGAAGGATTCTTAAAATACAGATTGTGGAAACTCAAAGTTCTGATTCAATACTCTGGAATGGTACCCCAAATGAATACTGATGATGCTGGTCTGGGGACCACACTTTAAGAACCACTGAGTTATACTAAGGAGAAGCTATTGCTTCAAATCTCTATTTTAGACTATAATTTTTAGAGCTGTACCTTGTTTTTTCAAAATCTCAAGGCATCTTCAGTAATGTCTGTTTCCCCCTTAACATTAAGACCATTGAAGATATAAATATTGGCAATGACACTAAGGTATAACCTATAATGAGTAACATAATTTATTTTAGACATAAGGGCTTTTTGCAGCCTTTGAAAGTAAAGAAGTTTTATTCTTAAACTCAATGAAACAAAACCTTAGTGGACTTGGACTTGATGGGGCTGTAACTCTTGCAGCTCACAGCAAGTGTCCTGAAGTCTCAGTGGTTGGGAGAGAGGGGGAAAGGCAGGAGATGGTGACATATTGTGGGGATCTGGGTGACACTCACCTGGCTTCAGATGGCAGCCTCTTGAAGAGCAACAGGTTATTCGATACTCAGTGGGGTAATGTTTTGACATACTAGCTGAAGATTTTTATCTTCAATATTTCTTACTGCTCTGTGGGTTTTCACACTTCAGGTGTCAGTTAGGGCGTGGAGGTACACTGGCTCAAAGAAGGAATGATGCATCAGAACAAAGCATTCAATGTGTGGCTGGTGAAACGGTAGAAGTGTAAGAATCATCAGAGCTAGCTTGTTTTGTTTTTGTTTTTAAAACCAATCTGTCAGCTTTCTGACTACATGTGTAACTGAAGAAATATCAGTATGGTTGTCAGGGTGGATATGTTAGAGACAACTCCACATAATTCCCACGCATTCTGGAGTGGAGAGAATGGAGTAGAAAGTTTTGTTTTGCAGACTAGCTTAAGGACACCATTTCACAGGGAATGAGCAGGCATGAAATGTTCTTACAGGAAGGATGAAGAGAATACACTTATATGGACTGGTGGCTGAAGACCAAATGACAGGAAAAAAATCTCACTTGATGCCAAAGAATGCAAGTGACCCCTGGACCCAAGACCAGATGTGTTCACCACTAATGTATGGCTTTCCTTTGGCACTCAAGAAGCACCTTAGAACAGATTTATAATTGAAGGTGGGGACAGAATTATTTGAGATTCTAAGTTGATTGAAACTTAATTCTTGTCTACAGGTGTGCTAGATGCTTAAAAATAAAATTCAAATGTGGAAAACAAAATGAAATAAAGTGCAATTCTTGCACTCTTGGCTTTCTAGCCTCACATTTGTGTCTGCTCCGTGGAGGAGCAGCAGTTTCTCTCTACATGGTATTATGAAATGTCTTGTGTTAATCAAATTTACACAGCAGGAAGGGTGTTACTCAATGGTAGCATTTCGATTCTCACCTGGAAGGACTTTAAGAGTCATCCTAAAAGATGACAATGCAGCTTTACGGGGGAAGGGATGTAACAACTGAGAACTGGGTTGACCAGCATCAACGACATAACTTAGAATTAACAATTAGGCCACTCTGTAAACTAATAACCACCTCACTTTTGTTTCAATTACTTTCTGCAAATCAATTTATTTAAGACAACCATCTAGTTACCAGGACAACAGCTCAGTTATCAAACAATTCACTTAATATGACTTGCTTCAAGACTCTTGCTTTATTATTTTTATTAATCTATAATGTCACACACTTTTCCCAGTTTCAATTAGTTTCCCATCTTGAAAGACTCACATTAAATCACTTGATCCCAGACTTCAAATCCTTATACATACTCTCCACCGACTCCCCTCTTCTGAGGCACTGCCAAGACTGCTCATTGCAGTGTTTTGATAAAGGCAGCTTTGCTTTATTAACAGTTTTTTTCTGGTGACATTTTAGGGAGTTCAAGAGAACAATGTCTTCATTTATTCATTCAATGAGCCCTTATTAAATACTTACTATGCACCAGGTATTATGCTAAATATTGGGGGCTCAGAAACTAAAAGGTGAAAAGTCTAAGTTTCAGAATTCAAAGAATCAGTGTCTATATAGAGAGAAAACAAACAAGTAAACAGAATTTATTTAATGCCTAAAGAGTCACTAGATGTGAGTAAATCACAGAGTGCATTTAGGACACAAAACAAAGGTTTCTAACTCAAATTGGTGTTCAGAGAATCAAGACTTCATTTAGATTGAGATAACCAGGCTGGAAGGAAGGCAAGCAGAGGGAGCCAACAAGGCAAAAATGGGCAGGCATCACACATTCAAGGTCTTCCTTTTTCCTTTCTATATTTTTTAGTTAACTTTTTAAATTTTTTAAAATGTATTTTTCAGTTATAGTTGACATACAATACCAACAACTTCAGATGTATGAGGACTTCTAATTAGATTGGTGGGTTTAAGAATTGGAGGAAGTTGAGAAGCATAAGAACGCAGGAGAATGCAGCTGTGGAGGAGAGATTTGGGGGGGGGGGGGGGACAAGAACAACAAAAAAACCTGGATGTGACACTAAAAAGCTGGAATTTACAAAGAAGGGAGAAAGTGAGCAATTTCAAGCTCGAGAGTTTTCTCCTTAATTAGCATTTTAGAAATGTAACTTTAGGAGAGTGGATGGGATGCAGATGAGATTCCAAGCAAGTAAACCAGTAAGGGGCTGCTAAGCTCTGCTTTCTCTAGCTGAGAAACAACAATGGTCTCTCTGAGCTGCTGTGGCAGGGATGCAGGGAAGGGGAAAAGAGTGGCAAACTTTAAGGACAGAAAACCAACACGAAGAGGTGGCTGAATGTAAAGGCTTTCATAGTTTGTGGAGGCAGATGGAGGGACAATGAACATGTGAGGTGTGATCTCACTTTTAAACATTTCAACTTATTGTAACAGTATACAGTAAAAAGCCCAAGCCAAGGAGGGACAACATAATCATGTGTCCCAATTCATGGAATGGACTACACTCGACATTGGTCGATAGGTCCCAGAAAATCCCTGCCTGGTGGGGGTGGCCCAAGTACAAGCTGTCTCTGAATGCAGTCCAATATTTATTTTCCTAAATCAAACTGCTGTTTGTTTAACTGAGGCATTAAATATATATCCAACATAATTTGTATCACAAAAATTTGGAGATAGGTAAACTACAAAAGAAAACACTGTCTCTTGTTTTTAGCTGGATAAAGGAAGAAGGAAATGATTACTCAAAACAAATTACTTTTTTAAAAGATACAAAACAAAATGACTTTTTTATACCACCCAAATAGCTAGTCTCTCTATGAAACTAAATTTTAGAACAGGGATTTTAAAGCTGCATTTTTATAGCTAGATTGCCATATTTACAATTTCCTTTCTCCTGTGAGATTCTGAGCATATGTTCTGTTATGTTCTGTGCCTCCCAGATGAACAAGGTGTATGACTTGTAGTAAATGTAAATGGAGATTTGTTCTCAAGTTTTTATATAAATAGAAATGAGAAAAAAATGTTGCTGGTCTTTGAAACTCTGAAGGTTGTTTAGCAGTAGTTAAAGAAATAATATCCAAATATGTATGGCCTGGACATTTCCAAATTGCATCATTATTTTAAACTATGAAGATGCAAACATGAGGAACTTTGGACTCTGGGACATGTCAGAAATTTGATAAATATTAGATCTTAAGTTCCAACATTTGGAAAACGTAAAGTTTTAAGATTTACACATTAAAAATGATCTTCATTCCAAATGGATATATCTATCATATTGGTGTTAAAATCTTAAAACAGTGTGGATTTTACAAACTTATGGAGGCAGGTAAAGTGTATGAGATTTTCTTTTGAAAAAAGGCCCAGGATAAATTGTTTCTGTTAATAACAGAATCCCAGTGTTCTGTGACATTAGAGAGGAAACAGTGGATTTCTCATAATGCTTATGTGTTTCCTCATATTCTTATGTGCGCTTAAATATTTTTATATTCCTTTAAGAAAGGTCAATGAGGTAAATACAGCAAATTAGAAGAATTATATGCAAAAATAATAATAAAGGATCTATTACACTCAGAATATTGAACCTTGTTTATTAACAGAGTTGCAAACACCATGGTCTGAATGAGCTAAGCACCACACAAATGAGTTATTCTTTTATAATGGATAGTATTTTTAAAATTTCTTAAATCTTCTTGAAACACTTTACTCTCACTTTACATTATTTAAAATAAGGAAAGGGTTACTAAAACATTACTATTAAAGAACTTAACTAAGTCCACTTCACCCGTCACACTGGAAGATCGTCCGCACGTCGCATGGACAGGGAACACACACTCACCCCACCTTGTCTTCAGTTCTTACTCCCAAACCGCAACTGCTCCCTTCAGTGCCATGTCTCTAAGAGGAGGGTAGACAGGGGCCTGGAGCAGGACTGATGTGGCCTGTCCCGTTGGTGTCTGTCCTCATGGTCCCAGGCATCTTGGGAAAGTCTTTTTACTTCGTAGAGCTTGGTGGTTTTGTTGTTGTTTTGCCTTAAATGAGAATATTGGTTAGATGGTTAGCTCTTCTAACTCTAACCATCGAAGCTTCCATGCTTCCAGGACTCTCCTCATGGTCTTTTCTTCTGGCTCCCTTGAGTGATTATAAGTGGTTATTATCTTTTCATAGCTAATTTAGACTCAATTAAAAAAACACATTGTTTTTCATAATATTGCTCACATTTTCTATAACGAATTTAATACATTTGAGAGGTGGTAGACAATGGCAGGTTAAGACACATAAACAGGAATGAAACTCTGTAAAATCACGAGGTGCCATGAAATAAAAGTGCCAGTGTGTGCACGCATGTGCGCGCTGGGACGCTGGAGGAGCCATATGGCTGGCGGGCTCTGCGGAGGGAAAACACTGGAGCCCTGCTGCTTTATGTCCTTCCTTGTAACTTCCAGTCCCTGCCCTCTCAGCAGCACAGTGTGCAGCAGAAGCTCGAAGCACACCGGTGACATCGCCATCGCATCCACGCGCTCAGCACCTGCGCGCAAAAAGCCAGCAGAAGAGCCAGTTGGCCAGTTAGATGTGTGCTTCCCAGCTTGACTAGGTCAAGGTGATCGGAACACAATGGGCTGTGACGAAACGCAGGGTATGAAGCTCCTTTCTTGCCTCTACCTGGCGGGGGGATCAGAGAAATGGCTGTAAATTCCCACGTGCCTCTTCTTTCCCTCTTGCCGCCTGCCCGACCCAGCCCGTGGCCCTCACTGAATTAGCAAGTGAATTTGGTGTTCCTCTTAAATGAGTCAGTTAAGATGAAGAAGATAATTTAGGTGTGAGAACTGTTCTGCAAAAAAAACGATGCTTTGCTGTGACAAAGCACTTACAGTTTCCCCCACACAAAAATACTTCTCACCCGTTGCTTTCAAAAGGAAGGCGGCAGTTAGGTTTCAAACACACCATGTGCAGGGTGGGGCAAAAGCAGGTTTACAGTTGTTTGTGTGGACAATACAATAATTGATAAATAGTAATACAAGAATAAACTGCGTTTTACATACGTCAGACTGTAAACCTACTTTTGCCCCACCCTGCACTTACTATTGCTGCAAATCAGCCAAGGGCGACAGAGAGTTCAGCTGTGTTCAGCTCATGCTAGAGAGTATTTAGCTGAAAACCTGGAGGGTAATAAGATTAATTCATAAATCTGTGTGTGTGTGTGTGTGTGTGTGCGCGCGCACACGCGCTACAAAAATTCACTAGCGTGGGTCTTCCTGGTCCTCTATACCACCCCAGCTGTCTGACTAAACAAATCTTTTTCTTTGTCATTTTGGTTTTTTTGCTAATCTTCACCTGAGGATATTTTTTTCCATTGCTTTTTGGAGAGTGGAAAAGAGGGGGAGGGGGAGAGAGAGAGAGAAACACGGATGTGAGAGAGACACAATGACTGGTTGCCTCCTGCATGCACCCCCACTGTGGGCAGGGGCAAGCTGCAACCCAGGTATGTGCCCTTGGCCAGGAATTGAACCCGTGACCCTTGGTGTGAAGGCTGACACTCTAACCATTGGGCAACACTGGCCAGGGCCAAATCTTCTTGATTCATTTTTGTTTTCTTTTCTGAGACAGAAATCTAAACTTAATAACAATTTTTCAATAAAAAATGGACAGTTAACCAATCTTTGATAAAAAAGTAATTTACAATTTGATTCTAAGCCAAAATATTGCTGAGAAACTGTTTTCCTTTTTTTTATATAATCAAATATAAAGATTCTGTCATTTTAAAAATACAGCATTCCTTCTTTCAATTTAAAATATCTCTTTTCTCTACACACTCTTCACCTACAGGTCTGCAAGAATTTCTAGTTGGTCATCAGAAAAATCTGCTAGTTCGGGGCAATTCTTTCAATTCTTTTGATACCATTTGTTGCAGGAAATCCAGCATTCTCAGCTTCTACCCTCTAAATGATAGTCATGTGACAACCAAAACTGCTCCCATGGATATCCAAAACACCCATTTGGTGACTGTTTACTGAGAACTACTGTTTTAAACTCTGGAATGTAGTTTAAACTCTGGGGGTGTAATTTCTTAACAGAGTGGAGACGCATCCTGTGGCCTTTGAGAAAACAGTGCTCTCAGAGACAAAGTCAGCAAGTGGTGCCGGGGTCTTACTTAAGCGCACAAGGAGGCTCTTTTAGAAGGATTTGCCTTTTCTGTCTGTGTTTTTCTCTTAAAATCCAGAGCTGAAATGAGGATGGCGGGCAACCATAGTTAGGAAATACTAAATTCACCCTTTGTATGGGTAATTTTCTTTAGTCAACTCAGACTTTGAATTAAGTACTCACAGCATACTGATTTGAATTCTCTGCCTGGCCATTAAAGATGTGCATATGCAAAGGCTTGTGCAGAGCTGTGTGGGAAAGGCAGGGAAGAAAAAGAACAGGGCCTAGCCCCGCATCCCCCTATTCCTGTGGCCCAAGGGAAGGAGCCTGCATCTTGTTGAGGACCAGCATTCCACTCAGTGACCAGCACAAAACGAGAGGTGACTCATGGAACTGGAAACAGTAGGGAGCAGCGGTCAGGTGAATGACTGGGCAGATGGGAGACAAAACTGTCCACTCCAAAGATTCTAGGTCCTGCTCTGTCCAATGGGATAGCCGCTAGCCATGAAGTTTTTGAGCTTTTAAAATATAGCTAGTTTAAATTGGGTGTCTTTAAGTGTAAAATACACACAGAATTTCAGACTTACTATGAAAATTATATTATTAATAGTTGTCATTGATTTCATGTTAAAAATGGCACTTTAGAAGAGAGTTAAGCCACAGAGTGAAAATGATTTGCTTTATATTTTTAAAATGTTACTCTGGTGTGGGGGTGAAAGTTAGAGCGCAGCTGGTGCAGGCCAGAGCCGAGGTGCCTGGTCCAAGCAGCACGGCTGGTGCGGCTGCTCTCTGCCCTCGCACTGCTGCTCGCCTTTTTTAACTTAGGTCACAATTCTCTTCCTTGGGTGGCAGTTGCCTCCTGTTATACTTTCTGTCCATTTCTATTAGTCTTAGAAAATTACTCCTTTACTTGTCTTTTTTGGATTTTGACGAAGACAGAATGCAGCTTTCTGATTCTCCTGGCTTATACTTCATGAAGGCCTCCTTACCTCCTTTTTCAAAGTGACATGGGAAAGGGAGCATATTTTTTTCTTTTTGTCCTGGGTAGATTCTGTGAATTTCATGGATTCAGAATACCAGAGAACATTACTGCAAATAACTGGTGCTAGCCCAGGTCAGAGATTCTTTTTAGCTATTGAAAACTCTTGGAAACATTTCATTCTCTTAACACTATGTGTTGGAAACTTTTAAAATACGTACCAAACACATACAGTAATTTAGAATATATTTACTCAGCAGTTTATTAGGTAATTTAGAAATCATAACAAATGTCTTCAGGAAATAATTACCTTTTTCCGCTCATTTTCTGACCCAGCCCCTGCACAGGTTAACATAACTTTTGTACCTTGTGTATCCTCTCAGAGATTATTGCATACAGTGTTCGTCTTTAAACTTCTCGTTTTCTTTTCTTTTTTTCTTTTTTTTAAATATATCTTTATTGATTTCAGAGAGAGGAAAGGAGAGGGAGAAAGAGGGAGACAGAAACATCAATGATGAGAGAGTCATTGATCGAGCCCTCAACCCGGGCATGTGCCCTGACCGGGAACCGAACCCCGATCGCCTGGATCCCAGTTCGACGCTCAACCGCTGAGCCCTGCCCGGCTGGGCAAACTTCTTGTTTTCTTCGTACATAGGGGCATAACAAAGACATTGTTCTGCACGGTGCTTTTGCTTTTACTTTTGTTGTTATTGAGGCATAATTTCCACATGGTAAAATACACAGATCATAAGTGTACAGCTCATTGAGTTTTGAAAATTGTCTGTACCTGTGTAACTCACAGACCTACCCAATCCATTGTAGATTCCCTCAACCCCACCTTTCATTTCTATCCTGATTCTGACAGTGTCTCACCAGCCCCACTGATCCCTGGTCTGAGCTTCCATCATCTCCTGACTGGTTTGAAAATGACCTCTTCATTTCTAGTCTCCCTCAAAACAAGAGCAGATCCTTTTAAAATACAGAGCAGATTATGCCATATCCCTACTCGCCTCAAAAACTTGCAGGGAATGTCCTTAAAATAAAGAACCAATGAGGTCATAAATAACCTGGCCCTCTCTTACCTCTCTTACGGGACCAGCTACACAATTTTTGTGGGCCTCAGGGCAAAATGAAAATACAGGGCCCCTTTTATCTTTCATTTCTTAATTCCATTAAGTTATTAAAATTTAGACTTTTTTTTCCATGTTCTCAACCTTCCCTATTGTTTTTAAATTGCAATTTAATGTGGTCTCCCTAAGACAAAGAAAGGCCTTCACAGGTAGCCAGGGGCCCTGCCCCACTACTGAGGATGCTATGAGCTCACTGACTTCTTAGTTCCCTCTCCCTCCTACCCACTGGCTGCAGGGCCCAGAAGCTGTGCCCTAGATAGGAGCAGGGAAGTCCAACCTCACATCTTCTTCCCTTCCCACAAGCACACTGCCCCACCCCACAGCTGATGGGCAATGGCCAAATGTATTGCACACTCTGTTCCAGCATGCTGTGGGTACCGGGGTCGGAAATGGGTGGGAGGCTTCCACCACTCAGTCACAGAATGTCCCTGGCACTGTTTCCCTGAACTGAATGGCCACCGCTCTGTTCTGCCTTGAGACGCCCCGGAGCATGCACATCCAGGCTTGACCCTTCCTGTCCCCTATCCAGGCCCAGAAGGTGGATCACTCAAGCACTGAGCCTCCAAACTCTACCTTGTCCCAGTAGCATACACCACACAAATTCAAAGACAAAATTACTAGTAATTTCAAGAAGGTAGTCATGGAGCATTCGACCTCAAGCTCGGGGACCAGGGTAACTGTCCAGTAAGCCCGGCCTTGCCAGACCTAACTCAACCCTAATCCTAACCCATCTCTTTCCCTCTTCTGTGGCCAACTACACTGGCCTCTCCACTGGGCCCTAAACAACTTTGCCTTCTTCAAGTCTGTCAAATGGCACTCGCTCAAGGAGACCTTTTATAACCAATAATTTACATTTAACACTCCCTGAGTACTGTATCACATTTACTCTACTTTTTCAAAGCATTTATCACCTTCCAAAATTCTATAGAAATTAATTACTTATTACGTCTATTATTTATCAGCTGCTTCCTGCACTAGAAGGTAAGTTCCATGAAGACAGGCAACACTTTCTGTTTTGTGTACTGGTGTATTCTAAGGGTGTATAATACTGACTGGCATGTGGTAGATGCTCAATAAACTTTAACTGATTAAATGAACAAATAAATGAATAAAAGACCTATTTGAAAACAAAGTGATATAACTCTCCTAGGAAAAATTACTGCTTGTGTGTGCATGTGTACATGTGTATGTGGAAGCAGTGGAGGGAGGTGGGGCTAGAAGAGAGGAGGGGGAATAGGTATCAGTATTTTAAAAAGAATGCCTAGTTTGGAGGGAGAGAAGCTATTTGCAGTTAATCAACACCAGCAGGTATTTTCCACTATATTGGAGGGAACAAGTCTCCGTAGAAATCAATTGATAAATAATAGCTACTTTCCCAAGGTCATAGGAGTAGTAAATAGTAGAGCCAGGATCAAAGCGCACATATATTTAACACCTGAGCCAGTGCTTAATCCCAGGGGATATCTGCATTTCAGAAAAGGTACCTGTTACTTCCTAGTGGATTTCCACTTGCTAGGCTACCTGAGGGAGATGTTTTTGACCTGAGTCCTTTGTTTCCACTGTATTCCCTTATTTTCCCCACACTCGGGCAGTATGCAGGTAAACAGAAAAAGATACTTTGTTAATCCTTGAGTTATATGCACCCCCAGCATATTGATTGATTTTCAGATTAGTATACACCTAAAATCATATCATTACTCACTTCAGTGGAGTCTTTGAATGATATAAATTATCTAAAATATTGGGTAATCAAAAAATCATTCGGGCCCAAGGACATAAGGACATGCTCTCTTTTTCTTTCTTTTACCCTCTCTCCCTCTTTTTCTTTCCCTCTCCCTTTCTTTCTATATATAAATTATAACTCCTCAGGGTAAACTTTTACTACATATTTTCTAAATGATAGCTAAAATATTTGATAAATACTAATGACTTTTATTAGTTTCAGCTCCAAATACTTTTTCTAACAGTTTGACCCCAAATCGTTTCATGATAGAGTAAAAAATAAATCTACATCCATAGTGTTTATTTTATATTAACAATATCCAGTTGATTGTTGATTCAGTATTTGTAGCTCGACACATTCTAATTATTAATGAGGGTTTATGTCAAATAGCATTGTCATGAGAAGTTCTAATTACTGATTGTTTAAAAATTTTAAATAAAAGATTAATAATTATAGGACACTGATAGTATGAACAAGTGGCCAAAGGACTGGTGTATTTATATGTTAATATGCCGCAAGTTTAAAATCAAATTCAAGTGAATAAATATTTATAGGCCCTCTATTGTAAACTTAAGACTTTTATAACCTAGTTAAGACTCAGATAATATTCTCATCTGACCTCATAAGATAATGGCAATTTATACGGACTCTGGTCACCAATTCTAGTTTTATGCTAATTTATAATATTCCTTCCTATTTATTAATTTCTCATATCAATTCTCTTCCAAATATCTACCATTAAATCCCCCTAGTTATCCATTTACCATCTCTTGACAAATAATCCTGCCCTGATCACCTGATCACTGATAACCTTTAATCATGATTCAATTATTAAAATAACTTCTCTGTCTCTACTCTATCCCTAAATTTAGTCTCAACACAGCAGCCAGAAGGATCTCTTTAGGATATAACACGGCTCATTTCCCTCCTCTACTTATATTCTTCTGAATGTTCCCCATATTATAAAAAGGAAAAGCCAATGTCCTTACAACGGCCTTGAAGGTCTGTGTGATTACCCCTTCCCAGCTCCCTTCTTACATCCCTTGCTGCCTACCGCTGGCTCACTTCCCTCTACCTACATGGCCCTCCTGTTATTTCTCCCAAGCGCCAGTCACCTGCCATGCGGCGGCCTTGCACTCATTGCCCCTCTGCCTGATTATCTTCTCCTTGGTATGACTCCTGTTCTTCAGGCCTGTGCAGCCGCCATTTCTCATTTCTCAGTGAGTTTTACACTGTTCTCTCTTTTTTTTTTTAAACATTTTTGTCGTACTGATTTTTTTTTTTTTGAGAGAGACTGATTTGTTGTTTCACTTATTTATGCATTCATTGGTTGATTCCTGTATGTGACTGAGGGGGAGATCCAACCCGAAACCTTGGCGGTTGGGGATGACCTTCAAACCAACTGAATTACCTGGTCAGGGCTGTTCTTGTTAAGAACAGTAATTCCTACCTTCCAGCCCAGCATTCCCTTATCTTCCTCCCCAAATTTACTTTTCTCAATAGCATATTGCCACATCTGACAGGCTAGATATTTTAAGTAGTTGTTTACTGTATGTTTCCATCTCTCTCCATTGCCACCCTAAAAATGGACTTTTAAGGTCAGTTTTTTAAAATGTTTTGTTCTGCATTATTTCCCCAGTGCCTAGAATAGTGCCTTGAACAGAATTTGTGTCCAGTATACGGGACATCTTCATTTCCTTTGAGCATTTTGGCAGAAGTTCAAAATAACAAGAAGGACTGAGGGTGCTTATTAAAGTGTTCTTAGCTTCTCAGTGGATCTTGCTTAGTAATGATTATTTTGTAATAAATGACTCATTCCTAGGATGAATGAGTCATCCTGTGGTGGTTTGAAGAGTAGTAACAGGTTCATACATATAAACAGGCAAAGCCATGCACAGAATTAAGTAATGATAAATGTTTAAAAGAATTAAAGACAATTGGAAATATGAGCTAATACATACATGGTTTTATTGCTCTATACTTACTCAGAACTAATTCATTTTAATGACTTCAGCTATTACTACTATAGAGACAAATTTCACAACTATGGCTCTATCCTTGACCACTGTCTTTAATTTTAGATTCTTCTGGATGACTTTATAGAGATGGCAAACATAATGTGTATAAATCTAAGTCACAACATTTTATTTTTTAAAAATTAGCTCTCATTTCAGAATTGCAGAATTTTCTATTTATTACAGTGACATTATTTTTCTAGTTTCCCAATCTTGAAACGCCATAATTCATTATTTTTATTCTAATTAATAGAAGGAAAGAATAAGATTTTTTAAGTGCTACTAAGTTAATGGAGAATGATTTAGGAAGGATACATTCTTTACCAGAATAAAGTGACTAAAAGAAATCTGGGGAAAGTTCTTTATTGGGGAGGAAAATAAAAAACAAATAAGTATAACAAATAAGATCTTTGGGTTATCTATTTAATAATGAGATCTAAAAATAGGATTTTATAAAGTGAACTCATTACACCAGGAATGAATATGCAGTGGAGATTCCTTGTTAAATTACAGGACTGGCCTTGCAATATAGTCTTCCTCTATTTCCATCACTGAAGAACTGAGGAATGAAAGATGTTGTCAGATTGTGTGAGCATAAGATATAGATGCTAACACATCTAGAATGGTGCCTGTCATATGTACAACTTAGTTGATCTGACATTTTAGTTGACTTTAAATAATGAGTAAGATTAGGATGTGCAAGGGGGTTAGGCATCCTGAGTGAAAGACACAATAAGGGCAAGTATTTTCTTAGAAAAATTAACTCGTGTGCTTGTAATCCACTAATCCACTCTGCAAGGTATTGAGAGACTGTGTTTGGGGATACAGTATTCAGGTGAAAAAGTTCTCAGCCTCAAATAAACCTGTGCACAATAGAACAGAGTTTTGTCTGAACTCCAGAATTTCCAACAGCAAGTGATTCTTGAGAATCAACCAGAGCTCATTTCTTAGCTCTGACATTACTTGGCACCTAGAAAAAGTGTTAACCAGAGTGTGTGAGCTGGGAAGTTTTTAGGTTAAGTGATTTCTGTTGTCTCTTAGATCCTCTGGCTGCCATGTGTTCAGCCATAGAGTCACCATCTGTGGCCACTTATTTAGACTATTGCCTTTCTTTTCGGAGGACTGCGTTTTCCGGCATGAAAAAGGCCTCAGCTTTTCTTACATAGGCTTTTAAAGAACAGGTATAGTTCAAATATATACAGGCCACAACTCTCATTGCCCTTGCTATGATAACTGTGAAACAAACTCACTCCCAAACTTAATAGTGTAAAATATAACATTTATTATAATAATAGATTTTGTGTGTCAAGAATTTGGATTGAGTACAAGTATGGCTTCTCTCTCTGCTCCAGAGGCCTGGTTCTTAACTATAAGGCTCAAAGGCAGGGGATAAACTTATCCAAAGGTTCGTGCGTGCGCGCGCGTGTGTGTGTGTGTGTGTGTGTGTGTGTGTGTATCTGAGAGAGAGAGAGAGAGAGAAAGAGAGAGAGAGAGAGAGAGAGAACGCCAATTGCCATGTAACCCCAAGACTTGGACTCAGAGTTACATATTGCTTCTGCCTCATTGTCTTTATCACAAAGTCACAAAGGCCTGGATCACGGGAAGGGAAAATATATTTCACCTCATGACAGGGACTGGCATGTTCCTGGAGGAGCAGGTGGGTCCAGGAATACTACTGTGGCCCTTTCAGGAAAATAGAATTTACACATCCTACTTCAAAATAGACCCAAGGGAAATTGTAATGTGTGTGCACCTCCTTGTATATGTGTGATGATGTGTGCGAGTGGATGTGTGAGATGATATCTCACTGTATTAACAATTATTTTATTCTAATTCAGCTAAAGGGCAAAGACACCTAACTCAGGTGTTCTCTCCTGCAAAGCTGTAAACTCTGATGGCGATTGTGTTTATTGCCTTTCCCTAGTAAGAAATGTGTCACAAAGTTTTCTATTGTTGCTGTGATATTTGGTTGAGTATGTTTGAATTATTGTGGTCAGAAATACATTTGTGTGTGTTCAGAGCTCTACATTTTCTATCACAAGAAAAACATTTTTCCTCATAGTCATCAGGGGAGGAAAAACCTAAAAGGAGGGTAGGAGCTGTTGTTAGCCCTTTACCTAACGATATGTGTCACCCATCGTCCTCTATCCACAGCACTTTCCAGGCTTCATCCAGCCCTAGGTAGAAAAGAGGAAGCTGACTAACAGTAATATTAGTATTCACCCTAGACCATAAATTGTTTGAAGGCGCAGTTTGAAGGATTTTTGCAAGGGTTCTTATGTTGAATTTATTCTTCACAAAGGATTAAGTATACTTGGCCTCTCTGCTAGTGTAGAAAACCTTATTTTAAATGTTTAAAGGCCCAGGGAAATGATTTAAATGTGTAGATCCAGCCAAGTGAGATAGAATGAGTTGTGTCCCCTGCAACAAACTGGAGGGACCATCAGCAGTTAAAAATAATCAATTCATCTGAAAAACAAATGAAAAACAAAACATGCCAAACATAAAGCAGGTGGGAATAGATTTGGCCAACTGGTTGTTGATTGTAACCCCTAACTATAGGGAGAATCCAACGCCTTGCTTTCCCAACTCCCATTCTCAGGAGAAAGTCTGACATAGGACAGTGGTCTTGGGATGGGGAGAAGGCAGAATGCGGAATGTGGACTTTAAAAGGGAACCTTCAAGGTCTGGTGGATTCTTATGTCGGAGCAGCAGAGACATTATAAATGAGACTGTATGACGCAGCTCCCTCCCCCATGTCATCTGAGAGTTAAGAACCTAAGAATCCAAGTGGGGCCTACAGGAGAGGAGGCTCACTTGGTTCCATTGCTAATTAAAGCTTTAAATTAAAGTAGTACTGAAGATCTAGCTTGGTTCAGAAGGTCTGAGACTAGAGAAGGCGTTTGAGCTGAAGCTCTGCGTAGTAACAGTGTGAACGGCACTCTTGGCATGAAAGTAAAACGATTTTGATATAAAGGGATAAGCCTGCACTGTGAGCAAACACAGAGAGCCCCCAGAGTTAGACTTCCAGAATGAAGGCACCTTTTATTGTTATTGCCTGTCATCTTCTTCCTAATTTCAAGTGAATGTTCACTGAAACTTCCTCTTAGGTGCTCTTTTGGGGTGCAGATCATCCTGGCTCTCAGCTCATTTTGCAGAGCAGAACGAACCCAGGTCCTGAGTTTATCCAGTGACAGAACCACCCGTCTGACAGCTTTAACGTTTTCTTCAGCTTGATTAAACTCTAGTCCCTTGGCTTCGTTTTTCTTAGAACATTTTGTTTAGATAACTTGTAATTTCAAATTCTTTCTCTGCCCCCTTTAGATATATGTAAACCTTTAAAAAGCCTCTCACCAGATTTACAACCCACGAGTACCTTTCTCAAGGACCTAGGAGCCATCCCTTTGAAATGTAATCATCATGGAAGCTAGTGTCTCTGTCTCCTGGGGAGGGAGGGAGGAGCCTAACTTCAAAGGGCACCACTTAGCAAACACAGGTTGCCTAACCACACAGAAAAAACTATTTTTCCAACTTGGAAAATAACCCAATGTGCTCAGCGCGTCTCACTGATCAACTTTCCCCTCGTGTCACTCAGTACCTTTCCACTTCTCACCCAGCCCTGAAAATCCTCCTGCCCGTCGTTCCAGTGGCGTGGAGTTGTTAGTGCTGCCCCGCCCCCCCCGCTGCAGGTGCCTGCACAGTCTTCCTCGCCTGGGGAACCCCACCTGGTGCGACCTCCGCTTTGCCCCCTCTGCTGCAGCCCCTCCATCCGTGTTGCCTGGGCTCTCACTCGCCAGAGATCTGCTTCTCTCCTTCCTTCCTCCTTCCTTCTTGGCCCCTTGCTTCTTTCTCTCCTCTTCCCCCTTCCATGCCCTACAATTGCTTTCCAGAGCCAATTTTATGTCATAAAAACATCAACATGTAATAATAGTGAAAAGCCATTTTCATAGGAGAAAAGGTAAATTTTTATACATAATCAGGTAGCCCTGAGAAACAGATCTAGTCCGATAATCTTGCTTTGCCAGTTTGAATAAATGCTGTGCTCATCTCAGAAAACTGTTATGCTCTTAAATAATTTCAAATCATGCAAAGTGATAGGACTTGCTCATATACAGAAAGTCAAATAGGGTATAAAGATTTTGAAACAAACTACTTGAAAGGAGAGAAGACAGCTGTACACACATTTGTTTTTTCTACCTATCCTGAGCCAAGTGTCCTGGCAACAGGCACCTGGCCTCAAACAAGCTCAGGTCCAGCCTTTGCCAACTTGCTTGCATCTGCCCCGGCCGGGCTTCAGAGCTCCGTCCGCGTGCTGCTGGGAGATAAATGTCCTTCCTACTAATTACGGGTCCAACTCTCTTCCACCCACTTCAAGTATAAATTACCTCATCATAAAAAATTCTCTTTAAAACAGGATATAATCCCGTCGCCTCCAATTGCGTCCCAGCACTTCAGGCAAGGCCTAGAATTGTTTGCAAAGTCTGGTATCCTCCAAAGAGAAGAAACGAAACAAAAGAATGATGGCAAAAGGCAACAAGGAATCAAAATAAAACCACCAAAATCCACAGTCTCCTGCCAATATTTTAGAAAGACACTTTAAAAGCTTTTGAAGTGGTGCCATATCTGCATTTATAGTGACTCACAGGGCTTCTTATTGTCCAGAATAAAGGAAATACACCTTAGAGGCAAAAACAAATGTCTGTATCCAAATGAAGAAGGTCAAATTGCATTACACACTCACGGGTTACACTTTTTAACGAAAATATTCTTCTTAGAAAATAGAAATTAATTTACTGAGAACTAACATGATGAAGTATCCATTTGCCTATCATGAAAATGTATTCTGGAAGGTGTAGTAAACCAGACCACCTTCATCAGAGAGTATGTTATAGAGTAGAATAGGGTAAGACGCTTTTGCGGAGAGTTTTCCAGGTTTATGTGATTACAAAGTGTGTTGTAATTTGTAATGTATTGGTGAAGTATCCCCTAGAACTTCTGGGCTCTCATAGTAACTAGAAATAACTGGACAGGTAGGTGAAAAGAAAAAGGGCCATCAGAAACGTTGTGATGAAATGATCAAAATTTGCATCATGTAATTTCTTCTTTTATAATAAACATAAATTTAAAAATATAGATATGTATATTTATTAAGGACAATATGACATAGCCTACAGACCAAAAATGTTAAGACAGTTAAGGAATGCTGCGTCTAAGTAGGGGATTTGAAATCATGAGTATTGAATCTGGTGATTTTTAGTTCCCTGGTGTTCATGGTTGAGTGACATTTTAAAAGACAGAGTTTCTTGCCATAATAATCAAAGTTATGTCAAACAGAATTTTTATAAATACCTATTTTTAATAGATTTTATGGGAAAATATCATTAGATTTGGTTTGGAATGTTTCTTTGATCTTGAGTAAATGTGGCTCCTCACTTAGGAAATGCCACACTAAAGGCAGAGATACCAAAAGTGTGGTTCCTGGACCAACAGCATCAGCATCATGGGAAACTTAGACATGCAAATTCTTGGGCCCCACCTCAGACTTATGGAATCAGAAATTAGGAAATTCTACCCAGAATCTGTGTTTTAACAAATCTCCAAGTGATTCTCCGAAGCAGGCGAGGGTTTGAGAACCACTTCTGTAAAGGAGCGCAGCCTTGGGATCAAGGAGAGAGATTCCCAGGCAGGGCCACCCTCTGAGAGTTCCCTAATAGAGTGGTGGGTAGCATGGCTTTGGACAGTGCCAGCCACCAACAATTGGTACCTGAGAAAAATACGTACGTAGGTCTACCTTTTAAAACTATCTAATATCTGGAAAATTTCCTATTAAAGCCTGAAATGATGCCCTTGTTTTCCTAGATTTAGCATCAGTGTTCTTTGAACTTCTCTGGGTTCATCAGGACACAGGACAGCACCCACTTGAGAACGTCAGGCTAGAGCCCAAGACCACCCACATGTTGCTGCTAATATGAGGCCAATTTCTGAATGTCAGGGTCTACTCTTCTCTTGCTCTCCCTCTCTCCATATAATATTTTTATAATAGTTATGAATACACATATTCATATTTGTTTAAAAGTAGAATTACAATGTGATAAAGCATCTACAGATATAACTTGTTTTACTTAACAATGTATTACTAAAACATTTCTGCATCAACAAATATACTTTCTAAATTCTCATTTTAATGGAAAACTCATACTTGATTATATTAATGGCTAGATGCTAAAATCAACAGTCAACCCCAACTGAAGCCAAAGTTAAATATCACCAAAGCAAATTAGTACTGAAATCCCATTCAAAGAAACAGCTAATTTTAGAATTTTACCTTAGTATATTATTAAACATTTTAATAAGCAAAATTAATTTTCCCAAAATAGTAATTTCTCAAAACTTTCAGCTGCTACATTTTTCTTATGACCACTAATTGCAACAATGACAAATGTCCATTTTAAACTGGAATGTTTAATAATATCACTAACGTTTTTTGTACAGAACAGAATTTATTTTGGAAAAAGTGTTTTCTTAGTAAAATGTTTTCTAGAATGAATTTTGTTCTTAAGCTTCAGAACTTGAGAGAAGTTCTTCTTTTCCAAGTACTGAAAATTGTTGATGGCTTCAAGCAGTTATTTAAAAGTCAAAGTTTTGTTAAATTCTTAGCTACTACAGTGTAAAACTGTAAGGGGTTGTCTTAAAGCAGTCTTGTAAAGTCTATTGTTTTAACATTTAACTAGTATGTGATTTAAATATTTAAATGTGACTTAAATGTGATTTAAATATTTTCTTTTTCTCTGAATTTCTTTCTTTTCTTCTTACTGTATTGTGTTTAATGTAGATGATTAATCATGGTTATTGTTGGACATGACATTAGAGTTTTTCATAAAATTTTAAGATGGCAGAGTTGGAAACTGCTTTGAATTCACCCTGAAAAGATGCAAAGAATACCCATATAAGACGTCTGGGAAAACTTATAATCTAAATAAAGTTTAAGAAGTAAAAATTAAGTAGAACTTAAAAAGGTTATTTTTTTAGGTGTTAGTTGTGTTACAGAAACAATTATAAGTGTTTAATATTAGGATAAAATCCAACTTTTTCATTATACTGCCTTGCAACATTATATACATTTTATAAGCATGTTTAGTGCTCCTTTTTAGGCAATAGGGCTAACAGCACTTTTCTAATATTTTTAACTTCCATTTTTCTATATCATTTAAATGTTATAAAAATCATTATTTATTACAGCATTTCATTCTTACTAATAATTACATAATTTAAACTTCAGCCAACTTTAAAATTTTAACAAAAGTACATAATAAAAATTCTAAAATGCTACATATACTTGCAAACATACGAAGGCAAATCTTTTTCTAATTACCAATGTTGATGTGCTAATTAAATGAGATGATAACCAAATACATATGAGGTCATTGATCTTGCTTAAGTTCTGCAACACCAAGAAATATCATTCAACTAGTGGATACATTATCTGGATATTCAAAGGCCAACTTTAATTAATTATTGAGGTAACATCAAGTGCATTCTTGATTTTAACATTAGATCTTTAGCAACACTCTGATATATGTAGCATTGACTTATTTTACAACAGAATATAGAGATTGCATAAAGAAGTTATGCAATAAAGAAGTTATTGCATAAAGAAGTTATGTCTAAGTAAGTAGCAGGTGATAGAGCCAGGACTCAGATATCCCTCTGATCCTGAAATTCACAAACTTAAAACATGTTTCATGTTTCTTCCTTCAAGGTCTGATTTTACTTGTAAAAAATATCCTGTTTGCCAGAATTTCATTCTCTTCCATCTGACTTCATCTGTACTCAACCTGCCAAATTACTCAGAGATTCTGGCTTGCTCTCATCTTAGGCTTCCAATTCAGAAGGTGCTATTCTATAAACTGTACATTTCTAGGTGATTTCTTGCAGCAGTGGGTGTGAATCATATGTATCCTCAAGATGCCACCATTTTCCTGGAATTTATCCTGGTTGCCAAGAAAACTACTTAGAAGCAAATAGAAATAGTAGACACATTTTCAAGTCATATTTACTCAGAACTAACTTCTTTAACATCAATCATTACTCAATTGTTACTCATTTCCTTCACTCCATCCCAACTCTAGAGCTCAGTATTTTGTAGCCTCCTATCTTCTGTCTGGGGAAACTTTTCTACATACGTAGCTTCCTTGACTGATGTTTGTAAATGATATTCTATTCTCTTCAAGCTGGTCCTCACTGGCCAGGGTAATGTGGATGACAGTGTTGAGACTGACTTCCCATCATAGTAACATTATCTTCATCTACATCTTTGGGCAAAACCTTCATGGTTCTGTAGGCATGTACTTTTATCATTTATAAAGCCATGCTTTAGTACTTCTACTACTTAGCTATGTACATAAATATTCAACCAGCTTTTTGAGTCCTTTAGAAATCTGATGTGGCTAGAAAGCCAATGTAGTAAGCTTCTCTTGACATGTCTAGAACTTCTGATTCAACAGACTGAAAAATTCTTGGAAATATAATTGATTTCTCATTAAGCTGTGAACATGTTTGCTAATCATGTTTGGACGCATATCCTTGCTTTATTACTATTTTTAATAAGCAAATCAACATCTCTAAGTTCTCTGTTTCCTCATCTTTGAAAATGAAAATCATTACCATTACCCCTTTGTTGTTATGAAGACTCAATAATATAATGCATGAAAGTGATCAGTGCTGGTCTTGGAACTTTCTTTGCAATGGAGAAATAATAGCCACTGTGAGTATGATCATAATGATATCCATGATGAAGGGGTAAGATCAGAATATTTGTAGATTTTTACAAAGATTTTTCCCTTTCTAGAGGAAATTCTATTTTTATCTAAGAATTGAAATATTTGTAGGGGATTATGTTGTCAGAGAGAAGAAAGGATGAATTTTCATAAACTCAGTATTTATGTACATTCAAGTTTTAAAGACATGTTTCCTCCAAATAAAGTTAACTAGAAAACCTTATGTCTAACTAAGAGAAATACTACCATTGCCAATAGCAAGTTAATAAGGTAAGTCATAGTTTAGGAGGTGTAGTCATGTGGCCATTAAGGAACAGAAATCATTTAAGCCCCTTTGAGCGTTAAGGATCATGTCAGTTTCAATAAATTCAGGCACACTACATAATTTATAGAGTATATGAGGAGGCAGTGTAAACACTTAAAATATAACACAACAGCTTAAAAATAGATAAGCATGAAAGAAGAGAGTCCTCTATAAAGGGGATGGAGACAATTTTGATAAAATCTTACATATTTATACTTTATAATGCATTGTAATATTCTCTAATTTTAATGTCACCAAAAATATCTATGAGGTCTACATACTATTTTCAATAAACACACTAAACTAAGGATTGGAGCTGTTAATTCATTTACCAAAGTTCACATACATGAAAAGTTCTAGAGCTGTATCTCTAATCAAAGCTTTCCAGTTACAATTTATACATTTCATTGGTTTGGATTCATAACAAATAATTAATATGACCCAATCAGATTTATCTAAGAGGGTTATTGACCCATATTTCTTTTACTTTAGAAGACAGTGCTTATACTTTGGTATTTTTTTCTTTTACCATAAAACTATCTTGTTGATTATTACTGAGGAATAGCCTTCATTTAATAATTATGATTCAAGGGCTCTATTAAGATTTGTTTGCAATTCTAAATGGCTAAAATCCAAAAACCTATTTTTATAATTCACTTATCTTCATATATATTTTATTTTGTTGCACATTGAGACAGAACACATTCAAAGGGTTAAACGTATTCCCTGTTTCTATATGGTTGTCACTGACAGGAAACTTTTATTTCCTATGGCCTGTGAAAGCAGCAAATGAGGTTTAGTTCTCTGAAGGCCATGCTCATGAAGATTTATGATGCCTGAAGGCACAGTCCCTAAATTAGGGGTCAAAGCATCAGCAAAATTTTTAGCACAGTAACAAAGAAATCATTTTCTAAAAACCTCTTTTAGTTTTGAAAATCATTGCAAAGATATATTACTTGGCAAAAGGTGGAAAGAGAACATCATTTTATATTTTAGGATAAGATTAGGTAATTAGTTATCTCACTGCAGAGTAAAGAAAATAACGAGAAAAAGGAAGCTTAGGAAATTCAACTCGATATTTGTTTTGTTGAACATTATTAAGGAATAACTGAGTTATTAATTATGTAAAGGATCATTATACAAATTTATACTTGACAGTACTTCAGTTATACTAGTATAGTATTAATCCACTGAATAGACTTAGAATTATATTTTACAAAGTGGTATTAAATGCAGTAGTTCTTAACCTTTTTTAGCTACTGTCTCCTGTGAGAACTTAATGAAAGCTATGAATTCACTCTCCCTAAAACTTACACATGCATATAAAATTTTGCCTATAAATAGAGATGGGACTCAGAACCACCTAATGCCCTAACCATCGGAGTATGTAGGACACATCTGGGCACATACTATTTAATCACCAAAGTGTCCCTTCTCGAAATAACTGAGAAACATTTCTGACAATTATTTCTGAATATTATTTTATGGCAATTGTGGAACACAGGTGAATGCTGCTTGGGACTGGTTATGTGGCTGTTGCATTTTATTGTTCCTTACTCTAGCCCTTCTTTTAAAATTAATAAAGACTAAATTCAAAGGTCACTTAAAAGTTTATATATATATATATATAAATGCAAATCAAAAAATGCTAAGCATCATACTGTCCCCATTACTAACTCATTTAAGCCTGTTTCTTTGAATTTATTGAAGGGTTTCATGACTTTAGAGCCATTGGAGCTAACATCAAAAACATTCATGTCCCAAAATATAGAGCCCTCTATCCAGAGTAACTCCAAACAACTCTCTTTCAATATGTCACTCCCTTAAATGGGAATTTACCTTTCACTTGTATACAGGCAATTGTGGTTGAGAGGCTGAGGGTATTAAATTATAAAAATTTAGCACATTCCTTATACAAACAAATGAGCAAATGGCTATGTCTTAGAAAGGCAAAATATTTATTCATCTGACAAAGACTTGGAATGATGATGATAGAGATGGTTAAAAAGCTAAACCTGATGTCCAAGGAAATCCAAAGACTAAAAACATATTGTTAGCAACAATAATCTTAAGTGGGATAACAGGACTGAAGATCTTTGGCAGTTGGATAGACAGAGAAATCAAAGGATGTCATAAACAAAGAGGCCCCTCTTATTTTCCATCTGATCAGACAGAGCGATTGACTTTATTTTTTATTTTTTTAAAATATATCTTTATTGATTTCAGAGAGGAAAGGAGAAAGAGAAGGAGAGAGAGAGAAACATCAATGATGAGAGAGTCATTGATCGGCTGTGAGTCCGCAACCCGGGCATGTGCCCTGACCGGGAATCGAACCCTGATCGCCTGGATCCCAGGTCGATGCTCAACCGCTGAGCCACGCCCAGCCAGGCCAGAGTGAATGACTTTAGTAATCTCAAGGCATGTATGAAATTTATCAAATACTAAATTCTAAACTAGTGTTAACTTATTTACTTTGTAATAACTTTTATTCATTTATTCAAAAAATTACTGAGAGCCTACCATTTGACAGGAATCAAAATTGATAAAGGAGGTAAAATAATAAATGATACACAATCTCGGCCTCGAGTAGCCTCAGGCAAGTGAGAAAGACAGGCAGTAATATGGAACAATTTAATATTATGTGACAAGTGCTGTAATGGCCCAAGTATTAGAAGAGCTCATAGAAGATGAACTAACTTTACTGCAAATAGGAGATTAAAATAAGACTCTAAATATCAATAGAGAATATTTATGGGGATAAGAATAAAGGAGGGCAGCGTGTTCCAGGCAAAAAGAGGAGCATATGAAACGTTTTTGAGGCAGAAAAGGTATAGGAGGTTTTGGAAACCCTGAACATTATAATTCAAGATGGGTCTATTGGTTTTCTATTGCTGATATAACAAATTACTACACTGTGGCTTAAAACAACACAAATTTATCATCTCACAGTTCTTGTAGGTTAGAATTCTGACGCAGGTCTCAGAGTTACAATCTAGATGTCAGAAGGGCTGACATATCAATATCAGATTGTTTTCTAGCACCACTCAGTGAAAAGCCATTCCTTTCTCTATTGAATTGTTGTGCAACTTTGTTGAAAATCAAATGACTGTATATGTTCATGACTAATTCTAGGTACTCACAATTCTTTATTTTGTTCCATTGATATATTTATTTTTTGCTAATAGCATATCTTGTTTACCAAAGCTGTATAGTAAGTCTCAAAGACAGGCAGCATGAGTCCTCAAACTTTTTTTGATGTAAATAATTGTTTTTGAAATTCTAAGCCTTTTGCATTTCCATATGAATATTAGATTCAGTTTGTTAATATATTTTTTAAAAAACCCTGCTGAGATTATAATTGCAAATCTTTAAATTTATAGATCAGTTGGGGTAGAATCAACATCTAAATATTGTATAGTCTTCCAGTTCATGAATAGGGTGTCTTTTCCCACTTAGGTCTTCTTTAATTTCTTTAGGTAATGTTTTATATTTTGTAGTTTTTGAATATCTTTTATTAATTTTTGACACTTTTAAAAATTGAGTATCTTAAAATTTTTATTTCCAAATTGTTTGTTGAAAAAATATGTAGTTGTTTAGTCTATTTTGCCCAGACTTTTGTTTTTATACACTCAAGGGTTGGTCTGACAGGAACTTTGTCTTGATGAGAAAGGGAAAGTTATTTGCTTTAAAAATAAAGATATTTGAAGATATTTTAAAAATTACAGAAAAATAACAAAAAAAGAGGAAATTTTAATGATACAGGAGAGAGGAACCTGGTCACTAAAGGAGAAAGGCAATGAGACACATAACAAACAGATGTATGAGCCTTAGGCAGGAGGACGCAAGTGGGGAAAGAAGGGAGGGAAGAAGCGTTTTACAAAGGTAAAGTTTGTAGGTGTTTTCAAATAGATGCAGAGTGTTTCTATCATATTATTTCTACTATCTAAAGTATAAAAAAGTCTAAGTTCTACTTATGGTGTAAGGTCATTTTGGTAATATTACAGAGTACACCCTATAAATAAGAGAACTGTAAAAATATTCCATAATTCATATCCGTGCTTCCAGCTCCCTAAACGAGCCTCCCCATAAGTGTCCTCTACTTGTGCTTGGCTTCAGAATAGAATGGCATAGCTACCTGTTGAGACATTTCTTCACCAGAAAATCTCAGTACCATAAATGCAGAATCTTTGTTCACAAATTGGCTCCTAATAAGCAAACTAATATGTGAAAAAAAGAAAAATGAAGCAAAATGAAATATAACCATTAATAATTAGAATGTAAAAGGCCCCAGAGGACCTTTACTTTCTTTGTTGAAGAAAGTCTATGAACTTATTTCCGAATCTATAATCTGTTCACAGCACCAGTCGGAGCAAATTCCATGTCTTTTAGACAGATGGATGTAAAGACATGCCAAAAACAATCACTTTACTGGGTCTAAAAAGAGGCCAGCCAAGCTAGTAGTGATGATGGGCACAGATGGGGATGATTGAAGTCTGCAGTAAGCCCAAAATGTGACAATTCTGGTTGGTATTACACCTATCTCTACTCATCCAGATTCTGCTGAGAAAGGACAATAAAGTTGGAACTGAACAGGAGAATATGGACAGCGTCACCCAATATCCTAGTGTTTGAAACTGCTTCATCCAAAAGGAATACTTTGCTTGTCTCAACAAGACTCCTGGATTCAGGCTAAATCAATGTTAAGACCAATGAGACCATGGTCTCTCAGCAGAAGCAGAAGCAGAAGCAGAAGCAGTATGGAATGTTAAGGACTGGGTACCAGAGGCGAGGTCAATCTTCTTAGTCCCAGAGGAACTGAATACTTGCCTGGCTGCTTAGCTTAGATGTGAAACACAGAGATTAGCTCACATTTTCTGGTAAATAAAAGACAAAATATTAGTATACTGGCCTCATCATTGTTCTTCTATATCAAATGTCCTGTACATTTTTTTAAAGCAAAGGAAATACAAAAAAGCAGTAATGTGACACAAAATCAAGAATAAAATTAACAGAGGTTAAATTCTAGATGACTAAAGCATTGGGATTACTTTAGAACAGCTATTGAAAAAAGGTTTACAAATATATCGAAAGAAATACAAATAATTGGTGAATAGAGGTGAAAATCTCATATAAACATGAAAGATATACAAAAACAGGTTAGAATGTCTGCTTCAAGAAAGCTAAGTACAACTAAAACACAAGAAGGTTCTGAAAGGTAAAGAGAACAGAGGCTGCCCAAGGACATGGTAAATTCTCCTGTTTTCTTTTTCACTTTATAGATCCTAGACATAGAGTTGAAGAAACTGACAACCTAGAAATGTCGACTCCACAAAGAAAAAGAATGTGTAAAGAAGAACCAAATGGAAATTTTGGAACTAAGAAACATAGTAAGGGGAGAAAACCCTCAGTAACTGGGTGTAATAATGGAAAAGAGGGGAAAGATGAAAGAATCAGTGAACTGGAAGACAGAATGGATAGCACTCCAACTGAACAAGAGAAAGAAACTAGTTAAAAGACAAAAGACTCAGATCTGTGTACATACAATAAACATTTATGTTATTGGAGCCCAGAGGAGAGGCGAAGGAGGAAAGGACTAAAACGTTTTAAAAATGGTGTCCAAAAACTTCCCAAATTTGGCAAGAGACATAAACCTACAGATTCAAAAAGGTAAGCAAACTGCTAACAGAAGAAACCTAAATAAATCAATGTCAACACACATTTTTTTATTGCTATCTTGAAACTATAAAAAAAGAAAATTCTTGAAAAGTTCCAGTAAATGAACACTTACTGTAAGGGAAAGCTTTCTGAAAGTTACCTGGTTTCTCATCAGAAGCCATGGAGTCTAGAAGGAAGCAGCACAATATTTTTTAACTGCTGAAAGAAAAGTAGTGTCAACCCAGAATCCTACACACAGTAAAAATATTCTTCATAGTTGAAGGGGAAAACATGGCATTCTCAGATAAAGAAAAATTTGTCACCAGCAGAGCTACCTTAAAAGAATAGCCAAATATAGTTTTCTTAACAGAAGGTAAACAATAAAATAATAAACCTTGGACATCACAAGACAATAAGCAACAATGTGAATAAATAAAATTGACTTTTCTTCTTGAGTTTTCTAAATTATGATAGTTGATGCAAAAATTATAACACTGGTATGGTTCTAAATATACGTTAAGGGAATGTTTTAAATGAGTATATTATAAATGTTTGAGGGTAAAGGGATGTAAAAAGATGTAAGCTTTCTCTACTTCACCCAAAACAGTAAATGACAGTACACTAAGTTGTGTCTATGTGATAACTAGAGTAACCACTGTAAAAGCTATACAAAGATATACACTAAAAAACAGAGTATGTAGGTAAAACAGAATTTTAAAAATGAGGTAATCCAAAGAGAAAAACAAAACAAAAAATAAAATGGTAGAATTAAACCCTAACATATCACTACTCAAATTAAATACAAATGGCCTAAATACACCAGTTAAAGACAGATTGGAAAAATGGATAAACATGATGAAACTGTGTGCTTTCTACAAGAAACTCACTTCAAATATAATGACATAGGTTGGTTGAAAATAAGAGGATAGAAAATATATATAATGTATAAATATGTATTTATAAATACATACTATATATTTTGTTTATTCTATATATCTTATATACATATATAAAATATTAGTCAAATAAAGCAATAATAACCATGCTAGAAAAAGTTCAGAGCAACTAAAGTTACCAGAGACTGAGAGAGAGATAGAGAAACAAGTAAATCTACCGAGAAGACAGCAATACTAAATGTGTCTGCAACGAACAAAAGAGGTACAAAATATGTGAGGCAAAAAGTGATAAAACTTAACCACAATTTTTAAAAATTTTTGAAAAATTAAAAAATGATAGAATTATATTGGAGACCTCAATACTCCTTTCTCAACAATTAGTAGAACAACAGGACAGACAGCAAGTTACTTAGAAGAATTCAACATCATCAATGAAAGGATTTAATCAATATTCATAAAATACTTCTCTCGACATCAGAACATATATTTATTTGAAGACCTCCTGGAAAAATTACAAGATAGACCATATTCTGGGCCATAAACCAAAGCCTGACAAATGTAAAAGAGATGAAATCATGCAGAGTTTGTTTTCTGATCAAAATGGAATCACACTGGAATTCAACATGACTAATATAAGAAGAAAAAAATCTCTAAAGACTTGAAGACTAAAAAACATACTTCTAAATACTCCATGAGTCAGAGAGGAAATCTCAGAGAAAAGAGTAAAAACATTATCAGGGACCTTCAACAGAAAAATGGATACACAAATTATGGTATATTTACAGAACAGAATACTACTCAGCAATAAAAAGTAATAAACTACTTGGATACTCAGCAGCAGGAATTAATCTCAAAAAACATGTAGAGAAAAAGAAGCTAGACGAACTCCAAAAATAAAGAATAGTGGTTCCATATGACAGATGAGGGACAGACAGAAAGGCGTGCAAGGAAACTTTCTGGGATGATGGAAATGGACGACTGTATCTTGATTAGAGTGTAAGTCACACAGACATATAGGTTTTTAAAACTCAGACTGAATACTTAAGATCTCAACATTATATGAAATGTAATTCCACCTCAATAAAGATATGAAAATATTAAATAAAGTAAAACAATAATTCTTCACTGTATTGTTTTTCTTTTTGATTATTACTCTTCTCTTTTATTGAACTTATTGGGGTGACATTGGTTCATAAAATTATACAAGTTTCAGGAGTTTTATTTTCTTATACGCTATATCTCTAAATGCTGCTGATCTATCCCCCCACGAACCATTCACAATCTATGACATCTCTTAGCCCTGCTGTCAGCACCCTGGCTTAGATTATTTGGACTGGGATAATCTCTATAGTTATGCCCCTGTCTTCAGTCCTGTTAAACCATTCTCCCCAAAGTTCCCAACTGATTAAAAGAAAAAAAAGGTAATACCTCCTGTTCCTTAGTACCAAGGCACACCTTGATTTCTGTCTGACTTCTGTCTGACAGTTCACCCACCACATCTACTTCTACTTTATTGTGTAATTTTCTTTTCATATGCCTGCCTTCCCATTAGGTATGTATTTTGTGAAGACATTATTAAATCACATTCATTTTTAATATTCCAAATGCCATGTACAATACCTGGTTCATAGTAAGTCTTAACTGATGTTCACTGAAAGGATAAGCACAATACATTAGTTGAAACTACTAAACTAGCTGCACTCTACTGTGACCCTGAGGTATTATTTTGTGAAAACAAATTAGATTTCATTGTACAAATGCTACAAAATTAAAACAATGTGGTTTGCCAACTAGAGTATGAACTAAGGTTTCATTTCTATAAATTAATTTATCACAGATTGCAATTGGTGAAGCAAGTAGAAAAATAGATGTTGGTACACAAGAAAAACACTTTCTAATTGAGACCTATACATGGGCAACACAAAAAAAGCTCTAACAAATTTCTTCATATTTGATTTCTTTCTTCTTGTACAAATTGATTGAAAAGACTTTATGTTATTTGGAACAACTAGTCAATTAAGAAACCATATGCACTAATACCATATTAAGTATAAATATAGTTAGTTCATAGCTTGAAACTAATTAGCATTCCTTAAAAAGTCCTTCAAATGGTCAAGATTAAAAGTATTTTAACCATAGGTATTAATTCTACATTCTTAAAAACTTAATCCTGCAAATGTTTCAAAATGTGAAGTATTTGCCAGGTTCCTAAATAAAGATTAATAATATTAAAACAAATCAATTATTTTAGACACCTTGCTAAATCAACCAACATTGCTCTAAAGCTTTATTAATCTTTTGATAAACTACATTACTTGAAGTCTTTGAAGATACATTGTCACAAACCCGACAAGATTAAAGATTTTCTTTCTGTGCTTCGGGAACATAAAAAAACACTGATGAGTATGTGATAAAGTTGCACTTTCAGCATCCTGTAGAACTGAACTTCACTGGTGGTCTATTGTGGGCCAAAAGAGTTGTTCCTTCAGCCTTAAAAATATACTTGCTGATAAATTTTTAACAGTAAACAATGTCTCAGTGCTTACTCTTAGGAAACTTGAATTTCAAAAATCTAAGATTATAAGGGAAATAATCTTAAATGAAGTGTGTAGTATATCCCTGAAGTTCTTTGTCATTAAGGAAAGGGGGAAGTAAGAAATGAATTCAAGAGCCAATGAGATGTAATGTAACAGTCTGAACTCTGAAGAATGCCACTCTCCTTACAGAAGTTTATATTTCAACATCTGAGATATGGTTATGATAAAATTTATTTCCTTTACCCTGAGGTTCTAAAGAGAAAGAAAAGGGGTTATGAGTCAGATAAACCTAGTTTTAAATCCTATCTGTGTATATACTTGCTGCTGCCCATGTTGGCTTAGCCAAGATAATCTCTCCAACGTTTTTTATGTTGTTTTTTTCCAAACGGTATAAAATAAGAATAATAATTTCTACATAATGCAGTTGTTTTGAAAATTAAATGAAATAATGGCACTTTAGTTGAAGGGTTCCTCTTAAAATCTTGAGAGACAAAGAACAGGCCCCTAAAAGCTATAAACAATAGAGCCCCAAACTGTAGCACATGTAATACTGAGTATTTGGCTGGTAGTCTAGTCTGTATCCTTATGTCCTCCTAATGTGCTCTCTTGATGTGGCTGTCTTAGAACCTCCGCACCCCAGATTCAGACGGCTCTTTTCCATCTCCAAAGGGCCAGTTTTATTTGTACCGTCTATGAACTTAATGCTTGACCTTGAGCTCACCTGTCCCCTTGATGTACAGAGAACTTCCCAATCATTCCTGAAGCTTAAAATGATCCAGCTCAGGGCTGTTTTGCTGCCACAACAGCAGCCTAGCATGGCCCCTGTAAGACAGTTAGAAGAGGTCCCATTTCACAGGTGCTGCGGAGCCTGCTGTGTAGCATGTGTACCACTCCATGTTATTATCCAAATAAGGGAAGTGGGATCTGATCCTTACAGTTTACTGCCTCAGAAACTGAGCGCTCACCTTGGTCTGCATTGTTGCCACAAGGAAGACAGAACCACCTTTTGCCAGTGTTAAACTTTGCCCAAGTTAAGCCAATGCCAAAATGGGACTGAGTTTCCTAAACTGCAGTTCTTTAAAAAAATCACTCATCTTTCCTCTTACCTTCTCCTTTTAAACAACTGCTTTCAGGATGATGCATTTGGGCCAGGTTTGGTGTTTTCCCTGAGAAACTTCAAGCCATGCATGACTCATTGGCTTTTTTTCTGAAAGCATTTTAGAAATAGGTATCAGATTACAAGATGAAAATATTTTAAAAGGAGTGAATTTAACAAAATATTTGTTGTGCCAAAGAGAGAAACAGTTTTTAAATGAAAACAAATTCAATGTGAATTTACAAGTGAGATCTAGTTTTTATACAGTGTTGTTGACTATACTACTTAAGGGTTTTTTTGAAATACTTGATAGCTAATAGGACAGAACCTCATTTATTAAACATAAAATCATCTGCTGTTGAAAATTCAAAATAAATTCAAACACTTGGCAGTATATTTCTTAAGGGTATACTTAGAATAGTTCCCTGCATACTTCTGAAGGTGGCATTCTTTATACCATTAGTCAGACTGAAATTAAAGTGTTCATGAGATAGTAGTTAACATTTCTTTTTTAGTTTGGTTTTTGAGTAAAATGGCCAAATAAAATGAGTTGCTAGGAATTACATCAGAGTATATCATTATTTCAAGGAGATTTGATTATTGTTTTAAGTTAATTTAAAATTGGTGAATACTCACATTCTGCCTTTAAAATTTATTTGTTCACTAATTTTTCCTAAAAATAATGTTTTTATTTTCTGAGTTATTTGGCTCTCTCTATTGTGCTTGAGTATAGATTATTTAACAATTGTTCGTGCCTGAATTCTCTTTGATATTTATGATTCAAAGGTTTGAAACATTGACTCCTGTTTGTAATTGTACAGATCTCTGAATGTAATAGTGCCTGATTGAATGAATACCTTATTCAAATACATTTTCACTGAAAAAGGTCACATAATGGAATGTACAATATATTATGACAACATTTACTATCAATTCTGAGTTTGACTATATTATTGTTTATAGTTATTTACTCCCCCTTCTCAGTAAGATTATACATTCCTGCCCAGTTCATGTGACTTACCCTCCTCCTATGAAAAAAATACCCTCCCCTGCCTCATTGCATTCCGACTGGATGGTGTGACTTACTCTGGATAATGGAGATGAACCAATATGACACCTGCCATATCTGAGCAGAAGCTTACATACTAGTGCATGGTTTGACTCAGCCCCTGTTTTCCTCTACTGTGAAAATACACATCCCCCAGATGCTCCCTCAGGCTGGATGGTATAAGCCACTGACACAGGGGAAGAGGGGGTTAGAGCACAACAAACCTGACTAATACTAATACAGATTTTGAGATTTAAAACTGACTAATACAAATTTTTAAAAAAATCACACACACAAAAAGGTACTTTCCTCCAAAGTAATTATTTTCTAGAAATGGAAGCTCTTCATGCAGTTTGCTCTAAACCATCCCATTCTCTTCCCTGCACATCTAACTAAAGTAAAGCATAACACAAATCTATAATTTACCTTCTAGCTAACAAGTTAATAATTCAAAACTATTTTCAATTGCAAAGACTACAATTGAAGATGTAATCATACCATATTTTTGTCTTCTTATAAGATTATATAAGCTAAAGATAATTTAATATAAAGAACAAATTGTTTTAAATTCAAACAAGTTTAGGAATTACTAATAATAGTTTACATTCTATTAAAAGCAACATAAAACATCTAAACAAAGCAATATTGATAATATTTATTTTACCATAATACATGATATTTGAGAATTCCTGCCATCTTTTTATACTGAGAAGTTGAATGTCATTTTCTGAGCTGCATTTAGAAACTATAAAGTCCTATGACGCATAGGAAAGTAGCAATTGGAAAACCCAAATGGGTACTTTAAAACTATAGCTTCTTGATATTCTGTATTGGCAATGAAAAACCCTGGGCTTGGCTGGCTTCTGAGTACATCCTGATATCTAATTTCGGGACATAAAGATTTGAATGCTGCCTTCATGTTGCTACTTCTCATATATGCCCAGATGTTACCATCTTAGTGCTAAAAATATTGCCAACTTTTCATTGACGTTCTTTTATGTGATGAAGTAGCTAATCTCACTTTGTAAAACTATTCTTTCCCTCCCCGACTCCCTCCCCATGAAATTATGAATCAGGCCAGGGAATCATGGCCATGTGGCAACAGTCAATGCATTCACCTTCCCCCAGGAATTAAAAATAATTTTAAAAGATAAACACTCTAAGAGCAAATAAAGCCCATCTACCTGCTGGGTCCCTCTAATGAGATAACTTCTTCTGAACTCTGTTCTTTGGAAAAGGTTACTGGATCCTTTATATATTCTTATCAGTGCATAGGAACAGACCAAAACATATTTTGTTCCATCCTCAAAAAGATTTTAAAGATATATGAGCTCAATAATTATCAGAAGTTAATCACTACTGAAAAACAATAGGCTAGACAAGTAACACTATGAATTAATTATAATCGCCAGTATAGGGGGCTTTTCATGTTGTCTGGATACATTTCTTTGTTCTCCTAGATGTGCATCTCCTTTTCCCATCTCAGTCTTGCCTCCTACACAAAGAGAAACAGACACAATCCAGCTATAGCGATCACAAATGTCTCCAGTGATCACCTATTACAAAAACCTTGATATTTTTGGTATTTTTCTGCTTGAATTCTTTAAGGAATTTAATACTGTTCCTTATACTCCCTTAAAAAAAAAAAACCCTCTGTATCTTCAATACTGTACTTCTAAACAAATCTTTTAAAAAACCCTTATCTCTTCCCTAACCTTCAGACTTCCAAATGAATGACTTATAAAACGATGTTTCAAAAGTACTCTGAACATTTTATGTCTGAAACTGAAATCATGATCTAACCCCTCAAATCTGGCTCTTTCTTGAGTAAGTACATAGCAAATCAATTCCATCCACCATGTTGTCCAGCCAGAATCCTGTGGGCTGCTCTTCACAGCTCCTTCTCCGCCAGCCCATATCTAAACCATCATTAGTCCCCGTGATTTTACTTTCTAAACATATTTTAAATTGGTCATACTCTCTTCGTATCTAATACTCCATTTCTAGGCTAAGAAATCTTTATCTCTTGCCTGGTCTCCTTTTACCTAATTCAGTTTTCCCCCATTTGAATCCATTTGTTTCAAAAATAAAGTTTTGATCATGTTACTAATTTGATCAAGTCTTAAATTGCTCCCAAGGCTTTTGTGACAATAATTAAACCTTTTACATGACCTACAGAACTGGCATAGTCCAGGCCATTCATACCTCCGCAGACTCATTGAATGCTGCTCTTCACCTTTCTCTCTGGGCTTCACTTTTTCCCCCTCTGCCTTTGTTTTTGGTACTGAGACACAACATTCCAGGACACAAAATGTCCATGGTTACACTTATATAGTTTCTATTTCTTTGCTGATAAGTTCTATCTTCCCATTCATTTCAAGAGCTTCCATAAAGCATGGATTTAAAAAGCTACTTTAAAGTGTTTGTCTAATAAATTCATCATCTGGACTATTTGTGGCTCTTGTCTACTGATTATCTTTTAAGAATTTTTAACATTTTCCTGCTTTTTTATGTTGGATAATTTTGTATTTTATCCCAGAAATTTTGATTATGTTATGACTTAGAATTGTTAAAATCATCTGGAGGACTGTTTACTTTCTGTCTTTTAGCCATTAGCTACAGACCGCACAAGCTCAGATTCACCTTCTGTGGCCTGTGGCTCTAATCTCAAGTTTTAATTTCAAAGTCCCCCAGTGAGGCAGGACAGTAAGAAGCTAGGGAAATTCCTTGACAGGTAGAGTAAGGGAAACTGAGACAAAATAATTGGACAGGCCAAACAATCTGAACAATTGACAGCCAGCTAATAAATCACAAGATTTTATCCCCAAGGAGAACACTTAGGAGGAGCAGGTGGTTTGCACATTCCAGGCCATCAGGGGACAGACCAACTTCTGTCATAGTCCCTCTTCAATAATGTTCTTTAAAAATAAAACTAACCAGAAAAAAACATTAGCCCCTCTGTACACGTATTTTGATGAATGGATATGTTGAAGTACAAACCTGAAAAGCAAATGAATATTCTGTTGAGAGACTCCCGGGAGACCTCCCCTAAGATTCCAGCAGGCCAAAGAAAGATAAAAAGCCTCAAGACAAAGGAGCCATGGCAAGCTCTCGTTAGAGCGTGCCCATGTCTTGTATCTTTGCTGTTTTTCTCCTAAACTCTAAGGGACCCCATGAGACTTGCAACCAGGGGAGCAGTGAGCCACTGTAGTTCATATCAGTCTTGCTCCTTAAGCCTGTCTCCAGGGCCCCCTTTTCTCTGACTTTTTCTCTCCTGTTGCTTCTTCTACCTTAAGCCCTTCGTTTCACCGTCCCCAGCTTAAACAAACATACTCACAAAATCACCTGGAATCATACTATGAAGTCTTTCCTATGTGAAGTCAAGAACCCACACGCTACCAGTGAGCCCTAGGTAGACTGGCTCTGGGCCCAGACCCCCTGGGGTAATATTCTGGAACATTTCACATGTCCAATACCCAGAAATCAACATGGTGCCTGGTTGGTCATCTTTATTGTATTTTTATTCTAAAAGCCTTTGCTCTGTTGTTTGGAGCATTTCTGCACCTATACGGATCCAGGTATTTGTGAGTCCAGGAATTTATATGGGTTTTAAAGGATCTCTTTATCCGGCTTTCTTCTCTCTGTAATTCTCTCACATACTTTAGTTCCTGGAGGACTGATTTAGGTGCTCTGGCCAGAAAGCTGAAGTTTTTGCCTCCTGAGTTATTGCAAGCTTTCTGCAATTAGGTCTGTTTTGAGGCAAACAGAGAGAACAAGTAATGGAGATTCCCTCTATACGCTTTGTCTACAGAGACCTGTTTCCTCAGATACTCTTGCCAAAAAAAGGAGAATGTTTTTATTAGTATTTTCGGTGCCCACGTGGCTGTCCCGCCATCATCACTGCCGTTGCCCTCCTGCTATAGGAGTGCAGCTCCCTAAGGACTGGCTGGGAGGCCAGGCGCAGAGCACAAAGAGAAAGAAAAGAGAAAGACGTCCTCCACCGACACACAAAGGCGGTCCTTCCAACCTCTCTGACCTAAAAGCAAATGTCTCCCCTGGACATTTGTCTGTCCACTGTTTTTAGTTTCAGTTCATGAGAGGCAGAGTGTGTACCTTCTTCATCTTAACCTGATCCAGAGGTTGGGCTACATCATTTTGATTGCTAAGGAGATCGCTCTTATGCTTCTCCGCCTTCGTGGAAGGACATTATCCACAAGCGCCTTCAGAAAGGCCACCGGCCTGCTCCCCGCAGGGCGGCGGGGCGCCCGGCTCCGCGGAAGCCCGGCCCGCGCCTTCGCTAGCCTCAGGGCCCGAGCGGTCAGGCTCATCTGCTTACCCAGTGTATTTCTATCTCGTGATGTGTGACTTGACCTTTGCATCCACTTTGCTCGGTGACTGGTTTGCAGACGAGTCGCTTTTCCTCCCACGTTTAGAAGTTTAACGCGTAGGGGAGAGAGGAGTCTTCCGTGGCACCGCAGGAAACACGCGTGGAGGACCCACGCACAGGAGGGTGAGGGGCAGCGGCCAGAGTCACTGGGGCGAAAACAAAGGCCGGCCACAGGCACCGCCTCCGTCCCGACGCGTGGCTCCGGCCGGCTGGCTGCGGAAGACCACCAGTGTCCGGCCGCGCCGAGCGCGGGCGGAGGGCGGGGGCCCCGCGCCGTCAGCCCGCACGCAGGGCTCTGGGCTTCCGCGCAGCCTCCGCTGCCCTCGGCCCACTTCCGGCGCTCGGCTTAGCCGCCGCACGCTGCCACGCCCACGCATGCGTGGCTGCTATGCCACGGCGAGAACGTGCCAATGCTTCGGCCTTTGTGGCGCTTCGGTTACATCTCCTCGGCTTTTCTTCAAACTAACCAATCTTCCTAATTCTTCGCGAGCTTGTGCTGGGCCCGCCCCCTACCCGGCCATTTTCCTGGATCTCCGCAGGTTCCCTGCCCTTGCTCTCTCTGGGCTTTTTCCCACGTTTTCCCAGGCTCGACTCCTCCCCTTTCTGGGTGCCCTTTTGGCTCCTACTGCGCATGCCTCAAATTGTCTGGATTCTACTGCGCATGCCTCAGCAGAGGAATTCCCGCATTACTAGTTCTCCCCCCCGCTGGTAATGGGGGGGAAGGGCCAGTTGTTCCCTGGGGAGGCGGGAAAGCCAGCCTTTCCTGCCTGCCTGCCTGGGGTAAGTCCGTTTGTCCGGAGGGTAAGGCTTTCCCCTGGGGTGCTGTGAGGCTTCCCCTTCCTAGTTAACCAGGCTTAATGTCCAATTCCATTTGCTCCCTTCCTTTTGTTAATAACTAACTAGCTGCCTACGCTAACAATCTCACTTTTGACTTTACCATAATTTTTCTTTTATTATATCCACTCTATTCATCTGGTTTAAATTATTTTAACATATTGTATTATAAGTATTTATGTAGGCAACCTTAACTCTTCTCTGGAACAAGATATACACAAATAACCCTATGCACTATATTTACACTGTGTACCATAACTGAGAAGTCAGTGTACATGATTGGAACAGAAAAAACATGAATATATTAAACTACATGTTATTTTGAACTGTATAATTTAGTTAACATTAAGTCATCTGGAATTTACCTTATTTTTAGAAAACTTTTATTAATGGACTTTAGAAATTTTTAAAAATACATTCAGAGGAGTGTTTAAAATATGTGGAATAAAGTTATTTAAAATTTTTCTGAAGCTCATCAGAAACTTCCATTTAAAAATAAATAGCTGATATTACTATGCAAGAAATAGACGACTGATGTAAGTAGTCAGGACTCCTAACAGGCAATATATAATTAGTTTAATTTAAATTACTACATTTCAAATAATAAAATTTATTAAAATAAGAAAAAAAGGAACTTTCCATAAATCAGGCCTGTCATCTTCCTATACATAGCTCTCTCCAACACTCATCTTGCCTACCCTTCCATATTGCAGTCTGGAGATTATATGTGTGTAAATGTATATGTTCATGCTGGCAAAGAGTTTATAGGCATAAAATGTGATTTGGCTATATATGAAAGAAATTAAACAATTAAGTTTTCTTGGAAAGGAAGATCCATAAGTTATCACTAAAACTATGTGTCAAATATTTTACTTCCAAGTATGTTCCTGTGCTTTTTTGTATAATCTGTTTTGTTTTGTTTTTAATCTCCAATACAGAGGATAACCTTTGTTTTTTTTGTTGTTTTTTTTTTACAGTAGACCTTGTTTTTCTTTAGACAACTTTATTCCTCAATTATGTGTGACATTTTTTGCTTAAGAGGCTTAAAATCCAACTTTAATATCATTTTCTTTTTGATGCTCTCATGGGATAAAAAAACTTTACCTTCCACTATGTACTGCATTGCATATATTTGAGAATTCTATTGCGTTTTTAAATAACAAATATGAAATGGTGTCTTAACTGTAAGTATGAACTGGGAAGTATATATATCTATGTGATATATGTGTGTGAATACGTATATATGATTTGATTGCAAAGTTTTATGTCTTTTATTAAGTGATATGCCTTTAATATTTGTTTTTGCATTAATCCTATCATTTTAGTGCATGATTTTGCAGAATATTTTTGTAAATTAATACTTTTTGTGGCATTAGAAGAGAAATGCCTATATCTGGTAATTGTTCTGGAATGTTACCTAAAGATAATGAGATAGACTAGTACTTATTATCATGAGTCCAATAATTCTGAATGGAAATATATATATAATTACTAAAACTTCCTATGAACAATTATTTTGCTGGTAGGCTGCCAATATGCTAAGAATAATTTAGGTATTAAGGTTGTAAGACCTTACAAAGCTACTATGTTCTAAATGTATCTACAGTGCTCTCTCTTTCTAAGTGGATTACTCAATCCTAATGCCTCATATTACCTACTATATTATATTTTAACAATATTTGAATTTCCTTTAGATTCATTTTAACTCTCCCGTTACATAGATAATATACGGTAATTAAAATGATAACCAAGAAATAATTTTGCATTTAACTTATAATGTTGATAGCCATAGGATACATTTGTGTTGTATTTTCTATGGGAAATGAGCCAATGACGTGTGAACTCATGCATACAAATCTGTTTCTCTTCCCAGTAGCATATTGCATCTGATGTTTCATGAAAGCAGTTTCAGAAGAAAAATATAATAGTTTGGGGGTTTTTTTTGGCTGCAAGGGCATTTTTCTTTTGAAAATGTCCTTTTTCAATTTCCAAAACAAAAATAAACATTGTTATAAAATGCAAGCTTGGTTTAAGTTCTTAATTGGTAATTATGATAAAAGTGTTATAAAACATTTTTTTTTATTTGTCCTTGGGGAAGTAAAAACAGAAATTGCAATGTAATTCTAGTCCTCTATGTTTGCCATTCTAACTCTCAAGGTCAAGCTCAAGCTTCATCTTGCTTTGGTAACTTTAAACTAGAATGTTCTTAGCTTTCATTGACCTTCTTAGCTATTGTATCAAACATCTAGATAATTTATTTGATAATTCTATTTGGTCTTACTGTGGTAGTAGTATTTTTTTTTTTTTCCAGCTCTGCTTTTCCACATGCAAAATCCTTAAATGGACAGGATGTCTGTATTTCTTTTCCATCGTCTCTAGTATCTAGTAGTGTAACACATATAGTATATTTCATAAGTACTTATCAAATAAATATAATAAACATAAGCTACAGGGCTCGATTCTGTCAATCCAATTGGTTACTCTTATTTATTTTAAAAGTCCAAATAAACTATTTATCAAGGTAAAGATCCCAAAGGAATTTGACAATAGGTATTTAATTGGGGAAAAAGAGGAAAAATGTTAATACACTGAAGCATCCAATTAGCTCAGGATTTAAAAGCACACTATCAAATTAAGCTTGAGAAAAAAACACAGAAAAGTAATGATGAAACCATTACAATCTGCTTGGCACTCTGTTTGTTGAAAGTAAAGATGCAAAGCTGAACCTGCAGCTTTTGATGATCTTTCTGGATCATTGCTCTGTTTCATTTTCTCAGCTACCTGTGTTATCTTCCTGAAGTCTACATTCTATATACCCAATTTGTGGTGGTTCATTAACAGGAAATATACTATAATTTTATGCCTTGTCCTTTCACTCTCTTTTGTGGGCGTCACCTGTTAAGCTGTCCTTTAAGGAAAAATGGTCTCTTCAAATTTGTTACATAACAGTAACAGTCCCTCTGTTTACAAATTAATTAGCTAATTTGAAAATAATCAGGTTTTTTTGTATTTTTCTTCTAATATAAATAAAGTTTCATTTTGACCAGTAACTAGTGACTATGATTATTTGATTTATGTAGGAATGCAATAAGTTAAGGGACTTGTTTCACAATTTTTTAATAAATAAAAAATTTTGTGGAATAGCTTACATGTTAAAATGCACTGCTTTTAACTGCCCACATGCATGAGTATTGAGAAATGTATATATATGCTCATCTAACCACCACCATGATCAAGATGTAAAACATTTTCATTACCCTCAAAAGAGTGATATGTCACATCACTTTACAGTTACTCTACCTCCACCCCAATCAGACAGCTACTGGTGACAAACATTTACAAAAATTGATTAATGGTACACATCTGATTTTAACGACCACTTTTTAAACTGCTGTGGTATAATGACTTCCTGTTGACTATAGTCCTTTTAGACATGTTTCTAAATGGTTTACCAAAAAAAGTCATAATCTTACAGTTATGCGATAATGTGTAAATATGTAACAGTGGACAATATTGCATCACCTTAGGTCAGTTTTCTTTTTTGTTGTTGGAAATGAGTCATTTTCATGTTTCTTTGTATGCCAGATGGTTTTCAATTGCATCCTAGACTTTGGATATTTTCAAGTATTAAGGCAATGAGAAATACCTCAAAATAGCCAGCACAGCACTTAGAGCCAGTAGCTCCTCATTTTAACTTTTGTTCACATTCTGTCCTCGTCAGGAAACATTAAATGCTGAAAAGTTCTCATGTATAGTAGCTTTTGAATTAAAATTAGTGAATTAGTGGACAGATATTTATATTTTTATTGCTTCAGCATCACCTGGACAGCACTAACAGACTCATTATGTAAATATCATAAATTGTCTAAATTATCTTTTTAGCTATATATTTTTACATTGGTTTTTAGTTGTTGTTCTAAAGATCCTACCATACATGCTTCATTATTCCACTACCTACTTTTTGTAAAATGTAGAAATTTGCAATCCTATAGGTCCATTGACGACATCTAGGCCATTATTTACGCTGTAGTTGTCACAGGATTGCATCTACATATGCTTTAAATTCACAATGAGATATTATAATTTTTGTTTTCGTTATATGTTTTTCATAATATTTAACAAAAAATAGCCAGATTTCTTAAATATCTGACCTTCCCTCTGAAGTTCTTTCCTTTCATTCTGAATAAGTTTCTGTAGTATTTATTATTGTGCAGGTCTCCAAATGGTGAATTATTTTTATTTTATTTTATCTGAAAATGTCTATAGTTTACCTTCATTGTTAACAGATATTTTCATGATGGATAGAATTCTGGCTTGACTTTTTCTTTCACTTTCAACACTAAATATTATTCTTTCTCCTGGGCTCCATTGTTTCTGATGAGAAGTTAGCTGACATTCAAATTATTGTTGCCCTGTAACTAATGTGTGAGTTTACTCTAACTAGTTACAGGATTTTCTCTTTTTCCTGGGCTTTCATCAGTTTGACAGTAATGTTCTAGTAGGGTTTTCTTTGCATTACCTCTGCTGTGGTTCATTGAACTTCTTGAAACTGTATATTTATATCTTTCAACAATTATCAAACATGTTTATTTTTTTGTTCAAATGCTTTTTTTGTCCTGTTCTCTTTCTTTTTTGGAGGCGGGGAATTAAAATTATATGTATGTTAGGTGGGCTCACTTTCTTCCACAGGTTTCTGAGGAACTGTTTTTTATCTTTTTCACTGTTTTCTGTTTTCTTTTTGTCAGAAATAGATGCACTGTAGTCAGAGAAGACAGTCAAATGCCCAGGGTATATATGTAATGAGATATTTTAGTGAAAGGAGTACTGTACTCTTTAGTAAATAAGGGTATGTTATTAAGTTTTCAGCATAAATCTTTGATACTAGAATATTAAGCATTTTGCAGTGGAAGTAGCTATATTAGCCTTGATGAGAGGGAACTCATACTATTGTATGTATAACCTCAATCCCTGCCATCGTGGTCTCTCACTCATCTGCCCACTTTACAAACACTAAAGTGATCAAAGGAAACAGTTGGGCACTGCCACATATCTTTTTTCTTTTTAATTTACTTGTTCCTATATTTTAGAGTGTTTAAAGTCTCTAACCACACTAAGCCATTTATCACTGCCCTGAAATTTATATATATGTGTATATTAAGCCATTTCTCCTATTTCTTGTAAATGTACCAGAGTCCCCAAACATGCAGGAACTCTTTTCCAAATGAAGAGCAGTTATTTTCAAAACAAGCATGGCCTTATTTCTGAACCTTAAGGGTGTTGGATTGTGACTCATATCAGGGACTGAGAGAGACAGTCCACAATTTATCTACCAGAGATACCTGTAGCATCATAGAATCTGTTAGGTCACATATTCTGAATGAGCATAGGGCATCTTATTTTGTAGCCTAAGCCTGCTATATAGTTCTGTCTTACTCTAGGCCAGACTTGAAACTGGGAGTCTTCTGAGTCCACCAGTAAATGAGTTAGAATACCTTTTCGTGTATATTGCCCTCAGGCCAGAGCGGTTCTTCAAGCACAGCAGGTCTTTCCCAGTGGCAGAGGCATAAGGTGCAGCTACAAGTCATTTTCCTTAGATAGGATGTTGTGGCATGCCCCACACCATTGGTCCCCCACAAACACTACTGACATGATTCTCTTTAATCTTCTGTCAGACTTTTTTCTTACTAGGCTTTGTCACTGTCACACTAGCAATTAAGTCCATAGAACTCTTAGAGAAGTGAGTGAAACAAGCTCCCATATCCTACTTTTCTGGTTCCTTTTTTGGGACAGTTGAGGGAAAGTTGCCTAGAAGACAGATACTGTCTAGGGAAGAGAGAAAGGAAATATACTCAGGAGAGCTGAAAAACCTTTCAAGGTACATTGTGGAAAAAAATGAAAATTTAGGAAAAAACTATTTTCTGGGCTAGAAATTTAGAAAGGTATCAAGCTCCAACCAAGGGACCTGTTTGCATGGGTGTCCACAGCAAAAGTCTTCCTGGCATCTGTCACCATAGGGCAGGGTCCCAGCAGTGGCTCAGCATCACACCCAGCACTCCATAAGCTTTGGGATCAGTTATGTAAATGGCTCAGGCTTGTTCTAACTGATCTCATTGTTTAGATGATAGGCTGCTGTGCTGAAAGGAGTCTTTATATTTTAGTCTCTCACATATTAGGGGGTGGCAAAATTGGTGTAACTATGCTCACACTGCTGCACACATGGTAGCAGTAAGGGAAGGCTTATTCATGCCTTAGTGTGTATTTCAGAGACATCTTACACACCACTTCCAGTCCTTTCAGTTCACCCCTCATGCTGAAGCCACTGCTGGGCCAACCAGCTGTGTGTAGGCTCTGGCAGAATTCATGCAGACATGGGCTGAGAGTGTCTTGTTTGATGCCCACACTACACACTACTCATCTGATGATGTTGAGACACGAGATGTCATACACCCCCACTGGATGCCCACTCACCTGCAAACCAGAAGCTCATTGGGGTCCCCCATTAAGACCTTGCAAGGCAAACTTTTAAGCTATTACTCTTTTCTTCACTCAGCTTTGGACAAGATTCTGTTCCCATGTTTTTCATAAAATATTTATTTACCTTTACTTTTAGTACTTTTATCATGTCAAATCAGACTTATATGATTCTTCATAATCCAACCAAATAGGACATCCGCAGACCCCAAATGTATCTAGAAAAAGCACATTAACTTTCTGTCTGCCTTTGATCTTGCATATTGCAATGTATCTGTTGTAAATTGCTCTCCTCTCATCCAGTATTTAGAATTCCTTCATAGAGTTAAACATTTTAAAATAAAGCCCACTACAAAACTTTGCCTTTCAGTGCATGCTATCTTATTTCTTCTCACTTTTATTGAAGAGGCTAGTTCTCAAATGCAATTAGTTTAGCTACTCTCATAGGGAATTTAAAAAATATCCCTAACCTGCTGCAGTTCTGAAATCCACATTAATCAGCACACTCACAGGTTTAATAAGCTGTGTTCTCATATTGTCACTTAAGACCACTTTCTTGGCTATCTTTTATATTGCCAGCTCATATTAGACCTTGTATCTACCACATTGCTTTTGCTTTTCCAGGGCCAGCACTGGGACTTCCCTCCTACTTTTGTATAGTTTTTGGCACTTCATTCTACAATGGAGTGTTTGCTCTAAGTAATATAACTTCTATTTAATATGGGTCTAGCATTATTTGAATTATTTTAAGTGTATTAACTCATTTAATCCTCAAAACAACTCTAAAGGTTGAGTCATCTAAGTCACATTTTCCAAATGAGAAGATGGATGGTCTATACAGTTAATAAGTGACAGAGGTACAGTACCAGCTTAAGTAACCTGCCTTCAGGATGTTCATAATCTGCATAGAATCTAGATCGCAATGGCCAGGGTGAAATGAGGTAGAATTAAGCACAGGACTCGCAGCAGAGGATTTAGAGAAAGAGACCGAACAGATGGGCTTAGGGGTGAACTTTCCCATGCTACAAGAAGCCTGGTTCTCACTGGCACACGGTCTGGTCAAAATAAAGGTAGCCTGAGAGAGGGCTGATTATTAGCTGATTAATAAATCTTCCTTGAAAGAAATGCATTTTACAAGTTCATTCAAAACTATGTAAAAAAACATTTCATGATTTGTGAAGGTTAAAGGGCATTGGCATAGGGAGTACGTGGATAAAAGAAATGATAATGTTTTTCATACCATATTAATGGTCAGCTGTGACTGAAGAGTTAGCGGCAGTGGCGTCCCAGAGAGCGGCTCTGGGGCTGGGGGACCGCGGATGAGCACGAGCTCCAAGGGAGAGGACAGCGGGTAACGGTAGTGGCCCCGATAGGGGAGGCTGCGCCCATGTGGGTCAAGATAGAGACATCTGTGAGTGACAAAGGGGCAGTGGTGTAGAGGCCTGGAGGATTTGGGATGGCAGAAATTCTTGTCTTTTCAGTCATTTTATCCTGGGGCAACAAGATTGTTGATAACCAAGTATGTCCTTAAGAATATTGTCATTATAAAAAAGTAGTTTTCCATTTCAGTTTACATTTTGTTGACTTTTACTGAAACCTAAATAACCTTCAGTTTGTTAAGACACTATCCAAGTCACTGTATGCATAGGGTTCCAAATTGTACAAGACAATGTGTAGTTTCTTCACTCCTACTTCAGAACAATTCTTTTGAACTTAATTCTCTCAGGCTCCAGCTTCCCCACACAAAGTAGCATAAGGACATTATTTATTATTTTCCTGACATAAAATAAAGGCTTCGCTAGGAGGTTTTCAGTATAGAACTATGGCTATTTTCAGGAAATTGCAAGTAAAAGATTTTAAATGGGTTTTCTAACGATTAAGACATTCATTATGAGGCTAGCTAAGAGGGGGAAAAATTCTTCCCTCAACTCTATTTCCAAGAAACAAAAATCCTAAATCATTTTTTTCATGGCTTGACAGAAAATGCTAATAGCATTGCAGAAGGTGAGTTTTCTACAAATCCCTTCATTTTAAACAAAAAGTTATTTCCACTGCACTTTTAGAAAGCACCAAAAACAGAAAACTTGCTGAGGCCTGATGGAAGCTGATGCTCAGAATTGTGTATTCAGATGACGGCATTTGCTATGAATTGCATTGATCCTTGCGTAACGCGTGCACACTCTGTTTTAAAGTTCAATCTTAGAGGCAGAGGGTTTCAGCACACCCAGTTTGTATGGCTTGTTTTGATTGATTTCTCTATTTCTCATCTAACACTTGTCCATTACTAGCATACTCTCTTTTTATCAAAGTATATGGCATACTGAATTTTACTCTCATTGGCCTAATAATTAGAAGTGTACCTGTCTTTCCTGGCCAAAATGACAACAATAATGATGAGAATAATGCTTTGGCTCTCTTTAGGGTTATAGAGTTTAACGTGGGAACAGATTGTTTTTCCGTTTGAAATGCAGTGATTCCGTGGGGCCTTCAGCTCGCGTGGAGGTGTTGAGCGTTCTTTGTTACAACCGCTTAGAGAGGAGTTGCAAACCTTATAAAGGGAGACTCCTTCCTTGTTCCCCTTTAGAAAGGGTCCTTTTGAGAGGACTGCATCCTCTAAATTAATACATCCTGGGGGATATTAAATAGGAAAAAAGTGTTAACAGCCACTTACCAATATAGACCCAGGAAAGTGACTTCCACCAATTTCCCAAAGACAAAGTTTTGAGTATGTTTTGTTTCTGCTCTAAGTGATTAAAATGATTCTTCACTTAGAACTTGAACCCTTCCCCCTTGTTGAAAAGAATAGAGTTTTCATTGACTTCCCAGAGACTGCCCCGTTTAATTAATGATGTGACTGAGCAATAATCGATGTTGGTATGGTGACAAGCTAGCAACGGCTGGAGTGCTGCTTTGTCTTTACTATATTTTTGTTCACACAGAAGTTGTTTATATTTTTAAAAGGATTCTTAAGCATGACCTAAAAATTTACCCTAGTTTTCAAACTATAAGAGAACTAAGAGATACAATTAAGTTATGATCTTTATGATTATAGAGATATCATCTTTATAATAATTTTTTTTTGTTTGTTTTCCTTCATTGATGCTTGACAATCAGCTTGATAGTTCAAAGAGTTACCGCAGTATTCTAGGAAATGATCCATTTAAGACATATTCTTTATCTTTAAGTAGTCACATCTTAAGAAAACTAATTGACAATATAATTTATGAAACTTTATCCCATTATTGAGTATCTGTTTGTGACACACACCAAGATTAACATAGCAGTGGTGCCGTGGGCTGAATGCTTATGTTTCCTCAAAATGTATATGTTGGAACCTTAACTTCCAATATGATTTTATTTGGGAGTGGGACCTTTGGGAGGTAATCAGGTTTAGATTACATCATGAAGGTGGTGCCCTTATGATGGAATTAGTGCCCTTATAAAAAGAGGAAGAGACTGAGAGCTTTTTCTCTCTGCACATGTGTGCCAAGGAAAGGCACACAGGGAGGTGGGGCAGCCAGCTGCAAGCCAGAAAGAGGACCCTTGTCAAGAACCAGACATGCCAGGATCTTGATCTTGGACTTCCCAGGCTTCAGAACTATGAAAAATAAATGCCTTTGTTTAAGCCACCTACTCTATGGTGTTTTGGTATAGCAGCCCAAGTTGACTAAGACAAATGGATTTTGCTCTCAAGAAACAATCTAATGATTAACCAACCTTGTATAAGTATGCTATGCTTGAACCAGTCAGAGAATGACAAATACCATATGGTATCACTTATATGTGGAATCTAATGAACAAAATAAACTAACAAAATAGAAATAGACTCACAGATACAGAGAACAGACTGACAGCTGTCAGAAGGGAAGGGTGTTGGGGAGCTGGGTGAAAAGGGTGAAGGGATTAAGCCAAAACAAAACAAAACAGAACAAAACAAAACAAAACAAAAAACACCTCATAGATGCAGACAACAGTGTGGTAATTACCAGAGGGAAAAGGTGTTGGGGGGAGGTAGAAGAATGTAAAAGGGGAATAAATGGTGACAGAGGAAGACTTGACCTGTGGGTGGTGGGGACACAATACAATATACAGATGATGTATTATAGAATCGTATGCTTGAAACCGAAATAATTTTATTAACCAAAGTCACCACAATAAATTCAATTAAAATTTTAAAAAATTTAATATTAAAGAGGCCACAGAGTCTAAAGTATTTGTTGTCTCTGTCACATCTTACTTTAATAACCATTGAAAAATGAAAGAATTTATACATATCCTATCCTAGATGAGTGGTTTTTGGTGGCCATGTTCAGAAAATATAGAATTACAGAGCTGGAAGGACAGAGCACAGAGCTACTTAAAAGGCAGTCTCATAATGAACAAATGAGAAAGACACCTGGGCAAGAACTTTGGAACAGACACTGAGTAATTCTATTTCTATAATTTACATATTTAGATATTTCTGTTTTAATGATAAAATCATAGATCTTTAAATTAGAGAATTGTTAGCTATAACCAATTTCAATATCCTCAGAAAATTAGGGTCACGACTATACGGTTTGTGCAAGAACACAAAAAATTACGGTCAACATCTATTGACTACTTACTATGTACCAAGAAGCCCTTTATATATGTTATTGCAGTTTACCCTCACAGCAACCCTAAAAAATTGATACTTCTATTATTATCTCTTTTTAGAAATGAGGAAACAAAGAAACAGAGAGGTTAAATATTTGCCCATGGTCACAGGGACACAAGGATACTGAAATACGTCATGAATCCTGCAGCAAGATTGGAAGCCCTCATTTCTCACCACTAACCGTGATTTGTCCTTCATTAGTACATAAGAGCAGTCCCAGACTTAAAGCTTAGAGATGATCATTTTAAATCTGTTCCTCTTTCTACTACCTAGTGTGACTTTATCGGGGCATTTGTAGTTCTACCTGCTTGTCTTTCTGGCCTTTCTCTCCTACTTCTGTATCGCATTCTGGGAATTCCTAGAGCTATTCTTTTAAGTGTTTATACTCCTCTCTGACTCTCAACCTTTAAGAGTACCCCCAGAGAACTTTCCTGAATCCCTGACTCTCAACTACATTCTTCTCTTCTGCAAACTCCATTGCTTCTGTTAAAAACAAGACAACAGTCAATCATGCTAAGTTCCACATCAGCAAACCAAGAATTAATTTAATTAGTTTGGCTCACCCAGAAATGGAAACCAAAAACAGTCAGGAGTAGCCTGATCAGCACTAGTCAGGTAATCCACCTGACAGGCCCCAGGCATCCCCTAAAGGGAAGTAGCCTTGCAAGAACTAACCGGGCTATCAAAGTCTTTCATTTTGCACAGCTCATCAGAGCTCATTTTTCTCTGCTACCCTGGATGCTGCCTATTTGCATCAAGTTTTGCTTAAATAAACTCTTAAAAGTTTTAATATGCTTCAACTTTTAACACCTGTTTCTCAAAACTCCATTTTTCAAACGTTTTCCCAACCCCTACTTTCAGACTTTTATGCTGTGCTTCCACATCCCCTCCTAGCTCCCTCGGTGATTTGACCCTGCCAGTGTCACTGCCTCAACCCTTATTCTCTCTCCTTGACTTCATGTTAGAGCCATGCTGGCTTGGACACCCTGCAGTGCAACATAGTTCCATCCTACCTGGGCGTGCACACTTGCTATTCCTTCTCATGAAATGTCCTTTGTCCCTGCCCATTTATCCAGTAACTCCTCGCACTCCTTCAGGTTTGAGGACTTACTCATCACTTTTCAGAGACCCTATTCCTATTCTCCTACTTCATCAGTTTTCCTCTTATACCTTCTGCAGCACCCCAGCATCTTATTTTCTCCAAAGAATAAAATATTGCAATTATTACAGCACGTTATGTAGCACATACTATCTTATGCTATATTTCAACTCCATAAAAAGTGTAAATCTATACTTTGACATGTATTAAAGTTTTAAGAGTTTGCAAAAATATCCAATAGATGCACTAGGAAAAGACTGCACTTAAAAAATAAATGGATTCTAGTTAGTGCACAAAAGACAGTACATCTTCCAATATGTTTTGCTTGTTACTTATGATATTGAAATCAAAGTTTTTCTTTTGGCAATGGGAGGCAACACTATTATTTTTTTTCTATCTCTCGAAATACATTTGTAAGAATGACACTTAAATCTGTGCTTGGGAGGCTGAAGCCTACTAAAAACACTATAAAAGACTGAAAGTTTATGTCTTCCATCCATTACAATGGAAACTACTTGCTCCTAATTGCTACTACCCCCATGAAGCATAAAATTAAGCAATAACTATTTCAGGTACTGTTAAAAGCATATCTAGTGGACAAAAAACAAGATGAATTTCCTCTCTCAGGTTATTGTTGCTTTTAAATCAAAGCCTCTTGAACAGTTTGAAAGTCGAGTTGGTATTTCTTACACGTTCTCTCCAGCTGGGTGTGATATGGATTCGAAAATGTTCTGAGTAGGGAAGACTTAACTATCCAATCAACTTTGATCTAATAAGACAGTGTCCTTGCATGAGCCCATAGTTTGTCTTTGATTTTGTTTTTCTGAGTAAATCTTAGTGATTATCTCTCTCACCTTATACCTAAGTTTCAAATGACTGGGTATTTCAGTCCCTAAATCACTGGCCTGAAACCTTGATTAGAATCCTGTCATTCCCTACTTGTCTAAAAGTCTCAATTTATAAGAGGAGCCTAGAAATGAGAAATCCTCCATGAAATATGTTTAGCAATCGAAGTTTCTGACAAATTGCAATCCCAAGAATCACTCCTTTTCAAGTTTCCACAGGCCTCCTCAAGCTTACAGAGTTCCTGATTGAGCAAAGGTGGAATTGCTTCTTTCTCGAGGGAAAATGAAGGGATAATAGAAGTATCAATTTTTTAAGGTTGCTGTGAGGATAAACTGCAATAACATATATAAAGGGCTTCTTGGTACATAGTAAGTAGTCAGTAGATGTTGACTATAATTTTTTGTGTTCTTGCACAAACCGTATAGTCTTGACCTTAATTTTCTGAGGATATTGAAATTGGTTATAGCTAACAATTCTCTAATTTAAATGAAGGGCCAGATGGAATTGCATCTTTCTGGAGGGAAAAGGAAGGCTCCACTTATCAGGGACATAGGTGTCAACCTCTAGGTCAGCGCCTGTTATCTCAAGGAAAGTAAATGTGAAGTTCTGGGCTCCCTGGCTAACTGAAAATTTCACTTTTGTTTTCAAAATGGAATCTACTATGTCAGCATCAGCATCATGCAAAAGTTTAAGTGGATCATCACCCAATATGCCTTTGGTTATCATTCATATCTTACACATCTAAGAATAATGTGGAATATGCCTTACACGTATCGCAAGTCAGGGATTTCTGAGCCATTATATATTTTGTCTCATGCTACCTTACATCATTTTTTCCCTCACGGGCAGCCATTGTAATATTGAATTTATTATCTGCAGCAGCAAAGTATTATTCCCATCTATTATTAACTTGTCTGTTGTTTGAAATACTTTATTTGCCTTGATAATCTCAACAGAAAATTGAATTATTGATATGAATCATTTTAATGGATCTATAGCATCAAGGAATTAGCTACATATATACTTTTTATTTATTTATTTATTTATTTATTTATTTATTTATTTATTTATTTATTTATAATTATATCGAAGGTATGGCTCCCACATCTTAGCAAATCCACTTCTCTCTTTCATTGTGGCCCTTGATTTGGTTAGTTGTTCTGCTAAATGTTTCATCTTTATGGCTTAGAAACTAGAAAAATACAGCTATGCCCACCATCAGACAGATTCATTTTACTAAAGTGAAATGAGTATCTTGTTTGATGTATACTGTGCTGCTGTGATATAAATAAGATTTTTTTTAATGGTCTGCTGAAACCCTTAAGGAACCTCATAGTGGAGCTCCAACTCATGTTCAGCCAATATGGCGAGTAGCTTCAATTGAAAAACTCCTTTAAAAAATGAACTAAATATGATCTGCATTTTATTAGGGGGAAAAAGTATTTATTCTTACAAATAGAACACCTAAAAATGCATTGACATTGGTAGCAATGCTGAGCTCAGGTGTAATAAAATTGATGAGCCCATATAATAAAATTTATAGAACCAAAGTGAATTCAATTTATTTGAATATGCTCAGTTATGTTTTTGTTTATTCCCATAGCAGATGTTTAATTTACAAACCAGGCAATTACGACAGCTCTTCCAAACAAATAAGCGCAGATTAGTCAAACGTTCACATCAATTTTTATGTTTATCATTAGTTTTATGAGGTGTCATGAATATTCAGTGATAAGAGAAACTGTCATTATGGTACCTGGAAAATCTCAAAATGGTGTTTTGCATCTCTAAATGCCATTTCCTCTTTTGATAAAGCTATTAATGTATGTTTTCTCTCACTAGAGTTGGGCTTATGGACTGTAATGAAAAAAAGAGATCCTGTACATCCAAATCCATGTGTTTTTGTGGAACGTGTGTGAAAATGTATAGATGATCCTAATTCAGTTTTCTTTTTTTTACGAAGCAGTTCAAGACATCCTTGTGCATTCTGAAAAATTAACAAGTGGGTTTTATAACATTTTAATTTTACTTAAAAATAGCTCACCAAAGCTTTACCTCTAAGTTTAATTGGCTTCTTCCTCCTTAAGGCACATTCTGCTATAGCCAAAGGAAAGCTGTGCTTTTCCAGACTCAGCCTCACAGTGACTCTTGCTGTGACCCTGTGGATGGCAGGTCTTCAGATGAAGCCGTTCATGATGGAGGTTCTCACACAGCATTTTTCTTTTTCTTTTCTGTGTTTAAACTGTCAGAATAAAAAGGCTGTAGCGCCAATATGAATCAGTAAAAGTACGCAACATGATCCATAAACAGGGAAGAGGCATTTCCAGCCTGGGTGCTTGAGAATGGATTGTGCTGTGACAAGCTCTGCCCTGCAAGCAGTGAAACGCCCTCAATAGCCTAACTGGCTGCCCACGATGCATTGCTCCCTATCCATTGTAATGGCAGGTTTCCTGTCATTAATCAGCATTCAGACTGAGAAGAAAATTAGGAGATCAATGTGCTAAAATAGCTCTAGAGGGAACAGCTTCAACAGAGACATTTTCAATGTAAGTTATACCAAATGTTGAAACAGAACCTGGTGGAAAACATGATTTTATTGTTAAAGATGCTTTGAACTGAACTGTAATATTTTTTATGTTTTTTCCTCACTAACATATTTTTCTTTGACAACAACCAAAACATCATCTGCTTCTTCATCATTAGTTATAGTTAGTTACAGTATAAATCTCCAGGAGTGCTAACTTTACAAATAGCTTATATATCCACAGACGATAATTATGTGTTTTGAATTTGAATATAGGCTGTGTCAGGCTACTATTTAGTGCATCCACCTCTTGGATTCTTACTGAAATTTCTAAAAGCATTAGTTATTATGAATTCAAAACTGAATCAGGCCCTGGCCGCATAGCTCAGTTGGTTAGAGGGTCGCCCCCATGAGCCAAGGTTGCACGCAGTAAGGGCACATACAGAAATCAACCAGTGAATGCATAGAAAGGTGGAACAACAAATTGATATATCTCTATCCCCCTTTGTCTCTCTCTAATATCAATAAAAATAAAACAAAATTTTATCAGAATACACACATACACCTTTTTGACTTGGCTTGGTTTAATTAGACTATTTCATTTCTACCATTTGGGAGAGGATAATAGACTAAAAGTTGATTTGTAAGGTATTTCTTTTTAATCTTGCTTTTTAGATCCACTAATAACAATGATATGAAGATGATGATAGGGATACAGGTTTGTAGGGCACAAAAAGAAACAAACCTTCAGCACAGCCCTAGACTGACTTCTCAGCAAAGGCAATGACATTATGAGGAAGTACTGAAATACTCTTCAGAAGGAAGCCTAGCTAAGACACATAGGCATGTAGACAGAAGGAGGCCCTAATAAATAAGTGCCCACAAGTACATTGCTAGCCTGTATTTTCTTGGGAAGCCAGGAGATACAGAAGATGGTATGCCCTGGTTTGTAGATTACAAAGCTCTTGCAGAGTGGACTGAATAGCTAGTGAATAGCTAGTGGACTGTGCTTTCTTTTAACAGGAATACATCCTTTCAAACTGAACGCTGCTAAGGTTATCCAGTAATCTTCCACATTCCTGTGTTATAAAGAACATAATGGCTTCTATAATCGTGTTCTTTGAAAAATGCAAACCAAGCAGTAACCACATTTACAGTTGCTACACTAATAATTCAGTTCAATAGTGTCTGGTCTTTGGCCATCTGGATGTACTTCATAGTTTGCCTCTAACTACTTTAGACCTTCATATTTTATTTCATCGTTCTGCAATGGCAAACATTATAAATCTTTCTTTTCTATAAAACAAAAGATTATATCTCCCATGAAAACACACAAAGCAAAATTCCACATCTTTTAAAGATTTTCCTAATAACTTATAAGTGAAAAGTATTAAATACATGTCAAACAATATCAATTTAGACTAATAAACACTAAACTTCTTATAAATGAGAGTTGGGAAATTTGTTCTTCTAATGCATTGACTACGATATACAAGTAAGTTAGATTTCTCAATTGTTATATTTTTGGTTGTTTTAAATTATTAAGGTTAGGTGAAATTCATTTTCTTGTTTTAATACAGTAAACATGTTTAAGTTAAATAAAGCAACTATAAAAAGTGTATATAAAATGTTTTGCAGACAGGTGAATATCAATATTTTTGTGCTTTACCAAAAGTTAAAATATTTTATGTGAAATAGTATTTGCTTTCTTTATAAAGTAATATTTTTGGCCTATTAATTTATGTGTAACAAGAAAAAAAGACATGTCTTTTCATGTTTATAATATTAACTCATAAGATTTTAATCATTAATTTATTGTCAAGAGTAAACTTAGTTGTCTTTTTTTTTTTTTCCTGAAAACAGACAACAGCAATAACCTTAGACATACAAAACAGTACGGTAGAACAAACACGGGGCAGAAAAACGTGGAATACCAGTCAAATTGCATCATCTCTCATTCTTTTACATATTCATTTACTCAACATTGATTGAGTTGGTATGTATTCAACTCATTATTTACTTCCCACTTAATATTTTCTAGTTAAGGGGATGTAGATATATATGCCCAACCTCCCTTGACTTGATGAGGTCAAAGTGGGCTGTGGGACATGGACTCACCGTATGAAAATTGAGGAAGCAAGAGCTGGGAGCCTGTTTCCTGTGGAGTGAGAAGGAAGGCTGGATGTCTCTAAAACATCAGATAGTTTTTACATTCTCTGATTTCTGAAATTAATTCCACTTCACATGGTTATTTTTCAAAAGTTAAAAAAGTTAAGAGTCTCATGATCAAACACGTTTAGTATTTATATAAATTTATTTGTATGTATATTTTAACCCATTTTGAATGTTATTACATATATATATACACTTCTAATGATGTCTTTAGTGATCAAGAGTTACTAATTTGAGTTTATTAGATGTCACAAATATGCTTTCATTTTCAAATTGTAAAAATTAAAATTAAAGAAAAAACACACATAACATCCAAAATGTAATAATCAAAATGAGATGTTTCTACTCTATTCACATGTATTTGTTTTCAGTTACTGAATTCCTATAATGCTATTTGGACCACAACTGCTCAGTGGTAGAAAACATTATAAAATAAAACATAACATATTTCATGTCAAAATAGTTTTAAAGTATAGAATTGGCTTTTCCCCCCCTTTTTATAGTCTTTCAGCCTGATGTTTGCTTCTTTATTGAGCCTTTATGAATGTTTCCCAAGCTCCCTTACTCTCAATCTTGCTCCATTTTCATGTAAATAAATGATACACATATTTTAATAGAATTATTTAAACTAGTTTATTAAAGTTGCTTTCCTCAAAGGTCAAATGGTCACATGATTTTGAAGTTGTAAGGGATTTCAGAGATCATCTGGAGTCATTCTTTTAAAAAATGTCACTGGCAGACAGCAACCTCGTTCTTCCTGAAATAATTTGGGCAAAACAGAGTTCAGGCCTTTCACTGCTGGTCAGCTCTAATTGCTAGAAAATGAATCTTTGGCTTTACTAAAGTCTTCTTTGAGAGAGAAAAAGACAATAAGTTATGTTCCCCTACTTCCAAATGTTAAAGTTAATAAGGGGCATAGTTTTGTAAACACAGCAGTAGCAGGCAGTCAGAAGGCCATGTCTTAGCAGAATGCCGAAGGAGCCCAGGGGAGGGAGGGATGGAGCCCACAGAGCTTCCAGCTAAGGAAAGAGAGGCCCCCTGAATTGGGCATCACACAGTGAAGACCTTGAAAAGAATGGCCAGGATTTGAAAAATATTGTTTAAAGAAAAACATTCCAGTTTGTTTGAAGGGAATACGTCTTAAAAGGTAGAAATAGGGTGATTTGTTTTGTTTTGCTTGCTTGCTTGTTTATTTTAATAATGCGAGTGTGTAACCTTGTGTGAATGGGGCAGTAGAAGAACACATGTGAAGAAATATAACAGTAAAATGGTAAATGAATGCTGGATCATAGCTAATCATAAATGCTTGCTAATAATTCTTGATTTATATATTTCCTGCCTCCCTCCCTCCTGTCATAACCTATGGTCGGTCCCCAAGTTTGAAGCTAGTTTACTTTCAAAGGTAGTGACCTTCAAGCTTTATAATTGTGCACCTTAATCAACTAAAAAAGTTATACCACAATGCATACTTCTGTTTATGTAACATGATTCTGTCACTTATTGGCTTCAGTAGGTTATTTAACCTTTTGGATTGCCAGTATTCTCTTTTTAGTATGGATTATTATAAAAACACTAACCCAGTGGGGTTATGAAACATATTTTTAATATATGAAAAATATTTTCTTTGAACTGTGACTGGCAATGGTAAATCTACTTAGCTTTAGCTATTATTAGTAACAGTAGTAGCATTACTTAATAAATTATCATTAAATTTATAAAACAAAATGTAAAATGTGAATTAAAAGATGGTGGGTTTAAAACAAAATATATATATATACACATAATATACACACAGACATATATATATAAATTTATACTATTCTAGAAACTAGCAAAGTCATTAAAGTTTTCAGTAGTAGAATAACATTGTATTATATCATTTCCTTCCCTAGTATGTTTTTGAGACAAAAGAATATCCCATCCCTAAGGCTTGTAATTTGCAGCATACAATTGACTGACAATGTTACTTAACCACCGCAACTAGATTTTAGCAGTTTTCAAACCCTAAAGGGAAGTTCCGAAAATGTTCTTTTTTGATTTCTTGATAATCTGAGTCAGTTTTCTTTGAAGTTAGCTTTGAAGAGTTGACTCTGCTCAAACAAAACTGGGTTACTTTATGAGCTGCCTTGTGTAAAAGACATGTTGCTTAATATATGCTGTAAACTGAACATGGAAGCAGCTCACTTGCAGTAATTAATTTGCTTTTTGGAGAGAAAAATCCCTAATTTGAAAGACAAACATGTAGGGAAATGTAAAAGAAGTCAAGTTGTAGAAATACAATGAAAATTTATTAGTGGCATACCTAAGCTCTGTCTAACTCTTAATCCCAAATCCACTGCTAGAAGTGTAATTTAGAGCAGGCTAGGCTCCCTTTGTTTCTGTTCCTTCATTGGTACTTTAGGGACCAGATTTATTTCAAGTGATCCATGCAGAGTGCTAACAACAGTAGCTAACATATGTTGACCATTATTTTATTGTTATACATTAAAACTATATTAATACAATGTAAACACTTCTGATTTCTAAATTTACTTTAGTTGCTAAGTATATAAATTTTATAATTGGGGTAGTATCCAGAGACATACAGACATTTAACAAACGTAAAGCGTGATCTGCCAGTCATAAGAGACTGATGTTAGGAACTCCTAAACCAACTCAGAGCTCCCAGCCTTTGCAGGACGCCTCCCTCTTGTGCTTATTCTTTTATTCAACGAGCATTTATTATGCACCTGATGATGTTCCAGGCATTGTGCTCAGGCTGGGAATATATAATGAAGATTCTGGGAATTCCACTGAGAGATGCCTTTACTCTTTTGCATCACATCTTAAGAACTTATTATTTATTATAAGGCCATGAAAGAAAGAGAACGATAATAAACAAAACTGAAACATGTTTAAATTGCTTACTTTTAACTGCTGCTGTAACAAATTTGTTTTAAACAGCAATGGATTTTCTGCCATCTTAATCACTACACATGTCTGTCTTGTTCATCCATCCGTCTGAAGCATGTAGAACATTGCAGGTACTCAACAAATATTTGTTGAAAAAATGAGTGATAAAATACTAAAATAGCCAGTGATGTGCTGGTAATGTTTAACAACCAGCCCTCTGGAGGAGGGGCTGATTTATAGCATTTATTGGCTAATTTCTGATTTTGGTGGTATGAAATCCACTGTGCTCAATAATAGGCTACCAATTTAACATCAATGGACTCATAAACTTGAAAATTTAACAATCAGCTCTTGCAGGCCAGTCTAAACCAATTCATCTAAAATACATATGAATTGACTCCTGGTAAATATCAAAACCAGAAACCATTATATATGTATGGTCTCCATTTATAAATGCAGAATTATTTTTCCAGATTTTTAGATACCATTTAAACAGAAAGTCTCAAAAAGTATCAAACTTGTTCTAAAAATTAAAACTTAATCCCATATTAAGATCTTGAGATATGCTCAATAGCTTTACCTATTTTACAATTAAGGAAACCGAGGCAATGAATAGTTAAGTAATTTGCTTTAGGTCACAGAGCTAGTAAATGACAGAACCAGAATTCCAACCCTAATGATTTGGCTCCAAAGCTTGATTCATGATCATGATGTTATATTTCCTCTTGAGGATGATAAAATACATGTTTGTGTTTCTTCTAAAACATACCCAGCTGTAAGTGTTTAATGACTGAGCAATGCCTTGTTGCACAGTCCCTCTCTCTGGTTATTTGTATGTTTTGATGAAACATCTTAATAGGCAGGTTACTCAGAGCCAGGAGAAAAACTCGAAGTTGTGGAGCCTTTAGAGATTCAGCTCCGGAACTACTGTAGTAGTTATTTGTCTAGTGGAGAAGCCAGGTAAATACCTAGCGGCCTAGTAAAATAGTACAAATTGCTTCTATATACTGACAGTTCAGTATATTATAGGCCAAATATTTACTCAACTGTGCTATCCTAGGAAGCAGAAGTCTCACAGTGATTAAGAAATCTGTCCCTCAATACCTACAGTAAAAAGAGATAATAAATAAACTTCTATCATTACTCGGAGCTAAATTTTAAATTTCAAAATGTACTCTTTATGATGCATTTAATGTATTTCACCTTTAGCTTATAGTGAATGCTATTTTTTCCCACATTAAGCCCTCCCTCAATTTTCTTTTCCATACCAAATTGATGTTTTGGATCTGTGAGCAGTCTGAGTGAAGGTATTGTCCATGTATTTATAGAAGGTTCATAAAACGAGAGACTTTGGCACTTTGGGAAATAAAAACTTGTAAAAATAAATGTGTGTGCAGCTTTTCAACTGGATTCCCCAGGTCCCTTTTTCTCTCTAATTTTAGAGCAGAAATCTTACTGCTAGTTAAATATTATTTCATTGCCTCTAATTAATCATTATAGAACATTTCTTCCACATTAGTAGCAACATCATGCTGTAAAAATCCTTTATAGATAATGCCAAAGGTTTTGAAACTTCTTAATTAAAAGACCTGTAGTATATTAGTTATTGTTATTATAGGAGCAACTACAGATTTACTGTAAAAACCTGGTATGAGAAGCTTTCTCAAGACTTCAGTTGCAGCCCAAAACAAAAAAATCTTTGCACAATAGTACTTCTGAACACTTCTCTTACATCTTTGCTGTCTGCTTCTCCTTCGGAGGTATGTGAGCAGAAGCCGAGGGCAGGGGGGTGGTGGAAACTTCTAGGTAAGGATCCAAAGCACCTTGAACTCAAAATCCAAAGAGATGCCACTCTGCAGACATACCTGGAGATGCCACCTGATGACCTCACAGAGCCACCGCCTTCCCTTCTTCAGTGTCAGATCCATCTGTTCTCTACTCAGCTCTCCTGTGGACACACTCACAGCCAGAAACCATAGTCCTGACACGCTATTCACAGGCTGACTCCCCATTGCTACCTTGTTGGGTCCTGTCCCTAAGCCAAGTGCTACTCAGTGTTTTCTCTCCTAGATCTCTTACATGCTGATTCTCCTTTGCTGTGTATGCACTATTTAGCTGCCTGTCACTGAATTTATTTAAGTGTACTATGTGAGGCATAGAGATTATATTATACTCTGATGAATCATTCTAAGTTTCTTGAAACTTAATTGCACATAACTACTGCACTTGGCATTTTTATTTGGATGTTATTCTTTTTGAGCACTAGCTAAAAAAGAATTTGTTTTCTTATAAAATTTACATTTCCTCAGAGAAGGAATGCTAAAATTATTTAAAATATAGGTTTTGTACAATTTTACATAAATCCCTTGAGAATTGTATTTCTCAAAGGTATGCTTTCTATCTATGATCCTAGATACAATTGGCAAAGAGTTATATTTGTGCAAAAAAGACTGATTTTAAAGCTTCACCTTCTCTCCTGGAAATATGGGGAAGAGTATTAGTAAAACGCTATGCCCCTCACCAATTTGAACCATCACAATGAGAGCTGACTCTCATTGGGAACTTGATATAAGCCAAAACTTGTGTTTAGTAACTTCTGTGCCTGACCTAATTTAAGCCCATTTTGGTCGGGACCCTTACTGCCATTTTATAATGATAAAATTGACTTGGAAAAATTATTTTACCCAGAGTCACTCAGGTGGTAAATATCAAAATTTAGACTCAAACACTGATCTTATTACGAATGAATGATTTGCTCTTAGACATTACACCAAAGTCCAATATAAACATTGGTTTTACAATATTTCTAGAGAGAATTTATTAAAAAGTAGGAAATTAAGTATTTTCTAAACATGTGATATGGGTTTGCCAATAAGTTTGGGAAGAGGAATATTCTTTAGCCTTTTTAATTATCTAAAATTATTCATATAAATACTGGATAAAGATTTTGTTTTAAAATTGCATTTAATTAATGGCATATGTATTATTTGCCTCTGATATATTTGAGGATAATGGCAATTATGCCAAAAAGAGAAAGAAAATAAGAATAAATACAATAAAAGCATTGATGCTAACATAAAATTTTATACTCTAATCCTAAAAACCAAGATACTATAAACTCAAATACTGATTGTTATTTATAATATTATTGTAGTTAGAAAAAAATGTTAGCCTAACTCTGTTGATTAACTCTGTAGATTTGTTTCTACAATTTGCGCATTTAAAACACCATAGTGGTTGCCCGGCTGGTGTGGCTCAGTGGTTGAGCATCGACCTATGAACCAGGAGGTCGGGGTTCGGTTCCCAGTCCTGATCACCAGTCAGGGCACATGCCCAGGTTGTGGGCTTGATTCCCAGTAGGAGGTGTGCAGGAGGCAGCCGATCAATGACTCTCATCATTGATATTTCTATCTCTCCCTTCCTTCTCTGAAATCAATAAAAACATTAAAAAAATAAAATACCATAGTGGCATGAAAAAATATTCTCCAATTGATTAATCTTAAAAAAAAAAGCCGAAAAAAACCAGGAAGAGTTTCTCAGGAGCACAATGACCATATGGATTTATATTTATAATGTCTTCGGTTCCAAATATCTATTGAAGGACAGAAAAAGGTGAAGGAATTAAGAACTACAAATTGGTAGTTACAAAATAGTCATGGGGGTATAAAATGCAAGGTGTTTTTTTGTGTGTGTTTTTTTAATGCTGTCTGAATGAACAAAAACACTTTGTGGCCCAAGTAACACACTTCTGGGGGGCCAGGTTTGGCTGTAAACTGCCAGCTGGTGGCAGAGGGAATATAGTCAATAATATTGCAATAACTGTGTATATTGGGTATTGGAAATATCAGGGGGAACACTTTGTAAAGTATATGATTGGCTGGCTGCTATGTTGTACACTTGAAGTTAACACAAAATAATATTGAATGTAAGATGTCAAATTAATTTAAAATAAAATTTAAATTAAAAAAGGACAGATTAGGAAAGGTGATATTTCATTAGATAATGCTTGGAAAATACATCATGAAATATCTAGTTCATAGTTAGTACATAATTACTATTTTTTTTTTTTCTAATACTAATGAGTAATGAAAATACTTTACCCCTGACATTCTTAACCCCTCTTCTCTTTTTGGTCTGTTTGTTCTTGTTCCTTAGTATTTATCACAATATAATGTCTTATATATTTTATTTATTTATCTTATTATTGTCTGTCCCATTAGAATGAGGACCACAATTTATCATTGATTTAACTACTAGATTACTAGTGCTTAGAACACCACCTGGCCTGTAGTAGGTGGTCAATAAATACTAATTGAATGAATAAATTTTTCTTAATTCATAAAGAACATATTTTGTCAAGAATAATAAAATTGGAAATTTGTTTTTAATATTGCATATGAAGAATTTTGAATGAAAGTTTATTGTTTGTATAGTAATAGATCTAGTAAAGTATGGAACGCAAATATGTAGAGTTTATAAATAAAAACAAAGAACTTCAGTGATATAAAAGCACTTTGAGACCAATTTGTGTGTAAAAACTAAGCATTTAAGCTGCCAAACATTGTGGGCAGCCCACACAGATTTCCCATGCATCACACACTTCCCTCCAGGGGCCATATGGTATCAGCTGTTTTACTCAGCAAGTGTGAATTAACAGGTCTTTCTTGGAAAGCACATGCAGCTGAGACGCTTTCTTCATTTAAGAAATCTAAATTTAATCTGCATGAAGTAGCCTACAGTGGATAGGATAGGAGACATCTATCAATCTAATCCTCATCATTGTGAGCATTGTAGCTTTTGCAGTTAAAAGGAGTTTTAAACATAGTAAATGTCCCCACTTCATAGAAGGAAAAAGCAGAAAGGTACTTTCCATTCTGGTTTTCTCTTGTTACCTTTAATTTCTTATCAGGTCATTGCACCTAAATCTCTAATCTAATGAGCCTTAAAGGCATATATGGAGGTTAAGAGTGTTGCTTTTGGAGGAAGAAAAGAGCTTTACCTAAATTCCAGCTCTGCCACTGACTCCCATGTAATGGAAACGTCTCTGGTGCTAATTCTCTTTGCCTCCTCCCCGCCCTTCTCTGCGCCCGGGGGTGCAGGCTCCATGGGCTGCAACACCAGGCTTGCTCTCGAGACATCAGTTGGGATGGGCCAGTGGGGGGACTAGATGAAGCCTAGAGCATGAAAAAAGCAGAACACTGGTATTTGCAAGCAGAACACTGGTATTTGCAGCTTCCCCTGCTTTGGCCCACACTCCCAGGCCTGGCCCTGGCTTGCCCATCGGTCATGACTCCTGCCAGGTGGCTATTCCTCCTTCTCAGGCCCTAGTGCTCACAGCTCAGAACACACTGCCTCCCTTTTCCTTTTGGGTGTGGGTATGATGACGTCTTGCTATTGCACCTGCCTCTTGTTTCAACATCTCTTTTTAGTCCCTCTAACCCTTCCCATTACCCTGTTAGTGGTCTTTATGTAGGGACTGACAGATACACCAGCTGAAAAATTAAATTACTTTGTCTATAAACTGGAGGCAGTATTACCCTTTCACTTGTCGTGATGACAAAATTATATTACATATTTACGTTACCTAACACAATGCCTGGCATATATTAGATGATCTTGGTGGCAACTGTGCTGGCAGGGCTAGTAACGGTGATGTCATTACCTAGCCAGAACCGCAGTGATTTTCTCAGGCTTGTTGTCATTGCATGTAGTTCTTGAGTGCAGAGAGAAAAATAAAATTTCAAAGGAAAAAAAATCGTCCTCTTTTATAACTGTTTTTAAAATAACAGTTTCTCTGACAGAACAACAAACAACTTTACTCCTAAGGAGGGTAGTACACAATGCAACAAAAGTACATGATTTAAGTGATTGTGTCACGGTTCGTGTGGCTGACCTCCTCCCCATATCTTTTCTTCTGAAATTTTACACACAGGTATCTTGTAGGCTAAAGCTGAAGTACTGTGTGGGTCATTGGAGCTCTACTTGAAGTTCACAATGAGAAATTCAAAATGACGCAAGGGCTTTGATGTTGGTCTGGCCACCGTCTGTTCTCAGCTTGGGGGACACTGAGATGACTTCAACTCAAGGTTCCTACACTGTGGCTCAGGCAGCCCGCACAACAAGCAGCTGTAACCACAGTGATATTTTCTCCTGGGCTGTCCAAACTCCTCAATATTTGTAATTTGAATTAGGACTTTGATATATTTTCTTCAGAATCACTCTTAAAATGATGAGTTATTACTTAGAGCGGTTAGAACCTCTTGGGTCTGTGGACTCCAGTAGTGAAAGAAATTGTTGAGGTAGATAATTATTAACTTAAGTTGTATTTCAAAATTGGTATATTTTATCCAAAAAACTAAAATTTGAAAATATTTTTATAAATATAAAGCAATATTTTAATATCATGTTCTTCATGAGCTTGAATTAGAATGACCGAAATGGGAATGTAGTACCCATGAAAAGTAATGTATTCAGAAAGGACACAATTAGAGATGCATTAACCCAGCAGGTAAATGGATTAACAAAAAAATAAGTGAAATAACCTGTATACATGAGTACTTTGGCATGTAGGAGTAGAGTTGATTATCATTTCAACCCAGTGTCTTCATGTATAAAGATGGTGGTTCCATTTTAGCAAAAAAAAGCTACTTTGAAAAACTGGTTTCTAAAATTAGTTTTAAAACTCTTCCCTCCACTGCAGAAAAGTCAGAGTATATTTTCAGAATATTTGCTATTCTATGTAAATAGTCATTTATGGCTAAAGGAGAGAAGAATTTTGTGCTAATAATTTATAATTTTTTTAAAGCATTTGCCATGAAAAGAGGAAAAAATTGTCTGGCATAATAGCTCAATGAAAAAGTCATATAACTTCAGAAGCAATATTCATTGAGGTAATTTACATTCTCTCATCATATGGCTCATTTTTCTTTAGTTTGTTTTTGTTTCTCCCAAAGAAATATGAACAAAACATAGTTTGACTTTGTTTCTCCACTTTTCTCTACCCCTCCCCTAACACCTCCCCACTGCCGCCTCCACCCTACCCCTCCCAACATTCACCCCTCCCCCACCTCCTCAAGATCATCCCGATTATCACTACCCTCCCCCTCCCTTTCCACCACGATATCCCTCCCCTTCCCAGCCCCTCCCCCCTGCCACTCCCCAGACTCCCACTCCCCACCTCTCCCACTTACCCCCACCCGATCCATCTCACTCCCCACTCCCTAACCATCACCCCACCCTGTCCCTCCCACATCCAACCCCCTACCCAACTTGATCCCCCTACCCCGCGTACCACTCCGATCCCCCTCCGCATCCTCCCCCTACACCTCTCACCCCCCTCCCTCCTCAACGCCTACCCTCACCCATCCTCCAAAACCATACTTCTAAAACTAACCAAAACTATATCCCTAAATCTAACCCTCAACTTAATTCTAACCCTACGTTTAATACTAACTCTAAGGGTATCCCAAAACCTAACTCTAACCCTAGGTCTAATCCTAACCCTAACCATATCCCTAAACATAACCCTTAACATAACCCTAACCCGATGTCTAATCCTAACGCTAACAATCTCCGTAGCCGTACCTCTCAACATAAGCCTAGCCCTGGGTACAATCCTAACAGCAACCATCTCCCGAAACCTAGCCCTCAAAATAAATTTCAGCCTACCTACAACCCTAAACCTAACGATCTCCACAACCATAGCCCTCAACGTATCCCTAGCCCTAGGTCTCATCCTAACCCTAACCAAATCCACAAACCTAGACCTCAACATAACCCTAACCCTAGGACTAAACTTAAACAAAACCATCGTCCTACACCTGGCCCTGAACATAGCGCTAACCATAGATCCAATCCTAAACCTAACCATCTCTCTACCCCTAGCCTTCAACATAACCCTAACCCTAGGTCCCATCCTAACCCTAACCGCCTCTCTAACCCTAGCCCTCAACATAACCCTAACCCTAGGTCCCATCCTAACCCTAACCGCCTCTCTAACCCCAGCCCTCAACATAACCCTAACCCTAGGTCCCATCCGAACGCTAACCGCCTCTCTAACCCTAGCCCTCAACATAACCCTAGCCCTAGGTCCCATCCGAACCCAAACCGCCTCTCTAACCCTAGCCCTCAACATAACCCTAACCCTAGGTCCCTTCCTAACCCTAACCGTCTCTCTAACCCTAGCCCTCAACATAACCCTAACCCTAGCTCCGATATTAACCCTAACCGTCTCTCTAACCCTAGCCCTCAACATAACCCTAACCCTAGGTCCCACCCTAACCCTAAACGACTCTCTAACCCAAGCCCTCAACATAACCCTAACCCTAGGTCCCATCCTATCCCTAACCATCTCTCTAACCCTAGCCCTCACCATAACCCTAACCCTAGGTCCGATCCTAACCCTGACCGTCTCTCTAACCCTAACCCTCAACATAACCCTAACCCTAGGTCCCATCCGAACCCTAACCGTCTCTCTAACCCCTGCCCTCAACATAACCCTAACCCTAGGTCCCATCCTAACCCTAACCGTCTCTCTAAACCTAGCCCTCAACATAACCCTAACCCTAGGTCCCATCCTAACCCTAACACTCTCTCTAAACCTAGCCCTCAACATAACCCTAACCCTAGGTCCCATCCGAAACCTAACCGTCTCTCTAACCCTAGAACTCAACATAACCCTAACCCTAGGGCCCATCCTAACCCTAACCGTCTCTCTAACCCTAAGCCTCAACATAACCCTAACCCTAGGTCCCATCTGAACCCTAACACTCTCTCTAACCCTAGCCCTCAACATAACCCTAACCCTAGGTCCCATCCTAACCCTAACCATCTCTCTAAACCTAACCCTCAACATAACCCTAACCCTAGGTCCCATCCGAACCCTAACCGTCTCTCTAACCCCTGCCCTCAACATAACCCTAACCCTAGGTCCCATCCTAACCCTAACCGTCTCTCTAAACCTAGCCCTCAACATAACCCTAACCCTAGGTCCCATCCTAACCCTAACACTCTCTCTAAACCTAGCCCTCAACATAACCCTAACCCTAGGTCCCATCCGAAACCTAACCGTCTCTCTAACCCTAGAACTCAACATAACCCTAACCCTAGGGCCCATCCTAACCCTAACCGTCTCTCTAACCCTAAGCCTCAACATAACCCTAACCCTAGGTCCCATCTGAACCCTAACACTCTCTCTAACCCTAGCCCTCAACATAACCCTAACCCTAGGTCCCATCCTAACCCTAACCATCTCTCTAAACCTAACCCTCAACATAACCCTAACCCTAGGTCCCATCCGAACCCTAACCGTCTCTCTAACCCTAGGCCTCAACATAACCCTAACCCTAGGTCCCATCCAAACCCTAACCGTCTCTCTAACCCCAGCCCTCAACATAACCGTAACCCTAGGTCCCATCCTAACCCTAACCCTCTCTCTAACCCTAGCCCTCAACATAACCCTAACCCTAGGTCCCATCCTAACCCTAACCGTTTCTCTAACCCTAGTCCTCAACATAACCCTAACCATAGGTCCGAACTTAACCCTAACCGTCTCTCTAACCCTAGCCCTCAACATAACCCTAACCCTAGGTCCCATCCTATCCCTAACCGTCTCTCTAACCCTAGCCCTCAACATAACCCTAACCCTAGGTCCGATCCTAACCCTAACCGTCTCTGTAACCCTAGACCTCAACATAACCCTAACCCTAGGTCCGATCTTAACCCTAACCGTCTCTCAAACCCTAGCCCTCAACATAACCCTAACCTTAGCTCCGATATTAACCCTAACCGTCTCTCTAACCCTAGCCCTCAACATAACCCTAAACCTAGCTCCGATATTAACCCTAACCGTCTCTCTAACCCTAGCCCTCAACATAACCCTAACCCTAGGTCCGATCCTAACCCTAACCGTCTGGCTAACCCTAGCCCTCAACATAACCCTAACCCTAGGTCCCATCCTAACCCTAACCGTCTGTCTAACCCTAGCCCTCAACATAACCCTAACCCTAGGTCCCATCCGAACCCTAACCGTCTCTCTAACCCTTGCCCTCAACATAACCCTAACCCTAGGTGCCATCCTAACCCTAACCCTCTCTCTAACCCTAGCCCTCAACATAACCTTTACCCTAGGTCCCATCCAAACCCTAACCGTCTCTCTAACCCTAGCCCTCAACATAACCTTAACCCTAGGTCCCATCCGAACCCTAACCGTCTCTCGAACCCCAGCCCTCAACATAACCTTAATCCTAGGTCCCATCCGAACCCTAACCGTCTCTCTAACCCCAGCCCTCAACATAACCCTAACCCTAGGTGCCATCCGAACCCTAACCGCCTCTCTAACCCTAGCCCTCAACATAACCCTAACTCTAGGTCCCATCTGAAACCTAACCCTCTCTCTAACCCCTGCCCTCAACATAACCCTAACCCTAGGTCCCATCTGAACCCTAACCCTCTCTCTCACCCTAGCCCTCAACATAACCCTAACCCTAGGTTCCATTCGAACCCTAACCGCATCTCTAACACTAGCCCTCAACATAACCCTAACACTAGGTCACATCCGAACCCTAAGCGCCTCTCTAACCCTAGCACTCAACACAACCCTAACTCTACGTCCCATCCGAACCCTAACCTCCTCTCTAACCCTAGCCCTCAACATAACCCTAACCCTAGGTCCCATCCGAACCCTAATAGTCTCTCTAAACCTAGCCCTCAACATAACCCTAACCCTAGGTCCCATCCGAACCCTAACCGCCTCAATAACCCTAGCCCTCAACATAACCCTAACCCTAGGTCCCATCCGAACCCTAACCGTCTCTCTAACCCTAGCCCTCAACATAACCCTAACCCTAGGTCCCATCCGAACCCTTACCGTCTCTCTAACCCCTGCCCTCAACATAACCCTAACCCTAGGTCCCATCCGAACCCTAACCCTCTCTCTAACCCCTGCCCTCAACATAACCCTAACCCTAGGTCCCATCCGAACCCTAACCCCCTCTCTAACCGTAGCCCTCAACATAACCCTAACCCTAGGTCCCATCCGAACCCTAACCCTCTCTCTAACCCCTGCCCTCAACATAACCTTAACCCTAGGTCCCATCCGAACCCTAACCCTCTCTCTAACCCCTGCCCTCAACATAACCCTAACCCTAGGTCCCATCCGAACCCTAACCGCCTCTCTAACCCTAGCCCTCAACATAACCCTAACCCTAGGTCCCATCCGAACCCTAACCGTCTCTCTAACCCTAGCCCTCAACATAACCCTAACCCTAGGTCCCATCCGAACCCTAACCCTCTCTCTAACCCCTGCCCTCAACATAACCCTAACCCTAGGTCCCATCCGAACCCTAACCGTCTCTCTAACCGTAGCCCTCAACATAACCCTAACCCTAGGACCCATCCGAAACCTAACCGGCTCTCTAACCCTAGCCCTCAACATAACCCTAACCCTAGGTCCCATCCGAACCCTAACCGCCTCTCTAACCCTAGCCCTCAACATAACCCTAACCCTAGGTCCCATCCGAACCCTAACCTCCTCTCTAACCCTAGCCCTCAACATAACCCTAACCCTAGGTCCCATCCGAACCCTAATAGTCTCTCTAAACCTAGCCCTCAACATAACCCTAACCCTAGGTCCCATCCGAACCCTAACCGCCTCAATAACCCTAGCCCTCAACATAACCCTAACCCTAGGTCCCATCCGAACCCTAACCGTCTCTCTAACCCTAGCCCTCAACATAACCCTAACCCTAGGTCCCATCCGAACCCTTACCGTCTCTCTAACCCCTGCCCTCAACATAACCCTAACCCTAGGTCCCATCCGAACCCTAACCCTCTCTCTAACCCCTGCCCTCAACATAACCCTAACCCTAGGTCCCATCCGAACCCTAACCCCCTCTCTAACCGTAGCCCTCAACATAACCCTAACCCTAGGTCCCATCCGAACCCTAACCCTCTCTCTAACCCCTGCCCTCAACATAACCTTAACCCTAGGTCCCATCCGAACCCTAACCCTCTCTCTAACCCCTGCCCTCAACATAACCCTAACCCTAGGTCCCATCCGAACCCTAACCGCCTCTCTAACCCTAGCCCTCAACATAACCCTAACCCTAGGTCCCATCCGAACCCTAACCGTCTCTCTAACCCTAGCCCTCAACATAACCCTAACCCTAGGTCCCATCCGAACCCTAACCCTCTCTCTAACCCCTGCCCTCAACATAACCCTAACCCTAGGTCCCATCCGAACCCTAACCGTCTCTCTAACCGTAGCCCTCAACATAACCCTAACCCTAGGTCCCATCCGAAACCTAACCGGCTTTCTAACCCTAGCCCTCAACATAACCCTAACCCTAGGTCCCATCCGAACCCTAACCGCCTCTCTAACCCTAGCCCTCAACATAACCCTAACCCTAGGTCCCATCCGAACCCTAACCTCCTCTCTAACCCTAGCCCTCAACATAACCCTAACCCTAGGTCCCATCCGAACCCTAATAGTCTCTCTAACCCTAGCCCTCAACATAACCCTAACCCTAGGTCCCATCCGAACCCTAACCGCCTCTCTAACCCTAGCCCTCAACATAACCCTAACCCTAGGTCCCATCCGAACCCTAACCGCCTCTCTAACCCTAGCCCTCAACATAACCCTAACCCTAGGTCCCATCCGAACTCTTACCGTCTCTCTAACCCTAGCCCTCAACATAACCCTAACCCTAGGTCCCATCCGAACCCTAACCCTCTCTCTAACACCTGCCCTCAACATAACCCTAACCCTAGGTCCCATCCGAACCCTAACCCCCTCTCTAACCGTAGCCCTCAACATAACCCTAACCCTAGGTCCCATCCGAACCCTAACCGTCTCTCTACCCCTGCCCTCAACATAACCCTAACCCTAGGTCCCATCCGAACCCTAACCCCCTCTCTAACCGTAGCCCTCAACATAACCCTAACCCTGGGTCCCATCCGAACCCTAACCGCCTCTCTAACCCTAGCCCTCAACATAACCCTAACCCTAGGTCCCATCCGAACCCTAACCGCCTCTCTAACCCTAGCCCTCAACATAACCCTAACCCTAGGTCCCATCCGAACCCTAATAGTCTCTCTAACCCTAGCCCTCAACATAACACTAACCCTAGGTCCCATCCGAACCCTAACCGCCTCTCTAACCCTAGCCCTCAACATAACCCTAACCCTAGGTCCCATCTGAACCCTAACCCTCTCTCTAACCCCTGCCCTCAACATAACCCTAACCCTAGGTCCCATCTGAACCCTAACCCTCTCTCTCACCCTAGCCCTCAACATAACCCTAACCCTAGGTTCCATTCGAACCCTAACCGCATCTCTAACACTAGCCCTCAACATAACCCTAACACTAGGTCACATCCGAACCCTAACCGCCTCTATAACCCTAGCCCTCAACATAACCCTAACCCTAGGTCCCATCCGAACCCTAACCTCCTCTCTAACCCTAGCCCTCAACATAACCCTAACCCTAGGTCCCATCCGAACCCTAATAGTCTCTCTAACCCTAGCCCTCAACATAACCCTAAACCTAGGTCCCATCCGAACCCTAACCGCCTTTCTAACCCTAGCCCCCTCATAACCCTAACCCTAGGTCCCATCCGAACCCTAACCGCCTCTCTAAACCTGGCCCTCAACATAACCCTAACCCTAGGTCCCATCCGAACCCTAACCGTCTCTCTAACCCTGGCCCTCAACATAACCCTAACCCTAGGTCCCATCCGAAACCTAACCGCCTCTCTAACCCTGGCCCTCAACATAACCCTAACCCTAGGTCCCATCCGAACCCTAACCGCCTCTCTAACCCTAGTCCTCAACATAACCCTAACCCTAGGTCCCATCCGAACCCTAACCACCTCTCTAACCCTAGCCCTCAACATAACCCTAACCCTAGGTCCCATCGGAACCCTAACCGCCACTCTAACCCTAGCCCTCAACATAACCCTAACCCTAGGCCCCATCCGTACCCTAACCGTCTCTCTAACCATAGCCCTCAACATACCCCTAACCCTAGGTCCCATCCGAACCCTAACCGCCTCTCTATCCTTGGCCCTCAACATAACCCTAACCCTAGGTCCCATCCGAACCCTAACCGCCTCTCTAACCCTGGCCCTCAACATAATCCTAACCCTAGGTCCTATCCGAACCCTAACCGCCTCTCTAACCCTGGCCCTCAACATAACCCTAACCCTAGGTCCCATCCGAACCCTAACCGCCTCTCTAACCCTGGCCCTCAACATAACCCTAACATTAGGTCCCATCCGAACCCTAACCGTCTCTCTAACCCTGGCCCTGAACATAACCCTAACCCTAGGTCCCATCCGAAACCTAACCGCCTCTCTAACCCTAGCCCTCAACATAACCCTAACCCTAGGTCCCATCCGAACCCTAACCGCCTCTCTAACCCTAGCCCTCAACATAACCCTAACCCTAGGTCCCATCCGAACCCTAACCGCCTCTCTAACCCTAGCCCTCAACATAACCCTAACCCTAGGTCCCATCCGAACTCTAACCGTCTCTCTAACCCTAGCCCTCAACATAACCCTAACTCTAGGTCCCATCCGAACCCTAACCTTCTCTCTAACACCTGCCCTCAACATAACCCTAACCCTAGGTCCCATCCGAACCCTAACCCCCTCTCTAACCGTAGCCCTCAACATAACCCTAACCCTAGGTCCCATCCGAACCCTAACCGCCTCTCTAACCCTAGCCCTCAACATAACCCTAACCCTAGGTCCAATCCGAACCCTAACCGCCTCTCTAACCCTAGCCCTCAACATAACCCTAACCCTAGGTCCCATCCGAACCCTAACCTCCTCTCTAACCCTAGCCCTCAACATAACCCTAACCCTAGGTCCCATCCGAACCCTAACCTCCTCTCTAACCCTAGCCCTCAACATAACCCTAACCCTAGGTCCCATCCGAACCCTAACCGCCTCTCTAACCCTAGCCCTCAACATAACCCTAACCCTAGGTCCCATCCGAACCCTAACCTCCTCTCTAACCCTAGCCCTCAACATAACCCTAACCCTAGGTCCCATCCGAACCCTAATAGTCTCTCTAACCCTAGCCCTCAACATAACCCTAACCCTAGGTCCCATCCGAACCCTAACCGCCTCTCTAACCCTAGCCCTCAACATAACCCTAACCCTAGGTCCCATCCGAACCCTAACCGCCTCTCTAACCCTAGCCCTCAACATAACCCTAACCCTAGGTCCCATCCGAACCCTAACCGTCTCTCTAACCCTAGCCCTCAACATAACCCTAACCCTAGGTCCCATCCGAACCCTAACCCTCTCTCTAACACCTGCCCTCAACATAACCCTAACCCTAGGTCCCATCCGAACCCTAACCCCCTCTCTAACCGTAGCCCTCAACATAACCCTAACCCTAGGTCCCATTCGAACCCTAACCGCCTCTCTAACCCTAGCCCTCAACATAACCCTAACCCTAGGTCCCATCCGAACCCTAACCGCCTCTCTAACCCTAGCCCTCAACATAACCCTAACCCTAGGTCCCATCCGAACCCTAACCTCCTCTCTAACCCTAGCCCTCAACATAACCCTAACCCTAGGTCCCATCCGAACCCTAACCGCCTCTCTAACCCTAGCCCTCAACATAACCCTAACCCTAGGTCCCATCCGAACCCTAACCGCCTCTCTAACCCTAGCCCTCAACATAACCCTAACCCTAGGTACCATCCGAACCCTAACCTCCTCTCTAACCCTAGTCCTCAACATAACCCTAACCCTAGGTCCCATCCGAACCCTAACCGTCTCTCTAACCCTAGCCCTCAACATAACCCTAACCCTAGGTCCCATCCGAACCCTTACCGTCTCTCTAACCCCTGCCCTCAACATAACCCTAACCCTAGGTCCCATCCGAACCCTAACCCTCTCTCTAACCCCTGCCCTCAACATAACCCTAACCCTAGGTCCCATCCGAACCCTAACCCCCTCTCTAACCGTAGCCCTCAACATAACCCTAACCCTAGGTCCCATCCGAACCCTAACCCTCTCTCTAACCCCTGCCCTCAACATAACCTTAACCCTAGGTCCCATCCGAACCCTAACCCTCTCTCTAACCCCTGCCCTCAACATAACCCTAACCCTAGGTCCCATCCGAACCCTAACCGCCTCTCTAACCCTAGCCCTCAACATAACCCTAACCCTAGGTCCCATCCGAACCCTAACCGTCTCTCTAACCCTAGCCCTCAACATAACCCTAACCCTAGGTCCCATCCGAACCCTAACCCTCTCTCTAACCCCTGCCCTCAACATAACCCTAACCCTAGGTCCCATCCGAACCCTAACCGTCTCTCTAACCGTAGCCCTCAACATAACCCTAACCCTAGGTCCCATCCGAAACCTAACCGGCTCTCTAACCCTAGCCCTCAACATAACCCTAACCCTAGGTCCCATCCGAACCCTAACCGCCTCTCTAACCCTAGCCCTCAACATAACCCTAACCCTAGGTCCCATCCGAACCCTAACCTCCTCTCTAACCCTAGCCCTCAACATAACCCTAACCCTAGGTCCCATCCGAACCCTAATAGTCTCTCTAACCCTAGCCCTCAACATAACCCTAACCCTAGGTCCCATCCGAACCCTAACCGCCTCTCTAACCCTAGCCCTCAACATAACCCTAACCCTAGGTCCCATCCGAACCCTAACCGCCTCTCTAACCGTAGCCCTCAACATAACCCTAACCCTAGGTCCCATCCGAACTCTTACCGTCTCTCTAACCCTAGCCCTCAACATAACCCTAACCCTAGGTCCCATCCGAACCCTAACCCTCTCTCTAACACCTGCCCTCAACATAACCCTAACCCTAGGTCCCATCCGAACCCTAACCCCCTCTCTAACCGTAGCCCTCAACATAACCCTAACCCTAGGTCCCATCCGAACCCTAACCGCCTCTCTACCCCTGCCCTCAACATAACCCTAACCCTAGGTCCCATCCGAACCCTAACCCCCTCTCTAACCGTAGCCCTCAACATAACCCTAACCCTAGGTCCCATCCGAACCCTAACCGCCTCTCTAACCCTAGCCCTCAACATAACCCTAACCCTAGGTCCCATCCGAACCCTAACCGCCTCTCTAACCCTAGCCCTCAACATAACCCTAACCCTAGGTCCCATCCGAACCCTAACCTCCTCTCTAACCCTAGCCCTCAACATAACCCTAACCCTAGGTCCCATCCGAACCCTAATAGTCTCTCTAACCCTAGCCCTCAACATAACACTAACCCTAGGTCCCATCCGAACCCTAACCGCCTTTCTAACCCTAGCCCCCTCATAACCCTAACCCTAGGTCCCATCCGAACCCTAACCGCCTCTCTAAACCTGGCCCTCAACATAACCCTAACCCTAGGTCCCATCCGAACCCTAACCGTCTCTCTAACCCTGGCCCTCAACATAACCCTAACCCTAGGTCCCATCCGAAACCTAACCGCCTCTCTAACCCTGGCCCTCAACATAACCCTAACCCTAGGTCCCATCCGAACCCTAACCGCCTCTCTAACCCTAGTCCTCAACATAACCCTAACCCTAGGTCCCATCCGAACCCTAACCACATCTCTAACCCTAGCCCTCAACATAACCCTAACCCTAGGTCCCATCGGAACCCTAACCGCCACTCTAACCCTAGCCCTCAACATAACCCTAACCCTAGGCCCCATCTGAACCCTAACCGTCTCTCTAACCATAGCCCTCAACATACCCCTAACCCTAGGTCCCATCCGAACCCTAACCGCCTCTCTATCCTTGGCCCTCAACATAACCCTAACCCTAGGTCCCATCCGAACCCTAACCGCCTCTCTAACCCTGGCCCTCAACATAATCCTAACCCTAGGTCCTATCCGAACCCTAACCGCCTCTCTAACCCTGGCCCTCAACATAACCCTAACCCTAGGTCCCATCCGAACCCTAACCGCCTCTCTAACCCTGGCCCTCAACATAACCCTAACATTAGGTCCCATCCGAACCCTAACCGTCTCTCTAACCCTGGCCCTGAACATAACCCTAACCCTAGGTCCCATCCGAAACCTAACCGCCTCTCTAACCCTAGCCCTCAACATAACCCTAACCCTAGGTCCCATCCGAACCCTAACCGCCTCTCTAACCCTAGCCCTCAACATAACCCTAACCCTAGGTCCCATCCGAACCCTAACCGCCTCTCTAACCCTAGCCCTCAACATAACCCTAACCCTAGGTCCCATCCGAACTCTAACCGTCTCTCTAACCCTAGCCCTCAACATAACCCTAACTCTAGGTCCCATCCGAACCCTAACCCTCTCTCTAACACCTGCCCTCAACATAACCCTAACCCTAGGTCCCATCCGATCCCTAACCCCCTCTCTAACCGTAGCCCTCAACATAACCCTAACCCTAGGTCCCATCCGAACCCTAACCGCCTCTCTAACCCTAGCCCTCAACATAACCCTAACCCTAGGTCCCATCCGAACCCTAACCGCCTCTCTAACCCTAGCCCTCAACATAACCCTAACCCTAGGTCCCATCCGAACCCTAACCTCCTCTCTAACCCTAGCCCTCAACATAACCCTAACCCTAGGTCCCATCCGAACCCTAACCTCCTCTCTAACCCTAGCCCTCAACATAACCCTAACCCTAGGTCCCATCCGAACCCTAACCGCCTCTCTAACCCTAGCCCTCAACATAACCCTAACCCTAGGTCCCATCCGAACCCTAACCTCCTCTCTAACCCTAGCCCTCAACATAACCCTAACCCTAGGTCCCATCCGAACCCTAATAGTCTCTCTAACCCTAGCCCTCAACATAACCCTAACCCTAGGTCCCATCCGAACCCCAACCGCCTCTCTAACCCTAGCCCTCAACATAACCCTAACCCTAGGTCCCATCCGAACCCTAACCGCCCCTCTAACCCTAGCCCTCAACATAACCCTAACCCTAGGTCCCATCCGAACTCTAACCGTCTCTCTAACCCTAGCCCTCAACATAACCCTAACCCTAGGTCCCATCCGAACCCTAACCCTCTCTCTAACACCTGCCCTCAACATAACCCTAACCCTAGGTCCCATCCGAACCCTAACCCCCTCTCTAACCGTAGCCCTCAACATAACCCTAACCCTAGGTCCCATTCGAACCCTAACCGCCTCTCTAACCCTAGCCCTCAACATAACCCTAACCCTAGGTCCCATCCGAACCCTAACCGCCTCTCTAACCCTAGCCCTCAACATAACCCTAACCCTAGGTCCCATCCGAACCCTAACCTCCTCTCTAACCCTAGCCCTCAACATAACCCTAACCCTAGGTCCCATCCGAACCCTAACCGCCTCTCTAACCCTAGCCCTCAACATAACCCTAACCCTAGGTCCCATCCGAACCCTAACCGCCTCTCTAACCCTAGCCCTCAACATAACCCTAACCCTAGGTACCATCCGAACCCTAACCTCCTCTCTAACCCTAGTCCTCAACATAACCCTAACCCTAGGTCCCATTCGAACCCTAACCGCCTCTCTAACCCTAGCCCTCAACATAACCCTAACCCTAGGTCCCATCCGAACCCTAACCGCCTCTCTAACCCTAGCCCTCAACATAACCCTAACCCTAGGTCCCATCCGAACCCTAACCGCCTCTCTAAACCTAGCCCTCAACATAACCCTAACCCTAGGTCCCATCCGAACCCTAACCTCCTCTCTAACCCTAGCCCTCAACATAACCCTAACCCTAGGTCCCATCCGAACCCTAACCTCCTCTCTAACCCTAGCCCTCAACATAACCCTAACCCTAGGTCCCATCCGAACCCTAACCGCCTCTCTAACCCTAGCCCTCAACATAACCCTAACCCTAGGTCCCATCCGAACCCTAACCTCCTCTCTAACCCTAGCCCTCAACATAACCCTAACCCTAGGTCCCATCCGAACCCTAATAGTCTCTCTAACCCTAGCCCTCAACATAACACTAACCCTAGGTCCCATCCGAACCCTAACCGCCTCTCTAACCCTAGCCCTCAACATAACCCTAACCCTAGGTCCCATCTGAACCCTAACCCTCTCTCTAACCCCTGCCCTCAACATAACCCTAACCCTAGGTCCCATCTGAACCCTAACCCTCTCTCTCACCCTAGCCCTCAACATAACCCTAACCCTAGGTTCCATTCGAACCCTAACCGCATCTCTAACACTAGCCCTCAACATAACCCTAACACTAGGTCACATCCGAACCCTAACCGCCTCTATAACCCTAGCCCTCAACATAACCCTAACCCTAGGTCCCATCCGAACCCTAACCTCCTCTCTAACCCTAGCCCTCAACATAACCCTAACCCTAGGTCCCATCCGAACCCTAATAGTCTCTCTAACCCTAGCCCTCAACATAACCCTAAACCTAGGTCCCATCCGAACCCTAACCGCCTTTCTAACCCTAGCCCCCTCATAACCCTAACCCTAGGTCCCATCCGAACCCTAACCGCCTCTCTAAACCTGGCCCTCAACATAACCCTAACCCTAGGTCCCATCCGAACCCTAACCGTCTCTCTAACCCTGGCCCTCAACATAACCCTAACCCTAGGTCCCATCCGAAACCTAACCGCCTCTCTAACCCTGGCCCTCAACATAACCCTAACCCTAGGTCCCATCCGAACCCTAACCGCCTCTCTAACCCTAGCCCTCAACATAACCCTAACCCTAGGTCCCATCCGAACCCTAACCACCTCTCTAACCCTAGCCCTCAACATAACCCTAACCCTAGGTCCCATCGGAACCCTAACCGCCACTCTAACCCTAGCCCTCAACATAACCCTAACCCTAGGCCCCATCCGAACCCTAACCGTCTCTCTAACCATAGCCCTCAACATAACCCTAACCCTAGGTCCCATCCGAACCCTAACCGCCTCTCTATCCTTGGCCCTCAACATAACCCTAACCCTAGGTCCCATCCGAACCCTAACCGCCTCTCTAACCCTGGCCCTCAACATAATCCTAACCCTAGGTCCTATCCGAACCCTAACCGCCTCTCTAACCCTGGCCCTCAACATAACCCTAACCCTAGGTCCCATCCGAACCCTAACCGCCTCTCTAACCCTGGCCCTCAACATAACCCTAACATTAGGTCCCATCCGAACCCTAACCGTCTCTCTAACCCTGGCCCTAAACATAACCCTAACCCTAGGTCCCATCCGAAACCTAACCGCCTCTCTAACCCTAGCCCTCAACATAACCCTAACCCTAGGTCCCATCCGAACCCTAACCGCCTCTCTAACCCTAGCCCTCAACATAACCCTAACCCTAGGTCCCATCCGAACCCTAACCGCCTCTCTAACCCTAGCCCTCAACATAACCCTAACCCTAGGTCCCATCCGAACTCTAACCGTCTCTCTAACCCTAGCCCTCAACATAACCCTAACTCTAGGTCCCATCCGAACCCTAACCCTCTCTCTAACACCTGCCCTCAACATAACCCTAACCCTAGGTCCCATCCGAACCCTAACCCCTCTCTAACCGTAGCCCTCAACATAACCCTAACCCTAGGTCCCATCCGAACCCTAACCGCCTCTCTAACCCTAGCCCTCAACATAACCCTAACCCTAGGTCCCATCCGAACCCTAACCGCCTCTCTAACCCTAGCCCTCAACATAACCCTAACCCTAGGTCCCATCCGAACCCTAACCTCCTCTCTAACCCTAGCCCTCAACATAACCCTAACCCTAGGTCCCATCCGAACCCTAACCTCCTCTCTAACCCTAGCCCTCAACATAACCCTAACCCTAGGTCCCATCCGAACCCTAACCGCCTCTCTAACCCTAGCCCTCAACATAACCCTAACCCTAGGTCCCATCCGAACCCTAACCTCCTCTCTAACCCTAGCCCTCAACATAACCCTAACCCTAGGTCCCATCCGAACCCTAATAGTCTCTCTAACCCTAGCCCTCAACATAACCCTAACCCTAGGTCCCATCCGAACCCTAACCGCCTCTCTAACCCTAGCCCTCAACATAACCCTAACCCTAGGTCCCATCCGAACCCTAACCGCCTCTCTAACCCTAGCCCTCAACATAACCCTAACCCTAGGTCCCATCCGAACTCTAACCGTCTCTCTAACCCTAGCCCTCAACATAACCCTAACCCTAGGTCCCATCCGAACCCTAACCCTCTCTCTAACACCTGCCCTCAACATAACCCTAACCCTAGGTCCCATCCGAACCCTAACCCCCTCTCTAACCGTAGCCCTCAACATAACCCTAACCCTAGGTCCCATTCGAACCCTAACCGCCTCTCTAACCCTAGCCCTCAACATAACCCTAACCCTAGGTCCCATCCGAACCCTAACCGCCTCTCTAACCCTAGCCCTCAACATAACCCTAACCCTAGGTCCCATCCGAACCCTAACCTCCTCTCTAACCCTAGCCCTCAACATAACCCTAACCCTAGGTCCCATCCGAACCCTAACCGCCTCTCTAACCCTAGCCCTCAACATAACCCTAACCCTAGGTCCCATCCGAACCCTAACCGCCTCTCTAACCCTAGCCCTCAACATAACCGTAACCCTAGGTCCCATCCGAACCCTAACCTCCTCTCTAACCCTAGTCCTCAACATAACCCTAACCCTGGGTCCCATTCGAACCCTAACCGCCTCTCTAACCCTAGCCCTCAACATAACCCTAACCCTAGGTCCCATCCGAACCCTAACCGCCTCTCTAACCCTAGCCCTCAACATAACCCTAACCCTAGGTCCCATCCGAACCCTAACCGCCTCTCTAACCCTAGCCCTCAACATAACCCTAACCCTAGGTCCCATCCGAACCCTAACCTCCTCTCTAACCCTAGCCCTCAACATAACCCTAACCCTAAGTCCCATCCGAACCCTAACCTCCTCTCTAACCCTAGCCCTCAACATAACCCTAACCCTAGGTCCCATCCGAACCCTAACCGCCTCTCTAACCCTAGCCCTCAACATAACCCTAACCCTAGGTCCCATCCGAACCCTAACCTCCTCTCTAACCCTAGCCCTCAACATAACCCTAACCCTAGGTCCCATCCGAACCCTAATAGTCTCTCTAACCCTAGCCCTCAACATAACCCTAACCCTAGGTCCCATCCGAACCCTAACCGCCTCTCTAACCCTAGCCCTCAACATAACCCTAACCCTAGGTCCCATCCGAACCCTAACCGCCTCTCTAACCCTAGCCCTCAACATAACCCTAACCCTAGGTCCCATCCGAACTCTAACCGTCTCTCTAACCCTAGCCCTCAACATAACCCTAACCCTAGGTCCCATCCGAACCCTAACCCTCTCTCTAACACCTGCCCTCAACATAACCCTAACCCTAGGTCCCATCCGAACCCTAACCCCCTCTCTAACCGTAGCCCTCAACATAACCCTAACCCTAGGTCCCATTCGAACCCTAACCGCCTCTCTAACCCTAGCCCTCAACATAACCCTAACCCTAGGTCCCATCCGAACCCTAACCGCCTCTCTAACCCTAGCCCTCAACATAACCCTAACCCTAGGTCCCATCCGAACCCTAACCTCCTCTCTAACCCTAGCCCTCAACATAACCCTAACCCTAGGTCCCATCCGAACCCTAACCGCCTCTCTAACCCTAGCCCTCAACATAACCCTAACCCTAGGTCCCATCCGAACCCTAACCGCCTCTCTAACCCTAGCCCTCAACATAACCCTAACCCTATGTCCCATCCGAACCCTAACCTCCTCTCTAACCCTAGTCCTCAACATAACCCTAACCCTAGGTCCCATTCGAACCCTAACCGCCTCTCTAACCCTAGCCCTCAACATAACCCTAACCCTAGGTCCCATCCGAACCCTAACCGCCTCTCTAACCCTAGCCCTCAACATAACCCTAACCCTAGGTCCCATCCGAACCCTAACCTCCTCTCTAACCCTAGCCCTCAACATAACCCTAACCCTAGGTCCCATCCGAACCCTAATAGTCTCTCTAACCCTAGGCCTCAACATAACCCTAACCCTAGGTCCCATCCGAACCCTAACCGCCTCTCTAACCCTAGCCCTCAACATAACCCTAACCCTAGGTCCCATCCGAACCCTAACCCTCTCTCTAACACCTGCCCTCAACATAACCCTAACCCTAGGTCCCATCCGAACCCTAACCCCCGCTCTAACCGTATCCCTCAACATAACCCTAACCCTAGGTCCCATCCGAACCCTAACCGTCTCTCTACCCCTGCCCTCAACATAACCCTAACCCTAGGTCCCATCCGAACCCTAACCCCCTCTCTAACCGTAGCCCTCAACATAACCCTAACCCTAGGTCCCATCCGAACCCTAACCGCCTCTCTAACCCTAGCCCTCAACATAACCCTAACCCTAGGTCCCATCCGAACCCTAACCGCCTCTCTAACCCTAGCCCTCAACATAACCCTAACCCTAGGTCCCATCCGAACCCTAACCTCCTCTCTAACCCTAGCCCTCAACATAACCCTAACCCTAGGTCCCATCCGAACCCTAATAGTCTCTCTAACCCTAGCCCTCAACATAACACTAACCCTAGGTCCCATCCGAACCCTAACCGCCTCTCTAACCCTAGCCCTCAACATAACCGTAACCCTAGGTCCCATCTGAACCCTAACCCTCTCAATAACCCCTGCCCTCAACATAACCCTAACCCTAGGTCCCATCTGAACCCTAACCCTCTCTCTCACCCTAGCCCTCAACATAACCCTAACCCTAGGTTCCATTCGAACCCTAACCGCATCTCTAACACTAGCCCTCAACATAACCCTAACACTAGGTCACATCCGAACCCTAACAGCCTCTATAACCCTAGCCCTCAACATAACCCTAACCCTAGGTCCCATCCGAACCCTAACCTCCTCTCTACCCCTAGCCCTCAACATAACCCTAACCCTAGGTCCCATCCGAACCCTAATAGTCTCTCTAACCCTAGCCCTCAACATAACCCTAAACCTAGGTCCCATCCGAACCCTAACCGCCTTTCTAACCCTAGCCCCCTCATAACCCTAACCCTAGGTCCCATCCGAACCCTAACCGTCTCTCTAACCCTAGGCCTCAACATAACCCTAACCCTAGGTCCCATCCGAACCCTAACCGTCTCTCTACCCCTGCCCTCAACATAACCCTAACCCTAGGTCCCATCCGAACCCTAACCCTCTCTCTAACCCTGCCCTCAACATAACCCTAACCCTAGGTCCCATCCGAAACCTAACCGCCTCTCTAACCCTAGCCCTCAACATAACCCAAATCCTAGGTCCCATCCGAACCCTAACCGCCTCTCTAACCCTAGCCCTCAACATAACCCTAACCCTAGGTCCCATCCGAACCCTAACCGCCTCTCTAACCCTAGCCCTCAACATAACCCTAACCCTAGTTCCCATCCGAACTCTAACCGTCTCTCTAACCCTAGCCCTCAACATAACCCTAACCCTAGGTCCCATCCGAACCCTAACCCTCTCTCTAACACCTGCCCTCAACATAACCCTAACCCTAGGTCCCATCCGAACCCTAACCCCCTCTCTAACCGTAGCCCTCAACATAACCCTAACCCTAGGTCCCATCCGAACCCTAACCGCCTCTCTAACCCTAGCCCTCAACATAACCCTAACCCTAGGTCCCATCCGAACCCTAACCGCCTCTCTAACCCTAGCCCTCAACATAACCCTAACCCTAGGTCCCATCCGAACCCTAACCTCCTCTCTAACCCTAGCCCTCAACATAACCCTAACCCTAGGTCCCATCCGAACCCTAACCTCCTCTCTAACCCTAGCCCTCAACATAACCCTAACCCTAGGTCCCATCCGAACCCTAACCGCCTCTCTAACCCTAGCCCTCAACATAACCCTAACCCTAGGTCCCATCCGAACCCTAACCTCCTCTCTAACCCTAGCCCTCAACATAACCCTAACCCTAGGTCCCATCCGAACCCTAACCGCCTCTCTAACCCTAGCCCTCAACATAACCCTAACCCTAGGTCCCATCCGAACCCTAACCTCCTCTCTAACCCTAGCCCTCAACATAACCCTAACCCTAGGTCCCATCCAAACCCTAACCTCCTCTCTAACCCTAGCCCTCAACATAACCCTAACCCTAGGTCCCATCCGAACCCTAACCGCCTCTCTAACCCTAGCCCTCAACATAACCCTAACCCTAGGTCCCATCCGAACCCTAACCTCCTCTCTAACCCTAGCCCTCAACATAACCCTAACCCTAGGTCCCATCCGAACCCTAACCGCCTCTCTAACCCTAGCCCTCAACATAACCCTAACCCTAGGTCCCATCCGAACCCTAACCGCCTCTCTAACCCTAGCCCTCAACATAACCCTAACCCTAGGTCCCATCCGAACCCTAACCTCCTCTCTAACCCTAGTCCTCAACATAACCCTAACCCTAGGTCCCATCCGAACCCTAACCGCCTCTCTAACCCTAGCCCTCAACATAACCCTAACCCTAGGTCCCATCCGAACCCTAACCGCCTCTCTAACCCTAGCCCTCAACATAACCCTAACCCTAGGTCCCATCCGAACCCTAACCTCCTCTCTAACCCTAGCCCTCAACATAACCCTAACCCTAGGTCCCATCCGAACCCTAACCTCCTCTCTAACCCTAGCCCTCAACATAACCCTAACCCTAGGTCCCATCCGAACCATAACCGCCTCTCTAACCCTAGCCCTCAACATAACCCTAACCCTAGGTCCCATCCGAACCCTAACCGCCTCTCTAACCCTGCCCTCAACATAACCCTAACCCTAGGTCCCATCCGAACTCTTACCGTCTCTCTAACCCTAGCCCTCAACATAACCCTAACCCTAGGTCCCATCCGAACCCGAACCCTCTCTCTAACACCTGCCCTCAACATAACCCTAACCCTAGGTCCCATCCGAACCCTAACCGCCTCTCTAACCCTAGCCCTCAACATAACCCTAACCCTAGGTCCCATCCGAACCCTAACCGCCTCTCTAACCCTAGCCCTCAACATAACCCTAACCCTAGGTCCCATCCGAACCCTAACCTCCTCTCTACCCTAGTCCTCAACATAACCCTAACCCTAGGTCCCATTCGAACCCTAACCGCCTCTCTAACCCTAGCCCTCAACATAACCCTAACCCTAGGTCCCATCCGAACCCTAACCGCCTCTCTAACCCTAGCCCTCAACATAACCCTAACCCTAGGTCCCATCCGAACCCTAACCGCCTCTCTAACCCTAGCCCTCAACATAACCCTAACCCTAGGTCCCATCCGAACCCTAACCTCCTCTCTAACCCTAGCCCTCAACATAACCCTAACCCTAGGTCCCATCCGAACCCTAACCTCCTCTCTAACCCTAGCCCTCAACATAACCCTAACCCTAGGTCCCATCCGAACCCTAACCGCCTCTCTAACCCTAGCCCTCAACATAACCCTAACCCTAGGTCCCATCCGAACCCTAACCGCCTCTCTAACCCTAGCCCTCAACATAACCCTAACCCTAGGTCCCATCCGAACCCTAACCTCCTCTCTAACCCTAGTCCTCAACATAACCCTAACCCTAGGTCCCATTCGAACCCTAACCGCCTCTCTAACCCTAGCCCTCAACATAACCCTAACCCTAGGTCCCATCCGAACCCTAACCTCCTCTCTAACCCTAGCCCTCAACATAACCCTAACCCTAGGTCCCATCCGAACCCTAATAGTCTCTCTAACCCTAGGCCTCAACATAACCCTAACCCTAGGTCCCATCCGATCCCTAACCCCCTCTCTAACCCTAGCCCTCAACATAACCCTAACCCTAGGTCCCATCCGAACCCTAATAGTCTCTCTAACCCTAGGCCTCAACATAACCCTAACCCTAGGTCCCATTCGAACCCTAACCGCCTCTCTAACCCTAGCCCTCAACATAACCCTAACCCTAGGTCCCATCCGAACCCTAACCTCCTCTCTAACCCTAGCCCTCAACATAACCCTAACCCTAGGTCCCATCCGAACCCTAATAGTCTCTCTAACCCTAGGCCTCAACATAACCCTAACCCTAGGTCCCATCCGAACCCTAACCGCCTCTCTAACCCTAGCCCTCAACATAACCCTAACCCTAGGTCCCATCCGAACCCTAACCGCCTCTCTAACCCTAGCCCTCAACATAACCCTAACCCTAGGTCCCATCCGAACCCTAACCCTCTCTCTAACACCTGCCCTCAACATAACCCTAACCCTAGGTCCCATCCGAACCCTAACCCCCTCTCTAACCGTAGCCCTCAACATAACCCTAACCCTAGGTCCCATCCGAACCCTAACCGTCTCTCTACCCCTGCCCTCAACATAACCCTAACCCTAGGTCCCATCCGAACCCTAACCCCCTCTCTAACCGTAGCCCTCAACATAACCCTAACCCTAGGTCCCATCCGAACCCTAACCGCCTCTCTAACCCTAGCCCTCAACATAACCCTAACCCTAGGTCCCATCCGAACCCTAACCGCCTCTCTAACCCTAGCCCTCAACATAACCCTAACCCTAGGTCCCATCCGAACCCTAACCTCCTCTCTAACCCTAGCCCTCAACATAACCCTAACCCTAGGTCCCATCCGAACCCTAATAGTCTCTCTAACCCTAGCCCTCAACATAACACTAACCCTAGGTCCCATCCGAACCCTAACCGCCTCTCTAACCCTAGCCCTCAACATAACCCTAACCCTAGGTCCCATCTGAACCCTAACCCTCTCTCTAACCCCTGCCCTCAACATAACCCTAACCCTAGGTCCCATCTGAACCCTAACCCTCTCTCTCACCCTAGCCCTCAACATAACCCTAACCCTAGGTTCCATTCGAACCCTAACCGCATCTCTAACACTAGCCCTCAACATAACCCTAACACTAGGTCACATCCGAACCCTAATAGTCTCTCTAACCCTAGCCCTCAACATAACCCTAAACCTAGGTCCCATCCGAACCCTAACCGCCTTTCTAACCCTAGCCCCCTCATAACCCTAACCCTAGGTCCCATCCGAACCCTAACCGTCTCTCTAACCCTAGGCCTCAACATAACCCTAACCCTAGGTCCCATCCGAACCCTAACCGTCTCTCTACCCCTGCCCTCAACATAACCCTAACCCTAGGTCCCATCCGAACCCTAACCCTCTCTCTAACCCCTGCCCTCAACATAACCCTAACCCTAGGTCCCATCCGAAACCTAACCGCCTCTCTAACCCTAGCCCTCAACATAACCCAAATCCTAGGTCCCATCCGAACCCTAACCGCCTCTCTAACCCTAGCCCTCAACATAACCCTAACCCTAGGTCCCATCCGAACCCTAACCGCCTCTCTAACCCTAGCCCTCAACATAACCCTAACCCTAGTTCCCATCCGAACTCTAACCGTCTCTCTAACCCTAGCCCTCAACATAACCCTAACCCTAGGTCCCATCCGAACCCTAACCCTCTCTCTAACACCTGCCCTCAACATAACCCTAACCCTAGGTCCCATCCGAACCCTAACCCCCTCTCTAACCGTAGCCCTCAACATAACCCTAACCCTAGGTCCCATCCGAACCCTAACCGCCTCTCTAACCCTAGCCCTCAACATAACCCTAACCCTAGGTCCCATCCGAACCCTAACCGCCTCTCTAACCCTAGCCCTCAACATAACCCTAACCCTAGGTCCCATCCGAACCCTAACCTCCTCTCTAACCCTAGCCCTCAACATAACCCTAACCCTAGGTCCCATCCGAACCCTAACCTCCTCTCTAACCCTAGCCCTCAACATAACCCTAACCCTAGGTCCCATCCGAACCCTAATAGTCTCTCTAACCCTAGGCCTCAACATAACCCTAACCCTAGGTCCCATCCGAACCCTAACCGCCTCTCTAACCCTAGCCCTCAACATAACCCTAACCCTAGGTCCCATCCGAACCCTAACCGCCTCTCTAACCCTAGCCCTCAACATAACCCTAACCCTAGGTCCCATCCGAACCCTAACCCTCTCTCTAACACCTGCCCTCAACATAACCCTAACCCTAGGTCCCATCCGAACCCTAACCCCCTCTCTAACCGTAGCCCTCAACATAACCCTAACCCTAGGTCCCATCCGAACCCTAACCGTCTCTCTACCCCTGCCCTCAACATAACCCTAACCCTAGGTCCCATCCGAACCCTAACCCCCCCTCTAACCGTAGCCCTCAACATAACCCTAACCCTAGGTCCCATCCGAACCCTAACCGCCTCTCTAACCCTAGCCCTCAACATAACCCTAACCCTAGGTCCCATCCGAACCCTAACCGCCTCTCTAACCCTAGCCCTCAACATAACCCTAACCCTAGGTCCCATCCGAACCCTAACCTCCTCTCTAACCCTAGCCCTCAACATAACCCTAACCCTAGGTCCCATCCGAACCCTAATAGTCTCTCTAACCCTAGCCCTCAACATAACCCTAACCCTAGGTCCCATCCGAACCCTAACCGCCTCTCTAACCCTAGCCCTCAACATAACCCTAACCCTAGGTCCCATCTGAACCCTAACCCTCTCTCTAACCCCTGCCCTCAACATAACCCTAACCCTAGGTCCCATCTGAACCCTAACCCTCTCTCTCACCCTAGCCCTCAACATAACCCTAACCCTAGGTTCCATTCGAACCCTAACCGCATCTCTAACACTAGCCCTCAACATAACCCTAACACTAGGTCACATCCGAACCCTAACGGCCTCTATAACCCTAGCCCTCAACATAACCCTAACCCTAGGTCCCATCCGAACCCTAACCTCCTCTCTAACCCTAGCCCTCAACATAACCCTAACCCTAGGTCCCATCCGAACCCTAATAGTCTCTCTAACCCTAGCCCTCAACATAACCCTAAACCTAGGTCCCATCCGAACCCTAACCGCCTTTCTAACCCTAGCCCCCTCATAACCCTAACCCTAGGTCCCATCCGAACCCTAACCGTCTCTCTAACCCTAGGCCTCAACATAACCCTAACCCTAGGTCCCATCCGAACCCTAACCGTCTCTCTACCCCTGCCCTCAACATAACCCTAACCCTAGGTCCCATCCGAACCCTAACCCTCTCTCTAACCCCTGCCCTCAACATAACCCTAACCCTAGGTCCCATCCGAAACCTAACCGCCTCTCTAACCCTAGCCCTCAACATAACCCAAATCCTAGGTCCCATCCGAACCCTAACCGCCTCTCTAACCCTAGCCCTCAACATAACCCTAACCCTAGGTCCCATCCGAACCCTAACCGCCTCTCTAACCCTAGCCCTCAACATAACCCTAACCCTAGTTCCCATCCGAACTCTAACCGTCTCTCTAACCCTAGCCCTCAACATAACCCTAACCCTAGGTCCCATCCGAACCCTAACCCTCTCTCTAACACCTGCCCTCAACATAACCCTAACCCTAGGTCCCATCCGAACCCTAACTCCCTCTCTAACCGTAGCCCTCAACATAACCCTAACCCTAGGTCCCATCCGAACCCTAACCGCCTCTCTAACCCTAGCCCTCAACATAACCCTAACCCTAGGTCCCATCCGAACCCTAACCGCCTCTCTAACCCTAGCCCTCAACATAACCCTAACCCTAGGTCCCATCCGAACCCTAACCTCCTCTCTAACCCTAGCCCTCAACATAACCCTAACCCTAGGTCCCATCCGAACCCTAACCTCCTCTCTAACCCTAGCCCTCAACATAACCCTAACCCTAGGTCCCATCCGAACCCTAATAGTCTCTCTAACCCTAGGCCTCAACATAACCCTAACCCTAGGTCCCATCCGAACCCTAACCGCCTCTCTAACCCTAGCCCTCAACATAACCCTAACCCTAGGTCCCATCCGAACCCTAACCGCCTCTCTAACCCTAGCCCTCAACATAACCCTAACCCTAGGTCCCATCCGAACCCTAACCCTCTCTCTAACACCTGCCCTCAACATAACCCTAACCCTAGGTCCCATCCGAACCCTAACCCCCTCCCTAACCGTAGCCCTCAACATAACCCTAACCCTAGGTCCCATCCGAACCCTAACCGTCTCTCTACCCCTGCCCTCAACATAACCCTAACCCTAGGTCCCATCCGAACCCTAACCCCCTCTCTAACCGTAGCCCTCAACATAACCCTAACCCTAGGTCCCATCCGAACCCTAACCGCCTCTCTAACCCTAGCCCTCAACATAACCCTAACCCTAGGTCCCATCCGAACCCTAACCGCCTCTCTAACCCTAGCCCTCAACATAACCCTAACCCTAGGTCCCATCCGAACCCTAACCTCCTCTCTAACCCTAGCCCTCAACATAACCCTAACCCTAGGTCCCATCCGAACCCTAATAGTCTCTCTAACCCTAGCCCTCAACATAACACTAACCCTAGGTCCCATCCGAACCCTAACCGCCTCTCTAACCCTAGCCCTCAACATAACCCTAACCCTAGGTCCCATCTGAACCCTAACCCTCTCTCTAACCCCTGCCCTCAACATAACCCTAACCCTAGGTCCCATCTGAACCCTAACCCTCTCTCTCACCCTAGCCCTCAACATAACCCTAACCCTAGGTTCCATTCGAACCCTAACCGCATCTCTAACACTAGCCCTCAACATAACCCTAACACTAGGTCACATCCGAACCCTAACGGCCTCTATAACCCTAGCCCTCAACATAACCCTAACCCTAGGTCCCATCCGAACCCTAACCTCCTCTCTAACCCTAGCCCTCAACATAACCCTAACCCTAGGTCCCATCCGAACCCTAATAGTCTCTCTAACCCTAGCCCTCAACATAACCCTAAACCTAGGTCCCATCCGAACCCTAACCGCCTTTCTAACCCTAGCCCCCTCATAACCCTAACCCTAGGTCCCATCCGAACCCTAACCGTCTCTCTAACCCTTGGCCTCAACATAACCCTAACCCTAGGTCCCATCCGAACCCTAACCGTCTCTCTACCCCTGCCCTCAACATAACCCTAACCCTAGGTCCCATCCGAACCCTAACCCTCTCTCTAACCCCTGCCCTCAACATAACCCTAACCCTAGGTCCCATCCGAAACCTAACCGCCTCTCTAACCCTAGCCCTCAACATAACCCAAATCCTAGGTCCCATCCGAACCCTAACCGCCTCTCTAACCCTAGCCCTCAACATAACCCTAACCCTAGGTCCCATCCGAACCCTAAACGCCTCTCTAACCCTAGCCCTCAACATAACCCTAACCCTAGTTCCCATCCGAACTCTAACCGTCTCTCTAACCCTAGCCCTCAACATAACCCTAACCCTAGGTCCCATCCGAACCCTAACCCTCTCTCTAACACCTGCCCTCAACATAACCCTAACCCTAGGTCCCATCCGAACCCTAACCCCCTCTCTAACCGTAGCCCTCAACATAACCCTAACCCTAGGTCCCATCCGAACCCTAACCGCCTCTCTAACCCTAGCCCTCAACATAATCCTAACCCTAGGTCCCATCCGAACCCTAACCGCCTCTCTAACCCTAGCCCTCAACATAACCCTAACCCTAGGTCCCATCCGAACCCTAACCTCCTCTCTAACCCTAGCCCTCAACATAACCCTAACCCTAGGTCCCATCCGAACCCTAACCTCCTCTCTAACCCTAGCCCTCAACATAACCCTAACCCTAGGTCCCATCCGAACCCTAACCGCCTCTCTAACCCTAGCCCTCAACATAACCCTAACCCTAGGTCCCATCCGAACCCTAACCTCCTCTCTAACCCTAGCCCTCAACATAACCCTAACCCTAGGTCCCATCCGAACCCTAACCGCCTCTCTAACCCTAGCCCTCAACATAACCCTAACCCTAGGTCCCATCCGAACCCTAACCTCCTCTCTAACCCTAGCCCTCAACATAACCCTAACCCTAGGTCCCATCCGAACCCTAACCTCCTCTCTAACCCTAGCCCTCAACATAACCCTAACCCTAGGTCCCATCCGAACCCTAACCGCCTCTCTAACCCTAGCCCTCAACATAACCCTAACCCTAGGTCCCATCCGAACCCTAACCTCCTCTCTAACCCTAGCCCTCAACATAACCCTAACCCTAGGTCCCATCCGAACCCTAACCGCCTCTCTAACCCTAGCCCTCAACATAACCCTAACCCTAGGTCCCATCCGAACCCTAACCGCCTCTCTAACCCTAGCCCTCAACATAACCCTAACCCTAGGTCCCATCCGAACCCTAACCTCCTCTCTAACCCTAGTCCTCAACATAACCCTAACCCTAGGTCCCATCCGAACCCTAACCGCCTCTCTAACCCTCGCCCTCAACATAACCCTAACCCTAGGTCCCATCCGAACCCTAACCGCCTCTCTAACCCTAGCCCTCAACATAACCCTAACCCTAGGTCCCATCCGAACCCTAACCTCCTCTCTAACCCTAGCCCTCAACATAACCCTAACCCTAGGTCCCATCCGAACCCTAACCTCCTCTCTAACCCTAGCCCTCAACATAACCCTAACCCTAGGTCCCATCCGAACCATAACCGCCTCTCTAACCCTAGCCCTCAACATAACCCTAACCCTAGGTCCCATCCGAACCCTAACCGCCTCTCTAACCCTAGCCCTCAACATAACCCTAACCCTAGGTCCCATCCGAACCCTAACCGCCTCTCTAACCCTAGCCCTCAACATAACCCTAACCCTAGGTCCCATCCGAACCCTAACCCTCTCTCTAACACCTGCCCTCAACATAACCCTAACCCTAGGTCCCATCCGAACCCTAACCCCCTCTCTAACCGTAGCCCTCAACATAACCCTAACCCTAGGTCCCATCCGAACCCTAACCGTCTCTCTACCCCTGCCCTCAACATAACCCTAACCCTAGGTCCCATCCGAACCCTAAGCCCCTCTCTAACCGTAGCCCTCAACATAACCCTAACCCTAGGTCCCATCCGAACCCTAACCGCCTCTCTAACCCTAGCCCTCAACATAACCCTAACCCTGGTCCCATCCGAACCCTAACCGCCTCTCTAACCCTAGCCCTCAACATAACCCTAACCCTAGGTCCCATCCGAACCCTAACCTCCTCTTTAACCCTAGCCCTCAACATAACCCTAACCCTAGGTCCCATCCGAACCCTAATAGTCTCTCTAACCCTAGCCCTCAACATAACCCTAACCCTAGGTCCCATCCGAACCCTAACCGCCTCTCTAACCCTAGCCCTCAACATAACCCTAACCCTAGGTCCCATCTGAACCCTAACCCTCTCTCTAACCCCTGCCCTCAACATAACCCTAACCCTAGGTCCCATCTGAACCCTAACCCTCTCTCTCACCCTAGCCCTCAACATAACCCTAACCCTAGGTTCCATTCGAACCCTAACCGCATCTCTAACACTAGCCCTCAACATAACCCTAACACTAGGTCACATCCGAACCCTAACCGCCTCTATAACCCTAGCCCTCAACATAACCCTAACCCTAGGTCCCATCCGAACCCTAACCTCCTCTCTAACCCTAGCCCTCAACATAACCCTAACCCTAGGTCCCATCCGAACCCTAATAGTCTCTCTAACCCTAGCCCTCAACATAACCCTAAACCTAGGTCCCATCCGAACCCTAACCGCCTTTCTAACCCTAGCCTCCTCATAACCCTAACCCTGGGTCCCATCCGAACCCTAACCGTCTCTCTAACCCTAGCCCTCAACATAACCCTAACCCTAGGTCCCATCCGAACCCTAACCGTCTCTCTACCCCTGCCCTCAACATAACCCTAACCCTAGGTCCCATGCGAACCCTAACCCTCTCTCTAACCCCTGCCCTCAACATAACCCTAACCCTAGGTCCCATCCGAAACCTAACCGCCACTCTAACCCTAGCCCTCAACATAACCCAAACCCTAGGTCCCATCCGAACCCTAACCGCCTCTCTAACCCTAGCCCTCAACATAACCCTAACCCTAGGTCCCATCCGAACCCTAACCGCCTCTCTAACCCTAGCCCTCAACATAACCCTAACCCTAGGTCCCATCCGAACTCTAACCGTCTCTCTAACCCTAGCCCTCAACATAACCCTAACCCTAGGTCCCATCCGAACCCTAACCCTCTCTCTAACACCTGCCCTCAACATAACCCTAACCCTAGGTCCCATCCGAACCCTAACCCCCTCTCTAACCGTAGCCCTCAACATAACCCTAACCCTAGGTCCCATCCGAACCCTAATAGTCTCTCTAACCCTAGCCCTCAACATAACCCTAACCCTAGGTCCCATCCGAACCCTAACCGCCTCTCTAACCCTAGCCCTCAACATAACCCTAACCCTAGGTCCCATCCGAACCCTAACCGCCCCTCTAACCCTAGCCCTCAACATAACCCTAACCCTAGGTCCCATCCGAACTCTAACCGTCTCTCTAACCCTAGCCCTCAACATAACCCTAACCCTAGGTCCCATCCGAACCCTAACCCTCTCTCTAACACCTGCCCTCAACATAACCCTAACCCTAGGTCCCATCCGAACCCTAACCCCCTCTCTAACCGTAGCCCTCAACATAACCCTAACCCTAGGTCCCATTCGAACCCTAACCGCCTCTCTAACCCTAGCCCTCAACATAACCCTAACCCTAGGTCCCATCCGAACCCTAACCGCCTCTCTAACCCTAGCCCTCAACATAACCCTAACCCTAGGTCCCATCCGAACCCTAACCTCCTCTCTAACCCTAGCCCTCAACATAACCCTAACCCTAGGTCCCATCCGAACCCTAACCGCCTCTCTAACCCTAGCCCTCAACATAACCCTAACCCTAGGTCCCATCCGAACCCTAACCGCCTCTCTAACCCTAGCCCTCAACATAACCCTAACCCTAGGTACCATCCGAACCCTAACCTCCTCTCTAACCCTAGTCCTCAACATAACCCTAACCCTAGGTCCCATTCGAACCCTAACCGCCTCTCTAACCCTAGCCCTCAACATAACCCTAACCCTAGGTCCCATCCGAACCCTAACCGCCTCTCTAACCCTAGCCCTCAACATAACCCTAACCCTAGGTCCCATCCGAACCCTAACCGCCTCTCTAAACCTAGCCCTCAACATAACCCTAACCCTAGGTCCCATCCGAACCCTAACCTCCTCTCTAACCCTAGCCCTCAACATAACCCTAACCCTAGGTCCCATCCGAACCCTAACCTCCTCTCTAACCCTAGCCCTCAACATAACCCTAACCCTAGGTCCCATCCGAACCCTAACCGCCTCTCTAACCCTAGCCCTCAACATAACCCTAACCCTAGGTCCCATCCGAACCCTAACCTCCTCTCTAACCCTAGCCCTCAACATAACCCTAACCCTAGGTCCCATCCGAACCCTAATAGTCTCTCTAACCCTAGCCCTCAACATAACACTAACCCTAGGTCCCATCCGAACCCTAACCGCCTCTCTAACCCTAGCCCTCAACATAACCCTAACCCTAGGTCCCATCTGAACCCTAACCCTCTCTCTAACCCCTGCCCTCAACATAACCCTAACCCTAGGTCCCATCTGAACCCTAACCCTCTCTCTCACCCTAGCCCTCAACATAACCCTAACCCTAGGTTCCATTCGAACCCTAACCGCATCTCTAACACTAGCCCTCAACATAACCCTAACACTAGGTCACATCTGAACCCTAACCGCCTCTATAACCCTAGCCCTCAACATAACCCTAACCCTAGGTCCCATCCGAACCCTAACCTCCTCTCTAACCCTAGCCCTCAACATAACCCTAACCCTAGGTCCCATCCGAACCCTAATAGTCTCTCTAACCCTAGCCCTCAACATAACCCTAAACCTAGGTCCCATCCGAACCCTAACCGCCTTTCTAACCCTAGCCCCCTCATAACCCTAACCCTAGGTCCCATCCGAACCCTAACCGCCTCTCTAAACCTGGCCCTCAACATAACCCTAACCCTAGGTCCCATCCGAACCCTAACCGTCTCTCTAACCCTGGCCCTCAACATAACCCTAACCCTAGGTCCCATCCGAAACCTAACCGCCTCTCTAACCCTGGCCCTCAACATAACCCTAACCCTAGGTCCCATCCGAACCCTAACCGCCTCTCTAACCCTAGCCCTCAACATAACCCTAACCCTAGGTCCCATCCGAACCCTAACCACCTCTCTAACCCTAGCCCTCAACATAACCCTAACCCTAGGTCCCATCGGAACCCTAACCGCCACTCTAACCCTAGCCCTCAACATAACCCTAACCCTAGGCCCCATCCGAACCCTAACCGTCTCTCTAACCATAGCCCTCAACATAACCCTAACCCTAGGTCCCATCCGAACCCTAACCGCCTCTCTATCCTTGGCCCTCAACATAACCCTAACCCTAGGTCCCATCCGAACCCTAACCGCCTCTCTAACCCTGGCCCTCAACATAATCCTAACCCTAGGTCCTATCCGAACCCTAACCGCCTCTCTAACCCTGGCCCTCAACATAACCCTAACCCTAGGTCCCATCCGAACCCTAACCGCCTCTCTAACCCTGGCCCTCAACATAACCCTAACATTAGGTCCCATCCGAACCCTAACCGTCTCTCTAACCCTGGCCCTGAACATAACCCTAACCCTAGGTCCCATCCGAACCCTAACCGCCTCTCTAACCCTAGCCCTCAACATAACCCTAACCCTAGGTCCCATCCGAACCCTAACCTCCTCTCTAACCCTAGCCCTCAACATAACCCTAACCCTAGGTCCCATCCGAACCCTAACCTCCTCTCTAACCCTAGCCCTCAACATAACCCTAACCCTAGGTCCCATCCGAACCCTAACCGCCTCTCTAACCCTAGCCCTCAACATAACCCTAACCCTAGGTCCCATCCGAACCCTAACCTCCTCTCTAACCCTAGCCCTCAACATAACCCTAACCCTAGGTCCCATCCGAACCCTAACCGCCTCTCTAACCCTAGCCCTCAACATAACCCTAACCCTAGGTCCCATCCGAACCCTAACCGCCTCTCTAACCCTAGCCCTCAACATAACCCTAACCCTAGGTCCCATCCGAACCCTAACCTCCTCTCTAACCCTAGTCCTCAACATAACCCTAACCCTAGGTCCCATCCGAACCCTAACCGCCTCTCTAACCCTAGCCCTCAACATAACCCTAACCCTAGGTCCCATCCGAACCCTAACCGCCTCTCTAACCCTAGCCCTCAACATAACCCTAACCCTAGGTCCCATCCGAACCCTAACCTCCTCTCTAACCCTAGCCCTCAACATAACCCTAACCCTAGGTCCCATCCGAACCCTAACCTCCTCTCTAACCCTAGCCCTCAACATAACCCTAACCCTAGGTCCCATCCGAACCATAACCGCCTCTCTAACCCTAGCCCTCAACATAACCCTAACCCTAGGTCCCATCCGAACCCTAACCGCCTCTCTAACCCTAGCCCTCAACATAACCCTAACCCTAGGTCCCATCCGAACCCTAACCGCCTCTCTAACCCTAGCCCTCAACATAACCCTAACCCTAGGTCCCATCCGAACCCTAACCCTCTCTCTAACACCTGCCCTCAACATAACCCTAACCCTAGGTCCCATCCGAACCCTAACCCCCTCTCTAACCGTAGCCCTCAACATAACCCTAACCCTAGGTCCCATCCGAACCCTAACCGTCTCTCTACCCCTGCCCTCAACATAACCCTAACCCTAGGTCCCATCCGAACCCTAAGCCCCTCTCTAACCGTAGCCCTCAACATAACCCTAACCCTAGGTCCCATCCGAACCCTAACCGCCTCTCTAACCCTAGCCCTCAACATAACCCTAACCCTGGTCCCATCCGAACCCTAACCGCCTCTCTAACCCTAGCCCTCAACATAACCCTAACCCTAGGTCCCATCCGAACCCTAACCTCCTCTTTAACCCTAGCCCTCAACATAACCCTAACCCTAGGTCCCATCCGAACCCTAATAGTCTCTCTAACCCTAGCCCTCAACATAACCCTAACCCTAGGTCCCATCCGAACCCTAACCGCCTCTCTAACCCTAGCCCTCAACATAACCCTAACCCTAGGTCCCATCTGAACCCTAACCCTCTCTCTAACCCCTGCCCTCAACATAACCCTAACCCTAGGTCCCATCTGAACCCTAACCCTCTCTCTCACCCTAGCCCTCAACATAACCCTAACCCTAGGTTCCATTCGAACCCTAACCGCATCTCTAACACTAGCCCTCAACATAACCCTAACACTAGGTCACATCCGAACCCTAACCGCCTCTATAACCCTAGCCCTCAACATAACCCTAACCCTAGGTCCCATCCGAACCCTAACCTCCTCTCTAACCCTAGCCCTCAACATAACCCTAACCCTAGGTCCCATCCGAACCCTAATAGTCTCTCTAACCCTAGCCCTCAACATAACCCTAAACCTAGGTCCCATCCGAACCCTAACCGCCTTTCTAACCCTAGCCCCCTCATAACCCTAACCCTGGGTCCCATCCGAACCCTAACCGTCTCTCTAACCCTAGCCCTCAACATAACCCTAACCCTAGGTCCCATCCGAACCCTAACCGTCTCTCTACCCCTGCCCTCAACATAACCCTAACCCTAGGTCCCATGCGAACCCTAACCCTCTCTCTAACCCCTGCCCTCAACATAACCCTAACCCTAGGTCCCATCCGAAACCTAACCGCCACTCTAACCCTAGCCCTCAACATAACCCAAACCCTAGGTCCCATCCGAACCCTAACCGCCTCTCTAACCCTAGCCCTCAACATAACCCTAACCCTAGGTCCCATCCGAACCCTAACCGCCTCTCTAACCCTAGCCCTCAACATAACCCTAACCCTAGGTCCCATCCGAACTCTAACCGTCTCTCTAACCCTAGCCCTCAACATAACCCTAACCCTAGGTCCCATCCGAACCCTAACCCTCTCTCTAACACCTGCCCTCAACATAACCCTAACCCTAGGTCCCATCCGAACCCTAACACCCTCTCTAACCGTAGCCCTCAACATAACCCTAACCCTAGGTCCCATCCGAACCCTAATAGTCTCTCTAACCCTAGCCCTCAACATAACCCTAACCCTAGGTCCCATCCGAACCCTAACCGCCTCTCTAACCCTAGCCCTCAACATAACCCTAACCCTAGGTCCCATCCGAACCCTAACCGCCCCTCTAACCCTAGCCCTCAACATAACCCTAACCCTAGGTCCCATCCGAACTCTAACCGTCTCTCTAACCCTAGCCCTCAACATAACCCTAACCCTAGGTCCCATCCGAACCCTAACCCTCTCTCTAACACCTGCCCTCAACATAACCCTAACCCTAGGTCCCATCCGAACCCTAACCCCCTCTCTAACCGTAGCCCTCAACATAACCCTAACCCTAGGTCCCATTCGAACCCTAACCGCCTCTCTAACCCTAGCCCTCAACATAACCCTAACCCTAGGTCCCATCCGAACCCTAACCGCCTCTCTAACCCTAGCCCTCAACATAACCCTAACCCTAGGTCCCATCCGAACCCTAACCTCCTCTCTAACCCTAGCCCTCAACATAACCCTAACCCTAGGTCCCATCCGAACCCTAACCGCCTCTCTAACCCTAGCCCTCAACATAACCCTAACCCTAGGTCCCATCCGAACCCTAACCGCCTCTCTAACCCTAGCCCTCAACATAACCCTAACCCTAGGTACCATCCGAACCCTAACCTCCTCTCTAACCCTAGTCCTCAACATAACCCTAACCCTAGGTCCCATTCGAACCCTAACCGCCTCTCTAACCCTAGCCCTCAACATAACCCTAACCCTAGGTCCCATCCGAACCCTAACCGCCTCTCTAACCCTAGCCCTCAACATAACCCTAACCCTAGGTCCCATCCGAACCCTAACCGCCTCTCTAAACCTAGCCCTCAACATAACCCTAACCCTAGGTCCCATCCGAACCCTAACCTCCTCTCTAACCCTAGCCCTCAACATAACCCTAACCCTAGGTCCCATCCGAACCCTAACCTCCTCTCTAACCCTAGCCCTCAACATAACCCTAACCCTAGGTCCCATCCGAACCCTAACCGCCTCTCTAACCCTAGCCCTCAACATAACCCTAACCCTAGGTCCCATCCGAACCCTAACCTCCTCTCTAACCCTAGCCCTCAACATAACCCTAACCCTAGGTCCCATCCGAACCCTAATAGTCTCTCTAACCCTAGCCCTCAACATAACACTAACCCTAGGTCCCATCCGAACCCTAACCGCCTCTCTAACCCTAGCCCTCAACATAACCCTAACCCTAGGTCCCATCTGAACCCTAACCCTCTCTCTAACCCCTGCCCTCAACATAACCCTAACCCTAGGTCCCATCTGAACCCTAACCCTCTCTCTCACCCTAGCCCTCAACATAACCCTAACCCTAGGTTCCATTCGAACCCTAACCGCATCTCTAACACTAGCCCTCAACATAACCCTAACACTAGGTCACATCCGAACCCTAACCGCCTCTATAACCCTAGCCCTCAACATAACCCTAACCCTAGGTCCCATCCGAACCCTAACCTCCTCTCTAACCCTAGCCCTCAACATAACCCTAACCCTAGGTCCCATCCGAACCCTAATAGTCTCTCTAACCCTAGCCCTCAACATAACCCTAAACCTAGGTCCCATCCGAACCCTAACCGCCTTTCTAACCCTAGCCCCCTCATAACCCTAACCCTAGGTCCCATCCGAACCCTAACCGCCTCTCTAAACCTGGCCCTCAACATAACCCTAACCCTAGGTCCCATCCGAACCCTAACCGTCTCTATAACCCTGGCCCTCAACATAACCCTAACCCTAGGTCCCATCCGAAACCTAACCGCCTCTCTAACCCTGGCCCTCAACATAACCCTAACCCTAGGTCCCATCCGAACCCTAACCGCCTCTCTAACCCTAGCCCTCAACATAACCCTAACCCTAGGTCCCATCCGAACCCTAACCGCCTCTCTAACCCTAGCCCTCAACATAACCCTAACCCTAGGTCCCATCGGAACCCTAACCGCCACTCTAACCCTAGCCCTCAACATAACCCTAACCCTAGGCCCCATCCGAACCCTAACCGTCTCTCTAACCATAGCCCTCAACATAACCCTAACCCTAGGCCCCATCCGAACCCTAACCGCCTCTCTATCATTGGCCCTCAACATAACCCTAACCCTAGGTCCCATCCGAACCCTAACCGCCTCTCTAACCCTGGCCCTCAACATAACCCTAACCCTAGGTCCCATCCGAACCCTAACCTCCTCTCTAACCCTGGCCCTCAACATAACCCTAACCCTAGGTCCCATCCGAACCCTAACCGCCTCTCTAACCCTGGCCCTCAACATAACCCTAACATTAGGTCCCATCCGAACCCTAACCGTCTCTCTAACCCTGGCCCTGAACATAACCCTAACATTAGGTCCCATCCGAACCCTAACCGCCTCTCTAACCCTAGCCCTGAACATAACCCTAACCCTAGGTCCCATCCGAACCCTAACCTCCTCTCTAACCCTAGCCCTCAACATAACCCTAACCCTAGGTCCCATCCGAACCCTAACCTCCTCTCTAACCCTAGCCCTCAACATACCCCTAACCCTAGGTCCCATCCGAACCCTAACCTCCTCTCTAACCCTAGCCCTCAACATAACCCTAACCCTAGGTCCCATCCGAACCCTAACCTCCTCTCTAACCCTAGCCCTCAACATAACCCTAACCCTAGGTCCCATCCGAACCCTAACCGCCTCTCTAACCCTAGCCCTCAACATAACCCTAACCCTAGGTCCCATCCGAACCCTAACCGCCTCTCTAACCCTAGCCCTCAACATAACCCTAACCCTAGGTCCCATCCGAACCCTAACCTCCTCTCTAACCCTACCCCTCAACATAACCCTAACCCTAGGTCCCATCCGAACCCTAACCGCCTCTCTAACCCTAGCCCTCAACATAACCCTAACCCTAGGTCCCATCCGAAGCCTAACCTCCTCTCTAACCCTAGCCCTCAACATAACCCTAACCCTAGGTCCCATCCGAACCCTAACCTCCTCTCTAACCCTAGCCCTCAACATAACCCTAACCCTAGGTCCCATCCGAACCATAACCGCCTCTCTAACCCTAGCCCTCAACATAACCCTAACCCTAGGACCCATCCGAACCCTAACCGCCTCTCTAACCCTAGCCCTCAACATAACCCTAACCCTAGGTCCCATCCGAACCCTAACCGCCTCTCTAACCCTAGCCCTCAACATAACCCTAACCCTAGGTCCCATCCGAACCCTAACCCTCTCTCTAACACCTGCCCTCAACATAACCCTAACCCTAGGTCCCATCCGAACCCTAACCCCCTCTCTAACCGTAGCCCTCAACATAACCCTAACCCTAGGTCCCATCCGAACCCTAACCGTCTCTCTACCCCTGCCCTCAACATAACCCTAACCCTAGGTCCCATCCGAACCCTAAGCCCCTCTCTAACCGTAGCCCTCAACATAACCCTAACCCTAGGTCCCATCCGAACCCTAACCGCCTCTCTAACCCTAGCCCTCAACATAACCCTAACCCTGGTCCCATCCGAACCCTAACCGCCTCTCTAACCCTAGCCCTCAACATAACCCTAACCCTAGGTCCCATCCGAACCCTAACCTCCTCTTTAACCCTAGCCCTCAACATAACCCTAACCCTAGGTCCCATCCGAACCCTAATAGTCTCTCTAACCCTAGCCCTCAACATAACCCTAACCCTAGGTCCCATCCGAACCCTAACCGCCTCTCTAACCCTAGCCCTCAACATAACCCTAACCCTAGGTCCCATCTGAACCCTAACCCTCCCTCTAACCCCTGCCCTCAACATAACCCTAACCCTAGGTCCCATCTGAACCCTAACCCTCTCTCTCACCCTAGCCCTCAACATAACCCTAACCCTAGGTTCCATTCGAACCCTAACCGCATCTCTAACACTAGCCCTCAACATAACCCTAACACTAGGTCACATCCGAACCCTAACCGCCTCTATAACCCTAGCCCTCAACATAACCCTAACCCTAGGTCCCATCCGAACCCTAACCTCCTCTCTAACCCTAGCCCTCAACATAACCCTAACCCTAGGTCCCATCCGAACCCTAATAGTCTCTCTAACCCTAGCCCTCAACATAACCCTAAACCTAGGTCCCATCCGAACCCTAACCGCCTTTCTAACCCTAGCCCCCTCATAACCCTAACCCTGGGTCCCATCCGAACCCTAACCGTCTCTCTAACCCTAGCCCTCAACATAACCCTAACCCTAGGTCCCATCCGAACCCTAACCGTCTCTCTACCCCTGCCCTCAACATAACCCTAACCCTAGGTCCCATGCGAACCCTAACCCTGTCTCTAACCCCTGCCCTCAACATAACCCTAACCCTAGGTCCCATCCGAAACCTAACCGCCACTCTAACCCTAGCCCTCAACATAACCCAAACCCTAGGTCCCATCCGAACCCTAACCGCCTCTCTAACCCTAGCCCTCAACATAACCCTAACCCTAGGTCCCATCCGAACCCTAACCGCCTCTCTAACCCTAGCCCTCAACATAACCCTAACCCTAGGTCCCATCCGAACTCTAACCGTCTCTCTAACCCTAGCCCTCAACATAACCCTAACCCTAGGTCCCATCCGAACCCTAACCCTCTCTCTAACACCTGCCCTCAACATAACCCTAACCCTAGGTCCCATCCGAACCCTAACCCCCTCTCTAACCGTAGCCCTCAACATAACCCTAACCCTAGGTCCCATCCGAACCCTAATAGTCTCTCTAACCCTAGCCCTCAACATAACCCTAACCCTAGGTCCCATCCGAACCCTAACCGCCTCTCTAACCCTAGCCCTCAACATAACCCTAACCCTAGGTCCCATCCGAACCCTAACCGCCCCTCTAACCCTAGCCCTCAACATAACCCTAACCCTAGGTCCTATCCGAACTCTAACCGTCTCTCTAACCCTAGCCCTCAACATAACCCTAACCCTAGGTCCCATCCGAACCCTAACCCTCTCTCTAACACCTGCCCTCAACATAACCCTAACCCTAGGTCCCATCCGAACCCTAACCCCCTCTCTAACCGTAGCCCTCAACATAACCCTAACCCTAGGTCCCATTCGAACCCTAACCGCCTCTCTAACCCTAGCCCTCAACATAACCCTAACCCTAGGTCCCATCCGAACCCTAACCGCCCCTCTAACCCTAGCCCTCAACATAACCCTAACCCTAGGTCCTATCCGAACTCTAACCGTCTCTCTAACCCTAGCCCTCAACATAACCCTAACCCTAGGTCCCATCCGAACCCTAACCCTCTCTCTAACACCTGCCCTCAACATAACCCTAACCCTAGGTCCCATCCGAACCCTAACCCCCTCTCTAACCGTAGCCCTCAACATAACCCTAACCCTAGGTCCCATTCGAACCCTAACCGCCTCTCTAACCCTAGCCCTCAACATAACCCTAACCCTAGGTCCCATCCGAACCCTAACCGCCTCTCTAACCCTAGCCCTCAACATAACCCTAACCCTAGGTCCCATCCGAACCCTAACCTCCTCTCTAACCCTAGCCCTCAACATAACCCTAACCCTAGGTCCCATCCGAACCCTAACCGCCTCTCTAACCCTAGCCCTCAACATAACCCTAACCCTAGGTCCCATCCGAACCCTAACCTCCTCTCTAACCCTAGCCCTCAACATAACCCTAACCCTAGGTCCCATCCGAACCCTAACCTCCTCTCTAACCCTAGCCCTCAACATAACCCTAACCCTAGGTCCCATCCGAACCCTAACCGCCTCTCTAACCCTAGCCCTCAACATAACCCTAACCCTAGGTCCCATCCGAACCCTAACCTCCTCTCTAACCCTAGCCCTCAACATAACCCTAACCCTAGGTCCCATCCGAACCCTAACCGCCTCTCTAACCCTAGCCCTCAACATAACCCTAACCCTAGGTCCCATCCGAACCCTAACCTCCTCTCTAACCCTAGCCCTCAACATAACCCTAACCCTAGGTCCCATCCAAACCCTAACCTCCTCTCTAACCCTAGCCCTCAACATAACCCTAAACCTAGGTCCCATCCGAACCCTAACCGCCTCTCTAACCCTAGCCCTCAACATAACCCTAACCCTAGGTCCCATCCGAACCCTAACCTCCTCTCTAACCCTAGCCCTCAACATAACCCTAACCCTAGGTCCCATCCGAACCCTAACCGCCTCTCTAACCCTAGCCCTCAACATAACCCTAACCCTAGGTCCCATCCGAACCCTAACCGCCTCTCTAACCCTAGCCCTCAACATAACCCTAACCCTAGGTCCCATCCGAACCCTAACCTCCTCTCTAACCCTAGTCCTCAACATAACCCTAACCCTAGGTCCCATCCGAACCCTAACCGCCTCTCTAACCCTAGCCCTCAACATAACCCTAACCCTAGGTCCCATCCGAACCCTAACCGCCTCTCTAACCCTAGCCCTCAACATAACCCTAACCCTAGGTCCCATCCGAACCCTAACCTCCTCTCTAACCCTAGCCCTCAACATAACCCTAACCCTAGGTCCCATCCGAACCCTAACCTCCTCTCTAACCCTAGCCCTCAACATAACCCTAACCCTAGGTCCCATCCGAACCATAACCGCCTCTCTAACCCTAGCCCTCAACATAACCCTAACCCTAGGTCCCATCCGAACCCTAACCGCCTCTCTAACCCTGCCCTCAACATAACCCTAACCCTAGGTCCCATCCGAACTCTTACCGTCTCTCTAACCCTAGCCCTCAACATAACCCTAACCCTAGGTCCCATCCGAACCCGAACCCTCTCTCTAACACCTGCCCTCAACATAACCCTAACCCTAGGTCCCATCCGAACCCTAACCGCCTCTCTAACCCTAGCCCTCAACATAACCCTAACCCTAGGTCCCATCCGAACCCTAACCGCCTCTCTAACCCTAGCCCTCAACATAACCCTAACCCTAGGTCCCATCCGAACCCTAACCTCCTCTCTACCCTAGTCCTCAACATAACCCTAACCCTAGGTCCCATTCGAACCCTAACCGCCTCTCTAACCCTAGCCCTCAACATAACCCTAACCCTAGGTCCCATCCGAACCCTAACCGCCTCTCTAACCCTAGCCCTCAACATAACCCTAACCCTAGGTCCCATCCGAACCCTAACCGCCTCTCTAACCCTAGCCCTCAACATAACCCTAACCCTAGGTCCCATCCGAACCCTAACCTCCTCTCTAACCCTAGCCCTCAACATAACCCTAACCCTAGGTCCCATCCGAACCCTAACCTCCTCTCTAACCCTAGCCCTCAACATAACCCTAACCCTAGGTCCCATCCGAACCCTAACCGCCTCTCTAACCCTAGCCCTCAACATAACCCTAACCCTAGGTCCCATCCGAACCCTAACCGCCTCTCTAACCCTAGCCCTCAACATAACCCTAACCCTAGGTCCCATCCGAACCCTAACCTCCTCTCTAACCCTAGTCCTCAACATAACCCTAACCCTAGGTCCCATTCGAACCCTAACCGCCTCTCTAACCCTAGCCCTCAACATAACCCTAACCCTAGGTCCCATCCGAACCCTAACCTCCTCTCTAACCCTAGCCCTCAACATAACCCTAACCCTAGGTCCCATCCGAACCCTAATAGTCTCTCTAACCCTAGGCCTCAACATAACCCTAACCCTAGGTCCCATCCGAACCCTAACCGCCTCTCTAACCCTAGCCCTCAACATAACCCTAACCCTAGGTCCCATCCGAACCCTAATAGTCTCTCTAACCCTAGGCCTCAACATAACCCTAACCCTAGGTCCCATTCGAACCCTAACCGCCTCTCTAACCCTAGCCCTCAACATAACCCTAACCCTAGGTCCCATCCGAACCCTAACCTCCTCTCTAACCCTAGCCCTCAACATAACCCTAACCCTAGGTCCCATCCGAACCCTAATAGTCTCTCTAACCCTAGGCCTCAACATAACCCTAACCCTAGGTCCCATCCGAACCCTAACCGCCTCTCTAACCCTAGCCCTCAACATAACCCTAACCCTAGGTCCCATCCGAACCCTAACCGCCTCTCTAACCCTAGCCCTCAACATAACCCTAACCCTAGGTCCCATCCGAACCCTAACCCTCTCTCTAACACCTGCCCTCAACATAACCCTAACCCTAGGTCCCATCCGAACCCTAACCCCCTCTCTAACCGTAGCCCTCAACATAACCCTAACCCTAGGTCCCATCCGAACCCTAACCGTCTCTCTACCCCTGCCCTCAACATAACCCTAACCCTAGGTCCCATCCGAACCCTAACCCCCTCTCTAACCGTAGCCCTCAACATAACCCTAACCCTAGGTCCCATCCGAACCCTAACCGCCTCTCTAACCCTAGCCCTCAACATAACCCTAACCCTAGGTCCCATCCGAACCCTAACCGCCTCTCTAACCCTAGCCCTCAACATAACCCTAACCCTAGGTCCCATCCGAACCCTAACCTCCTCTCTAACCCTAGCCCTCAACATAACCCTAACCCTAGGTCCCATCCGAACCCTAATAGTCTCTCTAACCCTAGCCCTCAACATAACACTAACCCTAGGTCCCATCCGAACCCTAACCGCCTCTCTAACCCTAGCCCTCAACATAACCCTAACCCTAGGTCCCATCTGAACCCTAACCCTCTCTCTAACCCCTGCCCTCAACATAACCCTAACCCTAGGTCCCATCTGAACCCTAACCCTCTCTCTCACCCTAGCCCTCAACATAACCCTAACCCTAGGTTCCATTCGAACCCTAACCGCATCTCTAACACTAGCCCTCAACATAACCCTAACACTAGGTCACATCCGAACCCTAATAGTCTCTCTAACCCTAGCCCTCAACATAACCCTAAACCTAGGTCCCATCCGAACCCTAACCGCCTTTCTAACCCTAGCCCCCTCATAACCCTAACCCTAGGTCCCATCCGAACCCTAACCGTCTCTCTAACCCTAGGCCTCAACATAACCCTAACCCTAGGTCCCATCCGAACCCTAACCGTCTCTCTACCCCTGCCCTCAACATAACCCTAACCCTAGGTCCCATCCGAACCCTAACCCTCTCTCTAACCCCTGCCCTCAACATAACCCTAACCCTAGGTCCCATCCGAAACCTAACCGCCTCTCTAACCCTAGCCCTCAACATAACCCAAATCCTAGGTCCCATCCGAACCCTAACCGCCTCTCTAACCCTAGCCCTCAACATAACCCTAACCCTAGGTCCCATCCGAACCCTAACCGCCTCTCTAACCCTAGCCCTCAACATAACCCTAACCCTAGTTCCCATCCGAACTCTAACCGTCTCTCTAACCCTAGCCCTCAACATAACCCTAACCCTAGGTCCCATCCGAACCCTAACCCTCTCTCTAACACCTGCCCTCAACATAACCCTAACCCTAGGTCCCATCCGAACCCTAACCCCCTCTCTAACCCTAGCCCTCAACATAACCCTAACCCTAGGTCCCATCCGAACCCTAACCCTCTCTCTAACACCTGCCCTCAACATAACCCTAACCCTAGGTCCCATCCGAACCCTAACCCCCTCTCTAACCGTAGCCCTCAACATAACCCTAACCCTAGGTCCCATCCGAACCCTAACCTCCTCTCTAACCCTAGCCCTCAACATAACCCTAACCCTAGGTCCCATCCGAACCCTAATAGTCTCTCTAACCCTAGCCCTCAACATAACACTAACCCTAGGTCCCATCCGAACCCTAACCGCCTCTCTAACCCTAGCCCTCAACATAACCCTAACCCTAGGTCCCATCTGAACCCTAACCCTCTCTCTAACCCCTGCCCTCAACATAACCCTAACCCTAGGTCCCATCTGAACCCTAACCCTCTCTCTCACCCTAGCCCTCAACATAACCCTAACCCTAGGTTCCATTCGAACCCTAACCGCATCTCTAACACTAGCCCTCAACATAACCCTAACACTAGGTCACATCCGAACCCTAACGGCCTCTATAACCCTAGCCCTCAACATAACCCTAACCCTAGGTCCCATCCGAACCCTAACCTCCTCTCTAACCCTAGCCCTCAACATAACCCTAACCCTAGGTCCCATCCGAACCCTAATAGTCTCTCTAACCCTAGCCCTCAACATAACCCTAAACCTAGGTCCCATCCGAACCCTAACCGCCTTTCTAACCCTAGCCCCCTCATAACCCTAACCCTAGGTCCCATCCGAACCCTAACCGTCTCTCTAACCCTTGGCCTCAACATAACCCTAACCCTAGGTCCCATCCGAACCCTAACCGTCTCTCTACCCCTGCCCTCAACATAACCCTAACCCTAGGTCCCATCCGAACCCTAACCCTCTCTCTAACCCCTGCCCTCAACATAACCCTAACCCTAGGTCCCATCCGAAACCTAACCGCCTCTCTAACCCTAGCCCTCAACATAACCCAAATCCTAGGTCCCATCCGAACCCTAACCGCCTCTCTAACCCTAGCCCTCAACATAACCCTAACCCTAGGTCCCATCCGAACCCTAAACGCCTCTCTAACCCTAGCCCTCAACATAACCCTAACCCTAGTTCCCATCCGAACTCTAACCGTCTCTCTAACCCTAGCCCTCAACATAACCCTAACCCTAGGTCCCATCCGAACCCTAACCCTCTCTCTAACACCTGCCCTCAACATAACCCTAACCCTAGGTCCCATCCGAACCCTAACCCCCTCTCTAACCGTAGCCCTCAACATAACCCTAACCCTAGGTCCCATCCGAACCCTAACCGCCTCTCTAACCCTAGCCCTCAACATAACCCTAACCCTAGGTCCCATCCGAACCCTAACCGCCTCTCTAACCCTAGCCCTCAACATAACCCTAACCCTAGGTCCCATCCGAACCCTAACCTCCTCTCTAACCCTAGCCCTCAACATAACCCTAACCCTAGGTCCCATCCGAACCCTAACCTCCTCTCTAACCCTAGCCCTCAACATAACCCTAACCCTAGGTCCCATCCGAACCCTAACCGCCTCTCTAACCCTAGCCCTCAACATAACCCTAACCCTAGGTCCCATCCGAACCCTAACCTCCTCTCTAACCCTAGCCCTCAACATAACCCTAACCCTAGGTCCCATCCGAACCCTAACCGCCTCTCTAACCCTAGCCCTCAACATAACCCTAACCCTAGGTCCCATCCGAACCCTAACCTCCTCTCTAACCCTAGCCCTCAACATAACCCTAACCCTAGGTCCCATCCGAACCCTAACCTCCTCTCTAACCCTAGCCCTCAACATAACCCTAACCCTAGGTCCCATCCGAACCCTAACCGCCTCTCTAACCCTAGCCCTCAACATAACCCTAACCCTAGGTCCCATCCGAACCCTAACCTCCTCTCTAACCCTAGCCCTCAACATAACCCTAACCCTAGGTCCCATCCGAACCCTAACCGCCTCTCTAACCCTAGCCCTCAACATAACCCTAACCCTAGGTCCCATCCGAACCCTAACCGCCTCTCTAACCCTAGCCCTCAACATAACCCTAACCCTAGGTCCCATCCGAACCCTAACCTCCTCTCTAACCCTAGTCCTCAACATAACCCTAACCCTAGGTCCCATCCGAACCCTAACCGCCTCTCTAACCCTCGCCCTCAACATAACCCTAACCCTAGGTCCCATCCGAACCCTAACCGCCTCTCTAACCCTAGCCCTCAACATAACCCTAACCCTAGGTCCCATCCGAACCCTAACCTCCTCTCTAACCCTAGCCCTCAACATAACCCTAACCCTAGGTCCCATCCGAACCCTAACCTCCTCTCTAACCCTAGCCCTCAACATAACCCTAACCCTAGGTCCCATCCGAACCATAACCGCCTCTCTAACCCTAGCCCTCAACATAACCCTAACCCTAGGTCCCATCCGAACCCTAACCGCCTCTCTAACCCTAGCCCTCAACATAACCCTAACCCTAGGTCCCATCCGAACCCTAACCGCCTCTCTAACCCTAGCCCTCAACATAACCCTAACCCTAGGTCCCATCCGAACCCTAACCCTCTCTCTAACACCTGCCCTCAACATAACCCTAACCCTAGGTCCCATCCGAACCCTAACCCCCTCTCTAACCGTAGCCCTCAACATAACCCTAACCCTAGGTCCCATCCGAACCCTAACCGTCTCTCTACCCCTGCCCTCAACATAACCCTAACCCTAGGTCCCATCCGAACCCTAAGCCCCTCTCTAACCGTAGCCCTCAACATAACCCTAACCCTAGGTCCCATCCGAACCCTAACCGCCTCTCTAACCCTAGCCCTCAACATAACCCTAACCCTGGTCCCATCCGAACCCTAACCGCCTCTCTAACCCTAGCCCTCAACATAACCCTAACCCTAGGTCCCATCCGAACCCTAACCTCCTCTTTAACCCTAGCCCTCAACATAACCCTAACCCTAGGTCCCATCCGAACCCTAATAGTCTCTCTAACCCTAGCCCTCAACATAACCCTAACCCTAGGTCCCATCCGAACCATAACCGCCTCTCTAACCCTAGCCCTCAACATAACCCTAACCCTAGGTCCCATCTGAACCCTAACCCTCTCTCTAACCCCTGCCCTCAACATAACCCTAACCCTAGGTCCCATCTGAACCCTAACCCTCTCTCTCACCCTAGCCCTCAACATAACCCTAACCCTAGGTTCCATTCGAACCCTAACCGCATCTCTAACACTAGCCCTCAACATAACCCTAACACTAGGTCACATCCGAACCCTAACCGCCTCTATAACCCTAGCCCTCAACATAACCCTAACCCTAGGTCCCATCCGAACCCTAACCTCCTCTCTAACCCTAGCCCTCAACATAACCCTAACCCTAGGTCCCATCCGAACCCTAATAGTCTCTCTAACCCTAGCCCTCAACATAACCCTAAACCTAGGTCCCATCCGAACCCTAACCGCCTTTCTAACCCTAGCCTCCTCATAACCCTAACCCTGGGTCCCATCCGAACCCTAACCGTCTCTCTAACCCTAGCCCTCAACATAACCCTAACCCTAGGTCCCATCCGAACCCTAACCGTCTCTCTACCCCTGCCCTCAACATAACCCTAACCCTAGGTCCCATGCGAACCCTAACCCTCTCTCTAACCCCTGCCCTCAACATAACCCTAACCCTAGGTCCCATCCGAAACCTAACCGCCACTCTAACCCTAGCCCTCAACATAACCCAAACCCTAGGTCCCATCCGAACCCTAACCGCCTCTCTAACCCTAGCCCTCAACATAACCCTAACCCTAGGTCCCATCCGAACCCTAACCGCCTCTCTAACCCTAGCCCTCAACATAACCCTAACCCTAGGTCCCATCCGAACTCTAACCGTCTCTCTAACCCTAGCCCTCAACATAACCCTAACCCTAGGTCCCATCCGAACCCTAACCCTCTCTCTAACACCTGCCCTCAACATAACCCTAACCCTAGGTCCCATCCGAACCCTAACCCCCTCTCTAACCGTAGCCCTCAACATAACCCTAACCCTAGGTCCCATCCGAACCCTAATAGTCTCTCTAACCCTAGCCCTCAACATAACCCTAACCCTAGGTCCCATCCGAACCCTAACCGCCTCTCTAACCCTAGCCCTCAACATAACCCTAACCCTAGGTCCCATCCGAACCCTAACCGCCCCTCTAACCCTAGCCCTCAACATAACCCTAACCCTAGGTCCCATCCGAACTCTAACCGTCTCTCTAACCCTAGCCCTCAACATAACCCTAACCCTAGGTCCCATCCGAACCCTAACCCTCTCTCTAACACCTGCCCTCAACATAACCCTAACCCTAGGTCCCATCCGAACCCTAACCCCCTCTCTAACCGTAGCCCTCAACATAACCCTAACCCTAGGTCCCATTCGAACCCTAACCGCCTCTCTAACCCTAGCCCTCAACATAACCCTAACCCTAGGTCCCATCCGAACCCTAACCGCCTCTCTAACCCTAGCCCTCAACATAACCCTAACCCTAGGTCCCATCCGAACCCTAACCTCCTCTCTAACCCTAGCCCTCAACATAACCCTAACCCTAGGTCCCATCCGAACCCTAACCGCCTCTCTAACCCTAGCCCTCAACATAACCCTAACCCTAGGTCCCATCCGAACCCTAACCGCCTCTCTAACCCTAGCCCTCAACATAACCCTAACCCTAGGTACCATCCGAACCCTAACCTCCTCTCTAACCCTAGTCCTCAACATAACCCTAACCCTAGGTCCCATTCGAACCCTAACCGCCTCTCTAACCCTAGCCCTCAACATAACCCTAACCCTAGGTCCCATCCGAACCCTAACCGCCTCTCTAACCCTAGCCCTCAACATAACCCTAACCCTAGGTCCCATCCGAACCCTAACCGCCTCTCTAAACCTAGCCCTCAACATAACCCTAACCCTAGGTCCCATCCGAACCCTAACCTCCTCTCTAACCCTAGCCCTCAACATAACCCTAACCCTAGGTCCCATCCGAACCCTAACCTCCTCTCTAACCCTAGCCCTCAACATAACCCTAACCCTAGGTCCCATCCGAACCCTAACCGCCTCTCTAACCCTAGCCCTCAACATAACCCTAACCCTAGGTCCCATCCGAACCCTAACCTCCTCTCTAACCCTAGCCCTCAACATAACCCTAACCCTAGGTCCCATCCGAACCCTAATAGTCTCTCTAACCCTAGCCCTCAACATAACACTAACCCTAGGTCCCATCCGAACCCTAACCGCCTCTCTAACCCTAGCCCTCAACATAACCCTAACCCTAGGTCCCATCTGAACCCTAACCCTCTCTCTAACCCCTGCCCTCAACATAACCCTAACCCTAGGTCCCATCTGAACCCTAACCCTCTCTCTCACCCTAGCCCTCAACATAACCCTAACCCTAGGTTCCATTCGAACCCTAACCGCATCTCTAACACTAGCCCTCAACATAACCCTAACACTAGGTCACATCTGAACCCTAACCGCCTCTATAACCCTAGCCCTCAACATAACCCTAACCCTAGGTCCCATCCGAACCCTAACCTCCTCTCTAACCCTAGCCCTCAACATAACCCTAACCCTAGGTCCCATCCGAACCCTAATAGTCTCTCTAACCCTAGCCCTCAACATAACCCTAAACCTAGGTCCCATCCGAACCCTAACCGCCTTTCTAACCCTAGCCCCCTCATAACCCTAACCCTAGGTCCCATCCGAACCCTAACCGCCTCTCTAAACCTGGCCCTCAACATAACCCTAACCCTAGGTCCTATCCGAACCCTAACCGCCTCTCTATCCTTGGCCCTCAACATAACCCTAACCCTAGGTCCCATCCGAACCCTAACCGCCTCTCTAACCCTGGCCCTCAACATAATCCTAACCCTAGGTCCTATCCGAACCCTAACCGCCTCTCTAACCCTGGCCCTCAACATAACCCTAACCCTAGGTCCCATCCGAACCCTAACCGCCTCTCTAACCCTGGCCCTCAACATAACCCTAACATTAGGTCCCATCGGAACCCTAACCGTCTCTCTAACCCTGGCCCTGAACATAACCCTAACCCTAGGTCCCATCCGAACCCTAACCGCCTCTCTAACCCTAGCCCTCAACATAACCCTAACCCTAGGTCCCATCCGAACCCTAACCTCCTCTCTAACCCTAGCCCTCAACATAACCCTAACCCTAGGTCCCATCCGAACCCTAACCTCCTCTCTAACCCTAGCCCTCAACATAACCCTAACCCTAGGTCCCATCCGAACCCTAACCGCCTCTCTAACCCTAGCCCTCAACATAACCCTAACCCTAGGTCCCATCCGAACCCTAACCTCCTCTCTAACCCTAGCCCTCAACATAACCCTAACCCTAGGTCCCATCCGAACCCTAACCGCCTCTCTAACCCTAGCCCTCAACATAACCCTAACCCTAGGTCCCATCCGAACCCTAACCGCCTCTCTAACCCTAGCCCTCAACATAACCCTAACCCTAGGTCCCATCCGAACCCTAACCTCCTCTCTAACCCTAGTCCTCAACATAACCCTAACCCTAGGTCCCATCCGAACCCTAACCGCCTCTCTAACCCTAGCCCTCAACATAACCCTAACCCTAGGTCCCATCCGAACCCTAACCGCCTCTCTAACCCTAGCCCTCAACATAACCCTAACCCTAGGTCCCATCCGAACCCTAACCTCCTCTCTAACCCTAGCCCTCAACATAACCCTAACCCTAGGTCCCATCCGAACCCTAACCTCCTCTCTAACCCTAGCCCTCAACATAACCCTAACCCTAGGTCCCATCCGAACCATAACCGCCTCTCTAACCCTAGCCCTCAACATAACCCTAACCCTAGGTCCCATCCGAACCCTAACCGCCTCTCTAACCCTAGCCCTCAACATAACCCTAACCCTAGGTCCCATCCGAACCCTAACCGCCTCTCTAACCCTAGCCCTCAACATAACCCTAACCCTAGGTCCCATCCGAACCCTAACCCTCTCTCTAACACCTGCCCTCAACATAACCCTAACCCTAGGTCCCATCCGAACCCTAACCCCCTCTCTAACCGTAGCCCTCAACATAACCCTAACCCTAGGTCCCATCCGAACCCTAACCGTCTCTCTACCCCTGCCCTCAACATAACCCTAACCCTAGGTCCCATCCGAACCCTAAGCCCCTCTCTAACCGTAGCCCTCAACATAACCCTAACCCTAGGTCCCATCCGAACCCTAACCGCCTCTCTAACCCTAGCCCTCAACATAACCCTAACCCTGGTCCCATCCGAACCCTAACCGCCTCTCTAACCCTAGCCCTCAACATAACCCTAACCCTAGGTCCCATCCGAACCCTAACCTCCTCTTTAACCCTAGCCCTCAACATAACCCTAACCCTAGGTCCCATCCGAACCCTAATAGTCTCTCTAACCCTAGCCCTCAACATAACCCTAACCCTAGGTCCCATCCGAACCCTAACCGCCTCTCTAACCCTAGCCCTCAACATAACCCTAACCCTAGGTCCCATCTGAACCCTAACCCTCTCTCTAACCCCTGCCCTCAACATAACCCTAACCCTAGGTCCCATCTGAACCCTAACCCTCTCTCTCACCCTAGCCCTCAACATAACCCTAACCCTAGGTTCCATTCGAACCCTAACCGCATCTCTAACACTAGCCCTCAACATAACCCTAACACTAGGTCACATCCGAACCCTAACCGCCTCTATAACCCTAGCCCTCAACATAACCCTAACCCTAGGTCCCATCCGAACCCTAACCTCCTCTCTAACCCTAGCCCTCAACATAACCCTAACCCTAGGTCCCATCCGAACCCTAATAGTCTCTCTAACCCTAGCCCTCAACATAACCCTAAACCTAGGTCCCATCCGAACCCTAACCGCCTTTCTAACCCTAGCCCCCTCATAACCCTAACCCTGGGTCCCATCCGAACCCTAACCGTCTCTCTAACCCTAGCCCTCAACATAACCCTAACCCTAGGTCCCATCCGAACCCTAACCGTCTCTCTACCCCTGCCCTCAACATAACCCTAACCCTAGGTCCCATGCGAACCCTAACCCTCTCTCTAACCCCTGCCCTCAACATAACCCTAACCCTAGGTCCCATCCGAAACCTAACCGCCACTCTAACCCTAGCCCTCAACATAACCCAAACCCTAGGTCCCATCCGAACCCTAACCGCCTCTCTAACCCTAGCCCTCAACATAACCCTAACCCTAGGTCCCATCCGAACCCTAACCGCCTCTCTAACCCTAGCCCTCAACATAACCCTAACCCTAGGTCCCATCCGAACTCTAACCGTCTCTCTAACCCTAGCCCTCAACATAACCCTAACCCTAGGTCCCATCCGAACCCTAACCCTCTCTCTAACACCTGCCCTCAACATAACCCTAACCCTAGGTCCCATCCGAACCCTAACCCCCTCTCTAACCGTAGCCCTCAACATAACCCTAACCCTAGGTCCCATCCGAACCCTAATAGTCTCTCTAACCCTAGCCCTCAACATAACCCTAACCCTAGGTCCCATCCGAACCCTAACCGCCTCTCTAACCCTAGCCCTCAACATAACCCTAACCCTAGGTCCCATCCGAACCCTAACCGCCCCTCTAACCCTAGCCCTCAACATAACCCTAACCCTAGGTCCCATCCGAACTCTAACCGTCTCTCTAACCCTAGCCCTCAACATAACCCTAACCCTAGGTCCCATCCGAACCCTAACCCTCTCTCTAACACCTGCCCTCAACATAACCCTAACCCTAGGTCCCATCCGAACCCTAACCCCCTCTCTAACCGTAGCCCTCAACATAACCCTAACCCTAGGTCCCATTCGAACCCTAACCGCCTCTCTAACCCTAGCCCTCAACATAACCCTAACCCTAGGTCCCATCCGAACCCTAACCGCCTCTCTAACCCTAGCCCTCAACATAACCCTAACCCTAGGTCCCATCCGAACCCTAACCTCCTCTCTAACCCTAGCCCTCAACATAACCCTAACCCTAGGTCCCATCCGAACCCTAACCGCCTCTCTAACCCTAGCCCTCAACATAACCCTAACCCTAGGTCCCATCCGAACCCTAACCGCCTCTCTAACCCTAGCCCTCAACATAACCCTAACCCTAGGTACCATCCGAACCCTAACCTCCTCTCTAACCCTAGTCCTCAACATAACCCTAACCCTAGGTCCCATTCGAACCCTAACCGCCTCTCTAACCCTAGCCCTCAACATAACCCTAACCCTAGGTCCCATCCGAACCCTAACCGCCTCTCTAACCCTAGCCCTCAACATAACCCTAACCCTAGGTCCCATCCGAACCCTAACCGCCTCTCTAAACCTAGCCCTCAACATAACCCTAACCCTAGGTCCCATCCGAACCCTAACCTCCTCTCTAACCCTAGCCCTCAACATAACCCTAACCCTAGGTCCCATCCGAACCCTAACCTCCTCTCTAACCCTAGCCCTCAACATAACCCTAACCCTAGGTCCCATCCGAACCCTAACCGCCTCTCTAACCCTAGCCCTCAACATAACCCTAACCCTAGGTCCCATCCGAACCCTAACCTCCTCTCTAACCCTAGCCCTCAACATAACCCTAACCCTAGGTCCCATCCGAACCCTAACCTCCTCTCTAACCCTAGCCCTCAACATAACCCTAACCCTAGGTCCCATCCGAACCCTAATAGTCTCTCTAACCCTAGCCCTCAACATAACACTAACCCTAGGTCCCATCCGAACCCTAACCGCCTCTCTAACCCTAGCCCTCAACATAACCCTAACCCTAGGTCCCATCTGAACCCTAACCCTCTCTCTAACCCCTGCCCTCAACATAACCCTAACCCTAGGTCCCATCTGAACCCTAACCCTCTCTCTCACCCTAGCCCTCAACATAACCCTAACCCTAGGTTCCATTCGAACCCTAACCGCATCTCTAACACTAGCCCTCAACATAACCCTAACACTAGGTCACATCCGAACCCTAACCGCCTCTATAACCCTAGCCCTCAACATAACCCTAACCCTAGGTCCCATCCGAACCCTAACCTCCTCTCTAACCCTAGCCCTCAACATAACCCTAACCCTAGGTCCCATCCGAACCCTAATAGTCTCTCTAACCCTAGCCCTCAACATAACCCTAAACCTAGGTCCCATCCGAACCCTAACCGCCTTTCTAACCCTAGCCCCCTCATAACCCTAACCCTAGGTCCCATCCGAACCCTAACCGCCTCTCTAAACCTGGCCCTCAACATAACCCTAACCCTAGGTCCCATCCGAACCCTAACCGTCTCTATAACCCTGGCCCTCAACATAACCCTAACCCTAGGTCCCATCCGAAACCTAACCGCCTCTCTAACCCTGGCCCTCAACATAACCCTAACCCTAGGTCCCATCCGAACCCTAACCGCCTCTCTAACCCTAGCCCTCAACATAACCCTAACCCTAGGTCCCATCCGAACCCTAACCGCCTCTCTAACCCTAGCCCTCAACATAACCCTAACCCTAGGTCCCATCGGAACCCTAACCGCCACTCTAACCCTAGCCCTCAACATAACCCTAACCCTAGGCCCCATCCGAACCCTAACCGTCTCTCTAACCATAGCCCTCAACATAACCCTAACCCTAGGCCCCATCCGAACCCTAACCGCCTCTCTATCCTTGGCCCTCAACATAACCCTAACCCTAGGTCCCATCCGAACCCTAACCGCCTCTCTAACCCTGGCCCTCAACATAACCCTAACCCTAGGTCCCATCCGAACCCTAACCTCCTCTCTAACCCTGGCCCTCAACATAACCCTAACCCTAGGTCCCATCCGAACCCTAACCGCCTCTCTAACCCTGGCCCTCAACATAACCCTAACATTAGGTCCCATCCGAACCCTAACCGTCTCTCTAACCCTGGCCCTGAACATAACCCTAACATTAGGTCCCATCCGAACCCTAACCGCCTCTCTAACCCTAGCCCTGAACATAACCCTAACCCTAGGTCCCATCCGAACCCTAACCTCCTCTCTAACCCTAGCCCTCAACATAACCCTAACCCTAGGTCCCATCCGAACCCTAACCTCCTCTCTAACCCTAGCCCTCAACATACCCCTAACCCTAGGTCCCATCCGAACCCTAACCTCCTCTCTAACCCTAGCCCTCAACATAACCCTAACCCTAGGTCCCATCCGAACCCTAACCTCCTCTCTAACCCTAGCCCTCAACATAACCCTAACCCTAGGTCCCATCCGAACCCTAACCGCCTCTCTAACCCTAGCCCTCAACATAACCCTAACCCTAGGTCCCATCCGAACCCTAACCGCCTTTCTAACCCTAGCCCTCAACATAACCCTAACCCTAGGTCCCATCCGAACCCTAACCTCCTCTCTAACCCTACCCCTCAACATAACCCTAACCCTAGGTCCCATCCGAACCCTAACCGCCTCTCTAACCCTAGCCCTCAACATAACCCTAACCCTAGGTCCCATCCGAAGCCTAACCTCCTCTCTAACCCTAGCCCTCAACATAACCCTAACCCTAGGTCCCATCCGAACCCTAACCTCCTCTCTAACCCTAGCCCTCAACATAACCCTAACCCTAGGTCCCATCCGAACCATAACCGCCTCTCTAACCCTAGCCCTCAACATAACCCTAACCCTAGGTCCCATCCGAACCCTAACCGCCTCTCTAACACTAGCCCTCAACATAACCCTAACCCTAGGTCCCATCCGAACCCTAACCGCCTCTCTAACCCTAGCCCTCAACATAACCCTAACCCTAGGTCCCATCCGAACCCTAACCCTCTCTCTAACACCTGCCCTCAACATAACCCTAACCCTAGGTCCCATCCGAACCCTAACCCCCTCTCTAACCGTAGCCCTCAACATAACCCTAACCCTAGGTCCCATCCGAACCCTAACCGTCTCTCTACCCCTGCCCTCAACATAACCCTAACCCTAGGTCCCATCCGAACCCTAAGCCCCTCTCTAACCGTAGCCCTCAACATAACCCTAACCCTAGGTCCCATCCGAACCCTAACCGCCTCTCTAACCCTAGCCCTCAACATAACCCTAACCCTGGTCCCATCCGAACCCTAACCGCCTCTCTAACCCTAGCCCTCAACATAACCCTAACCCTAGGTCCCATCCGAACCCTAACCTCCTTTTTAACCCTAGCCCTCAACATAACCCTAACCCTAGGTCCCATCCGAACCCTAATAGTCTCTCTAACCCTAGCCCTCAACATAACCCTAACCCTAGGTCCCATCCGAACCCTAACCGCCTCTCTAACCCTAGCCCTCAACATAACCCTAACCCTAGGTCCCATCTGAACCCTAACCCTCCCTCTAACCCCTGCCCTCAACATAACCCTAACCCTAGGTCCCATCTGAACCCTAACCCTCTCTCTCACCCTAGCCCTCAACATAACCCTAACCCTAGGTTCCATTCGAACCCTAACCGCATCTCTAACACTAGCCCTCAACATAACCCTAACACTAGGTCACATCCGAACCCTAACCGCCTCTATAACCCTAGCCCTCAACATAACCCTAACCCTAGGTCCCATCCGAACCCTAACCTCCTCTCTAACCCTAGCCCTCAACATAACCCTAACCCTAGGTCCCATCCGAACCCTAATAGTCTCTCTAACCCTAGCCCTCAACATAACCCTAAACCTAGGTCCCATCCGAACCCTAACCGCCTTTCTAACCCTAGCCCCCTCATAACCCTAACCCTGGGTCCCATCCGAACCCTAACCGTCTCTCTAACCCTAGCCCTCAACATAACCCTAACCCTAGGTCCCATCCGAACCCTAACCGTCTCTCTACCCCTGCCCTCAACATAACCCTAACCCTAGGTCCCATGCGAACCCTAACCCTGTCTCTAACCCCTGCCCTCAACATAACCCTAACCCTAGGTCCCATCCGAAACCTAACCGCCACTCTAACCCTAGCCCTCAACATAACCCAAACCCTAGGTCCCATCCGAACCCTAACCGCCTCTCTAACCCTAGCCCTCAACATAACCCTAACCCTAGGTCCCATCCGAACCCTAACCGCCTCTCTAACCCTAGCCCTCAACATAACCCTAACCCTAGGTCCCATCCGAACTCTAACCGTCTCTCTAACCCTAGCCCTCAACATAACCCTAACCCTAGGTCCCATCCGAACCCTAACCCTCTCTCTAACACCTGCCCTCAACATAACCCTAACCCTAGGTCCCATCCGAACCCTAACCCCCTCTCTAACCGTAGCCCTCAACATAACCCTAACCCTAGGTCCCATCCGAACCCTAATAGTCTCTCTAACCCTAGCCCTCAACATAACCCTAACCCTAGGTCCCATCCGAACCCTAACCGCCTCTCTAACCCTAGCCCTCAACATAACCCTAACCCTAGGTCCCATCCGAACCCTAACCGCCCCTCTAACCCTAGCCCTCAACATAACCCTAACCCTAGGTCCTATCCGAACTCTAACCGTCTCTCTAACCCTAGCCCTCAACATAACCCTAACCCTAGGTCCCATCCGAACCCTAACCCTCTCTCTAACACCTGCCCTCAACATAACCCTAACCCTAGGTCCCATCCGAACCCTAACCCCCTCTCTAACCGTAGCCCTCAACATAACCCTAACCCTAGGTCCCATTCGAACCCTAACCGCCTCTCTAACCCTAGCCCTCAACATAACCCTAACCCTAGGTCCCATCCGAACCCTAACCGCCTCTCTAACCCTAGCCCTCAACATAACCCTAACCCTAGGTCCCATCCGAACCCTAACCTCCTCTCTAACCCTAGCCCTCAACATAACCCTAACCCTAGGTCCCATCCGAACCCTAACCGCCTCTCTAACCCTAGCCCTCAACATAACCCTAACCCTAGGTCCCATCCGAACCCTAACCGCCTCTCTAACCCTAGCCCTCAACATAACCCTAACCCTAGGTACCATCCGAACCCTAACCTCCTCTCTAACCCTAGTCCTCAACATAACCCTAACCCTAGGTCCCATTCGAACCCTAACCGCCTCTCTAACCCTAGCCCTCAACATAACCCTAACCCTAGGTCCCATCCGAACCCTAACCGCCTCTCTAACCCTAGCCCTCAACATAACCCTAACCCTAGGTCCCATCCGAACCCTAACCGCCTCTCTAAACCTAGCCCTCAACATAACCCTAACCCTAGGTCCCATCCGAACCCTAACCTCCTCTCTAACCCTAGCCCTCAACATAACCCTAACCCTAGGTCCCATCCGAACCCTAACCTCCTCTCTAACCCTAGCCCTCAACATAACCCTAACCCTAGGTCCCATCCGAACCCTAACCGCCTCTCTAACCCTAGCCCTCAACATAACCCTAACCCTAGGTCCCATCCGAACCCTAACCTCCTCTCTAACCCTAGCCCTCAACATAACCCTAACCCTAGGTCCCATCCGAACCCTAATAGTCTCTCTAACCCTAGCCCTCAACATAACACTAACCCTAGGTCCCATCCGAACCCTAACCGCCTCTCTAACCCTAGCCCTCAACATAACCCTAACCCTAGGTCCCATCTGAACCCTAACCCTCTCTCTAACCCCTGCCCTCAACATAACCCTAACCCTAGGTCCCATCTGAACCCTAACCCTCTCTCTCACCCTAGCCCTCAACATAACCCTAACCCTAGGTTCCATTCGAACCCTAACCGCATCTCTAACACTAGCCCTCAACATAACCCTAACACTAGGTCACATCCGAACCCTAACCGCCTCTATAACCCTAGCCCTCAACATAACCCTAACCCTAGGTCCCATCCGAACCCTAACCTCCTCTCTAACCCTAGCCCTCAACATAACCCTAACCCTAGGTCCCATCCGAACCCTAATAGTCTCTCTAACCCTAGCCCTCAACATAACCCTAAACCTAGGTCCCATCCGAACCCTAACCGCCTTTCTAACCCTAGCCCCCTCATAACCCTAACCCTAGGTCCCATCCGAACCCTAACCGCCTCTCTAAACCTGGCCCTCAACATAACCCTAACCCTAGGTCCCATCCGAACCCTAACCGTCTCTCTAACCCTGGCCCTCAACATAACCCTAACCCTAGGTCCCATCCGAACCCTAACCACCTCTCTAACCCTAGCCCTCAACATAACCCTAACCCTAGGTCCCATCGGAACCCTAACCGCCACTCTAACCCTAGCCCTCGACATAACCCTAACCCTAGGCCCCATCCGAACCCTAACCGTCTCTCTAACCATAGCCCTCAACATAACCCTAACCCTAGGTCCCATCCGAACCCTAACCGCCTCTCTATCCTTGGCCCTCAACATAACCCTAACCCTAGGTCCCATCCGAACCCTAACCGCCTCTCTAACCCTGGCCCTCAACATAATCCTAACCCTAGGTCCTATCCGAACCCTAACCGCCTCTCTAACCCTGGCCCTCAACATAACCCTAACCCTAGGTCCCATCCGAACCCTAACCGCCTCTCTAACCCTGGCCCTCAACATAACCCTAACATTAGGTCCCATCCGAACCCTAACCGTCTCTCTAACCCTGGCCCTGAACATAACCCTAACCCTAGGTCCCATCCGAACCCTAACCGCCTCTCTAACCCTAGCCCTCAACATAACCCTAACCCTAGGTCCCATCCGAACCCTAACCTCCTCTCTAACCCTAGCCCTCAACATAACCCTAACCCTAGGTCCCATCCGAACCCTAACCTCCTCTCTAACCCTAGCCCTCAACATAACCCTAACCCTAGGTCCCATCCGAACCCTAACCTCCTCTCTAACCCTAGCCCTCAACATAACCCTAACCCTAGGTCCCATCCGAACCCTAACCTCCTCTCTAACCCTAGCCCTCAACATAACCCTAACCCTAGGTCCCATCCGAACCCTAACCTCCTCTCTAACCCTAGCCCTCAACATAACCCTAACCCTAGGTCCCATCCGAACCCTAACCGCCTCTCTAACCCTAGCCCTCAACATAACCCTAACCCTAGGTCCCATCCGAACCCTAACCGCCTCTCTAACCCTAGCCCTCAACATAACCCTAACCCTAGGTCCCATCCGAACCCTAACCTCCTCTCTAACCCTAGCCCTCAACATAACCCTAACCCTAGGTCCCATCCGAACCCTAACCTCCTCTCTAACCCTAGCCCTCAACATAACCCTAACCCTAGGTCCCATCCGAACCCTAACCTCCTCTCTAACCCTAGCCCTCAACATAACCCTAACCCTAGGTCCCATCCGAACCCTAACCGCCTCTCTAACCCTAGCCCTCAACATAACCCTAACCCTAGGTCCCATCCGAACCCTAACCGCCTCTCTAACCCTAGCCCTCAACATAACCCTAACCCTAGGTCCCATCCGAACCCTAACCTCCTCTCTAACCCTAGTCCTCAACATAACCCTAACCCTAGGTCCCATCCGAACCCTAACCGCCTCTCTAACCCTAGCCCTCAACATAACCCTAACCCTAGGTCCCATCCGAACCCTAACCGCCTCTCTAACCCTAGCCCTCAACATAACCCTAACCCTAGGTCCCATCCGAACCCTAACCTCCTCTCTAACCCTAGCCCTCAACATAACCCTAACCCTAGGTCCCATCCGAACCCTAACCTCCTCTCTAACCCTAGCCCTCAACATAACCCTAACCCTAGGTCCCATCCGAACCATAACCGCCTCTCTAACCCTAGCCCTCAACATAACCCTAACCCTAGGTCCCATCCGAACCCTAACCGCCTCTCTAACCCTAGCCCTCAACATAACCCTAACCCTAGGTCCCATCCGAACCCTAACCGCCTCTCTAACCCTAGCCCTCAACATAACCCTAACCCTAGGTCCCATCCGAACCCTAACCCTCTCTCTAACACCTGCCCTCAACATAACCCTAACCCTAGGTCCCATCCGAACCCTAACCCCCTCTCTAACCGTAGCCCTCAACATAACCCTAACCCTAGGTCCCATCCGAACCCTAACCGTCTCTCTACCCCTGCCCTCAACATAACCCTAACCCTAGGTCCCATCCGAACCCTAAGCCCCTCTCTAACCGTAGCCCTCAACATAACCCTAACCCTAGGTCCCATCCGAACCCTAACCGCCTCTCTAACCCTAGCCCTCAACATAACCCTAACCCTGGTCCCATCCGAACCCTAACCGCCTCTCTAACCCTAGCCCTCAACATAACCCTAACCCTAGGTCCCATCCGAACCCTAACCTCCTCTTTAACCCTAGCCCTCAACATAACCCTAACCCTAGGTCCCATCCGAACCCTAATAGTCTCTCTAACCCTAGCCCTCAACATAACCCTAACCCTAGGTCCCATCCGAACCCTAACCGCCTCTCTAACCCTAGCCCTCAACATAACCCTAACCCTAGGTCCCATCTGAACCCTAACCCTCTCTCTAACCCCTGCCCTCAACATAACCCTAACCCTAGGTCCCATCTGAACCCTAACCCTCTCTCTCACCCTAGCCCTCAACATAACCCTAACCCTAGGTTCCATTCGAACCCTAACCGCATCTCTAACACTAGCCCTCAACATAACCCTAACACTAGGTCACATCCGAACCCTAACCGCCTCTATAACCCTAGCCCTCAACATAACCCTAACCCTAGGTCCCATCCGAACCCTAACCTCCTCTCTAACCCTAGCCCTCAACATAACCCTAACCCTAGGTCCCATCCGAACCCTAATAGTCTCTCTAACCCTAGCCCTCAACATAACCCTAAACCTAGGTCCCATCCGAACCCTAACCGCCTTTCTAACCCTAGCCCCCTCATAACCCTAACCCTGGGTCCCATCCGAACCCTAACCGTCTCTCTAACCCTAGCCCTCAACATAACCCTAACCCTAGGTCCCATCCGAACCCTAACCGTCTCTCTACCCCTGCCCTCAACATAACCCTAACCCTAGGTCCCATGCGAACCCTAACCCTCTCTCTAACCCCTGCCCTCAACATAACCCTAACCCTAGGTCCCATCCGAAACCTAACCGCCACTCTAACCCTAGCCCTCAACATAACCCAAACCCTAGGTCCCATCCGAACCCTAACCGCCTCTCTAACCCTAGCCCTCAACATAACCCTAACCCTAGGTCCCATCCGAACCCTAACCGCCTCTCTAACCCTAGCCCTCAACATAACCCTAACCCTAGGTCCCATCCGAACTCTAACCGTCTCTCTAACCCTAGCCCTCAACATAACCCTAACCCTAGGTCCCATCCGAACCCTAACCCTCTCTCTAACACCTGCCCTCAACATAACCCTAACCCTAGGTCCCATCCGAACCCTAACCCCCTCTCTAACCGTAGCCCTCAACATAACCCTAACCCTAGGTCCCATCCGAACCCTAATAGTCTCTCTAATCCTAGCCCTCAACATAACCCTAACCCTAGGTCCCATCCGAACCCTAACCGCCTCTCTAACCCTAGCCCTCAACATAACCCTAACCCTAGGTCCCATCCGAACCCTAACCGCCTCTCTAACCCTAGCCCTCAACATAACCCTAACCCTAGGTCCCATCCGAACCCTAACCTCCTCTCTAACCCTAGCCCTCAACATAACCCTAACCCTAGGTCCCATCCGAACCCTAACCTCCTCTCTAACCCTAGCCCTCAACATAACCCTAACCCTAGGTCCCATCCGAACCCTAACCGCCTCTCTAACCCTAGCCCTCAACATAACCCTAACCCTAGGTCCCATCCGAACCCTAACCTCCTCTCTAACCCTAGCCCTCAACATAACCCTAACCCTAGGTCCCATCCGAACCCTAATAGTCTCTCTAACCCTAGGCCTCAACATAACCCTAACCCTAGGTCCCATCCGAACCCTAACCGCCTCTCTAACCCTAGCCCTCAACATAACCCTAACCCTAGGTCCCATCCGAACCCTAACCGCCTCTCTAACCCTAGCCCTCAACATAACCCTAACCCTAGGTCCCATCCGAACCCTAACCCTCTCTCTAACACCTGCCCTCAACATAACCCTAACCCTAGGTCCCATCCGAACCCTAACCCCCTCTCTAACCGTAGCCCTCAACATAACCCTAACCCTAGGTCCCATCCGAACCCTAACCGTCTCTCTACCCCTGCCCTCAACATAACCCTAACCCTAGGTCCCATCCGAACCCTAACCCCCTCTCTAACCGTAGCCCTCAACATAACCCTAACCCTAGGTCCCATCCGAACCCTAACCCTCTCTCTAACCCCTGCCCTCAACATAACCCTAACCCTAGGTCCCATCTGAACCCTAACCCTCTCTCTCACCCTAGCCCTCAACATAACCCTAACCCTAGGTTCCATTCGAACCCTAACCGCATCTCTAACACTAGCCCTCAACATAACCCTAACACTAGGTCACATCCGAACCCTAACTGCCTCTATAACCCTAGCCCTCAACATAACCCTAACCCTAGGTCCCATCCGAACCCTAACCTCCTCTCTAAACCTAGCCCTCAACATAACCCTAACCCTAGGTCCCATCCGAACCCTAATAGTCTCTCTAACCCTAGCCCTCAACATAACCCTAAACCTAGGTCCCATCCGAACCCTAACCGCCTTTCTAACCCTAGCCCCCTCATAACCCTAACCCTAGGTCCCATCCGAACCCTAACCGTCTCTCTAACCCTAGGCCTCAACATAACCCTAACCCTAGGTCCCATCCGAACCCTAACCGTCTCTCTACCCCTGCCCTCAACATAACCCTAACCCTAGGTCCCATCCGAACCCTAACCCTCTCTCTAACCCCTGCCCTCAACATAACCCTAACCCTAGGTCCCATCCGAAACCTAACCGCCTCTCTAACCCTAGCCCTCAACATAACCCAAATCCTAGGTCCCATCCGAACCCTAACCGCCTCTCTAACCCTAGCCCTCAACATAACCCTAACCCTAGGTCCCATCCGAACCCTAACCGCCTCTCTAACCCTAGCCCTCAACATAACCCTAACCCTAGTTCCCATCCGAACTCTAACCGTCTCTCTAACCCTAGCCCTCAACATAACCCTAACCCTAGGTCCCATCCGAACCCTAACCCTCTCTCTAACACCTGCCCTCAACATAACCCTAACCCTAGGTCCCATCCGAACCCTAACCCCCTCTCTAACCGTAGCCCTCAACATAACCCTAACCCTAGGTCCCATCCGAACCCTAACCGCCTCTCTAACCCTAGCCCTCAACATAACCCTAACCCTAGGTCCCATCCGAACCCTAACCGCCTCTCTAACCCTAGCCCTCAACATAACCCTAACCCTAGGTCCCATCCGAACCCTAACCTCCTCTCTAACCCTAGCCCTCAACATAACCCTAACCCTAGGTCCCATCCGAACCCTAACCTCCTCTCTAACCCTAGCCCTCAACATAACCCTAACCCTAGGTCCCATCCGAACCCTAACCGCCTCTCTAACCCTAGCCCTCAACATAACCCTAACCCTAGGTCCCATCCGAACCCTAACCTCCTCTCTAACCCTAGCCCTCAACATAACCCTAACCCTAGGTCCCATCCGAACCCTAACCGCCTCTCTAACCCTAGCCCTCAACATAACCCTAACCCTAGGTCCCATCCGAACCCTAACCTCCTCTCTAACCCTAGCCCTCAACATAACCCTAACCCTAGGTCCCATCCGAACCCTAACCTCCTCTCTAACCCTAGCCCTCAACATAACCCTAACCCTAGGTCCCATCCGAACCCTAACCGCCTCTCTAACCCTAGCCCTCAACATAACCCTAACCCTAGGTCCCATCCGAACCCTAACCTCCTCTCTAACCCTAGCCCTCAACATAACCCTAACCCTAGGTCCCATCCGAACCCTAACCGCCTCTCTAACCCTAGCCCTCAACATAACCCTAACCCTAGGTCCCATCCGAACCCTAACCGCCTCTCTAACCCTAGCCCTCAACATAACCCTAACCCTAGGTCCCATCCGAACCCTAACCTCCTCTCTAACCCTAGTCCTCAACATAACCCTAACCCTAGGTCCCATCCGAACCCTAACCGCCTCTCTAACCCTAGCCCTCAACATAACCCTAACCCTAGGTCCCATCCGAACCCTAACCGCCTCTCTAACCCTAGCCCTCAACATAACCCTAACCCTAGGTCCCATCCGAACCCTAACCTCCTCTCTAACCCTAGCCCTCAACATAACCCTAACCCTAGGTCCCATCCGAACCCTAACCTCCTCTCTAACCCTAGCCCTCAACATAACCCTAACCCTAGGTCCCATCCGAACCATAACCGCCTCTCTAACCCTAGCCCTCAACATAACCCTAACCCTAGGTCCCATCCGAACCCTAACCGCCTCTCTAACCCTAGCCCTCAACATAACCCTAACCCTAGGTCCCATCCGAACCCTAACCGCCTCTCTAACCCTAGCCCTCAACATAACCCTAACCCTAGGTACCATCCGAACCCTAACCCTCTCTCTAACACCTGCCCTCAACATAACCCTAACCCTAGGTCCCATCCGAACCCTAACCCCCTCTCTAACCGTAGCCCTCAACATAACCCTAACCCTAGGTCCCATCCGAACCCTAACCGTCTCTCTACCCCTGCCCTCAACATAACCCTAACCCTAGGTCCCATCCGAACCCTAAGCCCCTCTCTAACCGTAGCCCTCAACATAACCCTAACCCTAGGTCCCATCCGAACCCTAACCGCCTCTCTAACCCTAGCCCTCAACATAACCCTAACCCTGGTCCCATCCGAACCCTAACCGCCTCTCTAACCCTAGCCCTCAACATAACCCTAACCCTAGGTCCCATCCGAACCCTAACCTCCTCTTTAACCCTAGCCCTCAACATAACCCTAACCCTAGGTCCCATCCGAACCCTAATAGTCTCTCTAACCCTAGCCCTCAACATAACCCTAACCCTAGGTCCCATCCGAACCCTAACCGCCTCTCTAACCCTAGCCCTCAACATAACCCTAACCCTAGGTCCCATCTGAACCCTAACCCTCTCTCTAACCCCTGCCCTCAACATAACCCTAACCCTAGGTCCCATCTGAACCCTAACCCTCTCTCTCACCCTAGCCCTCAACATAACCCTAACCCTAGGTTCCATTCGAACCCTAACCGCATCTCTAACACTAGCCCTCAACATAACCCTAACACTAGGTCACATCCGAACCCTAACCGCCTCTATAACCCTAGCCCTCAACATAACCCTAACCCTAGGTCCCATCCGAACCCTAACCTCCTCTCTAACCCTAGCCCTCAACATAACCCTAACCCTAGGTCCCATCCGAACCCTAATAGTCTCTCTAACCCTAGCCCTCAACATAACCCTAAACCTAGGTCCCATCCGAACCCTAACCGCCTTTCTAACCCTAGCCCCCTCATAACCCTAACCCTGGGTCCCATCCGAACCCTAACCGTCTCTCTAACCCTAGCCCTCAACATAACCCTAACCCTAGGTCCCATCCGAACCCTAACCGTCTCTCTACCCCTGCCCTCAACATAACCCTAACCCTAGGTCCCATGCGAACCCTAACCCTCTCTCTAACCCCTGCCCTCAACATAACCCTAACCCTAGGTCCCATCCGAACCCTAACCGCCTCTCTAACCCTAGCCCTCAACATAACCCTAACCCTAGGTCCCATCCGAACTCTAACCGTCTCTCTAACCCTAGCCCTCAACATAACCCTAACCCTAGGTCCCATCCGAACCCTAACCCTCTCTCTAACACCTGCCCTCAACATAACCCTAACCCTAGGTCCCATCCGAACCCTAACCCCCTCTCTAACCGTAGCCCTCAACATAACCCTAACCCTAGGTCCCATCCGAAGCCTAACCGCCTCTCTAACCCTAGCCCTCAACATAACCCTAACCCTAGGACCCATCCGAACCCTAACCGCCTCTCTAAACCTAGCCCTCAACATAACCCTAACCCTAGGTCCCATCCGAACCCTAACCTCCTCTCTAACCCTAGCCCTCAACATAACCCTAACCCTAGGTCCCATCCGAACCCTAACCTCCTCTCTAACCCTAGCCCTCAACATAACCCTAACCCTAGGTCCCATCCGAACCCTAACCGCCTCTCTAACCCTAGCCCTCAACATAACCCTAACCCTAGGTCCCATCCGAACCCTAACCTCCTCTCTAACCCTAGCCCTCAACATAACCCTAACCCTAGGTCCCATCCGAACCCTAATAGTCTCTCTAACCCTAGCCCTCAACATAACCCTAACCCTAGGTCCCATCCGAACCCTAACCGCCTCTCTAACCCTAGCCCTCAACATAACCCTAACCCTAGGTCCCATCCGAACCCTAACCGTCTCTCTAACCCTAGCCCTCAACATAACCCTAACCCTAGGTCCCATCCGAACTCTAACCGTCTCTCTAACCCTAGCCCTCAACATAACCCTAACCCTAGGTCCCATCCGAACCCTAACCCTCTCTCTAACACCTGCCCTCAACATAACCCTAACCCTAGGTCCCATCCGAACCCTAACCGCCTCTCTAACCCTAGCCCTCAACATAACACTAACCCTAGGTCCCATCCGAACCCTAACCGCCTCTCTAACCCTAGCCCTCAACATAACCCTAACCCTAGGTCCCATCCGAACCCTAACCTCCTCTCTAACCCTAGCCCTCAACATAACCCTAACCCTAGGTCCCATCCGAACCATAACCGCCTCTCTAACCCTAGCCCTCAACATAACCCTAACCCTAGGTCCCATCCGAACCCTAACCTCCTCTCTAACCCTAGTCCTCAACATAACCCTAACCCTAGGTCCCATCCGAACCCTAACCGCCTCTCTAACCCTAGCCCTCAACATAACCCTAACCCTAGGTCCCATCCGAACCCTAACCGCCTCTCTAACCCTAGCCCTCAACATAACCCTAACCCTAGGTCCCATCCGAACCCTAACCTCCTCTCTAACCCTAGCCCTCAACATAACCCTAACCCTAGGTCCCATCCGAACCCTAACCTCCTCTCTAACCCTAGCCCTCAACATAACCCTAACCCTAGGTCCCATCCGTACCCTAACCGCCTCTCTAACCCTAGCCCTCAACATAACCCTAACCCTAGGTCCCATCCGAACCCTAACCTCCTCTCTAACCCTAGCCCTCAACATAACCCTAACCCTAGGTCCCATCCGAACCCTAATAGTCTCTCTAACCCTAGCCCTCAACATAACCCTAACCCTAGGTCCCATCCGAACCCTAACTGCCTCTCTAACCCTAGCCCTCAACATAACCCTAACCTTAGGTCCCATCCGAACCCTAACCGCCTCTCTAACCCTAGCCCTCAACATAACCCTAACCCTAGGTCCCATCCGAACCCTAACCCTCTCTCTAACACCTGCCCTCAACATAACCCTAACCCTAGGTCCCATCCGAACCCTAACCCCCTCTCTAATCGTAGCCCTCAACATAACCCTAATCCTAGGTCCCATCCGAACCCTAACCATCTCTCTAACCCTAGCCCTCAACATAACCCTAACCCTAGGTCCCATCCGAACCCTAACCGCCTCTCTAACCTTGGCCCTCAACATAACCCTAACCCTAGGTCCCATCCGAACCCTAACCGCCTCTCTAACCCTGGCCCTCAACATAATCCTAACCCTGGGTCCTATCCGAACCCTAACCGCCTTTCTAACCCTGGCCCTCAACATAACCCTAACCCTAGGTCCCATCGGAACCCTAACCGCCTCTCTAACCCTCGCCCTCAACATAACCCTAACCCTAGGTACCATCCGAACCCTAACCGTCTCTCTAACCCTGGCCCTCAACATAACCCTAACCCTAGGTCCCATCCGAAACCTAACCGCCTCTCTAACCCTAGCCCTCCACATAAACCTAACCCTAGGTCCCATCCGAACCCTAACCGCCTCTCTAACCCTAGCCCTCAACATAACCGTAACCCTAGGTTCCATCCGAACTCTAACCGTCTCTCTAACCCTAGCCCTCAACATAACCCTAACCCTAGGTCCCATCCGAACCCTAACCCTCTCTCTAACCCCTGCCCTCAACATAACCCTAACCCTAGGTCCCATCCGAACCCTAACCCCCTCTCTAACCGTAGCCCTCAACATAACCCTAACCCTAGGTCCCATCCGAACCCTAACCGCCTCTCTAACCCTAGCCCTCAACATAACCCTAACCCTAGGTCCCATCCGAACCCTAACCGCCTGTCTAACCCTAGCCCTCAACATAACCCTAACCCTAGGTCCCATCCGATCCCTAACCGTCTCTCTAACCCTAGCCCTCAACATAACCCTAACCCTAGGTCCCATCCGAACCCTAACCCTCTCTCTAACCCCTGCCCTCAACATAACCCTAACCCTAGGTCCCATCCGAACCCTAACCGTCTCTCTAACCGTAGCCCTCAACATAACCCTAACCCTAGGTCCCATCTGAAACCTAACCGCCTCTCTAACCCTAGCCCTCAACATAACCCTAACCCTAGGTCCCATCCGAACCCTAACCGCCTCTCTAACCCTAGCCCTCAACATAACCCTAATCCTAGGTCCCATCCGAACCCTAACCTCCTCTCTAACACTAGCCCTCAACATAACCCTAACCCTAGGTCCCATCCGAACCCTAATAGTCTCTCTAACCCTAGCCCTCAACATAACCCTAACCCTAGGTCCCATCCGAACCCTAACCGCCTCTCTAACCCTGGCCCTCAACATAATCCTAACCCTAGGTCCTATCCGAACCCTAACCGCCTCTCTGACCCTGGCCCTCAACATAACCCTAACCCTAGGTCCCATCCGAACCCTAACCGTCTCGCTAACCCTGGCCCTCAACATAACCCTAACCCTAGGTCCCATCCGAACCCTAATCGTCTCTCTAACCCTGGCCCTCAACATAACCCTAACCCTAGGTCCCATCCGAAACCTAACCGCCTCTCTAACCCTGGCCCTCAACATAACCCTAACCCGAGGTCCCATCCGAACCGTAACCACCTCTCTAACCCTAGCCCTCAACATAACCCTAACCCTAGGTCCCATCCGAACTCTAACCGTCTCTCTAACCTTAGCCCTCAACATAACCCTAACCCTAGGTCCCATCCGAACCCTAACCGCCTCTCTAACCCTGGCCCTCAACATAACCCTAACCCGAGGTCCCATCCGAACCCTAACCACCTCTCTAACCCTAGCCCTCAACATAACCCTAACCCTAGGTCCCATCCGAACTCTAACCGTCTCTCTAACCCTAGCCCTCAACATAACCCTAACCCTAGGTCCCATCCGAACCCTAACCGCCTCTCTAACCCTAGCCCTCAACATAACCCTAACCCTAGGTCCCATCCGAACCCTAACAGTCTCTCTAACCCTAGCCCTCAACATAACCCTAACCCTGGGTCCTATCCGAACCCTAACCGCCTCTCTAACCCTGGCCCTCAACATAACCCTAACCCTAGGTCCCATCGGAACCCTAACCGCCTCTCTAACCCTCGCCCTCAACATAACCCTAACCCTAGGTACCATCCGAACCCTAACCGTCTCTCTAACCCTGGCCCTCAACATAACCCTAACCCTAGGTCCCATCCGAAACCTAACAGCCTCTCTAACCCTAGCCCTCCACATAAACCTAACCCTAGGTCCCATCCGAACCCTAACCGCCTCTCTAACCCTAGCCCTCAACATAACCGTAACCCTAGGTCCCATCCGAACTCTAACCGTCTCTCTAACCCTAGCCCTCAACATAACCCTAACCCTAGGTCCCGTCCGAACCCTAACCCTCTCTCTAACCCCTGCCCTCAACATAACCCTAACCCTAGGTCCCATCCGAACCCTAACCCCCTCTCTAACCGTAGCCCTCAACATAACCCTAACCCTAGGTCCCATCCGAACCCTAACCGCCTCTCTAACCCTAGCCCTCAACATAACCCTAACCCTAGGTCCCATCCGAACCCTAACCGCCTGTCTAACCCTAGCCCTCAACATAACCCTAACCCTAGGCCCCATCCGAACCCTAACCGTCTCTCTAACCCTAGCCCTCAACATAACCCTAACCCTAGGTCCCATCCGAACCCTAACCCTCTCTCTAACCCCTGCCCTCAACATAACCCTAACCCTAGGTCCCATCCGAACCCTAACCGTCTCTCTAACCGTAGCCCTCAACATAACCCTAACCCTAGGTCCCATCTGAAACCTAACCGCCTCTCTAACCCTAGCCCTCAACATAACCCTAACCCTAGGTCCCATCCGAACCCTAACCGCCTCTCTAACCCTAGCCCTCAACATAACCCTAATCCTAGGTCCCATCCGAACCCTAACCTCCTCTCTAACACTAGCCCTCAACATAACCCTAACCCTAGGTCCCATCCGAACCCTAATAGTCTCTCTAACCCTAGCCCTCAACATAACCCTAACCCTAGGTCCCATCCGAACCCTAACCGCCTCTCTAACCCTGGCCCTCAACATAATCCTAACCCTAGGTCCTATCCGAACCCTAACCGCCTCTCTGACCCTGGCCCTCAACATAACCCTAACCCTAGGTCCCATCCGAACCCTAACCGTCTCGCTAACCCTGGCCCTCAACATAACCCTAACCCTAGGTCCCATCCGAACCCTAATCGTCTCTCTAACCCTGGCCCTCAACATAACCGTAACCCTAGGTCCCATCCGAAACCTAACCGCCTCTCTAACCCTGGCCCTCAACATAACCCTAACCCGAGGTCCCATCCGAACCCTAACCACCTCTCTAACCCTAGCCCTCAACATAACCCTAACCCTAGGTCCCATCCGAACTCTAACCGTCTCTCTAACCCTAGCCCTCAACATAACCCTAACCCTAGGTCCCATCCGAACCCTAACCGCCTCTCTAACCCTAGCCCTCAACATAACCCTAACCCTAGGTCCCATCCGAACCCTAACAGTCTCTCTAACCCTAGCCCTCAACATAACCCTAACCCTAGGTCCCATCCGAACCCTAACCACCTCTCTAACCCTGGCCCTCAACATAATCCTAACCCTAGGTCCTATCCGAACCCTAACCGCCTCTCTGACCCTGGCCCTCAACATAACCCTAACCCTAGGTCCCATCCGAACCCTAACCGTCTCGCTAACCCTGGCCCTCAACATAACCCTAACCCTAGGTCCCATCCGAACCCTAATCGTCTCTCTAACCCTGGCCCTCAACATAACCGTAACCCTAGGTCCCATCCGAAACCTAACCGCCTCTCTAACCCTGGCCCTCAACATAACCCTAACCCGAGGTCCCATCCGAACCCTAACCACCTCTCTAACCCTAGCCCTCAACATAACCCTAACCCTAGGTCCCATCCGAACCCTAACCGCCTCTCTAACCCTAGCCCTCAACATAACCCTAACCCTAGGTCCCATCCGAACCCTAACAGTCTCTCTAACCCTAGCCCTCAACATAACCCTAACCCTAGGTCCCATCCGAACCCTAACCGCCTCTCTAACCCTAGCCCTCAACATAACCCTAACCCTAGGTCCCATCCGAACCCTAACCACCTCTCTAACCCTAGCGCTCAACATAACCCTAACCCTAGGTCCCATCCGAACACTAATAGTCTCTCTAACCCTAGCCCTCAACATAACCCTAACCCTAGGTCCCATCCGAACCCTAACCGCCTCTCTAACCCTAGCCCTCAACATAACTCTAACCCTAGGTGCCATCCGAACCCTAACCGCCTCTCTAACCCTAGCCCTCAACATAACCCTAACTCTAGGTCCCATCTGAACCCTAACCCTCTCTCTAACCCCTGCCCTCAACATAACCCTAACCCTAGGTCCCATCCGAACCCTAACCCTCTCTCTAACCCCTGCCCTCAACATAACCCTAACCCTAGGTCCCATCCGAACCCTAACCCCCTCTCTAACCGTAGCCCTCAACATAACCCTAACCCTAGGTCCCATCCGAACCCTAACCCTCTCTCTAACCCCTGCCCTCAACATAACCCTAACCCTAGGTCCCATCCGTACTCTAACCGTCTCTCTAACCCTAGCCCTCAACATAACCTTAACCCTAGGTCCCATCCGAACCCTAACCGTCTCTCTAACCCTGGCCCTCAACATAACCCTAACCCTAGGTCCCATCCGAAACCTAACCGCCTCTCTAACCCTAGCCCTCAACATAACCCTAACCCTATGTCCCATCCGAAACCTAACCGCCTCTCTAACCCTAGCCCTCAACATAACCCTAACCCTAGGTCCCATCCGAACCCTAACCGCCTCTCTAACCCTAGCCCTCAACATAACCCTAACCCTAGGTCCCATCCGAACCCTAACCTCCTCTCTAACCCTAGCCCTCAACATAACCCTAACCCTAGGTCCCATCCGAACCCTAATAGTCTCTCTAACCCTAGCCCTCAACATAACCCTAACCCTAGGTCCCATCCGAACCCTAATAGTCTCTCTAACCCTAGCTCTCAACATAACCCTAACCCTAGGTCACATCCGAACCCTAACCGCCTCTCTAACCCTAGCCCTCAACATAACCCTAAACCTAGGTCCCATCCGAACCCTAACCTCCTCTCTAACCCTAGCCCTCAACATAACCCTAACCCTAGGTCCCATCCGAACCCTAACCGCCTCTCTATCCTTGGCCCTCAACATAATCCTAACCCTAGGTCCTATCCGAACCCTAACCGCCTGTCTAACCCTGGCCCTCAACATAACCCTAACCCTAGGTCCCATCCGAACCCTAATAGTCTCTCTAACCCTAGCCCTCAACATAACCCTAACCCTAGGTCCCATCCGAACCCTAACCGCTTCTCTAACCCTAGCCCTCAACATAACCCTAACCCTAGGTCCCATCCGAACCCTAACCGTCTCTCTAACCCTAGCCCTCAACATAACCCTAACCCTAGGTCCCATCCGAACCCTAACCTCCTCTCTAACCCTAGCCCTCAACATAACCCTAACCCTAGGTCCCATCCGAACCCTAATAGTCTCTCTAACCCTAGCCCTCAACATAACACTAACCCTAGGTCCCATCCGAACCCTAACCGCCTCTCTAACCCTAGCCCTCAACATAACCCTAACCCTAGGTCCCATCTGAACCCTAACCCTCTCTCTAACCCCTGCCCTCAACATAACCCTAACCCTAGGTCCCATCTGAACCCTAACCCTCTCTCTCACCCTAGCCCTCAACATAACCCTAACCCTAGGTTCCATTCGAACCCTAACCGCATCTCTAACACTAGCCCTCAACATAACCCTAACACTAGGTCACATCCGAACCCTAACGGCCTCTATAACCCTAGCCCTCAACATAACCCTAACCCTAGGTCCCATCCGAACCCTAACCTCCTCTCTAACCCTAGCCCTCAACATAAACCTAACCCTAGGTCCCATCCGAACCCTAATAGTCTCTCTAACCCTAGCCCTCAACATAACCCTAAACCTAGGTCCCATCCGAACCCTAACCGCCTTTCTAACCCTAGCCCCCTCATAACCCTAACCCTAGGTCCCACCCGAACCCTAACCGTCTCTCTAAACCTAGGCCTCAACATAACCCTAACCCTAGGTCCCATCCGAACCCTAACCGTCTCTCTACCCCTGCCCTCAACATAACCCTAACCCTAGGTCCCATCCGAACCCTAACCCTCTCTCTAACCCCTGCCCTCAACATAACCCTAACCCTAGGTCCCATCCGAAACCTAACCGCCTCTCTAACCCTGGCCCTCAACAGAACCCTAACCCTAGGTCCCATCCGAACCCTAATCGTCTCTCTAACCCTGGCCCTCAACATAACCCTAACCCTAGGTCCCATCCGAACCCTAACCCTCTCTCTAACCCCTGCCCTCAACATAACCCTAACCCTAGGTCCCATCCGAACCCTAACCCCCTCTCTAACCGTAGCCCTCAACATAACCCTAACCCTAGGTCCCATCCGAACCCTAACCGCCTCTCTAACCCTAGCCCTCAACATAACCCTAACCCTAGGTCCCATCCGAACCCTAACCGCCTGTCTAACCCTAGCCCTCAACATAACCCTAACCCTAGGTCCCATCCGATCCCTAACCGTCTCTCTAACCCTAGCCCTCAACATAACCCTAACCCTAGGTCCCATCCGAACCCTAACCCTCTCTCTAACCCCTGCCCTCAACATAACCCTAACCCTAGGTCCCATCCGAACCCTAACCGTCTCTCTAACCGTAGCCCTCAACATAACCCTAACCCTAGGTCCCATCTGAAACCTAACCGCCTCTCTAACCCTAGCCCTCAACATAACCCTAACCCTAGGTCCCATCCGAACCCTAACCGCCTCTCTAACCCTAGCCCTCAACATAACCCTAATCCTAGGTCCCATCCGAACCCTAACCTCCTCTCTAACACTAGCCCTCAACATAACCCTAACCCTAGGTCCCATCCGAACCCTAATAGTCTCTCTAACCCTAGCCCTCAACATAACCCTAACCCTAGGTCCCATCCGAACCCTAACCGCCTCTCTAACCCTGGCCCTCAACATAATCCTAACCCTAGGTCCTATCCGAACCCTAACCGCCTCTCTGACCCTGGCCCTCAACATAACCCTAACCCTAGGTCCCATCCGAACCCTAACCGTCTCGCTAACCCTGGCCCTCAACATAACCCTAACCCTAGGTCCCATCCGAACCCTAATCGTCTCTCTAACCCTGGCCCTCAACATAACCCTAACCCTAGGTCCCATCCGAAACCTAACCGCCTCTCTAACCCTGGCCCTCAACATAACCCTAACCCGAGGTCCCATCCGAACCGTAACCACCTCTCTAACCCTAGCCCTCAACATAACCCTAACCCTAGGTCCCATCCGAACTCTAACCGTCTCTCTAACCTTAGCCCTCAACATAACCCTAACCCTAGGTCCCATCCGAACCCTAACCGCCTCTCTAACCCTGGCCCTCAACATAACCCTAACCCGAGGTCCCATCCGAACCCTAACCACCTCTCTAACCCTAGCCCTCAACATAACCCTAACCCTAGGTCCCATCCGAACTCTAACCGTCTCTCTAACCCTAGCCCTCAACATAACCCTAACCCTAGGTCCCATCCGAACCCTAACCGCCTCTCTAACCCTAGCCCTCAACATAACCCTAACCCTAGGTCCCATCCGAACCCTAACAGTCTCTCTAACCCTAGCCCTCAACATAACCCTAACCCTGGGTCCTATCCGAACCCTAACCGCCTCTCTAACCCTGGCCCTCAACATAACCCTAACCCTAGGTCCCATCGGAACCCTAACCGCCTCTCTAACCCTCGCCCTCAACATAACCCTAACCCTAGGTACCATCCGAACCCTAACCGTCTCTCTAACCCTGGCCCTCAACATAACCCTAACCCTAGGTCCCATCCGAAACCTAACAGCCTCTCTAACCCTAGCCCTCCACATAAACCTAACCCTAGGTCCCATCCGAACCCTAACCGCCTCTCTAACCCTAGCCCTCAACATAACCGTAACCCTAGGTCCCATCCGAACTCTAACCGTCTCTCTAACCCTAGCCCTCAACATAACCCTAACCCTAGGTCCCGTCCGAACCCTAACCCTCTCTCTAACCCCTGCCCTCAACATAACCCTAACCCTAGGTCCCATCCGAACCCTAACCCCCTCTCTAACCGTAGCCCTCAACATAACCCTAACCCTAGGTCCCATCCGAACCCTAACCGCCTCTCTAACCCTAGCCCTCAACATAACCCTAACCCTAGGTCCCATCCGAACCCTAACCGCCTGTCTAACCCTAGCCCTCAACATAACCCTAACCCTAGGTCCCATCCGAACCCTAACCGTCTCTCTAACCCTAGCCCTCAACATAACCCTAACCCTAGGTCCCATCCGAACCCTAACCCTCTCTCTAACCCCTGCCCTCAACATAACCCTAACCCTAGGTCCCATCCGAACCCTAACCGTCTCTCTAACCGTAGCCCTCAACATAACCCTAACCCTAGGTCCCATCTGAAACCTAACCGCCTCTCTAACCCTAGCCCTCAACATAACCCTAACCCTAGGTCCCATCCGAACCCTAACCGCCTCTCTAACCCTAGCCCTCAACATAACCCTAATCCTAGGTCCCATCCGAACCCTAACCTCCTCTCTAACACTAGCCCTCAACATAACCCTAACCCTAGGTCCCATCCGAACCCTAATAGTCTCTCTAACCCTAGCCCTCAACATAACCCTAACCCTAGGTCCCATCCGAACCCTAACCGCCTCTCTAACCCTGGCCCTCAACATAATCCTAACCCTAGGTCCTATCCGAACCCTAACCGCCTCTCTGACCCTGGCCCTCAACATAACCCTAACCCTAGGTCCCATCCGAACCCTAACCGTCTCGCTAACCCTGGCCCTCAACATAACCCTAACCCTAGGTCCCATCCGAACCCTAATCGTCTCTCTAACCCTGGCCCTCAACATAACCGTAACCCTAGGTCCCATCCGAAACCTAACCGCCTCTCTAACCCTGGCCCTCAACATAACCCTAACCCGAGGTCCCATCCGAACCCTAACCACCTCTCTAACCCTAGCCCTCAACATAACCCTAACCCTAGGTCCCATCCGAACTCTAACCGTCTCTCTAACCCTAGCCCTCAACATAACCCTAACCCTAGGTCCCATCCGAACCCTAACCGCCTCTCTAACCCTAGCCCTCAACATAACCCTAACCCTAGGTCCCATCCGAACCCTAACAGTCTCTCTAACCCTAGCCCTCAACATAACCCTAACCCTAGGTCCCATCCGAACCCTAACCACCTCTCTAACCCTGGCCCTCAACATAATCCTAACCCTAGGTCCTATCCGAACCCTAACCGCCTCTCTGACCCTGGCCCTCAACATAACCCTAACCCTAGGTCCCATCCGAACCCTAACCGTCTCGCTAACCCTGGCCCTCAACATAACCCTAACCCTAGGTCCCATCCGAACCCTAATCGTCTCTCTAACCCTGGCCCTCAACATAACCGTAACCCTAGGTCCCATCCGAAACCTAACCGCCTCTCTAACCCTGGCCCTCAACATAACCCTAACCCGAGGTCCCATCCGAACCCTAACCACCTCTCTAACCCTAGCCCTCAACATAACCCTAACCCTAGGTCCCATCCGAACCCTAACCGCCTCTCTAACCCTAGCCCTCAACATAACCCTAACCCTAGGTCCCATCCGAACCCTAACAGTCTCTCTAACCCTAGCCCTCAACATAACCCTAACCCTAGGTCCCATCCGAACCCTAACCGCCTCTCTAACCCTAGCCCTCAACATAACCCTAACCCTAGGTCCCATCCGAACCCTAACCACCTCTCTAACCCTAGCGCTCAACATAACCCTAACCCTAGGTCCCATCCGAACACTAATAGTCTCTCTAACCCTAGCCCTCAACATAACCCTAACCCTAGGTCCCATCCGAACCCTAACCGCCTCTCTAACCCTAGCCCTCAACATAACTCTAACCCTAGGTGCCATCCGAACCCTAACCGCCTCTCTAACCCTAGCCCTCAACATAACCCTAACTCTAGGTCCCATCTGAACCCTAACCCTCTCTCTAACCCCTGCCCTCAACATAACCCTAACCCTAGGTCCCATCCGAACCCTAACCCTCTCTCTAACCCCTGCCCTCAACATAACCCTAACCCTAGGTCCCATCCGAACCCTAACCCCCTCTCTAACCGTAGCCCTCAACATAACCCTAACCCTAGGTCCCATCCGAACCCTAACCCTCTCTCTAACCCCTGCCCTCAACATAACCCTAACCCTAGGTCCCATCCGTACTCTAACCGTCTCTCTAACCCTAGCCCTCAACATAACCTTAACCCTAGGTCCCATCCGAACCCTAACCGTCTCTCTAACCCTGGCCCTCAACATAACCCTAACCCTAGGTCCCATCCGAAACCTAACCGCCTCTCTAACCCTAGCCCTCAACATAACCCTAACCCTATGTCCCATCCGAAACCTAACCGCCTCTCTAACCCTAGCCCTCAACATAACCCTAACCCTAGGTCCCATCCGAACCCTAACCGCCTCTCTAACCCTAGCCCTCAACATAACCCTAACCCTAGGTCCCATCCGAACCCTAACCTCCTCTCTAACCCTAGCCCTCAACATAACCCTAACCCTAGGTCCCATCCGAACCCTAATAGTCTCTCTAACCCTAGCCCTCAACATAACCCTAACCCTAGGTCCCATCCGAACCCTAATAGTCTCTCTAACCCTAGCTCTCAACATAACCCTAACCCTAGGTCACATCCGAACCCTAACCGCCTCTCTAACCCTAGCCCTCAACATAACCCTAAACCTAGGTCCCATCCGAACCCTAACCTCCTCTCTAACCCTAGCCCTCAACATAACCCTAACCCTAGGTCCCATCCGAACCCTAACCGCCTCTCTATCCTTGGCCCTCAACATAATCCTAACCCTAGGTCCTATCCGAACCCTAACCGCCTGTCTAACCCTGGCCCTCAACATAACCCTAACCCTAGGTCCCATCCGAACCCTAATAGTCTCTCTAACCCTAGCCCTCAACATAACCCTAACCCTAGGTCCCATCCGAACCCTAACCGCTTCTCTAACCCTAGCCCTCAACATAACCCTAACCCTAGGTCCCATCCGAACCCTAACCGTCTCTCTAACCCTAGCCCTCAACATAACCCTAACCCTAGGTCCCATCCGAACCCTAACCTCCTCTCTAACCCTAGCCCTCAACATAACCCTAACCCTAGGTCCCATCCGAACCCTAATAGTCTCTCTAACCCTAGCCCTCAACATAACACTAACCCTAGGTCCCATCCGAACCCTAACCGCCTCTCTAACCCTAGCCCTCAACATAACCCTAACCCTAGGTCCCATCTGAACCCTAACCCTCTCTCTAACCCCTGCCCTCAACATAACCCTAACCCTAGGTCCCATCTGAACCCTAACCCTCTCTCTCACCCTAGCCCTCAACATAACCCTAACCCTAGGTTCCATTCGAACCCTAACCGCATCTCTAACACTAGCCCTCAACATAACCCTAACACTAGGTCACATCCGAACCCTAACGGCCTCTATAACCCTAGCCCTCAACATAACCCTAACCCTAGGTCCCATCCGAACCCTAACCTCCTCTCTAACCCTAGCCCTCAACATAAACCTAACCCTAGGTCCCATCCGAACCCTAATAGTCTCTCTAACCCTAGCCCTCAACATAACCCTAAACCTAGGTCCCATCCGAACCCTAACCGCCTTTCTAACCCTAGCCCCCTCATAACCCTAACCCTAGGTCCCACCCGAACCCTAACCGTCTCTCTAAACCTAGGCCTCAACATAACCCTAACCCTAGGTCCCATCCGAACCCTAACCGTCTCTCTACCCCTGCCCTCAACATAACCCTAACCCTAGGTCCCATCCGAACCCTAACCCTCTCTCTAACCCCTGCCCTCAACATAACCCTAACCCTAGGTCCCATCCGAAACCTAACCGCCTCTCTAACCCTGGCCCTCAACAGAACCCTAACCCTAGGTCCCATCCGAACCCTAATCGTCTCTCTAACCCTGGCCCTCAACATAACCGTAACCCTAGGTCCCATCCGAAACCTAACCGCCTCTCTAACCCTGGCCCTCAACATAACCCTAACCCGAGGTCCCATCCGAACCCTAACCACCTCTCTAACCCTAGCCCTCAACATCACCCTAACCCTAGGTCCCATCCGAACTCTAACCGTCTCTCTAACCCTAGCCCTCAACATAACCCTAACCCTAGGTCCCATCCGAACCCTAACCGCCTCTCTAACCCTAGCCCTCAACATAACCCTAACCCTAGGTCCCATCCGAACCCTAACAGTCTCTCTAACCCTAGCCCTCAACATAACCCTAACCCTAGGTCCCATCCGAACCCTAACCGCCTCTCTAACCCTAGCCCTCAACATAACCCTAACCCTAGGTCCCATCCGAACCCTAACCACCTCTCTAACCCTAGCGCTCAACATAACCCTAACCCTAGGTCCCATCCGAACACTAATAGTCTCTCTAACCCTAGCCCTCAACATAACCCTAACCCTAGGTCCCATCCGAACCCTAACCGCCTCTCTAACCCTAGCCCTCAACATAACACTAACCCTAGGTCCCATCCGAACCCTAACCGTCTCTCTAACCCCAGCCCTCAACATAACTCTAACCCTAGGTGCCATCCGAACCCTAACCGCCTCTCTAACCCTAGCTCTCAACATAACCCTAACTCTAGGTCCCATCTGAACCCTAACCCTCTCTCTAACCCCTGCCCTCAACATAACCCTAACCCTAGGTCCCATCCGAACCCTAACCCTCTCTCTAACCCCTGCCCTCAACATAACCCTAACCCTAGGTCCCATCCGAACCCTAACCCCCTCTCTAACCGTAGCCCTCAACATAACCCTAACCCTAGGTCCCATCCGAACCCTAACCCTCTCTCTAACCCCTGCCCTCAACATAACCCTAACCCTAGGTCCCATCCGTACTCTAACCGTCTCTCTAACCCTAGCCCTCAACATAACCCTAACCCTAGGTCCCATCCGAACCCTAACCGTCTCTCTAACCCTGGCCCTCAACATAACCCTAACCCTAGGTCCCATCCGAAACCTAACCGCCTCTCTAACCCTAGCCCTCAACATAACCCTAACCCTATGTCCCATCCGAAACCTAACCGCCTCTCTAACCCTAGCCCTCAACATAACCCTAACCCTAGGTCCCATCCGAACCCTAACCGCCTCTCTAACCCTAGCCCTCAACATAACCCTAACCCTAGGTCCCATCCGAACCTTAACCTCCTCTCTAACCCTAGCCCTCAACATAACCCTAACCCTAGGTCCCATCCGAACCCTAATAGTCTCTCTAACCCTAGCCCTCAACATAACCCTAACCCTAGGTCCCATCCGAACCCTAATAGTCTCTCTAACCCTAGCCCTCAACATAACCCTAACCCTAGGTCACATCCGAACCCTAACCGCCTCTCTAACCCTAGCCCTCAACATAACCCTAAACCTAGGTCCCATCCGAACCCTAACCTCCTCTCTAAACCTAGCCCTCAACATAACCCTAACCCTAGGTCCCATCCGAACCCTAACCGCCTCTCTATCCTTGGCCCTCAACATAATCCTAACCCTAGGTCCTATCCGAACCCTAACCGCCTGTCTAACCCTGGCCCTCAACATAACCCTAACCCTAGGTCCCATCCGAACCCTAATAGTCTCTCTAACCCTAGCCCTCAACATAACCCTAACCCTAGGTCCCATCCGAACCCTAACCGCCTCTCTAACCCTAGCCCTCAACATAACCCTAACCCTAGGTCCCATCCGAACCCTAACCGTCTCTCTAACCCTAGCCCTCAACATAAACCTAACCCTAGGTCCCATCCGAACCCTAATAGTCTCTCTAACCCTAGCCCTCAACATAACCCTAAACCTAGGTCCCATCCGAACCCTAACCGCCTTTCTAACCCTAGCCCCCTCATAACCCTAACCCTAGGTCCCACCCGAACCCTAACCGTCTCTCTAAACCTAGGCCTCAACATAACCCTAACCCTAGGTCCCATCCGAACCCTAACCGTCTCTCTACCCCTGCCCTCAACATAACCCTAACCCTAGGTCCCATCCGAACCCTAACCCTCTCTCTAACCCCTGCCCTCAACATAACCCTAACCCTAGGTCCCATCCGAAACCTAACCGCCTCTCTAACCCTGGCCCTCAACATAACCCTAACCCTAGGTCCCATCCGAACCCTAATCGTCTCTCTAACCCTGGCCCTCAACATAACCGTAACCCTAGGTCCCATCCGAAACCTAACCGCCTCTCTAACCCTGGCCCTCAACATAACCCTAACCCGAGGTCCCATCCGAACCCTAACCACCTCTCTAACCCTAGCCCTCAACATAAACCTAACCCTAGGTCCCATCCGAACTCTAACCGTCTCTCTAACCCTAGCCCTCAACATAACCCTAACCCTAGGTCCCATCCGAACCCTAACCGCCTCTCTAACCCTAGCCCTCAACATAACCCTAACCCTAGGTCCCATCCGAACCCTAACAGTCTCTCTAACCCTAGCCCTCAACATAACCCTAACCCTAGGTCCCATCCGAACCCTAACCGCCTCTCTAACCCTAGCCCTCAACATAACCCTAACCCTAGGTCCCATCCGAACCCTAACCACCTCTCTAACCCTAGCGCTCAACATAACCCTAACCCTAGGTCCCATCCGAACACTAATAGTCTCTCTAACCCTAGCCCTCAACATAACCCTAACCCTAGGTCCCATCCGAACCCTAACCGCCTCTCTAACCCTAGCCCTCAACATAACACTAACCCTAGGTCCCATCCGAACCCTAACCGTCTCTCTAACCCCAGCCCTCAACATAACTCTAACCCTAGGTGCCATCCGAACCCTAACCGCCTCTCTAACCCTAGCTCTCAACATAACCCTAACTCTAGGTCCCATCTGAACCCTAACCCTCTCTCTAACCCCTGCCCTCAACATAACCCTAACCCTAGGTCCCATCCGAACCCTAACCCTCTCTCTAACCCCTGCCCTCAACATAACCCTAACCCTAGGTCCCATCCGAACCCTAACCCCCTCTCTAACCGTAGCCCTCAACATAACCCTAACCCTAGGTCCCATCCGAACCCTAACCCTCTCTCTAACCCCTGCCCTCAACATAACCCTAACCCTAGGTCCCATCCGTACTCTAACCGTCTCTCTAACCCTAGCCCTCAACATAACCCTAACCCTAGGTCCCATCCGAACCCTAACCGTCTCTCTAACCCTGGCCCTCAACATAACCCTAACCCTAGGTCCCATCCGAAACCTAACCGCCTCTCTAACCCTAGCCCTCAACATAACCCTAACCCTATGTCCCATCCGAAACCTAACCGCCTCTCTAACCCTAGCCCTCAACATAACCCTAACCCTAGGTCCCATCCGAACCCTAACCGCCTCTCTAACCCTAGCCCTCAACATAACCCTAACCCTAGGTCCCATCCGAACCTTAACCTCCTCTCTAACCCTAGCCCTCAACATAACCCTAACCCTAGGTCCCATCCGAACCCTAATAGTCTCTCTAACCCTAGCCCTCAACATAACCCTAACCCTAGGTCCCATCCGAACCCTAATAGTCTCTCTAAACCTAGCCCTCAACATAACCCTAACCCTAGGTCACATCCGAACCCTAACCGCCTCTCTAACCCTAGCCCTCAACATAACCCTAAACCTAGGTCCCATCCGAACCCTAACCTCCTCTCTAAACCTAGCCCTCAACATAACCCTAACCCTAGGTCCCATCCGAACCCTAACCGCCTCTCTATCCTTGGCCCTCAACATAATCCTAACCCTAGGTCCTATCCGAACCCTAACCGCCTGTCTAACCCTGGCCCTCAACATAACCCTAACCCTAGGTCCCATCCGAACCCTAATAGTCTCTCTAACCCTAGCCCTCAACATAACCCTAACCCTAGGTCCCATCCGAACCCTAACCGCCTCTCTAACCCTAGCCCTCAACATAACCCTAACCCTAGGTCCCATCCGAACCCTAACCGTCTCTCTAACCCTAGCCCTCAACATAACCCTAACCCTAGGTCCCATCCGAACCCTAACCTCCTCTCTAACCCTAGCCCTCAACATAACCCTAACCCTAGGTCCCATCCGAACCCTAATAGTCTCTCTAACCCTAGCCCTCAACATAACACTAACCCTAGGTCCCATCCGAACCCTAACCGCCTCTCTAACCCTAGCCCTCAACATAACCCTAACCCTAGGTCCCATCTGAACCCTAACCCTCTCTCTAACCCCTGCCCTCAACATAACCCTAACCCTAGGTCCCATCTGAACCCTAACCCTCTCTCTCACCCTAGCCCTCAACATAACCCTAACCCTAGGTTCCATTCGAACCCTAACCGCATCTCTAACACTAGCCCTCAACATAACCCTAACACTAGGTCACATCCGAACCCTAACGGCCTCTATAACCCTAGCCCTCAACATAACCCTAACCCTAGGTCCCATCCGAACCCTAACCTCCTCTCTAACCCTAGCCCTCAACATAAACCTAACCCTAGGTCCCATCCGAACCCTAATAGTCTCTCTAACCCTAGCCCTCAACATAACCCTAAACCTAGGTCCCATCCGAACCCTAACCGCCTTTCTAACCCTAGCCCCCTCATAACCCTAACCCTAGGTCCCATCCGAACCCTAACCGTCTCTCTAACCCTAGGCCTCAACATAACCCTAACCCTAGGTCCCATCCGAACCCTAACCGTCTCTCTACCCCTGCCCTCAACATAACCCTAACCCTAGGTCCCATCCGAACCCTAACCCTCTCTCTAACCCCTGCCCTCAACATAACCCTAACCCTAGGTCCCATCCGAAACCTAACCGCCTCTCTAACCCTAGCCCTCAACATAACCCAAATCCTAGGTCCCATCCGAACCCTAACCGCCTCTCTAACCCTAGCCCTCAACATAACCCTAACCCTAGGTCCCATCCGAACCCTAACCGCCTCTCTAACCCTAGCCCTCAACATAACCCTAACCCTAGTTCCCATCCGAACTCTAACCGTCTCTCTAACCCTAGCCCTCAACATAACCCTAACCCTAGGTCCCATCCGAACCCTAACCCTCTCTCTAACACCTGCCCTCAACATAACCCTAACCCTAGGTCCCATCCGAACCCTAACCCCCTCTCTAACCGTAGCCCTCAACATAACCCTAACCCTAGGTCCCATCCGAACCCTAACCGCCTCTCTAACCCTAGCCCTCAACATAACCCTAACCCTAGGTCCCATCCGAACCCTAACCGCCTCTCTAACCCTAGCCCTCAACATAACCCTAACCCTAGGTCCCATCCGAACCCTAACCTCCTCTCTAACCCTAGCCCTCAACATAACCCTAACCCTAGGTCCCATCCGAACCCTAACCGCCTCTCTAACCCTAGCCCTCAACATAACCCTAACCCTAGGTCCCATCCGAACCCTAACCTCCTCTCTAATCCTAGCCCTCAACATAACCCTAACCCTAGGTCCCATCCGAACCCTAACCGCCTCTCTAACCCTAGCCCTCAACATAACCCTAACCCTAGGTCCCATCCGAACCCTAACCTCCTCTCTAATCCTAGCCCTCAACATAACCCTAACCCTAGGTCCCATCCGAACCCTAACCTCCTCTCTAACCCTAGCCCTCAACATAACCCTAACCCTAGGTCCCATCCGAACCCTAACCGCCTCTCTAACCCTAGCCCTCAACATAACCCTAACCCTAGGTCCCATCCGAACCCTAACCTCCTCTCTAACCCTAGCCCTCAACATAACCCTAACCCTAGGTCCCATCCGAACCCTAACCTCCTCTCTAACCCTAGCCCTCAACATAACCCTAACCCTAGGTCCCATCCGAACCATAACCACCTCTCTAACCCTAGCCCTCAACATAACCCTAACCCTAGGTCCCATCCGAACCCTAACCGCCTCTCTAACCCTAGCCCTCAACATAACCCTAACCCTAGGTCCCATCCGAACCCTTACCGTCTCTCTAACCCTAGCCCTCAACATAACCCTAACCCTAGGTCCCATCCGAACCCTAACCCTCTCTCTAACACCTGCCCTCAAAATAACCCTAACCCTAGGTCCCATCCGAACCCTAACCGCCTCTCTAACCCTAGCCCTCAACATAACCCTAACCCTAGGTCCCATCCGAACCCTAACCGCCTCTCTAACCCTAGCCCTCAACATAACCCTAACCCTAGGTCCCATCCGAACCCTAACCTCCTCTCTAACCCTAGTCCTCAACATAACCCTAACCCTAGGTCCCATCCGAACCCTAACCGCCTCTCTAACCCTAGCCCTCAACATAACCCTAACCCTAGGTCCCATCCGAACCCTAACCGCCTCTCTAACCCTAGCCCTCAACATAACCCTAACCCTAGGTCCCATCCGAACCCTAACCGCCTCTCTAACCCTAGCCCTCAACATAACCCTAACCCTAGGTCCCATCCGAACCCTAACCGCCTCTCTAACCCTAGCCCTCAACATAACCCTAACCCTAGGTCCCATCCGAACCCTAACCTCCTCTCTAACCCTAGCCCTCAACATAACCCTAACCCTAGGTCCCATCCGAACCCTAACCTCCTCTCTAACCCTAGCCCTCAACATAACCCTAACCCTAGGTCCCATCCGAACCCTAACCGCCTCTCTAACCCTAGCCCTCAACATAACCCTAACCCTAGGTCCCATCCGAACCCTAACCTCCTCTCTAACCCTAGCCCTCAACATAACCCTAACCCTAGGTCCCATCCGAACCCTAATAGTCTCTCTAACCCTAGCCCTCAACATAACCCTAACCCTAGGTCCCATCCGAACCCTAACCGCCTCTCTAACCCTAGCCCTCAACATAACCCTAACCCTAGGTCCCATCCGAACCCTAACCGCCTCTCTAACCCTAGCCCTCAACATAACCCTAACCCTAGGTCCCATCCGAACTCTAACCGTCTCTCTAACCCTAGCCCTCAACATAACCCTAACCCTAGGTCCCATCCGAACCCTAACCCTCTCTCTAACACCTGCCCTCAACATAACCCTAACCCTAGGTCCCATCCGAACCCTAACCCCCTCTCTAACCGTAGCCCTCAACATAACCCTAACCCTAGGTCCCATTCGAACCCTAACCGCCTCTCTAACCCTAGCCCTCAACATAACCCTAACCCTAGGTCCCATCCGAACCCTAACCGCCTCTCTAACCCTAGCCCTCAACATAACCCTAACCCTAGGTCCCATCCGAACCCTAACCTCCTCTCTAACCCTAGCCCTCAACATAACCCTAACCCTAGGTGCCATCCGAACCCTAACCTCCTCTCTAACCCTAGCCCTCAACATAACCCTAACCCTAGGTCCCATCCGAACCCTAACCGCCTCTCTAACCCTAGCCCTCAACATAACCCTAACCCTAGGTCCCATCCGAACCCTAACCTCCTCTCTAACCCTAGCCCTCAACATAACCCTAACCCTAGGTCCCATCCGAACCCTAATAGTCTCTCTAACCCTAGGCCTCAACATAACCCTAACCCTAGGTCCCATCCGAACCCTAACCGCCTCTCTAACCCTAGCCCTCAACATAACCCTAACCCTAGGTCCCATCCGAACCCTAACCGCCTCTCTAACCCTAGCCCTCAACATAACCCTAACCCTAGGTCCCATCCGAACCCTAACCCTCTCTCTAACACCTGCCCTCAACATAACCCTAACCCTAGGTCCCATCCGAACCCTAACCCCCTCTCTAACCGTAGCCCTCAACATAACCCTAACCCTAGGTCCCATCCGAACCCTAACCGTCTCTCTACCCCTGCCCTCAACATAACCCTAACCCTAGGTCCCATCCGAACCCTAACCCCCTCTCTAACCGTAGCCCTCAACATAACCCTAACCCTAGGTCCCATCCGAACCCTAACCGCCTCTCTAACCCTAGCCCTCAACATAACCCTAACCCTAGGTCCCATCCGAACCCTAACCGCCTCTCTAACCCTAGCCCTCAACATAACCTTAACCCTAGGTCCCATCCGAACCCTAACCTCCTCTCTAAATCTAGCCCTCAACATAACCCTAACCCTAGGTCCCATCCGAACCCTAATAGTCTCTCTAACCCTAGCCCTCAACATAACACTAACCCTAGGTCCCATCCGAACCCTAACCGCCTCTCTAACCCTAGCCCTCAACATAACCCTAACCCTAGGTCCCATCTGAACCCTAACCCTCTCTCTAACCCCTGCCCTCAACATAACCCTAACCCTAGGTCCCATCTGAACCCTAACCCTCTCTCTCACCCTAGCCCTCAACATAACCCTAACCCTAGGTTCCATTCGAACCCTAACCGCATCTCTAACACTAGCCCTCAACATAACCCTAACACTAGGTCACATCCGAACCCTAACGGCCTCTATAACCCTAGCCCTCAACATAACCCTAACCCTAGGTCCCATCCGAACCCTAACCTCCTCTCTAACCCTAGCCCTCAACATAACCCTAACCCTAGGTCCCATCCGAACCCTAATAGTCTCTCTAACCCTAGCCCTCAACATAACCCTAAACCTAGGTCCCATCCGAACCCTAACCGCCTTTCTAACCCTAGCCCCCTCATAACCCTAACCCTAGGTCCCATCCGAACCCTAACCGTCTCTCTAACCCTAGGCCTCAACATAACCCTAACCCTAGGTCCCATCCGAACCCTAACCGTCTCTCTACCCCTGCCCTCAACATAACCCTAACCCTAGGTCCCATCCGAACCCTAACCCTCTCTCTAACCCCTGCCCTCAACATAACCCTAACCCTAGGTCCCATCCGAAACCTAACCGCCTCTCTAACCCTAGCCCTCAACATAACCCAAATCCTAGGTCCCATCCGAACCCTAACCGCCTCTCTAACCCTAGCCCTCAACATAACCCTAACCCTAGGTCCCATCCGAACCCTAACCGCCTCTCTAACCCTAGCCCCCAACATAACCCTAACCCTAGTTCCCATCCGAACTCTAACCGTCTCTCTAACCCTAGCCCTCAACATAACCCTAACCCTAGGTCCCATCCGAACCCTAACCCTCTCTCTAACACCTGCCCTCAACATAACCCTAACCCTAGGTCCCATCCGAACCCTAACCCCCTCTCTAACCGTAGCCCTCAACATAACCCTAACCCTAGGTCCCATCCGAACCCTAACCGCCTCTCTAACCCTAGCCCTCAACATAACCCTAACCCTAGGTCCCATCCGAACCCTAACCGCCTCTCTAACCCTAGCCCTCAACATAACCCTAACCCTAGGTCCCATCCGAACCCTAACCTCCTCTCTAACCCTAGCCCTCAACATAACCCTAACCCTAGGTCCCATCCGAACCCTAACCTCCTCTCTAACCCTAGCCCTCAACGTAACCCTAACCCTAGGTCCCATCCGAACCCTAACCGCCTCTCTAACCCTAGCCCTCAACATAACCCTAACCCTAGGTCCCATCCGAACCCTAACCTCCTCTCTAACCCTAGCCCTCAACATAACCCTAACCCTAGGTCCCATCCGAACCCTAACCGCCTCTCTAACCCTAGCCCTCAACATAACCCTAACCCTAGGTCCCATCCGAACCCTAACCTCCTCTCTAACCCTAGCCCTCAACATAACCCTAACCCTAGGTCCCATCCGAACCCTAACCTCCTCTCTAACCCTAGCCCTCAACATAACCCTAACCCTAGGTCCCATCCGAACCCTAACCGCCTCTCTAACCCTAGCCCTCAACATAACCCTAACCCTAGGTCCCATCCGAACCCTAACCTCCTCTCTAACCCTAGCCCTCAACATAACCCTAACCCTAGGTCCCATCCGAACCCTAACCGCCTCTCTAACCCTAGCCCTCAACATAACCCTAACCCTAGGTCCCATCCGAACCCTAACCGCCTCTCTAACCCTAGCCCTCAACATAACCCTAACCCTAGGTCCCATCCGAACCCTAACCTCCTCTCTAACCCTAGTCCTCAACATAACCCTAACCCTAGGTCCCATCCGAACCCTAACCGCCTCTCTAACCCTAGCCCTCAACATAACCCTAACCCTAGGTCCCATCCGAACCCTAACCGCCTCTCTAACCCTAGCCCTCAACATAACCCTAACCCTAGGTCCCATCCGAACCCTAACCTCCTCTCTAACCCTAGCCCTCAACATAACCCTAACCCTAGGTCCCATCCGAACCCTAACCTCCTCTCTAACCCTAGCCCTCAACATAACCCTAACCCTAGGTCCCATCCGAACCATAACCGCCTCTCTAACCCTAGCCCTCAACATAACCCTAACCCTAGGTCCCATCCGAACCCTAACCGCCTCTCTAACCCTAGCCCTCAACATAACCCTAACCCTAGGTCCCATCCGAACTCTTACCGTCTCTCTAACCCTAGCCCTCAACATAACCCTAACCCTAGGTCCCATCCGAACCCTAACCCTCTCTCTAACACCTGCCCTCAACATAACCCTAACCCTAGGTCCCATCCGAACCCTAACCCCCTCTCTAACCCTAGCCCTCAACATAACCCTAACCCTAGGTCCCATCCGAACCCTAACCGTCTCTCTACCCCTGCCCTCAACATAACCCTAACCCTAGGTCCCATCCGAACCCTAAGCCCCTCTCTAACCGTAGCCCTCAACATAACCCTAACCCTAGGTCCCATCCGAACCCTAACCGCCTCTCTAACCCTAGCCCTCAACATAACCCTAACCCTAGGTCCCATCCGAACCCTAACCGCCTCTCTAACCCTAGCCCTCAACATAACCCTAACCCTAGGTCCCATCCGAACCCTAACCTCCTCTTTAACCCTAGCCCTCAACATAACCCTAACCCTAGGTCCCATCCGAACCCTAATAGTCTCTCTAACCCTAGCCCTCAACATAACCCTAACCCTAGGTCCCATCCGAACCCTAACCGCCTCTCTAACCCTAGCCCTCAACATAACGCTAACCCTAGGTCCCATCTGAACCCTAACCCTCTCTCTAACCCCTGCCCTCAACATAACCCTAACCCTAGGTCCCATCTGAACCCTAACCCTCTCTCTCACCCTAGCCCTCAACATAACCCTAACCCTAGGTTCCATTCGAACCCTAACCGCATCTCTAACACTAGCCCTCAACATAACCCTAACCCTAGGTCCCATCCGAACCCTAACCGCCTCTCTAACCCTAGCCCTCAACATAACCCTAACCCTAGGTCCCATCCGAACCCTAACCTCCTCTCTAACCCTAGCCCTCAACATAACCCTAACCCTAGGTCCCATCCGAACCCTAACCGCCTCTCTAACCCTAGCCCTCAACATAACCCTAACCCTAGGTCCCATCCGAACCCTAACCGCCTCTCTAACCCTAGCCCTCAACATAACCCTAACCCTAGGTCCCATCCGAACCCTAACCTCCTCTCTAACCCTAGTCCTCAACATAACCCTAACCCTAGGTCCCATCCGAACCCTAACCGCCTCTCTAACCCTAGCCCTCAACATAACCCTAACCCTAGGTCCCATCCGAACCCTAACCGCCTCTCTAACCCTAGCCCTCAACATAACCCTAACCCTAGGTCCCATCCGAACCCTAACCGCCTCTCTAACCCTAGCCCTCAACATAACCCTAACCCTAGGTCCCATCCGAACCCTAACCGTCTCTCTACCCCTGCCCTCAACATAACCCTAACCCTAGGTCCCATCCGAACCCTAAGCCCCTCTCTAACCGTAGCCCTCAACATAACCCTAACCCTAGGTCCCATCCGAACCCTAACCGCCTCTCTAACCCTAGCCCTCAACATAACCCTAACCCTAGGTCCCATCCGAACCCTAACCGCCTCTCTAACCCTAGCCCTCAACATAACCCTAACCCTAGGTCCCATCCGAACCCTAACCTCCTCTTTAACCCTAGCCCTCAACATAACCCTAACCCTAGGTCCCATCCGAACCCTAATAGTCTCTCTAACCCTAGCCCTCAACATAACCCTAACCCTAGGTCCCATCCGAACCCTAACCGCCTCTCTAACCCTAGCCCTCAACATAACGCTAACCCTAGGTCCCATCTGAACCCTAACCCTCTCTCTAACCCCTGCCCTCAACATAACCCTAACCCTAGGTCCCATCTGAACCCTAACCCTCTCTCTCACCCTAGCCCTCAACATAACCCTAACCCTAGGTTCCATTCGAACCCTAACCGCATCTCTAACACTAGCCCTCAACATAACCCTAACCCTAGGTCCCATCCGAACCCTAACCGCCTCTCTAACCCTAGCCCTCAACATAACCCTAACCCTAGGTCCCATCCGAACCCTAACCTCCTCTCTAACCCTAGCCCTCAACATAACCCTAACCCTAGGTCCCATCCGAACCCTAACCGCCTCTCTAACCCTAGCCCTCAACATAACCCTAACCCTAGGTCCCATCCGAACCCTAACCGCCTCTCTAACCCTAGCCCTCAACATAACCCTAACCCTAGGTCCCATCCGAACCCTAACCTCCTCTCTAACCCTAGCCCTCAACATAACCCTAACCCTAGGTCCCATCCGAACCCTAACCTCCTCTCTAACCCTAGCCCTCAACATAACCCTAACCCTAGGTCCCATCCGAACCATAACCGCCTCTCTAACCCTAGCCCTCAACATAACCCTAACCCTAGGTCCCATCCGAACCCTAACCGCCTCTCTAACCCTAGCCCTCAACATAACCCTAACCCTAGGTCCCATCCGAACTCTTACCGTCTCTCTAACCCTAGCCCTCAACATAACCCTAACCCTAGGTCCCATCCGAACCCTAACCCTCTCTCTAACACCTGCCCTCAACATAACCCTAACCCTAGGTCCCATCCGAACCCTAACCCCCTCTCTAACCCTAGCCCTCAACATAACCCTAACCCTAGGTCCCATCCGAACCCTAACCGTCTCTCTACCCCTGCCCTCAACATAACCCTAACCCTAGGTCCCATCCGAACCCTAAGCCCCTCTCTAACCGTAGCCCTCAACATAACCCTAACCCTAGGTCCCATCCGAACCCTAACCGCCTCTCTAACCCTAGCCCTCAACATAACCCTAACCCTAGGTCCCATCCGAACCCTAACCGCCTCTCTAACCCTAGCCCTCAACATAACCCTAACCCTAGGTCCCATCCGAACCCTAACCTCCTCTTTAACCCTAGCCCTCAACATAACCCTAACCCTAGGTCCCATCCGAACCCTAATAGTCTCTCTAACCCTAGCCCTCAACATAACCCTAACCCTAGGTCCCATCCGAACCCTAACCGCCTCTCTAACCCTAGCCCTCAACATAACGCTAACCCTAGGTCCCATCTGAACCCTAACCCTCTCTCTAACCCCTGCCCTCAACATAACCCTAACCCTAGGTCCCATCTGAACCCTAACCCTCTCTCTCACCCTAGCCCTCAACATAACCCTAACCCTAGGTTCCATTCGAACCCTAACCGCATCTCTAACACTAGCCCTCAACATAACCCTAACACTAGGTCACATCCGAACCCTAACCGCCTCTATAACCCTAGCCCTCAACATAACCCTAACCCTAGGTCCCATCCGAACCCTAACCTCCTCTCTAACCCTAGCCCTCAACATAACCCTAACCCTAGGTCCCATCCGAACCCTAATAGTCTCTCTAACCCTAGCCCTCAACATAACCCTAAACCTAGGTCCCATCCGAACCCTAACCGCCTTTCTAACCCTAGCCCCCTCATAACCCTAACCCTGGGTCCCATCCGAACCCTAACCGTCTCTCTAACCCTAGCCCTCAACATAACCCTAACCCTAGGTCCCATCCGAACCCTAACCGTCTCTCTACCCCTGCCCTCAACATAACCCTAACCCTAGGTCCCATGCGAACCCTAACCCTCTCTCTAACCCCTGCCCTCAACATAACCCTAACCCTCGGTCCCATCCGAAACCTAACCGCCACTCTAACCCTAGCCCTCAACATAACCCAAACCCTAGGTCCCATCCGAACCCTAACCGCCTCTCTAACCCTAGCCCTCAACATAACCCTAACCCTAGGTCCCATCCGAACCCTAACCGCCTCTCTAACCCTAGCCCTCAACATAACCCTAACCCTAGGTCCCATCCGAACTCTAACCGTCTCTCTAACCCTAGCCCTCAACATAACCCTAACCCTAGGTCCCATCCGAACCCTAACCCTCTCTCTAACACCTGCCCTCAACATAACCCTAACCCTAGGTCCCATCCGAACCCTAACCCCCTCTATAACCGTAGCCCTCAACATAACCCTTACCCTAGGTCCCATCCGAAGCCTAACCGCCTCTCTAACCCTAGCCCTCAACATAACCCTAACCCTAGGTCCCATCCGAACCCTAACCGCCTCTCTAAACCTAGCCCTCAACATAACCCTAACCCTAGGTCCCATCCGAACCCTAACCTCCTCTCTAACCCTAGCCCTCAACATAACCCTAACCCTAGGTCCCATCCGAACCCTAACCTCCTCTCTAACCCTAGCCCTCAACATAACCCTAACCCTAGGTCCCATCCGAACCCTAACCGCCTCTCTAACCCTAGCCCTCAACATAACCCTAACCCTAGGTCCCATCCGAACCCTAACCTCCTCTCTAACCCTAGCCCTCAACATAACCCTAACCCTAGGTCCCATCCGAACCCTAATAGTCTGTCTAACCCTAGCCCTCAACATAACCCTAACCCTAGGTCCCATCCGAACCCTAACCGCCTCTCTAACCCTAGCCCTCAACATAACCCTAACCCTAGGTCCCATCCGAACCCTAACCGTCTCTCTAACCCTAGCCCTCAACATAACCCTAACCCTAGGTCCCATCCGAACTCTAACCGTCTCTCTAACCCTAGCCCTCAACATAACCCTAACCCTAGGTCCCATCCGAACCCTAACCCTCTCTCTAACACCTGCCCTCAACATAACCCTAACCCTAGGTCCCATCCGAACCCTAACCGCCTCTCTAACCCTAGCCCTCAACATAACACTAACCCTAGGTCCCATCCGAACCCTAACCGCCTCTCTAACCCTAGCCCTCAACATAACCCTAACCCTAGGTCCCATCCGAACCCTAACCTCCTCTCTAACCCTAGCCCTCAACATAACCCTAACCCTAGGTCCCATCCGAACCATAACCGCCTCTCTAACCCTAGCCCTCAACATAACCCTAACCCTAGGTCCCATCCGAACCCTAACCTCCTCTCTAACCCTAGTCCTCAACATAACCCTAACCCTAGGTCCCATCCGAACCCTAACCGCCTCTCTAACCCTAGCCCTCAACATAACCCTAACCCTAGGTCCCATCCGAACCCTAACCGCCTCTCTAACCCTAGCCCTCAACATAACCCTAACCCTAGGTCCCATCCGAACCCTAACCTCCTCTCTAACCCTAGCCCTCAACATAACCCTAACCCTAGGTCCCATCCGAACCCTAACCTCCTCTCTAACCGTAGCCCTCAACATAACCCTAACCCTAGGTCCCATCCGTACCCTAACCGCCTCTCTAACCCTAGCCCTCAACATAACCCTAACCCTAGGTCCCATCCGAACCCTAACCTCCTCTCTAACCCTAGCCCTCAACATAACCCTAACCCTAGTTCCCATCCGAACTCTAACCGTCTCTCTAACCCTAGCCCTCAACATAACCCTAACCCTAGGTCCCATCCGAACCCTAACCCTCTCTCTAACACCTGCCCTCAACATAACCCTAACCCTAGGTCCCATCCGAACCCTAACCCCCTCTCTAACCGTAGCCCTCAACATAACCCTAACCCTAGGTCCCATCCGAACCCTAACCGCCTCTCTAACCCTAGCCCTCAACATAACCCTAACCCTAGGTCCCATCCGAACCCTAACCGCCTCTCTAACCCTAGCCCTCAACATAACCCTAACCCTAGGTCCCATCCGAACCCTAACCTCCTCTCTAACCCTAGCCCTCAACATAACCCTAACCCTAGGTCCCATCCGAACCCTAACCTCCTCTCTAACCCTAGCCCTCAACATAACCCCAACCCTAGGTCCCATCCGAACCCTAACCGCCTCTCTAACCCTAGCCCTCAACATAACCCTAACCCTAGGTCCCATCCGAACCCTAACCTCCTCTCTAACCCTAGCCCTCAACATAACCCTAACCCTAGGTCCCATCTGAACCCTAACCGCCTCTCTAACCCTAGCCCTCAACATAACCCTAACCCTAGGTCCCATCCGAACCCTAACCTCCTCTCTAACCCTAGCCCTCAACATAACCCTAACCCTAGGTCCCATCCGAACCCTAACCTCCTCTCTAACCCTAGCCCTCAACATAACCCTAACCCTAGGTCCCATCCGAACCCTAACCGCCTCTCTAACCCTAGCCCTCAACATAACCCTAACCCTAGGTCCCATCCGAACCCTAACCTCCTCTCTAACCCTAGCCCTCAACATAACCCTAACCCTAGGTCCCATCCGAACCCTAACCGCCTCTCTAACCCTAGCCCTCAACATAACCCTAACCCTAGGTCCCATCCGAACCCTAACCGCCTCTCTAACCCTAGCCCTCAACATAACCCTAACCCTAGGTCCCATCCGAACCCTAACCTCCTCTCTAACCCTAGTCCTCAACATAACCCTAACCCTAGGTCCCATCCGAACCCTAACCGCCTCTCTAACCCTAGCCCTCAACATAACCCTAACCCTAGGTCCCATCCGAACCCTAACCGCCTCTCTAACCCTAGCCCTCAACATAACCCTAACCCTAGGTCCCATCCGAACCCTAACCTCCTCTCTAACCCTAGCCCTCAACATAACCCTAACCCTAGGTCCCATCCGAACCCTAACCTCCTCTCTAACCCTAGCCCTCAACATAACCCTAACCCTAGGTCCCATCCGAACCATAACCGCCTCTCTAACCCTAGCCCTCAACATAACCCTAACCCTAGGTCCCATCCGAACCCTAACCGCCTCTCTAACCCTAGCCCTCAACATAACCCTAACCCTAGGTCCCATCCGAACTCTTACCGTCTCTCTAACCCTAGCCCTCAACATAACCCTAACCCTAGGTCCCATCCGAACCCTAACCCTCTCTCTAACACCTGCCCTCAACATAACCCTAACCCTAGGTCCCATCCGAACCCTAACCCCCTCTCTAACCCTAGCCCTCAACATAACCCTAACCCTAGGTCCCATCCGAACCCTAACCGTCTCTCTACCCCTGCCCTCAACATAACCCTAACCCTAGGTCCCATCCGAACCCTAAGCCCCTCTCTAACCGTAGCCCTCAACATAACCCTAACCCTAGGTCCCATCCGAACCCTAACCGCCTCTCTAACCCTAGCCCTCAACATAACCCTAACCCTAGGTCCCATCCGAACCCTAACCGCCTCTCTAACCCTAGCCCTCAACATAACCCTAACCCTAGGTCCCATCCGAACCCTAACCTCCTCTTTAACCATAGCCCTCAACATAACCCTAACCCTAGGTCCCATCCGAACCCTAATAGTCTCTCTAACCCTAGCCCTCAACATAACCCTAACCCTAGGTCCCATCCGAACCCTAACCGCCTCTCTAACCCTAGCCCTCAACATAACCCTAACCCTAGGTCCCATCTGAACCCTAACCCTCTCTCTAACCCCTGCCCTCAACATAACCCTAACCCTAGGTCCCATCTGAACCCTAACCCTCTCTCTCACCCTAGCCCTCAACATAACCCTAACCCTAGGTTCCATTTGAACCCTAACCGCATCTCTAACACTAGCCCTCAACATAACCCTAACACTAGGTCACATCCGAACCCTAACCGCCTCTATAACCCTAGCCCTCAACATAACCCTAACCCTAGGTCCCATCCGAACCCTAACCTCCTCTCTAACCCTAGCCCTCAACATAACCCTAACCCTAGGTCCCATCCGAACCCTAATAGTCTCTCTAACCCTAGCCCTCAACATAACCCTAAACCTAGGTCCCATCCGAACCCTAACCGCCTTTCTAACCCTAGCCCCCTCATAACCCTAACCCTGGGTCCCATCCGAACCCTAACCGTCTCTCTAACCCTAGCCCTCAACATAACCCTAACCCTAGGTCCCATCCGAACCCTAACCGTCTCTCTACCCCTGCCCTCAACATAACCCTAACCCTAGGTCCCATGCGAACCCTAACCCTCTCTCTAACCCCTGCCCTCAACATAACCCTAACCCTAGGTCCCATCCGAAACCTAACCGCCACTCTAACCCTAGCCCTCAACATAACCCAAACCCTAGGTCCCATCCGAACCCTAACCGCCTCTCTAACCCTAGCCCTCAACATAACCCTAACCCTAGGTCCCATCCGAACCCTAACCGCCTCTCTAACCCTAGCCCTCAACATAACCCTAACCCTAGGTCCCATCCGAACTCTAACCGTCTCTCTAACCCTAGCCCTCAACATAACCCTAACCCTAGGTCCCATCCGAACCCTAACCCTCTCTCTAACACCTGCCCTCAACATAACCCTAACCCTAGGTCCCATCCGAACCCTAACCCCCTCTATAACCGTAGCCCTCAACATAACCCTTACCCTAGGTCCCATCCGAACCCTAACCGCCTCTCTAAACCTAGCCCTCAACATAACCCTAACCCTAGGTCCCATCCGAACCCTAACCTCCTCTCTAACCCTAGCCCTCAACATAACCCTAACCCTAGGTCCCATCCGAACCCTAACCTCCTCTCTAACCCTAGCCCTCAACATAACCCTAACCCTAGGTCCCATCCGAACCCTAACCGCCTCTCTAACCCTAGCCCTCAACATAACCCTAACCCTAGGTCCCATCCGAACCCTAACCTCCTCTCTAACCCTAGCCCTCAACATAACCCTAACCCTAGGTCCCATCCGAACCCTAATAGTCTCTCTAACCCTAGCCCTCAACATAACCCTAACCCTAGGTCCCATCCGAACCCTAACCGCCTCTCTAACCCTAGCCCTCAACATAACCCTAACCCTAGGTCCCATCCGAACCCTAACCGTCTCTCTAACCCTAGCCCTCAACATAACCCTAACCCTAGGTCCCATCCGAACTCTAACCGTCTCTCTAACCCTAGCCCTCAACATAACCCTAACCCTAGGTCCCATCCGAACCCTAACCCTCTCTCTAACACCTGCCCTCAACATAACCCTAACCCTAGGTCCCATCCGAACCCTAACCGCCTCTCTAACCCTAGCCCTCAACATAACACTAACCCTAGGTCCCATCCGAACCCTAACCGCCTCTCTAACCCTAGCCCTCAACATAACCCTAACCCTAGGTCCCATCCGAACCCTAACCTCCTCTCTAACCCTAGCCCTCAACATAACCCTAACCCTAGGTCCCATCCGAACCATAACCGCCTCTCTAACCCTAGCCCTCAACATAACCCTAACCCAAGGTCCCATCCGAACCCTAACCTCCTCTCTAACCCTAGTCCTCAACATAACCCTAACCCTAGGTCCCATCCGAACCCTAACCGCCTCTCTAACCCTAGCCCTCAACATAACCCTAACCCTAGGTCCCATCCGAACCCTAACCTCCTCTCTAACCCTAGCCCTCAACATAACCCTAACCCTAGGTCCCATCCGAACCCTAATAGTCTCTCTAACCCTAGCCCTCAACATAACCCTAACCCTAGGTCCCATCCGAACCCTAACTGCCTCTCTAACCCTAGCCCTCAACATAACCCTAACCTTAGGTCCCATCCGAACCCTAACCGCCTCTCTAACCCTGGCCCTCAACATAACCCTAACCCTAGGTCCCATCGGAACCCTAACCGCCTCTCTAACCCTCGCCCTCAACATAACCCTAACCCTAGGTACCATCCGAACCCTAACCGTCTCTCTAACCCTGGCCCTCAACATAACCCTAACCCTAGGTCCCATCCGAAACCTAACCGCCTCTCTAACCCTAGCCCTCCACATAAACCTAACCCTAGGTCCCATCCGAACCCTAACCGCCTCTCTAACCCTAGCCCTCAACATAACCGTAACCCTAGGTTCCATCCGAACTCTAACCGTCTCTCTAACCCTAGCCCTCAACATAACCCTAACCCTAGGTCCCATCCGAACCCTAACCCTCTCTCTAACCCCTGCCCTCAACATAACCCTAACCCTAGGTCCCATCCGAACCCTAACCCCCTCTCTAACCGTAGCCCTCAACATAACCCTAACCCTAGGTCCCATCCGAACCCTAACCGCCTCTCTAACCCTAGCCCTCAACATAACCCTAACCCTAGGTCCCATCCGAACCCTAACCGCCTGTCTAACCCTAGCCCTCAACATAACCCTAACCCTAGGTCCCATCCGATCCCTAACCGTCTCTCTAACCCTAGCCCTCAACATAACCCTAACCCTAGGTCCCATCCGAACCCTAACCCTCTCTCTAACCCCTGCCCTCAACATAACCCTAACCCTAGGTCCCATCCGAACCCTAACCGTCTCTCTAACCTTAGCCCTCAACATAACCCTAACCCTAGGTCCCATCTGAAACCTAACCGCCTCTCTAACCCTAGCCCTCAACATAACCCTAACCCTAGGTCCCATCCGAACCCTAACCGCCTCTCTCACCCTAGCCCTCAACATAACCCTAATCCTAGGTCCCATCCGAACCCTAACCTCCTCTCTAACCCTAGCCCTCAACATAACCCTAACCCTAGGTCCCATCCGAACCCTAATAGTCTCTCTAACCCTAGCCCTCAACATAACCCTAACCCTAGGTCCCATCCGAACCCTAACCGCCTCTCTAACCCTGGCCCTCAACATAATCCTAACCCTAGGTCCTATCCGAACCCTAACCGCCTCTCTGACCCTGGCCCTCAACATAACCCTAACCCTAGGTCCCATCCGAACCCTAACCGTCTCGCTAACCCTGGCCCTCAACATAACCCTAACCCTAGGTCCCATCCGAACCCTAATCGTCTCTCTAACCCTGGCCCTCAACATAACCCTAACCCTAGGTCCCATCCGAAACCTAACCGCCTCTCTAACCCTGGCCCTCAACATAACCCTAACCCGAGGTCCCATCCGAACCGTAACCACCTCTCTAACCCTAGCCCTCAACATAACCCTAACCCTAGGTCCCATCCGAACTCTAACCGTCTCTCTAACCTTAGCCCTCAACATAACCCTAACCCTAGGTCCCATCCGAACCCTAACCGCCTCTCTAACCCTGGCCCTCAACATAACCCTAACCCGAGGTCCCATCCGAACCCTAACCACCTCTCTAACCCTAGCCCTCAACATAACCCTAACCCTAGGTCCCATCCGAACTCTAACCGTCTCTCTAACCCTAGCCCTCAACATAACCCTAACCCTAGGTCCCATCCGAACCCTAACCGCCTCTCTAACCCTAGCCCTCAACATAACCCTAACCCTAGGTCCCATCCGAACCCTAACAGTCTCTCTAACCCTAGCCCTCAACATAACCCTAACCCTGGGTCCTATCCGAACCCTAACCGCCTCTCTAACCCTGGCCCTCAACATAACCCTAACCCTAGGTCCCATCGGAACCCTAACCGCCTCTCTAACCCTCGCCCTCAACATAACCCTAACCCTAGGTACCATCCGAACCCTAACCGTCTCTCTAACCCTGGCCCTCAACATAACCCTAACCCTAGGTCCCATCCGAAACCTAACCGCCTCTCTAACCCTAGCCCTCAACATAACCCTAACCCTAGGTCCCATCCGAACCCTAACCGTCTCTCTAACCCTGGCCCTCAGCATAACCCTAACCCTAGGTCCCATCCGAACCCTAACCGCCTCTCTAACCCTGGCCCTCAACATAACCCTAACCCTAGGTCCCATCCGAACCCTAACCGTCTCTCTAACCCTGGCCCTCAACATAACCCTAACCCTAGGTCCCATCCGAAACCTAACCGCCTCTCTAACCCTAGCCCTCAACATAACCCTAACCCTAGGTCCCATCCGAACCCTAACCGTCTCTCTAACCCTGGCCCTCAGCATAACCCTAACCCTAGGTCCCATCCGAACCCTAACCGCCTCTCTAACCCTGGCCCTCAACATAACCCTAACCCTAGGTCCCATCCGAACCCTAACCGTCTCTCTAACCCTGGCCCTCAACATAACCCTAACCCTAGGTCCCATCCGAAACCTAACCGCCTCTCTAACCCTAGCCCTCAACATAACCCTAACCCTAGGTCCCATCCGAACCCTAACCGCCTCTCTAACCCTAGCCCTCAACATAACCCTAACCCTAGGTCCCATCCGAACCCTAACCGTCTCTCTAACCCCAGCCCTCAACATAACTCTAACCCTAGGTGCCATCCGAACCCTAACCGCCTCTCTAACCCTAGCCCTCAACATAACCCTAACTCTAGGTCCCATCTGAACCCTAACCCTCTCTCTAACCCCTGCCCTCAACATAACCCTAACCCTAGGTCCCATCAGAACCCTAACCCTCTCTCTCACCCTAGCCCTCAACATAACCCTAACCCTAGGTTCCATTCGAACCCTAACCGCATCTCTAACACTAGCCCTCAACATAACCCTAACACTAGGTCACATCAGAACCCTAACCGCCTCTCTAACCCTAGCCCTCAACATAACCCTAACCCTAGGTCCCATCCGAACCCTAACCTCCTCTCTAACCCTAGCCCTCAACATAACCCTAACCCTAGGTCCCATCCGAACCCTAATAGTCTCTCTAACCCTAGCCCTCAACATAACCCTAACCCTAGGTCCCATCCGAACCCTAACCGCCTCTCTAACCCTAGCCCTCAACATAACCCTAACCCTAGGTCCCATCCGAACCCTAACCGTCTCTCTAACCCTAGCCCTCAACATAACCCTAACCCTAGGTCCCATCCGAACCCTATCCGTCTCTCTAACCCCTGCCCTCAACATAACCCTAACCCTAGGTCCCATCCGAACCCTAACCCTCTCTCTAACCCCTGCCCTCAACATAACCCTAACCCTAGGTCCCATCCGAACCCTAACCCCCTCTCTAACCGTAGCCCTCAACATAACCCTAACCCTAGGTCCCATCCGAACCCTAACCCTCTCTCTAACCCCTGCCCTCAACATAACCCTAACCCTAGGTCCCATCCGAACCATAACCGCCTCTCTAACCCTAGCCCTCAACATAACCCTAACCCAAGGTCCCATCCGAACCCTAACCTCCTCTCTAACCCTAGTCCTCAACATAACCCTAACCCTAGGTCCCATCCGAACCCTAACCGCCTCTCTAACCCTAGCCCTCAACATAACCCTAACCCTAGGTCCCATCCGAACCCTAACCTCCTCTCTAACCCTAGCCCTCAACATAACCCTAACCCTAGGTCCCATCCGAACCCTAATAGTCTCTCTAACCCTAGCCCTCAACATAACCCTAACCCTAGGTCCCATCCGAACCCTAACTGCCTCTCTAACCCTAGCCCTCAACATAACCCTAACCTTAGGTCCCATCCGAACCCTAACCGCCTCTCTAACCCTGGCCCTCAACATAACCCTAACCCTAGGTCCCATCGGAACCCTAACCGCCTCTCTAACCCTCGCCCTCAACATAACCCTAACCCTAGGTACCATCCGAACCCTAACCGTCTCTCTAACCCTGGCCCTCAACATAACCCTAACCCTAGGTCCCATCCGAAACCTAACCGCCTCTCTAACCCTAGCCCTCCACATAAACCTAACCCTAGGTCCCATCCGAACCCTAACCGCCTCTCTAACCCTAGCCCTCAACATAACCGTAACCCTAGGTTCCATCCGAACTCTAACCGTCTCTCTAACCCTAGCCCTCAACATAACCCTAACCCTAGGTCCCATCCGAACCCTAACCCTCTCTCTAACCCCTGCCCTCAACATAACCCTAACCCTAGGTCCCATCCGAACCCTAACCCCCTCTCTAACCGTAGCCCTCAACATAACCCTAACCCTAGGTCCCATCCGAACCCTAACCGCCTCTCTAACCCTAGCCCTCAACATAACCCTAACCCTAGGTCCCATCCGAACCCTAACCGCCTGTCTAACCCTAGCCCTCAACATAACCCTAACCCTAGGTCCCATCCGATCCCTAACCGTCTCTCTAACCCTAGCCCTCAACATAACCCTAACCCTAGGTCCCATCCGAACCCTAACCCTCTCTCTAACCCCTGCCCTCAACATAACCCTAACCCTAGGTCCCATCCGAACCCTAACCGTCTCTCTAACCTTAGCCCTCAACATAACCCTAACCCTAGGTCCCATCTGAAACCTAACCGCCTCTCTAACCCTAGCCCTCAACATAACCCTCACCCTAGGTCCCATCCGAACCCTAACCGCCTCTCTCACCCTAGCCCTCAACATAACCCTAATCCTAGGTCCCATCCGAACCCTAACCTCCTCTCTAACCCTAGCCCTCAACATAACCCTAACCCTAGGTCCCATCCGAACCCTAATAGTCTCTCTAACCCTAGCCCTCAACATAACCCTAACCCTAGGTCCCATCCGAACCCTAACCGCCTCTCTAACCCTGGCCCTCAACATAATCCTAACCCTAGGTCCTATCCGAACCCTAACCGCCTCTCTGACCCTGGCCCTCAACATAACCCTAACCCTAGGTCCCATCCGAACCCTAACCGTCTCGCTAACCCTGGCCCTCAACATAACCCTAACCCTAGGTCCCATCCGAACCCTAATCGTCTCTCTAACCCTGGCCCTCAACATAACCCTAACCCTAGGTCCCATCCGAAACCTAACCGCCTCTCTAACCCTGGCCCTCAACATAACCCTAACCCGAGGTCCCATCCGAACCGTAACCACCTCTCTAACCCTAGCCCTCAACATAACCCTAACCCTAGGTCCCATCCGAACTCTAACCGTCTCTCTAACCTTAGCCCTCAACATAACCCTAACCCTAGGTCCCATCCGAACCCTAACCGCCTCTCTAACCCTGGCCCTCAACATAACCCTAACCCGAGGTCCCATCCGAACCCTAACCACCTCTCTAACCCTAGCCCTCAACATAACCCTAACCCTAGGTCCCATCCGAACTCTAACCGTCTCTCTAACCCTAGCCCTCAACATAACCCTAACCCTAGGTCCCATCCGAACCCTAACCGCCTCTCTAACCCTAGCCCTCAACATAACCCTAACCCTAGGTCCCATCCGAACCCTAACCGTCTCTCTAACCCTGGCCCTCAGCATAACCCTAACCCTAGGTCCCATCCGAAACCTAACCGCCTCTCTAACCCTAGCCCTCAACATAACCCTAACCCTAGGTCCCATCCGAACCCTAACCGTCTCTCTAACCCTGGCCCTCAGCATAACCCTAACCCTAGGTCCCATCCGAACCCTAACCGCCTCTCTAACCCTGGCCCTCAACATAACCCTAACCCTAGGTCCCATCCGAACCCTAACCGTCTCTCTAACCCTGGCCCTCAACATAACCCTAACCCTAGGTCCCATCCGAAACCTAACCGCCTCTCTAACCCTAGCCCTCAACATAACCCTAACCCTAGGTCCCATCCGAACCCTAACCGCCTCTCTAACCCTAGCCCTCAACATAACCCTAACCCTAGGTCCCATCCGAACCCTAACCGTCTCTCTAACCCCAGCCCTCAACATAACTCTAACCCTAGGTGCCATCCGAACCCTAACCGCCTCTCTAACCCTAGCCCTCAACATAACCCTAACTCTAGGTCCCATCTGAACCCTAACCCTCTCTCTAACCCCTGCCCTCAACATAACCCTAACCCTAGGTCCCATCAGAACCCTAACCCTCTCTCTCACCCTAGCCCTCAACATAACCCTAACCCTAGGTTCCATTCGAACCCTAACCGCATCTCTAACACTAGCCCTCAACATAACCCTAACACTAGGTCACATCAGAACCCTAACCGCCTCTCTAACCCTAGCCCTCAACATAACCCTAACCCTAGGTCCCATCCGAACCCTAACCTCCTCTCTAACCCTAGCCCTCAACATAACCCTAACCCTAGGTCCCATCCGAACCCTAATAGTCTCTCTAACCCTAGCCCTCAACATAACCCTAACCCTAGGTCCCATCCGAACCCTAACCGCCTCTCTAACCCTAGCCCTCAACATAACCCTAACCCTAGGTCCCATCCGAACCCTAACCGTCTCTCTAACCCTAGCCCTCAACATAACCCTAACCCTAGGTCCCATCCGAACCCTATCCGTCTCTCTAACCCCTGCCCTCAACATAACCCTAACCCTAGGTCCCATCCGAACCCTAACCCTCTCTCTAACCCCTGCCCTCAACATAACCCTAACCCTAGGTCCCATCCGAACCCTAACCCCCTCTCTAACCGTAGCCCTCAACATAACCCTAACCCTAGGTCCCATCCGAACCCTAACCCTCTCTCTAACCCCTGCCCTCAACATAACCCTAACCCTAGGTCCCATCCGTACTCTAACCGTCTCTCTAACCCTAGCCCTCAACATAACCCTAACCCTAGGTCCCATCCGAACCCTAACCCTCTCTCTAACCCCTGCCCTCAACATAACCCTAACTCTAGGTCCCATCTGAACCCTAACCGTCTCTCTATCCCTGGCCCTCAACATAACCCTAACCCTAGGTCCCATCCGAAACCTAACCGCCTCTCTAACCCTAGCCCTCAAAATAACCCTAACCCTATGTCCCATCCGAAACCTAACCGCCTCTCTAACACTAGCCCTCAACATAACCCTAACCCTAGGTCCCATCCGAACCCTAACCGCCTCTCTAACCCTAGCCCTCAACATAACCCTAACCCTAGGTCCCATCCGAACCCTAACCGCCTCTCTAACCCTAGCCCTCAACATAACCCTAACCCTAGGTCCCATCCGAACCCTAACCGCCTCTCTAACCCTAGCCCTCAACATAACCCTAACCCTAGGTCCCATCCGAACCCTAACCTCCTCTCTATCCTTGGCCCTCAACATAACCCTAACCCTAGGTCCCATCCGAACCCTAACCGCCTCTCTAACCCTGGCCCTCAACATAATCCTAACCCTGGGTCCTATCCGAACCCTAACCGCCTCTCTAACCCTGGCCCTCAACATAACCCTAACCCTAGGTCCCATCCGAACCCTAACCGCCTCTCTAACCCTGGCCCTCAACATAACCCTAACCCTAGGTCCCATCCGAACCCTAACCGTCTCTCTAACCCTGGCCCTCAACATAACCCTAACCTTAGGTCCCATCCGAAACCTAACCGCCTCTCTAACCCTAGCCCTCCACATAACCCTAACCCTAGGTCCCATCCGAACCCTAACCGCCTCTCTAACCCTAGCCCTCAACATAACCCTAACCCTAGGTCCCATCCGAGCTCTAACCGTCTCTCTAACCCTAGCCCTCAACATAACCCTAACCCTTGGTCCCATCCGAACCCTAACACTCTCTCTAACCCCTGCCCTCAACATAACCCTAACCCTAGGTCCCAACCGAACCCTAACCCCCTCTCTAACCATAGCCCTAAACATAACCCTAACCCTAGGTCCCATCCGAACCCTAACCGCCTCTCTAACCCTAGCCCTCAACATAACCCTAAGCCTAGGTCCCATCCGAACCCTAACCGTCTCTCTAACCCTAGCCCTCAACATAACCCTAACCCTAGGTCCCATCCGAACCCTAACCGCCTCTCTAAACCTAGCCCTCAACATAACCCTAACCCTAGGTCCCATCCGAACCCTAACCGTCTCTCTAACCCTAGCCCTCAACATAACCCTAACCCTAGGTCCCATCCGAACCCTAACCCTCTCTCTAACCCCTGCCCTCAACATAACCCTAACCCTAGGTCCCATCCGAACCCTAACCGCCTCTCTAACCCTAGCCCTCAACATAACCCTAACCCTAGGTCCCATCCGAACCCTAACCGCCTCTCTAACCCTAGCCCTCAACATAACCCTAAACCTAGGTCCCATCCGAACCCTAACCTCCTCTCTAACCCTAGCCCTCAACATATCCCTAACCCTAGGTCCCATCCGAACCGTAATAGTCTCTCTAACCCTAGCCCTCAACATAACCCTAACCCTAGGTCCCATCCGAACCCTAACCTCCTCTCTAACCATAGCCCTCAACATAACCCTAACCCTAGGTCCCATCCGAACCCTAACCGTGTCTCTAACCCTAGCCCTCAACATAACCCTAACCCTAGGTCCCATCCGAACCCTAACCGCCTCTCTATCCTTGGCTCTCAACATAACCCTAACCCTAGGTCCTATCCGAACCCTAACCGCCTCTCTAACCCTGGCCCTCAACATAACCCTAACCCTAGGTTCCATCCGAACCCTAACCGCCTCTCTAACCCTAGCCCTCAACATAACCCTAACCCTAGGTCCCATCCGAACTCTAACCGTCTCTCTAACCCTAGCCCTCAACATAACCCTAACCCTAGGTCCCATCCGAACCCTAACCCTCTCTCTAACCCCTGCCCTCAACATAACCCTAACCCTAGGTCCCATCCGAACCCTAACCCCCTCTCTAACCGTAGCCCTCAACATAACCCTAACCCTAGGTCCCATCCGAACCCTAAACGCCTCTCTAACCCTAGCCCTCAACATAACCCTAACCCTAGGTCCCATCCGAACCCTAACCGCCTCTCTAACCCTAGCCCTCAACATAACCCTAACCCTAGGTCCCATCCGAACCCTAACCGCCTCTCTAACCCTAGCCCTCAACATAACCCTAACCCTACGTCCCATCCGAACCCTAACCGCCTCTCTAACCCTAGCCCTCAACATAACCCTAACCCTAGGTCTCATCCGAACCCTAACCGCCTCTCTATCCTTGGCCCTCAACATAACCCTAACTCTAGGTCCCATCCGAACCCTAACCGCCTCTCTAACCCTGGCCCTCAACATAATCCTAACCCTAGGTCCTATCCGAACCCTAACCGCCTCTCTAACCCTAGCCCTCAACATAACCCTAACCCTAGGTCCCATCCGAACCCTAACCGCCTCTCTAACCCTAGCCCTCAACATAACCCTAACCCTACGTCCCATCCGAACCCTAACCGCCTCTCTAACCCTAGCCCTCAACATAACCCTAACCCTAGGTCTCATCCGAACCCTAACCGCCTCTCTATCTTTGGCCCTCAACATAACCCTAACTCTAGGTCCCATCCGAACCCTAACCGCCTCTCTAACCCTGGCCCTCAACATAATCCTAACCCTAGGTCCTATCCGAACCCTAACCGCCTCTCTAACCCTGGCCCTCAACATAACCCTAACCCTAGGTCCCATCCGAACCCTAACCGCCTCTCTAACCCTAGCCCTCAACATAACCCTAACCCTAGGTCTCATCCGAACCCTAACCCTCTCTCTAACCCCTGCCCTCAACATAACCCTAACCCGAAGGTCCCATCCGAACCCTAACCCCCTCTCTAACCGTAGCCCTCAACATAACCCTAACCCTAGGTCCCATCCGAACCCTAACCGCCTCTCTAACCCTAGCCCTCAACATAACCCTAACCCTAGGTCCCATCCGAACCCTAACCGCCTCTCTAACCCTAGCCCTCAACATAACCCTAACCCTAGGTCCCATCCGAACCCTAACCGCCTGTCTAACCCTAGCCCTCAACATAACCCTAACCCTAGGTCCCATCCGAACCCTAACCGTCTCTCTAACCCTAGCCCTCAACATAACCCTAACCCTAGGTCCCATCCGAACCCTAACCCTCTCTCTAACCCCTGCCCTCAACATAACCATAACCCTAGGTCCCATCTGAACCCTAACCCCCTCTCTAACCGTAGCCCTCAACATAACCCTAACCCTAGGTCCCATCCGAACCCTAACCGCCTCTCTAACCCTAGCCCTCAACATCACCCTAACCCTAGGTCCCATCCGAACCCTAACCGCCTCTCTAACCCTAGCCCTCAACATAACCCTAACCCTAGGTCCCATCCGAACCCTAACCGCCTCTCTAACCCTAGCCCTCAACATAACCCTAACCCTAGGTCCCATCCGAACTCTAACCGTCTCTCTAACCCTAGCCCTCAACATAACCCTAACCCTAGGTCCCATCCGAACCCTAACCCTCTCTCTAACCCCTGCCCTCAACATAACCCTAACCCTAGGTCCCATCCGAACCCTAACCCCCTCTCTAACCGTAGCCCTCAACATAACCCTAACCCTAGGTCCCATCCGAACCCTAACCGCCTCTCTAACCCTAGCCCTCAACATAACCCTAACCCTAGGTCCCATCCGAACCCTAACCGCCTCTCTAACCCTAGCCCTCAACATAACCCTAACCCTAGGTCCCATCCGAACCCTAACCGCCTCTCTAACCCTAGCCCTCAACATAACCCTAACCCTAGGTCCCATCCGAACTCTAACCGTCTCTCTAACCCTAGCCCTCAACATAACCCTAACCCTAGGTCCCATCCGAACCCTAACCCTCTCTCTAACCCCTGCCCTCAACATAACCCTAACCCTAGGTCCCATCCGAACCCTAACCGCCTCTCTAACCGTAGCCCTCAACATAACCCTAACCCTAGGTCCCATCCGAACCCTAACCCCCTCTCTAACCCTGGCCCTCAACATAACCCTAACCCTAGGTCCCATCCGAACCCTAACCGCCTCTCTAACCCTAGCCCTCAACATAACCCTAACCCTAGGTCCCATCCGAACCCTAACCACCTCTCTAACCCTAGCCCTCAACATAACCCTAACCCTAGGTCCCATCCGAACCCTAACCTCCTCTCTAACCCTAGCCCTCAACATAACCCTAACCCTAGGTCCCATCCGAACCCTAATAGTCTCTCTAACCCTAGCCCTCAACGTAACCCTAACCCTAGGTCCCATCCGAACCCTAACCGCCTCTCTAACACTAGCCCTCAACATAACCCTAACCCTAGGTCCCATCCGAACCCTAACAGTCTCTCTAACCCTAGCCCTCAACATAACCCTAACCCTAGGTCCCATCCGAATCCTAACCGCCTCTCTAACCTTGGCCCTCAACATAACCCTAACCCTAGGTCCCATCCGAACCCTAACCGCCTCTCTAACCCTGGCTCTCAACATAATCCTAACCCTGGGTCCTATCCGAACCCTAACCGCCTCTCTAACCCTGGCCCTCAACATAACCCTAACCCTAGGTCCTATCCGAACCCTAACCGCCTCTCTAACCCTGGCCCTCAACATAACCCTAACCCTAGGTCCTAACCGAACCCTAACCGTCTCTCTAACCCTGGCCCTCAACATAACCCTATCCCTAGGTCCCATCCGAAACCTAACCGCCTCTCTATCCCTAGCCCTCCACATAACCCTAACCCTAGGTCCCATCCGAACCCTAACCGCCTCTCTAACCCTAGCCCTCAACATAACCCTAACCCTAGGTCTCATCCGAACTCTAACCGTCTCTCTAACCCTAGCCCTCAACATAACCCTAACCCTAGGTCCCATCCGAACCCTAACCCTCTCTCTAACCCCTGCCCTCAACATAACCCTAACCCTAGGTCCCATCCGAACCCTAACCCCCTCTCTAACCGTAGCCCTCAACATAACCCTAACCCTAGGTCCCATCCGAACCCTAACCGCCTCTCTAACCCTAGCCCTCAACATAACCCTAACCCTAGGTCCCATCCGAACCCTAACCCTCTCTCTAATCCCTGCCCTCAACATAACCCTAACCCTAGGTCCCATCCGAACCCTAACCCCCTCTCTAACCGTAGCACTCAACATAACCCTAACCCTAAGTCCCATCCGAACCCTAACCGCCTCTCTAACCCTAGCCCTCAACATAACCCTAACCCTAGGTCCCATCCGAACCCTAACCGTCTCTCTAACCCTAGCCCTCAACATAACCCTAACCCTAGGTCCCATCCGAACCCTAACCCTCTCTCTAACCCCTGCCCTCAACATAAGCCTAACCCTAGGTCCCATCCGAACCCTAACTGCCTCTCTAACCCTAGCCCTCAACATAACCCTAACCCTAGGTCCCATCCGAACCCTAACCGCCTCTCTAACCCTAGCCGTCAACATAACCCTAACCCTAGGTCCCATCCGAACCCTAACCGCCTCTCTAACCCTGGCCCTCAACATAACCCTAACCCTACGTCCCATCCGAACCCTAACCGCCTCTCTAACCCTAGCCCTCAACATAACCCTAACCCTAGGTCTCATCCGAACCCTAACCGCCTCTCTATCCTTGGCCCTCAACATAACCCTAACTCTAGGTCCCATCCGAACCCTAACCGCCTCTCTAACCCTGGCCCTCAACATAATCCTAACCCTAGGTCCTATCCGAACCCTAACCGCCTCTCTAACCCTAGCCCTCAACATAACCCTAACCCTAGGTCCCATCCGAACCCTAACCGCCTCTCTAACCCTAGCCCTCAACATAACCCTAACCCTACGTCCCATCCGAACCCTAACCGCCTCTCTAACCCTAGCCCTCAACATAACCCTAACCCTAGGTCTCATCCGAACCCTAACCGCCTCTCTATCTTTGGCCCTCAACATAACCCTAACTCTAGGTCCCATCCGAACCCTAACCGCCTCTCTAACCCTGGCCCTCAACATAATCCTAACCCTAGGTCCTATCCGAACCCTAACCGCCTCTCTAACCCTGGCCCTCAACATAACCCTAACCCTAGGTCCCATCCGAACCCTAACCGCCTCTCTAACCCTAGCCCTCAACATAACCCTAACCCTAGGTCTCATCCGAACCCTAACCCTCTCTCTAACCCCTGCCCTCAACATAACCCTAACCCGAAGGTCCCATCCGAACCCTAACCCCCTCTCTAACCGTAGCCCTCAACATAACCCTAACCCTAGGTCCCATCCGAACCCTAACCGCCTCTCTAACCCTAGCCCTCAACATAACCCTAACCCTAGGTCCCATCCGAACCCTAACCGCCTCTCTAACCCTAGCCCTCAACATAACCCTAACCCTAGGTCCCATCCGAACCCTAACCGCCTGTCTAACCCTAGCCCTCAACATAACCCTAACCCTAGGTCCCATCCGAACCCTAACCGTCTCTCTAACCCTAGCCCTCAACATAACCCTAACCCTAGGTCCCATCCGAACCCTAACCCTCTCTCTAACCCCTGCCCTCAACATAACCATAACCCTAGGTCCCATCTGAACCCTAACCCCCTCTCTAACCGTAGCCCTCAACATAACCCTAACCCTAGGTCCCATCCGAACCCTAACCGCCTCTCTAACCCTAGCCCTCAACATCACCCTAACCCTAGGTCCCATCCGAACCCTAACCGCCTCTCTAACCCTAGCCCTCAACATAACCCTAACCCTAGGTCCCATCCGAACCCTAACCGCCTCTCTAACCCTAGCCCTCAACATAACCCTAACCCTAGGTCCCATCCGAACTCTAACCGTCTCTCTAACCCTAGCCCTCAACATAACCCTAACCCTAGGTCCCATCCGAACCCTAACCCTCTCTCTAACCCCTGCCCTCAACATAACCCTAACCCTAGGTCCCATCCGAACCCTAACCCCCTCTCTAACCGTAGCCCTCAACATAACCCTAACCCTAGGTCCCATCCGAACCCTAACCGCCTCTCTAACCCTAGCCCTCAACATAACCCTAACCCTAGGTCCCATCCGAACCCTAACCGCCTCTCTAACCCTAGCCCTCAACATAACCCTAACCCTAGGTCCCATCCGAACCCTAACCGCCTCTCTAACCCTAGCCCTCAACATAACCCTAACCCTAGGTCCCATCCGAACTCTAACCGTCTCTCTAACCCTAGCCCTCAACATAACCCTAACCCTAGGTCCCATCCGAACCCTAACCCTCTCTCTAACCCCTGCCCTCAACATAACCCTAACCCTAGGTCCCATCCGAACCCTAACCGCCTCTCTAACCGTAGCCCTCAACATAACCCTAACCCTAGGTCCCATCCGAACCCTAACCCCCTCTCTAACCCTAGCCCTCAACATAACCCTAACCCTAGGTCCCATCCGAACCCTAACCGCCTCTCTAACCCTAGCCCTCAACATAACCCTAACCCTAGGTCCCATCCGAACCCTAACCACCTCTCTAACCCTAGCCCTCAACATAACCCTAACCCTAGGTCCCATCCGAACCCTAACCTCCTCTCTAACCCTAGCCCTCAACATAACCCTAACCCTAGGTCCCATCCGAACCCTAATAGTCTCTCTAACCCTAGCCCTCAACGTAACCCTAACCCTAGGTCCCATCCGAACCCTAACCGCCTCTCTAACACTAGCCCTCAACATAACCCTAACCCTAGGTCCCATCCGAACCCTAACAGTCTCTCTAACCCTAGCCCTCAACATAACCCTAACCCTAGGTCCCATCCGAATCCTAACCGCCTCTCTAACCTTGGCCCTCAACATAACCCTAACCCTAGGTCCCATCCGAACCCTAACCGCCTCTCTAACCCTGGCTCTCAACATAATCCTAACCCTGGGTCCTATCCGAACCCTAACCGCCTCTCTAACCCTGGCCCTCAACATAACCCTAACCCTAGGTCCTATCCGAACCCTAACCGCCTCTCTAACCCTGGCCCTCAACATAACCCTAACCCTAGGTCCTAACCGAACCCTAACCGTCTCTCTAACCCTGGCCCTCAACATAACCCTATCCCTAGGTCCCATCCGAAACCTAACCGCCTCTCTATCCCTAGCCCTCCACATAACCCTAACCCTAGGTCCCATCCGAACCCTAACCGCCTCTCTAACCCTAGCCCTCAACATAACCCTAACCCTAGGTCTCATCCGAACTCTAACCGTCTCTCTAACCCTAGCCCTCAACATAACCCTAACCCTAGGTCCCATCCGAACCCTAACCCTCTCTCTAACCCCTGCCCTCAACATAACCCTAACCCTAGGTCCCATCCGAACCCTAACCCCCTCTCTAACCGTAGCCCTCAACATAACCCTAACCCTAGGTCCCATCCGAACCCTAACCGCCTCTCTAACCCTAGCCCTCAACATAACCCTAACCCTAGGTCCCATCCGAACCCTAACCCTCTCTCTAATCCCTGCCCTCAACATAACCCTAACCCTAGGTCCCATCCGAACCCTAACCCCCTCTCTAACCGTAGCACTCAACATAACCCTAACCCTAAGTCCCATCCGAACCCTAACCGCCTCTCTAACCCTAGCCCTCAACATAACCCTAACCCTAGGTCCCATCCGAACCCTAACCGTCTCTCTAACCCTAGCCCTCAACATAACCCTAACCCTAGGTCCCATCCGAACCCTAACCCTCTCTCTAACCCCTGCCCTCAACATAAGCCTAACCCTAGGTCCCATCCGAACCCTAACTGCCTCTCTAACCCTAGCCCTCAACATAACCCTAACCCTAGGTCCCATCCGAACCCTAACCGCCTCTCTAACCCTAGCCGTCAACATAACCCTAACCCTAGGTCCCATCCGAACCCTAACCGCCTCTCTAACCCTGGCCCTCAACATAACCCTAACCCTAGGTCCCATCCGAACCCTAACCGTCTCTCTAACCCTGGCCCTCAACATAAACCTAACCTTAGGTCCCATCCGAAACCTAACCGCCTCTCTAACCCTAGCCCTCCACATAACCCTAACCCTAGGTCCCATCCGAACCCTAACCGCCTCTCTAACCCTAGCCCTCAACATAACCCTAACCCTAGGTCCCATCCGAACTCTAACCGTCTCTCTAACCCTAGCCCTCAACATAACCCTAACCCTTGGTCCCATCCGAACCCTAACCCTCTCTCTAACCCCTGCCCTCAACATAACCCTAACCCTAGGTCCCATCCGAACCCTAACCCCCTCTCTAACCATAGCCCTCAACATAACCCTAACCCTAGGTCCCATCCGAACCCTAACCGCCTCTCTAACCCTAGCCCTCAACATAACCCTAACCCTAGGTCCCATCCGAACCCTAACCCTCTCTCTAACCCCTGCCCTCAACATAACCCTAAGCCTAGGTCCCATCCGAACCCTAACCGTCTCTCTAACCCTAGCCCTCAACATAACCCTAACCCTAGGTCCCATCCGAACCCTAACCGCCTCTCTAAACCTAGCCCTCAACATAACCCTAACCCTAGGTCCCATCCGAACCCTAACCGTCTCTCTAACCCTAGCCCTCAACATAACCCTAACCCTAGGTCCCATCCGAACCCTAACCGCCTCTCTAACCCTAGCCCTCAACTTAACCCTAACCCTAGGTCCCATCCGAACCCTAACCTCCTCTCTAACCCTAGCCCTCAACATATCCCTAACCCTAGGTCCCATCCGAACCGTAATAGTCTCTCTAACCCTAGCCCTCAGCATAACCCTAACCCTAGGTCCCATCCGAACCCTAACCTCCTCTCTAACCATAGCCCTCAACATAACCCTAACCCTAGGTCCCATCCGAACCCTAACCGTCTCTCTAACCCTAGCCCTCCACATAACCCTAACCCTAGGTCCCATCCGTACCCTAACCGCCTCTCTATCCTTGGCCCTCAACATAACCCTAACTCTAGGTCCCATCCGAACCCTAACCGCCTCTCTAACCCTGGCCCTCAACATAATCCTAACCCTAGGTCCTATCCGAACCCTAACCGTCTCTCTAACCCTGGCCCTCAACATAACCCTAACCCTAGGTTCCATCCGAACCCTAACCGCCTCTCTAACCCTAGCCCTCAACATAACCCTAACCCTAGGTCCCATCCGAACTCTAACCGTCTCTCTAACCCTAGCCCTCAACATAACCCTAACCCTAGGTCCCATCCGAACCCTTACCCTCTCTCTAACCCCTGCCCTCAACATAACCCTAACCCTAGGTCCCATCCGAACCCTAACCGCCTCTCTAACCCTAGCCCTCAACATAACCCTAACCCTAGGTCCCATCCGAACCCTAACCGCCTCTCTAACCCTAGCCCTCAACATAACCCTAACCCTAGGTCCCATCCGAACCCTAACCGCCTCTCTAACCCTAGCCCTCAATATAACCCTAACCCTACTTCCCATCCGAACCCTAACCGCCTCTCTAACCCTAGCCCTCAACATAACCCTAACCCTAGGTCTCATCCGAACCCTAACCGCCTCTCTATCCTTGGCCCTCAACATAACCCTAACTCTAGGTCCCATCCGAACCCTAACCGCCTCTCTAACCCTGGCCCTCAACATAATCCTAACCCTAGGTCCTATCCGAACCCTAACCGCCTCTCTAACCCTGGCCCTCAACATAACCCTAACCCTAGGTCCCATCCGAACCCTAACCCCCTCTCTAACCCTAGCCCTCAACATAACCCTAACCCTAGGTCCCACCCGAACTCTAACCGTCTCTCTAACCCTAGCCCTCAACATAACCCTAACCCTAGGTCCCATCCGAACCCTAACCCTCTCTCTAACCCCTGCCCTCAACATAACCCTAACCCTAGGTCCCATCCGAACCCTAACCCCCTCCCTAACCGAAGCCCTCAACATAACCCTAACCCTAGGTCCCATCCGAACCCTAACCGCCTCTCTAACCCTAGCCCTCAACATAACCCTAACCCTAGGTCCCATCCGAACCCTAACCGCCTCTCTAACCCTAGCCCTCAACATAACCCTAACCCTAGGTCCCATCCGAACCCTAACCGCCTGTCTAACCATAGCCCTCAACATAACCCTAACCATAGGTCCCATCCGAACCCTAACCGTCTCTCTAACCCTAGCCCTCAACATAACCCTAACCCTAGGTCCCATCCGAACCCTAACCCTCTCTCTAACCCCTGCCCTCAACGTAACCATAACCCTAGGTCCCATCTGAACCCTAACCCCCTCTCTAACCGTAGCCCTCAACATAACCCTAACCCTAGGTCCCATCCGAACCCTAACCGCCTCTCTAACCCTAGCCCTCAACATAACCCTAACCCTAGGTCCCATCCGAACCCTAACCGCCTCTCTAACCCTAGCCCTCAACATAACCCTAACCCTAGGTCCCATCCGAACCCTAACCGCCTCTCTAACCCTAGCCCTCAACATAACCCTAACCCTAGGTCCCATCCGAACTCTAACCGTCTCTCTAACCCTAGCCCTCAACATAACCCTAACCCTAGGTCCCATCCGAACCCTAACCCTCTCTCTAACCCCTGCCCTCAACATAACCCTAACCCTAGGTCCCATCCGAACCCTAACCCCCTCTCTAACCGTAGCCCTCAACATAACCCTAACCCTAGGTCCCATCCGAACCCTAACCGCCTCTCTAACCCTAGCCCTCAACATAACCCTAACCCTAGGTCCCATCCGAACCCTAACCGCCTCTCTAACCCTAGCCCTCAACATAACCCTAACCCTATGTCCCATCCGAACCCTAACCGCCTCTCTAACCCTAGCCCTCAACATAACCCTAACCCTAGGTCCCATCCGAACTCTAACCGTCTCTCTAACCCTAGCCCTCAACATAACCCTAACCCTAGGTCCCATCCGAACCCTAACCCTCTCTCTAACCCCTGCCCTCAACATAACCCTAACCCTAGGTCCCATTCGAACCCTAACCCCCTCTCTAACCGTAGCCCTCAACATAACCCTAACCCTAGGTCCCATCCGAACCCTAACCCCCTCTCTAACCCTAGCCCTCAACATAACCCTAACCCTAGGTCCCATCCGAACCCTAACCGCCTCTCTAACCCTAGCCCTCAACATAACCCTAACCCTAGGTCCCATCCGAACCCTAACCACCTCTCTAACCCTAGCCCTCAACATAACCCTAACCCTAGGTCCCATCCGAACCCTAACCTCCTCTCTAACCCTAGCCCTCAACATAACCCTAACCCTAGGTCCCATCCGAACCCTAATAGTCTCTCTAACCCTAGCCCTCAACGTAATCCTAACCCTAGGTCCCATCCGAACCCTAACCGCCTCTCTAACCCTAGCCCTCAACATAACCCTAACCCTAGGTCCCATCCGAACCCTAACAGTCTCTCTAACCCTAGCCCTCAACATAACCCTAACCCTAGGTCCCATCCGAACCCTAACCGCCTCTCTAACCTTGGCCCTCAACATAACCCTAACCCTAGGTCCCATCCGAACCCTAACCGCCTCTCTAACCCTGGCTCTCAACATAATCCTAACCCTGGGTCCTATCCGAACCCTAACCGCCTCTCTAACCCTGGCCCTCAACATAACCCTAACCCTAGGTCCTATCCGAACCCTAACCGCCTCTCTAACCCTGGCCCTCAACATAACCCTAACCCTAGGTCCTATCCGAACCCTAACCGTCTCTCTAACCCTGGCCCTCAACATAACCCTAACCCTAGGTCCCATCCGAAACCTAACCGCCTCTCTATCCCTAGCCCTCCACATAACCCTAACCCTAGGTCCCATCCGAACCCTAACCGCCTCTCTAACCCTAGCCCTCAACATAACCCTAACCCTAGGTCTCATCCGAACTCTAACCGTCTCTCTAACCCTAGCCCTCAACATAACCCTAACCCTAGGTCCCATCCGAACCCTAACCCTCTCTCTAACCCCTGCCCTCAACATAACCCTAACCCTAGGTCCCATCCGAACCCTAACCCCCTCTCTAACCGTAGCCCTCAACATAACCCTAACCCTAGGTCCCATCCGAACCCTAACCGCCTCTGTAACCCTAGCCCTCAACATAACCCTAACCCTAGGTCCCATCCGAAACCTAACCCTCTCTCTAACCCCTGCCCTCAACATAACCCTAACCCTAGGTCCCATCCGAACCCTAACCCCCTCTCTAACCGTAGCACTCAACATAACCCTAACCCTAAGTCCCATCCGAACCCTAACCGCCTCTCTAACCCTAGCCCTCAACATAACCCTAACCCTAGGTCCCATCCGAACCCTAACCGTCTCTCTAACCCTAGCCCTCAACATAACCCTAACCCTAGGTCCCATCCGAACCCTAACCCTCTCTCTAACCCCTGCCCTCAACATAACCCTAACCCTAGGTCCCATCCGAACCCTAACTGCCTCTCTAACCCTAGCCCTCAACATAACCCTAACCCTAGGTCCCATCCGAACCCTAACCGCCTCTCTAACCCTAGCCGTCAACATAACCCTAACCCTAGGTCCCATCCGAACCCTAACCCTCTCTCTAACCCCTGCCCTCAACATAACCCTAACCCTAGGTCCCATCCGAACCCTAACCGCCTCTCTAACCCTAGCCCTCAACATAACCCTAACCCTAGGTCCCATCCGAACCCTAACCGCCTCTCTAACCCTAGCCGTCAACATAACCCTAACCCTAGGTTCCATCCGAACCCTAACCTCCTCTCTAACCCTAGCCCTCAACATAACCCTAACCCTAGGTCCCATCCGAACCCTAATAGTCTCTCTAACCCTAGCCCTCAACATAACCCTAACCCTAGGTCCCATCCGAACCCTAACCGCCTCTCTAACCCTAGCCCTCAACATAACCCTAACCCTAGGTCCCATCCGAACCCTAACCGTCTCTCTAACCCTAGCCCTCAACATAACCCTAACCCTAGGTCCCATCCGAACCCTAACCTCCTCTCTATCCTTGGCCCTCAACATAACCCTAACCCTAGGTCCCATCCGAACCCTAACCGACTCTCTAACCCTGGCCCTCAACATAATCCTAACCCTAGGTCCTATCCGAACCCTAAACGCAACTCTAACCCTGGCCCTCAACATAACCCTAACCCTAGGTCCCATCCGAACCCTAACCGCCTCTCTAACCCTTGCCCTCAACATAACCCTAACCCTAGGTCCCATCCGAACCCTAACCGTCTCTCTGACCCTGGCCCTCAACATAACCCTAACCCTAGGTCCCATCCGAAACCTAACCGCCTCTCTAACCCTAGCCCTCAACATAACCCTAACCCTAGGTCCCATCCGAACCCTAACCGCCTCTCTAACCCTAGCCCTCAACATAACCCTAACCCTAGGTCCCATCCGAACCCTAACCGCCTCTCTAACCCTAGCCCTCAACATAACCCTAACCCTAGGTCCCATCCGAACTCTAACCGTCTCTCTAACCCTAGCCCTCAACATCACCCTAACCCTAGGTCCCATCCGAACCCTAACCCTCTCTCTAACCCCTGCCCTCAACATAACCCTAACCCTAGGTCCCATCCGAACCCTAACCCCCTCTCTAACCGTAGCCCTCAACATAACCCTAACCCTAGGTCCCATCCGAACCCTAACCGCCTCTCTAAACCTAGCCCTCAACATAACCCTAACCCTAGGTCCCATCCGAACCCTAACCGCCTCTCTAACCCTAGCTCTCAACATAACCCTAACCCTAGGTCCCATCCGAACCCTAACCGCCTCTCTAACCCTGGCTCTCAACATAATCCTAACCCTGGGTCCTATCCGAACCCTAACCGCCTCTCTAACCCTAGCCCTCAACATAACCCTAACCCTAGGTCCCATCCGAACCCTAACAGCCTCTCTAACCCTAGCCCTCAACATAACCCAAACCCTAGGTCCCATCCGAACCCTAACCGCCTCTCTAACCCTGGCTCTCAACATAATCCTAACCCTGGGTCCTATCCGAACCCTAACCGCCTCTCTAACCCTGGCCCTCAACATAACCCTAACCCTAGGTCCTATCCGAACCCTAACCGCCTCTCTAACCCTGGCCCTCAACATAACCCTAACCCTAGGTCCCATCCGAACCCTAACCGTCTCTCTAACCCTGGCCCTCAACATAACCCTAACCCTAGGTCCCATCCGAAACCTAACCGCCTCTCTAACCCTAGCCCTCCACATAACCCTAACCCTAGGTCCCATCCGAACCCTAACCGCCTCTCTAACCCTAGACCTCAACATAACCCTAACCCTAGGTCTCATCCGAACTCTAACCGTCTCTCTAACCCTAGCCCTCAACATAACCCTAACCCTAGGTCCCATCCGAACCCTAACCCTCTCTCTAACCCCTGCCCTCAACATAATCCTAACCCTAGGTCCCATCCGAACCCTAACCCCCTCTCTAACCGTAGCCCTCAACATAACCCTAACCCTAGGTCCCATTCGAACCCTAACCGCCTCTCTAACCCTAGCCCTCAACATAACCCTAACCCTAGGTCCCATCCGAACCCTAACCGTCTCTCTAACCCTAGCCCTCAACATAACCCTAACCCTAGGTCCCATCCGAACCCTAACCCTCTCTCTAACCCCTGCCCTCAACATAACCCTAACCCTAGATCCCATCCGAACCCTAACCGCCTCTCTAACCCTAGCCCTCAACATAACCCTAACCCTAGGTCCCATCCGAACCCTAACCGCCTCTCTAACCCTAGCCCTCAACATAACCCTAACCCTAGGTCCCATCCGAACCCTAACCTCCTCTCTAACCCTAGCCCTCAACATAACCCCAACCCTAGGTCCCATCCGAACCCTAATAGTCTCTCTAACCCTAGCCCTCAACATAACCCTAACCCTAGGTCCCATCCGAACCCTAACCGCCTCTCTAAGCCTAGCCCTCAACATAACCCTAACCCTAGGTCCCATCCGAACCCTAACCGTCTCTCTAACCCTAGCCCTCAACATAACCCTAACCCTAGGTCCCATCCGAACCCTAACCGCCTCTCTATCCTTGGCCCTCAACATAACCCTAACCCTAGGTCCCATCCGAACCCTAACCGCCTCTCTAACCCTGGCCCTCAACATAACCCTAACCCTAGGTCCTATCCGAACCCTAACAGCCTCTCTAACCCTGGCCCTCAACATAACCCTAACCCTAGGTCCCATCCGAACCCTAACCGCCTCTCTAACCCTTGCCCTCAACATAACCCTAACCCTAGGTCCCATCCGAACCCTAACCGTCTCTCTAACCCTGGCCCTCAACATAACCCTAACCCTAGGTCCCATCCGAAACCTAACCGCCTCTCTAACCCTAGCCCTCAACATAACCCTAACCCTAGGTCCCATCCGAACCCTAACCGCCTCTGTAACCCTAGCCCTCAACATAACCCTAACCCTAGGTCCCATCCGAACCCTAACCGCCTCTCTAACCCTAGCCCTCAACATAACCCTAACCCTAGGTCCCATCCGAACCCTAACCGCCTCTCTAACCCTAGCCCTCAACATAACCCTAACCCTAGGTCGCATCCGAACCCTAACCTCCTCTCTAACCCTAGCCCTCAACATAACCCTAACCCTAGGTCCCATCCGAACCGTAATAGTCTCTCTAACCCTAGCCCTCAACATAACCCTAACCCTAGGTCCCATCCGAACCCTAACCGCCTCTCTAACCCTGGCCCTCAACATAATCCTAACCCTAGGTCCTATCCGAACCCTAACCGCCTCTCTGACCCTGGCCCTCAACATAACCCTAACCCTAGGTCCCATCCGAACCCTAACCGTCTCGCTAACCCTGGCCCTCAACATAACCCTAACCCTAGGTCCCATCCGAACCCTAATCGTCTCTCTAACCCTGGCCCTCAACATAACCCTAACCCTAGGTCCCATCCGAACCCTAACCCCCTCTCTAACCGTAGCACTCAACATAACCCTAACCCTAAGTCCCATCCGAACCCTAACCGCCTCTCTAACCCTAGCCCTCAACATAACCCTAACCCTAGGTCCCATCCGAACCCTAACCGTCTCTCTAACCCTAGCCCTCAACATAACCCTAACCCTAGGTCCCATCCGAACCCTAACCCTCTCTCTAACCCCTGCCCTCAACATAACCCTAACCCTAGGTCCCATCCGAACCCTAACTGCCTCTCTAACCCTAGCCCTCAACATAACCCTAACCCTAGGTCCCATCCGAACCCTAACCGCCTCTCTAACCCTAGCCGTCAACATAACCCTAACCCTAGGTCCCATCCGAACCCTAACCCTCTCTCTAACCCCTGCCCTCAACATAACCCTAACCCTAGGTCCCATCCGAACCTTAACCGCCTCTCTAACCCTAGCCCTCAACATAACCCTAACCCTAGGTCCCATCCGAACCCTAACCGCCTCTCTAACCCTAGCCGTCAACATAACCCTAACCCTAGGTTCCATCCGAACCCTAACCTCCTCTCTAACCCTAGCCCTCAACATAACCCTAACCCTAGGTCCCATCCGAACCCTAATAGTCTCTCTAACCCTAGCCCTCAACATAACCCTAACCCTAGGTCCCATCCGAACCCTAACCGCCTCTCTAACCCTAGCCCTCAACATAACCCTAACCCTAGGTCCCATCCGAACCCTAACCGTCTCTCTAACCCTAGCCCTCAACATAACCCTAACCCTAGGTCCCATCCGAACCCTAACCTCCTCTCTATCCTTGGCCCTCAACATAACCCTAACCCTAGGTCCCATCCGAACCCTAACCGACTCTCTAACCCTGGCCCTCAACATAATCCTAACCCTAGGTCCTATCCGAACCCTAAACGCAACTCTAACCCTGGCCCTCAACATAACCCTAACCCTAGGTCCCATCCGAACCCTAACCGCCTCTCTAACCCTTGCCCTCAACATAACCCTAACCCTAGGTCCCATCCGAACCCTAACCGTCTCTCTGACCCTGGCCCTCAACATAACCCTAACCCTAGGTCCCATCCGAAACCTAACCGCCTCTCTAACCCTAGCCCTCAACATAACCCTAACCCTAGGTCCCATCCGAACCCTAACCGCCTCTCTAACCCTAGCCCTCAACATAACCCTAACCCTAGGTCCCATCCGAACCCTAACCGCCTCTCTAACCCTAGCCCTCAACATAACCCTAACCCTAGGTCCCATCCGAACTCTAACCGTCTCTCTAACCCTAGCCCTCAACATCACCCTAACCCTAGGTCCCATCCGAACCCTAACCCTCTCTCTAACCCCTGCCCTCAACATAACCCTAACCCTAGGTCCCATCCGAACCCTAACCCCCTCTCTAACCGTAGCCCTCAACATAACCCTAACCCTAGGTCCCATCCGAACCCTAACCGCCTCTCTAACCCTAGCCCTCAAAATAACCCTAACCCTAGGTCCCATCCGAACCCTAACCGCCTCTCTAACCCTAGCTCTCAACATAACCCTAACCCTAGGTCCCATCCGAACCCTAACCGCCTCTCTAACCCTGGCTCTCAACATAATCCTAACCCTGGGTCCTATCCGAACCCTAACCGCCTCTCTAACCCTAGCCCTCAACATAACCCTAACCCTAGGTCCCATCCGAACCCTAACAGCCTCTCTAACCCTAGCCCTCAACATAACCCAAACCCTAGGTCCCATCCGAACCCTAACCGCCTCTCTAACCCTGGCTCTCAACATAATCCTAACCCTGGGTCCTATCCGAACCCTAACCGCCTCTCTAACCCTGGCCCTCAACATAACCCTAACCCTAGGTCCTATCCGAACCCTAACCGCCTCTCTAACCCTGGCCCTCAACATAACCCTAACCCTAGGTCCCATCCGAACCCTAACCGTCTCTCTAACCCTGGCCCTCAACATAACCCTAACCCTAGGTCCCATCCGAAACCTAACCGCCTCTCTAACCCTAGCCCTCCACATAACCCTAACCCTAGGTCCCATCCGAACCCTAACCGCCTCTCTAACCCTAGACCTCAACATAACCCTAACCCTAGGTCTCATCCGAACTCTAACCGTCTCTCTAACCCTAGCCCTCAACATAACCCTAACCCTAGGTCCCATCCGAACCCTAACCCTCTCTCTAACCCCTGCCCTCAACATAACCCTAACCCTAGGTCCCATCCGAACCCTAACCCCCTCTCTAACCGTAGCCCTCAACATAACCCTAACCCTAGGTCCCATCCGAACCCTAACCGCCTCTCTAACCCTAGCCCTCAGCATAACCCTAACCCTAGGTCCCATCCGAACCCTAACCCTCTCTCTAACCCCTGCCCTCAACATAATCCTAACCCTAGGTCCCATCCGAACCCTAACCCCCTCTCTAACCGTAGCCCTCAACATAACCCTAACCCTAGGTCCCATTCGAACCCTAACCGCCTCTCTAACCCTAGCCCTCAACATAACCCTAACCCTAGGTCCCATCCGAACCCTAACCGTCTCTCTAACCCTAGCCCTCAACATAACCCTAACCCTAGGTCCCATCCGAACCCTAACCCTCTCTCTAACCCCTGCCCTCAACATAACCCTAACCCTAGATCCCATCCGAACCCTAACCGCCTCTCTAACCCTAGCCCTCAACATAACCCTAACCCTAGGTCCCATCCGAACCCTAACCGCCTCTCTAACCCTAGCCCTCAACATAACCCTAACCCTAGGTCCCATCCGAACCCTAACCTCCTCTCTAACCCTAGCCCTCAACATAACCCTAACCCTAGGTCCCATCCGAACCCTAATAGTCTCTCTAACCCTAGCCCTCAACATAACCCTAACCCTAGGTCCCATCCGAACCCTAACCGCCTCTCTAACCCTAGCCCTCAACATAACCCTAACCCTAGGTCCCATCCGAACCCTAACCGTCTCTCTAACCCTAGCCCTCAACATAACCCTAACCCTAGGTCCCATCCGAACCCTAACCGCCTCTCTATCCTTGGCCCTCAACATAACCCTAACCCTAGGTCCCATCCGAACCCTAACCGCCTCTCTAACCCTGGCCCTCAACATAATCCTAACCCTAGGTCCTATCCGAACCCTAACCGCCTCTCTAACCCTGGCCCTCAACATAACCCTAACCCTAGGTCCCATCCGAACCCTAACCGCCTCTCTAACCCTTGCCCTCAACATAACCCTAACCCTAGGTCCCATCCGAACCCTAACCGTCTCTCTAACCCTGGCCCTCAACATAACCCTAACCCTAGGTCCCATCCGAAACCTAACCGCCTCTCTAACCCTAGCCCTCAACATAACCCTAACCCTAGGTCCCATCCGAACCCTAACCGCCTCTGTAACCCTAGCCCTCAACATAACCCTAACCCTAGGTCCCATCCGAACCCTAACCGCCTCTCTAACCCTAGCCCTCAACATAACCCTAACCCTAGGTCCCATCCGAACCCTAACCGCCTCTCTAACCCTAGCCCTCAACATAACCCTAACCCTAGGTCGCATCTGAACCCTAACCTCCTCTCTAACCCTAGCCCTCAACATAACCCTAACCCTAGGTCCCATCCGAACCGTAATAGTCTCTCTAACCCTAGCCCTCAACATAACCCTAACCCTAGGTCCCATCCGAACCCTAACCGCCTCTCTAACCCTGGCCCTCAACATAATCCTAACCCTAGGTCCTATCCGAACCCTAACCGCCTCTCTGACCCTGGCCCTCAACATAACCCTAACCCTAGGTCCCATCCGAACCCTAACCGTCTCGCTAACCCTGGCCCTCAACATAACCCTAACCCTAGGTCCCATCCGAACCCTAATCGTCTCTCTAACCCTGGCCCTCAACATAACCCTAACCCTAGGTCCCATCCGAACCCTAACCGCCTCTCTAACCCTAGGCCTCAACATAACCCTAACCCTAGGTCCCATCCGAAACCTAACCGCCTCTCTAACCCTGGCCCTCAACATAACCCTAACCCGAGGTCCCATCCGAACCCTAACCACCTCTCTAACCCTAGCCCTCAACATAACCCTAACCCTAGGTCCCATCCGAACTCTAACCGTCTCTCTAACCCTAGCCCTCAACATAACCCTAACCCTAGGTCCCATCCGAACCCTAACCGCCTCTCTAACCCTAGGCCTCAACATAACCCTAACCCTAGGTCCCATCCGAACCCTAACAGTCTCTCTAACCCTAGCCCTCAACATAACCCTAACCCTAGGTCCCATCCGAACCCTAACCGCCTCTCTAACCCTAGCCCTCAACATAACCCTAACCCTAGGTCCCATCCGAACCCTAACCACCTCTCTAACCCTAGCGCTCAACATAACCCTAACCCTAGGTCCCATCCGAACCCTAACCCTCTCTCTAACCCCTGCCCTCAACATAACCCTAACCCTAGGTCCCATCCGAACCCTAACCCCCTCTCTAACCGTAGCCCTCAACATAACCCTAACCCTAGGTCCCATCCGAACCCTAACCGCCTCTCTAACCCTAGCCCTCAACATAACCCTAACCCTAGGTCCCATCCGAACCCTAACCCTCTCTCTAACCCCTGCCCTCAACATAACCCTAACCCTAGGTCCCATCCGAACCCTAACCCCCTCTCAAACCGTAGCCCTCAACATAACCCTAACCCTAGGTCCCATCCGAACCCTAACCGCCTCTCTAACCCTAGCCCTCAACATAACCCTAACCCTAGGTCCCATCCGAACCCTAACCGTCTCTCTAACCCTAGCCCTCAACATAACCCTAACCCTAGGTCCCATCCGAACCCTAACCCTCTCTCTAACCCCTGCCCTCAACATAATCCTATCCCTAGATCCCATCCGAACCCTAACCGCCTCTCTAACCCTAGCCCTCAACATAACCCTAACCCTAGGTCCCATCCGAACCCTAACCGCCTCTCTAACCCTAGCCCTCAACATAACCCTAACCCTAGGTCCCATCCGAACCCTAACCTCCTCTCTAACCCTAGCCCTCAACATAACCCTAACCCTAGGTCCCATCCGAACCCTAATAGTCTCTCTAACCCTAGCCCTCAACATAACCCTAACCCTAGGTCCCATCCGAACCCTAACCGCCTCTCTAACCCTAGCCCTCAACATAACCCTAACCCTAGGTCCCATCCGAACCCTAACCGTCTCTCTAATTCTAGCCCTCAACATAACCCTAACCCTAGGTCCCATCCGAACCCTAACCGCCTCTCTATCCTTGGCCCTCAACATAACCCTAACCCTAGGTCCCATCCGAACCCTAACCGCCTCTCTAACCCTGGCCCTCAACATAATCCTAACCCTAGGTCCTATCCGAACCCTAACCGCCTCTCTAACCCTGGCCCTCAACATAACCCTAACCCTAGGTCCCATCCGAACCCTAACCGTCTCTCTAACCCTGGCCCTCAACATAACCCTAACCCTAGGTCCCATCCGAAACCTAACCGCCTCTCTAACCCTAGCCCTCAACATAACCCTAAACCTAGGTCCCATCCGAACCCTAACCGCCTCTCTAACCCTAGCCCTCAACATAACCCTAACCCTAGGTCCCATCCGAACCCTAACCGCCTCTCTAACCCTAGCCCTCAACATAACCCTAACCCTAGGTCCCATCCGAACCCTAACCGCCTCTCTAACCCTAGCCCTCAACATAACCCTAACCCTAGGTCCCATCCGAACCCTAACCTCCTCTCTAACCCTAGCCCTCAACATAACCCTAACCCTAGGTCCCATCCGAACCGTAATAGTCTCTCTAACCCTGGCCCTCAACATAATCCTAACCCTAGGTCCTATCCGAACCCTAACCGCCTCTCTAACCCTAGCCCTCAACATAACCCTAAACCTAGGTCCCATCCGAACCCTAACCGCCTCTCTAACCCTAGCCCTCAACATAACCCTAACCCTAGGTCCCATCCGAACCCTAACCGCCTCTCTAACCCTAGCCCTCAACATAACCCTAACCCTAGGTCCCATCCGAACCCTAACCGCCTCTCTAACCCTAGCCCTCAACATAACCCTAACCCTAGGTCCCATCCGAACCCTAACCTCCTCTCTAACCCTAGCCCTCAACATAACCCTAACCCTAGGTCCCATCCGAACCGTAATAGTCTCTCTAACCCTGGCCCTCAACATAATCCTAACCCTAGGTCCTATCCGAACCCTAACCGCCTCTCTGACCCTGGCCCTCAACATAACCCTAACCCTAGGTCCCATCCGAACCCTAACCGTCTCGCTAACCCTGGCCCTCAACATAACCCTAACCCTAGGTCCCATCCGAACCCTAATCGTCTCTCTAACCCTGGCCCTCAACATAACCCTAACCCTAGGTCCCATCCGAAACCTAACCGCCTCTCTAACCCTGGCCCTCAACATAATCCTAACCCGAGGTCCCATCCGAACCCTAACCACCTCTCTAACCCTAGCCCTCAACATAACCCTAACCCTAGGTCCCATCCGAACTCTAACCGTCTCTCTAACCCTAGCCCTCAACATAACCCTAACCCTAGGTCCCATCCGAACCCTAACCGCCTCTCTAACCCTAGCCCTCAACATAACCCTAACCCTAGGTCCCATCCGAACCCTAACAGTCTCTCTAACACTAGCCCTCAACATAGCCCTAACCCTAGGTCCCATCCGAACCCTAACCGCCTCTCTAACCCTGGCCCTCAACATAACCCTAACCCTAGGTCCCATCCGAACCCTAACCCTCTCTCTAACCCCTGCCCTCAACATAACCCTAACCCTAGATCCCATCCGAACCCTAACCGCCTCTCTAACCCTAGCCCTCAACATAACCCTAACCCTAGGTCCCATCCGAACCCTAACCGCCTCTCTAACCCTAGCCCTCAACATAACCCTAACCCTAGGTCCCATCCGAACCCTAACCTCCTCTCTAACCCTAGCCCTCAACATAACCCTAACCCTAGGTCCCATCCGAACCCTAATAGTCTCTCTAACCCTAGCCCTCAACATAACCCTAACCCTAGGTCCCATCCGAACCCTAACCGCCTCTCTAACCCTAGCCCTCAACATAACCCTAACCCTAGGTCCCATCCGAACCCTAACCGTCTCTCTAACCCTAGCCCTCAACATAACCCTAACCCTAGGTCCCATCCGAACCCTAACCGCCTCTCTATCCTTGGCCCTCAACATAACCCTAACCCTAGGTCCCATCCGAACCCTAACCGCCTCTCTAACCCTGGCCCTCAACATAATCCTAACCCTAGGTCCTATCCGAACCCTAACCGCCTCTCTAACCCTGGCCCTCAACATAACCCTAACCCTAGGTCCCATCCGAACCCTAACCGCCTCTCTAACCCTTGCCCTCAACATAACCCTAACCCTAGGTCCCATCCGAACCCTAACCGTCTCTCTAACCCTGGCCCTCAACATAACCCTAACCCTAGGTCCCATCCGAAACCTAACCGCCTCTCTAACCCTAGCCCTCAACATAACCCTAACCCTAGGTCCCATCCGAACCCTAACCGCCTCTGTAACCCTAGCCCTCAACATAACCCTAACCCTAGGTCCCATCCGAACCCTAACCGCCTCTCTAACCCTAGCCCTCAACATAACCCTAACCCTAGGTCCCATCCGAACCCTAACCGCCTCTCTAACCCTAGCCCTCAACATAACCCTAACCCTAGGTCGCATCCGAACCCTAACCTCCTCTCTAACCCTAGCCCTCAACATAACCCTAACCCTAGGTCCCATCCGAACCGTAATAGTCTCTCTAACCCTAGCCCTCAACATAACCCTAACCCTAGGTCCCATCCGAACCCTAACCGCCTCTCTAACCCTGGCCCTCAACATAATCCTAACCCTAGGTCCTATCCGAACCCTAACCGCCTCTCTGACCCTGGCCCTCAACATAACCCTAACCCTAGGTCCCATCCGAACCCTAACCGTCTCGCTAACCCTGGCCCTCAACATAACCCTAACCCTAGGTCCCATCCGAACCCTAATCGTCTCTCTAACCCTGGCCCTCAACATAACCCTAACCCTAGGTCCCATCCGAAACCTAACCGCCTCTCTAACCCTGGCCCTCAACATAACCCTAACCCGAGGTCCCATCCGAACCCTAACCACCTCTCTAACCCTAGCCCTCAACATAACCCTAACCCTAGGTCCCATCCGAACTCTAACCGTCTCTCTAACCCTAGCCCTCAACATAACCCTAACCCTAGGTCCCATCCGAACCCTAACCGCCTCTCTAACCCTAGGCCTCAACATAACCCTAACCCTAGGTCCCATCCGAACCCTAACAGTCTCTCTAACCCTAGCCCTCAACATAACCCTAACCCTAGGTCCCATCCGAACCCTAACCGCCTCTCTAACCCTAGCCCTCAACATAACCCTAACCCTAGGTCCCATCCGAACCCTAACCACCTCTCTAACCCTAGCGCTCAACATAACCCTAACCCTAGGTCCCATCCGAACCCTAACCCTCTCTCTAACCCCTGCCCTCAACATAACCCTAACCCTAGGTCCCATCCGAACCCTAACCCCCTCTCTAACCGTAGCCCTCAACATAACCCTAACCCTAGGTCCCATCCGAACCCTAACCGCCTCTCTAACCCTAGCCCTCAACATAACCCTAACCCTAGGTCCCATCCGAACCCTAACCCTCTCTCTAACCCCTGCCCTCAACATAACCCTAACCCTAGGTCCCATCCGAACCCTAACCCCCTCTCAAACCGTAGCCCTCAACATAACCCTAACCCTAGGTCCCATCCGAACCCTAACCGCCTCTCTAACCCTAGCCCTCAACATAACCCTAACCCTAGGTCCCATCCGAACCCTAACCGTCTCTCTAACCCTAGCCCTCAACATAACCCTAACCCTAGGTCCCATCCGAACCCTAACCCTCTCTCTAACCCCTGCCCTCAACATAATCCTATCCCTAGATCCCATCCGAACCCTAACCGCCTCTCTAACCCTAGCCCTCAACATAACCCTAACCCTAGGTCCCATCCGAACCCTAACCGCCTCTCTAACCCTAGCCCTCAACATAACCCTAACCCTAGGTCCCATCCGAACCCTAACCTCCTCTCTAACCCTAGCCCTCAACATAACCCTAACCCTAGGTCCCATCCGAACCCTAATAGTCTCTCTAACCCTAGCCCTCAACATAACCCTAACCCTAGGTCCCATCCGAACCCTAACCGCCTCTCTAACCCTAGCCCTCAACATAACCCTAACCCTAGGTCCCATCCGAACCCTAACCGTCTCTCTAACCCTAGCCCTCAACATAACCCTAACCCTAGGTCCCATCCGAACCCTAACCGCCTCTCTATCCTTGGCCCTCAACATAACCCTAACCCTAGGTCCCATCCGAACCCTAACCGCCTCTCTAACCCTGGCCCTCAACATAATCCTAACCCTAGGTCCTATCCGAACCCTAACCGCCTCTCTAACCCTGGCCCTCAACATAACCCTAACCCTAGGTCCCATCCGAACCCTAACCGCCTCTCTAACCCTTGCCCTCAACATAACCCTAACCCTAGGTCCCATCCGAACCCTAACCGTCTCTCTAACCCTGGCCCTCAACATAACCCTAACCCTAGGTCCCATCCGAAACCTAACCGCCTCTCTAACCCTAGCCCTCAACATAACCCTAAACCTAGGTCCCATCCGAACCCTAACCGCCTCTCTAACCCTAGCCCTCAACATAACCCTAACCCTAGGTCCCATCCGAACCCTAACCGCCTCTCTAACCCTGGCCCTCAACATAACCCTAACCCTAGGTCCCATCCGAACCCTAACCGCCTCTCTAACCCTAGCCCTCAACATAACCCTAACCCTAGGTCCCATCCGAACCCTAACCTCCTCTCTAACCCTAGCCCTCAACATAACCCTAACCCTAGGTCCCATCCGAACCCTAATAGTCTCTCTAACCCTAGCCCTCAACATAACCCTAACCCTAGGTCCCATCCGAACCCTAACCGCCTCTCTAACCCTGGCCCTCAACATAATCCTAACCCTAGGTCCTATCCGAACCCTAACCGCCTCTCTGACCCTGGCCCTCAACATAACCCTAACCCTAGGTCCCATCCGAACCCTAACCGTCTCGCTAACCCTGGCCCTCAACATAACCCTAACCCTAGGTCCCATCCGAACCCTAATCGTCTCTCTAACCCTGGCCCTCAACATAACCCTAACCCTAGGTCCCATCCGAAACCTAACCGCCTCTCTAACCCTGGCCCTCAACATAATCCTAACCCGAGGTCCCATCCGAACCCTAACCACCTCTCTAACCCTAGCCCTCAACATAACCCTAACCCTAGGTCCCATCCGAACTCTAACCGTCTCTCTAACCCTAGCCCTCAACATAACCCTAACCCTAGGTCCCATCCGAACCCTAACCGCCTCTCTAACCCTAGCCCTCAACATAACCCTAACCCTAGGTCCCATCCGAACCCTAACAGTCTCTCTAACCCTAGCCCTCAACATAGCCCTAACCCTAGGTCCCATCCGAACCCTAACAGCCTCTCTAACCCTAGCCCTCAACATAACCCTAACCCTAGGTCCCATCCGAACCCTAACCACCTCTCTAACCCTAGCGCTCAACATAACCCTAACCCTAGGTCCCATCCGAACACTAATAGTCTCTCTAACCCTAGCCCTCAACATAACCCTAACCCTAGGTCCCATCAGAACCCTAACCGCCTCTCTAACCCTAGCCCTCAACATAACCCTAACCCTAGGTCCCATCCGAACCCTAACCGTCTCTCTAACCCCAGCCCTCAACATAACTCTAACCCTAGGTGCCATCCGAACCCTAACCGCCTCTCTAACCCTAGCCCTCAACATAACCCTAACTCTAGGTCCCATCTGAACCCTAACCCTCTCTCTAACCCCTGCCCTCAACATAACCCTAACCCTAGGTCCCATCCGAACCCTAACCCTCTCTCTAACCCCTGCCCTCAACATAACCCTAACCCTAGGTCCCATCCGAACCCTAACCCCCTCTCTAACCGTAGCCCTCAACATAACCCTAACCCTAGGTCCCATCCGAACCCTAACCCTCTCTCTAACCCCTGCCCTCAACATAACCCTAACCCTAGGTCCCATCCGTACTCTAACCGTCTCTCTAACCCTAGCCCTCAACATAACCCTAACCCTAGGTCCCATCCGAACCCTAACCGTCTCTCTAACCCTGGCCCTCAACATAACCCTAACCCTAGGTCCCATCCGAAACCTAACCGCCTCTCTAACCCTAGCCCTCAACATAACCCTAACCCTATGTCCCATCCGAAACCTAACTGCCTCTCTAACCCTAGACCTCAACATAACCCTAACCCTAGGTCCCATCCGAACCCTAACCGCCTCTCTAACCCTGGCCCTCAACATAATCCTAACCCTAGGTCCTATCCTAACCCTAACCGCCTCTCTAACCCTGGCCCTCAACATAACCCTAACCCTAGGTCCCATCCGAACCCTAACCGCCTCTCTAACCCTTGCCCTCAACATAACCCTAACCCTAGGTCCCATCCGAACCCTAACCGTCTCTCTAACCCTGGCCCTCAACATAACCCTAACCCTAGGTCCCATCCGAAACCTAACCGCCTCTCTAACCCTAGCCCTCAACATAACCCTAAACCTAGGTCCCATCCGAACCCTAACCGCCTCTCTAACCCTAGCCCTCAACATAACCCTAACCCTAGGTCCCATCCGAACCCTAACCGCCTCTCTAACCCTAGCCCTCAACATAACCCTAACCCTAGGTCCCATCCGAACCCTAACCGCCTCTCTAACCCTAGCCCTCAACATAACCCTAACCCTAGGTCCCATCCGAACCCTAACCTCCTCTCTAACCCTAGCCCTCAACATAACCCTAACCCTAGGTCCCATCCGAACCCTAATAGTCTCTCTAACCCTAGCCCTCAACATAACCCTAACCCTAGGTCCCATCCGAACCCTAACCGCCTCTCTAACCCTGGCCCTCAACATAATCCTAACCCTAGGTCCTATCCGAACCCTAACCGCCTCTCTGACCCTGGCCCTCAACATAACCCTAACCCTAGGTCCCATCCGAACCCTAACCGTCTCGCTAACCCTGGCCCTCAACATAACCCTAACCCTAGGTCCCATCCGAACCCTAATCGTCTCTCTAACCCTGGCCCTCAACATAACCCTAACCCTAGGTCCCATCCGAAACCTAACCGCCTCTCTAACCCTGGCCCTCAACATAATCCTAACCCGAGGTCCCATCCGAACCCTAACCACCTCTCTAACCCTAGCCCTCAACATAACCCTAACCCTAGGTCCCATCCGAACTCTAACCGTCTCTCTAACCCTAGCCCTCAACATAACCCTAACCCTAGGTCCCATCCGAACCCTAACCGCCTCTCTAACCCTAGCCCTCAACATAACCCTAACCCTAGGTCCCATCCGAACCCTAACAGTCTCTCTAACCCTAGCCCTCAACATAGCCCTAACCCTAGGTCCCATCCGAACCCTAACCGCCTCTCTAACCCTAGCCCTCAACATAACCCTAACCCTAGGTCCCATCCGAACCCTAACCACCTCTCTAACCCTAGCGCTCAACATAACCCTAACCCTAGGTCCCATCCGAACACTAATAGTCTCTCTAACCCTAGCCCTCAACATAACCCTAACCCTAGGTCCCATCAGAACCCTAACCGCCTCTCTAACCCTAGCCCTCAACATAACCCTAACCCTAGGTCCCATCCGAACCCTAACCGTCTCTCTAACCCCAGCCCTCAACATAACTCTAACCCTAGGTGCCATCCGAACCCTAACCGCCTCTCTAACCCTAGCCCTCAACATAACCCTAACTCTAGGTCCCATCTGAACCCTAACCCTCTCTCTAACCCCTGCCCTCAACATAACCCTAACCCTAGGTCCCATCCGAACCCTAACCCTCTCTCTAACCCCTGCCCTCAACATAACCCTAACCCTAGGTCCCATCCGAACCCTAACCCCCTCTCTAACCGTAGCCCTCAACATAACCCTAACCCTAGGTCCCATCCGAACCCTAACCCTCTCTCTAACCCCTGCCCTCAACATAACCCTAACCCTAGGTCCCATCCGTACTCTAACCGTCTCTCTAACCCTAGCCCTCAACATAACCCTAACCCTAGGTCCCATCCGAACCCTAACCGTCTCTCTAACCCTGGCCCTCAACATAACCCTAACCCTAGGTCCCATCCGAAACCTAACCGCCTCTCTAACCCTAGCCCTCAACATAACCCTAACCCTATGTCCCATCCGAAACCTAACTGCCTCTCTAACCCTAGACCTCAACATAACCCTAACCCTAGGTCCCATCCGAACCCTAACCGCCTCTCTAACGCTAGCCCTCAACATAACCCTAACCCTAGGTCCCATCCGAACCCTAACCTCCTCTCTAACCCTAGCCCTCAACATAACCCTAACCCTAGGTCCCATCCGAACCCTAATAGTCTCTCTAACCCTAGCCCTCAACATAACCCTAACCCTAGGTCCCATCCGAACCCTAATAGTCTCTCTAACCCTAGCCCTCAACATAACCCTAACCCTAGGTCCCATCCGAACCCTAACCGCCTCTCTAACCCTAGCCCTCAACATAACCCTAAACCTAGGTCCCATCCGAACCCTAACCTCCTCTCTAACCCTAGCCCTCAACATAACCCTAACCCTAGGTCCCATCCGAACCCTAACCGCCTCTCTATCCTTGGCCCTCAACATAATCCTAACCCTAGGTCCTATCCGAACCCTAACCGCCTGTCTAACCCTGGCCCTCAACATAACCCTAACCCTAGGTCCCATCCGAACCCTAATAGTCTCTCTAACCCTAGCCCTCAACATAACCCTAACCCTAGGTCCCATCCGAACCCTAACCGCCTCTCTAACCCTAGCCCTCAACATAACCCTAACCCTAGGTCCCATCCGAACCCTAACCGTCTCTCTAACCCTAGCCCTCAACATAACCCTAACCCTAGGTCCCATCCGAACCCTAACCGTCTCTCTAACCCCTGCCCTCAACATAACCCTAACCCTAGGTCCCATCCGAACCCTAACCCTCTCTCTAACCCCTGCCCTCAACATAACCCTAACCCTAGGTCCCATCCGAACCCTAACCCCCTCTCTAACCTTAGCCCTGAACATAACCCTAACCCTAGGTCCCATCCGAACCCTAACCGCCTCTCTAACCCTAGCCCTCAACATAACCCTAACCCTAGGTCCCATCCGAACCCTAACCGCCTCTCTAACCCTAGCCCTCAACATAACCCTAACCCTAGGTCCCATCCGAACCCTAACCGCCTCTCTAACCCTAGCCCTCAACATAACCCTAACCCTAGGTCCCATCCGAACCCTAACCGCCTCTCTAACCCTAGCCCTCAACATAACCCTAACCCTAGGTCCCATCCGATCCCTAACCTCCTCTCTAACCCTAGCCCTCAACATAACCCTAACCCTAGGTCCCATCCGAACCCTAATAGTCTCTCTAACCCTAGCCCTCAACATAACCCTAACCCTAGGTCCCATCCGAACCCTAACCGTCTCTCTAACCCTGGCCCTCAACATAACCCTAACCCTAGGTCCCATCTGAACCCTAACCGCCTCTCTAACCCTGGCCCTCAACGTAATCCTAACCCTGGGTCCTATCCGAACCCTAACCGCCTCTCTAACCCTGGCCCTCAACATAACCCTAACCCTAGGTCCCATCCGAACCCTAACCGCCTCTCTAACCCTGGCCCTCAACATAACCCTAACCCTAGGTCCCATCCGAACCCTAACCGTCTCTCTAACCCTGGCCCTCAACATAACCCTAACCCTAGGTCCCATCCGAAACCTAACCGCCTCTCTAACCCTAGCCCTCCACATAACCCTAACCCTAGGTCCCATCCGAACCCTAACCGCCTCTCTAACCCTAGCCCTCAAGATAACCCTAACCCTAGGTCCCATCCGAACTCTAACCGTCTCTCTAACCTTAGCCCTCAATATAACCCTAACCCTAGGTCCCATCCGAACCCTAACCCTCTCTCTAACCCCTGCCCTCAACATAACCCTAACCCTAGGTCCCATCCGAACCCTAACCCCCTCTCTAACCCTAGCCCTCAACATAACCCTAACCCTAGGTCCCATCCGAACCCTAACCGCCTCTCTAACCCTAGCCCTCAACATAACCCTAACCCTAGGTCCCATCTGAACCCTAACCGCCTCTCTAACCCTAGCCCTCAACATAACCCTAATCCTAGGTCCCATCCGAACCCTAACCGCCTCTCTAACCCTAGCCCTCAACATAACCCTAACCCTAGGTCCCATCCGAACCCTAACCTCCTCTCTAACCCTAGCCCTCAACATAACCCTAACCCTAGGTCCCATCCGAACCCTAATAGTCTCTCTAACCCTAGCCCTCAACATAACCCTAACCCTAGGTCCCATCCGAACCCTAACCGTCTCTCTAACCCTAGCCCTCAACATAACCCTAACCCTAGGTCCCATCCGAACCCTAACCGCCTCTCTATCCTTGGCCCTCAACATAACCCTAACCCTAGGTCCCATCCGAACCCTAACGGCCTCTCTAACCCTGGCCCTCAACATCATCCTAACCCTGGGTCCTATCCGAACCCTAACCGCCTCTCTAACCCTGGCCCTCAACATAACCCTAACCCTAGGTCCCATCCGAACCCTAACCGCCTCTCTAACCCTGGCCCTCAACATAACCCTAACCCTAGGTCCCATCCGAACCCTAACCGTCTCTCTAACCCTGGCCCTCAACATAACCCTAACCCTAGGTCCCATCCGAAACCTAACCGCCTCTCTAACCCTAGCCCTCAACATAACCCTAACCCTAGGTCCCATCCGAACCCTAACCGCCTCTCTAACCCTAGCCCTCAACATAACCCTAACCCTAGGTCCCATCCGAACCCTAACCACCTCTCTAACCCTAGCCCTCAACATAACCCTAACCCTAGGTCCCAACCGAACTCTAACCGTCTCTCTAACTCTAGCCCTCAACATAACCCTAACCCTAGGTCCCATCCGAACCCTAACCCTCTCTCTAACCCCTGCCCTCAACATAACCCTAACCCTAGGTCCCATCCGAACCCTAACCCCCTCTCTAACCGAAGCCCTCAACATAACCCTAACCCTAGGTCCCATCCGAACCCTAACTGCCTCTCTAACCCTAGCCCTCAACATAACCCTAACCCTAGGTCCCATCCGAACCCTAACCGCCTCTCTAACCCTAGCCCTCAACATAACCCTAACCCTAGGTCCCATCCGAACCCTAACCGCCTCTCTAACCGTAGCCCTCAACATAACCCTTACCCTTGGTCCCATCTGAACCCTAACCGTCTCTCTAACCCTAGCCCTCAACATAACCCTAACCCTAGGTCCCATCCGAACCCTAACCCTCTCTCTAACCTCTGCCCTCAACATTACCCTAACCCTAGGTCCCATCCGAACCCTAACCCTCTGTCTAACCCCTGCCCTCAACATAACCCTAACCCTAGGTCCCATCCGAACCCTAACCGCCTCTCTAACCCTAGCCCTCAACATAACCCTAACCCTAGGTCCCATCCGAACCCTAACCGTCTCTCTAACCCTAGCCCTCAACATAACCCTAACCCTAGGTCCCATCCGAACCCTACCCTCTCTCTAACCCCTGCCCTCAACATAACCCTAACCCTAGGTCCCATCCGAACCCTAACCGCCTCTCTAACCCTAGCCCTCAACATAACCCTAACCCTAGGTCCCATCCGAACCCTAACCGTCTCTCTAACCCTAGCCCTCAACATAACCCTAACCCTAGGTCCCATCCGAACCCTAACCCTCTCTCTAACCCCTGCCCTCAACATAACCCTAACCCTAGGTCCCATCCGAACCCTAACCCTCTCTCTAACCCCTGCCCTCAACATAACCCTAACCCTAGGTCCCATCCGAAACCTAACCGCCTCTCTAACCCTAGCCCTCAACATAACCCTAACCCTAGGTCCCATCCGAACCCTAACTGCCTCTCTAACCCTAGCCCTCAACATAACCCTAACCCTAGGTCCCATCCGAACCCTAACCGCCTCTCTAACCCTAGCCCTCAACATAACCCTAACCCTAGGTCCCATCCGAACCCTAACCGCCTCTCTAACCGTAGCCCTCAACATAACCCTTACCCTTGGTCCCATCTGAACCCTAACCGTCTCTCTAACCCTAGCCCTCAACATAACCCTAACCCTAGGTCCCATCCGAACCCTAACCCTCTCTCTAACCTCTGCCCTCAACATTACCCTAACCCTAGGTCCCATCCGAACCCTAACCCTCTGTCTAACCCCTGCCCTCAACATAACCCTAACCCTAGGTCCCATCCGAACCCTAACCGCCTCTCTAACCCTAGCCCTCAACATAACCCTAACCCTAGGTCCCATCCGAACCCTAACCGTCTCTCTAACCCTAGCCCTCAACATAACCCTAACCCTAGGTCCCATCCGAACCCTACCCTCTCTCTAACCCCTGCCCTCAACATAACCCTAACCCTAGGTCCCATCCGAACCCTAACCGCCTCTCTAACCCTAGCCCTCAACATAACCCTAACCCTAGGTCCCATCCGAACCCTAACCGTCTCTCTAACCCTAGCCCTCAACATAACCCTAACCCTAGGTCCCATCCGAACCCTAACCCTCTCTCTAACCCCTGCCCTCAACATAACCCTAACCCTAGGTCCCATCCGAACCCTAACCCTCTCTCTAACCCCTGCCCTCAACATAACCCTAACCCTAGGTCCCATCCGAAACCTAACCGCCTCTCTAACCCTAGCCCTCAACATAACCCTAACCCTAGGTCCCATCCGAACCCTAACCGCCTCTCTAACCCTAGCCCTCAACATAACCCTAACCCTAGGTCCCATCCGAACCCTAACCGTCTCTCTAACCCTAGCCCTCAACATAACCCTAACCCTAGGTCCCATCCGAACCCTAACCCTCTCTCTAACCCCTGCCCTCAACATAACCCTAACCCTAGGTCCCATCCGAACCCTAACCCTCTCTCTAACCCCTGCCCTCAACATAACCCTAACCCTAGGTCCCATCCGAAACCTAACCGCCTCTCTAACCCTAGCCCTCAACATAACCCTAACCCTAGGTCCCATCCGAACCCTAACCGCCTCTCTAACCCTAGCCCTCAACATAACCCTAACCCTAGGTCCCATCCGAACCCTAACCCTCTCTCTAACCCCTGCCCTCAACATAACCCTAACCCTAGGTCCCATCCGAACCCTAACCCTCTCTCTAACCCCTGCCCTCAACATCACCCTAACCCTAGGTCCCATCCGAACCCTAACCCTCTCTCTAACCCTAGCCCTCAACGTAACCCTAACCCTAGGTCCCATCCGAACCCTAACCGTCTCTCTAACCCTAGCCCTTAACAAATCCCTAACCCTAGGTCCCATCCGAACCCTAACCGTCTCTCTAACCCTAGCCCTCAACGTAACCCTAACCCTAGGTCCCATCCGAACCCTAACCGTCTCTCTAACCCTAGCCCTCAACGTAACCCTAACCCTAGGTCCCATCTGAACCCTAACCGTCTCTCTAACCCTAGCCCTCAACGTAACCCTAACCCTAGGTCCCATCCGAACCCTAACCGTCTCTCTAACCCTAGCCCTCACCACAACCCTAACCCTAGGTCCCATCGGAACCCTAACCGTCTCTCTAACCCTAGCCCTCAACGTAACCCTAACCCTAGGTTCCATCCGAACCCTAACCGTCTCTCTAACCCTAGCCCTCAACGTAACCCTAACCCTAGGTTCCATCCGAACCCTAACCGTCGCTCTAACCCTAGCCCTCAACGTAACCCTAACCCTAGGTCCCATCCGAACCCTAACCGTCTCTCTAACCCTAGCCCTCAACGTAACCCTAACCCTAGGTCCCATCCGAACCCTAACCGTCTCTCTAACCCTAGCCCTGAACGTAACCCTAACCCTAGGTCCCATCCGAACCCTAACCGTCTCTCTATCCCTAGACTCAACATATCGCTAATCCTAAGTCTAATCCTAACTCTAACCCTCTCCCTTACCCTAACCCTATCCCTAACCTTATTTCTAATTGTAGCTGTCACCATTTTCCTACCCCCAACCACAAACCTTACCCTAACCCTAGGTCTAATGTCAACCCTAATCGTATTCTAACCCTAACCCTCAACCTAACCCTAACCCTCGGTTTAATCATAATTCTAATGACCTCCCTAACCCTAACCCTAACCCTAACCCTAACCCTAACCCTAACCCTAACCCTCACCCTCACCCTCACCCTAACCCTAACCCTAACCCTAACCCTAACCCTAACCCTAACCCTAACCCTATCTCTAACCCTAACTCTAACCCTAACCCTAACCCTCACCCTCACCCTCACCGTCACCGTATCCCTAATCCTAACCGTAACCCTAACCCTAACCGTATCCCTAGGTCAAATCGTAACATCAACTGTATCCCTAACCCTAACCGTCAACATAACCCTAACTCTAGATCTCATCGTAACAGTAACCATCTCCCTAACCCTAATCCTGAACATAGCCCTATCGTAAGGTCTAATCCTAGCCCTAACCATATTCCCAACTCTAACCCTCAACATAACCCTAACCCTAAGGATAATCAAAAGCATCACCATCTCCCTAACCCTAATTTGGTGCAAATACCTTAAACTGAGATTTTAAAATACAAATGTCATTGAAACTCACTGGTAAATTTTTTGGTCCCTGAATAACCTTCCCTTTTATTCTCTTTCATCAGTAATTAGTTTAAATATTTCCCACCTTTTTAAAAAATGAAATCTAAGACCTAATTATGCAGAAAAAGATGAAATGATGTCAGGTCCCCAATACATAGTATTACTTTTATATTTTGATTTCATATTCTAAAATAACTTTGTACTGAAGGAAAATTTCTTAAATAAATGTCATTCCAAGTTGTTTTAAAACATTTGTAATTATATCCACAGCTATCAGAACTTGTCTTGTTGGGTGAATGTTGCAGCTTAAAATGTTTCTCTTGATTTTGCTTTCAGTTTATTTGCTGTATTTATAGAAGCGCAATGGAAAAGATCTGTTTCAATAAATAAATAAGAAATAAACACAGCCGGTATTAGATGTATTGGTTGTTAAATGCTTATTCAGCTTGAAAGGAAATGATTCGAAGTCTACCTATGCGTGCATTTTGTCTCCCATGCAGGTCGATCAGATTTAGGGAGACTGAGCAATCGAATTTAGTTTTGCATTGTGGTTGGTGTAAAGTGAGTTGTCCATGAAATTTAAAAAAATGCTTTAAATGATTTTCAAAGCATTTACTTTCATAGTCAATCGGTTAAACAGTATCAAGTATCTGTTCACCAGTCACTGTCTATTTCTTCACGGTAGACCTAGATTTTTACTTTCTACAAAGTCTGAAAGACTTTTTCTTTATTCTATAGCATTTGCACACAGCAGCTGACAGCGAAACAGGAGAATGTAATCATGAACTATGTTACAAAGCTGCATGTGATTGGGCTGCTTCCTCAATTTTCTAAAATGAAATCTAATTTTTTAATAAAAATATTTATTTTAATAAACCATAAGTCAAAGCGAGATATTTTAAATCTTGTTCACACAAATTGACATTCCAATTTCTTTATTAATTTGAACTTGTAGTTGCTAAATATGTTCTTAAAAAAGCTCCTTAGTTAAATGTTTATTTTACAAATATCATCAAAATGTACTATTTTTAAACACCCACTGTGTTGGAATACAATATTTCACTCAGTTTGGGAAATACATGGTACCTGCATTTTTTTAAAATTAGCAAATCTCTCTTCGTGTGCACATGATATTTTAAAAACACCAAAAGGGAAATGTCAAAAAATGCATTCCTCTAATTCCTCACAATACTGTTTGCTTCTTGGATGAAGTACATGGTTGAGGACAGGATTGGACAGCAGATTTTGTCTGAATAATATGCTTATATACCTTATGAATTAAATTGCCTGACACTCTTATTGATTCAAAAAGTCAAATTAAAATTAAAAAATGAAAGCATTGTCTCTATTTCATTTGTTAGTCATTTATTTTCACATTCCTTCTTTTATTTTCTAAACTCTCAACTTCAAACGAATACACAAGGAGATAACTGAATGTTACCTGGAACTTCCTAGGTGCATTTCTCTGTACGTGGGCCTAGAGAACTCAGTAACACTAGTGTCCTGTAAGTTGGATAAGAGCTGACTGTGTTTCCTTCTGCCTGAGGACAAATGCTCACAGAAATTACAATGCTTAGCCCCAATCACCCTTTTGGAAGGAAATAAACCATCTTTATGTGAGTTCCAAAGATAGTAAAAGCCTGAGCTCCTTTAGTGCTAAAATCTAGATTTCTTTCATACATTAACCAAGCTCATTAACTACCCTCCTGCTTGTGTGTGTGGGTTCATTACTGTTTGAACTCAGCCTCCTTTGCCTGTTAGAAGACCCCCCGTTAGAGCAGGGCGATGCCTGGCCAAGGCCGAGCTCACGAGCATTAGCCAGTTGTCTGAATTTGTTTCCCTGGATCAGAGAGTCATAGCATGATAGGTAATCAAATAATGCTCTTTGTAAGGAACAGAATAAGCGTTAGAGAACACATTTTGTTATTTATTTAGTCTTTACAACGTGTTTGTGTGACGGCTAAGAGAATCTCCTCTTTATGGAAAAGAAAAAGAAAGAAAGAGTTAAGTACAGGAGGAATTGCGCGGAGAAAGCACACAGCTTGCCCTGCCTCTGCGTGACTCTCCGCGGTGCCGCGGGCCCTGGAATTAGGGTTTGTCGGGGAGCCTGGCTCTGAGGCTCTCCCTTCCTGAGCAGGCCAGCGCGTCTCACCGTCCTACAGGTCAACAGCATGTTCTCCTCCTTTGGCTGCACTCTTCATCTTAGTTCTCAGGAGCCAAAGAGCTTTTGAGGTTTTCTTTTTTTGACATTTTTCCCCCCTCTGTATCTTCTGTTCTTTAAGTGTAGTCTGCAAGAACCTGAGGGTCCCTGAGACCCTTTCAAGAAATCAAAGAGCTCAGGACTAGTTTAATTATAACACGAAAGCATCATTTAGCTTCCTCACTGTGTTGACTAAGGTGCAAAGCCAATGGTGAGTAAAAATGCTGCCACCGTCGCAGTGGCCCGCTCCACAGGTAACCAATGCATTCTTCCCCGCCCTGCGCTCACGAGAAATCCAAAGCTAGTCACGCCTAAGAAAGGCCTTGGTGAAATGGTAAAAATTATTAATTTTGTTAAATGTCTACCTTTAATTTTACTAAGTCTCAGACGAGGGTCTGTTTGGGAAAGCAAGAAGTACACCAGTAGTACTTCCCTTGTATGCCAAAGTCCAATGTTTTGTCTCTAGAAAACGCACTTGTACAATTATTTGAGTTTTGAACTGGTTGCTTTTCTGTTGAACCACTATTTTTATTTGAAAAAACAACTGACAAACATTGGTTATTCAGATTTAAGTATTTAGCAGATATGTTTCTCAAAAGTGAATGAAGTAGACTGTAATTGCAAGGAAAATAACTGACAGTTGACAATATTTTTTGCCAAGGATGAGATTTGAGATTTCAAGTGAACATAATTTTGAAAATTGTAGCCACTTATGTGACCTTGACAGCTTCTCAATATGGCCTTTTCTGATGAGACAGCTATAGATTTGATATTAACTATCAACAAAATTGATATTGTATAATAAAATGGATCAAAACTTAGTTTGCATAAATAAGTTAACCAATATTTTCTAAATGATCAATGGATGACATTATGCAATCATGAATGGATAAAAGGCCCTTTCAGAGTGCAAGATAGGTCAGTGGGTTTTAGTGTAAAGAGTGTAAAAAGCTTATCATGTGGTTTCAGTTTTTACATAACTTGTCAAGTTTTGGTGTAGTAACAAAGGACAATATCACAATTATCTAAAAAGCCTATTAGAATACTCCTCCATTTTCCAACTACATATGTATGTGAGACTAGGTTGCCTTTTGCACACAACAAGTAACATAATATCTCATAATGGCATGACTGCAAAAACAGATATGAGACTCAGCTTCTCTTCTAGTAATTCAGACATTAAAGAGTATTTGAAAAAATGTAAATAATGTCTCTCTTACTATGTTTTGAAAATGTTATTTTCATAAAATAGTATATTTATGTTTACATATAATAGGCTTATAATTTTTAATTTTTAAATTAATTAATGAAATAATACATAGATATATTTAGTTTTAACCTCTAATGCACTGAATATCAGTATATATAACTTACATAAACAACAATCTTTGGAGTCCATAGCACACTTTAAGCATCTTAAGTGGTTCTGAGAACAAAAAGTTTGAGAACCGTTATTCTACAAAAACTTGAATTAAATACAGTAACAAGATTAATCACACTATTTATTTGAGAATATCAAATTGAGATTATGCTAATAGTAACTCAATCACTGAACATTGACTGATAAGGAGCAAACCGTTTTTGAAGATCAGTTTGCTTAAATTAAATGGAATGACGTACAATTGAACCTTGAACAACATGGTTCAAGGGGTGCTGCCTCACCACAGTCAAAAATCCACATATAGGTTTGACTCCCCCAAAACTTAATAGCCTACTGTTAATCAGAAGCCTTACTGATAATGTAAACAATATATACATATTTTGTATATTATATGTATTACATATCATATTCTTATAATAAAGGAAACTAGAGAAAAGAAAGTCACAAGAAAAAGAAAATACATTTGTAGCATTTATTGAAAAAAATGCACATATAAGTGGACCCACACAGTTCAAATACATGTTGTTCAAGGGTCAACTGTACTGCTAATTTCTTTGAAAAGTTAAATAAACAACAGAGCTCCAAATTAATCCAAGCAAAGTAGCTACTTTTCCATATATCCTGAATGGTTGAACACCCTTTGGTGGTGTTATTTACAGTGTTACATGTCTAAGCTTTGTTGTTGTTTTTCCTGAAGTGTTAGATGAAAATGAAATAACTAATTTTCACATTTGTATATATTTGCATATCATGCTTTAAAACTTTAATCCTCAGTATGTAACCCCCCCCCCCAAAAAAAAAGGATGAGCACAAGTTATAGTGATTATATTCATGGCCAGTATTCTGGCATTAAATATTTAAATTCTTTAACTAATGTGACACAATTTAAAATTATATTTAGATTAATAGTGTAAAACATGTATAAAGAGCTCACTATAAGATATGGATAATCTTGCATGGGGTGAGGATGGGGGTAACAGGTAAATAAACAATATGTAGAGAGATAAGACACTCTTTTATCTGCCCTAGCTGTACTGCTAAACAAGGTATATTGTAAACACGGTCAACCCTAAACTAGATATAGACATATGTTGTGTATATTCTCTATATTTACACATATTTTTCTATATAATATTTTGTAGTTCACTTAACAAACATTTCAAGAGTTTTCATGGCACCCTTGACACCTTTGGCAGGTTGCCATCTTTGTACTGCAATTTAGATTATGCAATTATTTTAAAGGTATAGTACCTTGTGCTCTATTTTATTTAAAAACCTGTTTTTATTAGTGGAAATACAGTTGAGGCAAATGTACAAATCATTTCTCAAGCCAATATCAATGGATAGCCTCAATAAGGCATTCAGAAGATTTAAGCTTAAGTGCAAGTGAGACAAAATAAGAAATAAAGAATGTGTTCAGCATGCTATGATGTATATACACACATAATTATAATATAGCAATAATATAATAATATAATATAAAATATAATATAATAATATTGTCTTTAATGGAAGTGATAAGATGATTGATATGCAGCCAGGGGAATCCATGAAGATAATGGAAGGTTACAGCTTGGTTATAGATTCATTTTAAGAAGAATAATATTCTAGAAATTATTTTGGGGGAGACTTTCAAGATATGAGCCAGCTATTGAAACTGCACAATGGATCAAAATGGACTCTTCAAGTACTGAAATTGCACTTAAAATAAAATTCAAAATCTTTATTGTGATATATAAAGCAAATGACTTGTTTCTTTCCAGCCACTCTGGCCTCACTTGGAATCATTCTCCCCTCATTTACTACAAACCATAAAGGTAGAACTTTCTCTGTTCTTTGCTCAGGCTATGCTTTTTCCTGTCTCAAAGCACTTACTCAAGCAAAAATACCAAGCAACAGAAAAGTTCTTATTTTTGCTCTATGAAGATCTTACTCCAGTTCTCCAATTCTCTCCATCTTTTCTGGAAATTTAAATGTCTTAATAATACCTTTATATCAATGCTTTATAAACACCAATCAAAACATATCAAAGGAAAAATAAAGAAAAAGGGTTCAATATGATAAATATGTTCAACTCACAAGAAGACAAAGGAACACTGAATTTTTTCTGAGAAAAGCTGTCCTTTCCATGAGCTTCAAAAGTATGGACCTCTTGGGCATATGGAGAAATCAGTAAAAACTGTGGCATCAGCTATTTTTATTGATATTTACTTTGATCATGATAGTTAAGTATTCTTTGTTTGAGGCTAAACTTTACATAAATAGTTAATTAAGTATAAATTAAGTGGGCATGAGGTTTTCTTTCCTACCAGTTGGAAATATTTTAGTTATTACCAAAGAGTGGTCTGAAAAAAAGGCCCCATTATTGTTTAGTTTAATAATTATATATTTTAATTATTTTCCAAGATTTTGCAGCCCTTAGCAATATATGTTCCTAAAATCTACAAGAAAATGAAAGGACTTGAAATGGTAGCTTCTATTAGGACAAGCATAATGCATTAATTACATAAGCTGTATTGGTTTTGGCACAAAAGTAGCATATGTACAGCACATTCATACATATATAATCAAATTACTTGATCAATATAACAATTGCGTAAAATGACTGGAATGTATACATGCTAAAGGAAAACACTGCTTATTGAGCTGGAAAAAGGAAATCTTTCTTAATAATTTTAGGAAAACTAGAATAAAAATCCATATTCCATTAAATATTTTATTTTATGATCTACTCTTATAATTAGTTATTTTTTTATTAGTTCTTAATTATCTATCAGAAATATTTCCCCCCCAAAATGAAGCTTTGTCTTTCGTTCAGGTAGAAATACTCAGACAATAGCCCCCTCTAAAATATTCTAAGTTATCCATAAACTTTTGAAGGACCAGAAAGTTCAGTTTTTTATTATCTATCATCTATCATCTATCTATCTATCTATCATCTATCTATCTATCTATCTATCTATCTATCTATCTATCTATCTATCTATCTATCTATCTATCTATCTATCATCTATCTATCTATCTATCATCTATCTCTATCTATCTATCTATCTATCTATCTATCTATCTATCTATCTATCTATCTATCTATCATCTATCTATCTATCATCTATCTATCTATCTATCTATCATCTATCTATCTATCTATCTATCTATCATCATCTATCTATATCTATCTATCTATCTATCTATCTATCTATCTATCTATCTATCTATCATCTATCTATCTATCTATCATCATCTATCTATATCTATCTATCTATCTATCTATCTATCATCTATCTATCTATCTATCTATCTATCTATCTATCTATCATCTATCATCTATCTATCTATCTATCTATCTATCTATCTATCTATCTATCTATCATCTATCTATCTATCATCTATCTATCATCTATCTATATCTATCATCATCTATCTATATCTATATCTATCTATCATCTATCTATCTAATCTATCTATCTATCATCTATCTATCTATCATCTATCATCTATCTATCTATATCTATCTATATCTATCTATCTATCATCTATATCATCTATCATCTATCTATCTATCTATCTATCTATCTATCTATCTATCTCTATCTATCTATCTATCTATCTATCTATCTATCTATCTATCTATCTATCTATCATCTATCTATCTATCATCTATCTATCTATCTATCTATCTATCTATCTATCTATCTATCATCTATCTATCTATCTATCTATCATCATCTATCTATATCTATCTATCTATCTATCTATCTATCTATCTATCTATCTATCTATCTATCTATCTATCATCTATCTATCTATCATCATCTATCTATATCTATCTATCTATCTATCTATCTATCTATCTATCTATCTATCTATCTATCATCTATCATCTATCTATCTATCTATCTATCTATCTATCTATCTATCTATCTATCTATCATCTATCTATCTATCATCTATCTATCATCTATCTATATCTATCATCATCTATCTATATCTATATCTATCTATCATCTATCTATCTAATCTATCTATCTATCATCTATCTATCTATCATCTATCATCTATCTATCTATATCTATCTATATCTATCTATCTATCTATCATCTATATCATCTATCATCTATCTATCTATCTATCTATCTATCTATCTATCTATCTATCTATCTATCATCTATCTAATCTATCATCTATCTATCTATCACCTATCATCTATCTATCTATCTATCTATCTATCATCTATCTATCTATCTATCTATCATCTATCTATCTATCTATCTATCATCTATCTATCATCATCTATCATCTATCTATCATCTATCTATCTATCATCTATCTATCTATCATCTATCTATCTATCTATCATCTATCTATCTATCTATCTATCTATCTATCTATCTATCTATCTATCATCTATCTATCATCTATCTAATCTATCATCTATCTATCATCTATCTATCTATCTATCTATCTATCTATCTATCTATCTATCTATCTATCATCTATCTATCATCTATCTATCTATCTATCTATCTATCTATCTATCTATCTATCATCTATCTATCATCTATCTAATCTATCATCTATCTATCATCTATCTATCTATCTATCTATCTATCTATCTATCTATCTATCTATCATCTATCTATCTATCTATCTATCATCATCTATCTATCTATCATCATCATCTATCTATATCTATATCTATCTATCTATCATCTATCTATCTATCTATCTATCTATCTATCTATCTATCTATCTATCTATCTATCTATCTATCTATCTATCATCTATCTATCATCATCTATCTATCATCTATCTATCTATCTATCTATCTATCTATCTATCTATCTATCTATCTATCTATCTATCTATCTATCTATCATCTATCTATCTATCTATCTATCTATCTATCTATCATCTATCTATCTATCATCTATCTATCTATCTATCTCTATCTATCTATCTATCTATCTATCTATCTATCTATCTATCTATCATCTATCTATCTATCTATCTATCTATCTAACCTATCATCAATCATCTATCATCCACAGAAGGTCATGTGCATGTGTGGAATCCAGAGGAAGGGGCAATGCTCCTTTCTTCTCCCAATGTGCACGTCACATCTTCACCCCTCTGCCTTCTCCACTGGGAGCTGGGTTTGGGACCCTAAGTTTCTTTCAGAGGTATTAGAAGGAAAGGCCACTGTCTTGTTGGGGGGTAACTGAGGGCCATGAATGAGGGCAGGAGGTCATGAATATTGTCATAAACAGGAGTAAAATCTATAATGATAGAAAGGAAAAAAATGTGTTAAAAGGGATAAAATATAAAATATGTAGCACTGTTCTTGACACATGGAAAGCAAAATGCTAATAATGTTTATTATTTTGATCAGTAATTGTGAGACAGAGAGGATTATACTAATTTAATTATTCCTTCCTTATTCTTTTAGTTTGCTCAGCTACGACCAAACAAAAAGCATAGCAACCTTTGTTAGTAAATGTTCATCCACTTCTTTCTGTGTTTAGAGTCATGGTTTTATGCCAATTTATCATAAATAAAACATTATTCTGGTATTAAGTGTTATATAGATACTTGGAGAAGATTGACACCATACCCTTTTTACTCAAAAGTACCTGCCATGAAGTTAATACATTAGCCTGACACTTTCTATTTATTATTAAAACAAAAGAATGCTTACTTTGAAAAATCAAGAAAAATATACAAGAGGAAAAAAAATAAAAATTAAATCTGCCATTTTCAAACTGGAAATAAAGCAAAAGTCCATCAGCAGAAAAATAAATAAATAAATGTGACATTATCATATAATACTATCTATTCAGCAAAAAGAATGAATGAAATCTAGCTACATAAAATAACAATGATGCATTTTGCAACTGTAATGCTGAACAAAAGAAGCAAGCTACCAAATATTACATGCTGCGTGTTTTGTTATAAATTACTCAAACTGATGACACAAACTTATGTTGGCACTGGGCAGAAGTAGTGATTTGGGGAAGCATGAGAGAGTCTTCTTGAATGGTAAACATGATCTATATCCTGACTTGTATAATGTTTGCAAGGGTATCTTAATTAGTTGAAAATTCATTGCTTTTCCTTTTTCTTTTTAATGTACATTATGATGCAATTCCAAAAACAATTTTTAAATTTCACCATCACTGTAAGACTAAAACCTCTTAACCACCAATTCCTCAATTAAGATGTGTTTTGCAATTTATAAATGTTCATATATTAGGAAGTAAATACAATACACCTACAATTCCACTGGGGTCTGAGGCACATATAGTTATTAATGCATTAAATCTGTGCACCAAAAGTATGAATATTCAAACTAAGAGAGATATACAAAGACTAAGGGTAGATTCCTGGTACTTAAGTCCAGATTTTCCCACCAAATAAGTATTTTCAGTATTACTAGTTTTCACATGCTTTAAACATCTTAAACACTGTTAAATTACTTTTCAGCAACTATTAAGATAATGGTATAGATATTTCCCCTTTGATTATAAATGTAGTTAAACATGGCTTAGAATTTTTTATGTTGAGGTATCTTTGTATTCCTAGAATGAATGCTACTCAACCGTGGCCATCAATCTTTGAAAATATTTCAGAATTTCAATTGTTAAAATTTTATTTTGTATTTTCTAATTCTAATTTTCAAAAGTCTTATTTGTTTCTTTTTATACATAACCCTATGGTAAGTTAATAAGACATTCAAAACATCAGTTCTCTTTCTTATGATATATAATTAATTTGTGGTTTAGCTTGCTTTATTTAATATTGTTTTCCTAGTTTATTTATTTAGTTAGTTATAACTTTTTAAATTAACTATTTCACTATTTTAAAGTTTTCTATTATTACACACCCAATTTGGGGAAGTACAATGCTAATGCTTACATACTAAACCTAAGAGTTCTAATATCAATATCTGATTTTGAAAAAAATCATAATAGTGCTTACATTGCTCCAAAAATTAGTTGGAGGGTAAAAAAATTGACCTTGCTTCCTATGTACAAAATTCAATTTTATAAAAATCCACTCAAATGGATTTAGTCTTGAATGTAAGACCTGAAACCATAAAACTCCTAGAAGAAAGCATAGAGGTAAGCTCCTTGACATTGGCTTTGGAAATAATATATTTTAAACTTGACACCACAAGCAAAGGCAACAAAAGAAAAAATAAGCAAGTGGTACTATATCAAACTAAAAATCTCCTGCACAGCAAAGGAAATCATCAATAAAATGAAAATGCAACCTACTGAATGGAAGAAATATTTGTAAACCATATATCTGACAAGAGGTTGATATCCAAAATATATAAAGAACTCATATTGTTCAATAGCAAAGCATAAACAACCCATTTAAAAAAAAAATAAATAGGCAGAGTAATGGAATACACATTTTTCCAAAGAACACGTTAGTGGCCAGAAAGTACATGAAAAAATGTTCAACATCACCAATCATCAGGAAATTGCAAATCAAAACCACAATAAGATATCACCACACCCCTGTTAGAATGGTTGTCATCAAAAAGACAAGAGATAGCAAGTGTTGGGGAGAATGTGGAGTACAAGGAATGCCTCTGCAATGTTGAGGGAAATGTAAATTGGTGCAATGACTATGAAAAACAATATGGAGATTTCTCAAAAAATTAAATATAGAATTTCCATACAACCCAGCAATCCAACTTCTGGGTATACAGCCAAAGAAAATGTAAACATGATCTGAAAGGTGTATCTTCACTCCCACGTTCATTGCAGCATTATTCACAATAGCCAAGATATGGGAAACAACTTAAGAGTCCATCAATGGATAAGTGGCTATATATATATATATATCCTGCTATTTGGGACAATATAAGTGAGCTTTGAGGGCATTGTGCCAAATGAAGTAAGCCAGACAGTAAAAAAGAAATATTGCCTGTTATCCCTATGTGTGGAATCTAAAAAAATAAAAGTCAGACTTACAGAAATGAAAATAAACAGGGTTTGGGGGTGAGGAGAAATAGGAAGAATTTGGTAAAAAGGTACACACATTCAGCTGAAAAAAATTGACCTCGTTTACTATTTACCTTTTAATAATTCTATATTATATTTAATCATGCTTTGTACTAATTTTCCATGTTAGTATTTTTGAAATAATAGAATTCATTAGTTCCAGTTGTGTAAATTTTTCCATCATAATTTATTTAAAAATAGTTGAGGCAAAAATTTTAAAGATATTCTGGTAAAACAAGAGAAGGAGGAATACTGTAGTATAATTATTGGATTAGGAAGATATGTCAATGATAAATCTTTTTAGCTTGTGTTTCTTTCTACCCCTCATTCTTTTCAAGCCTCAACTGAAATATTTTTCACTGAGGCCTTCCCTGACTACTCTTTTTAAATGGGAAATATTCTCCTTCAGACCATATTCATTGCTTACACTTTTTTATAACATTTATCAGTATCTTATAGCTAAAAGACATAAGTCTGTCCAAATGTGTTTCTTCTGCACATCTTGCAAACAGAGAAATGGACTTCTTGTTCTGCACTATCTTTTCAAAGATGTTCATATAGCAAACAGTCTTGGAAGATATAGGACATATCTCCCTCTGGAGCAAAGCCAGGCATTCTACTGCCCATTATAAAAGGTTCGGATTTCCAAAGCTGAGGGTTCCTCTCTGGTAGCATAATTTTGTATGTATAGGCGTCACGTGCCTTCTTCATTTCTTCCTGTGTGATTTGGAGCTGGGGACCCAGCAAAAGAAAATGATACCCTGGATATTGCTTTTGCTTGGGTAATTAAAATCCTTTGGCCTCTGACCCAGGCATCTCATGTTTCTGTCAATATCCATAAGACTGCGGCAAGCTAATTCATTATTTTACAAGCAGAGTAAAATCTCAGACACTTCGCAGTTCTTGATACTGATATGGTTACATTTTAATTTCTGATTTCTTATGTTCTGCCCTCCCCAATATGAAATGTAAACTCCGTAGGGTGTGTTGGACTTCTTAGAAGCTGTCCACCACTAACAGGAAGGTATACTGGATAAGGGGACAATGGTTCACAGCATAGTGAGATTGGACAGACAGGATTATTTTTGTGATTAACATTCTTGGTGACATTCCAGAAAAAATGATAACTATGACACTGTGATTCTGAAGAGCATTCAGACAGTGTGGCCTTTTTCTTTCAGATAAGAAGAAATCTGTATAATAAACACAATGTTATGTTGTTTAGAATTTGTTTCAAGCTGAAAAAGTATTTTATTGTAACCTGTATTTTGCAGATGATATTATATACCTGCAAGCTTTTTACCAGAGTTTTCTTCTCAAATGTATAGAACATTTAAGCTGTGCCCCCTTCCACAGTTTACAGACATCATATCTTTTATATTTGTTTATTAAATAAGAGCCTGTAAACAGCCTTCTGTTGAATACTAGAGAAACCTGACTTCTTCAGTTAATTTGTTTTATAATCTGTCTTACAATTTCTTGTATGTATATAATTTTTACTTTCCTCAGCCCATCACAATCTTATGGAGATAGTGCACTTACTTACTGGGTTCTAGCTCCAGGTTAAAGTATGTTGGGGGAGGTAGTAGGGGTGGTAGAAAAGACAGATGTTGTGGTTTAAATCTACAATCATAGGCATAGCTTTTATTCCTTATGCAAGACATTGCTAAAAGGAGTCTATTCCAATCCTGTTAGACGAAAATTGGCTTTATGACTTCTCATCCTTGCAGAAATCTTGCTAATTACAAATATAATTGCATTTCTGTATATTTATTCTCTTCATGGGATCTATTGTGTAAGGGACCTGTTTTTAAGTACTTTTCGAAAAGTATGTCCTGTATATTTTTATAGACGAGGGAGTCATCTCCCTTTCCACATCTGTAACTAGCTCTAGTTTCTAAGCATGCACAATATTCTATGTTCAGTGAAGAAATTAACTTGTCTTGTAAATATTTTATTAGAACCTTTACTCTAGTTTAAAAATAAAGATATTTTGTCATTCTTAAATAAAATTTATTTTGTAGTGGACAGCTTTTTCACTAAAAAGGAGCCATATCTGAAATGATAATACTTAAAAAGCAAAAAATGATCAGAATTAAGATATTCCTTTTTAGAAAATATAAATTGTGTAAAATATTTGTCTATGTTGTGAAGAACTTAGTAGGTTCTTTCTCTTGTTGAGTTAGGGTTTTTGCCAGTTAAATAGTGCTCATTAGCCTAGAGGATACTGATTTCCTCAACAACTAAAGGAGACACGAAGCAAAATCTGTTCTCTTCAACTTGAGTAACTATAACTATGCTATGCAAAAAATTCAGAATCTTATCAACAAAAATAATATATAGGTATATTTAAATATATATTTTTCTTAAATTGCCATGATAACTTTCTCTAGTGTTTTTCTTTTATTAGAGGAAAATACTACCAGCTATGGTATATCATCAAAAAAATCTGTCCTTACTGAAATTATACAGAAATGCATTGGCAGTCCTGAGCCTAGATTTTATTAGTTTATAAGACTATAATTCCAATTTTGCTTGAAAAGGCATAGCATCAGCAATATACACTCTGGTTTGCACCAATTTATGTGTTTTATTGAACCACCTGGTTTTACAACAGCAAAACTTTTCCACATAATTCACAGGCCACATCAAGGAAGAACAGATTTGTGAACCCAGGTGTAAGAGTCCCACTGTTTCTATCCATTGTATTTAAATGTGTACTTTAACTGGAGTTTTTGAAAGGAAAGGATTGCAGCAGCATCGCAACAGACAAACCTGGGCCCCCAATGACGATTTGATATTTGTTTTGTAAAGCTGAATATTTAAGAAAGTGCCATATTTATGACAATATTTAGCCTCTTAGATAACTTTGTTCATCCAGTCATATAACCCATCTACTTGGAATATGGCAGGCCTCCAAATAAAAGATTGTTTCATTAATTCTTCTGGCTGTTTGCATAGTTTATAAGTATGCTTCCAGATTTTTCAATTGGATTTTTAGATCAGGTTACTCAGGTTATTGTCATGAAACTACTTTTGCTTGCTCATATTTTTGTGCTATTTATGCTAGAATGATTAAAATAAAATTAGCTGAAACATGCCACTGTCCTGTGCTGAAATAATTCCAACATAAGCTAGCAAAGATATCATATACAAGATATGCCAAATGGAAATGCTGATGTTTCCTGTCTTTTGCTAGATTTTAATTTTAAAAAGTACACAAACAGAAATAAAATGTTTAAGTATATTTTCATTTATTCCCCCAAAATGATGAAATCAACCAGTTATTTGTAACTATTTTATTAATATTGTTCTCTTAAAAGCTGTATTTTAAAAAACATAGTTTTAAAAAAAACTTTATTTCATAAATGCAAGTCATTTTCTTTTGAAGGAAATAAGAAATGTTAAGTTTCAACATAAAGTAAGTCCCACTGCTGAAGATAAGGTTCTAAAGACAACTGAAACTTACCCATATTGCTTTGTAGGATGAGAGGGATGGTGAGATTTCTGCTTTAAAATGATACCTAGAACAGAACAAACCTAGTATACTTTTCTTGAGGAATGAAAACAGGTAGATCTTCCACTAGTTCTGGCTCAAAATGATCTTTAAGAAAGAAAAAAATTATAATCTATCAAGTAAAAGATGCATTAAAAGAATTCTTTTATGATATTTACTGTAGGTTTTGTATAAATTGCAATATAATCTGCACCATATTTCCTTCTTCTCAAAACTTAAGTCCAGAATCCTTCCTTGGAACCACACATTGCACAATTCCCAGTGGTATATTTCTGTGCAATTCCTTTCCAATTTAGCTACTCTCTTCCCAATCAAGATATTGCTCAGCATTCACTGAAGGCTGAGCTTATAAGACACAAAAATTTCCATCCAATTCACTCAAAAGTTTGATCAGTCCTTGTTTGTAGTAATCAGTAGGAAAAACATTCAGGAGTTGTCCTGGCTTTTTGGACTGTACTGACCAGATTTGTTTTGTGTTACGTCAATAATACCCAATCAAGAGTTCCAGTGTGACAGGGGTGGCTGCAGAGCCTGGGCTTAAGACAGTGTTCCCACTGAAAGCATCATCATGGGCACCGTCCATCAAGGCCTCAAGCCATCTATTCAAATGGAGCCTAAGTCACCGTGTTACCTGTGCTGATGCCTCCCCTATGGTATTCACAGCCAAAGCGAGAAGTAAAAATAATGATTAAAGCTTCTGAGAAACTGGAGGGGTGACTATCACTTTGTTGATGTCATTCACATAAAAATCTCATATTTCTCTTTAAAACAACTATCTGTGCTTATATAGAATGAAGGTCTAGAGGAAAATAACTATGTACTTTGGGCTGGCTTGATATAGGAAAGTATGTCATGCCCTTCCACCCACTGCATTTTATTCCACCACAATTAGACTTTTAGTGACAAACAAGGATATCTAAAAATTGAACTGTTTCATAAAACCATCCCATCAAAATGGAATTGACTGTTAAAATATAAGATAATCTGTACTCTCAGGTCTTATCTAATTTATGGCATTTTTTATTGTCACTTTTCTAATGCTCTGCTATCAAAATATATACTTTTTTTGAATGATTGAAGGAAATGTTTCACTGTGTTCCCATAATATCTATTGACATACTTTTCAAAAATAGATCTTCCTCATGCTTTTTCCCAGATTGTTCACTAAGTAGAACACATCAAAAATGATTACATGCCTGGCTGGCATGGCTCAGCGGTTGAGCATCGACCAAGGATCCAGGAGACCTTGGTTCAATTTCCGGTCAGGGCACATGCCCGGGTTGCGGGCTCGATCCCCAGTGGGGGGTGTGCAGGAGGCGGCCGATCAACGACTCTCTCATTATTGATGTTTCTCTCTCTCTCTCCCTCTCCCTTCCTCTCTCTGACATCAATAAAGATTTAAAAAAAATAAAGATTACCTTTTCTCATATAAGGTGCAGTGGTATAAAATGGAAGAAATAACAAAGTTGGGATTTATTCATTTTCTCCTCTAGCTTTAAATTTAAACAACTTTTGGACAAACACTGGCTATAGCATAAAGTTTAGAAGCATATGTATCCAACAAATCAACTAAGAGAGAAAACCTTTCGCATTTACTGAGACCGGAAACCTTAGCAATGTCCTCATTCTTCGTGTTTTTGTAAGAATTAAACAATATTGGTAACCGGAGGTGGGGGAGGGAATTGAGTTATTTTATGGTTGTCATCTACTCTTTCCATTCAAGAAAGCATAATTTGATCCTGGAAGGAAGCAGATTTCATGCCTTAGGCAGGGTATAAATCAAAAAAAGTGCTATAACATAGACTGTAATTTTATAAACTATCATGTTGTGGAAAATAGAGTTAAGCTGCAATCTATGGTACAGTTACCATCCCTCTAAGGAATGGCTGAGCCATGGCAAGCAGCTCGAAAGAACTTTGGGTGCCGTGATCTTTCAGCACCTTGAGAGAATGGCTGGGTCCTTTGGGTAAATGATGTGGGGGAAGTTTTCATCCTGCCTTTTATAATACAAAGGTTGTGTATAGGCGGGTTTCAGTAGAGTCACGAACAACTCTTTCACAACAAAAAGGTATTTTCAAGCTATTTAAAAAATGGTATTTTCTCCCAAATAATATTTATAGTAGCAGCTCTAAAAACTGTGAGGCATTTCTCTGCAAGGATTTATATTTGAAAAACAGAAAAGAAAATTTTTATTACAAGCTTCTAGGACACAATAAAATTTTAATGAAATGGGATATGTATTGAAATTTGGTAGAGTTTCTGAATATCATAGTTTACAATGATATAAATCGAATAGGTGACTGTGAATCAGCTCCAGCAAAACAGATCATCTGGGACAAACACTGAGATATTAGTGATTTTTAGCATTTACGTTGCATTTTTCATACTCGAAGAATCATCAGCTCTCAACTGCCCAGTGTGCTAATAGCTTATAGCTTTTCCTTTTTGGTCCATTTTCTGCTGCCTGCCTTCTGGGTATTTCACCAGTCATCAGGCACCTCCATCACACCCTAGCCAGGGGTAAAGAAGTAAGAAGTCTTTCAAATCAGTCAATTTTATTCCTCATTCCAAGTACTTTTTTTTTTTTTAACAGACCAGTGGAGGATACTTTGAAAGTATTGCTTAAACTCAAATATTACATTAACTTCATCTGTCTCTTATCCATATTGTGTCACTTGAAATTACAAATATTATTCACTTTTGACAACTTGAGCACGGAGTCTTAAAAATGTTTTTATGTTTTGTGCAAAGTATACTACAATCTAGGAAAGGTTTGGCAAATTCTTGCCTGTTTACTCTGTCATAATCTCTGTCAGATATTTTACTTATAAAATTCATACTTACATTTTTACTGTAAGGAACCAAACCATAATAAATAATTCCAAAGAATAATAATGCATTTATTCCACTATTTATTTGGTCAAGCATTTATTATCAGCTTTATGTGTGTTCTATTATGTGAAATAATTCATACCATAGTTACCTTTAAGAAGTACGCATTTAAAAGCATTTATATAAATAACTAAATTATAATAAGGTTAAAATAGCATTCATTAAAGTATGGCCATAAATATTTGTGAGACTAGAGAGAAGAAAGCCAGTGATTACTTTGGATTGTTAAATATGGTATCAATATTGATTTTCAACCTTCCAGACAGATCAAAACTAATAGAAATGTTACGCTGGCTCTTCAGGACAAGTGTACGAATCACGCCTAAAGCTTGTATGCCTTTCTCTCGAGCTCTAATTCCTTCTCAGCTCACTAAGCTTAATCATTTCCAGTTTTTGATTGCAAGTGAGAGGTATGAGCCTCTTCCTTTCCCTCGGACACTTAGAGGCTCCTGTGGGGTTATTTATGGGCCTGCTTTCAATGCTGTCGTGTCTCAGAGAAGAGGGAGGCCCACAGGGAGAGAGTGAGGACTGGAAACGGCCCGTAGCTGGAGCGGTCAGAACGCACACAGCATTTATTAAGTTCACTGTCTTATGTGGGCACAGTTCACGTCCCCCACCAATTACGACAGTAACACCAAAGATCACTGATCACAGATTACCAAAACAAACATAGTAATAACGAAAAAGTCTGAAATATTGCAAGAATTAGCAAATGCGGTGCAGAAACACAAAGTGAGCAAGTGCTGTCAGGAAAATGGTGCTGACAAGCTATCTTGATGCAGCATTGTCACAAACCTTTAATTTATTAACAAGTGCAATGTCTGCAAAGCACAATAAAGTGCAGTAAAGTGAGTATGCCTGTCTATATGTATATATACACATCCATTTATATTTATATGTGCACAAATAATCATCAGTTTGTACACCAAAGATTTGTGCCCTTTATTGTGTATATGCTATGTCTCAAAAAATTGATACCAGCAATATGTTGGTTATTTTAATAGAATCAACAGGAAGGAGGAAAAATCCAAAGAAAAAAAGAAAAAATAGTCATTGAAAGTAAAGTATTTATTGAAATACTCACAAAGGAGTAACAAAGGCATACTCCCTGTCAACTAAATTGTCAAGTCTTGAAATCCATGCGTATTTAATGTTGAAAATGATGCCACGTTTATGAAACTCATAATCATAGAAATCACTACATAGCTAACTGCTTCCTAGGCAGCCACTTCATTACATCCTGTCTTTTTCTTTAAATGTCAAGTCCTTTTGTAACTTTCTTCAGTTTTCATTGTGTATTTTAAATCACCTAAGTTTTTTTCATTTGACTGGGGGTGGAAGCAAACCTAAATTCCACTTGTGCAGGTATGGAAAGAAAAAAAGATGTTGTTGACTGGAGTTGAGGGGTAGCAGGCTAGGACAATAGGAGTGAAATGACTCCCGTGTCACATTATTGATGAAATGAGGCACCCAGAGCACTTTTATTGGAGCTACCTAGCCATTACTAGTGGTTACTAGTTCCACTCTAATACAAACTTAAGAATGTGAAAGACTCATTTTTGAATGCCAGCTTCAAATATAGTGCGATAGAAAGATAAAATATCTTCTTTCCTAATTTCTGGACTTTCTCTAGTTTACAGCAGAAGTGATTGATAGTACGTAGGCTTCTCAGCATTGTCGACAAATTGAGATATTTCACATTGAACTACCCATTCAATTTTTAGGTCTTTAGTTTAATCTTGTCCAAGGGAGTAGACATACACATTTTTATCACCATCATATTATTTTCTGGCCCTTTACTTTGGTTGGCTTTTCCCTATAAACTTTAAACTGCTCCTATTTAATCCCATTCACAGTCTCTCTTAAAGAACTTGTCCTTTCTGAAATGTTAACTTTAATTCTGACAGCTATTCCCCATAGCAGTTTTCTTTCTATTCAAGGAATGTTATTGAGATGAATGCAGAACCTCGTTTGTTTTTACTAATTATAGTTCTCATGGTGTTATAAGTAACTAAAAGAGTAATGCAATGTATATTGCTTTTCATTAACATGTCCTTGTCTATGATCACTGGCAAACTGGGATCTCACAGGACAAATGCCATTGTGAATGGAAAGTCCCCCGGGAATGGGATGAGTGGAATGACTGCATTTTATCTCAGTGCTTCATGGAGTTGTGTGAAATAGGAGCCGGGTAGAAGGTTGCACATTTAACTACAACATGTATTCTTGGTGAGCTCTATTGAACGGTAAAAAGTTAAATGAATAGTCTAGTAAAACCACCACAACAAAAATGTCAAACAAAGCAAAAACAATACTCCTTGGCCCTTAAGCTTCTCATTCTCTTTCTATATTATATTGGTTTTCTTTGTGAGTTCCTATTACTCTAAAGCTTTTTGAATTTCTCATTCCCAAGACTCTGTTCACTTCTTACTGCTCTTCTACTAGCGCCTTTTGTTTCTCTGTAATCATATGTTTCAAAGTTTTATCCAGTTCCTATATTCTAACAGCTCAAATATATATTCCTTTCTCCTCAATTTCTGATAGGAGTGTCCAGATTTCTTCTAGATGCAGAAATTGGGGTATTTAATAAAAACCACAAAGATAAAATATGGTGATAATTTATTTGTCACTGTATATTAGGAACAGTGCTTGTCTGACATTTATTAAAATATCCTTTCCTTAAAAGAACCTTGGTGTTGTGTCTTACACCTATTTTTCAGATTGTGTCTTTTCTTGCCTTTGGGAAAGCTTTGCAATGTTTGTTGAAAGCCAACAGGCATGTTGTATTGGGGAATAGGAACTGAGGGAAATAGGCTTTTATTATGACAATTTATGTTGCTAGGAGTGGGCTGTATTTAATGTTTATTGTAGCTATAGGTGAAGACTTAAGATTCCTCTAGAGTCGTTTTTTTTCCTCCCCTACTAACTTCAGGGCTTCCTTCCTCTGGTCCTGCTGCTCAGAGAAAGACTGAACTTTACAGCTCACACAGTCCTGCAGATGATGCTTCACTATTATTGTGGAGCTTCCTTAGCATGGAGGTGGAGGGAGGGCACTCTGATCTTCCAGGCCAGTCTTTCATTTGGCTTGTGTATTGGGGCCGGGTCTTCACAAGTGTTGCAGACTGGCCTCCACTGCTGTGACATTTTCTCCCTGCTACCTACTTTGGCTTTGGCCTTACTAATCTACTTCCTCAGAGCCCTGTCCCCACTGACTATTTCCACCCCCCCTTTTAGACGAGAAAGGCTGGAAGAGCTGGAAAGGGAGGGAACTGTTCCCCTTCTGGATGAGGCTTCTGAATTGTGCTGTGGCCAAGTGGCCCTTTGTTAAGGAGACTAGGACTGACTCACAAAGGCTCCAAGAGAAGTCAGTGATTCTTTATTTGTCGAGGTGTTTCTTTTTTGTTAGTTTGTTTTTTATCCTCAGTCAGTTTTACTGAGTTTTGGAGAGAGAGAGAGAAACACTGACCGGTGAAGGAACCTGCCACCTGGGTATGTGCCCTGACCAGGAATCGAACCCGAAACCTTTTGGTGTAGATGACTCTCTAACCAACTGAGCCACCCCGCCAGGATGAGCTGTTTCTTAGTGTAAGGATGGGAGCAATGATTTCCACGATCTTTATATGTTAGAAAGTTGAAGCCCTTACATAGTACTTTTAATCAGAAGCATGGAATTTTATTTACTTAAATGTAACCATATAAAAAGGGAACTTGAATTAAGGAATTCATTAGCTTTATTAAGGTAAGAAAAATATTATGAAAAGCATTTGAATGTTACAGTGATTATTTTATACCATGTATTCCTTCTTCATTTCATATAATCACTTATTTGAGAAAATGAGGAAATTAATGCATTTATATTTCATCTCACTTGGTCAACTATGCCCCAATATTTTTTGCTGCTTCTGATGTGCTTTTCATTTTGACAGTGGTTTTATTTTATTTATTTTTCTACTCCTCTTCAGGTTTCTGCTATTGTGCTATTTATCTCCTTCTGTAGCTTATCATTTCTTCTTTGAGCCTATTTCTGGAAATATCATATTGTTGCCAACTTCTTTGATTCTCTGACAAAATAAGTATCTACATTTTTCCATGGTACCTTTAGGTAATTCCTTCTGTGAAGTATGCATTCATGTGCCTTTGTTCTTCCTTCACATCTTATTTGGGGAGAAAAAATTGTCTATTTCTATGCATAGCCTCCCTGTTGATTTCTTTTACATTGTTGCTCATCGGTGAAAGGTGCTTTGTATATGTTTGAGAAAAACAGGGTATGGGAAGGAGTAATCTGCAATGTTGACTTCAGCATGAGGCCTCTTACCACATCTACTTTTTTTTTTTTTTACCCGGGGAGAAAGTCTCTTCCAAAGTTACAGCATTCAGGTGTCAGCATGGCTCACGGCTAAGTGCTATCCTTCAAGTTTCTCTTCATCATGTTCACTGCCTGCCTGGCCTTCTCCTGTGACATTTACTCCTGGCAACTTCCTTTGGCTAAGGGGCTAGATTATAGAAAAATAAATGACTTGACAGCACAATTTAATTTTTCAACTCCTCTTCCATTGCTGTTCTCAGTTGTCACACTGAGTCACTAGAGGGAAACTCGCACTTCTGCTTTGGCTCACCCAACCTCTCTTCATTCTAATCAAAGAATCAATAGAGAAATTCTTTCCTAATTACCAGTCATAATGTTAGAGAAAACTCCTTCCAACCAGTGCGAGGAAGCTGTTGGTCACCTTGCAGCTTCCTCTTTTGTTTGGGCAACATTTCCCAGGATCTGGCAGAGTATCATCCATAGTTTCTGATTGGAGTTATGGCCTTATTTTTTTTTCTTCCTTGCTGCTATTTTGATGAGTTAGAGAAAGGAGAGTAGACAAACGGGATAAAAATGTCATTTTCTGATCTCAGAAATAATTTTCATTTACCAGTTAAAATAAATAATACTGCCAGGGACAACAACAAAAACATAATGAAAATCACTTATCTCTTTTCTTTATTAACTTAGGAATTTTTTGAATAGCGACCAATACATTTTTGGCTTTGAGGTGGGTTATGAAATGTTTTGGGCAAATTTTGAGGTTCATTAAATGTGTGTCAGATTGGAAGTAAGCAGCAAGAACCTTTTGGTGGAAGGACTTTCATCTCTAGAAATTATTCTGTGCAGACCTCTATGAAATCTGAAGATATTAGGTCTCATAACACAGGAGCAGACCTATCTGTTACCCGAGCAAATTCAAGGGCAAACTGGAATATTAGTAAGTGCTCAGAGTGTCGGGATATTTCTTTCTTTCTATAATATTACCTTGCAGGCTATTGGAACTGCTTTTGTATTACTACCTCTATGTTTATTTTTTATGTCCTCCTAGAAGGGTTCATGTTAGCATCAACTCTAGAACAGAATAAAGGAGAGGTTCCTTTCTGAGATAAATTTATGTATAGACTATATACAAAGCCTAACATAAAAGAAGGACCATATTTTTATTATTAATTTTCTTTATAAATTTTGAACAGTTAAAAGAAACAAATAGCATTTTTGTTCCAGAGTATACATTTTTAAATCGTATTATTGTTGCAATAGCAAATAGCATCATCTGATGTAAGTACCTTCTTTAAAGGCACAGATGTATTTCAATTCTTTTGAAGCCTAGTGTGTATATTGCATTTAAGTGTCTAAAAACTCCCAGTGTACACTTGTGCAAATGTAATGAATACTAATGATTCTTCCATCTCTACTCTGAGGAAAAGCCAGAGAGTTTTTTATGTAATTAGAATCTCACAGTATGTTTACTGCCTTTTGTTATTACCTTGCTTATCTGAAAAACTGCCTAAGTCCATTTTAACTGTTAACTGAATATTGTATAATCACATAACAATTTTTTTATAGAACTTAAAATGACAAAGTCAAACTACTAAAACAATGAATCAGAATGCAGGAAATAAATTTAAATTCCCTAAAACTCTTGAAAACTCTGGAGCTTCAGCATTCTAAATTAAGAAAAAGAATTTTAAGAAAATTTATCTTTTTATCTAAAAACTCTAAGTATCAAATGTAGTTCTTTTAATATAATGAAAATGCAATGTGATAAATATCATATGTATTATAAGTTAAATATTTACATTGAAACTTAAATGGATTGCTTCTATAGTGTTAGAATGTGCATTAGACTCAAGTACAAAAGCAATCTTCCATCTACTACTTAGTAAAGCAAAGTGTTGGAGGTACAGCATAGATAATTGGCAATTTCCTTTAAACATCATTTAAAAATGATCATAATTATATGAGTTTCTAGTGATAGACACATTTAGTTAAACTTTAGCACTAGGGCATCAGGGTATCTTGTCACATAACCTTGATGCACACCATGAAACTGTGTTGTGTCAAGAGCATTAAACTACCAGCATACAACAACTTCATCAACTAAGCAATTAAATACTTGATGTCATGTTTCTTCTTTGAAATAAAAAGCAAAACAAAATAAGGAGCTAGCATTTCTTGTTTCTGGTTTAAAACCAAAGAGAAAATAAACTTTAAAAATGTTATTCCTGCAATACATTAACAATTTTACAGAGTATCAGTTGTAGGAGGGAAGAACTAAGAACTGCATTTGTAGAGATTCATACATGGCAGTTATTCTCATGTAAAACCGACTTATCATTACTGGCAGCAAAGCCGAAGAATCCGTTTTCTAATGTTTTTGGAAATAATGCAAATATCCTAAGAATATTGTAGGTTCTTATCTATAGTGGGTGACCATTCTTTTAATTGTACAATTACTCTCAGGTGTGTGGTGCTCCTTAAATCGAAATATGAGGTGACAAGGCATGCTTAGAGGACCCCATAGCAAGGGGTGGACTCTCAACCTGGTGCTATCAGCTGCAAGGTTTCTTTTATTCCCACCACAAATTCATTAGTCACGAACCCTTTTTTATGCATATTTACTTGAGATTCCTTCCAAACCCCATACTCTCCTATAATGCAATACATATCCCCCATCCAGGAGAGAGAAAATAGCTGGTTTTGCATGGCAACTAATCCCTAGTCCCCAGAAAATCATGATTTTGAAGTTCAGAAATTATTGTTTGAGCTTCAACCCTACTCTCAAAGCAGTTTCATTTTCACCACTGAGATTCTCTGAGGTGGCTGAGATGTTCACTGCTTCATTCAATCTCTATTTCCAGCAATTTTCTGTTGGTTCATTTTTGTTTTCTGTCAGTTGCTCCAGGACTTGCCAGGGAGCAACCTCCTGGTCCCACTGGAGAATGTTAGCATTCCTCTATGGTAGGTCAGAGTGGTCTTCTTTGCTGATGCAGTAAGTCCATTCTTGCTTTTCTGGATATTATCTGGCTAGATTTTTCCATTTTCTCCTTCTGAAGATTGTTGCCTCTAAGTTGAGAACGTTGCTTTCAAGAACGTATGTTATCGTTTTTATTCCAAGTAAGGTCTTTTCTCTCACCTAAGAATTCTTAGTGCATTCCCTGATGGAATTTCCTTGATCCTTTGATGTATTTAGTAGGACTATGTGGGAGACACAGACCCAGAGTCCCATAGTTAGTCACAGTTCTGGCATCAGGACCCAAATGTTAATTCTCAGCCCATCACTCAACATTTTAAGTATTTTTAATTGTAACCTGAAAGAAGAATCTAACCAATATGGATTGTACTTATCAGTCTGGATGCCATGATCTGACAAATATTTTGTAGTGATTAAAAGCAATGTATATGCCCCAAATCATGTGGCCTTGTCATTTGTTAACCATATATTTAAATGTTTTAACACTAGAGTCAGACTGTACTTTTAAAAAACTTAAAATTAATATAATAAGTATTTATTTTAAATATAATAACTAGTACACAGTTTCCAACTATCCATATTTAAATATATTTTGTCACTAAGAGCCTGGGCAACTTGTCACATAGCATTAATGCACATTAACACCCAGTGGGTCCCTAATTGTAATAATGGTAGTTCTGTTGTAAAATACTTTGCATATGCATACATAAGCTTTTAATGCAAAACATATTCCAATTAATTTTTGTTATTGAGAATACAAAGCAAGTTGAAAACATAATTCTGTGCCAATAAAAGCCCATGTTGCCTCAGGAAAATTTATTTCCAGAGTTTCTGCCATTCTTCTTTGTGGTAGATTGCTAAAATGACTACAGCATTTTCCAGAAACTCCTATCAATAAGTGAGGTCCACTTTCAAGCCCCAAGAATAGGGGCTGGCCCAATGACCTGACTTGACCAACAAATTTGGTGAAAGTGACACTTTGCCCATCCTCAAGACGTCTTGTAGCTTCTGCTTTAGTCATTTTGGAACCCTACCATCGTGTGAGTAAACAGAAGCCAACATAAAGGATGGTGAGTGATATATGGTCCAGTCTTTTCCAGGTAATTAGCTGGCATCCAAGCATGTTAGTTGGGTCATCAGGTTCCAGGGTGCCCATAGCTGGTTTTCCAACTGACTGCAGAGAGATACGTGAATGAGCCAAGCTTGGATAGCTGAGCAAAATACAGAGCAGAACCACTCATCAGAATGTGAGCTAAATGAATGTTCTTCCTTTGTTGTTGTTTTTAAGCTCTAGGTTTTCGGTTACTTTGCTATTCAACAGTAGATAACATACACCAGTGTGGCTCTCTGGTCACTATGGCCTTCACCTCTAGTATTTCACCGGTCATCATAACAATCCTATTGTATGGAAAGATTGTATTGCTTCGTTAAGATCACAGAGTTGGTAAATGGTAGAGCTGCCACCTCATCTCAAATCTTTCCAGTTCACAGTCCTACTAGCCAACCATAATTACAGGCACAAACTTCCCATATTCAAGTCTCAGTCTAAAGAAGGAGACAGAGCACATCAGTATTAGCATGGAGAGGCCATGGTTGAATTCACGTGGAAAAAATAGCTGTAAGAAATATTTATTAACCTTTTTAAAAAGGAGCTTTATTAAGATATAATTCATGTACCATATTATTCATGTATTTAAAATTTAGAGTTCAATGGTTTTTAATACATACAAGAACATGTGCAACCATCACAACAGATCATTTCCATGACCAAAAAGTAAAACCTGTGCTTAACTGGTCATTTCTCAAACTCCTTATTGTCCCCTGCTCTAAAAAACATGCACTCATTTACTTTTTAAGTGTCCTGGAAATTTTATATAAAAGGGATTATATAACATGGTTTTTATTTCACTTATCAGAATGTTTTCAAAGCTCATTCACATTGTAGCATGTGTCAGTACTTCATTCCTTTGAATGATTGAATACTATTCCATTGTATATTACACCATATTTTATTTATTCATTTATCTGTTGATGGATCTTTTTAGTATAGTTAATATTGCTACTATGAAGATTCTGGTGCAGGTTTTTGTCTGAAAATCTGTTTTTAATTACTTTGGTTTTATGCCTAAGGGTGAAATTGCTAGGTTATTGGTAATTTAATGTTTAACCTGTGGAGGAACTTCCAAACTGTTTTCCACAACAGCTACATCATTTTACATTCCTATCAACAATAAGCAAAGGTTCCAATTTTTCTAAACCTTGAAAACACTTATTATTATATATTTTAAAAAATTATTATTCTATCCATCCTAAAGGGTGTGAACTGGTATTTCATTGTGGTTTTGATTTCCGCTTCCCTAATGACTGATGGTGTTGAGCATCTTTTCATGTAGTTGTTGGTCTTTTGTATGTGTGGTTTTTTTTTTAGGAAAAAAAATGTTCATTTATATATTTAACTGTTTTTTAAATTTGGTTTTGTGTACTTTAGTTTGTGAGATGAAAAATATTTTATATATTCTGCATACTAGATCCTTATCAGATATATGATCTGCAAATATTTCCTCCCATTCTGTGCATTGGTTTTCACTTTCTTGATAGTGTCCTTCGATGCACATAGATTTATTTTTTACAAAGTTTAATTTATCCATTATTTTGTTGTTGCTTGTTCTTTTAGCATCATATCTAAGAAACCATTGCTATATCTGATGTATAATGTTTTATCCTATGTTTCGTAGTTTTAGTTCTTACGTTTAGTGTTTTGATTCATTTTGAGTTAATTTTTGTAAATGGTGTAAGAATTCAACTTCATTTTTTTACGTGTGGCTATCATAGCAATTAACTTTCATACTAAGTGTTGCATATCAGTTTTTGCAAGCATGTTATGTGGAACGCAGAGGATTTTATATTATTTTATATCTGCATTTTTATTATTATTGTAATGTTCATTGAATGCTTTTAAATAGAATTGACTATGGGGAGGAGATAAAAATGGTGGCTTTTAAGGGTACAAACTTGTAATGAGTAATAAACAAGCCATAGAGATCTAGTGCACATTATAATGAAAACAGACAACAACATTGTAATATTATTATATAATGTGATACCACTGCATCAGCAGTCATTTTACATTATATATAAATATATCAAAGTAACACACTGTACACAATGTTCCATGTCAAATTTATTCATTAAAAAACAAAAGAACATAATTTAAAAAAAATAGCATTGACTCTATTTTTGCATGTATGGTTACAGAACAATTCAAATGTCATAATAAACTATTAAAGAAAATATGCCTAATATTACAATAATTTAAAAATAATAAACTTGTTTAGAAATTATGATTCAACAGCAGAAATTAGAAATGAACAGTGAAGGAGATGTGGGAAGAGGCTTTGTGTTAATTTCTCATCTAGCCTGAAGGCACTCAACAGATATACTCTAAAATTTTGCCATAGTTATTTAAAGAGTATATGTTCAAGTGTACATTAAAAAAAACTCCAGCCCGGCCGGGCGTGGCTCAGCGGTTGAGCATCGACTTAGGATCCAGGCGATTGGGGTTCCATTCCCAGTCAGGGCACATGCCCGGGTTGCAGGCCCGATCCCCAGCAAGGGGCGTGCGGGAGGCAGCCCATCAATGACGACTTTCTCATCATTGATGTTTCTATCTCGCTCTCTCCCTCTCCCTCTCTCTTCCTCTCTCTGAAATCAATAAAGATATATTTAAAAAAACAAAACAAAAAAATCTCCAATGTTATTAACAGTAGGATTTAAAACGCAGTATATGTCTTCCAAATCAGTAGAAAAAAATGTTATGTTACATGTAACAAAATATAGAAATCAAAGGAAATTATTCCAAATGAGAGACAGGAAAAGAAAACGTAAGAATCTATAAATATGGGAGTCAGCAAACTACCTCCCATGGGCCAAATCGGGACCACCACCTGCTTTTGTAAATAAAGTTTTGTTGAAACACAGTCACTCCATTCATTTAGACATTGTTTATGCTTGTTTTCATGCTTCAGAGGCAGAGGGGAGTAGTTGCAACAGAGATTGTAAGGCCTACCAAGCCTAAATTATTTGCAATCTGGCAATGTTTGTGAATATTACAACTTGCAGAAAAGCTTTGCCAAACAAGGTCTATAGAATAAACATCTATATATGATTCCTTCCTCCAAATAGCTCATAAACTATGTAGGGCAAGAGAAGGAAAAAGAAATAAAATCAGTAATATGAAAAATACTGTTAGAATGACATTTATAAAATGTGATTAGGATGACTAGGTAGAGCACACTAGTCCTTCAAGTTCTTTCTTTTTCAAGCAGTTGAGTGAGGAGAGAGCTTCACAGGGCATGTGTAATTTCTGTTGGACCCTGAAATAGAATTATGGGTTTTCTAAGCAGAGGACAGAAAAGGCATCTGAGGCAGGGAAAATAATATGTGAAGAAGGCATGAGAAGGAAATGGATGGATGTTTGGGGACAATGGGAAGTGATCAAAACGGAAGAAAATGACCTCCGCAGGTCCTAGCATTGATCACTCCTTCCCCTTGGACCTTTCTAAAGCATTCGTAACTTTCTGGGATGCTCATTAATACAGCTGCTCATTAATACAGTGGCCTCCAGCCTCCAGAAGGTAAGCTTAGTATTTGTGGAATGGATGAGTAAATGAATGAATGACCAAATTAATTCATGGAGTGTTCCATTAGGCATGAAAGACTGCTGGGGAGTCCCAGAAGTGAAACAGCATCATTACCTGTTCACACTGACCCCGGTTTAGTGACTTTGGGCACCATCACCACACCTAATACATTTCCTTTGAGCCACGTTGGCTCTACTCCTGACAGTCTGCAGATCATCATTTTCCTTAATAAAGATGATAAAAGCAATCAAAAGAGGAGTTGAATAGCCTGCTTCCTCCCAACTAATTATAAGCATTATAACATCTACTTTTGACCAAAGTATTTCTTCTAGCTACAAATACAGTTTAAAAGTCCTTTTCTGCAGTTTTATCTGGAGTTCTTAGAGCAGCTTTGGTCACAGGCAGGCAAACCTGCCCCAGCAGCTTGCCCTGCTCTTAGATCTCTGTGGTCTGTTATTTCAGTCTTAGCCCGTGGCTGACAGGGCAAAGTTAGCAATCCAAAGTGCCCACGTCTAGTTAACTTAGTCCGTTCCATGTCTACAAATTCTAGCTCTAAGACAGTCTTTGGAAATGCAGGTCACCCAATGTGAAGGACCAGATGAAAAGTCCATGGAAAAACTTGTGATTTATCTATAATAATAATGATAACTTTCTGCACTGGCACAATTACTGATTGAAAGAAACCATCATAAATTATTGTCACTTTGATGCTTACCAATATATAGCTTATGATGCTAATACTTCATTTTTGTTAAAAAATATAGCTAGCCCAGCCGATGTGGCTTAGTGGTTGAGCATTGGCCCATGAACCAAGAGATCCCTGGTTCGATTCCTGGTCAGGGCACATGCCCGGGTTGTGGGCTTCATCCCCTGTAGGGGGCGTGCAGGAGGCAGCCGATCTCATCAGTGTTTCTTTCTCTTTATCTCTCTCCATTCCTCTCTAAAATCAATAAAAACATATTTGAAAAATATATTTATAGCTAGAAACTTTATATAATGGATGATTATGTCACATTAAGTGCTTTTTATGGCTCCTTAAGGATTAAATACTCAGAGTAAGAATAATAGTATATTTATATATTTTATTTATTACTTATGAGATGTTAAATGCATATTTACCCTTTATCTAATATAATTATCACTTTAAAATATTATAACTGAATTTTACTTTTATCAGGAGAGTAATTTTCTAGTTTTATCAGTTTGGTAATATTACCTAACAAAATAGAGTTACCATTTTCTTATATAACATTCAACTGATGTTCTATGAAACAACAAACCTTTTGCATGCTTCCTAGCCTTTCCAGGGGGAAAAAAAAGCAATTTTATGTTATGGTGAAACAGTCACACAAATGGGCTGTGATTTTCATTTTCAAATAAGATTGTTCTTTCCAAAAATGGAAGATCAAATTCCATTTCAAATTACATGACTGGCTGTATTAGGCCATGGTTGGTTAACTCACCTATGCAAAAATAGGTTAATGCCAGATGAAACAATCCTGGACTTTGGATTTTCAAGATCTGTAGCAGCAACCCAAACTGTTTGAGAGTTGTTACTCTTAGACAATAGTCAAAGCTTTTAGAGGAAGAAGAAATGTGGTCATAGGGTTTAATATTTAAAATCCAGGATGAAAATGCCTCAAAATAAATCATGCTTCATTGAGTCTTTTGTTATTTTTACACTTTTGAGAAAATAAGAGAATTGTAGATATTATGAAAAAATGAAGAATAAATTAAAAGACAAAAAAATTGAGTGAGTGTAAATCAATATCTAAGCATGCCCACAGAAGTTTTATTTTAGTGTTTCTCTACATCTTTTTTATTTTAAAATCTATTTAGGACTCAAATTTGTTAGGCTGTTATTAAGAATATTTCCAGAATTATACAACTATGCACTAGAAATTATCCTACTCTTATTTTCAGTAGTCTTTAAGAAAAAATACATATGTAAATACACACACACACAGTTGCAATTGAGTGAGTAGTGAATTTACTGTATCTTGTATATGATAAAAATAAGTTTAACAAAATTTCTACATTAGTTATGTCAAACATTCTTTCTGAGGCTAATAGACATGTTGCTAAAACTTTTTCCTTATTTGAAGTGGATGCTTTGAATGGAATTGAAATACAAAGCAAGCTAGTTTCAAAGCCCATAACTCTTTTTAACCAGGCCATCCTGAATTATGAATGTTAGACATATTTTTGAAGCTCTTGTTTCCTAAAAATGACTTTCTGCAGGAAAAAAAGCTCTAAAAACAAAATAATATTTGTTCCAATGATATTCCAAATTATTTCCATGTTTACCTTATTGTAGAATCCATGTTAAACATCTTTTCTATATTTTATACTGCAAAATCCAGTGTTTGGCACAGAACAATCACTTGCCAATGGCCATTTGGATTTCATAGCTTTGTGTTCTTTTTTATTTTAGAATGGTCACTATAATCAAGCAAAGTTGGAAGAATATACCACAGATGCAAATATTCAAAACTAAATACAGTTATGACTAAATTATTTACTGCTGACCAACAATTCATTAATAGATTACTTGGAAGCATGTCAGGGGATTTGCTAGGGATTCACTCTGTCTGAGGTTATTTCAGAGATAGGGCTTCTGGACAAATTAAGTTTTTTTTAATAAGACACTATCATTCCTGAATCTGCTCCATGATTCCAGTTGACCAGCCTTTAACGTTTAATTGTTAGGGAACTTCATCCTGAAATTTAATATCCTCGTGGTTACCTTTACTTATTTATTTGCTGAAATATGCACAATTAGGTAGACTTTGTTCTGGAAACGTGTTTGCTTAGTACCACACAGAATAGTCTCCAGGCACACTGGGAAACTTAGATAAAGAGTACTTTTTAAATTCAAACTATTTTCAGATACTGTTACAGTATGAAAGAAAATGAGGACTTTTTAGTGAACAAAAACTCCTCGGCAGTCATTTTCTCACATACAGGACCTTGTTTACACCCACACAGCTTTTCAAATGATGATTTTATTTCTCTGTTCAGTGGGAAGTAACTACGTTGCAGTTTCATTCCTACAAGATATTTCCAGGTGCCATCAAAATGAGAGAACTGACAGCACATCACTGTGGGCAGAAAAGGCAAACAGTTAATCAAACTGTGACCAAGCCGGATATGAGTGACAGTTTCTCACAGTTCTGCAGCACCTGAATCTCTTCAGAGTATCACTCTGGAGCAAGTACGGTTGGCTCAGCAAATTCCAATATCACAATTAAAAAATGTAAAGCATTTTAGAAAAGATTAACAGAGGCACAAATTGCAGACTACAAGAAAAACAGTATTTTTTTAAAACTGACTTTTAGAGAGAGAGGAAGGGAGAGGTAAAGAGAGAGAAACATTGATGTGAGAGAGAAACATCAAATTGGCTGCCTCCTGCATGGATGGAGCCAGCAACCCAGACATGTGCCCTGACTGGGAATCAAACCTACAACCCCTCAGTGCATGGGACAAATGCCCAACCAACTGAGCCACAGCAGCCAGGGTGAACAACAGCATTTAAAAACATTGCATAAACTTACAATTTTGTATGTAAAGTGGAGACTGTCCATAATAAGCTCAGATAATCAGCCTTAAACTGTGAAGACGGTAAGGATTTGAAAGCCATGGTAATGGTCACAGCTTTGCAAAATGAACTGCAGGTAAGGAATGGAAGAGAGGTGGGAATACCTATAATGCATCTGAAGAATATGAGATGTGGATTAAGGTTGTATTAATATAAAGAAATAACCTCACAGGCTTGAAAAATGAGTATTGCCCTTTCATTGTTTCTAGTAATTATGTCATATAGCAGCAGGCAGTTGCATATTTGCATTCTACATGTCCAACACTGCAATATTATCTTTATGTCCAAAAGGTGAAACCTAGAATGTACGGATGTGCACTGCAGGTTTTTCATAGACGGCTTTGAAGGTCTTTACAGAACTCATAAGAAATTCAAATGATCAAGGCTTTGATGAAGAATTGAAATAATATATTATCTGAATATTTGAACAAAGCTACAAGTGGGACCAAAAAATTCATAAAAATGTGAATCAAAGACTATGGTATAGCGTTCTCATTACAAGAGCATCTATGTTTCAAGGCACTCTTCTTCACCCATGGATAAACATTCTGAATTTTAACACATGTTCAAATTCCAAGCACTAAATCAACCTGCTGGAGGACTGTGGTATTCCACCACCCTGCACCATTAACCATAGGAGTTTAGCAGAACTTCAGGCCACTGGAGAGTGTCACGGTAGAACAAGTATTTAGCACAAAAAGCATCTATAACCGCCATCAACGTCCTAGGGGTACACAAAGCTGCTAGTCTCAGCCTAGAGTTTGGCAATTCTAGAAAAAATGTTTCTTACAGATAGGGGACAGGACAGTCCAGATGACCCCTAAAGATGAGGATTAGATAGTTTGGATCTAAAGTCATTTAGATCCTATCTCATTGACAGGAGAACAAAGTCCCTATCAATAAACTGAAGTTCAGCTCACTCCCCTGAAGTTCTTACTTATTTATTCCAAACTTACTTAGTAAACCCAGTGAGTTTAATAATGTTGATTTACAAGAAGAAACTTACTAAATCACACTCTACCTACTTCCTGGAAGTATTAAATTCTCAAAAAAATTTTAAAGAAGAAAACATGAAGATATGAAAAACAAGACTAGGCAATGTTAAGCACATCTAAACAACAATGATCAGTTAATAGTGAGAATGTTTTCCTCAGTTTTCTTGGGAACCTTAATATAGAGTAGGTGTGGGAAATTCCAACATCATGTATGACTGTGAAAAATGAAATAGAACAGGGGTCACTGATGTTAGGGGTAAGATAAAGGCAAGAATCTACTCTAGTTTTAGTTTCATGAAAAAATAAAATGTGTAGCTCAGAGTGATCTATCATAATGCCAGACAGAATGATAACATATCCTATCGTAACTAATACAGGACTGATAGTTACAAAAAAAATTTTAAAAAGGCCTTACTGGTGAAGAGAAATTTTCCAAGCCTGAGTGTGACAAACCATCTCAATGATTTGCATCAGAAACACTATATTTTACTGAATTCTCTTGAATAGACAATAGAAGGAATCTGAGATGGAGCAATTAAAAACTCCCTGAAAGTTGCCCTCAGAGACAACAAGCATATTAACCAGTGTCAGTGAGTAGAAAGGACTTTACTTTTGTGCAAACCTTGCACTATTAAATTGTTTATCCTACATTTTCTCAATTAACCTTTCTGAGGAAACCCATGGATTTTCATCACACATCCCTTTGTCTTGCTTCTATTGTTTTAACTGAAAAATAAGACTGTACTTTCTTTTTTATTTGTGATTCCATACAATTCTTCAGCTGCGTTTAATTTTTCTCTCTTTTTTTTTTTTGTGGTGAAATACATGCAACATAAACTTTACTATCTTAACCATTTGGAATGTCCAGTTCTTAGTAGGGTAATCTTAAATACATTTAAATTGTTGCTCAGTACCATCCGTTTCCAGAACTCTTCATCTTGCAAAACTGCAACTATGTGCCCACTGAACAATTGTAAGTGAATAATAGTTACCCAAAACTTTAAAAGAAATTACACACAATACAATAAAATAATTCTGATCATCATTTTTTACAAACATAATTTACTTATTTAAATTCTACCCATAATTTTTCCTTTGGGCCTAATTGTTCTCTAAAGAAAAATTTCTCTTAAAGTTTACTTCTCATTCATTTACTGCATTAATTAATTGAAGACAGGGGAAAAGAAAATGAAAAAAGACTCTCATGGCTGAATTAATTGAATGGGGAAGTTGAAATGTGAAATAATGAAAGGAGAGTGAAATGTACTTCCACAGTCGATCATTTTATACAATTTTTCTCTCATCTCATTTTCTTATGAACTATTTTATTTACTTTGCCTTATACACGTCCACTCTTTCTTGTTTCATACAAACACACAAGTTTAAATGTTTCTGTTCTCTCCTTCCTCTGTATGCTCACAGGCACAAACAAAACACTATTTAATCTTTTATTTTCTGAGCTTTATGACTTCTCACACTTCTAATTTTACATTTTGGTAAAATTGGTTTTGCATATTGGTAAAAGATGGGATTTTCGGAAACTGCCTGGCATTCAGAGCCCACCTTCTGAAGAGAGCACCTCAAAATCCAATGCTCCCATGTGCCAAAATAGTGGCTCGCGTGGCAGGTATAAATCACAGGGAGGCAAGTTACCCAGAAGAAATGGGTGCAAGGCCCCTGTGAGAGGGGCCAGTTGCCCTGGTGTCGTCCAATATTCTGCTTTTTCAAAAGAAGCCAGAAATTTTGTTTTCATGTAAAATTTCCTTGTTTTTAAATGTTTACACATTTTAAAATCTCTGTAGGCCCAGCAAAAGTAATCTGCATACCAAATGTGTTTTGTAAGCCTCCAGTTTCCAACAACTGATCTAAACGAACACATTTTTTCATTAGACTGAGCTGGGCAGAGGCTGTCAGAGTTCTGTTCACAGAACCTGCGGGCCCTTGAGAGGCAGAGCTTAAAGGCTCCCACATCTTCCACTCTTAAATATACTTTAACAATTTAATGTTAACTCACAAACTTTCTAAGAATGCCTATATTAAGTTGCAAAAAAGAGGAAGCGAGGAGGAGAAACAAGATGGGGCGTAGGTAACTGCTGCACCCGCCGCCTCCCGCAACCACATCAAAATTACAACTAAAATACAGAACCACCAGCACTCAGAGCCTCCTGAGATCTGGCTGAAAGAAGCCCCACAACCAGGGAGCTGAAGGAGCACCGAGACCAGGAGGAGGGGCGGAGACGCGGGCGGATCGGGGCTGAATCGCAGAGACTCGCCGCGCCGCAGACCCACACCCGGTGCCCAGGGTTAAACCCGGGAGGGAATCTCGGTGGCGGAGTTTTCCCAGAGGAGGGAGGGGTCCCAGCTCCACACCAGGCCCCCAGCCCAGGGCTCCAGGGCCGGGAAGAGACGCCCCCACAATTCTGGGCTGTGAAACCAGCGGGGACTGACCCTGAGGGTCGCGGAGGCTGCGGGAGCCCCAGCAGCTCCTCTAAAGGGCCCGGCACGGACTCACTCGGACGCTCCCTCTGAGCCCAGCGCTGGGCAGCAGCTTGAAAGGACCTGGGACACTCGGGGGGAACTAACCTGCCTGAGATCCGGGCAAGAGGTAGAGGGGCGGCTTCCTCCCAGGCAGAAGGGCTGGCGGAGGCCATGGCTCCTGTGGCGAGTCCTCCCCGCACACAGCCGGCAGGCAGGCGCCATGTTTGAATCGCTAGCACCTGACTCACGCCTTTGGCCCCGCCCCGTGATTCCCGGAGGCCCCGCCCCTCCCCACCTGCAGCTCATCCAGGCCATTTCCAGGGGCTTTTCTGGGCAAGTGGCCTCTTGAGCCTCATGCTTAGGACTTTCCTAAATCTCTCCAACAAGCAGCAGCTGCCCCATATGGCTTGGTAAGTGGCCCCAGGCCTGGCACTAGCGGCAGCCTGCAGTGGCTCATAGCTGGGCCTCTCCTGGGCACCTCCAAGCCCAGCACAAGTAGCAGCCAACTATGGTTTGCTGTGTAGCCCCTGCTGGGTGGCCCTCGGCAAGGCACTGGCCCAGGCTGACTTTGCACCTCCCGCGAGGCCCCAGAGACAGTGCACCTGGTGCTCAGACTCGACCATGCTGGACTATAACCCTGCCACATCCACGAGTGATACACTCAAGGAGCACAATTGGTGAACCAAAGCTCCAATGAAGTAAATCCTGCTCCATAGGGGTGTCTCCAGCACAGCAGCTCTTTGGCTATAGTGGCAGCTGGTCCTCACAGCTGATTGGTCTGGGGGTAAATTCTTCTCAGTGACGCCAACAGCAACCAAGTCTCAACTACAACAGGACAGTGCACACAGCCCACTCAGGGGAGCACCTAGAAGGCCCAGCTCAGCTGACTGGGGAGGCTGAGCCCCTGGACCCTACAGGACACCTACTACACAAAGCCACTCTACAAATTCCAGGAGACATAGCAGCTCTACCTAATACATAGAAACAAACACCTGGGAGCAGCCAAAATGTGGAGGCAAAGAAACATGTCCCAAAGGAAAGAACAGAAGAAATCTCTAGAAGAGGAACTAAATGAAATAGATCCAAGCAAGCTAACAGATAGAGAGTTCAGAATTTTGGTTATAAGGATGTTTAAGCAGACTATTAGGGAAATAACTGAGAAAATCGATAACATAATAAAGTACCAATTTGAAATGAAGGCTACAGGAACTGAAATAAAGAATAATTTACATGGAATCAACAGTAGAGTAGAGGATGCTTAGAATCAAATCAGCAATTTGGAACATGAAGAAAGAAAAAACACCCAACCAGAAGACCAAAAAGAAAAAAGAATCCAGAAATATGAAAATAGTATAAGGAGCCTCTGGGACAACTTCAAGAGGCCCAACATTTGTATTATTGGGGTGCCAGAAGGGGAAGAAAGAGACCAAGGAATTGAAAACCTATTTGAAAAAATAATTACAGAAAACTTCCCCTACCTGGGGAAAGAAATTGACTTTCAAGTCCAGGAAGCACAGAAGGTCCCAAACAAGAGGAACCCAAAGAGGCCCACAGCAAGATACATCATAATTAAAATGCCAAAGGTTAAAGACAAAGAGAGAATCTTAAAAGCAGCAAGAGAAAAGCAGTTAGTTACCTACAAGGGAGCACCCATACAACTGTCAGCTGATTTCTCAACAGAAACTTTGCAGGCCAGAAGGGAGTGGCAAGAAATATTTGAAGTGATAAAAAAACATGGAACTACAACCAAGATTGCTCTACCCAGCAAAGCTATCATTTAGAATTGAAGATCACATAAAGAGCTTCACAGATAAGAAAAAGCTAAAGGAGTTCATCACCACCAGACCAGTGCTACAGGAAAAGTTGAAGGGTCTTCTTTAAGATGAAGCTAATGAACAAAAGAATCTGATGAACTAAATAGATCCAGAGACATTGACACATGCAACAGATGATCATATTTCAGAGGAAAGAGGGAAGGGGGGTGGAGGGTGGGAAGAGATTAACCAAAGAAGTTATATGCATAACCCATGGACACAGACAATAACAGGGTGAAGGCCTGGGGACGGGGTGGGAGCGAAGTGGAGGGGGTCAGTTGTGGGGGAAAATGGTATACCTGTAATACTCTCAACAATAAAGATAAATTTAAAAGGAAAATAAATAAATAAATAAAAATTTTTTAAAAAGAAAAAAAAGAAAAAAAGAGGAAGCTTTTCTTCCTCTTTAGCTATCAGATTTTTCTTTTTCCTCTTATTTTTTTTCACATAGAGAGAAAACTGGGAATAACATATTTGCTAGCTTTTATTATTTGTATTATTCATAGAAAACTTTATACATACTATTTTAAAAATAGCATTCCATATTTTAATACTCTTATTAAGTATGATTGAACTAGTATATTTTAAGTGAATATATATTAATATCATAAAATATTTTTCAATAATAATTATTTTTTAAAATATGTTTTTATTGATTTCAGAGAGAGGAAGGGAGAGGCAGAGAGAGAGATAAAAAAATCAATGATGAGAGTCATCAATTGGCTGCCTCCTGCACACCCCCAACTGGGTACCAAGCTTGAAACCTGGGCATGTGCCCTGACCCGGAATCGAACCATCACCTCCTGGTTCATAGGTTGACACTCAACCTCTGAGCCATGCCAGCCAAGCAACAATAATTCTTTATGATTTTTCATCTCTTATATTTCTCCTACCAATTTCCATATTGAGAATCCATATGTTGGTTCCAGATCCCAAGCTTATATATTACTTTTTCAGTGTATGGAATTTTCTAAGTGTTTTTGCCTCTCTAGTTGCTAAGTTCTTATTCATTTCTTTGAAAGAACTTTATTTTATTCTGCCAATTTAATTTTCTTTACATTTATTTTGTCAACATGCATTGATATTTTGAGTTATGAAATAATTGAGCTCTTCAAAAGTTATCCAATTATTAAAACTTAATGAAGAAGGTTGACATTTAAAGGAATACTATAATAAATATTTTACAAAATAAATAATGAACCTTTATTTAATTTATTCTTTGTATAAAGGATTTTGTAAATGTTAGATTTGTTTATAGCAAGTGCACATTTCCCTGACATCTCTCTTTGTTCTATAATTTGAAAAAGACATCGACATTATCTTACATCCCTATGAATTATTCAGATTTTGCTGCCTACAATGTATATTCTAATACCCAAAGTCAGTCCAAAAAATACTGACTAGTAGTATGTGTGTGCATGCATGGACACACACACACATTCCTTTTATTTAATTTCAGGACAGCTTTAAAATTGTCCAGGAGAAGGATCTATTTCTGCTTGCTCATTTCAAATAATTACTATAACTAAGAATTTTTGGGGGGGAGAGATTGTTATAGAAATCTATAGCTAAGTAGGGGGCAAAGTTGGTGGTTCCCCTTGAATCTATTCTACTATTAAGACTCTATTCTTGTTTCAGAAGTGACATTTAATATATGATTGACCTTTACCTCTAATTCTAAAATTGTCAATTTTCCTTCCGATAACCTCCAGTCAGGAAATGAATCTAAAGTTTAGGAAAATAAATTAGTTATTTAACTTTTGTCACTCAGCACTAAAGATAACGAGAAATTTCTCAGTGCTACTCGTAAGAAATATGCAGTGCATTTTTTTTCTTTGACTACTTGGTGTTCCTTTTACTCTGGCCTAAATATCTTCGACTTTTAAGGACCACTGACCTGTGTACCAGTCATCTGTGGTCACTCACATAGGCAGTATAGATCTCATTGTCCCTCAAAATTTTGTTAGGATGGCTTACTCTGAAATAACACTCTCTGACTGTGCCTCTTGATGTTTTATATTTCTCACTTCCAAACATTAATTGGATCTTTATCTTTACCAAGATGAAACTCTCTCGTTATAGCATATTCTCCCCCATCTTCTAATTCTGGACTCTCTTTCAAACCAAAATCTTATAACCAACTTGTTAAAATTACACTTTCCCAACTGTTCTTTTGCCAGTTTGATCCACCTTGCCAACCCATAGTCTTTCATAGCTGCAATTATGGAAATTATGGGCATTTATTTGATCTTGCTTGTATGGATTTCCAGGAGAAAGCTACTGATGGATGAGCAGATGTACCATCAGCTTATACATTCAAACTTAGTTAAAATCTTACTTTTTCCCAACAATCCTGTTCATTCATATTTTGTCATTGATTCTTGTATTAGGAACTGTAACACTTTTGTAATAGTAGCTAGCAAGTGTCCATTCAATTATTCTCTTAGTTAAAAATGATCCATTTCGCCTTGGCTAGAGCGCCTCAGTTGGCTGAGCATCCTCTCATGCGCGGAAAGGCTGGCAGTTTGACTCCCAGTCAGGGCACGTGCCCTAGTTACAGGCTCGATCCCCAGTAGGGGGCGTACAGGAGGCAGCTGATTGATGTTTCTCTCTCTCTCTCCCTCTCTCTTCCTCTCTCTCTCAAATCAAGAAAAACATATTTAAAAAATGATCTATCTCATCGATAGCCTCAAAACTTTCTCACGAGCAATATAGTTCCTCCTATATTTTTCTCCTTGACCATGCTAAATACTATACAAATCCCTTTTAACATATCTCTGTTAAACACTCATTTACATAAATACAGACTCTATATAAACTCTACAATCCCCAGATGCAGTGACTAAACCAGAGACATTGACTATTGTTAGGGAAGAATTATATAAATGGGTTTATTTGTTTTACTTTGATTCATGATGAACAACAACAACAACAACAGAACACCTAAACAAAACAAAACAAAACTCAAATGAGTACGCCAGAGCTCTCAGCAATCTCTTCTAATTGGCTGTTGCCTCTATTTCCTAGGAGGAATGTTTCTTAGATTATCTCAGAATTAGGTCTACTAGAAGATCAGAAAAGCCAAGAAGGTGGAAAAGGTTGGCATTTCTGAAATTCTCCCCAGGACACAGCAGAAAACCTGCTGGTGCTCATGTTCTGTCTTCACGGTGATTCTTCCATGGTGATTCAGTCATACCAGGTGAATAGTAATATTACATCTCTATGGCTTTAATATGTATTTGAACGTGTGAGTGTGTTTCTGTTTTCTATTCTGTTCAATTTCCCCTCCCACCACCTCAAATTTTTTCTTCGTGTAAGTAGGACATAGATTCTAAACTAAAAGCAGGTACCCCTGCATTAGGCTTCATAGTGCACATCCATGTAGGGACCAAGATCACATGCCTTACTAAAAATAATGCACACCACAGTGCCATGTAATTCAGAAGATCATTTGTAACTACATGAGGTTAACACGTTTACAACAGTGAAAATAGGCTGAAGTTTAAACAAAGTAAGTTTTGAATTCCTCAGTTTAAGCTTCCAACCATTTTTCCCATTTAATAGTTGGTACTGTTAGAAAGCTGGATTCCTTTCTGTTCCTGCCTGCCTGATCAAATATAGGATTTCTGATAGTACAGCATCAATGATGGAGCAGAAAACCAGAAACAATATTCAGAAGCCCCTCAATAAAAGATATTTTGGTGTGTCTAAGCTCTGAACTTGATTTGCAAATTAGATATAAATGCATAGTTTGGTGGAATCCTTTTAAAGCCTCTTTTTTTGAGACTTACTTCCAACGATAAATGTGTAACACATTCTTGGATTTTACTTGGTCTTTTTTTTTTTTTAATCAAAAGAAGAAGTCTTTTAATAGTATCTGTTTATTCCTGTGTTTGTTCCCACCACTTACCACCTCAGATTCTAGATTTCCATTGCTTTCCCTGGAAGATAATTGTGCTTCAATAAGTGCATACTTTTTTTATTTTTTTAAATCATCGTCTGCCTTCATCTATCAGTTTTAAATCTGTTTCTGCATCTTCAAAGGGATAGTTCCAAATACTACAATAATTCTTGGAGTATGAGCATGGGCATTCCCAAGAGCAGGGCCAGAATGCTCCCTGAATATCTCGCTTCATGTGACTCCAGCTGGGAACCACAGCATGGTCTTTCATTCCTCCCTGTCTCTTTCAACCATACAATTTAGCTTCAACTCTTATTGATGCTCGTTATTTTATCTTTGCATCTTTCTACAGCTGTTCTTTTTTTGTTTTCCATTCTCAAATCTTCAGTCCTAGGCCAGAGTCTCCTGTCTTTAAACTATTGCAATAACTTGCTGATGGTCTCTTGCCTTTCACTGGAATTCAGTCCCTGTCCCCCTCTGTAGTAGACAGATAGACAGACATGACCAGAGTAGGAATGATAGCCCAGGTACAGAAGGTCACTAGGGTGGAAAGCCCCAGGTGCCTAGAAACTGGCAAAATTAGGCTGGAACCACCCCCTTCCTCCCCTAGTATATCACTGATCATGTGGCTTAGACCTCCTGACCATTATATCACTGGTCATGCAGTTCAGACCCTCCCCTGGCATGTCACTTGTCATGCAGTAGACCCCCTTAGAAGAGGAACCTCAGGGCTGGATAATAGCTTCAAAGGACTTTCAAACAAACCCTTGGACAACCACTCCCTTAAGCATTAAGCCCTAGAGATAACATCTAGGCATCAGTTATGTTTCATTTCCAGGCCCTGAAATGCAGCAGTGTCAGGAGGGGCAACATCATGGCTGACATCAGGACCAGCTGCATGACTAATGATCTCCTTCCTTGGAACTGATCAATCAGTGGAGACCGTGACCCTGAGGAGACCCACCTAGAATGCTGATGGATATCCCGTAGAGATCCTCCCCTGAGACCTCCAGACAAAAGCCCTTAAGAGGAAGGACCCAGTGTGAGTCTCCCACCCCTCTCTCTTCCCCTCTTCTTCCCCTTAGGCATGTTTTCTCTACCTTTCTTTCTCCTAAGCTCCAGTGGCCCTTCTTTTGCCTCTGTAACTTGTTTCCTGAGTACACACAGGCCAGCTGGCTCACTTCTTTTATAGCTTACTTCTTCTACCCCTGTGAATTTCTAAATAAACTTTCACTTGTATTTGAGTTCCTTGGCTCTTAAATATTTCTTAGCCAGAACTCATAGGCCAAGGTCTAACATCTGGTGCTGTTTCGCCATTAACACCTCCACTGCTGCTAAGATTGACTTATCTAACACTAAGATCATTTCTTTTCCCTTAAAAACAAAAAATCAGGCTCAAGCACCTTAGTATAGATTTTTACTAAATCATGAATTATCTGTTTAAATTCCTTTTTATATTATGTTAAATACTAAAGAGTAAATTCAATAGAAATATATAAATAACCAATTTCTTTATTTTAATTTTTCAACTTAAGTATTCAAAAATGATGTATAAACTCAATTATTTACTAAGTCATATGTATATTTTCTCTTTAGTAAAACTGAACATTTGTAGCATCTACTGATAACATTTAAAGTACAGTTTATGTCAGAGGAAAACAAGAAAGTAAATACACTCAAATTAAATAATTCTAAATATCGAAACTATAATTTACCATTGTACTTTAATCAGGAAAACAGAATCATACATGCAAGAGAAATTTTGAATTTTACTATTGCCTACCTTGCTTTTGACAAAATATTATATTATGCAGAGATTATTGGAAATGAGAAAATTCTTTCTAAGGTAATAAATGGTAAACTTTATTGTCCAATTGCTTTACAAATTGAGGTGACTGCAGAATTTCAGTAATACTTTCAACATTCTGAGCTGGTTCTATTTTTAAAAGAAATAAGAACATTCTAATATATATTGAAGAATTCCTTATCTTTCATAAAGATGCAAAAGAAACACTATTTTATCTCTCTTTGGCAGTCTCTTCTGGGCAAATAAATGTTTGTTTCAAAAATGTAAACATGTTTTTATGCCACTAATATAATTGAGACAGAAGCAACTAAATTTTCTAAGATTCTTACACAATTATTATTATTTTTTAAGTAGTTCCTTTTGAGAGCAACTTGGTGATTGCTTGAAGAGCAACGGGTATATGGATAGTGTGGGTTCTTACTCTGAACATTTAGCCAAAATTATAAACAGTAATTGATAAACAGTAAATTGTTTATCAATTACTCATTGATAAACAGTAAATTGCCTCTCCTGTCATTAGTGTTTACTTACATGCTAGTGTTAGTTCTAAGGGTGTTGTTATATTACTTTAACAAAGGTAGAGGCTACTGTGAATTATTTCAAATTCAACTTAATTTGGCTTAGAACGCAGAAATTTCATTGAAAGATTTCCTTCCTTCCTTCCTTCCTTCCTTCCTTCCTTCCTTCCTTCCTTCCTTCCTTCCTTCCTTCCTTCCTTCCTTCCTTCTTTCCTTCCTTCTCACTCTGAATATTTCATTAAATAGTATTTTTACAAAACTGGAATAATTTGTCAAAGTAGATTTTTCCTGTAACAATCATAGACATCATCTACCATTGCTTCTTCCCTCTTAACTAATCATATATTTACAGATACAAAATAGTCACACACACACACACACCCACACACACACACACACACACCACATATGGCTCCCATTGGGCTCATACACAATGTATTTAAAAATAATATGAAGAGAAGCACAGAACTTATTCTCAATGTCAGCAGCAAAGAGATGGCTTCAGGGTTATTTATTTTCATATTTCTGTTGGTGGTCTATGCAAGAACACACCCCTCCCATCCCCATGAAAGTCATTATACAATCTAAATAAATAAAAGCAGTATAAATAAAACAATTTGATATGTGTACTAACTCTCCATTCCAATTGGATATCTACCCAATGGCCTTCTAATTATAAAAAAAGATTAGAGCAACATTACTGTTTTACTTTTCTTCAACAACAATGAAAAGATGACTACTAAGTGCCTTATCCCATGTGGGAGAAAATAAGTCTGTCTTGTTTATGGGTGGGTGAGAAATAGCTCAGTATTTCTTATCTGTCTTTAGTGGGATGAACAGAAAACAGATCATGAATAATAAATATAGTGAAATACACAATGCAATTTGTCATATTCTCTTTCTTGCCTCGGTGTTTAGTTCATTCTTTCCTTGAAACAATCTATAAAACTCTCCCAAGCCAGATTTGATTGTATAATGCCTGCCCATGTTTTAAAACTTAGGATGGGCATTAACTACCCTAGGAGGTCTTCCCTGACACCATGATTCTACAACAACAGTCCCTGTGTATCTCTATCCTTTACTTCAGTGTGTTAAAAATAGAACTGTCTCACTGAGCAGGTTGAATGCATTGGGCTTATCAAGATAAAGTTATTTTAATTATTCTAATACAAGCTTATAATTGTGCTGTTTCAAACCCTTCTTTCTCTGAGTTGTACACTCTATTAGCAAGTCATGTTCTCAATCTGATTTCATAAAATAATTAACTCAAAGACTCAAATTGTGCCACCCCCAAACACAAAATGATTAAACATGTTTTCAACCAGGAAATGAGATATTACCTTTCCCTTCTTAAAGGCCTCCCTAAACTTTACAAGCGCTTCCCTGGAACATCCTTTCTTAAGTTCAAAAAGGGAAACCAATTGGGCCTCTAACGCTCAATGATAAAGAGGTGAAAAAAGGTCTCTCTAATAAAATGATATCTTTACACACAAAAAAAGCTCAAGCTCCCTTCCCATTCACAAGCTTTTCCAGGTACAGATCTCCAAACTAGCCTACCGCTCTTGCCTAGACTCTATGCCTAGAATGAGGAACTCTTTGAACTTAGTCCTGGATTATTCAAGGGAAGACTATCTCCAACCTGATTCTCTGCACTATTATAAAAAACATAAAAGCAAAACTAAAAACCTCTGGTACCGGTAGATTTCAATCAGTGTCTTATATGACTGCTAACCTATTATAAAATTATGCCCTTGTCATGGTGCCTTCCCTAGAGTGTAAAAGTGCACAGTGGCCTTTTCATCACTGTATCTCCAGGAAACTACAGATTATAGTAAATGATTTTTGACTAAATGACTGAGTAAAGTTAATTCTCTGTTGAATTAATAATCTCTTGAGATATGTTTCAATAATAACTTAACCTGTCAGTGTCTACTGTACAAAATATTATACTAAGTGCTTCACAGATTCTATCTTGAAACTTCACACTACTCTTCAGAGAAGTGATTATCATTAATTTGTCATCAAATTGAGGCTAAGAGAAAAAAAAGTCTCCCAAGATCTTACCTTTAGCAGCAGAGTCAGCATTTGGACACATTTGATTCCCCAGTACATACCACATCCACTATAATATGAGGCCTTCAATGAACTGCCCAGATAAAACTGCCTAGTAAACTGTCCATTGGCATGTTATATACACATGCACACAAGCACACATGCATGCAAACGCACATGAGTGCACACAAACAACTACATTACACATATATTATGCATGATATCCATAGGCACATATATAATATACATATATATGATAAACATATTGTAGCTATATCATATCTATATAATTGTGATATATAGCACGTAATTTCCTGCTTTTATTTTCTTATGTAAGGATGTTAGAGCAGTGAATAAAATTGTCTGAAAATGACCCTGGTGCTCATTCCAGGCTGCTTAAATATTGGGGTACATGGAACCCTCTCCTTCTCTCAGTAAGAGGTGATGTACTCAGGCTCAGATTTTCAAAGAACTGGAATTTTCTCCTGACTGGATGGCCACGACATCCGTTGGACTCAAATGTCTACAAGGGCTGGGCAACTGACATTTCCATGTCTCCTTTAAAAAGCTGACACTACTCATCTAAGCTTCCTGACAGCTTATTGTTCCAATGACAAGGATGATTTTTTATACCTTCCCTATAAGATGGGAAGCTCATGGGAAGTATGGTCTCTTCACTGAAATGCCTTATTTAACAGATGCCCTGTTATGTGTCACTGTGGGATGATAAGCTGCGGGGCGGGGGGAGGGTGTACAGCTCTATCCTGTTTACTCTCATCTTTAGAGAATCCCTTTTCCAAGATAACACCAATAGCTAAACTAATATTAAATACCGTTGAGGATCTCGTCATGAACCCTGGTGTGTGACCTGGTGAAAAATAGAGAAATGATTTCAATAAGGAAACAATTCTAAACAATGGAGAAACAACTGCAAAGGCAGACTTAACCGAGGTTTAAATATGATAGGACCCAATGAGGGTGTCCTTTCTTTCTCTCCTTCTTAAAATTAATCTTGCCTTTCAAAAAAAGGCTGAAGTCCTGGCTTATTTTCTTATTGGTTTTTCATCATCATTGAAAGGCTGAAGTCATAAGAAGGAGGAGAAGGCAGGAGAAGGGAACAGGAGAAAAGGAAAGAAAATAACTGAACTCCTAGAGTTCCCACAAATATGGTTCACTATTGTTGTCAGTGAGAATTCAGTGGCTATTAATGTCCCCATTCCAAAAGAAAAATTACCCCCACTTTATCTATCAAATCAATACCTACACAGAAGGAAAGTATCACAGATTGTAATCAGCAAGACACTCAATATATTGTCTGAGGTTCCTAAGCCACATTAATCAGATCCTTGTTTTAACTGATATTAATGCAACATATTCACAAATTGTATTGAATATTCATCTCTGTCATTTCAGGGATATTTTTAAACTCCCCTATCATAAAAATATGATTTATAATTATATGAAGGTGGGGGCCAGGGGCAGGAAGATGATATTTATGTATCTCCTACATAATATTTAAAGTTTATATAAAATTTCATAATTCACCAATTGAATAAATTTATTAATGCTGGGGCAAAGTGATTGATATTGCCTTCCTGACATTGATGCAGCTTGATCGTGTCATACTGGATCCATCATTTGTCTTCCTTGCGGATTCTAGTTCTGCTACTGACTGTCAGTATATGTTTCCTGTGTCTCCGTCATTGAATGGCTTTAAAGTGTTTCAAAGAAAAATCTCATTTTATTCACATGTTTCTCATTCATGTTATTATTTTCTTAAGATGCACTGGTGAGAGCTTCACTGGTTATGAAGCTGTCATTAGCAGAACCATCTGGGCGTCCTGGTTGATCAGGTTGAGTAACCTAAAGCTGCTCCCTTCCATATACCTTCAAGTGAAACGTCTGCTCACATAATGCTTTTCCTGACTGCCTTTTGTGCTCAGCTGGACCCTTGCTTGCTAGGGGCCAGTTATACTCCTGCTGAGTGTGAGTATAGATATTAAAAAAACACACAAGTAAGGCATGCTTTGCCTTCTGGAAATCCTGTATTAATACTGAACAAGGAGATGAGATACAAACACTAAAATGCTGACTGGAATGTCACAAGATACTAGGGGTTTGCAAGAAGAAAGTAGCTTTGCAGACAAGATCATGACCATTTTAGAGCTAGGTGGGTTCTTTTATTAAACAGTTTCTGCATTTATTATCTATAGTAAAGTTACTTAATCTCTCTCTGACTCAATATTTTCCTCTATAAAATGATAACAAAATACCTGTTTTATAATATTTGGGGAAGTATTATATGAATAAATTAATTTAGGTAATCCCTTGAGACTTTGACTGGCAAAGATTAAGCACTCTTTAAATCATGAGTATTAGAATTTTCCAAGCAAGAAATATGGAAATAATCATAGACCTCTGCAGCTCTCTTACATTCCTTGTGAAATTGCAACGTGGAATCTCCAGAGTTTGCCACCCTGCATCCTCCCAATCTAACTTCCCCAACAAACACTAATGGCGATTCCCGACTGCACCGCGCCTTGGCTATTTTCTGCAAGAACAGCTCAGCTATTTGCCCTTTCCTCCATCTCTGCTTTCTCGTCGATTCTTTTTATTATAATGATCTTCCTAAAATAAAAACTGATATATGACTTCCCTGCCTATAATCTCTCAATAACTTTGCATTGCCTTCAGGATAAAACCTAAACCTGGCATGACAAGGAGGGCCTGCCATTTCTCACTGGCCCTTTGGGGAAACCTGCTCTCCAGTCACACTGAAGGGCTCGCGACCCCGGGGCAGCCCCCCTCCCAGCCCCGCGCCTGTGCTGACACTGCCCGTGTGCAGGGGCCGCCATCCCCCTCACTCCCCATCTCCTCCTCCTCTCAGCAGCTCTTTACTTAACAGGTGCCTGACCAGCTCTGAAAACTGACGCAAGCTGTCATCACCTCTTCGATGGATGACTTAATGAACAGAGGTCTCTTAAGGGTTTATTATGTGCCAGAGCACTTGCGGTTATTGTTGCCTCAATATTGTTAATACTCCTTGAGCTGGGGTTCTTCTTCTAGGCCTTCTTTTAATGCTTCCAGACGAAGCTACATTTGACTAAGATTTAAGCTCTCAGAGCTTCTGTGGCTAGAAAAACTCATGTTCACGAGCGATTTTTCTTTTTCCAAGCACTTTGGGTTTATTTGAACTTTCTTATTGTTCTTCCCCCAGTGCCTGGAGATATCATTGAAAAGGCTTTTTTGCTAACCCCCCAAGTATTATTTCAAGTACCTAAGTATGTATGAATTTATATGAATATTAAACTTAGAATAGAAAAATATCAATGTTTGATAGGTTACATAATAGTTTATTCAAAGTTATTTAGCCTTCAATATAATGTATAAAAAGTATTATCGTTTCATTCTAGCTAAACCATTATGTTGTTATTATTGTTAAGTGGGACACATATGATGATGATAATTTAAGTATAGTTGGTCACATCCAGACTAATTGTGAAAATCTGCATGATGTTCCTTCAGAATAAAACTAATGAAAGTAACTGCTACCATGACAGCTCTCCTAACATACTTAGGTCAATTTCAGCTTCTATTTTTAACAGTTTAGGCACATGGACCTCCAAGCTACAGGCATCACAAGACTAGTGGAGTAAGAACTCCCTGGTGAAAAGCAAATGCACTGCTCTTAGCAGCTTCTCATCAATAAACTAACATGAGGCCCGTTAAGGACCACAGTGTGATGCACAGCTTGTGAAAGTGGCAAATACTGCGGGGTTGCTAAAGATGAGGAAATTCAGAGCAGAAACATTCCTTCTTTGGTGAAGAGTCCTTTCAAGGTGAATTACACAGACCTTGAAAGAAGATTTCAGTTTCTAATTCATGGTGAAGGCAGAAGGGACCTTGAGGTGATGGCGGCAAAACTTCTACTGCCTTAATGCCATTGATCGTGTTACCAAGGAACCTGTGCTCAATCCTTAAAAATAAGCCAGCGTTTGATGACAACATCTTCATATTTCAGAATCAGCGTTTTCCTTGACAAGGTTCTCTCCAGCAAGGCCATGAAATAGTTGTTATAAGAATTCACAAATTGCACATAGGCCAAAATGGAGGATTCTAGATTAGAGTAAGTGCTCACTTAGGTTGTTCTGTGAACTGAGGCTGAACAATGTATAACAAAACCAATTTTACCATCGGGTGATTGATATAGACACCAGTTAAGTTCCTAGGCATCTGATCAGTGTTAGAATGCCATTGGACAAAAGGGCATTATTGGAGACCCTGCTGTCTTGCCATGGAGCCGGAGGGGCTTCGGGAAAGCAGCTCCAGGCCTGCTCTGGCCGGGGAAGTGCTGGGGCGGAGCTGAGCGGATGGGGCTCCAGCCTGGCCCAACCCTTCCACCACATTGTGCTTCTCTCCCCTGACTACAGGAAGGATGTCTACATAAACTCTGAGAAATAGTTTCCAGGAAATATCAAGGGTGTTACAAGAGCAGAAGTATTTTAAAAACGTTGTACTTTATTGCCTTATAATTGTTGCAATTGTAACTTTTATAAACTTATTTTTAAAATAAAAATGGATTCTAAGGCTATTATGTGTTTTAAGTACTGCTCTCAAGTAACCCTGTTTACCCTGTAAGTACTTCAGAAGCCGCTGAAAGCACTGCTAATTTTAAGGTGTTTGTTGAAGTGTAAGCATTTTCTATTATCGGAAGTGGTGAACTTACTTTTGTGAACATTTCATAATTAAAATATACAACTATTCAACTTAAAATAATGTAAATGTGTTTAGGGTGGTTTGGGAGCAGTTGTAACTATTTCATAAGCCACTCATGTAATAGGAAGTTGTGCACCAGTGCTCTGTGATTATTAACAGACACTCCCCAGTGTAATGCTTAAGTCTTAAAGCAACTTGAGTGCTTCCTGGTGTGTTATAATTGCTCTTTTCTGTAAATACCACATAAATAATTTGTAAGCTTTTTAGGCAGTGCTACCTTCTCTCTCCTACATATCTGGTAACTATTTTAAAATACAAAACTCTTTTTGCTAAATGGGAGTGTGTCACTTTGAAGTACTACTACATTATTTTGGGGAATGATTGTCTTGAACTTTTGGAAATATCATTAGAAATTATGCATTAGTGCCAGAGATTTAAACACAATCTCTTGACTAATATGATAAGATTCAGGATAAAGAACATCATGTTTGAATTTTATGAGAAGTCACTACAGATAAATTACTTGCGTATGTACAATATACATCTATAAAATAAGTGTCGTAGAAAATTTAAAAGCAATAAATATGACAATATAAGTTCTGTACTCAAGAAACTTAAATTTTGTTTGGGGCAAAAGTTATTACACATGAAATAATGAGATAATAATGATGTATTCAACTAATCGCTCCATTTCAAATATGCCACTGCTGTGGGTTGATGGGTCTACCACAAATTTATGCTACCTGGAATTAATAAGCTTCCAATTCTCCTTGCCAAATATTTTATGCATCTCTTTCCTATCATATTCCCTGAAGATTGCTCCAAAATATCTCTGCTTGTTAATAGCTTTGAGTCCTCCCCCCTCCCCACCAAACCTTCACCATTTGGAAATCAATTCACCTTGGAGTTTTAAAATAGAGCATAGAGATGGCCAGTGAGGTAGGTGCAGTCTTTGCAGACAGACAGATCCAAAATCAGGGGGCCTGTGTGCAGTAGAGAGAAAGTGAAGCAGTGAATGAGAGTCATCATGCGGACACTCTAAAGGCAATCAACCCATCAATAGCACAACTAGCATGGCAAATGGAACTCAAAGAATAGGCATGTGTTTGAGATTCAGGTAAGAGTTCCATTCTCACATCAGAGAGCCAGGCAGCAGGGAGACTCAGTTCCAGGCACTGACCTACTTCTAGATGAAGTGAGATGACAATCCAGGGATCTTGGAATATATATTATCAATAAGAAGACTCAGGTTCAGATCTGAGACTCAATTTTTCAGTTGGGCACAAAACCAAAGAGCACAATTAACAGACATCTTGACTTGTTAAAGACACCTGTTTACTGATCTCTAGTTGGGCCTAGAATAAGGGAAGCAAGGCACTTGTCTTACGAAAATAATTTATGGGGATGTCAAAATATTAAGTAATAAAGTTAAATAATATTTTAGTGGAATATTATAAAAATCAAATTAAGGCAAAAGTTTATAATGAACAAAATATTAAAGTTTTAAAGTGTTAATCTGTTTTAAGTAACAACATAACAGATATCATAACTCCTTAAGCACTTAACTGCCAAACAACTGATATAAACAATAAACACCCTAAGTGCATAAAAACAAGAAAATTATGGATTTGTGAGGACTAGAAAGATTTTAGAAGCAAGAGCTGACGTGGAATTTGAAGTACAGACAGAACTGGCCAGTACTGAAAGCAGTAAATACAGCCATGCTCGTAATCGTCATAAACACAATAGATGCCATTTTATGCACCAGATTTTCTTTTGGAAAAAGCATTGTAGGTGTTTGGGAGGATTATTTTGATTAACATCATAGGGTGAGAATTATCCTCTAAGGACATATTTGAAATAACAAGATATGATTCACCAATGAACTCGTGTAAGGTATTTTAATGGATAGTCTTTTTAAATAGTGACAAAAAATGTAAAATTCACTGTCCCAACAATTTCCAAATGCACAAAACAGTAGTGTCAACCACATGAACATTGCTGTGTAACAGGTCCCCAGAATGTCCCCATCTCATATGACTAAAACTCTATACCCACTGAACATGCAACAACTCCCCAGTACCCCTTCCTCCAGCCCCTAACTTTTTATTTGGAACATTTGGTATGAGGTACCACTATCATGTTTGAGGACAGAAGCTGGGTGGATCTGAATCTTCTCCCTGGCATCAACAAACAAGTTATTAAGGAAGTGCAGTAATCTGAAGGCTGTGTTGCCTAAGGGCAAAATGGGACCTGGTTTTGATGAGGTCATGAAATGACCAAAGTCCGATGGTCTTGCTCTTTGCAGTGTATTGTAACCTGTCCCTCATATGCCCCTAACACATCATCAGCACTGTTCACTAACATTTTTGTAGAAGTCAAGAAAGCTGGGAAACCGTAAAGAAGATGATGGGGAAAAGCAGATATGTAGATTACACATGAAAAGAAAAAGTATCAGTCACTGCTTGCTTTGTTGGATATTTTTTGGCGTCTTGTAAAAGGGTGCAAGAAGTCTTTTTGAGCTAATATGGCTGTGAAATATCTGATACACCTCCGATTTTCTGATAAAAGTGCTGAAAAACTGACATTTGCACTGAGAACTAAAGGACGCTGGCTATTATTTGGAACATTTATTCTATACCCATTGTAGATGGGGTGAATTGTGAAACACTTCCCTAGACTAGGCCTTTGTGCTCCATACTTTGAAATGGAGCAAGGCAGGTATCTTTAATGGAAATGGGCAAAGACATTAACTCATCCCTGCTTTTTGTCACTACCTCAGGACACATTAACACACTGAACAAAAAAGTTATATGCTTGCCTCTTACTATGTTGAAAACATTTTGTGAACCAGAAAAAAAAATCCTGCTGTCTCTTCTTCCTAGAAATAACCTGCCAGGATATAATACAGACAAAAGAGAAGGAGAGATGAGCAAAGACACACGGACAGTAAGATGTTTAGTTAAGGGGGAAACTAAAAGCAAGGAAGAAGACAATTTCTGGTAACGATGCAGTGCAGGGTGTAATTTTTCATGCACAAAAGTTCTCCAAAAACATCGGCACTTAACATATCTGACTATATGCTTCAGAGAAGGCTCTTTATGCTGTAGCCTTGAAGTAGATCATTGATGCTTAGTCATTGCATTCGAGCTGTACTCATTAATCTGAACGATTTTGTACTGCCAAATGTAAAAATATTGAGAAAAAGACATTGGGAAAGCATAGGGTCATTCCACCCCTTCAATCTGTAGCCAACTTGAGATCTAGAAAACATCTTTTCAATTCAAGGCTAAAACAAAGCCAGAGAGATAACAAAACAGGAGCCTTGAAAGATATTAAAGCATAAAAAAGAAAGCATTCAGTGAAAAGAGAAACACATTCCTGAAAATAATTTCAAGAATATAAACAGAATAAATGTACTTAATATTTTTTTCATCCAAAAAAGGTCCACAGCTTTTTAACAGTAAATACCTCACACAACATTAAGTGCTAAAGACAATGGGACATCTATTGAGATGAAAATGTTGTAATGCACATTATATATCACATTAGAATTTCTGTATAAAAGTTGAAAGACCTGACTCATAATATATAAAACTCCTGTGTATAGTTCTGGAGCGTATACTCGAAGATAAAATAACACTGTAAACTAATCAAATTCAGAAAACCAAGAATGGAAGCACATTATCGCACTTCATAGGTGTAGAATAGGTAATCAATGTCATCCTGCTGAGACTAACAAAATTAAATTATATTTGCCCTTGATGACAAGCATCTGTTGTATCATTGGTTAAATCCTGGAGTCTGACACTGGACTGACTGGGTTCAAATTGGGCATGAACCATTACTAGCTTTATGACCCAGTTTCCAAATCTTACAAACAGGAATATTAACAATACCCACCTCCTAGGATTGTTGCGAAAGTTATACCTGTAAAATCATATATGTCTGCTACATGGTTCTTGATAAGTGAGAGATATTATTATTTTAGACCTTTAGATATTCTATTTTTATTATTATAAACAATGTTGTTTCATTTTAAATGCTTCTTTTTTTTCAATTACAGTTTACATTTAATGCTATTTTTTATTAGTTTCAGATGTACAGCATAGTGATTAGACAATCATATACTTTACAGAGTGTTCCCCTCTATATTTCCAGTAACGACATGGCACCATACATAGCTATTGCAATGTTATTGACTATATTTCCTATGCTGTACCTTACCTACCTGTGACTATTTTATAACTACACTTGATATGTTTCTTCATATGGATGCCAGTATTTTTATTGGAGAAATTCCTAAAAATAAAATTTCTGGGTCAAGCTAGAGGAATATTTTAAAGGCTTTTAATGTTAACTCTCACTAGTAGAGTACATGAGAATACATGTAAAAATGAATTACTCCTTTGTCCCTTGGAAGACGATTCTTTTAAAAGCACAATTTTTAAATTAATAGACAACAATGGTATGCTATTATTTAAACATTGAATTTGTAATTGTGAAACTGAGATTTCTGTATAATTAATATCAATTTATTTTCTTTTGTGAATTGCCTCCTTCAGCAGGATATGCATATTTCTATTGGAGTATTAATGTTTTGCTTATTAATAAATAATTCAAAAGTTATTATTCAAAATGAGAGAATCAGATCATTAAATTAATAATTATGTAGTAATAAATTAAGTATATAACAATAGGTGAAATAAACAAAGGTGAAAAATATTGAGTAAACTTTTTATTCTTCATGGTGAAAAAAATAAATATTATGTTGTCTTGACTATAATAAGAAGAAACAAAATATAGTCTAGCAGATCAGAAAACAAAATAGTGAGGGAGGAAGTTAAGCAAACAAAAAGAACTGGAACATTTGCTTATGATGTAATGACAGAATCCGAGCACATCAACGATGAGAATAAATTTAAATAAAGCTCTTATTAAATGGCTAAGTTCCTTAGAAAGGTATTACAAATAAATTATTCAAGAACACAGTGGTGAAAAGAGGCAAAATTAACATAAAACGTTACAGAAAATTTAAAGTACACTTGAATTTTGAAGAAAATTGAGAAAATTTTATTTTAAAAAGGGAAAATTAGAGGATAATATTCCTCTAAGCTGTCTTTAAATGTACAAGTCTGAACCACTTTAAAAAAGTTGAAAACTTGAACAAAAGTGAATGATTAGATCAAACACTTCCTATGTACATCTATAAATGTTTGTGACTAAAGAAATCTAAAAACTGAGGAACTACTTATTCCATAAATTAAATTTTGGGGAAAACTGAAGTTAGCTGGTTTGCAACTAATACAGTACCCAAAATAGAGCAAATGAAGAAAAAATGTAATCACACAAAATAGAAGAAAATAGAGGTAAATTTTCATTGATCTATTGAAAAAAAAAAGTTTTTCTCAGCTTACAAAGAATGCTAGAGATTATATATGTGTACATCATTAATCTTGGCACTATAAAATAAAATCATTTAGATGGGAAAGAATACTATAAATAAGTTATAAGGCAATTAAAAATAACTAGGAACATATGGGCTACAAATATGACAAGCACTGGATTAATGCCGCGTTTAAAGGGATCTTATAATAGATGGAAAAGCACCAATAAAAAGGCCATGAAGTGACAATTTCCAGAATATTTATCCTTATTTGTAATGAAGGAGATTAAAGCTAAGAGAACAATGGAATTGTTTTAATATAAGATTGGTTAAAATATTTAAAACTTATAATCATCAATGTGGCTGAAGAGAAGGTGAAATGGTCCCTCTTATGCCCTCCTGGGAGTGTTTGTTTTATGAACATTGAGTGACTGGGAAATATATATTAAAGCTTTAATAATGTCCTCATTTGACCTGGTTATTTTTTCTTGCAATTTTTTCTAATGAGAAATATCAGACATAGATGTATATATGTTGTGACCTTTATATATGACAACATTTATCAGATTATTATTTATAAAAGTAAATATTAGAAATAATATCAGTAGATTCTTGGTAAATAAGATATGAAACATAATTATAAGAAAAAACTATGAAATATTAAAATTACATTAGAATGGTATTCAATAACATGTAAAATGTTAACTATGTAATATCTATTGAAATAATTAAAATATCTACCCAAAACAGTATAATAAATATCTACCTGGAGGGCAAAATGGAAGAAGCTGTGCCAATATATAGGTAATCACTTATGAATTGTGAGCTTACTGGCAATTTGCTTTCATCTTTACACTTTATATACTTAATCATACTTACCATGTAATAATTTTATTAGAAAAAGGTAACATAGGCCCGGCTGGGCGTGGCTCAGCGGTTGAGCGTCGACCTAGGATCCAGGCGATCGGGGTTCGATTCGGGTCAGGGCACCTGCCTGGGTTGCGGGCTGCAGCCAAACAGTGACTCTCATCATTGATGTTTCTCTCTCTCTCTCCATCTCCTTTCCTCTTTCTGAAATCAATAAAGATATATTAAAAAAAAAAAAAATATTTTAAAAAAAGAAAGAAAAAAGTAACATAAAATACAAGCATTATGTTCAATACTCCCTATAGTACATTTGGAATTTTGTGAGAAATAATGGTATTCAATTTAGCTCCCAAGATTCGGTCTTGGTCTTTGTAGTAGTCAAGGTTCTCCAGAGAAGCAGAACCAATAGAATGTATATACAGAGGAAAAAGGGGATTTATTTTAAAGAATTGGATAATTTTATTGTGAGGGCTGGGAAGTCCAAAACCGGTAGGACCAACCAGCAGACTGGAGACAGGGAAGAGCTAATGCTGCTGTCTGGAGTAAAGGGAGTCTAGAAGCAGAATTCCCTCTTCCAGGGGCAACCTCTGTCTTTTCTTGTAAGGCCTTCAAAGGATTAAATGAGGTCTACCCACATTGTAGGGTACTCTGCTATACTCAGTTACTGATTTAAATGTTAACCACATAAAAAAAAAATACATTCACAGCAACATTTAGACTGATGTTTGACCAAAATCTGGGTACCCTTGCCTAGCCAAGTTGACATATTAAATTTAGCCATACAATCTTCTAGTCAAAATGATCGAATATTATAGTCATTAAAATCAAATATTTTAATTTCCCTGAATAACATGCTCTCTAATGATGTTCAATAATCTTTCGGGAGTTTTCAATTAAACCATATTTCTAAGCAACATATAAATATCTACTCATATTTCACATCAAGGTGTTAGGAGACACTTTTGGTGTAATAAAACCTCTCAGATTATTAACTAGGATTCTGCAACTTTGTGTATATCAACATCTCAAAATCCTCTAAACTATGGTGAGCCTTTTCCCCAAGTGTGTGGGCAGAAAATAATTCAGAAGAGGTTATAGGTAACTTTTCGTCAACTTGAGTAGATGTGTTCACTGTAGCCCTCACTGTTTTTTTATTTAGGTATTTTAAATTTCAAGAGGGATGGTAGGGATTTAAAAGTGAGATTTCCTGTGACTCTCCAAGTTGATGAGGCACGGTTGCTGTTCTTCCCACCCCTGTGCTTTCCATCTCATCTGCCTGGTACGTGCTCCAATACATGTAACACTCTTATTATTTTTCATTTCCTGTGGGATGTGTCTTCAGGGTCTCCAGTGAGATCCACCAGCATACTGCATGCTCTGTTTATTGCAGAACTAAATGAAGCATGCCGGGCAGCATCTGAAAACAATTAAAAATAATTGAAATGAGCTGTGGACTCTACTAGTCTCATTAAGTTTTATATTTCATCCGCCATACATTGGGGGATTTGGATCTGAACCTTCTATCCCTCGGCCTCCTGCTGGCAAAAGGGCCTCCTTTCCCAGGGCAGATAAAGGGCCCATCAGTTTAGGATACTGGGGCCGCGATCTATGACCAGGCAGGGAAAAGGCCTGATCACTGCCAGGAGGCTTCCATGGGAGGAGTCGCTGTCTCTCTTCATGAGCTGCCTTTTAGCAGCTGCCTTATGAATTAATAAACAACACTATGAATATGCACACATCCCTTATTAAGAATTCACAAGCACATTAATCAAGTAGCTCACATGCAACTCAGGATATTGAAGTTAGCTCGTCTGTTGCCTTTCTTTAAGAGAGAAAAGGAGAGAGAGACAAAGACAGAGACAGTGATAGAGAGGAAATTAAAATTTTTTAAATATTTAGTTATATAAGGAGTGGAGGTAATAAAAAATTTGAAAAAATTCCTGAGATGAGACCATATTTCCAAGGCCCACATTATGTTAACTTGGACACAAGTAGGTTATATAATATAGCAAATGTTACATTGGAATCTTTTTGATCATTATGTCAAAATAATACGTATACTCTTATGCAGAATATAAAAATATATATCCTAGAAGATGCTGTTTGAAAAGATAAAGTCATTCCCTTTTTGTACCTAGAAAGGCCAAAGAAATTTAGCTGTGAGGGAATTATTCTTAGTGAGATATTTAGCATGATTCAGTAACTGGTATGAGGAAATGAGATTAGCTCTTCCAGTGAAAGATGACTCAGATGTGAGCTTGGAATAATGTGTGCGTAAGAAAGATAAAAGTAGGCATTTTATTAAACAGATAGCACTTGTGAAGACTATTCTGTAGGCAGTACAGTGGATTTGCATGTTTGACAGAAGAGAACAGTGGAAAGCGTCAAACTACAATTGGCCTTTAAATTTTCTGTTTCAGAAAGATCTGATTACCCCTAAGCTCATCTTAAAATGGTCTTCCCCTATCAATTGCAGAACTCTGATATTACAATTTATTCTGAATGATCACGTTGATAACTCTTAGAGTTAGAATTACCTTAGTTTCTCCTTAAATTTCTATGATAAATTAAGCACAAGAGAGACTCCAGCATTCCAGGTACAGGACCCCCTTCCCATAATATTGTAAAACTGTGCTTATTCTATTACTGCTGCATTAGACAATAACACACTCCTTTCTGCCTCATCTAAGTAAAAATAGGAACCATCCATTTCTTTCTCCAAGACATGTTCTTTATGATAATAATAGCTAACACTTACTGAGCACTTGCTGTGTACCAACCACTATTCTCAGTGCTTTACATGCACGATCTCAAAGCAGTAGACCTATGAGGGAGAATACAATTATTATCTCCACTTCTGCACATAAGGAAGGCACAGTTAAAGGGGGAGGGGTAGCTTGTTTATATAACATTGCAATGCAGAGCTAGGACATAGATCCTGGCATTCTGACTCTGGCCCCATGCTCTTCACCACCAACTCTACTGCCTGTATGGATCTTGTGCAGTCTCCACTGGTTTGATTTAGACACAAAGTCCAAAAGAGAAGAGAGAATGGGCATCTTTGAGGACCTGAAGGAAGTTCAACAAATCTGGAGCAAGGGAAACATAGATTATGAGGAACCAAGTGGCTTGTGGTGTGAAATGAAGCTGAAGACTAAAGCAGGGTCTGGAATACCTACAGCCTCATCGTCTGTGTTAAGGAGAATGGATCTTACCCTAAAGCAACAGGAGAGTTTTAATCATTGTAGGTGAATGATCAGGCTTGCTTTCCACTGAAACAGAGGTTGGTACAAGAGGTGATTTCTATGGTTTACGCAGAGATGTAGCTGTATTTTTTCCCTGAGCATGCTGGGAGATTATTTTATATATACTTAAACAATGTGTAAATAGATGGACTTATAAGAAATAGTCAGTGAGAACATATGTATGCATTATAATAGGCTCTAAATACATTTTAATTTTTCTCACCTGTTTCTTTCATAGAACTAAAAGGATAAATTTCCCAAAATCTTTCTCTCACACTTAATGTTTTATGTGAATACTCAAGTAAGCAAGTACAGGATACCAGGAAAAGATTATTTGCTCTAGGAGATCGGATATGAAGTTTTACTAGCACATTTAATATTTCTTGGTGTAACCTTTTCCAGTGTGCCCTTCCAGGCCTCTGGCCAACACTAATTTCCATGTCTACATGAAACTGCAACCTTCTGTGGAGGGAGCTGTGAAAATGATTTTGAGATGATTATGGCTCTATCATTATGTTTCTTGCATCACAAATTTTATATTTAAACTGTTAAGACATTTAAAAACACAAAATTCTCTATGTCCCTAGAAACATTTTATTCTTTATTGCTTTTCTTCCATTTTTTCAGGAATACAGAAATCTCACCTATAGGTTATGAGAAAAGAGTATTAATAATATGTATATTTGTATGTGTTTGTGTACATAAGTACAAAGAAGAATACAGTAACCATCATTAGAAAGTAAGATTATATAATTTAAAATTTGCTTTCCTGAATATTTTCAAAATTTTTTAACTTAGGCACTAATGTTTAAAATTATTAAGTGAAATAATTTTAACTATACATTTTTGTGTCAGGATAGATTCCACTGTCAGCAGCTGGCTTAGGGTATATCCATTACTCATGCTTGATGGCTCTCTTCCCTATAAAAACCATATGGGGAGACCTCAGCAAGCTCTGCAGAAAAATTAAAATGATTAAGTTTTCTAAAGTCAATATGGAAACTGTCTATGGGAAATTCACAACTTCCCTTGGAAGTTTCTACTAAGCTAACATGAGGGAGTAGAGAGAATTCCTGAGCTGCACGATGTAGAAAGTAAATATGCCCTACAACCACAGGAGTCAGTCTCTGTCAGTTAAACATAAAAAACACACACACAACCTCCCCACAAAAAATTCTACATTTCCATCCTCAAACCTCATTTGTATACTGATCAAACGGAAGTCTTCTTTCCAGGAACAGTAATTTACCACCTGAACGACTTTCATTCTTGTTTTATACGTGGACTTGGGGAAGAAGCAGCCAGGAAGGCAAAACTGCAGTGTCTGAGTCGTTCAGGTGCCAGAGCGACTCTGTCTATCATTTTTGCACATGACTAAATGTCGGTGTTGTCAGGAAGGCTTCCTCCCATTTTTGCAAATTTCTTTCCCTTTGTTTGTCAGGTTGAAATGTCCTGTTACAACATGGCTGTGCTAAAGCCATAGCCCTGCAGGTGATTTTCAGAGGCTCTCCGGGCTGCAGAAATAGAAGGCCCCCAGTTTTGTAGCAGCGCTCACGCATTTAGGAAAGAAAAGCAGTAATACACTAAGGGACAAAAAACAGTCTGCTTTATTGTACTATTGTATTGTCTGTATTTTTTTTTTTTTTGATGGACAGGAGTTAAAGAGATTGAAAAAAATGTATGAGCTAATGTGTTTTTAGAAAATCAGTTGCTGAATTTTAAACATGTTGCTTTAAGAAAAGTTGAAAGGTATAAGAACATATAAGAAAGATTATTTGCATAACAAAAAATTTTCACATCACAAAAGAATTTCAAGAAAGATTTTAAAAATAGGTATCTTTCATTTTGGATTTGAATTATTTTGATTCCCAAATATTAACTTTATGTAAAAAATTTTAAAATATCTGCTATTTACAAACTTAGAAATCTAATGACATTTTCCCTAAACATAGAGACAAATTTCATAAAAATTACTAACTACACAAATAATTGTGAGAATTCTTTTATTATGTTCTGTTTATTGATAGACAACACTTATCCCACAGATAATTTGCTCTACCTTTAAATCTTTTATCTAAAGGAAAATAATTGATATTAAACTACTTATGTTGTCTTAAAATATAATACTTTTGCAAACATAAATCCTCTGTGACCCCACGTTTCCTTTAGCAGTGAAGAATTGTAATGTGATTGTAATGTGATTCTGCAATAGTGTTTGAATTGTGAAATAGCTGGAAACTCATTGCCCTCCCTTAAACAGCCTTACATGGTTCAACAGCTATCTTCTGCCCTGATCACTGATATGGATGATCTTTTTTTGACTTCTAACCTCTGTGTAATAGAGATTAAGTACTAGTTGAATGGAGTCAATGTCTAGTATTGTAACTCTAGTAACTACATTAGAATGTGGGGGGAAACATGGAGCAAAGTAGAGGTGGAGAGTCAGATATAGGGTGGGGCAATTAACACAATTTGGATTTCATGTCTCTTATCTCTTTTATTAAAGTCTAGATTAGGTAGAGTATAACGGGCTTGTCTTTACTACCCAACTAGCTATTGGGTGCTGCTGTATTTACTGGGTTTTACTTGCTGACCTGTTCTTGCTTGCTTTGAGATTTTGAGCAGAAAGTGAATGTGAGACCACAGTAATGAAATCACTGTTCTCTCTTGTGCAGATAAAAAACCTGGCCAGGTACATACACTCAGTTCCAATGAAACTGGATTAAGAGCCACCTTCTTTTGTATTTTAATACATTTGCAAAGTGTATATCTATAACAGATATACTTGGAACTTTATTTTCTCCTATTGTTAAAGAACATTATAAAAATTAATTTTATACCATTAAAAGCCAAAACACTAATGAAAATTATTTTAGAATTTGGTTGAGCAAGGGCCTGCAAAATGACAGTTGGAATCAGAGAGGGGGAAAATATGCTTCGACTTCTCCTGATATTCATAGGTTTCTTTGAAAATTTTATATTTTTAAATATAAAAATATTTTTATTGGAAAGGAAGTAAAAGATTGTCTGTTTATAAGTATCTAATTATATAAGGAAGCATGCCTAATTTTCTCCTGATGCCTAGAGAGCTCTGATAACATGAGTGGGATTTTTCTGAAAGATTCGATTGTTCTGCCCTTGTCTCTTTGCCAATGGTAACAACTATTGATCAACGTTTTCTGGATACTCTCCTTGAGAAGCCAAACTACTTTGTTTAATTGGGTAAAAACAACCCTACCACATACTAATTATTTATGGAGAGGACATTCCCTTTAGCAAAGCGAAGCTTGTTAATAAAGAGACTGCAAAGCAACCTGAATTATGATTAGAAACATGAGAAGCAGGATGGGGCATGGCCACCTTCCCAGGGCAGGCCTCTGGAGCCAGGGCGAAGATGATGTGGAGGGAAGAGGGGCCAACGAGAGATATGAAATGAAAAGATGTAACTTAACCGAACTGAATAATTTTATCTGAAAGTGATTAGGAAGTTATGGCTCTCACTCAGATGTCATTAGGAGTGGGAAAGGAAGATGTTTCAGAGCACGATTAAAGGTAATCTAAGAAAAACATAAAACTTACATATCTATATTCCTGTGTTGATTCACTGCAATAAATCTAGGAAAATTCCAAATTAAATCTGGAAAAAACAGAGGCATTTTCTATTTTTGACTGTTCATGTTCTAATCTATTCATTTCAGTAAATTAACAAACTTAACACACTCACTTTATCACAACGGAAAGTGGCCACTATGTGCCGCACCACACCTGTTCCCTGAGTAGCACCAACTGAATCCTTACATCGGCTTTCAGCTCAGAGATCTAGTTGCTCTAGTTCTGTTAAAAGCAAAACAAAACAAGCAAACAAAAGACTAATTACTTACATTTCTCTTTGCCTAAAGAAGTGCAATTTGTAAAATTTAACTGATTTGAATATAAATCTTTTCAGTAGGGGCTTATAATTCCAAGATTGCATCAGGTAGCAATTTGTTATATAACTGAAGGACATGGGCTTTGGAAAAAAATAAATCTGGGCTCTAATTACTCTTCCATGATTTACTTTTATGAGACTTTGAACAAAGCTATTCTAAGCTTTAGTTTATTTAGAGGTAAACTGTATTTTACATGTTAAAGGATGAGATTAATTTAAAAACAAAGGCATCTAGCACAATGCTTATCGTTACCTAATAGCAATGAAGCTGATGTTACTGAGCTTCTACTGTGGCTGCCATCCTTTGCTGTAATTCACAGAGCTGGAGCACGTCTGAAGGAGTGAAGTGCTCCCTCCTGCAGGCATATGCATGAGTGGCAGGGACTCCTGGGGATCGTCCTCTCTGAGGAAAGCGAGTTTCACATAAGCAGTATTTTGATGAAGGGAAGATTGATTCTAGGCGTGGAATAGCATCAAAATGATCCCCAGGCCCTCCTCACCATGTGTTTCTGCCGGAGTCTGCAAAGGACCATGAAGTCTGGGATAGAAAATGAATGAACCAAAAGAAATATCTTTTGATAAAAGTGTGAGATATTAGAACTAAGCAGTAGCATTTCTTTGGCACTTATTATAAAGAAAAATGGTAAAACTAAATAGGAAATTAAAAAGTCAGAAAGAAAATAATTATAAATTTGATGAATAAAACTATAGGTTTCATGTGTGTGTACAGGAAGTACAATTCCTGGGACATACAGAAACCATTAAAAGTGCATTACAGAGGCCTATATGTCCTACAATAACAGTGGATGCAAGAGTCAGTTTTACTAAAAGCTTATTCAGATCTCCATGAGTGATTTGAATAAGTAAAGCTAAAATGAGATGTTTTTCATATTTTGCTGCCAGTCTTTTTGTTCTGTGCAATCCTATCCCATTTCCTTTATAATTTAGTCTGAGTGGAAATTTTGCATGATTCTGTATTTATTTTCCTTTTTGAGAGATTTTTATTTTATTTTAAATAAATTTATTTGGGTGATAATGGTTAATAAAATTATATAGGTTTCAAGTGTACAGTTTCATAATACATCATCTGTTATATTGCATTGTGTGCCCATCACCCAAAGTTAAACCTTCCATCACCATATATTTGACCCCCAACTCCCTTCCTTCTGGGAACCATCAGACTGCTGTCTGTGTCTATGGGTATTTGTTTTTCTTCTTTTTTTCATTGGTTGTATTCAATGTTATATCCCACATATGAGTGAAATCATATAGTTAACTTTTTTCAGTCTCACTGATTTCACTTAGCATGATGGAGGAAATTGAAAGTAAACGTCCAGGACCAGATGGCTTCACTAGTGAATTTTGCCAAACACTCAAGGAAGATTTGATACCTACCCTCTCAAACTCTTCCAAAAATTTGATTCTGTATGCCATACAGTCTCTCTGGTGTTACTGATATTAAGTTTATGTTAAGTACCATGCATTTTTCCATGAAAGTTTTTTTCTTTTCACTGAAATTTTTTCTACAGACGTATTGCAATTAAGTACTTTGACAGGCTTAAATAATGACTCTGGAACCATGCTGAAAGCATAATGTTTTAGATATGATTTGTTCAAAAATATTTTTATGTGACATTGATATTATGTAAGAATCATGTGAACATATGTGTGTATATATATAAATATATATATATGTATATATATATTTGCTAAAATGAATTATAGTAGGGATTAGAATTTCTCAAATGGATAACCAATTCCATGAGTATATGAACCTAATTTTAAAAGCTTTCATGTATGACTATATTGATTCAGTCATCAATGAGTAGGTAAATTTCATGGATATCTATGGATACCATAGATCTCTTCTAAACAATGCCCTTGATTTTCTTCTGCTCCCTCTTAGCCACTACTGCCGATGTTAAGTTTTTATAATGCTCCGCAAAGCTTTTATCTCACATGTATCTTTTCTTCAAGGAGTTTTTGAGTAATGTGTAACATACATAAGAATATAAAGTATGGAACATGGCACACCTATTTATTTTATTATCTTATAATTTTATTTGCATTCATTCATTATCTCACTTACTGATCAAAAAGTGGTTAAATGGTGTCCCAAGATTCTGGGAACTGGAAACTGCTTTTCCGTTTTACGCAGCCTCCTATTCCTGCAACCCACTAAGGTTCTGTTTACGCATCAAGATTTAGGTGAACTGTGCTACCTTCAGTGTGGCATTCACAGACTCCCCAAGATGAAGTTAACTGCTACCTTTTTAGTGGTCCCTGTGTCCTTATTGCTTATTGAAGGGTCCTTGGGCAGAAGGTAGAACCTGAAAAAATTTCTCCCCACACCCCCTGGTTTCACAAAAGTGATTTTGTTGCTATTTCCTCCATGGCTTTTTGCCCCACATCTTATACCTCTCCATGGAGATACAGTGAATTATCTGGTTCCCAAGTAGCAGTCAATAATATATTCCAGTTTCCCCAGTTAGACATAATGAATTATTTTACACTTAAGTTAAATAAGTCTGAACAATGAGTTGCAGTGCATTTTTTTCATAATCACTATTCACCAGATTCTTCTGAAACTATTACAGGCATTTGGGCAGGAGATGGAAAAATCTATTGACTTTGGAGCTTCTTTTCCAGACATACCAAAGAAAAATTCTCTATAACTTTCTGAGAAAAGGTAGCTTCAAATATTAGGAAACGATGTTCAGTTGCTAATTAGAGAAAAACAATGATCTCTGAGAATTCCCAAGTCATCAGCACATGGCTATTGAGAAGTTTCTGAGGAGTAGATATTGGTATGAGCAAGAAAAATAGAAATGATTTCTTCAGTTTCACCTGAATTGTAATATCATTAATTATTAACCCTAAAAACTTGGAGGAGGCCATGAAAAAGAAAAATTAGTGTCATGAATCCAGACACTAAAACATCAAGAAGCTACAAAATAATAGCTTTTTACTAATTATAGCCCAAGAAAGTACAAATCTCATCTCAAGAAAATGTATCCCAGTCCTTAGTTTGAAGGGCCATGTTTCTCTTACAGTAGGAAGAGAGGAAATTTGCTCTGAGTATCCCAAGATGGTGTGTTTAGTACAGTGTATCTATTGGATGTGAAACTAAAGGTAAGGACAGTAACAGCTGGCTAAGGTGTGGAGAACAGAATGAACCTTGGGTGATGAACTTCAGCTCAGAAAGGTACCCAAGTTATTAAGGACCCCACAGCACAATTCCAATATACGCAAATTATTTCCAACATAAAATATCCTCTAACGTTCCACCTCTATCCTGTCTTTTCATCTGTACAATATTAGAAGCTGGGAGAGAATATATGATACCTGTGAAGACTTTCACTAGATATAAAAGATATAGAAAAATGAACACAATTTGCCCAATATCCCGATTTTTTCTTCTTTTACCATTTGACAAAATCAGAGCAACCATCACTTTTCAGATATTATAGTCAGATTCAAGTTAACATCGAGTTCTGAAGAATTACAAGCATTGAAAAGATGTAGTTCCATTTTCCAGTGGTCCACAGGGAAATTTCATTTATGGAGACATCTTAACCTTGATACTATGTCATTTCTGAACCTGACATAAATCAGAGGAGGTACAAATTTGAGGAAAATAATGTTGTCTGTCACTTTATATTTGGCATGTAATATAGTCATAACATCATTTTTCCTGTTACATTTCCAAATGCATAAATGACTGGGCTTTCGGTACTTAGAACTTGTCCACACTGTCTAAACAAAAATGTTTGTAAATTCCTTTTATCATTTTCACCAAAGAATTTGTTGTATTCTGTAATTTAAATACAGTATAGCAGGAGGAAAAGGTTCGATATACTATGTAATGGTCTTCCTAAGGAAATATTTTAGAACAAGCAAAGAAATTTTTTTCTTATAATCTTTTTCTACTTCTCAAATAAGTATTTCATTTTTATCGATTCTTTGTCACTGTTAATAAATTCCTCAAGTCTGATACGTGGTTGAATTTGGGGGTTTCTTTTTCTCTAGCATGTATTTTTACCTATTTTTTTTCTCTTTCTCTCTGTCCTGCAAGTGATTACTTACATAAAAGAAACGCTTCTGAAAGGTAATATATCATGAAAAAAGTAGATCAAGTGCTGTGTCCTCTCTGAGGGATGGTAGACTTGCTTTGCATTACGCTACAACATCCGCACCTTTGCTCAAGCAGAGAGTGGTTCATTTTATCATGTGCAGTTATTAAACTCAAAGTTGCTTTAGTACTTCTGATAATGTTTAGAGTTTTTAATCATTTAGGTGATTTTTAATCTATTTATTTTGTTTAGGCTTTTTTTTTTTTTTTTTATGTAGAAGCAAAATATAACTCTATCATTCAATTTACTGTTTCTTTTAGACAGTAGCCATTTAATAAATATTTGTTCAACAGAATGTGTTTAATTCAACATATGCTAGGTACTTTGAAAATATAAAAGGAATGATGTAGAACCTGAGATTAAAGTTTTTGATGTTAACATAAAGAATATTCTAACCTTAGGTCTAAAGATGTCTTGGTTCAGGAGATGCAGAATTACCCCTCTCTGCAGTGCTCAAGGAAACATGCCTGACTACTAGGTAGTGATACAGGAAGTAATCAGCTATATGAATCAACTTTATATATCTATACCATATCCATATCCATACCTGTATCTGTCATTTAAATCTATCTCTAACTCTCTATCTCTATCTCTATCTATCTATATCTCTGTATCTATCTATATACCTATACCTATATCTACATCTAATCTATATCACCTATCCTTCTTACAACTCTAGAACAAAAGTTGTTGAATTGTCTTCTGAATTATGAATTACTCCCCACTATCATACACCTAAACTCTAAATGTACATTGACTTTCTCAATTTACATTTAAACACATTTTTAAGCTTTAGGTCCTACTAATTTCTTAAATACAATATAGTCTAAAACATACAGCCAGTTAAAGTACAGGAACCTGGCCCTTAGTATTTTTTATATTAATACATTTGACACTCTTGCATTGATTTGATGGAATGCCCTAAACCTCTTGTGGAAGACTGGGATGGAAGGCAGCCATGCTTAGTTTCAGGAGGTATATATGTAACTGAAGCAAGCCAGGAGAATTTGTGTACAAATTTTAATGCAAACACTTTCTTGCTTGCAGGAAGCTGAGGGCTAAAAATATTCAAGTTACTCTAAAATATAAATGATTATTGAATGGACTATTTAAAAATACTGGGGATTATATATTAAGTTTGTGCTTTGTAGGAAAAAAAAAAGCGTTTAAGATAAAATTTTAAAGATTCATTCCATTCACTGATGTTTTAACATTGGTGTAGGATCTGTAAATAATATATGAGGTATGAAAACTCAACAGCTAAAAGGTTAGTAGTAGTAGTATTTCCTATTCTCTAAAATTATTTTTGGACCAAGTTCCCAAAATTTGTGAAAGTCAAAATGTAAAATTATTCATGTTTTTCATCTTTTTAGAATATGGAGTCTCAACTCTGACAAAATGTAGAATGTAAAACTTCAATTTAGAGCATTAAAAATATCAAGAATTGCTGAGAAGTCCACAAATGATTGAGTTGCACCGATAAAAAATTTACTAGAAATATGGAAACGTTACATGCTAGAAGACACTTTCCTGCTGAGCTGGGTTAATGGGTTCAGGTAAGCCAGTGGCCTAAGTAGGTTCTCCACGACTTTGCTTTTTCCCTTTAAGGACCCTCCAGGTGTTGCTGCTGTGACAGCAGGTTTAGGGCTTGAACAACGCTGCCTTTTGATCTCACTGCAGCTGCTGTGATTAAACAGACACACATCACTTGCTGTGCCACAGTCAAAGAAGCTCCGGGTTCACCTTTGCTGAATTAGTACCCACTGAGCACTGCAAATATTTAAAATGTCAATCTATTTGATAATGTCAGAGAGGCTTGCAAATACCACACAATGGCACCCAGGAAGCATTCAACACAGACAAAAGAACATTTAACATCTCTCTCCTTCAAGGTAGAGGAGAGTTAAATGGATACACTAAACCTCTGATGAAACTACTGAGGTCAGCAAATTTAATAACCCTAAGACATGGGCTTATAACCCACTGTTTCAGTATGTTCGCTCTCAAAAAGTGCCCTATTACTGATCTTAGATGCAGGGCTGTTGCAGGAGAATTAATTTATATTGACACAAGATTAGAGAGCTCTTATCACAAAATCCATCTGATGTCATTCTTAGGCAATCTGCAGATACTTCTCCCAAGAGCCCAGCTCAAAATAGAGACTTCAAATTTCAAGTGACATCTTTATTTCATTTTCAATTATTTAATTCCAAAAGGCAACTAAGAAAAACACCATAATGGTGTGAAGTTGGGAAGTGTCAGCAAGACAAAGACCACCCCAGAAATCTCATAAACTTTCCACAACCTGCTAGTGCTCAACTCAAGCCCAAATGCAACTGTGCTTTTGAGGTATTTTGTTTTTAGTTTTCTGTTTAGACAATAAATATTGATACACAACTAATAAGATTTCAAACATTTTTTTTTCCTGCTTGCTTATGTACTAATTAGTGTAAAATGTTTAATGGCTCTATCAAAATACCCACGCCATTCCTCAATCAGGGAACATCAGGAATAAGTGTTCAGTGTTGGTGGGCAGCTCTGATCCATGGAGTGGTTCAGGGTCCAGGAGGGCAGCTCTACCACATTCATGGAGTACTTCCAAGGCCATGTGAGCCACTATTATTCTTGCCTGTGGAAAGGGAAAGAGCTCTTGATTTCCTCTTAAAATGTGAGGTGGAAGTTGCACATACCCCTTTCACATTCTTCTGCTGTGACTTTGTCACATGACCACACTCAGCTACAAGTGGGAGAAATATCAACAGCCTAGTGCCCAAAAAGAAAGCAAAAAGATTCTCTCTCTGGCATATTCATTCATCTATGTGTCTCAGAGTGATTCTATTATCATCATACGGGGGGAAAAATAAGGCTTTGAATTGAACCTGACAGTGAGAAAAACAATGTGAACACAAAGTTAAGAACATTTAAATACTGATTAATGTAAAATTCTGATATAAAATATTAAAATAATATAGAAACATTTGTGACCACACCCAAGATCACAAATTTCTCTTAATGAACACTGTGTTTTGTCTGTTTTGTTCTAAGAAAACAAGTACATTTTATTTTTGTCATTAGCTTTCTATGTGAAAAAGTTGAAATGTTGGAATCAAATTTAACCTAAAGTACAGTGAATATTTATAATGACTAGAAGTTTAAAAATTACAGGGAACTCACATTTGAAAGTAAAAAATTGTTAACAGCACTATATTTCTAATATTTTTATTTCATTTATTTTCTGAGTTTAGGTCTTATCTGAAACACCACTCTAGTACTACAATTTTATCAAATTTCTGCATAATGGATATTATGAGCATTTAGTCATCTTAGAAAACAATATTTTGGAAAGGAATATTATGCTTGATTGAAATTTTCCAAACCTACTTTTATTCTATTAATCCTAGAACTAATCCTTCTACCAACACTCTCTGTCCTCATTGGCGCTTGTATACTTTCAATAGTTATAGAGGGTTATTACATTTCTTTTAAAGTACCTCTGAGCCATGCTTTTAAATTATAATTACTTTATTTGGAGAAGAGCAACCTAATTTGATGAAATGTATCACAATTAAAATAGGAAGAGTGAAGACTTATAATGCAAAACACAAGCACTGCCAAAATCTATGTAGACACTACTTCAAATTCAGTGCTTAGCTGATCATTATTATTCTTTGCACATGAATCAATTCCTTTAACCCATTCATCATCTTCACTGTCTTTCTTGGAAGTTCCCCCACTTCATCTTCATCATGTATCACTTTTCTAACATGTTACATTTAAATGGTATTATTATTTTAGATTTAGTCTTAACAAAATCGAATAGGGGTATACTATCACACTTTTAAAGTTAAGTGTTCTCAATTTTAACTTGAATTTCTGTCAAGTTAACAGTATCATAGTTTTTATTCTTAGTATAATACCCATAATTCATTCATTTATTTTGTCATCTAGTGACTGTTTCTTGAGTGCCTACTAAGGGTTAGGCACTGTACTACATCCTGGGGCTTCCAAGATGAGTACAATGAGGCACAGAACCTGCTCTCCTGGAGTTTAAAGTCCAGTAGGAAAGACAGGTGTTAATGAATCAAATATTTACATTTAAAATTTTAAATGTAACAAACATTTTGAATCAGAACTATAAGTATTCTCCAAACTTACAATAAAGAAAATTGACCTAGTCAGTAAAAATAGGGAAAGTGGAGATGATCTGGCTGAGCTATGATCCAGGGAAATGTTGGAAATAACTAGGTAAAAGCAAAGGTTACCAGAAGTATGAGAGGCAACAGGTTGTGTCATAATGGAGTATAAGAGCATTCTGGGAAATTAGATGCAAACCAATCTATCTAAAAGCATGTTGTGAAGTTAAGATTAGAGAGGTAGGAAGAGGCTTATGCCATATCAAGGATTTGGTTCTCTATTTGATTCTTAGAATTCTTTTAAGCATATGCATTATATGACCAAACTTATATTTTGGGAAAATTACTCTAGTTGCCTATGTAACTAGAGGGTGGCATGATATGATTCAGAGAGTGGAGTTAGGGGACAATTGCTGTCTTTCATATGAGAAATTGTTTTAGTTTGAATCATAGGTATTATGCAGATGCAGGCAGATGGATTCGCTCAGGAGCTACGTAGGAGGTGAAATCAATAGGACTTTGTAACACACAGATGAAAAAGGACAGAGAGGTGTTGAGAATGATTCCGTGATGGGGGATGATACCCAGAACCAACGGGGAAATATCGCCAAGTTCAGTTCTGAAAATGTTGACTTGTATTATTCTAAAGCGACCTAGTAGAACTGTCACGTAGGCAGCTGGATACGTGGGTCTGATGCTCAGAGGAGAGGTGTAGTCTGGGTATAAAGAGCTGTCCTATGAAAGTGAAAGTTTAAGCCATAGGTACGAATACAATGACATAGGTATAACATACAGAGTGAAAAGAGAGGAACTATAAGGAAAATACTTGAAGAACTTCACCTTTAATAGCTTGGTAGAGGATGAGTCTACAGAGGAGGCAGGAAAGGCACACATAGAGAAATAAAAGAAATGTTGAGGTAGTGTCATATCAAGTAAGCTAAGGTAATAGTGCTCAAAGATAAAGACCAAGGCACACAATGTCAAGTGCCTTTGGAAGTTTTCATGACATTGATAATAAAATATGTTCATTAGACCTAATGATATCTGGTCACAGATCACCTTAGAGTGGAATGAGCAATGAATTCTGTGATAGGTGACAAAATGCACTAAATATATGAAGATCTCTTACAAAAAGTTCACTGAAAAGATAGGGTGAGATCAAGTGGCAGCTGGAAGGACTATTGTATTCATCTTTTTTACTATTCCTTTTGTTATCTTTAAAAATGCTCGAGTAAGAAAAACTTGATTATGTTTAAGGATTATTAAGAAGAAATGAGTTGAATATCCAAGAGAGAGAAAAGATGAGTAGAGGGGAGAGAAGGTGTGAGGGCTCAAGTTGCAAAACAGCTTGGAAAGAAATACCTTTATTGTATCAGCAGAGGGGGAAATGGGGGGTGCGATTGATAGAGCAGCTGTGAATATTCAGGAGAGGTGATATGTTCACCTGTTCTGATGATGTTCACCTTGTCCGTAAAATAGGGGTACTTCCAAAAATAGCCCTTGAATGTTAAGGAAGTTATTGGAGGCAATTGTTAATATATCTCTTACTAGGAGCCATTTCCTGTGGTAAATTCTAATTTTATTGGAATTATTAAATTAATGGAAAGAAAAATAAATAAATGAGTGTCTCTTATAGGTATTCATTTGTATATAAATCATAGTACAGGTTACAGAAAAAGTAGTAAGGAGCCAAAGACTCTTTTAAGTTTCTTATAATATTTGATTTGAAAACAATTTTACATTTAGAATGAGAAACTTCTCCTCTTGTCAAATATGTTCCTTTCCATTGACTAGCATACGATTTCAACTATCTTCAAATGTGTGTGGAATGATACATACTTTTTCAAGAGTGTTTTTACTTAATTGGTAAGAGTAAGGCTTTTAGGAAGATGCTGTGGTTTGTACATGGTAAGGACTATATCTTCTGCATCAGAGAGTTCCAGATCATTTACTTGGATGCCATGTCTTCAAAATAGTTAGAAGAAAATTTCACACTCACAAAGAAGAAAAGCAAAAGAAAATTTTTTTGACAAGAACATTTGAAAAGTATACTTTGCTATTGCAAAACTTGAAAAGTTGGAGGGAGTGAGAATAGAATTTAAAATCTGTTTAGTTTTATTGAACACTGCTCATCTCCGTGTTATCATCACAAGTTCAAAGTACAGCAGGGATAATAAACGCACAGATTAGATGGCTTCCCTAGCTATTATACTAAAAATCTAATAAAAACATGCCAGTCCTTCTCTCCAAAATATGCTACCACTTCACAATATTTCTCTCTCTCTTTAATTTTATTACCATTTAATTTCCTATAAAACAAATACATATCAAAAGGGGATAGTGGTTTTATACTAAACTTCAAGCTGATATAGTGACAACTAACCATTGATGCTGTGTTCTCCCGGCACTCATGCTAAAATGCTTTTTGAAACCTCACTACATTCTGAATAGATAAATCGATACATTTATTTTTACAAAAGTAAAAGATACCTACATTTTCAAAGATGAATTGTAAAATTACAGGTTTAATAGCGATTCTCAAGCTTCTTTGTAATGCCTGCTGTAATTGGGGGACTCACACAATCTGATCAATAATTGTTGTTATCTAAGGCATTGAAAGGGATGACAAGCTGATGACAGGAAATATCATTTGGTGACATATAAGAATGGAAAAGGTCTTTGTGGTCAATGGAGACAAGATTAGCAGTTTTTAAAATGCTCATCTAGCCCTGGCTGGGTGGCTCAGTTGGTTGGAGCATCCTCCCATACACCAAAAGGCTGCAGGATCGATTCCCGATCAGGGCACACACCCAGGTTGTGGGTCCAATCCCCTGTTAGGGTAAGGACAAGAGCAATGTTTCTCTCTCACATCAATGTTTCTCTCTCTCTCTCTCCTTCACTCTCTCTCTTCCTCTCTAAAAATCAATAAAAACATAGCTTCAGGTGAGGATTAATAAAAATAATGCTCATCTACTTATCAGAATAAGTTCTCAAGGGGGAATAATTCTGAAACCACCATTCAAAATCACTGATTTATTGAGCTGGGCTCTTAGGTAGAAATCTGGCTAGTTTGCTCACACATGCTTCCATCAGTGGATACAGGAGAGAAAGAGACAGAAACAGAAACCCGGAGATGGGTCTCCTCAGGGAGATTTTAACTGTTACAGGATCAACACTGTACTTTCATTTTAAAAAATGTAACAGCAACCAAAATGTCCAGTAGATAAGAGGATAAACAAATTGTGGTGTGTACAGGCATACCTTGGAGTTATTGTGAGTTAGATTTCAGACCACTTCAATAAGGCAGATATTATAATAAAGTTAGTTTTATGGCATCTCAGTGCACATCTTTATGTTTACACTATACTGTAGTCTATTAAGTGTGTAATAGCATTATCTACAAAAACAATGTACATACCTAATTAAAAATACTTTATTGCTAAAAAACATTGCTGACCATCATCTGGGCCATCAGTGAGTCATACTATTTTTGCTGGTGGAGGGTCTTGTCTCAGTGTCGATGAAAATGCATTATCTGCAAAGAGCAATAATATGCAGATCATTACTTATAGAAGCAACTATAGTTACGAATATATATACATGGCTTGGTACACACACATATATTTCCTTGCTCTATCAGTTAAGAAAGTCTTTTCAGGTCTAATACATATGTTAATAGATACCCCAAAATAGAGTAAAAATGGAGCAGAAAAAATATGTGAAAGAACAAAGGCCAAAATTATAAAGAAACTTAGTAATAAATATAAACTTTCAAATTTACAAAGTTCAGAAAGCTGCAAACAAGGTAAATTCAAAGTAAACAATACCTGGGGCTATCACAACATAGTTAAACTGCTGAAAAGATAAAGAAACAGTACTGAAACAATACTCACAACAGCCAGAAAAAAAGACTCAGTGCTCAGAGTGAACAGTGACAAGAATTACCGTGATTTCTCATTAAAAATAACAGAAGCCAGATGACAAAAAGCTGGCATATTCAAAATTAAAAAAAAAAAAAAGTGTATCAAATTCCATGTACAATGAAAGCTCTACACAGTGATGGTAAAATGAAAGCATTTTTAGAGAAAAAGCAGAAAGGTAGAAATTAAAAGGCAGAGATAATTATTTGGAAACAACTACCTGATGTCTCCCAGATAAACACTTTATAAATAACATCATAAATACATTAGAAATGAAAGGATAAAAAAATATTTACCTATGAAACAGAAAGGAAAAGAAAACTTGGATGGCTATATTGAGATTAAAGAAAGTTTATTTCAAGGCAAAAGATAAAAAGAGCAATTTCTTAATGACAAAGGGGCAATTCATAAGCAACACATATCAACCTAATATATACACTTAATAAGAGTCCCACATTTCATGAAGGAAAGGTTAAAAGCAAAAGGAAATAATAAAACACTTCATAGTCATAGCTGTAGATATTATCACTTGCTATAGACTGAATGTGTCCCTCCAAAATCCACACAATGAAATATTATTTGTTCATAAAAGGAACAAAGCTTGCAAACATCACACCAAGTGAAAGAAGGCAATCACAAAAAACCAGGTACCCTAGTTCCATATATGTGAAACTCCGTAAGAGAGAAATCTATAGAGACAATGTAGATTAGTGATTTCTTAGGGGTGGGGAAGGGAGCGCGAGGGGATGAGGGATGACGGCCAAGGCATGCATGTCTTCTTTCTGAGATGATGAAGATGTTCTAAAATTGCCCGTGGTGATGTTGCAGATACTTCTGAATGTCCTAACAATTACTGCCTTGCATACAGTCGGCTCTTTGTATCTTGGGGTTCTGCACTTGAGGATTCAACCAACTGCAGATGGAAAATATTTAAGAAAACTGTTCTACTGTTGCTGACATGTATCATGTAGTTGTGACTGCAGTGAATATGTACAGACTTTTTTCTTGTCATTATTTCCTAACCTACACAGTATAACAACTATTCACATAGTATTTACATTGTATTAGTTATTATAAGTAATCTAGAGATGATTTAAAGTATAGGAAAGGATGTACACAGGTTATATGCAAATACGATGCCATTTTATATAATGGACTTGAGCATCCTTAGACTTTGGTTATGGAAGGGGTCTTGGAACCAAGGCCCCCCAGATACTAAGGGAGGACTCTACTTTAAATGAGCAAATTTTTGGTATGAAATTATTTCTCAAAAATCAAATAAAATTGTTTTAAAATGCATTGCTATATAAATTAGTAATTCAGATCCTAGGTGTTTACTCAAAAGAAAAGATAAAATATGCCCATAAAATAATTATATATTAAAGTTAATATACATATTCTAATATAATATTAGAATAGCCACTTAAAAACATCCATACCAGAAAATACCCAACTGTTCATGAACAGATGAAGGGAGGAAACCTTTATATATTTTTACAATGAGATATGCAAATTAAGGAATGAATTATTGATATATCTACTGATGTAATAATGTGGATAAATTTAGAAGAACTTATGTTGAGCAAAAAAAAATTAAGATAAAAGATTACATATTTTATTGTTTCATATATAGGAAGTTTTAAAATGGCAAATCTATACCGATAGAAATCAGATCAGTGGTTTCCTGACATTGGGGGTCATTCCCTGCAAAGGGGCTTGAGAGAATCTTCCCAAGATGCTCTATATCTTGAAATAGGGGGAAATTACATTGAGGTATACATGTGTCAAAACTTAAGAGCTACACAATTAAATGTATACATTTTATTATATATAAATTATACCTCAGTAAAGGTGATTGAAGTATGCTTATTTGATTTTATTAGATCAAATCTTTCTCTTCAGTAACAGAATATATCTCCTTATTAATTCACATTTTTAAATGTTCTTCAGTAATGTTTTATAGTCCAATAGTTTTTTATATTACTTTATGATCTTTGGCAGTATTTTCAATAAGGTATTTTTTTTCCTTTTCCATTTTGATTATTGACAATATGGAGAAAGCTGCTGTTTTTTTATATTAATCTGGTGTACAGCCAATTTTCCAAGTAGTCTTATTCATTTTAGTAAAGTTTGAATAAATTATCTTTCATTTTCTAGTAATGCAATTGTCATCTATAACTGAAGAAGAATTTTGTATTCTTTTTCTTAATCTGTCTTGATTTTATTCTATCCTTGCCTCACTGTAATACCTGAATCTTAAAAAGACAAAAAATGTTGGCTGAAGTTGCTGACTGTAACTTTTATTTTTGGTTATTATTTGAATGTCAACCTTAAAATGTTATTTGCAGTTGAGTTACTGGTAGTATTTATATTCTTTATACAATTTCCTTTTATTTTACGTAATATATTTTGTAATAGCTGGTTAATTGCAGTAAATTCTTTTTGATCACTTGTTGATCAGGATACTTTTTCTCCATTAAATTCTTGGTGTAATACTTCATTTCATCAATAAATATTTATGAAGATTTTATTATGTTCCAGACAGTTTTCTAAGCTCTAGGGATAAAAGAATCTAGTGGAGTGAAAATGTACAAATATATAAGCACAGGAAATATGTAAGCTAATATGTGATTAGATAGATATGTATATATAAATGTATATGTGTATGTGCATCTGTATACATATATGTATATGTATGTATATATGTAAGCAAAAAGGATATAATATAAAGTGCTGCATGAATGTTGTACATTTGTTTGTCACGGGATGCAAATGCTAAATGACTGTTTTGTGAACTTCATGGCTAATGGGTATCTCAGCAGGCAAAGTTTCTAATGTAAAGGCTTCAAGGTAGGAAGATGAAAGGTAGGAACTGACAGATGCTCAATGTGATTAGATTATATAAGTGAGAGAGACATGGTGTGCATGGTGACAAAGAGGGACCAGATCATAAAATGCAGTCTAGGTTAGAGTAAGTTTTAACAAATTGTTAATATACTGAAAACTCTTAAACTACACTTATATTTTTATTACAAACTTTTCTTTGTCATGGTGAATTACTCAGTTAATTTTTTCTTGGAGTCACTGGATAATATTTATTTATACATTTTTCTCCACATTAGTAAATGATATTTATATAGTAATGTTTCTGATTTTTTAATGCTACCTTTATCAGTTCTTGTCACTCAAGTGTTTAGCTTTAAATAAATTAGTGACAAATTCCTCTTTTTTATGGTTGTACAGTTTAAATATGTTTTTTCAAAATATAGACTTCAACTAGATATCTCTTAGGACTTCCCAATAGATCTGTGTCTTCTTAACATATAAAATAAAATTAATCATTATAATCTCTTCTCCCTTAATCTGTTTGCTCAGTTATTTAATTAATTTTTTCAAGGATAGTTAATATTTTGATAGGAAATTATTCAGTATGTATAGATTTTCTTTTTTTTAAAAATATATCTTTATTGATTTCAGAGAGAGGAAAGGAGAGGGAGAGGGAGAGATAGAAACATCAGTGACGAGAGAGTCATTGAGCAGCTGCAGCCCGCAACCCGGGCATGTGCCCCAACCAGGAATCGAACCCTGATCCCCTGGATCCTAGGTCAATGCTCAACTGCTGAGCCATGCCCTGCTGGGCTAGGTTTTCTTTTTTTTAATGAAGTATATCCAGTAATTTTTCACTTTAACTTGGATCTCTTCTACTATTGTGATTATATTTACTTTATAATTCTTGAGTTATTGATATTTTCTCTCTATCTCTAAACTCTCTTTTATTTTCTTTCTTTTTTTGTGAAAAACATGAGTTTATTAATGCTTGTGTGTGCATTGGGGTAAGTCTCTGCAACACAGGCTTTCTTAGAACAGAGTTATATAGAGTACATAAAACAAAGCCAACAGGGCATGCAGGGTCAACATGCTCTCTAGCAAGCTGTGTGAGATGAAAATGCTAGCTGGTTACAATTCGGGCTCACATCCAAGAGCAGTTTCTTTTGGGCCATTCCTTTACAGAAAAGCAGGCCCATCTCCCAAGGTCCCACAGTACCCTTAGAGATGGCCTGCATTATATTCCCATGGGGTGGGAGAGGGAGTTGGAGCTTGGGGACAGGCCCATGTTCTCCATTCCACACACCCCACCCAACAGGGGTACCTTCCTTCTCCGCTCCCATAGTCTGCCCGCTGCATCTCCTGCATGTATGCCGGAGGGGGGAAGGGGGGGGTGAGATGTTGTATCCACATCCTACAGCTACAGCACAACAGACCGCAAAGAGATAACACACTTACACATATCAGAGTATATGAAGCTGATCCCCAGCCCCAAGACAACTTTCCAAACCATGTTGAGATAGGATCATTCTGTTACGTTGACTGAATTCATTCTCTAACTTATGTTTATTTTCATTTTAAAAAATTAAACGTTTTAGAAATACAACTATAAATAATTCTTTAACTGGTATTTAGACTTTTGAAAGTGCAGGCATTATATTGTTAAATCTTTTGACTGTGTCCTGTTTTAATATTAATTCATTTTGGCTTATTTTTCTTCCCTCTTTGTTTTACCATAAATTAATTATCTAATTTATTAATATAAGAATTTCTGTCTGCTTTTAAATAATAGACAAATTTAAGTTATATAGTTTTCGAGTACAGTTTTAGTTGCAGACCATAGGTTTTCTTATGGAGTATTCTTTCTTCCACTAAATTCATGATTTATCATTTGGTTTTTAAATGCCTCATTTATACAGGGTTATTCAGTATATTTCTTAATATTGAAGAAGCTTTTGTTTGTGGCCATCTTATGCTCAAATGTTATAACATATCTCCGTTTTAGACTTTATGCAGGAGTTTTTGGGAGCAATGATTTGTGCTTGTGGCTCAAGGGCCTCTATTAAATGGAGCTTTTTAGATTTATTGTACATAAAAACTTCATGAATCATTTTATTAATAATTGTTGAATTATACTTTAATATATGTTAATTCAGGTGATGATTTGGTATCTAATAAAACAGTGCAACCCTGAATGTAAATAGTATGTAACCAGAAGTATAATACTGGTGTGACAAATAGAAGTGGAATGAAAAGAAACTAAGAAATATAGAGAAAATATAAATTACTTTTAAAATGCCTGTTTGATTACCATAGTATCTTAATTCTCTTCTGGAAGAAGTTTAAAATTTTAGATTTTGAAGAAAATTACCAACTTATCAAATCAAATATTATTGAAGTAGAAATGTATTAAGATTAGGGACTGAAAGGAAATGATTAAATACTTATTACTAAGTCCTACTATAACTGTCATTTTGGAAAATGGGCAAAAAAATGAGATATTTAATGCCCATAATGGATAAAATTACTTAATCATTTTATTGTAGTACTTACTTTTAAGACATAAAATTACTAGCTAAGGAGTCCCAAACACAAAACCCTGCCTCAATTTCTAAGTGAAATAACTAAGATTTCTGGCAAATCAGGCATCAAGTGAGTTAATCAGCTAATAATAAATGCATCAAGAATGAGAATAAATCTATAGAAATAATAAACATAATATCATAATAGATGCTCATTCACAATATACCGGCTGACAGATACAGTACATTATTTAAAACAGCCTTACACCATAGTTATTAACACCGGCATTTAACAGAGACAAATGAAGCTCAGAAAAGTATTTTTTCAAGCTTAATTTTTTCAATCAGCCTGGGCTATCTCCCGTGCTGTCTACTAAAGTAAAAACACCAATATAAAGATATAATTTTATAAAAAGGGAAAATTTTAGAGCTTTTTGTAACAGCAACTAGCACAAGGAAGTAAAAGGTGAAGTTATTTTTAATTATTGTAAGTTATCTCATGAAATCCAATGGCACAAGCAATAATTACATCAGCTCATATTTATCAAATGTTTATTGGGTGCCAAGATCTGCTCTAAGCACATTACATGTATTAGTTCATTTAATCTTTGCAAAACTCCTCCTACAATCACTATTGAAATAATATACTATAATTTTATAGTAATGTAATTGTTACTATGGAGTGATGTGCTATTTTTATCATTTCCTTTTTATAGAAGAGAAAACTGAGGCACAAAAAGTTAAGTCTCTTGCCCATGGTCACGAGGACAGAGGTTGAGTTACGTGATGGAAAGGCTGGTGGTCTTGTGCCAGGTCTTACTGCCTTTAGTAGAGAGGAAATAAACAGTGGAGATAAAAATCCATCAGGACTTTCTTTCTCAGCTCTCCTATACTGTGCAGGTTTCTTTCTATGTCTGGCTTTTCTCTAGCCATTTGACCAAAAGTATATGAACTATTCCTTCCAAGTTTACATGACCTATGTCAGTCATAAGTAGCCACTCACAGCCATTTCTTTTCTTTTTAAAAAAAATATCTATCTTTATTGATTTCAGAGAGAGGGAGAGGGAGAGAGAGAGATAGAAACATCAATGATGAGAGAGTCGTTGATCGGCTGCCTCCTACATGCCCCCTACTGGGGATCGAGCCCTCAACCTGAGCATGAGACTGGAATGAGAATCGAACCGTGATCTCCTGGATCCTAGGTCGATGCTCAACCGCTGAGCCATGCCCGGCCGGGCTCACAGCCATTTCTGAATCTTGCAGTTCTAACAACTTGCAAGAGAAAAAATCTACTGGACTCCTCTTGAGTTAGCTGTCCAACCTTGGCCCAGCTTGTTATGAGTAGAAAGAAGAGATCAGGGGATCCTTCCACTGTAGACATAGAGGAGAGAAAAAGTCCTCACAAAAGGGAGCCACTCTGATTAGAAAACAACAACAAAACAAAACAAAACAAGAAATTCCACTGAGGCAAAAGTCAAAATCAGGAGAAACTAGGAATAGACCATTAGCATCCAGTGTGCTCACCTTTACACCACGAAACAGAAGAGTTGTCTTTGGTGGTGGACACACAGTGCAATGTGCAGATGATGTATCATAGAATTGTATACTTGAAACCTATGTAATTTTATTAGTCAACATCACCCCAATAAATCAAATTTTAAAAAATAAATTAAAAATATAGGACTTCAAAATAAAAGGAATGGGCTCTTAGCTATGGCACAGTAGCATCATTGTTTGCTTTCATGCCCATTTCTCTTTCCAGGCAGCCTGTTCCTTCAACTCAAATAAACTGTGTTTGACTCAACTCTATGTCTCCACATATGTGGTCACTGCCTGAGAGAAGAATCTGACGTAAAATGATTTGAAAGTGAACTGAATGATATGCTAATTATTATTTTCCCCATGACGTGCCTATAATTTGTTAAAGATTCTTCAAAGAGTGAATTTTTCAGAGAAATTGACTACAGATTTCTAAGTAATTATTTTCTTTTTATTTCTATAAGTGAATTAGCTGGTATTTTCTTAATCACATTAATTGAAATGGGGATCAAGAAATAATAGGAAGTAATGTGTTCACAAAAATAGTCATTAAGAAAGCCAGAAACTCTGAATTAATGTAGTGCAAACCTCATTCCATACCTCTAGGAGCCCGGGAGCACAGTGAATAGGCCAGTGATCTCTCACAGGTCGGCAGGGCACCGAAGGGCCAGAAAGGGTCCAACATGAGGCCATTCTGTAACAAGGCTCAGAAGAAAAGAGAATCTGGGATTGAGGATGATTTACCTGAGAATGATGTGTAGGATGCGGTTCAGCAGTGTGGTCTAATGACCAGTGTGCGTGCCGCTGAATCAGACCCACTCCGAGAATTTTATGAAACACACTAGCTCCTGAGAATCAAACTAGGTAGGTCTGAGCTGGTCTCCTGTATTTTACACGGGGTGGGGAGGGAGCATATTTCATGCCACACAGCAATCAGTCTAATAAAACCCCCACCGGAGATGCAGCAGGAGGAAGCGGTTGTGCAGGGGTGCAGAGCACAAAGACAAATCTAGGCCACGGTCCACTAGCCAAGCAAACCCTGTTGAGAGACCGCATCCGTCTAGAGGGGTAACGGCCTTGGAGCACATGCTGTATCTCCTCAGAGTGCTACCTGCTTGAAACTCATCCTCTTGAAGGAGTGATATTTTGTAATTCATCTGAGTGTCACATACACTAGGAGGCAGCCCTAATTAAATATTTCAGTTGACCCCACAGCCTCTCTTTGTCCATGTCACCGCTAAGAGGCCCTCTTCCTCCCCCTGTCCCCATCCTTCCTTCATCCAGCATTTAATCTTATTCCAACCACAAGTTATAGAGGGATCCAGCCATCATCAGGAAACGCCTTCCAAAAAAGGAGGGGAGCGGGGAAAGCAGGACAGTAGACTCCTAACCTAGGGTTCATTTTCTGTGGCTTATTACCCACCACAGTCCAAAAAATATTAAATGGACAATTCCAGAGATAAACAGCTCCTAAGTTTTAAATGGCACGCCGTTTGATTAGCACGATGAAGCCTCTCACCCTCCTGCTCTGCCCACCCCATCCAAGTCGTGAATCACCCTTTGCCCGGCATCTCCAAGCTGTATGCCCGGCCTGCCCCCCACTAGTCACTCAGTAGTGCCTCGTTTATCACATTGGCCTGCGGCATCCCAGAGCTTGTGTTCAAGCGTAACCCTTTGTACTTAACAATGGCCCCAAAGTGCAGGGGTAGTGATGCTGTCAATTCACATGTGGTAAAAAAAAAAAAAAGCCATAAAATGCTTCCTTAAGTGAAAAGGTAAAAGTTATCTGCTTAAGCAAAGAAAAAATATTGTATGCTAAGCTTGCTAAGATCTATGGTGAGAACAAATCTATAATTTTGCTGTTGCACCTCAGACTGAAAGACATAAGGCCACAGTGCATGATAAGTGCTTAGTTAAGAGAGAAAAGAGTCCATTCGTGGGTGGGAGATATGGACAGAAAACATGTTCTGACTGATGGCAACATGTTGTGCTAAAAAGCATTGAGCCTATACAAACACCATTTCAGCAAGGGATCCCCTGAAACAAGTGACACCAAGCCATTTATTGCAAGTAAGAGGTGGTTACACAGATCCAGAAATAGGTTTGGACTAAAAAATATAAAAATTAATGGAGAGAGAGAGAAATACCACACTCACATAAATTTTATTACAGTATATTGTTATAATTGTTCTATTTTGCTGTGCCTAATTATAAGCTAAACTTTATCAGAAGTATGTATGTACTGCAAAGAAACAGTATTAATAGGGTTCATTACCCTCCATGGTCTCAGGCATCCACTGGTGGTCTTGGGACATGTCCTGCATGAAGAAGGGGAGAACTGCTGTACTCTCTTTCCCCTCCCTGGGATCGTTTGCCATTGCCTTCTATCATCGGATACCGATAAGAAGCCAGAAAGCAAGGGGACCCAGGTAGCGCAGCCCATAGATATCAACCTTCTGGCGAACAGAGCAGGGTGGAGCAGGGTGGAGAATGAACTGGAAGAGGCAAAGAACTGGCAAAATCACTTTCAGTCTGGCCTCTACAGTCTAAACACACCACCAGTCTTCAAGTTCAGTTCTTTTCAGGTGCAAAATAATGGCTCTCACACAATCTTTCCTTCTGGAACTCAGGATTTCCAAAGCATAATTTGAAACTTATTCTCTACTTATGTGTGTTCATATTATCCTCATTTATCCAAAGATCAGCTTTAAGTCATGGAAAACATTGATTCTAAAACCTTTAAAAGTGTTTGAAAATTCAAAAACACATACTATATAGCCAATTTAAGAAACTAGAGCAAAAAAACCCCCATGTAATAATTTAAATACTTCTTAATCTATAAGGATTTCTTATTTCTACAGGCTTATTTTTTTAATGGAACATGCTACAGGATTCCCCAAAGTCTATTTTGTTGCCATCTGAAAGAGAAGTGTGCCCAATGTGGCAGCAGATCATTTCCAGATACAATTCATTCAGATACTTTTCGGCAGAAGGATCGTGCACTGGACAGAAGTCCCCCGGGGACACCCACAAATACTGCCTGCGTTTAGCCCCGCCAGCCGCTTTGAGTAAGTTGAAAAGACATGATCTCTCACAACGACAGAGTAAAGTGACTGTGAAAAAAAGTCAAGATTCAATTTAGTGCAGATAAGAGTTCTGCTTTTACTTGGCAATTGAAAACGCTTTCCAGCTCCATTGAGATGAGAATTCAAGTAGCTTCTCTTTGTCCCTCTTAAGGAAGCAATGTATTGTCAGGAAAGGAGGGAAGGAGAGTTTACTGAAAGGTGAAGATATACAAATAATTCCCAGTCAAAATCTTATACACTATGACAACTGTAATATAATATCATAATAACCAATACAGAAAGTAGAGTGGGGTGAAAAATAATGGGGTTCAGAAAAAGGAAGGTGCACCCATTTCTGAGAAGCAATTCCAAAAGGCGTCCCATGATCTAATTTTAATTTAGGTTCTTCTGTCACAAGAGAATGCGCAGTGATAGTCAAACACACACAGGGTGGTGCAAAAGTAGGTTTACAGTTGTGAGCATGCAAAACACAGGGTTTATTCTTGCATTGTTATTTATTAATTATTGCATTCTTTTCCATACAAACACCTGTAAACCTACTTTGTCCCCCCCCCCCCCGTATGCGCACCGAAACTTGGAGTGGATCAATGAGACAATTATGTGACTTGTATGTCATCTTTGTATAAAGAAAATTTGTAACTAGCACAATATTACCACTCAAGTCCTAGGTTGAAAGGAGTAAAATAAAATAAAATAAAATAAACTGGTTAGAAGATAACTTTCTACCACACAAAGAAAAATGAGGATACATTTAATATGAAGATACAGTTAATGCTGCCAACATACATAACTACTTGTCTGGTTCCAGATTTAACTTTATAACTTTTTCTAACTGATACTTTTGCTCACTATGGTACATATTCAACCTAAAAAAAAAAGAGGAAATTTATTCTGGGATCCTGGTCAGATGGAAATGGAAAACATTTGACAATGTTTACCAAGATTAGCCAAAAGCAGATGAAACTGATGAAGAGAAAGTTCTAATACAGGGGACTGGGTAAATCCAGGAAATAGGACTAGTAGGAGAAGGTCTTGGCTCGGAGGTGAGAGGAGGTAGTCAACCACTAATATAAGAATTGGTACTAATGACTGCCTTTCATCACGGTGACTAATTCTTTTATTTGGCAGTCTCCCCAGGGACTCATTCAGGTGGGAAATTACCCAGGCTCGGGGACATAATAAGGATCTGATTGTCTCTTTGCACTGAGACAGAAGGTAAACATCCCTTCTTCTGAGTGTGTCTTCCGAAACTGCACCTAGTGGTTTCAACACAGCGAAAGGGCCACTGTCTGTGCCCTAGGTTTTCAGTACATGATTCCTCCCATATGTTTTTCTACATAAGGCATTTGATTGCTGAAAATTCATTCATGGGTCTCTGTTTTATCTGAAAGAATCCCATCCGGCATACTGGGATCCCCCAAAACTTCAGAGCCTGGTAAATATTTAGAAAAATAAATTTTGTGTTTCATTAATATACTGAAAACCATATTTCAAAAAAAATCCTTAAATACCTATAAGTGGAGGAGAAATACCATGGTTCCACCCAAAGATTTCTACATTTTTACTTAATGAAATGAGAACCAAAATAGAATAACCTAATGTTTACCGTAATCTCTAAACTTGCCCAAGATCCTAGCATTTTCTTTCACATGTCATAAAGCACTTTTAATATGATAGAAAAGAATTCTCTAAGACTATGTTTCATGTCTGCAATATTGGATGTGCAGCATGATTTCACTCAGTTTTTAGTATTTTGAAGACCAGTTGAGTAGATAGAAATGAGAAAGAAAAAATTACTGGGTAGTCAGTGTTTGGAGAACTTATACAGCTAAAATGGTACTCGCCCATTAGAAAAAAAAGTAACAGCATTTAAATGGAATACTACATCAAAGAGATTGAATTGACAATAAGTAGATGCATTAATATGATAAACCTGAAAAACAATGTTGAGAGATATAAGTCCTAGAAGATTAAATATATTAAGATTACATTTATGTAAAGTGAAAAAGAAACAAAAGGCAGCACTAGGTACTGTGTTGTTTAAGGATTCAAGCCTCTGTGGTAATGTCACAGATAGAACAGAGTCAGCAAACACAACCCTCAGATCAAATATAGCCCTCCACCTGTTTTTGTAAATAAAGCTTTCTATTTTTTTAAGAACACCAACTCATGCATTTGCTTATGGATTGTGTGTTACTGCTCTTACACTACAGTAGCTGAGTTGAGCAGTGATAACAGAGACCATATGGTCTGCTAAAATTAAACTATTTACTACCAGGCCCTAGGTAGTTTTTATATATTATAAAACCTGATCAATGTTTTTTCTACAATTAACCTGGAAGAGTATGGTCCAGTAATTACCAAGTACATCTCGAGCAAGGAAAAAGTGGTTCAGCTTGCCTTATAGACATCAAAAATTATAAAACTCTATTGAAACAGATAAGGTATTATGAGTATGAGAACCAAAAAATAGCTCAAGTGAACATGCTATGGAACGTAGATATAGACCACACATAAGACAAATTTATTCATAACTTAGCTAGTATTGCAGATCAGTAGAAAAATAGGGAGTTTGTAATGATGATAAGATAGTTTTTTAACCTGGAAAATTGAACGTGGACATCTACAGACACCACATACTGAAATCCACTCCATGTAGACTGAATTCATCAACAAAACTGTACAACGTTTAGAAAAAATACATGAAAATATTTTTGGATGTGCAAGAAAGAATTTCTTAAGAAAGAAATAAAATTTGCAAACTATAAAGGATAGGATTAATACATATGATTACACAAAAACTAAAAACTTCAGTTAATCAAAATGCACCATATAGAAAATGAAAATAAATCACAAACAGGGAGAAATTTGCGTTACTATTAAAGATTTAAGAAAATACTTTTCCATTGAAAAAAAGATAACCAAATTCAAGCAAAAAAAGAGCAAAGAATTTAAAAAGCACTCCACAGTATATATATATATAGCCTACTGTGTACACCCCAACCAGGGTTGAACCCACAACCAAGGTATGTGTCTTGACCAGAAACCAAACTTGCAACCTTTTGGTGCACAGGACGACACTCCCACCAACAGATAAGAGGCCAGGGCCATAGAATATACTTTTTAATTTCAATAAAGATAAGAAAATATATAAATCAAATTACAACTAAAATTAAATACCATTTCATGTCTTCCTTCCCTTCTACATCTATACTTAATTTCATTAGACATATTAATCCTTGCATTCTGATGGGTGTAAAATGACTAATTGTTACTTGTTTTTCTACAGGCAACAATTGTCCAATCAATTCTTCATATTTTGTAGATTCATTAAGTAATGGACTTATATTATACGCTGCATCTTGTTTGTGACTATCAATCCTACATATGCTGGGAAAGGTTTTTCAGATCTTCACGAGGAAATAAAGTGTTTACTGGAACATCATGCTGAGGATCACTGGTGGAGTAAAGAGTGTCATTTCCAGTGGAGTGTACACGTGTGTGTTTGTATGTGTGCTTACTTTTCTTTTCCTGAACACTTCTTTATTTGGAACAAAGAGCAACTCCTTCTTCGGGAGCAGACTTGTCCTAACGCTGTTGAGGTCTGTGGTGGCTGGAAAGGCTGAGCAGTATCCGGACGAACTGATTTTGCTCCCTGGGGGAGGTGGTGGATCCAGCAGGATGTTTAGCCCACACACTGGGGTTCTTTCACTGGAACCAGACATACCCACTGGAAAGAAGTGATTAGGAGAAAACCTGAGAAAGAGTGGGCCCAGGAACCTGCGGGCTAATAATGAGGAGATTTAATTACTGGAAAAGAGGCATGGAGGAAAGAGAATTGCATGAAGGAAGCACACACATAAGGACTGAGAAGGAGACCAGGGCAAAATAGGCATGGGCGGAAACGTCTCCTAATCCCACAGCTAAGAGAGACAAACTTAAAGAATAAGTTGCCTTCTTTCTATGATAGCTACTAAGATGTATCTGTTTTCAATCACATAAGGATCCTCATTTCCTTAGAATTTTAATTTCAAAAAACAACAAACTTCAGTTGTTTTCTGCTTCCCCTTTAACTGCACTTGGAAACTTTTCCAAAAGCAGTGTAAGCCATGTATAATTTTCCATTCTTACAACTGAAATCCTATATTGATTTTTCTGTAGAGCATCTTTTCTGCCAATTGTCTAACTTCCTTTTTTGCAGACTCAAGTTCTCTCCTCTCCTACAGTCAATCTGAGTGTCATCCTTGACGTTCTCTCTAACCTCGTGTTGCAGGGACAGATACTGTTGAGCAGGACGCACTCGGCATGTCTATGGAGCAAGGCACTGCGTGCTGTGATCTTTGCAGATATCAGTAGAGAGCCTGGTAAGTCCTCTTGTACATCCTCGGAAATGATTTTTTAAAAATGATTTCCCGTCCTTCTTTTTCAGTGTCTCAATGTTGTGCTTCGTTTCAGTTGGGGTTCTGGTTGGAAGCAACAGAAATCAACTGACTAATTGAAGTGGAAAGTAAGGGGTTGCAATGACATGTCAAGGTTCCCAAACTTGAGAGGAAGACGAGAGAGCTGGGCAGGGACCATGCTGGGCAGGGACCAAGGCGGTTAGTTAGTAGAGAACAAACCCAAAGAGTATGCCCAAGAATATCCTGTTTAATACAATATGATGACAGCAATATCAGACACTCCCCCACGTCCACTGCTCAGCTGCTCCATCACCACTGCTGTCACCTCCAGAATGGTGTTTGAATGGGACACTAAAAAAGTAACAATGGTCCACAGGTTACTGTCACAGTCACTTTTCTCTTCACATAACTATGGAGTTTTCTATAGTTTCCCATACTTTCTACACCTAAGACCTCCTTTCCCATGTCCAAACCATGAATTTCCTAATTTACCCCACATATCAGAAACCACCTCCCTCTTTAGTCAATAGCCTTGTCAGTCCTCATCAAACCCTTTTTGAATAGAAGGTCTTTCTGTTTCAATATTGTGTGTCGTATTCCCAGGTGAAAATTAGTCATGTTTTGACACACTTGGTATGGAAAATAGCAATTAAAATTTATGAAGTGACTGCATATTTTAAAACATCATGTTGAAATTTTACCCTCTTTGTCTCCATGTCTTGGCCACCGTGAATAATGCAGCAGTGAACACAGGGGTGCATGTATCTTTGTGACTACATGTTTTTGAGTTTTGGGGGGGTGTCCAGGAGAGGAATTACTGGGTCATATGGTAGCTCTATTCTTAATTTCCTGAGGAGTCACAAGACTGCTTACTAAAGTGTCCCGTGATGGAGGGCTGGGTAAAGAAGATGTGGGACATGCACACAATGGAATACTACTCAGCCACGAAAAGGGGTGAAATACTGCCATTTGTAACAACACGGATGGACCTCGAGAGTATCACACTAAGCGAAATAAGTCAGTCAGAAAAAGCTGAGAACCACATGATTTCACTCATATGTGGGATATAAAACTGAAGCTCGTGGATACAGACAGCTGTGTGGTGGTTGCCAGAGGGAGGGGGGTGGGGGGATGGAGGGGTGGGGGGTGGAGGATGGAGGGGTGGAGGGGAAGAGGGTCTTAATATATGGTGATGGGAGAAGATATGACTTTGGGTGGTGGGCACACAGCGAGAGATATACTGATCTTGTAACATAGAAACCCACACCTGAAACCTGTATGTTCATATTAGCCATTGTCACCCCAATTTAATTTAATTTAAAGAAAAAGAAATTTTATCCTCTTAAAATAATAGAAAATAGAATATATAAAGCTGTGCGTAGTTAGAAGGAAAATTTTTAAGAGAAAACCTGGAATTTTTATATTATATGCCGTTCGGGAAACATATGTTTTGGAAAAAGGTAGGTCCTGAAAGTGAAGAGATGAAAAAGATGGGTGAGATCCCTGTTCTCATTAAGTTTGGTTGTCATGGGCTGTATATTTATAATCCTTTCTCTAGATTATCATTTTATATAGGCCAGGGATCATGGGTTTTATTCTTCTGTATTGCTAAACCTATGACAAGGACACAATACACAAAAGAGCAAATATGAATTTAGAATTTCAATTAAAATTAGGTTATTACATCATCATTTACTGGAGGTTATTTTTCCTTATTTCTAAGTCATCTCTTTTATGTTGAGAGGGGAACTTTTAGCTAATTAAATACCATATAGTTCAATTTTGTAAAACTGAGAATGGTACAAAGGCATGATCTCCTTGAGCCAGATTTTTGTTGTTGTTAATTGATTTAAAGAAATATATGCTCAGGTGAAAAATAAAATAGAAAATTGCAAAACTATATACAATTAACAGTGTGTTTCTGATCAAAATCCTATCAAGTTATTTTGTGGACATTAACAAACTAAGTCTGGGTTTTGTATGGAACTGCAAGTCAGAATGGCCAACATAATACTGAAAGGATGAGAGAATGGAAAGAGCTCATTTAGTTGGAAATGAGTTGTGTCTACACAATAAAGGCAAAAAAGACTGTGCATAGTAACCAAACTCTAATTGATAAAGCTGTTTTCCATGAGGGCATGGATTAATAATGCTGACACTGCTATACATGCATATCTGAATGGAATAATTAAGGAAATGAGTAGTGGATACTGGAATAAGATTTCTCATCTTTGGAGTGGGCAGTTACAGATAAGCAAGGGGAGGAAACCATGTTATAATGAATTAAAGTTGGAGACATCCATAAGGATTCATATTTAGCTTAATATAGATTCAAATGCTATTTCTCAAAATTATCAGAGTCAAGAAAAGTCTGAGAAATTCCTGCAGTCAAGAAGAGCCTAAGAAGGCCTGGGGACTAAATGTATGGTGTTGTCCTGAATGGGAGCTTGGAACAGAATAGTATTAGAGAAAAAGAAAAGAACTTAGAATAAAGTAATAATTTATTTAATAATAAATTAAATAAATATTAACTCTAGTTAATAATGCATCAATATTGGTTCATTAATTTTGAATAATAAACTATACTAATGAAAGATGTTAATAATGAAAATACTGATTGCAGGATATGTGGAAGTTCTCTGTATTATCTTAGCAATTTTTCAGTAAATTTAAAGCAATTTTAAAATAAGAAGTTTATTTTAGAAAAGGCATACTCCTGTCATATGCAGGTCCTAATTCTGCAGTTCTCTTCTCAGAGGTAAGCACCGGTTTCTTTGTTGCCTTTCATAGTCTTCATATCTATAGAAATATATATATACATATATATATATATATATATACACACACACACACATATATATATTATATATATAGAATAGTTTATATATAATACATTTAAATATATATATGGCAAAATATATATGTCAATAAATATGATGTATTATATATGCATACATATGTATATAGTAGGGTGGATCATGGTCAATCATATTTATATTCATAACACTGTATACATTATATGTTTAAAATCATACATTTTTATAAACATTTTTGTCTACATAAATTTCAGCACTCTAAATATATGCTATTCTGAATATTTATTTATGCTGATACATATGAATCCACTTCATTCATGTTCCAATGGCTAGTGGCATAGCATTGAATGAATGTATCTTAATAGATTTAATGAATCTATTAATGGTAAAGTATGTTGGCTTTACATATATGTGTTTATATTGATTCTATAGGTAAAATATCTGTATTAAAATGTATGTGCAAATAAGTTGTTTAATGGATATACCAAATTGCTCTCCAACAAGTAGCACCATTTCACTCTCCATCAGCTATGTATAAAAGTACCCACTGCACCAGAGTGATAATTAGCTATATCATTTATTGTGAAAATTGTTATATAAAAGTATATTCTATTGCTGTTTTAACATACTTTTGTAACGTATGATCAAGGTTGCACGTCAACCTACTATTTGAAAGGTCTTTGTACCACAAGTCAGCAGTGGCAAATATGAACTGGTTACTCAATAGTTAGAAAAATGGGTAACCATTTAGAAAAGGGTTGAAATTGGATCCATCTCATACCAAACCACAAGTATAAAGCACAAAATCTTCAATAATTTAAATGTTTAAAAAAATGAAACTTTAAAGTACTTGAAGAAAACAGGGCCTGGGAGTCAGGGCGGAGGATAAGGGGCTTACTTTGCGGCTTTGTAATCGGAAGGCCCCTTCTACCATGCCTCAGGAGCTGCTAAAAATTTTCCAGGAGCCATATAACATAAGTTTGAGTCTTTAACTACATAGAAATTAAAATTGTCTGCAAATCTAAGAAAAAAACAAAAGCAAAACAAACACAACAAATACAATGCTATTCATATACACACACAAAAAGAAAAACGACACTGAAACATATGAACGACATTCAATCTCATTCATATTAAGAATTACAGCAAGAGATATATATATAATCTATCCAGACTGTCAAAAGCTAATCATTTGACAAAACTCTATTTGCAGGGCTTTGAGGAAAGTGGTACTTTCAAAGATTGCTGGCAGGAGTGTGAAATAGTTCAACCTCTAATGAAGGGAAATTTGACAGTATCTTTCAAAATTGCAATTACATTTACTCCTTGACTCGGGAATTTCACTTTAGGAAATATGTCTTACAGATAAACATAGAAATGATCTATGTACATCATTCTTCATAGCTTTTCTGTTTATAATAGCAAAGTATTGAACATAAGTCAAAGGGCCATCTATATGGAAGTCATTGAGTAAACTATACTATGTCCATATAATGGAATATGTACAGCTTTCTAAAGAATGAGATGCTCTCTATGTAAAAAAGCAAAAACTCCACATTATATTTTTACATCAAAAAGAGAAAGCATGGTGCAGTAAACTAGATATTATGTGTTATATTTTGTGTAAGACGAAAGGAAATAGAACTATATATTCACATTTCTCTGTTTACATAAATAAACAGTAAACAGATTCATTTTAAAGACTAATAAAAGCTGTATCCACCGGGGGTGAGGCGATAGTATGCACATGGGCACAAGGATAGGAATCCATTTTCAATGTTTATCATTATGTATCACTGGGTTTTGTTTCCTGGGAATATCACTTATTGAAAAAAATAAATAAATAAAAAGTTAAAAGCTGCAAACTTCTTCTGTATGCCCTTTCTTATATTGAACTATAGGTTCCTTTCTTACTGAATGTAAGAATTCTTTACAAAATAAAGAGATTGATCCAATGTAATATATTTTGTAAATATATATCTTTACATTTGATATTTATTGGCCTTGTTTGTGATATTTTTCCCTCTTGGAAAAATATTTAGTGATCAAATTTATCAATCTTTATGGCTTTTTAAAAGTAGCTTGATTAAAATGGCTTTTGCTGCCTTACTATTATTAAAACAAAATAAATTCACCCATTATTTTCATCTAGTTCTATGAAGTTCTTTATAGTTAACATTAGTTTTTGTTCTACCTGTTAATTGATTTGTGTGTGTTGTTGTAATATTTATTGAGTGCTGCACCATTTATTATTTATTCATTTATTTTAATCCTCACTCGAGGATATGTTTATTGATTTTAAAAAGAGAAGAAGGGAGAGAGAGAGAAAAAGAGAGAGAGAGGCATGATTGCTTCCAGCATGCGCCCCTACTGGGGATCAAACCTGCAGCCTAGGTATGTGCCCTGACCAGGACTCAAACCTGCAACCTTTTTTTTGACATAGCTCCAACCAACTGAACCACTGGGCCAGGGCTCTTCCACTGATTTAAATAACACTTTCAACTCACAATCCTTTTTACGCACACTATTATCTTTCTTTATAAATTTATTTCTGACCACTTGACCTGTTTTCTGCTGTTTGAAATACATTTTCCCCATTATATTTCCCCCCAACACTTTTGTTTATGGAATAGCTATGAATTTTTGTTCATTAATCATTTAATCAGTTACTTACTAAATATTTTATAGTTTCTCATAATTTTTAGTTAGTTTCTTGGATTATACAAACCTAAAATAAAATCAGTCAAAAAAATTTAATCTACTGAATAAACTTAGAGTCATAACATGTGCTTTAATTAGGGTGAGCTTCTAAATGAAAGCAGCTCTTGGCAATCCATACACAACAGGGACACACTGAAATTGCCTGTGTTGTCTCTGGGTGCCTTATCGTACTAATCTGTTTGGCTTTCCAGTACTCAGTACTGGTAACAATGGAGAAAAGACAAAGGCAAGAGTATAAAACTGCAGACTGCAGACCTTTTTTATTTTTATTTTTTGGTTCCTCAAAGTCTACTTGGTGTAGGTAGGATTTGGGGTTATTTTTCACAATCGGCCACAAATACAATATTCAACTTTACAGTGAACGTGGCTCAAGGTTGCGAAGAGTCTGCATTTCCCCTGGTAGCGGAGGGTAAATAACAATGGGGGTCCTTAGTATTTTTCTCTAGAACAATCAGTATCCAATACAATGTAATAATGCTAGCTAATGCCGCAGAGCGTTTTCACAAATGTTCTGCAAAAGTCTATAGGACAAATTGTCCCTTTTGCCACTTGCATTATTTTGTTTCAATTTAACGTTATTTTCTGAAGTTGTTCCTTGTTTCTTAGTAAAATCAAGAGTCGTCAGAGTTCGGTTGTTTATAACTTGGGCAGTTATCACTGTGTTCTCTTTCATTGTTTCTCTTTGGAATATGCTACATCCATTTTCTACCTTCTCAGTTTTCAGCCCTGAAGATGATAAATACCAGGTTGAATCGTATATGTATATATCAACACTTACACATATGTGCCATGCATTTTAAAGATTATATGATACATGATGTATCTAATAGAATAAAAACTATTTCTTTATCATATTTCTAAGACTATACTGGGAGTATTTTAGAGGAAATTTACATCCTGTGTCACAGGGTATCTTTGAACTGGCCTGCTTGTTTTGGTAACTACTTTCATGTGCTCATATATATAGTTGGGAACTTTCTATCAGTCCCTTCCTTTGTGGATAAATATAAATCAAAAGACAGACTATTTCCATACGTGTAAGTAAAGATAATTGGGGAGTATGGTGATTCTGGGAAGTTTTAAAGGTAAATCAGAGGTATGTAAATTAAGCTGTCAATAAAGGATTATCTGAAATACTACATCACCAAGATTTATTTATAAATGCAGAAGTATGTGTTTCAGAATATAAGTGTTAATAGTGCTCATAATGTGGAACAGAGCATATTTAGAGAATCTTCCAGGCAATGATCAGAAAATTATGGTTTTGAAAACTTATACTTAGGAAACTTCTAAATGTGTGTATCTTTTTAGTTTGAATTACAAAGTACTTCAGTCATTTAAGAAGATACAAAAAAAGAAAAATTAAATTTTAAAAAGTAAAATTTGAATGAGAACTTTCTCTTACAGTAAAACTGAATTTGCTGGGATGATCGTACATTATGGCACTTCCTGTAGTAATCAGAACACCCAAAGACAGAGCACTCCAATTCCATTAGCAGTGAAATATTGCTAGATCTGGGCTTTAGTTTCTGAGGATAGAATTTTATTTCTCTTTTAAATATATCTTTATTGATTTCAGAGAGAGGAAGGGAGAAGGAGAGAGAGAGATAGAAACATCAATGATGAGAGAGTCATTGATCGGCTGCCTCCTGCACGCCCCCGACTGGAGCCCACAACCCGGGCATGTGCCCTGATAGGGAATCTAACCATGATCTCCTGGATCCCAGGTCGATGCTCAACAGCTGAGCCAGGCCCAGCCAGGCGAGGATAGAATTTTTATTTTGACATTTTTAACAATGAGCATTAATGTTCCTTTTTTAAAAAAATCTACTTATAAAGTATTCTTTTATCAGTTATAATTTTATTAAAAGGTTGTTCAAGTTTCATGTTTTGAAACACACTTAAATACTACTTCATGTATCTCGTAGTTTTTTTTGTCTTAATGCTTATTGGAACATATTTCTTCATACTAACGTTTGCGAATTTACTATTTCCTTATTTAAGATATTTCTTCTATAGAAAAATGAGTAATACATACATGTATGTAGCATTTATGTAATTTTTTAAATAAAATTGCATAAATAATTTGAAATAGTAGAATTTCAAGACAGGTTGGGAAATGCATGTCTATCCCAGAATGTAACTATTTAGATTCAGCTGGCTGTCACCCTGGAGAAAGCCTCTTGTAATCTTAGCAAGTCTCTTCTTAGTTAAATTAGAGCATAGCTCGTGATTTTGACTTCTGGGAAAATAAAAATGTTCTGCATTTATTTTACATCGGTTTTCTATACAATTAGAAAAACTATTCTGGCACACCCAATCACTAATTTCCATCCTATCTATGTGCATTAAACTTAAATGCCATTCTTGCTACTTTAATCTTAGAATTTTTAAACTACTTTATATTTAAATAAGTGTGAGGACTTATGAAGGGCTGGGTCTTGGATCAGGCAATTTTTTAGATTATCTTCTTTAAAAATTACAGGAACTATTTAACAAAATAAATAATTCTCAAATCTCAATGACTTGACACACTAAAAGTTTTCATCTACTCATGTCACAATTCATCGAGGTCAGCAGAGGTGGGAGGTGGCTAATTACATGTGGGAGACTTATAAGGGCAAGGCCTAGAAAAATAATGCAGTTTTCATCCAGATTTCAATGGCCTGAGCTCAATCACATGGCCTAAATCTAACTACAAAAGACATGATAATGTGGTTTGGCTGTGTAAGCAGGAAGAAAATGAAATCGGTTTGCTGAACACATAGCAGTATTGCTGCCTCAACCCCTCTCCTCATTAACAGATGTCTGTCCCTCTCATTCTTCCAAATGAAGGAAACACTTCATTCCCAGGGGGTTAATGGTCCAGTTAATGCCTCCAACTCTAAGACGAGGGTTTCCAGTTAATGCACAGTCCTCTATTTAGTCTGATGTGGCTCTTTGGTTCCATAAGTCAGTCCGCAAAAATGGTGAATTAGAGACAACACTTACTCCTTATAGAAAGAAAAAACAAACAAAAAAAGAGTCTAGGTGTTCTGTACTGGTGGTGGTGGAGGTTGGTTATTTATTTGTGTTCTTTTCTTGTTTGAACTTTAAATTTGAATAGAAAATATACACCTCTAGGCTGGTTGTAAGGTTGTCATAAAAAGATGCAGTTTGTGACATTCTGTAGTCTATAGAGATGGACCCAATTGTAAGAAACATAGTAATTGCTATTTTCTACAAGTCTAGCTCTCTAATACCACTAGAAAAGTCACAATATGGAATGGGATGGAATATAAGAATCTTGTCATTGGAAGCCATCTATCTGCAGTTTCTAATAAAGAGTAAGTGAATGTACTTCCCTGCCAGCTAGGTCCATGGAAGAAAGGGGCTTCTAAAGTTATAAGGCAGTGTGTGCTATACCAATTATAATGCATGTTTCTTATTCCAAAGTATGAAGCTATTATGTAGCCAGGATGCACCACAATATATTCCACAAATGTGAATTTATGAATTTGATAAATTTTGAATAGCTTCTAAACTCCTTTCAACTAAAAAAAATTGTACCATATTAACACATTGTTTGCGGGTAGTTTTCATCGCGCGCTCTACTACCAGTCAACGTAAAACATATAAATACGTTTCCCGCATACAATGTGTTAACTTGTAATTAATTCATTCACTTAATTTATCAAGACTCTTCCTTCAGAAATAGATTTATGTAAACACAAAATTTAAAAAAGGAGATGATGTGTGTGATTGGTAGAAATATTCTTTATATGTTTAAAAGATACTTTGGCACATACCCTTGTGCCAAAGAGGGTTGAACCAATGTGATCTCCCTGCTTCTTATGGGCAGTGGCACTTGTGACCATGTAATGCAGTATCTCCTGGCAGGGATTCTGGCTCTAGAACTCCATTGTGCTCCAGAAGCTCAGCACTACAACTCATTTTATCTCAGTCACTAAGGTACATGTTGTCTTTCTAGTCCATGTTCCAGGAGTAAAACCAGACGACTCTGGTGCTCTAAGGGCAAGACAATTTCTCCTTCTTAAGCCCAGATGGTTGGTTTGGGGTCTTGTCATTCAGATGTAAGTGAATATTTAATGCCAAGAAAATGTAGGGAGCTTACATCAGGGACCTGGTGCTATAAGATGAAGATTTGAGGTTTTGTATCATCATTTATATTCTACTTGATACTGAGAAGATTGACAAAATTCCCTACTTCATCATCTATTAAGCAGGGTCCATAATAACCTCCACTCAATGGCATTAAAATTATGTTAAGATCATGCACTGAAACATATTAAAGTGTTGTCTCTGGTTAAATTATAGGCTCTATGCAGTGAACTCAGATAGCCACAGCTGTCTCAGATGTGACATTTAGGCAAAACATATTTGTAAGGGAAGGGAATATTGATTCCTTCTATCACTTCTTGTATTGTTTTTGAGTACTGAGTAAATCAAGATCCATTTTGCAAACCATATTTGGTTTATGTTTTCTTTTCAAGTGTAGGGACAATAACAAAACCCAGTCATTTGGGGCTTTGAATGATTTATAGACTCTAGTATTTCTTTGCTCTCAAATTGTAAATTGGAAGTAACAGCCTAGCTATTCCTTTGAAATATCGCTATTGAAATTTTAATATGATAAGACAGTTTGCTTACTCTTTTTCCCAATTATGGTTTAAAATGTTTACTCATGACCATATGTGCTTATATAGTGTTTTTAAAAAGCCCTGTATGTTAACTCTTCTTGCACTAGATTGTCTTTTATTCTACCCAGACATGGGATGGGCACGATGACCTGAAAATGATGAATTTACATCCAAGTTATATCCAGCATATACAGCTGCAAAAGATAAAACTTGGGAGCTGAAATCAGAATTTTAGAGGGAGAGAATGCAGAGACTCCCCAGTCTGATCTGTTCCTTGTGGAGGTGAGAAAACTGAGACCCAGTTATTTGATGTGATATGTGTAAAGTCACCTCTCTAGCTGGTAATGGAGTCAGGTAGTCAGTGCTATTTCTGGAACCACACAGTTTCCATCTGCCTTCTTTAGTGCTTTCGGCTGCTGATGTCTTCTGTTCTGAAATAGTTGTTTCCTGGATGTGAACTACAGCTTTCTCTGACACCTTCAGGGCTGCTTTTAAAAATACATTTCAAATATTTGTGATTTCATTGCATGTCCTGACTTCTCAGATTTGCGATGATTCATACTACGGTGCTTCCATTAGGATATAGCCTCAAGTATAAGTTGTAGCAGACATGTGGATGAAAGGAACCATTTTTTAAAAGACCTCAAAATAGTGATGCAGCTGCATGGAGAAAGAGACAGCCTGTATGTGATATAAAATTGAAAGACAAAGTTTTATAAGCAAAAAAAGAAAGAGAAGAAACAAAGAAAACCCTGGACACTCCACTCCCTGAGAATAAACCTTGTGTTCTCAGAGCAAGGATTAGGAACAGATTTCTCTAACTCAATACAATATGGTTCCAATTAAATGTCTGCTATTGTCAAGATGAATGGTACTAATTCAAAAAGAGACGAAAGAATATTGAACTATTTCACTGACCACTTCATCTTTTGGTGTTTGTTTCCAAACCTGAAAACTAAGGGGTTTGAAACTAAATTGCCTGTAAGGTAATTTGTGTTATAATTTTTGTAATTTTCAAGGCATTTAACCAATCCATTACTGCCACCTTTTGTTTTTCTCTTATGGACTAATCGACATGAAAAACATACATTTCCATTACCTAAAAAGTTTGAAACTTTCGGTACTTTATTCATTTTGGTAAACACCTATTTATAAACGTGTTAGTGCCACATTCTTAAACATTTCGGCACCTCAATCATATTTTGTAAACATCTGTTAATCAGAGTAGTGCAATATTGAACCAGACCATCTTTGAATGGATAGAAATGTAAAGCTGGAAAACAAGTGAGGGATGAGGGCTCTGAGAACAAATACATTGCATTTCTAATTTAATCGTTTGGTCTGAATAAGACACGAAAATATTGTCAGTGTGATGCAGTTAGTTGTCCAGGTAATGGCAGCATTTCGGTGATGTAAACCAAACCATCACTCATAACAAGAGGGAGGGGCTCTATTACAGTAGTAACTGCTTGTTAGCTTATTTCTCAAATGAAATGTTGGTCTCTACACATTCTATGTATTTGTAACATATCATTTTCAAAGCATATTGGAAATTGCTTCTCATCTACCAAATGTCGTATAAATGTTTTTCTCCCACAAAGGAAAGGGATAGTTGGAGAAAAACAGTGAGCTCTATGTAAAAATATTGCTCAGTGACAGTTATCCATAACATTGTAAGAAGGTGATCATCTTGGATGACCAGAATCAACAATCACATTTAATACAGCATCAACTTCTACTAAACCCTGTATCAGAGATTTTTCCAAGAATAGTTTTATTATGAGCATTGGCTCAGTTCTCTGGTCTGTATGGAGGTGCCACTGAGCATGATCACTAAGAGAAGAGCAGCCATAGAGGCTGCTTGTATAATCCTCATTAGAGAGCAACTCCCCTCAGATGATGTTGTAATAAACAATTAAAAAGAATACAACCTGATTCTTCCTTTCAAGATATCAGGAGCCCATTTCAATTCAATGCTAAGTCAAAAATAAGTCTTTAAATGTGGGATCTGTTAATAATTTTTGTGTTGTTTTTTGCTAGAAGCATATACTGGCTCAGATAACTCCCTTCCCAAATTGTATATTGTGATGTAATGTAAAGCATTGTGACTATAATTAATATTATATTGCATATTTAAAAGTTGCTAGCAGAGTTGATCTCAAAAACTCCTCATCACAAGAAAAAAATTGTAACTATGTATGGGTACAGATGTTAACTAGACTTATCATGGTGATCACTGTGCAATAGAGACAAATACTGAACCAATACGCCTGAAACTAATATAAGTTATGTCAATTACATCTCAATAAAAGAAAAGTAAGTGAAGGGAAGGAGGAAAGTGATCACAGAAAGAACTGGAAGGTTAGAGGCCTGCTTCCCACGTCATCATCTTCATGACTGTGGGCAAATCACACCCACCTTATGGCCTCACATCTGTATAACAAGGGGGCTGGAATGAAGAACTACTAAACAAATATTATTGATTGTCTGATTTATATTCCTGCTTGTGGAAGTAACAAGTATTTTATAGAATTTTGTTTTATTTTTCTTTTGGGTGAATATTCTAAAATAATAAAATTGTTAGTAAATAGAAAAAATAGAAAGCACACTGTGTTCCTTCTCAACTTTTTCTATTATGATTAATTGTCAGCATTCAAGGAAATTTATTTTATTTAAATCTTCACAACAGATCTATCGTGTTTCTGCTCTATTAATTAATTGTAGCCCAGGATAATAAATTAATATTACTTAAAAATTGTTAGTCACTACCTATCATGTGCCAGGCATTGTTTCAAAAATTAAGTAGCATATGCCTTGTGAAGCCCACTGTTTGCAGGGAAAGATGCAATTATAATTAGCAACGTCATTTTATAAGTACTGGTAAATGTCCAAAATCTTCCTGGAGTGCAAATCAAAGTATCCAGAAAGGTTCTACAGAGGACAAAATAAGAGTTTGTAGCATTAAATGACAGTGTATTTTCCGGAGTCAAATAGAGCTGAATCGAGGCTGCATTGTCATTGAATAGCTGTGTAATCTTGGATAAATTTAACCTCTCTAGGATTTAATTTGTTCATCTATCAAATGGGTGTTGCTAGGCTCATTGTAAAGTCTAAGCTGGAACACAGAGAATGAGAGGGAAATGGCATAAATTCCAAATAGGCAGAGACTCATCTCCCTAATCATCCCGGCCTTGCTGAGGAGTCTGGATTTCATTCTCAGTGCAAAGGGAATTCACTGGGAAGATAAAAACCAGGAACGAACAAGATGTAATTTACTTTTTTAAAAGATCACCCTGGTTGTAGTGTAGACAAGATTAGCATAGAAGAAGAATGAATGTGTGGAGTGTTGAAGCATGAGGGCCCAGGTGAGAAACGATGCCTTCGATCCAGAGAGAGACTAAAATTGAAGATGAGGCAGGAGGTTGCTAACATAGATAAGGAAGCACAGTATGAACTGGGCTGAAGATGAGTGGAACAGATAAAAAATATATGGATTTGAGAGATTCTGCAGAGATAGGAGTATGAAAATAAAAACAATATTTATATATGGAGAGAAACAATGGAGAGGCATTCACATGGCAAAGGCTTCCAGTGTATCTAAAAAAATGGTATCAGCCTTACATAAAAAGAATAAACATAAGATATGAAGTGAAATATTTTATAATTTTTTTCATAGAGAAAACATTTTTAAGGTCTCATAGTATATATTATTGGGTATATTTTCTCTAAATATTTAAAGTCTGGAGTGATCATTTTCAATTAATTGGATATAGGAAACAACACATTTACTTAAACATAAAAATATTGGTTGCTTTCTCAATATAAAAAGGTATTCTTTAGCATTCTGAAGTAGAATCTGTACCCTCTGGCCAATGATTAAACTGAAGGGCTGCTAGCACATCTCTCAGGAAGAGGTTCTATTGACAAATAAAATGATATTACAGGACTGATATGAAAATTCTGATAGAACAATTTTTCATTAACAACCTATAACTTTTGGTGAAATAGTGCCTGAGAATCGGCAAATAATATTTTACTTGATTTCAGTAAGCCTGGGCTTATGCTTGTCACAGTAACTTATTTTATCTATTAGATGTATTATCGTCTTGGAAAGGAAAATGGATTTTTTAAAAATATGAACCCTATAAAGTCTGGCGAAGATTCAGGAGCATTATAACCAGTCAACTGCCACTTGGAGGCCTGTATTGTGCCTGCATATCCCTGGGGCAGACTCCAAGGTGGCTGCCATTTATTGAGCAGCTGCTGTGGGTTGTCAAGAGGCAAGCATTAAGAAACAAGCAGCCCAGGCCAGGTGGCTCAGTTGGCCAGAGCACTGCTCTGTGCACGGAAGGTGGTTGCTTTGATTCTCGGCCAGAGTGCACACCTAGCTCGTGCGTTTAATCCCCAATCGGGGAGTATGCTGGAGGCAAGCGATAAATGCTTCTCACATCGATGTTTCTCTTTCTCTCCCTTCCTGAGTCCTCTAAAAATCAATGAAAACATATCCTCAGGTGAGCATTAAAAAAGAAAGAAAAGAAATAGCAAGAAGCAAACTGTCATGGGCCTTAAATATTATATCATTTCTTCATTGGAAACAAAGGCATTGGTTGAGCAGAAATTGTTCTGGGTAGTGAAGACATTTACTACATTAGACAAAAACATCTACCTTCACCGAGCTTACACATAGGAAGAAAAAAATTATTTACTAAAATGAAATAACAAAAATGTTACATATACGTTGAACATATATAAATTATTTGAATTTAAGTTACTTTAATTTCCAAAAAATAGTAGAGATTATTATACTAATCAGCTTTAACCCTTATATATGAACTGATGACTTCAAGCAGCTGTAGTAACTCCTGGATCTATTACCTTGTACATTGTGACACATGAGGACTGAGAGTGCCAATCAGACTTTTTAATTACCTTGTAGAGGACTCCTCTCATATGTAATTATCACAAATATATTTGTGCTTTGTGGGTTGGTTATTTTGCCACGTTTTGATTCTTTTTCTTAGACACATCAGGAAGTGCTTCAAAATGGTTCTGAATGGATTTAAAGTTATGACTTAAGTGAGGCTATGAAACAAAAACCTGTAACTGTAATCTCAAACACCCATAATGAATTCCTTCAGAAAATTCTCTTGAAAGCTCATATTTTTCTTGGTGATTTGAAGAGAAAAACTAAATACTTCTTCCTGTCCTCCAACACAGATAAGAGAATATGGCCAAATAAAATAAGACCCCCAGATAATAATGTACATTTAGGCAGCAATTTGTAGAGCGCTTATAACAGTACCCTCTAGAACGGCATAAGCAAACATTGAACTGTGTAGAAACCGGCGAAAAGCCTCATTAAGCAAGTAATATTTAAGCAAACATTTCATAGACTCCAGATTGATCCCTGAATCTTCTAAGCACAAAAGCAGTCTTTTTTCCCCCCCTACAGTAAGCCCCTGAAGAGAGCATTAAATCTCAAATGCAAAAGCAGGACTTTTGATATAACTGAAAAGCAAGAGTGAGCCACAACTGCAGCAACTTAAGCAATGAAGTACAACATTTAAAAGTTGTGCCTCTGCCTTAGAGGGCATCAGTGCCTGCGAGGTGTTCTGTGTGCACTTGAGGGCTGTCCTGAGCCAGTGAGGCAGGAATAGGTGCCCAGATAGACCAAGAAATTAGGAAGTGTACTCTCCTTCTGTTGGATCACTAGCTTTGAGGAACAAGATACTGTGGTGTCCCCTTATCCATGGTGCACTTATTTTTAATCATGGGGTTTATGTATAGTAGCAATTTCTTCCTTTTTACTTTTCTTGTCCTCTCCTAGCCAAGTTAAGAAGAAAACCATTTGCAATTTTTGTTGTTGCTGACGAAGATTATTTTTCCACATTCAAAATCAACTTTTCATCTGGAAAATTACATGAATCATTCAAAATCCAATTATTTATTATTATCAGAAATATAAATGTGTTGTCCCTAGAAAAAAGTTTTGGGTAAAAGAACATATACGGCTGTTTAAAAGTATCCATTCTATCCTTTCTGCTTCTTGGAGGAGAATGTGTGATGAGAATATTTCCTTGATATTGGTGGTCATTGTATAGCTTATATGGGCAATTATTTTTAAATAGTGAGGGCTAAAATTCTTACCAGCTGAAGTTTCCAGATGGTGTATAAAGCAGGAAGCCAAAGACAAGGCTGGCTCCAGAGTATATCCTTGAAGGAACTGCATGAAAACAGAATTGTTTAAAAATGATATTGTCATCATTGATAATAGACAAAATATATCTGGACTCATGAGACCAATAACAAACAGGAAAGCTAAAGATCATACGTTTAACCACCTGACGAGGATATTTCCAAAGCTCTTGACTTAGAATAATTTGCAAATATACAAAGTTATATGTTAAGTTTGAGAAGTCTTAAATCCAAATACATTAAACAAAATAAATCAATGTAACCTCCAGAATAACATTCATACCTTATGTAATGTTTTTCAGAAGGTTACCACTGAATGGACCATAGAGTTCATCTATCCCACTCTCTCATTTTACAGATGAGCAAACTGACTGAAAGCATGACCTAAATTCAGCACAGAGCATTAGCAATGCAGTTTATTTAATTACATTGCAGTGATATTGTGATTTATAATAAATATTTACTTGGTCTTTGTCCCTGTTTCTGACAAACTCTGAAAACCATTGTAATTTTCTGATCCAAGAGAATAATAAAGGTGTCATTTGTTAAGTTAATGAAGTGACTTGTTAAGTCACTTGTTAAGTAAGAAAAATGTTAACTTAAGGATAGGGGCTGGTTGCTAGGAGACCCAACCTGTGATTATAGGGTTGGAACTTTCAGTCCCAGTCCCCAGCTTCCAGGAAGGGGAGAGGGGCTAGAGGTGAATCAATAGTTATTGGCCAATAATTTAATTAATCATGCCTATGTTATGAAACCTCCATGAAAACCCAAAAGGATGGGGTTCAGAGAGCTTCCTGGTTGGTGAATATGTGAAGATTTTGTGGGCACTGGGAGAGAGTATGGGAGCTCCATGCCCTTTTACCATACCTTGCCTTAGGCATTTTTCCCATCAATTTGTTTCTGAGTTATATCCTCTTACAATAAATGAGTGACCTAGTAGTAAAATATTTCCTTGAGTTCTATGAGCAGCTCTAGTAAATTAATGGAACCCAAGGAGGTGGTGTTAGAACCTTCAGTTTATATAGCTTGTTGGTCAGGAGCACAGGTAACCACCTGGACTTGGACTGACCTCTGAAGTGGGAAGAGGGGGCAGTTTTGTAGGAATGAGCCCTCACCTTGTGGGATCTGAGGCTATCTGCAGGTAATTAGTGTCAGAATTGAGTTGAATTTTAGGACACCTGGTTGGTGTTCGAGAATTGCTTATTAGTGATGTGAAGAAAATACTTTTCCCATTCACAATGGAATTGGGTGCAGAACTTTTAGTTACAAATTAGGAAATGGGTAAATGTAGCTGTTTGTTTCCTACTGTTTAGAAAAATGACTATCAAGGTATCCATCAAGTGCCCTGGGTTCCGAGTATAATTTTTTTTAAAACTCTAATAATACAAAATTTTAAAAATAAAACAAACAAAACATGCATGATGAGGATTAGCTTATTTGATTTATCTCCAACTGGAATTTCATGGTGATTATAAAACTGATAAGAAAAAAAGATAAACAGTAGAAAGAAAGGGAAAAAAAAAGTTGAGCCAACTTGAGAATAATTTCTTATCTCACCTATACGTGAGGACCTTTGACATAGATAAACCTCAAAATCTTGAACATTTCACAGTATTTGAAAGACATAAAAAGTGATCTAGGCAACATATTTTAACACCTTTTATTTTTAAATAATTTTCAACTTACTGAGGAGCTGCAAAGATGTATATAGTCTCCCTATAAATTTCACTCAGCTTCCTTTGATGTTAACATCTTGCATAACCACCACGCAATTATCAATACCAAGAACTTAATATTGGTACTATTGTATTAACTATTACAGACTTTATCTATTGCTTTTTTTAGTTCCAGAATCTAACCCAGTCAGAGAAAGACAAGTATCACAGATCTCACTTATATGTGGAATCTAATGAACAAAATAAACTGACAAACAAAATAAATCCAGAGACATAGAAGCATGGAACAGACTGACGAATCTCAGGGGGAAGGGGGGAGAAGAGGCAGGAAGAGATTAACCAAAGAATTTATCTGCACATATGCATAACCCATGAATACTGACGATAGTGCAGTGAAGGCCTGCGGATGGGTGCAGGGTGGAGGGGGCCAATGGGGGGAAAATAGGGACATCTGTAATACTTTCAACAATAAAGATAAATTTAAAAATAAATAAATAGGTAGCTTGTCACATTCACACAGCTAGTAGGCGATGGGGCTGACAGTCTGGTGCTGCATCACGTGTTCTTACCTGTTATGCAATGACGCCTGCCTTCCTGGCGAGAAAAACCTGCCCTACTTCCACATAAGATATGTGGCACATTCCTTTTAGTCATCTTTGTGCATTTACCAAAATAGACTACAACACTAGGGAAAACAAGGCTCAAGTCAAAATGTCACATTAAAGAAATTTTCATTTTGGGAGGTATCTTTTTCTTATGAGACACTATTAGCAATATAAGTTGCATATGGTAAATTTAACTCTATATAATCAATATATTTACACACCCACACATACACAGTTAGTATTAAACTTGTAGTCATTAATCTGTAAAATTTCTTATTACATTATTTGAATGTTCAGAAGTTAGAACTGAATACACATTCCACAATTCCCTTTCTCTCTACTGATGCCCTAACTTTTTTTAACCACTTTTTAAGAGATGATAATAATAATAGGTGTTTAAAAAATTTACATGCAATATTTCCTTTGATATTTACAGCAACCCAATGAAGTAGGAATTGTCCCAATTTTGGAAGACAAGGAGTTTTATGAACTTAGATATTGTTACTCAGCTAAATAATGTCAGGACGGAATCAAAGCCAGTTCACTCAGCCTTGGGCACCTCCACTGTCTACTCTACCTTTAAATACAAATAGATTGACCACAAAAACTATCCACAGTGGAAACTGGTTTATTATGTCTAAAATGATTCTCCCCTCCACTTAATCACCAGAATGACTTAGCGCCAGCCAACCTTGATAAAGAGTCGAATTAATGTAGAGTGGATGAGAGGAGAAAAAGAGAAAGGAACACAAAAAGGAAGGAGACTGGGGGGTGAGAAAGGACAGAAAATAGAAGTCTTTTTTTAAAGGATGGCAGATAGTCTGGCTATGGTACTAGTAATAGGCGGAAAAGCAGTGATGAGTATAATCATAACAGATAAAGACAGTACTTGACCTTTGAGTTCTGTTAGTCTTGTTGTATAATCGAACCAAACTCTTCTCACATTCTAGTGTGACCATGGTTTGCATTTTCTCTATGCCTTGTTGATAATAGACACAGTCATATTTAACGGTGAAAAATTAAGTATTTGTTCTTTACTTAAGGAAAGTAGCATTCACCCTTTAACACTGGAGAAAACAGCAGTCACCATGGTTGATTCCTAGTTTAATTATTGGCATTTTAAAAAGCCAATACACTTAGTAGGGAGACTCCAAAGAGTGCACCTCCAGACTGTGAACCATGAACTGTAAAGTCCTCAAATTCATATTATTGGGGATACATGATTAAGTGCTTAGATAGGAGATGTCACTAAGAATGAACTTCTCCTATGATATTCTATAAGTTCTTGTGGCCCAGCTTTGATTTCTTGGAAGGAAAATGTAGTTCTCAAGTTTAATTGTATGGTTTATACCAGGGCTTTAATGAACTATTATATTAAATTTAATTATAAGACGAGTTATTGGACTTTGTAACCAAATAAATTTAAAATGTCATCAATTACATGAACATGAAGCATTATGAAACTCAGGTAAATACAATAAAGAGTCCAAGAAGATGAGGGTGAGGCAAGTTAGAAAGTGAGGTCTTAAAGAACTTCATTCAATTCTTATTCATTTTAGAATGTCTCATCCTTCCCATGTTTGTCATTACTGATTGTTCCAAATAGAATCTAGTTTATTCTCCCTTGAACATTAGATATGATGGGTTTCATTAAAATGGCATAACTTGTGAAACTCCCTGGGAAATCTTACAAACACCTGAATGAATAAGCAATCTATTAAATTATAGATATATAGCTTGGATGATAAGTTCACTTTCACAAACCGTAGTTCTTTTGGTCCCATGGTACAAAAACTCAGCTTAAGGCACTTGAAGTTAACACAGTGGAAAAATAATGGAATTCATATAATGTGGTGATAGATTATAGTTGACTGTGGGTTGGGGGCGGGGGTACTTCCATAGGGAAGCGTAAGCATGCTCCATTTCACTAAATAACAACAAAGAGGAAAAGCATCAGATATATGAGAGTAAGTGTGGCAAGTAGGAAAATGAGTTTAGGGAAAGAAGAGAAGCCCAGAAAGCGGTGGCATAAACAATTTTAACACTTGCAGAATTGCCAGGTGAAAGTGATCACATGAGGTTCTGAGTTGCACTATGACATCAGGCATTTAACAGAAGATAATGGCAGGCTCTTAAATCACTCCCAATGTGCTTTCAGAATTCAGCCAGCAATCAGGTACAGAAAGAGCAAGGTCATGTTCCCACAGAGAGGTACTGACATCTCTATTTCCACTTTCCTGTGCAGTTGCACCAACAAAGGGCAGATATGGATTATTGCTCTTTCAGCTCTGCACCTCAGCACCTGAATTGCACTATCAACAGTGACAATGAGATGGGAGATAGGTTTCTCTTTTTAATTTTTTAAGCTTTTTGTCCCCTTTTTCTCTCCTTTATAAAAGAATGACACTTTCGGACTTATTCTCAAAATAGCTAACATTTTCTAAAAGAAACCCAAACTATAGCCCCATTTTCTTATATCTAACACTAGCTTATCAAATGATGTAATGATTTACATTAAACTGTAAGAAAGAAGCCTTTAGGATATAGAGGAAAGAATTTCTTCTGAGAAATGGAGTCAATAATATTCTCACATTAAAAGAAAGCACCTTTGGATGAATATTCTCTCTTTACCATTCAACTTCACATAGCTAAATGGAAAGGATATAGACTTTTTATATAAAATATTCCCTTTTGGAATACTGTTTAAAAATAAACATACTATCTGTAAAGCAATTTATAAAAATATAATTAGAACACTGCACCCAACAATGACAGGATTCAGATTCTTTTCAAGGACTTGCAAAACCCTTTCCAAAATTAGCCATATGCTAAATCAGGATACAAGTCTCAACAATTTTCAAAAATTGAAGTATGTCAGAGTATGCTCTCTGATCACATTGAAATTAATATGAACATCAATAAAAAATTCATCAACAAATTCAAACTGCTGGAATATTAAATAATATATTTTTAGAAAATGTATTGAACAAAGAAGAAATCAGAATGGGAATTAAGAAAATATTTAAAACTTAATAATAACAAGCAACTTATCAAAATGGATGGAATGAAGCAAAACACAGAGCTTGGAGGGAAATGCATAGTTTTAAAGACATGTTTAATCAGAAGGTTAAAAGTCAATATCCAACATTGCTTCTCAAGAAACTACAGCAAAACTAACCCAAATGAAGTAGATAGAGTGAAATAATAAAGATAAGATCAGAAAAAAGTGAAAGAGAAAACAAATGTCAGGAAACAACAAAAATATAGCTGCCATGAGATTTCAAATCAGATCCAGGAAATGATGATAAAGCTGCAGAATTATTTTTATCTATTTCAGCAGACAGCTTCTGAAGGTGTTGACTCACTTATAAAGAATGGAAATCAGAAGACAAAGTTTCATTAAGTACATAATTGTCAGAGTACCTAGAAAACATGCCTAATGGCATATTTTCTCTTCACGCTCAGCTTGTTTTTACCAAATATTGCCATATATGGGGTCCATGTAAATTTTTGGAACATTGAAAGTTTTCTCATTCTCAGTACAGTGTTTTTCTTTATATTTTAGCTTTAAAAACAATCTTTTAAAAGAGCTTTTGCCCCCCCTTTTTTAACTGGGTAGGCTTCTGACAACCATGGCATTGTTTGGGGGTTACCCAATCCTATGCCTTCATGGTCAAGCAGGAAATGAGGCAGAAGCAATAGGGTTCTGATAAACACGTGTCTCAAGATTGCAACTGTCCTTCACCCACCGCCACAATTTATAACTGTGAATCTGCTCACCGTCCCTGCACGGAGCTTGAAAATATTCATCCCGGTTCTTTCTTCCCCAGGAGGGGCTGCATTGCCCCTTCTTGGCCAATATCTACCCATTGCCTCTTCAACTCCAGTCGAAATCTGAGTTGAATACGCTCTCCCTTCATCACTGCTGTCTGACTTAAGGCAGGGTCAGAGCACTCGCTGTGTTTGATGTACAGTATGTTGATTCTTTAAAATCAGCTTCTGCCACCCAGATCTTCACATCTGACTCAGACTAGGGGCAGCTCTAATGAGGTAAGGGGACATACAGCATCTAGGTTCTTTCTTGGAGGTTCTTTTTTACTTAGAGTGCTGTACTCCCGCTTTAGCTTTATGTTTCTCTGAGTAGGTAGGGCACTTGTATTACCAACATTTTTATTATGCATTGATGACAAAGCTAATCTTGCCTGCTTTAATTACAACTAGCCTGGCCTAATGAGAATTCAAAGAGACCTAGTTTTGAATCTCTACTCTATCACTGTCTAGTGTTATGGCTTTGAGAAAGTTCCCTAACCTCTTTGAATCAGTTGGCTAATCACTTACTTCTTGAGATGGTTGTGTGAATTATATGAAAAAAAGACATCAAGCTTCCAACACTGGGCAGGCCACACAGATGAAAATAAGTGGTAGGTTTAATTATTGTTACACTCCCAGGATGAAATGAATCACCATCAATTAGTCCTTCCTACCCAGGTTTCCCCCTCTGGGGGTTTCCCCCTTAGATTTCAACTAAATATAAAAAGCAAATTTATACTGAGTGATGAGATGAGAAGGGGTTGAGGTCAGCAATTTGCCACAGTAAGTGGCACACCCCCAGGAGAGAGACAGTCGACTGCTTTTTCTATTGATATAGATCTTGAATGTAGGAGCCAAGAGGCAGAATGTGTTTTTCTAACTAATTGCAGGCAGTGGCTATATAAATTATCAATTTCATTTTTCAATTCCATTCCCTCTGGCTCTTTAGTTAGAGATAATCCTTCACCATTTGTTACAATATGTTGACAGGCATCCCTTATTGTTAATGCGTTTATATGCATATAACATTCCTTAATAGGAACTTTAGTGGGTAGTTGGCCTCCTTCAGAGGCTGCTACTGATAAATTTTGGAACAGAAAGCTGTGATTTATTAAAATTTTCCTCTTTGACTCAAAATTCTTGAGGTCTTAATTGGCAATATTTCTAAGTGTGTTTCTTCCAAATGATAGCTATGTGATAAATTAGTTAAATACATTTGGGAAACACTGGATTAAGATGAAAAATGAATAGTTTCTTTATTACATTACTACTTAAGACCTGTAATATGCTATTGTGCATCATTGGTCTCAGAAGGCATATAGATTTTCCACATTAGTGTGATCATGGAAAGAGTTTGGGAGGTGACTAGCCATAGTGGACATTCCTGATATATAACCTAGATACCCCATATCCTTTACTGGCACTGTGCCCCTTTCCCCAGCTTCTGTTTGTGTTGCTGCTAAAATGCCTTCCCTGAAAATGTCCTCTAAGGATTGTGCTCAGGCACTGGAGCTACCTGCCAGTTGGAAAAACTGGAAATGCATGGAAATCGATATCCTCTCCCACTCCTACTCCCGCCCTTCCCAGCCCTGACTCATAGCCAATGACTGACAGACGAGGGGATCCCAAGGTCCAGATCCTTTGCTGGGGAAGCTCTCAGCAAACTCCAAACTCCCCTTGAACTAAACTGAGCCTGGGGCATCACCTGATTTTATATCCTTACTTGGAGGTCATGTATCCTGCTCTGCTTTCCACTCCTCCACCTCCCAGTGGTTTCTTCCGGGAGCATATTCTTTTTTTAAAATATATCTTTATTGATTTCAGAGAGAGGAAAGGGGAGGGAGAGAGAGAGATAGAAACATCATGATGAGAGAGTCACTGACCGAGCCCGCAACCCGGGCATGTGCCCTGACTGGGAATTGAACCCCGATCGCCTGGATCCTAGGTCGACGCTCAACTGCTGAGCCACGCCCGACCGGGCGCGGGAGCATATTCTTAATAAATCACTTGCACTCAGATCCTTGGTGCAGGGTGTCTTTCTAAATGACACAACTTAAAGCAGTTGAATATTTTGGACCTATGACTTTAGAAACAACAGTTAGAAACACTACTTTATAGCATTATGATTACATGCAAAATATCTGGAAGTGGGTTTTAGAATCTGGGTTTTAATGAGCCGTTCTAGTCACTTGTTGCAATTTGATGTTTAAGAATAAAGTAAGAAGTATATATTTCTTCATATTAAACATGTCCCTATGAAGGCCTTTCATTGTTGTCTACTGGTTCCAGTTTCCGTCACTGCATGCTCCAGAAACATTTTTGTACTTTGTTTTGAAGACTTTTACCCTTTCTCAATTATTTTAAGCAATCACTTTAGGAAAGTTTCACCACCAAAAGTAAAATTTGTATTAGCCTATTTGAATTACAAATAATAGTCTATTAGAGCTGGAAGAGATCATAATGATCATCTATTTTAACCTTGTCATTTGAAAGACAAGAAAGCTTAAATTTTGAGAATAAAAGTATGGCCCAGGGTCACACAGCACTGTCCCAAGGTCTGTGAATCCTAGTCAGATATTTAATCTTTATACAAGGGTGCCTTTCTAATTTTACAGATAATGGTTGAGCGGGAATGCATTATATTTCTGGCCTGTTCATTTAAACTATATTCCTATTCACAAAAATATGATCATTACTTTATATAAAGATCTTATTTAACATTCTGAACCTCGCGAATTGAAAATGATTTTTTGTTTATCTTGATTGCAAGGAAAGAAGAAAATATTTAAAAATTCATATATGCAGCAAGATGCAATGAAAATTAGTGATACTTCCCATGATTTCACTTCAAAATTTTTTTGCTTTTGTAAAAACCTTAATAATATTGGTCCCAAAATAGAAAGAAAATTATCTAAACATCAAGAAGGAATAAATTCCAAGACTTTCTACAGCTTAAATTACAATAAAGTTTTTGTTCCAAGCAGGGCAACTTTGAGAATGAAAAAAGGTGCTACTAGTAATTGTTCTGGATCTGTCCCAGCAAAATGAGATGTGTGGTCATTCTTCCTGTGAGTGTGTTAGTAGACCTTGCAAATCCTACCTCCCCAAAGAGTTCCTCATTGATCCCCTCACAGATGAGCTCTTTTCCTCACTGACGGTCCATAGCCCTAGGACATTTCTCTCTTCTATAGCTAAGTTACTTGGTTTCTCTTTCTCTCTCTCCTTCTCCCCTTTATAGTCCATCCTGTACCCTTCACAGCAACTAGAATAGTGCATTTCTAATCACTGATGCCTAATAAATAACATTTCATATATAGGCTACTAGACTTTAACATGAAAATAACACAAATACATTCAGTCATACCAAGGTCAAAATTCTGTTTTCTATATTTTATTACCAAACATGGAGATACTTAAGATGCAAAGAAGTGATAACTAGTGTTCATGTGCGATGTGCATATTAAAGAGCTTCAAAAAGATTTTCTGAAAGGATAAAATATGTGTAAGTTCCTCAATTATGTCTTCCTTAGATTTTAGATTTTATACTATATAAAGAGCTCAGACCTTATAGATGTTTAATGACAAGTCAGATATTTCTCTAGTTTTCTATTCTTTTCTTGCAACCCAAGCTAACTCAACTAGTAGCTAATGATTCTTCTAATTGTATTGCAAGCTTTATGAATATTGATGTCACTGAAAATATTGGGGAAAACAAAAATTAACAAATTCAAAAGGAAAAGGTAATGCAAATTCCCCTCTTCATGATCTCCTTGCATGCAATGTCATGCCCTTTGATACAGTGACCAGCGTCTCTGTCTCCCTTGTTCCATTTAACAAGAATATTACAATATCAGTCCATAGTAATAAAATCAACTTATGCAGCTATTGGCATGGAGGCATTAATATTTTTATAAAGTTTACTTTACATTCCTCCTTCATGGAGTTTGAGAGGGTGGTGACTATTATTTCAGCCATGTTTCTTTCCCACAGATTTCAGAAAATCGCATAGGTTAGCATTTCCTGGTGATTCCAAATACTAGGAACATAATTTGGGATCTATTGGCCTTGAAAGTGCTTATTGCATATTACAGAACAGCTGAAAATGGCTGCAAGGTATGGAAAACCACCAACCTCATGGATCAATTTGTTAACCATCACTGTTAACTCTCCCTTAATTGGGAAAATTTGATAACTCATAAAGCCTGCCAGTAGACAATTTTATAAATATTTGCAGTGAAAAAGGACATTGAAGAGATTTAGTAAAGATTGAGCAGATTTTGTTTTAGGCATTTGTATGTATTATCTTATCGTCTGAATAATTCTGACAGGCAGATCCGATTTCTGTTTCTGAGATGAGAAAACCTGACTGACAGAGAAGAGATTTGCTCAGTGTCTACTCGTTCACTAAGTGACAGATGTATTTGAACATGGGTTATTTTGTAACTCTAAGTGTGCTTTTCAGTATAACACACAGCCATGAATCCTACCCAGAGGTGAAACATATTTTAAAATCAGTTTATTTCAGTTCCTTATTTTATCAATATCAATTTCATTATCAGTTTACTCATGATATGAGGACACATATTAGGGTAGTTGGCATAGTTGGGGTAGCAAGAAAATAACCTTGAAAGTTGAAGCTTGTGTAATTTGGGACAAGTCATTTAATACCATTATCAATTACTCTTATCTTTGTTTTCACAAAGTAGCAATGAAGTGAGTGTTTACATGTCAGCACATACTGTATACTGTTATGTTCTACACATCAAATCTCATAGCTTCACCTGTGCACCTGAAATTCTAAATTTTTAAGAGAAGCAAAAGTATCAGAAATCCAAAACAAGGTATCAGAGATCATTTTTGTCTAAACAATTTTTATGTGCTGATTATATGTTTATTTGATAAGTCAGTCTTATCAGTGTGAGTAGTTCTCTGACGATCATACACATTGGGTTGTAACATAATGTCTATCAACTATGAACATGTCTGTGATTTGATAGTCATTACTCAATGATTTTATGATAAATGAAAGTATTAATTGAAAAATGCCCACTTGTGATCATTGATTTAAAACTTGGCAGAGAATAAACCATTTATCCCTCCCACACCACCTTCTTCCTATGTTAGAAGTTAAGAATTTGCACTTGACAAAGTATCTAGATGGATGAGCCAGAAAAATTAAGCACTTTGAATAGAGGTCAGGGCTCAGAAAGGCTGAGGTGATATTTTTTTTGCACATTGCATTGCAAATAGGCTCCATCCTAAGAATGACAAGTTTAAGTATAAAGAAAAATTATAGTAGCTGGTAGCAATAAAATTGCATTGAACACATTTCTGCTCTTCTGGGACACTCAGTGAAGAGAATATTCCATATTTTATACTACTGGTTAATTCCTGTCTTTAGGAGTATATAGCTTTTTTCCTATAATTGTATAAGGCCCAAGGTAAAACACATTGTGAGCTGATCCCCACTCTGGTATACTTTGTACATCACAGTAGCACCTCTGCACATATTTTTAAGTCTTCATTCACCATTAATTTTAATATCTGTGTGACTATTTTGCAGTTTAATTCTACAATGTTAAGTCATTGAAATGCTTTCTACACTTAGTAACTGAGACCATTTTTAATACACTAGGAAAAAATGAGTATGTAGCTTGTGTTCAGTAGATAATTCTTTGCTTGCATGCTGGTTTTCATCCTATGACCCTTTTCCCATTTCTAATCCCTGTGATGTCTGAGCCTCAGGGAACTGATCTATGTAAATTATTTCATCTGGCCCATTTGCCATGTGGCCTCCCATAGGGTTCAGCCAATGGGAGATGCCAAAGAGTAGCAGAGGGCAGGCAAAGAGGAAGATCAGGATATTTATTCCACCTTACCCCGTCCTCAGATTCCCCTGTGGCACCTGCCTAGCTGGGGATCTGGTAGAGTCTGTGTGGCCTTATAGCCACAGTCTCTCTTCCATAGCTTCAGCTCTTGCTCCTTGTGTCTTAAAGTGGCTGTGGTTTTCTCATTGTTTCTCTTCCATGGTCACTGCTTAGTGAGTCGTCCTGTCACTCAACTCTTTACAGTTAATCCCTTTAGAATGAGGCAACTATTTCTTGTAGCCCTGACTGATACAACTTGTTCACATATTATTTAGATCCCAAATGCATTTGAATTGATATATGGGAGTGTTTCTCTAACTAGTGCAATGAAACATTTTTAAAGAAAAGAATTCTTATGTATCCCCACTGTCAAAGTTAAACATTAAATAAGGTACAGATAAGTAAAAAAACCAAAATGATTTACAAATTAAATACAATTAAAACTACCAAACAACTAAATAGTTAAATTAATTACAGTATTTTGCTATGGCAAATGTTTTGCCAAAATTAAATAGCTATTTTAGTCAAATATGATGCCATGGATATACTAATGCAATTAGTATGCAATTTTCTGGTACTTTTTCCTTTCAAAATTTTATGTAAAAGAAACCACCATCTGTGCAGGACATCATATGAAATGCCTTGCTGCCATCTTGAATCCTTTTTTTATCTGCCCTCCCTCACCATGCAATTGATCCACTGATTTCTATCTGTAATGCCACAATAACACTGGCTGATAACAATCTATTTCTTTAACAGTCTCAATGTTTATATCACATTGTACATTTACTAGCTGCTAAAATTAAGACCAAAGATTATGTCAGTCATTAATATTACTAATAAAACTGAAAACAAAGGGAACACCCTAATTTAATAGCATATGTAAAAACTGTTGAAGGATGATGCTAAATTATCAAGTACTAAATAAGTCCCTCTTAGAAATAACAATGTATCATTAAAGAATGATAGAACTTGTAAAGTTCCTTACTTAACTTGTAAAACTCCTAAGAAAAGCAGAATATAACATCTCCAAAGACATTTCTCATATCACATCTGATTTCCAATTCTAAATTTGCAATAAAACCAAATCCTTTTCTAGGTTAACACACCAAGAATCAGTACAGATCTTATAGATCAAAAAGGGGGGGAAATAGAAAGAATATATAGGAGTCAATAAACTGGACTAGTAACACTGCTGGCTCTGACACAAAAAAGCCTCAGCACACCCCTGGTCTGAATGTTGAAGCTGTGATTCGTGTATGAGGCAGACCCTTTTCTGCTTTCTTAGAAGTCACTGTGATCCCAACCCTTGTAGTAGACAATGCAGAATGCACCAGGAGTCCATGAGTGTTAAAATTTTATGTCTATTTCTACACTGTAATTTTAAAATACCAGTACAGGCAACATTAAAAATAAATGTGAAAAGGTTATATTGGAGAGTTATTATTAATTAAGAGGCAGACACATTCTCTGATAATCTTAGGTCCCTGGACATACTTCGAGTCTCAGGCTCTGCTTTTGCCATTTGCATAGCATGTGGTAACAGCTCAGGTGGGTTGCTTGGACTGTGGAAGAAACGGATCTACAATCTAAAAGCAGCTGTTTGGATTAGAGATCAGGAACATCACTGGGCTCCCCTGCGTGCTCTGCACTCTCCTTGGCATTTTCAGAGTCAGCCTTAATGGTCCCCAGAAGGATCCATACTCCAAACCTGCACAACACTGCGCATCACAGGGTCAGAGCATTTGTTAATATCTTTATGATAAAAAGCATTTAAATTCTATTTTTGGTTGACCCAGAAACAGAATATCACCAGGAAAAAATCAGCAGTCCCCCAGGGAACCAAGGGTTTTTCTCACTGAATTTGGTCTGTTACCTCCTAGTAACCAGAGAAAAGCCACTACTAGACTCCACCAATAGAAAAAGCTACAAGTTTAACTTTTTTCCAACTGTTTTCCTTAGTTGTTTCCCCTTTCAAGTTCAATGCAGTAAATTTATTCTTTCCTCCAAGATCTTTGAGCTAAAATAAAACCTGGATACTCCAAAAATACTGAAAAATGGATTATTCATAATTATATCTCACATTGTAAAAAGAAACAAGCACAGTGGGCAAAGCTCAGAGACTCTATAGTTCTTGGTAACCCTGGTTTATTTGTACAAAGTCAGCGAAATGAAGAAACAATGTGATAATTAATTAAACATAGTATATCTCCAAACAAATCAATGACTCTCATATGCATATTTGCAGCAATGGAGAAAATTATTCAAAAGAGAGAACAAACAAATATTTAATAGAAAAAGTAGATGAAACTGAAGTCAGAGAAAAGGGGAGGGTAAAAGAAACATCAATTAAGTATTTGTTGCTCTAAATAGCAGCATTCACATGGATAAGTCAAATGAGCCTTAACGATTTACTTTACCCAGGCACATGCTATCAAAATATCACAAGGGTCAAAACTCAGCCACCTACTTTTTGAGTATGTATAGATTTACGTGGTAGACATATGGCAGCTGGACTTCCAGGGGTCCAATGAAATGTAAGTGGACATTGATTTCAGGATCTATCCACTTTAAAACCGTCTTTTTTTTACTGCCTACGACAATAAGAGGAGGGAACCAGGGAACACGACACCGTATGGCACAAGACACGAGACATAAACTGGAATCATACCCTGGATGTGTCGTGTGAATTGAGGGAGCATGGAAACAGTGAGATCAAGTCCATTTACTTCTGTGTGCTTGGGGGAAAGAGCAAGCTGAACTAAAGAGAGAAAATTACAAAGCACATGAAGAGAGAAGGACATGAAGTAGGTAGGTGCCCAGGTTCTTGATAATTTTCCAGCATCAGTTATTCAGTCACCAGTGATCCTTCCAGGGGCCTGACTCTTTTCTTATAATGGAGAAAACGTATGTCCCTATCTTATACCATTAGTGCCTTCAGTCAAAATCTTAGAAAGTATCATTTTCATGTGGTTATTTGCCTCTAGTCTTGTCCACATAACCACACCAGTATCAGAGAGTGTATCATGGTAGATTTTAACGTTCATTAGAGTATTAGTCAGGGTTCTCAGATAAACAGAAACAACAGGGGGAGAGAGAGCTAAGAAGAGAGAGGGACAGAGAGAGAGAGAGACAGAGAGAGGAGATTTATTATAGAAATTGGCTCAGGCAATTATGCAGGTGGAGAAGTCCCACAATCTTCCATCTGCAAGCTCGAAAGCCAGGAAAGCAGAGGTGTAATTCAGTTCAAGTCCAAAGGCCACAGAATTGGGGCAGCTGATGTTATATATAACTCGCAGTCTGAGTCCAAATACCCGAAAATCAGAAGTACCAATGTCCAAGGCAGGATAAAATGGATGTCCCAGTGCCAGGAAAAAGAGCATTCATCTTTCCTTCAGCTTTTGTTCTCCTGGGGGGCCTCAATGAACTGGACGATGTCCACCCACACTGGTGAGGGAGATCTTCTTTACTCAGCAAAGTAATTCATATTCTAATCTCTTCCAGAAACACTCTCACAGACATACCCAGGAATCTTTTTAACAGCTATCTGGGCATCCCTTAGCCCAATCAAGTTGACACATAAAATTGGCCATCACAATTGTATTTCAGTTTTAGGTTTTTGGTATCATTGGGAAGAACTTGATAAAGAACATTATATGCTACCACGTCCACTGAATTGTTCTCAGTATATTTCTAAGAAAAACTTGCTTTTGGGGAATGAGGTCATAAGATATTCATATTTTCTTTCTTTTTAAAACCTTTTCTGAATTTTCAAAAAATGTAGACTATATTACATAAATAATCAGAGAAAAAACAATCAAAAGTAAGTTATCACAATTCTTCCTCTCCAAATAAAACAAAACCTTTAATCAAATAGGTACTAGACACATTTAGAAAGAAAAGGGCTAATTTGAGTCTACATGTAATTTATTACATGGGTTAATACATTTATAACCATAAACTGACAGAGAAAAAAAACAAGAAGATGAGAATTATAACTGAAGTAGGATAAATAATGGCCCTCAAAGATATCTAGTTTCTAATTCCTGGAAACTGTGATGTTACTTTATGTGGTGAAAAGGGATCTTGTAATTGTTATTAAATTAAAGATTTTGACACTAGGAGATTATTTTAGACTATCTGGGTGGACCTAAATGCAATCACTTGTATACTTATAAGGGAGGCAGAGGAAGATTTGAAACAGTAGGCAGAGGAGAAGCAATGGACCACAGAGCAGGTAGGAGTGATGCAGCTATAAGCCAAGGAATGCCAGGAGTGACAAGAAGCGGGAAGGGGCAAAGAGCAGATTCTGCCCTAGAACAGAGCCTCTGGAGGGGCACAGCCCTGCTGAGACCTTGGTCTCTGCCCAGAAAAACTGATTTTGGACTCTCACCTCCAGAACTATGAGAGAATAAATTTATGGTGTTTTAAGCTACCTGGTTTGTGGTAATTTGTAACCACAGACCTAGGAAACTAATATAATAACTAATTATTCCCTTTCAATTATCTAAGGCTTATTGAGCAGTGGTTGTGCACTGGATGCCATGCTACACTACGCCCAGGGCTGTGAGGTTGTGCCAACCATCAACCACTCCTTCCCTGCCAGAGCGTGCAGTCCAGGGAATCAGGTAACAGCGCTGGGGCAGGCGACTGTGCACTACTCATACAAAACGTAAACTGCACCACTTAACCATAAACAGGTGCTATGTGCTCCCTCCATGGCTGGCTTCTCACAGGCCTTATGCAGTAATATACTTTTCTTTTTTTTCTTTTTTTTTAATTGATAGCATCACTTATAGCTACCTGACTAATTCTTCTCTGTGGGACATTGCTGTATTAGTCAGGAAACATATTTATAAATTGGCTGTTTGAGTAATAAAAGTATAATAATTTTTATAATTCTTACTTAGGTTAACTACTAGGTTAAAAATCAAGCATCAATTTCAACAATTAACTCCTTTAATTTAGATTTTTCCTTAAGAGGCTTTATTTTTGGACATTCTGCTTAGTTACATTCCATTTTAACATTCTTTACTTCATCTGCTAAAAATTTGGTACTGCAAGAAATATTTTTATTTTTTATTTAATTTAATTAAAAAAATTTTAATTACTAATTTTATCTTTATAAATATTGTTGAAAATATTACAGATGTCCCCTTTTTCCCCCCATTGATCCCCTCTACCTCTCATCCACCCCACCCCCAGGCCTTCCCCAGACCAGTGTCTGTGTCCATGGGTTATGCTTGTAAACATATAAGTTCTTTGATTAATTTCTCCCCTCCCCTTCCCCCCTTTTTAAAAGCAATATATGTGTTATTAAATTGTAATAGGAACAATTGAGCATAAATGGTAATCTCAGTTTCATGACTGCTGTGAATTAAAAGACATAAAAAGTAAGTAGGCACATGGGAGAAATGAAGACAAGTATCATTAATTGACACAGTTACAGTAAAGAAGTTAACCTCATTCTCCATTGTGATATAATCATCCATACCATTCGGAGGAGGAACCTTCACATTATACATTGCATGTGTTAATTTTTTAATCTTCAAAATGGTTTAGCATTTCCAAAACAAGTCCCAATTCACTTAATATTGATAAAACATTAAAATAATTCACTGTAATTCTTCTGATTGTTCCTAATTATATAACAAATCCTCTGATAAATTTATGATAGTGAAATTGATAATAATTTTAATTTTTACTTTCTGAATATTCTCCCCCAGATTGCTCTCTACTCTACCACACCTCTCCAATTAACTCTTGGGGGGTGGGTGAGTGGGGAAGAAAAGCTACATGGAGTTTATTGTTTGTTTAAATGCCTAGCAAAATTCCAACTGAATTTCTTTGTTCAGATATTATTTCACTGCCAATTGTTTGCTTATCAAACGAGTTTAGAAGCATAGCATTCCATTTAGCTCTCTTTTTGCTCCATAACTTACCTTATCTTCATCTAATGAAGTCTTAGCCTTAACCCCCAAGCCACCAGTCCAACATTAATAATCATTCATCTCTAATTCAGTCTTCAAAATTTCTCCATGCACCTGACCGAACTGTGTTTCAAATGCTTGGGCTTTGTGTTTAGGATTCTCACATTATATTTAAAACAGTAAATAAGGTATTTAAAAAAGCTTTGCCAGCTTGTCTAGCCTTATTTTGATTTGCCTTAAAATTGCTATAACTGAAAAGGAAACTGTTAGATGAACCATGACCCTCCCATCTTTTTGCAATTTATGAGGGAGAGATGAAAAAAGGTGTAAAAAATTACTTCCAACCTAAAAAATAGCGAATGTTTAACCTAGCTTTGTCAAGCTAGGAGGCTGTTTGTATACTGAACACTGTCATCCAGCATCTTTCTGAAAAAGTTAATTATCCAATTATTCCTTTTCAGTTATCTACTTACTCTAGTGTTCACATATTTTCTGATAGGATTACTTTCTGGAAAAAAATTTAATTCACAAATTTACAGGCAAGAATAACAAGATTTATAGCCCTGTATCTCCTAGTAGTCACTTATTCCATGCAGATGAGTTGGCTCTACCTTTCTTCATCATCATCATCATCATCATCATTATCATATATGTACCACAAATGCAGACATTAATTATTAAAATGCCATCAATCCAAACCTGAATTTTATGCATTTTTAGGAGGGAGGAAAGAACAATAAACAAAAATCAGCCAGAATCAACAAAACCTGATTCTGTAGAAAGAGAGAAGAAAAAGATAGTAAGGGGGGGCAGAGGGAAGGGGTACAGGATAAAGGGAGAAGGGGGAGGAAAAAAAGTTAGAGAAACCAGGGAAATGAATATTCAGGGAGAAGTTAGGCATGGTATGCTTCCTTCTTGAACCCAGCCAGCACTGCCTAAAGCCGGTCAGAAATCAGAAATCTCATTTCTTCAACTTCATTGGAGCTAAGGTAGGAAGTTGGAACAAACGAGAAACATTAACTCAGCCACATTCTGTGGTTCACTATCTAAATGACCTGCCTCAATAGGGGCTTTTTAATTAAATCTGATTCATTCAAACTACTATCTAATTTTCTTAACTATTCTTTACATATGGACTTTTGAGATACATTATCCGAACCCTCCCCCTTTTTCTCCCCCAAACCCCACTGAAACCAACAATGATCATGTGCTTAATACTTAGCAAAGACTCAGCAGAAGGAAGCAAACGCAGAGGGTGTTCTGAAGGACTTGCAGATTACCCAGCCCACTAGCCTGCATTGTTTTCTTCCCTATTGCCTGATGTAATGCTTGCGCTTAGTAAACATAATACCAGTGTAATAATACGGAGCTCTAAGGAAGGTTGTAGGAAACACCCCTAAACAATTTGATGTGTTGAAGAGGGGATCTCAGTATCTTAATATAAAGTTTTTATCATGACCCATGAGAAAAAGTGTTCTTTGGTATTAGTGCCAGGAATAGTTGTACTTTTCCTGTGTAATGATTTTGTTTTCTTCTTTTTGATTATGAGAATCATATAACTCTTTATATTTCTTAATTTATTTTTAGTATCATAAACACAGAACCAAATTTGTATTTTGGGTAATAATCTCACTACTGGTTTCAATAATTCAATATTGAGCTAATTTTTGTGGTTGAAAATCTACTATATAACTTAATAGAATGTAAATTAGAGGAAATAAAGGCATTGATGGGAGAAAGCAGAAAGTGGAGTTGAGAAAGAAATATTTTAACTAAATGATTCTGGCCTAATCATGTTCTCAGTTTTTAAAGCTTACCTTTATTCTGATTCATTTTAAGCTGATTTTAGAGAATTAAAATATACTTTTACATCAGTTAGTAATATGTAAGGTTGAAAATAACAAAAATCATATAAACATGGACTTTCAAAAAATAAGCAATCTATTTTTCTTAGTCAATATCAGGTCCAGGATTGGGTAACCCAACCTGATATGACTACTCCAGGGAGTCTCTATGTCATAGACTCATTTGTCCTTCTGATTGGCAATTTTTGTGTGGTCTCAGAATGGCTGCTTGATTACAGGTATGAAATTTATTTTTGAGACAGAAGAAAACAAACAAAAATAAAAAGAATACCTCCTATAGGAACTTATTTCTATACTTCATTTATCAGAACTGTATCATTAGATCACTTCTAGCTGCAAAAATTAAGCTTAAAAATAAAGTATTTTAAATATCTAATCTTCATTAAACGAAGACAAAGAAAAGGGAGATTAGACTGGGTATTGAAGATGACACAAAAGTGTATGCCATAGTGTATTATAATTACATTATAATATACTTATCACTTGGGTAATTAATGAAATGTAACTTTTTGAGTCATCTTTTTTCTTACCTGCAAAAAGTAATAATTTCCACTTAAATAATTCTTATGACTATTAAATCAAAAATAATATTCAAATTTGATGGTCATATAATATATGCTCATTCAATGTCAGGTTTTCCCCCCAAAAGTAAGTATTCAAACAGAGGCCATGGAACTATTCATCTAAAATAGTCAATTTTAAAGACGAATTTCTAAAGCGGGGGGAATGAAAAAAGCAAAACAAAAACCTATTCTAAAATGTAAGCAACATTGCATGCCAAGTACCAAACTATTTTACACATTTCATATGTTGTCTGTGACTTACAAATTTAATATACCATAATCTGATTTTCTGAGTAGTATGACTAATACATAATAAACTGAAATATGCTTACTTCATAGCCTTTAAATATCAAGGAAAACACAAATTCCTACTTGTGGCTTCTATGCTAAAATTTAAGGGACTGAATATAGCTATGACATTATTCTTTTTATTTTCATTGTTATATCTTCATTTCTGTTGTTGAAAGCTGGGCCATGTCCCTCTGGGAAGAGAAAAAATTCTAAATAGCACATCATGACACAATGTTTCAGAAAAGAAAAATCGGTTCCTGAAAATATATCATGAAATCAATATATTTCCACAAGTGACCAGCTTAATCACCCAACCCTCCAGTCAAAAGAATTCTAATTGAAATGCTGTACTGCCTCTCTGTCTTCAAAAGCCAGTCTGCTCAACAATGCATTGACCATCTTATAGAAGTAAGTAGATCTGGAGAGCTGTGTATTGACTTGAAGGGAGAACATTGCGAGTCTGGCCAGAAGGCTGCAATGCCTGTGCTTAGAAGTAATCAATACAAAAAAGTGTATTCATGGTTCTATCTATTTATTTCTGTCAGATGTATTATGGTGATCCTTTACATTCTAAGAGTAGCATAAATGTAGCAAGAATAAATTTTCTACCAGATAATGGTGCTATTTGGCTTTGCAAAAAACCCTCAAAAGTTGCAATTTAGTGTTCTGTCAAAAATAAAAAGGGCACTATTTTTCCACTATAATAAATGCCAAGAAAATCTCATGAATTTTAGAGGAACATAATATGTGTATGAAATATTTAATTTTTCCAAGATCTCTTACTCAAGATTTCTTTCACTGTGTTCTAAGAAACCACTTAGAAACAGAAAGGACCATTTTTACATTTTTCTTTCTCAGAAAAATGGTGAAATAATGATGAGAATAACTTAGCTAAAATTAAACCATCACAATTTGGCTGTTCACTTGGTAAAACAGAAGTACTAGCATGCGTCAGTCTCTCTGTGAGGGACATCCCTACCTTTGCCATGTGACAGAAGAACTGTTCTCATTTCTGAAATTGGCCCAGAATTTCCATGTAGCTATTTTAGGTGGAAGAGCCTGCTTTGGAAAGTGATGTATGGCTCACGATAGCATCCATCTGGAGCTTCTGTTCTGATAAAGGTGATTGAGATAATAACCCTTTATTGTTTCTTGATCACAGTTCTGTCTGCTCTCTGCAAACACTTGTGTACTATCATGTACTGACTAACTAACTAAATCTTTTACTCTACCTATTTTAAATTAAGCCACAAGGTTTGTGGGCCTCTAGGCCAAAGATTAAGACTCAAATAATCACATAAATAATAATAAATGTGTCTTTTAATTATTTTTAGCATTTGGTTTATATTTAGCTTATACATTTCTGTTCAGTTTAAAGTCTTAACACTTTGCACAAAATTAATGTGGATAAGTCCTTCATCAATAACAGTGTACATTACTTTATTACAGATACCAGCTCTGACAAGCTCCTAGCTCTTGACCTTAGGCAAGTTACTTAACCTCTGTAAGTTTTAGTCTCTTTACTAGTAAAATGGAGATAATAGCTTCACTTTTATATGAGATAATATTATATATCATTATATTTGAAACATTATGTTATAACTCTTTTAGGAAATAAAAGTCATTAGAAATATTTATTCTTGTCATCAGAAAGGAAAAGAGCAGGATCCTCCTTAAGAAAAAAGAGCATTTATAGCCACAGCAGAGACATTTTGTATATTAGCACTACTTGCATCAGCTTAGATGGAGTGAGAGCCATAAAGATCAGAATAACTGTCAAGACCAGAGAGGTTTTTGAGGATAAAATTGTAGTGGACTTAGGGAAGTTTGTATTTTAGCCTGTATTGACCAATGGATTTAAATAGAGACCTATATGATCATTTTTGTTTTGGTAAAAGGTATCTGAATATATAAGGTGAAGTTGATGTGCAGAAGACTGGTGACAGAGGCGTCAATTCTTAAATCACTGCAATAGTACAGACAAAAAGGTAATTAAATTGTTTACTAAAGCATAGCGAATGAGGTTGGAGATGAGAGTGGGAAGAGAGATTTTCAGGAAATAGAATTTAAGGGGAGGTATGGCTGCTTTGCTGTGGGACATGAGGGAGGCAAAGGACATCAGGATGCATGTGCCTACAACCTGGGAGAAATTTGCGCTGCAAGTTCAGATTGGGGAGGCAAATCTGGATCAGATCGTGTGAGCTGCTGAGAGCTGCCAGAGAGTATGTAGAGGAAGAGAGAAAGCAAACTGGTGATGCTAAGAGGACAGCAATGTCTTAATTCTGCCTCTATTGTTAGTTATTAGTCTAATCATCCAAGGTTAAGAGAACAAAATGAATCGAGATAAATAATAAATGAAATTAAATAATGAACAAATAGTTTGGGACATTCTGTTGATTAGGTGAAGGGGAAACTGTATGAGACGTTTATAGGACGGTCTGCTTAACTTTTCCCTTCTCGTGGAGATTTTCTCCCCCTTCCTAACCATGGGGCACTGCTGTTCCTTTAGTTACAGCTCACTTGTCCAGAGAGGTCATCTGACCTGAAGCACTGACTTCAGTGCCAGGAACATTGTAAGTGTTAAATGTATTACTCCTTAAGAATTCAGGAAATTAATTAAAAAATACAACTATTGGTAACCAAACTTGGTATCCAGGGCAGTTATGCCAGAGAGCACGTCATCTGTAGATCTGGGACTTTAGAAGGCAGCCTGGAGGAAGACAGGGGTGAAGGAACCAAGTACCACTTCCATGCTCTCTTTACCCAGAAAAGAGAATGGAGCTGAAAAATCTAGATGAAGTATGAGAACCCTAGAAAAACTGGTGTGGTGCAAGTTCTGAAATACAGCACGAGGAACCTGCCTCATCAGGAAATAATGGGAATTGTTTCTGTTTAGGACACAAAGTTACCAACAATGGGAAATTAATTAACAAACAAACAAAATGCAGGTAAGCCACAACAAATCAGACTTCAGAAAGCATAGGAAATCTTGGAAGACTGAAAGAAATTCTATTCAGAGTCTTATGGTAAACAGATAATCTTTTCTAGACAGCAGATGTAGAAGCTTAAAGCTTTTTCTCATAATTCTTCATGGGAGGACTTACTATTTGCAGTAGGGGCGCCCCCAAATCCTCTATGTGAGTCCAGTGTATATGTCAGCATAAGAAGTGCCAACAATTGAGGCAAATTCAATGTGCTGCACTTGCAGATTTACTCTTTGTATCCCTAAAAAGGATTGCAGCCTTGTATGGGCGTTAGAAATTATATTTATCGGAAGAAGGGTTTTGAGTAGTAAATGAATACTATCCCTCTGTCCTGCTAATTTTGGTGTGGGCAAGTATGGCATATATAGGCAGACGGAGTTTACCAGAAGGCAGCTGAGAGTACATGGGGTGCTAGATGGAGGCCAAAGAAGGGGAAACTGATAACACTAATAAAACTTGTAACAACGTATGTCCTGAAGGCTAACACTCTGGGGTATGCAAAGGAGATGGGGGAGATGGAGAGGATGATGAATCTACAGAGCCAAAAGGTCAACTGAAATCTATTCCACAAGTTTTTATGTCTGCTATTTGGCAAATAATTGTCTCAATGAAGTAAAAATTGAAAGGCAGAAAATAAATAAATGTTCTATTATGCCCAACACGCTCTAAAGTAAAATCAGATCTTGGAAATAACTTTAAATTGAAATCATTATCTTCTATTAAAAAAACAATCAGGGCTGCAAAATACTCCTATGGGGGTTATATATCAGATGACTCCATGAGTGATCATTCATAGATTATAATGTTGATGGTGCCCCTAGAAGATGTCCGTAACTGAGTGGCCCTGAAAACACTTTTATTTTCATTCTAGAATCCCAATACCTTCTATTTAATATTAGAGTAATGATAGACCACTTAGAAATAGGTGGAAACAATCGCCTTAGGTTATACATATTTGGCAGGTATACTATTGTAAGAGTAAATTTAAAATACTATACTTAACAAGTCATACTTTTACTTGTTAAGGGTCTAAGAATAGTGAGGCTTTTCAATTATATGAGTTGGAATTTAAAGAATGCACTTTCTATTTCACTGATACCAGAATACTTTGTTTACAAGTGAGAAACACAATATGGGTAATCCTTTAAGCAATGATAACATTGTTTTTTATATAAAATAATTAATCTCTATTGATCTTTTGCCTTAATATTCTCTAAATCCAATGTTCAAACCCACTAAAGCACAACTTTCATATTATAAGGTACTCAGAACTTCACTAGGCCTAAGGTATTTTTTCCCTTCTATCTCAACACACACACACATGCACAATGTAACACTTATTACCATTATTATCATTTGTCTTTTCCAGAAGCTTTAAAAATTGCACTGACCACCAACCTGAGTGAACTAAGTACTTTTATTAGCAATTCGTGGTTTTAATAAAATTATGGTAGCAATATATAAAGAAAGCAAAAATTTGGGTGGATATACATCATTCTAATATGGCACCAGAGAAAAAGAAGGTGAGTTAGCTTGTTTTGTCTTGGGAAGTTAAAAGGGTAAGTTAATTTATGCCGACAAAGAAAAATCGATAGCACATTGTGCACAAAAGAAGAATCAATCATCATTTCTATGGCCTCTGTATTCATTATGACATGAATTTATTGAGGAAAACATTGCATCAAATATGAATCGAGTTTGCCTCAAAAGTTCCTGAGCTCATCAAGGACATAATCAAAGTCCTTGCATCAGAATCTTTTAGTGACACCCAACATTAACACAGAAACCTCCAAACAATGAGTAGTGAATATGTGTATTTGGTTGGCTTCAACAGCATTTTGAAAATCATAAATCTTATATTTCAAATGCCACAGAAATAGACATTTCCATCTGGTGTATCTTTATATATTAATTATAATTTTATCAAGGATTCCCTGCAAAATACCTCTGGTATACTAGGCTCTCAAGATTATTTTTGCTATTTGCAAAGAAATATATGTACACTCATTTGTGCCTATTCCTCATTTTTGTTTTGTTTTTATTTTTTGTTTTTCAGTCATCCTTTCTCTGAAATAATTTTCTATCACTATAGAAATCCTTATTAATCAGAAATGTTTCACTTCTGTAAAAGCATGTTTTAAGTCTTTCTTCATAGTGCAACTAACATTAATAAATAAAAGAAAGATGTATATGTAAATTCCTGAAATAAAAAGTTTTTCCAAAATTAAATATATTCAGAATAAAAGCTCGTTAAAGAAAGAAACAACTATGCTTCTATGTGCTTTTTATATCTTCTGTGCAATGTTTATTACATGGGTCATACATAAAAGGGGAGAAATTAAAATTTCAGTTCAAGTCCATGATCTCTTGGCTCAACTTGAAGCTTATAGTTCTTTGGTCCTAGCCAGTTTACCTGTGTCTTCATGGAGTTAATATCCATTTGAATGTTAAATATGTGTATAAGAAACCCCCACAAGGCTTTTTCTTCTTCCTTTTTAGTGCTGTGATAACAAATTGAACTGAGCTAACCTGCCACTCCCACTGCAGCAAGGATATCTTTCTGAACCTTTTCTGTTCCAACTGAGCTAATGTGGTTAAGAACTTGTCTCTCAACCCACCATTTTTTCCCAGTCCCTTTGACCTTCTGATATCAACACAATCACCACTGCACCAGTGTGGTTTCCACCAAGGTAACTTGAGTTACCAATTCCACCGATTTGAAAAATATGGGGAACTGTCTTGATCTCAGGATGAGTCTTTTCATACAAAACAGTAGTTTTTTTAGAAACAAAAACAAAAAAACTGGTTACAATAGTTTTCAAAGAAATTATAAAATGAGCCCTCAGCTTAGAGGAGGGAATGCAGAAATTTGTGCGTACACACGCATGGCTATAAAGCAGAGAGAACACTTTTACTAAACAGTATGAACCAGAAAGTGAGATATAGAAATCTCAGCATAGGTGATGTCAAACCAGGTGAACTTGAGACACAAAAGAAAAGTCTGGCTTTAGAGTTAAAAACCAGCTCTTAGGAAGAATTGGACACCCCAACATGGATAACTCTACTTTCAGTTTTAATTCTGCTGCCCAGAATAGGCAAAAAAACAAGGCAAAACAAAACAAAACAACTTTTCCCTTTATACTCGCAGTTCTCTAGATGTGTCACAAGAAAAAATATCTCCTTCTGACATCAAAATATTCTACTTATGTTAACGCAGCCTATTTTGTGGATAATTAAGAGCATCTTTCTGTTTGTCTTTATGAAGTTTATTTTTAATTAAGTTTCTATACTTCTGCATTAGTCTTGTTGATTTTGTAGTTTTTCCAATATTCAGGCTTTGACATTTTGTTCCCTATTATAAATCCTGTTGTTAATTCCTGGAAGTGCTCCAGAGATAATTCATGATTCTCAAATGTACTGTTTGGCTTTTTCATCGAGAATCTATATGGAAAAATTGATAAGCACACCATTTATTTCTTTATCAGAATTGTTAATGGTCATGCTTAAATCAGAATAGAGATTAGAGTACAGAGAAGAAGACACAGAATCTGAATATTCCCCCCACTTCTCAGGCCGCCAAACACCTGAAACGTTTTTCTTCAGAATTTAAGCATAATTTATTTATGGAAGTGAATAGAAAAGTCCAAATGCACATTTGTTTAACTCTGGTCATAAAATCTTCTAAAGGTTGACAGAGGCTATTATTTCTGATTGCAGTTAAAATATATTGATATGGAAATTTTCAGAGAATATATCCTGGTACAAAAGTATTTAAAATAAAATGATAGCCCTTAATATACATATTCTGGTCTGACAGATTGAAATCAGAAGATGAGAGCATGCCACTTGCTCATTGGGGTCACTGGAAATGCCAGCAAAGGAGAAAGGAAACTGAAAAGAGAAACTTCAATTCATAGAATTTTAGAATTACAAATCACTCTACAGATTAGAGACCAATTGCATCATTTTACAGATGAGAAAAGTAAAGAAATGACTTACTAAAGGTTGTATAGCTAAATAGCGGCAGAATTAATACTAGAATCCAGGTCTTCTGACTTGAAGTCAATGTGTTTTTCACTTAATGAGTCTATGCTAATATATTGATATGGAAATCAAGGATAAATTTAAATCATTTACGACCAAGTACTTATTTGCTAATGTTTGATGGTATACATATAATCATGGTATACGTATATCCATTTATAAACCAATTTCATTTAAATTCCTATCTTACAGATACCCAGAATCATAGTAGAAAATCTTGTATGTTGTTACATTTTCAAATACTGTAAGGAGAAGCTATGATTAAGATAAGAACAATCCTCTTAATCTTTCACATGAATAAAATGCAATACCTACTTTCTTGACTTGCTTTATAAGCAGATACAATTTAGAGCATGTTTTTGGAAAATCCTCTTTGCAGTAAGATTAACAAATATCTTTGTGTGAGAACATGTGTATGACAGAGCACTGAAATATAAATCAATTACTTTCGACCTAACACCAGCCAGAAACTGTACCACTAATTAACAAGTTGAACTCCAGGATCCCTTTGCTGCTGCTCATTAAAGAGTTCATCACAAATGTTTAAAAATTTCAGGATTAGCAAGCTCTAGAGCATTGCTATTTAGAGAAGAAGGCAGATGTCCATCTGGTTGGGATTATTAAAAATTCAAGTATGAAAGAAATGAAGAAAATATTCCCGGGGAGATACATTGTGACATGCACTCACAGAAGGGCTGCCCTGACATTTATCAGAAGGATTTCTCAGCATCATAAGATAAGCTAGTGTGACAAACTGATGTCACTTAGGCAGAGCAGCTAAGTTTCCTCAAATACATAACAGAATGGTGCAACCGTGAATGCAGCTACATATCTTAACACACACGAGGTTGTTAACTAAAGCAAAGACAAGTGAGAGTCCACTTGTCTTCTCTTAATGCCTTGAACAATATTCCCTAATATGTTAAATTTAAACTACTAGTGTCCAATTCTTCAGAGAACATTGTATCGCCGTTTTGTTTAAAACAGAGGGCTTCATTGAAAACAAATAGACAAACAGCCTAAAAACCATCATAGTTTGTAAAGGTAAGGTAGGTAGTGTGTTGCTCCTGTAAAGGAGGCATCCTAGTCTTCTTAGTATTACACTTATTGGTCAACTGGGAGGTAGGTGAGGCTATTCTCCAAGCCAAGGACTGTACGTGTTATAGGTCCATTGTGGAAAGAGTGACCTTAACACCTGATTTCTGCCTGACTCAGGTGGACATGTCTAAAATAGGCCTAGAGAACCAAGAACCCCATGATTCAGTTCAGTGGGATGGAAGAGAGGGGGGTCTTCTGGCTCACTGTAATTTCACTTTCTCATAGCTTTAGCCAAAAATCTACCTCCTAAGCCTCCCAAACCAGACTTTTTATTGGTGGTTTTTTTCACTCACACGCTCACATTTGTCTCTTTTCATCGATCTGTGATGGTCACCGTTCCTCCTATCTACCTGAATTTTACCCATCACTCAAAGGTTTATTTCAAAGTACATCTTATCTCAAACCTTACTCTAAACACTATGACCTGTACTGTTTTCACTCTTCAAGCCAAATGAGTAGCGATATACTGAAATTATGTCTTGTGGCTCATCTTGTAAAAATTATGGAAGATATTAATAAGCATTTCTCAGATTTTCATTCAAAGGGAAAAGGAAGGTGTCAACTACAGACGTACTATAATAATTTAAAAATATCTAACTTAATGTGCAGGTGGAAAATCAAATACTAGAACTTAATTGTAACTTTTGGCAACATTTCTTGATTCTGTATCTTCTTTTTACTAGAAAAATAAATCTGTCTAGCATATTAATCACATCTCAATTTTGTAGTTTCAAGTACTACCATATTGAACTGGTTACCCGTTGTCACCTCACTTTTAACATTGTTTTAACCCCTCCAAAGATACATATCGTTCAACAAAAGCAAAAGTTGTCAAATTGAGCATTGCAGTGGCTTGCACAGTACTCAGTGAGAAGCATAGTTGGTGTAATTATCCATACAGGAGCTTGGGGGAGGATTATGGATTGGTTAAGTGCACTCCCACTCCCACTTGGCAATCTAATATTACATCTTACCATTAAGCAAAGGAAGTCTTTAATATATTGACAACATTCCATCTAAAGTGCCTCACAGAGAAAATGCTATAGAACGCTGCAATTATCCTAAACATGGAAGCAACACTATTAGATGTTGAGTATTTTAAAATGTGAACCTGTTATGTCTGTCTTAATCAGGGATTGTTACAATAAACATGTCAAAACCACTATAGTTTAGAGAGATATAATTGATTGATCATAATTTTTGTGATACTGTAAAAACTAATGGAATGTGAGTAAATCCTATCCTTCTGTATCTGGACAGCCTCCAAAAACTCTGTAAATGTTATGGGGGAAAAAAGTTTAATGGCTCTCCTTTAAAAGAAGGGTCCCTATGTTTCTCACCTGTCCTTTCTCAATATTAAAAGTAAATTTGAAAATTTCCTAAATGTTTTAGGACAATCAGATTACTTTTTCAGAGATACAAATTACAAATCAGAGATACTGCTTCCAGCAGTTAAAAAAAAAAAAAAAAAATCTAGGTGTCTACACTCAGTATCTCTGTCCCTCACTAAACATTCACTCCATGCCCTGCTCCAACCTGCTGACACCCTGCCATTACCAACACAAGAGTTTGCTCAGGGCACCAACAATCTGAAATATACATGTGTGTGTGCGTGTGTGTTGATATATATAAATATATAATTTAAAAAATATATACATATAATTCTCTTTATTCATTCATCTGTCAACAAACAGGTTGTTTCCAACATGGGGGTACAGATATCTCCTCAAGATAATAATTTTGTTTCCTTTGGATGTGTACCCAGAAGTAGGATTGCTGGATCTGGATCATATGGTAGTTCTTTCTTTTTTAAATGTTTTGAGGACCCTCCATACTGTTCCCGTAGTAGCTGGACCAGTTTGCATTCCCACCTACTGTACACAGGAGTTCTCTTTTCCCCACATCCTCACCAGCACCTTGTATCTCTTGATCTCTTGTTTTTGCTCTTGTGTTGTCTTTTTAATAATAAACATCTTAACAGGTATGAGGTGATATCTCTGTGGTTTTGGTTTGCATTTCCCTGATGATTAGTCATGTTGAACACCTTTTAATGTACCTATTGGCTATTTACACGTTTTCTTTGAAAAACTGTCTATTCAGGTCCTTCGCCCATTTTTTGCTTGGTTTATTTTTTGTTGGGGGTTGGTTGGTTTTCTATTGTTTGCTATTGAGTTGTATGGGTCCCTTGAATATTTTGTATATTAACCGTTCTTAAATGTGGTTTGGAAATATTCTCTTCCATTCCATAAATTGCTTTTCATTTTGTTAATGGTTTTCTTTGCTGTGCAGAACTTTTTAGATGTAGCTCCTCTAGTTTTTCCTTGTTACCATTGTCTTTGGTGTCAAATCCCAAAAAAACATCATTGCTAAGACTGATGGCAATGGACTTACCTCCTATGTTTTCTTCTAGGAATTTTATGGTTTCAAGTGTTACAATCAAGTCTTTAATACATGTTGGGTTACTTTTTGTGTAATGATGTGAGATCAGGTTCTGCTTCTGTTCTTTACACACGTGGCTGTCCAGTTTTGCAGCACCACCTATTGAAGAGACTACCCTTTCCCCATTGTACATTGTGTGTGTTTTTTTCACCTCATATCCATGAGATAAACAAAAGTGTCTGATTTTTCATTGTGGTAGGGTGTTTGGAAATAGTTACTTGAGAAATATTTTGAAATGAATATATAGTGTATACATTTAAGCACTGTTTAGTTAAAAAAAAAAAAAGGGTTATTCACTTATGTAAATATAATTATTTTTAAGTAATAATTTTGTATTTTTTAACAACAATAAATATTTTTTGCATGTCTAAATAAAGATGGATACAATATTTACAGTCAAAATCCTGAAAATCAAACTAAAAAGAGCAGAGCATCACCTCTTCAGAATGGTGCATGCATGAGCCTTATTAATGTGTGTGTTTAATAGCCCTTCATTAGTAAATAGTAGGTACTCAATAAGTATGTGTTTGCCCCATTAAGAAAAATAATTAGCAGAACAGATTCTTCATGCCCCCACCTTTTTTTGACAGTGCTGTTTTTGTTCCCAGAATCTGTCCTGCGCCTTGAACACAGAAGCATCATTCTTGACAGACTCCAGCCTCTGTAGTTAGCCTTCAATTTGAACTCAAGAAAATTCATGAATTTATATGCAGATGCTTTCAGTAGGTTCAACATTACAGATAGCACATGTCTGTTCAGCCATAAAGAGCTGAAGCAAAAAAAAAAGCACAAGGGATTCTAAGAAGAATGTTGGTTTGAATAGTTCATCCTGGACACTTCAACTCCTAACTCCTATCTCTTCCTTTATCGCCAACAGTGGCTGCAAACAGTAGCAGGCAGGCAAGGCCAAGGACACACAAGTGAGGCCCCAGCTTCATGAAAAAGAGATGGTAGAGGAATTTCTCCCCAGGGAGTCAGACAAGAGCTCTTTAGGAGAAGGGTTGGGTCCTAGAGACCCCCGCGGCCCCACCCAGTGAAAGGGCAGTGTTAGCCCCCTTACCTGTATTTTGCCTCTCTGCTCTTCAAAGAGCTGAGGAGGGGCAGAAAAAAAACGACCTGTATGTACTCTACTTCTGAGCCTGGGAAAGTGTGAAGAGACCAGGGATTAGAGAGGCTTCTCCAAAGCAAGTCCCTAGGAGGTTGACGAGCGTCTTTTGCTAGAGGAGGGAACAGAGTTCAGCCACCACAAGTCCTCTGAGATGGTGTGTCCCAGAAGCTAGAGCTGAGACGTCAGGAGCTGACAAAATTACAAATCATGTGCCAAAGGGAGAGAAAGAAGAAGACGTGCATTCAGAACTAGCGCCCACATGGAGAAGAAGGCAAACCGGAAAAGGAACAGTCCACCTCACCCCGCCTTCCCTCTGGCAATAACCATACTATTGTCTGTATCTGTAAGTCTTTCTTTTTTTCTTTGGGTTCGTTCTTTACCATTAATCCGCTGGCCATAGTTTTGTTTTATTTCAAGCTATCTCCTATTTAGTTCTATTTCATTTCCTCACAGTTTTATCAAGAAGAAAAATAAGTGTTGTTTAACATTTGTATAACTGCTTACTTTCTAAGGGCAAAACCCAGATTCTATCTTTATGTATTACACACAAAAAATTTAGGTAATTTTACTACAGAGGTAAATATAAAAACAAAAAGCTTTAAAGTCTTAAAAGAAAATATCAATATTTATTGGACCTGTGGATTTCACAGATTTCATAAAATCTATGACAACATCACAATAGTAAAACTTGAAAGATATTATTACATATTTTTTTAATTCCATGTCTGAAATCTCTTGAACAATTCAAAATAATAGAGAAAACTAAAGTTTTAAAAATTATAAAAATTTTAGCAGGTTTAAAGTAATATCCAGATTCTTACAAATAATTCGTATGGAAGTTATTGATAAGATCTTCATTTCAAAGGTCATTTGCCCAAGGACTTAAAGGTTTTACATAGGCAAAGAAGTATATACTTCAGGCGTTACAGATGGAAGGAATAACTTAAGAAAGCCATATAGCTGGAATGTTTGGAAGAATTTGAAAGGAGATTAAAGGTTGCCATTAAAAATGGAATAATTTTTAAGTAAATATGAATATATTAGTCAAATCATTAGAAAACTGGACCTGAGCATATTTTGACTTTCAAAACTTACCTAGTTCTGCAATGTTTTTATTTTTCCCATACTAGAGATTTGAATATTGCCCAGTAAAGCTGTCTGATTCCAAAGCCACACTTAACCAGTTTCTTACTGGCCTTCTCCTAAGAGCCATCCAAAATGCTGAAAAACAACCTCATTTGCCAGGCATCTAAACCTAAGTTAAAAATACACGTTAGGAGATTCTCCCTGCAGTAAATATTCTCTCTGGTATCAGAACTGGAGGAGAGCATTTCCCAAATAATTATCTTGATGAGATAAATATTAATGATATAGATTTTCATTTATTCTATTAAAAAAGAATAATGCTCTCTTGGGCTCAGAATTCACTGCCCCATCCATGAAGACACAAGGCAGTTTTACACCCAAGTGAAAGAAAAGTGGGAAAGGAAACAGAGCTTGAAAAGTTACATGACACAGATGCTGATTGTTCAGAAGCGCCCAGGGTCAACAGAACCTATTGGCCTGCAACAGCTGAAGACAGAGTGGTTTAATTTGTGGAAAACCATTACACTGTCCATACTGCACAAGCAAAAGTGACTGCCAACAATGGAAAACTCTGCAGGCCACAGGCCTAGCTGCTGTTCAGAATACAGGCTGTCACCTAATCAATGTGTATGACTCCAGGTCACCCATCAATCTTCCTAACCAGGCAAGCAGCCACATTATGAAAAGTAACATCTTAAAAATAAACACAGATGATGTATTTCATCTGTAGGCAGAAGTTGGCACCAAATATTTAACTCTACATCTTTAACATCTACATCTAACATCTACAGAGGGCTTTCTCCCCATGTTTGCTCCTCATGTTATAATAACAGAACATCATCTCAAAAGTGCAAAATCTATTCAAGCTTATCTTATCCTGGGAAGCACTCCCTCTTATTCCCTCACAATGAATTTAACGTTCATAATAAAGAACATTTAATTATAGCAGCAGTACACATTTGGAATAGAAGTTTTCTATCTGCTGTTATTTTTATGACAAGCTAGAGCTTTTTGAAGATTTTTTTTTTCCAGAAGACTCAAGCAACTCCTCAAATGAGTTTGAATCTTCCATTTGGGAAAAGGCACTTAAAGGGGCTGGAGGGGAAAAACACTTATATAGTGGCTTCAGTTTACTTTGCCAGAGAATGATATGAACTATAGTATGTCAGAGAAAATAATGAGCTTCTAGGGCTTTCACCAAAACCTCATGAGCTTAAATCAGATCGTACTGTCTCCAGCCCACATCTGATTATTTCACTGGGTGTGTAAAAAATTGCTTAAAGACAAAGATACATGGTTTTGAGGTTTTAAAATCTTTATAAAACAGACACATACCATACAGATCTTGACAAGCCTCCCTGGATACCAAAGATGAGCTGTCAGGGAATACACAGATTCCATAGAAACAAATTCCAATTATCAATTTTACCACTAATATATCTAGCTTAGGAAAACATATTAACCCAATTCTGTGTTTAGCAGTTAAAAATTTTCCCCACCTGGGAGATTAAAAACTCCCAGAACTGGAAGTTTCTCATGAAAAGCAAAGTAATAATTTCCTGTAGTGCATTGTAAAAAATATTTAAGTGATTTTTTATCAGTCTCAAATGATTCTTTTTTATTCATTCTTTTTTTCCCCTGCCAGATGAAACATATTTTCAATTATATCAGCTTTCAAAACAATGTTTTGTAACAAAATAAACAAAAGAGAGAGAGAGAAAAAAAGACAATAACATCAATCAAACATACACATGAAAACATGGCCAGAGAGATCACTAACATTAAATCATCACTGTTACATTTCAATATTAAATTTTAGGTCTTAACTGTCACTATGATCAATCAGCTGAAAAAACACTAACACTGAGATATTTTCAGTTACTGTGAAATGTGGGTTTTTATTTTCTATGTTCTTAAACTTCAACATGAGAAATAAAAAAGAACAGAACATACTTTTAAAACACCCTGCTTTAAGGAAAACAAAGTTACTCAAATGTCAGTTATAAATTTTTGTTTCAGGAGAAGGTGTTACCTGCACCTAGAATTAAAAACAATTCTAGAAATTAAAACAATTCTGTACTGTAAAACAAGACCCTCCTAAAAGGTCCATAGGCAGCAGGCAGAGATTCCCAAAAACACCTGTAAAGAGTGTAGCTTGGACTATCTAGGATCTCCAAGAAGAGCATCAGATACAAAGTGAACCCTTTCATTGAGGAGAATTTGCTTAACAATCAAGAATCTTAAAATAGTATGCGGCTACCCAGGGCCAGTTACATAATTTGCTGGGCTCAATGCAAAATAAAAAATGTGAAGTCCCTGTTCAAAAATCAGGGGGAAGAAAGATGTTTTCTTTTTTTCTCTCTCTCATCCTATCCTTTTTTGTTTGTTTATTTGTTTTTAAAATATATTTTTACTGATTTCAGAGAGAGGGGAAAGGAGAGGGAGAGAGAGATAGAAACATCAATGATCAAGAGAGTCATTGATCGGCTGCCTCCTGCACGCCCCTTGCTGGGGATGGAGCCCGCAACCCGGGCATGTGCCCTGACCGGGAATCGAACCACAATCTCCTGGATCCTAGGTCGATGCTCAACTGCTGAGCCACACCCCCAGGCCTGTGTTGGTTTTTACTTGCTTTTTGAAGTTACATTCCTTTCCCCATGAGGATACACCCAGGACTTCCACAAGAGCACAGGACCCTGGTGGAAGCTCACAAGGCCATGTGACCCATCACTATCCTCTCCCTGCCTGCTCCCAGCCTCCTCCAGGGGTGGAGGGTAGCATCAGTCCCCGGGCAGGCGCAGTGAGCAGGGGGCTGAGAACCCTGTGATGGGAAATTGAGGTAACGGGAGGCTGGACCCTGCATGAGCTGAGAGTACAATTCCCCATCACCATTGACTCCTGGAACTTCATGTAAAAAGCACAGATCCAAAAATAAAATTATTAAGAATAATTATAGTAACCAAGGGCATTAAATCCTAAACCCCTTCTGAGAGTGTGACCTTATGCAACTGTTCCTAGTCCCAAGAAGCCAGCCTTGTGTCCAGCCCTAGATCAAAGTTTCTCAGCCTCAGCACTATTGACATTTGGGGCCAGGTAATTATTTTTGAGGGGAGGGAGGGGGCAGGGTATCCTATGTATTTTAGGATGTTTAGCAGCAGCATCCCTGGTGTCTACCCACTAGGTACTTTGCCCAGTCTGACAATAATATCTCCAAACATTGCCCAAACTCCCCTTCTAACATTCCTCTAATAATTTTCAGAGAAGGGAGAGATTCCAAGACTATGATTAACCTTATGATAATCCTTTATCTGTTACCAGGCATCAGAAGGTGAGTTTTATAACAGCCTTTTGGTGCTCAGGGCTGACTCTCCACCAGGCTATCTTCTGCCTGGAGCACATAGCAGGGGACCGACTCAGCCTTGTGGGAGTGCTTAGGAGATAGGCTCAAAGGCCACATTAAATATTCTTCAAACAGAAGGCATGGAGACTAGTCTTAGTCATCTCCTTATTTCCTCTGAGACAAATAAATCAAACAATTTCCCCCCAAATTGTAAGTCTCTTGGGAATGGCTGCTTGGACTACGAAGGCTCTGTAGAGATGGAAGCAGTAAAAAGAGATCAAGCAGCTTTGGTGACATTATGCAGGGCACACAGGACCAGATGGAAAATGTTTTCCTCTCTCAATTTCTGTGACTGCCATATTAACGTTAGACTATTATATCTTCACATGTTTATTTTTATTGCATATTCCTAACGTTAAGTATCAGAATCCCAGTACAATAGTTGGCTTAATATGGTTATTTAGCAGCTTCTTTACCGTCTTGACTCCCCAAGACCTTCCCAATTTCCCAATTCCCCTTCCTTTTCTCACTGCCTACATCCCTGCCTTCTACCAAGCCTAAAGACTCTCTTCACATCATGGCTTCAGCAACTCTTCCCCCTCGAAGGCCAAATCAGGTCTTGTTACCTGATGAAGGGGGAATGTGAGCAAATGGGCAAATACAACAAAGTCCACCAAGCTACCTACCATTCCAGTCTCACATCACCCCGCTTCCCTACACAAGCTCTTGAGGCTGATGAAGATGTACTGCCTCAGACACAACTGCTTACTGCTACGCCAGTTGAACTTTTCTTATGCCTTCGGATCTAGGTCACATGCAGCTTCCCCTGTGAACTTTCTCTGGCCATTCCATGCAACAAAAATCACGGGCTTTCCCAATTTCATGAACATGCATTGTTTGCAGAGCATTTGAGGCATACTGCCCGGCACCTAGCAGTCAGTCGGTGACCATCTATGGAGAAAAAAAATCACCTCACATTTTAAGTCATCGTTACGTGTTACAATGTTGTTGTTTTTCTGTGGATCTGGTTTTGTTGTTGTTGTCTGTCATTCTTTCCAACTATATCAGAACCCTTGAGGGCAGAAGTCATTCTACCGTTGCTAAATGAACGAATAAATTCATGCAGAATTAGTCAATACTTTGATTCTATCTCTCTTAGTTGATTCCCTTCTCAAACCGAAGCAGTCATTGCCAAGAAGGTTTTACCCTCTATTCCTATAATCTGTACTGGTCCCAAAATTCAGGTCTTCCCAAGCTCTCTAGGTGTTTCTTCTAGTCAAAGAAGGAATTGAGAAATTGACATTTTTCTCACTGGTCCTGCCAAATTATTTACTATTAATCAGTTCTTGGACTTTGTTATATTGGCTAAACAGTTATCTCACTGGGGGCTTTTTTCTGTGCTATAGTACAAAAAGCACACAGCAGGCACTAAATATTGTGATGATTATGATAACAAGAAGAGTATAGTCCCTCCTACTTTTGCAACAAAATTAGAAGCATAAAAAGAAATGTGTGCGTCCAGCTAGAAGTAAACTGAGAATATTTTTTTGTTATAGGTATTCAGGTAAATCTGAATTTCATAAATGACCTTACAAAAGCCTGGATAAATCAGACATCATTTGTGGTCTGATGTAATCAATTGTCTCTTTACACTGAGACTAGAACAGCATTATAAGATTAATCAGCTGAGTTTATAAAATTATAAAAAAACAAGTAAACGAAAATGATAAACAGTTGTGTTTTGAGACTAGCAAAACAGTGAAGGAGCAGTAAGCCTATGTGGTGCTAATTAAAACCCATATTTTATTGAAGCATGTGTAATCTCTGCAAATCAAATACTAATTTAGCTCTCAAAGGAAATGTTCAACAGATATAATCAAACCTGGCCAGGAGGAGAAAGTTACAGTTAATATAGGCCAGTTTTAATTATGACTATATTTTGATTCCTGGAACACTTGTTGATGAATGTTCTACCTTTCCTAGCTGCAGAATTATAAGATAGGTAAAATATGCAATGATGAGATATGTAAAGTACATTGTGTGATTCTAGCAATTTTACAGCTTTGTCTGACTATTCCAGGGATTAATAGTAGAATATTGACATCACAGGACCAAATGTTAAACATAACTTTTAAATGAAATAAATTTCTATAGTTGAGATCTACTAAATGAGACCCCAAAAACTGGGAGAAAAATTTTGTGATGCTTGTTTATTTTTATTTTAACAAAAAGAGCTCATTAAAAATAAATAATGGGGTTTTTAAAAAATTTGAACATGTAGTTAAATATCCTTAAGTAATGTGGATATATCAACGAAGAAAAATTAGAGAAAAGGGAAATGATGCAGCAAAAGTGACCAACCAGCAGGGATTATTATGTGTTGATGAAAAACAGAAAGATGGGCTTGGAGAAGAGAGGTCATGACATATTTTATCCAGAACAGATGGATCAGGGAGAATCCACCTGTGCCAGCAGCTCCAGAGAAAACTGATACCTCAGTAGATTTTAGAGATAACGTGTTTTATATTTCCAAGTGCAAAGGCACTCAGCAGGAGACAATTGCCACCAATTTATTGCAATCAGTGTCACATTTCAGCATGACTGAAATCTGCCCAACATGCAGACCTAAAATTTGTAAATAATCTATTTCAAGGTTATATAGGGGTAATAAGCAGCATGAAGACCACAGAATTGTTGGAAACTCATTGAACAAGTAGATTTGAAAAAGCCAAATATCATGCAGAAATACCAGAGAAGAAAGCCCATTTTCAATCCTGAAATAGATTTCCTCCTTCTCGCCTTCTCGCTCTGTCTCCCATGTTCGAGAAAGAATGTTCTTCAAGGTGCTTGCCAAAGTTTAGACTTTAATGAATGCAGAGCGGCCAGGCTTGAAAACAACGTCCTGGATGTGTTCCTGGAGGCCTAGTGTGTTCTAATCATATGAGTGGCAGCCAGAAACTTTGGGTTTAGCTTCTGTTTTGACAAAAACTCACCAATGTTCATGACCTCTTTGCCACCCTGCCTTCAATTCTACATGTAAAAATACCATCATTGACACTATTAGCACAAAAATCACCATTATGCATGAGTAATACATCAGGAGACATTCAAGTAACCAGACAAAAATTACTTTTTGGACTGCAAACTTTTCGATCGTATCTTGGGGACAAACTGCACATGTGAAAATGTGACTTCTTCTGTGACACTTGGCATGTGATAACAGCTTTTGTTTAGTCTTCCCTTCTTCCTGCCACAAGAACAAACTGCACTCAGAGTGACTCAGATAAGTGGCATTAATTCACTCACCCAAACATGCTCTTTGATAAATGACGGACTCAATTTTTATTTCAGCATTTGAAAGTTTTAGAAAGGTGCTTAATATGATTGATAGAAATTCATTCTCCCTCTCTCTCTCTTTGTTTTTAAGTAATCAGCAATTTCCATATTATATAAACATCAGAATTGGTCATTCTTAAAGTGAATAAATGTTTTCCTATTCTTAAAACTGCATATTCAGAAAAACTGTTTATGTAATTTTCTCTGTAATTCATTAAAATAGTTCTGTATTCTTAAACATTGGTATATTATTATTATCATTTATTAACATAATGCCCACATTGCTCCATTATTAAGATCTTTAAAAATAAAGTTTACTTTAGATTAAGATAGAAAATCTTTTTATTATTTATTTTTATTAAAGCAAGCTAAAATATAATGTTCTTTAGAGCAAATAAATATGAAAGAAAGAGAGAGAGAAGGAAGCACTTCTATGTCATCATGTGGAAATAAGATAAAGATTGCCTTTTTAGAATTTCCAAAAAGTGTGGCCTACCAAAGTCAACTCAGAGATTCTAAGATGAGAATTTCTGATTGCCTGACCCTTGAGGGGCATGATGATCCCCAGTCTTACCAGGTTCCCAGTGTCCTACTATCAACCCCTCAATAACCTCTCCCCTTTGTCTGACACCATAACTCTGAAAGAAAGTGTGTTGTATAAATACCAGTGATGCTAGATTAGGTAGCCTATACTAGGACAAATGAGACCCTTTGCCAAGTATTATTACCACATCATCACCAAAAAAATCAACACAGAAAGTTCCAGCATTGCCAGACCCTGGCCCCTGACAGTGAAAAACACATACAAGCATCACACTTGCAGGATGCAACACTCATGAACAATTAGTGCTCAAATGGGAAATTTTGTTCAAAGTGTTAATAAGTACTCTGTTTCATATATGAGTATTTGGAAAATAAAATAATATTTTAGATTACAAATAAATATAAGTATAAAATAAATGCGTACTCACTGTCTATAACCATGACCCTAGCTATCAGTAGGTATAAGTCTCCTTTCTTTATGTGAATGCTTCTAGGTTACATGAATTAGGGTCTAATCCTCAGAGCTGGGGCTAACAGTAAGCTCAGGCGTGTTCACCATTCTTAGGATGAATCAGACAAGAACAACTGATGGAGGCAAATACTGAGGATCAGACTGAGTCATAAATGCAGGCAGCCTTTATTTCAAACATTATACAATATTTATTTTAAAACTAAGGTGCAAAACAGAGTCCAAGATGGACAATTCAGGTGGCCTAGGCTATAAACTCATTGACTGATTCAGCAAATGTATAATTTTCTGTTTGTGAGCTCCAAAGCCCCAATGAATTCAAATTCTCTTAGTCAAATTAAAAACGAGTTTGAGAAAGGCTAGATGAAATGTTAGTTCTGAAATTGGGGGCTCTTATCAACTTCTAGTCTTTAATTTCTCTGATTATAAGTTTCATATAATTATTATGTTCACTATGGGAGCAGGAGACTATGTTTACTTTCTCAGACAAGTCTAGCCAGTGGCCTGCTACACCTATGCAGGAGTACCCAAATAATAATACTCCCCAAGTTATAAATGGTTCAATTGTTGTTCACTTATTTAAGCATCCATTTAGCTAATCTATGTAAATGATAATTATGTAAGAGATTTTGAGTTAATAAGCTCTGACAGTCCATTGCACATGATCATTATATTCATTTGATAAAACTATCTGTACTACCTCTAAAAAACAAAAGTTTTTTAAATCCTTTTGTTACCTGAATAAAACACCTTACTCATCCTTTGTTTATATGACTGACAATTTAGTATAAATGAGGATGTAGAGAGAATCTATAAACTCTGCCCCTGTTGTGAGATCAGACTTGTGATGGATACAGAAAGTGGACGCTCTAATTAGAACAAACTTTATATTTTTTAAATTGTTAGATCTGTTCATTTAACACCATGTAGATCCAAATTCACTGAAACCATTGACCTTTTACTGAGTATGCTGAAACCCACAGAACTACCTCACAGAGTCTACTTTCACTTTCTTCTGTTCTTGAGTTGTTACCCCAGCATCCTTCCAGTTAAACCTTGAGAACTTTGGACTTACAGACTTCCTAATACCTAAAATGTGGAAGAAGAAATTCCAAATGAATTCCCCAGCCAGGATTAATTTTGGGGGGCTATCAATAGTGTGTGAGCTGTATTAAAATTCTTCACAATAAAAGAGAGTTACCAAAAGCTCTCCTGGGTAAGAAGTCCAGAAAAAATCACACTTTCTCCAATCAATGACAGCACATTAAAGAGTTATCGATTAATGAAATAATTGCCATCAGCCTCTGTTACATCATAATGATATGTAAGAAATAAGGAAACATAGATATGTAGACTTTGTTTTACTTTGAATAATTGACCTAAAATGGATCAGTACACTGTATACCAAATCAGGACAATTAAACCATTTGCTGGAGAGCAAGTGTTTTTAGTACTAGACTTGCGTGTTATGATCTTTTACTGATGCAATGTAAATACTGCCTTCATATGCCTTTTGGAGTTGAATTAATTTGAAATTATCCTCCTCTAATTTCAGCTGTCCATAAAATGGTGAGTAAAGATATGAAATACATGAAAGGCTTCAGTATTTAAATGGTATAATTGTCTTCTCTAGGGCTGGGGACAAACTTGACTCTCAACTCTTTATGATACTAGAAGCCTCGGGAAGATGAGTATGACCCAGTTCTTTGACGGGAGTAGAATGTATCAAACTTCCTTGAAGAATGTCAGGCACACAGAGGAAGCACCAACTCTAAAAATATCAGCTAGCACCAACTGTAAGTTATTAACCTCACTGGGGGTCAGAATCATCTCAGGATTCATTTTAAAAGTCCCCATGCTAATGAGTCAAGATGGTTATGATAATACAAGGGCACCACAGGCAAACAAAAGAAAGTCTTAGGATAATATGACGATTGCTGTTTCTGTGGATAAGTTTATCTGAGGGTCATCCTCAAATTTATAAATACTAATCATTTTTAAGATCTACATCAGGTGTTTTTACAAGTGTCACTGACAATTCACTTAATCTGTGTTCATCAGCTGCATTCTAAATGAACCGGGACAATGATAAAGGTGCAAGTAGCTGCCACAATTTCTTATTAATTAGTGTGCACACATGTGGTTCATTAAAGGTACATTCAGGGGCTCTTTGGATTTCTCGGGAGGTAGGATATATTTAATAGGGAAATACGGCCAAGAGTTTTTTGGCAATTAACTATTGCGCCACACAGATATTTGTGCCACAGAAGAAGATAAAACAATGGAGGAGCTTACAAAAAGCTGACCTCAACTGAGGAGACAGATTACATCAGCAAACACAGAAAGAAAGTAGCTAGGGGAAGGATCAAGCCTTCTGGACTTGCTCCAAGGAAAAATGAAGATTTGCTGCTGGAAATTAATGAATTTATCAATAGTTAAGAGCAGACTAATAAATAGACCAAGAACCGATTCTTTGTAGAGAAAGTGCATTCTAGGTAAGTCATTAGTTCCCTACTCAAAAAAAAAAAAAGTGAAAGCTAAAAAGCAATATATAAAATTAGAATGTGGAAATAACCAAGGGCATAGGAATTAAAATAATTATGTGATTACTTTCTTTTTATGTATACAAAAAATTGAAAATCTGACAAATATATTTTTTCTGTGAAAATGTAAATATGCTCAGGGCCTTAGGAAAATTCTCAGTGAGCTATTATCTCCAAACATACACCAGGCAATTGTACAGAGTAAGTCTTTCAAATGATTGTGAAAAGAAAGAAGAAAATCCCCCTTTCTTGTTTTACTTGTAAACTGTCTGGGTTCAAAACCTACCTTCAACGAACTTTATTGGAGTTACTTAACCTCTCTGTGCCTCTATTTTATAATTTAAAACATGAAGATTCTGATAGTATTTGCCTCATAAGTCTATCGTGAGGACTAAATAAATAAATATTTGTAAAGAATTTGGGACAGTGCTTTGTGCAGAGTGCCATATAAGTTTTTGTTAAATTCAATAACAAAATACTTAACAAATGCAACAATTGTTTAGAACCATATATAAATCTTATTTACAAATATTAATGTAAATGTCATAAACATTAGCAAAACTATTTCATCAAAGCAGTAAACAAAAATACACAATGAGAAAGAGAGCATAAACCAAGAATGCAGTGGTAATAGTCTAGAAATACAATTTACTAAATTTAAATGCTAAATCACATAATCATTACTATGGATGTTAAATAAAGCAGTTAATTTAAAGTTTCATATTTATTTTAGCTGAAAATTTCTAATAAACTATGAAGAATAGACCCAATCATATGTATATAAATCTAGCGTCACTTTTAAGGATCAAACAATAAAAGTAAAATTATGAACAAGAGGCATTGTCTAATTTATCATAATTCTAGAGATGCTAGTTGATACACTTAGAATTAAGGAAAAACAACAAGTATATAAAACTTTGACATGGTTATACATAATTATCATAATTTAGAAATGATATCATTGTATAAAAATTCCCAATAGAATCAACTAGAAAAATTATTACCAAAAAGAACAAGCAGGCCACAAATACAGTGGGGAGAAAGACATGTAATTGTCTTCATTGGTTTAAGCTGCTGATGGAACAACAGCTGGAATGGGTAGTTTAGGCAAAGTGACTCCAATGGTGTCTCTTTGTTTATTTCCAAAGCCACGTTCTGCTGGTGAACTTCTCTAAAACTCTTGACCAGAGCAAATAGGAAGCAAAAAATGGTGGAGCAGGAAATCTAGACTGCCCTTCCAATTTTGCAAACTAGTTATTTGACTATAGAGAAGTTAGAAACTGAACCTCTCCAGGATTCAGTATTCCATCTGAAGGTTAGGAAGTAGAGGCATGATGCTCTCAGTTCTTACCTCCCATTTTATACAGACACAGGAGAGAGAAGGTTCCAAAGCTCAGGAAACCTCTCCAGTAAACAATAGAAGTCTATTGTAGAAATAATCTCCCTAAGGTCTTCACTAAGGAAAATATGAGGATATAAAGTAAAGTGATTTGTTGAAGTTAAAATAGTAAAAGGATGTTCATTATACTCATAATTTTTGTTTACATTCGAAATGTTTCATTAGATCTTATAAGTGTTATCACAAAATAATAATGATAATAATGATAACAACAAAAGAGGGTGGGGGAAAGCATTTGGAAGTAAAGGATATGTTCACGGCATAGATCGTGCTGTTTTCCCAGACTTATCTTCACACTTATCTCCAGATTCATCTAGTTAAATACATTAAATATGTGGGGATTTTTATATGTCAATCATAGCTCAAAAATGGTTTAAAATGTTTCATTATAAAAAAAATTTAAAACCAAAATGATGTCAAAAATATTTCCCTCTATAATTACCACTTACACAAGAGGAAGATTTAAACAATTTGAAAAGGAACAAGAGAAAATATAAAATACTGTATTTAATTAAATTTTTTAAAAATAGCACTACAACAGCTAATACTTTTAAAGACATTCCAAAAAAAAGACTCTCTGGAAATAGACATTTTTAACAGGAGAACTCCCTTTGAACTGAAAAAAACTAATTTATGAAGAATTAATCCTTTGTAAAAATCAAATTGTTCTACATTTTAAAGTACCCAGAGCAAATATAGAAGAAATAATATATTCCTTATGGTTCCTTTAATGTTAATAACCATATTTTAAAGAAAAGTAAGACCAAAAAAGCTATTTTGGTTCAATCATAATCAGGATAAGTTCTAATATTGTGAATGTCATGCCTGAAAATGGAGTTTTTGCTACCATGGATTATTTTCCAATTTTAAACGAAGCCTGGAATCATAAGATAACTTTTGGATGTGCATTTGAATTTTTATATTTTTAAAAAAGAATACATATACAGGAAAAATGATAAGATTTTTTCTTTTTTTCTTTCTCCTATATTTTTAGGTATTTGTACATAAAGTATATCAAAAGCATTCCTCAATCTCATATTCAAAAGAAATAAAGCAGCAAACATTTGTTGAGTATTTGCTATACTTCCCAAGTCATGTAAGAATCTATGGAAACTAAAAAGAATAAGAAATGGTTTCTCTCTCGAGAAGCTTACGACCCTGTTGGAGTGAACAGCACAACCATAGCTGAAACAACCTGAGAACAGCTGTGGATTTAGAGAACAGAAGTGGTAAGGAAAGCTGGTGAGAGAACAGTGAGGGATTATGGAAGATGTAAGACTTGAGCTAGTCCTGGAACAATATGCAGGGGAATTTCAGAAGGTAAAAGAGAAAAGGAGGGAGGGAGATGACATTTAGATTGATGGCAAAGAGCCTGATTTTTGCAGCGTACTATGGAAATTATGGCATCTGGAGTCTAGAATGTTTTAATGCTAAATGAGATATTATAACAAGATTCGGTTCATATTCGGTTTTTAATTTAAAAGAATGTTATGGGCGAAGTTAGAAATTAAACATGGGATTGAGCATGATGCAGGAGATACAGGAAATTTCTGCAAGTTGTTGAGCAGTGAAGTAATATGAGGGAGATGTAATTCTTAGATTGATAATTCTCATCCAATTGGATTTAAAGAAAGAAAATTGTAAGGTCAGAGAGGTCTACCAGAAATCCATTGTAGCACTCCGTATATTAGAGGTTACAGTGATTTTGAAATGTACCCAGAATTTAATACCCCTTCCTTCAAGAGGCGGAGCCTAATTCCCCTCTTGTGGAGCCAGATAGCCTTAATGACTCTCTGAATGTATTCTAACCCACAGAATAAAGTAAAAGTGGCGGTATATCACTTCTGAGACTACATCATAAAAAGACATTGTGAATTCTTCCTTGCTTTCTCTCTCAGAATAGCTGCCCTGTCAGGAGCACCCCTGGGGAGGGGCTCATGTGAGGAGAAATTGAGGCCACCAGCCAAAAGCCAGCTGGAAATGGAAGCCTCTGTCCAGCAGCTACGTGAGCCTTCGTGGAGCACATTCTCCAACCCCAGTCAAGCCTTTAGATGACTATAGATCTTGCCAGTATCCTGACTACAGCCTCATGAATGGCTCTGAACCAGAACCAGGTTCCTGACTCTTGAAATTGTGTGAGATAATGATTGTTCTTTTAAACAACTAAGTTTTGGGGTAATTTGTTATACCATAATAGAAACTGATGACAGAATGAGAGTCTAAAAGTGCTAACAATAAATTGATTGGTTTTCTATTATTGATTCATTTGTTTACTAATTTTTATTTTTATTTATTTACTTTTTTAGGTAGAAAGAATGTATGTATAGCATGCAACAGGTTGACTATTTTGAGTAAAAATAAAAAATCTCAAATGATTGCTATAACGCAGTAGCTTTGGTACGGTTGTTGGTGGAAGGGACTCTCATTTTGACCTAAAGAGCATATGGGTAAGATCATCACCCTCTGGAATCTGATCATAGTTTTGACATTTCAAGATGCAAAGAGATCAGGCCCTGAAAAACAAAATCAGAAGACCAATGTATGCTCCAGAAAAAGAAAAAAGAAACCTAACTACAGTAGAGGAAACACTAGTACGAAAGTATATAACCTCGTCCTTACTCTGAGGTACCAGTTCAAAATTACAGTGCATGGCTGATCAATTGATAATTGATGCAACTTTGGCAATTATCAATGTAAATTAGGACTAAAATAAATATATCTGATCTAAGTGGTGATAGAAACTGAAATTTCAAAATAGAGAGTCTGCTTTGTGTGACCTCTACTTTGTATTTAATAGCTAAAGTCTTTTTGACTTGAGGAGTGTTGAATAAATACTTATAATCATGCATGCAAATTTCTTAGTTGACGTACCCCACAGTATACAGCTCATTTATACTGATTATCTGTCCTGCAGTTTGCTTCCTGATGATTAACTCTGTCTTCATCCTATTAGTAAGTAGCCTCAAAAAACTAATAATAGGTAATTTTACCCCTAGAATTAGCAACATGCACTGAGTATGATATTTCTTATCCTGCCCCTATCAAAAAATGATGCTTTTTAATAACTTTTGTATGTGTGTATTCTACAAAATGGATTCAGTGGAATTAGGAAATATAGTGAATCAATAGTCTTTGACTAAAAGATCTAAGCTTTCTGCCTTAGTATCTACAATAACATAAAGATTCTACCTTGAGGAAATGAAAGAAGGGTGATAGTACTTACAGAAATAAAATAGTTCATTTTAGAGCCAGTTTTGACTAGAAGAAAAAGTTGAGCTATACTTGTGTTCTCCAAAGTAGTTCAGCATGTTAATAGAAGTTGTTCACATATAGATTCTGTCGTTAAAATGTTTGGGTAACAAAACTTGGCAAACACATTTTGGTATGTGACAGACTGGACGATCTCTATGTTAATTTTCATTGTTTGAAACGCATGATAAATTCATTTGAAGTCATATAGGTGGAAATAACAAAAGCAGAACACAAATTGAATCATGAATCCCTAACAATCAGTTTAAACAATACCACAAGACTGTGAAAAGTTGTAATTATTTTTACTGCACTCATTTAAGATGAGTAAAAAAAAACAAGATACTTTGTGAAATGAATCCATATGTCTCTCCCTACATTACCCTAATAAAATTGAATCCCAAAATAAAAATAACAGAAAGACATTATCTTATTGTTAATCCAATAATGTGCAAACAGCTTCCTTGTACCTAAACAAATACAACTTGTCTGGATTCTGATTTTTTTAATGATTCAATAAGGAGGAAAAAATTAGAGGGTTAATAAAGTCAGTAAGCAAATGTGAATCTTGCTATAATAGTCATTTCCCAGCATTCCCAAGATACAACAAGAAAGGCATTTTTTATATCTTCCATGGTAAATAATCTTGCTAATTAGCAAAGCAATACCCATCATTGCATGCAATGAACTAAAAAAAAAAAAAAAAAAAGATAATTGTAATTATAGCAAATGATTTAAAAAGGCCTTAGGATGAGAAGCATGCTCCCTGGTGATTTATATAATGGAATAATGTGTCTATAAAATTTTCTACTCACTAAATGTCCAACCATCTGCATTCTATTTAAAATAAATTCAAAAGCATATTCAGAATACACTCTAGAAGATCTGAAGGTAGGGTTGAAGGTCTACTTTCCATCACCAGTGCAGGCCATGTACTAGCCATCACCTCCCGCAGTCACTGTTTTTGGCTGTGTATTACAAGAACTTTTAAGATCTACCCTCTCAGCAACTTTCCTATAGACAACACAGTATTATTAACTATAGTAACCCTGTTGTTCATTATATCCCTAGGACCTGCTTATTTTGTATTTAGAAGTTTTCTCTAATTCTTATTACTTCTTTTGCTTACTTTGGATTTAATGTGCTCTTCTTTTTTTAGTTTTCTAAGGTAGAAAGTTAGATGATTGATTTTGAATCCTCAGTTACTTTTAAAATATTAAGCAATAAATCTCCCCAAAATTAATCTTTATGTGATCACTGGAACTGGCAAGTGTTGTAGGTCTTGCTTAAATAGTAAATAAACAAGCACAAGGAATTTAAGGTTTATGTAGCATATCCCAGAATTTTGAGGGGCATGTGGATAAATTGGAGTCTTCAGAGTTTTTCCCAGGATTTTGCACTGGTAAAATTTCACTGGAAATAAGATCTGTCTCAATAAAACTGAACAAACTACAAAAATTTTTGGAGGGAATCCTACTTTACTATTTTAGAGTATTACTGCCCCTTCATCATTACAGTGGTGAACAGTTAGGAAGCAATAACAATAAGTTTTTAAATTACAATAACTAAAAAAAAAAAGATTCTAAAAAAAAAAGGTTGTCATTTTTCCAAGTTTTTATAAAAAGTTTTCAACATCTTTACCCTGTGAAAATTGAGGGCATACTATAGCATGCAATACTCTGAGTTCATTTTACCCTTGGTAATACATTTAGTTCTACTATAATTTGAGGTAGTACATTTTAAAAAGCTAAAATTGTGAAGAAATACATAAATACTTCAATATATATGGTGTTGTAGCTTCAAAAATGCCTGAAGTTTACTTGTAACAGTGAGCATAAGAAGGTTTTCAGCTTGTGAGCCTTTGTGAAATGGTGGAAGTTAGCCTGCATTAGGAGAGAGAGTTGTAGTGTCTAATGCTAATGAGTGTCTCTCAGACATGTGGAAACAAGTATATGGCTGAGATGTGCATATGTATGTTTGGTGTACTCCTTCATAGCTCCATTCAGCTGAGTCCATTTTTCACATTACCTAGTGTTTCTTTTGGAGAAAATTGCACAAAGGCAAATGCAGAATTCATATTATGCTCCAATTATTTCTTACTGTATCAGTTGCTTTGCAGAATTCGGGTTATGCTCCAATTATTTCTTACTATATCAATTGCTTTGGAACAAATTTGTTTTCAAAACAAATATAGCAAAGCAATCTGTATAGTAAAACTTCTACATTAAAAAAAAATGATTGCATACCCACTGTAGATATACGATTTAGTTAGGAAACTGAGCAAATAAATCCATCCTTTATAGTGAGCAATTCAGGGTTCGTATGGGAAGTCATATGAAATTAAACAGTTAGGGTGGCAAAGATATGTGATGGATCTGTTGGGGAAACTGAAAATGTGCTGCATGCGAGAGCAGCCACAGCATTTGTAAGTCTCAGAAGAAAACACACTTTCCCTAATCAGTGTACAATACAACCATTCTTGTATTCCACAAAGTTAGAAATACAAACGTGTGTAATAACACTCTATACCTCATTAACAGTGACTTTTTGTAAAAAAGGAAGGAAAGTGAAAAGGAGGAAGGGCTGGAATAGAAAAAGTTTTGTTTATTCACGAAAGGCAGTTTAAATTGAATATTTTTACTAGACAGGAAAAATCTATGGAAGAATAGTAGTGAGGGAGAACTAGCTCCATCTGATATTAAAATATATTATGAAATAGCAGTATAAAAACTATCAGTACTGGAGAAGTAATAGATATAAAATAACAGAACAAAATTAAAAGCCCAGAAATGTATAAAATTTGATGAATTTTTTTTTCCAGTAGGAAGAAGAGTAATTAATTAATAAGTGCTACTGGGACTAATACATATCTATGTGGAAATCCCATTCCTAACTAACATACAAATGAAGACTGATAAACATAATTACATAAACATTTTAAAACTGGAATAATAACATACCATTTGCATGATGCAAATGTAAAGAAAATATTGGGGGAGATAATTTTCAGTGTTAGTTTTTAGAAGAAGCATGGGATTAGTTAACCACAATAAATAGTTTATATGAATAAATGAGAAATGACAAAAAAATAGGCAAGGACACAGAATGAGAAAAACATTGAAATTATGCTCAATCTCACTAACATTTAAAGAAATACAAACAAAAATAATAATAAACTCTGTTTTTCTGCCCAATACCTATGTAAAATGGAAAAGACTGATTGCACTTATTAATCATTTATCTTGAAAAAATGGCCATCCTTAAACTGTATTGATGGTGGGTAAATTGGTTGGTTTTTTTTAGATCATTTCAACATTTGTTATAACTGTAAATTTTCAGACAGATTCAACTTCTACTTCTATGTACCTATCCTGATGAAAGACTTGCACGTGTATATAAGAGTAGCGATATTCAACCTTTTTCACACTAAAATTCTGTGGCACACCAGTTGAAAATTGCTGACATAGAGGCATATAAAAACAAACAAACAAACACAACTGAAACATTTCTTGTAATATTGGAAACAAATCTCCATCACAATGGATATAGTTAAAGGGTACTCAGCATACTACAGAATATTGCCCAGAAATGAAACAAAGTATAGAGCTGCATGCGATGACCTTGGAATTCTCCAGGACACGTGAAGGAGAGGAAGTAGTGAAGTTGAACCCAGGATTGGGTGGGCTGTGGAGGTTGGGTTATTCCTTTTAGATCAACATTTCTCAATTGAGAGTCCACAAACTGGATAGAATCACATGGGATCTAAGGTAATACCCAGGAATCTGCATTTTGACAAACATGTTTTTCTTTTTTCAACTTCATTGAGTCATATTTTGCACATCATATAATGCACTCACTTCTAACGTACAATTCAATGATTTTTTAGAAATTTTATGTACCTGTGCCACCATCAACATGAATCAGTTTTGAAGAATTTGTATCATCCCAGTAAGATCCCTCACATCCTTTTACAGTTAATCCCCATTCCCACTCCATGCCCCAGACAATCATTCTACTATATGTCTCTGTGTGTGTGTGTTTTCTGGACAATTCATATAAATGGAGCCACACATCATGTTTCAAACTTTAACATGCATAAGGATCACCTGGAATCTTGTTAAAATGCAGATGGAGTAGGTCTGGAGTGAAGCTCTAAAATCAGCAGTTCTAACAAGTTCTCAGATGATGTTGATGCTGCTGGTCCATGGACCACATTTCCTGGAGCAGGGCCCTAGGAGACTTCTGTCTTAAGCACAGAAAATTTTGAGGACCACTACTGCATATCTGTCTGTACTTTTACACAATAAAAGTCTAACAATAAACATTTGTTTTCATCTTACATCTATTATTTTTTAAGAAGAAATCCTGGTAATAGGCTGTTTATAGCATAAATAATAGCAAGACTTTTAGTCCAATAACAATAACTGAAAACTTCATTAGGTTCCTGAAACCTTTGCAGCTTCTCTATGCTTAAGTGTCATATTTGTATTGTTTTTTTATTTTCTAGAGAGAGATTAGTCATAAAATAGGAGAATTATCTGGGGCAACAGAAAAATGGAGAGCCAGTCTCGTGGAGATGAGTCTAAGGAAATAGATAAGGAAAATATTTCAAAGGGAAAGTATGCCAAATAAAGCCCAGGGCTGTGGGAAAGTGCAGAGGTGGCTGACTGAGGGAAGACAGAGGTAGGATTCAGGCTGTTCCCAACGCTTGATACTGCACACAGGTGACAAAAGGTGCTTATTTGCATCCTCTTGGCAAGTTTAGTTTTAATGCCTGCCCTTAAGTTGTTTCTCCAACCCTTTTAGCAGTTGGGCCCATTTATTTATGCTTTCAGATTGATATTTTCTATGTGTTGTATAACCTAAACTCCCGCGACAGCATTTTTCTAATATTATGCACATCTGCTTGGGGCCTGAGGAGTGCATCACTAGGTGTATTAGCATTGTTTCTCCCTGGGCAATATGCTATTGTGAACACAGATGAAGAACAGTAGAGATGTCCAGAACACTGTTATCTTTCTTGTGAACTCTTGGTTGAGTACATCTAAATTATATATCATTTCAATCTAAGCCAATCAATTTTATTAAAAGTGTACTTACCATACTTCATTGTTCATCTCCCCCTTATTTTCAGTACTACCAACTATAAGTTTCTGTATGGGGGGGGGGGGAGCTATAGTTTGGGTAATCCACAGTAATAGGTCAAAATATTTGCTTTTAAAATGCTTTGTAAAATTTTGTAGTTTTTGTTTGTTTGAGTTTCTGAACTCCAGAAGTTAGGTTCCAAACAGGGAGGGATACTGGGGCAATAAGAGGTATCTGAAAAATACTAGAAAGAAAGAAATATAAAATTTTTTCCATTGATTTCTACATCCTCAAAAGAGTGTACCTTTTCTCACACCAACCATTGTTCATTTTATAAAATAATAAAACATGTTCTGACCTAAAATTTTACAATGCAAGGAATTTGCCATTTCTCTCTAATGACTGAATGGGTGTTTGAATTTTTGTCTTTGGAAAATGATTATATCTTTGACTGATAAAAGAATAGTACAGCATATTATCATTTATACAAATTTACCTAAGAAAACAATCTTGAAGTAGAAAAAGTTTACATTTGAAGATGCTCACATTATTATTTATAAAAGAAAATACTAAAAATAATCTAAATGCTGGGTAATATGGAAATGGTTATGTAATTGTGATATATTTGCTTTATTAATTAGCCTAAACTTAGGTTTTTATGGTGAATTTCAATATGCATTTTCTACAATGACTTTACGTAATTGAGTCACGTATTTAACAAATGTCTTTAGTATATACTAGGCATCATAAAATAAAAATAGTATTTATGTGATGATAAATTTTAAAAAGCAGCATGCAAAATTATAAATTATATGTTATTGAAACCACAACAAAATATATGAAAATAAAAAGATCAGAATAGTTAGTAACTGTGAACAATGAATCCTTTTCTTCCAATTTTCAGTATTTTTATAATTTACATACTGATTTTTACAAAGGCAATTTTAAAAATTTAAGAAATAAGTAGAGCTTGAAAACTATGACTTATAAAATTTTGTGACAAAAGTATTAAAATATACTTTCTAGGCTTTTACAGATATATAAAAAATGTACTGTCTTTTCCAGTTATCTATTCTCTTTATGCATAACAGAGCTTGTCTACTCTAGTTATTTTCTATTTCAATATCAATAATAACTAGGCCAGAGGGCTCTCAGTCTTTGAAAATGTACTGTATAGCAGATTAGTTACAGGGTATCGGTAAATCGGATCTAAACCCAAGGCATTTCTCACAACATGGCTTGATGTTGTTTTTCAGACTCTTGCTTGTAACTTCAGTAGCAGCACAAGCAGAAAGCTAGCTTAGCCCCCAGAAAAAAAGCCTTATCAACTGATATAATTTTTATGTCCAAAGTAAAATATTTCAGGTGTTGACCCACTGGCTCACTGTATTAATTCCAAACCAATTGACGTTCCTATATAGTTACACACATAAATTCCTCTCAGCCAGATTCCTAAAGCTTTCACAGAATATATCTGAATTCTGTGGCCACAAGACAGTGATAGGCAAAAGAGTGCACTGAGGAGCAATTAATTAATCAGAAAGGTATATTTTCTACAAAATATTCTCCTTTTGTCTTGGAAGCTGTGAAGACCATTTGTAATGGTTAATTTTACATGTCAACTTGGCTAGGCTAGAGTGACCTCATATTCAGTCAAACACCATTCCACATATTCCTATGAAGGTGGGGATGGAAATAACATTTAAATAAGTAAACTCTGAGTAGAGCAGATTGTCCTCCATAATGTGAGTGGGCCTCATGCAATCAGTTGAAGGACTTGAGAGAAAGACCCATCTCCTCTGAAAGGAGACTTCTGTCAACAGACTGCCTTTGGATGAACTGCAGCTCTTCCCTGCTTCTCTAGCCTGCTGGTAGTATACTGTGAATAGTCTCCACAATCTCCCCCACTCCCTCTTTCTCTCTTTCTCTACACACACACACACACACACATGCCTGTGCACACTCACATATGCTCTGGAAAGCCCTGAACAATATATCATCTTAAATTGTCTCTTTATCACATCAGCTATTATCAATACCAAGTGTACTGGCCTCCTTCACTAATTACAGAGAATTGCCTGTGGAATACAAAACAATTAGCCATATTATAAATTTATAGGAAATTTTCTTGTAATTCAGCTAGGGAATCAGGCCCAGCCCAGGTGTCTTCCCCAGCCACCCTGAATCCCTTGATCACTCAACACCCGCCATCAGGCACCTCTCAGCTCAAGCATGTGAAGATCTCTCTGTAAATCTCCCAAAGCTTCTGTTCCCTATAACTGAACTATTCTTCCTTCCTCCCCATTTCCCTTCCCATGATTCACATGGATAAATTTTTACTGTCTATATGCACATCACCACTTCCTCTGAGAAGATTTCCCTAAGTACTGAACCAAAGTTAGAATCCTGCATACACTGCTTTCTTATAACATTTGCATGTTATATAATCATATGTTGGAGCAATTATGTGTTAATGTTTTTCTTTCCCCTTAGACTCAGGAGAATGGGGCCACATTAGTTTTAAGAATTATATGCTCTGGAGAGGAAACAAGATGGGGCGTAGGTAACTGCCGCACCCGCCGCCTCCGCAACCACATCAAAATTACAACTAAAATACAGAACCACCATCACTCAGAGCCTCCTGAGATCTGGCTGAAAGAAGCCCCACAACCAGGGAGCTGAAGCAGCACCGAGACCCGTAGGAGGGGTGGAGAGGCGGACGGATGGGGGTTAATCGTGGAGATTCGGCTGCAGGCCCACACGTGGTGCCGCGGGTTAAACCCGGGAGGGAATCTCGATGGTGGAGGTTCCCCGGAGGAGGGAGGGGTCCCAGCCCCACAGCAGGCCCCCAGCCCAGGGCTCCAGGCCGGGAAGAGACGTCCCCACAACTCCAGGCTGTGAAACCAGTGGCAACTGTCCCTGAGGGTCGCAGAGGCTGCGGGAGCCCCAGCAGCTCCTCTAAAGGGCCCGGCACGGACTCACTCGGACGCTCCCTCTGAGCCCAGCGCCGGGCAGCAGCCTGAAAGGACCCGGGACACTCGGGGGGAACTAACCTGCCTGGAATCCAGGCGAGAGGCGGAGGGCGGCTTCCTCCCAGGCAGAAGGGCTGGCGGAGGCCATGGCCCCTGTGGCGAGTCCTCCCCGCACACAGCCGGCAGACGGGCGCCATGTTTGAGTCGCCAGCACCTGACTCACACCTCTGGCCCCGCCCCGTGATTCCCGGAGGCCCCGCCCCTCCCCACCTGCAGCTCATCCAGGCCATTTCCAGGGGCTTATCTGTGCAAGTGGCCTCTCCAGCCTCATGCTTAGGACTTTCCTAAAATCTCTCAAACAAGCAGCAGCGGGCCCCATACAGCTTGATAAGTGGCCCCAGGCCTGGCACTAGTGGCAGCTGCACTGGCTCATAGCTTGGCCTCTCCTGGGCACCTCCAAGCCCAGCACAAGGAGCAGCCAACTACGGTTTGCTGTGTAGCTCATGCTGGGTGGCCCTGGGCAAGGCACTGGCACAGGCTGACTTTGCACCCACTAGGAGGCCCCAGAGACAGTGCACTTGGTGGTTAGACTCCACCACGTTGGATTACAACCCTACCACATCCACGAGAGACACTCAAGGGGCGCACTTGGTGAACACCAAACCCCACTGAAGTAAATCCTGCTCCATAGGGGTGTCTCCAGCACAGCAGCTCTTTGGCTGTAGTTGCAGCTGGTCCTCACAGCCGATTGGCCTGGGGGTCAATTCCTCCCAGTGATGCCAACAGCAACCAAGGCTCAACTACAACAGGACAGTGCACACAGCCCACACAGGGGAGCACCTAGAAGGCCCAGCTCAGGTGACTGGGGAGGCTGAGCCACTGGACTCTACAGGACACCTACTACACAAAGCCACTCTACCAATTCCAGGAGAAGTAGCAGCTCTACCTAATACATAGAAACAAACACCTGGGAGCAGCCAAAATGTGGAGGCAAAGAAACATGTCACAAAGGAAAGAACAGAAGAAATCTCTAGAAGAGGAACTAAATGAAATAGATCCAAGCAAGCTAACAGATTCAGAGTTCAGAATTTTGTTTATAAGGATGCTCAAGCATATTAGTAAGAGTAGTATGAAAAGAACTGAGAAAAAATTGATGACTTAATAAAGTTCCAATTTGAAATGAAGTCAAAACGAACTGAAATGAAGAATAATTTACAAGGAATCAACAGTAGAGTAGAGGACACTGAGAATCAAATCAGCAATTTGGAACATGAGGAAACAAAAAATACCCAACCAGAAGAGCAAAAAGAAAAAAGAATCCAGAAATACGAAGATCGTATAAGGAACCTCTGGGACAACTTCAAGAGGCCAACATTTGTATTATTGGGGTGCCAGAAGGGGAAGAGAGCAAGAAATTGAAAACCTATTTGAAAAAATAATAACAGAAAACTTCCCCTACCTGGGGAAAGAAATTGACTTTCAAGTCCCGGAAGCACAGAGTGTCCCAAGCAAGAGGAACCCAAAGAGGCCCACAGCAAGATACATCATAATTAAAATGCCAAAGGCTAAAGACAAAGAGAGACTCTTAAAAGCAGCAAGAGAAAAGCAATTAGTTACCTACAAAGGGGCACCCATATGACTGTCAGCTGGTTTCTCAACAGAGACTGCAGGCCAGAAGGGAGTGGCAAGAAATATTCAAAGTGATGAAAAACATGGAACTACAACCAAGACTGCTCTACCCAGCAAAGCTATCATTTAGAACTGAAGGTCAGATAAAGAGCTTCACAGATAAGAAAAAGCTAAAGGAGGTCATCACCACCAGACCAGCACTACAGGAAATGCTGAAGGGTCTTCTTTAAGAAGAAGCTAATGAACAAAAGAATCTGACAAACTAAATAGATCCAGAGACATTGATGCATGCAATAGATGATCATATTTCAGAGGAAAGAGGGAAGGGGGGTGGAGGGTGGGCAGAGATTTACCAAAAAAGTTATATGCATATATGCATAACCCATGGACACAGTCAATAATGGGGTGAAGTCCTGGGGAGGGGGTGGGAGCGAGGTGGAGGGGGTCAACTGGGGGGAAAAATGGGACACCTGTAATACTTTCAACAATAAAGATAAGATAAAATAAAATAAAACAAAACAGCAGCAACAACAAAGAATTATATGCTCTGTATATAATCAATAAATAGCTTACGTAAAATCAAATGAAGGTTTTATTATGTTCAATATCAATATTAAATATTCAAAATGATACTGATATAAGTTGTTTCCCTCAAAATGCTTCATGTTTATATAGGTTAATATGATTTATAAATGTGTATACAGTTATTAAAATTTTTTATGAATAATCTTTTTTTATGAATGAATTCTTGAATAATCCCAATCACAGGACTTAAGAGTATTTTCTCACAGGTTGCTTAGAAGCCACTTTGTTTTGTTACTTTCCCCTAATTTGAGTGTAAAATCTTTGAGGACTTCCTCCATATTTTAAACCATATTGTATATTTTAAAGCAGGCAGAATCTTCCTACTGCAAGATTTTTTTCTATTCGGAATTATACAGACCTAGAATGTATTGTGTCATTAAATAAGTAGTCATTGTATTTCCCAAAGTTCTGCTGGCATGCAGATCATAAGGACTTCAGAAGATAGGATACCTCACTAGAAAAAAAATTACGAAGAGCAGAATAAATATGGCACTTCAGAAACTAGAGTAAAGCAATTTGATTTTAATAAGATATTACTTTAGAGAGTGAGAGGTTCATGTAATTTTGATCTGTATTGCTTTGTTTTTATTCTCACCAATTGTGGTGTACTTTTGCTCTTTTGAGCTAGGTTTCTTTTAAAAGTCTGGAACTGTTTATCACCTCCTTTGACCAGTAACTTGCTCCCCCTGGTGGTCTTGCTAAGTTCAAACTGTTGACCAAGTATAGAAATTTAATTTACAATTTGGCTTTATTATTTTTTAATGTTTTCAAAGATTGATATCTCAGTGCTGTATTTCTAAGGTAGTATGAGTTGTCACTGAACTTATTGTTTAGAAATGCTCTCCATTGATTTGGAAGAATCATCCTGGTGATATCTTTATTTCAAAAATCTCTCACTATTATAGTCCTTACACCATTTTGATGTGCTTTTATAGAGGTAACATTAAGAAAAATGATGAAAAGATGATAATAAAATGCTTATCTTAAGGATTTAACTAACCTTGGACCAATATCTAGGAATGTGGGGGGAGAGGGCCAGGAGGCAAACATTACCTGTTTGGGAAAAATCTCCCATTTTGACTCTACAGCATTGTTGCACATTTCACTGAATATTATTACAACTTAAGGAGTATCTTTTAAAATCACTGAATGTTTCTGACACAAAAGGGACACAGGCTGAGAAGGAATTGGATTAAAGGAGGTGGCACTTACTTGAATCCAGTTTTCTGAAATAAGGTGGAGCATAAAAAATAAATGGCCACATTCCTAATGATCATTAAAAATAAATGACCTTTTCTAATTTGACATCACATAAATACTTCAAATGCTTAATGGTGGCAGAGTACAAGCTGAATTCCAAGTCAAATGCTAAAACAGTATATTTGTGTCAACATGTCATATTGGTTTCCAACTTAAGGAGCCTTCGATGAGATGCTCACGAAGCAAAGAAGAGAGGAGCTGCCTTCAGCCGGGTATACGTGCGCTCCCAAGCCTTTCTTAAAACGTTTCGCTCCAAACTCGTCATGCCAGAGAGGCATTCAGAAGGAAATCTACAATATATTTTCCTCAGATGTCTTCGAGTGAAGACTTTGCATTTTTTAAACCTCCCTATCTGTCAGAGCCCAGTGAAAAGATGGATTCACTCCAGTAAGTTTTGCAAAAGCTACTGGCTATTAAGAATCACAAATAGAAAGGGGAAACTGAAAGAAAGCAGAGAACAAGGGAGGGAAGTGGGCTGAGCTTTTACTTCTGAAGTACAAAGCCCTTCAGAATGTTTTTGGCTTCACGATATTGTTTATATAACAAATACTTAAGAAGGTTTGGAACTCCTTGGAATCATAAGAATTTAGGCGATTTTAGGAACTTTTCATTCAACCACTCTTCAGCGCAGGCTCATATTAATGCTACTGGATTTATCCCATCGACAGCAGCTACTTATGGGCTAGTGGGTGCCGTAACTGTGCAGGAATAATAACCAGTAACTGTTGCATATTAGGGATCCTCTGGAGAAATCATCTGTGACATCCTTTTGTAAGATCAGGGCATCGATGAAGCTTTTCTGTACTGATTTTGAGGTATTGGGGACTCTGGAAGGGGGTTAAACGTTTTCCATTTGTGGGAGCCCTAAATCTTAACAGAAAGCCAGCTGGTCCCTGCAAAGCCCTCTGTTCCATTTAGCATCAGGCTTTGTGGTACAGAGTTCTCTTGAGCCAATTAAAACTTGACATTTTGTACCTCTTGCAATTACAATGCAAATGAAGGGATGAATTTTGTTTTCAAAAACAGATTACACAGGTTAATTAAGATGAAAACTTGCCTAGACCCAGGTTTACAGATAAGTAGCATTTTCAAAGAACCTGCTAACATGGTAGAATATGAATTCTGAGCTTGTGCTCTGCATAATGGAAAGGTTCATTATCTACATGTCAGAGCGAGGGAGGGAAGTCCCAGAGACTGAAAAATATAATTATTAGGTGTACTGTTGAAAGTAATGATAAGGAGAAGGCAATTCACCAGTGTTTGTTTGAAATGCACTTTTCTATGGTTCCATTTTGCTTCAGACTTAGAAAGTGCTAGCTTTAAAAAACACATAACCCTCAGATGGCATGGATAATAAAAATTGACACAATGGATGCATGTGTGAAAACGAAGAACTTCTGTGCATTTACTCTATTTTTATCTGTCCACCTGAGTAATTAAAGGGGAGCTTCTGGTCACACTAGAGACATTTGGGTCACAATTCAAACACATAACCTCCCTCTCTAAGAGGAAAGGTGAACAAAGCAAAGAAAAGCAAACCCTTTGGAAGTGACCTTGCATTATTCTTGGTGCTACTGCAGAAAGATGCAAGTCTAAGGGTGACGATGGAAAGGAATAAAATGTAACATTCATTTTCCACACTGAAAAGCCAGATAATGCTTTGTTAGTGGTTTTTCTAAAGGAGCATTTTCTGTCTTTGCCACTTAATCATAGCTGAACTCCTTGCACATACAAAACTCACTGTCATATTTAATTTTTAGCCATTAGAAAGATAGATACCGTGTAGATATTAAAAGCAGCAAAGATAAGGAAAAAATTACATGATATTTATGGCATGACAAATATCACAGATCAAATACAATAATTATTTTAAAAAAGAAAAGAGGACACCCAATTTGAAATTTTAGGGCACAGGATAATTAACATGGGGTTAGAAAAGGTCATCATAGCTACCTTGAATCTAAAATCATTGCCACAATATAAATTAGGCCATTAGAAATGGAGTGTGGGAGTTGAACCAGCATCCACAGCATGATAGAGCACCCTGGAACATCTCATTAAATACTTCAAATTGATGAAGTGCTTTAGCATCCTTATGATTTTATTTACTGATTTAAACTCAGCCCCACAAAGCACAAAAGGAAACGGAGTATAGCCTAGAGCCTAAAGGAGAGCTGGAAGACAGGAGGCATTTTAACTGAATTCTTCAGAATATGCTTGTTCCTTATGCAAGTCGCTTCAGTAGCCTTCCAGGGCATGGGCTTTTCTCAAGAGAAAACTCAGACTGTGGCTCTTTCTCTCAGTTAGACATATACTCCTTCATTCTCTTATGTTTTTTCAAAGAACTAAATCTCTAATTTTTTATACCTTTGTGCTGTAATTTGGACATAACTAGTTAGGTTGGAATCCCAACCTAATAAAATCTATGAGCTCTTTGCTTTTAAACAACAGATGAATTTTCCAAAATATTGCTTATCATTTTCATTAGACACTCACTATGTCAGTCACCCTTTAGTGTGTTTGTTGTTACACACACTGACACACACACACACACACATACATACACACCCCACTTTTAATGTTTTAATTTCTGGAAAAGGTTTCTCCTGAGCCTTAAAAACATTTATAAGTATCCCAAGAGTCTTTACTCTCAAGTATGTGGTTAAGGCTCTCTGTCTTTGTAAGGCTTCTTAAATTCTTTCTTTGAATCTTTAGTTCATCTTTTTTCCCCCCTCATAGTTTTAATCATGTGGTTCCAGGAGGCTTCTGCTACATGGCATTAGGTTTAGAGAAATGTGGGGTCTCTGCATGGAAAACTAATAAACGTTGGTTATTTGGGTAATGCAGCCCTTTCATCTATTCTGAGGATTTAGGAACTCAAGCTCAATCCAGACCACTTTTAAAGTGTGGAAAGTCAATGACTGTGCCCCTGGGGCTAGCTCATGCCTTTTACTCCCCAGCTTCGGGTCAAGTCTTTTAAAGCAGGCAATGGGCAGCAACACAGAGTGTTGCTAGGGGAAATTCCACCAGCCCTGGAAACAAGCAAACTGCCCCTTTGGGATAAGTAAAGGTTGTTACCACAGAGCCAGCCTGGCTTCTCGCTCATTTACTTTCTTTCTTCCGTGGCTGCAGATCCTGCTCTGGGAAACAGTTTCTCTTTCTAAGAGTTTCTTTCAGTCCACCCCATGGGAGATTCCCTGTTTACATTTTGCTCAAGCCTTGTTCACCAGCTACCATTTCAGGAGTCAAATGGTATCAATAATATTTGGGAATCAGGAATCAATACCAGGGATCATTACTTTAAGAACTAGTTTAGAGGTCTCTGGCTACTTCTTATCTACCAGAAACTGTTAAGATTTACAAAGAAGCCTTATGCCCCAGGAACTGAATTACCTCCCCCTCTAATCTTAGTCTAGAATTTTCCACAAGCACTGTAACTGGTTCTTACTACAGTCTGGTGGAACTCTGAAGAACACTCCATCTACCTGCATCATGGGTTATCTGACAATACCTGTAGCCTGAAACAACCAAACCACAGAGACACATGGAACTTTGAGATACAACAATTTCCCCACACTTAGCATCCTTGCTACCCTTAATCAGAACCCAAAGTGTATCCCTCCACTGTGATGTCCACGTACCTTTGTGCTTGACTTTCCCTACTTAGCCCTCACTGATCTTTTCCTCCTTAAACTTTTTCCATTACTTCCAAAATCCCTGCTCCATGGTAAACAACAAAAGCAAAACAAACAACAAAACCCTCTTCCTCTTACCCATCTCTTCATTAAACATTCCCTCCAGTTCCTTGCTTTTCTGAAAATTGCCTCGCCTCTTCCACTAATTTCCCTGCTCTCTGAATTGGAGACAATGGAGTCACAGGACAGGAAATTCATGCATCAGGAAGGATGTTGGCATTCTGCTGCTCCTCAGCTTCTCCCCATCACCAAACCTTGCACTTCAGAACTCTTACTCCTACACCTCCATAGACAGAGCCTGTCTCCATTCACATCATGCCATTTGGCTCTACAAGCCAGAGTCCTGCATAGCCTCCAAGTCACTTCTCCGTATTTATCACGTGACTCAACACCATGCTCATGGCCTTCCCCTCCACTCAAATTCTTGTCAATATTCTGGGTTAGTTCGGTGCCCATGCATGAGTCTAGTCCACTTGTTTGCTTCATAGTTCATTGAACTTTTCCACTCTAGTGACCTTCATGTTCACCTTGCTCCAGGCTCTCAAATCCAAAACTCCACCTTGGACCTATAATCACCAAAAACTACTCTATCTCTGATGTTTTCAGCTGTAGATTCCCATCTGTACTAACACTTATCCTTCCATTTTCTCAGTTATTTACCCCTTCTACAGCTATAACTGAAACCCATAAAACCTCTAGCTTCTTCCCTCTCTGCCTTTCCTCCATCTGTGCATAAACTACACTTTCCCTCCTATCCCATATAGAACCACCAGCATGTACTACTAGTGAAGACTCCAGTACCCAGTCATGTTTCAGATACCAGCAAAGCTTAATTTTTGTATCACTTTTGGGAAAAATATAAATACTGGTGCTAGTATTTCCTTCCCATACTTCAATGCTATCGTTTGTTATCTCATGGTGCATTCACCACGATTCAGAGACCACTGATTTACACATGAGTGCTTAAGCCACAATTCCTGCTGGTTCTATCTTCTTCATATATTTCCCCAGAGCAGCCAAGATCTCTTTAACCATGATAATGTGTATTTATTCTCAACACATATAAGTGAAACACTTTGTCTCTGCTGTTTTCTTAGTCTATATATTTCATGACACCTCATTAAAACCTTCTTAAATTCCACAACTTTTTTATAAAAAAGGCAATTTTTCATTTTAACCTTATGATATGAGAGTGTTTAATTGATTCATTCAGTATTAGCAAATAAAGGTAAGCTATTTGATTTAAGAAATCTTGCAAACAAACACTAATAAACAAGTAGTATTGGCACCCCACAGTCAACAATCTGAGCCTCCAGCCTACCTCTATTTGATGGACACTCACTTTGTTTCACCCTCAATAGCAAACTATCCATCTATATGCTCAAGAGATGCAATGATTGTTGTTTCACTGCCATTATCTAAAGGAATTAAATATGAATCCCATTTTTATATATTCCTGCCCTCTAAGAACATTAATATTTAAACATTATTAAATATTCAATAGTTTAATTTCATAGCCAGATATTTAGAAAAAGTCACTGAGTCCTAGACATGCAGGATATTGAATAGACAATACCTGTAAAGGCACCATCTATGAGTAAGGCAAATAATCTAAAATTGAACATGCGGGTTCAGCAATAATTTTTCATGTGAGTGAAACATGGAATTAATTCCATTTATTTAATGAATGGCCACTATGTTTAGAACAAATTAATGGGTCCTGTTGTGAATTATCAAGTTGACTAAAGGACTAATTAAGGAAAGAAAGAAATGTTGAAGACAAGCACTAAATGTAAAGATGAGCGAAAATAAATATATGAAATAAAAGGTCAAGGGGTTTCACTGAGAATATTAGTGGGAATAACCATGGTGTGCTCTTTTTCTCAGTAAATAAAAGATGTGGAGTCTAGAGCTCAGCTTGCCCCCCCCCCAAAATATCATCTTGATGATCTTTCTCACATTTTAATTTATGACTCCTGGCTTAATGAACTCTTTTTTAAAATGTAACTTCTACTGAATGTGCAGTAAATATTTGTTAAATAAATTAATATGAATGAAGAAGGTAGTGATGGGAATCTGATATAAAGTGCACAATTTTCATTGTTTTGGAGGGCTTAGCATAAACTTGTATTATCTTGCTTGTTATGTTCAAATATCAATATTATATTATACATGATTTTACATGGTCTTTGGTATTATGAGAAAAATGCTTATTAAAATTTTGAACATACAGTTGACTTTCCTGCTTATGGAGCAATATAATTAGCATTAGGATTAGGGTTATTGTTGGGTTACATTTAGAGAAATAATGCTCATAATCTCTATCATATATGCTCATGTTTGGGGGATTTTTGTGCTGATTGTCGGACTAATGTGACAGTACACATTTTGTAAATAGCCCACAGGCAGATCTTAGCTCATTTATGTTTTGCTAGCACTTTTTTCTAATTATAAAAGTAACTTAATAGTAGTTTTAGAGAATTAGAACATTCTGCAGAGTAAAGAAGAATAAAATAAAACCTACCCACAATTATGACTAACATTTTGGTTGATTTCAGGACTTTTCTTAGACATATACATTTGTACCATGAAATTCTATTTCTACAATATGTAGTTGCATCCTACTCTTCTTTATTAGTCTACTGTGGACATTTCTTCATTCATTAAATACTCCCTAAAAACGTGACTTTAATTTTTTATAATATTACATTCTATAGGTGTACTTGTAATTTATGTAGCCTTCTCATATCTGTGATTATTTAAGTTATATATGATCAAAATTCACATATTTTTTTAAAAATTCCTATGTATGGAATTTCTGGTCCAAATCTTATTTAAAACATAATTTGCCAACAGACCTTCCAGGAAGGCCTTACACCCCACTTAACAGTGTACAAGAGAAAGCAATAGATATTATGTTTCTTTACCCTCATTAATGTAGGATATGAAATAACTTTATAGCATTATGTTTTAATTGTAATTTTTCTTTCCTCATAAACTATTAACACATTTTTGCATGTTTGCTTCCATAGATTATTCTTGAGTTTCTGTGTGTTCTTTTCTGAATTTTCTACTGGTGTTATAATTTTCTAACTGGTTTAATAACGTTTCTCTTTACATATTAAGGATGCTGCTGCTATATTTAATATATATGTTGTAAATATTCCCTTCAGTTTATTATTTTTCTAATATTTTCACCTTTAAAGTTTAAATAATCTTTATTCTATCTTTATTCTTTTCATGCCATTTATTCTGCTGTGTGTTTTTTTAAACTATCTTGTATCACTGCTTGTGCCAGTAACATATTATTTTACGTATTGTCTCTTTATAACATTCTAATATTTAATAGGCAGCTCAGCTCTTCTTCAGATATCCCTAGCTATTCTGGTTGTTTGGACACTTTGGGAGAATGTGTGGGGCTGGAGGGGACAAAAAAAGAAAGACAATAATCTTATTTTTTCTTCATTAATTATGTATGATTTTAATATTAATAACAGATTACTTTTATAACCTTATAACTGCTTTATTACTTTTTAACTGTTTTATCAAATTCAATATTCCTCTCCCTATTCTGTTTAGAAACACACTATATTAATGAATTAATATGAAAATAATTAATGTATCTATTTTTAAAATATTCATTTTACTATTTAAGAACATAGGTCCCTTGGTTTAGCTATTTAATTTCACCCTCATTGCTGTTTGCAATTGTTTTTACAAAGGCCTTGTGTGTTTCTTTTTTATAACCCAGTGGTTAGACAATCAAGAATGTTATATTTTAAAATTATTTTTGCAACTATTTTTGGCTACTATATAGAACTCTATCTTTTTGTATATTTATTTAAATACTTCTAATTTATTTTCAGTAGAATCTCTTAATATATACTTATCTTACCTGAGAATGCTATGAATTGTATTTTCTTTTTTTTAAGTACTAATGCTTATGTCTGCAGACTGTTGCAAATGACTGGTTCCTGCTCCCAGAACAATGCTAACAGTGTGTCAGGGCCTCCTGGTCTTGCTTTGAGTTTAATGGGAATGCTTCTGGAGTTTCAAGGTTAAGTATGATGTTGTCTGTTGACCTCAATAGACAGCTTTTATTATAAAAGATAACTACCCATTACTGTCTTTCCATAATTTTAAAATAAAAATTAGTTGTTATATACTGTAAAACTGCCTTTCTGCATTTTTAAAAGTGTTTTTTCCCTCTGACTTATTGATTGTATGTATTATATTTTCAGATTTTCTAACATAAAACCATTTTATTTTTCTATAATAAACCCACCTGAACATCTTATAGTAGTCTCTTGATGGAAAGATCTTCAATATAAATAGTCTGTAGTTTTTTATTTGGTGCTTTCCTTGACAAGTTTCAGTATGTAGATTATGATAATTTAATAAAATGAAATTATAACTTTCAAATAAGGCATTTCTGGTATGTGGGGCAGTGGTGATGGCTTATATGGAAAGAGGATTACCAGTTATTTGAAAACTGAAAAGAATATATTCCTTAAACTGATTGGGTTTAGATTCTTTTGGAAGTAATTCTTTGACCTTTTGTTTTCAGTTTTTCTGCTTGGTCAATAATTACTAACAACTCTATATTGCATTTATTTCCTGCTATGCTACTTAAATGGGGTTCCAGGTAAATCTTATTGCATTTGATATTCACAACACTATGAATTTGGTGATAGACACGTTTCCCCATTAAAGATAAACATAATAGCTCAAACAGGCTGTGACTAGTCCAGTGTATGACACCTAGATAACAAGTAGCACTCAAGGTTATAAATCCCAAATAATTCAGAATTCGGTTTTCGTTTGGCTACATTATCCTGCCTCTTACTCTAACTTTTAAGTGGCTCTGTGAATCACTTTAATTTATTTTCTTATGTGTTCCTTGAGATAAACTCCATCATTTTATTTATCACACTGTATTGACAAAGATGGCCTTAAGGTACCCTTTGTTTAACTAAACTGGAGGAAGGTTTCTTGCTGCTTAAAGACCCTGACCTCCCTTTACTTATTTTAGAGACTATTGTAAATAGTCTTTGAGGCTTAAGTTTTCTCCCAGCTTCCTGCTAGTTTTCAATGCAGAAAGTTCTTTCTCAATGATCTAGGAGCTATTCCTTTAAAATATAATCATCAGGAAAGATAGCACTTCTACCTCTCAATTTCTGTGAAAGATAGGAGCCTAACTTCAGTAATATAAGGAACAACTAGCAGATGGACTAGTCACAAAGTGCCCCCTAATGCCCTCCAGTGCCCTTCCCTTAGTTTACCAGGTGCTTCATTACTCCTCTTACTCTTTTAGTGGAATTGAGTTCAGATTCTCTCCTCATACTGCAATAGTCTTGAATAAAGTATTCCTTGACGGTTTAACTCTGTCAGGTACAATTTTTCTTTCACAGTATTAAAATGTTTCAATTTATTTGGCAATCTTCCGCTCTACCCTGAATTTCTTAGAGGCTATACTGGGTTTTAATCCTGTTTTGAATCCCTAAGACTTAACGAAAGTGCCTAAACATACTAAGTATTTAATAAATGTTGATTGAATACATGAAATATATTTAAATTACTGAAAAAATTAGTGAATAATGAATAAATAGGCTACTGGTAAGCAATTCTGGGTGCAGTGTCTCTGTCTCCATTATTAGCATCACTTTCTTAACTTTTTTAAAAAGCCATGGAAAGCCCTGACCCTGTGCTGATGTCTCCTGCTTTTCTGAAACAGAAAATTAAGAAGTCAGTGGCATCTAAATGATACCCTTTATAAAGAAGATTCGGATATTTTTGAAGGGGTGATCTCATCCTTCTGATTTAAATCCATCCCTTATTTTTTCCAAAAACCACTAAATAAAACCATCAGGCTTATGCCTTAAAAATAATAAAGAAAATGAGCGTTTTGTTGGTAGATGTTCCAGAAATACAACAGCTCCACAGAACTTTATTTCACTGAGAGTTTGTTCCCAATTGCCAACACTTGCCTATCTTCAGATAGAAGATTAGGAGACTTTTCTGTTATCAGTTGAAGGGACGGGCATATAGTCTGAAAAAAAGTACAAATTGGCAAATATCAATGCCTCTTCAGCCCCTTTCTTTTAAAAGCTGTCCTCTGTGAATGTTACCGCACCTGGACTTCTTTATTAATGAAAGAGAGATCATGAAAGTCCTCATGATGCACTGAGGCTTTCTTCGTCATCACTAGATGCCAGGCCTTGGCATTTCCTGTGGCTGCCTTACGTTGGCTCAGCTCCTTATGGTTTTGCCATTTTATACAGCCAGCCAATATGTACAGTATTTGTAACCGTGGCTAACTTCCAAGACAAATTCACTCTTTCAGACCAACCAACCTAATAGCTCTTTTAGGGCTTCCTGTAGGGCATGTGTATTCCCGCCACCCTCCTTCCCTGGAGGACCACCTCTTTAACTTCCCTGGGAGCAGGCCCAGCAGAAGGCCGGCCAAAGGCCCTTCCCTTCGGCCCATTCTTCCTACCGCTTTGCCTCTAGGAGCTTCCTTAGAACTTCCTGTATTGCTGTGCTGTTGGTTTTTTAACCCGTATCACAATGTGCAGTTATGTATTTATAGTTGTGTTTATTTGTTCAGTGAATATTTCCTTCATAAGCTTCATGTTTTTATTGATTTCTATACCCTGACCCATGGCAAACATTTGGATACATGCCTCCTGATTGTAAAATGATAATCCCAAAGGAGCCAGGCCACGGTCGAGAGAGGAAGCTCACATGCCTTGGGTGGAGAGTTCACGAGCACCAGACATCCAGGATGGAGCCCAGGCCTCTCTGATGATCTCTTCCCAGCTGCCCACACCAGAAGAGAATGTATACTAAGCCTGTCACCAACACCCCACTCACACACTACTATCAGTTCTTCAAAATACTTTTAAAATGTGTAGTTGAAATTGCTACCATTTAGAAATGTAGCATTTATGGGGGAGGGATCTATAACATCTTGATAATTTTCTCTAAAGCAATACAGTTTAGCAGCATTGCTTATGTTTCTGAAATATTTTTCTAAAAATCTAGAAAATCTTACTTCTGAAAATTAACAATCATTTGTTCATGAACTGTCTGGGTCTTGAGTCAAAGGGAGCAGACCTCTCAGGAGGCCAGCTAAGGAGTTCATATTCCATCCTGAAGCTTTTCTCTGCCCACTTCACCTGTAACTGCCTCCAGGTGTGTTCCTCTATCACTGTTTTGCATTTTCCTGACACAAGGTACACATTCTAAGTAAAGTATTGCAAGGAGAAATGGACAAGGTTAGAGGTGTCCTAAAATGTTGCCTAATATTATAATATTTATGCAAAAGTATAAAAGTTATAATTGACAAATTATGCCACTTGTTAATATTTCTGTTTGGACAGTGGTGAGAATAGTTGTGGGCTGATGTAATTAGTGGTTAGAGCACAGGTTTAGGGACCGAAAAAGCTTGTGTTAATATCTTAGCTTAATAACTTAGTAATTATATACTCTTTATGCACATTTCTTCACCTTTTCTTTTTCCTTTTTTTAAATTGATTTTTAGAGAGAGGGGAAGAGAGAAGGGGAGAGAGAAACATTGATATGAGAGCAAAACATCCATCGGCTGCCTCCTGCACGCCCAGTGCTGGGGCCTGACCAGGAATCAAACCAGCAAGCCTTTGGCACATGGGATGTTGCCCAACCAACTGAGCCACACCAGCCAGAGCAACGTTCCTCACCTTTTTGAGACCAGTTCGCATGATATAAAAAATAACACAATATTCTTTTTTTAAGAGCCAAGGATATAATACTTACAAAGTGTATAATGCAGTGTTAAGCACATTAGTGCTCAATAAATGATGATGATGTGATGCTGGTGATGTTGGTGATGCTCAAGAGTGTTTCACTGTCACCTTCATATTCTGAATCACTTTAAGAAGTTTGTCATAAACATCGTGTGCTATAGATAGACCCTTCAGTCTTTAACTTTTAAAAACTGTCTTTTATCCCAGTCTTTAATTTTAAACTGTTAAATTTGACAGAAAACTCATGTATACATAATATCTTGTCATCACTCTTTAAATTGTCATTCTCTCACACCTGTTTATCTCCCCTCTGCAGCCTCTTGTGTTTGCCATTTCTGTGGGAAGAACCTATGTTATCCTGGATTGGGGGTGAGATAGGAGCTGGGGGCTATCTGTGAAAGCTGACCAGTGTCAGAAGAACTGCCAAACCAAGATGCCTGATGCCTTTTCCCTGGAGATCTGGGTTCCAGTCTCGGCTCTGCCACCAGTTAATGACATGACCTTGGGCAAGTGACAGCCCATCTAGGCTTAACTCCCTCATTTGTAAAATGAGGGAATTGGCAAAGATTCTCTCCTAAAGCTCCTTGCAGTCCTACAAGGACTGTGATTAGTGCATGTCACTCTAGGCAACATCTTACTGTCTGATCTAATAAGGTCACCAATGTTCAGTCTATCGATGCATCATTTTGCAGAGGTATTACAATTCTTAATTGATGTTCTTCAGATCAGTTCAAACGAACGTTATTAGTAGAAGTGGACTCCCTAAAAATGTACCAGGTAATAAACTTGCAGTTTAACCCACACAGTCATTAACCAGTTATTCCCGGGAGTTCAATAACAATACTTCTTCAGGCATACTCCCGTCCTTGCAGGTATCACGTTGTTTAATCCTGACACCAGTGGTCATCATTATCCTCACTAATTACTATTATTAGTGATCACAACAGACTCACATGCTTTTTGGGGCATTCAGAAATTATGTAGCTTTGCCTATAAGAAAATAAACCGAGAGAAATAAAATAGCTCTACATTCCTATGCAAGTGCCGTGCTTTTCTCTTATTTCGTTGTTGTTAATAGTATTAGAAAGCGGGGCATTTTACCCTTCCACTTCATTTTGCTAGTTGCATTTAGTGAATTTTTAGGTAATTTGTACAAATAGTTTTTATTCAGAAACTGTTTTTTGTTCATTTCTCTTCCAGAATCATATTTTTAGCTTTAATAATTGTGTCTCACCTGGTCCCAACAAGATTTAAAACACACACACACACACACACACACACACACACAATGGAGTTTCCCCTTCTTTATAATGCAAATCTCTTTACAGGACTTGACTTCATCAGATTGTTTAGAAAGGCATACCACACATGACATAGTAACCCCATAGATAAATGTCCTGAATGGATAGCATAATTAAATTATAAGTTGGAGGCCAATATCCTTCACCTTGTGGTGCTGGTAGCTGGATCAAAGTATTTACATTCACATTTTAATCCTTTAATCTAGGAATCAATGTATGACCTGAGGCAACAAGTTAACAGCTTGCCAAAACTAAGCCTGGACAGATGGCAACATTGATCCAGATTTCAATTTCTTAAGACCCCTGGAAATATCTGTTACGAGATCCGGATAAACAGTCACAAGAGAGTCAGGGCCCTTCCCCAACAGCTCTCCGATCCCCGTGTTATCACTTACTTGCTCTCTCAATTCAAGGAACTGAGTTTCTTGCATTTTCTGTAAAAATTATACGCATTATTAACAAGAGCTGTTTTCTCTAGGGCACCAGAGTTCAAGACAAATCATATTTCTATTTAATTCTCTCGGGTCATCACAAATATGTTCTCTCCTTTCTCAACAATTCCAGTGACATATCTCTGCAATTCCAAGATCTCTTTCTGTCTATCTTTTCATATTCTGCCTTGTTTACTTATCACTATTCATTCTTTGTATCTGTTGAGATTTTAGAATTCATTCTTTTTTTGAGAAAAATTCCCTAAGCATTTTAAGACCTCAATTTTTTTTTGTAGGTAAAACCTTCAGGGCCTCGCCTTCATGGCAAATGGCAACAGTTTCCACATTTAAAACAACAGGATTGTTCTTGGTAGGCACTCAGATAAATGGATTGAATCTCGGCTATGCTGAATTTTGGAGCTCCTTAACTAAAAGCACACTTTTTTCAGGTGTTTTCCCAGATCATTTATACTTTTCTTCCTTTCTTTTCCTCTAACTCACAACCTGAAAGGCATATTCCTTTTCTTTATCTTCTCTAATTTGTTATCTTGCAGGTTGTGTTTGCTCCTAATGTCCCGATGGACATTTGATAATGATGAAATACTCCATTTGATGGTAACTATTTATAGCTTCTCTATCTTCAACTGAGCAAATCCCATTTTTATCAGTCCATCGCTTTCATTTCCCCCTAATATTTAATTAATTAAGGATAATTAATTAAGTAATTGCAATGACTGATTCAGTTGCCTTGCTTATTTCACTTTCATATCCAATGCACATGGCCCTATTAGTTCCCTGATCAATTCATAACCCTGCTCAAAATCTAATTTCCTCCAAATTATGTAAGTTTATTTTCCACTATGACCCAACATGCCACCTTCACTTCAGAAGGTTTGCCTTCTCTTTTTTCATTGAACACTTGATTCTAATTTCTGCTTTTACTGCTTAGTCTGCCTGGAATGCTTTGTCCTTTCCATGGACAACTTGTGCCTATGCCAGTCTCAGTGTCCTCAAAGCCATTCTGGCTACAGCAGCCCACATACTTCACTCTCTTATTTACCTTCTTAAAGTACTTCAACAGGCCTTACAATTTAGTACACATTAAATACACTCTTGTACTGTTCCAACTAGACAGCAGGCCCTCTACCCATCCAAAGCCCGGTGCATGGTGCTTTCCACATAGTAAACACTTTGTGATTGCACTATATCAACATGCCACTTTGTATTACATTGTGATCCCCTATAATCTCAAGCTAGAAAACATCTTAAAATTAATATTTTCAGGTTTTTTCCTCAAAGAAGAAGCATCAAACTCAATGTACAAAACATAGACAATAATAACAATCTCTGTTATCTAAATACTCAGAATATCTACTATTAATATGCTGATACTTAAGTCTGATCTTTTATAAATAAGGAGTTAGAAAAGCCACTTACTTATTTCTTTAATTACCAGGAAATGTATATTCCCATTTTATTTTTCCATTTAGCAGAAAATGAGAATTTTTATAATGACATTATATAGCCCTCAGGCTATCCAATGACTATATATTGTATAATCATCTAATTATTTTCACATTATTGGACATTTAGACTTAGTCCAATATTCTAATTTTGTAATATTAACAATGCTGTTAAGAACCCACTTCACATAAATTTGCGTGTTTCTGCTTATTTCCTTAGAACAGATTCCTAAAGTAGAATTGTTAGATTGAAAGGTAAGACTTAATTTGAGACATTTGATTAATATGCTAATTTGGCAGGGTTAAAGTGCCCTCTTGATTTGTTTTAACTGATTACTTATTCTCTTATTAAATCCATTCATTCCAAGGACATTAGTTGAGTAAGGTGCCTGCTGCTTGCTGAAAGCCTGAAGCCAACTTCAGTCCAGTCCTATTGCTTTCACAATGAGGAGAAATTCCTCCAGGATCAGGGTGGCAGGTTATCTGTCAGTCAATGTGCCATTATGTTTTCCTTTATTTAAGTGAGGTGGTTTTCTTGGCTTTTCTTTACCCTCAAGTGGTGTACTCAGATTCATCACAGGTCTTTGGCTATGCCTTTGACCAGATCCAATTTGATTAAACCTGAATAAAAGGCAACTTGATGGTACTTGCTCTCTTAAAAATTTCTACTCCTTAGTATAAAACACTATATAAAAGACATTCTGCTATTTTACCAGGACCATTATAATCCAAGTTTGAATGTAGGTATTACCTTTTCATTCCAAAAAGACAATAAAGATTGTTGTTTGGAATTACTTCTTTACTAGAGGTACTTAGCCCTTTCCATCAGCTCTTGGAATTTTGGGGTTGTACTTAATAAGTTGTAGAGAGGAATTTAATTTCTCTGCTGAGCTAATGATCACACTGGAACTCTTATTTTGGAAATTGGATTGCTTTCAAATATTCAGTAAACTGCTTTGGGTTTATTGAACTTGAATGACATGAGGATCCTACCATTTTATTTTCTTAGTGAATGTATCTCTTCCAGAGTACTCAAAAATTTTACTTCGCCAAAACTTCAAATGTTCATTTCCAACTGCTTTATAGGCAGCAGAAATTAGGAAGCAAGGTAAGTAAGTTAGCATGAACAGAAAATCTGAAGGCGAGTTTTCAGATACTAAAGTAGAAACCTTTCATCCTGGTTTTACATTTTTGGCAATATGAGAAAAAACCATCTCTGAGAGTGGTATCTGCCCTCGTTTGCATCCAATGGATCATTGGAGGGTATGAGGTTTAATGCTTTTTTATAAAGCTGCAGAAGTACTATTCTTTATAGTACTTTCTCTATAGTTCTCTATATTTCTTTCTGGACAAGAACTGTCCAGAAACAACACAAAAAGGATGCATTTCCCCTTCTTCTAAGCTGCCCTTATACCACGCCTACGATAGCGGCCCCCACTATGACACAGCTACAGAGGAAGTTAAAATGGGGAGACCAGGGTTGAATGAACTGACTCACAAGAGACAAGAGGTAGGCTGAGAGTCAGAGCTTCTGCAAGTCACCTGAACTTCTCAACAATATGTCAACCTTATCAGAGAGAAGCGAAGCTCTCATCAAAAACCAAGAGATATCTTTATGATCAATGTATTACATCAAAATGTAGGCTAGTTAAACTTTTGTAAAGTTGCCTGGAATGTCATTTGTTAGGTTATAAACACAAAATCTAAATGAAGGGTTCTATGTGTTGTGTACAAATCTTAATTATTTTGAAATGGACAAACTTGTCATTACATTTGTAACCTTGTACTGAGGATTTTTCACTATGTGCCTAGCTTGGTGTCCGTTCAGCTAAAATTGGGAGAAAAAAAAAGGTGCATGAAGAGTTAAAAATCAGAAATTAAACAAAGTATATGTAGAGATGACTTTTTTATATGGCATGGCCTAATCCTGTATTTATTTCTACCCCCTTTTTGAAAGTATTTACAAAACTAGTTGAGGACAGCTGTATTTTTTTGTTGTTGTTGAACTATTTAGTAGAATTTTGCCTTTTTGTCTGTATCTGAATAAATGCTATACATTTTGCAAAGAAAAAAAAAAGAAAGAAAAAGAAAAAAACAAGAGAGAAGTGCAGGCAAGAGGACTTGGTTTACTTATAAATGTAGAATATTATGGAGGAATGTACCTGTCCTAGGATTTACTCTCTTGACCCAGCTGTCTGGCAGTCTGAGCCATATCTTCTATTATAAACACTCAAAAAAGAGAAATGACATATCAGGGTAGCCAGGAAACAGAAACTAAAAGGCAAAGGGAAACAAGAGGAATCACTAAGGAATCAATCTGTCCGATGGGGTGAATAAAGAGAAATGAGGTCAAATCCACCTGGCTCCTAGACCAGTTTCCTGCCCCCACCCTAGCAATTAGGTCGGGGGGTTATCTGAGTCAAGTGCGAGGTAAGGAAGGTACCTGCTCTGCCTCCTTCTCACTGTCATTTCTTTTGCCTTTTAGTTCCCTACTCTTGCTCCTCTTCGAACTTTTCCTCTTCTGTTTGTGGCTTTCAACTTTTAATTCCCCTCAGACATGCCTGATCTGAGTTATGATTACTTAAAGTTTCTTCAGCTTCTTTACATCTTTCAGCAACAGTTTCAGATTTATGTTTCTATTTCTGGTGTCGAGGGAATACTTTCAAATCCCCCCATTGGTTCTTCGGAACCACTTCTATCGTCACTTTTCTAATCAAACCTTAGTCTGAAAATATGTCACTTCTCATAGACTCTGGAAGTGTGCAGCACTAGATTAATTTTTATCATTGGCTAGATTAGAGGAACCTGAGGATCAGGTCAGTGAATGAGAAGACAGGGTAAAAAAAATGAGTAATTTTTTGATAGAGGGTTTGATCTTTAAAACATTAGCATGAATAATACTAGAATATCAGCTCTACACAGTTGCTTCTCCAACACAGCATTAAATGCTGCACACACAGCACAGCTCCGGGTGTGAGCCTGACTGAAGCTTTTCAGACCTCTCTGGTGACTGAGATGCACCTGGCTGTTTTGTTAACTCTTCTTCACAGGTTACAATTACACACAGAGATGACAAATAATAAGCAGGCCAATGCTGAAACAGTTTTCTCAGGTTTCTGCTAAGCATTGCATGACATCACAGAATTTGGTTTGATCAAAGCCATGTAAATGCTGATTGGCTGTTACAGAGCAGTCCCTGTGGCAAGGCTCAGCCCCTGAGGCCTGTTCCCAGGCAGAGCCTCTTCATTAACCCCTCCAAAGAGCTCTTCCAGATTCTAATACAGGGCCATTTTCTTGGAGAGGTTTTCTCTGGCCCTTTAAATTGTCTTCTTTACACACTTTATTTCAGAGAGGTAAAAGAAAAATGAGAGAAAGAATAAGAAGATGAGGGCAAGGTGAATAAACAATGGAAGAAGGAAGGCAGAAAAAAAAATAAAAATTAAGAAAGAAAATTAAAAATTAAGAAAAAAAATAAAAAGGAATTATATATGCTTGACAGTCTGAGGAACTGACTTCCAGTATTTTCTAGTATTATTTTACATTACTCTGTTTATCAGGACAACTGTTTTGGCTGAAGGTTGAATGCTCCCATTCCCCTGTTCCCCAACTAAATAAAAATTTAAAGGGTGTCACAGTATTGAAAAAAAAAAATCAGCCTAATGCAGCACATACACCAATCAATCTAGTGATCTAATAATAAGTGGCTTAATGTAAGGGGAAAATTTCTCTAATCGAGTCAGGAATAACCTTGCATTCAACTGTACTTTGTAAGGTAATACAGAAGCCAGACAACTTAAGACTCCATCAGCACTTATTCCAAATGAAAGAGTATGTCCATCCTTTATCAATCTCATTAGACTTCATACATGATTTCATAAACATCAAAAGAAAATATAAACAAGTCATAGGTTGCTAAATTTTAGACACAAGTGAAACACATATACATTGTGTATGTCTGCAAAACAAAAAAGAGATTTGGAAGCTCAGTAAAATGTTCGACTGCTGCCTAGAATAAGTTAAATTCACTGTTTCTAGCTCATCATTTACTATAAAATTACCCAATTGAAGTATTTAAACAAAATTTATGCCTTCTGGGGTCCTTAGACATTTCTAACACATGTTGAGTATAAAATTTGGGAGGGCTTGAGACCCTGAATGTCCTTAATCTGTTTTCTACGTGGGCAATCTGCCGTTCACGCTGCCGTTGACACAGACAGTGATACTCATCCTGTCAATAAAAACAGCATCGATGCTAAGAAGCAATTTAGAATATTGATCCCTCGCAGTCTCCTATAATCTAAAGCCCCTGTTTATTATCCATTATCACCCGTTGCTAGGAAAACATTTCCCACTCTCAAATTTCAGACCATTACCTAACCGCTGAGACGGCTGTTGCTTTTATTCAGAGTCAGGTGCCTTCGGGCTGCGGCGCCGTAGCTGTGCTGCAGGGGAATCCCACGCGGCCTCCACGCGCGCGAACTGCGCCGGGCCGGGCGGGCGGGCCGGAGGACTTCTCGGAGGCAACCGCCTGGCTCGCTCCTGGAGCCGCCCGCCTTCAAAGGCGCCTGAGCTTCCCCGGCACAGCCGGAGGGACTCCGGGCACTGCCCAGTCGCCAGGGAGTGGAGAACAGCCCGGGCGGGTTGCCCGTGTCCCCAGAGAGGACAAGCAGCCTCCACCCGGCACGCGGCCGGCCCAAGCGGCCTTGCCTGAGAGGAGAGGCCTTCGCTGAGAATCCCGCTCCCGGGTCCCTGGTGCTCGCGGCCCCTGGGCAGCCGCTGCGGCGGAGCTCCCCGCCGAGCGGGCCGGGCAGGCCTCCGTGGGCCGCCCCGCACCGCGCTTCCACGGCGTGGTGATGGTAAACGCAGGAGGAGGAGCAAACACTCGCGGGAACGCCCCGTGCACGGTGGGCAAAAGCTTCACAGAAATAAATGGTTATCTATATCCAGGGATAAGCTGGAGATGACCTTTAATCCTGTGCTCTTTTTTATTTTGCTGCTTTATTTTCCTTTATTTACTTTTAAATTGAATTTATTGGGGTGCCATTGGTTAATAAAATCATACAGGTTTCCAGGACAGCTCTATAGCACATCATCTGCCTTGTGCACTCACCACCCAAAGTCGAGTCTCTTCCATCACCATTTATCATCCCCTGGCCCTCTCCACCTTCCCGCACCCCCCCTTTGGCAGTCACCTTACTGTTTGTGTCTGTTCTTTTGTTGCTGTTTTTGCTTAATCCCTTCGCCTTTTACACCCAGTTCCCCGCCCCTCTGACAGCTGTCCATCTGTTCTTGATATCCATGAGTCTGTTTCTATTTTGTTTGTTAAGTTATTTTGTTCATTAGATTCCACATATTAGTAAAACCACACGGTAGTTGTCTTTCTCTCATTGGCTTCTTTTGCTTAGGATAATACTCTCCAGGTCCAGCTGTGTTGTGGCAAAGGCAAGGTTTCCTTCATTTTTTACAGCAGAGTAGTGTTCCATTTTTTAAATGTCCCACAGTTTTTTTTATCCACTCATCCACTGATGGGCACTTGGGCTGCTTCCAAATCTTGGCTACTGTAAATAACACTACAATGAACATAGGGGTGAATATATTTTTTCAAATTAGTGTTTCAGGTTTCTTCAGATATATTCCCAAAAGTAGAATTGCTCAGTCATAAGGCAGTTCTTGTTCTCTTAATAAAAATTTAAAAAAAAATAAATTTTAACTTCAGGGGCGGGCATACCAAGAATTAAGTTCTCGTACTCTATTTCTGGGGGTCAATTTGCTCTAAATATTTAATTTTGGAAAATAAAAGTTGCTAGACTTTTGAGCTGAATTTCTTTTCCACTGAAGAAAAAGGGAGGAAAATCAATTTATTTCATAACTGATGTGGGAGGGCTTTTTGCCATTCTTTTTTGTTTTTGTTTGCTTGCTTGTTTGTTTTTTGTGATACTAGGGCAACAGCTGCCATCTGCAATGCCAATAGTGAAAGAGAACTTAATTATCACTCACTGGCTGATAGGGTTAAACTTGCTTAATGACACCCCAGGACAAGATCTAAATAAGACAAACAAATAAAGTAAATGAGATTTGATAGTTTACCTTCTAGTAATTATTTTCAAGGGATGTGTTACTTTTAGTAGAGTTCCCATCACCTTCAATGAGTAAGTCGTATAATTTTATTTAAAGGGGGGGAAATGTGTCTATATACTCTCTACATCATTTACATGATGCTATAATACACTTTAAAAATTAGAAGTGGAAAGTGGTATGGATTTGTTATTATTGGCAATTTTCTATTATTGTTTTATATTTAATACAGTTATTCCACAGATTTATCTCAATAAGAATAAAAATGAGGAACTCAGATAAATTTCCACAACAGAGAAATAAAAGCATTTTGACAATTTCTAGACTAGAGTGTTCTGGAAACAAAGAGGAAGAGTGGCACTCTCATCTTCAACAACTCGGTTTCTGTGTAGATTCCAGAAAGACTTAATCAAGCCCTTTCATCCCTCAAGGCTTCTGTTTCCTCATCTGTAAAAGTGCATATGGAATTAAAAAATAAGGTCCATTCCATACCCCCTATCCAATAATCCAGATAATAATCCTTATAGCTAATTTTCTTCTACTAATTTATATTTAAATTTTTCATACAGTATTTCTTCAGCCTCCTTTCTCATCAGCAGACATTCTTGGGTACCTTTTAAATACTTAGTAAAACTTTTATTCCAACTCAAAGGAATGAATTCAAGTGCACAGTGTCCTAACTAAGAGTGTTCTGGTATTTTATGAGCAATAACATTTGAATTTGAACTGCAGAAAGGTGCCCTTTCAGATAGAAAAACCAGGCTCTCCCAGCATGTTTACTATAACAAAATATAAGTCTCACTATATTTGAAAATGAAAGGTCCAAGAACTCTGCTTTGTTAGCCAAACAATGGTGTCTGCTGGATGCTCTGTATATCCCTGAAGGACAATGGTTCATGACTAACACAACCAAGGAAAAAGAGATGAGCGTTGTCAGAGTTAGGAGGCATCTGGCCAAGGTCCCCAACCAGTGGCTCTACAGAATTAGGGAAACATAAATGATCTTGTTCCTATGTAGACATTTTCCAATTGCCAGAGATTTACTGAAATGTTTCTCTTCAATCTTTGAAACCATTTAACCAACATAAAAAGAATACTAATTAAAACCTGGAATATAATTAACCAGAAGACTTAATGGAGAGCAGGCATGTTCTAACAATAAACCAAAATAAAATAAAAGTATTTCATCAAAAAAAGTTTTAGTGTTTATTTTATGAAACAGATTTGGTTTCTCTCTTGTTAAGACAGGAAAAGCTGAGCATAAAGAAAGTGAAAAAATTCAACAAAATTTAATAAACACATTATATTTTGTAATAATTTATAGTCAGTTCACAGTCTGTAAAAAGTGTATAACTCTACACACTGTATTCTATTCTGTTGGCATGCCTACTTTATTTTTTTTTAAAGGAGATTTAAAAATATATATATATCTTTATTGATTTCATTGAGAGAAATGGAGCGGGAGAGAGAGAGATAGAAACATCAGTGATGAGAGCCATTGATTGGCTGCCTCCTGCACACCCCCGACTGGGGATCAAGCCCGAAACCAGGGCATGTGCCCTGACTGGGAATTGAACCCCAGTCTCCTGGATCCCAGGTCGATGCTCAACCGCTGAGCCACACCTGGCTGGGCGACAAGTCTACTTTAAGTAAAAATGGCTGCTTTCACTATTTAGCTAAAAGTTTTTTGTTTTTTTTAAAGTTGTCATTAACTATGGGAGCTTTGAAATGGGGTACGAAGGCATCTAGAGAAGGTGTAATGACTGGAAAACAATTAATAAAGGGGTTCAACGGCTTCCAAAATTGGCAGTTCAATTCACTGGGATAAATGATGCTCAGGGTGAATAAAGAGATTTGAAGAATCAACTTGGAATTTATAATTCCTCTGAATTTCACTAAAGGTTCAAGGTAATAATATGCAAAATTTTGAACCCATGATAAACTTACTCTCTATTATATATTCTTTTTGTTTTGTTTGCTTCTCATACTTAATCCATCCCAAACAAAGTGACTTTGATCATTTGAAATACAGTTATAAGTCAACAAATTTCCAAACTCTTAGTCATTGGGTTATCTTTGAAAAAAATAATAGATAGGATATGCTGCCCTCCATATTTTTCTGAAATGAAAATGGTTACTCTGATGTTTCTGTTTATGCCATACCAAAAGTAATAGCTTCCATTCTTATTTAAAGCTTGACTAAGAGAGACAATATTGTGGGAGAGATGAACCATAAATTTACATTTGGGGGCACTAACTTTAATGTTCTTTAGAAGTGTAATTTATTACACTTTTCTTGCAGATCCAATAGAACTTCAGCCAACAAGGCAAAACACCAAACTTTTGTATTATGAAGAAAATCAACAGTAACAATAGCAAATGGTGTTCAAGAATTTCAGCTTCATTCATTTACCAAAGAAGAATAAATATGTCCTGACAAACAAAACATGAGTATTCATGAAGTAGACACAGAGTTTACCAAGTGTGACTGAATTGGACCAAAATATGATCTGATTAGACATACACATGTATACTCAAAATATCTCCTGTAAATATTATAATTTGTGATATATTCTTGTCAATCAGTTTTGCTTAATCAGAATATAAAATTTCATAAAAGCTGTACTCAACAGAACAAATTTACCACACTCCTAATATTGCAAACATAATTAACTTTGAATTATGTGAATTAATAGTGCCTAACAAATTATCATTCAGCTCTGAAATTAAATTTTTTCATACCATTAGATTTGTTTGTCAAGCTCAAGTAGGCAAAAGTCGTATCTAATAAAGTAGTAATGGTGCTTTGCTAAGAGTGCCTTTGAGAAACAGATTTATTCAAAATAAATCAAGGACTTTTTATTATTAGTTAATTTGTGAACGTCACAGCATCTACATAATAAAATTAAGAGAAAAGTCTGACGCTCTTACAGGATACTATATGTTTATTACAGGAAGCCCTTTTATAATTATCTCTTTAATTAGATATTTTATATGATTACTTTGCAGTTGCATACAAGTAATATGAACACATTTAATATTGTTTTAGATTTACAGATCTTTTTCCATGAAAGTGTACTAGTTCCTCCATTTAAAAAAAGAAAAAAAAATCAAGGTCATCTAAACTTCAGTTTACACTATCTATCTTAGATAATTCCCTCTATTTATTCTCAAAATAAATTTCACAGAAACAAACAAAAAATCAAGGAATATAACATTCAAATATTTTCATGTGACCACAGGAATTGGAATCTGAAATACACACTTCTTATATGGCAGAGTCTATCCACATAAATTCTAATGTCTCACTGAGCTGAAATTGTAATACATCAGAAGCAAGGGTGAGGACAGGCTTCACTTCTTTGTGGAAAGAAAGGAACTTTGCTTATATAATTGACTAAGTTTTCTTGCAGAGTAGTATCTGAAGACTATAAATCCAAGCAATGATAAAGAGGAGGCTTCAGTGAGGCCTTTGGAATAACTGAATGAGAGGAAAGACAAATGATTTTAAAACAAAACAAAATAAAATTCTAGCAGATTCAGTTGACTTGAATGCTGACATAACATATCTGGTTTCTCATTCAAAAATGACTCCAAGATAATTTTGCAAGATCCAGAGACCCTGTTAAGCTCAGCCAACTTAGGTTTTCAATAGTATTTTAATGTGGTTTGAGACTAAGTATGCCATGAGGGGAAATAGAAAAATGTTCAAATGGAAGTGTTTGGAGCCTGAGTTTAATTTTAAGGGTCATTTTTCAATATTAAGGCTTTCCATATATTGCAGGTATAAAATTGAGATGGAGTGATGGCAAGGAAGATGCTTATCAGGAATTTCATTTGGAACTGAAGGCTGCTGCTTTTGTCAGGTAAAACAATGGCTTTTTTTCATAAGTCATCTTACCTATTGCACCATTAGCTGGCCTTAGGATATGTAAAGCAATTTTCTAGCCAGAAAGGTGGGCTTGTTTTTGTTCCTAATTCTATCCATAACCCCTTTCTAGGTCTCTCTTATAACAAGTGGCTCAAATACACGAGGTGAATTGTCAGAGTTAGATGTTAGTGGCTATGGTGAAATTAGATAGATAGATGATAGCTGATAGAGATGATATAGATAGATAGATGATAGATGATAGATAGATGATATAGATAGATGATTAATAGATAGATGATAGATAGATGATAGATATAGATAGATAGATGATAGATAGATGATAGATGATAGATGATAGATGATAGATAGATAGATATAGATAGATGATAGATAGATAGATAGATAGATAGATAGATAGATAGATAGATAGATAGATGATAGATAGATGATAGATAGATAGATAGATAGATAGATAGATAGATAGATAGATAGATAGATAGATGATAGATAGATAGATGATAGATAGATGATAGATAGATAGATAGATAGATAGATAGATAGATAGATAGATAGATAGATGATAGATAGATAGATAGATGATAGATTGATAGATGATAGATAGATGATAGATAGATGATAGATGATGATAGATAGATAGATGATAGATAGATGATAGATGATGATAGATAGATAGATAGATAGATAGATAGATAGATAGATAGATAGATAGATAGATGATAGATAAATAGATGATAGATAGATGATAGATAGATAGATGATAGATAGATGATAGATAGATAGATAGATGATAGATAGATAGATAGGTAGATAGATGATAGATAGATAGATAGATAGATAGATAGATAGATAGATAGATAGATAGATAATAGATAGATAGATAGATGATAGATAGATAGATAGATAGATAGATAGATAGATAGATAGATAGATGATAGATTGATAGATGATAGATAGATGATAGATAGATGATAGATAGATGATAGATGATAGATAGATGATAGATAGATAGATGATAGATAGATAGATAGATAGATAGATAGATAGATAGATAGATAGATGATAGGTAGATAGATAGATAGGTAGATAGATAGATAGATAGATAGATAGATAGATAGATAGATAGATGATTGATAGATAGATAGATAGATAGATAGATAGATAGATAGATAGATAGATAGATAGATAGATAGATGATAGACCCAACTATTGGTTCTCAGGGAGATAGAACATGTGTCTTAATCAAAACAGACCATCTAACTCCAAGCCTATTTTTAGTCGAAAGGTATTTTCTATGGTTTTAATGAAAATGGTACCTATTACCTCAAACTTCAGTAAAATGAAAATTTTGTGCTAGTACAAATTTTATAGCAAAGCAGTTTGTTTAAATATTTATCAAAATGCTTTTCCAGTGAGAGATAAAACTTTACCCTTTGAGACAGGTTTGTAGTTTTGAGATTTGCATACCGAAGTCATGAATCACCAAAGGAAAGCTGGCTGGCTGGCCATCAGGATACGATCCCCTATAGGAAGGCTTTACTGTAGTAGATACATCTTAGTCCAGTATCTGGCCCCCATAGCGAGAGTTCATGCCAACGTTCTATGATCAGACCTGTCTCCTGAAGGAGCTCACCAGGATCTATGTATAAAAACAAGGATGTTTACTTAGCAAACAGAAGCAATGCTACCTAGGAGATGGGTCCATCTATGCTTGTGGGACAGAAGAGCTTCTTTGTTGGGACCCAGTAGAAAACCGCGCACACAGGAGGAGGTTCCATACATCCTGAGTATGCCTGACCAAACGCACTCATTCTCTCAACACATTCTTTCTCCAAAAGAGGAACAGAATGACTGTCCAGATAGAGCCTTTCTTGGGAGTACATAGACTCTAGCTGTGCCTGACGAGCCTGCACACTTACAAGGAAATGACTGCATCTGATCATTGCTATTTGAATTTGAACCTCTAACACTCTTCATTCCAATACTTCTTTTTTTTCTTTTTTTTTTTAGTAAATTTTTGGTAGGTTGAGGCCCTTGACGACCAATTTTCTTCCAGTTTCTTCGGATGCTCCTCAATCTACTCTGAGGGCTTTTCTTCTGTTGCCAGTCCTCACACTTTGGTATTTCTTAGTGTCTCTCATTGGTCATCTCACCCTTTCACTCTGACTCCTTTTCCCTCATGGTTTCATAAAAACCAATATATAGAATGAACTTTTATGCTTGGAAGTATTACCTTAAACTCAACATGCAAAAAAATGTGCTAGGAAAATTCTGGTCATTTAACCATCTGTCCATCCTATAAAACTAGAAAATATTATTTATTTCACTATATTCAATTACTTTCTAAATCCTACTGATTAGACCTCATGAAATTGTATAAATTTATATATCTCCTCTGCCACTGTTTTTGTCCTACTTTCCAGTAAGCTTCTCTCCTTTATTACTAAAATAACCTCCCACCTAACTCCTCTATCTCCATCATTGCCTCCATTGCAGTTAATTCTCCATATTGTGCAAGAAGTAGTCTTCCTAAAATGCATCTCATTTCCCTGTTTACAACACTTTATGACTCCCCTTTTTCCTAATAAATGCTGCCTAATGTGAAACTTAATGCATCACAGTAATTTCCTAGCTACTTGACCAAAGTCTTCCCAAAGATAGTCCCTGTATTTTGTCCATCATTTTACTCTTATTACCTATCAGCATCTGACAAATGATAGTAGCTCAGTAAATATTGGTGAGTCGATTAATGAATATAAACTTTGTATGAGAAGAATATCTGCAAATGCAGAAAATAGTGCATTTATAACATTAGGAACATGTTAGAGACATGCAAAGACATAAACTTTTAAAAAATGCTGTGTGTGTGTAAGACAGTGTTTTACATAGTAATAAACAGGGAAGTGAAATGATTCCATGTCTATTATCTTATTTGACCCTCAAAACCAAGCTGTGAATTAATACTCAAGGGAAACATAAAAAAGATAAAAATAAACATTTAGAGAACTAACTATAGAGCTCAAATTTTCTAGTGCCTGCTTTTAAACATAGCATTAAGTTAAGAACATTATTTTTTCTTTTGGTAACTTACTTGTTACTACATTTTGACTTACAGAGCATTTATATATTATTAATATTTTGTATTATTTTTCTAATGGGTGCATATTTAAATGTATGCATATATGCGCAGAGAAAGTAGACTATGGATAAGATTGTGAGCTCTGGCAAATGGCTTCTCTATGCCTCAATTATTTTTTCTATTAAATAAGGATAGTAATAGTAACTACCTCATAAGTTTGTGTGAGTCTTAAATGAGTTTTCTTATAGAGTAATAAGAACAGACCCTCACACATAGTACACACATTAATTATTAGTTCTTATAATTATCATGCACACATGGTGAGTTACTAATTTGAATCCTATTATCGTATCTGAAACTTAATGTCTATCTATGTAGAAGTCACTCTTAAAAATGTATACTAAGCTTACTAAAAGGCAATTAACAATAGCATTTATTTTCACTTTATTTCTGTGTATGTCATTTTTTCTAATTATATCATCATTTTCCTAGATTTTTGTTTTGCTTTTTTCAAATATTTTCATTAATTGGTAGGGAACTTTGGGATTATAATACCCAAACAAATTTATTCTAGGATCAATTTACATTCAACAAATTCTACACTCAGATGCTCTGAGTACTTCTTGAATATTTTCCCTTCTCCCTAATGTTTATATAACATTTTCATTACTTAACTTCTAAGAGCAAATGACTGTTATTAAAACCAAATTTTTACAGGCTGTTAGTTTCTAGTGCAGATCATTGCCTCTAGGTGTTGCAGAATCAAAATCAAAACTACTAAATAATTTAGAGGTAAATTAGCAATTAACTGAAAATGACATGGCAAACTGTGGTTAATATGTGGCAAGTGGGCTGACAGAGTTATTACAATCTGGCAGAGCAGTAAAATCTCTCTTCATGCTCTCTCAAAGAGATAAAAATCTGTAAAGGACATAGAAATATATTTATATAATAAAATAATTAATAAAACTTTATTTCAGTAAAATCAATTGTAGCTAAAAACTCTAATTAGCTAGCATATAATTGCTATCATATTCTTCTTACCTATTAAAAAAAATCCTGTAACCCAGCCAGGTGTGGCTCAGCGGTTGAGCTTCAACCTAGGATACAGGAGATGGAGGTTTGATTCCCAGTCAGGGCACATCCCCGGGTTTCAGGCTCAATCCCCAGTAGGGGGCGTGCAGGAGGCAGCCATTCAGTGACTCTCTCATCATTGATGTTTCTGTCTCTCTCTCTCCCTCTCCTTTCCTCTCTCTGAAATCAATAAAGATATCTTAAAAAAAAAAAAAAAGTCCTGTACATAGAAACAGCTGGAGGGACAGATATTTGATATTGAGGTAGAAGTTTGTAATTTCATCTCAGTTTCTATTCAGCTGTACTCTAATATGTCAAATTATTTAATCATTTTAAAGGAAATTGAAAGACAGAAAGCTTTATTTGGGGTTAATATTTGATTTTGTTAAAGCCTCATATTGGAAAGCAAAAATTAACACAATTACCAATACTACCTTTGTTTTCAGACACCAATATAAAAAAGTAACTGCAAAATTCAAAATTATAGAGTTGGAAAAGATCTTACAGATTGCTCCAAGATTTTATTGCTGAGAGGAGTGAGATGCAGAGGGCATTAATCATCATGCCAAAAGCAACCCATGAGTTTGTACCATTCCTGGAACAAGAACTTCTGTCTTCTAATGCCAAGTCCCATGTGCTCTCTGTGTCTCAATTCAAAACAAATTATTGTGGATCATTGGTTCCTGCTAACTAATTTGTTTTTGAGATAAAACGTTTCTGTCTTTCACACAAGATCACCCAAGCTTTAGAGCATAGTGGGTGTGGTTTGGCTCTAAGCCCAATAAATAGAAGCAAAGGGCCACAGGGTTGCCACATACCCCAGATTTCTCATACTGTGCACATTTACCAGACAAGGTCATGTCAAAACTTCACAAGAAAAAGAATAGTTGATCATGCTTAACTTGACCTCCATGGAAGAAAGGCCCCAATATTTCATTCTAAGAAACCAGTTATAGATCTCAATTCTCTCCTATCTCATCCTGTACCTAAGGGTCTCCGTGGTATTATTTTGCCCTTAATGGGAAAATGAAGACCTGACCAACCATTCTCAGTCCCAAAGTGCTGCCTCTACTTACTCATCCAACAGTTTGCTAAAACATGACATTCTTGAGAGCCTGATTAGTTTTTATTTAATGTCACTTCCCATAATGTGCCCAGTGCCTGATAGGTGCCAACTACATTTTAGAGTAAATCAAATATTGATTCAATCAGTTGTTGATTTTGGGGGACTATTTTCTTCATGCTGAGCATTTACTCTAACTTTTATCTACTTACTCTTCTTGTGGGGGAAAGTTTGCTTACCCTTTTTATTTTCCTCCCAACTTTTCTGTAAAGAAGTACAGAACTGTGCACTGTGCTCTAATAAGAGCAGAATCATTCAGTATTTAAAGAAAAGATAACGTCATAGTTTAAAATTTTAATAGTGTTTGGAGTGTTTAATACTATTTTTCCTTAAATAAAATAGTGCTTTACTGTTGACTCAGGATCAGCCTAATATCCATTCTCACAACCCCCAACCCTTGGGAGCTATTTCTCTTATATTAACACTTAGGCAGTCATCCATTATAATAGAATCCCAAGACAGAAAGACAATTATCTTTTCAAATGAGCTTGGTCCTAATTAGTGAAAAAATAAAATACCTAACCCAGAGGTGTTTATTTTCTTTGCATCTCCACATACATGAATACTATTATTTTAGCTTTCAACCAACATTACAAGCATGATTTTCTTTTCTCCCTTGGTATCAGGATCTGTAGGCAGTAAAGACATTAAAGAGCCAAAACCAAGATAAGGTTTGTAGATGTGGGCCAGTAATAGAAAGCAGTGTCTTATTGGAGGGCAATAGCAAGCTGGCCAGTCTGATGAAGGACACATACAAGCACTGAGGTCAGGACAAGGCAGGAAAGAAAGCCAGGTGGACAGATGAGAGGGTGATGGATGCAGAACCAAGAGGTCAGGTAGATAACTGGGACAAGAAATTAAGCTAAAAGCTATTAGGGAAGAGATTTTCTAATTTGGGGAAAGCAGGAAAAGGGCAGAAAGGCTTAACTGTTGCAAAACTTTCTGTTAGATAAACTGTAGCTCTGGCAACCTCAAAACTAGCTCTGTTCCCCTTTTCTGAAGGAGACTGTCCTAGTGGCTGTAGGAGTGGCCACTGAACACAGCCAATTGGGGAGAAATATGTGGAAGTGAGATATTCCCTCTGAAGTGCAGAGAATTTCTATAAGATCTGCTGTTCCAAGTCTGGAAAAGCCAAACTCAGTTCACATTGAATCTTGATTATGACAAGAACAATTCAATTAATATTAATAATATTAGTTCATTTGTATATTGAAGTCATGCATTAACATTTAGAAGGACATTAATATTGACCTTTAGATCTCATGTTCTTTCTAAAGAAATTTTTCCATATTGTCTTCTCTTTTTTTTAAATTAAATTTATTGGGGTGACATTGGCTAATAAAATTGTACAGGTTTAAAGCATAAATTTCTATGATACATGATCTTTATATTGCATTGTGTGCCCACCACCCAAAGTCAAATCATCGTCTGTCACCACCATCTACTTGGTCTTGTTTACCCTTTACCCACCCCCTTCCCTCTGGTAACCACCACGCTGTTGCCTGTGTCTAAGAGTTTTGGTTTGTTTGTTTTTCTTATTTGTTCACTTACTCCTTTTCAGTTTTATATCCCACAGATGAGTGAAATCATATGGTTTTTAGCTTTTACTGACTTACTTTTTCGATTAACATGATATTCTCAAGGTACATTGTTGTTGCAAATGGCAATACTTTATCTTTTCTTATGGCTGAGTAGTATCCCATGGTATATATGTACCACTTTTTTTTTAATATGTCTTTATTGACTTCAGAGAGAGGAGGGGAGAGGGAGAGAGAGAGAGAAACATCAATGATGAGAGAGTCTTTGATTGGCTGCCTCTTGCACACCCCCAATTGGGGATCGAGCCCACAACCGGGGCATGTGCCCCTACAGGGAATCGAACCGAACCATGAGCACCTGGATCCTAGGTCGATGCTCAACCGCTGAGCCATGCCAGCCAGGCCACATCTTCTTTATCCAATCATCTATTGAAGGATACTTCAGTTGTTTCCATGTCTTGGGCACTGTGAATAATGCTGCAATGAACATAGGGGTGCATATATCTTTGTGAATAAATGTTTTCAATTTTTTGACTAGATACCCAGAAGAAGGGTTGCTGGGTCATATGGTAACTCTTCTTAATTTTTTGAGGAACCTCCATACTATTTTCTATAGTGGCTGTTCTAGTTTACATTCCCACCTGCAATGAATGAGGGTTCCTTTTTATCCACAACCTCTTCGATACTTGTTTTCACTTGTCTTGTTGATAATAGCCATTCTAACAATGATTTGCATTTCCCTAATAGATAATGAAGTTGAGCATCTTTTCATGTATCTGTTGGCCATTTGTATCTCTTCTTGGGAGAAGTGTCTGTTCAGGTCTTCTGCTCATGTTTTAATTGGATAACTTGTTTGGTGTTGAGTTGTATAGTTTCTTTACATATTTTGGATATCAATATTGTTAAAATGGGCATATTACTTAAAGCAGTATATAATGTAATCCTCACCAAAATACCAATGGCATTTTTTAAAGAAACAGAACAAAAAGTTATCATATTTGTATGGAACCACAAAAGACTCCAAGTAGCCAAAGTAATTCTGAGAAAAAGAATGAAGCCAGAGGTGTCACACTACCTGACCAGAGACACATTTTTAAAAGCAGTATTTACTCATCACTTTATATATCCTGGATATTGTGCCAGATACATCAATATACTTAGTATAATACTCCTAATAATTCAGTACATTAAGACAGGCTCCCTAAAGAGGTTACAAAAGGATTTTCAGAGATGTTTTGCACCACACACACACTCAACAAGTTAATTAGTTTTCAAACAAATGAATGAAGTACAAAACTAAAACAAAATTCAAAGGAGTTTATACTGCAGATCTTCTTCTGGTCTCTAACACAATAAGGTAGAAATTCCAGAAGAATGTAGTTTATAGCAATCCTCATACTATTTTTGGGCAATGGAATTTATTTTTCATAGAGCATATTGGAGTGTTAATGTAATCAGTGCCCTGAAAAATATGTTTTGGAAAATGTTGTGATTAGGAATTAGGATTTGAGGAAAAAGAAGAAAAAATACTTTAGACAGGAAATAAGTGACTCAATATTAATTTACTTGTACCAAAATAAAATAAATTTACAAGTTCAAACTTAAGAGATCCAAAGAAGATAATTCCAAAATAGTTTTTACTTTGCATTGGAATAATGTTGCTAATATATTTCATTGTCTTTATTTTGGTTTTCTATCTTTATTGCAGTATTTTGATGAACTTAAGATGATCTTATATTACAGAACTTTGATCATTTTACTATTGGGTTTCAGCTTCTCAACCACAAATTCTTCTGCCACGACAAATTTCAGAAACTTAATCCCCAAATGAGAAAAGAATCACTATAATTACAAGAGTTATGAACAAAGTAACCTGCATACAGAAGGTTATGGCGTCTTTATTCATGATTGTCAAAAACTGGAGGCATCCAAGATGTCCTTCAGTAGGTGAATGGATAAATCAACTATATTACTGCCAGACAATGGAATATTATAAATGCAACTCAACACTAAAAAGAAATTAACTATCAAACCATGAAAAGACGTGGAGAAACCTTAAAAACATATTACTAAGTGGGAAAAAAAAACAATTAGAAAAGGCTACATACTGTATGATTCCAACTATATAACATTCTGGACAAAGAAAAACTATGGACATGTTAAAAAGATTAGTAGTTGTCAGAGGCTGGGGAGGGGGATCAGATGAATAGGTGTAGCAAGAGGATTTTTAGGGCAGTAAAGATACTCTATATGATACCATAATGATGGATACATGTTACTATACATTTGTCCAAACAAACAACTCAATAGAATAGGACCCAAGAGGGAACTATAATGCAAACAGTGAACTTGGGGTGATTATGATGTGTCAACATAGGTTCATGAATTGAAACAAATGTATCACTCTGGTAATGCAGAAGGCTATGCACTTTGGGCACAGGGAGTATGTGGGAAAGCTCTGTACCATATGATTGAAGCAACTGTCACTTGCTTAAGCTTATCAACCATAGGATAAAATGTTATATACAGTTTAAGAAGAAATATCTTGATTCTAGTAAGCATCTCAGTTTACTACATATTAAGCAGCCCTTGAAAAAGAATTATAGACACCCCCCCCCCCCAAAACACTACTCTTTGTTCTTCAGAAATCACAATTATGTTTGATATCTCTTACCCTCGGGGTCATAATACCATAGGTATCATGAATTATAGTGTTCTCTCTAAACCTTTGAGATTACTTCATGAAAAGTCCAATCCTCATTATACTAATGACTTGAGAGAGTAAAACTAAGTTGAATGAACATTAAATCAAGACAAACCTGAAGCAAATCTCCGCAATCATAGCACAGTACCAGTCTGAGCTGAAACTGAGCCATTAAGTGGTTGATGAAATCTCAGAGTGGGTGAAGACTCATCAACATAAATTTGCTATATGATAATTGAGCTGCAAATGTTTGGGAACAAAGAGTACTTTATCTTTCCACTTGCATATTGGCTGTAAGTATCATGTTCCCTCACATATATATCAGTATCAAGAGTATTAGGAAAAAGTTCAGCAAATCTCAGCAGTCATCAATTCTCATCTGTGTTTAATTACCTGAAAAATCTAGACAAGTTTGAGTCATCCAAGCCAGTTGTGTTTTCCATAACCAACTGTTTCTAATAAACATACATGATCAGAAGCCATTATATTTTCTTAACCCTCAGCATTTTGAAAGTATCTGTAGAGAGAAAAGCAGTGCTGGAGAGAGTACCAAATATGCCCTGTGGAGCGTTACAAGGCAGTACATTCATTATGCACTTCTTATGACACTTTAAATATTTTACTCATGGACACCATATGAAATTACAGTCTTTCTAGTGCTGCAATTGCAGTTGCTTTACTTATTAGATGTCCATTTCCACCCATGACTTTTACTCTTGATTCTTCCCCAAATATACCAAAAGCTTATTTATATAAATTCAGATCAGTTTCACCATTTCTGGCATAACCGTACCCACAGTTATTCGTGGCTTTGAAATGATCCTTTACAATTTTTAAATAATTGTTTATCACTGCTCCCACATTAAAAAATCATCTGATGATGACACAATTGAACAACAGTTAGAAAATCATTAACTATAAACAGATACTGATGAACTCTTCAAAAATAAATTATTTGAAATAAATAAGTTATTTGAAATGAAATAAATTATTTGTAATCTATAACTATATGAAGACTAAAAACACAATGTGAAGATGATTCCTATCTAAATGAACTGTAAAGGGATATTATATAGTACAACCTCCCAAATCTGGAGTAATAAAGCAAAGTTTGCTTCAATTCTTGAATACCTTATGGAAATGCACCAGTAGTACATTCAAACAAATAAACAATGAATAAGAGATGCTTAATTTAATGTCTTGCTTTTCCCATCTAGAATATGAACAGAATAAAGGGGCTATTTTTAGACTTGCCCTTTGAATTTTTTAAAAATACACTGAGGCTTAGACAAATCTTTTGTGCTAGCCACATAGTGGTGGTTCCTGCCTTTCTCAGCCCCCTGCTGTTGTGGATGCTAAAAACATAGAACCTATACCCCACTAAGTTTCTTTGCCTTCCAGGATCTTTAGACCAGCGAAGGAGATAGCTAAATAAATTGCAATCAATGACATAATGTTATATTAGGCAAACATACAAAACAGCTAAACCACAGGTCAGAAAGAAATTGTAGTATAGTATGCCACTCTCTTAATATTTTGTTCTAATCAACTTTAATTTTTGATAAGCAACAACTGAAACTGGCAAGGTAAGCCAATATGAGCACTGAAGTGCAGTTTTCAAATACTGATCATGAATAACCTTTAAAGGAGCTGCCATCTCCCAATCTTTAAAAAGTTCAGGTAATATGGCTTCTTGAGATTGGTGTCCAGAGAGCAGAACAGTGTGACAGCGAAATAAATCAAAGACTTAGTTCCCCAAGAGTCCTAATAAATGTTTCTACAATTAAGTTGCTCCCTGAACCTAAATATTTTTAATAGTAAGAATAGTTGTTATTACACATGCATTATATATAATTCTTACTATTAAAAAGATTATATATATAACTAATTGCTACACATTGAGATACTGGCTAATAAAACACCCTGGGTAATCATTATTTTAATATATATATTTTATATCAAGTATGAATTACATAAACAGTGAGGGATATATCACTTCCTTTGTTGTTGGATTTTAGTCATTCCTAGAAGTCTCAAAAGTATATTTCTGTTTTGTTTATAAGCACAAAGCTTGAATGACCAACCTTCTACTTCAGTCACAGGCCATAATGCCACATGGAGCCAGGGTCCTCCTCGTGCTCTGGATATGTGAGTTGTCCATTTGTACTTTGTGAAAACTTTAATCAGATAACATGTTTTAGTCATAGTAAAGCTATAAAATTTCATGAGATTCCATGCAAAGATGACTTGCCATGAGAGGTTTGCTTTCAAATATGCATAACTAATGTACCCTGGTATATATTCATATAAGCTAATACAAGCCCTTCCCATCATTTTACTTGTATAAGTCTAAGAATGGATGCTAAAGTTTCAGACTGAGATAAAGTGGTTGCTGTTTTCCAAAACATCACATGAGAAATCTTTAAAGATTATGTTAGTCACAAGTAAAAATATTTTACTGTATTGGCTTCTTGTGAATTATTTTTAGCTTTTGGTTAAAGGAAAAAAATTATCAGAGTCCATCGTGATTTTATAAGTCTCTCCAATATAAAATGACAATTTTTTAAAGTTTCTGCTGTGTTTAATAAATGTATAAAATTACATATAGAGTAAACTTGTGTACATATGTAATTATGAAGATTAAAGAGAGGGGATTTAAAAATACTCATTAAATTTTATTAAGTCACTAATGGGCCTCCAAATCTACCTCTTTCTGATTGCATATTATATGTTAATATTGTTCTTTAGTATATCAACTTTATACATCATTGAGTTTTTCAAGGTTAAGTATCAAAGCAAAATAGCCACATATACCAAATGCGTTTAGGCAACAGTGCCATTTAGAGCCAATAAAAGCATGTTGGTAGCAAAATAGTGATCATGTTAGAATCCAAACAAAGTTCCTAACAAGACATGCCTTAAAAATCCATTCTTCTAATAAGTCTTCCTGTGGACTCCACTTTCTCCTCAGAACTTCTACTGCCTGCATTAAATATGGCACATTCAGGCAGAGATGCTCCTGCATCCAACCCACTACTCTAGTGCCCCAAATGTTCACTGTAATGACTGCAACAATCAAAGAGCGTATCCTAGCTGAGCTCTTTCTCTCACTCTCATCTTTGGGTATGTTGGTGTATTAATATATTTATATTATTTATATATGTATAATATACAGCTGTCTTCATAATAATACCTTGAAGGAACATTTACATAAATATTTTCAAAGATAACCAAAAAATATAGCCAGAATGACTGAGCCCACATCCTGTTACAAAAAACCATATGCAATGTGTTAAACATATTAATATTTATAAATGTGGTAAAATAGACAATAGCAGTCTCCAGTTTCTCTTCAGTGAGGAGCAAGAGGTAACTGTCAACCAGGGTGACTGAGCCCTGGTCCAGTCACCATTCTCGTCTGGGTGTCCCTGGTCTGTACTTCCATGTAGCCAGCTTTGTTTCAGAACCCTCATGACTGATCATGCAATGCTATAACTCTCTTTTTATGTTCTCTAGGGGTATCTGACTTGGCATTACGCTTCATCACTCTGATATGCATCTATATGATAAGTGTCTCCTGTGTTGGCTTTAGGGTGGCAGTGTGTGTTAATGAGTTAGAAGAGGGGTGGCAATGAGATAAATGCCTTTAGTGGGATTTCTTAATTTGTTAAGTGAGAGTTTCCAACTGATCTCCATTTGGGAAGCACCATGATGTATCTTGTGAAATATCACAGCATTCCCTCAGGTGCTGTTTAATTCTTTCATGTCCCACTACATGTCAGTTACATTTGCAGAATATATTCTAAAGCTTCACAAAATCAGAAGAGCATTGGGATGAAAGAGGTCATAGCTAAAATCACAGGCTCTGAAATCAACTAGATGGTTGAATCTCAAAGCCACCATTTGCCAGCTGTAGGAACCAAAGAAAGTTATTGATTTCTCAATTTCCTCATCTCTTAAATTTTATAACACTTAACTTTTTAGATGACAATTAATTGAGATATAACGCACTTTGAATATTGTCAGAAATGAAGATAGCACTATGAAAAGTTAGCTTGTATTTTTATTGGAAACCTCATTAGCAGAAAGGGATATCAAGAACACTTCTTCTAAAGGAAAAAGAAAAAAAAAGAGAGCTCTGCCCAGCTTCTTTCCTGAGTGAACTGATGATGAATGTCAATTGGTGGAATGTAGACTGAAGAACAGAGCATGGATTTCTGATCTCTCAGGGTCAAGTGCTCCTTCCCAGTTTATGACTTTATTATGTAAAGGCCTATATTGTTCTTTAATTGCTATCTTTGTGTTGAAATTGATTCCCCAACTTAAAACTGTGTTAAATGAATTCATGTAATATTCCTTTAATTCTCTAGTAAACAGTCTAACACAATATAGGGCATGTAGCAGGTTCTCAATAAATATGTGGAATCTAAAGAACTTAAACTGATGAACAGAATAGATTCAATGACATGGAAGCATAGATGAGACTGACAAATGTCAGCGGGATGGAGGAGGGTGGGTGGGTGGAGGAGGAGAGAGTAACCAAAGAATTTATATGCATATATGCACAACCCAAGGACACGGACAATGGTGGGGAGAGGGACTGGGGAGAGGGATGGGATGGGGTGGAATGGGTCGTTGGGGAGAAAAAGGGACATCTGTAATATTTTAAACAAAACAAAACCAAAAAAAATAGTTGTATGCAGTGGTGAACTTTTGATGCTGGAATAAATCTATGTCTGTCATTCATCCACTTTAAAAAAAAATATATATATATATAGATGTATAATTTATTTTTATATATCTTTATTGATTTCAGATAGAGGAAGGGAGAGGGAGAGAAAGAGAGATAGTAACATCAATGATGAGAGTCATCATTGATCGGCTGCCTCCTGCACACCCCCGACTAGGGATCGAGCCCACAACCCAGGCATGTACCTTGACTGGAAAATGAATCATGATCTCCTGGATTCTAGGTCAAGGCTCAGCCGCTGAGCCATGCCTGGCCAGGCTAAAATATATTTTGTATAGATAGTCTTAAGACCCATCTTGGTAGTGCATTCCTGCCATGCTAATGTTTTTGTATAATTTTATTTGCCTTCTGTATCCCAATCCCAAAATTGCTTGATTCAAAAAAAAATTTTTTTAATTTTTAAATTATTTCATCTTCTTTATTTCTCACATCTAAATTTTAAAATGCCTACATTCTAAATCAATAAATGGTTAGTGTGAGTATGTTCACTTAAGGAAGATACTTTATCCAATGTTGTGCTCTAAGATTCGTTCTATCCATTATTCAGCCACTCTCATATATGGATGTCATATACAATATCAGAAAGCACATTATTAGAGAACATGTTTAAACTATTATTTGAATGTTAGTACCTGGATTTAAAAACATTTATCTATCAACTAAAAATTAAAAATTATTCATTGAACACTTTTTATTATACATTTCACCTGAAAAATCTTCTTTGGCTTAGGTTGGAAAACTATATTTGAGAAGTTCAAGTAGTCAAAAGAAAGCAATAAAAAAGTCAATTTTTCATTTATTTATGATTATTGTAATGAACATCAGTGATGTGAATTTTATGAAAAAAATATTGTTAGAAGGTGTCATAACATTGCTTATTGGGAATTAAATGTCACAATACGCCATATGCCAAACTTTAATTCTTCACAATCACCCTTATGCAGTAAACCTGCTTGCAGTCCATCCATCAGATCTCTTGTGTTCCTTATTATATCACATAGCTGAGTGTCTCTGGTTTTCTCTCTTTGCCCATTTTTAATGCCTTTTCTCCATCTCTGGTTTACCTCTACCGTATTCTCTATCAATCTCATTGGTCATAGCTCATGGAATTCCAGACTGTGACTGCTCCTAAACACTCTCTAACTAAAAATCTCACATCCACCACTGTTTAATTTTCACTAAACATAGCTTAGGTGTGAGAGAAATCAGGGCCTGCCTGAAAAATCTGATATTCCAGTTTAATATTGGACAGTGCACTGCAGGTGCTCATCCATACCTAGAGCAGTTTCTTCCTGGAACTTCAGGATATGGTTGTAGAATGTTAGCAACCTTTCCACTACTATCTCCTTTCAATAGTTGGAGAAATAAAGACTGATTAACTCACTTACTCAAGTTCACTTTCTTAGTAAATGACAGATTTTAAACACATGGAAACCTTGGGCTCCACATGTCATTCCCTTTCTGCTTCACTGTAGGGGCTTGAATATTATAACAATATTATGAAACTTGGTTTAAGATGGATATAACTATTACATATAGTAAATATTTCTTATATAAATATTCATTTAAGATTTATGAAAAGTTATGATTGTAAATCCACCCCCACAAAGAATGAGATAGTAATAGTGAAAGGCCAAGAACTCACATCTAATTGATATTTTTACAAAACAAATAAGGTCTAATTTATATATTTTATTGCTATTTGCCTGGGGTGCTTTCAGAAGAGAGTACCAAAATCAGATCAGGATTGTTAGTGTCATTTTACAGAATGGTTTAAAATAAAGGCAAATATACCTTGAGAGCAAAGAACAGATAAATGGACAATTTCAGTGGAAATGCTGAAAGAGGCCTCGCTCAACATTTACCCAAAAATGTTGAGCTGTAAAGCTATAGGAAAGAATGTTTATTTTTGCAACTTGAGTAAGAGTCATGCAGTTCCTGCTAAGATTTTGTAAACATTCCTTGTGGATGGTTCATGGCCCAAATCTGTTTCCTCAGCACTTTCCATACCCTGGCAGCCGGCCCCTTAACCACTATAAAAATATATACACCATGTACACCTGGTTGCTAACAATGTTGAAAACTTGATGAAATGGAAAATAATCATGTACAAATAAAAATTATTAAAATTGATCCTATACAATATAGAAAATCTAAACTGATGAATAAAAAAAATTAAAAAAAAAAAAAGACAGAGAGAGAAAGAATGAGAGAGATACACAGAGATGGAGAGAATGAAGTAATCATGGTAAAGGGCTACCAGGAGATAAAAACAGTAAGTATTCATAGCCTTTAACAACAGTGACCCTTTCCCATTTTTTTGAAAGAAAAATGTCATTAAGAAATCAAAATGTTCACTGAAAGGAGATTATCATAAATTAAATTGATTTTCATCATTTAGCTTCCTCAAGCTTAGACCTTTTATTTTTGTTATCTTACTGATTAAGTGCTGAGACTGATAGCTGGGCAAGGCAGCCCACCAGGTCAACACCTTGTAAAGAGAATTAATGGTCATGCCAATATAACAATTTTACTGAGTGCTTTCGTTCAGCAATGAGAGTCTAAGCTTTGACAACCCCAGGCTAGCCCTTTCAGGTGCCACATCTCAATCAGATCAGAATAACAACAGAAACTCCCAACAAAGTCCAGTGAAAGGTCAACCTGTGTACGTTTGGCTCAAAGTGTTCCATAGCTTTCAAACTTATAGCAAACTTTGAGGTAGAGACTTCAAATAGAGCCTTCCAGAATGATGTTCATGAGGAGGGAGGAGGCACAATTACCTGTTCCTGGAGAAGCCACTATTGGTTTCCGGAAATTAGAAGGTTCTAGAGTTAGTATACTTTATTGTGTGTTTGCAAAATAATTAATCACTGATGTAATCAAAAATATCAAGCTGATTTATTATTATCTTGTAATTCACATCACATGGATATTTGTGATACAAACCAACATCTGCTTCCTTACCTTTATCATCTCTCAGAAGAGTCAGAGCCAATGCAATTCAGGAAAAGCAATTGTTCTACATATTCTTAAAATGGTGCCTTCACTTTAGATAATAGGAGCGCTTGTGCTATAATTACTGTGGTAAATATCAATGTCTATTCAATTTAACAAAATAAAAATCTACCTTAAGTGCCAAATATATTTAGAATGCCTCCCTTACTCAAAAAGAAGAACACTTTTATAATTTGAAAGGACAGTATCATTACAGTATCACATTTCTGAAAAACAACGGATGCTGGCTTTCACATTAAAAATATTGTATTTGTCAGTGGCTTATGAGGTGTATAGAAAAACCAGGACTTACTGATGTAGGACCACTCACCCCTTTGATAGAAAAATTTCATGCAGCTATAACAGAATGTTTAAATAAGTTATTTCTGAATGAGGGCTTTTATGTCCAATGCAGTTCAGTGCCTCAGGCTGCGAACTCCTACAATTTGGGTTGAAGGATGTCTAGTTTCTGCTGAAACAAAAGTATGAGATGAATTGTGTCAAGAGAAACCCTAGTTTATGTGCTGGGCTCTGGCTTACTCATCAAGGTTTCTTTATAAAATACAGTGCCCGAGGGTGCAGGCAAGTAGCAGATTCTAGTATTTCTCTGGTCAATTCCAAACAAACAAATGAAAATGAAATAAAATGGCAATAATAGAGTCTCGCAAGTATAGAGAAGCTTGATCCTTCTGTCAGCCTCTTTAACTTTTTCCAATTGTGTTCAGTGTTCTTCCTTGATTATTTATTGACTCAGAAGCAAGGCTTTCCTTTGCACTTATCTACTGGCTCTACAAAAAGTAAATCTCCAAAATGATATGCAGCTAGTATGTCCCAATTTTTAAAGCATTGTGTTCAGTGTATTTGCTTCTACATTGTGCCTCCTTGGTGAGATCTTCATGAACATGAAACAGTTCAATATCCTAACCTCTTTCCTGGCTTTATCTTTTCCTAACGCTTTTATAAGGATCTAATGTACTGTAAACTTTGCCAGTTTGCTTTATGGATTGCCTGCCTCCCCTTCACCCTAGATTATAAACTCCATGAAGAAAGGGCTGTGCTTTAGTCCCTGCTGGATGCCCAGTGACTGGAACACTCGTTTCCTAGCCTTGGTTTGGGGCTTCTCAGAGCTGGGATTCACGGGGCAAATAAGAGAGGTGGCAAAGTAGACTGAATTCCACAGGGGCGGTGCGTGTGACCGCTAGGGAATGTTCCCTTACGGACTCTGGGTGAGTGATTGCCCTGAGGGAATTTTTTGAAATAGGCTATGCTTATCTTTTAACATCCCTTTTCTCTCTTTCCTTAGCTCCTGTCTGCTCTCCCTGGGCACACAATGCTCTTTCCTGCCTTACTCCCCTTTACCCCCCTACTTCTACTTTAGAAAGGTGAGTAAAGAGAGAGGCTTCCTTCCTTTAAGATATGATGTGCCCGCAACTCCAGTTACTTCAGTTTGTTGTTGTTGCTAATTCTCACCCAAGGATATTTTTTCCACTGATTTTTAAAGAGAATGGAAGGGAGGTGGAGAGGGAGAGAAAAGAAACACCTCGGTTGCTTCTGCCACACACCCCAGCCAGGGCGGGGATCAACCCACAACCCAGGTACCTGCCCTTGACCGGGAATCAAACCTGCAACCCTTCAGTGCCTGGGCCAAGGCTTTAACCGCTGCTCCAAACCGACCAGGGCCAATTACTCCTGTTTTGATTCCTCCCCACATCTGACTCAAAACTCCCCTCCGATTTGAACTTATAACAGATGACTTTTGGAGACAGAGACATAAGTTTAAGCAAATTCATTTTTAACCCCTTGAACATCCCAGGTTCTACTTGCCTGTTTATTTTTCTTATTCAACAAAACTAATTTTAAGTTTTTGAAATATCAGGAGTATGACAAAGCCAAATGAAATATTCTGAATTGTTTTAGAGACCTGTCTTTGGGGGGAGCGCCTCAGATGACCAACATATCCCAGTTTGCCTGAGACTTTTCCAGTTCTAGCCCTGGAAGTGCCATGTCAGGGGAAACCTCTCAGTTTCAGGCAAACTGAGACAGTTGGTCACTATACAAGGACCTTAATATATGGGCATGGTTTCCCTGCTTGGGAACATGTCCCTGGGCTTGGGTGTCTTAAATGGTCCCAGCTTGTCTCTCCTCCTTCTGCTCTTCTCAAGCTACAGGGCTTTGCACAGCAGCCAGCACGGCAGTGGCCCTGCCGGCTCTGATGGTGGGGAAGTGAGGACTGGAAGGAAACCAGATGTCAGTACAGCTTCGGCTCTGCTGGAAGTCATGAACTTCTATTTTGACTAGCTGTCTTGGATGCTCACTCAAGATAATTCATTCAAATTGTCAATGTGACTCAATCCATGAAACAACATGCCACTGAAAGTCAATGAAGAGTTAGATGTTGCCTTACAATCAATGAACAACTTTTACCAAAATGCATTCTAAGCTATAAGGGATATGCCCTGTGTGCAAAGAACAATTTGACCCTAGATCTTTGAAGACTACAGCAAGGCTCCTTTTTGTTTTGCTTGTATCACAGATGGTGAATGTCCTTTATTCACTGTGAAGGTGCCACAAGCTTTGTAAGGGGACAGTATCAGCTATACTATACTCCCCAGTCCCAGGAGATTCATTCCAACATAGGACTTAACTCCAAGCGCTCTGCCTCTGTTATCCTACATCCATACTTTATCTATATTATGGAAGAGCCTTGGTTTAGAACTTACAAGTTCCACTATATAGTAAATATGAGAACATGGGCAATTACAGAGCATTTCTAAGGTGGTGAAAACAGAATGACAAGAACTAACCCACCCGCATCACATGGCTGTTGTGGGATCAAGAAAATAATGGCCTTAGAAGGTTTCTCCCACATGTAAAGTATTATTGACTATTTGGTAACATCATTTGTTCATATCAGAATTAATGATGGGGCATGCATCTATTGATAGGAAAATTGAATTATAGCCATCAAAGGTGTTAAAGAGGCAGGGACCTTTAACAGGTCGCAGTATATATAGTTTTAAAAAGCATGAATTATATCACTTAATAATTAGAGGGACCAAGCAGAGTAGGCATCAGTGGTTGAGGTACCGTGAGGTGGGCATGTGAAAACTTATAAAGCAGAGAACAGGATAAAGGGTTTGTTCAGGCTCATATAGTAGTATCTTGTTGTTTACTTTTGTTTTTACTACCTTCTAGTAAAATTTGAGATATCCCACAAAACTGAAAATGGAAGAACTAGCACTAAACTTGAGCTCTTAAAAATTTCATCCTGAGTATTTTTCCTTGAACCAGAACAGAAAATATTCTGTCCTGGGAGTTAAGAGGTCAGAGGTCTGCAAGTAGCAGCCTGCTTCTCTTTGGGAAAATCACTCCTCCTGTCTGCAACAGTTTCCCCATTTCTAAAATGAGATTAGTATTGGTTTGTGTCCTTCAAACTGTTAGGTAAAATAGAATAAATTAGAAAAAATAATTAAAAGTACATAGCATATAGTAAGGATAATTATTATTTCTTTTTTACAAAGAATTATTTATTTATTTATTTATTTATTTATTTATTTATTTATTTATTTTCAATTACAGTTGACTTTCAGTATTATATTAATTTCAGGTGTATGGCATAGTTGTTAGACATTTATATAACTTACTAAGTGATCCCTCAGGTAACTTTAGTACCCACCTGGCCCCACAATAGGCACTGCAATATTATTGACTACATTCCCCATTCTGTACTTTACATTCCTGCGACTATTTTGTGACTACCAGTCTGTACTTCTTAATCCCTTCACCTTTTTCACCCAGCCTCCAGGCCCCCTCCCTAATTATTGTTTTATGAAACACGTTTCAGTTTGTGTGTGTGTATTTACACACATATATTGGATCACAATGTAAAATGTGTTTCTGACTGTGGTTCATGGTCAGAGCCACTTTCTTTTCTCTTTTTTAGGTGTCTTATTAGGTCCTTTCCAACACTTGTCTTCCATCAATTCTATTATGTCTTCCCTGGATTGAAATAACGAGGCCTTGGCTAGACTCGATTCTTTTCATACGTAGTTTATTGATTTAAAATATTTTCCTAGGGTCCTGTGGCACGGTCAACCCTCTCACTCTTCCTTCTCCTTCCCAACCTTCCCTCCTGCCCTAGCTTTGTTCATAAATACTTCAAAACCTGACATGTTTTAAGGATTATTGTGTTATAATAATCTTTTTCTGACCGCAGATTAACTGTAGTAATATTTTGCACTTGAATGTTGATCCATTTGAATACATTCTTTTATAAATATAATACTTAAAGGTTAAAATTTATAATATCCTGTGTGTAGAAAATGGCCAAAGGCAACCCTAGGGAAATTGCTTTTGATGTTTTAAAGTGTCCTCTTTAATAAAATGTTCCTTAGAAGGCAGAAATAGACTCTGGGAAATAAAAGTGATCTAAAGAGCTAAATGATCATCACAAGCCATGATCAGCAAAATGGAATCTTCTATCCCCCACATACACATGTGTTCAAGCTGAGATAAACATGCACATACTTCAGCTACAAGCACAACTTTCTTGAGAGACAAGTGGCAGGGGGCACTGAAGCTGAAAGCAATGTGACAACACAGTGGCACACAGTGGTGAGAAACAACTCAACCTTATAATTAATTTCTATCATTAAAGGCCCATCAATATCATTTAGTTGGATGACTCTGACAGGATGGAAATATTACCTAGAGACAGATTTCCTACTTCAAAGGTTATAGTACTGTTTGCATATGTACTTTGGAATAAATTACAAAAGGTGAAAAAAAGTAAAAGGCACCATGTATAACCTGAGAATAGCTTAGCAGAGCATGAATATATGTGCTTGACATTGGCTGTGATGATTATAAAGCTTTGCACAATTTTCCCCTCTCGAAAAAGAAATGCAGAGGTTCAGTTCTTAAAACAGGATTGAGAAAGCCATGTTCATAAAGATTAATTTATTCTAGATCCTAACACTTTGTATTTGTTGTCTGTAATGGTTAATACTACTAACAAAATATACAGAATTGCCTCAAACTGGAGTCGTATCAAAGGAAAGAGAAGGGAAGGAGAAATGGGGGGTTAGTTGTAGCCTATAGCTTTTAGGAGACAGTTGACTAAATGGATATAGACCAGACAACATAGAAAGAAAAAAATCTTCTTTGCAGCTGTACTGGTGTGGCTGAACAAAGCAAAACTATTTGTACAACAATGGTCCTCATGAAAGAAGTTACATAAAAAGCTGTAAAAATTTCCCTTAGGCTCAAAATGAAGTTTTACTCATCCAAACCAAAGTCTGTCCAGTGATTTATTTGTAAAACTTCCTGAGTTCCCCAAAATAAAGAATGCCACATCACATAATTATCTCTAAGATATACTATTGCATAGGTTTATTGTATTTTTAGGAATAGACACTTCACTTAAAATGACTTCTAACTCTCAATCTAGGCCCCATTTTATTCCACCCCCTTTTTTTGAAAATCTAAGTGGATTACAAGTAATGAAAGGATAACTGAACACTATTTTGTGAGATGTGAATTTAAATTAATATGTAAAATAAATCAAACTTTTAAAATCTTTTCTTCAGACTAAATCAATGTAAACAACAAAATGACTCCTTGTTGGATATTTCTGACTTTTAAATTAACTTCGAACCTTGACAAAATATAACTTAAACGTGCTTCAGGCATATGTATGAATAACGTCGTGACATTTCCTTCATCACTGGCAAAAATGGAAAAATGTTTAAAAGGTGATAAGATGAGTGACTCGTGGAGAAGAGATGCATATTTCCTCTTAACTTTGCTTCAGGGACACCATCTTTATTATCTCTCAGTCTTTAAATAGGTTTTTGAATTATCTCATTGTGAGACTCAAGAGCAGTTGAGAGTAAGCTGATGGAATTCAAATACCATACTCTCCTTAGGCAGGTAAAGTTCCCAGCTCAAATTCTACAGTATATGTAGCAGATGTACCACATGTGGTAACACTGTTTATTTGTTAATTTATTCAACAAATATTTTTGAGTGTCTAAGGTAGACCAGAGACCATGCCAGACGCTAAGGTATAACATGATGTATATGATACCTCTGATCCTTGTGGGGAAAAACAGATGAAGCATACATGGGCACTTAGAAAAGAGGAGCGCAGTGAAAGAAAGAGCTAGCATCCTGTAAAAGAAGCTAACAGGAGAGGACCACATTTATATGGAAAAGTCAAGGTCTCTCAAGGAGATCATTTCAGGCTGAGATATCAAGGGTGAAACAGTCAAGGGAAGACTGGGAGGAGAGCTCTTTCAGAGTAGAAAAGTAGCTTATCCAGAGTCGTGAGACGGAGAGAGGTTGCTGCATTGTAAGAACTGGAAAAGGCCACGGAGACAGAAGCACAGGTGACCGCCTACAAATGGTGAGCAAAGAAGAGCACCTAGTGACTTTGGAAAGAACCAGGAGTGTGGGGACCCTGCCTGACAGGTCTCCAGCTCTATTTCCAGTACAGAACACAGAAGCAAGCTCACATTTGCATGTAATAATTATTTTTTAATAAATGCATAGAATGTTATTATTTTCATTCTTAAGAAGATTTTCAGATATATAAAAACTCACCTTAAAGTGATCAGGTTCATTTTAGAAAAAATTGGTTGTAACTTACAGTAATACCAACACACTGATGTGACTAAAGAAATCACAAGTCAACATTGTAATGTATATGCATGTCAAAACACTACAGTGTACATCTGAAACTAATATAATATTGTATGCCAACTATACTTAAATTTAAAAAATAATAACAGCAAGACAAAAAGAAGAAATCACAAGTCAAGAACAGAAATTCAAGTGTCTTGATAGCCAAGCACTAAAGCAGCTAGAAGTTCCTACCAAGAGAAACAGAAACTTCAACCAAAGGTCACCGGAGCTTTTATTCCCACTGGAAATGACCTCTGCTGCAGTATATTTGTGTCAGTTGGCTGAACTTATCCTAGCATCACAAGATACTGAATTGATCTGACTCACTCCATTTGCTCACAGAGCAATCTTTTGAAGGTGACTTAATCCCCCTTAAAGGTCTACCTCTGTAATGAATGGGCTGGCCAGCAACCTGTGATTTTTCCCACAAAAGGTATGTTTATCATTAATAATGAACAAATTGTGTGAGTTTTTTTAATACAAATGTATTAATTGTGTTAATTTGTATTCATATCTGAGAGTGAATACTCTCTTTATAATCTAAAAATTAGTGTTTATTTTCCTAGTCTGCAAGGTTGATGAGCTGCACATTCACCAAGAGAAATGGAAATTCGGTTGTTGAGATCTCCTGATATGGATTTATGTCCTCTTGTCTATCATTTTTTAAATTCTACACTTAGAATTTGAAAAATACTTTCTTTTAATACTGATTTCTTTAAAGTAGAAAGCAAATACATAAGAATAGATAATTTAATGAAAAAATCAATGCATAGATGATAAAATAAGAGCTGTACATGAAGAAAAAGTTCTTTAAGGTAATATGTAACACCATGACTAAAACAAGAGAAAACAATGAAAAGACTTTTTAAAAGAAGCTTGTAAAAGAAATGTGGTAAGAAGAAAATAATGAATTATAAAACAGAAAATCAATAAAAATGATAAAGCCAAGACATAGTTCTGTGCAGTTTTTAAAAATGACATGATTGAATTATGGGTTGAATTCTGTTCCTCCTGCCTCCCAAATTCACATGTTGAAGTCCTAACCCCAGGACTGCAGCATGTGACCTATTTGGAAATAAGGTTATGGCAAATGTGATTAGTTAAGATGAAGTCAAACTGAAATAGAGTGGGTCCCTAAATAAATCAGCATCAAAATGAAAATGGAATCCACCATATGAGAGAACATATTTGCCAATTATACATTTGATAAGGGGTAAATATACAAAATATATAAAGTACTCATACAACTCAACAAAGGGAAGACAAACAACCCAATTGAAAAATGGGCAGAGGACCTGAATAGACACTTCTCCAAAGAGGACATACAGATGGCCAAGAGACATGAAAAAATGCTCAATATCACTAATCATCAGAGGGATGCAAATTAAAATGACAATGAGGTATCACTTCACACCTGTCAAAATGGCTGCCATCAACAAATCAACCAACAAGTGCCGGCAACGACGTGGAGAAAGGGGAGCCCCAGTACACTGCTGGTGGGAATGCAGACTGGTGCCGCCACTATGGAAAACAGTGTGGAGGTTCCTCAAAAAATTAAAAATGGAGCTGCCTTTTGACCCAGCAATTCCACTTCTAGGAATATATCCTAAGAAGCCACAAACATCAATCAGAAAAAATATCTGCCCTCCTATGTTCATAGCAGTGCAATTTACAATAGCAAAGATCCAGGAACAGCCCAAGTGCCTATCAGTAGGTGAAGGATTTAAAAACTGCGGTATATTTACACCGTGGAATACTATGCAGCTATAAAAAAGAAGGATCTCTTACCCTTTGGGACAGCATGGAGGGACCTGGAGAGTACTATGCTAAGCAAAATAAACCAGGCAGAGAAAGACAAGTATCACATGATCTCACTTATATGTGGAATTTAATGAACAAAATAAACTGATGAACAAAAAAGATCCAGAGACAATGAAGCATGCAACAGACTGAAGTATTTCAGAGGGAAGGAGCGGGGAGAGATAAACCAATGAATTTATATGCATACATGCATAGCCGATGGACAGACAATAGTGTGGGGAAGGCTTGGGGAGGGCGCTGGAGCAGGGTGGAGGGGGCCCACGAGGGGGAAAAGGGGGACATCTGTAATACTTTCAACAATAAAGATACATTTAAAAAAAATAGCTGGTGTCCTAATAAAAAAAAAAAAGGACATTTGGAGAAAGACATGAACACAAAGAACAGCACATGAACATGAAGATGACTATTTGCATGCTGAGGAGAGAGGCCTGGAACAGATCCCCCCTCACAGTCCTCAGGAGCCAAATCTTAACTTCAGACTTTCAGCTTTCAGAACATTGAAACAATACATTTCTCTTGTTAAAGCCACCTCCTGTGTGGTACTTTGCTATGGCAGTCCAAGAAAACTAATGCAAATTAAATCAAGAACGACAAGAGAAAAACACAAATAAACAAAATTAGAATAATATAAGTAAAAAAGCTATTATAGGAATATTCTATAATTCTATATTAATAAATTTGATGATCAAAAATGGACAATATTTTGTGTAAAAATAGATATCCAAACTTCTTCAGAATAGAAAATTGAAAGACAAATAATTATAATAAATCTTAAAAAAATACTTCCTACATAAAAAACCTCAAAGGCTAGATTGTTTTACATATATATTATATTAAACTCTAAAGAAACAGATAATTCCATTTAAAAAAACGAGCTGCTACTCAGTTCAATACTATGTTTATTATGTAACACTGGCACTAAAATCAAACCAAGTTATATGCTTATTAAGCTCACTTATGTATATGCATGTAAAACCCAACCTTTACAAGAAATATGCAGGATTGATGTGGGACAATATCTGTGATTTTTAAAAAGTACATAGGAGGATATCTAAATAATTCAATATTCCTTATGGTAACCATAAAATGTCAATACTCCCTTAATTAATCTTTAGCTGCAAAGAAATCTAATTTCTTTTAAATACTATTTTTAAGAATTTCTTAGTTATTCTAAAGCATATCTGAAAGAATAAATGTAGAATATTAATAAAACATTTATTTTCTTACGCAAAAATAATGTTTTTGGCTTACTATTTGCCACACTAAACTTTTACAAACATTATCTGCTTAATCTCACAACAATTTTGTGAGATGGCAATTTTTTCCATCACTTTACAGTAGAAGAAACTTTGTCTTACAGCATTGTATATGAAGGCAATAGATTTGCAGAGACTGCTTAACTAGCTCCCACAAATGTGAATCGCAGTGTTCAAAATGGGACTTCTTGCAACAAAGAAGTTTCCTCTTCTCTGGTTCAACACTGAAGGACACAACAGGTGTCCTCACAGTCTAGAATCCTCCCATTGCAAATGCATTAATTTTGTGATGGTGTCTCTTGGAGCACTATTGTGCTGTAATCGAGAACACTGCTTTTAGAGACAGCCACACAAATATATGAGTCCTTTCTGTGTCATCTACTGGGTTTGAAATCATAGGCAAGTTACATAAATTCCATGTGACTGCTTCCTCATCAATAAAATGTGGGAAAACTCAAAAGTTACTGTGAGGATGAAATAAGATACCATTAAAAAGGGATTAATACTCTGTCTGCCATATAATTAGCACCCAACAAAATATTTTGGTTATGAGTATTAAACTGTGTTAGCTTTCTCAAAATCTTCCAGTAAGTTAGGCCGTTTGCCCTCTCATCAAAAACTAACAAGCAAAAATAACAAGAAGAAAAAAAAAACCCAAAACTCTCTACTCTATAACCAGCATGAATAGAACACAAGCATATTACAAAATTTGGCAAAGAATTTTAATACCCTTTTCAGTAAATTGTTACTTTTTTGAATTATAGGAAAGGAGGCAGTAAAGCCATCTGGGGAAGAAAAATATTTGCCAACCCTTTGGAATTCTTTTAGGTGTGTTATATCATCAGGTTCTGATTTCAAATCAGCTATAGAAATGCCTTTTCCCCAGCCTTGAGAAAAGAGCTCTAGGACCCTGTATGGGCTCCCACTTGTCTATCTACTTAAATAGCTTCCATTCAGCAGAACTGACAATTGTTGATTCCCTAATGGCCCCAATAAGTCACTGAGATCAGGTAAGTTTTACATTTTTCAGAATAGCAGATAAAAACCTCTCTCCTAGCTGTCTCTTATGGTGTATTTACTGACCCCCATAGATCACTCTGACTTTTTTTATTGACCTACTGCTGAGGCACAGCTGACTCCTCACTTGTTTCTTCTGCTTGAGAAAGGTAAAATTACCCTTAATATAAATGAGCTTTTTATCCAATACTGAAGTAAAATTGTCTGTAAGATAGGAAAGGAAGTCTTTATGCCATAAAAACTTCAGAACTAATACAACATCGTACATTCTGTAGATTTTTCTACATTTCCCCGCATTTACAGGGCTTTCTGAATCTCTCAGACTATTCCAGTGTATTTTAGCAGCATCAAAAATAAAGATAGTCAGTGAAGTTTAGTACTCAGAGGATCCTGAAGGCCTTATGCACTCTTAGAAGTCATCCTGCCATGAAATCATGCAGGACCAACACCTATACCTCTATCTTTTCAAACCCAGGGTCTTATACAGGCCTAAAAGTCCCAGTTATAGCACTCAAAGTCCCACATCTTGGGAAACATTTCAGTCCCAAGCAAACTAGAGCAGTTGGTCACTCAATACAGTCCTTAGAAATATGGGCCCTGATAAGTCAGTCAGAGAATGACAAGTAACATATGATTTCACTTATATGTGGAATCTAATAAACAAAATAAACTAAAAAACAAAATACAAATAGACTCATAAGTAGAGAACAGACTGGACATGAAGGGACATGGGTTGTGGGACTGAGTTAAAGGGTGAAGAGATTAAGTAAAAAAAACAACCCAAAACTCATAGACACAGACAATAGCATGGTGATTACGAGCGGGAAAGGGGGGGGGGAGGGAGAAGAGGGTATGGGGGGGTAAGACTTAACTTGGGGTGGTGAACACACAATACAATATACAGATGATGTACTATAGAATTGTACACCAGAAACTATATAATTTTATTAATCAATGTCACCCCAATAAATTCAATAAGAAACTAACAACAAAAAAAGAAAAGAAATATGGGCCCTGAGAGAAAAAAACAGGGAGCAGTTCCTGGCTCTGTTTCTTACAAGTGGTGTCTCCATGGACAAGTAATTTAACCCCATTCAGACTGCAATTCCCTCAACTGTAATTAAGAGCACAAATACCTTTTTAACTAGAGTTGCTCTGAAGTATGGACATTGAATGATAGCTTCATGTACATCTCAGAAGGACACAGCTTAGCTGGGCTACCAAAGACACAGTCAGATAAGAAAAAATCATCTTAACATCTCTCTTATTCAGTCCTATGAAATGCCAATTAGTGGTGTGTTTTTTTCCCTGACTAAAATTAAAAGTTCATGTTAGGTTCCCAAAGAATATCTCATTTTACATTTAGATGATTTTTATCACCATTAATCAGTGACAGATAAATCAAAAACAGAACAGTAAAATATCAAAGAAGTTGCTTTCAGCTGTAAGAATAACTCCATGCTACTAAAGAACTCAATACTCTTCTGAGTCTTCTATTTGCACCACAGTGACTTAAAAGCAGCATGTCAATTTTGGTCTTCTACATCCAATTAGAAAGGCTGTTGCTCCCATACTAATAATGAGAACAAGCCTGATAAGCTTCAGTATTATACTTCTATCTTTTAAAATCACCAGAAAGTCAAGGTCACCAAAAAATATATGCATTAAATTCCAGAAAGTAATAAACACTTCTAGGAGAGAAGACAACTGCACCCTCCACTTGCTTTCATCAAAACCACCCAAACTTCAGTAAAGAGAAGCCAGTTACATTTTAATAAACTTTTATTGGCCACATGTAGGCTGCAATGATAGACTGAAATCTTAAAGAGCTCCAGCCATCTGGAATCTACACTCACCAATTAACTCTTCTTCATAGATTCAGTTAGCATGAGTGATTGTAATGCAACAAAGTCTAGGAGAGCAGGTAAACTGTTCCATTCCCTGAATAGATCTTCCCTACAAGTAAGAAGTGAGTCGAGGGCTTGCTTGCTGAAGACTGGGGACAGGCAGGATGCTGAGGGAAATTAATTTGAGAAGCTCCAGCCTGTTATGAGTTGCACTCAGAAAACTGGGGAAAAGTCAGTAGAATAGAAAAAAACTATTGTTTAGAAAGCCAGAGGTGGGATTGGAAAAAAGAACAGCCCAGTAAGTAAAAGCTGACTGCCAGAATTTAAAGGAGAGAGAGAGAGAGAGAGAATCTCCTACCATTGAAAAAAAGCACCTAACTTGTAAAGCATGAAGAGATTGCTGAATTTGGCATGCTAAGATCTCAATCTCTGATAAAGAAAAAAATCTAGATTCTCAAAAATTTGAAACCAGCTGTAAACTAAAACTAACTAAAGCTGTATCAAAGCCCAAACTCAAATCAAATACCTATTAGATAAATTCAGCTCCCCAAGCTAACAGCCTGACTAAAGAAGGAGTATAGCTTTTCTAGGTGTAAATAATTATTTCAGTCTCTATTTCACACATAATTTCCAGCATACCATGGAAAAGTACATGATTCACAACTAAGAACAAAAATGTGATTCACAATAAAAAGAAGAAATATTCAACTGAAACAGTCCTGGAGATGGTCCCAGGTGCAACCATTACCAGATAGATGTTTTTTAATGTTTATGTTATTTATTTTTATTTCTCCTTCAGTGTGAATTGTGTGAATTAATTATATACATTAAGCAAAAAATACAATTTTAGAAAAAAACAATAGCAACAGAAAATATCAACTCTTTATTAGCAAATCTAATGAAAGATATGCAACACCTCTACATTTTAAATGTTTAAATATGGCCAATAGTAATTAATGAAAACATAAATATTTCATGCTAATAGACTGTTAGACCCAATTATGTGAATATGCTTATTTTTCCCAAAGTGATCTTCAGATTCAATGCAATATCAACAAAATTACAGACATTTTTGTTTGAAATTTACAAATTTATTCTAAAATTGATATGAAAACCCAAAGTATCTAGAATAGTTAGTTAAAAACAATCTTGAAAAATGAAGAAAAATTTAGAGGATCTTTTATAGTTACTACAAAACTTAAAGTGTAGTACTAGCATAAGAAAAAACAAAGAACAGTGGAATATAATAGAGTGCAGAATAGTTGCACATCTCTATGGACAATTGACTTTTGACCAATTTACCAAGTTACTACAATGAGGGAGGAAAAAGCTCTTTAAAGAAATGGTTCTGTAACAAATATACTCATGGAAAAGAAACAAAAAAATGAAAATCAACTTCTACTTTATTCCACACCCATGGATTCATTAGAGAAAAATCATAGGCCTAAACAGAAAAGCTAGACTCTTTAAGCTCATGTAAGAAAACATAGAATAACTTCATGACTTTACAGTAAGTGTATTAGTCAGGGTTCTTCAGAGAAATAGAACAAATAGTGCCATAAACACCCTCACAGAAACACCCAGAATAATGTTTTACCAAAATCTGGGCACCCTGTGGTCCTGTCAAATTGACACAAAATTAGCTTACTGTGATGTAAGCAGTATTTTCATAGACATGGACTAAAATCACTAATCACAAAAGAAACAAAGTTATAATTAAAGTTTGTCAAAAGAGATATCTCCACACATCAACAGACATCCTTAATAAAACAAAAAGCCAAAGAATGAAAAAAATATTTGTAACTCACATCTAATAGTCATATCCAATAAAAATTTTAAAATCTCCCACAAATCACAATAAAAGAGTACAATTTATATTCAAAAACTGGCCAAAATATCTGAAAAAAAGAATGTATACAAATGCCCAATAAGTACATGAAAAAGTTGTTAACATTGTTTGTTAATATGAAAATGCAAATTAAAACCACAATAATATGCTATTCAACATTAGGTAAACTAGCTAAATTCAAAAAAGCCTGACAATGCAGTGGTGCTCAAGAACATGAAACAGTAGGAATCCTGTATTATCTTACATTCCTACTAGCAAGGCTTTGGAGCAGCGTTTGAAAATTTCTAATAAAGATGAGCATACTTCTATCATATGACCTAGCTACTCCAATCTAGGTGTGAGGGCATATGTTAACCAAAAAAATTTGCATTTTTTTATGATGACTCAAAACTTGTTAAATGATTTTAAAATTAAGAAGCATATATTGGGGATTTTTTTTTAAGCTTTAGAAATATATAGGTCATATGATATGGCTGAATCTATTTGATGGAAGCTATGTTCATGTTATAACCTGTAAAACTGAGGACTATTAAGAATTACCACATATGAAATCAGATGACATGATAATAGATAAAGTACTAAAGGTGTCAGACTGAATATCTTCTGAGGTCAAATCAGTGTCAGAATGTTGTACCATGATCACTTGTATTAGTTTTGTTTTGCTTCTGTAATCACCACCAACTTGGTGAGTTAAAATATCACAAAAGTATTATCTACCTTACACTTCTGTAGGTCAGAAGTGCAACACAGGTCTTCTATGCTAACTTCAAGGTGTCACTAGGACTATATTCCTTCCTGGATGCTCCAGGGGAAAATCCATTTCCTTGCCTTCTCTAGCTGCTAAGGGCCACACACATTCATTGCCTCATAGACCACTTCCTCCATCTTTAAAGCCAACAACTTTGAATTTCTTTAATGATTTTTCCACAATGACCTCTTCCTCTGACCATATCTCAGAGGGGTTGTTTGAGGATTCTAAGGCTTTGAAGGTCCCATGTATTTAGATTCCTAGTCCCTGGAAAATTCAAGAAGTCAACCATCTCAAGGTCTTAATTATATCTACAATGTCCATTTTGCCATGTAAAGTAATATATTCACAGGTTTCCAGGTTTAGTACATGGTTATCTTTGGGAGGCCGTTATTCTGTATATCATAGCAGTAAGGAAACATGAAATAAATCAACAAGCCAAAATATAAACTTCTTATTGCTTCGATATTATCTCTAGTATTTCTACATTTTACAAATATTTCTCTATTGCTTAACATAAAATATTTACAGTGCTCATTTATTTCTTTTGTACAGTGCTAGTAAAAAGACCATGTTTCATAATATCTAAATTACTTTCATAAATCTATAAGGTAAAAATATCTTACCCTCACTAAGTGTACCATAGAGGTACTTAATAGTAAGTATCACATTGTACTTTTAGTACCTGTTAGCCTAGTCCCTGGCAATAAACGAGCATCTCAAAAGATCAGCTTCTAAATGTCTTCTCTTTGGGCTGAATTAATTAATATAAAGTGTGTAGTGAAAATAATGCCTGTTCTTGTGAGATATTTATTTTTAGTTACCCATATGATTTTGTTACAACTTGGGGTTTCTATGATCCAAAAAGCAGAGGGTGTGATTTTAACAGAAATTCTGGTAAAATGTAGCTAAGTACCCATTTCAGTGGATGTATTGGTCAGGTTGAGATGAGGAAGCTGTGGAGGTAGAGGTCAGGAGGGGACATTTTTCCTTGAACTGAAGATGCTGGGAGGGACTATTGTATCACGATCTGTTCCAGTCCTACAAGAGCTTATAAACTTTTAACGTAATGGACAGTAATATAGCTTTTATTTTTAGGAAAAAAATAACTAAGAAAACTTGAGTTATGAAGATTTTTAAAAGACTCTCTCTTTACATGAAAATCTTTGAGAATATATAACCTTAAATTTGTTTTGTTAAACATTACAACATATATTTGGTAAAAAATAGATAGCAGAATACATATTCCAATTTCATAAAACTGTGATTTAAAATGTACAAAATACCCAATAATAACATTCAAAATTTGCAATGCTTGGAAATTTTATTTCCTGTTATTAGCATACATAACATTTTGGAGGCTACTGTCATTAAAGTAATGTGTAGTAAAATTGAAGTTGCATGATCATGTCCTGTTTTTAGCTTCATGGTTTATAAAATATTATTAAAAGCCTAAAATTATAATCTTCACCACTACCAATTATGAATTCTTCATTGAGCATATATTGAATTTTCTTAGTGTGCTTTATGACCTTTAAAACTCTGACTATATTTTAATGAATTCTCTGGTCTTGCAATGAATAATTTCAAGGGCTATGAGGGGGCACATGACAAACAAAATTACTACATCTTTTTAGTTTGATTATTTTAATATCTGAAATTATTACTGTTAGTAGTTCAATTCTAAAAGAGTGTTTCGTTCAAACTGATGAACAAAATAGATCCAGAGGCATAGAAGCATGGAATACACTGACAAATTTCAGGGGGAAGGGGGAAAAGGGGGTGGGGGGGATGGGAATAGATTAACAAAATAACTTACATGCATATATGCATAATCCATGGACACAGACAATAGTGAGGTGAAGGCCTGGTGGGGTGCTAGGTGGAGGAGGTCATTGGGGAAAAAAGGGGGACATCCATAATACTTTCAACAATAAATATAAATTTAAATATAAAAATTAAAAAAATATTTCTATCTCAAAAATGCAATTCAACAGTTCAATCATTTAAATTAATTAATTTTATAGGAAATACAATACAATCTTTCATCTTACTGATCCTTTCTGTTTATAACAAAACAAGAAAGAGAGCCCATTATCTAGAGACAAGTAGTCCCCAGCCTAGGGACTGGCTGTGTTCCAAAAGGTCATTCAATGGTCAGTCAAGTGCATCAGACTGAGGAAGTCCAGCAGCAAAATGCCAGTACCTAGCCAGTGACTCTCAGATAAAAGAGAGGAAACCTCAGTCTTTAGAGGTAAAAGTCAAGTTCCTAGGCCAAGAGAAAGTTGAATATTAACAAGTAAGACCTCTTAGCACAATGGAAGAAAGCATAAAGCCAATGTCAACCGCGGCTGCCCCCGCACGTTTCTGCAGGACTCATGAAGGCCTGGCCTTGCCGGGCTCGGTCTCTTCCAGCAATGTAGGGCTACCTTTGAGCATGACCAGAGCACACGAGCAGCCCTGTCCTTGGACAGCTGTCGCCGAGGCCTAGCCACCCATGGGAAATTATGAAATAAAACATCCAACAGGATATCTCCTCTCACTCCCTCCCAACTGCCTCCATCAATTATGGAGCTTATGCCCTTAACTGTTTCAGCACTTGATTTCCAGCCCACACTATGCTTTATGCTTCTATACATCCTCTGAGGTATTGCATTATGGTAGGTACATCGGAGCAACAATGTAAATACTTGAGGATCTGTTTATCAACCAAACTAGTTGGCTAGTTACATGTAATCAGTGGTAATCATTGTTGATAAATCTGGATTAAATACATCACTCAGATCATTATACATACATAATGTAAGGACTTGGGAAGTATTTGAAAATATTACAATATCTCAGAACATTTTAGTTTTTGGTAGAACTACATAGAAAAAGGATTATGGCATATCAAACACACTAGAAAGGGAATGTGTTTTCCAAATTCAAAATGATATCGCTGCATCAGGCTTTGGTTTCCAATCTCTCAGGGGGTCCTGGGATGGTAGGTGTTTCATTTGTCCTCTTGTCGTACCCCTTTACTGACCACTGCATTGCTACCCTATTCACCACCTACTAAGGTTCTTCTGGGCTTGGAGAGGAGATGATACTTTGGGGCAGGTTGTCAAATGTCCCTTTATCACTCTGTCTTAAGCACAAAACAAGCTTTTACTCTAAATCAAGGGATGGCAAACTGTAGTCCTCCAGCCCTGCCTTATATTGGTTGTCTTGACATCATTATTTTTTAGCACCCCCTTTTATTCTGGAAAGTGTCTGGTTTAGATGATAAATAATATAGTCTTTACAGGAACAAGCGATGTCTATAAATATATCTTCATGGATATGCAGTATTAAGGATGAAATGTCCTTCCCTGGCTATTTTCCAAGACAAAGCCTCTAAAACTTAGACTCAGTCTCAAGTAAAAGGTAAAACGTTGACTGAGATTGTATTTCTGCCACTGAGAAGAATGTAGGCTCAACAGGGAAATGAATTTAATTATATATAAAAAAGTTATATTTCTTACATCCCTGAGTTGCAGTGAGATTTATAGCTCCACCCATACATGTTGCACACACACTATAGTCTAGTATAAGATATATTAGGCTTCAAAATTCAAATTCTTTTATTTACTAATAGGAGTTGGGTTTGTTTCTCAGCCTCCCTGAGCCAAAGTTTCCCCATTCTCATCTGTAAAATGAGAATCAGTTCATTTTTATAGTTATTGTGAGAATTAAATGAATTAATATGTTTAATGTGTTTGCTTGGAAATATGACTCTACTGGAATTTATACTTAAGTGTTTATATGTAGTAAAAAATTTCAAAATAAGAAAATTTTATCCAGTTCTATCCATTAACTGTGAGCATAAAGAGTCATGAGAAATATATTCCTCTATTCCTCCCTGCTCACACTGGCAATTTGCAATTTTTAAAATATATCTAAAACAGAGCCAGCAGCCATGGTCCTGCCAGAGCTGATTTTCAAACATTCTTAGAGAAACAAAAGGCAAAGTCACCTGGAGACCATCAGTGTCAGCCAGGCACGCCCTGCTCTCCCCACACTAATCCTTGCACCAGGCACTAGGCTCTCAACACAGCTGCTCCTTCTGCCCAGCAGGCATGTCCCTGTGCAGCCCGGGACACTCCATTCCTCGACCTACCCCAGAAAGTGGGGCTTTTCACTGTGGCTCCAGCCTTCCCTTCACCGAACAGGCCTAACCTGGTCCTCCCATCTCTCTGTATCCCACCCATTTCCAATCCTTATCAAAGCACCCAATCACATCACAATAGCCATGCTTGTAGGTGTGTTCAGACCCAGGGCAACCACGTCCGGGAGAGCAGAGTAGACAAGCAGGAGGATGAGAATGGATATGATAACACGGTCTCTAAGCACTAGCTTCATGCCAGGCACTCTAAGGAGCACTTGCCATTTACTATCTCATATATGCCTCAAAACAACTATTTGCTGCAGAGGTTATTGTTATCAGCATGTCATAGGTGAGGAAGCCGAGGCTTAAAAGGTTAAGTTCCTCATTCAGGTTCCCACAGGACTGGGATCAATATTTACTGAGGCTTACCAAAAGCCAGGAATGACTTGAAATTTTCAGCATATATTAACCTCCCTGCAAGTCTATGACATAGAACCAATATTTTGCCTGTTTTACAATGAGGAAAATGAGTTACAAGCAGTGAATTGTATTTTCCCGAGGTTATCACTAGTAGTGGGGCTGGAGTTCGATCCCAGGCAACCTGGTTCGAAAGTGAACATTCTTAACCACTTTATTATAACTAAGAACTGGTTAAGTCTGGATTTCAAAGCCCAAGCTCTTAATCCCACAAGCACATCAGAGGTCAAAGGGTCATTGACTATCAGAGATCCCAAATGGATTCCTTTTATTTTACAGATGAGGAACCCAAGATCTTTAAGGGCTAATGCATCCAGGATTCTTCAGCAAGCTCCTGGTAGAACTTTCTGCAGTACTTTTCACTGTGAGGGAAACTTCCAGTGAAGTGACAGGCACTTGCACATCTCTTGGGGCCCATGTGAGCTGTCCGAAGCAACTTACACTTTGAGCTGAGTGGGGAGTCCCAGTCCAGAAGGTGCTAGATTTCCTTCAGTGTGGACATAAAGGAATGCATCCAAAATCTCCTGGTCTTCCTGCTTAGAAACAAAGTAAGGTAATTACAGAGCTAAAACAAAATTTCCCAGTTGTCCAGGCTCACAGGCTTATGTTACTGGGGAAAATATTTAAGGAAAGGCAATATGGCGTAGTATTTTATGCTAAAGACCATGGGTCCTGGAGCCACACTTCCCATGTTTAAACTCAGTTGTGCCATTTACTAAATGGGTAGCTTGAGGTAAATGACTGAATATCTATCTTTCCTTTGTTTCTGTATCTGTAAAATGGAGCAATAAGTGGGATTGCTTTGAGGACTGGTAGAGTTAATATATGCACAACACATGGAAATTTCTACTTAAGTGTTTGGTATTATAATTACGAGGGTGGTTATTTGTTCAGGAGCAGCAAAGCTACCATCTAGTTCATCAATTCTTCACCCCTTTTTTTCCGATTGGCTTCCCAGTCTGAGAGAAATACCTTCAAAACATCCTCTCTTGTCTCTTTCGTTCAAGTCCCACTGCCGCCAACCTTCCGTCTCATTACTCCTCTATCCCCGACTCTCCCAAAACTACACTCGGAAGCCATAAAGGGGCAGGCTCTGAGTTCAGGGCATATGGGTGCATTAAAACATTAACAGTTATCTTCTTACATACAGGTCACTTAATTTTGAAAATTAAGAAACTAACTTGCAGGAAGCTTTAGAGTGAATAACTTAAAAATCAAGAAATTTGTGGGTAGTTTTTTTTCAGACTAGCAAATCACAAAAACTGGAAACTAATAAAATTTGGAAATTAGACTTAACATTGTCCATATATGAGGTATTTTAGAATCTTCTTTTGATTAGTCATCACTTTTTTTTATTTTCATGTTAAAAAGTGCTCATATTTTATACTTTCTAAATTTTAATTCCTAGGAACTTGTACTATTAACATAGCTAATATAGTTTAATGATTTAGTAAACTTGAACAATAGCATTATAATGCTATAGAATCAGAAAGTTTAGACCAGTCTTATACATATTTTGCTTTACTTTGTTGTTGTTGTTTGTTGTCAAGGATATTTTTTCCATTGATTTTTAGAAAGAGGAAGGGAATGGGGGAGGGGGAGAGAAACATCGATGTGAGGGAGACACATGGATTGGTTGGTTGCCTCCCACACTTTACCCTCCCAGGTGGAGATTGAACCTGCAACCCAGGTACCTGTCCTTGACTGGGAATCGAACCCGAGACCCTTCAGTGCAAAGGCCGATGATCTAACTACTGAGCAACACTGGTTAGGGTTACATCTTTTGCTTTTAAATTAATAATACATCCATGAGTTAATTAACTCAATTGTGGGAATCCTTTCAGAATGTATATGTATATCATATCAGCACATCGTACACTTTATATTACAATTTTGTCAATCATACTTAAATAAAGCTGGAAAAAATGTCCAAATTTTTATAAAGAAAAATTAGTTTATATTTGAGTCAAATTCTTACTATGTATTTTATTAATATATTATTTGCAAATATAAAGCCTATGCTAGAATAAACAACCTATTTATTAAAATTATTTATTAGAACAAAAATTACTAATAATGGTATAATAGCATACAAGTTGTAAATTATTTTATAATTAATGTTATTTTGAGTTCAGCTTTTCTACTGGAAAGTGCCCTACAAATTCAGGATTTCATGTACCTATTAATATGCCAACTATTATGAAATTTTCTGCAATTCAAAAATCCAATGACTCAATAGCTCTTCAACAACAGTCTTGTATAATAAGCCAGTGAAATTATGCTTATTATAGAAATAATAAAGTTGTCTCTAAAAACCTTCCCATATTGCTTCAGCTTTTCAGCCCTTAAGGGAATTAGAAATGATTAGGCTCTATTTCTAGCAAAATTCCAATTGGGAATACATGACTTAAAAGAAGGAAATAAAGCTGGTTATTAAAAAAGATAATCAAATAGATTTTGAATAATATTCTCTCGTGTCTTTTGCCAAGTATAGTAAAATTTTGCTATAAAATTTATGATCCATTAATCAGTTAGAAATAGAGTAAAAATATAAAATCTAAATATGCTTCGGGTAAATTCAATGTAGCAGAAATCTGTGGAGAATAAAATCAAACTTGAATCAAATCCAGAATTTGCAGTCATTTTATTTTATTTTACTGATTTGAGAGAGAGAGGAAGGGAGAGAGAGAAAGAAACATCAATCCATTGTTCCACTTATTTAATGCATTCATTGTTTGATTCTTTTATGTACTCTGACCAGGGATCGAACCTGAAACCTTGACATATTAGGTGGACAATATGAAGTACCTGGCTAGAGCTTAAGGTCAATAAATAATTTATATTCTTATGACTTGATTTTTTTTTCTTTCAAATTATTGGATAACCATCCTTTCTACAACCTTTGAAAAATATAATGCTCAACTCTACCTAAAAATTCATGAAGATCTGATACAGGGGTTTTCCCAATTCCTGATTTTTCACCCACAGACTAAGACAGTCATCTGAAAACTGTCTCTATTGTTCCATTGCAGGCAGTGGGCCAGGAAAGCCTCTCCTGGGCACACAGCGTTCAGGGGAGGCAAGGAGAGTACATTCACGTGAACGGGCTCTGTTTGGCCCACCCACTCAGAACCAGCTACCACACAGGGGGCTACTGAGCCAAATAGCCACGGCCAGCCAGCCAGGGCACATCACGTTAGAATTATGCAGAAATCACAGAGGAAGGCACAAGTAACAGAGCAAATCAAGGCTTCTCCAAATTACAGAGTTTTGCCTAGTCTCGTGTTCAGCTACACCCCATTTAAAACTTGGTACCTCAGAATTTGCTCAGATACACATAAAATATAAGCAGTATTTTTTTAATGTGATGTAAACATGATCAGTATAAATAAAACCATATTTACATTTTCAAAGTGTCAGAATTTATTTTTATCTTTTGGGCTTCAGTAAAATAATATTGCAGTCAGTTAAAATTATTTGTATGATGAAGTAGAGGAAAAAATTAAAGTAGGACAGAAAGTAGGGGAAGAAAAGGCAGATAACAGAAATAAAGTTCTAAATTAAAATAATTTAATTTATTGGATTACTTGCCTCTTTATATCTTGTTTTATCTTTAAAAATACACCTAAATGGCACCAAGGCAACTAATTAATTCAGCTAATCAATATGTGGAATTCAGAGAACAATTCTAATTATACAAAGAATTAGGGTATTTTGGGAAAATTATATTATTTTTTAATGTCTATCAGTATCAGGCATATAGGACCAAAATGTCTTTGTTTTTTATGTCTCTCAAGCTCCTTCAGTTGAAATTTATTTAATTAGACTTTTATATTTATTTATCTCCTCTATTTAAGGTTTTTAAGACTATATGTTCTTAGTGTAAGAACAAACTCCCCAATAATATATCATCTCAAATTTAAACAAAAAATCTAGCCTTTCTATTATTTGAGATGCATCATTAATCCATTAATTAATTGTGATCTTATGGATGATAATGGAATCTTAGCAACTTTATTATACCTCTTAATATAACTTTGCAGCCAAAAAGTACAACTTCCAATTATCTGTACAATTACCTTCTTAGCTGGCATATGTTGTTATTAATGTTGTTACTTTGAAGACTTTGTTAAGCCCTATACAATTACATTTCAGTTTTCAGTTATTCCTAACAAAGCTCTTGTGACAAAATCTTGCCATCTCTATTGTAGATGAAGAAAGTGACAAGCAAATGGTTTTCCTGTGATTTAATCATTTAGCTCACACCAAACCTCACCCACTATAGTAACAGCCAGTTTCTGATTGATAACATTTTGAGGGGACCACATGTCAATTCTGTTTATGACAATTCTGAGATGGTCATCTCCATGCCTTTCTCAGTGGATGTGTTTTCAGCAGCCAGTGAATAGCACACTTGATCCTAATTGATACCCAAGAGAATAGCCCCAACAAAGAGGCCTATAATTAAAGAGCCACATGACTAAAAATGATGAATTTCCTCTCTACCTTCCATGCTGCTTTTTCTAGACCAGGATTGAAATGCATATTGTGGCCACAAGACTGAAGTCCCATGGCAGCACCGCGGAAGCCATTTATCTCTGTTCCAGCCAACCAAGACTTTCAACCAGCATTACATCCACTTACAGTGACAAATTAATAATTACTGAAAATGGCCTAAAGTGCAGCGAACACAGTAGGTACTTAATGTATGATGAGATGTTCCATTTAAACACAACTCACTGCCCAGGAATAAGTCTGTATATAAAAGGTTATAATCTGATGTTGAAAAAAAAAACCATAAGAATAAAATCTTCACATATAAAATTCTCTGAATAATGTATAAAATTCTCAGAATATAAATTATATTCTCTGAAAACATCATATAAATATCATAAGATGAGAACTGGTCAGCACTTCCCACAAATACCTGAACCATTGATGCCTTAAAAATGCTCTTGAAGAAAAATTAAAATATCCTGAATGAGATGATAAAGGCAGCAAGATATGTATCTCACTGAGTATGATTTCTCCAGGGTGCATGCATGGCCCAGTAAATCTCCTTGACAGAGAAATATTGGTTATTTCTTATAGAGCCACCATCACCCAGAACCAACTTGATAAAAATTCAACAGAACTGCTTTTTTTTTTAATTCCAAATTAAATAAATGTGTTCTTCTCTTCCCACCTCATAGACTCCTTAATAAAGGATGCATGATCAAAGTTACAGAATTTACAGGAAATGAAGACAAAGTGTTTGAAATAAACATTTAATAGGCACAGCCCAAAAGAAAGAAGAGTGAAGAAGATGAAAGTCAATCTTTCTGGATTGAGTTGTCAGGCTAAAGTCACTGGAAAATATAGAATCCTAACTGAAAAAGACATCCAGGTGATAGTTCTTTTCAAATGCATATATTTCTCAGTCTGTGTGGTCATTAGAACACTGGAAAGCCTGCACTATATCCCATATGCCCCGACCATGTTTTTTCTCTCCAAGATGGTTCCTTACCTTTCTTCCTATATTACACTTCATTATTTTGACATGCTACTCTTCAGCAGCAATTACAGTTTTTCTCACTAAATGATCTTAACGTGAAGGACTTATGAAGTATAAAATGAAATGATATGTTCTGGTCATAATTTTTTTAAGTGAACTCAACATAAATTATAAATTGTGTGGTCGGTCTTATAAATGCTATTTCCATCCATACAATTCCTACCATCATTCAAAAAATAAGATTCTCAAAAACATTTTATCAAATGAATAATGGGGCCATATGGACACCATATAGGAAAATGCAATTAGGAATAATTAATTTTAAGCAGTTTTCATACTAGATGTTTGGAGACAGGATACACATGGTCACTAACATTTGGCATTGTTTTAGAAAAATACTTTGCATCTTCTCACTAATGCTTTTTGCCTTAAAACATCTTGTGGTATCCTCATTAATCTGAACATACTCAAGAAAAACAGAGCAAGGCTGTTTTGGCAGAAGGACAAAGGACACTTTCCCCTCAGCTCATTACAAATTGCTTTCATTAGAACAAATGGTCTCAGAGCATTATTCTACTTGAGTCTTTGCCTGGTGACAAGCCCAAAGGGTAGACCCAATGTTCACCCTAAACAGTAAGAATGGGTCTCAGCAAGTGACGTGTCCTTCTGTAGCTTAAAAACTCCACATTCTGGGAGCATGAGATAGGCCACTTCCAACCATAGATTCAGACTTGGTCTATAACTAAGACAATTCCAAATAAAATAGATATGATAAATTGGCACACTTTTTTGGATACTTTATTTTTATCATAAAAGATATCACTACTGAAGTTGCATTAAGGAATGAGCAGTTCATAATATCTTAAATGGAGCATCTAGTTCACTTAACTTATTTCAAAGTCTTTCTACACTACCTAGGACTGGTTCTTCAGGAAAATACTCATTTCAAATATCTTTTAGAAAATTCTTGCAAAAATTAAAATGTGTGGCACTAAAAACAAATTTCAACTTAAGTGCAAAATAATGTAAAGGGACATTGCAACATAATGCAACAAAATATCCTGTGTTTATAGTTTTAGCTGATATTTTAGAATCACTGTTACTGTTTTTCTTACAAACTTCTGATCAGACATAAAAATCTATAATTCATAGACATTTCATAATGTGACCTTTAACTCTTTCCTGTTTTCAAGCATGTTTGATTTTGAAATAACTTAGAGTCAGTATTTAACATTTGAAAAATAGGTTTCAAGCATGCACATCAACCACTCTTCGTGTTATTTTATTACCTTCTATTGCTCCATAACGTCTTCACTATGCATTTATAAATCTTAGGCTTCAGCATACCGTAACTCATCAGCTTAAACTGAATCAGATTTCCAGATACAAATGGTGTTTTTAAAAGGAAGATTAAAAGCCAGCTAAGCTGGAGCACTTCAAAAGCTCATTGGCCTTGCCCTGAGCAAGAAGTTGAGGAGAGAGGAGGGAGCTATAAGAAGTATATTATATGTTTGAATAAGGAATTGATTTGGGGAAGAACTCCAGGCAAGTTGAGACCGAAGATCATAATTTTCTATTCTTCCAAAACTCTGTCAATAAAAGGACATTAGAGAATCTGTCCTCTAAAAAAGCAGCCTATCTTTTAGTTTCATCATCACCACCAAAAAGCATTTTTGTTATTCACACAGTGATTTCCCCACAGGGAGCAGTATGGATTGTCTCCAGTATGGGGAGGGAGCACAAAGGAGTCACCATTATTTAATAAATCCTTACATCACCTAGAAGGTAGGTGGCAAGTGTACCTTTACCTTGGCTCTCTTTGCAGCTTCACACAAACATGCCAAGAGGAAACAAACAGGTACATAAATAAAATTTAAAAATCAAATCAAATCAAAACAAAGAGCATTTAAGTGACTCTATCAAAATACTATAAATTAATTAATATCCTTCATTTATGTTGCCTGTGTGTATGATCATTATTTAATTCCAGAAGTTATTTACTTCAGCCCCACAACTATTTTAGGAACACCTAGTATGTGCAATTCAGAGATACAAAAACCAAAGTCTCAGTTACAAAAAGAAGCCCAATCAATGGCCAATACTTTACAATTTTATACAATTAAAAGAGAAGACATTTTCCTATTAAACTATTAATAATGTGTTAATTATTATTTTTCTAAAAACCAAAAGCCTTGAATTTGAAAACTTTTCAGCTGAAGTACATTATAAATAAAACAAAGCAATATTGTTGAAACATTATCTGAAGCTTAGTCCTCTTTTTTTAAATAACTAGGAGGGAAAAGAAAGCTCAGATTCGCAGAAGGGAAAGGATGAAGATCCCCATTATTTGACAGAAGGTAAGGGTGGTTTCCAGTTTGGGAATGCGTGCACTCATTGTCCAGAAAGTGAGGCAGGTAGCCTTCTTGGGGCTCTAAATCCCCCTGCAGACCTTGGCAGCCTAAGCTTCAAGCTAACTTTGTTTTTGGAAGCAGTGTCCATCATATGGAAAAGAAGGATTTTTCTCTGAATCTTGTTTAATGACATTTTTCAGTTCCTCACAATTCTGATTCATGGTCTCTGATTCTGACTATGTGGTGAGCTCTGTCTTACAAGTTTGCTGAATCCAGTTGATCTTCTACATTAAACCTGAAATAGCGTTCCCTTCTCTCCTTCTGCGTTGGTCTTTTTGACCTGGTCAAAATGTGTCCAGCATGAAGCAGACACTTTCTCTTGCTCCTTTTTCCACCTGTCAGGGTATTTACGATGATTAATGAAATAGATTATTGCATCACATTTTATCAGAAGGTACCAACCAGTGTTAACCAGTGCACTAACCAGAATCACCATGCACTTCAAAATATTAATTACAAGCAAAGTTTCTAGAGGTTACAAAGAAAATGTCTTAGAAGTCAAAGAAATTTGTAAAAAAAAAAAAAAATGAGTGAAATAAACTTGTTTCTTCACTGGTGACTGTCTCAGAGCTCTTTCGTATACGAATATGCAAATGAAGTCCTAAGGGGAGGTATATTGGTGAACAGCTGCCATATCTAAACCTGTTTGATCAAGGTGTTCCCCATTTTCATTTAAAGAAGTCTCTCAAGGCCTATGCAGAACCCACTTTGGAGATATTCTGTTTTTGAGATAAGTAAAATAAGCCATGCTGAAAAGTTCTTAAGTCTAAATTTTCAAGATATTTGGAGAAATACGTTATCAAGATTGAATTTTTATAGGAATAGCTTTTAAAAAAATAAAATTTGAAATGTTTAAGATTGATCAAATACAACTATTCTCATTTAAAGTTTTTCATAGTAAACAAACCATATCTCCATGCTCTTGGTCAAATCAGAAATAATCACAATGCTGTCATATCTAATTACTATCAGACCCAGGATGATAAGAACCTAAGGTAATTATCATACTGTTGTAATTAGCTAGTTATTAATAATAGGAAAGGAGCAAAAGGGAGGCCAGATATTATAAGCATGGCCATTTGGGCAGCTTCACTGGGAAGCTGCAATTTCACATTCCCCAGGGAACCACCCATCCATTCCCTGCAGGTCACTGGGGGCAGGGGTCCAACAAGGGGAGATGGGCCCATTTGCAGTGAAGCTGGGATGACATAGGGAAGGTACTTGTCTGTCAATCAAACCTGAAAACAGAGATCATTGGTCAGAGTAGAGAGGGCCATTGCAAACCCACAAAAGTTTGGGAATACATAATGCCCTAAAGAAAGGAGTTTGCTTTCTTGTTGCACTTGGCTGTCCTGGCTCGTGGCTCTCTTGGCTCTCTGGTTCCTTTGGCTTCATTCCTGCTCATGTTTCCTCCATAGCCATGTGGCCATGCAGATCCCACACAAAATGGACTGATAGACTATAATGCTGAACACAGACCAAGCTAGCCTGATTCTGGTCTGGCCACTGCTCTAAAATGAAGCAAAAATTCTGGACACTGGCTTTGATTCTAGCCCTAATTAGGTCACAGCTACACTTCTTCCTTGGTCCAACAAAGGGAAATAAGACCTTGGAAACTCAGGGGTTTAATTCCATAGAAATAAAGCTTTCTACAACATCTTATCCTCCTGTACGAGTCTCATAAAACTCCTTTTCTCAGGATATCACAAAAAGCTCACTCCCACAAGCAAGTGATGGGGATGAGGGCCTCTCCCCACCGATGATAACAATTATGTGACATAATCTTCTATAAATCAATGTAACCAGGCCATCATTAAGTCAAACAACTGAACATTTTGGTAGATAGATATATAGATTATTATTATTATAATTATATAATATATATTTCTTTCAGGGCCCAACTTACAATGGTCAGCAATAGTGAATAGTAGGCTATAAATTTACTGAGCTCAAAAACCATGTTTTTCTTTTGCAATTTGTTTTCTCTGCAGCAGTTACACAGTAGCTTGTATAGAGTAGGTAGTCAGTGAATAGACAATACATAAAAACACAGGGATCCTACAAATCTCATAGTGATAGAAGAAAGACAAGGAGGAGGGAGGAAAAATAAAGGTCACACAATATCTGCAGTTAGTCATTCCCTGAGAATTTTTTTTAATATCTTCAGTTTCCAACCCTATGCTAATCCCTAGCACAAATAAAAAGATAGCCTAGACTTAAGAACGAACACCTTGCTAGTAGAAGAGACAGGTATTTTAATAAATAATATAATGAGAGTAAGGAGAGAGCAATAACCCCTGAGCAGAGACAGGCTTTCAGAAACAATCCATATCTGGATTCAGTTGTAAAGGATTTCATTAAGTGGAAAAGAGAGGGAGCACATTCCAGACAAAGGAAATATTATCGGCAAGTGCAGAGAGAACTGGAAGGTGTATTACATTCAGGAAACTGCATTTTCAAGAAAGTATTATCAGGAAGGTGATGGGACTGAGAGCTAGGTAGGCAATGAGAAATTCCTAGACGCTATGCTGAGAACTTGGACGTTAGTCCTATAGATTCATATTTCCCATATTTATTTGATCAAGAGATTTTCTTAAGTATTAGAGAACAAAAAACCCTCACCAGAGACTAATTAATTGCATCAGAAAAGTATCAATAATATCACCAATATATGATTAATGGGATAATACATAATGCATAAGTAAGTTATGCCAGCTTAACCCAATAGGCATCATATAATTTGAAGGAAAGTTGATAAATTGCGCATATTCATTGATGGCAATACATAATATGATCACATTTGTGACTTCCTGGAATTTTTAACTGTGGCATATCATTTCAAAACAACTATTTAAGCCTCCTTATGTATGCAATTCAAATAGATTAATGAAGGAAAACTCTTCCCATCACATTGTTTTTCTTCTTCATAGAACAGGGTCTGGGAACCACTGCAGGAGACAACGAGAAAAGAAGAGGAGAGGCAAAGAGGTTCGCCTCGGCAGGAAGATAATTCTACATGAAATCCAGTTAAAAAACAGTAATGTCCAGAAACCCCTAAAGAAGTGAAGTTACTGCTAAAAATTTCAAGTATCATGGGAGCACAAAATGTGATTTTTTTTTTTATTAGAAAAGTCCTATGATGCCAAAAGTGTGGCTGTCTGCCCATTTATGGGACGTTGGATCCTTATAAACAAGTGACTTGGGAAAGCAATTCAATTTAACTTTGAATTACTGTCTTAATTACTGCTGCTCCAATTTGTTGAGTACTCTGTGAGACAGTGTAAATGCCCTTCAAAGTTGTATCAACAAAAGGGTGAGAAAAATGGGGGGTTTACCTACTGAATCCCCTTTTATTATTGGCTGATGCCTGGGTTCCTACAGCCAGGGAGTGGGAGGCAGATTGCACACTCACAGTATCATAGGTGTTAAAATCTGAAAGTTAAAATTCATAGTCATTAATTTGAATTTGCCATTTTCTATCTACTTGCCTTCAGCAAGTGGGACACCGACAGCATCTTCTACAACTACCAATTCTGTGGGTAGGTACTAGGTGTTATTCAGATTTATATCTCCAGGACAAGCCTGTTATGAAAGATACCAAACAAAGGGATTAATGAGAAAACGAATGAATGAACATTGTTTATAGAACAAAATTACTTATCTTTCCCCAGAACATTGAGTTTACTTTTCAGAGGTATTGAATACAAAAATGAATATCAATCACCTATAACTGTGAAAATGTCATAAAATTGTCAACATGTTCTGAGTAGAGCTCATAAATCTAAAAGGCTTAAAGCTTTTATTTTGTTGTTAGACACGTGTTCTCATATCATCCACATAAAAAAAATCCAGGACAATTTCTAAATTCACCAGGTAAACAGAATTTAAAGTAAGTTATTTAGCTCACAGTAGGTCACTCTTAGGCTCTCAGGTAGCAGATAGTTTCTTCAAAAAATTAAAAATAGCACTACCATATGACGCAGCAAATTTATTTCTTGCTATTTATCCAAAGAAATAAAAACACTAATTGTAAAAGATACACGCACCCCCATGTACATTCATTGCAGCATTATTTACAATAGCCAAAATACAGACGCAACCTCAGTGTTTGTTTTGTGTGTATGTGTATATTTCTGGAACAATAGTTTATAGCTTTCATAATATTTTCCAATGGATCTCTGCCCTTCCCCTCAATATGTAAAGAAGCCAGCCACTTTCAGCCTTGATCTTGTTTGCTCACACATTGCTTAGTTTCTGTGGTTTGTCCAGGACACTATCTACGAGCCATTCTTTCTGTGAGAAAATGTGTTCTGTCAGGCAACTGACTTATCAAGAAAAATGGTGGGATGCATCCCTTTTGTAAGGTGGGTGGGGACTGTCATTCTGCCAGGGCTACCATGTGAATATAAACAGATTATGAATCTTACCCTCCCCAACCCTACACTCCTTTTTCTGCCTCTGATCTCTGGTCTCAAGGGATTCAGCTCCCAGATTCACCATCTTAAATTGTAGGGAGTCTCAAATGCAAACAACATAACTTTTTTTAAAGGAAAATTATTCTCATACACTGTCAAGAGTATGCTTTCAGCTTGGAAAGCCAAACCTTATTCAATAAAAATGCTTATCCATTGTGACTTATCATAACAAAGGAGGAATTTTGCCTCCAAAACTAGTAAAAAATAAATAATCCAGTTTATTAGATTATAGCGGAACTTCACTGCCAATTAGTTTTTAATTTTTATTATATTTTACTTGATGCATATGTAAGAATATCTATAAAAATAGTCATTTTATAAGGCCTGATGATAAAATGAGTTGGGTTTATTTTTAAGAGAAAACGTCTAATTTCCTTGCTCTAACAGTTACCCACTCAGTTCTCTGAGCAGAAACTCACTACCTTCATTAATGCTTTCTAAAGATTAGCCCCCCAAATGACTATTGCAGGAGCACTGTAAATTTTTAATCTTTATGACTGCATTTTCTCCTCAGGTATTCAAACTCTATTGGGTTGCCTTTTCCTCAAGTGAAGCCCCTGTATAGTCAGTCAGGCAGGGATTGCCTGGTACACTTACCTACTGAGAGGCTTTCCATCATCCCTATTTGTAGCAAAACACATGTGAGCACCTCTGACCACCATGCCAACCCCTCACCTTCACCCCAAACAGGAATGCATGCCTGAAACGCAGAAATGCTGTACATAATTTTCTCTTCATCGCTACACCTAGATTCACAATACCTATGAGCATTACATAGAAAATGCTTAACTGGGCTTCAGAAAGGCCTGATACTTTTTTCTTAAACATATATAGATATAGATATAGAGAGATGATATAGAGATAGATGATATATAGATAGATATATAGATATAGATATATAGATATATAGATGATGATATAGATATAGATGTAGATGATATAGATATAGATATATAGATATATTATTTTTCAAGAAAAGAAAAACTTTTAAAAATGTGTATATTAAAGTATATTTTAAAACTCATTAATATCAAAAGTTATGCTATTTTTGTTGTTTTGTAGTATTGCACAGAAAAAATATTCGGGGTATTGTGTGTGATTAGGCTGGACAAGGCTTTTTACTATTTTTCAAAGACTAAGCTTTAAAATACATTTAACTAAGGCAGAAGAGCTGATTGTCTGTGACAAAGTAGATACAAAATATAACCACTCTGGTCAGTTTTCTACTTACCATTTAAAGGTGTGTAACAGGTTAAGGTGTGGGAAACTTTGACAATATAAAAATGCATGATTATCTTATGCTTTCTCTCCCTGAAGTGTGGTCAGAAAGCTAATCGTACCTTCTGCTGTGCTTGTTAGAAGTGGAAAGCCCTGGGCCCCCAGGCACTCAGGGTGAGTCGGAATCTCTGAGAGTACGGCCCGGGCACCTGCGCTTCAGCAAGAACCACAGGAGATGAAGGTGCACAGTAAATTTAACTACCACTTCTTCCAGCCCGAGGTTCGGGTTACATTCTCTTTTTCATCGCTACCAGAGAATCGCTTGCGAGACTGCTTTGCCATCTCTACCCTGCACTGCACCCCGGGCTCTCCCCAAGGTGTTTGTGCATGTTCTGGGGCTTCTGAAAGGCCACTCCAGCACTGCCCGGGCCTCACACTGACTTACTGCCTACCTGAGGCCGCTCTTAAAGGGTGGGCCTTGGCTGGCTTGGCCTCTCGCTCCTGTTTCTGTACCAAGTGCCCTTAACTGACTCAAGGGCTGGCATGAAGCGATGGTAAAGAGCCCAGCCTATAGCACCAAACTTCCTGGCTTCAAAATCATAGAATGCCCCTCTCAGCATCACTTTAAGGAGTTAACAAATTAATATATTTAAAGCACTTAGCACCGCGCCTGGCACCCAGGAAATTCTGGGGAAAAGAGCTGGCATCATGTTCTTGCCCTGGTCCTCCCTAGAGACCATAACTAACTGGGAGAAACAGATCCTTCTAGAGATAAGGTAGTATCCCCCTGGCTATCGGACCCGGGAGTGCTTCCTAAGTTATGCCCCATAGGCAAAATGACTCTTTTTTTAAATTGTTGGCAGTATTACAGCTGTCCCCCATTTCCCCCTCCTCTCCCCTCTTCCACCCGGCCTCTGCCCCACCCTAGGCCTCACCGCACTGTCTGTGTGCGTGGGCTACGCATATACGTATATATAAGTCCTCTGGTTAATTTCTTCCTGCCTCCCCACCCCTCTCCCATCTGAGATCTGTCTGTCTGTGAGAGTAACTGTGCTCAAGTTTCTGACTTTGAACAAGGAATTTACAGCGGTGTGACAAAGTAAGCTGGCACTGAACCAGAATTTCAGTATCTGGAAAGCAATATAATTGTGTAGATGAAACAAGATGTCTCAGTGTAGTGGACTACATTCCAGGAGTGGCTAAGGGAAGGGAAGGGGCCAGGGGTAAGAAGGGAGGAGAGTAAGTTGGGAACATGGCCCCCAGACAGAGCTCTGTGTGCATTTGCTTGTGTGCTTGACCTTCTCTTTATTTCTATCTGGCTTCAGTGAGGCAACAGCCATCCAACACATGGAATTTCTACCTTTTTCAAATGGCCTTGCCCTTGGTAGTCACATCTTTACTCTCTGAACTGGCAGCTAATCAAATGAATTTATAAATCTTTTGTCAGAAGTCAGAAGAAATTGCTGCTGCCCATATCAAATTCTAGCTCTTCATGGTGGGTGCAGTTTGGATTCATGGACTCACTAATTTCTGTTGTCAATATGTACTTGGACTTGATTGGATACTTTCACCTCCAAAGCCAAGGTCTCCGTTATCCACAATTAAGTACAACTTTACATAAGACTCAGTAGGTTACACGTCGGGCACTCAGATTAAAACAGCATAGAAACCTTATCAACTAATTTGCCCCCTTGTAATTCTGTTCCTGCTTCATCGAAGATCCTCCATATTATTTGGGTAATGATTAAATGAGTACAATGGGTGACAAAACTCTCAAGTGAGGAAAACATTTTTTAAAATAAAAAGAAAGATAACCAAAGTTACACATAAAAGTGATTAGCATATTATTTTAGGATTGGGTGTGTGAGAAGTGTTTATTACCCCTAGGCTAGATATAAGTGCTAAGCCACTTACAAATGTACCCTCCACAAAGGTCCTAACCCCTGAGAGCATTTTGTAATTCACTGTGATGAGTGTACATTTTTTAATATGCATAGGACACGGTAAAGGAAAAAAATAATAATGTCACTCAATTCAAGGCATCAGGGAAGCACTAATAGATAATTTGATGCTAAAATAAAATCTCAGGAGAGGAGAAGAGGTACTTTTACTTCTAGATGAGATTAGGTCATGGAAGCCCAATGTTCTTGCTGTAAAATTTAGATAAAATCTAACAAATTACAAAATCACATTTTTTACAGACATTGGAAAGCTATGGAAACAGTGAGGACTACATGAATTGGGGCTCTACCTTGAAGGGCAGAATCAAGTCTATGATCTCTAGACATGTTCTCAGTAGCCCTGAGAAGATAAGATACAGTGAATTAGACATTGACTGAGTCTTGTTGGGATACCATAAAAATTAATAGAAACATAAAGCCATGAGAATATGTGACTAAGAAATTATATAGTAGAAGCAGATCTGCAAATGACCCACTATTGGACTTAGTATATAGGGATTTTAAAATTATAACACATAATATGGAAAACAGAGCAAAAGCTGAGCAAAATGAATAAAAATATGGGAAATTTCAATAAAGGATTAGATCTATACAGCGAATCAAATGTATATTCTGGAACTAAAAAATAAAATATGTGATATTAAAACGCATTTGAGAACTAAGAACAGGTTGGACACAACAAAAGACAAGATTAGTAAATTTGGAAACAGATCAATAGAAAATAAATATGAATTGAAGCAAAGAGAAAAAATAAAATAGAATAAAAGACACAAGTGAGACATGCAAATATACCTGTACAAGCATACCAAGTTTTACTGCACTTTGTTTTAGTGCACATCACAAATATTGAGTTTTTTACAAGCAATTGATGCAAGAAGCTTCATTACTGTCTTATTTTTAAAAATTGCAAGCAGAACCTCAACCATCAACAGCCACCAACCTTCGACACTGAGGCAAAAGACTCCACAAGTAAAATGATTATGACTCAGTGAAGGTTCAGATGATGGTAAGCATTTTTTAGCAATAAAGCTTTTTTTAATTAAGGTGTGCACACTTTTTAGACATATACTGTTGCACACTGAATAGGCTATGGTATAATGTAAACAGCTTTTATATGCCCTAGCAAACCAAAACACTCCTGTGGATACTCGCTTTATTGCAATACTTGCTTTATTGCAGTAGTCTGGAACCAAACCCACAATATTTCTGAAGTATGCCTATAACTGGAGTTTTAGACGTAAATGAAAGAGAATATGGCAGAAGGAATATTTGAAGAGATAATCGGGTGAGAATTTTCCAAAACTGGAAAAGACTTCAATTCATATTTTCAAAAAGCTCTGCCACCCCCAAGAAAGAAAGTATAAAGAAAGTATAAAGATGGGTATAGAATAATTTTAAATTATGGGGAAAAGGACAAAGAAAAAAAAATCTTAAAAAGAGCAGAGGGAACACAAGACACATTTCTTTTAAAAAAACAAGAATACAAAAAGACAGCTGACTTCTCAACAGAAATGGTCAAATCAGAAGGCAGTGAAATGATATTCTTCAAGTGTGAAAAACAAAACAAAACTGCTAAAGTAGAATTTTATGCTCTTAGGAAATAACCTTTAAAAATAAAGGCAAAATAAGAGGTTTTCAGACAAAGAAAAGCTGCCTTCCAAGAAATATTAAAGAGAGATTTTAGGCAGAGGGAACTATCCAAGACGGCAGCACAAATTTTCAGAAAGGAATAAAGAGTAATAGAAAGAGCAAATAAGTAGGTAAATATTTTAAAAATCAAAAAGTATAAATAAATATGCTTAAAAATAAATTTTAAAATTACTAGAGAAAAATAGCATATTAAAAGACTTTGATTAATACAAAGAAAAACAACAGAAAAAATAAAATAAAAAACAAAATAAAACAACAAAATGGTACATATAAGCTAAAGTACATTAAATATAAATGGACTAAAGACTTCAAAAGACAAAGAATTTCACATTGGATTTTAAAGTCTCATATATATGCTGTTTATAAGAGATAACATCTGAATATTAAGAATACAAAATGTTTAAAAGTAGAAGAATAGAAAAGTAAAGCCATTTTATTAGTATAAGACACATTAGCTATTAAAGGCAAGGAAAGAAGTATTACTAAAGACAAAGTGACATTTTATAGCCATTTCAATAGAAATGCAACAATCTCAGAAAATTATAAAAATATATACATTTCATTTCACAATTAGGAAGTGATTGTTGATCTTATGAGGTGTGGTAGCTGCAGAACCAGGCTGCTTAGAATTTAGAGACGAATGAAGGTGAGCAGGGCAGGGCGGACAGCCTGTGCTGACAGTGTCTAGATGAGAAGGAAAAGAAAGAGATAAGTCATAACGTACCAAAAGGTGAAGGTCTTATACTATGAGAGAGGCTCAAGTGTAAGTTAAGCTTACAACATGAAAGCCTTTGAGACTTTCTGAAAATAAAAATATTGCTACTGAATAGCGCATTGTTCATCTGTATCGCACTGGGTGTAAGAGCCGGCTTGTGTCACAGCAGAGCACTGACAGGAATCCAGTCTTTTGAATTCACACTCCTTGTGTCCTTCAGTAACTCATTCATACTCTGAGCCTGTATTTCCCCTTTTATAAAATAAAAACATTAATACTGACCTTACGGGGTTATTGTAAGAAGTAAATATAATTTTTACAGAAAAGTGCTTTGTAACTGAAGCATGTTATAAGCATAATACATTACAAGATAATTGCAGCTTAAAAATCTAAAAGGAGACATGGTAAAACACAATGATAAAAATATTAAGAAATTCTTTTCCCTTCATAATTTAATTAAACAAATTTTCATAAACATCTTAAGACAATGTCTATATTTTCTTGCTGTCCAGGTGCTTTGTTCATAAAATATAAATACTACTTGGTGCTGAAATATTTCCAAGGGTCTTGCATGCTCCATCATTTGTATTCTTTGATGTACCTAGAACCCCGGAGTGTGCTTCACCATTCAAATGCCATCTCTGTCATTGTGATCTGCCTGCCAATGAGAGCCATTCTAGTCTGGCAGTCCCATGAGCTCTGATAACCGAGTTCTTGGGCTTGTACAGAAAGATAACCAAACAAAAAATAGTGTTTGTTGAAGTAGATTCCTATTTAATATTACTTGTCACAGAACATAACTGGAAATATCCCCACTATCCTTCCACAGATGACAGGAGCCAAGCAAGCACTGCAGTAGGAAACTTGCTAGGCAGATACAGGATCAAAGTTATAAAAAAACTAACATTTCTACTACATAAAATATTAAATCCTCAGTGGCATGTTCCTGACATTTTCAGCAAATACAGAGACACTTGAGGATGGAACACAGCATTAAGTTATAAATTAAAACACAAGAAACAATCCTGGCTGATGGAGAAGTCATTTCTCCCCTATGCCTTGTCTTACAGAGCTCAGGAAATGCTTCATGTGGTTAATGATGCCAGTAGTGGCCACCATCTCTTCCTTTGGGAAAAGTTATCCTTAATTTAAGTTGGCTGCTCCAATTCTTTAGCATCCCTTGCTGTGTAATTTCTATGAGATCTCAGACATTTTTACCAGACAAGTATCCTTCACTACCTGTCACCCTAAATGCAAAGGAAAAACACAGAGTACAGTAAAAATAAGCACATCATCAGGCTAGATGCTGAGCACACTGATCTTAAAGTAAGAGCGCAAAAGTTCTAAAAAACACACTTAACAAGGATATTTGTAGGAAAATCACATACTCTTTTTTCACCTCAATATTTCCCTCTCTAATTTTTTAACCTAGTCCATGGGTCACAGATGATAAAATAGAGTTTTATTATGTCATCTTAGCTAATCTGAAATGAAATAGACCAGAAATTCCTTGCCTGAATAATTTGGGCATGTAAGGTCAGCCACAAGAAAAATATGTGTGTGATATGGTATTTAGCTCTTCTCTTGCCCTTGGATTGAGATTTATGCCTTTGTCTCCTGTGATTCTCGGGTCTTTGGATTCAGATTGGAATTTTACCACCAGTCTTCCTAGGTCTCTAGTTTGCAGACAGCAGGTCATGGGTTTCTCAGCCTCCATGATCACATGAGTCAGTTCTTCACAGTAATAAATAAATATTAAAAATTCTGTTTCTCTGAAGAACTCTGACAAACATTGCTGGCATAGTTTGTGTATGATCAAAATTCAGTCAAGAAAAATAGGAAAGTCAGATTTAAAACAAACAAACAAAACTATTTCTGTTTTAAGAGCTGTGAAAGCAAAGAGGAGTCAAGAGGCTAACACTGTGGAGATGCAAGAATCCTGGAGAGGCAGCTGACAGATCTGCAGCCACGTCTCCACGGGGAGCACTTGCTGCCTTGATTCAGACACACTGACAGTAGAAGCCTCGTTCAGACTCCTCTTGGAGAAAGGAGTTAAAGACTCATGTTGCAAAGGATATGACTGAAAAGGGGAGGGTGGTGGAGAGCCAGGGTGATACATGTCATCACTCTATTACAATCAGCAACAAAGAAATACAAAAATATATAAAAGATTAAATATAATACAAAACTATCAAAACATCTAATACCAAACATCTGGACAAGAGAAAGTAACAGAGAAAATAATTCCCTCCTAGCTGAAGCAATGGAAAATATATGAAACAATTTTTAAGACAATGGACATGCAGGAGTAAAGGGCAGTGATCCCCGAGGAACAAGAATCAATAAGATGATCCATCCCTATGATTGTCCCCAACTTACTGCCTTAAGAAAGTCCCTAGGGAATAAATACTACAGGGAGAAGCAGGGCGTTGCCCAGCAAACTCTGTGAGTTGAGGAGATAGAGTTGGGAGTTCAAGGAGATCAGAAGCTAGAGTGTGCCAGACAGAGCACTAAAAAGAAGACAGTTACTGAGAGAAAGAAACTTGAAGACCTTCAGAGTATATCATTGAGTATTTAGCAGAACACTGATTAGCATGTGTGCATGTGAAAAGTACCTAGGCATTATTTGTGTCTGATGTCAGCAGCTCTACATGCCACAGACCTTCATGGTATTGGCATGCAGTCACCTTTTGTTTCAAGGTCATAGGGCAAGAGATGTAGGACAAGCATCCATTTCTTTGTGGTTTAAGTGATATAAGTCACAAGAGCAGATGCTTAGGGTTACAGGTCGCAAGTGCCAGATCCCAAGTGACAGATGGCCTACATGTTTTATATTCAATGAATTTCTGTGCCTGTGACATGCAGGGCTCTCTGAAACACAGGGCCCAGAGCAGGGACTGCCTTTGCCCAGGTCTAAGGTGGTCCTGATTCTGGTTAGAATTAATTGGTACATTTGGCCATGGACTAAGATGTTTGCTTGATTGATGACTGATTGATTCTACTACTACTTTTATCCATCTAAATATTTCCCCTACTTTTATTTTTCATAAAATTTTATTTCTTTGCTGTATTACCATCAGATTGTATCCAAGCAGGTTTCAACTTCTTCAAGGGAAAAAAAATAGAGGGGAGATAGAAATAATTTGATTCCAAATAAACATGGACTAGGTTTAAATTCATTGATTTGTTAGATTTGTTTTGATTAACTGTACCCTATTTTCATGTACCCTATAATGTGTATAAAGCTATAAAGGTCTAAGCTGAGGTTCTTTGGCAACTTATGTTGATTCTTAAATATCATGTTCAGGACCCTAGAAGAAAATGAATGCTATACATGGCCAATTCACTGCTAATTAGATGTGTTATATCATGGGAATAATTCACTGGAGACTGAGTTTGGAGGAGTAACCTAAGGAAGGGAACTGGACTCAGAGAGGCATGTCACTAATTATCACTTCTGTAGGCAGGTACTCTCCCAGATCATGAGAGGAAAGCATTGGGGGTGTCCTGTATCTGTCAGCCAGCTTCTACCACCCCCCTGCTTTCAGCTCCCACCAAGAGAAGAGACAGGCATTTTAAAAGAAACTAGTAGTAGGTCTGTGTGCTTGACTGCAGCGTGTTCTGAGGGTCTCCTCAGAGACTCAAAATCCAAGGGACTTGGGGTAGGGTGAATGGAGAAAAAGTGAGGAAGCAAAAATGAGAAATGAGAAAATGTACTTATCCCTAGAGGATAGCAAGATGCTCTAGGGGCAACTTATGTCAAAGTAAAAGAGATGAACAACTTTATGAACTGTGTAACTGGGCATAAAATATATTAAATATCTTTTAAAAACCAATTTATAAGCACCCAAAAGATTATGAAAAATTGATAAAAAAGTCCAAAAAAAGAAAGTAAAGAAAAGCCAGTCTGACTAATCTAATTTCCTTCTGTAACTGAGTAAGAGGGCTGCTGAATCAATAGTTATAATTAGCCTGATTACCCAAAGGGGACTGACCACAGTAAAGATGCAAACCAGTTGATCTTTATTAAATTTCTAGTCCTAGGCCACTTGGCATATGTCTTTAAAATGGAAAAGACAAGACAAGGACAAGGTTTAGCTTATCTCAGTTGTACAAGAAGATTCTTGTGTACAATGCTTGTGTCATCATGAAAAAGTAGTGGTGTGCATTACGGTGTCAAACTGAATTCCTCAAGAACAGAATGCCAGCTTCCCTTCCACATCTTAATCAGTTACTTAAGAAGGGTCAACTCTCAGGCTCTTGCGTATGAATGGGGTTTTTTCCCCATCCCTTACTCCCATTCTTGTCAAATAAGCCTCCTCTCCTCCTCATGCCTTTTACTGCCCCAAACATCACATATTTATTTGGCCAAACTTCCAGTGAAGTGTTATTTTTTTAAAAAATCTTTGAATGAAAAGGAGCAAGGAAAACTCCCCAGGGATGGAAGGAAAGGGGGTAAAATTATTAAAGCTAAATTTTGTGTCTATTCTTCCTTTCTCTCTTCCCTCACTGGCCATCGGCTGGGCCCTTCATTATTTCTTGCTGGAATCTCTGTAGAAGCCTCATAGTCCCAAGACAGCCTGTTTATATTCATCCAGACTTGCTTTCAGAGATATTTCATAAACATAAATTTGACTGTTACTCTGATGCCCAAAAACCATTCATTGCTCCCCAAATCCTTATGAAAGCACATAGGCCCTTCACTACAAATCCAGTCTTTCTTTCCAAACTTACCTCCCACCACCACAATCATCAGTACCTTTGATTTCATAGCTTTGTCAACTTTCTTTTCCTTTCCCTGACTTTGCTCCAACATCACGTTGCCTATTTCTGTGTGATCTTATGCAAAGCGAATTATAGGCTGCAGATGATTAAAAGTATTTGTTTCAGAAATCACCTCACCACAAAACTATTTTTAATTGGTAAGATATGAGGTAATCTACATTTCTATTTGAATATCAGGAAAATTATTTTCTATTCATTAATTTTAAAATCATCTAATTTTTTTAAATAATGAGAGATTTGTAGAACATAGTAAAATATTTAAACTTCAGGATGTCTCTTTCCTCTCCAACTTTTTTGTTACTTTATACATGTTGTACTGAAAGTATATAACAAAAAATATGGTCATCCAAGGGATAAGATTTCTTTCATGTTTATTCTGCTTTCTCATCTTAGTTTAAATAAAGCCTATTTATTAAATTCTACATGACTGAAGCAGTAACCTAAGCTAATTCTATGATTATAGGTATCTACTGCAAAAACATTTTGTGGATTTTCTATTTCCAATGTTTACATAGGCATCTAAACACCCAAGGAAAAACATTACTCAGAAGGACCTTTTGAAATACTACAGGGGATTGATTGACTCCAGCATAGGATCTACCTATGACATTTTACCCTTCTAAGTATTAAATCAGTCTCCAATATGAAAGTAAACACACAGGCACAAAAGTAAACATCTGATTTCCATGTAAAGAAAACACAGGTGATTTTTAAAGGTCAATTATATAATTTTTATATTACTTATCTAGATTTTTTTATACAAAATCTATAAACAAAGTCACACATTTAAGCTATCTATTAATTTAAATATAATTTTTAAAATATGATGCAGTCAGTGTATTTGGAAACACTGAGCCAAATTCTCCTAGCTGTGGGCATAAGTGGATTTTTACCACTGCATGGAGAGAACTGCTTCTCTCTTAACCTGTATTTCTAAAACCCTACATGTGCTCTGTTCTTCTTGGGATCTTGTGTTGACTAAATATTTGGCTCAGAGTCTTTTGCATTTAAGGAGATGTTAAAATTTTTAAGTAAATTAGAAGACGTGGAGTTGACAACTTCTTTTGAAAATTAAGCGCTGTGTAAGAGAAAAAAGTCTTACGCACTATTATCATACAAATTGGAATGAACTTAATCTCAGAATCACAGTGCTCCCCATAATAGTACAGTTGGCAATCTTATAGTGCCTTTGTTTTTCTCATTTCTCACAACATATTAGAGTAATATCCTCACAGACAGCCAATTGCATTTATGAACTGACATTTAGGAGCCACTGGACTGAGCTATGTTAGGCAGAAAGCTATTCAAGGCATTATATAATGCCTTTAAGCTTTTGCTGTTGAGATATTTAATGATTATATAAAACTTTCATAGCACCAACAAAAAATTTTTCTGAGAGTCCAAGAAGGAAGTGATTTTTTCCAATAAAATAGATATACAATGGTTCTTTTTTTGATACAGTTGTCAGACAAGGCTGTTCTTAGAGAAGGCTCATCAAACCAGAGGATGTGTAACTCATGGGGATCATGGCCACAAGGCAAAGTGTATTCTGCTTAGTTTGAGAAGGAGGGAGCTACATCACACAGCAACTCGCATAAGCTAGAAAGGCAAGCTGTCTGTGCTTTTCAAAGCGAGCTTGTTAGAAGAAAGCAAGATACACACTCAGTAAAAGCTAATGGATTAAGAGCTCTCTATGGGTGGGGAGAGCTTAATCAAAGAAATTATATGCATAATGCATAACCCAAGGACAGAGCTAATAGTATGGGGATGGCCTGGAGGTGGGGCAGGTGAAGGGTGGAGGGGATCAATGGGGGAAAAAAGGGGACATCTGTAATACTATCAACAATAAAGATAATAAAACCAAAAACAAAAAAAGAAAATAAAAAAGAACTCTATTCTTAAAGACAGAGCCTCACCAAGTACATAATATGTTCAGAATACAACGAAAATACATTTTTGAACTTATTGAGATTCTAAGTAAGAAGGCCGACGCCAGTCTCAGAGTGCCACACTTACTCTGAAACTTTGAAGACTGAATTCTTAACACTGGTTTAGAATTACTACCACTTCCTCTGAGGACCTGAGAACTATTCTCAGGAGCCCTTTATAATTTCTTACATAGTAAAGAAATTATAATACACAGTCACAAAAGTAAACTTCTGGTTTCCACGTAAAGAAAACATAGATAATTTTTAAAGGTCAATTATACAAATTATTTTGGGTTTAGTCTTTCTCAATGAGTCTTTAAAGGCTTTACTCATCTTTACTTAAAAGACCTTCTCTAGGAATTCTTATAAATTGATGCCTGCAAATGGAGGACTGTCTATTACATTTAAGACTCTCTCATCCAAATTGGGTAAGACCTGGTAAGTAACACCCACTTTTAAAAATCCTAACTTTCACTTTCAACATAAAGTTCTGATGCCCTATTTGGTATGGAACTGCTACAAATATCACCATAATAAAATATAATTTTATTTTCATAAAACCATGTTAACTAATTTTCATTTAAATTTATGCCCACAAATTGAGAGGACCATTATGCTGTTTAATCATACTATACTTGACCCGTACACTCTTCTGGCCTAGGCACAGGTCTTGTGCCTTCTCCTTTCTCTTTGAACCCCAAATATTTCTTTACCTATCCTGAATTGCCACTATGACCTTGCATTCCATGTCACTGAGAAAACTGAAGCCATCAGAAGAGAACTTCCACTGATTTCCACCACCTCCTCTGCCTACCCCCCAGAATTCATCAACATGTTTTCTGCCTTGCTGTCTGCTACTCTAGATGCCAAGCTTCGTTCCTACATGTGACTAGTTAAGCCTATCACCTTCTACCTAGTCAAGGACATTGCTCAATATTGTCTTCTATGTTGGATTATTTCTATCAACACTATCACAATGGATTGCACCCTCCTCCCCAAAATACGTGCCTTTGGCTGCTAGCTATTCTGGTTTTTCTTTCTCAGCCTTTCTTGCTGCTCCCCCTTCTCCTTCCCAACCTTTATAAAAGTTGACGTGCCCCAAGCCTCCTTGTAGGGGGTGCAGAGAACTTCTGTTCTTCTTCATCTATACATTATAACATTTAGTCTCATGGTTTTAAATTCCATCTACTTGCTAACGGCTCACAAAATTTCAGCTCACAGCTATGCCCCAGACTCAGAAATACAAATATCTTTGCAACATCTCCATTTGGATGTCCAATTGACCTTTTAAAATAACAAGTTAAAGTTATCAGATAAATACAAATTAAACCAGGTGGCCTGTGTTTTTAATTGCTAAATCTGGCAACCTTCCCACTTGTCCAAAGTTGAACTGTACCCCACAGCTTTTCCTAATTCACGTGATGTCAATTCATCTTTCCAGTCACTTAGGCTAAAACTTATAGCCACTCTTACTTTAGAGTCATCCTTGACTTCTCTCTTTCATAGTCCCCATTTCACAACCAACCCACATCACATGCGTTCTGCATTCAAAGTATAGCCAGAATCAGACTGATTTGCACTACTTGTGTCCTGTGACCCTCCCCCCACTCCCAAATCACCATTACCTCTCTCCAACCTCACTACAGTTAACCCCCAACCCGGTCTCCTCTAATAAATCTTGCCATCCTACAGTCTACTCTGCACATAGCACATAGCATCCAAGTGATGTTCTTAAGACACGAGATCATGCTTAGAGTAAAAGCCTTTCTTACACTGGATGTAGGGCTCTCCCTGCTTTTTTCTTTCTCGCCTCATTTTCTACAATTCTCCTCTTCTCTAGCCTTGTTTACTCTGCCTCTTGAACACATCAGGCAAACTTGTGCCTTAGATCACTTGCACTAGTTGTTCATTTTGCCTGGAGTGTTCTTTCTTCCAATATCTGAAAAACAAGCTCCCTCACCTCCTTTACATCTTTACTTTACTATCATATTCTTGCTGAGGGCAACAGGATCAGTCGATTCAAAATGCTACTAGTTCCTCCTCCCTCATCGCTTCTAATCTCTTTATTCTGTTCTCTGTTTTATAGCATTTATCTTTCAACATCCTTTCCACTAGGGTTTATTGTCCATTGTCTAACTTTCTCCACCAGAATGTAAAACTAACACAAATAGAGGTTTCTCTCTCTGTTGGGTTCATCGTGTGTCCTTAGTGCTTAGAAGAGTGCCGGGCAGGTGGTGGTGATCGGTAAACATTCATGTAAAACAATGAAAACTTGGCATCAGATTAGGGTAATGGGGCTCCCTTTCTAAAACGATATTCAGAGAGTCAGCTGGAATTACTATGTCCTCCATTCCTTCTGGAAGACACAGAATAAAGGAAATACTACATAGATTCAAATTTCCTGTTTCTTTCTGACACACTATCGGAAACAAAACAACTTCCAAAGAACAGGCATTTGGTTCAGAAAGAAACAGACCAATGGAAAGAGTTCCTTCTCAGCACCTTCACACAACACTGTTTGGTCTGCTCTCCTAGATATAAAAACAATAACAGGAGGCTAAATGTAGCAGAAGTAGAAAGATTAACAAGAGAATTTTGAGCACTTTATATAAAATACTCCCATCTGATTTTTCTTTACTGTAATCTTTATTAAATGTATACCTTTGAAGCTAGCTTCATTTTAAGACAATATCACCTACGTGTGGTTTTAATAAAACATTCTCCTTATCCATAATAATATTTGATTGAAAAAAATTCAACACAATATGAAATTTTAGATGAGTCTACATCTATATAGCTCAGATAAAGTTTAAAAATCAGCTAAAACATACCAGCAATTAGAAGTTTAGTAGATCACAGATTTGCTGATTCTTTTGTTCTTAGCCCAATAGAATATTTATTCAACAGATGACTACCGGCATTGTTAGAAGGCAGTAATGCATCTAGACCACGTTTGCTTAGCCTAGCAAAATAATAAATTGTGCTGTGTTTATCCTTTTGTTTCTAAGGCCAACTGTTGGCTTTATTTAATACCCTCTTAACATGCTAATAGCTCCTAATGGTCACATCAGCCATCAGTTAAACAAACCATTAGGTTGAGAAAAGAAATTTCAATAAAGACAATTTACTAATTTGTTGATTGTTAATGGACATTAGCCCATTCAGGACCTTAGCTTAGACATATAGTTTAACTCAGAATCTATTATAGCAGTTTCTCTGTTCACAGCAAAGAGGCTAATTCAGCATTCTAAATACTCCTATTTCCAGAAGACTTGCTACCTAGATTTTATATGCAAATCAGATGTTTGCAATCTATGGCATACACATAAAGAAAAGAACCTGCCAAAAATAAATTGACTTTCAAATGTAATATTTTTCATACTGTTTATAATTAAGGAGAAATTTACATGGTTTTTCTTAATCTCTTTCTCAATTATTAAAGCACCATTGCTGCTATTTTAGTTTTAGAGCTAGTCATTTCTGTTTCAGATTCAAAGTATCCTTCATACAATCAAAACATCACATTATTATGCCAGAAAAATGAAAGTCAAAGACATATTTGTAAATAAGATTTTGCTGTTCACTTCATGCTTGCCTTCACTGACAAGAGTTTAAATTGCTAAAGAATTTTTTTTTTTTTCTGTTGCACTTTTCAACTACTTTGTTTTTAAAATTTTTAAATAGAAATGGAATTTGGTGACTATTTTCAGAAGTTACTCAAAATCTGATATTTGAGGTAAAAAAAATTAACATAGATCCTCAGTCTTAAAAGGTAAGTTAAGATAATTCTGTGTTTCTTTCTGTAATTGGATTCTTTTTCTTGTGATAATTCCAGTACTTGTATAAAGCTACACAGAGGCCCTTTAATTCAGTGTAAATTCAATTACGACATGCATTGACAGACACCAAAGCACACACATGACTGCAAAAAAACATTTAATTGTACTCTTGTTTTACATAGGTGCCATTCACATTATTTAGTAACAGGGTAACTCGTACACAATTAGATTTGGCGTGTAGTATGAAGGCCCAGCAATGAACGCACTCGAGATTTCACTTTTTTTTTTTCTGTCTTCATAAGTAAGGTTCTTGAATGTTGGCTGAAGTGAGCCTGAGGACTCCTGGCATTTTGAGTGTTTTATCACCATGCCCTATTATAATTTGTTATTTTAAACAATCCATGATGAAGCTGTTCCAGGTTATTAAAACAACCAAATATTTAGGGATCAAATTTCTCAGCTTTAAAATTTGAAGAAATATCTTATGGTCATGTAGTTTTCTCAAAAAAAATTAACAGGAACTCCAAAATCTTTCTCCCTCATGACATCAGATCATTGAATTACCTCAAAATTTAGAAACCAAATGTTGTGGTCATACAATCACTTAATTATCATGATTGGGACATATGTGTACACATTTTCAAAATCATAATACAATATAGTGAAAAATATTTTAATGCATTTCATATAAATCTCTAAATGTATTGTATAAACTAAATGAAGTGTTCATAAAATAATTTTCTTCTTTTTAATCTCTAAAACAATAACTAAAAGCTGATACCACTGGATAGCAGCCCCTGTATTTAGGTATTAAACTTGTAAAACTCATCCTGATACTCCTTAGGAGGTTAATCATTTGTGTATTTTAATCTATACACTGTATCATAATTATATATTACTGTTATTGTCATATTGTACTTTTAACATATTTTGAAACTTTATATAATGTATATAGTTTTGAACATAAATATATAAAATTTCAGCCTAGGAGTGATTGAAAAATTATCAATATTTTCCAATCTTGAAATGTCATAAATAACTGCCATTTTCAATAATTTCAAACTAATCATTGCAGTTACTCATGAATTCAGTTCATAAACATTGATTAAAATTAGAGACTTTGTGGAATTGCTGTGAGAGTTAAATGTGATACATAATCTGTCTTAGCATTGAGACTCATTAAACTTTAGATACCTATCTGGATGTAAAGTTAGAACCTAGATGGTGGAGAGCTTGGAGTGAGAGGGATAATTATGCCATGTTTTTGGGGAGTGAACAATTTTTCACTAATTGATAAAATAGAGCAGGTCCTTTTATTTACCCTTGTCTAACGCTGTTTCTCACTCTACCTAAGAATCAGAGCCATGTTTAACTTGCTATTCGCAGCACAGGGAAACTAGCTGAGAACACAGAGTCAATTTTTCATTCCGTCATTGATATTGAAATGATAAGTTGGCAACTGTAATTGTTTCTCCCCCATGGTTCATTACAAAGTCACCGTGTTGATGTATCAAGTCAGAGTAATTCAGCTGACTGATTTTAAACTATTATTGGATTCAATGCCCTTAAATTGCTTCTCTTTCCACAAAGCAAATATTTTTAGCTAAAAGATATTCTAGATGACCAGTATATGAACTAAATATAATTAATTAATGAAGATGGTAGATCCTGTTTGGACTATAAAATCCACGCCGACCATTATTGTAAATGGTAAATACAATCACTGGGGGGAAATAGCAAAGGCGGAAAATCTTATGGACCAGCACCTGTTACCTGTCCAGCTCTATAATCTTATCAGCTGATTCTGTATTTATCACAGGTCTAATCAGGGCACCCAGGCTGTGAGAGAGGATCCTGATTCAATTCCTTGTCTGTCCCTGAGCACCCGCCTCCTCTGCTGACGGATCTCTGCGACGCTGTTTTCTGTCTTCCCCAATGGGGCTTTGCTTTATGATCATTAGCATTGTTTGTTTACTCTCTCTAAAGGTCCTCTCATTCCATTTCAGTTGCTCACTCAAGAAATGCCATTGAGCGCATTATCACACCCCGGCCTTACTCAAGGTCATAGGGGATCGGCAGTGAAGTCACAGGCTGGAGACAGAGAAGGCAGAGATGATAGTTTTCATACTTTCTGGTACAGAGGAGGCCTGGATCCAACCCTTCTGAGTTCTCTTTTCATGCATTAAGTTCCATCACTGATTATTTGATTACAGATCCTATACGGAGTTTTCAGAGAACAGTTCACCCAGAATATTTCCTAATTTGGTTAAAGAACTCCAATAAACTTGTTAAAATCTTGAAAGGTGATTCTGCTAGAAATTGTGTAATGATTGATGGAAAGAAAATGGCATTATAATATTAGTTCTTCCTTTGCATGTATAAAAACTAGCTAGAAATTACGAAAGTATAATCATTCTTTTTATTTTTAGGCTGGATTATAAAGTTGGTTTTGCCTACAACTGTAAAATGAAAAATACTTCACATTGTACAAAACGTCCATAAATAGGCATTACGCTCTGAGATAGCCAAAGCCAGGAAGGTGGAAAGTGAATCATTTAATTCAGCTTTAGGGGTATAAGAGAGGTCACAAAATGGAAACTGAGAAGCATGAAAATTTCCCTCATCGGGTGATTTTAAAAATTTGTATTCTATTTTTAATTGGAAATTTTATATAACATTCAATAATCTGTCTTTGCTTACAAATTGGAAGAGCTGGTCTAGCAATAAAAGATCAGATTTGCAAAACAGGAACATTCAGTGGCAGCTGAGTGATGGCATCCTGTCGGGCAGAGTATACGCTTTCCAGACGACACATCCTCACCACTCCGCATTGCCATGTACGCAGCGTGTTTCATTCATTTTATTATTTATCTAATCCCAAAGGCATTTGAGTTTGTAGACTATGACCAGCATTAGAAAGTGTAATATAGAAAGAAGCCTTGTATTGAAATTCCAAGTAATTAATTATTGATGTGAGGAATGGGAGACTCTCCCAAGTAGTACTCAGTCTGAAAGTTATTCTATTCCTTCCCAAATCCAAAAAAATGGTTTTCATATTTCCTAGTATATCTGAGCTAAGATAACATTTTATAATATTTATTTGTTTAAAGGAAGCATTCACTGCATAAGTGGGAAAGCTATAGGAGAGCATGTCATAAAGTCACTGGACTTTATTAGATGGTTTTTGAATAATAGTAGAATTCATTCATTCTCAGAATAAATTCTCTGAGAATCTGTTGTCAGCTCAGATACAAGTGATCAGGCTAAAGTGGCTTGTTATGGTTTAATACGCAACCAGCAAGGGATAAAATTTAACCAGCAAGAGATAACATGTAACCAGCAAGGGATACAGAAGAAGCTCAGCTCCGAGGTAGCTTGTATATGCTCTATAAGGGTGTTGAATATAGGGCGAGCTCAATGCTTTTGTAGAGTAAACTGTCAATAAATATTTTTGGATAAATGGATAAATGGAAAGAAAAGTCAACTTGTCAAAAAATAACCCCCAAATTGTTAGCAATTTCTTTCAAGGGTTACATTTATTCCTTAATCCCTACTAACTTTCAACTGCCCTGAGAATCACATTGATGTCTTAGCTGAACTTTATTTCTATTTTGTTGAATCGGAATTTATGTTTCACCTATTCATTAACTTCTCTATAGTTTGTTTCATAGGAACAGTTTAGTTCTTCTCAGTTGATCCTTCCTTACTGTCTTTAGAAGGCCATTTGAAAAGGTGCCTTTAACAAGAAAACCCACCTTTGATGTTTACAGACTTTATTCTGGAGTATGGGTAGTAAACATTATGCATGGTACCTAATCTGAACCTATCTCCATTTAGGTGTAAAAAGCACCTCCAGTGCACTATCGCAAACCACCTTGTGATAGTAACTATAGGTAGAAGAGGAAAATACAATTAAATAGACAATACAGATTGTACGATGCCAGACTGAAAAGGATCTGGTGCTGCACTTTGCCTTTCCTGACACTTCTCAGCTGCAGGTACTAGAATCTCCCACCACGGACTCTCCTACACTCAGGCTGTCTGCTGACATAAGAAGGAAAGGTGAATACTGAGCATCTGTTCTGAGGAGATTAAATCTGGCACCCTTACCCCCCATCCCTCATCTCTTTACTTATCTTACCTGATGCTTCACTTTCCTGCAGTGTGCAAAGTGTTCTCTCAAGTAAGTTTACAGGCCGCTCAAATGAGATCTTGGAATTTCCTCTCTTATTCCTAAACCATTGTCATTTGGGGTCAAAGTCATTGTCCAAACCACATTATGGCCTCTAGCCTGATGCTGAATACTGTTAGTAGCTAAGGTCCCCTCCTGCTATGACCCAGGGATGGGCAGTGAACTCCTTTTGATACTGGTGTCTCCATGAATTATCCTAAGTTTGCAAAGTCCCTTTGGACAGTGCACTGTCTTCTGCGGAAGTCAGCAATAGATATGAGGCCATTTCCTTCCACACTGCTCCATTTTGCCTGAGCCTAGCTGATTTATGACCTCACAACCTGATCCAGGCCTTCTGCTCAAGAAAGATCTGCATGGCCACACTTTGAAGCATTCTTGCTGTTCCAAACACACAGCACTCAGAGACCAAAAAAAAGGGGGAGGGGGGAGAAAAATCAAGCATCACCAGGAGCCAAACACAAAACCAAACAAAGCAAAACTAAAGCACAGGTGGGAAGTAGTGAGAGAGACTGAAGCCACTGCCTGCAGGGTTTTGAGTCATACACTGAATAGGCCTTGTATCTGTCTTCCTCAGGGAGCAGAAACCAGGCCCTGGAGGGGAATTCTTTGCTCATGAAAGGAAGCAGAAGGCGCTGCTGACTGCCCCCGCAGAGGCTGTGGCTAGCGTAAAACTGTCGGGGGAGATGGAGGGGGGGGGTGCAAAGCAAGGTCAGGAGGTGACTCATGCTACCTGCTGGTTTAGTCACTAGTTAGGAGATATATCCAACATCACCAAGGTGCAGAGGCTTGAGATGTCACACCAGACCCATTCTAGATATGAGGCTCTTATTTTTCTTTGTCAGGAATCCCCTTCCCAACATCTTTATGTACCTGAGCTCTTCCTATCTTCCAGAATCTGCTCAAACTCCATTGCCTCCATAAAACACTCTTAGAAGTTTTTAACCAAACAACAACAGAACGTCTTCCTAGCAGGTTTTGATATATGCATCTTATGGAAGCAAAATTCTAAGTATATGCCATACTGGTAGCTCTGGCCTATGTATAGTAAGACCTCAGGTTGCATCCTGACTCAGCCACTCAGAGCTGGATAATGTTAGACGGTAAGCGAACCACAGTCTGCTCTGAGAATTAGCGGTAATGTGAATAAAGCCATGAGCACTGTACCTGGCACAGAGAAAGTCTTCAATGGATATGAAGCTATAGGTCTGCTGGGTGTTAATACTGAAAAGAAACCTACCCTGAAAGAATAAAACATTCCATTAGTAAAACCAAGATTTGTAAACCCATCCAGTCTGTACCAGAAATTAGTCAGTGATATATGTAATTTTTTTTAAAAAACATACCACTTCAAACCCATTAAAAATGTTATAACAAAAAGAAAAAATAAGTATTGGAGAGAATGTGGAGAAGTTGGAATCCTACGCTAATGTAGGAACATAAAATGGTGCATCCATTATGGAAAACAATATGGCATTTCCCCAGAAATTTTTAAAAAGCACTATTACATGACCCAGCAATCCCACATCTGGGCATACAGACAAAAGACTTGAAAGCAGAGACTCGGACAGATATACGTATACTTGTGTCCATAGCAGCATTCTTCATAATAGCCAAAAAGTGGAAGCAACCAAAGTGCCCATAGATGAATGAATGAATGAATGAATGAATGAATGAATGAATGAATGAATAAAATGTTGTATATATACACAATGGAATATTATTCAACCTTTAAAAGGGCAGAAAATTCTGACAAATACAACAACATGGGTGAGCCTTGACAACATTATGCTTGGTGAAATAAACCAGCCACAAAAGGACAAATGATTCCATATGAGTTACTTGGATAGTCACAGACAGAAAATAGAATGCAGTTTTCAGGGGGCCAGGGGAGGGGAGAGTGGGTATGGCGTTTCAGTTTGGGAAGATAAAAAATGTCCTGGATATGATGGTGGTGAGGGTTGCACAGCATTGTGAATATGCTAAATGCCACTGAATTGTACATTCAAAACGATTTAACTGGTAAATTTTATGTTTTGTATGCTTTATCACAATAAACAAAAAAGATGGTAAAACATAGTGAACTGAGAGGTGTTCAACAGAATCATACAATTCCTCCATTCTTCCTCCTCCCAGCAATTTTACTAATTATTGCTGCTTAACTTTTGTTTCAATGAGCTTAGAATACTTTCTTATTCAAATTGGAAATTACATTTTAGATAGAATTAAGACTATTAATCAGAGACATACCAAGTGTATTTTCTAAGTATCCCGACTTCCTGGATTAGTTTTTAATACCAACCTGAGGACCGCCTGGGGATGTGTGATGTTTTGGAAAGAGTGAAAATGAAAGTTCACATTACTATCTGATCTCTGGTAAAAATCAACCATGGGTTAAAGAAGCATAATTCTGAGTATCTTTCTACAGAACACACACTCACACACACACAGAGTTAGCTGCAAATGACCATGTAAACAGTTCTTTTAGTATAAAATTCACAGAATAATTATTCCAAAGGCAACAACCTATGCAGAGCAATAGAAAGTATTTTTTAAAAAACCCTCTCCTCAGTGAGTTACTAGGCACAGTGAGCACTTTCGGGGTGCAGTGGGGAGCATCTAGCTATTTAAGGCTTCTCTGCCAGGAGATTATTTCCTGGAGTTTGTATATATTTATGCCATCTGAGAGCTGGTCTCTCACACCCTTTTTCTTTTTGGAATTAAGTCTAATAGTCTTTCCCCCCTGGGCAGAGACTGGAGATTTCTTTTCCCCATGGCATGCGTGCCCCAAGGACCACTCGGTCACCAAGTAGTGAAAATCTATAGGACCCTGCATTGCCCTTTCCCATTCTCCTTGCCAAGTCTGCTACTTCAAAGGCTCTTTCTCCTAGATTCTGATTACTTTTCTTTTATTACCACCAGCATTCCCTTTTATTACCTCCATTCATTTGTTTGATCTTCACATTTTTCTTCAGCCTTCCTCCCAGGCACCTTCTCAGTTTGGGGGCCCGTGTTAGACCACTCCTGCCTGGAGGCCAAAGGCAAACTGTCCATCTGCTGGAAGGAGATGTCTTGCCCCGCACTGACCATCCTAATGGATACAGGGGCTGAGGCTGTGTTTTGGGGGGTGGACAACGTCAATAACAAAGAATTTCCTTTATACATCATGTTCACCGACCATCTGGCAGTTAAGAACTGGCCTGCTTTTATTTTTTTAACTTGACACACTGTCACATCGCAAGTGGTATTAGGACACATTATTAGGACGTCTCAGGACCATTCCCGTTTCCAGGTTTTGTCATAACACCCAGTGTGAGCAAAGGCAGAGGCGGGCGGCAGGAGGGAAGGACGCGCACTGGGTGACTGGTGCAGGAGAACGGGGAGGAAGGTGAGGCACAGAGGCGGCGCCCACCCTGGGAAGGTGGCGGGAAGGACGGAAAGTAGGGTCCTAAGTCCTCTCTGCTCAGGTCTCTTCTGCCCTCACAATAGTCATGGGACATCCAGCAAGACGGGAAGGCGCGCCACCTTGGCGCCAAGCCACCTTACTGTTCTCCTCTCCAGTATCTCGGCAAACAGAAATATTGCACAGTTTGCCACTAGAAATAGTTACTAGTACTGAGATTTGTGAATTGCATTCTTTACAAATGAAAGCTTATTTGGGACATCGCTGCAGTAACATGCTTTTAGCTGTGTCCTTGTGGAAGCAGAAGGGGTGGAACTAGTTTGCAAGGACTTGTGTTTTTACTGCTAAATGTCTGTCGCTAGGTGTACTTGAAACTGGTGGGAGCGAGCATTTAAACGGCTTCCCTCATGACCTACGCTCTTAAAGCATGTTTCTAAAAGTACCAAGCCGCACCCCTCACCACACATCCAAAGGTCTACAGCTTTATACTTCTAATTTTCTAAAATACAAACCTTAGAAAGTAGATGGGGGCTTGTGGAACACCGGTAAATATCATCCTCTGCTCTACAGTGGAGAAAAACGTTGGGACAAATTGCTTCCCACCTTCCCCTGGCCCATACTTCGTATGTGTTACTTGTGTCAGACTTACAGTCCTAAAGCACCTTTGCCTTTATGGTTTTTAATCCATTCCCCACCTTCTGCCATCTGTAGCTACATCCTGCCTATCCAACCTTATAGTTATTGGTATTTACTTAACAAAGAGTCAGGCATGGGCCTGGAGGAGAAAGGCCTTAATGTAAAATTGAACACATATGAGCATTTAAGTGTGCCAGGCCTGCCTCCACACGGCAGGTACTATAATTATAATATCCCCAGTTTACTGACGAGACCACGCATCCAATGAGAGGAAAATGGGGTTTGAGCTGAATTCTGTCTCTTTCATGTTCACTAGAGCACCTTCCTGTGAGCTCACACATGCCTCGTTGAGGTGTCCGCCAAAGGCGATGGTCTAAACAGGCCTTTGAGTTTGCCAATCCATCGTTAACATACTGCCTGAAAAGAGCAGATGAAACTAGGTGTTTATAGTCATGACGGAAAGATTGGTTCAGATGTGTCCCGTGACAGCCAAATGTCAGCAACCCCTGTCCAGGAAAAGTATTTTAAATTCTATTTTTTAAAGAAATAAAATCAAAGAGGGGGCTAAGACTAAATTCAGCTTCCTAAGACTAAATTCAGCTTTCAATTGGGCTTATAAAATTGAGAGCATTTTCTATACTGCTTTAGACGGGGGGAAAAAGCCTTCAGAGAATAAGACATGGGGATTTATTACACTGCTATTACTTTGCAGGTTTTTATTATTACATTTCCTCTTAATTCTATTGAAAAATCGATACTCTGTTTGAAAACAGATTTTTATTAGATTTTCAACTTTTATGAATGCTCTCCACCACGTTTAAAATATCACAGCATTATATTTCACTCCTGGTTGAGGGTAAAGCACAAGATTATATTCTTTTGTAACCTTAAGCATCATTTCATGAAAATTGGCAAACACAGGAAGTATGCAAACATAAAATGTATATGTTGTTCCCATTTTTTTAAAAAAAATCTAGCTTTCCTAGTACTAAACAAAGTGTCATAGAAATAAAAGTGTAAATTGGTTGAACATATGTTTTAATAATCCATCCCCAAGCCTTTCTGAACACCAATATTTTTAAATATAGCCCCATAGTGAAGTTTATTAGTGCTGGAAAGATAGCCAAGGACATAAATATGATCAAATAAGTGACAATAAAGCAGGATGTAGGTCCTTTGATATAGTTTAAAAAGGTGAAGTAGAAATATAAGAAACAGAAAATTTTAATTATGTACTAAAGAGCCAGAAAATTAAATTAGAACACTATGGGTATGAGAAAAAGAATGAAAGAGAAAACATTATAGTGGCTTCCCTCCCCCACACTGGTTTTGCTTTCCATGGTTACAGTTACCCACAGTCAACCATGGTCTGAAAATATTAAATGGAAAATTCCACCTCACTTCATCTCATCATGTAGTCATTGTATCATCTCACATCTCACAAGAATAAGAAAGATGTCTAAAGTACGAGATATTTTGAAAGAGAGAGACCACACATAACTTTTTTTGACAGTATATTGTTATAATGGTTCTATTTTATTATTAGTTATTGTTGTTAATCTGTTGCTGTGCCTAATTTACAAATTAAACTATTATAAGTGTGCATGCATAGGAAAAAACATAGTATATATATAGGGTTCAGTACTATCTGCTGTTTCTCATGGTTTCAGGCATTCACTGGGGGTCTTGGAGCAAATTCCCCACAGGTAAGGGGTACCTTCTGGATAGAGACATAAGATCAGTTAACATCCATCTCCAAAATTAATTTTGGCATCAGTAGTATAACAAGTAGAAAAGGAGATGATTTTAGTTCAATCTAACAAAAACTTAAATAGCATCTAATGTGGGAAAGTTATGTAAGACCCACATTTGAATTCAAATTTATCCCTATCTTTAAGGGGATCTCTAATACAACAATATCAGAAATACATAAGCATTTAAAATCCAAAGAGGAGTATAATCCCTGTTCCTAGGAATGGAACAAGTAAATGTGATGTAGAGAGAGTAGGTCCCTATTAAAGTCCATTATAAGATTAGAAAGTTATATCATAGAGTTTCAGCAGAAAAAAGAAAGAGAAGAATTGTTCATGCCAACTCCTTTAATCTATAAATGTGGAAACTGAAGACCAGAGATGCTAGGAGCTAAAATTTATTGAAGAACATACAGTATTTGGTAGCAATACTAGCTGGCCAAGAACCCCGGTCTCAAAGCTCTAGGTACATCATTGTCACTAAACCCAATGTTAAAATAATACTTAAATAATAAACATGCTCAACTACTTTCTGGTGAATACACATGCTGTTATTTTATATTGTTAGCTCTTCAATGAAGTTCCCTCCCCAGCAACACAGAAAATATTTATGAATTGCATTGACTTTTATAAATGTCATAAATGTAGACGTGGTGACCAATCAGTCAGGAACTTGCCAAGAACATAGCCCTCTCACGCACTCAAAACCATTATGCTAAGTTTGGTAGCTAGAAATACAAATTAATGTGAAGCAAGTATTAAATACGGGGAAACGAGCCTAAAGGAAATGAAGATTTTGATGGTAAAGAGCTGAACGTGTTTTAATAAAAAGGGAAAATAAACTAGGAGAAAATGACTCATCCCTGAAAATAAATGAAATAAAAATGGGCTGTTTCTCTTATTGAATTATGTTTGCCTAGTCATTACATCATTTCCTCCCTTGGAGCTGACCCCCTGAGATGGTGCTGAGGTAAGGCCTGGGGTTCCCAGGGGCCGGTTCCTCTCCTGAAATAAGATCCCCTCCGCAGCAGAGGCTCTTGTTACCACGCCCAAGGAGGACCCGCCTGAGAATCAAAGGCATGGCCAGGAAAGGCCTGCCCAGGCCTGCTTGCCCTGCCACCCCCTTTCCCGTCCTCTGCTCTTCTTTGACCCTGGCTCCCTCACTCAGCACCCAAGGCCATCCCCGGTCCCCTGGGACTCTCTGAGGAGTCAATGCACTTTATTGTAAATTTGCTCAGTTTGGGGGAGGAGGAGTATTTAAGAGGATCCAAAGGAAAAAAAAATCCCCTCAAACTTAATCTTTCGTAATTGATAATTCGGAGATGGAAGAGAAATTTCTGACTTCTGTATACCTCATAGGAGTGATCATCAGATCGTCATGCTCATATATCCCCTAAAAGAATTTTGGAAATCTAAATGACTCTCATATATTTTTAAACTGAGAATCAAACATTTGCTCAAGTCAAAATACTTGTGAAGGGTGTAATTTCTATCATATGGCAAATATTGAAATTTTAAAACAGAATATTACACTTTCAGATGTTTATAATAGTAATTTGATACTTGCCATTATCCATTAATCAAATACATAAAAAAGCCCTTCTTAACGGTCAGAAATTCAACATTTCATTCTCTCCTTAAATTTGCATTATCACTCTACGCCTCCCACAGAATTTTTCTTAGAGTAGTATATTATTTTTCTTGAACGTTTATTGTTACTCAAGTTATCATGCTGTTTTGCAAATATATACACACATATTATATACATATATTATGTATAATTTTAAATACATTATGTATAGTATGCTATATATCACATATTATATGAGCATATGAATATATATTCAAAATACATATAAATATATATTTTTGTGATTTTATTTTCAGAGACTCAAAGCCTCTAAATGTTAATACAAAAATGTTCTTCAGTATTGTATTATTGTTAGTACACTATTTGTCAAAACAATATAAACATGATTGGTAATAATTCAACATAAAAGTCAATTTTGATTGGAAATGCATTTCTTCATGTGATGTGTGGAGGCTTCACTGTTCAATCAGTACATGTAACCTTGGATACCACTTATTGACAAAAATGAGAAGATTTAGCAATTCAATTTTTTATTTTTTCATTTTTTAGCATTTGATTACATAAACAATTAGATGGGAATGGAAGAAGTTTTGTTATAATAATACCTCTCAATTTGATACACTACTTCTGAGTTATCTGACAAAAATCCTCACAGCCCACCATTCAACTGGGTCCTCCTTCAACTGCGTGGAAACAAAGAAGTGGAATGGAATTCACTTGTAAACAGGTTTGTTACTAGGCAACTATAATTATTCACTTTCTTGCCAGCAACGTCAATATTCCCCATGAGGCTTTTACCCAATGCCCCAAAGGTTTTTACACAGTGGAGTGAACCACCACAGCATGGTGCTGGGCAGGAAAGAGGTTTTCCTTTCTTTTGTGGAGTAGAAGAAAAGTGTGAAAGATGGGCGTGGACACTTAGCATGACTTCAGGCTTATTCACAGGCCATCAGTTTTAGGAGAGAATATATAGAACTTGAATGATTAGAAATTAATTCCTTCAAAACTTTTAGTGTCCCTGTACCTTTTGGAAAATGTTTGTGTTGCCCCAGGTATATTTACCTCCAGTGGGAGGGAAGGCTGCTGCCTTATCACTTAAAAAAACAGAGACAGAGGTAAAAGGTGACTTTGATTTCCCTGACTGCATGGTTTTTGTTTTGTAGTAAGTAGTCCTTTTACTTTCCTCAGATTCTCTGAAACCATAAAGTTTTTCCTCCCACCCTTTTTTTTCACTTGGGAAAAGACTTAAAACTCTTATATTAAAACATTATGATGAATGAAAAACCAGAATGATACAGTTCGCACTTATGGATTTGTGTATTAAGAGGAATCAAGACCTTACTATTAGAGAAATAAACTTTGATTATGTACTTTTGGGCATTAGTCAACTGAGACAGAGCTTGAACAACTGATCTTCCTCTAAAGGCTCTTCACACAGGAGTGTTTATCTGCTCAGAACCCCACTTCAGCTCATCAGTTGCCCATTGAAAGCAATAGTAATATACACCTGCTTCAAAATATTAAAGACAATGTCACCTGTCATTTGCTGGCCAATGCTCAAGTGTGTCACAGAGAAGTGAAGTCTTCACAAAGAAGAGGGTGTCTAAGCTGAGTCTAAAATGATGGTTCCTAACGTTGTAAGAGTCACAGCACCCTCAAAACAATCTATATGCCTACAGTTTCATCCCTTGAAGATTATGTATACATTCTTCTACATGCCTGTAGCTTCAAGGATAGAATATCTTCATGCTTCAAAGGATAAATGCAGACTCGAAAGGCAGATTTGGATAGAAGAGTACTGCATGCAGAAAAAACAGCACACACAAAAAACAAAACATGGCATTTTAGATTAATTACCAGTCAGTCTGTGTAGAAGGAGAATAGATGCGTTACTGGGAGAGGAAGGTTGAAAATGACGTAAAGATAACAAACTACACTACGAAGGATCTTAACTGGTTGTGAATATCTTTGGCTTCATTTATGGCAGAGTTATTATAATGTTTGACTAAGAGTAGCACAATGTTCAGGCAGATCTTTGAAAGATGACTTTGGTTACAGTGTGAAAGCTGGATTAAAAGGGAAAATACTGCAGCAAAGGGAGGGGGGCTGTTAACCACTGCTGAAATATACCATGAAAGTTACGATAACGGCACATATTACACAGTAGCCATGAAGAGAGGGGAGTGTATTCCAGAAATATTAGGAAGGTGGAATTGGCATGACTGCATAACTAACTACATGGGAGACATGAGATAGGAGCAAGAAAGGCAGAAATCAATGTTGTTGTTGTTTTGGTTTGTTTGTTTTTTGCTTCAATGTCTGGATGATGACAATAGCTGGTGTTTAATGAATGCCTGCTGTTTATGAAACAGTGTGCAGACACTGCACTCATTACCTCTAACCATTACCACTACCCTGCCAGGTCGATTCTATTGCCCCATTTTACAGGAGAAAATTTTGGCTCAAGGATATTAAAGACATATTTAAGGTCACACAATTAAACAGTACCTGAATTATAATCCAAAACAGATTTTTCTAATTCCACAATCCACTACTTAAGGGAGAGGCAAATATTTGGGAAATGAGAAATTACTATATATTTATACATAAATTACAATTTTCAAAGAATTTATACATTAATATTCTCTTTGTATCCACAAAAATGTCCACTTCATTGGAAGACAGAAATGATATATTATTATCAATCTCCATTTCATAGTTGAAATTGGCTTGCTTAAGGTCATACAGTTCTCTAATACCAAGGATAATGGTGGGCCTTTTTTCCAGTCCCTATATTGTTTCTCTGCTATATCATCTCACTTTTTTTTTTTTCTACCTCATAGCTACAAACTGCTAAGCAGCTGGCTACTTAGTGAATGTGAATTAGTATCAAAGAAGACCTGGTGAGAATATAGAATTAGTTTAGCCTAGTTCCTCACCAACAAGTTTAATCCATGAATGAATGTCATATGAATGATGGGCATCTGAAAAAAAATCTATAGACTCTCAGTCTCTATCTCTCTGATTCCTTTTCTCTCTCTTTTTCTCTCTCTTTCTCTCTCTCTCTCTCTCTCTCTCTCTCTCTCTCTCTCTCTCTCACACACACACACACACACACATATACACACACAACATTATGCCAACTTTTGTCCTAGAAAATGTAAAACAGTAGAACCTGATTTTCTTAAATTCTTTCAAAATCTTGTTTCATTTTCAAATTTCATCAGGAACTGAGTTCATGGGCTTAAACTTTTGTGTGAGAAATTTAAGCTAAATATAAGGAAGAATTTTCTGATGTAGAGAATTATGAAACATAAAAGTGGCTTGCCTCTAGAGATTATAGCATTTCTGTCTTTGAAAGACTATAGACTAGTAGAGGCTGCCCTTTGCCTGCAGTGGTTTAGATATGGTTCTAAATGGAAGTGGCTTTTTTGGGAAAGTGGTAGACCAGGTGACCTTTCAGAGTCTCTTTTAGTCTCTAAATTTCATTACTCTGTAATCCTATTAAGAAGATCAAATACATTTAATAATGTCCACTCATGCAGAGGTCAAGCTTCTGAAATCCTCAGGAGTTGATATATAGCCTTAAACTTAAAAGGAAAAAGGGAAGAAAAAGGAAGCTCTCATGCATGAAGAAATATTAACTCATACTCAGAACAGGATATTATTCTACTGGAAAGGTAGAACCACCCTCAGATCTCTTCTAGACAATTAGGTATAAAATAAGACACCAGAGAACAGTGTAAGAAAGAAACAAATCTAATAGAACAAATAAAAGAATTCAGCTCATTTTAAGGAACCTGAATTTTTTATATCCCAATAGTCCCCGAAAGCATCACTATGATATTCTATGACTAAATTATTGTTTCATAATAATTACCCTAAATTTGCACAAAAACCTTGAATTATTTTTACTATTGATTGCTTAAGAAGGCAGAGACATATATTTTTATATGTAATTTTTTTATTTGTAAAATTTTCAAAAAATGATTAAAATTTTAAAATTACGAGCTTTAAAGGAGTGAGCCTAAAATAGGTGGAAAATTTGTTTGTATGAAAGGCTTTATTCTTGTTATGCCAGGTAAATGTGGGTATTTTATGGCCTATTATTAACAAGATATTTTGATCATCTATAGTAACAGGGGGAAAAAGTCAATGTGGCAATGAAAAGGAAATCTCTAAGACAAGGGGCATGGTTTTAGAGAGGGGTATGGCAATTGTTTGAGCTGCTCTTGACCATCCTTTCTAGTCATATTTATGTGCATTTGGTTTTCTTAGATACACATTTCTCATAAAGTCATTCTTCTTTACTTACCTTTCAAACAAATTATTTATTTATATACTATTTTCCCAAAAGAGTTGAGGTAGCTTACAGAAAAGTTGCAATAAAATGAAATAAAAATAAATAAATAAGGAAATTAGAATAAAACAAAATAGAGGTGGTAAAACCAGTTGAGTCCAGGTATAAAATTAGAATACAAACTATACCCTGTTAGATCCTGTCCTGTTGCAAGAGGTAGAATAAATTTGTTAAGCTTTGTTTGTTTGTTTGTTTAATTATCTATTATCAATTCAGCCTTACTACCAGCTTTTTCTAAACTCTTCTCTGTATTGCACAACATAAGTTGAAAATACGTTTCTCCAAATCTCTTTCCCACACTGTTGAGGTTATAGTCAGCCGAGGAGAAGCCCTCAAGTGCATTTGGGAGGCAAAGGCAAAAAGAGGTCATAGTGCAGGGAAGGCGGGGCAGGCATGAGAGTGTAACAGCTTCCTACTGAGTTGTTTGAGAATCGCTCACTTTGCTGTTTCAGATTGAAATCTTCAGTAGTCACAAACTGCAGAACCTACAGGTTTTCCAGCAGTTGTGTAAAACCTGAACTCCCCAAATTATAATCCTCTCTACTTGGAAAACACAGAGTGGCTTCTGTTTTCCTATCCAAATTCTGGCTGATATAGTTCCTTGGAGGCCAAAGCAGAGAGAAAGCCTACTAGCCATTCAATTCACTTTTTATAAGACAAACACAAACCATTTGCTCAAAAGAATCCCAGTTTTCCCCATTACAGAACACTGAAAGCAATTCTTCCCATAGCTCTCATGAGGATATAGAGAACAAGTATTTGACAAGAGTTTACAATGTGTATGACAGTGTCTTTCCTATGGCTTTTTCTTAAAATGTCCCTCAACGCAAACTGATGGCATAAATCCAAAATGCAATTCAGTACAAGCAAGTCTACAAGGGGCTGGAACAATGCAAAACACAAGTGTAGTTGTCAGATGGCCTGGTGGAATCCAAATACAAAATTTAGAACAACTGAAACGGTAGATGCATTGCATAGCCTTCAAAAAATCTATAGATACTACTTCTTACTATAAGAAAATATTACCAGGAATGGGGGAGGGGGGTAGAGCTCATGAAGTTTCAAATACCGGATCATGATTTGCAAAACTGGGAAAAGTCAGCTTGAAGGTCAGGACTTCTACAACCTCACCCATGAAATCCATGCCCTAGGAATTTGTGCATATTTCAGGATCTTTCCTGATTGGTAGTTTGATTAAACAGCTAGATAATAATAAATCCACAATTAGATTTTAACTTGAAAATTTCTCAAATGATCTCTTTAATAGCCTTACAATGACTTTTTTTTTTTTTTCAATCCAGCAATCCTTGTCAAATCAGGCACTAAAAGAATAAACCTAACTATTGAAGCTAATAAAACTGCTACCTATTTATCAGCAATTTTTGACAAAAATGAAGTAGGTAATAATTTCAGATAGCTGAAGATCAGGACCAGATTGAAAGTCCTTCAGCTCACTTCCATTTTCTTGTGCCCTTTATCTCTTACCATTTCTACTGTGAGAGCAAACAGGCCCAGCAATATATCTGCCAAGTATTCCAGATTAAATTGAAGGGGAAAATGGTTACTTTCTTCACAGTTCAAAATGTCCAAATTAGGACAATAATGTACAAAAAGAGGTTTCCTATAATAAGTTCTTTGGATTTGACACTGAGGCAGGAAAAAAAAAAAAAAAGAAACATCCTAAATAGTTTCATGTGTCTCTATCAAGTTATTTTTAAATAAATAAGTTTAGTAAAGATTTTTTCATGCTGATGTAGCACCTATCCCTAAGCATAGGACCCTTTAGACTTCAGCCCCCTTTCCTCAGTAGTTTTAGCCATCAAACTCAATGCCACTCCTGGCATTCAAGTAATCTAACATAGTTATTATTTCCTGCAGTAAACATTTGTTGAGTATCCACTCTATGCTCAGCACTGTTTAAGATTCTGAGCATATACTATTTAACAAAGCTAATAAAATTCCTTATTCTTGAAGCTTAGATTATATTGAGGAAAGAGAAACCAAAAATTAAGTAAAATTTATATATGTAAAATGCATGTAGGTGCTATGAACAAGAACAAACAACAAAGGGGAATGGAAAGCTTAGAAAATGGAGGGAGAAAGATGTAAACTTGCAACTTGAAAGGCCAGAGGGAGGTGAGAAAGCAAGCCACGTGAATATCCAGGGAGTGCATAAGCCTCAGGTGAAAACACCATTGGCCAAGTCTTTAGGATGGAAAACTCAAGCCTAGACCATTGTGAGGGTAGAACTGTTACCTGCACATTTTGGTATTTGTCTTGTAGCATTGGTGCTTTAGAGGAATGAAGGAATAAGAAAAGTGATTACCTGTAGGACAAAACTGTGCACAGGAAACCCAGTGGCCACAGTAATGGAAGTAGATTGGGGATGCAGTTGTTGAAATGATGGTGAGGAGCCACATTACTAGGGCGAAGCAAGCTGCAGTGTGGATTCAGCCAGCAGCAGAAACACACCCCCCAGAAAGATTTAAGAAGCTTATTTATTCCTGAAATGAATCTAACACTAGGCTTTGCTATTATGTGAACAGAAGCCAGCTAGATGCAGACAATGGGGTTACAGTGTTATTGACAAAAGTCAGGACTTGCTCTCTAATTATTCCATTATGCTCTCAATTACTGTAGTTCAAGCAGAACACAGGCTGTGGAAGAAGACGAGAGACCTCATAGTATAGTACAGTTTAGAATTACAGAACTCTAAATTCTAATTCTAGACATGGATAGCTATGATTGGGTAAGTTGGGTAGATCTCAATTTTCTAATCTCTAATACAAACATAATATTAAAAGTGTAGAGGTTTATAGACATTATAAGTGATGTAAGCAAACTGCCTGGCACATGGAAAAAATATACTAAATGGTTTGTACTATAATATATAATAGGGTGACTCTAAGAAAAATTTTGAAATTAGTAAAGTTTGGCCCTCTGAAGAGTTCCATTGACCATTCTGTAACCTCCTGTCTGACATATTATTATATTTAAAGAAAGTACTTCCATGTATCACAGTTAACAAGATTTTCATTAAAAGTCTTCATTCAAAAGAATGAAGAAAAGTGGATATTTTTAACAATATAGCAGGAGGTGAGAGGTAGCATTTTTGTTATCTGTGAAGTCATATCACAGAGATGACCACCTAATTTGTCTACTTACAGTCTCGGTCTCAGGAACAATTTATTTATTATTTCTCCTTCATTTTGCTGTGGCCGATGGCTCACCCTACTCCAGTCCTAACCAGTGATCTTACAGGACTGTAAATCACCTTCAAGAGTTAAGTAAGAGAAAGGAGGAAGAGTTGCTCAACAGGGATTCAACTAATCAATGGTTACTTAATAACCACTGACTACTCTGTTCAATTCAACAAACATGAGTTATGTCAGGCAATGCGGGTGGGTATAATTATAAGAATGTTTTTTGTGCTCCAGGGACATACCATCTGGCTGCAGAGATTAGAGTTAACCACATAAATCAGTTAGGGGATAATAATAATAATAATAATAATATACATATTTTGAATCCTCGATATGCTAGATGTTCTAAATGTGCTAAATCCAATCTCTACAATAAACTTAAAAGGTAGATATTTTTATGGTAATTTCATAGAGGAAGAAATGAATTTAAACAGGCTAAGTAGCTTTGCCAGTATATGATGGTATATAATACTCAAAAAGAGTATGTTAACTGTGAACATAACATGTGAGTGCACGTATCATAAATCATATAAAGGGCCACCATGCACAGACTAAATGACCAAATGAGGAGGCAACATAAGCAAGAGATAAATGTTAAAGGGCAGAAAAAGGAAACAGACACATTAAATTAATTGATGAATTGGTCAGTGGATACACGTATTTTTACTACATCAAATATATAAATTTTTCTGGTGTGTTATTCAGAGTTCTCCAGGAAAAACTAACCAATATATATATATATGTAGATATATCAGTATAAGAGGAAACAGGCCCTTTTGGTTAGGGAGGCCAGGAAATCCCAAGATCTGCTATCTGCAAGTTAGCTAACTTGAGGGATATTAAGTCTCATTATTAGATATTATTAAGCCCAGATATTTTGGGGTGACATTTCTGATAAAGGGTGGATAAATGTATATATTTCCCAAGAACTGTAAGGTCTAGAGTATAAAGTTATAGTTGTGAATCAAGAGGAAAAGGTCAAGACTAAGAAAGCAGGAAGCATCTCAGTGGGTCCTTTATGGTCTGATTTAGTTCACCAGGGGTATGGCCCCCTCACAGGAGCTTGGGGACACAGTCTCATAAGAACAAGCAGTGGTTTCCCTGGAGCATCCACTCTGCACATAGCTCTTGATTGTGTGGAATTGGGAGGAGGCAGGGGAGAGATATTCATGCCAATCTCTTTTCATAGGGCCCCATAAACAAAAATAAGGAGAAAGATGTTTCTCCTGGATTAAACAATATAAATAGATAAAATAAAACAAGCATAAAATAGAGGCAATATGTCCCAAGAAGCATGTAGAGAGCTATTACAGCTAGTGTGAACAATTTAACAAAGCTGTAAAGGCTGGCTGATAGAAAGGAAAGCTAATGAGTTAAATTTTTATTCACAGAGCAATGGGAAGATACTGAGATATTTTTGGCAGGGGAGCCTCACGTGGTAATAGTTAGGCACCTTGATTCCATCTCCACACCAAATTTTACATTCTTTCCGAGAGTAAGAACTTCTACCTATAACCTGCACCATATTTAGGGTGAGCAAAAGGTAGAAAACATCCAATGGAGAAAAATAATCATGAAATCTTGTGAAAAATAAGTCTAGAAAATCATCTCACTTAGGCCACAAAGTTCAAAGCCCAGCTGAAATTATAAGGAATATATCCACTGACAAACATCTTTCTTTGTCAAGTAGTTCAGGTGGGAGGGAATCATTGCAAGGGAAAAATAAAAGTCATTCTAGACACCATCTAAGAAACCTGCACTCTCTTGTTGTGTATCTATAAATGCCTCTCAACATTTAATTAAGTAGAAGATGTTATTTTCAGTACCAAGTTTTGTAAATTATAAGAATATTTTTATAGCAGTGCATTTTTCTAACACATATATAAACAATTCAGCATCTGATCTATTTGATACCAAGTTACTCTGACCTTCACAATGCTGACATCTTGTTTTGTTAAGGTATAGGCACAGTTTATGCCACATGGGGGAAAAAAAGATTTAATTGGAGGCCTGATTAATTCACAATTTCTGCTGTGTTTGAAAATTTTTGCATTTTCTTTGAATTAAAATTAAAAAGAGAGATGTATGTATACAACACAATACAATAGAGGTGTTATTGTAAAATTGACTCATTACTTTCTCTGAGCTATAACATTTAAAGAAGAGAGTATCTGAAAAATGTCAGAGTACTTAAAGAATAATATTTCTGAAATATTCATTATATAGGGTCATGATGGGACATTAAATTCACCTTCAATGTGATTTTATGATTTACTCTGTTATTGAAGAAAACAATTGTGTTTTGGTTTACCAGAACAAAAGATAAAACCTGAGAAAAATAAAAATTGACATCTAGAACTGGAAACCAGCTCCTGTGCATTCTTTCTTTTTCTTTAAAAATATATATACCAGTAACATTTTGGTATCACATTTCTGGTCACAAGTTTTATTAGGATCTTGAATTCTATGTAGATACAACATATAACTTCTGTCATCATTAAAGTAGATATTAAATTGGTAAGCCATGTGGAATTCACACATAACTGATTAATATCTGATACTCTAAACTAGCAACAAACTAATAGCAACAAAAAGCAATTTATTAAAAAAATTATTAATACTATATTCTTCTGTGAATAAAATTTACCTAATTCTTATCATTTATTCTTCATTGTTTGCAATATAATAAAATATTATGTCAGTGTATATTTACCAATGAGTATACTCAAGTGAGCATATTTCCTAGTATTGTTATTGAATTGTGTTAGAGGTAATTTAAATGAATATTGTTTTTCTTATTATATCATTTTTTATAGCACCTTAATGTAGTTTTAAAATAGTCTATTTTTTTCATCAGATAGTCACATGCAAGCAATGAAACTGGTCCACTATCTTACACCATACCCCCCAAAAATTAACTCAAAGTAGGTTAAAGACTTGAATGTAAGACCTAAATCCACAAAACTCCTAGAAGAACACAGGCTGTAAGCTTCTTGACATCAATCTGATGCTAATCTTTTGGACCTGACTCCAAGAGCAAGGGCAACAAAAACAAAAATAAACAAAAGGTACTACATCAAGCTAAACAACTCTGCACCATGAAGGAAACCATCAGCTAAGTGAAAAGACAACCTACTGAATGGGAGAAAATATTCGCAAATCATGTATCCAATAAGGGGTTAATATCCAAAATATATAAAGAACTTATACAACTTGATATCAAGAAGAGATACAATTAAAAAATGGGCAGAGGGTCTGAATACATGTTTTTCCAAAGAAGACATAAAGATAGTCAACAGACATTCAAAAAGATGTTCAACATCACTAATCACCAGGGAAATAACGAGCAGGTGCTGCCTATAAACCAGGAAGAGGGAAGGCACTCCCCTGACCATGCTCGCACCCTGATCTTGGACTTGAGCTTCCAGAATTGTAAGAAATAAATTTCTGTTCTTTATAAGCTACCCAGTCTGTGGTATTTTGTTATAGCAGCCCAAAGGGACTAAGACAGATTCCTGAAGACAGAGAAGTAATCCTGGGCCCAATCAGCAAGGGCACTTTATCCTGAGGGCATTGGGGATTCACTCGTATGCACTACACAGTGGAATAACTTGACCAGATTCTAAAGTGAAGAATCTAAGACTGAAGTGTGGAAGACAGATTAGACAAAGATGAACTTGGAAACAATGTGCTCAGTTAAGAGGCTGTGCTATAAACCACGTGTCCTGGACAAAGGTAATGGAATCTTGATGAGGAGAGTAGGAAAATTTTGAAAATAATTAGGTGGTAAAATGGCTATGACTTTGTAATTACTTATGTGAGAGGTGACAGAAATAGAAAGCATTGGGAATGATCTCCATCTTTGGTTTAGCACGTTGGGTTAATGATAATGCCACTGACTGAGGGGCATGCCACCACCTAGAGGCCTGTAGGGAAGATGAGCTCTATTGGCTATTGCACTTCAAGGCATATACTGATTACAGTGGGCATACAAGCACATGGTGATGTTTTCTCTTCTGGAATTGTCACACTTCCCATTTTCAGGTATCTAAATGCTACCTTTAGCAAGATATATTTCTGAAGACAAGTAGGATTTGCAATCAAATCCCTCTGGCAGCATTTCAACTCAACAATTCTATTATTGTTTTCTCAAAACAACTGGCTCACTAATAAATACATCTTAAGTACATACATTTACAGAAGTGGCCACTAAATAAAGGAAGAAGATGTTACTGCCTCTAGCCCTCAAATTTTAAAAAACAGAATTTTTTAAAAAATTGAAGTATAATTGACACACTATATTAGTTTCAGGCATACAACATAAATGATTCAACATTTGTATACATTGCAATCTTATCGCCTCAATAAGTCTATTTACCCTCTCTCCCCATACAAACTTACAAAATCTCCATTTGTTGATTTCCATTCCCAGTCATAAGATCCTCACCCCTAGTACCTTCCTCTCTAGTTAAAAAACACGTGCTCCATCTCTGACCCTGAATCCTCCCACTGCATGGCTCCACAAAGCTCTGGATCTACCAACTTAAATCAAAGCTAAAATCAGTTTTATTTCAAGTGCCTGCTTCTTGCAAATCAAATATATCTTGCTTTCAGACCATTGTGACTCTTGGGAGTTTAAATAAAATATTTTTGTTGACTCTATCAAAATGTTTGTTTTCAGCTGTATTTACTTTCTCCTTATTTTCCATGGCAATAAGTCTCAGGTTCCAGCCTAATGGTGAAAAGTTGTAAGAAAGAAAAAGTAAAATTAATTACCAAGAAATAATATTTAGGTGATATTTCAAAGTATTATTATCCTTCTGCTCATTACCAACCTCCAGTCCTATTTATCACTCGTTAGCTCAAGGAGTAAAATAAGTAAGTCACCAAGACACAGGGAAGGGGGTGCGTGGAAATGCTCCTTGGCTCTTGGGTATTATGGGTACGCACAGAATTTGTCCAAGTTTCTGTTTCCCAAATTCCTTCCCTTTGTCGCACCAGTTCAGAACTGAAACTGGAACTTGCAACTGTACTAAAGCCAGCGCCCAGCGTGGCCTTGTCCAACCTCTATGATACATATGGAGCCAAGCTCTGTGATGCCTTCTTTTGTAGAAACCCATCGTCATGACACTTCATTTCATTCTGTGAGATCCTGATCCATGAGCAAAAAGAAAAAAGAAAAAAAAATAGAGTAGCTATCCTCTTATTCCGATAATAAAACAGAAGACTTCTCCCTTCAAACTACTTAGTGTAGAAACGCCAAACTCTAGCTACGGTGAACTGTAACTGTGCTATGTGCTTCCCTAACTGTATGTTTGACTTGGACTTTGCATGTTGTTAATGCAGATAGTTATCATTAGGAGTGTCATTCAGTTTCAACATGTGGTCCAGTTCCTGAGAAGCTGAGCATCTGAAAATGATAAGTAACCACATTAGCACGCTGGAAATTTTCATCCCTAACACAGGCGCGCCTTCCATGGAGATGGGCAGTGTGCGTGTTTGCAGCAGCACTTCAGCACATCAAGAGAAGATGCACCGAGCTAAATTCGATTTTACTTCACTTTAAATTCTCATCCAAAAGAGACCTGCCATTTCGTCATATTAAAATAAATCACAGATTTACTATTTTGTTTGTTGCTGTGACTTGTTAATTAAATCACAATGTGGTTATGTTTATTAAGTTACAAATTATACCTTTTGGGGAAGAGCAAGTTCTGAAGTGGAACATGTTTACGTGATGTTTTCCCTCCCATCTGCCTGAAGGGGAGATATAATTAAATCTAAGAAAGCAAAAGGCAAGTGAATGTGAGGAGAAAACATTGTGAGAAAATTTCTTCCAGCTGAACAAAGCTGTACCATTCTAAAGGCAGACAAAATGTTACAGATGAAAAGCTAACTTGAACCTAAAATAAGATTCAAAATTAGGAGAGTTTATTTTCAACATCTTTTCTTGAACTTTCAAAATTGTATAAAATATAATAAAAGTTTAGGAGTACTACATTGTCTCTTCCTAGTCTATCCAAGCATCTTCCCACCACCACACTAAAAACTCCTAGATTTTATGAACCAAGCGCAAAGTACTATCAAGCTTCATTTAGGGTCTCCATTAATAGAAAACATGTAATATTCTAGACCTGTACTGTCCAGTGTGGTAACCATTAGCCACATGTAGCTATTTAAAATTTAAAATTATTTATTTAATAAATTTAAAATGAAAATCAAAGTAAGAATTTAGTTTCTCACTAGCTGCATTTCAAGTGCTAAGTTGCCACATGTAGCTGGTGACTACCTTGGGCAGCATTTCTATCATTGGAGAAGGTCCATTGGCCAGCACCGTCCTAGCTGCACATTAGAGTGAAGTTTATGTTTTGTTTGGACTGCTATGAAGCAGTCTCCAATGGGACTTTCTGTGGTGGTGAAAATGCTCTACTATTGCAATTAGCCACAACACAGGGGAGAGGCAATAGGAAGAATTCTCTCTGAGGCTGAGACTATGAGTAGGTTCCCTAACCCCCCAAAAATAATACCACCTCTGAGGTATGACTTAACACACATTAAAGTGTTGTCTTAAAATATGTGCCCTCTTGCCTGCCTACACAATCTAAATTTTCCAGTTTCAGTCAATCTTCTGAGTTAAGACAGTAAGAGTTGTATTAGCTCTGTTATATAGAAGTGAAAATCTTTACCAACTGTTATTAACACCTTAAGCCCAACTAGAACTTTCTGTAATGTTGAAAATGTTCTCTAACTGCACTGTCCATTATGTGGCACTAGGCACATGTGACTATTAAGTAAAATTTTTATTTTATGTAATTTTAATTCATTTTAATTTAAAGAGCTACATGTGGCTTCTTGCTAACAAGCACATTACACAGCACAGGTCTATAGGGAAGACCTGAAGAAAGTAACAGGAAGGTTAGAGCGTGTGATGGAAGTAAAGCATGGCTCCAAGGTTCCACCACCTGGGACACACACCCTGTGTGATCGTCACTCTGAGAGAGGGCAGGACTTGTGGACATGGTGGGATTTCACTCTCATGATTAAGTTACTATTTAGTTAACTTTGCGTTAATCAAAAGAGAGATTACCCTGGATGGTCCTGACCTACTTAGGTGAGTCTTTACAAGAGGTTGTGCTCTTCTCAAAGAGAGAGATTTGAGCATGTCAGAGGTTGATGATGAAAACTGCTGTGTTAAGGAGAGAGCCATGTAGCAAAGATCTCTAAAAGCTGAAAGTAGCCCTTGGCCAGAAGCCAGCAAGAAAATAGGGTCTCAATTCTACAGTTGCAAGAAACTGAATTCTGCCAAGAAACTGAATAAGCTGGAAAGAGGAGCCTGAGCCTCAAATGATACCACAGTCCTGCCAACACCTTGACTGCAGCCTTGGGAGAGGCTGAGCAGAGGACGGTGTAAACCAAGCCTGGACTCCTAACCCACAGAGACTGTGAGATAATAAATGTGTATTGACTTAAGCAACGAATATCTGGTTTACTTTTATGCAGCAACAGAAAACAAAAACAGAGCATTTAGGTTTAACCTACTTAAGGGAATATGTTTTTGAAAACTTTCAGCAGAAAACATTAATTTATATATTTTTTAATTATTAACTGTTTCTTAAAGTAGATGGAAAGGTATTTCTTTGGCGAATTTTGTTCGATTGACTTTTGTGAATTGGAAGGGGTGGAAAGGAAGACTACATGACAATGATAAAGGTAGTGATGACAAAACCCTAAAATTATGTAGGCGTTAGTACTCACAGGAACCTTCCTATCAAAGATCAGTTGGAGTGTGCATAACATTAAGTACTGTTTTCCTTCAACCCAATGAATGCTTGAAGCAGAAACACTCTACTCTTCTAATCCTAAAATCCGCAAAGAAATTGTCCTGCTCTTTTCTTCTTTGTTATTCCGGAAAGGAGTCATGCCTCTAGCTAGACATTGTTGTATCACAAGGCAGCAGAAAAAGCATCAACTTTGTGTCACAAGCCACAGCACTGAACAAATGTTCTCTCCTTTTGTACAACTGACAATCTCTGCCTTAGAGAAAGGATGCAGCCTTGGTAAAGACATCAGCTCCTTGCTTCCAATAGAGAAATGTCCTGCCCCAGAGTGTTGATGTATTGTGGTTATGTTTGGGGAAAGAGAGAAAAAAGGCAGAGGCATCATCTTTCTCCATGACTTGAAGCCAGACTCTTTTATTTATCCAACAATATTTATGGAGGACCCACTTCGTGCAGACATTACATTAGACAATGGAGAAATATGGTGCAAAAACATCATCAGAATAAGTTCTAGAAATTGTCTGCACACCAGTGTGCTTGTAGTTAACAATACTGACCTGAAAATTAAAAATTTGTTAAGAGGGTAGTACTCATGTTACCCATTTTAACCACACTTCAAAAAAGAACATCTCATATTTGTCACCCCAGTGTGTACAAACAAATTAGGTAATCAATACTTTTTGATAAGTTAAAACAGGAAAAAAAAGATTCATCAACTTCTCCCCCTCATGGATCATGAAACCATGGGGGTAGCCAAACATTAACACATAAACACAAAAAAAATATGATTAGAAATGTGTTAAGTATAAAATGCAGAAAATAATAGGTGGAATCTAGTTCACATGAGGGAGAGCTTCAGTGAAAGATTCACAGTGATGCCAACATTTCACCTAAGGACAAGTAGGTGCTGGGAGAGGTTTTGTGGATGGAAAGGAATGTTCAAAGCAGAGGGAAGAAGGAAGGATTGTGTGTGGAAGCCCTAAGCAGGAATGTGTTTTATGCATTTGAGAGCTAGAAGGTAAGTGTGGTGGGAGCTAGCAGACTGGGGAGTCCTGAGAAGTGGCTGGAGAATGAGCTGGGACCAGATCATGCAGTCTTGTGGGCCACTTATGAAGTACAGATGTTTCCTGAGAGTAATCTATTAAAGTGCTCTAAGCAGATGAGGTTCATAATTCAATTTGTATTTTAAAAGAAAGTTTGGGGGTAGATATTTATGAAGGTAGTAGGGCTCATTACACCTAAATTATCTTGCTAGTTTAAAAATCTTCTTAGCAATATATTCTCCAAGCTCATTCAGTTGTCACAGGTTTCTGACTTTACAAAATGAGATTGTATGTGAAGCAAAATACGGACTCACATGCCATTATCTTTCCCTCAGCCTAGGCCTTCTCCGTGCACTACCTAGTCTAGGCTTTCTCAGCTATAGCACAGTTGACATTTGGGGCTGGATAATTCTGTATTGTGGAGGCTGCCCTGGGCATTTTAGGGTACAATGCTTAGCAGCATCCCTGGCCTCTACACACCAGATGCCAGTGGCACACTATTCCCTCACCCCAGCTGCAACAATAAAAAATGTCTCCAGATATTACCAAATATCCCTGGGGTCATATTGAGTCTGGTTGGGAAGCATTGTGCTAGTTGCAGTCTAAGAGGCAATGTTAGTATCTTAATGTACATAATACCTGCAGGACCCAGCAACTAAAAAGACTCCAAAAGCCATCCCAGATATTATCTTACTTGTTCCCACAAACAACAGAAGAATTATTTCTGAATGTTATCAAAATTACCTTGAAGTTCTTTGCACCTAAAATATACGTCTCAGCCAAATCATTTAAATTCAGGAGAAATGGATTTGGTGAAATTATTTGGCTCTGTGAAGAGCACTATTCTCACCTGTTCTAAGACCCTGCAAAGGCAGATGGAGCAAAGAATGGTGCACCTTGTACAGACATGGGTGCCTCATAAATAGTAATAATGAAAACTTTGAAACACAACCTAAGTGTTCATCAATAGGTGCCTAGTTAAGTGATAAGTCATACACCCATTAAAAATGATGACATGGGTTTCTTTTCTTGAAACCAATTCTCATGGCATATTATTGTGGGAAAATGTAGGTTAATAGCATCAAATGTATGACATGATCCAGCTTTATAAATTTGTGTGTATTTGTGTGTGTGTACATTATCTATGAATACCTACAGGAGAAGAAATATATCAGTTTCGGTAATAATTTCCTTAGATGGAAATCTTTTGGGGACACTACTACTTTTTTTACATCTGCTCTTTACTTTTATTTTTTACACTAAGCACTAAAACTCTTATTTAGGAGTAAAATTGGGGGAGAATGGGAATAAATAAAAGAAAATGTGTTTTCCTAACACTGACAAGGCATATCAAAGAGCTGACATGGTGTGCATTTTATGTTGTAGATCTCTCAGAATTTATTATAGAGCCACTCAATGCACTTTTTATATAATGATTACCTTATATTATGAAGTTCTTGAGTAGAATTTGGGTCAGACCTGCATGCTCATTATTTGTGCAAGTAGCCTGAACAGCCAACTTTCACAGCATGAAAAGTATTGATACCACTGATGGATGAAATGTTTGCTATGCTCTGAAATGGCACTTTAAAAGGGTAGGGAAAAGCTGCAGGTTTCCTGGTCACTGGAATATATATAAGGGTCATTCAAACAGTAAGAGTTCCAAATGCTAACTCTCTAATCAGAGAACACAGCTGGAGAGGAAGGAAATAGTCGGAAAACACTCAAATTTCATGGCCCAAGTCTTATATTTAGTGCTGCAACTCTGCAGCAAAGAAAGTTTGTTGCTGGTGACACCAGAAAGTTCCAAACAAGTGAGCATTTCTCTATTAAAATAGTATCCCAAGTTAAAGATTGTGAATACTTCTCCTTCAGGAGAAAATGGTTTCAAAACCTGAGTAGACTTTAAACCAAACCACTGGTTTTCTCTGCATGGTCATAGACCAGTTGCAGTCAACCAACCTGAGAAAGAAGCTAAATCTCTATTTTATTCCTGTCTCCCACCTTCCCCCATTCTGTCCCTTCTGTCACCATATAAAGCCCAGGACTGTCAGGCCCTTGGCCCTTGCTTTTCAGAGAAAGACAATCCATAGTCACTAAATAAAAACAACTCACCGAGATGCATAGAAACTGTGCTAGTTATGTTTCTGCATTTGTGGTTTTGGACAAGGTCCCTGAACTGCCTATAATTCCATGCTTCCATAAGGATTAAATCCACAGGAGTTAATAAATAGAGGTCATAACCACATGAAGGGAAATCTGGATTTCAGGCCATCAGGGATTGGAAATACTTAGATTTTTTTTAAAAAACTGTTCTTCAGAAAATAATAATAATAAATAAAAAATGATAAAATAAAATAAAAAATAAAAAGCATTCTTCAGGATAAAATTGCAAGTGCTGATGAACTGGGCAAGGAAGAGAATCTGGAGCCTTTATAGAATCCTTCAGACCATACAACAGATGTGGCCACCCACTGTCCCTTCCCACTCACAGCGCTATGCTAAGGTGGCTTTCTGTTCACCATGCCTTCAAAAGGCCCAGAGAATTCTGAGTGGATCAAATCAGAACACAGTGACAGGCTCATTAAAAATTGTTCTCTTTTATGTTTCCAATGAAATGTCTAAACAATTTAGTTTCAGATGAGCTTAAACTTATGGCAGCTCATCAGAACTAAATCCTTTTAGAATTTTCCCCATTACCAACTGTTACACATCAAAGTATATATGAACTCTTAAGAAAGAGCCCAATGTTTTGTAGTATGTTTAAGATACTGAAGGAAACATTTTTGTTTGTAGGAAAATTACACTGACTGTAACAAACATGTTTATTCTGAATAGATTGCCTCACATATTGTAGTATATACAGAAAAGCAAATTAAAAACTGAGATTCTATATGAACTGACAAAGTGCTTTTGTACCCGTTCTTCTCTGAGTCAATTGAGGGCTGATTTCACATGTTAGGACCACATCCATCTTGTAGTAAAACATCTTTTCATCTTTCCTTGTGCTTTTATTCTGCTTTCTGTACTTCTCTTGTTCAAATGTGTCATTTCCCCCCAAAGCTTTCTATTATTTCTCCCTAAGCCTATTATTTTTGCAACCCTCTTTAAGAATCCAAGACTATGTTCTCTTTTCTCCCCAGATGGCTTCTCTCTCACCATCAGTCTTTTTCTTCTTAGTTTCACTATGTGCTTCTCTCTCGGATGGTAAGCAAAGAGAGAGAAAGTCTGGACATAGCATTTTGCCTCCACTTCATGCTCTCACTAATTGGAATTGTCATGTCTCCCCTATGCAAGTAAACGAAGCCATCACTGTAAAATTAAGTTACCTTTCTCAGGTCAGATCTGTCAGTGTTGGCTTTCTAAATCTAAAAGTGAGTCTATCACTTCCTAGTTAGAGTAAAAGCTTCACTGAATCCCTGATCCTCTCCAGACTGGCCCAGTAACTCCTTCCATAAAATATCAGCATCTATGCTATCTGGCCCCTGCTGATTCCTTAGGTTTCTCTTCTCACAATTTTCTTATTATACTTTCTGTTCAACATACTCAAGTCCTGGCAGTTTTCCCACATACCATGTTCTCACACTGTGTCAAGTCTCTCAGCTCATCGTTTCCCCTTTCGTGGAATAGCCTTCCCTTCTGTGACTTATCTCAAGGCTCACTGCTCTGGAAAGCCTTCTGACCTTTCCCTTCCCCACCCAAACCTGGACTGGGTTGTGTCCCTAAATGCCCCTGTGTTTTTCTCTCACACGACTTACCTCCAGGTTCATCAGTGGTGGTGGCATCTTCCCTCCGTGGACTCCAAGCTATTCTGAGTACATTGTCCTCATTATTTGTTTATACCACCAAGATGTAGTTGTCACAAAATAATGTTTGTGGGAGAAATTTATTTGTACTGTGAAACAACAAATGAGAAAGGCCCCTAGAAACCTTCAGTGCCACACAATAAGGTCACCACAATACGTAATCTCGTTATCATTATACGTGGTTAGAAGGGAAGATGGAAAAGGATGCAGGTCTGCTGGCAACTTTGGAAGAGCTCGAATCATGGATCAGACACTTCCACTTTCGCTTTGAACTTGTAAGAGAAGGAAGCCACTGGGGCAAAAGCCAGCTAAGATTAAGGTTTCCTACTGTTTCTACTGTTCAGGCAGCTTTTTGCCTTCTAGTGAACATAAGGTGTTCCTGAACCCAGAAACCTGGCTACTGTTCCACAGGCCTGTTCCAGGGCAAGGCACCTCAACCCCTCCCACTCTCCCTGCCTCCCTCTTCCCTGGAGATCTCTCCCAGGGGACTCTGTCCATTTAGTCAATGCCCTATCCTTACTCAGCTCATGCTATGGACCCACTCTGCTAAGCAACATACAGTTATCATCTCATTGAAATCTCACACCAATCCCATAAATTCTATTATTTATCCCTATTTCACAGTTGAAGGAACCAGGGCTTAAATCAGTTAATCAAGTTACCCTAAAATGAAATAGTCAAGAAGAAGCAGAACTGGGATTTGAACCAGGTTCTGACTGAATCCTGGCCCTGAGTTCTAAATCACTGCTCAACATTACTTCTTCATTGTTTGATCACAGCTTCAACAAACTCTTCACTAAGCGGCAGACTCCATGCTTGTCTGACACCCCTTATACCAATGGTCTAGAAATAAACTCTTTTCACTAATATGTCTTTATTTTTCCCTTCTGTTCATACTTTCCTTATCTGTCATGCCACTGAGTAAAATATTTTTATTGGCTCTGAATATAAGAAGTATTGATGCGGATGGAAGGAAACTAAAGTTACTCATAGTTTCAATTCTCTAGTTAAGATTATCTCAGGAACTTTAATGGGACCAAACCTGAAGACAATAATGAAAATTACAAACTAACATTTTTTAGTCATTCATTATAGTCTAGGACAGTTGGCTCTGAACTTTGTATAGATTGTCCGTCTCATTTAATCCTCATGCCAAATCCATAAAGTAGTGTTTCTTTATTATCCTCCTTATAAAATGAGGACACTGAAGAAAATAGAGTTCACAAAAATTACTCAGATTCACATATTTGTAATTTCTGAAACCAGTTGTCAAAATCAAGCTGCCTGACTTTAGAGCCCAAGGTCCTAACTATTAAGCTCTGCTGACTCTCCGGGGGTTGTCTTCTTTGACTCAATAAGTTTCTGGGGAAAGCAGAGATAAAGCAGAGGAAGATATAGGAGCTGTTAGTATGGGATGCCTCAAGAGGTGGTCCATTTCCCATCAGTGGAAGCAAGTGTTGGAATGGCATTTTTAAAAGAAAATTGCAGTAGGGATATTTAGTGCTGCAGTGGAAGAAGTCCATGGTATTCCTTCAGAACAAGAAAGAAAGTTGCAACCCTAAAATCTGGAGAAGTTATTGCACAGATTTCCTGACATATAGACAAATAACTAGGGCAGATCAGTTAGGTTCACATGGGGTTGCTATACAGGCTGCATATGCACCTGGCATAAAGGTCAAGGAGTCTCGCTTAACCTACTGCTTTGGGTTGGCAGGGCATTGAAGCTATATGTATATTTCCCTGTGCTGGTTGTGGACCGCTAAATAATGTTTTGATCTGTATTACAGCATTTACCACAATGTATTACAATGATTCATTTACATGGCACACTTTCCCTCCTGGACTTTTAGGTACTTAAAATAGAACTGTCTTAGTTCTCGTTAGCACTCCCCAGTATCTAACACAGGATAGGCCCTCAGTGTGCATCTAGAATGCTTTTTCTACTGAGGGGGAGTTTTATTGAATAGATTGCAGAGTAACACTGTTCAACTTGCAGGATCCAATTGTTGAGTTATCAATCAAAATTGTGAAGTTAAGTAATCAAGAGAGTCTCTGGAACCCATTGACAGCCAAGGACCTGGGTCGATGCTCAACCACTGAGCCACGCCAGGCTGGGTAAAACCATTCCCTTTTTTGTAGTGAACCACACACACACACACACACACACACACAGACTTTTTTTTCATCTGTTTCCTTTTGCTACTATGCCTGTTACCAGAATAACATCATATTTTCTTAAATCTGTCATTTTTTCTTTATGAGTTTTGTTGATAAGTTCTTTTCATATCATTACTAATTATGGAAAATATACTTAGATTAATCAATAATCCATTTTTTAACATTATGTGTGTGCAAGAAAATGGTTCTTGTACTTAAGGTAGTTTCCAGTCAGGGCAAGTGCCCGGGTTGTGGGCTAGATCCCCAGTCGGGGGTGTGCAGGAGGCAGCCAATCAATGACTCTCTCATCATTGATGTTTCTATCTCTCTCCCTCTCTTTTCCTCTCTCTGAAATCAAGAAAGATATATTTTTTTAAAAAGGGGGGGAATGGTTTTATCAAAGATTTCTAAAAGGGTAGCAATCTCACTGTGTTATTTTCAGGGTCCAGATAGAAAAAAACAAAACATAAAAAATGAACAGCTGATGATTAAGTGTAGCCAATTCTAGAGTCTCAACTTGAAGGGAATTGTGGTTTTTCAAGCAACATTCAAAATCCATTTTTCTGCCATCATTTATCTCTATTGCATATCGAATATTCTATCTTTCCAGCCAGCCACTCTGATAAAATGTAAGTAAAGAACCACCAGTGATGTTATAAATGAAGTTCTTAGAAGCTTGCAGTAATAGGGGATATTAATAATAACCTTAATGAAAATTTGTAGCAACCCAATTTATCATTTGAAAAAGTAGCAACAAATGGTATTTTCCGTTGTTGTCAAGAGATCAGAAAGAAAAACTATTAATTAAAAATGTGTAAGCACAAAGTTGCAATACTATAACCTCCACTGATATATATGAGTATATTGTAAGTTACCTCTCAATGCTCCTAGCCGTTAATATTCCTTGGATATTTTTCCTGTAGAAATATACTTAGAAGCTTCTAAGATAATATATTTAATAAAAACCCTGCTCAACCTTCTAGCAGCTACAAAAATCTATGGCAGTGTGTATTTGCCCAAATCTCCCCTCTTCTGTGTTCTTCTACAGTGTGACTTCACCCTCCTCATTAACTGTATCATTAATTCCCCTCCCCTGGGATCTGGTAACACTGTGGCTGCTTTGACCAGCAGACAATGGAGGAAGTGGTCCTCTGTGGCTTTCACAACAAGGTCATAAAATGCCATGCAACTCTGCTTTAGACTCTTTAAATGCCCGCCCCATGGATACTCTCTCTGGGAGCCTTCATGCTGGGAACACAACTACCATGAATGGAAGGTCCAAGCCAAAGTGAGGCTGTTGAAAGTGTCCTGAGTGAAGTCCAGCTAAGCCCAGGCTTAATAAGCTGAATTGGAGCCTTATCTTCACACCATACACAAAAATCAACTCCAAATGAAACAGAGTTAAATATAAAATCGGAAACCATAAAACTCCTAAAAGAAAGCACAGAGGAAAATTCCTTTGACATTGGCCTTGGCAATGACTTTTAGGATATGATACCAAAAGCTCAGGGAACAAAAGTAAAATTAAACAAGTGAAACTACATAAAATAAAAAGCTTGTGCACAACGAAGGTAATAATAAACAAAATGAAAAGGCAACCTAAGAAATTGGAGAAAATATTTGCAAATCATGTATCCGATAAGTGGTTTATATCCAAAATATACAAGGAACTCACAAAACTCAAGAGTAAAAACAAAACAAACACAACCTGATTAAAAAATGGCCAAAGGACCTGAGTAGGCATTTTTCTGAAGAAGACAAAGAACCAACAGAAACACGAAAAGCTGCTCAACATTACTAATCATCAAGGAAATGCAAATCAAAATCACAAAGATATCATTTCATACCTTTTAGGATGGCTATTGTAAAAAAAAAAAAAAAAGACAATAAGTATGGCTGAGGAGGTAGAGGAAAGGGAACCCTTGTACATTGTTTTGAGGAAGTAAATTGATGTAGCCATTATGGAAAACAGTATGGGGTTTCCTCAAAAAACTAAAAATAGAGATACCATATGATCCAGCAATCCCTCTTCTGGGTATACACCCAAAGAAAAGAAAATCAATACCTCAAAGAGATATCTGCACTCCCATGTTCGTTGCAGCATTATTCACAATAACCAAGATATAGAAACAACCTAATTATCCGTCGATAGATGAATAGATAAAGAATTGTGGTTTATACAGTGAAATGTTATTCATCCTTAAAAAAAAGAAGCTCCTGCCTTTTGTAATAACATGGATGAACCCAGAAGAAATTGTGCTAAGTGAAATAAGTCAAACACAGAAAGAAAAAAAGAAAACCTGCATGATCTTATTTGCATATAGAATCTAAAATGTCCAGTACATAGAAGTAGGTTGTAGAATGGTGGTTACCAGGGATGGGAGGCAGGGGGAATTAAAAGATACTGGTCAAAGGGTACAAAGTTTCAGTTATGTAAAATGAATAAGTCTAGATATATAATGTACAGGGATGAGACTACAGTTAATAATACTGTGTTGAATACTGGACATTTGCTAAGAGCAAATGTCAGGTGCTCTCATCACATAGAAAATATGGTAACTATGTGAGAATAAGATATGTTAATTAGACTGACTACAGTAATTAGTTTCCATGTATCTGTGTTTCAAATCATCATGTTGTACACCTTACATATATATGCTTTTTTTAAATTAAATAAAATAAGAAAAGAAAGTGACGTTATCACAAAGTCTCAAATTATCTGTATTGGTATACAATGTTCTTCATGATTTCTGCAACCCTATTTCCCACCTCTTCCCACATCGCAGTTTATGCTCTAGTAACACCAAATCTCTTGTAGGTCCCCAGTGGAACTCACTTTCTCTCACCTCCATTCACAACTTTGCACATGTTGCCTAGGTCTCAAATGTTCTCTTCAGTTTTACAGTTGTCAAGCTTTTCTGATTCTTTAAGTGCCCACCTAACTGGAGCTTCTCTCAACATCCAAAAGATAAGTTATGCCTGTATTCCCACTGCCCTTGATAAATGTCTTTATAACTCAAGAGCCTACCACTATGTCTAGCATATATTATCTACCCTGTGAGTCCTTGTTGAGTTACTGATTACATGGATGGATGGATGCATGGATGGATGGATGGATGGATGGATGCATGGATGGATGGATGGATGGATGGATGGATGGATGGAAGGATGGATGGACAGATGGACAGACGGATGATAGAAAGAAGGATAGATAAGTGGACTTCGGAGGAAAGGTGATCAAAAGAACTTTTTGAGGAGGTATATTTTATCTTTTTATTGGCTACTGGCTAGGATCGAAAAGATTATAGTGAAGGAAGGAATACATTCCAGGTGGGTAGACTAATTGGAAGGATGATGAAGAAAGTGAGAGAAAGCTTTTGTGGAGACAGTGATTTCATCTGGGAAAAATGCCTTAAAAAGGTAATGTAGTAAGAGATAGCTAGAGATTAGGGTTGTTAAAGGAACAAGGGGAGAAAAACACTAACGTCACGTTTTAGGCATTTAGGTAGAAGTGATGGAGATCAGTGGAGAAGAAGCTGTTATAAGTAGATGCACAGAATGTTACATGAAGTGGGTTTCGTCTGCTTTTAAAATTGCATGGGCTGATTTATGGTTAATACTGTTGAAGACATGAAAAAGTACTCCTATTTTTAAATAACTATGGAAAACATTAGGTTAAGTATTTAATTTTGTTATAAAAAAATTACCAGATCCAATTTTGCACCCACTTACAAAATACGAATGTTGCGTACATATATATTTAGACAGAAATATAGATGTGTTTTACAAAAATCTTTTTTAGGAAAATATTACCCATAATCCATTAAACTGGAACATTATTTTGAAACATAATGTAAAACAATAAGGTTTCAAATACGAAAGGTCCAAGGGTTTCTTGCGAACATAACTAGAAAACCAACCAAATACTAAACAGAACGAGGAGAATCCTTCGCGCTCACCTTTCACTCAGGGAATCAATCTCTTCAATTCTGAAAGCTGAACGGTTTTATTCCCTTTGAATAGTGTGGCATGTTTTTGAAGTTAGGCAACAGGGGAGCTGTTAAAGTAACAACAAGAATGGCAAGTTCTAAGTCTCCCAGAGTCAAAAGCAAGAAGACTGAGAAGGAGATTGCTATACATCAGGGAGCAGTGAGCAGCAGTAGAGTAAGATACATCTAATAAATTCGAGACGTTGAGAGGCAACGTAGTGATGAAAGGAATCCAATAATTCATAAATATTTTAAAATATTTGTGGCACATTATCGTATTTGAATACAATAGCAATAGCCTAATAGCCTAATATTTATAGGAAGTCTGTAGAGAGAGGGGCGGCCTTAGTGGAAAAAGTGAAAACATGAGAGTGAGAAAGGCCCGGGCCTCCACGATCGCACCTGTAAGATAAAACATTCCTTGCTTAAGCAATGCTCAGCACCTGACAACAGCCATGTAACATGTTTGGCACAAGCTAATCTATGGTAAGTGATTACTACTTTTGCTAATATTATCACAGTTTGATATACAAATAGAGGGATTTAAAATCACAAAAGAAAATGATAGAAATGAAGGACAGTCAGAGAAATAAAGCATCAGATAATCGATTTTTATGCCTATAGAATGAGAAAATATTCCTAAAGGAATCCCTCTTGAACGACTGTGCATGCTTGTTTTCTCTGGCCTCTTGTCAGGGAGAAGTTAGTCTACAGCTAAGCAGCAGCAGGTGGCCGACCGGCTCCTCAACACTGCACGGTGCAGGTAGGTGTCACTGGAAGAGGAACGGCCTTGTGCATGAACAGAACCTGGTTCCGGCGCAGCAAGCATATACGAGGAAGGTCAGGACATCAGCAGGTTTCCTTTGAAAGACAAGAGTCTAGACGTACAATATTTCCAAGAAGTGATTTATGCTTTAAATGTGTTGGCTCTTTTCAATGTTTTTCTTGCTATAGCTTCAACTCTAAAAAAGAAAACCAAAAACAAAAAGCTTTTATCACCACAGACAAAAAGTAAACTCTGACATAAGCTTCACAACTCATACAAAAATTAACTAAAAATAGATGCCCTTAAAACATAAAACTTTTAGGAAAATAGTCCAGAAAATGGTCAGGATGTAGAGGTATGCATGGAGTTCTTAAACTTGACAACAAAACATGATCCATGAAAGGAAAAATTGATAAATTAGACTTCATCAAAATGTAAAACTCTTCCTTTTAAAAAGATACTGTTAAAAGGATGCAAATACAAACTATAGACTGAGAGAAAATATTTGCAAAACACATATCCAACAAAAGATCAGTATCTAGTCTTAGTATATCTAACTTGCAAAACTCACTGAAAACAAAAAACTCACTTATAAAATGGGCAAAATATATAAACAGACATTGCAGCAAAGAGGATATACAGATGACAAATAAGCACATAAAAAGAAGTTCAGCATCATTATTAGGCAAATGCAATTAAAGTCCCAAGAAATAGCACTTTACATGTGTCAGAGAGGCAAGACAGTGACACCAAATGCTGGGGAGGACGCTGAGAAACTGGATCACTATGACACTGCATGCAGCTAGTAGAGCCCCTCCGGGGAATTTGGCAGGTTCTCTTAAAACTGACAAGCAGTTACCATGCTGGCCAGCAATAAAATTCTTGAGCATTAATCCCAGGGAAGTGAAAACTCATGTTCATGTGAAAAACTGTACAGAAATGTTCATAGCAGCTTTATTTATAAGAGCTAAAAAATAGAACCAACCCAGATGCCCTTAAATAGATGAATGGTTAAACAAATAGTGGTTCATTCATACTACAGAATGCTGCTCAATAATAAAAAGGAATGGACTATTGATCCACAAAACAGCTTGGATGAAGCTCCAGAAAATTATGTTGAGTGAAAAAACCCAATCTGAAAAGATTACGTATCGTGTAATTCCATTTAAATGACAGTTTTGAGATGAAAAAATATATATAAATGGAAAACAGATTAGCAGTTATGAGGGGTTAGGAATGGTAGGTGGTGCAGGAGATAGAGGTTACCAGGAATTAGAAATAAAAGGGGATGGAGGAAGGAGGGGATGTGGTTATCAAAGGACACCCACTGGGATTCCTTGTGGTGATGACATTGCTTTACATCTTGATGATGGTGGATATACGAATTTACATTTGTAATAAAATTGCATGGAAGTAAATACACAATTATAATTAGGGAAATTCAAATGAGAGAGAGATTATAGTTTTGCTGAATATTGCCACTGGGGAAAACTGGTAGAGAGGACACAAGATCTCTCTGTATTATTTCTTACAATTACATGGAAATATTAAATTATCTCAAAATAAAAATTTTAATTTTTAAAAAACTTTAACCCGTGAATTGAATGATTGCCCTTAATTACTAGGTTACAATAAAAGAAGAAAAGCATTACTTTTAAACAACTTAATAGTTTTAATATCTGGTATATCATTGTGTAAGAAAATAATCATGTAATTTTCCTCCTCAAGATAATTCTGGACTAATTAGACTGATTTAATAGCTTTGGTTTTAAAATAGTTTATATATTCTTGATTTTACCACCATGTAAAAATAATGCTAGCACAATATTCTAGTTTATGCAAGTCTTGTATGTATTTTCTAATGAATTTTTTAAACTTCTTCAGCTGGTTTGGTGCATCAGATAAGCTAACATCACTTAGAAAATTGCAAATTTTGTATTTGACTAAATTGATTAATAATATGTAATGTCTTAATCAAAAGAGATCAATGCACACAATGCTATAAATCATAAGGATTTCATATACTAGCCTAAATTGTAATTTCTAAATCTTTAGTTAATTTTGAAATCTTAAATTAACCTTAAACTAAGTTAGGTAGTAGTATATATGTGTACATACAGCTTTATTTGAAAATACCTGTGCTCTTATTTACTACATTATATAGTAGCCATCAATTAACAGGTTAAAGAGACAAATCTGAGTCAGGCTGGTAGGGCAGGGCACCTGTTCTGAGAAGCAGTAATCCTGTTGGTAGGAAGACGTAAGGTGCATGTAGAAGAGGCCTCCAAATGGAAGGAAGACAGGAGTTAAGGCACAGAATAATCACTAACTTTTCTCCCTGTGAACCTAGGATTTTCCTTAACAACACATATCTTTAAGAACTTCACGTAAGTAAAGACCATTCTCATTATGAGAAAAAATTCTAGAAGTTAAAAAAAAAATTCATTACTGACTCTCTAGAGAATGCTAAAAAAGCTCTTTTCGTTTTTTAAAAAAATACAACTATACATTCCCCAAATATAAACAGATTTTTACAATGAAAGTAAATGAAGAGTAATTCCCAGCATTTTTCCTCTGCATTCAGTGCACACTCACTGAAGATCCCTGAGATCTTTATTCTATGGCCACTTCATTGTGCGATTTCACTTTGGATGCCCTGCTGCCAGGGGATTGGTAGCGGAAGTTGAGTTCACGTTGTTTCCCTATATGCTTAATTTTTAATGACAAGTCTCTGAATTACCAGATTGTGTTAATTACCCCTCCAAGAAATCTAATTTTGTTAATGAAATTTGTTGCTTGGAAGAGAAACAGAAGCATTCATTCATTTCAGCTTAGCAGTTTCTCTTTGAGCTGTCTCTGTCACAGGTGCTATTTGACTGAATTGCCTGCACTTAATAAAGAGTTTATCAGGCCTCACACTCAAATCAAATCAATGCTGTCCCAACAGCTCTACAGCTAACAACATGACTTGGGCAGGGTTGGGTTTTTAATTCCTTCCAGTCTCCAAGATCATCTATGGAAGCTGAGCTTCCCTCCAATGAGATTCTCCATTTATACTTATTTATTTGCTTATTTATTTATTTATTTATTTATTTATTTATTTATTTATTATTTTTTTGCTTGAACTGCTAGGTGGAACCCAAACTCTGCTCTCAAGAATTTACATTCTCTTGAGAAATAAAATAATCACCTACATGAAACAATTCAAAAACAGTTAAAAATTATAGGAAATAAAGGGTTCAGTTAAATATACTCTCCTTTTATCTTGGTTACAACTGATTTTTAAGAAAAGCACTTTGGAGAGCTTTATAAAATTCTCATTTCTGGGCTAAAAATGTGCTAATGCATCACCTACCTGAGGATTTTCTGCTTCCTCTATGACTTTGTATGGCAAATAATAACATTATATTAGAAACATTTTTGCTACTAGGGTATTATAATACTGTTGAAGTTCAAGGCAGCTCCAGACATTTGAATTAAAGTTATATACTCCTTTGAAATTATGAAATGTATACTCATCAAATTTGATTCTTATGAAAATTATGAATCTCTTATTACTATGTGGGTATCCCCATGGTGAATATGTCACTGTGGATATTACCAGTATCCACCAGGTGGATTTGGATGGGGGGTGGTTAGGAACGATTAACTCAGTATTGAACCATCCCATCCAGAGGTGAGTCATCCCTGTTCTCCCTATCCTTCAGAACTGGCTCCCTCCCTCTTGGTTAACCCCTGAAATTCCTCTCTGGCATCAGCCTACCTCTCCTGTTTCATTCTGAATCAAATATCCCATCTGAATGACCCAAAAGGTCTGGTCTCTATACTGAATTAAGAATCTCATTATCTACTTGGATACTCTGCCAGACCCTTGAATCTGAAAAATCACATGAACCAAAATCATCCCACTCTCCCAAACCAGCTCTTCTTAATTCTGTGTTAAAAACATTGACATTCTCCCTGGCAACCAGATTCAGAATCTTGAAATTACTCCCTCCCCTCCCATCTTCTATCACACCAATCAGCCACCAATCCTATAAATTCTAGCTCCATAATATTTTCACATTCATCACTGTCTTCCAGTTTAATTGTCACCTCCATGGTTTGAGGTTTATTACTTCTTATCTGAACTCCTATAATAACCTTCTAATTTGTTCTAACTCATCTTAAGTCTCTCCCTTTAGCTTCCTCCCTTACTTTCATTTTTTGAACTAATCCATCATCAATGCCAGATAAAGCCTCAGTTTAATTTAATAACTGTTTATGAATAAGGAACTTGCAACAGAGAGAAGAGAGGAATTAGCATTTTTGTACAGCAGCTGGGTGCCATGCCATATATTTTACTACATTATCTCACTTAATATTCAGAACAAATTCTGATGGACATACTTGGTTGCTCATGCGATGCTGATTCCTTCCTCCTCTTTCCAAATAGAGCTCTGATTTTATTCAGTTTCCATGTCCATCCCTTCCAAGGGAGGATTCTATTTAGTCTATGCTCATTTCCTGACTATTGTTATTTGTCTAAGGGTAACTGTGTGTCCTGAAATGACTCATAGGGTAAAGGGAAGGACTTGTATTTCATGGTTGGCTAAGAATCTAGCTTTCTCCGTTTAGACATGAAAAGAGAGCATCTTGCCAAGGTTGCCCCAGCCACCAATTTGGGACCATGAGAGAAGCCAGGCTGAGAACAAAATTGACAGACACGGGCTAAACCCAAAGAGTAGTGGAAAAAAGAGTCAGAACACGCCCCACCTCCCTCTCCCTACACTACTGGTTAAACAAGGTAACGTCTTTCTCCATTTGTTAAGCCATTTTGAGTAAGGTATTGTATTACCTGTGGCCTGAATTTGCCTGATGAGCAATCCTGTGATGTGGAGAAAGCTCAGGGTGGCCCGAATTTACATGGCTGGTCTTGGCAGAACCAAGGTCTGAAACGGTATTGGCTTAACTACAAAGCCCTTGCTTTTTCCACTAATCCATATTATCTGATTAGGACTCTCATCAGCTTAAAACCTGTAGAAATATTCCCGTCACTTATTGAGACATTATCATATATCGTGCACAGTTCTAGCACTTTACAGGTATTAACTCAAGACTCCTTGAAAAAAACGCATGAGGCCCATGTATTATCGTCATTTTACAAAGACGGAAAGAGGTTAAATAACTTTCTCAGGGTCACACAGCAAGTAATTATCTGAGCATGGAACTGAACCAATGCATCCTGACTGCAGCACTCCTGCTGTTAATCACTGGTCTTACACATTTCTTCATGTACACTTTGCATGTGCACAAAGCTTACAAAACAGGTTATGTTACTCTGGTGCACTATATTTATGAGAAAAGCTGTGGGTGCCTCCTGCAAGAGAAAGTTGGCTTAAAGTGGCAGTTTCTGCATCAGAGAGAGGTTGGTGGGAGGATGGCTAGGGGGCTATTTGAATGAAAATATGGGATCTGAAAAGAAATAATCTTTTGGCTAAAGAGGAGGCAGCCCCCACTCTCACATCAGGGGTGAGGCTGGTAATGGCACTGGCGGTGAAAGTTCTCAAAGAAACCTTCATATATGGCCTAAGATGGAATTTACAATGATACCCAGAGACCCAAGATTCTCCACAGTACCAGAACTAATTCCAAACTCCTTTGCTTAGCATTTATATTCTACTTTCAATCGACCTTTTCATTCCCCACCCCCCACCCAGCCCCTGCCCTATCCTCTTTTATATACATCATTTCCTCTCATTGAACTTAGGTAATTAAAACTATTGTGCATTAGTACTGATCACTTTCTCATTGGAAATTTAACGTGCATAGAGATAATTTTAGAAATATAACTAGCATCTATTTACTAGAAACAGACATGACTTCAGCAGTTGGATGTCTTTGCAATAATGCAGTGGGACATATGGTGAGGGCAATGGTAGAATCTAGAAAATGAGTTTAGCTCAGTGGGAATCTCTGTTTTCTATTTCAAAAAAACCTTCTCAAGGTCTACTCAACTAACAAATGAAATAAGGTTCCTGTTCCTGCCGCATTGCGGAAATGGGCATTGTCTGTCCTTGCTCCTAAAGAGGAGCCAGAGGCACAAATTAAACAGGCCTGCTAGAGCTTCAGACATCTGTAATTAAATACAGTAACTGGAGAGTAACAGCTGCAGAGTTTATACCTAACTCTTGATATTTTTTTCACTGTGGACACAAACAACCTCTCCCTCCAGAGCTTCTGTTAAAATGATGTCTTGAGAATAAGTGAAATGTTATTTATTATCGTCATTCAGTAATAGTACATTACCAAGGTTCTGTTTGCCAGGAATAGTAGGCCTCATCAAGAGGTAGTATTCCAGCTTTTTTCTTAAGATTTTTAAAAAATATATATCTTTATTGATTTCAGAGAGAGGAAAGGAGAGGGAGTGAGAGAGACAGAAACATCACTGATGAGAGAGTCATTGATCGAGCCCACAACCCGGGCATGTGCCCTGACGGGGAATCGAACCCTGATCGCCTGAATCCCAGGTCGATGCTCAACCGCTGAGCCACACCTGGACGGGCAAGATTTGAAATGTTCTATCGGAATAAGACGAATATTGGACATTCACCTTTCCTCTTCAGCTGTCACTAAGATATTGGGGAACAGTAAGGAAGAAGATGAACAGTTTTACACTGTCAGTAATATAAGGAGTGAGGGAAACTTCTTCAGGTCATTGTCAATCAAAACAATTTTTACCTCACAGAAATCCAGGAGCTTTAAAATCCCTCTGCAGCCCTGCCGGGCATGGCTCAGCAGTTGAGCATTGACCTAGGATCCAGGAGATGGAGGTTCGATTCCCGGTCAGTGATCCCCAGCAGGGGGTGTGCAGGAGGCAGCCGATCAATGATTCTTTCATCATTGATGTTTCTATCTCTCTCTCCCTCTCCCTACCTCTCTCTGAAATCAATAAAGATATATTTAATTTAAAAAAATGGTTAAGATGGAAAATTGAAAGAAAAAAAATCCCTCTGCACACCACATGCCATACCAGAGAGAGAAGTTCAAGGAAAAACAAAAACAAGATCTGGTACTACCTAGAGGTTTTGTGTCTCACGAAGTTTTCCTGGCTCCCAACAGAAAGGTAATTCATATCACACACAGCATTACAGAGTGCTAAATTTTATTAATGGAAACCTATTATCTATCTAGTTGGAGAAATGAAGAGGGCAAGTAAGTTAACATTTTTCTCTTAACTATTAATTAATGTGCCTCAGGTGGTCTCCTTTCTATTAATTTCACTGTACTACAAAAAAACATAGTAAGAGCAGGCTGTTCAGTTAATCAGTGCTTCTTGCAAAATAGAGACCTGAATGTCTCCCTCTAAATCAATAACAATAACAACACCACCAGCAGCGCAGAAACTAATAAACACTGCCCAGGCCAGCACATATCCAGTGCCTGATTCTACCGACATTGATGTTTCTAACTAGGTTAGTGTCTACGTTATGATAACCAAATCAATGTCTTACAACCCAGCCATGGCCTACATTAAAGTTGTTGCAACAAGAACACCAGTTAAAGAATGTAAATAAAATGTGAATTATGCTGCTTTTATTTGGCTTGGAATATGTAAATATTATTAGGCTTTTTATCCGCCTGCTTTACTGACCCAGATCTAACATGTGGGAATCAGAATTTCAAAAAAGTCTTTTTCAAGAACATAAAAGAAAGGTGTATTAGGATTTTCCCCAGAAAGTGATAAGAACACATTCTAGCCAGCTTAAGAAAGGAAGGGAATTTATTGTTCATGTAATTGGGGAGGCAAGAGCTAGACCCAGCTTCAGAGATAAATGGGGTTCAGAGGCCCCCTTGTCCCTTTTTTCTGGCTTTGCTTTTCTCCTCTCTTCTTTCCTTCCTCCTACCCTCACTCTTCAGTGACCTCTTTCTCTTCTTTATTTTTAACTTTCCAGCTTTATTGAGGAATAACTGGCAAATATAAATGTATATATTTAAGGTGCACAATGGGATGACTTGAGATACAGTGCAGATGACCAAGATCAAGATAATCAATACATCCATCACCCCACGTAGTTAAGTCCTTGTGTGTGTGGGGGGGGGGGGGTGGTCAGAATGCATAAGAGTGTACAATACAGAATTATTAGCTACAGCCACCCCACTATGCATTAGACTTGCAGAACTTATTCGTCCCATAACTAAAAGTTTGACCAGAGCCTCCCCATTTTCCCTGGCCCCCAGTCCCTGGCAACCACCCTTCTGTTCTTTGTTTCTATGAAATGGGTTAGGTTCATACATGGCACTTTCCACATGTAATCTCACATGAATGAACATGAGCAGAAAGACAAGAATGGAATGGTTGAAGTAAGAGAAGAGCAATTTCCCAAATGAACTTGGGGTGAGGTTGGGGGTGGCAGTTGGAAGGAATTCTGTTACAAGAAGAGAAAAAGTTGGACAGAAACCTAAAACAACAGAAATCTTTTGTGATATGTTTCCCAACATGGTCTCCAGACCAATAGCATCTGCATTGCCTGGGAAACTATTAAGAATGCATGTTCTCCAGCCCCAGCCCAGACCTACTCAATCAAAAACTCGGGGTGGGGCCCAGCAACCTGTTTCCACAAGCTTTCTAAGTGATTCTCATACCTACTAAGGTTCGAGAGGCACTGTTCTATCCAAGAGCTCCAGAACATCATTATGAACATACCTCCCAAATATTCAACTGACCCATGACCCAACTTAATGTGTTTCTTAAACCCCAGAGGTTTATGATAGAGCACCTCATAATCTGCCAAAGCCACTCCTCCTCTGCTATTTCTATTCCCAGTTAATGCCACCACAATCCATCAGGAAGCTTAAGATTCATCCGAAGTTCTCCTACCCTAGCCTCTGCTTGCAATAAAGTATGAAGTCCTACCTATACGACCTCTTGTAAATTTATATCAGTTCCTTCACTGATTTCTCTGACACCTGCTTTTCCAATAACCACACATTCACTTTTCTATAGACAAAGTAATATAATTAACATGCAAATCGGATGTCTCACCTCTGTTTAAACACTGAAGGCTTGCAGAATTAAGCCCACAGAAAAAATTGTACATACCTTAGCTAAGGCACTGGCTATTTAGGAGGGCCTCTGCTTCGCTCTCCCCATACCCTAAGTTGCTCTCCACATCAGAGATTTGTGAACTCCCCAAGGTTCTATAAAAAATTCCATGCTATGTTCATATATGTATTTATCTAGGGAGGGCATCCTCAGCTTTCATCAGATTCTTATTGACCAAAAGTTTAAGGAATATTGATATAGCAGGCAGGAGAAAAGTAATTTGGGTTGTCAGGTACATGTCAATGATTGCAAGGCCTCTGGACAAAAGTGAAGTCTAATTTAACATATCACGCTATATGAAGCTATTCCTGTGCTTTTTAGAGAGTCCTGATATGGGTAAGCTACAATATAAATTCCTTGTGCTGAATTAACCATGGTGAGAAATTTTTTCATAAGAGTAATAACACCATAGTTCTACTTGTAATGATTAGAATCATGCTAATTGTTTCCTGAGAAGCTTAATGGAGGTCTGGAATACAAATGTTTTAAAAAATGTTTTGAAAAAGTGCATTTAATTTGACAGTATATTTGGTAAGGAGATTGCATAGCTATTTGTGGGGACTACCCAGCACGTTTCCCATTAAGTTTCATTATTTTTCTGGCATCCTACAGTTACTCCCTCTCTCATCCTTAGGGAGTGGTGGACGTGTCACCCAAGCATGACCAATTATTGTGAATAATTTTCCTATCACAGTAATTGACCCAGGGGTGACCATTTAACAAATAAGCAAGGCCAAACAGATGTCTTCCCAAATTGACAAATGGATATTGGAAAGGAGTCCTCATTCAACTGGATGTGCTAAGACGGGGCCATGTAAATGTAAGGTTGCTAGTGGCAGCAGAGAACGTGTCAGAAGGAGAAAATTGAGTCGCTAGACAAGGAAAGGCTAAAACGAGTAAAACAGAGAAACAAGGAGAGAGAAGAGTCCTAAAGATATTGTATGAACCCTTAGATTTATTTACCTATATTTAAAGTCAAGCTCACTTTGGCCTTTCAGGCTACATGGACTAATGCATTGTCTTTTGTTGCTTGAACTACTTTCAAGAATTCTATCACTGCAATAGAAACAGGCCTGCCTAATATACTAGAACTCTGACTCTATGCTTTTGCTCTCATTCCATTTGTCACTGGGGCAGACACCAGGTGTGACCCCAGCCCAGCTCCCTTGTCTTAAAGACACTCACACTTTACTACTGATGAAAAGCACCATGATGAGGTGCTCTCCTATTGGTATTTTAGTATCATCAGTTGCTACATGTATGTTTTCCTCCCTTGAATATCAACACTGTGATAAGGACTCTATCTGACCCATGCACAGAGCACCACGGGAGACGGAGCGCTGGAAACAGTATGAACTGGGGAAAGCTGCGATCACCAGCTCTGTCCATGTGGCCAAGTTCCTTAACCAGCTAAGCCTAGATTTCCTCAGGGTTAAATGGATATACTATCTCCCTTAAAAGATTATATGGATAATGAGGTAAATAATACAGATTATTACTGTGTACGTTGCATATTTGTACCAACAAATGTCCTTTGTCGTGGATACATACAAGCATATGGAAGCCAACTATCTTAGCTTGGGAAGCACTGTGAGCCCACCTAGAATGTTATTTCTTAATTGAGCCTTGAGTAATCAGGCTTTTGCCAGATTGAAAAGTAGGAAAGGGCATTACAATTTGAGAACCGCATGTGTGTGCTTTATTCTTCATTTTCTTCTCCAGATCTTTTTTCTGCCCATCTCCTTGTGACCCGAGAGCAGGGCCTCTACAGGCTGCATTCTCGGGCGCCCTTGCCCCCGGCTTGTGCTGGGATCAGCCCTTGGTGGGCACCTGCGGGATAACAGAGGGCGGGAGGAGAGCTCAGGACATTAATCTTGCAGGTCAACTAATTCTCATGGCTACAACTCTCATGGTTTCTGTTAACAACTTCGGGTTTGGGGTGGTAACAGCTTTCCACATTCCTATGTACCCCACCATCTTCGGCTGCTTTCCCCGTCCTTTCCCATGCCTATGTACCTAGTCCCCACACTTGGCTCTCTCCAGTTAAATCCTTTAAGTGCATATCTTTCTTGTCAGTACCCAGATATAAGCAGTGCACAAAGATAGGGAATAAAACTTCTTGGTCTATATTTAGGGAATGATAAATAGTTCATTTTTCTCCTATTTTCAAAGTAACTAAAATAAACAAAAAGCATCCTTCCTAATGTCCTCCTGGCACTATCAACATTTTTTTCCTATCATTGCCAATCCTTGTAAAAAAACAGTTTGTGTTGAGTCCCCAACACTTCATTCCTTCTCTGACAGGCTTCAGCTACCATGTCACTCCACAAAACAATTCGCCAAATGTCTGTAGCAAGAGCTTCTGAACTGTAGATATCCTTTGTCAGATTAAGAAAGTTCCCTTCTATTTCTAGTTTACTGAGAGTTTGTAGCATAAATAGGTGCTGAATTGTATCAAATATTTCTTCTCATTGATTGAGGCTATCATACGGGTTTTTTATCTTATTCTATTAATATGATGAATTACACTGATACATTTTCAAACTTTAAACCATTGGTACATTCCTGGAATAAACCTCAATCGGTTACTTTCCTTTCTGCGTATAACTAGGTTCCAGTTATATGTATCTCAACTCAGAATTTTTTAATCCATGTTCATAAGGAACATTGGCCTGTAATCTTCTGTTTTATTGTCCTTTTTGAGTTTTGGTACCGGGATGATGCCAGGCTCAAAAACCAAGCTGAGAAGTGTTTCTTTGCTCTCTTACTTCACTCCCTAAGTATTTTTCTCATAATGTTATTTCTTCTCAGCCATTCATTCCTCTTACAATTCAGTGTCCACCCTTTAAATTTTAGAATTGTTTTCTTCTGTTTAAAAACTTCATTTGTTCAAATGTTCATTTCAAAAACAGCTGCCTCTACGAAGACTTAATAACCCTACTGGCCCTAAAAGAATGACATCTTCTGACTGGGCTCTTCTCATTCTAGCACTGTATTGCCGGCCCTTCAACAGTACTTGTTTCTCTTGCCTCCTATAAAAGTTACACCTGTATAGTTGTATTGCCTCCCCCAAACCCAACCAAGCTAATCTATGTAGGAGAAGAGGTATATCTCATTTGTTTATCTCCTGACAACTCCAATCCAATGTTTTATAATTTTTAGATCATTAAAAAGCTATTTGTTAAAGTAAACTGACTTAAAATTGGAATGGACAATCCAGGATGTCTGGCCATCTTAATCTGTCTCTCGTTGAACAGTATGTTAAATGAAAGCTCCTTTTAGGCAAAGTCCCTCTCAGCACTCTCTTTCCTATGGCATTTTGAGTCCTGCTGTTAAAGTAGATAAGTTAGGAAAAAAACGTGTTTCTCATAAGTGAATTGAATGTAGGTAAAATTTTTACAAAGATAAAGAATTGAAACTGAACATCCAATTATTAGTAGCTTCCACTAAACCCATGAACTTAAACAAGTTACTATAAAGTTCTATAGCAATGCACAAGGGAATCTTTGCAACCTTTCATGCATATATAAAAACGAAGTGCTTCATGGTTATTTTCTTTCCCCAGTGTAAACATTCTTTCTTTCCAAAGGTTTGTTATCTATGCTGGATCTCGATGAAAGGAAGAAAAATAAATAAACTATGTCTTACAAAACTATTTCCAGCCTGTAGCCGGTAACCTGCAATAAAATGTACATATCTATTTATATTGACTTCCTAACCAGAAAGAAATGATAAACAAACAACAGCAACGAAAGATCAACATAACTTCTACCTCCAGGAGTGTTATTAAGGCTTTGTGCTGAAATATAGCACCCAGCAGTCAGGCTGTCAAAGCATGGCATGTAAAGTCTGAGAAAGCATGGTATTTCTAAATCAATAAAACATCAAGTCGGTCCTACTTTTGCTGGGAAAAAATCCTGGTGGTTTAACTTAAAAACGGAGTAAAATAAAGAAATAAAAATATCAAAGTGGTATTCACTATTACTTGTTTTTGTTGTTATTGTTATTGTTTACTTCAAATAACATTCGAATACCTAAAATAAAGTTACATATAAAAATGCTCATCAGAATTAGCCAGTAGGGCTTTATTAACAGCAGAGGCATCTCTCAGCTAAAGCTAATGTTGGCATCATAACTGTGGTTGAAAACTGTTGCTAGGATGAGTGCAAGACTTTGCATTCTGGCTGATCTTTCTTCCTCATAATGAAGTTGTTCAGTGCTTTTGTAAACACACGTTCGAAGATCTCCAGCTCTCCTCCTGGTCCACACTGTATGTTTTCCTCTCCCCCTTGCTTCTTCTGGGAAACTGTTTTGGAACATATTAGTCTAGCTAATGCACATAAAAATAAAATAAAAGAGGCCTTTAAAATATAATTCAAATCACACCCAATCATCTGCATGTTCAGAAATATTTAGGGAAAGAATGAACAGCTAGAGATCCCATTCTTATGGTATTTGCTTTGTGTTTCTTCTAATGCATTTTGGAAAAGAGCTATCTTGTAAACATAAAATTGATCTGTAAATTTAAATTTAGGTTGAACAAAGAATCACTTTGATGACATTGCTCATGGAGAGGGAAAGTGAGGGAAGACGATCCTTATTGAGGAGGAGGAGAGGAAGGATGGGGAGCTATGTGAGGGAAATAAGCTACCCGGAAAAAGGCAAGGAGGAGGCCACAAGGAATTGTCAAAAAAGAAATATCAAAAGGGAAGGAATTTGAAGGAATACAAAGATCCAGAAGAAACATAAATTAGAAAATTCTAGGTCACATGAGATTAGGACAGGGTTTCTCTGCCTTCATACTATTGACATTTTGGTAGAATTCATTGTTGGGGGGATGGGGCTGTGCCTTGTATGGTATTTAGCAGCATTCCTTTTAAGCGGCCCAACAAATGTCTACTTGCTACAAAATTAGTCATTCCCAAGGAGAGGTAAATATATACACATATACATCTAACTTTCTAAATATTAATTTATAGTGTAATTTTTTTTACATGTCTATTTTCCCACTGGTCCTTGAGCTCCTCGTGGACAGGAATCATGTATTTCTAACTCTCCCGGCACTGCAATATATCTCCTGATAAATGTTTAGTGGAGGAAGAAAGAAATGAGGGGAGGAGGGGAGGAAGTAAGGAAGGGAGGGAGGAAGGGAGGGAGGGAGGGAGGGAGGGAGGAAGGAAGGAAGGAAGGAAGGAAGGAAGGAAGGAAGGAAGGAAGGAAGGAAGGAAGGAAGGAAGGAAGGGAGGAGAAAGGGAGGGAGGGAAGGACTCTAGGTGATAATCATGGTACATAAGAGCTAGTGGAATAATTTGCTGACCTGAAAGAAAAGGAATGACCTGGATCCAGGAGTGCTCCATGAGAATCTATCTAAAAGCGGCACTTGATATTGGCAACCCTTTCGACTGAAGAGTATAAAATTAAAACTCTCTTCAAGCACCAGACAGTTCTGTCCCACAGTGACAAAGTTAAAGTGTTATTGTTGATTCTTCCTTGCCCTACTCCAAGTGGCGTCAGATGAATATCACATGTAATTAGAATGAAAAATTGCTCTTACATTTTATCACAGAAAGATTTGGGTTTTAGTTTGGTTGTTTTCGGTTTTATTTTTCAGTAAATACACCAGAAAGAAATATCAAAATAATTTTCCTAATCCACATCTAGCAATCTTGTAAAAAGCATGTTATTAAGTCCACGTGGGTATTATGGAATTGAGCTATTTCTGATTTTCATACACAAAATGCCAAGGAAAACTTAGAATAGTTGATGTAATCATTTGTTATATATCTTTTATAATAAGAAACTTTCACTTCATTCTCTCTGGTTTTGATATTTAGCTGTCTAGTGCCTGTATTTTAATAAGAAACAAAATTTTTTAAATGTTATTTTTCTATTGTAATGTCTGAATTTGGAATGATACTAACTGTAGACCCAAAAAGGATCAAGTAATATAAAGTAACTATACCAACACTATGAAGTTTGATCTTCTGAGGCTTTTTCTCACCCAGACTTAGAACAGAAAGCTAACATCCACTTTTTCTTGACAAAGAACAAGTCTGTGTTGATAGCTGAGAAAAGAAAATCAATCTATTTATTTTTACAATCAGTAAATTGTAATCTATGGTCTTCTTTCTATACATTGCCCAAAAAAGGGCAACTGATTTCTGTGTCTAGCAGTTTCAGAAATGGAGCATTTTATGAGTGATAACAAAGTAATACAGAAGTTCCAAAGTAAGGCACCTGGAATTGAAAATCCTGATAAAGTAGAAACTACTTTGCAATTTCTTCAAGGTGCTCATTTACTATTGTTTCCTAGTACTTGGCAGATTCTCTCTCTCATCTCTATCTCGCTGCACCTGAACGCAAAGATAAATGGACCCATAACATGCCATCTCCAAAGGAAACAGAAAAGGCATTTTGAGGCCCAGGAAGGAACTATGCCAGGAAGATTTGATGAGCTCCCTCAAACCCAGCCATGATGTTTACTTTGGTTTGGATTTAATCAGAAGTGCTCTATGGAGTTTTAATTAAAAAGAAAAAACCAACACCTTTTACTTTCTTGAGCTATTACAAAGGAATGATTATCTAGCAACATATTGTTCTCAGCGAACCAGATGAAACTTGGGTACATCCTTCCAAATCCCCTCATGGTTTAATCTTGAATTGAGCAACACAGAACAAAAGAATCAATTTCCCTTTTAAGAAACAAATTTTTAATCATCACACTAATCCCAAGCCAACCTGGAAAATCCTTAGGATTGGCAAAAGTGCAAAAATAAAAACAAAAGGCACTTGAAAATGTTCTCGGAGACACGGCTAGCACTCTTCAGTATTATTAAATCATTCAACTTTTTTTGGCAAATCCAAGTACCCTGCTTCGCTGTCCTTTTTTTACTTGCTAGTACTCGTCTCCAGTGTCTCACCTTAAGTTCCTAAACCTATTAAATTCACCCCGAACCTCAGTTTTAATATGTAGGGAAATAAACTAAAATCAATTTCTAAGAAATGCCAATGATATTACTTTTTTCCAGGGTTTCTGTATTTTAAGTTCAATTCTAAAGAAAACATCCCCTGATTCTGTTCCAAATTTTTACAAAAGAGAGAAGAGGCCTGCATCTGGGTTCTCAGTCTAACAGGGAGATAGAATTGTAACAAATGGCTCACCCTGCACAAGTTAGGATTATTAGACAACAATGGTCAAAGTACAGAGGAAAAAGACATTTTACTCTATTTTCGGGGTCACAAATGCTTTGGAAGAAGTACTAAGTTTGAGGTATTTTGGGGACTTTAATCTAGAAATATTTAGGGGGAATTGAATATTTGGGTCCGGGGCTCTGCAAAACATCAAGACTAAAGATACTAATTTGAAAAGCGCCCATGTCACCCATCCTTAGATATTAGAGAAATGTGTATGTGAGCATTTCACAAAGCCTATGACCTGGACTAACAATTTCATAAGAAGCTTTGGAGAAAATAGAGTTCTAGGAGCAAATGAGTTTAAGGAATACCATTTGCTTTACCCCTTTCTTCGGAAATCTGTAAATGATATTAACATTTTAAAGGTACTGACAAGTTCTAGATTTAGTTAAGATGTAGAAAGGGAACCAAAAAGAAATGTTTATTAAGGAAGCCAAAAGAAAAACAAATTTTAAGATGATAAATATGATTATTTGTAGATATAACAAAAGTCCCAAAAGTTAAGAAGTAGCAGGGAGAGTATCTTAGTGAGTTTGTTGTTCCAGAACCCAGCAGAGACCATGGCATATGTTATGTGGTCAGTGAGTATTTGCCAGACTAATAGTGAATGAAGACATGCAGCAGTAAAAAAGGAATTCCTTATACAATTCATTCTCATTCTATTAAATGACTATAAAGATAGAGGAAAAAATGGCAGCAGTGCAAAAATAAATCAGATAAAGAATATCACTCCACTTTGGAGAAAGCTTCATCAAATGCATAACATTTAGTACAAATTTAGATGTATATTTCTAGAATTTATAGCAGTGCTTTTAATGGGAAGAAGAGAGGGCAATTTTGTTCCCCAAGGAACTTTTAGCCATGTCTGGAGACATTTTTGGTTGTCATAACGGAGGGGGGGGGGGGCTACTTGAATCTACTGTATAGAGACCAAGGAAACTGCTAAACATCCTACAGTGCACAGGGCAGGCCCCACAGCAGTGAATTATCTGTTCCAAAATGTCAATGGAAGGGGCCCAAGTCCCAGAAGAAATCTTAGGGTCTTATGTTTCATGGGATAAAATGGGATGAACAGACATCTAACACAAAGGGAGATGATGGTGAGGAATCCGGTAAGGAGGCTATGAAGAAAACCAGCAAATGGTCCTAGTTTGGGAGGGTAGAGCCCAAGACCAAAGCTTTGGGCACATGAAGTTCAAACAGTGCCCTACAGGGAACATGGCTTGGGAGCATTTCAGACAGCACAGGGCTGAACACTACGGGGCCCCTGTGCCTAGTGAATCAGTGTTGGAGCCCGCCGACCGAGGCTCCTGCGAGCCCTGGCCTCCAGGCCTCTTGCCAAGGCCTCTCCAGCCCTCCCGCTTATTCTGCTTCCCAGCCCAGCCCGCTGTGTGGCACCCCAGACTGTGTGCCAAGCCAGCACCGGGCACAGGGAGACACGCCGCTTCCTTCCCCTGCCAGCCCGGGGCTGCCCTCTACTCCCTTACGTGCATGTGGTTAAAGAGTTGTTTTAACGTAACACAGCCCAGAAACACACGACTTTTTTTTCTAGCTGTCAAAGAATCATGCTTTCTAAACCAGCCAGAAGCTGCCCATACATCCATTCAGGAGCTTCTACCCCCGAAGCATCAAAGGTATATGCCGGCAAGCATTGGCTGAGATGCCTTTGCCTTCAAGAAAAGAATGCCTAAGCCCATCCTTTCTGGATTAATCACTATTAGAAACAAACAGTCTAAGATCTGTGCAAATCAATCTGCCTTTGGTTCTAGAGCCAAAGAAGGGTAGTGCTTGTACCGGGAGAAGAGCAACCCAGGCTAATGAAAACAACAACAACAAACCATTTATTTGGTAAGTGTCACATCTGGATGAAAATCAATAGGAGATCTGATAACTTTTGTTCTATTTCTTTAAAAAATGTCATTGGATTTTGATAGGGATTGCATTAAACTTGTATATTGCTTTGGGCCAAATATATGGTGACTGAAGATGATTTGACTTTGGGTGGTGGGCACACAATGCAATATACAGATCGTGTGTCATAGAAACGCACACCTGAAACCTACATGATCCTATTAACCAATGTCACCCCAATAAATTTAACTTAAAATGTGTTCATGGATATGCAATATAAACAAAGGAAAAGGCAAAGTTTAGCCGACTATGCTTAATGTCTTCAAAAACAAAAGAAGGGAATGGCCTCTGGAGTAAGAGAGGGAAAACTAAAGAGTATTAGGTAAAAGCAGAGACACAAAGAAATCTGACTAAAATAATGAAAGAATGCAAGGAAACTCAAGAGCAAGAGCAGAATTAAATTCCCATTAAAGGCAATAAAAATGGATGGGGCCAAATCAAATCTCCAACAAGGAGTGCACATTTGAGAAACTTTAAATGAAAGTATCAAGAAAATGTATTGTTATGGAAGAAAGGAAATAAAAATCTAACCCAAAGAAGTCTTTCTGACAAAACTAAAGGAAGTTCTAACACACACACACACAAAAGCTGCCTAAGGTTTAAAAAAGAATTTATAGATTTTTAAAGCTTCACTATCAAGCTGAAATGCTAAAATAAGACTCTTTCTGGAAACAGTGGAAATCTGGGATTGCAGAATAATATGTAAATACTAAGATATCAAAGAAAAAGGAAGTAATTTGCCTACCAATGGATAAAACCAGGCTAATATTAGGCTTCCTGAATAACACTAAGTACCAAAGGAAAACAGAGCAAGATGCAGCTATATGCAGATATATATGCAAACCTATGAACAATAATAAGTGAAAAATCACCAAAACATAACCGTGATGAGAAACTTGTATTTACACTATCAGTCTGCTGTGGGTGGAAAAGAGCCCTGAACTCTCACCAGAGGGTTACATTGAGCTGACCATTGGAGAATGTGAGGAGTTTCATCCATCTTCCAAAATTGCCTCTCCAACATCATTTCTGCACAGCTGAAAAACAACCGCCACGGAGTCAATCCAGGACTTGCAGCTCTCTTAACAACCAAATCAAATTGCTACATGGTCAATCAGCTGATCAATGCATAATTGATTATGAAGATAGCCAGAAATATCAGCCAATTTGTTAACTGTGTGGAAATATAGACAAAGTCAATGAGCAAATTGGAGCAAGGAAATTAAAAGAATGTAATAAAAATTGCTGTGATCAAAAGGACTATTTGGATGAATGAGGAGACCTAAATTATACTTTTTTTTTTTCTCCTAGAAAATCTTGAATATTTCATGATTAGAATTCTTGACATCTATCAACTACCTTCAGCAATCTCTTCTATGGAACTAGCTTGAAATAGGCTCTCCTTCAATCTTCCATCATCACTTTGCATTTATTAAAATAAAAACAAAAACATGAAACAGTATGTTTTCTGAAGTAGGCACAGACAGTAAGGCTATTTAACCAATTGTTTTCCATAAACAATATCGGCATATCTACCAATTGCATAGAAAGAATAGTACAATAAAGCAAAGGGGAGAGAAAGCTACAGAAGAAGGTGAATATTATAATCAGCTTTTAAGAAAGAACATAGCCCTAGCTGGTTTGGCTCAGTGGTTAGAGCTATGGCCCGTGGTCCTAAGGTTGGCAGGCTCGATTTCCTGGTGAAGGGCACGTGCCTCGGTTGCAGGTTCGACCCTCAGCCCTGGTCGGGTGTGTGCAGGAGGCAACCAATTGATGTGTTTCTCTCTCTCTCCCTTTCCTCCCTCCCTTCTACTCTCTCTCTCTAAAAAGCAATAGAAAAAATATCCTCGGGTGAGGATTTTAAAAAGAACATAAAAAAGGTACAGAAGAGCTTGGGAACATAATCTCACAAATAATTTAAAAATTAAATTTTAATAGATCATTCAATGTTATACATAATACATATTATATGTGTATCTAACACATATACAAAATTAACTGGCATTAGAATTATATATTTTAGATGTTTTATTTTATAAATGTTACATAATTTGAAACAGGTAGATTACTGCCTCTTGCAGTAGAGTATACAGATACCCTGGCTGATTTTTTGTTAAAAAATTTTACATCCCAAATATCTGTGGCCATGTATATGCAAACAGATCTTATAATACTGTAAAATTTTATGGGTTTAATATTAAAGCACTAATGGCAAATGAGCTTTATATGGCACTTTAACACCCTTTTCAATTCATAATTCCATTTGAGCCTCACAGCCGTATGCAGCAGGTCAATCAATAATTAGTATCAGTCATATTTTAGAGATGAGGTATGTGGAGGTCAAATAAATGAGGTGACTTTCTGAGGTCACACTAATAGCTAAAAGGTGAAACTGACATATGATCAGTGTTGTGACCTTTTCCACTGAACAAGTCTGCTTTCCATCATATCAATACTGAGATGTGAAAAATAAGTTATTTTACAAATAATTAATCTTTTTCCTGAAACTTGCTAAAAATTGTGCAAATATTGTGTATAATGTACATGTTTATCAAGAAGAGCCAGAATAAGTTAAGCCACCCCAGTGAGTTAATTGTCTTTGATTGTAGAACAAAATGAAAACACACCCAGTCTCAGCCTCATTTGGGTTCATATTTTAAGAACTTAATTGCCTGTTTGTCCAGACACACTGTGTTAACCACAGGGGAAGGAAAACAGACTTGCTTCTGTTTCAGGCCACTAGATAGGGAAGCAATAATTCCTTGTTGTTTTAGAACTGTAATATAAAATGATCAATATTTAATGGGTGAGATGGGTAGGTGCACATACTTACTTTAAACTAGGTTCTTATCTTTGCTTCTTTAGCTATGCCCTGTCAAAAAGACAGGAAAACAAATAAAAATTTTAAAACACTTACCTAGCAACAAGTCTAGATTTTTGCTGTCAGTCAGGTCTCTAGTTAACACTAAGAATACAAAATAACTGAGGGAGACTTTCCAGTGGTTTTAGAGCATGTGGAAAATTAAGTTTTCTCCCAGAAACCTATAGTTTTGCTTCTGTATCTGAACAGTGTTGAAAACATGATTATTAGAAAACAAGCTAGCTGGTTTTGGCTACAGTGAGAAAGAGAGATGCTGTGTAATTCTCCACCCTCTACTGTATCCTTTACTAATCCCCTTCAAATGCAGCCCATTTCCCACTTATATCTTCATGATAATTCACATTCTGCAGCATTTCTTGAGTGTCTATTATCTGCCAGGGATTGTGAAAAGCACTCCACATAGTTCATTATTATTTAAGTATTCAAGTTTGTCTTTCTTCATTTTACAAATGAATAGTAACATGTGGAGTCCTTCAGTATTACTCATGGTTTATGTTTTTTCTCATTAGTGCTTCTCCCCCCTTTCTTGTTGTTTTCTTTTGCTTCATATCAATATTTTGATTTCTGTTATTTTCTTTTTGCAAACTTTAGTCACAATTTCTTGAGTTTTTATTATATGCCAGATCTAATACAATACTTTATAGACATTATCTTATCTTTCTTGTCCCTCAAAATCTATAGGGCAAGCATATTATCCCCACTGTGCGGCTGGGAAAAATACAGCTCAGAGTTTCATTCATTCACACATTCACTCAGTGCCACAGCTGGAACCCAAATCTAAGACTGATTTCAGAGCTCAGGTTTTTAGCACCAAACCAACCCAGCATCTGGTTTGTTATGTTACTGTGTACACAGAAGCAACCTACATAAATAGAGATTGAAATTATATACCTATGGTGGATATTCCTATAATAGTTTATATGAAAGAGGAATCATTCATTTACATTCCTTCCACACCTTACTCTCCCCATCACACCCTCTGCCCCAGCCATGGACCATGAGAATGTTAATATCTTTCTGTTAACACCAAAAAAAAAAAAAAAAAAAGCACCAGGCTAACTAAAACATTTATAGGTAGTAACTTGCACTCCCCTAGAGAGGAATGGGGAAAAATATTTTCTCCCTGTCAAGCTAAAGCATATTTCAATTAGTACTTACAGCAGATAAAGATAAACTCAAATTCTTTCATACTTCTCCCATTTTCTTTTTTTCTCTTGAATCCAGGATGGCCTATTGCTTTGACCAATAGAGTACAAAGGAAGTGATGCTATGCTATTCCTTGGGGAGGACTGGATGCTTCTGCCTTGGCCTCTCAAAGCCCTGAAGTGCCATGGAAGATGTTTAACTCTCCTTATAGAAAAAACTCATGGAAGGGCCTGGAGATTATATGAAAAAAAGACATGGGCTCAGCTGAACCTAGTTTTCCACCCACTCCCAGCAAGGTTCCCAGCAAGGTTCCAGGCATAAATGGCATTCCCAGGAAACAGACACTGAGATCTGAGGTTTGTGTGCAGGAGATTATTGGGAAGGTCTTCTAAGAATGATGCCTGAGAGATGAGCAAAGCAAGTTGGGCAGAGGGAGAAATTAAACTGTGACACAGTTGCAACAGGTACATTTGGAGCTAGAGTGCCCTTGAGAGTTGTCCGGTCTTAAGGCACAGAGGCAGAGCCTTTATGCTCCAGCATGGAGGAGTCGCTGCCTGCAGGCTGTGCCCGCCCATTCAGCAAGCAGTGTGCCCTTGGACAACAAGGCTCGGTCCTGAGGAGTCCTGGGCAGTACACGGTAGCATCCACTAAATGGAGTTTCAGTGAAAAACATTAGTCAATTGATTGATTTTAATTTATGGGGATTTCAAGAGAGAAATGCTCTGGCAGAAAAGCTTTAATCCCCTTCATTCAGCTAGACCACCCGATCAAAAAGAGCTTACTCTTGCAATAAATGTTAAAGTAAACATTGTCTTATTTCTTCCAGTTTTTAAAGTGTAAGGAATATTAAGTGTGAGTCCAAAGAAACTGTTTGTTAGCCATGTGATCTAAGGCAGGTCACTTACACAACAGATTGAGTTTCCACTATGCCAAGAACAGTGCACAGGGATACACAGGAAAAGGCTGCCACGCCTTAGGGAGAGCAGGGAGTGAAGTCAGTGACATTCTCAGAGCTTCGGAGGCCTCATTTGTAAAACGGAGACCATTCTATCTGCCTAAATTGAATTCTAGATTTTTGTCAGCACTTAATAATTAATGTGTGTAAAATTCTACAAAAATCGTGAAGGACCATAGAAAGTTAAGCTATTATTATTAATATTGTTATTCTTAATAACAATGACATTTTTCCAGCTGCAAAATATCTCATCCAAAACATAATCAATGAAAATAATGTGTGTTTGTATTTATTATCTTAAGCATACACTTGAAAATAAATGCTAAATTCCTTTTATAAAAAAATTTAAAATAACTTTTCTATAAAGGGCTTTTATTTAGGAGTCTATGCAAATCAGTTTTCATTGTTCCTCCTTTTCTACAAAAGTATAGTCTCTTCAAATATATATTGCTAGCGTGTAAATTATATTACATTTTTGCAAAATGTTCTAAATTAAAATTGACAAGATTCTTCTTGCAAAACCTATCCCAATAGTCCTTTTCTGACACCCACAGTCTTCAAACTAATTTTATTGGAGAGGCAGGAGAGTCATGTTAATATCAGTCTACTAGAAATATCTTGTCCAAAATCCTCCCCATCCCAGAGTTCTTTTATTAGATTTTTGGCTCCATTTTAGTCCTAATCGAATGTATAGAAAATCAGTTACAGAGGTATACAGGCAAAAAACTCGAGTCAGACTATATTAAACTAGTAAGAAAACCTTCATTCCACCTACCCCTGATTTCAGAGAACTGATGAAGCAGCGATCACACACTAGGCTGCATATAACAACACTGTCAGAATGAGAGGAGAAGGAATTGTTTTTTGTGTTTTTGGCAAATTAATTTTCAATTTCAAATGGCCTAAAGCAGCCCTGAGCCCTTGTTACACTTCTAATTTATATTACATTGTTAGATGCTGGTCTTGATGAAGTGGGCCTTCTCTTTAGTCACAGCAAGGGGGAAACTATTACTTCTCTCTGGGTCATTGTTCCCATTTTGCTTTCATTGTAATAGTCTTAAAAAGCTATTGCGCCTGTTTTCTCTTATTGCCATCCATCAATAAGAACATAGTTTTGCAACTGCTCGAACTAAAATGAAATAACTCCACCCAAGAGTTCTGCTCATTCAACTGTTTAGAAGCTTTTTAAAATGGATTTAGGTAAGCAATGAGATTTAATTCATTCAAAATATTACATTTTTTAGTGAGGTATTTGAATTGTTTATTTTTGTTTCTGTAACAGAGGTAGATTACCAAATGCAAATCGCCTCCTCATTAGTATCTGGCACAGAACCTAAACATCTTAAATAAATATGTACTCAAGTTCTTATAAAACAATAATTTTTAATGACATATTCTCAGTATCCCACACCCCACCTCCATCTGATTGGAAAAATCCTGCGGCTGAGCAGAAACTGAAATCAGGCTCCACATGTTTGCCAGAGCAAATCAGGCCTGTGCTCTGCGTGGCTAGTCTCTCGCCCATACGGTTCCCTTGACTCAACAGCACAGAATCCTGGCCTCTAGGGCGCTCATCAGAGAATTTTCCTAAGAACTGACTTCCAGCATCTGCCAAAGACTCACTTAAGACAATGAATGTTTGATACGAATGGGATAAGGAACATTTTAATTATCCATGAATCCTGAATACTGTAAACACGGTACCTTTATCACCGGCTGCCCGGAAGCTTATCAAGAGTTTTCAGAAACAAGCACTTTTATGTTCTCTTGTTGGGAGTAAAACTTATTCAATCTCTTGAGCACTTAACCATCTGAACTAAAATTGAAAATGCACATTTGATTTGACCTGAAAACTTCATGTTCAAGCACTTATTCTAAGAAAATTATTAGACTTTGCACAAAGTTACATGATGCTGACTGAAACTTATTTATAGTGAAGATAAATTGGTAATAACCTTAATACTCATAGATACAAGATTAATTATGACATAGCAATACAATGGAATATAATAAGCCATTAGAAAGACTAAGGTAACTGTGTATACAGATCTGTAAATATTACTGTTAAGTAAAACATGTGGAAAAGCAAGTATAATTTGATGGTTTTTTCTTCAAATGTATATAAACATGTGCATAAAAAAGTTTACAACTATAAATGTATTCAATGATGTTGGAAACTTCTTCACTTTAGACTTTATACATTTCTGTATTTTTAGATTTTTTACAATGAACTTATATTTTCTTCTTTTAGAAAAATTAATTTATTCATTACAAAAGTACTCCGAATAGAACCAGAGTGCAGCATATTAATCTTAGTTTCCAATTAACCTGTGAAGTTAAAATGTAATGTTAAATTCCCAGATTTATGAAGAGATCATGTAGGAAAATTTGTAAAATCTTTCTAAGCAAAACTGTAAAGAATCATGATGACAATTGCTAACATCTAGTGCTAAGTAAGTGCTTTACATGGTTTAATTTTTTTTAGTATTCAGAACTACCTAAAAGAAGTGCTGTTATGGTTCTACTAACAGATGTACTATTATCATCCATATTTTACAAATGAGCAAATTAATATTTAGATATATTAACTTTGCCCATTTGTAGTAGAATCGAAACACTAAGCTAAATATATCTGATTCAACAGCCAGTGATCTTAAACATTATGTTACACTATTTCACTACTTTATTATCTAAAGCCCATGGTCAGGAAAAGAACAGCCACTCTTTGCTTCTAGATACAACATACTTAATAAAAGGAGTCAAGGCTTTAAAAAGTTGAAAGAGCTGCAGGAAAGAGGTTCAGAGAAGCATCCACCAATATCTAAGTCAGAAGGTCAGAGGCAGGTGGTTCTTAATAGCTCACAAAAGCTTCTACATTTCTTAAGAGTCTCTGGAAAGCTTCCATCAACCGTCTCAGTCTATAGTAGGAAAGCAGGTATTTCTCAAGAGCTTACTGGGAGGCCTCCAAGACATCTCATGTCTGCTCATGGGTCTGGCTGCACCTCCTCTGCAGGATCCTGGCTTCTTCTATTCTATCTTGCAGTCATTCCTAGTGCCTCTCATGGCAAACTCTAAGCCGAAGCAACACAGAACAAAGGATTCTGGGAAATACAATTCCAAGCTTCTCTACAGTGCAGAAGTGACCTTAGAAAGGGAGGTAGAATGCTGGTTTGACAGCAGATGATCTAAAATTATTGATTTGCTGAATATTTCATATATTTGTGGGTATCTATAGCTACGTAACCATGTATAGATATGTAGATACCCACAGACTCACATACATATAGACATTTTAGGTGTATATATAGGCAGTGTACCATAATTGTTAAGAACATTGACTCTGAAACCAGATGGCTTATGCTCAGATCCTAGTTCCTCTATTTATTACCTGGATGACTTCAGGTAAGTCATCATCTTATCATCTCTATGCCTCAGTGTTTTCACCTTTACAATGGGAATAATAATATCCCCTACTTTTTAGAATTATTGTGAGGGTTACTATAAATTATATATAGCTTATAATATTGTTTGACATATAGTAGTGCTGTATAATGTTTTAATTATTATTGTTGTATTTGTTATTATTTGACATAACATCATAAAATTTTTTGGTGTGCAGTATCACAGAAAGTTCACTTTTCTGAGACAATGTTCAATAAAATTTTATATTTTACTTTATTTTTATTGAAGTTCAGAAATAAATTTAGCACATGTTCAAAATAACTAATTCATGCCAGTTTCAGATAAGTCTACCCATTATTCTTCATAGATTTTTATTCTGAATTTTATCTTCCATTGTCCCATTTATATAGTCAATGTGGAAGGTGGTGGAATATACATATAAGGAGATATTTAAGAAAAGAAAAAATAAAAGAAGCAGACTTACTCTTAAACTTTGCAGTGCTTTCTTTCTACCTCTCCCTTTCCTCCTTCATATTAGGTTCTTCATTAGACTTTTATTTTTAATTTATTTCAATTATTATGATTACTGTATAATTCATGTATAAGAGGTTTTTATATTTCCTATTAGCTGCGCTTTCCAATTTTCCTTAGGAAACTCATTAACCATGATTTAAATCTTTGCCACAATTCTACAGTTTGCCCTTGAGTAAGAAACAAAGTTGCCCACGTGAGAAATAGCTCAAATGCAAACCAATGCCTGGAATTCTGAGCATCTGTCCTATTATTTGCTAAAAATGCTGATTGTTTGCATCATCCAGTGTATCTTAAAATTCAGGATAGTTCTTTTCCAAAGAGCAGCAGATGGGCCTCAGTTTTTAACCTCTGGAAGTTGAATCTCCCTCTGCCTGAGGTGTCCCCATTGCCCTCAAAAAAGAATTTCAAGTATGTCATACATTGCAAGTATATCTCCTTTTTAAAAACAGTTGATCTCCCACTTATCTTTCACATTTACTGAAAAATATCCACCCTCATGATCTTTCTCTTTGAGGTGGTCTTCAGAGCCTCCCTAAGTGAATTTTGTAGATGCTACACAAGCTTACATTTTTACATCAGACCATTTCAAACTTAACTAATACATTTGGTGACAATTCACCTATCCATTTACTCGTGAAGCATTAATAAACCCACAGACAGATTTCACTTTTATATAGTTTTGAGAGACTAAGTAAATGGGGGTAATGTCTTCTCCACACACAGAAAATTCAGATATGATTACATCTAACTCAAGCTGTCAGTTTATTCTTAAAATTCAAAAAGAATCAGGAGATTAATAAATGCAGTTTGCATGTCCTTGGAAATCATGATAGGTACTTCTCTTTTGACAAGACTGATAATGGATTTTGGAATGCATGGGGAAAACTTGCTGACATTTAAAAAATCTATACCACTAACTCCCATAAATGCAGTTTTCAAATATACAATAGTTCTATCTGCCACAACAGCATTTAACATTTATAAAAATTTAAAGCATTAAAAAATCTTCCCTTTTTCATTGAACAGCCCAACTTAGTTGATACACACACACACACACACACACACACACAGACACACACACATTAATTCTTCATTTACACTGCATTGTTGAGAGAGCATAATATGGTAATCCCACTAAAGGGGAAGTCTTGAGTTGCTGTTATTACACTGAGCTCATATTTTAATCTCATAGATAGCCTACTCTATCCCTAACCTTGCCTTATGACTACGAAAAAGACTAAAAGGGGTGATTCAAGAATCTACATTTCTGTGAATAACATGTCTCTGTGCTTGGCCTTCTTTGAGGTCATTTACTCCAGAGTTAATCCAATGCCAAAAACAACATCAAGTCCAAGTATATTTGATAATGAAGAAAAAAGAAAACATTCAAGATCCGGACGGCCCAGGCCCCCGTCCGGCTCTTAAAAGTGAGCCCGGGTTCCTTAGGTGCTCTCGCTCTCCTGGAGCCTACGGGCAGTGCTGCTTGAGACGCGTGATGGGCAAGACAGAGCCCTGGGTATCCTGAGGGCGGTCTCAGAAAGCTGGCCTACACTAAGCCGTTATAAAAGAAGTAGAAACCAGGCTCCAATGCAAGTGACAACGGCCACAGAGCTCCACCTTGACCAGGGTATGCTGGTGCCACAGGGCTCCCCACCAGTAACCCTGTGTCCCTTACTGCACAGCTTCAGGAAGCTTGCTCTGCCACTGCCCTGGTTCCTGGATCTCTCGGTTTCATCTATTCTGCGGGGCATATAACTGCCTAGGATGGGTCATTTGAACCTGCCTAACGTAGATTGACTATAACCCTGAACCAACTCCACAGCCAGCTGACGCCAAAACATCTATTTTTCCTGATTGCTTATCTCTAATCAAACAGCTCTGGATAACAACAGCAGAGGTGTGTAGCCTGCTCACTACATGGCAGGGGTTCTGCTTGGAGCTTCAAACGCTCTATCTTACCTACTCCCCACAAGGTCATATGAGGCAATACTGAGGTCATATGGTCATAAGGTCATATGAGGCAATACTGAGTGTCTTCACACTACCAGAGAGGGAACTGAGAGTCGGGGGCTAGGAAGCTTCCTGGGTCATAGAGCTAGTAAGTTACAGAGCCAGGCTTGCACACGTTGGACTGAGCATGGCCTGTGTAATCACTTCACCAGACCACTTCTCACCAGAGAAACAAGCTGGGCTCTGACTTGGAAACAGAACCAGGCCAAGGTAGTACATTTGTGTGTTAAGAAAAATACTCTATAGAAACAAGAGCATTTTCAATAGTGCCCCAAAACAGTATATAAGCATAAAACTAAAAAATAAAAATAAAAAAGATTTAGCTTCATAAGTCTAGCTCACACTTGTGCATCTTTCTATGATCCACCACTGCTCACTCTAGGATCCAAAATCCACAACCTTTATTCTGAAGGCACCTGGTTTCAGGAAGCCAGTGGGCCCATTTCACTACAATCTGCACAGATCTGTGCCTTCACCATCAGCCACGTGAAAATCAAGAAAGGGATGTCCAACCTGGCCGCCTGTAATGCGGGGGAGAGGTTTGGGACAACAGAACACATGCCGGCTCGCTTCATCTCTCTGGACTGTGGCAACAGCCTCCCGTATGAATTATTGCATCATTCCACACACACCCTGCCCTCCCCTCTCCCCCGGTATGTTCCCCACAATGCAGCCACAAAACCCAGATCTGATACTGTTCTCTCCCCTCTTCTCTGGATAAAATAGCCTTACCCGTCAGGTCAGATTTTAACAACTCCAACCATCGCTTCCTGGGGAAACCTCCCCTGCCTTTCTGACTTTGTTAAATTTAAAATTGATTCTTTCCATTATTAAACTTAAGTTCCTTAAAATATTATATGTCCTTGGAGTACCATGAACTTCGTCTTCACAGGTCGTGTTACAGGTTGCAATCTCATGTTCACAGCTGTCTGCTTTTCTGTTTCAGCACCTCTGTAGGCTCCCAGCCCAGGGCTGGCACCACATAGAGACTCATAAATATTTGCTGAATGGGGATTAGTGAGCTGGCGAAGTGAATGGGGGAGGGGACATCAATTTGCATTCGCACTTGAACATGGTTACATTTGACTACAATGACCAACCATACAAGTTCATTAAAGTAAACGGTCAATAAACCCTTCACAAAGGATGACCTTTTTATAACATAAGGGCCATAGTTCATACAAGTTCCTGGAAACTTTTGTATGAGATAAATTACTTGTAGTTATGAGGCAATTGCTTTGATAGTTCGTTCCTGTTTTAAGTTTTGTATCAAATTAACTGGCTAATTACACTGTGCTAAGGAAATCTATTCCTCCCTGATTATAACCTAGAACGATACTTCTTTCTTTTAAGCAACTATGACTGATGGCTATCTTGCCCTTCAAGGCTCTTAACTGAAATAGCCTATGAAGGATTATTCATGGTTATTTCACTGCTTAATCTCCAAGTTGAGATGAATCACCAAACACCGTTCTTTCACTAAGTTCATGTATTAAGTGACAACCCAGGATCTAATCATGGTTCCAGTGTGCTTGCAATGGTCAAGACACACATTCTAGGGACTCCTTTGTTTCTCCCCTTTTTATGGTTTAACATGGTGATAATCAGAACAAATTGATTTTGTTTCTCAGATTGCTAAAATCCTCCCAACACTTTCTTCAACACTGTTGCTGAATAAATCATTGTAATGTTCCCCTGAAGTGAATTGAAAATTAATTTACACAACCAAGATGATCCTCCTAATAACAGGGTACATGGAATGGGGAAATTGGAAATCATTACCCAGCAAACATTATCTGCATTATTTTTGTAGCTGCTGTAGATTGCATTGTAATAGAAAATTAGGAGACCGGCTGTGAAGAAGTTTAAGAGGGTCCCCTGAAGAGCGTCTGTTTTAAAATTGATTCTTTAAGAAAGCATTAAAAAGCTATTGGAATTGATTGCCTGCTAATATAAAGGAAAAACTCTTTGCCACCATTTGAGTTAAAAAAGAGCATCTTCATTCATGCATGTTATTAAAACTACTGGCCTGAAAGCCCCTGTAGAAAGATAAAGGATATGGATGGGATATTAAAACAGCAATCTTTACCTTATCTGGGATTTAAACTTAATATGTTGCTTTTATTAATTTAGCAAGAACCATCAGTTAGGATGTCAAAGAGTGGATTTACAATTAAAGTGCTGTAAAATGGTGGTATCTTTAATAAACAATGGACCAGAAATTTTTCATTAATCTTCCAAGCATGAGGTACACCCCTACAAAGAATAAATCCTGAATTTACAGTTTTCTTGATTGCCAAGTTCTCAGTGCAGCAGCGATAAAAGTTATAACTGATAACGCCGCTTATTAGGCCTTGAAGCTTCCCCCGAAATAGGGTAATGACCAATCAGATCCTAGCACTTGGTCAGAGAAAAAATGGCATTCACCACCTTAAAAACATGTCTTTTGCACTTAGAGAGGTTTCCATGGATCTGACGCAGCGGCTATTTTTTGAGAAATAATATCATAGATATACAAACACATAAGCAGAGCCAACAGGGTGCCTGGACACTAAATTATTTTCCTTTTATAGGCTTTTCATTTTTACCACATTCTGTGGGAAATTGCTTTCTCTTTTAATACATGATAAGTAGGGCTACTTAACAGCAAGGAATAATGAGTGAGAAAAGCCTTTTCAAATGCAGTGTATTATTTTTCTTTAAAAGTTATCTCAGAATGTAGTTAAATGGCACCCTCACACCAGTCCCTCCCTTCACCTCCCTCCCTCTGCTTTAATAGCTTGTGGATAATGTTTACGCAGATGAACTATATCAGAAACATTTTGGAAGAGACCTAGTAATATAGCTGTAAAGCGTGTAAATTAAAATTGCATTCCTTGAAGGAAAATTGCACCCCGTACCACCCTGAAACCGCCCCCTTAGTGCTATCATCAGGTCCTCGGTGAGGTGGTAGAAACAGCCTCCTGATGAGGCCCGGAGGTACCTCAGTTACGAACCCTTTGGAGATATTGAAATGAGCCCACTTACAATATACTTAATTCTGCATTATTCTGACGAGCCAAATAACACATTTTTTCATATATCAGCTTCAAATATTTACATGAAACCTTAATTTTTTTTTGATTAAACACCACACCAATTATTTATTAAGCTATAGTCATTAAAATACTTTCTTAAAATTTCCTATATGAATTTTATTAATATACTTATTTTTAGTTTTCCTGGTTTAGAGGAGAAATTATATCGCCACTTTATTTATAAGTAATTTCTGAAATATATAATTGTAAGTCATTTGTAATAAAATCTAGAGTGCCTTTTGTCAAAATAGTTAAGCTTAAAGTTAAAAGAGCAAAGTATTTACGCTTTCAAATAAATTTCAACTTCTCTGCCACCCATAAAACTCCTTAAAAGCCAGATAATTCAAATAATTATATTGTTTAAATGTATATAAGTAATAGATGAAATCAATGGAAACAATGAAATTAATATTATCTTTATGGATTTGTAACATTTTTAATTGCAGAAGTCTTTTTAACTTGGTTAAAAGGATTTTAATGACTAAAATAAGAGAAAATTCTCCAAAACTAGCTCCACAAAGGCAAACATTGCTAACAGGTTTTTGTCTATAGATACAAAAACAGAAGTATATTAATTTTCAAAGTGGGATCACAGTATTTTTAAACTAGTGTTTTCATTCTGTTGCAGAAACCAGAAAGAAAAGATGTTTTAAACAACAAACATAATTATATTTCCTTATCATGCCTTCCAATTTTGTTGATAAAAGGCAAAGAACAAAATAGTATATGTTGACAGAGAGTAAAGGAAACCTGTACAGCACCTGGCAACCCCAGAAGCACGCACATCTCTCATCGACCTTGTCTATGTCCACGTTCCTGGGCTCTTTATTTCAAGTTCTTTTTATTTAAAGTCTTCACGAATATTACTACTATGAAATACCACACCAAAGCTACTACTAAGATGACAAAAGAGTGAAATTAACATGAATACTTCAATTTTTTAAAAACACCCAAAATCAATAATCCAGAGTCTTCTTTAAATTGATTTATATGGATGCTAGATGACAATGCATATTATAAATAATTAAAGGAGGTTTGCTAATGTTTATGATAATATAATTATATTGTGAAAATGTAAATTAGTAGAAATTAATAAAAACATCAAAATTTAAAATCATCTGTATAAATTTTAGTTTATTTTTGATTTGTACTTTTGTGATTACAGAAGTCACATATAATATAGGAGATATTTGTGTAAAATCATTCTCTTTGTGTGAGCTTTGAAATTTTCTTCTATCACAAAAGTTCTCACTAATTAGAAATTGGGATATTCTATTCCAACTAATATGCTGGCACAAGTAACCTCAAACATGTGTTGGATACTAAAATAATATTAACATTAAATTAGAAAATAAACATGTTCCCACAATCACTGATGATAGAGAGTGACAGAGAAAGGTAGACACTTACAGTCTTGTTGTCCTAGAATTAAAATGGAACAGCAACCATTTTAAATGTTGAGTTATTTTTCATAAGAAATTACATTATATTAGTACTTTTTAAAGATTCAGTGTCACTCTTAACAGAGACAAAAAGCTAGCAAGTTGTTCTATGATTCTAAGGATAAGATGTCAGTAAACAGAAGACATATTTTCCAAGAAGAACATGGTTGAAAAATGATTCTGAAACTATCTCCGCATATCAAAGGGCCAACGGGGAAAGGGGAAATGAAAGTGAGATGACCTGTACATCATGAGTCCCACTGAGAGATATAGCTCCTATCCTTCAAAAGGGTAAGATATTAGTTGGGAAAGTAAGTTTCTATAATCCTTAAATTAATAGAGCTTGTCTACTTTCTCTCATTTAATTTCTTAATAAATCCAAATTTCTACTCCACTACACACACACCACAAGGAAAGCCCAACAATAGCTCATTGGAAAACTGAGAAAATATATATATCTCTTAAATGAACCTACAGAAGCGGAAAGAAATCAGGAAATGAAAGGGGCACAAAGTTAGCTTTATCTTTTATGGTTTTTAAGAAGTTATAAAAGATTAGCATTGTCTGTATATGTTTCACTACTCCTTGGTCTTTACAAAATAGGTGAAAGGACACTAAAAAAGTAAATATTCTTAACCTTTATTAACTATTAAGTTGGTTTCAAATAAACAGTGGGCACATCAGCTAAATTGCTTATCCCTTGGGAAAGGTAGTCTATAAACACACACGCACACACCAACACTGGTGGAATATCAAATATTCCATCTTATACTGAACAGTCCAGGTCAGTGCCAAGTTTCCTTAGAGATGTTTAAAATGAGAAATGCAGAAGTTCAAAATCTCACATATATGATCCTTTTTAAGAAAGCACTACTCTCACTTTTCTTCCCTTAATTAACACGTTAAAAGAAATGGAAGCACTAGCTCATTGAGAGGACGTTGTCTCTAACAAGAAGGCATCACTCTTCAACTGTCTCCACCAGACCTGGAAGCTCTGGCCACGTCACTGCCGCCAACTGCAGAAGCCGGGCCCTCCCCAACGGCAGCTCAGCAGCCGTGTCCCCCTCTCCTCCACGGCTGTGGCAGCTGACAGAAGATGCGAACGGCAGCGTCTCAGACAGATGGCTTAAAGACAGGTTAGAAATGGAAAAAACTGCAAGAAGAAAATTGCTGAAGTCAAGCCCAGACGCCAGAACACAGCCCCCCTCTCTAGCTATGGATGGAAAGGCAGTTTTCCTCCCCATGTGGTAGCCAGACTTCTTCTACCCCTCTGGCCCATGCCAGGCTCTCCCTGGCTGCCTTGCACGACTCCCCCACCCCTGTCACTGATGAGGGACAACAGCTCCACTCTCCCGTTCCCAGCAGCCGGGTCGGCAGGTAGGATCAAGCCCAGGGAGTGGTAAATGGGAGACACGCTGTCCTCCTACGCCCTTCCTTTTCTCTCATTTGCTTTCGCGACTCAGGCCTGCTTTCTCAGCTGCGCGCCCTGTTTTTCTTTGACATTCAGTGTAGCTGTGGCAGACACGAGAATGTGCCTTGCAGACTCCAACCACAGGAGCACAACTGACCTAGGGACCCAGCTGCAGCAGCTGAATCCACCACTGTGCTGGCTAAGCCCAGGCTTCCGAACAATGACCAAGTGCAGCAGGGATACTAACGCAGGCCCATTCCTGAGATAAAACTCCCCTAACAGGGGCCGCTGGCGCAGGAACTGTGCACAGGCCTTGCCAAACTTTCTCAGAACGACACTGCACTCGGCGACTTTTCCTGCCCTTGCTTCCTTCCTTGCTTCCTCCTTCCCTCGTGCAACTAAGTGGCTCCTTGTAGCCAAAGGCCTTGCGTTCTCCACGGAGCAAACAGTATCCAGACTCTGGTCGGCCTGTCACTTTGTTTTATTTTCAGGGAAAGAGTCTACCTTTCTTCTTCTTTTCTGAAATTTTGTTCTCTACCAGGCAAAATTTTCTACAAATCATGTAGCATTTGTTTATCATTAGTGATGGTGATATAGTTATTTATTAAGCATATTTTCTATATGCTTAACTTTGTTACACACACTATTTTGTCTAACTTGACACTATGAGGTTGGTACTTTATGCGTGATGAAACTAGGACTCAGGGAGGTGATATGACTTGACTAAGGTCACAGAATTAATCTATCTGTAGTAGACTTTTTTGGTCTTTGCCAGCACATACTCTTCACTTTTCTTCTGGTAGTAGAAGAACCATATTTCTATTGTCCATTCCATATTGGATAGGATTCTGGTAGATCTGTCCCTTTCGTGGCCCAGCTTGTCCCTGACCTAACCTAACAAGTGTGAGTAAATCACCATAATGTGTAGTCCAAGTAGATACAGTGACTGGTCTAGGAGTGACCATGAGTTCCTTGCGGGGTAGAGGCCAATGGGTATGGATGCTGGGAGAGAAAATCTCTGCTTTTACAACAGTGATATGTAAACAGAGTCACATATGTTTAGGGTATCAGTGGCCTTCTTTGTCATTCCACAAACACAGCCTGCTGGTGAGGGAAGCAAATACTGAGGAAAGCAGAGCTGAGAGATGGAAAGAAAGTGAATAGAGTGATACCTGCTGAATCTGGAGGCAGCTGAGGCTAATGCCAAACTTCAGACTTGCCAATATCAATGGCCAATAAATACTCATTTTGGTAAAACTAGAGTTAGATTTCTATAATGCAACAGGAAAGTCCTGATTAATATAATACTAGAGCCAGAATTTGACCCAATCCCTCTGATTATATAACTATATTAATTACTATAAGTCTTCATTAAAGACAAATGTGAAATGGGAGTCATATCATTAATAGTATAATAAGATAAAATGTAGAAATTGTACCTAAATGCCCTGTGCATAGCCCCAATCATGGTAAATAGCATTTTTGTTATAATTACCTTTTTATGTTTTTCCAAGAACATTTTGATGGCAGGTACTGTATCGTATCCACCCTGTAACCCTGCTGAGCCCAGGCCCCAGGCCTTAGCAGTGCTCAATAAATACCTTTTGAATAAATAAATATTTATAATAACTGATCTATAAGAGAATGCTGCCTCTTATTTCAAGTTAACTTAGAATGCCCTTGTCCAAGACAGTTGCTTGTCCTAATCTCTCACTTTTCTCAGTTATTTGCTTAAAAGATCTAACCTTTTCTGAGAGGTTTCCCACGGAGGCTCTGACACACCACACTCCTGCTTGTCACTTTTCTCCCCATATTACTTTAGTTTTCTTGATAATAACTGTCACCAACTGAAATATTTGTAGTTTATTTCTTACCACTTTCACTAGAATGTAAGCTTCTTGAGAGTAGTGCTGGGCATAGAAAAGCCTCAAAAATAATTGAATGATTGAATGTTTACATTGTAACAGTGTAACTGGGGTGCATTTAATTCTACATTTCTAATACTTTCCAACACCTTTGAAATATTAATTTAAATTTTATAATTAAAAACATAACAGTTAAATGTACTGTTTGTATATTCCAATGTAATGAATATGTTTTAAAATTATGAAATATGCTTTTAAGTAAAATCATTTGCCATTCTGTGAACTCTGAATCTCAAACTCTTTTACTAAATCCATGCTTGTAATCACATTGATTAACACAGTATTGCCTTAAGATGACCTGCTAAATCAACCATCTGTTTGCTCATGTTGTTATGGTAATGATATCTTAGCCTAGCTTAACTATAATAGTATATATTGAAGCTTAGTGAAATCTATGTGTATATCATGATTGACCCAAATAAACTGGACATATGTAATTTTTTAAAATACTTTTCTTAACTTTGATTTTTTAATATAACCCAATGCAACTTTCTACAATCATCATTTTTTAAGTAAATACAGGTATGAACCTGAAGCAGTGATAACTTCCTAGTCAATTTATATTTTGAAAAACTGTACATTTCAAAAATAATATATTTATGTAGGAAAAATTCAGATAAAAATATCTTATGAGAGAAAGTGATCATGAAAAGAATGGTATCCTGACAGATTAACTAGAGAACATATATAATTTTTACTTCTTATTCTATTAATCTCCCAGTTAGATTGACTTTAAAACAGAGTTTCAGAAACTGTGGCAATCACCATTGTTCCTTCTCTCCTAATATATGTGTCTATAAACATTGCTCTTATTGGTGACCTTTCGAGCCATTGAAAATGGCATAGTAGGTATTTTTCCATGAATACCATGAACTTTTAAAAAATATTATATTGCAATTACAACACAAATCAGCAGCCCTGTGTAATTATAATAATAACAGAGCCTTGTCTCCTCTGACTCCAAATGTCTAGCTCCTTGCTCTTTATTTCTCCAGCTATCAGAGAAAACAGCTGTGGTTTCACGTGGAATGCACCTGGCAGCTGGAATCACCCAGATGCCAACTCCTGCTTTAAAAAGAAAAGGATCGTTTGCTCATTTGGTGTTGAGCTGCATGAGTTCTTTATATATTTTGAATATTAACCCCTTGTCAGAACTTCTGTTTGCAAACATCTCCCATTCGGTTGGTCGCCTTTTTGTTTTGTTGGTGGTTCTTTTGCTGTGAAGAGCTTTTTAGTTTGATATAGTCCCAGCCATTTATCTCTGCCTTCACTTCCCTTGCCCTCAGGGTCAAATTCTTAAAATGTTCTCTACGACCAAGGTCCATATAGTTAGTACCCGTGTCTTCTTTCATGTAATTTATTGTTTCAGATCTTATATTTGGGTCTTGGGTCCATTTTGAATTAATTTGTGTACATGGTGACAAACTATAATCTAGTTTCATCTTTTGCATGTGCCAAGACGCGGAGACAACCCAAGTGTCCTCTGATGGAGGACTGGATGAAGAAGATGCAGTTCATACATACGATGGAACACTGCTCGGCCTTAAGAAAAGATGAAATACTGCCATTTGCGACAACATGGATGGACCTTGAAAATACTATGCTAAGTGAAATAAGTCAGTCAGAAAAAGCTAAGAACCATATGACTTCACTCATATGTGGGATACAAAACTGAAACTCATGGACACAAACAGCAGTGTGGTGGTCACCAGAGGGAAGGGGGTGGGGGACATAGTAAAGGGTAAACGGGGCCAAATATATGGTGACAAGAGACGATTTGACTGTGGGTGGTGAGCACACAATGCAATATACAGATCATGTTTCATTGAAATGCACACTTAAAACCTGTATGATCTTACTAACCAATGTCACCCCAATAAACTTAATTTAAAAAAAGAAAAAAAAGCACTTCTTCTCAAGGTAATGTTTATTTAAGAGGAAACAAGTTTGAGTGGAAATTAAAGGAGAGAAATTGGGGAAGAAAGGAGCCAGGCTTCCATCTAATTTTCACCTGTAACAAAGAGAGATGACAAGTCTTTAAAATACCAGTTTCCCTAGACAAGGGATCACTCCCTTCTATTTGAAAAGTGTAAGCAAAGTCTCGGTTCACACTTCTCTGTGCAAATGGGTGATTTGGCTGTAGTTACTATCCTACTTCTCAAAATGAAGCTTGGCCAAGTTCTTTGCCCCCTATTGCAGGAAAGGATAACTATGTGATATTTACACAATAGATCATAAACTGGAACCCCGAGGGAGGGGGGCAGGCAAGGTTTTATGTGTGTTGTATTAAAATGCAATAGTTTATATAAAATTATACATACAGTATGATTAATTACTTGAACACAACAAATGGCCAGAGTTGATTTAGACTTATTTGTTTTATAAGGATCACACTAAAATGCTGAATTTGCAGATGCCTAGTATTGATTACTTAAAGAGGCCTATCTATTTCAGATTACTTATCCTTGTGTTCCACAGCGGAAAATTTCCAAGTGATACTCACTTTTGAATTGAGATCAAAAGAAGAAAACAAAGCCATCATAATTACAGATGTGTTCAAGAAAATAGATTACTTCCTTGCATTTTCTCTTGAGAAAAAAATCTTATTGGGGGGGAGGGTTCGCTATTCTAATCATGAATTATAACTCAACTGGATTTGGTAATTTTCACCAGAATAAATTTACCTACTTGTATCAAAAATTCAAGTTCACTATTTACTTCTCATATTCTCACACTCTATATATCTATGTTGACACATACACATTAAGACTGAAGTATTTTTCTTCAGCTTCTCTGTTAATTCCCACTAAGAATTCCTGGAGGCATTTTGCAGCTCTTCTTCCAATGTAACTTTATTACATATATTTAATATTCCTTTAGACTGCATATATATCAATAAATAATGCCTTTCTTCCACCTTGTTTGAGTAACTATGAAAAAATATATATGTTCTTCCACTACTTACTACTTGAATCATATCCCCTTACTTGCCAATTCACAAGTTGCACCAGAAAAGTCTTATAAATGCCATTATTATTAAAAAAAATTTTATAGCCCCCAAATTAATAAGGAATCCATCCTAAAACTGAACCTAAGAGCACATACTGTCTTTTGCTCACATTCTCAAAAACGTTTCCTTAGCTTATCAATAGTTATCCACATTTTTAAAAAATATATATCTTTATTGATTTCACAGAGAGGAAGGGAGAGGGAGAGATAGAAACATCAATGATAAGAGAGTCATTGATCGGCTGCCTCCTGCACACCTCCTGCTGGGGATCGAGCCCGCAACCTGGGCATGTGCCCTGACCGGGAATCGAACCTCGATCTCCTGGATCCTAGGTCGATGCTCAACCACTGAGCCAGGCCCACCTGGGCTATCCACATCCTAATTCAACACCACCAACCATTCTCATTTTAAATGTATTAACACATCCTAATTCAACGCCACCAACCATTGTCACTTTAACTGTATTAACACTCGGTCATCTTAGTTCTTACCGTAGCTAAAGTCAGCTGACTTAGTCAATACCTTTCCCACAAAACCTCCAATTCCGAGAGCCGTGTCTCCGAGACTAAGAGCACCCGCTGCTTCTCAGGCTTCAGTGTGCACGAGAATTAGCTGAGGTTCTGTTAAACACGCATGCGTCTGGGGCTTAACCTCCAGAGAGCCAGACTCCTGGTCCATCTCGGGGACCGAGAACTTGCATTTTCAAGAGGCCCTGATGATTCTGAAGCGGTGGTCATCACACCGCACTTTGAGGAAGGTCACCCAAACTCCAGTTGTTATCTAGATGTGGGGTGGAGCACCTTCACACCATACCAAGGTGGCCCAAAATCAACAAATCACCATAAATATCTTTAGAAACTAAATTATTTTATAAATTTATGTTAATATCCTTGTATTTCACTATTTGACTAGTGAAATAGGTTCTCAAAATCACGATTTTGTTTTACAGTCTCTAGATTGACATTTATAGCACTTTGAAAATTATTCTCCCCTTTGCATCATTGTGACTTATTTAGAAATTTAAAGCTGTTCAGATTTACTGTTCTGAAAAAACAGGATGAAAAATATGAAAACAAAGACAGAAAGAAAGAAACGAGGACTTTCCTTAGTTGGACATGCATGTGTGTATGTGCATGTGTTTTCCTTTTCTTGTTTTGGGGGGAGGAGGAGAGAGGGGGAACAAAAACCAACCTAAAGGTTTTGACTTGAAATTACTAAAGCTTTCAACTAATGTACACATCAAATAAAATTCTGTGACTCTTGCTTATTTTTGTTCAATGTAACCAAATTGTCTTATACGTCTCCTAAGAAGACTATTAAAAACATGTCTGTTCCTCAATATAGAAATTTTCCATCAGCAGAAAATGGGATGGAAACAGAGCTCCCTAAAGGAAAAGGCACACAGTTATTTTTCCATCAGTAAGTATTTAGAAACTAAATGTCAATGTACAAGTAAAATGTAACACATAACAGGAAAAACTGTCCCACGCTATATACTGCATAGCACTGTCAGCTAATATACAATAGATACACTGTATTTATCTTTATCCTACTTTTTAGACAGAAGTTTCCTGAATGGTGTCAATAAAAATTTATATTTGCTCTTTTAAGTCCTTAAAATTGTAAAATTGAGAACAAGCAGTTTATTTAGTTAGTCAATTGTATTCTCTTCCTCCAGATCAAGGCCTTGAAATTTAACTACCTGAAACCATCTGAATCCTCCCTTCCTAAGAACAGGCACACCTGCAGAAGATCAAAGTTCTTACTGACCTTGGGAACGCAGCAGTTTCAAAGGAATAATCTCATTTAGTAAAAAGAAAACCATATGCGAAGCAACATTAACCCTCTTAGCCCACATCAGGGATGATGGCTCCCTTGGCATTAGTTTGAATTTTGAGCTAAGGAATTTGGCCTGAGCTTCTTTGAGCTCAGCCAGAACAGATTGATAAAGAGGGGCAACATTAGCTTAATCAGTTGCTCCATATTTCTGATTTTTTCCAAATACATCCTCATAAGTTTGTTTTCAACAGAAGTACAGAAAGGATGTTTTCATACATATTTTACTTCTGAAATCAGTGCATTAGAGAGGACTGAGCTTAGCCAATAGGAGTAACAACAACTACTGATACTTTTATTGAGTATCTACTCTGTGCCAGTGGAGTTTTATATACTTTATTTCTAACACACACAATAATACCCCTAAAGTAACTGTTATCCTCCCCACTGTACAGATGAGAGAAGTAAGGCTGAGTGATTTTCCCAAATGCAAATTAACTGCAGGCACAACAAAACACTTACAATACACTATGTTCCATAAGCTTTGAATCACATTTTTCTACTTTCTGTCCTGTATTTAAAAAGTAAACAGCTAACTTTAACTTAGTGTTTATTATGTGTTGGGCACTGTTCTAAGTGCTTTATATGCATAAATTCTTTTAATAGTTCTAAGAACTCTGTGAAGAAAATATTGTTATTATTTCCATCGTGCAAGTGGTGAAACTGAGGCACAAAGATCAGGTAACTTGCCTAAAGTCTCCAAGCTGATAAGTGAAAGAACCATGATTTAAACCAGGCATTAGTTTCAGATTATGTGCTTTCAATCATTAGGCTATAAGAATATTAATAGGTTTCAAGCAGCCTTTTTTAAAATTTAGTTATTAAAATGTGCAGCTACACACTCCAACCATGCACATCAGGATTTATCATAACAAGACAGAATGTCCCTGTGAGTAATTCTAGTTGATAAAAAGGAAGACACCAGTCCTCTCCCTGCCAAAATGTGGGCAGGAGAGACTTGCCAGACGTCAGAGGCATTGTGCTGTATATGCTGGCTCCTGGGTCTCCCAGCAGTCAAGGGATTTCAGAGGAGCAAGGATTTCACCCTAAATGAAGGTGTTTCTGCAAACCCCTTAGTAGATCTCAATGGTACAACAGACAGCAAATGGGAGGAGCTGTAGATAAACAGCCCTGCAGTACTCAGAGAGGTGACTCTTTACATATAATTTCGATCAAGTGGCCTTTTCTGAGTTTTGGCATCGCAATTGTGATGCATAAAGATAAACACAATGAATCTTACTGGGAATAAATGCAGAGCACTTCATGAAGGACTAAAGATGTAACAGGAGAAATGTTTATAAGAGTAGTCACTTCTGGTGGCTTTGTCAAATTTGAAGCAGAGGAAAGAGATGGTTATCAATCTGTCTTGTGGGAACTGGTCATGATGCAACAGCCTGAGTTCAAAGATTTGCTCTGCAAAAGCTGTAAGACTTGTTAGCAAATAATAATAACTCCATTAAAATGGGGGGGGCGGGGAATGTATCTTCAGGTGAGAGAAAATTGCAACATTCTTTTACTTAATAAAAGAGCAAATATCAACTCTGGATTCAAATATATGCAAGGCCCAGATTTTAAGGATTGAAGTCCTCAGAAAAATAGAGTCTCTCCAAGCTTTGGTGGTGTTTCCTTTCTCTGCCCGGGTCTCTTTTACTCTCCTGGGAGTTCAGCCCAGGACAATTACAGGGTTGCTATCACAGCAGCTGTCCCTGTTGCATGGTGCTGATTTCCTGCATGCAAAAATGTGGACTCCAGAGAGATAGGATGCTGTGAGTTAACATTAGGTCTGATTCTAGTCTTCCAGGAAGACAGAGGTTTATTGTGTTATGAGAAGAAAAAAAAGAATACTGAGTAGAAGCTCTCTCCTTAGAATTTTGATTGTTGTTTTAGCTTTAACACTAATATTCTGAAATGAATTATTTATATAGAATTAATAAAGTATGCACACAAATAACTTAAGGAATTTTTAACCCCTAGTTTCTGATCCATATATATAATTTAATGAAGAAACAGAAAAACAAGGGAACTGGCAAAAGAATTCCCATTTAAAGTGAGTGCATTGTTTTCTTCACTGAAATAGAAAACGTGGTTTTGAAAATTTCATGTTCTCTCTCAGCTGTAAAACCTATTGAGGTGGCTTTTTAAAAAAAACACAACACCTTCCTTTTTTGGTCCCCTAGGATGGTCAGATTCATTTAAGAGCAAATTTCTACCTATTTTTACCTTTCTAAACTTGACTGGCCATTACCCTCAAAAGACAATTTCTACACACTCTTTTAGAAACTTCAAAATTCATGGTGTTTGATAATTAAGTGCTCATTGTGACTACATTCGAAGCTAGCTTAGTATCACAACCTAAATTAATTTTTTCTTTTGAAATATAAATACTGCGACTTAGGTGGCATGGCACTATTGAAAACAGCTTGCCATATGCCTCTGATTTCACTGAGAGACATGCCATCTGCCACCACATTCAATAATAATTCCCCAAAAATGTGTGTGGGGGAGGCAGAGGGCAGAAGACTGTGATCAAATGCAAGACTGTTGCCCACGGCGTGCAGTCTAGGATCTGGCCTGGAGCTCATTCAGATTACCTCCAGTCATGAAGCCAAAGCCAGGCAATACCATCTAAACCTTTCCTTTTCCTGTAGGCAATGAATGGACCACAGTGCAGTTCACTCAGCATGATCATTGATACAGGTTTAGGAAGAAGTCTTTGATAGGAAAGCAAAACCCAAACATCTTAGGGCAATTTATATTTTAAAGGAGTTTTGTTGCAGGGGCTGGAGTTAAAATAGAGAGAACTTGTTTATACACAGTTACTCTATCTATAAAATTTCATCATCTTCATGGAGAGGGTGTGGAAAAGTAGAAAATAGCAAGAAATTAAAGACTTGGGGGGATGAATTTAGATTGAGGAAGATATCTAAATCTATTTTTGTATTGTATTTTATCGAGTGTGAATTTGAGTGTATGTTTTAACTCTACATAATAAAATTACTGTAATAAATTTCTTAAGATGATTCCTGAAAAACAGAATTAATTTTTTAAGCTTTAAAATAGAAATCTTTCTCAAATGCATCCAGACAGTGCCCTCACAGTCAATATTTTGCCAAAGAAATATTAGAAAGCAAAATAAATTATAAGTTTTACAGGAAAAAAAAATTATGAATAATTGCATGCTTATTTGGTTTTGTTTACTTGAAAAAGAAAAATATTCAAACGCTATGGAGCAAATTCTAGCTGAGAGATACCATATGAACAAGCAGCTGGATGTTGACCAAAATTTTTCCTTGTAAAAGGAAAAAAGAAAAACATGTTACTAAGCTGTAAAACTGGTCTTGAGAATGAAATGCAATTCTGTTTCAGAAATCTGTAGCCAATATTACAAGGTAGTCTTGTACCTAGCTTGTGAAATATATATAAAATGTTTTATCCCAGATATCTAAGGGAAAAATGTTTTCCAAATAATTGAATTTCCAATGCTCTTCTAAGAAGTAAAATTTGATGGAAATATATGCAGCTCCTCAAAAATATAATTATTTCTTATACTAGAAATTCCATGTCACCATTTATTGATAAGTATTTAATGGGGCATCTAAAAAGGCATCATGATATAGGAAGTATAAAAAGAAGCTGGGTAACATATGGCATTTACACGTAAAGTCATGTCACTAATCAGAGTTGGAATCAGAAGTGAACTTAGGTCTAATGACGCCTTGTGCTCCAGCACCTTGCCTCTCAGCCCAACACACCGGTGCTACAACCTCCAGAGTCTGACATGCAACCCCATGTGGTTACCCTCATGGTCTCCATCTTCTTTGAGTGGAAGTGCTTTGGAAGCAGAGACATTTTAAGGTGCTCTCAGCAGCAGGCACCTCTATAAATCAAAGATTTAAGAACACTAGGGAAAGTGAGGAAAGGTATCCTTATGTCACAATTTAACACAAATTAATTATATGACAAGTTATATATGTGTGAAATAAATACTATAGCAAACAATATGTTCTTGCTAATAATATCACATATTGATATATTAGAGTTATAATTTGATCAGCACAAGTAGACAGTCAGATGTCAAATAACAGGGTTCATGTAGAATAAACATGACACAATCTGTTATCCAGGTCAAATGTGTGCATGTAATTTATTAAAATCTGTTAGCATAGCACAGTAAGGTTAGACAGAAATTTGAGTTTTAAAATGAATCATCATTCTGCAAATTATATAATAATTTATTCGTGGAGACATTCTATTTCAGAAACTCTTTTGTTGCTGTGGAAATAGAACTAGAAAGGTAGGGGACACTTCAAATATAGGTGTCTCCCAGGGACATCTTCAAAGGCAGTATGAGTGGGATAACACAAGAAAATTAAAGTAGGCCAAGTTTCTTGTAGAAAAAAAATTTCAGTCCTTGACTAATATTCCTCAGAATTATATCACTTCTACCACTCCTAGAAATATATAATGTTATTAATAGAAAGAAAAAGCAATGAGAGCTGAGAAAAGACAAGAAAAGTACAGCAGCGAATAAAACTCTTCTTCACGGTGCAATTCTTGGGGGATGAAACTGAGTCAAATCCCTCCAGGGCCATGAGATTGTGGTTATGTCTAATAGGGAGGAGAGGACACGTATGTGGATGGAGGGATTCAGAAAGTCTGGTCGAAGACCCGGATCCATCCCTTCTCTATCCTTGGAAACAAGCCAGGAGTTCCTAAATCAGGGGGAGTGCTCCTTCCACTTAGTCAAGCTATGTTCATAAGACTTTGTTTTCTGTATGCTAATAAAATATTATTCAGAGTTCGTCCTACAAAAATCACATATCAAATAAGAAGGTAGATGAAATGATCTCCAAGGTCTCTTTTAGCTTTAACAAGAGAATTTGATAATAAGTGAAAAAAGCTTAAGTGTATTCTTAATAAATAAAAACTTGGAAATTTTTATTAAAAATCCATGATTCAGGGACTCATTTATCCAGAGGGTAGGAGAATGGGTAGCTTAGTTTAGACAACCAAATTTTTGTTAAGTTTGGAATGCAATTTCTGTCCCTAGATAGTGGATGCAGTTCTCTCAATTGATACTTGTTTTTAATTCCTCCCCCACCCCACCCCCCCATCTGCCAGTTGCTCTTTTTTTCACTAGTCGATTTAGGAATTTGCTTTACTCTTTCCCTCCACTTAATGACTATGTTTAAAAAAGCATTTGGCTAGGTGCCTAGAGGCTCTTGGGTGTTGGGTGCCATATAAACAAAATTAATTACAAATTTCAGTGCCAATATCAGATCACGAGTGATGAGCAGTTAGTTGCCAAAACAAAACAAAACAGAAAACCAGACAGGAATGAAATTTTCAACAAATAATAGTATGCTTTTAAAAAAAAATTATTGATTGATTTTGAGAGAGAGAGAAACATAGATTTGTTGTTCCACTTATTTATGCATTCATTGGTTGATTCTTGCACGTGCCCAGACCAGGGATCAAACCCACAACCTTGGTGTATGGGGCGACAATCTAACCATCTGCGCTACACAGCCAGGGCATAGTATGCTTTTTAAATAAGTCAAAGATTTGAAAAAAATAATAGAAATTATTCTGTATTTGTATACATTTATATAGTGTTTATTTTTTCAAATGTTCTCATATACATTATTTCATTCGGTTATCAAAACAAACCTTATGTGCTGGCTACTACAGATATTATCAACCTCACTTTACAAAATTAAGGAACAAAATCAAGAGCTGTTGAGCTGCCATAAACATTTTCTTTTCATTCACTCAACAAATACCTACTGTGAGATATCGCAGTAGGAGCTGTAGGATGACCAACCACCCCAGTTTGTCCAGAGCTAAGGAATTTCCTGGGATGCAGACTTTCAGGGTTAAAACAGGACCGTCCTGGGCAAACTGGGATGGTTGGTCACCCTAACACAATTCAGGTCATTTTAACAGCACATTGGGGTTCGTCGGGAAGGAAGCTATATGCCAGACGGAGATCTCTCTCTCTTACATCATCCTTTCCTTACTCAAGACTTTCCTTCTGGACCCCACTCCCAGCTCTCTACCAAAAGTTCTCCTCAGTGTTGCCAGTGATCCCCTAAGCACCAAAAAGAGCCTACTGCGCCCCAATTTATCTGAGCTATTTAACACTCAACTACCTGATATGCACTTTGACTCCATTTTTTTCACATTCCCTTTCTCTCTCCTTTAGAAATGCCCTACAATTTCCCACCCAGACTTCCATCATTAACCACTGACGCTCAAATTCATATCCAGACCAGCAACATAACACACGGATGTGTCTGGTAGAAAGAGCCCCTCGCCCACTGGCCATCCCACCAACCATTCAAATGAACCAAATCTCAAAACAAAATTGTTTTGTTTCCTCTGTAGCCAATTCCTCCTCTCAACTCTGCTGTTAGGTAACGCTCCTTGGTACCTAGATCTGAATCTCAGTCATGATTGTTTCTTTTCACATCTAATGCGTCACCAATTTTTAGCAAACAGTTCTTTAGAAAGTTTTCATATGTCCTTTCTTTGCTTTTCCTGCTGTTACCACCATAACTAAGTTCCCCTTTCTGTCTCTTGGATTGCTCTTCTGGTCTCCTTGTGAACCGGCCACCCCACCAACACACACTCATCCCTTTCTTTTTGCATTTGAGTCTACACTGCTCCCAGGTGAGAGGACATTCTGGTCTTCATTCCTAATGAGCTCTATATGCACCCCACTCCCCAGCCAAATAAATCACTCCCCACGCAGCCCTTTCCTCTCTATGCCTTTGCTTGTTGTTCTTTACATATGAAATATTTTTACCTGTCAAAATCCTACGCACCTTTCAAGCCAATCTTAAATTTTAAAGTTTCACAGAATTTCTCTGTGCTCCCTCCTTTGGACCCGTTTCACTTTGTACCCCTGAATGACTCATGCCACCTGCTTCATGTTTTAATTGTTTGCATCCCTCTCTTAGTTTTCTAACTAGACTGTGTACTGCTTGAGACCAAGATTGTGTCTGACTCATTCCAGAACCCAATCCCACAGGCAATAATTAAGTTTCTATTAAAGACTGAATTGCTCTAACTTCTCTCTCAGTTCCAGCTTTAAAACTGTATTTTATGAATAAGTCATTTTGGATATTTGAAATGTAGTGTAATTTAAACAAATATATAATGAATGCATAAACATTGTTATTTAAAAAACAAAACAAAAACCTGGAACACCCCAGGATTATCCAACATCAATGCAAAATATCTGAGCACAGAGGCAGTCCCTCTAGGGGCCTTACTTTACTGTGTGTGTTTATACACACAGGTTGTCAGCCCAGCCAGCTCCTTATCAGCTCCCCTGCAGAAAAGGCCGCAGAGAAGGAGAGCTATTCCAGGATGGCAATCACCTGTGTTCACAAAATAGACTTTAATTGAGTAATTTTTCAGATGGTTGAAATTGCATTGGTATTGCACTGCTGAAAGAATGCCTGTTTGGGGCCTCAATTGTTTCTCCCCATTTACAGGGGGCCACAATGAGAGTTTGAGATTCATGCAGTATGGGAATTACATATATTTGCATTTTAGGACAATTCCAAAAGAAACTCATCAAGTTGGGCCTTAAATAGTTTCACTTAATTAACTTGGAATCAATTAAAATATTGGAACTAAAAGGTTCCTCATGATATTTGTTGAGTCTTTATGGAGGCACTTTCAAAAACAGCAAAGTTGAAGAAGAGTAGAGTCATTTTTCATGTTTTCAAAATATTCTCCTAAAGGCTTTGGGCTTGCATTTGAAGGGAAAAATAAGAGAAGAAAATCATATTTACCCCACTTTATTTATTCACTGTCCCCTCCCCTTGAAAGCTGTCCGCCATCGTCAAGTTCCTCCTGCCTGCGCACCCTTCAGGGACGGCTACCTTAGGCGAAGCTGTCCACACCCAGAGCGCTGAGGCTTCTCTTTGCCCCTTAATTACAGCTGACTCTTTTCCCGTGTTCTGAGCCCAGTTAGATCAAGGCAAGGGGGAGACGAATGAGTGACCCAGGCACCTGACATCTAATATCTGCTGCTTCAGGTTTGGGGTTTGATTGAGTGCCTCTATCAGAGAGTTTGAGGAAACAAAGTCTTTTATCTTCCTTAAATAAATCCGTGCCCTGATGCATGATTTACCTTCTCTGGCAGTTTTATTATTCAGAACAATGGGGTTTTTTAGTGGTGCAATATTTTGGCTTTTCTCTTTCCTCTCACGTTTATAAACAAAAACATTCAGTTTGATAACTTAAACAGGGATGAAACAGAAGTAATACACAGCACTAAGGCTGCAAAACTGCTGTATCGTCACTGTCATTTTTTAAACAGAGGATATACTATGCAAAGGGAAATAGCCCTCACCTTTGTATTGAGATAATGACCTGAAATCAGGTCATTAAGACGACCTTTTCTGTGGACGCATTGCGGTCATTATCCCTTTAAACTTCACTGTATACACAATTTTATGCCAATCCGTTTACAAGCCATTAGGGCCTCCACTCTGCACAAGGGCCCCAGACAAAGCAGTGAGTGGGAGACCTGCGGCCCACCTGTGCTCTGCTAACTGGGCGTGGGTGCCCTGGCTGGGAGCTGCCCCTTCCCAAGAGACAGGGCACCTCTTTCTCAACACAAAGGCACCATCTGCTCCTTTAAACTTTTTCTGGCCCTGCACAGGCCCACCGGGGTAACTTTTTCCTAACTGACATGCAAGACAGGGGCGTCTGCCTCTAATTTGCACAAAGGCACCATGTGTTTCCAGATAAATGGTGGAAGCAGAATGCAGCCAGATTAAGCAGGTTTCGCTAATAGAAAAAAAATCACACAAAAGTTTTGTTAATCCAGCCTTTATTTGCATTGACAGTCAATTGATGGCAAGAAGGGACATTGGGAAGACACTTGGGATTCGGGCAGGAGGTGTTCAGAAGGGTATGCGCCTTGGGGAAGGCATGTGGGATGAATGGGCCCTCAGGAGAAGGGGCACCAGAGCTATGTTTACGTCGCCCAGTGCAGAGCCACTGCCAGGAGGACATGTCAAATGGCATGAACTGGTGGTTACCATGAAGCGAGTGGGCGCACCTTGCTGAGGCGTGTCACAGGTGGAATATTAAATCTGAATTTGAGATGGTACCGCAGAATGAGGACTCATCCTGAGTATAACAGAGAAACCCCCGAGGCGACAGAGGATGACAAAGACCTGCCCTAAGTGGGAGGCCGTCCCTGGAAGGAATGGACCTGCCTCATTGTTGTCTTCATGTCCCTGTGGGTGCTGATGTAAAAGGTCAACTCCTGGCCAAAAGATTCTACTACGATGCAGGGTCTCTGCTTTCCTCTGGCTGTCAGTGACTCCCAGGAACCCTGGTGTTTCTCTTCTTTTCCCAGTTGGGACTGTTTCAGTGCCTCACTCTGCTCCATCTCTGACCCACCAAATTCCCCTTTACTTATCATAGATGTTAACTAACATTTTACAGAGAAATTAAAAATGAGCTGCTAACACCTTCCTCCATTGTAATCATTCCTTTAATAGGTATCGATTAAGGATTTACAGTGAAAGGCTTTCATAAAGAGATGAGCAAGTGGCAGGTGCCGGTGCTCTCCAAGCCTACTCGCCCAAAAAAACGACCTGTGTCCACGTTCATTCTTCCTTCTTTCTATTTTATTAGGCTTTTTATTATTATTATTAAATCTTATTAGAGCTACATAGAGCCTGTGTTTTGGTTCTTACCCCACGAGACTTTCTCAGCAATGAAAAAGAAACTTCTCTTCTTATCCCTTTGCCTTCTGTTTCTCCTTCGTTTCAGCATATAATACTCAGTTTTCTTTTTTTAAAATTCTCCTTCAGATTCTGATTACTTGTCTTTCTCTTTAACCATCTTTCACAAGATTTCAGGAACACTCTGCTGGCTCTTGGCATACTCACTTCCTCACCTTCCACTGCACAACTGCCAGACTTGCCCTCACTAGGGTCACTAAATCCAATAAATTAGCTTAGCATTTTAAATATTAAGCAAACCTTCCTACATTAAAGATTATTTTCTTTAGGCTTCTAACACAAAAGAACTCTGTTTTTTCTCTTAAATTTCTTGCCACAGATGCTCGGTCTCTTTACAAACTGCTCACCCTGTGCTTCTGCTAAAGACCAGTGTTGGGTTAGGCCCTTTTCACTCTGTTCACTTCCCTGGGTGATCGCAGCAGTGAGGCGGTGTCAGGCACTTTAACCAGTGGAGTTCAAATCTTAGTGTGCATAAAATAAACTAGAGAATCTCATTTAGTAGACATAGGTGAGGCCAAATTTAGTATTTTAACAAGCACTTCAGGCAATTTCTAAAAAGCAGCCACCACAATGAAGCCCTGAGCTAAACTATACATTCTGAGACGACAGGAATTGTATCTGTCCTGCTCATCATGATATTCCAGAGCCTAGCAGGGTATCTAACAAACAGAGGTATTCTTTTATTATTGATAGAACAAATGAATATATGTGTGTGACTCCCATATCTGTATCTCCGGCTGACATTTCATTTTACATTCCCCACCAACCCCCAGACTCGGCGACTGGCCCCATCACCCACTGATAACAGACCAGAAACCCCGACTCTTCTATCTACCACGCAATTCATCAGTAAGCATATCTACGTCAATCTCCTAATATCTTACAAAACCCTCCACTCCCTCTGTCCCCATTGTCAATATCCTTGTCCAGGCCACCATCATTTCTCAACTGGATCACTCTGATGTTCTTCTAACCAGCCACACTGCCTCTATTTTTACTCCAAGTTATTTTAGACAAAAATTATTAGAGCCCAAACACATTAATATGACTTACATGGTCCTGTATGAGATGGCCTCTGCTTGCCTCTCTGCTTGAAATTTCATTTTCAGCATCTATTCACCCCACTCTATGCTCTACTCATAATGAATTTTGGAAATTATTTTTCTTGCTTTTGATTCCAATCGTGTTTTCTTTTACAAAAACTTTAAAGTATATATTTATTTAAATGCCAGTTCCAAGTAGGAAATTTTATTTTACATCTCATCTATATAAGCTATTTAATTTTCCACATTTGTACTCCATTACACAGCTCCCAACTCCCATTTTCAGCCTTTTTAATTTAATCTAATGTCTGATTTAGATTATCATTACATTACTATTGCATTATTAATTTCACATGATGTATCATTTCTTTCAAGAATAATTTTTGAAATTTTAATTGTTTCCATAACAAAATATTTTTTCAACTTTTCTCTGGTTTTAGTGAAAATCTTTTTTAGCACTTTTATACTTCGTCTCTCATTCTATTGAAATATATCACTAAATAACTTTTGAAGAATGTGGGCAAATAATATATTTTCTTAGTCTAATAAAACCCTAAATTATCTTTCTGTTACCTAAATAATAACAGGTTGATTAGATAAAATATTCTTAGCCTCTCAGTAATATTTTTTGACATTCACTTTGTATCAGACAACCTGAGTCCACAATGGATTTTATTCCTTTGAAGGTAAATTACATTTGTCTGCTTAGATACTTAATCAGTATTTGAATCTATACAGTTCAATGTTTTTTTATTCTGTGACCAGGTAGGGATACAACTCCATAGAATTTTTCCGGAAGAGAATAAAGTTTTCTGATCCTCTATTGAATGCTGACTCCCCCAAATAGCACCAAATCCATTTCCATTTGCCTAATAATTATTGTCAATCTCTTCCAAATGGTTGGAATTCGTGTCTGTGCTTATTTTTTAATATCAAAGAAAAATGTTTTGTTTGGATTAATTTTAAATGTTCAAGAAGACATTTCAAAGACAGTACAAAGAGTTCCCGTTCATCCCTCTACCACTTCCACTCATTTTTATCTTCTTTATCATGCTATGTGAAATAAACATTGGTACATTACTAAACCACGAACTTCATTTGGATTTCATCATTTTTTCTTTAATGTCCTGTTTCTGCCCTAGGATCCAATCCAGGATCTCACATTGTATTTGGAAGTCATGTTTCCTGGTCTCCTCTGGTCTTTGACAGTTTCTGTCTTCCTTGCCTTTTATGTCTTTGAAAGTCTTGAGAAGGACTGACCAGGTGTCCTGTAAAATGTTTAAAATGTTCCCCAATCTGGGTTTCTCCACAGTAAATTCCGTCATTGTTCCCATTTCCTACGTTCTTTGGAAATGAGTCACAAAGTCTAGAGCCTTTCGGAGAGGAGAGGTATAGGGTGTGCTGTCAGAGGAGAGCCCTGGGAGTATATGTACTTATACTAACCGGCATGTCTTTCCTCGTTGCTATCTGTGTTCAGTGCATCCATGTTAAGCTAACCCATAGTTTACAGCAATGTCTCCAGCTCCACTCAAGCAGGCCAGGGTCCGTTCTCGGCTTCCTGTCTTGTTCATCTGTAACTTCCCCCTCTGACAGTGAGAGACTTGGTTCTTTCCACCTGACCTCCTTTTACTTATTTGTCCCAACCCAGCATGTAGGGAAAGCAGTTTCAGAATATTTAATCCATACCACCATGAGAAACAAAGTTTCCAACTATACTATACTGTTTATGCAGTATTTTTTTGTTTGCATACATTTTTAGTTGGGTTTTTTTAGTTTGCATACATTAACCTTCATTCCTTGTTATGTACAATTTTATGGGTTTTGACAAATTGTGTTATGTAGCCATCACTCCAGGGCTGCACAGAACATTTTCCTCACCCTAAAATGCCCCCTGTGCATCCTTTTTGTAGCTAACCACTTCCACTACCATAATATCCCTGAGCTTTAAATATAATTTGCACTCTTCAGTCCCTTTTATATGTTTATGGTTATTTTATTGGAAAATTACAGGGGAAGCTCAAATGGGATATGTGAACCAAATGGCATCTATCCATTGATTCTATTTTGAACAAGTATTTAACAAGCTCTTCATATTACCATACATTTTGATGAGTATAAAATATATACAGAAGAATACTTTCTTATTAAAAGTTATGCTTATTTCAGATAGCATATTTAAGGTTTCAACTATTTTATTTCTTCCTAATTGACACTCTAAGATTTAGTTGAAAAATAAGATTTATTTACTTATTTATTTCAGGGCGGAGCTGGCCTAGTCTGCTTTTTGCTCAGGGTGCTTCCTGCAGGTGCTGCTTCCCTGGCTGCCCCGAGGAACTGCTGAGCCTGGAGGTGTCTCCGAGCCCCAGCAGGGCCAGATTTAATGAGGCTCTGCCCGAGGCCACACATTTTGCATTCATTGTCTCATTTGACTAATTCTTTTTCCCATTCCCCCACCACACCTCTCCTTTGGCAACCATCAGCTTGTTCTTTATATCTATGGATCTATTTCTGTTTTGTTTTATTTACTTATTTGGTGGTTTTATTAGGTTCAACATATAAGTGAAATCATATGATTTTTGTCTTTCTCTGTCTGACTTATTTCACTTCCTATAATACTTTCTAGGTTCAGCCATGTTGCAAATATATATATATATGGAATATATGCATGTAGAATATATATATATATATGTAGAATATATATATATATATGTAGAATATATATATATCTTATTTACCCACTCATCTGCTGATGAACACCTAGGTTGCTTTCATGTCTTGGCTATTGTAAGTAATACTGCAATGAACATAGAAGCGCAAATGTATTTTTCAATCAGTGTTTTTATTTTCTTTACATAAATACCCAGAAGCAGAATTGCTGGGTTGAATGGCAGCTTTATTGGGGTTTGAGGAGTCTTCATACCATTTTCCGCCGTGTCTGCACCCACTTGCAACCCCACCGACAGTGCTCGAGGGCTCCCTTTCCTCCACGCCCTCACCCACCTTAGTTATTTGTTGATTCTTTGAGAATAGCCATTCTGACAGGTGTGAGGTGGTATCTCATTGTGGCTTTAATTTGCATTTTCCTGATGATTAGTGATGTTGAACATCTTTTCATAAGTCTGTTGGTCATCTGTATGTCCTCTTTGAAAAACTGTCTATCCAGATCCTCTGTGCATGTTTAAATTTGATTGTTTTTTGGTATGAAGTCATATGAGGTCCTTATATTTTTAAAATATTAACCCCTTATTACATTAATCATTTGTGAATATCTTCTCCATGCAGTAGGTAGTCTGTTTTGTTTTGTTGATGGTTTCCTTCTCTGTGCAAAACTTTTTAGTTTGATGTAGTCCCATTTGTTTATTTTTTCCTTTGTCTCCCTTGCTCAAGGAGACATATCCGAAAAGATATTGCTAAGAGCAATGTCAAAGAGTTTACTGCCTAAGTTTTTTTCTAGGAATTTTACGGTTTCAGGTCAGAGGCTTTATTTTAAAAAATCTATTGGAATCACAAAAATGCTTAATGTCGTACCAATAAGGATTATTAAAGAAGAAAATAAGATGGCCTTCATGAACTATACTTGCTCTTGGTAATGTTAACAATGTATCCAGTTCAATGGTTTAAAACAACTCTATACTAAATTTAGCAATTTAAAAAGATTCAACCCTGTAGTTTAAATATATATATATATATATATTTTTTTTTCTTCATTGTCATATTTATTTTAGAGTTTAAAAGTATCAAACCAATAACCCTTGCTTTTTAAGTTTTGCTTATTTTATACACGTAAGAAAGCTCAGGAAACTACTTTGCTCTCTAGCAAATTGATATCTCAGGTCAAATATGCATGTGCATGTGTGTGTTTATTGGGGAAGGGGGTTGAGGTTCATCTTTGAACAATTCATAATTTTATATTTCTATCTTCTTTCTCTTTGATACCATATAACTCAGTCTACTTACATTTCAAATAATATTGAAGAAAATGTATTCAGAGAATTCCTAAATAAAGTACAATTATCTTTAAAAGAGAAAAACAGAGTTAGATTAGTATTTCCATTATAATTATTTCCTGTTGTGGAAAATGGCAGTTGGGTGAATTTAGAAAACTAATGAATTAAAAAAAAAAATCTGTAGTCCCATTTCATTATTTTAAGAGAATTCTTTCCCAGCCTGTGTGGCTCAGTGGTTGAGCGTCAGCCCATTAACCAAGAGGTCCCTGGCTCGATTCCTGGTCAGGGCACAAGCCTGGGTTTCGGGCTCAGTCCCCAGCAGGGGGCGTGCAGGAGGCAGCTGGTTGCTGACTATCTCTCATCATTGATATTTCTATCTCACCCTCCCAATCCTTCTCTCTGAAATCAATAAAAACATATTTTTTTAAAAAAGAATTCTTGAATTAGCAAATCTCCTACTATAAGAATTTCAGAGACCTTTTCACTAATTTGCATCCCTCAAATCAACTCAGAAAAAATATGGCTATTTTGCTTAGCCTGCAACTCTGTGGGCAAAATGATACACCTGCTTTAAGCTCGATGATCAGATGATACTGATCTCAGAAACATTTTTGGAAAGACTGCTGCCTTGACAAAAAATTTCTCAACTAAATGTATACAATACATTTGGAACAATTCCTAGAGTAGGAAAAAATACAGAAGCACATGTAATCTTTGCTAAATAGAATGTAAGGCCACAAGGGGTGAGGATGATAATTTTTTTTATAAGCCTTGTAAAACCTTCCTTTGATTTTAACCCCGGGGCCTGAGAGTTAGAGGAGACCATAGAGGTCATCTAGATATCAGCTTTGTAATTCAATCCTGTGTTTACAGTTTAATGTCTCTTGTATTTCCCTTATCTCCTAACTAAACATAATTGTAGTGAATGCTAATAGCATGTGATCTCTTTGGGAAACTAGTCAAAAGAATGATTAATTATTTGAGAGAAAGGTTAGGTGATAACTGAAATGGAAAAAGTGTTTTTTTAATTCACCATTCAAAAACACATTTGACATTTTGTTGTAAACTATGTTTCTAGCAGCTGTTAGGGTGATTGTTTTGCCAGTGTTTAATTGCAGATGTTGGCAGCTGGAAATTAGGAGCAAGTAGTAGTTTCTTCAGGGGATAGAATGAAGTGTGTGAAAACATGAGATTACCTCATGCTTTTTCAATCTTCTGTGAAGAGCAGAGTTTTAAAATCTCTACTAATTATTATAAAGGTCTAATAACATAACCATTAGATAGCTTTAAGCCTCTACTACTTATAAAAAGCCTGTCATTTTTCATAAGTAAATTAGATGACAAAGAGGTCTCCATGGTCAGAGCAAAGAAAGAAAAATAAGAGTTTATTTGAATAATTAAATAAAGGAGGAGTTTATTGAATTATTCAGATAATTGCCTCAATTCTGCCACTTAGCCTTGCCTGTGAAGACCTGACAAAATGCCCTTTCTCCTACATTTAGTCTCCAGAGCAACCTAACAGGATGCTGACAAACATTAGTTTTGAATTAGAAAACAGTCTCAGGTAGTGACAGCAATTTCAAGATGAATGTGTTCCCTCCTGAGAACAGATTGCAGGAATGAAGAAGGCGTGCTTAGAACTTTTCCTTTAAGTCTTATAGAATGCTGGTCATTGTCTTGCAAAAGTGTTTTCCAGTCCGCTCTTCTAGCCACAGATTACTTCCTTCTGCAATTAGGAATAAAGAGTGTCCACTCCTGGGGCTACTGTTTATATTGTGTGGTGCACTCTGCTAGTCGCTTACACCGAGTCCCTGGGGTAACGGATGAAAGCAATAAAGAGGGGAATTTAAAACTTATCCAAACTTTTGCTCTGTGAAAGGCCTTGTTAAGAGAATGAGAAGACAAGCTACAGGCTGGAAGAACATTTGCAAATTACCTACCTGCCACAGAGCTTGTACCCAGAATATAAAGGACTCCACAAATTAAACAAAATAGAAAATAAATAACCCAACTCAAAAAATGGGCAAAAACTTGAACAGATGCTTCACCAAAGATATGAGTGGCAAATAAGAGCATGAAAAGATGTTCAACATCATTAGCCTTGAGGGAAATGCAATTTGAAAACATAATGAGATACCACTGTGCACCCTTGAGAATGGCTAAATTTTAAAATACCTGACAATGTACTGGCAAAAACGCAAAGCTGTTGTAAATCTCATACATTGCTAGTGGGTATGCAAAAAGGGGCCGCCACTCTGGGAAACAGGCAGCATTTTATATGTAAGTGTACACTTAGCCATATGACTCAGCGATCTCACTCCTATGTATTTACCTAGAAAAATTTTAAAATGGCTTGTTCATGCAAAGCCCATATATGAGTATTTTTATGGCAGCTCTGTTCATAATTTCCTAAAACGGAAGCAGCCATATGTCTTTCAGCAGGTGAGTGGATAAAAAGATTTTACTTCATTCATATAATGATTCCATACTCCTCAGCAATATAAAAGAATGAGCGATTGATACACACAAAACATGGATGAATCTCAAAAGCTTTATACTGAGTTTTAAAAGCCAGTTTCCCAAGGAAATATCCTGACTGAGTTTATTTATATGACATTCTAGAAAAAGGAAAAACCACAGGAATGGGAATAGATCAGTCTACTGGAGCAAGGAGTGGGGGCAGTTTGACAGTTCTGTGTCCTGATTGTGGTGGTGGCCACATCAATCTATGTGTTAAAATTAACATAGTCGTACACCAAAAATATTCATTTTAATGCATGTTAAATATTTAAAAAAAGTTTAAATATTTGCTTTGAAAAGTACTCAAATTATGATATAATAATCTGCCTTTTTAAGTTTTACCTGTTCTTTCACTTTTTGCTGCAAATTATTCATTGATATTTTTAAATGAGTAACTATTCATTCTACAGAGAGCTTTGGGGGGGGAATATTGATGTTTCTTATAATCAGTCAAGGCTCCTTGTTCTTTACATATAAGTATTTGATATAATGCACCTTTTATAGAATCTCACCTCAGGATACTACCAGACCCTCATCTGAGGAAAATCAGGAGGCAGGTTCTGAGACGTTACCAGTTCTGGGAAATGGAAACGGGTGAAAATCCTGGGGTCTACCATGCTATAGTTAGTAGGTGAAATTTGAGAGTGTGGGGCTTCTGCCTCCTAAGTTTTTCCATGATAAGTCCAGAGTAACTTCCACCTTAGAGACGGGAAAGGCCTGTCAATCAGGACCCCATCTCTGAGAGGCACTGAGTAGTGATCCTGGTCATTGAATGAAGCTCTAACTCCCTCTGTGGTGGCCACAGTGTCACCAGGAGGGAAGATCCATCCTCCCACTAAGCCTGGGCTCTGTCCCACATTTACATAGTAATAACTGAAGGCTTGGGCATCCTTTGCTTTGATTTTCTGTGTATTGTCCAAAGCTACACTGCATACATTCTGCTGCTCCTATGCCATCCCTTTTATCTCCCTTCCCAATTGAAGTTCCAAGTTTCTGATGACTCTCAAAAAGGACAGGCATGAGTCTGAAACTGGGCATCAGATTTGACCAGAAACCCCATTTATAGAATTCTAGTCCCTCTAGTTCAGTCCCCAGACCTCAGGTGTGGTGTGAGGGTAAAAAGTCACCATTAGCCACAACAAAGGCCACGGCTTCTTCCTTGGGGAGCAGCATCAAATTTGAAGGGGGACTCATCTCGTTAGTGTCCAGCAGCTGTCTGCAGGCTTGACCACTAATGAGAGTAGAAGTGAACAGCTCTTTATTTGGAAATGCAAGAGTATTCTGGAATGATTTCCCCAAGAGAACTGGTGCTCACTGCATAATGAGCTCTTAATATTTTTCACTTTTTGTATTTTCAACGTGTCTAGTTGTAAGAAGTTGAAAAGATTAATAAGAGGTTGTTTTTGAACACTCTCCAGAGGAAAGGTGAGATATTGGTAAATAGATAGACCACTTATAAATTACCCACCAAGATTTCTGCCTGAGAGATTATGAGATCAAACAGAAAGGAAGAGATGAGCAAGTTTAAACAAAATTATTCCAAGACCCAGGTGAGAGGTTAACACTGCACTTCTCTGCATGGAGAGAATACCTGTGTCCTGAAGCAGGTATGACTGAATGCTCAGCCTCTTACCCAGTGTCTCCCCTTGACTCTGGTCCTCAAAGTGCAGCCATGGGGCCACATATCATGCTAAGTGATTTCCTCTAGTTTATCCATAAGCTGGTCCTTTATATATTGTATATTTTACAATGTACCAGTGTCTATAGTTTTGGCATAAAATAACTTACTAGTTATGATATTTAATTTTAAATTGATAAAATAATGCCTTCTTTCAAAAGCAAAACCAATTTTCTGATTAAATTTATGGGGAACTTGTTGATGAGTGACAGTTTAGATAGAGTGTTCCGTGGGTTATTTTGCTGCAACAACAAAAAAAAAGTATAATTTAAAGAAAAAAATGCAAGCACCTTCACATACTCAAAAGCTTTCTCTTAAATTCTTCTTAAAATAGTCACTGATTGACATCAGAGTGAATGAGATTTCTTAATACACAGTCCTTTTATTCTATGTCCCTGTTTTCAAATGAGAAGGAAAAGGCCTATTTTTTTTTTTTTTTTTTTAATTACATCCAGGGAGCTGCTCTAGAACCACTTGCTCGGAGACACAATATCACAACACTGGCTTTTTCAGGCACCAAAGCCATGCCCTTCTGACAATCCATCTACTATTTCTTCTGTTCCATTGATTTTTGTTCTCACAAATTTAACAAACTGTTTGAATCACTGTAACTCTATAATGTGCTTTCAAACTAGTAATCAACACTCACTTTATATTTTAAAAATAACTTCAGCTATTCTCACTGTTCTTCCTGTTTTAATAGAATCGTTATATCTATACCTCCTTTCATCCCACCAACAAAACTATGAATTTACTTAGAACTATATTCGTCTATAATAAAGTTACACACTCCGCCTTCCCTGTGGACAGGGACCATAACTTGCCCTTGTACCTCTCACACTTAACACAAGGCTGAGAACAGAGTCAATAGCAGAACTTACTTGCTATGCATCTAGTAACGTTTGCTACCTGTTTGTTGAGTGAATATATAACTTATCACACTTCTCCTATGTGCAAGAGAAAAAATGTAGTTTTAATCAGTCTTATGACTGTATCTGATGTCTACCTGTGGGTCTGGAAAGTTTCTTGTTCTCTGCTGCCTTTCGCACCTTACCAAGAGCTCTCCTCCAATGCTGGCCTCTGCTGGGAACTTTGTATCTAACCTCTTTCCTCTAGAGCAGCAATTTTCAACTGGGATGCCACAAAAAATTTTTAAATATGCAGTACCTGACTATTTTTCCCTTAGATTGTCAAATTTAAAAAAATGATAACAGCCAACACAACAATAGCTGTCCGGTGTAAATGAATCAAGATGATACCTGTTTTTTTGGTCAGATCGTCAAAAAACAATTTTTTTTGGTGTGCTGCAGAATTTTAGCAATTAGGTTATGTGTGCCATGAGATGGAAAAGGTTGAAAATCGTTGCTCTAGAGTGTTCCAGTTCAAGACGAGGCAACTTCTGAACTGCGTCCAGAACAATTTACTGGTTCATAAAACTTCACCTTCTCCACCTGCACCACACCATCAATCAGCCAGACACTTCTGTTTTATTTTTTTAAATTAATTCAAGTTCATATCAACTAATGGAAGCAATGCTTCCCTTAAAATGTAAAAAAAGAAATAAAATTAAGTTCAACGCGAAGATAGAACAATTGCCAAATAAAATAATTATGAAATGGAAAACACCTCTGGATTATTCAGTAAAAAATAACCATCCTTTATTGAGAACTTGCAATGTGCCAGATTCTGTGCTAACCACTTTACTTAGAATATTTGGTTTAATCACCACAGCACTATGAGGTAGATGTCATTTTGATTCCTAAGTTCCAGATGAGGGCACTAAAGCTTGAAGAAATTAAATGAATCTGCAAAGAACAGCATCATAAACTGGCATATTTACCCAGGTGATTTTTGACTCCAAGAACAGAGCCCTTAAGCGTGATGCTATAACCTCCCTCCCCCCAAAATTTACGTGCACAAGTCAACATCTTACACCAAGACTGGGGATATCTTTAAAGTAGAGCCACAGTCACAGCTACAGTTCAGGGTACTTCATTCATACAATTTGCTCCTGGTATCTACAACGGAAACAATGGCTGATAGAAGCAAACTCAGGCTCCAGAGGGAGTTAGCCCTAGATATTCTAGTGGTGATATTTAACGATAATTTGACTAAATGCAGTTGGCAAAAGGTGAGAAAAATTGAGAATGTAAAATGAAGAAAATGCAGATATATCTCTAAGGCAACTAGCTTTATATAGAGTACATAATAAGGACTTGGGGGCATTAAGGAAAAAAATTGCCAGTTGTCACAAACCCAAACTAGCTGGCAAGCAGGGCGGCCTCTGTGCCGGTGGGGGTGTAGCATGTCTTAGCTGCTGTATTTGCAAATGTGTCCTCATCCGCCCAGTGCATCCACAGGAGCTTCCCCTACTGCCCATTTATACTTAAATACCTAAAGTGCATTTTAAGGTCTTGTATCAGATTTGTCCTCTTGAAAAGCTATTAAGCCAGTTACCCTGCAGCCCAGAGGGCCCTTCTTCAAGTAAAACTGATTGTACCACACCACTGTCATTAGAACAGCCCTGCACGCTGCCTGCATAATTCCTGTGAAAGGTCACCCATGCTTCAACTACAAAGGCCTTTTTTATTTTATTAGGAAAAGGAGGAAAATGGTAAATCAGCTATTTTCAATTTTTCCAGAACAAAAACTGACAAAAGCCCAGACACGTTTTTTCCCTTCTCTCCAATACTTGTAATAACTGCATTTGATTGCAACCTTGGAGTAAATGTTGTTTTGATATGTTATGACCTAAGCAGAAATCCATTTTAATTTCCATCCCTGTATCTAGATAGTGATGCCATTCTTCAGCTATCCCACCTGTAAGTGTGGAATTTTCTAGTCTTTAATGGCATAAAGCAGAATAGGGGTGCTATGTGAGGGCCAATTATTTTATGATAAGCCCATCCATGCTGCAGTGGAGTAGGAAGTAAACTCCCTTCAAGGTGTCACCGGGGAACCAGAGTGAGAAATATTTGATCTGTGTGGCGTAGCTCAAAGCAAGTGTCCTACAGCCAACCTTGAGGCTGCTGGTGATGGATTCACACAAGGCAGGATGTAACAGATCGCAAGCCGTATCAGAGGAGTACATTAACAGGTGACCAGATTATCAATTTTGTCTTCATAAAAACCTAGGTTCTCCCAACGCAGCTACCTGTAAGTATTCATCTTTTAAAATCACTCCCCACTCTCCCCTTGAGCTTACCCTCAATAAACAGTATATTCAGAGGACGAGCAAGGGCTCCTTTAAGAGGAAAAAAGTAAGAATTAAATGAAGTTTCCGTAAAACTGCCTTTTTTGTAAAAAAAAAAAAAAAAAAGATTTTTCAAATAGTTCATGGATGAAATGCGATTTGATAAATACTATTTCTTCTGATTCCCTTTAAAAGACAACTTTTTCTAAGAGTTTCCTCAATTTTTCTATTATTTCTGCATTAAAAACAGTTTTTTCAAAGAGGAGACGAAGGACTAGAAAGCTCCAGAATTGTGAGGAAAAAGACTTTGAAGGACACGATTCTTACTAATGCCTCTTTTAATTCAAAATAAATAAGAGCATAAAAATGTGTATTTCAGTATTTAAGCATCTTGTCCATCGTGGTTAAGATGAAACTGTTCTGTAAATAACTCAGGGGTAAAGTTACCGGAATCACAGATAATTTTAGCCTCTTGAGGGGGGAATGGGTCAGCAAGCTGCAGGGCAACCTGGCCATTTGGTGGCTGAGAGTGGGGTGAAGGGGATGGGGGGTGAAAGAATCACACTAATCAGCCCTGAAAGCTTAATTTAGTAGCTAAATATTGTTGGAATTTTACATCTGGATTCTTGAATTTAATTGGCCCTGCGATAAAGACCATTATAAAGATGCCAAAATCTGGGCACAAAAATATTCAATGACTTACCTAAGACCTAGTTCAAATCCCCACAGATCTTTCACCTCACTCACGGGGCCACTGTCCCACTATTCTCCTCTCATGTTCGTGTTTCTGAAAAAATCTGAAGTTTTCACACTTGGGTCACCTGAACCTTAGTGTACTCCTAGGTATTGCTCAGTATTTAAAAAGTAAGTTTTTCCATTCCTTCCATCATCACTTAAAAGGAGTTAGGCATTGTGCTAGACAAGAGAGGAAAAAGGGCAGCTTGCGGTGCCACCTGAGGGGGCAGGAGGCATGACCTGCAGAGTTGAAGCCTCAAGCACCTGATGGAGTATTGAGGGGGGAAGGGACATCGTCATCCACGAGACAGGGGTGACATCAACAGGGCATGTGTTCTTTAAAGACTGAATTACAGTTTTTTCCCCCCTAAACTATGATACTCTGCAAATGCTCATAAATATCAATACAATGGAGAAGCTTAAAATATTAGCTAGAATATGAAAATAAAAATAATGAATTCAGGCCCTGGCTGGTTTGCTCAGTGGTTAGAGCACCAGTCCATGGACCAAAGGGCCCGGCCTGGGTTCGGTTCCGGCCAAGGGCACATTCCTCGGTTGCAGGCTTGGCCCCGGTGGGGACACAAACGGGAGGCAAGCACTCGATGTGTCTCTCTCACATTGATGTTTCTTTCCGCCTCTCTCTCCTTTCCACTCTCTCTGGAAAAGCAATGGAAAATATATATACACATATATCTCCTCAGGTGAGGATTAATAATAATAATAATAATGAATTCAGTAGGCATCCAATAAATATTAGAAGAATGAATGGATAAATAAGTGGTGTTTGGGAGAGGTTGAAATAGAAATAACATTTAAATAATAAAAGATAAATAATATCTAAATCTAAATATTCAACTGTTCTCTTACAAAAAAAAACAAAAAAAAACGAGGTTGGTAATGGCCTGAACTTGCTCCTTCGTCCTCGTGGCCTTCCTGAGCCAGCCCATCTTGCTTCCTCAGCAGGTCAAGTGAACACTAAGACTTGAAGGGAGCAACCCCAGCACTTGCTTCGGGGACAGCCAGGAGTGCCCGGTGTGTTATATTTAGGAGGTCAGCTACCAGCCACTCCTCTCGCACTGGCCCGGGGTGGGGCTCTGTGCCATGCCCCTTCTAACTTCCACCCCATCAATATCCTCAAGGGGGGATCCAAATTTTGTGATCCATCGAGCTTAGATAATTTGCAGGGAAGTGATTTTTAACAAATTCAAAATTACAAATACAGCCTTAGCCACAGAGCCTTGGGAAGAGCCCATGCCAGTGAAGAGCCAGGCACGCTTGAGGGACAGTCACTTTGTGGATGACCCCGTGTGTACTCTGCTTTTTGTGACTGGAGCCCTCTCTTCACCCTTCTGAAGTAGCCAACTCCTTCCCTGTCTTCACAGGCTACTGAAATGTTCAGATCTTGACACCTGCCACCCGACAAGCGGCACAGTCACTCCAGGGCTGATGCAGGTTTTGTAACTGAGGCCATTTCTTTAGTTGCCCTGTAACAATTCGCGTGTCTTTGAAGCCTCGCTAGGCTGTGGGCTCTGCCAAGGGAGAGCTCGGCCCTATTAGTCTTCATGTCCGCATCACAGGGCTCCCGATAAAAAGTTGATTGCATAATTGGATAAATTATGATTTGTTACACTAATTGCCCATGCTTAAATGACAAAGTACTGTTATATTTATATAAACTTACAATTTTTTTTACCTGATTGTTGCCATTGATTAAAGAGCAGAGCCTGAACAGCAGATTAATTTTCTCACATTTCTTTCATATTCCAAAAAGAGAGTTGATTTTAAGAAAGTCTGGAAAGTCTCAAAAACTGAGATATACCAGCAGGCAAAAATGCTGCATACCTCTCCCAGGAGCCCAGCAGAGGCACTCCTTTCAGGGTCCTGATTGTCATTTTCAAACGGAAAATTCTGGTTTGGAGTTTTGCAAGCAAAAGAATTACAGGTTAGATTTGGAAATATAACCAATAAAATCTTCAATTAACAAAATATATTGTGCAAGTAACAATGGAATGTTAAATATACCACTTAGTGAATGCACCATAATGAAGTTCATAAAAAAAAAAAAAAAATCATTTTGATTTATTTGCTGTATTGTGACTTGGATTGACACCGAAGGAGAATAAAAAGAAATTGGAATAAACCTGAAGTTTTGTTTCTCTGATTTTTTTTTGGTTTGTTTGTTTGTTTTTGTAGCAAAGTCTCTAAGGGCAACTCAATGGAAAAAAAAAAGCAAACACACTAGCTATTTGTTATTTTATAAATTCACAATAAAAAAACATAAACACAGACCTACATTAAAGCAATAAAATATATGAAAAGCCAGTTTTTTTAAAAAAAAACAATATTTTGTGTACCTTTTTTCCCCCATATCCTCCCCAAGAGATATTTTCTGTTTCTGAGATTCATGCCTTTATTTCAGTCATACATAGCTTATAAGGGTCATGTAAGATTTGTTTTTTACAATATCTAAATATTATGAGCTCTAGCTATTATAACAATAAGACAGATAAATAATACAGATTACTAAATTATAAACTAATTAAGAACTAAAGCATTATATTTAATAGATCTATATAGATAGTGACTATTAAAATAATACAGATAATAAAACATGGTTTTTGTTTCTGACTTGGTTTCAATCAGAGCTTCATGTTAAAGGTCAAGTCTACCTTTTTCATGAATTCATCAGCAAATATTTGCACATGGACAAGTTATAGGACTGGTGACCTTGTCATGTTCCTTTTTTCTTTCCTCTTCTATGTACAATTCTCATATGACAAAGGGCAGAGAAGTCAAATAACTACCAACAGCAGGTAGGTTTATGACTATTATCTCATACACAGGACCTTTCCTAAGTTAAAAAGAACTTAAACTATTGAAATTCTGTATGAGCTGAAGTCACTTACCTCATGAACTTGTTTTCAAAGTGATATGGATTTCCAAAAATTAGTTTTCTTCAACTTTTGCTTCCCCATCCACTTCTATTTCCCTATCAGCAAACAAGATAAAAAGAAAGGGTACAGAGAATAGAAAAAGTTGATCTTTTCATTTGCATAAAATATATCCTCACACTGGGCTTGTTTGACAGAAAGAATGCTATTTTAAATTATAAAATAATTGCACAATGAAAAGGAAATAACTGTTGGCATTATTCTGGTTTCATTAAATAAGAGAATTATGCAGTCATCAATGGAATGATCAGTTTCTCACAATATAATCACCATACCTGGAGGAAAAGCAAAATTCTAAAAACTATCATGTAATTACATTACATTTCACAAATGTTTTCTGTATTTATACTTTGAAAATTTTGTTTAAAATATATTCTTACTCCCCTGTCTGCATACGAAGATCTGCTGTCCTACATGCTTTGAACTGTAGAAGCTACAATGTTAATTATAAGTTCTAGCACCTTTGTTTATCCCTGTAGCCAAATTATGGTTAAAAAAAAACAGCTCAAAATTTCATAGGTATGCTTATTTTGTTGACCTTTACTATATTTCAAGAAATTTGGATAATTTATCTTTATTTGCAAGCTAAATTCACTCTAAGGCTTTCATGGGGAAAAGATGAAATTAAAAATACAAAATTCCAAATTATCAAATAGAGATGTAGTGTGCTTTAGCCATGTAAATATTTTCTTTTGAGAAAAAAATTAAAGGAAGAGGAGGGGAAGGAAAAAGGAAGGGGGGAGAAAGGAAAAGGGGAGTGAGGAAATGGAGGGAAAAGGAAGGAGAAAGACGGCACTTTGTCAAGCCACTTTCAAGCTGGCTCACCTGGTTTGCTTCTTTTACACAAAAGAATTCTATATATTTTTAATTTGAAAATAAACTTTAATATGCAATAATTATCAAGATTGTATCGTGGAACTTTAGGAAGATAGTAGAACTTGTAAAGAAAAAAGAAATTGAGCTCCAATGGTTTCTTCATTCAATACTCAAATGAGCAAAAACTAAGTGCTGCTCGGCTGGGTGGATTTTCCACTCCCCATTAGTTTGCATCAACAGTAATGTCCTTAGAGTTCCAAATCTTGTTTCCATTTGTTTGTGCCTCCCAGGTGTGATGTTAACACACCCAGTAAACTTAGCACGTGCAAATCATAAGAAAAGGCACAGCTCACAGCCTCCTGAAGTCTCTATTACTGGGGTTTCAAGTGGCCAAGCAATAGAAAATAAATGAACCCCAGAGCCTAGGAGAGATTATTTAAATGATGAAGGAACTGCAAATGGTTGTCAGCTCTGATGATGAAAGAATGGATGTGGGCACAATTTCTAGATGTGTAAGAAAGGGGAGTGTGAACTAGAGTTGAGAATTATACTACTCAGTAGGAGGTCGATGCAATTACACTCAATGAGGAAACACAATGTCTATGTAGAAAATCATGATGAGCCAAAATGTGCAGTGAACTCTGCAGGACAAGCTGAGCATATTAGTTCATTGTCATTTCATTTCCTCATTTCTAGAGAAGGCATTGACTGTTCAGTGAAATAAAGATGGGGTGGGGAAGTAAGATAAAAAATAAAGACCAAGAAGGGATGGTGGGAAGGAGGAAGGGAAGAAAGGAAGAAACTCTGAGGTCAGTTTAATAAAGACTGAAAGCTCTTATTAGGATTTGTTAGGCAAAAAAATTACATTTTAAATAAAGAGTTTCTATATGAATTGCTGATATAATGAAATAAATTTGTATTTTGCATCAATGAAAAATTGTGTATTCATGTCACAACTTTATTTAAAAATCTATATACTTATAAGCATGTGTTGAATGAGTGTGCCCAAAGAACATACTGTAAGTCCTTGAATATATGCACTCCCTTTTTGTAAACTGAAAATTCTTTGTTTACAGGATAAGCACTTTGTGCAGAAGTAATGCTAAATAAAGTTTTAGTTTCAGTGAATAATTTTAATCTGATCATTTAAAAGTTTGGCTAAAGTCTTTAACTAGAGTACAAGATGAAAACTGACTCTAATTTATGGGATATGATGGATGCAACATTTCTTGAGCACAGAATTGTTATAACAAAACAGGGGATTATTTCTACTAAAATATTACTTGAATTCGTGCTAGAGTTGAATTTGGTTTTATGCCTAAAATGTACAGCTCCAACTATAAACTCAAATCAAATATCAGTTAAATACACAACAAAACTACAATTTATTCATTCAACATTTATTGATTGACTATACCGATGCTCTAAGCCCCTGAACCCCTGCCCTCATGGAATTCAAATGTATTCCAGTGAGAGGAGACAGATGACAAACAATCATTGTAATAAGTAAGGAAACTACCCAGGATGCTGGAGGTAAGAAGTACCATGGAAAAGTAATAGAGCAGGACAACCAAAATTGTAATTGTTAGGAATGAGGTAAGGGGGGAGAGATATTTAATTTACATTTTAAAAACAATAGTGATAAGAAGTGGTCCAAGTACTGAACTATTTTGAAGGCCAAGCAAATAGGGTTTCCTGATAAATCGGGTGCCCATCTTCTAAAAGAGAGCCCTAAGTCAAGGATGGCCCCAAGGTCTCTGACTGAGCAACTGACAGGTAGAGTTGTTGTCAACTGGAGCAAGGAAGATGGCTAGTAACTCTCTAGGCACCAAATTTAATGAGCTTTTCCTAGTTGTGATCTGTTAAGTACCACAATTTTTCTTAAAATCTCCCCCACCTCCAGTTGTGGTGACACTAGTTTCCTGAGGCTCTTGCTTCTGTCCCTGGCTGCTCCATCTGTCTCCATCACAGACACTTCTTCCTCTACTGGCTCTTACAGATCCATGTACCTGCAAGTCTCTTTCTTCTGCCTGTTCTCCTATTCTACACTCTTTCCAGGAAAATCACATCAACCACCATCCTTCTACCATCAATCTTTGATATATGTCTCAGTCGTTTGTTCTATAAACACTTCTCTGACAAGGGCATCTCCGAATTGTTTCACAATCCCACCCAAAATATCTAATTGTAGTTCTAGCAACTTAGTGACTTAAATGATCAGACCCTCTCTTTCCCTTCTTTCTCAGTCTTTGGCATCAAAAATGTAGAAAGTATAAAGCACATCAAAATACTGTGATGAGTGAAATGAATAACAGAAGCCTCTATAAATGAAGGGGGAAGTAATTGTTGTCCCTATGATAGTGGGCAAGTCAACCAAATCATATTAGTCAGCTACATGTCCTGTTAAACTAAATAAAAATCAATGAAGCTGGAAACTTTCCCATAACTTTCCAAGACCAATTAAAAGTTGGCACAAAGTGAATAATGCTGACAATTTGTATTTAGAGATAAATACTATTTAGGTTTATTTCCTGGCGTTAAAAAAATCCAGTGCAGGCCATACGGTTTTGCCCATCTTTGATCTTGCAATTCACTATTTACAAACTCCCTTAAGATATAAGAATGGCTTTTCATATGCCCTTGCCTACTGAACAAATCTTTTTCTCTCTAGGTAGAATTTATCACTTTCTTATCTGGACTGCAAAATGCACTTTAAATTGCCTGGGCTACAGAATGCATCATTGTATTAAAATCATTGGCCAACCTGTCCTTTTCTGCTGGGGACCATGAGCTTCTCAGAAAGCAGAAAACGCTTGTGCTCCAGTGCTTCTAAAACATCAGACAGATTCTATGGACAAACATTTTAGGGCTAAACAAGTAAACTATTTTTAATCCTTCTATCTCTTCATGTATAGCATATCGTAATGCTTAAACACATAGGGCAGTAAGTAGTCTATAAAATCAAAACAAAGATTTGGTTACCTTCTATTAGCCCAAAATATACGTGGAAAAACCAAAAGTAATTCATATGCACAGACTGGGCAAGTTCAGGAAATAGACACATCTAGGTAAATCTAGTGATGAAAATTAAAATGGGTAGCATATCTAAAATTATGCACTCATGTTTACATGAGTCAACCAAGATAATCTATGAACTGGTAAATCCATTGTATTGATCAAGTGTTCAGTACTATAAAGAATATTACTAAATCTCACAAACTCTCAGTGTGTATGTACATGTGTGTAATAATTAAGTGTGACAATAAAACTTTTAATTTTACTTTAAATTATACACTTTGTTAAAGAGGAATTATTGACATTTTTAATCTCTATTCTAGAAAATGCCTGAAAAATAAATTTCACTCAGTTATCCCAAGTAATAATGAGCATTCAATGAGTGAATCGACTGAATGAATATGCTTATGTAAAACATGATTTTATAGAGTGCTGGGTTTAATTTATTTTTATCAATTAGTAACTTGTGAATTTGCCAAAACAGAACTCTAAAATGCATTTTCATCAGGTAGGTTTATCTAAATATATCTTCCCTTAAAGATTTATCAGTACAAAAATTAAACCATATTGTTTATAATAGGATTACATAGGTGATGGAGTCGAAGGAAAAGTTAACAAACGATTATCCCTGGGGGAAAGGAGTGGGCTGTGGGTAAGGAAGAGGTATAGAGAGCCTTTTGGATTGCAGCAATATCTCATTTACTGATAGTGGTCAGATGGATATTAATTTTATAATTTGTTGAATTGTACATACATTCCATGCATGATACATGTGTCTTATTTTATAATTTTTTTAAAAGGAAAAACAGCTGTTTGCAGTGTCTATATTTATTCCCTAGGGCTGCTGTAACAAACTGCCACAAACTGGATGGCTTAAAACAATAGGAATTCATCTCTCACAACTCTGGAGGCTAGAAGTCTAAAATAAAGGTGTCAGTGAGGCCATGCTTCCTCTGAGGCCTCTAGGGAAAATCTGTCCCATGCCTTCCCTCAGTTTCTGTTGTTGACCACAGTACAAGACATTAATTACTTTCATAAATGCATCACCCCAATTTCTGTCTCATGGCATTCTCCCTGTACGACTTTTTGTGAGGTTCTTCTCTTCTTATAAGTACACCAGTCATATTGTATTAGAGCTCACCCCAATCCAGTGGCCTCATCTTAGTTTGATAACATCTGCAAAGACTCTGTTTCCCAATAAGGTCACATGCACAAGTCCCAGGCGCTAGGACACCAACATACCTTACATGGGGAGGCACGGACATAATTCAACCCATAGCATCTATCTCAGAAACCTAGTTAGTGACCATAAGAAAGAAGAGTTAGAATGATTATTATTATTTGACTTACATGCAGGCTATTTTTTATATATTCATGTATTTATTCTTTCAGTAACTTGGACAGTGTGAATGGTAAAGAATGGATAGCATGCATGGGAATGTGTGTGAAAGAGAAAAACAGAGACAAAAATTAAACTATCAGAAATTAAGTCTATCATAAGTCAGACCTGAGATAAATTCGGCCACATCCATCTATGGCAGTAAAATGTGCCATAAATGAGAGTCACATAATGAACCGAGACAACGAGGGTTGTGGCAGAAGCCGGCCTCCTTGTTGTTTCAGCAGCTGCTTTTCCACTCTCTGGATTCTTAGCATGCTTGTCTTGCTTTTTGTTGCTTCTGCAATCATTGGTTCTCAAACTTCCAATTAAAAGTTAAGTATAAGTTTCTGTTTATTTTGCAGCATTATTCTTAAATATTTATGAAGAATCTTAAGTCTGACTCGCTTTGAGGAAATATAGAGAAATTAATAATTGATGTGGCTGCTTTGCAGAAAATTAAAGGTTGAAAGCACATGTTAAAAATTAAATCATCTATGGCTAAGACAGCAGATGTTATTTATTTAAAGTCTTGCAAAAAATGTACAATTAGGCCCTCTCTCCCATCCAAGTCAACTAAAAAACTAATGATTAATTTCAACTTCTCAGGTTCTAAGACCTGAGGCTCGTCAAAAACTAGACAATAAAGGAGAAAGAGAAATTTCAATTCCTATCCCATAGTTTTTAAGAATGGTACTTATTTACACAGAAATGTAAAAATGTAGGAAGGTAAATTCTGTATGTTCTGTATGGTCCCGAGGCAAGACCCATTTATAGTGTTAGTATTCATTGATAATTATCAAAATCATATTGGTTATTAGCCATTTGGGCACAATATAACTTTAAAAAGTAATGGTATCTCTTAACATGGACATTCGTTTATGTATTTAAAGTAAATAATAATGAAAGACAAAGATGCAGAAAATGTTGGGTTAAAAATTCTTGTCCTCATTTGGGCACAGGCAATTCCAGCAGCTGGTAAAGGAGCAGCTCGCACTTGGGCACAAAATTTATAGAACTTGTAATCTTGGCTGGAAGTATTATTTAGAGGGCAACCTTTCTATAAAAGTTCAGCAATTTTATTTCTGCCTAGAGAATGAAAGTCTTACCCGAACACTCAGACGTTTCTAGGGGCAGACGGGTGGAAAGCATAACCTCTACAGGTCCTTAGCAAAGCCTTACTTTCTTATCTCACACTGGAAAAAATAAATCACAGAGCAAGTTCAATGAGCAGAAAACTATACTACTGTTTTACCTTTAAGTTATGACTTTCTGTCTAGTCTTTTGGAAGGTATCATTTTTAAAGAACATTTATTCATCTAACCAGATTTAGAGTCTCTTTTATCTCTTTGCAATAAAATTCTCCATAACTTGATGGATTATTTTTTATAATTCTGGTTTTCCCATCTCTGCTACTGGAAGCCCCCCTTAAAGCACCTGCCCTTCTGAGGAATGGTTGGTGTCATCCATTTGCAATGCAGAGGGCAAAAATTTAGATATTAATTGAAAGTATAAATCAGGAAAAACTTTCCTGAGTTCCCTCAAAAGTGAAAATTCTAATATTTCTCATGTGGGCAGACTTTAAAGGTCATGTGTATCCCTAGTATATCTAAGGTGTTCTGAAATCTGAACTATTTTCCCCAATTTATTAGAATTGACTATTTTCCATTAAATTCCAGCTCTTATATATCCAGGCCCTATCAAAGTAGTCATGTAAAAAGAAAGCTATGTCTCCATCGCAGAATTAACTGGAAATCCTCGTTAGTGATTCCAACTGTGGTTCCAGGAAATGTTCTGGGTTGAAGTATTAACTTCCCAATAGTCTAATGATTGGAGGTGTCAATGACACACCCTTGCTTCATCTGGCTCCTAGGAAGTGTCCCTTGGCCACCTGACGGAGGGCACTGGACTGGTGCAGTCCCATGGATAACTGATGTACCTCTTACATTACCAAGTGATTTTCCTTATGCAATCCAAGTAAAATAAATTATTATACTCTTCTCTAAACGCCTAGTACCTATCTCTTGAAATTAAATATATAGCCTGGGATCCTACTTTATACTCCAAAATGTGCTTACACATGTTTTTGTGCACAGTCTGCTATAAAATTTAAAAATGTTGTGCTAGGGGAATAGCTGGCCTCCTCCAGGTCATTAAGTTATAACAGTGTCTTCCAAGCATTGTTATGTATTGTGTCCTACTGGCATAATCTCTGCAACAATGTTATACAAAATCAATAATTTTTTTCTACATTTTACCAATGTATTTACGGCAATACCAGAGAAATGCTTTCAAAGCTTAGAAAAGAATGGACTGGGGTTGTTCATCTGGCTTTCAGTTGTATTAGTGAACTCATTCTGCGTCATGATGGAAATATGTAGTCTGTATATTAAAAAGTAGCTGCTCAGTACTCCCATATTTAAACGTATAAACTATTTTAATAGGAGTAAATTAGGTTAGAACTTAAAATAATCGTCCTCATTTGAAAGCTGCAGTGGATGTTGTGACGAGCAGCTGCCCCTCTTTAGGCCTTCAGGACTTGCTGCCCCAGCTGCCGGGGGAGCTGTCCACGGCTGTCGGTCTTCTCCAGAAACTGCCCTTTAGAAAGCGCCCTGGACAAAGAGCTGGCAACCGCAGGCCTTCTTCCCGGGACAGCGGTATCGGGTGACTGGTGTAAATCATAAAGCCCAACATATAGATGGCATAAAATAGATATAACTATATTTTATTACATATCATTATATTATATATATTAGTTTAGTGTATATTATATATAATGTATTATATATAGTAGTATAGCATATGGTATACATTAGTATAGTATACACTATACTAATATATAATATGCAATATATATCAATATAATACATGGAATAAAACTGAGTACACAGTACATAGGATTAGTATGGGATATAGAATAGTATATAGGACATTAGTATAGTATATAGAATAGAAAGTATTATAGAGTACAATGTCTGGAATATGCAATATAGCATGTAGTTTATAGTATAAACTATTAGTAAAATACACAGAATAGCGTCAAGACCCAACACCTCGCTGAAGTATAAGATAACTCTTCTTGAGAAAGCATCGCAGCTCCAGCTTCTCTCTCTGCCCAAACCTGCTACCTTGGCCCCTCCCCCCTTTTCTTCACCCTCACTCCCAACCCATTCTCTCTCCTTCCCACACCTTCCTCCTTCTCCGTTTCCTTTTCTTATTTCCCTCCCACGGCTGTCTGTCCGGAGAGCAATCCCCAAGGAAGTCCTGCGTGTAATCTCAGCCTGAGTCAGCTCCCAGGGGACACAACTGCGACCCATGTTTAAGAAAGATGAGAATTTAACCCAGATGATTTTGTGAGATTCCTTCTCTGGACAAATTTTTAAAAGAATAAAATAAGGCATAATCTTTCTGGAATCATTTAGATCTGAACCAACCTAAAATTTTATAGAGTACACGATGCTGATAATTTAATTGTGGAACATGTTGAAATGCTAGTTTAAAAAAAAAATCAGTTAGTGTACACATAAGACTCAACAGCAGAGAGTAAGTACAAATCCTACCAAAAATAAAAAGTGATGTCACCTATGATCCATATCTGTATATTTTCAACATTACTGTATTTTTCCCTTAACAGTTATTTGTCCTTGTTAATTTTTCTCACCTTGTAATGATACTTTCTCATCAAAAGAAATCAAATATTCTATCAGTCTATCTACTCTACAAATATTTGTATTATACTCCCTTTTGAGAAATAAACTACAGTGATTTTAATAAAGGTCTAGGCTCGCATCATTTATATGCACCATTGTCAAAAGAACCATGTATAATATCAAAAAGCATCAACAACCCAAAAACGTGAGTGCTCACATTAACGAGGGGCCCAGGTATTGCAGTCGGCAAAGAAGCCAAGCACTGAGTCCCTCTGCGTTACCTACAGCCTCTTATCGTTGTTTAAAATAGCAAAGCGTACCTCAGGAGACTCTGGGGTATTTTTTAAAAAGTTTTCAGACTTGTTTAATTTTCACATTATTCTAACTCACAAGCAACTGGCTTGCATGAAACAATTTGGCCGTCCCTTCAGAATGGCCCCCCTGTCTAAGATGACGGCATGTATCCGAGCTGAAAAGGCGGGCTCTCCTTTCCATTCTCGGGTTCCTGTCTCATTGCCCAGTTAACGTACTGTTTCCTCATCTAATGTAACATAATATAGCAAGTAAGATTTGAGGAAAGAAATCATTTTTTATCCTAGATAGCTACTTTCTGTTTGAAAAGCTGGTATCTATCTTCACTTCCCTGAACACACCAAATAGCACCAGAGCTTAAGCCAACATCTGCTAGCAGGCACTGGTTCAGGAGTTGATGGCTGGCTTTTTAAAAAATGTATCTTGGCACATCCCATCCCACCCCCAAAATGCTGACATATGATGTTTTGTAGCTTCCAGTTTGCTTGAAAAGGCTGTGTTCTTCCTGTGGATCATCTTTCCCTGTCTTGTTTACATATTTTACCACCTACGTGGACTCACACAAAAATATCGAGTTTCTTTTCCTTAATTAAGACAAACTACATAATTCCATAAATGCCAATGAAGAAAAATATATTGCGAAGCTCTGTTCCTTCTAAGATAAAAGCACAGAAAAAGCTGGGCCAAGGCTTCCTTTGCTTCCAGATGCTCCAGCCCTGAAGAAAATGCACGTGCTGGCCCCGGATGAATGAACATGTGCGAACATATTCTCCCTCCACGGACACGTCCCTCAGTCTCCAGATAAGGTTTTCAAGCAGTTTTACAACACTGAATGTTAAATATCTCTTATGAAACTTCTAGAATGACATCAACTACTACTATAACATTAAAGGGAAATTAAAGAAATCTCGTAGCACAGGATCTAGGTGTAAAGTATCAATATTGAATCCAGTCCTTGGATCATTCTTTCCGCCCCTTATTAGTGCTGTTTACATGGTCTCTGTGTTTATCTTCTGATTGGTAACTTACTGACTCTGAGCTAAAACAACAGAAATTTTCCTATGGGGAAAATTTCTCCAATTTTAGGCTGGGCATCCTTAAGATAGGACCTTAAATGGAAACTAGCAGTGGTGTTGAGGGAGGGAAAGTGACATTTAAATGTTTAAAAAGTCTGTCCTAACTTATTTAATTTTTATAAAACATTGATGGTATATCTGATTTAAGATAGAATTTTGAAATTCCAATTCCTTAATGAAAGATTAATCCAGCCTACCACCTGTTCTTGTACAGCCCGCAAGCTAAAAGTGCTTTTGTACATTTTTAATGGCTGCCTTTCAAATGGTCATATAAGGACCTACATAATAGCCTTGATTTTGCCTCTTGACCCGTGAAGCCTAAAATATTTACTATGTGTTCCTTTAAGAAAATATTTGCCAGCCCCTGACCTAGAGGAAAGGATCACTGTGCCTTTCGTATCAGCTTATTGTTTTCTGTGAGGACTGTGGTCACTGGGGTCAGGAACTTCTCAGAAAATGTAAGCAGTGCAGGAAGGGCATTTTGGGGAAATGCTTAGGTTTTGTTTTTTTAATCTTTTAGTTGTTAATCCAGCACTCTGTTTTTCTCCATTTCTTCATTATGCTTTTTTCTTCCAGACAGAAATATCATTTCTTGTAGCTATAAATACAACATAGATTCACCTATTTGAGGACAAGCGGGGACTGTGATGTTATCAGCCACCCACCTCATAAACGCTCACAATGTTGTTACCGACATTGAAATAATTGAATAATGAATATACATAAACTAAATTTAAAATAAATAAATAAATAATATAAAAACAAAATAAGTTTTTAAAAAAGTGGTGAATTTTCCCCCTCACTAAGCATTGGATAGGGCCACAGGTAGAAACTTCATAGAAACTGAAAATAGGCTAAGAGATGTCATGAACTATCAACTTAGACAATGTGCTCACCTGCTAGATACCAGTTTTGTTAAAGATTTTATGCTTTAGTCTTCGAGTATTTTAACATGAATATTTTACTTGACAATGTCAAAAAATTTGGTGGAGGGTCCTTAAATTGCAAGGTATAATCTTTATAAAAGAACAATTATTTTGTCTTTAAAAATGACCTTTTCCATGTTTCATTTGTATAATTCTAATCTAAATAAGCAATATTTTAGTACCTAGATAAGTAAATGCTTTGCTGGAGTATCAGGCATGATGCATTCTGTCTTTCTAAATTATTGCATAGCAATGAGTTTATATTATTTCAGGAGACTTGAACACCAAACAGATATTTCATTTAAGATCCAGAACAAGTAACACATTCCATGTCAGTCAGATCTGGCTGTTCAGGGCCCTCAAAATGAAAATATATATCCTAAATTGTGATTCTTTGGGGAAGCAAACAAGAGGAATGACTTAAGAAAAATAACCTAACCCTTTCATTTTAGAGAAAAAAGAAACTGAGATTCAGGGGATAAAGGGAGTTCTGTGGGTCCTTCAAACACTTAGCTTCAGTGATTTTTATTTCTAAATGAGTATACATGAGCTTCTAAACTTTTTCACACTTGGAGAATAAAATAGTATCTAATGCAACTCAAAACAGCTTTAGTAAGTCTTCCAGCTAATATAACGTTTCTTTTTTTGGTACATGTTTCTTCCAAACTCAGTGTTCATTTAGCACCTAAAAAGGCTACATTGCAGCACTCAGAAAAGAAATAAAGGTTTTATTTTTAAAGACTGTTAATTCTACAAGAGAACTTTTGATACCAAAAATACCTTAGGTAAAGGGGGAGGTCTTGCAGTTTAGACAGTGTACAGTCATGAATGTGGCAGACTTTCGATTAGCCCAGACACGGGAAGAACAGTTGGAGAAGCTTCGGCTTTGCTGAGGAGCCCAGCAAGTTTCACGAGGAAAATGGATCCAGGACTTTCCTTCTTGCATTTGTACACACACCTGTATACTCAGTGTGCACACACACTTAGACATTCTCACACTCACAAATGTCACATATATACACATACTCAGAAACACATGCCCAAACCTACTTTCAGACCACACGCATACACACACACAAACCTTCTCATGCATACATACATACATAGACTCAGAAACACAAACCTATTCACATAGACATACATACATGTATATACACACACCCTTACACAAAGTAATTATAAAAATGATAGCTGTAACTTGGAGTAAATTCCTGAAATCCATTATTGGTCCCCTTTAACCTAATGAAATTACCTCTTATTACAAAAAGTCTTGCCCACCATATTGAAAAATAGCATCTTACACACATGACAGAAGCTTGGTGAACTCAAGAATGTGCCAACAGAATGACAATAACGAAAGGAATATATGAAAACCTAGACATGGTTCTTGGTCTATTTCTGGGAAAATCTGTGACTCACCTCTGGTGGATCTCCCTGGTTCCTCATTTGGGAACTGGGGGTGGGGGTGAACTAGTGTTCCCCAAGCTTCCTTATAGCTGTCATACGCTAGGAACCTGTACTTAGACTATTTGCATATGAACTAGAGTGATGAACTCTTATTTTCTAACCCCAAATGGTCTGCCTAAGCACCTGATTAAAACATTTACTGCACAGCTGAATATTCAGCAGTAGAGAAATTATAAGGTTTTCCGTGCAAAAAATTTAATTTGTTCCTAAAATAATTAGGGAAATGGTCAGTAGGTTGACACATCTACCATTGGCCTTGACCACCTTAGTGTTGAGAGAAACATATTCCCGTGGAGTTATCAACAGTAAACCATCTATGTCACCATAAAATAAATCACTTACTAGAGGCGTGACTGCCTTGGGTGCTGAATAGAAACTGTGCAAGCTGAGCAGACTTCAGATAATGTTGGTGAAAGCGATAAACTGTGTATTACAAGCAAACTTCCTTGTTTGAGCCTCTTCAGGAGTTATACCTGCTGCTAAATTCCACTCATTCAATATAGTTTTAATATTGGATATTCTTTTAAAGATTTTCAGATTTGGGAAAAACGAATGTATGACTTTAAGTAATATTGTATGCTCATCTCATCTCCCATCTAGAAATCAATGAACTACCATGTTTATTATAAGCTATCAACTATTGAGTTCCTAATATGATCAGATGATTTGATAGTTACTTACCACTCCCTACAACAGGCCACAGTGGTTCAAATTACTATTTCCATCTAGTGATATAGTACTAAAGCTCAGAGATAAGGTAACCTGCCCAAGGCCACACAGCCAGTAAGTAGCAGGTCTAAGCTTGGGACCCAGTTCTGATAAAGTCTTGACGACTGCACAGCTCTGGCCTGGATACATGCAGAAGTCTGTGTGAACTGAGACACTATCCTGGAGTCACTGGGAAGGTAGTAGTTCCGTGGGACCCGATGCAAATCACAGAAAATGCAGAGGCTCATCTTCTAGCGGGTAGCTCCTGATCCAGATGGCATATTAGAATCATGAGGAAGTTTTCAAGGAAGTGACTGGGCCTCATTTTAAACTAATTAGCAGGAGATGGGGGTCTAGGCCTTTGGATTTTTAAAAAACTACTCAGAGATTTGGATGCATATCCAGAGCTGAGAAGTACTGTTTTGACCAGTATCCTCAAAATATAGCCCCCAGGTCAGCATTAGCAACATCACCTGGGTGCTTGCAAATGTTCTGCCCTCACCCCAGGCTCTCACCTCTGAGGCTGAAGCCCAACAACCTGTGCTCTAACTCCCCTCCCCATGATTCTGATGCACATTAAAGTCTTAGGACCGCTGCTCTAAGTCAAGGATTTTAGAGATAAGCTTTTCAAACTTTAAACATGCATAAAATTTAAATAAAGATCATAATTCAGAAGGTCTGGGTAGAGACTGAAATTTTGTATTTCTAATAAACGTCTTCCAGGTGATGCTGACGCTGTCCACAGAGTTCACTCTGAGTAGAGACTGTCTCCAGTCTATTTTTCTTAATTTGCATCACCAATGCCCATTTCTAGTCAAGGCAATATCCTCGTGTTAAAAAAAAAATGCCTTAGAAATATTTCTCCCAGTAGCAGTAGATCAGAGAATGTGAACTTGCCCCTTTAGCACATAAAATGCAACAAATAAAAGAGAACAACAGGAGAATTCCAAATTCTAGATCTGCAGAACCCTGAACAAGTCCCACAACTTCTTTGTGTCCACTTTCCTTCCTTTTTAAAATAAAGATCTTAGATTACTTTAGTATTTTCAAGCTCAAAATTTTTTTGTGTCTGTAATTAACTTTGTATGACTCTCTTCTGAGCATTCACTGTATTTCCGTATTCTGCTTGGAACAAGCTGTTGAGTGCAGGGACTGTAACTTTTAAATCTTTAAGCCCCTACAGCACTGGGATGGTGCTCAGCACACAGTAGGTTCTTTCAACTGCCTGATGAAAGCACTAAAAGTAAAATTATAAACTATTTTTCTCAGAAGACTTTAATTTTTAATATCACAACTACACTTTCATTCTTTTCTTTGTAGAGATATTTCTTTGCACTAATGAGAAAGATGCATCCACTTTTAAATCTTGTTTTAAGTAACCACAAAAAAGGCTTGCACAGAGCATCTGACCTATCGTATCACTAATGGAGCAACCTCCTTACGCTTATGCATCCAGACACACTGCGCACAAAATGCCAAAGGATTTTAAAGTACTGAAAAGGACTTTTCTCTTGGAATAATACCATTTTAATTTTAAGCTGCAATTTACTGATATTGAAGATTGTCCAATAGAAACAGACTCATAGACACAGAGAACAGGCTGATGGCTGCCAGAGGGGAGGGGCTTGGGGGACCGGGTGAAAAGGTGAAGGGGTTAAGAAGTACAAGCTGGTGGTGACAAAATAGCCACAGGGGTGTAAGGTGCAGCACAGGGAGTACAGTCAGTAAAGAAAAAAGAAAAAGATTGTCATTTTGTACCTTTTTCTTTTGTTGTGGTTGAAAAACAAAGTAGGCGAAATTTTTGGAAAGGCCACAGCAAAAGACCAAAGAAAATGCAATGTATGAATTCATGAGGCTCCGTATTTTTAGTGAAATTTCTTCAAACTCTGCCCTTTATTCCTAAAACGGTGGAGGTAGATAAAAACTTCTGTTATGGGCTGAAAACCAAAGACAAAGAGTGTCCATGAGACCTGGAGGGAGGTCAGCGGACTCGGGGAAATAGTGAAACCTGAGAGTCAGAGTTTAGCAAGAAGCTGTAATCATCAGAATTAGGCCAGAGGGTGAGACGAAATTGGTTGGGTTGACAATGAACAAAATACTCAGTAAGTTTTAACAGATGGAGTTGAGATCCTTAGAGAACATGGAGACCTGTCTTAAGAAGCAGATGGTTGATGACAAAGTACAGCCTTGAAAACCAGATGCAAAATGAACACAACCAGGGACAAAGGCTACCGTAGCCTATTCATGAGTGTTGCGCTGGAAATCTGATCTGGGTGCAAACAGTGAAGCCCAAATGATAAAAATATTAATAAGCTCTTGTCCATATAAAGAAAGTATCTCTCACTCATCAGGACCATCCATGGGTGTACACAAGTGCAGAAAGGCAGAGAGGGATGAAGGATGCTAAAGTTACAGCAGCAGAAAACCAGCGTCACCAGTGAAGACAGTCACTGGACTTGCACATAAACAAGCAGAACTCGGAATCACCCCTGCAGCCAGCGAAGAGCTGTCCCTGTGCGGGGGGCTGGAGAGGCGGCATTTAGCAAAAACAGACACAGTGCCTGCTCAGATAGAGCAGGATGATAATAATTTATGGACAAATTAAATTATTAGCCAAAGCAAATGTAAATATAAAACCTTCCTGGAAAAGGTAAGTGCAAGGGAGCTCTAGGAGTTTGGAAGAGGAGGATTCGACCTGAAAAAGATGGTGCAAGATGCCATCCTTGAGGAAGTCATGAGTTTGCTGAGACCTGAACGAAGAGCAGAGTGACCAGGAAGCTGTGCGTGTGGCGAGGAGGGACGAGCGTGAAAAGCCCAAGGAAGGGCCCTGCGACAGAGGACCCTGGGGAGGGAGGTACGGGGGAGGCCGGGCAGAGCCGAGAGGCCGTGTTCAATATTTTGGTCTTTACTCTAAGATTAATGAGAAACCATTTAGTTGTTTAAACAGGGGTTTGCATGGGAAGTTACATTTTATTAAAAAAAACACACAGCATCATTCCAGCAGTGACTTACTGCACAGTGTGGTGCAGCCCAGATTTTCAAGCAATAAAGTGAAAGGTTTTTGGAGGCTTTTATGGTTCTCCAGGTGAGAATGATGACAGCTTGAACTAGGGCGGTGGCAATGAAAACAGGCAGAAGTGGTTGGTTTGAGAGAGATTTAGAAAGTAAAATCAGCAGGACCGGGGATGGGTTGATTGGCCGTGGCACGTGAAAAAAAGCAAGCCTTCGAGGATGACAGGTTTCCAGGCGGCCTGCCTTAGAAACAGCAAAGCTAGAAAGCGGTCTGGTTTTGTTTTGTTTGCAGAGAGACGGTGATAGGTAACAAGTTCGGTTTGGGATGGGCAGAATTTAAAATGACTTCAAGATGCCCACATGGAGATGCCAAATAGGCAACTGAACACACCCCTCTGGAGCTTAGAAGGGAGCTCTGGGCCGAGATGGAAATAAAGGAGGCGTGTAATGCATGGAGATGGTAATTGAAGCCATGGGCCTGGGTGAGCTCGCCTGGAAAGACCGAATGGAGTGAGAAACAAAATGCTAGGTGGGTTTGAATAAGTCTAACGGAGAGGGGTAAATCTGCCAGGCCTCCCCGCTCTGGCCGAGCATTACCCTAATCTAAAAGGATGCTATCAGCAAAAGAGAAAACAAGTAACAGACAGAGCAGAATACGCTAACGTCACAATTTCAAAGGTCAGGGAAACATATCCAGACCAAGGAAGCTTACAATGGTTTCTGGTTGAAGTAAATGATTTATTTATTTAAATAGTTGGTTTTTATTTACCAACCAAAGTATGTGTCTCATGTCTATTGAAAACGTATTTCTCTTTAAGCATTTAAAATGAGATTTGCTTTGGCATTTCGGGGACCAAGTGCATTGTCCATACCCTCGTCTGGGGTTAACAGTGGTGCCGGATCTGAAGATGCATCCACATAGCGCAGACATGAGGTTCAGACATCCAGCACACCCTGGGGCGAGGGGCAGCTCCAGGCTTTAGCAAGGTGTTTGGTTTTCAGGCAGGGGAGAGAATTCACAGTGAAATAGAGCAAGAGAATATTTCCTCTCTGAGCACAACATACAGTATATTCATGTACATATCCCATAACAAGCTCCTTCCTCCCTGACAATCAGGAAATATTGATTCTGAGGGAAAAGTCAGGATGCTGTTTGTGAATCACTAACCAAGAAGTTCAGGTTAACCTGGAAGTGCAAAGGTGAACTTAGTGAGGTATTTCTAGAGAGAGAGTAATGCATTTCCATCTTCCTTTCTGTATTTTATTTTTAATGGCTGATTCCGTTTTTACATAGCAAAAAAGGGGGGAACCTGTACGAGAAGTGCATAATCATGTTAAAAAATGAGTATCTGTAAACTCATTTTTCACATCTGAGTTTATACAAGCGTTAACATTTTTTCCACTTTTGAAACAATAGCTGTTAAGGGCACCAAAGCGGTGACAATGTGGCAGATGAACATGCTGAAGAATTAGTGGAATATTCCTAGCTGGTAACTTCACCATGAGAAAGAAATATCCTCTCAAGCCTCTCGATGAGATTTTTAAATCTCGTGTGATTTTTAAAATATCTACCGTTTTAAATAGTCTTGGGAGATGCTCTCGTACTCTGGAGAAAATTAATGAAAACAGAACTGACAATACATGAGCCACCTTTTTCAATATCTTTGTAATCTTTTTAAAATTCTCTTTTTTAAAAAAATATTTTTCTTCTGGCATTGTCATTCTATTATGAATTTTAATTTTCTTATTCTAGCTCTGTCTAACTTTACAGATTTAAATACTTCAACAAACTTAAAGTATAAAAATGGAAAAAAAAACCCACCCTGATGGGATGTCAATGTGCCAACTGAATGGTATTTATACTTGGTAGTCACAAATGTTACAGTGAAATTGTCTCTGCTGTGATCTCACATTATGGAGAGTTCCGAGGGTCTGACAACTCCTGACACTATGATATACTCCTGTTACATGGTTAAATCCGACAGTCAGAGCGGAGTTCTCAGCGGAGCATAAGGAAAGATTTATAGACATGGCAAAAGAACACTTTGCCTGTTCCCTTCTTTAAATAATTATGACTTTCCATGAATCTCTTTCTAAATCAACTGCAGAATGACAAATATCTGGGAGAAGAAAAGGCCACAAAAATATCACTTACAGTAAGCACTACTGAGGTTTTAGAAGCACGGTATTGAATTCTCTGCCATGCGTTCTGCATATGATTCATTATGTGGGATGCTCCCCGTCTCTCCACACACCATATATTTCTCCCATTATCATTCAAAAAGGGCTTTTGAAACTCCTTCTTTCTGTCAAGTTCTTTCTTTTCTCAATACAAGAAGTCAAGAAGAAAAGATTTCAGTGTATTTTGAATTGAACAAGTTGAGGGAATAGGCTAAAAATATTTGCCTACTTGATTACATGGCATGAGTACTCTGGAAGAACCTTCCAGGGTTTTGAGAAACATTTTTACAACTATACTTGGAATGTCCTTTTTATTTAATCATATAGGTTTATCTAAAGTAAAATTCTGAAAACACTGAATATTTTTAAATGTCCAGTCTACTCAGAAAGGGAAAGAAAAGTAATATTTATGGAGTGTCTGTTCTACAAGGGCCGTCCTGTATTATATCTGTCAATTTCTACAACAGCTCAGGGAGGAAAAGAATATCAGCCCCATTTACAGATAAGCACATTGAGTTTCAGAGGTTATGCACCCAAATCCACACAACTATTAACAGACCCAGAATTCAAAGTTTTCTCTGGCTCCCAGTGTTCTTTCTCAAGACCCAACTATCACCTACTGCTCAAAGGCACTGTATTCAAAAACAAATAAACCACCAAAATGAAAATAAAAATGTTCTAGCTCTTTTGCTTTGCTCTTATAATCTAAATGTATAAGGGGGAGAAAGAGATGAGTGATGCCTGATTTCGTATTTTATGTAATTCCACATATTTGAATAGTTTAACAATAAAATGCTTGAGGGATATAACATTTATAAGTTTGCACATTTGCCAAGCTCTGAGCTAAGCATATTTTTTGCATTATATCATGTAGAAAATGGTTTAATAAATAATTAAAATAATAGTTAAAATAAATTCTCACAATAACACAAGGTAAATACCATTACTATCTACACTTTAATGATGAAAAAACTAAGGGTAGAGGTTAAAAAGCTTATCTAGGATCATACAGCTTGTAAGTGACAGACCTGGACTTAAACCTGTGATTATATTATGCTAAAGAGTTGCTGCCCACTATGTTAAATTGCCTCCATTAATTATATAATTACTACAAAACTGAACTATAACAGGCCACTGATTACTTTTATATTTCTATATATTTTAAAGCAATATATTGCATGATATGAAAACTTTATGATTCTTATATTTATTTACCCACATTATATATATATAGTAAAAAATTCTGTGTAAAATCAATAAAGAGGTCAACTTTGAAAAATAACATATGTATCTAACCTGTTACAGTCCCATTAACCCTACTTCTTTCATAAAAGTAACTACTGTGTTGTTAACAAATGTATGTCCTTCCAAAGGTTGTCAGTGTTTCTTATGCACGTGTGTATTATACAAATATAATTTTGTCATAGTATACCCTATTTTCTTAACATGTCTTGGGGCTCTTTCTATATTGGAACATTTGCCTGTAATGCTCACATCCTTTACACCTGAATAGTTTACCATGGTATAGATGTGCCACATTATAATTTTTCATTCCATAATTGATGGGCATCATGGTATTTTATGGGTTAACTTTTCTCTAAAGTGTCTATCATGTACTCTACCTATCCGATGTCACTGTTTGGCTCTCCAGCAGGGTTTCAACTTCCCCATGTCCGAGTGAAATTTATCAGCATCTCCCACATGGCTAATCCCTGTATGTTCTCTAGCTTGGTGCTCCTGAGAGCATGAGCTGTGAACCAGTGATAGTCTGGGATTATCTTAACTGGTCCATGAAGTAAGCACAGAAACTAAGAGTAAGCAGTTGAATACCTTCATAGCAATTTGACAATGCTGCAACATGTAATTGTACGAGCATGCTTCCAGTAAGTGCTTTTATTGTAGTTCACAAACCTATACAACAAATGAGAATTTTTTTGAAAGCTGATCCTTTGCCACAGATAGTCTGAGAAACACTATCTATTACAATTCAGTGAAAGGCACTTCTACTCAACCAGCCACCTAAAGCAGCAATGTGAGCATCACCCACCTTATCTCTTTGACCAGGAACACAGGGGCAGACAAGCAATGGGAAAACCAGGAGGCAGCTCCTAGAGCAAAGGAATTGCTATCAAACTTTTGTCTTTACTGACCCTTTTCCCATTAAAACCTGCTGATTTTCTCTAATCTCATACCCTCTCTCAATTCCACACGACCCTGCAACTATTCCCCTGTGTCTTTCTTCCCCTTCACAGTAATACTTTGGTTGAAACGGTTTTGGGGAACACCATGATCCCTTTCACGACCCCCATCTGTTTTGATAACCCACTTCAGTGTGATTTCCCCCCATCTCCTCTGTTGAAGATCTTAACAGATTAACCAGTGATGGCTTTAATTTCTAAATCCACCGCTGAGATTTCATCTTCTTAGCCTCTGTGCAACACTGAACAACACTGACCAGCTTCTCCTTTCTGACGCTCAGGCTGGCCAATGGTTTCTATTTTAAATCTTAGAAAGTATATGTGACATCATCTGTCAATAGGGATAGAAGATCCAAAATGGCTCTTACAGAGATTGAGAGAGGGCAGAGTTCATAACAAACAGAAAGACAGCCCGGCAGGGTTAGGGGCCTGGCGAGCCTGGAGGCCATCAGTGGGGACCAGCAGCAACTGCCGCTTTCTCTTTTTCTCTCCAGTGGACACAACCCTGGTGTAGGCACAGAAAGTGGGTGGTTGAATTAACCCACAATCTGTCATTTTAAAGTTTTGGGAGGTGGCTGAGTATCACTAAAGTGGATAAGATGCTCTAAAGAAAACATATTGAAGGGGAAGCAAGGAGGACCACGGGTAAAAACCCAGACAATGTGAATGTCTAAGGAGTTGGCAGAAAAGGTGTTTCCCGGTGATGCTGAGGAAAAGTCTTAGCCAGATAAATGGATAAACATGAAAAAGTAGGGCCTGAGAACTAGAAAGAATTTTAAAAGGTGGATATCATCAAAAGTAGCAACTGTAAACCAATTTTTCAGGATGAGGCAAGAAAACACATGATTGGATGTGAAAATTAATGTCAAGGCTGATTTTATCAGGGGTAGTTTCAGAAGCACCCTGGGAAGTCCAAGCAGCTACCGCTTTGCTGAGTCAGACACCAAGCACTGCTCCCTCCGTGCAGCACCGGGACTCATTCTAGTGGCCATGGAATTCCCAAAGCCATAAAATACATGACCACAATTAGTGGGCAGAAGCAAATCTCCCTGGAAAAACCCTTCTACGCACATTGCCATCCCAAAGGCCTTGACCTAAGTGTGCTTATCTGTCATCATCTACTCCACTGTATAAACCAGCCAGGCCCCTCTGCGGGAGCCATTCAATCAAGACAGAGCTCCCCTTACTCTGATCAAGAGGAAAAGCAGCCCAAAGGATGACGATGACTCCTACTTAGTGCCATTCCCAAGCCCTGTCTAAATTGACCTCTCTGCTCTTGTGTTTGATTTTCCATAATGATTTCCTTCTCTTTCTCTTTTCCAAGGCCTCATTCTTGCTGCCTAACAAAAATAGAATGACACGATACTAAAATCTCCTAAATCAACATGAAAGTTATTGTTAGTAAAATTAATCTTCTTTAGCTCTTTCTCTCGTTTTCCATTTATATTTCTCATCCCAAAGGATAACCTAAGAGCCCTTCGTGCTTCAACACACGTGTCATGTAAGTCCCAGTCAGTTCTTCCCACTAACAATGCACTCAACGGAAGGGGCACAGATTTCTCACCATTAAACTTGAGGGGTAAGAGTTTGGGAATTTGGAACTTCCAGATGTGTTAGAAGTCCAAGAGAAGTGTATGAACCACCCCTCAATGTCAAGTGTCATTTGGTTAACGGGAAAATACTCCTGTTTTTGCAGAAAGCACTGAGTGACAAACATGTTCTAAATGCCGTGATGTTCAAGATGGGACAGGAAGAGCTATTCCACCAGGGGCACTCCCTGCTCTGTTCTGATTTAGCACAATGGCAGAGACAATGCTGTGTCCCACAATGTCCATTTTATAGCTGTCTTTCAAGGAAGTAATAAAGACTACATATTTACCCAGCTACCTTTCAGTTGGGTAAGACCATGATTCATGTTTTGGTCAATGAAATGTGATCAGAGCAATACGGCTTGAGATGGGACCCTGACATGGTGAAGGTGGGGTTCCAGCTTGGTTTGCTGAGACACCACAGGCATCATTAGCTATCTCCCAACTTGCAATCAGGAGTTTCGTATGTGACACACAAACTTTTGTTATTTAAGCCACAAGATTTGGGGTTTAACCTGTTATCCCACAATATCATCATTCCTGTCTTCATTAATATAAATATACAATTGTAGAACTATAAGGGATAATTTTCCCAATTTTTCTTTTTATCAATAAAACTGAATCCCAGTGAGTGTGAGATGTCCAGAATCATGAAATTTGGGTAGTACAGAGAAGCCTAGAATGTGGGTCTCCTGACATTTGTTCCACTGCTCTCCCATTTATAACAAAGATCATAATCTAAGATAGTGAAAAAATAATGACAAATATATTGTTTACTTTGATTGCTATTTTAGAAAAATAGGCACATTTATATACATGTGCTCAATAAATAAATATTATGAAACATATGTGGGTAAATGCAGAAGTATACAAGTGACCAATACGGATATGAGGAGGCCAGCTCCTGCATGACTCTGTAGTGTCCTTACCTGGCATGTAGAAATTTGGTGCCACTCTTGATAAAGACATGTGGAATCATATTGTTTTAACCAGCGTATGTCTTAAATATTATATATTATTTACCTTTCCCATTATTATTGGTAAGTAAGGAAACTGAAGCCCAAAAAGTAAACAATATTCCAAGCTCGTGCTCAGTTGTTGACAGAGGCAGAGCAGGAATTGTTCCGCTCCGCATCCCACCAGATTCTCTGTGTTGTGTTTAAAATTCTCACCCTGCTTCTCAAGTTGAGGGAGTCTTTGGAAGCTGAAGTGATATGGTTAAGTATGAGGAGAAAAAGAACAAGTTTCTTCCATGACAGTGATAGGTCAAGGGAGTGTTTAGAGTTGAACAGGTGGAATAATAGGGGATAAAATAAGGAGATTAGCCTAATGAGAAATGAGTAGACAACTAGGTTGGTTAAGATCAATCAAATAAAATAGCCCTTTAGTATTCATGGGAGGGTCGCTTTTGAGAGGAGAATAAGTTGGTCTCCTTTAGTAAGTCTTAATTACTAATATCTGCTAGGGTCTAGGAACAAAGCAAAATAATGGGAACAGAATTGCTGTCCGTTACATAAGACTTGGGTAGTTAGTCTCTTGAATTACTCTGGGGAAAAGTGTGATGAAAACAATGTCCTAACCCACATTTTCCCTTGTGGTTAAGTAAGTCACTGTGATAAATAATCTTCCACTTTTTCTGCCCATATGATGTCTCTGAACAAGGCTTTCCTTTCTGTAGTGTTTTAATCTCTTTCTTGTTACAAACTAATATCCTAGATTCAAATGACCCTCTGTTCTGAATTTCTACTTGAGTCCATGAGGGCCTGAGGTCTTTGATAGAGATCTATTTGATTTGTAATGGTCAAAAAGCAATAAAATTCCTTCCGAAGCTCGGCTTGAGAATTATCATTGCAAATAACCTTATGTTTATAAAGTATAAAATTACTATTGCAAATAATTATGTTTATAAAGTATTCTTCATTAGAAAATTGAACATATATGTTTACATATATGTAAGTTCAACAACTGTCTTCCATGGTAGGGGCTGAACATAAAAGATGAAATATCTATTACCCACCCTTAATCACCCAACCCACAGAGCCCCCAATTTCTCTCTGTTAATTTGGTTTAACCTTACCTTCATGGGTCAACCAGTAGAGGCTTTTTAAAAAGTGTTATGTCCAGCTGAAAGCAAATGGGGATCTCAGGGACCATATAATCACTCAAACAGCAACTATTTACGGCCATCTGAGGAATTCCCTATTTGTCTAAGTGGAGAAAATGACCTTGGCATTAAAGCCTCACAAAAAGGTTAAAAAGAAGGCAACACTGGTAATCCCTCTCCTGAAAAAACTATTCATATATCATTGCCTTCTGCCAGTTAGCAATAATCATGTTCTCCTCTACGTCTTCATAGAACTTTGGACATATGTTCATTATACACTATTTGCCTTGATTTATTAGGATTCATTTGTATAAGTCCACCCTATTAAGCTATAAGGTGATTTAAAGTAAGGGATTGCTTTGTATGTATCTATATCCCAGCACTGACACTGACGTTAAAGTTTAAATTTTGTTTCTTTCAATAAATAAATAAATGAATTGCTATGGAAGCAATGATTTGACAGTAGAGGAACAGATGCCACAAATGCAAATGGTGATTCTGATTTTGCTAACCATGAGTTCTACATCTATCCATCTTTCAAGGGGATCAGATCAAGCAGCCTTCCCCCTCCCAGGAGAAATGCTTCTCTAGATGCATGGAAATACTCATTCTTTTTTCTTTTTTTCTTTTTAAAATATCTTTATTGATTTCAGAGAGAGAGGAAAGGAGAGGGAGAGAGAGAGAGAGAAACATCAATGATGAGAGAGTCATTGATGGAGCCCCCAACCCGGGCATGTGCCCTGACCGGGAATCAAACCCCGGTCGCCTGGATCCTAGGTCAACACTCCACCGCTGAGCCACGCCCGGCCAGTCTGCAAATGCCCATTCTTGACTTGGGGAATTAGAAGTAAACACTAGGCCCTGTGTAGAAATCATAAACCAGAGCGGGACCCAGAAGGTGGTCGCTGATAAACCCTGGCCTCTGGCGATGAAGGAGAAATGCCCTCTCTGACTAGCCCAGGCAGCCTTGGCTCACTGTGTTTGCAGTAGGTGGAAACATACCAAAGAGAGAGAGCAAGGAAAGGATCACTCTGTGTATAAGATTTACTTAAATCCTCAGCAGAGAAGAAACAGGAAGGCATTGGAAGCAAAAATCAGGAAGCCTGAAAGACCCTGACATTAAGAAACCTTGGAGTGGCCGTATCCCCCAGGGACTGTGTGCACGGCTTTCGGGTCCAGCAAGGTTGCTCTGCCCTCCACACCCTCGTCCTCAAGCTGAGTACCATCAGTGCACGCACTTACTCACAAGGACAGTTAACAGGGAATTTGTCATATGGTTAAAAACCCTCAAACGAAAGCAACTTCTAACCTCCTCATGCTCCCTGTAACTTGCAGGGTTCCTTAAAGCTCCATGCTCTGGGTTGACATTGTTTAGCTTTATTATGTTTTAGATAATCCCATTTATTAATAATTTACTCATTTCTCATTTACATTGCATTATGTTTGTTTTCTTAAGGAAGTAAGAGTATTGATTTTAATTCCTATATCATGAAGCAAATTATTTCTGACCTCTGTATGTACAGAGGATATGCACTTAAGCTGCAACTTTAGCCATAAAATGCCCTGCAGAATCATGAATATTAAAGCAAATAACTTTCCATCTTGGGGCCAAGAGTATATGCTTGCATGGAAAAAACTGAAGTCATTTAATTTTAAGTAAAAAAATAATAAAAGTTGAATCATCTAGGAGTTGAGGGAAAGTTTCAAGGGGAATATAGGAGATTAATATAAAGAAACCTAAATTTTACTGCCATAATTATAATGCTACATGAGAAAAGATATTCAGAGTTGTATCATTCTATTCCAATTAAAAGAACTACATTTTCCTCAGAAAGTGAGTGGCTTCTTTAGGGATCACTACTTATGACCTCACTTTTCCAGAATATTAATTTTCCCTTTGTCTAGCTGTCCTATTGAGACATGTGAGAACATGGCCTTGGAATGACTCTTCACAGACACACACACATGCACACACACTAACAAATATCTCTGATATAATCAACATTTCTTAAAACAAGTTTCATTTCCAGCTTGCTATATAATTATTCTTTAAGACCATATATATATATGTAATATATATTACATGTATATATATAATATATAATATTATATATATATATATATATATATACACACACACACACATATATATACTCTTTACTTCCCAAATCAAAATTTTTCTGAATTTTGTGAAATGGATCCCCTCTAAAATGTTTCAGCTGATGTGCTAAGTGTGGAAGGAGGTATGGCTGCAGTGACTTTGGGAAGCAGGGAAAGAAGATGTAGTCAGGGAGGTTTCTCTCTCCTAGGACTTCGGTGAAAGTAAAAGTTAAAGAAGGTATAGCGGGGGATAAATGGTGATGGAAAAAAAGAAAAGTTTTATTTTTCAAAAAAGAGGAATTAATAACAGGTTTGATTTGAAATAGAGTCCAAACTCTGCATTTCTTTGACTCTCTGTTCCTATTCTGATGACACAAGCCAAAGGATATTAAAAGTTGTAGCACTCAGACATTTGCTGATTCCGTAGGAAGAGTCTCCTCTTTAGAACTGTAGTCATGACCACCGTCACCACTGCTGCCTTGGATGTCACAGCGCACATTGCCCTCTACTTTCTATGTTCACCTGTCCTTATAGTCTATTCCAATTAATGTTCCAGGTTGCTTACATAGGATCATATTTCTAATTGTTTTCTTGTCTCCCTAATATCACTGTAAATTCCATGAGGAAGACTATGGTGTCTTCTTTTCATGCACCAAAATATCCAGCACTGGGTGCCTCTTTATATTCTCAGTTTCTCCACAGTGCCAGGCACATAGCAAGTGTTGGATAAGTTTATATTTATATTAGCTATATTTATGTACTTAATATAAATATTAACTGTGAGTGTCCCAAAAATGTATACACACACTTTGAGTAATTATAAAGGCAATGTTTATTAAAATGCATTTCATTTTCAAAATTGAGCTATCAGCTGTTAAAGTGTGTATGCATTTTTTTGGGATACCCTGTATAAATAGTTAATCCAAAGTACACCTGAAGAGTGATTTATATTACTTGTCTGGACCCTAAAGATGGTATTTTTGTTTCAATAAGTAGATAGTAAGAATACAGTTTTGCTCTTGATCTTCTTTAATGTTATTGCATTAGAGCTATAGTAGAAAAGCTAATATATTTCATGCAGTTTTACACTAAAGAAAAAAAAACACAAGAGATCATCTACACCCCTGAGACAGGTGTGAATTTATGTGGCTTCCCTCCTGCTCCAATTAAAAAAAAGCACTACTCAGCAACTGTAAAGTGCAAATGAACATCAGAATATCAGGATTTGTGATTTCTTGGCATAATTCTCTAATGTACAGTTTTACACATTCATCCAGTTGGTTTTTAAGGTGATTTTTGTGGTAGCTAATTGTTCTTTATCATTATTTAGGTCTGAGTTAGTTGTGCCATATGGTCATTAAATTCTTGTATCCTAAAAACAATTGAGATAGAGCATCAGTGAATGTGCTTCTATATGTTATCACAGCTATTCTTATAAAAGAATTATTTCATAGGTACAGAAGAAAAATCAATATGTAGCTAAAATAAGGCATGCCATTAATACTTAGACACAACAAATTGCATTTTCTCAATATCAAAACACTTGACAAAATAGCTCATTTTATATTATAAATATTATTTTTTTTATTTCCTAAAGATAAACTATACAGAGAATTATCAATCAAGTGAGATAACGAAAATATATTGCGTGTGGTCTATGAAGAAAAAATTGTATGTGCTTGTGATCCACCTCCATTTAGATTTATTGATATATAATAGATATCAAGGTACTCTAAATGGTTGTCTAGTGATAATAATTACCTTTTGGGGCCACACTTTATCAAGTTGATTCTATACATAAGAATTTTACTACCCAAACGACAATGTGTAATGGGCTCTTCTCTTTTAACTAATGACAGTCTATTAAATAACATGATCAAAGCCTCAGCACATCTTGAAATTAGGTTAAAGACACCTTAAAAATTCACATTTTACATGGAGTTAGAATTTCAGTGATATGGTTAGTTCTTGAGATAGAAAAAAATCAAGGAATAATTTTTAGTGGTGTTTTTGCTTTCAGTCCATCAAGTTTTCTAGATAAATATAACACTGACCTGAAGAAGTAAATTTCCCTGTGATTTCTGTTATCTCTAATATCTCATATCATATGTGCATTTATATAAGTTCTATCTCCCAGGCAGGGTCGGAGTTGATGTCCAGCAGCCCTTCTCCTGTTCTCTGCAGTAAATTCATAGCACATGCCCCCACCAGCTTTTATGCAATTAAATTTGCTATTCTTCACACTCAAGCAGAAACCATTGAAAATGTAATGGTAACTGTTGTGTGGATGAGAAAGGCCTATTTGTCACCATTCATTATGCCAATTCAGCCATGATAAATTAGCAGAAATGGAGTATTTTCCATATATGTAGTGTGAGTTCCCTAAGCCTCCTGGTCTGAATGCTGAGAGGGGTGCTCTGTAAGGAAAAGGCATGCATAATGCAGGACTCCTAACAGCACTTGGCAGTCTGGAGCCCGAATGGCCCGATCTGACTCATCTACATGTCGAACTTGTTTGACATTTGGCTAATGTGTAATTTTGTTTTGACATGAATCATTGAAACTTAAACATGTTAAACTAAATATTTGAACTCTACATAAAACCTTTATTAAAAATCTAAAGGGATATGTGAAGCCTTTGAAAAAGCACTGTAGCTAAACATAAAATAATTATACGTAATAGTTTCAAAATTCCCGACTTTTCTCTTTAGAAGGAGCAAACTAACCTGGGGATATTGATATTTTGCTTTCAAGGAAAAGAAAATTATTTCAGTATGAACTTGTCTCCTTATGGTAAGGTGATGTGAAAGCTCAGCACTTATTGGGTAAGCTAGAAATTTGGTTCATCAGTGATAGAGGATTTGGGGTCTATACACACCAGAGTACAAATCTCTGCATTATCTGGGTAAATACTGCATTTCTTTTTAAGTTATTTAAAATGACACCGAGAAATAGAAAATTTTAAAAATACTATATATATATAGTATTTTCAGCATCTGAAACCGGTGACCAGGAGAAATTAGTTACTATATTAAACTCTAGATTCAATGATATAGCTGTCACTGGACAGTAGAGGACAGAAACCAACTCAAGAGTGGAGACTTTCTGGGTCTAGCAAAGAGACAGTCTTCCAATCTAGTCCAATAAATCCATCACCCAGAACAGCCATTTTAAAATTACCAAACATGATAAAAGACCACACCTTACTTCCTGCATTCCAGAAAAGCATATTGCGGATACTGTCGGAGCCTCACAGGACTGAGGTCAAAATTGTATTCCTTATAACCTGACCCCAACTTGCCTCTCCTTCTAATGGGTCTCCTGGAAGTCTCTTGACTCAAACTTGGGAACAGCAAAAAGACATTTTTTTCATGACAAACTATGACAAAGTGTTGAAGAAAGCTCACCTTACCAAATAAAGTTAACTGAAATATAAAAGGTAATATTAGAATATTTATAAAGACAATAGAACACAGTCCTAAATTACTACTTTAAGTTGTAACAAAATAAAATGCTCTGAGTCTTTAGTTGGGTAATGCATCAATATAGGAAACATAGAAATATTTGAATTTCTAATGTTGCACTGACAACAAAAGGGGATAAGAGTGGCCTGAATAATGTTACCAAGAGCAGTCAAGGCCCTCCTAGCTACGGTTAAAGCAAAGGGCTCAGCAAGCGGATGGTGTGAAAGGGGGAACCCCTTCTCCCCTGACGGCTGCTCAGTCCCCTCCAACAGAGCTGATTTTTTTTAATGCCCTTTTGCACTAAATTGACCTTTTCCATGAACAGGTCAGCCAGGTGCAAGCTAGCAGATGTGACTTTCCATGGTTTCTAAGCCTCAGGAGGCCATTTATCTCCTCTATCACTAGGACTCAATGCTAACAAGAAGTATGGTGAAGCAGCATTTTTATTACGGTATGTGGATTTGACAAAACTGAATGTTTTCCAATAGGAAAAGCACAGCAAATGTGTTCTTTTCATTATGTTATGATTACATCATAAAACAGACTGTTTTGGGAGTAGTATGGAGATGCTTATAAAGCCATTTCATAGTCTTATCTTATACCCCCATAAAATGCCCTTTTCACCCACTGCACTTTGAATATATTTTTAATGGTTTAAGAACGTGTTGGATTTTACTGGAGGACCTCAAACCACTGAAAGAACTCCTCTCAGCACTTCCCTTGGTTGCCCTCCACACCCAAGCTCAGCCCCATCTCATGCTTTGTGGCTATTTTCTTAATAAAGAGCACATTCTGTCCCTCCTCCTCCAACAAGGGCTTGAGGGTGTCCAATCCCCATCTTTCCATGTCTCAGCCCCTGAGTCTCACTGGATCACTAACCTTGTCAGATAAACTAATCTCAGCTAACATTTCAAAGGCCTTGTTGGAGGAAACACGTATTTAACATTTCTTAACCTGACTTTTCTTATCTAACTCGGTAGTGCCTAAATCTGGAGAGCTCCTTAAAAATGAAGATTCTTGTGCTTTAATCTAGATTTTTATTCGAGTCTACAGGGACTCAGGAATCCCCAAATAATTATATAGGGTAGCCAAATTTGGGAACCCTTTGGTCAATTCACTAATGCCTATTGTGGGAATTGTGAGACCACAGTAACTAACAGGACATTATTTCCTGCCAAGGAAAAATCCATGGGTTCACATCTCTAGTCCATCACTGGTCAGTTGTGTGGCCTCTTTGAGCCCCAGTTTTCCACCGTAGAAAGCAAGGAGATAATCACATTTGCCCAGGTTGTTGTGTGAGTGAATGAAATAATTTTGCTGAAGATGTCAAAATGAAACAAGAAAAATAAAATTGAGAGAAGGGAAATAAAATGCATGTTAGTATTGAAATAATGGTTACATAATGCAGTCCTGAGAGAAATAGTCAATTATGCTGCTTTCCTGATAAGGAAGTCAAGTCATTACATCTTCTGGGCTGTGAATGGAATTGTCCTGGGTGGATGTCTAAGTGGTCCTGGCCCAGACACAAGGAGCATCTTCCCTTGGGCAACCTGAGAATCCTCTATATACTCATTCAACATACATTTGTTGAGTGCTCACTGTCCGTGAAACACAAAGGATAGCACACGGAGATGTAAGAGAGACAGAGACAGGTTGGCCCTGCTCTGTTGTAATTTATGTTCTAGTGGGAGCAAGGCTGATAATTACAAATAGACAAATGAGCAGTAAATGAATAAATTTTAAAAATCAGATTGTGATAAACTCCATCCAGGACATGAAAAATGTTATGGGACTGACTGGGCAGGTGCTTTGGATTGGATGGGAAAGAAGGGCATCTTCCAGAATGTGATGTTTAAGCTTAATTCCAAAAGTCAAGAAGGAGGCAACCATGAGAAGCCTGGGGGTAAGGGTATAACTGGCAGAGGTCACAGTTAGTACAAAGACCTTAAGCAAAAAGACAAGAGAGTTGTCAGAGTATAGAAAGCTTTGTATTCCAGGGTCAAGAGTTTAGATTGTATTCTAATGGTAATGAGAAGCCCCTGGAACGTTTAAAATAAGGGTAGTGCCATGATTAAATGTATGTTTTACCAGAATCAATGTGGGATCTCAATGGAGAATGGGTTTTAAGTAAGAATGATACTATGTTTAGATGTGTGTTTCACCAGGAGTGAAAGCAAGCACACCATTCAGGAAGCCACTGCAATCGTCCAGGCATGAGGACAGGTGGAGGTAGTTTGGAAGAGAAGGATGATCATGAAGAGAGACAGAAATGGATGGAGTCAAAGCATGTTTTAGAAGCAGTGTCTGCAGCTCTTGTGATGCAGTGGATAAACCAAGGCTTTGGGGCTGGAACAGGTGGGTGATGGCTGGCAAGGAGCAGGTTGGTAGAAGGCAAATTCAAGAGCTCTCTTGGTGATATTTCACTGCCATAAAACTTAAACAACAAAAAAGAAATTAGCAGTCTAAATAAGTCCATGAAAGTCATCCAATGCTTACTTAAGTACCAGAAAAGCCACTTCTGAACTAAGATACTAACAATACAATAAGGAACTTTTAAAAAGCATTTTAACACTGCATTTATACAAAGGACAGCTTTTTAAAAACTACCTCCCACATGGGATATTTTAATAATTTTACAATACACAAAACTATGAAATGATATGGCAAAGTATAAATACAGTTAAATTAATAATCTAACTTAGCACATGACTAACATGCTGCCATGAGATTAAAGGTGGGTAAACTTTCTTTAGCACCAGGTCAGCTACAGTAATAATGGAACTGACTGAGAGTTCACTGTGTATCAGGCTCTGTTTTAATGTTATCTTTCTGAAGCTCTGTGAGATAAATTCTGTAATCAGCCTCATTTCACAAAGGATGGACCGGAAGGGACTTCCCAGCTGTGACAGAGCCTTCAAGGGGAAAACAGGCTTTGAACTTAGGGTGCCTGACTCCAGAGCCCCAGCTCTTAAATCATGCAAGGAAAAGGAAACCAGGACCTCCTGGGCAAAATATCACTGTGACCTTCTGCTTCACTGGAAAGAGTTAACAACTTCATGCTCCTGGCATTCCCTTGGCAGAATTCTGTCCATATACAACTAAAAACAAACAAGACCAAAGCCCTAGGTGCTTGAAAGCTATGATATAAGAAAAGATAATTGGATTGTTTGCTGTATGGGTATATTGTTTTAACTTGCCTTATGCAATAAAACCCCATTAATTCACACTTCACTAATCTCATATAGTTAACCAACTAAACTATATGTAATTAATATTAAGAAATACTACTTCTTCAAAGAATTCTTTAGAGTCCTTCTTATTTGTAAGCTAGGAAAAATCCAGTTTATTTTTAAGAGTCTTTTATTTCTGATTCTAGTAAGTATCTATTATGTTCCGAAAGTATTTTATACTTACTATGTAGTATAAAGCAATCAGGGCTTTTGCGAAGTATAGTTTTTTTAATAAACTTAGCTTTATTACTTGTTAATATCCATTATATCTTAGCTTAAAATATTAACTTTCTTTGAGATTACTAAAATTCAATTTTTCTCAAATATTTTTTCAGGCAGATTTTTCACTTTTTTTCCCCCCTTTATTCCTAATGAATGAAGTTTAAACAGTGTTCACACTTATGGGACTACATACAAAAAATAATAGTGAACAACAACTTTTAAAACTATGTTCCTTTTAATTCTGTGGAGACTGTTTAGAGAAATAAAAAGTGCAAATGACACAGATTTGCATCTGTGATTCATGGAGCAACCCTTCCCAAGTTGATGGAAGGAGCCAGGAAATGCCCATAGCCACCTAAGACTTTTGATACAGGCGTTTCAAACACCACCAGCCATTTGTCACCATTTTTAGGAGGGAAATCTCTGTGTTGGACAATAGGAAATGATAAATAGCTGATTTTGATTGAGGCCTAGTTTTAATTTTTTTTAAAATGATAATTTAGGTCAGAGACCTCGCTAAAACTTGGCACAGGACAAATAGTGCTAATTTTTAGGGGGAAGAAAGATAGCTTGTCGTAAAAGCTAATGTTTATAGAGAAGTTACTATAAGCAGTCCTCATATTAAGTATTTTACACTAATTATTGCCTCTAACATTCACAATAACCTGTGATATGTGCCCTATAATTTTGTCCCAGCACAGAAGAAACTGGTACAGGAGGTCACACAGTAGGGAATGACACTGATATTGGAATCTAGCTCACTTTCTTGGTCACTGTGCTCTGTAGGTGAGCTGTTGCCTGAGAAGTATCTAGAGAACATGATCATCATCATTGGAACTTTCTCCACATCTCGACAGCAGCAGCAGGCCTGGGCGATATTTACAGTGAGTTGGCGGGGAGGGGGGTGTTTAGCCAGTCAATGCTCAGATAACTCAAATACAGGCCCAAGATCACACAGCTACCAGCAGAAGACCTGTAACTTGCACCGGGACCTGTCATATGCCAAAGTCCATCGTCTTCCTGCCGCATCACATTCACTTACTCTGACATTGAATGGGCCACCTACTTTTTGGTTTGAGATAAAGTTCATAGGCATTAACAATTTGTCTACCCAACAATCAGAGTCACCTGTTGTCACCTCTTTGGCTACCCGCCCTGGTACCTTGCTGTTCTGGTCTGCAAATTGTCTTAAAAAATACTAACCATGTTTGTTAGACTTGTTTAAAAATAAGAATAAAACAATCTCGGGAACAATGCAAGGAAAGGACAACAAATGATATTCAAGCTGCATGTAGACCCCAGTGGACCAGCAGTAGCTGCCTGGAGTGGCTGGTTGAGGCAATATCCAGGCTCGGCAGGAATGAGGACCCGCAGGAAGCAGTGATGTCTGGCATAGTCAAGGGAAGGGAAAGTGGTGCCACACTTCTGGGGCCTGAGGAGTATTCAATGAGCAAATTACATAAAGGTTACTGTGTGGTTCTGGCATCATCTCTCTAGCCTTTCAGATATGTTTTTGTTTACTCCTTTGTTCTTAGCTAGAGTATACAGAGTTAAGGAGGCTAGATAAAATGACTTCTCGATAGCTAAAATGTTCATAAAGGTCTTTTTCTTTTTTCTTCCCCTTTAACTTTCTTTTTCTTGGCCTGTGTTCTATGGTTTAAGTCTTAATTTTGGCAGCATCACCCACAGTACCCACCAGATTTATCTAAGTCATTGAGAGCAAACAAGGCTAAAAGAGTGCAAACTTCTGCTACAGGTTAGACAACCACAAGTGAAGAAGTAAGTTAACAAAGAAACAAACAACTTAGAGTCTGCGTAAGATTTTTACAGAAATAGAGGGTGGGGCAAAACTAGGTTTACAGTTGTCCATATGGAAAAAAAATACAATAATTAATGAATAATAATATAAGAATAAACTCTGTTTCACACACTAACAACTGTACATCTACTTTTGTCCCACCCTGTACTATGTGTGAAGATTTAAGTACACATGACACCCCGGCACCCATTGGACTACTGATATCAACTCTGCATTTGACCCCTGCATCATTCGTTCCACTGTCCGCAGGAGCTGATGACATTTCTTGGCCTCCTTTGCTGCTACTTCTGTCTTTGTTGCCACCACTTCAGCTCCATAGACAATCTCCTTTGCCTGATTTCCCCTTCTCTCTGCCTTATTTCTTATCTTGTTGGACTCCTGTCTTGTCTTCTGAGCCTCTTGGCTTCTAGATCAAAAGACTGACCTTTTATTTATGTCACCATGAAGCCAGAAGATTCTCTCTTGTTGGAGAACTAATCAATCATAGCTCATTTGCTGTGGCAACTGATGGCAAAACAGTGGGTTTTGGTCCTGATATTAACAACTCCTGATAGGTAGGAGCTCAATTTGCTAGAGAAGTATCCTAAAAATATGATTGTTTCTGATTTATCATCACCCAGAGACCCAATATGTCAAGTGGTATCCTGAAGGACATCATCCTGTCTTTATTCAAAGACCAGAGTTAACTGTTATTGAAAATTCAATTAAATAGAGTTATGAAGGAAAGAAAGTGAATAGAGAAATAGTTTCTGGGAAGTAAAAATGAGACAGGGTTTTATTGTTGTTATTTTATTGTTGCTGTTGTTGTGCAAGATACCGTTTCATCTATCTACGTTTACCTACTGAAGAGAAGCAAGAGTAGAGGGAGAGAGAACAAAAAATACATGGGTGAGTGGAGGTTATTCATAGAATAAAATTGTGGCTATTGAGTACTTGAAATGTGTTTATAAGTACAAAATGCACATGGAATTTTGAAGATTTTCTTCATAAAACAAAAATATATAAACTATCATATTAATATTTTTTCATATTGGTTATATATCAAAAAGATAACATTTTGGATACAGTGATCTAAATAATATATATTACTAAAGTTAACTTCATCTGTTTCTTTTTACTTTCTAAAAAGACTAATAGAAAATTTTAAATTGCATATATGACTTGCATTATAGGGTTTTTAGGCAGCATTGGTATAAGGTCTTATCTACTGGGATTAGGTTCAACCTCAAGAAAGCTCCAAAACAAACACAGGATTACTCAAGATGCCTGTGTATTGATTCCTCACACAATAGACCAAAAGTAGACAGGCTGATAAGGTTGACTCCAGAGTCATCAGAGACTCAGGCCCCTGTTATCTTTGTGTTCTATCATGCTAAACATGCCGCCTCATGTTCCAAGATGGCTGTTAAAGCTCTAACCAGAATAACCACATTCCAGCCAGCAGGAAGGAGAAAGGAACCTATTAAAGATACATTCCATGTGCAGCTTTCCAAAAATGATTTTCCACCATCTTCCATGATAAGCAAGAATCTACATTGGTCAAGATACGGGCGCCCTTGTAAAATTTTGGGGGGAGAAAACTGGCCACTCTAATCTGGTACTATTTCAATCATAATGTCACCCATAAGTACAAGAGAGTCTGGACAATGCAGCCTTTATTCCAAATAGTCAAGTATACAGCTAAAAATCAGGAGTTCTTTTTAGGTTGACCATTTGTCCCAGTTTGCTGGAAAGTCTATTTTCTCTGTGTTGTCCTGGCATAATTATTAATAGCTCCCCCTTTCTCTCTCCTGAGTGTCCTAGTTTGGATGATAAATTATATGGTCATCCTTGCTATTTTACCAAGAAAAAAGAGAGAAATAGATAATGGGGTAGACAATTCAGTATCTGCCAGAAATCCTTGAGGAATCACTTGAGAAATCCTTGGCAGGTGGGTGTTTCTTCAATCCACTTCACCATTATTCTGAAACTATGCTTTTGGAGACTACTTGAGACCTTCGCATTCACAAGTTAAAGGACTTTTCTCACTACTATTTGTTCACTTAACAAATATTTGTGTTGTGACTTCATGCACCAAGCACTGTGCATTTGGGGGATGTTGGGGTAAAATAGAGTCCAATGCTATTAAACCCATAATATTAAACCCATTTCTTATTACAGTAGAGTAATAAGAGTCTGAATTGTCTGAACAATCTGGGTTCTGGGATTGTTGTTTCTCCCCCTGGATATTTCTTTTGTCTTTTTCTGGTTCCAGAAAATTCTAGCCCATTGTTTCCCAAAATGTCCTCAATGCATCACTAGAACTTCAAGAAAGTTCCATAATCAAAAAACATTTGGAAGTGCAGCATAATTAGAGCTCCATAATGCAAATTAGCATATTAAAAGTTCTGAGAAGTCCTACGATAGAAATTCCTATTTAACTCTTTTAATCTAAACTGGTTTAGAGATTAGTACCCCCCTTTTGCACTGTTCCTTCAGCCCCAGAAATATGAGGATATTGTAAGATTCTCTGTCCATAGTTCCTCCTTCTACGTTCCACCTCCTGGTGCTCACATTCATTCCCTATTTTTACCTCTAAGGAGATGACACCTAAGCAACCTTCTCTAGCCTTTACCTCATCCTCCAAACTAACTAAATGGATGTCTCTGCTTGAGGTAAACATCATAATCTCAAACTTAATGATCTAAAATTTGAATTTGCTTTTTTGTCCAAAATCAAGTCTTTGATGTATGTCAATTGGGGAGTAACACTACCTGTGATAGACATTTTGTTTATTTTTTGTGTATGTGCATGTTTGGGGGTTTTTTGCAGGGGGTGGGGTTGATTTGGTTTTGGCAAGGGTGAGGGGAGAATTTGGGGCAGGCTGAGTGGCCTTGCAGCTTCATTCCTACTTTTGGAAAAAGTTCCTCTTTAGTGTGCAGTGTTTGGCGAGATGTTGTGCATTGCCAATGGCTCCTGATAGCCTAGGCTTGAGTGTGTGGTCTGGGCTCAGCTAGTTAGCTTCCCATTGGAGACCTTGAATCTTGAGTTGTCAGAACAGAGAGGTAGAAATGGTTACAATTCCTCCATAGTGCGGCAGGTGTAATATTAGCCATGTTCCATGATAACTGTGGCCTTGTCCTAGTCACCCCAGGTGTTTCTGATGTGTTCTAAAGTTTGACAACCCCTGTATCAGGTCTTTCTTATATATCAGCTTTTCCAGTGATAGTGGAGAAAATAAAAAGGAATAAGCATTGCTAAGAGAGTTCCTGAAAATGGAGTCAGGAGGCCACTGAGGAAGTCAGGCCTATGCATGTCTTATGTCTCAACTCATGGAACTATTATTCAGTTGCTGACCTGTTGCTAAACTCAGGTCAAGGTCAAACAGCAAACATCCTGGATCCATGATTGCTACATAAACATATATGGATTTTACTTCCCCCTCATCATTGAGACCAGACCATGTGCATTCCATGTGGTTCCTGAAAGGAGCCAAACCATTTCAAAAGCCAACATCTTCTATTTACATCATAGGCTGAACCAATCCCTACTGACCTAGCCAATGTCCTTCATTTACATGAAGAACAAAAATGAGAACAGCTCCTACTGTTTTGCCCTGTATAAACCCTGCCTTTTATCCCCACCGCACCCCCAACTCTTTGGAGCACAATTTAAGTGGCTCACTGAATCTGTGCCTGGATTGAAATCCCTCCTTTGCACAAATAAACACTTTTTATTCTTTATTATGGTCTAAACCTTTTTAAATCAACACCAGAAAGATTTAATTATTACCCCACCCAGGTAATAATTTTTGTGGACTCCTGTAACCCTTAATAGCTATACCAGTCATGCTGAACCTATTCTATGTTGGCTTGCTGTTATTTAAGTAGGTACCTTAGTTCTACAACAAGCTTCTAAGCTTTTAAAAGGCAGAATATGTTACTGCATCTTACATAAAGTAGTAAGTCACTTAATGAATAAATGAATATTCACTATTGACAAATTAATTGAAACTGATATATAAATTTCTCCATTTTCTATAAAATAAACTGTAAATTAGTTCACCTCTACTCCAGTTTCAAATGTGCAATATTTTAAAATTACCTAGAGGGCTATAACAAACACTCAGGTCACAACTTCAGAGATTCTTATTTAATTGATTTGGAGTGCAGGAGGCTGATCATTGCAAGTTTTATAAGTTTCTAAATGGTTCTATGTTACAGGCAAGGTGGTAAATCATTCTGATATTCAAAGTGAGCCCCAAGGACCATCAGCAACAGCTCACCTGGGAGTTTCTGAATGTGCATTTTAACAAGATTCCTAGTTGATTCATATATGCAGTAAAGTATGAGAAGCACTTGGTCTAGATCAGTAATGGCCAATAGAACTATAATATAAGCCTGTGATATTGTGATTTATAAGAAATATATATTTGGTCATTCAGAAAACTGCAATATATTTCACATTTATATTTGGTCTTCGTACACAGTTCCTGGCTTACAGCACCCAGAACTCTTGGAATTTTCTGAGTGATAAGAGCAATGAGAGCTTCTTTTGCCATAGTGTTTGGTCTTTAGTCTTCAGGCCCTGAACTATCTTCAGAGCCATAAAGGTGAAATGGATGTCTTGTTATCTATAACCAGCTCCTTTCCACCACAACTGGGTTTATGTTAATGAGCAGCATTTGTACATCACCTGGGGATGGGGTTGGTTGCCGTGGGAACCAACCCTGAATAGAGCTTTGGAACTTTCAGTCCCACCTCCCAGGTTTCAGGGAAAGGAGAGGGCCTGGAGCTTAAATTAATCACCAATGGCCAATGATTTAATCAACAATGTCTATGTAATGAATCCTCCATAAAAACCCAAAGGGAAGGGTCTGGAAAGCATTCAGGTTGATGAACCAGAACCCTTCCATGTGCCACCGTGCTAGACTTCAAATTCCACAGAAAGAGAAGCTCCTTTGTTTGGGACCTCATCCGACGTATCTCTTCATCTGGCTATTGATTCTTATAGGCATATGAAAAGGTTATCAACATCACTAATCATCAATTATACAAATTAAAAGCACAATGAGAAATGACCTCACACCTATCAGGATGGCTCTCATCAATAAATCAAGAAACAAGTGTTGCCAGGGATGTTTAAAAAAGAGAACCTTTGTGCACTGTTGGTGGGATTGCAAATTGGTGCAGCCACAATGGAAAAAAGCATAGAGTTCCTTCAAAAAATTAAAACTAGAACTTCCCTATGACCCAACAATTCCACTTCTGGATATCTGTCCAAAGAAATCCCAAAACACTAATCCAAAAATATATACACATCTCTATGTTCATTGCAGCATTATTTATAAGAGCCAAGAAATGGAATCAACCTAAATGCCCATCAGTAGATGATTGGATAAAGAAGATGTGGCACATACATACAAGGGAATATTACTCCGCCATAAAAAGAATGAAATCTTACCATTTATGACAACATGGATGGATCTAGAGGGTATTATGTTAAGTAAAGTAAGTCAGACAGAGAAAGACAAATACCATCAAATACATATGATTTCACTTATATGTGGATCCTTAAAAATCAATAAATAAACAAAACAGAAACAGGTATGATACAGAGAACAACTAATGGTTTCCAGATGGTAGTATAGTTGGGGGACTGAGTGAAAAGGTGAAGAGATTAAGAAGTACAAATTGGCAGTTACGAAATAGTCACAGGATGTAAAGTACAGCATTGGAAATATAGTCAATAATATTGAAATAACTATGTATGGTATCAGGTGTGTACTAGACTTATCAAGAAGATCACTTTGTGGGTTATGTAAATGTCTAACCACTATGTTGTACACCTGAAATTAATATAATATTAAATGTCAATTGTAATTGAAAAATTAAAAAATATATATGCTACTGTTAGGAATGACAAGAAAAAATATATCCTTCGCAATGAATAATCTAATCAATAAAATGAGTTTCTGTGAAACATAATTAATCAAATTAATTAATCAAACACAAGAAGGGGGTTGTGAAAACCTCTGATTTATATCTAGATGGTCAGAAGCACAGGTAACAATCTGGCCTTGAGATTGGCATCAGAAGAGGGGCACAGTCTGGTGAAACTGATACTGTGGAATCTAGTGCTATCTTTGGATAGAAAGTGTCAAAACTGAGCTGAATTGTAGGACACCCAGCTGATGTCTGAGGAATTGCTTATTGGTGTTGGGAAATCCCCCCTCCACACATACACACACATACTATAAATTGGATTCAGAATCCTTTTAAAGCCATATATATTGATTTAAAATCTCCTAGTAGCCATATTAAAAATGGTTTGAACAGGTAAAAATAATTTTAATAATATACTTCATATAACCCAATATATCTAAAATATTACCATTTCAACAATTAATATAAAAAATTTAATGAAATATTTTACAGAGGGCTTTTTTTGCACTAAGTCTTTGAAATCCAGTATGTATTTTATATTTACAGCACATCTCCAGTCAGACTAGCAACATTTCAAACAATTCATAGTGACATGTGGCTAGTGGCCACCATATCGAACAGTATCGATGTAGAGCTCATTAACTTTTCCATCTAACATCAACTATAGCTTGCCTTAGAAAAGTCTTTTGCTATAATCAAAAGAACTTTTTATCATCTCATAAAACCACCATTCACTTTGCTGTCTTTACACTGTCATGTTCCTTACAGTTGGAAAGTCCTCTCTCTTCTCCCTAATGTCTAGGTTCCATTTTTCTTTAAATCCAGTCCAGGGCTACAACTGTTTGGTGAATTCTTATTAAAATGGTCCCAGATTACAGTGGTTGGCTCCTGCTCTAGATTTCATTCTTACATTCTTAATGCCAGAGCTTACATTCCTACCTATTAGAGAAGATAGTAAAAGATGATTTTAGAAAACTAAACATGAAATGCAATTAAAATTGTAAAACATGCTGTCCCTCTTAGTAAAAATGAAATGTAGACCTCAGAAGGTTAATACTGAAAACCAATTTTCTGAATTAAAGAGAAAACCACATGCAAAGAATGGCATCACTTGTGCTGAAGCCCATGATACCAAACCTATATTTTAACACATGACCTAATTGTTGTTTCAACCTCTCCTAGAAATAAAACCTTAATCAGTTAGTCTGGAATTTTCTGGTCAACACCAATAAGGTCATTTGGGCTCTCTCTATCAACCCTACCCTCTAGAAGAGGCAATATGTATGATAAAAACGCTTGCATTCCCTTCCCCCCAAAAGATGTGCCCTGGTCTAAAAGTGATTCTTTTCTTTTGTTGATAGCTCCCTTGCCCCAGCCTTCTTTTTTATAAAAATCTTACATTTTGTACAACCCCTCGAAGTACCCTTCTAGTTGCTATATAGGATATTGTCCAACTCCTAAATCGCCTAATAAAGCCAATTAGATCTTCAAATTTACTCAGTTGAATTTGTAATTTAACACTGATAGGGAGGACCAGCCTTTCTAGGAATGCTAAATCAATCCACAAATTCTTCTCCTGGAGACCTTTCATCATTACCTTTGCCTACTGTCCCCCACCCTATAATATGGGAACTAAATGACTGATGCTAAATTCAAGTGGAAGCAATAACTCTTCTCTTGGTTGCTCCAAAGCTTAACTGAGACAAAGATGAAATATTAAAAAAAAAAACATTATTAATGCTCTCAATATGATAAAATCAAAGTTATCAGAGTCCATTGAACTTTGACAATCTGACTTGTAGGATTTAGACTGTTTTCTGTAAGGGGAAGACCATCCCATTCACATGGGGCAAGGATGGGGAATCAGGAGCCATCTCGCCAAGTTCCTCCCTTCTTCCATTCTCTTCTCTCTCCAAACAGTGACATTATATTTAGCCTCAAACCTAGACTTCCTGGACATCTTGACTCCTCCTGGCTAGACTTACACTGTCTAATACAGTACCCCATTCACCACGTGTGGCTGTGAATGCTTAAAATGTGGTCAGTCCAAATAGAGATGGGCTGTAAGAGTAAAATATACACCAGGTTTCACGATTTGGCACACGTATGAGTTTTCCATTGCTGCTGTAAAAAAATTACTATAAATTTAGTGTTTTAAAACACTCATTTATTATCTCAGTGTTCTGTAGTCCAGAAGTGTGGTTCACTGAGCCATTGGCTTGGAGTCTCATAAGGCCCAAATCAAGGTGTCAGTAGGGCTGTGTTCTTCCCTGGAGGCCCTGGAGCAGTCAGGTTGTTATCTGAATTCAGTTCCAGTGGTTGTAGGGCAGCTCCTGTTCCCTTCCTGGATGTCAGGCATGAGCTTCTCTCAGCTCCTGAAGGCCACCTGCATTCCTTGTCATACTCGCCCCTCCATCTTTAAACCAGCCACACAGCATATAATCTTTCTCATGCCTCAGGTTTCTCTGATTTCTCTTTCTGCTTACAGGCTGAGTAAATATTCTGTTTTAAAGAACTCATGTGATTAGACTGGGGCCACTCAGACAAGCCAGGATCATCTCTCTATTTTTAACCTCAATTACATCTGCATAGTCCCTTTGGCCGTGTGATGTAACATATTCACAGGTTTCAGGGAGTACAGCATGAGAGTCATTCTGCCCATCAAAATACAAAAACAAAACAAAAGAAAAAGGAAAATATTTTATTAATACTTTTTCTATTTCTCATATGTTGAAATTATAATATTTTGGATATATTAGGTTAAATAAAATATACTATTAAATTTAATTTCACCTCTTTATTTTTTTATGAACTGCAGCATTTTTTAAAATTGCATATGTGGCTTACATTTGTACCTTACATTACACTTCCATTGGCCAGCACTGATCTAGACCTAGAGAGGGGTTAAATTCTCTTTACTATCCTCTAGTTTGTGACATCTGATCAGTGTACCACCTCCTCTATAAGAAATGCTTCCCTTACAATAAGGTATGACCTTATACTTTTAAGGCTCCTTCATACAAGTGATAATTAAATACAGTGATGGAGCATGGAGAGGTGGGTACATAGGCTCATTTCCATATAAGGGAAGGACCCCAGGTCAACCAGATAACCTGATAACCCTGCTGATTACAGAGCTTGCCCTATGAGGGCAGACGCTTCTTCAATTCATCTTTTGGTTTCTGGTGGTTGGCACATAGGTGGGTCCTTTCAATGAATATTTGCCAACCCAAGTGAATCTAGGTGTCAGTGATTGGTTGGTTAAAAGCAAAAGAGAAAAGATTTTGGAAAATAAATCAGCTACCTCCATTATATCCTAAAAATGACAAACACTTCCATATTTAAGTGAGAGGACAGCCTCCATTTGAAACTGCAAGCTGAACAACATTTAATAGTTACACATCTTTATGAGACAAGAGAGTGTAATGATGCTCTGGGAAAAATTTTTTTTTGTCAAATGAACACTCTAATTAACCAAACATTTTCATCACTGTGCACTTTATTCGGCTTCGGTGACTAAACCAAACCAATGACTCTGTGATTGTTTTCAAAAGTGCATTTTGAAAAGACTTTTGGGATGTCACTTTGTTGTTTACTTCCATGCGTTTAATTTCGCACAACGTGAAAATGATTCTACTAAAGATCCTAGACCTCATCCACTCACCTTTGCACTTCACCTAACAGAAGACCAGGCCATCTGTGGGTTCAGAAGAACAGTACCCAAAAAAGTGCATATATCCTGATCTAATCTGCCACCCACAGGCAAGGTAGAAACCCTTCAGAGCTTTGCTTCAGTTTGGTCTGTACCTACTCTCAGCTCCAGGTGTGATCTTCACAAGCGAGGCAAAATCACTGTGACAATCTCCTCAGTCCACTGGCTACAGAGCTAACGATCCTCTGAGGAGAAGTTAGGATTGCTGAGAAATCTCAGGCTGCTGAATGTCCCTCTCCTGCCACACACAAATCTAAAGCAAGACAGAATTATGAGAAACCAGATTCATCTCACTCCATTGTCCTTAGTAATCTTCCTGACCCAAAGGAAGAAAAGAAAACCAATACGAAGATAATATAACTATTTTAAATACAGTTTACTAATTAAAAGGACTGATAGATGGAATGAGGCATTCTTCAAAATCTATTAGTCATGCCTTTGTGGACTTTATTGCTTATCAGCATTTTTCCCCTAAAAAAAAAAAGAAACAAAACAGCAACATTTGTTCAGAAAAAGAGCAAATTGTGTTTTTTTCCTTTCTTATTACTTTGATTGTTTGAGGTTTCTTTTAGACTATAATGCAGCATTGTGATTTTGAGATGGGAAAGAAACAATCCCTTGTCTTTCAAACCTAAGAATGTGATTGTATGCTATTGTTGCCAACAATGAGCTAAAGAGGTTAATGGATCACATATCTGGCAAACAGCCATCTCTCCTCCAATTCAATATATTAAACAATATACATTTTGTTGCTGCTGCTGAGCTTATGATTTTGTCTGAGTAGTTGGTAAATAAGTTTACTTACATTTAAGTTATCTCTTTTTAGAACTCAACAGCTCTGTCCTTCAGGCTGTATTCTGAAATTTTAAAAGTGCAGTATGAAATCTGAGTCATGACCTTTGTTTGTAATGGTGAGAGCGGGCCTGGGGAAGGGGTGGGCTGGCTGGCTGTTGAATGAGAATCTAGAAATATTGTGTCTTGCCAATTGCCTCCGACCTTTCATTTTCAGATTGCCTAAATTAACAGAGTGAAATTACCATAATAAAAAGGAATGGATACCGGAGAAAGCACCACAATTCTTTCTAGGGTTCTTTCCAGGGATCATTCTAACAGACCTCTAATTAAATAGATCATCCCCTCCACCAACCTTGGGGTGGGATGGGGTGGGGTTGACTCAACTTTTCATTCAAAGACTGTCATTTGAAAACAGACAAGCAGTCATAAGCAATAACTGTGATTCCCTGCCTAAAGGACTTTCCTGTGTACTGCATTTTACTGTGAAATTAGCAAGAGGCCTAATACCTCAACAGCAACAAAAAAAGCGGGGGGAGAGGGGGGGATTTTTAGGAAACTCCACAGGGAAAAACTTTATCAATGAGAAAGATAATGGTTTTCCAGGAATCCTTGGCTGGGTGGGGATACACTCTGAAGGAGGGGACTAGAGCTGGGAGAGAAGCAGCAACACCTCAGTCTCAGATCGGGCGGGATCCTTTCAACCAGGCAAAAAGTACAGCCACTAACTAGCCCCTCGAGTCCCCTGGCCCATCGTTTTTGCTGGGAGCAAGTGGCAGGAGGGGCGTCGCCTGGACCGGGAAGGCGAGTTTGGGATCTGGACCTGGAAAAACACCCGGAGCCCGGGTCTCCGCCTGCCGGCCGGGCGGTGATCGCCCCCTGCGACGCGGGCGCACCCGGCAGCCCGAAGCCGCCGCCGCCGCCGCCTCCGCCCGGCTCTCCCGGCGGCGGGCTGGAGCCGCGGCCCCCGACACCTGTGCGCCCCGGGCTCCGCGCCCAGGCCCCTCCCGCCCCAGGGACCAGTCTCAGCGGCGCAGAGACTGAGTCCCTTCGACTCCTCTTCAGCCGTGTTCTGCCACTCGGGTCACTGCGGCGGATTCCCCGGGCAGCCCCTCCATCCTCCGGGGGGGAGGGGGGGGCGGGGCAGCGCACCCAGCCCCCTCCCTTCGCGCAGCTGGCCCGCGGCCTGGCGCCTGGGTGGGACCCGCGCTGCTCCGCCCGAGGAACCTCCGCCTCCCCAAAGCTTCCCCTCCCCTTTCCCCGCCTCAGACCCGGCCCACCCCGCAGCCCCCGCTCGGTGGGCGCGCCGCGCGCCCCGCGGAGACACCTGCGCTGCCGGCCCCACCCTTCTCCGCCTCCGCGCTGCGGGCTCTCCTCCGCCTCGGGGAGCTGGGGAGCGGCGGCTGGAGGAGGAGCCCCGAAAGGAGGGAGAGGGCGAGGAGGGGGGGGCCGGAGGGTGTGGACTGGCAGCCACTCTGCAGCTGGTCGCGGGAGACCCGGTCCCTCCCGCGCGCCCGAGTGATGGAGAGGAAGAGATTCGCTTAGACACACACTCGCGCGCACAGCTGGGCACGTCTCTGCGAGGCAGCTGCCGGCTGGGGCGCGCCAGGGGCCGGGCGGGGCCGCGAGGAGCCGCGGGCCGCACGGCTCGGCACCGGTGGCTCCGACCCGGGAAGGGAAGAACCCGGCCGCGCCGACCGCTGATTTTTTGGGGCGGATCGGGAGGGAGCAGGCTGCCCAAGGAACTGTCACCGAGGACGCCAGAGGCTCGGCGCTCAGCTGTCAGGCGCGCCGGCGCCCGCGCGGGGCCGGAGGATGCGCCCCTCCTCCCGCAGGGCGGCTGCGGGCCCCCGCGCGGCGCCGACTCGCGCTCCGGCGGCCGCCCGCGTCGTGCCCGAGCCGCGGGAGCGCGCCCTGCCGCACCTGGCGCCGGCCTCCGCGGGAAGTGCAGGAGGCGCTCCCTAAACTCCGCCGCGCACTTCTCGCCGCCGCCTCCCCGGCTCCCGCCCGGGACCTCGCCGCCGGCGCCCGCCCGCCCGCCTCGCACTCTCCCGCGCTCCCGCGGAGCCCCGCTCTCGGGTCCCCATTCCCGCCGCGCCGAAGCCCGGGCACCCGAAACTCCTGGACCCCCGCCGCCGGGACCGCAGGAGCCGCCGAGGCCCGAGCCCTGCGCCCGCCCGCGCGCCGCCGGACCGGGGTAAGCGTGCGGCCCGCCCGCCTCGCGCCGGGGGGCTCGGACACAGCGGCTGAGACCTCGTAGGCTGGGGGGCAGTGGGAAGGGGGTGGCCGGCGCGGAGAGGCAGCCGTGCGACGCCAGCCGGAGCGCTTCGCGGAGGCGCGGCACTGCCGCTACCGCCGGGGAGGACTTTCAAGGCGTTCGCTGGGGTTAAACTAGTGCGAGGTGGGCGACGGCGGGGGCCTCCGCGGTGAGTGTGGAGTCGTCCGCGCCGGGCGGCCCGGCCTCGGCGCCCTGCGCTGCCCCGGGAGAGGCGGCGCGCGTCTGACGGCGCCGGAGAGTTCGGGGCTCGCGCTGGGCCACCTCCCGGGCGGCGGCGGGGCTGTCCGGCCGCGGGCCGCCGTGGGCGAGCGGCTCTGCGGGGCCCGAGCGGGGCGGCAGGCGGGGGTCGGGCCGCGGCTCAGCGAACTTGCGGGCGCGGTGCACGCCCTCCCCAGCCGGCCCCCACCCCTCGCGGCCCCGCCCCGTTAGCCCCAGTTCCCGCAGCCTGTCCCCCCCGACGCGCGCGCACGCACTCAGGAGCGGGTGCCGGGAGGGGTGGTCCTACCGTTACTGCCGAGAGGTGCGCGAGGTCGCTGTGGCTGGGACTGGAGCGCCGAGGGTGCTGCGCCTGGGACCGGGGCGACAGCCCGGGCTGCGGGAGCGGGGCAGGCCCGGCCCCCTGCCGGTGCCCCTACCTGGGGGCTCCAGGTGCGCGGCCAGCCAGCCCCGCCGGGACTCCAGAGACCTCCCCTCGGTGGCCTCGGCGCGCGGCTCCCTCCCCGGAGCGCGCAGGGCGCCCACCCGGGGGAGCGGCTGCTGAGACCCCCGGCTTCCCCAGCCCGCGTGGTAGGTCGGTTTCCCTCCCAACTTCCCCCGCTCCCAACACCAGCTTCCTCACGGAAAACATTGATCCCTTCAGGGGAAGTTTAATATTTGCAAAGTGCTTTATATCGTATTACTTCGTGGATACATTTAATTGCGCCGTAGCTCGCCCCTGATTTATGTGAACTTAGGCTGATAAATAGCGTGCGGGTCGGGGAGTGGGAGCGAGGGTGGGCGTCCCTTCTGCGACGGTGCTCTCTGAGCTGACCTGCTGGACGGCACAGAAAGCTGGTGCTTCTGAAAGCTTTCGCTCCGTAGGCTTGACATACTCCAGGGCTTTAGACAGATGTTTCCACAGGACGATTTATTTCAAATCTATTCAACTTCTATTCCAAGAAAAAAAGTTGAAGAGAAGATAAAGGGGTTACACATTTGGATACCAAAACTATTTTTTTTTAATGTTTTTATTGGTATCAGTTATGTTGTACTTAGCAGATTATTTTTTTAAGTTACCTCAGTGGTTTTTCCTAGTGAAGCTCTTAAAAGGAGAAATGAAAACAATGCTACTTACCTTCCTCTCTGCATTTGTGTACAAATGGCCCCTGCTTGAAAGTGACTGAATGAGCGGCAGGGTAGGCTCCTTACTTTAGGAGTGTGAAGCCGCTCGCTCACCAGCGAATTGATGGAGACGCGCAAAGATGTTACAAGAAACAGTGCTGGGCAGGAAACTGTTGCTTACATTTAACTGCCTCTGGTGCTTGGGATTTTAACAGTGAAGAAATGAAAACTGCCCCGGCCCCTTCCAAATTAACTCTCTGCTGTTATTAAATAGCCTTTTCTCAATTAATAAACATATAGCTACATCATTAATAATGTAAAAGAACATATTCAAATAGATGCCTAAAGCAGGTTATCTGGGAAGCTCTAAGCATAGTACCCAGCGGAGTCCCACAGAGGTGGTAGGATCATGGTTTCTTGGTTGAGGCAGACCTCGCGTTCAGGTTGCAATATTGGAAGTTGCTTCCTCTGACATCTTTGTGAGAAGGTGCTGCCTACAGTGTGCTGATTATGCTCAATCATTGTCTACCGTTTTGCAGGCATACACAGATGTTTTTGAATGAATAACCTTCTTACTCACTGAATTTTCACTCATTCAAAAAGTATTTGTTGAACACATGAGCACACACAATATGCAAAGCTGAGCTGGGTGTTATTTTAACCAGAAAGGGTTTTCAGCAGCAGCAGGATGCTTACTCCTACACTGTGTGAAAAGGACTGCAGAGCAGGGGCTTACTTAAGGAAGCAGCATCTTGCCCAAAGTAGGTGGTCAACAAAGAGTCCTTGATTCAGAAAATCACACAAGATGTTAATCGGCCAACTTTGCTTTCCCCATAAATCCCATCATTATTCTTAACCCGCCACATCAATTAGATATGACTCAACTTCCGAGAATTGACACTGACTTTAATCTTCTTGTTCTTTGTCTGAATGCTTTGGAGGAATGTAACTATCTGTGCATTGCTCTGGCTTTCTGTGTATGATTTCTATGGGAACAGTGCCAGATCTGCCTATGTCAGTAGTATTGAGTAAATGCAGATATTCCTGTTGCATTAAAAAGGCAAACTCAGATTAATAGAAAACAACAAATATTCGCTCCTTTCTTTTCTTATCTCTTTAAAATCTTGAAAACAATAACATCTCTGGAAAGAAATGAGATCCCTTGCAAGTTAACAAAAAATGGTTATTTAGGATTTTCTAGAAAAAGGCAACCGTCTTACAGAAATTTTAGTTGAGAGTTTTTCCTTGACTCTTGATATGTCTGGCAAGATGGTCTTTCATTTTAGAAACTTTTATTCATGAATGAAATAAGTCTCAAGGTAACTTCCTCGTTAAGGGAGCTGGCAGCAGAGGGAATGCCTGCTAAAAAATGATGCTGAAAACTCTGGGAATAGAGTATGAGCAGTAATACTAGGTTTGTGCAATTGAAATTATGTGGATACTTATATATTTTATTGGTCTTTATATGCATATGTTTTTGGATTTTTTTTAAAAACTTTTTCAAATATTTTCATATTCCAACATTATTACAGTTACATGAGTAGTTATTGTTTGGTAATAGAATTATAGTTTGCCTTGCTTTAAGACAAGTCCTGTCTTTTTTTCCTCAAGGGGAAGAGAGACCTCAAAACAAAAATAACTAAACTTTCATTATGACCTAAATTATCACCATTTAGAAAAGGCCTACATTATAATTTTTCTTTGAATTTAATATGAATTTTTTTAAACCAGAAAAAGTGTAATTTTTTTTCCTGGAATCGAATTACTGAAAAATTTGGCTCACTCTAGAATCATTGTTTGTTTCTAAGTCATGATGTTTTCCTTACCTTTACAGAAGTACAATTAAAGCAAGATATTAATAATTATATATAAAAATCACTGATCTAAGTGAAAAACATTTCAGAGCAGCTAACACTTATTGAAAGTAGAAGCAAAAGATACCTGATGATCCACAAAATATTTATGCAGGATAAATGAATATCTCTAAATCTCATATGCAAGTTCCATTATCACGTCTTAATGAACATTTGGTACAACAGAGTATTTTCCATCTTCTTGAAAATTTTTGTGAAAGAAACCTGTGTTAGTATTAAGAAATAGCTGACTAGTTGATTTGACTTTAGACTACTTTACCTGGATTGTACATATACAAATATGCTTGTGTACACCTATATACAGATACACATATGTATACATTTTGGAGATATATTTATGTATTTATTTATGTTTATATATATACATGTTTGCCTGATAACTTTGAACAATAGGAGGAGAATCTGCTTTGTAGCATATGTGGTTTGTGAAGTCAGCATCATCTTGAGAATAGTACTTACAAATGCTCAACTAGTTTGATATTAAAAACTGAGACTATACAAACTTTTGAACAACTTACTTAAGAAACACTTATGATAACCTTTAGTGTATGCCTGATACAGTCTAAAGAATTCTGTTAATATTAACTAATTTAATTCTGGTAGCCACCCTGCTTGCCCCCATTTCACGAGAGAAAATGAGTACGTATTATTATGATCCCCATTTAGATGAGGAGAAGTGAGGCTCAGTGAGCCTAAATAAATGGCTCATGCGCCACAGCTAATAAACGACAGAGCTGGCATTTGAGCCCAGGCAGCCCACTATGCCATGCCACTGCTCTTGAACAGATATTTTTTCAGTTTATTTAAATAAGGGTCCAAGTGAGGAGTGAGTTAAGTTGTAAAGCAAATATATTCTAGCAGCTGAGATTTGTGAGTTTTTAACTCAGAGTGAATTCTTAGGGAATTCATTAGGAAGGCGATTGTCATGAAGCCCTGACATCACCCGAACTAGAGCGTTACTAGCACAGTGCTATAACTTAATGTAGTTAATGGACTCAATAATCTTCTGAGGTTCAGCTACTTTTAAATTACGTAACTTAAGAACCGATGCCATATTTAAGTAGTTTTAATAGCTCAGAGGATCTGATATGAATGTTTTATGCTTCCCATAATATCCTTATAATATGAACTTCTTGCACAGAGGTCAATGTTACATGTCCCTCTACGGTTCTTGCCAAAGGAGTCAGCAGAGTTTTATATGAAGGTGATAAATGAGGCAGATTCAGCTCTGACCCATGTGGCATACAGCAGGCATCCCATTAATGTCTACTGCATGCGCTGAAGGGAGGAGGTATTCTAGAAGTTGCTAGTCCAGAGGTAAAGAAACTTTAAATATCTTTACAACTGCATAGTTTTAAGATTGTGACTTAATAGTGAATAGATTTTTTTCTTTTTCATGAGGATCTTAGGACATTACTATCTATGAAACCCTGTGGAATACTAGTAGTCTTTATGAGACTGAGGGGCCTGGCATAGAAAGGGGATAGCGTAAAGAAGGTGAAATAATCAACTGATTAAAATGTTTAAGTTTACAAGTTGGCAAAAGCAAAACTGCCTGAGATTGTACCTTTTATTGTAAAATGGCATATAAGACATAATTAACATTCGATAACAGAATCTTTACACTGCTAATGAGGTAGCACAACTGTGCTGTCATAAATATTAACAATCTACTATTTGAGTAGAGTTCGGGGAACTATTTTAGAACATATGAAAATGTCACTGTGATGCGCTTTGCCTTAGCTAACTAACTCAAGTCAATGAAAAACATCACAGGAATTCTTAACGGGCCTCATAAATAAGATCTATCTGTCTTTCTATCTATGAGCATTGGTTGTACTCCATTATAAAGCATATGTTCTGTGGGTTCTCTTACTATTAAGGGAAAGATATGAAGAGGAGAAATACGTGTTTCAGATTTAAGCTTGATTAAAGTGTTGCTGGATTTAAAGGCCTGTGTCAAGCACAGAAATTGAGAGGAGACTTTTGAGACAGCCACTTGACAGTTCTCTTGCAGGGCCCAGCTGAACCCGTTCACACACTCCTTTGGAAGATGTACCCTCTTCTACAGATGTAATGAATGGGGAAGAACAAAAAGTTTGCTAAGAGCGTTGACACCTTTATCTTTATGTCCAGTATGAGCTGAAGTTTTAGGATACGTAGAAATTTCTTTCTCTTTTATATTTTTTTACCATAGAGAGTTCATGGTTTAAAGTAAAAATCTATTTCCTAACTCTGGTCATTAAATTTTAGTAACTTGATGTAAAAGGTTAAATTCAATTTTATTCTTAGGGTGTTTTTTTTTTTGGTAACATTTAATTCTGGTAGGCCACCCAGCTATCCTTACTTTACAGATTTAGAAACTAATGTTCCTGTGTTGTTTTGTCCTAGTGGATACACCTATTCTCTATCTTTGTCAAAATAATAAATGATAATAGCTAACATTTAATTAGTATTTGCTACGTACCAACCATTGTACAGGTCTCAACACACTTTGTTTCCACAAAACATTCAATGGACATATATCATTCATTTTTCCATTTCACAAATGAGAAAACTGAGGCCCAGAGAAGTCCTATAGCTACAGGGGAGGAGCCAGGATCCAAACGCATGCCATCTAGCCCAGAGCCCACACTTCCCTACACCAATGGACTTCTGAGTAGCATTTAACCCCTGAGCACCATCCCTGATTTCAGGACCTTGAAACTCATGCCTCCCTATTTCCCTGTGACTTCCTTGCAGCAAAAGAAGGGTTTACTTTCAATAAAGGGTAATTTCTTGGCTTTGTTATCTCATACTATTTCCTGTGTACATGCATATGTCCAGACTCCCAAGAAAAGTGAGAAACCAAGAATACGTAGTTACAAGGATCATGGTAGGGACACAGGTACCTTGGGATCATCTTGTATCTCTCCTTCTCCTCTAGTTTGTCACCAAGACATGAAAATCCTGCCTCCTGAACACCTACTTTCCCACCAACCCCAACGTTACTGCTTTAGTTCAGGCCGTCAGAACTCACCCGAATTACACTAGCTTCCTTATTAGCTTCAGGCCTCCAATTTCTTCAGTGCTTCTGAAATTTTTTCCGAATGCAAAGCTAATCGTGTAATCCCCCTGCTTAATAAATAACCTGCAGCATCCTTTGCCTTCAAGGTAAAGTTCAAACTAGCTCAACCTCCAAAGCCCTTACTGTCCAGCCTGGGACTCCTCTCCTGTCACTCCAACACAAAGTCCATGTGTTTAGGTGATGCCAAGCGAGGACCAGAGCCTCCTATTTCACATTTCCATGCCTTTGCACCTGCCGGCCACTCACCTAGAGCGTTCCCTGCTTGTCTAACATCTTATCTTCCTCTCCACTTCTCTTTGTTTTCTTACCCTTCTCCTTTGCAGCCCACCCACCCTGATCCAAACCACTATCAGTATCCCCAATGCCTAGCATAGTGTCCGGAATATAGGAAATACTAAACACATTTCTATTAGAGAAATAATCATCTTTTAAAAAATGGTTATTGCTTTGAGAGGGAGAGAGAAAGAGAGAGGGGGTGAGAGAGAGAGATTGATTTGTTATTCCACTTAATTCGTTGGTTGATCCTTGTATGTGCCCTGACTGGGGATCGAACCCGCAGCGTTGGTGCATTGGGACGACACTAACCAACTGAGCTACCCGGCCAGGGCTAAATATCACCTTATTCTCCCTTTGCCTTACCAACTTTTTTTGCCTTTCTCTTTCTCTTTCTCATTGACTTTTATTTCAGTAAACATTTATTGAGCAACTACTGAGTACCAGGAAGTGTTTTGGGTGCTGAGGATATAAATGGCTTTCTCCTTGCTCTCAAGAAGCTTGCAAGCCCAAGAGCAAACCCAACTGATAAAGAAACAGGTAGTGTCCGGTGTGCTGGATAATGGAGAGGACACAGGGTAAGGAGCAGCACGAGGGAGGAGATCCAGAACTGCCAGAGATCAGGGAGAACTTGCTCTCCAACGTTCATTCCCCATTTCCCCTCTTCTCCAGCTAAGTGTCCATAAGTAAGCATTCATCTACAGACTATTAATTTTGAGATTCAAGCCTCCATTTCTCTAATAGTCTATAGAGAACTAGGTAGTTTTTATTTTTAAGATAAGTCCATGAACTCATTTTGAGTTTCTCTTCTATTTAAATTCTTTTAAATATATCTTATAATCATATTACTTATTTAAGTTGATTTCTCCCCTATGAAGCAAGAGACATGTTTAACCAATTATGAGTACCTGCTTACAGTGATATAAAAATCAGTTTTTTAAGATTTGAAATAAGAATGAATTTACGTTCTTTCACCATCACCACATTGGAAAATCCCACACAAAAAAATAGCTAATGACATGATAATCACATTAAGAACCTTATTATACAAAAGAAATATAAATGGCCTGTTGATTGATATATTTAATAACCAACTTTTTAAATATGGGTCGCCATTCTCTGAATTCACCATCCAAGGATAACTTTGAAGTGAAAGGGGATGTATTAAACCATACACACACAAAAATTACCTTCAAAAATAAAAAATATATAATAATCTTAAAAACATAATATATTAAATATAATACACTATTCCTAAAATCATGGATACATGTAATGCAGTAGTTAACTATTTTAGCCAACTTCTTTTATTATAGTATTTCTGAAAAGGAAAACTTTTTTTTTTTAGAGAGGGAAGGAGAGGGAGAGAGATAGAAACATCAATGATGCGAGAGAAATGGAAAACTATTAAACATCATATTTTCTTTACTTCCACTCCAAAGTACGTAAAAGCATTAACTAATATTCCCTGGTTGTACAGACGTTATATTCCCATTTTATTCCTTAAAGCTGAGAGGAAACCATGAGCAATATAAAAGTAGAACCAAGCTAATCCTGTCTGCTTTCAGTTATAAATCTATTTTGAAATTCTCATATGGTATGAGAACTTAAATATATTCTTTTTAAAAAGACACCATTATTTATATTATCCCTAGTTTGTTTATATGTTACATCATGTATAATTATGTAAATGTTAAATATTGTATACACATGAAAATTTTCTCTGCCGTTAGTAGCTTCACGGATACCAAACAATTCTGTTGCCTTAAGAAAGGGTATAGCTTTACTCTCTTACTGTCTTGTAGCATGAAGTTCTCTGTGACCTAATTCCATCGCAGTAACATTCAGCAATTCTTCATCTACATACAGGAGGTTCCCCACATACAGGAAATAGTCCAAAAGATGTTTGAAGGTAAACTGTCGGAAAGCTGAACAAAAGACTCATGTGTGTTAGAAGTGGGTGACCACAGATTCACCATCCAAGGATACCTTTGAAGTGAAAGGGGATGTATTAAACATTATGCTGAGAGAAATAAATATTGTAATTCCTTACGCGTGGTTAATGCGGTGACCCTGCTGCGGGGAGACCGGTGCGAGGAGCCCAGGGCTGGGGCAGACATTCTAACTAGGCCCGAGGGTTACTTTTCCTGTTGTTCCAGAAGGGAGCCCAGGGGGTCTTAGTTCCCCGGGCTGGCAAAGGCAGCCTTCTGTAGGAAGGGGTGCCGTGCAGAGATGGGAACTGGAGATCTTTGTGAGTGTGTAGCCCTGTGGATCCTGTGGATGCTCATGTGAGGGAACACAGTCCATATTCTCCCCACCCTGACGATCACCGTCCCTTTGGCCCTGCTGTTAAACTCTTGCCACCAAATAACACTCGCCAGCTTTCACCAGCTGGAGTGGGCAGCGAGACACCCTATCGTGACAGTGGTTCAAAGTCATCACTCATGCATTCAGCAGTTACTCACTGAGCACCTACTGTCCTCCAGGAAAGTGACCAGCTGATTGAAAAGACTGAGTTCTGCATATAACAGGCGATTGAGGGTTGCACTGACATTGTGGTTGCAGGAACCCATAAAAGTTAAAAACTTCCACAACTCTCCATGTGTATATTATTGTTTTCTCCCTTTGAATAAACCCTATGTTTAAGGAGCTCAATGTCTACTCAATGTATTTTTCTTTGATTGAGATGCTCATCACTTACAATGTTTAACATTTTGGTTTTCTTTAGAAGTATCTGGAATAACCCCCATTTTCTGAGTAAAGGAGGTAAGAATTTATGTCATATTAAAGGGAGAATTTATACCATTCCCACTGGATTATGCATCCCTTCCCCAAAGGAGGCTTACGGGGAAAAAGAATGTTAGCATGTTTTGCTGACTATATTTGAAAAATACATTTAGGTAGGTGTTTTTTAATTATTTTCCATCTGGAAAGCTTTTTTTTCCCCTTCACCTGGGATGAACAACCAAATTATTAATTCTATTTAAATGTGCTGTATTCAGAAGAGTAGCTGCCAAATTTGTTGGGACCTATAACAAGATAATTAATTATCTAGTATCACAAGGACTATTGGAGTGTTGGATATAAACCAGATGGTGGGTGAAGAAAGATGAGGCAGTCAGGATGCTGTGAGCAGTGTGATAAGTCTTTTGGCCTGTGTGGGGTAAAGCCACTTGTGTGCCAAACCTCCCTCGGCCTCCCTGCTGTGCTTATTTTTTCTCCCATTGATCCTTCCACCACCCCATCACTTTACCCCTCGAGGCTCCAGTTTCAAACCCCCTTCCCCACTGGCACCACATTCATTTTAAAGGTCGGGGAAGTAAGGGGAGGTGAGGGCAAAGGTCTGCTCCCCTTAGACCCTGGACTCTGCCGGCATCTGTGGCACCCCGGCACCTGTCCCATGGAGCGGGCCAGGCTGCCATCCTTACCCTTGTCCTGACATTGCTTTTAGTCACGCAGCTGTAGAGCTATTAAAGAGTTTGAGGTTCATTTCAGAGTCAGTTACGATAAATTAATATTACAAGGAAACATTGTGATTTTTTTTTTTTTAATTTACAAATTTCAGAGACCTAAACTGAATGCTAAACATTTTCTCAGAAAAAACCTGGTGGAATATCAGTGAAAAATGGATACAAGAAACAGTTACTTAACCCCTCTCCCCATTTGTCAAAGTGATGTTCCGTGTCTAATCCAGTTTGTGAGCAATTAGAAGGTGCATTCATACTGAACTCGGTATCTGATGGTAGAGATGATAGCGACTTCACCATGATGCTTTTCCTACGGATCACCATCATGACGCACTACCTCTGTGAGAGTCACAGTCCTTGTTGGTATCACAAAGGCGGTGACATTTAGATTACAGATATTTTTAAAAAACTATTTAATTGCCAACTTTATCACTCAGGCATTAAAGAAATACAGAATAACCCAGGTAAGACATCTTCAAAATGAAGTTAGTCATTCATCATTAAAAAAAAACAAAGTGAGTTTCTGATCTGGGGAAGTAAGCGGTCACCTTGCCTGTCCCACCCTCTCAATATCTGGCCCATCTTTTATCATTTAAAGTAGAGCTCCCTAAAATAGATTACACTGACAAGTAGTAATTACTGACAGCTGCATTTAATTAGCACACAGATTCCTGCTCATGACAATAAAGTATTATTACATGTTTAGCATTAGCACTGACAGGGAAGGAGGTGACTTTGCTAAACAGAACTAGAAGACCTTTTTTCTTTATTTAAAAATACATACAGTTTGGCTGGAACTGAGCTGGTGCTTCGTGGGAGTGTCTATGGTTACAAAAAGAAAGAAAACAGTAACTATAAAAGTGTTTTTTAAAAAAGAAACAGGCATATTGTACAAGAAAAAAGAAGTAGTCCAGTGCCAACCATTGGCTCTCAGTCTTGAATTGTGTGTTCTTGTTTTTGTATCTGATTCTATGTGTGTATTTGGGGTGGGGGTGGGGTGGAGGTGTTTGGATACCAGAGATAGAAACACAATTAATCCATGTAAATTAGTGATTTATCATTATATTGAGAGACTGTTGCCTCCCTCCCTCCCTCCCTCCCTCCCTCCCTTCCTTCCTTCCTTCCTTCCTTTACTTACCCTATAAACAATTCTGAGTTATAAAGTCCTTAAAAAGTATATGTAATCAAATTTAGGATTTTATACACACTCTGAATTTTAAAGTTGATTCTAATTTCCATCCATTCTTTCTTACAATGGGCTTATCCTATCTCCTCCTGCCCATATTGTTCCATTTCCACTGTCCAGTCTTGGTCTCATCTGGCAAATCTTACTGAGCAGGAACTTAACAATGGTAGGATGACAAACATCACAATAGGTGGTCAATATTTTGAGCAAAACCATCTCTACAGCATCATCAACCCGTAGTGCATAGATAGCTGCTGTTAACTTTAAGAGGACTGTGAAGATAGCTAAAACTAGCAGTCCTTGACATAAGTGACATCTGCTGCTTTCATTACTTAAATTTATCACTTGAGATATGTAAACAGATCCACTTATTGTGGCATTATCAGTAGAACCAGTCCTAGGACTTAATATGTTTTCTCACACTCATGGAATGCAATTCTAAAATATTTACTGGAGGTCTAAAATCTGAAGAAAAACATACGATGTTGCATGTCTGGAAGATGTTTTTACTGGGATACCCTAGTGTATTTTCACAATGCAGCTTTAAGTTATCTGGCTGGCATTTGTTTTTCAAGTTGTAAAAATAGACTCAGTATAATATATTGCCATCTTGTAACTTACCATTATAAATGCTGTATTTATAAAAATCAACTTATGTATCCATGGCAATGAGCAAGATGAACATGAATAAAGAAATCCTAAATTGATCCTCAAACTAATTTCCATCATGAACTGTTCAGCAGACTTGCTAAACATCTTTTCTTTTCTTTTCTTTTCTTTTCTTTTCTTTTCTTTTCTTTTCTTTTCTTTTCTTTTCTTTTCTTTTCTTTTCTTTTCTTTTCTTTTCTTTTCTTTTCTTTTCTTTTCTTTTCTTTTCTTTTCTTTTCCTTCTCTTCTCTTCTCTTCCCTTCTCTTCTCTTCTCTTCTCTTCTCTTCTCTTCTCTTCTCTTCTCTTCTCTTCTCTTCTCTTCTCTTCTCTTCTCTTCTCTTCTCTTCTCTCTTTTCTTTTCTCTTTTCTTTTCTTTTCTTTTCTTTTCTTTTCTTTTCTTTTCTTTTCTTTTCTTTTCTTTTCTTTTCTTTTCTCTTTTCTTTCCTCTTCTCTTCTCTTCTCTTCTCTTCTCTTCTCTTCTCTTCTCTTCTCTTCTCTTCTCTTCTCTTCTCTTCTCTTCTCTTCTCTTCTCTTCTCTTCTCTTCTCTTTTTTCTTTCTCCCCTCCCCTCCCCTCCCCTCCCCTCCCCTCCCCTCCCCTCCCCTCCCCTCCCCTCCCCTCTTTTTTTAACCTCTCTCCCACCCACCCTCTAGGGGACATAAGCTAAAGCCCTAGGGGGATGCCCAAGACAGCCTGCCCGAGGCACACAGTGGGGAGTCCCCGGAGGATGTGGCCACCCCGCCGCAGTCCTGGGCGTGCTGAGAAGCGCTCAGGAGGCAGCGCCGTCGTGGAACATGAGCATCGCAGCGCGCACCTGCACAGACCTGGAGGGTGTCGCGACGCGCACCCCGGGGATGTGGTTGGTGTGGCTCCTGGGCTACAGGCCCGTGCGGCGGGTCACTGTGCAGAGCAACACAAGAGCAAATCAAGCGCGAAGGAAAAGGGTGCCGTCAAGAGACATGGTACCTGCAAGACATTTGAGGCTGCCGGCATGCTGGCTTCCAGCAGACTCTAAGTAGGAAGAATACACTCCAAAACAATGACGGTTAGAGTGTAGCAAACGCATACAGCAGCAGCATGGTCAGTGGTCATCACCGTCCGGGTCCTGGACTGTGCGCAGTCAGGCGACAGGCAGCACAGGGGGTCTGCTTACCCAGCGTCTCCACAGACGGTGCTGGGCTGTGCTGTGAGGTCATGACGGCTGTGACATCGCTGTAGGAAGTTTTTAGCTCCATTATAATCTTCCACAACCGTGTATATGCTGTCTGTCATTGACAAACAGTGTTATGAGTCGCATGACTAGTTTGATATTTATTACTACTGGGATATTATGACCACAGACACTGCGTTCAACAGCAGACCGGGCACTGTACCATCTCTGCTCTCAAACACTGATCGTTCTAGCAAGGATCTTTAGAGGAAAAAGTTTCAGGAGCATAACTGCATTCAAGGAGATTTTTACAAAAAGTAAGTTTTAAGAAACTGCATTTGCGTGGATACTAAATATGAATATCTAAATGAGCATTCAGGTAAGACCATTTAAGAGTTATTTTTAATATTAAACCACAAATTTTCATTCACACCCTAAATCTAAAGCCCTATTGAGTCTCATAATTTATTGGTATTTAAATCCTATTGAGAATAGATAGGTTTATTTTTATTTTGTGCTTTAGAAACCAACCAAGAATAGAAGATTATTCATTGAAAACAGTTTATAGGATTCAAGGACATTGACTAAAAAGAAGTAATGTGATCATTGAAATTGGGTATGTTTGACAACTCAGTGTTTCAACTATAAAACTTTCCAAAATTAGGCCTATAAAATTGGAAACTCTACTATGCAGCTGCTCTAATTACTGTGCTGGTTCATAAATTAGTACTGAATGATAAACCCTCAAATATTCTCTTCTAAGAATGCCTTTGACTCTTAATATTGTCATTACTCAGAATTCCATATTCAGTCAGTAGGCAAATACTGCCATCACCCAGAATTTCACATTCTGTTACTGAAGGCCTACTGTGTGCTGTGGAGATGAACAAAACACAGTCCCCTAGCTTCTAGGAGTCAGGAGAATAAAAAGTACACCATCCCCCAAAACTAACCCACCTTAACAAAGAAACACGACTTTTACCATGTTTCTATACCACTATATTATTGAACCAGTTACCTAACTTTTTATCAAAATTGGTCTAGAATACCTGTTTTTAAACTGGAGCAGCCTTTGCCATAAGGCGTAGGCTACTTTGTGATTTAAATAGGCTCTTACTTTAATCCTTGATCAATTGTGTCTAGATAACTAATCCCATCAAGTTGACTTGTAGACACCTCTTGGGTCTCTGCCCCAAGTCAAATCTCCTACTGCAGAGGATGCATAAATCATGGGCAGATGCCAGACTCAGCAATGCATCCATGCAGAAAGTGGAAAGTTAGGCTGACGAGTTCAAAGGTTTCTTAAATCTTTGTTTAAATATTCCTCTCTCCAGAACCAAGTGTAGACATCCCCTGCATGTATAACTATCATTTCCTAGTCTGACAGTACTTCATTGAATAATTAATGACTAAATTTGCCTTATGCTATAACTTCCCTTAAGTTGGATGAGACATGTTAGCAGAAATTGGAATCACTAGAAAGCATAAGAATGGTGACGCCATAAACTGGTATGTGAAAGGAGGCTAAACAGGGGTTTGCTCAGGTCTACAGACCCATTCCTGGTCCATCTGGATACACCTCCGTATTTTGGCTGATACACTTTCTTAAGGTCACTGTATAGAAAAGCTACTGATAGACTTAGTGCATACATTTGTCTCAAAAATTGGAATAGGCTTTGGAAGAGGCCAAGGACATAAAAACTCCATAACTGACAAGTGACACCCAAAGTGTACATAGTTGTAGTTTCCCGTGAAATACCCTGTGTCTTTTTTAAAGGAAGTTTACTTTGATGAGCAGATATCTGCAAGAAACTCAGGAGAATAAATCCTAGCCTACATAATGATTATATAATTTGGGGGGAAGGGTGCTCATTTTTTAAAACTTGGAGTCAGAGCCATCAAACTAATGTTGCATCAAAATGTTTTAGGCCCAAGGATTTTTCTCTTTTGTACCATGATTGGATGTCAAAAGCCATGTATAAATGATGAATAAAAGTGATGGGCTGAAACCAGAAACCTGCCCACGTCAGAAAACTACTTGCCCCTCCAGGGCAAGTTAGAAATGAGAGTTTTCAGAAAAAATACTCAAAGAAACACAGGTGTGATTCTCTTCACATGGTCCAGAATCTTAGATACTTTCCAGCTTTTCTCACCCAGGCATCATATTGGGTGCCAGGGAGACCTGGCAGCCCAAAAAGGGAACCAGATGGGTAAATATTTTTAGGTGTTTCCATTTTATGTGCAGTGATGACGAGAGCAGTGCACAGTAACTCCTCTGTTAGGTCGTGTTGATTCTGTACAAACTCCTTTCCTTCCTCCCTTCAAATGTCACACTCTCGGTGTTCCCAGTGCTCCTGCTGGAGTCTTCTCAGGATGTATTTGTTAACCCTCACCTCCTGACTCAGTGTCCCTCCCAAACTGCTTTCTAGATCTTTTTGGCCCAAACATTAAAACTTTTTTTTAAAGAAACTTTAAAAACATCTGTGTCCCAAATTAAGATCCAAAGCCTGAAACCAGCATTCCTTAACCCACCCTAGGCCACCACAGCTGTATTTGCTGGAAAACTTAGTATATTTTAACTTTCTGTTCGTCTATCTTTCTGACTCCATAAATTCATGACCTCTGCCACTAGTCATATTGCCCACGGAAGGCTACATCGAGAAATGCTTTGATTTCTGAGGACAAAACTTAAATATGCCGTACTGTTAGTGCTCATTCATAGATTAACAATTTTACCAGTATCCCCCTACACACACTTAATAGTCATCCAAACATTCGTCCTTAGCGGCTAAATAATTTTACATGTCATGAAGTACATGAGAAGCAGCTTACATACATTATCTTTCTCTAACCCCAGTAACAGGAACAATCCTGCTACATGTTTTTCTTTCCCTCCTACCTTCTAGGTAAAAGAGTTCCCCTTTATTACGGTGTATGACTTCTTATCACATGTATTAGTCAGAAATAGACTAGGTTGTGCTGAGGTAACAAATGACCCAATCTCAAAGGTTCATTTCTCCCTCCCGCCCAAGGGGTCTGCAGCCTGGGACACAGCCTGTCGGAGCAGCATGCATCAAGAACATAGCCTAACTTGTGGCACAGGGAAAAGAGATCACTGAGGAAGACACGCTGGCGTTAAAAGCTTCCCCCTGGAAGTGATACAAGTCACTTGTATTTATTTTACTCGCCAAATCAATTCCTATGGCCAAGTCTGACATCAATGAGGCAAGGAAATATAGTTCTCCCCCAGGGAAGTACAGCAAATATTTGGGAAGTTTAATACAGTCTACGACATTAGATATGAATGCTTGCCGTGTCTCAAAACTATGGTCTAGCTAGTCTTTTTCTTGGGTAAGTCAGAGAAACTGGCAAGTGGCTGGGAGTTACAGATGGCAAGAGGAAGGGAACCCAGCTGCGAGGCAGGCTCTCAAGGGCTGCCTCAGCGGCTTCTACAGAAATGACCTCTGGGATCCTTGCCCTTTCACAAGCAGGTTTCTTCACATTCACTCCTCTTGCTAAAGTGGATTTTAGTTATTATCAACAGGGAGTTTGTATGCTGCACTGTTGCCATTTTTGTAGAATATATATTTAGATTTTGGAATCACTTTCTTTGATGTCAGTTCTGTAGCTTATTTTTTTTAAATGTGTTATGCGAGCAAATGTAGATTTTTAACTCTAAACACAGTGCAAGGGAAAGCAGACCCATCTGTCTCTTTCAAACTTGATTAGTATGGTCTTAAAATTAAGGTTAAGGTGCTTTGATACCAGTTGACTACCATAGACTTATTCATTTTGAGGGTTGGGATAAAACAAATATATACACATTCAAACAAAGAAAATACATACACATTCCCAAGGACACATCACATTCTGTTGCTACTTTAAAACCACATTTATGTTTCAGTTGCACAAGAAATGCATTTGTAGGCATAGAGGGCTTTCCTCCTCTGAGTTTGGTGACAGAAATTGCAAAATTGCTAATAATTCTATTATCTTGTAGTTAATACTACTAACAAGAGTTGAACACTCTACCAGGGAAAAGTATATATAATATCAAGCACTGCATAAGTGATAAAAAGTTATATTACATTAATCTAAATGGCATAGAGAAAGTAAATTCAATAGCAACTAAGAAAAAAGTGGCTTCTTCATTTGTTCTAAGTCTGATTTTAATAATTAATCTGAAAGACTGTTCTATCAAGTCACCAAGTTATTAAATTATTAAGTAACCAGAAAGTACCAGACTAGCCTTATTTTTCTCCACTTCTCATTACCCTGGGAAATAGACAAATGCCAAGCAATCAGATAAATAGATGCCAGCTTGATTGAGAAGACTGTGGGAAAAGCCGTTAGTGGCTCTGATGAAGAAAAAAATTAAAGGGAAAGAAGACAGAAAATCCCAGATACAGGTAGATTTATAAAACAGCAAGTAGTTTTTGATGTAGAGAGAGCAATAAAGCCAAAGGTTTGAATGTTTCAGGCACAGTACTAGGAACTCTACATGTTTAATATCCACAGTGCTACTAAGTACAAGGGGCTCATAGCACTTTGGTAACTTGCCCAAAGTTTCTGTTAGTACATCGATGGAGCCAAAATTAATTAAACCTATTCCTCCATTAATTCCTTCAAAAATACTTACTGAGTACTTTCTAGACACTATTCTAGGTGCTGAGGATACTTCAGTAAACAAGAGAGAGCTGGTATTTCCAAAATGTTAGTTGTTTGTTATTTTGTTTTTAGTTGTGGAAATGCTGTGAGTTTTTTCCCAAATAAAATATTATATGTCTCCTTCCCCTGTACATAAAGCAGATAAAAATAAAGCTGCTCTGTTCAAGGTGAGGGTAAGGGGCTGGGAGCTCTATCTGATCAGCACCTACCTCACCCTCCTTTCTTATTTCACATATTTCTACTTAGTCCCTACACTCTAAGATTGCTACCAAAACAGTGGAGATATCAATGAGGGACAAGAACAGTGGGTCCAGATGTTAAGGAAGCATGAATAGTTGTTTGAGAGAATAATCTTATGGTGTAATTGAATTTGCATTGAGTGAGGTTATTGGAGAATGGTGAGCAGAAGAAATGTGCGGGAAACCATGGAAGGCAGGCTTTGCAGTAGTTCACTTGAACCAGTGCAATAGTAGTGGGCACTGAGTAGATTCAGAGGGATTCGGAAGATGTAATAGCATATAAAGACTTACATCATGCATTAGAAAGATATTATGTATTTGAGGGTAGAGTGTGGGTTTAGGAATTAGAGAATTCAGGTACATAAACTGGCCTTAGTACTTACTTTGTAAGTATAGTCAAATTCCTACCTTGACCCAAGACTCAGTCTCTTCATCCAAAAAAAATGGGCCTAATTGTGAGAATTAAAGATAGCACATGTATAGTCCCAAGAACAATGCAGTTGCCTCCAGAAACACCCCCATCATCACCAATTTTTATAAGATTTTTTTAGGGAATATGTGTACTTGAGACAAGTTCTATTATTATTATTATTATTATCAGCACCATATTTCTTCTTATCTAGTTAAAGATTGGAATCAAGAAAGAACTGATTCAACCTGGTGTGCTATCTACTATTATGAAGAAGGGTGAGAGAGATAAGAAAATTCTAAACCATTGGGATAATGGTGGAGCCATTAACAAAACATAAGAATCAGCTACTTGCAAACATAATTACACATGTGTGTAAAGGAACTACGTTACCTTTATTGCAATACTGTTTGTAGTTGCAAAAGACTGGGGAAAACCTGAATGTACATCAATAAGAACTGAAAGTAAATTAAGGTATATTCATACAATGGAATACTATTCGACCAAATGAAAGAATGAGATAGAATTTTAAATAAAATATGAAATGATTTCCAACTTAATGTTTAAGCATCAAAGCAAGATATGACATAGCGCTTTCCCACGTGATATTTATATTCAAAATAGAACGAAAAAATGAGAAAATGGTATTTTTTTTCAACTAAGCCTTCTGAAGTGGCTTTTACATAACATCTACATGGTCATAACCATGGATAGACTTTGAAAATAGCAGTGACAGCTGGTAACTAGAGTCTATATTACATATGAATCAAATTTACAAAAAAACTTGAAGGTACAGATCATTCTCTTAAGCTATATTTTGCCTGTGGAATCACTCTCAACAGTAACATCTTTGAATTCAAAGGACTAGTATTGATCTAAATCACAAGTGTTGCATAATGGTGCCTGCAAATTGAATTATCCAAAAGAAATGTATTAAGTTTAAGAAAAGTAAACAGACTGAGTTTTCACTTGCTCTGTGAGCTTGGAATATATAGCATTTCAGAGACATACAGGTATACGTGTATCACATTTAATAGAAGCCACATAAACATACAATTAGAGGCATATTTAAAATATATACTGTGGATGGTCACCGATTTAGGGTTTCTTTTTACAAACAAATATAATAAATCAAAACAAAAGACTGCCAAGATAATGGGAAAAACCTAAGCCTTGTTTCTGCTTGGGCTGATAGGAGCTGATAAAAGTGATGTTTTAGTCATTATTGGAAAAAGATTATGGAGCTATCAGAGCTAATAGGTATTGAGCACTTGCTGGGTCCAAACAGGATACTGAGTGATTTACATATTAGTTAATTCCTCATAACAACTTGATGAGGTAAGTGCTTCTGTTTTCCCAAATGGTTCATTTACTTGCCCAAGGTCCCTAGGTAATAAGAGGTCAAGCGGGCATTTGAACCCCAGTCTGCTGACACCGGAGCTCTTATCTGTAACCAAGACGCTGGTTGCCGTAAATAAGCATCGGGTGCAACCTCCAAGAGGGAGAAGGGGTGGGATTCAGTTAATTATACAGAGCTAGCGGGGAAGCAATTCAAAATGATGCATTTGGATATAGACACAGGATGTACGGATGTGCAGAGCCTGTTGTGTGCTGTTTTGTTAGGTACTGGGTACTAAGTCACGTACTATGCTTTCGGCTCGTGTGGACCTTGCAGCTTTTCCTAGCTGGTCGCCTCACCCATGGGCTGGCCGTGAAGCAGGCAGGGTGCAGCGCTCTGCCCAGGGTGGGGAGCCCTGAAGAGCGAAGTGTTAAATGGTGGAGATTAATGAGGCTTGGCGGGGAGGGCGGCGGAGCTGGGGTGGCATCTGCTCGCACTGCAGTGGCCTTAACTCTTGCCAGTGGTATGTGTAAGAGCCGAGAGTTAAGAATTTGAAGTGGAGAAAAAGTCACCTCACCCAATAAAGTGTTCTAATTTGAGCATTTGCATTAGCAGTGATGTTAGTGAGGACATCTCATTTTTTGAAAATATCTTATTAGTGTGCGTGTTTTAATGTTTTGATGATGTGGAAGTCAGACTACTAACCACTCCATCTAAAGTGAGCCACTTCTCCGCATGACTTTTCCCCACCCTCCAGCCCACCCAGTGCCACCATCATTACTCCACGGTTCCTTCCTAGCCCTTACGACAATTTGTGAATATTTTGTTTTACCTATGTTGGTGTCACTCCCCAACTAAAACAAGCTCTACAAGGTTAGGCACCATGTCACTTTTGTTCCCAGCTAGGTAGATGCCTAGTCTAGCACTGTAGGAACTCAGTATTTTTTAAATGAACAGTTGGATGCATGGCGTGTCTTTCCCATTAAACTTGAAAAAAATCAAAACACCATAATATACTATTCAAGTACCATATTCATAGATATTGCCCAAAACCTAAAGAAAGAATATTTTTCCTATTGTAATTTTAAGACTATTAAAGAATTCCTTTGCATTTCAGTTAGCACTTTCCTTCTTAAGGGAGCTCAGTAACTGGAACTACGTACTTGGGTTTGCTCCAGGTGTGTTTAAGATTGCCCCTGTGAGTCAGAGGGCGAAGAGATTACTTGGGGAGGAAGTGGGCACTTCTGCAGAGAACATGACAAAGCCTAAGGGCATTTCCTCCAAGACTGACCTATATATTTTACCAAAATGAAATAAAATTATTTAGATTCTTACAATGCCTTAGCTTTTATAAAGGTATTGGACATAGATTCTCCCATTTGACATTTTTACATTTTAAAGAAACTGAGAATCAGGGAAATTAAATCACTTGCACAAAGTCACCTCACTAATAATTAGATAAGCAAAAATGTTAAATCAGATCTTTGAATTGAATGTCAGTGAGTTTCCCATTAAAACACATGGGATAACTTGGTAACTTCCTTTTACTAGGAAAATCTTATTTCCCCAACTAACTGTGTAACTGCTATGCAACAATTTTATTGCCCTAGAACTTTTTTAAAAAGCAACTTAATGAGCCACAGTAGCATCTCTTTCATATAAGAAAATCTAAAAAACATTAGCATATAAGATAATCTAAAACATTTTTATAGTATGTAAATATAGAAAAAAATATTGCCTTTAAAATCTTAGAAATAATTTGTGCTGATGATTCAATGAACTTGTTCATGTAGGAGAACTTTAATTTTTTTTTCTGGCAACATTAACTATAGAACACATAAGTAAATTTATAGTGAATTTTTGTTAGCCCAATAATATAAATATTTGGCATGTTTAATGTGGATTATTCGTCCTCTGAGATCATCTGCTTTCATCAATTTATTTTTGCTTTGTGAATCAAGTTGTCACTTGAATACTTTCGGATATATCTGGAATCATTTCTCTCCCCTGCTCTCCATTTCTTGTCTCCTTGGAATTAAAAAATCATCAACTCAATTTCAGTGCTCATCTGATATGTGACAGAATAAACAATACTGGAAGTGTTCCAGGTCTACATTATATTTAATGCCATCCCTCTTCCAACAGATGGCCAATGTGGTGTTCATTTTATGAGTGTCCTTAGATCAGGGCTGCTTCCTGCATCATTGGTTTATTGCAACTGGTAGTGATATGGTTGGAAGAGTTACTCCCAAAACCAGATGACATTATGGTATCATTTATACAAATAATTATCTGTACACAGGAAAACTACTAAAGTACAAGAAATACTTTCTATTTCCTTGAAGAGAGGTGGACTTATAGAAGATTCTTGTTCACTGATGACCTAATTTTCTTTATATAACAATATATTCAATAATTGTTAACAGAAAAAAAGTCGCATGCCTGCTTCCATTTCTCTTAATGGCACTGCAGGTTTAGATTGCAGCATGAATGAAAAGATGGTATGTTTTCAAAGCCTTGGCAGCCTGCAGTGACCTTCAGGAGAAATGAAATGCTCTGCTGACTAGAGAAACAATTGAGCTGAAACCAGTGAGGCGCAGAAAACTCAGAGATAGACTTCCCAAATTAAAAGCTGTTAGCAACAGCTCAGACAAGAAGAGGGAGAAAAGAATATCATTCTGTAAGGTGATTTTATGCAAAGATTAAAACATGTGGAGAAAACAAAGTTCAGATAAAAGCAAATTTGAGCTTAGTGTCCAAATGTTATCCAAACCATGAACATATATAAGTCTATGACCTGTTGAAAAACATGCAGAAAAAGAAATCAGCACTTTTCATAAAACAGAGCATGAATGACTTAGGAGTGATCATAATATTTTACAATCGTATTGTTTTCTATTCACCTCTGAGTCACAAAACAGTCAGTGAACCACGGATATGTTATGAAATATGAATACTAAAGTGTTTACTGAATCTGTTGATGGTTAAGCTCTATGATTATTTGCATTTTTTTCTCTTTTATGAAAATAATTGAATGTAGCAAGATTTCTGGTAACTTGCTGAGACACTAATGTGACCACCTAAATGTGTGTGTCTAGGATACGAAGCAGAAGACTGAAAATATATTTCTTTTATGTTTGTAAAGAATAAAGAGAGTTGTAGTGGACAATGAGTGGAGCGATGCGCTGCTTTCTAATATTATGTGTGGCATTCCCAGTAAAATGCTTATAAATTACACTAAAATAGGTAGAAATAATTGTAACCATGATTGCATATTCTACACATGAAAATTTACATGCACAAATAAAAATGCTCTTTTAGCTACAAATGCTGTATTGTTCATTTTTGCCCAAGCCACATATCATAGTTATTAATTTTATATTAATATTTGTCGTTTTAATTACATTGGAACCAGAAATAGTAGGGAGAGGTTGAGGTATATAACATAAAATTAAGGATATCTTAATTTTAATCTTACTTGAAAAAAGTTACACTTCTAGAATGTCTTGCAACTCTCAGAAGACTCCTTTTCTCATTACTTTCAGCCGTGGACCCTGTCCATTCCCCCTCAGCTAGAGGCCTGCTGATATCTGCGCCAGGTCTTCCATCTAAAACTTCTGAATGCGCAGTGTAAATAACAGAAAGTAAAGCGCAGGCTTTCATTTCACCTACTGTTTATCTTTGACGAAAAAGCATGTACATGAAAATGAAAAACGGAAAGGGTACCACAGAGTTACGTAAGTGCCTCTTACTGATTTTAATCATGTTCACTTGAAATTTTGATGTAAAACTGGCCCTCTCTAGGGAAAAAAAAGAACATGCATACAGTCTATTTGTATTGAATTTCAGAGGATTCGCCAACTCCCTCTATGAATTTCCAGGGACTGTATTAAAGCCAATAAAAGGCTCACTTTTATTTTTTCAGAAAATGACTCAAAACACTAAATTTCATTCCCATTAAATTAAGAGGCATGTGTATGAACTGTGGAATTGCTCTGTTTACTGACTGCAGCGAGGCTCTTGCTAAAATTGACCTATTCAGTGTCTCAGTTTAGGAATCATTTCTACCTCTAGGGTGGTATGTGGGCCTGCTATTTCAGTGTCACCTGAGAACTAGTTCGAAATGCAACTTCTTGGAGCACCACTCCTGACCTGCTGAATTGGAAACGTGGGGCAGGATCCAGCAATTTTTTTAAGAAGCCTTCCAGGTGGTTCTGGTGCAAGCTAACATCTTGGGAACCACTATAAGGAATTCCTTTATTTCTAATCTCCATAGCCAAGCATCTCTTTTAAATTACTTGATTGATACATAATTTACATACAATAAAATGCCCACGTCTTAAATGTACATTTGATGAATTTTGGTAAATCTGTGCACTCATTTAACCTCCACAAGAAGTAAACATTTTTTCCATCTCCCCAGAAAGTTCCCCCATGTATTTTTGCAGGCAATCCCTGTCACCTTCTCCCTAGTAAACTGTGGATCTGGCTTTTATCACTATTGATTAGTGTTACCTATTCTAGAATTTAATATAAATAAAACTATACAACCTGTACTTGTTCTACATGATTTTTTAAAAATTCATCCAAGTTTTTGTGTGTATCATTCTTTCATTTTTCTTGTTGCTGAGTAGCATGTTATTGTGTGGATGTACCACACTTGTTTAGATAACACTCATCTGTTGTTGGATATTTGGATTGTTTCCAGTTTAGGGTTATTATGAATATTGTCATGAACATTCTTGTATGTCTTTTTGTGGACATGTTTTTATTTATCATGGGTAAATACCTAGGACTGGAATTGCTAGATCCCATGGCAGTATATATTTAAATTTAAAAGATCGCCAATCTGTTTTCCAGCACCATTGCATTCCTGCCAGAAACATGAGAATTTCAGTTGTCCCATCCACATTCTCACCAACAGAACTGCCAGCTTTTTGTTTTGTTTTGTTTTGTTTTGTTTTGTTTTTTAAATGTTTGCCCTGCTAATAACGGTAAAGTGGTCTCTCACTGTGGTTTAAAATTTCATTTCCCTGATGACTAATGTTGAACATCTTTTCATATGTGTATTGGCAATGAGTAAGTATGTCTTCTTTATTAAAGTAGATTTTTGACCATTTTCAAGTGGGTTGATTTCCTTCTTATTATTCAGCTTTAAGAACTTTTTTTTTTTTGCTTCTGGATACAGGTCATTTGTCATTGTAATTTTTTCCAGTCTGTGGCTTGCCTTTTTATTTTCATAATGATATCTTTTGAAAACCCAGAGTTCCAATTTTGATGAAGTGCAATTTGTCAATTTTATTTTTTTTAATTTTATATGTATTCTATCTACTCTAAGAGATCTTTGTCTCCTTCAAGTCTTTTCCTGTGTTTCACTATAGAAGTTTCATAATTTTAGCTTTTATATTTATATAAATATTTTACATTTTTATTTTAAACCAAAATTCTAAATATATTTTGTGTATGGTGTGAGGTACAGATCAAGGTTAATTTTTTTTTTGGCTATTTGTTTCAGCACATTCATTGAAACTTCAGATAAGCATGTTTTTAACTTTAAAATGGTTTTTTAGGGTTTTTTTTAAGTTTATAACTCTTCATTATTTGAAATAATATTAGTTTGCAAACATTAACAAGAAATCCAACTATTCCTAAGGCATTTAGTATCAGTCTAACTATTGTTTAGGCCCAAGTTTAGCCAGAGGAAGGAAAAGACAAGATGCTCTATGTAGAACTTGACCTCATTGGAAAGGTGAGTATAAAAGTAGCAGATCATGTGTTAATAGAGAACATTACTCATGTTGCAAAGTTAAAATACTACAGACTTTCAAAGCAGAATACTGAATTGAAAGTGAAATGACTTAAATAATGAAATACCTAATAAATTATTTATTCATTTAGTTGTGACCATAGAAAAATATTTGCTTGAGGTTTTCTTTCAAGTGGTAGCAATTTTTAAAATAGCTTTGCTTTTTAATATTATAATAGAAACATAAGCTTATTTATTAAAAATGAAATAGAAAACTTTATGAAGAGTAATTTAAGTAGTCATAATTTTTCTGCTCAGAAGTAACCACTCTTAACATATTGGTGTATGTTCTTCCAAATACACAATCACAGATCAAAATGGAAATATAGTCTAGATATTGTTTCCCTAAGATACTCTAGATCTCTTTGTGTCTTAGAAAATGAAGATTAGAGTTGTATGGGATTTTATTATTTGAAAGTTATACATCTTAGTTAACCTCTTCCTTAGTAATAAACATAAATGTTTTTGTTTTTAATTTTTGTTATTATAAACAGTGCTGTGATTAACAGCCTGGTTTGTATAATTTTGCATTTTTGTCTGATTGTTTTAAATGACAGTGTTTATTTTCAATGAATAAAATTGATAGTTCTGTTTCTTTGTTTATTTAACACATTTATTCTTGAACCTGAACATTTAATCTTGATGACTTTGGCTATATCAGCATATTCAGCCTTCCAAAACATTCACAATCTGGAAGTAAACCAGAGTGTTATCTAACTGTATTTATTTTTCCAGGGGACTTTGAGGTCTTAGCTGAGTTTATATATGTGGAAGTAGATGGAAAAATTCATAAAACATTCTTATCATTGAAAGTTGTGGGGAATATAATATCATTAAGTAAACATAGATTCAACAAATATTTCATGTGTACAAGGCCCTATCTAGTTGCAAGTGGGCTGAAAAATAAAAATAAAAAAGATTTCCTGGGTGCCTCGGAGGAGAAAAAAAGAAGTTTGGTGAGTAAATAAATTACTCTTTCTCACAAAAAGCATTTTTTAAGTTTCTGCTTTTTATGATACAGTTGAATCTAAAAGCTTAAAATGCCATTTTAGGTGGTTTCCTTATTCCAGAAAATTATATAATTTCTTATCTTTCAGAAAAAAAATCTATAGTCATAAACTTATATGGGGGCCTCCCCCGACCATTGGTATAAAGTAAAGGCAGACTCTTTACTCACTTATTGAGTAGCTGTTATGTAATAGATCTTATACAGAGCACCCTTGAGGAGATTGCCACCTCCCTGGGAATTTAAAACTTGAAAGATATTGTAGTATAAGAATGTTACTTTAGATTTAAATCTAAGTCTTCTATAGAGATTGTGACTGAATTTTCCCCCTCCATTCCATCATGGATTCACTGTTTCCTTGTCTGGTGTATTATATGAGATGGAACAAGTTCATTGCTGTCTTCCATTGACTTACAAGGTCTTGTTCTCTGCGCATTACCCTTTAGACTTTGAAGAAAGGCATGCTCAAAAGTATACATAAATATAGAGAACTTTTTTCAGACATACTTTATATATGTGAAATAGAAATTGGAAAAGAGCCCTGGCAGGCAATATTTAGTGCGAACTTAATTCTCTGCTCAAAATGTGAAACGGTCTTGGCCCAAAGACAAATGTAGACCCATATTTTTCAGTGTTTTAGTCCTTGTATATAGAAGAGAAAATGTTTAACATAAAAGGCTATTGTAATATTTTTGACCTGAGGTTACTATTTAATTTATTACACTGGATGGTATTTTAGAGGTAGATCAATGTGTTTTATTGACAATTCACTCAAATAGTAAGAGGTTTTCACTTATTACTATTTAAATCTATGTCCTGGACAACTCTATTTGTACTTTAAGATATTATAAGTTTCAGTTGTTTTAAGCATAGCATCCTTTTAGGTATTTCATGTTCCTGGTGGTTGTTTATACTCTGCGAAAGGGTTTCTTATAGTGTGGCAAAGAAACCATCTTAACAGCTTCCCCTGGGTTATTTGTAAAAAGCCAGCCACCTTGGCCATACCTATTCTAAATCTGAGCCTTTGGAGGTGGGGCTCTGCATTCTGAAATACTAAGGACATCCTAGGCGAGTGTGATATTCACTGCAGTTTAAGACCATTGCTTTGTAGGGTCAGTTCTCATTTTCGCCTCCTACTTGCCTGTTAACATGAGTTCTGTGTCTAAAGAGATCATCCCTTTCTTGTTTCACTCCTCCTAACTCTGAGGACAGCTGGTTATCAAGGATAGCTGTGTGTCAGCTACTGGAAAGCAGGGATAGCTCTATGTACAGTTCAAGGTTTTGTCAGTACCCAAGGAGATGTCAGGAGAATCACCTCACAATCCCCTTTTCACTCCTTACCTGAGCCTTGCCTCTTCCTAGGACTGTGTGCTGGGGCAGTTCAGAAGCTCTGAGGCATTGCGCAGAGCTACAGCTCAAGTCAACAGTGAAAGGACTATAATTTCCTGTACTTTTAAAGGTCATTGAGCCATCTAGTTAGTGTTAAACTGAACTATTTTCTGCTATGCAAGTGAATCAAACAGGGACAAGAATATTAAGTTTAGGAAACCCTTGCTCTAAAGAGAATTTTTAAAAAATTCAGTGTGCTTTTAAGATATTTTTATGTTTATTGCTTTATAAATTTTAAACTTAAAAATTTTACTACGATCATTTTTCTGCATTAGTCTTAAAATAAACAGCATTGTTGACTTCATGAATCCTTTATTGCCCATAATCAATTGCCTACGTGTATACAAAAATCTTTTCAAAGAAATAAACATACTACCAACAAGCAATCATCTAAAAAAAAATTAAAAAAACAGCATTCTGTTAATCACTTATTTCCTCACTATGAGCAATGTCTACATATAAACTGTTTTTTTCAAATTAAAAATTTTATCTACTTTCTAAAGCCATCATTTTTGAGCATTCATTATATGACCCATCTTAAATTTTTTTACTACATCACTCTTAATATTAAACATTGAATAATAGTTTATAAATTAGAGTCATATATACTGGCATGGTCAAAACCCCATTTTAATCAAAACCAATTTGAAACTGGTAAGTAAGAATATCTGAAAATAAATTTGAATTCATCTCACATTGGTATTAAAATCATAGTATTCCAAAATTTCTTGCATATGTTGCCATCAATATTTGATTATCTATAAAAAGAAAGCAAATCACTTCTCACTAGTAAATGCCAATTCATCAGCTTTTTAAATTTAAATGCAAATTATTTCCACCCCTTTCCTTTACATAGAGTTGAGTCAAAGTAGAAATTGCATATGCTATGCATTACTTTATACAGGTTTCAATACCAAACACTTTTATCGCTATTCTTCAAAAACTTATTTAGACCAAACTCAGTGAATCCAATTTTTATCCTAGTTTCTATATTAGATTTTAATACACTAAAATTTTTAGACATGTATCAAAACAGAGTTTTATCACAGTTCTTAGAAATCTCTATGTACTTTTCAACAAATTATGTGAAAAAAAAGTAAGGGGACTTGTGGTATACATACTTCAAACGTGGCATCTTATGTTAGTATCACAAGGGAGAGAGAAGCAGTTTTTAATATTCGACCACAAAGTCTCAAAACTGCAGTTTGACAACATAAGGCTTTGGCCCTTCTGAATGAGCAATAAAGGAAGACCAGTACACATTTTCTGCTCGTGACTTAGGAGTCCCTGTTTGACAGGAATACAGGAGGCGTTCATGCTGCTCTTCCACTGCAGCAATGCGGGCATTGCTGTACCACCCACATCATGGAGGTCAGAACAGTTTCAAGAGCAAGAGTAGATGTTGAAATGCACCCAAAGAGGCGATCTTAGGTCCTAATGTGTGTCCCTTAAGTAGAGTTTAGATATTTAGCATCCAGAGCTTCTCTTGGTGATCTTGACTTTTAACTAAATCAGGTAGGGTTTAGTAGATGTCTCACTCAGCTTACTAAACTGGATGGATTCCTGGATTATAAAACATTTAATGCCCTTTCATTTAATTTGGGTACTCAAATAGCATCTCTCTAATAAAACTACTTTTATAGTGACTACAACTGTGTCTAACATGTCTCCTTTTTTCCCTAACCTGTGAAATGTTGAGAATGTTTTCAGTCTATAATCAAATTGATGGATAGCAATTTGCACCTAGAATATAGAAACACAACAAACACTTTGCTGAAAAATTATTATAAACATAGTTTCAGGCACTAAAGCACCAATGCGTTTCAATAATGTTGTAATACAAAATTGGCCCTAAGATATATTCTAGGTCAAAATGATGCACTATTTATAATCACATGATAAAACCCTTTGCTTCTGGATACTCTATATAATGTTCATGAAAAGCTTTTCCTTAACCAGTCCCTGAATAAACCAAAAGAAAAAAGGCTAAAGTAAAATTTGGACCCTTAAAGAGCAAGGAGGGGTCTGTCGAACATCTTTTAATAGTCATAATTGTTTAAGAAACATATTCAGACTCAGAACCTCAGAATTTAAAGTACATTCTTTTAGGCAGAATGCAGTGGAAATTGCACAGGAATGGTGTGGACTTGAATCAGTCACTTAGAGTTTCTAAGCTTAAGTGTTTATATCTGTTAACTCAAGAAGCCAACCAGCTGACCTTTAGTCCCAATTTTATAGTCCAATCTATCATTAAATCCTGATTCTTAAAGTGTGATCTGTGAACTCCTGAGATCCTTGAGTCACTGGCAGGGAGCCTGAGGGCAAAACTATTTCCATAATAATATTAAGGCATTCTGTGTTCTTTTCATTGTGTTGATATTTGCATTGATGGTGCAGTAAAATTTCTGAAGTCTTATCACATATCAAAGCAGTACCACCAAACCGATTGTATTCTTCATTGCCATACACTCACATTAGGAGGAGGCCGCAGATGGACTTAAGCGTGTCCTTGATGAAGTAGAAAAAAGTATGAATTATATGAAATTGTAACCCTTGAGTATGGTCTTTTCAATATTCTATGTGATGAAATGGAAGGCATGCATAAAGCACTTCTGTTACATATCAAAAGCATAAAGGTTGCCTTGAGGAAAAGCTCATGTGGATTGAGTTGCCAGCTAAATTAGCCACTGTTTTCCTGGGACATCCTGTTTACTTGAAAGAATGATTGGCAAGCTGTACTTGTTCATACCTGGGTATTTTGCAGACATTTCTCAAAAATGAACAAGATGAGCCTGTCACTTCAAGGGGAACAACGGACAATATTTATTACCAATAATAAAACATAAGCTTTCAAATAAAAATACTGGAAAACTTATATATGACACTACCAGCATCACAGCATACCAATATGTAAAGACTTTTTCTTGATATATGGGTAATGATTTTTTGATAATGAGATGTGTCAATGTTTGGGAGATCTGTCGAACTCAGTGCAGTATTTTCCAAATGACTAATGCATGATGTTAAAATTTATTGCTAGTTGAGTGTAAGTCAGTCAGAAATACTTCTGACCTCTTACATTTCTCCTAGAGACATTCATATCAGTTACAGGAAAATGACTGTGCATATGGAAGCAATGACTAAGTTATGAGTGATTTATTTTTTCTCTTCTCTGAGGCTCACATTGAATTGTACCATTACTAGAACCAATCATTTCTGTGGTTTTATGAACTCTCCCTGAATGACATCCATTTTTTTATAATAAAATTTATTATCTTGGTCTTTCTGAAGCCTTGATATGGAAAACCACATCCCAATTTTTAAAAGGTTGCAGGCTCAGTAGTTAAAGCTGCTAGATTATTTTTTGTGGGTAATTTAGAAGTAATTGCATGCATCATTATTTGTATTTCTTAAGTAACCTTAAGCAATCAGTGTTGCAGTAAAAGTAAAGCTAAGTACATCCAAATTTGCAACACCTATGTTATTTCAAATTCTTTAGGATGTTTGTCCCCCTGGCAAAATGAAATGTGCCCTGGTAAGGATAAAGAAGAGAAGTCCCCTGCAAGAAAAAAAAATATTTTTATGTTCTGTCAGACCAGTGGTTCTTAGTATAATGAAGTAAAAAAAGACAGGAAGGAAGAAAAAGAAAGGAAACTTTTAAAATCCAATGAAAGCCATGGTCCCTCTGCCCAGAAAAATATACAAGTACAATATGCTAATTTTTGCAAGCCCAGGTTATTGTTACCTTGATTTTACTGTTTGAGGGTCATACTGATTGAAACGAGTGTCTGTTCTGTCTCTCTTATGACCTAGTTGAGCTGAATCTAAACCTTACTTTCCTCCGGGAATGGAGCTTCTCAAATTATATATGCCTTGCTCAGCATTGCAGGTGAGCTTAGACTACAGGTTTTTCAGAGTAAATTCATGCCTGAGAAAATAAGGACATCTTTTACCCAGGACAACACTTTAACTTCCCAGGGGATGTTAGTATAGTTGTGTATGACTTTTAGAAATAAGTTAACTTTTCATGGAAAAATAACAAAGATCTCAAGATGGGTTATAATCACATAAATCATGCTAAAAAATGAATTTGCCAACATAGAAAATTTTTTACAGAATCAACTTTTGAGGAAACCAGCTTATTATTTTTTAAAAAGCTTTTCTGAGATATAATTCCCATACCATAAAATTTGCCCATTTAAAATGTACAGCTCAGTGGGTTTTAGTATGTTCACAGAGCTCTGCAGCTGTTACCACAATCTAATAGAACATTTTCATTACTCCCCCACAAAAACTCTACCCATTAGAGTCACTCGCTGTCCTGCTCCTCAACCTCCTGGCCCTAGGCAACTACTAATCTCTTTTCTGCCTCTATAGATTTGCCTATTCTGGACATTTATACAAATAGAAGTATATAGTACGTAATCACTTGTGAGTGGCTTATTTATCTATTCATCAGTTTAAGGATATTAGGATTGTTTCTACTTCCTGGCTATTATGAATAATGCAGCTCTGAACATTCACATACAAGTTTGTGCAGGACATATGTTTTCATTTCTCTTGGATATATACCTAGGAGTAGAATTGCTAGGTCATATGGTAATTCTGTGTTTAATACATTGAAGAGTTGCCAAAATGCTTTCAAAGTATATATTCTGGTTGCAGGTCCCTTTCCAGATGTATGATTTTCAAATATTTTTCCCTATTCTGTGAGTTGTCTTTTCACTTTCTTGATCATGTTCCTTGACACACAATAGTGCTTAATTCTGATGAAGTTCATTTTATACATATATACTTTTCTTTTTTCACTTGTGCTTTTGGTGCCATATCTAAGAAACCACTTCTAACGTTACTGGTAACATTTGTATATTAAGTCATTTTACATTTTAGACTTGCATTATTTTTCCTGTTGCATGGTTAGGCTATCTTTACCAGCAGGCAAGAACACCCCCTCCCCTTTTTTGGTGTGAGGCCATGGGAGAGGAAACAGTATTCAGGAAGTGTGCATTTTTTAGTGGTCAGTTACCTCCTAACAGTCACTAGTACTGAACTTGGGAAGGAGCAGGTAAAAGTACAAAACTTGCAATTTCTTTTCATCTTACTTAGAACTTTCAGTTATGTAGAATAGATTTCTTGTAAAGCTTGATAGATTTTAACTAATACCTAATACCTTCAGTGCTCACAAAGGGCATTATTACTAAGAAGTCAGTCTTACTCCCTCCAAATACAGTTATTGGATACTGTTATTTAATAGAGAACTAGAGAGTGTGCTCTGGGGTCACACTCCTGGGTTGAATTCTGACTCTCACTTATTAGCTGTGTGCATTTGGGCAAATTATGTTATGTTTTTGTGTTGAATTCTATAAAATAGGAAAAAAATAGCATCTACCTTGTAGAGCTGTGGGGAATAAATGAGATATTTTAGGTAAACTAAGAGAACAGTGAGACACAATAATAGATGACGATAATGTTAAGAATTGGGGTATTTGTGCAAAATTGACCAAAACAAATTCTGATGAGTCTTCTTTATTGCTGTTTAATTATTTTAGACAAAAATGAGGTGTATCCTAAAATATGAACAGCACTATATAAGCATATCTGAAACAGGAAACATCTTCTGGGGGTTTTTGAAAGATTTTTTTCCTTTACAAGAATAAATTATATCTTCTAATAGTGAAGAAATTGCCTCTGTCGATCTTAGTTTAATTTGTTTGAATTCCAAGCATTAAAATAACACATTAATTAATCAAAATTTTCTCAGTTACATTCAAATGCTGAAAATATTTTATATATGGCAATCAAAGATCTTGCAACTACTTTTAGTGACTGCAAATATGCTAATACTTAATATATGACATCACAGCAGGGAGACAAGTATGATGACACTACCATCATATAGAAGAAAGCCTTTTAAAAACACTATGTTAACTTCTTTGTAGGAAAGATAACTCATAGAAAAGTTAACGTTGAGGTTCTTAAAAGCGCGTTCCAGTTACTGTTCACAAAATAATGTGTCAGATCCAATTGCATTCATTATCTGTATTACTCATCCTGGCAGTTTCAGTTATGCTATCACTATTTCATGAGACCAGCATACTGTTTTCTAGTATAAACACTGGGTAGATGCTTCATTTCTCCATTAGACTGTCACTCCTTGAAGGAAGGCACTAGCCAGGCTTGTTCTGTGTTCCCCACATGTAACATGGTGCTTTGCCCATAGATAGTACTCTGTAGATTCCTACAGGACCATGCAGTTTTAAAGCTACCAGAGAAAGAACTTCATTAGAAATGGATAAACTCATAGAGTCTTAATATAATGTGTGAAAAAGAATGTGCTAACTCTATCCTGAAAGAACTGATAAAACTCTTGCAGGCCACTTTTCCCCATGAGCTCTGCTTCTTGCTCTTACTCTGCAGTTTCAATCTGGTGCCTTCTCCTCTCACAGATGCTATTCACAGACAGATGCCTGAGGACACCTCTGGGTTGGGTGCTCTTCCAGTGTGTCCCCACAGTGGGTTCAACTTCCTCATTCTAGCACATATTTTCTTAGTTTTGAAAGCGCTCGTTTAATTGCCTGTCTCCCCCTCTAAACTATAGCCCTAGTAGACCAGAAACCATTTTTGCCTTGATCATTGCATTGTGTTGATCACTGCATTCTTTTCATCTACATGTAGTGGTGCGTGGTGCAGAGTAATTCCTCATATATTTGTTGGATGATTGAAGTCATGTCCAGCTCTGCCACTAGCTAGTTATGTGGTCTTGGGGAAGTCAGTCACCACTTGAGGCCTCCGTCCATCTCCCTATAAAACGATGTTGTTGGACTTGATCAGGGTTTGAAATCAGATGATCCACTTGCTGATTCTGATCCAGAACAGTGTTTTGTTTGTTTGTTTCAGAGAAGCATGCACTCCCATTTGGCTACAGACCCCATCACTGCGTTTGAACTTTCACCCTTGTGTCATGTTATCTGGCCAGCCCCTGGGACATTTGAAGTCGCCACTCCTGGCCTAGGGAGGATCTATATAACCCTTTTCAATTCTAAAATTTTGATTTTCTGGTGTTTAAAAAAATACACAATGTCATGCTTCAGCCTGCATATACTTGTACCACGGAGTTTTTATTTACATTGGCTTGTTCTCCTGAGTGTCTTTCGTTTTGGCTCTTTCCACCTGGTGATGCTTATGGATTCCAAAGCTTACAAATTCTTGCTGTTGTCTCTGCTCTTTACCTCCACAAGGAGTGGTTACATGTATTTGTATCTTCTCTCTAGATGTTTTTACTAGCACCGTGCAAGGGGACTATTATTATGATAAAGCTAAAATGTTATGGTGAAAAAAAATTAACCGTCAAGAATACATAAATGAATTTTCAAATTTCCCTGCTAGTCACTGTACATGTATTTATTTATTTCTCTTTCTATCTCTTATACTCATATTTCTGTGTTGGTTGTAGAGATGTATAAATACATTTTGATTCTGAACTTAACAGCAAATATGTATAAATGTATGTACATATGAACATATAGACATATTAATAACTTTAAGTAATTAGTTATATACCAGGGTGTTTTTTATTGTGGGCAAAATCAACTATAAAAACTTTACATAATCCTCAAAAACACTTTATATTATCCTCAATGAATCTGTTTCAAGATGTTTGGCTACCTCCATAACGTGTCATTCTATAAACATCACTGCTTAGTAGAAAGAAGTCTCTTTGGTAGGATCCCATATTTACTAAAAGTTGAATGAAGCATAACAGGCCTCTGCTTAGTAAAAATGTTAATGTAGCAAAGTAGTTTATAAATAGTGAGTTGAATAACTTTTAGTTTTGCACTCAAAAAGCATAAGAAATCTAAATTTTGTATTTTTGCTGTACTGAGCAGAGCGGCAGCCATTACATTGAGAAATGTGTGACCGTTTGGAGCACAGTTGCTGCCTATTTTAGAACATTCTGCATGGTTAGCTACTTGGAGCATAAATTCACAATAGAAGCAACTTTCAAATCTAATAGAAACCCATGGGACATACACATGGAATTGTTCAAATAATTGAACTCTCTTCCACTTACGACTATCTTATTTGCCACTTGGTACAGGCCTGAAGCGTGTTCAAGCTGCGAAGAAGCCACTTGGATATGGTCTGGTGGTCCCTAAGCAATCATTTTAGCTTCTGTCACAGTAGACCTAGTTTATAGAGAACTAAGGGACACTGTCCTTAAGAATATTAAGGAAGTAATTGCTCATACATGAGTTCTGACGCTGTAACAATTTGATGTTGGAAGCAGCAGTAGCTGGATATGCCAGCTTCCTGTATGTGGCCTTGAATAAGCTTTTCTACTATGGAGGGAGCCCTAACTGCCTGATGTGTTTGCAAACACAGCAAAGTTAAATATTAACGGTCAATGTAGTTATTATCCACATTTGGCCAAATTCCCCTTGTCCTAAATCAAGCACTTAATGTCTTATTAGAGAAGTTTTTAAGGATTTATTCTGTGCCTCTGTGCCTGCCATAGATGCCTACTCACTTAAGAACCATTTATTATTACTTTATAGATAAAATTTTATTGGTTAATAAAAATGTTATTATCAGATTTGAATAAGGGGCGTTAGCAAAGATAGTTGTGATTCAAACCCATTTTCCATTCCTGTACTTCCATTGCTTTTACCTTATCTTATTAAGAGTCTGTGTGTGTGTACGTGTGTGTGTGTTGCATGTGTGTAGGCAAGAAAGAGAATGAAAAATGAGTGAGTACACACTCAGAATAAAATCTTGTTCTTGGGTTAATTTAGTTCTGATGCCAGGCACTTGAGTTTGAATAAAAGGGTTTCTAACACTTATTAATTAGTATGTAAATAATTATCTGTGAGATTAAGCTTCTCCATCCCAAAAAGAGAACTCTAATCCTCAAATATACAGACATGCTCACCTTCAGGTATTAGTTCGATATTGAGAAAAGAATATAGATATATAGAAGAATTAGACATTTGACCTTTGTAAGAATTTCCAAAAGACTTTTTCACATATTTCAGCCAACATTAGTGAAACATAATCAGTGACTTAATATTGCATAATATTAAAATTATTTCAGAGTCAAAAAGAAAGCTCTTTTTATATCAGAAACATATCTCTTTAAGTAGGTTAGATATGGTGGAAAAGTTTATAATTTCAAACTTTGCAAGATTAATTTTGGGAGTTCAGAGGGACACGTCTCAAATCCAACTTTTTACTGACAGCTACAGTGCCTCCTGTGCCTCCTGGACAAACATGTAGCGAGGCTCTGCCAGAGCACTTCAAAACCAAGTCCACATGCTGGTACAGAGTCAGCGTTGTGTTCTTGGCTAGCACTAATTCTGCAGCTTTTTCTACGCTGAACTAAATTCACTTTTGTGTGTCAGCTATCATTTCCCCAACGCTGTCTCCTGGAGACATTTGTCTCAATCTCTAAAAACCTGAAACACTCCAAATGTCCTGCAGCTGCCTCCCCTTCAGCTGTTTCTCCATGAAATATACGAGACTAACGCCAGCCTGGTCCCTGCTTGGATGAAGATTCCCATCCAGCTCTTTCCGGAGTTTAAAAATCTCTTGACAAAATGATTTTTTGTCAAGCTTCTGATAAAAAATATGTCTTTCCTCACTGGTCGTGTTTCTCCACTTTTAATTCACTCCAGAAAGCACCACAGTTTGATTTCTCCTTCGGCCTAAATTCTACTGAAAAGTGCCTGCGTGGGGTTATTGATGATCTCCTGAGGACCAAATCCTGAATATATCAGTTAGTCCCCCTGCAACTTCTGATCCTGTTGATTCCTTTAGGCTCTTTCCCATTTTGAGGTCCTAAAATTTCCTTCTCCTTGTTTCTGGTTATACGGCTTTACCTCAGGCTCCTTCGTGAGCCCCCCACTTAAAGGCCGCAGCTGTTTGCCAAGGTAGCACCCATCATCTTTGGGTACATTACACATGCTCACTGCCCGGTGTTTATGCTGTTTCTGTCACTGCCCGTAACTGGGTGATTCTCAGAAGGGTGTTCCCAGCCCAGATCTCTCCCCTGACTCACGATTCAGTGGCCCCGTGAACTGCCTTTGCTTAGGACTCCATCATTCCCTGTCTGTTTTACCACAGCAGCCTCCTGCCTGGTCGTTATGTGCAATCCATGTCTTCACTGTGGCTAGGGTAAGATTTCTGAAACAAAAATCAATCATGATCTTGAGGAAAAGACTTCAGGGGCTCTCCTTTGTCTAGAGAATATTTTTCAAACTCCTTAGCTGCTTAGTGTATGAGGCTCTTCATGACTTATTGCTTCTCCAACCTCACCTAAAACCACTTTCCATTTTAAATTCTCAGCTATAGCTGCAGAGAATTCACTTCTCTTTCCCAAACTCCTGGAGCTCTTTCTCACCTCTGAAACCTGTGCAGCTGCTTCTGCCTGAAACCTTTCTTCCCTCTCTGCCCTCTTCATCTGACTACCTCCTGCAGCTCAGAGGTTCCGCTCCGTCTACCCTGCGGCTCCTTGTTCCCCAGAACTCAGTTCAGTGCTTCTCGGGGTGCTCCTGGAGTCCCCGTACGCCTCACCTCTCTATCTTAGCATTGACCACACGGCGATTGTTCTTGTGCCTGTCTCTGCCCAGCAGACCATGAGCCACTTGAAGGACTATGTCTTCTCATGTGTGTAACCCAAGTAGTTTATAGAAATGACTTTTGCTATGGGTATATATCTGAAGGAAATTAAATCACTATGTCAAAGAAGTAGCTGCACCCCAGTATTTATTGCAGCATTATTTACAATAGACAAGACATGGAAGCAACCTAAGTATTCATTGACAGATGAATAAAGAAACTGTGGTATACACACACACAGTGGAATACTATTCAGCCTTAAAAAAGAAGGAAACCTTGTCATTGGCAACAAGATAGATGGACCTGGAGGGCATTATGCTAAGTAAAATAAGTCAGACAGAGAAATACAAATACTCTATGAGCTCACTTATATGTGGAACCTAAAAGGGAAAAAGCGCACAGAAAAAGAGATCATGTTTATGGTTACCAGAGGTGATGGATGCGGGAATTGGAGGAAGGTGGTCAAAAGACACAAACTTCCAGTTAAAAGACAAATAAGTACTAGAGATGTGATATACAGCATGATGACCATAGTTAGCACTGTTATATGGTATATTTCAAAGTTGCTAAGGGAGTAAACTGTAAAAGTTCTCATCATAAGGAAAACACTTTTTTCTTTTTTATGTACCTATATGAGATTAGGGATGTTAATTAAACACACTGCAGTAGTCATTTCACAATATATGTTAATCAAGTAATTATGATGCATACTTTAAACTTACACAGTGCTATATGTCTGTTATATCTCAATATAACTGAAAGAAAGAAGTGACTTTTGTACCTTAATGTAGGTCTTAACATTCATTCATTCAGTGACCATTTTTTGAAACCTATTGTTTACCCAGCTTTATAATAGATGCTGGGAGTAGACTAATAAGCAAGATAGAAGTGGACCGGCCCTCACAAAACTTACAAACAACTAAACAACCTTGTTATTTCCTTTAAATGTTGTTTGTTCATCTCTTATCCTAAAATGCCAGGATCATTTAAAATATTGGTCTTGCTATAAACCCACATCAGTTAGCCTTCCTGTCTATATCCTGTGCAGGTTTGTTCCTTAGAATATTTCTTGGAGTTCTAGGCATGCGCTTAGTGCTAACATTTATATCTCCTTTCATTCTTGGAGTAATTCTATAACGTCAGTACTGTTATTCTCTTTTGACATGTGAGAAAACAGAAGCTTGCAGAATTTAAATCTTGGGCTTGGAAGTGTCAAAGCAGTTTCAAACCCAGAGCCCAAGAGCTTTACACTAAGCTGATCAAGAGACTCTTTGTGTCTTCATTTAAGGCATCGATAAGAAATGCTGAATAAAAAAGAGCTGAACACTGAGCCCCCAGGGCTGACAGTACAGATCTCCTTCCAGGTGACACCAAACATTTATCAGCCATCCCTATCAATCTCCCTGGTGGGCAGCCCACCTTTCTTAGTCTGTCCACAAGAACATTACAAAGGGCTCACTAAATGCCTTGCAGAAATTAGTATCCACCTCATCCATGGCACTCTGTCTACAAATCCAGCACCCCCACGGCATGGGGAAACGGGCTGCGCAGCAGGCCTCATAAATATCTGTCAGATAAATGATTGACTTGACTTTCTCCCCTGTTCTTTCCACTACATCCGCTAATAACTTGCAGCTGCGTAAGTGCTTGGTGCAATTACCCTTTCAAACCTTAGGTGTGCTACCTCAGGGACACTGTGAACACAAAACAAAGGCTCTTCGGAGGCGGGATGGCTCCCTTGCATGAAATGTAGAGAGTTATGCATGTTTTAACCAGCCTACTGCTTGCTCCAAAGAAAAGATCTTTGAAATTGTGTGTTCTTTTACCAGGACTTGTACTGAGGTGCTAAGTGGCAGGGCAGGTGGCACTGAACCGGCTGTGTTGAGACTTATTTCATCTCCATAGAAAAGGGATGTCAGCCGGCCCTGCCTTGGACAGTGGTCTGAGGAAGAGAACCCATTTGATAGGAATAGCTGCACCTAGAAGAGGCTGAGCGAGGCTGGCTCCCCAGAGTTGGGACTGCTGGGTTCCCAGCCCCAGTTTTTCACTTGCTGCTTGATGATGCAATCAGGACCAATGGGAAGAATTTATAAAATAATACATTACTTAAAACATATTCTTAACAGTTTTCCCCATGGAGGTTAGTGGCTTCTTGTTTTAAAAAATGAGTCACAAAACACTTGTACATAAAACTGTCTTTTTAAAAACTTTCTTAGGCGAATATGACAGTACCAATACAAATGTTACCCAGTAATTGTTAAGTTGAATTTTAGAAATAAAAAATGTTTTCCCAATAAGCTTGTGTTTCAAATGAAAAATTTAGCACTTACTCTGATATACCATTTGGTATTCAAATCACTTTGCAAAATAAAAATGTTCATAGCAGTGTGAATTCTCTTAGGACAAGGCTAGTGAGGAACAGGACACTGAACTGAATAACCTTGAAGAAAATAAAAACATTTTGGGATTGCCTCTTACTGTGTGATCTCCTCTGTTAGCAGTCCAATTTTAGTCTGATCTTGATCAGAAGGGCATAATTTATAGGAGAAATTTTAGAATAGGACTTCATTAATTAATATTTTTACCATCCTATCTTTAAAGAAAATCTGAATTCTCCCTTTAAACCTAACTGACTGCTGATTATTCTGAAACTTCAAAAGAGAACCATGGTTTGACTGACCCCTTTGTCTTTTTCAGCCTGTACTACTGAGAACTATGGCCATTGGGTTTGGTACATGGCACTTCTAAAAACTGATTCAGATTGTGTGTAGTGTGTCTTTCAAAAGACTGCTTTGGCATGTTAATTAGATTTTAAAATAGAATTACAATTGAAATTTTTAAAAAGTGCAGCCTTGTATGTAGTTAAATCTCTATATTTATTTGATCATATTGAAATAGTGCACACTTATAAAACTTAAGAATAATGACACCTATAATTGCACTGCTGACTAGTGACTATCGAGGACAGAGCATTCTTATATAAGTTGACGTAGACTTTTTGGCTCCCAGAGCTTATATAATCATTACTATAAAAGAAACATCACTTTTGTTTTGCCTTTGAGGTATAGTACTCACCACTGTATTACCCATTGGACATTTTAATTAAGAACTGTGGTCAAGAGAGGTACTTGGATATAAAATGCTTAACTTTGATTTCAGAGTTCATAAAAAGCTTGGAAAATTCACAGCCTATCTTGTTGAACCTTTCTGATTTCACTTCTGTCCACCACTGAGTTAATGACAAAGTATAACGTTTGTACTTGTAGAACATGTTTCTATAGTTTGGAGAGCAGGTCCTGGAAAGCATTGCACTTCACAGTCTTCGTGAACAGGAGGAGATAACGTAACCAGTGCGAATGTCCTCAGCTGACAAACATAAAAACTACAATGTTGTATCATGATACCTCCTACGAAATAGATTTTAAAATATGTATGTTTCAGACTGAGGTGTGTGTATAACATTAAATAGAGAAACTCAATCAGTGGTTAAATATATTCATTCATTCATTCATTCGTCCATTCAAATACTGCACCAACCAGCATTTACTGAGGGCCTACTGTGTGTCAGAAACTGTTCCAATAAGGATGTTTGGAACATCTCCTCTTTCCCAGGGACCACACCAGGCATTTGGAATACAAAGTTCATAAAGTGCAGTTCGTGTTCTTACGGAGTTAAGGATGTGTGCAGCTGTGGAAAGGGGGGTGATTAACTGGTCGCTGACGGGGTCAGGGCAAAGCCCTAGAGTTATGGAGCAGTGGTCCCCATCGCCGCTGGACTGTGAGTTACTTTTATTCACATCCTTGGGCACAGACTGCTTCTAACATCCTTCGTGTTTGGGGCATGGGAGCAAGACAGCGGGTGAGAGATTCGGGAAGAGGGTGGGGATGGAGTCAGCAGGAGTGCTATTAAAGCCTTGGTTCGGGTCATGGGCTTAGCACAAGTGTCTCCATTTGGGGCCTGTTTTGTTTGTTTGTTTGTTTGAACAATTCAAACTCACAGAGCTCTTGGGTCTTGTGTTATATGTCTATGTATCTATACCTATACATTTTTATGTCTATCTGTTTCTCTGTCTCTGAATGGCAGCTCAGGACTCCAAGAGCAAATGTTCCAAGAGATAGGAAGTAGAAGATACCAGTCTCTCATGTCCTTTTTTATTCTGGAAATGTAATATTTCAGAGAATAATTTTTTTAAGCCCTCTTTAAAATGTTTCTGTCTGCCTGACTACCATGCCAATATACTTAGTGTAATTTTTTAAACCACAAGAAATCCCAAATATAGCATAGTTATCAGTGGTTCACGGGACTTTCAGTGTATACAAAACAAAATAAAACATACCATTGCATTGGTTTTCTGATTTGAACTGTGGAGAAACACACCCAATTAATTTTGCCATTTAGTAATTGCCCTTTGGTTACCTTTCCTAAAGAGTGTAGTTTACAATTCACTGTTAGTAGAGGAAAGGATTATTTTATCGAATGCTATTTAGCTGTTGCTTTCACTGATGCTGTATATTACCTAACATTTTTTTACAATTGTAATGGATTAATTATGCATGTGTACTCTATGTATTATGTATTTAAAGAAGTAGCTATAATAACTCATGACTTTCTAAGCTACCCAGAAATAACTCTCATTTCTTCACATTTGTAGTGCATATGTGAGTGTATGTGTATTTTAAAATAGCATCTTCACACATTACTAGTTCAGTAGGATAAAATTTCAAGGACTATTCCCTCTAAAGCTTTTAGGTGGGAGAAGATGAGAAACTGGGCAGAGGAGAAATTTCCATCTTACTACCGTGTATCACACAATTAGGTACTTTATGGGGGATTTTATGTTTTCTATTAAAATAGCCAGCATTGGACATTTTCAGAAATAGGATATTGGACTGTTCAGATCATTGATCAGTTCTGCTATGGTAATTTCTGTTTGCCTAAAGTGGATGATGTTTTCTTGATTTGAATACATGTCAGATAATAGAGAGCATTCTTTGTTTAGGCTTCTTGAATCACGCTAGGAACAGCCAGACTACAAGATGTCTTACTGGTCAAACCCCTTCTCCTTCAAGTGCTCTGATGGGGAATTACTTAATGATGTGAGAAGAGGTTCATAGTATGTTATATTGATAAAAAAACAGATTATAAAACGGTATGTACGTTAGTCTCCTTTTGTCTCATACACACAGAGGAAAGCCTTGTGTTGTACAGTTGTGGTTACAATCACAGTCTCTGGCATAGTTCAGAGGCCCAATTTCAGATCAGCTTCTCCACTTATAAATGTGTGACCTTTTACCCAGAGCAAGTTACTAAACATCTCTGTGCCTTAACTTCCTCATTTGCAAAATGGAGATTATGAGGGTTTGTACATCAGTGATTTTAAATATATATATAGAGAGAGAAAGTGCTTAATATTATTAAAATTATATTTTTATTATTATTAAAACATAATATTAATAGTGCTTATCGCTGGATATTGGACTTAAAAGTTGTTTTTGTTTCCTTCCTTTTAACTGTTTGTGTTTTCTGAATTGTCTAAAATGTATGTGAATGAAGGTTAAATATGTTATTTAAATGAAAGAAAACAAGGCTAATACTCTAATTTGCATTGGAAATCCAGCACAACCCCAGTCATCTTTAACATCTTCTAAACAGAAACTACTCTGTATTACTTTAGTTTTCATTTCATTTTCATCTTTTTTCTTAATGCATTAAAATTGGAACGTTACTAAGTTACTAAGATCTTAACAGCTCCCCGAAAGTAAGCTTGGCAGACAGAAAAGTAAGTAGTTTTTCTTCTTGAAATGTTATTCATAATAATAAATATTAAGACAGACTCTTTATCATTTCTTGCAACCTTTTAAGGTTCTTTCTAAAGTTACTTTTTTTCTAATTGAAAGTGAATCACAAGAAAAATGAAAAAAGCAAAATTGTATGCTTGAGGGAAAAAGAGTTTTTAGCAAGTCACTGTCTGTTAATTCAAGGTTAGTTTTTAACAAGTAAGAATGAAAATTGACAAGTATTGTATGCATTTAATTGGGAAGAAAAACAAGCCTCTTCCCGGTAGAACATAAACATGCCTATTTTCTTTTTATTTTATTACACAAATTGATTGATACATAATATGATATACTTGGCTAATAACCATTCAAATTTTTGCTAGCTAATCTATCTTACTTAATAAAACTGGCATATGTATGAAAATTGTGTGCAAATTGAATATTCTAGCACTTTCGAGAATGAGTCATATAACAGTGTACTTGAGCTGCAGACCAATTCAGGTTTTAGTCTTATGGATATTTTCTCTGTTTTTTCTAATTTACTTTTACTAAACATAGTGATTTTCCCCCTCCAATTTACTGTTCTACTCTGATTATACATGTGTATGTATACTACATACACACACAAATATACATATTTACATGTATATGAACATATACATATACATGCACTTATATGTATGTGTGTCTGTGTATCTCAGAAAAACAAATTGAGGATTTCCTTTTTACCTCCACAAAATAAGTTTATTCTGGCTGTAAAGTCTTAGTTTGTAATTTTACTTTGCACAGTTTATTATGGAAAATGTTATAAAGACTTGTAACACTGGTATTAAAGGAGCTTTTAGCTCTTTTCCCTGGATCCTGTGATGGTCGTATATTCAGGCTTTTAGGAGCTGGAAGATCCAGCGCCCCTTGGGTCGTGGTGGAAGACATGCACAGTGGAAAGTGATCAGAGTTTCTGTGCTACGTTATGACTGAGACGAATTCCCTTGGCTCAGGCTAGCCTCTCAGTTCACAGCACAATTCTTTGGGAATGAATGACTTTATAACTGGTTTCTCACCGTAAAAAAGGACGCACTTAAAGGAAAAAAACAACTTTAAAAATATATGACTTGTAACAACTCTGCAGTTAGCACTAAAAATACTGCCTTTGTGAAATAATGGCTCACCACAGTGCAAAGCCTCCAGGTCTGTGAGTTGTGAATGGGTTTGTCAATGGAGACTGCATTGTTAGTATGAAAAATGAAGCCAATATAGATTTGGTATTAAACTTTAAAATCCTCTAATGAGTTTTAAGTTCTTTCTAGACAGTGGGCTGAGCATTTTCTAGTTAATGGTGTATGAGCACAGAATCATTTTGTTATCCTTTAAAGGGGGGTTTAAAGTTCCCTTTTGTTTTGTTTGTCTTGACATCGAATGTTAAAGACCAGATTCCTGGTCAATCACAAGAGAGATATATAATTAACATCCAACAATTAGACCTGCTCAGAGATGGAACTGGTAGGATTAGTCAAGTCCTTCATCAGCTTTTCCAGTTCCAGAGACACAAGCAGTGTTGTTTTAGTAAGTTCTTTTTATCTGTATTTTCTGCTTTAATAACCCTCCTGCTGCTGAAAAAAGATTTGGGATTCTTTTTGGAGGTATATCATGTTTTTCGATATCCTGAAACAGTTTTTAAGAGCATTTCTCAGTGTAGGAAATAACTTTCGCAAATTCACTGGTTTACTAACTAGAGGACTTGTACTGTATTTAAACAATTTTCAGGGATATGTTTTTCTTCCCTGTCTTTTCCTTTTCTCCTAAAACAACAGATTCAATGTGTAGGAGAGGAAGGGAATTCCACTATCTGTGTTATAAACTTAGTAGCTTCTTCTGTAAGCAAACAGACAGGAAAAACACTTCCAAAATATTATCTAACTGAATGAATTTGAGTAGAAACCAAAGATGGTGTTTCTTTTATGACATAAAAAATAATAGCAAAGACATCTTAATTTATACATTACTTTATAATTTAGAGAAAAGTTTCCTGGATATAATTCTACCTGACGGTTGCACGTTCCCAATAGTGTTTGTAGTCGTACGCCCATTGTATGGATGAGAAAACTAAGTTCCAAAGAGACCTTGCAGGTGGTGAATGACAAACCATGCCTATAAATCATGGTAACCCTTAATCCAAGGACACCACATACTGTCTTAATGCCGGCTTTAGTTATAAAGAAGTCACAATGACAACTCAAAACTAGAATAAAAATTAGAATAAATGAACATTAGAGTTGGTATTTTAAGCAAGGCCTAAAAAATGAATAAAATACTGAAATCTAGATTTAGGTATTAAAATAGCATTCATATATATTAACTCTTTGTAGCCTCAACAAGAAAGATCAAGAATTCTCCTGTTGATCCCATTTTAGAAGTAAAACCAAATTAAACAGCTTGGATTTGGGAGAAATATATTTAAAAGTCTTTGAATTATGGTTACAGAGTATATAAATTATATTAGTTTTTGTAAAAAAAAAAAAGGTTTAGGGAATAAAGCTATAGTCAAGAAACTTTTAGTTAAGAGATTATTTTTTCTGTGACTTCACATGAATTATCTATAAGAGATGAACTATACCAAATTCTACGAGTCTCTTGGTACTAAATGTTCCTTGGTTCTTGCCTTTAATAATGGGAACAAAGGGGGAAAGAAAGGCTAGGGAAAGGTGGCAGGGGAAAGCAGAGAGAGAGGGAAAGAAAGAAATCAAATCTGAAAAGACAGCAGTTCCAGGTGCACCTTGGTGGGTCCAACAGAGCATTCAGTGCAGTGTGTTAGCACGGCCTTGAATAATTCAGACTCTCAGCCCACAGGAAGAGGCTTTCCAGTGGGAGGAGAAGTCACCGTAATTAAACCCTCCCTGGCACATGGCGGCAGCTGTACCCTGCGACAGACCAAGAAGACTGGACATGGCCTGATAGCCTAAGAGAGCAGGGATGCCGCGGAGCAGCATTGTTGGAGCGTTGGGCTTCTTTTGGTGTTCCCCAATTATCAAGTCAATTCTCTGGATACCAGCTCCTTTTACATATTAATGGCCTAACCCTTGGCATATGGTAAGAATTCAGTATTCAACTCTAAGACTTCTTGACAAAAGGAAAAGTGAGTTCAAAGATGCCGGCAGCTGCATATTACATTTTTGAAAGGTAACTTTCAAAATAAACAAGAAAATGAGATTTTTTTACATCAATATGCAATTCATTTTAGAAAGGATATTTCTTCACTTAATACCTCCACATAAGATGCTTAGGAGTTTCAAAATATTATATATGTACACACACACACACACACATACACACATACAGTTTCTGAATATGTTGAATTTTAAAAACAGAGATTATTCCTGTATATACACATCCCTTTTCCGTAACAAACCTAAACACCTTCCTCAACTCACTCCTTTATAGTGTTCAAAATCCCACTTGATTTTAATTTATCCAAATGCCAAGATCCATCAGCACCTTTTTTTTTAGAAAAGGTCCTTATTTTTGCCCTTTGGTGCACTTCCTATTTGTAATTTCCTGCCATCTCCCAAGTGTCTTTCCCAATGAGGCTCATTGTCATGCTTGTGTTCTGGGTGTTGAATGTAGCAAAGGGCCTCTATGAAATGAACAATTCAGTGTATTCCTGGAGGCCTTGCCAGACTGAGAAAAGCTAAAACATATTGTGGTGTTCCCTTTGGGACTTCACACCATGCCTAGGCTAAAGAAGGCCGAAAAAAGAGGGAAGCATATCTTCTAGTTCCTCTTTCGCTTGCTGACAGCAGAGTGAAAGCGCCCCTCTCTCTTCACGTTTGATTTCCCACTCCCCCACTCTCCAGAACATCAGTGTGATGGTGAGCTGTTTTCCAGGTGGCCACAGGGGATTGGAAAATAGAAACGGAAAGCAAGGAATCTGAAGTCTACTGCCTTGCTCCAGGGAGAAAAGACGTTTATTTTTATCAAGCTATTTAAAAGCTGACCAGAAAGCTTCTGTGGCCTTTCAAAGGAACTCTTCATTACTTTCAGGACAACCTTTAAATCTTCCATGATAAAACTGCATTATACAGGACTATCATTCCAAGAATTAGATCCAACACTGTAGGATTACACTGGTGTACTTTGTAAAATATAACTCATTTTAAATCTGGTTTTTTAATTAAGGGACATGTTACTCCCATTAGCACCCATATAACTTTCACTACTGACTAAAGGATGCAGTAAAATAAAGCAAGTGAAAACTATCTTAGAATACATTTCTTATTCTGAATTCCCTAATTAAATTATATCTGAACTCTCAATTTCTAAGGCTATTGTCTTTAAGGGGCAGAAATGAGTGGCATCAATGGGTAACCACAAACCCATTGACCTGAAACTCTCACATTTACAGAGTGCATTGCTACTCTGATGATGATTAGACATCTTACGATTTTATTACTTACTGGTTTTCATGATTCCTACAGGCTCAGTCTACAGCCCAAGGCGCTCTATTTTGGCTTTAATGCTGAATTGTGAATAAGCGGGTCCTATTATCTTCAAAGGCATGCAAATTGAAATCGGGTCTCTGAAGGCTCATCCAAAATGGAAGAGGTGGAGTGCAATATCTGCTGCCTTCGAAAATATACTCTTGAACTTTTTGAAAATAATTGTAATGAAATAAACTTTAAATACATCATTTACCATGTGGAAGACAAAAATGTAGTTGGAAATAATTGAGTAATTCAACATTCAGAAGACTCGGTAACCATCAACTCTGGGACTGGCACGAGTCTGATTCTGAGTCCATTTTACTAACTGCGTTTAGATAACATCCCCTGGCCATGACTTCCCCTCCCAGAATATGTCCTGGGCCCGCCTCCCTCTGTGTGGTGGGAGGGAGCCTACCTGCCAGATCTCATCTATAGCCAGAACTCTCATCTTAAGTGTTGCAAGGCTCTGTGATGCTGACCCAGAGGCTCCTTTCAGACTCAGCTCCCCATGTTAAATCTTTCTTAACTCCCCTAGCTGCCAAATGTTGACCCAGATCATCACTTACCTCCCTAACCTCGCTGAAAAGGCCCCTCCTAAGCTGGCTTCTGCTTGGGCTGCCTCAACTTTCCATGCCCCCTCCATGCTCCAGTCACTTGCAATGACTTCCCCCTTCCCACATTCTTCATGTTTGCTTTCGCTCTGCATGGGATCCCATGTTCCTCCATTCTCTTCTTCCTCTCGTACACACAGACACACACACACAGACACACACACACACACACCCCTTTAGCCTGGAAAACTCCCACTCCCTTCAGGGCTCACGTAGACATCACTTCTCTAAGAAGCCTTCCTAGACTAGTTTGGCTGGCCTCCTAGTACCAGGGCCATGTTCTTCTGTTCGAGGCTTGTTTATCACTCGAGTTCTAAGCCTGTCCTTTCCTGCTCTGTGTGGGAGGGACACAGAACTCTCTCTCACTGCTCCCTAAGCTGTCGGAGGCAAGAGACCGGGGACTTACTCACCCAGGCATTCCTAACACCTGCCCTAAAGCCTGCTACATAGCAACTTCTCAGTAAATATTTGTTGAAGCAAACTGTTTAAAGCCGGCCTGTGCAAACCCTCTCCCACTTCTGAAAGGTAGCCGTCGCCCTCCCACCGGGTCATGGCCCCACTACAGGGGACATGCCTTATTTCTGTCTGGGTCACCTCCCCTGCCCCATCCCTTCCCTACTGGGCCCTGTCCTGACCACAGTAAGGAGGCTCTCATGACGCGATAAAATGAGGACAGCCTTCAGTGGCTAACAGAAATGTGGAGGCTGCCCGGAATGGAGAACACCCCTTTTCTGTGTTGTCATCATTTAAATCTCACTTCAACTGAACCAAAATCTGGGACAGCTTTGTTACACTCCATCACCACGTAGTATACATTGAGAGCCTTGTATAACACACGCAGCACAGATTCCACCTATTTCTCCCTAAATAGAAAGGACAGGTTATAGCGAAAGTTGAAATTACGCTTCCGTTGCAGAACCCACCGTGCAGTTTGCTGCTCCTTGGTCCGCTGGTACCATGTGAAGCGAGAATGACTTGCAGGGCATTTCCCGCAGCAGCCGCTTTGCATTTCAGCCCGTTCCGTGTACCCTCCTGCGTCCCACTCAGCGCCGGTATACACGCCAGCACGCGCATCTCACTGTGGGCTTAGGTGTTAATTTTCCTTCTGAGGAAATACAAACTTGGAATAATTCTGAAGTTTTAATGTACCCAAGGAGCTGTAGATTCCTTTGTCTAATTATTAACTAAAGAATAGATTCCTTCTTGTCATTAAAATTGGGTATGGATTAGCAATCCTATAGTGCACTGCATATTTATGTAAGTGGAATTGATGCCATAAAGTAGAAAGAATGAAAAAAGGTTATTCTTGTAGCATTTAATTCTTTGCTAAGCTTTGGAGATTTTCCTGAGTGGTGAATTATGGATAAACCGATCTCATTAACGATATCCTGTCATTTGGTGTGGAGAACACATTTCGATCTGGTTTTCGTGCATATGTGCATGATTTTTTTTTTGCAAAGGAAAAAGTATGTTTTCCTAACCTTTGTCTTTTTTAATGTAAATTCACTCAGAGGTTCTTAGCTCTCCCTGTCCTGTCACCTCTTCCTAAGCCACATGCTGTCTCAGCCCTCAGCTTTCTCGTGGAAATAGGTATTCAGAAATCTGGATACAGCTGATGAACAATTAAAATCTTGAAGATGTCTTACAGAGTTTATGGTCTCACACCTTGTTGAATTTTCAAAGAATACTGAAATATCAGTATTTTTTAAATGAATATAAAAAGGCCTCACATCCCCTCCAAATTACTAAATTAACCTCAATTTTCCTTTTACTTTGTTTTATTTTACTGAGTATTAGAGAGAAATTTTTCTGTTCATTTTGACTCAAATCTTGTAAGGCTGTGGAATTGGCAAGCAAAATAATACAGAAAATGCAACCCCCTAAGGCAGAGAAATTAGCAATAGTGACAAGAAAAAGAATGCTTTAGATTGCCTACATTCAAATTCAAGAAGTAGAAGAATTGAACAGCAAGGATCCCTATTGATTTTGACATATTTTGTATTACCACACAGTGTTCATTTATGGAGCTATATAAATCTCATAAGAATAACTGAGGAATACATGTAAACCTGTTCCCTTCTCCCTTTGGGTCTCCCCCCTCCCGATTTACCCCGAATGTCAGGAAGCAGCTGTCAGTCATGGGCGGCTGTGTTTAAGCATCTATTGTTTCTCACACTAACCTGCCCCCCTGGAAGCCTATTCCAGGTGCCCTTTACCAAAAGTAAGACATGAGAGCCACAATACACTCTCATCAGTAAAAATTAGGCTGACCTTTTCATGTTTGGGGAATTTTAAAATATATTTTAAAACATCAGAGTAAAAAAAAAAAAGTCATCTTTTTTTCTTTTGTAATTAAAACTGTTACCTAGAGAAGGCAACCTGTAATGAGAGCATTTTTGCTCAAGAAGGGATATAAGAATAAACCTCTGGAACTAATCCATTCAAAATATGCTTGAATCATACCTGCTTGTGGCTTTCCCCTAAGTCACTGAAATTTCCACGTGTGTACTCAAGCATGGAGCACTGTAGAATGAATTCCCTTACCAGGAACTGTTCCCTGTTTTCCTTCACCTATGAAACATTTTGTGCAACAAACATCATAACCCAGTTCATTTCACTAGATAGGAATGATAAAATCATAACACCAAATGGGAAAGGGAAAATGACTAAGATTTGCATTTATACAAACAGGGTTATATTATTGTTAAAATTACTATTACTGTTTATATAACTGCTGTTCTAAGCAGCCAGGTATTTCCTATTGTAAAAAAAAAAAAAAAAGCAAAGGTAACATAATTCATTTTTCTTCTTTTTCCTAGTCCTGCTTATTACTTATTGGCAGTCAGTACCCCTTTGATACTGTAACCAAGGAGAGCCACCCTGGGTTATAAAATTTTAAAATAATTAAATCAAGATTTTTTTTAAAAAGCTTTAATAAGGTTATATCTTTATTGGGGATGGAAGGGATTCTGCAAATATTTGAAATTTCAACTTGACAAACTGTGACTCTTATCTTTCTGCTTGGTCTTAAAAGAAAACAAACAAAACACCAAAAAATTCAAACTGCAGACTTTCCCTCGATGTAAAGGGAAGTCAAGCTGGGAAAAGGTAAAACTAAAATAGGTTGCACTGATGTTTGTTCTTTCCCTTCATATGCTTTAACTGGAGATTTGTCCTAATGCAGTTAGAGATCATAATGTCTTTCAACAATATCTAAATGGACCCCATACTCAACACCATTCCATTTCATTATTTTCTTATATAAATAGAGGGCTATAGAAAGAGCAAGTATTTCCTCAAAGGTGAGCTAGGTGGATCGAGTAGGAAAGAGGGAACAAATGCATGTGCTTGGGAAACAGGCCTTTTGTGTCCATTAGACCCCAATCTTAGCTGTAGGAATTGTCCTATAGTTTATGAAATTTAGGCTATAAAGAAGAAACTTTATATGCAGTACTGAGGTCATTTAATGTATTTCACTTGGAAATTTTCACCAATTTCTGAGAGATTTTTTTCCCCCCTTCTCTCACAGCTTCTGGAGATTTAGCTATGGCACATCACGGGATAATTTACCTAAATGGAATTTGTACTAGTACAAAAAAGTGCTTTTTTCTTTTTTCTAGCTCGTTAGTAAAGTACCTTCATCTTGCATAAAAGCATGAGTTACCCATTAATTAAAATGGTACTAAATACTTATTCTCATCATGCCAATATTTAAAGGTTGGTTAATTCATTTAACTAATAAATACACACAGAGCATTCTGTGTGCCTGGCGTATGAAGTATTATAAGCACATTCAGAGCAAGGCATTAATTATAAGCATAACTTGCATAATATTACACCTACGGTGGATGGCCAAGGGACTAAGGACCCAGTAGGTCCACAGTTCTAATCCAAACTGTCAGTTTTCAGATGTGTCATCTTCAAAAAGTCACTTAATTTCTCTCATTTTTGGTTTTATAAAAGAACTAAAATAAGGCTGAGAGAGGGTCTCCAGGTTCCCAACCACGCCATCTGTAGTTGCCACTTCTTTCTTTTTGGTGATCTACCTCCCCAAACTTGTGAATTTTGACTAGCCAATAAACATTTCTCAGAAAATACTTGAGGAAAGCCATGACTCCAGAGCAAGGGGCATGAAAACAGGAACAATGGCCAACCTCAGTTTTCTTTAAAATGGAAAACTGATACTTAACCCTAAACTACAAGGACTGTTCTCTCTCCCAGAAGTCAGCAAACAGTGGCCTTTGGGACAAAGACCTGCCACCTTTGTTCAACCCAGGACCACTTACTCTTTTAAATGGTTGAAAAAAATCAAAAGAATGGTATATCATTACATGTGAAAACTATATGAAGTTCAGATTTCAGTGTCCATAAATAAAGTTCTATTGGAAGGAACATAGCCACACTTGTTCGTTTATGTATTATCTGTGGCTACAAAGGCACAGTTGACTAGTTGCTACAGAGGCCATATGTTAAAGTTAAGCCTCCTCAAGACCTGGATTCATTATATTTATAATTTATATGATCTGTTAATACAGGGTAGGGAGGTTATATTAAGAGGTATTTGATTTTCTATATAGCTCTGTACCAGTTTATCTGCTAATTTCTTCTCTATGTAAATAATCTCACTTATTTTTTTGCAAGAGCTCAAAAAATTATAGGAGACAGGGACCATGAAATGTCAGGCACTATGAGAAGAGGGAGAAGACTTCAGGGAGAAGGCATGGTGAGATGGCCACCATGGTCAATTGAGAATCAATACTCTACAAACCAGAACTGAGTAGGGTAATTAAGTCAAAGCAACTAGAAGCCAGACTTTGGTGACCATAAAGAAGGACTTTCTAACAATTAGACCTGTCCACGTCGACTTTCTCATACTGTAAGTTAAAAGAAATATTTAAGCAAAAGATAGACACCATGCTTTTGTGATATCTTAGAGGAAATTTCTATCATGAATTATATTGAGTGGCAGCATCTAAGATCCCCTTCTGGTTATAAGATTCTGTAATAAACTGTTATAATAAAGCTATTTGGAACTTTTTTTAAATGCAGAATCTCAACCAAAATATATTGATTTAATATTTCAATCCCCATTTTATTGTGAATTCTTAACAACCTATTCTTGGTAATCTAGCTTAAATGTCATTTATATGGCTTTTTTCCCCCTATAATGAGCATAAGTTTCTTGACTTCATATGAGGCATAAAAATGTTACAATAGACTTAAAATTTTAGAGCTAGAGAAAGCCTTACAAATAACACAGACTTCAACATTTTTCAGGAAAGAAAAATAAGGTGTAGAGGAGCCAAATGAGTTGCCCAAACTCACAGTGCATAGAACTTCCTTGGGCCCCATTCCAGAGCTGTCTCTACTGTACATGCAGTCTCCTCCTGCCTATCAAAGTTAATTTAAATAAATCTTTCTGCAGTGTTTTCATTTCAAATATTTAATTTATTTCAGTACTGTAGGATCATACTGGATGACCAGAAACATGTATCAAATTGAACCAAAATGAAATTTTATAATACAGTCCAAAAATGCAATTTATTTTAGCAGTTTTTCCTAACACAAAGTATAAAGATTCTAAAATGGATATTTAAAAGTTTCTTCTTATATTTTCACTGAGATGGAAATCAATAAAATCATAATACTTTCATAGAACGGTGCAGATAGAATATTTTCATTTGCAATAGACTAATTAAATTACTGATTTTATTATTATAATTTGGCTTATACTAGCAAAATTGGCCAAGTCTTCCTCATTAAGTTGCACTTGAGAAGTATGTTCTTCCTTTATCTGGTTTGCTAATTCGAATACAGGAATCCTCAGCCTCATATCAACTTTTCCTGACATTGTTCACAGACCACACTGGTGCCAGACTGCTATGGTGCCATCACAGAGAATTTGATTAGAACTCAAAAGCTAAATAGTATCCAGTTATGCTAGATCAATATTAGAACTGGAAGGGGCAATTTGAGCATGTGTCCAATGTTCAGATTGCCCTTGACTGACCATGGAGGCACAGATGATGGCCAAAAGTGACTGATCGCTGGGTAAATATTAAGCCCATTATCAAGGCGGTGAAAGGTTATATGAAAATGTGTGAGCCACTCTAGCCCTCTGGGCCTTGGTTTTGTCATCTGTAAACTGAGGGGTTTGGACTCTGCGATCCCCAAGAACATCTCATCTAAAATTATATTAATGAATCTATGATAGCCTCTGGGGTGTACTGATAACCAGAAATTATACGGGCAGCTGCCAAACAGCACATAAAGCTAAATGGACTCTCGTATATTTCATTATTATTTAATATTCTTCTTTCTAAGGTTTCCAGCCTTGTTCCAGTCACTGGAGAGAATGGAGTATGTTGGGAATAAGCTCAGGATGCCATATGGTAGAACTGAAAGGGACTATGGCTGTTAACTTTCTGAATACACTGAGTGCAGCGGTTCTTCTAATTTTATGGCTTAACGCTTTGAGAATTTGGTGAAAATTGTAAACTGTCCCTTCCAAGAAATTACACACCTGCCAAATTTTGCTTGAATTCTGAGAGCCATCTTTGTTGAAACATCCCTGTTTTGATGAATTGTATATATATGGTGGGGCTTTCCATGGCATTATCATGATGTGATAGAAAGAGCATGAGCTTTGGAACTAGGCTTCCCAGCTTTGTTTCTTAGATTGTCAGATACTAGGTAAGATGATTAATCACTGTGAGTCTATTTTCACCTATAAAATAGGAATACAGTGCCTTCTTCACAGGATTTGGATTATATGAAATAACAACACTGCCTAACATCATGCTTGATACATAGGCATTCAAAAAGAAATCTATTTTCTAGTTCCTTTCAAAAATGTGGCCAGTTTATAGTTTAAGGGAAAGTTTTGGATAGCGACTAAGGAAAGTTTAGAATCATAAAGTGTTAAGTGCTGGAAGGTAGAGATCTAATAGCCCATAAAATTCTTAAATTAACCCTTAGGCCATATATATAGGTCTGCAACTTGAGATGCTGGAGAACCTGAATGAGGCGTGAGGGACATCTTCAGAGCCCCCCCCCCCCTTTGGCATATTCAGTGACCTTCTATGGTCTGGTCTGTCTCCAATGTGGGGCTTCATCCAGACCAGTAACTGCCTCGAGCACCAACATCCTCTCTCTTACTCATCAAAGCCCATGTATTCTGCATTTATACCCTTAATGCCTTGCTCCATCCTCAACTAATTTGAGTGAAAGTGCTAACAGTGGATAATAAAATACTCCTTCCTGGCCGGGCGTGGCTCAGCAGTTGAGCGTCGACCTAGGATCCAGGCGATCAGGGTTCCATACCCGGTCAGGGCACATGCCCGGTTGCGGGTTCAATCAGTGACCCTCTCATCATTGATGTTTCTATCCCTCTCTCTCCCTCTCCTTTCCTCTCTCTGAAATCAATAAAGATATATTTTTTTTTAAAAAGTAAATAAATAAATAAATAAATAAAATACTCCTTATTATACCTCCAAATTTTAACTGCTGTCCTCAGTGCTTACTACCCAAATAAATGACTACTTGCATGAAACGGCTCAGCCTCTCATTTCTGAATTGTTGCTTGACAAGCATCTACCTGTGGACATCCCTTAGTTTATACTTTGGGAAAGGAAAATGAGGATTGGTCAGAGCAGGGCTCATACTGTATCAGACATGTCAACAGTTTTAAAGTGCTGCTTATAGAAATATTAAGTGCTTAGGGATGTTAAGTTGCTTCCATCCTTGCTATTTATTTTCTGACCCTCCAAGTCATGATGAAAAGCAGCAATGGCAAAGAGAAACTGGGGCAGATCTGAGCAGGCTTCCCTCTTATTCTTTTCTCTATTAGTATTTCTCACTCCAAGAACAAGAGTACATTCTATATGAACCCCCCAGAATGCTGAGTGAGCCCACACACCTGACCCATTCAGTCCGGGTTGTGGAGGAATGGAAAGCTGCACATACGGTGGCACTGAAGGCTGCCTGAGAACTTGGAGTATGGTGTGGGAGCCCGAGCCACAGACAGCACACGAGGTCAAAGGTCAGAGGGCAGTTCCCTGCCCCAAACACAGTGGCTATGGTTGAGGAAAGCAGCCGTTCATGACTGATTATGTGGTGGAAAGCTCAGGACCTATAAGTAGTATAAAAACTTAATGCTATATACCTGTACATAGAGAGAGATGATAAAGTTTTATAAGTAGATATTTTCCCTATTTGTAAAATGTGGCTATAGAGACTTGTATTGAGAACTAGAAGAGGGAGTACTAACACAAGTTTTTCCAAGAAAGATGTCCAACATGTCCAAGAAAGCCACATTTTCTGGGACTTGTGAAAGAATACACTGACATGGATATTGTTCCTAAAAATTTCCTTATTTTTGCCAGGCTTCTTGTTCCCCTGGCCATGTCTTCCAGGCTCTCAGGGATTCTAGGGTCTAATGGTGTCTTGGTGTGATTGGCTGTTTGTTTGGTTCTGCGTGTTCCTTGGATTCATCGGGTTGTTCCTTGATCATACCCCTGCCTTATAAAAATAAATAAGTAAATACTTTGTTTCTCTGGACTTGCATGTGGTTCACCATTAGACCACATGTCCTGACTTGCAATTCTTTGTTGTTTCCAAATAAACCCGCTGGAAAAATATCGGGCTGTGTATTTGTTAAAGGTCAATACCTGCATAATGGTGGGAAAGGGTAAGTGGTAGATACATCTTATTTCTACCTGTACATTAGCCTTGGTTCTATGGTGCTTTTTTGTCATGGAGAGATATAAACAACCCCACCTAAATTCTTAACCTTCCTAACAAAGCTTCCAGCTCAATTGTAAATTGATCCCCTTTAAAAATAGTCAGTGTCAGTGCCCTTTCTTACTGAGATAAATAGCTGGCTTATTATTGCAAAAAATAAGTTCATCCTACTCATTTTTATCACATTCATTCTTATAATTATTAAGTTATCCATCAATAAATCTTTAGTTATTTGATTACTTTTACATGCTTCTTGATAGACCAATTCATTCTGTGTCACATTTTCCATTTCTGAGAACTGAGTATGGGCAGTGAGCTTAGTTTGGCCAATTACTTCAATAATTTCAAATACAGATGTTTTGTGTATCCTTATGATATCTTTTGAACATCAAAAATTGGAGCAAACATTTTCTTTGAGAAAAAGAAAAGCTGGTGTTGTCAGCTGTCAAAAAGATCTTGGTGACATGTCGATGACACAGAGAAATACTGACGTGAACGCTGGCAAATTATTGTTCTCAAAGCTGCATGAGTATTAATGTTGTTTTCTATTCCTCATAATTTGATGCAATTTGAGAATATTTGGAAAAGAAACCCACACATTGGATTTTAAAATGAAAAATGACAATCAGTAATTGTTTTCCTTGCTCCTCTCATGAGCAGACTTGACTTATATATAGTTAGCTAATGCTTCTTCATTTAACTTAAGAAGTTAAAAATGAGAAAAGCAAAATATGAAATCATTTATTTTCAAAAACTAACTTTTAAACTTTTATAAGTGCAAACTCTTGCTAAATGCTCCTTAATTTTTAAACCTTATCTCTGGATTTAAGCATTTTTTCCTTTAGACAAATTTAGGGCATCGACAAGTATAAGAGAAGGGATATTTCAGGCAAGTAAACTCAATGATGCCTGAGAAATTAAACTATTTGCTTTTCCAACATAGTGCTGATGCCACCTCTGATCTGGCTTCCTCCCTTTGAGACTGGCATCTTCAGCAATAAAGCAGAGCCCAAAGATGAGGTATAATTGTTCTCGCGTATAACCCATCCTCAGGGTAAATATCAGGAAGTTTCCAATGAACCTTAGAAACTACAAGATGAGAATATTCATTTCTAATTTTCTTATTAATGTCAGGATAATATTATAAGTAGTCTTCCTACTCATTGGTCCCAGCTCATCAACATTGTCAGCCCTGTTATGTTTTCCCACACAGGTCTCTTTTCAGTTATCCATGACAATATTAAACCTCCACTCCTTTCCAGTCATCACATCCAACTCTATCTGAATAAAAAACCTTGCTTCTTTCTTCAGGAAGAAAATCAAATGTTCTTTCTCTTCAACCTTTTCCTCTATATTGATTCTTCAAATCAGTAATTAAATATGGTTAAGTCTTGCATATGAGTGGGGAGGGAGAGGAAGGAGTAGGTTATGACCAAGGTATCTAGATACGGTAGCTAGTAGTTGACAATGTTCTTGAGAGAACAGAAGCTAGAAAGCAAACCTTAAAGTAAACTGAGAGTGATGAGCTCACATTGGTATTCTTGAGTTTAGGTACCCATGGAACATGTAGGTGAAAGTAACTATCAAGCAACTGGATATTCAATCTATTTGCTGAGATTGGAACTAGATTGCAATGTAGGTGCCATTGACATATACATGATAGTTTATCCTTAAGACTAAAAGAGATAACCTAGGGAGTGCATCTAGAATAAGAAGAAAAATGAACCAGAGGTGGAATCCTTAAATGTATTTTGAATGGATATACAGGGAAGAGGTACCCCCAAAAGAGGTTAAAAGATACCCTTAGGAAGGACAGAAGAGAACAGGAGAGAAAGGTGTCATGAAAGACAGGAAGTGGAGGGAATAAGTGATCAGTTGTGTTAAATTTATCTAGTATGATGAGAATTGAAAGCTGATCATTCAGATTTTAGTCTGAAGGATATTGGTTACCTTGGCCAAAGAGAATCAGAAAAGTCAATTCTTTTGCTAGAACGCACTGCATCTTGCTTTCTTGAAAAATTATCTCCTAAGGTTTTCCCATCATTCTCCTGCAATTTAGCTTCTCTCTTCTGGATTATTTCCATCAAATTGAGCTGATATCTCCAAATTTGACCCATACTCTCCCTCCGCAACTACCCCATCTCTCTGCCCCACTCTCACAGCTACCCTTGAAAGACGCATTTATGCATGCTACCTCCGCCAGCTGGAAGCCACTGCGCTCTACCACACTCCAGGCTGGCTCGCACCGTTACCGCTCCCTCCTCCCCAGCATTTTACTAGAACTATTTTGATATTAAGGTTACCAGTGACCTTCCGGCAGCCAAACCCCACAGACTTTCTTTGTTTAAACCTCCCCCGAAGATATGTTTTCTTAATTGATTTTAGAGAGAAAGAGAGAGAGACCAGGTGAGAGAGAAACATCGATTGGTTGCCTCCTGCAGGCACCCCGACCAGGGATTGAACCGTCACCTGGGCATGTGCCCTGACCAGGAATTGAACCCTAGACCCGACCCTTCAATGCAGAGGACGACGCTCCAACCAACTGAGCCACAAGGGCCAGGTCCCCACAGACATTTTTTGAGGCCTCCGCGGAATTACATACCATCGCCATGTTCTCCATTTTGATACATTCTCTTGTCTTGTTAGGACACCATAATCTTGCGGCATTCTTTCTACCTTATTAACAGCTCTTGCCTTCTTTCCTTTGCTGATTTCTCTTCCTCTGCCCAACTTTTCAATGTTACATTTTCCCCAGATTTTGTCCTGGACCCATTCCTCCTTGCCTTCTAAACTCTCCTCATAGGTGATCGTATCTGTTACTGGACTTCAATGGTACCCACAGGCTGCAACTCTCAGATTTCCATCACCACCCCACGGTTTTCACTGAACATCTGGAACAGGCATACCCACCAAATGGGATAAACATGAAAACCTCTTACAGGTCTGTAGTGAAACGAAGAAGAAAGAAATACCACCTTGGGAAACTGAGAGGACAGGAAATGGTGAAAATGGCCAATAAACACATGAAAATATGTTCGACCTCACTAGTAATAAAAATCAAATTAAAACAAAACTAAATCAAGTTAAAACTAAATTCCACAGGGCAAGATGAAGATGAATTATAGCACACATTATCATGAGTAATGTTGAAGAAATGTACATTTTCATATTAACACTGGCAGGGAAATAATATGGAACATCCAGAGGTGCAGTTTGTAAATCTATATCCAAAGGCAGATTATACATGCCCTTCAATACACATCACTACTTCCAGAAATGCACACTGAAATAAGTCCATCAATGCATGATATGAGACAATGGTTTTCATCATAGAGTTTATAAGAGCAAAGGTCTGGAAGCAACTGAAATGTGAGAATCAATAAAGAATGAGTTGAATAAATCATGTTTTATCTATGCATGAGGTTACCATGTACATAATAGTGTGGCTCTATTTTTACTTTTAGAACAAGAACAATGATACGTTATGCCAAAAAAGCATTTTTTAAAATAGTATTCATATTTTGATCCTTTTAAGAAGTATTTGTTTAGACATGCATACAAAAGTCTGGAAGGAGACCCAATACAAGTTTGACAGTGAGTTTCTTGAGTTGTGTTATTATGAGAACTCTTTTTATTCTTCTTTAACTTTATGTATTTTATATTTTTTCACTATAACCATGTTATTAGCTTTTATCTTCTAATTATAAAAATATCTTCCTGCAAATTAATATAGGTGTTACTTTTTCATTCTTAATTACTTTTTAAAAATTTCAGCTTTATTGAGGTATAATTAACATATAAGATATTTAAAGTATATATTGGGGTGATTTGATATACATATTCACTGTGAAAGGATTCCCCCCATTTATTTAATTAACACATCCATCACCTCACATATTTCTTTTTTGTGTGTGTGGGAATATTTACATTATACTCTCTTAGCAAATTTTAATTACACAATACAGTGTTATTAGCTATAGTTACCATGTTTCACATTAGATCCTCAGACCTTATTTATTTCATAGAGGAAAGTTTGTACCCTGTCACCAACCTCTCCCTATTTCCCTCACCACCACCACCCCAAAACCTCAGCAGCCACTCTTTGTTTCTGAGTTTGACTTTTTATTTTTTTAGATTCTACATGTAAATGATACCATGCAGTATTTGTCTTTCTCTGCCTGGCTTGTTTCACTAAGTTAATTACTGTTGACAGTTGACAACTATGGCACTATGGGATGGGGAAAGAATCTCCCTCCATAATCCATTTTCTCATGACCAATTTTGAAAGGAGCTCATTTGCTGTGCCCCACACTCATTTAGTCTTTCCCTAGAGTGGCGAGGGTGCTGCTATATTGTGGCCATTACCACTCCTACGGAACTCCTAAACTCTACTTCATTTTCAGACTGATTATCAGCAAGCTTTTTGCTTTTTTTTTGCTGTTATAAACCAGTGATAAAAACTTTAAAAGAAATGAGGTTCCATCTAACACAAGGTTGACAGAAAGCTACCTGAAAACAACAGATTTCAAAGCTTTGAAGATTAGGAGATATGTTAGAAGTTCAAATAGCTTTTTTCTTATCAGGAAAATTGAATAATTTATTGTTTAACAAGCTAGGAAGAATTTTTTTTAATTTACTAGATTTAATGAGGAAAGATAATATATAAAGTAACACTTCAAAGCATAGTGAAAATGGGATTTTTATCTGGTTTTGAATATTAAGATGGAGGTTATAATTGTCTGAATGAAAGTGGTTAATAAAGATCTTGAAGTATTTTACTAAAAAGTATGTCTAATATGTCCAGAATCCTAAAAGAAAAACATAATTCAAATAATTATTAAATGCTTATCTACTAGAAAAAAATCATTGTTTGAATATTTTGTAAAAATCTCAGTCACCCAGAGTCCAACAGAAATATCCATTCCTCCACCCCTTATTTCAAGACCTACACTGATGATAATGTTTAAAAAGCAGCTTACATAGGAAATTTATTGGAAACAATAGCAACCTGATACCACTATATGTTCATTTTTATCTCCTACAGTGTCTTACATTTTCAAGAATATTGCTAAAAATATTCTGGCTATATTCATAGGCATAGAAAAATTCATTTATATTTAGTATATTTCCAAGGGAGAGCAGTGTGCTTCATAGCATTTCTCCAACAAAAACTTATTCAACAAAAAGAGGTTCCTAAATCACAAATTGAAAATTCAACGGTACACAATCTCCTGTGCATTCCAAGTAACTGAGTTTTTTATTTTCACTTTCATCTTTATTGTTATGTAACATTGCTGTTTTGCTCCTTCAGTCATTTTTAAGGTATATATACAGGGTGGGGTAAAAATATATACAGGTTTACAGTTCATATGGAAAATAAGTAATTAATAAATAATACAAGAATAAACTCTGTTTTGTGTACTCACACTGTAAATCGACTTTTGTCCCACCCTGTATAATATTATTTAAAAATTAAATATATGTGAAATATTTTAAAACCTTCCTATTTCGTTTTAAAAGTGAAAGGAAGTATGTTGGTACAAGTTAATCAAAAGTATGTTATGAAATATTTTTTAAAAATGTAACAATTGTCTTATTCAGATACAAGAGAGAATTATTGAGTCTTAGAAAAGAGTTTTACAGTCTGATTTGTAGATCACATTGAAAGATTCTTTAGGTGACCTGTGGCCTATTAATAGAAATAGTCTGCAAAATACAGTGGTGCAAAATAGAGAAATTTTACTGCTTTGGCTTCTTATAGGAATCTGTAATGCATGTTACCTAGTGCATATAAAATACGGAATTTTACTTAAGGCAATACCATTTTCTGTTAATAGCAGAGAAATTGTATAAAGAAAGGGCCTACTGAGAAGAGAGTATCTAGTAACCAGGAAGATCCAAGAGGACAGAAATTTTCTCATTTCAGCGTCATGCCTATAACAAGGTCCTCTCCAAAGCTTCATCTCAGATGAATAAATATGGAGGCAGAAACACGCTCCTGCAGGGTTTTGACAAGGATAGGCACATGGCGGGGAGGCTTTGTCCTGCCGAGTGTTCCAGAAAGCAAAAATATTGGAGGACATTTCTAATGTAAGCACTTTAATCAATCCTAAGAATTTGCATTCATGATATAGCAATAGACTATACTGTAAATATATTTGGAAAAAATGTTCCTTGTTGGTAAGACACACATATACTTCCTCCATGCTCTGTTTATAGTGTAAAAATTATCAAACCCTACTTTTCTATTCTCTCTTTCTCTACAAATTATTACAAAGGTCAACTTCAGTCCTGTTGATATTGACTGATTATTGCCACTCTCTTTAATACTCAGAGAAAATTAGAAACTCAGCCAGCTTCCCTCTCAACCATCCAAACTTACCTTTCTGCCTGCCCCTTCAGCAAGAGACGCTCACTCCTGCCCGTGGTTAACCTCTGCTTGTGCAGTTGCCCCGGTCCTTCAGCTCCCTATGACAGCATCCCATTAGTTAATCTTTCTCTGTCCGTGGTTGTCCCTTCTCAACAATAGTTGTTCTTTTTCAACAATCTCCTTTCTCCTACCCGGTAACTGAGCTTTACCCATCCTAAAAAATAATCTTCCCTCAGTCTTATTTTCAACTAACTACTATCCTATCTCCTTCATTCCATTTACTGCCCAAATTCTTGAATAAGTGTCTACACTGTTGCACACTTCTCTTTCCAGGCATATTCAAGCTGTTGAATTCTAGCTTCTGCCCCCACCACTCAACTGAGCTGCTCAGATAGCTCATATCGCTGTTGCTATGATTATCATAACAGTGGCTACGCAGCCTTGCCGCGCCCCTCAAACCCAGCGCACACAGGGCTTCCAGAGTGAGCATCTAAAACACTACTGCGATCGTGTCCCATGCCCTCAGAATAAATCCAGACCCCTCAACTCGCTTCAGGCTCAGGCTCGTCTTTCTTTTCTGTCTTCATCTTTTGCCATTCTCCATCCCAGCCAAAATGAACCACTTTTGGTTTTTTGAACAAATCATGCCCCCTCACCTCTGTCCCTTTGCATGTGCAGGATCTGTTGCTCAGAGTATTCTTTTTTATTTTTAAAATTAAAATAATCTAGAATATTGTCACTTAGATTACTCCAAACTCTGCAAATGACAGTGATGGCTATTGCTACTGGGATCCTGTGATCTTTTCTCCATACTTGCCCCCAAAACCTACTAATTATAGTTATAATATCCTAAATTTTCTATTAAAAACCTGTTAGTAACTTTGTATATCTCATTATATATGTAGTGTCTGTAAGCCAATATCTTACTATTAAAATAACAACTTGAATTTTAAGAAAGAGCCTTAAAATTATAATTATTTTAGGCATATTTCTTATAAGTAAACACAACAGAAGAATTTTAGTGATTTCATAATTTACACAGTAATTTTCATAATGTTTATCTCTGGGGAAAATATGTGTTAGAAATTACTTTCAAAATATCTAAAACATTCCTAAAGTTTTTATTACTTTTGCTATCTTAATTGAAATTGCATAGCTTGATATGTTAAAATAGGAGATAAAGGTTTGTGGCCAAATAATACTCAACTTTGTAATTCCCTTTATTTCTTTAATGAAAAAAACATGTAATATCAAAGTTATGAAGGTTCCTAGTAAAAAAATACAATTCAACAAACACTAGTTATCTTTGTTACATGAACTGTCATAATTTACTTATATGTGGCACTTTGTATTATTAATTAGGCAGTATTCTTAAATGTGTAATAAACAACTCAATTATTGATCTCAGTTTTGTATTTTTATCATGAAATATCACTAGCATAAGTAAAATCTAAATGAATTCCACTTTGAAAAAATAAAAACTATTAATAGAATTTTATTGCCATTGGTTGTTTTTTGTTAATTATGAATTTTAGCTTGCTTTTTGAGATGTTTCGAAAAGCCTGTGCATTGCAGAATGATGCTTTAAGTCATTCTTCAGAAATATATGTATGTCTGTTATCTCTATCTGTTCTGTATCTATATCCATATCTACATCAGTGTACTTAGAGATTCCAACAAAAAGTCTAAAAATCTTAGTTCCAATAAATGAAGATGATTACATTGAGACATCACATTGATTTTTTTTTACCTTGAGTGTTTAACAGCTTAACCACTGAAGTGTTATCTCTGTAGAAGAACCACTTAGTTTCAAAAGAGGACCGACCCATTTCATGGTGTATGGTACACATGTCCTCTTCCTTAAGTCAGTCAACAGATTTTAATTGAATTCCTACCATGTACAAAACAGAATGATCTCTGGAGGCACAAAACTCTGAGAGAAACAGTCCTGTCTTGTGTAGTTACTGTTTGGTGTGTGTGTGTGGGGGGGGAAGGGGTACACGATGCATATTCATAAAAAACCATTACCATGATGCTACATAAGTATTAAAATAATATGTAAATAATAAGTTTAGTGTAGAGAGGTAGAGATTGATGGAAAGGCAATGATGTCATAAATTAAAACTCCTTCCCAAAAATCCTATGTAAAATGATTATGTGCCCATGTTCTTACTGCCTATAAGAAATGATTTCCATGTTACCTAGAACTGATTGCTAATTGGTCAATAACATGTAATAGTTGATCTATGAAGGGTAATGGGGAGGATCTGGGAAAACTGAGGCTAATCTGAAGGCTCAGTTCAATAATAACAACAGCAGTAATATTAATGGCTAACATTAACCTAACTACTTGCCTACGCATGAATCATACAATGAGAAAAGCTTTTACTATCTCCAGATGAGAATCTGAGCCATAAAGGAGCCAAGTTCTTTGCCCAAATCCTCACTATAAATATTTGTTTCCCACATCATCTCCACTTCCGCCCTCCTATCTTTATTAGCTTTATTGTCTTAATGATTTCTAATAACCAGGACCTAGCTATTCGGTTGGAGTGAAAAAGCCTTATCAAATACAAATCAACATGGTTAGAATGGATCAGAGCTGGGAAGATCAAAACTAAGGACTCCAGGCAGTTAGAGGAGCGTAGCAAGAGGTCAGGACAGCCAACAGTTCTTAAATTGGGGGCAAATTGCCTGCCAGCAAGGATCTGGAGCCAGGGCATGAAGACTGAGTAAAAAGGGCTTTAATTGCTGCAGGCCTGGGAGTGCTGGGGAGGAGCGCCTGTAGCAGGCCCTCGGTGCCACAGCCTGAGGACTAGACCCTGCAGCTCAGCTCCCACATGGCCACCGAGCCTTCCTTGTGTCTTCCTTTCTTGCCCTGGACCTCCTTTGCCCCGAGGTGTGGAACTGCATTGGGCTTCCCAGCTGGTATTTATCACCTTGCTCTTGCTGGTATGTGGAGCTGGCAGTTTAAATGGAATCTTTTTCTTTTTTTAAAATCGAAATTCAAATTTCTATGAGAACTGGTTTGGATGCAGGATCCCAGCAAGGAATCCAGAGTCTCTAAGATCTGGGTCAGCAGAGGAAGCTTCATGCATTCCCCACAGGGTGACACCTCACAAAAGGAGGGCACAGGGGCCCTGGCCCGCTGGTCGGCTGGTCGAACGTCACCAAAAAGGTTGCGGGTTTGGATTCCTGGTCGGGGCACATACCTAGGTTGTGGGTTTGATCCCTGGTCGGGGTGTGTACAGGAGGCAACCAATCGATGTTTCTCTTGCACAACAATGTTTCTCCCTCTGGCTCTGTCTCTCCCTCTCTTAAAAAAATAAAAATCAATAAACATGTCCTCAGGTGAGGATTAGAAAAAAAATAAAAGAAAGAAAGGAGGGCACAGTAGATGAAAGCATCCCCCCAGACACCATCTTTCATTGTAAGGAAATAAGAAAAGGTGGTCGGGGGCCTCAGCATTTCGTGGCTGCCTGGTCTCATCCATCTCCCTGCAGGACGCAGTCATTTTCCTCCCGGGGTGTCGCCTCCTCCCCAGGCAGCCTTTCGAAGGGCCCCGTTTTCCGTGAGGCGGAGCTCAGGCCCTGTTTTCACTCTGGATTGTTCTTTCCTCCCCTCCTTCTCTCACCTCTCTCCTCCTGGCCCCGAGGACTACCCTTCTAGCTTTGCACTCCCAGCCCAAACATTTTCCCTACACCGACACCCTCCTCAGGGCCTGCCTCACCAACTCTCTAGGTTGTCCTAAGGCAATTTTGGATCAGAAAAGCCAGAAAAACCTTTCTATTTTTCACCTGGCCATACTTCTTCCCCAAGGCAATGAGCTGAGAGTCTGCTGTCTGCTTAAATAGAGAAAGGTAAAAAGAATTACAGGGAGAAAAAATAGGTTAACATCTGAAATATTGTCTCACCACACGTTCAGTACACAGAAGCCAAGTCCAGCGGCTGCAAGACCTGAAACACTGATGGAATCACATCATTTCTTTTAAAGATTTCCAGTGGTTTCTAACTGTGTTGAATGTCACATCTACACTTCAGACCTGGTGTACAAGTTTGGACAGGTTAGCACAAGCCTCAGCCTTCACCATGCTCCTTTCCCCTGCTCCCTCCCTCTTCCCCAATATTGGGCCACATTAAACCTCTATCCCTTGTGAGAAGAAATATGCTGGCCCCTGAGATTTAAATTACAGTGTTGGAAAGTATTTTCACTCAAGATTCCCCCACCCCACACAAAATGAAACAAAACAATACAAAAACCCAGGATGAAGCAACTATTCTCTAGATCTTCGTTGATCAATCCAGAGTACATGTCACTATTGAGCACTTGAAGTATAACTAGTGTGAGTTGAAATGTGCTATAATTTCAGATTTCCAAGACTTAGTATCAAAAACATATAAAAATCTCATTAATAACATTTTTATATTGAGCACATGTTGAAATAATATTTTGGATATATCGGGTTAAATAAAATAGATGAGTAAAATATTTCTCACCTGTTTCATTTTACTTTTCTTTTCTTTTTTAATATATCTTTACTGATTTCCGAGAGTAAGGGAGAGGGTGAGAGAGAGATAGAAACATCAGTGATGAGAGAGTCATTGATCAGCTGCCTCCTGCACGCCCCCAACTGGGGATCGAGCCTGCAACCCGGGCATGTGCCCTGACCTGGAATCAGACTGCGATCTCCTGGGTCCTAGGTCGATGCTCAACCGCTGAGCCACACCCGGTCAGGATCATTTTACTTTTTTAAGTTGTATACTGGAAAATTTTTAATTTCATAAATGGCTTGCTTGCATTCTGTTTCTTTTGAATCTGCTCTAGATTATGACACTGATGGAGAACAACCTAAAACATGAAAGCTCAGAAGGAAATTATTGGGATTCTGCACCGATCCTATCCTTTGAAGACCCAAAGATGATGGTGCTTTCATGTATGCCTCCACAGGGTCAGCCTTAAGTTGGAGTAACTTTATAGGAAGATTATATGTTTTCCAAAAGAAAGCATTCCTTACCATTTCTAAACACATTCTGCTCACAGGCCCACAGCATTCTGAAATTTTGATTAAGAATTCTAGGTATCCCTGCAATTATCCTTTAGCAATACAATTTTCTCTTGCAGTCATCTAGAACTTCCACTCATCCCCCTTAGCAGATGTTCAAGAAACTCTTAATCAATTAGTGAGAACCCTGCTTTTGCTGCTATGAATTCTGCATTCCCAGTCCCCCAGTGTACAGCTTATCTTCCGTGGGTCACCATAATTTCACACTCAAGCAGTCCGCTGAGAAAGGAACAGGGCCACCTTAACCCATGGTTAATGAGAAATCCTCAGTGGGCTAAATTTGTACAGAACTGCATCAGTGCATTAACTCTCAAACCTCTGCACGCTGACTAAGAAGCAGACACTTGAGCAATAATCTGCACAGAGGCAGAGAGGGTCTCACAGTGTTAAAGCAGGAATGGGTTTTTGAGAACAGTCTAAGTAAGCAGCTCTCATTTTACAAATGACAGAAGTAAGATCTAGAGTAGTTAAGCGAATTATTAGACGAAAGTTAGAACCCATGACTCCTGACTCATTCAGTCAGCAAGTGTTTGCAGAGCCACTCACATATGATAGGTACTCCTCAGTTATATGCTTGTCTGTTAGAGCAGGAAAAAAAATTTAAAAAAATGAAAAGCTGGTTAAAGGACATTGATTGCTGCTAACTGAAATCTGTCTGGCTTCAGGCAACTATTGGCCAGTACTCATGAGTTCACTGGGATGACCCTCTCCAGTTCTCAGTACTACTTCAGTGTTGTCTTGGTTCTCACCAGCCTCCTCCATTATAATCACAATATAACAGTTCAGCAGCTCCTGGGGTTATGTGCTTTCAGGTGCAAATCTAGCACCAAAGAGAGTCCACTTTGCACTTAAGATAAAAACAATGGAAACACAAAGACACTTGGAATTAATTCTTGCAGCTGATTACCCAAGTTGAGTCAGGAATTCAACCCTGAATCAGGGTGGCCTACAGATAAGATAGATATGCTGAGTGTCTCAAGCCAATCAGGGCCACTTCACAGTCAAGTTTATCCAAAATACATGCTGAGAATTTTAAAGTACTGTTAGGATGGGGAAATGGGAAAATAAATTCTGGGAAGCAACAAAATTGAAGCAATCTTTTCTTCAAGTTGAGCTTTCCAATGACGTAATTGTTTACACTCTGCTACAGGGAGTCCTAGGAGTTCCCTAGCTGTACTTCAGGGTTTGAGGGTGTCTGCAACACTAGAGCTCTCAGCCCCTTACTTCTGATTTCAAACAGAGATAGTCCTCTTTTGTCTGTTTTACATATTGGGGTTCTGTATTAAGATTTCATTCAAAGAAAGCGTTTCATTGCTGAGATGTGGTTATACAACCACTGTCCCATGCTAATGTTACTGCGGTGGTAAAGTTGTCTGTATCTTATGCTTTTTATACGTCACTTATTCTTTGATTCAAGAATTTGTCCCTTTTGCCATAGTGCCTCTTCCTGGGCTAATTGAATGGAATCAGAATGTCATAAAGTATTTCTTGGAACTTAGGCCTTAGTGCTGAAAATTGCATTTCACAGGCTCTTTTCTCATACTTCTGATATTTTGCTGATAGTAGTCATTTCGTAGACATTCTTCCCATTCCCTGCTCCATTTACTCACTCAAAACACTTTGAGAAAGATTTCTACCTCTCTAACATTTCTAAACACTCAACTTTCAGGTCATGAGTATACAAGTGAAATTCCTAACAGATGAGTGAATCTGCTGATGAATTCCACTAGGCAGGTAGACTGTGATTCCTTCCAATCACCCACCTGCTTACCTGGAAGGAAGTTAGACCTTACAGTTTGAAAATTAACACTTAAAGTAACAAAAGGCCAAATTTTAACCCAAGAGAAGACAAAATGTTCCTTACTTCATGCCATAGTTGTCAATATTTTTGTTACGGTCATGTACTTGGTGAATTCTTCTCTTTCTCTGCTAAATTTTTATCTCCTTCATATTCTAGCCCATGAAATGTAAAATTTGAAAATATATCACATTCACTGTTAGCTCTGAAAGGATTTGACTCTTTTTTTTTTCTTTAGTTTTCACCTGAGGATATGTTTTATTGATTTTTAGAAAGAGAGGAGGGGATACAGAGAGAGAGAGAAAGAGAGAAGGGGAAACATCAATTGGTTGCCTCCCATACACACCCCAACTGGAGATCGAACCTGCAACCTAAGTATGTTCCCTGATGGGGAATCAAACCCACAACCCTTTGGTGTACAAGACGATGCTCAAACCAGCTGTGCCACTGGTCCAGGGCAGGATTCAAATCTTTTTTAAAAAATACGTTTTTATTGCTTTTTAGAGCGAGAGGAAGGGAGAGGGATAGAGAGATAGAAACATCAATGAGAGAGAAACATCATTGATCGGCTGCCTCCTGCAGGCCCCCTACTGGGGATCGAGCCCGAAACCCGGGACTGTGCCCTGACCAGGAATCAAACTGGTGACCTCTAGGTTCCTGGGTCAACAGTCAACTGCTGAGCCACATCGGCCAGGCCAGGATTCAAATCTTAACAGTGCATTTATTTGTATTCAGCTTACTTCTGTCTCAGTTCATCATAATGATGTATTTGGCCCATTAAATTTTTTTATTCTGAAAAATATATTTTCTGAGAAGCATTTAGGGGATTCAAAATATTTCCTAAAATTCAGTCTTAAGCAGTGAGTAATGTTCATATATGTTTTTGTGGAAGGTGCTTTTATATAAATAATATTATTTCCTCACTTAAACATTGAATAAGAATCATGAAAATAGACAAGGGTATACAACTATTTTAGATTCGTATTGTTTGATTTTTACATTATTTATCTTTGTTTTTGATTTGGTGCAATACCTTTCTTTGGGTTCTTTGGAAATATACTCCATGGGAAATCTTGTGCATGGAATTTGGAGAAGTGTTTAGAAACAATAACTATAAAGAAATGAGGGAGCAGGATTGGACAGAGGGGGAGGTTCATCCACGAGCTGTTACAACAGAGACCCCAGGTTATCATGGGAGCTCTTAACCCAGCTAAGTCTTCAGAGTTGTCTAAAACTGAGAAGGGCCCTGGCCCTTGTATGTCACATCGACCAATCACTGGACCCAGACTACCCCCGGGGAACATTCCTTGGGTGAGACAGTTCCCTTCAGGCGAGGGCAGTGCCAGAAGAGGCACAGGGCTGTGAGTTATTTGCAGCCAACACTCTTAGGGTGCTTCAGCCTGAAGGGGGCATCCACTACACTACAATCCCTCCCCCTCCCCCTCACCACCAGAAAGGAGCTTCAAGGGGTAGAACAACAGGTATTTACTTGAGAAGTGCCAAGGATTTTTATTCTGTTTCATACCTTGTCTGTCACTCAAATTATGTCTTGAAACTTTGAGTGCATGAGTGAATAAAGTAAAAGACTTGCGTTGATACAATGTAAGTACAAGTAATAGATGGTTGATGAATAAGAAAAACATGTCAGAGGTTCCCCTGGGCCTAAAAGGTTAATTATTTATTACAAAAAATGTGCTAAAAGAAAATTACTTTTTAAAAAGCATAGACACAGGCAACGCATTTCTAGAAGTTGATTTATTTTGGTGTGTAATACATTTCTTAAACAGGGAGAAAGAAAGGGAATCACAAGGAAATTATTTCATGTATTTCATGGATTAAATGAGCTGGTCTTGACAAGACTGAAAAGATGGGTAGCACTCTGTTTCCAGCAGGGACCACCAAAAATATCCTCACACAGCGTATGCTGTATACAAGAAAAACATTAAGAAACAAATCCCGGTAGACACATGATGTAATCAACACCACCTCCAGTCTAAAGATTCTGCTTGATACACAGTTTTCACCGCTAAAGAACAAGTAGAAACTAGTCTTGTATAACAGGGGCCACTGAGCAAACGCTCTCATCACCTGAGTGGCTGGTACCACCCATTCAAATGGACACCGCTGCAAACTTAAGAGCACTCTCCCCGTGGTCCCCGGTGCTAAATTCATGAAAGCCGAGGACTACTGTACGCAACGAGGCTGATAACAGCAGAAGGTGGGCTAACCACAGAAAGGGACTTGCAAACATCAGAAGCAACAACCCAAAGTTGATTGAATTACCAATTTCACGATGAAGGCAAAGGAAACAAAATTAAGAAAGAGATATATGAAAGCGCTTTCTTTTAGTTAGGAACACTTGTTAAAAAGAAAAGAAAATTTAAAAAGAAGAGTAGATTAAACAAACACCTGCTTATTCTCACTGATTTAATTCCCATTTCCACGGTGCATGAAACCAGTTCATGGTAGAAGAGAAAGGCTTACTTCTTAATTCAGAGTTGTTAGTGGCTTTTTTCATTTTTCTTTGGTTTGGGTTTTGTGTCTGTATGAGTAAAACAACAGTTTCTCTTTGAAGGTGCTCCTGTTACTCGAGTAGAGCAGCACACAACCTACGATCTTTTCAGTGACTACGAATTGGGCAATAATGCCCAGCCCTACATCCAGACGTGGTGTAAAGTCTAAAGAAACCAGCTGGGGTAAAACTTGTAACTGAGTGGGAAGATGGCTTTCCCAGGACCCTTAAGACAAGAGGAGGAAAGTGTGTTCCTTTTCTCGTAATAGGAGCACCGCTGTATAAATGCTGTTCAAGCTCTCATGAAAGCCACTGTTAATGTCCCACCTTACGTGACTGGCAGACTGTTGTACTGTGTGCGAAAGCTGGCTGGCGTAGCAGAGCAGACTGGAGCAGGTCTGCCGTGAACACTGCTGTGGAAGCAGGCCTCTTGGCTATACGTCAGTGTTTGCAACATGTGCATGGAGTGCTCGATGGACTACAAGTCACGGCTATGTCTATTCTCACCTGACATCCTCACAAAAAACACTGTGACTTAAGCGGAGATGAGATCCGACAAACTGCAGAACTTCTGTGGCTCAGGCCACACCCGCAAGTGCTCAGTAATTCCCCCTGGCAATTTAGTTCCCTTTACCAGGAACTGTGGAAATAATTCAGTGCTGGACAAGCACGCTTCCTACAAAGTTATATCAAGACATTTTATTAACAGAGACTGGAATGCAGCGCACATACCGAGCGTCACGTACACAGACCGCTGGATGCTGGTTATGGCCACTGAGGGTTCCCAGGCTGGGTCGCTGTCAAACTCTGCTTTCTGTTTGCTTGCATTCAAAGCCTGAAGGTGACGCTGCTACATGACAGGGGCAGGCAAAAGTAGGTTTATAGTTGTTCGTATGGCTGACAAGACAATAATTAATAATAATACAAGAATAAACCCTGTGTTCCACGTGCCGACAACTATAAACCTACTCTTGCCCACCCCTGTATTTAAGCTGCAGCTTCTAGGGCCTTTTGAGAGTTGACAGAAATGTCTTTCCTGGGCCCTTTCCACAAAACTTCCACATTTACATCAGTACAAAGCACACAGTATTTTCCAGGTAGATCCGCCTCTAGCACACTTAACCTGGATTGGACATCACATATATGCGGCTTTCCTTTCCCATCCGTAGGTACTTAATGATTGTCCTGTTTGCGTGTGGCTCCCGCTGCTACGGGCAGAGCCTAGGATTCTGTGGGTCTGCTCTTCTTACTCGGTTTGCTTCTATTTTGCCTCGGAAACGAGGCCACTCTCCCTGATTGCTACCGGTCAGGGCAATCTATCAGGTGCTCTCGCTTCCCAGCAGCCCACTGCTCTCCGTGCTGTGCCTTGAAACTGCGCTTCAGTGTCCTTGCAGGACCAAACCTGTTCTCGCAGCCTGTGGCTGTCCCCACACCAGCTCTCCAAACTGCATCTGCCCAGCTCTCCTATTATCTATTCTCCTCACCTGTGGCGCTCGGCGTGGCGATCTGTGCCTGCAGGCTGGCTGCATACCAAGACGTTATTGTTGATGATGGTCCTGACTTGCCATTTAATGTGCATCATTATTCACAAGTACATGAGAAGAAGCAGGTGGATTTTTTAATCCACGGCTATTTCAAAGCTATGGGTTAGGTCACACCTTGCTTCCTGTTCTTTCTAAACTCTCCTTTTACAAAGTCAGAAGCATGATGCTATCTTGGTGTTTTCTAATTTTTAGAAAAGCGTATTTATCTTCTTAATCTAATTTTATTCTTATATTCATTCCTTGCAACCTTGGGCAAGACGCTGCCGACATAGCATCAGCTATCAATTTTGTATTGTACTTTCAAACCATAGATTCTCAGTGCCTTTTCTGTACAGCTTTCTACGGCTCTTTGAACACTGTCTAAAACCCACGTGCCACCTTGTGACTCACTGGTCCTATCGCTAGTGACAACTAGAATTCTGTCGGGCCATGGTCAGTTCCCATGCAGTGCCACCAGGTGTTTTCAAATTTCACAACTGAAAATAATATGTGAGGTTATTTTGATCATGGTTATCCCGCTGCTGTCTTCCCCTCAAAGTAACTTAGGAGAGTAATGGGACAGCATAGAAGGTGACCTTTCAAAGATTTAATTAAAAAGTCCCCATAAGTGGTTACTCCATTTGTTGAGTTTCTAGCATTGAACTGAGCTCCACCTTGATTCCAGCTGGTAAGAAGCATGGTTTCTTTGGCTTTCCACTAAAGTAACTAATTGCAAAGAAAACAAAGAGCTGTGTTTGTCAATTAGCAGCTGCTTAAGCAGTCAGCAGCTGCTACAGACTGGAGCACAGCTTGGGGGTGCAGGTCAACTTTTACAGGGACCATAGGCCAAACAGAATTTTCATGAAGAAAACACAGTGCTCCAACATCTCAGCTAACATTTATGTCTAAACAATGTGCCAGACATTTTAATATTTATTGCCTTTTTAATCCTGAGAACAACCTCTGAATATATATTATTTTCTCCATGGTGTAAATCAAATAAGTAAGTCTTGGGATGGTTTAGTAACTGTCTAATTATGCAGCTAGTAAGTGACATGGGGTGTGACTATCACTGTAGATCCTACGTGTTCTTCCACTCTATGACTCCATTCCATATTGAACATTTTGTGCAAGATCGTCACTGACAGAAGCTATGACCCACAGAAGCCAGTCTCAGAGAGGTTGTATTATTTTTTAAAAATTCATTTATTAACTCAGGTTCTCTACCTACATTTTTCAAATCATGTAAAGGGAACTTAAACAACAAAACCTGCAGGACTGTTTGTTAAGAACTTCTTTCCTTTTCTATTCATGGTTCCTTACAACCTCACTTTCTCTGAGCCCTCTTATTTAAAACAACACAGAAGGCTCCCCCATCTCAGACCTTGTACAGCTTTCCTGTCTTTTAAAAAGGACACTGTCCTCCTAATCTTACCCATAATTCCAGTTCTCTCTCATTCTCAACATTTTATTCAGCATCTAAAAAGCCCAAAGAACCCATAAAACAGTAGGAGGATCCTTCCAGGAGCATGTTGAGTGCAGAGTACGGGGTGACTTGAGTAGACAAAACCAGTACCATTTTCAGCAAGCAGTGGGATAAGACAAAGCTGGAAGTACTCATATATTAACAGCTTTTCACCACCAACAAAAAAACCCAGGAACATCCAATAGGAAGGACCTCTTTTGTAACAAATCCACCAGTTGCTTGGAAAAATAAGAGTCATGCTGTGCTACTCAAATTCCATTTAACTTTCAGCATCCCTGCTGATGCTTGCTTTAAAACTCCTCACCATAATTAATGCGTTATACTTCCAGGATGAATTTGTCCAGCTCCTGATAGAATATCTTCTCTAGTTCGCATACTTGTCTTATGGCCAAATGTTTTTAACAAAGGTTAGAGAGGTGGGGGTTTTAAGTGTGGCTATGAGGACTCCAATGTGAATTGTCACATTAGAAAGTGAACGCTCAGTTCTGAAGATTATACTTCTATATCAGGTAGGAATTTCAGGAAAAGGCTGGATAACAAACAACCATAAAATCTCAGCAGCGTACGATAATAATCGTAAATCCAGCTCATGGGTCTGTGGGTCTTTGGGGTTGGCTGATCTAGGCTGCGGCGGGCTGGGCAGCTGTGATGATCTCAGGGTGTGCTCCTGTGGCTGGGGATCAGCTGGGGGTTAAGCTTGGCCGCACTGGGGCAGTTTGTTTCTGTCCTACACGTCCATCCCCCACCCTCTTCCCGTCCAGGTAAATTCCCATGACAAGGGCAGAAGCGTTGGAGAGCAAACTCAATAGCGCTATCATCGCTCAAGCCTTAGGTCACATTCTGCTCTCTGCTGTTTCATTGACCAAAACAAGTCACATGATGAAACCCAAAGAAACAAGTAGGGAAAGACGGCCCACCTCCTTATGAGGGCAAATTACAAAGGCACTTAAGGGTGGGCATGGAAGCTGGAAGAGGTAGAGCCACGGAGACGCTGATAAAGTCTATTACTGTCTTTGTAGTATCATCTCATGAAAAATTAGAAATTGTTCATTCTGGTAGTGTCACCTCCAGATGCAGGTACCTTTCATTCATGCATTCACTCATTTTTAACACAATCTAAAGAAAAAAGAAGAATTAATTTAAATAGTGTGCTCATTATATATCTTCCTAAGACATTCACATTTTAACTGCTTTTGGGGGAAGACTGTTGTGTTGACACAGTGGATCGCAGATCCTGTCACGACACTCCCTGTGCCCCAGCTCCTTTCCTGGTTCTAGGAGGCCTCCGTTGCACATCCCATGCAACCTCTCCAGCCCGGCTTAGTCGGCAGCATTTCAACATGCCTATGGAGAGCTATCACTGAGCTCCGAGGTCTGGCAACAAAGATGTGGCTTTTGCAAAATCAATATAGTAAAGGAATATTACCTGAGATTGTATTACCAGGTAGAGAAAGGGTGTGTGTGGGGGGGAAACACTGACAGTGTTTATCTATTCTTGACCTGATTAAGGTTATAACTGCCTAAAAGAAAGTTTGGACTTTTACACACTAAACTGTCTAAATAAGGTTTATCAAAGAGGGTAATTTTTAGAAAATAATTATTATTTTCTTTGTAGTCTAAAAAAAAAAATCTGATGTTTCTTTAAATATATAGGCATAGCTTAAAGAACTGAACGTGGTTTCTTTTAAATCACATGAATCACTCTGTGAGTCCTTTCTCTTTTTTAATACTGTTCTGGATATTGCATGCCTTTTCAGTGGTGATTCGGGGCTTTGATTGTGTGATCCATTGATATGAAACTACTTTGGACAAATGCCCTCGGGCTTCCTTGTTCCTCTGGTGACATGGCAGGTCCCAGTGGTGGCACTTGGAATAACACATTCAGGGAACCCAGAGCACCTCTGACTTTCATTGCTGGTGTAATCAATACTCTCCTCCAAGCAGCAGAGTTTATGTAGTTTGGGGTGATATCATACAGAAAACAGCATTCTCAGCTCTGAGATGCTGTTTTCACATATTACTGAAAACTAGAGTTATGCTCTGTGTTTTCATACTAGACACTTTAGGAAATGACTATAATTACATAGAGAAGAGAGTCCAGATTACATGGTGGGCTTTTTTACACTTTAAATTACAAAAGTATATTTGTGCTTCTACTCCAGTTTTTCACGAAGGATTTAAATCAGAACAGCAATATCAGTCTTGTGTTTAGTGACAAAGGATCATTTCAGTCATTCCAAATAATACTTTTCAGCACCAGTGGGCATCACCAGGTATCTTCTCTCCCCGCCCCCACATCTGACATTCTTGCTTTTAACAGTGAAATATTTTGGGTCATTTCCTTTCATTGAGATATTTTCAGATGGGGATTCAAAATAAATTGAAGGGAGTTAGTAAACTAGTGGCAAATTAAAAGGCAACTATAATAGGATGGACATCATGAGGTCAAAAACCTCCCCTCCCCAGGTCAGGCAGTGTGCAGGGCTTTTACCAAAGTGAAAGAACAGGAAGGTTGGCACCAGAAACACCATCATTAACTCAAGCACAGAAACACCATCATTAACTCAAGCACAGAGCATGGTCCTGTGAAAAAGAACCGGTTCCACTGAACAACTCATAAAATCATTTGGTAAAAAATTAAAAGTTGCTAGTGGAATGGAGAATAGTGTGTGTGTGTGTGTGTGGTGTGTGTGTGTGTGTGTGTGTGTGTGTAAAAGCTTAAGAATTGACTTAAAACAGTTTAAGATGAAGTCAATGAATAAGTTGCGTGGTTGCAAATTATCTAAGAATCTCTATATGCCCATGGCCTAAAACAAAAAGGCACACCATAAATATTTATTGCATGAACAATGAATGAATGTCGTCTAATTAAACACATTTTAGTGACTGTGGGTTTACCTTTTCCTGGATAGTAAGCCCCTTCAAACTAAAAAAGGATCTAGGAATTAGGCAGGCTTTCAGAAACGACCATTAGTACTCTCCCTACGGCCGTGTCTCAAAGATCAGAAGTCCCACCAACTGCAGAAACAGAGGCCAGAGCTAAATATAGACGGCAAAATAAGCCCACAGTTCTCATCTCCTAGTTTCAAACCCTAACTTCAGCCTCTTACCTGTGGCCTGAACAGAGAAGTACCAAAGAGAGGAGATGGAGGTCTAATCTCAATATGCTTCTTATTTATGCTGTACATCCCTCCCTCCCAAAGAAACCCTATTCCAGTTTCAAGATTAGTGTCAGAGACACTCAGGACCTTCCTTTACCAAAGCAAAAGCCATTATCATTTTCCTAGGGAAGACCTTTCCCAACCATCAGAGAAACACAAGGTCTGCATTTAGGACGTGAGAGAATTTCACTCATTCAATAAATAATCATCAAATGTCTTTTTCACGGAAATAGACTAGTTTCCTTTGTAATTAGACCAGCCCTCAACATTTCTGTAGCAGTGAACTTTATTTCCACTGTCATGAATATAATTTTGCAGTTGCTAAAATATGTTGAAAATAGGGGAATTGTAAAAAAAAACAAAACTTAAAATTCTCAAATTCTATATGTAAATAAGCACCTAGTAACATTTTTATTAAATGTTGATGAGCAGATACAACATTGCCCTTTGAAAGCTTATATTCTGACAGTGCTTATATTCCACTTCTCTGCCTCTCTTCCCTCTTCCTATCCTCCCTGTGAATTAACAATTTACCTGATTTGCATGCAGGATGTCACTGTAATCATTTTAGTTGAAAATATGGACCTCACTAATGTAGAAAACTACCTTAAGGCTAGAAATAAGAGTCCATATTAATAAACAAACATTGGTGTGTGTGTGTGTGAGAGAGAGAGAGAGAGAAAGAGAGAGAGAGAGAAAGAGAGAGGAAGAGACTGAGAGACAGAGACAAAGAGAGAAGGAGACACAGAGAGACAGAGAGAGGCGGAGGAGGGAATAAAGGGGACTTTCCCTAGAAGTTCCAGAATCATAGACTAAGGCACAAAAGGTGCTTAGAGGGCATATAATCAGTGATTGTCAACTCAGGTTGCATATTACTATACCTGGGTAACTTCTGAGGCTCCGTTTTCCCACCCGCACTAACCGAGCCAGCATCTTTGACTGTGGGGCCTGGGTATGGTTAGTTTTTTAAGCCCAGGTATACTCTAAAGTGCAGCCAAGGTTTAAAGACCCTTGATTTGTTCCAACCTCTCTTCATATGGATAGGCAAACTAAAAACCATTTGGGGAGAAATTACGTGTCTTAGGCCCCTGAAAAGCCTGGATTAGAAGGCACTTTACCTAGCCCCGGTTCAGAGTGATTTCCGAGCAATTTCCATAACGGTCCAGTACAAATATATTTTGTTTCATTTGGACTCCTTTGAACTTTTCCTTGGTAACATCAACAGAAGGAATCATGCTTCATAAATTTTTCTGTCATATAGACTTGAGAGAAGATAAACATGATGCTGTGCCATAGAATAAATTAACGCATGAATTTCCTGTATTTCTCGGGATAGTTGACCTTGCCTTTCACAAAAAATAAGTTACTCTTTGATTGTTGTGAAGAGTGTCTGCAATATATTTGTAATTTGTCATTTTATATGAGTCAAGAAGATATCTCAAATCATTTTGGCATAGCTAGACCCATTATTAAAGTCATCATATAAAGTATGTCTAACTCATTTCCTGAGAAAGCAGCGCCGATAACATAGGCCCACTGTTAACAGTGTGGAAGAAAGAGATGGTTAAACATTTTCCTCTTCTTTGACATCTATCTTTTCTGTATGTGTATGTCTGTTGAACCCATCAAAGTCTAAAATATTTCAATCCAGCATAAAATTGCAGTACCAATTGTTATATGGCATATATTTTATCTTGTGGAGAGATGGAAAAGCATATCTAAATGCATTGTGCCCGCGCTCAGAAGTAATGCAAATCTTCTGTCTCGCCAGTGCCAGAAATAAATGAAAACGATAGTAGATAAAGGCTAGAAACATTTTTCTCTTTCGCACTCACGCAGAATTTTGTAGGTAGTGATCAGCATCATGCATTAAGCATCTGCTGCAAGCCAAGCATTCCACCTGGGCAGAGGAAGGCTGAAGGGGTAGTTCCCACTTCAACTCTTATTAATCAGAAGACAAGTAAATGCAGTTTAAAGTAGCTGGGAATAAATAATAAACATTTAACTAAGAAAAAACTCATAAGTACAAAGACATTCTATGAATTATAAATAGAACTATATTCATTTACACAATTTTCAACCTATGACAAGTCTCCAATAAGGACTTAGTTACCTAATTAGGTAGTTGAATTGGTGTCTATGTCTATTAGTGAGTGTTATCTTATGTAAATTGTGTATGATTTGTACTAATTATCACCACAGTGCAAAGAATAGAGAAATTAATGTTTTAATGATCAGTTTTTGTAAAGACCTGAAAATGCATGCCCATAGCCGAACCACATATCAGAAGATCGGTGTGTTGGAAGGACCAGGCCAGATGGCCGTCCACAGTGAGCGCCATGGTGCCCCTTGGGGTTGACGCTGCTCAGGGCATGGATTGTCGCATCCTGTCTATGAGTTTGTGTCTAGGAGGGGTCTCATTCTGGTCTGACTCACAGGGACTAAGCACCCCAACTACGCTGCCAGTTCATGAACGGGGACCACTCCACCCGCGTCTAAAATGTTGGCTCCTCTGTGACCTCTACCTGAGTGCTTCTTTCCGGCAGTCCCTGGGGCGTCAAGCAGTGAGCGTGGCTGGTGGTGAGGGACAGGGTGCTGCCAGACCAAAGGCAAGGCTGGGGGCTCTCCTGAATTCGTGACTCCTCCAGTTACCAGGAGGACATCAGAGCCTGGTCAACAGTGACAGCTTTTGGTTTCTTTCTTCTTCATTCTCAAAGCAAGTGGTGGTCAAACCATGTTCCACAGAACTCCAGGGCTCTGTGTGAGGATTATTTTGTGGGAAATGGGTCCTCTTAAAAATAAAAAACAAAATTTGAATTACTGCTCTCCCCTTGTTCCCCCACCCCCCACCCCTGTTATAATACAACTTTAGCTTCTCCAGTGTCATTCCAGGCCTATCTCCTTTTAATGACTTCATTTCCAGGTTTTCTTAATGGAATACATATTGGAAGCCTCCCAACTCTTCAGCCACTCTTTATTTTATTTTTTTAATCTTTATTGCTGAAAATATTACAGATGTCCCCTTTTTACTCCCAGTGATCCCCTCCACACTGCATCCACCCCACCCCCAGGCCTTCCCCAGACCAGTGTCTGTGTCCATGGGTTTTGCTTATAAACATATAAGTTCTTTGATTAATCTCTCCCCACCCACTCCTCCATCTTCACCTTCCCTCTGAGATCCCTCAGCCTGTTCCATGCTTCTATGTCCTGGATCTATTTTGTTCATCAGTTTATTACATTCCACATATAAGTGAGATCATGTGGTACTTGTCTTTCTCTGATGGGCTTATTTCACTTAGCATAACACTCTCCAGGTCCCTCCATGCTGTCCCAAACGATAAGAGATCCCTTTTCTCTACAGCTGCATAGTATCCCATGGTGTAAATGTGCCTCAGCTTTTTTATCCACTCATCTACTGATGGGCACTTGGGCTGTTTCCAGATCTTAGCTATTGTAAACTGTGCTGCTATGAACATAGGGGGGCATAAGTTCTTTCTGATTGGTGTTTCGGGTTTCTTAGTATATAATCCTAGAAGTGGGATCACTGGGTCAAATGGCAGGTCAATTTTTAATTTTTTGAGGATACTCCATATTGCGTTCAGTCATTCTTTTATTGAAAAAATCACGACGGCTTATCATGTAGGGATAATCATGGATGTTTTATGTATAGCCTTTCCTTGTTTCATTCTCATCATATAATATTATTTCTCTTGTTTCTTTGTTTGAAAAATTATAAGGGAGAATTTTACTTTTTATTAATAGGTTCTATTGCAGGGTATTCTAAATCTTTGAGCTACAGGTAGATAAATAATACGTTTTACATTTTTATGCAATATTGAGAGGAAAGCCTACATAAAGTATACATAAATTGGAACTCTCACAGTCTTTTAACACTAATAACATCTTTATTCCATGGTGTTTTTTGTTTGTTTTTAATCTTCCCTGCTAGTATTCTAGAATGCCTATGACATCCATTAAAAATCAAATTTTAAATAAATACAAAAGTTCTGAACTATAATTACAGAACATGAATCAGTTTTCATCAAAAGGACAAACACAATCTTGTCAATAGACTCAAATATTAACAAACGAAATGAAAAAATTAGCAAGTAAAATATACACCTGAAAAACCATTTTCCCCCTTCTATAGAAAAGAAGAACCTGTCCATCATGCAGTTAAACTTATTTTTTTACTTGTATAAAGAGGAACGAAGTAAACAGTTCTACTTCAGCCTATCCTTTGGAGTTTAAGTAACAGGGGAAAAAAAGAAATAATGATTATCCCTGGTGGGATTTCTTATTTTGCTTGAAAAGCAGTTGAATATTAAATCACGAATCACTAGTTGCCTAAAATATCTTTTAAAACCCTAGTTATAAAATAGCCTACTCTCTGATTTTTAAGACAATTATTTAGAGTCATTCTTGAAAAGCATTTCTTGTAGTAGGGTTCCTTCTTTCCCATTTCTTTCCTTTCCTTTTCTTTACCTTTTTAAATTTTACAAACTTCCTAAAAAATTAAATACCCTGAGAAAACTAGGAGATATTTATAATGAAACAACAGGTCTATAGAAACCCAAATTCAATTACTTCTTGTATAAATATGCCTTAGGCAAACTTCAACTAGTTTTGAAGTAAAAGGTCAGGCCTGCTCAAGAATTTTGTTAGGCACAGGATTTGCATTGTCTGCTCTCACATTTCTTGGCCTCTCTTCCTTCTAGATTCTCTCAGTCATAATCCTCTCATTCTCCAACTTGGGAGACATCTGGCCACAGTAACACAGTCAGAAGCTGCTGTGAAACGTACGCCTGCGTTTTCCTGTTTAGCGCAGTTACTCACAGCCCCGCTGTTGCGTTGCTTTTAGGCACCCAGTGCATGCTATTATTTTAGGCTATTCTAAGAAATATTTCTTTTATTTTGGGTAATGTCAGTATATAGCATAGGCTAAAATTTCCTGCTTACTGTGGACTTTCTGAAGTTCTTTTTGCCCTTTTGAGGTAAACATCCAATAATTAGGAATTAGTTTGTACTTGGGGTAACTATTTTTCAAAATAATCAGTCTCAAAAAAACTTAGCTGTTAATGACTTAAAATATTAAATTTTTGTTTATATGTTTTGAAGATAGATTTCTAAAGAGAAATATAAAATATTTGAAACTATGACAGTGAAATAGCAAACTTCATGTTTGTCCACATAACTCAAGGCTTATCTGAAGACTCTCCATGTCATGCAGAACAGCTCCTTTATAATTAAGTGCAAATTCTGTAGAATTGTGATCATAAATAAGTTTCCTATCTTTAACTCCTATTTTTTGACAGAATAATAATATATTCCCCTTATTTATTTAATCTTATGGGCAAGTGATAACTTACTATATTGTGAAAGAGAATGAACTTCCTCCTTTAAAAAGAAATCAAAGTAGAAATGTCAATATCAATACAATTGCGTACTTTCTGAACCCCTATTACATATATAGCATCCTGCTACAGGGTACAAAGAAATATGACATTTCTTTGCCTTCAAGGTACTTATAAGTAATCCAGAAAATAAAATATACAGGAAAAATAAAAATACAAAATGGTTTGTGTTCAAGAGTTATTGCAAGGGAATTATTTATTCAACAAATATGAGTGCCTACTATGTGCTAAGCACTCTGCTGAATTCCGGGTGTTTAAAAATGAGGGTATTTAAAAGGAGAAATGGTCACTTTAATCTAGGGAGATGAGGCTGGAAAGTTAGGTAGGGAGGAGGGCTGGATCATGAGAAAAAAAGGTAGACAATAGATAAAAACAAGGAGCATTAGAAATGAATGCAATGGCAGGTACACGATAAAAATATAAATAAATTGCAAAGATTTTTTTTGGTTTCAAGTAACAGAGATACCAACCCAAACAGGACTACTCATGTGACTCTATTCTGGCCCATACACTATAAGAAGTAAGGAACCTTGGAGAGTGAACATTTGATTTCCTTTTCCTGATTAGTGAGACATATCAAAAAATAAGAAAGTTAAGATGTTTGGGGGGCAGCCAAGCAGCAGGGTCCTCCCTAAAAAACTCTTGTTCCACAGTGTACTGTGTGCTTGCATGTCTATAACATTTGCTGTTCTGTGCCTGACTTTGTATTTATCTGTATATGTTGCTTCCTCTGCCATTCAGGAGAGTATTTGTGTGATTGATTACCAATTTTAAAAACAGATGTTTTATTCTGTTTTCCATTAGCCACTGATAACGTCTATTTAACTTCTTCAGCAAAGGTGCTAGAATTTTGGTTCTTTGAGTAGGCAACACATATTGACTAGAAAGGATAGTATTTTCATTTATGTCTAATTACCTTGGCAAGCATTACCCATGTGAAAGAAAATATAGCAAAAGCAGCAGGTGATTCCGTGGGGATTTAGCAAAAGTATCTTGTTTTATCTTTTACGGGGTATGATGGAGTCTCCTGTAGGGATATATCTCCAAGAGACCTCATCCACCTTGACTCAGAAAGCAAATCAGCACCAACATGTGGCACCTGCATAGCAAAAATAAAGTTAGTAATTATACCCCTTGATGCAATGTTTGGAAAAAATAGTCAATTAAAGCAATATGAATTCAACCCGAATCCTCTGCAGGCGCAGCATCATGCAACTCTGACTCCACAATGACATGAAATTTTAAATGACAACTGCTAAGTCAGGAAGCAGCAAACCCAGGCCAAGTTTAAATTTAGTAACACTGCTCGTTTACTGAAAATAACCTTCTCTATAACAGATACTCAGAATTTCAGGTAACCGACTACTTGTTTTTCTGTTCTCTTCAGAGATAATCAGTTACCCAGAGGCCTAGAATTGTCTTCTCTTCTTAATGGCGTTTCTGGTGGCCACCTAAGGAGTCCCCTTGTCCAGCCTTGAAACACTTGGAAATTAAACAGAGAATACACTTCATATATTCTTCTTGAAAATTTCCATCGTATATGTTCAGAATTTCTGAATAAGCATAAAGACTTGAAGGTAAGTGAAGTTTGGAAGTAACTCACATTCTTGTGTAACTCTGAATAACATCAAAAGGAAATAATATATTGTAATAAAATATACAAAAGTAAAAGCAGTTATCGACTACGAGAAAATAGCTGGCCATGTACAGTTCCACAATAAAAGAGGGAAATAAAAGACAAAGTTTAAAAGTTGTTATATGTCATGTAAATGTATATATAAGCGAAGCACACTGGTGATCTTGATATCTGATCATTGGTTTTACAAAAAATAGTGTGACATACTATTTTTGTCCTCAAATGTAAATGTGTATAAGAGTCACATGGAGGTAGGGAGAGGCCCTTAAAATGCTGGTTCCTGAGTGTGCTTCACAGAGAGATTCACCAGGTCTGGAATGTGGCCAGCAATCTGCATTTTAGTCACTCACCCCCAGGTGATCTGATAAAAGTGTGTCTTGAGCTTTTGAGAAGCAATGAATCACATTAAATGGGGTTTTATGTTGTTTCCTTCAGTCATGAGAGTAAATTAGAAAGGGGTGATTTTAGCACAGAGGCACTAAATTTGTGCTTTCTTTTTGACCCCCTCAAATTGAATTCTTAATTTTTTTAAATATTCCTTTTAAAGGTTCAGTATGATGAGCTCATTCCCAGGTGTCCTTATTTCTCTCTCAGAGTGACAGTCCTGTCACTGCTCTCTTTAGCTGTTTCTGTTCTATGTAATGTAATTTATGCAGATGTTTATGGTTATTGATCTAATTCCAATAAATAACAAAACAATGAAAATAATGAGTTCTTACTAGGGTTGACTAAGCATTTCTACATTTTTGAGGGGGTTTTTTCTCTTCATTTTGAAAACTTGGCTTTAGGTTTCAAAAGAACACATTTAATTAATACATAGTTAGCTACTCTTTCCTTTGCAGATAAAAACGTATAAATCGTGATATATTTATAACAGGTTACAAGAACATTGAGTATCACTTTTTTGTATTTCTGTTTTCTGTATTTCATTTAACAGCTTCATTTTATTATTTGCGATTTTAAGCTTATAAAATGTTTGCTTTTTTAACTCCAGTGAAAGAAGTGATTAGTAGTGACATATTAGGATCTTAAATTGTGATAATTCCTTATAAATACAGTATGATATTATTTTTACAGTAAAAAGTGAAGTTTTTAATTAAACTCCTTTGATTGAATTTCTGACTTATAGACATTTTCTTCTCTCCCTGTCAGTCTCTGTGTGCACTTATTCATATTGTATAGAATTTTTTGTCCATAAAATATCAAAGGTAAAAATAAACCCTTAATCAGAAAGAAGCATATTCTTATAGCGCCAATTAACTACATGTATGAGCTATTAGTACTACACAAAGTAATGAATGTAGTCATATGCATAAAATAAGACAGCACTTTTTCAAGTAATCAAAATTAGAGATTCACATAATTGGATTAACTATAATAATAAATTTTCATGTGCATTTGTTGTCAGAATTGTTCTTGATAGTAAGATTGCCATACATGATGATAAACCCTAAAATATGTAGTACAAAAGATCATAAAATCCTCAAGTATGTAGCACACAAGTTTATGAGTCCATAAAGTCTTCAAATTAGATTTAAATTAGTACAAATCTCTATTATTTCAATTTCAGAAAAATGTAACATAGAAACTACTGTTCTCTTTCTTTTTTGCTTTTCCTTTTTTTAGTCATCAGTAGACCATCTTCCATGTCACTAATTAAGAAATGAAAAAACAGAAAACTTAAGTGTATTTCAGGCTAGGTCAGCTTTATCTGGAAACCTGATATTGAGGGGGAAATAGAGCTAAAAGTAAGATACAGCTTTAGAACAGTAGACACATCTGGGACCATTCAGTAGGGAGAAGGGAGATTTAAATATGTAAGAACCTCTGGGGAGTATTAGTGTTATTATGAAAAGTACAATAATGATATTTGTGAGATATCCTAAAAGATTAAAATATGTTTATTATTCTCAATTTAAGAAGTTGGGAAGTCATTAAAATGTATGTAGTAAAAGTATAATTACTGACATGGGGAAATGCTCATAATATACCGTAAGTGAAAACAAGTTATAAAACCATATTATGATGTGGCCCCATGTTTATTTAAAAAGCAACAGAAGCATAGGAAGAAAAACTGAAATAACATACACCAAAATATTATTAATGATTATGCTCAATTGATGAAATTATGGTTGATTATAATTACTGTGCAGGGTTTGTAAAACTTTTTGTAAAATATGTATTATTAATGTAATTTTAACATATTTTTAAGGGCTTGGAAAATATTTAGTTATCTGGTTTAATTCACTTTTATAGAACTATTAGGTAGTTCTGCTAACAGTTATTTAAAATAGCCTTCAAGCAAGGCCTTTTCATCTTATAGTATTAAACTGATTTGAATATGAGAGTGGTACTTCCTATTAGAAGAAAATGATTTTTAGATGTAATTCTTCTTTGTGGAATATTGCAACAGAATAAATTTCTCAAGTTTTGCTCTTTATTAAGCACTAATAATTTCAAATTATGATGACTAATTCCCTAGAAATAGGCTTCATGTCTTGCATCAGATAATACCAATGTGCTTTCAAGACTTTTCTAACTATAACAGTTTGCTCCATTTGGAGGCTAATTTTGTATGTTTGGTTACATTAGTGTTAATATGTCTTTGTTCTTTAAATCTCCAGTGCACATACGGTTAGTCTCACCATTATTACTACCAGCTGCGGCTGGCCTATGATTTTGTTCATTCTGTCTGAATCCAAAGTAATTAGCTCTTTAGTTTAATGACAATATTTGTTAATGGGTTTTTAGGGCCAAATTCTGCTGTTAGAGAGTGGGTGGTGTATTTGAAGATAGAATCTGGCCCTTATGTTTTAAGTATAAGCTGTGTAATTTGATTTCAAAATGGTTTAGGGAGTTTGGGGTAGGAAAACTAACTGTGTTTATCGAAGTTTCCCAGTTTCAAGAAATAGAAAATGAAAGTGACAATTTATGTAAATGAACAACAAACCCACTGAAAGTTCTCTGATACAGCTATCCTGCATGTGTCACTCCCTATAGTTGCAATAAGAAATGAAATGATAATTATCGAGCAGACATTTGGTGAATTCTCTGTGTGACAGGGCATACATCGAATTCTTTCAGAGCAATGAAACATTTTTCATCATTGCATTTTTTCCAGCTTTAGTGATATATAATGGACATATAACTTTGTGTGCATCTAATGTATACAATGTGATGATTTGATATATATATATATATTACAAAATGATTACCTCGATAAGGTTAGTTAATACATTCATCACCTCACATAATTAAGAGAGTAGATCTTAAATGTTCTCACCACACACACACACACCCCAATGGTCATTATATTTTTGCAGGATTCAGTGAAGTTAAAAGGATTCTTGCCTGGGGATCATTGGGGTTCAAGGTCAGACTCAGCTTTGTGTTTGTCAGTGGCATGACCTCGGCGAGATCCCTGCACCTCTCCCTGGGCCTCAGTATCGTCATCCTAAAGTGAGTCCTTTGCACCAGATGATCACGGTGGGCCCTTCCAGCTCTGATATAACTCTACCTGCCTTAAAAGAGTCTATGAGGAAGACAAAAGGAGGGCAAGGAACATGTAGTGACATGAGCTCACTGAAAAAACAAATCATTAAGTCTACTAAAAGTACTTTGCAGATATTTTGACCTTAAGAGCTTTCCTTCAATGATTTGTTTCTTTTATCCTGGAGAAAAATATTTAGAGATTTATATAGAAGAGACTACAGGATCCTCCATTAGGAGACCAATTTTGGCAACACTTAAAAAAAAAAAAAAAGCCGCCTAGTAAAAGTTGAGATATTCAATGATGAATCAGGAGATTATGATTCATCATCATTACTGGAAAGAAAGTGGGTACCAAGGGTTTTATGACCAGCCAAACTTCCTTTCAAGGTATAAAAGCTCGAGGCAAATATTCTGAACATAGAGGAACTCAGGAAATGATGTTATCATGAACCCTTCTTGAGGCAACTATTCGGGGACAAACTCCATCAAACCAAGGGCTGACTGTAGAAACCACTGCAAAAGAACTAATTGTGAGCATTGAATTACAATTATTTAACTCTAAACTAAATCTAAAATAAAATGCAGATCAGGGTGACAGAATAGTGCATAAAAGCATAATATCCTGTAGCACTAAAGCAGCTACCAAAAAGGAGGCGGACACAAGAAAGAAGTTGGTGCATATACTAAATTAGCTGATTGCTTTATTCTCAATATCTAGGAGTCAGTGGGTATCACTCATAACTGCTAGATCAAGTCATAAAAGTATAAGTATATTTAAGAGTAGAAAACAAAGATACTAAGAAAGGTCACATTATTGCTTAACATTAGGTGGCAAAGAAGGGGGGAAGAAAGAAGAAAATATCACTTATACTAAGGAAACAGTGTATACTCTAAAGATGTAAAAGTTCAAGGTTATTATATGAAGTTACAAACTTCATGTATAGGTTTTAATATAAACTTACAATTTATAAATTAGAAGAAAATGTGCACCCTGTTAAATATTCTTTAAAAGCTACATACAAATATTGAGCAAGGCAAACAGCCATATAATGACAGACTTTTTAAAACCTTTAACAGAAAACTTAAAATATTATGACAAAATGTCTCTCATGTTTTTCATAGCAATAAACATAAATAAATCCATTTCTTTCTTTAAGAAAATATTTTCAGGTTGGATCATAGTGCACAACCAAATTCTAAGCTGTATGCAAGGATGCAACCAAAACAAAGTTATTTGAAAACTTGAAAATAAAAGGTAGGCAAAGGTGTATTAGGCAAATTCAACCTAAAGAAATTAGGACTTAAGTAGTCGCCCCTCATCTGCAGGTGATATGTTGCAAAACACCCAGTAGATGCCTGAAACCATGGGTAGTACTGAACCCTACATATAAAATGTTTTTTCCTATACATACTTACTTATGATTAAGTTTCATTTATAAATGAGGCAGAGTAAGATATTAACAGCAATAATTAATAAAATAGAAAAATAGTAATGCACTGTAATAAAAATTATGTGAATGTGGTCTCTGTCTCCCCCCCCCCCCCCCCCCCCCCGATAACTGACCAACGTTGACTGCAGGTAACTGAAACTGAAGAAAGCGAAATGTGGATAAAGGGGGGCTACTGTAGAACCTTAATATCATAAAAGATGGAAATTAGGGCCAAAAATATTAACTAAGACAAAATAAACTTTAGAGTGAATGCTTGATGAGTATAATACATAACGAATGTGTACAATCATGAATAAATGATATTTTTAAGAGCTATCATAGGTGTTTGTTGACCAAGTAAACTTAACTTCTAAAAATATCTCAAGAAATACCAATAGTTCATATTTTAGGTGCTGAACTAAGTCTTTTTAAAAACTCATCTTTGGGGTTATAAAACAAAATATTTACATTGAAATTTATTTTCAAAAGAAAAGTATGTCTATTTTAATGGTAATTAAAACTGCCTATAACCAAATATTAAGTACTCGATTAATGACAATTTTTTTTAATCAACAAAAGAAAGGGTGATAAGTTCTTTCTCTTTTTGAAAAGGAAGCAGCTGCATTAGGACTGTAAACTTATGCATTAAACTTATTTGATTTGAAGTACAGTGGAATGTTCGGATTCCCCCAACCCCAGCAGGTATTCTACCTATAATCTGTATTAGAGAGTAGGATCTGAATACTTTCTTTCACATTTCCCATATCCACAAATTTAATGCAGAGTATGCACTGAGTAAAACACACTATTAAAGCCTATAAGCATGCCCGGCCAGCATAGCTTAGGGGTTGAGCATCTACTTATGATCCAGGCCATCGGGGTTCGATTCCCGGGCAGGACACGTGCCGGGGTTGCGGGCTCGGTCCCCAGTCGGGGGCCAGCAGGAGGCAGCCGATCAATGACTCTCTCATCATTGATGTTTCTCTCTCTCTCTCCCCCTCTCCTTTCCTCTCTCTGAAATCAGTAAAGACAAAAACCCTATAAGCATCATCATTTTTTAACGTCCCCACAGATAACATTGTTCCTCTAAGCCAATGAAACACTAAAACTCAGCAACATCTGTGTATGTGTATATATATGTGTGTATATAAACTATGTTATTTAATTTTAGAATTAAAAGTTTCCAAACATCTTAAAGATCGCACATGTCATATGAGCCCATTTATATAAAACTGTATGCATATACCTCTGTGCCTATGACCTCAGAAAGCTATTTGGAAAGACGTTCAGATGACTTTTACCGTTTTTCTCTGAACTTTTATATATTGTATTAATTAGTGAGTACGTAATTTTTTAAAAATAATGCTATTTAAGTTATTTCAGGGAAGACCTCTTCTGAATCTTCAACAGTAATAGGATTGATTAATCATAATCCCTCCCACCTCACTCAAAAACGTACTGCATCACATCTCAACAGGTATTCTTAACAGCAGGATATAATTTCAGAGTTTTTGCACTCAAGAGGTTTCTGCTGAGCAAAAATTCTCGTTCAATTTAGAAACGCAGATTATAATCATTTTCCTATCCTCCTCGCAGCATGTTTCCTGCCTTTGTTTTGCAGAGTCCTAAGTTCAGTATGAAACAACCAGGTAACTTCAGTTCCAGGTTAGCACACCCTTCAAGCATATATAGTCCCATTAACTCGTGCAAAGCTGCTTAGCTTCCCTAGTGAAATGGAATAGACTGGAATTGCTTTTCTAATGTAACACCCATTTATAATACATGCAAAGTGGTTTATGATGGCAGACTTTGTAGAGCATGAAAAATTATGAGGGGTGGGGGGCCAATTTTTGCTGACCTAAAATTGTGAAGACATGTCACTCCTATTAAAATAAAGGGATAAAAATATTCAGAAAAAATTTGATACATTGGCCTTTATGATATATTATTTCGGCAAAAACATTTAAATGAAGCTATTACACTTTATAGTAGCAATTTTTTCTAGATAGCACAGTTCTCCTGATTTACATAACTTTTCTCCATTTTGATTTCTTTCTCTGTACTAGGCCTCAACCATATGAGCCAAAATTTCCTGACTTTGTTTGAAAAAGTAAAGATTGCTCAAATATCACTTTTTGTCTGCTGATATTAGACTAATCATATCTATATAAATGCAAGTTAAATGATGTAAACCACACATTATTATAATGATCCTATCCTTTGAATAAGAAAATTCTAAATGGTAGTTTCATCAATTTGGTTAAAATTTAATAGCTAAGATCAGAACCAATGCTTTACGACCACAAACTGTTCTGTCTTCACGCTCATACTCAGGTAATTTACTTCGCTCTTCCATTAGTTGCTCCTGTGTCATGAGTAAGGTACCAAGCACCACACCATGATGACCGTGTTTTCATTGTGCCAAACTGAATGATTGATTTTTATAATAGAGGAAGTAAATGTCCTGACAAGCCCAACAAGAACTTTATTAGCTATACTGGCTTGATGTTTGTTTTTTATGCAGATAATTGTGATTTCAGCTGAGAATCAGACCTACACCCAGAAAAATTATAACCCAATGCAAACATCATTTCTTTCTTTATTCAACAAGCATTTGCTTAGTAACTACTAAGTGTGAGGCTGTTCAAGGACTTGGGATGAATCAGTGAACAAAACGTGGCATTCTTTTGGGACATGCAGACAATAAATTACAATCACAAGTGAATTATGTAGTATCATAGACTATGATAAAATATGAGAAAAAGAAAACATAGATTAAAGGTAAGACAAGGAGGGAATGATAGGATAGGATGCAGAGGGTAGGATCAGATCCGGTACTGCTTGTATGAGCTCTTCTGGCAGATGTTTTGTTTTGTTTTTTTATGTTCAGCCTTGTTGTCTGAAAATCAGAATATGTGGATCAAACTTGGAGAGTAAGTCACTATTAAGTGACTGTTGCACAGATTTTGTTTCTACTGATAAGCTTCCATACACTGACATTCATACGTGAGATACTGACCTTAGATTTTCCCCCAACTAAAGCATCCACTGCATATGCTTACTAACTTTTAGCTTTAGAGTTCTTTGCCTGGCTTTATTACATATGGTCTAATTAACAACTGCTCTCCAAGTGATGTTTGGAATTTCCAAAGAGGTCAAACATTGAAGAATAAAAATTATATTAAATATAAAATTCTTGCCTGGGTGGCTTGGCTCAGTGGTTGAACATCGACCTATAAACCAAGAGGTCATGGTTTGATTCTCCATCGGGGCACATGCCAGGGTTTCAGGCTCAATCCCAGTGAGGGCCCTGCAGGAGGCAGCCAGTCAATGACTCTCTCTCATCATTGATGTTTCTGTCTCTCTCTCCCTCTCCCTTCCTCTCTCTGAAATCCATAAAAATATCTATCTATCATCTAGCTAGCTAGCTAGCTATCATCTATCTATATAAAGTTCTTTATGTTTTTCCTGATGGTTTACTCCTGGTGGAGTAATTTTAAATTATTATAGTATCACTATCACTATATTCTTGACAGTGATATTAAGCAATGTCAAATTAGTTCAAAAAGACCCGAACATCCAATGAGAATATATTAACTTTAGAATGAACCCAGATTTTTGAAAATACCTGGTTATGGACACTTTAGATAATATTCTTACATCATTCTCAGAAAAATGAGGACTGAACTCTAAATTTGAATATATATTCTTAAAAATAACCTATAGTCATTTCTAACTTAGTTCATTTTGTGATACCATTGTGAGTATAATTTTCATGGTAATAGCCATGTATATCCCTAACCACCAACGATACAGAATCACAGCCTGTTTGAGCTGGAAGTGATCCCAGAAATTCTAATCCACCTGCCTTTATTTTACAGGTGTAAAAACTGAGTCCCAAAGAGGGTAATTTGTGCAGGTTAGATGATATGTGCAGGTCCAGGAAGCCAGTTAGTAGTCAAACTAGGACACAAACCCATTCTTTAAACTCCCAGTTCATGTTTTTTGGTACATCAAAAGATTTTCCCTTGCTCATAATTAAAATAATGTTTTGGTCTTTTTAATTAAGGAGAGCTGAACATACTTTTGTATTACACAAAGCAATCTGATTAATGAGTGTGCCTAAGCTCCCAGAATGGATCCCTTAACTTATAACTTCTTCAGCACTACCAGAAATGACTTAAAAAAAAAAAATTAGAATGATCTTTTGAGATTTTTTTCTTTGAAAAATAAATGAAATTATTTATGAAGCCATGAAATACCTATTACTCAGTATATAGCAAAAATGAAATACACTGTGTTGTTTTTCAATGAACTGTGGAAGGAAAAAATTATAAATAGTAAAGTGCTGAGTTTAGAAAACAGCTTAAGGAACATCTGGCCCCTGGGTTCTTCAGCATCCTTAGGAAATGGTAGAGTCATGTGAGAGCTCCTCGAACCCTCACAAGGCAAAATTATGCAACTCACTGGAAAATAATTTCAGTAGATTTAATAGGGCAGAGAGGCAATATATTCCAAACACAAAGAAAAGTATAAAAGACTGTCTGCCAAGCCTAGGGAGTTTTATATGCAAAAAAATTAAACAAAGCAATATCAATTAATTTTCTAAGATAGTTTTTAGTTTAAGCATTATAATCCATCTTAGAATATTGTACATTTGGTTCCTGTAAATGGATTCTAACTTTGCCTGAAATGAAAGATAGATCCATAGTTTTATATAATGATAAAATAGGGGTTTCTCGTTGCACAGAATAGAATTTTCATGTGTATTTTCAGGCATATCATTTATTAAACCAATATGATTTAAATTTTAAGTAAATTAAAAAGTATGTGTAACATTAGGTACATGGCTCTAAATGATTGATGAGGATTATTATGGAAAACACCTGTAAATACCCAGGGTCCAGAAGACTTAATGAGTACTTTGTGAACTTATCAAGGTTTTAATGATTTTGTCTGATAGTGAATGAAGTAAGAACATGAATAATTCAGGCAGTTTTTACTTCTGTTATTGTAAACGAGTAAATCCTGTAAGACTAAAAAGCTGAAAACTGTACCTTCTATCTGTTTCAATATTCATAACACAATTCAATTAAAATCTTCTATAATCAGTAAAGCTAATTGAAAATTATATTTTAGAACTATGTCTGGTTCTTATTAATATGATGGCTAATTATTACTATCCTAGCATTATGCACTTTGGGTTAATGTTTTGTTGTTTTTAACAATAACCAAAAAAGTCAGATGATTTAAAAAGTATATAGCTAATATTTTCAGATTACCAATGGGGAGAATGCTGAAAATAACTCATTTATGCTTCTTTTTGATTGATTGAATTCATTTTCTCTAAGCCCTTAGTGATATCCTTGGAAATTTCTAGCCCCTTTCTTTTCCTCTTCCCCCTACCATGAATATTTATGTGATTTATAAGGCAGCAACATATTTTTGCATATTCCTTTCCCAAAGGATATTTTTCCCCCATTTTTAATCGCTTCATAGATGAACTGTTCTCTGATAACCAAGGGAATTAATGGGCCCAACTTCCCTTCTCTGTAGACCTATGTGGAACAAGAGTGTTAGCTTGCCTCTTGGGCTGAGTAAAATGAACTGACCATTACCTTTCATTGTTTTTTCATACATTATGTAAATTGGTAAGAATGAAAGTAATGTGATTGGAAGTATGGTTTGACAGACAGCATCATGTAATATAATACCCAAATACTTATAAGCTAGAAATAGTGCCTTGGGGCACCACATTTATTGTGACTGAGTATTTGCATTTACACATTGTTGTCTAGAGTTTAGAATTACATAATAAATCACTCAGTGTGAAAAGGAGAATTGTTTGGGAAACATTCTCCTGACCCCTCTAAGGATAACAAAGAAATACTAAATGCAGTTTCCTTGGCAAAGGGCTTTCCGTCTCTTTGGGGAAGTGTAAAGCGCTGACCCCTAAGAAGTAAGATAACAGAAGAGTTCATAATGATAGAAGTCTCTATACGGATGAGCACGGCCATTATAAAATCTCTTTCTACATCACATATGTAACTAAGTTCAGTGCATGCTTATCAGTTCAGAAGCTCAAACAAAAAAAGTTGTATTCATGTTTTGACAGCAGAGTATGTTTCCTAGTGATTTGGACTCAATATAGGGAAGTTAGGTGCTTGAATCTTAATGGGGATCTAATAACAAATACACGCCCACGCGAGGCCTAATCAAGGCACTGCTTTCCCCGTTTCTTCATAGCGAGCTATCTAAATCCCAGCTTATCCTAGCTCATCAGGAAATGGCATCTTTCCTTCAAAACTTTATACCTATTGAGAGGCTTACTAGCCTTTCGACCAAGTCTTCCTCCTTTCCAAGAGAAACAGAATTTTCAGCACTGAGGTTTTGGGTATTGTTTAGTTTCTGAAGAAAATTATTCCTACCAGTACATGCTTGGGTAAATGTTCAGGACATTTGTCACCGAAACTCAAACTGCTTAGTTCTTCAGGTAACAACATGACAATATTCTTTTTTATTTTGTTTCGTACCTTGGCATTGAGAGCCATCACTACAGGAAGCAAAATATTTTAAAATGTATGAAGCTTACCATGTATTAGAATTATACAGGAAGGTAACTTGGATGTCTAGACTAATCCTAAATGCATTTTAATGTGGGAGAAAAGGGAGTCTTATTTTTCCTGTGTTGGTGGCAGAGTCATCCATGCCTGGATTTCCTGATCACATACAAGGCAGCACAGAATAGCAACTGAGAAGGTGCGCTCTGGAATTAGATTGCTTAAATCCAAATCTCCGTTTCTGCTACTTCTCACCGGTGTGACCTTGGGCACCTTCAACTCACTGTCTTAATTTTTTTATATTTAAAATGCAAATTATAATATCACCAACATCCTAGGGCTATTGGAATTAAAGTAGATGATTCATGTAAAGTACACAGTACAGCTTAATAGATAGAGACTGCTAGTGCTTCTCCTTTCCATGTGGCCTCTCTTGTTTTCTCAAAACTGAAACCTGGCCATGCATCACTTTGAACCCTAGTTGTTCCTTCATTTTCATTGTCTCCATAACATAAAAATGAAGAAACTATAAAAACGTAACTTAATATAATTATATAACTACATATAATACATACATGAGCATGTAGGAATTGTGAAAATATTCAAGTAAGATTCTTTAACAGAATACTTTCATCCTCGGAATAATGGTTGTTTTAAATCTGCAGCTTTGGAATAGAATTTAAATGGCAACCTAATGGCTTTGTCATCACAACCACATAAAAGGTCTGGCAAGATGTGTAAATTTGGGCATATGGGCACGGTTGGCAAGGCCTTGGAGTTGAAATGTAATCCACCCAACAAGTTGTTGCATCTGAACAGTGCCTGGAAATGTTTGCGTTTTATCGCACGCTGGTTGGCTCTCCAGCTAAACCCGCTCATGAGCAGCGGGCAGGGGCTGCGAGGGAGCGAGGGGCAGGAGGCGCCGGCCCCCCAGATTGCTCAGCAGCTGCAGGGAGCCAGGCTTAACTGACACTTGACAGCTGTCCATCAGCTTCATCACGAAAAGGGCTTCACTGAAGCAGCAGCTGCCTTCAGCACAAACCAAACAGCCACCACTGCCTGGGTACCAAGCCTCTCCCCGCCGCGCTGCTCTCAGCAGCCAGGAAATCCTGCTCCGGCTAAAGCCACGCAACCTTCTAAGGCCAGGAGAGGTTTCTTTAGGAACACCGCACCTTCATCTGTTTTAAATGGGAGGATGATCCTGTCCTCTGTTTCTGCACACTCCTGAAAGGTTTCTGGGTCAGTCTAAAAAGTTCATTAATAACCATTTGGGCTGAATAGACTACCTTGCCTGAAAACATCTGCTCACTCTCTGGTTCCCTTTTGTCAACTATCTGTGAGACAAAGGATATGAAATGAGGAGATATAACCGTGCCTATGTCGTGTGGACATGTTGATGAGTGGAATCTTCCTCCTAGAAGAGATTAAATGTATCATTGGAATGTCTTCTGATCAGTATCAATGAAGGTTTATTTACTATTGTGGCCCACAGAGTGTGAAAAAAAGTTGACAGTCTGTATCACAACTGAAGGCGTGTGCATTTATAATATGCTGGTTTTATTTGTGCACTGTTGCATTGGGCTTTGCCAGGCGTTTTGAAGAGACTGCTGCAAGTTAACAAATCGTTTGGCTGCATGCGTGATTTGATTCACTCCAGGGTCTAGCTGGTGCATTCAGCTTTATTTGTTATCCTAGCAGAACATTATTTATTAATGTGTTCTTCATGCTTTATTAAGCCTAATGTCAAAACACCTCTGTGGGACCTACTAGGCATGTTTTCTTCTTGTGGTGAGGCCTCCGAAAGAAAATGAAAAATTACTCAGCAGTGTTCCAGTTAAAACCCAAAAGACATCAGTTCAATTTCTCTTGAACCTGCGTCTTTGTGAAAAATATGCATGTGATACAGTGTGAAACTGAAATCAAAGAATGCCCTCCTTCAGCTGTCAGCAATGAGAGTCCCTTCAAAACAAAGCAAAGTTTTTGTGGCCCCAAAAGATGAGTGGACTCTTCAGCAGGCCAAGCTAATGGTTCAGCAAGAGGGGGAAAGCTCAGATTCAGTTTCTGCAATAGTAGTGAGGAATTATAGACTTACGCAGATACCATAGTACTTTGAGGTTAGTAACAAAGTGAAATAGCAAGGAGAGTGGATGCAGTGGAGTTAGCAGTAGGGGCTGGTGGGAAAGGAGACTAAGGAAGACAACCAGTGAGTATAACAGTAAACTAAAGGCATGGACCTGTCAGCTGGGGATTCTCCTGGCTTCATGGAAGAGGAGTGGGACTCAGTAGGGCCAGACAGGTCATGGTAACAGGGAAATACAGGCAACTGGGGGTATCAGGGTAAGTGAGTGCTGGCATCATGGTTGGAGGCATCAGACACACTCATCAGTCACTTGTAAGGAGAAACAGAAGGGGACCAGCCAGGGTTCAGGATCCCAGGCAAGAAGACTGGAGCTCTCTGTGCTGAGTTTCTTATCAGAAAGTTACAGGATAGAAACCAAGGTATGAGAGCAGTAGGGAGAAATTATTATAGCTCAGTGGTCTATGCAAGTGTCTGGGACCCACCCCTGCCACAGGCCTGATGAGGTCTTTGGTAAGAAGATCCAACAAGTTGTGCTGGATGCTGCGTCTGCCCTTTCTGCTGGCCACCAGGTGCCATGGTGACCTCACAGGTTGGGAGATTCAGTCATTCCTGCTCTGGGGGCCTAGAGGAAATGGGCTCACATACAGCATCTGCAAAGTTTTCCATCTTATAATTTTGCAGACTTGGTGTCTAAGTTTTGTAACAACCTAAAGTCACTGTGGCACATAGCTCAGTGTCTAATTATATAGGTAATTGTTTCTGACTCATAGTTAAATAGTAATTATTGAGCTCCCATCATGTGCAAGACACAATTGGGAATAAAAACACCTGTGTAACAAATCTTTCAGGAAACTTACAGCAGGGTGAGTAAATATACATGTACAACTGTAAAGATATTGTAAGGCAAAAAAAGTTTTCAAGGGCCTGAAAGATAGGAGAAACTGAGGAGGAGTCAGTTTGGAGGAGACAGAGGAGGCGTGGCGACTCTATGCAATGAGCTCCTGTATGGCACCCTGGACTAGGAAAAGCACATTCCTGAAGAAACTGCTGAAATCCAAATAAACTCTCCAGTTTGATTATAAGTATTATACCAATGTAAATTCCTTGATAATTATACTACGGTTATGTGAGATCAACACTGGGAGAACCTGATTAAAGGGTATAATGGGAACCCTCTGCAACTTTGCTCTACTCTTAAATTCATTTCAAACTAAAAGTTAAAACCATCAGTCCTATAGGGAAGGTGCAGATGAATATATTCAAATGTCCTGAAAAAGAAAGACTTCGAGTTGATGAGATAAGGTAAAGCTTCAGAAAGGGGCAGCTGGACATCCAAGGATAAGATAAGGGACATTTCCAGGGAGAGAAAACGAGGTGAGTGAAAGCATTAAAATGGAAAACAGGAGGATACTTCTGAGAAGAAAAACAGTATAAGTAAACTGAAGAGCATGATAGCCTATGTGGAAGGACGTGGGATTTACTTTACAGACAAAATAAGTGGCAGGAAATTGTACAGCACATGGAGAAAGATTAGCAAGTCATGTGATTTGCTTGAGCTCACCGTTTGTGAACTGAAGCTGTGAGCAGGCGACAAAGATGGGTTGAGAGGTCCTAGAGATAAAATTGTGAAAGATGTAGAATTCAAGGCAAGGACCCTTCCTATGCAGCAAGATAGCCTGGTGCATGGTTCAGTTTCTTCCCCAGGAGACTACAAGTGCTTTAAAACTGTAATTGTATCTTATATTGAGATATCAGGGGACAGGAATACAGGGAAAATATCCCACATTGGGACATTATGAAGAAAAGGGAGGGAGCTGCAGAAAAGCTTGAAATCTGCAGGTTAGAGAACAAATGCCTCCGAGAAAGGCTAAAGGACAGACCTATCAACTAGCACAAAGGCTTGACTGACCTACTGCCATGGGCAACTAGTTAAGGGTGTTCAATACACAAGGAAATATGTTTCGAGTTAGCTGCTGTTTAAATGTTTGGCTAAAGATAAAATCACGAGAGATTTCTTTGACAGAGTTGAAAAATTAATGTCTAAGTTAATTAAAAGACTATCACATATGAAATAATATTGGAAATTCTCTGTGTGTAAAAGCTGTCACTGCCATTTTGCTTTTCCCATCAGGATTTATAGAACATGAATGTCAATGTCATGATTTTAGGGTTCAAAAGAAAGAATGATAAATTATGGGGGTGCTCATTACTCTAGAGCAGGAAGAGAGAAAAGAGCAGTAAAATATCAGCATCACATGTATCTCTGTATATACTAACACCATGGCAGGAGCTCCCTATAAGGAAAACATACCAGGAGTTTGCAATGTCCACATGACCATGACCATGGATTTGCAGAAGTCCAAGCCTACCCTCAGTGGAAGAAGCTCTTGTCTCCTGGAGGGGAGACTCCTACTAACTTCAAATCTAACTCTAACTAACTCCCAATCTGATTCCTACTAACTCCTACTACTACCAGTTGATACCCACCAAGAAGCCTGGTTATAAGCGAACAGATCACCTGTTAGCAAGCAGGAACTCCATTAACACAAACCCCTCTGATCTGGGATTAGTAAGAGCAGTTACAAACCACAGCCATGCCTGAAATATCACATTCTGGTTGCCAGTTCTCACAAAATCACTCCAAAGTGTGACAATATGTCTTTCTATCATATTTCCCATAAGGCTGCACAGCGATGTGGAATACATAACATGTGCACATGTCACTCAAAGGTGTTTTTTCCCCCATTCATTATGTTTTAGCCATGAGCAATCACCTTAAATGATCTTTCAACAATTCCAAAGCCTGTGAACATTCAGAGTCTATTTTGGGTTCTATTTGATTTTTCTAGCTTAGTCTATTATGCCAAGTGTTTTCTGTACCACTATAGTCTCATAAATGGAAACAATTTTCAGTCCTTTTGTGTAATCCAGGAATGAAAGCTGGTTATTAACACATTTTCTACTGATATATATAAAGCTAAATACTTGCCTTAGTAAAAGACATCTTTATTTTAATGGAATATGGCATAATATTAGGAAATATATTCATGAGACTCATAAAAAATTCCTAGAGTTAATAGAAAGGAATATTTGTATAGGCATCATATAAAATGCTTTCATAATTTTATCTTCAATTTTATTATTGTCAAAGGGCTTCTAGAATGAGTCTTAAGAACCAGTGGCATCCTTGAAATCATATTTGCAAATAGCATGAATAACTAGTACAATGGAAGCTAAATCTAGACCCAGGCTACAACACTGGGCCAAATCTGGGGAAATAAAATGAAATGGGAATAAATATCAAATCCTATCCTCTCACCCCCCCCCCCCAAAAAAAAGGTGTATTGGGAGGAATTTGAAAGAAATACACATAAAAGATTCTAGGCATTCATTTAATTACTAGTTCAATATGAGTTAGAGGTTAGATGTAATTGTCCAAAAAAGCTGATAAGACCTTAGACTCGATTTGTAATAACAACATGTCCAGAGCAAAGAGAATGATGGCTTTTCTCACTCTGGGTTGAACACACCCACAACCAGGCCTACAATGTCACATTGTTTTGAGAGCTGCACTCTAGCTGGAACACAGGCAATGTGTGTTCAGAGTAGGGCACCTAGGACTATAAATGGGCTAAGGAGCACCCTAAAGAACATGCGGATATTTAGCCAGAAGGAGGTAAGATGTAGTGGAGCACTGAAAACTGTCTTCAGTGTTCGAAGGCTGCCACGGAGAGATGGAGTGCAGGCCGAGGGCAGAGCAAGGAGAAAGGTGGAAGACACAGTATGTACATCTTGTCTCAATTTAAGTATGAATTTTATAATAACAATGGCTGAGCTGCCCAGCAGGCAGCAAGTTGTCCCTGAATTGGAAAAGGCTTGTGACGGCTATTGCAAGTACTTGGGGCGTCTACCTGAATGTAGCTCGCCTGAGTGATTATGGTGCCTGGTCTCCCGAAAGGCCACATTCTTGGTACCTCCTAAACCTAGATCGGAATCCATAGAAGCTGCCCAGACCTTGACAGAGTATAGTACAATGTCCTTAAAAACACATCAGAGGTCCATTTGCTTTCTGGAAATGTAATGAAATATCAGTTTAACTTTTACAATAAACAATTAAAGCACTCCTAATAAGCCAGTTCTTGCCATATTAGTTTGTGTTCACATTGCCACCACTTAAGCTGAAAAAGTGCTAATAGTTTTCTTGTCCATCATTTTCTCAGAAGCCAGAGCAGCTGCTACAACGGCTAAAATAAGCTAAAATCCCTTAAGACATGAATTGTGATCACAGATTTTTAAGTGCACTTTTTGTGGTTGTTCATTTAATTGGGGCCCAAGACTACAACAGGCTTTTGCTTTCAAATTACACAGTGAAAATGTGTAATATACCTAGAGGGCCACACAGATGAATGGAGCTACAAAATCACTTCTGCTCCTATGAAACTTTTATTTCCTAATTTTGGTTTGTAATTACTACTAGTAATGAATATTTTATCTAAGCATTTGAGCAGCCTTTCCGTTTTATTCCATCTGGTTCATCCACAACACAATATTTACATTTTTATATCAATTTTTCCACCTTGGTCTTCGACAGAGAAATTAGAGGCCATGAACAATCTGGGCATGATGTCAAAATTGTATTCGAGTAATAGGTTGCATGGATTTTAAAGATATATTGCAAGTTCCCTTTATGTTATTGCCTGAGAATTACCCTGAAAGGATTTCTCTCCATTCTTCCCTTCTCTTCCTCCCCTTCCCTTTCTCCCTTCTCATTTCCAATCAACACATATTTGAACTTATATTCTTCTATGGGTATTTCTAATTTGCATGCCAATTTCTACTATAAAGGATTTCAAAATAAAAATTGGAACAGGAACAAGTAATTTTCTTCTGCTGCTTAACATCATTCTTTTTATTAAAATGAGTATCCAGAATCTGAATACCAAATTGTTTATTCCAGGCCTACTTAGCGAGTTGGTGAAAAGAAAGACAGCACTCAATAGGAAAGCTGAGAGAATACAGGAAAGAAAAATATGGGAAAAGGGAGCTTAAAAAAGTCAAAAATTGGGTCAGAGAAAAAAATCTTGGAAATTATGCATAGGGAAAGTGTTTTGCAAAAGAATGTTATAGGAGAGTTGATAGACTTTTAGCAATAAAAAAGCAAACTAGGAATACATGTTTTAAAAGATTTAACGCATATAATTAATCATTCACTAATCATTCACAAAACAAAAACAGTGCCAAAATTTAGCATATGTTTAATAAAACTTTGCTTAATTGAATTGAATTGTCTGCAGGGAGTATATTGTCTCATCAGAAATACAGAATGTACTAAGAACATTATACACAGTTCAGTTTGGCAATAATGAAGTGATTCTGAACATCTGTACAGTCCATATGACTCCTCTACCCACAATTCCAACTTACTATAACTGGATAAAGTCTGCCATTTATATTCTAATAACTATTGCACTTGCTTGTGGATTTTAGCCCTGTTTGCCTTTAGCTAGATCCACTGCATTCATTGCCCTGCAAAACTCATTGCGCTTCTAGTGTAGCTCTGTAACCACCATATTTGAGAAGTGAATATTTAATCCAAGGCAATTTCTGATCTTTAAAACTAATAAAATTAATAGTATCTTTTTTCATCAAAATTTATAATTTATAAAAAAGCACTTTATATAAAATCATATAAAGCAGTTCAAACAGGTATTATTACCCCCTTTGCAAAACTGAAAACACTAAAGCTCAGAGAAGTTAAAAAAAAAAGATCTGGTGTCAAATAGGCACACGAAAAGATGCTCAACATCACTAATCATTAGGGAAATTAAAATCAACATCTCAGCTCACACCTGTCAGAATGACTATTATCAAAAAGACAGAAAATAAGTGCTGGCAAGAGTGTGGAGAAAAGCGAACCCTCATACACCACTGGTGGGGATGTGAAATGGTACAGCCACTATGGAAAATAGTACGAGGTTTCCTCAAAAAATTAAAATTAGAACCACCAAGTGATCCAGCAATTCTGCTTCTGGTATTTATCCAAAGAAAATGAAAACACTAATTTGAAGAGATATCTGTACTCCCATGTTCATTGCAACATTATTTACAATAGTCAAGATACAGAAACAACCTAAGTGTCCATCTATAGATGAATGGATAAGACAGTGTACATATATACCATGGAATATTAGCCATAAAAAAGAACGAACCATGCCATTTGCAATGGCATGGATGGACCTAGAGAGTATTATGCTAAGTGAAATAAGTTAGGCGAGAAATACCTCTTACATGTGGAATCTAAAAAACAAAACAAATACTCAAACAAAACAAGACAGAAATAGACTCACAGACATAGGAAACAAACTGGTGGTTACCAGAGAGGAGAGGAGGTGTGGGGACAGGTGAAATAGGTAAAGGACATTAAAAGGTACACACTTTCAGTTATAAAATAAATCAGTCACGGGGATGTAATGTACAGCAGAGTATATATAGTCAATAACATTGTAATAATATTGTATGGTGACAGATAGTAACTAGACTTATCTTGGGGATCTTTTCTAATGAATCACTGTGACATACACTGAAACTCATAGGATATTGTATGTCAATTATATATCAATTGTAAAAAACTCATCTGGGGTCCCTGAATAAGTAAAGGAGGCCATACTGTTTATTTCCTACAATGTAAATCTAAGAAACATATCCGTAGCCTGTCTTGGAGCACAGACTGGTCAGATTTAGAGTCACTGAAGTGATAGGAGAGGATGGGTTCTGGTAGGATGCAGACGGGTGTCTGTCCTGATCCCTCCTCAAGTCCTTGCAAGCAGTATAATTCTCAGCACCATCCTCCTCCCACTAGGAAGCTTTCACTTGGTCTTTTTGATGGTCTCAAAGATTGAATTATGCCACTGGCATTTAGTGCTGAGGAAGAAGGGATGGTAATCGTCTAGGAGTGTGACCAGCGCCCACAATGAAGAGACCTCATATGGGCAATGCCCCTGTTATAAATCACTTTGGGGGGATACTTACTAATAGTCAGTTATTAATATGTTTAAAACTTATCACTCACAACCTAAAATTCATGATGGTCATAATTTATCAAGGAGTTGGCCAAGAACCTGACCATTTGCAGCTCTCATAAGCCTCCTGCAAACACGCGTAGAACACTGGAGTTCCTCAGTTTTCAGAACGAACAAATTATCGGTGCCTCAGTTGTGTAGTTTTGAGTTGGTCAGGGTTTCCAGTTGCTGTATTCCTTGTTATACATTACTATTAGTTTTAATTTATCATCACCTATTTCATTTATTATGGGCTATTTAGTTAACCCTGAAGTGGTTGGTGATCCCTACTTTTATTAACAGTATTTTTGGCTAGATATTGTGGTTTAAAAAATGGGTTATTCATGCAACTATTGCCACAGGAGATATATGCACAAACTCCCTTTCAGAAATTACCTAGTAGAGCATCATACAGCATAGCGAAGTACAGCACAGCGTATATAGTATAGCTTAACATGTAGTATAATTTCCTATGCTAAGGTATACTGACAGTAGAGTAGCACTATAGAATAGTACATATGGTATAGTAATAATAGCATATAACACGGGATGGTCTAATATTGTTACCATCATATTTATTCCATTGGAAAGTGAAACAGATGGTACAGATAAATTGTGGTCATTTTTACTACAAAAGGGCTGCCTATCAAAGGCAGTAAAAAACAAAAGACAGAGACAGAGAGAGACAGAGACAGAGAGAGACAGAGACAGAGAGAGACAGAGACAGAGAGAGACAGAGAGACAGAGAGAGAGAGACAGAGAGAGACAGAGAGACTGGTTACAGCGCAGCAGCCTGGCCTGAACAGATCTCCGGGGTTGGTCTTCCTACTCGGGATGCTTGGCATAGAGCAGGGGCAGGAGGCATCTTCACCATCCCCGCCCTTGGGGAGCCCACTAGGCTGCTCTAAAGCGGCTCTTTGTGCTGGTGCTTTGAGACCCTGTAGCAGAGATCCTATTATTTTTGTTTTAATATCAACTGGTGCCTTTTGTCTGCAAGGAAGAACGTTTCATCCATAGTATTTATCACCTTGTCTCTGGTTTTGTCTTGGAAAACTACCTGACTACTCTATTTTTTTTAAATGCTTTAATTGCCCTGCCGGGGTGGCTCAGTTGGCTGGGCATTATAGCCTGCTCCCAAAGGTTGCCAGTTCAACTCCCGGTCAGGGCACAGGCCCAGGTTGCTTGTTCGATCCCTGGTGCGGGAGGCAGCCAGGCAAGGTTTCTCTCACACCGATGTTTCTCTCTCTCTCCCTCTCCCTTCCTCTCTAAAATCAATAAAAACATACAACACACACTTTTTATTAATAAAATATTAGGAAGGAAACAATAACACTAAGTTGCAAAATTGTAAAAGGAAAGCTTGTACACCTAAACTTTAACGTACGCTGAGGGACAAAGAAATAAAGCCACCAGGGCTGGGTAAGAAACGCGCGTGGCAATGGAGGCCGCAAGGCGATTTACCCGGCTGGCTACCATAGAGGAGGGAAAATTCTATAATCTTGCCAAAGCCTGAGGGAAATGCGGATTAAATAGCAATAAATAACCTTATTGGGAAGAGCTGAATGCGATATACTGTATCCTCCAGCCCCTATACAGAAAAATTTCCCATTGATTACAGCATCAGACCCAGAGTGGCCTGAAGACGAGGTAATTTTTCACACACTCAGGGTCCCTTCTGCTCCTCTGCGCGGCCTCTTAAACTACGAGGGGGAAGGTCAGGGTGAGCTTTGTGTGCAGCTGCGACCTCTTCAGCCTCCTTCAGGCTTAAATACACGCCACAGCTAGTCTTCTCTATGCATTTTCGTTAACATTCCTTTGCTGCTCAGAAGTCACTGGTATATGTTTATTAATACTGAATGTTTAATATCTTAATTACTCTTATTTGACTAATTTTTTTAAAATATGTCTTTATTGATCTCAGAGAGAGGAAGGGAGAGGGAGAGAGAGAGATGGAAGCATCAATGATGAGAGTCATTGATCGGCTGCCTCCTGCACGCCCCCTGCTGGGGATCGTGCCCTGATCAGGAATCGAACCTCAACTTCCTGGATCAGGGCAGATGCTCAATCCCTGAGCCATGCTGGCCGGGCTTCACTAATGATTTAAAGTTACAAGTACTTTAGTACATTATCTATTTAACCCTCACGAAATCACTTTGTAATGAGAGGGGGTATTATTTTTCCTCTGTGTTGCAGTTGAGAACATTCGGACCTACAGCAGTTATGTGACTTGCCCAATCATATAGTAAGTAGGTGCCAATCTGGGGCTAAAATCAGGGTTTCTACATCTTAATATTTAGTTAATGAGAATTTTATCATATGAATTATTACCATTAACTATGATAGTTTCATTTCTGCTGAAATGTCTAGTTCTGTCATATTTTAATATTTGAGCAATATTATAGACTACTAAAATGTAATTTGCTTGTTTCATTCAGGCAATTACTCCTTTATTAAAAATTTTGAGTATCTGATTTGTACACCAGGAGGAAAAAAGAAAAACAGACATAAGAAACTGCCCTCAGAGAGTACCTGGTCCAGAAGGGAAAGCAGTAAACACATATGCTCACTACAATACCATAACCATTTGTGATATAATAAAAAATGTTTGGTCTGTGTCTTTCCCTCCCCCTCATTCTAGCACAAAGCTCTTAAAACTGGGAATTTCCTAAGTGATAGGAGTGTCGCAACATCTGCTAATGAGATGACTCACAGAGGATGGGGAGGTGGGGGAGCTAGAAAAACCAATCACGTGATTAAGGGGTTAGAATTTTCAGTCCCATGGTCCAATGTCCCAACAGGGGAAGGGGGCTGAGATTATGATGGGCAATGATTTAATCAATTATTGCTCTGTATAAAATTAAAAACTCTGAAACAATGAGATTAACAACGGGTTGGGAAACTCAGTGATATCCTAGGTGGCACGAATGGAGAGGGGTGGAAGCTCTGCACAGCCACCCCATCCCTCTTACCTTGCCCTATGCATCTCTTCTATGTGGTTGTTCCTAAGTTATGTCCTTTCTAATAAACCAGTATTTCTTATAAATCATAAATACAGTGTTTTCCTCAGTTCTGTTGGTCATTTTAGCAAATATTGAACGTGTGCAGACCCAAGTCAGACAATGTGGGTAGCCTGGCAACTGAGGACTTGAAACTAGCATCTGAAGTGAGAACAGACTTGTGGGACTCAGCCCTTAACTTGGGGGGTCTGTGTTAACTCTGGGTAGATAGTGTTAAAATTGAATTGAATTGTAGGACTCCTAGTCGGTGTCAGAGAATTGGAGAATTGGTTATTATTTGCAAAAACCAAACACCAGTGCTCACCATGTCCTCCACAAAACTCCCTAAATGTGCCTCCAGGCTTTCAGAGTGTATAGGATCAGTGTGTTGTGTATTTACCAATAACTGGTAGTGTTTGTCCCCAAAGTTTGTGCTAATACTATTCTCTGTAGTTTTATATTTTTTCTTAAAAAATTATTTTTACTAAATTAATGTATTTCAATGTTGTTAACATGATAACCCAATGCTATATCAAAGTAGCAAAAGTGAAGATTTACTTTTTATTTAGGTATAGTTGGTATACAATCTTATATTGGTTATATTAATTTTAGGTATAAAATACAGTGATTTGACATTTTTATACCTTACATTGTGATCGCCCCGCTAATTCTAATAATCATCTGTCAACATGTAAATGTATCATAATATTATCAACTATATTTACCTTCCCCTTTTCACCCATCTCACTACACTCTCTCTTCGGTAACCATCCTTTTGATTTCTGCTTCTATGAGCCTGTTTTTGTTTTGTTTTGAGATTCCACATATAAGTGAAACCATAAAGTTTTTCTTTCTCTACCTAACTTATTTACTTAGCACAATACCCTCTAGATCCATTCATGTTGTCACAAATGGGAATATTGTATTCTTTTTCGTTGCTGTGTAATATTCCTGTGTGTGTGTGTACATACATACCACATCTTCTTTATCCATTCATCTATCAATGGACACCTAGTTTGCTTCCATATGTAGTAATGTATTTTAATTAAATATTTAATAATCTTAGGAATATAAATATAAAATTCAAGAGTAGTTTGTATTAAAACTTAGTTTAATTCATTGGAAAGATTGATGAAGTTAAATTGTTTTTAAAAAGTCTATCAAAGTGGGCATGAACAAGACAACTCTAAAAGTCTGAAGAAAAAAAATTAAACCTTGAAAGACTAAAACTAAAATATATCCATCCCTAGGGTATAAAAGTACCCTAGAAATTACTTCAGAATATATTTATAGAATCATTTTTAAAAACCAGTTGTGTAAATATGAGTTATAGGACAAAAAATTTTAACCTAAAAAATAAGTCAGAAGAAAGGAAACTGTAATTTGTAGATGATGAAATATGGGTTGTAACTTAGCAAGAAAGAACATAAGGAACAGCAATCACCAGACAGATCCACACTCAGAAAACACCCCAATTCTCCTTCAAAATGTGATTTTTATGTTTTGAGTGAAAATGAAACATATAAAGTGTTTTTAATTGTCAAATTCCCATGTTAGCCAACTTTTCCAATTCACCAACCACCCATCAGTTCTAATTACAAAATGAGAAAAAGGACCATACCTCAACTCTTTTTTCTGTTTTTGGTTAAGAAATTTAAGTTATCACCTGTGAGCCTAGAAGGTAATGTCAAAATTTAAATTATTTACAACACCATTTTGTTAGTAAGGATTTATTATATACAACAACTAATCCTCAAGTAAGAGGAGCTAATGGCACCATTTGGGGCTCATAGTTTATCCTGACTACACCTGGTAACTGGGGTGACCATCTGGGTTAGTTTACTGGCTTTATTCACAGGAAAAACATACCTCATATCCTTATGACAGGAAGTAACGTGGCAAATTGGAGCAAGACACCCAAGGAAGTTAGGTTCCACCCACCCACAAAAGTGGGAGATAAGGGTGCTGTCTGCCTTGAAATTTGCTTTCAAAAAGACAGCTCCCAGGTCCAGGGTCAGAAAGCTGATTAAAGGCCTGTGTAATATTCAAAAGGATTTACATACATTTTAAAGAGAGGAGAAAGTATTTACAATTACAAGTTTTCCAAAGTAAATTCTCTAAGAAAAAGGAGAGGGGAGAAGTCTCTGCTCTAATTTTCAACAGGAAGAATTAAGACTCCCGTTTTTAATTTTTAATTGTCCTTATAATGGTGAGCTCTCGGTATCAAATACAGATAAGCATTTCTTTACTATAGAACTTCTCAGGGCTTTTAATTTGCTTGTGTGCATTATAAAATTCCAAGGGAGAAATATGTTTTGCAACATTTCTCAGATATATTAACCACAGACCTTTTTCTTCAATGGACTTTCTTGTAGGACCAGCATTCTGCACGTTCATTCACACACTGGAAAATGCTATGCTGACGTATCAGAGACCTGACCCATTCCAGAAAGAGTGGTGCATTTATTTGGTTCTAATACCTTATCGTGTGCCTGCCTGCATCCTTTAGGGTGATAGTCACCAAAACTTGTCATTTTTGCATTTGAATTTTCAGTTTGTTGTGTTTGCCCCTATTTATTTTTGTATATGGTATGTTACTCTTTTCCCGTAAATTTTGGTGCTTGACATGCTATTTTTATGTTTTTACTTAATGCGTTTGGCTAAAATATAAACATTCTATATCCCTATTTCATGCATGAATATTTTATGATTTTAATATTTTTGCCCCTACTGTTACTCCCTCTGTTCTGCTTCTGGACAGCTGTCCAATGTTTTGGAAGCACATAGGTATCTATTTTAAATCACATGATGTTCTAAGTCTGTAAAAATGTTTGTTGTTCTGAAAGCAGTCGTTTATGGGCACTAAGTCTCTGGCTTCCTGCCCCAGGGACTGGAGGCATTGGTGTGTATGTCACAAACAGGTGTGAGGCTCTCCTCAGGCACAGGCCACCACAGAATGAAGACTACAACCCCTCATTATCTCAATAATGCATTGACTTTCTTTAAAACAAAAACTTGTCCTCAGTAGCAGATATTTTTATTACTCTCTAATTGCTACTCAGTTTCTAAATTCACATGACTTACAAAGCAGAGCCAAGTCCACAAGAAATAATCATCCACGTAGGCTCAGTAATTTCTTTAATTTACTTAGTTATGCACACAAGATGATGTACTTAGAGATCTGCTGCAAGATTTCTTCACACAACCTGACCAATCACTCCCTCTGTCAGGCCTGCTGGTGAGTAGGAAGAAAAGTGCTAAGTGCCCCTTACACATACGCCCTACCTGCCTCCATTAATTTTGATTGTTCTGCAGAATAGAGGTCACCTCTCACTTCAACCAAAAATGGCTGGTTCTTGGCCAGCTGGTTGGAGCCCTGGGGTTTCATGCTGTATCCATCCTGCTGCTAAAATTATCTTGTCTTTTTAAGGCAACAACCACAAAAAAAAAGAACCTTATACCTTTACTTTTTTGCCCTTCAAAAGAACTTTTTCCTTATTTAGCTCTCTCTCCACCTCTTGTTTAATGATTGCGTGTTGTTTTTTTTCATTTACAAATTTGTCACAAATTTAGTATCTCCTTCCTAATGATACCAAATCTCCTCCTTTAAAAAAAAAAAAAAAGGCTTCCAAAACACAATTAAACAAATCAGTAACTTCAAAAACTATACATACAGCAGCTTATCACACATACAAAAAACCATATCCATTGATGGTCACTTTGTAGACTGCTACTCATCTCCATGACAACTGGGGTCTGTTTCTGTGGAGCCCCAGCCTGGCTAATAGGTGACTGGAAAGATGTGAGTAGTAGAGTTTTAAACCAGGAAGGGAGGAGATACTCACAAGGACCAATATCTGATTCTTTCTCTTTGTCGTTGGAATTTGGGCAATAAATTTTCCAGTGCCATTTTAAAGCAAAGAGTAAATTGAAAGAAATAAACTAAGTTATTTAAAAAATGTCTCATTCTCTCACAAAAGTCTTACTCATTGGAAGGACAGATTGGAAAAGATCTTTATACGCTTTGCTCACCCTACCTCTATCCCAATTCACAGGCAAAACATAGTAGATCCTAAGAACAAATTGGCCAAACTGGCGAATGTAGGCCCTAATACTCATTCCCTTCATTTAATATGGCTCTCACCAGTGAGACTTTACCTTCATCCTGCCTGAGGACATACAACTGAGATCCCTATCCCTTCACTTCTAACCAATTGCATGTTTATTTTAAAATGATACAACCAGTTCTACCCCACAGTGTGGTTTGTCCCTCTCAGCAGAGGCCAGAGGCCACCAACCCACAGGCTCATAAAACAGACAGAATCCTGGCCCTAGACACAGATGTCTTTTGTTTGACCTAAACAATGTTTTAAAGTTTTTAAGAACGTGCATGCCTTGATTGAGGCAGGCACTCTCCAAGCTGGACCCCACTACTCCCTGTTGGCTTACAGCAGCTGACTTGACACATTTTCCCTGCTTTGTGACAAGGTCATGGGGTCTAGGCTATCAGTAGCTCCTCAGTTTGACTCCTACTTCTATCCCATTTTACTCAGTAGTCAGGATTTCTTTGACTTTGGCTGCTACTTTCTTCCATCAAAATGATTCTTTCCGCCTTTCTCACATGGTCTGTTCTAGGAGACTAGAAAAGATTGCCTGACTGTGGAACTTGGTCTGCTCTTCTGATTTCTAGCTCTGGAGAAAGAGTTTTATCTAAACCTGTTAATGCCCTTCAAACAGCCATTCCTTAGAAGCTGTTTGGACTTAATAATGACTTAAACTCTCATATGGAAAGTGGTGGAATATGGAATCTTAATGTAAAGGTTGTGTGTCCTGATAACTTACCTTGTATCCTTCAATGGTGTCTATTGAAGTAACCATAATTATTTAATACTATTCAGACAGTAGGAGCCAGCCTTTCGAAAATTAATGTCTTCAGGTCTCTCTGCCAATAAAATGCCCAAATTTAGGCAATGTAAGGGTAAGATGTATAAGTCAAATTTAATTAAATTAGAGGGTGGATTCTGAATTATCTGGCTCAAATGATAACTTGTTCTCAATATAATTCACCTCCCCCGCAAAAGATAAACCTTATATGTCTTGAATAATACATTTGTCCTTCTAAAGTGTGTACATAAGGTATCTAGTGACAATATGAGTTTCTTGTGCCTACTTTTTTGTGCCCATTCATCAACTGGCTTCATAATTGAGGAAATCTGAATGCTTAGATGGGCTGCAAAACAGCTATTCAAACACCGCTCAGAATGTTTGAGTTGTGAAGATGTCTTCCAGGGACAGCTTTCTGACTTATAGAGGAGAGGACCTGTCCAAAGGGCTCTATAAGCATCATCTAATATTGCTACTGTTAGTGTGAAGACCATGGGGAGGGAATTTTGCCCTTCAAGTGGTATTAATTACTTAAGAATTAGTTGTCTCTTCGGGGTAATAATGATGATAGTTAACATTTATTGAGTGCTTATTATGTGCCAGGCACTATACTAAGGATTTTACAATACTATATCATTTAATCTTTAATAATCTTACTGTTTAGATACCATTATTTTCCCTATGATATAAATAAGGAAATTATGGCACTGAGAAGTTAATAAACTTGAGTTCAAGGTCAGCTCCAGGGTTCAAATCTGGCATAATGATGCCAGAGTTCATATTCTTAACCAGCATGGAACACTATCTCACACACATGCTAATATTACAGCCCTTGTATCCCCTCAGCACAACCAAGCTCTGCGTTCTGAGAGGTTTTCCCTTTAAGAATAATATCTCTTTGCTTACCAGCTTTATCTTGTGATTTGCTATTTATCTTCAAAATATGATTCAGATATCACATCATTTATGAGGACTTTCCTAACTTTTCCAAGGAGAATTATAGTCTCCTTCTTTTAAGTTCCCACTACACACACACACACACACACACACACACACACACACACACATATACCTTTACTATATTAATCCATCATCATCTTTATAGGTCTGTTCCTCCACCAAAGCTGATTAAATCAGTAAGCAGGTAGCTTTGGTCTCCAGTGTCCCACACATCAGTGATTAATTGGAGCTTGCTGATTTAATGTGTTCCATGAATGGGCAAACAGGGCATTAACTACTTATTCCTGGTTCCACAAAGACTCCCGTGATGTTAGCATGACAAAATGTTAAAAAAAGAAAAGAGAAGAAATAAAAACAGACACTTTTGTTGTGCTTTCAAGCTACATTTTTTTAAAAAGAGGAAGAAAAACCACCTACAGTATAATAACCTTCTATGAAAACTATGGAGAAAAGTAATAAAACTATATTATGTGGCCTAGAAGCTTTTGATAAAACTTCTTCAAGAGAGAATTGATAACATATATGTTTGTTGACATTGGAATGACTTATTTATCTTTATAATTCTGGTGTAAAAGCTATGACCCTAGGACCAATAGCCCCCAAATTATATAACTCTGAGGTCTCTAGCTGACAAATCTGTGGCCCTTCCTCTGGGAGTACAAGTAGTCTCCTAAGTTTTCAAAACTGAAATGTCACCCTTGATCCTGGGTGTTGCTCTTCCAATTGACACTTTAGAATTACAAGACAATGGGCTCTTGTCTTGGAGTTTAGTTTTAAATTTATCATTATTCAACTTCTTCAAAAAATTCTAGCTGAAAAAAGTGGTATAAAAACAAGTGGAATGTGCCTTAGATAGACAGGTTCTAGCTTTGCGTTCTTGCCATTTAGTGTGATGTTGGGCAAGATATTAACCTCTCTGTGAGATAGTTCCCTCACCTGTAAAGGGGATAATGGTAGATTTCTATCTCTTAAGTAATGAAGAGGCTTAAATGAGTTTATGTATGTAAACTGCTTAGAACAGTGCCTGGCACATAAGTACCTCAGGAGTATTTACGGTTATCATCATTTAGTTATTTAGAAATCTATGTGCACACATCAGATCTCAACAAAAGTGCCTTCAAAATCGTTATAATACTTATAGGAGATAATACAAAAAGAACCTGTGAAAAGCATTTCTCTATATTTTAAAACCCTTGCCCAAAATAATGCCTGTTATGTTATTTAAAATCCATGTTATTTTTTATATAAGGACTCTATGACAAATTCAATTGTGAATTTAGTACCAGAAAAATATTTTCTGTCTTGAAGAACAGATGACTGTTTCTATAAAGATACTGAAAATCATATACCACTTTTTGCTTTGGGGAAGAATTTGCCAGCAGAGTTCAAGGTTACAACCGTTTAAAGAACCTGAAATTTAAGTGCCTGTGTTGTCAAGATACAGATGCTTTTATAATCAACCAAATGAAACCAGAGTTAAATTTTGCTCACAGAAATTAAGCAAGCATGCCTCAGAAATGGTCACTAGAGCCTAAAGTGGAGTTGGGTCAGGGGGACCACAATGGGCACAGCCAAGATTTTGCTCATAAAATGGTCCCCTCCACACACACCTCAGAATAACTGTGAAGCCCCAGTTTTTGATGCTACAAGGTACGGAGTGGGTGGTCATTTGATGGTGCTGGGATGTATGCTGAGGATTCTCCTCACTTAACCTAGTGCTGCCATAAAAATGGAGACGAAGGCTCTTCCTTTAAGCCAGCATCTATCATTTTATTTTCAAAGCCTAGAAATTACCACCTTAAGACTGATTCTCATGAATTTGATTTTCATGTCATCTTTCTCTGCCCAGAAAACATTTATTTCAACATAAATAAATGCAGTTTAAAAGCTACCTGTTTAAATATCTCTCTAATAAAACCAGGGGCCTATTTTCATGTGTATAGCATTGTGTGTTAATAACCAAAAAGGTAGGACTGAGTGACAACAACGATAAATTTTAAGTATATTTTTATTTTATAATAATCATTAATTTGTGGTTGAAAATAACATTGGGAGAGGGAGCAGAAAACACACAAGTACATGAAATATACATTTCAAAAGACTTCATTTAAGAGGAAAAGAATGTCCAGATACAATGGGATTCTTCTGTGAGTCCATGTTTTCCTTTGTCCCATATTTTCTATATTTAATGTTATTAGACCACCATTAAGTCTGGACCAGCAGCATTTGTCACAGTTGAAGTCATTTTCTCTTTGGCCACAGCTGCAGTTTGAGGTTATTCATGATGACCCCATACTCAAAGGGCAGCCATCAAGTGACCTTCACCATCCAAGAATCTATTCAAACAACTAATATACATGTTAAGTGGAAACCAGGACAGATGGCAATATCACCACAGAGAAGTTCTTTGTCATTTTTGGAGACTGGTATTCAGCTCTAGTCTAGATGGGGCAATAGCTCCAACAATATCTTCACAATAGTGACGGTTTCAGAGACCAAAGCTCCACACATGGTTTTATGTTACGATGGAAAAGAATGTTTAACAGCTTATAATATTTGGGGACATTTGCAATCTAGCGAATTTGTTCAGTTGGTAGATGAAAAGAGTTATACATGGTGATGATTCCTTCACTCTGATGGGGATGCCTTGATAAGCAGGGTAGTCATGTTGTATTAACTACCTTTTGAACCCTTAATGATATAACAGAAAAAGGTCCTTTTAAAGGCACATACTTATGAGGAAAAGCATACATAAGAGACAACAGCAGCAAATCATTTAAGCTGGAAACTGATTTGACAAACCCCAAATGCTGAATCCTAAAATCAGCAGTGGACAAAGACCAGAAGCAATGCAGTTTTCACCAAAGCACTTCCTTAGGGCTCAGGCAATGACCTCACCGGGGATCTCTGGAACTGGGGGGTAAACACGAGCTTAATAACAGGAAGATTAAGAGCAACTAGGAACCCTGCAGATCCTCTCACTCATCCATCAGCTACGAGACTGAAGTTCTTTCCCATGATTAGGGCAAAAGAGAGTCCGGTGGACTTGAAAACATCGAGGGAAGAGGAACACGAGTATCACACTGAAAATAATGGATGTAAGTTCAGTGTTTACATATGGAATGTGGAGATCCACGGCCTTCTTCCTCGCTGGACTCAGAGAATCCAGGCAATCAGATTTCACCAGGAAGGCTATTTGACGAGACTTCGGGGAATTTGATCAGTTCAGAAATGAAAAACCGAAAGATACAAAAATCAGGGATTCCTTAAGGAAACAGCCTAGCCAGATCACCCTAGAGTCACAGGCACAAGTGACCCATTTCTTGCATGCTCACAAGCTCTTTACTCATCAATGTAAGCAGACAACAATGGATTAACACATGTTTAAGGAAAGCATATAATTTGACATACAGACTAAAAACAGTAATAGCTTTCAGGAAAACAGAAACTATATATGAAGAGGTAGACAAGATTTTGCCTTAGTGGAATGAAAATACTGTGCTATAGAAGAGGTATATTCAGAGAACAAAAGAAGTCTAGAAATTCATATTATAATAGCAGAAATAAACTAAATAGAAGAGTTAGAAGGTAAAGTTGAGGAATTCTCCCAGCAAATATAGCAAAAAGATAAAAAGATAGAAAATAGGACAGCGGATTTTTTTTTTTTAATTAGAGTAAGGATCCTACTTCTGAATAATGAGAATTCTCCGGTATGAGAAATATTATTTTAAATGGGGGGGGATGTCATTAAAGGAATATTCTCAAAATTAAAGAACATAAGTTTCCCAATCGAGGGGACCATGATGTACCCAACACAGTGTGTGTGTGTTGGGGGTTGGGGGGTAGACCACATTGATTAAGAAATTTTACAACACTGGGAACAACAACAACAAAAAATCCTAAGAAATTCTAAAGCAAAACTGTAGATCTCGTAAATTGGATAGATCATCAAAATAGTATCAGGCTTCTCAACAGCAATACTGGGTAACTATAATATAAATGCCTTCAAATTTCAGAAGGAAAATTATTTCTAATCTAAAATCTATACTAGTTGCACTATTATTTATGACGTTAGACATACCTCCAATATTATATTTTTAGATATACAAGAGTCAGAAAATTCTACCTTACATGTACCCTTTCTCAAGAAGCCTTTGGAGAAAGTACATCACCAAAGAAGAGGGAAACAAAGAAAGTAGATTACATAGGATTTATGAAATCAGGAAACAGAATACAATCCAACAGAAAGCATTGGGAATCTCAGGATGGCATCTGTGCAGCAACTACTTTGGAATGGAACCAGGCAGAAGGCTCCAAGAAACTTCTCAAAAAGAGGAAAATTTACAGAATACCTAATGAATTCAAACAAATCAAGAGATCTGCACAGTAAGAAAAGGGGAAGGACTGAAAGAGCGATAAACTATTGAAAAACTAAACAAGTATTAACTTTTGCAGGTTCCTTGCTAAAAGGAACACAATTATATTATACGTGACTCAGCTGAGAATGGTACTACGTAGTAATAATGTATTAATGATTGTTACACTCTCTGTTGATGTAACTGTACTGGGGGAGTGAGATGGCAGGCAGTGTTGGTGTGTCGTGTTTGTGTGTCGAGGATAGTGGGGGAGTGGGAGAGACAAAAGCCGACTCTTTCAAGAGCGAAATCGAATTCAATGTCTGAAACTGAAAATTCAAGGAAAAGTGATATAATATTTACAAAGGTAGTCAAAAGTGGCAAAATATTCCACTAGAGGAATTAAAAGTTGCTGCATCTGGAGAGCTGCAAATGGTGGAGTGGCCAGGGTGCTGCTGTTTTCTCTATAAGCCCATGGCACTGTCTCTTTACGATGTGTTCATTTCTTTCCCTGAAAAAACAGAGCCCAAATTAAAAATTAAAAAACTAGCCAAGTATTAATTGTTTTAAAGACAGAGACGGACATGATACATAGGTATGTAACTGATGCATACATAGGTGTGTAACCAGCCACCGGTTGTGCCAAATGCTGTGGCAGGTGTTTGCTGTTGAAACCAGGTGAGAAGAGATGTGGCTTGGTGGAGCAGAGGGATCACGCAGGTCGTTCCTGAGAGAGACACGCTGGCACCTTATGGGGTGGGTGTCTACCCCAGGAGCTGCCGAAAGACTGTTATGAGTAATGAACCTCAGAAAAGAGTAAGGAACCATCACATGTGGCTTCTGGTGGGCTGGAGTAACTAACTGCGGGCTGCCAGGAGCGTTCTGTTTAATAGTGACAAGGTTGGCCACTGAGACCATGCGCAGGATAATATTCTCTGTTCCCCGAGAGTAATTCTGTTGCCTCTAGTAATAGGAATAACCACCGGGCATCACAGAGTGGGAGAACCTGTAAGGACGTCAGGGCTCATCCTCTCTTATCTTAGCCTCTTTTCTGCAGTCAGGAAAGCTCGGGAGGTTTCCTAGTCTGCCCAGTCTCGTGCTGTTTGTATCTCATGCCAGAGCTACAGCAATGACTCAGATCTCCAGCTTTTTATCTAAAACTCTTCTCTACAAATATAGAGAGATAGTGTTTGTTTTTAGAGAAACTGAAATTAAATTGATTATCACAGTGTTGCCCAGTGACGGAAAACTTTACTTTCTTTATTCAATGAAAGAAAATGTTGCCAAAAAAAATATTTCCTATTTGAATTTTGCATTGTTGCCTAAATTTAGTCCTAATAGCAGCTTAAGGATGATCAATCTCTTTTTTATAAAATAAATGATTTATATTTTACACTCACAAGTAATTATGTGAAAATCCACTAGTGATAACTTGTTAAAATATTTCCAAGAAATGCATATAATACTGTGATGTATATGACTTACACACATTCTCATTCCGTTTTAAATAATAGCTTTGCTTTTGCTGAGGGGATATGTGTGTGTGTGTGTGTGTGTATAGTTATTGATTTTAGAGAGGAAGGGAGAGGGAGAGAAACATCAGTGACGAGAGAGTCATTGATCGGCTGCCTCCCGTGCACGCCCTACATGTGCCCTGACTGGGAACGGAACCGCGATCTCCTGGCTCATAGGTCGATGCTCAGCCACTGAGCCACACTAGCCAGGCAGGGGGCGCTTATATTTAAATAATTTTAATCATATGTTGAAAAAACTCACTATCATATCTTAAAATGTAATTATGCTAAAGAAACATATGAAGAAATCTCTCTCTTCCAGAGGAGCATCCGTTACAACTTAAGGCAGCATGTGCACGTCACACACATGCGCACATGCAGTCAGACTCCCTGGAGAAAGACCGTTCGTGGAGGTCTATTTTTGCCAAAACAGGAACGCTCTCTTTAAAATGTTCACACTGTTGTGCTGGGACCCTTTGACATTTTAGTCACGTCCACGGTGGCCAGATCTACAGCAGCACTTTGAACTGTTGGTGTGGGTCATGATGCCGTGCACTTGTACCCGTCTGCCAGACCCACTGCCACCCCAGTAGAAGCTTCGCACACGTTTAGGGAATAAGGCTGCTGTTACGACTACAAAAGAGACGTGTAGGCTTCTTTTTTCCCCCTGTAGTAAGGAAGCTTTGTAATAACTAGGTCACAGCATGATTTCCGATTGTAAGATCCAATTGGAAAGTTCCAAGAACTCTTTCAGATATACCAACGGGTAATTTAAAGTTGTTCTGCCTCTGTGCTCACTGCCCATCAGAACGCGGATTCTGTCACATAGAGGAAAGTAGCACAAAGATGTGATGTCCGTTGGAAACCACATGATACTCCTTTGGAAATCAGGAGGCATCTATGATTTGGTAGATTTAATTTCAAAGTATGTATTTGGTGAATTTCACCATGTCTTTTAGGTCACACAGGTAGAAAGAAGATTAGCAGTCGGGTAGGTATATGACCGAGTCTGTGTTTCCCTGGGGTTCTAGTCCAGTAGGATTGGTGGCCTTATAAGAAGAGGAGAGAGAGATCGGACTCCGGGTTCACCCCCAGGAAAGGCCACGTGAGCACACAGCGAGAAGGTGGGCGCCTGCGAGCCAGGAAGGGAAGTCTCATCAGAAGCTGACTGTGCTGACACCGTGACCTTGGACTTCCAGCACCCAGAGCTGCGAGAAAATAAATTCCTGTTGTTTAAGCCAACAATCTACAGCTCTCTGTTATGGCAGCCCAAGCTGCCTAAGACAGTGCCACAGAGATGCTCTGGGCACATGAGTGTTGAAGTGAAGCTTGCGTCAGGCAGAGAACAGGATCCCAAGACCAGAGTTAGAACAGTTTGGGTCGGACCAGGGTTCTGCCGAAAGACAGGGACGGGACTGCAGATGGGACAGGACCACACCAGGATGGAGATAGTAAAGTAAGAGCTGAAGCTGCGGACTTAAACCAGGTTAACTTTTTCTCTACTTTCTACAAGTAAATTACTTCACCACCTCATTCTAATTCTCGTACTTCACTACTATTTCTAAAACGGAGGTAATATTTTTATCACATAGCCATTGCGAGGATTAAATGGTTAGACATTAAATGACCAGTGTTTGGCACAATGTCTGACACATGCTAACATCTCAGTGAATTAGTAGCTACGTATAACAGCCAAAGTCAGAGAGCTTGGAGTCTGACCTGGTCTACACTCATTGGTTCATACCCCAAATATTTATTGCAAATTTACTCTCTGCCAGGCAAGATTATAGGTGTTTTAGAGATAGAGCAATGAGCAAAACAGAAAAAAAAAATTAATCTTCCTTCACTGAGCTTACCTTCTAGAGACAGCTAATGAGTCTAATGACAAGAACCTAAAGTTGACAGAAGCGTGAGTCCCCAGCCATGTCCCATATCCAGAAAGTCTTGTTCTGGGCAACTCACACAGTACCTGGGAATGCCTAAACATACGCAAACAAACAAACAAAAACCACAAAGAAAATGTATGCTGTCAAATAGCTTGTCACATATATGGTAAATATCGCTCATTTCTTTCCAAGCGAAGGACTCTGGTTTGATGTGGCATTTTGTAAAGAGCTACTTATCACTCCCGTTCCCTAAAAGCCTCTCTCCCTCCTCTCTCCCCTCTGGAAAGACAGGCCTCATGTGAAGACAGCTTTCTTAGCCAGAACACACACCTCAGTCTATCCATTGTCCTGTAACGTTTAATTTGCTTTCCTGAACCTTGTCTCCGAAAATTTCCAGCCTGACAAAAAGGAAACCAGATTTTACAACAAGTTGGGAAATTAAAGCTTCACAGTGACAGGTTTCTGAAGGGCCCCTTCCTGTTGCCGGCTCCCTCTCCTGACGTTTGTGGAAGTCTGGCGGGACAGTTGTGGGACCGTCCTAGCGCCGGGGACTTGCGTGTGCCTGTCCTTTCTTTTCGAGTCACCTGTTATCGTCCCCTCTTGACCCGGCAGGCCAGCTAAACTGTGCGGGCTCTTGCTGCATAAATAATGGCAAGGTAGCTGGATCTAGTTATGATTGATAACCCATTTTCACGTCTCAAACTATTCTCCAAGACAGCTCAGCAGCGATAGCGTAGTAAAACGGGTGGTTCTGCCATCGCTTTGGAAATTTGCCTTATTTTCCTTAATTACTTTGAGGCAAACTGAGTTCGTGCGTATACAATTCAAAATCCAGACAGCTAAGGGAAACTTTGGAATCAGCTGCCTATCACTGTATGTTTAAATATAAGACAGGAAAACAGTAAGAGTAAGTGCTTTTGCAAAAGTTCAATGAATACACAATTGGCATAAACAAATAATCACTAGAAACAATGCTGAAAGCAAATTCAACTTATTCCAAAATTTTTTTCATGTTTAAAAAAGTTCGATTTTCCCTTCGTCTTTCCATATAAATGCATAAATTCACTAGTTTTTCCCCTGTGTAATTTGAAATAAGAATACAACAGAGTATTCTTATTTCAGTAAATAAGAGTGTAAGAATACTCTCTTGTATTCTTATTTCAGTAAAACTTTCTTCTTTTTAATTTATAATATGGATCATGGAAAAGTCTGTTTTTACAGTTTGTTGCTTTTAATGCGCAATTATAAATTAAGAGTGCCAAGTAAATATAGGGTGGGGCAAAAGTAGGTTTACAGTTGTTCACATGGAAAATAATACAGTAATCAATAAATAATAACACTAGAATAAACTCTGTTTTGCATACTCACAACTGTAAACCTACTTTTGCATATAAATAGCAAGCAAACTCTTACAAAGAGAACTCCTTCCTCTGGAACTAGAACACCTCTCACAGGACTAAGTCTTTTGTTAGTAAGATAAACCCTGGAAATAGATTTCCCAGTAAGGACCTCAGTGTTTGTTTTTATTCTTGTGAAACCAATAAAGTGCTGACAAAGAGCGCAATAATGCGCCACCGATGTTTAGAAGGGAGGAACATTCCGAGCGTTGCATTGTCTTTGGAGGGCTGGACGTTGCTGCCCTTCGCCACACAGCGTTACAGAACAGCGGTGGAGCCCCACCTGAGTGTTACATACACTCTTTTAAAATGTCAAACCTTTAGGAATAGTGCTTATAATATCAGGTCATTACGTTCCCACAGGTTTAAGTCTGAAATATATGGAATTTAAAAGAATAGAAGGATATGTTTTTCCCACTGTCCTTCATACCTTATTTCCTATAAAATTGCAACCCCATGTCAAAAGCTATTTCCGGTGTCGTTCTTTGAGATAATAAACGCAAGCATTATTTTGATACATACTTGCTTCCTTGAATCTGGATGTTAAAATGTCTAATATTTTCCATGCAAATACAGTAGAATTGCATTACAGTTCTGAGGACAGAAGAGGGGATAGGATAGGAAAACACAACCTTCAGGTCCTGGTGAAAGGCTACTTGGTTGTGAGGGAAATGCAGATGTGCACAGATGACGGAAGCGACAAATAGGAAGGGAGCTTGTCACTAAATCGCAGAGCAGAAGGCTTTAGAGCAGGATTCTCAGCTCGGGCTGCACAATAGAATTGTCTTGGAGCATTCCAATTTCGGAGAGTGACTAGCATGTAAGTTAAGACCACAGAAAAGAATTGCTATGTAGGACATAAAAACAGATTTATAGCCGAGAACCTTCCTCTGTGCTTTTTAAAAAACCTGTGCGTGTTCAGCAGTCACACCTTTCTGTTTCGTGGGGAGGGGCGGCCTGGGGTGAGGGTGCAGATTATCATCATTTTCCCTGAGTTGGGTGTTCAGTAAACGCCTGGCTGCTAATCCCACTCCGTTTCCAGCCGCAGCCCTGCCGAGTTCGGCTGAATGGTGTCTATACCTGGGAGTGGGCGTGCATGTATATGTAATACTCTGTGTGAATGAAGAGCGAGACTCGTTCTTTCAGAAATGTTCTCTCCGCTATGATTAAAGGTAAAAATAAAAACTGTAAATTTCCGCAAATGCTGCAAGTGACTTTTTCTTACAGCGTACCCTTTTACATTTTCAATAGCACTTGTCTTTCTTGAAAAAAGTCCTCCATTCAAGGACCGCATTGCAACCACAGATCATTTGTGTACAATCTGTAGATGACAGACATTTGAAATTACGGTGACAGGTGTTCTCACATTGTTTCTGCTGATCTGATAAAAAGCATATTGCCACAAGAGTGTGGGGAACCTTAATTCCCCAGAATAAATTTGAAGCACCCTTTTGAGGTGAGAATTGCTGCAAAGAAGCATTTTGGAAAGAGGTGGGGTAGGTGGAACAGTTTTCAAGTTGAACACACAGTTCAGTGAAGCAAATGTGTTTCTTCAGTGGGGACTGTGTATACTGTACTTTAACTTATTAATCATTAGTATGGTCTTTGGAATTGTTTCCTGCCACCATCCACACGGTGGCCCCAGGAAGCCCAGAAGCGAGCCAGCGAAAACAACTACATGGGTGCTCCTGGTGACTTCTCCAATATAATTCAAAATTAGAAATAAGAGTTTATTAAAGAGACCAAAAAGAGGCTGAAGACTAAAAAATACAGAGAATCTCTTTCCTAGATGATGGTCCACCTGTGCCAGGATTAATATGTAAAACCAGTCAGTGGCAGCTGTGTTAAGTAATTTATGTGGGAATAAAAATTGGTTTTATATTACTTTTGCTGTGGAAGATAACATTCCAGAAGCTCATCGTATTTTTAATCTTGACTTAAGAAAAGTACTGCTGTGGCAATTTTTTAAATAAGAGTTACCCTTATCTCTTTGCAAGGAACTCCGTCTCTTCCTCCGGTGCCCTTCCTTCACATCCGCCCTCCCCTCCCCAACTCCAGCCACCCTTGCCCTTAGCCAAAGGCGTTGTGAAATATGGAAGCAGCTATGTCATGCTGTTATTTGGGGTATGCTTAATAAATGCCTCCCATATTTCAGAGGTGGTCTGAGGAGGTCAGCTAATGCAATTTCACTTTGATTACTTATTTGAATTTTGGATGCAAAGAACCCTGAACCAATTGCCTGAATTTGTCATAATCCTAATTGAGTTATCCACAGCTGCGTTATTAGATTTAAGGTACTTTCAAGAGTATATTGATTATTATAGCTCTTGATTATCTAATAACAGTATTCATAAGGTGCCCTCCTCTCCAGCTCCATTTCCCTGACTCACTGGATGGGACTGGTTTTTAATTTCCTCCCTTTCCAGGCACAGCGTCCCTCTAAGAGTTCGCAGGTTACGATGACAGAGCGATACAAAGCAAGGCGTAAGCTTCTTCAGACGTTATGCATTTATCTCCACCCAGTCTCCCTGCTCCCTTTCAGTTCACCCTTGCTGTTCCCATGAGAAGCCTACGTTATAAACTCAAATACAAACATGACATTCCAGAGCCAAACATCCATCAGTGGCTCCCACTGCACATTTTTACAGGGACAGGTAGTAAGAGAAAGCTCTTGAACCCAAATGCGACACTTGTTCCAGCTAAACGAAATCATCAAATGGGAACGTGAACATTAACACATGCCAACCCCACCCAATAAGTTAATATATTTTTTTAAATGGTTATATTTAACAGTTTGTATTGTCACCAAAAGGAAAAAAAACGGGTCAAATATGAACTTCTCCCTCAAATGACTTATTAATCTCTTTAACAAAGTGTTTGAGAGCAGCCAGGATATTCCAAGAGCCAGTCTAAGCAGTAGAGATTTAACAGTAAAAGCGAGAGACATGGCCTTCGCCTCCGTGAAGGTCACGGTCCTCTGAGGATGCAGGCGAGTAGAGAGACAAGGACGTCGCTATGACAGGGTCTTGGGTTGGAGAGAACAGGGCTCTGGAGAATCTAGAGAAAGGGCACCTAGAGAAAGGGTGATCAGCCAAATCCAAGCTGAGACCAAGAGCAAGAGCGGAAATTAGCCAGGCTGGTTGGGGTAGTGATCTAGGCAAGAGGAGCAAGAACCTGGCATACTCAAGGAGCGGGAGGAAAGCCCTGAGTGAACGCATGAGCAAGGGAGGGTGGAGTGGGGACAGAGGAGGCTGGAAGGAATCCGGACCCTAGTCATGCGGGGTCACAGTCAGAGACGCAGGTGAGGGGCAGTTTGTTGACCTGAGGTGCCTGTGGTTGTCCAAGTGAGATTTCCAGTAGGCAGCAGGCTATGATCTAGAAAGGTAACGTGAGTATAATTAAGAGGTAGCTGAATTTCTTGAGATTTCTGTTAGTTTCTAGAAACATTTTTGACTTTATCTCCTGTTAACTTATTTATAATTCACTGAATGATATATCTGGAGCTATTTTCCTCAACACATTTCAGAATTATATGCTCAGAACATTATCGATGAAGTTTTCCTATTCTAATTACTTATCTTTCATTTCTCTGTACTTTTTTCCAACCAGAAATTTGATGTAATTAAAAATGTTGTGGCCTGCCATAAAGAAATACAGAATGGAAAATATAAGCCTATAGCATTATATCACAAGTCAGTTCTGTGGAAGTTTAATTCCCCATGCTTGTCAGAAGTTGTTAAAACATTGCTTGCCTTTTTTGAATATAAAATGCGGGCAGACATGTAGTAATATATCAAAAAATGACACTTTGTCAAAGACGGCTTTCATGGGAGAATGTTCTGAATAAAATGTTTTCTTTTAAAAGAACCCGACCTGTTTAACATTCCAAAGCAAACACAAAAGAACACAAAATGCCTGAACTGACTGCCAGTCACAACAGTCAGCTTCATTTACCCTTTAAGACACTTTTTTTATATTCCAAAAATTGTTCCCCCAAAAGAGTTATCAGTTGTATTCCATGATAACCCTGGTTTGAAGTAAAATAAAAGTAGCTCTGACCCTCCTCAGAATGGATTCTTTTCAGCCTTCTTAGCACTTCTAACAGTATGAAGATGATATGGATGGTATGTCTACCGGTACAGTCAGTGTAATTATATGTGAAGCAACAATCCCTTATCTGTGAGGAACACTTGCTGTGGTTAACTGCATGCCAGTGTCTGGCAGATGAAATAAAGAATTAAAAGCTCAAACTAGTTTCTCAGAGTATTTTCCCCCCTAGTCATTTTTAAGTCTTTTAGCCTAGGGGAAACGGTAGCCAGAAAAGAGCAGAAAACAGATGGTATTTAAAGGCCTTAGCGAGATTAGCAAAGCAGATGCGCCTGTGTGCTCCCCGCCCTGGTTCCTCAGAGCACCTCTCCATTAGGATCTCTGCGCTGTTCCAATCCTCGGACCTTGTGAGGCCGTCCAGAGTTAAGACGACTGATACTTGAAACGTTAAACTTAAAATCAATAGATAATTGTGGCTTTGATCACAATCGAATGTCTAAATAGGAGGGATATCTGTATTTGTTACCTACATTCTTTGCAGAGAACATGCCTAAGTCTAGCCCTTGAGTGGGAGTATCTATCAATCATTGTTTAGGGAACCGGGGAGCAGGACTGAGAGAAACCGAAACAGATGGCAGTTGAAGGTAGTTGAGATACTGGATGGCTCCAAGGCATCCTGGTATGCCACGTAGCAGCACTGGTGTGAAAAGAAGAGAAATAGTCCACACAACTTCACTGGGTGTGTAAGCCGAGACTGACTTGATAGCCTCCTCAGAATTAAAATTTCTAAGGGGCGGGCTGGGGTACAGACGGTTGGAGCTAATGTCAGAGAATAGGGGCAACAGATTCGCCCCAACTATAAGGGCTCATCGTGGAGTAGAACGCCCAGGTTTTAATAAAATATTTGAAAATTCTGCATATATTGGTATGAGAGGACATTAATATTGGGGGCAACAGATTTTAGGTACTGATAGTTAAGCCACCTTTTAATAATAACCTCACACTATTATGAAAGGGAGAAATTTTTTTGTGTGTGGTAGTGGTGGTGGTTGTAAGCATCTCACAACTGAGTGCCTTAGGCCTCTGAGATGGAGAGCTGGGGACAGTCAGGAGCAGATCTGTGGAGGGAAGCTTCACATCCTGCCTCCATCACTTGCTAATTATGTGACCCTGGCCAAGTGCCTTAGCCTGCCCCAGCCTCACTTTGTTCATCTGTAAAATGGGCCTAATAATACCCCCTCACTGGGCATTTAGTTCAGTGCCTAATACATATTCAGTACCTAACAAACGGTAGCAATATCATTAATAAACAAATGTGCGCAGCTGAGCAGTTTACACACCAAGCACATGGAGGGTTGTAGGACATTCATAGATGTAGCTTCTCACTGCACCAGGAACCCAACTCGGGATGCTTATGGTGTGTGTTTTACAAGATTCTCCTGTTCTATAGACCCGGAAAAACAGTGCTACATTACTAGCTAGTCTCTCTTGGTTCCTGTGTATATAGACCATGTTGTTTGATTAAATAGAAGTTAAATTCAGAACGTTTCCTTGAAAACACTTTCTGATTACATCATATTGGACTGATTCAAAGAAAGTGAGGTGCAGATGCTTGTTACACATGTACGAATTATCTGCTAAAAACAGTGGTTCCTCTTGGATATATTAAGGGCAAAATTTACTTGTAAAATTTAGATTCCTTTAAAGCTTAAACAGTCATATCTTTGATTATAGACCGTCATTGCCTAGTAGGTTAAAGGATCTCTCGTACGTATAGAGGAAACATCCATGACATGTATTTGATTCTACTATGTACAGCCACACCAGAGACCCCACCTCCTGCAAACGGCTCACTGTGGGCTCACAACTGAAGCCAGAAAAGAACCAAACTGACTCTGATTTATTTTAATATTAAAATTTCACAGTACTTTTGAGCCATTTTATAAATTAATTTCAAAATGGATGAGGCAGTAACATCGAGGTTTAGCTAATTATGTTTAAATTAAATATAAGCATTTAAAATAACCATTTTAATTAAATACAAGACTCCGGCAACTAATCATTAAAAGTAGAATTGGTAACTTGAGATTTATCATTGTGAAATCACTTGTATCACTTTTCTAATGAGTTCTTTCCTCTGTAAATGAAAGACTAAATGTATCCCTCTGAACTAGTACGTAGTAAAAGGTCAGGGTTGTCAACTTGATATTGAATCAGTGCAAAAATATCTGCTTTACTACAGTCTCCTAGATACAAAACTGCAGTCACTATTTGCTAAATCATGTTCAATGTGACTTACATTTTAGTTCCTTAAACATCTTAGAATCGTTCTAATAATAACGGAGTATTTATTACTGCAAAGAAAATGGACATATTTTGTAAAACAAAAAAATACATACTTTTTATACAGGAGTCTCTGAGGAAGAAAACTTAAATAACTTTGTGATTTAATTTTTAAATTAAAATAATTTATTACAATTTTGAGAATAATGAGGAATAAATTTTGAATAGCTTCATTTTATAAATTGTAGATATTATACTTCAAACTTTATATTTGTAAGAATATACAAATATATTGATATACTCATTTTGTATATGTTTAAAAACTGACCAGTTCTTATACTGTAATGTTACCATTTAACATAAACCCTGACACATGGCAGTTGCTTAATAAATCTTTGTAAATTAAATAAACAAACATATTAACAAACATTATGAAATATCTTTTAAAAGACTGTCTACTAAAACCATTATTGCTGTATCTTACCTTCTGCTTGAACCCACTGACTTTGACTAGCTAATAAAGCTGAAGTGCTTGTGCTTACTGATTGGAGAACAGTATGTTTTCCCGTTGTCTGTCGCCTTTCTGTGCTCTGAAACTAGTACAAATGTTAAGAACCTAAAGTGATCAGTGCCTTTTTGGGTGGAAAAGGGTGATTTAAAGGCAAGTTTGCTTGTTTTGTTCCTTGTGTTAAACACCTGCAATTATGTTTTTCTTCTGTTGTGAAACTGAACTAATTGAAGGTACTGTCCTTAGGGGATGAATTCTACAGTATAATAAATGTTGAGTGCCCTCTCGAGTTTAGCATTTTAATTATTCGTAATTATAATGATTTCTGTTTATTTGAGAACTTTGGGAATAATTCTAGTTTATGAAACAAATTCAGAAGCAGAGTAGATGAGGCTTTGTTTTATTTTTATGTTGAGGTCAGCAGGGCTATGAATGTGCCAGAAATTCTCACAAGCAATGGAGCCAGTTTTCTGGCTAACAGGTGGGCACTACTGATGTGCGCCATGTCCTGAAATAACTGGATGCTCTTTTTTTCTATTCATTCTCTGATTTCTCTAGAAGTATTTGGGCAATGCAATGTTGGGATTGTGAGGGGAAGGGCTGACAAGGATTCAAGTGGAAGAACTGGAAATAATGGAATACAGTGTGACTCAGAGAAGAGACACAATAGATTTGATAGCTGGCTGTCAACCAAGTGTATACATTTTTAAGGTCTTTTCTTGAAAGAGGTTTGTGTGTGTGTGTGTGTGTGTGTGTGTGTGTGTGTATTTGCTCTGCACCCTAAACATATTTGCATACAATGCACCCACGTAAAATATGGATGTTCAAAATGGATAGTCTGGCTATTTTAGTACTAGAATAATTTTTATGTCTACTATATTCAAATATATACTAGTGACAATGATATATTTGGACTGGGCTCCTACACTCTATTTAGATGTCATATACATTCTTAATAATAGCCTGAAACAATGAAATCCTACTTTAAAAAAAAAAGCTTGGCATTACAACTTTGTTTCATTGCGATCTGTTTTACTTTTCCCACCTCTTTCTCTTTTTTTCTATCCCTCTAATCCAACGCTTTAGTTTTAGAGCCAGATTCTCTGCAGCTAGAGAATTACTCAGGTCTCCTGGTAATCTATTCAATTTAGGAAGCAGCAGCAACTTTTTAATACATTCAAGTAGCAGCAAAGGTAAGAATGATTGGTATGGATGATAGCATATGGCAATTTGAGCATTTTTGAGGACAGCACATTTAACCACTCTCACCTAAAAACCTCCGCAGAACCAAGGTTCTGCTGCAAGAACATTATCTGAAAGTAGATAGGAGTAGGCCCCAATTTAAAGTCCATCTCTGATGAAAGGGAATTAACAACTACATAATCCAGGGTTAGGCTCAAATGCGAGCTCTGCTCTTCATCAGCAAGTTGTTTCACAAAGAGACTGGAGGTACCATTTAAAAAAAAGAAATGTTCTGATTGCCCACAATCTGTTTCTCCTTCCCAAAACAAATGTTTAACCACAGCTACTAAGGAGAAGAAGGGGGAGGGGAAGGCTAATTGGAAAAATCACCTTGTCTCCGCCTCTACCCCCAGGTGCGGACAAGCAGGAAACAAGCCCAAAAGGCAGGCTGTGGACGAGGAGAGGCCATGGCATATCCACCAACCAGATAATCGTCGCTGGAATACTGGGGAGGTGTCTGAATGTAGGTATGTGCATTGAAGACTTCTGTGTGCGTTTGCATATAACACACCTGCCACCCCATCAGTCCCTTGAAAGCACTACTTGGCGTCCCTGACACACGTGCACACGTGCACCGGGCCACTCAGAGCTGGTGGCCCTCCAGCAGGAAGTCCTCCTTATTCTCTTGGACTTTTAAAACATCCTCCAAAGTGACTTGAAACTGCCTCCTGCTCTCTAGTCGCAGTGTTCCCGAATGGAAACCTTCCTCCCTCCGCTCACCCAGCACAGAAAGCCTTTGTGCTCCCCGGCCCTCTGAAATAACTCCCAATTCCTCTCTGCTGGGTTTAGTTCTGGTTTCCCACCAAGACCTAAGCCAAGTTCCACCTACACTTGCTGCTGTCTACATCCCCAATATTTGCTTTTTCCCAAACTTCTGCAGAACATGTAGTTACGCCCTTTCTCTGGCATTGGACCACCTGATCCATGTACTGCTTTCTCTCTCTTTATGCGTATGTCCTGTATCCTCAGTGTAAGTGTTTATTTCTGGAAAGGCAGGACCTGCCACATGTTTGTATACCAGATTCCAGGGCAGGGAGATGGGTGTGTAATGAGCTGCGGTGGTGAAGGGAGGTGACAAAGGACAGAGGTAAAGAACACAGGCCCTGGAGCCCCGCTACCTGAGTTTGAGTGCCCGCTCAGCCAATACTAGCTGGGTGCTCCTGGCAAGTTTTTTTGTCGCTTTTTAAAAGAAACTTTCTGTGCCTTAATTTTCACATCTCTAAAATAGGAATAGTAACTCTATCCATCCCCTTGAGTTGTAAAGTTTAAATGAGCCAATAAATTTTAAAAGGCTTAGAATAGTCTAATACATATAAAACACTCAAAAGTCATAACCCAGTTACTGCTGTATCCGAAGTAATATTCCATCTCAATTTTCTCAATAATGCTATCAAATACCATTATCACCATTCTAAAAACAGGAACCCTGTGGCCCTGAGAGGTGATGAATATTACTGGCAAGAGAATAAAACGTATTCAATTAACAGAAAAGAGTAAACTACAAAATTTATAATTTTTTTTAAATCATTTTATTCTCCTTGAAATTATTTTGGAGAAGTTACCAAAAAGCTCTGTTAAACTTGGCAGGCTAGCCTTCTTGGAATCTCTTCATCTTCTAGGAAACCATCAAGCCTTGTTCTTGTCGCTGCCAAAATCCCTTGGCTGCCCCCGCTTCATTGGTGCATCTGTAGCACTTAGCGCTGTGCTGGGATGTAGTAGATGATTGATAAATCCTTGGTTAAATTAAATGTTGTCACCCTGCTGATACAGTAAGTGTACTTTTCCCACCTGGCCCACCACTGAATGACAGGGTAGCTTTAGAAATCCTATGTAGACTCAAGAAACTACTTCTAGGTAAAGTACTGCCAGGAGAGGGGCTTGGGAGAACTAACATTTTTGAATGCTTATCTTATTCTAGGTTTGGGGTGTGTTTTTGTGTGTGTTTTTTACTTTGCAAACATTATTTCATTTAATCTGCAAAATACCCTATGAAGTGGGTATTTTTACCCCCATTTACCAACAAAAAAAGCTAAAATTCAAATAGTTTGACCAACATATTTTTTAAAAATCACACAACTAGTGGGAAAGAATTTCCAATGTAAGTCTAATCCAAGGACCAAGAAAGGATGAAGCAGTAATGGGGTAAAGTGAGGCTCACGTTCAGAGCCATGAGGCAGGTCCCCTTGACACTAGCTTCAGGTGACTCATGCACACGGTATAACCTCCTCGTCTCACATGATGTTATTATGAGTATGGAAATATTTCATTTGTAAATGGCTTTGAAATTATCACTGATGCTATAGACATAAGCTATAATTATGGGTCTGGTAAATATGGACACTGAAACAGTTACAGAGTCCCCCACAGGTCTGAATTCCCTAGCAGGTGATGGGAGGAAGGTGGAAGCGATGAAAGGAAGTGAAAACCAAAGACAAAGAGACGCCATGCCTGTGGAGGAATTCTAGAAAAGTGCTGATCCAAGGCTGTTCAGTTATCAGTTACCCTTATAATATATTACATTATGTTTTAACATGTAGCTATAATGGTCACAATCACTAAATCAAGGACTGGATATATAGGGCAATACAGTAGAAATCAGGACTGTTGCATATGGAGCTATATATCTTGCACAAGAGATGGTTGTGTGGCAAGCTACTCATTTGAAGGATTAAGAGTAATATTATCCTAAAATATTTGGTTCTAAAACTACATGTGTACCTCCCAGAGTACCTGAAACCCCTACACGCCTCAGTGGGATCCAGGCTGCTGCTGCTTGAAACAATCTCTTCAAAAGTTTTTCAGAGGAATTAATGGCACTTTAGTTGTTGCTGGTGTCTTGTTTTGACCTTGTAAATGTTGATGGGAAGTAGACCTATTTGATGAGTTAAAAAACTATGGCACACATTTAGTTAAAAACTAACTAAGCACGTGTTTCACTTACTATGATAGTAAAACGGCTCAGTGTTATAGAACTGTAAGGTGTTTTCCATTTCTCAGCATTTAGTTGCATTTCTACTGAGTTTAGATAATAATTAATCTCAGCATATGACCTTATGCATGTATTTAGGTTTATGAAAGTTATTTAATCTAAGAATATACCTATATTCTTTTCTTTTCCTTTGTATACTTGGTAAGTTTTAGAAACTAATTTTTCTAGATTTTTTTAAATTGTATTTTAGCTTGACTGAGAACAGACTTCCATATTCAAGAAGTCAAAGGGAAATTAAGAAACTGCTTTCATAAGTGTTTTTTGTCAAAGCTTGCCTAGGGAGGCCTCTACTTCCAAAGTCTACTGCTGAGATGGAGAATCTATGATCGATTGCTCAATTGCACCTGACCAATTTTAACTGTCACGTATTTTGAAAGATATAGACTATGACAATAACACATTTAACCTATTCTAATAGCCTCTTTAATATTTGAAGCTCATCATTATTGTTAATTATTAAGTACCTCGATGGTAGAATGGGTTATAAGGATAATGATTGGTGTGATACAGCAGCAAATGGCTAATTTAAGAAATACTTTTAAAGTGTATTCCTAAGCTATTAGGGTATCTTATAAACTTTTTTTTTTAAATATATCTTTATTGATTTCAGAGAGAGGAAAGGAGAGGGAGAGAGAGAGACAGAAACATCAATGATGAGAGAGTCATTGATCGGCCGCCTCCTGCTGGCCCCCAAATGGGGATGGAGCCCGCAACCTGGGCATGTGCCCTGACTGGGAATCGAACCCTGATCGCCTGGATCCTAGGTCGATGCTCAACCACTGAGCCACGCCCGGCCGGGCAAAACTTTAAGTCACTATGCAAATATTTATAAGACTAATTTTATAATAACAAATTATGTTTTTCTGCAAAGTAGTGAAATATAACAGAAAAATTTTACTACTTCTATTACTTAAAAAGTATTTGTGAACATGGGTTCTTCAATATGTAGCAGGATGATACCTGTCTGGGGGAAGACTCATAAGAATTAGAATGTCTGCTATTCATAGAGTTCCTGCTCTATGCTAGACCCTTTAAAATAGATCATTGTTATTCCTCAGAGTGTCCCTGCACAGAGATTTTGTTTTCCTCATATGTCCTTCTGTACAATTAGGGCTCAGATAGGTTAAAAAATATTTCAGTAAACCAGTAAAATGGCAGTGGCACAATTCAAGCCCACATCTTGGAGACTCCTAGGCTCTGTTTTTGACCATCAGGGAAGCCAGTTGCCTCCACAAAGGATGGGTGGTAAAAAGTGAAATAAAAAAAAAATTTTAATCCCCAAACAAAAACAATAATAATAGCTACAATTTATTAATGTGCCATGTACTGGGCTAGTTATCCTAAGGACTTTAAATTCTTTATCCTAATATACAGCTCAGAAGAGGTTTCTTCACCTCAGGTTTTTCAAATGGATTGAATATTAATATTCCCGTTTGCCCTGTGAGAAAGCTAAGGTTGAAAGGCATTGAATTGCTGACATAGATGGCACAGCTGATAAGTAGCAGAACTGAGTTTCTACCTCAGGTCTTGTCGAGTTCCAAAGTCCATGTCCTTTCTAAGAATATTAAAATCTAAAATATATGTGTGATTTATAAAATAAAGACTCTGGACTGCTGCATACTTATCTTTTCTCTGAATTTACTCTTAAAATGATTTCAGTTTTCTGTAGAAATTATCGAACTTTCTGTTAGTAAGGAACTTTCAGAAAATTAGAACTAATTCAATGAATGTGCACCAGTTTGTGCTTAATCTAATAGTGCTCGAGTTTACAACGAAGTCAGATTTTAACATTATAACTCTCATGCGCTCAGCTTATACTTTATGATCTAGAATTTTACTAAGAACTTAAAAGTTGAAACAGATTTATAAAACCCCGGAAAACCGCCTCACATACATAAATTGTTGTTCTGAATACCGCAAGTTACAAACACAACTGAATAGCTTTCATCCTAATCTCACAAGGAGCCTGGAGCGGCGTTTTGCATTCATTCATTAAACAAGCGTCCCTGATTGCCAGCTATTTTCATAACTGAGCTAGGGAGATTGGCAGAGAGTAAGAAAGCAACCCCGACCTCAAACAGCTTTGTAAATTAATTAGGGGGGAAAGACATGCAAACCATTAAGCAACAAAAAGTGAAGTAACATGGCGACAGTGAAATAAATCGTGTTTAATGAAAATTTTTTTAAAAGCCTGCTTACAGTTTCGTGGCTGGAGGTGCTGACTGTGGGTTAAAGTAGTGAAAGAAGCCTCAGCAAAAGGCCACTGACTGGGCGGAGAGGACGGGCTTCCCCGGTGGAGGCGGCGGGCAGCAGGTGCATTTGTTACCGGGAGGGCTTGTGCGGGGAGCTGGGAAAGACAAGACTGGGAAAGGAGGTGAGGCCAGGGGGCCGAAGGCTCTGATTCCAGCTGAAGACTGGCCTTTGGCCTCCAGGTGATGGGGAGGCATTGAAAAATTTTGAGCAGGGGAATGACATAATTAAAACAGTGCTTTAAAAAAGATAAATTTGACAGGACTGGGCAAAATGAATTTGTGGAAAGAGTGCAGGAGCAAAGAAACTACTGCAGTAATTCAGTTCTAAGGTGATAAGGTTCTGGACAGAAGTGACAGTGGGACTAGAAGGAAGAAAATAAATGCAAGGGGTAGTGCAAAGGAAGAAAGAAGGAAGGTTATGACTAGATATGGGAGAGAAAGACACAAAATAAATTAACTTTAAATTCTGTTTGGGAACTTTTATAGTTTATTAATTTTGTAGAGTTCATTGGACATCATATATAATATCCCTGCCACTGGATTCAAGGAAGATCTTGCTTTTATTCAATGTGGCATTTCTTTTAGCTAAATTTACAGTGAAGTCCTGCTTTCTAAGAGATAATAAATACTTTTACAAAAATGCCTGACAAAATATCTATAGCTTTATGTTGTAATAATAATAACTGCAGTTTTAGGATGGCAGAATACTCAGATGAGTAATGAAAATTCAGCTAAACAATGATGTCTAATTTGTTTCCAAAATTCCAATTTATTGGTTTAATTGTTTTTATATTTTCTACCAAACTGACTTTTAAAATTGTTCATTGATTGTCTACAGTAGATCATTTTCACAAATATGTTGATATGATTCTCTAGTAGTTTGGGGTTTCTTTGGTGCTTCCTCCCAGGATAAATTCCATTGTCTTCAAAATGTCCTTGTATAATTATTTTACTTTACAGGTGGGAAAACTGAGCCATAAAGAAAGTGAATTAATGATGTATTCAAGGTAGTGTGAAGAATCTATCTTTCCTTTAGGTCCAGCGGACTTCACTGATAAAATAAGACTAGAAAGAAAGAAATACTATTTTTGATTGTTTAGGTTTAGTGAAAATACCCAGTGCCAGGCAAATGCAACCTTGTTCTCTAGCGCACGCACACACACACACACACTCCACTGCATTACTGTGATATATGTATCAGTTACTTCAAAAAGCAAGTGTCATTTTAATATTACTTAGACACTGTTTTTAATGCATCAAGTAAAACATATTGTGGCTTCTAATATTAATTCCTTCTCCACTTAGCATTGTTAAAAATATTTATGATCTGGTATAGAGCAAAAATATCGTTATCCATTTCCCCCCGCTTTGATGAAAAGCATTCTTCAGCTGTTTTCTAGGGACAAAAGTTGTCAAAGTTTGATGGTAATTTATGTTGTCAGTCCATTAAGTTGATTTTATGGCAGCCAACACAACTATTGTCTATTTATGAGAAACTGAGGATCACTCTAGGTCCCCACGAAGGCCGTTTGATATCTGCCCTCTCATTTGGCTGACCTTGAGGGGAGTTGAGTTTGGTAATTTATGGCAAACACCATCTACAAGACCTATTTGCAAGATTCTCTGTCATTTAGCGCTAAATGATCATTGCTGAGTCCAGAGACAATCTGAGCTTCTGACAGAGCAATCCCATAAAAAATATTGCCTACCCACCCAGGTGTCCTTTCCAATTATCTGAAGTAGGAATTAATACTTTTAAAAGCTGCTAGTTTTTGAAAGGTTATTACAATTTATTCCAGCGGTTTCTTTTGCACATTATGATGAATTAGTTTATTACGCCATTATTTTCCATGTCAGCTTTTTAGAAGATTGAACCATAATGTTGAAACATTAGTGTGAATGGCAAACACACTATTTTACAGCTGAGTAATATATTTCTTTGAGAAAAATGTGCTCAGTTTTTAATAACAGGTAATTTTATGTTTATGTTCCTTAATGCTGTTGTCAGGTATTATTTATTTCTGTTTGGTAAGAACTGGAGAATTTCCTTTTAAAATGTTAATGGTGGTCTAGACAGATTTTAGAGTCATAGTAAGAATATATTACTTAAAAGTAGAAAATATAAATTGTAAATGTTTTTCCTGAAAGCTAATATTTTGTAAGGTTTCCTTGACACCAATTTAATACATGATTACTTCCAAGGAGAGTTACGCTCTTGTCTCAATTTTTTCTCTAAATGTAGTGGCCCAGGTGGGGTAGGGTTGTTCATTTTTCTAAGGTTTTAATGACTTTCAAGTTTTTACTTAATAAATCTTCTTGATCTTAAATGATTTGTTGCTTCATAAATCATTTAGTGATATTCTATCATTTATAGATATTTCATAACTAATATTAATTAGCACTTTGATGGAGATTTATTTTTTCAGTCATTGTTCTTTACTATATGTCTATCCAAATAGTAAAGGAGTATAGGTAACTTCCGATTTACCAAGTATTAAAAAATACCTCCATGTGAAAAACATTAATTAGAAGTACTTACTCTAAAGAGTATTCAGTGTATTATATTTTTATTCAGATAGCAAATATTTTTGAATGCGTAACACATGCCAGGTACTATAAAACTGTGCGCAGTTGGAACATAGCCAGAGCAACAGTTTAGAAATCCAATCTTTTTATTTCTGTTACAATTATTTGTACCAATACAGTTTTTAAAAAATATCATTCCACAAAATCCTGAATCTTGAGTAAGTGAAGCATGTAAGCGAACACTCTGAAGGTTTTACATTTGCTACCTCCAATCCAACAAATGCTTGCCAAAGGAAATACTGTTTTTGTTTTCTCATCAAACACACTTGTTTCTTTAGTAAACGTTTTCAATACTGAAGTTTTTATTTTTGTTGATGTGACTGAAACAAATGTTAGTTTTAGCAGAATTAAGATTTGCAGCATTCCATGCATTTTTCCATTATGTCAGAGAATTTTTTGATAATGTATGAGGCTGATAATGAGAATGCTGAAGTTTCTTCTTTCGGGGGAAGCACAACAGACATACAGAAAAATGCACACACAGTAAGTATACAGCTCAACGGACTGTCACAGAGTAACCAGCACTCAAATCAAGAGACAGAAATCACCAACATTCCAACAAACCCCCCTCCCCTTCCAGTTAATCATGCCCCACCTTCTGCCCTTAGTAACCCTTCTTCTGATTTATGACATCATAGGTTATGTTAGGCTGTTTCCCAAGACTTATAAGGTCATGATACAATTATTACTTCTTTTGCTCAGCATAATGTCTTTGAGATTCGTCCACATGGTTGGATTCTGTTGTACTTTGTTGTCATCGATGTGGTATATTCCATTGTTTAATGCACCATATTTTATTTGCCCAGTCTATTGATGATCACTGGATTGATTTCAGTTTGGGCTATAGCAAAAAAAAATTTTTTATGAGCATTATATATAGAGAGAGGGTAGGGCAAAAGTGGGTTTACAGTTGTGAGTACACGAAACAGTTTATTCATTTATTATTTATTAATTAGTATATTATTTTCCATATGAACAGCTGTAAACCTACTTTTTCCCACCCTGTGTATCATAAATATATATACACAGTATTGTACTATATATATATACACAATAAAAGCATATCTGTTGGAATATTCCCGGGCGTGGAATAGCTGGGTCTCAGGATAGGTGCGGTGTAGCTTTTGCAGATACTGCCAAAGCGTTTTCCTCAGTCCTGGTACGTTCGTATACTTATTAGTTATTTTCCTTTGGACCTCAAGCTAAAAAATAATTAGGGAGAACGGGAGTAAATAATTTCCAGGCTCATTTCCGGCCCAGAATTCTGTAATTCGGTACTTGTTTACAATGGAAAGCACTGGCACCGGTTTCGACAAAAGGCAGGTAATGAGAATCTGCGGCTTGCTTCCCACTCTGCTTCTCTGTTTGCGTTTGCGTGTGGATGTGGCTGTTAATGAACCTGCACGTTCGCAGTATTTGCTAAATAATGAAATGGCAGTATCTGATGTAGAAGAGCTGGAAAGTTCTCTGGTTTCCCCTATCGTGTTCCATGAAATACAGAACGTCTTTTCCAGGCTGGTGGTAATAACTAGACAGATGCAAAACAGGCCCTCTCCTCAGCGTCGCTGGTTATTGTCACTGGAGCGGAGCCCGAATGCATGTACACATCCTTCGGGGCATTTTACACAAAACAACTATTCAATACTTTTTTGTTGAACACGTTTATCCATTTTGCTGAATGATTTGGAGGGGACGGAGCTGTGGAGGTTGCATAGAACCCTGGCTCTGCCAAGGGACTTGGGCCCAATTATTCGTCCCCCTCCGCCTGCCTTTCCTCCTGTGTATGTGGGGAAACAGCCCCCGCTTCACGATCGCTGAGAACAAAGTGACGTCCAGACGTGAAGCACTTCCCACGGGGCCTGCGTGTGGCGCTAAGTGAGTGCCGGGCGGTACTGCTCTTGTCTTTTTAATTTTAAGATGGTATTTTTACAACATCTGTCTAAAGATAGTAACGATACTGCTGCTCATACTTCATGGAGAGACAGATATGCTATAAAGCCTGTTAGAAACTGACAGCTAGGTTTTATTCTTCCTTTTATTAATTTTTCCACAAATATTGATGGAGCAGACTACGGGCAGTGCGCTGCACAAGACGTGAGTGAATATTCCATCACAGAGAGTTTCAACACTGCCCTGGGCACACGCAGCCCACGCGGCTTGCAAGTCCTCTGGCAATTAACGTGCAGTGTGAGTAGGCATGAAGGGGAGGGCGAGGCACTCCAGGAAAAATTCCTGGAGGAAGTGGCAGCTCAACAACTGACAGCTGACAGATGTGCAGGACTCAGCCAGGTAAGGGAGGGAGGGGAAAGGAATGTTCAGGGACAAGAGCATGCCAGGCAGAGGAAATAGCACTAGAGGCCTGGAACATTTTCAGAAAAATTGAAGCTTAGAAAGCAATGTATGGGGAAAAGAAAAGAAAACGTGCCAGGAAGAAAGAGGTAAGGCTACAAAGGCAAGCAGGGACCATTCCATGAAGGCTTATGGGCTGGACTCTGAACTTTATCCCGGGGGTAATGAGAAGCTATTAAATTTTTTTTTAATTAGAGTATTTGATCAGATGTGTGTCTTAGACCATTCTTGGAGCAGAGTGGGACTTGGACTGCGTGGGAACAGGAAGGGAGGAAGACAGTAAGTAGAGCAGAAGGTCACAGCAGTCTGAGTTCAGGCCTCAGCGGTGGGAACAGAGAAAAGAAGACGGATGGAAAGTGTCTCCCTTGGGAATCCAGGATGGTACCCATGGTCCTACCTGGGACAGAGGATGGGCAGTGATGGGAATCGCTAAAGGAAAGAACACAGATGGCGGAGGTGGGGGTAGAAGACAAATGCATGGCCCTGGGGCAAGCTCAGACCGAAGCGCCTGAGTTATCTAAGGGCAGTAGATCAGCGAGTGTTGGATCAACAGCTTTGAGTTCAGGGGGGAAATCTTAGATGAAGATGCCAACACAGGAACTGCAGCGCCCACGGACACAGGACAGGGTGCCTAGCAGAGTGTGGCGTGAGGAGAGCAGCCGAGAAGGGAAAACTGCGAAAAGGCCATGTGTAAAATATAGGTGGAAGACGAGGAACCTGAAGGAGAAGCCAGAGGTGGCAGGAAAATGTGAAGAGTGTGGTTGTCATGACCAACGGAATGAAATGTTTCTAGAAGGGAATGAATGGTCAGTAGCGACAGCTGCTGCCAAGGTGTGAAACAACCTGGGTATTGAGAAGCGCAACCACCGGCTTTGGCAACAAGGAAATCCGTGGACACTTTGCTAAGAAGAGGCTGGCTTTGAGCAGGTCAAGGAACAAATAATAAATAAAAACACAACTACGAGTTCATGGGTTTCCAGGCAAATGTGATTACTAAGTAACACATTACATAACTATATTTAAGATAATCACTCTAAGATCTGTTAAATACATCCTTTAAAATTTAAATCCAACTACAAAATACATATCACTTTTGATCATATGTGTGTGTTTTTTATAGGTTTTCATCGCTGGCTTGACATTTACCTCTGAATCATAAAAATATTCTATAGAAGAATGTAAGTTTTATGCTCTAATCCAATTGTTAGAAACTTGCCTCTTGATGAAACTTAGCTGAGAATTCTGAAGAAACAAGAGTGGGGTGAGGGAAGAGGCTTCCTGTGGAGATGTGTTGTTGTTGTTAATGTTGAAAAGACTAGAAAGTGGAAGCACAGCACACAGGAGTTCCGAATGACAGGAGGTTCACGTTCTGCATGTACATATATGCAGAGTCCAACAGAGACAGAATAAACTCCCGGAGGGAAAGTCGGTGATTCATTACTGTGAGTTAAAAGGGGACATGTTATAAATCATAAGCAGGACAAGCAAGTTCTGTTTGCCCTGCTCTGTTCCACTGTTGAAAATTAATTTTCCTCGGGATTTTTTCCTGGTGGCTGTTATTTACAGTACGGTCCACCCAGAGCAGCTCGTTCCTTCCCACAGGCAGTTCCTGCCGGCGCACCGGGGTAAACAGCAAATTAGTTTAGGGGGTTGGAACACTACGCGAAAGCGCTGCTTCCAAATCCAATCTATAAATGCAACGTGTGTTTACCCTCGCATTTCACACCAGGCCCAAGCTCAGTTTAGGTATAATGACATTTGTGTTTGAAAGAGATGTGAAAGAAATCACGTTTGGGGAATTTTTCTTTGAAAAATATGCAAGGTCACTTAGGCATACGATATAATGGGTCATTTCATGGACACAACATCTCACAGTGGCTTTTTGACTTTGAGGGTAGAGCTAAGGAGCTGGTTGTTTTGCAGAGCAGTTGGCATGGGCTGTGGCAGAGCCGGGCAGGACACCCCACACCCCTGTCTTCCACCTCCCGAGTCAGTGCCCCACTCTGGGGACTAAGGACAGGGACCAGACACTGGACTGAGGGCTTCCATACACTCTGTCCTCATTTAATCTCCAGCAGAGCCATGAGGTCAACACTATGGTTATATCCATTTTACAGACAGTCGGAACCTGAGAAATTAAGTAATGTGCCCAAGTACACAAATAATAAGGAACAAGATCTGGATTTAAACACATTTTCCCACAGTGACCGAATAGAACCAGAGTAGTGTGTGTGTGTGTGTTTGTTTGGTGTAGCGTGTTTTTTTTTTGGGGGGGGGAGCTTGTTTTTCCCCAAGTTTTGAATCAAGTCCACTGGCTTGATTAAATAAAGACAAAATTTTTTTATCGTCCTGTTCTACCACAGGCTTCACTTTACCACCCATTTTTGTTCCTTCCTCCCTGATATGTATTTATATCCTTTTATTTATATCTCTTCAGCCCACTTAAAACAGGGGGCAAGGATGAAGACAGAGATACTTTATTAAATCACAAGACAGGATAGTCATTATCAAAATTTAGTATCGTAATAAAATAAGACATATAATAGAGTCAAACTATATTAGTGTTAAGCATGAGAAATATTATTCCACATAATAATCAGCATAAACCTGTTCAACAAATAACTGTTTGAGCACCTCCTGCTCACTAGGGGCTCTCATGGACTGGGCCAGCGTCTGTAGGCAATGCCTGGAGCTGGCACTGCGGGTGAGGCGGGGTGGGGAGTGAGAGGCAGACAGTAAACACAGGTGACAAGGACAGGGTGGGGGAGAAGGCAGCAGGTACAGGAGGAGTGCCGGCGGTGGGGGGTGGGAGAGAGGGGTTGTGTTCTTACGGAAAGCAGTTAAGGAAGACTTTTCAGGCGAGATGAGGTTTTGTTGTTGTTGTTTAAATATATCTTTATTGATCTCAGAGAGAGGAAGGGAAAGGGAGAGAGAAACATCAATGATGAGAGAGTCATTGATCGGCTGCCTCCTGCACGCCCCGACTGGGGATCGAGCCGGCAGCCCGGGCATGTGCCCTGACCGGGAATCGAACCCTGATCTCCTGAGTCCTAGGTCGATGCTCAACCGCTGAGCCACGCCCGGCCGAGATGAATTTTACAGAGGCCACAGGGAGCAAACCCTGCCCACATCTGGGTGAAGGGCATCTCAGGAAAAGTAAGCCTGAGGAGCAAATGCCTAAGGCAGGAACTTGGTGAGTGCTCGTGTGTGCCTACTCTGCCTTCCCCCAAGCAAGGACGGTGGTGTGGCCCGAGGAGGAAGCCGGGGGACGGGGGAATTGGCAGCTACTGACTCAGGCAGGGTGAGCCCATCTTGGTGGGCCCGCTAAGCCCCTGAGTCAAATATAAAATATAGAAAGCAAGTCACATTTACAGTTAATGTTGTTTTAATACAGCCAATGTAAGTTTTACCAGTTTGTTCCTTTTTTGGGTTTCTTTTTAGTTATAAATACTGCCACTTGGACGATTTGTCCTGAAACCAAGAAGAGCAGGATCAGGAAATAAGCAAGCTGCCACTTCCCCCTGCTCCCTGGGGCAGGCGGCATAACCGGTCACAGGTTCCTCTAGTCATAGTGCAAAAGGTCAGGGCTGGTCAGCCAACGAAGCACTCCAGACATAGCCTTTAATATGCAGATCTTTCTATCTCTGCCTCAGTCCCACCCCCAAGCATTAGTAGACTAAGGTCCAAGAGCCAGATCTCCAGAAGCTGGATATGCCCCTCTCCCCACTGAAAGCCCTCCTGACCCCTCGTGTACTCAGTCGCCTCGGGTCCCCAAGGTAATCCCTCCCCGTTCACTGTTGCCCACTTGAAGGGGCCTGAACAGCAAAGAGCTGAAAGCAAAATGATCTTGACCTTTCTGGGTCTTACCGTCCTTATGTGCAAAATGGGCCTGATCTTGCCCAGCCCACAGGACTGTTGTGAGTACTGAGGTATCGGCTATTAATAAAGTGATTATGGATGATCTTCATTGAGTCTCTAATACGATAGAAGAAAACAGGAGGAGAAAAGAGGGTCCCAGAAACTCGAAATACAAGAAACAGAGGTGAAAATGGCTTAAATTTTGTACTGGCCCTATAGTTTTACCATGCTGCTACTTCTATCCTATCTGGCTGAGCACAGAAGTGTTAACCAGAGTGAGATAAGACAGAATATCATAGTCCAGGCCCAAAGCTTGATCTCTCCGCCAGTACGGTGTGATGGTAGTCTGCCCAGTTGAGGACATGAATATGAAGAGGAGGGTCAGGCAACTCCTGCCATCAAGAGGGGGTAGAGTTTTTCAACAGATGGATGGGAAGGAAGAGTATATCATTGGAGATATAGAAAGAGACAACTTTTGGAAAATTAGGAAGTGTAACAGAATTCTAATGGGATATGTAAACATTCCAACCTAGTATCACTTAAAGGGGGACTGTTAAACAATATCAAGTTAGCTATACTGAAGCAGGGCAGACTCGGGGTCAGGGCCTGGCACTTCCCCACCAGCATGGGACATATAGGGGGATACATATCAGCTGTAAGAACTCTGAGAAAGTCTAGACTAGGAGACAGAGACCAGTATCTGAATGACACCAATCATGTTACTACTACCATAGACATTAGGCAATAAAGGGATGTTTCAATGGACAAGTTAAATAGAGCAACTGGGACTATTCAAGCAAATGCACAGGGCCTCAGTCTTTGGCTGGAGGTCACAGGCAAGACTTCAACTCCTTGTGGAGTCCAGAGGGACAAGAAGGGTTGGGGGAGACTAGCACTAACATGGGGCAAACTAAAGAGAGTGGAAATTATTAGACAGGTTCCCAGGTAGATTCAGTTAACACAACTGAGATCCAATAAATCAAGACAAGGCAGAAGCTTTAGAATCACAATTCAAAGCCCTTAGCAGCAAAGGCTGTTCCATAAGGCTGAGCTCCTCTGTCTCTCTCCTGGTTGAGATGGAAACTGACTGGTCAAGGAGCAGGCCACTCACTACTGCACCTGCATTTAGGAGGTTGGGTCACAGGAAGAAAGTGTGTCAAGGCAGAGAATTGAGCCAGTATTAACCCCTCTCCCCTGACAAACTCTCAGCAAAATCCACTGTAGCCTCTGGATTTCCTTGGGTTGCAAGATGAAATTCTGAGATGAGAAAAGTAAATCTGTAAGACTTGTTTGGGGGTTTCAAACTCTTGCTTCTTTCTAAAGTCCAGTTCATGCTTAGCTCATGTAGTTATGGAATTATTCATCATTATCCAAAATGTCACCCCTAACTGGGTATCACTGAAGAATGGTATCCTCAAAAGCTTAAAATTCTGAAGTTAAAAGTAGAGAAAATGCCAATGGGCTAGTAATAGTTGACGTAGTCTTTCTTACTAGTGTGTGCTGTGCAGATGTGGGCACTGAGTGAAACAATTGTGCACTTGCAGAAATATTTTTCTTTAAAAATAAGAAATTGCAGTATGCTGATATTGAGAATTGCACCTGAAATTTTCTTTTGAATAACCTAAGGAACATAAACTTGAACTTTCCAGCTTACACTTAACTCAGCCACAGAGAATGGGATATACAAGTAGAGCTGAGTGTGTTGAATTGGGAAAGAACAATCCTATAAACACTGGCACAAGAACTTATGTTTTTCTATTTTAATTCACAGTTTGTGAAGTGTTGATATAATTTTCTACATTTTACATAATTTGACTATAAGTGTCTTCTTTCAAAGGGGCTTTGTGTATATTGGAATTTATTGGGCAAATGTGTATCCGGTAGCAAATGGTTATTCATAGTTATTGGCTTCCAGAAAGAGGCTGTGCTGGTTCATTCAGGCAACTGGAATTCTGTCCACCAGGAAGCTAATCAACAGGATGGCTGGTTACATTTATGAGTATTTCTTTTAGAGGCATTTAGTTTCAATCCCACAGATGGTAGCTGCAGTCCATTAGTTTCTGAGCCAAGCTTTTCCATGTCCTATTGTACTTAGCAAGATTGCTGTTGCACCAACACAATTATTCCAAATTCAGTGAGACTTGGCGGGGCTAAAACAAAGCTATGTCATAACAATTTAATCCCAGCTCACCTTCCCCTTTACTGGGTAAACAATCAAACACCTGCTCAGTTCTGCACCACATAATGAGAACATCTGAGCAACAAAGACCAAAGAACACTGACATTTGATCTTAAAGCCAATACAGGAGAACCCCCCTTATAGGGAAGATTTTTATTACATGGTTTCAGATAACTATTCTTTGGGTCAAATCCTGCTGCCCACAATAAACAATACCAAGAAATTCCGACCGGACGTGGTTAATTTGTAAGGCCTATCCATCATCACCCTCATTTATAGGTGCTTCATTCTATCAGCATTAATCCTCATTCGAATGACATGGGAATGATCATTTAAGATTTACAGATGCCAGAGAATTGTTTTCTGTTTTTTATTCATGCTTTAAACAAGCAGTAAAACATTTGAGATGAAAGGATAGTAAGTATGTTTATCTTCTTAGTTACACTAGAATTCCCACTTTCAAGCACCAGCAACATAACTCTGTTTCAAAAATGTCCAAAACATAAGTTCTCTGGTATCATTTGCATCACACACCTTGAGTGTCCCTTCTGTGCGTGGTTTTTCTTCATGCTTATACTAAATAAATAAATAGGACCACAATGACAGAGCATTCTTTCAGAGTTTTATTGTAATTACTGAGTACATTTCCTACACTCAGGTATTACCTTCTCTTGGCCTTTTTTGTAACACTGTGCACTACAGAATGCGTATCCCCTTTCCTTCCCCACCATACCCAGATGCCTTGTGAACCTCCCTTTCTTCACAGATCCTCTCCTGAGTGAAAGTGAAATCGGGCTCCCTCATCAAGGTCTAACTGCAAGAGAGTCCCAGGTTCTCCCCTCTTGTATAATGTCTTATATATGCAGTAAATACTTATCACTTGAGGCACTTTGTCAAAGGGCAGCTGGGTCTCTACATGTCTGTGTGTGAGATTGCCTGTCTTAGAAAACTTTAAGAAGGCAAATACTGAACAGCAGTCATCCTGCACCGAGTGGGATCGGAGCCTGATGGGCTCCATGAAGTTTTTATGTTAATAGTTGTGTGGACACAGGCTCTGTGACATCTAGATCTGTGTGAATGCCGCAGTGTGTATGAATAAGAGCGCAGGTTGTAACAGACTCCACAGGACATCCAAAGCTGTTCACTGTATTGGAAGTGTTGTTACATTAATTCTATTTAGGTGACAATATGGAGAAGACTAGTTTTCAACAACAGTACTCACGGCAGCCAAGAAAAACATAATTAGCTATTCCTACTGCCTATAGAAAAGAAAATCCTGTATTTGAAAGTAGCACGAAGACAGAAGTCCCCGAGCATCCTCTTGGCATGAATAGCCTCACTCCTCACTTAGCTCACATGTTCCTCTAACCAGCAAAGGGGAAGCGGATTTTAAGCCTGTCTCTTCTTGATACTGGAGGGTACAGAATTACCAGGACTTGGAGTTACCAGGCGCTTTACCTCATTTGGGACTATGTTTGAGGCTTGCCCTTTTTCACATGTAATTTCAGGATAGAGATATGCCCCAGTGGCACGCTGCCACTGGGAACGCTCAAGAGCGTTTGCACTGCCTGCCAAAATCTTGTATTGAAATAGCAATAGCACTATATACCTAATCACTTCCTATTCTGCCATGCTCATGAAAAAAATTCCTATGAGAAACACAAATCTAGGGAAGGAGTGAGGCAATGATGATACACAGTGATCTCCCCCTGAACACGACATGCGCGTTGTTAACAATAACAGTCACTATTATTCCATCAGACATTTACGTACTGCTCATTATGTGCTGGGTATTATTTTATGCATTTTATGGGTATTAAGTTATTAACCTTTACAGCAGTCTTATGAACTAGCTACTATTATTATGGCAGCCTTAGAGATGAGGAACGAAGGCACAGACCACGAAAGCACTTTGCCCAAGGTCACACATATCTAGCAAAAAGCAACTACAAAAACTATGCTCCTTGTTGAAGGACCTGATGATGAGACAGATGTCATGAGTGAGTGGCCAGGACTTTGGAATTAATCAAGGGAGAAGAGAGAGCTCAGTAAACTCACCCGTATAACTTGCACTGTTTACATCACTGAACTACTCCTCATGGCCAACACCTACCACTTATCTCTCCTCCTCCAAAACATGAAAGCTTTTCTCTGTAAATATGTTTAGGTGGGGAATCTCTGATAACGAGGCAGGAGGCGATGAGTGAGGTGAGAGGAGGACTTTTACCTAAAGACAGTCCGAAGGAAGTGACACCACTCTGCGCAGCACTCGCCCCTTCCCTTCCTTGCTCCACGCATGGGTAACATAGAGGAAAGCCCTGATACAGAATTATCCCTTGCTTACACTAGACCAACTAAATCTGTTATTTTAGCCCCTCTTCTGAGACTTTGAAATAGTTATGTTATAGGTATTTTGTAACTACATATAGTTATAACTATATAGTTATACTATTACTATAGTATAACTATAAAAATTATATTTTGCTATTCTCAAAATACGCAGCCTGCTAACTGGTGCACCTAGATCTTTTTAATGCAGTGGGTTCCTTGTATAACTCACCCTGGCTGGGTGGCTCAGTTGGTTGAAGCGTCACCCCATACACTCCCAGGCTGCAGGTTCAGTTCCAGATCAGGGCACATACTTAGGTCGCGGGTTTGATCCATAGTTGGGGTGCATACAGGAAGCAACCAATCGATGTTTCTCTCTCACACTGAGATTTCTCACTCTCTCTCTCAAAATCAATTTTAAAAACACATCCTTTGGTGAGGATTGAAGAAAAAAAAAAACACAGTTGTATAACTCAAATCCTGTTTGCCTGACAGTTTCATTTCTGAAAGCTTTTTCTCTCTTTCTTACTGGTCTTCAACTGACATTGAATCTTAATGCTGTAACTTTAAGTTGACCTTCCCACTCACTGCCCCCCAGTGTTTTTCCTGGCTCATCATTTGTAGATCAGCGACAGGAGAGGGATATACTTCTGAAGAGTCTTATTCTGAAGCCTGCAGAGTAATTTCAAATAAATGCTTTTTTTTATTGAGGCCAAAAAAAAAAAAAAAAAAGAAATAGTCATATTATACAGAACACTTCTCTGTAACGGCATTTACTCTAATGTGATTTTACCTGTAAGGTCAAAAAGATTCTCATGCTTATCGGTGAAATAATTATTCATCCTGACAAACAGTTTTCGAAAGTGGCCGCATTTCAATTCTATTGGGCGACAGGTTTGCATCGCCCTGAGCACTCTCAGTTACCGCACCCTCCCCCTGACAGCCTGGCTCGTCTCCGACGACGTGTGCCTGCCACGTGACCACATTCCAAGTTTCCACAGAGAACGAAGTTTTAATGAAAAAAACAAAGACGCCTGATGGCATTTCTTTCTGAGGTTACTAATTTCTAATTCCTTCCCCTGGTTTGCCAATCCCAAACTTCAGATCTTTGAGCGAGGCCTTTTAAACCCTAATTACAGCTGCACTTCTGCAGGCAGCATGCTCCTCACCTCCCCTTCTGAGGGCGTCGCCCCTCAAATAACCGCACAGCGATGCTCCCGGCAAGAACGCTTAAGAAATAAGAAATGGTGGAGAAGGGAAGGCCGTGCTCGGCCTGAAACACGAAAGGGCAGGGCGTTATTTTGTAAGAGAGACAAGAAACCAAGAGATACCGTGACTATTACAGGCAACTGGTTAGGAGGAAATGAAGGGAAAAATAAGTGGGGTTAAAAATCACGCGGGGAAGTATTCGTTTTATTCCGATTACATGAGGGTAAGAAGCCAGCAGATAGCCTGGCAGTCATTAGCGTGGCAAGCTGCGTACAAAGGAACACAGGAACTGTCGTCTGAGACGGAGCGCCGAGGTGCTGAGGACGCTGGCGGTCCTACCTGACGGCTGCGGGCGGGAGCTAACGGGCAGGGAGGCAACCTGCCCTGCTCAGCCTCACCCTCCAACCCCCTGCTGCTCGTCGCATCCCAACCGAGTTTCATGCATTCAGTGTTGTACGTATTGTTAAAACGAAAATTAAAACTGTCATCCTCGGGTGGCTGGCGCACATTTATAATTTATCACTTTCCTTTAGAGTTACAAAGAACAACCAGGGAGATGCGGCTTCTCTCCCCTCTCGGGCTCTCGGCTGCGTAAAGCAGGCTTGGGCCTCGCAGGACAGATATACTGCGCTCAGTTAGCATATTTATTTCTCCCCTTATGCAACTTTTTCTTATCCCTGGTCTGCTTAGCTTTAAATATATTCAGAGGCTATAAATATTACATGGAGTTTTGAGATCTGAAAAACAACTTCTTCATCACTGATTTACTGATATGCTGCGGAACAAGTTTAGTATCTATATTTACATGATAAAAATTGCCTGTTAATACACTGGGCTGTTCTTAGCTATCCACGGTAGTGCTGTGATTGCATGTCGATCCTTGAGTGAAAAGGTGGGGGGAGGAAGCAATTCGGAATGGCCCCAGGGTTCTGCCCACTATCGCCCGGTAAAGGGAGGCTGGGCTGAGCGGGCAGGAAGAGCTGCGGGTCTCGGGGGCAACGCTATGAGTGCATTTTAATGAGGTGGTGCAGCCAGGTGCCCACTCCCTGTCCTTCTGATATTGGGATCATGTGTATCATGTACGTTCGAAATCCCATGTTGTCCCCATATGGATAAAAATAATAGCTCCCAGTTATTACTTGATTTGTTGCAGGCACTGTTGTTGACTCTCTTGTTTTTCCTTATAACTACCTTGTGGGTCTCTTTCTTCATTTTCTAGATGAGGAAATTGAAGCAGAGACATTACATGCTTGCTAAAAATCACACAACTAGCAAATGCAAAGAGCTGGCTTCCAAAGCTGTGTCTTCACCTCAGCCTAGCCTGCTTCCCATTTGGAAAATAGCAAACTTGCCCTTTTTCACAGAGGAGCCCTCGTGGCTGGTCCCGGGGCAGCCCTCCACGCTGCTCACTGTGCTCCTCTGTCCAAGCTGCTCTTCCACATGCCCTCGGAGCAGATCCGAATGTGGCACGAGTGCCCTGCGCTGGGGTCTCAGCCAAGGGAAAGGTGGAATAGACTCAGCCACGCCCGATGCCTTCTAAATCTTCATTTGTTCTACCAGTGAATCTTAGAACATTATGACAAGCAAGGTGGGGCAGGCCTTAGAGATTTTCCAATTCATCTCAAACATCTAATGCATCTCGAATTCCAGCCAGTCACATACCACCTTGATGACTTCAGCCAGACATACCCACCACTTTTACAATTATTTATTACATCATTTAAATAAACTCTTTTATAGTGCATTTTTTATAAAAAGAATTTTTACATTAGTATTATAAATGGAAAACCAGTATCACTTTCCATAAACTGAAATTAAGCATAAAAAGATACCATATGATTTCACTCCTATGTGGAATATAAAACTAAAACAAAACAAACCAAAACTCAGAGGCAGACACCAATTTGGTGGTTAGCAGAGGGGAAGGGGGTGGAGGGAGAATGCAGCAGGTGAAAGGGCCAGTTGTATGGTGATGGATGGAAACCAGACTTTCGGTGGTGAGTGCAATGTGGGATATACAGATATTGAAATTTTAATGTTGCACGCCTGAAACTCATGTTGTAAACCAAGATTAATTCAATAAATAAATAATAGAAATAAAATAAAATTACCTAAACAATAACAAAAATACAGACAAAACAAAGTAACACTCTTAAATTCTAATTTAATATTGCCCAAACTCTTAGAAATTGATAACCAGGTTTTCCTTGTGGTACATGTTAGAAATTGTTTGAGAGATATTAATGACATCATAGCATCAAATGGAGGCTTTTCTCCTTAAATAAGTAGGGGGATTAAAAAAGGAATTAGAAGGAAACAAATCCTTCCCCAGGAAGGATTTAATGCCACATCTGTGCATTGCTTACAGTCATCTTTAGCATAACTGGTAGTTTGTATTCATCATTTGGAAAACTGGTCTTTTCTATTCCCCTATGTCTTACCTAAAAAGAAACTAAGATCCAGAAAAATGAAATCATTTTTCAGGCTCCCACAGCTGGTACCTGGCATTTAGTAGATGTACAATGAATGAATAAATGAGCTATTTGGACATATTTGGGCTTGAGAATCAAATGTGGATTCTAATTCTGTCACTACCACTTACTGCCAGTATGAACTGCCAACCGAACACAGTTGGTCTCTTGACCCCCAGCAGTGTTCTTGCTAACGCTGCTTTCTGCCCCGTAAGTTCAAGATGACACACAACGGGTAGTTAAAAGAGCTGGATGCAGATTCTGCAATGGGTCAAAATTCTACAAGGCCAAATCCAGTGTGGAGTTGGGAATCAAGATATAGTAAATAAGAGTGCATGAATAATCCTTAGATGGATAGGAATCATACATTCTTCATTCTTAATTCAGCAGAATTCAATTCAATTCAACTTCAGTTTATTGAGCACCTTCTATACTTCCTCACATGAAGCAGATTGAAAGATAAATTCATGCGAGTCACCCAGATGTGGTCTACAGAAGCCTACTCTGCCTTCCTCATGCTTTGTTTCCCTTGCCACTGGGAAGAGTTTTAAATTCTGTGCTCTTCACGGGCTTCATCTCCTCACCACACTTGCCCAAGAGTGGCTGCCATTAAGCTGTTATGTTAATTCATCCACAGTGGCCTAGCTGTTCAACATCAAAGCCCAGGGATAGTTGTAAACTAAAAGCAGACTCAGTCACTGCAGCAAAGAGAAATAAGTGCCCCTGAAAGAAGAGTGGGGAGAAGATCCAGGCAACGGGGCACAGACGTGATGCCCCTGGCAGAGGGCACCCTGCACTGCCATCTTCGGTGCTATGCTCAGCCTGGCTCTGCATTCTAACCGGGGCATGAGGAAATGTTTCTATTCCTACTTTGCTTGTCAGCCAGAATCGCCTCATAGATGGATTAGGTTCAAAGGACTGTGAGGTATTTTCATTCAAAGGGGGTTAGGAGGAATGCTAAAAGAGATGTTAAAGTATTTATAAGATGTTCCTGAAATGGTTACCTGCTCATGCCAATCCAGTTTCTATCTCTGGCTTCTACTTATAAGTTTTACCTGACCTCTCCCAATGTCAAGATCTTCTGCCCTCCCCCAACACTCCATCATTTTAAGCAGCAACTACTCTAGCCTCAATTACAGACATGATCATATTAACCCAGATAGCTTTGCTTCCAATGTTGCTAAAACAGTACAAGTCACCTTTTTTGGAGAACAAAGGAAATCTAAAAAGTGAATTTATGAAAAGAGCAATTTTTGAAGTTCACTTCAATAGTTGAAGGCAGTATGACCCTCACTTTATGAAATCAGTGACTGTCCTATCCCCCCATTACTTAGACTCTGCTCTAAATTATAATAGACGCTCAATAAATACTTGTAAATGAGTGCCCGTGCTTTTGGACATATAATGGGTTTACAGATCAGATGTGGATGTTGACTCTGTTCCTGTCACTTACTATGGTGTGACTTTAGGCAAGGTATCCAGCTCTCTGAGCCTCCGTTTTCTCATCTGTAAAATGCTAGTGCTATTTTTTAACATTAGGGATAAAGTACGTAGGGCATCTAGCACAGTACCCGGCCCATAGGAGGAATTTAATAAATGGTAGCTAAGTGCCTCTCTGCTCGATGCTTATTGTTTGGGCACATTGAGGAAGTCTAAAAATACCTTTTCCCTCATAGATCCAACTATTCCAACTATCTTTTTAGTCATCAGTGCCACCAATAGGACATAGAGTTAGGTGCCAAAGGGGACATAAGCAGTGAGGAATGGGAAAAGTGGGAGAGATAAAACAGGAATAAAATAATTGAATAAAAAAGGCAGACAAAGAAGGGAAGTCCAGCGGAGGAAGAGTGACGCGCCAACAATGCCTCCCTCCTTCCAACAATACTTGCCTTGTTAGCACTTGGGACAGAGGTAATTACTCACCTGTCTCATTTCTCCTTTCCTAGAGCAGACTACAGAAGAGACAAACTTGAGGATTTTGAATGGTCACATGGAAAAAGTCTTATTTCCTACCACTGTTCGGTGTTTCACTCTTCTGTTTGACCAAATTACTATTTGTTACTATATCAATTTAGCAGATACTTGTGGAGCAATATTAAGTCTAAAACCCAGTAGTTGGCATGTCAGCAATGAGATACTAAGCATGTTTATTCTAGGGCGGCAGAGGACCTTGTCTGTGTGACATGCAGAGGTGTGTCTTCCTCATCACTTTAACAAAAGCATAGGTGGCTTTCTCATAAGCAATGGTAACTTCCTAGCATCCAAGAGTTAAATCCAGCATACTGTTACTTCTGTGCTCGGAAACTGTAAGTGGAATATGTGAGAAAAAAAGGAGAATTTGGAATTGTGTTCATTAAGGGAGAAAATATCTTTCCCAGATAACCTATTCAAGAAGAGATCATTCTCAGGCTCCTACTTCGGGTACTGCCATTATCCAGAAAGTCACTGAAGTGAGATCGTGATGATGCATTACGTTGTCATATCCGCATATCCATTTAGGAAAAAAATACTTCGGTAATAGTTCCTCCGCAGAATACATTACGTTCTCTGAATGAATAAAATTGAGAAGGCAAAATATTGAAGAATGATATGCTCTCCGAAAGTAATTCTTCATGGAAACACCAGGACTTTGGGCACTCCATAAGTATTATTTTTGTAACTATTATAATTAAAAGAACCAAAATGAGGCCAGAAAGACGGAGAGCCCAAGAGAGAGGAAAGTGCCCCCCGCCTCACTCCATGGAAATGTCCAGGGTGATTTTAAGTACTTGGATTACGCAAATGAAATGAGGAATTTTTACAGTGACCTCCTCTTGAACTAAACAAGGCTTTTAAATTGCCATAAATTCCTTGAATTGTATTCTCAAGTGAGCCAGTGCCAAAACCATACATAAAATAAGGGCAGCACATCACAGCGGCCAACAACCAAGCAAACAAACTGGCTTCTTCAGGAGAAGCTCAAGGAGTTCAAGTTAATGCCAGTTCAGTTCAATACAACAAGTAAGCGTGAATTGTTGTGCAAGAGATACCTGTCCTTAGAATTTTATTATCTAATGTGCCAGGCAGACAATCATAATCCAAGACATCGTTCATTCATTCAATCAATCAATATGCTTTTTCTCAGTTTTATTGAGGAGCACCTGCTCTGTGTCAGTCTCTGTTCTAGATGCTGGAAATAAAGCAAAGCACAAATCTCTGCCTTCATGGTATGGAAGTCTAATGTGATACGTTAGGATAATGAGGGATATGGGGAGAAACACATCAGAGGATGGGGGTACAATATGGGGCTCTAGTGACACGTAGGTGTGCAGGGGTCTTCACCGAGAAGGTGGCATTTCAATGAAGACATGAAGGAGACCGTTGGGATGCCTGGGGAAGGTCACTCCAGCAGGGGGAGAGCAAGGTCCAAGCGAAGAGCGTGAGAGGACGGCGGCTGCCCAGCGCGGCCTGAGCGAGGGCCCGAGGGGGAAGGCGAGAGCAGGCCGGCCTGGCCGCACCCGCCCCGCCCCTCCGCTCGGCCCGGGGCTGACTGGTGCCTGTGGCCTCGCGGGCGGCACCCTGCTGCTCCTTCTGCTCCCAGCACGCTCGCCGTTTCTTGGTTGCTCCCTGCCTGAGTGCCGTGGTCATCCATTCCTGCCCCTGACTCTACGGCGCCATCCCTCCCCCCGGATCACCCATCTCTCATCACCTGGCTTAACTTCCCTGCCACCGAAAAATAAAGAAATCAGATGAATGCTAGGTTTTCTCTCAGGTGAGCACCCGAGTCCCACTCTAACGTGGACGCCGTGGCAGCTGTGAATGCGGGAGGCACAGCCGGTGCGCAGGGGGTGTTGCGGCCGCTCTGTAGGCAGGGCAGGTGTGAACGGCAGCCACGGCGGCCCTCCAGCTCCGCGGGGCTCCAGGAAAGAGCGCGTGGTGCTCTCTGCCTTCACCTCTTGGCCAGTTTAGGTTTTCATATCTCTCACACCCCTCCAGTCCTACTTCCCCAATTTAGCAGCCGCTGGTACCGAAAACCAGTATGTCACCAAGTTCACACACGGACGTGACCCCCTCCCCAGGGGCGTCCTGTGCTTCTTCACCTGTGCAGACTGGATGGTTCACCTGGACGGTAAGCACCGCTGTCAGAGTGCTAATCTATGACAGTAATGTGAGCTGAAGGGACCTGAACACATGCAAAAATTCAGGATGCTGCAGGAAAAGAAAGACTGACAGAGGCCAGAGAGAAAGGGGAACGGATCCAGAGCATATTAGGGAGACCTACCCAGACCCCTGCCAGGCCCTGCCTAGAAGCTGTGGTTTTCAACAGCCTGGCTGCACATTACAAGCACTGGAGGAGCTTTCAAAAACCAGTGCTCAGTCCTCATTAACTGAGAATCTGAGGCAAGGCCCAGGCAGGTATTTCCTTAATGACTCCACAGTGCACTGGGGCTGAGAACCATGGAGCCAGAATTGGAGCTGCAGCAAAGGCCTTCTCTCTGCAGATTCTGCCTTCCAGGCAGCTGCATGCAAAAGACTAATTGCCTGTCTGGGACAGACTCCCTTCTGGGCCCCTCTCCAACTCCCAGGTCTCCCAAAGTGGGCTCTCACCAGATGTCCTGGAGAGGAAGAGAGATGGCTAAGTGAGACGGTGTCCCTGTAAGATCCTTGCTTCAGACCTTAGATCCAGGCCATCAGCACAACCTTGGGCAAGTTACTAACCTCTCCTGGCCTTAGTCCCTTCACTTGTAGACAGATGGTAATAATAATTCCCACATTATGGGTTGTGATGATTCCACGACATCCTAAGTGTAAAGCTCCTCACACAGTGCCTGACACACAGCTGATGGCTGCTATTCACTGTCCACACTGCCTGTTTTGACCTGCCGTGTGCATGTCTCTATCTACCCAGCCTTCAGCCTCAAGGTTTGGTGGCTTCTTGACTCACTGCATCTTCAAACTTGAATTTTTAATTTCTCTCTTCTTCCTTCCTCACTCTGTTTCACACACACACACACACACGCACACGCACACACGTACATACAAGCTCCCACATACACACCTCCATGGTATCTCTCACATCCCAGTCTTGTTCCTTCTGCCTGGCCTGGCCTCTCTCTGTCCTTCCTTCAGCCTGCATGGATCCCTGTGCATCCTCAAGACCCATCTCATGATCACCTCCCTGGAAACTCCCTGAACACCTCCCCACCCACCGTGCCTCACGGAGAGGCATCGCCCCTGTGCTGCTGAAACATCCTGTACAGTCTCCATCTCTGCGTTTATCACAGTGTGTTTTAACTATGTGTGTATCTCTTGCCCCCACTAGAACTGAGCTCCTCAAAGAGCTTTGTTTGTGTTTTTGGTGCTTAAAATAGTGTCCAGTACCCAATCAATATTGACTGACTACAGGAATGTTCTAAAATATTGTTTCCAGTGTCATGTTAAGTAAGATAGCCACTCCCCTGTTCCCAGTCTACAGTTTCTACCTCTGAAATCACTTCCTTGGGTTAAATAAGAAAAGCAGCACCCCACAGACAGAAATCTAGTTAAAATGCAACTGTGCTTTTACACACACCGGCACATGATAGCACGTGTGAGCAATGTCCATCCTCGGCAGACAGCCTCGTCTCCTCCCCTTGCCTCAGTGTCCACAGGAGAACAGCAGGGCCATGGGCTAGAGAAGCTCTTGGGCTCCCTCCAATTCTAGAACCCCAAGGGCTTAGGCTCAGGTCCTGGGGAGGTTCAAAGAAGCTGACTCTGAGGGAGCAAGATGGGGGAACGGACAGGGCAGTGAGGACCAGGCCCATGGTTGTGCCCTGATGGGCAGAGACGGGATGGAAATGACAGTACCTGTGTCAAAAAACAATCCAGGAAGGTCAGGTCTTGATGCAGGGCCTAGAGGAAACTGGATGGGGCGGTGAGAAATGGGGGCTAGACAAATGGGGTAAGTAGGGGGAGAATGAGGCCCTCTCAGAAGCAGACACAATGAAAGGGCTGGGAGGAGAATGATGGAATTTGAAGGTTGGTTGGAGATCAGGTGGACAAAGGCATAATATGGGTAAGAGTGAGGAAGGCAGAAGAGTGAACACGTAAAGTACAGTCTTCTTAGCCCTGAAAATCTCCCCAAAGAAAGTCAAAACCCAAGTCCTCCAAATTAAGAACGGCCTGAAGGGGAGCCTGGGCCTCAGGTGGCGAATGGGGCAGGAGCCCGAAGGAGCAGTTAGTCCGTCAGAACTACCAGACGTGGCCTTGTTCACAGCAGGTAACAGGCACACTCTAGTTCAGACCTTATTTAATATTTACTGAGCCTGGAACTGTTTACAAATCTGCTTTTGCGCCTCAGACCTGGCTGAAAATCTTGCTTAAATTGGGCCAGGCCACCTCCGCTGCTTCAGGCCCTAGCACTACTCTGTTTCCTATTGCTCTTGTATCATAGTGGACAGCAATGGGAAATGCCTGCCCTGCTGGAATTTGGCTGAGTTTTGAACAGCTGTCTTTCTAACTACCTTGGCTAGCTGGCTGCTATGAGAACAAGAGGGTGATTTCTGCTCATTTCCAGTATTTATATGGCACAATAAGACATGACAAACTTAACAGTAAACACTGTATAAATTGGTAACAAAAGCCATCGTGTTGAGTGCCTGAAAACAAAATCACATTTGCTGATAAATTTTAATTCATCCTAGGAGCAAGCAATAAGATGAAAGATATTTTTGCAAAGTTTTACCAAGAATTCATAAAGTCATTTAAAATGTAGGGTACAAATAATATAAAGATTCAAAATATTTACAAAGTAAAATATAGAAAAGTTAAGCTGAGGGAAAAATACACTAAAGGGTAATGGGAGAGGAATTTCCCAATGGAAGCTGCACCAGGTCACTCCCTTGGCATCCGTGAAAGGGCACATTGGCATATTGAATGCCCACGGGACTGCGGCCAAAGCTCATGGTGAGCACTGGTATGGAATTTTACTAGTCAGAAAGAGAAAGAGAGGGGAAAATGGCAAAGAGTAATTCTGCTGAAGGGAAATTCATGGATTTTTATACATGAAAAAAAAACTGAGTTGAACAAAGATACGTGGTAGGTATCTGACATCTTAGGCTTTAGAGCAAACTTTAAAATAGAATATATAAGTCTTTCAAAAGTCAGCTTCTTGAATTTAAAAAAATTTTTAAATCTCAAATTCCCCTCCCCGTTTATAATTATTATGTAAAAACTGTGTTCCCTAAAAGTTTAGGGAACATTTTCTCTCCATATTACATACTCTTTTAAAAGCTGATATTTTATATATTTTTAAACTTGAAAAATTGTCAGAAGAGGGAGAATGCTTTATACTTCTTTACCTCCTAAATTTATAGAAAAAGTCACTAACGTTTTAAAAGTTTACTTTTCTTTTGGCAACACTTTAAAAATGAAACTCATATTTGCTACTGTTTCCCATTTTACGAATGTTCTCCTCAAGTATGATCTACTGACATTTCATTTACCTCCTTCCTCTCCTTGATAATCTTTGTGGTAGATATTTGCATTAGATTGCTCCTGAAATGAATGACAATTGGAACACTCAAATGGTTTCCACCCCATTTCCAAAATTATACACCCAGCTCTGATGCATCTATAAAGCTATGTAGTCTAGGATGGCACCTGCCCAATTTTTCCAGTGAAACATTTGTGTGCTGAGGTAGATTTTTCTATGCAAAGAAAATTTTACATTTGCAATTACATAGGTAATTTTAAAAGTACATTTGGAAAATTTGGTGATAATGTTAAATGAGCTCTTTATTCATTGTGAAATGCTTTTAATAGTGACTAAAGGTATTTTCTCTCTGACTGCATAAAACTAACATAGTGCTGTCCAATAGAACATTTTAGGCTGATGAAAACGCTCTATATCCGTGATATTTTAATATGAGGTACTAGTCACCCCGAGCACTTGAAATGTCATTAGTTCAACTGAGGAACTGAATTCTTCATTTTATTTCATCATAATTATTTGACATTCAAGTAGCCACAGGTGGCTAGTGGCGACAGTGTTGGACAGCACAGAACCGAACAGGTGTGGACTGTCACCTCTATCCTTCGCCCCACGGAGACCAGATCTGTGCTCGTTTCCATACACCCTGTGTGCACCTCAGTTTCCTCTTCAGTGGAATAAGAGTGATTTCAAATGTTCTTTGCAGCTCAAACTTGTCTGACCCTCCTCTCCATCTAAAAATATTATGCTCTTTACACCCAGCTTTAATTCTATCACAGCCTGCATATCAAATATAATATAAGCCTTTAATAGTATCAATGAGAATGACCCTATGCACTTGAGCCTCATGCAAAATCTTTGATAATTAATATTGTCAGAACCACTCTTTACACAAATGGCAGAAAATATTTCCTTTCCTGAAACTGCCTTTGCACAATTGCAGTTACATTAAAAGTCAACACTGGCAAAACCTCCTCCCAGAAGGTGCACCTGACTCTCCCTGCTCCCTTCCCAGCCACTAGAGAAGTCCTTTCCAGTGACACCACTGATCCCGACCAGAGAAACTAGAGCACATTGTCTGTGCGGCATCCCTCCTTCTGTTAGATGTTAAGATTCTTGTCGCAGAGGCACATGTCTATGGTCTTTGCATCCCAGACCCTGGAGGGGATTCCTGGCCAATGATGCGACCAGTAGGCCAACGATGATAGTTAATATTTACCAAGGGCTGACTATGTACCGGACATCGTGCTAAGGGATTTCTAGTTTTGTCTGACCTCACACAATCTGGGAGGTACATGCTATTACAATCTCTATTTACTAAGAGTATGATGAATGGACAAAGAACATGCCAGAGACTTGCCTTTGCCTTTTCCTGGAGTTAGTCTTGCCCGTTACAGACAAAAGGAATTTATCAGAAGCCTTTTCTACAATGACAAGGCCTTAGAACCAATTTTTCTTCACTGCAAAACATACGTGACTACCTGTGACTACCTAATATTTGTAGCAACTAAGGGCTGAAAGAGCAAGGCTGGGAGCTATAAGGAGCCCAGACGCACTCTGACAGTCACGCTGGACTGGCGCTAACTGCTTGCTCTGTGTTCCTGTAGTCCTGCTCTCAGCAGTGTCGCAAGCACCCTGTGGTGCTGCTCACGTCTTGGTTCAGCACTCTCAGGTAAACTGTACGAGGAAAATACAAATTGTAAGATATACATGTTCGTTTTCTTTTTGTCGTTGTTTTTTAATCTGCTGAGCAGTTTTACTTTGTAGGCCTCCTTGGCTTCTCTGTAAGGTGCCCCCTGCTGGAACGAAGCTCTGTGAGGGCGGGAATTTGGTCCGGCTTGTCCATCTCCACATGTATCTGCAGTCTTTAGAACAGTGCCTAACATATTGTACGCACTTGCCCACCATTTATTAGATGAATCATGGCCAAAGTTCAGAGTGTTCCTAGAGTTGCACTGTGTTCCTCAACCCCATTTGGAGGGAGTGGGGGAGGGAGGGGCAATTTTGCCTCTTTTTAAAAATGGTTTTTTATTTATATAAAATATTCAGAAATATGTGATAAAAAGGGCATGAACACACAATTTGATATGTTTAAAAATTCTTAAAATTTCATTATTTAGCTAGATTAAGATATGATTACAGAACATTTCTAATGCACTAGCAGGGTATGCATCAGAATGGCCTAGAAGAATCTTTTAAAACTACATAGGTTCTGGTCTTACTCTTAGAGATTCTAATTCAATAAGTTCAGGGTGGAGGTTAAGAATCTTTATTTTCATAGAATCCTAGTTAATTTTTAAATTTTTTTCTTCACAAAGCAACTTTATGGGTGCATTAGTCAGGGTTCTCCAGAGAAATAGAACCAATAGGAGGTATATAGAGAGATATTTATAAGTAGCTGTATTTTAAGGGATTGCCTCATACAACTGCAAGAGCTGGCCAGTGCCAAATCTGTAGGGCAGGCTGGCAGGCTGGAAATTCCAGCAAGAGCTGATGTTGCAGTTTTGAGTAAAAAGGCAGTCTGGAGGCAGAATCCCTTCCTCTTCAGGAGACATCAGCCTTTTCTCTTAAACCCTTCAAATGATTGCATAAGGCCCACCCACATTATAGGGTAGTCTGCTTTATTCAAAACCTACTGATTTAAATGCTAATTACATCTAAGAAAAAATAGTTTCACAGCAACATCTAGACGGGTGTTTAAACAAACTGGGTACCATAACCTACCCAATTTCACATATAAAATTAACCATCATAAAGTACAATTTACATCTAATAAAATGAACTCATATATATATGTGTGTGTGTGTGTGTGTGTGTGTGTGTGTGTGTATTTAGATGAGTTTTGAAAATATATACTCCCTATATCTACCACCCCATTATTTGAGATACAGGACATTTCCTTTGCCCCGGAAAGTTATCTCTTGGACCCTTACAACCATTGATTCTTCTATCATTCATTATGGGCCAGATTTGTCTGTGCTTGAATTTTTCATAAACTGAGTCATATAATATGTTCTATTTGTGCCTGCCTTCTTTTTCTTTTTTACTGTGATAAAATATACATAGCATGAAATTACTATTTTCACTATTTTTTAAAAATATATCTTTGATTTCAGAGAGAGGAAAGGAGAGGGAGAGAGAGATACATCCATGATGAGAGAGTCATTGGTCGGCTGCCTCCTGCCCGCCCCTGACTGGGGACCGAGCCCGCAGCCCTGGCACGTGCCCTGCCAGGGAATCGAACCCCGATCGCCTGGGTCCCAGGTCGACGCTCAGCAGCTGAGCACGCACGACCGGGCTCACTGCCTTTAAGCGCACAGTTCTGTGGCACTCAGTGCACTCCCAGTGTTGTGCGGCCATCACCACCAGCATCTCTAGAGCTCCTTCATCTTCCCAAGTGAAGCTCTGCGGCCTAAACTCGGCCTACCCGTTCTCCTCTGCCCCAGTCCCTGCCGACCCCCTTTCTACCTCTTGTCGCTGTGACTTTGCCTCAGGTGCTTTGCATCAGTGGAATCATACAGTAGCCATCCTTTTGTGGCTGGCTTATTGCATCACGTCTTCAGGACTCATCCATGGTGCGGCATGGGTCTGAGCTTCCCTTGTTTTTAAGGCTGACTGATATTCCCTTGTCCGTGTATATCCTAGTTTACAACCCATTTATTCGCAGATGTGCACTGTGTGCCTGGCTTCTATCACTTAGCATAATGCTGTGAGACTCACCAGTTTAGTTGCCTGTATCTATAGTTGTTTCACCAGGTAATTTTGATGATTTTCAAACTATGCTAGCCAAATGAGTGCTGGAATGTGTTTTGTTTAGTTTTGTTTTTTTCTTTCCTTCTTTCTCCGGCCTATTGTTAGACAGTCAGATTATTACCTGTTTGTCTGCGGTAAGGAATTTCAATCATTCATAGGGCAAGTTCCATGACAAGGACAAGAAGCAACCATGGTAATAATTTAGTTGTATGGCACTGACCACTGACAGCACTTATTTTTGTGCCTTGTGTCACGTAATCCTCTTAATCACCCTCCGATACATCATTATCCCCACCTTACCCAAGAGAAAGCCTAGGCCACAAGGATTAAGCAGTGATGTGCCCAAGGTCACACACTTGGCAAGGAGCAGGACTGTCACGTGAACCCAGTTCTTCTGAGCCAGGTCCGGTGCTCCCAGCTGCCTCCGCATTTATTTGAAGGGCACGAGGAAGGCGACCATCGCAGAAAACAACTCCCCACCAGCCTGCCGGGTGCCTGAGACTCCTGACATAAACTGACAGCTTTGAGACCCGAGAATTCAGCGGTCCTCCAGAAATCCCTTTAAAGCAGAATGCCCTCGGGATGAGCTGCAGTTACATCAAGTTCCTTCAGTAGGAGTCCGTTCATGATCATAAAACCACCGCCATTCACTGAGCCTCTGCCACATCCCTGGCCCTCCGCTCGGCTCCTGCAGTCCCTGGATACCTTCCTTCTCAGAATATCCTCAGAGGTTGGTTATTACCATTCCCATATTATGCAGGAATGAAGTGGGCCGGAGCGCGTAAGGGGCTTCCCCGAAGTTACAAGCAAGTAACTGGAGGGATCTGTTTTTCATCTGAAACCTGACTGGCTGTCCAGACAGGGTCTTCCATCTTTTCATCACTGTAGTGTACCGACTCTTACCAGGCCTTCTTTTAATAAAACACTGGGGGGGGGGGGGGGGGGGGCAAGAACACTCCTGAGGCAAATAGCTGGGAAAAGGAGTCCAATTGAACTTTTTGTGTGTGAATTCGTCTGGGGCTGGCTTGAATTACTCTTATGAATGACTTGCTATGGAAAACTTTTATAAAGGCCCTTCTGTGTTATTTTCTTCTAACCAGTTTTTTAAACGTCTCCCTCTCCACTAAATTCTTTGCTTGTGCAGAATGTGTACTTGGCACTTTTCTCTGGGTGTATCCAGGGAGTGTTTTCGAAAGGCCGTTTCTTACCGAGTGTCCTAATGAACTGATGGTATTAATCGAGGCGAAGAAAGAACAAGAATATGAGATTCATGCTGCCCTTTGATTACAGCTTCTTGGAGTCTTACCTCAGAGCGCTGCTGTTTTAATGGCCTCCTATAGGTATTTTCCTGAGAGGTCTCTGAGGGCTCTATTTCCTCGTCCCTGCAGCAGTGCCTGTGGGCTCGCATGCTGCATGTGGTTGACTTCAAAGGAGAGCCAGGGTCATTTGCCTATTTCTGCATTTTAGAGCAGAGCCGAACAATGCCAAGGACGCTTTCCGTGTTGAGGGGGAGTGGGCAGGAAAGGCTAGTCAGGTAATCCTCAAGTTGATATATTTGAGACACCGTGGAGTCTTCTCAGCTAAGTACTCTCCCTGCACTCTGAGAATCGATTAATCAGGAGGAGTTCAATTTAGGGCCCCGCTTATGCCATTTATTGTGTTAGTGCCTTAAACAGGAATGTGTGATCTAAGGCTCCATTATTGGAATAAAAGTCTACCAAATTACCAATTTCTTAAGAATTGCCTTTGATGTGGATGATGCCAGAAATAGAGAGCCTTTGGTCTTGCTAAATATTGAACAATTTTCATGGAATGGTAGAAGGACGGTTTTCTAGAATTCAATGATTCTTTTTTTGCTGCACCATAATCGAGTTTTATATGTTTAAAATATTTTTGAAATACTGCCCTAAATTTTACAGCGAATTTTCTCAGAATACTCAAACATTATGTCCTTTAGAATGTGCTTCTAAAATTGTATGTGTTGGTAAGGGCATTTCTACTGGAAAACATAAAGTTTCCAGACTGTATGTACTGTCCTCAGTTTAAAGAGACAGGTTAGGTTGTTCTTGATATGTGATGCTAAGAAAGCTAATACACTTATTTTTTCTAGAGATATTTCCACTTCGGCAGTTTCATACTTTATTTTATTTTTTTAAAGGGCGAGGACTTGGTTAGAAACTGACAGCTTCCCTAATTATTTTTTGAATCCTCACCTGAGGATATGTTCTTATTGATTTTAGTGAGAGAGGAAGGAAGAGGGGAAAGAGAGAAACATCAATGTGAGAGAGAAACACGTACCCCACGACCGGGATTGAATCTGCAACCTGAATATGTGCCCTGACCAGGAATCGAACCCTTGACCTTTAGGTTTACTGGACGAAGCTCCAACCAACTGAGCCACACCAGCCAAGGCAGCAGTTTCATATATTTAAAACGGAAAATAAAACATTTAATTCGTTGACCGTATTCCATTTTACATATTGCAGTCGAATATCACATCTTCCAGAGAAAAATCAATTATATTTTATTTACTTTCCCCAGACTGAGTTTAATGCCAACTGGAGATATATAAACTTATATCCTAGCTGCCTCTCTTCAGAAATTTCTAACAAAAGTAGCCGCCCCAGCAAATTGCTTTTATCACACAGCTAGAATCACTCCATGGACCAAGCTTTGAAATATTGCATCTTACTTGCTCGTTTTACAGAACATTTTCTTCACTACCATCAAGCAATTTGCTGGAAAGAAATATGCCAAATGACCCAAAACAATGTAAATCTGAAAATCAATAGTTGATTGTTAATAATATGGTCCCCTTTATCTCCTGAGAGAGGAGAGACATTTCAGTTACATTGCCTCAAATGTACCAAGAAAGGATAAATAAAGTTCAGTCCTTTGGGTTGTTTTTTCCCCCATCATCAGGATTTATTTTTCATCAGCAGGTAACATTAGATCTTTTTTAAAGGGGATGATCTTGGACACATTTGTGTATCAAATAACTGAGCTATAGCAGTGGAAACGTATAAGCCAGGACAATTCAAAACTCATTTACCCAAATCCAAATATCAGTATGGTGGAGGGGAAACTAACATCTTTTAGTGTCACATGTGGATGGACGCTGGAGGTGGACATGGCTGGTTGAAGCGCTTGTAGAACAAAGACTGCAGACTGAGAGAAAAGGTAGAAAGCGATAATCCAGCCCCAGGGCCTCAGTCTGGCCTGGTGCATCCCTGGCATAACCTGCATTGCTGGCTTTCTCGCTGCCCCAGGCTGAAAGCCCTTCTGACCTGCCCTGGGCTCCGCAGCTGGAGCCCTAAGCGCTAGGCAGGCCTTGGAGTGGGGTGCACCACCAAAAGGGAGGGGAGCCTACATTATTAGGTCCACAGTGGCAAAGTTGATTGGAGCACGAGCTGGGTGAAAAAGCAGGAGCAGCAATTGGAAAGATCAAATCTGATTTCAGAAAGCCTCCCAGAGGTGACTTGCAGCCAGGGAAGGAAGCCCCCTCTTGGAGAGAGGGCACTGATAAACTCACTGCCTGTTATGACCTCCGCCTTAGAGAGTGGATGTGATGGTGACCGTGGTAAAGATAAGCAGCCAGGCAGATGGTATTCTTACGTATGCTTGAAAAAAGAAATCCAGAGAGTAGCAATAAATCGTCCCTGGGGTATCCTAGCAAGTTCACAGGGTTGTAAAATCTTGGGGGCAGGGGGGAAGATAAACTGTTTTTGGAGATACCAAATGTCAACATATGCAAAGAATTATTAAAATTCCAAAGTAATCTTTTGTACTTGCAAGTAAACGTATTCCTTAGAGAGTGCACGTGAACCAAGTATCCATAGCCAAGGAAAGACCCATCTGTCTGGAGAAAACAGCTGGATTTCTGAGCTAGGTGCGTGTGAAGGTCAAGGCTATGGGTTAGCAAGCTGAATGGTATAATGTATCTATATGCTTGTGGTAAAATGGTAACTGTTCAAAAATTGATTTGCCTGGAGAGAACTTGCTGTAGTTAGAAACAGGAAATGGACCTTGAATGTCAGGCTAAAGAATTTGGATTTGATTTCATTGGACGACAACTATTAATTAATTTTCATTTTTTGACATTATTTGAAGAAATTTTCATTTGCTCTCTTCACTTTTTTTAGACATATCTTTAATTGTTTGGAACATTCAAACTCTGAAATGGAAGAACCTCAAGCCATTTAACTTTGGCTCAGTTTCATTCCTACAAAGAAAGCCTTGGGCTAGGAGATTTCTGAGATCTCTTTCAGTTTACAGTGTGAGTCTGCACAGTGTTAAAAAAATAATAAATGCTGTACAAATACACTTGACACTGAAATAGAGTCAAGTTGGGAGTTTGGTGGATCAGATCTTATAATCTTGTGTAAATGACGATAATACTATGAGCCATGACTCCTCCCTGTCTCTTTGCTTTTGTGCCCCACACTTTACTGTTCAACAAACACTCCTCCAAAGGTGGAGAATGTGTTGGTGGTGGAGGCCCAGTTGGTTGTATGTGTGGCAAATATTTGTAATATAAGTTAACATGAGTGTAGTTGAAATTTCCTAGGTGATTTGTTTTCTTCAAGCTTATGTTAACAAGGATTGTCATAAGTTTAAGAGAGAAAGCCATGGACATGAAGCACATGCTAAAGATATCAGATATACCTAATGCCACAATCATTCCAAACGAAACATAATCTACCACCTACTGACAATGAGTTCGAGAGATCTTCCAACCGTATGCAATAAATGCTTGCTCATGCTCTGTCTCCCCCCCAAAATTCCCTAGCATGTCTGAAACATAGGCCCATTCCATAAAGGTGGAGACTGTCATTCACAGCTGTATCTCCAGGCCTATACAACCTTCCAAAAAGTAGGGGCTCACTAATGTATGAGGGGTGAAAGAAAGAATGCTTATGTGAAGTGATGAAATGTTTAAGTACAGCCCCAAAGGTGAATGTCAGAGAGTGGCTTGGACCCTGCAGAGGTGGGTCCTGAGGGCTCCTGGCAGTCAAGGTAACAATGAAAGGGTTCTGTGGACATTCTAGAAACCGCAAGTAGCAGGGCTGGCCAAGCAGAGTGGCAGAAGGTCCCAGCTGGATCTTCCTTCCAGGAAGAACCCCAGTGTCATTAAGAAGCAAAGCAAGACAGAAAAGGCAGTGAACCTTGGCACCTAGCCCCCAGGCTGGGCCTGGCACAGGACTGTCAGTGGGTAGAGAAGAAGCTATCAGAGCTAAGATCTAATCATTTCTTAGTCATCACCCATACCTGTATTCCTACCTCCAAAAATAAAGATATACAGATAAGTACATACATAAATCACTTTTTAAAAAATAAACATTCAATTTCTTTCCAAAGACCATGGCAAATATCTTTAAGGAATGATATTATAACAACAAAATATTGAAGACAACCTAAATATTCAAACAGTGGTGTTTTTTTAAATATATGTGATAACCATATACTAATACTGTACAGCTATGTAAAATGATTTGTAAATATTCTTTTAACATGTTATTAAGTGGAAAAAATAAGGTAATAACTATTATTACATTTTTTTATAAAAAAATTAATTTGCCTACCAAAAAAGGGGGGGTTAGAAAAATATAAGACAAGATATCACCAGTGTTTTTTATTTACCCAGTAATTGGATTACATGTTTCGTTTTTGCTTACCTGAAATTCTTGGTTTTTCTATAAAAAACTTGTATTCTAAAATTAGAATAAAGCAACAAAAATTTTTAAAAACTAACAAGCAATACATTTTTCTTTGATGCACCAGGTTACAGAAAGGCCTCTGAGTAGAATGTCATATATCTTTACAAATCCCAAGAAATGGGCTGACTCTCTGGGGTGTGTCTCTGTCCCCTGGAGAGAGTCCTACCACGGGAGCCTCCAGCATAGAGGTTTCCACTTCTGTTGTATCTGAAGAATTTAGAACATTGTTACGTGGATCGGAGTAGTAATACAAAAATAATAACGGTAGATTTGCTTCAAGAAACCCAACTTCATTTAAAGTGACTGAATTCCAATTTATATGCCTAAGGTACATTAGAGCTTGAATGCTTTTTGTTTCCTTTCAAATCTACATTAATATTTGGCTCAGTGTTCATAGGGAAGCAGTTCAGCACCAGAGGTGTGATTTTTCTTCCAGAATGCTAAAATCAATTTAGCTGTTTGGCTTGTAGTAAATGGTGAGTTGTAGTCTCAGATGCCAAATTTTCCTTCAATTATAGGTGTACATTACTGGGACTTATGGGGGGGGGGGGGAAGAAAAGCCTCCCTTTTTAATTCTCAGAATCCAAGTCCTAAAGGGAAAAAACTAAAAGAAGAACTAAAAGAACCCTCAGTTAATGAGCTAGAAAAATCAGTTTGACCATTGCTTGTCTTTTTACAGAAGATTTTTTTATTTTATTGAGTGTACTTTTTTGTATTAAATATGTTGTCTGGACTATACTGAAAAGCAACTTAGTATTGCTGCATGTGACTTACTACAAGAGTCTCAAAATATGGCTTATAAACCATTAATATCCCATGAGTTTCTAAAACCATTTTCCAGTTGAACTGAAAAAAATGACCAAAATGTAATCCCATAAAAAAGCAATTTTTTTCCTGAGGGATTAAATCCATTGTTTGTTTGGTTTTTTATTTTATTTTTTATTGATTTCAGAGAGAGGAAGGGAGAGGGAGAGAGAGAAACATCAATGATGAGAGAGTCATTGATCAGCTGCCTCCTGCACGCCCCTGACTGGGGATCGAGCCCGAAACCCGGGCATGTGCCCTGACCGGGAATCAAACTGCGATCTCCTGGATCCTAGGTCTACGCTCAACCGCTGAGCCACACCGGTGGGCAAATCTATTGCTTGTTTAAAGTGCACATGGTTGCACACACGCATGCACACACACACATTAAATTAATATTTCAAAAACATAAAATAGTAGTGCCATGTAATCTTAGAACTAGATATGAAAGGCATCAAGGTATGTTTTAAAGAATGCAAACATTAAAATCACAGAAAGTGGATTTTAAGTTTTAGTTTAGTCAATTATTACCTGAATGTAGGGCCAAATTGACTTGATCTCTCTGGGCTTCAGTGTCTCCTGTTTTAAAAAATGGTCAATAAACCCTTATACAGCAGGCTTGTAAAAATTGGGAGGGGGGGGAATATGTCAAGACCCTGTCATAATCACTAACATACTAAGCATTTAATCAGTGTTAGTTGGGGGCTTCTTTGTTTATCTCTTTGTTTCACTTTATTATAAGCTTCTTGAGGGCAGGAATGATATCCTCTTTGGACCGCCAATGTTTTAGCACAATTTTTAACTCCTAGTAGTTGAAACATTTGTTGAATAAACTAATGGAGCCTTATAGTATCCTGCAAGGAATAAGTGTTCCTAATCAGGATTATTTCTGATCATATCATAATGTGATATAATAGATCTTGCCAGATTTCCAATTCCTTTTAAATGTCATCATTCCAGTATCATATATATCCTTTCTCTAAATCTTTTGTATTCACTTCTCCGAAATCTGGAATACATTTTTATGTCCAGTGTGCCCCACTTTTTTTGCAATTTAATCTCCCATGTTTTCCAGTGTTTCCTTAACATTAAGCAGCTCTTCCTTATTGAGCCAATGTAATTCCAATTTGCAGTTCCCATCATTGTCTCCCCAAGTTTTGAAAAACCACAGTGTTGCTTTTGAAAGGTCATTTTATTTTCTGGGTAAGTCAAGAATTTATCAGATGCTTCCATTTTATCAAGACAAAATTTCTGACATATCTCAAAAGGATAAAGTCTCTGACCACCAAACCCACCTTACCACCTGTGTTAGGAAAGCATTTGGCTGATAAAACCACATGAAGTCAGTTTACTTTCCCTCAGGCACTTTGTATTCCACTTTCCCCTTAAGGTTTGTGGAGATCCACTCAATATGTACCTTTATATGCTTTTCTAATCCCTCATTCCCTTCAGGGTAGCTGTTTCTTTTGAGTAAGGTTAACTGTATCAGTTAGGACAGTATACAGGTTGGGGCAAAAGCAGGTTCCCAGTTGTTCATATGGAAACTAAAACAGTAATTAACAAATAATAATACAAGAATAAACTCTGTGTTTCGCATACTCACAGCTATAAACCGATTTTTGGCCCACCCTATATATGCTTTGATTATAAACAACCCATAAATCGAAGTGGTTTAAATTTGTTTTTTCTCTCAAACTTCATATGGACCATGGACTGGGTGCTCCTCTGTTCTGTTTGGCCTCAGTTTAGTACCAGGTACTAACTGGAACATAGTCAAACACCAGACACTATGACAGAGGGGGAAAGGCCTATGGTACGTCTCACACTAGCTCTTAAAGCTTTCACCTAGAAGTGAAGTGCATCATTTTTGCTCATATTTTGATGGCCAGAGCAAGCCCCGTGCCATGCCTCCCGTAAAAGGGGGTGAGGCAGTACCCACATACAGCTGTATAGAAGAAAAAACAGAAATAACTGGTAAAGCAATCAATGCCTGAGACATATATCTTTCTAGCAGTTCATTCTGATCATGAGTCCTGTCCCACCTGAGGGTGCTATTATTTAATTCCATATTGTAAAATTTCAAGTTCACTTAATTTATTAACCATACACAAATAGAAAAATGGGAACCAGTAGTCAAGACAATGATAAATAATAGGAATGACCCTACAGTTAACTTCAATCCTTAAATCAGCTGTTTGAGAATCAGTAGTCTACTAGAAAGAGCAGCAAACTCTTACAACAAAACTCATATTTGCCTCCTGTTTCTTCTTTTTATTTCCTGCCTAACAATGGATCAACCTCTTTCCATACATTTTTTTCCCACTGAAAGTTGCACCTACCTCCTAGGACAGACAAGTAGGAATGGCTAAGCCCGCAAGAATTTATACTTGCCCCCTCAGACCCTTAACAGCACTTCAAGGTTCCTGCCTTAAAGACTTATAAGTCTAATCACGATACAGAAAACCCACAACTAGAGGAATAAGGGAATTCTCCTTGCCACAGAGAGAAGGCCCTGTGAATGTTAATATCATCATTAAATCCCACTATGACCTGAGGCAAATCACTTAAGTGCTAGCTGTCTTCCTTTTCTGGTCCAAGGATAATATTAACATACTTCTCTAGTCCTTGTGAGGCATAATATATAGAATTGATTGCAAAAGCATTTTCAGAATATGAGACACTGTGGAGACATTTGATGTGCGCTGAATTCCCATTGTTGCCTACAGTGCTCTCCTAGAGGTGAAAGTCTACCCAGAGAGGTGTCTGAGGCAAGGGGCTGTTCTATAGGGTAAAGAAGTCTACTGCTGAATTCCCAATTAGGCAAAGTCGGGGATCTCTGTTGTGGATTATATCTGGGGTGCCTGAGGTACTGATCTTCCTTCTTTCTTTAGGCATTTTTTTTGGTTCCTATTCTAACCAGTTGGCAGAGAAGATAAAATTCAAATTGGTCCTTTTTTGCCTGGTATGGTATCTCTAGAAAAAGGTTAGATTGGGGAGCTGGTTATAAATAATATTAGTGCTTTGGCTTTAGAGTTAGCGTAATGACTCATTTGCTTAGCATTCAACTGTTTGCAAAAAGCATTCACAGCATGTATAATCTCATTTGAGCTTTAGCATAACTGTAAAATGGGCATCATCAGAATTTACAGAGAGGAGACCTCAAGGTTCAAAAGATTCAGTATGTTGCCCAAAGTTGCCACACCTAAGAAATGACAAATTCAAACCCAGATTTTCTGATTGTGCATGGAGTAACCTTTTGTTCTGTCATTTCAGGCTGCCTCTATGTTTTCTGGCAGACATAGGTGACACCCCATGATCAGATAAAACCAAGGTAGGGCAGGAACGGGGGAATTGGTTGAAGAACTTATCAAAGCCAAATTCAAGATCTTTTGCTTAAGAAGTAAAAGGAACGAACTGTTCCTTCATGATTAATATGAGTATCCTAATGAATTAAAATGAATTTGGTTAATCAATCAGTTATTTTTCACCAGAGCAATCAGCCAGGATGGGGGCGGGGGAGGTATTTATAACTCCTAATAAAAGCGATGACTTGATTTCTTAATGAAGGTATTAGCCAGTAACTCAACTCCTTCTACCCCCCCCCCACCAAGTATATAAGAATAGAGAGAGCTGATTTTCACTCACTCGTTACGCCTTCATTTACTACCATTGGTCTAGAGGTTCTAGCCTGATGGAGGGAGGGAGGGGAGAACAGATAAGTAAACAGATTAATAGAGTAAGTGCTGTAATATAACGAAGGACAGTACCAACCCCAGAAGGAAGGGTTAAGAAAACTTTTAAGAAGAGGCAGCCATTAAGGTGAATTAAGCCACTGCTCAATCTCGTGAGGTTAGAGTTGGGTCAGTGGTGGGGGAAATGGAGTTCTGGCTACGAGAGCAGAAGCAGGAGCTCTGCTCGGTAAGGGGATTGGAAGGAGGGGGAGCAGAGGAAGAGGGTCTAGACAGGTAAGCAAGGTTCAGCCCTTGAAGGACCTGGCATGGCCTGCTAAGAAATTCTAACTTTATTCCTAATGTTGCTGGAGCCACTGATGAGTCGGACCCAAGTAGAAAGTCCGCCTGTGGGGCAGGGGAATTTCGGATCTTGGGAGGTCTGTCGGCTGACGCAGAAACCTTCAAGGAGGTTGTTAGCGAAATCCAAGCAGGAAACAAGGTGAGGAGAGGTCCTGCTCTTTGCTGCCTGTCATGTAGCTCAGACCTGGGCAAATCAGAAACTAGAACTCAGGTTTCCTAATTCCTAGGCTGGCGGGTTTTTTTCCCCCATCCCACAGTGCCTTCCTGTCTCTTTGGCATTTTCTTTCATTGGAGAATTCTGTTCCTTTTGTAATGTGTGCAAAGGTGCCAGAACATTTGTTAAGGTAGCCTCCTCCGTACTAGAACTGAGTATTTACCACGGTGGTGCCAGCGTTGGACACTTCTGGCCGGCAGCCCCATCCATGCAATGATATTTGATTTTCTTCTGAGAATGTGAAAGCTATTTTTACTTCTTTGAGTAAAAATCAAGATGCCCTAAATTTCTCTAGCTAAATACTTTAAACTTGAAGCTTTAACTTTTCTTTATATTACAGTTTGGAGACTAAAGCAAAGCAGTTGTTTTATTTCATTCTTTAGTATCAAAAGGTAGCTGCTCATTGTTAATGAGAATCGGAGGGCCAGTTCAACTGCAGTGATAAATTCAGAGCATAAAAGATCGTATATCAGCACGACCTCACTAACCTTCTCTGTACTAAATGACAAACTGCTAGAAATAGCCTTTGGATCAGGTCACGGACACACTAAAATACTCACCCTTCACCACAGAGCTCCACTGAACCCTATCTATCACTTACCACCTTCGTCGCAGACGCCTGTTTCAATGCTAAATAGAATTTCAAACAGAAAATGAAAAGAGAGGAAAACTCTTCAAATAGTTCAGCATCTGATTTTATTAGCATTTCTTTGAGCTTTTGAAATAGCGTGAGGAAAGACCATCGCTGGTCGCAGTGAGCGTTTTGCACTGGTAGAAGGACTGTGGTATAAGGAAAGACCAGGGTCTTAGAGCCAATGGTGTCAGCCTGGTGTCTACCTCACTCTCTCCTTCCATAAGAGGTCAACATCATATCAATGCCATAACAACAGGACAGACATATGACATGACCCTTTTCTTAACAGCAGAAGGAGACCCAGCAAATAGCGATTGTTGCACTTTTTAAGAGAGCAGTGTGATTCAGCCAAGGGGCTCTAAGACTGCCATCTTCATGTTATATATGCTTACTGCGCACACTCTGGCCCCATCTCCCAATAAATGCCATTCATTCTTGTTCTGAATTTGTCTATAAAATACTTTTCCAGTCTACTTAGAAAATCAGGGTTTTAAATAAATCATCTTCAGGGAAATGAATATGCTCAACTACCATCAACCACTCTAACATTCATGTGTTATTTTCTCATGTTTTTCATGGGAGAGGAGAAATATCTGGGAAGGTATGAAAATTAAAATGTATTCTTGTATAGGTTGCTGAACTTCATAGTTTGTCACTGGTAATTAGTGAGATCTTGTAGTGTGCAGAGCATAAACGCACTAGACTTGGGAAGGCAGTGTGGCTAAGTGGAGAAACACTGCTGAACTGTAGACACAGTCCCTGCCCTTACAAAGCTTACAGGGTAACAGCCAAGATGACTTGCCGGCTGAATGAATGACTTTTACCTTCGCAATAACCTTTTAACCAAAAGAGTGTGTTTTCCTGTGGCTGAGTCTAAATTACAGCAAAACAACAGGTCAATAGAATTTATTATTTTTTTAAAGCAACTGTCTATTGTAGCTTTAACTTCAGCTTTTCTTTCACGTTTCTTCGTCATCTCCTCAGTAATGTCACTTCATTTATTTTTATACTATGATTAATTTAGTCAAGAAAAAGAAAAATCAAAGCATGAATATCGTGCCAATCAGGAAAAAAATATATGAGTAATAACCAGATAGACCTATTACATTCACATTTTTAAAAGAGCAGTTTTCTGAGTCAGAAAATGTGTAATGGTCAGAGGGTAGGGGATTTAAAAATGGGATTTCAGAGGCTCGGGTTCTTGGAAATGGCAAAGTTTCTGAGTTTTAAAACTGAAGTACCCAAAGAAACTAATAAAAGGTCATTTTCCTCTAAAATAAGTCAGGTACCTAGTATTGACCCCCAAGAAGATAGGAAGATTCCCGATTGCTTAATTTAAAAAATGGTAATAGCTCTGGCTGGTTTTCTCAGTGGTTAGAGCATCGGCCTATGGACTGAAGAGTCCCAGGTTCAGCTCCAGCCAAGAGCACATACCTTGGCTTGGTCCCCAGCCGCGGTTGGGGCGAGTGCAGGAGGCAGCTAATCGCTGTGTCTCTCTCACACTGATGTTTCTCTCTCTCTCTCCCTTCCACTCTCTCTGAAAAGCAATGGGAAAAATATTCTTGGGTGAAGATAAAAAAATTTAAAAATAAATAATAAATGCAGTTTATCCATCTTGAAAAGTAAGCCCAGTTTCAAACTCTGTCCCTGGCCCTTGGAGCTGTCAGGAGAAAGCCCCTCGTCCAGCCTCAGCTAGGTGGGGGTAGGGAGAGCAGTGCACAGAGAGGCATTTCTAGTGCCCAGGAAAGCAGAGGCCACAAGACTGATGCAGAAGACTGATGCTCTGTGGGACAAGGGAGCCATTCTATTTAGGGACAAGAAAATGGCTTAGAAAATTATGTATAACTGCTTCCACTACAGTGTGGCAGTTATTTGGGATGCCTTCCATGGTACCTAGGGAACATTTTGTATCCAATTTGCTAAGGATGTTTCTATTTTGAACTTAAAACTGTTCCATGCTTTATTTTGCAATACAAATATGGGTCATCTCATTGCAGTGCTCATTGAAAGATTTCTCTCTAGCGTACTATGCCCAGAAAGCATTGAATTAGTTCTGCTCTATGGAAACCAGTACAAAATTGTCTGAGAAGTGCATCGTTTCTATGTCACATTATTAAAATATCATTTTTTTCTTCCTAGTCCATGTATATAGTACTTTTTTCCAAAGCAATACAAAATGACAGCTTACTGAAAACAAGAGGCCAGATCTGTATGCTCTCTATAATTTAGGGGTGAATAGGAGTTGGGTGAGAAGTCTATTGAATAAAATTAGGGAATTAATGGAATTGTACATTATGTGTTCTGAGATTAGTAATTAATTAAATGTAATTATTGCAACAATATTATTAGAAGAGGATTTGCCTGTGCCTTTTGAAGAGAATTTAGAAATAAATATTTCTTTTAACTAGTTGGAAACTGGTACAGTATACATGTTTTAAGCATGTTACTGAAACAATAGACACACTACAATACGGAATATGCATATATAAGTTGCAGCTTTTGAAAAATTCATGTGATTATTTCCATGACACTTCTAATAGCCTCGCATGTCTCATCCCACATCAGGCCCTTTGTTCACACTCTCATATATGTCTTTCCTTCTTTCTTTCAACTTTTTAATTTCCTAAGCCTCCTGTGAAGCCCAGCTTTTCCACAGAGACTTCTCTGACCATGAGATCCACACACTGCTCATCTATAACTTCCTTTTGGCCTGGGGTTAGTACCACTGTTCCCAAGTCAAATGGTCTCTGTTGATTAGTTTTAACATTTAACAATATAATGTCTGTAAGGAAAAATTAAATCACATCCCTACAGAATCTGCCTGGTCCTGGGCATAGAGTCATGCTGAAAAAAACATGTTTTATTTATTGATTTAGTGAATAATTGATGTATGCCTCAACTCCCCACTCCACGGCAGCCCAGCCCAGCCACCCGCTTGAGTTTCATTTAGTGATGGCAGTGGTGACATTGGCAGGGAAATAAAACAATGTATAGACTCTAGGCCACAGTTATATATTTCATAAGCAATTTTAATTAAACAGATTAGTTTAAAGTAGACTACAGGCAAAACCGCCCCACTCTCCAACAAGCACTCATCTTGCAAGGGGTCATCTAAAAGGGTGAGTGTTCTATATGTATATGTGTGCATTTGTAAATGGTGTCCCTATGGTGCACCATTTCTGAGTCCCTGCCCTCAAGAAGCTTACAATAATTCTGGTTTGAGGAATAACAGCATGTTGAAAAGGATTTTTGCTTATGCTTTCTACAGTTCCTACTAAAATGTAAGCTCCATGAGGGCAAACACTATGTCTGTACTGTTCATTGTTTATAGCCTTAATAACTAACCCATACCTGAATATAGTAACCTCTAAATAAAATTAAATTAATGCAAAATTGCTCATTAACATACTGGAGACTAGCAGTGAGGGGAAGGGCAGTCAGTATTTTCCAAGACAACACTTGGCTGAGGAGGGAGGAGAGGCCTGCTATGCCACAGCTGGACAGTCAGTGCCCATGAGAACCAAGTCTCAGTAAAGGCTGGCCACGGATTTTTGCAGGGGAGGACGTTTAATCCAGGGCCCCACTAAAAGGCAGGTGGAGGTGAGCTTCCTCAATCAAAATTGGCTCCTGAACTGGAATCAGAGTGGACCTACAGGTAGAACCTCTAGAGGATTTCACTCTGAAGAAAGCAAGGGGACCTTAATGCTCAGCAATTTCGTCTCTTGGTGTGAAAAAAATAATACGTACATATATATAAACAATCACCTTCCACTAAACTTCTAATAGATGCAAGGGTTACTTCTACTAGGAGAGAAGGAGAGGAATGCTGTACGCATTTTGAACAGCTTTACTGAGGTATAACTGGCACACAATAAACCTCACATATTTTAAGTGCACAATTTGGTAAGTTTCAACACGTATGCACCTGGGAAAGCATCACCACCATCAAGGTAATGAGCATGTACATCCTCTGCCCCCCCCAAAGTCCTCATGCTTCCTGGTAACACCTTCATTCCAGTTATTGATTTATGGCCTCTCAGCCCCAAAAAGCAGTTTTCCAAAAGCAGCTGCCCACATATATGTGGCTTTACATATAGCATCCTTTTGCCTGCTTTATGGAAATGGACCTGGGCCACTTCAATCTTCTTCCTTTGCAGCTGGCACCATGTTAAGCTTTGTCAGCAGAGGGCACTGGAGAGATGTGCCAGGAGGAAAGGGCTCTGCTTCTGGGTTCTGCTGCATTCACAGGGTGGGCCCCTGCAGCAGGCGCTGCTTCTCCAGGGCCAGGCTCCGGCAGCCAGTGCCCGGCAGTCGGCAACACCAAGCAGGCAGAGCCGCCCGCAGCGCTCCCTCAGCCACTTGCACCGCCGTGTGCCTCCAGTGGGACACCTGCTAGGGACAGCACGCCCTGGCACACTAGAGGGTGGGATGGGCACCCTCTAGTTGCACCACCACTGCGCCTCAGCAACATGCTGTTACCCAGTGCGCCAAAGCCGGCCGTACCCTCTCCAGCAAGGTCCGTCTGTCAACCTCGGGAGGAGGGGAGGTGGCAGCGGGGCTTTCCCCCAGGTGCTTTGTCTCAGCGTTCAGGGAGAGAGCTGCTCCTCACGTCTGCGATTCTTGTAGGCTTCTCCTTACATCTTAACAGATAGTCCCCGCTTACGCCAGTCTCCTGGGATAGTTAATAATTCTGTAGAGTCACCTTTCTCCCTTTGAATTACTGTATTGTTTCCCCTTCCCGGCTGGCCCCAGACTATATATATATCCTCCTACGTATCTGTATACGTAAGTACTATACACCCTCCTAACCACCCCTTTTTGCTACTCCTTCCTTCCCGCAAACACTGATCTGATTTCTGTCACTATACATTAGAATGCATTTTCTAGAATTTTATGTAGATGGAACTCAAGGATTTTCTTCTAAGTTTTCTTCTATAAATTTTATAATTTTTGGTTTTACACTAGGTCTATGATCCATTTTGAATTAATATTTGTATATGGTGCAAGATATGGATACAAGTTTATATATATACATACACACACACACACACACACACACATATATATATATACAGTTGTTCCAGCACCGCTTATTGAAAAGATGACCAGTTGTCCACTAAACTGCTTTTGCATCATTGTCAAAAAAAAGTTTTCCAAAAGCATTTGTCCATATATACGAGGGTTTATTTCTGAACTCTTTTGTTCCATTGATCTGTTTGCCATCCTATACCAATGTCACACTGTATTGATTAATATAGCTTTATAATGTCTTGAAATCAGGTAGCATTAGTCCAAATTTGTTCTTATTTTTCAAATTTGCTTTGGTTATTGTAGATCCTTTAAATTTCTATATGAATTTTAGAATGCCATTAGCAATTTCTACCCCCCAAAAAAAATGTACTAGAATCTCAATTGCGATTACATTTATAAATCAATTTAAGGAGCATTGGCAGCTTGACAATATTGGGTTTTCCAACCCACAAACAAGGTATATCCTTCCATTTATTATCATGTCTTCTTTGTCTCAGAAATGTTTTGTACTTTTTGGTGTACAGGTTTGCATATCTTTGGTCAAATTTATTTCCTAAGTACACCATATGCTTATTCTATTGGAATGTCACTGAATTTCATAACGGTCATTGCTAGTATATAGAAATACAGTAGGTTTTTATATATCCAACTTGTATTCTGCAAACTCACTAACCTCACTTTTCCAGTAGCATTTTTATAAATTCCATCAGTCTTACTCTAGAGATAATCATGTCATCAGTCTTTCTCTAGAGATGATCATGTCATCTGCAGTTTCACCTCTACCGCTTCCATTTGCCTTTTCTTCTTCCTGCTTTATTGGAGCAGCTAGATCCTGCTGTACAGTGGTGAGCAGATGTGGTGGGAACAGCCAACCTCGTCTTGCTCTTGATTTTAGGGGGAAAGCATTAACTCTCTCAGCATTAAGTTTGATGATGTAGGTTTTTTATCATGAAATTTATCAGGTTTAGAGGATTCCCTTCATGTCCTCATTTCTGATGTTTTCATCAGAAATGGATATTGGATTTTGTCAAGTGCTTTTAGAGCATCTATTAAGATGACCATATAGAGTTGTTTTTTATGTTAATTACTATGATGAACTACATTATTTGATTTTCACATGTTAAACCAATTGTTCACTCTTAGGATAAAATCCAGTTGGTCATGATGTATTTTTTTTATGTTTTTCTATTTTTCTTCTCAAAAAGGCACAAATTAAAACCCATGAGAAGAAGAAAAAATCAGCCAGGAAAACATGGTGTTTCCTTCTTCATTTCTGACTCAGTTTTAGTCAATAATTTGGGCATTGGGGAAGACTATAAACTATGCTTGCTTCCAATTATTTCTCCATATAACTTGTAATAATAGTCTTTTTGCCATTTCTGAGATGTGTTTAATGGAGTTATGTTTAATATGCCATCTGCTGGTCTTGTAATTTTAGCACCAGTAACAGAAACTAAAATTTGGTAAAATACGTAACAACCTTATAGAATGTATATCTTACTTGGTAGCTTTTCTCCAACAGAAGCAATGTTCAAGTCTTTATTAATGATTTTCTAGGAAGAGATGATTGTATACTTTCTCAGAACCTTGTTTTCATGTTCAGCTTCTACATTGGCCCTGACATTTCATAATTACCATGAACAAGTGAAGTCACGGATAGGCTTCAACTGTTTTCAGGCATAAGCTTCAGCTCTAAACTAGCAAGGAACTTCTGTCAAAAATAAAGTTCCTATTCCATCCTAAATATTCTTCCATACAATTTGGACATGTCTTCTGGGGAGTCATTTTATCTGTAGCTGTCACAAATCAAGACATCACTTTTATGGACTGCATAAAAGAGGTATTTATAGATAATATGTTAAAAATGTGGGTATATGACCATTATATGTAGTTTTTACTATACTTTTATTTATAGAAAAAATACAAATGGGGCATATTCTGAGTAGGGAAGGGTGAGTACTTTTTAGTTTATTCTGTTCAGGGAAAGTTTATGGAGTGCCAACTTATACAGGGTTCTTTAGTTATTAGTAGCCCTTAATTTGTTATCTCTCTCCTAAATGATGGTATTTTATCATCTCCCTTGATAGGTCTATTTTAACAGAGAGATGGCTACTCTTAGATTAGTCATATGATGGATGATAATGTAATTTATTTAATTCAAGTAAGGGCAGTTCTTGCATTTCTGGGAATCCCATTATCCTTAAAACTTTGTCCTGTTTTCTTCTTCTTTTAATGAAACTACCTCCTTAGCTTAATTATAAGTGTAGTGTTTTCCCATAGGTAATATAATATCTACTTACCCTAAATACCCAAAGTCCAGAAACCTTACTGATAAGTTAAATTGATTTGTTAAGTTCATATGGAAACAACATTACAGCCACTGGTTAATCAATGTAAATTTTGCTAGTGCCACCGAGTCAAGTCCAACTGTGACAGAACTCGTGTGCAACTATTTCATGAATCTGTATCCTCTACGTTAATTTGACCTCACTAAGTAGTTTTGTGAGACAAAAAGATCTATTTTCTCAAAATATTCTAATTGTATAACATGAGATGTGTCCATATAAGGAAGGAGATGTGTGCATTTGTGTATAGAAATATTTCTTGACATAGGAAACTACCTGAGCTGTTTATGAACTTAAGACCTGATCAGCTAGATATCACAGCAAATATAGTGTTCACCCTATAGCACATAGTGACAGTAGTGACTGAAAGAAAAAGAAGTCCGCACTTTTCATCAGATTTAATTCTTAAAAATTATTTCTAAGTTGATGGCAGTATTTCTGCACAGGGGGAAAATGTTATTGTGGCTATATTTCCTGATCAAATGAATATAAATACAAAATATAATCAATATTATATCATAATAGCAAAGATACAAGTGTAAACTTTGATCAGATAAAATAGTAAAAGCATGCTGCCCTTTGCACAGAACAGAACGAATGGACTGCTCACTGATCACTCAGGGAGGCCAGAGTCATACTTCACAACACCAAACAATACCACTCTACTGGGTGGTAAGCTAACGTTAAAATGTGCTTTAGTTAAAATTTTACTGAAATGTCTTTGGCATAGAATTTAGGAGGGCTTTTGAGGGATCACATGGCTTTTTCAACTCTCCTAAAGCTAACCATAGACACTTGAGCTGCTGCCTTCTTTTTCCTAATGTATTTTTCCCTGTACTAAGCAAAAGCTTTCATTCACAATTATTCCGTTGATCTTAAAATCGCCTCACCATAATGTAAGCCACTGTTGACAGCTATGAGAGTCATTCACACTTAACTAGGAGGCCATAAAAAAATCACCAGGTCATTAGCACAAACTTTTTTTTCTTTTTCTATGGATTTCTGAGAGCTCTCTTAGACATTGCAAAGATGGGCAGGTATCCCAGAGCACACTTGTTGAAAATCAGTCAACGTTTGTTTGTTTGTTTGTTTGTTTGTTTGTGTGTGTGTATGTGTGTTTTATTTTAAAGAGAGGAAGGGGAAGGGGAGAGAGAGAGACACCAAAGTGAGAGAGAAACATCAATCAGTTGCCTCCCCCACGTGCCCGACCAGGGATCAAACTTGCAACCTGGATGTGTGCCCTGACCAGGAATCAAACCCACCACCTTTTGGTGAGCAGGACAATGCTCCAACCAACTGAGCCACACTGGCCAGGGCTAAAATCTGTCAGTTTTAAGTGAATAGACAACGGGTGGCAAAAACTGAGGTTTTAATTAAGACTGAATTGAAGAGGGTGATATTCAAAGCCACAGAAATGGATCCTGTGACATACCCTTAATCTTGGGTAATTTGGAACAAAAGGTTTTTTGCGTGTTTTTGTTTATTTGTTTGGCAGTGTTATTTGTTGTTTTCTCTTTCTTTTTTTTTTTTTTTTTTTGCATTTGGTTCCACATCTTAGTTCTTCAAAACTTTCTAAAGAAGGGTAAAAAAGTCAGGGCAGCCTTTGGAGAAGCTGCATTAACTTTTCAAGACTAGCGCCCACATATTTCATGACTAACAGCTGAACAAAACCAAGAGAAGTGCTAGAATAAAACCAGCTCTAAGCAGCACCGAGAGTGGCTCTTGAGATGAGGTTAAGCATAGGATTCTTTGCAATTCAAGAGAGTCTAGGAAACTAGGACCAGTCCTAGAAAAGCTTAAAACATCCCATGTAGAAAAAAAATGCAAAGAGTAAAATGGCTGTGGGGAGCTGACTCGATGCCCCAAGCTCCACTGACTTGAACACTTACTGATGCTCAGAAAGGAGATGACAGGCGTGGGTTTGTAACTTTAACTTCCACTTAGTCAACGGCAGTGAAAGAGAAGTAGTGTCTGTTTGTCTACAAATCTGAATGCATGTAGTTTTCTAGCTGTTAGTATATTTTTTCCCCCAAATACACCTCCCAGACTAAGCATCAGAGGAACTGAGTTAAGTTCCAAACTGTGTCACCTGCTCGTTATAGGATTTTTATAACATAAAAATCTCTATGGTTTTAATCATTTTTAAAATGGAGTCAAATGCTTCTCCCCTTTAAACGTCAGGATTGTTTTAAATATCAAAAGGGATACAACATGTAGGAGTACTTTGAAAATTACAGCACTAGATAGGACATTAAGAACGTATTTTGAAAAGAGAACATAGTTACTTTTCATAAAACGGTGTCCTTTGTGTTGACATATAATGGGTATGTTTGGTTTTTCAAATAAATAAATATTTTAATGCTCTCACTTGTAACATGGCAAAGATCAATAAATATAACGCACATAAACAAAAAACTTTAAAAAGAACATAGCAAAGCAACAGGTAGTGAACTGCCGACTGTTTTTGGAGTCTACTGAGTACTGTGTGCGGAGCTGTGCTTCTCAAGTGTGAGCCCCTTGCAGTCCATATCCTTCTACCACCTTCCATGGGCCACTCCACATCCTTCTACCCCCAAAACTTACTTAACATTTTTTCCACAGTTCAACTCACTTTTTTTTCTTTTGTGTCTACTCACCTCTCATCCTCAAAAGGCAATATTCATAAAATCAGAGGTTGGTGTGCTTCTTATATAGTTGCAATCCATATTAAAATAAACTCGCACCTTTAAAAAATTAGGAAGTTCTTTATGTCGTGCTTCAGTGCGCACTGCTCGAGAGTGAGGCCTGCAAGCAGGCGAGCGCCTGAGGCTGAACAGTGAGGAGTGGAAGCCATCCGAGGTGCGGGCCGTGGTTACGTGACCCTGCTTCAGGTACAGTGATTCCCCCCCAAAAACGTGCAGCATTGGTGTTTAAGCTAAGGCGAATGGGAATTTTATTTTGAGAAGTCCTTACAATAACTAAAGTCACCTGGAAGTGTGCAGACCTAAGAATAGTTTTATTTGGGGTTTCACCTTGGCCCAGCAACTCGCGTTCACCGCAGGAAGGGCAGCCTGGCACACCCCGGAGCCCCGAAAGGCCGCCTCCTCGGAGCTGCATGTCTGCCGTCGGAAGAAGATTTTAACCTTCTTGCAGGGCCTCAGCTGTGGCTCTACATATTGCCATTATGGTGTGCTTTTAATGATAGAGTTTGAAATAAGGTTATATTGTGTGACTTTGGGGCACAGCATTCAGTACTCAATATCCAATAAACTGGTCATTCTCAAAGGGGACACGATGACCATGTAAACCCTTCAGGCCAGAGTGCCCAGCACCTGCTTCCTAGGCTATAATTATCGCCATCAAAGTTTATTTCCACCTTTGCAGTTACCCGGGTCTGCGCCCTTCTCCCTCGCTGCAAGGTTTTCCCTAGGCACCAAAGGCATAGGGGACCCATCATGGTCGTGGTCAAAACATCTGGAACACCAGTCCTTGTGCTCTGGGGGTGGGCTGGGGGACAAACAACAGCAAGCCCCTCCAGATCTACAGATCTGCTCCCGTTTCAGCGCCGAATGTAGAAGTTCCAGAACCAGCTTCTGTTCCAGGAATGCCAAGGTCCTGAGGTAGAAGGGGCCATGTGCACCTGTTTCCAAGCCAGGAGTGGACTAACATACACCAGAGTGGCTATGGAAATGCAGAGGGAGTGCTACAGGAGGGGAAATGCTACAGTAAATACAGCCTTCTTTACTGAAGAGATTTTTGGAGCCTTGGATATGCTCAGAGGCCCTATAAATCACCAAGATGGGGACTCTGTACGCATCATTCCTCAAACTGATTTTACCCCGTAGTCCTTTTTCAGGGAGTGTCTGAGGACACTAGAGTCCTAGGGGAGCACTGCTCTAAAAAGATATCATTGCTGTTTGGGGATAAGAGAAATATAATGCAACATAGGAGGTTGGTTACCTTTCCATAGTTTTGTGCTTTGGAATCGCCCTAGCTAAATATGTTGCAGACCTTTGTGAGTCTCCGCTTATTCAGCTTAATAACCTCTTTGTGGCTTCTGAAGAATGTAAGCATGTGACCCATTATTTAGAAACCGAGTAGCGGCAGTAATGAAGTAGATCTTACGGGCAGGTGAGACTGCCAAGGCTGCAGAGGCGGCCAGTCTCACAAGGCGGCAGACCTCGCCGAGAAAGAATTCACTCTCAAACGTTAGAGAAACACCTGGCCCATTGCTAGTGACCCACGATGTGATTTCTAGTGTATAGAAAGGCACAGATTGTTTTCAATCCAAACGCTATGGCTCTTAGCAATTTTAAAACAAATCTTACTCTCCATCTGGCCTGTGAGATCCTACCTATGAAGTGATGAGGCAACTACTTGTAACGACTGTCTGGCATGGTGTCAGCTTTAGAAACCATGCAGTCTGTATGTTTCAGAACTAAATATTTCTCCTTCCCATTGACTCTTGACCCCCTTAGAACAACTGTCACCTCCTTCAAACGCTTTCACTAAGTAAAAAGTCAATTGGCTGGAAGTGGTGATGAAGAAAATGTCACGTGATTAATGCTACAGTTTAGGCTGTTGTGATTAGTCACAGGACAAAATGTTAAACTTCCTCCCCGAGAAACACGGCACGTTAACGTCAGCTGGCCTGCCTGCAGCCCAACAGGAAGAGGTAGCTGGGCAGTGTTAAAAGCTGCCTATTGATTTGTGCCCTGACTGAAAGCCATGCGCTGATGTAAATGAAAATGTGTCAAGAGTTGATATTGATTTTTTTTTTTAATCAGACCATCTCTGGGGAAATATTGCTGGCCATACTGCTGCTCTTGTCTATGAGTGAAATAGGTTCCTTTCCACAAGACTACACATGTCCAGACATCAAATTCTCCTCTTTTAACTGAGGTATATAGTACTATGCTGCTCCATCAGAGAAAATGGCCCAGAGTTCCAATATCCAGGAATAAAGTGAAAGAGAGAATATAAAGTTTAAGAGAGATGTGTGTGTGGAAAAGGGTGTGGATCCATGCACACCTACCTACCCACTGGCCTGTCTGTGTGTGGCTCATAACACACATATGCTTAAACTAGGAAATTTCACCCCATGTGTCTCCAAATAAATCATCTCAGAAGGATATGTTAACTTTAGAAAATTCTGTTCAAAGACAGTCATAATATAGGACAGAACAAGAAGCACATTAGGATATGAACCATGAAGTTGGAGTCTTTCCTCTTCAGCGTGTAGGAAAATGAGCCATATTTTTACCTCTTAGGGATAATTTCCTGAGCTGTGCTTTATTCATAGACTGCAGTGCTTGTAAATATTGATGAACAGTAGAAGAAAAGGCTAAGATCATAATAATCAGCAGCTTTGGGTCAGATCTGCGGGCTTTTGGCTGCCTAGGTAGGCCGTTCTTCATGCCTCAGCTGGGAGAAGCCATGGACTCTAATACTGAGCAATTAGAATGAAAAATCATATGGAAGAGGAGGGAGGTCATCCCCTGCCAATATATGTGGATTATCTGGAATCAACTGTTGAGATTAGAGAAAACCCTAATAAAGTGCTAAGGGAAAGGGTCATTCATGACCTCTCATAAACTATCCACGATATGGTTTGTGGTTTAGACTTAGAGAGCTAAATCCACTTAGGTTGACTCATTCGCCTTAGGCACATGATAAAACCCTACATTGCAAATTGATTAACTTTTGTTGATTACTTCATGAGCCTTGAGATTTTCTAGATTTTATGGTCTGTGTACTTTGCCCTGTGGATTAAAAGAAACGCAAGGATCTGAAATAAACCTCAAGGAAACGGGAACTATTATGATGGGATAATTCTATACTGCATTAAATGGAGGAATGTGTAGCAAAAACTTTCAGAAGACAGTTCATTACTTTGCTAGTAACAAATGAGGTGACAAATGACCTAAGTAGATGGAACTTTTCAATTTAGAGCTGCTGTCTTAGAACAGTTATAATTAATCCGTAGTTCTGAAAACAGGTATAGCTGGCCGGACCTATACTTTGATAACAAATGATCGTCCAGCGCGTCCCTGAGGAGCCCACCAGAGCAGCCCTTCCTGCAGCCAGGAAAACCAGTACAGACCCAGAGGTCTTTGCCTTTGGTAGTCCTAGACCAGCTCTTGACCATGCTGCCTCCTGCCATCACTTGTATCCTTTTATTGTTATGTAACTTTGATATATGTTTAAGTATCTCCAACAAAATAGTAAGCTTAGCGAAGACAGAGATCATGCCTTAAAGTTCATTGTGCTGCAAACAATGCATAATTTCTTAACTGGTCAAGGGAAAAAATCTGCAAATATACATACATACATACAGGCCCTGTATACATACACACGTATGTGCATACATTTATTTAAATATATATTTAATGAAGATGAGCATGCGGTCCCTATGCCATTAAATTACTTAGCCACTTTTTACACTGAAATAAAAAAAAATACGTAGCAATAGCCTTACGCAGTTATTCATTCTAAGATAAGCTCCAATCAACTCAGAAAATACTATTCAGAATGAAAAATGTTTTTCCTTTCCTCTAGTGCTTTATATAGCTGCTTAATATATGCATTCATTAAGTAATTCCTATTTGCCTTGCTCTCATGCTCAGGCACATAAATACCATTTTCAAATACATACACTTGAGACATGAGATAAAATGATTTGAGAATGGCCATAAAGTCTGGAAACATAGATAATATTAATGTATCATATATATGCAATAGAATATCAATAAATTATTCATTATATGTTGCTTGTGTTTCCAGATGCAGTGGCCATCCAATGTTTACAAATCCATTGTCTAAACACATACATTTAACAAACTAATTGATCTGATTTTAACTTCAGTTACCAAACTGAAGGTTTTTGCTTGGTTGGTTTTTGTGTGTGCGCGTGTGTGTGTGTGTTTTAAATGTTTGTTGGGTTTTTAATTGATTTTAGAGAGAAAGAAAGAGAAACATGAGTTGGCTGCCTCCTGCACGCCCCCTACTGGGAATCAAGCCCACAACATGGGCACGTGCCCTGACCAGGAATTGAACTGGTGACCTCTTGGTGCACAGGAGGACCCTCAGCCAACTGAGCCACACCAGCCAGGGCTGTTTGGTTGGTTCTAACGTTTTAAGTTTTCATGAAAAAATTTTTAGCAGAATTGTCACAGCCCAAAACTTTCAGGTTAAGCAAAAGATCATAATAATTTTATCATACTACCTTAAATGTTTTAGTATATTCTTTATTTGCTTAGTAAAAGTCTTAGAAAATATATGCTAATATTTAATTTCCATCCTTTCCTTTCAAAAGCTGTCTTTGCTTTTTCAAGTACTAGTACAAGGGGCAGACAAGTAAATGTCTGCACACAAGTCACACATTTGTCTTTTATTTACAGGAAGGAAATAGAAAGAAATGCACATATATAAACCTAAAAATAAGAATGAGTTCTTTGCTAGCCCACAAAATTTTGTCACTGCTCTTTTTATTTCTCCATTTAGGATAGAGTTAATTAAAACTCTACATTTAAAATTTTAGTGGGGGGCCCGGCCGGGCGTGGCTCAGCGGTTAAGCATCGACCTAGGATCCAGGCGATCGGGGTTCAATTCCCGGTCGGGGCACATGCCCGGGTTGCGGGCTCGATCAATGACTCTCTCATCATTGATGTTTCTGTCTCTCTCTCTCCCTCGCCTCTCCTCTCTCTGATATCAATAAAGATATATTTAATAAATAAATAAATAAATAAATAAATAAATAAATAAATAAATAAATAAATAAATAAAATTTTAGTGGGGGATTATAAGTATGAGATGGGACACACAAAAATGAGAATATATGCTATACTCTGATAAAAAGAAAAAGGAAATAAAGCTAGGGAAAATTGCCTTCCCTTTCTCATCAAATACATTTCTGTGTGGAATTTTCAGATAGTCATGTCACAACATGTGACAAGAATATAAGCAAATAATATGTAATGCAGTACTCATAATCTGAACATATGTGAAAGTCTGTGGCACAAACATGAATCAATATACCATATAAAAAGAGGCTAAAGTCCAATATTTCCTTCCTAGTAATGATGTTTTTGTCATAGATATGATTTAATATTACTGGGGAAAGTTTTAATATAAGTGTTGCATTTTACATGCCTTAGAACAATAAATCAAGTATTTCCTAATATAAAAGTTACCTTTCCTCTTTAGCACATCTACATGGGATCAACCCTTTCATAGATTCGTTTAACTAGTAATATATTAGTATTTATAAATTAAATTTTTATTCTGAATATTCTGTTGACTATAGTTAAGTAATCTACTATCCAATAGATAGATAGATATTTCATATCAATAAATATGATAGACTAATTCAGGTAGTAATATTCTAATATTTTTGTTTTGTATTAGTCAGGAAGAAAAGTAATCACAAAACTAAATGAAGTTGTTTGTTGTTGTTTTTCCTTTTATTACACCAAAGAAATTGAATTCAGTGAAGCACACTATGCCTTTCTCAATCGGGTGCATATTTACATTTGCATTGCTAAGTTATTTACCATAAATACATTTTTAACTCTAGCAAACTTTAAAATAATAAAGTTCCATTTCAGGCTTTATACAAACATGCAAATGTTAATGTTACTATGGAATATTCTTTAAATTACAGAGCCTTTTTTTTTTCTCATTATTCCATTACCCTTGCTACCGTAGTCAGGTCTCCCAACAATTGTAGAATATTAGGGAGCCCCCTAGTGGCACCTGCATTCCTAGTAAATTTCCAAAGTAAAGAATAAAGTTAGTTCTTTCTTTTCCTTACTATCTACTTGGACCAGTTTGGGTACCTAAATATATTTTGCTGACTTCCCTCCCACCACCACCCCCAGTTTTTAAACCCACTTGGACTTCCTTTCATGTTCCACACATGTTGTGTAAGTTTCTGGCATCAAAAATATAATCATAATAATAATAATCTCCAGTAATCCAAATGAGCAATTGCTAAAATCTCTTTGTCTTTCATTCTTTCTCATCTTGTGACATTCTCAATTATCTCAGAAACCACTTGGAGATACACTGTAAAAGACATTTTCATGGGAAATAAAATTAAATTGTAAAATAACACATCTTCCCAAGCAGATGTTAGTTTTAATATTATTGTTGTACACAAGCATATCTTTATTATTCTTTCATCTGGCCAAAGAAAAATATATACAAAATGACACCTAGACTACATTATCTTTGAGGCAGCCATACATGCTTAAAACTTACAAACATTACTGTTGGTTACGGTGAAGATCTGATAATGAGCTGAAGAGTGATGGCCCTTGGAAAAAGTAAGCAATTTCAAGTAGTTCTGATGCTTTGCCAACAGGATTCCCCCAAAGCCTTTAAAGGGTGAGGTGAAGTCCGTCTAAGAAATGATGGAGGAGAGCATTCATCACAATGAGAACAACTTCAATGTGGATATAAAGATGAAAATAGCATGAATTTGCCCTGAAAACTATATTAGAAACTACCAGTGTCACTGAAACTCAGAGTAAGAAGTGGGAGCATAAACGTTGGACCCAGAGATGTGCCAGGGCCAGCCAGACTATGCAAGGCTTTGGGGGCGACACCTGGGGTTCGAATTTATCCTGAGCACCAATGGAAAGGTTGTGAGATAGTCAGCTTTGTGTTTTAAGAAATGAGTCTAGGCCCTGGCCAAGCAGTAGAATTGCTTAGAGCACTGTCCCGATATGCCAAGGCTGTGGGTTCAGTCCCTGTCAGGGCACATGCAGGAATCAACCAGTGACGGCATGGGTAAGCGGAACAACAGATCTCCCCATCCCCTCCACCCCTGTCTCTCTCAAAAGGGAAAAGAAAAGAAAAGCAGAGTCTGACAAGAGTGTAGAGGGCAAATCTGAGGAGGAGTAAGACCCAGGTCAGAGGGAGTCTCTGGTCCGGCAGGAAGTGAGGGCCGGTAGACAGGCGCCACAGCGCCTCTTCAGCGGCGGCGTTCCTGGGTCCCGATGCCCTGGGCCAGAGAAATGACCTGCGGTCGGGGCAAAGGCCCTGGCGCCTCCCTGCCCGGCTCAGCACCCCAGCAGTGCTGCTGCGGGCCATCCCCCGCCCTCGGCCGCGCTGCCTTCCCGAGAGCGAGCCCGCCTGAGCACCTCACAGCCCTCGCCCGGAGGGAGACGTGGGTGCAGCGGGAATTCACTGCTCGCGGGCGTGGGGCACGGACAGGAAGAACTGGCTGGGACGTGGGATCCCAGGCTGTGCGGAATGGGTAGGTGTTGGGCACAGGGGCGGGAAGGAGCCCAGCATGACTCTAGGCCTCCGGCACGGTGCCTGGGAGATGGAAGCACTAATCACTGGTCTACAGATCCGATAAGCAAGGGGGAGCAAAAATAAATTGTACTCGTTTTCCAGGCTTCCTAACAAATTCCCAAACTTAGCAGCTTGAAACAACACGCATTTCTCATCTCGCCATCCCTTTGGATCAGAGCCTGGGCATGGCTTGGCCGGTTCTCGGCCTCAGCCTCCCAGGCAGCAGTCGAGGCGGGAGCCGGAGCTGGGCTCTCATCAGGAGGCCAGGGGGACGGGCCTGCTCCCCCTCATGTGGCTGTTGCCGGCCTGCATCTTCTTGCAGCTGCGGGGTCACGGCAGCTCCCTTCCTTAAAGCCAGCCCCAGAGACTCTAGAGCAGCCTGCCAGCAACACAGAGTTGTATGTAATGTCCTAAAATCACAAGAGTGATATTCCATTACCTTTGCCATAGTCTAGTGGCTAGAGGCCAGTCATAGGTCCCACCCACACTCAAGGGGAGAGATTATACAAGGGCATGAACAACAGGGCCGGGGACCATGGGAGCCACCCAACTGTCCACCGCATGAGCCTTTTTAATAGTGTTTTAAAATATGAAAGTTCTGGGTGTCTTCATCTCTGTCAATTCAGGGAAATTCCATTATACTATCGCTTGACCATCATGGCACTAGGTTAGTATTATTAGAATATTTGTCCTGAAAATATCTACATGGAGAGAGGGGGTGGGGAGAAGTACCTTCATTCTCTCTGACCTTCAACATCCATTCAGGAAAGGTTATAGTGTTCATTCTCTTAATAAAAGTTTGTTCTTCAGAGTCTCATATGCCTCTGAGAAATCTCAGTTCACAGTTTGGGAACTATGAAAGAACAAAACCCAAGTATACTTCATACTGAATGACATCATAATAACATTGTATTGTTGCTGGTTGCTTTCCTGTCCATGTGAGGTTTGACTTGATGTGCATATTTAATGAAGAATTGAAAATGACTTAAAATCCTTTTTTTGGGCAACTCTTCTTGACCTCCCCAAAGAAACCACAATTTTTGAAAACTACAGAAAATCCTCCTAAAATGTCATATATTATATCCACTCTTTTTCCAAACCCTAATGGCCCTTTCTTCAACACACCAGCTCTACTCGCCACTTTTTCTCCATTTTATAAGTTCTCTACCCTTGGGGAAGCTGCTATTGCCTCACGTCTGAATAAGTCAGGTTCAGCCCTCCACCTGGAGTTCTTACTGTAGTATTTCTTCCCTCTCTGTTAGTGCTTTTCAAAATTGAATTTTTCTTCTACATAAACAGTTTTTAACAAGCAGTTTCTTTTTTTCAACCACTTGTGCTGCTGCTCTGTCTCTTACACTACCATCTATATATACCCGTGTCTGGCTTTTTAGAAGGTTTATCATCTAAAATACCTTCCATTCAATCTAACTTCCATTTGTTAGTACAAATCATGTTTCCCCTCCAAATGGTCCCCTCATGGCCCCTACCCTAGATAATCTTATTTCTGTTCCCTTATCTGTTCACACTGTACCCTCAGCTTGGATGGCCCGTGCCCTGTCATCATGCGTGCCCTAAGTTACACTGAACAGACACTGCAGGCAGAGGAGCCCAGGTAATGAGTGAGAGGAAGCCAGATGCATATATCAGAAAAGGTTAAAGACAAGATGTACCCATAACAGAATTCAGGAGATAAGGCACACGGCAAAGCCAGAAATTGAAAGAAAGTGGGCAAAATGAGCAATGATGTTATCACATCCTGGAAGTCAAAACCAATCCCCAGAGTCAACCCAGCTTGGTTAGCCCAAACAATTGTAAGTATCAAGGGCTGAGATAAGAGAAGAGGGGCAGCCAAAAAGCATCCAAGGAAACAAAATCCCAGGTGGCAAAAGAGGCGCTAGGTTATGTATGAGGATGTCCCAGGGTCCTTAGAGATGGGCAAGCAGAGAGGGTAGGCAAGTGCATATTCACCAGGAACAGCTTGATAAGAGGCTGTATTCTGCTGGGGACCCAAGTTCTCCCATGACCCAGTATACCTCCTATCCAGGCAGCAGGGTGCTTGTGGGGGATCATGGTTTTTAAAACCAGTCAGTCCTGGGTTCAAATTCCTCTTCCACCATTTGTTAGCTCTGTTATTAAACTAGTTAAACTTCTCCAAGTTCTCTTATCTGTAAAATGCAGATAAACATACCAATCTCATGGTAATATAACTATTAAATATGTTTATCTATATATGAAATACCTGATATCTAGCAAGTATATACACATTTATTGTTATCACTTTATTACTTTTATTTTTCCATCTTCCAAAACCAGAATAGCTATCAAATTGTATCTGAGATCTCATGACCTTCTTTAAACTTGTGTTGTGTAGGGTCTGCCCCATACATTGCATCACTCATCACAGAATGGTCTGTGGGTTTGCAAAGTGCCAGGTTATTTAAGCTAATTTCCCCAATGAACTTCTTGAGTAGAGTTTTCCCCCTGCTGAACTCAACACAAAGACTCAGCCAGCACTTGCTATTATTATGTATTTCAAGGCCCTGTTTCATTCATTCATTTGATCAATCAACGGGTATTTATTGAGCACCCATTATGTGTGGTGGACTGGGGACACAACAACAAAGAGCTAGGCATGAATTATACCACTAGAGCAACAGCGCTGTGACTCTTAAAAATGGACGGGCCTAAGAGATTATCTAGCCCAGGTCTCTAATTTTACAAAGGCATGACTGAGGATCAAAGAGACGACACTTGGCTTTTCATTTCTCCTTCGCTATTCTTTTGCCTATTAAATCATTGTTATTTCAGAAAACAAAAAAGTCCAGGATCGTTTTTTTACTGAGTAAGAGTTAAGAGGTGAATTGTTTTGACATCTGCCATGTCACTATGAAACAGAGCCCACTCCTCTCAGAGAAAGTCGCCAACAACTGTGCGTGGCGTAAGCTCCTGCACATCTTTACCAGAACATGAGCAGTTCTTTATGGCTGCTGTGCTCTGGGCTCATCCTGTCTTCCCCCGGGTGGAAAAAAAAGCCTGTGTCACAGACAGAAACAGAGGTAATTCAGAAAAAATGCAAAGACCTTTTCTACTTTCTTTGCTGGGAAAGGCCAAGATGGTGGCTTCCTCTGGTGGTCATTTCAGACCATTGCTTAGTACATTTGAAAAGACACATCTAAGCATTTATATATGGAAATGCATTTGAATCAATAATATGGGACTGGCATCTGAAGGCTCAGAGGCTTTAATCAAACTATTTGCTCAACATACTTCAATACTTGATCCACAAACTTATTTCAAGATTAGAAGGCCAAGGTGGAGATTAACACCTCCAGTCAAGTGGGGCTAATGAGACATGGCTTATTAATCCTACAAGAAGCCTTCACTACACACCGGAGCCCTGCTTGTTTCATTGTTAAATATTATTCAACCCTTGAAGAATTGGAAAATGGGTAAGAACTAAAATAGAAAGTGATGTTATAATTAGGCCCCCTGAAATGAAAGTGATCCTTATTTTTTCCCCTACATGGAAAGTACTTGTTAACTTTTCCTCCTAAATAACTCAGTATTGGCATTTGTCATAAAACCTTGATACAAACTCTAAATTTTGTTTTCATTAGTAGATAGGGCCAGAAAGGAAGAAAAGAGGGGAGAGAAGGAAGGAGGGAGGAAGAGAATTTTTGGCACATGTCAGATTTAGAGTCTGTGTGGACCTATCATAAGAAATAAAGTGGAGCCCTGCCAGGCGTGGCTCAGCGGTTGAGTGTCAACTTAGGATCCAGGCGATCGGGGTTTGATTCCCGGTCAGGGCACATGCCCGGGTTGCAGGCTCGATCAGTGACTCTCTCATCATTGATGTTTCTATCTCTCTCTCTCTCCCTCTCCTTTCCTCTCTCTGAAATCAATAAAGATATATTTAGAAAAAAAATAATAAAGTGGAAAGGAGACTGAGGAGAAACTGGGGGTTGGGGGCAGTCAATGCCTAGCCACATGCATAGTGTCCCCTTTGCTGCAGAGCCCAAGAGCATCAGCAGGGAGAGGAGCCTCTTCCCGGGGCCCACAGGTGAGCACTGGGGCCTGTGGCTTTGGCTTAAGAAAAAGACACAGAGGGGCTGGTTCCTGCAAGAGCAATACTAAGACAGTAACATGTACATTATAACTCAGAGTACTGCCTTAGTGCCAGATATAATGATCTGCCTTTGCACTGAAAGGTACTCAACATTTCACTAAATTGACCTTTTCTTGCCAATAGCAACTAAATTGCATTACTGTCTGCGTTCAAAGTTTGAGCATAAGAGCAAGCTAGCATTGTTAGGGGTACAGTGTATTTCTTGAAGGTGAGCTTTTGCTGTTTCACACTCAGTATTCTGTGAGAAGAAAGCTTCAGGGGGAAAAATCATTACTGCTGCTTTTTTTCCCCTTAAAGCTATAGATGATGGAGAAATATGCCTGTATTCGTTTTCTAATGCTGCATAACAAATGACTACACACATAGCAACTTAAAAAGAATACTCATTGGGGTGGGGGCAGGGTGGAATGGGTCAATGAGGAGAAAAAGAGATATATGTAATATTCTGAATAAATAAAAAAAGAACACCCCTTTATTAGCTCACAGATCTATAGGTCAGAGTCCAGCTGGGCTCAAATGGATTCTTTGCAGAGTCTCACAGGCTGCAATCAAACTGTCAGCTAGACTGGGCTCTTAGCTGGAGACTCTGGGGAAGACTCAGCTTCCAAGTTCATTTTTGTGGTTGACAGAGTCTAGTTCCTTGTGGTTGTAGGAATGAAGACCCGCGCTCTTTCTGGCTCTGGCCAAAGGTTGCTCTCAGTTCCTAGAAGTTGCTTTTCACACACACTAAGAAACTTGAACAAGCTCTAGCACGGCTTCTAGCAGCCTAAGGCCATCATCCTAGGATGATCCCAGCCCTCCTTAAAATGCCTGCCTCAGACAGCTCAGGGCTGCCAAAGGAATTTACTGCTCATTCCAACGCAAACCTGACTAAGTCCCTTAAACTCTCTCTTAAAGCAGTTACTTTAGAAAACTTACAATTACAAAGCTTTTCTCTACTCCTTTGAGATACGAATCTTCTACCACCTGGAACTGTCTCCTTGAGGACCTGAAAATGCCAGTCCCCAGAGGAAACTATCCCTCTTTTGTCTCCCAGGCTCTAATTTAGTTGGGTGCCTTGCTCCAATTTGCAAAACTACCTCCTGTCCTGTTGACATAAGAAATTTGTTTTTCCTCTAGATAAGTTCCAATTAACAAACCCAGATGGCTTATTCCCAGTGACCAACCCCCTTTCCACTTTTTGTAATTCCCTGACTCTGCTGGAGGCTCCACCCCTCCTTCTTCCTACTCCCTCAGTCACCTCTGCATCCTGAAGTCTTTCCCCTGCTGCAGTGGAATCACCCAATAAAATCTGTCTTTAGCACCTTTAACAACTGCCTGGCTTTGCTGTTCTTTAACACCACTCCATAAACAAGGGCTTTACTATGACATTTCTTGGTCCCACTGAATTTGTTTGCCTCCTGGGTGCAAACTCTACTGCTTTCTTTATGTTTTAGAAGTGAGTGCTGGCCTCAGAGGGCTTTGCTGAACACTGAACATCTTAAAATACATTTTTTTTAAGACTAATTTACAGAATATTTTAGTAATCTATTCTTTTAAATTAAGTTTCAACTCATTACTAGTCTCATCAGTTAACAAATCCGTCAGGAATTAGATCATCCTAACAGGAAATAACTGAAAGAAAGCAAGAGCTCAAGAAGTCCAACCTATTTTTTTCCTTTGGGAAGGAGAAGAAATTGAGAAAAATATTTCTGTATTTGGTTGGAAATGTCACAGCTTTTGTTTACTGAATGGGAGGAAATTCTACTGGCTGGCAAAAGAAAAATGGAAGAACTGAGATGCAAAGAGGAGTAGTGAGACAAAAAGGAGATTAGTGGGGTGCCCAGGGCTGGGGAGGGGGAGAAGGGGACATGCGGGTGGCTGCTAACAGGGACAGTGTTACTTTTGAGTGATGAAAATGTTCTAAAATGTGTTGTGATGACTGCACAATTCTGTGAGCATTCTAAAATCCATTGAATTTTACAAGTTTAAATGAGAGAATTTAAATGGGAGAATGGGAGAATGGTACGTGAATTATATCTCAATAAAGCCAATACCAATAAAAAAGGAATAGTGAGGGACAGTATTGATAAATATGGATAAATCTAAACAATGATTGTATAAAAAAGTAATAAAAAAAACAGTGTCTAATTTAGGAGGGGCTAGGGAAACAGGCTAAAATGAAAATCCTGACCAAAAATGTATATATTAGTTGGAAGGAGGTGATTGAAGTTAATATTCTAAGTTCATAATCAGCATGATAATTTTTATTCTCAGGAATTATTTACTGGCTTTTCTTCTTTTTTACCTTGATGAATCTATTGTAATCCTTCCCATCCCACCAGGATATTTATCTGGGAGAAACTGATGATCCAACCAGAGAAAGAGAAAAAATATATTAACACTTGTTAATTCTAAATTACTTTATACTTCTTTCATTTCTTCAAAGTCCTATACTTTAGCAAAAATTACATTAGCACTCTTTCAAAACCTATAGCAAAAGGATCAGATTTGCACCGATAGTGAGCACCCAGTCCTGGTACTAAAATTAATGCCAAATCTTCATAGAAAGAAGATGAATTTTCCCACAAACATGGGAGGTCAGTACAGCTAGGTTCTATTTTGAGCTGCAGGCCATTAAGTAGGTGGACCTAGCCCGATGCTTGGGCCAAGTGTTGTCTTCCTCATCTAGAGGATGGAGAATATCACAGGTGTTTGTTGTGAAAATAAAGTAAAATGATATTTAAACTAGAGCTTAAAAACCATAAAGTTCCACATAAATATCAGTGTTGTGAAAATTATATTTTTATGACGATTAAGTGCATAAGAAAGTGTTCAGGAGGTTGTACCAATACATATTTACTTAAATATTATAGCAAATGAGTTGAATTTTCTGAGTCTAACTTGGTAATTTGAATGTGGTACATTCCCATTTTTGTGTAATCAGTCTGCTAATTGTTTAATTATTCATTTTAAATGTTTAATGTTAAAATTAGCATCATCATCTTCAGTCATTATAAAAGAAATATATAGCTTAGTGTTATAGAGATTAAAGAGGAAGAAAAGTCACTGTGGAGAGAGGATGAGAAATGCAATCAAATCAAAATTAATGATAAAAGTCTTTCCATACTTTTAATCTCTTTTTGGAATTAAGAGAAATTGTTATATATTCTATTTCTTTGTTCCTCCCCAAAAATAAAAACAAAATTTTTGAGATAGGAAATAAGACTAAAAAGCTGACTTTCCATTGGGTGGTGAATACTACACTTGATTTTAAAATAAATACATTCAACTATTACTGGGTATAACAAGTAGAACTAATATTACTATACAATTGACTTCAACTTCTTAAGGCAGAGAGAAGAACTTATCCAGTTAACTTGACCTCTTTGATTATGTGAGACTAACTTATTGGAATGATCTCTTCAAACCATGTATATTAACTTAATTATCTGTATAATTGTTACCTCTCCAACTCACGCTTTTCTATATAAATGCAAGATTAGAGAGTGAAAGATTCTGCTGCTGAACTCACCAGCAGGACAAACTTACTGAACTCCCAACTATTTCATGAAGTGCAAAGAAACTTTAGGAGGGAAAAAACACACCGCTCTATTTCTATAAACATTAGTTACAGGTAGCAGGGAGATGCTGAGATGAAGAGTAATTGGGACTCTATGTCAAAATAAAATTCAGTTCCCATCTCTTTCCTTAAGACATCATTCTACTAAATGAGAGCCCGGAACAGAAGCGGAATTAACTAGCTCCTTTTAAGTTTGGTCATTAGAAATGCAAAATGAGTATCCTTCTGCAGACGGAGCCAGAGGACTACTCAGGCTAACGCAATAATGGTAGCTGTGATAAATTATGTATGCACGATATCAAAAGCTGAATGGGGGGAAGAAATGCAGAAGCCATTTGAAAATTTGGAATTTGCTCCAAGCTGCTTCTGCAGCGATTCCCAGGAGAATAAGCGCTAAGCACGGAGAAGCAATAAACTCTGCAGTTCTGTATAATTCATCAACTTTTTTCCTTTTCGTTTCTAACATTGACCCTTCACGGTTAACCGAAGAAACAAAGAGCTAAATAGCTTCCTTCGCCATTTGATAAAGCCATTACGGGCATCCTGACTGAGACATTTTCTACATTTTCTGCTTAATCTGCTAACGAATGGCGTCCTCCCTCCTCTCGGTCTGCACCGTCCTCACCTTCGACTCAGCGCGGAGCACTGCCTCCCCGGCCTTGCCCTGCGCCCTCTTCATCGGTTTCTTTCTCATTACAGCTTTCCTATGTGATCATGATATTAGAAGACATGAGGATTCTTTATGACAGTTTTCCTCAGCTGCCCTTGGTTAATTTTTTTCAAAATGTGATTCTGCTGGGTTCTCTTGACAACAGGGCACACTGAAAGCTAATCAGTAGACTCTTTCTTAAGTGTCGGTATCTTTTCAAAGAAATTTCATTTCTTAGAATGAGAGGATTGTTTTTCACAGTAATAGGTCGTATAATGAGATGCACCCATCTTGAGAGAGGTCAAGATACTTTAAAACTGAGGGATAACAAGAAATTAGAAATTGATATTTACCTTGGGCACTAATTTACCCCCACTGCAATTGTCTTTGGTTCCCTATATGTTACTCTCTCATATAAGAGCACTCATTCAGTGCTAATCTGATGGGAACCCTTAGAATAAGAGAATTTTAGACCCAGGAAGGATTGCTGAACTCATCCCTTCAAAGGCCTTTGTTTCTTAGGTGAAAAAAATCCTGGAAGATCAAGGAGGTTAAGTGACTTATCCAAGGTCACATAGCAGGTTACTCAGTTTGAGCTTCCTGGGTCTTTTGCCTTTAAGGGAGGAGGGGAAGGCGAGATAGTTTTCTACCTTATGATAGGAGAAGATGGCTACAGTCCTTGGGTCTCTGCACTGGCTCATCTGTATAATACGGGTGATGACACTGCCCTTTTCACCTCAAAGGATTTCCCCTTACTCATCTATTTTAATTAACCCCTCTGCTGGGTGGGTGGGTGGTCTGTGAACAGCATCCTTGTGTGGCACATGCTCTACTATGGATATGGTACGTAGGAGTGTAAGGCTCTGTAGGCAGCTTCCATGTTCCTGAAGTGTTGGGTTTTCAGGAAAGAGATGGGCGTCAGACAACCACAGAACTCAGGGAAATAAAAGGGAGCAGAATTCCCAGCTCTGTAAGAAGATGTGAAAGATTGTGCCTCTATGTGGTAGGCTTAAGACAATGTCTGTCACTTAAAGCCAAAGGTCTGGTAAAATAAGGAGACACCACTGTGAAGAGCCACAGCCTACACACAAGTAATCTAATCTCTGAAGGCTGGAAGGTCTGGCTGCAGGACTGTACACATAATTTGGGGGGCCCAGTGCTAAATGATATGGGGCTTCTTGTTTAGAAATTACCAGGAATTTCAAGACAGTGACAACAAAGCATTCAACCGAGCACGGGCCCTTCTGAGCACAAAGCCCCATGATAATGCACAGGCCAAAAGCCCTATGTGGTCACAAGTACTTACTTTGACAAAGTCTAGTCCAAACACACCCAATGAAGTCTTTACTTAGCAGGGGTTCTTGAAGAGTCCTGTTTAAAGGAAGAATAGGGCCTTTTGGAGAGTTGTTTGACTATCACTACTTGGGTAAGAGGCAGGGATCCTTCATGGAGGAGGGAGATCTTAGGGCCAGAAGATGAGACTCTGAGAGCCAGCAGATGCAGGCCCTGTGTTTGTGGGAATTCTTCCTTCACAGCCACCTAAGGTCCATCTGGGGTCTGTGTTTAAAAGAAGATGCAATTTCCTTACATGTTTATCAAGAGCCGACCTTGAATACTAGAAGATCACAAGAGGCAGGATCTGTGTCTCCTACTGTCCACATTGTTTCTGATATCTGCAGTGCCTGGCTCATGTTTGGTACTCAGTAAATATTTGTTGATGATGAAACACAGGTTGTTGTCTTACTGTAAGAATTTATCGGAGCCCCTGGCCCTGAAAGGAAGATCTGAGATTCAGAGTATAGAGGTATCTCTGGCAATAAAAAGAGGAAAGTTTTGAAACATGTTAATACTGCAAGTTAAGAAAATATTAGCCTGCCCAAGAATGGAGACTTTTAGTATTATGCTGCATACAAACTAATTATAAATTACTTTATATATTTGTGAAGTAATTACAAGGTTTTCTAAGACATTTAGTTGTACTTTTCTTTTGCTGTCAACATCACCTAAGAATAACAGCACTGCATCCTTTCTTTCTAAGTTCTGTTATTTAGAGAACATAGTCAGTGGCAGAGTGCAGGGAGAAACTGGAACAAGAGAGGGAGGAAGGGAAGAAGGAAGGATGCTACTGTGACATGTAAGAGGAACCTGTAAACCAGCCCTGAGTGATCAAGAAAAACTTACCCAAGGAACATAAGATCTAAAAGGCAGGAATTAAACCAAGGCCTGGGAGAAGGAAGCGTGAGTAGACTGGCTAACATTTATTGAGTATTACTATGTGGCAAGCAGTGTTCTAATTACTTTGCATGCTCATTTACTCCTCACAGCAGTGCTATGGGGCAGGCTATTAGTATCCTATTGGGATACCCTTTATTGGTGTCCCAGACCTGATAAATGAGGCACAGAGTTATTTTTTCAAGCTACAGAAGCCTTCTGCTTCTGGCCCTGAAGCAAAACTGACTGTGGCTATCCAAAAGAACCACACTTGTTTTGTGTGCTGGAGTTTGTGTATGTAGCCATTGCGGGTTGTATGGAGTTGCTTTGGAAAAGAGTAAAAGGGTCTTTTAAAAACGTGAATGTTGTTAGGGACCCATTAAAGCATATTAAGCCTGAAGGCAATGTGATCAAATTTTTGTTTGGAAAGATCACTCTGGCATCGGTATGGAGAATAAGTTGAGGCAGGAAGAAAACTAATAGTGGGGAGACCATAACACTCTCAAGAGAAAGAGTGTGACCTGAACCAAAGCCGTCACAGATGACAGTGCAGGTGGATTCTAATAGCATTTTGGAGGCAGAATTTTACTGGCTGATTGGATGTTAGGGGAGGGTTAGAGCCAAGGATGAAGGACTCCCAAGTTTCCGGTTGGGTGACTGCAGTGGGCAGAAGGGGAGCCGTTCACAGAGCTAGTGAGGGGGAAGGGCTGGGGGGATACGAGAGGACAGGGATGGGGTGATGACGAGAGGTGATTAACAAATTCCACCAAACTCTTACGGAGATCCGTGCATAAGAATGTGAATTAAGTGGCAGTCAAAACCTAATTTATTTTGATCACCTACTATAAAAGCTATCAAAAAGGAAGTCAATTCTTGAATTATGGGAGAACTGGTGAGGTTCCTTTTCAGAGTCTCCCAGGTGAGCATCCAAAGCTCTGTGAGTGGTACTGAATCAGGGCCACATTCTTTGGGGTCAGATCATTCTGAATTTAAATCCTTCTTCCACATTTTCCTTCCACATTCCCTTGGTTAAACGATCTGCTCACCTCTCTGCTCTTCAGTTTCCATCAGAAAAAGAAAATAAAATGGATATTACACAGGTCTGTTGTATTACATGTAATAATAAATGTGACAGAAAGTATGAGAGCACCTAGTGCTCAACAACTATTAATTCCTGTCCACTTCAGAAGGCTGTTGCCTGGGATAAATGAGCTAATACTCAAAAGACGGTTATGGAATAATTCTGCTATATAAGTTCAGTCATTTTTAATGAACTTTGCTACTACTGTTCCTGTTATTGTTTTTATGGGTACCAGGGGCTTGCGGTAACCACATCTCCAAGCCTTTGAGCAGTTCTTAGACGTATCTTTATTATTATTATTTTTGAATTTCCTTATTTCTTTGTTTCAGCTTGGGAATCATTTCCTTCTTTGCTTAGTGCTGCTTTGGAGAAAACACCAGATGTCTTTACAATTTGTCGCTTCTGGCCACGTACTCTGTTATTTAGATACTCTGCTTTGTTCTGCTAAGATGCCGTGTTTATTAAAGCTTTAGTAATCTGGAAAAACTATAATTGTGCTATTCTTGGCACAGAACATGAAAAACACTGAGATATTAAAAACTGGAGGTGAAGGAAGGCTTAAAAGTCACTATAGGTCTTTTACCTTTTTTTTAATAAAAAACTCTCACTTTATATAAATTGCCTATTACCAGTGTGATTGCTCTGATGAAAGATTAAGATATCCATTATAGATGGCATAGCTGAAGGGAAGGGACTTTGGTGTTGGGGGAGCAGCTAACCGTCTCCCAGTTTAACGAGGGGTCTTGTGAGGACTGGATGGTTGTGTGGCTTCTCTTCAGTTCATATTCCTAGACCAAAGGCAACAACTCCCAGCTTTTAAAACTCCATCCTGGCAGAGGTTCAAGCACTTCATGATGCTGTAGAAAGCCAAAAAGGAATCTTGGCCTTGGCAGGGTAGCTCAGTTGGTTAGAGTGTCAACCTGATACACCAATGTTTCAGGTTCCATCCCCAGTCAGGGCACATACAAGAATCAACCAATGAATTCATCAAATGGAACAACAAAAAATTAATGTTTCTCTCCCTTCCTCGCTCTCTCTAAAATTAATCAATAATTTTTTTTAAGTTTTAAAAAAAGGCATCTTGAATGTTAAATTAACCAAGTATCTTTGGTTTTCCCTGAACAAAGTTTATTCAAAGGCTGCTATATTGTCTCTTGGCACATAGTTGGAGACTGATTACAAAACAGAATGAGATTTCACTTCTGTGTCCTAGAGAAGCTCATTAGAAACTACATGTTTGGCTTTCTCATGTCTCTAAAATTCCAAGAGATTTTAGCCTAACGAGATAAGTTTTAACTTTTTGTTTTTGGTAATTGAGCTATCTTGCTTTGAACAGAAAATATAGCATTAGCATTCTAATACTTAACAAGAGTTTCCATTAAAAGTTATTTATATTAAAAACAGACATATTTTTCACAGTCCAATTATACTATTAATGAGAATGGCATTTATTTCATTCTTTTCCTCTTTAAAATGCATTGTAAGAATTAATTTATCAGCCTCCTAAAGGTAATTAATTGTGGTTTATTTTTATAAAGTGCCCAGATATTCATAAAGTTTTTTCCCATAATTATCTTCATTTTACAGATGAGAATACCAAAATTCAGAAAGCTTCAATTACAAAACTAAACCAAAATGTGACTCAGGGTCTTTGACTCCCAATGCAGCGGTCTTTGCACTTCACCATGGATGATGCATTCACATTAGTTGAGATCCCCCCCCAAACTGTAGTTCTCCTTGGTGTCACAGTGGACATGAGGGTGCTTTGGAGGTTGTAATTCACCACCATGTATAGAGGAGGCCGCGGTAAGCTAGTCCTACAAACAAAAGGCAGGTGAAATGAGGCCTCCCAAAGAGAAAACCCTCAGTGGAGTACTTAAGGCATCTCAGACATAAAGCAGCGGGTCTGGTAGTAGCAGCCGATCCCACAGAGCCAGACCTCCTTGGTGATAACTGGGCTAGTCATAAAGGCGAGTCCACAGGTTGAGTACTGGAGCCTCGGAGAAGGAAAGATCCTCAGTGGCAGTAGAATAAACGTTGACCTCGTCTTCAGTCAGGTTTAGCACTGAACTGTTTACCAGATGACAAGTGTGCTGCAGTGTTCTCCCAAGTCTTGGGCTTCTTCCTCGGCAGCCTTCACATCCTCAGTCAGTTTTCTTCTTCTTTCTCCCGCCTGCCGACCTTGAGCAGAGTTCAGCCATGAGGTACTTCATAGCTTCACTCACCCACTACATGCAATGTCTCCCAAGCGTTATCCCTAAGACAGCTATTACCCTTTGGTCCTATAATTCTTTCCCAAAATTCCACATCCACCAGGATCACCCTCCCCAGGAAGATGGTAGCAGGATCTGGAAGTCTTGAAGGAGGAGACATAAGGAAGACTGAAGGCCAGTCAGGAAGCTGACAAAAGCATAGAGATGAGAGTGAAGGGGTACAGGTAACAGTAAAAAGGCTGACCTGAAGGGTACAGAGGTTGATGGTGATGGGTAATAAGAGGGAAAGAAGCTAGCCACCCGAGCTGGGAACTCAGAAAGGCCTGGGCTTTCAAGAGAAAGAGAGTGATTTGATCCAGTGAACAACCAAAAAGATGAGGGACAAAGTCACTCGTGTTAGGAAGATTACAGGCCATAGAAAGTGAACAGGGAAACACACTCATATGTGAAGAATGAAGGGAGGCATTAAGTGCCTTGATAGAACAGGGCAAGAAGAAATTAAGAAGAAACAGTTTACTGACCACAGTGACAAAAACAAAAAAGAGAGTAGAAAATGATTTTAAGTTTTGTGTATTATCCATTCCACTGTAAAAAAATACAGATGCGCAGTGAATGCAGAGCCATTGAATTGGAATTTCTGAGGGTGGTGGCAGGTGTGTGTTTTCTAAAGGCTCTGCAAGCTCGCCATAGAGAATCACTAGCCTACAGAGCAAAGCAGACCCACTCTGGGCTCATGGCCTTTCAGCCGGCCTTCTCAGACTTCTGAGTCAGTCAGTAGGTTTAGCACAGTGCTGAGACATGTCGTGATACACACAGAAGAAGGCAGCAGCTAGCAGGAGCCCAGAACTTGTGAACAATGGAAGTCCTAACTGTGGTTCCAACTGCAAGAACAAAAATTCGTTGGAGGAGGGAGATGACTGTGGGTAAGGGTATCAGCTGGACAGGACATCTAGAGGTACTGGGACATAGCCCAGACCTTCCAGGGTGCACTGCAGCCAAAGGCAGGTGGACCAAGGAGCTGGTGAAAGCAGACAAAGCATTGTGCAGAATAGCTCTGAGCAGCGGAGTGTGGGCACTGCGTTTAGAGAGCAGAGGCCAGGTGAGCCTCCCTGAGATGCTCCTCTGTACAAGGCTGGTGATCCTTGTTAAGGCCATGGGGCGAGCGCATTTTACCTTCACTTCTCCCCTCTCTCCCGTTTGTATCTGGCCCTCTTCAACCACGTAATAGCTTTTGTTTTCTCACACTGTTTGTGAATACACCTTAAGTCCGTTAACACTAAGATACAAATGACACATAATCCCTTATGTTATTCTGGCATATTAATAAAACTTTGTGCAGTGAATTTACTTACAGAAACCTTATTTCATTCTCACTACAGCCCTATGGAGTGCGGAGGTCAGAAACTACCCCCATTTTATAGATAAGGAAAGAAAGGCCCAGAGAATCTAAGTGGCCACCTCAAGAGCCTCCTTTCTCAAACTAACCAAGCATTTCCCTCCTCAGTACTTGTGTAAACGCTGGTTCCTCTGACTGAAACCCACTCTGCCCTCCTCGGGCCCCCTTGCTCTTCATGCCCCAGGTGTGAGCCCAAGTGTCACTTCTTCGGGAAGGACTGAAGTGTGTTCCTCCTGTGATTCTTTCTCCCTGCATCCTGTCATTTTTTCATTGTTATTACAGTTTGTAAGTATATGTAAATTCTATGCTTATGGGGTTAATATCTGTTTTCTCCACTAGACTACAGATGCCCGTGTTGGCTGCTATCTCCACAGTACCCAGTACAGAATCTAGCACATAGGCATGTTCCATAAATATTTTTTGTCTGTGTGTTGGATAAATGATACTCTTATCTCTCGCCTTTGGGATGTCCTCCTACAGCCTCCTTACCAAACAATGCACTACATTACACACACACACACACACACAGAATCCTATGGAGTCCATGCCCCTGACCATTTCCTTCATTTTCTTTCTCCAACATTTATTCATACATTATCATGAATTAGGTTGCATTCACTGCTTGTTTCACACTTCCCTAATCACATTATTAGTTTTTCAAGGACTAAAAGTCCTTCAAGATCTTTTTAGAATCCTCCATAAACCTAGTAGAATAGCCAGCAATGCTATTGGTATTAGTAATCCCTTGATGAATTAATGAATAGACCAATCCATCAGTCCTAGTATATCCCTTTTGCACAGAGAAAATCTTCACATAGCAAATATGGAGATATCATTGCAGCAAAACAATTTTTAACCACGACCCATTGCTGTAGTCCCTCTTCTTCGGTTCCTATTTTGAGTTTCAATAAGAGGAAAACAATCTTATCTTGAAAGGGGGATTAGATTTATTTTTAATAAGAAAGGCTAAATTGGAAGCTTCCATTTTTCCCCCCAAATTTAATAATAGCACTGGTAATGCCTTACCCTTCTCAGCTGGCCTTATTTCAGGTGTGAGTATGAAGCGCCCAGGTAAGCTTCTGCATGATGTAAGAGCAACACCCATATCACCAAATTCACCCAAAGGAGAGGGCACAGAGCAGGGGCATCGGTCTAGTCTGAGCATGTTCTCAGAATCAGTCAGTCCAATTCAGAACTGGGCAGGGAATCTGAAGGGAAACATCAGGTTACTTGGAACCACTGTCCCTAAACATCTGATAGTTACCACTGATGACCACTCGATAAATAAACAGCTTTTGATCTTGCCCCCATCCTTCATTCACAACTAGAACAAAACAAAAACATGTAAGTAAAATGTTATGTCCAAAATGATAACTTACCAAACTGGGGTTTCAGTTTCTACACCTGTCCTGTTATTCTGAGGCAGAAACTTCAGTTTACTGGGTTACCGGCAGGGCAACCTCTGGGTAAACCTCAGCTTGCTTAGTTGCTGATGATTAACAACAACAACCAATATAAGTGTATGTGCACACATACATATTTGATATATGTTATAATATATGCATTTTAATTTACTTTGACAATTGCCTAGCAGGTTCTGTCTAGTTAGTATCTTTCTCCCCCGGTTTAGTATTTGATCTTATAACACAGGCCAGGAAGGAAATCAAGTTTTGCTAAATACCAATTATACCACGAACATCATCAAGGTTGGTATGAGGTCTGTTCTTCATGTGGTATCACTTAACCACCTGTATTCCCACCTGTAAAAATGAAGGATCCCTTACTCTTTGAGACCTGGAGAGTATTATGCTAAGCAAAATAAGACAGTCAGAGAAAGACAAGTATCACATGATCTTACTCATATGTGGAATCTAATGAACAAAATAAACCAATGAACAAAATAGATCCAGAGACACAGAAGCATGGAACAGCCTGATGAATCTCAGAGGGAAGGCAGGGGTGGGTGGGTAGGTGGGCAGTGATTAACTTAAGAACTTATATGCATATATACATAACCCACGGACACAGACAATAGTGTGGTGAAGGCCTGGAGGGGGGGTAGGGTAGAGGGGATCAATGAGGGGGAAATGGGGGACATTTGTAATACTTTCAACAATAAAGATAATTTTTTTTAAAAAGAGCCTATAAGAGATGACTGCTGATGAGTCCCCTTCTCTCTCCATCTCTAGGCTGCAGAAGTCCTGAAGGTTGATGGAGGGCCATGCTATTCAAACAGCAGGTGTGGCTGAGACAGAAGCTCCTGGTGCTGGGAAGCCTTGCTGTTGGGAGTCTCCTGTATCTAGTCGCCAGAGTTGGGAGCTTGGATAGGTAGGTGATTAAACACATACTTATGCCCATGTGACTTTAAGTGTTTCTTGATTTAAACTTCCTTAGGACATAATTTTAAATCTATCCCTTTGTTTTGCTCCTTCAAAATTCCCCCAAAACATGCTTTTCTGCAGTATTGATCTTGATTTATTGAGCCTTTAAAACAAAGAGATTCGAGATGCGCAAACCAAGGTGTTCGTCAGGATCCATTTGTATTCTATGCGCGTTGACATTTATTTTCAGAGAAGGGATAAAGCCATGTAGAGTAGAAATGTCATTTTCTAGAGCTCACTGTGGTCTGCGTGCATCTGGCTGTTCACATCTAGCTATAGCAAAATAGTGATGATGTATTTAGCTATCTTCATTTTGAAATTTATGAGTGAGCCATTAATGCGCTACCAGGGAAGTTAAAATTATGTTTGAACCTGTAAAGGAGCTCATCAAGTTTGGAATCCATTGCCCTGGAAAGATGGCTGCAGGCTTGGGGAGTTTGAACTATGTTAATTAGCTTTGGTTTCTAGGACCTGAATGTACCAGACAAGGAGGTTGTCATTCAGGGTAATTGCCCAGAAGCCAATGGAAAATCCTTGGAGAGGAAATTTACAGAGCCAGGGGTTGGCTCTAAATAAGCAAACAGTTGAGAGGTGCTAGGCCTGCAGAGGTCCCAGCAATATCATCTGGCTTCACATTGAATACCTCTGGGCTGTCCCACATCCAGTATGATTGTGAAGGACAGAGAATTGGATTTCTGAAATGTGAAGCTTCCTTCTTTACTGTTTAAAATTAATTATTGCACTGGAAACACTGGAGTATGTTCTCTGCGCATTCAATTCTCATTTTCTGTGAAAATGGAGCCACACTTTAAATGGAAATATCTTCCTTGCAGTTTTCCTTTTCTAATCTATAGATCTGATCATTTGGATATTTAACAAATAATATAGCAGTGGTCTTTATTTTCCTCCTCCCAGTGTCAATTTTGACTGGTAAAATGACCCCCCTTGATGTTTTTCAATTTGAAAATCAGAGTATACTTTCACTTACTAATTGCTAACTATGAGAAATGGTATAATTCAGAGCTTATCACTGACTTCAACTAGTTCCCTAAAAGCAATGTTTAGCTATGAGTAAAAGTGTTACCATTGTCTTACGTCCATAAAGGAACTTTTATGTCAAGTTCTTCCCAATGGCCTTAGTTAGCTTCCAATCATTTGCTTTTTATTGAGTAATTGATCTAGTGATTATTGACACATTAGTTATTTAGTTGATTCTTTTCATTTTTCACCCGGTCTGTAGTCTCAAGTGGGATAGTTTTTATAAGGAATTGGATTACTTGTTAGGCTTTCTTAAAAGTTCTCAATTGAGAGTTTGAGCAGATTGTATATGAACTAGACACATGCTGACTTGGGCTTATCTTTCAGTAACTCTGGGTGGGAAGCTGAGCTCAGTTACTTTTACTGTCCCTTCCAATCCTAAGAGTTCATATTTTTAGTCTGAGACCCAGGCTCAGAACGTACTCTTCAAGAAGTAGAAATAAGGTGGTATTTTCTCATGTCTTGAGTTAGGGAGACCATCAAGCAATTGTTCTGCAGGCTATGAGCTCCCAAGGTAGCAGGTAGAACAAGGAAGGAAGGAAAGAAGGAAAATGGCCCTTTGTAGAGGTAGGAAACTCCTTTCTAGCTCAAACAGGGCAGAGACTGTCTGTTTCAGCTTCTCTCAGCCAGAGTTCCTCAAGAGAATTAACTCCTACAGAAAGGGATTTGGCTATTTCCTCAGCTCTTTCAAGGATGATAGACACTAGCATCATCCTAGATGCAGAGAAGCCCACCCACTATATTCAGTGGATGCCTTAGGAAATTAGGGCGTATTTCTCACCCAAGAAGAGCCAAAAGATGAATTTCTGATATCCCAATCAATGTCACAATTAAAAACATCTTTGACTATAGATGTGTTGCTACTTTTACAGCTTTCATTTAGAACTCCATCATTAATTTTAACAAATTTATAAAAACAAAATTTATGTTTCTCTAAAATATTAACTGTGCTAAACCTTTCTTTATAGCATTCCATATTTTCATGTTTTCCACAATGAGCATGAGTTGTGTTTAAAATCATAAAAAAAACAAGCACCACAAAAAAGTAAAATATGTTTATATTTTTCCGTAAGCATTAGGACAGACAGCTGTTTAAACAGAGCACAGGCCAAGCCCTTTCTCCTCCGTTCTGCAGAATGCTTTGGCATGACCTTGAGGTTTTAGTCTTCTCCCTTTCATTATAAACATTACAGAAGATAAGAAAGGTACAATAGAGTCTCTTGGGAAAAGCAAGAGAGAGCCTCATTGCCACAGAGAGGGGGACATAGACTCCAAATTATTAGCATAACTAGAAGCTTCAGTTGAAGGAACTGGCTTAACAGCCATTTTGACTAATATTCTCCCTTTACCAATATGGCTAAAATCCCTTTTCAAATAAACTTAGGGAAAGTATATAATGAATTTCAATTCAGTTCTAGACTATACCCAAAAGGAAACTCAATGTACTAACCATATATATATGTATTAACCGTTCCAAATTAATCAGCCACTCCAGTTTAACATCATTATGATTATCACCACACCTTTTTCTCTGAGAAAAGCAGTGGTGGTTGTTTATTATCTAAGGTAGTGTTGAAGTGGAAATCCTCCTTTCTGGCTCTGTCTATTGTATCCCTTCCTTCAGGAGCTTGAGTCCCTGATTTAAATGGACTTGGCAATGAGGACCTGAGGTTTCTGGCCCTGCCAAGGCCTTGTTGATTTCTGGTCCCAGGTGTGGTAAGTGATATACAGCAACTTGCTGATGGCATTGGGTTTGTTCCTACATTCAGCCAAGTAAAAACATAATCCTGACCTCTTTAGATAGGAAGAAAAAGAGAGGAAGAAGAAATATAGTACTCTTCTAGCTGTCCCCAAGGCCAGCGGCAGAAATTCTCATAGAATGAAAAGCTCAGCAAGTACCATTTTTGGAATTTTTCAGGTTGATGATGCAAATAGCCAAGGGCAGAGACTGGGACCTCTTTTCAAATTATATTGCAACGATTTTTAAGAGCCATGTGAGTGCTGCTGAGCTACAAGAAAGTAATACCACACAAAGCCCAAAAGACTGGCCTCCTAGCTGCCCTTCAGTCTCCTAGCTAACAATTATAATCTTCCACCTTTCACATTCTCTAAATAATGTTAACTGGTGAGCTGTTAAAAGGCTATTAGTATGGCTGGTGTCACTTGTCTGTCCTGTACTGTGTGAACATAAGTACACACCATAGTCAATTAAGTGCTTGGTGAATAAAAATTTTAAGGACCACTAATAAAAAATCCCATCAATTATGTGTGCTCCATTTAATACAGTGTTGCTTAAAATAAAATTTCTCAAACATATGTTCATCATGGATTGCATCAGGCTGGGAAACAGTGGTTTTATTTATACATTTAAAGTCTTACTCTGACTAGGGAACAAGAAAAATGAGAAGTTAGTTGCAATGAGCTTCTTAAAGTGTCTCTCTGTCGCTTGCAGGCTACAGCCCATCTGCCCCATTGAAGGCCGATTCGGAGCCCGTGGGCAGACTGAGTTCCCGCTCCGTGCCCTGCAGTTTAAGCGCGGCCTGCTGCACGAGTTCCGCAAGGGCAACGCGTCCAAGGAGCAGGTTCGCCTTCATGACCTGGTCCAGCAGCTCCCCAAGGCCATTATCATCGGGGTGAGAAAAGGAGGCACGAGGGCCCTGCTTGAAATGCTGAACCTCCACCCAGCTGTGGTCAAAGCCTCTCAAGAAATCCACTTTTTTGACAATGATGAGAATTATGCCAAGGGCATTGAGTGGTATAGAAAAAAGATGCCTTTTTCCTACCCTCAGCAAATCACAATCGAAAAGAGCCCGGCATATTTTATCACGGAGGAGGTTCCAGAAAGGATTTACAAAATGAACTCATCCATCAAGTTGCTGATCATTGTCAGGGAGCCAACCACAAGAGCTATTTCTGATTACACTCAGGTGCTAGAGGGGAAGGAGAGGAAGAATAAAACTTATTACAAGTTTGAGAAGCTGGCAATAGACCCTAATACCTGCGAAGTGAACACAAAATACAAGGCAGTGAGAACCAGCATCTACACCAAGCATTTGGAAAGGTGGTTGAAATACTTTCCGATTGAGCAATTTCACATCGTGGATGGAGATCGCCTCATCACAGAACCTCTGCCAGAACTTCAGCTCGTGGAGAAGTTCCTAAATCTTCCCCCAAGAATAAGTCAATACAATTTGTATTTCAATGCTACCAGAGGGTTCTACTGCTTGCGATTTAACATTATCTTTAATAAGTGCCTGGCTGGCAGCAAGGGGCGCATTCATCCAGAGGTGGACCCCTCTGTCATTACCAAATTGCGCAAATTCTTTCACCCTTTCAATCAAAAATTTTACCAGATCACTGGGAGGACACTGAACTGGCCCTAAAATAGTATGTCATACAACACCATGTGTTGTGCCTGGAGACACACAATGTCTCCTCTAGATTAAAATATGCACTTTTCCTAGACACAACTATCCAAGTCATTTTTCCATCTATACTTGTACATACAGTGTGTGACCAAATATAAGACCAGTTCTTTTTCTACTGAAAAATGTACAAAAACAATTTGCTGTCTGCGTAGTTGCATCTTTTAAACTAGTTACTAAAAGAAGAAGTGGTGGTATTGGGGGAAAGTGATTTCATTTATTCTCAAAGAGTTAGTCTTCCTTTGAGTCAGAATTTGTCACCCGCCATTTTCATAAATTAAAGCCAAAAGATTAATGTGTGAAATGTACCAATGGCTGTGAAGCTGCAGGAAGTAGAGGATTCAGTTATGCATTATTTTCCAAGGGAAGCCTGGCTCTTTAATTCAGATGCTGAATTGGGGCCACGAAAACAGAAAATGCTATTTTCTTATGATTTAAAAGAATGTCTTTTCTCATAAAATTGACATTGTTCCAAAGTTCCTGTGGTGATTTTGCACTATTGTTTTCTCGTATGGACCATGGTGTCACTTGTAGCATGTCAATCATACATTGGAAAGTCGAGTCCTTTTACTTCCATGTTCTATGTCAACAAAGAGAAATGTCATGTACATAATGTATATTATTGTAAATACTGGTTTCACACTAAGTAATTCTATTTTGTAAACTGAATATGGCTATTTAATTTATTGTGAAAATTAAATTTATTGTGGTATTTAAAAATGGAATGGATTAAAATTACTCTATGTGCAACTTTTTTTAACTCATTTGTTTTTATGTGCCCCCTGTTGGGTCCCAAAATCAAAGCTGTTTATGCGCATATTGAGAGCACCTGGAAACATGCACTTCTCCGTTGGATTTCTGTATCCTTGTGAAAATGTATTTATGAAGTTGAGTATATTAAAAAAAAAATCTCAACTATCTGGAAATCTAGTGTAATAGCCACCTCAAAGACCACTAGTGCTGCTCTGCTACAACTTTATAACAATTAATTTACTTACAGCTGTTGCTGTGCTAGGAGAAAGACAAGAAATACTTTAACATAATCAATGCATAGAAGAATCACAATTTTATTTGAACCTCTAATCAGAGTCAGGGCTGTCAAGAAATTGAGTAAAATAAGATTAGAAAACTTGTGTGGCCTCTGTACTAAAAGCTGTTAATGCTTCAAAAATGAATACAAACTCTCAGAACTTTCTCCTTGAGATGAAAATATTATCAGTACTCTCAGAGATGACCAAATTGTGTAGTGTTGTTATTACCAATGTAAACATATGGTTCATATTTCCATCGAGAGAAATTAATGCTAAATTGGGTGCTTGCTAACATCAAATAGACTATATATGCTTAAATATAATTCAGACAACCATGGAAAGGGGTTGGAAAGAGGTATCAAAAAAAAATAAATTTTCCCATTCACAATTGCTTGCCCCGTGGAAGGCATTTGAGAGAGTTTAGTTCAACATCACATTGAGAGTGCCTAGAGAAATCAACAAATTACAATGGATTCCTTTTTTAATGTAGCAAGTGTTGGTTTTTTCTCCATGAGTTGTTTATCCTGTCCAGTGATTTGATGGTGACGTTTTACAAATAAATAGCCCTTTCCTTCCCGTATCAGGATGTACTGCTTCTCAGACTACAGCCTTGGTAATCTTCACTGTTTCAGTGAGCAGTGAGGCTGTTCTCTCAGCATGGAACAAGCCTGGTACCAGCACACGGGGACTGGTCAGCTTCTTGTTCACTGTGCAATGACTCTGGAGTGAGAGCCTTAGGACTAAATGTCAATCACATCTCCCTTACCCCATGAATGGAATCAAATATAAGAAGTCTGTCATCAGATTTCCCTGTGCCTCAACTCTCAGCTAATCATCAGAGGAAATTCTTTCAGTACGACACTCAAGGACACAATCATACACTATTATCATTAATTTTATTATAACTATTCCTAGAGCACTATATGGCTAATAAGTTTTAAACCAGTGACTGTCAAATTATGCCCCATTGGAATACTGTTGTTTCAAAAACTCACCCTAGGTATTCCACCAGTAAAATTGAAGAATGGCAATCTTTTTCAAGACTCATAAAGAAATTTAAAAACAATGAATAGGCGTTTCTCAGTAATCATCTTTCATATTCCCAAAACTTTGCTACTGCTACCAACAGTGTATATCAGAGTTTATTCTAAGATTCTACTTGACTTACGCTGACTTTCATAATTTGTTATTTTTAGTTCAGTAAGCCAGCATTTCTTCAGCACATTCAGAAAAAAAGTGTTGGAATTTCCAGTTATTCCACTACCTAAATAAGTTTGAGAATTGTTTTAAAGCTTGGAGCCTTCCCACAGAGGTCTGGCCTGGGGTGGGGGTGGGGAGTGGGGAGTTCGGAGGCGAGTTTCATTTCACTGAAACAACAAACAAATAAACAAAAGCCATAGCCACTGCTGATCCAGCGAGGTAGAGAGAAATAAAAATCCTATGACTTAATAGCACACTTCCACTGGAGGCTTTAAACCTCCTTGTTTAGAAAAATGTTTCCTGTTGTCATCAAACAGGGACCAAGGACCTCTGGAGAAATCTTCAGCTCATTATAATAGCCGCAGTAGGGTTCTCTTGAATTAGTTATTCCTTTTACATCATGAAAACTTTGTATTCCCTCCAGAGGCCTGGTGGCACCATATGGCTTTGTGAAACAGCTCTAGCTGCAAAGAGGAAAAGGCTGTGTAAGGATGGTGAAATTTCTGCTAGACCATGAAGCTGAAACTACACCATTCCGCAAGCCAAGGAATTCCAATTATACAAACGGAACTAGATTCTCCAGGGAGTGAGAGAGATTAGGGAATAGAAAAAAAGAGACACACAAACCCACAGACAAAACATCCCAAATTCCAAGTCTATTACCTACTCACCTGAAATCACCTCACATCAACACTCAATTGATTAAATACTCAGAAACCTAAGCATATACGTTCTTTTTTACAGGCAAAAGGAAAGAAACCATTATTTGTACAGTTGGTCCTGGAAAATATATGGAGTTTGTATGATGCTGTCTTTTAAATACCGTCTTTTAAAGGTTAAGGTGATGACTTTTCCTACTAATTGCTTTGTAGTGCAGGAAAAATAAAAGACATTAGGGTCCTTAGCTAATGTATGATAAAGCAAAGACATGTAAACCCCTCATATCCACATCTGATCTTAGATTTGGTATCTTTTGTGCTGAGGGACCAGCAAGAACTGTCAACTGCCAGCCCAGACCCACTAGAGCTGATGGAGCCTAATGAGAGCACTACTTGGGGTGCTGCACCTGCTACAAGGGTCCTGCTGGAAGACAAGCTCAAGAACCTGTGGGAGCATTACCTGGAACACTGGAGAGGTAGTGCTGCTAAGGGAAGGTGGGAACTCAGGGCAGGTGCAGTCCAAATTCCAGTGCTGACAACAAGCTTTTGCTTTGTCCAAGCAGTTTGCTAAATAGGACTGCCTTCTTAAGCCTAATTTGAGAATTTTTCCTGGGATGGAAAATTTTAAATGACCATAAATAGTGTCTTCCTGCTGAAGTTTTTTGTACTCTTTCCACATATTCAGCAGCCATTTTCCACTTAGGAGAACAGTCTACAGTCTAAGCAAGAAAATAAAGCTGTGCTGAAAACATTCTCCCTAAAAATGACTAAATGCAGCAAAGTCTTAGCAATTTGGGCTAAAAAGGTGAACATATAGGATATTACAAAGCACATCCATTGCTGTTATTTCCTACTACACAAAGCACCAGACTATACTAACATGTTGAAAAACATCTAATTGCACCTGTTTTACTAAATAAAAATCTCTTAGTTGGTATTTTTTCCAAATTGGTGTTACTCATGTATTTGATTAACAGTCTATCCTCTTCAGTAGGTTATTCATGGCCCCGAGTATCTGTTTATTAATTTTTATAGCTAATGCAAGGATGAAATTTGGGCCGAAATATGATCATTTGGTAAGGTTCTAATAAATGGCACCTTACTACATATCTCACAAAAACAACTTCTTTACATTGTGCACATCTAAAGATTCATTTCCAATTACATTTGATTGTAACTTTGAGAAATAAGAGTGCCATTTCATAATGATTAGAGATGAATTGATGAGTTGAAAAGGCAGACTAAACATACAGCACTATGTATTTCTGTAGAAGGCACCTGATTGGTGTTCCAAGAACAGGCCTCTGGTATGCAGTGAGCTCTGTTGAAAGCACTACCCTTTCAGTCACATCAAGCATGCCTGCCTGCTACCTTACTGGGCTACTTCCGTCCCTTCTGAATCTGTGAACCATAACAGTCTCCAGGTCTTAGGGAGCTGTTGGTAAAACGGTTTATTGTTTCTAAACATACATGTCATCCCTTTTAAAGAACCGTCCACCATAGAGGTGAGTCTTGCTCCTAGTGGACTGGGAACGTCATTTCAAAGAGCTGGCTTGCCTCTGGCTCACCTGCAGCATTTCTAAATGCAAACGACTCCGCTTTGCATTTCCTTCCCTTTAATGACACCAGAGAAGAATCTTTAAGGCCAGCTGCAAACAGAATTATTGGTATAAATGGGTGGGTAAAAGTTCAGAAGGCAGAGGAGGGAACAATGAACTCAGCCTGGAGGAGTCAGGAGGACATCCTTGATGTTTGAACTGAGCACAAGAAGGTCACTGCACCTCACAAGGCAGACAAGCAGGAAAAATGCACTCCAGGATGAGGGAAATAGAACAAAAGCATGAGGTGTGGAAGAGTCTAGGAAGTTCGCAAAGCTGGCCAGTAGAGCACACGTAAGAGAAGATGAAAGCTGAGTATGGAAACCCCGCCAGAGCTTCTCAGGCCTTCAGCTAGCCCTACCGGTTGGCATGCACCACCATTCGCCTACTTCCTTGGGTCTGCACCCAGCTGATCCTTTTAGAAGCTAAGAGTTTAAGAATGGAGATGAGATGATGAAATTATTATTCCAAAAGTTTTCTTTCAAACAATTGGTGCCCACAGAATTATAGTTTCCCCACCACCACCACCCTTGTTTACTCTTTGGTTCTCTCACTTCTCTTCCTGGCCAGCTGTTTTGCTGCAGCTGATGGAATCCTTCATATCTGGCTCATTTTTTTCCACCAGGACCAAGGCAAAGGTATCTTTTCAAAGCCAGCTCTCTGCATATGGAGACCGTGAAAGAGTTATATTGTCCTCCTGCCACCGAGCATCTCACTATAGGTCCACTCATTCTGAAACTGTATCAGGAGACATGGGAATGAGAAGAAATCAAACACAACAGTCTCCCACAAGTAAGGTAAAATAACAGTGTTTTCAAAAGTGTGCAGGAAATATATCTGTTTCATTGAAAACAAAAAATATGTGAGCTAAATTTTTTGGGTGGAATGGACAAGTCAATTAATCTCTCTGGGCTTGAGCTTCCTATTAAAGAAAATGGGAGAACCAGAATAAAGGGTGTCTAAGATCTTTCAATATGATATTCCACCAATAGATGAAAGTATTATTGGAGCATTCCTTGTGACTGATCATCACAGAACCAGGAGTCTGAAAGTGGGGTAAGGAAGGGTCAGGCTCGCAGTCTGTTGTTCCTGAGCACAGGATACCTCCAACAAGCTTTGTGCCTATGCTTTTGTGTGTAGAAGATATTTTTTGTCACCCTTCCCTTGCAACTAATCTGTTCTTCAGTTCAGCCTTATTCTCAGCATTGGCTTCTAACTGTCCCCTTCTAAGTTAATTAACTTTTACTGTGTAATAAACCACTCACAAGCAACTTATTTAGCTGAGGACTCTGTTGCTCATGCGGGCAGTTCTGGTCTGGCCAGGCTTGGCTCCCCTCTGCTGGCCTCCCTCTGCACCTGTGGTTTCTGGCAGATCAGTTAGTGACAGGGTGATCTAAGGTGTCCTCTCTTAAATGTCAGGCGGCTCGGCTGCTCCTGGGTTGGTGCCACTTGCCGATGCTGGCTGTCAGCTGCATGACAATGCCTGCCGGGGCCACGTGTGTTTCCTCACTCAGTAGGCTCACCTGGGCTTCCTCGGATGGGAGAGAGATGGAAAGAGTAGCAAGAGAGGACAAATGCCAATGTGCAGGCACTTCTCTACTTGCATTGTGTCTGTGCTTTCTCACTGGCTAGAGTGTGTGACATGGCCAAGCCCATGGTCCATACGAGAGGGGAGTACATGCGAATGTGAATACAGACTTGGGAATTACTGTGGCCGTCTTTGCAAACAATCTACCATACCTTTCAACCTCAATTCTATCATGATGAAAATTATAATTATAATAATAATTCACTAAACAACTTTATTTTCCTCAATTCCTAAAAAGACATAATGATAATTAAAGAAGGGTTGGTTGGCAGAATAATGCCCTCCTCGAAGATATCTGCATCCTAATCTCAGGAACCTGTGCATGTGTTACCTCCTATTGCAAAAGGAACTTTTCAAATGTTATGAAGTAAAGCACTCGAGATGGGAAAGTTTCCTGGATTGTCTGGATGGGCCCAATATAACCACAGTCAGAGGGATATTAATAATGAAAGAATGGGTTCAGATTGGGAACCTTCAGAGAGATGTTGCAGTGCTGGCTTTGAAGATGGAAGGAGGGGGGACATGAGCCAAGGAATATGGGCAGCCTTTAGACACTGAAAAAGGCAAGAAAATGAAGTTCCCCTAGATCCTCCAGAAGGGAACATAGCCCTGCCAATGCCTTGATTTTAACCTAGAGAGACTTGTCTTGGACTTCTAAGCCTACAGAAGTGTGAGATAATAAGCTTGTGATGTTCTAAGCCACACAGTTTATGGTAAGTTGCTATGGCAGCAATAGCAAATGAATACAAGAAATAATGGGAAATAGAGTGCTCACAAAATGCTGTCAGGTTTAATCAGCTTATGCTCCTTTCATCAAAGGGTGATGGGGCAATAGCCATCGGTTACAAAGGGAATTTACAAACAAAGCAAGCAGGGTCCTGAAGGAAAGGTGGCCCCAGCAAGCTCCCCACAGCAGATGCAGGTAGAGAGACTCTCAAGGAGACAACTCCTTGGTGCCAGAAACACAGAGCAAGCCTCATCTCTGCTGGAACAACTCCACTGAAGCTCAAAGGGTGAAAAAAAAAAAAAATTGTTATAATGGTAAATTACAGATAACTTTATGGTGAGATAGAGATATGACATTTTTTAATATCTTTAATATTATGGTTTTTACTCTGAAAAGAGGAAACATTTCCTATCTTCTTACAAGTTCATTGAATCTATCCTTGATCCAGAAAATCTGAAGTCCCCAAAGATGGGAGCCAGGAGCCTTGGTCTTATCCTAGACTGGTTCCAGGATCTCCTCCAAATGGCCTTAGAAACTGTGCTATGGGGAAAAACAAAGACCTGAGTTCTGTCTCTTGGGCTTAATGAAATCCAGAGGCATTTATTGATCACCTAGTATATTCCTAGCTTCTGAAAGATCTATCAAACAATTACTAAAGGTCACTAGGAAAGCCAGAATTAGAGGTGTGACTAGAATATAGCCCTCCAAAATTCCAGCCCAAGGCCACTTGTCAAGCAAAGTCTCTAAATGGTTCTATTTATTATTTATGTCTGCTTACTTCCTAAAAGGATTTCAGGTGGCAATTTTCTAATTAAAATTTGTTTCTAATCTCTTTCTAATCTTGTTTTATTGGCTGCATTTCAGCCCTCTTGTATTTAATCAACCTTGAATAGCAATGTGTATTCAGTCTGTATAAAAATATGAATTAGCATTAAAATGAAAATGTACACATATTTAGTACACATGTAATATGTATGGACACATTTATATTTGTAATCTTGTTGAAAGAACCTAATAATAATGGTTCATTATGGAACTAATCAAAACCATTCTTTTGTTAGTGATTACCTGTCAAATTTGCACAGCTGCCTTTTAAAAATTACATTCCAAAGGTGTCTCAGTCCAGCCAAAGTGAATACATAGAGAAAAGGAAAAACTCAGAAAATTAATATTTCTAAAGCACATCGACCAATCTAGAACAAATACTTTGATAAAAGGACACACTTGCTTAATTGAAGTGTCACTACATACAGTGTAAGAAGTTTCGATAATCAAAGTTCATATGTCTTGCTAATTCCAGGATATCGAAGGTGCTTACACGGCAAGTATTAAATATGCCCCCATTGAGTGCACACGCACATGGACACGTGGGTTTGCGTGAGTGTGGTTCTCAGCAATTCTGTGACTATGTCTTACCCCCATGTGATGATCAAGTTACCTTTCAGCTTGACCATCACCACAAGCCTTTCACCTTGGAATTGTATCAGGTGTCTCTGAAAGCACAATTAAATGTAAAGATAAATTTAAAACAAAGAGTTTACTTGGCATGATTATCTATGTCTATTGCATTTGAGACATTAATATAAAAATAGTGTGGAATTAATTAGTAGGCAAACCCAAGTCTAAAACTCTGAAAGCATGGAATTGATAACTCTCTCTGGGATCCTGAAATATCCTTAGGAGCTATGTGCTGAAGATCTAGGCAGCACTGAAAACAAGAGCTGTCTGAGGTGAGGGGTCAGAATCATCATGACAGAATAGCCCCAACACTTGGCTTTACACCTGCAGCCAACTCCTGGGAAAGACTGCAATGGGAGCAGACGCCACTGAGCATTGTCTGTGTTTACACCCACACACTAAACAGCTGACTTTAGCCACACAAACTCTTCTTTTGGATAGAGTTTGTTGAAATTGGTCAAATTATTGGTTACTATGTGATCATCCTCAAAAAAGTTTCTTCAATCTTTCCAATTTTTCCTCCAAATGATTGCCTTTGAAATATTTGGAGAAAGAACTTAAAAATTCTTTGAGTGAAATTAATTATTTTTCAATCTCTTTGCCTGCCTTATGTTCCACATGGGTCCCAGCCCCTGCAATGTGCTCTCAAAGCATTCCCAGGAATCCTCAAGAGCTTCTTAGCTCTGCAGACACACAAGCCAGCCAGCACCACAGGGCACCTGGTAGGTGTGACTGTCCCCTACTACACCCAACTCCATTGGGCAGTGTGGCTTCCTCACCTGACATTTCCACCATTTCCACATCCCCAAAGACCCATGACAGTGCCTGTATATGTGTGGCAGGGGGTGAGGGAGGAAGGTTTACTTTCCCTCCTTATGTTGTATTCCCTTTCAAAAAGTACCAAAACCATCCTATGGAAATATCAACAAAGCAGCTCCTTTTGCTCCTATGTTCAAAATGCACCCTTCCAATAGAGCCAGGCTGCAGCAGAAGACAAATCTGGGTATTAGACACCATGTTAAACTCAGAATCCCATGATAGGTATTCAGTAAACATCTGTGGATTGAATGAATGAATTACTCATTATGATGACGAAAATTTTACTGATGGATTAAAGTTGTCTACCTCTGTCTTTCTTTCCTTAGAATGGGTTCTCCGCCTGGAGATTCTAAGGCCCTTTTGCAAATAGACCTCTGGTGGCCAATCCACTAAACAGCCAGACATGTCCCCCAGCAGTGGACACAGTGCAGGCTTTTGCTGGGCTCCTGAATGCCCATTATACTTTCAGTGCATTGCAAGATACGAATGCTAAGAATAAAGAGCTAGCTTCAAACTCTGCTCTACAAAGACCTCCCCATGCCAGATACCAGGGTGACAGTTGAAATCACTTTGCTCCTTTATGCCTCATAATATATAACAGTGAGGCAGGAGATGTCAACTTCTATTTATGTAAGAGTCCTGGCCCCTCAATAACTTGGATTTCTAAATTTTCTCTATTCCACTGTTAAATTTTACACTCAATTATACATGAATTAAAATCGTGAATTTAAAAAACAATAACCAAAACAACAAACTAATTGCCACTTTCATCATAGTAAACCGTGCTCTCAATATATTGTTTAGGGTTTTACAATATTAAAAGTAGTTCATTAACAGTATTGAAGTGGAGCTTATTGTTGTTGTTAATTACACTTGACTTCTATCTCTTTTGCATGTTAATGCATCTTCGCCTAGGAAAGTGCAGGCACAATACCCTGGACTCAAAGAGTAGTAGACTGTTCATAGGTCATACAGAATAAGTCCTCAGTCATTGATGAAGAGAAACGGCCATTTTTATTTGCCTTGACACGTTTAGGAAGTTATTATATTAATTAAAAATGATTAAAGCTAGATTAAGGCTCTGTATGTACAAATGAAATAACCAGACCGTGGATGATCCACTTCTTTCTACTCTGTAATGGTGGAAATACCTGCAAATTGAAATTGTCATTCAATGAGTCGAGTTGATTACTGCATCTCAGTTGACTGGTTACATCATATATAGACAAAGACAAATCTTTCAGGAACATACTATGATGCGTGAATGATTTTGGAAAATTCACCAAATGAAGAGGCAGCAGTTGTGAAGAGATGAAAAATCCTGACCTGAAAATCGACCCAAGGCAATAGAGCCACACCTGTCAGGGCGCGATGGGTAATACGGTTACCATCTGCCCACTGGGCTGCTCGTTTCAGAATCTCACAGGTAAGTCTGGCAGAGACTCGAAAAGTTTATGTCAGTTCCTGCCCCTCATAGTACAGATATGCAGACCAGGCCGAACTGCAGGTGTTGACTTTTTTGTCTTAGTAAATGCAGCATAATTAAAAGAACAGTGTCCTTGTTGGACATTTCTTCTGTATTAGAAGCAACTTTACGGCAAGTATTATGTCATATACCTTCCTATCCCAGGCAGGCCCTAAACTCACACTTTACACCATAATAAATAATTTTTTTAATTGTGAATGACAAATTTCAACTATTTGTTTATTTAAGTAATATCACAAATCTCTAATGTTCAATATCTGTTGAAAAAATAGCTTCTAATATACAATACCATGCAGAGACCACCAAATACAGATGATTTTAGACACATGTATTCAGTGTAAGGCCCATGACAGGGGACACAAGGAGAGCCATCTGCTCCAGGCCTCACACTGACAAAGAGGTCAAAGTTAGACTACTGACATTGCCTCCAATGAAATTAGACAGCCTTTCCTGAAAACTGACACATATCACATATTTTCACATATTTTGACATATCTCATTTTTTTTAATGCACCTAAAACCTCAGAAAATGGTGGTAAGCTCTGACCTCTGAGAGACGAAAATCTCACACATCTGTACCTAAATGCATTCACAACAGCAATGGCAGGATGGAGGGGGTGTCCCTTTAACGTATTTACTTTATTTGTTCTCAATTTGGTTGAAAGACAACAGCATTCGGAATCCGCAGGCCTACCCCAGGTGCCCTTCTGAATAGAGCACGTGCTAATGGAGAAAAAGGGCTGGAATGCTAATCCACATTCCCAGGGAAATGCTCTGGTTTCAATATTCCCTTTGAAAACACAGCTTCTCTAGTAAGTTGCCATACTCCGAGAGGAATTAAGCTTGAAAGGTAACAAACTTCAAAAGCCAAATTGAAAAGACCAGACCTGAGGCTGTGCAGGGCATTCAGAACAGAGAAGGGTTTTAACTCACTTTCAAAGCATGTTCTCCCTCCTCTTTGAAAGTTTCTGACACTTCAGGAGCTGCTGAAGATTTTCCCACCTGTGGCATCTTTCATCAGAAAACCATGAAATAACAAAAATCTCTTTCTGGGTAGAATAGGGGGGCAAATATGAAAGTAAGTTAAAGTAAGGCATCTCCAAGAAAGTTGCTTGCACCTTACTTATCTGACTTCAAATTAACAGGGTGCATATTCTACTGTGGGTATGACTGAGGCCCCACATATGTGGCCTCAACAGAAAGCAGAGGCCTTCACAGGCTGCCAGAAATGTGTCTCCATGACCCATCTGTCAGGGATGGCCAAAAAACCAGAAGGGGCAAAAACAGAAGTTAGGAACAAAAGATGTAAATACACGTCTCAGCACTTACATTTCTGCCTTTTTCAGGCTACTTTCTTTACCCAGAATCTCCTGATGTCCTGCATTTACATGGGTAACCTCTGCTGACCCTTCAAAGCTCAACTGAGAATCATTCCTTTCACTATAATATGTTAGGCTCAGTGCCAGACACAAGAACATGAACATGAATGATACAAGATGCCCACCCCCAAGAAGCTGAGAGCAGACTGAGTGCAGAGCACAAGGACCGGACAGTGATGCTGCAAGGTGCCTGTCCACAAAACCTGAGTGCTAAGCTCAGTGCTGAACACAAGCAGCATGACAGTGCAGAATGCGATGCACTTACCTGGAGGAAAATGGAGTCCAGGCTCAGGGCGTACCACAAGGAACATAGCAGTGCACAAGCCAAGGCCCCTATTCATAGGAGACGGCCTCCAGGTTCAACACGAGCAAATGAACATAGTGATGCACAATGTAATGTGCCTACCTTCAAGGAACTGCCTTCCTTGAGCCCCCTGGCCTGGTAATTGCTTCTACACACAACCCCCCCACCCAATTATACCCTGATAAACATCATCACTTTTGAGTGAAATATTTTCAGTGTCTAGTTCCTCCATGGACAATAAGCATAAGGAAGCATCAGTTATAATTTATTTGTGTTCATCTCTCCAACATTGAGCACATGACCTCATAAAACCAAAACCACCACCACCAGTGACAAGACAGACATGTGTGGTACTGAACCAAATGACTAATTTCTGCTCAAAACAATATCAGTGAGCTTTCAGGGAAAATTTTCTCTGCTATTTTCTAGTTTGTATTTTTGCATCAATATTCATGAGTTGATATTGGTCTGCAGTTCTCTTTCTTCATACTGACTTTATCCAGCTTATATACCAGTGCTAAACTTGTTTTATAAAAGGAATAGGAAGTTTTCCTTTCTATTCAGTGTTGTAGAGCAGGTGTCAGCACATTTTTTCCTATAATGGGTTGATAATGAATGATAATAAATATTTCAAGCTTTGCAACCCATATGGTCTCTATTGCAACTACTCAACTTTGCACAAAAGCAGCCATAGGTAATAAGGAAATAAGTGAGTGTGACCATGTGTGACTGTCCAATTAAACTTCATATATAAAAACAGGTGGCAGTGAGCCAGGTTTTTTCTGTGGGCCTTGGTTTGCTGACATCCACTCTGGGATAATTTATAGATAGAGCATGAGGACCATGTGGTCTTCCAAGGTTTAGAAGAAATGCCCCTGTGCCTGATCTTAGTGGGAGAGACTAAGTTTCCCAGTAAGTAAGATCAAAAGATGTTTCAGGTTTATCTTGAGTCTTCCTTGTCCCAGTTCTGGAATGATTCACTTCTCCAAGGAGCCAGAACCATACTGCTTTAGGGATAGAGGCTTTATACTATGTTGTAATGTCTGGTAGAGCTCATCCCCTTTTGTAATTTTACTTTTTTCATGTTTTCTTACAGGCCCTTCCCTGGCTTAGCCAACCACAGATAGAGAACACTAGGAGGATAAGTGACCTAGAGGCAGACTTGCACAAAGGGACAGGGACCAGGAGGAGGAATCTCAGGTCAGCAGGTCAAATGTGGGAGCAGTAGCTTAAGTGTAGCAATATTATGACCATGGGTCCTAACATGTCCACAGTCTGGTTGAGGGGGTCTGAGTCTAATACTAGTGATATAAGACTCTGGCTAGAGTGGATACAAGCGGAAGGGAAGCCCTGAGACTCACTCATGCTGGCTGGCAGCAGGTAGCAAGGATCTGCTCCAGGCAGCTTTTGCTGACCCTGCAGAGGAAGGGTGGCCTGGCAAGGACAAGGCAAAGGCCTAAGTATAGAGGTTCAGGATCCCCAAAAAGGAACCCTGGCAAAGGCAGTAAGGAAGATCCCCTTGGCAGAGCTGCCAGGCATCTGAAGAGGAGCCTGAGACCCAAGAATAGAGTTACCAAACTCAGAGCTCAGGGCAGAGCTGGACAAGGACTGAGACTTAGGCTTAACTGCAAATGTCAGGCTAGAGCTCCTTAGTCCTAACTTCCCCACGTCCCAATTAGTTACAGAGGCTCCAAGTGGGGTTGATTACTCTGGCTTTGAAGGAAGGAGAGTGACCTTGGAAGTCATCAAGATCAGACACAGGACTTTGAGTCTGGGGGATTGTCCCTAATTAACTAAATGACCTTGGGTGGGACACTGCCTTTCTGGCCTACCAAGGGAAGTGAATGAGATTATGTCTGAGGCTCCTTCCAATTCCAAGAGTCAAAGTAATTAACCTAATTAAGGACAATGGGGACTTAAATTTCACCAGCACTTTGTGTGTGTCATGCACTTTGCCAGATACTTTACATATATAAAGTAGAAGAAAACAAATGTTTTTTTGTTACCAGTGGTGTGTTGGTAGATATTTAACAACCAGCTCTCTTGGAGCAAGGGAGAGAGTAGAAAAGCCTGACTTGTAGCATTTGCCAATATCTGTGGTACAAATACTCACCATGGTTTCAAGTTACCACCATGTAGTCACTGAGTACAGAGCTGGGAAGAAATGTGCAATGGGTCAGATACCATTATATAGTATTTTCATCCTACAACTACAATAGATGTGAATAGCCCCAGAGCGTAGACAGTAATAAAATGATCAGAAAGTGATGTTTTCAGTATGTTACATTTTTATATAATTTAATTGTAAGTACACAAAATTTTTAATAATACTTGTGTTTAACAACTAGCTCTCAAATTTTTTGATGATTTATTAAAAAGTTCTTGAAAGCTGGTATGGGGTATGCACCACATACTACTGATTATTGCTCACTGCCTACCAGGTGCCATGATCATCATTTTAGGTACGCTGCTTTATTAATCCTCACTGTGACCTTCTGAAACAGTTATTTTACTGATGAATAAAAGGATCTTGGAAAGGTTAAATAACTTGCCTAGCATCGCATAGCTAAACTATGGTTGTGTGACCTCCATCTTCCAAATACCTATATTCTATACACCACACTGTCGCTCATATTGCAAAACTTTGATTTTAAACTGTTTTATTCTTTAAGAGAATAGATTGTATTCCATTTAAGCAGAGATCCTCTGAATTCAGCGAGTTTGTGAAGAGCGATATTTGTTTGAGGTCGTTGCCCCCAAGTCAGTTTGGTTCCAGAAAGTTCCATTATGCTGGGTAAGAAGCCAGCTTTAGGCAGAACTGATCTGCATAGTCTTGTAGAGGCAAATGATCAATAACCGGTTACCTGGTAGGAAATCTACTATCAGAAACACTGAGAATCACTTCAAGCTCCCTTCTCATTTTCCTTTCTTTTCCCTAAATTAATTCCAAATCAACAAAACTAATTCCTTCTTAATCAAGTCAATGTTTTGCACAATGAACCTAAAGGTGAATATCCAATAACATCTCAACCACTGTTTTCCATTAATTTGTTATAGTTGTTGCTGTAAGTTTTGCGATTCAGAGTTATATTCTCACGACATTACATGATGGTGTTTTCTTTCTAATAAGCAGAATTACTATAAAGTTACAATAGAAGCCCCTAGGAACAAAACAATTTTTAAAAAATTAATAAACATTATCCTTAAAATAGAAAGAAGAAAGAGCTTATGGAATAAGTATATTTTATAATTTGTAAAAAGTGAATGGGTACTTACTAGGAAATATTTAAACCTCTATATAACCTGCCTAAAGTATAAAAAGACAATTGTTCACAATCATGAGTTACCAACCTTACCAGGAGAAAGACATCAGAACTAACTACATTAAGTAGCAATACATTTTTTTAAAATATGGTTTTTTGATTTTTAGAGAGAGGAAGGGAAAGGGAGAGATAGAAACATCGATGAGAGAGAACCACCGACTGGCTGCCTCCTGCGCACCCCCTACTGGAGATCAAGCCGGCAAACCAGGAATCGAACCAGGGACCTCCCGGTGCACGCGCCAACGCTCAACCACTGAGCGCACCGGCCAGGCAGCAACAATACATTTTACTTCAAATACTGGCACTCCTATGAAAAATCATTTTATCTATCACCGGTTGGTTAAGTTATTCTCATATGCCTTTACTGTAGTTACTTTGGGTCTTGGGAAAAACATGATATATTGCTTTTAATCACAACTTCCATTTACAATGCTATTTCTCCCTCCGTGTTTGCTTCAGGGACCACACAGGGAGCCGACAGAACTGTGCGCAGCCTACAGGGCTGATCTGAGGCCGAACGGGCTTCCTCTTTTCTTCACTGCCCCTGCTTCTCTGTCCCCTGCCTTTGGCTGTCTCCTGCGTTCTCGCCCCGATTATCGCATGTCCTTCCTCCTCTTCGTCGCTCTCCTGGCATTCAGTGAGGCAGTGGGTGGGAGAAGGGAAGGGAACATGTGTATGTACACAGAGCTTACTACCATGTGTTGGGACACATCACAGGAGCCCAGGACTGAGGGACTGAAGGAACAGAGGAGACATGTTGCTCAAGGGCCAGGGAACTGCTATTCTGTACCCAGCTCATTTCACTATGTACAAGGTATAGACAAGGATTTCTGGCATTGAAATAGAGGAATAACCAAAAATAGAGGAATAACAAAAATAGAATGACAGAGAAATTCAGGTAAAGAGCATCTAAACACACTTTGTCTGCTTCTCTTGTTTTCGGTGTTAAATCAAAGGTTCAAATAAATTGGGTGTGACCAGGCAAAGCAATTCTGCGTTGGTATCATTGGTGCCATTGGGAAGGGTGTGAGATTTATTGAATAAGAGCATAACCCAGGACAATGGAAACTGATGGTGGATGGTGAACAGAGATCCACCATTGCACTAAATGTACTTTTTAATTTAAAAGATTCACAAGGAAATATTTCGTAATTTAAAGATGAAATTTAGCAATTTTGCCCAAGGAACATTTCCTGTACAATGCTGAGGGGATGGGTTGCCTTTAAGTATAATTCATCTTCCTGCTCAGTAATAATACTAATAATTTAAAATAATAATCACTAATGTTGAGTGCTAATTATGTAACAAGCACTATTCTAAAGACTTTACATGCATTAGTTAAATTATTTCTCACAACTCTATGCAATAGAAACTATTATCTTAACTTTATAGTAAGTTGAAGTACAAAGAGTTTAATAATTTATCCAATAGCTACTTATTATTCTAAAGATAAACACCAGACTCCTTAAGTTTCTAATCAAGACTCTCCAAGATCTGGCCCCAAACGTTTTTTTTAAATTAGGCCCCATTCCCAACTGACAACAATAGCACTCAGTAGAACCTACCACATCCTCTGCTTCTTAACTATAAACCTCATTTCCACCTCTGTTCCCACCCAAGATGCCCTCTTCCTTGCCCTCTGCCTAATTGGATCGGATCCTCTCCATCACACAAAACTCTGCTCTAGTGTTAACTCTTGCACAGAGACATCGCTGACAATTCTCACCCAATGACTTTTACAACCCATTCTTGCCAATACTACCTTGTAACATCTCTTGACTTATTGTCTTAAATTATCATTTAAGTACCCATATAGAAGACTTTGTTTCTCCAACTAGAATGCTAACTTGGTAATAAACCATGTCTCCACAATGTCTAGCACAGCTCTGGGTACACAGTTATTCTCAATACTTTCTTTTTGTTAAATTCATGTAGTCTGTAGCTTATGCAAAGCTTATTCTTTTCATCAGAAATGCACTCTATTCTTGGACCCATACCTCAGACATCTTGAGCATGAAGAATGTTCATATGCCTGAAAATTGCATCCATTTTGGCAAAAAAAATCGACAAGATGTATCTATTAATCAGGATATTTGCTGCCCCAAACATATATTTTGTCACTTTTTTAAAAATGCTATAAGAAATAGAATACTAGAAAAAAAAGTCCTATTTTAAGCAAACTGATTAAGATAACATTGGGAATACTCACAGCTTAAGGAAGAAAGAAGAAATGAAATGATTACTCTTTTAATAATGTACAAGGCCAGAGGTAAGGCAGATATAAGAGAAGTGAAGAGCCACACTCTACTGGGTTATGTTTAATGACTTCAAAGATACTTGGAGAAGAAAAACTTATAAAAGTTAAAATGAGGAAAAAAGGATTTTTAAATGGCAGGTGAATTTGGAAGTTAGGAAGCCTTTGCAGGACAGTAATTCACAGCTTTTGGAACGTGTTTAAATGAGGTGGAAACTGACAAAACAGAATTGTTTTGGAAAACTTGCCCAAAGCAGAGGAAGAACAGATGGGAGGATGTTGACAGTGAACACATCGCATGCTACTAACTCCAATTTGGAGATGGACCATTAGGCTAAAGCTGAGAAAGAAAGAGAAAAAAAATGTTTAACTCAAAATGAAAGGAATAAACAAGTTAGCTATGTACTCTGCTGTGCTCAGCCTGATTTTATTTCAAACTGCTCTTTGGAGGCTCAAAGTACATCAGTTGCTGCAAGTGAGCAGCAGAAACTGTCTTTGAATCCCTCACAAGGCTCATTTGCTCATAAAACAAGAGAAAGAACAAGACCGCAGCATTAACATTTATCGGTCACATCGTCAAAATTAGCGTTAACTCATTTTAAAAGGTCTTGATTGGCCGAATTCTTAGCACAACATTTAAACACCAAGGTAATTTAACTGGAGTAACATCGGCCAAGCATTCAGGAGAAATTCTTAAGGAACTGAAATTCAGTAGCAGTAATAAGGGCCCAGGGATGCTGTAGATTCAGAAAAATCGTAGACTAGCTGCTTTAACTTGTGTCCTAAGGAAAGTATTAGGCTTTATTTTTAGAAACCAATTGGGAATACTAATGCACAACGCTTTCCTTCATTAAGGGGAACCAGCCCAGTTGCAGGAAAATATGGCTGCTCTTGCTAGCAGAGGTAATAAGAGATGTCATTTGAAGATATTAGAGCTGAGGAGAACAAAAAGGAAAATCCAATATCATAATTAGATTGTCACAAGCGTCTGAGCGCATTTCACACTCAGGGTAGAAGGTATAAAGGGCAAAGTCAGGGGAATGCTAGTAGTGACAGTCCCGGCACTCAGTGTTGACACCCGGATGCGAGACAGAAAGATCCTGTGACCCGAGACTCTCAGGTTTGGATTGGCAGCACCCTATACGTGAAACTGTTATGTACTCAGGAGCAGTTTTGATTAAATATAAATAATAGGTTACAACTTACCTAAAAACATGTTCTAATATGACAGACAATCTGATATTAAGAATCGTGACTGAGTAATGAAAATCCAATCTGACCCAAAACTTGGTAATTCAGGGCTATGTCTCATCCGTACTGCCTTCTGGAGAAGATGTAAGCAGACCAAAGAACATAGCTAGAAGCTTCTGAGCAAAAATAAATGTCCTGTATATTTTGTCACTGACTTTCACTCTAAAAACATATATTTATTTGGCTTTAAACAGAACATCTGGCCAATTTGGTCCAAAGTTTCATCGATCATAGCAATGCTCAGAGGCAGAAAGATTAATGTCCATTTTGGTGTCATGATATTATTCAGGGGTACAGGTTATTTATGGAAGTCGGTTCTTTGATGAGCATGTTAACTCTTTCATTTCCTAGATTTTGAAGCAGTGTATACTACTCTAGGTTTTCCACAACCAACATACACTTATTGAGGAGACAAAACCAACGTGCATAAGAGCATATATTAAAATAACAAAGTGACATAAACTATGTACCAAATCTAAACACAGCAAATATCACAGAAAGAGGTAACAGTGGTCTAGAAAAATCAAGAAAGAATTCACAGAGAACTACCTGTCCAGAGCACCCACTTTCTAGGAACTGTGGGTGTGACTGCCAGCAGGACAGAATGTGTTGGCATGAAAGGAGAAGAGAGGGGAAGAACCCCATGTGTGGATGTCTGGGAGGGGTGAAAAGTGAGGCTCAAGAGAGGGGAAGCAATGGGAATAGAGAGAAAAACTAAGTGGGAAAGAAGATTATGAAGGTGGTAGCTGTGCATTCAGCTCTCTCTTTTCACCCTACCTCTTTGTAGTTTCATCAAAACACAGTAGGCACATAAAGTTCAGTCCTTATCATTTGTTTTAACTGCTTACCTCTGTTTCTTCAAATGCACCGCAGTCCCCGTATCAGGCCACACGGACCCCCGAACCAATTTGACTTACAAAGGAATACTTAAATGACGCATTTCATGTAAGTAGGAAAATCAGAAAGAAAAAAAGGAACCGAACGAATGATTGTATACATGCTGAATTTGAGGTATCGGCAGAAACATCCAATCAAAGTATGCAACAGGCCATTGTAGACACACAGCTGGAGCTTGAAAGAGACTGGGCCTAGAGATTTAGATTTTAGTCATTTACACAAAAGTAACCACTAAAGTTACTAAAAACAAGCCTTGGAGAACACAAGGATTAGCAGACTGGAAGAAACAGAAGAGACAATGGAAGAGAGAAAAATGCAAATGAAACAATAATCCTTTAGGGTTTGGAAACCAGGAGAAAATACTGAGTTTTAAGTGAGCCCAACTCTGAGCCCAGATCAGCTAGGCACTTTCATATACATTAGTTTATTTGATCCATACAACAACCCTTCAAAGATGGGTGATTATGATCATTTGACAGCTAATATTACCAAAATACAGAGATTTCCTGATTAGATTTTCAATGTCACACAGTTAAGTGATGACTCTAGCACAGTGTTTTTCAATAGGGAGTGATTTTTGCCACAGGACATTTGACAATGTATGAAAACATTTTTGGTTGTTACAGCTCAGGGTGGCATTGGGGGGAAAGAAGAGGGGGAATGGGAGTGGAATTGCTCCTTGCAACTAGTGGCTAGAGGCCAGGGATGCTGCTTAACATCCTAAATGCACAGGACAGAGGAGAGACCCCCACAACAAAGAATTATCTGGCCCCAGACCTCAACAGTGCTGCTGTTGAGAAACCTTATTTAGCATATAGTCTTTCAAATCTAGTGCATAACCTTTCCACACCAGTCTACCCACACCTAAACCAGGTTGTTCCACTCCACTGCTGCCAACATTAGGCTAAGGGAGTCTTGAGAGAAGTTTCTGGAATATGTGTTGTGTAGTATACAAGGCTGAATTAGAAATTCTGAAAGTAAGGCCCAGCTATCTGTGTTTTTAAAAGTTTTCCTAAAGTTTGAGAGCCAGTAATTTTTTAACAAATCTGATGAATTTGGTAAATTGAGAGCCATCACTGTCTGTTGAGAGTGTACCACTTAAGATGGTGCAGGAAGCAGAAATTGCGACAGGAGTTGAGGGCAGAGTCCAATCACACAAAATTGTCCACTACTTAAAGTTCAAAACAGGCCAAATCCATCTGTGGTGTCAGAGGTCAGGCTGGTAGTTATCCTTGGCATTAGGGGGAGGGGGAGGGTGGCCAGGAGAGGGTACAGAGGAGCTTCCTGGGGCCTGGTAAGGTCCTATTTTCTGGTCCTATTTTAAATTACACAGTTACACTGCTATGTTCACTTTGTGAAAATTCAAGCTGGACACTTACAGCGTGTCCTCTTTTCTCCATGTACGTTATTGTAAATTAAGAATTTACTTAAAATAATTTTTTAAACTAAGATGTTTAATAATAAAGGATCAAGTACATTGACAAGTTTCTATAATTTGTGAGAAAATTGCTTTTGTGCTGCTAATAAGCACAACTTTTAAAAACTGTTTCATCCCTCCTTATCTCATCTAAAATGTGTATTTATAATGTATAAAATATTAGACAAATAGCACATGGATTTAATTTCATCCATTCACTGATGGGAATATGCCATAAAAAAACACCTCACCAGTCCAAGCAAAGGCTGATAAGAGTCTAAACTCCATCAGAAGTATTGGGGATGAGAGGAGGGAATGGAGAGAAGGGATGACAGGAAGAAAGACTCTGCAGGACTGACAACTGATGGGACTGTGGGAAGAGTAAAAGGGAAAGAGAGTTCCTAGTGGCTTCCAGGTTTCCCTAAGGGCTCTGAGAGGTTGCCAATGCTCTCCCTTCACCAAGAGGAGACCCAGAAAGACAGTGGGTGTGGAGAAGGTGCTGACATTTAGCATACAGAGGGCACACAATTTTCACTTCAATCCACAACAATAACCCCATGTCATATAACAGCCCCTTAAAAATGATTAATTTATTACTTTCTGAAGTCACACAAAGAAGTGTCACTCCTAAGAGGAAATTCTAACTAATTACTGTTGTATATTTACAGTTATACTATAAGTATCATTTGCTTTTAAAAGAAGGTCTAGGAAGAATTATTCTAAAATTAAGTACTGTAATTATTTTTCTAAGTATGAAAAAATCGCACATTATTTATGTCAGGTCTATGAAAAAGGGCAGTGTAATTAATCATCAATTATATTCTTAAAATTAGGCTTCTTTTAAAACATGAAAGTCAAAGAAATGCATTCATTTTTAATTGAGGCTTTAAGAATATGTTTTAAATTAGCAACATGAAAATGTTATTAGGACAAAAATCATCTGCACTGTCCACAAAAGACCCCGTTCTCAACAATGTGCATCAAGTGTATCATCTCTAATAAGACTTGCCCTTTCTTGGCTTTTTTTTTTAATCTAAAAAGCTTTAATTTCTTTATAAATATTTATCCAGCTCCCACATGCCTCAGGAGGATAATTCTCTGAGAGATTAAACCACAAATAATTGCCTGCCTTTCCCTCAGGCCACACCGTAATAGACTGGCACAGGCAGGAAGAAACTACCCAGGCCAGGCTTCTCAGTGCCCCACGGTACGCCCTTTACTGCAGTAAAAAAGAATCATTTTATGCAGCTGTGAAAGCAAATGGGAGCACCTAAAATGTGCTGGAGGACCAGAAAAATATCACCAAAGAGGAAAGGAACATATTTGTGGAAGAAAGAGAAAACTGACTTCAGCATTTAAAGGCCCGCTCTCGGCCATCATCTCTCACTCTTGTTTGAAGGGTTTCCTTTCAATGACAGTCACTCTCTACAGCTGATTGAAGGTTCCCTTCCCTTCTTGTCCCTTCCTCCACTTCCTTTCCTTCTCTTCCTTCCTCTTCCTTTCCTCTATAGTCATTTGTCCACTGCTGACCACAGGCTAGTACTGTGCTGACTTTACGGCGCCAACATAAATATGACACAGTTCCCACCTTCAAGGAGGTCAGAGTTCAGTAAGGAAATTAAATTTCAGGCAAGAAAAGACATGCCCTTTATACATTTTTATATGCAAAACATTGGGACTCTTTAATTTTGTGAGATAGGACGAGGGTCTCAAGGACTAGACAGAAGAAATCAACATGTAACTGACCAGGTAGTGCATATAAGCAATGATTAAGCCTCCCTTCCCGGGGACAGGGCTCTGGATATGAATCCCCTGTCCCCTTTACTTGCTGCAAGTAATAAAACTACCTTGCAACAACCATGTCTCATTCTTGAATAGATCACCCCAAGCAGCAAACCCTTGAGTCTGGCAACAGTTTGACCAGGAAACTACCAATATTTTCATCTTGAAATCTTAAAACACAGATAGACTGGCATCTTAAAAACAAATGCCTTCTTGGACTAGTCCTTCCTTAGGTAAATCCCTTCCACAAAGGATTAAAAGGCAAAGAAAGTCTGCTTTACCAGTAGATGATGTCTTTCCAAGGCTGGAAGTTATTTTTAATATAATTATTTTAAGTGATACTGATACATACAGTAAGCATTTCAGAGTGCCATCCCCAAGCCCCAGGCTCAGAGCTATACTACTTTAAAAATCCTAATACTTTTCTCCTCTTACCCACAGCTTTTGCTCATTCTAAGAATATTTCAGATGACAAATCACAGGCACAAGCAAGTATGCTTTCCTTCTAATGGCACTGCAACATTCCTGGACTATGATTGGCCCCTCCTTCCTCGGCTAGCTATTAAAGTTGAAAGATCTGGGCTTTCCCTGCATGGGCCAGGGATTTCTGGGAGATTCAGATCACATTGAGGTCTAGAGTCTGTAACTCCTGCTGTGGAGATGCAGAGACCACCCTGTTGTCTGCAAGAGGCAAAGCTGATGTTGTATGTAATGAAATGGATAAGTGAACATCAGCCAGGGCTCCTGAGTGTCCTCCCTCAGGGCTCTGTGGTGTATAAAGTGCTTTGATGTGGTTGGGAGAATGGGGCTCTCCATGAGATGCTTCTGCTCCTTGGCACAGAGTCTTCCCATAACACAGTCAGATGAAACAGAACCACAGTCATTGTGCAGATGAAGCAGATTTTTGCCCAGTGACCTCCTGTACAATGTAATCAGAGCTTTCCTTTAATGGACTGAAAATCCAAACCAATTAGAAAACTGTCTGACCTAAACCATAGTTCAGTTCAGACTACCAGAGAGGCTATTGTCTTTAATGTACTTCACCTCTCCCCTGAAACAAGCACTGCTGCTTTTGAAAAGGTTACAATTATGCCCATGCAGCAAAACTATAAATGGCCTGCCTTAAAAGGAGCAGACATCAAAATGATCTCCTGAGTCTTTACCCTTAGCGAGATGAAACCACAGACATTGGGAAAGGATGGCTGCTGCATTTTCAGGCAGAAGCTCTGGAGATATGGGGAAAGGGAAACTTTAATAAATTGATATTAAAAGAACAATGAAAGGAGTTTCAGTTGCTTTTCATAGCCTCATTCAGGAGGACAGCACAAATCCCAGTATGCCCATGCCCAGAGAGAAGAAGTCTCTATTTCCCAACAGGAGATACATGGGACTACCCATAAATTCCAGGGCCTGGAAAATCAAACTGAAGGTACAGTGTGAGTGAACAGCTGGGACAGTAGCTCTAAGATCCTTTCTTCCAATACATGATAATACTAGGAAGGAATTAATTTTGAAAAAAATATTAACCAAATTAACCAAAATATTGTGTTTTTCAGCTGAATCATCTGCACCCCATCTGGTTACATGAAAGTCCTGAGCAGACTGACAAGACTAGAGAAACTGTTCTCAAATCTTATGTGGAAAGAAAAAATACAAGATTTTCTAAGTAAGCTTATGAGACAATGAACTTTCCCTGTTGTGAAGATGAAAGACAGCAGGGCAGATATCAGATATACTAGCAGCAAACACTATTACCTGCCTACATAAGGCCTCACAGGTGGTTCTTAACTTGGTGGGCCATTATTAATTGATTGCTTCAGAGTTCAAAATCCACCCTTCTTTGCCTCCCTATGTGATGATGCTGGAGCAGGTCCTTGTAAACATATCTCCTTTGCAGGCTGGATCATATAAGGCCTTTGCCAATAGAGGGCACTAGAGAGACACAGCAAGGCCAGAACCACCAATGATTTTCCTTCTTTATGCTGGAGTGATGTTTCCACTCAGCAGCCAGTGGGCTTGGCATGCGTGGTCAGTAGTGGTCAGCCTCCACCATACCTTCCAGCAAGGTTCAGCACTGGTGGGCCACATGTGCCCTCTTCTTAGAGGTTCTGAACCTCAATCTGGGGTTGAGGGAGGAGCGTCCCCTAAGTTTCTAAGATCTTTCATTGTTCCATTTCTCTCAGCCTAGGGATGGGTGCTGCTTTCTGTCATTACTAATTCTTTACCTCTTGGAGTCCCTTTTCACTCCTTTTAGTTGTTAACTATCTTTTACAAGCCAGAAATTCTTCATATTAAAGTTTATCTCTTTAAATGACTTGTGTGGTTTCCATCTCTATGAGGTCTCTATGGTGATAAAAGTCTCCAAAGGTTACTATGACTTAAGATCTGGTACTTGCCCTCGCAGATCTAGAAACTCAGAGAATAGGGAGAATTTAGGGTGTACTTTATCATTGAAAAGACTCCGTTTAAAACCTGGTTTCACCATTTATTAGCTTTGTACTCAAGAAAAACTTATATGAACAGTTTTACTTAAAGATCATTCATTCATTCAATAAATGTCTATTGAGATCTTACTAAATGCTAGATCCTATTATAGACATCAAGGATACTGATAAAAATTCCTGCCCCCAAGGAGCTTATATTCTGGTAGGAAAAGACAGGCAATAAATAAAAGTAATGTAAAAGATATGTAGTATGTTACATGATAATACATGGTGTACAAAAATATACTAGGCAGGAAAGGGGGATAGGCAAGGTAAGGAAGTTGACAGTTTAGAATGATTTGGGGAGCGTACCTTCCCTTTCCACAGAAGAATGTCTTTCCCCAGGTGGAGCAGAAACACTGAAGACAAAACACCAAAGACATGTTCTTGGACCAGAGTGGGGCAGAGCAGGTAAGCAGAGCAGGGTGGAGAGGAGCCGACAGGCAGGGAGCAGAGAAAGCAGAGCAGAGCTGCTAGCCAGAGAGGGGCCTCGCCCGGGGCCACCTCATAGCAGTGCTGCTCCACAGCTGTGCTGTCTTCACAATTGGGCTCTGACACCACTGAGCTACTGCACAGCTGTGCTGTATCTTAACTGAGCTGTTTACATTGAATGAAGTTTCCTTCTTCACCACACCCCAAACTGGGGATTCCTGTTGGCTTTGAACTGGCACCAATGACCATCATTCACAGACTAGAATACGACCAATACTACCTCATCTTTTTTCTTCCCTCTTTCATCCATTTGTCAAATGTATTCCCAATTCTATTATTCCCTGTTCACTAATTGTACTTTTAACCCCTCCTCATGTATGTATCCCTCAACAACATTATTGTTCAGTTTTACTTGTTTTTGAGCTTTATAAAAATATTAGTCTTTGCGATCTTTTTTCACTTAAGAAGATATTATAAGACTCCTGCATTCATTTTCATTGCTTTTCATTGGGTGGATATACCACAAATTTTCAATTCTACTGGCCACTTGGTTTGTTTTCAGTTTTCTGTTGCTGTGAACAATAGTGGTATGAACGTTCTTATACATTCTCTTGGTGCACATGTGCAAAAGTTTAATGTGATTGTTAACTGATGGCTGTTGATGCCAATTCAAAACCAACAGGAGTCCCCAATTTGGGATGTGGTGAAGAGGGAAACTTCGTTCAGTGCAAACAGCTTAATTTTTAAAAACTGAACGATTGGGGAAAACCTCTCTGAAAACATAGCATTTGAGTCAATTCTTGAAGGAGTTGAGAGCATTAGCCATGAGAATACCTGGGGAAAGTTATTCCAGGTGAGCAATTGTTCCCAAAAGTGTTGCTTCAAGAGTTCATGGGTCAGTGTGGCTGGAGCAGAATGAGTGAGGGAAAGAATTCTAGGAAATGAGGTCAGCAAGGTAGCAGAGAGAGAGACGGGGAACATGGCCATCGCTGACCCAGGGCCCGACCCGGCCCCCCGAATGGCTGCTATCATGGCCACCGGGGGGGCTGCGCGCCAATAGAGAGGGGCCCTCAGAGCGGGAGGCACGCTCTGTTCCCTTGTGAATGTCTGGTATCCACGACGGTGCCTGCCACAAAGAAAGTGCTGCGTGAGTGATGGGAAATTATTTACTCTAACGGCACACCTGGGACTGTGACGGGAGGTCAGAGGAACGTTATTAATTTATAACATGTGCTACACCTCTCTAATGTACTCATTATGTCAGCTGGCTACCCGGGCACGCCCCGCCAGATAGCGAGGTAGTGAGGCAGCCTAATTAATCAGGAGAAACCTGCTTAATAAGCACGGAAAGTGGGCAAAGCAAGCTGGGTGGTCTTAAGGGACGTTCCTCGCAATCCTGTCTTCCTCAGCCGGGCACTTTCACCTACCAGGGACATGCCAGCTTAGTAAACTGGTCAAGGCAGGAGATGTAGTACACACCGGGGAGGCCTTGAATGCCTCTCCCAGGCTCACCCCCTCCCCATCCCGCAGCCCCTGGCTAAGGGGTCCCAGGAAACCTGCCCCAGGGGAGACTGGGCAGCGCCCCCGCTCCAGGGAGCGAGGCACAACTGACGGGAACCAACGGCAGCAACCCCTTTCTTCCGAAAGCGACTCCTTAGGCAAAGCATCTGGCTGCGTTTTGACGCATAGGAGGGACGGGAGGCCTGGTGGGGAGTTTCCTAGGCGGTGACGCCTACGCGCCTTCGAACTGGTGAAGGAAAGGAGGCCCGTCGCGGCAGGCAGGCGAGGCGGGGCCGCGACGCCCACTCCCGGCGGCCCGCAGCCGGAGGACGCCCCCCGGGCTGCTCCCTCGGGAGCGAAGGCCTGAGCCCCACCGCCGGCAGCCCCGTTAACGTCTGCACCCGAGGGACAAGCCCCCCAACGCCTGGCTCTGACAGCCAGCAGCAAGGCGCACGGGCCCGGGGGACCCGCCGCTGGCACCCGCGCAAGGACCCACCGGCGGGACGGGCGTGGCGCTGAGGCGAGGGGCTGGGCCCCAGCGGGCAGGGGGCGCGGGGGCGCGGGGGCGCGGGGGCGCGGGGGCGCGGGGGCGCGGGGGCGCGGGGGCGCGGGGGCGCGGGGGCGCGGGGGCGCGGGGGCGCGGGGGCGCGGGGGCGCGGGGGCGCGGGGGCGCGGGGGCGCGGGGGCGCGGGGGCGCGGCCCTTCCACCCGCCCAGAGCTGCGGCCCGAGCGGCAGGCGTGGGCTCGGACACGCGCGGGGCCGCGGGCGCCCCCGGGTGCAGGCTGCCGGGCGCACCTGCGCGCTCCCCGGGATGCTTCCTGCCAGTGCCATCGTTTTTAAAAGTCTAGGTTTTCCGCCGGGTTCCAGGGCCCCAGTATCTCCTCCGCCGGACCTTTGACAGATGTCTCCTGCCCTGGTTTTAGCGGCTGCCGCCAGCGATACCTCTCCATGGCCTGGCTCTGGTGGCCAGTGGGGCTTTTTCTCCTGGCTCCCAGAGGACTTTAACCAGGAGAGAGTTTTGGTTTTTACTGGGTTTTTTTAAAATTTAATATCTTTATTGTTGAAAGTATTACAGGTGTCTCATTTTCCCCCCATAGACCCCCTCCACCTCACTCCCACCTCCTCCCCAGGCTTTCACCTCACTATTGTCGGTGTCCATCGGTTATGCATATATGCATATAACTTCTTTGGTTAATTTCTTCCCACCCCCCCTTTCCTCTTCAATCTGAGATAAGACAGTCTGTTGCATGCTTCAATGTCTCTGGGTCTATTTTGTCAGTTCCTTTTGTTCATTAGCTTCTTCTTAAAGAAGACGCTTCAACATTTCCTGTAGTGCTGGTTTGGTGCTGATGAACTCCTTTAGCTTTTTCTTATCTGTGAAGCTCTTTATCTGACCTTCAGTTCTAAAGGACAGCTTTGCTGGGTAATCTTGGTTGTAGGTTCTTGCTTTTCATCACTTTGAATATTTGTTGCCTCTCCTGGCCTGCAGTTTCTGTTGAGAAATCAGCTGACGATTGTATGGGTGCTCCCGTGTAGGTAACTAACTGCTTTTCTCTTGCTGCTTTAAGATTATCTTTTTGTCTTTAACCTTTGGCATTTTAATTATGATGTGTCCTGGTGTGGGCCTCTTTGGGTTCCTCCTGTTTGGGACTCTGTGCTTCCTGGACTTGTAAGTCTATTTCTTTCACCAAGTAGGGGCAGTTTTCTATCTTTATTTTTTCAAATAGGTTTTCAATGCCTTGCTCTCTTTCTTCTCCTTCTTTTACCCCATGATGCGAATGTTGGGCCACTTGAAGTTGTCCCAGAGACTCCTTACACTATCTTCACATTCCTGGATTCTTTTTTTCTTTTTTGCTCTTCTGATTGGGTGTTTTTTGCTTCCTCATATTACAAATTGCTGATTTGATTCTCAGTGTCCTCTAATGTTTATTCCCTGTAAATCATTCTTCCTTTCAGTTAGTGTAGCCTTCATTTCTGACTGGTTCTTTGTTATGTCATTGATGATCTCACTAGTTTCCTTAATAGTCTTACTAAGATCCTTGAGCATCCTTATAACCATTGTTTTGAACTCTGTATCTAGTAGCTTGCTTGGCTCCATTTCATTTAGTTCTTTTTCTGGAGATTTCTTCTGTTCTTTCATTTCTTCTGTTTCTTTGCCTCCACATTTTGGCTGCTTCCAGGTGTTTCTATGTATTAGGTAGAGCTGCTATATCTCTTGGAATTGGTAGAGTGTATAGTAGGTGTCCTGTAGGGTCCAGTGGCTCAGCCTCCCCAGTCACCTGAGCTGGGCCTTCTAGGTGTCCCATGTGGGCTGTGTACAGTATCCTGTTGTAGTTGAGCCTTGGTTGCTATTGGTGTCACTGGGAAGAATTGGCCTCCAGGCTAATCGGCCGTGAGGACCAGCTGCAACTACAGCTGAAGAGCTGATGTGCTGGAGACACCCCTATGGAGCAGGATTTACTTCAGTGGAGCTTTGGTGTTCACCAAGTGCATCCCTTGAGTATGTCACTCATGGATGTGGTAGGGTTGGCCAGCGTGGTCGAGTCTGACCACCAGATGCACTGTCTCCTCAATAAATGATGATGGGAAAACTGGATAGCCACATGCAAAAGAATAAAACTAGACCATTATCTTACACCATACATAAAATTTAACTCAAAATAGATTAAACACTTGAACATAAGACCTGAAACCATAAAATTCCTAGAGGAAAATATAGGTGGTAAACTGCTTAACATGGGTCTTGGCGATGATATTTTGAATTTGACACGAAAAGCAAGGCAACAAAAGTAAAAATCAACAAGTGAGATGATATCAAATATACAATCACCATATGACCCAGTAGCTGCACTCTTGGGTGTTTGTCCCAAAGAAGTGAAAATTTATGTTCACAAATAAGTGAAACTGTATAAAACCCTGTATATGAATGTTCATAACAGCTTTATGAGTAATAGCTAAAACTTGGAAACAACCCAGATGTCTTTCAATGGATAAATAGTTGAACAAACTCTGATACATACATACAGTGGAACACTACTTAGCAACAAAAAGGAATGAATTATTGATGCACACAACCTCAATAAACCTCCAGGAAATTATGCTGAATGTTTTTAAAGCCAAAAGGTTGCATGCTATATATTCCATTTATATGAGATTGTTGAAAAGACAAAGCTTAGAAATGAAGAACAGATTGTTGGTTGTCAGGAGTTGGAGACTGGGGGATGAAAGGGGGTGTGGTTTTTTAAGAGCAACATGAAGGATCCTTGTGGATCAGAACTGTTCCTCTGTCTTGACTATGATGGTGAATACATGAATGCACACGTCATAAAATTATAGAACTAAATATAAACAAACACACACACATAAGTACAAGTAAAAGTGGGAAAATATTATTTGAAAAAAAAGTCAATATGCTAAGGATAGCAGAACAGAAGAATAGAAAGAGCTTGGGTCTTTGTTTATATTATTGAGCTGTAAATCAACCTTGGAAATGTTCTAACTCTAGAACTCTGATATATGAGATAATAAACTTGCTTATATTTAGAGCAATTTTGTTTAGATCTCATATTAACTTCCTAGGTCTGTCGTATAATATACCACAGCCTGAGTGGCTTAAACAACTGAAATTTATGTTCTCACATTTCTGGAGGCAAGAAGTCCAAGATCAAGGTGTGGGCAAGTTTGGTTTCTCCTTAGTTCTCTCTCCTTACTTGTAGATGGCCATCTTCTTGGTATGTCCTCACATGGCCTATCTTCTGTGAGTGCAGCCCTGGTGTCTCTTTCTCTTCTTATAATGACAACAGTCAATTTGAATTAAGACCCCAACTATATTACCTTATTTTACCTTAATTATTACTTTAAAGTCTCTATCTCCAAATGTAGTCACATTTGGGATTAGGACTTCAACATATGTATTGGAGGGGGGGAGCACAATTTGGTTCATAACAGGTCTCATCTTATAGATAATATGCCATCCCTTAGGTCACTGTGACAATTTCAGGGTGTCAGTGCAAGTCTACTGTCACAACATCTAATAGTAATCATAGGCTGCTCATCAAATTTTTAACTTACATAATATAATAAACCAAATGAGCTTTAAATCCTTCTCGACTCTGAGATTCCCTGAGTACATTTGTTTATTGATAATAATTTTTAAAATTATAATTATCAGTATGATATATCAGTTGAATTAAGTTCAGCTTCAAGTAACAAAAATATCTTAAAGTGCAGCTAAAAGTGGCTTAAGCCACATTACAGTAAAGGAAATCCAGAGGTAGAGAAGTTCCAGAATTAGTTAATAAAGTTGCTTAACAAGTCATCAGGGCAAAGATTCCTTCCATCTTCCAGCCTGCCAGTTGTCCACATGTCAATGGTTCCCCATGATCACAAAATGACTGCAGCAGCTCCAGATATCACATTACTACACAACACTTCCATACACAAAACAAAGCAAAAGGGAAATATCTTTGCTTCCATTTTTTAAGAATAAAGAAAGCATCTCATGAAGCTTCCCCATTGGGCTTTTCCTTGGTCAGTATTGTCATATACTTATATAATTGGTTTAAAATAGCAGACTTCCCCTCATTTCTCATTGATAGAACTAGGTAGCATTCATACCAAATCAATCAAAGGCAAAGCAGAAAAAGGTCTAAACCAATTATGAGTGTTTTGGGGAGTTGGTGAGGAGCTAGCTTTCCCTAAAACAGATGCCCCCTAAAACTGACCAAGTCAAGGTTCAGTTAGCAAGGAGAAAGAAAAGTAGATCTGTGGGTTAAAGATATAATAACCACGTTGTTAAAATCCCAAATCAGAGCTGGCAGTAGAAATGAACATTTGAAATCAAGATTGCCCTGAGAAATCTGAAAGACCACAGAGTTGCTCCCATCCTCATGTTCCCTAGAAATATTGGAAGGTACTGATGGAATTTCTGAACTATTTTCAATGTTTCAACAACTCTAGGAAAAAAAGTTTGCACAAACTAGCTAAAATGTTAAATTTTTTTGAAACTTACTAAAATTCTATAAAGTCAATATGCCAAGGATTGTTCTCTGATGCTAATCAGGAGCTTATATTGGCTGTTAAATATATGTTGAATTAACAAAACTTTTCAACAAATTAATAACTAAATAAATATATTTGAAAGATAGACTCATTTGGAACAAGGAATCCATGGTGGAAAAATATTTTTTAAAGGGTCATTGGTGGAAAAAAGCATGAGAAATCATTGGTGCTGAAACTATTCCCTTACTCAAAGAAATGTGAAGGATTTCAGTTATTCATGACTCAGGAATATTACACTCTCTAAGGAGACAAGAAGTAACTAATAGTCACAGACATCAAACTATTCAATCTTAGTCTGCTCTGGGCCTGGGCAGTTATCTTTCACATTGATCATATGCTCAAAAACGTCTATCTTTCCATATCATTAACTCATGACACCACAAGGATTTCTTGAATAAATGCATTAATTAACCTAAGTGGGATGTAATAGGCAATCCTGTTACTTTTTTTTTTCCTATGGGAAAAGAACCAATCAACATTGAGTATTTAAATTAAATTCTATTAGCAAAATATTCTTATTTGATATCATAGACATGTGCATTTTGTACCCTGCAATTACCATCTGCTAGTAGTAATTTAATTGTTTAATAAATAATTGTCAAGGAGAGTAAGCATTAATGAAAATGGTGCACATTTTATTATAAGTCCTTCTAGTTTTATTTTTCAATAGTGACAACTATATTTAGCATTAATCAAAGCCAGAGAATGATAATGAGAAATGGTTACATGGCTCTTGAATATTAGATGACCAAAGGAAATAGCTAGTTCTAGTAGTGTTCAGGGCCAAGAATAAATCGCAGCATAAATTGTCAAGTGATTTGAATATGTGTTTGGTTGCTAATGTAATTGGGTAGGATAAAAACAAATGGCTAGAAAGAGAATGCACTGAGGTTGCATAAACGCTCCCATCCTCTTGCCTTTTATTAGGTTAGCACCTAATCCTGCTTGGCAGCTCAAAGATACAACTAGTCTGCTTCAGAATCATCTACAGAGCAGACATTGATCTCAGAGATTGTTGGAAGATGTCCCATGAAGAAGGTGTTGTTGTTTTTTCTTTCTTTTTTCAAGTGAATGACTATGACTTATATTCACATACTGGTGGACACTCAGCAACAAATATACCTTATATTCCACATCAGAATGGAGGGCTACTGTCCAAAGGAACGCTGTGGTTTCCAGGAACAAAGACCCAAGCTAACTCAAATAAGTTAGGGTATGAGAAACATAAAAAAGAAATATTAAAAAAAAAGGAATGTCACAGATATACAGAAAGAGGAGCGGGAGCAGGGTCAAGGCTCAAGGCTCAAGGCTCAGGATGACTAAACTGAAGGCACATCTTAATCAGAGATTTCTCTGGCATCTTCAGCAGTGTACATCTTTGCTGCAGTGCGCCACAATCTGCAGGGCACCAGCTCCCTCCATATGCCTTCTCTGTTTTCTCTTCCTATGAGCTGGCTTCTTCACCCTCTCATCTGTGATTCTTTTCTCCATCTTGAAGTGTCTGCTCATTCATATCTGCAGTTCATGCATCGTTTTCCTCACTCAAGACCATCTCTGCCTCAGTTGCTTTCACTTTCTCTACCCTTTGCTAACTTCTTTATTCTCTTGGAAAACCCCACTTGAAATGCCCAAGAGGGACCATCTTATTGGCTGATTATCTTTCCATGCCCAGGTCACTAACTACTCACACACTGACTGCCTTTGGGACAGACAAGTGCCCATTCTAGTCTAACCAATTATGTCCAGGAAAGGAAGGACACACAGTACCAAACACGGCTGCCCAGGGCTCTTCTTCCAATAGGGCCTAAAAATGAGGCACTTTCCTCAGGAGCATCTGAAGGTTATCCTGGCAGTGTGACTGGCATCTCTAGTAAGATATCTAAATCAGGAGAACTCAGTCAAAAGACATGTCTGTAGGTAGCTACGATGTCTGGTGTGCAGATCTTCAGCGAGTCAGTAAATTGGGTACTTGTTCTATATACTTTATGTAATGTAATTATAGTTTATACTTTCAATTTCAAAGTAAACTTTAACAATTATGAAAGTTCCTTTTCAAATGCACTGAAGTCCTGATGTAACTCACTTCCTGAGTCAAAACAACTCCAGTAGATAGAGATCCACAGGAAATCACCATCTTCTCTAACTCCCATGACATAAATTCCCTTTACAACCATGAATCATGACTCTCCACTCCATCCTGTAGGAGACATTCCCTTTAGAATCCATGAATCATTTCTATCCACTCCGTTCTGTTGGAGACATTTCAAAATAAAGGGCAGTTATTATTTATTGTTTGTAATGAAGCCTACTCAACCCAGAGGGACATTGTGAGGATCACTGTCAGAGTTTGTAAAATGCCTTTGGCTTTTCAATGGAAAGGTACTATATATGATAATAAAAGAAACAGCAATAATATTCTTGTACAACCCTGACACTGAGTTCATCTTTGTCTTAAAAATAGGGCAGTTCATCTTTAGGCCTTATGGGGATTACCGAATTCAATTTGTTCTGAGAATGCTGAGGCTGATGAAAAAGGGTGCTCATTACTAAAGCATTTTCTCCAGTTGCTGTTCTGTTCAATATATGTTGCTTTTAACTTTTGTTTATATTGAAGAGTTGACCATTACTTGTAAATGCACAATGGTGCTAATTGGAATATGAACCCTATAAAAAATGTACGCAAGTAGCACAGGAAAAACTTTTTAAAAATAAAGTATCAGAAACTGCAAATATGCTTACCTAGATGCACTCATGTGCTCATGAAGTTACATATACAAGAGAAAGAGAAAGAGTGAGGGGAGAGGGAGGGAGAGAATGGGGGGGCAAAGGAGTTATAGAGTGAGACTTTTAAGAAATATACTATACATACATGTATTATATATACTTGTGGATTGTGCTCGTGTTATTTTATAAAGCACTGTTGTATATATTTTTTTCACTTGGTTCTCACTGGAAACCTTGGAGCTATGTGAGGAGGTGAGGTTTGTCTAGCTCTCTTGCTTTGGGCACTGTTAAAATTCAAAGACAGCCCTGGCCTGTGTGGCTCAGTTGCTTGAGTGTCATCCTGTGCACTGAAAGGTTCCCAGTCAGCACACATGCCCTAGTTACAGGTTTGATCCCCAGTAGAGTGGGTGCAGGAGGCAGCCGATCAGTGTTTCACTTTCACATTGATGTTTCTCTCCCTCTCCCTTCCTCTCTCTCTAAAAATCTATTTAAAAAATCTTAAAAAAAAAAAAAAAGATTCAAAGACAATCAGATTTCTGGAGGACAACAGATCCCAGGATTGGGAGCAGGTATGTCCACGGTTTCCTGGTGGAGACAAAGGGAGAGGCCCCAAGAAGGCCCAGGAAGCCAATGAACCTGAACAGCCGCGCTCTGTCAGGACCGGATGGAGCTTTCCAGTTGTCCTTTAGCCTTGACAACACCTAGGTTAGGGTGAGGAGGGTGCGTCATGAGGCGGTGAGATTTGAAGGGGCTGCTGGATCGTTTGGATCACTCCTTTCTGAGCAATTTTCAGGAGCCAGTGGAGACCAGGATAGCAGCACAGCCACAGAGCTGGAAAAAAAAAAACGAAAAAAATTTAAAAAGTAAGGCAAGAGTGAGGGGGTCTTTTGAAATCTGACATTCATGCAAGGGCTCCTCTGGGCAGCTGTCTATGACTTTAAGTATGACTCACATATCTGATGTGCAATTAGTTCTCTACAAACAAGTTGTTTTGATCTGGTATCAACCCAGAATCGAATAAATGTTTGCAGAGAAGCTGCCCTAGGCTTGTCTCTGCAGATACTCATCAATTCTTGCCTCTTAGGGAATGATCACCCTTCTCTTGCTTTTTAAAAATTCTCACTTTTCACAAAATCCAGGCTGTCTCAAGTCTGGCAGCCTAGCAACTTTCTCCCTATAGAGAACTTCACCTTGTCATTCTGCCGTTTCTAAATCTAATTTAGAATTGCTTTTTGAGTTTTTACAACTCTTCCTCGGTCTGCTCCTCCCTCCCTTTCCAAATTCATTTCTCCTATCTTCCATCAATCTGTCACCTTCAGCTCCACCCCCTCACTCCACTTCTTGGCTTTTCAGGCAGTTACTGTTTGAATGAGAAGATTGAAAATCTCATTTATCACTTTTGAGATGTCTCGCAGGAACATATTGCAAAGCTTCTCTCACACCCGAGAGAGAGGAAGAGAGAGAAAGCATGACACCTAAAAATGAATCTCTAAAGAGGGAGCAGCCCTAAAATAGTGCAAAATAATAAATCGATGCTGCTGTGCTTTCTTACAAAACACAACAAGCTCACAATGGAACATTCCTTGTGTAGCTGAGCTCTTACCAAAGCACAATCACTGGGTACCAGCACTGCCCTGGCCTGTGTTACACCACTGAGGAGACTGGTCATTCAAACATCCGCTGTAAGGCACACTCAGCAGAGCTGCTACGGCCACTCACATTCCTCCCTTCCTCCAGCTTGACAGATGGGTGAATTCCTAATGGCCCCAGGTTACATTCAAATCGTCGTAACAGCCACGTCCTCCTCAGCAAACACTGCTTTTCCCCCCAGGCAACAGAACTGAGATCATGGTGGACTGTTGTGCAATGGCATAAACTGGAAATCTAGGCTCAAACCCCAACATTTTTCCTCCTGGCAGAAACACCAGCCTGCGGTGCTTGATCCTGCCATGCTCATATTCTGTGAGTGACAACAGGCAATGAAATGCAAAGGAAAAGAGAGAGATGCCCATGGGGCTCCCCCTCCCAATGGTAGCCAAGTGTTTTGTTTGAACTCCTCTGTGTCTGACTGGAGATGGAAGTCCAAGTTCTGAACAAGACTGCCTGCCACTGTGTTAGGATCTTTTTGGTTATCACCAAGGGTCTTTTGTCTTCTGGATGCAATGAAAAATAACTTTCAGTAAAGGAAGGTGGTATAAACTGGGAAATGCAGGTTACTATGTCAGAGTCAAATGGATAGATGTGTTCTGCTAGCAGGTTTCCATTTTACTCTATAACGGGGCAGAAAAGAGATGACACAGCTAGCAAAAGAAGAAAGGAAGGAAGGGAGGGAGGGAGGAAGGGTGGGACCTGCTACCAGTGAAAAAAATGTCAAGTTGAGCAGACTGGGGTCCCCACTTACAGGTGGTGATTAACATAGACTAAGGCTTAAACTGTGTTGACATATACACACCAGGAGCCTCTCTCTCTGTCCTGTGGACTCTATTTGGTCTTCCTTCTGTGTGGTCTTTTCTTATAGTACTATAATTTTCCAATTTTGCTTTTTGCTCTAAATTGGCATAAGGTTCAGATTTCTAAGGGCATCAGGTTGTGAGTATAGAAAGGAATTTCACTCTAATTTGTTTTTGTGTATGAAATTTAATGTAAAATGATGAGGGTGCTCTCTTTGAAAGAGGCTGTGAAGAATATTCTTCTAGTAAAGAATCTGCTTCCTGTAGCTTGTGGCCTCTGATGTGGTAATAGAAGGTAATCCATTTCTATTTTCATTAAAATTTATTCATAGTCCTGCCATGTCCCTTTTTATAATGTGTCAATATTCTTATATTGTCCACTATCAAAACTGACTTGAAACATTTGGTTCTTAAAAGGTTGCATGCTGTTAAGTTTGAGAGATGATTGTATATCATGTTTTCTAGTGATACACAATCATCTCTCGGTATCCACAGGGGATTATTCTAAGACCACCCCCCCAACCCCACCTGCAATCCCCACAATACCAAAATCCAAGGATGCTCAAATCCCTTATATAAAATTGTGTAGCCTGGCCAGAGTGGCTCAGTTGGTTGGGAGTCATCCTATGCAACGAAAGTTTCCATCCCCAGTTGAGGCACAAACAAAAGGCAACCGATCAATGTTTCTCACATCGATGTCTCTCTTTCTCTCTCTCTCCCCCTTCCTCTCTCTAAGTATGTCCTTGGGTGAGAATTAAAAATAATAATAAAAATAAAAAAGTGTAGTATGTATGTATTTATGTATAATGCACATCCTCCATATACTTTAAATCATCTCTAAATATTTATAATATTTAATACAATGTAAATGTTATGCAAATATTTGTTATACTGTATTGTTTAGGGAATAATGACAAGAGGAAAAAAGTCTGTAAAAAAAACCATCACACACTTAACTACATAGTACATGAAAGCAACAACCTAACATTTTTAAATAATATTTTCCATCCAGAGTTGGTTGAATCTGTGGATTCAGGACCTGCAGCTACAGAAGACCAAACACACTTATCTTCTATACCACCTTTTCCTCTCTTGCCAACTGTATTTCGAAACACATTTGGCTTTTCATTACATTTCCCCAGTTCTACATTTCCATTTGCTTTCCTCCCTCTCTCACTTCCCTGCTAATTCTCTGGAGGGTGAAGGGGAACAGAATATACCACCCAAAATGGGCCACTTTGGCACATGAATTATTTTGAGCTGAAGGCAATCAAGACTCAGAAAAAAAAACCAAAAAACCGTTTACCTCTCCCTTTATTGCCTAAAATACTTTAGATTGGGGGCTTGGCCCAGAAAGAGAGCTATTCCTAGAGTTAACTTTTCTATCTAAAAGACTTACCTTCATGGCAGGGCAAACTGATGACCAAACATCTTCTCTTTTTATCTTTCTGTGAACTGTGTTCCTCCCCTTTGAAGCCTCAGGCCCCTGTCCCATTCCTTAGCTCAGGATGACATATAAGCCTCAGTTGCCTAACTGCTTTTGGGTGTCCTATTTTTATGAGGCTCCTATACATATATTAAATTTGTTTTCCTCCTGTTAATCTGTCTTATGTCAATTTAATTATTAGATCAGCCAAAGAACCTAGAAAGGTAAAAGAAAAAATTTTCCTCCCTAACAAAGGGATGAGATTCTACTGTTAATATTTTCTTTTTTTCTTCTAAAGACTGGAAGAGTGAGCTGAAATATTTAGGAAATGACTAGTTCCATAAATATTGAGAGGTCAGTAATAAGTAGAAGCTGGTCCAGAAATCCCAACTCCTAGACTATAGTCTATTTTTAGTGAACCACAAAAAAAATACAAGTGGGATCTAAAATTCAAGTGCCCTTAATTATTTTTTGGAGCTGAAATCAAATTGGGTCCCTTGGTTGTACATCTATTACAAAGTAATGTCATCCACTATGATAACCAATACGTAAAACTTACCATTGAGTAAGAAGCTCTTAATTCTTGTAAATGCTACAAAAATAAAAATCCAAGATCAAAACTAGTTTAATTTGGTTAATAAGATAGATACAAATTAAAATTGGCATCTTAGCTCAATAGTATTGTCTTAAGTATGAATGGGCAAGAAAGTCCCATTGGCACAGAACCCAGCTGCCCCTGACCTCCTTTGTTTTCTGAATCAGTGGCTCAAAAGGCTGCTTAAAACCTGCTTTGGTATAGTTTCCTGGTGATGATTTTTGTTTTGTTTAAGGTGAAATTTAAAATGGTTTCCCCTTTAAGAAAAAGAGGGTGTGCTTCAGTTAATGCAGGACCAAAGCCTGGGACTAGACAGAGGAGATGGAGCCCACAGGAGCCCACAACCGCTCTCCCTGGCGTAACTGGAGAGAGCAGGCCGGCGGCAGACAGCAGGTGGGAAGCCGGCAGTTAGAAATAACAGGCTGGCAGAAACTAGAAGAGGCCCTCCAGTGGAGAACTGTGGGGTAGTGCTCTAAAAACTATAGTGCCTTTACCCAAGGCCAGGGGCGGGGCTTCTCTGACGTTAGCGAGCAGAAGAATCGGATGAACTGCTTAACATTTCACACCCCCAATCCCACCTCCAGAGTCTTGGGGCCTGGGAATCATGCAGCTGTGCCAGAAACTGCACTTTAAAAAACCCTGGCTGGGCTGGCGGGGCGTGGCTCAGTGGTTGAGCATTGACCTAGGATCCAGATCTTAATTCAGTTCCCAGTCAGGGCACATGCCCGGGTTGCGGGCTCGATCCCCAGTCGGGGGTGTGCAGGAGGCAGCCGATCAATGACTCTCTCATCATTGATGTTTCTCTCTCTCTCTCTCTCTCCCTTCCTCTCTCTGAAAACAATAAAGATATATTTGAAATATATATAATATATAAATATATATAAAAAGCTATATATAATAAAGATACATATAATAAAGATAGATATAATAAAGATAGATATATAATAAAGATAGATATAATATATATTTAAAATATACATATATAAAACCCTGGCTGGGGCGCAGCATCTATGACTGTAAAACACAAAGATTATGACAATTATGCAAGTGATAGGGCTCCATATTTCTACTTAGGGTTTTGGCTCCCTTGTAACCTTTTCAAAAACCTTGCTTACCCATGAAATTAAATAAGGTAGGGGCTATTTCATTAAAACTTCCATTTTCTGATATTCTGGCCTCTTGTCAGACAATGTCCCAATTTGGGGTGTTCTAAATATCTTTTTAGCAGAAACCATGCTCTCTGCTATTACAGCAGTTACTTGTACATATTTGTTACTGTTTCATTCTTAAGAAACAAAACTCACATGAAAAGAGTTTCCCAATTCTTGCTTCTCTCCATTGTTCAGGAATAAAATAATCTTAACTATAACTGAGCCTAAGCTCAGCCAAGCCTGCCTGGAAATGCCTGTTTGAGATGCCTGCACAGGATCTTGAAGGAATAATTATTTCAAAGGGCGGCTTGTATAGGCTGCCTTTTCCCACATGGTTTCTGCCATTCAGAAATGCTACACCCTGGCGGCTCTTTATTGATGTCTGTTCCATCCATTGCTTCATTGTGTGCCCCACAGTATCTGCCTAAAGATGGGCTTCGTCACAGCTAAGAGCAGCATCTTGTCATGCGCATTTTCGTGATCAGATGGAAGATCTGAGTGGCACTGCATTCAATAACTGCTGGAGGCAAATGGGGCAAACCTAGAGAAACAAAAGAAAGAAAGGAAAAAGGGTCTGTAAGGGAGTTACTTTAACCATATGTGTTAGATTGGCAACATTTCTTAGAGTTGTTCTTGGTAGAAGACACAGACAGTCCAGGAAAGTCTTCCAAAAAATTCATATTCTGCTATTGTCTGCAGGTCAAGGTGAAAGTCAGCTTTGAAAGAATCAGCTATAAATCTAATAAGCAGTAAAGAAACTTAGACGGTTTTATGGAAAAATAAGTTCTTTCTAGACAGCCTGCAAAAATGTGCTGACCTTAAATCACCAATTACAGGGTAATATGGGAGATATGCAAGAAGACTATTGAATTTCAGGACTGTTTTCAGAAATACAAATACAAATTTTTTTTTTCAAAGCTCTAAAGTGAATCATCAGTAAATTCCCACATAATTGAGAAGTTTAAACAAACTGGCGCATTATACCTTGGGTGCATGTAAGCATTAGAAATTCTGCTCCAGGAGCTCATGGGTCGTTGGTCTTTCTGGAGGGGACTTTTCATCACCGGTGTCTTACACTGCATCTTCTTAGCTGCCCACAGCCTCCACGGCAGTGGTGTAGCTGAGGCAATTGGTGGTGGGGAGAAAAGTACTGAAACTAATAAGAGGGGTCAGACTGGGAGGGGATTCTCTTGGTAACCAGAGGATTTGATGTGCCCACAGCTTCATACATTTTTATGGTTGCCATAGACACTGACCCCGAGGTGATATTCCCTCACACCCCCACATTCTCTCCCTGAGCACAGGCAGACTGTGTGACAAGGTCAGTGCCAACTCCCGTGTGCTAAGCTCTGGCCAGGGGAAGTTGGATGGTATTTAATATTAAAAGGGAAGTGGTCTGGAAAGATGCAATGAGGAGTTAAAAAAATGCCAATACTCCCTCTCAACCCCACGGTCTCTGGACTGTGGCAGGATGAGCAGCCTCTGCCGGAGGCTGCAGGAGAATCGGACCTCTGAGGACGTACGTAGCAGGACATGGAATTTAAGGTAAGAAGGTTAGGGGTGTAAAGAAGTTAATTAGGGATCAATAAGGATAATGCTAGACAAATGCCATAACAAATCAACCCCAAAATGTCAGTGGCTAGTTTTCTCACATCCAGGTTGACAGTCCATTGCCAATATTCTTCATCGTGTGCAACTCTTGTCCATGGAGAAGCTCAGAGATCCAGGCTCCTTCGGTCTTGTGGCTCTGCCAACCCCTAAAGCTGCAGAAGTAAAATGAACCTGTGCCTTCCCATCAGGCAGGAGTAAGAAAGTAGGGAAGGCACTGGTTCTTTCTAAAATCCCATCTTGCAAGTGACATAAATCTCATCCTCGTTTATTTTTTTTACTGTGGGTCATAGACAAAAGTTTAATACCCATTGGATTAGACCATTATCTCTTCCAGAGCATCCCAAATCAAACTATAAAAGGAAGAATTCAGGAACTAAATTAAATGAGTTCAAGCTCCAGTGCTTACTAGCTGTTTTATCTGACAAATTACTTAACCTCTCTACTTATCAATTTTCACATCTGTAAAATGGAACCTTCTCGTGGGCCTACTGTGAAGATTAAATAAGTTAATAGAGTATTGCCTGACATGGATGGGTCCTTTCTAAATATTAACTACTCTTAATATCTACTCTATTAAAGTATGGAGGTATATAAGAGCTACCCACATGTAGGCATATTGTATAAAATATGGAAATAGGCAAATTCATCAGATTCTTTCACGTTTTTCATGACATGACAAATATGGAAAATGATAGTGTTTGTATGGCACAGTAACCTAAAGGGAACAGGCCATTCTGGCTGGAGATGATTAGCCACGTGGGACAGCAGCTAATGGATAGAAACAAATGGCAGCCCAAGGCCGGAAGGGGTCTCTCTCTACTCTTGACCCATTGTCAGCACAAGGTGGAAGCTCTGGACTCTTTCCTATGGCTATAGCTACAAATTCAGGTGGGCCTGTGATCAAGGCTGGCCAAGGTGACTAACAAAAAGGGCTTACACACTGTTGTGTCTTTCTCTAGCTTACTAGATGAGAAAAAGAAAGCTTATTGCCCAAGGTGATGCCAACCTTAGGATGGGGCTGGCTCTGTGGATGGCAGAGAAAGTGACCTAAGGAGCCTGGCCTCCAACAAAAATGGCCAAGCTGCTGAATCAACCAACCCTGAAGTCCATCCTATTTTAGATTCCCTGTTAGAGGGATAATAAATGTTCTTATTGTTTAAGCCAGTTTTGAGTTATGATTTCGATTACATTCAGCCCAAAGCATCCTAACTGATTTAGCGTCTTGTTCTATTTTATAGATTTTTAGCCCCATAATTCATAGAATAATACTGTACTATGAAATGCAAAGTATTACACACAAATTTAGTAATCAGTGTTATGGGCCACAGAACACGGATAATCACAAGTGTTTACATTTGGGGTTTCAGGTTCTTCTCAGAGGAAGATACTTCATTTCAGTGGTATTTCTAAAAAAAAAAAAATGCAGTCTACTAATGAGAAACATCATATAAACCCAAAGAAAATGACAGTCTATAAAATAACTGGCCTGTACTTTTCCAGAATGACAAGATCAAAGAAGACAAATGCTGAAGAACTATTCCTTATTAAAGGAGACTAAACAGACACCAAAGCTAAATGTTATACATGATCCTGGATTCGCTCTTAAACTCGGGGAAAATAACTATAAAAATATTAAGATAGTTGTAGAAATTTTAATATTGACTTTGGAGTAGATAATAGTATATATAAATAGTATATCTCCTAATTTTGATAATTCTATTCTGGTTACGTAAAGGAATGTCTTAGTTCTTAGGAAATACACACTGAAATGTTTTCAAACTACTTGTAAATTGTTCAGAAAAAGAAATGTGTATGTGAATAATAATTGGAAAATCTGGGGAAATGGTATATAGAAGTTTCTGATACTATCCTTGCAACTGTTCTGGAAGTTTAAAATCATATAAAAACATAAAGCTCTCTCCAACCCCTAAAAAAATAGAAAGACCTAAGTGTTCACGGGATACAGCTGGTTGGGGCAGAAGCAATGCTTGTTCCTAGAAGGTTTTCTGAATTCAGCAACGTTCATAGGCTGGCTGTGCTTTGGGGAAAACTGGGAGATGCTCAGGGAATGACGACAAACTGCATAGGGATGTCGCGGATTCTGGACAGTGAGTTATTTTTCTGTACACTAGACCAGCAAGGATGTCCGTTTACCTGGGTGGGTGGTCAGCCAGTCTGTGCAAGCTCTTCCTTCTATGACATCTTGTGGCAATAAAGAGCTATTGCAAGACTTCAGTGCCATCTCTGTCAGGATTGAAGTCAGTTATCTCCCAGTTCTTTGGTGATTTGGAAGGAAAGATCTTAAAGCGGAGACATTATGCTCCCTACTAAATATGGCATGTAAGTCTTCAAACTAGAAAGGGGAGAAATAAGGAAGGTAACAGTTTGTGTACGTTAAGTTTATGAGGTGATGCCAATCACACTTCCTTAGCTTTATGTGCCCCGGTACAGCAGTTGTGTCAAAAACTATGCAAGTGCTTATATGATGAAAATATAACTGAGTAAGTTCTCACAAATGGAAAAAGTGCAACTTCAAAGCAAAGTTATGTAAAAGTCTTTTTGCATAATATGCGTTCTTGAAAAGCTATGGCTAAATTGAAGTTTTATAATTGAAACCATATTTTCATTGCACTATGAGAAACATTTAAAAGAATATTATAGAATAGCATTTTGAGATGTAAAAACATACCAACTTTTTAGCTTTCTATCTAATTTTTAGTCTTTGAAAAAAATCATGTTACCTTAAAGTGCAGTAGTCCTACAAAGTTAGATGTTTAGATAGGTAGAGGCTAATGAAATTAGCTTGAGAGCAGAAATTCTGTTTTTAAAATAGTGGACCACATTATAGGAAATAAATGTGTTTGTAGCTATTAAAAGAATGTGTTGACAAAAATTTTTATTAGTTTTATTTTTTTTAATAATGCTTCATGTTCTGTTAAAGCTGTTTTGGTTATAAATGACAGAGATCCAAATCAACTAGTTTAAGCCCAAAGTGGTAGCTTATTGGCTCATGTAACTTGGGAGTCCAGAGAGTAGTTCTAACTCAGGCGTGGTTAGATAGAGGGGCTCAGACGCTCCCTCCCTCCCTGCCTCCCTCCCTCCCCCCTCCCTCCCTCCCCCCCCCCCTCCCTCCCTCCCTCCCTTCCTTCCTTCCTTCCTTCCTTCCTTCCTTCCTTCCTTCCTTCCTTCCTTCCTTCCTTCCTTCCTTCCTTCCTTCCTCCCTTTCCTTCCCTCCTCCCTTTCCTTCCCTCCCTCCCTGCCCTCCTTCCTTTCCATTCTTCCTTCCTTCATCATCCATCATTTTTCTACTTCCCTGTATTTCTCTCAGTTGCTCTTTGTACAAACAGCCTTCCCCCTCAAGCCAGGGAAAACAGCTAAGGAGAGATGGAATAAGCCTCTCAATTTGCACTATCAGCAATGTCCGGGGGAATACTCTGGTCCAGTTTGGATCACAAACACATGCCTGGGAGGGAAGGAAGAAGGCACGTAATTTACAACCCTCCCAGGATCATGGCCCAGGGTGGGGGGCAGAGTAGGATGTTACAGGACACAGTTTACCTAAAGAACCAGGAAAAAGAAGAACAGAGGAGGTAGACAGACAAAAACTATAGCTAAATTTTCCCCTATGCTTATAAAGACACAGTTTTATAATATAATTCTAATGGACACAAACATAGATAACTATATATTAAAAACTTTTTAAGGTAAATATTGGAAAAATGCTTAAATATCTAAAGAATACCCTATTTTATAAGAGCCAGGTATTTGAAAATCTAATAGACATTTGGTTAAACAAATCTTACTTTATTCATAGAATGGTTTTGCATTTTTTAATGTAGCAATTTATTATTGGGAGGGGAAAGGCAAATTTAAAGCAGTATATACTTATATTTTTATTATTTTTTAAAAATTTTTTGACTTCAGAGAGAGGAAGGGAGAGAGAAAGAGGGAGAAACATCAATGATGAGAGAGAATTATCGATCGGCTGCTTTCTGCACGCCCCCTACTGGGGATTGAGCCCACAACCTGGGCATGTGCCCTACCAGGAATTAAACCGTGACCTCCTGGTTCATGGGTCAATGCTCAACCACTGAACCACACCAGCCTGGGTTTTGTTTTGTTTTGTTTGTTTTAGAAGAAGGAGAGAGTGAGAGAGATTTGATTGATTTGTTGATCCACTTCTCAGTGCATTCATTGGTTGATTCTTTTATATGCCCTGACTGGGGATCTAACCTGCAACCTTGGCACATTGTGATGACACTCTAACCATCTGACCTACCCAGCCAGGGCCCCCAGAGGATTTTTATGTACACTGAAGCATGAGACGCCTGTTTCAGAGATCGTAAGGCAGTGACAGTGTGAGACAGAAGCGATTGTGCTGCCAAGAGAGAATCACTTACCTCCCAGTGCCTTTATGTTACCATTGTTATCAATAGCATAGTTCTTTTGACATTTCAATTAGAACATTAATCAGACAAGTATAAGTTGTCATTAAGCATACTTTGACTTGAAAAACAGAATAATTTTATTACATATAGGCCTCAACATTTTCCCCCCAGTAGAATACATTCCAAATTTGTAGGGATCAAAAGTCATAAAATCCGCATTATAGAAACAGTTCTACGATTATATCTATGTTTTAGCAAAATAATCTTGAAAGTATAGATAGTTCCAAAAGAAATAGAAAAGAAAGGAGAAAGAAGAAAGAAAAAATTATTAGAATTTTTCAAGACACCAAGTACTTAGGGTAAGTACTTTTATAATCAGAAAATTCCATCAAAGTTATTTTCTAAATGATTTAAAATTTAATTTTAATGTACCAAGTTCAACTTACAAATTAACTTCTGGGGAATCTACAATTTTAGGCATTCCCTATTATTCTGAAATTTTAGTAGAATAACAATTACATGAAGAAATAAAAGATTAATAATTAACCCTGCTTCAACTCTACTTAATCAATGAGTGCAAGCAAGTAATGTAATGGAAAGCAGTGAGTAATAAAGGAAATAATTGAATGAAAAGTTTTGTTTAATAGAATAAAATGAGCTAAGCTAAATTCTGGTGAATCTTTATTATAAAGATACTGAATAATTTTCCATTTGGACTAGCAAAAATCTTTATTGCCTGTTCTAAGTACTTTTAAATTACTTGGAAATACAGTGTAAAAGGAAACTCAGCAAAACATATAAATTAAATTATCTATTCAGTTATTTTCTTCCTTAGTTTCTATGATATCCTAATAGTTCAAAGGACACTTTAATATAGGAGACGTGTAGTACACCAGATTTTAGTTATGCGCTCACAACTTACTCTTCAGTGACATAGTATCCATCCTATTTACATGATTGTATTAATAAGGGTTTCCCAGAAAAACAGAGTAAATAAGATGTGTGCATCTATAGAAAGAGATTTATTTTGAGGAACTAGCTCCTGCAATTATGAAGTTGTCATATCCAAAATCAGTAGAGTGGGGTCATTAGGCTAGAAACCCAGGGAATTAGTGATGTTGTACCTCAAGTCCAAAGGCCATAGGCTGGATGCCCACCAAAAGTCAATATTGCAGTTGAAGTGAAGGCCATCTGCTGGCAGAATTTCCTCTTGCTCAGGAGGAAGTCAGTCTTTTGTTCTATTCAGGCCTTCAACTGATTAAATAAGGCCCATCCACATTATGAAGGGCAATCTGCTTTACTCAGTTTACTGATTCAAATGTTAATTCCACCTAGAAACACCCTCATAGAGACATTCAGGTTAATGTTTAACCAAATATCTAGGCACCCTGTGGCCCAGCCAAGTCGACACATAAAATTAACCATCACATGACCTAAGTTGGATCTGATGTCAGAGATAACAGTAGTTATTTTATGAAAAGATAAGCCTTGCAGTATAAGACAGAGAAAACCATCGGAATTAATTATCAGTCATTTGTATCAAGAAGTGAGTATCAGAGGTGGACATTTTTTGGCTGACTAGCACTTTTACCTTCTTCTTTTTGGGGGGCAGTACCATTGGTGCACTTTGATGGAAGTCAAGCTCCCATCTACCACCAAAAAGCCCAGATACTTCTCCCACTGATTCCTGACAGCTGATGCATATGACCTAAAAACTGTTTATTGGCTGCTTCTGCCCAGGACTTTTATCCTGAAGTGAATACACAGAGAAGGGCGGGGCAGGGTGTGTCACCGGTGTGACAGAAGCGGTTGACTCCAGGGTCTGGAGCTGGGGGTAGTGCTAGCAATAACAGTTTCCAGTTCCCAATGCGGAGGAAGCACTGTAACCAGACACCTTACATAAAGAGATTTAGCTGCCTCTTACCTGTCTTAAATTGGTTGATTCCTATCAATTTTCCCATCAATTTTGCCAGCAATCTATACCCTTCTCATATATTCCTTTTATGCTCGTGGTAACCAGAATTGACAACCAAGAACCCTGACCAAGGCAGGAAGTTTGGTGACATATTTTTACAAAGTAGTTACAGCATAGATGGGGCTATTTTGATATGTTATAGAGCCTGGGTTAACTTTAGAACAAAGCGAGACTTGTGTGCATTAACATCAGCGATAGCAAATCTGAAGACTAATAAGACAAGGTTTCCTCCTGTGATGGGCTGAATTATGTTCCCACAAAAGTCATATACTGAGGCCCTCACCCCAGGACTTCTGAATGTGATTTTATTTGGAGAGAGAGCCTTGAAAGTGGTGATTAAATTAAAATGGGGTTGTTAGGTGGGTCCTAATCCAATATGACTGGTGTCCTTCTAAGAAGAGGAGATTAGGACTCAGATGACACAAAGTAATGAGGAAGACACAGCAAGGAGGACATTTGCAAGTCAAGGAGAGAGGCCGCAGAAGAAACCAAACCTGCTAACACCTTGATCTGGGAACTCTAGCCTCCAAAACTATGAAAAAATAAATTTCTACTGTTGAAGCCACCCAGTCTGTGGTATTTTGTTATGGCTCCCCTAGCAAACTAATACACATGCCTTCAATGATCTTACAGTTTTATAATGGGATATAAATATGAATAAGTATAAGAAAATATAAATGCTAAGATATAAATAAGTTGCATAGAGGATGGTGGGGAATAAATGTGAAGAGTGAAGAGTTAGGAAAATGTTATATGAATTTAGATTATTAATTGTCTTATCTTTAAGCAAGATTGTTTCTTGAGTCTCATATAAATACTGGTTGTTTAAGCTTAAGAAGAAATGCAAATGTGTTTGGCTAATTAACCTAGCATCACAAATGAAATGCAATAACAACAAACTATAAAACAACAGATGAGAGAGAAAAAAACAAGACTTAACCACTTTTAAAGTTTTGCCTGAAAGATGCTTTCTAGCATACTAATATCCAAAACAATGTAAAAATGTATTATGTCAACAAATAAATAGAATATAAAACTAATATCAAACTATTCCTGCAAAGCAAGGTGGTGAACTTACAACAGCAGGCCATCAACAGAACATCCTGTAAAGAAGATTGCTACTAGTACAAATAAGTCCAGAGTCCACAGAGAAAAATTTAATGCTTTAAAAAAAAAATGAAAATTTTACTGTAGAAAAAAAGAGTGACCAGCACCAAAAAACACAGTTTCTATGACTGTGCACACTCAGGTGGAAATTAGTGTTATACTAAGGGAGGTATGGTAATTTCTTGGGGCATAGCAATGGTAAATTGAGGGGTGGGGAGAAAACAAGGTCATATGTCAGGTATATCTCAATAAAACTAGAAAAAATAAATAAAAATAAAACAAGGTTATTTAGAAAAAAGAAAAAGGTGAAGAAAAACTCATTTGGCAAAAATCTAACCTCCACTGCTCCTGAATAATATGTTCTAGATTATCAGCATTCCCTCTACATATCCATATGAAAAAAGATATTGAATCTTCAGTAATTTCTGATTCTATTCAAGCATTTTTGGTTAATACCTGAACTTTTTTGTATTAACAATAGCACAAATGAGATAAGAGCATATCAATTTTTTCTCTACTAACTACTAATCTGATGGAGTTTTCCAGTAAAACCTGTCCCAAACTAATGTGCAGTTGCCTACGAATTTTTGTATTCCCCTCCCCACCCCCATCAGGAAGAAGAATCTAGGATTTACCCCGAGTTGAAAATAAAATCTCTGTGTTCACAGTGTAAGGAAAAATGTCTCACTGGCTTTGGCATCCTATTGTCATGAACTGTGAAACATTTCAGATTTTATCCCTTCTTGCAAGCTAATAAGTTAATGTGCTAGTTTCATGAACTCTGGCTGAAGTCACAAGACTCCTGGGGTCAAAAACAAAGTACTTTATTGCTCAGGGCACAGCAAGAGAAATGAACATCAACATATTTGTGTCAGTTCTTCCTCCCAAGTCCTACAGGGAATATGTAATGGTCACCGATGACACCATCGGAGTGGGTTGCACTGCAAAAGAGAAACCCCAGGGCCAGGGTTTGACTCCTTGAGCAGGCCGTGAACAAGCCAGTTTCCCTCACCCCAAGAGCAGGCAGTTACACGACAGTCATGTTCTGGTCACCTGACCTACTTAGTTGTCTTTGTGACTAGATACAGAAACTGCTCAGTGTAGCTGACAGAGAAACCCCACAATCTCGCATACGGGGCAAGAATGTGCAGAACACCCAAGGCATGACAGACCTGCCTCTTCAAACAATCCACCCCACACGTTTTTGGTAGAACTCAAATTTTCATGTGGATATATGACTCCATTGACCGCTCTGATTAATCTGACAGAGCTTCATTCCATTTGTCTCATGTGACATTTAATTAAGGCAATATCAACAATAGAGAAGCAGCAGGATAAGGTCAATCTGCAGTATTGACTTCAGTCATGCCCCCCATATTCCTGAAATCCCATAATCCATCAGGGTCTACCTTAGAAAACCACTTCTTTCTCCTTAAGGCTTAGATTTGACCTTTCTACTTAGTCTGAGGCATTAATCCAAGTACAGCTGGATATATTAGGGATGGTTCAAAATCTGTCATCTAGGGCAATTCCACCATCTATAACAACTCGGGCCAGTGAGTGGAGGTGGACCTGATTGCCTTCTAAGGCTCAGGTGGTGTCACTGATCACTTTTGCTAAACTCAGGGACATATTTCTTACCATACTTTCAGAGTGCACATAAATGAGTTAGTTAGCCCTCTGGAGAGATCCTCCAAGTAACTAAGGGTGACCCCATTTCAAAGAGATTTCCCCAGTCATCGGAGGGCTTTGTGACCTATTGGTGGCTCTTTAAACACTGGAAAGTCTGTTATGACAACAAGGGTGCAGGTTACTGTGATCTTGGAAATGAAGAAATTAATGCCTGGTTTCTATACAAGAAGTACAGTCATGGGAGTGAACAGGATGTCCCTACAAAGAAAGTGTTGGTTATCATTGTTAGGGCTTCTTAGTGGGACTGACCTAAGTCTGAGAGCATAGGTCGACAATGCCTCCAACATGGTAAAGAAGTCTCGCCACCTGGAGGAAAGTTACAACAATCAGCACACAGTTCTGGTGTCTATCTTTAAACCTACTTCCTAGTATTTAGCCTCAAATACCTCCCAGTTCCTCCTCATTAACAGGCAGTAAAGTGGAGGGTCATTTGAGTCCCAGTTGACCATACAATCTAGTTACTATGCTTCTGTACTACCTTCTGTATTACCTTGTGGAATTGCTATATAGAGTTTAACACCAAGAAATCTAAATTTCTTTAGAGTAGAAACAAGCTTATATAATTCTCTTATAACAACTAAAAATAAAACTATCTGCTACAGTTGGCAGCAGGATTTAATTTTTAGCATAAACTGAAGCAATTGGTTTTCTAAATAGTCATGTACCACCTACCAATGCTTTGGTCAACGATAGGCCTACATTTACTACGGTGGTCCCATAAGATTAAAATGGAGCTGCCCTGGCCGGGTGGCTCAGTTGGTTGAAGCATCATCTTATACACCAAAAAGGTTGTGAGTTTGATTCCTGGTTAGGGCACATACCTAGGTTGCAGGTTCAATCCCCGGTCCAGATGAGGATGGGAGGCAACTGATTGATATCTCTCTCTCTCTCCCCCTTCCTCTTCCTAAAATCAATAAAAAACATATCCTCGGTTGAGGATTAAAAAAGATTATGATGAGCTGAAAAATTCCTATCACCTAGTGACATCACAATACAAAGCATTACGTGTTTGTGGTGATGCTGGTGTAAACCAACCTACTGCGAGCCACAAAAGTATTGCACATAAATTATGTACAGTGCATAATACTTGTTAATGATAACAAATAACTATGTTACTGGTTTATCTATTAACTACAGTACACATTTTTTAAAAAAAATGTCTTTATTGATTTCAGAGAGAGGAAGGGAAAGGGAGAGAGATAGAAACATCAATGATGAGTCATTGATGGGCTGCCTCCTGCACACCCCCACTGGGGATGGAGCCCGAAACGCCGCCATGTGCCCAGAACGGGAATCAAACTGCAATCTCCTGGATCATAGGTCAATGCTCAACTGCTGAGCCACATGGGCTGGGCCAGTATACTTTTAATTCTTACTTTTTTTTTGTTAATCCTCACCTGAGGGTATTTTTTTCATTGATTTTCAGAGAGAGTGGAAGGGAGGGAGGGGTGAGAGAGAGAGAAACATCAGCGTGAGAGAGACATCAGTTAGTTGCCTTCCTCACAGGGCACCCTATGGAAACTGCAACCCAGGTTCTTGCCCTTGACTGGGAATCAAACCTGTGACTAACTACTGATCAACATGGCCAGGGCTTTAATCCTTACTTTATAGTGTACTCTTTCTATTTATGAAAAAAAAAATTGTTATAAAACAGTATGCCATGTTACTCATTATAGATATTTAGGTACATAGCCTACTCTTGTCACTGGATTAAACTCCTCCAATGCCAATTTCGAAGGGTAACATAATTTGCTTCTGTTGATTTAAAATTATTAAATAATAAACAATATAAATAAGTTCCTCAACCAATTAAAATATATGTCCAGGTTGTTCTCACAAGTTCAAGGCTACATGCTGTGGATGCAAACAGTAACAATACTAATAATTATAATAACAGTAATCATAATAATATATTCACCTAGTTCTTTATTGTTTAAAAACTATGCCATATTTATTTTCGTATTTGAGCTACTCAATATTCATACAAGAAGTTATTCTCCAAGTACTACTGTCCCATTTTACAGACAAGGCAATTCAGACAAAAAAAAGTTTAAGTGACTCCAGTCGTGGGCAGTAGAGATAAAATTATGTGCAAGACAGGCATGGTGCTTCCTTTCCTGAGACTCTGTTCTAATGAGAACATTCAGAGAAGCTGTGGGCAACTGTAACAGGACAAGTGTTCAGCTACAGGGACACAGCCACCAGAGAGGGGCACAGAAAACAGACTCGGGGGGAGGGGTGGAATCAGGGAACTTTCCCCGAAGTCAAGTCTGGTTTCAGACTTCACTACGTTGGCTCAGAGAAGAACATCAGTCTCTATTAAATTATTCTGTTCTCAGAATGTTCCCAGTTAATTTTGGACTTGATAGAGCAAAACTTTAAAAGTCAATACCATGTAATTAACTGTACCGTTAAGCCAGTTTCTCACACTATGGTTTCTGTACCAGTGGCGTCAGTTACCTAGGGTGCTTGTTAAAAATACAGACTTGGAGGGAGGGGAAGAGAACTTGCTTTTCCTAAATTTCTTGGGAAGGAGGTCCAGGAAGATTGCTCTTTTAAGTATGATCACCTTAGAGATTTTGAAGTCAAATAAATAAAGGAGATATTTTTCAGTGGCTCCAAATGGTTCCTGCTTCAATGAGGCTTTTTTTTTCCCCTGTCTCCTTTGTAATTGGGAGAGGGCGTGGGCAGGGCAGCAGGAGAGTTTGTATCTGTTGGAAACTGTCAATGATGTAGTTGGGACAGGAGTGCTACACTGAAGACTGCGAGCGCCCCACCCCCAGTGCACCGGGGGCTGGCCCAGGGCAGGGGCTTGCTAAATGCTGACTGGCACACAGGCACACAGGTGTTCATAGCTTCCGTGGGCTTTGAAATCTTTTCTCTTAGCTTTCTGCTCTGATCTCCCAGTGCCCAGCGAGCAGCACCTGCACAGTGGAGTAGCTGGGATGTGTGGATTTGGGGGAAAGACTGAATTCAAACCCCAGACCATCAACAGCTGAGAGGACCAGATTCCATAACCCCAATTTATAAAGATGGAGCAGAAACAGTAAGTCTCAGCGTTGTTGGAAGTCTCACATGAGTTAATAGGCTATCTATTATAACTAGGTATCAGTGAAACGCATTATAAATGAAAAGACCTAGGCCTCACACATAAATGCGTTCCAGAAATGCTCATGCAAACCTAGGCGGTACACCCTACTCCTTAACGTCTGTGATGTCACTTAAACAGGACCTCGGAACCTCGGAGCAAGTATTGGTGGGGAAAAAAAAAAGAATGAAAGAAAAAATAAATGAATAATCGAGAAAACCGAGGCGACCTGGCCCAGAAGGGCCGCGGGCTGCACCTGGCGGGTTGGGGTGCGGGAAGGCGTGCCCCGGCGGCCCCCCCGCCGGCTCGCTGCACGCGGCGGCTCCGGCGCGGGCTCGGCGACAGTGGGGGCGGGGAGGCGGGAGACGACGCGGAGGGGCCGGGCCGCCCCGGCTTCGGTTGGCTAGGCCCGACTGCGCAGGCTCAAGACAGGCGCAACCACTGTGCGCAGACCTGAAGGGGAGAACGCCCACCGGCTGCACGCTCCTTTCTACCTACTAGAAAAGCGAAAGCCTGCCCTTCTCTAAAATATGACTATACTTGCCCCAGCCTTCTTCAAGCTGCTCATCACCAGGAGGCCCCCGCCTTAGGGCTGAAGGGGCCTCTTTCCTCTCGGCGTGCCCCTTCCTCACCCCCGGCGGAGGCGGCCGTGGGCGCGCCCCAGCTCCCCTCGGCCTCCGGAGGTGGTTTGGCCGCCCCTCCCCCTCCCCAGCGCTGCGAGTCGGCGCCGCTGCCTCCCCCCGCCCGGAGCTCTCGGCCCCTCCGCCCCGCCGCTCGGAGCCCTGCCGGCGCCCTCTCCTCGCCGCCCTCCGCCGGCCCTTCCCCGCGGGACGGCCACCCCCACCTACGCCCCAGCCCTTCTCTGTCCCCGCGGAGCCGGGGCGGCGGCGGCGGCGGCAGCAGCAGCAGCAGCGGGAGGAGCCGGGAGGCGGCGGTGGCCGGGGAGCCCATGGCGTACAGTCAGGGAGGCGGCAAAAAGAAAGTCTGCTACTACTACGATGGTGAGAGGCAGCGCGGGCGGGCGGGAGGGGGCCGGCGGGGCCGGGGCGCGGGCTCCGAGGCCGCCGTGGCGGGCGGGCGCCGGGCTGAGGGGCGGGAGGAGGAGGGGTCCGCGCTCAGCCCATCTTAACCCGTCCGGACCCGGCGCGGCCGGTGGGGCCTCGGCGGAGCCGCCCGGGGGACTCCGGAGCCGGGGGACGCCCCGCTGTCCCCTCCCGGTCCTCCCCGGGACGGCGCCGGCCTGCCCGGCTTCGCGGTGCTGGGATGGGGAACGCCCTCCCTGGCGTCTCTCCCGCCCGCCGCCCTGGGAGCGGAGGTTTGGGGTGCCCTGCTCCGGTCTCCCGCCCCCGCCCTCGAGGTCGAAACATCTACCCCGGCCCAGACTCCACACAAAGCCCGGGGCCTCGGGAGCTCCGCCCCTCAGCCCCCTGGCCCCCCCGCTCCTGCTCCGGCTCCCGGCTCCCCGCTCCCCGCTCCCGGCTCCCCGCTCCCGGCTCCCGGCTCCCCGCTCCCGGCTCCCGGCTCCCCGCTCCCCGCCTCTGGCCGGCCCCGGCGCCCTCTCCTGCCTCCGCCTCCAGCCTCGCCCCGGCCTCGCCACCCGGGTCGGCCCCGAGGGGGGGACCCGCTCGCACCGCTGGGTTGTGTGGGCTCCGTCGCCTCTCCTTTGTTCGCGGGTTCTTCGAGCGCCACTTTCTCAGCATTCAAATGAAAAGGCTTCGCTCACTTCCTCAATAAAAATGAAGGTTTTCGAATTTGAGTCAGTCTTCGCGGGAAGCAGGACGGCGGGAGGGAAAGGTGGAGCCGCTGCTGGTGGTGCTGTGGCTGCCACTCGATGGGTCCTGGCTTGCCTCGCGGTCGGGCGGTTACCAGCCGCTCCTTTGTTGCTCTTTGTTCGATCAGGAAATGCCACCCTGCTCCGGAGGTTTAGGAGAGCATCGGCTTCTTGCTCGTGGAAGCTGTTTCTAGGCGGCGGCAGTCCTGGTGTAGGGAAACTTTGAGTAGTGCAGAAGTACTGAATAGTCAAGTCAGCTTGAGCTCACGGTACATAAAGTTATAAAATTCAGGTTTTAATTTGAGGGTTTCAATTTTGGAAGCTGTTTCCTACTTTTGGTATATTATAAATCACAAAGTCTTATAGAGGTGGAAAGACCTTAGAGGATTAGGTCAGAGTAAATCGTAATTTGAAAATGGGCGTACTGGCCCGGCTGGGCGTGGCTCAGCTGTTGAGCATCGACCTAGGATCCAGGAGATCACCCTACGATTCCAGGTCAGGGCACATGTCTGGGTTGAGGGCTGGATCCCCAGTGGGGGGTGTCCAGGAGGCAGTCAATCAGCGACTCTCTCACCATTGATGTTTCTCTCTCCCTCTCCCTTCCTCTCAATGAAATCAATAAAGATACATTAAAAGAAAGAAAGAGAATGGGCATACTGTATCTTTTCAATTGGCCTGTTTATATAAAATAACCACCTGGGTCATTTGTGGAAAATCTAAAATCTTGCAGAAGAAATCTAAATTGTCTGATATTTGGTAGCTAGTACTAAATAGTAACAGCCATATTTTAAAAACCTTTTTTTTTTAGAGTACTGCATATATGTGCGATACAAATTAGTTTGAAATTATGCCCCCATGGAGTGGAGATGGGATTACATTTTAATTTTACATCAACTATTAAAGTTTCTTAATATTAGTTCTTTAAGAATTCATGCATATTTGGGGTCACTGGCAAAACCCTGGCCTGGCATCCCCCCCCCATCACATTGGAAAGTTAATAACCATGTGTGTAAGTTAATTTTTAAAATTGTATTGTTTCTAAGATTTAGAGATTTGTTCTTGTCAGAGTTTAAAGGAGAATGGTCTAAAAAAATTGGAGGAATTGGTGCTAAGGCTCTTCCTGCACCTGTTTGTTGCTGTTGACAGTGATAGGTTGTAAAGAAGTAAACTGCTTGTAACTTGTCACCAGGCTTGAACTGCAGAACCAGGAGGCAAGCTTAAGTAGCAGTCTTATGAACAGCTGTTGGTTCCTGGACCCATTTATATTGAGTCTTTGTTGAGGAAATGGGAGCAAGCACTGGTCCCAAGGGCCGGATGCACGCTTGATAGGTAAATTGGAAGAGTGGAAATAATTTAAGTCTCATGATTGTGATTTAATCAATACTTTATTGTAGACCATTTAGCTGCTTTACCTGATCGCCAACAACAGCTGTATAATTGAATGTTTGGAAATTTCTGATTAGCTTATATGTGATTGGTCTGTGGTTCCTCCTTGGCTCATTTTTACAGTGGAATTTGTAGTTGCTGACATTTGGAATAGTCTTTGGGGTTTTGGGGGAGAAGAGCTTATAAAATATTTTGCAGAAACTTAAATTGGATTGGTATTGTGCCAGTTATTAGCATGTGATAGTATGCTAGGCTTTGCACAATTAATTCCAAAAGCTTACATTTTTATCACCAAAAAACTATATTTTGTTAGCTTACATATAAAGGTAGCAGTAGTAGGGGTTTTTCTTTTTTTAATTGTGAAGAAAGGATGCAAGTAAAGCAACTACTGCACCACAGAATTCTATGACTAGAAGGTGTACAACATGGATTAGATTGGGAGTGGGTAGTGGCCTGAATAGTCTGCCAGCCTAAATTAGCTGTTTTTAATCTGTTGGTGAGGAAAATGGAAGAAAGATTTAAAAAAGAATGGAGTACCAAATTCTGTAACCATAGGAATCCTACCTTTAGGCTTACTGGGACCGTTAAACACACTCTTGGTGACACAGACAGGATGTCTGTTTAGCAAGTGAAAGGGACTTCTAAAGATTTGTATTTTTCTCTGTATACTTTATGGTCTTCAGCACTATACCCTGTAGATCATTGGAATGCTGGTTCCAAGTGAACCTCAAAGCACTGATGAGTGAGGTATCCTTTAACCTTTGGGAAAAGTTAAGAGAATTGTTCTTATTTCTCATAGCTATTGACTCATGCCTCCAAAGTTTCCAAACACATATTTCTAAAACTTGGCCATTTTGTTGTATATACTGCAAGATTATCAATAATCTGTAAAAAGATACAGCTCTTCAGTCACTGAACTCCCTTCTGGCTTTAAAATGACATGATTTCAGAACTTAAATGTAATTAGCAAACCAAGCTGTATTAGACCATGATTACAATGTTTTTAATCCTTTATCTAGAAGTGTGAGCTATTCTTTGTTTTAACTTAAACATATCAGTCACATTTAGTGCCTGTTTTACTATGTATACAATATAATAGGGTTACATATACAGTTGCCATTTGAGCTGTACAGATCCACTTATACACAGACTTTTTTTCAATAAATACAGAGGGTACTCCATATCTGTGGATTCAACCAACCACTAAATGAAAACTGTTTTCAGTCTGAGGTGGGAATCTGTGTGGATGCAGAGGGCCAACTATATGCACTGTTCTATGTCATTTTATATAAGGGACTTGAGCTTTTGGGGATTTGGGTGTTTATGGTGGGGTGGGGGAAATCTTGGAACCAATCTCCTGCAGATACCAAGGGAGTACTATAGAGTTTTGAGGGAGTCAGAAGTTATAGGTGGATTTTCCACTGCTCATGGGAGGGGTTCCATGTCCTAATCCACCCACCCCCCATTGTTCAAGAGTCAACTATATACATAATTTATATAATTTAGCACATACTGGTCTGTGCTCTATTTTTTCCTCATCTGATAGAGTATATTAAAATGTATGGAGAAAAGTGATTCAGAGAAAAGCACTCAACACTATACAGAGACAGAATATAAAAGTTAACCAAGATCATGCCTCCTGATATACTCCTAGTTTACTGTAGCAGATTACTGTATAAGAATTCTACTTCGCAGCCAACTATTAACAAATTTTCTTAGACTTCCATTTATAACCATAGTGCCAAAGTCTTTTGCTAGATACCCTTTAATACAACTGCTTGGGTTCTTAGCTCTAGTATAAATCTTTATTATTCATAAAATAGGTAATAATTTCTCTGGGAATAAATCAGAGTGCTGGGTGAATTACAGCAGCAGATCATAAATACCAGTGGTCTTAATTACACGACATTATTTAACCATAGTTGAACATAACTCTTAAAATAAGACTGAGATTTTCCTGTACTTGGGTCCTCTGTACCATTTACTTCCTTCAGATTTCCTCCCATCAGCCTTTCCCCTATTGCCTTAACCCCAGCACTGCTTTTCTTCCTGTCACTTGCGCCGCCTAACTTGTCTTCCTTCCCACAGCAATAAAAGCTTCGTGATGCCAGAGTGCTTTGCTTGTCTATACCTCCACCATGTAAACTTTGAAAAAGTAAAGGATTTTTAAATTATTGATGAATACATGTTTAATTCCTTGTATTTTTACACACAGAGCACTTTCATACAGCATTATAATTCTTAACAACCAGTGAGTTACAGACAGGCAGGACGAGCGGTATTTTGTCTGTTTTGTGGTGAAAGTAGACTGATATCCCTGTTCACCTCAGTCCACCCCTTATCCTTTCCACATTGACGAGTTTATTGTGCAAGAAGAGGTCAGCACCTGGTACCTACCCCCCGCCCCTGGTGACACAGGAGTCGGCCTATTTTCACTGCCACAAAAAAAAAGTTTTAGTAATTATTTCTTTCCCTTTTACAAAACTAAATGCTTCTATTGACAAATCCTTAAAGGAAACAGCTGGAACTAGGGAGGAGGTAGCAATCATAATAGTATTGGAACATGGATGAGGCCAGATTTAAAAGTTCAAGTAAAAGGATGTTTATACTGGTTAAAAAGTCTTCTCTCTGTTTTAATAATAACAGTTGGCTTATATTTGTCCATGAAGTCAGTTTTGGGCTCAGAAATACTAAATGGGCTTAAAATCTCTACTATGTGCGAGGTAGGCAAAACATTTTTTGAGTCTTAAGAAGGAAATAAAAGACTGTATGTGAGATAGTAAGAGAAGATATCTTTATAGAGAATCAGACAAAGTAAGGCCTGAAGGAAGAGAATGGGCGAACCATAAAAGTTTTTTTCTGCTTGGAACCAGTATTCCAATGATCTAAAGGGTATAATACTGAAGATCTTAAAGTATACAGAGAAAAATACGTCTTTAGAAGCCCCTTTCACTTGCTGGACAGATTCTTCAGACACTGCAAACTGCACTGGCCTGGTAGTTAGAAAGAACCTGGTGCACTTAACCAAAGAGAAGCCAAGAGGAAGACATGGGGGAGCCATGGGGTGCCAGGCTAGGCAGTAAAGGGCCAGACCACACAAGACTTTGTGGTAAGAGATTCAAAAAGCATTTTAAGGTTTTTAAGTAGAGTGAACTCTTGGAAGTGGAGAAAGGATGATAAAGAGTGGTAGAATGTAAGACTAAAAGCAAGAATTAATTGCATGTTGGTCCACATAAAATGTAATGGTTTCGGCTGCCAGATATGGACGCATACATTTAAGGAACGTTTGGGGAGTAAAACCAATAAAACTTGTTGATAGAGTAGGAACTGAGTGATGGTGGTACAGAATAAAGAATAACTTTGAAGTTTCTAGATTGAGCAGTTAAGTGATTCTGTCCTATACAGATTATTGGGGTCTTTCCCATTATTAGATTATTGGTGGCTTTTCATTGGATTTTCAGTATGTCCATAACCGGAGTATTTGATCTTAAGATATAATAGTGTTAGAAACATTTCATTTCGGTAATTCTTACATAGGGGCAGGTGGAAGTTATGTGAAGACTAGAGTTTCTTTATTCTTCTCACGATCTTTGGTGGTGATGGTAACTTAGAAATACCTTCCTTGCACTAACTTGTATACATGATGTTTTGTAACTCTAGTGGGCTTTCCATATCTAAGAATTCATTGAGATCAGTCTGCTTTCAAGGAACTCTATGTACTGCCACCGTGTAGGACAGAGCTTTATAGCAGATCTTTCCTTGGAAGGTAAATTGTTTCTTGGATTTATAGCCTCTGAATTGTGACAAATACAGAGGGTGTCACCTCCCCCCAGCCCTGCTTTGCTACTTGTCTTTGTTGTCCTAGCGTTGTTGTTGGGAAAGGTGGCTTTCTTTATAACCATGTATATATGAATTGTTTTCAGAAGAGAGCTTGTTTTGAAAATGAACTCTTAAGTAAATTAGAGGTGTGATATCAATAAAATCAAGTAGTATGTTATTAGAAACAAGTGTATTAATAAAAGTGAACATTCATCCTAGATTATTATCAAATATATAAAAGCGAGAAACAAGTTTTTTGAGTTCTCCATTTCCCCTAAACAAACAAACAAAGGTGTGTGTTTAGGCAGGAGTTTTGAAACATGTTTTGATCCTGAAGGTGAGTAAATGACAGCATTTATCCTTAGCATTTATTATATAAACTCAAGTTGAAATAAATGATTTCAAGGCATTAAAATCAGCTTGGCTGTGCTAACAAAATTTTGGAGTTGCTTTAGTTAAAACTAAAATTACTACTAAAAGTAATTTCTAATAAAGGCTATTGTGAAAAATGTCCACTACATTAGGAAAATAGTTTATATATTTAAGAGGCTTCCTTAAAACTTTATTACAGAAACACTAGTGCTTTGCCTAAAAGTATTGATTTCATTGCAATTTTGTAGATGAATGTGTGATTTTGGTGTTTATTTTAAAATAAATCTTATGCATAAGTTTTAAGATATTATAAAAAGATAGGCTAGGAATTGTAACTTCAGTGGTGAAGAATAAGACAGAATACCCTAATTACCTTGGAAACTGTCATGAGTATATCATCAGAAAAACTTTTGTTTAGGACCCACATTTCAGTTACTAAAATTTTCCTTACAGACTGATGGGTATAAAACATTTTAGTCCCCATAATACTAACTGTAAGAGATTTCTGGGATACCAGTAAGTCATCCAAGAAGTAATACGTATTTGCTGTAAACTTTTAAAATCATACCAGATAATTTACCTTAAGCATTTGAATTTACCATCGAATACTAAAAGCAGGTATCACTTTAAGGAACAGAAACTATGTTTGTGAGTTAAGAGTATTTCATTTGGGTTAATCCTAAATGGGAAATTTTTTTAAACGAAGTCAGAAAAGCTTGCTTGTCTTAATCTATAAATATATTAATGGAGTCATAAAATACATCATTTAGGATTTTAAATCTTGTTCAGGTGGTAAATGCCTCTTAATGGTGAACATACATAAACTTACATAGCTCATGAAGATTCTCTTATTTGTATTGTTCACTTTGTCTCTTTTCTGTTTTAGGTGATATTGGAAATTATTACTATGGACAAGGCCATCCTATGAAACCTCATAGAATCCGCATGACCCATAACTTGCTGCTAAATTATGGCTTATATAGAAAAATGGAAATATATGTGAGTATACCTTTTGGTAAATACTCAGCACTGATTTTTTTTAAAACTACTGTGAAACATTATTATTCCTCTTGGTAGAGGGTATTTAGCAGATGAAAAGGTCTAGAAGAAAATGGAAACTTCTCATTTTGCTTTATTCAGAGAAATCTGAGTGTAAGTATAGGACCTATAGCCTCCTTTTTTAAACACAGTTTAGAAAGTTTCCCCTAGCCCGGCTGGGCGTGGCTCAGCGGTTGAGTGTCGGCCTAGGATCCAGGAGATCACCATTCGATTCCTGATCAGGGCACATGCCGGGGTTTCGGGCTCGATCCCCAGTCAGGGGCTTACAGGAGGCAGCCGATCAGTGACTCTCTCATCATTGATGTTTCTATCTCTCTCTCTCCATCTCCCTTCCTCTCTCTGAAATCAGTAAAGGTATATGTTTTAAAAAAATAGTTTCCCCTACCCCAGATTTTTACGTTTCTGGAGAACAACTCTATTTAGCATACTAAATTTTTTTGCTGCTATAATTGTTGATCTGTCTGTGCTGCTGAAAAATTGATTTGGGACTGTTACAGAAGAATTACAGAGAAAGTTAATCCTACAAATATTTATTGTTGTATGGAACACAGTTGGTGGACAAACAGTACAAAATAACGTAAGATACAACAACTGCCTTAAATGTTTTTGTAGATAAAGATAGGCTTATATATAAACAGATACAAGACACAACAATTCTATTTGGGGAAGCAGTTAACAGTATTAGGGAATATGTGTGAGTTATTTTCTTTGGATATGGACATTTAGAGAAGTGGAGGAGTTGGATAAGACTTTCAATCAGAAAGCCTTGTGGAAGAAGTGTGTCAAATGAAACAGTTCTTCGGAACAAGGACGATTTGGGTTGGCAAAAGAAAAGGAGGAGAGATTGTGAACAAAGACTTATAATGGAGAGTGAGTCTCTGGGAGGTCATTGGTAAATTCAGTAGGTGCAGAGCAGGTTTATAATGGAAAAAGAAAGTAGCGTTTATGAACATGGATTTGATTCATAAGGGTTGACCCATTTCCACTAAAATAAAAGGAGTGATTAAGTCATAGTTTGTGTTAGTCCTAATGCTTTTAAAGGAGTGTGAATTAGCTTTCGAACTGATTATTTTCCTAAAACCTGCCTGTGTAAATTTAGATTAGCTTTGGAGTTTATTTTGTTCTGGAAGACCTAGTTCTTTTGAGAGGACTGTTAGGGGAAATTGTGTACTTTGTGTATGATAACTCTTGATATAACCAGTTGTAATTCCACAATTCTAACTTTTTTCTTTTTTTCCACAGAGGCCCCATAAGGCCACTGCTGAAGAAATGACGAAATACCACAGTGATGAGTACATCAAATTTCTACGTTCAATAAGACCAGATAACATGTCTGAGTATAGTAAGCAGATGCAGAGATGTACGTTTCTATGTTAAAAGTATATATTAGTATTGATAAGTAAAAATAAGTATTTTTAGGACTTTATAATTCTATTTTTCCTGATCTAAAATATTAATTATTTATTGACATAAAATGTCAATGTAAAAATATTAAACCTACTTTTAAAAAAACAACCTTCTGAAGCTTATTGGCCTGCCAAACTGCCAAAGAGCTACCTCGGTGTTCCCCTGCTCTTTGGTCCCATGTTAACCTTGGGATAATGGCTGTTACTAGGGAGACCTCACTCGCCTGCTTTGAGACTATTATACTTTGATTGTCCTTAGTCTGGTGTATATACCTCTTGTGTTCTATTTGTGTGGTTTAGTTAATCTGGAGTACAATACATGTGCTCTGTTACTTCCCTTTGTTGTGATATAAATGAAGCTTTTCTTCTACATAATGTTCTCTTTTATAGATAAAAATATATTATTACAGATTAGTTGGCTTGAAGGTGGAATGCAAAATGTTATCCTAAAATGATTGGAACAGTGTCTTTTAAAGCTTGATACTGGATTATATTCTCATCACTGTTTTCATTGATGGACTTCAGTGATAATTGTTTTTAAATGAACTGTTTCAATAATACTAAATTAAGTGTAGTTGTGAGAAATCTTACTCTTAGAACCTGATAAAATTTCTGTTGTATATTTTATTCAGTAAAATGCTATAATGTAAACAGAATAGATATTATCTCTTTTCAATGGACATTTAGGCTTAGATTAAGAAGCCATGAATAGCCCTAGGCAAATGAATTAACAAGATTGATTTAAAACTTACATAATACTGAGTTGTAATAAGTTTGTGATCATATCTGAGGAGTAAGAAACTAAAATTTATTCATTATGGTGCTAGTAAATTAAGGGTCTGCAAAGCTATATATAAAATAATGACCCTTATTGAAAAGGCTGTAATTCGAGGGGTGGGGAGAGTCTGAGAATCTGTTGTACACACACATCTATGTCCCTTTCATTCTCTCAGTACTAAGGAACTAAGGATTAAATATGTCTTGAAGTGTTGTGTATTTATGTTTTGTTTTCTTGTGCCTTAAAGTGCCCCTTCTATGTCTTGACTATTATGAACCTAGTTAATTCTTACTATTTTTTAAGGTCACGGTTAGCCATGGACATAGGCAACCAGCTGTTACATCTTTTTAGTACTCACTAAGATGTGCTGTGTACTTAGGAGTTTTTTAAAAAGTAAATCATGATGCAGTTGAAGTTACTTAAATTTTTGAGAATCTTGGTTAATTTATTGTCGTTTATTTGACAGATGCCTAGAAAATTTAAGTCCCTGTTTTAATGTAATAAAAATATAAATTTCTTGTTAATAGAGCAGAGATAGTCCACAAATAATCTTGGTAAGATTTGGTCGTGGTGTTCCACATATAACACTTTAGTTATATTGGATAAAATGATAAATTATATTTTTAAATTGCAACCTTTAGATTACTACCATGATGTGTGTATGTTTTATGGTTGCATCAAATAAAGTATTTGTAGGAAAGGCTTATAGTAATTCATAGAATGGATTGAAATTAATGAAACCCATCTTTCACAGTTAATGTTGGAGAAGATTGTCCAGTGTTTGATGGACTCTTTGAATTTTGTCAGCTCTCAACTGGTGGCTCAGTTGGTAAGTGTCCTGATTCAGTCAGACTTAAAGTTGATTTACACTTGGTATGTATCTCTTGGTTTATTTGTTGTTGTTTTTTGTTTTTTGGGTTTTTTTTATATCTTTATTGATTTCAGAGAGAGGAAAGGAGAGGGAGAGAGAGAAATAGAAACATCGATGATGAGAGAGCCATTGATCGGCTGCCTCCTGCATGCCCCCAACTCGGCATCGAGCCCACAACCTGGGCATGTGCCCTGACCGGGAATCAAACCCCAATTGCCTGGATCCTAGGTCGATGCTCAACCGCTGAGCCACGCCTGGCCAGGCTCTTGGTTTATTTGTTTAAAGCAAAAGCACCCCCCTCATGTTTTATCATAATGACTCCAACTTTTCTTTTTTCGTTTTTAGTTTCTTATTGCCATTTCATTTTCACTTACAGACTTCTTTTTCCTTCCTCTCCTAGCTGCCATTGTGTTACTCTAGCTACAATTGTTACTACCACTTTCCATATATGCTCTTCTTTAATCAGATCACAGCTGGAGAAAGATACTTATTTACCTAAAAAGAAACTGCTAACTATGAGAGCCTTAAAGAATGACTGTTGCCTTTTATAATTTTAAACTCTTGGCTTACCCATGTCATACTCTTTTCTATAGGGCTTTTGTCTCTTTATGCTAATTTTTTATTTTAAACATTTTAAAAGTCTATCCTGTCTTTTTTCTTAGCTGGGGCTGTGAAGTTAAACCGACAGCAAACTGATATGGCTGTTAATTGGGCTGGAGGATTACATCATGCTAAGAAATCGGAAGCATCAGGATTCTGTTATGTTAATGATATTGTGCTTGCCATCCTTGAATTACTTAAGTAAGTTAATTTGTGTTAATATTTTTCCTATGAAAAAGTATTTTAATTAAAACAAAAATCTGGCTTTTTAAAACAATATCAAAAGTAAACATGTTGAAAATAGTTAATGGTGTATCTTCGATGGATTTATTATAGACCACTGTAGAAATAATAGGAAATTCTAACCCTTGGATTATTAAGAATGAGAAATGCGTATAAATATCTAAAACTCCCATAAGGTACCCTTTTAAAAAATATTAGAACTAGTTTGGCAATTTAGATTTGAGTTACAGTTTCAACTAATGAAAAATGACATGACCCTGGAAGTTTATGTTCTAACATTTTGTTAGTTTTGACTTGATGACAAATATTTCAAACCTGTGTTATAGAAAATTTGGTTACTTACTGAATTAAATGTAGATAACTGCCTAGCTTTTGTAGAATGGGGCTCCCTGTTCTCTAAAAACGGATATTATTATCCTTAAGTTGCTTAGAAATTAATTTTAAAGGTAGATATTCTTGACTATAGCTTGAGAGAGAGATCTAGAAAGGTACATAGGAATTTGGAGTTACAAAGTTAGATTTTTTTTTTTTTTTTGGATCATCCATCATAACACATCTTAGCAAATTTCACTTCATATTGTAGTGAATTAGTGTTTTCTCACCTTTGAATGTGTTGCCTGTAGTTACTCCATGCATACTATTTATAGAGGCTGATTTTTCAGTTACTTAAAGTTTGGTATTGACTCCTCAAACTACTGGGCAGTGTCTGTTGACTAATGAAGAGCCCAGGAAAAGTGCTTGAAATCCCTGCCTTGTTTTTAATTCACTATTGATGTTGGTTCCTGTGTTTTCATCTTTAAGCAACAGTTCTTACTCACATACTAATAGTCTTAAACGAGTTTAATTTTACTTCTCTGGACACATTTCTTAAATTGGTGCAGTCAAATGTGATTTAATTGACTGTTGCTTAATAGCTTATGAGCCACTCAAACTTTTCTCACAGCTTTATTTTTATGAAGAAATTCTGCTATGATGAGACACTGTGTTTTTTATTCTAACATTTCTGAATATTACTTTCCTGTGAGTTAAGGATATTCTTGCCCTAACCAGGTAGCTCAGTTGGTTAAAGTGTTATCCCAATACACCAAAGTTGTGGGTTCAGTCCTGGTCAGAGCACATATAAGAATCAACCAGTGAATGCATAAATAGGTAGAACAATAAATTGATATTTCTCTTTCTCTCCCCTCCCTTCCTCCCTCCGTCTCTCAGAATCAATCAGTAAAAATTTTTTTTAAAAGAATATTATGAATACTTAGTCTGGTAATGTCAATTTATATTGTATTCTTTTAACACAGCTGTGATATTGTTTTAAAATAAACACAGTGCTCTGCCATCTAATTCAGTGATAATCTGCACTTCACTGTGCCTTAAACACATGACATTTGAAGTTCCCTTTCCATTTTACTTGTATTGACATGGGTATGCACTGGTAATAAGGTGTGGCTGTTTGTGATGCATGTGGCTCTTAAAATGCACTTGAATTATAATTGCATTACTGGGATTTGTAGTGCTCCAAGCAGCACTGTGAAGTGATAAGAGCACCACTTATGATTTCTGTCATGACAACTCAACTCTGCAGTTGAAGCACGAAAGAAGCCATAGACAGTCCATAAACAAATGAGCATGGCCATGTTTCAGTAACATTTTATTTTTGGACATTGAAATTTTAGTATCATTCATTCGTCACATAGCACAGAATATTCTTGTTTTGATTTTATTTATTTATTAAGTGATTTTTTAAAAATTATATTTGTATTGATTTCAGAGAAAGGGAGAGAGAGAGAGAAACATCGGTGATGAGAGATAGTCATTAATTGGCTGCCTCCTTCCTGCACGCCCCTCATTGGGGATCAAGCCCACAACTTGGGCATGTGCCCTGACTGGGAATTGCACTGCGATCTCCTGAATCATAGGTCAGTGCTCAACCACTGAGCCACGCCAGCCAGACATTTGATTTTATATTTTAATCATTTAAAAATGTAAAAACTATTTTTATCTCAAAGGTTATACAAAAAGAGGCCATTGGCCAAATTTGGAGTATGGCTCATACTTTGCCAAACCCTATTTTATAAGATTGAATATTTACTAGAGAGATGTTTTAAAGTAACAGTCTTAAATATGGTATAATCTTAAGTTGTTAATATATAAAAATGTGTGCTTGTTTTTAAAGCATAGAATAGGACAGATTTCTCAGCAAGTACACTTTCCCCTAGATTGGGTCTAAAGGGAGGATCTAGAGGCCTGAGGCTCAAGTTATAAGTTAAGGTGTATGAATGGTCTCTTAGACTAAAAACAAAGTAAGAAAGGGATTAAGCATTCTGGAATTTAATAAGAGCTCAAGATAGGTTTTCTGAATCTCTGGTGGTTTTTTCCATTTTAAAATCTTTAAATAACTTAGTTACGGCTTTCTTTTCAGGTATCATCAGAGAGTCTTATATATTGATATTGATATCCATCACGGTGATGGTGTTGAAGAAGCTTTTTATACAACAGATCGTGTAATGACTGTATCATTCCATAAATATGGGGAATACTTTCCTGGAACAGGAGACTTGAGGGTATGACTGAATTCTGTCTGGATAAATATGAGATTAACCTAGGAGGCTAGTAATTCTATACCTGAACTAATATTTTTCCTGAGTCACTAATTTGAAACTTATATGGAGAATTGAGTCACGTCATATGCTATAACATCTGCTAGAATTCAGTTTTGCTTGCTATAAGCAAAAATTTAATGAGAACTTACAGGACTTTCTTTTGCTCAACTATTTTGTTTGGCTGAATAAATATTTTTGAACATGGAAAAAGCAAGAAACAGTTTTCTTGATGTTCAGTTTGAAACTTCAATACCTACTTATTGGTAGCCTACGCTGGTATTGATTAGAAACATTGCTAGAATAAAATAATTGACTAAGTCTTTTTTTAGGTTCTTATATTGCCCTCCTTTTATGATTGGTCTTGATTTAATAGGCCTAATTTTAATCTCTTTTTTAGACTTCTGAAATTTGTAGCAGATACCTTTTAGGGAGAGAAAATACCATAGCTTATCCTGTCTGCCTGCATATTAATACATTTATATGTATTATGTATCTGTTATCTTCTTTCATTTGATACTCTTGTATTTCATGAATGTAAAAACCACAGGTCAAATCCTGGTTTTTTTGCTTCACTAGAGTTTTTTGTTTTTGTTTTTTAACCAAACCACAAGCATTTTGAAGTTTAATTTAGAAATGTAAACAGCTGTTTTTAAGTTGCCTGGATTATATGGGGATTTATCTTAGCATAACATTCAACATTAATTCTAAACTGTTTTGTTATTTTTCAAATTGATATGTCATTGTAGTTTATTTAGCAACCAAAAGTTTAGTGTGGCCTTAAAGTATTCTTCAAATGTTTGACTTTTCATTATTTGACCACAAGTTGATGCTCTTTCAGTAATAGTTGTGATGGTGAAACCGAAAGGGATAAAACTTGGTCCAACAAGGGCAGCAGCTCTGAGTTGCCAGCCCAGAGTGATAACTGCTGATATACCTAGTCTCAGGGAATATTTCAGCTGTTTCTAGTGCAGGAGTCTAGGGATTCATAATACTTATCTACATTTGTATAGTTTGTATTTAGTTACTTTTATAAAAATTTAGATTTCTTTAAGGATCTAAATTAAATTTTTGGTGGGTATAATTCCACTCGTTTTTTTCTTTATCAAAAGTTGGGCCATAATCACTCTTGATATTGAAGAATAAAATAAAGCTCTTTTTTTTTTTTTTTTTTTTTTTATGGTTTCAAGCTAAGATCATTCCATGAGAGAGAAGGGGAGAACTTGTACAAGTGTTAATAATCCTAAAGATTCATATTTATTGAGACATAATTTAAAACACATAAGAATCAGTCACCCCTGGTCCTTGGTGGTATTAAAGCACTGTTTTGTAGAAATGTCTCCTATCCCATCTCTTCTAGAAATATATCATACATATGTGTATGTATCCATATATACACACTCGGAGATACATATACGCATACATGTATTACATACACAAATAAGTATATATGTGTGTGTATATATAATGTGTATGTATGTATATATTATGTGTCTGTATAGCTGGATCCCAGCCATCAACTTTTCTCCTTTGCTGCTTTTGGGAGGTATTAAGTGCCTAGTGTGGTACTTATTCAACAAGTAGAAAAAAATTTATTTCAAGCCCAATTAAAGAACAGATTTTAATGCTTTAGTCTGAAGCTATTAAAACTTCAAGAAAGTGGGCTTTTCTTTCATCATAAGTAAACTCATGCCAGATTTTGAACCACAAGAAGGATTCTTCATTACCGAGACCGTTGTTCTGCAGGGTTCTTTGAAAGGCTCAGAGTATATTTTCTATTGTTCTACTCATAAATTTTTTTTGCATATTCTGTTTATGATGACTTTTGGGGGTTAATGTAATTTGTAACTTAATATTGCCTTTAACTGTTTGTTAAATTCCCCAAAATAATCATTACAGATTAATTGAAATTGGTTCTTTTCAGCTTTATAAGCAGTCTATAAATGTTAAAATATGCCCTTATTCTTATTCTGTATTCCTTTCTCAATCTACATGATGAATACAGAATTGGTTTTTGTTACGTTTTCTTTTAATCTTTTAAAAATATTTTAATAAAAAAATCTGTCTTATTATGAAATATTCTGTAACTTCTATTTCACTGTATTTTAGGATATTGGTGCAGGAAAAGGCAAATACTATGCTGTCAACTTTCCAATGAGAGATGGTATAGATGATGAATCATATGGGCAGATATTTAAGCCTGTAAGTATTATTTTCAAACTTGAAATGAATTTGAAAATCTTTTTAGAGAGAATAACATGTGTTATTTTGTACATAGATTATCTCAAAAGTGATGGAGATGTATCAACCTAGTGCTGTGGTATTACAGTGTGGTGCAGACTCACTATCTGGTGATAGACTTGGTTGCTTCAATCTGACAGTCAAAGGTAAGCAATTTAAAGGGTGATGATCCCAGGAAATTATGTATGTTTAACTGCAATTAATCTTATTTCAGTAAGGTCTTAAGTCTTTTTCATTTTGTCAAATTTATGTATATATTCATACATGAATAGTTTTACAGGGTTTGTTGAAGTCTCAACCAGGGCAACTATTTTCAGCATTTTTGGTTGATTCTTTTGGTGTGTGTAACTTTCTCTAAATAACCTGCAAACTTTGCTACTTTAAATTTTTTATTTTAGCCTTGTATATTCACCTCCTGTTTAGAAAGAAGAGGGATTTGCTTCCTTTTCACCGCTTTATCCCCTGTGTGCACACAACCTTCTAATATCTCCAGTTTTACCATTGGTATAGTAGTCACTACTTTGGTATAGTAGTCACTGTTTACAGCATCATCAATAACATAAAAGTACATTTCAGCTTATCAGTTTTTCGTTATTTTATAACTTACTCTTTCTGTCCAATTTTTTATTTCCTTAATGTTCTCTTTACGTATTAGTAAATGACCAGTGTCTAAATAGCTTCCTATGTTCAGATGCATCAAGTATCCTGTCAGTTTAACCTTCTTGAGGAACAAGCCTTTTGATCTGGTCCTATTTGGATTAGTATCCTTTCTAGACATGGTAGAAAGTAAGCTATTCTTTGCCTTTCTCTTGCATGGCTACCCCGATTGCTGTTTCCTCTGTCTTCCTCTTAATTTTGTCTCTTATTTTGGTGGAGCACATTTTCAAGTGGCTTCCTGAGAAAAGTTCTGTGGGAGATTAGGAGATTATGTTGATTTCAACTCTTAAATTTGATCAAGTGTTGAAATCAACATATGATAGAAGTCCAGACGAGTTAAAAACAAAAAGACCATTATGAAATTAACTTTAAAGGAATAAGAATAAATCTGAAATTTTACTTAATGAGTTCTTAAAATTTATTACGTATGGTTCAATAGTAATTCATCATGGATATATGGTACATGATTTTGGAGTTGTTTTCCTTGCGAATTTTTAGGTAACAAGTTGATGTTCTGCTTTGAATTCTCTCATAGATGTGAAGAATTCTCAAATAGAACTTTTTCCAGAATGACTGTTGGCCTAAGTGGAATTAAATAACCAAGTACAGATATTAAAGGCTATTTTATTTAATGTTATACTTGCTGCTATACCAGGCAACATTAGGATTATGATATAATCTATTCTGCTTTTTATGTTGAACTGTATGAAATTAATTGCCCCTTTTCTTGGTAGTTTAACAATAGTCAAATAGTAGTTTCATGTTGTTGAACTTCATATATGTTGCTAACCATCTGTTGCTTCAAAATGTATATCATCCAAAAATGATCTACCGAATTTACTCTTAAGTAAATCAGTTTTTCTCTCTTAACTCTTTGAAAGTTCTCAAAGCTTTATAAACTGCAGCATTTTACTCTTAACAATAAGTCTGTGTTTTAACTGGCTGATAGGATTTCAGTTGAATAAAGCATATAAGGAGATTTGTAATCTCACATCTTAAACTTGATTGTAAACTTTCTCCACTGTTATCCTCTATTCCAATTCCTCAGGTCTGCTAAAGTCAGTTACCTCTTGTTCATTCCTTCCCACCTTTATAATGTTACTGTTGTGTTCCATCTCAATCTCCCTATAGAGTCATTTTTATTGGGTTTTGAGAGATAAGTAAATAAATTTGTTTAGCCAGCTATCGTTACTTGGAAGTCTGTAAGTTAACTTCCTGTCTTATCTTTTAAAACATCCAAACAATTTTTATCTAATACAAGAAAGCTATATTTTTCTAGTAGCAATAAAAATTGGATTGTGAATGATAATACAGCTACTGAAAAATACTTAATGAGAATGTCACAATATACAATTACAAGAAGAAAGATCACTAAACTTTAAAAAGTTAATTCAGAAAAAATTGAAAGGGAATATTTTTTAAAATAAATTCGGATGATGGAGTTTTACATAGTTTATTTCTTTGTACCTTTCCCTCCCCCCCAAATATTCTTTAACAAACATGACTTTCTTCTATAATTGAAGGATCTTTTTTTCTGTTTTTAAAGATTGACTTCTGTGTCTGAGTGATGATATTCTAAGAAAAGTTATTGGTAACTTGTTATTGATTATTAAATTATGACATTTATCCAAAGGAGATATTTTGTTTTTATATTAGGTTTACTTTATATTCAAATTTTACACATAGAAATTTGTTGAACTTGTTTTTAATAGGTGTTAATTTTCTAATCTTAATAAGAAAATTATCTGTAATACTACTACCTAAAGGTAACCTACAGTTAAACTTTGTTGGATATCTTTTCATTATGCATGTTTCAGTGTTATTTGATTTCTATTTTAATCTTAATATAGTTGTATATTTGACTTTTCTATCAGGGACACTTGCTAAAATAGCCAGTTATGTCTTACTGTGTTTTATATATCATTGTGAAAGCTGTTTTGATTTTAAAAAAAGCTTTAGACTAGAAATTTCTTGAAATTTTTACATATTACTTGTTTTAAAAATATTTAGAAAAGCCATTTTGGTTGATTAAAATTGTTTATGTTATCTTTTTAAAATTTTATTTTTCATGCTGTAATAATGCAGACTTATTGTTACCCAAATCTCTGTCTTAGGTCATGCTAAATGTGTAGAAGTTGTAAAAACGTTCAATTTACCATTACTGATGCTTGGGGGAGGTGGATACACAATTCGTAATGTTGCTCGCTGTTGGACATATGAGACTGCAGTTGCCCTTGATTGTGAGATTCCCAATGGTAAGTATTCTTATTACATCTTTATTGAATAAACTGTCAGTATTTAGAAATAGATGGTTGGATGATTACAGTAGATTCCAAAACCATCTAAATGGAATAGTCAATTGATTATTCACTTTGCATTCACTTTTAAACATTTTCTTTGGAAATATTTCTCAAGTTGAATCTGGATTTTTGTGCATGGATTTGTGTGAAAAACTGAGCTTTTAATATGTAACTTTATTTCACTGTTTTTTAATAGAATTGCCATATAATGATTACTTTGAGTATTTTGGACCAGACTTCAAACTGCATATTAGTCCTTCAAATATGACAAACCAGAACACTCCAGAATATATGGAAAAGATAAAGTAAGACATCAGTGAATTGTTTTGATAAACATTTGGTATAGTTTTAGGAACCTTTAGAAGGCCAAATACTGTAAGTCATTTTAGTTTTATACATAAGATATTTCCTTTGTCTTTTTCAAAAGCATTTGAAACCTGAAGATTATGGGTTTAATTTTTAGACATAATGGAAAATATATGGGCTTCATGGCTCAATAATATTTTCATTTTCTATCAGTTAAAATCAGTTTTTAATTTGCAAGGGGCACTATAAATTTTATACTCTTGTTTTACATGGAAGTGAAACAAAATGTATTTTCATAGACATTGTAGTATACAGGCCTAGGTTTGTGTTCTCTCTTCCACACACTAGGTCTGTGACATTTGGCAGGTTAATTTGCCTTCGTATTTATATTTTCTAACCAATGAAATATGGAGATGAAGTAGTACTTTCATTGTAAATTTTGGGGATTGAATGGGTTCATAATATGTAAAGTATCAGTGCTCAATGAATTTGTTACTTTAACTCATAGGTAAAGTTAAATAAAAGAGGAAATGGTTTGCTTATTGTTTCCTCTTAACATTTAAAAGGAACTTGAAAGAAAATGAATTTGGTCTAATAACTTTGTGTGTGTAATTTAGACAGCGTTTGTTTGAAAATTTACGCATGTTACCTCATGCACCTGGCGTCCAAATGCAAGCTATTCCAGAAGATGCTGTTCATGAAGACAGTGGAGATGAAGACGGAGAAGATCCAGACAAGAGGATTTCTAGTAAGATAATGCCTTGATGTGTATTCTGTTTCGTTTTTCTGGTTTATTAAAACACTACTACAAACTGAAGGTTTTAGTTGCCCAAGAACACAGTGGGTCATGTTTTATTAGTATACTGTTATTTTTGTCTCTCTTCCATTTTTAATCTTACATAGTTTAAAACTTCCTTATGTTTCCAAGACTGATTTGAGTGTCAGTGATTTCAGTTTATATGACTGACTATATACAAGGCTTGGCAAAAGTAGGTCTACAGTTGTGAGTACGTGAAAGTTTATTATTATTTATTAATCATTGTATTATTTTCCACACAGACAATTGTAAACCAACTTTTGCCTACCCCTGTATATGATCAAAAGTTTCCATAAACTACTACCCACTTATGTACATTTGGGAATAAATTGAAAAATAAACTGTTTAAAGTTGAGTGAGTTGAATAACCTGAAACACCTTCTGTTTGATGCTACAGCCTCTCGTTCCACTTAAGACGATTGTTAGGATTATAGCCTAATGGTACCCTGTTGCTATAGACTCTCACATATTTTGTCTACTTTCCTTCTCAGCCCTGAATCAAGAGGTTACTTTTTAAGTAATGACATCATCCTCACCTATTAGAAGAACAGTTTTTTTCCTCCAAAGTTTTTTAAGGTTCTCCAAATGTTTTTTTATGTTTGAATTATTTCTTCAGAGATCAAAGCTAAATTTTTAGTATTTAGCAAACCATGCATTCAGTTCTAATGTTAAAGTTATTAAGTATCTGTTATCCTATACTTTTAAATGTGGTGGCTGGTTAGTACATTTGTACAAGAGTGTGCTATTGCAGTGATTAAACCTATGACTACTTTTGTCAACACTTTTATTTAAAATTTTTCTACATCAGTTCGAGCATCAGACAAGCGGATAGCTTGTGATGAAGAATTCTCAGATTCAGAGGATGAAGGAGAAGGGGGCCGTAGAAATGTGGCCGATCACAAGAAAGGAGCAAAGAAAGCTAGAATTGAGGAAGACAAGAAGGAAGCAGAAGACAAAAAAGCTGGTGAGGTTTATTTTTTTGGTAAATGTGTTTTAAAATTAAGTTTTTAAAAGTAAGCTGCAGTGCAGTTTTTGAGATGGAGTCAGTTACACAAATGGAGGTATGGGTACTGCTTTGGTGACTTTTTTCCTATGTAAGTGGTGCTTAGCTCTTAACTATCTTTTATTGAGAGCTCTCTAAATGTTATTAGTCACATTTGCCTTTATAATATAGGAGACCTTATTAGCTTCTCTTGGTCATTGTGGGCTTAACATAGGTAACATTGCACTATGAGACAGATCGGGTAAGAGAGAAGACAAAGTGGTTATGGTTATAGAGTCTGGGAGCAAAGCTGAAGTTCAAGATAATTTTTAACTCCATGAACTTTATTTGCTGGGAATAAAACAAGAAGTTCATTATCCTTAGACCAGTTTGATCATTTTGGAAAAGCTCAGATAGACTTTGTTCAGAAATTGAAGAAAACATAACTCTGAGGAAGGATAGGAAGGGCTTGGGGAGGAGGTACTACTTTCTGGTGCCTTAACTTTTAAAAATGCTGTAAGCTTATTTATTGAGAAAATAGATGCTGTAGGGCATTGAAATTGCTATGAGAATCTGTTATCTTTTATCCAAGTTCTCAGAGCACTTATACCTACCTCAGAATTTAGTATCTTCATTACAGGATTTTACATAATCTCCCTGCTAGATTGAGCTCATGGCTAGGGAACGCAACACCTTAAATATCTGTATTTTCAGCAGTTGGTGCGTTTCCTGAATGGATACCTCTTACTCCTGTATGAGTAATGGTGATGGGCATGAGTTTTAGTTGGTATGTTAATTTTGACCCTGTAGCCTGTGGAAAGCTGACTCGGAGGCATTGGGCCAGCATTCTTACCCGGTATCTATCCCATTGAAGTTATGCAAGTAAGCTGGCTCTTGGGTTCTTTTTTCTTTGTTGCTACAGTTAGGAATTCTTAGCACATCTTGACACATCTAGTTCTGTTCTTTTACTCATGGATTTACTCTTCTACAGGCTGTTGTTCTCTACCATTTTCTAATTTAACTTTCAGTATATTACAGAGATACAGTGATGGATTCACTCTGCTCTTCTGTACTGTTTGATGTCCAGAAATTCTAGCTATGATTGAACTAAGAAGGACTTGGGCTTTAGCTGTAGGATTTTTCTAGGAATTTTTTTTTCCCCTCATTGTCAGTAGATCTTCTTGTCTGTCCTTTTTCGTGGTGTTTCTTCTCATTTTCAGATCTTTTTTTCTTTGCTTTTTCTTCCAAACTAGAAAGTTGGGTGCACTAGGGTGTTTGTCTTTCATTGCTATGTTAGCTAAAAATGAAAGTACCTTTTGATTTGGCTAAATGGCTTGGTAGTAGATTAATCTTATCATAGTTTTTACCTCCTTCATACTTGTGTTGATGATATTGATACTTTTTAAAAAGCTTTTTAAAAGTTTTTTAAATAAGATTCTTACAAGGCATTGCAATTGTTAAATATCTCATCCTACAGATGAAATATTAGCATAGAAAACTTTTTTAAAACCTAAGTTAGGGCATTCCTTTTCTTTCCTTCCCCAATCTTGTTTTCATACTTTTAAGTTTACATATCCAAAATTAAGCCAGAAGTCAAAACAAATGTTAATGTCCATATTGCCACGTTGTATTCTAGCTGAGACCAGCCCCCTGAAATGTAGAATGCTTAACAGCAATACACATCTATAATTTCCTCTATCTTTATTATTAGATCATTGCCTCACAACTTTGGTTTATTTGCTTATTTAAAGAAAATATTCAGCACATTTGGACCGCTATGTTTTAGCAATCTTGAGTGTATAGTGTTACTTCTACCATTTCATTTTTATTAATATATTCGTTTCAGTATTTATAATGAGGGTTAAAAACTAATTGTTATAGCCTGGCCAGCATGGCTCAGCGGTTGAGCATCAACCTGTGATCCAGGAGATCGAGGTTCGATTCCCAGTCAGGGCACATGCCAGAGTTTCAGGCTCGATCCTCAGCAGGGGACATATAGGAGGCAGCTGATCAATGAATGACTCTCTCATCATTGATGCTTCTATCTCTCTCCTTCTGCCTTCCTCTCTCTGAAATCAATAAAAACATTAAAAAACAAAACAAAACACCACTAATGGTATAAACAATAGGATATTGCCTCTCCTGTGTCTCTGGGCTCATCTTAGCTAATTATCCCCTCTTCTGACAATACTCCAGTCTATATTGGTCTTTCATTTCTTCTCATCAACCTGTTAATTCCTTCTTGTCTCAAAGTTCTTTTAAGTTTTCCCTCTGTTCAAGATACTTCCCATTTTAACCCAAAAGCTGTTCTTCAGGAAACTTTCAAATGTCACTACTTCACATAACCTTTTCTGATCACCCAGTGCTGTGCTCGTGTCTCTTGGCTTAACTTCCTCACAGCACATATTCCAGCTGCAGTACTGTGATCCACAGAAGCAAAGCTTCCAAAAGGACACAGACTGTGTTGTTGTGTGGATACCGTGAACCTCTATCATTTAGCACAGCACCTAACACAGAGCTTCCTCAGTTACTGAATTCATAAATAGCGATATATAATATGGCAGCTTTTTAGATTTTAAGTAAGGTATACTTTAAAATGACATGTTTTATATTTCAAAGTGACTTCATTTTATATTTCAAAATAGGTTTTAATCTCTTCTAATTTTTGTTTATAGATGTTAAGGAAGAAGATAAATCCAAGGATAATAGTGGTGAAAAAACAGATACCAAAGGGTAAATTTTATTTCTTATCTAGTAGTTTTTATATACTATACAAATAATAAGCACATTTGCTTGGGTATGTATTCTTTTGAGATGTATTGGACTGAGCCTGAGAACATCATCAGTAAGTTATGTGAGATGCTTTGAATTTTAGTCTTTTGGCCCATAAGACAACATGTACCATCTTAACCAGTTTATATGTCATCTGCTTAGCTGCTCATCTGTCATTTATGTAGCTTGCCTTAAGTCACAAAGACCAGTCCATTAGTATCATAACCCAATATAAATCATTTGTATTCTTTTATGTAATTTATCCGAGACCTTTTTTGCTATTCATTTTTATATAGACAGTTAATGGTTTTTCATGGTACTTATTTCTGTATACATGATTTTTTACTGTTGTGAGATGGGTAAATTTAAGAAATATGGAGCTAGCATAACAGATTTTTTAAAAGCATAATTGAGATTTTTATTGGCAGAAAGCTTATTTAAATGCTTGCCCACAAGTAATTTTTTGCTAGCCTTTATAGAATAACTTGGAAAAGATTATAAAACCACTAGTAGAAAGATTAAGGTAGTCAGTACTCCAGACACACTCAAGGCAGTATTATCAGCTTACATTTTTCTCAGCATGAGCATGCAGGACCTGATAGATCAGAGTATTTAAACTGAGATTGTGCCGTTTTTAACATTTCCTATTGCTTCTTTTAACAGAGCCAAATCAGAACAGCTCAGCAACCCTTGAATTTGAAAGTCTCTCCAAATTCAGAAAACATTAAAAAGTGAGAAAATATTGGGAAGAAAAGTGTTTTCTTTTTGAAGACTTCTGGCTTCATTTTATACGACTTTGGCATGGACTGTATTTATTTTCAAAATGGCTTTTGTTTTTGTTCTTCTTGGCAAGTTGTAGTGTGAGTTTCTAATTATGAAGCAAAATTTCTTTTCTCCACCATGCTTTATGTGATAGTATTTAAAATTGATGTGAGTTATTATGTCCAAAAATTGATCTATTAAAGAAGTAATTGGCCTTTCTGAGCTGATTTTTTTCCATCTTTTGTAATTATCTTTATTAAAAAATTGTACTTGGATTGTTTTTGTCTGTTTATTATAACAAAATTTTTTTTCATAGACAAATGACATAACCCAATTCTGTAGAATCAGAAGACACATGAGGTAAAAGATACTGATTACAATTTCAAAGACATCCATTTACTGTTTCTTCAGGAAAGAGTATTTACAATAGTTTTGTGGGGGTTTTTTAATGCAATGGAAGATCTACCATCTTGTCCTCTATAGGTTGGCATTTCATTATAGTCATTTATCTCTCAAATTAATAGTATAAGCTATAGGCAACTGAGATATAGGCATTATCTTTGAGCTGAACCAAAGATTCCCCAAAATTGGAAATGTTGAATTGAAAGAAGAAATCCATAAACAGAGAAGGAACCTGTAACTTTCATACAGACTCTGCCAACCCCCACTGTATACCAAGTAGACAAGGAATTACATGGAAGTAAAAATTACAGAATTCTAGAAAAAGATCAGTCAAAAATGTTTCCCTATAAGCCCTGTGACTGATAAGGTCTTTCAGGCATTCACAAAAGCATCTGGGGTTTTGCAATAACTATTCATCCACCTGGATTTATTATGCCTTTAGTGTATTTGCTTCAAATTATTTCTTAAAATTATACAGAAGGAGTTGAAGCACTCCTTATATACTTTGCCATTTAATTCCCCTCCCACTCGTCAGAAGTAACCAGCATTGTGAAAACTAGTGCGTATCTTACCATTTTTTTACCGTTGCTGCTGTCAGGACGTTAACCTTTATGACATTAGGAATTATGGAACTCAGCCCTTTAAGGAAATAGTGAACTGCTGTGTTTGTGAAACATGATATATATGTACACTGCTGTAACTAGCTTTACATTTTATATTGTGATCTCCTGTGTTGAACAAGTATAGTTTATTAATTGTGATGTATTAATGTTCCATTAGAAGGACATTTCAGTATTGTAGTGAACCTCCTTAGGCACATTCAACTTTTCTCCTATTTGCAATTAGAAGCATTTACATAAAACTAAAGCCTCAAGAGTATGAAACAAGCAAATTCAGCCAGATGAGTTGGTACAACAGTAATTCACAGAAACCAGCACTATAGCTAAATAACTGTAAGATACCTTGGGAGAACAAAGACACCCTTACGATAACAATTTCTAGAAGTAAAAGCGTAAAGCAATGGTTCTGGTGTATAATGAGATCCATGTAGCAGAAGATGTTAAGATAAATACCCTAAAACATTTGGACGTTAACACTATAAAAATATTTCGTATTGGTGAGGGAAGCCCGATTCCCTAAGTTGGGATAATGGGTAGCCAAATTGGGGCGGGAGGGAATTTATGACTTACACCAGAAATACCAGATTAATTGGAAAGGGAAAATAAAAGATCTTTAAACCTCACATGAAATTAGGAGCTATGAAGATACTTTTTATTTTTTAACCTAATTTTTTAGACATGTTATAAACGTCAATGAGTTTGAGGAAATCGTCATTTCAATAGGGTATGTAAGTCAGTATAACCCCTTGAGCTTTATTTGACATTATGTATCAAAATTACAAATAATCTGATTCAAAATTCCATTTTGGAAAATTTAACACTTCATTTGCAAAATGTGTTTCAGAATTCATGCAACCTTGTTTAAAATGAGAGATTAAAAGTATTGTTCAATAAAGGATGGGTGAGTCCAATACTTAGGAAAGAATACAGGCATAAGTATGAAGACTACATGCTATAGTATAAGGGAGGCTCTTCAGCATATCAAGTGGAAAAAAACCAAGAAAATGTGGGACACATAACATACTACCTTTTGTGAAAAGAAAAAAAATACACAAAGCTAATTATACAAATAACATCTAGGAAAGATGATCGTGAATCTGGTACCATTGGAGCATTGGTTACTTTCATGGGGATTGGAATGCTGGACCATGTGAATGTGTAAGAGTTTTAATAAAAAATGGAAACAAAATTTTTGGTCAGAAGAATGGCAATTTTATACAACCTTACAGCTTCCTTTTCCTTGTCTCAAGTTCTGTCTTGAGATGACTTGTAGATCCATTCAGGTCAGTGTGGCTGATACAGTAGCAACTATCTAATTTCTTACAAAAAGAAGGAAGACTTGCCATGTGGCTAAAAGTCCCAATACCGAAGGTAAGATTGTATAAATCATCTGAAAGAATTGTGGCCCAATCCGGGTAAAGTAGCTATCAATTATCATTTAATTTTTTTAAATGACACTTTAAGACCTCAACTCAGGGAAAAGTCTTTTAATTTAATGAAGACAGTCTGCGTTGTCCTTAGTTTTTCTCATTTCTTTGCTGCACGAATTAGTAACTAATCTTAGCCCTTCTACCAAAGCTTTTAGTATTCTGTCAATAGATTCTTTGAAGTCCTTGCGCTGAAGTAATTTACCTGCATCTTCTGGTTTCTATGGCTTCTGTGGAAATACTGCTGGTGCTTCTCTGATACCTGGGGTTCATAACATTTCTTATATTGTGATACAAACAAGACGGGTTTTCAAGGTTTTAGATGAAAACCTTGATTTGTATGTTACCCTAAGTCGCAATAGCTTAAGTTCCCTTTTTCTTCCCTGTGATCTTGTGCAAGTTACTAACTTCAGCTGCTGCTTCTTTAAAATGAGGAAAACGATTATAGTCCTTCCCTCATAGGATTGTTGTGAGGATTGAATTTGTTTAGTTAACGCTCACCCTTTGGTAGTGGTGGTGGTGGTGGTTCTAACATTTGGTAAAGGGAGGTAGGTGGGGCCAAGATGGTGCAGGGGGGAAGTCAAACCTTCAGGTGTTCTTTAGACATCAAAATGGGTTGCATTTGAGCCATTTTTTGGCCTATCAAAATACTAGGTCAGGTGGATAGAGAAGCAATCTTTTGGGAACTAATTTTAGCAAGGATGCTAATAAGATTTGGCAAATTAGGGGGATCTTAATGCCACTGCAATTTATTTGAAGATAATGTCAAGCAAAATGGTAGTGAATGGATTATGGGGGAGGGGAGAGACTATTATATTGTTATTGGCTATTTGCAAGAGTAGCAATGTTAATGTGAAGATCTAATGTTCCCGAGAGTTCCAGCATTTGGAAGCTACTCAATAATTACTGCATTTCTCCACTCCACCACAAGATGGCAGGTATTACATTGTTTAAAATTTTTTCTATTTGTGCTTTTGAGTAACACATACTAATAGGTTCTTCTGAATTCGATATTGGATTCAATATTACTTAAACTACAATTTGGTGTGCTGATTTGGGTTTTTCTTTAAATAGATCGATTCTAATTCACGAACTTTACATCCATAAAACACAGTAGAGTACCCGGTAGTAAATGGTTACTTGTGACTTTCTAGTCAAAAGTGGAATGGAAATGAGTGTTAAACCAGAATAATTTTCTATTTTGGCTGGGGGCAGAATCATTTAATATACACAACAGAAAAGGAGAATTGAAATGTATTTCTAGGAAAATAGTGAAACTAATATTCAGGAGCATTGGATTCTTGTTCCACAACTTCTGTTACTAAACTAAGCACCTAACCTCTTCGATCTTTGAAATTATGACACTTTACAGTGTTGTGATTATGATTATTCATAAATTCTCTTCTGGTGGAATAAATTATGAGGCAGAGTAGATTCCTTGATTAGATTCTGTTATTTGCCCCTTTAATAATTTAAGAATTTTTAAAAGTTGGGGAGATTATGTATAAATTATTTCTAAAATAAAGTCAGTAGTAACATTCTGAAAAGGTGAAACTTTTTGCCAGGCCCACCCTGTGGGCAGTGGAGTATGTGTTTATAAATGAGTTAAACAAAATTATGAATTGAAATCTATGACTAAACTCTTCTGAGTTCTATATTTTTGGTTCTGTTGATAAATCAGAAAATTTCAGCTTTTATGCATTAAACTAACTTGTTACCTGTTTTTGTTTCTTCAGAAACCAACATTTTAAGGGTGACCTCCAGTCACGCGGTGTATACTTAATAGGCTGGTGTACATGTAAAACTTTTCAATGAACAGGCAAGTATAGAAAGGCAGCTCATAAAGGAGAAAATATTATCACAATTGCTTTTGCTTAACAAATACCAACAAAAGGTCATCATGTTCTGGCAACCAAAAAACTGATTTAAAGAGACAAGAATTTCTCCTTTGCTTTTTAAATGTGTTTATATTGCTTTTGGAGAGAGAGGTAGGGAGAGGGAAGAAAGGAAACAAACAGCTGTCAGTTGCCTCCTGTGTGGCCCCGTCGGGAAACCTGGGTATGTGCCCTGAGCAGGAACTGGACCAGGGACACTTTGGTGCGCAGGACGACGCTCGACCAACAGAGCCACGCTGGCCTGGCCTCCTTTGGCTTTTAAAAATTGCATTGCCCGGCCGGGCGTGCCTCAGCGGTTGAGCGTCGACCTGGGATCCAGGCGATCGGGGTTCGAGTCCCGGTTGTGGCACATGCCCGGGTTGCGGGCTCGATCAATGACTCTCATCATTGGTGTTTCTATCTCTCTCTCTCTCTCTCTCCTTTCCTCTCTCTGAAATCAATAAAGATAAATTTGAAAATAAATAAATAGATATAAAATTGCATTTGAGTTCTGTCCTTAGGTGGGAAAGGCACTTCAAAAACCTCATTCTGCAGCCGAACAGGAGAGTTTGAACTTGCGTTGCCTGTGACTAAGTTCTAGGTGAGTTTCACACGCTCGAGGGCACCCTTGTGTCTCCAGTGGTAGACAATGGCCCTCCAGGTACAAGAGTCATCAGTAGTTTAGAAGTTAGACTCTGAATGGGCTACATGGCTAATAGATGAGCTGGATTTCTAATTTTCATAAGAACTCCCTGAAGTGGGCATACACTTTTCCAGGAAAAGATTGTCTCTACGATCCAAAGTTCAAACTATTATTACCTATCATCCTCCCCATCCCCCCCAATCAATCAAATGCAAATAAAACTTCTTGGGGTGAATTCTTTTAAAAGTATTATTATTTTCAGACACATTTATCCTCATAGTTTAATCTTTACAGGGAATAGCCTTACGTCCAATCGCCGTTCCCTTCTGATGATGAATGCCATTTTGAAATCGGTTTGAAACCCAAATTAAGGTATGATGTATCTTTAAGTAAATGGTGATGCATTGGGCTTTCTTAATTTAATGAGTTCCACCAACCTATTTGTAGAGTTAGTGCATTTTATTTCAGATCCACCTATGACTATGGTGGGCTATAAATCTGATTGCCCATATAGTGCACCCTGGACCCTAATAGTTATGTGAGGTAGGTGACCCCATCTTACGTCTGCCTGTCTGTGCTTCTTACCTGACCCCAAAACACCATCACCACTTAGAGCAGCTGCAAACAGGAGCAGTGCACTGGAGGCCATATGAAGCCAGCCCCAGCCTTTCCATTATAGCTTTGCTTTGGCAAAGTCATTTAAATCTCCGCCTCAGTTTACTAATCTGTAAAACTCGTTAGGTAACAGCTAACAAATAACCATGCTTTTCCACTTTTACCTGTGGCAGATATCACAAATTGATCATTGCTTTCTGGCCTTAAAATCCTCAACCCAGATAACCACCACGACTGATCAGAGCTGGCGTTAAAGAGAAAATGCTTTATGATAACAGGGTTGGGGTAATGAGGCATTGCCTAGTAAAAGTCATGCTTTTGCCAGTCGCACCTGCTGTTTTCTTTCCATTCCACTGCAGGAACCATTTCCCCCCGGGCAACAGCATGTCTCGTCTGTCTTCTCTCCAATCTCTTTCTGCTTCGATTGCTCTGCATTCTATGCCCTGCTGCCAGGTCGATTTCTCTGAAACACATAGATCCCCCAAACCGAGGGGAGAAAGCTGAGGTTTCTGTGGCTTCACAGAACTTTATGTGCGGGGGAAAAATTTCTGCTTCCATTAAAATTTTCAAAGAATAAAAAAAGATTATAAATATCAGAAAAAGCTGAGACAGTTAAAACCTTCTAGAGTACTTGAATATGAGCCCTCAAGTCAGGTGGAATCTGCAGACAGAGGATGCGGACCAGGGAGGAGCCAATGGTCTGGGGAATTGCCTGCTTTCCCCTCTGCTCCCTCCCGCTCACCAAGGGAGGCAGGTCCCTCTCCGCGGCACAGGAGACCAGGTCTGGGAAACCTACCAACAATCCACTATGGAAAGTGGAAAAGGAAACTGATGTTTTGATTAAGTGAATATTTGAAATTATTTCATTCCCAAGAAAAATATCCTAATTAAAGTGCCAAGCATTCAGTATTCACAAACAGAAAACAGATGCAACATGTGTTCAGTTTGAAAATGACTTGGGAATGACTCTCCCGAAATTGTGTGGACATATTTAAACAATCTAATTCATAACAGAGCTCTAGAGGGGTTTCTAAGAGGAGACAAAGGAGTACTATACACACATTTCGCTCTCCCTAGAGTATGGGCAGGACCAAGTGTAATAAATACGTGTCCGCTATTCAGCTCTGCAATTTCCACATGCTTTCTAAGTGACTGCATTACTGATTACATTAGACACTGAAATCTTTTTTAGAAATATATATAGTGGGGATGTTTTTAGAACCAAATTATAAAAATAATTAACCAGTGGAAAATGTGGTGTTTTTTTTCCCCTACTTCTCGAGTTTAATGCTTTCCTAAAAAAAATTTTCTGCTTCCTGATTTGGAAAATGAACTTGGAGCCAAGGTTTACTTTCTCTTAGAAAGGAAACTTCAATACAGGTTTCTCATCCTTTGATCCTTTAGAAAATGAAGTTTATCACTCTTCAGAAAACAAAAGCCTCTGATAATTTCTTGCATTCTTTTTGCATCAATTCCTTTTACAAACACTTTGTAAAAGTGTTTTTGGAGTGCAAAAAATAGGATTGTAATGAGTGGTGGGTTTTTTTAATTTGCTATTAGGATGGCTAAAATTTAGCCAATCTTCCAGCCAAGTGAATCAAAGTTTTAGCAGGTCCAGAAGATGCTTCCACGTGTTTCTAATCAGAAAGTTAATGGTGGATACCAAATTGTAATATTTCACAGTTCACACTGTCATCTGTATTTTGTATGTATTTTTGTTGCATTTTTTTGGTCTCAATAAATGAGGTTTCTCATGTTTTATGTGTTGTTTTAGCAACAGTTCTCATATTTAAAATAAATTTACTTAGAATCTATCAATAAACATACAGGGTGGGGCAAAAGGTTTAGAGTTGTGAGCATGCAAAACAGATTTTATTCTTGTATTATTATTTATTAATGTATTATTTTCCTTACAAACAACTGTAAACCTACTTTTACGGCATACTGCGTGTTGAGTGCTCACTGCATGCAAAACATACTGTGCTGTTATGAATGTTCCCTTTGAATTGGACTTTTATAATGGTAACTTATGTGTTAATTTTATTGACTGATTTTTAGGGAAAAAATTTCAATTTGATTTTCTTTATTCTAGTTCCTCACATACCCATACATATTTTTACCAAAAAACCCTACTTATTATACACATTTAAACTGCTTTTTTACATAAAATGTTTTCCAAGGATGGGGTTCTAATAAATACAGAGCTGCATCATAATTTTAAAAACTGCACAGTATGCCATTTTACCAATTACCATAATTTATTTACTAACTTATTATTGGCTATTATTTAGATTGCATTCTATTTTATTTTTTCCATTAAAAAAAAGATGCAATAGTATTTCTTCCTAAAATGCTTTGAGATTTGGTGTTGAAAAAAGAATGCATGCAGAGACTATTACTAACTCTAATTTACTGTAGCATTTCCATTTCTGCCAACTTTGCATAGTTGGCTTTAACACAGTGCAAAGATGATAATGTATTTGGCCTTAGGGTAAAGGTCAGCGAACTGAAATAAGGCTGATAACAGCAGAGCTGATGGATTCATTTTATTGAATGTTAATTCAATCGGCATCTACCGAGTGACCCACACAGTGTGTGGAGCTGGCCTTCGCGCTGCGGAGCTGGAGCAGAGGTGTGGCCTCGGACACCTTCCTGCCCTGCAGGGGGAGTAGACGGGGGTGTACAGCTGGCCCTAAGGACTCCGGCCTTAAGTCCATACGGCTGCAGCCAGGGTGATGAGGAAGTTCAATGTACATGTTGAAAGAAATACGTTTTCCTTAAACTTGTTGGAGTGACATTAGTTAATAAAATTACACAGGTTTCAAGTGTACAAGTCGATGACAGGTCGTCTGTATACTGCACTGCGTGTTTGCCACCCAAAGTCAAATCTCCTCTCGGCACCATATATTTGGCTCCCTTTACCGAAAATAACTGTTTTTGTGTTTGAAAGGGAGAAAATGGAGAAAAATATTGCCCTTTATGATAAAAACCACATATTATTTATTTCTTTGTCCCCTGTTGTGCTTCAGAAATTGCTTGGGACATAGAAAGTTATTTTTTAAATATTTTTTGGATAGACTGTTGATGTGCCATGTTTTTCGCTTCCTTTAGCAAAGGCAGGACTAAAACTCAGGTGGAGTATTAGATTCCCTACCCTTTCCATTACATCATCTGATACGTTTATCAATATTAATCAGTCTATGTAACTAAATGAGTGTCTTCAAAGTTCAAAAGAAATGAAGCTCCAACTGAAGTCCATTATGTGTCCATCTAACTCGAGGCTGACTTTAGAAACCCCAAGTATGTCCAACTCTACTCGGAAAGACAAAGTAAACATCCTAGGTTATAAAACCGATGGCTATTCAGGGGGAACCACCCGTGAAATTTCAACTAGGAAAATAAAGGGAGGTGGCCAAATTCTTTTCTACAACTTTTTATAGACTGTGAACATGGGCCGAACGAAACAAAATTCAGATTTAAATCCAGCAAACATTTATTGAGCGTCAACTATGTGATAGATAAAGTGCAAGTTATAGTCCTATGTAACATCTGGCTTGACCCTTACCATCGCAGCAACGCATCTGTCCTAAAGTACATGTGTTGAATTAGAACACTGAATAAAATAATACGCTAACTCGAAGAGGGTTCATATTAATGCTGAATGAAATAAATTATGCAGGCAAGCAGGAATATTTAGAATTCTCCACTGATTGCCCCTTTAACGTTAGGAATTTGACAGCTATCTTAGAGGCAGAATGGATTGAACACCCAGGCATCTGCAGTATAGCTCTAACTTTGGGCTCCTCATAGTTTAGCTCTGAAGTTCTCACACAGTGTTTATAAGATTCACAGTACCGGGCTGTGTACACAAAACCATGTGAATACGGATAACTTAAGGGCTTTTCCAGAGTACTTTTTAATATATACATATATATCTTTATTGATTTCAGAGAGAGGAAGGAGAGGGAGATAAAATGATGAGAGAGTCATTGATCGGCTGCCCCCTGCTGGGGATGGAGCCCGCACCCCGGGCATGGGCCCCGACTGGGAATCGAACCGTGATCTCCTGGGTCCTAGGTCGATGCTCAGCCGCTGAGCCACGCCCGGCCGGGCCAGAGTACTTCTGACTTCACACAATTGTTGGCTTTCCTATTCACTTTAAGTCTTAGGTGCAATTTCACTGAGTAATGGTGCAGGGTAAGGACGGCTGGACTGGATCTTGAGGTCAGGATCTAAGGACGGATGGCCTTGGGGCTATTTTCATAATTGGCTACCAAATCACTTCTGAAATTCACACCTTCGCTTAAAACAAACTCTGGCCATTTTTAGCTTCAAGATGGAGGCATGGTCAAACAGGACGGCCCGTAGGTGCCCGCTGCACCGGCAGCCACACCGAAGCACCACTGAAACACAGAACCACCAGCACTCAGAGCCCCCTGAGACCCGGCTGCACAGAAGCCCCACAGCCAGGGAGCTGAAGAAGCACCGAGACCGGGAGGAGGGGGAGACGCGGGCGGGGCGGGGCTGAATCCCAGAGACTCGCCGCGGGCCCACCCCAGGTGCCCAGGGTTAAACCCGGGAGGGAGTCTCGGTGGTGGGGGTTTCCCCGAGGAGCGAGGGGCCCCAGCCCCACAGCAGGCCCCCAGCACAAGGCTCCTGGGCCGGGAAGAGACGTCCCCACACCTTCGGGCTGTGAAACCAGCGGGGACTGTCCCTGAGGGTCGCGGAGGCTGCGGGAGCCCCAGCAGCTCCTCTAAAGGGCCCGGCGCGGACTCACTCGGACGCTCCCTCTGAGCCCAGCGCCAGGCAGCGGCCTGAAAGGACCCGGGACACTCGGGGGGAACTGACCTGCCTGAGATCCGGGCGAGAGGCCATGGCTCCCAGGCAGAAGGGCTGGCGGAGGCCATGGCTCCTGTGGCGAGTCCTCCCCGCACACAGCTGACAGGCAGGCGCCATATTTAAATCTGCAGCACCTGACTCCCACCTTTGGCCCCGCCCCGTGATTCCCGGAGGCCCCCCCCCCCCCCCTGCAGCTCATCCAGGCCATTTCCAGGGGCTTTTCTGTGCAAGTGGCCTCTCGAGCCTTGTACTTAGGACTTTCCTAAAATCTCTCAAACAAGCAGCAGTAGGCCCCATGCGGCTTGATAAGTGGCCCCAGGCCTGGCACTAGCGGCAGCTGCATTGGCTCATAGCTTGGCCTCTCCTGGGCACCTCCAAGCCCAGCACAAGGAGCAGCCAACTACGGTTTGCTGTGTGGCTCATGCTGGGTGGCCCTGGGCAAGGCACTGGCACAGGCTGACTTTGCACCACCTGGGAGACCCCGGAGACAGTGCACCTGGTGGTCAGACTCGACCATGCTGGATTACAACCCTACTACATCCACGAGTGACACACTCAAGGGGCACACTTGGTGAACACCACAGCCCCACTGAAGTAAATCCTGCTCCATAGGGGTATCTCCAGCACAGCAGCTCTTTGGCTGTAGTTGCAGCTGGTCCTCACAGCTGATTGGCCTGGGGGTCAGTTCCTCCCAGTGACACCAACAGCAACCAAGGCTCAACTACAACAGGACAGTGCACACAGCCCACACAGGGAAGCACCTAGAAGGCCCAGCTCAGCTGACTGGGGAGGCTGAGCCCCTGGACCCTACAGGACACCTACTACACAAAGCCACTCTACCAATTCCAGGAGACACAGCAGCTCTACCTAATACATAGAAACAAACACCTGGAAGCAGCCAAAATGTGGAGGCAAAGAAACATGTCCCAAAGGAAAGAACAGAAGAAATCTATAGAAGAGGAACTAAATGAAATAGATCCAAGCAAGCTAACAGATTCAGAGTTTAGAATTTTGTTTATAAGGATGCTCAAACATATTAGTAAGAGTAGTACAAAAAGAACTGAGAAAACCTATAACATAATAAAGTACCAATTTGAAATGAAGGCTACAGGAACTGAAATGAAGAATAATTTACAGGGAATCAACAGCAGAGTAGAAGACGCTGAGAATCAAATCAGCAGTTTGGAACATGAGGAAACAAAAATCCAGAAGAGCAACAAGAAAAAAGAATCCAGAAATATGAAGATAGTATAAGGAGACTCTGGGACAACTTCAAGAGGCCCAACATTCGTATTATTGGGGTGCCAGCACGGGAAGAAAGAGACCAAGAAATTGAGAATCTTGAAAAAATAATTACAGAAAACTTCCCCTACCTGGGGAAAGAACTAGACTTACAAGTCCAGGAAGCACAGAGAGTCCCAAACAAGAGAAACCCAAAGAGGCCCACAGCAAGACACATCATCATTAAAATGCCAAAGGTTAAAGACAAAGAGAAAATCTTAAAAGCAGCAAGAGAAAAGCAGTGAGTTACCTACAAGGGAGCACCCATACAACTGTCAGCTGATTTCTCAACAGAAACTTTGCAGGCCAGAAGGGAGTGACAAGAAATATTTGAAGTGATAAAAAACATGGAACTACAACCAAGATTGCTCTACCCAGCAAAGCTATCATTTAGAACTGAAGGTCAGATAAAGAGCGTCATGGTTAAGAAAAAGCTAAAGGAGTTCATCACCACCAAACCAGCACTACAGGAAATGCTGAAGAGTCTTCTTTAAGAAGAAGCTAATGAACAAAAGAATCTGACAAACTAAATAGATCCAGAGACATTGATGCATGCAACAGACGATCATATTTCAGAAGAAAGAAGGACGGGGGGTGGAGGGTGGGAAGAGATTAACCAAAGAAATTATATGCATGTGTGTATAACCCATGGACACAGTCAATAATGGGGTGAAGCCCTGGGGAGGGGGTGGGAGCGAAGTGGAGGGAGTCAATTGGGGGGAAAAAATGGGACACCTGTAATACTTTCAACAATAAAAGTAAATTAAAAATAAATAAATAGATAAAATGAATTTTGAATAAAAAAGAAAAGACGGAGGCATTTTCAGAGCTGGTCTCATAATTACTTACGTTGGCGTCAACTATGCTTGGTATCAGCTTGATCAGGGCTGTCATTTCCTCCCAGTAAATAAGGAGCAGAGGACAGCAGGCAGCCATGCAATCACTAAGGCCCCACTTTGGTCTTGGAAGCAGAGTTCTTAATTAACTTCACTGCGTGTCAGTTATGTCATCTGCAGAATGGGATAGTAATCATTCACCCCCCTCCCTAGTGCCAGCCAACCTGAACTAATGCCTTCTTATGACTCTTGGCCTTTGCACATACTGTCCTTCTGCCTGGCTGATTCCTCAGCATCCTTCAAGATTCAACTTAGGATCTCCTCTGCTAAGAAGGCAAGTCTTCCTTGCTGCTCCCCACCGCCCTCTGCAGTTGAGGTAAGCGCTGCTCCTAGGGGTTCCCCCAGTGCTTGAGTTTCCACCTGGCCGGTCAGCTATACATCTGTTTTCTTATTGGTCCTCTCACTCAACACCGTAAAGGCAAAGAAGGTGTCTACTTTACTTCTGTACTTTATTATGACTTGTAAAAATTTGAAAATTTTTTGTTAATATGAGAGAATAGAGTGATATCTCCTTATGCCTTCAAGTAAGATAGCAGATGTAAAGCATAAGACCACATGCCTGAGACACAGGTGCTCAGTATTCATCTTTCTTTTCACTTCCTCAGCCCCAGCCAATGCCCTCCTCTCAGGGGGCTTTGCCTGACACTGTCCCATAGTGGAGAAGTAACTTCAGTTGGATCTGCTGAGGGTGACCCTTTCCTGTAGGAAATGGTGGGATTCAGACAGGAAATGTACATTTTTGGAATAGTTTCAACTTTAATTAGTTTTAAGAGGATATAGGCTCATCAATGAGGACATTTTATAGAGTGGTAAATGATGACCTCACTTCCTTGGAACATTTATAGTAAGTTAGCTTGTACATTAATTAGGTGATTAATTGTGTTTTGGGGTGGTCTGAAACCCAGTATTAACACATTATTGAAAATTGATCATTGCAAATTATGGCAATAATAGTAGATGTTGAAATTTACAGTGAATATTATGGAGCTTATTAAATGCAAAGCAAAGAAAAATTTTAAAGTACAAATTCAGTTCTACAGAAAGTTAAACTTGACACACTGGAATTATTTAAGTATCAATAACAGGAGCAGATTTGATCAAGCTGTAAAGACTATTTTGGCCACTAGAGGGAGCTCATACTTTAAAAAATGTTTGGAGCAACTGCATAATCCCAACAATGGCCACAGTGGGTTTCAAAATTACTAATGATGTCGCCTCCCCCCCCCAAAAAAATTGGAGGCATTTTACACCATTAACATTCCAGAGGGATGCATAAATGACAAAAATTGTAAATCAATATGAATATATTAAAATTGGCTGGAGATATCCAAAAGAGTAATCTCTCGTGACACATATTTATAGCTATGGATTTAATGTACTTCCCCCGCACACCCAGAATATAATGTATATTTTAAAAGTACTTTATTTTAAAAATCACATTCCTTCAAAAGTAAAAGTTGTGGAATTATTTATTTTGTTTTCATTTATTCAAGGAATGGGAGAATTGATGTCATAATTGTATCATACATGTATGTGAAAAAGTGATGTTTCAGGGTTATATCAACCTCCGCAATGTCCCTAAAGCCTACTCTCTTTACACCATTTTCACTGCCACAGGTCTGAGTTAAGGGTTTGTTGTTCTCCCCTGGATTGTCATGGTAAGTTTCCTTTGGTCCCCCCACATGACCACCCTGTCTGGTGTCTCTTAAATGCAATTGACTTTATACATCGTTCTCAGACTAATTTTCATAGAACATATTTTTGATCACACTGCTGTTCTGCTCAGAAACCTGTAGTAGCTCCCCTCCCTGCTTGTACAAAACAAAGCCACAAGAAGCCATTTGGCATTCAGGATCCAATCCAATACTACCGACTTCAGGCCTACCAGCTCTGGTTGGAACAATTCTCTCTTTTCTGAGTTCTCGTGGCACTTCTTCTGTACTGACCTTTATTTTATAGTTGCTTGTGAGAATGTCTTATATCACCTTCAGGAAGAACTTCCTTAAAGGAATGAGTCCTTGTTGGAAAACAGAGAGGAAGCTTTGCATCAGCGAATATATAATGTTGAAGACCTGCTTAAGAGGACCATATCTGTCTGGGACGCATTCTGAGGGGGGATTCATAGAACCTGGTGTTCTGTTATCTGTTGCTGCAGAACAGGCCATCTTAAACATAGTGGCTTGAAGTAACAATGTCTTATTTTCTCTCAAGATTCTGAGGGTGTACTAGGCTCAGCTGGGTGGTTCTTGCTTAGTCTCAAATGCAGTTGCAGTCAGGTGGTGGCTGGGCTAGAGTCGTCTGAATGCTCCACCACACTGGTCATCCAAGCTTCCTCACACACCCCCCGCCTCGCTAGGCTGCCTGAAGTCTCTGGGGCCTGGCCGAGCGGTTGGCTTGCTTTACGAGGCTCCTCCATGTGACTAGCTTGGACTTCCTCAGAGCATGGTGGTCTCAGGTTAGACTTCATATACGTGGCTGACTTTCTGCAGAACGAGCATTCTCAAAACCCAGGTAGACGCCCCGGGGCTTCTTGTGAGTTAACCTTGAAAGCCACAGAGAGCACTTCCTCCGCAGTGCCAGCCCAGATTCCGTGGGGCAGGGGCATATTGCAAAAGGTCGCAATATTGGAGATGTGTTTCCTCAGAGGGCCATCTTTAGGGCCCAGCTGCCTCGCCTGCTAGCATTTTCAGTGTGAAAAACACCTTTATTCAAGGCCTGGAAGACAGACTCTGAAGACAGACCAATCAGAAGAATTGGTAAAGATCCAAGGATAAAAACTTTATTGCAACACGAAAAGGGTGATCAGTCACGTATTGCTTGATACAGCCATAAATCTTTCTAAACACTTCTCATCAAGCGGTGTGTATGTTCCCCCCGGAAACTGGGCACGCTTTTCTGACCGCTGGGCCCAACAGAGCAGCGCAGCAGCGATGCTGTGTGACGCCCAGGCGCGGCCGAAGGGGCGGCGGTATTCCTGCCTGCTTGCTGGACTGCTTGCCCGTGACACCACCGGTTTCCACACAAGCGGCCTGGCTTCCTTAGGCTGCGTGCTGCAGGGAGCCCAACAGTCCACTTGGGATACTGAGTGTACGGTCACTCCGGCATCGCCCGCACGTGGATGCCACATGGAGTGGGCCACTCCCCATTCTCAGAGGCTCAACACGGCCACGGGGGCTGGTGGGGGCGCCGCCGGGCCGGCTTTTGAAGCCGAGGCTGGATTAAGCCTTGAGGTGGTCAAGTATAAAGTCATACGCAGGTGGGATAACGGAACAGCCACCCAGCGGCTGCAGCCTTTCTGCCTTTGCTCCCACCTTAGGCTCAGCGCCCCGTCTTTCCCTGAGCGCAGCTTTTCACCGTCCTGACGCTCACCTCAAGGTGAAGGGCTTGGGGCCACGTGGCGTGAAGCGCCGGGAAGGCAGCGCGCCGGCCCCCCGCCCGCGGCCTCGCGCCGCAGAGCCCCGGGGAGCCGCGCCCCCGACCTCACCCCCAGAAAGCCAGCCGCCCCCGGGGCCGCTGACCGGGCGGGGGCCGGCCCTCGGGGCCAGGCAGGCGGGAGCGGCCGCCGACAGGCGCCGGGGCTGGGCCCGCGGCGCGGGCGGGGGCCCCACTCCCTCCAGCGACCGGTGGGCCCCCCTTTCTGAAAGAGCTGGCGGGGACGCCCCTGGCCTGAGGCACGCGGCGAGTCGGCGGCGCCGGGAGGGCAGGGAGCGCGGGTTTCGCGCCCGTAACGGGGCGGTCGGCAGCTCGGGCAGCCGCCGGGGCGCAGGGTCCGAGAGACCTGCCAGGCCCGTCCCCAGGCTTTCCCGCGCTCCAGGAACGGAGGGAGCGAGCGAGCCTCGGCCGGTCTCCGTCATTCCCGCAGCCGGGCCGGGGACGGGGGCGGGGGCGGCCGAGAAAACGAGCGCGAGGACCCGGCGCGGGGAGGGGCGGGGCGGGCGCGGGGCGGGGCCGGCGGGGGCGGGGCGGGCGCGGGGCCGGCGGGCGGGGGCGGGGCGGGCGCGGGGCCGGCGGGCGGGGCGCAGGGAGCGAGGCGGCACCGGGACGGCCGGGCCGCGCGTTTAGGAGAAGGGAGGAGGGGGGAGGGGGAGGGGAGGAGGGGGGAGGGGGAGGGGGAGGGGAGGGGAGGCGAGGGGGGAGGGGAGCAGTGCCGGCGGCGGGCGGCCGCCCAGAGCCCCGCGCCCCGCCTGCGGCGCCTGCGGGGGACCCCGCCCCGCTCCCAGCCCCGGGCCCCCAGGCCCGCCCTGAATTCCGTCAGGTTAATTAAAAAATCAATCTCCCTTCCCCGGCGAGATGGACCTCGAGCTGTCTTCCTGGGGAGCTGCCGGAGGGAGGGGGCGGGGCGGAGTCCCCGAGAGGGACCTTTGTGAGCCGGAGGCTCAGTATATTTTTACAAAGTCTTCCCTGCTTTCAGTAAGTTTCCTTTTTATGTAAATGCGAGTCTCTGAACAGACTGTAGTGAGTTTTGGGAGTAACTCTTCAGTCCACTTCTACTTTGTGATCTTTATTTTTTTTAAGCATTTTTATTGACGTGTAGTTGGCAGACAATATAATTAATACTGGTCTCAGATGTACAGCGTTGTGACTGGACAGACGTCTGCACCTCCCGTGTGCTCAGCGCCCTAAGGTTAGTCACCATGTGCCACTTGCAGAGTTGGCACTGCTGGCTGTCCTCCTGACCCTTTCCCCCGGCCGTCCGTCCTTCCACACCCCTGGGCGCCGGCAGCCAGGGCTCTGTTCTTCATTTCTGTGAGCCTGTTTTCGTTCTGTTTTGTTTGTTCATTTGTTTTCATTTTTTTTAATCTCACATATAAATGAAATTATGTGATACTTATTTCACTTCGCATAATAACCCTCTAGGTCGGCGATTTTCAACGGGGGTGCTGAAAGAACTTTAAAACACGCACTACCTGACTATTTAGGCAAGGGCACTGACCTCTTTTCCCTTAGGTGGTCAGATAAAAAAATGACAGCAGCCAACGCAACAGTCGTCGTCCAGTGTGAATGAATAAAAATCATACCTGTTTTTTGTCAGGTGTGCAGCAGAACTTGCATAATTTGTTTCTGTGCGCCGTGAGATGAAAAAGGTTGAAAATCGCTGTTCTAGGCTCATCCATGTTGTCGCAAATGGCAAGATTTCATTCTTTTTTATTGCTGAGTAACATTCCATTGTATGTACTTTATGAACTTTAATAGTCAGCTTTCTGCAGGATGCTATTTTGGCTACGTAATGGGTAACAGAACTTTCTCATGAACTGTTTTGCTCAACATCTGGCTTTTCTGGAGACAATTTCAGGAGCGTTAGGGTGTGAAAGAATATCGATGTGGCCTTATCGCATGATATTCGGCACCAAAAAAACTGAGTTGAGGTATTAGAAAGAGAGAAGAAAAAATAGCATGGATCCAGAATCCAAAAAGGTGTATACCTCACGGTCTTTCAAGAAGTGGGGACTCCTTCACTCCTGGGTGGTATTTCCCACTGTTTCACCAAAAAAGGAACTTTTTTTTTTTTTTTTTTTTTACTTAACTCATTCTGTTCATGTTTTACAGAACCCCAATGTAAGCAGAATTCATTAACCAAAAAGTCAGGGGAGGAGGAGGTCAAATGCACTAATTTAAACAACAGCAACAAACAAACAGGGACACAGACAGTGTGGTGATTGCAGGGGTGGGGGGGTGGACTGAGGTGAAGGAGGGTATGGGGGATAAATGGTGCCGGACCGAGACTTGACTTGGGATGGGGAACACACAAGACAGTGTACAGATGATGTGTTGTAGAATTGTGCACCTGAAACCCGCATAATTTTGTTAACCATTGTCACCCCAATAAAGTCAATAAAAAGGAAAACAGAAAAAAGCCTCTCCTAAGGACTTTTTAAGTGGACTCAGCTGCTCTCACCTGGTAACTACTGCGTTCTCTGAAACTTTCTGCTCTGTGGCTATGACAAGTTACACCAGCCCAGCTCAGCTCAAGTGTCACTATGTGGCTCTAGAAGGGACAGTGGGAACGCCTTTACTATACAACAATGGGCCTGGGGTAGGGGAGCAAAGAGAAGGGGCAGATGGCCAACTTAAATGGGCAGCTTTGCATTCCAGGGAATTTACGGGCTGCTTCCGGGGCTAAATAAGATGCACCACAGTGGCTTCTCTGCAGGCGCCCTGCACATTCCACAGCGAGGGCCAGCCTGTCTTAACATTTTCCTTTACACTTTTTTCCCCACTTGATACTCTAACTTGAATTTCTTTTCTGGAAACAATCACCTGGCAAGGATTAGCCCTAGATGTCACTAGGGAGTCACTAGACACAGCTGGAGTCTTACGCTGGTAGAAATGTGTCTTTTAAATGGAGTGTCCTGAAATGATTCATGGGGAATTCAGTGAACTATTTGTGGTAGAAGCCTTTGTTGCATAGCTGTTGGTCAAGGCAGTGCTTTTTCAAAGTGGTGGAAATTACAACTGGAATTTAGGACAATACAAGATCTCTCATGTATAAAATGGAAATACATACATATGTATGTATCACATAGATACACACACATAGCTGTTTAAGACAGCTGCATAAGAAAGGTGCAGTTTTAATGTCAAACGTGAGTGCATTTCTCTCTCTAATGTAATAATAAAATATTTCTCTTATTCTCCTGCAACTCCTCTATTTTAAATTGTGTGCTTGAAGCAGGAAGTAGTCCGGGAAGATTGTAACTATTGTCCAGTGGTTGGTTCACAGGAAGCTGTGAAGGGAAGAATTCACTGCTGTAAGCATTTAAGTATAACAATTATAGCAACAGCAACAAATGTCTATACTTGACTTCATTGGCATTTCATAATATGTGCATTTAAGTTCCCAAATTCTACCCTCAGAGATAAGGGCTAACAATTGTGTCTTCTAGTCCTCTTGATGGCAAATGGTCTGGGGCGAGCCTGCAGCAGGAGACTGACTCTCCAGCTGGTCCTCACATCAGCTAACAGTGATATGTTCTAATGTTGGAGGAAAACATAGCTTTGTTCGACTTACTTAGAGTGTATGGTGGTCTCCCACATAGAGCCATCAGAGGGGAATGTGAGCATCAGTGTTGACTCTATGACTCCTATTATACATGCATAGAATGTGTTTCCACCTGGGGACAGATGATGTTCTGAGTGCTTCTAAAAGGAATTTAGTTCCAGCAGGACATGCTTGTGTGTATTTTCAGAAACACCACTGGTATGAGGGCTCAATGAGTCCTGGAAGACGCAATTGTCGACTTATATGGGGAGCCAAAGGCTCATCTCTCCATTTCTTGAGTGTGGGGAAGAGATTTTCTAGATCACTCTCCCCATAAAGCATAGGAGTACTTCTGTGATTATACAGGTCAACGAATATTCTCATGACTGTTTTTGACTTAGAATTCCAGTTTCTAACTTGACATAAGAAACATCCAAACCTGTAGAGAATTTTTATAAGAGTTATTTGAGCCAAACTGACAATATATGCTGGGGAGTAAGATCTCAGATGCTTTGAGATGAACTATTTTGCAGCTTCCTTTATGCATTTGAAATTAAGGAAGATTACATGGAGGTGGGGAAAAGTCAGGTGTGATTGGGTGACAGGATAGTTAACAAGATTATGTGTTCTCTGGAGGGTGGTAACTTCAAAGGTGAGTTAACCTAGATGAACAGGAACAATGGGCAGGGATTGCTTAAGGCAGAGATAAGCCTTTTAGTAAAGAAGTTATATGCCTGGGGTGTGACTACCCACCTTGACCTGCCAGATTAGGAATTTATCCTGTGAGTTTACTTTCCATAGAACCCCTTTTTTTTTGTCCCCACAATTTATCCCAAAGATGCATTGGAAAGAAAATATGGAAAGATGTATGCACAAGGCTATTAGTTGGAGCACTATTTGTTTACTAGAAACAATTAAAATGCTAGTCAAAAGGAGGCCATCAAATATGGTTACACCTGCACAATGGAATATTACACAGTTGTAAAAAGATGGAAGAGTAGTATCTCTGTATATGCCTGTGAGCTCTCTAAGACCCATTGTTAATGACTTAAATTTTAAGACATGATCACTAAAACAAATGAAATGAAAAATTGAACCTAACTATGTATCGATGGTACATATATCAAGTGACTTTAAAACATGGGACTTGAGTATAGATCCCAAGTGGGATATATGCTTTCAAAGAAAGGGCAAAAAAGAAAAAATAATCTTCAGCTGTTTTCAGTAATTATACTGTAACTATCATTATTCTGAGACAGTTATATATGTTTTATGGGGTGAAACAAGTAATTTTTGTTGTTGGGAACCAGGATTTGGGGTATGAAAGGACATACAGATGTAAGGTAGACAAGATCAAATATAACTCCTATAGTCCTGAGCTAGAATTTGTGTTGGAAACCTTAGAATAACTCGTGATGCTTTATCTATATCTATCTATCATCCATCTATCTCTAAACTCCTAGTTTTGTTCTGTGAAGAGGCCTAGAAATAAGGAACCCATTAGGAATGGGCACTCTTAACACAGAGATTAAGATCTCCTTAGAACAAAGGTTTTTAATAGAAATACCTAGATCCAGGTCTGCTCAAGAAATGCTCAAGATGAACCTTAAGCGTCTGGTCATACCTGAAAACAAAAACACTGTTGGCATCTACTGATTGTGCCAAAAGGAGTCAGAAACCCACTTGCAGAGGCTTCCATTTGCCTATCAGTGAAAATAGTAACTGCAGCCTTAGCCGGTTTCGCTCAGTGGTTAGAGCATCGGCCCGCTTGGGTTCGATTCTGGCCAAGGGCACATACCTCGGTTGCAGGCTAGATCCCTGGCCCTGGTAGGGAAGCAACCAATTGATGTGTCTCTCTCACATCAATGTTTCTCTCTCTCCCTCCCTTCCACTCTCTGAAAAGCAATGGAAAAAATATTCTCAGGTGAGGGTTAAAAAAAAAAGGAAAATAGTAACTGCAGTAAATTGAAGCTCATCAGCTATATTTAAATCTGAGTTTATAATGAGTATCAAAAGAGAAGTTCCCTGGGAAGTGATGTCAGTGTCAGTGTGGTGACAAATCTCAGGGCAGGTAAGGAACAGCCCAGGTAGTTAAGGACAACAGTGTAAGTGTATCAGTGACGGCCACCAGGCAGCAGAGCAGGGGTCCAGGATCAGCACTGGTGCAGCAGCAGCTGGCATGCGGACGCCTCCAGGAGAGTGGGCGTGCCATGCTGGGACCTGGCCAGTGCACAGGAGGCTAAGAAAGTCATTGTGGGGAAGGACTGATGGAGATGGAAAACCACAGGTGGCTCTCACCATTACGTTCACCTCCACGTTATTTTGTTCTTGATGCTGTGACCTGGGAAATTATACTTATGAGCATTAACATAAAGGCAATTGGAGTTAGTTATCATGAGAATCTCAATATTATTGTAGAAAAATCTAAACACAGAACTGTGTTATTAAAATCATTTGGTTTTATTAGAAACCAAAAAGAATTTCTGCTCTCTTATTTCAGGTAGAAAATTTGCCTGAAGACTAGGCTCCTCTGCAACCATCTTGCTGGGATTCCTTTTTGAGAAGGGGTTTTCCCTCTCCATTCAAACTCTCCACAGTCCACCAATAATTCCTCTTCACTTCTGCTCCTCAAGAGCTATGAGAGTGACTCAGCTCAGTTTGGCTTAGAATTGGAGATACTATCAGGACTTCCATGGGGGGTCTGTTTGAGCAGGAGCTGGGCTAAGCTTTCTTGGTTAAGGAGGCCCAATGTTTTTCCTGACTGAGGTGTTATGATTGAATTTATATGTTTTTATGACTGCAGGCTTGTTTCCTGGTTTTTTAGATTTAAAGAAACTATTTGAAATAAACTTCCTTCTTCCTTGTGATTGAATCTGTGGTGGTAATAAAAATAATAATAATAAGGAACAGTTGTGCAGAGAGGTAACCGTGACTCCATCACTTTTAGTCAACTTTGAATAACAACAAAAGACTGAAATGCAGGAAAATTAAAACCTTCCTTGGAGCAAAGATTCTGGTCAGCTTCACCCTTAACCCTTGCAGTGTCCATGGCGTCCTGTATTTTGGAGAGAGCAGACTCTGGGTCCTCAGAGTTTAAACCTGGAGACCCAGGAGCTGGGAGAAGAGATTGGTAGAATTTCCTGTTAGCTAACTTGTTTCATTTTTAATAAATCTGAAACCCACCATCCCTCCCTCTTCTTCCTTAATAAAAATCAGCTCTTCAGTAGCAAGCCTCACCTCAGACCAACAGCAGGAGGGAGCTAAACACTGATTTAAGGAAAGTGTATAGATTGTATAGATTCCTTATCTTATGTAGGGAGATGTAAGTGCATAAAAACAAACATTTTTGTTATATGAAATAAATACTCAATTTAACCTGTATCTAGGGGTGTGCCTTATTATAATGGTACCTGAGTCAAATAGTAACAAGGTATGGAAAGCCATTCTGGCCTGCATATTTGATTCTGTGATAGGCGTCTGGGAACTGAAACTCTGGCCTCCTTCCCCACTAAACTCACATGGTTGTACATGATTTTCTGAAATTGAGCAGGACCAATTTCTGATGTCTGCAAACGGTTTGCATTTACACAAGGGCCGAGGAGATTGCCAAAATAGTTGTACCCTGGTAAAAGCTTTGTGAGAAAGATGATTTATGAAGTGTTTGATGAAGAAAAAGGAGAGACACGAGGAGAGGCCGGTGGTGGTGTTGGGTGTGGGAGTGGGGGTGTGGAGGGTCGCAGGGGGCTTGGCCTTGCAAGAATAGGTGTCAACTGACAGGGAAGGGTAAGCAGAACCTCAAGGCTAGATCAGACAACTTTGTGTGGTTAGGCGAAGGGATGCCATGGAAGTGGCCGCGGGTTGCTGCCTCAAACTCATGATCAGGAGCTCTAATCTAAAGCAGTGGGGGAGGGGAATCGAGATGGCGCGTAGGGAACACCTGCACCAGCCGCCTCCCGCAACCACATCAACATCACAACTAAAATACAGAACCACCGTCACTCAGAGCCTCCTGAAACCTGGCTGCACAGAAGCCCCACAGCCAGGGAGCTGAAGAAGCACCGAGGCTGGTAGGAGGGGCAGAGACTCGGGCGGATTGGGGCTGAATCACGGAGACGCGGCTGCGGGCCCACACCCGGGAGGGACATCTCAGTGGTAGGAGTTTCCCGGAGGAGGGAGGAGGGAGGAGGGAAGAAGGAGGAGGGAGGAGGGAAGAAGGAGGAGGGAGGAGGGAGGAGGGAAGAAGGAGGAGGGAGGAGGGAAGAGGGAGGAGGGTGAAGGGAGGAGGGAGGAGGGAGGAGGAAGGGGTCCCAGCCTCACATCAGGCCCCCAGCCCAGGGCTCCAGGGCCGGGAAGAGAAATCCCCACACCTTCGGGCTGTGAACTCAGCGGGGACTGTGGCTGAGGGTCGCGGAGGCCGAGGGAGCCCCAGCAGCTCCTCTAAAGGGCCCGGCACGGACTCACTCGGATGCTCCCTCTGAGCCCAGCGCCGGGCAGCAACCTGAAAGGACCCGGGACACTCGGGGGGGAACTAACCTGCCTGAGATCCGGGCGAGAGGCGGAGGGCGGCTTCCTCCCAGGCAGAAGGGCTGGCGGAGGCCTTGGCTCCTCTGGCGAGTCCTCCCCGCAGAGCCGGCGGCAGGCGCCATGTTTGAATCGCCAGCACCTGACTCCCACCTTTGGCCCCGCCCCGTGATTCCTGGAGGCCCCGCCCCTCCCCACCTGCAGCTCAGCCAGGCCATTTCCAGGGGCTTTTCTGGGCAAGGGGCCTCTCGAGCCTCATGCTTAGGACTTTCCTAAAATCTCTCAAACAAGCAGCAGCTGCCCCATGCGGCTTGATAAGCGGCCCCAGGCCTGGCACTAGCGGCAGCTGCATTGGCTCATAGCTTGGCCTCTCCTGGGCACCTCCAAGCCCAGCACAAGTAGCAGCCAACTATGGTTTGCTGTGTAGCTCATGCTGGGGGGCCCTGGGCAAGGCACTGGCACAGGCTGACTTTGCACCTCCCGCGAGGCCCCAGAGACAGTGCACCTGGTGGTCAGACTCGACCACGCTGGGTTACAACCCTACCACATCCACGAGTGACACTCAAGGGGCGCACTTGGTGAACACCAAAGCTCCACTGAGTTAAATCCTGGGTATGTCTCCAGCACAGCAGGTCTCTGGCTGTAGTTGCAACTGGTCCTCACAGCTGATTGGCCTGGGGGGTCAATTCCTCCCAGTGACACCAACAGCAACCAAGGCTCAACTACAACAGGACAGTGCACACAGCCCACACAGGGGAGCACCTGGAAGGCCCAGCTCAGGTGACTGGGGAGGCTGAGCCACTGGACCCTACAGGACACCTACTACACAAAGCCACTCTACCAATTCCAGGAGACACAGCAGCTCTACCTAATACATAGAAACAAACACCTGGAAGCAGCCAAAATGTGGAGGCAAAGAAACATGTCCCAAAGGAAAGAACAGAAGAGATCTCTAGAAGAAGAACTAAATGAAATAGATCCAAGCAAGCTAACAGATACAGAGTTCAGAATTTTGTTTATAAAGATGTTTAAGCAGACTGTTAGGGAAATAACTGAGAAAGTCGATAACATAATAAAGTACCAATTTGAAATGAAGGCTACATGAACTGAAATGAAGAATAAATTACAGGGAATCAACAGTAGAGTGGGGGATGCTGAGAATCCAATCAGCAATTTGGAACATGAGGAAACAAAAAACACCCAACCAGAAGAGCAAAAAGAAAAAAGAATCCAGAAATATGAAGATAGTATAAGGAGACCCTGGGACAACTTCAAGAGGCCCAATGTTCATATTATTGGGATGCCTGAAGGGGAAGCAAGAGACCAAGAAATTGAAAACCTATCTGAAAAAATAATTACAGAAAACTTCACCTACTTGGGAAAAGAAATAGACTTACAAGTTCAGGAAGCACAGAGGGTCCCAAACAAGAGGAACCCAAAGAGGCCCACAGCAAGATATATCGTAATTAAAATGCCTAAGGTTAAAGACAAAGAGAAAATCTTAAAAGCAGCAAGAGAAAAGTAGTGAGTTACCCTCAAGAGGGCACTCATACAATTGTCAGCTGATTTCTCAACAGAAACCTTGCAGGCCAGACGGGATTGGCAAGAAATATTCAAAGTGAAGAAAAATATGGAACTACAACCAAGATTGCTCTACCCAGCAAAGCTATCATTTAGAACTGAAGGTTACATAAAGAGCATCACAGATAAGAAAAAGCTAAAGGAGTTCATCACCGCCAGACCAGCACTACAGGAAATGTTGAAGCATCTTCTTTAAGAAGAAGCTAATGAACAAAAGAATCTGCCAAACTAAATAGATCCAGTGACATTGACACAGGCAACAATCATATTTCAGAGGAAAGAGGGAAGGGGGGTGGAGGGTGGGAAAAGATTAACCAAAGAAGTTATATGCATATGTGCATAACCCATCGACATGGACAATGACGGGGTGAAGGCCTGAGGAGGAGGTGGGAGCGAAGTGGAGGGGTCAATTGGCGGGGGGGGGGGGGGAATGAGACACCTTTAATACTTTCAACAATAAAGATAAATTTAAAAATAATAATAATAAAGCAATGGGAAATCAGCAACTTGGATCTGGGGAATTGTTGAGTGGTAACTGTTGGTAAGTTACTGAGGGAGGAATGATGCCATTAAAAAAGACATGAGAAAGAGTATCCTTGGTCTCTATAAGTGAATCTGAAAGGAAGGAGTCTAGAGAAGTTTGAGGCATCTACAATGGGAGCCAAAGGACCATGACTGGATGCAGGTCAGTAGCAAGGGAAGTGTTGAAAGTATTGTATGTGGGGAAAAGAATTATTATGAGAGAGCACCTCCAGGGTTAGAGATGAGGCAAAGAAATATTTGGGTTCCAGGGAAACCCAAGATAATAAGTCAGGAAAATAAGAGCAGAGTAATGTCACCGATGACAGTGGAGGAGGTGGGGAGGAAGGGATTTCTGCAGGAAAAAGAATGATCTCTGGATGTGGAACATGACACGTAACAACTTTTTGAGAAGTAAAAGTTAGCAGAAAGTTGTGGTGCATAAAGCATTTTGTTGATGCCTAAAGACCATGTTTAAATTTCATGTGGATAAAAGACATCTCAGAAGGATGTTTATTTTGGTGTTTACCTTACTGACGGCAGTTTGGCTCACAAACATGCCTGTTAGCAGCTGCTGGTTTCTTTCAGAGAACCAGTTCCTTGGCCCTGGGTAGGCACACTTGGAAAATTGCAAGGGCTTTGATGCGAGGGCACAAAGGACCAAAAGTAGATGAAACTGGGAAAGCAGGAAGGTTAAAACAGAGTGAGTGTATGTACCATTGAGACTTGGATTTTACTCAGTGAGAACTGGAGGATAACGGCTGCTCTTTCAAGTCACAGTCAAACGTACATGTTAGAAAAACCCAACAGGCAGCAGAAAGGATGGCAGGTGAAAGTGGAGAAGACCATATACAAGTGAGACCACAGCCTAGAAGGGAATTATTTAAAGAATGACCAGAAATCCCATTTTCTAGAAAGTATTAATTATGAGGCTGCCTAAATGGGAACAACTAGACAACCTGGGCTAAATTCCCATGATTTTTAGATTTAAGGGTTAATTTGCTCTAGAAATTGCAAAGAAGAAAGCAAATAAGCATTTAAGTGAACAGAATCTTAAATGAAGAAGGGATAAAGAGTATTCTGGCTAAGGCACAAATTATGGAAATCACCTGTGCTGGTCAGGTTTTAGCCAGAGGCAGAACCAGTAGAATGTGTATGTATATAGAAAGAGGATTGGCTTACACAGTTGTGGGGCAGTCTAAGCAACCCTCATGTCCACAGGACAGTCAGGGAAGGAAGGGAACTAGCCAGCTGGAAATCCATTAACATGAACTTGAGCTGAAGCTTGGCGTTTCTGAGCTTTAGGAAGGGCCTAGTCACTCTTTAAAGGGCATCCAGTTGACTAAGTCAGCCCCAAGCAGGATGATACCCCTTTTTTGATTATCTCAAAATTAACTGACTTGGGACTTTGTGTCTGTATAATCCCTTCAATTGCTGTGCTTAGATTAGTATTTAACTGAATAATTGGGAGATAGTATGTGTATACTACAAAGTGGCCACCGCCTCCTTCCACCCTCCAACTCCCATGAGAAAGTGTCCTTGTAGTCCACCCCATCCAGAAACGTACTAGAAAAGGAATACTTGGGATATAGTTCAGATTAACTACATTGACAGATCTCAAAGCCATCACACTGCCTATCCAAGACAATTCTTTAGGTAGAGAACACTATTCTGAAAACTCTGAGAGTTGGAAATGCAAATTATATTCCCTCTGGTTTTAATGGTCATGAGGCTTAACTTTCTCCATGCAGTATTGCAGGCCTTTACTGCTATTAAATAAGAATGTCTTATTTCCAGAAAATATTTACATTTCTATACATTTCTTTTGTATTTAATAAGATATATACTCAATTTAATAAAGTAGAATAAATAGTTATAATTCAAATAAGGGATATTCATATTATAAGGCCAAACTTAAAATCAGATCACTAGATTTTCCAAGGAAAAGTCGAAAGACCTCTGTTTTCTTCCATGGCTTGGCTTCTAATTAGCTTAGTCACTTGGCAAAATCAATTACCCCAAAACCCATACCTGAGCTTTCTTATGGATAGTATGAGGTGGCTGGCTAGATGTACTACTACAAGTTTTCTCAAGATCAGAAATCTATTGGCAACATTCATAAGACAAACTGTAAATTATTTCTGAAAGACAGTTTATCTGAATTACTGACTAAACTACTTATTTAGAAATCCACACAACTGATCCAATATTTCCTACTAAATAAACATCATTTTCTGTTGTCTTTTTGAATGTCTATAACTTTTTAGAAATCTGTATTTTACCGTGGATGCATGACATCCTACAAGTTCATCTTTTTAGGGCAGTTTCAGAATACTGCAGACCTCACTAGATGGGAAATTTGAATTACAGAGAGTTGTCTGTATCAAGATTGAGCTGACAGTCATTCTGCGTCATAAAATACCTATAGAATAAGAGATGCCCGCTGTGGCTGTTCTGATGTTCTACAAATCAGACCATTGCTTCCCAGCCAGACTTGAAGAATATTTAGTCTGTTGAAGTCAAATTTTGGGCTGGCCCTTTTTGATTTGCTTCAGGATCTCAGCAATATAAATTAGTCAGCATTGTTTCCCTAGAGAGAATGAAGATGCCTGGGAAAAACTGCACAGCTGATATTTTGGTTCCCATGAATCAAAAAACTTTTCCCCCTAGGAGGCTGTCTACTCATCAGGGGTTGTGATCATTGCTATGTTTCTGGGACAAGCTCCCAGCACGATCCTCGGTGAGGAGAATTCAAAGAGCTGAGTATTCCGAGAGGAAGTTATATCAAACTTGTCTTCACATCTGGCGGGAAGAAGCATGAATGAGACCAAAGTAGTGGCACTTTCTTTCTTTTCAAACTCAGCCTCTTTTTTTTTTTTTTAATAAAGAAAATGAAAGTAAAATAACAAGTCAGGCAGCATTGTCTGTCAAAAGACTAGATGGTGTAAATGAGGGTCCAAAGCATGGGATTGCTGAGAGAAAAGAGAGGAGAGAAGAAAGAAAAAGGAGGGAGAGGAAGGGAGGCTAGGTTAGTGTCTGAGAGTACACGCCTAGGTAGCTCTAGCTATATTGCTACCCTCCAGTGGGTTGGACTTTTCATAAGAGAGTTGGAAGTGTGATAAGCAGTCCTTAACTTACATTTCTAAAGTCATTCATTCATTCAACAAGTATTCATTGAGCCTTCACTATATACCAGGCATATGGCATGTGCAGGAGCTAGTGAACCAGTGAAGACCTTCTGTGGTCCACTCTCCTACTGTGCCTTTTCTCAGGCCTGCGCATAATCTAAGTAGAAACACATATTTGAAATGTGAAATGTTTTGGGCTCCTCGGGGAAGATCAAAAGATAACTAAAGGAAAGCACAAAAATTCTATTTCTCTGATGCTTCTATGTTTTTTATTTTCATAGATGGAGATTATGATTATTACCCCTTTCTATAGATATCTCTAGTAGGACATTACACGGGATGTTCAAAATTATGCTTGTCCAAAAGAAGAAAAAAGAACCTTCATGTGGGTAGCAAAGAGATATCCAGTAATGATGTGATTTTGCCTAATGTCAAAATTTGGCAATCGATAATTTCCCTTCGGCCTTCAGAAGTAGTATTTGTTTAAAAGTTTATTACTTTTAGAAGAGGCAGTGTCCTTTAAATATATAGACTTAAAAATTTACAGGTGAAATAATGTGATGTCTGGAATTTTTTCCCCCAAAATAATCCGGGGGAGAGAAAGTACATATAGGACGTAGATGAAACAGGATTAGCTGGAAGCTGACAATTATGAAAGCTGCAAGATGGGTACATGGCATTTCTTATACTATTCTGCCTACTTTATATACATTTGAAAATGTAGTGAAACACTTTTTAAACTATCATATATTGTACAGTAAATAGTACATTACATGACTTTGAATGCTTAAAATCAGCATGAGAATGACAGATACATTCAGTCTACAGAATAAGAACATTCCCTGCCACAACGGTCCCTCAACAGTGTTTTCAACCCTCTGACTAAATATGCCAATGCTATTTTAAAAATCAAATCAGTGGTCTTTAAAACAATATTTCAGATGTGATAGCCTTGAGGGTTTTCAGGGTATAAATATACAGACTCTTGAAAAAAAATTAAAACCTAAGAAAAAAGAAAACAAGAGAAAGAAGAGGAAAAACCTGTAACATTTCAGCTTTTAAACTAATTTGGGAAGAAAATAAACAAAAGTGTTTCAAGAGCCAAATTGAACATTTGGTGTCCATGAAGAAATGAAAACACTCTGTGAATTGATGTCGTAGATACAAGACAAACAATATTACTTTCCAAATGGAAAATCGGGACTGTGAGTTGTCACAGTGCATGTTTCCTAAGAGCTCGCTTGGTGTACTCACAGACCACGTTTAGTAAAATATTTATGTCAAGTGGGCCCACAGGCACAGAGTGTAAGAACTGTGGTTTAGGAGATCGTGTCTACACAATCACACATACCTGAATGGGAAATTTAAATTATAAATGTTTTGGAAAATCTGGACTTCTGGGACTATGCAGTGATTCTCATACTGCTAATTATTGGATGTTTACTGTGCTCTAGGCTCTGTTTGGGGAGCTGAAAAAAAAACCAGAAACAAGAGAAGGAAAGCTCTTGCCCTTGTGAAGCGTACATTCTAATAGAAAAAGTTAGAGACAGTCAATGTTGAGGAATAAAACAAAGCAGGATTGAGCAATAGAGAGAGTAGGGGAGTTGGGGGAAGGACTTTATTTGTTAGAAGGTTGCTCAGAAAGGGCTCAGTGAGGAAGAACCAAATGAGGACACAAGCCACACAGACATCCCTGGGGAAAGGGCTCCAGGTGGAGCACAGCAAGTCCAGAGGCCCTGAGGTGGAAGCGCCCTGGGCTGCTAGAACCACCAAGGAGGCCAGCGTGCCTGGATCAGGGTGAGCACGGGAGGGGAGAGAGCGTTGTAGGGAGAGGACACGGATCTGGTTGGGTGTCTCCATCCCTGAGGGAGTCTCTGCGGCATAGACTGCCCCTTAGAGGAGTCCTGGGCTAGTCAAAATGATGTCGCCCTCGTCGCGGGTTGGGGGGGCCGAGAACGCCTGGCCTCCCTGGAAGCCGAGGTGGAGCCCGATGAACTCCGCGGCAGGAGGTTCACCCGGCAGCCGGCTCCCCACAGAGGGGGCGGGCGCTAAACTTGAAGCCACCCCTCAGTTCCTCTTCACACCTGGAAACTTTCAGCGTCTTCACCCATTTCCTCTTCCTTTATTTCTGCTTGAAAGATGAAGTGTTCTTAGGTCTCCCCGTCACCCATTCGTCCCCTTTGCATGCTCCCACAGCTTCTCCAAGGCCTGCCTTTATTTTTCAACCTTGCCCCTGGCCTCTTCACTTTTTCCCCTCTCTGCTCCTTTCCTTAGGTTTTTAAACATGATAGAAATTCTTCTCTCCTTCAACAGGAAAATAGCGTTCCTGTAAGCTCGCTGCCCCCAGCACCGGCCCCGTCCCTCCTGTCACCACCAAGCCGCCGGCCTCCCAGCCTCCCTGCCTCTGTGCGGCAGGGTCTTCTCCCAGCAGCTGGGATAATTTGATCTGCGTGTCCACTGGATTCTTGCTTTTCGCCAATGAAATTTTTTATGCTAAATTCCCTTTTCACTTTACACCGTCCTTCTTGATAACTTCACCCTTTCCTTAAGGTTTCTAACATTATCTCCATTTGTAGCGTTACATCTCCATTCCTGAATTCTCTTCACAGGACATAGACATGACTCGCAAATATAAACAAAATGCAAGGACGTATGAAATTCCTGAATCCCAAGGTGGAGACAGATGGTCCCCGGTGACGGGTGGTAGGTGTGACGCAGGGCCTCAGGTGACAGAGGTGTGGAGGGGTCCTGACCACCCTCCCACCCCCTCTTGGCTCCTCCCTGCCCCCTGCTCCTGCCAAGCCCCTCATCCTGGAGGAAGAGAGAGAAGGATCACCCTGCTCAAGATCACCCTTTCCTCCGTCCTGTCACTCCCTCCCTCACCCAGGTTTAGGACCCCTCAGGTGCCTCTCCTCCCTCACCCAGGTTTAGGACCCCTCAGGTGCCTCTCCTCCCTCACCCAGGTTTAGGAACCCTCAGGTGCCTCTCCTCCCTCACCCAGGTTTAGGAACCCTCAGGTGCCTCTCCTCCCTCACCCGGGGTTTAGGAACCCTCAGGTGCCTCTCCTCCCTCACCCGGGGTTTAGGACCCCTCAGGTGCCTCTCCTCCCTCACCCGGGGTTTAGGACCCCTCAGGTGCCTCTCCTCCCTCACCCGGGGTTTAGGACCCCTCAGGTGCCTCTCCTCCCTCACCCGGGGTTTAGGACCCCTCAGGTGCCTCTCGCACACCCTTCCCAACCTTCCCGGCCTCGCCTCTTACCCAGCCCCTGTCACAACACTCAGCTGCACACGCCTTGGGCAAGCTCCAGGCAAGTGCGGACGCCAGGTGCCACCAGGTCCACCGTGGGAAGCAGCCACCCGTGGGAAGGCAAACTGGAGGGGTGGAAGGGGGGCGAGCGGTGCCACGGCTGCTGGCCTCCAGGACCGGAGCTGATGGAAAATGTTTTCTATTGTCCTTTCCTGCGCGGACGGCTGTGAGCCGCATTGTATAAGGCTTCTCGAGGGTCTCGTAGGATGTCAGTGGCCCGCAGTGGTGGCCAGCTGATGAAGCATCTCCGCTGGTTTCCTCTCCTTCCTGTTCGTCATTCCGAATGTCATCCTCCTAATTAGCTGGTTGTTAATATTAATGAAAGGAGGAGAGCACTGAGCTAGTGTAAGGCAGGCGGTAGATCAGTGCCGCCCCCAGGGGCTCTGGGACTTTGTAGGAGGATGGGTATCTGTCGTCAGATGGGGAGGGTGGGCTAAGGGGCCGGGACATTAGGCAAAGGGCAATGCACGGGGCAGCTTCTCACAACTAGAAACTGACCTGCGTACCGCACAGTTTACAAATGGCTTGGTGGGCATTCGCGTTAGTGGAGAATCTTTATTATTCTGAGCCCAAAGCCTAACTACATTTTACTTATAATTCCATCCAAAGTTTTTTTCTTTGTCATGTTTTAATATTCATTGAATTTTCTAGGACTACAACCGCCGTGTAAATTGAGAGTTAAATACTTTGAAAAATTGCATCGCTGTGGCATTTAAGTCCTAATCCTACATGTTCTTATTGGTCTCTATTTTTAACTAGTGCATTTGCAGTGATTCTATGTAATTTGACTATGCCATCACTATGCCCAAGCTTATATATAATGATATGATATATAAAGATAATTTATATAATTGATTATATAATTACTTTCTTTGGTTCTTCTTTTACTTAGGGCAAGAAGTTAATCCTTTTTAAATCATGGGTGTAGTAACTTATATTATCTACGAACTTTATTTCACTTAAGATTATACAGTCACCCCTTACTTGGTTTTACATTCTATGGTTTCAGTAACCTTTAGTCTTCGCTGCAGTCTGAGAATATTAAATGGAAAATTCCAGAAATAAACTGTTCATTAACTTTAATTTGAGTAGCATGATGAAATCTCCAGAGGCCTGTTCCACCCCGCCCAGGATGTGAATCATACTGAGTGTCCGTATCCTATGTCCTCCCCTCACCCAGCCATCAGTCACTTGGTAGCCACCTTGGTTATCAGCCGCACTGTCCCAGGGCTGGTGTTCAGTGGCCCTCATAGCAGCAGCCTCACGCTAGGTCGCAGTGCCTGCGTCATCCGCCTCCCCTCTCTCCTCACACCGGCCTCCTCCCACCTCATCAGAAGGAGAAGGGTAAGTACAGAAAGATATTCTGTGGGAGAGACCACATTCGCATAAGGTTTATTGCAGTCAGGCACACCTCCTTTTATGGCACTTTGCTTTCTTGCACTTCACAGGTGTTATATTTTTAACAAATGGAAGGCAAGACCCTCTTCCAGGAAAAAGATTACGACTCACTTCATTGTGATACTTGCTTTATTGCAGTGCAGTATCTCCCAGGTATGCCTCTGTATTGTTATAATTGTTCTGTTTTATTATCAGTTATTAGTGTTAACCTCTTACTTGCCTAATTTATAAAGTAAACTTTATCATAGATATGTATGGATAGGAAAAAACATAATCTATATAGGGCTTGGTGCTATCCACAATTTCAGGTATTCACTGGGCATCTTGGAAAGGGAGACTAATGTAACACAAAATATTTGTTACGAAAAAAGGCCTTATGTCAGACGGGGGAAACATTCATCTTCCCTGGTTCAGACTGGAAATGCTGACTTGTGTGGCTTATTTTTTGAATAGGTAATCTCTCTACATTTAAATCAACAATTTATAAAAAAGCTGCACACACAGGGGAAATCAACATCTCCCTTCTACTCTCAACCTTCAGGTATATAGTTCCCTTCCCCAGAGTCACCCCCTCCTACCAGATTTCTGTATATCCTTCCAGGTGTAATTTTTGCCTACACAAACATATTGGTTATGTAGTATATATAAAGTACATAGCTTTAAATTATTTTATACAATACTTTATGTATGTGAGTGTATATACATACAACATTTTCATGTACCTTGGATTTTCTCTCAATAATATACTTTGGACATTGTTGTTTCTTCTTTGTAGATATCTAAACCATTTCATTCTATTGATGTACCATAATTTATTAAACAGTCACCTGAAGTTGGTTAAGTTTTTCTAACTTTTGCTATAAAAATAATGTTGCAATGACTCTCATTGGATTTCACCACTTTGCACATGAATTGGATATTCAATCAACAATTCAGTGACAAGGAAGAGTCACAGTTGAGGTTCTGTTCAAGCTTATGTTTTGCTGAGTCATAAGCTTTTAAGGTTTCACTGTATAGCGCTCTTTAGCATTTATGTCTTAGAACTAATTGTTTAAATCCTAAAATAGTTTTGACAGATAGAAACAAGTTAAATGTCCCTGGCCTCTTTTTCTTTATCTTTTTTTTTTTATGAGGATACTCTATGAAGTTCGGCGAAAAATCAACAAAAGAAAGAAAAAAGAGAAAACACCAAGTTCTATGACTCCAGGACTCCAAGGCATTTCTGCTGAGTAGCTCTTCTGGGACAAGCAAGCCCGTGAAGCTTTCCGAGTGTTGCTCTTCAGATTGAATACAATGGCACGTGAAAACAATTACACGGAGAAAAATCAAGAAAAGTTGGAAGGGTTTTTAGGATAACATAATGCAGCAAAAACACAAGTTTAGAAACATCTTGGAAATTCAAACTAGATTTTCTGAGTTATTTTGGAATGGCTGAGGGCAGATGGTAAAAACCACACATGTTACATACCAACAAATCCCCCGATTCTGTTGATGTTTTGCAAGGGAAAGTGGTGTGAGTGTGTGTGTGTGTGTGTGTGTGTGTGTGTGTGTAAGAACACAGTGTTCAGGAAAAAATTATCAGGCCAACCATTTATAATCAAATCTCTCCAAGTTCCAGGATTTTTTTTTGGAAAAAATATGTTATCTCAGAATCTCAAAGTCCCCAAGAACAAGCTAATTAGCTGAAGGCTGACCTCATAGGTTACTCATTAGGTCAAGTGTTTCCAATGCCCACTGCAAAGTGATAAAAATGGATATCTGAATGCTCTCTCTGCACTCCTCTGGATATTATTACCCCTTGGTGGGCTTTTCAAAAAAGCAAACTTAGCAGAGGAAGCCTCACATTTGGGGGTCACTGACTGACCTTTCTGCAGTCTCAGGCCACTCAAAGTAAAAAGGTCAGATGGGTTGCTGGTTTCACCTGGAAGAAAACTTTCCTGGTAAAATAGCACTTGCTGTCTTGACCCTCAGATGAATGAACATGACCTAGTGGGCTCACTCTACCTTGCTTACCTAGGACCTTCAATGTGAGCCATAATGACAGATTGGAAGAGCCTGTGAGTCCCTTTTGGGCAAGGTATCCCAAGGGACATAGTTTCTCAATGTGGGGTGAGGCCTGAAGCCTGTTTGCAAGTGAGCATACAACATTGTGACCCTCCCTGGCACTCTGCGACTGGGACCTGAATAGAGACAAATAGATTCCTGCCTTCTTCCTGCTCTCTTATCATTTCCATCCTACCCTCACTTTGGTTTTCTGTGACCTCTAACTTGAGCCCTCTCCAGTCTGACACACTGGACCAAATACCAACTTTGTAATCAAATAGATTAAGTCCTAAACTGACTCTGCCACCAAAACAGTGCGTGACCCTGTGCACATTATGTCATCGCCTAGAAAGTTAGTTCCTAGCTCCTCTCTCCCTACCTTAAACCAAAATAACTGTTCATGTTACCGCAAAAAGAGGCCTAAAGCTTGCATATTTATGAAGACAGTTCAAACTGATATATATAAGACACTCATACAGAGGTTACCTATTGGAGGGGCATAGGGACTGAATAATTTGGGGACAAAGATGAAAATTCATACATGAAATGTTTAAATTTAGCTTGAGATACTAGAAAAAGAAAAGTAAAACTTAAGTGAGCCTCCTATTGATACCACCATCATAATTCAAACATGCTGTAGTTTACATTTCAGAGTTTCCATCTCTCTATTCTGAGATCTCCAGTGTGTTGCCCAGGAACACTTGCCACCATCTCAGACTCCAAAGAGACATATTTTTAGTGTTTCCCTACTTTGAAAGGAGTTCAGAACAGAGGGCTGGAAATAGTTGGTCTGGATAGAAAATGTAAATCAAACTATCTCTTACTCTGAAGAGTGTGATGAACTAGGGTTGATGCTGTAAATGGTTAGACAAGCTATGGCACCCTACAAAAAGATGATACTTACAAATTTAGTTTAAGGGAAAATGGTAAATCAGATTTTTATGAGTATGCATATCATAAAAAATGTGAAGAAAGGAGACTTTCACTAACATATGTTTTCCCACTCCCACAAAAAATTCTTTTTATCAGCAATTCTCTTTTTATCAGTGTTGTCATACAGTTGGTTGAATACAACTGAGTTTATAGTGAAGAAAATTCTGTTTAGCGCTGGCCCAGTGGCTCAGTTGGTTGGAGCAATGCCCTGTGCACCAACGGGTCATGGATTCGATTCCCTGTCAGGGCACATACCCAGGTTGCAGGTTCAACCTCTGGTCCTGGCATGTAAGGGAGGTAATCAATCAGTGTTTCTCTCTCTCTCTCTCTCCCTTCCTCTCTCTCTCAAATCAATAAACATATCCTCAGTGAGGATTTTTTTTAAAAAATCCTGTTTAGTACAATCTAACGCCAGGGATTAAACACACGCGTGGGCGTGCGCGCGCAAACACACACACACACATTATTCCATAATGTGGTTGTTTAAGTATTTTGGAGTCAGAAGGCCCTGCTCAAGCCCTGACCTGGTACTTGCTACCTGTGAGACTTTGGCAAGTAACTCAACCTTTTGGAAGATTCACTTCCTGCCTTAGAGTTATGTGACAATCAAACAAGATAATGAATTTAAAGCAAAAGTTACTTCTTAAAACATAGCATTCATTTGTTCATGCATCCATTCAACTAATACTTATCAGCACCTACTAGATGCAGGCCCTGAACCTGGCATTAGAGATACAACAACAAACAAAACAGCCACCCCAGCTCCAGAGAGATCACATTCTCTGGAGGGAGGCGACAATAAGTAATATAAAATTTTAGAAAGGCCATAAGTGCTATTGAAAAAAATTATGGGCTTGGGGGAGAAAATGTTAGGGGTGCAATTTTTAGTAGATAGATAAGGGAAAAAAGAATTGCTTAAAAATAATGGGTTTAATAAGTATTAGTTATAATTATTATAGTTGTAACATATCCTTCTACATTCTATATCATATTTGCAAGACTTTGTGAGTAGACTAATGAATCTAACACTATTAATGACAAACACAGAAGATAATCATACACATATATTCACAACGACCATGCTCATCCTGCTTCTCTGTAAATAATTTAATGTCACAGAATTACTCTAAACCCCCTTATTATTAAGCACTGGGTTTGCATCAAATTTTATAGCATATCTGCTGTGAAGGTTATAATAATGTTATGATCAAAACAAAACTAGCCTGAATGTGTCAAAATAAATATATCAAGTAGATCTACCAGCTGTGCGGCCCGTGTACCTCAGCCTCTCCGTGTCTCAGTTTCCTCAACAGAACACAACCATACTTCCTGCTTAAATCTTGTTTTATAAATTGGAAGTGATGTATGAGAAGTGCTTAGCCCCTTGGCATTGCAACGCAGCAACTGCTGATGTAAACAAAGTTTGGAAGGATTGTGGTCAACTCATTTCATGTTCTATTAAGTGTATTAATAACATGTTTTCAAAGTGCTTGGCATACTGTGGGAACTAAAACAGCTTTCTTTTTGAGCCCGATCCTTTCTTTCTGTCCTTCTTAGTGTTTCTCTACCTCTCCTTCTCAGTGGAAGATGGGCTTTCTCTTTCTCAGTTTCTTTGGGGTCCTGAAGCAGCAGGTCCTTTCTGTGTCTAAAGAGCCTTTCTCAGGTTTGGGCATGGGTCAGCTGAGCATTGTCTTTCACAGCTAGGTGTTGGCAGTGCCAGGGCAGGAATGTAGACTCCATGACTACGGGTGTGGGGCCCTTCCTTAACTACACCATATGGCCTCTGAAGGCTTGAGTTCGGTTTTCACTTAATTGAAATTCTTGTAGAAGATCATTGACAATAGCATTAACAGTAACCGTCTCTTTTAATTGTCAGAATGATCGTTGTCTGGTTTTGTGCACATGTTGTCTTGCTCCCAGGGCAGCTGTGAATGTGTGAACTCCTCATCGTGATGTGGACACTGCCCAAATGGTAATCAGCACAGACACCTTATAAATTACCAACAGATTACTGCTTCTGTCTGCGAGCACTTCCAATGCTAGCCAGCCTGGGGCTTTTTTGTTTTGTTTTGTTTTTGTTGTTTTTTCCTACTGGAATAGGTTGTGATCTAGAGTAAGTCTTTGTGGACTGTGAATGAAAATTTAGGCTCACACCCAATTAACAAACTTTGACAAGCCAGAGGGCACATACATGCTATATATTTTTTTTCTTTTTTAAAACATCGATTTGAGAGAGACACATTGACTGGTTTCCTCCCGCACTCCCCCAAACCAGGGCTGGGGACCTGGAGATCGAGCCTGTAACTGAGGTACATGCCTTTGGCCGGAATTGAACCCAAGACCCTTCAATCTGCTGACACTCTAACCACTGAGCCAAACCGGCTAGGGCCATACATACTATATTTGCAAGAATGAACAACAACTCCAAAACTAGGGATCCTTCTCTCCCTTTCCCTTACTTCAGTAATCTAGGGCAAATTTAATAAAACTTTGTCTTATCTCTGTCATAATGCTAGATGTGAGGAATGCCAAGGAAGTGAGAGTTCCTGCCCTTCAAGGGCAAATGTAAGAAGGTTGGCTCACGATGACCATGGTCTGAGTCATTTACCAGGGCAGAAAAAAAATAAACCTGAAAATTTCTATTCACATATGCTTCTAGCTATTTTGAAGTCCAAAACATATGAGCAACATAACCTCTTGTTAGATGCTTTTCCCCAAATGCAAAAGTAGACATCTTAGTCTTACCCCTGCTTGCTGATACACACTCTCTCAGATTTCCCCCCAATGCCTCTTTCAATTGGCCCTCAATTACTTCTCTTACCTACATCTCACAGATTCTCCAAAGAATCCCTGCTTCTGTGAGCCCACCTAAACCATAATTTCCACAAAATTAAAATGAGATGGAAAAACACAAAGAGCACCACTGAGAACCATGGCACCTGGCCAATCACTAGAGTTTTGTTCTTCCAAAGGGTCCAAGGCCTCGTCCATGTGATCCCTGCCCACCTTCTACCCTGAAGGGACTGTTAGTTTTGTTTTGGTTAGTTTTAGCATTATTGCTATCTAAACAAGCTATATACTGTTTTACGTCCTTCCTTTGTATGCATTTTTAAAAATTGCTTCCTCCAAATTGAGTCCCCTGTGAAGCATACATTTTTAAAGATTTAGATCAGCCCAGCCAGCGTGGCTCAGCAGTTAAGCATTGACCTAGGAGCCAGAAGATTACAGTTTGATTCCCAGTCAGGGCACATGACCAGGTTGTGGGCTCGATCCCCAATGAGGGCGTGCAGGAGGCAGCTGATCAATGACTCTCTCTCATCATTGATGTTTCTATCTCTCTCTCTCCCTGTCTCTTCTTCTCTTTGAAATCAATAAAGACAGATTTTTTAAAAAAGATTTAGATCAGTTTTGATATCTCTACTTAATTTAACTGAACAATGTGTTCTGTTATACTGTGAATTTAGATTTAGCTGGTCAACTTCTATTTCAACAGTATGGAGTTTGGAAAGGACCCTAGAAGCCAATAAAAAACCAAGCCTCTCACGAAGTACGTGCAAGTCCTTTTATTTCTATTTTCTATCTATCACCAAGGTACCACTAAAGGCCACACATGTTCCGCACAACCTCTGGGAGCATCATCATACTTGAGCAGCAAGGCAGCCTATCTATAACAGGACCAGGGGTGGGCAAATTAAATGATATTCAAAGTCCTTTTGACCTATAATGTAATCATTATGACAATGTGGTACTCCCATTTTTCTCTAAATTTTCTTCACATTTGCTTTTTAAAACTTTATTTTTTTTACTGGTTATTTATTTATTTTAATTTATCTTTATTGTTGAAAGTATTACAGGTGTCCCATTTTCCACCCCCAATTGACCCCTTCCACCATGCTCCCACCCCCTCCCCTGGCCTTCACCCCATTATTGACTGTGTACATGGGTTATGCATATATGCATATAACTTCTTTGGTTAATCTCTTTCCACCCTCCATCCCCTTCCCTCTTTTCTCTGAAATATGATCGTCTGTTACCTGCGTCAATGTCGCTGGATCTATTTAGTTTGTCAGATTCTTTTGTTCATTAGCTTCTTCTTAAAGAAGACCCTTCAGCATTTCCTGTAGTGCTGGTCTGGTCGTGATGAACTCCTTTAGCTTTTTCTTATCTGTGAAGCTCTTTATCTGACCTTCGGTTCTAAATGATAGCTTTGCTGGGTAGAGCAGTCTTGGTTGTAGTTCCATGTTTTTCATCACTTTGAATTTCTTGCCAATCCCTTCTGGCCTGCAAAGTCTCTGTTGAGAAATCAGCTGACAGTTGTATCGGTGCTCCCTTGAGGGTAACTCGCTGCTTTTCTCTTGCTGCTTTTAAGATTCTCTCTTTGTTTTTAACCTTTGGCATTTTAATTATGATATGTCTTGCTGTGGGTCTCTTTGGGTTCCTCTTGCTTGGGACCCTCTGTGCTTCCTGAACTTGTAAGTCTATTTCTTTCCCCAGGTAGGGGAAGTTTTCTGTCATTATTTTTTCAAATAGGTTTTCAATTTCTTGCTTTCTTCTCCTGCTGGCACCCCAATAATATGAATGTTGGGCCTCTTGAAGTTGTCCCAGAGGCTCCTTATACTATTTTCATATTTCTGGATTCTGTTTTCTTTTTGCTCTTCTGGTTGGGTGCTTTTTGTTTCCTCATGTCCCAAATTGCTGATTTGATTCTCAGCGTCCTCTACTCTACTGTTGATTCCCTGTAAATTATTCTTCATTTCAGTTCATGTAGCCTGCATTTCAAATTGGTACTTTATTAGGTCATCGATTTTCTCAGTTATTTTTGTCATACTCTTACTAATATGGTTGAGCATCCTTACAAATAAAATTCAGAACTCTGTATCTATTAGCTTGCTTGGATCTATTTCATTTAGTTCCTCCTCTGGAGATTTCTTCTGTTCTTTCTTTTGTGACATGTTCCTTTGCCTCCACATTTTGGCTGCTTCCAGGTGTTTGTTTCTATGTATTAGGTACAGCTGCTATGTCTCCTGGAATTTGTAGAGTGGCTTCGAGTAGTAGGTGTCCTGTAGGGTCCAGTGGCTCAGCCTCCCCAGTCAGCTGAGCTGGGCCTTCTAGGTGCTCCCCTGTGTGGGCTGTGTGCACTGTCCTGTTGTAGTTGAGCCTTGGTTGCTGTTGGTGTCACTGGGAGGAACTGACCCCCAGACCAATCAGCTGTGAGGACAAGTTGCAACTATAGCCAAAGAGCTGCTGTGCTGGAGACACCCCTATGGAGCAGGATTTACTTCAGTGGAGCTTTGGTGTTTACCAAGTGCAGCCCTTGGGTATGTCACTCGTGGATATGGTAGGGTTGTAATCCAGCGTGTTCGAGTCTGAGCACCAGGTGCACTGTCTCTGGGGCCTCCCGGGAAGTGCAAAGTCAGCCTCTGCCAGTGCCTTGCCCAGGGCCACCCAGCATGAGCCACACAGCAAACCATAGTTGGCTGCTACTTGTGCTGGGTTTGGAGGTGTCCAGGAGAGGCCAAGCTATGAGCCAATGCAGCTGCCACTAGTGCCAGGCCTGGAGCTGCTTATCAAGCCATATGGGGCCCGCTGCTGCTTGTTTGAGAGATTTTAGGAAAGCCCTAAGCATGAGGCTGGAGAGGCCACTTGCCCAGAAAAGCCCCTGGAAATGGCCTGGATGAGCTGCAGGTGGGGAGGGGCGGGGACTCGGGGAATCACGGGGCGGGGCCAAAGGTGAGTCAGGTGCTGGCGACTCAAACATGGCGCCTGCCTGCCGGCTGTGTGCGGGGAGGAGTTGCCAAAGGAGCAATGGCCTCTGCCAGCTCTTTTGTCTTGGAGGGAGCTGCCCCTCCAGCTCTTACCCTGACTTCTGGCAGGTTAGTTCCCCCCGAGTGTCCCGGGTCCTTTCAGGCTGCTCCCGGCGCTGGGCTCAGAGGGAGCGTCTGAGTGAGTCCGAGCGCCACCCTTTAGAGGAGCTGCTGGGGCTCCCGAACCCTCATGTCCCTCAGCCACAGTCCCCGCTGGTTTCACAGCCCAGAGTTGTGGGGACGTCTCTTCCCGGCCCTGGGGCCCTGGGCTGGGGGCCTGGGACCCCTCAGTCCTCCGGGGAACCTCCGCCACCGAGATGTCCTTCCTGCGTTTAACCCGCGGCACCGGGTGTGGGCCCGAGGAGAGTCTCCGCCCCTCCTCCCGGTCTCGGTGCTGCTTCAGCTCCCTGGCTGTGGGGCTTCTTTCAGCCAGATCTCAGGAGGCTCTGAGTGATGGTGGTTCTGTATTTTAGTTGTGATGTTGATGTGGTTGCGGGAGGCGGCGGGTGCAGAGGTTACCTACGCCACCATCTTGTTCTGAAGCCCTTTACTGGTTATTTTAAACATATGTTTTAAAATACTTTAAAAATACTTTAAAATTTTATATTTATTGACTGATTTTAAAGAGAGAGGAAGGGAGAGAGAAAAAGAGAGAAAAACACCAATTTGTTGTCTCACTTACTTATGCATTCATTGGTTGCTTCTTGTATATGCCGACCAGAGATCAAACCCAAAACCTTCATGCTTTAGGATGATGCTCTAACCAACTGAGCTACCCAGTCAGGAATTAAAAAACAGTTTTAAGTTTAAGTTTGTGAACTACTTTATGTAAAAATGTGAAATAGTAAATACTAAAAATTTTAAATATTTTAAAACTTTATAAACCCCACTAAAATAAAAATTCCATAACTCATAGCATGTCATAGATATTATCTGCACAGTGATTTCCACTGAGATTTCTAACAAATTTAAATGGGTTATTAAATGTCAAATGCTGTTGTTTCCATTATAATTCAAATGGAATAGTTGCAGGGCTTAAACTTGTTCCTAAACAGTGTGTGCTCTGGAATGAATCTCCCTATAAAGACAATTGGCTTTGGAACCCAACCGAGTTTAGTTACTTAATTGCTAACAAGAAACCCTTGACAAAATGATTCTCCCTGTTAAGTGGTCCTAATAGTGCCAGAATTCAGTTGTTTTTCTGTACATAGTAGTATATTCATGTGAAATTACTATAGTTCATATTCAATCAAAAAGACACATGGAAACTTCAAAGTTTATTAATGTCATGTTGAGTAGCATCAGGTAGTTTTTCCTTTCTTCTCTATTGTCACCTGAACAGTATTTACAGTGCAATGCACCAGGCCAGGAAGTCTACAAGCTCAAAGCACAGCCTTTCCTGCTTGGTATAAAAAGTGCTTAATTATCACTCCTCTTGCAGTCCTTTCGTAGAATCCAAGACTTGTTGGTCTTCCTACTCTTTCTCTCTAGAAAAGGACATTTTTAAAAAAACCTACACCATTTTAATGGCTTGGCTACAATCGACACCCAACTTAAAAAGTAGGCAGAGTACTCCCTCTGATGTCTGAGTGCTTCTAAGTACCAGGCACTGTTTATAATAATATTATACTTTACATATATTACTACCTCATTTAATCCTCACAATCTTAGTGAGCACACTAGTTATTCCCATTTACAGGTGAGGAAACCGAGGCACAGAGGGGTTAAATAGATTGCCCAAGGTCATGGCACTGGAATTCAGCAGAGCAGAATCTGCTCACAACCCCTGCTCTACACTTCTTATTCCCACGTTTAGCTTACTTGTTTGGTAGCCAAATTTCTAAACACTGTTAAAGCACATATTTAATTGCCTTCAGAACATTCCTCTGGCCAGTAGTATTATTGCAAGTCTAAAAGCAGGCTTGCTCATGGCACACACTCAAGTAATTGGAGAGAAAAAATTATGTTCTGAACATGGCTAACCCAGCACTATCTCCCCCTAGACTACTCCCACCTGTCCTTTCGTCTGTTTTGCAAATGGTGCTTTTGATGATCATTTCTCTTTTTGGAGTTGAATACAATGAATTTCACTTTAACTACCAGATATTGTCTGTGCAGCATTTAAAAACAAACTAAATAAAAATGAACTAAAAATATTGAGGTTACATAGAAAACTATAGAAATTTTTAGACTAGATTGGTAGTTAAAAGTATAAAAACAATCAATAAAATGACATATATAAAAATAATACATTATTCTGAATTTCCCATAAGACTTCCTTAGGAGCAATTTTCTGCATGCCATACTCACCTCAGCCACTGCTTGGTATAAATGTGTATTTTCAGGCAAAACTAATAACTTCAAAGTGATAGAAATCAAAACAAACAGAAACCACAGTGTGAAGGCTAAAGCCTATTTTCTGTAAGTCTAAATTTTAGTGTTTAATCTACCAAAGAGTGTCCTTGGCCTTTGGATCAAGATACGGTGCTTACCATCGTCACTGGTAAGCTTTCCTTGGCTCACTTCTACCCTATCTCTTCAATGGGTTTCCAGTCAAGTGCCATAGATATTCTTGCAAAGGCCACCAAAGATAACAGCTTTTATCACAGCTAATCTTTTCCCAAGGCAAATACTATTCAGGGCGAAAAGAAAGCTCCTGGCTAATTTATGTTGCTTAGAAAATCAAAACAGATAAAGGAATATCCTTTAAAATCACCACCGTGCTGAAATATAATCAGGAACTGGGTGAATTCAACAATAGAAGGAAGTCAAATAGGCTGACCTTTCCCAAGTTGTTTTAAAACAGACCTGTGAGTAGAAGTTACTGGTGTGGTTTTGTTGCAGCTTCTGTTTTCCTAAGGAATTTGGAATTTGAGCAGGGAAGTCGCCTGTTCTTTAAACTATGAATAGAACTAGAAAGAATCACATCCATCCTTCTGGAGGGGAAGGTGGGGTTATTCTAGCTGCGATCATCTCCCCAAAAGATAAAAATAAAATCACCAATTAGGAACATAAACAAGAGTATTATTTATCTCTTACTATTGACCTGCACTCTCCTAAACGCTGGTAGAGCTTGAGGAGCCCAGAGTGAAAAAGGAGTATTTGAATGCACTGAGTTCATAAATGGCCTCTTCTACTGAAGAGTTTAACGTCTAACTCAAAATTGTTGTATTTTAAGCATGTTAGAAAGTACTTAATTTTGGGCATTCTTTGTCATTTTTAAAGTTATTCCTATAATGTCTACATAAGCTCTGATTCTGCAGTTTTCTAAAATGGTACCAAAATACTGTGTGTGTAGTATACTGTGTTGTTTTTCATATAAATACATTAATAAATTACCAAAGAGTAGGGGCCATTGTGAAGTCATGTGTTTTAGTTGGGTGTGTGAAATATAGTAACTAGAACCATGTGCATGTTGTAAGTGGACTTATCCAATTTACACTTATCAGTCCAAAAGTAATACCCCCAAATAAAACAGTAGCAATACTAGCAATACACTTCTAACAACCAAGCAGAAGCCCATGGTCAGCCATTCCTTGGATTGTTCCTTCATCCAGAATTGTCCCTCTTTTGAAATCTTCAAGGTCAAACCAATAATCAAATTATCTCCTGCTTGTCTAACTTCACCACCCTTACTCCCAGTGCCGCCCTCTGGTTCCTCAGGGGTGCTGCTGATTTCCCATGACCTCCCTTTTCTTCTGGATTCCTGTCAGGATTGCATGGCCCATAGCTTTAACATCTCACGCCAGCCTCCTTCCACGCTCTCCTGTCCTTCTCCCACACCTGTCCTGCTCATCCTCAATCCTGGATCAGTTTTCTCTGCATCTGAGTTGGCAGAGAAAACTTTCATAACTGTGTTAATGGGAGCATTGCAAACTCCTATATTTTTTTAACCTAGCTAATCTATTTCTTGCTTCTCTTACTCATTTCCAACTCAATGCCAAAAATTTTGAGTCTCTTTCAGCCTTCTTTTTAATCCTTAAAAACTTATATCCAAGGGACGACCTTTCTTCCTCTTTAAAACAAAAATAAAAGCCATCAGTAAAACAAAAATAAAAGCCATCAATTTCTTCTTACCGCAACTTACCGATATGTGTAGGCCATTCTCTCATTCTTTAAGCCCTGGCACAGTGTGATAACAGCCACTTCTTTGTATGGCCGCCCTGGGTCATTCTCTCAATGCTGGTAGTCAGGGCTCTGTTTTCTGAGCTCCAGTCACATTAGAATAAATACAATCACTATCAAAATTATAGATCTTTAGGAATAGATTTTTAAATTCCCTGTTCTCTACTAAATATACCTTAATTTTTGGTGCACGAAATATATACTGTAATACTTATCATGTTATAATTTTTATGGTTTACCTTTTTATTTTTTTAAAATTTTTATTTATTTATTTTAATTTTTAAATTTATGGTTTACCTTTTTAAAATAGATAATAGATTCATATTGTACAAAATTCAAAAGATATAAAGAGAAGTCAGTGAATATTCTTCCAGTCCTGGGCCTAGCTACTCAGCTTCTTGTGTATTCCCTGAAGATATTCTTAGACACAATAAGCAATAAGTATATTCTCCTCCACCCACACTTTTATATACACAGATACTATCATATTATATACACTCTTATACGCCCATCACTTAACAATGAGTACCAGAAATTATTCCAAATCAGTATATAAAATATCACCTCACTCAGTTTTATAGATACATAGTTTGGTAGCGTAAAGATCTTCACCAATTCTTTGTCACGAGATGGAGTCTGTTTCTCTCCCCTTCTATGTAGACTGACCTCGTAACTTATTTAGTCAATAGAGTGAAACAGAACTGGTGCTGCGTAGCTTCCAAAGCTGACCCTCCCTGGGAACACTCCCTCTTGGAAGCTAGCCATCTTGCTGGAAGAAGCCCAAGCCACGAGGAGGGGCCACAGGGAGGAGAGCTAATGCTAATACACTCTGGTCAACAATCCCAGCTGATCGTCTATCCGACAGCCAGCACCAACTGCCAGCCTGTGACAGAACAGTCTTGGACAATACAGCCTAGTTGAGTCTCCAGATCAGCAGACATCATCAAACAGAACAGAGCTTTCAAGCTAAGCCCAGTCCCATGCAGAATTTTGAGAGAAAAAATCAATAGTTGTTATTGTTTTAAGGCATTATATTTTGGGGTGGTTTGTGAATAACAATAAATAACCAAAAAACACACAGTATTTGTCCCAGCCGGGTGACTCGGTTACTCAGTTGGCTGGAGCGTTGTTCCACACACCAAAAAGGTTGTGGGTCCGATTCCTAATCAGGGGGAGTACTGGAAGCAACTAATCAAAGTTTCTCTCTTTCTCTCTGTCTCTCTGCCTCCTTCTCTCTAAAATCAATAAAAACATATCCTCGGGTGGGGATTAAAAAACAAACAAACATAGTATTCCATCATATGGATATACCCTGATTTATTTAACCCAACCTCTATTGATGGACATTCAGGTTTCTACTCTTGCTACCCTTTTGCTGGTACAAACAGTGAATACTGCAATTAATAATAATGTATATATGTCATTTCACATGTGTGAGTATATCTGTGGGATGAATCCCCAAAAGTAAAATTTCTGGCTACAAGAGAATATGCACTTATAGTTTTGATACTAGTATAAGATTGTTATCTCAGAGATTTCACTAACTTAGACTTCTACCAATAATATATGAAAGTCACTACTCTCCCACACCCTCACTACACACTGTGTGTTATCAGATTTTTTTTCATTTTTGCTAATCTAATAGGTAGAAAATAGTATAATTTCAATTTGTAGTTCTATTTCCTATAAATGAAGCTGAACATATTTTAATATATTTGAGAGCCGTTTATATTTTCTCCTAAGTTAGCAATCCATGTCCATTGCTGAGTCTCCACTGGGATGTGGATTTTTAAAAATTAATTTATAAAAACTCTTCAGGAAATTTAACCCTTTATTTACAATATGTTAGAAATATTTTTTCCCAGCTTGTGATTTTTCTTTTGACTTTGCTTAGAGTATCTCTTGCTATGTATAACATTTTGCTTTTATGTGGTCAAATTATGCAGAGCAGGGTCTTTCCCTAGTTAGAAATTCTGCCCTGGATCCTTCTAGCACTTCTTTTTCATATTTTGATTTTGTTCTTAGCATTTAAATTTTCTCGAAGATATAAATCCACTCTCCCCCCGTCCCCCAGCTTTTGTTGTATTTCATAATGCATATACAAGTCTTGCTTGTAGCTCTTGTACTCCTCAAGGGCAGGAAATCTGTCTCTTTTAATGGCTGTATCCTGAAAACTTAGCACAATAGCTCATATATAAAAAACTCTCAATAAGTATTGATAACCCTATGAAAAAAACCTCAGCCCAGCACTGAGTTCCACAGATAAAACAGTTTTCTGACATCATCCGGGAGGAATTTGTTGAGAAAAAACAAGGAAGCTACATTTGAACAAGTATGTTGGAAACACTAGGACTTAAGGCTCAGCGATATAGGAATAATTTTGCGTCTCTATTTCTCCAGAGCTGTCTCTGGCAGCTCTTTCTTCTGATGGTAATTAATTAACTTAATACCTCAGAAAAGTCTTATCAGCCTGCACACACAGACCTCTATTTGAGGTCTGGCATGTTGGTGGGTGGGTTGGTACTTTAACCTAAAGTTTACCACAAGAATTAATTTTAATTGCTTTTCACCTTGGCTACAGGATCTCCCCTTCTCAGTAGTGGTGTAACTTTGTACAGAAACTGAAAAAAAGAAGAGAGAAAAATCAACTCTGATATGACCTCTTAAAAAACAAATGTGATATACATTTTAAACATTCTATAAGCAAATACATGATATTCAAAACAAAGGAAATGTGTTTCTTTCATTGACTGTTTTTGGTGTTGCCTCTGTTCTCCCGAGGAATGTTACTGCCTTAAATTCTTCCTCAGTAGACCCTTTCTGCTCCTATAAATCACCCTCAGATTTACCTAATGATTAAAACTCTTTCCCACCTGATAGCCCCTCCAACTCTAATATTCCAGTGACTAACATTTTTAATGGTTCTTTGTCATCTCTGATATGGAAATATATGCATGAAACATGTGTGCACTCAAAAAGAGCCCCTTTTCCTTCTCTTCACTCCTGCATGCTTTAGTCAGATGAGGAAATGTTTTAGAAATGAAGGTACAGCCCTGGCCGGTTTGGCTCAGTGGTTAGAGCGTCGGCTGCGGCCCGTAGGGTCCTGGGTTCCGTTCTGGCCGAGGGCACAAACCTCGGTTGCAGGCTCGATCCCTGGCCCGGGACCGCGTGCGGGAGGCAACCGATCCATGAGTCTCTGTCTCTCTCACATTGATGTTTCTCTCTCTCTCCCTCCCCCTTCCACTCTCTCTGAAAAGCAATGGAAAGATACCGTCTGGTGAGGATTAAAAAAAAAAAAAGAAGGTAGAGTGAGAAAGGAGAGACCACTGATACTACTTGAGATGAGCTCTGGCTGAGGAGCTCAGGATGGCCTGAGGCCGGCAGTCTTTCTCCCCAAGGAGAGCCACTTCCCCCGAAAGTACCATTTAAGTAATACAAATAATAATTAACACTTCTGTTTAAATAAATGAGGTACATTTAGAAGCTATATACTAACAAGTTTTTTAAAACATTAAAATTGTGATTTTAAAAATTCCAAAATTCTTAGCAATACCTTATGCTTTCAATGTATCAGGAAGTATAAGAGTAAAGAAAAAAAGACATTGTTTGTACTATTGTGATCCAGCTCACGAGCTACAGAGCACCCCGAAGACTGGAAAAAAATGACCTTGTCAAGATAATTAATTTATTCTTCTAGTCAGCAATTAATATTTTTTAATATGACCTGACGAAGTCCATAGGCTCTTTATTTCATCAAGTGTCATCAAATCTATTCAAACGTAATCTTTTTTTAGATGATCTATTGCCTCATCCAATGCTTGCCAGTCTTTCACAAAGACTAAAATAAGTAGCTCTAGTTGGTAGTTAGCTTAGAAAGGAATATTTCATATGGACATTTAGAGTCGACTTTCTCAAAACTTCTTCATAAAAGCTGCCAATTAATCCTGGCCTAAGAGCCTCTGGGCTCTACAGCGAATATAATTATTTTTAAAAAGTGCCAGTTTCACTGACCCGTTCTCCATGATAGGAGTTTCGGTATTTTGCTAGGGAAATTAGTACTGCCTGTTGACCAACACCTTCTATTTAGTGCACTGCTTCATCAAGTGCCAACATGCACTTCTCCATGACTGGTGATTGCTGAGATGCCTCATGCTCATAAATTTCCAGACATTTTTCTTACATGGAGTAAGGTGTTATGTAGATACATTTTGATGACATTTAAATATAATTATACAGCATTAATTAGAGGGTAAGAAAAAAAATTGCAATGCCTCCCATTTCTTTGAAATTATGTAAACAGAAGGCTTCCGGGCATGACACCTCAACTAACATTTAGGGATGTGCTAACACTTAAATATGTAAATCCATTTCATTTGAGTAAAGTAACTAAATGTTGAGTTCTATTTATCTTTTAGCACATTCCCAAGTAGCATCTTAATAAAATTTAAACTAATTGCATTTACTGAATTCTGTAATTTTAAAAGACAATCTGTCAGTCAATTTGAGCATCACTTATATTGCTTAGATAAAATAAGTTTAAATCTATAAATGTATAATGATACTAAACAAACAAATTTCATCATTGGTTACCTTTGAAGAATATTAGGGAACCAACTTATTCTTAAAATTAGTAAATAAAAAAATCAAACACTTATTTTGCCTTTTCATTGTGACATGTAGTTCAGGACAACCAAATGGTTGACGAAAGTTCTCTTCATTGAAGTAACTGAACAAATAAATGAAAAAGGGAATGAACAATTAACATAACACCATTTGGCAACCCTAAATTAATTAATGCATTTAAGTAAAGATCAATGGTTTCAAACATCACAAAAAGAGAAACAACCAGACATTATGTACCTCCTGACAGAATTATACACCATCATCTATACTGTCCTTTGAACATGAATCAGATCAAGCATCTAGATCTAATGATCAATTTACAGAAAATACAAGAAATACAGAAAAGACAGAGGACTATATTGAATGAGAGCATTAGGTGCAATTGGCAAAATTCATACTGTGGAAAATATAGAACAACTGTTTCTTGCACAAATAAATTGCAAGGAAAAGATAAAAACATAAATTCAGACATAACATTAAATAGTATTTTTAGATAATAGTCTTACTATTTGTGTTCCAGAGATCTTTCCTATCAATTCATTAATCAAGAATGGCTCAGCAGTTGAGTATCGATCTATGATCCAGGAGATCTAGGTTTGATTCCTGGTCAGGGCACATGCCGGGGTTTCAAGCTACACCCCCAGTAGGGGGCACACAGGAGGCAGTCGATCAATGACTCTCTCATCACTGATGTGTTTTTCTGTCTCTCTCCTCCCCTTCTCTCTGAAATCAATAAAGACATTTAAAAAATTAAGTTATAATTTACCTTTCTAATTTTTAAGCTATGTTTCTCTTTTCTAGGGTAATAATAACAATAAAATTCTCAAGCTAGAAAGCAGTCTGTTTTTCCATTGAGAGAAAAGGCAAGTAAATTCTCTACATGCTCAGGTAAGGACAACTTTCCCATTCTTACCCCGAATCCTGGAATAGTTTTCAAGGGCAGCCATAATAAAGTACTACATTCCCGGTGGCTTAAACAACAGAATTTTCTCACAGTTCTGGAGGCCAGAAGTCCAAAATCAAGGTGCCGACAAGTTTGGTGTCTTCTGAGGCCTCTCCCCTAAGGCTCGCAGGTGGCCACCTTCTGGCTGTGTCCTCACATGGTGTTTTCTCTATGTGTGTGTGTGCCCCTGGTGTCTCTGTGTGTCCATTTTTTTTTTTCTTATAAGGACACCTATCAGATTGGATTAGTGCCCACTCTAACAGCCTTATTTTTAACTTAATCACCTTTTCAAAGGCCTTATCTCCCAATGCAGTCACAGTCTAGGGTACCGGGTGAGGGTTAAGGCTTCAACGTGGACTTCGTGGGGACTCAATTTTCAGCCCATAACAAGTCCATTCAGAATCTCACTATTATTTATTTGTAACATCAATTCTTAAAAGGTTTGAAATTTTAAAAGTCAACATTGGCTCAAAAGTTAAACCCTTGAAGCTCATGGAATTAATTACACAAACTACACTTTGCAAACAGTGTCTATCCTAACATTTCTACTTGCTCCTCGAATCAGTCTCTAATTCTCCACCCGTGCTCTCCAATATAGGAGCCAGGTGTGACCAATGCGCACATGAAATGTGACTGGTCCAAATTGAGATGTAAGTATAAAATACACTGGATTTCAGAAACTTGGTAAGAAAAAAAGTAGTAGGATATCTCAATAATATTCATATTGATTTCACATTTAAGTATTTTGGATACATAGATTATTAATTTTATTCTTTTTAAAAAGTGTACTAAAAGTTTTAAAATCACATGGCTTGCATTATATTTTTATTGGATGGAAAGTTCCAAATTTCATCTATGTCATCAAAGGCTTGCTTTGAGGTCTTCCCTAGACTTCCAATTTATAAAATTCCTTTCCTATTCTCACCCCCATTAATCACCTAGGTACAGAATTCTAGCACTACATCCAGTCCTTAATTCACGTCAAATCTAAGGAACACTTGCCCACTTGTTAGGAAGACAATCTTTGAGATTTGTTATATTTACTGAAATCCTAAGTGATAAATAGTCCTGTTGCCTTTCACCTTCCCCCAAATATGAGAGTTGTAATAACAGCAACTGAGTCTTTTTTCATTGGCTAGTACTAAAAAGGCTTATGCCCTAATTTTATCAACACTAGAAGTGTGATTATGAGGATTTCTAGAATTTTGCAATAATGGTTTCATATACTTGTAGCTGCTAAATCGTATGAAGGCAGATATTTTTGTCTTAAAGTTCATCTTGAGAATTGGACAGTATTTCAGGATCAGAAGTTCAGTTAACATAAAATATGGTTAATATTCACGCCTTTTAAAAATATTTTACATTTTTAAAATAGCATTGCTGGGTGTAATTTAAAGGAGTGCTTGAACTTCAATCCCCAGCAGGGACTGGAACATTTAGATTGAAAGCCTTTTAAAATCCCTGTTAGCTACTCCCTGCTTTAAGCACTTTCATACAGCTAGGAAGTGGAGAGAAAGTGTTCAATTTGCAGAGTGAATAATGAAAAGATAAGAGCTAACAGCCCAGTTACTTAACCACTTTTAATTTTCAAGGCTAACTTGGGCTATCTACGTTAACTGCATCCCATTCCCACTGAAAATATATGAATACAAAAAGCACCCTTCTTCCCAAATCCCTAACCTTAATTGAAAATCTTGACTATGTCTATATTCATGAGGGGAAAATGTAAACAAATTGTATTCTCAAATATATTAAGCTCCATCATTAAAAATATTTTTGAGTATGTAACTCAGCTTCAGTGGATATTTCATATGCAGAGTATGCCAAGCATACCTTCTAAAATTCCTTAACTGAATAAGTTATACTTACCATCAACATTTAAAATTTAAATTTTTTTTCTCTAAAACTTGCATTTTAAAATTAAATTTATAAAAAATCCTATTTTTGCAAGCTTTATTATAGCAATTGGTAAAACTTTATTTTACAAGCAATAGGAATTGGATCAAATGATTATTATAATCCAAAGGAAGTATTTTATAACCATAGCAAATGTCATTATACATACTGCCAATACAGATTTAATAGACAATACTGAACTGTACAAGAGTTATTTATTTTTCCTTAATCTCAAAGCTATTTTTAGTAATACAAAAAAGCCATATTAACATTTTTCCATTAGAAAACAATGTGATGTACAAAACTTTGGATGAAAAGATATATGTCAAATCTCATTTAATCACTTGGTGGAAAACCCACCACTCCATCAATACCACCCAAAGTGTTTTAGGCAATGATTAAAATAAAAATAATGCATCTTAATAAATTCCAGCTGTTAAAAGAACAAACCTAGCAATATAGTTGGCTACACAGTATTTTTGACTACTCAGGAGTTATACTTTTAAAAATCCTTTTTCTGAATCCTACCACATACCAGGCACTGTACTTGGCCAAGCAGGTATTTAAGAAAAAGTTAGTAAGGTGGGAAAGACCTGATACAGCAGTCCTTTGGTTACCAGATTTGACTTTCAACTTTCATGATCCTCCAAAATCTAGAAACCCCAGCTGAAAGTACACTCTTCCAAACATTGTGATTTTATTAATGGGGAAGGTGTTTGATAAGGAGGGGTCATGAACTATTATTTGAACCATTATTCCAATTAAAAGTGCATTTCAAAAACTAATTTGTTATAATGAATTTAAGATTTGGCATTCAGTTGTTACAAATGTGGTTCACCGACTTCCTGTGAACCCTACAAGGCACACTGCTCAAAAACAGTCAAGCAGGTGTGCATAAACAACTTTTCTTTGTATTTAAGAATGGTAATCAGTATACATCTTTATATTAAAATTCAACTGAGTTTAGGGTAAAGAAATCCAGTTATAAGGTGGTAAAGAGCAAAAGAGGTAAACTAGTAAGGATTATTACTATATAAGGAAGTATTATTCTCTCTCTTTTCCTTTGAGTAACAAGATGCTAATGCACTACTACTTTCATTAAAAAAATTGCTTACAATTATTGAATTGAGACAAGTACTAAAGGCCCATAAATTGACAATGTCGTCCATTCATCACCATTACTTCTTTACATCAGCCTGTTTTCCTAAGGTATAACAGAATCAGCCAAGCATTAAGCAATTACAATGGCAGGTAATACAGCATCAATTTTTGAAACACATTTGGCCCCTTTTCATGACCCATCTGCAGTTTGAATGAAATAGACTCAGTCATTATCAATTTAAGTTTCTGGATCTGCATGACAAAAAAATTTAGTTTTATGAAATTTTCACAGACATTTAAACTGTCTTCGGTCCCACCACTTTTGTATTAAATGACTTATTCTCACATGCTATATAACTACAATAAAAATAATTGTTCGATTTTTAAATGAAAACTAAATGCAGATAAATGCTAACAGGTTTGACACGGAATGTTATAAAATCTTCCTGTATGTAATCTGACACTGCTGATTATTAATTTCAGAGTTTGAAAACTTCAGATTAAAAACCACAAGATAATTTACTGTTTGATGGCATGCAAGATCTTTCTCAAAATTATCCTAAGACCTAGAAATCTCAGTATTTTATCAGAACATAAAGAAACACAACAAATTTGTACATTTTATTCACATTTATTTTTCGCTTTTAGTGTGCTCACAGAAAATTAGAACACCTTAAGCCGGAGTTTAATAGCAATTTTTGTAAGCAAAGTTACATTCCATCTCTAAGTCAAATTGGTCAAAGCTTCTCCAGTATTTACAAAACATGATAGACAAGATGCTACACAAAACCATTGCATCTGAAGATTTTTTTCCTTTATTCTCAAAGACGACTGGAAAAGAAAGCATTGTCTGCTGTAATCAAAAACATACCACAGTATAAACAGTAACCATTCCACTTATCACAGCTTGGTTGAGTTTAAAATTTGTGTTCAAAAGGTCCAAGATGACTGCAGTTTTACAAAAATGGGCAGGGTGGAAAGTTGCAAACTTCATGTGCTTCTGGATATCAAGATTTGTTTTTATACAATAGTCACAGTTAAAAACACCCTGCTGGTAATACATAATTACACTTTATTAAGGTCATAAACCAGCAATAAACAATAAGCCTATACAACTTGTAGTTCTACTTAATCACTGACTGGTACAGCTAACATGAGATAAGTGAAAAGTTCCTATGGTTTAAATGAACTCCTAAGACTATAATCTTTTTAAAAATCTGGGTATTGATGTTTTCTTTCCTTCTTAGTCAAGACTTGTAGTGTTGTAAACCTGCCTCACAAAATACATCCTAATAACTTTTCTTAAAAAAAAAAAAAAAAAAAAGACTAAGCCTTTACACCATCATCTGCAGTGGCACAGTATCTTGGCAATGCTATGCACCACTAACCTTCCCCACGGTGGCCCCTATCGCTTCATCGGATATCTATCCCTTTTCGACCCACCCATCTCCTTCATATATGGGCATGTCCATAGATTGACAAAGAAAGTTTACATTTTTGAATAAAGATGCAAAGTATGCAAAAAACATTAATACTGATGCAAAAAATAAAAATAAAAGAGAAACGAGGCAGAGGAAGGTGTTTAAGCTCTCCTCGACCTGTTGGAATGGTGGTAACAGAATGATCTGAGATGGGATCTGTGGGGAGGGGGAAAAACAAAATTTGCTGCTTAAAAAAAAAAAGGAAAATAAAAAAAAAGACATCTTTTAAAATCAATCCCTGGTTGTAGACAAGTTCTCCAAAACCAGTACCTGGCACCACTCCAACAAACAAACGGGGGGAGAAAAGTTCTTCGATTATCTCAAAACCTCTGGCCCTTTACTCTGCCGCCTCCGCCTGGGGGGCTTCCGGACTGCACTCGGGCTGGGCCTCCTGGGAGGGGGCCGCGCAGGCCGACGAGGCCGAGGCCGCCGCCTCCTCCGCGGGCGCCGCCTCCCGCTCCGGGGACGCGCCGGGCCCCGCGGCCGAGGGCGCCTCGCAGGCGGCGGCGCTGGCCCCGGCCGCCGCCTCCGCCTTCTCCTCGGCCTTGCCGGGCTCCTCCGCAGCCTTGGCTTCCTCGCCCGCGGGCGGCTTCTCAGGCGCGACGGCGGCCTCCTCGGCCTTGGCCTCGGGCGGGTCGCCGCCCGCCGCCCCCTCCTCGCCCGCCGCGGCCTCCTCGCCCGGCGCCCCCGCGGGCTCCCCGGAGGCGGCGCCCGCCTCGGCCGCGGCCGCAGCGGCGCCCCCCGCGGCCTCGTCCTTGGCGCCCTCGGCGGCCGCGCCCTCGGCCTCGCCGCCCTCTCCCGCCTCCTTCTTGTTCTTCTTGAAGGAGAAGCCGCTCAGCTTGAAAGACTTCTTGAAGGAAAAGCGCTTCTTTTTTTTTTTCGGGGTCTCGTTGCTGGGCGAGGGCGCGGCCCCGTCCTCGGCCTTGGGCGAAGACGTCGAGGAGGCGGCGGACGCGGCCTCCCCCTCGGCGGCCGTGGGCGAGCCGGGCTCGGCGGCCTCGCCCTCCGCCGGGGCCTCCTTCTCCGCGGCGCCCGCCCCGGCCCCGGCCTCAGCGGCGGCGGCCGGCTCCTCCCTCTCGGCCGCGGCGGGCGACGCCGCCCCGCTCCCGGGGGCCGCGGGCTCCTCCTTGTCGGCGGCCGGGGCGCTGCCGTTGGCCTGCAGCTCCTCCTTGGCGCCCGGCTCGGCGGCCGCGGGAGAGGCGTCGCCGTTGACCTTCACGTGGCCGTTTTCCTGCGGGGCATAAAAAGCGGGAGCGTCACTGAAGCGGCCGGCGCCGCCGATCCCGCCCCCGCCCCGGGCGGCGAAGGACCAGCTTCCCCGAGGGGCCCGACTGGCTCTGGAGCCACATCCCCCCCCGGCACGGGGAGGCGGGATTAGATGCCGAGACAAGACCTGGAGGGAGAAACGGGCGCAGTGCCATTCGGGCGCTCTGAAGGCACAGCAGTCGCCTCGGCTACCGAGCAAGTGCCTGCGGATCTGCAAGGGCAGAGCCCAAAGCGTGCAAGGCCGGGGTAACCCACTCCGGCCCCGGGCTCGCGGGCCTTGGCAGCAAGGAGCCACGTAACACATGATACACCAAACGCCCTCTGGAGGAAGGCGCAGAACCAGAGGCGGTGGTCTGCGTCTAGGTTACACATCCCCTTTCTCCCGAAACCCCAAAGGGCTCTGGAAACACCCGAGAACTCCCGGGGGGCCAGCGCTCCGGCCAAGAGCGCCCGGGCTGCGCGCGCAAAAGCCTTAAGCGCGCCTCGGGCCTGCGGCCGGCAGGGGGCGCTGCGCCTCCGCCGCACGGGGTTGGGCGCCGGCGGCGAGCCCGGAGGGGCGGGGCCGCGGGGCCACCCGGCCCTGCCCAGCCTGGCCCTGCCCGCCGGCCGAGGCGCCCCCGAGCCCGGATCGCGCAGCCGAGAGTCCGCAAACAAAGCTCAGGTGCCTTGCTGGAATCTTGGTCCGAATGAAACCAACCGGGCAGGGGGAAAACCCATTATTTCTAAGGTCTCCCTTCCGCTTCCACGCCCACCTTCGCCAGGGATTCTGCGAAGCCGGGGCGCGGCTCATTTTGCATTTTTAACGGGTTCAAATCCTCTTGGCAGAGCTTGCCTTCCTCAATAGGTTAGAGCAGGCGAAGCAACACGGCCTCTGCTCTAGGAAAAGAGGCGTGGTGGGTGCCCAGTGTTTGCGAAGCAGCCACCCACGGCCGACCTCTCGCGCCCACCCGACCGTGGCCATCCGCCTGGGTCTGGCCGGCTCCAGGGCGGCCCCCGCCGCGGCGGCGGAGCCACGCACACGAACAATCCCGACCGAACACGCTAATTGCCTTTTCTTGACTACCTGGACAGATTCAAGGACCCACAGAGACTTTCCATCTCAGGGACACCATTTAAAAACCAAAGGGGTGTGTAACTGCAGACAGGAATGAATAGAGACTTAGAACAGTGGGGAAGCCCCATCGAAAGCCGGTGAAACCCTCCTGCCCAGCTGCAGGCGGCCGCCTTTCCAAGAACCCGGGCACGCCGCCCCGGCGTACAATGAGATAGCGCGTCCCCGCCGCCATCCCGCGGCGCCCCCACCCCCACTTTCCCCACCCGCACGCACAATCACACCAGTTCAGAAATCGGGAAGGCGACCGGTCTCGGCAACAAATGCGAGAGCCACCCCAGCACCTCTGTGACCATCAGACACAAGTGCAACCTGGCTGGGGGCGGCGGGGGTTAGCACCCAGCTAGTCACGTTCTGCCAAGCTCGGAACACGCCATTTTAGACCATTTATCACTTCTTTCCTCCCGTCTACACAAGAATTCGCCAGGATTCCCCGGGAGCCACTCCTTTGGGGCAGGGGGGGAGACCTCTCCTATGAGAAATTGACAATTTAGGCTATCGCTTTCCATTCAACTTTCAGACTGGCATCGAGCCACGCTCCTCTCCGCCGAAGGCGCCTCGGGAGCGACTAGGAGAAAGGGGGAAGCTTCGGGACTAGAGAAAGACATCAAAGAAATAACCGGTATCACAGGTAGAATTTACCTGCCCATTCGCTTTGGAAGGCGACGAGGCCACAGCCGCCTCCCCGGGCCTCTCCGCGGCGGCTTCTCCCTTCGCGGCGGTCTTGGAGAACTGGGCACCCATGCTGGCTTCTTCAACAAAGAAACAGATCCAAGGGGGGAACAAAGAGCCTCGGGCTGGTGTAACGACGGGGCGAGCGGCAGCGGCGGCGGCAGCGGCGGCGGCGGCGGCAGCACACACACCGGAGGGAGGGGGGAGTGGGGGTGGTGGAGAGGACAGAACAGAACCGATTAAATACACTCCGGATAAAAAAATTTTAGTCGAAGAGATGAAAAAGCAGCAGCGCAGGAGGGAGGGGAAAGGGTGGAAAAGTCGAGCACAAAAAAAGGAGCCCAAGTGTAGTTTTTTAAAAAAATAAGTAATAAAAAAATCCCAGATTTGTAGCCGCACTGTAGACAAGAGGAAAATGGAGAAATCTCCCTGGTTGCTAATAAGATGCGGGGTCCAACGCCCAAGTGCACAGATGAATGGGCTCGCGGGCGCTGACGCGGCCCCCGCCGGCGCCGGCCAATCCGCTCGCCGCACACAAAGCAGGGGGCGGGGCCTGCGCGCCCGGCGAACAATGGAGCCGCGCTTTGCAAACGGTTTGAAAATCAGTCTTAGACCAAAAATTAATGTCCTCCAAATAAATACATCAGTTAAAAATACATGGCTCTCCCCTACCTCTGCTAAAAATAATAGCGCATCCCTCGATTGGCTGGCTTTGTTTGTAATTAATTAACGCGGGAGGGGGTACTTGTGGCTGGGGGCGGAGAAAGCCTTAACTTGACTCGCTCAGACTCTCGTCGGTCTATATCCGCGTCCGTCTCCCTGCACTCGCTCCCCTCCCCCACCTTACCCATGTGTTTATGTGTATGTGCGAGAGAGAGAGAGTGTGTGTGTGTGCGTGTTAAAGACAATGGCTGGGATTTGTGTGCATGTTTTCTTTCTCTGCGGTCCATATTGGTTTCACAGATACTGAACAGGGTTTGTTTTTTTAACGGTTGCAAATGTTCAGTCGCCCCAAATTGAAAGGTATTTAAACCGCGAAGATCGAATTTCATCAAAAGAGATCTCGAGTTAGAATTAGGTCTGTAGGCCAGATGTGGAAAACGCAAAAGCGGCAAGCCGCCGAAGCCACGCTCCCTTCCCTATCCCACAGTGGCATGGAATAAAATATTTCGAGACTGGCCTGCGGCGCTCATCAGATGCCCCTCTCTGGCAATTCTCGATTAGTGATTCCCACCCCCACCCCTACGCGCACACAATATAAAGTGAGGGCCGTTTACAAAAGACGGCTCACATTTTTGTCACTGTATGAAATGACAGTTTTCCTCTACGGTGAAAGGAGACAGTCTCGAGTGTACGAATCCATATTCACAGTTGGGATACAATCCGCGTCGATGTGAATCGTTTTCAGCCTGCTGCCAGGATCTGATGGACTCTGTTTCTGAACGTGTGCGAATGCGCATGCAAGCGAGTGGGCTCCGGGAAGGGAGGGAGGCAGGGGCGATGGAATTCTAAACCGGATCGACAGTGCTAAGGAAAAACTGTATGTTGAGACACAGCAAGAAGACCCCTGGACGTCCCAAGAGTACCTTGAGTCAGAGAAAAAGCTTCGACAAGGGAACACAGGATACTTCCATTTGCACCTCTTGCCACCGAAGTACCAGATGCTGTTTGTGTGTGAAAGACAAGGCACGGATTTAAAGAATGGGGCGGGGGTGGGGCAAAAATCAAGGCTATAGCCTATTAAGTATTCTCCTACCACCTACATTTTTGCTTCCAAAGTTTTCACTCGTGTCCAAATCAAGACCACCTTTTCTCGTGTACATTTAGTGATCCTGAAATGGACAATCTTTCACTGATGGAGGTGAGAAGCAGTGGCGGGAATGGTTCATTTCTCCCGGTGCTTGCTGAATGCTCAGTTTTATTTTCTGCTCATTGTAGGGAAATGGGTCACGCTCTGAGTGAAAAAGATGGTTGGTTCAAGCCACTAACTCTTTGTTAAAGTATTACTTTGAAAACCAGCAAACTGCATGGTTACATGACGCTTCCTCTTCTCATTGTCCACTTCCTGCAGAAGCATCATTCAATCACGAAGGCAAATTCCCCAGAGCTGATGGGAAGATGTGTCCATCGAAGTGCATGTTGCCAAATGTGTTACCACCTGGCACAAGACCCCAGCCGCCGCGATGGGCGCGAGTCCCCTGCATCAACGGAGTTCCAACTTGAAAAGCAAACTGGGGTGATCTAAAGCCACCATCCAGGCAATTCTGAAAAGCTCATTTAAGGCTGTTGGCTTCCCCCCACCCCCAACGTGAATCACGCCCCTTCTTCTGCATTCCCCTCCCGGTGTAGCTTGGGGTGATTGCTAGCTAGCTTTCGAATTTTCTCGCAGACGCGTCCTTAGCCCTCCATTTGGGGGCCACTTTTATTGCTCCTTTGTTACCAGGCTGCGGTGCAGCTTTCCCCCCTTTTCTTTCTCGAATGCCTATTTGCCTGGTATCGGCTTGTCTCCTTGGCAACGGCCGGGGAGGGTTCGGAGCCCCGGGCGGGGTGAGGGGGAAGGGGCGGAGCAGGGGTGGGGGGAGCAGGGAGGTGTTGGAGGGGAAAGGGGTGCCAAGGAGAGAGGAGGAGACAGACAGAGGAACAGATGGCTGCGCGAGGGGGCGGGGCCCAGGCCCGGCGTCGGGGGGCGGAGGGGCGGGGACCCCCGGCGTCGGGGTCTCGAAAGAACCAATCAATTCCCACGGCAGCTCCGGGGCTGGAAAACAAATGTAAACAGCCAGGTTCGCGCCCCGCCGGCGGTCCCTGGGACGCGGCGGAGGAGCTGGTTTCCATTCCCCGCGGAAGCGCGTTTCCAGCGCAGGGCGCGGCGCGGCGCGGTCCCGGGCGGGCGGAGCGCAGGCGGGCGGGCGCGCGGCGCGGCGGGGGCGCTGTTCGCGGAGCTCCTCTCCCCGCCTTCTTCCCGCGTGGGCCGGGAAGGGCAGCCCCGGCTGCGGGAGAGGGTGCGGAGGAGGCTGGGGGAGGGGGAGGAGGCCGGGAAGTGGGGAGACGTCCTCCTACCCCGAAACTGCATATGGCAGCGAAGCACCGCCAGCAAGACTGGAGCCCCAGGAGGTTGTACGGTGTGAACGTGTAGTTTCTCAGCAGTTTGGTATTCTCAGAGTCAGAGCTAGAGGTTCAAATAAAGTGTTAATTATAGAAATGTGATTATTTATATAAAAAGACTAACGAACCCGAGAGGTCACAGTGAAAATGTAAAAGTGTAACCAACCCACCAGGAACAAACAGGCAGGCAGCTAGTCTTTATTTGTACCATGCGATAGGATATTTAAGATGATAAACTAGATATGGTTTATTCTAGAAAAAGAATAATTTATTTAGGACACCTCAAAGTTATTTTTTCTTTAAAATGTTAGCACTGGGAGGAGTTTTTAAGGATCTTGCCACAAATTCTCGAGGGCCTACTGTGTGCCAGACATACTGATCTAGGCCTTGTTTTCACACAGTGGACAAGACAGATGCAGTTTCTGGCCTCATGGAGCTTACGTTTTGTAGAACTAAAGTGAACTGGATCTCCTAGTTTCATCCCCTCACTTACCTGGTGAAGAAATAGGCCCACGGAAGTTGCTGAATTTTGTCAGATGATAGAACCAGGAATGCAGCTCACCCCCTTGATGAGTCCAAGTCCCCAGCTTTTTCCACTACTGCATGGCACTGTTTAGCTTACCAGTGCTGTCCTGTGCCCTCACTTCACTGGATAGGTTGGTCTTTTATTCCTAAATTATTCAGCTCCTGCTAAGTACCAGAAAGGGGGCTAGACATCAGCGGACACCAAGGAAGAGCATGGACATGGTATTCCCTTTCATGCAGCTTCCACTTTGTATTATCTTTTAAAATGTATTAGAATGTGAAGAAAGAGAACAAAGGTATTAACTGTGTGCTTAAAAAAGAACAATTAAACAGCCCGGCTGGTGTGGCTCTGTTGGTTGAGCATTGTCCCATGTACCAGGAGATCACTGGTTTGATTCTCTCTCCCTTCCTCTCTCAGAAGTTAATACAAATATATTTAAACAACAACAACAAAAACACACAATTAAAAAAATTAAAAAGACAAGTGCCACTTTCTAGATTCCAAATTAAATATACTTTTTTTATCTGAAAGCTTGCATTCAGCAGCATCCATTCATAAACAAAATATGAGGTCCCAATGTGCTTACAGTGTTGTGCTCCACTTTTCATCTTAGATTTTATATTAACTGAACTTTAGTTCCATAAAAATGGATTTGTTTGGAATATAGTGTGGCGCAAAACAGACAAAGCCCCTCATTCATTCAACAGATATTTATTGAATTCTTATCATGTGCTAGGCATTGGAACACATCAGTGAACAAAAGAGACAAGAAATCTTTATAGAGCTTACATTGTAGTGTGGGGAGAAAAACAAAAATTAATAAATATCAGTAAGCAAATTGTATAGAATATTAGAGGTCTGTAAGTAGTGTTGTGAGGAAGGTGAGAAACTAGAGCAAAGTTATGGAGCTGGGAGTGCAGGATTGAAATTCTATATAGGAGATCAGGAAAGGCTGCATTGAGAAGATAAACTTTCAGCAGACTTGAAGAGGTGAGGGAGTTCATAATGGTGTTTCTGACCGAGTAAGAGAGAGAAGTTAGAATTGAACAAAAAGATCACAAATAGATATGTAGTTGTAAATGGTCATATGGGCTCTGAAGAAAAACACAAGGTGCTATAAGATGGTCTAATTTAATTAAGAAGGTTGAAGAAGGCCTTTTTAAAGGAGTGATATTTAAGTGGAAACCTACTGGAATAGTAGGCATTAGTCAGGTAAAGAGGTGGAAAGTTGTGTTCAGATGGAGGAAATAGTGATACCCCTGAGTAGGTAATAGTTCAAATGGGTTTGCCAGAAAGGTCAAAAGATTAGTTTGGATATATTTTGAGGGGGCCTATAAAACATCCTACTGAAAAAGTGAAATGCTCAGACATCAGAGTCTGGAGCTCAAGGACTGGTTTGGAATGTAAATATAGAGTTGTGATCATTCCATATGTAAATATTTTCTGAAGCCAAGTCATAAAATATGTAAAACACAAGAGAGTGGTGAATCCCACCCTGAGTACCTTCTGTTTTAAGACACTAGGTAGTAATTTATTAATACAATATACTGAAACTTAAATTAGACTTTGCTTTAGTGTTCTTTACTAACTATCCAGTAGCACTCAGATAAAAAAGATTCTTTCATAGTTAGGAGACATCAGAGTCATTGATTACTCTGAAGACTCAAGGATAACACATCTAAGGTAGGAATGAAGTTTCTGTAGTGTTAGATCCCCACCAGATCCCCAGGTGATTACTATAAAACCACTGTAAATATGAGTGTGTGTTTAGTCACTGCTCTTCAGGCATAATAATTAGCAAGTGTTTTTATATTCGAAAAGATTACCAAAGGGTTGGACAAACTCTAGAATAGAGGAAGGTAAGCAAAAAGTAGAAAAAAAAAATATATATATATATATATCTTTATTGATTTCAGAGAGAGGAAAGGAAAGGGAGAGAGAGGTAGAAACATCATGATGAGAGAGTCATTGATCGGCTGTAGCCCGCAACCCAGGCATGTGCCCTGACTGGGAATCAAACCCCGATCGCCTGGATCCTAGGCCGATGCTCAACTGATGAGCCACACCTGGCCGGGAAAATTTTTTTTTTTTTTTAATTTATCTTTATTGTTGAGAGTATTACAGGTGTCCCATTTTTCCCCCCAAATTGACCCCCTCCACTTTGCTCCCACCCCCTCCCCAGGCCTTCACCCCATTATTACCTGTGTACATGGGTTATGCATATATGCATATAACTTATTTGGTTAATCTCTCCCCACCCTCCACCCCCCTTCCCTCTTTCCTCTGAAATATGATCGTCTGTTACCTGCATCACTGTCTCTGGATCTATTTAGTTTGTCAGATTCTTTTGTTCATTAGCTTCTTCTTAAAGAAGACCCTTCAGCATTTCCTGTAGTGTGCTGGTCTGGTGGTGATGAACTCCTTTAGCTTTTTCTTATCTGTGACGCTCTTTATCTGACCTTCAGTTCTAAATGATAGCTTTGCTGGGTAGAGCAATCTTGGTTATAGTTCCATGTTTTTCATCACTCTGAATATTTCTTGCCACTCCCTTCTGGCCTGCAAAGTTTCTGTTGAGAAATCAGCTGACAGTCATATGGGTGCTCCCTTGTAGGTAACTAACTGCTTTTCTCTTGCTGCTTTTAAGAGTCTCTCTTTGTCTTTAACTTTTGGCATTTTAATTATGATGTGTCTTGCTGTGGGCCTCTTTGGGTTCCTCTTGTTCACAACCGTCTGTGCTTCCTGGACTTGTAAGTGTATTTCTTTCCCCAGGTAGGGGAAGTTTTCTGTCATTATTTTTTCAAATAGGTTTTCAATTTCTTGGTCTCTTTCTTTCCCTTCTGGCACCCCAATAATATGAATGTTGGGCCTCTATAAGTTGTCCCAGAGGCTCCTTATACTATTTTCATATTTCTGGATTCTTTTTTCTTTTTGCTCTTCTGGTTGGGTGCTTTTTGTTTCTTCATGTTCCAAATCGCTGATTAGATTCTCAGTGTCCTCTACTCTACTATTGATTCCATGTAAATTATTCTTCATTTCAGTTCCTGTAGCTTTCATTTCAAATTGGTACTTTATTATGTTATCGATTTTCTCAGTTATTTCCCTAATTGTCTGCTTAAACATCCTTATAAACAAAATTCTGAACTCTGTGTCTGTTAGCTTGCTTGGATCTATTTCATTTAGTTCCTCTTCTAGAGATCTCTTCTGTTCTTTCCTTTGTGACATGTTCCTTTGCCTCCACATTTTGGCTGCTTCCAGGTGTTTGTTTCTATGTATTAGGTAGAGCTGCTGTGTCTCCTGGAATGTGTAGAGTGGCTTTGTGTAGTAGGTGTCCTGTAGGGTCCAGGGGCTCAGCCTCCCCAGTCACCTGAGCCGGGCCTTCTAGGTGCCCCCCTGTGTGGACTGTGTGCACTGCCCTGTTGTAGTTGAGCCTTGGTTGCTGTTGGCGTCACTGGGAGGAATTCACCCCCAGACCAATCAGCTGTGAGGACCAGCTGCAACTATAGCCAAAGAGCTGCTGTGCTGGAGACATACCCAGGATTTAACTCAGTGGAGCTTTGGTGTTCACCAAGTGCGCCCCTTGAGTGTCACTCGTGGATGTGGTGGGGTTGTAATCCAGCGTGGTTGAGTCTGACCACCAGGTGCACTGTCTCTGGGGCCTCCGGGGAGGTGCAAAGTCAGCCTGTGCCAGTGCCTTGCCCAGGGCCACCCAGCATGAGCTACACAGCAAACCGTAGTTGGCTGCTACTTGTGCTGGGCTTGGAGGTGTCCAGGAGAGACCAAGCGATGAGCCAATGCAGGCTGCCGCTAGTGCCAGGCCTGGGGCCGCTTATCAAGCCGCATGGGGCAGCTGCTGCTTGTTTGAGAGATTTTAGGAAAGTCCTAAGCATGAGGCTGGAGAGGCCACTTGCCCAGAGAAGCCCCTGGAAATGGCCTGGATGAGCTGCAGGTGGGGAGGGGCGGGGCCTCCGGGAATCACGGGGCGGGGCCAAAGGTGTGAGTCAGGTGCTGGCGACTCAAACATGGCGCCTGCCTGCGGGCTGTGTGCAGGGAGGACTCGCCACAGGAGCCATGGCCTCCGCCAGCCCGTCTGCCCGGGAGGAAGCCGCCCTCCGCCTCTCGCCCGGATCTCAGGCAGGTTAGTTCCCCCCGAGTGTCCCGGGTCCTTTCAGGCTGCTGCCCGGCGCTGGGCTCAGAGGGAGCGTCCGAGTGAGTCCGTGCCGGGCCCTTTAGAGGAGCTGCTGGGGCTCCCGCAGCCTCCGCGACCCTCAGCCACAGTCCCCGCTGGTTTCACAGCCCGGCGTTGTGGGGACATTTCTTCCCGGCCCTGGAGCCCTCAGCTGGGGGCCTGCTGTGGGGCTGGGACCCCTCACTCATCTGGGAATCCCCCACTGCTGAGATTCCCTCCCGGGTTTAACCCACGGCACTGGGTGTGGGCCCGAAGTGAGTCTCCGATTCATTCCCAATCCGCCCGCGTCTCCGCCCCTCCTCCCGGTATCGATGCTCCTTCAGCTCCCTGGTTGTGGGGCTTCTGTGCAGCCAGATCTCAGGAGGCTCTGAGTGCTGGTGGTTCTGTATTTTAGTTGTAATTTTGATGTGGTTGCGGGAGGAGGCGGTGCAGCTGTTACCTACACCCCATCTTGCTTCTGTGCTCGAAAAAAATTTTTTTAAGACAATCTTTTCTCCAGAAATTCTAAATCAAAGCTTATCCAGCCTGACCAGTGTGGCACAGTGTTTGAGCATCAACCTATGAACCAGGAGGCCGAGGTTCAATTTCTGGCCAGGGCACATGCCTGGGTTGCGGGCTTGGTCCCCAATGGGGGACGTGCAGGAGGCAGCGAATCCTTGACTCTGTCTCATCATTGATGTTTCTGTCTATCCCTCTCCCGTCCTCTCTCTGAAATCAATAAAAACATATTTTTAAAAAAGCTTATCTACAGTTGCATTTCCTGGATTGTATTTACTCAGCAGGGACAGGCTGAAAACTTTTCATATCAGCCTTTAAAGGAAGTGAGTTAGAAGAGGAAGATAATTCCCCTTCCATCTTTGTTTCCAGAAATAACAGGTAACTAAATAAAGACAAGCAATCAAAACTTTGCTTTAAAGGGATTAGGTTCCTCATTTTATAAAGTTACCTGATTGACTGGCCATCCAGAAGTGAGAGTAGAAATTTCACATGGAAAAAAAGCTGATTCTTTGGTATGATAGTGTAGGAACGAAGGAAAGGGTAATTCTTCATTGTATTTTAAAGTCATAAATACTTCCCGATATTAAAAAGTAGATTAAAATTCCTGCCTAGACTGAGATCATTGAACTATTCTATAGCTCTAGAAATTAAAGTATAAAATTATATTAAACATTTATTCCAAATGATAGTATAGGTTTTAAAAAGGATGTGTTAACCTTTAAGAATCGCTTGTTGCAATCAATAAGCCAACAAGTGTTTTTATTAAGTTCCTGCTAAAGCAGACCTCAGTAAACCTTCTGATTGGATGAGGGGTAAGGAGACTGACATTCATTTGCTTAACGATGTTTATTAAACACCTACTTTATACCAGGCTAGAGTGCTTTGTTTATGATAGCTACCTCATTGAATCCCTAGAGTAATTGATAAAGGTAGAAACTATTACTTTCATTGTCTTCACAAATCAAGTCCTCCAGAAATTACATTACAAGCTTAAGTTTTCACTGCTCCCACGTGGTCTCGGCTGGCCTTTGAATCTTGCGGCTCTGTCTTCCTAGATACCATGCTGCTTTAGAGAGAGTAAGAATTTTATGGGATATTTCCAGTTCTTGTTCAGGTTACAAAAGTGCCCAAGAGACACTAAAAGTTAACCAAAAGGTGTTAAACTTTATTTATGCATTGTGAGATACGTATTTAGGGCCACATCTATAATATGGGAATTAGCATTCAAAGAAACATGTGCGCACACACACACACACAGAACCTGACAGGTCAGATTCTTGAACCTGGAAACATCTTTAGTAACTTTATCCAGAATACAATAATCAGAAATTAGATTTTTATGTAATTGAATAAAACGACAATTAAGTTGCACCCAGAGCTTACCTGTACCTTTCCGGGGCGTAAAAGTGTGAGTGCTGCCTAGGGCCGAGTGAAGCCATTCGGAATGTAAGTAAAATAAAGTGTAGAACTTGGAGAGGGGTGAGGAGGAAGTTACGGTGAGAGGAAACCCAGAAGTGAGGTGTGGCTGGGAGGGGAGATCAGAGGGTAGAAGGCCTAGACCTTCACAGTGCCACTGCAAGAAGACTGAGGGTTCCTGGGAAGGAAGAAAATCACAACAGAGAATGTAGGGGCTGATGACAACGGAGCATTCTTCCATTAAAGCTACAGCTGGGATTCGATTTCCATTTTGATGGTAGGAGTAAATACTTGTTAGTTTTTAAGTTTAAAGCAGTTTTGCATGTATCATTTCATTTAATACCCATAGTAAATCCATTCATCAATCAAGTTAATTCCTATTTACGAGAATTAAATAATTTGCTTAAAGACCTAGCTCTAGCTGCCCAGACCAGCCAGGGCCTTGTGGTCTGCTGGGACAGGCAGGGACTTTCTCACTGCCCCTTCTTGCCATCTCTGTCTTGTGTAGCATGGCTTCCACTCCAATTCTACTTTGATAATAAAAGATAGTCATGCCACATTTCTACTTGATTCTGAGTTTTAGTCTCATTGCTTCAAATACTGCTTCTTTGCTGATGACACTGAAATCAGAATTTTCTGTTCTGCTAACCCAAATCCCAGTTCTGTATTTTCTACCGTCTCCTTACTCATCTAGGCATTGTCGTGTGTATGTTTCTCACCACTCATTTCTGCATCCAAACCAGCATCACCTCCTGAAAGGATTTCTTTAGCTTTCTGGAGACATTTTTTTACTCATTCCTCTCCCTCATTTTCTGGACTAAAAATAAGACTGATTTAGGGTTCAGTGTGGTGACATACTCTACTGCCAGTTAGAATTAAAAACAAAAACAAAAAATAAATTAACAAACTAAAACAAAGCCTGAAGTTTTGCCCCATTTGGTCAGCCCACCAACCTCTTTTTTCACCTTCACCATCTTTCTTTCACATCTTGGACACATTATGTTGTTTTTCTTCCATTTAAAATTATCATTGATTAGGCTTTGCAAAATATAAAAATAATTCATTAGCGAGGAATTCTCACTGTATGATTTATTACAGCTCAGAACATCTCATGGATCACCTTTGTCAAGCTCTGTTGATTTTCCCCCCTTTCAAAAATATCTCTGGTATTTCCCCTCCTCCCACTGCTAAAACTTTGAAATCAAGGTTTTGGACGCTTTCTGCCTGAATTACCTCCTGGGTAGTCTCTCCCACTCCAAGGCGTTTCACGCCACATATATCTCCCCTGTAACTCCCTTCATCAAAACTGACTTTCATCTGCCTGGGATCTAACCTTTCCTGTCTGACTTCCAGGATTCTTTATAATCTGTTTCCATAATTTCTAGGCAAAGGACTGGTTTGGGTCTGAGTGACAATTTATTAAACTCTTTCTTAGAATTATTTTATCTACTTCTTGGCAAAGAAGCAGTTTTTAGTACAGTTCCATTAAAAATACTGTATACAGAGAAGACTGAAGAACCATTTCTTCAAGATATTTCATAATTTAAAACAATCTAGGAAGCCAGCTCTCCACAAGATTCTCTTCTGAGGGGTGAAAAAGAGCTTTCAAGGGGACTGTGGGCTGGTCTGCCTTTTTGCTGAGGAGAGAGCCCTGACTTTGAACTTCTCATGTGCTTCTCCAATCTCGTATGTTTGATTCAACTATAATAAGGATTGCACCAGAAGGAGCAGAATGTCCCCGTAAGAGGAACACAGGAGAAAATAGCAATTGGTAAATAATAGACATTTCCTCCTGATTATATAGACAAGAACAGTTTTTCCTTCATGATCAAAATATTTTTTCATGTCTTTAATATTTTCTTTCCTCACACTAACACTTGATTTTCTTGGCTGGCTCATCTGTGGTGGTTTTTTGCTTCACCGCACTTTAAATGTCCTATACAGTGTTCATTAATTGACTAAAACAGGCAATAATTTTGCCTACATTTGTTTTATACTCTTTTCACCAGATGGCAAAAAATATCTGCCATGTTGTTTGAATTTACAAAATCTATGTTATTGTAATTGTTGTGTTTTGAGAGTATCCCATAATAAGTAAACGAAGAATTGTTAGACTTTAGACATCATCACTACTTTTTTTGGGAAGACTTTGATTTTCACTTTATCTCCTTTTTACTAATACAATCAAAAGGTACATTTGATTTATTGGGGGAAAACAGAAAAAAATTATTTGGCAAACATCTTCTTATACTATTTTGTCCATATCTTTTAATTTTTTTAAGGACTTATTAAGCCCTAACGACCAGTCTTTGGAACTATTTCTTGAAACATGTAGCTTATGTCATTGTATGTATTTATGTATAAACAATTTTTTTTAATATTTACATTATATATTACATATTACATATAATTATTTCAGTGTATGGATATGCATGAACAGGGCAAAATATGAAGTTGAGAATAGTGGTTGTCATTGTCATCGGGTCAACACTCATAGGAACAAGCAGCCATCCTTTGAAATGATCACTTCGTCAGAACACCCATCAGGCTAACACCCGTCTTCAAATCAGTTTGGGGGACAGTTTTCTTTGAAATGGGCTTTACAAGCCACATAAGAAACTTTGTTTTGATACATTAGAATTGTACTTTATGAGGGTGATTTTTATTACTAAAACTGTGTTATCCCTTTGATCATTCAATTTAATACAATTAACCCCTTCTAGGTACATTAAACATTTCAGTATTCATTATCTTTCAAAATATAATTTTATTCACTGTGTTTTGGGCTCTTTCTAAAATTAATACTGTCATTAGAGAATTGACTACTCTTCAGGTGAAGCAGCAATGGTCTAGGGTGACTATGGTATTTGAGGACATGGGTTCGAGTTTGGGTTAAAATACTTGGTAGCTGATGGAACCTTATAGAATTGACTCAGGTTCTCTGAGCCCAAGTTTCCTTCTTTGTAAGACGTGGATTAAAATTTATATCTTAAAGAGCTGTTAAGATAATGTATTATTGTTACTGTTTTAGGGTGTGCTTTGAAAGAAGTTTTCTGTTAGAATTTGAATGAAAATTAACAGGCAATATGATGAATGTTCTGAGATGACACATGTAAGAACCCAAGACTCAGAACTTGGTAGGTTTTCGATAAAAGCTGGGTTTCCTTTTTATCTTGGAATAAGGGGAGTTTGGTGAAAACCTCTGAATAGATTTGGAAGTAAAAAGCAAATACACAAAACACATATCAGCAGAGCTGTTAAGTGCAGTCATGTGTCACTTAACGATAGGGATACTTTCTGAGAAATGTCGTTAGGTGATTTCATCTTTGCGCAAACATCATGGAGTATACCTACACAAACCTAGCCGGTTGCCTACATGGTAACCATACACCTAGCTGATAGGGTATTAGCCTGTTGCTCCTGGGCTACACCCCTGCACCGCATGTCACCGCACTGAACACTGTAGGCAACTGTAACCCAATAGTATGTGTGTATCTAAACGGATCTGAACAACTGGAGATTAAATCAAGTGCAAGAGAAAGTGCTACAATCAAGCTTTGTGGTAAACACGAGATGTAGGAGGCTGCTGCTGGTAACAGGACTACTGTTTCACAGCAAACATTTTTTCATAAGTAGAAAGAACACACTCTAAAGTAATGATAAAACTCTACTATGGTATAGTAAATACATGAACTGGTGATGTGGTTCTCTGTTATCATTATCAAGCATTATGCACTGTGCGTAGTTGTATGTGCTGTATTTTCATACAGCTGGCTATCCAGTAAGTTTGTTTACGCCAGCATCGCCACCAGAACAGGATTCACTGAGTAAGATGTTAGCAGAAGGTTACACGTCACCAGGCGACGGGTTTTTCAGCTCCGCCGCAATCTTAGGGAGCCTCCATTGCACAGGCACGCAGCCTGTCACTGACAGAATGCCCACTCAGCGCGTGACTGTACTCATTTGTGAAGTCAGCATTTTCAGCGAACCCCTTCTTGACCTCTTCTCCTTGGGGCGGGACTCCTGAAGGAACCCTGAGGGGAGCGAGGAGGGGCTGGCTACAGAAGGCCCTAGAAAGCCTGCCGTAGGCGGTTCCATGAGAGTAGTTGCGTTTTCCTTCCTGCAGGCTGCTTTCATGAGGGAGGTGGGGTTATAGTTCTTAATTAATGCCAATTTTCATTAACGTTCAGATTTTCACGTGATTAATCAAATGCCCTATCCCCACATTTTGCTTTTCTTATAACTTTTTTAAACCTATGTTTTTCCTCAAATATCCTACAAGCCGGAGCTGTTTAATGTAAGTTGGTGATTTGCCTCCTCCCTTGAACATCTCTTCATCTGAGGCTTAGCTGGGAGAGCCAGCAGAGAAATGTCAGTGTCAACAGCAATTTGAAAAATTTGCATGAGATTTTTAAAAAATCCCACCCTTCTCATAGAAAGTCCAGATAGAGTAATGAGCTTTTTTCAGGTTCTCTCTCACTTTTTTTCCCGTGTGCTAACTAAAAATCTTGTTAGAAGCAATCTATTAATAACTTGTTTCTACCCTGATTATTTTGACCAATATTTTGTTATCCATATGCTAATTTTATTTTTGTAGTTCTTTTGCTTTTCTCCTCTAATTTTGAAAAAAATATATTAAAAAGAGAAAATTTATAACAATTATAATCCCACAATGGTTATTATTGTCATCATGATTACAAAATGTGAAACATAAGAATATACCAGGAGGCAGGGCTCTGTCTGGTTTTGGGTCAAGGTTCTGTGAGGTAAGGATTAATATCATGTCTTTCTTTTTTTTTCTATGTTCAAATGTTACCTCTATCACTTTTTATAAAAATTTATCTTTATTGTTGAAAGTATTACAGATGTTTCCTTTTTCCCCCCATTGACCCCTCCCCCCCAGGCCTTCACCACACTATAGTCTGTGTCTAGGGGTTATGCATATATGCATACAAATTCTCTGGGGTGGGGGGTGGAAGGTGGGAAGAGATTAACCAAAAAGGATTAGTATCATTTCAATGACTGGATAGATACCAAAGCCTGGAAAGGTGAAGGTATTTTACCTACTTCACACTGCAAATAAGTAGCAATAGGTGGTCTCAAATGCCTGTTAACAGTTTAAAAGTGTCCCTTCCCTTGCAGAGCAAGAGCTTTATAACTTCATAGAAGTTTGGACATCAAGTTAAAATTGTGTTCTCGCTATGCAGAGCGTGAGTCAGGGTTATGTCCAGACCAGTGCCTGGCTGTGCTCACAGCATCATTTGGCAGTGGTAGCCCTCCGGAGTCATTGCATCCTCTAGGAAAAATCATGGACTTTTAGATCACACCTGCGTTAAAGGATACCTTTAAAAGTTGGCTTTGTGTATATTTAGAAAAGACCCAGAAAAATACTCTTATAAAATTTTTCAGTACTTTTGTACTAGCCTAATCTTTATAAAAACTAGTTATTTCCTTATTTTGTGCAAAGTAAGGAAAAGGAATGAATGTGTAACAAAAAGAAAGCCCTAGACTTGGAGACTTTATAACTCCGTAAGTTTATTACATGACCAAGTAGTTCTGCCTAAGGTGGGAGCTATGCTAATAAAACTACTATACATTGCTAACTCCTATTTTTTCCATAGACTTTTTGATGAGAAAAGCTATACATGCTTGTTGCAATTTTTTAAAATGGGACAGGAGACTATAAATTAACTGGAAAACAATTCTCTAACTATTTCTTCTTTTAGAAATTCCAGAACCGGCTGTGAGCAGGTTGTGATGTATCTTTTTGACCTTCTGTTCATTTTTATGCTCACACACAGATAGGTATGTGAGTTTTACATGTGGAATGGATGTGATCACTGTCAACACTTGACATGATAGCAGGTTTAGCAATTATCAGTACACCATGACTCCATCATCAAGTATGCTGACACTAGGACAAATCTGCAAATTTCAATAAATATATACAACACTAGAGTTATCTTATCAAAACTTAAACTAGATTCTGACTTGGTGATACATTCTAACAACAGTTTCTACAGGTGGCTATTCAGGAGGAAGCCTAATGCATTGCGTCCCTTGATTATGCAAAGGTCTCCAGCCATTTAGGTATGTATGCTAATTCCATATCACAAACAGAAGAACTAAAAGGTTAAACTACCTCTGTATCATTTTCCCCTATTTTTAAGCACAGTGCCTCAAGTTACATGCCAATAGTGCCTGTCAGATCAGACCATATGAAAATGTTTACAGTCATTACATGTAAGCTTCAATATCTCTACTGTTTGTTCCTCTGTTCTTATTGCTGCTCACACAAAACCCCCAAGTTCAATCAGGCTGGCCTCCCCTCTTCACCCTTTCACCAGGCGGCCACACCTGGAATGAGAGCAGCTGGCATCTGGTGCCCTGACAGGCGCTGGAAGTATCTGTCTCAGGACACCAGTGTCCCAGCTTTTCATTGAGGAATTGATGCTTCTTTGGCTGACCCATATCTTCTCTATTAAAGAACATTTGGAAAGAAGCTTTGCATTGTGTAACTTGCCTGCTTGGCAATTTTGTTTCTTTCTTAGCCAAGAAGAAACAAGGGGCTCATCAAACTAAATTTGAACCTTCAGCTCCACTTGAAAAATCATGGTGGTTGGTGTAAGAATCAGCAAAGTCTTTGAAGTTCTCTGGCATGAAAGGCAAATTATAATTAGGTTCTTAACTGAAACGTGAGTTTCCTTTGGACTTGTTTGGTATCCTGGGCACAGAGTTCCCAGACTTCCACAACCAGCATCATGGGTATTTTTGTATTAAAATTGTACATTAGGTTTCATCTTTCACTAGGTATGGTTTATCTTTTATTTGAAAAAATGAGGCCAAAAACGTACAAATCTAGTCTTGAGTCCTATAAATTCAAGTTACACAAAAATTCACTGGTTGTTAAAAAAAAAAAAAGGCATTTTATTACCTTCATATTGTGTTTTTATATTCAGTAGAACACCAGCCATGAAGATTCTTGTAATCAAATATGATAGAAGTCCACTAAAAACCTGAATCTTCTTTAATTATTATCAGTTAATAGAAATAGATATTCCATTAATCAACATATATTTGTTGCGTGCCTCTGAGTTTAAAGATTTTAAAGTACAGCTCTTAGACTCTATAGTGATGGCAGCGCTGCTTCCAGAAACCTGGATGGGAGTGACAGTCTTACTGTACCCAGTTCGGGTGTAGTCATAGCGGATCATTCCTTAGTGAAAGGCAGCCAGCCACCTCCCCCCGCCCCAGCCCCACTCCTGCCCTTGATGGTTGGCCCCACATTGATTTCCTGTCACACTCACAGAAAAATAGAACAATGAGGTGCACATTAACTTCTAAGCTGAAAGAATTTGTTACATTATTGAAATTCATGCATTGCAACATAGTGTGATCAACGACTGAAATAAGTGATTAGTATTCTTTACTTCTGTGAGAGTAAAAACTACAAGGTCTTTTGATACTTTTATGCCCTTGCTAGGCCCTGGTGGAGTCGGCCTGGGGTAACTTAGCCTATGTGAGTGTTCTCCCAGGGCACAACCGTCTATACCAAGATAAGCAACATTTTTATGGAAAGGGCCAGCTATTTTAGATTTTGTGATTGTATTTGATTCCTAGACTGTCATAACAAAGTACCACAAAAAATGTATTTCTGTTGGTGGTTTAATACAACAGAAATTGATTCTCTTGCAGTTTTGGAAGCTCTGAGGAAGAAGCTGTTTCATGCCTTTTTTTCCAGCTTCTAGTGATTGCTGGTAATTCTTTGTGTTCCTGGGCTGGTAGATGCTTCAGTCCAATCTCAGCCTCTATTTCTACATCAATTTCTTCCTCTGTGTATTTCTGAGTCCTATTCTCTTCTTACAAGGACATCAGCCATTGATTTGAAGACTTAATTTAGTATGACCTTATCTTAACTTAATTCCATTTACCAAGATCTTATTTCCAAATAAGGTCACATTCTGAGGTTCTGGGTGGACATGAATTTTTGGGAGATACTACTCAACACACTACAGAGGGTCATATGGTCACTGTTGCAATTAAACTGTTGCAGCACACAAGCAGCCATAGGCAATACATAAACAAATGAGTGGGCTGTGTTCCAATAAAATTTTATTTATGGACACTGATGTTTGAATTATATATAATTTTACTTGTCATGAAATGTTGTTCTTCTTTTGATTTTTATCCAACAATTTAAAAGACTAGTGTTAGTTTGTGGGCCATACAAAAACAGGAAGGGGCTGGGGGACAGCCAGATTTGACCCACGGGCCATGGTCTGCCAACATCTGATATATAGTGTTGATGGGCAGAGGTAACTATCGGGAACTTTTTCTTCCTTCTGCTCATAAACAAAAGAGCCAAATTCTGAGAAAACCTGTTTGTGATTTGCATCAAGCAATTTTTGTTAGATAGCTTCATGTTTCATCAGAGAGGAAGCCAGACTGATCAGCAATGATGCCTGTTTGGCAGCATCATCATTGGTGTGCTTGCCAAAGTTTTGGTGAGGGCTTTGCTGTCAAGATTAAGAGGTGATGTAGGCTTAAATGAAGAACATGACCTGGAGTCCTTACATTGAAGGATTAGAACATTTCCCTCATGGGCTCATAGTATTCCCTGTGCCAAATGTTTGAGTAGACTTTAGAGGTGATTTTAAATTAAAGGCATTTTGTGACTCAGTACTACATGGAGTTCTGGTGAGATGTTGTCAATCCCTAGATACTCATTCAAAGCTAGATACTAGATAATATTCTGCATATCTGAACAGAGTTTATCTTCTAATGCTAAGAATTGCTAAGTCATCCAGAGGCAACATAAATCTAAACTTTCTGGCTTGTTGTGCATATGGTTTCTAATAAGATTTATGTAATACTCATTTTTGAGGTTATTGTTAAAGATTGTGATTACATATTTGTTTTTTCTCATTACAAAACAAGCATGATCTTTGCAGAAAATGAAAATAATGCCAAAATAAATAAAATAAAGAGTGAAAGTTTCTCATAATCTCAATTCCCAGAAATAATTTCTGAGGAGATCTGTAATTTATTTTATTTTTTAAAATTTTCACCCCATGTAATTGTGAAAGCAAATGAAAAAGTACACTGAACAGATATTTACATATTTTAAAGACATTTTGGGACAAAGTTTATGAACATAAAGAGCAAAGTGTGATTAGATGTAAATACCTAATCATGCATTAAACTCATGGTACACTGGTAACAAGATATGAAAAAGACATATTTTCTGATCTTGAAGGATATATCTTTTGTTTTGTTTTTGTTTCCAATAAGCACAGAATGAACCAGTATTAATAATAACTTACACACACACACACACACACACACACACACATATATATATATATGGTAAAATCCTGTTATTCAGAAACTTCCCATGCCTTGGGCTTGGCAATGGATACTACACAGAGACTCATTAGATAGTCTACCTTTGGTGACATCAACATTTTAATGAAGTTTTACCATTCATAACATGTTTTAGTAGGTGTTTTACCTGGCTGGGAATTGAGAAAATCCTGCGAACTTCAGTATGATTTAAGGAAGAGTTGATTGCCAGGATCTCAAGTGGATTTCAGTAATGACTAGTATGGTTTATGCACGTAGCAGCCCAGAACAGCGCAGCTGAATTATCACCACATTTAGATGACAGAAATCTTATGTACAGAAGTGGATAGATAATCCTCCACTTGTACACAAAAGTGGATAGATAATCTTAACACTTATGATATGCCTACAAGATGCCAACATACTTTATTACTAGTATCTTAGGGATAATATGGACTTTGGAACCAGAGAGATTTGGGCATGAATCCTAACATTATTGTCATTATTTATGGGGCCTTAAGTTACTTAAATTGAGTTTTGGTTTCCTTATATGAAAAATGGAAATAAATTATACCCACTTCATAGGAGTATTGTAAAGATTAATGGTAATTGTGTGTAAAGTACTGAGCTAGTGTCTCACATTTAGAAGGAGCTCAAAAAATGTTATTTCTTTTTTATTGCTACTATCTGAGAGCTCTTTAGATGACCCAATCCAATCTTCTTGCTTAACAGAAGAAGAAGTTGGATTCAGAAGGTTTGTTGCTCTTAGGTTACTCAGAAGTTTGGGTGGGAGGGTAATTTTGACACCCTGATCCTTACTCCAGTCTTCTTTCCATCACTTTCTCATTTATTTATGCATTCATTCCTTATTCACTATTTATTATTTATTTATTTTTAATATGTCTTTATTGATTTAAGGGAGAGGAAGGGAGAGGGAGAGCGAGAGAGAGATAGAAACATCAGTGATGAGAGAGTCGTCATTGATCAGCTGCTTCCTGGGGATCGAGCCGGCAACAGGGCTCGTGCCCTGACTGGGAATCGAACCGTGATCTCCTAGATCCTAGGCTGATGCTCAACCACTGAGATACGCCCAGCCGGGCTAGTCACCATTTATTATGTAATCATTAAGTTCCAGGTATTTTGCTGAATCTGGAGAATAAAATGCAGACTATTTTGAGAAGTTTGCAGTATAATGGAAAACAAATGCATAAATATATAAATTATTGTTCAGTTTCTTATATGCTATAATGAAATTATTTTATATGTACTTATAAAAAATGTTTGAGCTGGTAAACTAATTCAGCTTTGAGGAGACATTAAGGCTTCATAGAGACATCATATTTGAGTGTAGCCTTGAAGTACGTATTGAGGATTGCAGAGCAGTTAAGTACATGTATGTGTGTGTAAGTTTGTGTGTGTGGGAGGGGGATAGTGGTGAGAGGTGGTGTTTTAGGTAAGAGAAACAGCCTGTGCAAAAGTTATGAAGGTGTTAAAGAGTGTGACATATTCATGGCAGCTTAGATAGTTTAATGTGGTTTGGGTAGTGGGAAGGGGTGAGACCAGAGGATGCCACACAAAAGGGTTGGTAACGTAACACTTCTTTTTCTACTGAAATGTTGCCATGGGTTGTGTGGTAGCTAGAGTGCTAATGAGCATTAGTGTACATAAGAAGATAAATGAGTTTTCGTAAACTGACTTGGAAAACTGTCTATCATTTATAGCATTGTTTTGGTATAAAATATGGTTTAGCTTCCAAATAACAGGACAAAATAAACATTTGGAATCCAAATTGTACAAAGAAATTCTATATAATGGTTGACTTACACATAGTTGGCACTGAGCAAATACTCATTAAATATTTTTATACAGGGGTCCAGTTGTCTATAGTTAGTTTTGATATAAAATAACAGTTTATCTAATTCCATAGAGTAAAATAAAAAATTATTGACTTTTATTACAATTATACATCTCTGGTTATTAATTCTCCATTACAATCTGATTAATGTTGTTTGGCTCATTTTCCTGGGACTTAGTTCAGATAAGTTTGATTTCGATGGTTGCTAATTGGGCAAGGAAAATAGTCTGTACTGTCATAACTATGTGTCTTTATTTAATTACATCACACTTCCAAGTTTAGTTGAAATTATGTCCCTAGTGATCAATATTTTACTACCTTTACGTATGCTTTATATGAATAACTACTCCTTTGTTTTGTACTTTATTGAAGTGATTTATAGAAAATTTTTTTGTGTGTGTGGTTTAAAAAAATCCCACCCTGTGTCTCTTTTTAGGGCAATTTGAATCATCTCATCTTTAGAAAACAATATCTGTTTTCAGTCTGTTTCTCCAGGCCTGATATGCTAACATAGCCGTATTTCCACATTCCTTCAAATTTTGTTGATTGAATGATTTGATATTTTTCTTCTTTGTGATATAAAAATGAGATCATCATCCTCATTTCATAGATGTGTAAACTGATGCACACGTATGTTAAGAATCTTACTTGGAATCGCTTGCCTAGTTCTTTTCATGGTAAAGCTTGTCCTCACACCTCCATGCTGCACCCAGGGGTCTCTGGGGGTGCTCCACTGGTCACTTAATGCAGCAAGGGACAAGTAGGTGGCAATTATTAGAGATCTTGTATTTTTTTTTAGCCACACCACTTATACATCATGCTCTCATTCAGTGAAAAGTCTGAAGATATGTAATTTCTTTTTAAGAAAATGTCTATATAAATAATACTCTCACTAAGAAATTGGTGAATTCTCTTCTTCTGTTTGTCTTTCTTTTCTGGAGTTTGTTACCTATATTCAGTTGTTTTCAGATTACACTTGCATGTTTAGTGAATTGCACAAGAGTTGCTCAATTTCAGAAAATTTTCTGGACCCTAAATATTGACAATTTCTATGTCCATTTTCCTTCAAGAAACTGCTTGATATTATATATATTCTTGTATTTTTTTATTTTACACTGTACAAAACTTATAGATGTTTCATGGGCCTAATGTATAGCTCCAGAGAGAGGTAGATTCTCAAAGATTTCTTCAGTGAGAGATTAACAGTCCTTAAACCTGTACTTTCACACAATAATTGGAGACTACTTGTCCTTTCTCATCTATGTTTCAGTGAGATCATTTTATTTATGGACTAGTGACCCTGGGAATGGGAGCAGCCAAGCTAACGTATTCTTTAACTCAGTAGTTCACCTTGGGGAAAAGACCCAAAGCAGCTCTGACTGGTGAATCCCCCTGAACCATCTGGGACACTAGTTGACCTTGACCTAGCTGTTTAAATTTCCTTAGTTACCTTACATACTTGGTGGAAGTTTCAAATGATGTAATCTAGGTAAAAATCATTTGTAAACCCTTAAAAGCTATAGAAACATGAGCTACTAATATAAACATACCTTAACAAAGTACCAGTAAGAGGACCCAACGTAATGATTTTAAATTCTTAATTATCAGGTTTATAAAAATTCAAGGATTTTTGAAATAACTCTCCGTACCATTCTTATATTATTAGGCTCAGCAATAGAGGAGAAATATCCAAGTCTGGGAGTAATCACAACTGTTCCTGACTGCACGAAGCCAGGAAATTAGTCTAGTGGTGAAATTTTTATGGTTAACCTCTCGTCCCCATCACGGTGCCTCACCCCAGAAGAGAATGGAGAGGGCCTGCAGAATCTCCTCAGGGGTCTATTCAAGAGGCAATTAACATTCCTACTGACCATTCTCGGGTTGCTCCCTTCACACTGCACAGTGCATGGACCCCTCCTCACCCTTAAACTGGATTCTTTTAGTTGGGTCCTAATTATATTCACGGCCCTGGCTTTCAGGCTGAGGTTACCTTTATGGCCAATTTATGGGCTATTTTCAAAGAAATTTCCTAGTGTTTTATAGGGATTTTATTTACTTTCACAAGACCTCATCAATGCATTCACTAAAAAGAACCACATTGGTTTGCTTTTCTGCTCTTTCCTTCACGCTGCCACGTCCACAGGAAATTACACTGCAGGCAGGGGCTTCATGCGGAGAGAAGATGTCTTCTGACTCAGTGGAGGCAATTTCTGTCTCATGTGTTACTTCAACTGTCATAACATTCTCAGGCATGAACTTCATTCTCTCGATTAATATTTATAACCTCCGCTTTAGGTACCTGTGGGGGTGGGAAGCTCAGTACACGGCAGGCAGGAGACGCGATACAGCCTCTTAATACAGAAAGAGACCGGGGTCGTAGAGAGGTCTCACTGTCAAAGGAAGCCCTCGGACCGATTCTGGGTATTCCAACTAGTCCTAATAGGAGGTGGCATGACCCACTGGACATGGGGCAGGAGACACCGGCCCCTTGCTGCTGGGTCTGCTTGTTGCTGGTTTTCTCTGTGACTTTGGGCAATTCCCTGTTTGATGTCTTTATCTCCCCGACTGTAACATGGACTAACTGAGTGACTTGTGATAAATAGGGCAAATGGCAGTTTGCAAAGGTGCCTTCAGGACATCCTCCTGCTCTCAGAAGGTTAAGACTAGAATATTTCTCTCCCTCCAGAGAGAAAAGATTTGCAGGAGCAGCGCAGAGTTACAAGCACTGGAAAGGCAGGCCTGCACCCGTCTCTCTGTTGGCTCTCAGGTGCTGTCCACTCCTGGGATGACACGACAATATCGTACACCTCTAGCAGATCGTGATACAAGATCTGGGTGGACTTGAAGATGAAAGAAAAAGAAAGGCTGGGTTGTCTAGGCATTTGGAGTGAGAACTGCTCATGGCCATTTACAGAAGCTTTTCTGATCTTTGTCTTAAGTCAGTGATTTTTGATAAATCATCTTGTGCTTTGGGTCCATATGATCATTAGTTCATTAGTATACTCATTATTTATCCAATCAACACATGTTCTTGGAGAATCTAGTATGTTTAAGATAACATAGAATGCTATCCAGTTTTAGGGTTCAGGTCAAATGCTGCCTTCTCCATGAATTCTTTTTCTGATACCCTCAGTTGCAGGTAATCTTTTTTTGCTCTGGCTTCCTACTTTCTAACTTTCTTATAGTACTTACCACATGCTGATACATATTAATGTTGTGTACATGTTCATTTCCTAACTCTCATTTATTGAATACCTAAACTGCCTATCACATCCCTATACTTTACAGATACCTGATAAATATGTGAAAAAGACATATAGAAAAATATGGTATAATACAATATATGTTATGTGACCAGATGGGTGGTACATATAATAGATGCTCAGGTAATTAAGAGAAGGTGAACTGATGAGCAGAAAGTCCCTTGAAAGTACTTAGAGTGGTAATAGGTAGAGATGGGGTGAAGGCATATCCAGGTAGAGGAAAAACACTAGCAACTGGCACCTATAGAAAAGAATATGTCTCTGGTGAGTCAGCAGTAAATAGCAACTAGAGAGTGGGACACTGCAGATAACAAACTAAGGCAATCTGATTATCCTGAAAGCAAGTTTTTGAGATATCAGAGCGACAAGATCAAAGAGATAGTTGGGAAAGATTTCTCAGGTAATGGTTTACACGGTAGTGAGACAGCCAAGAAGCGGGGGAATCAGAAGAATTAGTTACTAGTGCAAAAGTATGTGAGCCCCTTGGCCCAGATATAAAGGCATGAGGCAGTGAGACTAGAGCAGAAGAGTGGAATCCAAAGATTATGAAGGGTCAATAGGACAATGTGACTGAGTTTGAGAATAAAGAACAGGGTGGAATGAAAACAACTCCAAGTCTTGTGTTTGGATGACTTTGAAAATAGTAATACCATTTATGAAAATAGGAAAATCAATTTGGGAGGGAAAACAAGGCATTCAGCTTTAGACATTTTGACTTGAGGAATGCAGTGGAATATACAGGTGTGGGGACGCAGGGGTTAAGCAGTTTGTTAAAAGTTCAGAACTGGAGCTTAAGAGGGAGGTCAGAGGTTAAGAAGTAAATACAGATAAAATAGAGCTGTCCAGCTACTTGCCTTTGTTACAACCTCCTTGATGGCGGGACCAAGTCCTATTTGTTTTTGCTATCTGTCTTTACCTGTAAAGTGCCTGGCACATAGTAAGCATTTTGTGAATCATTTTTCTTGAAAACTACCTAAAATCATAAGCAAACTGTATGCTACCTGTCCCTGTGATTGAGGCACAAAGAAAACACTTAAATGTGACACTCATGGACCAGTAAAATATTTAGGTAACAGTCTCAGTCTTCTCTCTCTCCAGGGAAATACTTTATTAGTACAAATTACCAAATTAAAATTTATATTTTATTTTCATCTCTCAATGATGAATTAAAAGGCTTTAATCCTGTTATAGATAGATGCCTCCGTTAATTGGCATTTTGTACTGGCTGACCTCTCAGGTCCCTTAAAATTCTAAGAAATCTGTTCCTCTATGTCAGGCAGAAATAAAAATTAAAAAAAACACAACCTAAATAAAGCTATAAATCATTGAAATATTGAGACTGTGCATTACACCAAACATCTCTGTTTCCCCCCCAATATTTCTCTGTAAATTAATCCAGCACTGAGAAATGATGGCTGTGCCTGGTGAAAAGGTATTTTTGAGTTCAATTTCTCTAGCTTCTTAATCTGCTTCTCCCCTGTGAGCCTGGGAGAGCTTAAGTAATGCATCTTTCCAAGTGTGGAGGGAAGTCAGCTCCCCGCAGCCCCATCAGCTCTCAGAGGCGCTGGCCCGATGCCTGGTTGCTCCTAGAGAATTGTGCGGCGGCCAGTGCAGCTGCGCTCCTAGTTACGGGCTGACCAAGAAAAGTCCCTTTCTATGCACTGATTTTTTAGCCTGTAGACACTGAGGCACCAGGATGTTATAGGGATTTGGGAGGCACTCTGCCCTATAAATATGACCTTTCCAAAGTTGCCCCCTCCTCCTCCCTACTCTCGCCTCGCCCACAGTTTACACTGTAACACAGCAGAGAGACTGCGCAGTTAAGTCTTCTTTCTCTTCGAGAGAGGGACACTGGCCCCTGCCCAAGTGCAGACACAGAGAGCGGGGTGAGACGATAGAAAAGGGCCTCCTTTGGTTTTCTTCAGTGGCTGGAGGTAGAGGCTGGATTAGGAGATAGTAGGAGCTCTGCTGCTTCTTAGTTGTGTGATGCTTTCCAGTTACTCTACCACTCTGGGCCTCAGTTTCCTCTTGGCAAAATGAGGGGCTCTAGCTAGGCCTAACTAGACTATCTCTAAAGTCTCTTTCCTCTCCTAAAATTCTACTTTTTAAAAAATTTCATGGGATGAAAGAGAATAAACACTGCCAGTTAGTCTTATCATAACCCCGCCAGAGTACTGCACAATGTCCAGCTTACAGATGAACACTTATCTATGCTTCTGAAAGTACTTTGGGAAAAAGTAAAAAGTAAAGTTCAGACGATAAAGTTGATCCTGACATTTCTCTTACATTCAGGAAGCTACAACCTTGAACTAGGCTAGGGTTCATTAATTGGTCAGATCCTGAGTTTTGAGGAGGTAACTTCTTGGTTGAGCTTCTGATTTATGCTAACCTTGAACAAAAAAGGGCTCCCAGCCTGAAGGACTGTGATACTGTGTGAAGGCAAACTCCTGATTAAACTATTCTGTCTAGCTCTGCTTCTAGTTATTAGGGGGGGTGTTGTCAGTTACCACTGTGAGTGAGAAGTGGTGTCCTTGTAGATACTTGGCAAGGGTTGGCATCTATATGGTCATGTGCGTTGTTTGTGCTGAAATCACGTAATATCCCCAGGCAGTTTAATTCTGTGGTGGAACCAACTTGAATAATTAAACAAAGCGAAGATTTAACAACACTGTACTTATGGTACAACACAGCTGTGATTCCATGAGCTCAGTGGGGAGAAGGGGTTGGGGGCATCTGTCATAGCAAAAGCATGCTTTGTAACAAATAACAGTTTAGCAGGGATCCAAAGTGCTATATAGAACAGAGGCTGTAAAGAGTGTGGCCTGTCAGGAGTGAATGGGTCATGGTGTCTTTTTGGGGGTTGTTAAAGGGCTTGGTTGATCACGTCTGCTTGGTCACGAGCATCTTATGAAATGAAACTCTGCCGGGGTGGGGTGCCATAAGTTACTCTCCCTCTATAAACACTTTTACTAACTGGTTTATAGATGATCAGTAAGTAAACAGCTGGAGGGAGAAAAGAACACTCTTGGGAACAACTAAAATTTGAAACCTTTTTTGCTTGTCTGTGATAACCCTAAAGACTGAAAAAGCCTACAGGCACTTTGACTATCATTATAAAAGAAATTTGTATATTTGCAAAGATTTCTTCTCTGCTGTGTTTTTTTAATTGGGTAAGCCTTTAACAAAAATTAAATGATTCTTAAGTAACTAAATGTCTGATGCTAGACTCTGAGATCTCCATTGTAAAAGGATCCTCTTTTATTTTATCCTGAATGTGATGGCTCTTTGTGTTCCAGGGTAGTACCAGGGGATGCTTTTCAATGGCTGTTTCCTCCCCGGTCACATTCAGTCCTGCAGAAGCCATTTGTAGCACGAGCCTGATCTGCCCAAGGAGTGGGAACCAGAGATGTTCTGGAGTAATTTCTCTGCACTGTATTTCTGCTGAGCAGAAACGGTCTTGTGTCTTAATGTTAAATATCTTTGAACTGTGGGGCTTAGTAACATAAACGGATCAGCATGTGATTCGAAAAAGCAGTGATATTCACATGCGATTTACATGCTTTGACTTGGGAAATCTCCAAGAAAAGCTGTTACTGTCATGCTTTTGTTTTGTGATTAACAGCACTGCAATTATAGGTTTTTTTTTTCATAAAGTCAATTTACCTCAGCATTCAACTTTTTCTATTTTTAACAAAGGCAGTTCATGTAGTTTAACATCCCAATAAGCTTCTGAAATGACATATTTCATATTCTAGGGAAGACGTGTGAAACAAATAAATATTAAACACTGATTTTTTAAAACTTTAAGGTCTTCCTTTGGATCTGGGCTGTCTTAGCATTGATAGTTTCCTCCTTCTGTCTCCATTTACTTTTCCCTTCTGGACTCCTGACTCCTCGTTTGGAGATGAGATTTCACTGTCCACACCTCTTTTCATTGTAGTGTCTTCACGTTATTTGATGAGCCTGGCACTGTCCAGGCATCTGCCCATAGCTCCCGTTCCTCCTGCCAGACTTCTGGTGTCTCTGCTGTACAACAGCTGCCTGGCTGGTCAGTCTACACTGTCCAAGTCATTTCTGCAGAAAGTTCTGCTTTCCCTCTGTTCCCACCATCAGCTGCTCTTCTCAAAGCGCTGCCTTGTGTTCTTGCTTGGCCAGTCCCTGAACTTTGTCATTTCTGTCCCCCAGAGGCTCGGCTCACCTTTCCATTCTTACTTATCTCCTGCCTGTATATTTTTACTTGGTCTCCCTGTCTTTAGTTTCTCAACTTTGATCACTAGAAAATATGTCAAAACAAAATTTCTTTAGTTTCTGGTGTGTTTGCAACCCGCTTTGCTTCAAATTCTTCCATCAGATTTTTCTCATCTTTAGCTTTGCTTTTAATCTATCCATACCTAGTAATTTTTAGGGGAAAGATCCCAGACTCCCATTACTTAATTTTCATCACTGTGTGTTACTCGTACATCTTCTATAAAGCCTTGCCCTTTGCCAGGCACGTTCCTCCCACAGGCTTACTTCTAAATGCGCTAACATCTTTTTCTCTGTTCTGAAATGTTCTCCTTTCTCTTCTTTGCCAACCTGTTTCTCTTGTTTGGGGTAGTGGCTTAGAACATGGGTGCTGGGGCCAGACTGCCTGGGTTCAAATTCTAGCTCTGCCTTTTACTAGCTAAGACTGTTGTGAGAACTGAATGAGTCAATACACATACTTAGAATGGATCTTAATAGTGAGCACTACTTAAGTATGAGCTCTTACCATTCATGCACATTCAGTGTTTCTTTGGCCTTTCCATTATAATTGGATCATACCGTACTTAAGGCCATCTCCCTCTCCCCAATCCCTTTTATTTTTGTTCCTCTAAGGATCTAACACACGCTTCTGCACCTACACGTTGCTCAACAGATGGTTGTTGAAATAACCTAGACAATGTTGGGAGAGAATAGAGTTCTATGGATCTGGGACTTGACTGTCATGTGTCCTGTGTCTTATACTGTGCCCCTGGCCCCTATAGGGGGCTTTACATATGGTAAATGCTACAAAAGAATATGTTGAATAAATTAATTAATGAAGTAAATTGTCAGAGTTCTCCAAGTTTAACCTAGGATCCTCTTGACCACAATAAAATGATACCTTACTTTGCAAATATTTATACATACAATATAGAGAATATTTGATAAGTATATATATATTGTAAAATATATATATAATTTGAATATATATACTTTTGAAAATTAAAAAAGATAAAATATGCACAATCCCATAACCAAAATACCTATTTTGTGTATATATATATTTTTCAGACTTTTTTCTGCTCATGTATGTGTAAATTTTTTTTTAAATGTGTAGTTAAAAATATGATTGGATTATATTGTACCTAATATTTTATTTTTTTCAAAATCTTTCATATAATTTTTTTGAAAAGATGCTGAATATTTTCCCAAGTACAGTTTTTTAAAGTTCAGGCCCCAAACACTGTACCTAATATTTTATAAACTATATCATTTTGTTTATTTAAAACTGTAGTGTGAACTGGATGTCTGCTTTATAATGAACACCAAAAGGGGGTTGAAAAGACCATCAAGTTTTTGTTTTTTTTTCTTCTTTCTGTACATCTATTCTTTCAGTCCCACTTTCTTATACCTACTTGGAAATATTACCATTTAAATGGCAATTTTCAAGATGGGTAGATCTAACTTATATTAGAACATATTAGCATTCCAGAAAATATGCTTAATAACTTTAATTTACTCTATTACTTTGATTTTTCCTTTCAGGTTGATTTTATTATACTTTATTTACATGAACTTACAGTTAAAATTTTTCATTGATTTTAGAACAAACACCGAAATTAAGGATGTAACAATAGAGCATAAACATGACACACACCTAGGCTGATGTTTTCAAGAAGATCAAAAACGTTTTTTCTCTTCAGCAACTGTACAACTGAACTGTATTGGGGGACCTTACCACTAGCTCTCTCTCCCTCTCAGTAGCTGTCAGGAAAGTAAGGACGCTGCTGCTGCTTCCAAATTTCATTTTTGTTTACAGAGGACTCTCAATTTTAAAGGTCAGTATGATGTCAAAATGAGCAAAAGGGCAAAACAATTGACAGGAAAATGACAATGGTTTAATCAAGTATTTCAAATGGGATAGAGGCAATAGAAAATAAAAAATAGAAATAGAAAATAATAGTAGTAGAAAATAGTAATAGAAAAAAATAATAATAGAAAATAAAAAATAGGTGGGGACTCCTACACTGAGCACACACCTTTGGCTGTGCAGACCTGAAAGCACCACGTCTGTGTTGTGAACAAGGAAGTCGCAGGTTGTCAGCAACTTATCTTTGCTTTCACAAATATTTACAAACCACCAGCCTCCTTTTCCCATTGCCATAGAAATGGGTAAACAAGGGGAAATACAATTTAAAACGAATATGAACTTCAGTTTCAGGTGTATAAAGTGCTATTGATAAGGAATTATAATTAAAGGGTCTTTTTTCAATTTAGTTTAAAACAGCAAGGTTTTTGGCTCTTGATTTCTCTGAAACAGTGTAGCAAGTAAATGTTTAACAAAGGCTCAAGGTATAAGAAATTTCAGGTAGAACCTATAAGTGACATTTATATAAATATCCAATTTATTTACAAATTTAGTTGAACTTTGGGTCCAAAAGATAAGGGGATAGAAGTAGAAGAAGTAATAATACTGATGTATCTTATTAAGGGTTATTGGGGTGATTTAGTTATGCTAGAGAGAGAGAATAATATTTAAAAATATAACAAATATAACTTATATTGCAGAAATGGACAATTTCTATAGGGCCCCAACACTAAATTATATATATATATATGTAATATATATAATGTATAATGTTGTATATAATATATATTATTACATATACTAATACATACAGAGTGGGGCAAAAGTAGGTTTACAGTTGTGAGTACACAAAACAGAATTTTTTTTCAAATATGTTTTTATTGATTTCATAGAGAGGAAGGGGGAGGGAGAGAGAGAGACAGAAATATCAATGATGAGAGAGAGTCATTGATTGGCTACCTCCTGCACAAACCCTACTGGGCATGTGCCCTGATGGGGAATCAAACTGTGAACTCCTGGTTTATAGGTTGACAACCACTGAGCACACTGGCCAGAGTTTATTCTTGTATTATTATTTATTAATTATTGTATTATTTTCCATAAGAACAACTGTAAACCTACTTTTACCTCACCCTGTAAAATATACATTATATATAATATAATAACATTATAATATTATATATAGTATATAATAATTATATAGTATATTAATAATAATATAATTATATATTATCTATTATTATAGTTCATAAAATAATATTAATATTAAATTAACAATTGTCATATATAATAATATCATTACTAATATAATAAAATAATAAAATATGCAATGTAATATTATACTATGTATTATTAAATAATATATCATAAATAATATATAATATAATCTCCTTGTAAAAGTTTTGAGTAATTGTTTGTGGCATGTTTTCTCTCTTTTTTTGTTCTCGTTTGTTTTTTGTTTTGTTAATCCCCACCCAAGGATACTTTTTCCACTGATTTTTAAGAGAGAGTGGAAGAGAAGGGGAGAGACAGAGAGAGAAACTTCGATGTGGAAGAGACACATTGACTGATAGCCTCCCACATGAGCCTGCGACCGAGGTACCTGCCCTTGACCAGAATTGAACCCTGGACCTTTAGTCCACGTGCCGGTGCTCTAACCATTGAGCAACCCGGCTAGGGCTGTGGTATGTTTTCTTAATCCAATGATTTATATCATGCTCAAGTCAGAGAGATTTCATTATTCCAAAGGTGGTTCTGTAAGAGGAGTTTTTAGCTGAGGTGACTGTCATTATTAGTGTTTTAGCAATGTCTCTGTCACTACAAGTAGAAAAGTTTGTTGTTGTGACATTAAACTTTATTTGCTTCAAATTTGTCTTCTAAATGTGTAATGTCTAAAGAGAAGCACAGTCTGAAAGCACAGTGCAGCTTCAGCTGGTCAGTTTCATTTCTCCTCCTCTTTAAATTTATCTTTGGCTTATGCAACAGCAACAGAATAGAGTGATTTCTAAAGGATTTACTTTGGAAAGATACTAATTTTCCAACAGACTTTTCATATATCAGAAGGTCTTTGGTAATTACGTCTTATCTAATTCTCTTTCTTTCTCCCTGCCCCCATTTGGTAAAAGATATAAATTGTTTCATTGACCTTGAACATTTTGTTCTCATGCTTTGAAGAAAGGCAGAGGCACAAAATGATGTTTTTCAAGGTGCTGTTACAAAAGAAAAAGAGTGCCTGTTATCCATGTTCCAGATAATAATACTTCTCAGGCTTCCAATTTGGGAATGCACAGATAACTAGAATATTAAAGCTAGGTGGAAAGACGTAACGATAACATCAAAACCCTTTGATTTACCAGGGCTAGGAGGGATTTGAGAAATCACTTAACAAAATATCAAACAATTTTTTCTTAATAGAAATATGATATAGAAGTTCAGTGCAAAAACTTGTGAAAAATAAATATTTTAGTGCACTCTATCCAGCTTAAAATATAAAACATTACCCTAATCAATGTATTGTTTTATTTTGTTTTTTCAACTTGCTATAAATGGGAATCATCATAAAAATTAAAAATACTATCAGCAGTGTTTATGTTCTGATTGTTCCATGTCTTTGCCAATACTCAGCATTGATGAACTTCAGCTTTAGGACCCCATGCTTGCACAAATTTTTCTAACATCAGTCAATCTATATGTATATTCCTGTTCCCAAATGACACCACTTTTATTTTATTCTAGGATTATAAAATTATAAGATGCCAGATAGGGCCAGATTTATCTCATTGTTCTTTTTCAAAAATTTCTTGGCTATTTGATTGCATTTTTGCTTTCTGTTATAATTTTAAATCAGCTCAATTTCTTTTTAAAGATCTGGTGGGCTTTTGACTAGGTTTATATTGAATTTATGGTTTAATCTGGGGACAACTGACATCTATACATTCTAGTCATGGTGAAGTAACAGGAACCAGATTTATCCCCTTGCCTTAAACAAGTAAAAGCAGGACAAAAATGTATAAAAAGATGATTTTCAGGTTTTAGACACAGGCTTGTGACCACTGAGAGAAGGAAAATAAATGAGGATGCTTCAGTTTGCTACCTAGAGAGAGAATTTCAAGCTGCAGTGCATTGGAGGGGAACCCGAATAGAGTCTGGGGGGCTCCTTGAATTCACGGTACTGAGCTCAGAATTCAGAGGTGCCAAGGCTGTTAGAATTTACAAGGCAGCCCGGCCGGGCGTGGCTCAGCGGTTGAGCGTCGACCTAGGATCCAGGTGATCAGGGCTCCATTCCCAGTCAGGGCACGTGCCCGGGTTGCGGGCTCGATCAATGACTCTCTCATCATTGATGTTTCTATCTCTCTCTCCCTCTCCTTTCCTCTCTCTGAAATCAATAAAGATATATTAAAAAAAAAAAAAAAAGAATTTATAAGGCAGAGTAAAATAAAAACTCCTTCAAATATACAAACACTAAAAGAATTTGTTACCAGCCGACTTGCACTATAAGAAATGTTCACACAAGCCCTTCAGACAGAGAGAAATTGATACTAGGTGTAAATCTGGATGGACATAAGGGAATGAAGAACACCAGAAAGAAGAAATAGATCGTAAATATAAATGGTATTTAAACAAATCCCTTTAAGTGATAATTGAATATTTAAAGCTAAAATAATAATAATGTATTGTGGGTTTTAGAATAACAACATACATAGATTATACAATATAAGAAACAACAGCACAAAGACTGGGAGAAGGAAACACAATGTACACTGTTGGGAGGTTCTTATACTATTTGTGAGATGGTATACAATATGGAGCCCTCTTTTTCAGGATCTCTGCTTATTTTTGTATTTTTTCATGTTTTCTTTTATGTCCTTTATAAATAGCTTAATTTTTCATATGCCTTACACATTTTATATTAGATTTATTTTTGGATTCCACTTTAATTTTTATCAAATGAATACATGTACATAATTTAAGTCATATATTACAGAAACAGTATTCTTCCAACTTTCTCTATCTTTTTTTTTTTTCTATTCCACTGTGACAAATGTTTTCCAATCCTTAATTTACAGTTGACCTTTGGCCAATGCAGAAGTTAAGGGCACCGATCCCCCTTGCAGTGGAAAATCCAAGTATAACTTTTTACTTCCCCAAAACTTAGTTGTCCCTTGGTATCTGAGGGGCATTGGTTTCAGGATCCTGCCACAGATACCAAAACCCACAGATGCTCAAGTTCCCTACATAAAATGCTATAGATCAAGGCATACAGTTGGCCTTCCTCATCCACAGACTCCCAATTGCAGATTGAAAACAGTAAGGTATTTTTTGAAATTGCCTCTGCCATCAATCTAGGAAGTTCTTTGAATTCTTTCTTTTCTCTCATCCCTAGTTTTTGGAATCTCAAGTTTTCCTCTTTTTTTTTACTCCCTTGTTTTGGTGGAAGACATTCTTCAGTAGCTTTCTTAGAAAGACACATGGAAAGTAACATTTTTGAGACCCTAAATGTCTGAAATGTGTCACCCTAGATATGATTTCTAATTTGGTTAAATTCAGGTATTAAGTTAAAAATATTTTTTCCTCAAAAATTTGAAGACATTTCCTCTTTAATTATGTGCTAAAATGTTACTATTTGAAGTTCAATGCCATTTTTATGTAACCTGATTTCCTTTCTGGAAGCGTACAGAATCTTCTGTTTGTCTTGGGTGTTCTGAAATTTCACAGTGATGTGCCTTGGTATGCCTTTGTGTTTTGTTATTGAATTGGAAGCCAATGTTTATTACTTCTGGGAATTTTCTTATATTATTTCTTCAATAATATTCTCCCTGACATTTTCTTTGAGATTTCTCTTTAGAATTCCTATTATTCAGATACTGGATCTCATGGATTGATTCTCTGTCTTTTTTTCTCCATTGTTTTCAACCCTTTTATTTTTTGTTCTACTTTTTTGGAGATTTTCTCAGCTTTATCTTCCAACATATCTCTTGTTTTTGCTCTGTTCTATTTCTCATATAATATATATATATATATATTTAAGTTTTCAGAGCTTTTTTATGTTCTCTGAATGTTGTCTTCCTTCCTTCTTCCCTCCCTTCCTTACTATCGGTAGTTTTTAAAACCTCTTTATATTTCTTCTTCGGCTTTTTGCATTTTTCCTTATATGCTTGCTCATTTTGATTTTGTTAGAAGTTTTAACCAAATGTCTAAGGATCATTGACCACTCATTCATATATGAGTGAGGCATTAAAATGCTAATTGGAATGTCTGGAAACAAGGGTTTTACCATTATGATTTTTGCTTTAGAAATCTAGTAGGTCCTTTACAACAGTTTATTTTAATAAAATTTCTTCCCATTACTAGCTTGCTGAAAGAAAATTTTAAAAAAAGGAATAGATTTTGTATTTCAACAATGCTTCTTGGCATTTATTGAAATCATCACATAGTTTTTGGCCTTTAATCTGTTAATGTTTTTTCTAATTGTCGGGTTTCTAACAGCAGTATTTCAGAAGGGCTTTGTTGCCCATCTCCAAGGAGAAGCTAACATTTGCTGCTTTTTAAGAAAGAAACTGTGGAGTGGGAAGGTGACAAGGCTGCTCAGGCTGTGTGTAGGGCTGGTGTTGCATTCTCTTTGCTCTGTGCTGTGCAGAAGTAAAGATCTACCTTTCCAAAGAAGGATTTGACCTAGAAAGACCATGAGATATAGATATTTTAAGGAGTCTACTAAGTTTGTCACTATTCTCATTTTTTGTCTGTTCAATATACTTTTTGCTTTATACACTGTCCGTATGGGATTACATCTCATTAGCATGACATCTAAGGCATCGCATTTGCCACATTTTAAGGGTAAGAAAGGGTATTTACAAAATGTTTTTTTGATGAACCTCTCATCTGTGGTTTAGCTGCTTTCCTTACCACAGCATAGTTTTCCTCCTACTCTTTATCGTCACATGGCAATCAAAAGACCAAGACTTCTTTCCTCCTGCAGTATCTTGCCCTTTCACATACTTCCCCAAAGAAGAAGGAAGAATAAGAGGACTGTGCTAATCATTAGTATTAGCTGTGAGAGGTCTGAGTGAGAAAATAAAAGGCAGCCTAAAGGAGTAATGGAAGAGACTTAGATCTGGGAACCAAGCCAGGAGGTTGAAGGCTCCCTTCTCACTTACTACTGAGTCACTAGCCTCTCTGGGCCTTACTTTTCTCATATGTAAAATGAACAGTCTGGCTTCATTAGATCATCTCTATGGTCTTTCTGGACTCTAACATTCTTTTAGACTCAAAGCAAAATCAACTCTTGAAAATATTCAATAAATGGATAGATGCACTTTATTGTTTAGTTATGAACTCCATTAATACAATATTTTGGAATTAAATCATTTTCCTTTTTGTTCTGAACACTGTTTTATTTTTACATATATGAAATAGAAGGCTTCCTGGGGAACCCTAAAATATACCATGGTAGGCAGAATAATGGTCCCTCAAGGTGCCCATGTCTTAATCACTGAAACCTGTTAATGTATTACCTCGCAGGGCAAAGAGGATTTTGCAGATGTGATTAAACTAAGGTTTGAGATGGAGAGGTTATCTTGGGTTATCCAGGTGGGCTAAATCTAATCACAAGTCTCCTTAAGTGCCAAAGAGGAAGGAAGAGGTCAGAATGATGACTGAACCTGCACTTGCTGCTTTGGAAACCGAAGAAGGGTGACATCAGCCAAGGAAATCTGGCAGCCTCTAAGAGCTGGAAAAGTCAAGGAAATGATTCTCCCCTAGAGCCTCCAGAAGGAATGCAGCCCTGCTAAAACCTTGATTTTTTTAGCTCCATAAGACACATTTTAGATTTCTAACCTACTATACTATAAGATAATACATTTGTTTTGTTTTAAGCCACTAAACTTGTGATAATTTGTTACAGCAGCAGTAGGAAACTAAAAGAATTCCTCACCTCTGGGCTCAATTATACTGAGCAAATCTAGTTAGTCTTTATTTTATTTCTATGCATGTAAGTCACGTAATAGCAAACACTTTTGTCCTGCCTAATTAACCAAGAATTATGCCATATTGTTATTTATTTATATTAAAGCTAAAGAAATAATTAGAAAATGGATTAATTATGATTCTATGTACCATCATATTCCTGTTCAATAATTTCCTGGGACTAAATTTTATTCTTAGAATTCATAGAATGTTGGATCTAGAGAGAACCATAACTACGATCTAATGAAATCTAACACTCTCTTTTTACATGAGAAGAAATTGTGACCCATTGAGATGAAACCTGTGAGTTTCCCCATAATATTCAGCTAGTTGCCTGTAACACTAAGGTTGAACACTAAGGCTCCCAGTCTAGTGTTTGTCCCACTACACTAAACCCTTTCCAACTGAAAGTGTTAGGACATGAAAATATTTAATACATCTGGCCTCTTAGTGTGAAATATGGAGTGTGAAATTCACATATGCCTTGTATAATTCAACTCATTCTCACTTGAGAAGCAGTGTAACACAATGGTTCTGATCTAAGACCTCAAAGCTAGATTACCTTTATGCAAATCCGATCTCTATACTTCCCAGCAATGTGACCCACAACAAGTTACTTAACCTCTCCACACTTCCATTTCCTTATCTGTAAAATGAAAACGAAAATACTACTGAATTCATAGGGCTGTGGGAGATTTAAATACATAAATAACTGTGAAGCTCATAGAAAAGAGCCTAGACCATATTTAGTACTAAATAATTATGAGCAATTACTATCATTAGCAGTGAGCTATATAATAAAGATAGGTTATTTCAGTTAAACAAAAGAATACTTTTTATTAATATTAATATTATTATTTGCCGTGGTTATTAGCCACTTCTTCTGGAGAAGGCCTAAAACAGGGCCCAAGTACTCCGGTAAATTGCCTGTAGACTGAAAGTCTTATACCCTCTCTCATTATCAGGCCTCTTTTTGGGACAATTAGTGCATGACTGACATGAGCACTCTTGATAATTAAAGTCACATTAATACCAAAGAACTGTACAATGACTGGTTCTGTACTGTCATTTCTGCAAGCTGCATTGTTTCCAGAACAAAGTGGCTGATTTACTGTTTTGTTTCTTTGATAATGCTGAGCATGGGCATCTAATAGACTTGCTTAGACTGGCAAACTTTTGAGCAGAAGTGCTAGATTTGTATGCATCTTTGAGAATGGGGTAGTTCAAAGCTAAAGTGAGCTAGGAAAGAAATAGGAAGTGAAAAAGTAGAAGAGAAAGACATAGGTAGATAGAGGAAGAAAAAAGAGGAAGGAGAAAAGAAGGAGCTGTGAAAGGGCATGAAAGATAAGTGAAAACAAATGGAGAAGAGTTTCAGAGGCAGATTAGGTGAGCAGGAGACGAGAGCACAAGCAGAAGCATTTTACATGAAGCGTTTCTGATGCCTAAATCAGCGCTTCTCAAACTTTCATGAGCATCAGAATCACCTGGAGGACTTGTTAAAACAGTTTCCTAGGTCCCATCTGCAGATATTTTGATACAATAGGTCAGAGTGGAGCCCAGTAATACAAATTCTAACGAACTCAGAGGTGATACTGAGGCTGCTGGTCTTGGGACACTTTGAGGAACTTTGGGTGAATCATATTCATGCAAAATAAATATAATAGTCTTGGCTTCTTTTTTATTGAGCTATATTTTACATATAGTAAATCCCACAGATCTTAATGTTGGTTTGCTTACATAAGCAATTCCCTACTAGGTCATATAAAGATCTACCTGTTCCCATATACTGTCTCTGTCAAGGACATCAAGTCCTTGTGACCTGATATTATTTTCCATGAGAAAGATATAATAAACATCGGTAGGTTTTTTTTTTCTTAGTGTTTTAGAGGAAAAAAACATGTATTTCTGTAACCTGGAATTGAATGCTAAAGAACTAGAAAGCACCTATATTACTTTTATTACACATGGAATACTCCTTTTCATCAAGCTATAGCCCATTTTCTATCTCTTATTTATTATCCTATTTGAGAGGAGGAAATTTTGCTGGGTTATATTGAATTCTCTTCTATTTGAATTAACAATTTACTGGATTTATACAATAAGTAATCTGAGATTGGGCAAGAAAGCTATTGCAGTAGAAATCCTTCAACAGTGCTTCTCATACTTTGAGATGTATCTGAATCCCAAGGGATCTTGTTAAAAAATGCAGATTCTGATTCAGTGGGTCCAGTGTGCGGTTCAAAATTCTGCATTCATAACCAGCGCCCAAGTGACATCGGTGCTGCCTGTCCAGGATCACATGTCTATTTTTCCTTATTTATTTTTTGTCTTGTCCACCCAAACTGGGCACTCCAGGTGTGCCCCCCAAACCCCGTGAAGTGTGGGTGCTCTTCTGTTGTAGTTGAGCCTTGGTTGCTGTTGGCGCACCAATGGGAGGGATTTACCCCAGCCGATCAGCTGCAAGGCCTGGCTGAGATCACCGCAGAGGACCAGCTGCGCAGGGGCCCACGCCGCAGAACAGGACTTACTTTTCAGCAGGGCTCTGGTGCCTGCTGAGTCCATCCCTTGAATGTGTCCCTTGTGAAGGGGGTTGGATGATGTTCCAGTGTGTCCTGATGCTGTCCACCTGGTTCACTGACTCTTGGGCCTCTCAGGAGGTGCAGGCCAAGGTTAGCAACCACCCGTGTTTTGTCTGGGGCCACCGGACATGAGTCACAAAGCTGTCGGTCTGTAGATGGCTGCTACTTGTGCTTGGCTTGGAAGTGCCCAGGAAAGGCCAAGCTGTGAACCAAGACCTGCTGCTGCTAGTTCCCGGCCTGGGGCTACTTAATGAGAGGTACGGGGCATGCCAAGGCCAGGTGCATCACTCCAACCTCTGCCTCCATTCCCCTTTCTTCTTCATTGTCTCTTATAAGGACACTTGTCACTGTGTTTAGGGCCCACATGGATAATCCAGAATGATCTTACCTTGATTTCAATCTGTAAAGACCCTTTTTCTAAGTAAGGTCACATTCACATATTCTGGTGGTTAGGACATGGACATATGTTGTTGGGGGCCACCATTCAACCCCCTACATTGACTATAAAAGAAAATAGCGGTGGTATCCACAAGTGGAAATAGGAAAGAGACATAAACCCTTCTTTTTTCCTCTAGGTCCCACGTAATAACACGAATAGAAGGTGGTAGATGTGTACTCTGTAACTACAGTTCTCTTCAAATCATTATCACTTCCAGACAAACTCTTTTTCTTATAAAAAAAAAAAAAATCAGTATTCATGTGGCGTGGGTGTGTTTTAGGGGGCTACAGATCAAGTACTAAGAATATTCTCCTTTCTGCCTAAATCATGCTAAGTCCTCCTTAAGTTTAAAAAAAACAAAAGGATTTCATCTTTGAAAAGTAATACTTTCTGAACTGATTTTGGTTTTCTTATAACTTTACATTTGTCCTGGAGGAGAGGAAACTCTTTGTTTTACTTCTTGGTATAGTACCTTGCATTTTCACCAGTTAGGCCCTTAACAACTAATTTTGATGAAAATATTAACGTGTGTTGGACGAGAACAAGTAGAGAAGTAGGGCTGGGGTAAGCGGTTGTGGAAATTGCCAGGTCGGGAGACTGGGCAATAATAGCATGGGAAAGCTCTTCCAGATTCCAGCCCAACCACTCATTCCACAGTTTGCACATGATCCCCCAGCACGGAAGCCAGGGTTTCCAGAGTGTCCAGCTTTCATTTCCATCAGTGACTGACAAAGGCCAGGATCAAACCTTTCCCTCTGACTTTTACCTCTGAAGTTTGAAGGCTTTCTCATTGAGTCTACCGCTATGGGAGAGCTCAGGAGAATTGGGGAACATGTAAAAATACAGGATGAAGAATCTCTAGAGTTACATTTCCCTTTATTTTTTCACAAGACAAGAGAATAGCACAGGATACTGTAATTTGTCAAACCCCCAAACAAAACAAAACAGGTCTGTTGTTAATACAGACGCTTGGTCACAGCTGCAGAAAAGTTTCCACATGAAACCTTTCAGTCCTAAATAGTCATTTTGCAACTTTGTGATCGCTTTTCCAGGATTCTTTTTCCCCTTAGTGTTTATTCACGTTAACTATTTGTTCCATGTGACAAGGTCCTTCTGTTACATATATTTCTAACAGCTCTGGGCTCCATACTCACCATTCTCAACATTTGGGTGACACAGCCCCACCCCCAACCCCAAGCATGCAGCTAACTGTTGTGCCACAAATTACTGCAGCGAAGCTTGAAACCCAGCTTGTCATACAGCTCAAATGTAGGCCAGGTGTGTTGAGAGTTTTCCAAATGTTTGACTGTATTTTGGTTAAGCTGAATTGTCTAAGCTGGCTTGAATTGCTGCAAAAGCGAGAAAGCCAGGCCAAGAGAACTGGTGTTTGATCATTTAAGGCTGCAATTTAAACCTCACCCGAAACTAAGGGAATCCGAAACCAATTCAAAACAGAAAGAAGTTTTACGCGACATTTCTGTCATAGAAACTGATGAGTTATACATTTTTACTGTTGGTGCTTAGCCCGTCTTCCTCTTTGCCAGTATATATTTATCTCGTTGGGCGTAATATCACATTACAGTAAAACTGCTTTCATTTGGACTATATTTGTGATACTCAGACACAGAGGTGAATGCTTACTTTGCATTTACAAGAAAGTTTTCAAAGAATGGTATACGAGATTGTGAGATAAACGTTTAACTCACGTAAGAAAAAAGGAGTCTCTGGGTCTTTGAAAAACACTTTACCAGCACAGAAGTAAATTGAATATAAATAAATACAAAATGGAAATGACAAAGGATTCCTATCTAAAAACAGAGTTCAAAGTTTTCTACTTGGCAAATTTTATGAACTTTCAGAATTCAATGTAAATGAAATTAATAAAAATAAAACAAATATAAAATAATTTTTACAATACTGTTTACAATGCATCCACTTACTCAGATGGACTTTTACCTAAATTAGTAAGATATTACTGTTTGTGTATGTAGTCATTCACATAAATTTTTTGTTACATTTATTTATGTGTATATTGAAACATTTGTTTATTGATTTTGAGAGAGAGAGAGGGAGAGAGATGTGAGGGAGACATTGATGGGCTGCCTTCTGCATGCACCCCAACCAGGGATTAGAACCAGCAGCCTTTTGGTGTACAGGATGAGGTCCCACCAACTGAGCCACCTGGCCAGTGCAAAATAATCTGTACTTTAAAAAATGAATTTATCTTTGAGACTTTTTTATTACAATATATTCATTTTCTTTTCTAACGCACAACCGGGTGCATCTTTTTACAAATGACTTGATTTATTTACATTATAATGAATGAAAATTTATATTTAAACCTATGACAATTTAGTCCTATATAGAAGAATTTAGAAAAGTTTATTTGCTGGGTCTGTCAGTACAGATGATGACATGTAATTATGGTGTGTATATGCCATAAAATGGCTACTGCCTCCTTTCTTTCTTTTTTTTTTTTTTTAATTTTATTTCTTTTTTGGGTTTTTAATGACTGAAACAAAAAAGAACAGCTTCTGGAAGAACTATTTGTTCTATTGGGTCTTGTGCCTCTCTTCAAACTTGACCTTGGCCTCCCTTGGGCCTTGTGTTTCAGAGCAGGGTCTCTGAAGATGTTCTTGTTGATGCCAGTTTTGTGCAAGGGGATATCCACAGAGTACCTTGTGGCCATGAGGTGATTGTAATTATAAACTTTCACAAAGGATTTGATCTTTGGCCTCTTGGCAATTTTCTTCCTGCCCATGGCAGCTGTCCCTTTGTGGGGAGAGAGGTCAGTTCCAGCCACCGGAGCATGGCTGTCAGGGCGGTCTAAGCTGCCGTCATCAATGTTCTTCACGACGACTGCTTTGCATCCAGAGTAGAGTCCAGCCGGGACCGGCAATGCCTTCTGGGTTTTCATAAACTTGCCTATGTCGACAGTAGCCACTTGGGCCTAGAGCAGAAAGGTGCCGCCTCCTTTCCATTCTGCACATCTTCTAAGAGACTATCCTTTGTAGCCCACCCTATCTGAAAACATAACAGAGAAGGAATTCCTGGAATATAGCGTAGCCAGGTTGACACATTACAAAGCTATCACAATTGGTACGCGCTAGACTTAGTTCTAGGTCCTTGGGATACATTAATAAATAAAAAAGGCAAGGTCAGTGCCCTAATGGAGCTTATATCTTAGTAGGAAAAGACAGCAACATAAAAAATAACCACATCCAAATAAAGGTTCCAACAAATAATAAATACACTATCAGAACGCGGTAAGTGCCAAGGAAAGAAAACGAGAGCGGGACACAGGGTGAGAGGTTACTAAGGTGGTCAGAAAAGTCTTCTTGGAAGAAATGGCATTTGAACAGAGACCTGAACAGCGAGCAGTTGCTGTCCAGCCATTAGAAGAACAGAAGAAGAGTTCCCCAACTGGGAAATATCATGTACGGAGGCTCTGGAGTGGAAATGAGCTAGGCTTATTCAGAGGATGGCAAGGAGGCATGGATGGAGCTGGTGGGGGAGGATAGAGAGGGTGAACTCAGAGGTAACACAGAGCTATCTCTTTAAATCGATTTATGTGTTCTGTATTAACACTTAATATACCAATATTTTTAGTGCTATATGTCGTTTAGTAATCTATTTTTTTGAACAAACTCAATATATAAGTGTTTTTTTCCCTCATGAATTGATTACTTTTTAATATTTTATATAAAATATTTTATAAGGGTTAGTACTTATAAGCTAGATCATAATTGTAAATATTATGAAAACGTGTGGAGCCTAGGGATCTTCCATCTACGGAAGGCTATTTCCTCTAGTGATTAATTCAGCATCATCGAGAGGTACTTCTTTGGGTCTCCTTCCTAACCTGTGAAATGAAGGCTTGCAAGGGCTAATTGCTAAAGGTCTTCTTACTTTATGATTCTATAAAAACAATTACCTTCAGTGGGGGGAAAAAGGGGGACATCTGTAATTCTTTCAACAATAAAGATAAAAACAAAACAATCACCTTTGAAGTTTCCTTTAAAAGTAAGATATATGGGAAGTTTGGGATCTTTAGGAGTCAGGAAGCTATAAATGGATGCTAACCAAAGACATACAGGGTGGGGCAAAAGTAGGTTTACAGTTGTTCATATGGAAAATAATAATTAATAAGTAATAACACAAGAATAAACTCTGTGCTTCGTGTACTCACAACTGTAAACCTACTTTTGCCCTACCCTGTATACTTTCATCATAAAAATTCTCATTCAGAATTAGGTAAAATGAGAATCCCAGCATCAGCATGTGCATGTGCTGGTTTTCAAATGCTTTAATGTGCTATTGTGCCAGGCCTAAGAAAATGAGTTTTCAAGCAATAATGTTTTCCCTAAGGAAAAAATTTAACGTCAGTTTTTGTCTGTGTAGGAAGTGTGTAGGCAGGACTCTCAACTTTCAGGAAAATTTCTGTCTTTATAGAAAGAGATTTTCCAGCTACCTTTTGAATTATTTCCCTGAAAACAATGAAAAGACTGTAAAAATGAAATTGTCCAATAACTTGCTGGATGGCAGAAGTGAGTTGTGGCTCCTTTTCCTTTAACTGGAATTGACAGCAGAAGCTAAGAGGAAGAAGGGAGGTGTACACAATGGGCCCAAAGTGTTATCAGTGGGGTGTCCTCTCTGTCCCTACCAGTTGCCAGTGGAAGTGGGCTTCTTGGGGTGTTGCTGGAATAAGAATTTCTGGAGGCCTCCATGGGAGAATGAGGTATCATGGAAAGTTTTATTTCTGTGGATTTCAACTTCTGAGTTTCTAAGGTCCCATGTCCCTCATTCCCGCCAAGGAAAAAGGTTCTATTTCGTCTTCAGCAGAGCTAGAATCAAGCCGCTGCCAAGAGCCTCCGCTCCACAGTCCAGTTGAGATAGCTTAGCTTGTGTTCCCGGCTGCAGTCCATGGTGTGTGGGGTCCGCATGGCTTCCAGGGCCACATGGAGGGAGCGTGGGCGAGTGCAAGGGAGCAGGAGCGAAACAAGAGGAAGGAGCGAGAGAGAATTCCTTTGTCTGGGGATTTTGTATTCCCAGATTTTCACAGGCTTGCATTGGGCCCACCCTCCTAGCCAGTGGTCTTTGTCCCCAGGTGAGACTGACAGGCAAGCACCTTCCCTATGTCACCCCAGCTTCACTGTGCACGCAGCCACCTTCCCCTTGGTCTGACCCCTTCTGCCTGTGATCTGCAGGGAATGGACAAGTGGTTCCCTGGGGAGTGTGAAGTTGCAGCTTTCTTGTGAAGTTGCCCAGTTGGCCACAATGTCTGGCCTCCCCTTTGCTCCTTTTTATTATCAATATTAGCTAGCTAATTACAGTGGTAACAAAAGCTGCTTCAGGAAATGTCTGGTTGACCAGATCTCCAAGAGGGCCATAGCTTTTTGACACCTGATCTGGGTTGAGTCCCACCCATATTTTTATATTGAAGTCCTAACCTTTGGTATCTCTGGATCTGACTTTATGTGGAAGTAGGATCTTTTCAGAGGTAATCAAATTAAAATTAAATCATTAGGGTGGGCATTAATCCAAAGGGGGAAATTTGGAGGCAGACACACATACAGGGCGAACACCATGTGAACAGTCAGAAGGCCACCTACAAGCCAAGAAGTAAGTCCTGGGACAGATCTTTGTCTCATAGTTCTCAGAAGGAAGCAACACTGCCAGCATCTTAATTTTGGATTTGTAACCTCCAGAACTGAGGCAATAAATTTCTCTTGTTTAAGCCACCCAGATTGTGATACTTTGTTTAGCAGCCCTAGCAAGCTAACACAACACTCAACCTGAATAAATATCAGGAATAAAGTAAAATAAGTAGCAAAAATTCTGATTATATTTGAATTGTCCCACAGAGTAAAATTTTGTTTGTTTGAAATGGAATTGGGTGGTGTTATTTTTGTGGTTTTATTTATAATCAAAATTACCAACCAAGGGGGAATTTTTTTTTAAAATAACTGTCAGCTGCGTTTTTTCCTGACTTCATTTTGTTTTCTAATTTAGATATTTTTATAGAAAAGAACAACTGACTACACCTTGTTAAAGCTCTTTTCTAGGAACCAATAATAAATTACCTGCTTTCTATGAAGTTTGAGGCAGTTATAGCAAAGTGATACCCTGTTCATAGAAAACTCAATGAAGCGGTAGCTCACCTACCTAAAATAATGGACTAGGACTCGAGCTACAATGATCTCTAAATAGACTAAATGAATGTTACAAAATCCACCCAGAGAGCTCATAGCTTTATTGATAGACATGTCCCTTGAGTCCCTAGCTGATGTCTGTGTACTCACAGTTCATATGTAGTTTCAACTTTCTTGATGTAGTTCCCAAGTCCAAAGTAGAGTAAAAGTCATAAAAAAGAGACAACTTTTTATTCTTTATATGCACAATTTCAAGACTCAGAAGGAAAATTTAAATTTTCAGTAGCTAAGAGGAACCAAAAACTATAAAATGCTACAATAAATTGAAAACAGTTGCCTGGAGTCATTTAGCAACAAGGAAAACACTTGTTTAAGTCTTGAGGTCATTCTTATATTATAGTTCAAAGTAATAATTGATACTCAAAGTGCCCCAAGTTATTTTGAAGAAAAAAAAAAGAGTTATTGCGATCAATATGCCCTGTTTAAAGTGGTATAAAATTGTGTAATATATTTAAGAATGATTTCCACTTAAAATTGTTAAATATCAAAAGGATTTGGCACTTACAGAGGGAAGGGTTTGGTTATATGAAAATTTTTCTCTCACATGGTGGAGGTTTTACTAATATTCCAATTTGAGTGTTTTATTTGCTAAGAAGCCTACATTTATGATTACATCTTAATTTTTTGGACCTTAGTAAGACAGAGAATTTATTCCACTGGTCGAAAATAAATTATAAAAAATACTTGAGTGTTTTTAGTACTTTTAGTTTAAGCCTTATTTATTTAGGCAAATTGAGAGCTAGATTGTATCTGAAAAAGAAGAGCTCCACAATATCAGCATACAGGAGAGGTTCACTAAGATGAATGGGCTTCAAGTGAAGAGGCTTTATTAAAATGCATGCCTCTCATTTTCGGAGCACAACAAATAAAGGAAAAGAGACCTTAGCTAAGATGGTGTGTTTTCAGCAATTTTGCAGATATCTTCTTTTTCTCAGCATCAAATCAATTGGTACATTGTTATTCAAATTATATTCAAATTGTCCAATAATGTCAGTTTAGGACTGAAAAACAAAGGCTGAGAACATATCAGATGAAGTTTTCTGTATTAAAATTAAATGAAAGCATTATTTGTCATATTGAACAAAGAAACTGTCTAATAAAATTTACCTCAAGTTCTGAACAATGGGCTTCTGCTTGCATGCTCTTGGGTGATTCCTTAGTAACTTGTCTAAGTGTGAAGGTAGGTGCAAGACGCTAACAAAGGAAAGTAGCTTATTTATAACAACATTGTAGGCAGAGGTCTTTCAAAGTGCAAAGCTACCGTCTTTCCTTCCTAAGGAGCAATTGCTTTGCACATATGCTCTACAAATACCAAGCACAGGGAACCTGGTTTTTAATTACAAAGTAAAATATCATTCTAAAATTGCATAATCGGTGGTTGCCTTTTGCAAAGAAATGAACATAAGGGAACCTGACATTAAATGTTTGATGTGTTGCCATGACATTTTGTGAAATTTTATTTTATGCTGCTTTTAAACTGCAAACTATGTTACATTTGAATTCCTTGGGGGGTAATAGAGTTATACAGAATTAAAGAACCTCACTCTGATGTCAGAATGTCTATGCTCACAAATTGTGCAGTTCAGATTTTAGAAAAAAAAAAACACAAAAACGTAAATACAGAAATAGAGACATACTGGGGTCTTTATTCTCTCCTTACAGTAGTTATATGTTTTTCTGGATATAGAGGCCATTTAGTCAGGGAGGGATGTCACTAGCTTACCCTTTGAGTAAAGGGAAAGACAATAGAACGGAGGAAAATACCGTGGCAGTCAGTACCCAACACATTTGAATGTGTAGGACACTGAAATTGAGAGAAAAATGTCACAGACTCGTGCAGTGTGCGTATTTCTGCACGTTAAGGAGCAGTCGTGGGAATAATGTTGCTCCATTCCCCCCTGTTGCAGGAAGTGCCCTTTGGAGTTTATGCTCCTTGCTCAGCAGGGTGCAATGCCACTGCAGTTGATGGCATGACCCTGTAAACTGGAGGAGAGTAAATGCTAGTTTTTCCCTTTCCTACACCTGCATTTTCCACACCTATGCCCTCCTTTTGTTCCTTACTCTGCAAAAATCTCTGACATTTTGAAGAGTGGAAAGCCCAAATCTTAAAGCTGGAAGAGATTGCAAGAGGTTGTCTGTTCTGTCACAGGATGAGCAAAGGCAATTAGGTGTTGAATTTTCTTCCTTATAATAATGTAATGGAGGAAAATAAAAAATCTTGGACCAATTTATTTATTCCTTTCTCCTGGATCCTAGGTCGATGCTCAACCGCTGAGCCATATTGGCCAGGCTATTCCTTCTTAAAGCACCTACTGAGTAGTATAGAAAAAAACTTTCTTGGGTGGATAAAATACAGCTAGAATATTTTGTTAGTTCTAAATGCTTAATGATATTCAAATAAGTATTGTCAAAAATGCTGAGAATGAAATAAAGCCTAAGGAGGTGGTTCACAGCCCTGCCCAGGCGGTTCCTTCATATTTTCCTAAATATTAGTGCTTTTCACTCAGTCATATTTTGAGGTTATTTCCTCTGCCTTAAATATGCTTTGGTTTCAGAGTTATAATTCTGATGATCCAAACAAGTAACAGAAATGGGGTCACTTAAACACACAAACAACATAACTATTCCAGAATTTTCTTGATATTGTAAGCAGAGCACGGCTGAGACTCTCTCAGTTTACTGAAAAATGTTCAAGGCCAACACTCAAATTCTCCCTTTTTTTCTTTAAAATGATGATTTTGTTATTTATTTAAAATATCAAGTTATTTTTGTTACTGATATTACCAACAATATATTTTTATTTGTGATACTAGCTGTAAAGTATTAATGAAGAAGTATTTCTGCTTGCTGTTTTATAGGGAATTGAAAGGTTTTCTCAGAATCAATCCACTCTAGAACTAGAATCCCAGATCAACTTACTGTTTCAGGGTAGTATTTTTGCCTATCGCTCTGGGTACCATCAAAAAAATTAATCTATCTCCTAACCAATATTTCCCCCTTTACATCTTCTCTTTAAATGTGATGCTTTAGATACAAAAGTACACTCAAGTTAAGTATGATGACATACTTAACCACTGAGCCACACCGGCCTGAGCTAGGCTAAATGTCTTTGACCTCTAAAACATCCAGTACAAAAAATGATACAGTAAATTTAGTGTGTAAATAGTAACTATTTTGTAGGTTATCATCAGCAGGGTTGATCCAGCAATTTTAAAAATGTATTGTCTTATTTTGGAAGTTTCCTACCAATAGCACATTATGGCCCTTCACTAAAATAGTAAGCTGAATGTTTGGAAATAAATCCTTATTTCTTTCCTTCAGCTCCACCTAGAGTGTTCTTGACTTCCTCCCTTCCTGCCCAAACCTTCAGAGCCAATCCAAAATGTCCCCATCCATGGGCCTGTCTCCATGAAATCTTTAAAATTCAACCTTAGTATTATATAATCTTCTGCTTTGTACCACTTTCCATATTCTCCCTTATTTTCTGTATAATTGCTAGACTGGTGTTCTAATAAGTTACTTGTCAACTTTTACTTAATATTCCACTGTGCCTAGCAGAGAGTTTTGCATGTAGCAATTACTTAATAAATATTTGTTGACCTGGGTCAATAGCTGCCTTCCTGCCTACCTTAAGATACAATTTAGCATTTCTTTAGGGTCAGGAGCTAAGTCACCTACTTGGTGACTTCCTCTTACTCCACAACAATAAAATGCATTCTAAGCTAGGGAGATTGAGTCCACCTCAGTGCTTTGCTAAGAATTTTTGAAAATTATATACAATAGACAGCTAACATTTATTCAGATTTTACTATGTATCAGGCACAGCAAAGTCACTGTGCCAAGACTTTTATAACCATGATCTTATTTATATCTCCTAGTTTTGTGAAATAGATAATAATGTCACCCCACTGAGACCTAGAGTCATTACATAATTTGCTTGATGTTACTCAGCTCATTAATAATAAAGCAAAGTCTCGGACTCATGAACTTAATTGATTCTGTTGTGCCTGTTCAAGTGTCCAGAGCAAGTCAAAAAGTAGGAAGAGTGAAGTTCTAGAGTTCTTAGTGCATGGGTGAGCAAGCAGGTCATTTTGATTCTTTGTTGTTTTTTGGAAAACCCAATATTATAAACCCAGTAATACATCTGCAGTACTAGGGATATAGAAGGCTTGTGGAAGTATTAAGCCTGCTTCTAAATATGGCATTTATGATACTTTAAGTCAAATTTTAGTCCAAGGATTATGTTTCTTTTACATCAAGTGCTACAATTGACAAAGTATTTTCATATATATTATCTCACTGAATTCTTACAACCATTGAGTTCAGAGGCTATCTACTGTTGTTTGTATGGAAAATAATACAATAAGTAATAAATAATAATACAAAAATAAACTCTGCTTTGTGTAAGCAGAACTGGAAACCTGCTTTTGCCCACCCCTGTATTATCTGGCTTTACTGCAGAGAATATGTGTTTGAGAAAAGTTAGGTAAATTCCATCATATACAGCAAGTACATATGTAAGAATTAATTCTTTTTATTACACTAATCTGATTCTAGAATATCTCAACATGTACATATACATTCATAATCAAGACTCTACTAAGCTACTAGACATAAATGTTTACAATTCACTAATAACAATAATAATAGCAGCTTTACCACTTTCACGTAGGTTGAACACATGCATTATCATCCAAACTAGGGTGCCTTGAGAATGACAAATGTCAAACTAATTGGTAATCTGAGACATGTATAAATTGGGACCAAACCAGGCAAAGTGGGACATGTGATTCTCCAATTTAAATAGTACCTTGCTTATGTTAGGTCCTAAACACTTTACATTAATTGTAAACACTTTACATTAATTGGCTTAGTTCTCAAACCTAAGGTGGGAATTATTCTCATTTTTCAGATGATCATTTTGTGATGTGTCCAAAATCACAGCAACAGTGGATTCTTTTCAGTGCACTGTGCTCTACCGAATCTCTTTGCTTGCCTAATATAGGGGAAAGGGGAGGAAAGGCCAAAAAGATAAGGACCTGGGAAAAGGCAGGCAATGGTCAGAATTTAGTGGCTGAAAGATAGCCAGCTGTTTTCCAATGCCGGTATCAGAGCTGGGAGAATAGAAGTCTGTGGGAAGCAATGGCAGTTAATTTAGGAAATGTAGATAATGTATCCATAAATCTTGCTGGTTCCCCCTTTTTTTAATTGCTCAATTACACACATTAGATCAACTGGTGGTTTAGATCAATTATTTGAACAGTTAGCTTTTAGCAGCTGACTTGTATGTTTCTAGGTGAGCTGAGTGAACCAATCAGTATTAATTTGTTAGCATGAATTACCTCCAACTGGGATAGATCCTAATTTCACACTGTGGAAATGGCAGGCAAGCTGTCCTGCCTCTGCTAAGGCTAAAGTTTATTTGCTTTTTCCTAAGTGGGTGTCATCTTTGTGAAGTCCTGGACCATGTCTTTAAGTACATTTCTTTTCTTTTCTGCTCTATCCCCTCTTAGTTTGTTGAGAGAAGGTTGCTGGTATTTCACTTGGCTTGTCAGGCTACTTGTAAAAGAAAAGGTTGGAGATCTACAAGTGAGAAGGAACATTTCAACAAACAAGGCCTGGTACTTTCAATCTAATCACTTTACAAACAAGTGGATGCTTTCTGCATTGTACAGATGGCCTCATCAGGAAAGGAGATTAAGCTCCAATCACTCTACTCAGACCAATCCTCCAGCACTTCTCACAATCAACAAGCCCATTCTTCTGATGTACTCTTCCCTTAAAAAAAAAAACAACCTCTAACTTTCATCTTATTATTTTTAAAAAATGGGTCAATATTTACACCTCAAATAGTTAAATGTAAAAATAATGTTTTGTTAAGTGTGATGAATTATATTTACACTGATTTTAAAGCAATCTTTTTTGGGGGGCAGGTATTATGCTAGGATTTCTTTCGTATCTCATTTAACTCTCACAATATTCTAGGCAGTGCTACTTTTCCATTTTAAGGACAAGATAACCAAGGGCCAAAGAGATTACATAACTTGCTCAAGGTCAACAGTAATCTCTTAGAGAGATAAACATGTTGCCTAGATTTCTATCAAAATTTAAAACTTTTTTTTTCTTTCAAAAAAATGCACCCAAAATGCCTATTCTTGTATTACTGCAGGTCTCCTCTTCTAGACAGCTGGTGGTAACTTCTCCTGTGACGCAGGCCTCTGGGGATGGATTGTGAGCTCCTACACACTTCTTGTGGAATCTGAGCTCTGGATCACTGACCAGTTAACTTCTGTTACAGCCTTTCACTGTTCACTGCTGGGTAAAGATGAATATGTTTAATATATATATATGTGTATGTGTGTGTGTGTGTGTATGTATACACATATATATGTATATGTGTGTTTGTATATATATATATCCAGGATACTAACCAGGAATGACCAGCTTTAAATGAAATGCTGATCCCTTGGACTAAATTTATATAAATTTAATGTTTTCAATATATAAAGTAGAGATTGCTTTGATTGTGTCCCTTTTGAGAAAAATGGCCTCTTACATCCAGTGAATCAGAACGTGTTGTAAGACGTTAGCAAATTAGAGATACTTTCTTCTTCAGGATTGATCTTTTGTAGGAGAATACCTTCTGTAGAATGCATCTGCTGTGGACTAGAGCCACATCATCAATCTCTGCTACCAAACCTGATTAATGAGAACTCTACTGGTGAAGAACCTTGACCTTAAAATGTCTGGGATTTTGCCCTGGCTGGTGTTGCTCAGTGGTTATAACATCGGCTGGCTCACTGAAGGGTCTCGGGTTTGATTCCTGCTCAAGGGCACATACCTGTTGATTCCCTGGACTACAACTGACCTCTGTTGTAGGTTCAGTATCTGGCCTGATCAGGGCCTATGCAGGAGGCAACCAATTGATGTGTTTCTCTCACATTCGTGTTTCTCTCTCACTCTCTCTCTCCAACCCTCTATTCCCCCCGTTCCAGTCTCTCTAAAAATCAATGGAAAAAATATCCTTGGGTGAAGATTAACAACAATAAAAAAATGTATTAGAGATTTTAAAAAATTGGTAGAGATGACTGTGATTTCTTAAAATTATGTTTCTAGATGAAAACTTACTAGTTGTGGAATCCCAAACAAATATTCGGCTATCTCATGAAATTCAAACCAAGCTTATATATTAAAAAGCATTTTTAAGGTCATTGCTATTTTAAAATTGTTTAATAAAGAAAGGCCATTATTTGTCATTTCTAAATCTCTCAAGAAATCAGTTAAGTGGAAAGTAACTGAAGGTGCTGACTGCTGCAATTCTTGTTCTAATAACTGAGGAATCCAGATTCCACAATTTAAAGTGATCTCAAGCTGCTTGGGGCAAAGGTGAAAAAGAGAAGAGATAGATAATAAAATATCTAGCATACAAATTTCTGCAAGATGTTTGGTCAATAAATCTCAGCTCTTACATTTTAGTCCTGACCTAGAAGAAACATTCAATGAAACATGCCAGTGTTGTGTATTGTTGAGAAGTATCATCAGGTCACACACAGTTCAGAAGGAAATTGATGGAAAACCACTAGGTTCATTTTAGTGAGGATTTCACAGACATTTAATGAAAATGAATTCTATTGTGTCTGGTCAACACTGATAACTTGTGAAAAGGAAGAACCATCCATCCTGCTATTATTAAAAGTTGAGGACCTGGAACGATCACACACAGATGAGAGCACAGATGTTTGTTTTGGGCAAATTGTAGTTGTGCTTATCTGTAGAATTATACATAAAATGGCATTTTTAGTTGAGTACTTTATGTTGTCAAACAGAGGGCTGCAGTAAGATAGTCCCCAAATGTGGGAACCAGGTCAAGAGAAGTTCACATTCTCCATGGTTGAATATAGTAAAAATCAACCCAGAATAGATGAGACTATGCATGTGAAACCCACCTTGCTGGTAGAGTGTGTTTTCCACCTCTTTATTTAGAACACAGGTGTGTTCTCAAAAAATTTATGACTAGAATGTGATGTAGAGAAACTGAAGTCAACTCAATGATGTTATAATTTGACTGTGTGAGGTAAGGATGGATTAAGGGCAGCAGTTGCTTGGAGTACAGAGTTACCTCCCAGTTTCTCTTGTCAGTGACCAGGGACAACTGCTCCCAAAAGAACTATTGATGCCCCTGGACTAAATTTACCCTAGAAATAATTCTATATGACCACCAGTTTAGTGGAATTATCCTTGGGAAACCTTTCAATTTTCTTTGCCTTAATTTGTCCCTCACCAATATTCCATCTAAACCCGAAACAAGAAGGCAATCTCAGGATATATTACAAGCTCTATTCTTTTGCATTAGTTTTAGTGCTCTTAAATAAATTGATTGGATAAATCATTTTATTAATTCATTTCTTACGAGTTTGGTAAAGGTGCGTCAATGAAGGTAGAAATGAGAAATTTTAAACTACCGCCAACATGTCCACAAACCTGATAGGAATCATATGTTTATCATCATTAGAGTTATACTGGCCAGTTATTCTGGGTAAAGATTCTTTGTAATAATTATGTCACATCACAGGGCAGCAAATTGGCTATTGTTCAGTGGGTTTAACACTTACGTCTTTGATAAATAAATGATTAAATGAAGTTTGTTAGACAAAGTATTTTAAAACAGAGTCTAGTGGGGGTGGTGGTAAAAAAAAGAAAACAATGGCAGGAATCCTTGGATTGAAGATGGGAATCACTATTTTCTGAATAGATACACTCTAGTCTAATTAATAAAGGCGAGTTTCTTGACCTATAAAGCTGAAGATTACACTGGATATTACTAAATAACTTTTTTTTTGTTGTTGTTGTGAACAACTTTCTACTTAGTGTCATGCCTCTTTAAATGCAAGTGTTATCCGTGGGAAATGCTCCCTGTCCCCACCTGTTGCTGGAGGAAGTGGGCTTTTTGCGATGTCCCAAGAAAAAGAATTTTCTGAGACTTGCATAGAGGATGAGATATTGTAGAAAGCTTTATTTCTGTGGAATTAAACCCCTGAGTTTCCAAGGTCCCATTTCCCTCCATCCCACCATAGAAAAAGTGTAGCTGTGGCTTCAACAGAGCTAGGATTAAAACCGTTGCCCAGAGTTTCTGTTCTATGTTGGGACACAGTGGAATCCAGCATCAGGCTAGCTTAGTTTGTGTTCCCTGCTGCAGTTCCTCAGTCCATTGTGTGTGGGGTCCACAGGGTCACATGGCTATAGAGGGAACACGAGCAGGAGCAAAGCCAAAAGGACTAGAGAGCCAAGAGCACCAGGAAAGTCAACTCCTTTGTTTTGGGACTATGTATCCCCCAATTTTCCCAGGCTTGCAGCGGCCCTGCCCCCTCTAGCCAATGATCTCTGTTTCCAGGTTTGACTGACAGGCACCTTCTCTAAGTCACCCCAACTTTACTGCGCATGCACCCATCTCCCCTTTGTTCAGTTTCTCCCCCCAGTGCTTTGCAAGGAATGGACTCATGGTTCCCTAGGGAGTACAAAGTTGCAATTTCTGGTGAAGCTGCCCAAATGGCCGTGCTTATAATGTTTGGCTTCCCTTTTGCTTCTTCCTATTATCAATAAATAGCTAATTACAACAGTATCACAAGGATGAGTAAACAATTTAGAATCTTGAATTCTGGGAGAGGTGGGTAAAAAGATATAATTTAAAAAGGCAGCAGAGCACAATAAATCTCATTTCTGAGTTAACCAGGAAGGGAAGTTGAAAGATCAATCCATCACTGGGTAAAATGGGAGAATAAAGAAAAAGCATTTAGAAGATCAGGTGTGAATGTACAGCAGTCTAAACATTTACCCTTGATCCTTCTGTGGGAAAACAGTATGTGCTCTAAGACAAGATTTCTCAACCTCGGCACTGGATATTCGAGCTGGACAATTCTTTGTTGTGGGCTGCTTCCCTATGCACTGCAGGTATTTAGCAATATTCCTGGACTGTCTCGGAGATGCCATGGCATCCCCCCCGGTGGTGACAATCAGGTGTCTTCAACATAGCCAAATGGGAGATAATGGGGTGCAATATCACCCCTGCTGAAAACCAGTGGTCTAGTGCTCTGGGAGGACTTTGTGAGGCATAATTCTCTAAGGGAAAGTTTTTCCTTTTCTTTACTGTTTTCCTCTGCTGTACTATATCTTCAAGTGCTGGAGAAACTGATTCATTGAGCACATGATTCTCATGTTGAAAGAGTCTATTTACAGCTACTCACTTGGCTTTGACTGATGTAAACAATGCAGGTTCTTGTATCACAAAGGAGCTAAAGACTTCAGTTGACATACAATTGTGTTTCATTATCAGTCATTTTCACCCTTTACCAGATTATCTGGTAAAATATGCCATTTAGAGGATTAGGGGCACACTTCTCCCTGGTGAGCTGCCTTTATATTTTGTTCTTATTGATTACCTAACAAACTGAAAGAAAAAATATATTTTGTCCCACAATTTACTTTAAAACAATATCTTACACAAGTGATTTTCAGTGTGTGTGTGTTTTAAGCAGAATGCTTTTCTTCCTTAGACATATGTTGGAAAAAATCAGCATATAAAATAGATAAAAACAAATATGCTTGTTTGTAAGGTTAATTCACAGTATTTGCTTATTATAAAGTCAATCATGTTAACAGACTGTTCTTAAGAAGGTTTGTATTCAAAATCAAGAGCTAGGAAAGACAGTTCCAGGGTTCAATCAGTTTTATCATTCAGCTTATTTCTGTATTTTTATTTGAAAAATAGAATTGATTCAAGAACAGTTATAGTTCATACTGATATGGATTAGAATCTGAATTTTCATTTTTAGCTTTGCAGACAGAATCTGTCCTGAATTAAAAGAGAAAATTCAGGGTTACACCTTATTAATAAATAACACACTTGCAGTCAATTCAAATATCTCTATAGAGATGGTAGTAGAAAGTGGGTCATGTTAATGTATTTGTGGCTTCCTATTTGGTATAGAACATATTTCAGTGTAGTGTATATTTTCTTTTTAAATTATAATTTTTATATATTGTTGAACATATTTTTATTTATTTTCTGTTTATTCAAAAGTATATTTTTATAATAAAATTTTAACTCAATATTTGTAAAGCACTTGAATCATCTCCAAAAAATTCTGGAAAGATGATTTGAAAACCATGAACTTTTTCTTTTTTTAAAACTTATTCAAATGCCAGTGATATTTGTGAGTCAAAACTGCATAGAGTTTGATACCTATGGTCTTTAATCTTTTTTTTTTTTCTTTTTAAAATAATGAGTTAAAGCCCTTTTATTTTAGCTCCTTTTACGAAGGAACCTCTTGACTGATGTAAACAATTCAGGTTCTTGTATAACAAAGGAGCTAAAGACATCAATTGACATACAATTGTGTTTCATTATCAATCATTTCTACTCTTTTCCCAGATTATCTGGCAAAATATGCCATTTCAAGAATTAAGGACACCTCCATAAATGTTGTAAATGTCATTCCCTAGTTTTTAAAACTTTTCTTCAAGCTTTTAAAAAAACTATTATTTCAAACTTACAGAAAAGTTGCAAAGACAGTTCGGAGAACTTCCAGAGCTCATGTAGATATAATGCCTAAATCAGAGACACTCTCCTTTTAATTCCAAACAATCGTCCAATCAGGAAATTGATTCAATGCTACCTTCCAATCCATAGACCCCATTCTAATTTTAACAGTTTCCCCAACAGTGTCTTTTTGTTTTATGGCCCTGAATCTTGCATTGCTCTAACTTTTACCACTCTTCCATCTTTCTTTTTTTTTTCCTTTAGTCTTCTTGAATCTGGAGCATTTTCTTAGCCTTTCCCTATGATTCATGACCTTGACACATCAGCAAGTACAGACATTTCATTTGGTAGAATGCCCTTCAACCTGGTCCTTTATAAGATTTTGTTATGACCAGATTCAGATCATCTATTCCTGGCAGCAAGACCCCAGAAATGATGCTGTGCTTTTCCCAAGTTGATCCCATGATGGAGGCACAGGACGACCATTCATCCCAAGCCTGGTGATGCCAACCTTCACCACCTACCTAGTCAAGGTGCCACCTTTCTTCACTTTAAAATCACTATCTTTCCTTTTTGTAATTAATAAAAATTTTGTGTTTAGATACTTCAAAATTACGCCGACAGCCGCAAACTCATTAAACCTCTACTCACCAGCCTTAGAATTCTTTCCTGAGTTCTTCCTGAATTAATGACTACTATATGTCTGTCAAATGGTGATTTTCTACTTCCATCATTCATCAGTAGGTGTTCCACTATTGAATAGATCTTTTCCTTCTCTTTCATTTATTTATTTATTCAATTATTTATTTATACAGTATAGATTTACGGATTCCTATTTTATTCAATGAATTATGACCTATTACTATCATTATTTATTATGATGTTCAAAGTTTTCCAGCATTGGCCAGTAGAAAACCTTGTAAACTGGCTCCCATCTCTTTTTGACAGTGTTTACATCATTATTTTGGGCACTTTCTCACTTTCCAGGATGGGGTAATTCAAGCCCATGTTGTATCTTCCCCACCCATGAGCTGCAGTCAATTGTTTAAGTAGTTCTAGTTCTTTTAGTGGAGAATGTCATTTAGAAACCAAAATCTGCTCTGAGTGCTCACTGCTACTGGAGTGTCACTAATCTAAACCCTTTTGGGAAATAGAAGTGAACTTCTAAATGTATATGCATACAGATATACATGTATATGTATTTTAATACACATAAATCTATATCTATCTATAATGGCTATCTATTTACCTATCACCTATCTATCTAAAGTACAAATCCACTCCAACATTTCCAGTATTTCTAATTCCAGTTTATATAATCTCAGGGTTATTTCTAGCTTTCCCCTTTTGTTTCCTTTTTTTCCCCAACACTGAGGAACCTTTCTTTAACTTTCTTCACAGTGAGAAACCTGGCTCTCATTATTGACAACATAGTTATATTTTCTCAAAATAACCATACATAACTAACTTCCTATCATGCTTTGTCCCTCTTCTACCATGTCCAAGGGGAGGAAGGGAAAGCAAGGGGAGGCTGCAGCTGTACTTGTCAATCTACAGGGCAAGTGTGGCCCTGAGCACTCACTGCAGTGCGCCTCTAGAGGTATTTCCTAATCACGTTAACCTTTTTTAACTTCTCTCTAGCTCCAGGTTCGGTAGTAGAATGATAACCAAACATTTTATGGAACTAGGCAAAAAATAATGTTCAACAATTGTCCTCTCTCTCCCTGCTATTTCTTGATTTTACCTGCTTCCTCATCTGTCCTGCCACTGCCATTGATTTTTTTCTTGCTTGAATTGCTTTAATAGGCTCCTAAATGCTGACAATCTTGTTCCTCTCCGGATCTTCTTTCACGTAGACACCAGAGTGATTCTTCTAAAACACAAAGCTCAGTACAACATTCTACTGCTTCTGAATTTCTCATGGCTTCCTATTGCTCCTAACTCCTTAACATCGTTTATAATATTTTCTTTTTTCTTTTTTTAAATATATATTTATTGATTTCAGAGAGAGGGAGGGAGAGGGAGAGAGAGAGAGAGGTAGAAACATCAATGATGAGAGAGTTATTGATCAGCTGCAGTCTGCAACCCGGGCATGTGCTTTGTCCGGGAGTCGAACCCAGATCTCCTGGATCCTAGGTCGATGCTCAACCGCTGAGCCACGCCCGGCTGGGCTATAATATTTTCTATGTCTTAGTGGATTCTTGTTTTCTCTCCAAATCCATCTCTAATCGCTTTCTTCACTGAACTTTCTATGTCAGCTACCATAGGTACTTGCATGTATTTAAAAAGAAACAAAAAAGACTTGCTAGGAAGCAACAATTGAGAGTGGTTTTTTTATGCCCCATTTTCTGGATTTGAATTCTACTTTATCACCCACTTGGGCATGTGTTTTTGTGATGCAGTTGCTATTGTAGTGAAACAAACCACCCAAGACTTAGTGGTACAAAACAACAATGGTTTTAAGGCCACAAATTCTGTGTGGATTCAGGAAAGCTCCAGTGGGGAGGGTCCTTCTAGGCTGGGTCTGGAAGGTCCACTTCTAAGGTGACTCTCATGTCTGATTCCTGGGGTGGGATGATTGAAGGAAGGGCTCAGCTGGGATTGTTGACCAGAGTACCTCCATGTGGCCACTCCAGCATGGCAATCTCCAGATAGTTGGACATTCTACTGGCAGCCCAAGGATCCAATACATATGCTCTAGCAAACCAAAAGGAAGCTATTTGGCTTTTTATGACCTGGTCTCAGAAGTCATATAGCGCCTCTTCCACTGTACTCCTGATCAAAGCAAGAGTCAAGGAATGAGAACATAGATTCTGCCACTGTTTTAAAACTGTCACAACTTGGAAATTACTATTTCCATGCTCATTTTCCTTACCTGTAAAATGGAGGTTCAATAAGCATGGATTAAATGAAATACCTTTTAAAGTGACCCAATACAAAGGTAAGTGGTTGATAAATATTAGGTATTTTTCTTTTTCAGTAATATTTCAGCCTAGAATTCAGTTACTTTCCTCATTGATGAAAATGTAGATAGATCAACACTCCTTTCAGGAAGACTTCTCTCACTCTTCATGCTGCCCTAGGTCCTCCCAGGTCAGGTAGTTTGATCTTTATAATGTTTTATAAATGCCTACTTACGTGTTTGTCTCCTGTACTAGTCCGAACCTCTAGGCAAAGACAGTTAATATGGTATCTTTGGCATGCATTATAGTGTCTTGTCCATCGTATTTGTCTAATAAATCCTTGACAAATGTCTTTATTCTTAGAAAACAAGACTTTGAGAGAGGATGAGCATCTACCCAATTTGCCTGGAACATTCTCCATTGACACCTGCTGTTCTAACAGTTATTAATGGTGCCACATTTTATTCTCAGAAGGTTCCCAGTTTGGATAATAAGCTATATATCTACTCAAAGAGTCTTCTAGAGTCTCAATAATGTTGGTAAAGGAAAGACTTCCCCTGACTCTCCTATCATAGTAAGGGTGCTCATGGGTAACCGGGAGCGTGGGAAACTTGTCTCTCACTGAGGAGGTGGGGAGGCTGATGGGGGAAATACCCCTTATGACATCCCAGTGAGCGGGCCTGCAGTGCTGAATCACTGGTAGCATTTCTCAAAAGTGAATTAAGAAACTACTTCCCATTGACTCAAAGGGTGTGGAGCTGTCACTGGTGCATACTGACTAGAAAGGAATCATTTGGTTAGCTTTGACTTATGTTGAAAAGTGGCTTATGTCCACTCTGAAAACCCATTTCCTGTTGTTCTCCAAGGGTCTTCGGGTATTACCCCAGAGGTTTTCCAGGAAGTATTGGCTGGTGAGTGCTCTTGGGGTGTGCTGTAAAGGAGTTTGAAATGGAACAAAATTGCATTAGGACTAAATTGTAAATGAGCTAATGCTCTGATGTTTGCCCTTACCTGGAAAAACAGGTTTAAAAGATGCAGGAAATCAGGCCATAGGATCACTCAAGAAAAAAGTTTGAAAGAATGTGTCATCACCTCACATAGTCCTGCCAATTGCCATTTTTGGCAGTGAACAGAGACTTTTTTTACTTTCTGGCTGGTCTTTTTTATTTTACAAGGCCCAGTTTGAGTTCTGCTTTGCCCAAGAAACTTTCCTGGGTTGCCACAGACTGCCTCACCTTTCCTTGACCTCTGCTTCTCCCCAACTTCTTGAGCTCGGCTTTATTTTTAAAATTTTACTATCTGGCCATTCTCCTGTAATGACAATAACCTTTGGTACAGCGCTTACGTGTGCCAAAGACTGTGCTGACGGCTTTGCAATAATCACTCCTTCTAGTCCTTACAACAAGGCAAGAACTGTTACTTCCATTTTATAGATAAGAAAAAATAGATAACATTGTACTGTGATTTATGTTTTGAGCATTACATCACCCCTTTCCACCTAATTTGTAAGCCTCTCAAAACTACAAATAGGTGTCTCACCTCTTGTTACCTTAATTTCCCCACATACAGTAGGAATTCAAAGGAGCAAGTTATTGATATTAATGACTGATAATGACTTTCTATCTACTCCGTGAAGACAGGATTTTAAACAAATACATAGGAGTGCTCTACTGGCCATCTTTAAAGCTCTGGGAACCTCAGAAAGCCAGGGAAATTAAGTATGAAGAGAAGGAATATAAGTCTGTGGGACTTCCCATTTTGAGCGTCCATTGATGTTGCTTTTGAAACACAGGAAGCTTTGCTCAGCATTTGTTTAAAAGAGGAAGAAAATGTTTAAAATGTTAGGCACATTGGGACTATCTGAATATTCTCTGGTTGATTTCCTGTATTACATCTTTGAAAATGTCCTGATTTTCCTATGTATCCTAGTGCTGAGTGGTATTTCCTGTTGCAGCCTAAAAAACTGGATTTGACTCTTAACGGGAAGTGTCAGTATCGGCATCAGCTTGCAGTGACAGAGATGTTGAACAGCGACAAATTGAAATGGAAATGCATTAGAATTTTGACCTTAAAATAAGCCACACACACTAAATAAATACATAAATGCATAGGAAATAAGTATGTGTACCTTGTCATAACTTTACCTCTGATTTTTATTGTCAAAAATATTTCCCTTTAAAGTTCTTTGACTCTTGCCTTGAAGAGTTGACCGAAGAGCATCTTTGTGTGTGTGTTGTTTTTTTCATCTTGTGTAACCCAGTTGTCAGATATTATGTGTGAAAAGGCCTTTTAAGGCAGAATCACTAAAATTACAGGTGGAAAATTAGATCATTTTCTCTCTCCTCCTCCAGTACAGGCTGTCTCCTTATAGGACGCTCTCAAACACTTTTTCACCCTCACTTAGAGTTAGACAAGTGACGGGGCCATTACAGGTTCCGTTGCCTTGAGAGATTATTCCACAGAATCCTGGGACTAACTGCAGCTGTACTTTTTCTATGATTTTCAACCTAAAAGTTTTTTTGCTCAATTTTATTTCATTACCCCTTGGACCACCTGTGCAGTTCATCACAGAAGATTGCAAGGTGCTCTATTTGGTAGAAAATGAAACCTCTGCCAAAGTCCATTAAAAAAAAATCGTATGGGAATCTGAGGTTGATCTCAGCTACAGAAGTTTGTTCCAAAGAGAAAATTCTTAGTCCTTAATTGCCCAGCACTAATCAACCCTTTTGTATTTTAGGTTCAATTGAATGCCCTTTTCTAAAGAACTGAGGTTATTCTGATTTCCTTTAAGGAGTGAGGTGTGTGTGTGTGTGTGTGTGTGTGTGTGTGTGTGTGTGTGTGTGTGTTTGAGAGAGTTGCATGGAATAAACAAACATTTTCAATTGCATTGACAATTTCCCCTACTCTTTGGTCCTATGAGTCCTCTAACTTTTTTATTTTAGGCTTGTTACCTCTCTCATCCTTTCCCATCATCAAGATAGCAGGAATAACAGGAAACTCTCTATCTATACCTTTCCATCTTTCAACAAAGAATACTCAAAATAATTACGGGAACTGGGTCCATTCACATTTGACATGCATACGCCTGCTTTATTTATTCTGTACTTATTGATAGGACATAAGGCTAGTGGGCATTTCTTAAATATAATCACAGGACTGGTTTAGAAAAGGTTCCTAAATGCCTTTTGAAGTAGGTGTAAAAATATCAGACCTCTTCTTTTGGGTAAATGTCAAGCCTCTCATTTATGGGAAAATGAATGAAAGAAGAACCCTGATTGACTTGGTCTTGGGTTGCCTAGAATTCATTCTCTAGTAAGTCAGACTTGTATCAGTATGTTCAGTTTGACTTCATCTTCCAGCCATACCCTGGGCTTTCCAACTTGCCATATCCCGGACACTGACTTCAAGGCTTGCTCTGTGCTTTATTGGCGCCTGTACATCCACCGCTGAGCCCAGAGCCTGGCAGATATCAGGCGCTTTGTTGGATCATTGAAAATGAATCATGTGCAAATTAGAAAAATAGAAGTAAGAGCTGTCATGTGTCTAATATTTTTACACCTAGCACTTATTATTTTTAATAACTTCCAGATGAAAAATATATTTCAATAATAATTATAATATGAAATGAATAAAAATAACAGCCAGAAAAGAAACATAGACAATAAAATTTAATATTATATGTAATCATACAAATAAAGAAATTACAAATAAAAATAAAACATGCTACAGAACAAGAATATTTTAGCTATATATATATAAAAATACATACAATGCATTAATGATTTCTTGAAAGAAGGGAAACTATTTTATACTGTTATGTACAGTACTCTGTTCCATTATTTCCAGAGGCAGAATTGAAGTAACTGAAGTGTACCTTTTTTCCTTCATAATTATTGTTTGTTTTGAATCTATTATTTTATACTTATGAAACTGTAGTTCCCTAAAGGTTGGAGACACTAACTGCTCCCAGGCAAGTTCAAAGGACACCGAGCCATTCTGAATTTACTCTCTCTCTTTTTTAAATATGTTTTTATTGATTTTTTTTAGAGAGAGAGGAAGGGAGAGGGGGAGAGAGAAAGAGAAACATGAGTGAGAGAAACGCTGATTGGCTGCCACTTGTATGCACCCTGGCTAGGGATAGAACTTGTAATCTGGGCATGTGCCCTGACCAGGAATAGAACGTGAAACCTCTGGGTGCATGGGACAATGCCAATTAATGTGGGCAGCTGAGTCTCTAGGCATTCACACGGAAGTTTTTTTACTTGACTTCCATGTAGAATACAATGTTTGTTAAAGAATGATATGTTCTTTATATATTTGAAGATTACATATGTATTATTAAAACTCAACAGTAACCACAACAATTGTTTAGAACTTGGACTAACAAAAGATATTTGGGGTGAGAGGAGTATTTTATCATTGACATTGTTTAGAGTTGACAGAGCATGGGGAACATGAAAAGCAGTGTGTCTTTGAGTTTATTATTTATTTTAGTGTATTATTTAAAATTTCTTGTTACTATTTTAAAATTTTAAAATTCTATACAAACTATGATGAATGGCTTGCACCTGGGGCAGACCGCTTCCATTGTCCCGTCCTTGGTACCCACACTATGGAAGAAAGTAATTTTCCTTTGAACACCATTTTATTTTTTTAAATGTTATCAAGTTTGACTTCCGTGGCTTCCAGATACCCAATAAATACTTTTTGAACGCCTAACTAGGAGAGAGTGCGTAGGATGGGGATATCCTGCAGAAGGGGGCTGTGGACAGCCAGGGAGCAGCAGGGGAGGGAGAGTCAGGGCATCAGCACTTTAGAAAGGGAAGTGAGCAGTAGCCCAAAGAACTGACGTTCCGTGCTGTGGGTGATTATCTTGGGCCGGCAATGGGAATCGCAGAAACAAGTCACTTTTTCTAGGCTTAAATTCCAATCTCATTCTTTTAATTTTTACCTTTGATCAGTGTTTGCCATACATGTTTTCCCCATTCTGTTGCCCAGTTCCTGAGGAGACCCCTCCCACTCTTCCTTCTGTGGCTTATCTGCTCCTGTCAGGCAATTCCAGAGTGAAACTGTGCAAAACAGTGAAACACTAGCTGTATCTCAGGGTCATCTGGAACATTTGTATGCCAAATGTGTGGTGCAGGTAGGGAGTACTTTGCATAAAATTCTCTTTGACTTTGTGTTCTTGGGCTCAGTTTTCTCTTGCTGACTTAGGGCTGGCAGGGAAGCCCTTGCCATCCTTTGTAGGACCTTTGTGTACTTCCTCTCCAGCTGGAGCAAGGGTGACCAATAAGCACTCCTCTTATAGCCATCCTGTTTCAGCCCTCACCACCCTGACCCAGAGAAGTCTCACACAGGTATATGGGGATGCCCTGCAACCTGCTTGACCTTAGCCCTTCCATCTCCTACTCATTTATCGAAACTGAAATTTTAGCATGCCCATTAGCCGGCTACTATTTTTAAAAAAACAAAACGACTGTGGATGAGCTGTGGCAAAATTGGAATGCTTGCTTACCACTGTGAGGATGTAAAATGGTGCAGCCACGATGGAAAACAATATGACGGTTTTTCAAAAAATTAAAATCAGAATTCCTATGTGATCTAGCAATTCTGCTTCTGGGCATATACCAAAAAGAATTAAAAGCAGGTCTGTGAGGTGACCTGCTTTATAAACATGCACACCCATGTTTACAGCAGCATTATTAGTAATAGCCAAGATCAGAAGCCACCAAGTGTCCATTGCAGGATGGACGGATAAGCAAAATGTGGTCTATACGTACAACGGACTATAGCTCAGCCTTAAAAAGGAAGGAAATTCTGGCACATGCTACACCATGGATGAACCTTGAGGACACTATTGCTAAGTGAAATAAACCAGTCACAAAAAGACAAATATTGTATGATTTTGTTTATATAAGGCACCTAGAGTAGCCAAATTCATAGATGCAGAAAGTAGAATGCCGGTTGCCAAGCGCTAAGGGCAGAGGAGAGTGGGGAATTGCTTAATGGGTACAGAGTTTTAGTTTGGGAAGATAAAAGTGTTCTGGACATAGATGGTTGTGATGGTTGCACAATAGTGTGAATGTACTTAATGCCACTGGGTGACACACCCAAAAATGGTTATGTACAATTTTATCTGTTGTACAACAATGTGAGTATACTTATCACAGCTAAACTGTACACTTTAAAATGGTTAAGATGATAAATCCAATGTTGCGTATTTTTTTCCACACACCCACACACAAAAGATAATCTGACAAAAGCTATGCACCTTCATCCCAGAAAACTGCATGGGAAAATTAATTATGTTATGTGTATTTTATCCTAATAAAAGATAATTAAAAAATAGATTTTCAAGTTTGATTGTTACATGTCACTTTAAAAAAAAAATGTTTTGATTTTAGAGAGAGAGGAAAAGGAGGGAGAGAGAAAGAGAGAAATTTGATGTGAGAGAGAAACATTGACTGGTAGAGATCGAACCCATAACCTGGGCATGTGCCCTGACCAGGAATTGAACCAGCCACCTTTTGGTACATGGGACAATACTCAACTAACCGAGCTATACCAGCCAGGGCTACATGTCACTCTAAACATAAAATAACAGAGAACAATTTTCAATGAGTTAGAGCCTGATGGCAGGAGCCACATGATCCTGCTCATTGCAGGCAAGTTTTGAAATAATGATTGCTGGTTAGAGTGGTTCAAATAGTACATGTGGTTGAGTAATGTCACCTTATGCTTTCCAGATCAAAGGGACCAACATGAGAGTAAATCAGAAAAGCCAATGGCCACCACTGTCCAAGTGGATGGTGCACTCTGAGATCGAGTTTATATCCTGCCTGGCTGGACGTGGCTCAGCAGTTGAGCATTGCCCTAGGATCCAGGAGATCACAGTTCGATTCCTGGTCAGGGCACATGAATGGGTTGCGGGCTCGATCCCCAGTGGGAGGCGTGCAGTACGTAGCCGATCAGTGACTCTCTCATCATTGATGTTTCTATCTCTCTCTTCCTCTCTGAAATCAATAAAGATATTTTAAAAAAGGGAGTTTATATCCCAAACCCGAACATGTCCTTATTGTATTTCATGATCCAAACGTTCACTTTAGTTCCCATTGCATCTTAGTTGAGGCTGCTCATGCAAATTGACTTTTGGCAAAATGAAGTAAGTGACTCCAAGCAAAAGTAGATGCTATGTGAATTAAAAGCAAAGTTTTAAAGAACAGAGGCCTTCCAATGCTGTAATGTGATATCCCTCTTTTGACATTTAGGTGACCAGGCCAGAGGTGGCATGAATTACTTGTAAAAGAAAGCTATGATTACCATAGAGACTATTTGGCAATAAGGAAAAATAATAATGATGCTTTGATTAAGCTTTTCCTCTCCAGGGCTCATGTATGCAATAATTTCTTTTTGCAATACAGGAATGGGGATTATTATCTCCACTTTGTAGAAGGTGAAACTGAGGCACAGAAAAATAATTTAAGTTTGAGGCAGGGCAAAAAACAGGCTTGTCCCTGCCCCCCACATCATAATTACTCAAAGTTCATGGTTAACATCAGGGTTTACTTTTGGGTTGTACATTCTGTGGGTTTAGACAAAATATATGACATGTATTCATCACTGTCGTTTCATAGAGTGTTTTCACTGATCTAAAAATCCTCTGTGCTCTGTCTCATCTCTCATTCCCTACCCTTAAGCCCTGGAAAACAAAAATGCCCTAAAAACAGTAAAATCTTAATTGAAACAAACAAAAAACCAGGCTTCTAGTTTCCTGATCTCAGGGCCTTCTAGCTAGGAGTAGCTTGCCTTCTGTTCTGTTGATCCTGCTCAACAAAGCTTTTCCCCAAAGTCCCCAGACATGGCACCAGTTGGCTACCCCGATAAGCTTTCTAAGCAGACGAGTCACACAAGGAGACCTGGACTTTCAGGAACCTCCTGGGGTGAGCGAATATGTGGATGACCATCACATAACTTCACCTTTGGTTGAAGAATCTCTGTTTTCTTGACTGTCACATTTTATTGTTTCTAACTTCATTTGAGCAGAAAAAAAGAGATTGTAATTTCAGTAAATTCCATTTTCTTGGCTTAGCAGCCACAAGCCCCAGTTAAGTGCCACCCTGCATAAGTGTCTCCTCTGTGTTCAGGGAGAAACTACCCCCTGACCCAGAGATGAGTTTCGCAACATAGATGGAGGTTTTCAGAAGTCTTCAGCTGGAGCAGCTGAAAGACTGAGACAACACAATCCCACGGACAAAGGTCAGACCTATTTTAATCTCTGAGTGAAGCTATTACTCTGGGACAAGGCCCTTCTTGTCTGATTCCCTGCTATTTTCAGTGATTCACAAGCCTAAATCTCTTTCATCTGGGAGTGTGGAGCCACATCCCCCTTTCAGATTTGTTTTTGAGTTAAAATAGTTCTCATCCTCAATCTTCTTGGAGTGTCTTCTGACAGACATAAAAATCCACTGGATGTGAGTCTAGAGGAGTCCCCAGGAGGAAGGCAGGGCAGGCTTGGAATGAAAACCCCGGGGAGGGTCCTGAGGGTAGCAGGAAGTGGGGTTGCTGCTTGGATGGTCTAGCAGAGGCTCTGAGCCAAGGGGTCAGTTGCAGGTGGAGGGCTGACTTCTCCAAGAGGTGACAGTGCTGGGCTTCTGCACCCCAGTAATATGTAGGCTTTTCCTATACTGTCTGCTGAAGTGCATGCATTGGGCCAGTGTTTTGTGCAGTCAGGATGATAGACACACCCTTAGTTTCTTGATGACACAGGCCTCACATTCCATAATTACAGGTCTATTTGGACTGATCACCCTCATATTTCTGGGTTATTTCTCCAAAGCGAATGTTGCAGTATAAAAGACTGCTTATGCAGTTTTCACATATCCTGTGTTCTTGTTGTTTTTTAAATTTATAAACTATTTTATTTATTTTTTACCCTCACCCGAGGATACTTTCTCCCTTTGCTTTTCAGAGAGAGTGGACGGGAGAGAGAGAGAGAGAGAAACATCGAGCCTGCAACCAAGGTACGTGCCCTTGGCTGGAATCGAACCCGGGAACCTTCAGACTATAGCCCAACGCCCTAACCACTGAGCCAAACCAGCTAGGGCTACCCTATGGTTTTTGAGTTTGCTACTTCTTTCCTTTTTCTTAGAACTTCATCTATTGTGGAAACGTCTCAAATCACTGTTTCTGAGTGAAGACCTCAGTTCGGTGCACACAGAGCAAAGGTTGAGGAATGTGGCCTAAGCTCGCCTTCAGGGAATCTGCCTAGAGTAATAACAAGGATAAGTTACTGTTTATTGACTCTAGACTTCTTGCCAGGCACTGTGCAAATGCTTACATATATTATCTAATTGAATCTACATAATAATCCTGTGAGATCATTTTATAGAAGAAAAACAAGGCTTAGGGAAGTTAGATAATTTTCCCTAAATCACAGAATTAGTGGATAGAAGTAAGATTCCATCTCAGATCTTTACAATGCTGTAGGCAATATAACAATTTTACTGAAACTTTGAAAATAAATGTTGGACCTTTCCCCATGGTCTTTGTGGATATTATAAAATTAAATATTTTCTAAATGTTCTCTTTCGTTTTCTTTTTAAAGAAAATGCCCCCGAAGTCAGTGAGAAACTCTGGTGAGTTGCCCTTTTCGTTTGTTTATAAGAGGAAATGTGAACTTGGTGATTGTTCTACACATTCTTACCACTTCCCCAAATCAAAGAAAAAAAGAGCCACAAAAGCATGGCTGTAATGCATGTTTTCATATCAAAAGGTCAAAAACCAAAGATCCTTTAGCTTGCCATGAGGAAATAGTGGGAAGAGAGCATTGTCACAAAAAATACCAGGAATTGCAAAAATAAATAAATAAACAAGAGAAGTGTCAGGGGGACTGAGAGAAGGAATTAACATTTTGTTTCTGAATTCTGATCCAAATCTAATGTTTTCACAAGTAACAATCCAGCAAAAGACTGAAGGCGTTTAGATTTGGTTGTATCAACACTCCACCCACAAAGTAAAATGGAGAATTGATTACACCCCCTCCCCTCCTCTGCTGAGGTCAAACAAACAGCAGAATGCAGGACTTTGCTGTGGGCTCTGACTACATCCTAGAGCAAAGGGAGACTTAAGCCAATTACCCGGAATTTTAAAGTCAAAGAAAAGAGGATTTGGCTCTAATTATCTGGTACAAGTGTTAGGAAGCCTGACTTATTTACACATTTTTATTTGGTATAAAGAGTGACTTTGTGTTTAGGCCATGTCTTCAAGATTTTTTAGTTATTCGACTTATCTCTACTCTAATAAGGAGAGGTGGTTTCAGGTCCCATAGGGAGAGAGGGACCGAGCCTGGAAGGAAGCTAGTAGGGCTTGTAAACCCCAACTGCCCATCAGAATCACCCGGGGAGCTTTTAAAGGTAGACCAGTGGCGCTGGTCCATCTAAGGCCAACTAAATCTGGATCTCTGAGGATGAAGCTTAGGTCAGAATGTGTGTGTGTGTGTGTGTGTGTGTGTATATAATTTTTATTTTTTTAAATATATATATATTTTAGAAGTGTATTTTTTTTAAATACAGTATGTCTTTATTGATTTCAGAGAGATGAAGAGAGAAGGAGAGAGAGATAGAAACATCAATGATGAGAGAGTCATTGATCTGCACGGCCCCCACCAGGGATGGAGCCCACAACCCGGGCATGTGCCTTGACCAGGAATCAGACCATGATCTCCTGGATCATAGGTCGATGCTCAACCTCTAAGCCACGCTGGCCAGGCCAGAATATTTTTAAAAAGCTTCCTAGTAATTGGAAAGGATCCAAGACTGAGAATCATTGGATTCAAAAAGATACCATCGCGCTGATGGTGGGAGGTATAAGGAAGACAGAGGCTGCTTCAGCTCCATTGCCCAAGTAGTTCACAGGCATCTGACTTTTAAGATTATTGAAGAGAGATAAGACAAAATGTCAGTGTGGGTTATCTTCATGCCCTTTTACCAGCATGGTAGCCTCCTATATTAGTCTAAAATAAAATATGACTTACAGTCCTCAAAGCTAGTTATGAAACCAAATTCTAAAACATGAAAGTTTCTTCTGAAAGGTGAAAAAGAAAAATTGGCATGTTCTGATGAGTACTGCTGAACAGGAAGAACAACATCCCAGAAAGTGCTTTCACAGGGTTCTTTGGCTTTATACCTGACTATTTGTAAAAGTGCATTTATTTACCACACCTATTTGATGGTTTAAAGTAGTAGTTCTCAAACTTTATTTTGCATCCAAATTACCCAGGGGACTTGGTAAAATACAGATTGCTGGACCCTGTTGCCAGGGTTTCTGGTTTGGTGGGTCTGGGGTGGGTCCCAATAATTTGCATTTCTAACAAGGTCCCAGGTCCTGGGACCACAGCAAACTAAGGTAGAACTTGAACACCTCTCCCCCAAAGCTCATTATAAGTGTGTGAAGATTAATGTGACTATTTCATTTAGTATTATTCTGTGTTATTCCAAAATGGATTTGCACAATTTTCTAAAAGTATACACAATAAGCAAAATTTTTAAATTAAAAAAGGGTAAAAAGATTTGGGTGAAAAGTAAGGGTTGAGGAGTAAAATAAAATCAAGTAGCACATACATATAGAAACTAATTATTTTAAAAAGAAGATAAAGAAAATATATTTCATTAATTATCAAATATACCTTTAAGAGTATAAATTCTATATAGCAAATCTTTTTTTTTTTTTGAGAGGTTGTGGGCTGGGAAGTTGGATCTCAGTAACAACACAGTGACACTTCAGTAAGTTGCTCAGGTCCTCAGTTTCCCCATCTGATATGAAATACATGGGCTGGAGTTGTAACACACATATAGTAAATCTTATATCATTTTTGAGTTTTTTATTATTTCTGAAGTGCTTTAAGACTTAAGTAATATAACATTTAGCTATTCTAAAGTGAAGTAAAAATGAAAAATTGCCTGGCCAATTCTAAGGATACCAGCCAACGATGTGAGATTCCATTTTGTGCTTCCTTATGCACGTAGACAGCTTTCAGACGGAATACAGTAAAGTGGAGTGAGTGGTGACGTGCCTGATTTATTTAATACAGCTGTGTATAGTAGATAACTAAGCTGAAAAAAATATTTGGAGGCTTGAAATTTTTAGATGCATTGCACAGGAGCACACAGGCAAAAGCAAAAGGCCGTCTGAGCAAATGAAGCTAGTCAGGTGGAGACTGTGGGTCCTGACCTGGCACCCTATCTAACAGGGACAGCCATAGTAGTTGATTTATTGACAAAAGCCAGGTCTTGTATTTTTATACAAAATGTCATAAATTTTAAATGTTGAGGGCAAATTCAATTTGAAAAATAATACTATGTGAATCAAGCAAAAACACTTGTGAGCTAGATTAGCCTTACTAATTGTAAACTCCCATCTTCAGGGATTAATTTTACCTGGCTAATTACCAATTGCCCTTTCTGCTCTGGTCAGGTTTTTACCCAGGCAGCTAAACAATTTGTTGACTCCTACTTGAGTGTTTTTTTCCTTAACCCACTGGTTCTCAAAGTGTGGTTTCAAGTCACATCAGCAGCATCTGGGAACTTGTTAGAAATGCAAATTAGATTTGCACATCTCAAATGGGCAAATTTTAAATGGTTTTCCCAAGCCCTACTGAATCAGAAACTCTGGGAATGGAGCCAGAAATCTCTTTTTAACAAGCCCTCCATGTGATTCTGAAGCCCACTAAAAGTTTGAGGGCCCCAATTTACTTAAGAGAATTTAAGGCAGCCTCATAAAACAGAACCGATCTACTGGGGTTGGTAATAAGATGTACCAGCATGCCAGGGCCAGAGCTCACTGGTTATGTGGCATTCCAAGTGGTGCTGGGTATTATTAGCCCGTTAATAGATACTTTGACATGTCTCTTTTTAAAAGATTTGCTTTAAAAAAAGATATAATTCCAAAGTGGAATAAGAGTCTCATTTGAGAAGTTTGCTAAAGAATAGCTGTCAGCCCAGCCAGCATGGCTCAGCAGTTGAGCATGGACCTAGGACCCCAGAGATGGAGGTTCAATTCCCGGTCAGGGCACATGCCCGGGTTGCAGGCTCCATCCCGGGGTGACGGGGGGTGGGGGGAGTGCAGGAGGCAGCCAATCAATGACTCTTATCATTGATGTTTCTATCTCTTCTTCTCCCTTCCTCTCTCTGAAATCAATAAAAACATATTAAAAAAAAAAAAGAATAGCTGTCAGTTTATGGATTGGTGTCAATGACCATTTTTACTCATTCTTGCCAGCACCTCTAGTTGTGGTTGGTGTCAGCTGAAAATATTCTCAGTTTTTCTCTTACCCACATTTACCTGTTTTGCAGAGCAGCCCTTGCATATTGTTTAAGGATCCACAGAATATAAGTATAGATATAGACGCTTACAACTACTCTTTTAATGAGAAAATTGTTTCAAATATACAGATAAGAGTCAAGATGTGTCTATAGGAGGACACTTATTTGGAATGAGAAAAAAAAGTTCAATCTTAAATCAGTGTATTTACCATTATCTAGATGTGTGGCAACAAGTATCAACATTTCAACTTGTTATTGAAATTTGAACATTGAGCCCAGCCAGGCGTGGCTCAGCGGTGGAGCATTGACCTAGGATCCATGAGATCGCAGTTCGATTCCCCGTCAGGGCACATACCCGGGTTGCGGGCTCGGTCCTCAGTGGGGGGCGTGCAAGAGGCAGCTGATCAATGACTCTCTCATCATTGATGTTTCTATCTCTCTCTCCCTCTCCCTTCCTCTCTCTGAAATGAATAGACATATTAAAAAAAAAAAAGAAAGAAATTTAAACATCGAACATGCTGTTTTCTTCCATGTATTTGACTTCTTATAGTTAGCATGGCATGGTATCAGAAGAACTCGTGGGTACTAAGGAAACTTGTACCACATCTGCCCCTACCCATTTGTGTGCCTTGGACTGGTCATTTGTGACTTCCCTTTTCTCAGTCTATAAAACGAAGGATTTGCACTGAATGTTCTCTGAGAGCTTTTCAACTCTGAAAACACTATGATATTAAAGCTTAGAGTCATGTGGGTTATGAGTCTTAGCTGAAGCTTCTTTAATTGTTTGGCTATCTGTGGCTTGTGTATTCATATGCATTCCATTTAAATCACATGCTGTGAGCTAACTTAATTGAACTTTTATAGTAATACTTAAGCATTTATATATTGCTTTTCAACTTCAAAACGCTTAACATACTTATGAATCCTTCCAGTAACACTCTGAGGTAGCTAAATATTATTAAAACAGGGAGAAATGGGGGGGGGGAGAGGGAGGGGAAGGCAGTGGGGTGGGGGAAGAGAGAAAAACAGAGAGAAAGAGAGAAAGATTTTAAGTCATTTTCATTTAGTCATTTCATTTCAAATGCCTCTGGCTAAAGGAAGAGAATGTACCATGGAGGCACAATTTAAAAAAAAAATTTAAAAAGAGAGAAAAAAATATACAGGGGCAGAATTAAAATGAGTTTCCTGTTTCATATTAGAACTTAGTATCAAATCTTCCTTCCTTTAAATATAATTTTTCCCCTCTTTTTAAAAATTGAATTTATGGGGGTGACATTGGTTAATAAAATTACATAGGTTTCAGATGTATAATTCTATAATATATCATCTGTATATTATATTGTGTGTTTGCCACACCAAGTCAAGTCTCCTTTTGTTACCATTTATCCCCCCTTTACACCCTTCTACCTCTCCTCACCAGCTCCCTTTCCCTCAGGTGGTCACTTTCTTTCTTCTTCAATTTTTTTCTTCATTGTCTTAAAATTTTCCAAGTACAGGTTTTTTACATCCTTGGTTAAATTTATTTCTAGGTAGTTTATTTTTTGGTGCAATTGTAAGTGGGATTTAGGGTCCTCTATATACAATATCATGTCATCTGCAAATAATGACATTTCTACTTTTTCCTTTTCAACTTGGATGCCTTTTGTTTCTTCTTCTTGTCTGATTGCTGTGGCTAGGACTTCCAGTACTATGCTTTTTTTGTGTGTTTTTTTAACATTTAGTATAGTATACTATACTATAGTACATTTTTTCCATTGCTTTTCAGAGGGAGTGGAAGGGAGAGAAAGAGAGAAACATCAATGTGAGATAGACACATGGATTGGTGGCCTCCTGCATGCACCCCAACTGGGGCCGGGGACCCAGTCTACAACTGAAGTACATGCCCTTGGCTGAAATCGAACCCAGCACCCTTCAGTCTGCAGGCTGACGCTCTAGCCACTGAGCCAAACTGGCTAGGGCATCCAGCACAATGTTGAATAAGAGAGGTGACAGTGGATATCCCTGTCGTGTTCCTGATCGTAAGGGAAACAGTTTTTGCCCACTGAGTATAATGTTGGCTGTGGGTTTGTCATATATAACCTTTATTACATTGAGGTACGTTCCCTTTCTTCCCACTTTGCTGAGAGTTTTTATCATAAATGCATGCTGGATTTTATCAAATGCTTTCTCTACATCCATTGATATGATCATGTGATTTTTATCTTTCATTATGTTTATGTGGTGTATCAAACTTATTGACTTGCAAATATTGTACTAACCTTGCATCCCCAGAATAAATCCAACTTAATCATGGCGTATGATCTTTTTAATGTATTGCTGGATCTGGTTGCTAATATTTATTGAGGATTTTAGCATCTATATTCATTAGGGATACTGGCCTATAATTTTCTTTCTCTGTAGTGTCTTTATCTGGTTTTGGAATTAGGATAATGCTGGCTTTGTAAAATGAGCATGGGAGGCTTTCCTCGTCTTGAAATTTTTGCAGTAGTTTTGGAAGAATAGGTGTTAGTTGTTGGAATGTTTGGTAAAATTCTCTTGTGAAGCTCTCTGGACCAGGACTTTTGTTTGTTGGGAGTTTTTTGATTACTGCTTCATTTTCACTAGTTGTAATCTGTCTGGGCAGGTTCTCTGATTCTTCTTGATTCAGTTTTGGAAGACTGTATATTTCTAGGAATTTATCCATTTTGTCCAGGTTGTCCAATTTGTTGATATAGTTGTTCATAATATTTTCTTTTCTTTTCATAATATTTTCTTACAATTCTTTGTATTTCTTCAGTTTCAGTTGTTACTTCTCCTCATTTATTTTTTATTTTATTTGTTTGTGTCCTCTCTTTTTTCTTGATGAGTCTGGTTAAATGTGGGTGTGTGTTTTTCAGATTCTATTTTGTTTATTTCTGTTCTGATCTTTTTAAAATTTCCTTTCTTCTACTCATTTTGGCTTTGTTTGCTGTTCTTTTTCAAGTTCTTTAAGTGTAAAGTTACATTTTTTTTTTTTTTGAGACTTTTCTTGTTTCTCAAGGTAGGCCTGTAATACTATGAATTTTCCTCTTCGGATTACTATCACTGTGTTCTATAGGTTTTGGGTTGTTGTGTTCTCATTTTTATTTGTTTCAAAGTATCTTTTGATATCTTCCTTGACCTCATTGTTAACCCATTCATTGTTTACTAACATGTTACTCATCCTCCATGACTGTTTGTTTTTCAGTTTTTTCTTGTGAATGACTTCTAATTTCATACATTATGATTAGAAGAGATGCTTAATATGATTTCAGTGTTCTTAAATTTATTGAGACTTCTTTTGTATCCTAACATGGTCTAGCCTAGAAAATGGTCCATATGCACTTGAAAAGAATGTATATTCTGATGCTTTGGGGTGAAATGCTCTGAAAATATCAATTAAATCCATCTGATCTACTGTATCATTTAAGGCTACTGTTTTCTTGTTGATTTTCTGTCTGGAAGATCTATCCATTGATGTCAATTGAGTGTTAAAATCCCCGACTATGATTGTAATACTATTAATCTCTCCCTTTATGTCCATCAAGATTTGCTTAATATATTTAGGTGCTCCTATGTTGGGCACATAAATGTTTACAAGGGTTATATCCTCTTTTTCGATTGCTCCCTTTATCATTATGTAGTTTCCTTTTTTGTCTATTACTATGGCCTTTGTTTTAAAGTTTATTTTGTCAGATATAAGTATTGCTACCCCAGCTTTTTTTTTTTTTTCATTTTCATTTTCACAAAATATCTTTTTCCATCCCTTTACTTTTAGTCTGTGTGTATCTTTCATTTTGAGGTGGGTTTCTTGTAGACAACATATATATAGGTCTTATTTTCTTATTCAGCTATCCTATGTCTTTCAATTGGAGCATTTAATATGATTATTGATAGGTACATATTTATTGCCATTTTATTCTTCTCCTCCTCCCCTCCTCTTCCTCCTTCTTCTTCTCCTTTCTTCTTCTTTTACAAGAAGACCCTTTAACATTTTGTGTAATACTGGTTTGGTGGTAACAAAGTCCTTTAGCTTTTTCTTGTCTGGGAAGGTCTTTATTTCTCCTTCAATTTTAAATGATAGCCTTGCTGGGTAAAGTAGTCTTGGTTGTAGTTTGTTGATTTTCATCGCTATGAATATTTCATGCCAATCCCTTCTGGCCTGAAATGTTTCTGTTGAGAAGTCAGCTCACAGTCTTTTGGGAGCTCCCTTGTAGGTAACTTCTAAACATTTTTAAGGGTTTAGAATCCTCCCAGCTCTACTGCAAGACGTTCTCTAATCTTTGTTAATATGTAAGCATTTTGATGTTTCTCTGCCTCCTTGGAGGGCAGAGAGCCCCATCTTGCACAAGTACAGTGCTCAGTTCAAAACTGAAGTTTGCTGGTGGTGATGGTATTATGGGTCCTCTCCTATTTTAAGCTGATCTAACCAAAGTCAGAAGGAAGTATACTTATTGTATAAAAGTGAAGGTTTTTATTGCAAGAAAGCAGAAAATCTATGTAGTGTATGCTTTTGGCTGCTAGCTTGCAGGTTTGCAGTCTTAAATTTTCTCTGTAGCTTACCAGAGAGCAACACCTTTTAAAATAATGCCAAACACATGTTGAACTTTGGTAACCTTTATTCTTTAATGAAAATGTAACTCTGAACAGGGTGTATAATCAGAGACCCAGTAACAAAACTATTGCTTAAGATGTTAAAGTTTAGTTTGAGGATTCTTAATGCTGATGCTGAAAGAACAGGATGAATGGAGTAAAGGGCTGTGCAGAGGGATGGCAGGGAGAAAGTGTAAAGGGGAGGAAAAAAAGATGAATTCTGTGGAGGTGACTGTGTGACTACAGAAGAATTTCACTATTTCCCTGGTGTCCTTCAGATAAGTTCAAAGATAGGACTACACTAGTACTCATATGAATGTCAGAAGTACCTATGTGAATGATTCTTGTATAAAATTAGATCACCTTTAGCATAATACTTATACATTTTACTGTACTTTAAAAGTTCTGATCAGACTTTTGCTATCTTCTTTAATCCAAGAATTAATTTCTCTGTAAGTTCCAAATTCACTATATTACAATTTTAGAGGTGTTTCATGGTCATAGATGTTTGTGAAATTGCTGCTTAAACTATATTTATATGTAAGGTTATATGTTCTGATTTTTAAAAAACAACAACCTGAAGCTAGTTCATTAATATTTAATAATGGGCTGTGGAAGTGTAGCTTAGCTAAACTGTGCTTAGCTAGTTAGACAGTCTTTTCCTGGCATATATTTTAGATTGTCAATCCTGGGACTTCTTATATCTGCTTTGCTCACACTGTTGTAAAAACATGCATTTGCCTCAGAAAACATTTTACTGTTTTCATATTTATTGGATCACCAAACTTAAATTTCCAAAAGTACTAAAATTTGCTATCAGATGAAAAGATGTAGGGGAGGCAGCTGAGTGTGGCCTCCTGTTTGTTTCCTGATGAGCTTCTCCTGAACTTGCACTTCCCTGAGGTCCTAGCAGGCCCTATGGCTGTGCTCATCTTAGGGTTCTGAAATGCTATGTTTTCTCTTGATATGGCTTTAAGGTGACTAACTAGTATCTCATACTAATTTACTCATGAGATATTTTTTCATAGAGACAGTAATTTGTAGTATGAGGTAGAGATAGACATTTATTTATTTATTTATTTATTTATTTATTTATTTATTTATTTATTTTTTCAGAGAGAAAGGAACAGAGAAGGAGACAGAGAGAGAGAAATATGGATGTGAGAGAGAAACATTGATCAGTTGCCTCCTGTACACACCCTGAATGGGGATCAAACCCGTAACCTGGGTATGTGCCCTGACCGGGAATCAAACCGGGTGACCTTTCGGTGCACAGGATGATACTCAGCCAACTGAACCATACTGGCCAGGGCGAGATAGACCATTTTTGAAATTAGACTACTTTAAAGAATTCCTGGGTCTCAAGATATCCCAGATCAGCAGCCAGAAGTTTTCTCTGGGAGAAAAGAATTACCATATATGTAGGGGCTATTTTGTCCAGGCAGTGGTAGAGCCAGGGAAATTGTCTTCATTAGTCCTCAGGAGGTCTTTCTTTCTTACACAATGGTGAAAGAATGATCACAAATTTTTACTTTGTAATATTTTTTTTTCTTGACATTGCAGCTATCCAGGTGGAGCTGAGTTTTCTGTGCTCCATAAATCTTCTCCTTCACTTAGTACATTCTTCTTTTTATGAACTGTCTACGTATCTTATTTTCTGTATTAATTTAAGCTCTTTGGAGCAGAAATCATATAGTATTAATCTCTCTGTCTCTCTTTGGGCCTATAATTTGCCTTGTACACTGTAGAGACAATATATATGACTATCTATTCCATATATTATTGATTCAATTAACATTTATTATAAGCCCCTCTTTTTTTTCTTTTTCACCAAATAACTCCTTCAATGAGGCACCTGGATAGTGATCTTGACCAAAAATAAAATTACTACCCCTTGTATTTAAAATATTTTTCTTTTGCCCAGCTGGGTGTGACTCAGAGGTTGAACATTGACCTAGGATCCAGGAGATTGAGGTTCAATTCCCGGTCAGGGCACATGCCTGGGTTGCGGGCTGCAGCCGATCAATGACTCTCTCATCATTGATGTTTCTATCTCTCTCTCTCCCTCTCCCTTCCTCTCTCTGAAATCAATAAAAATAAAAAATAAAAGTAAATTATTATTAAGTAAATAAATAAATAAATAAATAAAATATTTTTTCTTTATTATGGACCCATAATAATTTCCAAAGAAACATAGCACTTGTCCTTCTATGTAGCCATCAAGTATGAAAGCATATATTTGGGAATAGACTATCTAGCCACTATGGCTTTTGCCAGGAAAAGAAATGCAAAATGCCACTATATTTTAGGACACTATAGGAAATGTATCAGAATATCAAAATATAAATTGCTATATCCTGAACTTCTCGCATACTTACTCTTAAGAAGGTGTCAGAAAGTTGTGCTCAGGGTCCATATATTTCAAGTGTGTTAGAACATGCTTCCTTGGTATTTCACTTACGACAATGTAAGACGCAGCATCGATTTAGCGCACACCATTTCTGTAGAGTGAGTTTATACAAGAAAAGGAATAAAAATGTCTAAGGCTGCACTTATATTAATGTCAGATAGACTTTAAAAATGAACTTAACTAACCCGCTTTCCTAATTCTGTTTAACTCCACTGATGCTATACATTGTCTTTTCTTTTTGTACTAAATTTTTTTGGATATGTTGAAAAAACCGAAAAGTATGAAAGGCAAGTCTCCTGTGTTTATCCTCCCCCCCCATCTATTTTCACTGAACAATATTCCCTGGAACTCTTTCCATATTTTACATAAAGAGTTTTTTTTATTCTCTTTTTATTCTAGAGTATCGTAAGGATGTACCATAGAAAGTCTTCTTATTGTATACATTTAGTTTGTTTCCATTATGGGAGTAAACCCACAACCTAGGTATATGCCCTGACCAGGATTCGAACTCACAACCCTTGGGTATATGGGACAATGGAGACATTTGAAAACCTTGGTACCACTGTGCAACGATATGGCTGCTGTGTCAGCTAAGGGTTCTGAATCTTACTTTCTTACTCTGATCTCAGAGCAGAGCTAGTCACCAGCAGTCTCCATTTCTATAAAAAGTCCAGAGAGCAGTACTTTTGACTGGAGAGAATACTTTAATCTTCCTATAGGACAAAATGTTATAGCAAATATCCATTCTGCAAAATTATATTATTTTGGTCATATTTTATCACAAAAGATATAATTTAGAATGTGAACTTCATCTGAGAAAAGATGGTGTGACGCTACAACAGGATTCTCATGAGCAGTTAGAGGAATGCTGGATAACTATAATGATGTTAAATAGCAATGATAGTATATGGGAATCACTATAAAAAGTTCTTTCTCTTTGATCCAGTCATTCCTATCCTGGAAATTCATCCTAAAACAAATAAGTCAATAGAAGAAAATCCATACACTAGGATGTTCCTTGCTGTATTATTTATAGACATTAGCGATCAATTGGAAGTGAACAACTTAAATATTCAATGTTAGGGAACTGGTTTCATAATGCGTGGTACTTCCATACAAAAATATTTTAATAGTGCTTCCAATGGGAAATGGCTACAGGAGCAAGTGAAATAGGCAGGAAGTAGTCCTGTAGTAGAATGAACTTCTTGAAGCTTCTGGACAATTTTTTACTGGAGAGGACACAAAACAGGTGTGAGATGTTGACAGAATTTGCCATCACTGTTAAAGGCCTACTTAGGGAAACCAAGTGTGAAAGAGCTCATATGTTCCTAAGATGAGGCTCGAGAGTGGGGCGGCTGCTCAAATCCTTTATCTCACCCCAGACAACAGGCATTTGAGGATGACCGGGACAACGAGGACAGATGAAAAAGGTCAAACCTCTATCCTTCTCCAACCCCACACCACCCATTTCTCACCCAAGACAGCTCCTGGTCAGTGTGGTCAGGAATGACCACAAGGAGTGAGGTTAACATAGCCTGTTAGTTTCCCTCGCCATATAAGGAAAAATTAATTGCACAAAGCTTGTAGTCATGGAGTAAAAGGCTTTGGAGGATGTTTTAAATATCTAAGTAAAGTATACTGTGAGGTGTTTACATCAGTCATTTAAGGAACTCTGAGATATGGAGAGAATATTGGACTAGATGTGAAAAGAACAGATTTAATTCTGGTTCTGCCATTTAGCTACCTAATTGTGTAAATTTGAGCAATTTATTTATCCTTTTTGGCTTAGTATTTTAAATTATTCAGCTTTGCTCTACTTATAAATAACTGTAAAACCTCAGTGGCTTACAACAACAAAAAGTAAACAAAGTTTGTTTTTTATGTTGTTGACTTGTGAAGCGATGGATCAGATGCATGTCTGCTTGGAGTGTCCTCTTTGCTCCGGGATGAAGGAGCCGTCTCCTTCAGGACATTTGTGCAAGTGGCAGAAGGAGGAGAATACCGAGCTGGCAACACCCCATGATGATTGTTAAAGCTTCTGCTTGGCCACGGCAAATGCAATGTTTCCTCACATGCCAATGGCCAAATAAAGCACGTGGCCAAGCCCAATGTCACTAAGGCAGAGACATATACTTCTGTAAGAGACACTGTGTGTTACACAGCAATGGGTGGAATTAATTAACCGTTTTATAGGAAAGGGAAGTGAACATTTGAAACCAGTGATACAATTTATCTCAAGTTCTAATCATAATTTTATCACTGCTTCCTGAATTTGATCACTGCAACATAATGCTCTTTCTGACCTTCAGGTATTAAATGGGGACTTAAATGATCTCCATTATCCTTTCTGTTCTAAAGTTCTATAATTCTGGGAAATAGTCATTTTGATTTGTTGTCAGAATGTGGTTAGAAGAAAGGAATGCTGCTTCTGGACTGCAATTACCTAAAGGCAGGGATCTACATTCTGTCTGTTCTTATGAGCGCCTAGGATATGATGAATGACAAGCATAACGGGTTGTAGTTAATCTTGTTTTACTAGGTGGTGAGTGATGGAGTTTGGATTAAAACCCAAACTTGTCGGATTTCCTAAGCACAAATGTTCTTGTATGTTGAGGCCTGAATATTTTAAATTCATTTGGCAATACTATACTTTTAAAAGTATACCTTGGTGACGGGACAGGAACTGGAGCTGATGAGAAATAGACTTGGATTAACAGAATCATGAGTGTCTCATGAAAAATTAATTGCAATTAGAAACTATCAGTATTTGATTTATATGCAAATCTAGGATTGACATTGAATAACATTATAGATGCGTGCTGAAATTATCAGATGAGATACCTAACTTAGACTAGTGATAATAGAAGACAAATGTGGCACCAGTTGTTGGGTAGATATAGCCTGTGCAGCAGTGGCAGGCCTCACACCGCCTGGTCTGCTATATCATTCTGCCAGTGACTGCTCAATATTTCCACCACACTCTTTTTTAAAAGGAAATTATCAGAAAAAATCAAAATAGTTATACTTATGTGTTTGATATTTTTCTTAAACATTTTCTAGAGTAATTTGAGAGGAACTATTGCTAATGCTGTGAGAGTTTTGTTTTGTTTTGTCCTGTGGAACACCCATTAATATCTCCCAGAACACTGCTGAGGTTTTGCTTTGTTGAAAGATAAACTGAGGCACACCAAAATGTTTGAGTTTATTTGAGCCAACACCCATTCAAACTGAGCAGCTCTAAACCAGAAGTAGTTAGAAGCATTTCACAGAAAGAAGCTAGGGACAAGACACAGAAGCAAAACAAAAGAACTTATCTGATTAAGTGTTTGCCTTGCTGTTTGTGATTGGTTGTCCTTAGGTTTTGATTTCTTTTTTTATATATATATTTTTTAATCCTCACCCGAAGGTATTTTTTCCATTGCTTTTCACAGAGTGGAAGAAGGAGAGAGAGAGAGAGAGAGAGGGAAACATGGATGTGAAAGAGACACATCAACCACGCCCTGACCAGGGCTGGGGATTGTGCCTGCAACCTCGGTACATGACCTTGGCCGGAATGAAACCTGGGACCCTTCAGTCAGTGGACCCATGCTCTAACCACTAAGCCAAACTGGCCAGGGCTATTTTTGTGTATTTATTTTTTTAAAATTGATTTGAGAGAGAGAAAGGGAGAGGGAGAGAGAGATAGAAACATCGATGATGAGAGAGAGTCATTGATTAGTTGCCCCCTGCATCTCCCCCTCACCAGGGATCAAACCCAAAACCTGGGCATGTGCCCTGACCGGGAATCGAGCTATGACCTCCTGGTTCACAGGTTGATGCTCAACTGCTGAGCCAAGCCAGCAGGGCAGGTTTTGCTTTCTTAAATTTGAGGATTATGTTTTTATTTCCTTACTTAGGCTGCTAAGATATTAGTACTACCTCAATCTAATGGCATCCTTGTTTAATTAATTTAACAATTCTTTTTGAATATGTCTTTATTGATTTCAGAGAGAGAAAGGGAGAGGGAGAGAGAGAGACAGAAATATCAATGATGAGAGTCTTTGATTGGCTGCCTCCTGCACAACCCCTGCTGGGGATGGAGCCCACAACCTGGGCATGTGCCCTGACTGGGAATAGAACTTCAATCTCCTGGATCATAGGTCAATGCTCAACTGCTGAGCCATGCTGACCAGGCAATTAATTTAACAATTTTAAGTAAAATTTTGTTTGGAAAAAACACCCCTAAAATCACTAGTCTAAAGTTTTAACCAATCAACAACTGATTGATTAAAATCAATACCTGACTAATTAAAACCTTAGACTAGTAATTGTTGAAGCTTATGTACCTAGTCCTATATATACAGGCTTGAAACAATGACAAAGACCACCTGGGACCAGTGCATTTTTGTATTTTTGTATTTGGCACATGCTGCTGAATATATTTATTTACATTTATATGTCTTCCACTTTGGACTCTAAGCTTGTTGAGGGAACCATGATTCCTCAGACATAGTTGGTGCTCAGTAGCCGTTAATATGAACTAAAGTGAATTCTATCCACCCTGAAAGGAAGTGCTATTTGGTTGGTTAAAAAAGATTTGTATACATAAAACATTCAGAGAGATGTCTTAATAAAATATTCATGTGGGTGAGATAATAGGCATTTTTGTTTGTTTGTTTTAGTGACTAACTGATCCTGTAGAGAACTTCATCCTGAACTGGGCCTACAAGGACTGAGAATCATAGAGGGGAAAGAAAGTCAATTTCATGTAAGCAAGACAGTAATGCTAAAATTTTTACAAAATTTATTCCAGTTCACTTAATTCTATACCTTTAATTCTACAGAATTAAAGACACACACTTATCCTTTACCAACAACTGGACTTTTCTGGGTGGTCTGTGTTTTTCAAGCCTACTAAGGTAATAAGATGGCTCCCGGTAATTCTCATCTCCTGGTATTCTCACCTTGTGTATTCCCTTTCCATGCTGAGTAGAGCAGGGTTCTGAATCTTACCTTCTTACTTTGATCTCAGAGCAGCAGTCTCCATTTCTATAAAAAGTCCAGAGAGCAGCCTAATAAAATGCCTCATTTTCAGCTGGTCAATCATTAATCTAAGATCTTATGTACGGTGAACTTCCCAGGATATTTACTTTTGACTGGAGAGAACACTTTAATCTTCCTATAGGACAAAATGTTATAGAAAATATCCATTCTGCAAAATTATATTATTTTGGTCATATTTTATCACAAAAGATATAATTTAGAATGTGAACTTCATCTGAGAAAAGATGGTGTGACGCTACAACAGGATTCTCATGAGCTGTTAGAGGAATGCTGGATAACTATAATGATGTTAAATAGCAATGATAGTATATGGGAATCACTATGAAAAGTTCTTTCTCTTTGACCCAGTCATTCCTATCCTGGAAATTCGTCCTAAAACAAATAAGTCAATAGAAGAAAATCCATACACTAGGATGTTCCTTGCTGTATTATTTATAGACATTAGCGATCAATTGGAAGTGAACAACTTAAGTATTCAATGTTAGGGAACTGGTTTCATAGTGCATGGTACTTCAATACAAAAAAAAGAAAAGAGTAATTATGAAAACATAGCAAAAGTCATGATTTTTTGCTAAGTGAGAGAAAAAAGGGAATATGAAAGTGTATGTTCACTATGATTATAATCATGTAAAATAGATGCATTGAGAAAAACCACGATGGAAGAGAAAATGAGAATAGTTAGGTAGAATAGTGAAATTGTAGGTGATTTTCTTTCAAGAAAAGAAAAGATTTCCTTTGATATTCTTTTGTCATTTAAATATAAACATACAGTAAAAAAAAAATTCTGTACCAGTGATAACTGAATCCTGTAACCAGTTAGTGGTGACATTCTACTTCTTTAAAGGCCCCTGTTGTGCTTGTGGTGGCTGGAACAAGATTATACTAAGAAACTATTTGATCATTTCCCTAGACCATATGCGCTTAGATTTCTCCAGCAATCAAATAGTAAATATTTCTCACTATTGGTCAATACTGGCCACTGCGAATAAGTATGAATAGAATTGGGTCTCAGTGAATCCCAGCTTTGTATCTCTATCTGATGAAGAACAGGTTTTGGATGGGATATGAAATGGATCATTAGTAAACATTTTTCCAGTCTTTTTTGGAGATAAATTGTAAGATGACGTTAGAGCTCACAGCTAGTAGCCCTACAACATGTAGGTAGGATCAAAGGCTCAACAAATTTATCCTTGTTCCTTCATTAGCATTTCTTAGTTTTAAAAATATGTACATTTGTATAACTAATATAAATTATATATATTTCTCCATCAGGGCTGTAAATCTAGAGAAAATTTGGGGCCAATCTGACTGGAATTATCTTTTCCCTTTTTAACCCAATTCATGGTTTTCATACCTGTGAACGAAAAGTGACTAGATGAAAGTTAAAGAGTGACTGGGATGAAAGATACATCTTGTTTGACATTATTCATGAAGTTGATAGGATTTTAGCTTAGTTGGTTGGAGCGAGGTCCTGTGCACTGAAAAGTTGTGGGTTTGATTCCCCATCAGGGCACATACCTGGGTTGTGGGTTTGATCCCCTGTTGGGACATGTATGGAAGGCAGCCAGTGGATGTTTTCTCTCTTCTCTCTCTCCCTTCTCTAAGCATGTCCTCAGGTGAGGATTAAAAATCTGATAGAATTTTAGAATTTTTTCAGGAACTAAGCAGTTGGTTGCCTGAAGGCAGATAGATAGATGACCTCTTAAGATGTTCTCCATATCTCTGATATGACTTACACTTCACAGAGGTGAAAAATGTTATTTATAGGAGACTTGCATAGCATGACTATTTTTTTAAATAATAGCTCTATTCAGCTATAATTTAGATACATAAAATTTATATTTAAAAAAATATGCAATTCAGTGGATTTTAGTATATGTACACAGTTGTACAACCACTATCACTATCTAATTTAAAACATTTTCTTTCATCACTCCTAAAAGACCCTATATCTATTAATAGTCACTCATTCTCTCTCAGTCCCACCCCTGGCAATACGTAGTTAATTTCTGTCTCTCTGGAATGGTTATGGGCTATGTGAACACTAACATAGACACTGAATTGATTATATATGTATGTGTGTATGTACATGTATATATACATACATACATACATATGTACATTCTCTGCATACACACACACACATATATATGGATTTATAAAGGCATTATATAGACACACTTTCAGATTGAACAAATATAGGCACACTCAGGTATCCATGTGCCTTCAGATGTTAGAGACGGCATCAGATCCCACAGGTTAAGAACTGTCCTGCAGAACTGAATTCCCCCTCCCCGCAAGCACACAGACACAGTGCAGATGCCAACTGAAAGTCCAGGTTGTCACCTGGGCTTCTGAGTAACCAATAGATCAGAGGTTCCAACAAACACTCTCCCTGAATTTCCACAGTTCATCAACCTGGGAGCTCTCTCAATCACATCTATTTGGTGGAGGCTTCATTACATAGGCAAGATTGACTAAATCATTAGCTTGTTGGTGACTGAGCTCAGTCTCCCATCCCTTTTCCTTCTCTGAGGTCAGGGGTGTTCCAACCCTTTAATCACATGGTTGGTTCTCCTGGCAACCAGTTCTCATCCTGGGTGCTTTCCAAATATCCCTTCATTAACATAAACTTGGGTGTGGTTAAAAGGGGTTTCTTATGAATATTCAGATATCTTTATCATTCTTATCAATTAGGAAATTTTGAGAGTTTTAGGAGCTCTGTACAAGAAACAGGACAAAGACCAAATCTATATTTCTCATAAATCGTACTATTACAGCCATGGAACCAGCCTTCCTGAATTTGAATCTTTGGCAAGTCACTTGAAAGCTTTGTTCGTGTATTTCCTCATTTTAAAAATGGGGATGAGGCCCTGGCCAGGTAGCTCAGTTGGTTAGAGTGTCATCCAGATAAGCCAAGGTTGCAGGTTTGATCTCTAGTCAGAGCACATGAGAAATCAACCAATGAATGCATAAATAAGTGGAACAGCAAATCAGTGTTTCTCTCTCTCCCTAAAATCAATAAAAATGAAATATAAATAAATGAATAAATAGATAAAATGGAGGTGATAATAGAGCCCACACCACAGGACTGTGCTACTGAACTAAACGGGTTCGTTCACCTGTGTGCATCAAAGCCCAATCAAAGGGGAACAGGAGTTTGCAGCCAAGAAAGTGAAGGTTTATTAATTAAGGCAATGTCACCATGCCTGGAGTCACAGGTGAATTAGTGCTCAAATACCTGGCGCCTTGATGGCCCACACAGGGACAGATCATATACGAGAAAGATTCCTAATCATGGTGATTAAGGAAGTTGGGGTTGTGAGCTCTACTAATTGTTGGGGCTTGGGTAAGAAATAGTTGATTATTGTATCAGGTCCAGATGTTAACTATGGTATTTTGTCTAGTTTCACGAAGGTGTGGGTGGTAGGGTCATTGGTTGGTCGGGTCAGTCTGCTTTCATGGGCCTGGGGCGGAAACACAACTGAGATCAAGATCTTGTCTTTAGTTTGACCAAAACTCTGTTTCTGTCATCAACACACCTGAGGCTTTGTTCTTAAGACAGTTTGATGCTGACCGGAATCTGATGTCCTGAGGGCTTAATGAATAAGGAAGGGGGTGGACGGACAGAAAGGAGGAAGGGTCATGTTAAAGAAGTGGAGTTTTCGTGAGATTACAATTGATAGGAAGGTTAGATAAAAAGATGTGGGTAGAGAACAACACCTGACTTGCTGTGTTACTTAGATGTTAACTACTATTCTTGAGGATTTAATATATCTGTACTGACTCAATTTTTGATCACTTTTTGAAACTGACTATTGGCTCTGATAGTGGTTTACATATTAGAGCAACTCAGCTTAATCTCAATGAGCCACAGTTTCTCTCTTCTCTACTCTGTACCTCATGAGTTCTACTGCCTCATGGTTCTTGCTTTATTATCATTTCTGTGTTTTTTTCTGGGCTTTCTCATCACTCCAACAACCACCAACTCTTATCTTCTATGACCTGTGACAGAAATTCTGACAGATTTGACAAGCCCTAATAGAATAGAGAGCGTCTGTGTTGAAAACAATGTCAACCTTGGTTCTGAATCCGCCTATGGTAGCAGGGCCGGACAGCACAGAGCCTCGCTAGACACACACACACGCACGCACGCACACACTCACACAAAGGATTATGAGCTTAGTGGAAACTGTGGCCTCTGAAAAGAGGGAGGTATAATTTAATTTTCAGGCATTGGCCTGAACTATCTAACACATGGAGACTATGTAAAGTTCTTGGTTCACCTGGCTCATTCTGGATGTGCTGACTCTTCAAAATGGTTTTAAAAATCTATTTACTGGAGAAGTCTGTGACATACAGTTCTCAGTTCATTTTCCAGTTGTTTTCTGTTAGCCTTGACTTTGGCATTTTTACCCCAAATTATTTATATGAAGGAAGAGTGCAGGACATCAGGGAGTTGTACTTCGGCTGTGGGGATGTTGGGGCACAGAGTATGAAAAGAGAACAGGATCATTTTAGCAAATTATAGAAGGTGACTGTTCATACTTTCCAATTCTTTCCCACTCAACCATACTTTCATCCTGTTTTTCTTCTTTTGCCTTTATAAAACTTTCACTTGCACCCTGCTTTGCCCCCATCTGAATGACTTGTGTTTCTGAAGTAATTCTAAATCTCTGTGGGCAAGGAAGGTACCCTTTTAAAGTAACAGGATCACGGAAGCAATTAATTAAAAACAGCAGGCTCATACCTGATGTCTTCGGGATGACTTTTAATTATGCTAAATGCCCTACTTTTCCTAATGAGGATGTTCTGTAAACTTGTACATGGTTTTCCCACACTACCCTTGCAGACAAACCCTGTGTCCAGCAGGACTGTCGCTGCCTGCCAGACCAAATCCTTTCTCTACGACAAAGCCTGCCATTGTGTCGCCCATATAGCCCCACTGATCTTTCCCAAAAGGCCTTTTAGAACATGTGCACACTTATTTCCATTCGCTGATGTGCTGGACGCAATAATAGCCAGAGAACCATGGTAACTTGCTTGGACTCAACACTGCCTAGTGTTCCCTGAAAGCCGCATGTGGCAGCTGTGCTTGTGTGTGAATGTGTGTGTATGTGTGTGTGTGTGTGGCTGGGGGAGGGCAATCGCTGGTGCTTTTGTTGGAGGGTGAGGGAAGAATAAAGAGCTTGAAGAAGTGACAAGGTGTCAGTGTCCTCCTGACTCAGCTGTTCAGGGGCCTAATCCCAGCCCACAACTGGATGTCCAAGGATTGAAGAAAATGTCCCTCCTGGCTAATTTCCAACTGTTTCCAAATGTACTTGAGAAAGTTCCATGTGACTTTTTTTCATGTAGCACCTGCTCTAACAATCCCAAAGCAACTTTTTCTTCTCCATTATACTACACATCTGTTATTTTGCTGACATGGAAGCTAGCATAACAATTAGGTCCATTACTTGCCCAATAAATGGATTCCAGCTAAGTTTAAAGACCTCAGTGTATTCTTTGACCATTTATCCAATGAGAGAACAAATTAAGAAATTCTGCCCGCACAGGCTTTTGTTGGGGGGGGTTAGACCAGTGACATGTCACTCATTTCAAGGTGGAGATGAGATAAAATGAGAAAGCCAGAATGCTGGGTAAGACAACGAGAGGTATCCAGGAATCATTTTTACTTTTTCTTCAGCAAAAACAATTTGGGGAAGGTATTTTAAAAAATCCTAAATTTTCTGTCTGCAGAACAATTTTAGCAAATGAAAACCATGGTGGTGTTACAGTTGCTGTCCCCGCCCCCAACTTCTTCTCAATAATGAAAATAAAGAAATAGGTTCCTCTCTAGAGCTAAATTTTCTTAGAATGAAGAAAAACATCTACTGTACTTGGGTAGGAGGGAAACTGGGGTGGAGCTGGGCACTTGTCAGCACCACTTCCAGCCTCCTTCACTTCTCCTCACCCCTTGACCCCACAGCTCCTCCTGGGCCTCTGGCGCCCCCCTTCTGCCTGGCGCCTAAGCCCTACAACCTGTAGGAGACGGTGGTGGGTGCTAACAGGAAGGAGCAGGGGTCTCTAGCTAGGAATCTGGGCAGGTGAGCCTCTGAGGATTGGCTCAACCTCCTGCTTCCCTGCAGCCCCCTCTCATTTAGTCATTTACCCTCATTTAGAGTCATTTGCAGAGATTTAGAAAGATTTGCAGGAAATTATAATATTTCCACAGTGTCCAAGTGAATAAAGATCATACCTAAGGCTAAAAACTATTGTTATACTTAAATTCTATACAACAAATAATTGAATACTTATTATGTACAAAGAATTGTGCTAACAGCTATAGGGAATAAAGATGAATAATACATAGCCTTATTTTTAAAAATTTTATTTATTGATTTTAGAGAGAAAGGAAGGGAGAGAGAAAAACATCAATTTTGTTGTTCCACTTATTTATGCATTCATTGGTTGTTTCTTGTATGTGCCCTGACTAGGGATTGAACCTGTAACTTTGGTGTATCAGGACAGCACTCTAACCAACTGAGCTACTGGACTGGGGCCTATATAGCCTTCTTGAAGTTATGCAAAAGCTAGAGGTAGGAAAGAACAGGTTCATACCCCTAAACCTCTATTACACAGCAAAATTAGGTAAGTCACACAGTTGACATGTATTTTAAAAAGTATCTGGAATTTCAAAATACATCCAAAATTTTATCATTTCAAAATGTAAAGATTATAATATTACATATTTTTTGTGCTAAATCCTCAAAATCCACTGTATATTTAATACTTAGAGTGCGTATCTTATACTTACTCAGGCAGGTGGCCAGTAACTAGTGGCTACCATTTTGTACAGCATAGATTCAGACAGTTCATAGACTGAGGCCAATCTGTCCTTATTTAGAAAAAGTAATTCAACTCTTCTTGGATTTGGATAGGTTCTCCTCAGATCATGCATATATAAAATATACATCTACAAAGATTAGATTTAGGATATATAGATGGAACTGGACATTAGCACTGCATTGTGCCATCAAAGGTGTGGCTCAATTAATGATCAATAGAAAACAGCCAAATGGAAAAAATAACTTTCCCTTCTCCAGCTTTTCCACTTTTGGAAATATATCTTTAAAATTAGAGAAGGGCTTGTTTTGGGGTTAAGTGTGTGAATGTGTGTGCGTGTGCATGTTTGTGTGTATGTATGCTCACTTGCATGCTTGTTTATGCTTCTCTGCGTTCTGTGAAAGATGGGTGGCCTCATTGTTTAATGGAAGTCCTAATGCCATGGAAGTACTGCTAAAGTTCCTGGCCTTAGGACATAGAAGAGTAGGGCTTCCTGACTGCCATCCCAGTGTGGAGAGGGCACAATAATTATCTACGATAAATAAAAGCTAGCGTACATTCCTGAAGCATATGGGAGTGGATTCCTTCTGAAAGAGAGTGAGTCTTGAAGCTCTATAACTATAATCATTAGCTATAAAAAATTATTTGTGGCCAAAACAATTTTTTAATGCAATGGGATTGTTAGCCTTAAAAATAAACAAACTTGTAATTATTAGTTTGAGAGGGAAATGCAAAACTACAGGATCTAGGAAAGTGGGTGAAATGAGTGGAGAAGAAAAACCCAAATGTGGAAAGAGACTCAGAGAGGCAAGTGAGAGGACACAAAAGCAAACTTGCTGTGCTTTGCTATCTTGCCCAAGATCAACCCTACCTCCCATATGCAGGGGAGCTGCAGTTCCCTAGACCCCCACCTCCACCCCCAAGAGAAGGCACCATAGGCAAGAGGGTAAGAGGGAATTTGGGCAAGTTTTTTCTCATATATTCCATCAACTAGAAAGCCACTTAGTTATGCACATCTTTTTAAAACAAATATATCATAGTGAAGCTTATCAGTCTCCGTAATTGGGTATCCAAACTGCTCAGGTAGGAAACAGGAGAGCAAGCATTAGGGACTTATTCTCTACCAGGTACTTTACACATGTCATCTCAGTTAACTGCCACGTATTCATTTATATTTGTCTTAAAATGTTCTTAATTGCACAGATGATAAATGAATACATGTTTATTGTGAAAGAAATTATACATGAATCCAAGTTATAGATGAGACCAGTGAGATGCAGGGAGGCTGAGGGATTTGGTATGTAGTAGAGATCAGATTTGGAACTAAGCTCTACTTCCTTATCATATAGATAAGCCATGGCTATTTTATTTTATTTTTTCATCTTCACCTGAGGATATTTTTTCCCATCGCCTTTCAGAAAGAGTGGAAGGGGGAGAGAGAGGAAGAGAGAGAGAGAAACATACATCGATGTGAGAGAGACACACCGATTGGTTGCCTCCCCATGCACCCAGACAGGGGTCAGGGATCGAGCCTGCAGCAGAGGTGCGTGCCCTTGGCCCAAATCAAACCTGACGCTCGTCCACGGGCCCACGCTCTAACCACTGAGTCAAACCGCTCAGGGCAAGCTATGGCTATTTTAATGCAAAGTAAAAGAAGAGTGTGCAATGAGAGCTATTTCTGTGGAATGGGGATGATATGAAGCAAGGCACAGGCCCTGGAGGGATGGGAACAGCGCTGCCACCTAAGGCAAGTAGCAGTGCTCAGATCCTCCAGCCTTCCTGCTCTTGGCTTCCTTGCATGTATGTCCCAGCAACAATCCTTGAGTGTTTTGTGGATTCAAGGAGATAACAGAAAGGACCTTTTTAAACTGTAAAGTAGTATGTGTTAATACTGCTAATAATAATGTATAGTATTTGACATTTTTAAAAGTGAAGAGCAAAAGTGAAGGCTTTGGACAGCTACTGAACAGTGAGTAATTGATCTCTCTAGGGGAGAGAAAAAACACCCCAAAACATTGACAAGGAAGTTGGGAGTTGCTAAAGATATACATCCCATATCTGTGTTGTCCTGGTCCTGATCTTTTAGACTTTACAGTGGTGCCTCGGTTTTTGAACGTCTCCGTTGACAAACATTTCAGTTTACCAACGCTGCAAGCCAGGAAGAAAATGCTTCGGTTTTCGAACATGCCTCGGAAGCCGAACATGCCCCGCGGCTTCCGCTGAGGGCAAGGTCCTGAGGCCCGGCTGTGGGCTGTGGGTCCCTCGGTTTTCAAATGTTTCAGAACTGGAATGGTCTTCCGGAGCGGATCACAGTCGGAAACCGAGGGACGGCTATACTTCGTTCAGATTTTCATTGAGTGCTTCTCCAGTCGGATACTCAGTTGGCACTGGTGGTACCAAATCGTCAGCGGTCCCCGTCTTGGAATTGGGGAGCCAGCGTCTGGCCAGGAAGGGCATTTGTGCCACTGAGAAGCCTGTTTGGGAGCAGGGTCTGGGCCCCAGTGAACCAGGTCCTGTGAAATCTTAACCGCTGGCCACACCGCAGAAGTGAGTACAAGCAAATCATTCACGTCAGAAGCCCAGCCAGCTTTGGCATAGAACCTGGGGATCCCTTTTAAACAAAACAATGCAATGCAGAATGTGTAAACAGCTTCCGAAAGAGCACAGTGGGGGGGAAATTATTTATCTTTGTCTCACTTAAAAGGCTTCGGCAAAGAGTTTCTTTGAATATGGAACTGGCTCGCTGCTCTTAAACATATGTTCAGAGATGATGAACCACCCGATTGCGAGCCAGATGGAAACGGCTCAGGATGCGGCGTTCGGAGTCCCTGCGAAAAGATCATCGCCAGCCAAGAAGATAAAGGGTTTCTGGGAAGACAGTTGAAGTCAATGGGGGAAATGGCGATGCAAAAAAGAGTGCCAAAATAAAACTTGTGTCAAGTGTTGGTAATTTGTTCTTCATTGAAAATAAGTTATTTTGGAACTGGATATCTAGATGTGAGGATACATTTATAGCAAGCTGGAAGAATTTTGAAAAAAAAATCATAACATATGTAATTATAGTTTCCTCTACTTGCAAATGTACGACCCCTCTATAGAATTCTTCGTGTATATAATAATCTCACATTTTGCAACAGATATTTTTGATCCTTGGAATTTGAATTAGTCCCTCCAGTTTTAAGCTACTCTCTTGTTTCCAGCTCTGTGTCAATCCTTCATGTCTGAAAAAATATATCAGATCTCAAAACCCTGCCACTGGATTGGGAGAGTCCACGTGGTCAAGTAAGAAAGGGACTTAAAATGAAAGTAGGAAAAACTCCGGTCTTGAACCAACTTTACCACTCTCCAGCTATTTTGAAAAATTGCTATGCTTCCTTTCCTTTTAATTAAGATGAGAGCATGGGATTTTATCATTTCTAATGAGCTGACACAGTTCCAAAATTCCATTCTGTTAGTTCACTGTTTCAGATGCCGTTTGTAGATGACTGTGAATTGCTCAATATCTATATGTAAGCACAGAACCCCCTCCTTCCCAACAGGTTCCTGAGGAAATACAAATGGAAATGGGCAGAGAATAAAAGAGGTGGAGTTTTAGAGTTTCCTTTTCTTTTTTTTCTTTGGCATTTTGCCCGATTTTTCTAACTTCACTCTGATTTCTTTGAAACCGTGTTTATTGTTCTTGCTGCCATAAAACACTTAGCATGAATCTCGTCATTATTTCACTGAAAAAAAAAAAAATTCTGAGCACCCATATGCCTTCTACAACTTCTCTGATGAGGCTCCAGCAAATTTCACCCCATTTTGCAAACTGACAATAGCGCTCTTCAAGGCTCCAAGCCTTTGTGCTGTTCCCTGGCCTGGCGATTCAACCCTCTCCATCATTTAAAACCAATCTCAAATATCACTTCCTCTGCAAAGCTGCTGGAGAACTTCCACTTTTGCATTCATCACATTGCACTGTAATTGTTTGTTTACACATCTGTTTCCTCAACTAGACTCACAGCTCTCTGAGGTCGGAAATCTTGCCTTGTTCAACTTTGTAGCTTCCTGTTGGCTGCAGGGAAGTCCAGAGGCAGAAAGGTGGCCCACCCTGAGCAAGTATGTGACCCTTCAGGGAAGTTTTCCTGCCTCTGCACTCGCCCCCTTTCCTCCTCCCTTGGTCTTATCTATCATATCTATTTCCTGTTATCTGGCAGCAGGGTTTATATCTTTGTAAGTCATCTGAAAGAATGTTTTAAACAACTAGGAGCTTTAATAAGGAAAATGTTCATCTATGTATTCCTAGGCCTTAACACAGCTCTGGTATCTGGAAGCTACTAGGATACTAAATAAATGTATGTTTAATAAATGAAACAATAAAAGCAATATGTGAATGTTAGTTACTCTGGACTAGGCATTGTCCTATGCAATATTTATGTATTAACACATTTAATTTTCCTAACCTAGGAGCAGAAACTGTTATTACCTCCATTGTATAAATAAGAAAACAGGCTCAGGAAATTTAAGTAACAAGTATAGGTTACACAATTTGAAAGTGGCAGTCAGTATTCAAACAAAGATGATATGACAGGAAGGTGCTAATTTATTTCTCTGTTGAATCATCCCCAGGATTTCATAAATGAAAGTTATGCCTGTTAATTTAATACTTAAGGACCATGGATTAGGCACAATTTTTATTTCACCTACAAGTTGATCTATGGTGGCTTTTCCCCTTTAATTTACAAATCTCTCCCTATATATTGTTTTTCCATTTACTTTATTTTAATTGAATTTATTGGGGTTACATTGCTCAATAAAATTATATAGGTTTCAAGTGTACAATTCTATAACACATCATTTGCACACTTCATTATGCACTCACCATCCAAAGTCTAGTCTCCTGTCACCATTTATCCCCTAAAGATTATCTTCCTCCCCCCACTTCCCATTCCCTCTCGCGATGACCCTACCTTTGTCTGTGTCCATGAGTTTTTTTTTTTTCTTAATCTCTTCACCTATTCCACCCAGCCCCTCAGCCCTCCTCCCCTCTGACAGCTGTCAGTCTGTTCTCTGTGTCTATGAGTCTGTTTCTATTTTGTTTATTATTTTATTTTGTTCATTAGATTCTGCATATGAGTGAAATCATAGGGTATTTGTCTTTCTCTGACTGGCTTATTTCACTTAGCATCCAGGTCCCTCCATGCTGTAGAAAAGGTAAGATTTCCTCCTTTTTTTTTTTTTTTTTGTGACTGAGTAGTATTCCATGGTGTAAATATATGACAGCTTTTGTATCCACTCATCTACTGACAGGTACTAGGGCTGCTTCCAAACCTTGGCTATTGTAAATAACACTGCAATGAACATAGGGGTGCAGATATTCTTCCGAATCAGTATTTTATGGGAGTTTGTTTGGGAAAATGTTACCTAAGGGCTGCTATGCTCCTCGTATCAATGGGATTATTGACAACAGGAAGCACAACACTCCGCAGCACGTGGGTCTGTCTTCTCTGATATACCTGCCCAAAGCAGCATTTGAAACCGTGCATGAAAGACAAGAAGAAGAAAGTTTCCTTCCCCTCTCTTGTCCTCTGGGTCAGCTTCCTTAAGTAGGTCTTGCTTTTCACAGCCTCATCACCCTTTCTTCCATTTCTAAATCTCCACTTCTGTTTCAAGTCATTGTCTCTAGACTGGCTCTGTGCCTCAGTTTCGCTCTCTGTAAAATGGGAATAACTATAGTATGTACCTCCCAAGGGAGAAAGAGGAAGGCGCAATGGAAACTGTGCGGGCGATGGATGGCACCTCAGGATGAGACAGAGGCATGAGTGGAAGCACAAAAGACAAATATGAGTAAACCAGGTGATGAGCGGGAAGAGTTGGACTGTTTCAAGTGGGGGTCCAGACCTAAAAGAGAACAAGGGTGGGCTGATTGCAAAGCCCGTGCATTTTCTCAAGGAGCAGAGAGCATGTTTCCTGTTCCGAGGGAAGTGGAGGCTGCCAAGGGAATTGCTGAGGTTAGTCTGGGGGAAAGAAAGGCTGGCCGTAATCCCCTTTCTCAGCTATCAACCAGACTGTCACTCCCATGCACAGACATTCTGAATGTGCCACTAGTATAATGCCATCATTATATTATACTATAAAAGTTTGAATCATTTATTGGATATTTTTCTCTGATAATCATTGATTCCAATCTGTACATTTGTATATCTAATATTGTACTCAGGAGAGGGATGGTTGGCCCCACCACCTCACATAAAAAATTAGAATGGCTCTGAGTCACTTTTAGGTGGGGCAATGTTGGCTAATTTGTCACTATCCTGATGAGACTTTCTCTGCAGTAAAGTTGTACTTTTGTGCCTAGGAGGGACCCTGGGAGTCATAGAATTCCTTTCTTGGCTTCTCAACCATCCCAGGCAGATAAGGAGATGAAAGCCCAGGCAGTGATTTAATGGCTTGAATAGCATAATGGGGTGTTTCCATTTCTAGCTGTTTGCCATTAGTTGACCAGTTGACTATAGAAGAAATTCATAACCTTTAAAACACTAAAATGGTGCTTTCTCAGTACAACAAAATAGAAACCCCAACACTTTTGATCTCTGATCCCTGCTTTGTAAACAGTGAAGGGCACGGACACATGCTTTACAAATGGCTTTGCTGTTCTTCCAGTGAGAGAACTTTTTAAGTGACCATCTCCAGGTCAATCAGGCTGAGACTAAAGACAAGGCCAACGACACCATTCATCTCAGCACGGAGAGTTGTCACTCTAAGGGAAAGAGAGATGGTGACAGCCTCAGGCACAGACACAACAATGCGGTTACACTTGAGGTGGATGGAAAAGTCCATTTGACCAAAATTACAGCCCCCAGAGATTCCTCCTTTTTAGTTAATGAGCTAACTTTCCTTACAGGACCATCTCTGGGAATGTTAACTCACTGCAGCTCTGTGGACCCCTCACACTCAGTGTGACTTCGCTGGATGTAGGTAACGAGATCTGTCCATAACCTGAAGCAGGAACAGGCGGGGGAGGTGGCGAGCTGATGTAAAGGCCTGTCCTTCCCAAGAGCATCCCCGTGAAGGACCCTATCATTTCAGGGAGGAGAAAGCGAGATTCAGGGGAAAGGGGCCTGGAGAACGCTGACGACAAACGTGAGTTATTTTCCTATGTCCTGAAGATGAAGGTGGGATTGCGGAGCTAGACAGGGAGAAACGTCTTATAATTACATATTTATTTTAGCTTCTCCTTTATCTCCTCCCCCTCCTCTCCTTCCTCAGCCCTAGGTCAGCATTTTCTAAGGAAAATCCCCAAGTCTGAAAGGACCAAAAGCTTTGCTCTGGCTGAAAACACGTATAGAGAAAGTTAGTTATGAGCTGTGACTACCAAAAACAAAGATATTGTTGGGCCCCTTTCATACAAAAAAGATTTGAAAATTTTCCCTATTTTGAGTAGAGATCTTTAAAAAACAGCTTTATATGAAGGTGCAGGTGGAAGAGGGAATAGAGGGGATAAATGGTGATGGAAAAAATAAAATAAAAACAGCTTTATTAAGATGTAATTTACACACCATCCATTTAAAGTGTTAAAAAATAAGATTTGAAGCTCTAATTGGCTTTACTAATCAGTTCATGAATTGGGCAGCATCTCATCCAGCAACAAGAAGGGCGCTCAGAGATGTGTAGAGAACGGAAGGTTTTTATAGGAAGGGGGTAGGGTAAGGGAGCTACGAACAAAAGAAAAGAAAGAATTATTCTTGAACATGTTTTCTTTGGGAGAAGGGCTTTTATCATGCAGATTGCCTCTTCTCTTTATAGGGAATGAAGAGGGCCCATGTGACAGATTACCTTACTGGTGCTTGACTAGAAAATCCTGGACTGGAAAGATTACATTTCTGGGAGATGTTGAAACTGCAATTAGATCAGGTATTAAATCTAGGTTTGGTATCATGGGCTTTCGGCATGAGTGACAGCATTTGGGGCCTGTAGTTTTTTTCTTTAACAAAAGTATACTTGATTTTTGGTATATTACATTTTAAAAATTGTGGTAAGATATAACATAAAATTAGCTATTTAAATAATTTTAGTGGTACATGGAATATAGTTTAAAATCATTTTTTACAGGCGGACTCTATGACTTACCACTTGCTCATAAATACAAATCTGATAAGAAAATAAATATATTAAAATATAAAAGATCAATTGGAAAGACCTGCTGAAATGGATGCTTCTGTAAGTGAGCAGCAAATCATTAACTGCTCTTAAGAGACTCCATCTGTAGCCAGGTTTCTCGTGGCTCCCAGGGGTCTTATAGATCCCAGCCTCCCTCAGCACCATCTCCCGCTCCAGGGTCATTAATTATCATGAAGAGATAAACACTCAGAAGGTGAGGGTTTCTCACAGCTTCCCCACAGGAAGGTTGCTTAGCAAAGTTCTGGATGTTGCAGAAAGATTAAAGATAGGGACTATATAAAATGGAGCCACTTTAAAAAGCTGCTAAAATAAACATTATGAAGGTTGAGGCATGAGGAAAGACTCCATTCTAAATAGCCTGGAAACTTGAACTTTTTTGACCTTTCCAGTCCTGCATCAATGCCTAGGTATACATCTGGACCTCCAGGGAACTCTCTGCCCCCTGAAGGATGCATGTATCTAGACCACCTGACCTCCATTATTCAAATCACCAGAAGTGACCAGACCTCCTGGCACTTATCCTCCAGACTGATAACCATACTAGACCAATCCTAGGGCTAAGAGTGCACTTTTTGCTATAAGAACTCTTAACTTTTCTTTCTTCTTTGGAACACTTCTAGGTTTTTCCCTAGCTGTGTTCCAAGTTTGCAAACTCCAAGACCCTTGAATAAATCTTTATAATTTATTTCTAGCCAAAGCCTCCAGACTCTTTTTGAGTTCATTTAACAGTGTCAAGTATTTGTCCAACTAGAGGTGCCTGGAGATTAGGAACCAGGGGAGGAAGGATCTAATCTAAACTATGATTTGGGGAGAGCACAGTGTTCCTCTCAGAGGCCTGGAGCATCCAGAAGATTACCTGTTCCAGGTTCAAAAAAGAGCTGCATGTTTAAAAATTGTAGCACGAAGCCCTGGCTGGTGTGGCTCAGTTGGCTGAGCTTCATCCCATTCATTCCTGGTCAGGGCACACGTCCAGGATGTAGGCTCAATCCCCGGTGAGGGGTATGCAGGAGGCAGCCAATTGATGTTTCTCTCCAATCAATAAAAACATATTTAAAAAAATAAAATTGTAGCATAGAAATGGCTGCGTAATTATTTAAATGCTTCAAATGAAAAGGCTCTTGCTGTTCCTGGCTTCAAAGGACTCCCTTGTCCCCTTCACCACCTGAACCTGTCTCCAGGCCCCTCAGCTTCTCTTCCTGCAATGATCCGGCCCTCTCTCCTTTCTGTCATAGTCCGCCATCATCTCAACATTATCTCTTTGGCTCTTGGTCATGTGTAGTAGTAATACTGTTTGTTTTCTTTTTTTACTTTTCATGTAAAAGCTCCATTTCCTCTGTAAAGCCTTCAATTGGAGGCATCTCTTTTTTAATTTTGGCACCTCCCACGGTTCTTGGCATGATACCATGTCTGGAATACCTTAGTTCTTGCCCAGGAGTTGTGGGTTTTTTTTTGTTTAATCATAATCACTTGGTGAGCATTCTTTACAAGTATTTGTGCCCAGTCCAGACCACAGTGTTAAGGAAGCTCTTCAAATTGATTCTGATGAGCAGCCCGGGCGAGGAGCTGTTCTGTTATGGGATTCTATTACTCAAATTGTTGATTGCCATTGATGCCCATATCTGAGGCTTCCCTGGTTCAAGATTTCACAGTAGCATAATTTTTGTTTTGTCCAAGTTAGAAATAACAATAGCTAACAATTCCTAAGCACTTCCCAGGTGCTGCTATAAGTGTGGGAGATACACCATCTCCTCGAAATCTGATTTTTTCCTTTATATAGCAAAGGAAATGAAGGTTTGGAAATTTCCAGTAACTTGCTAGCACAGTATCAGGTCATACAGCTGGTAAGTAGCAGAACCAGGTCTCCAACCCAGGCCCCAGCCCTCCTGGTGAGTCAAGGTGCTAAGCTTGGAGGGCAGATCCATGGTGAAGTCTTCAGGATGCTTCACTTAAGCACTTACTGTGGGCAGGTCTTGAACATCAAGAGGTGTACCAGCCCTAGCCAGTTTGTACAGTGGTTAGAGCATCGGCCTGTAGACTGAATGGTTGCAGGTTCAATTCTAGTCAAGGGCACGCACCTTGGTTGCAGGATCAGCCTTACGTGGCCCCTGAGCGTGTGGGACACAACCAATGTGTCTCTCTCACATTGATGTTTCCCTCTCTCTATTTCTCCCCTTCCCTTCCCTCTCTCCAAAAAATCAATGGAAAAAATACCCTTGGGGGAGGATTAACAGAAACAACAAAGAGGTGTATTAACTGGATGCATTTTTGTCCCAGATATAATGATATGCAATCAAAAACAGACCATGGTAAAAGGACATACACTATGGAAAAAATAATTTTTAAGCGTATTTTGTAATATCTAGTATTTCAGATTGAGCTACAAGGCCTTCAGGGTCCAGTACTAGCTTTCTATTGGAGGAAACAATGCTTGCTCCACACCTCAGAGCAAACACACTGGTCCTCCCAGAGCTATTGTAATTAGTCTGTTTACTTGGAGCACTTGAAACTCAGTTTACAGGACTGCTAAGGAAAGCCTCATTCACTAAGAGTTGGGAGCCTCTCTAGGAGAGATGTTAATTACTGCTTCGCAAATTATATGCACTTCTTGGCAAAATGACAGTCACCTGTCAATGTGGACACAAGATGAACTGCAGAACTCAAAAAAGGTAGAGAGGTATTTCAAAAAGCAAACTTTCAAGGAGCTGAACAAGCCTGCAAGCATTATAGCCTTTGGTTCCTTCAATTTTCACATCAGCAAAGTACATGATGCTCTAGAAAAATATAAATCTTCTTTAGATCCTATGACCTATGCATAGCTTTCTCAATTTTCCTTGTTTTGATATTATTTGCTTCTATCTTTAAAATGTGCTGAAGCATAAATGCTATTATAAACCCTTACTCGTGAAAATGCTTTTAAAATTATTTTGCTACCAAATATAAAGTAAAAAAGTGAAAAACATTTTTGCTTATGTTATTTAATCATGGGTTTAGAAGCCAGGAATAGAAAAGAAACAATCCGTTCAGGATAGGTATTAAGTGTTGACCTAAAATGGTTAGGTTAGCCAAACATCAACATCAGTGTTTTTGAAATTGTGGACCTCAGACCACTGGTTTCAAATCTTTTTAAACAAACTCCACCCACAACCACCTGAGTTCAGCTCTCTGGGAGAAAAGTGCAGTTACCTGCATTTTTAATCAGCTTCCCATGATTCAGTAGTGTACTGAAGACCTTTCTATTCTTTTCTGATTATAAATGGCATGCTGGAACAGCCACAGTCTGGCCAGCCACACTTTTCCCCAGTGACTGTCCTTGCTGCCACAGTGGGGCTCCTAACCTTCTGTATGTCATTCACCCCATTGGAAGTGTAGTAAGCCTATTGCTCACTTTTTCTTAATTTAAGTTTTATTTTTCAATTATAGTTTACATTCAATATTATTTTGTATTAGTTTCAGGTGCCTATGGATCATTTCTTAGAGTAATGTTTATAAATGCATAAATAAAATACTTAGGATTACCCATAAAACATATTGTATTGAAATGCAGCTATCATAGAAAAAATGCAATACCTGCCTTTTTAAATGAATGCATAAAGTAATAATACTTAGTGGCAGGTGTAATAAGCCCCAAAATGCAAAACAGTAATGAGCATAAATGATATTTTGATGTCTTTAACAATGAATGCATCTATGATTCTATTAATGATTTCTATTTCTGTTATTGGCATTGCTAATACCGTTGCTTTATTGCCTATGCTAAAAATAGAAGGAAATGCTAAATGTTAGTTAAAGGTTAATGAAAATAAAGATGTGATTTTTTTTTCCTCACCTGAGTTCATGAATGCCCTGACTTCTAACCTTGAGCTTATATAGAGCCTGAATTCAAGCCCCAGCTTACACTTTCCCTTCTAGAAAGAGGTAGATGGTAGTTATGTGCATACTTCTTTTGAGTCTCAGTTCAAATAGGTCACACCTAAGAAATTTCTTCCCTTTAAACTAGAGAAGAAGAATCTACTAAATATAGCACATGGCAGGAAGCAGACATGCAGAGGTGCTTCTCATTTTCCCTGGCACTGTGCTGGGTGTCTGGCCGCTTAGAGACTTCTTACCTGCTCGCCTTGAAGACTGACCGTGTGATGTCACAGACAGGTGTTGGGTGGAGATTTGGACAGTGCTGGGGGAAGCTTTACCCCTTGGACCATTCATTCTCGAAATCTCTGCAGCAAGCTTCCTCCATAGCTTCCCACACTAAGTTGGAGAGGGTGAAAAAAAGATTGCTTACCTTATGCTGGTAGAAGATTAGTCCTGGGCCCTAGAGGAGGGGGTCTGAAACAGGAATGTGCATGTAAACCACAGGTGCCTGTATTTTTAAACCCCTCTCCACTGCTCCATCATTTTAGGATTAATACTGAAGGGCCTCAGCTATGGTGCCTCAGCCCATGCAAGTAAACGCAGTGCTGAGAGCCCTGAGGAACCATCCCATTGGTGGAGACCTGGGTCTGCCCACACTTGGTCCCATCATGGTGTGGAGTTGCTGAGGGAACGCAGCTCCTTTAGTGTGACCTCTATTGTTCCTTTAGAAGTGACCCCCTCATGATGAAGTTCCTCACCTAGGGTGATAAAGGAGCATTGAATTGGGGGTCAGGAAACAGGCTCCTGGTACTGATGCTAACTGTGTGACAAGAGCACCACCTTTTCTCTCTCTCTGCCTCAGTTTCCTCAGCTAGAATCAAGAGTTATATTAGGAGATCTTTGTACTTAGTGGTTATATTATTTTGCTAGGGCTGCTGGGGAGGGAAGGGTCTGTTTCAGGCCTCTGTCTTTGGCTTGTAGATGGCTGTCCTTCCCTGTGTCTCTTCATGGCATCTTTCCCCTACTTGAGTCTCTGGGCTCAGACTTCCTCTTTCTATGGGGATACCAGTCATATTGGATTAGGGCGCACATAGTGACCTCATTTTAACTTGATTAGCTTTGTAAACACCCTGTCTCTATAGAAGGTCACATTCTGAGGTACTGGGGGTTTGGGTATATAAATTTTTGGATAGAGGGGCACACATTTCAGCCCTTAACTGATTTTTCAGATCTCCTTTATGTTGGGTGATCTTAGATACAGACAACCATTCAGATCTCCCTCAGGTGTAGCTCGATTCCAAGGCTTCCCTACAAGGCAGAGCCAGGGCACTAGTTCTTGAGGCGCTCAGGGGACAGGGCCTGTCCTAGGCCATTGGCTCTCTGCAGTGCCCAGGAGAGACTTGTCAGGAAATGCATCCCTCACCGTGTAGAAAAGAGACTAGAAAAAAGTGGTTTTCTTCTCTGGGAAACCACAGAAGAGGGACCTGGAGTCTAGCAGTCATCATGACTACAGAAGGCAAACTGAGAAAGTCTTCCCTGTGACAAATCCAGTTCCGGCTTCCTCAGACTCTGTGCCAGGGGAGAGGCAGACAGCTACAGAGCAATTTTCCCAGCTGAGAGGAGGGTCACAGGCCCATCTGACTCCCTCCCTCTCAGCCCCGCCTTAAACACACAGAGCCAGACGCTGTGTCTGAGGACGGTGCCGTCTCACGGGTTGTTATTTACTCCACCACAGGTTATCTGTGTTCATAAACCATCTACTTGGTTTTCCTGTCAATTTCAGTGCAGGTTAATTGAAATTTAAAAATAAAAGGAGAAAGAAAGAAAGTGCCAAAGTCTGAAGTTTCTCATCTATAAAACAAAAAGAAAAAAATAGCTGAATTTTTGAGATAAACATGTTCTGCCTGCTGTAGAACAATTCTAAAAATGTTTTAAAAAAATCCAAAGCAAAGAATTTTGTACAGTTGATAGGATATAACTGTATAAAATCGTATGTGACTTTGATTTCATTGACGTTTCCTTGTTTACCACGTTACCTTAGATATACAAGACAGTTTATGACATATAGACAATTAAAAGTTATCTAAAATTATATTGTACTACAGTGAGGCAAAAGCAGTTCTCTATCTACAACTCTGTGTCAAGCATGCTATTCCTGCCCTCTCCCCCACCCAAATAAGATCATGTCACTCCTCCCCAAGATGTGCTTCTTTAACTTCTTTTTCTAAACTGAGTTCCCATTTTGTTCTCATTTTAGGCTCTGCACAGTCTGAAATCCAGCTTGATTTTTTAGTTTTTATTACTCTTGTGTTGGCTTTGGGGAATATTTTTTCCTTTTTATACATATACATCTTTTTCTTCTTCATGCTTTCTTTTTATATTGTTTATAGAAAAGGTGGCTGCAATGTACGTGCTCAGTAGTCTCTTTTTACATCTTTCTAGTGTTAATCTCCTCAACATTCTGCAACTCATTGCTTGTTAGCCACTCTAGTTTTTGTCTGATCTAGATACTTAGATTGTAAGCTCCTCAGGCTAGGGTTCATGTCACTTGGTGTTTTGTAATGTGTTCTAGAAACCACTTACCAGACTTTGAATCATCATAGTGTGCAAACTGGCATAATTAGATTATGAATCTGTGAATAGCAGTATATCCCTCAGATCGAATTTTATAGCTGGGTCAGGGTGTGGTCAACTTGCACAGATAGCCAGAGGTAGAGAAAATGATTAAGCAAAGAAAAAGTTGGAAATAAGTTTATTAAAAGGCTGAGGCAACCCAAACCTCTTGCAATGTGGCTATTAGTGCCAAAGAGAAGTTGCAGGTTAACTGTCACACACTGGAGAAGACATACACTTCAGGAGGCATGCTGAACAGGCTAAACAAGAAAATAAGAAAACCCATGGCTGCTCATTTGGGGCTTGTGGGAAACAGGAGAAACAAGAGCAAAATAACCCTATTCCTTAGGTATAGAACGTCAAAGAATGTCTGAAAAACATGGTGATGTACACTGTTCCACTTGGAAACGATCTGGCTAGTCTGACCCAGAAGAACTTTGCTGTCTCTATATTGTTGCGACTATAAGCATCATGTCCTCCGGAAGCTTGGAAAACAAATTTGGAGACACTCCTTCTCTAGCCTCAGGTCACTCCCGATCACTTACTCGTGTTCTTTATGACATCAAAAAACAAAGTAAGACAAATGAATTAAAAAGTCTTCAGAAATTGGAAGAACATAGAGTTAAGAAGTTAAAGAATGTTAAAAAAAAAAGTTAATGGCAAAAAGAAAGCCCTCCCCATGGAGACTGCCCTTGGGGACTCTGGCTTCTGGAAGCCACTTTCTGGTTACACCTCTGGGCTATTGCTGCAGCCACCCCCGGGAGCTGTGGTGTGGAGTGTGGTTCTCCATCAAATCCCCATTGCCCACAGGGAGCAAGTCTAAAAGAGCTGTTGAGACACTGGGCTTAGGATGCCGAAGCGAAGCTATGTGGCATGTTGTTTAGCTCTGAAAGTGCTCCTGAATCTCACTCTCTCCAGGGGTGACATCAAGGGGTCTGGAGGGGCTATCACTTGGGTTGACTCAGGTAGCAGAAGAATTAGTGACCCCTCACAGTAAAGTGTGACCTCTCCATGGGGAATATTGGCAGCCTCTGCTGAGGTCTAGGGAAGTTCTCTCTCCAGAGGAGCAAACAGGCACAAGGGGACTTAAAGGGGGCAAGATGAAAGATGTGAACTTACCAGCTTTCCAGGCGAGATTTCTGAGGTGACAGGTTGTTGGAAATTCTCCAAGCAGGCCTGGCAAATCTCCATGATGCTAGGCCCATAGTGACCTTAGACCCCATTTGAGGTAGCTAAAATAAAATAAAAATAATGTAGGGTGTTACAGACTAAATAATGTTTGTGTCCCGCCCAACTTCATATGTTGAAATCCTAACTCCCAATGTGATGGTGTGAGGGGGCCTTTGGGAGGTAATTAGGTCATGAGGGGGAGCACTCATAAATGGGATTAGCGCTCTTCTAAGAAGAAGCTTGCTCCCTCTTTCTGCTCCCCGCCACGTGAAGACACGCATGAGGGGGAGCTACCTACGGCCAGGAAGTGGGCTCTCACCAGGCGCGGGATCTGCCTGCACCTTGGTCCTGAACTTCCCAGCCTTGAGAACTGTGAGAGATAAGTGCGTGCAGCTTCAGCCATGCAGTCTGTGGTATTTCTGTTACAGCAGTCCAAACTGACAGAGACAGGGTGTGCCCAGAACCCTGGGGGGAAATGTTCATTTATGCTCTTGGCTAGTTCAAGCAAGGACGAGAAGCTAATTTAATATATTTAGGAACAACATGAGCATGACTTAGTATTAAAAGTAGCATAAGGAATAAAAACAAGGAAACCCTGATTTAATCTCTTTCATGTTTATTGTCTTTATGTGAATTCTACCTATTATCTGAAAAGGTCCTTAATCAGGAAGTTTACACTCTGAAAACATTACATAGGATCAGTACTTTTGTTATTGTTTCTGACTCAGTGGTTTTATATATGTATATCTATGTATGTTTATATATACACATATATAGAGAGAGCAGAGTTCACAGTATATATACATATTATGCGTATATAAATATGAATGTCACAGAAATGGAACAGCCTTCTGTCACTATGATCAAGCTTTCTTCTGTCATATCAAATATTACTAATTAAAATCTTTTTCATGCCAGCTTTGTGGTTGTTGGTTACATAATTCCTTTTCTATAAAACAAGCCCTGAAACTCAGTTGGTATTACTTAATTTTCAAAAAGGGAAGTCTAAGCAAGCGTAGTTTAAAATTCTTAGTACTTTTAAAAACTGTTAAAATTGAAATTAAAGCTGCTTATCTCAGGTGACCAAAGAGATATTATTAAAATTAGAGATCTATTAAAATATGTTAAGATATATTACCAAGGCAGTTTAAAGTCACAATTTCTATAACTCAACCTCTGAACAAGATGTTTTGAAATTTTTGATGATTATTTCATCCTTCATAGTTTAAGGAGGCCTTAGTAGATAGGATTGTTATCTCTGTTTGTAAACCTATTTGAAATTTATGTGGTTATAAGGTGAGCCTTCTGTGTTTCATTGCTGAAAGCAGTCTCTTCATAGATGTTTCTTTAAGAACCCAAAGCAATACTGTTTATCACACAACATTCTTTTTTTTCTTGTTAGATTGGGCAGAGTTTAGGACACTCAAAACTTGGAAATCCAAATCACACAAGAGGTTAGAAGCATTGCAGTGGTATTTATTTTCAGGATTGTCACCTGTGAACTGAAGGAATAAGTAGATGTTTATGTATGTGAATGTGTATAGCTATGCATACATGTACAATTACATACATTTCTTCTTTCTATAGTTAGCATTTCTTTTCAATTTCTCCAAGCATGAATTGTGAACCTGACCACACGTTTCTTCTCTGGGATTCTATGGAGTATAAAGGGTGTAAGAGTTGAGGAGGAAGATTTTTGGGCCTACATTTGGTGATAGATCTCTGGGATAAATGCATTATGTTTCACATATTTGGAGTTCCTCAGTTTGTACAGAACCTCCCCACATTTCCTTTAAGATTAACATCAACATCTTCTTTAGGGGGCAAGATGCCATAAATCTATGCTTCCCAGGCCTAGACCAGCAGGAAACCTTCCCTGACTAGGCTCATGCCTTGGAAATAAACTCATTCTTTTTCATTCCCTCAGTACTTAGAGTTTCAAGTTGGGTTTAATTTTTCTACAGACCTTTTATATATATATATATATTATTGATTACAGAGAGAGGAAGGCAGAGGGAGAGAGAGACAGAAACATTAATTGACTGCCTCCTGCACACACCGTACTGGGGATTAACTGGGGATTAAGCCTGCAGCCCCGGCATGTGCCCTGACTGGGAATCGAACTGTGATTCCCTGGTTCATGGGTGGATGCTCAACCACTGAGCCACGCCAGCTGAGCCAAACTTATTTTTCAATCACCACAGTATGGTTTTGTCCTGACTACTTTCCCACAGTTGTTCTAATGAAGGTTGCAAACCATCAAAATTCTTGTCACCAAATCCAGTAAACACTTGTCTGTCAGTATCTTGTCTGTCTACAAGTCATCAATGTTGTCGATCACTCAATCCCTTGAGCTCCCGTGTTAACATTCAGTGTTTGTTTACCTTGTAACCCCATGGGTATTCCTCTTTCTTCAACCCTTCTTCATTGGGTTGCCCCACAAACCTGCTCTTTGTTAAAATTTGCTGTCTTGGTTAGTGACAGGACCCATCCACTGTGATAGTATGGATGGTCTGATCTTGTTTGATAGATAAGGAAGTAGGACACACCTGGCTCCAAAATGTGTCTTTGCCACTTTGCATGCTCTTGTGAAAATTACGTTTATAACTCTAAACTTCTTCCTCTGAAGTTGAGTTAATAGTGACTATGTCATAGGATTATTATGAAGATTAAATAAGGTCATGAATATGTACAACTAGCCCAATGCTTGTTACACGGGAAGGCTTTAATAAACGTTCAGCTCTTCTTTTTTTTAATCCTCACTGAGGATGTGTTCATTGATTTGAGAGAGAGAGAGAAACATCGATTGGTTGCCTCCTGTACATGCCCTGACTGGGGATCGAACCCGCAACCTTTTTGGTGTACAGGACGATGCCCCAACCAACTGAGCCACCCAGCTGGGGCTCAGCTCCACCCAGCTGGGGCTCAGCTTTTCTTTTTTTTAAAAATATGTTTTTATTGATTTTAGAGAGAGAAAGGGAGAAAGAGAGAGAGAGATAGAAACATCAATGATGGGAGAGTCATTGATCAACTGCCTGGAGCCTGGGCATGTGCCCTGAATGGGAATTGAACCATGATTTCCTGGTTCATAGGTCGATGCTCAACCACTGAGCCAAGCTGGCCCAGCTGGGGCTCAGCTTTTCTTAATTTTTTTCCTAATTGCCTTAGCCAGAAGCTTGGAGTCATCCTAGACTCTTCTTTTTCTTTCATTAACTCCATGATACAAGTGTTTACAAAGTGCTATTTATTCACCTTCTAAAACTTTCTAAAATTTATTACCTGCATCTGTTATCATGCTTGCATCATTTATTGACTGGATCATTGCCACAGTTTTCCTGATCCACTTAAACCAACTCCCACAATATAGCTAAAATACAGTTTTAAAAATGCAAATCTTAACAACAACAAAATGCAGGTCTAAGCTTGACTGGGCCCAGTTTAAATCATTCAGTGGCTCTTTGCATAGTTCTCAGTGATCTCCATAGTATGGTAGGTAGAGTGCTTCCTGGCCAGACTCTTCACTATCCTTTCACATGTAACTGCTGCTGCTCCCCACCACAAATCACACCTGGCTTTTCCTGAAAGTGTCTTACTCTCTACACTTTCCCACATGTGGTCCTTACCCTTCACACCCTTCTTGCCAATCTCCTCTGATTCGTCTGCTATAATCCCTAGACTTCCTTTAAAGTCAGCTCAGGTTTTATCTCCTCTGGGAAGGTGTCCTGATGAGCCAGCCTGATTTAAGTGCCCTTCCTTCCCCTGTGCTTTCCATCACCATGTACATATTGAGGCCGAAGCATGAATTACCTATTTTTTCTCATTGATTTAATTGTCCAGCTTCCCTACTAGACTGGAAACTCCTTGGGAACATGTTATATCTTCTGGATATAATATATGCTTTATACCTACTATGTCTCAATTCTTGTATGTTGAATTAATGGAATGTTGAATATTTCATTGGCATGGCATGAATGTTGAGAGAATGGATGAATAAAATACTTGATATTTTTTAGAATGGGCTAAACTGGCAGGCATTCAGTTCTTCTCACAGGTTGTTTTCAGTATCTGTATGCTTCTTTCTCTATCTGCCTAACTTTTGCCTTCCTCTCCTGAGTTTGGTGCCCAGACTCTGAGTCTCCTTAGTGCCCCATTCATGTCTCTATATTAACACTTATCACCATGTTCCTAACAAAGGATTGAAATAAACTAATGTGAGTGTTACTTCTTACTAAAGTCTGGAGTCTAGACTCATCAGTGAGCTCTAGGGCCATGGCCTTGTCTGATTTATCAACTATGTTTTTGGACATTGTTATTAACCCTATTTACAGATAAAGAAATCTACTTAGAGAGTTGTGATGACTCACTCAAGCTCATAGATTTACACAGATTTACACTAGCATTTAATTTCCAGATGCCACGCTATTCTACACCCTTTCTGAGAATCAAAAATAAAGTAGAAAAAGAATCACATTATATTCATTTCTATTTTTATTTATATAACTGCTGGATCTAAGTTAATAATTGTAGTCTAATTTTTTGGTCCTTAACTGATATAACAATTCTCAGTAGACATTTTGGACTGTTATTATTATTATTTTTTTTAACAATGGCAAACCAATATGAACTACTTATGTATGATTGGTGAGGAAAAAGAAAATAGATGACAAAGTTTTATTTTGTTGGTTTATATACTATTTCCCGTTATTACCCACAAAATGAAATGAAGTATATATTATTATTTCTGAGATAATCATGTTCAAAAGCTGCAATTGACAACAGAAGGAAAACACAAATATATTGGGATAAAATTAATTATTTCACCTGTGTTAATATTGGGTCTTAGGTGACAAATCATTTTTTTACCCTTTTTTAAAAAAAAATTTCTTTTATTAAACCTTTGTTTCAAATTCCTTTTACTACCATATTGAAAAGTGGCTTCTAGAGAAAAGCCTTGTTTGGATCATTAATGGTCTCACCTGGACAAGTTCCCACCTTATCTTTCATGTCCTTTGTCTACTCTAGACAAATAAAACAAGTGGGGAACAATATTTTGAGCCAAAGAACACAGTACAGTTGGAGATACTTCTCCTGTAGCCATAGCCACGTTTATTGCTGTAGATAATAGACACTAAAACACTACAGAATGGAAGATAGGGGTCCCTATACATACAGCTCTCTTTCTCACTTCCACACCATTCGTCCCTCTGAGGTCTCTACACAATTTACCCTTTCCTTTACTCTGCGAACTCCTTTTCATCTTTAAAACCTAGATGCACTAGGAAACACTTTCTGATCTGCCTCTGCAAAGGGAGATGCTCCCTCTTTTGAGCAGCACACTCTGGATGTAGCTCAGAGGTACCCAACACCTTGAATAATGGCTATCTCTTTGCATGTCTTCTCCAGTAGGTTATAAGTTCCTTGGAAGCAATAGAATGTGATTGTTTCACAACCGGATCCTCAGAGCTCAAGGTAAGCCTGGCACACAGTAGTCATGTTTGTTGAATAAATATTGAACAAATGTGAAGATCTGTCCTTAGTCTGAGATGATGTAATATTTGTAATGATTGACTCAGATAATAATACCCTAAGTCAATCAATTAGGTAATGTTTAAAAAAAATAACAAATACAAAGGTTCTTTGTATTTTCCCAAAGTATATTGAATGTAATTATTTTAAAACTCAGATAAACACTTTGATTGAAATGTGTTAGCTCTGTAGAGCAGGTTGGAGGTAGAGAATGGCTTAATGGCTAAGACTGTGACCTTAAAAATCAATACACCTGGGTTGAAAAGCCACTTTGGTGCTTACTAAATCAGTAACATTGAGCCTCTCTTGCCTCACTTTCATTGTCTGTAAAATAAGTACAATAATGTCCACCTCACAGACTTAATTAGAAAACTAAAAAATGTCAGCAAAACTCTTTATGTGGTTCTTAGTACACAGCGAGCAATGGATAAATGGTTTCCATTATCAGGGGGCCATGTGTTTCTGAGGTGCGGCTTTGCTATAGAATTGTTTGATTTTGGTCCAGAAGTTTTGTTTGTTTTCTAATTTCCCCTGGTATGTACCTTGTTTGCAGGTGCTAGTCTCTGACCTTAGCCTCCTGCTGATGACTCTGAGCACAACTTCACAGATGACACTGAGCCTCACAGGACCCAGTTAGAGTAAGACCACAATTCGCATTTTAAAGACATGCTTTTTCACTGTCTTTCTTCCTTTTTCAGTCACTTCTCTCCCTGCCTCTTTCCTACTGCCAGACTTTCATCATAATATTTGACAATGCGGAAGGGAGAATCAATAAATGACCATATATGTTCATATCCAAACTTAGTTCCATATGTTGGATTAGTTTTGTGTCCTATGGTCTTGAACTGGGTATAGGACTGAAAACCAGGGGGATCTAAGGTATAGAGCAGAAATTAATATAGAAAATTAATTAAGACAGTTGGGCCAGGGTGTCAATCCAAAGATGTTGGGCCTATACAAGTAGAATTCTGCTATGACATAACGTGATGGAAACTGGAAAAGGCAGAATTGAGAAATAAGGTCAAAAGAGGACAGAAGAGTGCATCTGGAGAGATTAGGAACCCCTGAAGCAAATTCATAGGAAGGTAGCGTGGAATAGTGGAAATGTCAGAGGCCTTGAGACCAAACAGGTGGTATGACCCTAAGGCAATCACCTAATACCATTGAGCTCCATCTGTTACATCTGTAATATGAGGATACTAGTGGCCATCTTATCAGTATTCTGGGAAGATAGAGAAAGAAGTTGCACCTAAAGCATCTGGAACTTTCTGGTATGCAGCCCTCAGCCTTGGCTATGGGGGAAAAGGGACTCATCAAGCCACTGAACCTAGCAGAGATCTCAGGATGAGAGCAAGCTTTTCATTACCAGCCTCTAGCCACCTTTTCTGTTCCAGGCTTGTTGTAAATATACAGAATGGAAAATCAGATGAAGCATTGTTGAAGATTTTTAGATAAAGGCTGCCAAGGAGTTTAGAATTTGTATTTGTTATGGACTACTAAGTGGAAGATTGGTTCTGATTGAGTGCTGGTGACCTCAGTCACTGCCTTAATTCCTGGATCTAATTTGGGGGTGAAGAATGGCAAATATGGAGTCCTAGAGGGAACATTGTTCCAGGATATATCTGCTCTCTCCTTAGACATTCAGTGCCCACTTCCCTTGAAAAAGTGAGGGATGCTTGTTTGTCTGAACTATTTGGTGAAACTACGCAATTTGGCATACTCTGATTTCCTCTATGTATAAGAATGACCGTGACACTTAAGTCATGAGTCTTCAGTCAAAGTGTATTGAGCTTGCATGCTTGAGAATATAGTTGAGTACTTTGGACAAATGGCAATAATTATATGGAACAGCACTATATGGATGATAATGTGAAATTCACTTATTATTGATTTTACTTAATGGTGTTTAACTCCTCTCTAGAGAATAAATTTAGTTTACTTAAAACTCATTGAGAAACTTGATGGGGATGCTTGTCTTGACTTACTTTAGTGCTCAGCTAAGGGTATACTGAAAAAGGGAAAAGAAAACTGATAGCAAATAATAAGTGCACTGGACATGTATGAGCTTAAAGCAGCATTAGAAAAATACCTTACTGCTTTTTCATTAGTTGTTAATTTTTTAACTGTTGTAAATATCAGTGACTTAATACAGAAAGAGGAAATGGATTTTGATAAATAAAAAATGCTCCTGATCCTTAAAAAACAAATGTTTGCTTATTGCTCACTATTTCTAGAGCCACCTACCAGGCTACTTATTGGGGTTTTTATAAACAGAGTCTCAAGTGAGAGAACCAATAAAATGAGAATATTTTATGATGAAAATTCAGCACAGTTCTTTCAATGTACTCTTTCCCACTGAGTCCTGCAGGAGACATGGTAGTGAATTAAGGGACAATAATCTTTGATTGTGTTCCCCTCACCTTTTCCTTAAATAAATGGGTTGTTTTGGCTTCTTTTGTGACCAACTCATTTTCCATTGTCCCCCAATTTCATATATATATGAAAATATATATGTATTTTTAATCCTCACTTGAGGATATTTTTTTCATTGCTTTTCAGAGAGCATGGAAGGGAGAGAGAGAGCGAGAAATACCGATGTGAGAGAGACACATTGTCTGGTTGCCTCTCCTACACGCCCTGACCAGGGCTGGGGATCAGCCTGCAGCCGAGATATGTGCCCTTGGCGGGAATTGAACCTGGGACCCTTCAGTCAATGGGCCGACACTCTAACCACTGAGTCCAACCAGCCAGGGTCCAGTTTCATGTATCTGAGTCCAGAATATCTCTGCTTTTTGTTGTCGTTCTAGCATCAGATAACTCTCCTAAGTCAATAATGTGGTTTCATCTGTTTTTCTTTTCTTTCTTCCTTCCTTAGATCAAGTACACTTACTGCTTCAACAGCTGAGGGCAAATTATAATTTGTACACCCCTAAGTCTGTTGTTAGATTTAATTATAGAATTATTATTATTTTTTTAAAATATACTTTTATTGACTTCAGAGAGGAGAGGAGAGAGAGAGAGAGACAGAGCGAGAGAGAGAAACATCAATGATGAGAAAGTCATTGATCGGCTGCCTCTTGCACTCCCCCAACCGAGGATCGAGCCCACAACCCGGGCATCTGCCCTAACTGGGAATTGAACCATGATCTCCTGGATCCTAGGTCGATGCTCAACTGCTGAGCCATGCTGGCTGGGCTATAGAATTATTTTTAAGCAAAAGGTAATAATTCTTTCTTCATGTTAACTTTTGAAATTTTTCACTTCTATATACTTTCTTGCAACCAGCTCTGTCACAGCCCTCATGGGCTTGTGGCCTTCTTGAAGAATCCTACTTCTTCCAGGAACCTTTCTACTTCAAACATTGCTGAAGGCCAGTCATTGATTAAACATGGTATCTTACTCCATTTGAGCTGCTTTAACAGAAATACCATAGACTGGGTGGCTTATAAACAACAGAAATTTTATTTCCCACAGTTTTGGAATCTGGGAATTCTAAGAATCAAGCTGCCTTCATACTTGATGTTTGGTGAGAACCTACTTCCCAGTTTCATTCTTGCTGTGTCCTCAAATGGCAGATGGGGACAAGGGAGCTCCCTGAAGCTCCTTCTGTAAGGGCACTAGTCCTATTCATGAGGGCTCCACTCCAGTGGCCACAACACCTCTACATAACCAGACTCTATCACAGCTAAGAAGCTTAATAATTTTAAAAACCATCCTGTTAGGAGAAATCTTCCATTATTTTTGTTCATTTCCATCACTTCAGCAAAGGTGAGTTCTTAAGAATTCTTGTCAGCCCCAGTGTTAGTTTCAACTTAGACCGAGGCTCTCTGAGAGGGCAGCTCAGTGTGTGGAAGTCAGGCTCAGTCAGTTATAACAGTGTGAACTCGCAGAGCGGAGAGCCAGCTCCTAACATACTCAAACTTGTCTTCCTGACTTTCTACGTGAAGGCCGTGCTTTATTCAGGCTGATTTCTCCTTCCTCAGCATCTCTTCACGTATTCTCCATGTTCACTTCCACCTCCTTCCGTTCCTGATTCTGCGACTCTATTCCACCCATGCGAATTTTACCACACACGTGGTTTACCTTGTCTGTGAACTTCCCTGAAGACGCAGCTCACACCCATATCAGGCTTCTCTGAATTATTGCTGCACCCCTTGCATGCATCTATTTTTATTGAGCATTTTATCTTACATTGCTGCTCTCAAGTTGTTTTGTATGATTTTTATGAAACTAGATTTAGGTTCCATATGGCTAAGGACTTTGAGGACACAATATGTTCTTAACAAATATTTATTAATGATGGTTTTATTTATAGTTGTGTGTGTTGTTGGGGAACAGTAACAATGTGTTGACTCAATACATTTTACTGAATGGCATTCAGCCATTGTCAATGAAAAAATAAGCTTCACAGGTAATACACTTACCATCAATTACATTCACAGTTGCTTTGTATTGTTGGCTAGTTTTTGCCAGAAGGTACAGATCTGTCATCAGAGTCAACATCAGTAGAGGCATCATTATTTAGGCAGAGGTTTCAAAGCCATCTGGATGCCAGGTACCATGACATCATTTAGACTATGTGGCCATAATGATTCAGATGTTTAAGTAACTGAAATAACTGGATTGTCACATGGTTTGCTTTGTTATATCAACTGTATTATTGTTTGACTTGTAGAAAGAGTATATACTCCTCCAACTGCATTATTTTGGAATCCATATTCTTTAAAGTATGAATTGATATTGTAATTGATTCAATTGGACTATATCATCTGTTAACCGACAGCAAATTTCCAAAAATTGAAGATCTTTCCCTCTGAGATGGTTGTTTAGTTAATAATTTCTTAAACATTTTAATAAGGTTTGTTTCCCTTTTATTGGAAACTGGGATCATTTCAGATTATCTGTACTTTTTCTAAAATGCCAAGTATACTTTCAGTCTCCAGACAGCACAATTTGTTTAGTCATAAAATAACTCTATCTTGGCTACATAATTTTGATGAACATAACAGCAGAAGATTCTCTCTAACTCGGTGTATTTTTATATGTGCCTTTAAAGGGAGTTGATTGGTTTTCTCCAAGTTTTGATGCTCTTTTGACAGACGTATTTCCAGAATTCACGAAGAAATCAATTCTCAGGGACTGAGTGAACTCTTAGCAGTTTTCAGAGAAAGCGCATCTGCGCTCCACATCCTAGTGCTATGGCAGGTGGATGTTTGAATCACCTGATGACCACCTTGGGGCCGGAACCTCCTAGCTGTAGACCTTAACTCACTCTTGCTTTCTGTATTGAGGAGGTCTGCAATGATCTACACATGAACTCAAAATTTAAACATACAAATTACATTTTGGCATTATCTACACACCCACCTAAATCACTAAATTTAGTAAAAGCAAAGCAAAACAAATACTGTAGTTTTAAGCCAGTTCAATCAGTTAATCTGACCTATTTGACTGAAGTGTTCTTGGTCAACCAGTTTTGAGAACACATTTCTCTAGAACTTCATTGTAATAAATTCAGAAAGATAAACTAAAGTGACTCAATTGATTATAATATTAACTTTCTCATCACTTACTGTTATTTACATTCATCTATTTTAAACTTCATTTATATGGCATCTCAATTTGTTTTAAACTTTTCTAACTTACAGAACTGAGTCTCAGAGTTGACACAATTGCTAGCCAGATAAACGTTGATATTGTTTCCTCCTGAATTCTTGTCCTGTGTGACTTCATTTTCTTGTTGACGTTAATGTCAGCATGATACAGATCCATTTACACACCTCTTTGGGGACTTTAGCTTTCATGCTGAAAGCTGTTGTTGTAACAAATATATAAATTGTGGTGAACAGTTTAAATTATGTGAACAGTGTAGCTTTAAAAAATTCCTTAAAATGCTTTGATCATTGAACTTAGATTTAAATAAGACATATTGATAGGAAATGGGAATAAACAGAATTTTAAATAAGTAAGAGTTCCTGAACAAATATACTTCAATGCATGCTAAATAACAGAAGAAAGGTAATATCTTACTTTTTTAGAAGATTATTTGAAGATTGCCCATTTTTTCTTTCTCTTGCCTTCCTTTTTTTCCCCCTAGCCTTTTCCAAGTCACTTTCATTGGAAACGTCATTTTTTTCTTATAACAATCTACTATGTATGAGTTTACAGCTAAACATTGAGACATGGGCATTCTTACTGTAGCAAAATTATTTCTTTTCTTCTCTCTCTCTGTCTTGTCTGCTTGTCTCAAATACCTGGGGAGATAGTCTTTTCCTTGAACTAGATCCTGGAGAATGTTTGTTTGATTTAAATCATAAACATTTCCCATTGCATAATTCTTTATCTTCTTAAATTCTCTTAATCTAGTTTCAGAGAAAAAAATTTAGGGGAGCTAAAATTCCTCATTGTCTCGTACCAGTTGCAAGCATCTTAAATTCTAATTTCAGTTTTCAGAATGCACTTCTGTTTTTTAAGGAGCCTGTGAATTGCTCTTACTTCTATACGTTTTCACTCTTATTTCAATAACTTTAGGGTTTTCTCATTCAACTTCCCCTCTCCATTTGACAGCACAACAGCCTGGCCGCATAGTCTCCTCCCCCTCCTCACCTAACCACCTCTGTGGAGACTTGAATAATAGGCCAGGATGTAGGCCCTCTCCATGTGGCCTGTGCTGTGCTTAGGACATACACGGTGTTATAGGTGAGAAAACGGAATCTAAGATAATGCCTCAGGCCACACAGCAGGCCCCAAAGACGTCTACACTCTAGTCTCCAGAGCCTGCGAATATGTTAGCTTCACAGTACAAGGGATTCTACAGGTGTGACTAAGGGTCAGATATCGAGATAGGGAGGTTATCCTGGGTTGTCTGGGGGAGTCCAATCTAATCACACAAATCCTTAAATCCAGGGACCCTCTCCTGGATGGTTAGAGAGAAGTGTGATGGAGGAGGACGGTTGCTGGTTTTGAACATGAAGGAACGGGCCATGAGAAAACAGACATGCAGGTGGCCTTTCGAAGCTGGAAAAGGCAAGGAAGCAAATTCTTCCCTAGAGTTTGCAGGAGGAATACAAGCCCGTCAACACTTTAGTTTTAGTCCAATGAGACCCATGTCTTATTTCTGTCCTCCAGAACTGTAAGACAATAAGTTTGTATAGTTTAAGCCATTAAATTTGTGATAATTTCTTATAACGGCAATAGAAAACTAATACAGATAGGTTAAGTTATTGGCTTATGGTCACAAGCTTTTAAGAGTTGGAGCCAAAATGTCATTGCTGATTGATCTATCTGGCCTTTTGCTATGCCACTTTTGGTAGCCAGGAGAGATAACTGATATTTCCCTCAGCACATCGAGTCTAAGTAAATGTTCTTCATTCCTCCCAGTCTCTAGGCTTTTAATTCATCTTCGATCTTAAATATCTGGCACATATCTGGTTCTTAATAGAACCAGGTTACAAATGACAGAAAAATTCACATAATCTATGGCAGTATCCTATAGTACTGCATTAATGAGTTTGAAAAGCAAGAATGAAAAATTGAAAAACATATGCTGAATCTGTATCTCTCCTGTGGTTTTTGCTAATAAAAAGACCTCTGGTTCAACGTTGTTACAAGAAAAATTTCATTCCATTCTAGTATAAAATGCTTGAGGTTGAAATTTTAAGTTAATTTATTATCCAGTTTGTGTCAAGGCTCTAGCTAAATTTCATACCCGCACACTAGTTTACCACTTATTATTTCACTTTCTTTTTTTCAAATTATTTAATTTTTTAATTGTTGATGCTATTACAGATGTCCCCCATTCTCCCCCTCTTTGCCCACCTCCACCCAGCCCCTGCTCCCCCTCCCTCTGGCCATCACCACTCTCATTTCTATGTCCATGAGCTCTGTATATATGTTCTTTTGCTAATCTCTTCACCTTCTTTCATCTAACCTTCCCCAAATCCCTCCCCTACTACTCTGTCAATCTGTTCAATGTATCCATGCCTCTGCTTCTATTTTGTTTGTTGGTTTGTTTTGTTTATTAGATTCCACATGTAAGTGAAATCATTTGGTATTAGTCTTTCTCTGACTGGCTTATTTTACTTAGCATAATAATCTCCAGGTCCCTCCAGGTCCATCCATGCTGTCACAAAGGGTAAGAGTCCCTTTTTTTTTTTTAAGTTTCTTTATCTTTATTGTTGAAAATATTACAGATGTCCCCTTTTTATCCCCATTGATCCCCTCTACCCCACATCCATCCCACCCCAGGCTTTCCTCATACCAATGTCTGTGTTCATGGGCTATGCTTATAAACATAGAAGTTCTTTGATTAGTCTCTCCAGACCCACTTTCCCCTCCTCACCTTCCTTCTGAGATCCCTCAGTCTGTTCCATGCTTCTATGTCTCTGGATCCATTTTGTTCATCAGTTTATTTTGTTTATTACATTCCACATATGAGTGAGATCATGTGGTACTTGCCTTTCTCTGGCTGGCTTAATTCACTTAGCATAATACTTTCTAGTTCCCTCCATGCTGTGCCAAAGGATAAAAGATTCTTCTTCTTTACAGCTGCATAGTATTCCATGGTGTAAATGTGCCACAGCTTTTTTATCCACTCATCTACTACTGATGGGCACTTGGGCTGTTTCCAGATCTTAGCTATTGCAAATTGTGCTGTGTGAACATAGGGGGGTGCATAAGTTGTGATTAGTGTTTCCAGTTTCTTAGGATATATTCCTAGAAGTGGGGTCACTGGGTCAAATGGCAGGTCAATTTTTAATCTTTTGAGGAAACGCCATACTGCTTTCCATAGTGGCTGCACCAGTCTGCATCCCCACCAGCAGTGTACTAGGGTTCCCCTTTCTCCACACCCTCGCCAGCACTTACAATTCGTTGATTTGTTGATGGTAGCCGTTCTGACAGGTGTGAAGTGATACCTCATTGTGGTTTTATTTACTTATTTTTTAATTTTTATATCTTTATTGATTTCAGAGAGAGGAAGGGAGAGGGAGAGAGAGACAGAAACATCAACGATGAGAGTCGTCATTGATCGGCTGCCTCCTGCATTTCCCAGACCGGGGATCGAGCCCGAAACCCAGGCATGTGCCCTGACCGGGAACTGAACTGCGATCTCCTGGATCCTAGGTTGATGTTCAACCATTGAGCCACGCCTGGCCGGGCCTCATTGTGGTTTTAATTTGCATCTCTCTGATGATTAGCAACATTGAGCATTTTTTTCATATGTCTCAGCCATTTGTATGTCCTCTTTGGAGAAGTGTCTCTTTGGGTCCTTTGCCCATTTTTAAATTGGATCGTTTGTCTTCCTTTTGTTAAGTTGTATGAGTTCCTTATGTATTTTGGATATTAACCCTTTATCTGATGTGTTGTTCGCAAATATGTTCTCCGATACAGTGGGCTCCCTTTTTGTTTTGCTGATGGTTTCTTTTGCTGAGCAGAAGCTTTTTATTTTGATGCAGTCCCATGTGTTTATTTTCTCCTTTGTTTCTCTTGCCCTAGGAGATGTATCAGCAAACATATTGCTACGAGAGATGTCTGAGATTTTGCTGCCTATGTTTTCCTCTAGGATTTTTATGGTTTCATGTCTTACATTTAAGTCTTTTATCAATTTTGAATTTACTTTTGTGTATAGTGTAAGTTGGTGGTCTAGTTTCATTTTTTTGCATATACCTGTCCAATTTTCCCAGCACCACTTATTGAAGAGACTGTCTTTACTCCATTGTATGTTCTTGCCTCCTTTGTCAAATATTAATTGACCATAATGGCATGTGTCAATTCCTGGGCTCTCTGTTCTGTTCCACTGATCTATATATCTGTTCTTGTGCCAGTATCAGGCTGTTTTGATTACGGTGGCTTTGTAGTATATCTTGATATCTGGTATTGTGATCTCTCCAATTTTGTTCTTTTTTAGGATTGCTGTGGCTATTCGGGGTGTTTTTGATTCCATATACATTTTAGAAGTGCTTGTTCTAGATCTGTGAAATATGCTGTTGGTATTTTAATAGGGATTGCATTAAATTTATAGATTGCTTTGGGTAGTATGGACATTTTAATGGTGTTAATTCTTCCAATCTATGAACATGGTATATTTTTCCATTTGTTTATATCTTCCTCTGTTTCTTTTTTCAGTGTCCTGTAGTTTTCCAAGTAAAGGTCTTTTACATCTTTGGTTAAGTTTATTCCTAGATATCTTATTTTTTTAGTTGCACCGGTAAATGGGATTTTTTTTTTAGTTTCTCTTTCTGAGAGTTCATTATTGGTGTATAAAAGTGCCATAGATTTCTGGGTGTTAATTTTGTACCCTGCTATCTTGCTGAATTCATTTATTGGTGGAGTCTTTAGGATTCTCTATGTACAATATCCTGTCATCTGCAAATAATGAGAGTTTTGTTTCCTCCTTTCCAATTTGGATGCCTTTTATGTCTTCTTCTTGTCTGATCGCTGTGGCCAGGACTTCCAGTATTATGTTGAATAAGAGTGGTGAAAGTGGACACCCCTGTCCTGTTCCTGTTCTTAGGGGAAATGGTTTTAGTTTTTACCCATTGAGTATGATGTTGACTATAGGTTTGTCACATATGGCCTTTATTATGTTGAGGTATGAACCCTCTATTCCCACTTTGCTGAGAGTTTTTATAAAAAATGGGTGTTGGATTTTATCGAATGCTTTTTCTGCATTTATTGATATGATCATGTGATTTCTGTCTTTCAATTTGTTTATGTGATGTATCACATTTATTGATTTGCGAATATTGTACCAGACTTGCATCCCTGGAATAAATCCCACTTGGTCATGGTGTATGATCTTTTTAATATATTTCTGGATCTGACTTGCTAATATTTTGTTGAAGATTTTAGCATCTATGTTCATCAGGGATATTGGCCTGTAATTCTCTTTCTTTGTAGTGTCTTTATGTGGTTTTGGAATTAGGCTAATGCTGGCCTCGAAAAAAGAGTTTGGAAGTGTTCCTTCCTCTTGGATTTTTTGAAATAGTTTGAATGTTTGGTAAAACTCCCCTGTGAAGCCATCAGGGCCAGGGCTTTTGTGTGCTGGGAGCCCTTTGATTACTGCTTCAACTTCATCAGCAGTTATTTGGCCTATTTAGGCTTTCTGACTCTTCCTGATTGAGTTTTGGAAGGTTGTATTTTTCTAGGAATTTATCCATTTTATCCAGGTTGTCCAGCTTGGTGGCATACATGTGGTCTATGTTTGAGAGACAGAAACATCAATGATGAGAGAGTCACTGACTGAGCCCACAACCTGGGCATGTGCCCTGACCGGGAATCGAACCCCAATCACCTGGATCCTAGGTCGACGCTCAACCGCTGAGCCACATCCGGCCTGGCTCTTTGTTTTTTGATGAGTCTGGCTAAATTTTCATCACTCTTGTTTATATTTTCAAAGAACCACCTCTTGGTTTTACTGATTTTTTGTACTGTTTTTTTAGTCTCGATGTCACTTATTTCTGCTCTGATCTTTATTTCCTTCCTTATACTTACTCTGGGCTTTTCTTATTCTCTTTCTAAGTTTTTAAGTTATAGGGTTAGAGAGTCTGTTAGAAGTTTTTCTTGTTTTTTTGAGGTATGCTTGGTGTGCTATGAACTTCCCTCTCAGGACTGCTTTCATTGTGTCCCATAGATTTGGAGTTGTTATATCTTCATTTTCATTTGTTTCCAGGAAGGTTTTATTTCTTTCTTGATCTCTTTGGTAACCCATTCATTCTTTAAAAACATACTTTTCAGCCTCCATGTGTTTAAATGTTTTTTAGTGTTTTTATTGTAATAGATTTCTAATTTAATGCCACTGTGGTCTGAGAGGATGCTTGATATGATTTCAATCTTCTTGAACTTATAGAGACTTGTTTTGTGTCCTAACATGTGGTCTATGTTTGAGAACGTCACGTGTGCACTTGAGAAGAATGTATATTCTGCAGCTTTTGGGTAGATTGTTCTGTAAATGTCAATTAAATCCATCTGATCTAGTGTGTCATTTAGGGTCACTGTTTCCTTGTTGATTTTTTGTCTGTGAAGTCAGTGGGGTGTTAAAGTCCCCTAGTATGACTGTATTTCTGTTGATCTCTCCCTTAAAGTCCTCTAGAGTTTTTTTTATAAATTTAGATGCTCCTATATTGGGTGCATATGTTTATCAGGGTTATATCCTCTTGTTGGATTGATCCCTTTAGTATTATGTAATGACCTTTCTTGTCTCTCATTATGGTCTTCATTTTGAAGTCTATTTTGTCTGATATGAGTATTGCTATCCCAGCTTTTTTCATTTCCATTTGCATGGAAAAAATTTCTCCACCCCTTCACTCTCATCCTGTGTGAGTCTTGTTCTGAGATGGGTCTCTTGTAGACAGCATATATTTGGGTCATGTTTTCTTATCCATTCAGCCACCCCTATATCTTTTTATTGGGACATTTAATCCATTTACATTTAAGGTTACTATTGAAAGATACTTATATACTGCCATTTTGTTTCTTTATGCCTATGTTTCTCATTCTCTTTATTTTTACTTATAATTATAGCAGTCCCTTTAACATTTCTTGTAATGCTGGTTTTGTAGTGATAAAGTCTTTTAGCTTTTTTTTTTTGGTCTGAGAAACTCTTTATTTCACCATCTATCTTGATTGATAATCTTGCTGGATAGAGTAGTCTTGGTTTCAGATCCTTGTTTTGCATTACCTTGAATACTCATGCCATTCCCTTCTGGCCTGTAGAGTTTCTGATGAGAAGTCAGATGACAGCCTTATGGGGGCTCCTTTGTAGGTAACAGATTGTTTTTCTCTAGCTTCCTTTAAGGTTCTCTCTTTGTCTTGAATTCTTGGCATTTTAATTATGATGTGTCTGGGCATGGGCCTCTTTGGATTCTTCTTGCTTGGGACTCTCTGTGCCTCTGAATTTGTGTGACTTTTTCCTTCACCAGGTTAGGGAAGTTTTCTGCCATTATTTCATCAAACAGGTTCTCTAACCCCTGCTTACTTTCAACCTCCTTTGACACTCCTATAATATGAATATTGTTACATTTCATGCTGTCCCACAGCTCCCTTAGACTGTCCTCCTGTTTTTTAATTGTTTTTTGTTTTTGAGTCTCTGATTGAGTGATTTTTTTTCTACCCTGTCTTCTAATTCACTGATCCGATCCTCAGCTTCCTCTAATCTGCTGTTTACTCCTTCCAATGTAGTCTTTATTTCTGCTATGTCATTCTTTATTTCTGACTGGTCATTTTTCATAGTTTCCATGTCTTTTTTCATGCTGTTGAGCATCCTTACAATCAGTATTCTGAACTCTATATCTGAGAGATTGCTTATTTCCATTTCATTTAGCTCTTTTTCTGGAGACTTCTCTTGTTCTTTCATTTGGGGCTTGTTTTTTTGTCTCCCCAGTTTGGCTGCCTATTTGGCTTTGTTTCTGTGTATTAGGTAGATCTGCTAGGACACTGAGTCTTTTTGGAGGGTCTCTGGTGCAGGCCAACTGGTCAGACGCAGTTTGTGACTGGCCCTGAGTACCCTGTTTGGAGCTATCAACAACCCGAAGCTTGAGGTCTCCCCTGCTGGGGCTGGGTGCATTTGGACAGGACCAAGATGCACACCAAAGTCTGTTTTTCTAAGGCCTGGCTCCCAAAGGAGGTCAGACAAAGACTCAAAGCACCCTGAGGTCTGCCTCTGCCTGCAGACTGATTAATCTGATTCTCTTAATGAGCCTCAAGCTATAGAAGCTCCACAGCGTGGGGTGAGTGGTTGTTATCCGTCTCTTAACAAGCCTCAGGCTGTAGATGCTCCTCTGGGCAAGGTGAGAGGCTTTCCAGCAGGGTGGGGCAATTGCTTTCCCCTTCAGGCAAAAGCCGGAAATTTGCCCAAGAAGGATGTCCTCCACAGTATGGGGGAATGACTTGGCAAAGGAATCCAGACCGGTGTCCCCTGATCTCACTCTCCAGAGCCCACAACCCCAGGTTCTCCCTACACAGCTCTAGTCGACTTCATTCCCCGGAGCCCAAGGTGAGTGGCTACACAGGATATTTTGTGCTTTGGCTCTGAAAGAGGGGGCCTGCGTTTCCAGTTGTCTCTCCCTGGCAGACAGAAACCCGGCTGCTTTTCACAGCCAGCTGTTATGTGGGCACCTTTCTCAGTTCTGGTGCTCTTGGCTGGGAAGCCAGCCTGGAGTTTAGGCCCCAGCGTCCTCAGTGGGAACCCCCACAGCTGAGATCTCCCTCTGGGCCTTCAGCTGCTGCCTGTGGGGGCCCAGCCAGCCCTCTTGTATCGGCACTTCCTACCAGTCTCTGTGTGGTCTCCACTTTTCCTCCTTGGTTATTGAAGGTGCACTCCAGCTTGTCTTCAGTTCATTTTCAGGATGGTTTTTCTATGTTTTATTCATAAATCCAGATTGGTCCTGGGAGAGTGTCAGTGTAGCTTCCACTCAGTGCGCCACCATCTTGGATCTCTCTGAGTCCCTTCTTTTTAACAGCTGCATAGTAGTCCATGGTGTAAATGTCCCACAGCTTTTTTATCCACTCATCTACTGAGGGGCACTTGGGCTGTTTCTAGATCTTAGCTATTGTAAACTGTGCTGCTATGAACATAGGGGTGCATATATTCTTTCTGATTAGTGTTTCAGAATTCTTAGGATATATCCCCAGAAATGGGATTGCTGTATCAAAAGGCATTTCCATTTTAAATTTTTTGAGGAAACTCCATACGGTTTTCACAGTGGCTGCACCAGTCTGCATTCCCACCAGCAGTGCACTAGGGTTCCCTTTATTCCACATCCTTTCCGGCATTTGTTGTTTGTTGATTTATTGACGGTAGCCATTCTGGCAGGTGTGAGGTGATATTTCATTACAGTTTTAATTTGCATCTCTCTGATGATTCATGACGTTGAGCATTTTTTCATGTCTCTTGGTCATCTGTATGTACTCTTTGGAGAAGTGTCTATTCAGGTTCTTTGCCCATTATTTAATTGGATTGTTTGTCTTCGTGTTGAGTTGTATGTGTTCTTTATATATTTTGGATATAACCCTTTATCAGATGCATCATTGGTAAATATGTTCTCCCATACAGTGGGTTCCCTTTTCATTTTATTGATGGTTTCTTTTGCTGTGCAGAAGCTTTTTAGTTTGATGTAGTCCCATTTGTTTCTTTTTTCCTGTCTTTTAATTATTCTTTTTACAGAGGAACAGCAAAGAAGGTGATTTGTAAATATTGACTAAACAAAGGACACTTCAGAAAGTATTCCAAGAACTCCCTGTACTTTCATGACCATTACACTGAAGTTATCTTCTAAAGAGGCTAGGACTCTAGCTGAAAACATTCTAGTGGTGTGTACCTCTTGAAAGACTACATTGTTAAAAGTTAAAATTCAAGACAGGAAACAGCACAGAGTAGTGGAATGAATAAAATAATGGTAACACTGAAGTTATTCTACAATAGTACCGAACATTTTGTTTTGTGCAAACATTTATGGAATAAAGTCTCTTCCTTTTCACTACAGCAATTCCTGAAAATTGTGTCTGAAGGCCAAATGATAAGCTTTGAGATAAAAGATTAACAAATACATAAATATAAAAAAGCTTTTCTTCTCTGAGGGAAAAAGTTTGCTAAATACTGGAATGGAATACTAAAGGAAATTGTGAAGTACCTGTTTATTTAAGACTGTTTTTTTCATTTAAAAACAAACAAACCACACAGTACGTGTTTTTTATCCATCAGTGATTATTAAAAAAAGTCAAATTCTGAATTTGGGATAGTGGGCTAATTGACTCCTCAGAATTTACGTTTTGTGGAGTTATTCCATGATCACTTGTGGGTGTCATCTGCTTTGATTCTGACCTGGAGAACTGAGAAGTTGGTTTCCTTTAAATGAAGGAATCCTCCCATCAACATAAAGCTTTAAAGAGAGCAAAGTGTTAAAAACTGACAACTATCTTATTAAAAAATAATAACTTCTAGTCCCAGTTGTTCGTCATATAAGTTTATCATATAAGATGACAAAAGGACCTGTTATCTAGGTCCTTCCGAAGCTAGCTGCTCACTTTTTAAAATTTGCAAAATCGATGCATGAATCATGATACCAAGCAAGAGATTTGCCATGGTGTGCCAAGTGAGAATGCAGATTACAGTAATGATGGTGACTGTCTCCTCTTGTTTTTTGTTTGTTTGTTTAAAATATGTTTTTATTGATTTCAGACAGAGGGAGGGAGAGGGAGAAAGAGATAGAAACATCAATGGTGAGAGAGAGTTGTTGATTGGCTGCCTCCTACATGCCTCTCACTGGGGATTGAGCCCAAAATCTGGGCATGTGCCCTGATGGGGAATCAAATGGTGACCTCCTGGTTCATAGGTTGATGCTCAACCACTGAGCCAAGTTGGCTGGGCTGACTCCTCTTGGTTTTAACAAGCTCTGTGAACTCTGTGGTAGAAGTTTCTGCTTGAGATTGACTTGGGAACTCAAGATGGGGAGTTTTGGGCCGTTTGTAATTTAACATTTTGCAGCTGCAGCAAAGAGAAAACAAAGCAACATAGAAGTAAATATCTGGTCTAGTCCAAAGTCACCTTTTCTCCCAGATAACTCTGAGTAAATTTATTTATCTAGAATAATTGCTAATTGCCATTACGCATTTTAACTTGAGAATAATTATTATTTATTTTTAAATCAATGTCTACATATCTTCTTTTCTATGTAAGATTAACATTTGTGTGTCTTTGCTTCCTTTCAACCTATAATAAGCTTTAATAAATACATTGCTGTGTATACTCAGAGATAGATCTATTCTATTTCTGGGCATTTGACTGAAAGCAACTTCCTCTTTTATAACAAAGAAACTGACTTTTTTCCAAACACCTCATCATGCCAGTGCTACTGGCTTCCATTACTCTGATGTTTTGCTACCTGGGTTGGATAAGCCAATCCAATGAAGCATCTATGCAGGCTGGGGCTGACTAGCACATCACTGCTACTGCTCCCTCCTTACCTCCTAAGTTGGAAGGACCCTAGAGTGTATATCTGTTGCTTTTGCTGCCCTGTATCTATTCTTCTTTCTTCTGTTAGCTATATCCAGATTATTCTTTAGGGAATCACCCTTGTCCTAGACCATGTTGTTCAGATAATATAGATCTCACTTCCTGGTGTCAGGGCTGTGTCTGTGTCTCAAATCTGCTTACCCTGTACAGTTCACCTGCCTGGCTGTAGTGATTGCTCCAGGGATGGGCATATGATCCAAGATATCCAGTACATCTGCCCTAGACTATTAATTATATAATTTGGGGTGAGACATCCTTTCTTCTGGTTGGTAAACTAGTGGGACATAAGACTCAAACTGTTGTGGGTAATCTTACCACCACAAAGGTAAGCCTACTGAAAAACAGTCCTGAGTTAATCAGAACTGAAAATGGAGACACATTCCTAATGAAACTGTCAAAGAATGTGGATCCAGCCATGATTTTTCCCTTGACTTCTGAGTTATTACATAAATCAACACTTGTCTTTTCCTCTTATGTCTCTTTGAGCTGTAGCTCTCTCACTTGCAACTGAGTCAAGTCCTATTTGGTGATGAGAAAGAAGGCTAATGTATGACAGAGACATTCTAATTGTATCCCAAAGGTCCCATAATAAATCAGGAATAATATGACTTTCTTATTCATTTCAGGAAATAGACTCTGGGGTGGTGTCCACAATATCATATTTTCTTGTGTCCACAATATGCATTTCTAATTAACTGATATGTTGAGCTCTGAGTATTTCATGGGGCCACATCATTGTACTCTAAGAAACTGGAGATGCATATAAAATGACCCTATCTTGGTTCTGGTATATTCTTGGCTGGGGAAAAAAGGTATACCTTGGGGATCAATAGGTGCCTCCAAGTACCACCAAGGTACCACTTGCTTGCTCTGAGTGGTCAACACCCTCTGATCTCAGGGGCTGTAGAAGACCCTACAGTCGTCTTCTCCAAATCCTCTTCTGCTTTTACTCTGTGCTCTCTGACTCTTGAAATTTTTCATTAGGGCTTCTGTCTTTGTCTTTACATCTCAATGATTGTTTATAACATATGCATAAAACATTTATAAGAAACTTACAGTAGCATCCTTTGGGGAAAAGTTCTGGAGAAAATTGAACGCTTGGCTCTTATTTTTCATTTTGTCATTTCTGTAGCTTGGTCATTTTAAATAAACTTAAAATTGAAGTATAGTAGGTTGAACTTTCTAACTCTATACATGAGTTATTTTTATATTTTAAAAGGCAAATGAATAATCTGTTTTCTTATTTGCATATCTTTTTATTGAAAAGCCTAATAAATGTTATGGTATCTACATGCATATTATGTGCCCATTCATTTATTCAGTAAGTATTTGAGCCTCTGTACTGGTCTCTGATCCAGGTTGTAGACACAGTCATGAGCCCAACAGACATTGTCTGTCTTCACAAATCTTCTATTCCAGCTTCCAGAGCTTCTCTAAGAAAGTCATTGGAGTTTTCTCATTTTATTTTTACCACAGTGCTGGGAGGACGATTTTATTTTATATGAGGAGGCTATAAATGTAGAGGTGCTAATTCCTTTGTCCCAGGTCACACAATGGTAGGTGGAATTCAAGTAGAGGCAGTCTGACTCCTGAGTCTGCAGGTGACATCGAGGCACATAAATGGCTCCCAGTGTCTGGGAGAGAATGTTTGATTAATATCTGTTAATGCATGGATGTCTTTGAGAAAAGTGTACGTAAAATTGTTATTCAGTCACTTGAGTTTGGCCACAGGATGTGAGAGCAGATTTTTCTAGAGCTTAGAAAGTAAAGTGCAAGAGGATGGAACTAGGGTGGTGGTGCCTGGAGAAGAAGAGGAGAAGGAGGCGGAAGCCGAGGGGGCCACTTCACTGAAGGGCGTGGTGATGTGACAGCTTCGGTTTAGCACATTTTTGGTGACTGGTACCTTGGCCATTGCACCCAGCATATTATGATATCATTTAATCCTCTCTGCAGCCCTGTCTGGCTCCAGAGCTCATGTTTTTGCAGCTCACATCCAGCCCTAACACATTTTTGTCTGGATTCACTTCTGAGATGAACCAACCAAGTAAGTCCCCAAATGAGGATATGACGAATCTGAGGCATGGCATCCAGAGAGCGACACAGCAGGGCCAGCTCTCTCTGGGAAGAGCATCAGATGAAAAGAATAATTGGTTTTGAAACTTTAGTATTATATGGTGGTGATATTTCTGGGCATAAAGTTGTGGTGAGCCCCAAGACTGGATTCAGTCTTTTCTTTATGACTATAGCAAAGAATTTGGTCTACTGTCTGGGAAAGTAGCTCCCAACCAGAGAGACTGATGGGAACCGAGGAGGCCTCCATGGATCAAAGCTTCCTGGACATGCTCAGCCCCTAGAAGCTGAGAGCAGTTTTTTTGTTTGTTTGTTCATGGTTTAATGGTGGGTGTGAATGTGTTTGTGTGGGCATGAGTGCATGTGAAAGTGCCTCTGTGTGTGTGTGTGTGTGTGATCCCAGTGTGGAGTTTCAGGGAAACTGTTCCCTGGGGAGGTATTAGTTCCCTCCTGGCTTGAGGGCTCTGTTGCCAAACTCTCTTTGAAACAGCAGCACGAGGAGCCAGACAACCTCTGTTTAAGCCCTTGTTGTTTTCTCCTGACCCCAGGTTAGCCTTAGGAAAGTTCTTCCTCCACAGTTATTTTAAAGCTACCAAGAGAAAATTCCAGAAATATCTAGGCCATCTTTAAAAACTCAACCCTCCTTTATGGTTATTACATTCTGATATGAGGTTAAATGTGATTCCCACTTAACTGTTCATTCTATCAGAAAGGATTCTAGTGTCCACAACTATTACTTTCAAGTAGGCTCCTACAGAAATTGAGTTTTTATATATTCTAGCAGGAAATACACAACCTTTAGTCTGAAGCACAAATTATAGCCCAGCGTTAGTTATCTAGTGCTATGTAACTAACCACTCCCAACAGCTTAGAGGCTTAAAACAATAAACATTTATTATCTCACACTTTCTGTGAAACAGGGATTCAGGGATGGCTTAGCTGGGGATTCTGGCTCAGCAGCTCTGAAAGGCTGCAGTTGAAGGATTGGTCGGTCTGCCTGCAGTCCCCCCAAGGCTCAGCTGGGGAAGCATCTCCTTTCAAGCTCACTCCTGTGGCTATTGAGAGGCCTTAGAGAATACGCTTCCATATTCAGTCATGTGGGCCTCTCAGCAGGGCTGCCGTACAAAGGGCTGCTGGCTTCCCTGACAGTGAGTGATCCAAGAGAGTAAAAAGAAGAGCCCACAAGACAGAGTGACAGAGTGACAGACATTTTGTAACCTGATCTCAGAAGTGACATCCATTACTTCTGCCATATTTTATTCATTAGAAGTGAGTCACTAGAGCCAGCCTACACTCAAGGGGAGGAATTGCACAAAGGATGAATATCAGGGGGATCACTGGGGGCCATCACAGAAACCTTATGTCTGTGGACATTCTTGGTCACTAAATACAAACAGACATTTAGGTTCACTTAATTAAATAGTTACTAATTCTAAAGCTGAGCTAACTTGTATTTGTACTACGCAGAAAAACGTAAACAGTGGGAGGTAGATGTGAGAGACCCAAGTTCTAAGGAATTTGTTGCTGAGAACACTGAAGACAACTGAGCCGGTTCAATGAAGTCAGCCTTCATTAAGACCTCTGTGTAGTGTAGGCTCTGCTCTGTATTACGTTGTCTTCTGACATCCCCTCACACAAAAAGTACATTGTCCATTTAGGAAGGCAAGATAGATAGAAAATGGACTAATGCTATGAGTTTACGTCAACATGAAGCACGTATGATAGTATGGAGAAACTAACTGTTCTGGGACAGGGGTTAGCAAACATTTTCTGTGAAAATAAAAGCCACATAGGATATACTTTAGGTTGTGTGGGTCACATATGCATCTTCTTTCTTCTTGTGTGCAATCTTTTCAAAATGTGAAAAGCATTCTTTGCTTGCTGACCAAACAAAAGTGGGCCACATCACAGCTTTGGCTTATGGGCTATAGTATACCAACCCCTGGCCTCCACCCCTTCTCTAACCATTTGTGAAGGAGCAATTTCTGCCTCCCAGTCCACTGCCAACAGAGACTTCTATTATTGGACCCAAAGGGACACATTTTATTGGTAAAATTCTTATAGAAGTTTCTAAAGGCTTACTCCTAATTTCTGTACCCTTCTTGTTGTGAACCAGTGACAGGTAATGGCCTGATACCATTCTCTAAGTAGAACTGCTCCAGGAGGTCAGATAGACAGAAAAATCCCCATGTGTTATTCTGTCAGAGAAGCTCAGAGGGGACTGTGCCCTGTAGGTCCTGTAGGAAAGTGGTGCAGGCACTCCTGGTGAGATAACATGTAACTATGGGTATAGGTTCAGGTCTAAGAATGGTGTGTGCATGTGTGTGTATGTGTGTGTGTGTGTGTGTGTGAGAGAGAGAGAGAGAGAGAGAGAGAGAGAGAGAGGTTGATTTATGGAGTGACTGAGATAAGATGAGTCAGGTAAAACATGAGCTTTATTGAATAGAAAAAGAAGAATTTCAGCTTAGTCCTGTGGGCAGTGAGGGATCATTGTAGGCCTTTGTGTAAGGTCATTATTGATATGATGAAAAGTGTGGCTTTAGGAATATTAATCTGGGGCAATGGAAAAGGGGGTTCCTATGTTGTTGGGGTGTAGTATTCTTGGGCAGTGTGTGGGTAGGTAATGAGAGATGACATTGGGATATAGAAGGGGGCTATATTTTGAAGCTAAGGAGTCATGGAAATTTAAAGGTAGGGGCTATCTTGACCCATTATGATCAATAAAGAGGATTTGCATGAATCTAGGCATAATGAAATGATAATGGCAGCCAGAGCTCAATTCATGTTCCTTGGCTCAAGACTGGCTTAAAAAATAATTAGATGGCTCTGAAGGGTGATAAATGAACACTTCAGATGTGGGAGATGGTTGAGCATCTGGCATCAAGTAATGGATTGCACATAAGTAATAATGCTCTTCTATTTACGTATAGCGTATACATGCTAGTGTTTGGGGTTGAGACTCTCTGCTTTTAGTATTGGAAAGAGCCCCTGGACAATCCCCTTCTGGGGCTTAGATCTATTATGCAAATTCTATTTGATAACTAGACTTTGTCTACTAGATTAGTTGGAATTTATAGACTTTAAGATGTGAGCAAGATTATATAATTGGAATCTATATACAAATGTTTGAAATATAAGATTATAATTGGCTTGTAGTAATATAATTTAGAAAATTTGTTCTATTAAGTAATGTGCTTGGGAAACCAGCCCCTTAGCCTTCATAAGAATCATTAAAAGGAGTTCCCTAGGGCTTTCTTTTCCAGGATGCTGGAGTGCCCAGTGTACACTTGAGCCTGTGTGGCACCTAGTACACAAGAGCCCACTGGCAGAGTTGCTCAGACAAGGTCAACCCAGGTCTTCCATTAGGAACCCCATCTTGCCTGGGGTGGTGGGAGCTGTCATTCTCTACTGTCTCCTGGAAAACAACAACAACAACAAACCAGTTCAGAAAGAGAAATCCTCTTTCTCCTTTCCTGAGTCTAAGGTCCTGGGCAAGGCATTAAAGCCATCTTTACCTGTACACACCTGGTGGATTTCTAGTCTCACCAAAACAGAACCTGTTAGGAATGCAGATTCCTGGACCCCAAACCAGACCAACTGAATCAGAAACTCTGGGGGATAGGCCCAGCAAACTGAGTTTTAACAAGTTTTCCTGGTGCTCTTAAAGTTAGGGATTTTAAAGGAAAGGGAAGCTAAAGTATGAGGGTCACTGGGTTGGAGGAAAAACATCTTGAGTTTCATCTTTGAACGGGGGATTGAGTGTTAAAGCAGATCAATTTGCTGTGGCAAGAAATAAAACAATACAATCCTCATCAGGAGTCAATTGCAAGCAACGTCTAAGAGACCGTGTATGAATAATGAGATGCCATAACGAGGGTATCAGCTTCCTGGGAATTCCTAATCAAAGCTGCTTGGGGATATTTCCAACACAGAATTTTGCACGCCATACGGGATATTCTGCACGTTGAAAAAGAATGTGAGTTTAATAAGCAATAATTCGTTTACTTAGCGACACACACAATCTGTGGCCCCAGACTCGCGGCAGTGAGCTGTAGCTGGCCGGCGGGAGCCGCCTGTGCGGCAGTGGGCTGGTGTTTGCCTCGGCTTGTTGGTAGCATTCCCCTTCCTCCTTCCCGTGCCATGGTTCCTTTGAGAACCAGCTATTTTAAATGAGAGAGTAGCCAAATTCAAACGCAGGGAGAAAAAAGATCTCATCTGCTTCTCCCCAAAATGTTACTGAAGCTGATTTTCCCTGAATCTAAGGCATTGTTTGGCTGCAAATGTACTTTGGAAGGGGTACAGCAGGGTCTCCCCACACAGGAAGTAGGCCAGCTGGGTGTACTTTATACAACAGTCAAATTCTGACAGAGTTTGAAAATCATACTTTTGTAAATCAAATTACATTTTAAATTCAGTGGAGAAATTGCCATTTAAAAGAAATTTCCCAGCAGATTTTTTTGCCAAGAATATAATTATTTCATCATTTATTTCTTAGTAAAAAAAAGATTTCCGTATGCAACAAAGGTTCGGTTAAGCAGAATTTTCAAGGAATTGGGAGATTCTTATTATTTAACTTTTTTTTTTTTTGACTGAGAAAGGCTTAACTGAAAGAAAAATTCCTGTTTCCAACTTTTGGTGAAAATCTTTCTAGGCAGTCACTGTGTAAGTTACGTAAATGTTTAATCACTATGTTCTACACCTGTAACTAGTGTAATATTGTATGCCAACTGTAATTGAAATTACAAAAATAAAATAAAATCTTTCTTAAAATGCTTAAAATTGACTTTTTATAATTAGTAGGCAGCGGATATAATCAGATTTTTCTTGATGATTAAAGATTTTACAGCACATTTCTATTGTCTGAAGAGTGATAGAAAATTAGGTTGAATTGGTGCTGACCATAAAAATTAGTTACTGGAATATTGGAGTAAAACTCCCAGTTTTATTTATTTTCAGTCGATATTTTACTTAACTATGCAGCAGAGAACAGTTTATTTAGAAACGTTTGTGGTTTGGGTCCTGGTTGCAGTTTAACAGGTTTACCTAAAAAGAGTATATTTTGCATGTTTAGGAAAACTAATAAACAGGAAATGACCCGAGTTACAATATCATTGGGTTTAACGTGTAACCAATCATATGCTCACTGGAAAAAAAATAGTAGTTAAGCCAGGTGGTCTTTGTTTTAACATTTGCTTGTTAAGATTAAATGCAAAGCCCTCTATAGATACACAGGATGGGAAGACAAGCCAAGTTTAGAGCCTCACTCACTAACCTATGTTGGGATTAATTTAAATTCAACAAAGCTTATTAGACATTTACTATGACTATTAATCCCTAACTCTTGGTGCTACTGAAGAGAAAAAGATAAAGAAGAGACAGCTCCAGCCCTCCTAGAGCTCACAGTCTAGGGCAAGAAAACTCTGGTGTACTTGGGTGGGGTGGGCCCAACCCAGAGAAGTATAGTTTGAGAATCTTTAAACCTGTTTAAGTGGTGATGGGTGTGGATGTCATTGAGGAACACTAAAGAATGCTGATTTGTTTTATTTCACCAAAAAAAAAAAGAGAATTAATCTTACAAGCAAAAAGCATGACTACTTAAATCTATATGTGTACTGTAAAATCACAACTGTGAACTCCCAGGCCCACAAAAATAACTTCAAGCTGTTGAGCTAAGCGGGATGGGCTGTTTCCCCATTTTTCTGTTAATGTTAATATATTACTCGTTAATTCATTTTGTCATCTGCTAGCACTTGTCGCCAGACGAGCAGTAACAGGTGCCAAAATTTGAAGGAAAGTGAAGACTTGAGAAAATTCTATCCATTAACTTAATTTAAAACTGCGATTTGGAAACGATGATGATCTTTCAATTTCTGTAGCAGCTCAGAGAACCTCAGGGGTGTGTCGTAAGGGTGTGGGAGCATCTGAGGTGAAGAGAGAATGGGCATTGATGCCCAGAAGGATGTGCTGCCATTTCAGCCTTGGTCAGGACATCCCTCCAGAAAGTATTTCCTCTGCTCCTGGGAGCAGGGCAGGATAGAGATTCCAAAGTGGTAAGGATGCACCGGTCCCAGTTTTGTAACTTCCCTTAGCTCTAATATTGCTTCAGAAGGTAGCTGCTCAACAAACACACTGATGAATGGCTTTGCAAGCTGGAGTTCTGGACATCATCTCCCTATAAACACAATGTTATAATCATTATTAGGTTTAAATAAAACAGTGTTAAATTAATAATAAAGAATATACAAATGGTTTAAATAGGTTTATGGGCTGATCTTGGAAGTTTTCCTCCTATTTATGACATTATTTATATGGAGTAGTGATATTTTACTTTTTTAGATTCAATGAACAGATATTTATCACAAGACTCTCATGTGTCAAGCACCCTCTGGACATTCTGGGTCTGGTTCCTTTGTGTTAAATGGGGATGAAAAGAGTTTTTAACTTCAGAGGATTATCATGAAGATGAATTATAATACGTAAACTGCTTTGAAGAGTACCTGACTTATAGAAAGTGCTTAATAAATATGAGCTAGTCATTTTTCATGTCATTGTACATCAATATGACAAAGATATAGTCTCTTCCCACATGGAGATTCAAATGACTTTCTAGAACAGAGCCTCTAGGTGACTGGAGCCCGTCTGTATTTATTAAAGCTTTTTGGCCTTCTGGTCTTCAAGGGCCCAGCTGCTCTGCAGTTGGGGCTGGCGGGCCCTGAGCAGCTGGTGCTTGCCTGTGCCATCTGACTGGCAAGCAGAGCCCTTTACATTTTCCCCTGGGGCCGAGGGGTGGCAGAGCCGGAAAGTGCTAGAGACCTGCTGGCTGCCTCTGGAAACTCGAACCAGTGGCCTTGCCTCAAGGGAATTTGCAACTCCGCTCCCTGCGTGTTCCCGCGGGTCCCCTTGGCGGCGGGAAGGGCTGGGCGCGCAGACGTGAGGGCTGAAGCTTGCCCCCGTGCACAGAGGCCTGGGCCCCCTGCTGCCGGCATAAACCTGTAAAGGCGGCATTCCACAGTTTGATAGAAAGGCTCTCTGGCCTGAGAGGAAAAGCTTGAGTTCTGCGCTTTTCAAAATATGTCAAGGTCATAGAGTGAGCTCCTTCCATTATGAAGTTCCAGAACTGTGTTGAGCATCCTGAAGCAAACACACCGGCTTCTGAAGCTGTCAAAGACTTCGGATGAAATTCTTACATGCTTCCTGCGACTAAGCCTAGCAGAGCCCAAATGAGTCCCAAGTGGATGAACGGGTGAAAGAACTACATTTTCAAGCTGTTGAAAATCTTGGTAAAATGAAGCTTATTAACGCCTGAGTAACACCAACGTACACAGCCCTGACAAGCTTAGGTGAAGTCTGGCCGGGCAAATGGGAGCTGTCTGCTGAACAGATGGGGGGCTGTCCTCCACAACCCAGACTCGGTTCACCATTTGGAGGCTGCTCTTGTATTTTCTGACTTCTTTTGTAATTAGCCCCTCTGCTTTCAGGGGACCTCTGTTAATTTGAGGTGGGGTTCCCCTAAATGCCCGTTCCTTGTCTTATCTTGTGGTAGAATAAAACAACTTTATATGCTTTCACTCTCTTTTTTTAAAATATATTTTTATTGATTTTTCAGAGAGAGGAAGTTGAGAGGGAGAGAGAGACAGAAACATCAATGATGAGAGTTATTGATTGGCTGCCCTCCGCAGGCCTCCTACTGGGGATCAACCCTGCAACCAGGGTATGTGCCTTGCCCGGGAATCGAACCATGACCTCCTGGTTCATAGGTTGATGCTCAACCGCTGAGCCACGCCAGCCGGGCAGATATGCTTTCACTCTTAACTGGTTTACAGTTACCCATAAGGATTTGGCCTTTATAGGGCAAAAACCCAACAGGTATAAAACCATTTATCCAAAAGTATATAGATTTAGTTTTTAATCTTGGTAGGATCTGCAACATTTCATCTTAATTAAAAATTTTCAGCTTAAAACTTGGACCAAGATTTACTAACAAGAAACATTAGTTTTGTCTTCTGCTCTCCAGGTTTCTTAAAAAGTAACTGTCCAGGGGAAAGCTTATAAAAGTATCTCTATATCAGTATTTACGGGGAATACTGGGCACTTATAAACACTGAGCTTAGATTTAACTGGTCTAGCAGTTAAAGATGGGACCTGAGCCCTGGCCGGTGTGGCTCAGAGGTTAGAATGTCAGCCAGGGCACTGAAGGGTCTTGGGTTCGATTCCCAGTCAAGGGCACATACCTGGGTTGCAGGTTTGGTCCCCAGCCCTGGTTAGGGCACATGAGGGAGGCAACCAATCAATGTCTCTCTCACAATGATGTTTCTCTCTCCCTCCTCCCCCTCCCTACCACTCTCTCTAAAAATCAAAGGAAAAAATATCCTCAGGTAAGGGTTAACAAACAAAAAGATGGGACATGAAACTGGTTTTCATCAGCAGAGAAGCTGTTAGCATCAGCAACCCCAGGACTGGATACTGCCTGTGATGGTGACTGAGGGAGTGGCCACAAAAGCTTCAGGTGGACTTCAGACAAACTCTTTTTCTTATTAGAACTTTACAAGCTGGTCATTGACACAGTGATCCTTCAGAATTAATGTAGGACCGGTGCTTGGATTTGCAAACAGAAAGTACAGAAAAAAAGAGCATCTAACTGCTGAGATAATATTTTCTGTATTAGCTCTAGGTTAGTGTCAAACATCTTAAAAGTCTGTTGCTCTACAGAAGAACCTTGATACCACTTGGCAGCAGAGGGTCCTCAGGGCTCAGGAGTAAGGGTCTCAGCAGAAAGAGAAGCAGAAGGATGTGGCAGGCTCAGTGGGATCTCACTTCTGTGGCTGGGCTCACTGCTTGACAGGGACAGGCCAGCTGTGAAGGTAAAGGTGACTTTGAAGCACATTTGGGAGGTAGTTGAGCTCTGTGACTCATTCAACCAACGTGATTAGGGAAGGGGAACAATTACCTGTAACCAAGATTAATGACCTTTACTGAATGAAAAAAACTTGACCTGCCTAGAGACGAAAAGATTGAGAACAAGACTAAGAGGCTGTCTTGTACACTTGGGATCTGTTCTATTCTGATTCCAGCTGTGTGATACTGCACAAGTTGCTTAACCTCTCTGGGCTCATTTTCATCACTGTACAATAAGGATACCTACCTAAGGTTACTGTAAAGTGAAATGATAAACATGAAAAGGTTTCAGCCCAGTGCCTGGCACACTGGAAGCACTTAATAGTAGTATCTCTTATAGTTTTATGGGTATTTCAAGAATAAGAACAAACATTAAAAAAGCAACTTTAAGAACAGGAAGAAAATACGTACATTGACTCTATTAGGAGGTAAAATTGAAATGACTAATATCAGACATGGAATTTACTCAAGATTTTGATTAATACCTTAAAGGAAAATGCCTATGTTAGTTTTAGTTTCTTAAAAGATAGTTTCACACACCAAAGTCATTTTATTTTCAAGAGTCTAAGGAAATGAGGGAATTAGAAAGGAAATGGCCTATGAGCATGACTATATTATAAAACAAGTAGCAATTCTGAATGTGGAAACCCATTTACCTTCTTAGCTCCTCTGGGTAGATGAAAATTTTATGAGTACAGAGTGGAAAACTCAGTATCTTTTACTATTTAATTCTTTGGTATAAAAAAGATATTATTATAATTTTTCAACAATGATACTACACCGCCCCTCCCTTTTTAATGCTAGACTGCTAATTATGCTATTTTATTTATTTTTTATTTTAACTCTAGCATTTACTATATTTAAGTAGTTTGTGTCAACTTTCTATTGACCTGTATAGAAAATAGGTATTTTTTCAGATAAATGCCTTATTTTTGCCAAGGTAGTTTGTCTACATAGCACACATAACTTTAGCAAACCTAAGGAATGCCATGAATGGGGATACTATCCCTCCCCATGTTATGTTAATAATGACACTTGAGGATTTCAGATTTTAAAATATATTTGCATGCTGTGTGTACCTCTAAAAATAACTTCACTGTGTATATAAACACAGCTTGTTTTGAAGGATCCTGGAATTTCTGCCTTCCCAATATACCTTTGCTAGACCTCACATCACCTTGGTTAAAAATTCTTTTCATTAGCAACCACTCTGATCCCAGTTATTAATTTGCTGAGTGAACTTCCACGTTATGTTATTTAAACTGCCTTAGGCTATATTTCCTCATTTGTAAATTGAAGGGGTTGGATGAACTCTACTATCTCTGGCCTTTTTCCCCATGTTCTCTTTTTTCACACCCAATGATTTAGGTTGGTGTTTAGTGTTGTCTCAATTTGTACAGTGTTACAGATAATTTTAATTGTACTACAATCCAAATGTCACTTGTAATCTTAGGAAAACAATTCTAATTGACTGGGATTGCCCTTAAGTACTTTCTTATCAAAGGATTGGTCCTTATGCAAATCTCTGATAACCTTTCCCCATAGTACTCAATGAAGTTCTTAACCTTCACTTAAACTTCATGTCTTCTTTCAGATCTTTACCTTTTCATTACCCTCTATGCTTCCAGTAGGTGGGTTAAAGTCATCGAGAATTGATAGAGATAGCCTCCATTTTATGAAAGTCTTACTTTTTTTTTAACTTCAGACAGTATAAGTACAGTTTTTTCTACTTTTTCATATCATCTTCAACTAGGAGGCACACATCTATATTCTAAGAGAGTTACTTAATTTTAGGGGAAGCAAGGCCAAGCCTGAATTCTGTGCTCACCACTATAGGCCTTTTGGTCTTAATCTCAGAAGTTCTCAGCTGGCTTTGTCTCCCTCAGTTTGTGTCTAACAATAGCAGTTGTGCCATGAAGGAAATACACACCTAAATACACATACATACACATGTACACAGAATTCATACAGTTTATTCTAATATGTGTAAAATACCAAGTAATGGATACATTTGGAAGAGGAGGACATGAAGAAGAGACTGTCGAGTTTTAACTATAGAAGTGTAGATAAAAAAGGCGTTCTATGGAAAGTAACCTCACAGGGTGATCTGATCATAAATTCCTAACTGGGCAGGTCATGGTGGCTACTCATGCCCCAGGCATATAACTTCTTTAGTAAAAGGCTTATCTTTGCCTTAAGCAAGTGCTGTTCATTGTTTCCAGGTATCTATGTTAACACACCTTTGCAATGCCCCCTTTCAGACCCTTCCTTCTAAAGCAGACCACCCTCAAGAGATCACATTATCTTTTTTAATTTTAATTTTTAAAAATTGATTTTAGAGACGGAGGAAGGGAAAGGGAGAGAGAGAAAAACATCGATATGAGCAAGAAACATTGATTGATTACCTACCATCCCCAGCAACCAGGGATCAAATCCTCAGCCTAGACAGGTACCCTGACCTGGAATCAAAACCACGACCTTTCAATGTACCCGGCACATAATCTTAACTATCCTGTAGTCAGATCCCCAGATCCCCACCTTATTTTCTCCCACCTTCTTGTAATTTTCTTCCTTATATTCCTTTCTTAATTTCTAATGCATAAAAGAAACTGAAAAACTGTTCTTCTCTGGATCGTTTGAGATTTTGCTCCCCCGTATATGTCATCATTTTGGCTCAAATAAACTCATAAAAATTCTCTACAGGTTTGGACATCCCTTTGCTGACAGAAGCCCAAAAGTAGGTCCCACCTTATAGTTTGTTATATTTCCACACAGCACACAGACATTTATTGAGTATCCACTATATGTTATCCAGGGGGCTGGGTCCCAGGCGAGGGGTATACAAAGCTAAGTTCTGTGCTTTTTGAATTCTGTTTCTAGCAATGGAGTTCCTCCTACCCCTGAAATACCTCATAATTCAAGTACCGTTAAATGTACAATCCAGGCAAAATTTGCCAAGTTTAATCTTGAATAGCACATGATTCCCACCTGAAACTATCAATAGCCTCAGGTTTATGCAGAACTTGGCTTTCACACAGATACCTTAAGTTCCAGCTCATTGAAAGGTGAGCAAGCCTTGAGCACGCTCAGCAGGTCAAGCATGAGCTTAGGAAAATAATGAAGTGGACACCTGGACAAGGGCTGTGGATGGAGAAAACCTCCTATCACTCTCCAAACTGAAGGTGATTACACAGAAAAGGACAAGTCCTCCTTCCCTTCCTTCCTTCCTTCCTTCCTTCCTTCCTTCCTTCCTTCCTTCCTTCCTTCCTTCCTTCCTTCCTTCCTTCCTCCCTTCCTCCCTTCCTCCCTCCCTCCCTCCCTCCCTCCCTCCCTCCCTCCCTCCCTCCCTCCCTCCCTCCCTCCCTCTCTCCCTCCCTTCCTTCCACTATAAATATTGGTATAATCTGTTGGAGTTTACAGAAGAATAAGCCCCCTTCCCAACTGTGCACTTTCTTTATTAATCAGAATGAGAATGTCAAGTATGAAATACATCTTAGAGACAGCCCAAGAAATCATTCAACATTTCTCTACTTTGTGACTCACTTTTGAAAGTGACTCTTTAGAAGTAGGTAATTCTGGGCTACTCTAAAGTGAAGTTTCATCCCCAATTCAGCAGTTATTCCCAATAGGACCGCAATGCTCTCTTTACAGATATCAGTTGAGCACTTGTGTAAACTCATGCTGTCATTGCTTTTATTTTATTTTTAATATATCTTTATTGATTTCAGAGAGAGGAAGGGAGAGGGAGAAATAGAAACACCAATGATGATGAGAGTCATTGATCGGCTGCTTCCTGCACGTCCCCCACTGGGGATGGAGCCTGAAACCTGGACATGTGTCCTGACCAGGAATTGAACTGTGATCTCCTGGATCCTAGGTCGATGCTCAACCTCTGAGCTATGCCAGTGGGGCCATGCAGCCATTGCTTTTAAATGTTTCTGACAAGTTTCTTCTGCCAGGAGCTGTTGAAGGTTTCACCAAAACTTTCTTTAAGACATTATGCATTTTCCTCTGATGAGTGATTTAATCTGATTTATTATGGGAAATCATTTTTTTGAGAACAATTTAGCATTTTAATAGTAATTCTTTACTTGTCATTTTAATTTGCTTTTTAAATTGAAGGGTTTTACCTTTATTGTTGTTCCCTTTTATTGTTTCAATGTAATATTTGTTTTAATCTTAATTTAGGGACATTAGTCTAATCTCTTCCATTTATTTGAACATTTTGTGGAGGGGGTAGTTAAAGGGGAAGAGTTTCACAAAACATGGTCATAGATGGAAAATGGTCCTAATAATGTGGTAGGCAGTTAGACATGAGCAGAGCAAGGACAATGGGCCAGGTATAGAAGGTCACCAGCATGGAGAGCCCCAGGTGCCTAGCATTGGACAATTGTAGGGTGGGACTTTGCCCCCAGGGTGAACTTTTCTCCTCTAGCATAGCGATGGTCATTCTGTTTGAACCCTCTGACCTTTCCTCCCTAGAGATAACATCTAGGCCTCAGATGTATTTCAATTCCAGGCCCAGAAAAGCAACAAAACCAGCCACAGCTGACCTCAGGACCAGCTGCATTGGATAATGGCCCTGGTGCCAATCAATCAATCAGTGGAGACTACAACCCTGAAAAGACTTACCTGGAAAACTGCTGAATATTATAATGAGATCTTCTCCTGGGATCTCCCCTAAAGTCTCCACCCTTAAAACCATTAGGATGGAGGACCCAGGGCACTCTCCCTCCCAGGAGCACACCCCCACCCTCTGTGCTTTACCTTTAGCTTCATCACTCCCAAGCTCCAAGGGCCCTTCCTTTACCTCTATAACTTGTTTCCTAAGCCCATTTCTTCTAGGAATTACTTTTTCTACCTCTGTAATTTACCAAGTAAATGTTCTCTTGCAGTTTGAGTCTTGGCTCTGAATTCTTTCCTAGCCAGAGCCCAAGTACTGAGGTTGCTGAACCCAAGTCTGATTTGACCCCATCAGACTAACACCCAGTGCAGACTAATACCCAGTGCCATTCCCACCAGCTACAACAATAAGAGTGAAAATGACTCATTTCAAAATTGTAATTTTTAAATTGAAATTTTTAAATTTTTATTTAAAATTGAAAATTTTACTTTCTTTAGTTAACCTTCCCCAGTTATATGAAATAAGGAATTAAAAGAAAAGATAAACATAATCTTTCTGAAATTATTTTCAAAAGTTTTATTATTTCATGACTTTCATGAGTTTTTACTTAGGACTTATAAGCATATATTTTAAGAGCAATATATCATTAATTTTTTCATCATAATGTTTAAGTTTTTAGAATTCAATCATGTAAGTTTTGATCCTTGAGTACAGAACCCACCTAATTTTGTTGGCCTTTTATACGTGAAGTAATCCAAGGTCCTAACTGTTCTTCTTATTTGATAAGAACTTTGTATTTTACACTGATTCCAGTGAGTCCGGCTCATTCTCATAAACAAATAACAAGCACATAGGTAGAACAAATCCACATTGAGGACCGAAGCGGTGGCATGTTTACAAGGGAAATCCATTTCCTTGCTCATTCATTCACTCATTCATTTAAAGAACCTTTTTTTGTAAGTCTCCTAAACACAGCAATAGCCATTCCAAATCCGAGACTGGTGAACTATGGCCTGTAGGCCCAACCTGGCTAGTTGCCTGTTTTTGTACAACTCATGAGCTAAAAACGTTTGTTTTTTTTTTACTTCTTTAAATGGTTGGAAAAAAATCAAAAGAAGAGTAATATTTTGTGAAGCATTAAAATTATATGAAATTCAAAATTCAACGTTTACACAAAATTCAATGTAAACATAAATACACTACAATTACTTATTGTCTACAGCTGCTTTCATATTACCAAACTAGAGCTGAGTAGTTGTGATAAAGACTAGATGACCTGCATAGTCTAAAACTTTTACTCTCAGGCCCTTTACAGAAAAAGTTTGCTGATCCCTGCTCTAGATGCCGAGAATTCAACAGTGAGGAAAATATGAAAAGTTTCTGTACTTATGAAATTACATTCTAACAGGAAAAGAAATAAATGAACAAGGTAATTTCACACCTTTGAATATATTATAAAGAAAGTTAAACAGGGTGATGTGATAGAGACTGAAGGTAGTTAATTTAGACGAAGTGGTCAGAGGAGGCCTCTGGCAGTGGGGCTGAGAGCTGAATGCCATGAAAAGTCTGGAAAAGAAGTCTCCAGTCAGAGGGAACAGAAGTGGCAGCTCTGAGGAACAAAGCATGTATGGACCTCTTTCAACAGAGAATGAGGAAGAGGTGCGAGTGGCCATAGGACCAGCTTAACACCATCTGTGATGCTTGTCTTATGTAGGTGATCTGTTGTTGATTTGTAGATAATAGGGAAATAAACAAATATATTTCCTTGTGACATTCCAACTATTCCTATTAATGATAACAGATATTTATCACAATGATTTAGTTGTTTCAGTCCAGCCTGTTAAGATATATAGTTGATATTTCCAGACAAGCAACAACAACCTATATTTTTCCAGACTGTAGAAATGTTACAGTTTTCAGAAAGAAAACACGTTCCTCCCAGTTTTGTCAGCATGAACAAACATTGACGATGTGTAGCTGCAGAAAATTGTGAAAAAATTGGGGAACATCATCTTACCCACATTATCATTAAAAACATGAGAGGAAGAAACAGAAAAACCTTTCCCAGATTTTCCCCCCAATATTCTGTAAAAAGGAAGCCAGAGCTTTAAACCTCCCCACAGAGGAACATTTTTGCTATACTATTGACTTGTAAAGATTACACAACTTTGAAGTTTCAATCACTGAGATGGTTGAAAAGATAAAATAAACTGGATGATAGGAATGCTGTGATAATCACCATCAGACTCAGTAGGACTTTGTGGTGGTGGAGTGTGTGTGAGCATATGTGTGTGTATGTGTTTGTGTGTTTGAGAGAGAGAGAGAGGGAGGGAGAGAGAGGGGGAGGGAGGGAAAGAGAGAGGAGAGGTGGCTCTTAGGTTCAGACTTGAGTAATTGTCTGGGTGGTTATGTCTTTTATTGAGACAAAAAATCTCCAACTGAATTCACTTGGAAGATGAGGGGTGTAACTTCAGTTTGGGGACTACATTGAGTCTGGCATCTCGTGAATATCCATTTGCAGATATCCAGGAAGCATTTGGAGATATGGGTCTGAGGTTCATAGAAGAGACTGAGATTAAAGATTTGGAGGATTTTGGTGTCTTGGGAAAAATAAGATAGCTCAGAGAAAGTGTGTAATGGGAGAAAGGCTAATGTTTATTCTCTATGAGGTGGGGTTAAGAAGAGAAAATTGTAAAGGGGACTGCAAAGGAGGAATCAGAAAGGTAAGTAGTAAACGAGCAGTGTGAGGAATCATAGGAGCCACAAAAAGAGTATTTGAAAGAGCGATCAACAATGTCAAATGCTGAAGAAAAGGCGACTGGAAAATAAATGACTGAAAATAGCCACTGACTTTAATTATACATAGACTTTGGTGATCTTGGTGAGAGAAATTCTGGTAGAATCATGGCAGAGAAGACTAGATTACAGTACAGTAAAGAGTAGGAGTGGGGAGGGAAGAAACAAAGTGAGGGTATCAAGTTTTTCCAGAAGTTTCACAATGAATAGAAGTGCAGCAAAGCCCTGGGTAAAAGTGATGTTGAAAGAGGATGGTCCCCAATTCCCTGCAGTAAGATTTGAGCTTGTTTAAATAGTGGTGAGAAGAAAGAGAAGGGATAATAAAAAAGGCTGAATATAGGAGAAGGGATTAATTACAGATCAGTGTCCCTGAAAACATTGGGATGAATTTCATAGTACACAACATAGTCAAGTGGTTGTATTTATATAAAATGATGGATTCTCTTATTTTTCCAGCATAAGAAGAGAAAAAGATGGTTGAGACTGAAAGTAGATCTGATAGATTTGTTAGGAGTTGAGGACTTGCCTTATGACGACTTCTCTTTTCTTGGCGGAATAGGAGGAAAGGTTATTGGATGCAAGTGCAAAGTGAAGTGTAGCTGTCAGAGTTTCCAGGGGACGGGGGAGAGCTTAAAGCAGTGTGGAAAATGGTAAATGGCTAAGAAATCCTGAAAGGTTCTTTGATAGGCAGGCTGGACAGCTCAGCTGAGAGTGGTGATCAAAGGTTTATGATGGCAAATGGCCCAGTTCCTTCTTACCTGCACCCCTCAGCACTGAACCAAACCTGGTAAGTCACACGAAAAAGTATACAGTTGAGTTCCCCTAGGGATGAGGTCTTGCCTGGCAGGTGCTATGAAAAAACAATAGGGCACGAAAATTTAGAGAATTGGTAAGAGAGGCGTCAGGATATTCAACCACGGAATCTAAGCGAGGTAATTCTGGAAGTGAAGAGGGGAGGGGGCTGTTGGCAAGGAACGAGCATAAGAGGACTGGAGGTACTGATGAGGCTCGTGTTTAAGATTTAATATGAATTTGATTAATACTCAGTTGATAGTATGGATATATAGATGCCTGCTTCCAAGTCCAAACAACAAAGGTCACTGGACTCCCACTCACAGAGTCCCTTCCTCCACTTCCAGCAACTCGATTCCGACTGAAGAAGTTAGTTTATGAATTCAGAATATGTCACCCTGCCTCTGCACCTTCTGTCATAACAATGTCCTATATTAACGCCTGTTCCATTCTTTTTCCCCTATTCAGATCTTACCCACCTATTAAGGCTTCATTCTCACTTTTATCTATAACACTTCCAGCTGAGGGAAAGCAAAGGGGATAAAAAAATTCCTTGACATTTATTGAGTACGTATTATGTTCTTGGGAATGTACTTTTCACATGCAGTTCTCATTCCATTGGGCTATGGGAGCGCTCATCTTCCTTCTGAATGCGGGTTATCTTTATTGTCTTTAACACTGTATAGCAGTCCTTTATGTTTACTTGTATTGAGAGATTTTTGTGTCTATGTCTTAACCTTGCACTTGATAGTAATTTTTTTGATAGCTTAAATATGTTATATTTTCCATAGCACCTTTCAGAATGGATTGGATGGGGCAGGCAAAAATTTTTGTTTGATTAATAATATAAAAATACTGATAATAGACTAAAGAATATGGAAAAAAGGAAAAGAAATGTGAATGTCAACTATCATGCATTGTAATTTCATGGTATGTTCTAGGGATTGGGAAAAATTGAGACAAATTGCCCTAGTAGTATTCCAAAATAATTAATATACCTTCTAAAATGAATAATTTATTGTTCTCTCAGTAACTCAGACCTGACATATTTATTATGGAATGTCTTAAAACCAATTACACATGACTATTTCATTTAAAAGCAGTCAGATGTGATACAATTGCAATGGGTAGAGACATAGACTTATTTTTATCAGTTGTGTTTACATATATTTATATGAGTTGATAATTAACTAACATATGATCCAGTATTTGACTTTATTTTGAAAAATGAATACTGTATAATTTAGGGGTTTTACATTAAAAGTTTATGTATTATTTAGTGAAAATAGCATTTAAATTAAAGTTAGCTAAGAATTTCTTTAAAAGACTTGACCCAAATAAAAAAATAGTTGTGTTTATAAGTTGGATATTAATGCCAATAGTTCACATTTCAGCAACAGTAGAGAATTTTTTTTTGGAGTTAAAGCACTAGAATTACCTCATTAAAGAAATTTTGTAGCATCTCATCAAGTAATGGCTATGAAATTTTCTTAAAGATCCATCAAAACTTTCTTCTTTTTCTTTTCCAAATTCTCCACCAACTTCATTTTTAGGAGGTTTATAATGTTTTTATATTCAAAAGCTAAACTTTATTTAAAGGCTCTGCCAACACGATGTTCATTTCACAGACAAATTAACTCAAGCGCAGACAAGTTATACACGTCTGGGTTTCTGCAGAAAGGTTTTGCCGGAACCAGCAATAAAACTGGAGTTTCCTATTTGCAAATGAGGTAACTATTTTAGAACACTATGGACCATATATTTTGTGGGTAAAGATGGTTCAAACTTTATTTCACAAAGATGAGTGGGTCAGTTTTTCTCCCCTTTTACAATGTTGCCATCACCTGCATGGAGGTAATCATTTTCTCTATTAACCTCAATTAAGTTTCCTGAAGGAATGTTCACTTCAGCGAAAACTTACAAAATATTTCAGCATTTTAAATGTTTAGCAGTCTCTTGCCATCCAAAAAGGAGAAGCTTTTCAATTATAAATTCACAGGACAGATATATCATTGAGATGACATAGCCTAGGCCATTTTATAATTCATATAAACATATAGTGCTCTGATGCCTAGAAATGCCATCAGAGTGGAGTCTTGTAGAAGCTACCAGAACATAATGATACCTTGTATTCGTAAAACAAGTGTTACAACATGTTTTCACATACTTTATTTTACTTTTTAAAGTTATTTTCTTTATTATGATAACAATACATGCACATTATAGAAAAATTAGAAAATACAGACACACAAATAGATATAAAATAAAATAACATTACTCTGAGTTAAATTCTAGACACACTCTCTCTCTGTATGTGCATGTGTGTGGAGTATAGTTCCACCTAATACACACACACACACATTTGTCATATATACACATTTTTACTTGCTTATACCTTAATAATTATAATTTATACACCATTATGTACCAATAGCTATATTTTTTTATTTTCACATTATCTTTAATAGCTCTATAATGCTCTATTATGTAGGTGTATTCTAATTTATCCAGTTTCTATGATTGAACATTGGATTATTTCTAACATTTTGTTATTACAATAAGCACAATGATAAACATCTTTATACATATGTCTTTTTGCACCTTCTTAATTATTTCCTGAGGCTAATTTTCTAGAAGAGGAATAATTAGGCCAAAGGTCTGGGCATTTTAAAGTCTGATTAATTACTGACAAATTGTTCTCCAGAAAGTCTTATAATTTACACTCTGACCAAATACATAGGAGAATGGCTCTTTTCCCTCACTAACAGAAATTAAACTATTAATTTTCATTGTCTCATTCTAATTTTTATAACTGTCAGGTGAACAGATCAGGAGAAATGCTAATAGCCACACATCTAGAAAGTAATAAGATGGGAATCAAGTTTTCTGACTCCCCATATCCCATGCTTCTTTTATATCCCCTATTTAATGCCATCAGGCTGTTGATAAAGGCAATTCCAAGTGATCCATCAGAAAAGCACCTCGGGCAGGAATTCTTGCACGCTGCAGCCTGACTCAGGCCTGGGCTGCTGGCAATGCCCTGGCCCCCAGCCATGGGCTGTGGGTGGCACAGTTCTAGTATTCTGAGAAAAAGGCAATGTTGTCACACTGCTTGTCCAGGCAGCACTGAAGCCAATGAGAGAGGGAGGAGGAAAGAAAGTTGGAGGCAAAGAGGCTGCTTGAGAATGACCAAATTATAGACCTTGTAATATCATGCCCCTAAAACTCTTTTGATTCTTGCTCTATACTGTGAGTGAGATGGTTCAGGCTAGCCATCTGATCTAAAAAAATGTAATTCATGGGTTTATTTTTGTCATTTTTTATTGTAAGCTCATACAAATAGGATTCTGGTTTTGTTTTCATTTATACAGAACATTCAAGGATCCAAGTTCTCATGAGTGAAACAAAAGAGGTGGTGAAGGGAAAATTTTCTTTTGGATAGAAAAACAGAGTGTTTTTTTGGGGGTGGTTTATTATATGATTTTGTAAATTTAACTCAAGTATAAAGAAAATTGCAAAAAGAAATAGTATTGAGTATACTTTGTAGGTGTTTGTAAAGGGCTAAAAACTATCTGGCTATAGAATTGTGTAAGAAAATTTATGCAAAAGTGCAAGGGATATTTGTTAAGGGCTATTAAGTCAGGTATACTAGTAGGTGCTGTGGGGTTAGTAAGATGAAATAGTTACAGGCTCTGTCCTCAGAAGCATCCCATCTTGTAGTGGCAAGAAGACTGCTCCAGAAAGTTTCCTTACCACTAGTCTTGGTTCGTCCATTCTCTTTTGTGCTTCAGCATCACTGTTCTTTTCCCATCATTAAACCTACATCATAAATTGACGTCATCTATTTGCATGTCTGTTATACCCACTAGACTACGAGCCACTTGAGGGCAGGAATCTGCTGCTTACCATGTCCACAATGGAAGGCCATGGAGAAGAGAGGTCATGGGAACTGAAGAGACAGAATGACATTTTACCATAGGAAACAGATCCTATTGTACCATTTTGGGGGTAGGAATTATTTTTTGATCATTCATTGCCTCTCAAAAATATTGGACTATAACTTCAAATTGATTAAAGTCAATTTATATAACATTAAAAATTTTCCATTTTTAGTAATTTTGCAAACTTGGGCAAGTCATTCAATTATTATCATCTGCAAAGTAAAGGTGTTAGAGCAGGCCAGCCCTAACTGATGTTAGAGACCTAGCCTCATACTCAGGAATGGGCATCAGAATCTTCATTAGGATATTTGTGGTTTGAAAAAAATACTCAATATCATTACATAATTTTATATTTGGAAACTTAAAAAAGGTACAAGTTCTGTAATAAAATATAGAAAACATAGTTCTGGAAAGTGTTTTTCCTCAGATTTCAGAGAGTTTGGAGCCCAACTCTTTCCATGGGGTTATATAAGAATCTCTGCAGTAGGTTTGGGAGGGGCCATAATTCACATTCTTTTATGTTTCTCAATGAGTTAAATAAAGGGAAGAGAAACTGCACTAATCCCAAGAAGCTTCAATCACCTAGGATTCCATCATGGTTGACATAAACCTTGATTTTCTTTGTATATGTTGGAAGCATTCAGTCACCTTTTTAAAAACTTATTTTAAAGGAAGGCAAAAACTATAGAACACATTAATTCTAGGTTCAGAAAGATAAAGAATATAAGAAAGCCAGCCAGACTGAGTTGTTGAAGTATTGATGTGTTGACTTTGGTTTTTGCCCACGTGATCAAGGACTGGCTGATTGGCCAACGTGGGCTAATTTTACCCTCTACTTCACCTGTGCGACCTCAGGTATGCAGAAGCAGAACCTATTTGTCCTTTCTTGTGGTATTTTAAGCTCTGGCTCTAAACTATTACATAGCTTTAGACTAAGTTAGGGCATTGTTAGATTTTGGGCATAGTCCACAGATTTAGAGTAGAACATTTTTAACTTGACTTTTCAATCTAAATCTTAAAGTCAATTCAGGTCTTTGGAAGAACAGATATCAAGATAGGATTATGCGGGTAGGGGATTTATTGGGGAAACACTTGTGGAAGAAGAAAGGGAGGAGCACGAGTAGGCAAGGAGAGCGGTTAGACCATGAAGCAGGCCTGCAAAAGGAGAGAGGAGGGAGGAATGGGCTGGAAGGAGCCTCAGACCACAGTGCAGTCTGACAAAGTCTCAGCCAGGCCAGTGTGTACCCCTGAGCTCCCTAAGCTCAGATTTCCCATTAGAGATGTCCTGTGTCAGGCAGAAGTGGCCTGGGCCTGCTACCTTCCCCCACCCTGTCACAGTGCTCTGTCATTGTCTGGGAGCAGCCAGTGGGAAGCGTGACCTGATGTTCATGTTGCAGTGAATCCAAAGGTATGGCAGTTTGAGGCTGTCAGTCAGCTATGTTTCCTGCAACAGGTCCTCTGGAAGGGTGAGGTGAAAGGCCATGGTCACTGAAGTACCCAAATGTGTGACCTTAAATTTTAGGATCCTCAGCAGAACTTTTTAGAGGTTATTGGCATTATTCCCTCTGCTCTCCACTCCCATTGCCAGCCCTGCTCATGGCTATTTATTCCATCCCTAGGCTCACTTTTGTTTATTTTTATTTCCTACCCAATAAAGCCATTCCTTTTTAAAAAATCCTAACTTCACGAACATCTCAGTGCTGAAATTCCCAGTACTGTGTTAAATAGAGAGGACACAAGAAATTTAAGACACCTGAATGGGCTCATGCTCTAGAGAGTGTGTGTACATATTATTAGCAGAAATTTTAATAAGGTGACAAATAGAAGAGCAGACTGGACACAGAAAGAGACTATCATGACCAGCCCGGGCAAAGTCTGAGTAGAGATTTCAAGGACAAATACAATTTACTGAGACAGAAAAGGCAGTCAGAGGCAAGTCTAGGCAGAGGCCACAAGGGATTAGGTATGGGTTATAAGAAATGGGGTGTTCCTGGAGCATAAAGGGGAAGACTTAAGGTGGGCAGGATCCAGACTTGTGCTGGGGAACTTGTACTTGACTGTGTGCACCATGGTTGCATGTACATTTTACACTTGTGGCAGAGGATCCGGGTGGGCGAGACTAGAGAACAGTAGGAAGCCATTGCCTGTTGAATATGTTTCCATACGTTCACTGAGGTGTCCACTGAGGGTGGGGGTCCGGGGGGGAAGAGGGCTGACTTATACTCGAGGCCTGGGCTCCGTCTCAGGATCACGGCTTATGTAGTTAAGTTCAGTCAGTAAACTCTAGAAATGCAAGTTCCTGTTTTTTATAAACAAGAAATAAAGATGCTTGCCCTCACCCCTACTTAGCTGTTGTGAGGATCAAATGGATGGAGACAGGACCTTCTGAAGGCACTTTGTGAACTTCCAGCACTGTAAAAACGAAGAGGCTGTTATTGCGTATGCTCAGGAAATAACAGCCACCTGGGAAAACCCACAGCGCGTGGTTTTGTAAGAAGTTGCTCAGCCTTCAAGGGAGAAAATGCCTGTCTCAACATTGGCCAAGAGGAACACGTCTGGGAAATTACGACACGAGGTGAAGCTCATGGGGCTTTCTGTTTTGCTTTTGGAGATAAACAATTGCTTAATTGTCATTCTCACTGTTTACCCTTCCTCACCATGGGTGATTCTAAGGTGAGAGGAAGTTGGGTTACGTAGTTTTAGAAAGGCAAAGGGGGTGGTTAAATTTTACTTGATGTAACAAATAGAAACTGAACAACTTTTTGTGGGAAAGATAGTAAGCTAGACATTGGCTATGTGAATGGGCGTATGTGCAGGGATGCGAAACAAATTCAGCTTTATCAGAAAACGTTCTGACTTCCCAGGAGCAAAATGAGATCCCCACCCTCTCACACTCCCAGGGAGAAATAGCAACATGTTATCAGATAAATAAAACTTGCCCTGATGCTTATCTTTGGGAAAATTTAAAAAAATTCCTTCTCTTATTAGCTGTTATTGATGCACTGCTTGATTCTCAGTGATAAAACCATCTAGATATCATCAATATACTCAATGTTGGTAAGATCTAGAGGCCAGGCGTTATACATATACTCTATCTATATCTATCTATCTATCTATCTATCTATCTATCTATCTATCTATCTATCTATCTATCTATCTATCTATCATCTATCTATCTATCATCATCTATCATCTATCTACTTATCTATCATCATCTATCTATCAATCATCTATCTATCTATCATCTGTCATCATCTATCTATCATCTATCTATCTATCATTTATCTATCATCTATCAATCATCTATCTATATCTATCTATCATCTATCATCTATCATCATCTATCTATCTATCTATCATCTATCTATCTATCATCTATCTATCTATCATCATCTATCTAAATTATGGAAAAATCTCCATATAAAAAAATCCCATTACAGAGCCCATTCCTGGAGTAGCGTTCATTTCCGAAAAGAGTTGTCTGTTCTATGAATAAACTTTATTTATTTATTTATTTTTTGATAGAGGAATCATCATGAATATTGGCATGTGAGTTGAGACAATTGGTTGATTTATATAAAAGACTTGCTGGCAATAATGTTAATTATATTTTCTTGAATATTCATAGGATAGGTTGATCTTTGCCATCTTAAAAAAAGTAACTTAGGGACTTTATTTATAATTAAAAAAAAAAAATCTTTATTGATTTCAGAGAGAGGAATGGAGAGGGAGAGAGAGATAGGAACATCAATGATGAAAGAGTCATTGATCGGCTGTCTCCTGCACGTCCCTGACTGGGGATCGAGCCTGCAACCCGGGCATGTGCCCTGACCGGGAATTGAACCCTGATCGCCTGGATCCTAGGTTGATGCTCGACTGCTGAACCACGCCCGGCCAGGCAAGGGACTTTTAAAACTTATCATATGATCTATAAAAGACATTTTTGAAAAGAATTTCCCCAAAAGGGAGTGGCTGATATTGGAGATTGATTCACTCAGTACCAGTACCAGCCACTTCTCTTACTGAAGTTTAGAGGATGGAAAACTAAAAATGATATTTCCTTAAAACCCTTAGAGTTTAACTTTCAGGAGTAACATGGGCTCTGTCGTGCAAAGACAAGTATTAGTTTTTTATTGCTGTGTAACAAATTATACAGATTTAATGACTTTAAATAACATCATTTATTGGCTTCCAGTTTCTACAGATCAGAAGTATGGGCATGGGGTAGCTATATTTTCTGCTCAGTTTGAAATCACAAGGCTAAAATCAAGATGTTGATCAGGGCTACACTTTCATCAGGATTCCCTTTCAAGCTCATTGTTGGCAGAATTCAGTTGTCTGCGGTCGGTGGTAAGACTGAGGTCCCTGCTTTGTTGCTAGTTATTTATTTTATTTTATTTATTATTATTTTTTAATAAATATATCATTATTAATCTCAGAAAGAGGAAGGGTGAGGGAGAAAGAGAGATAGAAACATCAATGATGAGAGATTCATCATTGATTGGCTGTCCCTGTCATGCTCCCAGTGGGGGATTGAACCCAAAACTTGGGCATGTGCCCTAACTGGGAATTGAATTGTGATCTCCTGGATCCTAGGTCGATGCTCAACTGCTGAGCCACACCCGGCCAGGCTGTTGCTGATTATTGATCAGGGGCCATTCATAGCTCCTAGAAGCTTCTTGTCATTCCGTGTGTGCTACGTGGTGCTCTCCACAACCTGGTAGTTTGTTCTTTCAAGGCCACCAGGACAGTGTCTCTGGTTTTGAATTTCTGACTTCTTTTAAATGTTCACTGACTTAGGTGAGGCTCACCCATGATAATCTTCCTTTTGATTAATTCAGTCAACCAACTGAAGATGTTAATTACATTTGCAAAACTCCTTTTTGCCCCATAATAGAACATAAACATGAAAATGATGCCCCATCACATTCATAAATCCTGCTCACACTCAAAGAGAGAGTATTGTACAAGGCATGTACATCAGAGAGCAGGAATCTTAGGGACCATCTCAGACTTCTTCCCGCTACAATGTACCATTTAGAGGTAGGTGTAATCAAGGTGAGGTAGTCTTCACGTGCAGGGAGACTGTACCTTTCAGCAAGCACAGTGGCATTTATGGTGCTTCCAGGGCAGCATTAGTAGAGTTTTCATTTGTTTTTTAATAACATGTGTGCCAAGCAGTGAACAGAGCAGCAAAGGTATTTTTACTAGGATAACTGATATGGTTGAGCATTTTTCCTGGCCAACTTTTGCTTGTATTTTTTTGGGTAGCATTCAAGATTGTTTCTTTGTTCCTCTTATAGATGGTATAAGCTAATGATCATAATAAATCCCTTTCTGCTTAAGTTAACTATAGTAAATACTTTTATCTGCAACATAAATGGCTTGATTGATACAGAGGATCCTAAATGATCTCTTTTTATATCTCCATTAAATGTGTGTAATTCTACTTTGTCTTTAGAGAGTCATAGAACTTTAAAGCAGGAAAGATACTTTTACTTTTAGACTTTCTTCAAACCATATTGTACAGAACCCTCATAATAGAGTCCAGGATATGAAAATAGGGTTTTTTTTGTTGTTGTTGGGGGAGAAGTAGGAAGTGTTCAATAGTCCTGCCAGTTTGGGACTCACTACACACTCTTGGAGCTTATAATAATCATTAGCTTATCAAAGGCTGAGAGATCCTACAGAAAAAAAACACAAAACCAAAATCAAACTTGAGACTTTTCTTAATCCAGCCTAGGGTTCCTAAACCAAGGCCCAAAAAGGTTAAATAAGTTACCAAAGTCTACTAGTGGGTTAGTGGTAAAGCAAAGGCTTAAAACGAAATAACTAGGTTTTCTGGCTCCCAGAAACATTAAGCTCATGCCTTACTCCCTACATCCATCTGAAAAGTAAGTTACAATAAATGCAAACACAGGTTCACGAGGAAGTAAAATATATTTATATAGATAGTTCTGGCAAATGTATTAATAATGTCTCCATGGGACCTGTCATGTCTCTTTGAGAAGCTTGGAATCCCAGCTATGTCCACCCACACACCACTCAGCAGGAGGTGACTGCCCAGAGAGCGGACCCAAGGCAGTTTCCTGCCTCTCTGTTATTAACACAATAGCCTTTCCTGGGAGCCTCTGCCAAGGGTTCCCAGACCGCAGCAAAAGGAGCCTGTGAAATTAGGCTCCAGGACATTTGGGTAATTGTAGCACAGTTATCTTCCATACAGCCATTTTGGGCTTAGGGCTTGATAGAAAATGAATCCTTTTAAAATGAGTCCCAAATTAAAATTGTAAAAAATGTATTAAGGTCACCACAAAAGGCAGTAGGGATCACATACATAATAGAAACCCGATTTCTGGATCAGAATGCTTGGAAGCACATGCCTCTTCTGCATTCCATAATGTAAATCACATCACACACATCTGACCAAGAGAGAAGAGGTTCCAGGAGGTGCATATTTTCAGCATGAAAACAAGGAGCCATTAGTGTTACAAGCACAGCTCATGGTCAGCTGGCTGGCCTGACACACCTTGGCATTTATTATCCCCCAAGGCCACAGGGTTGCATCTTGCAGAGGCCAGGGGTGGATGTGGACTTGCTGAAGCAGTTTCAGAACCTGAATTCTCCCTTCACTGTTCTTGGAAGGAACTAAGGCTAAATAAAGAGTCTAGTCTCCACCACACTTTTATTATTGGGAAATGATTTCCCCTTCAGGGCAGAGAGGTAGAATTACAAGTTAGACTTCTCGCTTTCTCTCCCAGCACTTCCCGTCCCCCCACCCCCACCAACCCCCATCCCTTCCTCTCTGTAGCAGCTGCATTTCTAAAAGGACTGGTGTACTGGGTGAAAACAAAAACCAAAACCCTGCAGACTATCCTCACAGAAATGCTTTGTAGCCGCTCGAACCCTTAAAAGAAAAGAATTGGTAAACAAACCAGCCATTACATTTAGTCATAAAGGGACTCAAACCACAACATAAACCCACCACAATTCTATGGGCAAAGTTGCCACATTCAGACGTATTCTCTGGGGTTTGTGGTATTCCCCAGAGCTGTGGCTGAGGCAGGACTGTGGCAGTATTTTGGGAAGGCCCTGGACTTGGGGGGGCGGGTTGGAGTTGCATTTATTGTGATTGAGGAATCAGGAAAAGGTAGCAGGAGTCTGGGTGATGGCATAGGGAGTTTTATTCATTCTTACATGTCTGTGTTCAATACACATTCTCTGGCCTTTTTGGTTCAGCAGTTGAGCCCCCACCTGATGCTTTCAAAGGAAAGCTATTAGGCCAGTGGAAGTTGGTTGTGTGGATACCCTTGAGGACTACAAAAGAGATCTTGTTTCTTTTAAAAACCAGCAAAGGAATGGGATGTATTTTGGCTTTTAACTATGATTTTGGGACATGCTTATGAAACAGCAAAATAATTGGCAAAATAGTTTTCAAGCCCAAAATGCTGGTACATTTGCTAATCAAGAAGTAAAACGAGGTTTCAGATAATATTTTCCTCTGTCATTAGTCTTCAAAACTGGACTGAAACTATATTTAGTCTATAATTGATGAAATGCTATGGATATTTTAAGCAGAAAGATTTATAATACTCCATGCTTTGTTAGGTTATAATGCAATCAGGACAGAATTATCCTATAAGAGAGAGAACACATACACTGAATGCAGATAGATATATAGACAGAGATATTTCTGCTCTAGCAATGGGGCGAAATATTTGCATCAGGAATATCTGGAAAGCTCTGAAAGTCCAAGTCGCTGGGATTTTCTATATAATGCTTCTGTCTTTCAGTATTACACAAAGGTTCTCCAACAAGTCTTTATGAGCAACCTACGCCCCAATGACATGAGACTTCCCTGTATTTGGAGCTCATGAGTTAGAATATTCTTTATTGTAAGTATATGGGTTCACATCTCCCTGGGAATAATTCATGTTAAATTTATATTAAAAATGGATTCTTTGAGAAAATAAGGTTTCCAGGCTTGGGGTGGTGTAAGATAAGCATATTTCCATCCCTCCTTCTTTTCTAAATCTAATGTCTGAATTCATTTCAGTCTACCAAAACCCAAACAAAATTACTTCCTTTAAAACACTTGATTTATAGTGATCTGAGAAGCAAAAAGAAGATGTGTTGTTGGGGGTTCCCAGTAGAATGGACGGATCTTTTCTCTGTCCCTGCCACATACCAGGGACGTCAGTGCAAACTTCAGGAAGGAGACAAGAGGTGCTAAGGGTATGAATAAAGTTCCCCAATTATTTTTTGTCTTTTCTCAGGCTGTGACTTTAAATGACTGTCTTCCTGGTCCAAAGCACGAATGGCTCCTCCTTTCAAATGAGTACTCAAACAGTTTTATCTGGCCCAGTAATGGACATATTTCTGATAAGTGAGTGGGGAGAGCTGATATCCCCATTTCAAAGGAGCCGCAGCAGGACAGAGAGAGTTGGCTCCCAGGAACTTTTAGAGAAACACTTGTAAAGCAGGCCCATAGCCTCAGTGGGTGCCTTGGGCCTGTACTTTGGACTCTTCACTGCTCTTCTAACAGGTGAGGCCCCAGATGCAAATATTTGGTTTGACCCTTTCTTACTGTAAACACTGCAGCTCTTAGTGTGATGTGAAGTATAGAATTTACGGCTGTTTGCACAGCCATTGTCAAAATAATTGTAAATTCCACTTTCTTCTTATTTCTCAAGGCTTACTGGCCTGGCTGGCCTTGGTGGGGTGGGAGGAGGGCGTTGGTAAAGGTAGGTGAGTAGAGGGGCAGGGAATAAAAAAAGAACAGTACAAATGGATCCCGGGACTCGGCATTTATATTCAGACACAGAGTCAGAGCATGGAGCAGTTGTCCAAATGAATTCAAATTTCAAATCAACACAGAAAGGCAATCATTCATAGCTCAAAAGGATGTACATAAAAGCTAACCACCATTGCACACAGATTGCTCCTTTTTACTCTTTGCCCATTACCACACATTATGATTCTTGATTACCTCCCTTGCTGCATTTTACTAAATCTCACCTTGCATTAGTATTTTTAAACATTGACTTTCTTTTTCTTTTTCTAGCAGTGTAAATTTTGCCTCTCCCTGTGGATTTTAAGCATCATCAGGGTACAGCCATTTGGTACATGGGCATAGTTTAGCAAGTAGAAAGAGCACGGATGGTGGAATCAGCCCAGCTGATTTTAAATTCTGGCTTATTCACTTACTCATTGTGAAAACATTGGAAAGTTAACTTCTCTGAGTCTCCATTTCTTCACCTCTCAGAAGTAGTAACTGCTTTTCAGTTTTGTTTTAGGTATTAAATGAGGTGGTAAACATAAAGTCCGCAATCTAGATTCCGTTTCTCAATATATTTCTTTCCTTCACTTGTATTTCTTTGGTATCCCCTCACTCCAGCACTTTCTTTTCCCATTTAGTATATAATGGACATGTAAACATGTGAGCAAATATAGTAAAAATATACATGCTTTTTGAGAGTGGTTTGGAAGGGTTAGAAACTATCTAGTTTAGTTTGTATCAGTTTGGAGAGTCTCAGTCTTTAAAAAGCTCCACTTGCCTTCCCTTGGGTCAAAATGTTTCTTGCTGACTGCTCCTCAAGATAGTTGCCTTAGTTCCCTGCTTTGCCTGGGTAGATGTGGCCTTAATATTCTATCCACATGACCATGTTTAAGTCTGGAAATAGGTTTGTTCATAGACAATGGTAATGTGGGAAGTGGAGAAAGAAGATCATGGGTGGAAACTTGGCAAAATGTCAATGAGAGGGAAGATGAAGGACAAATCCCTATAAATCAAACTATGAAATACATTTAAAACAACAAAATTCCATGTAAGCAGTATAATCCTGTAGCATAGAAACAGTGAGGTCCAAGACTTGGGTAGACATGATCAAGTGTAGCACTTGAGTTAGGGTCGACCATCTGCAAATGTAGATTCTCCAGTGAATTAGAATGCTGAAGGACAGGACAGAAAGTTTAATAAATAAAACTAATCAATCCTGCAGTCTAAAAATATGTATGTGGCCTGGCTGGCTGTGGCTCAGTGGTTGAGCATCGACCTAGGATCCAAGAGATCTCGATTTGATTCCCAGTCAGGGCACATGCCCGGGTTGCAGGCTCGATCCCCAGTCGGGGGCGGGCAGGAGGCAGCCGATCAATGACTCTCTCATCACTGATGTTCTTATCTCTCTTTCTCTTTCCCTTCCTCTCTCTGAAATCAATAAAGATATATTTAAAAAAAATAAAAAAAAGGACTCTAGTTCTTTAAAATAAATAAATAAATAATAAATAAAAATATGTCTGTGCGTGGCTGAGTCAGAAGTATAAAAGGCTTACTGAAACCCAGAAGCTCATGAGCAGCAGCACGAAGAAACAATGATATTTGACTTATCGATCTCACTCTTGAGATAGGATCTCATTTGAGAGATTATTTTGCATGATATATGTATATTATATATAATATTTTATTATTTCTATGTGTGTGCATTCAGAATATTTTTTTTCATAAGCTTTATATATCACTCAGTTTGTGTTCCCTTTAAGGACATTTAAAAACATCATAAACATCTTTTAAGAAAAATTTCCATAGTCAAATTTCCTAAAAACTTGAGAAGAACATTAGAAATATATCCAAACTGCTCACTGAGAACTCCCAAGGACCATGTGAATACATTTCCCACAGAATCTCCTTTTCTTAACTCTTATAATATCTGGTTTTAGTTACCAGCCCAGTTAACTTTAAAGTGTTGAGAATATAGGGAATATAGAGTCTGATATGGATGGACCAAGTATTAAGTTCCTTTCTTTAAAAAAAAGAGCCATGAGCCCATCCAACATGGTGACACAGCACCCTCCCGATCGATGCCTGATACCATGACCCTGCTGCCCCCAGCAGTGGTGGCCGAGCTGCATTTCCAGGGAAGGCGTGTTGTGACACATTAATCTAGCTAAGGCCAAAGTAAAGACTGCTGACAGGGGGAGACCAGGCAGACATCTCAGTGGCTTCTACCTGGGATACTGCTTGTCAGGCATCCAGAGTGACTATCCCCTTGATAAAGCCCTTCCTAACTGTTCCCACAGATTGACACCTCTTCTTTGGTGCATATATGCTTCTCAAACAATTTGTCTGTGTATCCATTACAACACTTACCATTTGCAATAATTACCTGCACAATGTCAGTTTCTTTTAACATGAGATCATTGTCTATGAGGTCCTAAATTTTTAAAATACATTTATAAAATATAAACTCTATCTAATATACTTACATTAGAGGTAAGATTTTTATATCTAGATCCCTAGTTGTAGTTGGAAAGGTGTTGTTTAACAGCCATTTGAAGCTATTTTGATACTGGTTGGGTGTAAGAGGAAATGCCCTGTTAAAAACTTCATCATTGGATGTATACTCTACTTGGGAGCTAGCTTAGACTATGCTGTAGAACAAAACACAAAAATATTTTGTATCATTTGAATTTGGTGTGTATAATATATTTTTAAAAATTTATTTTTATTCTTGAAAGTATTATAGATGTCTCCTTTTTCCCCCGTTGATCCCCTCAACCCAGCATTCACCCCACCCCCAGGCCTTCTCCACACTATTGCCTGTGTCCCTGGGTTATGCACACATGCGTATAAGTTCTTTGATTAATCTCTTCGCCCTCTCTCTCTCCCTCCCCCTGCCTTCCCTCTGAGATTCGTCGGTCTGTTCCATGCTTCTATGTCTCTGGATCTATTTTGTTCATCAGTTTATTTTGTTTATTATATTCCACATATAAGTGAGATCATGTGATACTTGTTTTTCTCTGACTGGCTTATTTCACTTAGCATATTTTGACCTCATGTGTTCTAAAGATCATGGACTGAAGTGTCCTTTTAGAGGAAAATATAACACAATTAATATTTGATTAATGTTTTAGGGAGGTGGGGGAAAGGAGCTTATTATAGTTTTATATTTATTACTACACAGCTAAAATTGATCAAAAAATGTTTTCAAAATTACAAATTCAAATAAGTTATTTAAACCACAGGAAAGCAAGTGTAAAGGGTAGCTCTCGAGATCCATATTGAAGGACAGCTATGGGTTTTGCCCTCACCTTGCTGTCTATGTGGGAATTGGGGGCATTTAAAGATAGTATTTTACCTGGATTAGCCTGAAATGTCTAGTCCAGCCTGTTTCTGCAGGTGGTCAATGTTCCCCCACCCCCGGGCATAGAAGTGTCAAACCTCAAAAGCACTTTTCCCTTAGGAAATAGATTTTAATTATGTTATGAAAATAAGCGCCAACATTTTTCTTTCATATTTCTCAGTGGCTCTGTATAGGCACAGACTCCAAATAACAAGTAAATATTTAATTACAGACTTAACAACGTGTTTTGAATATTTAAAGGCAAGGTATTAAGAATCAGTAGCTGCCTGTCCAAGATGTACAATGTGCTAAAAGGTAAAAGAAAAGAAAAATAGCTCTAAGTTGTTTTTACAGTAATTTGGGAAATAAAATTAAAATAAGGAGTCTATGCCCAAAGTTCTTGTTTGTTTTTTCTTCCTGTCTCTTAACTTTTATCTTAAATCTAACAAATGACTAAATAGATTTGTCCAGAGGCAATGACAAAGTAGGGGGTAGGAAGGAAGTGTGGAAAGCTGGCAAGGAATCAGCAAAAGGGAAAACAGAAAGGAATTCATAATGAACGAGCTGAACTACACACATTTAAAGTAATAAAATGGCATCTAAAGTGATACAAACATTGAAAACGCTGGTAAAATCAAGGCTATAGGCGTAACTTCTTTGCATAAGTATGAATATCAGTTAAGATGCAGTTGATAGCTAACAAAATTCTTAATTTTATTTCAGTTTTAGCTTTAGTTTAGTTTAATGAACATTAATTGAGAGCCTGTTTTGTTCTAGACACAACTAGAAACTGGCAACTTCATGTAAGCAATGGAAGAATCCTAGTGTAGTTGGAAAAAGGACAAGTAGATACTTCACTATGATAAAATTGGATGCTGTAAGACAAAAAGTTATAGCAGAAATGATTGCTACTTGAGAAAACAATTTTTTGTTTAAGTCCAATTTAAAAGATGTAAAGGGTCACATGTAGGGTGGATAGGGTCCTTGAAACTGCTAAACCATAGTAATGAATCATGAAGGACTCTGTTCTTCTGTGACTGAGCAAATCACTTTATTTGTAAAAGACTTACTATGAATATAAAATAGAGGCACTAAAAATACATACATCATATAGTAATTTTGAGTTCTGCCATCATTACATATTATTATATTTAGCTATTAGGTATTGAATTAATATGATTTTGCCATGTATACATAAAACCATGGAAAATAATTAGATCCAAGCAGAAGATCATAGAATGCTTTAATTTTATATACTGTGGGTTTATGAAATATATGCTTAGTCTTCCAAAATATCCAGATGTTTGGCTTTTGCAGGAAAAAATTATTGTTTGTGTTTTTCTCTTCTCTGAGTGAGAAGGGAAAACACTTTGACATCATATAGACTCTAATGTTTTTGTTGTCAAGATGTGATTAGAACCTTTTCAATTACCGTCTGTGGTGTTCAGTGTAATTTATGCCCACATTCGATCTGACATCACACATTTAATAGTCACTTCAGAGTTTTTACAATTTTTGTATCATACAAAATTTGATGCCAGAGCCTTTATAGCAGATGTGTTCAATAAGGAAACACTTTACGAGAAATTCTCATCCATACATTAGTCATTTCCTATCAATGTGCTTTTTCCTGATACAGTTAATCTCTGTCTCCTCCAGCCTCTAGAGTCAAAGCTTTGGCAAGGTCATGGCCATGCTGATTCCATTAAGAATCTGGCCCTGTCTGCAGGCTCACTTGTCACCTCCTCTCACAGTCTTTGGACTTGCCTTTGCCTCTCTCCAAATACCTCCAGGTATGGTGTCCCAACTGACCCAGGCTCATGGCCCTCCCCCAACATTCCCACCGACCCCCAGGCCACTGCTTTTGCTTTTGCTTTTCTCTCTTCTAACTAAGCATTCTTCTTGCATCGAGCTTTTTTCCAAGGGTTTATCACTTAGTGTTATTACTCATGTTCTGCGGGAAATACACCCAGATCTTCCAAATTTGTTAACTTGACTTCATTCTCTTCAATTTCTTGGACTCATTATGCCTGAGAAAACCTTCTGTGGTCTCCCTTGCCCTTTGGTGTGACTCATCAGTGGAATCTCCCTGCTTTTCCTTGCCTGAGCGCTAGAGTCTAACGTGAGCCCACCAGGAATTTCCATGACTTCTTGTTGACTCCGATGCTTACAAAAGTGTTAAGCTCTCTTTCACTTCCTCATTTCAATGATTGTGAAACTAACCCCACAACGCCACCAGCAAATTTAGGGTGACTGTCATTAGAACGATTTCTAAACAAAATGTGAAAGATGCCGTTTGCCCTTCAGAGGTCTTATCCGCCACTTTATCCCCAATAGTTCCCTTTTGGATCAATAGGCCTTCAGCACAGGTTTCTCCCTTTATTCTGCCTTTTCTACCACATCCCCTATTGCTACCATTTCAGATCCTCTTAGCCCTTTTATTAGTCCGTGGGGCCTCTTCCTGAAGGTCACACTAAGATGTTAATAATGGCTTGGTGGGTTTCTCTGCCAAAGAGTCTTTACAAAAACAAATATAGACACTTTAAAATGAGAAGTGCAGTACACACACTTTTAAATGAGAAGCTGAGTGAACAATCAATGCTTTCTAAGTTGGGTGAATTTTGTGCACGGGGCATGTAGATAGAGAGTATTAGGGGTTTAGTGTTTTCCTGTGCTCATCCAATACCCTATATCCAGTCCCATATATATATTTAATTGTTTTGCCAGATAAGTTATTTGTGTCTCCAACAGCACTCTTAATCTGAAAACTCAAGTAACCATCATGCCCAAGTGGGAGAATCATCATCTCTGTTCAGCCCATCTCTTCTCCCAGCACTCCCTAGAGATCTCCGAGTCCTTGGCCCTGCATTGCATAACTACCCTGGAGGGAGACATGTTCTCTCCCTTTCACGTAACCTTGTTCTCTTGTAGAGAAACAGCTCAGCAAGATTAAATACGTTTGGGCAAGAGTGACATTACTGAGGAAACAATAGTTAGTTGTTCCCTCAAAATCCGAAGGGCAGTGATCCGAAAACTTTTGGGGAAATAGAAGTAACTTGGTACAAGGCAGCCAACCAGTGGCCTAAACTCTCTCACTTGGTGGTTTCATATAAGTGCTTAGTTCAGTTGCCTTAAGATTGATCATGATATTAACATGCTATTTAAGATTTTAGCAAGATTACTTAGAGACTCAAAACCTTTCTGAGCTCATTTAATAGATGAATTCTGTCATGAAGGGAGAACTGTAAAGTCAGTGGTCCCAAAGCGAGGTGCACATATGCTTTGATTTATTGAAGAACAGGGGCAAATAATAAAAATAAATGTATTTTTAAATATCATCTTTTAAAAAAATTCTGTTTTTGCGAGTGCTATACATTATTCATAATATATTAGTTGGTAGAACAGTTATATAATTCATAAATAAAACAGGTTTTAAAGGTACATGCTTAATTTTTTTTAACTGGTAGGGAGGTGAGGGCCTCCAGATTAGGTAGCACCTTGTTCTATGATACCCACCTCCCTCTAATCCATGCACGTACTGTAATAAAGGTGGGTTCTATGATATTCAAGGCACTATCTCTCATTAAACAGTATTCTATACTTCTCTTCATAGCATCAGAAACCCCATTCTCACACCTGCTGTTTTCTAACATTGGCTGAGGACTGAGTTAACTGGTTTCATTTCAGTATTCCAAGTAACCTCATTCTAGTTCCTTAATCAAAAACCACCAACGTAGGGCCATATGTAGCATCCCCTTTCAGGACTAGGAGAGTTTGAAACATCTTTCCTTCTACATCATCACAACAATGTACTTCTGCTTTTACTGCCTTTAAGGCATTAAAGAAAGTAAAGAAGAGATGGATTCTCCTCTCACCTTCCATACCTTACTGGGATTTTACATATGCAGTGTGTCATTTTAACTGTCTATGCCTTTGATCACAAAATAGATCCTTGTTCAAACCAAATGTTTCCTAAAGACATCAAAGGACATGTAGAAAAATATAATATAGAAAGTATTTGCACGAGATATGCTGTAGCAACAAAGGAGAAATTATAGCACAATATTTGCTGAAACCACAAGGGAAAGTGCATTTGTGGTATCTATCTCTCATGGATTTCTATTTTAGAGTACGAATGCTGATATTGAGTAATTATAGTGTTTGCTGTTTCCAAAAGAGGAGAATGTCTCTTACATAATCATTAATGAACAAGCTGGTTGCCTGTCAGAACAAGCCTAGGGGTGGCATTATTTGCATTTGCTGATCAGTGACTATTTGGGGCTGTAAAGACTCAGACTCAAGGAGTCACTCAGGAAGCCAGGGGCCCCCATCATTCTGCTCTGGACTTGGCCACACAGCATAGCAGCCTTGTGACTCAACTTAGTCCTACATCTCACATGGCTTTGGATTTTCAGCCCTGATGGTGCCAAGAGCAAAACTGTTAGCAATTCAGAGTTCACACCCCCAACTTCTCAGTCTTTCTCCCTTTATTCTTGCTCCACCAGAGGCCCCGGACAACAGTGTAATGATTCATAGGCCCTGCTTCCTGGATAGTAATCATTTTCCCACAGTGAGTGATGACTTATGCTGGGAGAAGGGTAAAGAATGTTGATTTGCTTTTTGCCTCCCCAGCCTTTCTGCTAACGGGGTTGGCTAAGAATATCTTGTCTCCATTTGCATGGCCATCTAAAACAGGTTTAAAAACTCTTGTTTTTGAGCATGGGACCCTTAAATGTATATGATCCTTAGAGAATTGGAATCTGATAATCTCATCACATACTTTGACACTTCCTTCCTTCTTTTGACATGTGAGGACTAGGTATGCCTCATAGAAGTTTAGAGCTGGAGACACCCGCACCACAGCCCCATTTTATAGATGAGAACACCGAAACCCAGAGAAGTTACATGAGTTGTCCATTTTTACAGAGCTGGTAAGTGACAGAGACAGACTGAGGCTGAAATCAGGTTACTTTTGCTTATTCTCTCTGACATTAGGCTTACTTATACCAGGTGATAAGGGAAAGTCTAGGAATAAAGAAGCTTGCAGCTTGAGCAGTGAGTCACATGAATTAGTAGCTGAAGGATGGAGGACAGCGGCCTAGTGGGTGTTCCAGATGGGCCTTGGTTTAAATCTTGGCTACAGAACTGGGTGGTGGTGGCTAATTTCTTGCTTAATTTGAATGAGTGTGTTTTCTCATCTTCACAAATGAGATTAAGAATAATGTCAATTTCATATTATCTGCTGTAAGGATAAAAGATAATGTAGGCAAGACTCCTGGCACATAGTAGACTCTCAATAAACAGCAGCTCTAATTATTATTTAAGACTAAGCAACATTTGCCCTTCCTCTCTGCTCTTCGCTTTCAAAGCAGCACGTGCTATGCTTTGCACTGTCTGAGAGTTCTGCTTTGTCAGGCTCAACATGGTTCAGTTCGTTTTCTCAAGCTGCTGCTGATTTTTTTCCTTTTCTTTGTGATTTGCATCTGAGTTGTCTCATTTCCCTGAAACCCTGTAACAAGGCCAGGAGATTGTAGCAGAACAAGATCTGAAACTTCACTGGCCAGGGAAAGTCCCCTCCAAAAGAGGCATTTTTCCCCTTCTTGAGTTTTACACTTCTCTTTCCAGTCGTGCAGCCTAGTGGCTGGCTGCGTGCATGCGCGTGAAGGTCCTGCCCCAGTGTGCTGGGGACAGTTTGAGTGCAGTGGGGAGGTAAGGGTCTGGTCACCTGAAAGTTTTTTCAGCTTTCCCCCAAAGGCCTATTGTTTCCTTTCCCTTCGTTACCCTATCAGCAGGGCCAACTCTCAAAACCTCCAATGGAAATTTGGAGACGTCTGTGGTTCTTAGGGGTTATTGGGGCTTTGCATTTTCTGTGTACTCACTTCCCTTCAGCTCACCCGGACTTCCTGAGAAGCCTCTTCCGTCCTAGGAGTGTAGGCCGGCTCCTCCTCCCTGCCATGGGGAATCGCCGCTTAGGTGCATATGTCTTCTTCTTTTTATTTTATTATTTATTTTTTAAAAATATATCTTGCCTGGCCAGGCGTGGCTCAGCGGTTGAGCGTCGGCCTGGGATCCAGGTGATCGGGGTTCGATTCCCGATCAGGGCACATGCCCAGGTTGTGGGCTCCATCCCCAGTTGGGGGTGTGCAGGAGGCAGCCGATCAATGACTCTCTCATCATTGATGTTTCTCTCTCTCTCTCCCTCTCCTTTCCTCTCTCTGAAGTCATTTTTCTCTGGTAATTTTTGTGACATTTTTCTCTAATTCAAATAGTATATATGTATTATGATGAAATATAGTCCATTTAATCAAATAGATTCATTCTTTTAATCTAAATCTCTCTCTCTATGTGTATTTTTTTTTCAGTGTCCTACTTTCTGGATATTTTGTCACCAGGGAATTTTACCACTTAAGGATATGTTGCAATACAAGTGAAATGTCTGTAATTCTTAAAAAAAAAAAAAGATATGTGCTAATGCTTTGAAAATACTTTAAATAACATTAAACATCATAAAGGAATTTTTGAAAAGTAGAAACTATAGCTCCAATCCCACTTTTTTGTGTGTAATGACTGATATCATTTTCATATTTAACTTTAATTTTTTATTCATTTATATTCATATGTTATAATTTCATTAAGGTAGGCTTTAAAAATTTCTGCTATAGAAGTGAAACTAGATTTTGTCTCAAATTTATTGCAGTAGGGCTGCTCACTTCTCTGATGCTATGTGCACTGTTCCCTCTGACGTATAACGAACGCATCTAGTGATGACAAAGCCAACATTCTCTTGCCCTGCAGATTGGCCCCTGATGAGGCTCCTGCATCAAGCTTCATTTTTAGTAGCTTCTCTTCCATTTATAAATGACAGAAAAGTTTCAGCATTCTTTTTTAGTTATTTCACAAATGTGTATTAAATGCCCAGTAAGTATTGTGTTGATTGAGACAAAGACATGCTTTGGCATGTTGAAGATGGCAGTGAAAAGCATGGAGGAAATTTATGTGTTGGTGTTTTGACCCTGCAAGTGGCTCAAGGCCAATCAGAGTGGAAAATAATCTCTGCTATGACATACTGCAACATGGAAGTGGGTGCAGAGGTGCTGAAATAAAATGAGAGGGCATTTCATGCCATGGACTGATACTGGGATTGAGCTTGGATTTGAAGATGGATAGTTAAAGTAATGGGCCCCCCGAATAATAGAACTAAATTGAATCAATAACCATGGATTGGAGAGCTTACTATCTCAGAGAAATGAACTAGTGGCTTTGTTTGTTTGAGTGTTTAAACGGAATTAGCCAGATTGGTTCTCACTGAAAAGGAAAGAAAGACAGTTTGAACTGGTTTATACAAGTACTGAAATTTATTCCTTATGTAACTAAAAAGTCCCAAGCTACATTTGACTTCAGCTTTGGATAAAAATCTTCCAACAAAAGTTGTTATAATTTTGTATTTCCCCAGATTTCTGCTTAACTTTGCTGGCTTCCAACTTAGACAGGCTTCTCCACATGGTGGCAAAGATGACGATCCGTAACTGGTATGTGCCCAGGCTGGGAAGTGCACCGACAGCCTTTCAGTGCACAGGACCATGCTCCAACCGACTGAGCCACACCACCCAGTGCCCCATCTTCTTCTTGAAAAATGTTCATAAACCCTGAGTTCTCAGTACTGTTTCAGACCCAGAGTTCAGATTAATAGTTAATACAGAGAAAACACTATGATTAACAAAGTAAATTGATTGTTAATATTACGGCCTTTGATTTTAAAGGGTTTGAAAAACCACTTACAGAGAGCTAGACAAAATGAATACAAGTAAGCTAATAATAAAGTTAGACCCCAAGTGCTGCTGAATTAAATATTTAGCAACATTTATAAAGAAATGGAAAATCATATCTAATTATTTTATTCTGCTTACCTCTTGTTGATCAGAAAGCCTTTGTCCTGCAGTGCATTTCTATAGACATTCCATGGTGACTGAATATCAATTAATATCTACTTGCAGCAGAGTGTTGACAGTTTATAAACACACAGGCTTGACATTGTGCAGTGTAAATGGGCATAAGTGAAAGAGCTTTCCAGGTTGCCGCTAAAAGCAACTCAGAAAGCTGTGAAGTGGATTTTAACCCTGTGCCAAGGAGGCCAGCTGAATCTTGATATTTCCATAGCAGGTTGTTTGTAGAAAAGAAGCCAAGAGACCAAACAACCTAATCTATATGTTGTAGCTGAGGTTTCTAGAACCCTGGAAAGGAATTTACTTGCAGCTTTCTATCCCTGAAGCAGGAGCTTATGGGTGAGTCCAGTGGGGCTCTCTTGGGAATTTGTTCTGATGGTCACAATCCATCTCATTTCTCAGCAGGACTCAGGAACATATCAGGGCCAATACCTCAGAGGAGCTGATGTTTGGATTAATTAGGTAGATCTTGAGGAACTCTAGTGACATTGCTGGATTTTTAAAAGACTGATCACAATTGAAAAAAAATATCAAAGTGATTATGTATGAATCTGGGGCCAAAAGGTTACTTAACTAAATAATATATATTTGTTTTATCAAAGGTGAAATTTATGGGACAATGTATATTAATAAGAGATGCTATCATTTTATAGAATGTTTCTAATATGTTAAGAAATTATGTTATTTCCATACATTATTTTATTTAAACCTCATAATAAATCTGTGGGGTTGTTGTTGTTATTTCTCATTTTGCAGATGAGAAAATTGAAATCTAGAAAAATGGGGTAACTTGGCCAAAGGTACACAGTTCATCTCTTACTCTAATATTTCCTGTGCACACACATTTTCTTGTTCAAGTAGCACAGTAGGCCGGTGTTACAGATATTGCTATATTCCAGTTGAAGGAGCTGTCTTCAGTTCTGAGATGTCCAAAGCTTGGATTGAAATTCTGGTCTCCTGACTTGAGTTTTGTATTTGTTTTCCTGTGCCAAATAGGCACCTAGATGTTGGTGGAAGCAGAACTCACTAGCCCTAGATGTCTCTAAATAGAGCCCCATATGAGTTCAGGAGCTAACCATTCAGGTTAGCTAAACTCCATGCTTAAAAGCTTTCCTTTTCCTGTGTTCTTGTGCAGTCCATTTGCTGTGATTTAAGATATGTTGGACCCAGGAATGTGACAAAAGAATGGTGTTTGTTTGTTCATTTCCTTTGTTTTCACTTCTTACAAGTTAACTAGTGTCCCCAGCACACAGGAGGCAATTAGGCCCCATGTTCTAGATAAGAATGTTCTGCTTGAAGTGCCTTTAAAATGTCTCTTGATAGAGTTACTATTTAATTTAGGCCTTTTATTTTCTCCTAAAAGAGCCAATAGGTTCTATTGGCTTTTCCAGATAAAATCTTTAGTTTTAATCACCTCCTTAAAAACATTCTTCCTAACCCACTCAGGGCAAGGTGGTGGATTTCTTAGCACCTTGGTCCTTAACTCTGACATGCAGTTACTATCACCGAGTCCATGAATATACTACTCGTTTTCTTATCTTGCTTAGGGTCTGCTTGGAGAGGAGTCAAACCCAGGGCCCCTTCGAAATTACTGGGAGTGTCAGGGGGTCTGAGTAGTCTAGAAAGAAACAGGCCTCCTTTAATGTAAAATCTGCCAAGTATGAGGTCTGAATGACTATCATTATTATATATTTAATAGGCATAGAAAGATGGATCTGCAACCTTCCAGAACATGCCAGAAGTTTCCAATGTACTTATTATTGGCTCTATCTCAAACCAGTCAATAAACAAGAAAAACAGAAACCTTAGGGGACTTAGCTTAGAGGTTTCTAGATCCCCATTCTGTATGAGCCTCATGATGAAGGGGAATCTGCTCTCACTACATCTAGAACCATTCATATCAAGCTCTTCTGTACAGTTCCTGCCTCTGCTCATTTTATACAAATTGCCTCTTCCTGATAATTAAAACAACTAATAAGGTTGAGAAAGGGGAAAACCCACTTCTAGCTTTAAATATAAGATAAATATTTTTTTCTTCAGTGTATCTCAGTCATATTGGGAAAGTAATTTTTAGTGATTTGTTATTCAGGACATTCATCAGCAAATATTTTTCTGAGTGCTACCTACATGCCAGGCATTGGGCCAAATGCTAAGGATTAAGCTTGAAATAAAATAGATAGAATCTCTGTCTTCGTGGGGTTGGATAGTGGGAAACTGAGAACCAAACAGACCCAAGGATAACACAGTATAATAAATGTGATCAAAGGGAGAGTACACACACTCTGGGAATACCAAAGAGGAGCACCTAACCTGTACGCGGGGGACTAGGAAAGGCTTCTTGGGAAAGGTGGAGGTAAAATAAGGATGAGCAGTAGTTGGGGGCAAAGGTGGGACTGGGCCAGCAGGACAGTGTGATAGGCTGAACAGAGTATGAACCAAGGCTCAAAAATGAGAGGGAGCACATTTGACATGGTGAAGATGTTTAGGTGGGCTAGAAAGAAGTGTGGTATTGAGGCTAGGGTGGCAGGGATGAAATTATGTAGGTGTTTGTAAGCCAAGTTAAGGAATTTTGCTTTATCTCCAAGAACAATGGGATTTATTGAAAGATTTTTAGGCATGGAGTGACATGATCAAATTTATATTTTGCTCTGGCTTCAGCATTAACTGACTTGGAGGAGTTAAAGGAATTGGGGGCTAAAGGAAGTAAAGAATAGTTTCCTTTTAGTATCTATAGGAGTGTCACACACATTCTGTGTGTGTGTGTGTGTGTGTGTGTGTGTGGTTGTTTGGGATTTAAGGAAGGCAACAGAGAACTTGGTGAATATTGTCAGCAGTTATCACTTATTTCCTTTAGGTCAGTCATATGTGGAATATTTGGGTATTCAACATATATTTATTTAGAATTCACACATAGAACATTTTCCCTAGGGCAGTGGAGGATACCCAAGAAGTATAAGCTCTATCTGCTCCCTGGAAGCTTGTATTCAGGGAGGGACCCAGCTCACAGTAGCACCACTAGTAGGAATAGTGTAGCAGTACCAGGAGTTTATACAGAAAATAAGGTCTACAGGAATTTAGAGGAGGGAGACAGTAATTTTCACCATGAGTGTGGAGCAGAAAGACCAGACACAGGGCTGTGTTCTGACTAGAGTTTTGCAGGTTTGGGATTGTTAGAAAATGCCTGCAAGGATAAGTGTTAGTTGTCTTCTCCAACATGCCTTTTTCTGAACTAACCAGGGTTAATGTTCCATCTTTTCAGAAGTGCCTCTGGCCTCTCAAAGCAACATTCATCATGGGGAGAACAATTATTCTTTGTCTTTTATTAGCAATAGATTCTCCAGCTCAGAAAGAGAAAGCCAGCAGTGACTTTTCAATCACCCCTTCAACCCTCAGGTTCTTCTGAGAAATCCCCAAGTTTCTTGTAGGAAGAACATGCAATATATTTAGCAACAAGTTCCTCCTTGCCCTCAAGTATGCCAGAAACATAAACTTTGAAGGCTCATGGAAAATACAGAGAACTTGTGGGTTTTGTTCCTTGGCAACTGAAATCTGATGTTAAAATAGGAAATTTGCATTATTCTATAATTTAAAAAATGCAATACATGCTATTTTCTTTCCTAAGAGGGGAAATAATACTGTAGTTTTAGTATCCCATTGTTTCGAAAAGCCACACTTGTTAGACTGGCTTTCCTGCTGTTAAATCATTGTCATTCAAAGTGGTTGCTTCATGGGCTGGTGGTTCCCAGGTAGGGCAGCAAGTCTAGCTAGAATTTCCAGGAAAGCCAAGATAATGAGAAGAATTTGATACAGGGAACCCTTGTATGTGGTGGTGCTGGGAGAGAACACTGAAGAGACAGACTTCAGAGCAATGACATCATCCTGAGATTATAAGGGAGACATTGCATCTGCTTCACATCTGGGAAATGTGTCTCACTTCTGGTCAGATAGCTCAATGACAATGAGGTACTTTCATTTATTTGTCACCTCAGGCATTGTGCTCATGCTGTCCGGTGGCACTTTGAGTATAAACCAGTAACTAATAATTACAAATTGTGAAAAGTTACCAGGACAAAAAGTAGTAGGGTCTAGGGAGAAGGTGAGCTATTTCGAGGAGGTCAGGAAAGGTCTTCCTGAAAAGGTCTCATTTGACAGATGAGAAGGAGTGAGCCATATTCAGGGCAATGTTGTAAGCATTTCAGGCAGAAAACACAGCATGAGCAAATGAACTACAATTTTAGAGCTTCTTGTGTTTACAGATGAAATGATCTGACGCCCAGGATTTGCTTCAAAACAATTCACGGGAAACCTGCGAAAAGGGAGTGAACAAGATTGGCCATATAAGGATTACTGTTGAAGCTAGGTGATGGGTACACAAGGAGTGATTATGCAGTACTCTCTTCTTATATGTGTTTGTAGTTCTTTCATAATAAATGTTTTTTTAAAAGCCTTGGAACTTCTTTTGTTTGTAGGTCTAGTTCTTGCCTGATTTTGTTAGTAGTTTTATATATATAGCTCTCTTTCATCACTCGCCATTTAAAGAATACCAGAACTGTTGGTTTGAGGAGAATATTGTTTGAAACATCTGAGGGGAGTGCTTAGTCAAATCAGCAGCCCTCAGTGTAGACTAATCTCTGTTCCTGAAGGATTTTTATACACTTTTTATGAAGGGAGAAGAAAAGAATATGTAAGGAGCTTGACAAAGTTCAGCTTTTAAAATATCAACTGGTTTGAAGTATAATTTACATGTAATAAAGTTCACATATTTTAAATATACAGGTTGACGACACTACCCATCGAGATATAGAATACCTCCACCTCTCTAGAAAGTTCCCATGTGCCATGTGTGGTCAATTCCCTCCTCCCCTCACCTGAGGAAACCACTTGTCTAATTTCTATTATTACAGGTTAATTTTGCCTGTTCTGTAATTGCATATAATGGAATCATACGCTGTGTATTTCTTTGTGCTGTCTCCGTTCACCCAGAATGATGACTGTGTGATTAATCTCTGTGGTGGTATGGGTCAGTAAAGCATTTTCTTTTATTATCGAGTAGTACTGTATTGAATCAGTTATATAACAATACCAGAATCTATTCATGTATTGATGGACATTGGGTTTATTCCAGGTTTGGGGACTATTTTGAATAAAATGGCTATAATCATTGAACATTTGTGTACAAGTCTTTTGTGGGCACTTATGTTTTCATTTCTCTTGAGTGAAAACCTAGGAGTGGAATTGCTGGGTGCTATGATAAATATATTTTTAACTTTGTAAGAAATTTCCAAACTGCTTTTCAAAGTAATTGAATCATTTTCCACTCTCACCAGCAATGTGTGATATCACCAGGCATGAAGAGTATCACATTGTGGTTTTAATTTATAATTCCCAAATGACTAATGTTGAACACCTTTTCATATGTTCATTTGTTTTCTTATTGGGTTGAAAAATACTTTATATATTCTGGATATACTCCTTTATTAGCTATATATGTTGCAAATATTTTCTCCCAGTCTGCATTTTCAGTTTCTTGATGTTTTCTTTTGAAGAGCACAGAAGGATTTAATTTTGAAAAAGTCAAATTTAATCAATTTTATTTTATTTTTAGTGCTATTTCTGCCTTAGCTAAGAAATCTCTGTCTACCACAAGGTCATCATATGTGTTTGGGTCTATTTCTGAACTTTCTATTCTATTCTACCATCTGATTGCTATAGCTTTATAGTAAGTCTTAAAATCAAGTAGTATAAGTTCTTCAATTCTGTTTGTCTTTTTCAAAATTATTTTTCCCTTAGATCCTTTGTATTTCTATATAGATTTTAGAATCAGCTTGTCAGTTTCTTTAAAAAAAATAGCTGCTGGGCTTTTGGTTGGGTTTACATAAAATTTATAGATGAACTTGGAAAGAATAGAGAACAGTACTGAGTCTTCCTATCCATGAACATGGTATATATTTCCATTATTCAAATCTTTAAAAAATTTCCCTAGAAATATCATATCATCTTCTGTATAAAGATTTTGCACTTTTGTTAAATTCATTCTTAAGTATTTTGTCTTTTTATCCCATTATTTAGTGTCTGCAGCTAAATAATGTTTCTGAGTATGTTTATATGCTAGATCAGTAATAGATGCTGGGGAGGAAGTCCGTGCTATAGCCCCACCCTCAGGCAGATAATTCATGGTAATTCCCAGCAATGGGCAGGCAATGCTATAGGAATGCATACAATGTTATGCTCCAGGATATGGAGAAAGCTGAGAGCGTGAATGGGCTAGTCTGAATCTCACCTGAGCTTTGAATTAGTAAATGCAATTCAAGGAAGCAGGGAGGGTGTATCTCCTGACAGGGAGTGATGGGAGCAGGAAGATATGTTCTCTGCTAGAAGGGCCTCAGGGAGGCCATGTGGTTGGAGACACACCTGTTTAGTGGTTAAGCATGAGGTCTGGAGGGAGACTACCTACATTTCACTGATCACCAGTGATTATCTTTGAGGTTGTGGTCAAATTATTCACCCCCTGTGTACCTGTGCACATGCGCATACACACCGATGTGCACACAAACACACATCTTCCTAATGCGAAATGGGGCAATAATAGTATTCATCTCCCATTGTTATAGTGAGGAGTCAATGAGTCAATGCATGAAAGCACTTAGCATGCTGCCTGACACATAACAAACACTGATTAAAATGACAGCTGTTTCATTGCTAATGGTTTTAGATGACAGCTAAGGCAAAAGTTTGTTCAAATTCCCACATATCACCTTCCAAATTTATTTGTGTTTGTAACAGTATTAGTTTGCTAGGGCTGCCATAACAAAATACCACAGACTGGATGGCTTAAACAACAGAAATTTATTTTCTCATAGCTCTAGAGGCTAGAAGCTCAAGATCAAGGTGTTAGCGTGTTTGGTTTTTCCGAGGGTCCCTCTCCGTGGCTTGCAGATGGCTGTCTTCTCACTATGTCCTCATGTGGCCTTTTCTCTGTGCACACAAGTCCGGTGTCTATTCCTCTTCTCCTAAAGACACTAATACCATTGGACTGGGGCCCACCCATATAAACTCATTTAACCTTAATTGCCTCCTTAAGGCCCTATCTCAGAATACAGTCACATTCTGAAGTTTAGGGGCAAGGACACAATTTAGTGCATAACAGTAGACGTCTTGCTTTGTTTCCCCATTTCATCAGTATTGCTTTCCTCTTTTCTTTTCCAGTGGCTTTATATTTGGGGCTTTATGTCTGTCATTCCTTTTTCTGCTATTTATTTATTTAAATATTTTTCTTTAAAGAAAGAGATGGGTAATATAAATCTCCCCACCTGAGATACTACTGTAGAGATAGAGAGGCTTTTTTCCTCTTTAGTTAAATTGAGAAAAGACCCTTTGTTTTAAAATTTTTATAGAGTGCACATTAGGTAGCAGCAAGTGACATACGAGGAGTGTGTGGATGTGTGTCTGTGTGTGTGTGGGTTTGTGCCTTTGGCACTTAGCCTGAAAATTTGGAAATCCTAATTCATATTTGGGCAAACAATTTACAAAGTGCTTGGTCTTCAATTTAAAAAATGTATCAAAAATGGGAAAACCAACTATAGCAAAAAAGAATCATAAAAATATAAATGCTAAGGACAATTGCTTGTCTGTATTCAAAATGCAGATCATTGCTTTTAAATTGAACAGGAAAGGTAATGAATATTTAAACAGTCATGTCAAATAAATGGGCATAAATGTATAATTTACAGCTCCAACATGGAAAGACAATTTAGAGTTTTCTTAGCAGTAGGGGCTCTGCTGAACAGCCAAGTGTGCTTAGATTCTCGAGCCCTCTGCTCTCTCAGCTCCCCTCCAATCACGCTAAATTCCTGCCATTTCAGACACACTGTAGACATGGTGTTAACTTAAATGGTACCCAGGGAGAAAAATTGAACATACTGTGTATAGAGACAAGCCCACATTCTTCTTCTTTTTCTGAGCTGCCAAATCTTGCTGCTGGTATTTACCATAACGGAGAAATGTGATATTAATATTTAGCTCACTCTGCAGAAATATGCATTTAAATGGGGGAAATTTAAGTATGCAGCTTCCAGAGCACGATCTCTGTCTCCGTGACTTTCTTGCACACGCACACACACCACAAACAAAGAATGTTTTCCTGCTCACATGGCTAAGAACCCTCAATTAACCCAAAGAATAACACATGGCCAGCAGAAAGGAGGGATCCAGCAAAATGGCAATGTTTACAGCTACAGGGGATGCCCAGTGTGCATGAGAGCTCTGTGAGCCCTGCTGGAGATGGAAGTCCCACATGGACAGCTGCAGCATCAAAGAATCCCGGTGACCTAGATTCAGCTATAGATTGGAGGCTGCTTTGGCCTGCGTTGCCACCACCACGCCAGCAGGCTGCTTGCAGTTTCACGGGCTGCCTGGCAAACAGCGCTGACCCATTTCACCATGACAACCTGGGCTGCTCTACTAAAGGCTGTGTGCAGGGAAACGCTCACTCTTGGCATTTTAAAGATTTCAAAATTAAGTTTACTCAGAGTTCTTGAAAAATACATTTAGAAGAACCGACTAAAGCTGACATCCTCTGACAGCAGTGGAAGAGTTGGAGAGGAGATATGTGTGAAAGTTGCTGTTGGCTTTTTCCATGTCCTAAACTATCAGCAAAACTATCCACTTTACGTTTTACTCAGCCAATAGCATTGCAATAAATATGTTTCTAACCAAAGGGAATTGATACAGAGAGGATAAGTAGGTGAAAAGGCTGAGGGATTAACTTCCACTGCCATATATATCCTGGTCTATTAAAATAGAATATATAGACTCAAATAATTTAAAATCTCCCGATAAATAAATGAAAGTGTTTAAAGGGAGATTTATTACAACCTTGGTTCAACCTTGAACTGTATAGAATCAGGTTTCACTGGAGAACTATAATAGTATGCCCCTTGGGGGGAGAATGGCTCTGTGCGTTGGTGAAGGAATTCCATTTACTAAGTGCAATTTAGGAAAATCAGGGCCTGGTATGTGCACGTGATCACATTAAAATGCAGCCTCTGCTTTTTTGACAAAAACCATAGCACAGAATTAAAAGCATTTCTAGGTCTTTATATTGAACTCCATGCCCCATTCTCAGCACTGCTTTTCTTGTTGTTAAATTAGCTCAGGAGTTTAAATATTAGAAATTTCTGAGTAATTTTCTCTATTTCCTATCCAGGGGAAACAAATTCAAAACAGGTCACGTGACAGAATCTATTCTCAGTGACAGATCCCATCCTGGGGCCATGAAGTTCTCTTTTTGGGGATGATAAAATCAGACAGTCTTTACTTTTTTAAGAAAAGGAAGGAGATGAGCAGCCACAGCTTGACATCATGAGAATCAGTCCAATACAATTTATGGAAACACGGAAATAAAACTACAGCATATCTTTGTAAAATGCATGAGCCATTCATTCCCTTTGTCACAGAGATTTTAAGGACTCTCTTTTCCATTCTCTCTTACTCAGCATTTTCTTTCAGTGCCTGAAGAGGTTTCCTGTAAGGGCTCAGCCTCCTTTCTGACAGATATTTCCTGTCTCAAAGTCTTCCAGGAGCAACCTCTGTCCTGTGTGAAAGAATCGGCTTCCTGTTGAGGAAGCAGCTAACTCTGTTTGCAGCCATGTGCCTGCCACTCTTCACCCCAAGGGCAGCTGTCAGTGAAGGACTTACTAGGTTAACTAAGCATCTAGTACATTGCTGCGAACTAGATCAGGAATTAGAAAACAAGTAGTGCCTCTGGACTCAATCATTCAACTCTCCAGGATAATTAAAGATGAAATTAATTATCCAGTACACCATCAAGATAGCAATAGTTTTTCATGGCCCGAAATGGAGTTATAAGTAGGTAACCGTACACTCTAGCTTACCCTACCTTCCTGTCATCCTGGTATAATTATAAACGGTGGCCACTTTTGTGTCCTCATTTGAATGATAAATGACATGGTCTTCCTAACAATAATATCTTCAGTGCTTGAAACATCTACCTTCAGCACCTTTCTATAATTTAATTTGCTGCATATGCCCATGGTTTAATCAGCAAGAGGGTTATCTTGAAGAGCCTGAGGTCACTATCTCTTGACAGAAATTCCACCACTTTTACAGGTATAGTTCATTATAGATTTAATTGATCACAAGAATGTATCCAGGAGTGACCACAGCTAAAACTGGGAATTAGGAAAGTTTCAGATCAGTGTCTCAGTCCCTCCATAATAATCTTCTCTACCCTACTCTCCACAGTTACATGCTTTCCTCTAAATTTGTCTTCACCGACCCCCGTTGCTCTCACTAGTCCCTCCTGTTCCCTTTCCAAGGCCTTGAGCTCCCAGATTCTCCACTAGCACCAATATAATTTTAGAAGGTTATTTGAAATTTTAAAAGGAGCAAAGACTTCAAAGACAAAAGGAAAGCTTTTCTGTTGGAATTTCTGGCATTCACTCTTAAAATCACACCACTCAGGCAGCCTCTTCATTTACCCTTATACCTGTGTCATCAAAGTCAGTGAAGCCAACAGACACCAGCGATCAACAGGATTCCCCAGTGTAAATGATCTGAAACACAGGTAGAAAACACCCTGGTTTCAAATACTTTTTATTCCTTGAGTTGTGAAGCTGTGTTATATGTTTCTGAAAATGACAAGTATGAAAAGGCACAAATAGACATCCAGAGTGTGTCTATCATTTCATACTTGGAAGACAGGAAATATTTGAGACCTGTGTAATACTTGGCCTTTTGATATAAAAGAATAATGTATACAAGGCATATTTAACTAACTTAATTAAATTGGCATACAATTGGCAATCTACTTATATGATAGTTACTTTTTATTGTGTGAGGAATAAAGTCTTATAATATCAACAAATTCTGGTGCATGTTTCCCATAGACAAAATTTAAAAATATAAGAGGATATTTCATTAGATCATTCAAAATCCTTCTAATGGTTGTAATATTGTCTCCCTTCTACCCTTCCATCACAGATTTGTGAACTTTTATGGTTTGCCTTACCGGGTGTTTAAGGACTACTGTAAACATTATCTTTGCAAATGCTTTCAGATGTCCAGCTCTGAATTCTGCACAGCATTAATGGAATTCATTATCTAGACATGAACTGTTTTGTGGACTGAATCATCTTTGTATGGGTTCACTGTTGCTTTAACTATAAGGCATTTAATGATGCAAATAACCAGCCTATTTCTGAAATACTGGAGCATCATCCATCAGTGAAAAGATTCATTTGTCTTGACTTGCAAAAGCATGGTGTTAGGTTGAGGGTATTTAGTCCTAATGTAGATGAGATACATATGAACATTCAGTCCTAGGACAAAGTTATCATATTCCACTTGAAATTTTTCATAAGAAATGGTTTATAGCATGTTTTGTTTATATTGTATGTTAATTATCTTACCGACAAAATGAATTTCCATTCTTTTTAAAAAACATCATGGTCCTACCTCTGTATCACTCATTCCCATGGCTCTGTTTTTATTCTTATTGATTTTATTAATTCATTTGCTCTGTGAACAATCAACACCATCTCCCTTCTGCAACAAGGCATTGTGCTAGGTACTGTGCCATGAAAGATATGAGCTCTAACTTCCAATGGGTTATAGTCTGGTGGGAGGGCTAAGACTCACATATCATACTCCAGGCAGTGTTGACATGATATATCCGATACAGACCAGGTGCTCCAGAAATCTGAAATAAAAGGGGCTCTGACTGTAGGGGGAATAATGTTTAAAACTGAAGGATGGACTTCCTTTAGATAAAGATTGGAGGACAATGCTGAGCTAAGTAGCTACAGTAGAGTAACAACATGGAGACTAGAAGGGTACTCTCTGATCAGAAACTAGTCCAAAATAAGTTGCATTTAGAGTTCAACCTTGAGGAAGAATATGGCTTGAGACTGGAAAAATAGTTGGAAGCCAGATTTTAAGGCTAAATGATTTGGTCTTAATTCCATAGGCAGTGAAGAGATTTTAAGTAGGAGCTTGGCAAAATTTTAAGTAGGTGCTTTAAGAAAATGATTAAGGGCAATCTGAGGAATGAATCACAGGAAGGAGGAAGGTCAGTTGGGAAGTTACTGCAGCACTCAAGGTATGGTGTAATAGGAGTTGGAATGGGGGTGATAGCGGTATGAATAAAAGGGAGAGAAGATACATAATGTGGGAGTGTTATTTCCCCAGATAATTGAGTTTGGGTTGGTTAGTGAAGCAATAAAATTAGTTATGCTTCTGCCAAGCCTTTAAAAAATGTAGCAACTTATTTTACAGAAATTATGCTTGTTATTTACTTATGGATGTTATGAAATGGACTCAGTCAGTAATTTAAAAGGCATATATCAAGTGATAGATGATGATTATCATCACCTTACATCCAATATGCTTCCTTTTCCATCCCTTCACTCCCCACCTTTGGCAAGTGAGGGGGACCTTGTGGACATTACCCATCCAACCCTCATCTACCCTTTGAAAACCGCTGAAGCATTCCTGTTTTGAAGATGGGAAACTGCAGTACAGAAGGCTTAAGTGTACAAGGTGACACAAAAGCAATTCCCATTACACCAATTTTCCTTAGCAAGAGACAGGTCAGGATAGCTTTCGATGACAGTTCCTTAACAGTGAAATAATTTGACTAAGATAAACTTTTGATGAAACAGGCAAATGGGGGGTAATTAAGGCTGAACATATGTGGAAGACTGGGGTTGGTCAACTAACAAGGAGCTCTTTAATTGCTGAAGCTGGCATGGATAATTTAGGAAATTTTAGACAATGACAATGGATTTGTGGACCCTGAGAAAGAAGATACCTACTAAGAAGGGCTCTCAGTGGCTTCACTGGGCTCAAATTTAAAAAACAGAGCCTAACAGCCATTTCTACACTGGGCCTCTCACACAAACGGCCCTTCAGGGAGAATCCTGCAGTAAGCTTCCCGCCTCCTGCACTGAACTGCCTGCCTGCACTGTGTCTGCCAGCTGAGGCAGCCCTTATAAAGGAGTTCCTGGAATAGTATTTCAACCAATAGGACTGAGGCTTTCCCCATCCAATCAGAGCTGCACACCTATATTCCCATCAGCATTTTCACAAACCTATCAGAGCAGCTCCATTTTGACCACCCAGGACAGTGCTTTTTGGACCAATCAAACTGTGAGGATTTGGAGTCCTCATTTGCATAAGGACAAACCAATCAGGGACCAGAAACAGGAACTTCTGTCTATATAAGTCAACTCCTCTCTGGCTTGAAGAGCACACTTTTCCTTTCCAATGAAGACTGAAGGTTGTGTTTCCCCAGCTAGAAATGAAACACCAAAGACATCTCCACGAACCAAAGTGGAGACAAGCAGGCAGAGTGGAGCTAACTGGAGTGAAGCAGAGCATAGCTGTCTAGCCGGAGAGGGACTTGGCCCCAGGGCCGCTTCACTCCAGGGCCTCACAGCCCTGCTGTTTCATTTCCATGCTACTGTGTAATTGAACTGTAACATTCCTGAGCTGTTCCACAGTTGTGCTTGTTCTCACAGCCGTGCTGTATCACAATTGAGCTGTTTGCACTGAATAAAGTTTCCTTCTTCACCACACCTCAAATTGGGGATTCCTGTTGGTGCTGAATGGGTGCCAACAACCATTAGATGACAGATTGTTGTCTCAAATTATTTGGAATAATTTTGGTCTTCCTGTAATAAAAGGCTTGCTAGTACTTTTAATACTTTGCTTTGTGTTGTATATGTCACAATTTACTTGCTGCCTGCATGGAATTATCTATTTAAGAATAATCCCTGACCCATCACTGGGAAGAGAAAATCAAGAAATCAAATAGAGCACAAAGTTCAGCTGATACAGGTTTTAACATCACTGAATGTACAGATAACACTAGTAGGCAATGGTTTAACTGAAACGAATACTAAGTGTGTACATTGATTATACATCGAGTATTTGTGTATCTATTTGGGTATAGAGACCTTCTGACTTTGCGTGTATTTATGATGAGGAAGGAAGAGGGAGAGGAAAAAAAAGGGAGATTTGCCTAAAAGCAGAATTTTCTGAGTATTTATGCTTAAACCATTTTTCTCTTAAATTACTCAAAGACCTAGCCTTCAAGAGTTTGAAATGGAAATCATCCTTTTAGGAATCTAGTTTATAGCTCATATTTTGTTTGTAAGGAATTGCCCAATAAGGCTGCACTCTAATGTGCTATCATCTAGTCTTCTATAACAAACAATAGAATTACTAGACTTTGAAAGCTGACATGGGGGAAGTAGGAAAAAAGGGAAATGTTTATACCTCCTCATTTGGACATGGCTCCTTCAGAAATCCAATACTAAATATCTCCCTGCATCTGGAGGAGGGAAGAAAGAGACTATACAGGCATTCTGTACATAATGTTGAAATAAAACCCTCCATTGTCTACCAAGACAATGGAACTAGTCTATAATAATGTAGTACAAGTAGAGCATAAACTACACAAAACAGCAATGCAATCTTTGTTCCAGTGTAATCTTCCATATCAACTACTGACAGTCCCCAGAGGTAAGAGAAAAGGCCTTTCTCCTGTTTCCCATAACACGCCGCCACTCCTCTCTCTCCTCTCACTATGTGGGGGGTAGTGTAACACAGTTCACCTTTGGGGCGGCTACTCATGTTTGACAGCATAAGAACAGTCCTAGATCTTGGCCTAAGCCTCAAACTAAGCCCAAACTGTTTATGTGGATAAACGAAATGAATTAACTTGATTATCTGCAGGAAGTGTTTATTTTGGTGGGGAGAGAAGTAGAAATAGAAGTAAGATGTGGGATGCTCACAATCAAAGCACTACTTGAGAAGATATTTTAACTTCTCTCTAGAAGGATAGCATCTTTTTATGTGTTTTCAGTGAAGACACATGCATTACTGAAACCAAGTAAACTATCCGAGAACATCAAGGTGAAGGCAGAAGCACTCACTGAGCGCACCGAAGCTGACACAGCTGAGGGTTTGCTAACGCGTTCATCACAACCCAACACTTTTCGAGGTGCTGGGTGGCTACTGCAGTGATGACCGAGACTGCATAGAGCTTATGTTCACAGTGGGCATTCTGCCCAAATACACAGACGAGCATTGGATAAATATCTCAACTCCTGGTATTTTTCTTGAGCCCAGCCAAATTTGAACCTCTAAAAATTGCTTGAGTTTGTCCATAATTAGTCTTGCTGAAACCTGTGACTTCAGGTTATATGCAAAAGTCAAAAATAATTACTTCACAAAACATGTCATGCCTTTTGCAACCATAAAATTAACCTTTCATTGAAGAGAAAATTCAATCTGTTAAAAAAATATTTTATGAATGAGAGAAAATAGTCTAAAGACAAAGACTATTAAGAATGGCAAAAACAATCAAAACAGGGCAATTGCACATTTTAAAAACAATTAAAGGGTTTGGAAAGGAAAACGTTTATGCTATTATCTTTGATTTGCTGGAGAACAGATGAAAAAGGCTCACGAAGTTCATAGCCCCTTGACACCCTGCCCTCCTCATAATAGAAAAGGCTGGTTCCAAATCTTTCTGGTGCACCTTTGATTTTGGTACATGCCTCAGTGTCTGTAACATAGAGATGTTCAATAATATTTATAAAATACCTATAATTGGTGTAGGGGATATACCAGTGAACAAAACAAAGACCCTGATCTCACAAATCTTATAATCTACAGTGGAGATATACAATAGATAATATTAATATCGGAGGGAAACATGTTAAAAAGGAAAAAAAAAAGGGTACTGGAGAAATTTATGGAACTATAAAATTGCTGAGTAGCTTTCTTATATAGAGATATCAGGGAAGGCCTCAGCAAAAACTTGAATGATTTGAGGGAATATGCTAGGTAGATATCTGGGGATAATGGCTCTAGACAGAATGCACAGCAAGTACAAAGGCCCTGTGGCAGGCATGTGTCTAGTGATTTTACAACTATGAGGCCAATGTGCCTAAAACAGAGTAAGCCAGGGCAGAGTAAGAGGAGATGAGATCAGAGAAATAAAGAAGAGGTTGAACAGAGAGATCATGGGTGGGCCTTCTTTAAGAAGTTTGAATTTTATTCTGAATGAGATGGGTAATTTTTTCATAGTGGGAAATGAACTGCAAGGACACCCATATTTTGAAAGTGATCTTGAACAAAGAAAAAATAGGTTTACACCAAGAAAGGTTAGAGTAGATGTGTAAAAAAATGTTTGGATTTTAAGGCATTTAATCATTGGACAAGGTTATCAAAGAACAATAAGTGTCATTCCCTAGAGATGCTTAGGAAAAACCATGTTTACCTGACATAAACTACCACTTAGAGAAAAAAGATCAATGTGCTTTCCCCCCAGCCATTTCAATTAATCCATAGGCAGTCTGATTAATCATGTAATCAAACTGATTTAGTAATTAAGACACCAGGAAAACTGAAATAGAATCAGATCTCGGTCTATTGTTTTTCATCAGTAGGTACTTCCCAGGGGAAATACTCAGTTGTTTCTAGGACAGTAGTTTTGCTATATTTGTCTCATGAACAGCTTCAGTAGAGTTTCAGTTATTTATTCTAGAAAAAAAATTTTTTTTAGATAATAGCACAGGGGCTGACTAGGACGTAAGGCAACTTGGGACAATGACTGATTTAATATTCTTTCAAACTGATATTTAAAAAATACTAGCCCAATACTCATCTTAGTGGGAATGCAGAGAAATAAATTGTATTTTATTAAATATTATGTACAAACCAGGTTTTTATCAATATCTTTAAGCACCAAATAAGAACATTCTGCTGAAAAATTTGGCAAAGATTTTCTGATTCTTCTGTTTTTTTATTTTTGTTATGTTGTTGCTTTTTGTGGTTGTTGTTTTTTACTGCTTTCTTCTGTTCTTTTTCAAAGTGTTAATTTGTTGATATCATAGTAAAGTGTTTAAAATGTAGATAATAAAAGTAAAGCATTTCTATAATGAGGACTGTGCTGAACACTTTTCATTGTCAGAATTCAACATTCTGGGAGCATGACTTTCAGTTGATGGCCATCATGCCATTTTTCAAAGATATTCAACTGTAAGTAGTTTGTCCTAGAATCAGTGTTTTCTTTCTCTCTCTCTCTAGGGCACTGGGAATGGAATGAATGCACATTGATTCCTGCGATAATAGATTAGTGACAATTAATTGCCTAGTTGACTGATACCACCCTTAATGTGGCCGTGTGGGCACATGAACATGTTGTAAACAATCATGCTACAAAGGACTTGCCCAAAGGCCCTGAAAGGAGTGCCAGGCCAGCTGAGACTTCGGGCTGGGCGGCCAGGGTGAAGACGTGTGGGAGTTGTGCCTCAGACTCCCAAGTCTACGCTTGTCCCAGGCATCACTGAGACTACCTGTAGTTGTCTTCCCGTTCCTGTGATTCATTGCTTGAGAGGCTTATCTTATCCTTTGCAGAGTGCAGTGTCCACAGAAGTGAGGGATTAATACTTGTTTGTTGGTTTGGTTTCTGTTTGTTTTAAATATTGATGATGGATGTTGTAGATGCTTTTAGAAACTAGATTAAGGAGTTAGATGATATTAGCTTATGCCAACCAAGGCTTTAGAAAAACAACAAGTCTGCAGTGTCTGGAATGGTCACCCTTTTCCCTGGACCCAGGCTGAAGAGCCACAAGGTCCTGCTCACTCTTCTCTTCCCCTCCCACCTCAGGCTCATCTGCCAGCACGCTCTGTAAACTTAAGTCTGTTGAGGGTAGGGCCATTAGCATGCATTTCTGTTAATAACACACCAAAATTCTACATTTGCAAAGTGTGAGGTCAGTCCTAGAAAGGGACAGTAAACGTGCCTCTAGCCCACCTCCGGAAATCGCTGAGAGATCCCTAAGCTAAATGAGACAAAGAACAGATGAAAATTCGTCATTGCTATGAAAGAGATCTGGGATGCTTGTGTATTTTAAGGGATCCATTGCCAGTTCTAGGCAGTCTATTCTATCTGTCTAGCTGCTCCACATACATGCTTCCCTACCTCCCTTTCTATGGACCTGCCATTGCACACTCAGTACACACATTCAGCATTGAATGCAATTTGTATTACTCATGCATCTTATCCTAGGTGTCTGAGAAGTTCTGAATGTGATCAGGCATGTTGTCAGTAACTGTAGCAAGTAAGACTTAAAAAAAAAACCACCAGTGCAAGGGTCAGTGATAATTGGGCCTACAGAGAATAACAGGTATTCTGTGGCAGCAGAGAGAATATTCGATTTGCAGAAAAGAATTTGGAAAGGGGATGGAGAGAGGACAGTGCGCATCTCCAGCTGAGACACACTGCAGAGAGGAGAGTCCACACAGTGATTGAAAGTAGAGGTGCTGGGGTCACACTTGGGACTTGGGTGTGGAAAGTGCCCCTTTCCTAGTCTGCCTTCAGGGCAGCCTTGAGCTGGTGAGTGCGGTCGTCTCAGAGCACCCTCTGCCACCGTCTAGCTGTTCAGCCTCAAAGGGAAGTAAGGGAGCTCCCTAGGACTGCCTTTAATGTCTTTTCAAGGTCATGGCCTTCCACTGCTTTTGCCCATCACAACTTCAGGAAGAGCCATATCTTCTATGCTTTCCCCAGAAACTATTTCCCCAACTCAGTTTCTTACCACATTGTGCGGCAGACATGGAGGGTGGGATGGGATGGCAGGAAGGAGAGAGAGAGGAGCCCCTGAGACTGGTTTCTGAAATCGTTTTCCTTGACAGCTTTACCCTGGCAATAATATTCACAGTGGGAGCATCTAAGCTACTGCTTTGGAGAGTAGAAGGCTGCATTGTAGCTCCAAGCAGGATCCCCCTAGATGCTCCTGTGGAGCTCCCAAGCTTTGTAACGAGGCAGGTGGGACTGGCATCTCTGAAAAGCACATTTCCTGTTAATATAAGCTTCCTTACCCTGAGTGCCTATCAGGAGTTATTTAACTTATTCTGCCTGATATTTTTATGAAGTAGATATTATTGTCTTCATTTTGCATGTTAGGAAACTGGGATGTAGAGGCTTGAAGAACTCATCCAAGGTCACACAGCTAGGAAGTGAAAGAACCAGCATTCAAACCAAGAGTTCTTTGTGTTCACAGTTCATGTCCTTTCCACTACATGAACTGCCTCCTTCTTCAGACGTCTCTGGGGGAAATGGTAGAATAATTCAATAATCCAGTGATTCCAAGCTTCGAGGCAAGAAAGTAGTATTTCCACAGTGTGCAATGTGGATGTTATGGCCAAAGGGTATTGATAAATTCCTTCCCTGCCCCCTCCCTGCCCAAAAGAAGTTCTAAGCTTGTCCATCCCGCCCCAGCTCCTCCAGTGGCATTGGGAGGAAGTGATGTTGGTGACCTTCCTGTAGTGATACGTACACAGTAAATGCCGAACCTGAGGGAGCCTGGCTGAAGAGTACCTCCTCTGCCACTGAGCTCCTTACTGGTTACATAATTGCGAAACACAGACGCGTCCCCACATCTCACAGCGCCAGGGGGAGAGGACCCCACCTGAATCTGGAATCCCACCTTCCTGAGGGAGGCGCCTGGGGAGCCAGTCAGGCCAGCACATTGTCAGTGCCACAGCCAGGACTGCACAGTGGGGAGAACAGCCATCCTTCCCTAAGCAGATGAAACCTGAGCCTCCTATTTCAGGACACTAATCACCAAGTAAACAGGCCCTTTTATGCCAACATTTGTGTGAGGGTGACTTCCCACACCAGCCTCCTTCCTGCCTTCCTGTTCTCACTGAAACACCAGCAACATCTAGGGGCCACCTTAACCCTGGAGGGGCCCCGGCTGCGCTCCAGCCTGTGCCGTGTTCCGCAGAGGCTTAGGCTCAGGGGGTTTTATTTCCTCTCAGGGCCAACCCACCCCCTCGATGTGCAGTATCCACGAGCCGCCTTGGCAGCTGCGAAGGCCCTTTCAGTGGTCTCCATAGCATCTGCCTGGACTCCAGGGTTTCCCTGTGGGTGCCCAGTTAATTCACTGGGAGAACTGACTTCCTGAGAATACTCTTGGTTTGCTCTGTGTTTCTTCCTTGCCTGAGATGAGCCAGTTCATGAAACAGTTCACATACAACGACGCCAGATTTATAAAGTGTGAGTTGAATTCTGCCCTTGGCCTTTTCTGCTCAACTCCCACCACTTCCCTACTGTAGCTTCTTTTAAAGCATAGCCACATTTCCCTTCTAAAGCTCTAGTAAGTCCTGCCAGGTTGACAAATGGGGGGAATGATGATTTCTTATGCATTTTCATATAAAGGCTATAAACATCCCTGTTCTCCGAGATCCCCCTTACAGTGTTCCTATGGGACCAGAGTAGTTATGCTCCAGGTTTTATAAGAGGAAAAGCAAAGACCACTCCTTTTCTTTCCCAGTGCCAACAACCCCAAACAAGACAAAAAAAACCACACACACAAAATAAAGTGACTTGAAAATGAAGTCACAGGCACAGAGGCTTCGCTCTTTCAGCTCAACACTCTGATTTTCTTGACTACACTTCCCTCAGACCCTCCCTCAAATCTCACAGGCACAGACTCATTACCCCACCAGGATCTGGCTGGGGAGGCTGAAGGGACAATGAGAACAGAGAAGAATCTGGTTAGATTGCCAGACTTAACAGCCGCTTATGTGCAATAAAACCAGACAGAATTTTTTGATGGGCTACATTCTCATTGCATTTAAACAGCCTTGGAAAGCTTCCATGGCTTCTGATGTCAAATAAGAAAACATCCTGGAGGTAAACAGAGCAGAGACGTGTCCTTTGGGCTTACCTCTAACATTTGTGGGGCCCAAGTGTGCCAATGAAGTCCCATATGCCATATGCTTAAATACTTAAAAGTTATATTAAAACTTGAAAATTCTTAAATAAAACATAAAATATGTTCTACCTTCCATGACAAACATAATTTCATTAATAATTTAGAGGTTGGGTTCAAATTTAAAGTCCTCTGACTCCTTGGAGTTACATCCGGACCATGATGACCAGGGAGAGTTGGCCCCTCACAGCTGAGCCCACTGTCATTGGTCCTAGGTCCACCTCATCTTCACACCCTGGCTTCATCTTGCAATGTAAGTGGCCTGTCAAACTCATGTAGGACACTCTATCCCACCTGTCCAAGTTCCATTGACACTTCCATCAACAGCTCCACCCTGCCACTGGGCCACTCCTTAACCTAGAGGTGTGCCCAGTTTGCGCTCTGGTGGATAGACATAGCAATGAGCACTCACACAGATTGGCTGATTTAAAATTATGGCTGATTGAAAACTTTTAGTTCCAGGGTCCTGAGAACTCAAAGCATGGTTGAGGGTGTGCGTGTGTGGAGATATCACATTGTCCCTGTGGACTCCTCTTCACTTGAAGAGAGGCACTGTTGAAAGCAAACCAGCCTGGGCCTTATAAGATGAAGGCCACAGAGCAGTGGGCCCTTTTGCTTGGGTTTATGGATAGTACATATAAAGTATGTCCTTTATAAGAGAATGTTTCACTTAGGAAGTGGACACTTGCTACTGTGTCTGCAGACAGAGGTACAACAGGGCAAGGTACTCCTTGCTTCATATGCTAAGTGAGAACAGATGTCTAGCTGTCATGGTTCTCAATTCAATAGTGACATCACTTGGGAAAGATTCCTCATGACTTCACTCTTAGGGATTCTGATTTAATTGGTTTAGGGTGAGGTCCAGGCACAAGTATTTTTAAAAAGCTCCCCAGGTGATTCTAAGTGCAGCCGAGACTGAGAACCAGTGAGTCCGTCCTAATGATTTTGCTTCTCAGACCCCAGGGCATTAGCCTTGTGCCTACACCCAAAACCCCAGAGCCACTGTGGCCCAGGAGATATTCATCTCCAGAATAGTGAGGACCCTGTGCTGTAGCAAACAACAGCTCTGTGCCTGGAGCAGTGATTAAGCTTGGTTTACATAGGTTCTGCCAGTGGTAGGCAGAACTCTCAACTGGCATCTCTATTGTGCTCCATGGGGGTTGAAAGTCAAAATATATAAAATTAAATAACTACTACAGCAATCAGTCAAAACAGACTCCAAGTGTAGAATACTAGTTGGCCTTATCATTGCCTACAGGGTAACCTAGTTACTCCTCCCTGAAATCCCTTAGGGCTGACATTACTGTGTACTTGTACCATGCAAGTATATGATACTTCAAAATCACAAGAATACAAGACAGAACCAGATTTTTCATGGCTATCTAGTCACGTTTCTGGGAAAGTTTGTATTTAAGTCATCCCAGAGACAAAACTCCCTCACTTGGAATATAATTTCTTTCTCTGCTCAGCAGGGGGACCTTCTATTCAAAGCCCACCCAGGTCAAGGCCTATCTTTGTGGCAAAGTTATTCAAACCAAGTTCCCCAGATTCAGGTTCTGGGGAATGGAATTTAGGATAATTTGGGGATTTACCTTTCTGATAAAGAATACAAAATTAGCTACAAAAGTGAATATTTATTCAGAATGAGAAAATAATAAACTACTGGAGCCTTTGAGATTCTGGTCTCTTTCCTTTCAGATCCCTTTAGGCAATTTTCCAAACCTGCTTGCATAGAATGCTTCCTGCTGGCAGTCCGTTTTCCCCAGGACACCTTGACAACTGCAAAGCCCAGGGGATCCCGAACTCTCTGGGCCTGGTACATCTGCCTCTGCTCTTCTGCAGATATGTATGGGTACTATTTATTTGCTTTATTTATGTACTTCATCATTCTGAAAGGATTTGAAGTAGAGAATCTTGCTTTTTACACTCTGACAATGTAGCACTTTGCTTTCCTATACACTGTTCCTTTTCCTCACCTTCACTGTTTCTCACCTCCCAACTGCAATTGTGACCTGGCAAAAGCCTACTTATTCCATAGTACTTTTCTGGATCCTTCTAGACCAATGATTCTCAACTGGGAACAATTTCCACACCCCCCTCCCGGTGATTTGTTAATATCTGGAGACTCTTTTGGGGTGAGAGTGGGAGTGGGATGGGACACAGGGGGTGGTGTTACAAGCATCTAGTGGGCACAGAGAAAGAATACTGTTAACTACCCTATGATGCACAGGAAAACCTCTCACAACTATCAAAGAGTTACTTGAACCCAAATATTATTGGGGCTGAAGTTGAGAAACACTATTCTTGTTGCAGTTGAGTTCCCTTCTTCTGTGCTTCCAGAAACCTATGCAAAATCCTGCATTTCCATTCAATACATTCATTATCATCTGCACATGTGCTTTTTTCCCCTCTGGATGATGGTGAGTCCTGCTAAGGACACTTTTGTGTTTTAGTCACCTTTATATCCCTGGAACCTGTCATTGCTTGGCACACAGTAAATGATTCTGGAAAGGATAGGCTGCTTCTACTTGTATCTGAATTGTACAGTTTAGCAAGTTTACCATATAGTGTCGTGTTTAAAAATATTTCCCATGTGTAAACCTTGTCTCTTCAGTAAGATAGTAAGCTTCTTGGGGTAGGAGGGTGGGGAGAGATCATGTCTTAATACTTTTCCTATATTTCCTCACGTTCTTTTGCTGTGCTAAGCTGCCCAATAATTATTTCTGGATTGGCTATCTACCAATTCTTGCAAATCTCTGTAGAGGCTACAGTGATGGATTGATCAGAATAGGATAGGTAAAATAAGGAAAGATTCCTCATGGAAATGTATTCAAAACAGACTTTTGAAGAAGGAAAGAGAAGTATTTGATTCCAAAGGAAGGATTCCATATGGGGGATACAAAATTAGAGATAAGTGTTTAATGATGCTTTTTAAATTATTAAGAGAAATGTGAATTTATAACGAATCTCTTTAGTGAACTGTAATCCACTGAGTATAGGAATGTCTTTAGGTTGGTTGAAAGAGCTATTTTTGGTAAGACTTTCAAAACCAATATAGTAATTTTAAAAGTAATTAGAATATAGTGATGGCTGTTTATCATTGGGAATTCTTCCAAATGTTTCAATATATACAGCAAAAACACAAAACACACACACACACACAAAACGAATGGACAAGTGACTGAGGTGAATCAAAATTGCAGAAACTCCTTAAGGCTTTGACAATTCTCCAAATAATGATGCTACAAAGAAAAGTGGCTCTTCCTGTCTGCACAGGCCTTTTTATGTGCAGCAGAATGGCTTACGTATGGGCTCACACATGAGATGTTTTAGATTTTCACGTCCATGGTTTCTATTTGTTTCTGTTTGTGTGATGACTGGGAGGGTGATGAGCTGCTATAAAGTGGAAAATGAGCTCCCCTTACATAGCATCTTTCTCCCAGATGCCTAATAGGTGAAAACCACAATAACATGGAAGCTGCAAAGAAATCCTGATAGTTTTAAAAATCACATGAGCTCTTAAACATCTGTTTCAAGTCCTGTGGCATGGTAACAAGCAGGCAGGAGACAAGCATGGCGTTTTACAGATTCCTTCTGCCAATCCTAGTTAAGCCAAATCCTGCATCTCCTCTGCTGCTTCGCGGGGGTTGTAGGATATCGCAGCCCAGCAATGTCAGAGGCTGTAGGGGAGGAAGCATCCAAAGCTCAAGGCTTCCTTTACTTAGACACAAGCTAACTCACTGCCTTATTACTTTCTTACTGATTGTTCTGGTGGGCAAGAACCAATTTTATTTCTCAGTTTACCCTCCAGGCTGTGTGTTGAGTAATTATTGTATGTTACTTCTATCATTTGATAGCCTAGATGCCTCTAATTCTTTCTCTCCCAGTGCACATAGCACAGTGTGAATCATGTGGTAGGAACTAAGTAAATATGTCTTGGTTGATGTTTGTTTTTTTTAAAGTGCTTTATTCAATAAAATTGGGCCTCCACTATGTCTTCCTTCACTAGTCCATTCTAACTTGTATAGGACTTCACATTGCATAGTCCTAGGTAAATTTTTACTGGAGGACATTTTAATATTATTTACTTACATGGTAATGAGTACACCTCTACTACCTTCATTAGTTTAGATAATTAAAGAAGCTGGTTATTAGAAAGCCTAATTTAAATTGAGTTATACAGGGTGGGGCAAAAGTAGGTTTACAGTTGTGAGTATGCAAAACAGAGTTTATTAATTATTGTATTATTTTCCATATGAACAACTGTAAAGGTACTTTTACCCCACCCTGTATTTCATTTCAACCAGGGAGAAGTAAAGGCCTGTATGGATTTTAGTGAGCTATTGATTTTATCCATTCCAGGGAAGCTTTCTCACCTCTCCTATTGTATAACTGTTATTGCACCCCTAGCACGGGAGCAGGCAGGAACAAGACTGGACAAATAAGACCCTGACTATAGAGATACAGTTAAAATGTGGGCATATGAACCAAGTAGAGACTGTCAGAATCTTTCCCTGGCTTTGTTACATTGGAACCAAGGGAAATGAGTGAGCTCCTCTGTTGGGGTTACTGAAAAGAGTGAATGTGGCTGTGGAACTTCCTTCAGCCATGTTCTTCAACTGCTCATAGGGAGTCTTCATATAATAGAGCACAAGGCAGCCCTTTCAAGGAAAGTAAGCCCAAGGGATGAAGGGAGGGAGAAGAAGGAGAGAAAGGGTCAGACAAATATTGGATGTTTATTGACCCCCAGATTTAGTCATGCTTAAAGTCATGCTTAAAGTGTCTCTCTTGGATTTTCTAGTAACAAGAGTCTATAGCAATCTTCCCCCTTTTTTCCCCTTACTTACTTGTTTGAATTGATTGTTTGCCACTGACACCAAAGGAATCCTGTTTAAAATTATCTGTGGAATAAATATCCAGATGGGTTATCCAAACCAACTTGGTCACTTTTGGACAGAGCATATTTTACCAGAATTTCTTTCCCTAAAAGAACTTTCCCAATTGAGTAAAAAAGTTCTCAAATTGAATAGGTGGTCAACTTTTGTTCCCAGGATTATTATGAATATTAAATATACCAATCATATAACGTTCTTACCATTTAGCACCTGGCTCTAATTGTTTAACTATCATTATCATCTTCTTCATTCTAGGTGTTCACTGAAAGTTACTGAACCGAGAAATTTCCTGGAAGCCTGTGGTAAGCCTATATGCTATGCCAGAATATTTTGCAGGTGGTATTTGGGGTTGAGTCTATATGACTGTAGTATAGGGAACATAATGTGCTTCAAGGACTTTTTATTGTTTTTGTTATAAGAAGGCTCCTCTCTATCTGCTAGTGTTCTCAGAGTCTTTCCAAGTCAGTTACATAAGTGTATCTGGGGGGAGCTGGCAAGAATTTATTTTAACACAGGAAAACAATATATCACTTTGACTACATACACAAAGGGAGACAAGAGGTAACTTACTGATATGGCTTCAGACAACTCCCAAAAGCGAACACAATCCTACCCTTTTTTGTGAGCTGTGGTCCAGATAACCAATAAGATCAGTGTAAAAAATAAAATAAAATTTTATGTCAAGTCTGGACTAAAGCAAAAATTTTAAAGAAATTTTAAAGAAAACATGAGAATTGGTCATTCACATTAATCCTAAATTAAGCAAAAGCTGTTGGCATAGCACTTTGAGAAGCATGCATGTCTGTCCTCTGGCTCAGGAGGTAATTAAACTAAATTCTGGTGAATAAATTAGTTGTAACAGAATAGGAGACTACGTTGCCATAATCTGGAGAAAGCGTCAGTAAAAAAGGCAGAAATTGAAAAAATTCTAAATCTAAAAATCAATATTGTTTTTGCCCCAGAGAATGCAAGTTAAAAACATCTTTGTTTTTCATCCACAATTTTACTCCTGTTCTCACACCCCACCCTCCTTTACATGAATATTAAGGACTAAGGCTTTAGCAACAGGCTTTGGCTGTGGGGGAGGTAGGGGTAAAGGGAAAAGTGTTGTGTATGGCTTTTCATATGTTAATAAGTCGATACCATGACAACCATTGAAAAAGAAGGGCTAGAAACAAAAGCTGCAGCCAGAGAGGACCAGGGCTCTTTCACGGGGGCTGTAAGAATAACAGCCCCGTTCCCCCCTCTGAAAGGTATCAGATGGCTGTTTGTCAAAGGGCTTTGTTTTAATAGTGCAGTCAGTATGGATACAGAGTTTTATGAGTCCAAATTTCAACCTCTGTGATGCTTCCCCTTTAAAAGCTTGGGAGTAAGAACCCGAAACCAAGAGGCTGTGTCATTGCTTCCAGTACTATCAGTTCCTATGATCCTGCACTTCAGTTTAAGCAAAAAGGTCAAGGGCCTTTATCTTTGAGTTTAAGAAGGCAGTTAAGGCTGGTCTATTTGGGGGACGGCGGTGGAGAAGTCTTGCTCTTCGCTCCAGGCAGCCTTTGAACATGGGGCAGAATGTTATCCTCAGTGACATGTTGAAACTGTACAGGGAACACACAGGAGCAGGCCCTAGGACCCTGATGGCATTCCTGGGCTTTCTTGACCAATGAAAAGAAATCTCCGCTGGCTGTTTATCCTTCCAGAGACATGAAGTGACATTCTCATGCCAGATTTCCTAATGTCCAGTTTAGCTAAGTTTTTACTTTAATTTCAGTTGTCCCACATCTCAATTAGCTGGCGTATCAAGCCAGCACAATGCATTCCTTCTAGCTGGTTCTGAAACGCAGTAAAGTATTGCATTCAGTAATAATGCTGACTTTACTAATTTTTCTTTCTAGTCTTGTTTTTCTTCTCATATTTATTGCCCAGTCTTTGATTGAATTATATTAAATTCCTCTTATTTGTCCCCTTTAAGTAGTTGCCAAAAACTTTGCCACGAGTAGCTTGTGATACAGTGTATTCTCTGTTTGGGTGGACACAAGAGCTTTCATCACAATGGAATGCTTATGGAATTACATATTTCAAAGGACACTAACACAAAAATACAACTTCATTCAGAGTTAGGTCACAATGATGAATAGTAATGCCAAAATGATTACTAAAAGAATTTGTAATTTGCTTTTAAACTATTGGCTTTGGTCTTCACTGTCATTCATGTTTTTTTCCCATAAACTTCATGAACTTATATGAATCTCACTTTCATGTTATTAGTGACTATAGTAGTGTTGTTTGATGAAAAGAAAAGAGATATTGTAGCTGTGGTGAATCAGAATTTGAAATCTGACAATAATGTTACCAAGAGTATATAAAAAATATTCTAGTTTCCTTAAAATAATCTTATTTCAAAATGCATATTTTATTCAATATTTACAGCGTGACATTTATCATTGTCCAAGATTTTGGTAAAAATCATTGAACCATTGATTCATTCAACAATCTCAATAAGTGCTTATTGTGGACCAGAACTAGACTAAATTCTATAAATACAAAGGTGATAATATGATCACTTTCCTTGAAAAATTCAGTTTAGTGAAATGAATAATTAAATCAATAGATAATTATTGCTTTTGTCATTTTTATGTCTCATCTCTTCTGAAATTAAGACTGGATGTGGTTGAAGTAGATACACATAATAAAAGATAAAAATAAAATGAATGAGGATGGTTAGGTGAAATAGAATCAAGATAGAAAAAGAAAATAAGATGAAAATATGGGTAGGTGAGCTTTAGATAAAGACTGTAAAATTCTGTATTATTGCCAGAAGTATCCCACAAATTTAACCTTGAATTTTTTAGTAGCCAGTTCAAAGAGTATTGTTTACAAAATTCATGATGTTCGTAAGAGCAGAGCCAAGTGAAACTACTGATCAACCAAGCTTTTACTTGTATTGAGATGCAAGAGAAATTTCTCTTATGGATCTGCATGAATGGTAAGTGGTGCTATGTCACGGTGCATTCTCAGCAACATTTCTAAAATAAGTGCAATATCAGGTCTCATAGATATTTTGTATGCTATTCTTCAGTGCAAAACAGGACAGACTAAACTCAAAGTTCTTAAAATGGCCACAAATCTCTAAGGAAAGGAAAGTAGCCATAGTTGGCTTGACCACAAATAGCTGCACTCTGTACCATATAGCCTACCTTCCAATGAACACACACACACACACACACACACACACACACACACACACACACACACACACACACGCAGTAACCCAGACCTCCCAATTACAAACATTATGGGCACAACTAATTGGCCTGGGGATGGGAGGGGCACCTGACTCCAGAGTAACTAATGTTTACAGACTGACTAGAGGCCTACAAGGTCATCTGACAAAAACAGCTTTGCTCAGAAAGGATGATCGAAGTTGGGAAGAAATAATTGGATGCTTTCTTTCGGAGTGTTTGAAGATAAGAGATACACAGGAGGTGGCAACTATTTGGAAGTGTGAGCAGGAACTAAAGGGCACAGAGAGAAAAGTTAGGTTATAAAAGCCAAGAGGCAGCTGAGACAATAAATAGGCACAAAGCAAAAAAGACACACAGAGTGAAGGATGAGGTGATGGTTTCTTCAGTCAGAAATGGTGTCGTCACAAAGCTCCTGCTGCTGAGCTGGGGTTTGAGAGCTGATCACTGGAACTGCTGTGGTTTCTGAGTGCCAGAGCAGGTTTCCCTGGAGCTTGACTCTGCTATGACTCTGCTTTTCCTGCAAGACGTGGGCTTGTGATTATTACTGGAGCTAACCTGAGAGAATTGCTGATTTTTGTCATTGTTTGAAGAAGCCAAGTAAGTGGCTGATGGCACAACCTAAAGGACAACTCAGTATGAGAAATCCTGCAAGGGAGTAAATAGTGTAGTGTAAATATGTAGCCTCTCAAGGTATGGCTTGATCCAAGAAAAAGATATGTAAATATGTTACATATATATGTATATTTGCAAAGGTGGGATTTCATGTCCTCCAGGAAACCTTCTGTAAAAGATATTACTGCAATTTGTAAATAAGTTCTTCATGAGAATGAAATGGCAGAATATCTGGGGCTACACTCTGGAAAGAAAATGGAGTGTAGATGTCTCCTGTAGTTGATCAGGGGTCAACCGTATGTTTTGCCTATCAACTGCCTGGAGGGTAGAGTCAATGTCTTTTTGTAGAAATTTTAAAAATGTGGGTACTCTTCCTCTGTCTATAGGTGAACTGGTCCACAGTTGGTGGACTAGGGCAACATTTGCTAACAAAACAAAACAAAACAAAAACTCCCACTTCTAATCTCAAACATGCAGAGAAATATAAGTCTGGAAACCCAAAGCTCCATGCCATAAAGCAGAGTTACAGTGATGTTTATCTATAAACATTTTAATGTATGATGAGCAATGGTTGTCCCCATGGCCACAAAATTTTCATTATATCCTTATAGAACCCTTTGCCTGGCATGGCATTATTAGAAAGAACCAACTGGGTTTGTAGAATTCAGCTGCCCAAAACAATGGTTTTAGTAGTAATATAAATATCAGAGTTCATTACATATTGGAGTCTCTCCCAGTCATCACAGTGATCAACATGGGAGAGGCATGAGAGGGTACTGGGAAGGCATGTAAAGGGAACAAACAACTCATCAGAACTAGAGGGGATTGGTGCATAACATGAACCATGACAAACATGGGCCTCGTAGAGAACCCGTAAGGCTCTGAGCCCCTGATAGTAGAGGCCATCCTCCCATTCATACCTCCCAACTTAAAGCCTGGCCTATAGCAGGCTTTCCATTCCTCCCTTTCACTACGTAGGTGGGAATAATTGGAATGCTGGTGTAATCTTATGTAGAGGTGGTCAAGGCAGATGAGGGGCTGATGTAGAGCTGGTATTAAAAAAGCAGCACATTTGTGATGAAAAAGGAGTGTCTGGACCACAATCATGGACAACACTGACTGCTTTAGCAACACTGACTGCTTCAGGTTGACATATCAACAAGTAATTCTTAACCAAGATGGACATCAAATCACATATGGAAAATTTTCAATTTCAGAACTGCTTTGGGTTCTTACCTCCATGTTAGTTAGAACTTATTTTGTATGTTCTCATGCTTAATTTAACTGTTTAGACAACGATATTTAGTACATTTCACATGAAGTATTAGGCTTTTATTAAACTCTTAATTCAAAAACCTCTTCCACTATTAGGCTCATTTTATTACATGATGATGTTATTTATTTGTGTCTAGCACAAAAAGGTAACAACAATAACAACCACCAGTTAGATTTTTTTTGATTTTATGAAGTATAAGGATTGTTAAATATAACTTTATTTTCCTTTCTTATTTTTTTCCTCTTAATTTCCCCTTGATCTGCTGAGTCAAACTAACTGACTTTCAAAAGTAATTAAGACTTCTAAGACTAGCAAGATATTGAGGGACAGAACTTAACAAGAAAGTTTCCAAATGTTTTTGATATTATTAATTTAGAAATTTCCTATCTTAAAAGCTGTTACACTACAAAAAGAAAACCACTAAAAGGTGCTACTTTTCAGTTCCCAGTTAGAAGTTTTTCTCATCTGTGTCTCTATAATGGGTATCAGAAGAACAATCTAGTTCTTCACATCCTAAATGTTTGCTGTTGGGCAAATGTCTTCTCTAATCTTGACTGTCTCTGTCTGCAAAGTAGATGGAATAGTATCTGCCATATAGAGGATTTTTTAAAAGAGAGAATGAGATGAAATGAAATGAAATGAAATGAAATGAAAAACTCTACTAGTACATAGCCATCCATAGTTCTTGACCTAGTAGGTGCTTAATAATTATTTTTCTTTGCCAAACTTTGGAAAGTTGAATAAAGACAAAACATTGTGAATACTAACTAGGATTCAGCTAAGTCATTCTTTTAGCAGGATACTGTAAGTGAATTTGGTTTTGGTCATGGTGGAATGATCTCCTTTTGAGATAACTTCTCCAGCCTAACAAATTTCATGGTTTGAATAAAATGTGGAACCGCGGATTTAAAATTCCAACTATATTTTTTCCTTTAACTTTGAATTGTCTCTGTAAATGGAAAGTGGAGGGAAAAATTAAGACAGCTGTCTGAATAATTCTAGCCAAACCAAAAAGAAGCTATAATTGCATGGATATTATGAGTGAAAGTGCCCCTTAGCCTAAATTATCTAGTTAATTGCCACAATTCATGTTCTACTTTGTATACAAATACATAACCTTATTATTGGAGAAATGTGAGGAATAGTATTCTGGCCAAATCTTAATTTCAGATTATTCTTTCATGAGCTTCCCTGATTCATTGGTTTAATAACCTCATATAGTTACCTATTCCTGGTCTTTCATTTGCTGTACCCTGGTGAAGAAGGAGGTGATGGTCAGTATTTTAAGCTGAGTTTCAAAACAAAAGATGGCTGGTGCTTTAAAAATATTTTCTTAAAGGGGTCTAAACTGGTTACATTTTCCTGAGAAGCTAATAGTACTCAAGGTGCTGGAAGGACTTTGAGATCTCAATCTCTGTGTTTCATGAATTTCAACATAGTACTCTAAATATTTTTAAAAAGCTATAATATATATTAAGTATTCCGATAAATAGAAGTCTATGTAAAGTCTCTATGTAAATGTTTCCAAATGAAAACATTTAAGATTATCTATATAACAACTAAAACTTCTGAATTAAAATGAAAGATATTATCAAATATTTGGATATTGTATCTACAAAATATTAAATGTGAGATATTTTTAAATATTCAGTACTTTGGAACTATTATAGTTAAAGCACCCAAATGTTAGACTCAAATGTCAATAAATGTGTTTTGTAGATGTCTGCCAAAAATAAGGGTATTTCAAGACAGCAAACTCTGTGGAAGATTCTAATTAGTCATGTAATAAAGTTTTATAAGATGTGGTTGCCTAAGACAGGAAAGCAGTTCAAAATACAGAGAAATTGTTTGGTTTATTAGAACAAGCTTTATACTATGACTTACAAAACCTGGAATTCTCCACTAGTGAATTGTGGGACTTTAAAAAACACATTTCCCTTATGCCTCAGGACCGTTGCTTATGGTGTGGTAGTTATGAAAGTAGGGCTCTGGAATCAGAGAGGAGCCAAACTGCCTGGTTTGAAACCCAGCTCTTCATCTTACTAGTTGTTTGACCTTCAGAAACTTACCTAAACACTTTGTACCTCAGTTTCTTCATCTATAAAATGGGGCAAATATAATAATAGTACCAATCTCATAGATTTTTTGTGAGTCTTACAGAATTGTATATATGTAAAGCATTTAAAATGGTGAGCTTGGACACATACGTTTTTATAGTTGCACAAGAGAGCTTCAAAAACAGGGAGATTAAAGGAAAAGCTAAAGACTAGGGCAGAATAAAGAAAGGGTTCTGAGGTATCTCAGAGTTCGGTAAAGCAGGAGGAGTGAAGCCCCAAAGCCAAGAGCAATTTTCAAACCTCTGCTTGCATACATTTGCTAAAGTCACATTGATCAAGGCATGTCACATGGCCGTTCCCAAATGCAGCGAGTGAAAAGGTAACCACCATCTCAGGATGGCGGAGGCAGTGCCATCACATTGCGAAGAACAGTACATGTAGGGACGGGGAATCTGTGATCGTTTTTCATAGTCTACCACAACTCAGAAGCAACCTATTAACTCTGAGGGTTCGATTTATTTTTATAGAGAAAACAAGAGAGCGTTGGTTATTCAGGCTAGTCCGTTAAATTAAAATTAGACAATAGAGCTACTATCCATTCATTATGATATTGGTGCCTCAAAGGAGAAGCGATAGCTTACCTTACTTACTTTCACTTAGAAATAGGAAGGATGTTTTTAGATTAAAAACCCAAAAGTGCAAACTACAGTAAAAAAGTTGTTAAATAGAAAACATCGAGATTAGTTTTCTACACAGCATGCTTAACTAAAACTGATTATATAACCAAAACCTTCTGAAAATCAATAAGAAAACAATAACTCAATAAGAAATATGGAAAAAAGCCTAACTTAATAGTTATTTCACAGAAGAGGAAACTTAGAGATGTATGAAAAAAAAACTCAATCTCAAAGGACACTGAGGAAATGCAAGTTGAACTCTCAATCAGAAACCATTTTCAACTCTAAAGACTGGCAAAAATTAAAAGGCCAGACAATAATGAATATTGTACAGGATATGAAGCAATAAGAATGCATGTATTTTGGACAGGAAATAGTATAAATAGTTTGGAAAATGATTTGGCAGTATTTTGTACTGTTAAAATGTCCCTGTCCTATGACCCAGAGAATCACTCCTACATAAATAATTTCTACCCATGAGCACCAGGAAACATGTACAATAACATTCACAGCAGCAATGCATGTAAAAGTGAATATCCGAAAACAACCCAAATGTTCATTGACATGAGCATATATAAAATATTTTCTATCTTTTTTATACCATATTAATTATACAGTTGTAAAAATCAATCAACAATAGCTACAAATATGAACGTGAGTGGAAAAAATCTGTTTTCAGCGGATAAAAACTGTGAGTACTTAAAATATTTTTTTCAAATACACAACCCAGGCAAAAACAGTATTGCTTAAGGATACTTGTCTATGGCCTAAAAATGCTGAACAAAAAACAGAATGACAGAGAAGTTTCAGGATAGTGGTGTGGAGGGAATAGGGCGGGATACATGAGGGTGTCAATGATAACCCAGTATTTCACTGTATTATTATTTTTTACCTTACATTTATGTTATATGTATTCTTTGGTGTGTATGTATACTTTACAGTTTTAAGAAAGAAGATGGTGGCATGTGGGCTAATATCACTTACATGATTTAAGACTTCTTAAAATAGTCGACTAAGCATCCATTACTCCTGAGAGTCTGGGGAGAGAGTCAAAACCCTTTGCTTTAAGCACAGAATATCTTTGAGTTCTCCGGTGACATTCAAAAATTTGATCATTAATTTTGCATTCTGTTCTATGGTATATTAGTGATTGGTTATGATAAAGCCATTACCCTAAAAATATGGGTAGACTTGAAGTTCTAAAAAAAGGAATCATTTAATTCTATGGCTTTGAGGATTCCCCAGCAAACCACAAACTATTTCAAATGGTAAATACAAGTTTGTTAAAGATTTTTAATTCTGTGGTTTTTATAGTACAACACAAAGCAAAGCGGAAAGCCTTAAAAAAACCTGCCATAGTCTTGAAGGCATCAAAGCAAGATAGACAGTCACTCGTATATATCACTCATCATGTCACATACTACACTATATTACAATTATCTCTTTCATTGGCTCCTGCCCTCCTAGAATGTGAGCTCCTTCTGGTCAGAGTTGTTCATTTTTCTATCCTTGCACCCCAGCAAAGTAAGTAGGATACAGAATGCTCTATAGAAGCCCCTGGCTCTCTCCATAAGAGCAAGTTAATAGATTGTAAGTTTGGCAGTGGAAGGCAAATCCTGGTGTAGGGAGGGGTTGCTAGCATTTAGAACATCAACACATTCCACGAGCTGGTCCTTTCCTTTGGGATCTCACTGATCACAGTTGCTGTGGCCTCAGGAAGTACCGCACTCTCCTTAACTTTTTCTGAAATGAGTGAACATGGGACTGTCCCACACTAGTACCACTGAGTGTGACTAGTAGCCTTCAGTAAACTTTCTTAAGTACAGTGGATAGGAATAATTATACAGAGTATAATTACTACTCAGAAAGGAATGTACTGACGTGCTATCCAGTCACCAGTCCAAACTGGTGCTTTACCACCTTGCCTAACTCTCAGACTTCAACATGACAGGGGCCATCTTTCTCCTACCAGCGCATAATACTTTCAAGAATATCTAGATTCTAGGCTCTAGAGAACGTGGTGGCATAAGAGAAAGAAATCCAGTTTATCCACTCTCTAAATTCTGTCTTTGAAGTGAAAATTATCAGTCTTATAATTGACATCATTTTATTATAATTACCAAAGCGATCACCCCCTACCTTCAGCAGATACCAGCTCCAACACAGGGGCAAAAATGTTTAGCATCAGTATAAGAGATAGACCGATTTGGGGGGTAATAGGGGCTGGGAGGAACACAGCAAGCAGGGCTGGGATGGTGCATTTTCTATAGAGGTGGTCCAATAAATGTTTGTTGAATAAATGAAGTAAAGGACCAGTGAAAATTCTTGGAGTATACAGTGATGAGAAGATCCAAAGGAAAACTGAGAAAGGAAAACATAGGAAGAAAAACAAGCAAACTAAATTTTATAAAACAGTAAGATTGATCAACTGGTTTTTGTTGCCAACTTTTTTTGAACCTTAGTTGGATGGTGCTGCATTAACAGGCTGTGCCAACCTTCTGATGGGCCTTTTACATGACCTAATGAAACAACACTGCAAACAGGAAGGCAGTTCACAATGTTTGCCAAGGGAGAAAGAGATTCTAAGCATACCAATTTGGAGGTTCTGCAAGTTTGATATGTCTGTGTTTACTTTAGAAGTCTGAATGCATGAACAATTAAGAAAGCTCTCCTGGGATTCAGACTGCTTATGTCAAATGAATAGTGGAACAGGCACATCACTTAGGATTGTTTTTTAATAGAAAGAGGGAATGATAGAAAATCTGGGTAGAAAAATCATTCACCCAGCAGACATTTGTTGTACATTTCTATATGAAATACGGTGCTGGGTTGTAGGAATACGTGAATTACTTAGTCACATTCTCCTATTCCTAGTAGCCTCGCATCTAATGGAGATAAGAAGTAACATAGATTATTGCAGGTTATTATAAACATAAAGAACTTCAAAAGGTTACAAAACAACAAAACCACAGGAATGTGCTACAGTAAGATCTATCAAATCCAAATACAAGCATACCTCATTTTATTGAGCTTCACTTTATTGTGTTTCACAGATATTGTTTTTTGTTTTTTAACTGAAGGTTTGTGGCAACCCCGTGTTGAGCAAGTCTCCGGTGCTATTTCCCCAACAGGCTCAGATGATGGTTAGCCTTTTTTTTTTTTTTTTTTTTTTTAAGCAGTAAAGTATTTTTAATTAAGGTATGTACATTTTTTTTAGGCATAATGCTATTGCACATGTAATAGGCTACACTATAGTATAAACATGACTTTTATATGCACTGAGAAACCACCTTCTTGGGTTCTGTTAATTTGCTAGGAAGGCTCACAGAACTCAGGGAAACCTATTACTCGTTAGATTGCCAATTTATTACAAAGGATATTAAGGGATACAAATCAGTAGCTAGATGAACAGACATAGAGTAAGATCCCAAACAAAGGGGCTTGGGGCCCAGAACAGTGGCATGTGGATGCATTCTGGTCCCTCAGTGTGATAGCTCTTCTGAAAAGAACTAACATTGCTTTTTTGGGGGGCTATGAAGGTCTTCATTATATAGTCATGATTGACTGAGTCACTGGTCATTGGTTATTGGCTTAACCTCCAGCCCCTCTCCCCTGCCCAGAAATCAGTGGGTGGAAATGAAAGTTCCAATCTTCTAATTAACCTGACAACCAGCCCCTACCTTGGAATGGGTACAAGATTCACTTTCATTAATGCAAACTGAGGACAAGAGCTCTCATTGCTTAGGAAATTCCAAGGGTTTTGAGAGCTGTGAGCCAGGAACTGTGAATGAAGACCAAATATACCTGAGAAATATATTTTGGTCACCTGAATATATATACATATATATATTCACAATATTGCACCAAAACAATTGGGAAGTGGAGAGAGAAAAAAAATGGGAAGCCTACAGCTACAAAGGGGGAGTTTACAATATCTTATCCTTATTGGTGTAAAGAATCATGATATTGGGGTAATAATTTCCTGGAAGAATAGCAAAGTCCAAGTATGTATGTGGGTGAAAGAGTCAAGATGAGAACCAGTAAAAAGAACAAAATGCTGAGGAAAAGTAAGCATGAGACAGGTGATGCACAAGTTGCAAATATTTCATAGTAAAACTTTTATTCAGATTTTGACTGTCTGAACCGTAACATCAGAGGGCATGTTGTTTGCTTTGCTAGTGAAATGATTGTACCAACTTATAATTAATATATAAATACATACCTTTTATACTTTCACTTGTCAAAAGTTAAATTTGGAATGTGGCAGAAAGTACTTGGGGTTAAATATACATATAAAAGGTTATTATTATGTCACTCTCATAGGTTTTCCCCCTCTAATCTGAGATAGAATAAAACAAGCCCCAAATTAATCTTTTGAAAAGTGATGAAAATGCTCACTAATTCATTCTATACACATTCATTAAATGCTTGTTATGTGTAAAGCGTTGTTCTGGACTAGAAAACCACTGTAATATTATGCTACTTTAATTTTTCTTAAGCATTTGGATGTCTTTCACTCATTTTTACTTTACAACTAGTGCTTTTTATGAAGACAAGGATATAGAATGTATTAGTGACATTATCTAAGAGATCTGCTTAATTCCCAGTAAAATGCTGCCCAACTACCTTATAAAATAAAGCAAACACCGTAGCCTTCTGTGTGTGTGGCAGGCATACATACTACTCATACTTTTAAACTTTTGGAGCCAGTGAGTGGTAGCAGGTAGAGCTAGTTTCCTACCAAAAGCTGTCTTCATCTTCTCTCTTACGGAGACAACCCCAATATACTCAGAGAAGCAACGTTCACAGTCAAAAATGGTTTTCTCCTTAGACTCTTTTGAAATTAGAATGAGACCTATAAGCCAGTGTTTGCCATGGGAAGAAATCTACTAATGACAAAGGACTGACGCCTCCACGATGCCTTTCATCCCCTGTTCCCCCGATCCCTCTTGGGAATGTGGCCGTGAGGATCAGCCCTGCTGCACCACGCAGAAGCGCCAGCGTTTGCGCCCTTGCGGAGAGGTAGACCGCAGGGTGGATTTCTAATGGCACTGTGGCGTCCCTAGCTCTAGCCCGCCCACCTTGTGACTTCTTGGTTATGTGAGAAAAATAAATCCCTGTTTGACTAGGCCACTCTGGTCAGGTTTCCATTTCATGGAATTGAAGAGAGCCAGGGACGAAACAATAATTCTAGAGGGACAAAGAAAACAAGAAAAGATGGACAAAATACAAATCAATAGAAAACTCCCTATTATGCTCTAAAGTTGGTACCCGTGTCTATGAAATAGAAAGATAGTTCGACCTAATGAGTTAGAGCTCACTTAGCCAGTACTGCATTTCACTGATTCTAAGATGTACACTTGAAAAATATTTTTCCATATTTTATCTTTAAAATTGGGTGTTTTACAATAGCTGTTGACTAGCTGGCACTTATATTGTGGATATTATTGTTTGTACATGTGCATAAGAACTAGCAAAATTTTGTGTCAGTGGCTTGGAAGGAAACTGTGGACGTGATGATAAAACTGTCTTGTATGAAATGCTGCATAACCAATGCTCTTGATGGCACTGATGGTGTTATTATGTGGAAAAAACACAGACATTCACAGTTAAATTTGAAATATGCAAAAGCTTTCAAATGCCTTAGCCTATTTATTTTGCTTATGGTTTCCTTTTTATAAGAGTAATACGGGATCCTGAATATGTTTAAACGGGTTCTTTTAGTATGTAGAAATTAAAATTCTAAGAGAAAAGCATAAGAGTCATAATTTATTTGGCAGCTTTTTATAGTCTTTTCTTAATGGTATGTAAAATAATATGTTTTACAAGATAACGATATCCTAGATTTGATGAAATACTATAAAACTCTGTCCTGCTAGGAGTAAAAGCCAACCTTCTTTTTCACAGAACGATGTTGTGATTGGTAGAACATAGGCTTTGGGGGAAAAGAAGCCAAGGACTTATCCCAAAGTAGTGTTTTGTGGATTATCTGCAAAGTGCCTACCAGTGTGCCTGCAGTTACATTGCCGTAGAGGCTCATCCTATGAATTGCTCCCCCATGGGTAGCTCTGAACTCTGATTTAAATTTACACAGGCAAGGCATATTCCAAACTTGACAGATACACAAAATATTTATTCATAGAATAAATTAACTTTTAAAAACTCAAACCAGCTTCATATATCATGCAGGTAGTCTGATATTTTTAACTTTTCTTCAAGTATAATGTTTTCATGTAATATGAACCTTTTGGATTTCAAGTAAATTTCAGGAACTGTGCTGACTTTTCTCATGTAGGGGCAGGTTTTATATGCTTGTTTTTAAAATGGAGGAATCTGAAATTTCAAGAGAATAAGTGATGTGCCTGAGGTCACAGAACTGAAGTGACATAATTAGGATTAGAACTTATATTTGTCTATGTTAAAAGCCCACGACCTTTATACTAAATGTAAATTAAAATAAGCCTCCTATTCCTCAAGTCACACTCAGTAAGATATTGGAATCATAGAGTAAGTTGCTAACAGTAGAAGCCAAGTATCACAACCAAATTGTGCAAAGTTCAACTGTAAAAATTCAAACAAAAACTAACCAGTTTGTACCAAGCTGGCATTATTCAGGAAGAGGAGAAGAGAAGGGAAAAAGAAGATGGGATGCGCTAACATTTCCTACATAATGAACAGAGAAATAAGAAGTCACAATTACAAATGATAAAATATTCTGCCCCTTTTAAAAAAATGTTACGACAAGGGTAAAAATGATCATTTGAATGCTAAGATGCTTTTTTTTTAAAAAAAATAACTTTATAAAGGAATTCAACAAGGAACATATTTTGGACAATTACAAAATTTTTTCATTGAGAGTTCAATTTCCTAGGTACTATTAATTTAAAACTGTGAAGATGTAGAATCATTGGCTATATTTACACTTGCAGTGGAATTGGGCAAGAGAAAGTCTTGTTTAGTCTGATTGGCTGGAAGTTTAATATCATTGGTGCAATTTATGATGCGTGTCCCTCATAGCCAGATGCCTAAGCCAGTCTTTGGAAACTAATTTTATTTGAGACTCACAAAATGATTTTCTACATGTGAAACCAAGCCATCCCATGAATGAGACTTTCATTCCCAGGTCACAAAAGAACTACTTTCTTGCCCTGGTTGGTGTGGTTCAGTGGTTAGAGTGTCAACCCCTGCACCAAAGGGATCTTCTATCCAATAAATGAGATAAGGAAAATGAATAACAAATAAGTACTAGAAGGGTAGAGACAGAAGTGGCCTTATTTATGTATATAACAGAAAATTCAAAAGAACCAATACATTATTAATGTAATGAAAGGACAAAAGACTTCGATAAACAGAAAATATATTTAATATTTTATATTTATATATTTCAAAGTTTTACAACTTAATCTATAAGTTATATGTAATCCATTCAAAATCCCAGGATAATTTTTGAGTAACTTTAAAAATTGATTCTAAAACTGTGCGTAAAAACATAAAGGTCCACAAATTGTTAAAATAATTTTTAAAAAAGAGCCAAGCAAGGACTTGTCCAAACAGAACTTAAAGCATATTATAAAACTATTGTTTAAAAATGTGTTCCTATCACAAGAACATATTGGTAGGCAATGGAAGGAAACTGAGTCTAGAAAGCGGAGAAAAAATATGATTGAGGTGACATCATAAATTAGCAAGGAAAAGATGGATTCCTTCATATAAGGAGTAGAAAAATTAAGTCACCACATGAAGAAAAATAAGTTTGAAATTCATGATTCCAACCATAAAAAGAAAAGAAAAGAAAGACACCACTCTAACTGGACTAAAGGCCCAAATTTGAAAGGCAAAAATTTAAAGATTTAATAGAAGAAAATATAGAAAATTAACTTTGTGATCTCATTTAGGGGAAACCCCAATAATATTTCAAAGCACATGAGAAGAGAGAAAGTTAATATAGGTGGCAATATCCAAATATATATATTTTGTTTAACAAAGGACTCCATAAGCCAAGTTAACAGACAGATCTATTTTGAAAGAAGATATTTACAAAGGAAAAACCAACAAGTGATAATTATTTTACATACACACACACAGTGTGTATATTGATTTCCTATAAATAAGCAAGAAACTCTGTAAACCCAATAACACATAGATAAAAATATGAATAAATTCACAAAAGCATGGGGATCAAATAATTAATAAGTAGCAGAAATTTATTAATTTAAATAATCATGAGGTATCAGACTGACAAAAATTAGAAAGCCTCATAATATCAAGTGCTCATAGTATCAACTGCTGGTAGAGGTAAGATGGTGTAGTCACTTGGGACAGCAATTTGCCAGTATTTAGTGAAATTAAATATTCATGTAACTATGATATAACAATCCCACTCCTGGTGTACACTCCAAAGAAACTCCCCATGTTCATAGGAAGATCTGTTTATTACAGTGTGAGTTATGTTACTAAGAGAGTAGGAAGCAACTACATGTATTTACCACCAGAGGATTATGCAAGCCATGTATAAATGCAAACCATGAAACCTGGATTTACCAAAGCTATTGGGGTCCCACGGGAGACCCCCAATAAAGAATAATCTTCTTCCTTACTTGGATTCTTTCAAAATTGAGAAATAAAAACAAAAACAGATGAAAGTCTCAATATTGCTTTGATTATATTATTACTTAAATATTGCTTTGATTATTTGGTAGCACAACACTGGAAGATGTAGGTTAGGGTGCGAGGAAAGGGCGCCACTAACTAAAACCCACAGTAGGCAGCATCCACTTCTGAGCAGAAAATAAAGTGGACTCCGTGTAGGTAGCGAGGACCCATGAGGAAGCAGGCAGAGCGCAGCGGAGCGTGCCAGCTGACCAAGAAGTCACTTCACCTCCCAAAGGCAGAGTGAAAAACAGGGTAGAAAGAATGGGAAAGTGACAGCCTGTGTGAGGAAAATTAGCAACAGGGTTAGATTTCAAAGCAAATATTGGTGAAAAAGTTGGGAATGATACAATTTATAGTTTAATGTAATATTATAATAAAAAAAAAACTACACAAGTACAAAACAAAGCATATTTATTAGGGATGCTCATCTAAGGAAATATATGGAAGGTAGATCAGGAAGGCAGCAATTATATGGATTTTGTGAATGTCAATGCCTATGAGGGATTAATACTAAAAGTGCAAAAAAATAATAAAAGATGAGAGTTGCACAGATAGAAGAAGATGGTGTGACCTGGACTTAGGCATATGAACAACTCACTTCTGGACCTCTCTGATTAAAAAGAAAACATTACAGATGCAGAAATGATATGGCATATTATTATGATACTTTCATTTGCATAGGTATATGTGACCCCCCCAAAATCCAACAACAATAACAACAAAAAGCAGTTATTGAATGATTACAGTGGTCCCTGGACTAAGTGATGGGCAAGGCCTTGAGCCTGTTCGAGAGCTTGGAGTGACAGCTTTCATTTGTACATAACTTTTGCGTCTAAGGAGGGTTCCTTATTTCCCTGCTGATGTGATGTTTGTGAGAGAAGGGAAAGCAAACAAGAAGTCATTTCGGCGTTCTCGGTGTCCCTTTCACTCCCCGAGCGTGCTCAGCTGTGCTATCACTCGCGAGTGATGGAGACATGTTAATTTGGTTCATCTTGTTCCTTTCCCAGAATCTGAAAGGGTAAACAGAACCAGTTTTGCTTTTTTTGTTACATAAATATCTTGTGAGAAATCTGCCATCGAACTGCCCCAGGTTGGAGGCCAGGCCAGGCAGGGGAGAGGAGGGAGGTTGCCAGCTGGGTGGGCCATGGCTCGGGGCTCCCGGAGCCCGGATGCCATCCCGAGGCAGCTCGTGTTGGGGCTGTGTGCGCAGCACAGGGCTGCTAAGCGGCATGACTACAGGGACTTGGAAAGTGCCACTCGCTCCACAGTCGACAGATGGTATTTCTTCTGCGTTTGTGTGGAGGGGGTGGGGGAGTGGTGGGAACAATAAGCAGCAGTAGCCACTTGACAGGCTCCCTGCTGCCAAGAATTTGCATGACGTGTGCTTGCTGCCATCTGGAGAACTTCAGCTCATTGAGGAAGAATGAGCATCTCAGCTTCACCCCTCTCTTTGCCCCAGTCAGTGCTGAGAATCCCCCTTCCCAGGGGAAGTAGAGAGCAAAGGCAGATCAATCAGATGGACGTGGCCTGGGGGGCACGGCTGCACCGGCCTGCAGGGAAAGTCAGGGCGCCGGGACCCGCTGGTCTCCTCCAGAGGAGGTGTGGACAGGTCTGGCACTTCAGAGTGGATTAGGTCAGTGGGGTCCATCACCTTTGGAACATGAGTTTGTTTATATGCCGGTGGTTGGTGGAGGAAATGTGGAACTGGGAAGGAGAAAACTCAGACAAGTACCCCCTTTCCCATGACCTCCAGCGTAGAGTTCAGGGAGGCCAAATGCTGACCATAGGCCCTGGGGATCCATTCACCGGCCACGGTCCTGTGTATTATAAACATATGTGTGGTCCATTTAATTAAACACATAACAGGTTTTCAGTTGCTGAGATTTTGTTGTTTAATGCAAAATGTCTTTTCAAAGTGTGAAAAAAGTTTCACTTAAACCTTAGTTTTACATTTTAGATGCTTTTCTTCCTTTCTTGTTAACTCTCTGGGAAACATGGTATGGTATTTTTTTCTCAAAAATTTGCTGTAAAAATTATTTTCTCAAAAATTTTTCTCTAAAAAGTAACTTTCTTTTCTGAAATGTTTCTAGTGATATTTAAATTTTACTAGGATCAGATGCTATCTTAAATGAAACAACATTTTACTGGGAGATTATATCCAATAGCTAAAAAAAATAAAGTTATCAACATCAGTTAAGGCCTATATTTAATACACGGAACCACAGAACTTGACATGCATCCTGTCTTCCCAGGATTTCTGGCATCAAATAACATCAAGGGACTTCCCCATAGGAAAAAAGATGTGGGCCCATATACATTAATGTAGATAAATCAAGTAAGGGAGAGTCATACCACTTTTACCGTTGCTGCTCTGTGAGATTTGCATATGTGGAAACTGTATTATGTCTGTCCTCACACTCCTAGCACCTAGCACAATTCTGGCCCTGAAGGAAAGCCTGTGGCTGTTTCAGCTTTGGGAGTCACAAGGAACAGAAGTTAATGGCAAACCTAACTGAAAACAGGATTTATTAAAAAGGTACTGAGTCCTCATATGGACTCTAAATGATGAACGACCAAGACTAGGAACACAGGGGCCAGCGCCTCAACTGCAGGGATGTGTGGACCTAGTCTCAGCAGTTTGGCAGACTTCTAGTCTCTGAATCTAAATTTCAAATTCTCTAAAGGTATATTTGGAGGGACTCAGCTTGGGTCATTGTTAGGTGACCACTCTGGATCAACCAGAGAAGGGAAAAGGTGGCGGGTGCAAGTAGTACTGTTGGAGCCGAACTCCAGGTATCATAGTCAGTTTCCAGACAAGGGGAAAGACGTGTCTGCACACACTGTGCCAATATTGATGTGCAATCATTGTGGGAGTCATGTAGCATTAGCAGGCATGAGGCATTCTAGTAGACTGAATATTTAGAGAATTTGAGCTTAATGCTCTGTTTACCAAAACTTAAATTTTAAATTATTTAAAACTTTTAAGTGTATTTCCCTGCATCATTAGGTAGAATGATTCAAGTCGCTTATTGTTTCAATGATTCAGAATAATAATTATGCACATTGATTATTGTACAGCATTGTGACATAATTCTGTCAAGAACCACCCAGGGATATGAGAGGTAGGCCTGGGAGTAGGTTGATCAGAGCGAGGCAACCAGGATATAACATTTAAGGAGGCACTCAGTCCATTGTGAGAGTGAGTTAAGAGTATTTCTGTACATGGCACATCCTAGGTGTCTCACTTGCCTCTCCCTACTGGGGGCCCTGATGAGAGGGCTATTTATCCTGATATAAAAATGACTCTGTGTTGTTCAGCTGTCCCTTCTCAAGAAACCCATGTTTTTGCTCTCATTATAATCGTTCGCACTTCCTTACCCGTTCAAACTTTTCTGATCTTTTGTTTGTCATATACCTATGGCATCCTAGTGGTCCTTTCCCCCACCCCACCACCAAACTAGAGCAATCCTGATGTTAAATATTCCATCCTATGGTTTTATTGCTATATGACCACGAATGTCAGTGTAATATTCATATATACATAAGTATCCTAAACAATCTGCGACTTTAAGAAAAGGATCATTTTGAAACAAATACAAAATGAGTAATCATTATGTGCAAACATATTGGAATAAACACATTTCCTGTCAGAGCATATGTCCTGAATTTTAGATTTGAAATATGACAGTTACGAATGTAATCTAGAAAGAACTAAAGTTTAAAGGAGAAATCAGAAAACTACACTAGTAAAATTATATACCACATATTAAAGCTCTAAGACAACACAGATTTTGTGTGAGTCTTTGAAGGTAGTTAGAGCTCTGGTCTGTGGAAAACAGTACATGACCTTTTTGATAGATTCTAAGCTTATGTCTAGGCTCCATGTAGGACATCAAGGGCCTAATTCTGAGTATAAGAGATGATTCCCAGACAAGGATGATATGATAGTGATAGAGTAGCAGAACATCCATAACCTCGAGGGGAAGCCAGTCTCAGGTTATTTTCCTGGCTCTACTCTAACTTTCTAGATTACTGTAGACAAGTCACTTACCCTCTCAGACATATAGTTTTCAGGTTGATAATTGAACTAGACAATTTCGAAGTCCCCTTTCAATGGGAATATTTTGTATTCTCATATCAAAATAAGTTGGTACAACGATACTACTTTAACATACAACGTGGAAAAAATTTCTACTGTTGCAATTAGTGCCCCAGGTGATCAGTACATATCAGATAGAGAAACTGTTAATTTTAAGCATTTACTTTTGGTGCCCACTTAATATTCATCATAAGAACACAATGTTGTGCCTTTGTGACCTGTGATTATAGCTCTGCATCATCCCAGGGATGTAGCAGTTTTAGTTTTTGCTGTATCTACAAAATCTCTTCAACTTTCTATGAAAATTGAATTTTAAAAAGTTGACCAATGGCTCGTTTACCTCCAAAACACTAGGAAATGAGCTAGCTCAATCTGACCACTGAATTTAAATGTCCATGTGTTCTGGTTTCATGGAGAACAACCTTGGCATAAAAAATAAAGTGATGTAGGAATCTAGTTTGTTTAAATATGCTTGTTTTTGTATTTTCTACTCTACAATGTTATTGTTCTTTTTGGGGATATCTTATTGGTTCAACTGTGCCCCCCTCCCAGAAAGACATATAGCCTTATTTGGAGATAGGGTCTTCACTTAGGTAATCAAATTAAAAAAAGGTCATTAGGGTGGACCCTAATCCAATATGATTGATATCCTTATAGAAAGGGGAAATTTGAACGGAGACATGCACACAGGGAGAACGCCATGTGAAGATGAAGACAGATCTTGATTGAGGTGATAATTCTCCAAGCCAAGGAATGTCAGCCACTGCCAGTAAACTGCCAGGAGCTAGGCAAGAAGCATGGAGCAGATTCTTTCTCTCAGTCCTCAGAAGGAACCCACCCTGTCAATGTCTTGATCTTGGATTTCTAACCTCCAGAACTGTGAGACAATAAATTACTGTTGTTAAGCCACCCATTTTGTGGTACTTTATTATAGCAGCCCTAGCAAACTAATACAAGTACTTATTGGAGCAAGTACTTACCTGGAACAATGTCTAGATAAAAATACCTTATTAATTTTGGCACTTCTTTTGAACACACACATTCCAAAATTATGCATTCTTTTAGATATCATAGTGAAACAAAAATTTTGCTTTAAAGAGGGCCACATTAAATTTGTACTTTATACATATAGCTTACCAGTGGCTTGGAAACATAATTACTTTCTGAACTTCATTTTATTAGTTGAATGGTTACTGGTGAAAAAATTTTCAGAATCATCTTACTACCCAAAAGAATACAGATAATTAGGAATTTAGTCTAGAGCGTTTATGAACCATTACTAGGCAAAGATCTTCCGTAACAAAGACTGGTCTGCCCAAAAAAATGGTGTCATGCCATTGGTGAGTTAGTGGGATATAAGAGTATTCATATCTTTCTTTCTCTAAGAAATACCACTATCCTTAAAAAAATGTTACTTTCTTCTTTATAATTTCATTTTAAAAATTCCATAATCTTCCTGGCTTCCTCTTTCAGCATTTCAGAGTCCCCTCAAGGAAGGTAATTATTCCTAATATCTAAGTAAAGCCCCCCTTTTTAGGATTTATGCTTGATCTTTTTTACATTTAGCAAGAAAGAGCCGATTACTGCAACTACCACATATTTTAGGCTTTCACATGAAGGTAATGAATGTGGAAATCAAGGATATAATAGTTTTAGTCACTTCTATATGCTTTGCCAGTTTTAAAGTAAGAAATGCTGTTTTCCTTTCGGAATCACTGGGCTGCATTTCCCTCCCTCTTTGATATACAGGGAGCAAAAGTAGGGCAATGTAAACATATCTTGTGAGCTAAGGAAACTAGCAAAAAATAATTACAATTTTAAGGAAAAATGAGAAATGGTGACAGCGTTTAAGATTACGTTGTGTTTGGATTCTGTTAATTACTGCTACCAGTTCACAAGCTGTTGCAAAGATCCCCTGGAGATTATCTCCAATCTATTTATGGAATCTTCAGAGGCAAGCCATGAGAATGTCTTTTTATGATACTCTCTTTAGACTTTCATTTTCAATAGCTCCCAATTAGCTGCCTGGAATGAGGATGTGTATTAGGCTAAATATGCAGGGGTCATAATTCTCTGACCCACTTCCTTCTTCATGTCCAAATACATTTGGAAAGAATTCTTCCCCAGATTCTGTTTGTCTGTTTTATTAACTTACAATGACATCTGTTCAACTGTCTTGGCTTTAAAAGTGTCCTGTAGCTTTAAAGTAGCAATTTCCCATTTGAAGGGATCCATTATCGCGCCTACAAGAATGTGGGCGGATTGGAAAAGCAAGTCCACAAGAGATAGTAACTTGTGGAGGAAGCGTAGAGCTGAGGTGAGCAGAATCAAGGTGGGAGACAATGAATGCCGAGAGGGGGCAGATGGAAAGGGAAGCTGGCTGTAGCCAACGTGTAGAATGGGCTCATTTAGGCCGTTTTCTCTGTCTTCAGATTACAATGGAAGCTTCCGTCTTCTTTATTAGAAAACTATAATGGATAATTTCAGTTATTTACAGTTCCTCTCTAAGTAAGAAAGAAATACTTGGTTTTAGTCCTCAGTTTCCACAGAGTAGAATTTTATACCTTCCTTTTTGGCACCATGTGTTCATTTGAGAATGCAGGGCTTCCTTAATTCCCTGCAATGGGCCTTGCATATGCCAAGGGGCAGCATGTGACATTCTCCCATCTGGCATGCAAGTTGCCACTTGGCTGCCACCTGTGCTGCCACCCAGGACCCTTGCCACTCCTCCCCCATGCAATGCCGTAGACGCTACGTCCCCACAGTCCCTTCCTGGCTGCTGTCTCTTCTCCTGCGGCAGATGTTGGGGTGGAAAACACTTCGAGGGCCAAGCATTTGCTTTCACCAGCCTCGCATAGGCTCAAATCCTCCTTTACTGGCAAAATATAAGAATATTGACTACGTTTGCCTCTAAGTATATGATCGCTTCCCTCTTTTCCCCCCAACCCCAACTCATTCTACGTTAGTGAACCCAGTTTAATCTCACTCCCTGCTCTAACCTGGAGTGTATCGGATTGGATTGACATTGCCTGCTGTGTATGCCATCCCTTGTCCTCACGAAGATACCTTTCATGAGTCCTCCCTTGCATGATGAGGAAGATTGATTCATGCTGCCTTTGATCAGCTAAACTTAGGTCCCTTTTTGAAGTGCTCCTGATCCTTGGACATGCAAATCCCAGGCCATTAAGTGCCTGCACTCTGAATACTATTACTGTATGACTGGAAGTGTCACAGAGGCCAAGAGGTGTGAATGGATTTGATGCCTTTGATGATGAAAGAACAGCTCTAGAATCATAAACTCATTAATTTTAGAGCTGAAAGTAATCTTAGACTCATTCATTTAACCTAGTTCATAAGTCACAGAAACAAAAATATCCTATAGTTTGGTCATGCATTGTTTAGACATTGCTGCTATTGCCATTAATTGATACTCTATAAAACTATATGCCATGAAATTTATTGTTATAAGAATTTGAGATTTATATTTATTGTTTATGCATATACCCTTTGAACTTGGGAAACCTTAAGAACAAAGCATTTCATTTGAATGAGACCATATTAGTGTCAAGATTCCCTCCTGGGCATGGGTTTAGGACATTTTATACACCAAGGAAATGTTTTTCTTTCACTACTTGAAAGTCAATGGGACTATCTTTAGGGGAAAAAATAAAAATAAAAACGTTATTCAAATCCATAACTATTCATTCATTCAGCATGCACTTATTGAATATTTGCTTGAAAATGCCAGGCACTGTTTATTGAAATATTTATTGGCAACTTAAATGCTGGGGATATAATGAGGAGCAAAATAGGATTCCAGATGCTAAAAAAGGATTGCTTATGTTTTTATTTAATGGGCCAGTGAATATAGTCTTAAGAATATAAACCTAGGTTTTGTTTGGTTGTGTGTGTGTGTGTGTGTTTTCCTCTTCTTTGTTACCATCACTGCAAAGTGTTTGTTAGGTACCCAAGTGCACTTGGCTGTGAGTGAAAGAAAAGTCTATTAAATTCAAACTGGCTTAAATAATAAAGGGAATTTATTGGCTCAGTAACCAAAAAGTCCAGCTGGAAGGTGGGCTTCCAGCATGGTTTAATCAGGACTCCAGGTCAATTGCTCTGTGACTCTTCCAGCCCTGTCCAACTCCATGCAGCATCCTGTCAGTCCCTGGAAGGCTTCTCTCATGGTTGCTATCTTGAGTGTTTGGTCTTTTCTCAGTCATATATGAGGGAGAAAAATAGTCTTCCTGTTTTAGTATTCTGAGAAACATCCTGAGATTATGCTTACTAATTTGATTAGATCATGTGTGTACACCTGAACCAATTATTGTGGCCAGGGGAATGAAATGTATCCTGTGATTTAAACCAATCTAGGGCCTAAAACTGGAGATAGGGGTGGGATCTATTTCTCTCAAAGTAATTGAGCTGAGGGGGAAATAGCAGGTACTTAAGCAAATCTGAATGCTATAAAAAAGTGGGAAGTGGATAATGGGTACCAGGTACAAAATCATCAAATATTTACAAGATAAATTTTGGAGTACTACATCAGGTTCTATGATCTTGTTATTCACCACTCATGGACACTTATTGAACAAGTTCAAAATGAATTTACATTAAAGGCAATGTTTAAATCAATAAAGAAAGGAAACATTAAATATTGAACTTACTAAGAAAAAATTACAATGAAACAGACCAAAGACAAGTACACTAAAGGAATTAATAAAGATAAAAGCAGAAAATAACTAGTGAGAAAAAAAGAATAAATTTTTTCCTTTTGTGGCCATGGCAGACTATTGACTGTTAAACCAACTCTACATACTGAGAAAACCTAAATAAGCTGAACAACAATACAATCTGAAGCCACCGAGGAGCTACCAAAGTAACATGGATTTGAGGGCCAGTCCTGGAGAGAAGAGCACAGAGGAATGACCTTTTTTTTTTAAGTTGTTTACCGTTGTTTTTATAATTTCTTGCAACAGCCACCGTGTTGGACAGTACAGATATAGAACACGTGTGCCGCCACTGGAAGTTCTATTGGAACGCTTTGCTCTAAGAAGAAGGCCAGTGTTGCGGGGGTGGAGTGAGCAAGGATGGGGACAGTAGGTGAGGTCACAGAGTTTAAAGGAGCACAGTTGTGTAGGAGCGTGATGGCTATTGTAGAAGCTCTGGCTCTTATTCCGAGTGAAACAGGAAATTGGGAGGGTTTTGCCAGGCGAGTAACTTGATCTGGCTTGACATTTAGAAGAATCACTTTAGGTTATTGTTTGTGTAATAATCCAAATGAAAAAAAAAAAATGATTGAAGGTGGACAAGGGTGGTAGCTGTGGAGGTGGTGAGAAGTGCTCAGAGTCTGTGTGGATTTAGAGGCTGATGACCTCTATTTCTGGCACCCACTTTCATCTTAAGGCATTGCTGATTAGAAGCACAGGTAAAGGCTGAGAGGCTTGAAGTTTTGCAGAAAGTGGTATTTAAGAGGCCATGAAGCTGAGCAGAGTTTAGGTTGGTTTTATAGGGCTAAGGTAACCCACACTAGAGTTGAGCGCCCTCTGAAGAAGAGTTGCCCTGGTAAATACCCAAAGCTTTTAACTGGGACTTCCAAAGGGTTACATCCTAGGAGTATGGGGCTAGCTGGCTAGCACTCACAGGGAAAAAAAATCCAGATACTGGAATTATCAGGCATGGATAGTAAAATATCTGCGATTCACTTATATACATACAAGCTTAATATAAAAATAGCATGGCATTTCAATTCAGGAAGAAAAATGGAGTAGTCAAATGGTGCTGGAAATGATTCCAATGTAGAATATCATAAAATTAGATTCCTACCTTAAATGAAGCCATAAAACCAACTGCAGTGAGATCACTTGACTGTAAACAAAGAATCTGCTCCTCTCCCCCACAAAAGAGAACTTGAAGAAAGTGAAGAAAAATAGATGTAAGTAGAATAGAATCATCTTTTAAAATAATAAAGCATGGAAAAATCTTAAAGACAGCATTAAACATATCTACAAATCAATAACAAACAAATAAACATCATAAACCAAACCTAAAGACATGTGGCCAGTTGGGTATCATTATTTAAATAAACTATGATGGTTTTTATATTCTGAATTTGTTAATGACATTTACAATTCTATAAGCAAACTACGCTTATTTGAATAAAATACAGGCAAAGTACATAAACTGGAAACACACAAAAAAATAACAAATGGCTAATATACTTAGTGGAAACATGTTCAACATTGCTAGCAATCAAATGAATGGGAAACAACTGTAAAGCATCAGAGAGATTACATGGCTTCTATATGTATTTGATCAGGCATGACTTGCATTATTGTGCCTAATACACTGACATCACTAAACCACCTTCATTGCACCTAATGTGAACATTTATTGGCTAAAAGAATATTTTTAAAAAATGTGGCTGGATGGTGCTGTTTGTCTGCCAACATTTCAGTTTCAGCAGTGTTTCTTCTACTTTTGTCAATATGGCAGTGTTTATGAAATTATTTAAATATTTTATCACATTTTGTTTTCTTTATTTTTAAAAAAATGAGTAGAAATAAAAAATCAGAATTATTTATGTCATTGATAAGAAATGTATAGCTCAAAACTGAGACAATGGAAACAAAGATGATGACCATCTGGCATTTTGACAGCACTTAGTATTTAATCTCCATTAGTTGCTTATTCGACTTAAGCCAAGCTGTCCAATTCAGTGTACACCCGTGAAGGGCATTATAAAGGAAAGATATACCATTGAGAGGAGTGTCTGAAGGAGTAAAGCATAATTGGGAATTTTACATTATTTGCCTTCTTTTGAACCTATAATGATGTGTACATTAATGTTCAATTTTTGCACATTTGAATTACACTGGTTGGCAGAAATACATCATGTGTGAAAGTAATGCAAAGGATACATTTCAATTCATCAAATGAGTAGACATGAAATAATTTACTCTATTTTAATAAAAGTTTTTGGCAACAAACTCTTTAACGGGTTGTTAATGCTGGTATAAAATTGGTAAAGTCTTCTTGGAAGGCAACATGGCTGAATATTTCAGAAGTTTTAAAAAATTATTCCCTCTGCCCTACCAATTCTATTTCTAGGTATTAATGTCCAAGAAATGACTATGGTGTATAAAATGGTGATTTATGTATCAGGATATCCTTTTTATTGTGGCATTATTATGGTAGTGAGAAATTGGAAACCACCAAAATGTCAACAAGAGGCTGATTAAGTAGATTATGATGTAGCCGTGATTGATACAGTACTTGAAAATAATATTTTAATGACATGAAAATATTAGTTATGTATTGATAAAAAATCAGCTCACAACTCTGTAAACATCCAAAGGTATATTATACACATAAGGACAGAAAGGATGTAAATCAAAATCATAACAGGGATTATTTCCCTGAGTAGTGTAGTTGCAGGTGATTTTCATTTTTTCCTTTGGAGTTTTCTGTAATTCCACATTTCCAAAATTTCCACAATATACATGTCCTGTTTTTGTAATCAGAGAAATATTATTTTTAAAAAATGTGCTTAAAGTAAGTAAGGCAAAAAGCTGAGGTTATTTTTAGGGGGGACAGCTGGAAACTTTTTAATAGTTTCCAATATTACATCTATGATTGGGAAAAGTGTATTATTTCCTTTTCCCTCCCATGTTAAGCACTACTTACATACTATGTTTTCTTTTTAATATCTAACATTTAAGAGTTATTATTATTCTTTTCCAGAGTGTTACCTCCTGATAAATATTTTCATAAGTGAAAACTTTTTTGGAGATCACTTTTCAAAGGCTGGGTCAGATAGCCACATTTATTCTTTTCATTTATTTATTTATTTTTTAAAAAATACAGCTTTATTGATTTCAGAGAGAGGAAAGGAGAAGGAGAGAGAGAGAGAAACATCAATGATGAGAGAGTCATTGATCGAGCCCACAACCTGGGCATGTGCCCTGACCGGGAATCGAACCCTGATCACCTGGATCCTAGGTCGACGCTCAACCGCTGAGCCACGCCTGGAAGGGCCACATTTATTCTTTTTAATTCTCACCTGAAGATATGTTTTCATTGATTTTAGAGAGAGAGGAAGGGGGAGAGAGAGAGGAAAACATCGATGTGAGAGAGAAACATCAATTGATTGCCTCCTGTACGTGCCCCGACAGGGGGTCAAACCCATGACCTAGGTATGTGCCCTGACTGGGTATGGAACCCACAGACTTTTAGTGCATGGAACGATGCTCCAGCCAACTGAGCCGCCCAGCCAGGGCAGATAGCAGAGAAGATACACTGAAAAGCAGGATAAAGTGACATGCAAAATGATTTCATAAGAAGAAGTTTACTTGGGTAATGATTGCAAATTTAGGGGTTCTGTGGAAATATATTTAATAAGAAAACTTCTAAAGAAACTATTTAAAAAATTAAAACTTTAATTTAATTTTTAAAAAAGAAACTATACTGTCTGGTGAGATGAGCAAAAGTATTACATGCATGAAAGAAGAACAGGATGGAATAAAAAGAAGCAATTAGAAACTATAAATGAACTTCTAGATATTGAAAATATGATAGTGAAAAAAATTAACTGGAGATTTAGAATATGCTTGTGGCAATTTCCCAGAAAGCACAATTAAAGACAAAAAGATATATAACATAATGAAATAAATTTATGTGATTAATCAAGGATATCTCACATCCAAAGGCCCAGAACATAAGAAGAAAAAGTTATTAAAGTATTTTCAAAGAAATAATATGATATTCCCGTAATGAGGGAATCTGAGTCTATAGGTTGAAAGGGCTTGCAACCCAAAGCAGAGACACACACCAAAGGCCACAATAAACTTGCAAAATTGTCCACCCAAGGTTAATCAAGCAAAATTAAAAAGCCGAGAGAAACAGACAGACACAGACACATACACAGAAAACAAAGACAAAATGGGTAATGAGTGATAGAAATGGAAGCATAATTTTTACTAACAACTAGAAGCAGAAAACATTGATTGGAAAATGCTTTTAAAATTCTGAGGATTTCTAATTTAGGACTTCCTATCGAGTCAGATTATTCATCAAGTGAAAGTAATGGTAGCTGCTGTAAAGAATAAGTCCCTAATTTTAGTGGGTGAAGGCAATGGAATTTTTCCTCACTCACGTAAAGCCCCAGGCAGGGGAAGGCTGGTAAGGGCCCTGAGCCACTTAGCCACTTGGGATCCAGCTGCCGGAGGGTCCCCCGAAGCAGAAGCAGCGTGTGCCTTCCAAGGCGGCTTTGGGTAAACTCCCAGTCGGCAGGAGGGGAAAGGTGGAGGAGCTCGCGCTGCTGCTTCTAGTGCCCGGCCAGGTGCTGTCACGCAGCCACCCTGCCCTTCCCTGCTGTGGAGAACCAGCCGCATGGCCTCACCCGGCGTAAGGGAGGGGGAGGCACGTGCAGGGACAGCCCAAGTTATGGAAAGCGGAGCACAGGTTTTGGTGGACAACTTACTTTTTATCAAAACTTTGCCTCTTGTTCGCTCTTTTGTGGGAAGCTACTGAGAGATGTATATCATCGAAATAAAGAAAAAAACCAAGAAAGATGAAGATATAGGATTGTGAAAACAGGGGAATCACAGGAGAGTTCTAGAATGACAGCAATGTAGCTATATGGCACAGACAGTCCAGACTGGAGGGGGGTGAGAGAGGGCCTGGAGGGAGAGGTTCCCAGGAAAAAATACGGAACCATGACACTAGCTGATGCATTTGGCCACGTGGAAAATAGTACTGTGAAATGTTTTATATCTGTGGTGTGAGGGAGGGAGAAATTTTTACTCTCCTAGGTTCTTTTGGCTGGTCTAATAATTAAATGTAAAGAAACAAATTAATGAGAGAAAATAACTACATTTAATTACATATGTATGAATAGGAACCCCACACACATGAGAGAGTCAGAGACCCCTCCTACAGGAGAGGTTCAGGGACAGAAAGAGAAAATGAGGTATATACAGGGCATTCTGACCTAAGGGATGAGCTAAGCCACCTGGGGCTTCAGAGGGGGGGGAAGGTCATTCACAGGGTGATAAGGAGAGCAGATGTTCAGTAATTAGAAGTTTGCCCTGCCCTATAGGTAGGTCGTAAAAAGTTGTTTCTCGTGATAACGCTTATTATGGGCAAGGCCCCTAATTTAAATTCTTTAAGGGAGAGGAAAAATTTCTAGTGAGACTGCAGGGTCTCAATTGCCTTTAGCTCCAAACAATTCACTGTCAAAGTAGCACTTTCTGGGAGGGTGGGGCAGAGAGGGCCTGTTCTGAACACTTCAGTGTTAGGCTTAAACTTTTGAGAAGTTAGCGATGGGTATATAGAAACCTAAGCAAAGGAAAAATAGAGACAATTTTTAACTTTAAGAAAAATGAAAAATAGTGCAGAAATGGAAACATCATATCATACTACTTGGTTCAGAAACAAACAATAATTTCAGTTAGAATGAAGTACCTCTAAATAGGAATTTAACCAGAAGTTATTGTATTAGGAGGATGGTGGAGATAGGAAGTGATTGTTAGTATATGGGCGGGGAGGGGTGGGTAGAATTAGATAGAAAAGATATCTGCCCAGCCAGGCGAGGCTCAGAGGCTGAGCTTCGACCTAGGAGTTGGCAGATTGTGGTTCGATTCCAGGTTGGGGCACATGCCCGGGCTGCAGGCTCCATCCCCAGTCGGGGGCGTAGAGGAGGCAGCCGATCAATGACTCTCTCGTCATTGACGTTTCCGTCTCTCTCTCTCCCCCTCCCTTCCTCTCTATGAAATCATTGGGGATGTATTCAAAACTATATATGTATCTATATATATGCCATAATTGAACATCGGTAGATGATGAATAACCATATTAATTAGAAACACAGAGGCAGAAGTCAGACAAAAGTAGCTTACAATTTTTGCACATATTTGCCCTGGGGAATAGGACTTGATGTGGAGGTGTGCAGCAGTGGATGTTGGTTTTCATGAAACTATTTGACTTTTCAAAACCACATAATAACATTAAAAATCAATGACTTTTAAGTGATCATATAGCTCGTGAGGGGCAAAAGAAAACTAAGATCATCTACTTGTATTTCTAGGCTTATCTCCAGAAGTAAGAGAATTCAGTCTACCCCAAGTCCTTTTAACATCAAAACCTGTGCGGTCTCTGCCTTGGACTTGGATTATAGTCTTCAAATTCTGTAAACTGGCCACTGTAACAATTCATCTCAAAATCATTTGGTACGTTGGTCGATGTGAAAACAACCTGACTCCAATTATTCAGCTGCAAAGATTTTCCTTTTCTGCTCCTCTTGGAAATAAAGATTTGACTTCTGGGTTTTCCTGGAGCTGACTTGGTGTTAAACAGTCTACCCAATCAATAAAATTAAAAATTAAGTCTTTTCTTGTCCCTCATGTTCCAAGACCCAGTCTTTGCCCTGGCAAGATGTTGACGCTGCACCAGTGGACTGTTAACTCCTAGTGTAAGGCTTTGATTCTGGCAAGATTCAAAGAGCCATAGGAGGAATAACTCCATATGGTTATCAGCCATTGACACAGAAAATATTAATAAAGATTCGAGAGGCACATTTGGAGTATGTGCACATGCGTGTTTGGTTAGGGAGGAACAGAATTTGAGGGGAGATACTGGATTGAGGATTTGGGACACAATTATGTATATAAGCTTTGCAGCCTCCAGTGTTTTGCCTGACTAGGCCCAAAACTTGGAGCAGGGGCTCTTTGTAATTCTTTATTCTTGCAATAATGAGAAAGTTAAAAGAAAAGCAGCCCATTGGTTTGGACTTAGACTCCTATCCACAGTGGAGAATGTGGTAGCTCCTTCGCATATCACTTGTTCTCCACTAAAGGGGCTCCCATTGTGCGTGGACTCCAGAGCTAAAGCTGAATGCTCTGGGATTTCACCCAGGACCATTGCCCTGCTGCTCAGGAGCAGACCAGGCTTAGCTCTGGAGCCCAAGGCAAATCTAGGGAAGACTGGCCTGGTGCATTTAAAACCCTCTCCTTATCACTTCTCTTCATCCTCAGCGCTTCCTGGTGGAATCCAAACAGCTGGAGCTTTGCTGAATTTCATGAGAGATAAACTACCCAAAGGTAAAGTGCAGCTAGAGGCCAAATGGCTGGGGAAGTGCTTGGCGCAGTCAAATACCCGTAGCTTCATCAACAACGAGAAAAAGAACGAGCTATTTAATAATTGAATAGTCTAGTTTTACTCCGGTCAGCTGCATGTGGGAATTGAGTCATCTCAGATAGGACTTCTCCTGGCCATTAAGAACCTAAGGAAACTCAATAATCATATGACATTATTTAATTACTGACCATCTTGACTTTTTTTTTTTTTTTTTATAATCTGCATTGCATCCAGCCACTCACAAATTTGATTTTTAAGAGTTAACATTCCACCAAATTAAATTTTCTTTCAGCTCTTATTTGTATATTTATGGCAAGTAATGAAGTGGATACACTTAGTTGGAGAATATTAAAATACTTGTATGATTATGTGTTTTGTTTTTCTCTTGGGTTGGTGACATAATATTTCTAGTCTTCTAAGATTACATCACCTAAGAAGAACCAATAATATGTTCCAGCCTCCATTTATTTTCTTAATAGCCACAGGCTACTCTACATCACCACTCATTTCTCCTCCTAGTACACATGGCATTTGCTACCTAATGATCTGTGACACTAGAGCTGAGCTAATAACCATGAGGTGAAAGGCATTTGTCATAGTTACTACAAAAGTATGAGTTCTTTGTTTTAAGCTTATTTTTCCTTAACTGTTAGAGTTTTCATGTCTGTTTCAAGTTCAAAAATGACATTGAATACTGTTATACCAGCATATAAGTCTTAAGGTTACAAATCCACTTTTTTCCAATTACTTTTAATATTTTTTTGATACTATAAGCAAGCTTTGTAATACACTCTTATACTTTCTATAAATATACAAAAATGGTGGGGGTGGAGGTGGAGGGGTGAGTGGGTTTCAGCCCTGAAAGGATTAATGGAAAGATATTTTAAATTGGTGAAGTGCAAGTTATTTTACTTTCCCTCCTCTTTTTCTGTTACTTTCTCCCTCCCTTTCTTTCTACATGTATGTGTGCATGTGCCCAATGGAGGGAATGGATGTGTGTGTCTCACACTAAGTAAGTCTGATAAAATGCAGAGAGAAACAACGCCAGGAAACTATAGAGTCAAGGACTAGAACTGCAAACCATCCCTTCTTTTCTTATCTGAACATTATCAGCCATTTTTCCGCTATGGCAAATTCATTTTGGTTTTCCTTAAAGTAAAAATAAATGGGTATCTATAATTTTTTTTTTTTTCCATATTGGACTTAAATGTTTTCCCTCCTTGGTCTTATCTGGTTCTAAAAGCTCTTTAGAATTATTTTCTTAGTCTGCAAATACAGACAAAGCTCCTACTCTTCTGACTTGCCCAAGGGCAGTTCGGTCTGAGTCTCAGAGCAGTGCTGTAATGTATTTGTATGAATAAGAGCATCCTTGGGTGAGTCACCGCACCTCCCACAGACCCCCGAGCAAGCACAAGTAGTTTCAGAGCCCTGGTCAAAGAAGTGAGGCCAAATCTGGCTCTGTCTGAGCTCACTGTGAACCCTGCACACAACATCTGTGCTGGGGGTTATTTTAAACTAAAGTATTTTAGCGTCTGCCTATTTTTTTTTCACTACTGTGAGTAATTTAATGAGGGTAAATTTTACCAGACTAATATATTAAAGAGTCCTTTGTCTTTATGAATAAGTTATTTAAAATCTACTCCATCTTTAAAGCAAGCAATTTTGTTCTTTTTCTAAAGATAATTCCCAAAGACAGAAATTTTAATGTACATTTTAACTTTTTGAACTCTATAATATGTACCATTTTGGAAACAAATACTTATTTCCAAAAGGAAAAAAAAAAAAAAGCAAAACAAAAAGTGTCATTTCTAAAGTTATTTTTTATTTACCCCTTTGTTAAAAGTTCCTTCCACAAAGTATTTATTCCCTTAATGAACGGAGTATTAAATCCAATTTTCAGTTGTAGGGTATCCCTAAAGTATATATTTGGCTTAAGGACCTATTACCACTTATTTCTAACAATAATTAAATGTTTTTTTTTAAAAAATTATGCATCATTGTGCTTTGTCATCAATACAAATTGAATCTTTGATATATTTTCCTTTATTAACTTAAAGATAACCATTTATATGCATTTGTGTTATGTGTAAGACACTGTATTATTCATTTAGTTTTCATCTGAGGCTTGACTGGGAAAGGATTAGATTCTAAATTCAGTTGGTACTGGCAGCATTTTGTTCTTTATGGGCTATCAGATTGAGGGCCTCAGCTCTTTGCTGGCTGTTGGTCAGCCCTCAGGTCCTTGCCATGTGTACCTTGCAAACAAGATTGATTGCTTGCTTCTTAAAGCCAGGGATGAAGGGAGAGTCTCCTAATAAGGACATTATAATTTTAAATAATGTAATTGCACATATGTAATCATGTACATCCTGTCCCCTGTGCTGTATTCTATTGGCAAGACAAAAATCACGGATGCCACCTACACACAAGGGTGTAAACACAACAGGGCAGTGATCAAGGGCCCACTTTAGGCTCTGCCCACCACAAGGATCACACAGAAAAATGTCAGGGACTACATCAGGGTCATTTTAAAATAAAGAAATGGATAAAGGTAAATGGTTATCTTCATTTTGAGTGAAAAAAAAACCCCACCCATCTAATTTCTTATCTCTTACTGATTTCCGACCTGAACTTTCCACTAAGGTATATGTTAGTGATAGCCAAAGGACATGTATGCACATAGTAGTCAGAGGCAGGGGAGGGAGGGATCTGGGTGGAGGGGGGCAAAAGGGGAGAAAATGGGGGACATCTGTAATAATGTCAACAATAAATATAAAATATAATTAAAAAAGAAGACCCTGAATTTATGAAGAAATACTGTCCACCTCTAAGTAGACAATTTGATAAGCAGGCCTCCCTGCTAGATCGGGTGTGGTCCCGCCACAGTGCTGAGCAACACAGAGAGGCAGTGCGGTGAGGTTTTTGGAGAGAATCTGGTGCCTGGAGGAGAGAAGGATCCTTTGGGAAAGGATTTACTACACACACATTTGAGCAGAGTTTGATAAACATGAGGGCCGTATTTGGGGAGAAAATAAAAAACAAGTTACAGAAATTATAGCAGGGAAGTGCAGGAGCCAAGAGTAAAAACCAAGCAGCCTGCTCCCAGAGTCTGCACTCCTCCCCACCACCCCAGGGTCCTGGTGAAAGGGAGATCTTAGGGGTCATTCAGTTTTACCTTTTCAACTTTCAGATAAGGAAACTGAGTGCCCAGAGGGGTTAAATGAGCCCCATATCATGAAATGAATCCTCTGGCATAGTCAGCACCAAAAGTTAAAACAAAACAAAATTCAAAGACTGTTTTAAAATTTTCTTGGACTATAATTCTTATTTTATAAGAGGAGGGCTCGCAGGACAGCATTGATTATCTCATGCAGTTTCTAAAGCAGAGGCATCCCACATAGTTGAAAGGAACTGAGTATCTGAAGAACAGGCCTCTTTTGCTTGGGGGATTAGGATAGAAAGTAATTCTGTCAAAGAAATATTTTAATAGCAGCAGCACTGTGTCTCTGGAACAAAGGGATATATATAAAGCATATCATTTCTCAGACTTTCTCTTCTTCATTGTTTCACCTCTTCAGTATAAATCCAATGTAAGGCTCTTGAAAGCTAAATGGCATAGGGTCAGGGGAGAAACTTACAAAATCTAATCAAGCATTTTTGTCTGCTAACTTCAAAGGGAAGCCAAGCATGAGGGACATTTGTGAAGATTCAGCAGGCAGGAGGCTTTAACATATCTTATGACAGTTTGCTTGTGCATGTGGGATTTTTAAGTATTAGGAGCATCTAATGAAGCCAGAAGGCGCCTTGGGGAAAAAATAAGTACTACCTGAATCTAATCACTCAAGAGGTTCAGGTTTGTTAGTAGTAATCACATCAGGTTGACAGATTATCTGAACACTCTGTGTGAAGTGTTTGATATTCAAAACAATGGTCTGATTATATCTTCATTTGCTAGAACCGATCAATCACTGTCTCATTACTGTTCATTTCCACTTGATCAATAGGTTGAAGGATTTGGTGGCTAAGACCAGATACAGATGAAAGGCTTATGGAAACAACAGGCATTTGAATTGCAGTGTCTGCTGTATAATCTTCTTTTTAGTCAGAGTCAGTTCATATCTAACTCACTATAGATGTTCTAACCATTAATGTCAGTGGCCTCAGGTCCTTTGCATGTGCACAATCTGAAGCCCAGGAAGGTAAAATGGCTTGTGTTGGCCACAGGTCCAGAACTTGTCCCACTCAGTTCTTTAATAGTTTATTCACCATTTCAAGGCTCTTAGTTTCCAATCCAGTCCATGTACCTTGACTTCACACACACACAAATAAATTAAATTGAGGTGATCACGTATTCCCGAGAAGAGGAATAACTTTCAGTGAATGATATTTCATTCCCATCTAGTCATTGATCTTTAGCCTTAAAATTCTGTAACTTCTCTAAAACTTGGGAGGCTGACTTGATGCTGCAAGACTTAATTATTGCCTAAAGTATATGAGAAATCCTTAGATGAAAGGCGATGCATAAAATTAAAGTACCTTATTAGAGAGTAGCTGCATGAAGCTGGATATGCGTTTGGATTAGATGCATGTCACCTGGTGAGCGAGCAGCCAGGTTATTTTGGGAGGTTTTGCATACTTGTTGCAATAGCAGGAACACAGAGAAGGTGGTGCTGGCACTCAGTTTTCTTAGAACAAGCCCAACCCAAATCTATTAATTACAAGTAAGTTTTACTTTTTTGGCCTTTTATTAAATATCTTTATATTTCAAGGTTTGTAACGTCTTATCTGGTCACAGCTCTTTGTAGTTGACAAAATATTCACATAGATGATCTCTTTTGAGATTCTCAAAGTGTGAGGTAGGCAGATAGGTATCACCACCCTCTTTCTGTGCATAAGTACAGCCAATTATTGGGACTGCAATGTCAGAAAATGAAATTCCTTACCAGAACAAGGCTGCTTCCCTACCTAAGGTTCAGCCCTAAGCAGAGGTAACATTGACGTCCTCCTTCCGAGGGCATGCTGGGGCATCACGGCTGAGTGGGAGGTTGGCAGCTCCGGGAGGATTACTGAGAAGGATTCAGGTTATCCTGGTTATGAGTGCCAGGAAGTCAGATCTCTCTCTTTGGTGTTATCACCACGTGTTACGAAGTTTTATGGAAGCATTGACTCACTCTGCTGGGTCTCAGGTCCATGTCTTACTTCATCTGGGTGACTCTGTACATTGGAGCAGAGGGGAAAAGGCACCAGGGACAACTCTGCTGTGTACGGTTGTGCAGGATACACTACACGGCTCTATGGCCACCATTCACATCACAGATGTCAGAGATGTTCACATTTATTATGATATTGCTCCAACAGGTTAAAAGTGAAGTGTTGAGGAACAGGTGCCTTTTTTTCTAATTTATACAAATGTTCAAGGCAAGTAGTGACCCTGAATCAGGACAAATTTATTTTAAAAAAACTGAGAATTAAGCAAAAAAGGGTTATTAGGAGTCTTTATTTTAAAATTTAATTTATTGGGGTGCCATTAGTTAATAAAATCATAGTTTTCCAGTACAACTCTATAGCACATCATCTGCATACTGCCTTGTGCACTCACCACCCAAAGTCAAGTCTCTTTCCATCACCATTTATCACCCCTTTGCCCCCTTCCACCTGCCCCCTGCCCCCTTTCCCTCTGGCAGTCACCATACTGTTATCTGTGTCTGTGTGTGGTTTTTTTTTTGTTTGTTTTTTTTTTTGTTTTTTGCTTTATACGATTCTTTATTTCCTGGTCAATTCACTTAGAAGGCAATTAATGAGAACATAACTCCATTTACATTTAAGGACAAAAAGTAAATTCTGTCATATTATATGTGGCCCATCAGAGGACACTGTGAATATACAAATTTCAGGAGTCAGGCCTAAGTTTAAAAAAATGTTAGAATTAATTAGAAAATAAGTTCACACAGCTTCAGGTCTCAAGCAACTTAGGAAAAGAGGAGTTCTTTCCCATGAAAATTTCACAAGTGACTGAAGGACCTACTTCTGGATTCCCTAGGTCATCGTAAGAACTTGTCCAAAGGATAGTTTCATTTTTTCCCATCTTTGTAATCTCCTTAAGAGAAACTTGTTTTCAAATACTTCCTCAAACTATGTTACAGTGAAAAATGAATCTATTCATAAAGGAGTAATGGTTTAAAATATTTTAGTTAGTTTGAATGTGATTTAATTGAACTGAAGCTTGACTAATAGGAGTTTGGAGCCAAAATTGAGTGTAGAGTTATAAATCAGTAAACCAAAGAGAGCTCAAAATTACCAAGAATAGGAGTGTCAAAAGAGGTGAAATGAAAAGAGTTTTACATGCATGTTGTATGCAACAATGAATAAATGCAACAAAAGAGCAGCCATCAAGCAATTTTCTCTAAAATTCTATAAAATTCCTATTTTCCAATTCTATTTCTAATCAATTCCTTACATCATGTGCAAAGGATTGTAGGTATTTCTCAAAGTACTGAAAGAGCTCTCATTTTTCATAACCACGTTTACAAAAATTTGATCTCTGGCTTCCATTTCTTAATGAAACCTCTTAGTGATGTCCCTCAAACCAAATAGATCTACTCTTTTTCTCAGACTTGACACTGTTCTAACTCCACTGACCACTTTCTCATCGTGAATGCTCTTGATTTCAAGGTTACTGTGCTCTTTTAGCTGTCCTCATCCCTCTCATTCCTCCTTTCATTGCCCTCTCCTGTACTCCTCTATGTCCCTATCTTTCAGTCTATTTACATGCCTATATTTTTCATCTATACTTCCTGAGCATTTTTATCTGTGTTGATATTTCTCTAGACTCCTTTCTCTAGACTTCTTTTTTTAAGCTCTTTTCCCATTCCTACATTGTTGGTCATAGCTTTGTATTGTTTTACTTGACTGGCCAGCAATTGGTGTACCATCTATCCTGTATTTCTTTCCCTCAGATGTTTCCTAAATCTACTTTTGGCATCTTTTCATTCTACAGCCACAGAGCCTTGAGCTTGCTGCCTTCAGCAATGTGCTTGCCAATTTCCCTGCCTTTCGTTTATCTTCATCTGATAAGCTGCAATTACACAACAAATACCATTTCCTCCATCTTATGTGATGTCTTCTGCAGTAGTTTTCAATGACTGTCACATAAAATTTAAGCAATTTCTTAAGAAATTCTGTTCTTCCCATTGCCCCCCTCCTTTTCATCTCATTACCCTCTGCTCTCTGTAAGGAATTATATATCTTGGTTGCCCCAGGATAATCCTGGTTTATGCCCATTGCTCTAGGGAAGTTATTAATTGTGCCCTTTTACTCTCAAAAGTGTCCTGTTTGGATAATAAATTACAGGGTTATTCTATCTACGTGAAACCTTGGTCATGACTGTGCCTGCTATACAAACCTCCTTTGCAATTCTCTATATTTGGGTTTCCCTCATGCTTGTCAATACTGATACACACCACTTTTTGTGAAAATTTTTTTCATGCTCTCCTGATCATGACTCTCACATCTATGAAAGTGTGCTGAAGATCCCACGTGATAAAGCATTTTTATTCTCTCCTGTAGGCACCAGATTATCTTCAGAAACCTGAGTATATTTCATCTTGTATAATCCAATTCATTAAAGCTGCTCCCCACACAACAGCGAGGGCCGGGATGTTCTACTCCCTTTCTTAATGCCTCCATATAGAACTAGGGTTCACTTTTTACATTGGGGTTATAATCGCTACTTGTTTATGGCTCACTATTAAATTACTACTTATAAAAATCCTTAAATAAAAATTCTGAATAGAAATAACTTGTAAAAAAAATAAGATTTAGATCTAATTCAGTACACTTACGATCTAACTGTACAACTACTCAGGAGCCCTTTTTGATCTACTTGTAATCAATTTGTAATGTTACCTTATATATTTCTATGTAAAATAATGTAGATCTGAGCTCTTTTCATTTTCTCTGGAAAAGAGTCCTTTACCTTTTATAGTTAAGGAGCACCCCAGCATAAAGAATTATAAAATGAAACTGCATTTTTTGTCATTTCTAATAAATAAGTAAATAAAAAGTTGGAATTTTTTCTTATACAAAACTTTGGTCTTTTAGCGCCTTTAGTTTTTTGCACATTGGTTGAAGGTCAGGCATGATCTGGAAGTGCTCTTGCTTCTCTCTTGGGTTCTTGCCTTTGTAAAATAACAAGGTTGCCAAGCATTCGGTAGGATCATACAGATTTATCATTATCTACAAAGTGTTTCAGTGGAATCCAGGACAAATGTTAGCTAGGGGGGAACAGATGACTGAAACCAACACTTTCTGTCTCTTTTCTTATTCCCAAAAGAATTCTGCTGGGCCTTCTCAGGGTTGCTGGGAGAAAACAGCTGAAGACTGAGTACAGTGAACTAATTTCCTCCCATCCCCCCATAAGCAGTAGCTGGTGGAAAGGCATGTAAACATTCTTATGGAAATAAGAGTTTTAAAGCCCTAAATCCTTAAAATTAATAAACCAATAAACCAAAACATAAAACTGTACAGCTATTTGCATGGCTGAAAAGAAGAAGGAAAAGAATTTCAGATATCTTTTTGAAGACAGGAATAATAAAACAAGCATATTAAAAAATCAGACATTAAATGCTATACAATAGAAAAATGTACAAGGCAACAAATCAAAGGAAGCTAAGAAGTTTCTGTTGACAGATAATGCCTTTAAGAGTCATGATTCAATTTGTTAACTTCCTTTTGAAAAGAAGTTCCATTGCCCAGAATTCTGAATTTTCCTTTTTAAAAAACTTCTCTTGTACCTTTCACCTTTCCACGGTCATCAGGACATTTCAGAAAGCTTCATTTTTTTAGTTACTTGTTTCCTATATGCTGCAGCTATGGCTACATGTTTTTCAGTTGTTATACTTGCGCTGAACTCTTAGCAGTCCACTTTAAAAAAAAATAAAGTTATCCTTTTCACTAAGATAATACAACTGATTAGCCATCAATAGTAGGTGCTTCCGCTTGCTTTCTGGAAGTGTTGACTGATTTGCATTGTCCACTCAAAATTTTCCAACATGGTTCCCTGGCAAGAATGGATATTAATTTAGGTGAGGGTGTGTTTTTTTTAGGGCTGGGGATGCAGTTTCGGTCATGGAATAAAACGATGGTTCTTAAATTTTGCCGCATATGAAAATCATATAGGAAAAGAAAAATCTTGATGTCTAGGTCATACCTTTTACCAATTAAATCCAAATTTCTGGGTAAGGGACCCAGGGATCAGGTTAATTTTTGTTGTTTATGTCCATGAGGAACATGGGCCTTTAGTTTTGTTTTCTTATAATGTCTTTCTCTTTTAGAATAGCTTTATTGAGGTATAATTAACATACAAGTTTTGGCATATGTATATACCTGTGAGACCATCACCACAATATAGGTAATGAACATATCCACATGTTTCTTCAAGCCTTTTGTAAACTCTTCCCCGTGCTCCACCCTTCGATCCCCAGCCAACCATCAACCTGCTCACTGTCACTGTAGATTAGTTTGCATTTTCTATGATTGTATATAAGTAGAATTGTACAGTTTGTACTCTGGTCTGGCTTCTTTTACCAGAAACAGGTTGCATGTATGAATGGCTCATTTTTTTCTTTTAATGCTAAGTTATAGTCCATTGTATGGAAAAACTGTAATTTGCTTATCAATTCATTATTGATAGATATTTGAGTTGTGGCTGTTATAAATAAAACTGCTATGAAATTCATATACAAGGCTTTATATAGGTGTATGCTTTCTTTTTCTTTTTTCCATAACTGTCTAAGAGTAGAATGGTTTAGTCATATGGTAAGTCTATGGTTAAGTTTTAAGAGTCTGACAAACTGTTTTCCCAAGTGGCTGCACCATTTTACAATTTCCTCAGCAGCATGTAAGAATTCTCATTCCTTTGCATCATTGTCAACACTCGATATGGACACTCTTTTTAATTTTCTGTCATTTCTAATTGATTCATAGTGATGTCTCATTGTGGTTTTAATTTGTGCTTGTCTAATGACTAATGATGTTGGGCCTATATTCATATGTTTATTTGCTAACCATATACATTCTTTGGTGAGGTGTTTGTTCAACTTTTAAAAATTTGGTAATTTGTCCTTTTATTATTTGGTATAACGTTTTTAAAAATGTATTATAAATAAAAGTTCACTCTGTGGCCTTTTAATTTTCTTAACAGCATATCTTTTGGAGAACAAAATTTGTAATTTTGATGAAGTCCAACTTATTGACTTTTTCTTTTGTGGTTTCTGTTTTGGACAAACTCAAGGTCACTAAGATTTTATTTGATATTTTCTTCTAGAAGTTGTATTGTTTTAGCTCTTATATTTAGCTCGATGATCCATTTTGAATTAACTGTGAGAAAGGTCTAAGGTTTATTTATTTATTTATATAGATATCTAATTATTCCAGAGCCCTTTGCTGAAAAGGTTATCTTTTTCCTCATTGAATTTCTTGGCAACTTTGTTAAAAATAAACTGATTATATATGTATGAGTCTGTTTCTGGACTCTATTCTGTTGTATTGATCTATTTGCCTACTTTTATACCAGTGCCACACTGTCTTGATTACTATAGCTTCACAAAAAATCTTTAAATATAGTAGTGTAAGTCTTTCATTTTTATCCCCCCCAACCCCCCCAAATCTTTGGCTATTCTGGGTTCTTTGAATTTCCATGTAAATTTTAGAGTCAGCTTATCAAATTCTACTAGGAAAAAAAAAAAAAAAAACCTCTTGGGAATTTTGATTGACATTGTGTTGAACATATAGATCAAACTGGAAAACTGATCTTGAAAATTTATATAAAACGACCTATTTATGTATTTATTCAATTATGTATTTCTGGAACCATTTGTAGGTTTGAGGCCTTCTCCAGTTAGGATCACATAGTCTGCAAAAATTGGTTTACTATACCGGCCAATTTTTGTCTAATTTAATTGTATATTCTTTCAGTATATATATTTTTTTAATCCTCACCTGATATTTTTTCCATTGCTTTTCAGAAAGAGTGGAAGGGGGTGAGAGACATCGATATAAGAGAGACACATCAGTTGGTTGCCTCCTGCACGAGCCTGCCACCGAGGGACGTGTTATATGCCCTTGGCTGGAATCGTACCCAGGACCCTTCAGTCCGCGGGCTGATGCTCTAACCACTGAGCCAAGCTGGCTAGGGCACAATTGTGTATTCTTGATTTTATATGCATTTATCTAAAAGTAGCCACCAATTAATTGTATTGTTAAGTGGGAAAATGTCAGCTTAAATGCCTGCCAGAGGGCAGCTGCTTCCAGGGAGGAAACATGTTTCAATGGGCTAGAGACTTAGGCCCAAGTTTTTCTGGCTCCAGCCACCTGTTTCAACTGAGCTAAAAAAAAAACAGTCTGTATGCACAGATTTTGGATGTAGCTGTTAGGAAAGAAAATAAACTATACTCATTTTGAAAACTCAATTTTATGGAGAGAAAAAAAACGTGAAGGCTCAATTTAGTGTATAGTTATGAAAGCAATTTACAAAGGATTTAGGATTTCTTAGTATGGAATTTTATATTCAAATGGTAAAACATTTGGCACTGCTGATTGCAGCAAGAATATGAAGCCATGTTGAGAAAGAAGCTTGGAGAGGGCTGATTTCATGAAGCTGCATTGTTGAAAATGATGTAATCTGAGCAAGTCACTGTGCAAATATGGCACATAAACCTTCTGTTCTCAGGGAGTAGGTCCTGCAAGCCAGGCACAGGATGTGGTGCTGCATACAAAATGGAAGGAATTCACTGTTACATGAAAATATCTCCATAACCCAGTTATTATAATGACTAGACCTGATGAATTTGGAAATTGTCCTAATTTTCTGAAACTTACAAACTCCTGCCTTTATTGTTTGTCTCTTTTTTTTCTTTTATTCTAATTAAACAAATTTTAAAAGTAAATTAATAATGGGAGACCCTGAGAAAGGAGAAGGCAGAGCGAAGGTCAACCATTTATCTGAGAAAGAAAAATTAAGATGTGACATAACACTATCAATTTAATTTTTTTCTATCTATACTATTTTTTTCCATCACCATTTATCCCCCCTATACCCTCCTCTATCTCCCCCCATCCCCCCATCAATTTAATTTTTTATTGACATATCTTGTAAGTGCTCTGAGGAGAATGTAGGTACTTTATATTATTAGGTACCCCAGTGTTTTTGTGTGATATTTCGATTGATTTGTCATTCATTTTGAATAAGAATACTTAGTTATATGAATGATTATTAAATGAGCTGGTCCGGAGAGGGTATAAATGAGGAAATCCATTTTCCCCCCATGATCCTTGAGCTAAGGGGAAAGGGTGGGTATGTAGTGGTTTGCATTTCAAAGGGAAGGAAGCAATTCACATGGAGAAAATGTTTAGTGTACAAAAATGTTTGCTAGACCATTTTAATAATGGGACACAGAGAGGACTTTGATCAAAGGGGTCTTGTTTAGTTCCTTACTGTCTATGACACCTAGTTTATATTAAAATACAGTTATCTAGCCCAGCAGGAGGCAGCCGATCAATGACTCTCTCATCATTGATATTTCTATCTCTCCCTCCCTTCCTCTCTCTGAAATTAATAAAAACATATTTTAAAATGTACATATAGTTACCTATGATGATATCTCCCTCTTGGAGCAAATCCTATATCTACATTCTCTTAGGTAGTTAGAGAGAAGTTCAAAGATTCTTCCTAAGTCTTTTGTTTTTTTAAAATAACCAGCTTAAGATAATCAATATCACCCAAAAGGCATATTTTGGCGTAGTAAACTGTTCCCCCTCAATTGAATTTCGGCTCCTCCAGGCTTGTGTTGGCTGATGAACTAGGTAGTCGAAGAAACCAATTTGGCCACCTATTAGTAAGTCCTGTGGGGATGTATCTAGAACATCTTTTTAGAATGGAGAAGGGAATAATAGTCAACTTTGGTCCTCAGATTTGAAGCTTTTAGATTTGAAGCCAAACTTCCGAAACAATAGAAAAAGCTTTATTCCATATCTTGCTACATTTAAATGTGAATACAATTGAATAACAATAGTGAACAGGGAGCTTGGAGAGCAGTTCTCAAATTTTAGCTTTTATATAGTTCACACCTATTATAATCTATATGCTGCTTCCTTTTCTATGACCCTTTTACTATTGAATTTTGTGAGACTCATTTCAGCTTATAACTATAAGGATATAGCCCCTTCCCTTCCTTGCGTTATATTTTCTCTTTTTTTCATCCCCTCCATGCCTGCCTGCCTGCCTGCCTTTTCTCTCTTCTCCCCTGATCTGTGGCCCATGTCCCTTTGTCATTCTCTTTTTACCTGACATTTTCTTTTAGTTACAAGTGTAAGTAGTTGAGAAAAGAGAAAGCAAGGGATATAGCATGGAGCTAAGAATAAACCAAATATAAAAACACATTTCGCAAAGGGACAGTGAATCTGGTACTAACTGGTGTCCTAAGCGGCCAACAAGAAAGAGAAAGCTGCTTTACCACTTATACAACTTACGGTGTCCCTGACATAAAAAGAGACTAATTGGACAGGAAAACCTTAACTATCGCTTGTAATAAGGACAGAAAGGAATTTCTCCTGAGGGCGTAACATTATGAACAACAACCCAACAAACGACCTCTTAGTAGACACAAGAATGGGTTTTGTGCGGTTGTTTCATAGGGAAATCCTTGGTGTAAGCCGATGGCATCTTGCCAAAGCTCAGTTCAGTAACAATTTTATGAGCCCTGGTCACTACCCGGCTTCTTCTTATCTGTGAGGTAGATAAAAATGTGACTCAAAAAGCTCAGGAGAGGAAGTGAACGCAAGCAGTCTAAGCGTTGGAATTTGACCATAAGCAAACACCTAGATTCCCTTCTACATGAAATGTAAGCTAAGAGCCGTATTCCACTCAGAGAGGAAGCAAATACTGCCTATAAAATTAATGGAGTTCCAGACGGATAAATTGTGGTACTATGTTCTCATGTGCGATCTTTAATCAGGACCAGCACCCCAGGCGGTAAATCATGCCAGAGTGTAGTTGGGCCCTCCTGAGCTGTGAAAGGCCAGGCCCAGACTGGAGCATACCACTTGCTAACAATTAATCCTGGCCCTGGAAATGGTTGGAAATATAAAACTACTGGTGCACGACATTTGAGTCCAAAGAATATACTTTTCATTCAATAACATGGAGAAGACTTTCCGAAACATAAAATATGTTTTCTGTGGCAGGGAGCTATGTGGCAAGAGAGAGTTTCTAAAATGTTTTAGGTGTTTTGCTTATTTTGTTAGTCTCTAAGGTGTCTCAGGTCCCAGAGCCCCAAATTCCAATGGCAGCGTCTTATTCCGACATTTCACTGGTGGTCAAAGTTTTCTTGCTGTTCTTGACCTATTTCTTAGTCTTGGTTGAAAAATAGATTCTGACTGTTGGGCAGTACTTTGCAAAACCTCTACGGCAAGAACCAGAGTATTCCTTCCTCTTCCCGTATGTCATGGACTTACATTTTTATAAATTCCAATGAAAATGAATGATTAGAAAAATGCTCAAATATTTGGATCTTGTGGCAATTTCAGATTAAGAAAAAAAAATGGAAAACTCTCAGTTTCTGTATTTGTCTCTTTTAGGATTGGCAACAGTTTTCAGATGGGCTTGCAGTTAGTTACGTGGGCTATAGTCAGAGGAGCACGGCTCCGAGATACCTGATGCCGTTCAAAGTCAAATTCTAATCGGTGTGTAGTCAACCTGAGATGCTGCTTGGCTTAATATCTTTTGACAATTTTGCTCACTTTCCTGCTCATTTAGAAGGCATTAGACTGACTAGCAGATAGGAAGATGCAGGGCAGCCAGTGGGGTCGGTACTGGCTATATAATGTGTAGGTCTCAGTGCAAAATGGAAACACGAGGCTCCTTATTCAGAATTTATTAAGAATTTCAAGACAGAGATGGCAAAACATTAGGCCAAGTATGGGGCCCTTCTGAGGGTAGGGCTCTGTGTAATTGCACAGGTCACATGCCTCTGATGTGACTGGGGCCCTCAGTTGCTCCCATTGGACTAATACCTTAGCAAGATGCCATGTGCCTGCACTGACAGATGCTCTAAGAGGCAGCCGAGTGAAGCTCATTCTGGTGTCTACTCAGGCCCATGTGCTATCTAAGTTCAAAGCTGCTGCTGCTGCTGCTGACAGAATTGTTCCTTGACATGTGTGCATGACCTAAAACAAGACATGAACAGCAGTCCTTTTCCCATTGCATTCAGGTGAAGCCAGGTGTGTGTTAGAGACTATTGTTAATGCAATTCTAGTTTTTTAGCCCTTTAGAGGGCATTTACTTAAAATTGGCTTTTGGCTTTCTCTGGTTCCTGAATGCTAGGGCAACAGGGGTAAAAAAAAAAAGATTATCTAGTTGTCAAGTGACAGAATTATTTTTAGGGAACATATTGCTTTTTCCTTTCTTTACGAACTAAGTTAAATAGACCAATAGGATGTAAAAAGAGGTCCCAGGTTTCTTTGGGAGACTTGGTCTGGAAGGTGAGGACAGAACAAAAGGAAGGCCTTTTAGGTTCACTGGTGCTTACAATTCAATTTTAAGTTGTTTAAATTGCTGTAAGGCAGAATTGCTAAATCCATCTTCTCAAACCTTAATAAAGTCTGCTACACACGTAAATACTTTGTATAATAATTTTTTCTTTTTCTTTTTTTTGTATAGCAAATAAAGAGATTATTTTATCTAGGGTAGGGTCCATGAGGCACAAAATATAAAAACAGCACACTGGGACAAGACAACATTAAGTCCACAAAACTTGGTGGATAAGAACTTGGGTTCTGGATCCAAACTGCCTGGTCTTGAAACTCAGTGCCAACACTTACCAGCTCAGTTATCTTGGGAAGTTATTATCTTCTTTATGCTTTGATTTTGAATAATACAGTTGACCCTTGAATAATACAGTTGACCCTTGAACAACGCAGGGGATAGGGGTGCCAACCCCATGAAGTTGGAAATCCGCATATGACTTTTGACTCCCTGAAAACTTAATTTCAGTCAGCCCTTTGCAACTGCGGATTCAAAGAACCACAGATGGAAAACAGTATTTTCAGCCTGAGGTTGGGACTCTGCTGTTGGAAATAAGAAAATGCTATTCTCAATCAGCAGTTCGTTGAATCTGCGGATGTGAAACCTGTGGATAGAAAGCGCTGACTGTATTTATTGGAAAAACAAAACACCAAAAACAACCCATTGTAGAAATGTGGAGTTCAAACCCATATTGTTCAAGGGCCAACTGTAGTAAATCATCCCCTCTAAGATTGTTGTGAAAATCAAACAGGTTACTGCCTGTGAAGCTCAGAGAACAGTGTCTGGTTCCGTGTGTTAGCTATCATTATTAATCTATAAATTACATTAATTTGACAAGGACAGCAGGACTTAAGTCCACTGGAAAGGCACAGGAATCTCGAGAGGGCATTGAGCCTTGGGGATTTATATCAATCTGATCTGAATCTTAAGAGTCCAGGTGACAGCAGTGGCCATTGTGACTGTTCTAAGTTGAATTTTTCCTTACTGTTTCCTTTTGGGGTTCACAATGTCTTAGCATCACCACTTTGATGAGGCTGTTTTGCCAAATGGTAAAACAAATCATTGAACTTCCCTTTTGAAAAAGTACTGAAGTGACGGGACCATGTTTTATCCCTACCGTTCGTCCCGTCATCCATGAGCCTCCCTCCTTTATTTTTTCATTACTCCTTCAATTGTAGAAAATATCCTGTTTGGGTCTCCCCGTCAGGCTGCAAGATTTAACTTTGTTTCTCTACACAGTTTGTTTCTTTAATGTGTTTTTACATTCTCTCCGGTTATTTGGCACTCACCTCACCCGTCCCCAATAATTCAGTGCCTGTTTAAGAGCTCTGATGTTATTCATCTGCTAGACAGTGAGGAATCTCTGTGTGGAGCCTGCCTTGAGGTCCAGAGGTTGCCTTCAATGCAACATATACAGACTCTTCCAAACAAGAAGGAATTTTAAAGCAGCTAACAAAATTAAAGTTTGGTTGTCCCAACATAGTTTTTGAATTATGTTCATGAACCATTTCAAAAAGCTAGATAACTATAATGGTAGCAATGGCACTGATAATAAGCTAACATTAATTGAGTACATTTATACCAGGCTTTGTATTTTATATGTACTAACTCATTAATTGTCACAGCAATCTTGTGAAGTAAGTATTGTTTTTTTCATTTTTATAGATGATTAAACTCTTGATCCATGTTTGTGAACAAAAGGCCTGGATTTCTATGGTTCCTCTCAGCTCTGAAGGTAAGAATGATCTGACTAGTGAATGCAGTGGTATTGTACTCTAAACCAGAGGTCTTCAAGCTTTGGTGTGTACCAGGATCACCTGGATGGCCGGGCACCACTGCCAGAGTTCCTGATTTACTGGGTCTGGGTAATGCCAGAGAACTTGTCTCTTTCAATTTACCAAGTGATGCTGATGATGCATTGAACTGAGCCTAGTAATGGGAGGTTGTGATGTCATTCAGGAGACAGGAGAACCTAAGGCAGAAATCTCTGATTATGGGACCATCTCTCATATAAATATGGAGGCTGCAAGGCCAGTAAAATATATGTATATGACTCTATCTATGTGTCTATCTATCATCTACCTGTCTCTATCTATCTGTCTGCCATCTATCTATCTATCTATCTATCTATCTATCTATCTATCTATCTATCTATCTATCTATCTATCTATCTATCATCTATCTATCATCTATCTATCTATCTATCTATCTATCTATCTGTGGGGAGCCGGCGGGACTCCCCCCGGGAAGGACCCGCCGGGCGAGGTGCTGCCCAGGGAAAAAGACCCGGGAGGCCCGCTTGCCCTAGTGTCATCGAGAGAGAAATCTCTGAGGCATTGACCCGAGTGGTGGGCAGCGGTGCTAGCACTCGCCCTGCTCCCCCCGCTCCCCCTCCTTAGGGACTTGGCTAAGCTTAAGATTAACAATGCTTGCATGGGGAGGTACCTTGATCCAGGAACCGTGGCCGGGTTAGAAGTGCAGCATGTCCCAGCTACCAATGATGTATGTACGAGAACAAGGAACAGGACTACCAATGATGTATGCATGAGAACAAAGAGCTAGGTGGGGAACATACATGGGACAAAGGTTACTGATTAAACCTCTGCCTTACTGAATGCGCTATAATTACAAGCTGAAAAATAAACTCGGGGCTCAGTCACGTACTGCAGCCCTCCCGATCCCATCCTGTCTCTTGTCTTTCTTTTCCAATCCTCACCCCCTCAATCAGGTAACTGCTCGACTGCCGGCAGGCTCCGGCAAGTGGCGCCCGAACAGGGACCTGAAAACCTGGGAACACGGTAGAGGACACCGCTCGGGGCCGCGCGGATAGCTATCGGGTAAGTGATAGCCGGAGGGAGCGGTTAGCATATCGGGAGTAAGAAATCATGGGCCAGGAGAACAGCAAGGTGCTTTTTGCACAGGTTTTGAAAACAATGCTCCGCTCTAGGGGCGCTAAGGTTAGTACCACCCAGCTGCGTAATTTTTTGCAGTTTGTGGAGGAGGTGTGCCCCTGGTTCCCGGAGGAGGGCACTGTTAATCTAGAAACTTGGAATAAAGTGGGAGAGCGTATACAGGGTTTTTTCCAGGCACACGGCCCACAGAAAGTGCCTGTAGAGGCTTTTTCACTCTGGACCTTGGTCCGAGATTGCCTTGATCCCCGGCATGAAGGGGTGCGCATGGAGCCACCCCCTGCAGAGGCACCAGTCGAGCCTGTGAAGGGTTCGCAACTGGGGGGCGAGGCTTCCGCGCCCCCGGTGGAGCTGCTCAGTGTCCGGTCAGACAAATTAAGCCCCAAGGAGGAACAAGATTTAGATGAGGCTGCGGCAGCTTATGAAAGGGACAGGTATGGGGAATTGGTGTTCCTGTCGCAGGAATGCACAGACCAGCGCAATCTCCTGGCCCCTGACCTCACAGTTGAAGGGTTGCAAAAGCAGATGCAGACCATGATGAGCCAAGTACGAGCCTTGCAGGAGGTCATGAAGGAAACTCCACCTGAGGACCCACAGGGCGGGGGTCGTGCTGGCCCCGGGCCGCCCTTTGGGAAACCTATGGCGGCCGGCCCTCTGCTCGTAGATTTAGGAGAAGACCCTCCAGACTATCCTGGTGAGGAAGGGGGCATCCCGGCTGACGGGAATGGAGTGGGGGTAGGGACTCCCGTCGGGGTCCGGGTTCTCGATCCTCGGGAGAGGGCCATGATTGCCCTGGCCCAGAAGAGCCCAGGTCAGGCTCGGGACCCTGGGCGGGGAAAGGTGCGCACAGATGCCACCCCAATGTCCCCCTTTCAGATGGCACTTAGCCAGGCTCGGCTAAGAGGGGAAGACCTGGAAGGGTTTGATTCTGAGTCGACGATGTGTTGTCCGGTGTTTGAACAGCCTGGCCAGGGTAATAATCCCCCCCAGAGATTTTATAGCCCTATGGATTTCAAGAAATTAAAAGAGCTTAAAATGGCTTGTGCACAATATGGGCCTACGGCTCCGTATACAGAGGCCATTTTAAAGGCGTTGGACACGGAATACAACATGTGCCCCAACGATTGGAAACAGCTAGCTCGAGCTTGCCTGTCTGGAGAGGATTACTTACTGTGGAAATCTGAGTATACAGAACAATGTGAGAAAGTCCATCGATTGAATATGAGGAATAACATACCCTCTGACCTTCAGGGTCTGCTGGGGGAAGGGCCGTACGCGGACACCCCGGCTCAGTTACAATTTGGGGTAGGGACCTATGCCCAGGTCTCTGCCGCGGCCAGGAAGGCCTGGAAGAAATTACCTACTACTAAAAATGTAACTATGGATCTGACCAAGATCAGACAGGGCCCGGATGAGCTCTACCAGGAGTTTGTCTCCCGGCTCCTTGATACCGCAGGGAAACTGATAGGGGACGGGGAGGCTGGGGTGATCATTGTGAAACAATTAGCTTTTGAAAATGCTAATACTGCATGCCAGGCAGCCCTGCGACCCTATCGTCACAAGGGGTCCCTCAATGATTACATTAGGCTTTGCCAAGATATTGGGCCCTCCTACACGACGGGAGTCACCCTCGCTGCTGCCCTGCGGGGACAAACAATGCAGCAATTTCTGCAGCAACAGGGAAAGGGGCGCGGTAAGGGACGGCGAGTCCCTGGACCCCCCGGCAGTTGTTTTTCCTGTGGCCAATTGGGCTATTTCACCAGAAATTGCCCGCAGAGGCCTCCTTCTGCCACTCCAGGGGCTCCTGCGGGGCCTCCCCGTGGGGCGCCTCCAGGGCTCTGCCCGAGATGTAAAAAGGGGAATCACTGGGCCCGGGATTGTAAGTCCAAGCTTGATCTGCAAGGGCGGCCTCTTAGCTTTCCCTCTCAGTCGGGAAACTGGCAGAGGGGCCGGCCCCAGGCCCCGCAAACATATGGGGCTCTACAGGGGGAAACCTGGGGGAAGCCCCCCGGAAACAATCCATTTGTGACCTCTTCCGAGCCACCCCAGGGAGCGCCGGACTGGACCTCAGTTCCGCCGCCTACACAGTACTGACCCCGGCCATGGGAATGCAGGCTCTGCCTACTGGGGTCTACGGTCCCCTGCCCGCCGGAACGGTGGGACTCCTCTTAGGACGCAGCAGTAGTACCCTGAAAGGATTGTTAGTGGCCCCTGGAGTCATAGATCAGGATTATACCGGAGAGGTAAAGGTTATGGCTCATGCTCCTCACAATGTGGTGACAGTAAATAAAAGTCAGAGAATCGCCCAGCTTATTTTGTTGCCGCTGGTAGAACAGGGAAAAGTCATGACGAATAAGGCTCGCGGGTCCCAAGGATTTGAATCTTCCGATGCTTACTGGATGCAGCCCATTAAAAAGGATCGGCCAGAGATGACACTTTAGATCAATGAGAAGGCCTTTAAAGGTATACTGGATACTGGGGCGGATGTCTCCGTTATCTCCTTAAAGCATTGGCCTGCCAGCTGGCCTATTCAGACTGCACTGACCGACCTACAAGGTATAGGTCAGAGCAAAACCCCCAAAATCAGCTCTGCTGTTTTACGTTGGCATGACAATGAGGGACAGCAAGGAGAGTTTCAGCCCTATGTCTTATCAGATTTACCTGTAAATCTGTGGGGGAGGGATGTCATGGAGCTCATGGGGGCCCTCCAGCCAGGCTTGCCCTCACCTGCGGCCATACCCCGTGATACATATAAAATTATTATTGACCTGAAAGATTGTTTCTATACTATTCCCCTTGACCCCCGAGACTGTCCACGGTTCGCCTTCAGTGTACCATCAGTAAATTTCCAGGAACCTATGCAGCGATATCACTGGAAAGTGCTGCCGCAGGGAATGGCCAATAGCCCGACCCTGTGTCAAAAATTTGTGGCAACGGCCTTAGCTCAGGTAAGGCGCGAGTACCCAGCAGTATATATCTGTCACTATATGGACGACATCCTCGTTGCCGCTCGCCATGAGGGACTGCTTCTCCGGGCATTTGCGAAAATGGAATCTGACTTGCAAAAACAAGGCCTGGTCATAGCCCCAGAAAAGGTCCAGAGGCAGCCCCCGTTTTCTTATCTTGGTTTTCATCTAGAGCCTGACCGATTTTTCTGTCAGAGAGTTCACCTTCGGCTAGACAAGCTCCAGACCTTGAATGATTTTCAAAAGTTGCTGGGGGATATCAACTGGATTAGACCTTATCTGGGATTAACTACAGGGGAGCTCAAACCATTGTTTGACATTCTCAAGGGGGATGCAGATCCTGCATCCGCTAGACAGCTGACCCCGGAGGGACGTGAAGCCCTTGGGAGGGTGGAGCAAGCTATCCGCAGGCAGCAGACAACATTTTGTGATTATAGTAGACCTTGGCAGGCCTGCATTTTGGCCACGGGCCATTCCCCTACTGCTGTTTTATGGCAAGACCGGCCACTACGGTGGGTGCACCTCCCTGCTTCCCCTGCCCGGGTCCTTGCCCCCTATTATGAACTTGTTGCTGTCCTTATTCAACAGGCTCGGGAAGAGTCCCGCCGCTACTTTGGCAGAGACCCTGCAAGCATTCTGGTACCATACACACGGGAGCAGATCAACTGGCTCTTCCAGACCTGTGATCCCTGGGGGATAGCTCTGGCTGGGTTCCCTGGGAAAATTGATATTCACTACCCTCAAGACAAGCTTCTACAATTCTTTCTCAGGCATCCAGTCATTTTTCCAAAAATGGTATCAGCCACCCCCTTACCGGGGGCCGTTACTGTGTTCACTGACGGGTCGTCCTCTGGCATTGCAGCCTATGTGCGTGGGCACCAGGTTACACGGTGGGAGACCCCATATTCTTCCGCCCAGGAGGTGGAGTTAGCGGCAGTCCACCGGGTACTTTTGGACGTTGCCAATGAACCTTTAAATATTTTCTCTGATAGTCAATATGTAGTCAGAAGCCTCTCTGTTATTGAGACTGTCCCGTTCATTGGCACTACTAATTCCACTGTGCAACAACTGTTTATAGCCATTCAAGCTGCCATCCTGAATCGTACCCAACAATGCTACTTTGGGCATCTTAGGGCCCATAGCAACTTACCTGGGCCCTTATCCCATGGAAACTGCCAAGCTGACTTGGCCACTAAGGTGTACCTCGTTGGGGTGCCTGCAGCTCGGGCGGCTCATGCCCTCCATCATCAAAATGCCCAGTCTCTTCGGCTGCAGTTTAACATTCCCCGAGAGGCTGCCAGACAGATAGTAAAGGAATGTTCCACATGTCCTACCTTTACTAGTGTGCCTCTCTATGGGGTTAATCCACGGGGTCTCCTGCCCAATCATCTGTGGCAGATGGATGTAACACATGTGCCTAGTTTTGGTAAGCAACGGTATGTACATGTGACCATTGATACCTACTCCGGTTTCCTTACTGCCTCCGCCCTCACAGGGGAATCAGGATCTCATGTCATTACACACTGCCTGCGCAGTATGTCGATCCTCGGGCAACCTAAAATCATTAAGACTGATAATGGCCCAGGTTATACTGGGAAAAAATTCCAAGTCTTTTGTGCACGGTTGGGTATCCAAACGCGTACCGGGATTCCCTATAATCCGCAAGGGCAAGGCATTGTAGAACGCGCCCATGGTACCCTAAAAAACCAACTATTGAAACTAAAGAAGGGGGAGCTGTACCCCCTGTCCCCACAGAATCAGCTCAATCACGCACTTTTTATTCTCAATTTTTTGATTTTGGATGATAAAGGTCAGTCTGCAGCTCAAAGGTTATGGCAAAAGCTCGGGCCCTCTGATAAGGCCATGGTCAGGTGGAAGGACCCCCTTGAGGGTACGTGGCACGGACCAGATCCTGTACTAATCTGGGGAAGAGGGCATGTTTGTGTTTTCCCGCAGGATGCAGAGACGCCGAGGTGGCTCCCGGAGAGGCTGGTACGACACGCGGCCCAAGACGCTAGAGGAACGGATGCAGGAGCAAACAATGAACCCTGAGCGTCAGTCGCGAAGAGCCCGGCGAAGAGCCTGGCGGGTACAACAACGCGCAGAGCAACTCATCAGAGAGCAAGGCATGACTGTCACGCCCGAAACTCTATTCCTGGCAATGCTGGCTCTGCTTGCCGCGGCCCCTGGGGCTAGAGCAGAAACTCACTGGGCCTACCTGCCTAACCCACCTCTGCTGCAGCCAGTGACGTGGCAGCATGGAGAGGTACCTGTGTACACCAACGACACCTGGACCATGGGGGGCCATTCCAGCAGGCACCTGCGAGCAGCGCGTGCTCCGGACTTTTCTTATTCAGGACACGCTAGTGACCAGCCTATTTGTTTCTCACGAACTGACCAGGTAGCCGGTTGTTTTCTGCTTAAAACTACTAAGATCGAGTCGCTCCTGCCAACTACAACAGGGGTTTTTTATGTCAATGGGACGGCGAGGACCTGGGTTCAGTCAGCTCTGGGCTGGACGCGGTGGTACGTGAACATCTGGTACCCTACTGGGAATGCCGCAGGCCATCCTTCTGGAGCCCCCCCTGGGGAGATCTCCATATGTGAGGCTGACGTTGTCAACCGTACCCAGCAGCCGCATTGGTTGAGCTGCCGGGGGAAAAATAGTATATTGATTAATGTGACAAGGGGATACCCGCTACAGGACTGGTCAGCTAAGGGCCCAAGATGGAAGGCGCTGGCCGAGTCCTTTTGGTCAGTACAGAAAGGGCCAATGCAATCTCAGCTATGGAGGCTTACGGCAGCAATGGGAGGGGACATCATGGTGAATGAGGAACGGGGCAATGCAGCTGTACAAATGGGCACCACACAATTCTACCGAAAGGTGCAGGCCTGCGTTCCCGAGCCTTATGCTCTTCTTGTGGGGTCACTTAATATTTCACGGAGTGGATCCTGGTGGACTATTGCATGCCATAACTGTACCCTTAGCACTTGTGTATATAACATATCTCAGGATGAGCAACTCCTAATCCTGTATCAGCCCTCATTTGTAATGATCCCTGTCAAAGTCTCAGGGGAATGGTACAATGACCGAGGCTTGCAAGTAATCCGGCAGGTCACTGAGATTATGCTAAGAGGAAAGAGATTTATTGGGCTGCTTATCGCTGGCATAGCTACCCTTATTTCAGTGATAGCAGCCAGCGTTACTGCGGCCGTATCCCTCTCCCAAAGTATTCAAACTGCTCACCATGTCAATCAGCTCAGCGCTAATATCACCCAAGCGCTGGGAACACAAGAGGCCATTGACTTAAAAGTAGAAGAGAGGTTGAATGCCTTATACGACACTGTGTCGATCTTGGGAAGAGAGGTACAGAGTTTGAAGCTGCGGTTAGATCTTGACTGCCATGCAGATTATAAGCACATATGTGTTACCCGCAAGAAGTACAATGAGTCCACCCACCCCTGGGATCGAGTGCAGAGACACCTGGAGGGGATATGGCATAATGAAAATGTCTCCTTAGACTTAAAGCAGCTGCATCAGGAGATTCTCGCTCTGAGAGAAGCCCCGAAAATAGATACCTCCACAGCCGAGTTGGCTCAGTCTTGGGTGGAAGGGTTGAGGAAAGAATTTCCCTCAGCCAGTGACTGGAGACATGGTATATTAGGAATGGCAGGTCTGGCTGCCATCGTCCTGTTAGGTTTTCTGCTTACCCCATGCATTCTTAGAGCATTGCTGAAAGATGTACAAATTCTTAGAGTAGGACTCCACGCCTTGCAACTACGCACCCGTCCTGCCCCGCTTGAGCCTAGACCTTATGTTTAAAAAATAAAAAAGGGGGAGATGTGGGGAGCCGGCGGGACTCCCCCCGGGAAGGACCCGCCGGGCGAGGTGCTGCCCAGGGAAAAAGACCCGGGAGGCCCGCTTGCCCTAGTGTCATCGAGAGAGAAATCTCTGAGGCATTGACCCGAGTGGTGGGCAGCGGTGCTAGCACTCGCCCTGCTCCCCCCGCTCCCCCTCCTTAGGGACTTGGCTAAGCTTAAGATTAACAATGCTTGCATGGGGAGGTACCTTGATCCAGGAACCGTGGCCGGGTTAGAAGTGCAGCATGTCCCAGCTACCAATGATGTATGTACGAGAACAAGGAACAGGACTACCAATGATGTATGCATGAGAACAAAGAGCTAGGTGGGGAACATACATGGGACAAAGGTTACTGATTAAACCTCTGCCTTACTGAATGCGCTATAATTACAAGCTGAAAAATAAACTCGGGGCTCAGTCACGTACTGCAGCCCTCCCGATCCCATCCTGTCTCTTGTCTTTCTTTTCCAATCCTCACCCCCTCAATCAGGTAACTGCTCGACTGCCGGCAGGCTCCGGCATCTATCTATCTATCTATCTATCTATCTATCATCATCTATCTATCTATCATCTATAGTTCTATTATGATGGAATGAATATGTGTGTTTCTATATATTTTAGTATATTCTGTACATATATTTATATTATATTTCTGTTTATTCCACTAGAATGAGAAAGGCATCTTTTACTTCTTTGTCAAATCTAGAGAGTACATTTTTGTGTGTGTGCCAAGCCAATCTGCTTTTTTTTAGTAGACTATTTTTAGAGCAATTTTAGGTTCATAGCAAAATTGAGCAGAAAGTAGAGAGTTCACATACACTTCCTGCTCCCAAATATGCACAATTTCCCTCACTATCAATATTCCCCACCAGAGTGGTAAATTGTTATAATCGATAAACCTACATTGACATACCATCACCTATAGTACATAGTTTAAATTAGGGTTCACTCTTGGTATTGTGCATTCTATAGATTTTGACAAATGTATATTGACATGTATCTAAAATCCTACTTAAAAAAATAAATTATTTTTAGCTATTATTAAGTAATCAAATGTTCACATTTTTCTTTGCTTTTATGGAATGTGTTGAAGTTTTTCTCAGAGGTAAAATAATACTCATTTTGCTAAAAGAATCCATCTGTTCCCCACATCCTCCTCCCCCCCACCCTCTCAACCACACAAATACTCAGACATTCTTTTTTTGAAAGTTAAGAAAGGGGCAATAAAAAGATCTTATTGGCTAATTTAAATTTTTTCAAAGTCAGGGCATTTCTGGTAAAAGACGCTGTGCTGCAAATTGCAATGGCAAATCAGCCATGGGATTAACTGGATTAATGTAAAAAGCTTTCTCAAAAAGAAAGAGAAAATCCACTCTTCTTTCTCTCTGAGGGAATGTCTGTGATTTCAATGACCCTGACGGTACCAGCACGAAAAAGCCTCGACACAAATGGCTGGTAACAGCTGCACTGCATGAGCAGGGAGGACAATGCTTGTATGTGCAGTGCACCGCTCTCAAAGGCCTCTTGTCTTTAGATGAGTCCCTTTATTGTGGGTGGTGGGGAAGTCCCTTCAACAAAGCTTCACTTCAGTATATTAACAATATTGGAAAAGCAGTGTGTTATAGTGGAAAGAGCTATAGGTATTTTCGATTCAGTCAGAGCTAGGTTTGAATTTTGGCTTTATAGCTTGGGCAAGTTCTTTATTCTCTCTGGGGCCATTGAAATAGTGGAGATAGATAACAAAACTTACCCCCTCAGGTTACTGTGAAGCTCAACAATGAGCTAAACAAAACAAACCAAAAAATAGCGATTACTATTGTCATTTTTGCCAAAAGGACTTTGCTAAACTATTCAACTTTCCACAAATGTAATTATTTATAAATTCATTGGTTCATTCATTCATTCATTTATTTTTATTGAGCACTCACACAAGCACTAGAGAGGATCAATAGTTCTTTTGTATATTTTCTTCATTATAACGATCTCACTAGGAAAGATATCAACATGAAGTATTTTAGATGATTAGAAAAATATAGGTATTTCATTTTTAATGTTTAAAAGTTGGGGAGATACAGCCCTAGTCAGGGGTGTGCGGGGGGCAACCAATCGATGTGTCCCTTTCACATCCATGCCCCCCTCTCTATCTCTCTCTCCCTCCCTCCCACTCTTCCACTTTCTCTAAAGATCAATGGAAAAAAGATCCTCAGGTGAGGATGAACAAAAACAGCAAAATGAAAAGAGAGATAGAGATAAGGACCATATCTAAATGTTAACGATGATTTTCTAGGGAAGTGAGATTATATGTGTTTTATATTTTCTTCTTTGTGTTTATTTACATTTTCAAAACATTTTTACAGTGAGTTTAGATGATTTTAGAATAACAAAAGGACAACAATTTTTATTAAAATTTTAAAGAAGTGTTTGGCTGATTCTGATCATCATCATTAACAATAATCATTAATTGGTTCCCCCTGTGTATAGGACTTTGTGTTATGCATTATATGAGAGAGGGAAGAAGGAACAAAACCTGTATGTAAGACTGTTTTAACAAAGTTGTAAAGGGAGATGCTTCTCATATATTTTCAATATGGTTACAGAACCCAGATGTTATGTCATGATTCAGTTATATTGTTATGTTTTTGTTGGTTGCCACATCTAATTTGATCAATGATATCCTACTATCTTTTCAATTTTTAAAGGGCAAAGGATAAAGCATAAAGTTTAGAAATACAGGAGCATCAAGATAATGAGAAATGATAAACACCTTGCCTAGGAAAAAAGAAATCCACATTTATAAACAGATCTTAGAAACCTTCCTCATGTTCCAAAGTTAAATATTATACATGTTTGCTCTCTTAGGATAAGGAGTTTTAAAAATTTAGTTTCACTTCAGCTCTTTCCAATTATGGCCTAACTGTACCTCCCACTGGCTCTAATTGCCCAGGTTAATGTGGGCACTGGTAGGCTTGTCCATAGTAAGAATATTTACCATGTCACTGATAGTGTCATTTACCATGTCTGAGTGATTATAGGAAAAAATCCAAAGCAGACAGAGATAAAGTCTTGTTGCGGCTCTTCACGAAGACCAAATCTGTGACAAATGGGAGGGTGTCCTCTGTGTAAAATACCTTCACTCTTTCCTACAAGATGTTAAATGTCCATTGCTCTGAGATCGCAAACATAAAACAACCTGAATTTCACAAGAACTTTTTTTTTTAAGGTATAAACTAATTTAGCAGCCAGACTAATAGAATATTTCCAAATGTTGAGGTGCATCCAAGGATTGGGAAGCCCTGGCAGAGTTGTGGATTCTAGAGACAAAAATATTATGGTTCTGGCATTTATCTATAGCTGGGATATTTCTACCTATTCGTAACATTAAAGACCTGAATCATCTGCTTTGTGACTGCTGCAAAGCCTCAGGATTTCTATTTGTAGTTTGAGACATGAGGAGGTCTGATAGCTCATACTTTTTCCCCCCAGCAGGAAACCCAAGTATGCTTCAAGGACTTATAATAGCAAAAATAATTATTTCTTTTTAAACTTGATTCAAAGCATTATCACAGCTGTCAGACCTGAAATGAAAAAGAAATTACACAGGGTATTATTATTATTTTAAAAGGAAAACAAAATGTAATGAATACTATTTACTCTCCAATTCCCTATCTTTGAAGAAAAATTTTATATGAAAAGTAAGATTCTTATCAACTTAAAATGGTTTTATCATGGATTTTATTAGTAAATTAAAAAAAGAAAAAGAGGAAAATGTATTCTATTTAACGCACATATGCTTGTGGTTGGTAAATGCAGTTTTATGTAGTTGATAAATGCCAGCAGGTGATCAGTTAAGTCCTTCGTGGCGGTCAAATGTGGGCGATGTGGTGGACATCCATACTCTTGAGCTCAGGGATGCAGTTAACAAGGGATCAGTGATGGTTCTAACACCAGGTATAGGAAAAGCTGGAGGCCCACCTATCGCAATACAATTCATTCCACAAACATCTTTTGGGCTCTCTGGGCCAGGCACCACACTATATTGGGTATATAGAACCGCTGAGGCACAGTGGGGGCAGTCAAATAGATATCAATACTCTGATAGGGGGTACTGTGGGAGCCTTGATTAGGGGGTCCTAAGGTTTCTATGGTGATAGGGAAAGGAGTGTTTCTTTTTTTTTCTTTCTTCTTTCTTTTAGAGAGAATGGACACTGAGGTTTAGAAAGTTCATATAACCAAAATGTGAGAGAGCTGGGATTTGAAGCCTATGCCCTTTCCCCATACTAGGTAAACTCCTTGGGGGTGGGAAGGTAGAGGAGTTAGATGGAAGCAGTGGGACAGAGATAAATTGAAAGATTTTAAGAGGTAAGATAGGATGACTGGTTGATTGTTGAGTGTGATATAGGGTAACAAGTCTGGGTGGCTGTTGGATAGAACTCTGATTTGGACAACTAGGGAGACAATGACAGAAATTATTAAGAAAGGGAAACAGTGGGTAGGAAACAGAGCAGGCATGGTAGTGATTCCAGTTTTAGATCTGTTGTGTTGTTACTTTATATGAGCCTAACTGATATTTGGAGTCATTAGGAAAGGAATGTGAACAGGCAAATGGGTTTTGGACGTCTTCAGCATATATGTGTTGGTTGAAGCTGTGTGTGAGGATGATATTTCTCAGGGAGAATGTGTAGGAAAATAATAGTGGTTGGAAGTTAGGACCCTGAGAAACACAGGTGTGGCATGAGGAAAGGCAGCCAAAAAGGAATTAGTGAAGAAATGATCTGCAAAGGAGATAGAGGACTAACAGTGTACAGTGGTAAAGAAATAAGGGACATTGATTTCAAGAATGGTGATGGTGGTAACAAAGGCTAATAGTTACACATTGTATGACAACCACTGTTCTACACACTTTACAATTTGCTTCTTTGACCTTCACAACAACTTCTTGAGGTATGTGTTAGTGTTATCTCCTGTCATTTTATAGCTGTAACTTGACCAGGGTCATGCAGTCAGATGATAGTAAAGCTGGGATTTGAACCGAGGCAGTCTGGCTTCAGATTCCTTGCATTACGTTGCATTATACCAAGAATTTGGCCTATAAAGTTTTCAAAGAAGCTACAAAATGTGATGGTAGCTTTATTTTTGCTTTTCATACTTACTTTTCCTTTTAAACGTAACCTTGAAACTCTTTTAAGGCCAATTTCTGCTATGTAAACTCCCAGGGGAGTTTATTAGAGTGCTCATTGCCTTGGGGACAGCTCTGTTCCAATAATTCTCCTGGTGAAAGCTCAAAAAGGTGTGCTTAACATGGTATCTGGTCCATAACAGATGCTGGTTGAATGAAAAAATGAAGGTGCCTCAACTAGACACCTACTTGTAGTGTTTTCAACACATTCCTTTACTATCCATACCATACTGAACCATACCAGTCCTTACTGCACTGTGCCATACCTTGGGAGCCAATTTCCAAGGTGGCTGAAATGATACTTGTCTACTGGTATGCCTTTCTATAATTCCCTACTTTCTGGCTTGGCTCAGTGTCTTGAGAAGACTGTTAGGGTAAAAGTGAGGTTGTATGACTTAGAGATTAGGCCCTCTCTGAGAGAAGCCAGAGCTTGTCTGTGGAGAGGTATACACAGTAAAGAACTGAAGCCTCCTGCCAGCAGCCATGGGAGTAAGTTTGGAAATGGATTCTCCAGCCCCAGTCAACTTTTCCAAAATTGTAGCCTCAAATGAAACTTGATTTAGGGGGATCAACTCTCTAGGTTTTCTAGAGACTTTCCCAGTTTTAGTGCTGAAATTCTGTATCCTGGCAAATTCCTCTGTCATGGGTTAGCCTCACTTGATTATGAACTCATGAGACTCCCTGAGCCAGAACCACTCACCTCAGTGGCTCTCAGATCCCAGAATTTCCAGAAACTGGGTGAGGTATTACATTTTGTGTGTGTGTGTTTGTGTGTATGGTAATTTGGAGTGATTTGTAACCAGCAATGGATAAGTAATGCACATACCATATCATACTGCACAGAGAAGCCATATTGTGTCTCTGCCAAAAGCGTGTTGAAAAATATAATGGATTAGGATATAATTTTCTAGAGCTATGCTTAGAAGGTTTTTCCAGATCCCACTTCCCTATATGGCAGAGAACATTTTGTTTTTCCTGGCACCTTAATTTATATTTCAACTTCTAGGGAGAGATATTAGCAGAATGCCTTTTCACTAGTCTAGCGGAAGTACCCTGTATGAAAATTAATGGAATTACTGCCTGGGAACACTCTCAAGCAACAATTAAAATGCTTAAACCAAATAAAGCACAAAGTACTGGTGTTTTTTTCTTTTATCTGTAACTACTGTTCTACTATAGTCCATGAAGAACAGCCTGAAGTAATGGTTTCATGTCAGAATTAGCTTTAAGCATCAATAAAATACTATATTTGCAATATTTACGGGTGTGTTTATAGTTTAGAAATAAAAAAATACTGTTTTTGTATAATAAATAGGTAAATTTAGAATCCCACAATATATAGTAATAAATTGACTTTTCAACATCATGCCTTTTCCCCCCCTCTTTCTGCTAGGCCTCAGACATTTGTAGATTATAGATTGCTTTATATGGGCTTTGGCTTCCAGTAGATAAAATAAGTTGGTAATACTAAACTTTAAAGATATTGTCTAAATACAGCATGTCCCAAAAATATGTATACACACTTTGAATAATTATTAATTCCAGTGGGTTAAATTTGAAAAGAAAGAAACATCAGTTGAACTATATTCTGAAGATACAGCTTTGGTATTAGTAGTCCATATGCATTATGTTACTGCAAAATATTAATTAGACCCATGTAACTGATTTTCAAGCTTAGACAAAACATTTGCATTTAATCTCAAATAATATGTGCATGCATTTTTCTGTTATTTCATTTTACCAGAGGGACAAAACTAAACTCTACATATAATTGTCTACTTGTATGAACTTTATTCCATTATGAAACCTGAGTCTTTAGACACAAACAGTTATTTAAGAAACTGTTATGGTGTTCTTGATGGCTGAGCTGGGAGTCAAATGACTTTGGAGAAATGGCAAGAGAAATAAAGAGCAAGGCTGAGTCTTTCTGGCAGTAGAAGGGATACATGAGTTTGGAAAGCTTGGGGGTTGGGTTTTATGATGCGACTTTCACTGAAGGGTAGCCCCTGGATAAGAGTGGAACATAAATTTCCAAATGCTAATATTGCAAATTAGAAAATAAACCAGTATAGACAGAACCATCTAATGAGGTGTGTTGTATCTAGAATCAAATATTTAAGACAAGTTGATTAATTCTTTACTTTGAAGCTCAAATAAAAATTAGTGATGTTTAACATAAGATTTGACAAAAGAAGCATTATTCAGGTAAAGAACTAAATACTTTCGTGTCTATAAATCTGGAAAACTTTCTGATTAAAAGGACTATTCTTTCCCTTCTTATATTTCTCTCTTCTCCATCATCTCCCAAGCAAAGGATGTTAGATCTCGTCATCCACAGATACTCCTGCATTTCTTCTGTCACTTTTTTTGAGTTAAAAACGTATTCTCTCAGTTTTCCCTTCAATCATTTTTACACAGTGAGTACTAACTATCTGACTTACTTTGTTTTTATCTCTTGAAGTCTCTTGTATTTTGTTTTTTCCCCCAGATCTCTTCAAATAGTTTTGCCATTGTCTATGCTTCTTTGCTCTTGTCTTAAAAAGTATTCACATCCTATTCCCCGAAACTTCCAGTTTCCACACACTTAATCACTCCCTGTGAAACCTGCCCATTGTAACCTTCCTGCCTCTGACCTGTAGCCCCCAGATGCTTCCTGTGCGACAAAGCCCAGGCGCTAACTTGTGAGTTACAGGAAGCACTGTTCTTTTTTCTAGAGCTGAAAATGCTAAACTAGTGTAAAAATGCACTATGTTATCTCTTGATTATTGCAAGGGTGGTTCCCATGCATTTAGATTTTCCTCCTCTTCTTTTGGGGACCAACTTTCCAACCAAGTTTCACGTGAATTACAACCCCTATACCAGGAGCTGGATAGAAACCAGACACAGGTGAAACTCCAATGAAAATTTTGAGACGGAAGGACATGGAAAGTATAGGCCGCCTTTGATTGTGTCCCCTCTTGGAGGAAGTGTCATACATTTTCCACAATGGGAGCTATTTTAAAGTTATTATGTTTGAAATGTAATTTGATGGCCATATTTAGAAGATCTGGGTGTTTGATATTCTGCAAGTCTATAACATTTCAAACAAAATCACGAGGCTGAACTTTTAAAAGGAAATGGTGATAAAATCATTTGTCACACTCTCCTGCTCAGTCTCCTCTACAGTGGAAAGAAATGACATCACATCTTAGACTGATGCAATGCTAAAAGCCCAGTCAGCAGGAAGCAAACCTGTTATCCCACACTCATTCACTCAACAAATATTCATGAGAGCTAACTCTTCTCAGACGTTATGCTAAAGACTGAGGATGAATATGCAGGAAAGAGATGTACAAAACATTATAAGGTCTGGGGTGGGGTATGGGTGTTTCTGTGAGAAAAGCTTTAGGAGCTTTTTTTATATTTAGCTCATTCTCAAAGGATGAGTAGAAGCTAGACATGTAGGGGCTGTTGGCCTAGGTGAGGGGAAGATAAGATGAGATAGGAATGGAGACAGCCTGAGCAAAGTATGAAGGCAAGAAATGGAATGCTGTATGGAAGCTATGGGCATTTCAAAGTTTGTGAAATATGAACTGTGAGGTTGAGTGGCAAAAAATGAGGGCATAGAGGTGGGCAAGGTGCCGTGTTCCATGTAAAGGACTTTAGGTTTCATTCTGAGGAGAGAGGGAGCCATTAAAGAGATAGACATTATAGATATAACTCTAATGGCTGGTGAAAGATGAAATGAATATAAATAATATGGTTGAGGAGGTGGACACACTGTTTATTGGGAGACAAGAGCCTTAGTTATAATAGTAGTTGGGGTAATAAAAAAGATAGATTTTAGAAATATTTAGAGGTTAAATCATCATGATTTTATGATTTTGTTGATCAGATAAGAAGATTAAAGGGTGGTGGTGGTTGGAAGTGTTAAGAATGACACCCAGGTTTCTAGTTTAAATGTTTACTTGAATGGCAGAACCATAAACTAAATAGAGAATATAAGAATAGGAACAACTTTATGGGAGAAATAAATAATTTCTGCTTTAGACATGTTGAATTTGAAATTTCATTGTTTATTCTGGTGGACTTACCCAGCTTATAGTTCAGCACATGAATCTTAATCTCCAGTGGATTGGAGATTAAGGATTGGAACTTGGAAGCTATTAGCAAACATGATTCTTGAACTATAGGTATAGATGAAACCACAGAATTACAGAACATAGAGGGAGAACAGTGAGATAAAACTCTGTGCCTGGGCAATAGTGAATGGTTGTGTAGAGAAAACATCAAGAGGAAGACTCAGAAATAGAAGGGAAGTCAGGAAGATGTGGTGGCATGGAGACCAAGGGAGTCGAGTTTTAAGAAGTAGGAGATAATCAACAGCATTAAAATCAAGTTGCCTTCCATAGGTAAAGACTGAAAATATCCTTTGGATGTGGAAAACTTAGAAGTTGCTTGTGGCTTGTAACCTTAGAAGACACAATAAGAGCAATTCAGTCAAGTAATAAAGCAGATTTCAGATTTCAATGAGTACTTAAGCAAATGGGAGTGCAGTCTGTGCTTCTGAGTAATTTGAAGAAGGGGTTACAAATGTTTCAATGGTAGGCCAGAAGATGGAATGAGATCAAAGGAGAAGATTATTTTTTAATGATTATGGGACAGTCTTGTACATGTCTGGAGACTATTGGAAGAGAAGGTACAGAGGAAGAAGCCAGAAACTAACCTGAACCGTCACTGTCTCCTATGTACTGCCTAACCTACAGAGCTTCACCGAGGACAGGATCCAGAAACCTGACGTGGGCAGAGCAGAATCTGGTTGATCCAGTTTTGCCAACCACAGATAGTCACTAATGAAGTATGTTGTCTTTCCAGTTAGCACATTGCATGGGGATGAGTTGGGTAATTAGAAGGATTAGTTGAAGAGGAGTGATCTAACTCATATCTATAGACTACTGCAGGGGTTTAGGAAGCAAAAAATCGGATGGAGATTTAGGAAGGTGGAGAGGCAAAGGTATTAGTAAGAAATGAAAAGCAATGTTTATCATGAACAAATGAATGAACCAAGTGAATATGTTGTTTTAAATAAAAGTTTTTGGATGAAGTAAACTAACCTTGCCACTTACTAACATGGATAATTTAGGGCTGTTTACTTTTACTCTACTTCTACTTTATTTTCAGAATAAATGTTCAACCTTATGACTCCCTCTAGGCACTGCTTTTTCTTTTTTACATATAAGAAAGAGGACTTATCTATGTAAAAAATGTTTCTGGACACATCTAGGTGTCAAGCCCAAGCAACTTGAATGCAAAGAACATTAGTTATGGGTTACCCAGGTTGGATAGAGCCTTAACAAGACTTGGAAAAAATGAGGCCATTTTCTTATTTGTGAGCAAGACTCATATTCAGTATTTTTTATTATTCTGTCTAGGCTGGCCTTTAGGCTTTTAAGGGTATTCTTCCTGTGCTATTCTTATGCAGGAATAACACACTTAACCTCTGATGGATGTGTTCCTGAAAATTGGTAAATAAAATTGTATTTAAATGCAGTAAAGAACTATTTAAAGAAACCCTCTGGCAAATCTTTTTAAGAACCCAAGGGGCATTTTTAAATGGTTCCATTTAGAAGGTAGGCATTTTTGTGAATCAGGCTGTGTCTGACAGGAGTGGAATGAATTTTACATAGAAAAAGTCCTGCCATAGACAGAAATCAGAACTTTAATCAGAGTCGCCTCCAAATTTACTTCAGTGGGTCGAGCTCCAATTAGCAGTGATAGGTCCCGAAGATCAGGGCTGAGGTCTTCTTCATCCAAGTGTAATTCCACTGAGCTGCTGGAGGATAAGAAAGCAAGAGGCCCCCACAATTTAAGATGAATTGAACTGGGGCAACTACAGTCTGGAGCACAGATGTGCCTCAGCTTGGATGTGGACAATAAACAACTAGCACACAGAGCAGTTTGAAGCACAGCCACTGGAACGGTTCTTGGGCCAAAGGTTCAAGGTCATCCCACATCCTGAGGGGCTGGGTGGTAAGCAGGGACATGTTCTGCAAACATCAGGTATACCTACAAAGAGAGTTGATAGAGTTCTTTGATTTATACAATCTCTAAATGCCACTCTTAATATGTACCTTAGCTTGTTCTATTCTCTAACAGGTTTATTGCCAAGTTTTATGAGCACAATTACATTTCGTTTGTCCGTGCTCTCACCTCTTACCCACTCCTTTATTGTCTCGGTTTCTTTAGTTGCCCTTCCTTTTCTCTACTTTTATCCTTAGCATTAGCACCACTTCTGTCAGACATCGTCTTGACATACCTTCTGTCAGCACATTGTCTTTTAAATATGATTTCTCTTGTTTCTCCCCCTTGCCATGTAACATACACTTGCAGAGAAATACCACACGTCTTATTGATGCATTTACTCGCAGACTTGTAGTGCTACCTGCTCTAGGCACTCATTTTGGATTTTCTGTTTTTAAAAAACTAACAAAAACAATTTGCTAGGCCTTAAAATTAATAAAGGACTTTCATATTCACCAGTCTATTCACTTTTCACAACTATCCCAAGAGAAAGTGTTATGAATTTTGTTTTTTCCAGAGGAGGGAACTGATGCTCTAGAAGGTTATGTGACTCTGAGGGGTAGACTATGGACCCGTATGTCAAATGAATATTCACCTAGGGAACCATAGAGGCTATTCTCTCTATGAATTGGTTTAACCAATTCTCTAGTTAGTTGGGGATAGTTAGAAGGAGAGGTGGAAAGCAAGTGACTTAAGGGAGAAGAAAAAGAAGCAGCAGCCCAGCAGTAGCAGCTGTGTCCTAGGCCACCTGCCAGCTCCCCGGGCAGGTGCCTGTTGATATCGAAGTATATAGAACCCAGCCCCAACCATTTCCGAGTCTTATCAGAAGCTCTTTTGAAAGAATCCAAGGTTGCAGAGGACTCTACATCACCAAATTGAAATCTCTTTAGCTCTAATTCTAGTGCTGATCTGGAACATAATTTCAGTCCAGGCAAAACAGTGAGCTTCATGCCTAGGCACCTCCTCTGGGAAACATCATTATCCTGGCTGCTGTTTCGCTCAGCATCCATTGCCAGCCACGGAGTTCTAGGCACGATGATAACGCCTTCATCTCTCTAACTTAACAAAGGCTACAATGAGAGTGCCAATGAGTGTGTGAAATCACAAAGTAACCTTCAAGGGTGAGGGATTCTGAAAAAGAGCAAGTAGGTAGTAAAAACATCAAGACAAAATTAATAACTTTTCCTTGAAGCATGCACACTGTAGCAGCCTACACAGGGAAATTCTATTTGGATGAAAGATTTCCCGCTTTTAATGTAATTTTTCCCGGACTTCTGAAAAGGAAAATCTATCTTGATCTTCTAGGGTTTAGAAGCCAATAAGCGTATAAGAATTATCATTGTTTAACTTGAACACAGGAACAATGTTATGTTTTTATTTTTTCTTTGTTTTTTTCTTTACCCGCACCCAAGGATATGTTTTTTGATTTTTAGAGAGAGAGGAGGGGGGAGAGAAACATCTATGTGAGAGAGAAACATAGAGACTATTCTCTCTAGGTTTAACAAATTCTGTAGTTAGTTGGAGATAGTTACAAGGAGAGGTGGAAAGCAATTGGTTTGCCTCCCTGACCAGGGATTGAACAAGCAACCTAAGTATGTTCCCTGACAGGAATTGAACCCACAACCTTTTTGGCGTATGGGATGATGCTCCAACCAACTGAGCAACCCAGCCAGGGCAGGAATTATGTTATGTTTGCCCTAGGACTAAATTAGATTTGCTCACAGACTTTCAGGAACTCATAGGAAAGACAATGAAATGTTACTACACACCCTTCTGTATATGAAGCAACTGCAACTGTCATGTATTATTACTAGGGGAAAATAAAATGGTATACTACTTTATAAAACTGGCAGTTTCTAATAAAAAGATACCCTACAACTAATCCATTCCACTTTTAGATATGTATTCATAAAAAGGCTTTTATTAGCATATCCACAGTGGTTTTGTTCATAATAGCCCCCACATGGAAACACCCAAAATCTTCCTCAACAGAATAAAGGGTAGACCAACTGTGGCATATATACTACTCAGCAGTAAACACTGATGAGCTAAAATAAGTTCAAAGATTATTTGAGCAAAAGAATCTGACACAAAAAGTTCATGTATGATTCTGTTTACGTAAAATTCACACATGCCTCAAACTCATTCATGGTGACAGAATTCAGAATAGTGGTTACTTGCAGGGGTGGGATGTTACTGATTGTGAAGGGACTGACGAAACTTTTTGGAGTTGTGAAAATATTCTCTATCTTGACCAGGTTATATTGAAGTATAATGTATTTAACATTTTATCAAGCTGTACACTTAAGGTTTTTGGTTATACTGTATGTAAATTATACTTCAATGGAGTACTATAAGCATAATTTTAAAAACACAACTCATAAATTATCTTATAAGAGATAAGAAATATCTTAAAAGAAATAAGAGATTACAAGGGAAATTTGTGCTGGCTCCTCAGTGAGGACAGCCTGATGAAGCAGGAGAGGTGGTGAGGAGTTCATTTAACCCACATTATGGCTTTTGTGTTTTGGTTGAGAAAGAGAGAAGCTGTGCATCATTGTCAGGAGGGGTGGAAGGATAGAAATAAAGGCAGTTGATGGTGGAATATCGATTCATATCTCTAGCTTAGAAAGAATGTGAACACAACTCTGTTTCAATACCTTGAGGGCCGTATAATTCCAATATAGTACCTTTAGCAAGATGCTGATATCTACAAGTAGTAGCAATAATGGTGGACACAGGAGATGCTCATGGGCATGGTGGTTGACTAATATAAGGATGGGAAAAGTTATACTGTGTCCAGTGGATTAGGCTTTTTCCAGAAAGCATATGAGATGCTTGCTGGGCATTCTCCCCTAATACATCTTAGGGGCCAGGATGTTATTTCAAAGAGGCTAAAATTCTATATTAAAAAGTGAGAGATGAGTCAGAGACATTGGAAATAAAATTTACTGTGACTTTAGCTGACCTTGATTCCAGGGGCTTTGGGCTGCAGAAGGAGATGGTATGTGTTTATTTGTATTAACGTGTATGCTCTTGGGCCCCAAGGTCAAAGCTTAATGAGTGTGATGAGGTTTCATCATCCGTTTTATTGCTATAACCTGTAAGCAGTTAGAAACTAACTTTCTGTTTCCTGACTTTCAAAATAGTATGGTGGGCTTGCCAGGAATTTTGTAAAATCCTATAGCAAGTCCAGCAGTAGCTGCCAAAAGATTGAATTTCCACGGCGGCAAATGGCTACACTCAGTAGGAGTCAATCCCCAAGTAGAGGAAGCCACTTCTTTTGGACAGGCTTCCTGATAGTCTCTGAGACACCTAGAATGCTAGGATGGAGAGGTTCCCACCCACTGAGTGGCCAAATAGTACCTTGCCAAGATAAGAACAGAAGCTTTAAAAAAGTCTTTTTCCTCCTTCACAGGATTTGCTCACAAATAAGAGGTGACATGTAGTCATGAGCTCAGTTAATATTCCTAAAGCAAAAGCACAGGGAATTGGCCTGAATATAGGTTTTCTGTTTGAACACTAATTAGTTAACACTAATCCAACCCATGAAATCTTACTGTGGTGTCAGTCTGTAGGCTTGAGTGGCAATTTTCTAGGGTGTTAGGTGAAATCTTTAAAGTGGCTTATAATACATTAAAAGATATAGGGATCACAAGGAAGAGAAGTTCTGTTTATTTTAGTTTTACATTTGGAAAACAGTGATCCACAAAACTTATTCTTATAGGATACCTTTTTTTTCTTCTCAGCATAAAAATAAATTCCATCAAAATAATTGAAAACGTAAGAGAAAAATCACGTGGAAAGAGCATGGACACTGGAGCTAAACAGACTGGGTCTGAAATTGTCCGTACCAGTTACCAATGACTCTTAATCAGCATAGCTTAGGTTAAAATGTACAGCTACCAGATCTCCTCAGTAGTTTATGGCATCAAAGGCTTATTGCTCAGTCACACTACAGGTTTTATTGAGTTGGCCATGCCTCTGCTCTGTGTTTTCTTTATTTCAGAACCCAAATGAAGAAACAGCCCATATCTTGTTGTTGTTGAGGACATTGTTGGCCTCATGGGAGAGGGAAAAAGAGGGCCTGTGGTGGACAGTGTGATATTCCTGCCCATTGGCCTAAACGGCACATGGCCAAGTCGAGTCAATGGGGTAGCATTGTATGGCCTTCATGTAGGGAGGAGCTCATTGGAAGTAGCAGAGAACAGTCTGAATATAATCTATTTCAGTGATCTAAGTGAAGTTACTTCTCTAAATTTCAACCTCCTGAAACTGGAAAACAAGGCTAATAATCCCTGCCTCTAACAATAGTTCCCAGTAAACAGGTGTAAATGGTCTGACATTCAATAGCTCTGAACAGAATCTAGCTCTTTTTTTACCTTTGTAATGTCTCTGGATGAGTACTGATTTGCGTTACTATGAATTTCAGGGAGTTTAGAAATTAAAGTGTTTAATCTTCATAAGGCAAAATTTCTTAACAACTATTTGTAGACTACATTTTACTATGTGCCCCACATTTTACTATGGAAGTCATTAATCTGAAAGAAATATAGACATTATCATTTTTGTTTAAAATTTTACTAGCCTCTGAAGGAAACCAATGTTACCAATTTGAATGCGAAGTATAATAGTGTTTTCATTAAGCTTCAGATGTGGGAGGGAGAATAGTATTATTAGTCCCATTTTAGAGTTAAATTAGTTTAATGAAAGTTTTTTAATTTATCAACTCATTGGCAAAGTTTTAAGGCTTTCTCTTCGAATTATTAAGCAGCAGTACAAGTACCTGATAACAAGTATGTAAAACTGAAAATACAGAAAGGGATTTAGAAGAAAAATAATCATGCATAATTTTACTCTAAGAGTATCCATGCTTGTCGTTTCATTATGCTTTCATGGTCTTTGATGGCTTGTGTATGTGGGTGTATATGAGTGTGTATATGTTTATACTATTGCACAACTGAAATCATAATGCACAGGGTTTTTTATGCTTGCCTTCTTAATAGTATGTTTTACTTTCTGTCCATTAAAACATCATTTCTTGAGAATGCTTAATATCCTTCTATCATATATATGAAGTTCCTATCATTGGATAGTCCATGAATTACTCGGCCTTATTCTCTTGATGATTATTTATGTGTTTGTTTTCAATCAATACAACACTGGATTAAACATCTTTGCATATATATTTTTGTTTGCATTTGGAGTTACTAGGGTTCTAAAAGAATAATTAGGTCAAAGAATGTTTCTTTTTAAAGTACTTGATATATATTACTACTTTGTTTTCCAGAAAGTGTTGACAAATATTTTAACAAACATTTTTAATTTTCTACCATATGAATAGTACTGGTGGGGTGGGGTTGGGAGCAGGTAAGGATGAGGGGTGTGGTTGGAAGATGGGATGCAGAGGTGAACAGGACTCTAAAGAACATATTGCCTAGGGAGAAAAATAAGATGATAAAAAATAAGGGGGCCATTGTGGAAAGCACAGAGTAGGGGCGAAATCTAAGAGCAGCCAAGGTCAAGTTAGTAAACAGAAAGAGTAGCATTTAAAAATCCTAGCCCAAAAGAATGATTAACGGTTTGTGTTCCATTTGGTCTAGAGGGCAGGCAACAGGCTAGTCGGCAGGATTGGGCATTTATGGGTCTTCCCCAAGGTCACAGAGCTAATTAATGACCTCGGACCCGGGTGTTCTGGTCTCGTAGTCAGTGCACTTTGCGCAACACCACAGTCTCAAGAAAAGGCATAGATATGTACATTAGAGTCAAATTACCACACCAGGTATGGTGTAGTTAAGTGACAAAATGTGTGACAGATACGTACTTCCTGAGTCAGTGGCTCTCTACCCAGGGATTACAAGTTGGGTCAATTAATTTCAAAACAATTACTGAAAATGTGCTCTTTCTTAGTCCTCATGACCTCCTGCAAATTGGCTGTTTTCTGCAAGCCCTACCTCTGACCCAAATCATCCATGTGCGGATGCTAGCAGGCAAATACATTCTCAAAACTGGTGTTTCTCTTGATGTTCTCTTCCCCCTTCCCTCCGACAGGTGTTAGATGTGCCTCCCCATGTTTAATGGAAGGCTCAGCAAATATTAGTTAATTTAAAAGAATCATTAAGCATCATTCTGCACCAGCACTGCTCTAGCTCCTGGAGGCAGAGCTGTGAACAAGAAAGGCATGGCAGTTCTTCACGGGATGTCTATATTTTAGTGAGGGGAGACAGACAAAAACAAGAAAGTTAATGGGCACAATAATTTCAAAGGATAATATGCTATAAAAAAAGTAAAACAAAATACCAGGATAGTGATGAGGCTTGGGCCTTATTTAGGTTTATGGATAGAAAGGACTCTTTGAGGTGATGTCTTAGTTAAGACCAGAGTGACAAAAAGAAACTGACCTTATGAAGACTGGGGTAGAGTGTACTATACAGAAGGAATACCTACTGTGAAAGGCCCCACATCAGGAACAAGCTTGGCACAGTCGAGAAATAGCAAGAAGGCCTGTGTGGCTATACCAGTGGGGGGGGGGGAGGAAAAGATGATCTTAGAAGCATAGACAGGGGCCAGATCAAGTAGATTGTTTTATTAATTTTGAACTAGTTTCAATAGGAAGATATTAGAGTGCTAAAGAGACCAAGAGACCACAGTGCATGCGCTTGTTTAGAGACTAATAATAATTACAGTAATAATGGCAACCGGAAAAAAATAAAGTTGCTAAGAGAGTAGCTCTTAAAAGTTCTCATCACAAGAAAAAAAATTTGTAACTCTGTGTGGCGATGGCTGTTAACACTAGACTTATTATGGTGATCATTTTATAATATATTCTAATATCAAATCATTATGTTGTATGCCTGAAACATATAATTTTACATGTTGCTTATACCTCAATAAAAAGATAAAAAATAGAGTTAAGAGATAATGCAAAGTAGGCTGGGTCTTCTGTCTCCAGCCCTTACCCTGCTCCGTGTGCGATGAGAAGATGAGGAGATCAGAGTGCTAGGGGACAAGTGCAGCGGCCAAGGACTCCGGCCACTGCGGACCAGCCTGCTGCCCGCGTGGGCCTCTGACGTCCCCTTGCTGGTTGCTAATGAACTTGTTCCCCTCCCTATTTATTCTCCTCTGTGGGCCGTTTTCCTCCGCTCCGCCCTCACATTTCAGTTGGTTTCCCCAGTCCTGCCTTCAGCTCCTCCTCTCCCCTAGCCGGCATTCCAGATCCCCTCGTTATTCCTCATGGCTTCAAATGCCGCCTGGGGGGCAGGTTCCCGAATCGCAGCTGCAGCCCCCCGTCTTCTCGGCCCAGGCCCGCGCCCTCCACCCGGTGGCACCTCAGACTCAGCCTGTGGGGTGCGCCCCGGGCCCGCCTCTCGCGGCTCACTCACCCAGCTGCTGCTTCCTCCTGTCGCGTTTAGAAGGGGCACCACCGTCCCGGTCGCTACTCCAACTGAACACCTGCCAGGGGCGGCCGACCCTGCCCCTCTTCCACCCTCCACCCCAAACGGCTTCCCGCAGATCTCAGGCCCGGCTCCTCTCCCTTCCTCCTGGCACGGCCCTTGTGTAGACCCTAGTCAGCTTTCCCTGAGAAGCAGGCCACCTTCTAACCCTTTTCCTTAAGGTCACATTTTCTCACCCAGATTTACTCCAGCACAAACGCTGGAGGGATGTCTCTCATGCAATCCAACTACCACTCTGGCTTCAAGTGACACACCCCAAAAGCCTTCCCTAAGTTAGTAAAGGCCGGTGTCTGGCCCAGCCTCATGTCTTACCACACTTCTCCCTTCATGCTCCACCTTCCCTCCTCCCTCTATCTCCCCTCCTCATATTCAGTTTTGCTCAAGCCGTTCAGAGATACTCCATCCAACCTGGCCATGCTTGTTTTTGCACTAGTGCCAGCATTTCCCTCTGCCAGGCACACACGATCTCTCTTCTCTTCTCTTTGGGTCCCTCCCAATGTCCCCACTGCCATGAGAGATGGAGCTAACTGTCCTCCCGGCTGCCCTAGTACTCTGCACTTGCAATTATTGTAGCTTCTGTCACACACACAGGATTTCTTACACACCCGTCTTCCTCACTAGTATGGGAGCTCCTGGAGGTAGGGTCTGAGCTTGATTTGCCTCTGTTCTCAGAATTAGAATTGGGTCAGTGCTAGGCACAGAGGAGCTGCTCCATGAACATGGGAAAGGGGTGCATATCCATTGCGGGTCCTGAGAGGTGGTGCATTTGGCCAGAAGGAGCCTTGGGGTGCTTCTGAGCCCTCCAGTGATTTGGAGGGCTGAGGCAACTTCATGGTCTCAGGAAAACTACTCAAATACCTTGTAATGTCAATCTTGCTTTATATGGAAGATACTAAAAATCTCCTTAAATCTCCTTAATACCAAGTGATCTGTCTAGACATAGTAGAGGCTAAACAAATATTTGATAAATTAATGAATGAACAATTTAATGACTTGAAATGTTTTTTCCTTCTATTTTAAAATATCCCTTCAAGGAGAGCACCCCGTTAAAGAATGAAACAGCACTTTATTTTCTAGTGCAAAGGAGGAATATATTTCTTCAAGTTTTTTTTCTTATAGTAAAGTCAGAATTTATTCCACATTTGGAGATTATTCCTATTGTGTCTGAAATAATCATTTGCTTATACTCTTTTCAGGGCACTTCACATATGAATCTTAAATGTACTGTGTGTGTGCATGAGTTTTGTTTATTTTCTCATGTTTGTGGAAAGGAAATATATTTACATCTCACTTCAGCTTTCTCAGAACTCCCTCCTACAGTCCCAGAAACATGCATCATGCTGAAGTTAACTGTTTCCTGACAGACCCAGAGCACACGTTCACACGGACAAGAAGGAAGTCAGAATGACAAAACTATTCAATGTAAACATATTGTGCTGAGATGTCATTTCCTCTGGACTCAGACTTTTAGTGTGGCTAATGTGATCACATAAGAATCGATAGGCTTTCAAAAATTAAAATATTGGCTAAACTAATCCAAGAAAAGTGTTTTGAGAAAAATTAAGACTAAAGCTAATTATTGATTCATAAATTTAAGAACTTGATCAAATGTAATGCAGTGATCTATTTAAAAATTTATCACAACAGGGAGCAGATATATGTATTAGATATGATTGATACTGAGTTACTTACCAACATCTCATTTTCAAAACTTCTGGAGATACATTGAAAAAATTCAATGACTGAAGATATGTGAAGGATGCTTTTATTCTTATTGTGACTTGAATGTTATGTGAAAATTGCAGAGTTATGACTAGTTCTCTGAAACTGGCAGAATAAAGAGGATGCGTCATGTATATATTATGAAAACCATAATCCTTGTCATATGAAATATGTCTCTTCTGCATAAAACACTCAAATATGTTAGTAAATGTGGTGTTTCTTTTTTCCTCTTTTATTTTAATGTCAAGCAATATAGACTGTGTTTTTTTGGATACATATTTCTAAGCCAAGATCTCTCTTGGCATGTAGATATGTAAGATTTTTATTAGCATTAAATAACATTGACCAGAAGAAAACTGCCATATCCAAGACTGGAGAGTAGGGAATTCTAAAGGGAATAACAAAGGGAATTCTAAAACTACAAATTCAAGAGCCCAATTAAATCTGTAGGGGGTGGGCCCAGAAATCTATATTTTTTATGAGCTCTCCAGATATTGCTGAAGCGCAGCCAAGTTTGGGAGTCACTGGCAAGAACCCAGTTCTCTCTGCCTGGAATTAATTTTAACATCTGTCAGAATGCCCTACTGTACTAGGTACAGATGCTAAATGGTATCCCTAGCCCATGGCAAGTGAGAAGGGAGCAGGTATTTCCCTCTTCCTTCCCTCATACAATAATAGGTACATTTACAGTAGATGAACATAAGCTAGCTGAAACACCTAGGTTGCCCCATTGGAACTGTCAGCTGACAGAGTTGGTAGGAAACATGGAGATTATTTTAGTGTAATTCATCATTTTATAGGTAAGAACACATTTGTATAGATATTAAGTTACTTGGCAAGGTCACACAGATAGATCTGGAAACATCTGGGAATAGAACTCAGGTCTCCTGAGAGCTCAGCCGGTGCTTTTCTCATTTAAAAAAAAAAAAGAAAAGCTTTTTACCATCAGACATCAACCTAATTTTCCAGCCTCATTTCCTATCACTTTACTTTAGACATGCTGTTAACTGTTCTTCAGAGCCTCAGGCATTTCATAAGAAAATAGACATCAGTTGTAATGCCCCGTAATGCAACCTTCTTCCTTCTTTTGGTAAAAGCCCTTGACTTGTCATTGCGAAATTGCTTACCCTTTGCTCTCATCTGGTTTGACTGAGTTCATCCCAGTGTCTGGCCTGAAGGACAGGGTATGATCAAACCAGGATGACTGAAGACTCATCCTGGCCAGTGAGAGTAAATCAGGGCGCTTCGGTGGAACCACCGGGAAAGAGCCCCTCTCTCCTCTGTGGTCCTCATGGGCTGGAGGTTAGCTATATTGCTGCTGGTGGCCAGATTTGGCAACAGCTGGGGAGTCCCTGCCTAAGAATGAAGTCAACACAGACCAAAGAAGTCACGTGGAGAAGTGAGACTGCTTCCTGGTATGACCACTAAAGTATCTGGGTTCAGTTATGCCATTTCAATTTCTGTTTCGGTATTTTTCACATATAGGGTCAATAATCCGACTTTTGGCTTTAGCCAGTTTGATTGGGTTTTTATTGACTTTCAGATGTCAGAGATCCTACTGGAATACCTGGTTTTGTCACTTTGTAACAACTCTATCGTTTCACTGTAATACCCATTCTTGATTTTCCTCCTGAAAAGCTATTTACTAGAAAAGGCATGAAAGAGTTACCAGCAATTGTAATGTTCATCGTTCACACCAACTGCCTGGTTATCAGTAGCTCTTCCCTGATGTCTCTTAGGTTAAACATGTGGAAAAGTGTTTTTCATAACTTGAAATACTGGTCTAGGTCCCTGAAATGTCATTAAACAAACAAAGATTCTTGCTTTTGTGGAGTTTAACTTTTTTGTGTTGGGAGAGATAGTTAAAAAAAAAAAAGCAAACATAAAAAACTAAACATATAAATTGTTCTGTATGTTAGAAGGTGATGAGTGTTATGTTAAAAACACCACCAACAAAGAAGTCAGAGTAAGGGGTACTAGAAATGCTGGGGGTGGGAGGGTTCAATTTAAAATAAAACTCATTAGAAAAGTAACAACTGAGCAAAAGACTCGGTGGAGAGGCAGGTGGCCATCTAGGGAAAGAGTTTTAGACTTTCAGAAAAACCAGTACCAAGGGCAAGAGGGAGTGTGTATTCCAGGAATAGCAAGGAGGCCATTATAGCTGCCCCAGAGCTAACAATGGAGAGAGAAAGTCAGAAGGATCACAGAAGTTAGATCGCATTTCATTTGTAGCCATCTGTGAGCATGTCTTTTACTTAGTGAAATGAAGAGTAAGTGAAGTATTCTATATTCTATTCTATTCTATTCTATTCTATTCTATTCTATTCTATTCTATTCTATTCTATTCTATTCTATTCTATTATTCTATTCTATTCATTAATAGAGGAGTGACATCTGATTTGCATTTTTTTAAAAAAAGCCTGTGGGTGCAGTGTTGAGAACAGGCTAGGGGTAAGTGTGGAAGCAGGGAGACCAGTTAAGAAGCAGTGACAGATAATGTCCACTGATGTTCAGCTCTACACTCAGTCTTCTAAACTCTCCTCCGTACAATGAATCTGGAAGCTTGCAAACCACTATTTCTAGACAACCTTGCCAGCTGGTTTCCACATAGGATCTGCCAATGGAAAGCAAGGTGGGAGAGTGAAATTAGGAGGAAATTGAGGGGCCATTTTTTCTGATTCTAGGTGGTACCTCCAGTTGTGGTGACAGTAGGAACAATAGATAACTGAGCATCTGGAGGATAGAAAAGTCATCAACTGATATGGAGACAAATGCAGATGAAGCATGTTTGGGGCAGAAGCCAGCGGGTGAACATAGGGGGAAGCAGGAGTTCGCTTTGGATATGTAAAGTTTGAGATGCCTATCAGCTATCAAGTGGGGGTGTCAATAAGTGGCTGGATAGTCTGAAATTCAGGAACAAGGTCTAGGCTGCCGATATGGATTTTGAAATTAGTGATGTCATTTAAAGCCATGAGACTGGGTGAGCTCGTTAAAGAACAGAGAAAAAGAGTGCCACCACTTGAATCTTGAGGCTCCCTGACATTCAAAGATCAGGGGGACAAGAGAAACCCACGGAAGAGATTGAACAAGAGTGACCAATGATGAAAGATGAAGATCTCAGAGAAGAGTGCGTGACGGGCCTTGTCAAATTGGCCGATGAGGACAGAGTAAAAAATACGAGGACTGAGAATGGACAGCTGGGTTTAGCAATGTGGAGGGAGCTGATTACACTGACAAAGTAGTGTTTTTAGAGTGTAGGGATGAAAATCTTGGCATCGGTTTATTTATTCACCAATTCATTCAAAAATATTTATTGAGGATCTGCTTTGTGCCAATCGCCGGTGATTTGAGGAACTAGGCACATTGCCCCTGACCTCTCGGAGGTCAGACTATTCTGCTGTGATGACGGGCTACGATTTCATGCAGAGATAAACTTCAAAGCAGACCTTTATTATATGTGTATATGGGCATCGGCATACAAACACTTGAAGGACTGAAGGAAGCAAGAAGACATAGAGGAAGAGTTTACTGGCAGGGCCATAGGAGGCACTAGGACGTGCGCTGCCTTTATGAGCTAGGACTTGTTAAATGCTATTAACCTTAGGAGTTGAAGCATCTGGCATCTTTAAAAAGGGATTATCAATTCTCTTTTTGTTTTTATTCGGTGAAGTAGGTGACTAGGTGCCATAATTTGATTTTAATCTGATTTTATCTCTGTAGTGCTTAGTTTAATTGTTGGTTTGATCAGGCACCTAGGATATGAATTGTTGTTAAAATAACACGTTGCATTCTTGTAGGCAGGATTGTTTCCATGGATTCCTTCTTCCGAAAACAAGTGGTTATTCACGACTGTCCAGGGACGAGGAATTGCAAAACAGTATTTTGTTCATCTAAAAATTGCTTGATAGAAATCATGTAAAGCAATATCTGAAGCCCTAATATTTTCTTGGATAAGTTTTAGCATGAGGTCCTGTGCAAATTAAAATAGTTAAAACTGAAACAAAACTTAAATGTTAGATGCTCTAATGTATGTTTTATTATAATATGGCACCTAAATATTAGTCTCCTATAATTCTCAGTAGCAAAGTAATCACTAGGAGATAATAAGAATGTTAGTATAGCTTGGAGGTTATTTCTTTATAAATAAGAAACCTCTTGTAAAATACAGAGAAACTTTTGCAAATATAAAGACCATTTGAGTTTTCTATTTGAATTCTATAAAGACATTGTAGTAATCTATAAATGAATAATCTTAGGCCATAACAATGTCCCATTGTGATAAAGCATGTATATTTTGTTAATTCAAACAATGAGATTTTCCTGCAAAGAACTTCCCTTCACAAACACTGGTATGATCCATTTTGAACTTGACCTAGTAGCATTATTCATGAGTAGCTGAATATGACTTACTCCCACATTCAGAAATCTGAATTGTAAGTGATTTATTCCCCAAACATGGGCATTTAGAGAAAGAAATTCTCTCACTGGAAACTTTTATCAGGAAATGAGTGAAAAAATGAGAAACTATGTCACTGTTCTAAAAGAAAAACAGTTAACTATTTTGAAAACTGTATATAATCAAATTATTTACTCCATCTCCTAACATATCTAAAATAAAATGTAAGTTCCAAGTGGTAATAGCACAAAAATTAGCTGATAAAATCAGAAAGCCCTGATGAACTTCGTGGCCTGGCTTTGGCTTAGAGGACTTGGAATAACCAGACACGTCCCCACACAGTGAAGGTGTTTGCCATGTTTTCTTAGATTTCAGAAATGGAGCCCATGGAATTAGTGGCTAGAATGAAAACTTTATTTTTAAAATTTTTTCAGTTTTGTTTTAGCTCTGTTGACTTTTCTGTTGGGATTTGTTTTATTTTTTTCTCTCTCTCCTCTTGAGATGAAGATGAAAAGTTGTTTCTTGGAGTCTTAGGCATAATTTGAGTTCATTTCTACCCTTACATGCAGTTCCAATCTAGACAGTTTATTAGCTAATGAGACATAGCATTCCATTTATCAAAATTAGGGTCGCGAGGAAGAATCACAGAAATATCTTCTCCTTTTACCCTCTGCATCGACGTGATTACTAATTCATGCTTGGCAGGGGTTCTGCCAGGTCAGAAGCGCTGCTCTCAGGACAGCCTGGGGAATGGCTCTGTGCTCACTTCCATGGGTGTTCCTTTAACTGACACGATGGATGTACATCAGGATTCGAAGAGGACTTTTCATTATTTAAATGGGAGTGATTTTCACTGGTTGTGTTTGACTGCTCAGGAAGTATAAATATTCTTTTTTGATAATAAACAGGGTGAGAACAGTTTCCAAAGTTTATTTCTTAGAATCAAGGGGCTCCCACAAAGTGAGGTGGGGAAGGGAGAAGAGGAGACTCAGGTGCTTGTTGTAGCCACTCACTTTCTAATTTTAACCAAAGTAGCTCTCTCTTGATATGTTTTTTTAAGTAGTAATATGTTGCCTTGGAAAACAACACTACAAAACGGACTTGCTGCTTTATAAATTAGACACCTGGAGAGGAAGGTCTTATTAAATGAAGAGAACAGCATGGTGAGGACTGGAGATCTGAGCCTAGATGTGGTAGAGTCAGCTAATTTTCCCCACAAATACATTCACTCTTTTTTCTTTTTAGTAGTGGAACCCTGATCTTCCTGCTGTCCTCCCATTTTAGCTGGTATGAGGCAACCGAAGTAGAAGTCATATTTTCCAGCCCCCTTTGAGTCACCCCTGAGTTATATGAGTCCAGACTGAAAAGTGTGAGCAAAAGTGATATGTACATTCTGGGTCAGTTCTTTTAAAAAAGGAAGCTGACTGCCCTCCATTTCCTCTTTTCCCTTCTTTAATAGCTGGCACAGCCACCACCTTAGTCTCTAAGCTGAAAGCCATGAGTTGAGCATTTCAGAGCCACCCCACCAGGCCCTAACTGTTGTTCCTTTTGAGCTACGGTAAGAATGAAAAATAAAATTCCATGTTTTCAATCTCCTGTGTTTTGAGTTTTTTAAATAGCAGTTCAACCTTTCCCCAAAGTAATATTAATAAAGGTCATGCCAAGAGAGTTGTCAGGTCAGTTTCATTAGAAAGGCTGACCTCACAGAATTTAATCTGTAATGTAATTGAGTTTAATTTCATGTTTACCATGAAACAACATGGTATAGAGGCTATCACACCAATCAGTGCTATAAAGCCAAACTAGACAGATTCCAGTCGTTATTGTTTTCATTATTTGAGACAGAACAAAGGTAGGATAGGATTAAAGTCACAGGCACATCTAAACAAACAAACATGGGAGGAAACTAAGAAATGGAGGTAGAATTATGCTTGCGTTAACCAGCTGCTAGTTATGCAGCCTAGCATTTGGTGCCTACTGAGAGGAAAGCACAAAATGAAGAGAACTTTAGGTAAAGTGGCACCTGGGAAAATTTTATCATTATTTATCATTTCCTACTTATGCTGTATCTTTCCTATAAGAAGCTTAAGGGTCTTTACAGAATAACAACAGTTATCTTACTGGCACCCTGGTGCTTCACATGTTCGCTTCACAGGTATCTCACTGTGGTCTTTTATCCAAGGGTTTCTCAGTGCTTATGATAAACCCACCTTCGGATTTCCTGCCATTGCCCCAAACTGAAGACATTAAAGCCCGAACTTTCTTCTCATAGAGATGGCTTCCTTTGCCTGTTGTCTGCTTGTCAATGTTACATTTTTCTGCCATCTCTCTGAGATTTTCTTTGATTTTTCTTTCTCCTTCATCCAATGCCAACATGTTCTTTTTTTCCTTTTACTGGTTTTTAGATTCACCCGTTGCTCTCTGTCCTCACACTCATCCACTTAGTCCAAGACCAGAACACATCACACCCTGGACACAGCCTACGCAGTCATCTATTAAGTCCAATTGATTTGGTCATAACCAAATTCTACCTGTTCTCCCATGTCAAGATCAGAGAAACTGTTCTGACAACTGCTTTTGGCACTTCATTTCCTTCCTCTATGGTTGGCTTTCATTTGCCTATTGCCTATAACTCCTATTTGCCTTCCAGCCAGCCCTTCACAGAATGACCCAATGAAATGCTCTCTGGTGTAGCTGTTAAGAGCACAGGTATTGATGTCCAGCTGACCTGACTTCACATTTTAGCTTCACTGCTTACTTATGGGCTCTGTGGAATGACCATCCTAAGCCTCAATTTAATATCTGTAAAATGATGGCAATGCTCCCCTTGATAAGGCTTTTAGAGGCATCTAAAATGGGGTAACATCTGTCAGGCGTGTCGAATAGCACAGAACACAGTCATGTACTCCCTATTGTCTGCCAGCCAGCACTCCCGCCACTCCTGTCCTGTGAGATTTGTCACTCTCTGGGCAGCATCATTCCTGTTCCTTCTTGGCACTTCTAGTGCATTCACCCTTGATTCCCAGTGAAAGTTCTACTTTCCTCACATCTTCTCCGAATTCCCATTATTTCTCTACTGCTTCATCTGTTTACATTTTCTTTCTCTCTACAGCCAGCACACACTCTTGAGGGGCAGGAATAATTGTTGTTGTTGTGTACCCTCTCCAGCATCTGGCTAATACTGGCCACGTATTATCTACATAACATCTAGTAATGGAGGTATTAAAATACTAGATAGAGTCACTAATATTATAAAATAACAAACTCTTGGAATTTACTGTTGTAGGAAACATTTTGGAGCACATGTCCTAAAGTAGCCTTGATGTTGTTATGGCCTCACTTTGCCTCTTCTTTACATTATTTCTCATATGACATGACTAAGCTTGAGAGTAATTCATACTGTGGTGAATCAGCTAATGGGAAGGCTATTAGATGAATGGGACTGAGAGGGGAGGTTGAACCTGGGTGCTGAAGAAGGAAGGGGGCAAAGAGAAGAAGAAAAGAAATTAAATTAAATGAAAGAAACAAAGGGATGGTAAGACTAATATATAAGAATAATTCAGCATTATGTTGAATCCTTGATTTCAACAGTCTCCTCAAACTCCAACTATAAGCCTAAAGGACTGGTATTATTGTAGTAACAACCTTTTAATAGATGAAATATAGCACACATATGAAAGGGTGCATGAAATATAAAAGCTTGTGTTATGAATGAAAATTTATTTAGCCAGCATTGACCCAGACACATGGTACTCCCAGGAGCCTTCAAGAATCTCTTTATCCCAGTCCAAGGCCTGAGTTTTCTGGGATATGCAGAGCACTGCGGGCCTGTGGGAGGGTGGGTCACCCTCACCTTGAGGGCATAAGGTTCCAGGGTAGACTGGGGATGGTTTATCTGAGTCCCCAGCTTTGGTAGACTCTGGGCTTTACCTTTTCCCTCTCTAGTCTCCTATGACTGCCAAAAGTTGAGCTCATTTTTACTATCTTTTTTTTCTTCTACATCAGCAGGTGACTTCATAGCAAAAGTGGTTTTCAGTTTTGACCTTACTTCTCTGGAGTCTCATCTTTCAGATTTTAGTCCAGGAATTCCGCCGTATCTTGTTACCTCTTTGATGTTTTTATGAAGAAACAATTATTGTTGTTATAAACATTTCATTCAGCTGTTATGCTTGTTCTCAATAGGAGTGTGGGTCTGAAGTACTTAGATCATAGTTACTAGAAGAATCTTGTCCTTGAATTTTATAGATGCAGGGGTTGACATTTAAAGAGAAGTATCTATCCAGTAGAACCAGAATTTGAATCTGATCTGGTCTTACCCTAAAGGCCTTGTTCATTCTGCTCTGTCATATAGACTAATAAGTGAATTTGGTGAAATTTGGTTATAAGGTTAATGTATTGGGTAAAAATTATAGGACTCAAGTTCTTATTTGCCTTCTAAGTTATCAACCTTTACCTCACTTTTAGCCCTGATTCAAAATGATACTGTTGAAATTTAACCTAGTTATGAATAACTGGAAAGGAGCAAATGGAAGGCCAAATATTACAGGCATCCATTTGTGCAGCTTTGCCAGGAAGCTGCAGTTTAACATTCCCCAGGTAGGAAGGGACTGGCCAGGGGGAGACAAGATGCATGCCCAGTAAAGTCTGGGTGAATTAGGGATGGTACTTAGCTGTCAGTCACACCGGGAAACCGGTCATTGGCCAGAGTAGGTGTGGCCACTGCAAGCTTGGGAAGATTTGAGGTATCTAATCCTCTAAACAGAGGAGCTTGCTCTCCTGGCTCTCTTGATTGCTTACGCCTGACTCCTGCGCGCACCCACACGGCCCACGGCCACGGGGCCCCACACAGTGCACTAATGGACTGCAGCTAGCTTAATTGAAGTCCATGGAACGGCTGAAATATGGAACGAAACTTTGGACACTGTCTTTGCTTCTAGCTCTACTGAATCCCCAGCTGCACATCTTCTAGGACTAGATTAAGGAAAATGGGACTTTAGAAACCTAGGGACGTAATTCCATGCAAATAAACATCACTCATCCTCCCAAGAGACTCTCAGAAAATGCTTTTTCTCAAGATATCATAAGGACCCCACCCCAAGCACTCAGTGGGGAAAGGGGTACTTCACTTCCACCAATAACAACAACACTCTCTTCTCTAACATTAGTTGCTAAAGACATAAAAGAAAGATTAATAAGGCTGCTGGCTGTTGCCAACTCTATACATTGTACATCAAAGAAAACTGGGTGTGTTTTTTATCATGTACCCAGGTGGTAAAATGATGGAATCTATCTCCAAAGGGTTTAGGGCACTTAGCCAATGTGATTTCATTAATCCTCACAACACAATCTTAATGTCTCTGTTTTATAATGAGTGCAATTAACCAGTAGGAAGTAAATAACTTGACTCAAATTTTGATTTTAAAAACTCTTCTTTTTGGATCCCCTGACTTATGCATATGTCTGGGCTGCCTCTTTATATTGACAACTTTGTGGTTTCTCTAGTGTGACAGTCAAAAGTGAGACTTTATGCTAACATTTTATAAGCCCCGAGGTAAATGATGTTAAGCGTATGGAGTTAAAGAGATGTGTTAAAGGAATGTTATTAGGGTGGTGGTCACAGGGTTGGAATAGAAATTTTTCCTGGTTTGATATAAAGTGAAATAGAGAATTGGAAGCAACTCGTCCATGAAATTCACTAACATCAGAACATTATCTTTTGATAAATGTAGAAAATTTTGATTAAGAGTCTTCTGCTTCTGCTTCCATTATGTGCACAATTGCCCCAATTCTACACTATCACTTTTTAGTAAATTACGAATTGTGTTATATGCTTGTTTGTACTATGCTTTGAAACTGAAGATTTGACACTTTAATATTGTTTCTCATAACTGTATCAAGGAGAATACACACTTAAAGATTGACAGAGTTCACTAGAGGCCAGAAGAGTTTTCACACTCCTAAAAAGGGTCAATGGATATATTTTCCTCCCAGTTTAGAAATCACACATCCTCTTATTCAAAGCTTGCTTACGTGCCTGCTACCTACACACCAGAAACCCTGCATGCTGGAGTCAAAACTTTATCACCGACCCTCCCTGAACTTTTGACAGGAAAGGCGGCCTATCCAAACAGTGAAGAAGCAGGAAGCTCAACTGGCCTTTTCGTCACATCCTAGGAGTTGCAGAGTGAATTTTTTGTTAGGAAAGTTCACAGTGGGGCAATGTGTTAACTTCGTTATGCTTATGCAGCAAAGGAAAAAGGACTGCTGGGCTAGTTGAGGGCACCCCTGACAAGGTCAACCTGAGTTAAATATAAGGAAAAAACTAGGATCGATTGAAACATAAGAGCCAATCATTTTCTGCACCCAGAGTCCAAGAGAGTCATATGCTCTTCAGTATTTGTGGGCATGACGGACTATGATAGAGCAAGGCCTCACGGTGTGACGGGGGTGTAAATGGCAGATCACGGGGATTCACGGTTGCACTGTCATTCTATCAGGCAGTTATTCCCTTTGTTTCTGTTGCCAGGGCTAAGCAATACTGCTATTTCTCAGAAATGTCTATGTTGCTAGAGGACATTTTGGAGTTCAGATAATGGCCACTCAAAGAAGCACCCCGAGAGAAAAGATGACTTCATATCAAGATATAGCTTTGGGAATAAGCTGAGGTCATTGTATGTTTGCATATTAATGAGGGGGAGCAGGTGAACATTAACAAATGGAAGCACAGAGGGTGGCTGGTGAGATCGCTAGGGGCTGTGCAGGCCGCAAACAATTTGCTATTAAGTACAAGCTAATGGAGTGATGCTTTAGATTCTACCAGGCACAAATGATCCATAGGAAGCTAAGGGCTAGAAGCAGTCATTTCCTTTCCTCTTAATAATAGTTCAGCTGGCATTATAATAGTAGTTAGTGATGGGGTTGTTAAATAGAGGTATTATTAATTTCAGTATAAAACAATGTATCAGTAGGAAGTTACTAAAATACCAAGAAGTATTCTGACTTTAGTGTAGCTCTCTGTCAGAATAACATTGTCAGGAGCACAGGGTTAAAGCTGGCTGCGGACTTAAGGTGGCCTGGGTTCAGGTTGGTCTCTACTACATCCTAGTCCCGGGACCCGTATGGGTAAGCTACTCTCTTGATATTTCTGAGGTTCAGTTTTCTCAGCTGTAAAATGGGGAATAATACAGCATTCCTCTCATTGATATAGTATAATTTGATGTAGGTAATTTAGTATTTTAAGCAAAATAGATAGATGAAAATCCGTGTTAAAAAAATAATTTTTGCCCAAAGATTTCCAGTTTCTTTTAAGGTTGCCGTTGTCCAGTACATTTAAAACATCCTCTGACTCATAGAAACCTTGATGTAGGCGCACTCCAGAAAGCTACGTGTAATCAGATAAAATACTTACTTACGCTGTCCCACGGTCTGGATTTGATCTTCTCTTCTGTCCTTTCGAGAAGCCTCTGCTCAGAGCAGAAAGTCCCTACAGCGAGACCCAGTCACCGTGCGTGGCAGGGAGGTGGATTTTGGCACAGGAAATTCTTTCAGCCCTGTTGGCTCCCTGAAACTCAACACAAGAAACATGTGACTCCAAGGGTGTGTGTGGTGTCAGGCGGAGCAGATGAAGCTAATAAGGTAGATACAGGTGCACGTGGGAATTTTAGTGGCACCTGCAGAAATGTAGCCGATTGCCCAGTCACTGATGTGAGAAGAGTGTGGATAAATTGTACGGTAGGATTTAAAACCCACATAAGGACTCTGAAGTAATTTTGTGTTTGAGGTGGGTATAAAATGTAAAATGTAAAAGTATTCTTCCCTGACATTGAGGTAAAGTGAGGGAATTATAGAGAAAGCCTTGCAATCCTAAAACCAGCTGCCACCCCACCATGCAGGACTACTCTTAGCTTCGTTGGGCTTTTATGAGACTCATCTTAAGGAAGTAAATAGTCTATTTGATTACTTTTTCTAAAGAACAAGAGATAAGCATTTTGCTTTCAACTGTGCTTTTTAAAAGCTGACCTGTTTGGCTGAATTGTTATCAATTACTAGTCTTTATGCTTGTTAGTTTCATGGTTATATATATTTTTCTTATCTTCTTCCTCCCCCACCTTTCTTTTTATAACCATCCGAAGAATTAGCATTATCTTAGTATTTATGGTAAATATATAATTAACCGCCTAAGGCTGTATTAGGCAGCTGTGGCTTTTTATTATAGTTCATTGATTTTAGATAAAAAGATAAGTTAACAAAAATATTTTGTATTTTTGATGCTACACAATGTTAATTTGACATTATAATCATTTTGTTAAGTTTATTTACTTATTTATTTATTGAGATGGGGAAGAAAATAAAAACTGACGAATAAGTCAGCCCCTTTGACTTGATGACGTGGATTATATTTTAACAATATAAAAGCTCTGTCACATTTGAACCATTACCTTATTATTTTTAAACAACTAGGAGTCTTGATTTTTGAATTTGTATAAAAAGAAAAAGGAAAGAAAGGGCTGATTTAAATGGCTGTGTATAAACTGTCTAAAGCCGGGGTTGGCAAACTACAGCCTATGGGCCAAATCTGGTATGTGGCTTGTTTGTGTAGAGTCGAGAGTGAAAAATGACTTTTACATTCTAAAGTATTGTAAGAAAAACAAACAAGCAAAGGGCAGATGGTACAGAAAAGGCATGTGGTCCACAAAGCCCGAAGTATTTATTATCTGGCTTTTAAGAGGAAAAGTTTGCTGACCCTGGGCTAAAGGATTACAGCATACATTTTCTTTTAAGTTCATTACTATTCTCTGTTCCTATTAATGCTGTCCCTGTCCTTTCCGGGACTCACTGCTGCTTGATTGCCCAGCCTCTTCATGGGGCATGGCTTGAGTTAACAAAAGCACTTATCATTACTCATAGAAAAACCTGGGGCTTTTCCTGGTTGCTTCATGGCTTATTACAGTAACATTTCAAATCCAGCCTCTAACCTTGATGCGAACTGGAATTAACCTACCCTGATTTGAGTAGAATCTTGTTCCCTGGCCGTTTTTAATTCATAATGTTATTCAAGAACGAGTCTTATTGGGTGGTAAAGGAAAGCAGGAAGACTGAGATTTGGAATACTACTGACTAGTCCTGAAAATATCCAAACACATGTTGAAAAGACACCCTTTTTTCATAGTGAGGAAGAGGACATGATAAGGGCTCAGGAACTGACCAGTTAAAGAAAAGCATGCTTGCTTTTAAAATAGAGACAAATAAGGGCGATCTGGTTGGTGTGTTGGGAAACTGTAAACTGCTACTTTCCTTGTATTGCTTTTTTTCTTAAGTAGAAATAGACATGTGAAAAACACAATTCTTTTCCTGCAGGAAAACAAAACCAATTATCAGTCTCTCTCTCTCCCCCTCTCCCCCACCTCAGTCCCCCTCTCTCTCTTCTCTCTCTCTCTGACTGGTGGTAATTTACCCTGCAGATCATGGGCTTCTGCTGACACTCTGGCCCCAGATTTCTGACCTTTGTGCCATTTCATGCAGGAGAATTCCTTCTGTTAACTGAGGAAAGGCAAATAGTCCAGTGCAAAGCAAAAACAGTAACTAAAGGAAATATGATCTAGAGCAAGGCGATTTTGAAACAGATAATAATAACAAGAGGTCAGATTAATATTGTAAACGGCTCAGACCCCCCTCAAGTTTGTGAAAGGTTTTCTCTTGAGGTTTTCTGATAATTTCCTTGTTTGTTTTCCAAAAATGGAATGTAATTTTATATATGTGTACTATTAAGTAATAAGTTTATTCAGTAATTATTCAGGAATTTTATTCAAGGGTAAATTCAGTTCATTCCACTTGCAATTCTCTTAACTGCTCAATTATGTTCTCATTTGACACTGGTCCTAGTAGAAATGAAGAAACAGAGGATTAGGTTAACAGTTTTTACATAGACAGGCAGAGCTTGGGCAGGTCCCTTAAAAATTCCCTTCGGACTTTGTGGGAATGGAACAACCAACCACAAAGCCATTCCTGGAATATGTACTCTCGTCTAGTTCTGGAGGATTCTTGGTTGTCACATGGCCTTGGAGTAATGCATGGTCTTGTTTTCTTGCTAAGGGGCCCCTTCCCCTGGTCTGGCTGCAGCTCTCGGCTGACCTTTGATGGCGAGTGACACCCACTTCCTGGCTGCCAATCAACAACAGCCTCGATTCTTTTCTTAAGAAAGCAAATCCCGGGGAATGGATTTGCTTCCAGCCGCAGGAAGTCAGGAAGAAAGGCAGAGGCTGTAACCAAATGAAAACATAAAGCGATTTTGGCAACTTCAGGGAGAACACCATAAAGCAGCAGATTCTAATTTGTCCCATTGACTATCAGAGAAACTTTCAGATGTGAATATTGTTACAGAATGTACAGTTAGCAAATCAGCCATTCATTATCTTTAGCACACAATGCCACATAACAGCAGGCAAAGCCCTAGCCCTGGAATCAAGAGATCTGGGTTTGAGCCATTTAGTACTCAGGTGAGTGATAGTACACCTGCCTGAAGGTGCCAGGGATACAGTCTGTTCTCTCTCAGCTTCAAGCTCACTATTGTTTATTTTCTCTTAAACTTGTGCTGTATCTTCTAGACTCCTTTGCTGCAGGCATTGATGGGAAATTGGAAGTTTGGAAAGAAGCTGCATCACCCATATTTTGCCCCCTGAATCACACATATAAGCACGTGCATGCATGTGTGCATGCCTACACACACACACACACACACACACACACACACACACACACATCACAGCTTCTGGCCTTTCCAGCATTACTGGCTCATGACTTTAGAATAATGCCTGCAGCATAGAATGTGCTTGGTAGTTGTTAGCTGCTATTATTATTATTTTCTATTATTATTATTTTATGCACTAAATGTTCCAGAAACCTCTCTTTCCTATGAAATTTGTAATAAAAGTGCTAGAGTTCTTTATTTTAAAAAGCTATTTAATTTTAGTTATTCCAGCATTCTCTCAATCTGTCCGAATAACTAACTCCCTTTTCCCTAGTACATCAAATACGATCTTGTAGAAGTGGGGTTCTATAGGAGATATTTTAGAAAATATTGACCTAGTGGGACATCTCTGGAGGCCTCAGGCAAAACTGGGGTATAATCCTGGAAATGCCTCATTACTTGTCATGTGACCTGACTAGGAGCCTGTGCTTCACTAATTCCCCTTTTGATTTCTTTATAACGTGGTCACTTGCTGTGGCAGACACACCTTCAGCTGACACCTCATGATCCATGCCCTTGTATGAGGTCCCTCCCCTTGAGTGTGTCTTTGTGACTTTCTTCTAACCAACAGAATATGGCAAAGGTGATGGGTTACCTCTCACATGATTATGTTTCAATATGTGAGACTCCATATTAGCAGACTGGAGAGAGAGAGAGACTCTCCTGCTGACCTTGAAAGAGCGAGCTGCTATAATGTGAACAGTATGGAGGGGGTCACAAGCAGGGCACTGTGGGCAGTTTATAAACTGCCTCAGTGATACAGCCGCGAGTGAATTCTGACAACAACCACTAAAGCTTAGAAGACGATCCCAAGCTAAGCAAAGGAATGTGGCCCATCCAACACTTTGTGAGACTCTGAATAGACAACCCGGCTAAGCCATACCCAAACTTCTGACCCATGGAGACTGAGATATAATAAATACAGGATGGGGCAAAAGTAGGTTTACAATTGTGAGTATGTGAGATACAGAGCTTATTCTCGTATTATTATTTATTTATTATTGTATTATTTTCCATACTAACAACTGTAAACCTACTTTTACCCCACCCTGTATATGTCTTTTTGAGCTGCTGAATTTGTGATAATTTGTATACTTATAATATATAATTAATACAGTTGAGTTGCCTATCTCAAATCCATTTCCCTTTTTCATTACTAAAAAAACCTGAATTTCATTCAGAATGTCAAGCTGCCCAGAAAAATGCTTTATTTTCCTGAATCTTTTTTGCTGAAAAGGGGAAAAGGTGACATATTTCTAACCAATGAGTTCTAAGTGGAACTCTGATGAAGGTTCTTGAAGGTTTGCTTTCCTGAGAAAGGGGCAAGATACATTGGTGTTCTCTTCTTCCTTCTAAATTTGAATCTGGTGAAAGGAGCTGGAGCAGCCATACAGGGGCCAAGATACTCATAGAGATGACGGCCTTGACCTTGTTGAGTCACTTAATCTATACTAACATCCACCTTACCCATATTCTTTGTGAGAAAAATAATCTATTTGTTTAAATTATTATTTGTTGGGTTTTATGTTGTGGGTAGATGAAAACAGTCTGTAATTGTTAATATATATGATGTGAAAATTGAATGAGAAAACGTAGACAAAGCATCTATCGCAGAGGCTGCCAGGTTGGCCATTCCCTCTTTCATAAAGGTGCATTTGCTTTCTTGCTTCTCTGCTCTTTTACCTTCTTTCAACTCTCTCTTTCTTGCCCTATGTTTGTTCATTCATTTATTCAACAAATATTTACTAAGCACATGTTAATTCCTGGTGCTGTGCTAGCTACTGGGGTACATGTAAATAAAACCCACATGTCTTCATCTTAACATTTCGGTCCTTGCCTCATTAGAATAAGAAGAATCTAATGATGGATTGACTGATTATATTTTAGTGTAACTGAGTTCCATTTGTGATCTCAATACCTATTTGAATGAATGATTCTTAATTCAATGTTCAATAATTGCATTTGTTCTCAAATAAAGACATTTTCAGCATTAGCAAAGAGATGATAAAGATTTTCCCGTAGGGGTTAGGGGGTTCATGTGAAAGCAGGTGCCTGGCCATGGATGAGGAAGCTGTGTTCTTTGTTATCAATAATTTCTAGTGACTGCCACATGCTCTCTGACAGCACCTTCCTACCTTCCACCTACCTGGCCACAAGTCACTCTTTCCCTTCTCTATGGAGTGTACTTCAACTTTGCCCCTTTCTTCCCCTCTTTTGGCCTCAAAATTCTCAGAAATATAACCAACCTATGATTTTAAGTACATTTTAATTTCTTTATTGTATAATACCACTGTTGTACTATGAACCTCTTATCTAGGAATACCACTATTATGAAATCTACCTTATTTCTACCTTTGGTTTGTAATAATTCAAACCCATAAGTGTAGCAATGGAATTCATTCTCTTTGCTAAGAAGATATTTCTATGTCCTTAACTACTTATTCAGTGGCTCATTCTGTTTTTATGTACTTTAGTGCACTTTCTGTGTTGATTTGGCTTACCTCAGGCCATATGACAATTGAAGACCGAGAGTAACTGATGCAATTCATATCATGCTATGTTCTGGAAGGTAACAAATGGTGATAATGGTGGTGATAGAATCTTCTGAAGCCCTTGAGAGCTAAGCCTAAGACTATTTAGGGCCTAACTAAAATATGCTTAATTCCTCTTTCAAGTACCATCTACAGAATGAAACAGAGGCAAACCCAAAAGGACATAAAATTACTTTGAAGGTTATTTTTAGTTTGCTTCAAATGAACTTAATAATATATTTGAATAGCCTTACCATGATCATCCTAAGAACAAATAAGCAAGAGTGACTGATGCATACCATCTGGCTAACATGAGACTTACTTGTCTTCAGCGCTAGGAAGAAGATGTACCAGAGTCCCAGTATTTTGTGTTTGGATGTTAGAGGAATCAATACTAACGATTCCCTTTCCCCTGTCTGAGTTCAGAATCTGTTGATTGAGATACATACACACACATAGACACACACACACTCAGAAGTCAGGCAGCTGGAGTGCAAAATATCAACCTTATTACCAAGACTTGGGGGGCCCCATGCTATCTGTGAGTGAAATAGGCTTGTTAATACTTCAGAGTCCCTGGCAGCTCTGGCCAAATGCAGGCCCTCCCTGATGGGGGCTGGCCAAGTAACACAGCATAAACAGGGCAGGCTTTGGAGGGAGAGCATGCTACGTTTTTTCTCTAAAACTCACCAAACAAACACTAGTTCCTCCTCCCAAAGCAGGAGGCTGAACAGGGCCAGGACTAGGGTGAAACAAGTGAGACAGAGTTGTGCTTATGCAGGGTCAGATGCTATCTTTATGTAAAATTTTGATATTTTGTTCATCATAGGTTTTTGGTTTTTTTTTTTTTACATTCATTTTGATTTTTAAATCTTGCATTAAAATATTACTTTTTTTGATTATTAAGTTTTTTGGCACCTCCTTATATGTTGTACTCAAGGCAAGTGCCTCACTAACCTCACCCTAGTCCCAGCCCTTCAAGAAGCTCAAAGGGTAACATTAATTAATCTTTCTACCTTTCAGATAGAAATATTAGGAGCAGGGAATATATTCCTACCTGGTTGGAAGTTTAGTAGTCTAATCAACCATACCCTACTGCAATTGTGCTAAGGTACTCAAGTAGTCTGGGAAACCTTTCTTTCTTTAGTCAATATATTGGATCTTTGTTGTTATAAAAGGAAAAACAAAAAGCAAGACAGGTGCCAGAGACAGTAGAAAGTGATAGTAATGTTCAATGAAGCAACTAAATAAGGTTGGTTCTAACTGTATTCAGAACCAAGTTGTTTGAAACCAATACTCGCTATATCTTGCTTTTTCCTTAAGATTCAGAAAGTATCTCAATATATATAAAAGCATAAAAATGTAAACAAAGGTTTGGATTTGTGGAATTTAATGCACAAATTTATCCAGCTAAATCTTCAAGCTATTTCCTTCGGAAAGACAGCCTGTTCTTTGACAAGTGTGTGCCTGCCTTTGGAATTCACAACACATTCCAGGAAAATCATATCCTAACTGGTTTGGTTGTTTACTCTGAAGAAGGCATTTCGGCACTTCATTTTTCAACTCTCTAGTTTGTTTACATGAAGCAAAATATTCTCACACAGGAAGAGACTAGGTAGTCTTTCTCAATGGAGGGAGGTGTCTCTTTTCAGGGTCAGGAACTTTATGACTGTGAAGTTAATTATCCTGAGATTTTAGACCAGTCCTTCAGGCACCATGTCCGTGTTTCTGACCTTTGCCAAGGGCACAGTGCCACCAGACATACCACAAGATATGCAAAATATGGAGTCTAACTTGAATAGCCTTGTTAACTTGTTTTCTGATGCTGATAGAAAGATCCTCATCATAAATCATTTTGGTGCATTTAAAAGAGCTCAGTTCAGAAGGTGGAATGGTCTAGTATCAAAATCCTTACCCAATTAACTGTGACATCAGAAACTCTCCCAGCTAGACGTGTAATGGAAAGCCTTTCACATTTAGACAAGATCTAAGCAAGTCATTGGACCAAGTTCATCAGTTTTGAAAATTTGTAAGCTTTGACAAATCAAAAACATTATTTCAGATCTACAGCTTACTTTTAAGTAAGAACTAGTATTATGGCCATTGGACAAAGTTCCGTCAATTACAAAAGATTAACAATTTAAAAGAATTATTCTAAATTTATAGCTTAGTTCTGGATGGCTTTCATTAACTTAACACTTAGATCTGTGCTGTCCAATGTGGTAGCCGCTAGACACATGTGACTACTGAGCTGAACCGTGGCTCATCTGAACTGAGATGTACTGTGAGAATTAAAAACACATGGGATTTTAAAGACTTAGTTGAAATAATACTGTTTTGGATAGAAAGGGTTCAATAAGAATATATCATCAACATTTATTTCACTTTTCTTCTTACTTTAAGTGGTGCTACTAGAAAATGAAAAACTACATACATAGCTCATATTCTCTTTCTGTTGGACAGTGCTTGTCTAGATGCGCTGGAAATAAACATCATGGGGAGAGATTCCGATACACTTTGTGCATTTATACTTCCTTTGAAGTACTCCAGAGGCAGCATTAATTTACACAAAACCCCTGTGAGGAGGATAGGAAATGACTCAGTAACATTTCAAGGAAAATAACTTCAAAGGATGTTATTATCATGACCAAGATTCACAAGTCAGAGAAAACTTTGCGTTCCTATTTCAGAAAGGAAAGCATTCAGGGTCAGCTGGTTCCCTTTTACTGACTCTTCCTCAGGCCCAATTTGAAACCAGAAAAACCTTGTGATGGGAGTTGTGTGGATTTGAGGAGTTAGGTGTAGGTTGTAATTTTCACAGACTACAGAGCAGAGAGTAGGTCCTTAATAAATGTTTGTTAAGTTGTGAAAATGGGACTAGGAATTTAGATTATAGCTGCAACCAGCTGCATGGAGGGCCATGGTGCAATGTGACAGTTCCACACCTCGTAGCAGTGACGATGGTTCCCCTTTCACTAAGGCTCGGCTGGGCTAGATCCAGTGACAGCCACAGAGTACGGGGTCACTGGGCAACGCCAGGCACGAGGAGCCTGGGAAACAGGATAGGCATGTAGAGCTCTGAGAGACTAGAAGAGGTGAGAGGTGAGAGGTCCAAATACATCAGGAAAGCATTAAAAGTGCGTGCTGAGACAACATATCAGGAGTGTTGGGGAGCGAGGGCTCAAGCAGGCGAGCTCCAGGCTAGTGGAAGAGCCGCTCCCGGAGGGGGGTGCAGGTACGCCTCGAGCCTGGCAGGAGAGCAGGTGAGAGGCCCAGGGTCAGGGGCTGCGCAGGAAGCTCGGCTCAGCCAGGCGCCTCTGCCCCGCTCCCGAGCAGTGGCTGGCTCCAGGCGTGGGCAGGCCTGAATGCCAGGGTGCCCCTGGAAACGGGCTGCACTCGATTGCAGATGGGATGAGACAGGGAGCGATTTCGGTTCTGACAAACTTTCTATGGGTTGGGAGTTTTGCCATCTAAAATGGGAGCCAAGCTTCTTTAGTTGCTTAGTTGTGGTTCTGGATTGGAGGCAAAGGACCAGAAACGATGGGCTTTGATACCTCATGGCGCTTCTCACCACTAAGAGCAGAATTCTCCTTTTCCAACATTACCACGGCTACTAGGCAGAGCCACCAGGTAACCTAGATGTGTGGCCAAACATGCCTCTTTCCTTTATGCTCGTTTCTACTTGGGGAACAGAAACAGAATAAAATGTTTGGCATATAGGAAGCTGTCATATAGAAGGACTATCTGTTTTCATATAATAACCTATCAAATAAGCTTAATTGAAATAATCTTGTCTCAAAATGACTGTAGGATATCAAACTTGAAAGCTGCCCTTTGTAACTTTGATATTGTCATGTATAGATGATGCCCAGCAGAGCGAATGCCTTTGTGGGCCTGATACTGTGATCCTAATCTGAGTTAAAATAATAGCTCTGGTGTCTTAGTGATTTAGGCTACATGACAAAATTAACAGTTTATTAAGCAGCAGTGGCTTAAGAGATGTGATTTTTCTTCTGTTCTGCGGGAACACTTGGGGTCTTTGTGTTATTATTATTAGTTGTGTTGGACTAATAATAATAACATAAATTGGTGAGTCATGCAATCTAACAGCTGCTCTGGGATCATCACTAATAATTTGGTGATAGAATCTAAATCACAAGTGCAACTTTTTGTTTCCTTCCAGAACCAGAATTATACCTTCTTCCTAAATAACTTCTGGACAGACTTGGTCTCTCTTAAAAGATGGGCTTGTCTCCATCCCATGACTAGACATATGGTGAATCATAAAAGTAGATACAGCAGTCAGATTTGAAAATTTAACACTTCTCCTCTGTACTGGGTTTACTTAGAAAATGGACATCTCCAAATTCTTGGTTATGGAACATCTGAACAAGCACAAATACCTCTGCTACCCATAATTGCCACTTTGGACCATATAAAAAAAAAAAAAGCATAGCTTTTTGTGGATTAAAGACTTAGATTTCAAGCATTGACTCCCTCCAGCCCCCACTACCAAATCCAGCAGTCTTATAAATACAACATAAATTCGCATGCACTATAATCATTGTGGTCAATTATGCCAAACCAAGCACATAGTTCTTCCTCAAACATTTTCATAAGCAAGAGAAAAATTGCCTTCACAACTCATTTTTAGAGATGGGCTAACAAGTTCAGGTCATGTGAGAGCTGACTCACTTTTTTTTTGTCTCCACATTAAAGATGTGTACATGTTTAGGGGAATCTAACTAAAAATTAACTTTTTATTACCTTGATTGGGACCAGGTGAAAGAGACTAAAAAATAGGTCAGAATTTTTAAATCGTGAGGACATGTTTATAATAAGCAGACCTCTTGCTTACTAAGTAGTTTATGACTGGATACCTTCTAATGTAATGCAATTATTTTTTTAAGAAAACAGCTTTATGGGAGTATAATTTGTACACCATAAGATTTATCCATTGTAAATATACAATTCAAAGATTTTTTAGTAAATGTATACAGCAGTGCAACCATTATCATATTTCAGTTTTAGAATATTTCCATTACCACTAAAAGTTCCCTCTACCCGTTTCCAGTTCACTCTGCCTCCACCTCCAGCTCTAGGCAACCACTGATTTGCATTTTCTCTTTATAAACTTGCTATTTCTAAACATTTCAAGCACATATCCTTTGATTGCTGAATGATATTCCATTTTATGGATATGATACATTTTTAAAATTCATTTACCAGTTGATGAACATTTACATTGTTTCCAGTTTTGGGCCATTATGGATAATACTGTTATGAACATTCACCTACATGTCTTTGTGTGGACATATGTTTTCATTTCTCTCAGAGACTTCTAAGAGTTGACTTGCTTTATTGTATAGTAAGTTTACATTTCGCTTGTAAAGAAACTATCAAGCATTTTCCAAAGTAGCTGTGCAACATGACATCCCATCAACAATTTATGAAGGTTCCGATTTGGTATTGTCTGTCTTTCTGATTATAGAGATTCTAGCAGATGTGGAGTGTCATGCCATTGTGGTTTTAATTTGTATTTTACTAATGACAAATGATGTTTAACAAATTTTCATGTGCTTATTCAATCATTTGTGTATTTTTGGTGACATGACTGAAAATCTTTTGCCCATTTTTAAGTTAGGATGTTTGTCTTCTTACTATTGAATTGTGTTTTTTATATATTCTGATTCCATACAAGTCTTTTGTCAAACACATAATTTGCAAATATTTGGTCTTCTGATCTGTGGCTTGCCTTTTTATTTTAAAAAAATGAAGTGCAAATGCTTTTAATTTTGATGGGGTAAAAACATTTTATGTTTTTATAAAGTCATTTTTTTTTAGTTTATCAGCTTAAAATTATTCATCATAACCCATAAAGTCATTTTCCAAAACCCACAGCATGACATACAAAGTCCTCTCAGATCTGACTTCTGTTCTTGATACATTATGGACAAAGATAAGCATTTTTCAAATCTACATATTTAGGGGAAAAATTATCAGATGGATTCTGGATTCAGCATCAAACAATTTATTCTGTTTATATTCTGGAAAGACACTGAACTATGTGCTTACATGCATTTTCTATAATTCTTAAAAGATTCTTGTGCAAGAGAGGTAACTATTAATGTCTCTGTTATAAGAAAGAAAACTCAGATTTAAACTAATGACTTGACTGAGGACACATAGCCATTTGCAATGGAAAAGAGAAGTCATTTCTAAGCTTACATGAAAAGAAATCATAGCTTCAGGGAATGCATTTAGCAAGTGTTTAGTGAGCACATACTATGTGCCAGACAATATTCTAGGTAGTTATATCATCTCCACTAACATAACAAGCACATACTACTCTAACATTTAAAAAAGTGAAATTTTGAGCATTCGACTCACTTGAGACAGTGAAGACAGAGAAAGATAAAAACATTGAGCCATGTAGACATGGGGCTTATTTTACCCTTCCATGTTTCCTAAGTAGTCAGGAACAGATTGTTATGTATACGTGGCTTTGCAGGAAGCATAGAGATATAATCTGAATTTTGACTTGGACCTTGAGTTACCAGCTATTTGGCCATGGTACGTGTCAGAGAAACTAGGCAATACCCACGTGTGCAATGGCATGCTTAGAGAAGTGGGACACAGGTTGAGACCTCTTCACTATCCCTGAACCCAAGAGATGCAGAATCTGGGCCAAGCATGCATGTATAATTAATTTGAAAAACTCCATTTCCTGAGTTCAAGTCTAGGGCTCTTGCCACTGTATTGTGCTTCTGTCCATAAAATGACTTAATTTAACTCTTTAATTTATGGGATACCCACCCACTTGCTGAAGATTAGTCATTCAACTTGTTAAGAATTACTCATCTAGAAAGAAGATACTCTAGATACTCTATCAGTTAAGAGAGTGGGAGCTATTTTAAATGCTAATTGTGTTACACTGAATAATGACTCCCAAAGATACTAGGTCCTAATCCCTGAAATCTATGCATGCTACCTTATATAGCAAAAGGTATTTTACAGATGTAATTAAATTAAGCATGGTGAGATGGGGAGATTATCCTGGGTTTCCCAGGTAGGGCCTAAATGTAATCACAAATGTTCTCATAAGAGGGAGGCAGGAGGAAATTTGATAAAGAATAGGAGAAGGCTATATGTTATGAAACAGGGAGAGAAAAGATGATGCGATGCAGGGCCATGAGCCAAGGAATGAAGACAGCATCCATCCTGGAAAAGGTAAAGAAATACTTTCCCCTAGAGCTTACAGAAGGAACTAGCCCTGCAGACCCTTTGATTTTAGCGCACTGAGACTGATCTCAGATTTCACAACTATAAAAGAATAAATGTGTTTATTATAATTTGTTACAGCTGCCATAGGAAATGAACGCACTAATCTTAGCTCCAACATGTCCTAGTTCTTCTAATTTGTGCAAAGCAATATTTTTAAGACTCTTTTCTCATCTCTGAAATGGGAATAATAACATGTCTATTCCATAGGGTTGTAATATTGAGTAAGATCATTCATGTAAAATGCTCAGCATAGGACTTGGCACATGGAAAGCTCTTTATAAACTTGGCTATTGATTTGGTCTAGATGGGAAGATTGCAACTTTTTGTATTTTTTTTTGGCCTCGTTTTAGAAACTCAGAAGCTTAACTTCACTGGGAAGCTCTTAGAGTACAGAAAGTATCAAATACTTATTATTTATTCTTTGGTTACCATTCTATCAGTAATCCCAAGGTCTACTTGCTTCATTCTCTCTGATCTTCCCTCAAGGATGTTGACTGCAGGGTGGGAAAAAGGCAAATAGAGAGAATGACCAGGAAATAACCCATGAACGAAAAGATGTGAAGGGATTTCTTTTTCTATTACCTACTTTCAGAGAAAGCCACAGAAAACAAGTGAAAAGTTATCCTATTTGTAAAGCTCTCCTGAGAGGAATGCCCACCACTCTTCCTAGCACTTTCCCTTGGTACTCATGAAGACTGTTCTTAGTTTTCAAAAAAGGCTTCAACAATGGCTGCACATTCCTTTTACACAAAAATGGAGCGGTTTTGGTTTTGAAAGCTGCCTGATACACTGCGCTGCCTCAAAATATCTATTACAAAAGCAACTGCGTGTTAACCAGGTGCCCATGTTTCTGTTGCAGCTTCAGATCCACTAAGGCTATGGAGAAGCACAGCTGTAAAACCTTTTCCTTAGCCTGGATTAAATCAAAATTTTATTAATTAAAAAAGCTTATAATAATCATATTTATTTATATTTATTCCAAAAACTCAGATTTGTGTCGATGCTTACATTTTCAGTTTCCTCATGATGCAGCATTTGTATTCTGTCATTCATGTGCTCGCGCAGGTTAAGTGCTTTGTGGCTTCTACCCTAAGCCCTCGTGAGCAGGAGCAGCGTCTGCACCTTTCTCTTGTACGATGGGACTTGCTTGGCGGGACTTCTGGTGCCCCATACTTGTTTTGTGATGACAGAGATGACACTATGCAATGAAGCAAAGGAACATTTTAAAGAACCAGGTCCGATGCTATTGGGTTTTATTGGACATCTCTCCACTTACCGAGGAAGGAACCGAGGAACAACTGCTGTATCACTATGACAAAAAACTGACATAGGCAAGGCCAGTGGTTTTCTAAAGCCTGGCGAAATCCCGGTCCTGTTAGTCAGCAATGGCTGTAAAAATAAATGAATGTAGTTTATTGGCGTGGCTTCTAATACCACACTAAAGCTCAGCAAACGGGCTAAAGTTCAAGATGTCTTCTATCTCTGAATATGCCTCAACCCTGGGCATGGGCCTCAGTCACCGAATCCCAGGTTTGCCCTCTGCCGTGGTTAGCAGTTCATAGAGAGGAATGCATTTTTCTTAATTTGGCCTGGGTTGAGTTAGACTTGTTGAGCTAAAATGTATGGTACCTGGCACAGGAACAAAGTCAGTTTGAAGTCAGCTGACCAGGGTGTCATTGTCTCTAATGAAGAGACTCGACTACCTAAATGGTAATGGAGGCAGATGTCCCCCAATCGAAGTGGCCTTGCGTGGCCAACAGAGGCTGACAGCTGAGGCAGAGCTCCCCTCTGCCTTTAGGGGGGTTACTGCCTCACTGGTGTCATCTAAAGGTGGCAGTTTAACAGTCACCTTGGTAGGTGATTTGTGACAGCTTTAACGTGGCAGCCCCTAAGCATAACCCATGCAAAAATTTACTTTCCCTCCTTTACATGTTCTCATTGCTCCTCGTAGGTGAGGAATAAAAACAGGCACCTCCAGGAGGTGGTGTCCCGCCTCACTCCAGACCGGAGGCTCATGCCAGCCTTTTTGCCTTTGTGGGGTATCAAAATTTAATATATAACCTGAAATCCTCCCAGCTTATTGAGCTCTGTTCACAGGTCCTAGGAGAGAAGATGAAACTTTCATTTATCTTCACTCTACCCGCTGATAGATGCTGTGCTGTACGTAACAGCTTCAGCCAAAATCTTGTAGATTTTGATACATTTTATCTGTTTACACAAGATCAACAATGCGTTTCTACGCCCACGGTAAACACTGAATCCTGTTTATACCAGAAGGGCAGTATCTGCAGGGAGCACATGCTGAGAGCTCCAGGCTCCTCTTGCCTTTTCTCACACTCCAGAGGAATGTGCCTCTGCACTGTTTTACCAGCATCCCTAAATCATGATTAATTTAAAGCCCTTTCTCTCCTTGGCTTAGGCCTGATACAAGCAACTGCTTTTCTGTCACATTGATTTTTCTGTCCTTGCGGATTCAAAGCCAGGGCTGAGTCCTCCTAACAGGGTGAATTCTCTGACAGGGAAGTTTTGCAACCTAATTTACAGCTGGAGTCCTGCTTGTCAGTGGTGCCAGAGGGGAACTGTTGCAATCCGCTGGTTAAGTATGCATTTAATAGTGTTTATCCAAGCGAGCTTGTGATTTCTTCACTCGCTCCAACAAATACGTTATTTGTAATACCTATCTTCTCTAATCTAGGTGTCTGAAAAATGTCTCTAGCATGTGCGGGCTAGAATACATTTTGTTTTTTGATAGGCATATTCATTTAATAAGGGCAGTCTCTGAAACTATCAAAATCCTCCTGCCATCTTTCCAAATCATCTCCCTGTGCAGTGACCATGAGTTAATCCTGAAGGAAAACAAGGAAATCTTTTCAAATAAACATTCTCGAGGATGTTTAGAGGGATCCCGATTGCTAGTATGCAGAACCCTCCCAGTGACTGAAAATAGTTATATTGAGGGAGTACAATTACGGTAAGTTGGAGTGTTTTTGAGCATTTGGTATTTTCAGCTGATTAACAATAATAAGCTAAATTGCAAGTAAAGATGAGTGTGTGCACGTGTGTGTGTGTGTGTGTGTGTGTGTATCTGTTCAGAGAGTCACTCAGGATCTTGTTTCTCAATCTGCTGGTGGAAAATGCACAGAGGGGTTGAAAACTTTCACTAGATAAAGGAGTTGGGAAGAAACACTGGCCGCATTGGAGCCTAAGCCCATTAGGTTTCACCTGACTCCCGAGAGAGCACGTGAGATAAAGAAACATTGATCAATAAGTAGAAAGAGAGCCCTGAGACAAATGCAGTCGGTTGTATGTGATATTTGTGCAACATTCCGGCCTCAAGGAAGTTGGCATACCATTGAGAAAATGTTGAGCATGCACCGAAGTAACAAAAAAATCACTTGATTAAATAATTAATTAAACCAATACAGACCATGTATGCTGGAGTCTATCCTATTACTTAAAGCATTATTTTGCATTTAAGTTTAAAATTTTTTTAATTTTCTAAATACCTGTCTCTTTTCCTGCCTGTTTTGTGGGCTTTTGAAGGAAAAATCTCTTTCTGGTTTGGGCCTGAAGCCCAGCACGGAATGACTGAGTGAATGGGTGTCGTCTTGCTCTGACATCTTTACCTCCCATTGTTTGCGGGCCCGGTGTTCTCTCCTGTATTGATAATTTGTTGTTTAAGATGCCTGTACGTTGAAAGCATCTTTCTAATATGCCCCCCCCTATGTACAACATAAATACATCGCTACTTTGTTTAAAAATCTTAGAGCAGTCTATTATTTCTGTTTAACAGAAATACAATGCGAGCAATGTGTGTGATTCCAGATGTTCTAATAGCCACATTAAAAAATAAAAAGAACAATACATCTTATTTAATTCAACATATCTGAAAGAGCATTTCAACATATAAGTATAAAATTATTAAAAAATACCTTACATTTCTTTTCTCATGCTAAGTTTTTGAAATTTGGTGTATCTTTTACATTTCATGGGCATCTCAGTTCAGACTTACCTTTAGATGACAATGCAGACTACCACGTTTCGAGTGACGAGTGAGGACATGTGGCCACTGTGTTAGCACAGCTCTCCAGTTCACGTGTAGATGTAGAGGACATTTTCCATGCCCAGCACCCAACCCTTGCTATTATGCCCACTTTTAGCTGCTGTCATTTGGAAATGACCCCATCCCTAGTTGTCTGCATGAAACATAGGTGACCAACATCACAGGTTTTCATATGTAACCCATGCCTGTCCAATCAATTGATGTTATCCTCCTGAATGGATCGGAAGACATAGCATATATAAACCTGAGGATAATTATGGGATTTCGTGGGGACCACTGGGAAAAAGAACCTCACTTTCTGCTGTGGTTTTTATATAGAGCTTCAACTAACCTTCATTACATACATCATGAGGGCAGAGCCTGGTTCACAGTAATTCCTACTTTGGAGAAAACCAAAAGTAAGGAGAAACTGAGTCTTGGGGACTTTTTTTTTGAGTTCCTCATTCCAGCCTTGCCCAAACCTACCCCTTGCACTTTTTAGTAAACCAGTGAATTCTTTGTGGCTACCTCCATTTTTTCTTGTTTGTTGAACTGTTCATGTTGGATTTTTAACACTTGAAAGTAGGACAGTCCTAACTAATAAAATAGGTAAAAAAAATTTTAAGGGCTTGGGGGAGGAGTGCAAGAAAACTAATGGAATTCTTCAGGTTCATAAGACACATAATCAGAGACTGTCTATCTTTCTTTTGCATAGCTTCCTCAAGCTGTGTGTGTGTGTGTGTGTTCCTTATGCTGCCTAGAGACAGTGGGTACCTGTGTGGGAAAAGGGGTTGACGGTAGTGAAATGGCTATATGTTGGCAATAACCTACAAATTCGTGGGGGTTTTTAAAAGTAGGAAGCAACGAAGATCTCTTGTTTTCTCTTCTGTCTCTTCCCGTTGCCCTCAGGCCTTTGTGCATTGCTTGTGTGGTGGGTATTTTGCTGCATTGTAATAACTCTATCTGATAACTCTGACCAGACTTCATTCTAGGTACTGGAACAATTGAAAATCTGTGAGATTTCCAACCTGCAGGCTAGGGGTCCATGGGCAATTGTAGAGTTGTGAAGTCAGGCATCTGAAAACGTACCCATCCATTTATCTCTTCTTAATCAATGAATACTAAAGGTGCAATCATTAGCATGTGGAAGGATTATAACACTTTTTGACAATTCCAGGAGAACAGTGAGTAGGCATTCAAGAAATGTCATTGAGCTACTAATGTGTAACTTGACAAGGTTAAGTGCACTATGTGAAGCACTTACCATATGTTATAGCATAATATTTAGACTTCACAGCAGTCTCACAAAGCGGGCATTATTAACCTTGTTTTGAAATAGAAAAATAAAATTATATACAGGGGTGGGAAAAAGTAGGTTTATAGTTGTAATATAAATAAATAATACAATAATAAATAATAATGCAAGAATAAATTCTATGTTTCACATACTTATAACTGTACACCTACTTTGCCCACCCCTGTGTGTGTGTGTGTGTGTGTGTGTGTATCTTTCTTTATTCACTATTCATTTAGCAAACTTCTTTTTTAAACTAGTCTATTCTCAGTGAGCTTAAATAGGCTTATAAACATATGACTATAGTACCATGTGTGAGTATATAAAGAAATAAGATTACCACCGGAGAGGAGAGGCGGAGCAGCTGACAGCAGAGGTGGGCTGGGAAGGGGCATTGGGACCAGAGGAGCTAAGCTCCCTGGGACCATGATGCCTGATGGCTGACACATTCAAGGTTTTCTGCTCCATTGCAATTTTTTTTACCTTTTCAGGAGAGAGTACCATTTTAGACAATGGCAAGTTTTAGCTTGTTTTCCCCATCATAATGCCATAGTGCCAGAACCTTGAACTGTGAAGCAAAAGAGTTGGGTTCTTAACGAGATTTGCTGGGTTTACTATGAGTGAGGCTGTGGGCGAAGTCTCTCAGACATTTGGGGTTAGAATGTCCTCACCTGTAACGTAAGGCAGGTCAACCATAATACGTAAGACGCTGCAGAGTAAAGCCTCCCAATAGTGCCCTCGATGCCTACTTTACCCTCCTAACAAGCATCTTCACCTAGAAACCACAGTTGAGAAGCTAGGGAACTCGGCTTACCAGGAAGAAGTTTCATCACATTTTACTTTACCCAAGTCAAAAGATCACCCCATTATAGCTGCAGGGTTTCTTCACTTAAGTATACTCTGCAATGGACTAGCGAAGATTTGGCAAATCGTGTTAATGGTGGCAGATACACAAAATTTCACCAAATGCCTCAATCTAGCATTATTAGATTCACAACTGAAGAATATTGAGTCTCCCCCATCCCCCAGGATTTAATTAATATCTTAAAAGTTCCCTATATAGGAACAAAATAAAACAGACAAACAAAATCTCACATTTGCAATGGCTGTACTTTGGAAGCAGATCAAATTCTTAATCTTAGAACCTGAATTTTCTAAGAAATCAGCATGCTTCTTGTGTTTGATTTTGTTGGCCTGGGAACGCGTTTATGTAGGTAGCTGCAAAATCACGCAGAAAGAAAGAGAGAGACTGTCTGTTGTGTTGTATTCCCTAGTTTAGTACAGGTCCCCAGCTTGAAGACAGAAATTATTTTTAAGTTATATTAAAAAATGAGAGAATGAAGGGGATAAACCATTTATTGACCATATTGGTGTACTCTTACTCTCACACCAGATTTTGTTTTGGTCTCCAAAAACTTTCTAATATTCATTTTATTTTTTATTTAATTGAAAATATCTCATCGTGTTTTATGAACAAATGTGGCAGTTACTATACATTGTGTATTAATATACAAAGTAATATACATTGGCCTTAGAAGACTATTTGGTTTTTACATAATGGATGTTTTTCCTCACTGCTGATTGAAACTGATATTTTACTTCTCTGCAGCTAACTAAGCATGTGACAGTTTTGGCCACATGGTAACTCAGCAGAAGGGTCCATATACTGACAGTGTCATGATGCTCTCCCAGATTCAGCTGTTTCTTAAAAGGACACATTTGCAGGATTAAGCCCTGAAAACTCAATGTGGTGCACCTGGGAAGCCATCCAACTCGGGATGCTGGAGTCACAGACTTGACGCACTCATTCAAAGTCAACGCATACATCTGTTTTCACTATTTATTGGATAACACTGACATGAAAGTGTCTGTTTTTCCCCACCTAACCTTTGCTACTTTAAATGTGGTCAGCCCACCTTTATGCCACTTTGTGAGTGGCATATAAATGCCAATGGAAGATATTGTTAAACATTAATAATAATTGTCACCAATGACTTCCTATTTAGTGTGACTGCAACTCCTGTTATACCTACTACCACTACCATTTATTAAGAACTCAAAGCCTTCCCTGTACTGAAATAGGTGTAAATCTAAGGCTTGACTTCCTCTGCACATCTTCTGTGTCTTCTCATCGCCCCCAACCCCACAGCTTGGGCTTCACTTTGCTCAAGTTGTGCTGCGCCTACTCCTACAAGGGGGGCTCATTTTTGTCTGGCTATAAAGCTGAGTAAACTAATCTTGTAAAAAAGGTTCAGTCACATATTTTAATCTCTTCCTGTTTGGAATTCATCTATATATTAACAACTTGCAAAGTCTTTGAAGCTGTGCTTTTGCACAAACTGTACCCAGACTATGGTACATTGTGCTGCTGGGTCACCACACCAATGTCACCTAACCCACAAGGCAATAAGTAACCTGCAGTTAGAAACTTAGGCTTCTTCCTTCCTTCCTTTCCATAAAGTAAAATACCAGATTGGTATGCAAAATAGATAGCTTGCAGGTATGATAGTATGAGCCCATTGCAAATCCTTTAAAATGCTCACCTCTTCTCCATTTTGTTTGCTCTCTCTTGAATGCTTTCCACCCTCCAGCACACCATTTCTGAATAACAGGAGAAGGGTTGATATTTGACCCCACAAAAGGCCATGCTGTTTAGTTCACTCATCTGGAGGCTGGTACAGAGAAAGGTTCAAGCTTGCCCAGAGTTCTATCCCCTCTACTCACTGTTCCACAACTTACCCTGTCCTTAGGGGACTTGACAAGAAAGAGCAGAAAACCCTTCTATGTCTTTCATTCATTCATTAGAGGAAGACTGCAGACCTACTAGCTGCAAAGCACTGAGCTTCACCATGAGGGTCACAAAGAAATATAACATCTGATTCCTGTTCTGAGAAGGCCTTTCCTACCCTCCAGACTCACAATCAAATAGGCAAGTTGCAGAAGGGGCTTCCTTCTCTGGAACCTCTACAGAGTTACAAAAACCTAGCAATTAGAATTTAGTACCTTTCCTAGATTTGCTCTCTCACTGTACTGAGAACACCTCATGTGGCAACCAAACTGTACTGTTCAGCATTCCCTGAACCCAACCTGCTCTTCCCTGCCTCTGAAACTCCTGGAAGGGCTGTCCTCTACACCCAGCATCCTGTGCTGCCTCCGATCATTGGCAAACATTCCTTTTCTGCTTCAAATGCATATTTCAAATGTCTTCCTTTCATCTGGATAAACTTCTCTTTTGTCTAGGGACTCAGAAAAAGTGTCAGGAAAAAACACAATAAACTTTGGGGTCTAAAGGATCTCATTCTACACTTGGGCTCTACTGCTTACTGTGTCCCATTGGAAGAGTCACTGGGGCTCTCTGAGCCTCAGTTTTGTCAGTTATGGCTTTTTGATGAGATAATTTACATAAATGACCTAGCACAGTATCTGTGGCACTTAGTGGGTATTCCCCAGTGTTAGCTAGCACCGCTTCAATCTATACTATTAAATTGTGTCTTATGTAGCTATTTGCAGAATTATCACTTGTGTTAGATTTCAAGTCACGTAAGAATCAGCACTGCAGTTTAACTATGTGGGGTTCCCTGCAGCCTCATACAATGCTTTGTGCCCAGCAGAGGCTCAGGTACATTTAAATCCATCACTGTTACTGTAAAAATACAAATGATCACAGGTCTGTGATGAGCCGGGCTCCTTGGATGCCTGGGTACAAAGCCCAGGTGCTCTAAAGCCTTTGCTGAGCTCAGCAAGGTTAGTGAGGGAAGGGTAGCTGCAGAGAGAAAATAGCAGGCTCTGTGTGCACACTCACATAATTTAGGGCCCCAGGGTGACCTCTCCCTAGGGTCACAGACAAGATGAATCAGGAAAAGAGAGAACAGAGACAGAGCAGCTGCTCCCAGAGCCTTAGATATTCCAAACACGGGGGAGAGACGCAGTCTTTCCTGATTAATCTTTACTGATTTATTCTTTGAACATCATTTAAAAGGAACATTTTAAAGTAAATTAATTGAACTCCCATGGCCTTTTACCCTACTTATATCATCAAAAGAAACTAGATCTTGAATTTTTAAAAATTATTTGATTTATTTTCTGTGACTTACAAACTACTGAGGAGTGACAGTTGTGGTTTTTTTAAAAAAAAATTATAAATAAAAACTTCAGCCATTTCAGCGGTAATTTGAAACATCCCAAGTTTGAAATATCCCAATTTTAGCAAATGAGTGTGGAGTAAGGGGTATCATAGGCATGGATGAATGGTGAGTATGTAATTCAAGACATGCATTTCCCTTCCTAACATACCGGCTTGATAATATTCCCGCGTTCACTCCTCTCCAGCATAACTTGGGTAAATTCTTATTAGCAGAAACCAGTGTTTTTAAAAATGCAGGTAGCATTCTATTAGTGAGTTGTAAAGTCAATTTAGTGGTTGAATTTTTTATTATTATTAATGGAATAGAGTAGTAAAGAGAATAAAATAGAACAGAAAATATCTGAATGCATTGCATAGTCAGGATAAATTTTATTTTATGAAACTTTAATTTGTGTTTTCTATATGCCTTATGAAATATATTTATGTGTGTACTGAGTTGGGACCTACAATGTAATTTTCACTGTGGTCATATCCCAAAGATGTTGGAAGCTGTTGAATCTTTCTGGCCTCCTGGTGCTTTGTTTACCAATTGCTTGGCGATGGTGATATAGCTCTGGCCGATGAGCTGCCAAGGGGAGTCTGGTGGGGAAGGCTGGGCATGGGTGGGGGTGTGGGGAATGATTCTTCACTCAAAAGCATGAGGCACCATGGATCTGCTGTCTTTTCTTTCACTTTCACTGAACGTCATCATATTCGGACATGTTTCCTGGAACTGTGGCACCACCTTGCAATCACAAAAAGGAGCTCATATGAGATCATGTTGAACGTAGCAAGGTGGGAAGACAGAAGAAATCTGGGTTCACTCTCCGTGTACCTCTCCTACTTCTGAGCTTATTATATGAGATAATAATTCCCCTTACTGTTTTAACCACTTGAGTTGTTTATTTAACTACTCATAGCTGAAAGAAGCCTAAAGGATAAAGAAAGCTTATTAAGGGAAATGTAAGCAAATGAACCATTGGTGTATAGGCCTGGTAGGAGAAAAGCCGGGAAGGTGCTCTGGCTCCGCTCATGAGGGATGCTGAATCCCAGTTCCCAGGCATTGATGCTGAGACAGGGTGGCTTATAGTTGTGAGCACAGGCTCGAGTAGACCCTCTCTGGGCTCGAATCTCTGTTTTCTACTTGTTAGCTGGGTTACCTTGGGAAAGTAATTATTTTAAGCAATATGTTGGAATAATAATCTGGCATCACTGTGAAGGGTAGATTGAAAATTGGAGGAAGAGAAACCAGTCAGAAGACGGTGATGACAATCCAGTGAAGGACAAGGAGGGCTCGTGCTCCGAGATGGTAAAGGAAATCCATAGGGAGGGAAGGATGCACGAGATACCAAGAAGGTGGACTCGAAGGTGGACTGGACGTGGGGGATGGGGCTGAAAGGAACGAAACCCGGCCGTATGATCTCACTGCTGAAAGTCTGGAGGAGGGAAGGGCTGGTGTGTGGTGGGGTGGGAGTAGGGAGCAGGCAAAGTAACTTCCCACGATCCTCTTTATGGGATGGCACTGTATTTACTTGTAGTTGTCTCATCCAATTTCCCGTTTTATGGATGGCCAGCCAAAGTTCAGAGACGTTTAGGAGTTTCTCCTGAGTGAGATATTAAAAGACAAAGCCAAAACTTAATCCCAGGCCATTTTTACTTCAGATCTCTTGAGAGCCACTTACAGCCACGATAAGAAATAGAGGAATTGTGAAGAGGTGGAAAGGCTTTAGAGAGAAGGCAGCGTCCAAACTATAGACCCATTATGCAGTCAGAAAGTGGTGGAGGGATGTGAATAGGGCTTAAAAATATGATTTAGAACGATTTTTTTAATTGGAGAAAATGGGTGAGAAAACAAAGGCAAATATTAGGGAAGTTAGAGAAGCATGAAGGATGGCTGAGAGGAAAATTAGGGTGGTACAGATATAGAGAATTCCAAGGGGAGCATGTACAGCAAGAGATGGGGCTATTGTATAATTTCTTGAGAGATCAAAGGAGATACGAGCTGAGAAAGGGGTACAGAATGGAATAATTAGTGGCTTTCTGGTGACTTTCAAGCAAGAAATCCCAATAAGCTTGACTGACGTAAGTGCCAGGTTATAGGATATGAGAGTGGATGGAGGGGGAACCGTGGTCCATTAATGAAAAGTCACAATGGAAAGTAAATCTTTGACAAGAAAGGGAAGATTGTTTCTTGTTTAAAATAGAAAGAAGGAAAAAGAATTTGATGCTTTAGAAAACAAGAATAACTGAGGTAACAAGAGGGGAGAGAGACCTAGAAGATAGGGAGAGATTAGTTTTAGCCCTGCTGTCCTAGAGCAGGAAAGGCGTAGGACGCAGGTCTGAGTGGCCACTGCCTGATAATCCAGGGGGTGAGTGAAAAGGCCGGCTAGCACCTGGTAGCGTACAGGGGCCAGGGGAAGTTGCAGGCTGCGGTTTCTCCCTGCAGCCCTGGGTGCCTTCAGGAGAAGGTGAGGGGGAACATTGACATTGGGGAAGATACGGAAGCCGCAGCCAGTGACTCAGGGGAAGGCTGTGAGGGTGTTAGTGAGAGCGGCACTGAAGGGTGCGGGAGTCCATCCTCCTGCCCCAAGTCCCAAGGGGCACTGTCAGTGGAAAGGCTCAGAATCCTTGTCATACCTCTGCTGTAATTAGTTGGAAAGCCTTGTCTTTTTACCGTAGGACCCTAGTTTCTTTTATCTATATAATGGAACACATTGGCCACGCTTCTTACCGTTTCCTTGTAGAAATTCATTAAGATGACACAAATGATGATGACGATGATAACAAAGAGTAATGGTAATAATAACAGCATCTAAAAACCATTGGGCTCTTCCTATGGCAGGCTAGATTCTGTTCTAGCCCTTTACATATATTAACTTATTTAACCCTCCCATCAGTTCTCTGATCAAAACAATTTTCAATGGAAGACATTTTTTGAATTTAGTTATTTATTTTGATTACTTAAGGTGTCTGTTTTCCTAATCCCATTGTCTCTCTATAGTTTTATTTGTTTTTCCATTTAGAAAACGGCACTTCCCATCTTCACGTCATTTTTTAAAGGAAGTTAAATGGCTGATGCTGTTTCACAGTATTTACTTCTGTGAGCAGAGGTGCCCTGGGAAGGATGCCTCTCCTCTGATGAATTGCTCCTAAGACACAGGATGGCAGCTGCTGCCTCAAGCTTCCTGTCCAACCCTGAGCCGATTGGCCTATCAGGCAAAGCGTGATTGAGTTGAAAAGAATAGAGCTACGTAAAGGCTAGAGGATATGTGTTCTTCACCAGATCGTTAATGTGGGGAATCAAATTTTCAATGTGTTTCCTCAGAGTGTCACTTGAATGGCTTCTGCCTCAAGTAGTAGTTGAGTTAGACACCAAGCAGATTGAGTTGGGTAGGTGATATTTTACACCAAGAGCTGCACGGCCCCAGCACCGGATTCCAGTCTGTTCATCAAAGGCTTATAAAGCTGTTCCGAACAGCCCACCAGGCCTGGTAGGAAATCATTGCTTTCAATACTGTAACAGCTGTAGAAGCTTATTTCTAATAAAACTGAATTGCTGCAGTTTGGAATTGCTATAGCTATCTGGGAATTTGATCAAAAGAAAGGTTAAAGAAGTTAATTCAGGGTGACATCCTCTGTTAGCATCATGAAGAAAGCAACCCAAGCACAGCTTAAGCACTTCGTTGTAGCCGCCTCCCCCAGGGACAGCGCTGGGGGCTCTGCTACAAGTGACAGGAGGCAGATTTGGACCTGGCCTTGATAGTCAACAAATGACAAGCTGGTACTCTTACAGTAGATTGGGGTTTTGTAACTCAGGTGAGGTGCCGTCAGAAGGTTTGCTCTTCAGTTTCCACACGTCCTATGGTACACAGCCGGGCTCCGGGATCAGTGCTCTCCAGGGTGAACAGGGACGTTGTACAGCCCCAAGAAAGTACACTTTCTCTTTCTAGCCTTGTTCACGTGTTTTCAACGGAAGCTTTTGTACAAAAAAGAAGTTATTGATTCAGAGCCACAGGAACTGGAGGGTAAACAGTAAAAACCGCTTGGAATCCAGGCAGCAAGGCAAGTGACGTCGCCATCAGCCCACACGGTGGTCTCAGAGATGGGTTAGGCCCCTTGTGCTGTGTCTTCAGTGATAGGACAATTCAGGTCCAACCGAAAGAAGGCCTATTGCAGCCTCAAAGGGCCTTTGAGGCCTGAAAAAACAGCCCTGCGTCTTCACATGGCAGGGCAACCTACCGCTTAGGTTCTAAAATATTGCCTCTAAGATACATGTGTTTAAAATCTATTTCCAAACTTTTTCCCTAATCTACATTTTTGTCAAAAAATGGGATATTACATCAGACTTCAAACCTCCCCCCCCCCCAAACATCTCTAGTGTTAGGCAGGCAGTAAATATACAAAAAGCTTGATCTTAGATCTTGAAGACCTTACTCAAAATTGGTGGGAATCCTGCAGACTTGCTCTTTTTGATACATTAAGGCTTCTGCTCTCTTCTAAGATGTTATCTAGTTTTATATATGGAATTTACTTAGGAATACCATGTGTTTTCATACTTGGAAATTCTGACTAAGCTTGCTTTCTAATGTATTCTAAAATTTACATTTTATTTCTGTCCCCCCTCCCGCACCCCAGACTCTTACAGTAGATTTGGGCCAAAAAATTGAAGTTTTTTGAAATTTTTCAAGTTGTTTGAAAGCTCTGACTCTCACCTTGTGTTCCTACTCTCTGTGTCAGACTGTAGATCCAGGATGGATAGACTTGAGGTTGTTCCAACCCTAAAATGGGACCTCTAACATTTTCCCCTCTTTTTGTTAACAGAGAATCTGAAATCTGAAACAAACACATATTTGCTTATTTTTTTCCATACTTTAGTACTTTTGCTTTCAACATTTTTAGTATTGTATTTTCAGTTCCCTGTGAAGGCAAAGGAGTATCTTGGTTATCAATGTATTCTTGATTTAAAAAAATATATATTAATAAGATTATGGCACTTCTCTGCTTAAAACTCTTTACTAGTTTCCCATTACATTGTGTAAAAAAACAAATTCTCTCCAAGCGTCTAAGGACCTGCATGATGCATCATCCTGGTCCCTGCTGTTCTTTGAAACAAATCTCTTTTTATTTTTGCAAGCCCTTTCCACCTCAGAGCACATGGCATGTGGTAGATATTCAACCACTGTCTGTTGGATGAACACATGAGGTTGGGGGGACGTAATGATAAACATGCCACGTATTTGTCACCCTCAGTGTAGAGGGATAGAAGAAGATAGAACCGAAGAGGTATGGTCAGTTCAGACTATAGAAGTCCTGAATAGTATTTTGTAATAGTTATGATCAGTAGAATGTTTTTGAGCAGGAGACTAATGTCACCAGGCATGTATTTTAGAAAGATTGATCTAGTAAAATTATAACAGGCTTGACTGCAATAGGAAAATAGCCTCAGCAGACCAGCAACAGTATAGTTGGAGAGAACTGCAACTAAGGGTAATGTTTTAGATAAGGAGCAGTGTTGATTAAAAACTGTGATACACTAAAGCAGGTAGAGTAAACTCCTTCTTTTGAAGGCTAATTCATTTAAAAAAAACATGTACTGGGAAAATTGTTAGGAAAAATGGAATAAAAAAATATTCCCTGTCTCGACTCTATTATCCTTAAGAGGTGTTTTCAAAGGTACATCATTCCAGTACTTTCGTTCTGTAGAGGATCTTCTGGTCAAGTCTCAAATATGAAAGTTAAACAGTTCTTTGTTTTGTGTTGTTTTTCAGATCCTCTAGTATCTCCATACAGAGCCACATGAATTGAGATGTATTTGATTTTCAAACCCTTCTTTTTGGAGCATTGTGGGAAAGGAAGGCCAGGCTGTGTTCCTTTGGGAAAGGTGGTTTCAGTTGGTAGAATGTGGGATTTTGAGTTGGATCTCCTAGGCTTGAGTCCTGTCTCTGTCCTGCACTAGTTGGGTAAAATTGAACAAATAATTAACTGCTCAGAACCCCATTTTCTGATCTGTAAAATGGAAATGAATCATACCATAACCTACAGTTAAATACTTCTACACTATAAGCTGTTCTACAAACCCTAGTCACCAGGATTTGCAAACACTGCATCTCCATCTCACCCCAGACCTACAGATCAACATTTTGACATTTTTAAATTCAGAAATTAGTAAAAGGGGATTTATAGATATAAAGGAATAAGTAGGAAGAAAAGTAACAATACATCAATAGGCCAGGGGATCCAGGGAATGGTAGACCAGTAGCCCAGGGGGCCTTTTGGGCTGTATATTTTCTTTTATAATTAAAATCATCAGGAAATTATCAGAACTAGATATTGAATTATCAATCTTGTAATTTGTAAAATTTTTTTTTGGTGTGTGTGAATTTGTAAAAGTATAGTGGGTAGGGAATGAGGGAGGAAACTTCTGTCATGTCATTGTTCTTAACAATATTATCACTATAAGGCAGTAATTTCTAAACTCTCTTGGGTCAGGGATTTTTGGAGCCTCTGATGAAAGGGATGGACTCTAGAAAAATTTCCATGTATATCTTCCCTCCCAAATTTTTCTTACAAATCATCTGAAATCTGTCTAGAGAAGTGGCTATCCATGGGCCCTAAATTAAGAGACCTGACCATAGACATCAATTAAATTTTCTCTGTTTATACTTTAGTCTGTTTTCCGTTTTTTCATGTTTTGCTTTAATTTTCAATGGGATTGTTTTTCTGGGTAATAAACTTTGAAGAAGGGCCTGGCATTGTGCTAGGATCTTCCTCAGCCCTTAACTCTTCTAATCCTCAGTCCACTTACTGAGTAATGGGACTTGCTGTTGTTGTCCACGTAATATTGACTAAGTGACTAAGTCCTCAGTCAGATGTTTTGGATTGCTCATGGATAAATCTAGAGATCCTGAATATAGGTCCTATCAGGAGATAATCAGCCAGCTTATACGTTTCACCACAGAGCAAAATGTATCCCTGGGGCAAGGCTGCCCTTTTCTATCAGGTGCACTCCTCAGCACCACCCCTGGAGGGGTCCGCATAGCACAGAAAGGGAAAGATAGCTTCTAGAGTACTCTCCTATCTGGGGTACCTTATCATATGCCAGGCCACCTGTAAACCCAAGGAGTATGTGCACATGTATTTTTAAAACTATAAAGAGTTTTGCTATTCAAACATTCAAATTGGCAAGTTTTGCTTTTCTAGGTCGGTAGAATTTCTATTCCTGACCCACAAAAAGATGCTTGTATTTATATTTATTTGGTACCTTTTAGAATGATAGATGTGTAACTTTGATAACATCTGTAATAAATTCCCAGGAAGCAAGCTGTTTCTAGCATATCAAAAAGTACACAAATATTTCTTAAATAAGCAAGTATATAAATGATCAGCATGCTAAAATTGAGGGATTCTGTATTTATGATTAATGATGATATTTGAAGAAACTTTATAGAAGTACATATAATTGAAAATGCAGGTTTATTTGGGTAAAATCGAAGTATCAGTAAAATCCTCCGAGATGCTCAGATGAAAGGCACTGTAGAGGTATAAATATCATTATTATTATTATTATTATTATTATCATTATTATTAATAGCTAGCAGAAAACAAACTCAGTTTTCCTGCAAAGACGAGCCAGATCCCACGGGCTCGCATTGCTCTTTCACTGCACTTTGAGATTTTGCTCTACTTTCAACTTTTGTGGACATAGACATTTCGAATGATGGCATGTTCAGATAAAGTGCTTTGCTTTCCTGAAAGAATGATTACACCTCCAGGTGAAAAATCCAACCTGGAAAAAGGGACATGGTCAACAATATAAAGCAGGGAATATCGCTTTTAATGGAAAAATTTTGGTCACTTAAAAAGGAGAGTGAGAAAAAATCCTATTAGTTATAAACTGATTTTTCAAATTATGTTAGGAGAAGTAGTTGTAGAAAATGTTACAAGCTCTCTTTCAAGAGTTTCCTCATTATCAGGTCTTAGATGGATAATTTTATTACTCAGAAGCTGAATTACAAGTCTTGGCAATAGAAACTCAGTTTTTAAAAACCAAAATTCCTGGAAAGTGGAGTGCATTGATAAGCTAAATGTTCAAATTAAACACTATTTTAAGGAAAAAAACACACCTACCTTTAACTTAAAAATTACTTTATAAAAAATTTGAAAAATAAACTAAAACATTTTCCTGTTTTAGAAAATAAAGTCAGTCTAGTCAAGAGTTTCTTTGATAATCGAAAAGTCCAAAAATATCTAAAGACCATTATTTTAAAAATAAATGTAATGTTCAAGATTGTAGAGCTATAACAGTGACCCCCTCCCCAAATTGCAATTACTCTAATGTATTCTTAAGTGTGTGCAAGTTTTATGAGAACATTTTTCCTAACTTAGTGTTTTCACTTCACTGAATTAAAAAATGTGTATGTATTGTAGACCAGATCACCTGAAGGTTGCTGTATAGACTCAGGGTTTCTATTTGTATTACTATTGTATCAATGCTGAAAGATCACCTGAGTGAATCTTTAACTCTTACTGTCCTTGGTCCAGTCTAGTGTTAAAACAGCATTTGTCCCAAGGTAACTATCAAGATGAATTCCTTTTACCAGCTGTAATGATGGAATTTTTCTTTTGCAATGATGATTTGCAACAACAACAACAACAAAAACCCTTTTTGTTGACTAATACTTTAATTTTTTTGGTTATTTAAGAAATTCAGAGTTTTGATTTGACTACATAAAAATACTTATTGTTATAATAATGAAGAAAATAATAAGCATGGACTTAACTGCATAAACAAGCTATATGGTTTTACTATGTGGAGGCCAAATGATTTCATGGAGTGCTGTCCAAAAGACAGTTTTACCATGATTGGTTAGAGAGAGGTAGCGAGAGTTTTGGTCTTTCCTTGGCACAGAGGAAAACAGGTACGTTCAACTGAAAAGAGCCTGAGAAAAATCAGATAGCACCGTACTCAACGGTGTTCAGGCTGTGAACAAATGTCAGGTATGGATCTTTCTCTCCTTTCTAGGATGAGGTACCTTGTAAACAGTTCAGTAGCAATAAATGAAGAAATAAATATACAGAAAAAATTATTTAATTCAGAGATATTTATTTTTGCATTATTATATTTTATGGTACACTATTGAATTTTATTCATAATGGATTGATGGTAAAGATAAATTCATTATCAAAATTTTCCCTTTTTAAGATGACAATACAATACTGAAGTTTTTTTAAAAAAAACTAATACAGAGGAATTCAATTTAACTTAAACTCATTCTTGGACAAACTATCAAAGTTGTTTGAAATAAAAAGACAAGCAAACCTTGAAAATAGCATCCCTCTCCCTCCTTCCCTTGCTCCCTCTCTCCCTCCCTCTTTCCTCCTCTCTCCAGCTCCCCTTCTTTCTTCTCTTTCTTTCTTTCCTCCCTACCTTTTCCTCCTGAAAGTTGAGAACATCTAGATAACGCCCTGTTGTTAATTCTGGATAATCAAGATGTTATTGATCAAACTAAGTCTAACACAAATGTAGAATACATTTTATTTTTTCTTGTGTGTTTAAGAATCAAGAATGGCTTGAGTTTCTGGACATTTGGGCCACTCCCCCCCCACCCCCCCGCCACTGATTTACTCAGACCTTATTTGTGTGAAAACTCCACAAGTTGCTATGCAATTGTTCTTCAAAGATCTAGGCATTCCTGGAAACAACTCTCATTAGAAAACAGCTCTAAAGGTATAAATTCAGTTCAGTTTAGTAAAAAATATTTGAGAGTACTCTATGCACAAGATACTGTACTAAGCCTTGGGGGTAAAAAGATAAGTTTTCATTATTTCAGCCCCTGAGGAACTTAGAATCTGGTGTAGGAAACCAACACAGAGAAAGGAGATGGTAAAAATATTTTCCATTAACATTTTTAGAAATGTATTTGTATATTATGTTATGCTACTTGAGTGGGGTTGTTTTTTTTTACTACTTTTTATAAAAGGCTTCTGGCACATTTTTATTAGCGTTCTGAGCTTATGAAAGTGATATTTCTATTTTACTAGTTTCAAGATGTGAGAAGAGAGGTATCATTAATATGATATTCTTTACAAGATGTAAATATTCTCAGGCTGGGACTAATGGATAATAGTGAAAGTAAAATAAGTAAAAAGTGAAACTGTGATGAAAGAGGGCTGAATCCCACATAGGCACATTAGCTAGTGTTAAATGACAAATGATAACAATGTTGGGCTGGGTTCTCTGCTGGCAGCAGCGGGTAGGAATGAGGGGAGGAGCCCAGATAATCATGGGTGGTGTGAGTCATTAAGGACCTTTATTTAAATCTTGACATTAAAAAAAAATAACCCCAAAGTACAGGTTTTAAAAATGACAAAACTATAAACTAAACCTTAAAGAACATGGCCCTTAATTATTTTGCTTTGATTTTTTTTAATGCTCAATACTAATGGAAGGGGGAATGTTTAACTCACATTTAAGAGAACAGGACACATGACTTAGTAAAACAGCTATTCAGAGCCAGAAGGCAAAACCAAATGAAAACTACCTTCCTGCTGTCTCTACGTACTTGGGCAATTAGGTCTGAGAAAGGGCAAGAACATTTGCAGGGTGGGTGGTAGGATGGAAGTGAGGAGATCAAAATGTTCTCTTTGGATCTGAGTTCACCAAGTATGTCTTCGTGGGTCCTGAAGTATGTGTGGGTGTGTGGGTGGCAGGGTAGGGCGGGGTGGGGTGGGGTGGGGAGGGCAGAAATCCACGGTCAAGTAAGTTGGAACAAATAAAGCTAAACAGACATTTATTGTAGGACTTCCCCGAGCCTTCATGATGCTGATGTACCCTGGAACTTGCCCGGAGGGGACTTGGTGTACTGCATCCCCCAAATGCCTTCAAATATGGGCCACTTTTGGAAGATCTCACAGGGCAAACAGGTCCTTGGGACATAGTTTTAGAAATTTCTATGTTAGTATTGAGCACATGGAAAACACAGTTATTGCTCCCTATTTTAGGAGAAAAGAAATGAAGCCAAACTGATTGTCTCTTGGGTCCAACATGGAGCTAGGCACTTGATGTGTGTTGTCTCATTTTCCCCTGATCTAGGTGATATCATTATTATTTTCTTCCTCTGTGGTTTCCCCCTCCCCCACAAAGTCCCAATTTGTAGACCAGGAAACTGAGCTGAGGATCTGGGAGTTTAAATATATTGTCCTAGTAAAACAGTAATATTTAGGCTGGGATTGAAATTATTTATGGTTTTTTAAAAGCTTAAATTTTGGAAAACTTGAATTGCAACTGGAATAAGTTAAATAAAAAATCAATTGCATCACATGATTGATTCATAGGTGAATTAAAGGGACACCTACTTACAAAGCTCTGTTAACATAGTGGTGAAGATGTGGCCCCTTCTTAGGAACTTAAGATTTGGTGGGAAAGGCAGACCCATGAACAAGTAATTTCAAGAGGGTGTAGGGGGGATAAATGGTGATGGAAGGAGACTTGACTTGGGGTGGTGAACACACAATATACAGGTGATATATTATAGAATTGTACACCTGAAACCTATATAATTTTATTGACCAATATCACCCAAATAAATTCAATGAAAAAGAAAAAAACCAAGTAATTTCAACGCTATATGGTGATTAAAAGAGGCACACACATCTTTTTGCATTCGTTCATCTCTCTTCTTGAAATACAGTGAACCTGAACCCTCACCCCCATCTTTTCACACATATCAAGAGTTTTAAGACTGAATTCCAATACCTGTTCCTTGTGAAAGATTTTCTAGGCACCTTGCTTCCTTGTTTGGAATTAATTGCTCTCTGCACTATACTCTCATAACACTTTGCTTTTCCTCCATCAAAACCCCTATGTTCAAACTGTGACTTAAGACTTCTCTGTTTATCTCCCTCCTAGACGGGGAGCTTCTTGAGGGATGATGTTGTCTTAGACATTCTTATAATCACCGCTACCCAAAACAGTGCTTTGCTTGAATATAGCAGACCCCCAATAAATGGTTGATTGCTTGATTGTTTTGACATAAAATGAAAAATTGTAAAGTTAGACTTTAGCATTGTTTAAAAATCATTAATAATCTGAACTCTAGCATCAGGAAAATTCTTAGAGGCAAAAAAAGGGTAAAATATTTTTCCTATTTTATTTTGCGTTTTACCTCCCTCTGTTTTGGTATTAAGTCAGAGAATCTGAGGAAAAGTCAGAGGAAACAGGGCATGGACTATCGAGCTCATTAGGAAACCAGAAGAGCCTTCTCATGAACTAACTAACGATCAGGCAATTTTAGCAATTACAGAGAGAAAATGAAGACTAGAAGAAAGTCTCTTACAGAGCCTTTAGCACTAGGCTTTTTTGAAACCTTGAGCTATAGACAAGTTCAGGGGTGTTTAAGTCATACCTAGGGGAAATATGATTATTTTAATCAGTAATAATTAAATCAGCAAGAGTATAGGCAGCTACTTTTGTTAAATCTTGTCCAGGTTTTGTAGACATTTCAAGATATTTAAATATATGAAAGGATATTTCTTATCTGTTTATGATTTGTCATTAGTTAGTTAATAAAAAACAGGAAATCATGACCATAATACATATAATTTTTGAATGTTTAGGATGATGGGATACCTAGTTATTCATAAATTATCAAATCTACGTAATGCAAGACATGTTTAAAAATAAATATATATGGCCTCATATGGTTTAGCCTTTAAAAGGGGTAAAAGTAAAAACTAAATGTCTCAAGGTTAAGTACAGGAATAAATATATAACCAATGTTCTTTTAAAGAAACATTTAGGTACTGGAAAGGTCTGTAAAACCTGTAACAATTTTGGATTTACTTAAAACAGATTTTATTTTATTTTATTATTTTATTTTATTTTTTTAAAATATATCTTTATTGATTTCAGAGAAAAGAAGGGAGAGGGAGAGAGAGAGATAGAAACCTCAATGATGAGTCATCATTCATCGGCTGCCTCCTGCACGCCCCCAACTGGGGATTGAGCCTGTAACTCGGGCATGTGCCCTGACCGGGAATCGAACCACGATCTCCTGGATCCTAGGTCGATGCTCAACCACTGAGCCATGCCCTGCTGGGCTAAACCAGATTTTAAATCTAGATATTCCCTGAGAGAATTATTTAAAGGAGGGATCAGCACTTTTTTTTTTTTTTTTCCCTGCAGAGTCAGATAGTAGATATAGGCTTTGTAGGCCCCACAGTCTTTATAGCAACTATTTAAGTCATCCACTGCAGGGCAAAAACAGCTACAGATTATACATAAACAAAGGGGCCTGACTGCATGCAATGAAATTTTATTTACAAAAGCAGGCAGTGGGCCTGATTTAAAGCATTGACACTACTATCCATCAAGATTACATGTGGGAAGTGACTAAATATAGGCATGGATATACATGGCTTTGTATGCCCAGAACAGCAGTCCCCTTCTGATAAATGCTCACCCTACACTCATACTGTGATGGAGTTTGATTGAGGGTCTTCTTGAGTCAACTCTTCCTTTTACTGATTCAATAAAATTGTCTTTGGCCGAATCTTGTATGAGCTGTATTTCTGTTTCTTGCCCCTGGGAAGGCCCTGTCGATACAAATAAATAAGCTCCATCGAATTGGAGATGAGGATGGAAGGAGATGGGGATAGTGGATGACTCTTTGGCTTAACCCGTTAGGCCAAGCTAACGGCCCCAGATGTTCTCTGGTGAGGACTTCCTGAGGTTACACAGCTGGTTGAAGCAGAGATCCTCCCAATGGAACTGACTGCAGACGAGCAATTGTCTTCCCCTTGCAGAATCCCCCAGAGAGCTCTCTAGGTAATGCCACTCTTGGGGAGCTATTTATTATCTTGGCACGCTTGCCCTGTGTACAGACCAGAGGTTGTAAACTTGATCACTTCTCCATGCTGTGCTGGAATTCACGCCAGCTTGGCTGTGCTCCAAGTGTCATAAACATCCCAATTCCTCTGGGAAGGTTTTGTAAAGAAGAATATTTTGTTTCTCATAGTAGTCGTTGGTCCCCTTTCACAATTCTGAGCAGCATGGTCTTTGGGAAAATTTCAGCACAAATAAGCAAGAGACACCCCAGATGGGCCTGTTTCTTCTTGTCACTTGAACCATTGTCTGCTCTTGCCTGCTGTGAAAGTCCTTCCCAGCCTCTCTTCTGTGGCTGGTGTATTTCTGTTTAAAGTGAAGCTTTGAGCAACCTGAATCCTACCATGATTTCAGGAGAACACTTTGAGTTATGGTGACTGGGTGGGCCCCAAATAGGATATTTTTGGTCAACATTCCCCCTTTCCTAAATGCACACAGCTCAGCATGTTGTGTGTTTGTTGAAACAACTCTGTGGTTTGTCAAACTGCAGTTATGTTGATGTTGACTATTTTAGCGGGCACTCCCACTGAAAACAAAAACTGTGGGCTGATGGCACAGAAGCAAGTGACTAATGTGCATCCAACTTGGGGGTAACTAAAGGAAAGTCAAAATAAAAGCTGGAAAGAGATCTAATTATTTGTAGTGCCTACTGTTTGATTATTTAAACTTGTTCCAGTTAATGAGTGCTGTCAGTACTTACTGTGTTAGTGGTTAAGAAAAGGGATAACATACCTGCTGCATTGAACCTGAATATGAATTGAGTCATATAATAACAAATAATTTTTTTAGTTAGGGAATTTCCAAGTATAAGCATCAAGATATGCTATTTTATTAGATACTTATAGCAATCCTCTGAGGTAGGTATTGACCCCATTTTGTGATGAGGAAAACTAAGGTTTATAGAGGTCAGATAACAAGCCCTTGGTCACAACAGTGGCAAGTGATAGAGCCAGGACCAAAATCTGTGGAAGCACCAGAAACCGTGCTTATAACCTGAAAGTAACAGAAGGATTATCAATGTACTGACCTCTTTTAGTGGGGTTCACCCAAGACCAGGGTTATTTTGTCCTGGCTCCATGAAGTTTGCATCTTTACTGTGTACATTTGTGAACATACGATACACAGTTTATCTGAGAACCTTAAATTGATGTTTTATCCTCAAGAGGAGTGGATTTCAATTAGTGACAATTTCTTCTATTCCTCCTACCCATAAACCATGGAGACATTTGAAAATATTTGGAGATAGTTTTGGTTATCACAGCTGGGTAGGAACTGCTATTGGCATCTTGTGTAGAGAGGCCAAGGTTGTGGGTTGCTGCTAAACATTTTACAATGTATAGGACAGCCTTCTCTCAACAAAAAAATTAGCCTCTCAAATTGTCAATAGTGCCAAGTTTGAGAAACCTTAATCTATGATGCTCTGGAAATTAATAGGAAAATCTTGGGAAGATTGAGAACTTGGCCAAGCAGAGCTATCCGTCTCATATCCATAGAGAATTCTGTCCTATCTCTAGCAGCTCTCACATATCAGCCCTTTTAGCACATGTCTCCAGGAGAACTGGACTGTGATATCATTAAAGATCATAAAAAAGCTAAACTGATATCAAAGTGGAGCTCTACATTTCAGAGACGATAGCTTTGGCATACATGTTCTGTTTTTCTTGTTTCATATTTCTTGGCAGCTTTTTTTTTTCTTCACTCTTACACTGAACATTTTTTACAAAAAATGGCAACATCTGAAACTATGCCTCTTCTTTTGAAATATAGCATATGCTTGTTTAAACGCTCCATGTGGCCAGAGCTCCAAACACAGGGCTTTTCACATTTGTTTTTCATCATTTTTGACAATTAGCCTCTCATTTCAATAAACATCTCACTCTTAAAGAGTAGTTCTTAAGTACAATTTATCTTTTCCTGGGTGGAGTAAAGATTTCCCATGCACAAGCATTTCACATTTTTCTTTGCAAAATGTTTTTCCAAGTGTTTAACTCTGTGGGCAAACCTATTAGCAGACAAAAAAAGAATGTTTTGAGAGTTGAAAGTCTCCTCCAAGTTCCTAGTGCTAATTCTTTAGTTTCCACATTAAGGAAAGCCCCTGCCTCTAAAAACAGTCATGACTAACACTGGGGATATGGTTGCAATTCAATACAGGCAAATATCTTTCTTGTTGGCAATTATCCAGGAAATACAATGATATTTTAACCTAACATATTTCTATGCATACTTGAATTTAATAATCTTTCACTATATCAACAATTTGAAATGGGAGAAAAATAACAAAGTTAAAATAATTAACTTATAAATTTTATTAGAAACAAACATTGACTGACATACTGTTCCTTTCAGTGACCAATCAATTTAATCAAATTTCTAAGACCTGGAAAAGTATGGAAATGGCTGATTATTTTAATTGAGTTTTAAAAGTCATGTCTAGGATCACCCCTAGATTATGAAATTACCATTTTAGGGGCACTCTTACATTGCTATTTAAGAGACTGTTTATAAAGCAGAAGGACATTGGCTTACCCAGAGACATTTAAAATATAGAAAATGAAGCCGTAGTCTCCCTACTTCATTTTAATTTCATCAAAACCATACAAAATCATGAAACTGAGTCTTTCTTTTTCGCAGTTCTCCACCATCCCCATCGTAGAGATATCTTTTGTGTCTATATTCCCTTTCAAAAGAAAGAAATTCCAAATTTCAAAAAAAAAAAATTATATTAACGATCTCATTTTGAATGGGCACACAGAACAATACTTCCCTAGGGCTTTACTTTGAGTCGGCCCTGACAATATCAAATGAAGGAAATGTCTTTAAATTTATAAGCTTAAGAGATTGGTTTACACTGAGTAGAAATCTTTTTTGCCCCCATTGTCTTGACAGTTGAGAAACAGGCTTCCTACATCCAATTGTTATTTTTACTATATCAGGGCTGTGTGTATGTTTATAAAATGTATAATCAATTATGTGGCATATAGGCAAACTCAAACAAGAGGTATAATATGTATCAGGGCTGGACATATTTATTTGTTCTCCAAGGAACTTCTCAATTGAAAACTGAATATTAATTTTTCAGTCTACCTTATAAAGCAGCCTCCTCTCCCTTCTCTCCCCCCCTCCTCCCTGCTTACCTGAAATCAAAGCGAGGAGATTTAGGTGTAGATCTAATCCTTTACCTCCATCACAGTGTGAATTTTACAAAGAGGTATTTTATAGTATGGATTTCTTGGTTTGTGATTTCGTTGGCTTGCATAGCGGGCCACTTCTTTGTGGAGAAATTAAGTCTTCAGACTTCTCTTTGGCGACGTCTGAGTCCCTCTGCTGTGCTCCCCTTGGGGGATGGAAGTGCCTCAGGTTGGTCTACAGTGACTTCTCTCACTGAGCAGTGTACTACTGTTCCAGGGGAAACTGCCAGTTGGCAGCCAGACATGAGTGATTTGGACAATTAGCAGGCTTCTGTTCAGTCCTTGGTCTTACTGACTGCAGAACAAGCGTGTCACTTGGATGATACGGGAATTCAGGCATGTGAAGTAACAGGCCAGGATCCGGGGGCAACACCAAAGGTGGCTGGGGTCAGTGCTTTAACCCCCTACCCCAATATCTGTAAGTCTTCCAAATATACCAAATACATAACAACTTAAATAAAAACAACAGTGGGCTTGCTATGCATGCAAATTCAAGACAAATATATGGTCCTCCTCCTGCGAAGTAGATTTTGCCTGTAATTCCGTTTCATATAGAAATTATGAAACTACCCATGCCAGTACTTTAGGAGGAAAAATTCCCCAGATTGAAAAAAAAAAGAAGTATGGTTGGTGTTAACCTTGTTCACGATTTCCATGGCCACATTGAGCCTCCTTGGATTATATAGCTCCTGAGCAAATAAATTTAGAGAGTGAAAAATCTATAGAAGTCTCACAGTTTCTGAGATTATAAGAAACTGAGCAAATACTCTGAGTAACGGCATTTTGTATAACCAGAAGAGACATTTAAGATTAAACTAGATGATTAACAGATGGTTGATAAGCAGGTAGAAAGAGAAGCTGTGATTGCTCAGAAATTTCATGGATTCATTGAAAAGAAGTCATACCAAAGAAACATGAGTTCCTATTTAAATGAGTTTTGTTGAGATAAGAAACATCTATAGGTACAGTGTTTCAGTTTAATAGGACATTTGATAGAGTCTCAATTGAGAGGATTTATGTGTAATGAAATAATGTTTGAATTTAGAATCAGAAAACTAACCTGACTCTCCCACTGATCAGTTCTATAAGCTTTCACAATCACATAGATTTTCTGAAACTAGATTTCTTAATCTTTAAAATAGGCATATTTATATATTTTTAATCCCAACCCAAAATTACTGAATGCTTGAGAGCAATGTTAAGAACTGTGGCTTGGATGAAACTCTAGTTAGGTGGATTCACGGTGAGATAAAGAACTAAGCTCATGTCAATTATACCTCAACTTTTAAAAATTAAAAAGAAAACTAGCCCCAAAGACTATTTGTCAATGAACTGATGTCAGCTCTATATGTTGATCCTCGTGGATGACTCTAAATTTTATCTTTTTCAACATACTATCAGTACATTTTGTAGAGATATAGAAGTTAAAATTATTCAAGCTATACATTATCATATAAATAATGTATGGGAGGATAGCTTCCAATCACAGAATCAAATTATCAAAGTACTTTACACCTGTAAAGCTGAACTAAAACTCAATGCCAGGTTTATCATGCATATTATGATACATAGACATATTCTTTAAATTATAAAGGATCAGTAGCATTATTATAAGGTGGGAGCCTACTATAATAGCAACTCAAGAATAAAAGTGCTGAGGATTTAATTGAATATAAGCCAAAAGGGAGAAAAATTTAGATGATTTTAAGAATTTCTTTTTCTTCCTTGTGCAAATAATTCACTTATTTCAATTAAACAAACACTTATTGCATTTTCTCAGACCCTGCCCTTGGGGGACTCATACTTAACTAGGAGTACTTATACTGTGATGCAATCCATGGTGTGAAAAAAGGGACTGTTGGAGCTGAGCAAAAGATATGAGTGAGACTTTTTGCAGCTGTGTATATGTATGTATGTGAGTGTACAGGTCAGTGAAAGCTATAGAGGCAGGCTGGGCTGAGTTGGATCCTGAGTAATTCATTGGGGTTACCCAGTTGGATAATATAGGGAAGGGCCTCCCAGATAAAGGATATCATGGCATGTTTTAAGAGTATTAAAAAAATTTTATACGGCCAAAGCACATATTTGTGTCTGAGCCAGGTTATGAAAAGCTTTTAATATAGTAAATTGTCTGAACTTAATCTTGAAGGTGATAGAGAAAGCATCACAGATACTAAATTAGTGGCATCACTGGATATTTTGTTTGAGAAAAACCAACAACTCTAAGGACTCAGTGATGCACTGACTGAACTGGGAAGAGGCTGGAAAGAGGGAAACATATTAAGAAACAGGTTAGTCAGGAGTCTTGGTTGCAAGGAGTAGAAATCTAAATTGACCTAGTTTGAGCATAATATAGAATTGATTGGATTCTATAACCAAGGGTAGTTGTAAAGCCAGCCTTAACAACGACTTTAAGAATCAATGCCCTGTGTGGCATTTGGATTTTCTTTTCCTACCTCATCTTTACTTCTTTCTATGTCAGCTTCTTCCCTCACACAGGATTCTTTATTAGGCCTAATCTATGACTACAGGCAGCTGTCTCACCAGTTTCAACAATCTTGTGTAAGGGCTCTGTCAGCTAGATTTGGGTCATGTGCTCATCCATGGGACACATCACTAAGGTCATGGGATGGGATGTTTTGACAGCCTCGAGGATCATCTTCCTATCCAATACCTATTTTCAACTTCTTAATTGGAAATAGAATCCTGATTTTGTGTAGGGCTGTAATGGGTCCAAAACACACAATTGACCTTGATTAGTTTAAGCTAAGCATTACAATCTTATTCTACTTTTTTTATTTTTATTTTTTGCAACTGGAGGTATCTTAAAACCCACTTCCTTTCAATGAGATTCCAAGGAAAGTGTGTTGCAGGGGTTTCTAAAAACCCCACTTACTCTCTTGATAAAAGGACTTGATGGGGGCCCTCTTTCTCCCCCTTGCTTTTCTTCTTGCCCTTAAAGCAGGTATACTGCTTTGAGCTACAGTAGCCAACTAGTGGTCATGAGTTAATAAGTATGTGGGAAATGCCAAGGGAATTGCAAAGACATAGGCACAAATTCTTTGATGCACTCTAACTAATGTGAGCAACTATTTACCTCTAGTGTTCATATTATGTGAGAAAAAGAAACCCTTACTTATAGCTTAAGCTACTGTTAAACAGTTTAGGTTACTTGCAGCCAAATACCTTTCTAAGGGTAATAGTATCTCTAGTCAAATACTATAGCCATGGAGGTAAGGTCAAATGATAAACTGACAGCTACTATTCAGAACACATGTTCAATAAAATGGGGGAGGGGTACCACTTTCCCCTAAAGGAGACAGTGTGTGTAGCAAAGAGATGGTCACTAGGGGAATCATTGTGAATAGGCAGAAACCCCAATTTGAATCTGATACGTGTGTATTTAGAAAGGTCACAGTCTTGGCCCAGCCACGGGATCTGGACAAGGGAAGTAGAAATGGGTCTGTAGAGCAAAGAGTTTATAAGAGGCAAGCAAGAAGGAAAAATCAGAGAGACTTAATTTTGTTTAGGTTTATAGTGGCTTAGTGCTAAAGATTATATTTAAGCAGAGGAGAGTAATGGCTAAAAGCTATACGCAAGTAAAACTTTAGCCAGTAGCAATAGAAGTATAATATCAAATTCAAGGAATTTTAAAGGACCTAGCTGCCTGCTATCTATCATGTATCTGTGTATCATCTATTTATCTACCTATTTATCTGTTTATATATCTATGTATCTATCATCTCTCTATCTACCATCATTGTAGTCAGTATCTATCATGTAGTTTGTTAGATATCCAGCGCTTTTTACAAGATGTAAGTGATTCACAGAGAAGTGTACATTAAAACGAGATAAAAATAGTGCAAAATAATTGAAGTAAAGGGAAATTCAACACAGAACAACATGAATTACTGTGAGTTCCATGAGGGCAGAAATTTTGAGTTGTCTTTGTGGCTGCAATCATGTAGAGGGGCTGGCATAGAAAGGAGGTTGAAGAATGGTTTGTTGAAGGAATGAATAACTGAGTGAGCATGTCTCAAATATTCAAAGACCTGTGTATAGAAGAGGAATTGCACTGATCTATAATCTTATCTTGCTGTGTTTTTATTTCAGAGTCAGACAGAAACATAAGGTGACCCTAAAGTTTTGAGGCAGGATGTTTATCACTGAATAACCCCAGGGAGACATGTTTAGAGGAAATGTGTGCTTATTTTTGTAGGATGTACATCTGTGTTCTCTAGGTGCAGTAAAGAAAGCTAAGCTGGGCAGCCCGTGTTCCTCACTGTGTCTACAGTTCACAGGGCAGCTGCAATGCTCCCCTCCAGTTAATGTGTGCCTGGGAACTCGGGCAGAGGATGCTCGCTTGGCTTAGTGCCACAGGCGAAGGAACTCAGTCAGTGTCCTTGCAACCTTTAATTACCCGATCTTCCAGATGAAAGAGCTTATAAATCAAAGTGAAATAAAGAGAAATAAAGAAATTTTCCATATCTTTCCATTTGTTCTTCATCTTTAGAGACAGCATACATTTGCTGTTGAAAGTTTAGGATGTGCCCTGGCTGGCGTGGCTCAGGAGTTGAGTATTGACCTATAGGATCCAGGAGATCTCTGTTTGATTCCCGGTCAGGGCACATGCCCAGGTTGCGGGCTTGATCCCCAGTGGGGGGCATGTAGGAGGCAGCCGATCAATGATTCTCTCTCATCATTGATGTTTCTATCTCTCTTTCTTCCTCTCCCTTCCTCTCTCTGAAATCAATTAAGATATATTAAAAAAGGAAAAAGAAAAAAAGAAAGTCTAGGATATGGAGCCAGATGATCTGAGTTCAGATTCTGACTTCACCACTTACTTATTGTGTGATCCTGAGTCAGTAACTTAACTTTTCATCCTTGGTTTTCTCATTAGTAAAGGAGAAATACTACTACTACTACTAATAATAATAGTAAATACCCATATCAAAGGGTTGTTGTGAGAATTAAATAAGTTAATTCATGCAAAGCATCTAAAAGTGGCTGGCATATAGTTGGCACTCAACAGATATCAGCAATATTATTATTGCTCACTGAGGCTTTTCCTTTTTTTGATTTTTGCCTTGTTTAATATAAGGATATTTATAGTTAAAAATAAAATCAGGAAATGTTACTGTATATCTAGTATATTGTAGACATTATTAGACTATATGGGGGATATTGACCTTGTCCTCAAATTGCTTATAGTCTACTTATGGAGGCAAAAACCAAAATCCAGCCCTGGTCAGGTTGCTCAGTTGGTTGGAGCATTGTCCTGTTCACCAAAAAGGTTGTGGGTTCGATTACCAGTGAGAGCACATGCCTAAGTTGCATGTTCGATTCTTGGTTGGGGAACATACAGAAAGCAACTGATCAATGTTTCTCTTTCACATCTATGTTTCTCTCTCTCTCCAAAAAAACATCAATAAATACATCCTTGGGCGAGGATTGAAAAAACACCTCACAATAAATAGAACACATACTAGCAAGAGGAACATGTACAATAATATAAGTAATATCACATAGCTGTAACTTATTAGTTGGCAACTATATATATATTTATGTATATAAAAATGAATTTAAAAAATTTATATGTCTTTACTGATTTCAGAGAGATGAAGGGAGAGGGAGAGAGAGAGATAGAAACATCAATGATAAGAAAATCATTGATCAGCTGCCTCCTGCATGCCCCCCACTGGGGATCAAGCCCACAACTCGAGCATGTGCCCTGACTGGGAATCAAACCGAGATCTCCTGGATCCTAGGTCGATGCTCAACCGCTGAGCCATACCAGCCAGGCAGACATGAATTTTTAAAACAAATGTTTGCTGAATAAATTTGTGAAAAACTATTGGTAAAATTTAAGAGTGTTTATTTTGATATTTTGTTATGGTATATGCTGGGAGAAGGGGCAGCTTAAAAGAAAAATCACATGTGAAAAGCAGAACAGGCAGAGACCAAGCTAGACCTAAAGTCTCCAAAGGTATGAAAAATTACAGATTATGTGGGTCATTAATAAATGAGTAAAACATAAAGCAGGCTCCCAGCATTTGTGAAGAATTACTCTTGGAAACAGGATGAAAATGTGGTATGAGTTTATGAGGAGTTTATATATGTATCTGATCCTAGGCCAGGAACAGATTCCAAGCATATCCACAGAGTTGGTCGCACATGTGAATGTCCTGGAAAATCCAGCCATAATTCTATTTCCCCAAGTTACTCAGCCCCTGGCTGAAATGTTCTTGGAAACATAAATATGCAGAACACTGTACAAATCAGAACGATTTATATTATTGTTTTTCTACAGAGAAATGTTTTAGTCTTTGTAGCTAATAGGGTTAGTATTCCCCAAGATTTGTTCCCCATATTCTGATTAAAATGCTAATAGTATTAACAATCATTTACTTTTTCTTTAAAACATTTTCATAGCTTCCGCCTTACTCAAAACTATAGTTTATTTTATATGCAAAGGAAACAGAAAGAAAATGGAAAGAGCCAGGCACGAAGAGAGTTAAACCGGAGAGTTCAGCCACAAAATTCCAAGTATTTTAATGAATATTCTCGGTTTTTCCCTGGGTTTTAAGGAAAAATTTGCTACCTTTGCAATCTGAAGTCACACTTGTTTGTCAGAAGATATTTTATTTAGAGTCGGAGCTTTACCAAGCCTTTAGGTGAGAGGAAGCTTTTGGAATCCCACCCGCACAGAAATCCTTTCTACAGTTTGGCTGACATTTGCTCATCCAGTCTCCAGCCAAATCCTTCCAGTGACAAGTTCCTTTTTACTTCACAAGCCATCCATTTTATTGTTGAATACATCTGATGGCAAAAAAGTTCTTATATAATTTAAATGCTATTAAGCCTTTTTAGCCTCTGAATATTTTGTAAGATTATGTTTCCATTAAAATGCAAATTATGATGACTTTGAGTCCCTGTAGGCCCTTGTAAGAAATTGAATCTTTTTAGAAAACTTCTCAGGTATTTCCCATCTCCCCAGGGTGTTGTTTCACATATGCTCTCACACAGGTCCAGACCAGTTTTTCTTTCACTCTGGCTCTTTTTTCAATCTGCCATGTTATTGGCTTGAACCTGGATGGTCCTTATAAGGTGGCCACTCTGCCAGGCACAGCTGGCTGTTACTGATGGTCACTACTTTGGAGCTACTATTCTTCCTTTGGCTGTCCATCCCAAGTACAGAACAAACTCTTCATGTAATTCTCTATAGCAAATACTGTAATTTTCATCAAGATCTATCAAAGATTTGGGATTATTTGCCATTAGATATGGTTGTCCTTGAAAACTGCAGGCCATGGGACTCTCACAAGAGTGCTCTATATAATGGGTGGTTTTCTTCTTCATGGCAGGGTCAACTCACCTTCACAGTTTCCTTAGGCTCCCCAAATCACCAGGACAAAGGAGAAAAAATATCTGCCATTTACACCAAACTCAGGTCTACATAATTCAATGCCTGATCCTGCTTTTTTCTAAGTAATTATCTTATAGGATTCAAGGACAATATGTTAATATGTAACAATCCAACATCAGTAATTTCCTAAAGTGTGGATTTTTCAGTTAAGATATATGCTAAGTAAAGGGCCTTCTACCGGGAAAAATTCTTACTGCAACTAACAGAAAACTGTAGCTGACTGAAACAGGAAAGAAATTTGTTAGAAGGAAATTAGGTGGCTCCCAGAATCAGGCTACTGAAAAAGACAGTGCCCGGGGAAGTTGGGCAATAGAAAGTAGCTCAGGCCCAGTTACAGCTGGGACGTTGCCCCTGGCGCAGCCACCTCTGAACACTTGTGGCAACTATCGCCGCCAGACTCTAAGTTTCTTTTAGCTGCAGACCCTAAACTAGTAGAAATTCTCATGATGATGAAAATGTACCTTCACTGTCCAAAAGTAGCCTTTAGCCACCTGTGGCTACTGAGCATTTGAAATGCAGTTAGTATATCTGAAGAACTGACTTTAAAAATTTTCTTTAATTTTAATTAAAATGAATATAATACCCACATGTGGCTATTAGTTACAACATCAGAGAGCATAGCTCTAATTTATCAGAGCCTGTTTTCTTGGAATTGCCAGTTAATTTTTTTCTTTTTTTCACAACTACCTTTGCAGATGTGAAAAGTGCCACCTCTACTCCTATTCCTTAGCTCCTAGATTTCTATATTTGGCCTATGCAAGAAACAATACCATGTAGGTCACTGGGTCAGCATAATTAGCATCTTCCCAAAACACATTGTCCATCAACCATTGCATTAGGTTGATTTCAATAGGACCTTCCATCATTTCACAACCAGGATCACCTGAGTGATGGGGTAATGATAAAATCAGTGGAGCTATGATCTGTCCATGTCCATTGTGTCTTAGTGAAGTATTACGGCTCTGAAGCTAGATGTCCTAGATTTGAATTCTGGCTCTGCCACTTACCAGCTTGGTGACCTGAAGTAAATTTGTGCCTCAGTTTTCCTCTGGATATAATGAGAGTACCTAACTCAGACACTAGATAAGTAAATTCATATAAAACATAGAAGAGCACTGGTATATAATAAGCCCTTATGACTGTTGGCTATTATTGTCATCAATGCTACAGACACCCAAATGATTTACAATAAAAGATCCAGTAGATACTAATTAATTTTCCTATGGAAGCACAAATAAGTATGTCCACCAAACTACTACATGTCATAATATAGACTCAAAAAATTAAGGATTCCTAAAAACATTGATATTGATAGTCTGACTGCTAGAAAGGCAGTTGTTACCTTCTTAGATAGTTGAGAATCAGTCCTATATTGTAAAATAGAGCCTTCTAGAAACAAGTAGTAAATTGTTTGATGATGAGACTTTCACTCTGTATGTCAAAAGATTAAAAAAAAAATAAAGTCTGTAGATTTAGGGTACAAAGGGTGGAAACACACACCATGAAGGAAACATTGCCAATGAGACTAATGTGTGCTGACTCCGAAAAACACATTAGTGGCTTCAGAAATTATTCCTGTCATTATATTGAGGGTTTTTATTTTTATAAAAACTGAAACCAAAAATGCAGAAAAGAACTCCAGTGCTCAGACTAATACATGGAGCATTGCAGTGGTGAAAGAAACTATGCTCGCCGTGAGTTTAGACATTTATTTCAGTTTTGAACTCTACTTGCACCTCACCATGGGCCTCCAGCAGCCAGCATTTAGCACCAGACACTCCTGTCTTAGGCAAGCTTTTTCTTTTTCCTTTGCAAAAGGCAGAAAGAAACACACACACACACACACACACACATCCTAACTCCTAAAAAATGTTCTTTCTTTTCTAAAAAGATTTTTAAAATATTGAAGGAAATATCTTGCTGTACTGTTTTGTGTGTCCCTAGAAGTTATTGTACTATCTAATGAGTACAGTTTTCCATCTGGTTTTTAAAACAAACATATATTTTAGTTTTCTACCATGTTGGATAGGCAGCAAATGAAAGCACTATAATATGACTTATTTCACACACAAAAAACCAACCTGGAGATTCTACTTCTTCATATGAGATTAATAAAAGTGCCCCTACGTGCATGTGTATATAAATTTTGCAAGCCTTCTACACATGTGTTTCTCAAATGCCACTAGCTCATAGAAAATAACAAATCCCCTAGTTTTCTAAAAACCAAATCAATAAGACATGGAATCTTAATCAGTCAAGAGCTGAGCACTTTGAAGTATTCATATATTCCAGCTGGAGAAAGCATCCCATTGCCACACTTAAACCTTAAACACATGCACTGCCTGGTATTACTACTAAATTGGATATATTAAGGTTCACAATTTCCTGGATGCAACTAAATGTATTTATGCAATTTCTAGGTTAAGAGAAAGTAAAAAAGAGAAGTAATATCTAAACTGAAGTTTTTATGTTTTTTGGTAATTGATTTCCTTAAACAATATGTCTTATTATGTATATCTTAAAAATAGAACGTGTGTTTTGAGTTCGTTTTCTGATAGTGGAGATCACTTTTCCTCAGTACATGTGCCTAAAGTTTTCACACAGTTGTGAGACAGCTGGCCAAGGTGAGAGGAAATTTTATTTATGCAAAGATGACATATTCGTATAGCAATGAACTTACAAAAACTTCACACTAAAGTCATGTTCAAGCCAACCATATGAATTAACCTGAATCTATAATACTATATTTACTTGCATTTTTTACAATCCTTGTTTGTGGTGAAAATCCAGAAAAATCTATCTATATACACATAATTGTTTGCTTTGAAATAGTAACTACTAAAACCAATGAAGAGTGCTCTAACAGTGATCAATTTGACCTTGTCCTGAAGGACAAAGGGCCAAGGGAGATAGTGCCGAGAAACTAAGGAGCCTTCATTTCATTTTCTTTTTCCACTCAGGAGCACTGAGGTCCCTTCCCATCTCACTTTGGGTTAGACACATAGGGCCCCTTATCTCATTAGGATACATTTAAAAGACAGTGGGCGGTACAGTGAGACCATAGCAACTATTGACACATCTTCCTAGATTTCTCTCGATTTAAACACCAAACATGAAACTTCCAAACAAAGAAAAATAATCCTCTGTGAAATTACCCCTTCAATTTACTTGCAAATCTCTTCTTCTTCCCTCTCCCATGTCCCATTTCTCACAAACACTGCATGGCTAGAACAATCTCCTGTTACTGAAGGAAGGGATTGAAATGTAATTCAAAAGAGTTAATATTCTTTGATGAATGAGAATAATGACACATTATCAAGAAGACTTATATAAGCATATATTCTATAAAAACACCAAGGACCTGGTAGAAATCCAACCAACAGAGAATCTTCTGAGTGAACAACAACCTTGGAGGCTGGGGGGGGGGGCAAGTCTGAATAGCTTCTGGAAACATATAATCAGAATCTCTTCATAGGATACGTTTATATGATGCTTTAACAATTACTTGGACAGTAAAAGTTTTAGCTGGTTAGGTGGCTACTATTTCTTTTTTTCTAAATATGTTTTTATTGATTTTGAGAGAGAGAGGAAGGGAGAGGGAGGTAGAGAGAGAACCATCAATGAGAGAGAAACATTGATCAACTGCCTCCTGCGCGCCCCCTACCGGGGATTGAGCCTGAAACCCTGGGCGTGTGCCCTGACCAGGAATCAAACTGGCCACCTCTTGGTGCATGGGACATGCTCAGTCTACTGAGCCACAGTGGCAGGGCAGGTGGCTACTTTCTTTATAAAATCACAAGTAGATTATTTTGCTTGAATGTGTAATTGACTGATTCCTCTCCTTTTATAACTCATGCTTTTACACACATATGCAAACACAAATATATGCAGCACACACAATTTGGTATAGATGTCACACTTGAGTGTGAAAAACTAATTTTGGCAATCATTGTGTAATCTTATTATGAGTGATGTTTTATTCTAAAGAGTTTTTTGTCTTTTGTTTTTTGTTAGTTTGTTTTGTGTGCTTTTTGTTTGTTTGGGTGGTTTTGGTTTTGGTTTGTTTCAAACACAGGCATTTAAACTCTGGTTTAACCATTGCCTATTCTTCAGTAGAAACGAAGTGTAATGTAGTCTTTCAAAACAGTTCTAAACGTCTGACCTACCCTAGGAATATCCTCTCACTCCAAAGGAAAATATGGTCAAATTGTTAAATCCATTCATTCGAAGTTCACTTGAGGTTTATTCTCTCTTTTCCTCCCTTGGAAATCGCCAGTGCTTGGCTGCCCCATGCTGGGAACCAGTACACAAAGGCATGGTGGCGAATCAGAGTCGCAGTTCAAGCCCTGAAAGAGAATTTCTGTTAAAATAGACAACAGATGTGCACAAAGAAAAGAAACAGATCAAAGATGTGAACTCCATTTGTGAGATTATTTGCAAACACAAAGCACATAGGTTTTTGTTATTGTTAACTTTCATCTGTGTAGCTCTCTGGGTGGAGGGGGAAATGACACCAAAAAATAAAATACTGTAAAGGGGGGAGTAGGCAGTTATGGAATCGTCCGAGTCGTGTCTGTGGAATGCAATAGGATTTAGAAGGAGGCAATCCCACACACAATTTTGAGCACCATATTTATGTGGCACTGGTGGGGACACTGAGGGTACAGGCAGGACGACATGCCATGATCTCCACCTTGAGAACCCAGAGTCCAGGGGAGAAATTTAAACTATCAAACCATTGTGATAGAAGAGAAATGGGAGAATTCTAGTAGGTGAAAAGTCAAATTATTCATTATCATGTTGATATTTTTTTCAAGAAATTGGAACTCTTTTCATAATGAAATAATGGTCTGAGCAATGGTTAACTGTTGAATAAGAATTGAAAGCATTTGGAAACAACACAAGTAATTGTTGGCTTGTGTTTTCCTTCATGGTTTCCTCCCCTCTTGTGCTGGAGAGTCCACAGCAGGTCTGTGGGGAGAAGTGGCGAAGGCCACAGACAGCGCATTTGGAACATGTGATTTTCAGCACTTTGCTGCCTTGCTCCTTAGGGTTAGTCATTTCCTACAACTTTGAATTTCACAGCTCTCGTTCCTTACTGACCAATTAACATTCACTCCTCAAGTCACAATGCCTTTTATTTACTATTTTGCCTTTTATTTACTATTTGGCATTTACAACCATATTTTCAATACTTAAAAATTAATGCTACTTAGTCCAGCCTTCACAATTCTTGGGATAATTGGGAGGTTTCTTCTGGAAAGACAGAGTAGTTGTTGGATACTTACTTATATAGCTTTCATCTTTCTAATGAAGCGTCAATGCCAGGGACAGTTGTCAACTAACTTTCACAGTGGCCCTATAGCAACTAATGATGAAAAAGGTAACAGCACTTTCGATTTTCTGATGGTCAATAAGCAAATATCAGGAAACTTCAGGTGAAAAACTTTACTAGAGGTAGTGAAAGAAAATGGGGGAAAGTGTGGGGTTTGTCCTTATTTTAAAAGCTTGTTTTTCATTTTAAAAAAGATAAACTAGATCAACAATAAAGATACTTACTACTTGTTTTAGGACCTTGAAAATATTCTTAGGTCTAGACTGTCATTCAAACTTTCCTGGACAATGACCTCACGATGGGGACAACTGCATCAAATCCAAAAACTGTTCCAAATTCTAAATCAGAACACAAATTAATTACTATAAAACATTTAGGTAACATGTAAATTACAGTTAGCCTATTATATGAGTCAATGAAATTGTATTTTCTGTGCTAATTTCTTTTTTTATGATGGGAATTCACATCAATTTTATTTAGTGAAGAGCATTGTCTTAAGAGGTTAATCTATTATAAAGGTTGCTTCTAAAATTTTATTTGTTCAAAGTTAATCCATGAAATGAAAGATGAATTGTTTTCTTATTTCTCTTATTTTAAGTAGCTAAGGTAATAAAAACAGATACCTAAATAGATGGAAAGAATAAAAAAACCCCAGTATTTTCTTACTTTTATTTATTTCTATGAAAAAGTAGGCTTCATTTTTAAATAACCTGTTTTGTCACACAGCTTTCAGGAATATACTGTGGTAAAAGTGTGCTTGCACCTATAAGTAACATAACTTCATGGATAAACACATAATTAATTGGAAAGGGTAACATCCAATTTCCTACCCTGATGAAATGGAAAAGGTCATAAAGTAAAAACAAATCAATAGCACTTCAGAGTGATCAAATTGTTTTCACACTGATTGAATGGATTCACGGACAACGTGAGTTTTAAGAGGAGAGTCAGAACATAAAAAACAGGCAGCTTATTTAAGGCTTACCAAAGGAAGTTAGAATGGGAATTCAACCTAACAATATAGTGATTTTGACTATTTATATATAAATGAAAAAATAAGAAAAAGCCAATGGTTTGTTTTTTTAGTAATTTTCAACTTACATCTTTTTACCATATTAAAAAAAAAACCAACACTTCTATCTGCCTACACATAATAAAATTTTCTAAAGTCAGTATAATTTTTTTTTACCTTCTTGGTCTGATGTCTATAGCAGTGTAACAGGGAAGGACCTAGTTTGAGGGAGAGAAACAACGTTCTGTAATAATATCTGACTGCATGATCAGTTCTTGAGATATGAAGGACTAATTATATGTAATTATAAAGGAGAATCTGGAGTGACAGGAATAACACGAAAATTTAAAGAACATAAGAAAAAGCCCATGCACAGGAGCCGAGTGCTCCGTAGTAGAGTGGATATCAATGAAATGGGGTGGTTTGTACCTGACTCCTGTTTGTTCATCAATGAAGGAAAGTAAACAAAAGGAAACGAATTGCCTTCCCTCTTAGGGGACATCACCGGTCCAATTCCTGGGTTCCATTAAGTTGGACTTTCTTTCTCTCCAGTGCCATCTTCTTTAAGAGAATTTTTATTTTATTTTTTTATTGATTGGTTGGTTTTTAGAGAGAGAAGAAGAGAGAGAGAGAGCGAATTGTGTCCCACTTACCCCTCACTCTCTGGGTGCTTCTTGATTGGAAGTCGAAGGTAGGCTTATAGTGGTGATACAGGAGACACAGTTTATTCTTGTGTTATTATTTATTAATTCGTGTATTATTTTCCACAGGAACAACTGTAAACCTACTTTTCCCCAACCCCGTATTCGTTTTTGTTGTTCAAATGATCTTAATGCTTGCGTGCATCGCAAAGAAGGCGTGCGGCCTGTTGTTCAGTGGCAGATAAAGTTGAAGAGCAAATATAAAGATTAGACGCTGGAAAGAGAGTGTCTATAGGTTATCTTTTAGATAATGAAACAATTATCCATCAAACGGGTGATGATCATGATATCGCACATCTGTGAAAAGTTATCACCGAACACCTTAAATTTGGTAGGATATTATTTTGTCTGATTTTTAGAACAGAAAAATCAGAGTTGTAATTTGTATGCCTTTACTTCTTTCATTTCATGATTCTATTAATTTATTTTTATTGTATTTTACAAAAGTACAGATTGTAAATAAGTCACTAGTAAAACAGCTCATTTACCACAGATAGTTTAAGAACTACTCTGGGTCTGTGCTCCTCAAACTTTGACGTGGATATGAATCTCTTCAGGATCTTGTTTAAACCCAGATTCTGATTCATCAGACTTAGGGTGGGACCAGAGACTGTATTTCTAACAGCTCCTGAGCGATGCTGATGTTCTCTGGGCACTACACTTTGAATAGCCAGTTTCCAGATAACAGCTCCATTTTGGGTTATTAAAGTCACCACGCAGTCTTATTTTGTGGAAAACGGTCTTTGACGTTTGATCAAGCCACTAAAGAGTAACCAGAAGTACACAGGAACCACACAGGGCAATTTCCCCACGGTGGCCACTGCTCCTAGTGGGCAGGGTTTGCTGCAACCACGAGTAGTGCTTCTGGTGAGTTCTGAGCCTGACTGGAGTGGACCGTGGCCGAAGTGGTGACTCACCTCCAAGGTGGCCCAGGAAAGGGAAAGGAGGCAGTGGGACTTTGCCATTTGTTAGTACTTGTTCCCCAAGGACTTAAGTCATGGTGTTTTTAGGTGGAGAGATGCCAGGCTCTTTAACAGAACATTTCTTCCTGACTTTTTTTTATGTGTTTCAAGTCAATGGGATAGGAGTTCCTCCACCCTGCATTTCCACTGGAGGTAAACTGAGCCAGTGTGTTTCTATAGCATCATCAGTATAAAAATAGTAAGTATTGGTGCAAAATGTGGAAATTTAAGGGCCTGTTTTCTGACCTGGTACTTTTTGAGGCTAATGTATACTAAAGGCCAGAAAATAATAATTTCTTCCTGAATATTAATATCTAATGAGTATGGGTGAAAGTATGTTGTTGATCTGACATAAATATGTCCCTTCAGTTTTAGATAGTTTGTGGGCTATGCAGTGTTCATATTAATTATGTCCAGTTCAATACAGAAATATAACCAAGGGCTTTTGAAATAAAAAGAAATGAAAATAAATGTCTACAAAGTCTGCAAATTGACAGTTTAAAGAATAATATTTATTAATTGCAGACACAGTATACAATGCACATAAGCAGAAAGCTATGTGGATAGGTCATGGCTTTGAATATGAACAGAGAAATAAATGCAAATATAAAAATTATCCTAAATTGCATTATTCTGATTCTTGCAAAGAAGTATAATTTCTCTGTGTTATGCCAATTTCTGTTACCATATTTTGTAAAATATATCATTGTCATTCCATCTTCATACTGATTTTCAATAGTGTTTGTTATAGAAATAAAACTCCAAATATTATTTATAGAGGAAAAAAATCAATTTTAATTTCAGTTAAATGTTTGAAGAAAAATAATGTTGATACTGTGAGAAAACAAAAAGCTTTTCTTCACATTTGTATACATCATAAAGCTAAACTTAAATGGTCAAATGAATAGATTGTGGTACATTACAATAATTGCCAACTCTCAAAGCAAATTTAAGAATAAACTGACAATACAATTCATTTAGGTATGTATAAGTATTGAAAAAAATCTTACTTGATTTATAGAAATTGTATGCTATCATTTGAAGAATACTTTTAAAATAATGATAGCAGTAATGATAAAGAGCTTCTAGTACTGTTATTACTCTGTTGACTGTAAAGTACATTAAGAATCCCATTCAACAATGTAACAATTACTAAAATTTCCAGGACAGACACATGGCATTATTTTTCCAGCTCCCTCAACATGCCATTTGAAGTTTGTTTGTTTCCAAAATATTTCAGATGAAATCCCTTTTTAGTCCACATCATTTCCTATTCTTTCCAACAACAGTAAAATCTGATTATTAGCCAAATTATAGAGCACTTTCTGGCAACCAGCTGTCACAGATTCATGTTGGGAATTAGAGAAAAGGAAGAGTTGGAAAATAAAATAAAAATAATCAACGTATTGGCTATGTCAGATATATTCATAGGATGTTATGAAATAGTGGGAGCCAGGACAAAATTTGACTTGTGGACAGGGGAAGATAATATGTTTTAAAACTTTCACTTTCATGTTGACTTGAAGTGATATACAAAGCAAAGTCAAACCCAGGAATATTACACTATATTTTATCTAGGATATTCAAATCTCCTAGACAAAGAATGATTTGTTGGATGGAGTGAATAATTATAGTAGGTTGTTTTCAGATAACCAGCTGTACACTAAGTTTGTGTGTGTGTTCTTTCATACAGTTGAGTAATCACAACCCTTGTTTGCAGGTAGCCTATAGAAACTTTTATGATTTAATGTTAAAATATGGCTTTCTGAGATCTCATTTTTATCAGGACATATTCTTAACTTCTGATAGGCATTGCTTTTATTTACAGTTATCGAATTCAGATTGTTCTGCCTATATCAATTTATATCTGTTGAGATCCACTGTTGGATTCTTAAGTCATTGAAAATGCAATCATTCTTTTAGGAAATGATATTGTAGTAAGAATGTTATTCTATGCTGACAAAGCTTGGTGATGTTTTCCTTTGACTCTTTTTCCAACCTGACGGTAAAGTCTCCATTTTTATTAACCTAGTGCCTTGGGTGATATAACTGCCACAAAAAGACAGTAGAGAAAAAGACCACTGCACATAATTAAGACAGATGATAGTAGGAAGGAGTGTCTCCTACGAAGTTTAAATATGCCAACAAATGTTTTGTTCACCTGTTTAATGACCTTTTGTATATCAAGATTTCTAAAAGTGGTACCAAGGTTGAGATGAGGCCTTTAGATATAAATTCTGTGAAAATAATTCTTAAGCCCTAACTCTGCTCATTTCACATTTTGAATAGCGTTTGTGCAAACTGAAGATAATTTGAGTCTACTGTTCATGAGTGTTTGCCATACATGTATAAGTGAATAAGTTCGATCAGCCATTGCTATGCATTGTGATTTTGTTCCATGGTTTAATTTTTAAGCTATTGTATTATGTGCACTTATTTTGAAAGAAATATTGCAAAGTGTTTATTAGTTGCTACATGTAACTTTTGTGTATACTACCCTAATCTGCAAGGACCTTCAGAGCTACAAATTGGGACCCAAAGAGAAGCATAAAAATGGATGCTGTCAGCACTGCTGTGAAATCATATTTCATTATTCAAAAATGTATTGCATTCATGTTATCTGAGAGGAAGGATTTGGCAAGTTCATTTGTCTTTTTTCGTATGTAATATGTTCGTCTCCTAAATCTTCTCAGCACTTTGAAGCAGTGTTCATCTCCAATGTTGAGAATGGTACAACTCACAGGCTTTTGAGCCCTGTGACATTTTGTTTTGAGGATATGGGGAGAAAGATGTGATGAAGTGTTTCCCTGTGGCTTGGATGGTGTTAGTCAAGAAAGCACATGTTCAGGGTTTCAGATGTAGCTCAGGTTCTAGACCTGAGCTCTGCAATCTGAGTGACATTGGTACCATGTTTTTTCTTTTTTAGTTAAATTTATTGGGGTGATATTGGTTAATACCATTATATAAGTTTCAAGTATACAGTTCTATAATACATCATCTGTATATTGCATTGTGTGCTCACCACCCCAAATCTAGTCTCCTCTGTCATCATATATTTGACCCCCTTTACCTTCTTCAACCACTCCCATCCCCCTTCCCATCTGATAACCAACATAATGTTGTCTGTCTGTGTCTCTGAGTTTGTCTGTTCATTTGCTGCTTTCTGTTTTATATCCCACATACAGCTGAAATCATATGGTTCTTCTTCTTTTCAGACTGACCTGTTTTTCTTAGCATGATACTCTCATCATCCATCCATGTTGTCACAAATGGTCGTGCTTCATCCTTTCTCATGGCTGAGTAGTACTCCATTGTATATATGTCCCTCATCTTCTTCATTCAGTCATCCATCAAAGGACATTTTGGTTGTTTCCATGTCTTGGCCACCATGAGTTATCCTGCAATGAACATAGTGGTGCACATATCTTTATGAATAAATGTTTTCCAATTTTTTGGGTAGATACCCAGAAGAGGAATTGTTGGGTCATATAAGGCAGATCTATTCTTAACTTTTGAGGAGCCTCTATACTGTTTTCCACAGTAGCTGTACCAGTTTTCATTTCCACCATCACTGAATTTGGGTTCTAATTTCTCCACTTTCTCTCCAACACTTGTTATTTCTTGTCTTATTGAGAATAGCCATTCTAACAAGTGTGAGGTCGTACCTCATCTCACTGTGGTGTTGATGTGCATTTCCCTTATAGTTAGTGAAGCTGAGTACTTTTTTATACATTTATGGGCCATATTTTATTTAAGGCATTTTTTCGTTGTTGGTTTGTAATAGGCAGAGTCTTTTAAAATACAAGGCCCCAGGAAGGGGCCCTTCTTGCTCAGGTTTCAGGGCATACCTTTGTTTTTGTTTTATTTTGTTTTTTTAAATGTGGTACAGAGAGCTTAAGAAATCAGTTTGGGAATTCAACACACAACCATATTCAGTCAAGACATATGGTAATGATTGAAAAGGTCAAACTCACTTACACTTGTATTTCTTTAAAGGAAAAACATCAGTCTGCTTCCTAGATACATATTATATGATTTACCTTCATGTAAATTGTAATTTACATGTTTTTGAGGTAAATGGTATTTGTGCCTAGAACATGGACATTTATAATTAACATTTGTAGGTCAGTACCAGCTACCTTCCCATTAGAGATTACCCTATGTGATTTTGAGAAAATTCTCCTGAAAGAATTCCATGTGGTTTGCAAAATATTTTGTAAAGTTGTTTCAATTTAATTACTAATCATTAACATAACATGAATTATATTTGTGAATTGTATTTCTGTTGAGGAAACCCACCCCCCCAACCCATATTTTTGTATAAAGAAAAAAATAGGAGGAAAGAGAAAAAGAAGGACAGAAAAAAAAGAAAGAAACATACTAGCAAGCCAAATGGCAAAAGTCTGGCAACTTATAACATAAATCTGCCAAATGCGTCCTGCTGCTTTACAGTGTGGCCACCTGCCAAATAGCTCTGCATTGCATCCTCAATAGGTTTGACAAGAGGAAGTAAAAAGGGGCTCCACTGTAATGCTATGGCTCAATTAATAAACACTTGTTCAGAAAATCTTTAATTGTTTAAATGGAATATCCTGTCTGGTAGAATGTGCAGGCTTGTAACTGAACAAGAACAGAATTAATCCTAATTAGACAGTTTTAAATACCTGTTTTAAGAACATCTCTTATTTATTAACTATGTGCTTGGGATCAATATTTAAGAATAAAGGGCAAGTAAAGTACAAGTCACGGGGTTGAGTTAATAATAAATAGACCGTAAGTATAAACTCCTCCTCTGTTCCACATTTAAAAATTTATGAGTTGGGGTTTGAACCAAATGAATTTCTCAGAAATAATGCTTGCAGGAGAGTTTAGTGCTCCCATTATTCCTTAGATCAGTTACACATCAGGTTGTATAAATGTCCAAAGTAAAATATATCATTCTGTTATTTTAATATTCGCAAGTTAAGAGAAATCCTAAGTGAGGAAGAATAGCAGCTTTACAGAATTAGGCCATGGAAGAAAAAGCCCAAGAGAAACAATACAAAGCATCCCAAGAAATACACAGGACAATAGAAATGTTTAACCTAGAATCACAGAATATTTGTGATGAACGTTACAGTATTGATTAGAGTCGGTGTTCCTCTTGGTGCCCTTGGTGACCTGGGCCGTCCTCAGCTTGCCTGGCCAGCCCGGGGGAACGCTGGCCTAGAGCCCCAGTGACCCGTGTGCTCCGAGTGGAGCAGCAGGGAGGCGCATCTGCAGATGCCCTAGGTGGCTCTCAGGTTTGTGGTTCAAGGACCTCGCTTTTAGAAACCTTTTTACGACTCCTTGCAAGGCCTCTGCTTTGAAGGTAGTACTGCCAGTCACGAAGGCTAGGAGGAAGGTGGCTGATAGTAAAATGATAGAGATGCAAGGAAATAGGTATATTGACCTTGGGAAACAGGAGCGAAGAGCAGTAACTCCAAATCTGACACCAATGGTTTCATTTTGACCCTTGTGGTGGGACCCTTCCATTTCCAAATTGCACCCAACATCATTCCTCATTCTCTCCTCTATTTGCCACTTTGGGTGTGTGATTGTGAGCGTGTGTTAATATCTCTCTCTCCTCAACACCAGGAACTGCTTTGAAGGAAGGAACTGTCTTAATTTTACACCTATCCCCCATCTCTGTCCCCGCACCCAGAGAACTGTTCACATAAACTCCTGCGTAAATAAAGCACTATGGAGAAAACATGCTCCCAAAAGCCGTCTCTGAGACTGCCTGGTTATCAAAAAAACCCCACCTTAATATACCCAAGTATTAGATACCTTTTATGTTGAAATTCAGCAGAACTAAATACACTCACATTCTGTGGTCTGGGAAGCAGTGCTCAAAGCAGGGATTCGTCCTTGAGAAGGTATCGATGGATGCTGAGGTGGGTCAGGACTGGAGCCCCTTTCAGACGGAGTAAATGCTTCCAGGGAGGACCCGAGGGCCGCCGGAGGGGGCTTCTGTCCAAGTGTGTAACCTCTAGTATATTTGTTAATGCCTAATGTTCCTTACTTTGAATTCAGGCATTTCCCTTGTTAAAATCCAAACAGTCCTGGGAAAGAGAACATATTAAGTCAAGTCAGTATCACCAGTGATAACAAGATGCCTGTTAGTTCACCAATAACAGGTAGTCAATAAGTATATGCCAACTAAATGAATGGACAAACGAATGCTGGCCAGAGGCCGTGAAATTTCCCCAGTTTGTGGAAGAGGAAGGATTAAATGCAACAGGCTGGTAGATCCCTTTGCTCTCATGCCCTCGCCTGAGGGAGTGAACGTCTCAGGGTGGGGAATGGAGGAAGGGCTCGGCATGGAGGTGCGGGGGGGGGGGGGGGCGCTCTCAACGCTTTCTGCTGCAAGGAGTTAAGGGCATTTACCCCGTTAAGGATCTAGAGGAATAAAATCAAATTGGTCTCATCTTCTGCACATTATCTCCAGCAAAATGTTACCCACACCGCAGGCAGCTGCGTGGTGCCTCCATGGCTTCTAGCAGGAGCCCCAGGTAAGTGGGATTAACGGGGAGAGGGGGAATCAATGAAAATAACGGTGCATCCATTTGAGTATCTGCTGCTGTGATTTATTTATAGCACAACATCCCTCTGTTAGCAGGGGTGAAGGAGCTACTTAATGCTTTCTTTAGGGTAACAGAGAGAAGCAACAATAAGAGCAGCTACGTTAACATTTCCCTTTTTATAAAAGTATTACAATGATGGAATTACCACAGTAAATGATCTTTCTGTGTTTGGTTACCGCCAAAATCAATTCTCCAAGTATAAAACGTGGATAATGATGCTCCCTAATAGTGCTCTTGAGAACATTAGATGAGGTGATATCTCTAATATTAGCACAGTTCCTGGCTCAAAGTTAAGGCCTAATTAGTGGTCACTATGTTACAGTATGTGTGCATTGTTAAGAATAAATAAAAGAAAAAGCAATCGTGGTTGCCCACATTCCATGATGTTTTATTGTGTTTTTTAGACCATAAAAGAAAAAAACCTGCTTAGGATTCTCTGTGTAGACAAGGTTCTTAGTATTTTCAAATATGTGGGTAATTCAAATGTTTGAATTGTAAGCAAACCAAGAATAGAGCAAACAGGTATTAGTGTATTTAACAAATGCTATCTATTTAATAATCATACTGGGAAAGTTGAAGGCTAGGTAAAGAATTCAGACAGCCTTCAGGTGGAATTGCATCTTAAAACCCACTGGTCATAAGCTGAACCTGAGCTCTGCTTTTGGTAGGCACTAAGAACAATTTCTGTTCATCTTCAGGCCTTGTAGTGTATGGATGGTCATACAAGCTAGACATTTGAAATTTTAAAAAAACTTAATTAAAAAATCTATTCTTAGATAAGTATATGGTTGAAATAATTCTTATGCAAGCCAAAAGAATTATATGTCTTGCTTTTAGCTGAGTTTGGCTTTTCCCCCCTGTAATCAGTAATTAGAAATTTTACAGATAGATCTCATAAATATACTCATTCTTTTCCATAGCCTTACTTTTGTGGAATGTACCCAGGGAAAATCATTACTGTGTAATTCCTGAAGCTGAGAAATTTTTTTATTGCACTTGCTATGGTGGGAAGGACTCTGAGCTAAGGATCAAAAGGCCCATGTTTTCATCATCATTCTACCAGAAGGTGCCAGATAAGTTTCATACACTGAGACTCAATTTTCTCATTTTTAAAATGAAATACATGGTTTCTACCTACTTTGTAGAGCAAATAAGATCACAAATGTGGACTGCTTTGAAAGACCTGTTAAGTGTGCAAGAATGGAAAATTTATGTGAGTGTTGCTGTGCTCTTGCTCAGCTCCTGCTGTTCCAACGACTGTTCCAACAAAACTAACTGCGCAGAATCATTGTTACCTAATAATCAGAAAGTGATTCCCCCAGGACTCACAAATCTGACGCAAACACAATGCACATTGAGACCCTCTTGCTTTGTTTGCATTCCATTGAACAGAACACTATTTGCCCCCCAAGCTGATTATGATTTTCCTCTGTACATATCAAAATCTGGCTCAGCTCATGAAACCTTCCTTGCCTTCCCTGTGTTCCAGCCTCAGTTACCTCATTTTCCTCTGAATTTTCTTCACGTTACTTAGTGTGACTTGAGGACTAAATTGTTTATTTGTTGCTCTGTGTCCAAGCTTTGTGTCCAAGCAAACTTTGGATCCTGAGGTTACAGTTCATGTGTGTGCATGGTTTTACACCCAGCAGAATCTAGTGGAGTGCCTGGCACAGAGTAGGCAGTCTGCTGTGGGCAGCAGGCATTTGCTGATCGATGAGGGTATGTTACTGAATTTGAAATCTCACCCAGCGCACAACTTTTGGTAGCACCTAGAAAGCAAGGGAATGCTGGGGCAAATAGAAGAGAGGAGAAGAACAGAAGGCAAACAGGTGAAAGAGTAACATCGGTGGTGCGCGGGCAGGGCAGGCTAAATAGCCATCTCAGATGGTGAATAAAGAAAAATTGACTTTATTTAAGAAAAAGAGGGTGGGGAATGGGGATATCCAAAGGGAAGGGCTATAGAGCACTGAAGAAAAGTGTATTGGTCCATGATGGCAGCAAAAATATACTTAGGATGGTGAAACAGGAAGGTGCAGGGAAGTAACAGGAGAGCCTGGGCTGCTGTGGGTCACTGAGGAGTCAGAGAGAGAAGGGGCTTTGGAGACAGGTTCGGGGGTAAGCCTGGGATGAGCTGCTGCTGCCCAGTGCTCCCCTGGTTCCAAGTCTTGTGGGGCCTCCTCAGAGGGAAGAAGGGTGTGGAGATGGTGCTGGTGTGTTCCACTGGTGGGGAGGCTCGCTGGGTGCTTTGTCCTCAGCGCACTTATCTTTTTCTTGCAGGTGGGAATCTCATTAGAATATTCATCAGCTTTCCAGGTGCGCTCTTTTGGATCATGGTGTCCACTGATTGGTCGGTGCCAGGGCAGGGGGTCATTCATCAATGTAGCTGGTCCTGAGGCAGCCATGGGGCCACTTGTCTGGTTTTGCTGCTTTTCTGGGCCTGGAGCTAAAATACATCTGAGGCCTAGATGTTATCTTTAGGGAGGAAATGCTCCGGGGCTTTAAACTGAGTGACCAGAGATATGTTAGGGGAGGGTAGGTTACCCTGGTGGCAAAGTTCTTGTTTTCCTAGTTTGGCCTCTTGCTAAGCATCTGGGGTTTTCTGCCCTGGTGAGTCCCTGTACCGGGACCATTATTCTTGCTCTGCTCATGTCTGTCTAACAATAGGGAAAACTAGATTTATATAAGATGAATGACAGAGAAATGAAATGGAAGATTATCAAAGCCACAGATCAAATTCAAGGAAATGTATTTAGTAGGAGATTTTTAAACAAGAAAATAATGGATGATTTTATTAAACTACGATTTAAATCAGTAGTATAGCAATACTGTATCAAAGGTCCAGCAAGGTATGTGAAAAAGATGAACGGAAGGAAACTGTTATTTCACGTGCCTATTATGTGTGAAAAATGTTTTATATAAACTCCAGTTTAAGAGAAAAGATATAGTTTCCTGTTAAGCTATGGATAGTGCAAGGGTGAAAACAACTCTAATGATGCTACTACTCAGATTAAGAAAGATGGGGCCAATCGGGGACTAGATTTTGTGGGGGTTTTCCTCCCTGAACATGGGAGTTATAATAGAGGACAAATATATTTGTCTGTGCTCATAAAAAGAGAGCCTGAGAGTCCTGAAAGGGATAGGTTGTTGCAAATACCAGGAAATATTTTCTATGATGTAAAATTTGCAAGGTGTGTGCACAACCTCTGTTTCCATAAGTGAACAGAGAGATCACACTGGATTCTTCTACTTTCTATCAAGTTTATCAAAGAAGGCAGACAAAAAGAATTGCAAAAACATATTTTTTGAGGAGAGATGTTTGAACAATATAGTGAAAAAACAATAAGTGAAATTAATAACCACATTTAAAAAAATTTTTTTTTAGGACAGGGGAGTCAAATAAAGTCTTGCTTTTCTTCTAAAAAAATTTGAATCTGAATGGGTCTTAGGCTACCTATCACCTTTTGGGGGCTACTCTTTTTCACGTGGAGTGGTTGATAGGATGGCATTTTCCTATTGAATCTAGATAAGAATGGGCCAAAACTGTAATTGTTTTCAGAAGTTTGAAGTTACCAAGAGCATAAAGAAAAAGTATGTTTAAGCCATGAAACAAAAGATACAGAAATGACATTTTGACTGTTATTAAAAGTTATTTCATGATAGAGGAAAATTCTGTTGGATTTGATTCTTGTAGCAGATTCTCTTTCCTATCAAGGCGTCACCATTGGGTCAGGTAATGTGCAGGTAAATTCTTGCTGTTTTTATATTTGAGTTTCAACCAATCTCAAGATTTGTTTTTACATGTACTATAAATCAGTAGAGTGAAAGACACACATTAATGAATAACTTGAACTTTCTTCTACTTTTGGAGATTTGAGATTTGAGCCAGCTTTAAGAAAATGCGTAAGCCAGTCCAAACTTGGTGGATTATCTCTTTTATTTCCTTAAGTAAATTTTCTCCACTGCCAAATAGAAAAATTTTAATTTATTGGTGCTTGAATGAATAATTCACTCTCAAGCACTCAATGATCCAAAACAAACAAATCAGTTTGTATATTTAGATATGTGAACTTCTGAACATAATGCCTCATAAATCTAATACTTTGATGAACTTAAAAAAAAGTGTTCACCCTTAGGGGCTCCACCACTAAAGAACTCCCACTGCAGATATCATGTCTCCTCTGTACTTTTTAGGATTTGTTTCCTTTCTACGGTACTGTCAATATTTTATGTATTTTTTCCTCTCATGTCTGTGATGCTCCTCAGGAGGCACTTGACTAACCTTTGATAAGGGCTCAGTAAGTTTTCCTAGGATGCTCTGCTGTTTCTGGGAAGATGTTAATTGTTACTGATTTTCTCATATAAATCCGTGGTAGGTATTACCATAGTCAACTCTGCTAATGAGAAGAATGAGCTTCAGGCAGGCTGACTCATGGACAAGATCATTTCGACCCAGATGCCGCATTTTTTGCGGGGGGTTGGGGGCCGTAAGCCTGTGTCCGCCGCTGAGCCTCCTGTGCTCCATGCTCATGTGGCTGGCCTCATGATATCCTCTTCGGCTCCTGCCTTGGAGAGGCCTCCCCTCCCTCTCCATTCTGCTGGGATCTCCTTATACTCTCCTCTTCTCCTTATACTTCCCCCTCAGCGTTGATAGCAACTTGAGATTTTATGTTTGTAGGATTACTAATGTGGGCGTCAGAGTCTACCCTGTAAGTTCCATGAAAAAGGGATTCTGTCTCTGTCACTCTTGCAGCTGCACCCCCGGTGCCCACCATGGAAGCTGATGCGGAATGGGGACTCAGTGAATACTGTAGAAAGGAGGAGTGAAGGTGAGATTCAGACCCACGTGTGTGTGACTGTTGAGGCTCAGATTTACCCATTGTAAGAGTGTTTGCAGTGTTACCATGATCAATACTTGCACATGCATTTTTAAGTCCTGGTGGCTACATGGGCCCTGTCCTCTGTCCTGTATCTCATATTGTCATTGCTGAAACTGGATTGGAAGCTCACTGAGAGCAGATCCCATTGTTTATGTTTATAGTAGACAAAGCATATAGTTGGTTGGTCTTCAGTAAATACTTACTAATTGACGGAGAACTGACCCTAAAGTTTAATCCATTACAGAGAATTCTCTGTCTTACTAAAGCCCTATTCCTGTTACTCTTCCTCGACATGCTTTGTTCTTCTGTTACAATGACTGACAGTCATATTCACGATTATGTCGCCAGGCGATGCCTAGTGCTATGTTTCATTTTTCCCCTCCTTTATTCCCAGACAGTTGGAGTGGTCAAGCTTTCAAATCTTTGAAAAGGTGAATGGCTCTGTCTGTGGCAGGCTCTATATTCTTATTATGTACTCCACAACTCTAAAGGCAATACAAAAACCCAGGGCACTCAGGTTGAAAAATGAGTACTTTCCACATTTAAAAGAGACAGAGTTACATATTTGTGGAGTTACATACATTCTTCATCTCATTTATAAGATCCAGAACCCATGGCTGGGCACAGAGCAGGAAACTTAATACAATTCTGCTTGTGGGTCTTTGTTGTTTATTCTTCCCCCCTCCCCCATTCCCTCTGCTCCTTTTGTTCTTCATAGTTTCGTGCTAACTTCAGAGCTGCAGACATGCCATAGATCACAGATTTATATATCTGAGCTAAGAGCAGGAATGTGAAAATCATTTCTTTCTCAGGCCTTAAAGATAGATGGTGGGTCAAGACACTCGAGTTCATAGCCAAACACACGAAGGCCCAGAGCACCATGGCAGTAATCTGAGTGCAGAGCGCCAAAAGTGCTTGTTCAGCACCAACAAGAAACAGGAGAACAGCATCAGTATAATCTCAGATTCTTATTAAATTAAAAAATGGAGCGATGCCAAGGTTGTGACACGCACTGACAAGACCAAAAAATAAAAACAAAACAAAAACCAACACACACACAACTCACAGTTTTTCTGATGCTTGATCCCCGCTTTGCAAACACGTGAAAGAATAAAACGAGCCCCATGGCATGAGTTATAGATGAAGTATCTGCCTTTAGCTTGGAATTTCCTGGCATTTTTCAGCGTGTGACACAAACTTAATGTGATTAAACAAAGGTTTTCCTCCAAATTTAAAGTTCTTTTTTTTTCTTTTTCCCCAAAGCTGAATCTAATACACTGTAACTTTTTTTTTTTTTTTTTTTAAATGGGAGCAGATGCCTCTGTTCTATGAACTGGTTACCAGACTCTGAGAAAGAAATGACAAGTGGAGGCCTGTTCTGGTAGAGGCTAAGAAAAAAGTGCACCGTATTTGCCCTTAAGAACTACATATTATACCCAAGCTCCCAAGAGGCAGAGCCCATGTTCCTCTATGTGATGAGGCTGAGACAGCGGGTGACTTCCCTGGGATTGGATTTCCCTTGGACTCACTTGGAAGTGGCTCTGAGTATTAAAAATAAGAGATTTTCTATTGCTAAAGGCCACAGTTTCCTAAAAAGATATTTTTGATCGCAATCTATACTTACTTGTTGATGAGATATATTCCTTTGGACTTAAAATTTATGAAGAATTACTATCTATGGTTTGGTGTGTATGTGTGTGAGTGTGTGAGTGTGTGTGTGTGTGTGTGTGTGTCAGAGAGAGAGAAAGAGAGACAGAGAGAGACTTAGTCATTATATTCTTGTGGCTCTTTTAAAGTCTATCCCACTCATGATGTAAATATTTACTAGCTAGTTCACAGATTCTTGACTTTATAGACTGTAATGACTATAGTTTGGCACACTAAAACCTTATTTTAAGAAAAGCACAATTGAACAATTGAAAATTGTTTTACACTAATATAATTTTTTTTTTGTAATTTGTTTGATCACCCACTCACTTTTCTGAATACTAATAACCATTCATCCAATAAAGAAAATATGTATAAAAATGTTACATCAGGAACTTCAATGTGCTTTGAGAATTTAAGTACCAAAGATCATATGGTCCTTGACACAGTTCAAACAGAATAGTATAAATGTTGTGCTAAAAAGTGATAAAATTGACTTAAGGCTGTGCTCTAGTATTTGACCTGTAAAAGCATTTGAAAGCTCCTAAAATGTAAAACCTGGAAGTCCACAGAAGAAACCCAATCTACGAACACCATCACAGACAATCTTTAACTCTGTATAATGTTGATAACATTAAGGAATTAGCCATGGAAAACATAATTGCAATTTCCCAGAATAGCTTTAAAAAATGATGGGCCTGAAAGAGTTACAGGAACCCAAAGGAACTAGAGTGGGAAGGTAGAGCAGTTTTACAGAAAAGCAGAATAACTTAGAAGTGGGACATCAAAGGTGACATGAGTCACTCCCTTTTAATGTTCCTAAAGAGCTTTTCTTGGGGCCGGTTATAGCCATTGCCAAAGATTTCACTTATAATACATTCAGCGGTGGACACAAGTGTCTCTCCAGTGCTCTAATGGCTCCTCAACATTGTTGTTTATTTCTATCCCCTCCATAGCTATTGTTCCAAGGATTAAAATGCTGATCTCGGAAGCCATTCATGCCTTTTAGTCTCTGAACTATCTTCATCGACTGCTTGAAATTTTCACTCAGAAGTATAACAATCATCTCTAACTCGATGTGTCTCCTCCATAGAACTCTTTCCACCTCTACCTCTCCCAAGGCCGTTGTTCCCCGTTTCAGTAGTTGTCATAACTCTCCACCTAGTTTCTCAGTCCAAACCCCCAAAACTATTCTTGATTCTTTTTGCCACTTTCTCCCTGTCTTCTAGTTTTTCAGCATCACCTGCAAAACTTACCCTGAAATCAGCCCCTCTTCTTCATCTCAGAGGTCACTTGAATGCAAACCAGCTTGAGCACTGCGATAGCAGGTCCCAGCTTCCACACTTGACCTGTTCCCCCCCAAGCCATCCTCCATATAGCAGCCTGGGTGATCTTTTGAAACTTTAGATCTGAGTATGTGGTGACATCTGTGCTAGACTTGCCACTGGATTCCTGTTATACTTAGAATAAATTCCCAAATTATTTCTGAGGTTACACAGCCTTGCAGGCTCTGGCTTGTCTTTTTTTTTACCTCCTCGGCACCACTCTGCCCACTGCTCGTCACGCTCCAGCCACACAGGCCTTTTCTCTGTTCTTTGAACACAGCCTCAGTCATGCACTTGTTCTTTTTATAGCAGTGAGGACTCTGCACTGTGAAGCTCAGGGGGCTGTTTCCTTCTCAAAGGCCTGGTGTCAGCCTAAATGTCCATTTCACAGCTAGGTCTTACTTGACCACCCTGCCGAAATTAGCACACCCCCCGACGCCCTTTATCTCTGTTACATCAATCTGTTTTATTTTCTTTGGAGCATTTTTCAGCAGTAAACACGACTTTGTCCACTTGTGTGCTTCTGATGGTTCTCTCTGCCATGCCTTTCACTCCTCACTTGAATGGAAGGCCCATGTGAGCAGGACCCTTGCCTGTTTTGTTCTTCATTGCAGTCCTAGTTCTAGAACAGTGCCTGGGACATAGTAGGACTGCAGGAATAACTGATGACCGAATGAATGAATCCATGTCCACATTTCCAGTTTTTTTTCCTGAACTGTGCTTTTAGTGAGAAGCATACAGTGACCCTGTTGGTATAGAAATTGATGAGGGTGGTGAGAGAAGATAAGGTAGGTGCACGATGTGGCCTTGGTTCCCTCAGCTGCCTTGCCCACCCACCACCGGGCACCGGAGCATGTGGAAAGTGGCCCATGTGATACGGCTGGGACGTCTGAGCATTCCTTCCTTATTCCACTTTTCTTGGTATCATGGTCTGATAAATGATATTAGCAGTGGCACAACAGAAGCAGAAAATGAAACAGCAAGTTTAAGGTCTATGTCCCGCGTTAGTCAAGAGTTGTTTTACTTAGCTCAGTATTGTCAATGTTCTAGACTAACTGAAGATGTCTTGGTAGGCTGACCTTGTTCTAGAGGCTCTGAGTAAATGGCCTTGTGCATCTAGACAGTTTCTCCGACGCACACACACGCACACACACACACACACTCTCTCTCTCTCTCTCTCTCTCTCTCACACATACATAGTAACACACACATAGTTCCATCCTTCAGAGGGCACTGAGATCTGTGTGCTTTGAGGCATATCATGACTCTATCTCTGATCACGAAGAGCTTGAAATACATTTGGGAACACATAGCATGTATGCAAGAAAAATGAGATAATTATTTATGGGAAAGACTTAAGAAATGTTACAAAGTTACAATGTATGCAAAAGTGTCAAGCAAGGGATAAAGATACTGATTTCAGAAGCAAACAGGGATGACTACCAGTAAAAGTGACTAGAGAGGTCTTCACCCACATTTTATCAAGCTGTATAAAACCACAGGGGATGTGGTGTGCTGGGGGAAAAGAGCTTTCTCAGTAAATTGGAGCTAAATATTCATCAAGGTTTTTTTTGTGTTTTTTTTTTTTAAATATATCTTTATTGATTTCAGAGAGAGGAAAGGAAAGGGAGAGAGAGAGAGAAACATCAATGATGAGAGAGTCATTGATCGAGCCTGCAACCTGGGCATGTGCCCTGACTGGGAATCGAACCCCGCTCACCTGGATCCTAGGTCGATGCTCAACCGCTGAGCCATGCCCGGCCGGGCTCATCAAGTTTTTTGCAAGGTGCTGTGAGACTCAAAGTTGAATCACATTGAATTAGCAACAATTAACATAACCTACATATTTAAATTTTAAAATAATGGAGGATTATTTTACAGGATAAAATGTTCTTACATTCTTAAATATTAATATTTTATAATAAAAATAATTCTCAGTCCTATTTGCATATCTATATTCATTTTTTTATTATTCAGAGCCTATTTTCCCAAATACAGATTAAAGTTCCTTTCATCCCCTTTTCACATAAGTTGCCCTTCTTTTTCCTTTCAGCAACTCAGAAAGAAAGAGAAGCTCAACCTAGTCATGTTTATTTTCTTTTAAGTTTAACAGGTCTAATCAAAATCTTGGCAAGACAGAAACTTGAAACCAAGTGTTTAAAGGAGATGTGGGGTTGCCTGTGATTTTCTTTGTCTGTGTTCTTGGTATCACTCAGGGTCCTAGTGTACATAAATGAACACGGTTCTGGGTGGGTAGTTGTGAGTGAGGTCCTGACTTGCCCCCGTTGATCAGACAAGCTTTTTGGATGTGTGATGGGCTGTTCTCCGTGGCTCTTCTGGGAGGTGGCGGGCCTTCTCCTCAGAGCTTCCTTTCAGAGCTGCACGGGCTCTTTCAGTCATTAGAGAATACTGCTACGTTTCTACAGAGCCTTCACACAGTGCTCCCCAGCACTCTCTTGCTCTAAATTAACATAATTTCCAAAAGGGAACCCCTTGGGACTTGAGAAAATGCAAAGTGAATGTGGAACAACGTGATTTGGTAATATAAGCTCTCTGATGAGAAAGAAAATGAAAACCTATTATTTGGTTATTTACACAAATTTGATCTGATTCAGTTTTCATTCATTTTCAGTTCTTCAGTAGGGACATTTTAATCAAAGATTAGTAAGATGAGAGTTTCTAGGGTCATCCCTGAGTGTGACATTTGCTGATTGAGTGGCTGCTATAGCTAAACTCTTTATCGGGAAGACTTCACTAGGCCGTTGAATATCGCCTTTTCTCAATCTAGTTAACCAGGGAGAAATGCATAAATAGATATTCAATTTAGACTGCAGCCATTTAAAAAGTGTATCTGGGAATTCCATGAGTATTTTATGGATTGCGAGCTCTTTCAGTGTTCAAATTTAGAATTTATATCATAACCATAAAAGTTTTGAAGACCTTTAGAAAAAACACCTCTCTTCTTCCTTAAAACTTATGTCTGAAACTTATTAGCCTCATAAAACTCTGCTTTTGGTAGGGAATTTTTTTTATATAAAAATCTAAGGCTTACGGTTGAATCAGGGCAATTTATATCCTAAATTGTATTTATTTATAGCTGGCATATAGAGCCTGGCTTAGACATCTCCTTTGTGACCCCCGATTTGTAAGTGGTCAGTGCACAGAGCATGAGCAGGGGTGTCTCCAGTGTTCGTGTTTCTCTTGGCGCGTTGCTGCGGTTGATTCCTCTGGGTAAGGAGGAGAGACGCACCTGAGGCCCTGCTGGATATACAGCCAGCCTGTCCTGACAGCAAGCAGCCTCTTAAGGCAACCACGCAGATGCATTCCATCCGCTCTTCCCCAGGGCAGGGCAGGACAATTTGCCAGTTTTCAATATTAGTCATTCCATATAATGAAATTTATTTACATATACTATAATGATATTCCTGTTTATTATCACTACCTGAAGATATTTCAAACAAAAACTTTATTTATATAACAAGAACCCTGTTTAATTTTTACGGGACTGTGTTTTTTTGTTTGTTTGTTTGTTTTTCTTTTGTGTGGTACTTTATATACAAAGTGAACCTTGCTAATTAAAAACACCCTTAGTACAACAAAGCCATTTACTTTAAACAGAAGGGCAAGAAAAATGCAAATGAACTATAATGGGATTTTTTTTCTATTTTAATATACATCAGCAGTTACATTGAGAGAGAGAGAGAAAGAGAGAAAGCTCTATCTATCTATCATCTATCTATCTATCTATCATCATCTATCTATCTATCTATCTATCTATCTATCTATCTATCTATCTATCATCATCTATCATCTATCATCATCTATCTATCATCTATCTATATCTATCTATCATCTATCATCTATCTATCTATCATCTATCTATCATCTATCTATCTATCTATCTATCTATCTATCTATCTATCTATCTATCTATCTATCATCTATCTATCTATCATCTATCTATCTATCTATCTATCTATCTATCTATCTATCTATCTATCTATCTATCATCTATCTATCTCTATCTATCATCTATTCTTCTATCCTGTAATTGTGAAAATAACATAGATTTCAACTCAGAATATAGAAAGGAATGCCTGTTAGTTTAAAACTTTACTAGCTAATCTTAAATTGAATTTTTTTGCTATACCGAAGTTGGTATAAAATGCAGATCATTATATATCCCCAATCCATGAAAAATATGAAATGATTGTCAGGTGGAAGGAAGGAACAGTTTGATATAGGACAGCTGACGGGACCAGTATTCATGTTTCTGTATTTTAAGAGCCTAAGAGCTCTTTCGGCTCAAGCGTTCCTACCTAGTGGCTGGCTTATGTTTAAGGGAGGGGGTGGCATTGTTTCTATTATTTTCATAATGCAAAAGTTTTAGTTCCCACATTTTCCAATCCTTTCATTGTGAGTGAGAAGAAATGAGACTTCTATTTCACTCATTTTTTTCTTCATTTTTTCTAATGTCTTTTATTAGATATTAGACAATATAGACAATCTTTAAGGTATATATAATTTCTATTTCAGAGGTAAGGACACTGGGACTCAGAGAAGCTAAGCAAATACTCATGGTCACGGTTATTAAGACAAAGCTGGGATTTAACTATGTCTTTCTGATTCCAAAACACATGTTCTTTTCTCCTGTGGGATGCTGCTCTGCAGCCTTTTGATTCCTTCCATTATTCCTAGTGCTCTGAATATTTAATCATCCTGGAACATCTCTCTGAATGTGCTCCAAATTTTCTAAGGTTGAGAGCTGGCCCAGGTCTCTTTGGAGCACGCTAATAAAGGGCGGGCCCATCTCTGCAGGAAGTCCCTACCTGGGACAGAGAAGACCCTATAACATACTTCTCCAATATTTTCAGTGAAATGTGGTTAAGATGAATATCAAGGTCAGGTTTAAAGTAGAGCAGCAAGGGAATAGGTGCCCTAATTGGCCATCTGTGGCCCAGAGAGCATGGGGACTTGAGCTTTAGCCGCTGCATTTATAACTGTATATGGAGCCAGGAGGGTCCAGCCTGGGTCTAAAGGAAACTGAGACTTATCTGGATTTGTCTGATGAGGTTGGGGAGTTGATGGGCCCAAGCTCACTTCCATGTGGGTTTATTTGGCTTAAGGAGAGGCGGAGGTTTTAGCACTAGAGTCTTTATGTGTTGGAAATGTCCCCTAATCTCTCTTGTCCAGGGAGCATGGACTGAGGGTTTGGGGCAACACTGAAGGAGCTGAAAGGTCTCTGAGAGCATGAGAGGGATGGATAAGGGGTTTGCAGTGACTAAGTGACATGGTGTAGGGGTAGAATGATTTCCCCACCTCTGGGGAAGGATGTGTGCTCTGACAGCATTGGGTACATGAGGGCTGTTTTCAGGAGCACTGAAGGCACTCTCAGCAGTGGTGGTGAGTTTGCAAGCACAGCCTTATGTACCAAAGGAATAGAACTTGATGGTGTCGAAAGACAGATGGTATGGAAGTTCAATAAACAACAATAGCAACAACGTATTTAAGAAATTCTAACTCAATAGCAATGATAATTAAGAAGTATTCAATAGTAATCAAAACAGCCTGGTACTGGCATAAAAACACACATATAGATCAATGGAATAGACTAGAGAGCCCAGAAATAAACCCAGGCCTCTATGGTCAATTAATATTTGACAAAAGAGGCAAAGGCATACAATGGGGTAAAGACAGCCTATCCCATACATGGTGCTGGGAAAATTAGACAGATACATGCAAAAAAAGTGAAACCAGGCCACCTTCTTATACCATATACAAGAATAAACTCAAAATGGATTAAACGCTTAAATGCAAGACTGGAAATCATAAAACTCCTAAAAGTAAACATAAGCAGTAAAAGAAGTATTCAGGAAATCAGGCAACTGTGGTCTTTAAAACAATACAGGGGGGAGAATACCACAGACACCTTCCTGCACCTCGGAGGATGGGACTTGGAGCAGCACGAACGCTGCCCAGCGGGTGAAAGTGCTCCCGTCCAACCAAGGCAGCGGCCCTCTCCCTGGGCCCTTCAGCGGGAAGCCGCGGAGAAAACTTCCCCATGAGCCTTAAAGGTCCTGTGTGCACTACCAGAAATGCACTGAAGGGAAAGCCAGGAAAATCACCTACATCTTCAGCCTCTCTAATTTCTCATTATAGTTTTCTATTTTTTCCCCCTCCTAGGTTATAAAATATAATGTAAAAACAAGATGGATTGTAGCAAAGCATGATCCAGGTACACAGCAAATTCCTTTAAGTTTACGACCTTTACACATCCTAGAAATAGATCTTTCACTTTATTAAATAAAAAATTAAGGTAATGCAAAAACTAGACTTTGCAGACAGTTCACAGCTAAAATCGTGACCATTTCCAATGATGATATTTGAATAATGTAATTCTTTCCCTTTCTTTTATTTTTTAATTAAAACTAGCCCCTGGTCTCTGAGAATACTCTGGGTAAGCAGGGGAGGGGAGTGACTGCTGTGGCATGGAAGTCTTACCAGAGAAAGCCCATAAAGCTGATCACCAAGGCTGACTCAATCCGCTCTTTCTAATTAGCAGAGCTATGTGGTTGTAGCTCCTTCCTACCTGTGAGGCTTTATTTTGAAAATTTTCTTTCTTTCTTTTTTTTTAAAAAATTGAATTCTTAAAACTAATTAGTCTTTGTCTTAAGTTTTCCAGAAGTTAGTTCTATAAAAAAAAAAATTATAGGTCACATGGAATTTTAATTTTAATTTTGAATCACAAGAAAGAATATTTTGGCTATGATAGAATCATTATTATTCTTTGTTTGAAACTAACTAAAAGGAGAAGGAAGGGAAAGTTTTTAAAGTCTTTTATACCAAAACAATTGTGATGAATGTTATGCTTAAAGACTAGAATTCTGTTTAATGTCTGTAATAAAAATTGAGAATAATTTAATACTTTTACTTGCCATTATTCATTGATTTTTTTTCTAAATGTACTTGAAAGACTGCTGACATCTAAGAATAAATAATGCAAGTATGTTTAAATTTATCACATTTCATGCTTTACCAAGTGAGTTTATTTCATGCGATGACAGCTCTGGTCAAGGAATAAGGAATACTCACATTAACGGGCAATTTGATTTTACATGCAAGCATAACATCAAGGAGCAGGGACACATTTTATAATCACTTTTATGTCACTCAAGAAGTCCTGAATGAGGATTTGGGTGTAAGTGTGCAGGAGAGAGAGAAAGGCAAAGCTTACGGTGGTTTCTTCTAGGAACTTATGGCCCAGTTGGAGGAAGAAACATAAATCCATGGAAAGTAAAACGGGATCATGAAGGGTCTTGAGTGCAGGGCCAAATCTGAACTTTATAACATAAGATTTGAGAGCATGGGGTATGATGACATCGTTGTTTTTAGGGAGAGTGAGTGCTGTGGGGAGGTGGGGGAAACACGGAGGCAAGGTGGACGGCTGTTAGTCCACTGGGGTCAGCTGCCAGGCCTCTGGGCTAGTGAGCTAGGTCAGGGGAGGGGAGAGTGGGACAGAAGCAGAGACCAGGGCGGGGCTGGAAGTGGGAGAGAAACCGTCAGTGTTAACTTTCTGATGGCTGACTTGTCTGTTTGTTTGTTTATTTATTTATTCATTCATTTATTTATTTATTTTTACCTTTCAGTACTTTAGAAATTAAAATTTCATTGCATTTTAGCTATGAGTTAATATATTCACTGGATCTTAGGGCTAGAAGTACGATCAAGTGACTTTTGCTCAGATCTGCGGCTTTTAGTGGGGTGTGTTTACCCTTATTTTATGGACATGGTAATGAGAAACCAGGACGCTGAGCAGTCACACGCGGCTACACAGGAGATCGCTCTCTGGGCTCTGAAAGTGCTGCCCTGATGCACTGCCTTTCCCCGCGGAGCAGTTACTACCCACGTGAGCAAAGGGCTTGGATGGATTTTTTAAAATGTGTGAATAGCAGTATCTACTATTTTATTACAATAACTTAAAACACAAAATTAAAATGGCAGCATTCTCAGCTACATATTTCCATTCCAGTGCAATGCTTTTTTATACCTAAAGGATTTGAGGACAGTTTTCTGTTTCACACACACACACACACACACACACACACACACACACACACACACACTAGCAATTTAAAAAAAAACTTAGCTCAGTGGTATCTATCATCTATCTGTCATCTATCTATCATCTACCTATCATCTATCTATCTAATCTATCATCTATCTATCTAATCTATCATCTATCTATCTATCTATCTATCTATCATCTATCTATCTATCTATCTATCTATCTATCTATCTATCTATCTATCTATCTATCTATCATCTATCTATCTATCTATCATCTATCATCTATCTATATCTATCTATCATCTATTATCTATCTATCACCTGTCTGTTTATTATCTATCTATCTATCTATCTATCTATCTATCTATCTATCTATCTATCTATCATCTATCTATCATCTATCATCTATCTATCTATCTATCATCTATCTATCTATCTATCTATCTATCTATCTATCTATCTATCTATCTATCTATCATCTATCTATCTATCTATCTATCATCTATCTATCTATCTATCTATCTATCTATCTATCTATCATCTATCTATCTATCTATCTATCTATCTATCATCTATCTATCTATCTATCTATGTATCTATCTATCATCTATCTATCTATCATCTATCTATCTATCTATCTATCTATCTATCTATCTATCTATCATCTATCTATCTATCTATCTATCTATCTATCTATCTATCTATCTATCATCTATCTATCTATCATCTATCTATCTATCTATCTATCTATCTATCTATCTATCTATCATCTATCTATCTATCTATCATCTATCTATCTATCTATCATCTATCTATCTATCTATCTATCATCTATCTATCTATCTATCTATCTATCTATCTATCTATCTATCTATCTACCTATCTATCATCTATCTACCTATCTATCTATCTATCTATCTATCTATCTATCTATCTATCTATCTATCATCTATCTATCATCTATCATCTATCTATCTATATCTATCTATCATCTATCTATCATCTATCTCCCTAAATAAAAAATATCCTAATCATTTCTAAGTGAATTCTTTCTCAAAAATACAAAACAAATAGTTTTATTTAATATCTCTTAGGTAGTATTTAAGAAAGGAATGTGTGAAATAAGTTGTGAACTTTAAGGGTTCTTTGCAATGCAGTTACATTATTACAACCTCAACATCCTGTGTTAGCAACACTTATTTAACTAGTTATGTTTTAGTTTTATGGGAGAGCAATGGATGTAAAAAACCTATGCAAAACCCACAGCCAAATGGTTGATATCTGCTCTTTAATCATCTCTTCATCTCTCCTTTAGTGACAACCCCCCTCCTCTTCTGCACACACTCAGTGGGTATATCAATTACTTCCTAATTTGCTAAACATCACGGTGTTGCTTAAGAGAAGACATTGCTTACTTTCTTGACCTTGGTTGCCTTCCCATCCCCTTCTTTTTATTGTTTTTACCATTTATATTATTTTCTGATGTTTGGCCCTCTAGATTGCACTTCCTTTGTAATTAAAATTAAAATGGAAGCCTCAGGAAAAGGTGTTAAAAGGTGACTTATTAAACTGTCACAAGACCAAGAAAGAGCTAAGAAGTTTGTTTTAAGATTTGAAACTTCATTATCACAAATAATACAATTCTTAAGTTTAACTAATATGTAAGTAATTGTCTGACCTGAACTAAAAAATAATATATGGCAGAAAATAAGAGAAATACATATGGAATTAGTAGGAAAGGACCTCAGAAGAGGTCTGTCCACCCATAATTTGACAGGAATGAAGAATTTTGGAGCATGTGACAAATGTCACATGGCTATTTAGGTAGAACTGGACCAGAACATCCCTGAGGCCCAGCACTGCTCACTTACAACTGTGCCCCAAACATGATACCTCTGGCTGAAGGTGAATGCTGTGCTTAAACATACAAAGACTGAACAAGAATGTCACCCTGTTCATGGCAAGCCCGGAACTAGCTCCCCTCTTTGAGGCGACTTTCTTGATCGCTCGCCGTGCCACAGGTCTGCAGGGCTGTGGCCCCAGCGCTCCTGCCGTGCCCTGTTTCGTCCTCATGGATGAGAAAGGGCATAAAACGCCTGGAAACCCGACCCACCCCAGCCAGTGAAAAGGCTTTTGTCTGTGAACCTGACCACAAGTGATTCATTAATAGCTGATTGAAAGATTTTTTGTTAGGAATACCCCTTCCCCCTTTTATGGAAATAAACAATTTGAAACAAAACTGAAGTCTAAGGTGGAATCAATTCCCATTTCAAAATAGCGCTGTCCACTACATGGAAAGGCGTTTATTTCCTTATGACAAAACATTTGTTAACTCTTCCATAAGCATCCTCTTAATTAAACCCACTGTTTGTTTTATCAAAAATGTAGTATGAAAAATTCTTTACAGAATGTCTTAGTGAATCCTAAATTAATAGTTCAATTGGTTAAAAATATAAAGAAAATCTTAATTTCGTGTTTCTAACAGGTGAATGATTATACCCTATTTTAATTTCAAGCAATGCTGTAGTTTCATTTATTATATTAAAGTTCACAAGAAATTAGTAATTCGACTTTGAAATTTTACCCCCATTCTTTAATGTTAACTAAAGATAAGAACTGACATTTTTAAAACGCTGCTTGCTCTATGTACATTGTATTCCATTTCCATAGTATTCTTCCCCAAGAACCATTCGGAACGTTTGACCTTTTAATAACTCACTTCAGTTCAAGTAAGAAGACGCAGTGGCATTAAACTACATTCACCATTTATTAATATAGCATTTAAACTCAAGAAAAATGCCAGGCTCCAGAGCTCAGACAACGAGAACTTACTGTAATCAGGCTTGGTCTCTGCCCTTTGTAAGAATTGTGAGAAGCCGGACATCTTCTGTGCTAAACAATATGAAATACAGCAAGGAATGCCCATTGATGAAGTTTCAATCTTTTCGCCTTATTTACTGTTTATTTTTTACTTTTTTAAAAAGTTACCCGTCCTCTGCCTCTCCAACTTGAGGTGAGAGAGGATTGACAGACAAAAAAGTATGCATCATCAGCAAGGGCTTGGGCTCTCATTTAGAGAGAAATAAAGTATAAATTATGTTTGGTGATGGTGGCTTGGATTCAACCAAGCACAGATTGAAAACATTTGGAAAAAAACATGTTCTGTTGTAGCTGGGTGTACTATGTAGTTAGACTTACCAGTGGTTGCTTCTGTACTGTACAGACTTTTTTTGCTTGTCAGGATCCCCTAAACAATACAGTATAAGAGTTATTGACAGAGTATTTACATTGTATTAGCTATTATAAGTAATCAAGAGATTGAAAATGTACTGGAGGATGTGCACAGGTTATATGCGAATATTATACCGGTTTCTATAAGGGACTTTAGCATCTGCAGATTTGGGTATCAGTGGTCCTGGATCCAATCCCTGTGTAAATACCGAAGGATGATTATATTTGTAATTGGTAGAAAGTCACTCTTGTATAATCCTCACAAATATTTCAGTATTCATCTTTAACTCTCTTTATAACTGCTTATATTCCTTTAAGATTCTTGTTCACCTGGTAAAAAAAATAAGCCCGAAGCCCTGAACCTTCTAGAAGCAGCACTGGCGAGTGATTCGGATGAAGGGCTAGATTCACACACTCTCCACTCCTGAGCTCCAGCAAGTCAAGCATTTCCTGGAAACCCGCCCACAGATTGTGCGGCTATTTTTAGTAGCTCACCTCCCAGTAAATGCAGCTATTAGATATCCAGATATCCCTGCCCCTTTCAGGTGCAGTAAAATAGAACATAAAAGGGTGTAATTGAATGATTACAGCTAAGGACTGTAACCAGGAGCCATGGGGTCTCTCCCTCCCTCTCCTGAGAGCTCTGGGACAACGCCCCAGAAGGGCCTTGTCCCTCCCCACTGGCTGGGAAACTGTGCAAAGCAGGGAGGGGGCTGTGCCCTGGAGATGCAGGGGAACCTCTAAAAAGGACACTGCTGCATTGTTTTCTGTTCACACGCAGAGGGTACAAAAGAAGGGAAAGGAAATTCACACCTTTGGACAGCTAGTGTCAGGTCCTGTGTATTCACCCAGTTGTCACCACAGCCCCCAGAGGTGGGCAGGTATCTTTATTTTACCATGAGCAGAGCTTACCCGTCAGCCAGGTTCACCGACCCCTAGGACACCAGGCTGATGAGCCGCGAAGCTCGATTTCAATGCAGCTCCCTCTCCTCCCGCCCCCACTACACTCCATTCTTTGAGGGGAAACTGAAAAGCAGGCTTTATAACTGGGGCGGTTGAGTAATTTACTGTCCAAACCAGAACATGTCTAAGAGAGAAAAGGAGGTGCTATTAATGAAAACCCCGCCTCAGCAAGGGGACCTGGAAGGTCTCGGGCAAATCAGGATGTTTGAAGCTCCTGCCTCTAACCCTCCTTACACCAGCCGAGCCAGGAGTGAAGTTGCGTTCTCTGACAAAACACCCTGTCCACAGCTCAGGGTGGGGATGGCTCACCCCAGAACCTTGCCCTTGGTCCTTCAGGCAGTAGGAAATAGAGTTTTAAAAAGATTCTTTTCAAGATTAGGTTCTAAGTGTAAAAGAGGACCAGTTACGCAGAAGGTGTTTTCCTTGGGGGCAGTTGAAAGATAGCATTAGACTGCTGGACACTTCCTTTATGGATATATTAATACCGCATAAAAGTATCTAACATTTATTGGCTTTTTGCTAGGTGCCAGACACTATGCAAAGTGCTTTATGTGCATTATCCCATTTAATTTTCCTAAAACCTCTGTGAGGCATGTGCGTTTATTATCTCCATTTTAGAGACGAGACTCTTAGGCACAGAGAAATCTGCTCAACAGCTAGGAAGTGGCTCAGCTGTAATTCTGGCCGAGGCCTCCTGCCTCCAGAGTCTGTACTTTTCATTATGACACAGTGCCATGTGTGCTGTATTGATCTTGGAAATCATAGAGGCACAGAGCAGTGTAATAGTGTTTCTGACCTCACAGAGCTTTCAGATTCTGGAGAGAGGCTCCTCTATGTTACCAGATCCTAACTCAGTGTTTGTGCAAAGTATCAGGTGTATATTTTTGCAAACACTGTCAAATGAGCGACACAGGTGACTCTAGCATATCATATAATACTTTGTGAGTAAGAGACAAGATGGCATATACTGCTGGGATATAGTGATATTTATCTTCCTAAGTCAAGATCTGATGCTCTATATTAGCAAGGAAAGCTTCACAAAGAGCTCCTTTCAGTCCTTTAAAGCCCTGCACCCAGCCCAGTACCTGGCCCACTGTGGACACAGATGTGACTATTCTTCATGGGTACTGAAGTTATCAAAGAACCAGAGTATTCAGAATAGGGGGAGGCACTGGGGTTACAATACATACCTGGAAGATTTTGTAGAAAATATGGGGTTTGAACTGGGCCTTGAAGGAAGTGAAAGAAGGTTTTGAAGAAGTAAAGGAGAGAGAGATGGAAGGTATTCCAGGTGAGAGAAACAGAATAAATAAGTGAACTGAGGTAGGAATTTTGAGGGGGAAAGCAAAGAGACCAAGTTGTCTGGATTGAAACATGTTAGGAGAAGACTGAGTTAAAAGGGCAAGATTATGGAGTCTTTAATGTCAGGTTGGGAGATGTTGATCAACCCATGTTTCATAAAAGAAGTGAAGTGCCCTGACCTGATGCTATAGGGCAAGGACCCTACTCTTGGTGCCACATAGAGGCAAGGTGGTCCTTGCATCATGAACTGGACCAGGAACCTTGTCTTTTGCTTGGACAGGAGGACACTGTGGTCATTGGACAAAGAACCTTATAACAGCTGTTGGCCAGTTTTGATCTGATTTGAAAGGAAAATGGAAGTTTTTAGGGGGTTCTGAGAAGGAAAGAAAATGGTAAAGTTAAACCTGATAAAGGTGATCAAGTAAAATCACATAAAAAATACTTTCTCATAAATATAAAAGTCTCATCGTCTAGGAGGAGGAAGGGAACAGTGGGACATCTGGGGAAACAGGTACTTGAGGAGTATATGGAAGAGTGTTCAACACTCTTCATGGAGAGCTGACTGGTATTGCCTCCACTCCCTCCACACTGTGAGCTAATTTAGATAGTAGGTGCTAGAGCAGAGTAATGACAGAAAATGAATTTTCAATGGCCATTTATCTCATTAGGCAATGTTTCTTCTGCCTTTCCTCATACTCTAAACATTTTAATTTGTTTATTTTAGATGAAAACATTTCAAATTCCAACTGAAAAATTTAAGCTTACAAAACTTTACATGTTTATGAGCAGCAAAGACTATATATTCTTTGAATCCCTACAGCATAGCATCTAGCATAGTAATAGTTTTCAAAGTATGAGATGATCTCCCATCAATGGTGCAGGAAAGCACCCAATAACCAGCCCCCGTTAGTGGTTCCCTAAGGTAGCCGTTAATGTGTGGGGTGAAGGTAAGAGTCAGCCCCTGAAATCAGTCTGACTGTGGTACTTACAGGCCTTTACAGCTTTGTGAGAAGGGACAGCTACTTTGTGATGACTTCCTTGAATTAATCCATTTGAGAAACAAAGCTTCGTGGAACATTTTGCATGTGTTTTTTTTTTATACCAGTTTTTGTGTTGTTCTAATTAATGCTTCACCCTTATGGAAGGCACCCTTCTATCTAAACCCTGAAATATGACCAGTTCTGAAAGCAAATAAAAATAATCTGAAAAAGAATTCTCACAAAACCTGTGCATGTTTTCATTTTGTACAGAGTTTTTTAGGCTTGGCACTCTGCATGAAATAAGGCAGCAGTCAAAAGGAGCCTATAGTTTAAAAGGCTACATTTAGAGATGACAGCATGAGAAGAAATCAAGAAAACGCACCCGTCCAAGAGGTCGTTGATACTAAGGGAAAATGAATACCTACTTCTTAGTCACCCTGGAGGGCATGAGTATTAATGGAGTCTGTATCAGTTAACATGAGTAGCTTATGCCATAGCATCAAAGCTCCCTAGTATCTCAGTGCCTTGGATCAAGAAAGGTTCACTGATTGGGCAGACTGCATGCCAGTTGTAGATCGGCTGGGAGTCTGCTCTGCAGCATCATAGTCCTCACTCCAGAGACTGCAGTCCTTGCCTGAAAATTCTAGTGACCAGGGCAAGGGGAAAAAAGGGGGTGGTAAAGCACAAAATGATCCAAAGCTTCTGCATAGAAGCGACCACATTGATTCTGCTTATTATTGGCTTATGTAAATCACATGCCAAGTCTCATTTCAAAGGAGCAGGGAGAGTACCCCTCTCTCAGTGAAGGAAAGCAGGCAATGATCATCATTAATACAATTCATCACAGAGCTCAAGAAATAATGGAAGCTTATAAAATTAAATAGTCTGAGTCATGAAGAAAAAGTTAAATGCTTCTATATATTCTTCATTCAACAAATATTTATTAGATTCTTTAAATACTACACATTGTACTAAGTACTATTTAATAAGGCAATGAATGGATAATATATATCTATCAAGTGTTTGCACTTAAAGGAATACATTTTACATATCTGAGAAAAACATTTGTATGTTAGTTTATTTCTCCAAGACAAAAGAAAGGTACAATATGGCCTATCTTAGTTCTTTATTGATGCATCACAAATTCCCATACGCTTAGTGGCTTATAAAACTCAAGTTCATTATCTCACAGTTCCTGTTGGCCAATGTCTTGGCATTGGGTGACTGGGTTCTGTGCTCAGGGTCACACCAGGCTGAAACCAGGTGTCAGCTCAAGCTATGGTTGTCATCTGGAGCTTGGGATCCACACTGGTTGTTGGCAGAAACCATTTTCTTGTTGTAAGACTGAGGCCCTTGTTTTCCTGCCAATAGCTGACCAGAAGTAGCAACTCTCTCTTCCCTCTCTCTTTCTGTTTCTTCTTTTTAATTTTATTTTTTTCAATTACATTTTGCATTCAACATTATTCTGTATTAGTTTCAGGTGTCCAGCATAGTGGTTAGACAATCTTTTACTTTACAGAGTGTTCCCAGGTTTCCAGTACCCACCTGGCACCATAGTTATTACAATATAATTGGCTGTGTTCCCTACGCTGTGCCTTACATCCCCGTGACTATTCTGGAACTACCAGTTTGTACTTCTTAATTCCTTCACCTCTTCCACTCAGCCCCTAACCCCCTCCCCTCTGGCATCTATCAGTCTGTTCTCTGTGTCTGAGTCTGTTTCTATATTGTTTGTCCATTTATTTTGTTCTTTAGCTTCCACCTTTCTTTCTTTTTCTCTTCTTTGTTTCCTCCTCTTCCCATTGTCCCTCCTCCTCTCTTCCTCTTCCTTCTCGTCTACTTCTTCTGGGAACCTGGAGTGGGAATGTGTTCGCAGAGGGACACCTGACAGAAACTGTCACCTTTGATAGAAAGATGCGACTGATCCATGGAAACTAAACTGAGAAAGAGTGGGGAATACATAGCTTGACCATATTCTGCTCTTATCTTTGGCCAATAGGGTAAAGAGCTTACGGGTGCAGTCCTCAGAAGTCAGCTCCCTAGAGCAGGAACAGGATGGGGAAAAGCAGATAGCAGATCTAAAAGGGCAAACCTAGTTGCCAAGGCAGCATTGTTACCAAGGAGATAGCTCTTGGCTGTGGTCAGGGTCAAAGGCTCTACTGTGACTTGCGGATGAAGTGTTTCTTCCTCATCGGTGCTTTGTAGAATGTTCTGGCCAGCTTGCCTATAACTTGTATCCTATTAAGCTCAATCATTAATATGCATGTCTGTCTTTGTTGCTATCTTATGAACTTCCTGAGAGCAAGGACCATATCTTATTCACCTTTATACCTACAATAGCTATGTGTTTGGCCCGTAGTAGGTGATTAACAAATGCATGGGGAGTTGTAAGTATAGGGAGTCACTGGTAAACTATTATCGAAGTTCTATAAATCAGTTTGGTAGTGGAGGCATAAATAAGTGCACAATATCCTTATTGTTCTCTACGATGTTAAGATTCACTTGCCATTGCTACAAGTCTTACACTATGGCAATTCATGTTCCATTTTCATTTTCTACTTAAAGGTCACCAGTTTCAGGTTATCCTACGCATTCCATTCAATAAGCACTATAATCTGTCAACACAGAAGAAGGAACAGCAAATGCAGGGTACATGACACAGTTCAAAGCTACTAGTAATGATACTGCAGTTAGCCATTTATTGAGGTCCATGGCCTTAGGATGAGAGGACTGGATGCTCTTCCTTCCAGCATTGTCACTTATGGTCCTGGCTGCCAACTGGGAGTGGAATGTGTTTAGTCTATGGAAAACTGTTTTTATCTATTTTACTTTTTGATATCTCAACCACTAAGTAAGGATTAATTGGTCAGTTTGATTTATGATAATTGTTTTGATTCATATGGAATCACACAGTAAAGAGTCTCAGAGACTGACAGTCCAGGGGAAAATTTAAATGTCATAATTTTGTTAATTGTTTTAGCATGTGTTTCTTCCACATGTCTGAAAGCAACTGTAATTGAGGGTTGTGGTTTCTGGGGTGCAGCCAAAAATACAATGTGACTAACAACTGAGGAAAATATCATGGGATAGCATGTGGTGGAAGATCTTTTATCTTTTTATCCCCCCTGCCAAAATGAACATTTTCCAGTATTAAAGTATGTTACTGGAGTATGAAAAGAAGAATGATAGCAACCAAACCCTTGGATTGGTGTTTTTTATCAGATAAGAAATAACATGTAAAATGCACTTTTAAATTCTGTGGCTATTCCATTGCATCCTGAAGTTTTCTATTTCAAAAATTGGATTTGCAAAGAAGAAAACAGCCCTTTCAATTCTTCAAACATTTCAATGATGATAAGGGTCTTTCTCAAGCAAACAAATCTCAGGAAATTCTAATACTGGTATGAAACCATAATCTCCCCTCACCTTGTTGCTGCAAAGCATAATAACTCTATTGAGAACTCCTGAACCAGTAGGTGATCTGACCCCAAGGTTTCATATACAATTTCTTATTTTTATGACAGAATTTCACGATTTCAAGGCAAGGTTGAAAAACAGTCTATTTCCCCCCCTTAAGCAAGTGATCAAGTTGCTAGGAACAAAACAAAAGGCTGAGCTCACAGCGCTTGGCCAGGAGCTCTCTTGCAAGCTTCCTGGTTTGGGATGGACTGCAAATGCTATTAGTGTATTTCCTGGTATTTCAGTGTTACGTGAATTGCACAGTAACTAGATCTTTGAACCGGGAGCATCTGGTAGCCAGAACCCCACAAAGACTTTCCCATGTTATGCAGAACTTCTGCTCTTTTTAAGGTTCTTCTCTCATTGTTTTAGACCATTCCTTCTGGTTTCTCTCCCACATGTCTGGGATTCACAAGTACTTTTGTCACATTTAAAAGTGACTATGCATAGATGAATAAACTGATCATTCGAGGGTCCAGCAGATGATAGGAAGCTGCTGATGCTGTATATTCTCCCCATTTTCCCCATATACCCACAACACCTCCCCATCCTTGACTAATTGCCCACAGCAGCTGTGAGCTGCAGGAGCAGGTAGAAAGCCTGTCCTGCCAGTGGCTGGGTGAAAGATCCCGAAGTGTCACTGGCAATAATGTCAGGCAAGAAAATAAAATAACAGAGAGGGAAAAATAAAAGCTAGACTGGGAGTTCTAGCTTCTTCAAGGAATCGCGAATGGCCTGAAATGTTATGTAAATACCTGCCTGCATGATCCCACGTAAATGTTTTGTTTAAAATTTACATCATATACTCAAAAAGCTTGAGTAACAAAAAATTTTTGAGAGTGACTATCCTCAAGAGAGTAGGATTAGTTAACTAAAATTTTAAAAATCAGGAGAAAAGGAGGAATGAAAGACCATGAGAAATAATAAAAGAAGGGTAAAATAAGAAGAAACTGGGGACAACAGAGAGAATAGCATTTTACCACTTTTATCAGTTACTTAAATTCGGCCTTGTGAAATGCCATGTGAGGATGCCATTTGGTGACCCGATACGTAGCTGTTTGAGGGATGAGAAATGAAGTCAGACGGAGGCTAAGCAACATGTGCAGGCAAGGTCACTCAGCTAGCGAGCGTCAACATCAGCGCTGGGATGCTTCCCTTAATCGCTCTTCTAAACCAACATGCTCTCTTTCTCTTTCTTGATATGTGTTATAAAATGTGTTTTTTGTAATATGGAGGCTAATGTCACACACCAAAATATTATTTCTGGGTGTTATAATTATAGGTAATTTAATATTTTATTCTTACCTACATCTTATATGTATTTGTAACAAACATACCTTAATGATAAAATACAAAAAATAAAAACTAAATTATTTTTCCATTTCTAAGAAATCAGTGATCAGATTACTAAATCCCTCAGGAACAAGCTTGTTCATTTATACTGAACAAAGCGTATCAAATAAAAGCTGTCAGCAAGAAACATGGATAATTTGATATTAATTTATAATAACCACTGTCATTATAGTGAAATGTGACTTTTTCATAGTAACTAGCCAGGTAGCTTGATGAAATCAGTGAATAAAACAGTCTTGACAAAGAGTAATTTTAATGTTAAGTCATAATTTTGTTCAACTAAATGATTTTATTCTTCTAACATATACATTGCCGCCTTCCCTGCCTATGTCTCCGCAGGCACAATGGAAAGGAGACCCGGGCCATTTACATGGTAACTTCTGCTTTGAAAAATTTCCAAGTAAAACTCATCTTGGTGGAGAAAAAAAATACTTAATTTTCATAAGTTTTCTTTCTAGTCACTTTGTGTAGAAGCTGAACAGTTTCCCTTTGACGCAGTAGTCTTGGTTAGGCTTCTTTATTTCCACAAAAGGATCTGAAACCGAATAATTTGTCCTTCCTCCAAATCCTAAAGTGTAGGATGCTCTCCGAACCAATACTCAGGATGTGGACTTCAAACTCTCCCTCCAGGCTCCATACTCTCCATAGAGAATGCAGTCTTGGATTGTATACAGTGTCTTCTCCCAAAGCCCTACAGAGAAAGTGACCATTTGGAGGAGACCCCCGGGCACTGATTTCCATCCATGCATGAGGCTGGATCCCTGTAAAGTGGTACCATACAGACGAGTATTTTGATCCACTCATAATTATTTTCCCCAAGCTCTAATGGCATGTTTGAATACCTTCATCAGATTCAAAAGATGCTATGAAACTCCCTGGCACCTGTTTTTTAAAGTGTCACCTACTACTTAGGCCAGAGCACACAATGCAAAATCTTACCTGAAAATTTTTTCAGAATTAACTCTAGGAGTACTTTTTTTCTTGGATGAGGGAACTTTTTTCTTTCTCTCTAATAAGAATATTTGTGCAGGGTGAAGATGAGGTTGGGTGTCTCTAAGAGGAGGCAAGATGGCTTTCTACTAAATTCTCATGGAGTTCTGAACATTCTAGAGTTGGCCAGACAGTGAGGCCAGTCACTCTGATCAGTCCTCTAAGGGTCTGATTCCTAATCTGGATTGTCAATGTTCTCCATCTGAGGTCTGCTTTTCCTGCATACGAAGCAGAACCAAGATAAATGGGCAATTGTAAGAGACATTTCTTTTAGAGTTTAGGACTTGGTGCACTATTCTAGTCACAAAAACACCCATCTCTTTTATTTTATTTATTTATTTGTTATTTACCCATCTATCCATCTACCTCTTGCTCACCTTCACCTTTTTCACTCATTTCCCCACCCCTCACCCCTCTGGCAACCATCAGTTTATTCTGTTTCTATGAGTCTGTTTTTGTTTTGTTTTGTTTGTTTTGTTTCTTTGAATTCCACAGGTATTTGCCTTTCTTGAACATTTTATTTAGCATAATACCTGCTAGGTCCATCAATGTTGTTACACATGGCCAGATTTTTTTCTTTTTTATGGCTAAATATCATTTCATATATATGTATATGTATATGTATATGTATATGTATATGTATATGTATATGTATATGTATATGTATGGATGTATATATATATCCCATCTTTTGGGGTATATACATATATTTATGTGTATATATATATGTATATATATGGATATATATATATATCCCATCTTTTTTACATTTATTTATTGATGAACACCTAAGTTGCTTCCATACTTTGGCTGTTTTAAATAATGCTTCAATGAACATAGGGATACATATATCTTTTCAAATTAATGTGTTTTTTTTCCCCTTTGGATAAAACCCAAAAGTCGAATTGCTAGGTCATATGGTAGTTCTACTTCCAATTTTTTGAGGAAACCATATACTGTTTTCCATAGCGGCTGCACCAGTTTACAGTGCCACCAATAGTGTACAAGAGTTCCCTTTTCTCCACATTCTCACCAACACTTATTTGTTGACTTTCTGATACTAACTATTCTCATACGTGTGAGGTAATAGTGGTTTTGATTTGCATTTCCCTGATGATTAGTGAAGTTGAGCATCTTTTCATGTCTGTTGGCCATCTGGATGTCTTCTCTGGAGAAATGTTTATTTACATTCTCTGCCCACTTTTTAATTGGATTCTTTGGTTGTTTGATATTGAATTATTTAAGTTCCTTATATATTTTAGATATTAACCCCTTATCAGATATATCATTTGCTGCTAATATCTTCTCCCATTTAGTAGGTTGTTTTTTTGTTTTGTTGATGGTTAACAGTTATTTCTTTTTAATTCAAGGCCATTCTTTTTTCTCTCTCCCCAGGACGGTGCTAGATAAAACTAGCTTTCTCTTAACTTGGAGTGGGGGGAACATCTTTCTAGTAATGTGATGGTTCTCCTGGGTGAATACAATATAATTTCCTAGAATTCCTCTTGATATACCAAATAACATCATAAATTTGCTTCATTATATTAAATTTTAGTTCACCTTCGTTGGAGTTTTGGATAAAAAATCCCAAATACACACACATGCACTTTACATACATATATAAGTATATACACATATGTATGTATATACATGCTATCTATATACACACACACATACTTATTGTAGTGTATACAAATATATAGCAATGTTACTATATCTCTCACAGCTGACAGGTCACACTGATTGTTATAGATTTTACTAATTTAACACTCTGAGGGCAAACTACTTTCAAAATTGAGCATTGGGAAATACATATCATTTTCTTCATAAATACCAAAAAGATTAAGTAACTCATTTCATCCCTCATTGCTCTCACTGCCAGGAAAAAACAAAACAAAGCAAAACCTACAAAGAATTTAGGGTAGACCATGGAACTAGGTAAGCCCTTAGAGTCTCCATATTTGTGATATTTGTCCCAGCTTAACCTTAAATATTTATTCTTAGTTATACAGGGTGGGGCAAAAGTAGGTTTATAGTTGTGAGTATGCAAAACACAGTTTATTCTTGTATTATTATTTATTATATTATTTTCCATACAAACAACTATAAATCTACTTTTGCTCCACCCTATATTTCTAGAACTACAATCTCACTTGATCTTTTTTATTGCTTTTATTTTTGAAAGTCCTTTCAAATGCTCTGTGAACAGAGGTGAGACAAAGAAGCTAACAGACAAGCCAGCAAAGAAATCAGTCATTTTTCTGGCCCTTCTCTTTAGTATGTGGGAGTTTTCTATGGTCTGTTGAGTAAAACCAGAAATCCCCACTGACACAAGTTTTCCATTGGTGAAATGAGAGATCCACAATTTTTATAGTTTACATTTGAAGGCAATTATTGGAAGTCAAATTTTGCTCTCTAGAATGGTCAGTAATTGGATTAGTCTGGTGACTCAATATTTTCTTTAACTGAGATTTATCTTTAATTTTAGGTGTAAATTATTTTTAATGTACATATACACATATATAAGATATATATATATAATGTACATATGTATGTGATTGTACATAATAGAAGTATGTCTTATACTAAGTTCCTTATAGATTTTTGCAGCTGCTTCAGGTAGTCAAATATCATTAGTGAGAGCTGGGAGGGAACTACTTCTCTGAAATTTTACGGTCTGGTTTCAAGTCTAGATAATCAGAGGTTTAAAATATTAAGCACAGATACACAGGATATGCTATGTTCTATACAAGTAAGCAAATAAGACAGCTTACTGTGTGTGTCTACATAGATATAAATTCCTACACTTCTTGTTTTGTTGCCAATTAGACATGAAAGAAGATGGCTTTCTTATGACCCATGTGTATCAATGTCAAATTCTTCTCATTTCTTCCATTTCCTTCCCTTTTCTTAAGTTTATGGAACTTCTTGAAGAAGTCATTTGGAATAGATAATTCATCACATCCTTTCTCAAATATGAATCTGGGAAACATAGAAGAGTCTCATGACCTAATACTGTTTACAAAAACACCACCACACATTTTGAACTCCCCCCACCCCCACCCCATCACAGGAAACTGAGCAGGGAATCAATCTTGTCCTAAAGGTGAAAAACAAAGACTGTTTTGGGGGGAATTTTTATGTATCACTTCCCACAAAGTCTCCCGCCCCACCCTCCAAAACTGTAATCAAGACACAAAGATGCACAATGGGTGTAGTGGATGAGTATGTTTTTGTTATTAATTATGCATTTCAATACAGTTTAATTTTGGAAATAGTTTTATGGATGCTATAAATAAATTACAGCTGAAATAAATTACATGGAGGATGCAAAAAACTTTGAGAATAAATATAGTTGTGATGAGCTATATGAAAAAGGAATGAGTCCAATTAAAACATGAAGGCAGAAAGTTTCATCTTGATTCTCTATTCTAAAGCCGTTTAGACCACTAAGGACTAATGAGCACTCACTCAGCATTCAGGGATGATACTGGACCCACTTTCCTAAAGAATCCATTCCATAATTTGACAACCTGGGTTAATGGAACAATGATATCAGTGAAGAACATTACTTTTATTTCTTTTTCCAAAGTTAGGACTAGTGATTATAACTAGGGGATGTTTCAGGGTTGATGACTATCCTTACAATTTGGGGCTCATTCATATCCTTCATATTTTCCCTACAGACAAAGTTCATACTTTTATATTTGACAAACAAGGGAAGATTTTGTTAGGTAAAGAGTGTCAAAATGGTGAGGATGTTGGTAGGAAAAGGTTATGTATGAACAACATGGCCAGAGTTGACCATCTCTAAAATAAAATAGACATATTCATCCCAGCTCTGCTCCTTAAAAGCTGTGTGATTTTTGACAAGACTTTTTTCTAATGATATTTACCCCTTAACTAAGCTTTAGACCTTTTAAACAGCAGAGGAACTATGTCTTTCTTCTGAGTCATTGAGCAGCTACCCCAGACTGATTCAGAGTGCCGGACATGCTCAAAGTTTACTTGATCTACTGCAGAAAAGCTTCCTTGGTATGTAGCTCCTTTACTGAAACTACTCAGGAAAATATCAAAGAATCAAGAAATCATCACCACACTGTCATCATCCATGCCTTAAGGAGCCTACTAACATTTGCTAATGATTTGTCTTTCCAGGCTTAACACAAGCCACTCTGGCACAGAAAAAATAGAAAACAAGTGGATAACTGAGAGGGTGTGGACAAATACACTTGCACACAATCCTTAAATCCTTCCTAACTTTCTGAGACAGAGCCACTTATGTATTATTTTTCATACCCATAATGACATACCTAATAATTAATATTAATGAAAAATGTAAGTCGAAGCTTTCTGGGCAAATGCCTGAAGAGAGATCTGTGGAGCTTCCCCAAACTGATAGTTTGTAGTCATCTCCGCTTATGAAAAGCAAGAGTTCACTGAGGACTCAAACTAAACCCCATTAAGCTTGACCCAGGGATTGAGCTGTGACAAAAGGTACAATATTTTCTTTTAAGAGTTAAATTTTAAAAATATATTTTTTCTCTCAATTGATAAAATTGAGCATTTCATATGTTCAAAGTATTGTGCTAGATCATCTACAGAGTTTCGTAAAACTCAATCCCTTTTTGTAGTTCCAACTAACTTTAATTCCAGGTAAAATGAGATCAGCATTAGTCATTGGTTAGTAGTTCAAAGGGGAAGATGAGCTCAAAGATTACTCTTATGAGCATGATGAACCTTGAGGAAGTAAGTGGCATTTGAACCTGGCCTTGAAAGATGGTAAGAAATGAAGAGGGAGTGAAAGAGTAACACTATCTCAGATGGAGGAAACAGTGTAAACAAAAGCATGGGGGCAAGGAAATTTGGGTAATGATTAAGAAATAATGAGATTAGTTTTCTTGAATATGAGGGTTATGAGACTGAAAGAGAAAGCTAAAAAGGTAGATTGTTTCTAGAGCATAGGGAACCTTGAATGTTAGGCCAGTCAGTTTGTTTTCTTAATTTAATAGAGAACCATCTTTAATCATTGTAACTTAGGGGAGGTATATGACAGTGTTCTTCATTATTTTCTTCATTATTGTCCCTCTAAGGAGCCTTTTAAAACATCTCTGCCTGATTATTCCACAGGTTTCCCTTACAGTAATGTTTGCTGAGAGGTGATCTATTGCATCTTGCTTCCATCATTGGCTGGGATATTCTCTTTTTTTAAATCTTCTTTAATTTCCTTTTGTGTGTTTGAGCCTTAAGTAGCTGTTGAGATAAAGCAATCCAACATCATTAGGTACTTGGTGAGTATTTGTCACAGGAGTAAAATCTCAGGAAGGCGGTTCCCTAGTTTTCCACCCACTGAAGAGCTGTATAATGTTTGAGTCAGATTATTTTTAAAGAAGTTACCATTATCACACACACACACACACACACACACACACACAATATCATAACAAACAGGCTGCAATGATATAAATCATTCTTACTGAAGAGAATAAACATTTATTGCCAACTGTGAAAGGGCAGATTTGATGACTGATGGAAAAATCACACTGCATTGTTAGTTCACATAAATAATAATTCATCAAAGAAACGTGTGTTGATGAGTGCAGTCTGGTTTGAATTTAAAACACAGTGCATTCTTGGGAAACAGCTGAAGTACCTGAGCCTCATTAAAAAAAATCTCCAGCACATTATTTAGGCCTATAAACAATCCTTCCTAGGTCATGTAATGAATCTTATCAAAAACAGCAAGAATATTTATGCTCAGGGATGAATAGAACCTGCTTATATTTACCTTGAGAAAAGCACATCTGGGTACCCATGAAAGACTGATGAGTATGTAAGAAATATGGTCTGAATTCACTTTTGCAATAGATGCTCAACAAAGTGGCTTGAGATCAGATGAGTGTTTACCAGACACTGAGAAAAATAGCAAGGTTTGGCTGGCCGAGTTTCTCTGATAATCATTGTTCAGTGAGGAAGGATAGAATGTGATGTTTTCTCTGGTAAGCATTCCACCCGTGGGCCACCCCAATCCAAAGACCCACTGTGCTGTTGATGAACTGACGGGATTTGACAAGCTGGTGTGTGAATCTGGCGGCCAGGTGTCTTGGTGTGGGTGAGACAGGAGCTTACAGATTTGACATGTGGGAATATTACTCCCAGATGCTCCCCAAAGGGAAAGAACAACTTTCTTTCAGTGACCTGTCCTTTCAAGATGAGTCCTTCGGCATATGTCCTGCAATTCGTTAGCTCTGTGAAAGGAAGCAGTGCATCGTGGGTGCCTTTTTTCCAGAAAAAAAAATAAGCATTTCTAATGAGTTCTGCCCTATTTTTTAGTAAAAACCATTGGTCTGTGTCTGGAGGTCATCCAAGGCAAATCAAAGGAAGAAATCTTCAGATGTTGAGGAGATAAGAAAGAAAGAGCATACTGAGATGTATGGTGTTGATTTTAAACTGAAGAGAAACCTAAATGGGCTAAGCCATGTCACAGATAGTTATGGCCCTTGCTGCAGAAGTCTTTATGGGAAAAGACAACCCAAAGTTGGTGTCCATTATGCCAATGCTCTAATGTTCATAGTCTCATAGCCTGTCAGGACTCAAATACTATTATGTCAATTGGAAACAAATATCTGCCTGACAGTATTTTTACATTTGTATTTAAAAAACTTTGATACTCAATGAGTTGCATGAAGAACACTTTCTCAGTTTGTCAGTTAAATAGATTTCTCTACATTCTTCACTTCTTCCAAACTCAAGAATGCATTTGTCTTCATAATTGATTTCATGTTTCCATATTACACATCATGAAAATGAAACACACAACATGCAGAACTTTAATGACAATATCTGAATTCTTGGTGGCAATGGAACAATTTAGGAAAGCATAGACATTGGACACAGTTTATACTACCCAGGTTTAGAAGAATGAGCTTAAGTTGTGATTTTATGGTCCTAATATTTTCTGTCCTATGCCCAGTGTCTAATATGTGAGTTTTATTTGTCTCTTCTTATAAGTGTATTTTGTTCCTTCATTTTATGAAGTAAAATGATCATTACTTAGGGGCCAAAAATTAAACAGATTATATATTTCTATTTCCCATTGTTGTTTTTTCAGTGTTCCATTATCTCTTAACTACTCTAAAGCAGAGTAAAGAAAAAGAAAAATATTTTCTCTTGCAGGTTCTGGTTAAGATAATATTTCAAATACTTCAAATTCATAATTTCAGGTTACCCAAGTCTGTCTTTTTACTAGAATTTTTTTTAAAAAAGGAATGTATCTAACTCCTGGGATTTAGAAACCTGTAATCAATTGAACACAGTAGTATTACTTTTGCAAGTTTCTGTATATAAATTTTTGTTGGTTTTAAAAAAATAAAAAGGCATTTACACTTTTGAGAATAAAGTATGAAGGAGTAATTGCCCATAGCCCTTCTGTTTTATGTTAATTTTATATTGTAGTATATATAAATTCCCCTTGTTTAATTTTGTTTTAAAGGTTAGATCAGTTATCAGTTTAGTGTCTTTCAGCTCTAAACCCACCCTTCCCTGACCTCCTCTGTAAAAGTGGAACTGGACCCTGTAAACATTTTTCCTTTGCCCCTGAAATGATGCTAACGTTTGCCAATAGAGGGCACTGAAGGCACCCTGCCAGGTGATAGAGGCAGGCGGATACCTGCCTCCTGGCCTTCACCTGTTAATTCAGTGTGGGAGTCCAGCTTTTCTAGCTACATTTTCAGAACATGCTTCCCTAAACCACTGGCTGCTTCTGAGCACCTCTCCCGAGCTGCATCCGCAGTGGCTTTGGCTGAACCCTTAGTCCACACCCTCTTTGCAGGGGCCCATTTTTATCCATTTTCCTTCATCTGAGAGGTAGTAGTTGGCTTTTGCACCTGTAAATTCTAGGCTATTTAGAGTTCCCTTTTAGTCCTTTTAGTAGCTAACTTTCTTTTGTGAATTATTTTTTTATATTAATTCATACAAACAAGTAACTTTTATTATTAGAGTGTGATAGATACAGTTATAGAAGAATATACAAAATACCAGGATGGGTGAGGTTGGGAGATCGGGGTCAAATAGACTTCTCAGAGAAATTGTCACTGAGGTGAGTTTTCAAGGATTAAAAGAGGGGTGGTCCCCATAGATTAGGGAGGAAAGGGCAGTGCAGACAGAGGAAGAATGGTTTGAAATGTCAAGAAATACATGAAATAAAACATGGTAAACTTAAGGAGTGTCAGGCAGTTCGGCACTGTTCTTACCTAAGGTGAGTGTGTGCGTGTGCGTGTGTGTGTGTGTGTGTGTGTGTGTGTGTGTGTGTGTGATGTGAGTAGGGGAGGAGGTGGCATTGAGAACAGTGTAAACTGAGGCTAGAGGAGTAGGTAGTGCCAAACCAGAAAGGATTTTGTATGTCATGCTAAAAGTTAAGATTTTATTTCATGGGAAACTACAAACTCAAAGGATATGCGGACTTGAAAGAGAAAGCTAATTAACCATTCATTTTCTGCACCAAGCATATTTAATGCTTCACTATGTAGAAGGTGTTATTGAAGGCTTCAAGTCAGCTCAAATCCTTAGCCTCACCACTGGAATTACGAAGGGGAGACTGTCATATGTGACGTATTTAACTGTCAGGCGTAACAGGAAGCACTGAACCGACAGTGAGGAGCAATGTGCACTGGAGTCTGAAGGCAGGAGAGGCTGGAGTAGCTCAGAAGACGTGGAACTCTGGTCGGGCCCTGGAGCACGGGCGGACTGGATTTTAGGGAAAGAGCAGAGTGAGCAGCATTTTAGGAAAGGGGAAGCATGACCGTGGGATGCTTTTGTCGACGGGAGGGAACCTAATCTGAAGGGGGGTGACGAGAGAAGGTGGAAAATGTGGGACAGAGCTTGGGGAATGACAGACCGGTGGCACCATGCCTCTACTTACTCCTCCCGCGGCTAGACCACCTGGCTTGCTCCTGCTTCTCAGGGGCAGCTCCAGATTCTGTCTCCGTGCTGTGCTCAGTGAGGCATTTCCAAATGAGAGTTAATTTTTTTGAATACCATTGAAAGTTTTTGGCTGGTGGATTGTTGATTATAAAGATTTTTCTGGTTATGTTGTTATTGATGAGTGGAAGAGAGGATCCCAAAGATGGAAACTAGAGGCTGTTGAAGTTTCCTTTTGTATGTAAATTACATTTCAGGTGTTAAGAGGCTACATGTTTCAGCTGTTGTTTGGAAGATATAAGGAGGGTTTGTATTACATTTACATTGATGCTATCTCCAAAAGAAGCAAAGCCATAACACGCCAAATGTCATAAATCAGAATGTCATGCTGAAAACTCAGTTTCACATTTCCATTTCTCCCTTAGGATATGGTTGACCTCAGAATAGGAATTCAGAAATCTCCCTGCCTGCTTCTTTGCCATTAAGAAAACAGACACTGGTTCCCCAGGCCCCTGATTAAGAAAGAAGCTGGAAGAATATGCAGAAGAGTTTCCAGGACTGTGAGTGCCCTTGCCAAAACCCAGTGGAAGAGTCTCTAGAGAAACAGAGGTTGTAGCAGTATAAAAGTTTGATTATTTTAAAACGTTTTTACTACCTTCCCAGTAAATATTGCCTCAATTCTTCATTCTTACTATCAAATTGTCATTTATCACCCAATAATTCTCTTATTAAAGGCTAGAGGGTTATTATTTTCAGGGATGGGTGCATTTAATTGCCTTGCTCTCTCTCACAACTTTGCAAAGTATTTCAGGGGACAAAGTTCTTCTCTTATTTTCCCCTGAATATATTCCCCTTTTACTGCATAACATAAACCTCGACTACTGAAAATCAGATATATGAGGGAAAAAAATGCCTCATGGCAAAGTGGTCACTCAGTGGAATCAACTTACACTTAGTTCTAGGCTTGGTTCTGTGAGGGACTCATTAATTCTCTAACCCTCAGGAAGTTATTTAAACTCTTTGTCCTGTCTTTTAAGTTAGTAAATGCGGATAATAACATTTTTCTCTGACTCCTTATAGGATGGTTGTCAAGAAATGATATAATAGATGTTGAAAGTAGTTTTGAAAAATATAGTATTACAGAAACATAAGTAATTCTTCTGTTATCCTAATTATAGTTACCCTCATGATCAAGAAAGTTAGATGGTGGTGCTGGGAAATATTTGCCCAGTGAAATGAGGTTGGGCATTACAGTACATGCAGAGGGCTGTACCTTTTAGTTCTCTTTGTGCATGTACAGTGACATATCAGCCAGCAGGCCAATGATCTCCTGCATGGCTATATTTTCATATTTAATCAATTTATTCATTCAACAAATATTTTTTGAATGCCTACTATACACCACAGATTGTTTTAGTATTGGAGATATTGCATAAAGAAAAGAGACAATGTCCTGACTGGGTAGCTTAGTTGATTAGAGCATTGTCCCGATATGCCAAGGTTGTGGGTTTGATTCCCAGTCAGGGCATGTAACAGAAACAATCAATGAATGCATAAATAAGTGGAACAACAAATCGATGTCTGTCTGTCTGTCTCTCTCAAAATAATAAATAATTTTTTTAAAAAGGGAAAGAGACAATGTGCCTGCCCTCATGTAGCTTATATTCCAACTAGAGGAGATACAAAATAAAGCACTAAATAAACAATATGTTAGATGGTGTTAAGTGCTACGGAGAAAAATAAAATGGGAAAGGGAAATGTTAGACAGGGTTGGCAAACTAAGGCCAACTAACCAAATCTTGCCACTGCCTGGTTTTATAAATCAACTTTTTTTTGGAACACAGCCACGACCATTCATTTACATTTGTCTACTGCTGCTTTGAGTTAAGTAGTTGAGATGGAGACCATCTGGCCCACAAAGCATAAAATATTTACTCTCTGGCCTTTTACAAAAAAAGTTTGAGGCTCCTGACTGAAGGCTATTGTAGGCCATTTTAAGGACTTTGACTTTTACCCTGAGGGAAATAGGATCCCAGTGGAAATGTTATTGGTGGGGAGCAATTTGTGTCCCCGCCTGTTGCTGGGGGAAGTGGGGTTCTTGTGATGTCATGAGAAAAGGAATTTTCTGAGACTTGCACAGGAGAATGAGTGGCATTTATTTGTGTGAAATTAGACCCCTGAGTTTCCAAGGTCTCATTTCCCTTCATCCTACCAAGGAAGAAGTCCAGCTGTGTCTTCAATAGGGCTAGAATTAAAGCCATTGCCCAAACTTTCCATTCCATATTTGCACAGTCTAATCCAGCATCAGTCTAGCCTAGTTTGTATTTCCAGCTGCAGTTCATCAGTCCATTGCATGTGAGATCTCCAAGTCCTTGGGCCATGTGGCTTCTAGGAACAGGGCGAATGCAAGGAAACAGAAGCAAAGCCAGAGGAACAAGAGAGCCAAGAGCCAAGAGAGCAAGAATTCCTTTGTCTGGGATTATATATTCCCAAATTTTTGTGGGATTGCATTGGCTCCACTCCTCTAGCCAGTGATCTTTGTTCCAGGTTAGACTGACAGGCACCTTCCCTATGTCACTCTGACTTTACTGTGTATGCATCCATCTCCCCTTTTTTGAAACCCTTCCCCCAGTAATCTGCAGGGAATGGACCAGTGTTTCCTGCAGAGTATGAAATTGCAGCTTCCTCTTGAAGCTGCCCAGATGGCCATGCTTTAATGTCTGGCCTCTCTTTTGTTCCATTCCTATTATTAATAACTAGCTACTTACATGGTAACAGAAAGTTTGTGGAGTTACATGATGTGGGTTAGGTTGTAAAAAGATTATCTAGGTGACTCTAATGAGAATTGGGGGGGAGTGGAAAGAGGGAGACTAGTTCCTTAGTGATTGCAGTGATACAGAGGAGAGGAGATCACTCTAGGGTAAAAGGACAGGAATGAGGTAATAAGATAAAATTGGTTTATGGATATATTTTTAAGGTAACACAGTGAACGATTTTGGCCCAAACAAGTGGAAGGATGGAATTGTCATCAATTAAAATACACAGGCCACCAGAGGAGCAGATTTGGGGATGGAATGTGGAGTTTGGTTTCTACATTGTAAGTTTGCAACATCGTATAGCCATGAAAGTAGAGTTGCCAATAAGGCAGGTGACTATATGAGCCTGAAATTCAGGGGAGAGATCTGGGCTGGGGATAAAAATCTCATAGTTATCAATGTATAGTTGATATTATACATTGTACATATGTATCAAATATATAGTTGATATAGTTTAATGCCATGAGACAAAACAAAATCATGAAGACATGCCTTGGCCCACGTGGCTCAGTTGGCTGGAGCATTGTCCTGTACACTGAAAAGTTGTAGGTTCGATTCCCAGTCAGTGCACATACGCAGGTTGCAGGTTCGATCCCTGGTTGGGGTGCATATACAAGGCAACTGGTCAATGTTTCTCTCTCACATCAATGTTTTTCTCTCTCCATCTCCCTTCCTCCCTCTGAAATGAATAAGAACATATCCTTAGGTGAGGATTTAAAAACTCCCCGCAAAGACATCACTTCCTCAGCTTTATTGTTCCATTTCAGTATATCTGTCAGTGTACAAATGACCTCTGTGTTGCTGGACAGATGGAGAGAGCTTTATGCTGTGGCATATAATATGATCATTGCATATTTCTTGATAACCATACAAGTCATCGTCCTGATCCTACTTTTTGCTTGGATAAAGGGGGAAAGGGAAAATTTGGGAATTTAAAAGTGACACACGTGGCTTAGTTTTGAAAAACAAAAATATAAGATGTGTGTCTTCTTCCAGAGGTAAGGTAATTTGTCCCAGGAACCTTTTTGCTGAGAAGTTACATTTAGTTAAACCTACTGCGATCCAGGGATTTTACAAACAATAGTTCATTCCACAGCTCTGCTTTTGAATTTGCAAAATTGGGCTGGAGTTGCTCCAATATTTCTATCATTTTATTCTTTAGATGGATATTCAATGAAGAGTTTCTGGCTCTTATTATTTCAGCATCTTTTATATCAGAGAGAAACTGAAAATAAAATCCCAAATTAGTGCAAACACATTCCTGACTTTTGAAAGAGTTCACTTTCAGGTCACTTCTAAATTAACATTCTATTTAATCAGAACAGGTTGGTCCTTCCTACTAATTACTGTTCTCTTTCTAAGGCTAAATGCAATTTTGTAAAGCATCAACTTGAAGAATGTCAGTCATTCAAATTCCTTGGCATTGTAATGATTATTTTTATTTAAAACAGGCATATTTGTAACCAGGGACTATGCAAGATCGGGAGACAGAGTGTAAATTGTTCAGCTCTCAAGATTAAAGTGCATAGATATTACACATAGCCAAGAACAGAAAGAGAGGCAATCCACTGACTGAGTCATCCATTTGGAATTGCTTCCTGTTACCTAAAGCCAGGTTTCTCAGCTGCAGCATTATTGAAACTTTGGGCCAGATAATTCTTTGCTTTGAGGAACTGTGGACTATAGGATGTCTAGCAGCATCCCTTTCCTTTTCCCCCTAGCTGCCAATAGAGAGGCCCCCTTCCCTACTTGTGACAACCGAAAATGTCTCCAGAGTTTGCCAAATGCTTTGGGGCCATTGACCTAGAGGGTACATTCTCCTTTTTAAACTGCAGCATTGGAAATTCTCTGTGGTTTACTGCAAAATGTTTTTAAACTTTCTCTCTATAAATCTGACTTCAGATGCCTGTTCTACTTATTATTCCACCATAAGTTTTGCTCATTTGGAGTTGGTGCCTTTTAAATACCCATCCATTCTCCCCTTAAGGAATTCTATTTCTTTCTTCTAGCCAAATGCTTTCAATGCTTATAAACCTAATGAAATCCTTCATGTTTTATGAAATTAAAGCATCAAGTCACAGAATGGGATGGAACTAGTCTAGTTCTTACTTAGCAGTTGAAGACAAAGAGATCAGAGGGGTCATTGTTTACCAATGTCACAGGGGCCACTGAGGCAGGTGGTAGAACCCAGAGCCCTGCCTCTAAATCCACTGTGCTTTCCATCCCACTTGCTTCCCAGATGCCTCTGGTCTCATTTTACTTTCACCGTCTCCAAAACTCTTAGAGATTTTGTTCTTATGATTCATTTTAATAATCAGTGTCCTTCCACACAGTACCATAAACGTGTTGGCATTTAATATGTGTATGAGGTACAAAGACAGTGCAGAAGGAACTAATCCATTGACTTCATAGGTTTATCACAATTTAGCAATAGGAATTATATTTTTGGAGGTGAATTTTTTAACTCAATATATTATTAAAGAAAAGCTTCTTACACCAGCACTGTCCAAAGGAAATATAAGACACATATATAAATTTAATAATATATAGTAGCTATATTAAAAAAGTAAAAAGAAACAGGTGAATTTAATTTTAGCAAATATTTTATTTAGACCATTATATCTAAAATATTATCATTTCAACAAGTAATCACCATAAAAATTGCTAATGAAGTATTTCACATTCTTTTCTGTTTCTCAAGTCTTTTAAACCTGGTGTAACATACACTCATCTCAGTTCACAGTGGACATATATCAGTGCTCAACATGCCCTATCCTATAGCATCTATTATACTTACACATATCTCCTCACCTCATAGATACTATTGTGTATAAACTAGTTGATCATCAAACTAAGTTCAGTTTTATCCCCATATACCTGCTCCTTGAAGCTCCCTACCTGGATTGATGCCAGCAGCCCTGGCTCAGTCCCCATCTCAGGATTTTTTTTCACATGCCCACATCTGACAGGTCTCCAACCAGTGTCAGTGTTGATACAAAAGGTTCCAAATCTCTCCTTCCTATAATCCCCTGGTTACTACCTCGTTTATGTTCCAGATGACTTCCTACTCTATTTCCCTGTCTGCAACCTTGCCTCCCACTCTGTCCACCCCATCTTTCCACTACTGTCCATTTAGTATGTAGACACATCTAATTGTGTCATTCCCCAAATCAACCTTAATGACCCCTGTGCAAGCCTTGCCAGAAAGGAACTACTCAGCTGTCCAACACCTGGTTTTAGCTAATGTTGTGAACCACATTTTAAAAAATTAAATCTTTTGAACAAAGTTACTGATAAATTGAAATATTGACTCTTCAGGGCCTTACCTTTTCTAATTTCCCAGGCCCAAATTTTGGCATTAGCCAATGGACCATGAAATAACAAAAAGTTGACTAGACAAAAAGGGAGTGGGAAGTTATTGAGAAATGTCACATAGCATCATAAATCCCTAATTAGTTATTAAATTTCAGTAACTATTTCTTTATTCCAGTAACAATGGTGATATTTTTATTGTTTAATTAAAGTTAATGTTATTTAGAAATATTGGATTTGGGAACTGGCAGCATCTGGGAGTATATATCTAAGGAGAAATAGGATCAATTGGCTTACAACTTGCTTCAGGTAGTTTGGTGATGGGAGGTGTTGACCTCTGGTCGGTTACATCAACTGAAGTGAAAATAAAACACAAAGGTAAAATTGTCAACTGCAAAGAGTATTTTTATTCTTTAAACACATTCCTGTGGCTAAGGCTAAAATAGACCCATTTGAGGTTTTATTTAAACAGACAGTCTTAGTAATATTTGAGCAGCTGGAACAGTAGAAGTCGATGCATGTCATAGCTTTATGTTATTTATTTATTATTTTTTCTTTTCTTTTTACCTTTTGACCCCTTCATATTATTTGTAAGAACTAAATATAAAGTAAGGCTTTTTAAAAGGTAAAACAGAAAAGGGTTCTAATATTTAATTAATAGTGATTTTTATATATTCAGTACATAAATTTACATTATTTTTTCTTTATTTAGGAATTTTTTGTTGTTGTTAAATATCAATCTGTTGCTTTATGCTTGAAGTTAGTAAAAGTCAGGAATGGATTTAGAGAAGATATTCTTGAGTCCTGAATTCTCTTTTGACATGTTAGCATTTAAAAAAAAAAAAAAAGTTGGTTTTTTTTTTTTATACTCACGTACAACCCAGACACTACATTCTGCTTGACCCAAATTCAAGACCCAGCCAGTCCTTTCAAAAGATTCAGGGAAGGTTGTTTCTTATCTGCTCATTGATGTAAGGGATGCTTCATGTAAATAGTAATTGCTCCTATTATGGCACCAATTCTAGGTAATTCTAGTTACCTGCTCTTGGCTGGAGAACAAAGACACATAAAGACACAAAGACACAACCTGGGTGAGGTTACCTGGATCAAGGACTGCTCTGTATCAGGCTCAAAGGGGTATTATTTTTTGCCTCCGTGGTTAATTTATTTTTCCTCTAGGCATTGTAATGAACAAAAAGGATTAAGGAGAGAAGGAGGAGCATGGTACTAATAATATTGAATTAATATGCTGTGTTAGGTAGGCATATCTTTTTCACATGAATTATTTTGATTTGTAAACATTTTCATGAATTAGGTATTATTCCTAGCCCTTAACACTCAATTATAAAGATGAAGAAAATGAGGCTTGAGAAAGTTAAGTCATTTGTCTAAGGTCCCAGAACTAACACATTTTAGAGGTGGGATTCAGCTCATTTTCCCTTCTGTGGCATATGACCTCCCACTATGATACCAATGTGTCTCACATAATGGAAGAAACGATGTGTACTTTACTATGGGTTGACTTAAACAAACTTAGGTAGACATATACTGAAGACACAGTGTGTACTGGACCTGACTTACACCAGCTCACAAGAGCTGATTGTTACATTTAAGTGTTGGCTGTTACACATGGACATTAACAAAAATCAAATTCTATACATTTAAAATCCAATAAATTATATTAAAAACAAAGGTAATAAAAATCAAAATTTATCACATTTTAGTTATTTTTCTACAGTTTGCCATCATCTGTGTTTTTGAGCTTATTTTTGTGTGTCTATATGGTGGAAATGCTATATGATGTTATGCACAAGTCTTCTCAACTCCACATTCAATGACTTTACCTTGGTAGCATGAAAGTGGCCACAGTAGGAATGTTTATACCATGCAAATCAACAAACACTACAAATTAACACCCTGCCCCCCACCCCAGGAGAGCCATTTGCTAATATTTACTAACATACCAATGTGTTCAGCTCTTACAATGAACATGCACACTTCAATTCTTTTATGCTTTCTATTTGTATGAATTCATGAACATCCAACATATTTATTTAGCACTCACTGTGTGCCAGATATTGCAGTGTACACCTCCACCAGCATTACCTCATTTACATCTCTTAAAATAACTGTAGGTATCATTACTCCCATTTTGTAGATTAAAAACTGAGTTTTAAAGTAAAGTAACTTTCCTAAAGCCAACCAGCTGGTAAGTAGTGGAGCAAAAGCTTGATTGTGTGTTTTGTGAATCTACATTTCACAACACCACAGCTGTAGTGATTTATTGTGGGGATAGTCTGGGACAGGGTTATAATCAGGAAAGAACATTTTATTAAAGTCATGTTTCTTCTTTGTTTATTTTACTACCACTATATTCATTTGAATGAATAATCGGCACATTTGTTTGAATGTGACATGATAGTCTGCAAAATTGAATAAAAAAATGAGGTATAGCCCTGGCCAGTGTGGCTCAGTTGGTTAGAGCATCGTCCTTACACCAAAAGGTTCTGGGTTCAATCCCCAGTTGGGGCGTGTACTGGAGGCAACCGACAGATGTTTCTCTCTCTTTTTCTCTCTCTCTCTTAAATCAATTTAAAAAAAAGAAAAGAAAAATGAAGGCTAGACTAGAGGATGAGAGGAGCTGACAGCTAAAAGGACAAAACAAGTGGCAATCCACACTAGCTGTCTCACACAGGAAAATATTTGTAAGCTCTTGTGCTACAAATAATGTGGGCAGCACAGTCACACTCTTCTGAGCACACAGGGTTCCAAGTGATAACTTTACTAAGGACAAAAAGAACATATAGTACGTATTCTGGAGTTGATTATGCTATGAGATGCCCACTTAATACTTTGTAATATAGAGAGTCAAGACTTCTTTCAAAGAGGAAATTTTAAAGGGGCTTAATGGGAGAACCTTCATTTTCATTGTTTTCAACAAGCCATTTTATAGGTCAGTAGCACTTTCCCCAGAGTCTCAGTTGTTTAACACAACATCACGGAGGGAGCATGGTTTACTTCTGGCTCACATCATGATCTGATGCACGCCAGATGTTAGTGGCTCAGTGGCTCTCCAGCGATGTCTTGGGGCTCCAGTTGCTTCCATATGCAATGGACTTCATTTCAGAGCTCCTCACTTACAGCCAAGGAGTCAGTGGAGAATTCACACGAGGCTGGGTTTCCATTCACATTCTTATCAGCAAGCCCTCTCTCACATAGCCACAACCTAACTACAGGGGATACTGTGAAAGGCAGGGGAGAACATGAACAATTGGTGGCAGAGGTGGTCCCCTCCATGTTCCCTCTAGCCTACAAGAACTTTTTTTCGTTCCACCCACTCTTACTTTGCTCTCTAGTCAAAGTAGATTGCTGTCTGCTAAGCACACCAGAAGAAGTGAAGCATGACTCATTAAGAATATATCTGTCTTCTTTCCTAATGTCAAGATTTAGACAATACAGTTTGAAGTTGGGTTGACAAAGACTAGTCAGTGTAGCTGTTGAGCTGCTTCTCTTGCAGAGCTTTTTCTAACAAAAAGGCTGTCAAACTTCTCATTATATTTCTTCTTGGCATTTAAAGTCAGGAACTCTAGAACAATATTGGAGAAATCTAGCATGGCACTTTTATATTTTAGCCGATAAACCACTCAGTTGCTAAAATTTAACTTCTTTTTATATTTTATATAAATTTCTTGTTTCTTTAATTGACAATAAAAAATATTTTATTGACATATTTTACTTTTACTCATTTTAATGGGCTCTTGTACATTGTTTTTCAGAACTCCCAAGGTCCAGCATAAAATTTGCCCTTATAGACTAATGTGCTGTCTTCAACAGCTACTCTTCCAGAGTAGGTAAATAATCATTGAGTATTAATATGGGGCTATGTGACCCAATTCTAATCTCTACTTCAAATCTCACATCAAACACATTTAAAAGATAGAGAATGGTTTCCTGAAAACTAAGGAGGTTCTTGGAACATGGGACCCTTAAAGCTTAAGACTGAGAAGGTTCCTGGCAGACCACAATGACTTGGTCACTCTACAAGTGTTCCTCCTTGCAATCCAGATTTGGTTCTTTCTAACTGACTTTGTGTTTTTTATCTCAGACTCCACTTCCTGCCCTACATTTGGGAAGGAGACACCATGAGGTAGTATCCTAAGCATGTACAGGGAAAGAAAATGATGACATTTCATTCAAATGGATTCATGATAAATGTGTTTGGGACAATGGAGGTTTCAACCTAGGAGAGAAGATTCACCATAGTCTCAGTGGAGGAAGTACCTAGTTTTCACAATCAGGTCTTTATACTTAACTAGTTTCTCCCTTGATTTAAATTAAGATAATGTAAGGAATTTTCTCCACTATTTATTCCAATTTGGCTTTCAAGCTGGTTGTTTTTTTCCTACTGTAAAGAAGAAAAACAAATAACAGAGAGAGAAACTTTTGACCTGGCATTCTGTTCCTCTTTTCTTGTGATGGTAGCTGGCGAATTTCAATTTCCCTTTCCAGTGGCTTCAATATGTGAGATAAAATGGTAGAACTTCTGGTATGGCATTTAAAAATTATGACTTCAGTAGGTTTACTTGAGAAAAATGGGCTTTGATTTTAAAATGACCTCTTTGTCCCATTGTTTTAAGAAAAAAATTAATTGCCCTAAAATAGTCTGCTCCTTATATGGAATTAGGGTTTTGTTGTAGCTTTATCAGCCCTGTCTGGCACCACTCTATAGAAATTTACTGATATATTTTTCCCCTCTACATACACGTGGCCCAAAGGTATAAAGATAAAATAAAATGTCATATGAAATCATCAGAAAATCTAATTCACCTCCACACAGTGAACAGAGGAAAGGAAAGTTTGATTTTATAGAGTAGTTTGTGGTCCCTTAGGTACGGTTAAGTCAGATTGAAAATAAAGTCAACCTAGGAGAAAGGAGAATTGAGACAGATGAAAACAGAGAGACCAGGAAATAGTAGACAGCATTCGGGAGAAGAGCAAGAGATGTAGTTGTGATGTCAAAATCTGTGACCCTGGATCTAACTATGTCTAACCTACCCCTTGACCTTTTTAATAATGTGAACCCATAGTTCTCTTTTGTTCTTAAGCCAGTTTGCTTTCAAACATAAGATTTCTGACTGACAAGCTCTCTCAAGAAAGTTTGCATTTTAATTGTCACTCTGTTGAATGACACCATCTCAATTTTGTTCCCTTGCAATGCTGTCTTATTTATTCATTTACTCAAAGAACAAATAACTCACGCTGTTTGAGTGCTGAGAAGAGAGGGTGATAAAGGGTGGTAGGGATGAAGGGCATAGGCTGTGGGGTGGACTGACTGCCTAAATCTGCAGTTTTTCCACTTTACGAGGTCGAGACCAACCCATTCCTCAGCTACCTAACTGAGGCCCATGGACGTGGACATTGGTGTGGGGAGGGCCTGGGGGTGGGATGGATGTGGGGTGGAGGAGATCAGTGGGGTTAAAGAGGGGACATCTGTAATGGTCTCAAAATTAAGATAAAGAATCATTTTCAAAAAAGTATTCCATTATATATGTCACAATTTCTTTATTCATTCATCCATTGATATATACTTAGCTGTCCCATGTCTTGGCTACTATAAATTTTTTTTTTTTTAATATATCTTTAATGATTTCAGAGAGAGGAAAGGAGAGGGAGAGAGAGAGAGAGAAATATCAATGATGAGAGAGTCACTGATCAGCTGCCTCCTGCACGCCCCCAACTGGGGATCGAGCCCGCAACCCCGGGCATGTGCCCTGACCGGGAATCAAACCCTGATCGCCTGGATCCTAGGTTGATGCTCAACCGCTGAGCCATGTCCAGCAGCGCTTGGCTACTATAAATAGTGCTGCTATGCTATGAACATTGAGGTGAAGATATCCCTTAAGCTAGTGTTTTCATTTTTGGGGGGTATATTCCCAGAAGTAGAATTGCTGGATCACATGGTAGTTCTGTTTTTAATTTTTTGAGGAACTTGTGAGCAACTTTAGAGCAGGGAGTGTATTCTTCAATTTCATATCCCCAGAAATGACTTTCAAAATATATTGCAAATATCAGGCATACACGTAATGTTTGTTGAATGAAAGCAAAGATAATTAAATGTTCTGTTTGCCCAGTGAAATTTTTGAGCCTGGTGAATAATTAAGACACCTGCCATTTTTATGTCATTGGTTTTTTCATCTGTTTTGTTGAGGTATGTTTGCCTTTTAGTGTCATTTATCATTCTCATTGGTAAGAAAATCCCTGATTCTATATCCTTTTATTTTCACCTTTAGAAGCTAGCCCTTTTCTCTTTGATTTATGTCAAACAGCCACCTGTGTTATTATTTATTCAGTTTTTACTCTTTGATTACATTATGTATTTTGTTTTCTTTTTTGTTAGCAATGCAGAGTCATTCAGACTGTTTTCTGTAAGCATTTCCACCCACTTACAGGATCTCATATTGAATTTACTTCCTGACACCTGGGAATAGATATTTACCATCTATCTTTGAATGTGCATCTAAGACTGTTTCTTTACTAAACCTAGATGACAATTGAGTATAATTTTCCCCCATGAAACTTTCTAAAGATGAGGAAAAGAAACAGAGCCACCTCTCATTCTACATCTATTTAAAAATATGTCAAATGGGCATCATGTGTCTGATTCTAAGGTAGGTGCTGTAAGGGTTGCACAGATGAGAAACCCAAGGCCCTGCTCCTTGAGAACAATGATGGTAGAGAGAAACAAAGTAAATACAACTCAAGGCAAAGGGGGAAAAATTGAACTCAATGAAGTGAGAGTGGAGTACATTTGACTTGGGACTGGGGGATGATTCAATTTGGGCCATGAATCATGGGTGAGAATTTTAAAAGTGAGAATGTGATACCCCGTGGAGGTTAACAGTAAAGATAAAGGTATGAAAGTCTTTGTTCTTAATCCAATGCTTCATTTCTGGTAGAGTGAGTAGAGAGTAATGCTATTAGAATAAAATGCATAGAGGAGCACAGTGGGAAGGGAAGCCAGAAAAGGCAAAGAATTAGTTTTCTATTGCTTCTGTAATAAATAACCAAAAACTAAATATGGCTAAAAACAACACTAATTCATTAGATTACAGTTCTGTAGGTTGGAATTCTGATCTAGGTCTTACCGAGATAAAAATCACAGTCCCAGCTGGGCTGCACTTTTTTTCTAGGGGGTAACTCATTTCTTAGACTTTTCTAGCTCCAAGAGGCCCCTTTCCTCTACCTTCACATCTCTCTCACCACACTTCCACACTTGCATTCCCCCCTGACCGAAGCCAAGAAAGGTCTTTGCTTTTAAAGACCCATGTAGTTAGGTTGGGCCTACCTGGACAATCCAGAAAAGTCTCATTTCAAGGCCCTTAATCACATCTACCAAGTCCCTTTTGCCATGTAAGGTAAGGTTCACAGGTTCCAAGGATTAGGATGTGGACATCTTAGGGGGCATTATTCTGCTAAACAGGTGGCTTGAAAAAGATCATGAAAGGATCTTGCTAAATATGCTCTAGCAACACATTTCAGGCTTGGTAATATGAAGTATTTTCCGAATGTCAGCAGATGCAGTGAAAACAGAGCAGAGTGGAGAGACTGAAATAAACCAAAATATTGTAGGAAGCTGTGACCTCACAGACAATCAAACTGTATTCACACAATTTTCTCAGCCTTGAATTCCCCTGTGCAAACCACTGTTTGCAAACAAATTAATCAGTAAGATTTACAATTGTACATTAATATGATTCTTTGTTTTCCTTTCTTCTCTCTAATGACATTAGTAATACAAATGCAACCGTGAGTAGCTTTGAACTAGGAAAAGATACATTTTTGTTTTGATTTTGTTTTTTTAGATTATGTACTAAAACCTTAGTAGAAATATTGTAACATTACTACACATTTGATTTATCAAAGAACTTTTCACAAATACATAGAAAATTTTGTTGAATTTAACTTGACTCAATAAAGTCACTTTTAAGTCAATAATTTGTAAACACCTAACATATACAAATAATTTATGTCTTTTTTCTTTAATTCATGAATTAAGCAATTATCCATTAAAGATCCTACTATGTTCCAGGCACAGCTTACCCTTTGGAGAGAAAGCAGCAAACAAAACAGTCAGGAATCCCTGCCACAATGGCCCTTGTATTCTAATCGGGTTGTGGACATTCTTCAAGAAAGCTAAGTGGACTAAGCAGTATTTTAGGCAGGAACCTGAAGCCAGTGAGAGGAGGGACAAGCTTCCACGCAGCATCTGTCGCACCTGCATTAGCTGGAGCATGCAAGCGAAGGGGGTTTTTCACTTCTTTTAGGTAGTTGTCCCCAACTGCACCGGAAGACACAGGACCCTTGTCTGTCAACTTATTCTTGAAACCCTTGCTTGTCCGTCACCCTCCAGCCACCTGGCTTCTTTCCATTATGTTTTTGTTCCTTGTAATAAAGTGGATTTTCTTTCTTTGTGAATGAGCATCAGGATACCCAGAAAAGAAAGCCAGGTGCCGGTTAAACAAGCCCACAGATGAGGCGTCTCAGCCTGTCCTTTGAGTTTCCCAGGAGGGAAATGCTGCTGCTGAAATGAATAGCAGAGGCCAGACGGTGATTCTTAGGGAAGATAAACGGGCCTGTGAGTCCCTCCTGACGGCTCCCACTCCTCTCCTCGATGACCGATCGTGAGGCAAAAGGTCACGGGGATAATTCTGCACCTGCAGCCCGGGAAGGCCCGGCTCAGTCCTTGAAAAGAGCTCTGCCATAATAGATGCTAATTATTATTGAGTCAAATGCATCCTTTCATTGAGGGGCAGGTGGGAGGCTCTGTCACTGTCAGGGTGATTCAACCAAGAGCAAGCTTAGAATTCCTTGCACAGATGTACGCGTACCCAAGAAGCCCCAAGTGTTCACACGGGCTGTTCATAAAGAGGTGTCATGAGAAATTTCGGCAGCTCCGTAACGAGATGTTCAGGACTCAGGTGAACGACAAATGCTACCCAGTACGCAGGGCCAGAAATTTGAGAAAAGGAGCATGATTTATTAATCGGAGCTTGAACTCTACTGCGGGGCCCCTGAGCCTCTTGTGAGATTTCGCACCCTGCCATCTGTACTCTGAGACAGGTTAACAACAACTTTGGAGACCTTGGAAGCCTCAGGGGGTCTGCTTCTGTGGACATCCATCTGCTTTCTGTGACTTGAATGGCAGGACAGGCCCAGTGAGGAGAAGGAGGAGAGAGAAGAAAAGAAACGCACCGGCTGTAGGTGAAGCACAGCTAGGCTTAGCCGAGTGCCAGAGTGCACCTGGGCCTTTCCCTTCACATTAACCACCCCCGATTTTGGAGACGAGTTAAAGAGAATGTTCTATTATCTTACTTCAAAGCATCATGTTTACTTTATTCCTTCTTGGATGAAAACTTAATATTTTTTAAAGGTTGCTCTTACATATGGAAATAACACTGCAGGACTGTACCAGGAAATAGACTGTGCTCAGATTTACAATTTTGTTCCCAATTCTGATTGTTGTATTTGTAAAAACACAATTATCCCCTTTAAGCCAGTCATCGATCAGAGAAACAAGAGTCTCCATATTCACTGATTCATCAGAGAATAATTGTGTCCAGACTATGTTCTGGTCACATTTATTCTGGGTTCTGACACAAAGCTGAGAAAGGCTGTGTCCTTCTCATTACTATTTTTTCTTCATTTCTTTAAAGATGCTGCTCCACTATCTTTCAGCTTGTGTTGTTTCCAATGAGACGCTTACTGCCATTCCATCCTTGCTCCTTTTGTATGCAATGTGATTTTTTTTCTCTCTGGCTGCTTTGAAGGTTTTTCTCTTTATTAAGGTTTTAAGCAATTTAAATACGTTAGGCCTTGGTGTAATTTTCTTCAGTATTTCTGTGCTTGGTTTCTTTGAGGTTTTTGGATCTGTGGGTTAATTGTTTTAATCAAATTTGGAAAAATTTTGTCCGTTAATTCTACAAATATATTTCTGCACCCACCCAGGGACTACGATTACACATTATGCTCAGAGCTGGTCCACCGTTTCTTGGTGCTCTACTGATTTTTTTCAGTCTTCTTTCTCTCTTTACTTCTTCTTCTTCTTTTTTTAATAGTTTGTATTGCTATCTTTAAGTTCACATATTTGTTTTTCTACAATGTTTAATGTATTGTTAATCCTGTCCTTTAGACATTGTACTTTTATCTCTAGAATTCTATTTGTGTGTTTTATTATATCTTCCAGTCTCTTTTAACATGCTCATGTTTTCCTCCACCTTTTTGAATATAGCTATAATAACTGTTTTATGTCCTTGCCTACTAATTTTATCATCGGTATAATTCCTGAGCCTATTCCCATTAATGAATTTTTCTCTTCGTTACAGGCCTGTTTCTTTGCATGTTTGATAATTTTTTATTTGATGCAGATATTATGAGGCTTTCTGTTTGAATAAACAGTGTTTCTTTAAGTATTCTGGAGCTCAGTTTTGCGATGCAGCTAAGTCACTTAGAAACACTTTGATCCATTCAAGGCGTGCTTTTGTTTTGCTAAACGGGAAAAGAATACTATTGGAGCTAGAGCTAATTTAGCTCTGCTGAGGCAACACCCTTCTGAGTACTCTATTCAATGTCCGCTATCTTATGAAAATCCTTCACTCTCACTGGTAAGAACATGAACTATTTCTGGCCTTGTGTGATCTCTAGAAATTGCTCCAACTGCTTTGGTGGTTCTTTCCCCAGCCTAGAGTAGTTTCCACACAGTCGTGCACGGATCAGTTCTTAGCCCTTCATTCTGGCTCTCCGCCCTGGGAATCGTAACTGCTCTGTTTCTATCATCTGCTCTGTCCTCCCAGTTTTGAACCCCCTTCTGAATTACTTGGGATGCCTGTTAAGAATGGAGATTCTGAAGCCACCTACACCATCTGAATTGTCATTTCTGAAGCTGAGGCCCAGAATTCTGCAGGTTCATAAGCTCCCACGGTGACTACCTAATAGTACTGACTTCTGAGAACCACAGCCCCATGAAATCTTTCTCAAGATTCCTCAGTTGCCAAATCCAACAGCCTTCTCTGGGTCTTCATTCTCCTTGATTTTGCCTGAAGTACAGCCACGCTCATGCTTTCCACTTGGATCTCCTCAGCATTATAATGTATTAAAACAGATGTTTCCCAGTTTTCCCAGCTCAGCAATCCCCCACATATTGAATCAGGGAGAGGGAGAACTTGGCCTGTGACTTCAGAGACCCAGGTCCCAGACTGGGCAGTGCCACTGACTCGATCCGTTCAACTGCATCTAGGTTTCTGTTTCTCCATCTGCAAAATGAACAGCAAGAATTAAATCTACTTTATGAGGTGGCTATAATAATAAAATTAAAACAGATATAATGCATATACTTATTCTAATGATCTCTCAACTTTTCTTACATGTGTTCTACCTATTTGTCCTTTCACTCTACTTTCTAAGAGTATCCACCAGGGAGATATTCTAGCTAATATATTCAATTTTCTGCTATGTTCAGTGTATGCCTCAGAACATTTATTGTTTTCATTTTTCTAAGATATCTAATTGTTTCTTTTTCAGAGAATCCTGTCATTATTTTATGGATGTGATATCAACTAAACCCTCTTTGAGAATATTAATTGTACCTATATATTGCATAACTGTCTTCTGTTGTTCTTTTAACTTGGTGGAATGTCTTGGATGTTCTTTTGTTTGCTGAATGTGGTAATGCTGGTTTTCCTCAAATCATTGAATATTGAGTGCTCATATTTTCATGTGATAATCAATGCTTAATTTTTTGTAAATATATGTTTTGTTAAAGTAGCCTCCTCTGGAAACTGTATAGGAGGATAGGTATATTATCTGCCAGATGGTGAGCGTTCCTTCAGAGTGAGCAAGTGCCCTACTCATCCCATAGTCTTAAATTAGTTGGGGTAGAGCTCTACTTCTATAGGCCCAATATTTATTCTCAGAGCTTTTATACCAAAAATACACACTCAGAAAATCTTGTATATATGGCTTTCACATGGAAAATTGAAGTCTACTGTTCTCCTTGTTTATTTTTTTCTCTGGTTTCCTTATGAGGTCAAGTTTCTTTAGACTTTACTTTGTTTTTCTCTTTCCTCCCATCACAGTGCTAAGAACCTTGTTCTGGAAGATCACTCACTTTTTAAAGAACCTTTATTTTCTTTGGAGGGAGTTAAAGAAAGGACATTTGGAGGAATCATAGTTACTGCCTGTTGCTTCATATAAATGGCATAAGAGGGGTCAAATGGGCCTAGTTATTCAGAATATGGTACTTCAGTTACTCCAGTTATTTCCTAAGTCCACTTGTTTATTGACTCTGAGCTTTCATTATATGCGAATTTGCTTTTAACAGTAGTTTTCTCATCTGTGTGTTTTGGACTGTTGTTTTCTCTGATTTTGTTTCTCAGACATTCTGACTCCATCTGCTTCCTATATTCTAGGAATTCATCAACATTTCCCAGGAGCTGGTGGCATTCTTTCTGTTGGTCACTATTGTTGTGGATCTGTTCCTTTAAAAATATTTAAAGATGGATGTACAAGCTCAGCTTGCATCTTGAAATAATCTTTACCATAGTGAGTCTTATTTTAATAATCTAAGAAAAACAAGTTTAATGATTTAAATAAATTCTTAGAGAATAGTTTTTCTAGCTGTGTCCCCAAATTTGAATGTGCAGCTTCTTTGGAACTTGTAACCATCTTTACCTGGCTACCTTATAGAAGACCTGTTATCTGATCTCATGATAAGCTGGTAAAATGAAAAGTTGGTTGAAGGAGGAAATCATAAAGATGATACACAACTGCATTTAATTTCAATGTAAATATATATAGGTACATTTTTGTGTCAATCTTTTGATAAAGAACATTTTATTTTTGAGTATAGATAACTGTTTATAATTCTAATTCATCTCTCTTGCACAGATCATACCCATAAGACATTATTGGTTTCTCTACAGTTGGACAAGAACCTAAAGTCATCTGAGTGGAGGATTCCTCTGTATATTTATAATTTATATCCCCTTGTCCACTTCATTCACAATTGCCTATTTGCAATAATTATTTTAACAATTCTCCTTATTGCAATCCTTTAAAATAGTTTTTATTGACACAACTTTCTTTGCACTCCCATTTAATTTATTTTTTTAATAGTTGAATTATATAGTTGCAATAATAAGTACAGTAGGCATAAACAGTTTTGGAAACAAGATACCTAATTCTTGTTACAACTTAACTGGGGGCTACAAAAGCACAAGGGCATATAATGGAATCTCAGCTGTGAGTGTTCAGAGACTGTACACACCAGGCTATGTTTAAAATGGGAAGAGAACTCTGACTGATGTGAAATTATGTTAAATGGATACTGGTTAAACAGGCTTTGTTATGAATAGGTTCTAAGCATTTATTCCACAAAAATAGTCTAGGCATTCTGCTAGTCTCTGAGGATATCTAAGCTCTGAGGATGTCTTGGCTGTGAGGATATCTAGGCTGTGAGGATATAGGGATTGATATGGTGAATAAGAACAGGTAGAAAAGAAAGGTAGTGAAAAGGCTCAGAGACAGGCTAACACGTGCACACATGAGAAAGGAGACACTATCGATAATGGGCAGAGGACGAGTTGTTTAGCACATGATGCTGGGAAAATTACTCACTATATAGAGAAAAATAAAACTGGATCCTTATCTATTGCCATACACAGTAGTAGACTCCAGGTGAGTTAAATAGTTAAATGTGAAAAACAAAAGTGAAAAGTTAGTAAAATAAAGTAAAGAGAATATCTTTGCAATTAAGAGATGAGGTGGGAAAGGACTTCTTAAAACTTGAAGAACAAACCATGGGGTAAAAATATTGAGTATTTTTACATAAAAAGTGTTTCTGATCAGTGAGGGATTTAAAGGACAATGTAGTGAACAAGTGGTGAAATGGGTGAATATAATTCAAAAGTCTAAACCTTGAAATGGATTAATATGTAGATTACACAAAATTCTCCTGACAAAAATGATCAATGAAAGGACGGCAATCCCAATAGAGAAATATGGGCACTGATGCAGAGAAGAACCTCCAAAAGACTAAGTATATAAAGCGATACTCAAATACATCAGTAATCAGGGAAATGCAAATTAAAACCCCAAATATAATTTTACATTGCTAGAAAGGCAAAAATTTGAGAGGTTATGCCAAATGCTGTAGAGTCTGTGAGTATATTGATATCCTCCTGTGCTGCCAGTGGGAGGGCTGACAGATTAAGCCATTTTGGAGAGAGTATTTTTACATTACTTAGTCAAATAGGTATGTGAGTTTTCAACTTTTAGAAGACATTTATATTTATGCACACACATAAATACATGTATATATTTAACATTATACACGTGTATATGCATATTATATATTGTATATGTGTATATACATATTGAATATGTATATACTCACACATTTTAAGGAAATTTCCACAGGATCTAAAGGGGCTTTGTAAATGAATGCTTGTTGCTGCATTGTTGTGGTGATGAAGATTTGGAAGCAACCAGTAAATGTCTTGGGAGAATGAATACCAGAGAACATTATATATGTTCTGTATACCAGAGAACATTATGCACAGTTAGAAGTAATAGATTAAATGTACATGTGGTACCATGGATGGATGTTAAAAATATATAGTTGAGTAAGCAAATTAAAACACGGAATAAGTTTAACAAATGGAAACATAGAATAATATAACAGTACCACTTATAAAAATTTAAAAACGTATGCACATAAACAAAGAACAGTTTACAAGAATCCATACAAATACAAGAATGTGCATTAGCACATTACACAGATTGCCTATGGGATGGCAGAGAGGAATTGGAGTGTTATTTAGAGATTAATGAGTAAATAAATAGGTAAAACTAGCTGGTGTGTGGTGTCTTGCAAGGACTAAGCATGACAATGTGCAATGCGCTCAGAAGCAGGATTAATTTAACTCTCCTTACTTTAGATGCAAAATATTCAGAAGAGAAATCACCATAAAACAAATGCAATCCTCTGAGGCCTCATGGAATGACTAAGTAATCAATAGAATAGAATATAGCAAGGGTCATTCTAGAGGGGAGTGCAGGATGCTAAAGGAGATTGTGGGAGAGATACCTAACCCTTAGAAGACTCCCTGGAAGGTTTGGCAAATAAACTGAATACTTAAAGATAAATCTGAATTAGCCAGGTGAGGTAGATAAAAAGTAAACAAAATAATGAAAAGTGGGACAAAATTTTCAATAAGAAAAATAATTATGAATTTTAATATGGTTGCATTTATAGTTTATAGTCATATAAATTAGTTTAGCAAAGATTTTATGTCCTGATCTTAGATGCCAACATTAGAACATATTTGCTGAGTTTATCATATGAAAATGATGTTTGAAATTCCAGAATCTTTCTGGGAAATCCAGATATTTAAATGTGTTTTTAGTTACTATATCAGTTAGAAATTACATTTGGCTGTATGAGACCTGAGAAAACAGTGGATTAAGAAAGGGAGAGATTCATTCTCCTTTCACATAAAAGACGTCTGAAGGCACCATGTCCAGGGTGGGCGTGTGATGGCCAAATGTCACTGTCATGGTTAATTTCATGAGTCGACTTGTCTGGGCCACAAGGTGCCCAGAGATTTAATCAAACATTGTTTGGGTGTGTCTGTAAGAGATTAACAGAGATTTCTGTATGAGATTAACAACTGAATCAGCAGACTGAGTAAAGCAGATTGTTCTTTCTAATGTGGGTGGGCCTCATGCCATCAGTTGAAGGCCTGACTAGAACAAAAAGGTTGAGTAAAAGGAAACATTTCTTACCTGGCTGTCATTAAATTGAGACATCATTTTTTCCCCAGTCTTTAGACTCAAACTGAAACATCAGCTTTCCTGGGTTTCCAGCTTGCTGAATGTAGATAATAAGACCCATAATTACATAATTATGCATGTATATGTGTATACATTATATGTAATGCATATGCATGTATATTATGTAATGTATATGTATGTATTATATGTAATGTATATACACATGTATATGTATATATTATATATCATTGGTTCTGTTTCTCTGGAAAACCTAACTAATACAGTCACCAATATCCCAGGGTCCTTCTGTTTGGCTCTGGCCTTTTGTAAGCTGGATTCTGTCCTGGCACTCCAGCCTTCACATTTGTGTTCCAGACAACAAGGCAAAGAAAGATGGGGGGGCTACCATCCAGCCAAGTTAGCTCACCATACAACTGCTACATGCTGCTGGCCAGTTATGTGGCCATCTTTATCTAAAATGGAAGCTGGAAAATGTATTTTCTCAGCTTGGCCCACTGCGGTGCCCACACCCAGTAGAAGGCAGGGTTCTGCTATTGAGGAAGAAACGGAGATTGAAAATTAGATAGGTACTTACCAGTCTCTGTCACAGAAGCTAATGCCCTGTGCACATCATAGATATTCTATAAATATTAATTAAATAAAAATGTTAAATTTTCATAAAATTATTCTTTTATCAAAAATTTGGAGAAACAAAATATTGGTATTTGAGCCTTATTTCACTCTTCCATTTTTAACTAATTCTTGAAGGCATTGCTATATAAAGTATGCTCTAAAAAATGCTGTGAAATGACTTTTATGTGGCACAAGTTTTTCAATTAAGTTAATGAATTATTGCAGAAGAATCTTTAGTGAACAACAGATAAAATTTTACCTGACAGATAAAAATAATATATACATATAAATTATTTAAGTTTAAATCAATGTTTCTAAACTGTTCTAGCATGTTTGAAAAATTACATATTTTTAAGAAGTTTAAATATTATCTCATTGGTCTTATGATGCTGTTCCTTTGCTAAGAAATTTTTTGTTGTTGTTGAAAGTAAAAGCTAAATTTCAGCTTGGGCTCTGAGTAATTATAAAATATAAACAGGTGAACAGTATCTCATGGAAATTTTACCTGAAGAGAGAAATTTACTCCCAACCTTAAAACAAAATACAAATATTTCATGCATTTTTAAATATAATGTGCTTTCGGTATTAACTGGTGATTCATTAAGTTGATATTTTATGCTTTTTTTCTTTTCTTTTTTAGTTTTTTCCCAGCACAGGACAGAATGGCAGAGCCCTTGATTTCATCACGGAAATCTTAACATTCTATGCTCAGAGAAGAGGTGGGTCAATACAGTGATTCATTTGTCATATTGGTACATTCGAAGTCAGTTATACTTAAAACACACACACACACACACACCACTTAATGGTTTTAGGTTAAAAGCAAAAATGATCACTCTAAATTGCTTACTTAAGGAAAAGACAAAACTCACATAACCACTGGAGAAATGACACTTTCTGATTTTGAAAAGGGGCCACGGGTGGGCCGCCTCGGCTCCTGCCCTGGGAAAGCCCCCTGTGAGCGAGGCTGGTGAGGGTGCTGCAGACTCTGGCGGGGGGGCTCCGGGCCACAGAATCCATGGCAACGGCAGATACACACCAGTCAACCCTCTGCTGGGAAGCCCTTTGCCCAGCTGTGAAGAGCGACGATGTACCCAGTACCATCAGTCCTTGGTATTAACAGCTGGAAAACGGGCTGTTCATCTGTAAATGCCACCCAGCCATCCTGCATCTTCACTGGTCTGCATTCTCTGTCCCGAGTAGCCAACCATTGTCCCCTTTTACCAACCATCCCACAAGGAGCATGAGAATCAGTGATGGAAGGTGGTCACTGCAATTCGATTACTGGTAAAATCAAATAATATGGCAACACGTCATATTAAGAAAGAAGGGATATAGTTATCTAAGATGTTACCTGTTTCTAAGTTTTGAGAGGGACAACTTTCTGATTTAAACATTTTACAATCAAAAAATAGATATTAGCTCTTTATAATACCAGGCAATTTATTTTTCAACTTTGTAATGTATTTCACATTGGAAATAATACTTGACTCTAAGTAAAATTCTACTGTTTTGAGCTTGAATTATTTTGCTTCATCTCTTGAAATTTCTTAATAAAACAGCATATATTAATAGTATTCTCTTTTTCTATTATTCTTTTTGAAAATAATTGGTATGACAAAAGCTACTTTTAGGTGGCAACAATTGAAGAAAACTCACAGTTCCTTACTGTTCAGATCTGATTACACTATTTTTGAGATGACCTCTATATAAAATTTGTTGCTGAAACAAATTTGAAACGATAGAAATGATAAATGATTTGAAATGATAAAAAACATTGTAAGGTAACTACTATCTGGTATTTTCTTCCTTCATTTGGGCCACAATTCTGTAAGTAAAATAACTAAAATCCAACTTTGTGAGTTTTGTTAAAGTTTGGAGCAAAGAGTCAAAGATTTTCTATTATTTTTTCTCAAGAAAGCAATATATTTCAAAACATAACTCTCATGGCATTATCCTAACAAAGAGGGGTAATATGTCACGCTACCTTCACAGAGTCAGATTCCACACGAATGTATCCATGTGGATATTGAACAGACCACAGAGAGAAACTGAAACGCATTTCTGCAGAATAATATCCCTGGCATCTGGGCTTTTAAGTTGTAAGTTTTTTAATGCCTCTTTTGGGGTCCTCAATAACCTCTATGTGAGTTGGCCATCTGACTGTTTCAAACCTAAGGATGGACCTTCACATATTTACCTTGTACCCAGTTGCTCAAACCAAATGTTAAAGAATCACTACTTAACCTAACTTGAAAAGTGAATTATTTTGGGTACTTGTCATTTGATTAAGTCAGATTTAATCAGAACAGTAGGACTGCTCAGACTGGGGTGCCCAAGATCTCTAGCATGTGGCAAGCTTTGCTCACCCAGTCTCACAGATGTGATTGGTTGCTCCTTTGTCAAGGTCCGTTGAGCTAAGTTGTTAGAATATCTTCTCCCAATTGGTGTCATCATTCAGCAGTTCTTCCCCTTGGGCAGTGGATCTCAAAGTGTGACCTCCAGACCAGCAGTGTCAATATCATCTAGAACTTATTAAAAATGAGCATTTGGGGGGACCCATTCCATGGGCCCTGAATCAGAAATTCTAGAGGTAGGGAGGTGTGACCTGCATCTTGCTTTAACAAGTCCTTCAAGTGATTCTGATGCCTACTGAAATTTGCGAATCACTGTCTTCCTGCTCTGGCTGTGGTTAGAACTCTTTAGAAACCTCCACACCTGTAACAGTGCTTTGCTGGAGCCCCTGCTGCTTTCTCTTAGTCACAGCCTCACTTCAAACACCAGAATCAAGTTTGTCAATAGCAATTTCAAGCAATTGTAAGCAGTGCTGCATTGAAATTTTACACCTCTCTGCTATGTCTGTTATTTTTACAGCATAAATTCCTAGATGGTAAACTGCTGAATCAAATAGCATACGCACGTATTAGTATATTTTCTTATATTCTGTGTTCTTGGTGCTCTGGCACCTAGTGCCTTGCTGATCCTGGAAACACTGCCCCTCCCAGGTTTAGCTAATTCTAAGAGATAGCAAACAATTTACGTGGCAAGCACACCTTTGATACAAATCAACCAATACAGAGACTATACTGGGAACTCCATTTGGCTCCTACCTTTCATAGGAGGTAATATTCCTTTAATTCTCCTATAGCCCAGAGCCTGCCGAAATTATCCAAACTAGCCATTCCTAAATCTGCTTAGCTTGATTACCCTGCCTTGCCTCTTTCTTCCTGCAAAAAAACCACAACATAATAAAGGTTGCCACTCATGCTTTCCCCTTACTTCTGCCTCTAAGCTGACCCTGGTGATTCCCATGAGTCTCTACATGCGTGGCGTCCCCCCTCCTCTTGGGAACTGTGAGTAACAAACTATCTTTTTAATGGCAATCATCTTCTGATCTGTTAGCCTCACAATCAAAATCTAGGTACATTTTCAAACAATAAATGAAACACTCTGAGGTGGTATTACAGAGAGGTTAGGCTCATGAACTCTGGTGCTAGAATACCTGGGTTTACATTCTTAAATCTCTGCTTCCCAGGTATGTGAACTTTTGCTAGGTAAATTATTTGACATCTCCATGAGTCAATTTTCTCATCTGTAAAATGGGAGATAACAACTACCTGCCTAACAGAGTCATTGTAAAGATTTAATGCTGATAAACATAGAGTGCTTATAACTATGCATAGCACATGATAACTACTTGCTATCATTATTGTTATTGATAAATTTTCCTAATCAATCTCTAAAAAGTTGAAACAGTTTAGTCTTCATTAAGAACACTTCTTAAAACCTATTTACCTGTACTCCTAATGACACTGCATAATTGAATAATATCAATTTATAGAAATTAAATTATATTGAAATTAAATAAATTTTTTTTTTTTTTAAATCCTCACTGGAGGATATTTTTTCCATTGCTTTTTCAGAGAGTGTGGAAGGGAGAGAGAGAGAGAAACATCAATATGAGAGAGACACATGGACTGGTTGCCCTCTGCATGCACCCTGACCAGGGCCGGGGATCGAGCCTGCAACCGAGGTATGTGCCCTTGGCCAGAATTGAACCTTGGACTCTTCAGTCTCAGGCCAATGCTCTAACCACTGAGCAAAACCAGCTAGGATGAAATGAAATAATGTTTTTAATCTTTTCTCATCTAATAGATTTTATAAAGTGATCTCTATTAGCACTGTTTCACTACTACAGTAACGGAAAACTGTTAGGATGTATTTGAGCATTTGGTTTTCCTCTACTGGGAATTATCTATTTGTTCTCTTCACATTATTTGATTATCACTTGACTAGTGCATATTTAGTGCAATATTTAAAATTTTTTTGTGACTGCATCAACATTTTCATGCCATCTTTAGTCAAAGAAACATTTTAAATTTTATGTGGCCAATTGGTCATACTTTTCCTTCATGTCTCCCGGACACTTTTTAAAGTGTCTGGGGCACAGTGCATGTGTGTGTGTGTGTGTGCATATTTGTGTGTGTGTGTAATAATGGGCTGTACATGTAGATAATTGGTTGGAAGTGTTAATCAATTTATCTATATATTGAGAGAACAGCATGGGCGTTAGGGGCACCAACCCCCTGCACAGCTGAAAATCCACATATAATTTTTTGACTCACCCCAAACTTAAGTACTAATAAAGATGACTATTGAGTGGAAGCCTTAACATAAATAGTCGATTAACACATATTTTATACGTTAGATGTATTACATATTGTATTCCACCATAAAGTAAGCTAGCGAAAAGAAAATGTTATTTAAAAAATCATAAGGAAGAGAAAATAAATTTATAGTATTTATTGAAAAAATTGGCATTTAAGTGGAGCCACACAGTTCAAACCTGTGCTATTCAAGGGTCAAATATATATACACATATATATTTGATTTTTCAATTAAATTAGTTGGCTTAATGTTTTTCAGAACAGTTTTAGGTTTTCAGATACATTGAGCAGATAGCACAGAGTTCCCATATAACTCTTATGACCCTCTCCCATTGCTCACCCCTCCACAATGTCCCCTATTATTAGCATATTTCATTCCTATGCTACACTCGTTACAACTGATTAACCAATATTGATGTATTAATGAACTAAAGTCCATAGTTTATATTAGAGTTCACTCTTTGTTTTGTACAGTCCTACTGGTTTTGACAAATGCATATTGTGATGCAGCTATGATGACAGGTATCATACAGAATAATTTTATTGCTCTAAAAATCCCCTTTGCTTCATCTATTTATCTCTTCTTTCTCCACCCCTTTCCCTAAACCCTGAACCCTGAACCCCTAGAAAACATTGATTTTTTTTTTTTTATTGTCTATAGTTTTGCTTTTTTCAAAATGTCATTTGTTAGAATCACACATAATGTGAAAAGTATGTAGGTTTTTCAGATTAACTATTTCATTTAGCAATATAAGGTTCTTCCATGTCTTTTTATGGCTTGGTAGTTCATTTCTTTTTATTATTGAATAATATTCCATTTTATGGATGTACCACAGTTTGTTTATCCATTCACTTAATAAGGGACATCTTAGTTGCTTACAGTTTTTGACAATTATAAGCTGCTGTAAACATTCACATGCAGTTTTTTTTATATATATTTATTTTTATCTCATTCAGGAAAATCCCTAGGAGTGTGATAGCTGTACCATAAGATAAGACTGTGTTTAACTTTTTTAAAAAAATATATCTTTATTTATTTCAGAGAGAAGAAGGGAGAGGGAGAGAGATAAAAACATCAATGATGTAAGAGTCACTGATCAGCTGCCTCCTGCCTGCCCCCTACTGGGGATCGAGTCTGCAACCCGGGCATGTGACCTGACCGGGAATTGAACTGTGATCTCCTGGATCACAGGCCGATACTCAACTGCTGAGCCATACCAGCCGGGCCTGTGTTTAACTTTGTAAGAAATTACCAAACTATCTTCCAAAGTGGTTGTGCCATTTTGCAACCAATGAGTAAGAGTGTGCCAGCAATGAGTAAGTTTCTGTCGCTTCACATCCTCACCAGCATTTGGTATTGTCAGATTTTCAGATTTTAGTAATGCTAATAGTTGCGCAGTGGTATCTCTTCATTTCAACTTTGCAATTCCCTGATGATAAATATTCTTTAAAATACAAAAATTATAGAAGAGATAATGTGTTAAGCTGACTTCAGTTATTAGCATCACATTATCAAGAAGGAGACAAATATTATGTCACTTCTTCTCTTCTCTACTCAAGTATTTTCAATAGATCCCATCAGCTATAAGATATGTTATTTAATATGAATTAAAAGGCCCTTAGTTGTTTAATCCTAATTCTCTAGCTCAAGTTCCTACCCTTTTCTTTCTGTTTTGGCTAAAAGACATGCATTAGTCTTTCAAATTTTTAAAATATGGGCTATATTCTATCAAAATTTTTTTCCCTTGCACCAATGAATCCTTCTACTAAAAATGCCCCATTGCCCTCAGTTTCCTTAGCCTGGTAAAGTATCTACCCATTCTTCCATATTTGCCTTGAGCTTCTCTCCCTCTTTGATCTTTCCTTGACTCACACATGGCCTGGCACCTGCAGAATTCTAGATGGCCTTTCATTTACTACCTAATGATTATTTGGTAAGTGTCCTCCTGACTGGAAAAAACATGTTTATAAAGGGGAAAGATGTTTCTTATTGACAGTTCCTAATAAGGGCCCTTTACTGATTGGCTGAAGTGATGGGAGTGAGAGAGCAAATCAGAGATGCTAGTGTTAAACTCGTTGTGTTAGAACAAGTTTTAGGAAGGCAAAGTTTGGATGGGTGGGTGGATGAGACTGGAGCCAAACAGGTCAAATTACTGGGTATATGTACATATGGGGGAGGGAAGTAGCAGCAAAGTCATGTGCCAAGAGATAAATACCCAGCCCCTGGCAACTAAATAGAAACTTGGCAGAAAGAAGAACCTGTTTAAAAGTGTTTTAACACATGGGTAGATAACTTATTAAGATTTTAATTTGTGTATTTAGTTCCACTCAGGTAGACAGAAACTTTGATTGTTTTTAAAGGGCTAATCAGAGGTGGAGGAATTGGTGAACTCCCACCCTGCTTGTTCAGGTGGAACTGTGGCTTTAGAGGGAGCAAGATCTCAGAGGAGATGTCTGTATGTGGGGCCTATGGAAGCTGGACCCGAATCTCTGAGGGTTGGCAACAGTTTCTGTACCATAAGCTTTATACAAGAAAAGTATTTTATCAATGATGACTAGTATTGACCTGTAGTTGTTGATAAATGGAAACTCCCTGGCTCTTTGGTGATTCATAAGACCCTGGGCCAAGGACATAACCTTGAGCATATGAGTGTGAGAGGATAATGACATATAATACTGAGGTAGAATTTCCTACTGGCTCAGCAGGATGGGGTCTCAGAGTCAGATTTAAGTCAATTTGAAGAAAATAAGGGAATGCAAAACATAATTGTCATTATATGCTAGTAATTTATTTGTCTACAAAGAAAATCCTAGATAATAAAGAGGAAAATTATTAGAGTTGGTGAGTGTGTAGGACTTTTATGATTAATATTTAGAAATCAGTTGTGTTTCTATGTATCAGCAGCAAACAATTAGAAGTATATTTGAATACTATTTATAATAGCAATGAAAATATGTGTGATACCTCAGAATAAATCTAACAAAAGATATGCAGAACTTTATGGAGAAAGGGATATAATTTTCCAGAAAGATACTAAAGGTGAAGCACTCATTTTTTTCCAGTAACAATGTATGACAACACACACAAAGTGTTACTAAGTGGTGAAGCTCATCTGGGCCTTGGTATCCAAGCTTTTATTGGGGTTGGTCACTTCAGCTTGGCTGAGTGCCTGTGTGGCTGATGTTAGGCTGACCTTACTCTCTAGCTTCTCTAGAGGTCAATCTGATATTACATGGCCCAGGTCTTCCCCCATAAATCACATCATTAGCATGTACTGGCTAACAGCACCCCAAACCCCTAGGTAAACAAGGGCACCTTTACCAGGCAGGATACTCAAAGGGCTCTTAGAAGCTAGCTCCTAGGATCTAGGCAAGGGCCAAATCTTTCTTTGGAATGTGCAGGGTGTAGATAACCCAGACTTGAGGAGTTAGTTCTTTATAGCACAGTATCTAAAGAAATTGTGTTATATTTATACAAAGGATGAATTATACCTATAAGTTGCAGTGTGGATTAATCTTGCAAACTTAATGTTGAAAGTAAAAGCAAGCTATAGGGTAATAGGTACATTTATATAAAGTTTAAAACCATGTAAAATATCACTATATTGTACATGGATGCATGAAATGTAGAAAGAGTATTAAAATATTAATGGGAATAATAAAGACCAATTACAGGCTAGCTTCAAACCCTCGGACAGAAGCTGACACTATCTTCCAGAGTATGTGTTCGGCACATCAATTCAATCTGAAATGTTCCATTTCTCAGGCTGGGTGGTGGGTATATGTCTGTTTAATTACTATCTAATGACTGGCTATGCCTATACCATTTCAAAATTTTTTAAAAATCAGATAAAGGGGTATAATAGTAAACTTTTTACAAAACAGCTTATTTACTAAATGTATACCTACTATAGTTATTTGCTACAAAACTTTGATAAAATATGAATTTGTTACAATGTTCTGAGCAGTAGGCTCTATTTTGGGTTTTATCACAGCAATGGATTCACCTTCAAAATGGAAGTTGCCGAGTTAGTCTAGTCACCACCTCCTTTCATGTGTCTTCTTTCTCTGAACTACCTCAAGGACAGAGACTGTGCTTCATGTCTTTTCACATTATAAGTATCCAATATATAGACATTGAAAAATAGGTACATTAATGAAAAATTAATAAATGAAATTCTCTGAGTACAACTATTAAATGTAGGGTCCTAAATGAAGGGCCATTTTGAGAGAAATTGGTGATGGGTTGATTTGGGGGATATTCTCTGAATCTCAGTATTGCAAATAGAGTAGACAAAAGGATCTGGAGACAGGGCCTGTTCGCGACTATAAAAATATGTGCTAGAATGGAGGTGAAGAGAGAGGCTCTTAGACAAATTTCATCAACTTCACAAGTGTTACAGGAGTTAGTCCTGGCAAATGTTGAAAAATGAAAGGGCTAATAAATAAGACACATTTTTAGTGGTGCTGCCAAATCACAGAAATCAAAGGAAATTATATGGTGATAATTGTCCTAAGATTAAATTTAAAATCACTTAGAACCCTCCAGACTGAAACCCTTAGTGAATGACAGTGGCTAAGAGCCTAGTTGGCAGATGTACATGGAGAGTGAAACTTCTAGTTTGCAATAGAGCTTTGAGAAATGCCTTCCCAGTCTGAAGTCCTGGAATAGAGATCGCTCCATTTCTACTAATATCTGTGTATGGGGCAATAAGGTGTGACTTGGGGGGGTCACAGGGAAAGCAGAGATACATAGCACCCATCAATCACAGATAAAATCAGACATTGCCCTGAAAACAGAAGTCAGAGAGAACATGTTCTTGCCAGCCACACAAGGTACAGTGTAACTAAGCCTGGGCTGTTCTACCGATCAAGGGTGTACCCTTTCCCTTACTGAGGGATGGCATACTACGATTTTAACTAATTTGACACTGGTAAATAATGATGGATTATAAAATCATATTCATAGCAGCATCTAGAATGCCTAAATTCCATTCTTTAAGCTGCAATACTCTGTGTGAATATGTGTATATGTGTGTGATCTCAATTTTAATGTTTTTATGACTAAGGCTATAATTATATGGCTCTAGAAAAAGGCTGGTCAAATTTTCTAAGTCCAGGTTGTCTTAGCATTGTGACTGGAGAGAATTTAGGATGCTGCCTGGTGAAAGTGATAAAAACTAAGACATTTTGAACTCTGTCTATGTGCCGGGCACCCCGTTAATCACTTTACATGTATTTTGTGATTTGCTAATATCAACACCCTTGTGAGGAAACACAGAGAAGTTGAATAATGTAACCAAAGTAACACCGGTTGTGAAGCTTTGAGCCCATGTCTGTCTGATTGTAAAGCTCAGACTTCTCTTAACCCCAATGCCACGATGACTTTTTCTTGAGTCAGCTTTGCCGTTAGCATGCAGGGCAATTTGGTTTTCTAAATGTGCCTATTGGAAAATAACATTCACACTGGCTTACCTCCTTCATAAAAATTATATGAAAATGGATTAGATTGGGACATATTTTAAGTTTTTCTGGAAATGCAAAAAAAAAGGGGGGAGAAATATGACTATTATCATTAGTTTCCCTAATGAGCCTCCATCCCCACAGGTGGAGGGCACTGCACGCTCATGAGTGTTGTAATGGTAACCATCTCTTATAGCAATTTTTCAAATTACATAATATAAATGGCTAAAAATTTAAAATTTCCCCAATTTTTTCTTAAGATAAAGAGAATGATTAATGGTGTTGACCTATAAGAGTTACCATTAATTACTCATTTATAAGAACCTAGCTCTCTGCTAAGTGTTATCCATGGATTCTCACATTTAATCTTTACTGTGATGCTATAGGGTGGCATTGTTTTAATTTCACTACTGGTTAAACTGAGGCACAGAGGGGAAAAGTGACTTACCCAAGGTCAAGTCCCAGCAGTGCTACAAGAAGGCAGGCTACCACCCATGTGCAACACAGCCTCTGCTTAATGAGGGCAATCAAGCTAACAAACCTTCTCCTGATATGATTGGAACTTGGCTTTTTGGGGTGAAGACGAGAGCTGGAGCATACTCCTTACATAAAGACATAGGTGTAATCCTCCAAAAAGTTCTGTATTAAAAAGGAAAAACACTAATAAATTCATTGGTGATCTGTTGAATTAATCTCTTCATAATCTAAATTAGTAAGAACCACAGTTATTTCAGAAACTGGGTAGGCAGGCAAAGGACTGTTCACACACCAGGGAGTCCAGCGAAGCAGCTCTTGGTAGAAAAACAGCAGCAGAGACTGAGCCCTTGGGCTACTTGGGGAGTGGCCAGGGGTCCCCAGGCTTAATTAAGAAAGAAAGGAAACAAATACAGTATGTTGAAAAGAACCCTGCCTTTTCTTCCTAATTGATCTGTTCAATAATTCCTCAATTTTATTAATTTATTTCATCTCTAATGCAGTCTTACCTGCTCATGGTGATATGAGTCCAACAGAGAAATGACACTTTAAAAAAAACCAAATATACTTTTTTGTCCTTGTTATAGTTTCTACATTTATTGATTCACTCAACAGCTATTTAGTAAGTCCCTACTGTATGCCAGCCTGTCCTCTGAGCACTAGGAGTACCACGGTGGCCTGTGTGTCACGGGGGGAAGCTGGGAAACGCAGCTCAACACCGCAGCTCCAGAGCCATGAGTGCTGTGCAGGAGGGAGACACGGCTCTGTGGAGGAGACATCTCACCAGGGACTGCGTGCCGACTGTCGCTGGTCGCGCAGGGAGCCGGGGCAGAGTGTTCCAGGCAGAAGCGCAGCCTGGGTGCAGCCCCGGGCGCGCAGGAGCTTGATGCGTCTGCTGTGCAGCAGGACCCTGGTGTTTACCACATGATACCACGATAGGCGCTCACACGGCGGCCTGCCGGGGCAGGACGGCACCACGCACTCTTGCTCATTTTTTATTCTTGACGGCTAGCGGACTTAGAAATACGCTTGACATGTAGCATATACTTAAAAATGGATGAGTGCACCGAAACTCCTTTCCTAGAAGCTGTCACCATGAAGCTTTTTAGCTTTATAAAGGTGAAATGAATAATCACCTTACCCAGCACTCAGTGTTTACCGACATACACTGTTTTTAACAATTTTTTGTTCTTTTTATGCTTAACGTGTAAAAGTGATGGTGAACATATCCATGCTAAGACAACATTCTGACAATAATTTTGTTATATATTTGCATTTATTTGATAAGCATGAGGTATTAAATATACTTTATTTAGCAGTATTATTAAATACCATGTTAAGATCATTTAGATTTTCTAATAAAAATTTTCTGGACTTTAGATCTTAGGATTAGTTTGAATAAAATAATCCTTTGAAAATGAATCTTTATATCTGGTTACATTTTATTAAGGTATTTTAGAATTAATTTTTTTAAGTATTTTTGGTTTTAAGTATCACTAAAATGAATGATAACATTAAATATGGCTATTATGAAAGTGTGCACTTTTAAATTTCAGTACTCAATTCTGACATCATTAGTATCTTTAGAGCTACTAGTGTTCTACAGAATGATGTGAAAATAAATTTAGAGAATCTGAAATTTTACAATGCTTTATAGTGTACTCTTGGGATTTTGAAAGTACAGTAGTTGGGTGTGGCCGACTACTTTGGAACCATATTAATGGTTCCAGAGCATCAACAACAACATTGCTGTTACATCAGTAAAAAATAAAAATGAAAGTTCTATCAGAATTGGACACCTGTCCATGAGATATCAATCTATTGATTAGTGACTATTTCCTTCTGCCTTTGCCTTTGTTATACTAAGGCTGGTCACTTTGTCAAATATCCAGCAATGTGTATAAGTCGAGGTTTGGTTTTAAGTAAACTTAGTTATTTTCCTTCTGTTTCCTAAGTTGGAATTGGTGATTGCCAAATACTGAAGTTTTTGCTTTACGAGTCTCTCATTTTTCATGAAGCTTGACACTACGGACAACTGTAACCACCCTTCCCATGGGGAGCTCTTTCTTCTAGAACAAGACCCAAAAGATGAGCCTGCTTCAGACTCCCTTGCTCTCCTTTTTTCTACTCTTTAGCAGAGATTCATAGTAAGAACTTATATGCATATCCCATGGACACGGACAATAGTGTGGTGAAAGCCTGGGCTAGGGCAGGAGCTGGGTGGAGGGGGGCAAAGGGGGAAAATGGGGACAGCTGTAATACTGTCAACAATAAAAAATATAAAAATAAAATAAAAAGAAGAGGCTCAATCACAGGGATAACATTTCTACTCTAAACAGATTCAAATCTTAAAGGAGGGAGCCTCATTCAAAACATTAATGCTATTTTTTCTGTGTTTTTTTTTCCTTATGCTTTCCTTTTCTCATCGAAAAACGTATGAACAGATATCAATAAGACCGAATTTCAGTAAAAAGCTGTTACCGTACAATTTCAGACAATTCAAATGGTTTTTAGAGACTCTTTAGATAGATTTTGTAGTAACAAGTTCCTTAGGGAAGATCCTCAATTAGAGGTAAGTTCTGTTACTGCACTTAAGTCCTGCATTGTTTTCATGCATCTACATGCAGAACTGTATGTTCCCAAATTCCTCTGGGCCTTGGACTCTATTTTTATCTAGTCTACAATATAGTACATGGAAAACTCATTATTTTTTTACAGGCCTCCTCTGCTAGTAATTATTTAGTGGTTGTTTAGATAAAGATTCTGGAACACAATCCTCTTTATAGATAAAAAATACATTTTCATAGTCCTAAATCTCTGGAGGAATTGATCTGTTTTATTTGTTTTTTGGTATGTGATTGTATTATAACTGCTCAAGATTTATCAAAACAAAACATTGTCTTCATTGGCAGTAATTTGGAAGACAATTTTCATGTTTATGTTACATTTTTGCAGAACCAAATAAACTGGTAAGCAAAAACTTATAAAATAAGCTTAATAAACCCCTCATACTGATGCAAAGTTAACATTGGTCACTTGGCAACTGGATAAAAATTCAGCTCACAAAACAGCATTTTGGCTGCAATCAATGCTTATGAAAACCACACGCAGTTTGTGCAAACCCTGCTTGATTTGGCAACTCTGGGAGTCAGCTGTGATTCCTGAGCATAATAAATGCTTTGGTTTGAATTCTCCTGCTTGTTGTATGTGAGGTTTGTCTGGAGCTCATTCAGATTCAAGATGCACTTTAAGATAGAATTAAGAGGGGAACTGAAGGAAAGAAGAGAGTCTTCATTTGAAATCCTTTTATTGAAGTGTGGCCGTACTAGGTGATTGCTGTACTGGAAATAGATAATTTTCAGAAATGAAAATAACATTGTTTCCTCGGTTCAGATTTCACCCACAGAAACTACTAAATTCTTATCAGATTCAGCCTCAGCACTGCATGAAAGCCTAGTCCTTCATGGAAAGGGGATCATCTGGCCTCCTGTTTCTAAAATAGACTAGAGATTACTCATTTACTCTTCTGCAATTATAGCCATCTGATCCTTTGAAATTCTGGAAGGGTGAGATGATGACATGCCTGTAACATAAATCTATATTTAAAAATCCCCCACTTTCGCACACTAAAGGGTTACTTCTGAGCTGATACACATCACTGGTAACCGTCCAATACACCAACCTGGTGTCTGGGCAAAAAATGAAAACAGGAAATGCACTCTATTGTTAATTTCTAGGCTTTGAATATAGGGAACACTATTAAAAGGTAACTGGAATCCTTAGTAATCTTTTTAATGGAACATATGCAACTGCCACGGAGCACCCCTTAGGAGGACTTTCTAGTCAGATGAAAAGGTCATTATTTTTTACAGATGACAGTTTGGAAAATTCAAGGCAAATTGGCTGGATTTTTGCCTAAAGCTCTGAAGACAAGGAAAGGCGCTGTTCCTTCCTCTGTTTCCTCTACTCCTAGCCCCGCTCTGACCTCTTTTACCTTCTAGCAGCAAAGTCCCAGAATGGTGAAGTGGAGGTTGATGAGAATATGTCCAAGGGCCAGAATCGTCACTGTTAAATTTAAATACTCTTCTTCCAGAAGAGTTCTAAAATGAGCCCTGGCTGGTGCTGCTCAGTAGTTAGAGCTTTGGCCTGCGGACCAAAGGGCCCCGGGTTTGGCTGGTCCCGAGCAGGAGTGAGGAGCAGCCAATCCATGAGTCTCTCTCAATATCAGATGTTTCTCTCTCTTTCTCCCCACTTCCCTCTCTTCCGCTCCCTCTAAAAATCAATGGAAAAAATATCCTTGGGTGAAGATTAGCAACAACAACAAGAGTTCTAAAATGTAATTTCAGGAACCTTTACTTAAAAAATTAATTTAACATATTGATGACTTAAAAAGCTCTAGATTGAGATTTAGGAGACTGAGGTTCCAATGTTGCCTCTGCTGTGTGCTTATCACTAAGTTTTTAACTAGTCTCAGCTTTTGTTTCTTCTGAAAATTGAAGATACCAGCTGACCTCATGCCAAGAACTTGTTAGATGAATCAATATGAGATAGGTACCTTGTGAATTGTTCAGTGCTATATAAAATGAAATTTTTATTATTGTCTGCATCTAATAAGTAAACCAGCAAACAGGTATATGATTCAGCAATACGATACTCTCTACTTCCCGGAATACCCTTAGCAGTTTACCTGTTCTCCCTCTTTCCATTTCATATTTATCCATTCATACAAGCTTGCCTTCAATTGCTTTACCCCATATATGAATCTTGTAACTTTTAAGAACTACTCTTTCATTCCACACTTATCACTCCTGTCATTGCTGTACTTTATTATGTGGCATTTGAATGAATATTACCTTACATTATTCAAAAGTTCTTTGGTCATAAGTGTTGTTTCTCCAATAAATTTGTAAACTTCTAGCTACTTCATTTCTATTCTGCTGATATGCATGTGGGCTTAAAATAAAACTGGGCAAATTTGACTTCTCTGTTAGGATAGTTTGCTGCAAGTTTGGAGATTGCCATCCTATGTGTTGACCTCCCTGTACTGTGCTTCATTTATGTTTGGTTCATCATGACCCAAATATCTTTCCTCCTTCACCATGCATATCCTTAGTCACCTTGTTTCTGCCTCTAAGACCTTGACTCTTAACTTAGTTGATTCAAATGGATTTGAATAAGATTAATTATTTCATAATGTGTAAGCAAAACAAGCTGGAATAGCAGGAAAGATATTCACAAGTGTGGAGTGGCTTATATAAAGAAATAGACAAAAATACCTACTTCTATTACTTTTTATTTAAACTTATTCTATTAAGTTGGAAGGGGGGAGATTTTTCTCAGTTATGAAAAACAATATGTTGCCAAAGCATGCATAAATAAATAAATAAATACATACATACATAAGTGCTGGGTTTGGAGCAATACTATAGGGGGGAAAATGCTCCAAGAAGACTTCTTTGCATTTGTCAATGTTGCAATCATGTTTCTTTCCAGTGAGTATGGTTGTGGTTGCCCAGAGGTCTATATTCAAATGGCTCCCTGGAAATTAAAAAATACTGAACCAGCCCAGCCAGGTGTGGCTCAGTGGTTGAGCATTGACCTAGGATCCAGGAGATCAAGGTTCTATTCCTGGTCAGGACACATGCCTGGGTTGCAGGCTTGATCCCCAGTGGGGGGCATGCAGGAGGCAGCCGATCAATGACTCTCATCATTGATGTTTCTGTTTCTCTCTCCCTCTCCCTTCCTCTCTCTGAAATCAATAAAAATAATTAAAAAATATATACTGAGCTGAAATTTCCATTTTTCAGCAGGATCCCCAGGCACAAATTCTGTTATTGCAATTTAGCAGCCAGTGTCCCTGTTTAAGCTTCTGGGTAAATTTGCAAACAGTTGCTTTCTTTATAATTACAGAGCCTCAAAGTGCTGGTAAGTGGTGGTACTTAATAACATATATTATTACAAAAGCATGATAACTCAGGCAGTAACAACACTGCTTAATGGACAACATTGTAGTGGGAGCTGCACAGTGGGATGCTCATAATAATCAGAATAGATTCAATGTATGTATTTATGCCAACTGTAAAATGGTTGCAAACAACAGCAGGAGAAGCAATATGTTACACAGGGAAAAAACTGAAATAGAGAACAAAACATATTCTTAACATATTTAACCACAATTTTGTCTCTTAAAAGATGATTTAACACCATGAGCCTATCAACAGAATCAGCTATTTGTTTTCAATTTCAGTGCATTTTGGTTATTAACCATGAACAGTTTATCCTTATTGAAACTAAAGTGCAAAACTTCAAAACATCAATATGGTTGAATATGAAAATCCCTATTTTAATTGTTTTACTTTCTTGACCAAATAGATTCAATTCATCTACCTTTTAAAAAATATTTTTATTCCTCTTATCCCAAGAACTGTTCAAGACAATACTCCTACCACTTAAGTAGAACCCATGTAATCTCTGAATATTATTGCATTGGATGTACAAGAATGTGAATTGAAGGTAGGGAATTTCCTGGTATATTGTAGTACCACCAACAGTGCGGTTTTGCAATGCTAAACAGTAGGAATATCCAATTGCCTTTCAAAAAGCCACAAGCTGACTATTTATGAGTCCTCAGAAGCGGTTGTTATATGAAACAGGGGTGTTTAACAGTCTCTTAAATGTATACCGAGAAAAGTTTTCTGTTAGTAGAAACTTGATATTTATTTAATAAAATTAGAGTCTTTAAGAGCTCTCCAAAATGAGCTATTATTAATAGTTTCTAAGTGCCTTTTTTAAATAAATGGAACAACTGTCTTATTACAGCCATGAGAGGTGTAGCTTTTGCAATAGCTAGCTATTAATTATTCATATATTTTTAAGCTTTGCAATGCTCATGTGCTTGCACATTCCTGTTATGAGCAGTAGGAATTCCATTTAATGTCTAAATAAAGCTAATCCATGTTCTCTTCCTTTAAACCACAAAATAGTCCAATCAACTACAATTGTAATATATGGTGATTCCCAACATGTTTTACAAATCAATATTAGTTCCATTATCATCTCACCAGCTACGTTGGTCACATTACTTCTGTTCCAATGGAGGTCATATTTTGTTGTTTTCCAAGAGGCAGCTACGTGCCCATCCCATACTGCTTTATCCCAAATGTAGTCACAAATACTCAATTTTCTAAAGCATGAGTAGCTATTTTTAATAGCTTTATTCATAGATAATTTTTATAGCATTAAATCCATCCATTTTAATTGTACCATTGAAAGAATTTTCGCATATGTATAGAGTTGTACAACCATCACCACAATTTAATTTTACAACATTGTCATCATCCTAAAAACAAGACAAAGCAAAACAACACATAAAACCTACTGCCATTTACAGATATTCCCTGTTTACACCCCTGGCCCTAGGTAACTGTTAATCGGCTTTCTGTCTCTCTTGATTTTTATTTTCTGGACATTTTATGTAAATGGATATACCATAAATGTTTTTTTGTGTTAGACCTCTTTTACTTAACATAATGTTTTCAAGGTTCACCCATCTTGTAGCATCTATCAGCACTTAATTCCTTTTTATTGCTGAATATTATGTCATTGTAGCGTATACCACATTGTGTTTGTCTCCTCACAGGATGTAAAATTTTAAATCTTCACTGAAGAAGGACTTCTACTCATGCCATGTCAGAATAATAATACCAAACTTTCCTTTCCAATAGAAAAACAGGACAAAATATAGGAAACCTACTACTGCTGTTTTAGATCTTGGACAATAGGTTCACAGGACTGTAATACCTACAAGAAGAAAAACTACTGAGGTGGGCTGTGTGATCCCTGGTTTTCTTTCTGAAAGCACTTTCAGACTCTGGGCAAGTGAGAGGAACTCAAAAATCAGGAAAACACTCCCTCTGAGTTGAACAGATAAAGATCATAGGAAAACAAGCTGAAGCTGCTGGAATTTACAGGAAAGAAAAAGCCCATGCTGAAAAGGAGCTACAGTAATCTTCCATAAGCCTCCTTTGAATATTGCTAAAGGGTGAGCATGGAAACTCTAGGAGGAAAGGCAAAAAAAGTACCTGGGAGCTGTCAATGAAACATTTCTCAGAGTTCATACAGGGCAGAGAGATGTTTAAATTAATAGCCATGGTTGAGAGAACTCATGTAATAGCCAGTATACTGTTATAACCCAAAAAGACCATGCCTGAGGAGTAGGGCTGAACTAGCCCTCATGTCAAGAGTATTCTGGATGTCCCACAACAAAGCTTATGAAAAAGGCTTGAAAGGATCACTCTCATCTAAAAGTATATCAACTTCTAGCCCAAACAAAATTAAAGAGTCTTTAAGGGGGTGTAACTGAATCAAGACACTCAGCAATATCATTAGCAATAATAAGCATCACTTAATAATTACTATAATTCTCTATAGATATATAAAGAAGAAGAAAAATGTGACTTATAACCATGAAAAAAAAATCCGTCAATAGAAACAGAACCAGGAATGTAAAAAGTTGAGAAAATTAGTAAATAAGAACTTTAAGAGTTATTGGAGATATGCTCAATGATTTAGAGTAAACCCTAAAATAATGAGAAATAGTATAAATAAAAAATAAATAGATCTTCTAAAGCTGAAAATACAGCATCAGAAAATAAAATTTGGTGGGTGGACTAAATAACAGATTAGACACTACAGAAGAAATTATTGCTGAATTCAAGATATAGAAAAAGAAAGTATATGATTGAAGCACAGAGATTAAAAAAACACTAAAAACAAAATAAACTGATGAACAAAATGAATCCAGAGATATAGAAGCATGGAATAAACTGAGGGATCTCAGAGGAAAGTGGGGATGGGGGAGTGGGCGGGGAGAGATTAATCAAAGAACTTATATGTTTATAAGCATAACCCATGGATGCAGATATTGGTCTGAGGAAGGTCTAGGGTTGGGGTGGATGTGGGGTGGAGGGGATCAATGGGAGTAAAAAGGGGACATCTGTAATATTTCCAACAATAAAGATAAAGAAACTTAAAACAAACAAACAAACACTAAAAAAATAGCCACAGTGATAAATTGGACAATATAATGTGTCTAATAGTTTTATAGCTGCAATCTTTTCAGGAAAAAGCAGAATGTATTTAAAGAAATAATTGTCAAAAAAACTTTGAATTTAATAAAAAGAAACTCAATGAAGCCCAAGCAGGATAAACACAAAGAAAACAGGCCAACATATACAATAATGAATCTTCAGGAACTAGTAATAAAGAGAAAGTCTCAAAGGTAGCCATAAACAGAAGGGATATGACATACAAGAAGGGAAAAAAAGCAATATCACTGTAAAACAAATTTAAAGAAATAGTTTGACATTTGGGAAGAAGCATTACAAATCAGAATACAATAGAACAATATTTTTAAAGTTGTACAAAGGAAAAAAAGTCATCCTAGAATTCTATGCTCAGCAAAACCATCTTTTAAAGTGTAAAAACAAAATTAAAGAATTAAAGACCTTTTCAGGTCAACAAAATTTGTGAAAATTTGTTGCTGAGATATCTGTAACATAACTAAGAAAATTTTTTAGAAGGAGAAAGTGACAACAACTGGAAACTTAAACCTATACAGAGACTAAAAAGTGCCCAAAATGGCAAGTAAGTGAATAAATATAAAATAGTTTTATTATTTTCAAATTTCTATAAAAGATAATTGTTTAAAGCAAAATAGTAAAAATGGGTTTTGGACTTTAAGCATAGTTAGAAATATATTGTATGAAAACACTATGAAAAAGGATGGGGAAGGACATAAGGTTCTGATAACTGTAGTATAACATTTAGTGTGAAGGTAGAATGTAAAAAGTTAAAGACATGTATTGTAAACCATAAAGCAATCACAAGTCAATCAATCAAAGGTATATGCTAATAAGCCAATAATGGAGATAAAATGGAATGTAAAAATTGCTCAGTTAACCAAAAGAAGGCAGGGAAAGAAAGGGGGAAAAAGCAGATGAAACAAATGACAAACATCTAGCCAGGTGGTAGACTTAAATACAACCTTTTAATAATTACATCAAATATAAATCTTCTAACCACTTAAAAGGCATAGCTTATTAAACTGAATAAAAAATAAGACCCAATTTTATGCTGCCTATAAGAAACCCACTTTAAATATAAAAACACAGATAAGTTACATGCAAAAAGATGACAAAAAGTACATGATACAAATACTAATCCAAAGAAAAGTAGAAGCACTGTGGAATAGTCCCCCTTATCCATGGGGGATACATTCCAAAGCCCTCAGTGGATGCTTGAAACTACAGATCGTACCAAACTCTGTATATACTATGTTTTTTCCTATATATACAGATATACCTATGATAATGTGTATTTTATAAATTAGGCATAGTAAGAGATTAACACTAATAACTAATAAGATAGCACAGCCTTGGCTGGTGTGGCTAGTTGGTCTGGCATCCTCCCATGCACCTGAGGGTTGCTGGTTCGATTCCCAGTCGGGGCATATGGACAAGTTTCACCTTCAGTCCCTGGTCAGGGTTCGTATGGGAGGCAGCCAATCAACAATGTTTCTTTCTCACATCAGCGTTTCTCTCTCCCTCTCCCCTCCACTCTCTCTAAAAAATCAACAAAAACATATATTTTTTTAAAAGATAGAACAATTATAACAATACACTGTAATAAAAGTTATGTAAATATGGTCTCTCTCAAAATACCCTATTGTACTGTACTCACCTTTCACTTAAAGGAAGCACTTTATAGCTTCTCTTTAGCACATCCAAATTGCCATCATCTTGCACTTTGGGGCCATTATCAAGCAAAATAAAGGTTACTTGAACACGAGCATGGTGATACTGGGACAATGAATCTGATAACAGATAGTCACTAAATGACTAAGGGGCAAGTAGCACTTGTGCTGTGGATGCGCTGGAAAGAGGTATTGACACACATCCAGGGCTGGAAGGAGCAGGGGGACTGTGCCTGAAACTATTTCCAAAGTACAGGGACAGCTGCCTCAACACTACCCCGGAAAGCTTTTACTAAAGTGACAGTGGCACTTAATATTTAAGGTAAAACTCCCTGGACCTGTGCCCTTGTGCAGGATTTTAGGTCCTTAACAAAGAATTGTAGCAATATACTCTAAAGACCATCAAGCTAGATCTGGAGGAGCTGTAATACCTTCTGAATATGTAGCAGAAATAAAATTGACAGAATTAAAAGGAGAAATAGACAAATTCATTATTATGGTTGGAGATTTCTACACTTCTCTCTCAGTAGTTGGGAAGATAAAATCAGTGAGACTACAGCAAACAATGTTATCTACCAACTTGACCTAAGTGACCTTTCTAGAATACCAAATAGCATAGTACGTTCACATTCTTTTCCATTACTCAAGGAAATTTTACTGAGATAGACCATATCTTGGAACATAAAACAATCTCAACAAATTTTAATTGTCTAAAAATATGAAAAGTATATGCTTTAATAATAATACAGTTAAATTGGAAATCTACAATAGACATTCAGAAAATTGACAAATAAATAAAAGTTAATCAACACTTCCTTTTTTTAATTTATTTTTTTAAATTTTGTTGACAGTAATACAGCTGTACCCCATTCCCCCCCCCTTTGGTCCCCTCTACCCAGCCCCCAACGCACCCCAGGTTTTCACTACTCTGCTGTCTGTGTCCATGTGCCTATATGTATATATGTTCTTTGGTTCATTTATTCCCCTCTCCCTACCCCTTCTCCTCTGATATCCATCATCCTGTGTTATGCATCCATGCCTCTGGACCTATTTTGTTTGTCAGTTTATTTTTTCATTAGATTCCACATATAAGTGAGATCATGTGATATTGGTCTTTCTCTGACTGGCTTATTTCGCTTAGCATAATAATCTCCAGATCCATCTATGCTGTCCCAAAGGGTAAGAGATCCCTTATTTTCACAGCTGCGTAGTATTCCATGGTGTAAATGTCCCACAGCTTTGTTATCCACTCATCTACTGATGGGCACTTGGGCTGTTTCCAGATCTTAGCTATTGTAAATAGCACTGCTATGAACATAGGGGTGAATATATTCTTTCTGATTGGTGTTTTGGGATTCTTAGGATATATTCCCAGAAGTGGAATGGCTGGGTCAAACAGCAGGTATCATACGTATTGATTTGCAAATATTGTACCAGCCTTGCATCCCCAGAATAAATCTCACTTGATCACAGTGTATGATCCTTTCAATGTATTGCTGGATACAATTTACTACTTTAGCATCTATGTTCATCAAATGTATTGGTCTGTAATTTTCTTTCTTTGTACAACCTTTACCTGGTATTGGAATTAGGATAATGCTGGCCTTGTAAAATAAGCTTGGAAGTCTTCCTTCCTCTTGAATTTTTTGGAATAATTTGAGGAGGATAGGCGTCAGTTCTTTGACTTTTTGGTAAAACTTGCGTGTGAAGCCATCTAGGCCATGACTTTTGTTTGCTGGGAGTTTTTGGATTGCTGCTTCTATTTCACTAGTTGTTATCAGTCTATTTAGGTTTTCTGATCCTTCCTGTTTAATAATTTATAGGTGAAAGAGAAAGTAACATAGAAAACTTTAAAGATTTTAAAAGTGATGATAATGAAAATATATGATATCAGTGTATGTGGGACAAAGCTAAACAATGCTTAAAAGTCAATGTACAGATTTACATGCTTGTTATGGCTTATGTTAGAAAAAAAAGATAGTCCTAAAAAATCAGTGACCTAAGTTCTGGAAAAAAACACACACAAAAACAACCTATCTAAAAAGAGCAAATTAGGTGCAAATTTAATTAAAATTAGAAATTTTTAAATGAAATAAAAAGCAAGCAGAAATCAATAAAATAAAAAGTGGAAAATAATAATTAGCAATAAACCAAAGCTTTTTGTTTGAAAAGGTCAATAACATTTATCTAGACAGAGAGAGAGAAATATTAGCAATATCAAGCATGAAATAGAGGAGGTACCTATTGATTCCGAATAAATTATAAAAATAAAGAAATATTATTAGTAACTTTATGCCAGTATTTAACAGTTTACCTAAAATTAAAAATGTCTTTGAAGATACATATTATAAAAAATGAACTCAAGAAGAAATAGAAACTGTTAATAATGTTTGCCAATTCACAATTTTCAATAAGTATTTCCATAAAGAGCACCCAGGAGCAGATGACCTAACTGCTGAATTCTATCAAATATTAAAGGAAAGAAATAATACCAATTGTATACAAACTTATTTTTTAAGAAAATATAAGAGAAATAAGACTTCTTAACTCTTTTTAAAAAAAATCTTTATTATTGAGAGTATTACAGGTGTCCCATTTTTCCCCCCAAATTGACCCCCTCCACTTCACTCCCACCCCCTCCCCAGGCCTTCACCCCATTATTGACTGTGTCCATGGGTTATGCATATAACTTTGGTTAATCTCTGCCCACCCTCCACCCCCTTCCCTCTTTCCTCTGAAATATGATCGTCTGTTGCATGCATCAGTGTCTCTGGATCTATTTAGTTTGTCAGATTCTTTTGTTCATTAGCTTCTTCTTAAAGAAGACCCTTCAACTTTTCCTGTAGTGCTGGTCTGGTGGTGATGAACTCCTTTAGCTTTTTCTTATCTGTGAGGCTCTTTATCTGACCTTCAGTTCTAAATGATAGCTTTGCTGGGTAGAGCAATCTTGGTTGCAGTTCCATGTTTTTCATCACTTTGAATATTTCTTGCCACTCCCTTCTGGCCTGCAAAGTTTCTGTTGAGAAATCAGCTGACAGTCATATGGGTGCTCCCTTGTGGGTAACTAACTACTTTTCTCTTGACGCTTTTAAGATTTTCTCTATGTCTTTAACCTTTGGCATTTTAATTATGATGTGTCTTGCTGTGGGCCTCTTTGAATTCCTCTTGTTTGGGACTCTCTGTGCTTCCTGGACTTGTAAGTGTATTTCTTTCCCCAGGTAGGGGAAGTTTTCTGTAATTATTTTTTCAAATAGGTTTTCAATTTCTTGGTCTATTTCTTCCCCTCTGGCACCCCAATAATACAAATGTTGGGCCTCTTGAAGTTGTCCCAGAGTCTCCTTATACTATCTTCATATTTCTGGATTATTTTTTCTTGTTGCTCTTCTGGTTGGGTGTTTTTTGTTTCCTCATGTTCCAAACTGCTGATTGGATTCTCAGCATCCTCTACTCTACTGTTGACTCCCTGTAAATTATTCTTCATTTCAGTTCCTGTAGCCTTCATTTCAACTTAGTACTTTATTATGTTATTGATTTTCTCAGTTATTTCCCTAATAGTCTGCTTAAACATCCTTATAAACAAAATTCTGAACTCTCTGTTAGCTTGCTTGGATCTATTTCATTCAGTCCCTCTTCTAGAGATTTCTTCTGTTCTTTCCTTTGTGACATGTTTCTTTGCTTCCACATTTTGGCTGCTTCTAGGTGTTTGTTTCTGTGTAGTAGGTAGAGCTGCTGTGTCTCCTGGAATTTGTAGAGTAGCTTTGTGTGGTAGTTGTCCTGTAGGGTCCAGTGGCTCAGCCTCCCCAGTCACCTGAGCTGGGCCTTCTAGGTGCTCCCCTGTGTGGCTGTGTGCACTGTCCTGTTGTAGTTGAGCCTTGGTTGCTGTTGGGAGGAATTGACCCCCAGGCCAATTGACTGTTGGACCAGCTCCAACTACAGCCAGAGAGCTGCTGTGCTGGAGACACCCCTGTGGAGCAGGATTTACTTCAGTGGAGCTTTGGTGTTCACCAAGTGCACCCCTTGAGTGTCACTCGTGGATGTGGTAGGGTTGTAATCCAGTGTGGTTGAGTCTGACCACCAGGTGCACTGTCTCTGGGGCCTCCCGGGAGGTCCAAAGTCAGCCTCTGCCAGTGCCTTGCCCAGGGCCCCCCAGCATGAGCTACACAGCAAACCGTAGTTGGCTGCTACTTGTGCTGGGCTTGGCGGTGTCCAGGAGAGGCCAAGCTATGAGCCAATGCAGCTGCCGCTAGTGCCAGGCCTGGGGCCGCTTATCAAGCCCTATGGGGCCCGCTGCTGCTTGTTTGAGAGATTTTAGGAAAGTTCTCAGCATGAGGCTCAAGAGGCCCCTTGCACAGAAAAGCCCCTGGAAATGGCCAGGATGAGCTGCAGGTGGGGAGGGGCGGGGCCTCCGGGAATCCCGGGGTGGGGCCAAAGGTGTGAGTCGGGTGCTGGCGACTCACATGTGGCGCCTGCCTGCCGGCTGTGTGGGGGAGGACTCGCCACAGGAGCAACGGCCTCCGCCAGCCTGTCTGCCTGGGAGGAAGCTGCCCTCCGCCTCTCGCCCGGATCTCAGGCAGGTTAGTTCCCCCCCGAGTGTCCCGGGTCCTTTCAGGCCGCTGCCCGGCGCTGGGCTCAGAGGGAGCGTCCGAGTGAGTCCATGCCGGGCCCTTTAGAGGAGCTGCTGGGGCTCCCGCAGCCTCCGCGACCCTCAGCGACAGTCACCACTTGTTTCACAGCCTGGAGTTGTGGGGACATCTCTTCCCGGCCCTGGAGCCCTGGGCTGGGGGCCTGATGTGGGGCTGGGATCTCTCACTCCTTTGGGGAACCCCCACCACCAAGATGCCCTCCTGGGTTTAAACCCCAGCATCGGGTGTGGGCCGGCGGCCTGGTCTCTGCGGCAATTCAGCCCCGACCCGCCCGCGTCTCCGCCCCTCCTCCAGGTCTCAGTGCTTCTTCAGCTCCCTGGTTGTGGGGCTTCTGTGCAGCCAGATCTCAGGAGGCTCTGAGTGCTGGTGGTTCTGTATTTAGTTGTAATTTCGATGTGGTTGCAGGAGGTGGCAGGTGTTACCTACTCCGCCCTCTTGTTTCTTCTCCCTGAAAAAATCAAGACTTCTTAACTCTTTATTTGAAGCTAGCCTTTCTCTGACACCAAGATCAGGCCTTATACATTATGAGAGCAAACTATAAACTAACATTTCTTAGGAACACAGAATAAAAATGAATTGATAGCAATAAGTTAAATTCAGTAACATATAGTAAGTCATAGTAAGGAATGATTTGTTTCTAGATTACAAGGTTGATTTAACATTTAAAAATCACTCTGTTCAGTTAAACTATTAACAGAATGAAAATGAAAACCCATATGATCATCTCAATAGATCCAAAAAAAGAGCATGCGAAAAAAATCCAATTCTAGTTCATGATAAAAATTTCCAAACAAGGTGGGAACAGAATAAGACTTCCTTATTCTGAAAAAAGGTACTTAAAAAATGTCAGCTAACAACATATTTAATGATGAAAGCTTGAATCCCTTCCCTTAGAATTGGGACCTTTCCCTTAGAATTAGAAAAAAGCAAGGATGTGCGCTCTCACAAATTTTATTCAACATTATACTTTTATTCCTAGCCAGCACAATAAGGTAAGAAAAATAAAAGACATACAGGTTAGAAAGGAAAAAGTTATGCTGTTGCTATCTTCATTCCCAGGCAATATGCTCACGTAATACAGAACCCCCTAAGGAATTGACAGAAAAACTGCTAAAATTAATAAGGGAATTTAGTAAGGTCTCAGCACACAAGGTCAATATACCAAACACAAAAGTAATTGTATTCTATATATTAGCAATGAACCATTCAAACATAAAAATTTAAATGTTTTATTTATAATAGCATCAAAAACATGAAATATTAAAAGATAAGTTTAATAAAGCAGATGATAGAGCCATATGTTGAAAATGACAGTGTTGCTGAGAAAAATTGAGAACCTAAATTAACGGAGAGATATATATCATCATGGTTTGGCGGACTTAATATCGTTAAGATGCTAGTTCTCCTTAAATACATCTGTAGTTTTAACACAATTTCAATCAAAACTCCAACAAGATTTATTTATTTTTTTTTAGAAATTGATAAGCTGATTCTAAAACTTTATTGAAATTTCAAGGTAAACCGCTTTGCTGTGTAGTCTCTCTGATGTGTCCCTAAGCCTGCACCATGCCAAAGAACTACGCCAGTCAAAGGAGATCTCTCTGCCATCAGAGCAGCCACCCTCAATTAGGTATTAACCAGACGGCAATCCCCTGATGGAATTAATCCACATGGATAGTGAAAGACAGAAATTCACATGAATGCCAGATATATTTACATTCCATAATGAGATGAACTGGTGGAATTTTAAGAATGTAACAGATTAACTTAAAAATTCTGGCAGTGTGCATATGATCTGTTTGTCCAGGGAGGTGCCACCATCTATCTATTCAGGACATTGCAGATTAGAACATGCAGCACCTTTGCTTTCTCCTAAGATCACAGATGCTCCAAATTTAAAAAAAATAAAAAAAGTTTTTGTTTCTTTTTTTACAGTGCCTCCTTTGGCACTCGTGGCTGTTACTGAGGATTGTAAAAGCGATGTTTGTAAGAGGAAGAATTGCTTATATTACAAAAATTTCTCTAAATATTTCATCATTAATAACTGTGGTTTCTTTCTGCTTACAAAAAGGCAGACTTCATTAACATTCCTCAGTCCTGCTGAGTCTCCCCATAGCTCTCAGTAGTCATTCACATTTCCAAAAAGCTTAAAGGTCAAAATTCTGCCTCTCCATGTCTCAGAATTACTTCAGGATTTCAACTTACATTCAGGTCACATGGGTCTCCATTCCTGATTCTGAAACAGAAACCCAGCAAAGACTCAATTTGGTTAAACCAGCCATGTTGGTAGAGCAATGAATAGTAAGCCTTCAGTCATTTAGTCAAATTAAAAGGGTTTGTGTCATGAAGAACTAACCAGACAATGTATCAGGATGTGATGGTGGACATAACTTATTATTTAATTTATAATTTATGATTTAGAGTCAACCTAACTCAAAAAGGAATTCCAGACAAAATGTGTTAGGAAATTTCTTAAGGATATGAAAATGAATATATAGAGGTCAAAGTGTCCCAATTATTTTAAATATTTTTTAAATTTTAGAATAATTTTAGATTTATAGAAAAATTGTGAGAATAGTATAGAGATCCCATGCACTCTGTACCAGTTTCTCTTATTATTATCATCTAATATTAGTATGGTACACTTGTCACAATTAATGAATCCCATTATTAACCAAGGTCTATAATTTATTTAGATTCTTACCTGACGTCTTCCTGTTCTAGGGTCCCATCCAGCACACTATGTTACATATTGTTGCCACGTTTTCTTAGACTTCTCTAGACTACAATAGTTTTTCAGACTTTCCTTGGTTTCAATGACCTATTGACAGTTTTGAATACTGACTGATATTTCGTAGAACCTCTTTCATTTGGAATTTTTCTGAAATTTTTTCATGATTAGACTGGGGTTATGAATTTGGGAAGGTAAAACTCCATTTTCATGCCATCATATCCAGGGCACATGCTATCAACATGTCTTATCCCTGTTGATGTGAACCTTAATCCCCTGGCTTAAGCAATGGTCCTCAGACGTCTTCACTGTAAAGAACTCCGCACTGCAACCTTTGAAGAGTACGCCCTTCCAGACTGTACTCTTTGTGAGGAGGTGACTAAGCACAGCCCCTTCTCAAGGTGGGGAATTGTGCTCCACTTTCTTGAGGGCAGAGTATAAACATTTTATTTGGAACTCTTCTGTTTTGGAAACTGGTTTCTTTTCTTTCACTTATGTGTTTGCTCATTTATCTCAGTATGGACCCATGTATTTTTTTATATATATATATATTTTGGATTATAATCTAATACTATTTTTTTTTTTGGCTCAAATTGTTTCAACTTTGGCCATTAGGAGCTCTCCCAGTTGTCTCCTGTGTCTCTTTGACATATCCCTGTTATTTTGTATGTGATCACTTCCTTACTTTCTGGCACTATGAAATGTTCCAGGCTCATCCTGTATATTGCCTGCCCCAGCCTTAGAATCTCTAAGGACCCCTGTTTCCTTTTATTGGAGAATATTATAGAAACAAATATCTGGGTACTGGGAAGACTGCCCCAATTTTTGTAATACCAAATTTTTCCATGTGACTGCAAGGACCCTGTTCACTCTGTTTTACCAGTGGATTTTTGGGTCATTTAAAAGTGTTTTGAATATGGTACTTAATAGAGAGTGTCAGACTGAGTAACATCCCATTGTTTCCATTGAATGATTGATGTAAATAATGCAATATGGAGTTTAAATGTATACAGATTTTAGAATTGATCGTCTCTTAGAGCAGTGCTTCTCAAACTTTAATGTGCATACTAATGACCTGGGCATCATTTTAAATGCAGTTTCTCATTCAGTGGGTCTGGAGTGGGACCTGAGTGTCTGCATTTCTAATAAGTTTTCTGATGATCCCACACTTTTGATAGTAAGATTTTAGAGCAGGGGTTGGCAGATTTTTTCTGTAAAGGGTCAGATCATAAATATTTTAGGTTTTGTGTGCCATATGGTCCCTGAGTCAATTACTCAACTCTGCTGTTGTAGCGTTGTAGACAAAAGGTAAAAAAAGACCATGGTTGCGTACTGGTAAAACTTTATTTATGAATACTGACATTTGAATTTCAGATATTTTCACGTCACAAAATATTAAGGTAAAAGCTGTTCTTAGTTCTAGGGCCATACAAAACTATGGCCCAGTGACAGAAAATAAATCTTCACAATTATTAGAGGTGGAAGAGTCTACTTGATATATAGTGATCTTCCTTTCACTAGAAGTGTTCAAGCAGAGAGTAGATGGCTATGAGCAGATGCAGCCACTCAAGGTGGCAGGCCATAGTTTGCTGACTCTACCCATCTTAGAGCAATGGCTCCCAAACCTGATCATGTGTCAGAACTTCCAGTAAGGAAGTTTCAAGTACAGTTGTCTAAATTTCATGCCAGAGGTATGCCATGGCATGTGCATTTTACAAAGGTCCATAGGGGATTCTGATGCAGTCAGGTTGTAAACCACTGCTGGAGAGGGCCTTGCCTAGCGGCTTCCATTTAGTAGTGACACATCTAATAATTGTGAGAGTTGTCCCCCCCAAATTTGCCTTCTTGTAGATTTATTTATGAGCTCCCTCTTCTTTCCAAAGCCATGGGGAGTACATCTAATCCAACTTCTATGTAATATTGCTTCTAAAATGTTTGAAGAATGCTATAGTCCTACTCCTCACAAGTCTTAAATCTCTTTTTGCAGACTCAGTATCCTCATATCCTTTGAGGGATTTGTGTACAATGTATATCCACCTTCCTATCACTCAGGTCCCACTCCTCTGGAACACTGTGTGTTCCACTTGCCTTTGTCACTTATTATACCCAGAACAGGTGAGGTCTGAGCACTGCAAAGTCCCAGGAGGCTATTGACTCTATTGATTTGACACCTCTTCTTCTAGTAATGCCACTTAAGATTTCATTAGCTGTTCTCTTTCTTTTGACAGTCAGTTCACATTGCTGATTTATATTAAGCTTGTTACCAACCAAAATTCTTAAGACTTTTTCCAATGGGATTGAAGTTAAGTCAGTCTCTTTCATTCTCTACTTATATAAGGGTATTCATATGCAAGTATATTTATTATATTTATAAATGTTATCTATTTATTCCTATAAGATTTCTCCTTGTATTTTTGGTTCACTATTCTTACCATTTAAAAAATTCTTATTTATCATGTGTCAGATTGCTGCAGTAATGGCTCCAAAATTATTTGTACTTCCCTTTATCCCTGCATTACACTGACTCAGGGCTTGGCCACATGACTTGGTTTGACCAATGGAACAATAGCTAATGTGACGGCAGAGACCTGAGAAGTGGTTGCAAAAGGGTCTTGTTCTCTTTTGCTGCTCTTGGACCCATGAGACCACAAAGTGAACAAGCTCAAGCTAGCCTGCTGGAGGATGGAAGGTTATGCAGAGAACTGGGACACTCCCTCCCACAGTTAGACAGTCCAAGCCAACCTGCTATTTATTGTTGACACATAAATGAACCTCAGCCAAGATGTATTAAGCTCAGTCCAGGTCAGCAGAACTGCCCAACTGAACCCAGCTTAAACTATTGAACCATAGAACTATGTATGAACTAATAAACGCTTGTTGTTTTAAGCACAAAGTTTTGGCTGATTTTTTATACAGCTATTTTATGCAACATCTAATATAGTACTCATCTTTTCCACTTGCATGTCACTCACAAATTTGGTGTGTCCCTATATCTAAATTATTGAGTAGATTCTGACCAAATAAAGGGCTCTGAGGTACAGCTCTAAATACTGACACTGGCCAAGTTTCTTTGTTCAGTCAGCTCTTAAACACTCTGACTACTTTACATGCAGCCCACAATTTGCAAAGGAAAAATTGCATTGAAATAAAAGATGGAAATAGATTGTAATTTTAACATATTTCTACCTCTGATTAGCCTGGAAGATTATGTACTGTTTTTTTATTTTCACAATATTTTTTGTGGTCAGAATGTTTGAAGTATCTGAAAATTAATTATCTTTATTAAAAAAAAAAGTTTCACAAAGCTTTTATGAGAATGTTCGTCAAATTGCTTCATATTATGAAAACCAAAAGGAATTTTTCTAATGTACAATTTTGCTATTGGACGTTAGAAAAATTCCTTAGAAAAATTCCATATTGATGAATTGTATAAGCTTTCTAAATGCAATGAGGTTTTTATTATTATTATTTTTTTAAATTTGTAATTTTGTTTTCCTCATGAAGCTCCTAACTGTTGCCCTCTGTCTGAAAGAGAAGTGGTGGAATCTTGAGTATAAAGGTTGGGAAAAGGTATGAAAAAGACATTTCCTGTATGATTGGTAGCAGGAAATACCAGAAGTCTCATCCAAAATATTCTTTTCCCTATAGATTTTATTTGTTTCATTTATTATTTTTACTTTTGTTTTTTAAAAACAACATATCTGCTTCAGTGTATGTATTCCCTTTATACTCAGTAAAATTTCTACATTTAAAAAATAAATAAAACCTTAGAACAACTTTGGGATAATCAGAGACACAAACCAATGATTTTATGATAAGAGAATAATGTACTGGAAAGAGCACTCAGTTGGGAACCTCGTAGTCCTGATAGAATTGTCTCAGGTGCTAATTACTAGCTCTGTGACTTTGGGCATCTTTCAGAAATTTGTTTCCTTATATATAACTTGAGGATGATAATATTAACTAACTTACTAGTTCAATTCTTGCTAGTCTTTAGTGCCGACGCTCCGCAGTCTGTAATTTTGTTGTTCACCATGTGCAGCTTCCACTCCTGGTCCAAGATGGCTGATGGGAATTAAATTATAACATCTCTGCTCATAATAGCAACTGAAAAAGGAAATAACGTTTTCCCTTCAAGAACACTTTCATCTCCCTCATGTGGCAACACTTAGCTATAAAAGAGGCTGGAAAATGTAGTCTTTATTCTGAACAGCCATGTGCCAGTTAAAAACTGGGGATTTCATTACTGAGGGGAGAAAGGATTTGGGGAAGATAAACTAGAATTCTCTGTTACAGATGTTTAATATATTAATTCTTCAGTGCATTGGTGAGAACATGTTTTTCAAGCACATTCTTTCATTTTAGTAGGTGAGGGAGAAGGGAAAGTAAGGAGGGGTACCAGTAAAAACGTTTGCCCCACTCTAAGTTTTGCCTTGGGCCAGTCTAGAGGAGATATCTGATTAGAAAATGATTTTCTTGGCATCTTGAATGTTAGCACACTGTAGTTCCTTCCTTCCTTCCTTCCTTCCTTCCTTCCTTCCTTCCTTCCTTCCTTCCTTCCTTCCTTCCTTCCTTCCTTCCTTCCTTCCTTCCTTCCTTCCCTCCCTCTCTCCCTCCCTCCCTCCCTCCCTCCCTCCTTCCTTTATTCCTCTTTCTCTGTGTGTATGCGTCTGTGTGTCTCCCTCTCTCTCTTTTTCTAAGCTAAGGTAAGAAGTAACTTCTAAAGATACTAGCACTTACATAAAGTCCAAATCTTCTCGTTTTAGAGCCTGCACAAAATTTGACTTTTTGAATAAAAACATGTCATTCATCTGTAATTAACAAATCTAAATTAAATCTTCTTTGATGATGGATCAGTTAGATAGATTTGAAAGGCAGCCTCAAGGAAGCCTGGAGGACATGACATAACAATGAATTTCTACTTTCATTAAGAACAATGCTTTAAAATTTTAATTTATTTTTACATTTTTTGTTCCCAAATTTTTATATTTTGTTCCCTGAAACTTCCTAATTTCCTGAGATCAGTATTTAAAATATCCATCCTGGTTTCTTTCTTTTGTAACACACAGCAGTAAATGCTACAGATACGGTATTCTAATGACAAAAGTTTATAAATTTATAAAAAGAATGACTGTCTTAAGAATTCATCTGTGCTATAAATAGCTATATCAGTTTCCTAGGGCTGCCATAACAAATTACCACAAACTTGTTGGCTGAGAACCAGAGAAATTTCTCCTCTCAGAGTTCTGGAGACCAGAAGTTCGAAATCAAGTTGCTGGCAGGGTTGGTTCCTTCTGAAAATTCTGAGGGAGAATTCCATGCCTCTCTCCTGACTCTGGCTGTGGGCAAGCCTTGGTTTGTGGCTACCTCACTGCAATCCCTGCCCTCATTTTAACACTGACTTCTCCGTGTGTGTCTAATCTCTCTTTGCTCTCTCATATAAAGCATTTAGGCCCACCTAAATAATCCAGAGTAATCTGATCTCAAGGTGCCAAACTTAATTACATTCAAAAAGATCCTTTTAAAAAATAAGTAACACTTAAAAGTTTTAAGTTTGAGCACTTGATATCTTTGGATGGCTGTTATTCAACCTACTACAATAATTCGTAAATCTTTCTGAACCACATTTTGTGACATTGAAATACTCAATAGTAACAGGGTTCAACTCTTTACACTGAATGTAACACGGTTTATATTTGTTAGAATTTGTCTTTTTGAAAATTTCGAGTAAAATGTGTTTTTTACAGTATAAATAAAATTCTTTGTGAGGAGGATGCATATGCATTTATCATTGGTCGATCAGTTTCAGAAGTATTGAAAAAGATTCCCAAGTAACTGATTTGCCAGACCCTGAGCTCTCCCCACTCTGACTGCCTTTCACCTTCCCTCACAAGTTCTTTAGCAAGGCTTAGGGTGTTGTAAATAATAGAAGGTGACAAAGACTGTACTGCCAAGTACTTCACAGTCTTCACCAGGCATTCACCAGCCCTGGTAGAATATTCAGCCCCTCTCTGTTACTAACATGGCAGACTTCTCCCTGTTAAACTCAAGGACACATTGCTTTGCTGCGAGAGGCTAGTATTTATTATCATATATGTCATCGATGTGCACTAAAGAAATCCTTATAGAGACTGCACACAGGAACCAGTTCTTGGGGTGGAAGATGGGAATCCCGGTGAATATCCTGAAGTAACCATGTATTTTAACACAAAATTTAAAAAATACAAATTATAATTCCTTTAAAAATAAGCTATTTGATTAAATTTGCTCTAGGTTTTTCCTATTGGTTTCGATGTGTAGACTCAGCAGATGCACAGTTCTATATTGGTGAATATTTTGATGCAAAGTCTCCAAGGGGTGGCAGAGAAGATTCTTTAAGCGCATAATATGGTCAGTTGTATTCAACTCCAGAGTTTGTTAATTTTCCTATAGCTCTTTTCTCAAACTGCTTGTTTTCCTATTCAAAGATGATGACGACAATGTAGTTTTTTAAATTAATTAATTAATTAATTATTTATTTTAATGCATCTTTATTGATTTCAGAGAGAGGAAGGGAGAGGGAGAGAGAGATAGAAACATCAATGATGTCATTGATTGGCTGCCTCCTGCATGCCCCAGAATGGGGATCGAGCCTGCAAGCTGGGCGTGTGTCCTGACCTGGAATCAAACTGCAACCTCCTGGATCCTAGGTTGATGCTCAACCCCTGAGCCATGCCCAGACAGGCGACAATGTAGGTTTTTTTTTTTAACACGGATTATCACTTTTTTTGTGGCAACATTTTTAATTGACTACACACATACAAAAAGGGAAGAAGCAAAGAGTTCAAGGAGAAAGTTGTAATAACTCAGGCAAGAGATAGCTCAGGATGAACCAGTCTTTTCACTATAGATTGAAGGGAAAGGGCACATTAGAGATAACATGGAAGGAGATAAAAATGAAATGTGCTGAACACCTATGACAAGGGTAAAGAGGAATTACATGACTGGAGGGGAAAAAATTAATTTGTATTTTTTTAGTTCATTTGTGCTTATTGCAGACCAGACCTAATATTTGGCTCTCGAATACCAAGTGTTTGAAAGAGATTAAGCTGCCAGTTTTAGAAAACTCAAACCTAAAGGCTGCTCATAGCACTGTTTTCTCTTCCAAACAATGTAGTGGAAATAACTCACCTTGATAAGAGCAGCAATTAAGAGTATTAACACTTAACTATCAGTCCAGCAATATTTACTGTCTCAGCGTTGTTCTATGAATAGATTTCCTTAAAGCCCACAAAACCAGAACAAGGATGGGTAAGTTTAATGGACAAGAAGTTGCCGATTGTTGTCCTGGAAGTAGGCTTTTCTGTGACTCAGATTTAAAGTGAAACCAGTGCTGTTGGCCACAAAGAGTTTGGGGTTTATCTGCTTGGCAAAGGGACCAGTGTCTCACAGAGTATTTTTCTGAGGGGAGATAGCAAAGTTTAAAGACTGGCTTGGCACATAAATAATTTATTGACATAGTATTCTCTCTCATTACCCTTTTATTTTTAAGCATTCCGTATTTCTTTTTTTTAAATTTATCTTTATTGTTGAAAGTATTACAAATACCTCTTCTTTCCCCATTGATCCACTCTACCCTGGCCTTCACCACACTATTGTCTGTGTCCCTGGGTTATGCATATATGCATATAAGTTCTTAGGTTAATATCTCTCTACCTCCACCCCCTTCCCCTACCTTCCCTCTGAGATTCCTGTCTGTTCCATGCTTCTATGCCTCTGGATCTATTTTTCTCATCAGTTTATTTTGTTCATTAGATTCCACATATGAGTAATATCATGTGATACTTGTCTTTCTCTGACTGGCTTATTTCACTTAGCATAATACTCTCCAGGTCCCATCATGCTGTCTCAAAGGGTAAGGGATCCTTCGTTTTTACAGCTGCGTAGTACTTCATGGTATAAATGTCTGAGAAGATGCTTAATATTTCAATCTTCCTGAACTTGTAGAGGCTTGTTCTGTGTCCTAACATGTGGTCTATCTTTGAGAATATCCCATGTGCACTTGAGGAGAATGTATATTCTTCAGTTTTGGAGTGAAATGTTCTGTAAATGTCAATTAAATCCATCTGACCTAGTGTGTCCTTTAGAATCACTGTTTCCTTGTTGATGTTTTGACTGGAAGATCTATCCAGCAAAATCAGTACAGTGTTAAAGTCCCCTACTGTGACTGCATTGCTATTTATCTCTCCTTTAAAGTCCTCCAGAAGTTGTTTTTCCCTCAGCCTGTGTGAGTCTTTGGTTCTGAAGTGAGACTCTTGTAGACAGCATATATTTGGGTCATGTTTTCTTGTCCCAAAGAAGTGTTTAATCCATTTATATTTAAGGTTATTATTGATAAGGTAATTAACTATTACCTTTTTTTTTTTTTTATGCCTATGTTTCTCATTCTATTTCAATTTCTTATTACAGCAATCCCGTTAACATTTCTTGCAATGCTGGTTTGGTGGTGATAAACTCCTTTAGTCTTTTTTTTTTTTTTTTTGTCTGGGAAGCTCTTTATTTCATCATCTATTTTGAATGATAGCATTGCTGGATAGAGTATTCTTGGTTTCAGATCCTTGTTTTACATCGCCTTGAATACTTCATGCCATTCCCTTCTGGCCTGTAGAGTTTCTGATGAGAAATCATATGACAGCCTTATGGGAGCTCCTTTGTAGGTAACAGATTGCTTTTCTCTTGCTGCCTTTAAGATTTTCTCTTTGTCTTGTATTTTTGACATTTTAATTATGATGTGTCTGGGTGTGGGCCTCTTTGGGTTCTTATTTCTTATGATAAAATAAGAGCTTCTGTTTTCTGGTTTGCCTTCACGTCCAAGGAAGGTCTGGTGATTTGATTTAGTTATTCTGCTAATAATCTCCTTTCCGAAGTCTTATTTGAAAATGGAATTTCCATACAGAGCAATTTACCAGGCTGGCCTGGTCACTGATAATATGTCTTTACTTTCAAATCACAGGTAGAAGTAGCTTATGAGGAAAACATCTGTCTTATATGCTTATCCTTTGACATTCAGCATGCCATTATATTAGGAGAAATACTGTGGCATCTTTAAGCAGCAAACATGTCTAAAGTATAGGACTTAGAGCAGTAAAATAAGAATCTGGAATTCTGGATTTTAATTCTGATTCTGTTACTAATTAACTGGTCCTAGGCAAGTTATTTTCTTTCTTTTACACTTACATAGTAGAGATAATAATGAATATCTTAATTACTTTATAGAGTAGCTAGGAAGAGCATGTGGCTGTTTGTGTGTATGTATATAAGCATTTTGAAAATCATAAGTATTATACAAATGTAAGACTTATTAAATATTAATGAATACTTGTTTAGAGAGAAAAATATGTATATATATATATATATACATATGTATATATCAAGATTCACATATATGGGAACAGTGTTGTTTATTTTTCTTCCTCCTGGCCTCTGTTCCATGCACACCAGGCTATGTCTTCATTTAAGTAGTTCCATCTGGAAAAAAAAGTAAAGAAAAGTTGAGGAAGTAATAGCATGCCTTCTCACTCTTGCAGACCATGTCTCCCTAGAATTCAGGGTCTGGTATGCCTGGGAATCGTTTACAACATTCTATACTTTAAAAAAATTCCTTCCTCCAATAATACAAATTCTTTTGTTAAAGGCATCCAGATCCAATATTCATCATGTTTGGAAATACACCGAATGCAGGTCTCTGTTACTGGAGTGGTCAGCAGAACCCTGCTCTGCTGGAGCATTAATAGAAAACACATGTAAATCAGATGCCAGTTACAGAGCACTCACAGAGTGGTGCGACTTTGGATTTATTTTCCCTGGATTAGACATGGAGGAGCAGTAGAATAAATGTAACCCTAGAATAAATGTAACCCCTAGGCCTCTTAGACAGAAGTTTTACCTGTATTGGGTGAAAAGTAAACTTCCAGCACAAAGGACTTCCCTTTGATGGTCTCCTCTATTGAGTGAGCGTTGTTTGCTGCTCATTCTTAAGGCTCATCTCTGAGCATTAGTTGTGCCTACAGTACTTTAAAACATTTCTAATGGAAAGTGAGACTCCTGTTAATCATTCAGATATGTGATGCACATGATGCTAGGCATCATTTTTGATAGTTTGTAGATGGTGTAAAACATCCTGATTGTCACCAGTAGGGTATACTATGTGCATACATGAGCACATCTATTTCATGACAGGAGACAGAGACAACAAAAACAGGATAGAAGAAGGAGAATGAGAGAAAAGGAAAGGAGAAAACTATGCAACATCATCAAGTGCCTCAAATGGCTCTCTGTGGAATCCATGCCATTAGCAGCCTGTGCCTGGTGTTGACAGGGCCTCACACAGATATGTGGAAATGCCCTGGCTCTAGAATGCTGCCCTTCTAGGTTCCACCCACCAAGAAAGTATGAACTATGTTTATAACTTAGCAAGTGAATGGAGAATAAATTTAATATTCTCGTTATATGTCACATTTCTTCAGCTGCTAATTAATGCCAGGACTAACACTGTTTCAGAACTGAAAATGTGTACCTGAAATAAAAATTAGGCAACTCAGGCTGCAGGAAATGTCATTATACTAGCAGGTCATGAAACTCTAGTATGAATATTGTTAAGCATGATTAACTGAACATTTTAAAAATAAAAAGGAGATGGCAAATATTCTCTAAAAGGTAACATGTTTATATGCAATCATTATATCTTTTAATATGAGAATTTTCTAGAATCCCATTTGCTAGCAATAGGTTGGACATTTGTATGGTGTCAAAATTCCATTCTGATTTAAATTTCATAACTGATTAATAATTCTCATTCTGTACATTTTCTGATGAAATGAATTTGAGAGCACATTTGATTATATTTTTTTTTTACCATTCCCATTTTTCCCCTGGAAAACTAGACTCTCATCCTGAAGTTCATACGGTGTGGCCATTCACAACCTTCTGTGGAATAGCATCTGGTTAATTATACTCCAAATGCTGAGTGGTTAGAGTAATACAGATAGCAAGTCCAAATAATACATATTTAATTTTTATCTTGAAAGCTGTACATCTCTATTTCATCAGCCACTAACAACTGCTATAGCAAGTACTTATCTTAAGCTACAAACTCTTAGTCTTACTATAATTAAGATAAATCTTTCTTTTCGACCCTCATTCTGCTAAGTAATGGACATCTTTTTCTAAAGTTGCAACTCCATTATAGGGGGTTTACAAGGTCCCAAGGTATTACAAATTGACCCAAGCCCATTTCTTCTCTATAGATAATAACAGCCTCTAAAGAAATTTAATTCCAATGTTAACAAGAAAGTAAATCTTAAACCAAATGCCACCACATATATACAAAACACAGAGAAAGAGAGAGAGAGAAAGAGTGAGATATATTAAATAAACCTTTATTTATTTAGCCAGTGCAAACAGTTCATAAACCTGCTTTGCAACCTCTACAGAGTCCCAGTTCTCTGTTCTCTGTTCTTTAATGTGTTTCAACTGCCACCTTACATGAAAGGCACCCTAAAACAGATGTGATAATCTTCTAAAGGCAGGATTCCATGATTTTCCCATTGTAAACAGGTGTCAAGAATTGTGAAGGAGGAAAAGAGAGATTAAAGATGGTGGTGGACTGAGTGGAAGCTACACTGACACTCTCCCAGGACCAAACTGGAATTACAACTAAAATATAGAAAAGCCATTCTGAATAATCAACTGCAACTGAAGACAAGATGGAGAGCACCCTCATAACCAAGGAGAAAATGTGGAGACCACATAGAGGCTGGTAGGAAGTGTGGAGGTGTGAGAGGGCTGGCAGGGCTCCCACAGGCAGCAGCTGAAGGTCCAGAATGATATCTCAGCTGTGGGGGGTTCCCACTGAGGACTCTAGAGCCTAAACCCTAGAAGCCAAGAACATCAGAACTGAGAAAGGTGCCCACACAACATCTGGCTGTGAAAAGCAGCTGGGTTTCTGTCTTCCAGGGGGAGAGAGCTGGAAATGCAGGCCCCCTCTTAAAGAGCCAACACACAAAGTTTCATGTGCAGTCACTCACCTTGGGCTCCAGTAGAGGGAGGGCAGAGTGGACTGGAGCTGTGTCAGGAGAATCTAGGGTTGTGGGCTCTGGAGATAGAGCTCAGAGGGCACCCCTTTAGATTCCTGTGCCAAGTCATTCCCCTATACTGCAGAGAACATCTTTCTCAGGCAGACATTTTGCTGCTTTTGCCTTGGGGGGAGGACCAATTGCCCCACCTGCTGGAAAACTTCTTGCCCTACCCTGTGGCGTTTTCTGTAGCCTGAGACTCATTAAGAGAATCAGATTAATCAGCCTGCAGGCAGAGGCAGACTTTAGAGTGCTTTCAGTATTTGCCTGTTCTGCTTCTGGACCCAGGCCTTGGAAAAGCAGACTTTGGTGTGCATCTTGGTTCTGTCCAACTATATCCAGCCCCAACAGAGGAGACCTCAAGCCTAAGGTTGTTGATAGCTCCAAACAGGGTACTCAGGGCTATTCACAAACTGTGTTTGACATCAACCTGCACCAGAGACCCTCCAAAAAGACAGAGTCCTAGCACTCCTACCTAATACATAGAAACAAACCCAAACAGGTATCCAAAATGGGGAGGCAAAAAAAATAAGCTCCAAATGAAAGAACAAAAGAAGTCTCCAGAAAAAGAGCTAAATGAAATGGAAATAAACAATCTATCAGATATAGAGTTCAGAATGCTGATTGTAAGGATGCTCAACAGCAGGATAAAAGATATGGAAACTATGAAGGAATTTAAGAATGACATAGCAGAAATAAAGAATACATTGGAAGAAATAAACAGCAGATTAGAAGAAGCTGAGGATCAGATTAGTGAATTAGAAGACAGTGTAGAAAAAAACACTTAATCAGAGACCCAAAAAGAAAAACCAATTAAAAAACAGGAGGACAGTTTAAGGGAGCTGTGGGGCAACATGAAACATAATATTCGCACCATAGAAGTACCAGAAGAGGTCCAAAGTAAACAAGAATTAGAGAACCTGTTTGAAGAAATAATGGCAGAAAACTTCCCAAACCTTGTGAAGGAAAAAGTCACACAAGTTCAGGAGGCACAGAGAGCCCCAAGAAAGAAGAATCCAAAGAGGTCCACACCCAGATACATCATAATTAAAATGACAAGAATTCAAGAGAAAGAGAGAATCTTAAAGCAGCAAGAGAAAAGCAATCTGTTACCTACAAAGGAGCTCCCATAAGGCTGTCATCTGACTTCTCATCAGAAACTCTACAGGCCAGAAGGGAATGGCATGAAATATTCAAGGTAATGCAAAACAAGAATCTGAAACCAAGACTACTCTATCCAGCAAGACTATCATTCAAAGTAGATGGTGAAATAAAGAGCCTCCCAGACAACAAAAAAGGCTAAAGGAGTTTATCACCAACAGACCAGCATTGCAGGAAATGTTAAAGGGACTACTGTAAGTAGAAGTAGAAATAGAGAGAGAACAAACATAAGCATAAAGAATTAAAACAGCAATAGATAAGTATCTATCCATAATAACCTTAAATGTAAAACAAGTCTCTACAAGTTCAAGAAGACCGAAATAATATCAAGCATCTCAGATCATAATGGCATGAAATTAGAAATCAACTACAGTAAAAACACTCAAAAACATTCAGACACATGGAGGCTAAACAGCATGTTATTAAACAATGAATGGGTTACCAAGAAGATCAAGAAAGAAATAAAAGAACTTCCTGGAAACAAATGAAAATGAACATGTAACAACCCCAAATCTATGGGACACGGTGAAAGCAGTCCTAAGAGGAAAGTTCATAGAACTACAGGCCTACCCCAAAAAGCAGGAAAAATTTTTAGTAAACTATCTAACCCAACAACTTAAAGAATTAGAAAGCTCCCCTGTGAAGTCGCCCAGAACAGGGCTTTTGTTCGCTGGGAGGTTTTTTATCGCTGCTTTGATTTCATCTATTATTATTGGCCTATCCAGGTTTTCTGATTCTTCCTAATTCAGTTTTACAAGATTTCACTCATATGTGGAATCTAATAAACAAAATAGACTGAGGAACAAAATAGATCCAGAGACAAAGAAGCATGGAACAGACTGATGAATCTCAGTGGGAAGGCAGGGTGGGGGAGTGAGTGGGGAGAGAGTAATCAAAGAACTTATATGCATGTGTGCATAGCCCATGGACACAGACAGTATTGTGGTGAAGGCCTTGGGGGGGGGGGCAGATGTGGGGTGGAGGGGATCAATGGGGAGAAAAGGGGGAAATGTCTATAATACTTTCAACAATAAAGATTAGGGGGGAAAAGAATTGCACAGGATTTGAGATTTATTCTACTTGCAAGTTCACATGTTAATCTATAATTTTGTGACAATTTTCAGAAGACTTGAGATTCCTGGATCAGAGACACAGGACAGTTATTACAGCTACAGCAATAGCCTGAGTATCAGCATTTACGCTGGTTCTCTGAGCCCCAGTCCTCACAGGGCAATGTGAAAAGGGCTCGATTATACCTGCATTTTCAAGCTGGTATTACAGAAAAGTAGACCTGAGTTTAAAGAACTCTGAATATTTGTGCTGAATAGTTAAGTCTCGCTACTTTATTCTGTCACCAAAAAAGTATATTTCTAACATTCTTTATGCTATTAATAAACCACTAATTTCACTAATTAAAAACCCATTTTGGCAGATTACTAATTAGCTAAATTTCTAGTGTGATCAGAGATAATGATAGCTGAAGTGCTTATAATAACCACATCTGGAAAGGGCTTCTCTGATATAATGCTAGCTGACCGCTCCTGGGGTAAAGATGCTTAATTAGTATGGTGGCTGCACATGAAATATGAAAATGTCCATGCTTAACTATTCTGGTGAAAATTACAGATGTTTTAACACTAGGTTTGAAGGTAGCACCTAGTTTTTGTCATATCACCTGCCTACACAGGCATTTGCTGAATTATCTGTTGCTGATTAATGTTTAGTCATTAGTTCCTATAGCTAGATCCTTTTTCCTCAATCACAAAACTTCTCAAGGTCCACCCTCTGTCAGTTTGATGTCCCTTTGGAGTGGCAGAAACCTCTTAACTATACCTGTTAAACTTTTGGACCTAGAAGAAATACCTTTTGACTGTTACCTAGCTCCATGATAGCATCCCAGGCTTTTCTGCCAAGGCAGCACCCTCAGTAACTGCTATTCTAGTGCCCCTGTGCTATACTGAGGCATGAAAGTTCTGGAATTTTGCTGTTTTCTTAGAGACTACCTGTTCTCAGTTCAATTGCCCATTGCCATGGGGACAGTGTGGGGATAGACAAGGCTCAATCATTTTTTCAGGGACACATACTAAGGCTTCTCTCTGTTATTAAATGTCTAATTTTCTTTCCTCTTTTTCAATCTCACCTCAGCCTCTAGACATATTAGTTACGTAAATGACATTTTTTGTATTAGAATAGACTGAAGGAATTTTTATTATCTGAGAGTAAGTACTAAACTATGAAACTTGCCCAAGATTTTATGAGAAGTGGGTAAATTAGCTCCACAGGGAGAGGCTAGTTTTGAACTGCTATGTGGGGAGAGTGTCGAATTGCTTCTGATTGCCCTTTAGGAGGCTTGTGTGTTCAACTTACTGGTTATTCTTGGGCACAAGCAAACCTGCCATGGGCCCTGCTGGGGCAAGAGCAAGGTGACTGTTTCAGGTGGGGTGAAACCAACCAGGCCCACTGGGGCATGAGGCAGAGGCTCAGCAAGAGCTAAGGAGAGACTGAGGCTGAAGAATTAAGCCACTGAGCTGAGAAAAAGTAGATCCCAAGTGAAAGGAGGCAGACATCATCAGCAGGGGCGGGGTGTCAACCCAGGGATGTGACTGGGCTAGTCACACCATTGGGAACCTAGGTGAGGCTGTGCAGATCAGCAGACTCTTTCTTCCACCTACAAGATCATACTAACCCTGCCCCATGTACCCTCCACTCCTGATTTCATCTTAGAAGGATACTGAACTAGGAGAGCCTGAGCAGTGGTCCCCAAAACAGACCATTTCCTAACGGGGCTGTTGTTTAATTCATTACACTACAAATTACATTTGTTATCCCCCCCCCCCCCCCCGATCCAGACAGTGTGAATGTCTGAGGAAAATCAGACTAGTTTTAGGCAAAATAAATAAACACTTTCCTTGCCCTTGGGATTGCAATTAAGTACATTCTGTGATGCCTCCCCTGCGCATTTAGCCAGGGCACTTGAATAACATAATTAAAATGTTGGACACATAGTTGTAATTCTTGTTCATTCACTTTCCCCTTTAACCAGAGACCTGTGTATTTTTCCACCATCGATTGCTAGAAGCAGGGGCGATCCTGACCCCAGTTCTTATTTTTAGCGTGGTGCTTTCCGTGAGAATCATGCTTGTCTTCACTATGCTTGGTATACAGCAGTACTCAATGCATGTCAAAGGAACAAACGAGGCATCTTCTATTGCAATAACTTGTTTAAAACACAATGGTTGCAGGCCTCTGCAGATGCCCTCGAACTTCCTGAAGTCTGCTTCCCTGTGTATTAAGCTGAACATCTTAACTGCAGCATCTGCTCTTACTCTTTCCAAAACTCTTTTTTTACTTCATCTGTCTTTGTCTCCGCACATTTGTGGTCTTGTCTTTGCATTTGGCTTCCAAATGGGAGATATTTTTCTCTGTCTAGTCATGAAAATCTTTCATGCGTTTGCCTAGAGCTCTGCATTAATTTTTTCTGAGATTGGTTTTCTTAATGGTCACTAACTACTGGTCTTTTTTCTTGTGTTGCTCTTTGCACCCTACTTGTCCTGGAAGTCTTCCAAAGAAAGCCCCTAGAGAGAGTATGACCGCAAGGTCCCCAATCGCAGGTCTCATCTTTTTAACCTTGCTGACATTGACCATATATGTCACATGGAAGATATTTATCAGTTGATTAACCATTTGATTATAGTAAGAGCATGTATTTTGGCAAAGATTATTATGTGGTGGTTTAGCTTGGTCAGAGCTGATAAAGCCAGCCTTCTCTACTAATGCACAGACTCTAAAGCAAGTTCAGTTTAATCAAGTTGACTCAGCAATGCTTCAGTGTATTATAAATACTTGGAAGCAGCTGTTACAACATATTTTTAATCCTTGGAAATCTCTTCCCACTCAAAAGGCCACATGTCATCTAGGAACTATTCTGTTCCACTGAGGGTATTCTAGAAACTTTTATACCTGGTTTACACACCAAAGAACCTGACAAATGTATTTCATCATCACAGTGCTAACAATTGGTTGAGTTAAAACTAGAACTTTTTACCAGTCATACAATTTAATATTTAAAATCAAAAGCTACAGTAACAAAAGTTCCTGGCCCTGATTACCAAAAATATCTGCACTTCTCACTGGAGAGATATTTACAAGGTTACAGGCTAGGGGACAGATGGGCTAGCATAATGTTACCATAAGAAACAACTAAAATAGATTTCTTTGCAGGGAATCTTGACAACAGCATAGTTAAAAGCAGCAACTCCTCTGGAGCCATTTAGTATCAACACTTTTGTTCACATATGAGAAACCTCAGAGTGACAAAAATGCAAGGAATAGATAGACTTTTTTCCCTTACTAGTGCAGATGCTGAAATAGGTTTACCTGATATTTCTGTAGTCTTTGGTATTAGAGTCAATACTACCAAGAGAGCCTCAATAAAATGGTTTTGGCTAAAGGCCTTCAGGGGTGTAGCCAATGTAATTCAATATTTGCATTGCATTTTCTGAGTTCTGTTTATTGCTTTTTTCCTATGTTCTTACAGCTTTTGCTGTTGCAGTGAGTAAAGGCAGAGTTTACCTGGCATAGAGTTTTTATGTAATAAACAGCTTTGTGTAGAGGCTTGTTCATGTCCAATTAGTTTCTCATTATTATTTCAAGAGAACATCCATTTATAGGGGAAACCAATTTGATGAAGGGATACTGTATAGTATTTCACTTAAAGGGATTAGGGAAAATGGGGGCCTAGAGTGGTGGTTCTAGCACTAGTGTATGTCAGAATTACCTTGAAACTTGTTACAATACAGATGTTCAAGACTTCCTCTGGCTTATTCAGTCAGGCTTGCTCCTGGGGTGAATATATACCATCATGTAATTCTGAAATGTACCAGTGTTTGAGAACCAGTAGCCAGTTGGAGAGAAGGGCAACCAGGGATCAGAAGCACTGGCCACTGTCGCTTCCCACGTTCATTTCCCAAGATAGGGCTTCTCTGCTTTCTGGACACTAGGTATGTGATGTCTCAGGAGGCCAGATAGGCTTTCCTGTCCAGTCCTAGAATGAAGTTCATCCTTTCTCAGAAGGAAATGAGACTCAAACCCCACAGAGCAGTAATTTTTTTATTGTTGTTGTTAATCTTCACCCGAGGATATTTTTTTCTATTGATTATTTTAGCGAGAGTAGGAGAGACAGAGAGAGAGAAACATCAATAGGAGAGAGACACATCTATTGGTTATTTCCTGCACTCACCCCGATTGGGGCTGGGCATCAAGCCTGCAACCGAGGTAAGTGTCCCTGACTGAGAATTGAACCCAAGACTCTTTAGTCTGCAGGCTGATGCTATAACCACTGAAACAAACTGGCTAGGGCCACAGCAATGAATTTAAAAATATATATATCCTTTGACTTACTTTTAGTATCAACTTTCAGATGAAAGAGTTATCCACTTTGCATCTTTAAAATAACAATTCCAAGAAGGAATAAAACTGCTAATGACAGTCATCAAATTTCATAAAATTTAAAATAGATCTATCCTGGCAGACAGTCATCAAATTTCATAAAATTTAAAATAGATCTATCCTGGCAGTAAGACTCTTGACCTTCCAAAAGTCTAATTAAATCTTTCAGGTAGCAAATTTCTTGTAACAGATTCTATAGTAGAACTGGTGGCAATAGACATTTTATAACAGGAAAGGAGCACATTTCCTCATCTAGTCCTGTGGATTTTTCATTCTTATAAATAGTCTTTCTTGTGACTTCAATCAGATGAGCTACCATCTTTTAGGTTGTGGTTTGAAGGGGGCTTAAGGTATTCTATGTTGTATGTATAACATCAGAAACCAATTAATTCTCTTTCTCTCACTGTCTCTGTCTCTAGTTTTGCTTTCCAGTGGTTGATTAATAATGAAAGAGAATCATTTCAATCTCTCACATCTGAAACACATAGAATTTGAAGGAAACATCTGAAACCAACCCACTAGTTCCTCCACCATCTTCTGACAGCGCTGGCAGGGTAGCATCAGGATGCTTCCAATGGCTTACAAGCCACAGGCAGGGGAGTGATTGCAGATCTAAGATCTGACATTAGTTAGCTCTCTGCAAAAGCATGGCTGTAAAGGGTTCTGCTTCAGTATTTCCTTTGCCTCATTGTATGAAGAGTACAGCTCCAGTCTGGCTGATCATTAACATCCTGGGTCACAGAAAAAACAACAAAGCTCTGCTGGAAAGGAGCAGAGGAGCCTCTACAGGACTGAAGCTTTGAGTGTGTGCATTTTCGTTTCTGAACAAATATCGCCACTGGAGATTTACAAGGTATGAAAACAGCATCAAGAAAAGCATCTCTAGGTATTTTTGCAAGTTCCTAGGCATGCAGATCAGGTTTTGTTCTTTGCCTCAGGAGTTCTGCACAGGTTGCCTGTTGTCTCAAACAGATGTATGAGAGGCATATTTGCATTTTCCAAATTCAAACTCAGTCAGTAATAGCTTTTGCCAGATCCTGGCACAGCAGGACTAGTCAGATATCAAATTCAAGGGGCAGGCATGCCAGGTTTGTAATAGGAACATGAGTCCAAGCAAGTAAGTTGTTTCTAAGGCCTTGGAGCCATCGGGGGAGAGAAGCATAAAGAACAAGCGGGGTCAGTAACAGCATTTGACAGACATTAGCAAAAGTCATTTCAAAAGGCTACAGGGAATTGCCTTATGATGCAGAGGTTCCACTCCTGAGAAGATATCTGAAGAAACCTGGAACATTAATTCAAAAGAAGATATACACCTCTATCATTGCAGCATTCTTTATAATAGCCAAGATATAGAAGCAGCCCAAGTGCTCATCAGTGGATAAGTGGATAAAAGGGCTGTGGTACATTTACTCAATGGGATACTACTTGGCCATAAAAAAAAGGAAATCTTACCTCTTATGACAACATGGATGGACCTGGAGGGTATTATGCTAAGTGAAATAAGCTAGTCAGAGAAAGACAAATACCATATAATTTCACTTACATGTGGAATCTAATGAACAAAATAAATAAACAAAATAGAAACAGACTCATAGATCCAGAGGGGAGACTGACAGCTGTCAGAGGGGAGGGATTTGGGGGGCTGGGTGAAAAAGGTGAAGGGATTAAGTAAAAACAAACTCATTGACGCAGACAGCAGTGTGGTGATGACCGGAGGGAAGGGGGTGGGGGAGGTAGGAGAGGGTAAATGGGATAAATGGGGATGGAAGGAGACTTGGCTTGGGCTGGTGAACACAGTACAGTATACAAATGATGCATTATAGAATTGTTCACTTGAAACCTATATACTTTTATTAACTGATGTCACCCAATAAATTCAAGAAAAAATTTTTAAAAGGCTATAAGAATACAAAATCCAGACTGTACTGCTGGATCAGATGCCACGGGAAGTAGCTGGGTATCAAAGATAACAGTAAAGGATTAAGTGGGGAAGATAAGACAAATTTTATCAAATGATTTGCTTGCTGCCTTCCCAGGCTTCCTCAGCCAGCTGTGAATGATGAGGCCTTAGCTCTGGATGACATCTTAAAGGCACCGTGTAATTCTCTGATGCTGCTTTAACATGTCACAAAGAGACACGAAGATGAAAACAGAGACTGTAGATTCAGACAGTTATCATTTTTTAAATTTTATTTTCTAAACTGGATAGTCACTTTATATGTGGCAGGTAGATAATTTAAGTTGTGCAGAGCTCTGAGGAAGACAGACTCTAGATAAATTTCTACTTTGCCTTAGCCATTATAGAAACAAGCTTGATATGAAAATGTCATCATGTCGATGAAAGGTTTTGTTATTACTGTTTCATTCAAATGTGAAGAGTCAGAGTGATAAGGCAAGAAAATCATTAGAGTGGGCATGAGAAGAGTGGGATTCTAATCCCGGCTAAATGGAAGTGTACATTTAGGGAAACATTTATGCTTTTAGACTTTTAGCTTTTTATTTTTTTCCAATTTCTAAACAAGGCTAATCAGTTACTCATTGCCTAGTAGACATTTAGTGAGAACAAATGTGATAATCCATATAAATAACTTTAGACCTTTCAAAATCATTACCATGGACCCTGATTTTAAGTTGTCATGACCATAAAGAAATTAGGGGTGGTTCTTAAATTATTATTTTATAAAAAGTCTTATATCATCATTACATCAGTAAAGAACCCACGGCCACCACTTAGATGGAGGATTGAGCAGATATCCCTACTCTCTAGTGGCATACCTTCTAGTAGGGAAAACAGGCATGTGTAGTGATATGTCCCAATTGCTTCCCCAGCATTTATTACTTTACCTACCTTCCTGCCTTGGTTCTGAATTTCCCAGCTAATGAGTTTGAGTGAGATTAATGCCTCCACTAGTTGCTGTAATTTGCTTTGTCTAAAGAATGGTTTAAGGGTTGGGTTTGGGAAAAGGGATTTGATACCCAAACCAAGGCTGGTGTAATCAGAGTGAATCGCAGACATTTTTCTCAGAATGTTGGAACACAGACTTGATGCTGTAAGTATGAGAGGCTTGGTGCAACCACAGCCACAAAGAGAAAGAGCCAGGAGCTACTTGCAACCACCCAAGTGGAAGCAGTTCCTAGATATGGATCCTAGTGAATAATTTAGGTCTATGACAAGATACTCTCCCCCACCATTCTCTCTCACGCCCCTGGAGATTCTGATATAGTAAGTCTGTGATCTGGGACCCCAAGGCATTTTTAAAACTCCTCAGGTGATCCTCACTTGCACCCAGTTTTGAGTATCACTGTCCTGTAGATTATTAAGGAATGGAACCAAGGGAACTAGCATGATGTTAACTACCAAATGAAGAAGGCTTTTTTTCTGAGAATGCAGTTCTACAAGTCACATTTACTCATGTATTTGTTTATTAGTAGAATTGATTTGTTTTTTTGATATACTATACTTCCTCATTATTTGCAATCCATCTATTTACTTATTCCATTATTTATCTGGTATTGATCAAGTTCTTACTTAGCACTAAGTTTGGCCATGGGGACTGGCAGTGGTGAGAGGGGGAAGGCCTGTGTTCTCTACTAAATTCTGAGCAGAGTAACTTACCACACAGTGCTGTAGGATTTCTGTCCCAATCATGTGGGACTGGCTATAAACCATATTTACACAGAAAAAAATGGTAGCTGTAAATATAAATAATGGGTGAACTTCTTTTTATATCTTTATGACATAAAAGAAGTTTTCTAAATGTGGAGAGGAAGTGGTTTCATCCAGTTGGGGGAGGGGCCCAGGATGACTTCCTGGAGGAAGAGGAACCTGTGTAGACCTTGCAATTGGATAGGGAAGGAAAGTCATAAAAAAGGGAGAGGGAGAAGCATATTTCAGGAACAGTCAATAGCCTGCTTAGATTGTTTCAGATGAAGGTGTAAATTCAGGAATAGCCATATTTATCTTCCCAGCAGAGAATGCTGATGCACAATTTCACACTTGTTCTTTCATGAAAATGAAGCCTGTAAAAAGATTTTTATATGCTGTTGACACCTCATCTGTTCACGTGGGCCACAGGCTTGTATGTGAAAGTAGTGTGGCTATAGTGCAGTAATGCTGGTGCCCTATTAAGTTTGTTGAAAGGAGGTTCTACCTGTCATGTGTAGTTAGCCTGCTTCAGTCAGCTCTTAAATCAATATTTAAGTAAAGAAACCAGGAGACCCGAGGGACAGAAAGTCCTTGCCACAATGTGTATCTAAGGGTTTTCCTTAAAAGAAGTGAAAAATAAATAAATAAATAAGTGCTGAAAACGTAGGAGGGTTTAAGGAGTGCAAAGTGCTTGCCTTTTTGCATGCTGTTCTTGGATCCAGGCCATTTTCACAGTACCCAGTAGTGTTTTATGTTTTACCTAATTTATTGGGGATTTTATTTCTTGACCCTTAATCCAGGAAACACCACATAAGAAACACACTGAGGAAACTTTCCTATCATAAATTTTAAATATACAAAAATGATCATCTCTAGGCACCCCAAGAACCTTGAAAAGCTTGCTCCAAAGCAGATCACAGAAAATCATTAAACCTTAAGAAAGCATAGGAGAGAACGTTTTTCTTCATCTGACCTGATTACAACTATTGAATTGAGGTTTAAGTAGAACACATTATAGTGCACTCATCATTAACATAATGTGGCTTAGCAACTCCTTAGCTGCTCCAGGAGCAAGTGCTTGTTCCGTAGGACAGCTGGGATGCCCTAGGTTTCTTCCTCAAGTGGTTTTTTGGTTAGCACATTATACACATCTTTGATACCAGGTACTGCTTTGACCTGCTCTGTTCCTGTCCCTTGAGCAGTCCCTGCTCAGCACCTCCACTGACATTTGTTTCCATCTGGAGGTTCCAATTGATTCTGGCTGTGGGTATAGTTTCTTATCTAATCCAGCCCTGTCTGTGATTTGGCTTCACTCTTGACCTAGATTCCAAGTTACCTACTTTGGGCCCCAGTGTGGCTCGACTGTTGAATTGGGGCTGTTGCTATCCCTTCACGTGGAATTCTTTACTCCCTGCCACATTCTTCCAACTGACAGAAATGGCTGCTTTCTAGTGGAAGTTCAACTCTGATTTAACCCTTTCAGACTGAGGAAGATCTAATTCTCTGTTCCCCGCCTCCTGCCTTTTTTTTTTTAAAACTTTTCATCTAGGATTTATCACCATTAAATTTATGAAGAGCATTTCTTTTAAAACAAACAAAATTTCTTGATATAATCTTCCAAGAATAAATCAACACAGGACCAGAAGGAAGCATCCTCATGCAATCTTAGTTTCTTCGTTTCTTTATCATGACAGGCTATAATTGGGATTTATAATTGCCACATTATTAAAATGTATTTTGTGGCAAAGTCAAATAGTACTGCTATGAAAATTCATCTATATATTCAAAAAGACTTTTTGAGTTATCAGAGAATTGTTTGTTGGTTAAGCTGTGTAGTATTACTGGCTTTCCACTTAGAATGTAGGCATCTGTAGTTTTATAAACATAAGTGATTCCTATGTGCAGCCCAGTGCTTCTCTTAAATATGTTCATGTGCCAGCTGGGGACCTTGTCAAAATGCAAGCTCTGATTCAGGAGGCCTGAGTTAGATCCTAGTTATTACCTGAGCGCCTACATTTTTAACAAGCTTTCAGGTATTGCTTGGGCTGCCGCTACTTTAGGTAGCAAGCTCTAGTCTAGACAATGACTTCATCTGTATTTTTAGAATCCTAAAGAAACAACATCTAACACACAGTCCATTCTCAATGTATACTAAATGAATGGAGGAGTAAAAGAGTATAAACAAATGTTGATAATTTGGGGAGGTTAAGGCCTTATTGTATTAAAAATCTCAGAGCCCTGGAAAATAAATATAGACAGGTGATTATCCGAACTATATTCAGTGTTATGGCTTTTTAAATGATGCTATGCCATGATTCTGACACATTTAGCTGCAGTCAGCTGTATACTAGAGACTGTACTAAGTAATACAGGAATGACAAATGAATTAGCTATGTCTACAAAGAACTTATTTTGTACTACAGTTCATGAAAACTAACATTATTTGGGAATAATATCTAAAAATTACTTGGTTGTCACGTCTACTGCCAGGGTTGATCCAGCTATAGTAGCTGCTCATTCATATCCACTTACTCAGCACCACATGCAGCTCTATCCTGAAGCTGGATACTTGTTCAAGAAGAAAAGGAAAGGTTCTTAAGTAGGGTAGGAACATTGAATGACATAAGATAAGACATATCTTATTTTTAAAAATGATGATGATGATATAATCTAATAAGGATAATAAAAACTAGCATTTATTGAGATGTAGAATATACTAAGTGCTTTACAATAATTATTTTATCCAGTCCTCCCCACGTTCCTATGAAGTAGATACTGTAGTTTTCCCATTTTATGTGTGAGAAACCAAGACATAACAAATAAATTAACTTGCTCAGTGTCCTATGGCTTAGGTAGTAGAGCCAGGATATGAACCCAAGCAACCTGGCCCCTCTGGAATTCATTCTCTCAACTCCTGACATGCTGCTTAGGAGAGGGATACACAAATATGATGGAGAGTCCAAGGAAAAAGAGGCCACATCTGACTGACGAGAGTAAGCCTGGAAAGATGCTGGGATTTCAATAGGTACAAGGTGGGGTGACAGCTAGGAAGATATAACAGCCTGAACAAATGCTCTGAGACCGAAAAGGCCATGATGTGGACATATTAATCCAGAATAATTAAGAAAATGATGGTGCAACATTAACACTAATAAGTAATCAAGAGGAAAATGATAAGATTACTTCAGTTTCTTTATTAATAGACCACATCAATCATTAGAAAATTGGAAACCAAGCTCTTGAATTTCAGGGGGGAAAAAGTTCAGGCTGAAAATACTGAGCTTTTAGAGAAGTAGCCGCACATTTAACAAGAAATTTCTTGAATGTACATTTAGTCTTGAGATTGAAAATAATTAGACTGAAAATGACAAAACTACAACTTCTTTCATAGGTCTCTTAAGGCAAAATGCTAATTTTTGAAGTAATTTTGACCATTTACTATCTTTAATTTTACCCCCAACAAGGTGGAATCCTACATTGAGAAGGATATTAAAATTATTAAAATTTAGCCAAAATATAATTTTTGGTATATTGATTTAATCAAACCTAATTGGAATCATTTGTTAATGGAAAGACATATAATTATTAGATAAAATGAATAAGTTTTTTTTTTCTGTTTCTAACAGTGACCCTTAAGTACATGATGTATTGATAAGCTTAACTAGAATGGTGACCAAAAAGGATGTTTCTTTTTGCACATCTTCAATTTAAATCTGGAGTCAGAATAGTAGAGCAGATAAGAGCCGGGCTTGTGTTCAAATCCTGGTTTGTGAGGTTGAGTATTAGTGTCCTCAGCTATAAAATAGAGGTAATAATAGTGCCTACCTTTTAGAACTTTGGAGGGAGAATAGTTGATTTAGTACATGTAAATTTCTTGGAATAATATCTGATGTAATAATGGTAGCTAAGTTGTTATCTACCAATAATTATTTTCAATAAAGAATTAAGAAATGTTAGATATTATTATCATTGTCAATAGCTTTTAGAGAAGTAATATTTTATACCAAGAACATGCCCAGTTAAAATAATTATAAATCACCCAAAAGAGATGGCCATGTCAGTTGCTATGGGTTTTTTTTGTTTCCTTACTTCTTTTCATATTTTAATTCATTTAATATTTAGAATATTGTAGCAGAATGAAAGTTGATAAAGATAAATTTATTCTACCCTAAGAGTTATAGCAAATAACACTTCTCCAAAAGGATAGCTCATATTCATATTTGAAGTGATAAAATATTTTCTTGTTATTTTAATGACACAAGGTGACATGAGAACTCGTGAATCATAAATTCAGTTCTGCTGTAAGAATCGTGAACTCTTTATATTTTAAAATTCTGGACAAATTCAATTCTGTTAAAAAATCTATCATATTCCAACTTTTCAAGAAAAATTTAGAGTAGTTTTACCACTCTTTGGACACTCCCTATTGTTAGTTTTTAAATTAAATTTACTAAGGAGACATTGATTAATTAAATTATGTAGGTTTTAAGTGTACAATTCTATAATACATCTTCTGAATATTGCATTAGGTGTTCAGCACCCAAAGTCAAACTTCCTTCAGCCATCTTACATTTAATCCCTTTTACCTTTTTCTACCTTCCCCCAGCCACCTTACACTTCCTATTATTATTGTCAGTGACTAGCCAGTGCCTCAAACTCCTGAAGCACAGCATGAAGAAAGCTTTAACCATTTAAACAACATTCTATTGATGATTTTTATTTATTTCCATTCTTGTATTTTGAATATAAATAACATTTGTTTTCTAGAGTTCAAGTACTTCTTTTTTACCACTATCTATTTGCATTTTTATTCCTTTAGTTATTTCAGAACATCTTTATTTCCACAATCAAAGGATTATTACTTCATGTAGGAAAAAGAGATTAGAAAGGCCTTTTATTTTTATTTTTTTACTCAAGATTCATGATGCTTAAAGAATTAGGGAGTTACTTAAATAAATAAAAAAATTATGTTGATGATGTTCAAAATAATCAAAACAAAGTTTTTCCTAAAAATGTAACCTAAATAGTCCTGCTTGAATATATGTTTAGAAGCAAATGCACTATACCTGTTATTAATACAAGGTCTCGTGTTCTAGTCCATCTGTGTAGGCGCTGTGCTCTAGGAATGTAACTTATAGTTCTAAAAGTTTAGTAGACTGACTGAAACTTAAAGAAAGGAATTTGATAAAATATTTGAGGGGAAAAATGGATTGATTTTAATCATAGTTGTAAGACAAGTTATAGTAGAGCCCACAAATTCAAATTCCTCAGCAGGCAAAGAAGTTAGCATACATGTGGTAAAAGGCCTGGTGTAAATCAGTGGGGAGTGGTAGGGCTTAAAGATGGCAGCTTGCATGCCACACCTAAAAACATTATAGAAACATTTTGAGCCAAGCAACCACCTGTGGTTTGGCTATGTTTTCATTCACTGACTTGTAATTTGCTGCCACTTATTTTAGAGGATTTGATTTATGCTGGTTTTAAGGACCATTTCTTAGCTTCACTGATCCACATCTGTTTGCCTATTTGTATTACAGAACTAGAATAATAATTTACATCATTAAGTTATATTAGATGTTTAGAAGACAGTGATAATTTGAATTAATTCAAAGAACATATGTTGAATATAAACTATATGTCATATACAGTCTGCTGAGCATGACATATAGGCGAACAATTTACGATAACGTAATGTATCGTGTTATATTAGCTACAAGAATAAGCTTCAGGTGGGCCAGAGGGGGAGGAAGTTAATCCATTCTTCCCATTGCTTACTCACCCAAATGGTTGAACCTGGTTACACATCTATCTTAGTCACCTCTACGATTTTCATTTTAACAAATCATGAATGTGAATTATGTTTCTAGCTTTGGAGGTTGTGGGGAGGGAAGCAATGAGGAGCAGCAGCAGAAAAAAGGAAAACAAATCCAATTTCTTGCTTATAAGGAACTCAGAGTATATAAAGGACTCAATATGACAAGGGCTCTGATAGAGCCACTGATACTGAGGGGAGGAAACAGACCTTTACAGAGGAGGTGGCTCGGGCTGTGGGTTGAATTAGCTCTCTCCACAGAGTGAAGAAATCAGAGGAAATCCTAGATGGGCGACAACACAGGTATAAAGATCTGAAGATAACCTATAAATGATACATCTACACCCTTCTTCTAAAAGTCATGGTCAGCAGTAAGATAATGATACTGCAAAAAAGCTTGGCATTATCCTCAACAGTTCAAACAACACGGTTGTTGCATGTTCATTAAAAATAATTAAGCAAATCAGTCCCTGAACAGTGCATAATAAAAGATCGGGTTGATGGACACTTTCTTTTTTTAATCATTTGCACGAAGTGACTACATTACCTTCAGCCTTATGCCCCACAGTCCTTTTTATCTTTTATTACTTTAGGACCTCACCCAGTGCCTCTGATGTATGTGACCAAGAGATGTATTATATTTTTCATGATGATGGTAATAATCTACTGTAAAACAGCTTGATAAAAAAAGAAATCATTAGATAAAAACTGATTTTTGATATTCATTACTCATTGACACCCAATAAAAACTAAGTTGCCATGGATTATATAGGACTGTGCTGCAATGTGGCATAGGCATTGCTAGGATTAATAATAGTGGTATAATAGGTATGGGTACAGTGCATATATTGTTACCTAACTTGGGACTCTATCAATGGCCTCTTGGCTGATTTTCCTATACCCAGCATAGTGAGTTATAGCAAGTGACCTTAACCTCAGCCCATTGTTTTACTATCTGTAACATTAATCATCTCACTCTTGTTCTTTCAAATGCCTCTTCTACTTTTCCGATTCCCATTGCTCCACACCTTATCTGTAATATAAGGGGAGGAATAGTGTGTGCTCTGTAGGATCTTGAAAGGACTAGAAGATACAATGTATGTAAAACAGTACCAGGAGCTCATAGGCATTGCTAGGATTAATAATAGTGGTATAATAGGTATGGGTACAGTGCATATATTGTTACCTATCAATGGCCTCTTGGCTGATTTTCCTATACCCAGAATCTCCCATCACCTCCTATCTCTTGTTCCTTAAGTGTCTGGAATCAGAATATCTTTCAGAACATCTGTTTGATGCATAATATTTTCCACAACAGGAGCAATAAGTACAAGACACTTCAAAATAATGATGAGTTACCCCACACTGTGTTCAGTTAAATTATTATATACTTCTTGCTTTTAGAAAATCCTCTTTCTATGATTTTTACTCATTGGTCCTAGATCAACCCTCTAACAATAAAGAATAAGCCTAATTTCCTGTTTTCAACATTGAATTAAATTTTAATTAAATTTAATTTGGATTAAAATTATATTTTATTTTTAAATTAATTATATTAATTTTTATTGAATTTATTGGGGTGACATTGGTTAATAAAATTACATAGCTTTCAAGTGCACAATTCTATAATACATCATCTATTTTTTTTTAAAGATTTTTAAAATTGATTTTTAGAGAGAGAGGAAAGGGGAGAGAGAAAAAAGAGAGAGAGAAACATGGAAGTTAGAGAGAAGCACCGATCAGCTGCCTCTTGTACTCCCACTACTGAAGATCACATCCACAACCCAGGCAAGTGCCCTCACAGGGAATAAAACCTGCAACCTTTTGGTGCCCGGGACAATGCCCAAACAACTGAGCCACAAAGGCCAGGGCCATCATCTATATTTTGTATTGTGTGTTTACCACACCAAGTCAAGTCTTCTATCATCATTTATCCTCGCTTTACCTTCCTCTACCTCTGCTAATCATCATACTGTTGTTTGTGCCCATGAGTCTGTATTTTTAAAATCATCTGATCAAAATATTCAAGTGATTTTCATTTGTCCAAAGCGCTCCATGAATTAACCTCAACTTACCTGTTTTGCCTTGCCTCCTATTTTAATGTTTGTATTATGAGTCCTAGATTAATCAACCCGGTCTTCTTGCAACTCTGTTGCCCTTCACTTATTCACACCCTTCGCTGTTGCTTTTGTTCTTTCTTCCATTGGCCAAACTCATCTCTTCCTCTCTTTACACCAAAGGTCCCTTAGATGTCATTTCTCCATGAAAAACCTCATTAGTTTCTATTGATCTTGCCCTCCCTAATCTTCTGTAGAAAACCTTTCCCACTGGCAAACTTACTCAATTCCAGTCTTTTTATTCTCTCTGCTAGCTTTAAGACTCATGTTTTACTTCTATTATATTTATATGTCTAATTGCATATGAACTGATATTTTTCTAACTTTGTTTTATAATTCTTAAATTGAGAAAACACCGTCCATAGACTATATTTTTTGTCAGTACACCTTGATTTGTTGCCAATTAACAATTTAATATTTGTGAATCCAGTTTTGCAAATAAGACAATAAGCTTTCTAAGGGTAGTACTTTGGTCTTATGTTCTCTTTGGGGTTCAACAGCAACTAATATATTTTTATATAGTACATGCTCAAATGTGATTTGATTGAAATTCCCAGATAGTAAGTGCCTACTGCACACCTGGTTTTCTACTGGTTATTGTGAAGAATACAAAGATAAGGCATGAACTTTTCTCTAAAGGAACTTGGTGTTGGGAACAGATTGTCCTACCAAAGATGTTATCTTCTTATCAGAAAACTTGATCAAATTATACTTCAACATGTTTAAAGAGAGAAGAGTTTGTTTAGTTCATTTTTATCACACACGTCTCTATAAAGTTATGAAGTCAAGTCAAAGGTAACCTTAATAAAAAAATTTATTTGCAACTTATAGAAGGTCAAGATGTCAGTGTCCTAGTAGATCTTGTTAGCACCTCATAGAATTTTTTTCTTAGAAATGTTTTTTCTTGATTATAACCTTCTGTACAATTCTAAGAATTAATTTATCTTGCAAAAGCCTATATAAGTCATTAGTCTTTAGGCTAATATAATACTTATTTCAAGCTAGCAGCTAACAGTAATTTCTGCAAACCATCTGGAAGGACAGTTTATCAGATTACACCCTCTTTGCTCCTAACTTGTCCCAGATAACAGTCTGCTGAATGGAAGATTATCTCTATTCTTCTCAGAGTAGCTATTTTGGACACAAACTCCTAAATTAGTTGATAAAGTTATGTTTGGCTTGGCAATTTCACCAGGGATTAACAATATTTACATCTATATAACTATTGAAACAGGAGAATGTTTAGACTGTTGTTTCTATTTATTTGTTAGTCTTTTGCTGATTTTGCAGAAAATCAAAAGCACTAAGTGACTGGTTTCACAATCTGTTTTCCCTAAGTCAATGTCTTAGGGTTCTGTTATTGTAATGTAGAATGCCTCTGAGAATGTAACATTTAGACACCATCACTGAGTCATAACGTCTGTCTATAGAGCTTATTTTTCTGAATGTGTTTATAAAGGAGCATGTTGCAAAGACTTTTTTTCTATGACAAATAACATCCAAATTTTGGAAAATGCACTTACAGAAGGAGGTTTTATTTTGAGGAAGATTTCCTTCAGTTAATACAGGGTCAGCTATTTCTGGTACAGACATTTTAAAAGAATTATACCAGAAATTAAAAGACAGTAAAAAGAATTCACTCTTTAGTGGATCAGACTAAATTATGTTGGCATTTAAGAGAATTAAGTCTTGAGGACTGCATTTTCAAAACATTTTAAAAAGTGACTAGAGATGGTTTCAATGACTCTTCAAGCTGGTCTTGCCTCCTGCTGGATAATCATCTGATCCCCACTTAACAATCCCCAGTCAAGCCTCAGATGGTCTGGATCTGCTTTGCATCTTATGGACAGTAACAACTGTGATACATTACCATCTTGGCCCACGATTAGATTTGTATCTGTCCCAAAATACTTTCTGTGCCACTGTAGATTATGCAAGAATAGAGATGCTAGACAGAATAAATACAGTAACAACATCTTCTATTAATTTTCTTAGAAGGTAAAGTAAAACTGATGTGTGTGTGTGAGTGAGAGAGAGAGAGAGAGTTTATTTCCTATGAAACCTTTTATTTGGAACTTTATTTTTTAATATTTTAAATTTCTTATTGAATTCATTGGGTGACATTGGTTAATAAAGTTATATAGTTTCAGGTATACAATTCTTCAGTTCTACTTTAGTATACTGTTGTGATCAGATTTTGTATTCAGGTCATACAAATTCAGTTTACTTGAAATTTCAAGAAATTATTTTTTCTAAAAGCAGCAACTTTGTGCAGTAGGGATAAGTTGAATTTGGACATATAGTTTAAATTCCTTACTGGTTCTTATTACTTTCAGTACTTTTAGGTGACTCTAGTTGTTAATCTGAAAGAGCCTGGGTATACAATGCTACTCAGCTATCTACAGACATCTTGATTCATTAATTATTATTTATTCACTTATTTAACAAAACATATTGGGCACTTACTATATAACAGATACTTTGACAGGTAGAAATAAACAGAAATGAGAAATGTGGCCTCTGCACTTGAGTTGCTCTCAATCTAACAGAAAAACAACATCTTTCACAGCAGGCCAAAATGCAAAATAAGAAATATACCATCTGTTATTAGGTCACAGAGAGGGGAATGAGTACTTTCCCTAGGTTGGGTATATGTGGGAGAAGTGACATTTCAACATAGCAAACATTTATTTGGGCAAATGTCAATGGTTCAGAAGAGAGAGTGGGTTGAAATGCACTTAATCTAATCATATGGCAGCTGATAACTCTAATGAAAATGACAAAAGCTCTTTATATTTTATAACCTTCTATGGATCCAAAGTACTTCATGAATACCTCCTTATTGGATTTTCAAACAAACAGGTGAGATGGAAGTTATTGTCAAGTGAATGTAAGCAGATATGCTTCTGTGCAAGAGGAATGGAACATCTTTCCTGGGCCTTTGTGTGGAAGTCTAGGCTGGGCTAGGTGATCCTCTCTGGGACACGTTGTATTGATGTTCCCTGAGGTAATAAACAGTTAGGAGTTGAGTGACTTCTTCATAGGAACTAAGGTAAATTATTAGTAGAAAATTATTATCTTAGTTCATCAGACTCAGTAATATGATTTGTATAGTGTTTTATTCTAGGGGTCTCAGTTATGTGTTGACTTCTGAAATCAAAAGATCAAAGTGACAAGAAGTATTGTTCTTTCTGATTTATACTCTCTGCCATAATCTTGTGAAAATGAAAATTGAGAATAAGATTGATTTCCTTTTACCTTCTTGGGTTAAGTTCTTTCTAAACTTGTAAGGGAAAATCTGTGTATAATGCATGCTATTTGCCTTCCTTCAAAAATACATAACTAGGAAGAAGAGAATACTATATAATTTTGCTAATCACATAGTCTCATAAGTAAACAAAGAATACTTTAGGATAGATTTTATTTAAAGTCATCACCTTTCATAATTATTTCATTCTGCATCATAATTTCCTAATTAGGCAATGTAATTACAGGTTGAAAATCCTGTAACCATATGTATTTAGGTTAATTATGTTAACCATTAATTACTGTTGAACTACTGAAATGGTAACTTGTGCAAATGAAATGCTTATAGAGAAGTAACTCAGATTTTAAAAATTTTACCATATAATAAAAAATGTCTAACATTGCACAGATTAAAATCCTATATGAAACTCATTTAGTCAAATACAGTTAACTTTTCAATATTTAAACAAATTCAATCAGCATTCATTTTAATGTTGACTTCAAAATGCTGATAGAATTATGTTTAGATGAATTTATGATTTATATTTATGTCAATCTATAGAGCAGCAATAAATGCTTTTTGAAAGAATTAATTAGCATGCATGTTATAGCTGAATAGTGAATGTTTCCTAATGGAAAATACAATGAAGAAAAACCAGCATTCACAAATTGTATTGTTTTTGCACAAATAAACCTGGAATCATTTTCTCAGTTAAAAATGTCTTTGCCATTGGTAAGTAAAAACATGTTTGCATTTACATAAGAATATATAAATTTCAACAAGCCATTTGACCAGATTCTCTTTGTGGCTAAAATGTATATAGTCCTTTTATTGGAGCCAACAAAGAGAATGGTATCTTCCTTTATTAGGAGAACATGACTTTATTATTTATATTTTAGGACTGTCTTTAAAAGGAATTTTAATTGTAGTCAATTGCTATGGGTGGGGTGGTGGGAACTAAATACTAATTAGGACAAAAGTAAACTAATATGGGACAGATTCCTTCCAGCATTCAGGTGGCACTAAATCCGTTTTATAACTTAGCTTATTTTGGTGGGGGATGTGTGTGTATCAGTTTGTTTCTAATGTATTATAATAGACACAAAATTGAATATAAGCACAGAAGGTAATTTAAAGATATAACACAGATGAATATCTGCTTGATAATTACATCTCTCAAAAATTATACAGGTTTGGGTATCACTTCCAGCCCTGTACTACAGAATTTCAGGGAATCAGTTGTATACTTATGCAAGCACTTGAACAACTATAAATAAATGTGATTTTGAGAAATTCATCATGTCATTTGAGATCCTCAAATTGAGACTACTCAAAGTGTGCTCACAAACCATTAGTGTTGGTACCACTTGGAGCTTGTTAGAAATGCAGAATCTTAAGCTTCACCCCAGAAGTACCGGATCAGAACTTGAATTTTAGCAAGACTCCTGGGTGATTTGAATATACTTAAAGTGTGTAAAGGGCTACTCTAGACTACACAATTTGTCTTTCAGGCAACAAAAGAGTGCAATAAAGTCATCACCTAAACTAGCGATCTTATTTTCTTGAGCCCTAGAACCACAAATTCAAGCCCAGCTAAGGTAGTTGATGTTTATTGAGTAAGACAGTCTATAGGATAAGTGAATCACTTTATTATACATACCCTAGAACACACTTATTCAGGGACAGTGAATCGTTGTTCAATAAGTCATTGAAATATACAGATGATATTGGGATTTGTTAAACGGTAATACACACATAATTTAAAATTTTAACCTAAGACACAAATATCTTAATTTAAAATATACGAACTTATTTGCCAAACTTTATTTTTTTATTTTATTTTATTTTATTTTATTTTATTTTATTTTATTTTATTTTATTTTATTTTATTTTATTTTATTTTATTTTATTTTTATTTTATTTTATTTTATTTTATTTTATTATTTTATTTTATTTTATTTTAATTTTATTTTTTTTATATATCGTTATTGATTTGAGAGAGGAAAGGAGAGGGAGAGAGAAAGAAACATCAATGATAAGAAAGTCATTGATCGAGCCTGCAACCCGGGCATGTGCCCTGACCAGGAATCGAACCCCAATTGCCTGGATCCTAGGTTGATGGTCAACCGCTGAGCCACGCCCGGCCGGGCTTATTTGCCAAACTTTAGATGTAGGTTCGGGGTGGTGTCATTGAGCATTCACCCTTCAAATGGAGTTTGAGGTCATCTCTCCTCTTAAAATTGAACCTACATTACATTATCTGATATCCAGTTTCAGTTTCTTTAAAATGAAAACAAACAACAGAACCCTAAGGACACTTGCTAAATAATCTGAGTATAATAACTTTGATTTTATCTACTTAAAAATTTTTGGTGTAGCAAGTTGAGTAAATAATACTATTTATTTTGTGCCCTACTATTATCATTGTTTTGCTCAAGGTCACTTTATGGCTTGATTGATTGACCTCAATACCTGTTCCTTAATTATGTGTTTCTCTCCGTTTTAATGTGTTTAATGTCCTAACAACCATTCCAATGTGTTTAATTGTATATAACTTTTGTTGGGTGCATTATTGTAAAATGTATACTATTCAAATCCTATATTATAAATGAAGTGTAAAGTGTAGTATATCTTATTTTATCTCTTTCATTCATCATTATATTTTTAACATCCATCTATGTTGGTTTGTGTGCGATTTGTCTGCTACTTCTAAAGCTGCGTGGTACCCGTTGATGTGAATCAATGATACAGATGAAAAATGCTAGTTCCTACCACACTGGTACCAGTGGAGGTGGTAAGGAAGAAATGAATTTTGGATATATTTGGACAACTTGACAGGTTTTTTTTAAAGGAAGATGTTTGTATCAAGTCTTACTGAAGCCTTAAATTTATTCAGTTATAGATATAATATCTTTTCACATACTCATTTCATAACCATAAATACAATTTAATTAACTAGATTATTAAAATAACAAGTGGTGTGAGATGAAACCAGCTTTAGAACAAACATAACTGATAGTGTGTATATGGCTCAAGACAAAGATATACCTGTATGGTGCAAAATTCGCTTTCAGTGGGAGAATTAGTGTGTCCTGGACAAAACATAGAAAACATAACAAGGCAAGACATAATTTAAAGTAAGTAGATGAGGGAAGCAGACCAAAAAAAAAGGAAATAAAATCATGAAAGGTAACATAAAGAGAGACAAGAAGACTGCTAGAAATGATTCATAAATCTTGTTCTGTTTAAAGCAAGTTAAACTGCTGCTCATCAAAATTATTTAGGCTGGTCTCATATATAAATAATAAACTACACTTTTGGGTTATTTGACTCTGACATTTCTTTTTTTGTTTCTTTTAGAAATATAACTTTACTACATGCCGTAGAATTGAGTCAAGGATCAGTATGAAATATGGATGTGTATATATGTATACATTCATCATATGTACATATAATATATGTGCTATGGATAATATTATACATTAAATTATATAGTACTACATGTACAAATACCTACATGGTTCTCCCTTGTCAAAGGGCACCTTTCTGTCTTTCTGTGCTGCATTGGGTGCGGTGCTTACTTTCAATGAACAATGGGTACTCTGTAGCTTGTTGTTCTCATCACTGTGACTTTCAGGAAGCTTGGGGCGATTGCCAGGGATTTTCTTAACTTGTTTTTTTCTGGCATGATAATTTCCTTTATTCTCAGGCCTCCATATTATTTGGCTCTTCTGTTTGAATTTAAAAAATAAGTTTATCTTTTAATTTATTTGTGATATAGCCACTTCAAATCCTTTTTGATAATGTTGTGTGTGAACTGACTAATTTATAACTCATTTCCTTGAAATCTATCTCCAGCAAAATACATTGGATATTCTTTTAAGGTTGCAGGTTGTAACATCGACCTTGGGAACAGGGACTGGAAAAGGGATCCAATTCTGTTATCTACGTTCCTCTTAGCAGGTTTGTTTCCTTTTTTCTTCTTCCTGTGACTGGTTTCTTTTACTTCTTCAGTTCCCATGCTGGTTGGAAGAGGTCCACCTCAGTTCCTCAGGCTAATAGGTTAAACAACGTGAGAGAGCTGACCTCAGTCTCTCTCCCTCTCTCTCTCTCTCTCTTTCTGTCATTCTCTCTCTGAAAGATGCCAAATAAGTCCAGCTTTGGTCAGAAGCCTAGTTTTATATTCATCAACTGTTCTTAAGGGGATGGATTCATCTGACTGCTGGTCCTTCCATTGTCCAAGACAAAGCTTCATACTTTCAGGTTTTTCAAAGATGAAAGGAAAATACATAGTTTAAAGGATGAATACAAATAACAACAACAACAAAAGCAAATTGCACAAACAAAACTAAAAAAAAATTCACACACACTAATGCTTTTGCTTGTAATAAAGCTGCTTGACTGCAAATTGAGAGCCTTGCTTATTTAACATGCCTCAATATTCACATGATTTGAAGACCTTAATATATGTATATACATATATACACACACTTCTATATACACACACACATATATATGTATACACATCTAAATACACACAGGAATGTGTGTTCTTTGTTTTTAAAAAATTACACAAAATGAGAATTTAATTTAAAATATTTATTAAGTACCGACTGTGCTCCAGACAGTGTTCTAAGGCTCTAGATTCTGGGGATATAGCAGTGAACAAAACAGACAAGGTTGTTTATGCCTGTTGAGGATAAATATCTTCCTATCTACCTGTATATTTAGGCATTTAGTAAGACAGATAGCTTACTTTCTCTTTACAGGAAGAGTTTAAGTTGGGGTGTGTGTGTGTGTGTGTGTGTGTGTGTGTGTGTGTGTGTGTGTATGTGTGTATACGCTTTAGGTTTCATTTCCTATGTGGAATGCATGGGCATAAACTTCAAAATAAAAAATTACATTTGTAAAAAAATGTAATTTTCACAGAGAAGGCTAAAAATAATTTTTAAGTAAGAACTTGGGATTGTGTCTCATAAATCAGTTATATTAAAATCATATCATGATATCCAGTGTCAGGGAGAAAAGAACACCTATTTAGTGTTACAATTCACCATGTGAATCCCCCTTCATTAATAATTGATATTAAATATTTTAATTTAAATTGTTAAGATTTTAATGTTATATTTTTAAGGTAAATGTATAGCCAATGTTATAATATATTGTCTTAAAATGAGAAATCAAATATATTTGCAAACATATAATGATTTATTTTATTAATGCAGCACCATATTGCCCCCTAGAACAAGATCTTAAAGTATCACTGAGCAAGTTGACATCTTTCCTATTCAGTTAGGGCCCGACTAAACTAGACATGTTAGTATCACTCCTTGATTTGTCCCTAGCAGACCTCTGTAAGTTTACATTACATTACATTACTTGTCCCTCCGTTTTAGAAAATCCCTGCTGTTTCGTCCTATGGAAGAATTCTAGGCTCTTGCATCTGGGTTGTCTTCTCTGTGGCTGGGGTGCCCAAGGAGGCCAAAGCCTTGTGGGGCTAAAGCCTTTGAAGATGACCTAGCATCTGGGCTGTCTCCTGGGCCCAGCATGTCTGATTACTGTGAGAACATTGCTTTTTCACTAACTAACATAAATCTAGCTTTAACATTGCTTTCATTCCATTAATTTAATGTATACCAATGCATATATCCTTGTAATAATGCAAATCAAGGGATAATCTTACAATTGTGCACATTCCATAACCCTTAGGAATTTTGAAAGTAAAAGGAGGTTCCATTAGTTCGTAGATATTTTTGTTTGACCTGTTTTCATAGAGGACATCAAAGCAGACAGGAATGTGTCTGTATGTATATAATGTGTGTATAGGGTACACAAACACACACACCAACTTAAACTCTTCCTGTAAAGAGAAAGGGAGGGAGATTGATACATATCAGTTTGATTCAATTGGTGACAAATTTGGTGATCAAACTAGATTTGCTAGGCTCATTATTTGCTTTGAGGTTGATATCTGATGTGGGTTAATTGAATAAATTTTCCACTCAAGTGGGTTAATAGCACTAATTTAGGCAGTCACTTTATTTAGATCCCTTAAGTCATGGTCCCTTGTTTGTGAGACAATGAGGTCTTGACATATGGGTAGACATTACATACCATCCTTCATAATTCCTGCTGTCACCAGAAAACTCCACTTCTTTCCCATTTGTTGTTGAATTATCCCTGATTACTGGTCAATGTGAATTTTTGGAAGTTAATGGAGCACTTTTGAAAAAAGAAAAACATGTAGTAGAATCTCTTTGGTTTTTCTTGGAAAATAATCTATCTTTTAATAGTAAAACTCTTATATCAGATAGGACTTTTATTTTATGGGAATGGCATTTAATTCTGATCATTTGCTTTCCATATAGTAGTGAACATGAAACTGAGCCATGGAGATTTTTCCTTACAGGATATGGTGTGATACCTTGGATAATGGGAACACTGACAAAAGTTAGTGAAGTAAGAACTTCCAGTCAAGGAGAGTTTAGAAGGTAGAGGACCTTCTGAAAGCAAGGCTAAGGCTGTAACTCAACATTACCAGCCCTAATGGGTGGACTAAATGTCTAAGTCAATCAGAATCTAGTCCCAAGGGAAGCAATAAAAGAAACAGGAATTCAGAGGTTTCTCTAAGCCAAAAATGGCATTTGCTGTCAATTTAATTCAAGCAGAGAAATAGTCCACCTGGTATTATGATTTATTTTGAAATTATGGGAAGATTATCTTTTTTCCTGTCACTCCCCATATAGTAAGTAGGACCTTAATGCTTTTTTAAAAAAATTTAATAAACACATTTAGAGCTTTAGGAGATTCATAGTTTGTTTACAGTGTCTCTCTATTTGCCCTTCTGTGAGTGAAACAATACTATTCCTGGAAGCTGAAGAAAAAATTGCAATGAGCTTTATCAGTAATGGTTTTTGAAAGAGACTTCTAACAGCAGAGCTTTTATAATTTCTAATAAAATGATAAATTATGGTTTGATTCTTTCAGCCACATATTTCATTCTTATTTATTCATGAATAGTCTTGACCTCCCTCCTCCAGAAGGAAGCCATTCTAGATAGACACTTCATTGAACTTGTAGGGCAGGCAAAATCTCCAGGGCAGGTTATAGTACGCAATACCACACAAGTTTTACTGTAATCACAGTTTCCTGTTGTGTTTCTTATCAATTAATGTTAAATGAGGTATATGGGCTATTTGGATGTGATCTTAATTCCATTAAAAGGATGAGCTGCAACAGAGTTGCTCTGTTTGCTATGATGTAGTGAGTAATGAAAGATATAGGTCAAAAGGAGGTGCGTGCATATCATTTCAAATGAAGAAATAAGGAATGAGGGTGGATGGTAGATTTACAAGTACTGCTACAATCTCTATAAGCTGTAATGAAATAAATTCAGTCTATTTAGAAAGAAAAGTCTTCAGTAAATCATGGGTACCAATTCTTAGGTTTCTTCATCAGTTTCTCTCTGTGCCCCCCAGTTTCCACTCTCCCCCACCCAAAGTATACACGCAGCCCATTCCTACTTGACTTCCTTTTTTGACCCTCCATTAATACCTGGGAAAGGCAAAGATCCACCTCAAAGGTAAAAATTATTCCCGGAGCCTCTGTAGGAATGCAACATTTCTGCTCTCTTGAGCTTTTCCTGTCCCAGTCTCCTGCCCTACTTTGACCTAAAACTAAATAAAGGGACCATTTTGAACTTCTCTTTTTCAGTCTTGAGCACCTCCAGTGTCCCAGAGTTCCAGATTCAGAACCATCTTACATCCGCTCTTGCTTTAGGATCAGAAGTGAACAAATGACGTAGGGACTAGGAGATTAAAAAAAAAAAAAAAAAAAGACTCTGGATCCCTTGCTTCTAAGTTTGGAAGCTGGCTAAGGGTCTGAGCTGGAGGAGATCAAGGCATTAACAAAATTGCCTGATCAGAGCAAGTGGAATAGAAGAGGGTAATGAACTATTGAAAGAATGCAAGCTGGTGTTCTGAATTCAAGAGGCTATGTGCAGAATGACCTAAAGCCAATGGATCTATTAGTCTATATATTATCCTATCTATTAATGAAGAAATACATCTCTCAATGATATGATATACAATGAGACATGCAAAAAATTATCACATTGTTTTCTGAGACAAACACTATGATGTCTTTCAAATGCATATCATCATCACCCACTTAGATAAAGCCCTTCTGATAACTCCTAGTGAACTCCTCAGCCTTCATCAGAGCCCTGGTCTCCTTTTGCCTTCCTGAGCATCTGAGATCTCTTATTCCTGCTAACAATAAGGCAATGTGTGTTGAAGGTCTTGGACTGAACCCCATTAAAAAGAGAGAGAAAGAGAAATCCTATCATTTCGATGTCTAAAAGGACTTGGGTGTGGTGGTTACCAACCTCTGGCAAGAAATCTCTCACTTTTTTCCTTCCTTCATTGAAGTAATTCAAATGAGAGTCCTAGTTCCAGTTTTGACTCTGAGGTAGCTTACTTTCCTGAATATCACCTATATTTACACCCAGCACACTGAAAAAATTATTTGAGGAAAATCAATCATCAAACAAGGAGGCTTTTTGAGTACTGGCCCTGTGTGACTACATATGCACACCCATGGGCTGGGCTGGGTGCAGGTGATTTTGACAGACACAGCTCAAGACCTGAGGATGGGGCTTCCCAGGTTCCTCCCCATCCAAATAAGAAAGCACTTGGCAATTTTTGGCTCCATCATTTATGGACCATTATCTCATTCCTTTTCTCCATGAGGAAGGTGTCACCACAAGCGTCTGGCCTTTGGGCCATGGCCCACACCATTTCATTTGTGTCAACTTATCCTTGATAGCTTTTCTCAAATTCCATTTTCTGTATAAATTTTCCTAGTAAAAGCAGGCAATTTAATCATTTTTCCTTCTATCTCATGCTATTTGTCTATGTGATACATATATTTGGCTCTGATGGTGTTGCATTTAGCAGTTTATTTGTTCAATCTATTTCATGTCTAATTGTTTAATGTGTGAGACTTGCATATCCCCCAAATGGCCATATATTTTCTTGAGGCTGGGATTCCACCACATACTTAGTGCCAGGGGAATGAGGCTAGAGGAGGAAAGGGCAACTGGGGGCTAGGCTCCTTCTCTCACATCTTCCACAGTCTTTGGGGGCTTGGGGAAATGCCAACGTGTGGAATTCCCTGTGGCCATGCCCTGACCTGTATAACATTAACACCGTTTCTGAGTGGTCTCATGCAGGAGTGGGCTCATCCCCCCAGAGCTGCTCTCCTCGGTATGGTCCACTGTGAGAACACAGTGAGGCCTAATTGTTTCCTGACAGATTTATAGTTCCGCTTAATCAAATGTCACTGTTAAGACCAGATGGAAAGCTGTGGACCAGACCAGCAGAGAGAAAGATGGGCCTTCATTCTTTCCACCTCTTTTAGAGACAGAAAAGCCATGGAGGGAGCCGCGGGGAGGTGGGGCCTTGGGTAAAGTGCTACGGCCATTTCCTTGTGTGGAGGATGATGGCGAGTAGTGATGTCACGCAGCGCATGTGAATATAGGTTTAGGCAACAATACCGAACCGCACGTTTCTCCGTAGTCTTTCCCAGACACCGCACACTGTGGGCATTACAATAACTGCTCAGCTGTAGAGCTACTTATAATTATGCGCAGTTGAAATCTCTCTGAGCCGTTCTCCTCCCTGCTGCAGTCTATAGGAGGCAAACATATAATACATTTGGTTCTCCCTGTGCATTTTGACAACTTCTTAAAAGGCATCAGGATAATGTTTGCATGTATTATGCAGCTAGAAGAATGAAAACTCCATTACAAGCTCTGGAATGACGAGGCTCTCTTAAATTGACATCAATCAGGCCCATCTGACAGCGCCACTCAAGCACTCTTGTCACAGGCACCAGGCAGAGTATGCAAATGCAAGTGCTCCTTCCAGAGACTGAGGGCGTGAATCCTCCAGCAGAGAGATTCAGAAAGCAGCCACATCTCATGCACAAAGATACTAAAATACGACTCCTCTCCTTGTGGACACAAGTGAGTGTTTGGGGCTATTTGAACCGCCAAGGACCATAATAGCTTCGTGGTGTCTTATTGATCTGAGGGTTTAATAGCCTTATCTAATGGAGTGCAGACCATAGGAGACATTTATAACCCCCGCTCCTCCGCCCAACGGATAGTAATGTGCGCTTGGCCGCGTGTAACGGCCGTAATTCCCCAAGGGCTCCGGGCCCATCCTAACCTCGACGTGAAGCTCCCATGATTCAGTAGCACCGTCAGAGATCTGAGGCGGAATTATCTTTATAAATGCAGTTGTGCACTTGATTGTTTGTAATATGCTTTGTTAAAATTTTACTCAGAATTCAACATCACTTTCTTGCTTTGGAGGTACTTTATATTTGCTTTAAAAAGTGAAAGTGTTTAATTCTTTAAAACATCTTTTACTGGTAGCTTCAGTGCCTTAAAAGTTCAGGTAAAAAAAAAAAACTATTTTAGAAGCTTATGATTTCTTACCAAAACATAAAATCCAAAAGCTAAGTGGTTTGGATAAAAATACTGATATAAAGCCTCTCTGTGTGATTTTTTCAAGGTGATCTTGGTCTGTAATTTTCTTATATTTTTGTTCTTTTACCAAAGATGAACAAGTGAATGTTATTCTAACGGAGTGTGTGTGTGTGTGTGTGTGTGTGTGTGTGTGTGAGAGAGAGAGAGAGGGAGATGTCTCAGTACTAAATAGTAAGATCATCTTTATTTTGAAATACATTTTTATAGTAACAGTGGAAAAATAAAGTAACAAAAATACTTCTATTATATTTTATTAAAATTAAATATGCAAATTACTTTAATTATTTTAAATGACAAAGAGGCTAAGTTAATTTCTATGAAGCCCTTTTAAACTCACACTTCCCTTAATGTTTTATTTGTTTAACTATATACAAAAAAATTGAATTAAACTTATATGTGCACATTGCATGTGTACATAAACACATATGTGAGCACGCCTGTGTGCTCCTGTACATGTCTGTGCTTTTGCATGTGTACAAGCTATTTTGTATGTTTGTGTGTCTATGTATTTTTGTGCAGACATGTGTGCTTGTGTTCATGTGAACCTGTCAATATGTGCATGCTTGTTTATATACATGCATATATGTGTACAAATTAAAGAAGCTTATACAGACCACATTAAGTTAATGTTCACGTCAACAAGCACGTGTCCCTAGCATTTTGTTAAACAAATGGGATACAAAAATGAGCATGACCCTCTTCTGGACCTTGAAAATGTCAAAACAGAACAGAAAGATAACTTTGCATGAAAAGAGCCATAAAGCAATGGAATGTGTTTTACTAATTTGTGAACAGGTCCTTAGTTAACTGGTAGGATAGAGTCACACATTCAAAGGAAAGGTAGGTAGTAGAGGAAGATGATGATGTGTGAAGCTTGAAGAGAACTTTGCCCTTTGGAGAAAGGCGAGGCAGGTAATTTAGATAAAGGGAGTTAGCAGTGTAAACGGGAAAATGGAGTTGTGAAATTGCACACTCTGTTGGAGTGATGCTTATTTAAATGATAGGAACATAGGGTCTGTGGTAACAAAAGGAAACTAAGATTTTTTTCTGAGTGCCTACTGCCAGATAGGGAAATACAGTGGTGAGAAAAGTGGCCTTACCCATCAAGTTGCCTGGCAGTGAATCTCATCTCTTCCATTTACCAGCTGTGTGGTTTTGTGCAAGTGACTTAGCCTCTCTGAATTTCAATTCCTTTTTCTGAATTGCAGAAACTGCAGTGAGGATTTGTTGAAAAAATGTACTGAATAGAATGACTGGTATATAGTAAACATTTGATAAAGGGTAGTTATTATCTTGTGCCTAAAGATAATATTGATAGCTAAAAGTTATTGAGCTTACTACCTGGCAGACTCTATGCTAAATATACATTGTTTCATTTCATCGTTGCAATAGCCCTTCGCCATGGTTACTGTTATTATCCCCTTACAGGTGAGGAAACAGCTTAGAGAGGTCACGAAGGAGATGGACACACTCAGATTGGCCTGACTCCAGAGGCTGGCCATCGTGTCTTTTCAGGAGGGGGACAGTGGTAGAAAGTAAACTGGAATGAGTCTGGAGCTAAAATGGTGAAGTGCTGCAGTGAGAAGGCAAAAAGTTCAGATTTTCTTCCCTCACGGTAGTAAATCATGAAATGCTTTTCTTAAAGAAGTGACACCATTCATTCATTAGTTCATTTATTTAACAGCTACATATTGGACTCAACTAGTAAAATATGCATGGCATTGTTTTATTGTTTTTTTTAATACAGAGTTCTCTTGTTTGCTATAGTCTAACTTTCCTGGGTCCTGACTTGTGTTTTATTAATCTTTGCAACCCAAGCTACTATATGCCAGATGCTGTGCTAAACATTGGAAAGAAAATGCTGAGCAAAAGCAGATGTGATCTCTGCTCTCAGGGAACAAGCAGCTTAGCTGGATGGAGGAGGAGGGTAACTGATAAGCACACAACAGTAAAATCACCACTGCGACAAATGCTACCCAGGTAAGGTTCACAGAGGTGTGAAAGTAGATCATAGGAGAATTTCACCAAGGCAAGGGGGTCTTGAATGTTTTCCTTCAGGGAATGAGCAGTGTGCATTTTAAATTTATAGCACATCTCAATTCTATGCTAAGTTTCTTCAGGAATCCTTGATCTGTATTTAAATTTCATAAAGTTTATAGTTAAAAAATATAACTGCACATAGCAAGCTATTCAAAACATACTTCAGCAATTTCCAATAACTGAATCAAGTATCCATTTTAAAATTTAAGTTAATTAAAATTGAATAAAATTAAAATTTTAGTTCTTCAGTCACACTAGTTACATTTCAAATGCTCAATAATCAGAAGAGAGACTGGTGGCTCCTCTGTTGGTCAGTGAAGAATTTCAAAGAACTTGGAAGCATGTTACAAGACCACCTAAGAGCAACTTGGGACCACCTCATTTGAAGATGCCTTTGAGTCATCTAAGAGAGGCAGTTGATATTCTGGTCTGGAGTTCAGAGAAGTCCAGGATGGGAATATAAATTTATAAATTGTCCGTGTTGATGTGGTAATTACAGCAGAGATGAGAACCTCTAAGAAGGGAATCAAGGTTGAGCAGAGAGCCTCAAGGACTTTCAACAAGTTTCTCTCTGCAAGAGGGGCAACGACGGAGCCAAGAGCAGCAAGAGAGAGAGTGCCATGCCCTGGAGACCCGGAGAAGCCTGTGTTTCAAAAAGGAAAAAATAGTAACAGTGGTAACAGTTTTAAATCTTCTGAAATGTCAGGAAGGATAAAGGTAGATAAGTGTCTCTTGCTTTTATTGACAGGGCAGGCGTTGTTTGCCTTTTAAGAGTTATTTTGGTGTTCTTGAAAGAATTCTGGGTGCAATAGAAAAGATGGGTTGCTGCAGGGAGAGCCTGGAGACTGGAAGACGCTGATGACTATGAGTAGTAGGTCCGTCACCTCAAAATGACAATATTAATTGGATTGTAGAGAGGCATAAATAGATGGATAAAATGCATAGCTTCATTTTTTAAATATAGAGATGAACTGTTTCCCCTAGTCGTGTATCTTAAATTAAATAAAATTTTACCCATAATGCTTAGAGTAAATAAAGTTCTATACTGAGTTTCTTTTATGAAATATTATAGACAAGAGCTATAAATATTGTCACAAATCTGACTCAGTTTTGTTGTCAGATTTGGAAAAATATCTAGATGCTGTGGGTTTGAGTCTGGATGTGATCAACATAAGACTGCTAAAATAGACCAGAATATTTAGAGATAAGAGAAATATGCTTTCCATGTGTAGATTCTGTTCCATCTGAAATTTTTTTATGTAATAAAATCTTTCCACAGTTTTAAAAGGGAACTCAAAGTTTAGTTACGTAAAATACACATACACACACAAATCTAATATTGTGGGATAAGAATATTTTATCTCAACTAACCATAAATATACTTTAATGTACATTTTGACTTTGCATTTTATATGCATATAGTTAGTCATCTGATGAAGTTAAAACATCTGCCATTAATTCTTAAAAAAATAATTTGATATAAACTAATTGAAATAACAAGAATTTAAAGACGTTTATAAAAATATAACTACTTCTAGACTCTTTAAAAATTGTTATACCAATATGAAATGATGTTTAATGAACTGAAACAAAAGTGTTTTTGTTTTATTATTGAGCTAAATTCTTCAAGTCCTTTCGTGAGGCTGAGCTAGGTGACGCTCCACCTGATCCAGCAGGCCGTTTGCTTTCATGACGTGCACGCAGAGCTGCCGCTGAGTCTGTTCCAGCCCCAAAGAATGATCACAACGGTCAGAATGACTGGCTCACGTATTCCACAGTGTGTTCGCGCCCCATTCACACTCCTGCCAAAACCTGGGAGGGAAGTGACAAAATGGTAAATAACAGTTAATTTTTGTTGTTGTTGTTCTGTCACAACAAAAGTTGTGTAGTTTAGTGAAAAAATTAATTGTATATTGAACAAAGAGTAGTCAAATAAGTTGCTTTGTGTCAGAAAGATCGATCAACCATTTGATTGATTTTTCAGCCTGATTTTTCCTTGATATTCAGATTGCTTCCCTTTATTTTTTTATGTCCTGTGAAAAGAGAGCATTTTTGTCTGACTTTGTAAGAGCTATCCCAGATGAAGAGCCAGAAAAGTACAGATGAATGAAGCTATATTGGGCACTACTTCTATCTCCATCTCTGATTTTTTAGTTTTTGAAATAACTTTTTTTGTGCTATTTTCTTTTACAATTTTGCTTTAATACTTTCACGCATTTTCTTTCTACTCTCCTTGTCCTTTTTTCTCTTTGTTCTGCTTCCATATCCTTTAAACTTGACAGATCATTGAATCTCGTTATTGACAATAGATCTGTCTTAGCTGGTGACTTTCCTACTAGAAAAGTTGCCTCCTAAATAATGCACAGTGTCGATCAACACCTCTTAGCATTAGCCGTCAAAGAAGGAAGAACAGGTGAAATCTAGTATTGATTTGCTTCAAAACAATCCCTGGACATTCTTCAGTGTTGACTTGCTATTTGGGTAATTTTCTAAGCCCTCTAGGCCGTCTTTCTGAAATTTGAGTACTGCATTGATTTCTCTCAGAAAGAAGTAATCTTCCAGATTTGGAGTGTTGCCGTTGGTTATTTTTATTATATTATATTTAGTTATGTTTATTATAATGTGATCTATACATACAACACACACAATTTGATATAAATTTGCCATGCTTATGATTTCTATACAACCAATAACAAATCTACAAATTAAATACAAAATAATAAATAAACACAATGAGCTTCAAAGTTTAATGTAAAAATATAGTCCCTTAGATTCACTTTTTATTTTATTGCTATCAATTGACTTTAGTCAGACCAATTCAGAATGTATGCCTGGTAGCATTATAATAGTATACAAAAGGGTACCGATAAATTTAAGTTCAGGATAATGTCATTCCTCAGCAAGCAATACTGTAATGTTGCTTTAATGGGGTTTGCTTGTTAAGTCTATAAAGCTGTCTTCATTTGAAGGAAAAATTAGTGTATGATCTTATTGAAATTTTTGTTAAATGGGTGTGTAACCCAATTGTTTCTGGAACCAGGAACTGGAAAATAGTTATCAGAAGTTGGTTTGAACTCTAGGAATACTTAAGCCCTCATGAAGCTATTATTTGGCATTTGGCCGTTAGTTGGCTTAGACATTTTATTTTAGGATTAAGCCACTTTTCTCTTCAGTCTAAAAGAATAAAGGTAGTGTATTGCTCACCACAAAATATCATTTGTCATGTAGAACCAAAGTCTTGGTTTATTTAAAAAATACAAAATTAAATTCTATTACCATGGACATACCTGACAAGTGTGAGATATTTGATAATTATTTCTAGTGAAATGATTCAGTGTGAGAAGAATAACTTAGATAAAAACTGCTATTGCTTCCCAGGTATATTGACCAAAAATTAAATGCTCCTATGATCATTTGGCATAAACATGATTGTAAACACATGAAGAAATGTGTACATCAGAATACTGTGATAAAACTTGGTAATAAGATGGTGACACAGATAAATTAGAATAAATACTTTTTTAAACAAACTTTTAGTTTTAGATGTACAGAAAAGTTACAAAACTAGGACAGAGTTCTTATGTACTCCACACACAGTTATTCTTATTACTTTTTGATATTGGTATGGTGCATTTGTCCAATTAATGAACCAATGCTGACATTACTGTTAATTAATGTCCTTAGTTTATTCAGATATTTTTTTGGTTTCACTTAACGTTGTTGTTGTGTTTTTTTTTGGTGTTGTTTCAGCATCCCATATCCCATTCCTGGATTATATTTACATTATATTTTGTCATCATGTATCCTTAGATTCCTCTTGACCATGACAGTTTCAAACACTTTCCTTGTTTTTGACAATTTTGAGGGTTACTGGTCATGTGTTGTGTAGGATGTCACTGTCTGATTTTATTTTTTATGATTAGACTGGGATTATGAGTTTCTGTGAGGATGACAAAGGTAAAATAACATTCCCATTGTGTCATATCAAGGGCCTATAGTATCAAGATAGTGTCACTGTTGGTGTTAACTTTGATCTCCTGGCTAAGGGGGGTATTTGTCAGGCTTCTCCAGTGTAGTTACTTTATCCCCATTGCTGTGAATGAGGAGTTGTATTCTTCACTTCCTTGAACATAAATTACTTTAAATTCTTCTGCATTGATTTGTTTCTTCTCCCCTATTTATTATGTATCTATTTATTTATTCAATAATTTACTTATCTCAGGATGGACTCATGGATGTTTATTTTAGACTTTGGTTATAATCCAGTAGTATGTTATTTAGTTTGTTGCTCTAATTATTTCAGTAGCTTTGGCTACTGTGGGCTGTTTCAGTTGTTTTTTTGGACATGTCTCCGTCATTGTATATGTTTGTTTTAACATTTCCTTACTTTCTGGCACTACAAGATGTTCCAGGCTAGTCTTGTATATTTCTTCCCCTGGCCCTAGAATCAGCCATTTCTCCAAGGAGTCTGGAGTTTCTTTTATTAGAGAATGGCATTGAAAACCACAATCTCGGCTCCAGATGTGCTCATTGCTACATGGTGTCAGTGCTTGTCAGCCCTCTCAGATGACAGGGCAAGGAAATATATGTGTGTGTGCTACTCTCTATGCTTACACACATTTAAAAACATGGAATGGATTCTTCCCTAGAGCCTCCAGAAGGCATGAAGCTCTGAGGACACCCTGATTTTCATCCTGTAAGATTCATTTCAGACTTCTGACCTTTAGAAGTGTAAAAGAATAAATTTATGTTGGGTTAAGTCACTGAGTTTGTGATAATTTATTACAGCAATAGTAGTAAACTAATACAGCTAAAGACAAATGATGTCAAGCATCTTTTCATATGCTTATTTGCCTATATATCTTCTTCGGAGAGACATCTGTTCAGATCATTTGCCCATTTCCTACACTGGGTTGTTTGTTTTCTTATTGTTGATTTTTAAATGTTCTTTCTATTTCTTAGATACAAGTCCTTTATCAGATATGTATTTTTAAAATATTTTCCTCACTCTGTGGCTTGTCTGTTAATTTCACAAATGTTTTTTATAGAGCTGGCAATTTTAATTTTAATAAAGTTGAATTTTTTCTTTCATGGATTATGCTTTTAGTGTTGTATCTAAAACTCAGAAACAAATTTAAGATCAGATAGGTTTCTCTCCTGTGTTTTCTTCTAGAAATTTTATAATTTTGCATTTTACATTTAGCTCTATGATTTATTTTTAGTTAACTTTTGTGAAAGGTTTGTGCCTAGGCTCATTTTCTCACACATTGATAATTGCCTCCTCGACCAAACATTAGCCAGGCTCCTTTGAGGCCTCCTCTTGACAAGGCCTTGACCTTACCCAGACCATGGTGTCTTCTTTAACCCTCACCCAATTATATGTTTTTATTAATTTTTAGAGAGAGAGGAAGGGGGAGAGAGAGAGCTCAATCAATCAGTTGCCTCCCATACGTGTCCCCCAAAGGAGATCAAACCCATAGTCTAGGTATGTGCCCTGACTGGAAAGCAAACCCACAACCTTCTGGTGTACAGGATGACACTCCAACCGACTGAGCCACCCAAGCAGGGCAGATCATGGTTTTTAAGACCATTCTCCAATAAAGACAGTTTTATTTATTTCTTTCCAATTTGCACAGTTTTTATTTCTTTTTACTTTCTTATTACACTAACTAGAACTTCCAGTATGATTTTGTGGTTTCATGTACCTGATCCTAGGAAGAAAGCATCCAGTCTATCACGATTAAGTAACTTGTTACTTGTATGATTAAGGTCACCTCTATTCCTAATTTGCTGAAAGTTTAAAAAAAAAAAAAAAAAATTCAATTACAGTTTATATTCAGTATTATTTTATATTAGTTTCAAGTGTACAGCATATTGGTTAGACAATCATATACTTTACAAAGACTTCTCCCTGATATTACCACTACCAAAAAGGCACCATACATAGTTATTACAGTATTATTGAGTGTATTTCCTATGCTGTACTTTACATCCCCATGACTGTTTTGCACAAAATAATATTAACTATAAGCTGTAATTGCAAAATAGAATTTAAAAAATTAAAAAGTAAAATAAAATAAAAAGAATTTGTGCTTGCTGTAAAGTTCAATGATCCCTAGTATTGAAATCATTCAGTCATGTTATAGTGTCTGCAGATTCATGGGAAGGTTTTGCACACTGTCACCTGAGAGTAAGTTTTGAGGGGAGGGAGTTGGGAGAGAAGTAGGAATGTAAACACTGAGAGGAAGTTGGCACCAAAAAGGCATGAAAAAATGTGGAAAGAGATTGTTCATTCTAAGGTTTTATCTATACACCACCACATTGATAATTTCAATCAGAACAGACTAGAACAATACAGAGAGGCTTAGGTAGGTCCTGAAGAAAGTGATGGCCCAATGCCCACCCTGATCACAAGCTTAATCTTGGCTCCAGGGTACAAGTGGCTGTGGGGACGAAGGAAATTTCATGGGAAGAACATTTGAGCTAGTAGGATATGGAGTGGCAAGTATCCTGAGGAGACTCAGTTTCTGGTATTTTGAGAAATAGTAGAAACTATTCACTGAAATTGACTTGAAAGGCCCAGGTGTGGTGCAATAGGAGGGCAAAGATGTTCATTGTTTTATAGATATGAGTAGTTACAAACTCCTATGTAGGAGGAAGGGAATAGGAAAGAATGAAAATATTATATTGGAATATCTAAAAAATATTTCACAGTATCACAGACTATAAGTCCATGGAATTGAAAAAAATACTACAACAAATAGTCAGTGCATGACTTTAACATGATTTTCTTAGACTTCAGCCAGAAGGAAGTAATTCTGGTCTTTAACTGAAAGCTGGAAGGTATAACACTTCTAATTTAAAACAAACCCTTAGGTCTGTTTGCCACATGTTTTTGGTATTTTTTTTAATAGTCATTTGATTTTGGTGAAATGGCTTTGTAGAGCTATCACTCTTTTGTTTCTTTGTTTGCCTCTTTGAAACCATTAATTTTCACAAATAAAATAACATCCTGATATGTCATAGAACATGTCTAAAACATATAACATCTAAATTGTGTCTACAGTAAAAAAGAAATAAAGCCAAGAAAGAGCAAAGGAAAAACTTCCCCCAAATTTAAGGATATAATGACTGTTTTATTTCTTTAGGTAAATTTACTTACTTTCTACAAAATATAAAGTGTTTTCTTCTGTAGTCTTAAGGAGGCTGTGTGACAGCTGATGGTGAGGCATATGAAAGAGGGTTTCCTCTTAATTAGAAGACCCGGTGAGCCAGTGATAGATATTTCCAGCTATGATATGAACTATGTTTCTCCCCTTTTTCTCCTGTTTGCAATCACAACCTAAGTTACTTAGGTTGTGATATATATATGTATGTGTGTGTGTGTGTGTGTGTGTGTGTGTGTGTGTATAAATGACCTGAAACTAAAAATGCACTATATTGTAGAAACTAATGTCTAAATTAATGAAAGTCACTGGAAATAGAAATTTGGTTACCATCACTGCAAGGGGGCCAGCTGTCATAATTCTGGCTCAGTTGGGTCTTTAACTTAAGGGGTCCTATTCATTATCTCTGGAATGCCACATAATAAGTGATCTCTGAGGATACCATCTAATAAAAATACCATCCAGACATGTTCTGTTATTTCTATCTCTTCCTTCCCTACCAATTCATGTCTCTAATTACTGAAAGCAACTAAATTCAACAGTGTTCTTTCCCATCGAGCAGCTGGTAACATCTAAATTTTCCTGTTTGCAATCACAACCCAAGTAATGGACTAACTTATATTTTTAAGGCAGATATTATGTTTTTATATTCTAGGATGAATGCACAGTAGATACCTTCTAAAACTCTCATTTCTGATATTCTAGCTTGTATCATGACTTCTAACACAAAAATCATGCAATTCTTCAGAAAATTCATTGCCTGTCTCAACTGTAAGTTTCACAAAAGCATACAGTACTCTGAAATGTCTAGGCATTATCTTAGAGCAACAGTTTGCTTGGAAAATATTGTACAGTATCCAGCTTCTTTTTATTGGCAAATCCCTTGTCATTATTGTTATTTCACACCAAGAGCCCATATCCTGCTACAAAACACAATAAGTAGTAGCATATGTAAAAACAATTTGTGTTGTGGAATTTATATCCTAAAATTCCTTCCCTTGGAGATATGTGAAATATGAGCTCCTATGGCTCTGAGGAGCTAGAGACTATGACTGTGTGTGTGTGTGTGTGTGTGTGTGTGTGTGTGTGTGTGTGTTGGGGAGTGGGTGGGAAGGCAATGGAACAGTTTGGAATGGAAGAATTCTCATGACATGTGGGCTGATGGAAGTGAAGCATTAAATTTCTGAGGCATCTTTCCTCTGCATTCAAACTCCTAGAGATTACCATAAATTTTCAAAGGAGAAATGAAATTTTTTTTTTTCAGTTTCCAAGACAGCCAGAATGATGCAAAAGCCCCGTGGAACTTCAGCAGGTAGAGCAGGAAGAGGGAGTCCAGGCAGAAGCTCTTCATCATATCTTGGGTTTTATTATGTGCTATGTAGCATGATCATAATGCTTGTTTTATTAAATTCTGAGCATGTTTCCCATTCAGGGAAATGTGCAGCCAAGCAGACATTTTAAATAGCTGAAGTATACAAATGTAAGAAGATTCAGTGTCTCTATCTAGCCCCGATATGTGGAACTATGGCTGGTAGTGTGTGTTTCAAGATGAATAAAGGGACAGTTCCCAGAGCTGCACCACAGAGGAAAATCCTCCCAGGAGGTTATTTCCTCAGCATTGTAAGCAAACACCTACTACTCCGTCCTCTATGTTAAATGATAACTTCAAATTCCAAGTATCTGGGAAATTCCATGGAGTTTAGTTCGAATAGTTGTGGCCCACAACTCCTCCAGCAATCCTGGGGAATGTACTCTCTGGCCTGAGAAACCTCAATCCTGGAAGACTCTAACTCTGTATCTCTGCATCTGCACCCACAGAGCCAAGAGTGGAAGAAACAACACAAAACTGGGGAAATCTTTGCCATTTTAAGTCCCATGGTCACTCATCTTAATGGGACTTTTAGCACATCATAGAAATTCTAATGAGCTTTTTCATTAGCTTGCTCCCCCACTCCCTGGAATGGGATTTAAAACATTTTCCCCTCAAGAGAACATCTGCAGTTTGCTTTCTTCTTGGTCTTAGCAGATGTCTTACTTCACAGAAAATGAAAATAGAAACCATGAAAGTGCACCATCTCGACTTCCTGCCAACATACCTACCAATCTACCTCAATTTGCCCCTTTCCTTCCCCCCCTCCTGTCACAGAGTAGGAAGTGTCCCTTCTCCAAGTTGCCTCTCTTCTGGATTTACTCTTCACAGCCACAGTCCTCAGAAAACAAAGCTGGCCCCTGCCCTGGGTTACATCAGAGGCCCCTCCATGAAAACCTAGGCTTTCTCTTGTCCCTGAGCTCCATCCAAATTGCAACCAGAGCGAATATGTAAAGCATAACTGAGCTCGTGTCACTACCCTGTGCTAAGCCTTCTGTTATGGGCTGAATTTTTTCCTGAATTATGGGCCTGCAAAATTCATATGTCGAAGCCCTAAACCCTAGTACCCCTGAATGTGATTTCATTTGGTGACAGAATTCTTAAAGAGGCACTTAAGTAAAAAATAAAGTCATTAGGGAGGCACCGAATCCAATATGACCGGTGTTATAAGAAAAAGGAAAGTAGGACACAGGCTCACATAGAGTAAAGACCATATGAAAACACAGGGGAGAGATAGTCATCTACAAGCCAAAGAAAGAGTCCTCAGCAGAAACCAACCCTGTCAACACCTTGATTTTGAACTTCAAGCCTCCAGAAGTGTGAGAAAATAACTTCCTTGGTTGATTCATTGTTACGGCAGCCCTAGCAAACTTAAGCACCTTTCGATGACTCTCAGACATTCTAGGATCAAGTTCAGAAGGTCGCATGTGGTTTCCAAGGCCCAGGATGGTCGGGTTCATGGTTTCCCCTTCCACCTCGCCCTAGGCCACTCTCTGCCCCTCTCTTCACTCCAGCCACACTGGCTTTTCTGCAGTTCATGGAATACACTATTGTCTTCCTTATTCTGAAACTTTTAGATGCACCACTCTTTCTGCTTGGAATGTTTCTACCTGCTCATGCTACTCATTCCCCTAGTCAGCTCCCTCATCTTCCAAGTCTCAACTTAAATATCACTCCTTAGAAAAGCAACCTTGTTCCCTAAGGCTAGGTTGGGTCCCTCTGTGTGATCTTCCATAGACTTTTGTGCTCCTTCTTTACAACCCATGTCACTCCTCAGTCATACGGTCAATGTATGTCTTCTTTGCAAGGTTTAACACTCTAGTGATCCACAAATCATTTCCATCTTGCTTTCTGCCCTGTCTGTACCATGTGTGCTTTTCTCTGCCATGTGTGCTTTAATACTCTATATATCCTCGAATGAAGCATCAGAATGAAGAGGCCAACAGCAGACAAGACCATGACTTCCAGCAGAAAAAGACAATTATAGAACTGCTTTGGATAGGTGTTAGTAAGATTTTCAACTGTAAGTAAAACCCAATTAGGTAGATATTTATTGCTGAAGCTGAAATATTGCTGTAGCCAAATGTGGTGCTACTAATTCAATTCAGGTTCTCAGAGACAAAAGTTATTTTTTATTTCTCAGTCAAATTCATCAAACCTTTAGAATTTGTTGGACTAGACATACACTAGGCCTAGTTTATTTGGCAATATTGATCAAATAATTCTATGAAAGACTGATTTTACTTTTTCATCTAGAATTTATTATCTCTACAGAAACAGCCAAAATGTGTACAAAATTTGGACACCATTCTAGCACATATAGTGATGTGTCCGTTACTGTCACAGGGAATTGGGTTTGCTGCTGCTCTTATCTCTGGTTTCTACCATAGGGTGGAAGCCCTTTAAAAGAAGCACTTTGAGTTTCAAAGCCATTTCTTGTGTGGTACTGTAGGTAGCGATAGTCATATGGGAGTCACTAGTGTGTGAGTGCGGTGGGAGTGCTCTCAGGGACCACTCTTTGCAGGAAGGCTTACAGTTGCTAGAAGAGGAAACCTATGGTATGTGTACCTGGCTCTTGTGGTTAAGAGGAAGGTGGATGTGACGGCAACATCATGCCAAGAGAAGCCTTTTTTGGCACTTGTATAAGTACAATGGTGCCATCTATTTGTAACTGATATTTTTGGTGGGGTTGTCTCTTCCTGAGTGGGCTGGGGACAAAAAGAGTGATGTAGCCGGCCATCACTTGCACATTTATTTACATGTCAGGGCTTTTGTTCGGATTGTGACTGAAGCCTATTTGTAGCGTCAGGCTTAATAAAGTAAACCTCATTGAGATTCACTTCAAGGCATATCCAAACAAACAAGATCTTCATTCTGAGCCCATCCAAATGTCCGTAATTTGGTAAATTACTCATTCTATTTGAATGCATTAGTCATCATTTATGAATGTCTGAAACTGAATGGACTTCCCTCAAAGCCCTTTAGAACATTTCCATCATGCTACAAATGCCTGATTTTTCTTCCAAGACATGTTTTTCTGCTGCATTTAAAATTTCTGGCCCATGAGCCAAATAAGCAACCTGAAAAATAATCATATCCAAGTAGCTAATGGGTCTTTGTCAAATATTTTTTTAGATTTGAACAGATTTAGTCACATGACATAGGCTAAAATGTATAAACCTTCAAAATCTTCAGATTTAATCAACATTTATTTACTAAGCACTTTGGAAATTGTAGTAACCTTCAAAATAAACAGCTGTCAATAAGAAATAAAATAGGAAGCATCTTAAGGAACATAATGCCTTAATAGCTCACTGCCTTGAAAAAAAAATAATTTTTTAAAATGATGAAAGCTTTTTATTGAGTATATTGACTAATAGCAAATAAATAAAAGTAAAAAAGGGTTGAAAAGATATACTGCACAGAACTTTTTTTTTCCTCCTTAAATGTTTTTATTGATTTCAGAGAGAGGAAGGGAGAGAGAGAGATAGAAACATTGATTGGCTGCCTCCTGCATGCCCCCTACTAGGGACTAAGCCTGCAACCTGGGCATGTGCCCTGAATGGGAATAGAACCAGTGACCTCCTGGTGCGTGGAACGACTCTCAATCAACTGAGCCACACTGACCAGGCTGCACAGAACTTTTTTAATACCTTCACATTCCATGTTCTCTTTTAAGTCAAAGGATTTTAGTAGAACAGCAAGGAGATAAATCTGACATTTTGCCCTATTTATCCAGTATTTGCAGTTTTTGCAAGTTATATCAATTAAAATTTCTATTGCCAGCACATTTTACATGCTGTATGCCTGCTAAAAGACTTTGTAATGTATTGTAAATGCATTATGAAGACAAAAGATAAGATAAAGAAGGACTTGCCATTGAATTTCAAGTGCATTTAAGTAATTCTCTTAATTCTGAGTTATCTAGGCAAAAGGGATGTTGTGAGTTCTCTTTTATATTTACTTAAGGAGTGACAGAGGTAGTGGTGTCTGTAAATCATTATTGCTCATGACAAAACTTGTTAATAATTTAGCAAGGAAATGTTCTCAGGAAAGGATCTTTTAACTTTTGGAAAATTTCATAAATCAAGAGCTAATTTTTAAATGAAATATTAACAAGTGGTCACAGGTCTTCTAATTAAAAAGTTGACTCATCCTTATTCTGTTTGGGGGAATTTTCTGTGTACGCTACGTGGGCAACCCTTGTTTTTCTACGGGGAAAACTGGCTATTTTAGAATCTCTGCATAAAATTTCTTCTTTGATTGACCCATTATATTTCAGCTGCTCATATACTTTCTACTCTCCCTATGCATTCCTTGTATTTTAAATACTAGAGGGCTTTCTTTCAAAACAGGAAACATTAATAATTCAGATTTGGGATGATTTGATTCATGATTATATGTATAGTTTGCACTTTTATTTAAGGATGTATGTGTGTGTAGCAAATATTTATTAGTGTACCTTACTTCGTCTTGAAATTCAAAGGCTAAATAATTCTTGGAAAGAATATTAAATTTCTTCATGCAACATTCTTAGACTCAAATGTTTAAGGTTCTGGAGGGAAAGGAATAAAATGGTTGTAGGCACAGTGGTTGGAGAGGACTTGCCTCATCTGAAGGTACCAGCATCTACTCACCTGTAGTCTGTTGCTGACAGGCAAGAACAGGTCCAGTGTTGTTAAATCATCCAGGTTTACATGAGTAGCCAGAAGTCTGGATTTTCATTTGAAACCTGTTAACTAATGACATTCTGGTAAGTAATTCTAATAAAAGCATAATGTGAGCCAAACAAATAAGTTTATGGGTGGCCAGTATGCAATTTCTTTTGTAAAACAGAAGGTATATCTAGAAAGAAAGTACTGTACTATAAGACTTACCAACTTCATTTAATAACTATAGAAAATGTCTATAAAATAAATATAAATGTAAAACGCACACCTAAATAATGTGTTTGAGAGAAATGCTTTGAGTAAGAGAAGGACTTCTCCTTCTCCCTCTCCTTGCCATTGAAAAATCTTCTGGTTCTGGGGACTGGTTCCCTTTAGCACCACCCACTTCCTTACCCCAACTCCCACCAATCAGGTGCAGGACCTTTACATTACCTCAGTGCTCCATGTCCAGGGAAATATGCTTTTTGGTGTATGGATGTCCTAGAATGTTTTGAGAGTCAAAGATGTTATTTAAGGAAATTTTCAGGTTATGGACAATACCATTCATGCTGGGCACAGGCTGAGAAAAGTGGTAGCTGAGAAGAGAACTGTCTGCCAGACAATAACAGAAAATTGGAAATAAGGGTTCTCAGCCTTGTTGGCCTCAGTACATAGGGGCCAAGTGAGGGCTGGACAGTTTACATATGATCACTCAGCTCTGAGGCAGACTCGGAGCATTGGTGATCATAGACACTGAGTAGTGAGCTGATGCAGATTCAGCTCCTGCATTGCTGAAAAGTTGAGTAAGGCCTGTTGCAGAAACATTCCTCATTTCTGTGTCTCTGTCTCCCTTCAGATCTCACCCTCCACATCACATCTCAACATCTCTGCATCACACCATCAAGCTATAGGCCTTAAACTTACACGGTGATGGATGTCAATTATTTCTCGGTGAAATGAAGTTCTGCTCTCACCATACTCCTCTCTGGTGAGAAAAGACTTCATCTTTTCACACTAGATGTTCCTGCCCCAAATTTGTCCATGCCCTAAGTTTTCTCCATATCCCAAGGCCTTAGGATTTGGGAAATAAACTCCAGAAGCTTCTCATTTTCTCAACTTTTCACTCTGTCACATTCACCTCTGAAACAATGAACACACTGAGTAGCCTTCTTGAATGGGGAGGGGAAAATCAAACCACCAAGATTAGAAAAAATTAACTTCTCAAGGAAATCTTATCCTGACACACAAATATGTTTAAAGCTATTCTAATTTTTATTTGTGTTAATTTACAAATCTGGTATAACATTCTTTTTTGGCCTATGAAAGAAAATCACATATTCAAGATAAAATTCTGATTGAAGGGACCAGCTCTCTCTGCGTGCTTCCTCTTAGCTCCTTTATAAAAGATGTGGAGGATCCAGACAGTCTTTGGTCGTGTGCCCTTCCGTCTGCTCCTAAGGGAGAAGGATAGGATAAATACACTTGAAATGTAGAGGAAGCCTGTTGTTTCTTACCTTTCAGCATCATTTACTGCTAAGAGTATTCTGAAGTAACAAGTGTTCTTAAAGCAATGATTAATGAACTCGGGGTGGTTTTAGTGCTTACCAGGATTGATCATCTAATAGAGATGAAGCAAGATTTATTTTTTCCAACAGAAAACACATTTGGCCCTATTATTTTCCTAACAGATAACTAGAAATGCCCCTACATGATGAAGAAGAAAGGGAAACATAGATCTATTTCACTTCTAGGTTTCAAAAACAAATGAAAGAAAAAGAATTCAATAAAATTCTCGCCTCAGTTACCATGTCATCAAAGTCATTATACACATTTCTTTCACCTGCCAGAAAAAATCCTCTTGAGTATTGTTGCTTTAATGCACAAGAATTATTTTTTTTAAGTGACAAAAATGTGACTTAGAGAAAGTGTCTGCTGATGCCTTCAGGAACACTGGCATGATGGTGGGGAAAATAAAAGAACTTTGTTTTAAGTGCTCATATTTTTGGTCACCTCTAAGACCCCCTGTTAACATCCATCTCTTTAGTCTCCTCACTTCTCATCTTAAAATATTACTTGTTTTACATGCTAATAAATTATTTGTATATCTGATAAATATCAAGAAGTTTTCACATGCTATATTGCATTAAATTATTATAATTACCTATTCATTTATTCAAATTAGTGGGCATGTATGATGTGTTAAGGTTTTTTGACATTAAAAATCTATGAATAAGAGAGAGCTCACTGTCGAGTTAGGAGAATGTGTAAATAATATGCTCTTGTAAGTATTGTAACAGATGTAAACAGCTTGCTCTTACAGGTCACACAGAGTTAGATAGGACTCCCCAGGAGAGATGACCCTTTTGTTCAGCCTTCAAGAGTAGGTGGTCATCAGCCAGAGCAGGGGGAGGTGGGGACCAGCACGTGCTATGTTAGGCCTATGCACTTACACGTACAGTAGTGTAACTAGAACATAGGGGGCGCTGCGGAGGATACTGCAAGACAAGGTTGAGGGGGAGACCAGGCATGAAAGGCCTCGTCTTCATGGGGAGGCATTCAGACTTCACTGCATTGTTGGGACCACAGGACGATTTTGAGTAGTAGAATAGTTGTACAGATTATCAGTAAAAACACTCCCTGGCTGCAGTTCAGAAATTGCACTGGAAACAGGCGAAAGTGCAAATGGGGAGGGCAGCTGTGAGAGTTTGTTGTGACCCGAGTCGAGGCCTGAACAAGGCAGTGGCGACTGAGATGGAGAAGAGGGTGCGGATTCAAGGACTATTTAAGACGTAGAAATGACAGGCATGACTCAGTGAGTTTGGGATGTGAAGGGTAAGAGAAGAGAGTCTAGATATCTGGCTTTGACGGTTGGGTTTTTAGTGATGCCCAAAGCCAGCACAGGGAGTTCAGGAAGGTGAGATTTTCCATGCAGGGTGGTGAGTATTTTTGGACACATCTAGTGAAAATACCCATGCTTTATCTAAGATCAGACCTATCACGTGCAGCTGGGTGAGGGCTTAGTTCAGATGTGGGTGAAAGATGAAGATCTGTGATTTACCAGGTCTCAGCTGAAGCTGTGAAAGTGGGTGAGATAAACCAGGAAAATGTACAGAAGGTGAAGTAAAAATATAGATCTGGGAATCATTAACATTTAAGGAGCAGGCAGAGGAAATGGAGACTGCAGTCAACCTAGTACTTCTATCTACCTTAACTATCTTCGAAATTGTGTATGAAATAAAAATATCTTCAAAAATATATGAGACTACAAGATTATATAGCCCATAGGTTTTCACTGAAAAATTACTAAAGAATGTATTTCAAAATGTACCCAAAGAGAGAAACAGGGTACATTCTGAAGCTCGTCACAGTAACAGTAAATTTAGAAGCTATCGATTAATGTAATGGACTATAAATATAAGAATTTTTTAAAGAATGTATAATTCCAAATAATAAAAGAAATGTGTATGTACATTTGTAGAAGTGTGGTCAGTATATAAGATTTTATATAAAAACACATACATATATAGTTATGTACAGTTACATATAGTTACTTATAGGTAATTTGAAGCTTCTAAACTCTTGGATTAAAAAAGTGAGGGGATGACTAAGAGCATATAAAATGAGAAAGGATGGCAGAAATAAGTCTAGATGTGTCATTAATTTCAATAACTGTAAGTGGATTATACCTGCTACTAAAGAAAAGTTTATTGGAATTTCAAAACAAATAAACAGACAAAAAGACTGTTACACATTGCTGACAAGATATATACTTAAGTCAAATGACTCAGAAATGCTGAAAATAAAGAGATGCAAAAATATATAGCACCAAACTCTAACCAAAGTTAAGTGGATACAGTAATATTAATATCAGAAAAAAATAAAATTTAGGGAAAAAGACTAAGAGTCATAGGGATAAAAAGTACTTATAAATAAACTTCTAGCACGATACAGCAATCATTTACTTTTGCATAAAGCAATATGACTTCGAGTTATCTAATACATATAATTTCTAGAAGAAATTACCAAAGAATAGTTATAGATTTTAACATGTTTTAAAAAACAATATATTTAACTGACAAAAATTTAGTAAGTCTTAGAAGATTTAAACAACAAAATTATTAATGGAATATCTTTTATATTATTATGTTGCATATTATTTTTTCAAGCTCAAATGGACTTAAAAATTTACCCTTTATAAAGCCACATACTAAAAAAATTCCAAAGAATACATAGCACAATTTCCTTTGACCATGATTTAATTGAATCAGAAATTAATGTATAAAATGTCGAATGTTCTTAATACTTCCAAAAAAGAAGACAATAAAATTGAATAATTATGGATTAAATGGCCTTCTTGAAACTCAGAAAATACTAAGAATTAAAAGAACTGAAAATATTATATAAAATATCATGGTATGCACCTGTGGAGACTCCCTATGTGCCCCGACTCCAGATCTTAGGAAAATATTTATAACTTTATATTATTAAAAAATTAAGCAAATTGGAAAAATAACTTATAAGAACTAGAAACAACTCAAGAACTAGAACAATAGTGAAAATAAAAGTATAAATTGTTGAAACAGAAACAAAAACCAGTAACAGTAGAACCAATAGATGGGAGTGAGGCTGTTCTTTTTCTTTGGGGTAGGTGTGGTCTGTCACTGACACTTTACAATTACTGTATGAGTTAAGGTAAAAACTAATATCTGCAAACATCTTCCTTCAAATAAGGATTATCTTTTCAGGAGTACACATAGCCAAAACATTCGCTGCAAATTGTCCTTTATCAGAAAAATCTGGCATTATTCAATTCTGTGAGGTCAATTGCAATGAACAGAACATATGAAACTAATCATCTTTTTTGTATTCCATGATTGTTGACACATTATTGGACTATTGCTACATGATCCAATGCTGTAGTTTTATTTATAAGACTTTGATGAATTATTACTTCTTCTGTTTTTGTTATTCCTAGTAAGTTGCAATATTGACACATGAGGTTTCTTTCCACATTTGGGCCTGTGCCAGAACACAATACCAAGGTCTCAATCAGAAACAACTCAAATATATTCTGTAATAATGCAGGGAGCCCATCAGAACTGGCCTGTGGCTTGCCAAGAAATGTCAGACTTTCATACAACAGGAAATCAGGTTACTTTTAAGGCAGTCCTCTTGTTGCAAACTTTCTTAATCAGATTATGTCTATGTGCAGAAAGGAAAACTAAGCACTTAGCTTAATATTTCTAGCCTTAAGCATGTTTTGGCTGATAAACCAAGATAATTAATGCCAGGGTGATATTCAAATGCTTCAACTATCTAGTTTGTTTTCTCATTTCTGCATTTTACTTTAGCCTTTGTGATACACTCTGTATCAGAAAATAGAATGGAAAGTACTGTTCTTATTTTAGGTATATTGTGGAAAATCTGGGGGATTATTAAAGTGGGTACATGCACTTTTTTAACTATAAAAAAAGAGACTTTAAATTATGATTACTCGCCAGAACTTCTTAGTTTTGACACAGCTTACATTCTGAAACTGGTCATTTTTCTGCCTGCAGAGTAAGACCTATATGAACTATGAACATTAATGTGTACAAGTCACTTTAGCAAGTGCATTTTCTATTTTATTTAGCATTCACAACTAAAACAGGGCTATTTTTAATGACTACAATCAACGGCCTTCATGCCCGAGTCTAAGCTTCCTAAATCAGAAAGTGCCAGAAATTATACTTTGAACCTCCAAATAGTGTGAGTTGAACAGAAGTGTATTTTTGGATACCAAATGTGCTCTCATATCCTTCCAACTCTGCAAAATCAAACAAGCAGGAATTTCATGATCTGGGCGTTCAGCCTTTATCCCTCACAACTGTCCCTGTCTTCCTGTGACCCTGTTCCACTGTGCCAGACAGAGCCATAGCTGTTTCTGTGTTCATTTCCATCACACCACCACCACCCTTCCACCTCCCTCCCTCCCTCCTTCCCCTTCCAGCAGCGAAATGCTTCAACAGAAGGAGAGAAAACTCAAAGAATCCCCCTTTACTAACTAGAACTAAGATGAATTGTGTCAGAGTTCAGAGCCCCGTTGTTGCTTTGACATGAAATCACTGCCCTTGGTTTCTGCCAAGGCGGGTGTCAGCTGGTGAATTATAACGCTGGCAGACAGGACTGAGATAAGCAAAAAATACAATGACAGCTGCTACACAGAACTATTCTTTCTGGCCTAGTGAATACAAAAATACATTGTGTAAATAAAGACAGACAGCTTCATTATGCAATTGTCTGCTACTGTGTCGCTGCTAAAGAACAAGTATTGATTCTGGAAAATATATCCAGACTCTTCAAGCCCTTGGCATGCATGGGGCATTAAGGAAAGTAATCATCTAATGTAATTTTCTAACATTAAAGCTGAACAAATATGTAAAGTCAGTATAATGTCTCATTATTTTAGGCATTTGATGCTTAGCATTTTTTAAAAGCCAATTTTGCATTCAAGTCCACAACTATATATATATGTATGTGTGCGTGTATTTTTTAAATTAAAATTCCAGGGCTTTGCCTGGGTTTTTACGAATTTTAAAGTGTGTGTGTTATTCTGCTCAGGTTGCCATTACAAAATACCATAGAGCAAATATAAAACGCCGTAGAACAAAATACAATAAAATACTGGGTGGTTTAAATAACAGAAATATATTTTCTCATAGTTATGGATACTGGACGCCCCAGATCAAGGTCCAAAAGGGTCATTTTCTCGTGAGGAATATATTTTTGGTTTGCAGATGGCCACCTTCTTGCTGTGACCCCACATGGTGGAGAAAAAAGAACAAGCTCTCTAGTGTCTCTTCTTATAAGGACACTAATCCTATTGAGTCAGGGCCGCACCCTTATAGCCTCATTTAATCCTAATTACTTTCTTAGAGGCCCCATCTCCAAATAGAGCCACACTGGGAGTTGTGGCCTCAATGTGTGAATCTGAGAGAAAAAAACATTCAACCCACATCTGTGTTGGGGTCAACTTGATTTTTGTTACAAACAAACTACTTAATGAACTCAACAATTATCTTCTGGTTAGTGATTCCTAATACACTAAATAGTATTTTTGGTAAGATGTTATTTAGTAACTATCTTTTCTCATTTTGCGACACAATACTAGGAATTAATCAGGAGAAGCAAGATGCAGGTGGTGGAGTGCAGCAGTGTCCATGGCATGTTTCACGGACACCTGTGGGTCCCCAAGACCTTTTGGGCAACATCAAACCTATTCTCAGAATAATGCCCAGTTGCTACTTGCCTTTTCCATGACATTTACATTGATGACACAAAAGCGTTGGGGTAAAACTATTGGCACCTTAACATAAATTAAGGCAGTAACACCAAACAAAACTAATAATCACTGTATTACCACTCATGCACTTTGGTGTCACTGCCTCAATTCACATTAACGTGCCAGCAATTTTACCCCATCACTTTTGTACCATCATTGTGAATACATATACATTACGTACATATATGAAGTAGTAAAAATAAAAGCATAAGTTGTTGAAATAGAAACAAAACCCAACCATAGTACAACCAATAGATGGGAGTGAAGCTGCTTTTTTCCTCTGGGGTAGGTGTGGTCTGTCACTGATACTTTATAATTACTGTATGAGCTTTAAGGTAAAAACTAGTATCTGCAAACATCTTCCTTCCAATAGGGATTATCTTTTCAAGAGTACACATAGCCAAAACATTCCCTGCAGATTGTCCTTCATCAGGGAAACCTGGCATTATTTAATGCGGTGATGTGATATATGTGTATGTACATGTAAATATAGGCATACACATATGTATTTATGTGTTCCATACATGCAGATTTCACTGAAGATCATCCTTGAAGAAAACATGAAATGTATAACTTTTATTAGATTTTTACCCTTGAGTACCTATCTCTCTAATATTTTCTGTGTCAAAATGAGAAGTCTGCATGAAGTACTTGCTGCGTACAGAAGTATGGTAACTGATGGTAATCCTGAGCAGAAGCATTTGTACGGTTGTTTGAATTGTAAGCTGAACTGTGGCCACTTTTTTTCATGAAAAGCCGTTTTTACTTGAAAGAACAATTGACAAACAAATTATAGTTATTCACACTTGGGTATTTGGCAGACATTTTCCAGAAAAATAACAAAGTGAAATTGTCATTTCAAGGAAAACAACTGACAGAATTTGTTTCCAATGACAAAATTTGAGCTTTCAAGGGAAAATTCAAATTTTGGACAACTTGTATTTACCACTGTGACTTGAAAATACTTAAAAGACTTCAGTGAAGTTAACATGTGATTCTTTTTTGTTTTTTTTTAATTTTATGTAAAGAAATGTGTCCACATTTAGAAGCTGTATAACTTGGTGAACCAATATTTTCCAAACGATCATTGCTTGGTCTTACACAATCATTCATGAATAAAGGACTCATTCAGCATACAATATAGGCCAATGGATTTCAAAATAACAGAGCGCAAAAATGTCTTTGATATTGTTTCAAATTCCATTGGAGCTAACCTTTAAGAAACTACCTCTAATTGAGCTTTTGGCATAATATCAAAGATTAATATATACAACATCTAAATGGCTATTGACATATTTATCCCTTACCCATTTGCATGTTGGTATGAGGCTGAACTTTCTTCATATGCTTCAACCAAAACAATATATTTTGACAGATTGAGCAGAAGCTGATCTGAGAACCCAGCTGTCTTCTATTAAACCAAACATTAGAGAGATTTGGCAAATATGTAAAACAATGTGTCGCTCTTTCCAGAATATTTTTTATTTTGAAAATAGTTATTTTTGTTAAAAAATGTTATCAATGTTAGCATTTAATGTGCTTATTATTATTTATTTAGATGAATTAATAAATAATATTTTATAAAATGTTTAGTTACAGGATAAACCTTGAGAGAGTGTATAGAAACAAAACCTCATTGAGGTCCTCAATAGTTTTGAATAGTGCAAAGTGTCCTGAGACCAAAACAGTGTGAGAGCCACTGGTATAGTGGAAAGATAAGAGCATTAGGCAACTGAAACCCCCCCCCTTTTTTTTTTTTTAAGTGTAACTTCTGCTGATTATTTTGTGAGTTGGGGCAAGTTATATAATTCTGAGACGTAGTTATATTATTTATAAAATAGAGTTAATAAGGCCTAATTCACATAGTTTTTGCAAGGATTTATTTAATGAGGTCATGAAATGAAAATATAAACCATAAACCCTGAACAATTTCAGTTGCTATGCTGATGTTTGTCTCTAGCACAGACTTACAGGACTGACAAGATACTGAAGGCTCACAGAACTTTCCTTTACCTCTTTTTTCTTGATTTGCCCCTCTTATCCTGCTTGTCAACAAAAACAAAACAAAGATGATACATGTCACCTTTTCATTCAAGGCTCTCTATAACACAGCCCCGACTTCCCTGTCCCCAGTTACCTTTCACAAGTGCTGTGTGTGAGCAGGACTCAGAGAGGCTCTGGCCGAAGGAGCTCTACCTGTGGAGCCCCGTTCAGCCTGTTCTCCTTGACTGAGCTGGAACATAGGACTGCTTCATCTCTCAGACCTGCTCCAAAGGCCTCATGAAGCCAGTCCTGCAATGCCTCTCCTTTCCTGAATTTGGAAATGGTTTACTGTGTTGCTTTGTTTTGTTTTTTAAATATATCTTTACTGATTTCAGAGAGAGAGGAAGGGAGAGGAAGAGAGCGAGAAACATCAATGATGAGAGTCATTGATCGGCTGCCGCCTGCCTGCCCCCCACTGGGGATGGAGCCCGCAGCCCGGGCATGTGCCCTGACCGGGAATCGAACTCGGTCTCCCTGATCAGAGGTCGATGCTCAACTGCTGAGCCACGCCTGGCCCGGCTTTACTGTTTTTTTGACTCTGCATGTTAATTAACCTCTCTACCTGTGCTTCTCCAGGTTCACTTGCCTTGCAGTTACTTAACCTGAGCGAGGGCACTTCTCTTGAACCATGATTCTCATCAAAAAGGTAAGTTTTTATGCTCACCTGTGTTATTCTCTGCAAAGAGACTTGCTCATATGAGGTATTTAATAAATCTACACTGAGTAGAATTGAACTAATAAATAAGCCAAAGCCTTTTTTATATGGGGGGAATAATTTGTTGATAAGGCACAAGGTGCCATATGAAGATTAAATTCTTTGGAAGCCTGAAAACAACTCTCTAAGCATGCATGTAGGGGGAATATAAAAAAACTATTTGTGATTTTCTTATTGAAACAGGTAAATATTGCTTCCCTCCCACACATCTCTCATAACTTCCTATCCCTGGAGATACATGTGTCATGCAGAGCTTCGCAGCACAACTGTATAAATTTCCATGAGCCAGTTCACTAAGTTGATTCAATAAATTGAACTGAAAAAAATCAAACTATTTGCAGTCTATTTCAAAAATGTATTTTGCTTTTGTTTTCCATCTTTTACTTTTCAGGAATTTGTCTCTTTAGAGATTATTGAATTATTTTTTCAGGTCTCCAAGGGTCCCTGCCTTTATTTCCTTTGTAAAGACAGCCATATGGATTCCCTGTCCCTCTCGGTAAACTGCAAGATTCGTGTAGAGTAGTGCTGACCGGTTGGACTTTTTCCAGTAGTGTTAATGTCTCCATCAGTGCTGCCAGCACAATGGCCACGAGTCACAACGTGCTTTCGAGCACATGAAACAGGGCTCGTGCACCTGAAAAACTCAATTTTAATTTCTTTGCAGTGTAATTATTTAAGTTTAAATGAAATTATCCATAAAATAATTCTAGACTTTCACTAAAATGAAATGAGTTTGTTGTATTGCCTTAGTAATGTCAAGAAAAATATTATCCTGAGGGAGGCATGAAACTAAGTCAAGGGCAGGTGTGGGTGTGGATTTATCCAGAAGCATGAAGAAAGGAAGTATCAGAAAAACAGTATTCTTATTAAGAGAACAATATACACTTATAAGTTTTAGGGGAAATTTGGATATATATTAGAGAATCTGCTACCTCTTCCTTGATCCCCTAAGTCTGTTATAAAATGATCTATGGGGCTGTAAAATTTAAGATGTTGATAATTGGCAAACATGTTTAGTAAAGGTTTTTAAGTTCTATAAAAAAAAATAACAGTGTTCTCTCCATTGTAATCTCTAGACTGTAAATAATATTGAGTCAGCTACATCTGCTAACGCAGGTGGTAGGTCTAATGACCTAAATCAAATCCACAGCATTACTGTAAAAACAGATAATAATGTTCTTAAAGACCACCATTAAAGTTGAAAAAGTAGTAAGTTGGAAATATTGCTCATGATTTCAACTAAGCAAGCCATATAGTTGAAAATAGAATGAACTTAATGTACACTCCTTCTAAGCATATTTCTCAGACCTTTCCACACTCACAAAACCCTTCAATTCATAATCTATAATATTGTCATAATTTTACTAGTATTTTTAAAAAATCAGTAAAAAGAAACTTTGAACATTACGTTTTATTATACATTAAGTCTAAACATGGCAGTGTTTCTTAAACTAATGGTCTCATAGCATTGTGAAATCAATTTAGAGGTCTCGATAACAGAGTTTATCTCTTTAAGCAAAATAAGATGGGATAGACTAGAGTGTTTTGCAGATAGTAAAGATGAACATATTAAAAATTTTGTTTCATTTAGGTAAAATATATTTGTTTATATACTGGTTCTGTTGTATAATGTTTTTATGTTGTGGGTTACCTTGCCAGAGAGCATTTTAATTAAACATTTTGATTTATTTAGTACTAGTTCAAAACAGGGGTAAACCTTTTACACAGAGAAGCACATTTTTTTCTTGGCAATGGAAAAATATTATAGCATATTCATGGAAATTTTGTTGTTGATATTTTTGGGTTAAAAAGTGAAATTATGGGTGTTTGTTGAATTGAAAATATAAATATATGGGAAATCTGAGTATCACTGCGTTTTGTTTCTGTAGTTAATTAGAGCTTGGCACTTGTGGTCTCTTCAATCTTGAAATACATGCTCCTCAGTTCTGGGAAATTTTCTTGAATTTGTTCTTTGGTAATCTTCCCTCTATTTCTTTTGTTCTTCTTTCTGGAACTTTTATTTGGATGTACCCCTAGTAGATAAATTAGCTAATTTCTCATCTTTTATTTTCTACTGATGTTTTGTTGTTTTTTGCTCTACCTTCTGGAAGATTTCCTCCTGTCTATCATCTTACCCTTCAATTGGATATTTTATTTCTTCCACCACCCTTTTAATATCCAAGAGTACCTCCCTCCCATTTTTTTTGGTATAGGCATATCTATTTTCATTGTGCTTCACTTCACTGCCTTTATAGATATTGTATTGTTTTCAAACATATTACCACTCCCTTTATTGCTATGCTGTTTTGTCGTGGTGGCCTGGGACCCACAATATATCCGAGGTAGGCTTGTGTGTTCCTGTTTAGGGAACCTGTGCCTCCGGACTGAGAACTTCACAGGAGTTTCTCACCCCCCCCCACCTTTGTTAGGTGGGACAGGACGGCTATAAATGACTGAAGCCCTTCAGGTTGGTCAGTTAGGCTCTTATTATACCCCAGCAAGCTAGGCCCAGTTTAATTAGTTTCTCCTGAGGGCAGGCCTTAAGAAAAACAAAGGGCTCTGGCTGGCGTGGCTCAACGATTCCTTTCCACACCTCCACTGGGAGCCCGAAAGGATTTTTCTTACTATTTCCCATGAGCTGCTGGTTGAGCTCCTGGAGGTAAAACTCACAATACTGTGATACTGTGGAGGTGCCCCCGATGACTTGGGTTCCCCTGGAGTTTTCAACTCTGTCATCCGTGCTGGACCTCCAGCAGGCAGCAAATTACAGGTCAGCTCTCCCGCCCCAGCCCCACTCCCCAGGCTCTTCGCGCTCCTGAGTCGGCTTTGTTAACCTGTGAATATTTTCCTTTCTTCAGGGCTGTTTCTGCGCCTGAGTCTCCTCTCTGGTGAGTTGTAAATATGTTCTTTTTTAATAGCATTTTGTTGCACTTATCTCTAAAATATATATATAGTTTTTTTATATTACTTCACCACCCTTGCCTAGTCTCGCCTACGTTTTGCTCTTTTTCTGTTTTGGACTAGTATTCACATTGACTGTCTTTGTGAAATGTTTGATGATCATTTACGACTTCTGGGCTCACACATGAGTGTAGTGCTGCCCGAAAGCGGATTGGAAGCTAAGTGTGTGTGTGTGGGTCCTGCGGACAGTGGGCTTGTAGAATTAGCCACCTGGTCTTTGTGGCATTGCTGTGTCGGTGTGTTAGGCCTTTACTCTTGGCCTTCTCTCTCCATTCTTGAGTGGACCTTTTGAACTTATATATAAACCTTAGAATGTTTGTTATCCCACTCCTTTGCACTTTTTATAAGTTACATATAAAATTTAGAATTTTTAAAAAAAATTTCTTTGATTTTATTTGATTTTGTAATCCTTAAACACAGCACCCACCCACCTTCCATTTATTTAGGTTTTTACTTGCTCAATGTTTTAGAGTTTTCTCTGTATTGTTGATTTAGTGATTCTAGTATCTAGTGATTTCCCCATTGTATTCTGATATTAGTTATTTGTGTTTTTTTCCTCTCTCTTTTCTTTATTTTAGTCTCATCTAGAGTTTATTAATTTTATTAGTTGTTTCAAAAAAACAACTTTTGGCTTTTTTTTTTTTTTAAGATCTATGCTATATTAATTTCTGCTTTCATTATTATTTTCTTACGCATAGTTTCTTTGGAGTCACAGCCCCTTATTTTTATTTTGCCTCTCTCTGCCTTTGGGTTAATGAAAATCATCAACATTTTTTTTTTTTTTTTTAAATATGTACCGTCTCAAATCAGTCAATGGAGTGTATGGAGTGGATAATTTAATCATCTATTTTAAGGAGTCATAATTTTAACAATTATGTTTAATTAATATTTCCTGTGAGTAAATTGCAAACAGTTTTTTGAGATAGAAATTTGAAGCATTCTGATAATATCATGTTACTAGGAAAAACCTATATAAATCTAGAAGATTTTGATTAATATATGTGTTAGAGAAAAAAGTTACCAAAAGTAGCAATATTTCTAAAATTGAAAAGAAGAATTAGTATAGGGTTCTTAATAATAAGGTGATGTACAGAATAGTGAAGATAGTATTACTAAAAAGTAAATTTTAAAAGCTATATGTAAATGTCAAATTAATTACAATTGGTGTACTTTAAACGATAAGATAAGGTGGAAAAGAACTCATATATTGTTAGTGTTACTTTTAGAAAAGGCAAAAATTAAGAGACTTATAATCTCCCATATGTAATTTAAAAAATTGATGTATTATGGATCCGCCTTACAAAAATTCTGTAAGTTGTGAAATAAATTTTTAAAATAAGAATTACTTACATTTGAGTTAAAATGGGCTATTATAAAATGAATATTGATTGGATTGCAAAATTAACATTAATAGGATTTAAAAATTGCTATAAATTTATGAAAACAGCTTCCAGTTTTATATTCGACTCATTTTGCCTTACATTTCTGCTTTGATAATCTTTGTTTTAACCTGTTTTGTTGAAAGTGTAGGAGTCTAAATTAGCTTCATTTAAAATACCATTATTTTAGAGCATCTGTAAGGAAGCATGTTATGAAAGAAGCTTTTTATGAACATTCGTGATGAATGAACATTCTCTCCAAAGCAGTATTTATTGCTGGGTGATTTAGTTCGTAATGATTAAGGATACAGCTTTTGCACTGTGTTGATAAAGAATCCTTAAAGAAAAAGGAATGGCCGTTAGTGCTTGTAAGCTAGGACAATGTTTATAACGTTTTAGTGATCACATATTTAGTACGTGCTGCGTGTATACCAATCTACTTACGTGCAGAGTTTCATTTTATGTTCACAAGTAACCACATAAAGGAGGTATATTTGACAGATGAGATAGCTCAGAACTAAAGGCTAAGCATTTGCCTAAGGACCTTTGAGTAGTACTGAAATTTAATCTAAGAAGTTGGATTAGAATTCTCTCTCTAAATATATCCTTTTTAAAATTTTCATTAAAATAAGTATTACAGTTCTCTGTAATTTAAATAAATGGCATCATAAAGCTCACTGTTACATTTCAGGTGAAATGGATTTGCGGTTCTTTCGTTACCATTTAGAGCTTTCAGATGTTTGAGATGATCTTGTATTTGGAATAGGAGATTGTTCTAGTCAAAGATACCACTGAGAACAAACATCAAGCTTTTCTTAGTCTCTGAACATCCTCCTACTTCGAAGGTGTGCTAACTTGGAACAATGTTCTAGCTATTTTTCTTCACCTCCAAAGAAGCAATGGTTTGTAGGCATCAACAACGTACTGTTAATCTCAACACCTGATTTTACTGTTGAGACAAAGTTTAAACATATTTGCAGGACAAATGTGCAGATCATACAAATAACTAAAATTCCTTTTTTTTTTTTAGTTCAGGGGCACTCAATCCAAACAAAGTATTATTTTTAAAAACCATACAAACATTAAAATTTTAGCTTTCTTTTCTTTATGGTCATTTTATGTTAAAATGCTTACTGTATTCTGGGCTTTCCAGACAAATACTTTCACTCCTGTAGCCACAGCGGCCACACCCAACTCCTCGATCTCTCTCTCAGTTGTAAGCATTTTTGTTGTGTTCAGGGAAAGAATTGGTCCCTGGTTAGGTAAGGCTGATGGAGGAAAAGCGTCTCCCACCCAGAATGATGTTGCCTCAGTGCTTTCAGAAATGCATTTTACAATTAGAAGTAAGTTGCTAAAATGGTGGTGACAAGTTTCACCACTTTCAGAGTATGATCAAAGGGGAATGTGAAATTTGGAAGAAGATTTTTTTAATACCAGGGTTATATAATTTCAAACTGGTTTTCTGATTAAAAAAGGAATTCCCTTCTGAAGCATAAAACAAAAGTTATATTAACAAGTACCTCGTAGGATTGCTTTTTGCAATCTCTGTGTTTTTGTGGAAATGAAAGATAAAAATTAATGTTCTTGGCTTCTTTTTTGTGTCATTTATAGCAAAATCCGATGCTCTGTAAGCCTAGTGTTTTTACTATGCCAGAATCTCAGACTGTTCATAAAGTGAGTTTATTAGAAAGCTTATATATCTTCCTCTAACTAAATTGAAGAGGGGAGAAGTAATCATCTCATGCAGTTTATTGCTATTGTAGTCTCACGTGATCCCTCACATGAGGAATGTAGTTCACATAAGGACTTCATATAATTTCTTCCAAATGTATTCAGTTTGTTTTGCTCTGGAATTTACAGTGCCATGGCTATTTTTAAATATCTTTACCTCATTTTATTTCTAATCCATCTCCAATTTTATACCCCTTTCAATCTCCTCATAAAATAAAAATAAAACAAAGCGAGCAGCTAAAGAAGAACATTACTTGCAAGTATTTTTGTTGTAATACATTTTTGCTGTTTTACTATCAATTTTAAGAATATCCGAACAAAAGAGTAACAGTAAGCTTAAGTGATCAAGGGGCCGTGATTGTATCTATTCGCTTTATCTAGAAGCAAACGGGGTCAAAGGTCACAGGCCTTTGCCTCTAATATTTACTAGTATCTTAGAACCAGTCTTTAGAGTTCCGTAACATATTTGGTTATAGTCTGAACATCAGCAGGCTTCACTCAGGCTGTAGTTTAGAATGCAAGGGCTGAAAGGGCGCGTAAGGCTCCTCTGGCTCAAACTGTGTTCGTATTTCAAAGTTTTAGGACAGTGGAGGTCAGAGACGTTTGTGCTGTGGTTCACTCAAGGGCCTGCAGGCATGTGGCGGACCCAGAGACTCAGTCTGGGGTCCCTGACCCCCAGCCCAGGACTCTGGGTAACATCACACAGCTTTCACCAGAACCTAGCATGTATTAATATTACACAGTCATGTCTTAGAATATATGTAAATACATTTTGTGCTTCTCTATGAATGGAGATTTGTGTGGCTAAGCAAGGAAAGTGAGTACGTCAGAGAATGGGAAGGTATGGAATTTGACCAGTGTTTTTGAGGTTAAAAAATAAAAATAAAAAATCAAGGACATACATGGCAAGCAAAAGGTATTTTAAGCCATGAAGGTTATTAGGAGCCCTTGTTCTGTCAGGAAAAAAATGTGAAGAAGTAGAAAGAAAAGGAAAGTGTATCCCAGAGAAATTCTAGTAAGTTGAAAGCTTGAGCTGGGAATGAACAAAATACAGTGTTTACATAGAAAATTCGGTCCAATGAGATCTATGATGAAAATATTTTAATTATGTGTTTTTCTTCTGCAAACTAGTAATCAAAATAACTCATAATGTAGAGTTGAACAATAAATGTGAAATAATAGGCAATTATTTATGTGAACTATAAGAATCACTGCCTAGAAAATATAAAGATGTTTATATTTGATTTTTCTTTTTCTTTTCTAAAGAGACATCTCCTTAAATAATGCATTCAGCTTAGCACTCCTTTTTACCCTATCTGGGAATATGTCTTATTGTCTGAAATACCATAATGTTGGATTTTTTGTGTCCCCCCCCCCATAATCTACATGTGTCTAGTTTATATGTATTTTTTTCCAGTTTACATACATTTAACCTATATCTTGCATCTTTCTCCCTGACTCTATTATAGCAACAACCTCCTTGCAAAGCACTTTTTCATTTGAGATGTTGAACAGTAAAAGTTCTAGGAGCCATGCTCTGTAGACAAAGCGAGCAAAGATGTCTTAAGTAGCTTCAAACTGATCATTTTTCTCTAGGTGATGTAAAAAATATTTTAAAATGCCCACATATTTGTAGACCAAGTGCACAATATGATAATGAATGAGTTGAACAAATTTCAGAACACTTACAACCAACAAGTATCCATCATGGGTTCTAAATTTGAAAATGACCAAATTTTTGCCTTCCAAGGTTTTGATTTATTATTTTTGTTTAAGATACTCAAGGTTATTAAGTAGTTCCTCTCCACAGAGAAGGACGATTTTTGCGGATTAGGTGTTGTTTGTGTTGCTGTTCTTTAAAGAGGTGGTGGGAAGTTCCTTACCCAATTCCTGCTTCCTCAGGGTCCCAAGTAGCTATTGTTTCCTCTGGACACAAATATTCTGAAGGCCTGCCCTGTCGCCTTGTGTGGACCTCAGAGGAAGGGAGGGGACACTCTCTTTTACTCTTTGATTGTACAAACATTGAGATGGTGGAACGGGTAGAGGAAAGCTACGTGTCCCAGAGCCTGTTTACCTAAGTGAGAATGCTCCCTCCAACTGCTGGCCATTGCTCTCACCCCACATTACTATTAAATACATTTCAAATTTTGGCAAAACATGGCACACCTGTTTAAAACCATGTACGCAATTATTTTTATAAAACCTAAGCATGTACTTTAGACAGTATAGATTATTTTTTATAAGAAAAGAAACTGATCATGTGAAGCTCTTTGTAGGGGGCAACAAATAGCTCATGACATTTCCTGTTTTTCTTAAAAACTATGTTTGATATAGTTATTTTTAAAGTATCTAAGAATAAATTAAAAAGTATTGTTTTCTGATGAAACCCCACAGCATTCACTCGCTTCATAGCATTTGTAACCTGGTATAAGTAAAATGTTTCTCTTAATAACATTTGAAATTCTCAAAGCAGTGTTTGATTTTTATCTTTCAGTTTAATTTAATCAACTTTCATTAAACTCATACCATTTGCTAGGCACTCTACTAGGTGCTAAGAATCTGAATATGAAGAAAACCCTGGCCTCACAGAGCTTTTTAATTCAGGAGACAAACATTTACTACATTAAATATGTGCAGGCATAAAATAAGAAATTATCAGATCCATGGAATAGATGCAAGAACATGTAAGGTGCAGAGGCAGCCAGGAGGAGGGCTGAGAGACGGTGCAGTCAGGGAAGGCTTTCTGAGGAGGACTTGTCAGACCAGGTTTTGGCAGATGAATAACTGACCCAACAGAGAAGGGCCAATGGGGGTAGTCTAAGCTGAAAGATGGTGTTATGAGTTGAATGATACCCCCAATACCTCAGAATATGATCTTATTTGGATCTTTACTGAGTTAAAATGAGGCCATTAGGGACCTAGCCAGAGTGGCTCAGTTGGTTGAGGATCGTGCTCTGCACTGAAAGGTTGCTGGTTCGATTCCCGGTCAGGCCACATGTCCAGGTTGTGCATTCAATCTCCAGTCAGAGCATGTAGGGAAGGCAACCGATCATTTTCTCTCTCTTTCTCTATCTCCATTCCTCTCTCTAAGCATGTCCTTGGGTGAGCATTAAAAAAAATGAGGTCATTAGGGTGACCCTAATGAAATACAACCAGTATCCTCATAAAAAGGGGATATTTGGAGACAGACTAGCACACAGAGAGAACGCCATGTGGAAGCCAAGGAGAGATCAGGCGAGACCTCTAGAATTTCCCTCACAGCCCTCAGAAGGAACCAATATTTGCCAGCACCTTGATCTCTTTCTAGTCTCCAGTTCTGTGAGAGAATCCTGTGAGACACGCTGTGGTTGGAGCTTCAGCCATCCAGTACGTGGTACTTTGTTATAGAAGCCCTAGAAAGTTAGCACAGATTGGCAAAGCCTTGGAGGGGGTACGGAAGAAAAAAGGTTAGTTGTTTGAAGAACTACTGGTACTTCTGAATGCCGGGCTCCTAAAAATGTGATGGGAAAATACCTAGAGGTGAGGCTCTGGCCGTAGACAGCAGCGGTTTCCCAAGGGCTACGCCCCGGAGTTGGACTTCGTCATGGAGATAATGGGAATCAACCAGGCGTCTTATTTAATACAGTGATGTTGCCATATTTATGTTTAAAAAGCACTAATATGGCAGCATGAATGCTGTTTCAGGGAAGAAAGCGTCGGAGGGGGACGCATGGTAAACCGGGGCTCCTCGGCCACACCCGCCTTGGTCTCGTGGTGTTTCGGTGATTTAAAGGTATTTGTGTTTGTAGGACGAATGCAGGTGGTGCCAAAGGCTCTCCTGCACGACTCGGACCCAGCCAGGGCAGCGGGAAGCTCATTCGCGTGTGTGCTCTCCACAGCCACGAAAATGAGGCAATGAGGAAAATGCTGCCTGAGCCTTAGGAAAGATCAGCATTTCTTTTCTCCAAATTACAGTCATTATACTCCATGGAAAATACTTACCAAATAGGGGTTTTCCTGATTTGTGAGGAACAGACTCCATATAATAAGGTATATTTTGCTAATCGCAGGCTCTCTTACTTTCTAATGGCCAGGCCCCCGCAAAGAGCTAACCACTGTCTTTCACCGGCTCCCGGTCAGCGGCCTGCAGCGCAGGTGATCGTGGTCGCCGAGCCCGGCGGGCGGCCTGCCTGCACTCCCTGGAGGAGGCCGTAGGTTGAAAAGCCGAGTCTGAGAAGCAAAAATTACAAAGCCCCGAGTACGCTGAGCCAGTTAGTCTATTTAGTACCAATGCAGTGTTTGACAACATTATAAAGGAGCGAGACTGAAAATAAAAACAACTCTAGAAGTACATTTCTGCGTGCTTGCCAAATTATGACTTTTAGGGTGGCTGCTTAAATACCTCTTTGAGCTTCATCCTTCATGTTCTCCTGTTTCTTTTTTTGGCACAGACTCAGTCCATTCGACAATGTGCTGACATATTCATCTGTGGGGTTACTGAACATCTGGGCAGAGCCCTACCCACTTATGTTGACAAATTTTCTTGTCCTAGAATCATTTCATATTTATTTATACAAATATATCTATATATAAATAAATATATTATGTAATTATTTCTTGTATATTTCCCAGAAGGCTCCTCCCAGCCGGCTAATGGCTTTTCCAACTGGCAACAAAACTAAGACCAGATTATCATGTAAACGGTGGAGATAGGGAAGCTGTCTGAAGAGTTGACTATGAAAAAGTGTTCAATACAGAAGTAAAATCCATGTGATAGTTACTGGGCTAAACTGTACTTTGTGTTCAGGATCTTATCCCTCCAAAGCTCTTTCAGAAGTGAAATGGTACTGTTAGAAGGGCAGACGTGGTTGCAGGGTTATAATAATGTATTGACAATTTATAGCATTTACCAAATCCTTGTCATATGCCAGGCACTTTATCCCATACTTTGTACATTTTACTTTATTTAATTCTCATCATGCTATGTAGGATTATGATTATTAGGCTTATTTCGTATGGGGAAATGGGGTCTTAGAAAGATTTAGTAAATTACCTTCTAAATGAGGTCTATGGTAAAGATGCTTTTCCATGGGAAGAAATAACCATGAGGCAAAACTGTGTCAAATGCTCATGGGTAATGGTGTGTGCATGTTGGCAAGTGTGTGTGTGTGTGGTGTGTATGTGACGTTTAGATTTGTAGTATGTGAGTGTGTGCAGTGTGTGTGTGCTGCACGTTGGAGTGAGGGGCTAACAGAGGACAGAGGAAGGTTCTCTCCCCGTCGTTAAGGAACTTGTGTTGGTGTGATCCATCCCTATAAAGGGGTAATATAATTTACTTTGTGTTTGAGAAAATATGTCTGTATTTACAAGGCTATCTCAAATGAATAGTGACTTGAAAAATAAGTTTATTTGTACTTATAAATGTGTATTACACAGGCCTTTTCCCTTTTCTTCATACTTACCATTCCCACAGGGGCAAACACCTGTCACCTGCAACTCTGTTCAATGCCATGAACCAAATGACTCAATTCTCAAAAGGCCTAGTGAGGAGCTTCCTCATAACCTGAACAAGTGTGACCACACTAAAATGGGGCGACTCAGAAACCCTTTATGGACCTATAGAATGCCCCTGGTTACGTACTTAGAGGCCCAGCGTGTGCATGTGGATTGTGTAATGCTTAACTTTAGTTGGCACTTCTACTTGCCCAGGTTAATTTATTCAGAGAGGAGAGGAGACTGCAGCTTAAGGAAGATTTTGTTCCCAAGCAAGTCTCCACATTTTGGAATGGACAGGCTCCTGATTGCAAAGCCCTTCCCCGCTCAAAAGGTATATTTTGGTGGTTGAACGCCTCTGAATTTCTGATGGAGGATTATCTTTCCCTCAGCTTCAAATCTTTCAGTCTCATGGAAGCTTGCACTTCTATTTTTTGGTCTCCTTTTTTTCCAGATGGAAACTTTCCTCTGACAGGGTTCAACTTATATAAACAAATGCAAATATTAAACTTCAAAATAAAAGACTAGAAATATATTTCACATTTTAGACTCTCCGTGACCTTGAGAAACGCCTGCCAGTTGGCCGCAGCCGCTTCACGTAGTCATGCCGCGGAGCTCAGCGGTGCCTTTCCAAGAACTCGGCTGCAGCGGAGCTCTCGGATGGGAAAGGGGCTGCTCAGTTTCAACGTTTTGTTTCCAGCTCCCTCCACACCTGCTACTGGGCCCAGGGAGGAGGTTTGCAAACACGGAGATACAGTGGGAGGGAGCTTAGGTCAGGGCTACAAAAACAAGCACTGTTTGTTTTGCAACAACAAAAATGGCCACTTCCTCTCTGAAGAGCAGTGATAAGTGCTCCTGGAGGCCTGTGCTGAGCTCTCAATGAAATGAGTCTTTCTATGTTAAGTCACAAAAAGATCCTGTGGCCTTCATTGTTAACACAAGAGTTCACAGCCTGTTTCCTCAGTGCCACCCGTTCTTTTTCTCAAGCCTCCCTCTTCCTTCCAGTCCCCACAAACCTAAGGAGGGTAAGCACACAACAACGACATGCTCACAAACACACACACACACGCACACACAGCTCATGCCTCACAGGGATACCAACATTCTGGCCTACAAGTGGGTTATCTAAAACGAGGCAGAGAAGTATCAAAGAAACGTGCATTTCTTCCTTGCCCCCATGCCATTAGTGTAAGGACCCAAGTCTGCTGATATGTGCAAAAGTGATTCCAATCCTAGGGAAATACTTAGTGAAAGTATTTACTTGTTTATTGCAACAAACATGTAATAAGTAGAGCAGTCTTATTCCCTTTGTATTAACAGAGCGGCAATTCAGTTTTGTAACATGTATTAATAAAATTGTGCACATTTGCTAATTCTCAGAAGAAAGGTAGTTCTTTCAAGATGTAGGTTCAAATAAAGAGTTTAATCATTTCTGTGATAATTCACTTGGGATTTGCTTATTATATTCGACCTTCCTAAAGGACAGTTAAGTAAGGCCTTCTGCGTCAGCATTAACCTTCCCGGGAGAGAATAGGCAATAACTCTCATGGCCGCCATAATATGTTTGAAAAAGAGACTGGCTTCCTAACAGAACTTTTGTGATGAACTACTTTGTGGGCTTATGTTTTATCTTAGTGAATTATAAGTCACACAAATACTGGAAGAGACAATTCTGTTGTTGATGCTAACCGCATTTCAAAGATTTAAAAAACCAGTTTAAAGCTATTTTAAGTAATTCTTGTCACCATTTTCCCAAAAACTTGAACCATTTTTTCTTGACAATTACCATTCGTGAAGATAATGTTGACAGTAGATTTTTATCTAACATATGTAGAGAAAGCATAGTTTTCTCTATATCTGTGCTGCACATGTGGCTACGAGTATTTGAAATGTGACTAGTTCAAACTGAATGTTCTATAAGTGTAAAAGGGACATCAGATTTCAAAGACTGAGAACTAATTATGTTCACTATCTTGTACATAAGTTTTTATACAGATTACACGTCAAATGATAATATTTTGGATATATTGCATTAAATATTTATTATAAAATTAATTTTACTTGTTTCCATCCTACTTTTAAAAATCTGGATGCTAAACATTTTAAACTACACATGTAACTCGCATTCTCTTTCTCTTAAAACAGTGTTACTCTAGGCAGTTCTTTTTATTTTCTACATTACATGACCAGCTATGAGCATATATTTTGTAAAGTGAAGATTTAAAATTTCCTTTTCCCAAAAAGTACAACTTTAAATTTATGGTTAGCTGTTCTATGTCACTTTTGTTCCCCTGTAGAGTACCCAGCAGTTACTCAGTGTGAAAAAGTTAAATTTAAGAGGAATTTATCTTTTTATATGTGTTTAATGTTTCTTCCTTATATATGTATGCGTGTGTTTCCAATATGACTAATGGTTATCTTGTGTACTGTCAGATTAAGGTTTTGCTAAAAAATACTATCTCAACTTACTGCTGCCAATCTAACTCCTTTATACCATGGCACCACTTTTCTAAGATTCTTAGAGATTCTTTCAGTCCTAAAAATTTGTATTTTTAAAATAGGTTTTGAATTTGAACTCTGTAGGTGGTGGCCTACTCTTTCCTGGAAAGGATATAAGCAGTTAGTGATGTATGTCAGTCAACCAACAATATCCACTATGAGTTTTCCTTAGGCTTGGCTCTCACCTAGTGCTTTGGAATAAGTAGAATGAAAGTCTTGGCACCTACTCTCAAGAAAGTGATCATTTGGTAGTTGAAGAGACAAAATGACTTGCACTGAACACTAGTGAAGTAATTTATGATAGAAGATTTTACATTAAAATAAACATTTCTGGCTTCTCTTGAAAAAGGGCCATATCAGCCTGCATTATTGCAGTGGCAACCTTTGTCTGAAGTTATACAGCTAGTGTTCACATTGGATGGGTGTACAGTCTGCAAAGTGCTACATTATGTTATCTGTCAGGCTCATATCAGTATTTGAATTTTCAATTTCTGGTCTAGGTAACTATTAATATCCCTTTCAACTCCCAGTTTTGAAAATGAGATTCTTGACTTAATAACTTAGAAATCTTCCTCGAAGGACTACATTGTCAAAGTAGAGTTGGGTCCATCATCCTACATAATTTCTACTGAAAAAAACATAACCTTATAAACATTCCTTTCCTCCACTAGTGGTAGGAAAAATGTCAGTTCAAATAATGAGAGCATATGGAAAATTATTTATTATCTGCATTGGACTTTTCTGATAGTAAAATTAATTCAGCATTTGACAGATCTAGTTTCTACTGTTAGTGTGAGATGGTTTTTTGAGTAACAAATACTGGTATGGGATAATTAAAAATTGCCTCTGTGTTTATGGTATCTAACAAGCAGAAAAGGGGTAATCTGCATAGTAAAATATTGTTATGTTATTTTATGTTCATTAGTTCATTCAAATTGAGAGTGGTAAGATGCATGTTGGCGAAAAGAATGACCAATTTTTTTCCATATGTTCCTAGGCATCAAAAAATATGTTGTCACATAAAATTCCCTATTGGGAACTATAATAAGCCAAAGTTGTTCTCATTAGGCATCCCCAATGAAAGCAATATGTTAGAGGTTTGTGGTATTATGTCCTTTTAAATTCTCATAAGTGGAGGAATTCTATCCTGAAACTAAATAAAAAATGATAGTAGGGGAAAGGAGAACTATAGTAATATGTAGAAATGAGTGTATTATTATAAGAAAAATTTCAATTGCATTGAGTGAACAATAATAAAAGTGATTGGATCAACATTGTCACTTTTTAAAAAACTGGCAAGTTTTTCTTTTCATAATGTATATCAGAGTATTTTAATTCCATATATAATCAGGAAAGACTTTTTAGAATTTTCTACCATTAAACAACAAATAGACATTGTACTGATAACTCAAAGCTGGGTCAAAGAAAGAATTATTAATAGAGAAAATGCCATTCTAGGCCCATGAGAACAGTTGTTGAGGGACATGATGTGACCAGGTCAGATATGAAGATACTGAACACTCTACTTTGTATTGTTTTGTGTGTAAATTTGTTAGTTCCTTATTAGTCAAGGACTGACAAAGACCTTAGCAACCAATTTTCATTACCCTCCCCTACATACTGAACAACTTTCTAAATTATGTGAAAGATACCATTAGATACAAAACACAATCCTTATTTTCAAGAAGTATGCACTATGTCTTGGAATTCAAGTTGTAAACATATAACAGATGCTACTTGATAATATATAATTAAGTCCTGTAGGGCTTTGGCAAAGTTTAGGGAAAATTCTGACCCTGGGAAAGTCTGGAAAGCCTCATGGATGAGGTAGAACTTGGTGAGAACAAGAATGAGGCTGAATCATAGAGCCTGCGTATAGTAGAAATGGTACAAATATCAGGAACATTTAGGAAGGATTTCTTTTCACTCTGCATCTCACCATTTTATGTTTCTTTTTTAAGAGTATGACAAATTATGCATCAGAATTCTGAATCAATTTTTTCATTTGTGAAAGAGAGATAATAGTATACTATCCTATTTTCCCTACAATTCCTTATAATATGAAATATTAGGAAGTTAACTTGGTTCCAACTCAGTTCCTAAGGAGAAGAAGTTATTTGACCAAGATTACTCAGTTGCTTCTAATGTCCACAAAGGAAAATAAATTGATAGCTACTGTCCTGGCTGGATTATACAATTGGCAGATTGAACGTGTTTACAGTATACCATAACTTATGGCCTCAGAAATATTTTGGGAAGAGATGGCAAACTTTTGTGTTGACATTAAAAGTACTATCAAAAGAAAGATCAGAACTTTGTTGGATGTTCTTAAACTTATTTTATGATTCAGTATTGTTTTTATTTTAAGTTTATATAGTTGGATGGTAAAGAGTAGGCACCATGATATTTTAGAGTGTTGGACTTCTTGAAGTCTTCACATAGCCCTTGTGTTTGATACCTATTTTGGTCTTTACTTTGAAAGCCATCTTCACGTTTTTACCAGAAGAATCTCAAATTAACTTTACATCATTTATAATTCCTGTAAAAGTGTGTGCTACTGTCAGGCCTGCCTTTCCCGGACCTTTCCAACGTGTGTGTGCTCTTTCCCTGAAGAACACCCAGGTCTTGGAGCAGCACTTCATTCCTTGCACAAGGCGTAGGCAGGGCAAGAACCAGGTATAGGGTTGGAAGGTGTCAGGCACCAGCCATAGGTCAATGTTCTGCCCCACTCTGGATTTTGCCCTTGTAGTATCCTAGAAGGAACAGAACTCTTTGGGGACCCATGGAAAAAGGTCACACACAGATAAGCAAGGAGGCAGCTCCTCCCATCGAAAGCACTCACGCTTGCCACGTTAGAATAAACTTTTGTGAATCAGAATCCCCAAGATCAGAGGAACTGTGGACTTGATCTAATCCATGCAAAATACTATCGTATTAGCAAAAGGTGCAAGATGTTTACATAAGCGTTGCCATCCTAGTGAAACGAGCTGAAATTTCATTATCCATTTGTTTGAATGCTATATTACTATCAGTTAAAAAGATGACTTTTATCTGTATCTTCAATTCATCCAAAATACTGGTAGCACATTTGGCCAGCAGAAGGAGAAACAGCATTGCACATTTCAAATCCGTGCTTTTGGCATTATTTGGAAAAGTTCTTGTAATATTAATCACAAAATGAAATAAAGATTGAATTTTAGCTGCCACTGTTTTTTAGACAATTATGTGATGTGTTTATTCAAGTAAAGCAAATTCATTGTGCAGTAAGATTTTGCATTTTAATAACTTATGATAAGGTAGGTTTTGTCTCGAGCAATTGAATCAGTTCTGTCTGATACTGAGTTAGGTGAGCCTTTTCATAATTATTTCTGCTAATCACAGTGCAAGCCTCTAGTGCATGCTAAGTCGGTGTGAATTGATGAAGATGATATAACTTTAATTTGTCAGTGCCATGAGGAAAATGAGGAGCCAGAGCTTAATAATAAGGAAAGACATAAAAGTTTATCTTTATCAGACTCAGCTAAGAGATTCAGCTTAGATTTGACATTGTCTTTGAATGACCCCTGCAAAAAAAACAAATGCGATTTACTTGCATCTTGCCTTTTTATTCAATTATGGAACACGATATCTTCCACAAAAATGTGGGGAAGAGTGTCCCTGTGGTAGAGGGGTGTCTGGCAACATTGTTGGAGATTATAATTGTGTTCTCTGCTCTACCTGTGGTATTGCTTAATTGAATTACGGACAGCAGCAGAATCCTCCATGGGCCTGCTATGGTTAGGCTTTTCATAATTTGCTTATGTTGTATGTTTTATCAGAAGCACACTAAGGAATTAGGTTTTCTGCCTGCATTATGAACTTGATTTCTCTGTTGATAATCCATGAATATTAGTCACTGAGTGACAGATTTTGCTGTATGTGTTTGTATTCATTGCTCTCCAGAGTGGTGGTTACATCTTGAATATGCCAGCTGTCTCTTGGGACCACTTCACAAAATGAGAGGCTTTTCTCAAAGGCTAGAGTTTTTCTCCATAAAGTAGATCAAGTTCTTTTTTCCCCCTTCATTATTTGATAAAATTAAATATTGTGAAGGAAAAACATTTCCTTTTCAAATTGTTTCTTTCACAGAAATGGTACTTAATTCAAAGATTTTTGCTTTTTTTTTCCCAAACAGAGATGAGTAGCACAAAGACATATGACTTGAATTTAATGGAGTTCCATGGTCAACACTGCATAACACATAGACTCATCTTCAACAATGACATATCATAAGACCTTTATATCAATAAAAGACTATGGAATAGAATATGCAATTCCTAAAAATTCTTTATGCTTAATATCTACATCTGCAGAGAGGAAATAGATATTTTGCAGAGAGAAAATGTGAAACATACTGAGCCTGGACAACGATAATTGTGTCTGGTACTAAACAAGAATACTTTTTTCCCCCCTCCTGCAATGAAAAGTAGCTGTGAATCCTAAATCAGGTGTAGCTAATATTGAAATCTACATACCTTTCAAGATAAGTGAGAACCATAGTTTGAAGAAAGGCTCACACCTTCTGTTTAAAGCACAGTGGATAGAGAACTGAGACAGTAAGTCTCATGACACCACTGAGGCTAATGACTTCAGGGGACATCAGCCAGAAGAAGACCATGGGCCCACTCAGGTGTCAGAGATCAGTGAGAATGGGATTACTTCTCACACTGTCAGATTTATGTTGGAGGCTTCAGTACTCCCTCCCCTGCATAAATTCATCGCTGACTCAAGGAAAGCTCTGTAACCAGGGAGTGAAAATATCCTCTCTAGAGCCCACCTACCTAGTACACGTGGGACAAATTCAGGGTATACCAAAAAGCTAACCAATAAGCACCCAGCCAGTGGAAGCTGGAGGAAAGTAGGCTATTTAGGAATATAATTCAATGGAAATTAAGGCCTCCTTCATAGGAAAAAAAATCTTGACATAATTTGCGTGTTAAAAATTATTCTGCAGCAAAGGAACTTAAAAATAAGATTTGATGTAACAGTACCACCTAGATCCTGAAAGAACACAAACCAAGAACAGCAGCACCTGAATAGTTTTGAGCATAGAACCCAAATACAACTCACTGATGTCAGTGTGAACCAAGATGAGACCAACTATGTAAAACATCGAACGTACCATAAGAAGGCTTTCAATCAAGTAAATAAAGTATGTGTAAGTTGTAAAAAAAAGATTTAAAAAAAAAAGAATTATTCTGATTTATACATCTTTTTTCCCAAAGGCCAGTTTAACTGTGAAATAAGAATGCGTGTAGTAAAGAAAGCCAAGTTGCTTGGTCTTCAAGTAGGGGCTGGGAATCCTCTTTTGCGATGATAGTTACATCCAGAAAGGTGGTGTCTGTCAGCGACAGGAGCCCATACACACATTCACTGCTCCAACATCCAAGCAAGAAATTATTTGGACCTCCACCAGTTCGGAGATCAGAGTGGGTCTTGGAAATCTTATTTTGGTTGAAGCACATGACTGCTTCCCCTGAGCTGGCTCCCCATCGCCTCCCTGTGTGAATGTGGCCCCTCCCATCGGTCTAGAGTTCTGTCCATCACTAAGAGCTGGGATTAATCCTGCCCACAGGAAGTTAACTGTGTCTTTTTTAAAAAAGCTCAAGATAGCTTTTTTAAAGATACACCTTTTCATTTTTGAAGAATACAAAAAAGAGAGTAAAAAAGACCACATGTTTCAGTGAGGCTAAAAGTGCAAGTATTTGTTATGATACCAGATATCAAGTACAGCATCATTAACTATGTTAATGGTTTTCTCAAGAGCTCCCATTTAATCAGTGATACTCCCCAGAAAAAAAATTTCCTAGAGGGGACAAGGGGTTCCGCTGGCACCTCCAGCATAGGAATGCAGCCAAGAAAGCCTTTATGGAAATAAGATGGATTATGTCACGTTGTGGAACCTAGAGAATCCTTTTCTCATGCCATTTAAACAATTAAGTAAACTCCAAATAATGAAAATGCATGTAATGGCAGAAAGACAACTTTCAGCCTCAGTTATAAAAGCTAAAGTTAATTGGGGAAATTTTGTGTGTCAGGCACTATGCTAGATACATAAAGTGCGAGGTAGGGAAAAAATCAGTTTACAGTTGTGAGCACATAAAACAGAGTTTATTCTTATATTATTATTTATTAATTGTATTATTTTCTATATGAACAACTATAAACTTAGGTTTGCCCCACCCTGGTATAAGAAATACTTTATTTTATTGTCTCAACACCTTTATAAGATCAATACTAATATCCACCCATTTTTATATAAGAAAATTGAGATTCAGAAAGGTTAAATAACTTGCTTAAAATAAAATAATTACTGAAAACTACAGCTATGTTTTCAACTCAAGACTATTTCCTAAGCCTGAATTCTTAATAATTTTTATAACTCTTTTAGAAACCATAAAGATAGAGATTTGGTTTTATAAAACTTGAACAGTACCTGAATGTCTAAAACACTAAAAATAATGAAAATAATTATAGCTATCATTAACTTTGTACTTGTTAATTCTTGACATATTGCTTAGTATTTATGTCCATAGTGGGTTTTACCATTCACATTTTGTGTATGATAAAAGTGAGTCTTAGTGAGCAACAGTCACATAGCTAATCCAAAGTCACATATCCAAAGTCACATAGCTAATCAATGATAGAATTCATATTTGAATCCCAAGCTCGCCTGCCCCAAATCTATCCTACTTAAAGGCTGTTTTACAAACAGCCATCTGGAAAAAATATTTGTTTCATTTGTAACAAACAAATGGTTAATAACTTTCATGTGGAAAAATAAAATAGCAAAAATAAAGCGCGGGAGATAGGAAAATGTACAGAATGTATAAAATGCAGCAATAGGAAATAAGCAAAGAAAATAGTCCTAATGGACAACAAAGAAAAAATTTTAATTAAAAGATAAAGAGATTGACAGAAATGCAAACAGAAGCCAATGAGATATTATATCCAAACAAAATAATTGAGCCAGATTTCTTACTTTATTTTTTAATAATGTCCAGTGACAGTAATATGTAAGAAAACTGTTGCTCATATACACTCTTCATGGGAGAGTAAATTGTTATAATCTTTTTAAGGGGAAAATTTGGCAGTATTAATCTCAGGCCTAAAAATGGATATTGATTTTGGCTCAGTAATTCCATTATTAGGAATTTATCTTAGATTTAACAAAGATTTGATGATATAGTAATTATATCATCTTTAGAATGGTACAAAATCAGAAGCAAAGTAAATGTCTACCAATAGGGTTGGTTAAATAAGTTAGGGCACATTTATAAAACAGAATGTGGTACAGATTTTCCCAATGATAGTGCAAATGTATATGGATCAATAGAAAATATATTCACAATATAATAACTGAAAATCAAGATACTCAAACATTATATACACCAATGTCAACTTTTTATGTTAAGATAAGTTTGTTCATAGAAAATTTTGAATGCATACATTCTAAAATATTAACTATATATATAGTTGAGTAGTGGATCTGGATGATTTCTTTATACTTCTCTAAATTTTTAACTATTTTTGGTTGAGAATATTTAAAAATTACACTTAAAAAAAAGTCTCATATACAAGTTCAAATTTAGCCCTGGGTGGCTCAGTTGGTTGGAGCATCATCATGTATATGCCAAAAAGATGACGACTTCCATTCCCAGTCAGGGCACATACCTAGGTTGTGGGTTCAATCCCTAGTCGGGGTGCATATGGGAAGCAACCAAATGATGTTTCTCTCTCACATTGATCTTTCCCTCTCTCTCCCCCCTTCTTCTCTCTAAAAATCAATAAAAACACATCTTCAGGTGAGGATTAAAAGTTCAAATGTACTAAGGGATATGTAGTTGCTGCCAGACTTTTGCAGACAGAAAAAAATTCTTCCGGCCTTCTGGATTTCCAAATAATTGAATACCTGGTAAATTAGCTCCTAGATTCAATCAAAGTAAGAGTCGATATAATTTACATGTAGTGATGGGCACTACATTGTATGTTTCTTTATTAATTTACAAGAAGACTATTGACATGAAAAGAATAGATGTTTCTGACTAAACAGTCATTTGTTTAATAAAAGGAGAAACCAACATCAAAGTGAGATATATTTCAGAGACAATAGCAGAATAGGTCAATTTTTTCTTATTTCTGGTTTGTTTGTTATTTCAACTTTTTAAAATTCTCACCGAGGATATGTTTTTATTGATTTTAAAATGAGAGGAAGGGAGAGGGGGAGAGAGAGAAACATTGATGTGAGAGAGAAACATCGAATGGGTTGACTCCCACAGGTGCCCGGGCTGAGAATGGAACCTGCAACCAGGGTATGTGCCCTGACTGGAAATCAAACCTGTGACCTTTTGGATACTGGACAACACTCCAGCCAACTAAGCCACACCAGCCAGGGCAAATCTTTCTTATTCAAATGATTTTGCTCATGTTCCCCAATGTATAGACTGTGAGCATTGTTTACCAACAACATTGTTAACCAATAATGGATAAATTTATTTAAACAGCTAATAATCCTTGCATGGCAAATTAAAAAAAAAATTGATATTTATTCAGAAAATAAATTTGTTTAACTTTAGAAGGCAATAATATTACTGATAATTTACGTTGATGACACAGTCTCTGATGCACCTTTATTAATTACATCTTTATATGGGTGATCTTGATTATATATTGCAATTATAAATTGTTTGATATCATAATCTCGGAATCCTTTTCCTCAATAATTCAGATTTTAATCAATATTCTTGTAAGATAAGACTAGAAGAATAATATTCAGGTTTTTTATTAAATTAAATATACATAAAATGACAAGCAAACTGAATACTATTTTTGGTCTCTGATCCTTCAGCTGTTAAAATTTAATATTTCTTTCTCTGTTCTATCATCTATTCATCTTGTCTCTATCATTTATCTATAATCTACTTATTCTATATATAAAATTTATTGAGTGTTAGGAATAGAAATAAATGAACATATACATGACCCTACTAATTGGAAATACAATTACATACAAAATGTTTACTTTTGAAATTTTATTTTATGAACTAGAATGAAAGTCTCCTAGATTTGAAAAATCCATTCAGTTTTCTCCCAAGAGTCTGTACTTTCTCCTTCTCTATAAAAATACTTAAATACTTAATAGAAATATATATATATTTCTATAAATGTTTATATATATGTATATATAAACATTTTCAATACTGTGTGTATACCTTGACCTTACATAATGCTGTAGGTCCATTATATCTCAATAAAACTGGAAAAAAAGTATTTTCCATAAGTACAAACCAACTTTTAAGGAGGAGTGACCTGAGGATTTCTTAGCTTGAATAAAAATCACTCATTATTTTTTCTAAAAAAAAGATAAAATACAGCCCGGCTTGGCGTGGCTCTGCGGTTGAGCGTCAACCTAGGATCCAGGCGATCGGGGTTCGATTCCCGGGCAGGACACATGCCCTGGTTGCGGGCTTGATCAATGACTCTCATCATTGATGTTTCTATCTCTTTCTCTCCCCCTCCTTTCCTCTCTCTGACATCAATAAAGATATATTTAAAAATAAATAAATAAAATAAATAAATAAAAGATAAAACACAAAAATAGAAGAATTGTATCAGGAAGAAGACTGTCCTTACCAATGATGAAAATTCCTTTCATGCAATTCTTAACAAAAGGCCCAAGAACCTGTAATTAACCCTAGCCTTTTAACCCATAATTCTTTCATTCTCTTCAATTTAGGTACAAAAACAACTGGTCTTAAATGACCTCACATCTATGATGTTATGTTTCATTCAGTACAATAATAAAACCAAAGCTGTTTTTCCATGGTCAACTATCTGCTTGAGTTGGGGCCTCCTGAATTTCATAAATGATTTGTTCCTCTCCTGGCATTTATTGTTAGAGACGGGTCTTCTTTTCGCCGTTGCTGAAAGTGCTGTGTTGGCAGCAGTGTTGGGAGAGTGCAGACCAGGCTTTCCTCTGGAGCTGAAAACAGACAGAGGAAAGGAACTCTTCCCGGGCTGCCCTCCTGGTAGGATGCTCTCCGCAGCTGCGTGGCCAGCCACCTGGGCCGGCGGCCTGTTCAATAGCTGGATATCCTGTTCTGCTTTTCTGCTGCTGAGCTGTCCAGGATGATCTCCTGGGATGTGAATTGTGACTTTCCAGGGTTTTAAGCTTGCCAAGATTAGTTAGGAAAACACAGTTTGGGGTTATACAAATTCCAAATCTTCTGGCACTCTTGTTGCCTGAAATTTGAGAAAAAGAAAAAGTATCTGTGGGAGTTGTGAGCTTAAGTGTGCTCTAAAATGAGGATTTTTGTTGAAAATACATAAATTACCAGAGAGTATATTTTAGATGCAAACCCAGGCACCCCATTGAAAAAAAAACTTTAAGTGATACATTTTAAAAGTATGAGCTCTCTCTGTGCTGCATGGATTAACGTGTGGAAATTGTTCTCAGGGCAGTATAAGAGGGGGTCAGTGGGGGAAAAAAGGGGAACACCTGTAATACTTTCAACCAATAAAGATAAATTAAAAAATAAATTAAAAAGCATGTAGAAATTTAAAAAAAAAAAAAAAAAAAAGCTGAGTGTGGAAGTTAAAAGACTTGGTTAAATATTTAATGCACCCAAATTTGAGAGAAATAGTTTTACTTTGGAATTGTCTTGATGCTCCAGAAAAAAAATAAAAGAACAAAATGTTTTGAGGGGAAAGGTGGTAATTCTTCCTCATGTGGCAATTCTGGTACTTTTCACAGTGGGTTCTAATGCCAAATAAATCCATGTGATCATTTTTTCATAAAGACCCTGAGATTCTACATCAAAAAGTCTGCTTCAGCCTCACTTGAAATGGATAAAATCATGAATCTGTTATGTCAGGAGACTGAGTGTGACCAAATTCTCTCTGCTATCTACAAGACTATCTACAAGACTACTGATACTGATAGTCTTGTTTGTAGCTGCCTCTTAGGGAACAACCAAAATAATCCTTCTTGTTTGGTTTCAGATCATGTTTTGAAGCCCTGAATGTCTCACTAAGTTGTCTAAATTTTTTTATCTACTTAAAAAATGAAGGACACAGACATCAGTGTGCTGATGACCAGAGGCAAAGGGGGTAGGGGGTGGGTGGAGGTGGGCAAAGGGATATGTTAATAACCTGATTATGGTAATCATTTTACAATGTATACATATATCAAAATATCATGTTGTATATCTTAAATATACACAATTTTTATTGTCAATAATACCTTAATAAAGCTAGAAAAGGTTTTAAATGAAATAAATAAGTATGAGTTTTTGTTTTAATTGACTTTTTTTTTTCAGTTTTGTATTTTTAATATCAAGTTTTAAATCAGGATTTATAATAATTGTTATAATTATGTAAATAGGTTAAAATGCTTTATAAATAGTGTTTTTAATACATGTTAGCTTGCATTTTAAAATAATGAGAAAAGATATTAACAAATACATTTTATGAAACAGGCTCTCTCTTTTATATTTTAGACTTTTTTAAAAATTTTGATTTTATTTTTTCAATCACCATTTATCCCCTGTATGCCCTCTTCCACCTCCCTCCACCCCACTCCCCCTGAAATTACCACACTGTTGTCCACGTTCACTGTTGACACTATTATAGATGTCTCCATTCTGTCCACATACCCCCAAACACCCCCACCCCCCGGAGCTGTCTGCCTGCTCTCTATCTATGAGTCTGTCTATTTTGCATGGTAGTTCAGTTTGTTCTTTAAAGTCCACATATCAGTGAAATCGTATGGTACTTGTCTTTCTCTGACTGGTTTATTTCACTTATCATAATGTTTTCAGGGTCCATCCATGCTGTCCCAAAAGGTAAAATTTTCTTCCTTTTTACAGCAGAGCAGTATAAAAGCAGTAAAAATTTTCATAGCAATATTTTTTCTGATATATCCCCTTGAGCAAGGAAAGAAAACCATCAACAAAATGAAAAGATACCCACTGAATGGGAGAACATATTCACCAATGATACACAGCACAATAAGGGGTTAATATCCAAAATTTATAAAGAACTTATAAAACTCAACACCAAAAAAAATAACAATAATAATCCAATTTAAAACTGGGCAAAAGACCTGAATAGATACTTCTCCAAAGAAAATATACATATGAAAAGATGTTCAACATCACTAGGCACCAGAGAAATGCAAAATAAAACTACAATGAGATATCACCTTGCACCTGTCAGAATGGCTGTAATCAATAAATTAACAAGCAACAAGTGTTGGCGAGGGTGTGGAGAAAGGGAAGCCCTTGTGCATTGTTGGTGGGAATGCAGATGCTATAGCCACTGTGGAAAACAGTGTGGAGTTACCTCAAAAAATTAAAAATGGAACTGCCTTGTGACCCAGTGATTTCACTTCTGGAAATTTATCTGAAGAAACCTGAAACACTAATTCTAAAGAATATATGCCCCCCTATGTTCTTTGCAGCATTGTTTATAATAGCCAAGATTTGGAAGCAGCCCAAGTGTCCACCAGTAGATGAATGTATAAAAAAGCTGGTACATTTACACGATGGAAACAGGCTCTTTTGATGTGAAATAAAACAGTTTAAATGAACATGAAGACATCAAAATAAGGAAATTAAGTGAAAATGCTTTCCTTATGTACATTTTGTTGTTATTTTGACACATATAAGAGTATTTCAATGTATAAAGTACAGGAAATAGGTTTAAAAGCTCAGCATAGGAAATTGGACATGGTTCAAGGATCCCAGATGTGGAAAAATATCTGCCAAATTCATGCAAAAATATAATTGTTTGGATGATTTATGAATATATCTCTGAAACAATTGAGAAGAATATAGTATTGTATCTACACATTTCCTATAGAATGTATGCAAATAACTGCCTTTATTTAATTTACTGAATATCAGTAGTTTCAATGAATTTAGAAATACCAGTTAATTTAATGCATAATTTATTTTTATTTCATATAGGTTTTTTGTTATGTTTTCAGTAGCTTTAATTGACTTCAACATCTTGGCAATAAAAAAAATTGTCAAACTAAGCTGTACATAGAGACATTGTTTGTGTCTTTAAATAAGCTTAAGTTAAATTCAACAAGCAGAATAATATAAATCTCAACCAATATGGTAAAGTCTTCTTTTTAAACCTAGAAGAGCAATTTTCAATTGCTGTGCTGCAAGAATTTTTAAAACATTCACTACCTGACTATTTACACCTTAGATTGTCAAATAAAAAAATTTTAAAAAGACAACAGTCACCACAACAATTGCCGTTCAGTGTGAATGAACCAAAAGTATACCTGTATTTTTTGTCAGATCAGCAAAAATATAGTATATTTTTTGGTGTGCCACAGAATTTTAGTAATTAGTTTATGTGTGTCATGAGATGAAAACAGCTGAAATCCACTGACCTAGAAAATAATCCACATTGCAAGAAGTGCAGAAGTAACAACAATTCTACTAGGAATAAAGCCCCTTCTAGGCAAGACATTGGGGGCCCTATCAGAGGTGAGATTTTCTTCAAGTTTATTTTCTTCCTGTTTACAAAGCAGGAGGAGGAGGAGAGGAACAGTGTCACATCTTCAGCTCTCGATAAGTATTTAAGTACTCAACGAATGTTAGCTGTAGTATTCTATTTATATATAAATAACATATAAATTTAATATGTTTATAAAATGCTTTCTGTCTTATTTCATTAATGATCACATATCTGCTCCCAGAGAGTACCTTCCTCTAGGGGTCATCTTTTTCATTAACAGAAGAATTATAGTAATGGTATTTGCTGGTTAAAGAAACTAACGATTCAAGCATTTTAAGACCATTTTCCAAAGAGTGCTTGGCAACAAAAATCTGTCACTAAAGCAGCTTTAAAATTTATTAATGAATAATAATTTTAAATGTATCCTTTTGGGACATTACATAAACTTGTTTTCTAAAATATATGATAAAGTTTCTTCTAAAGTCCTTAAGTTTTTTAATAAATCTGTGGAAACAGTGAAGCAAAGAAAAATTAATAGAGCAGTTGAACATAGCACAATTTTATTGAAAGTATAGCCTAGGTCTAATAACATTTGTATTAATTTGTTAGGGCTGTCATAAAAAAATACTACATACCGGGTGGCTTTAACAGAAATGTATTTTCTTACAGTTCCGGAGGCCAAAAGTCTAAGATCAAGATATTGGCGGGTTAGTTTTCTCCTGAGGCCTCTCTCCTTGGCTTGTAAATATGGTCACCATACTGTGGTGGCCTCATTTGGTCCTTCCTCTGTGTGCCTGTATTTCCAGTCAGACTGGATCAGGGCCCATCCTCATGGCCTCATTTTAACTTGATCACAGCCTTAAAGGACCTGTCTCCAAATATAGTCACATTCTGATATACTGGGGGTTAGAGCTTCAACGTATGAAATTTGGGGGCAACACAATTCAGCTCATAACAACCCTTTAGTCCTGTGATTTTCAACCTTTTTCATCTCATGACACACATAAAGTAATTGCTAAAAAATTAGGTATAATGTTAATTCATTCACACCGGACGGCTATTGTTGTGTTGGCTGTTGTCATTTTTTTATTGCACAATCTAAGAGAAAGAGGTCAGTGTCCCTGACTAAATAGGTATTGCATGGGTTAAAAATTCTTGCGGCACACTGGTTGAAAACTGCCGCTCTACTCAAAAGTGAAAAAACACAAATACTTTTAATATATTTTGAAAATTTTGCTCATGATACTTTTAATAATTGAGATTATCTTAGCAGTGTCATAATTCAACTACTTAATTATTCTCAAACATACTGAGGCAGCACTGTTCTAATAACAATTTAATGATAATAATATTAGCACCAGCAGCAGTAGTAACAGTCCTAGTGGTAGGACTAGCAGTAGTAGTAAAGGTATTTATTTGTCCTGTGCTAGTAGCTCTCTATGTTATTTTTTTCCCTTTACAATTATACAAAATTGTTATCATCTGTATTTTACATGCAATGAAACTAAAACTATGAGTCAGAGAAGTACAATAACATGTTTAGTGTCCTTCACCATTGAGTTTTAGAACAAGAATTGCTTCAGTTACTAAAAACAGTAATAGTTGTTGCTTAAATGGGGATGTTACATGCATTCTTTATAGAAAGTCACTTATGATAATGGGATGAGGAAATATATTTATTCATTCAATCATTGAACAATATTTATGTGCCAAGCCCTAAGGTAGACAAAATTGCAAATAAGACAGACTTAGTATTGCCCTTACGAATTAAGCACTTAGTGTTTGCCCTCATGAAGAAAGAGGGGTTATGGAAAGGGCCTCATTGGAGAGACCATCTCCAATTCCTGGAGGGCATTTTTCATGTTTTTGTTTTTTTGTTTGTTTTGTTTTTTGTTTTTGTTTTTTGTTTTTTTAGCAGCAGTCGGCAGGTGTGTAAATCATTTTTATAGCTTGTCAGTGCTAATGCATTTGTCTTAGCCATTTCTTTGGTCTTTGGTGTTTAACTTTTATTGTATTGTTTTTTAATGTAACTTGATAATTTTGATAAGTCAACCTGATCAGATTGATTTTATGGTGATACGAAAAATACTTTAAATATTTATAAAAATAAATGCATATGTTAAGGGCAGAAAAGTTGGATGATGAATAAATAAACTAATACAAAATAGTCTGTAATTCCAACTTCTATTTTTTTTAATAATCAAGATTTTTTTTAAAGTAGAAAAGGCGCAAAAGATCATACTAGTTTCATATGATTGAAAGGAAATATAAAAGGAAAAAGTCATCACCAAAGTTTTCATTTGGGATGGAAATGATCACCAAGGACTTGTCCTTGTTTCATTTCTTATTTTATTAAATTCACGACATTATTGAACATTGTGTCCTATTTCCCTGACATTCTATTGAATGAAAAATGATAGAGCCCAGCTAATGATTTGATTATGGTATAGAATTGTATCTGATATGTCAAGATAAATGTTAACATTGATACAGAATTTATGGATTTGTAGACAGTATTTAATTTTTGGAAAGAAATATTTTATCAAAATTATTAATCATTTATTATTGTCAATAGGACTGTGTGGCAGGTTTCATTACACTGAAGTAAAAGATGTTGAATGTAAAATATCTTTCTGGCCTGACTGTCATGCAACACCCAAAACATTTTGAAGGGGAACAATTTTTATCTATCTTTTCACAAAGATTTACACCATCATCAGATTTATATAAAGAGAAACTCTGTGCCTGGAGAAAAAAGATATCTGCAACTAAAATGAACATCAGTATAAATGTGCCTCCATGAAGTCCCTGGGCCCAGAGTGCCGATTACTAATCCATGTGGTATTTGTGGCAAGATTAAAAAAAAGATACCAATCTTCTAACATTAATTTTTTTTCCTTGCAAAGTTGCTTTAATGCAAAATTAATTTATAAAATATTTTTCATATCCACTGGTTTGAAAATAAGTTCTACTTTTATCTCAAGTAAGACAACTCACTAGTAAGAATGTGTCTATTCAACATCCAATATCCTAATTAAAATGTAAAAATATTAACGTACAAAGTGTTCTTAAAATCTGGAATATTTTAAGTTCAGCCCTATCCTCTCTCAGAGTGAAGAGCTAAATTGAAATGTGGCTTTTCACCTGATTATGTTAGTAATCGGTAACAGTTACTATATACTAACACTCATCTTAGCAAATTAACTCTTTTTATGCATAGTAAAACAAACAACAGAAACAAAAAAAGGATTATTCCTTGGCAATCTAAATTGAAAACCTCTGCTGTTACCTTAAAGAAATAACCAGCTATAACAAGCAGAAACAAATGAGTTGATTTCTCAGGATAATTCATCGTGAAACGAAGTGATTACATAAATATACAATTTAAATCATACATGCTAAAATCATGTGACTTAAATGCTCTCGTGAGTCATTAGAAAAATAACGACTGCAAAATACTGAAAACTAAACCCTGGTGGCCTTAAGGAGTTAATGTATTTAAAAACAAACAAACAAAACTGTACTCCCAGGGAATAATTTATGCACTGAGAAAAGTGGGTTGAAAAATTAAAACTTGTTAATGAAAGCCAATCTTTAATGAGTATTAGCTTTAAAATCTATAGAATACACACAAGATAGCAATTCAGGTTTTAGTTGAATTCTTTTGAAAAGCAACCGTCTTGATTAGATCTAAGAAAATGGCTCAACAGGGAAATTATATGCATATATTTTGAAATGATAATTTATTGTCAATGACCTGTATGACATAAAAAAGTAAAACTGGATGATTTGAGACTGACATTGAATGTGTCTTGGCTTGATATTTTTCTCCCAACCTATAACTTTCTGATGTGGTCAGCCTTAACTTTCTCTTTTTAAAAATGAATGTTCCCTGTGCTCATTGCAGTGAACTCTCCCTTTGCTGTGCTACCGAATAGCAATGGGAGAGACGTGAACAACTCTCCAGTTATAGGAATAGTTTATATAGGAATTAGTAATATCAGGGACAATGGCTTGCTTTTAAGAGAAAAAAGGAGAATCAGCATCTACTTTAAATACCGGGTAAGCAATAGATTTAGAAGAAACCTGGAGAAGTAAATTGCCATTTACTAAAATGACAATTCCACACAACTGTCCATGTCCAACATGAATGTTTAATCCAGATCGGCACATCCACTGCTCTGCCTCCTCACAAAGATAAGCCACGTGTATCTGACCACTATTTCACCTTCTTCCCTGATCTATCTTGAGTTGTATTTGCCCCTAATCTGCTCTTCATCTCTTATTTATGGTTTAATACTTGCCTATTAATTTTATCATCTGTGTTCTTTCTCCATTAACTCTTGGATCTCTCTCAGGGACTTAGTTTAACTTTCCTACTGACTCTTACAGTTCCCAACTCCACACTCAACTGGCCGCAGACGCGTGCTGGTTTTCCTCTTGGTGGTTTGTAGAATGTGCTTCCCACTTTCCATCACTACCACCAGTTTCTTAGTTAAAAATGTCATCTTCTCTCATTTCAAATATTATTATACCCCTTTCACTAGTTTTCTTTCCAAAGTCCTTGTCAACTTTCAGTCAATACACTATACTTTTACAGTGTAATCTTTATAAAATAAAACTTAGTTTCCTGCTTAAAACCCGGCAATGCTTCCCTAAACCTTTTTGGATGTAATGCAGACTCCATTGAATGATGTCAAGGCCCTTCGTTGTCTGGCTCCTGCCTACCTATTTATAACTGTCTCCTAATAATATTGAAAGGGAACACTGTACCCCAGCCATACTGAGCTACTTTCTCTTCTTTGAACATGCCATGTTGTTTCGTAACTGTTTGCCTCAGAGCTTAAAATATCCTTCTTTATTTTTATGCGACAAATATAAATAAAGTTTTGAATAAGAAGACGAAATTTCCCCTGCTATAGGTAGGAAAAATGTCATGGGTAAGTTGAAACAGCCTCCAAAGTATGAATAGCATCTGTCAGGACTGCCAGAGAAGAGTAGGAACCCAGGCCTTACCTGAGAACAAGGGTGACCAGCTGTCCCAGTTTGCATAGGACTGAGGGTTTCCCAGGACAGGAGATTTTCAGTTCCAGAACCACACAGTCCTGAGCAGATCAGGATGGTTAGTCATGCTAATGGAGGCTGGACAGCCAGACAGAAACAGATCTTCCTCTTATATGTTTCTAATATTTCCTAAATCTTTAACCCTCATCACGCTCTATTGTAACTGTTTTATACTTGTGTCTGATTCCCGCACCAGACTATGGGCATCTTCAGAAAATGGGTCTTACTCACCTTTGTATCTTTAGCAACTACTTTGTTGCCAGTCACATGTTTTTGTCTCCAAAAATGTTTGATAGTTACAAGGTGTCTCCCAAAAATGTATACACACTTTAACAGCTGATAGCTCAATTTAAAAAATGAAATATATTTAAATAAACACCACCTTTATAATTATTTAAAGGGTGTGTATACATTTTGGGGAGACATGCTATATTAGTGAAGGAACTGATGAGCAAAAGAATGAATAATTGAATGATATAGAAAGATTGCAAAGGGGAGGACAGGATTCATATCCCAAAAGTTCTAGATAAATTAACAAAATTGATTAAGAAACTAAGACCTTGGATGCAGATCTCAGAACCTAGCAAGAAAGTAACTTCTTAGATTCTGGGGCACAAGAGCACTTTGGTCAACAGAAGTCTCTTGGCCTCTAGAAATGTGAGGTGTATTAGTTTGAACTCTGGTTCCCACATTGTATGGAAGTCTGAACTTCCTTCCAAAATATTCATAAATTCTGGGGGGTGGGAAGGATTTATGTTCTGATGGTCACATCTGTCTTTGGGTGCTTGGCTCTTGAAGTACCCCATGTGTTTGTCCCAGCCCACACCGTTGTAAAATCCAGTCTTGACCACAGTTTCCACAAACAACGCACTCACTCAAAGCATCTGTAAAATTGTAGAATTTACTGAAGTTTCAGAGTCAAGTAGAAGTAATTATATTACAAAAATGTAAAAAAACAGCAGCAATAATAACATTTCAAATTGAATATATGGCATCTGCGATCCTGTTCTAAAATCCCCTCTGGAGATCTACCACAGGGGGATTCCCGCTCACCTTTCCTCTGAGAGTCCCCTCACCTTACACTAAGCTTGTTGTCTCCCTTTCCTTCTCTGTCCTCCTTTTTCTATTCTCTTCCTCCTTTGCAGAAATAAATGTCCCTTTTTGTCTCCTGATAAGCAATGCAGCCTTGATTCTTTTAAAATTTCAAGTTCCCTTGTATCTACTCTCTACCCCAACTGGCTTACCAAGTTATATTCCCATGAAGAGACAGTTCCCACCCTAAAGAGAAGCTCTAGCCAGTCTTTCCGATGAATGCAAACAGATTAATCACAGTGGTGCAGTGACGATGAATCTCCGTGTTGGATAAAAGATAGTCATCTCTTGTTACCTGAAGATAGTCAGGACAGGTGGGAAGTGGAACTGAATTTTAATCTGCTTGAGGTTAGCGACCATTCATGATTTATTCACTAACATATCATCAGCTCTTAGTCCAATGCCTGCCACAGAGTCAGTACTCACTGAATGTTTTCCATCTTGAATAAATGAATGAATGAATTTGCAAGTTTGGTGACACAAAAATTTGATCAAATTAACTCATTAAATAAGTGGTCAGTTCAAGGAAAAACAATCAGTAAATCCACTTATTTAAAAATAAATGGCCAGTTTATTAAACACCATCAATTTTCAGCAATCCTGAGACTTAGCAATGCAATTTCACAATTATTTCAGAGGTAAAAAAAAACAAAATTACTAAATAATTCCTTCATTTAACTTGAAAACAAATTCTTACTTTAAAAAAAATTGTATAGGTAGAAATAAAACCACAAATAAGCGTTTTGCCTAAGTGTATCCCAACAGAAGGCATAGAACTGATTTGGCTCAAAATTAATATTGAAGTGAATTTATAATTAAATTGTTAAATTCAAGCAAACAGGCTCTTACCAAAATGCTTTAATATTGCTACACTGCTTATTCAGAGTTACATAGAATGGTAAAGGCCTAATTTGCTTCGGCAAACAATTCATAAATTCACAGTGATGTCCTTATTACCAAAGATGTAGGAGTGCTGTCTTCCCATACCAGGGTTCAAAGAATATCTTCACTGATAGTGATGGTAAATTTAATCATCAATGGATGTGAAATATATATAAAAATATATGTCGTATATATAACAGGAATCTTAACTCTCCAGTCACAGTGACATAAAAAGAATAAAAAAGCAGGATGGTTTCAGAGGCTTTTTTTATTTTTAAAATCCTTTTATAGTTTTGTAGTTTAAACATACATACCTGTTAGAAATATTTTACTTCAGAGAGTTCTGGAAACAATGTTTTGGTATTTTATTCTATTGCAGTTATTGTTCCCATGGATTATTTTTACACTTTTTAACTCCAGAATCAAAGAAACAATTGTAACAACTTTTTTAAAAAGTTCTATTGTTAAAAGAGACAATGAAAGATTATTGCATATTGGGATGCTGGTTTCTAATACTCAAGAGAACATTTAATGACTATTAGAAACTGAGAATGATAGTCTAGATATTGTTTTCACTACATCTGCAAGTTAAATAATCACGAAAACATTTAAAACCTTTCAACTCATATATGAAAGCAAAAAAATAAAATAAAAAACAACAACCAGAACAGCCCAAATCTAAAAATAGGAAAAAGATTGGCTTTTCAAAGGTTCATCTTAATAGAATTTTCTCTTTGTAAGTTCCAGGCAATCTATGAAGCCATTTTACAAAGGTGTATTTAAATGGAATTTATTCTTCTAAAAGATACAAAAATTAACATCTTCAACATACAGTAAATAAATATATATATAAATAAATAAATATACTCTATCAATGGGTCCTCTCACATAATGGCTTTTTCAAGCGTTTGTTTTCTCTTTCCATTTTAGGGCATTAAAAATGGGAAGTCATATGCCCTTCCTTTGTTCTGGTCTTCATTTTACACTGGCCCCAACATGTGCCTCAAACATCACAGCTATTTTAGCTAAAACGTGAGCCTGTTCTGTAATGTGAGTAAACTCAGATTGTTAAGCAGCTCTGATTACAGAAATTCTTGCTTTGCTGTTTTTCTCGGGGACAGCAGGATTGCTAGCATTCCAATTTGCAAAACATCTGTAAGGGAAAAGCAAACTCATCCATATTGTTTCCTAAAAGCCGGTGTGGTGGAAAGGAAACCACTTTTATTTGATTTGTTGAGTGACTCATTTTATAAATCTTTTGAATTACTGAAATCCAAATATATAGTTAATATTCATTTTGACATCATTTTTTAGGAACTTGGAATTTAAAAGTTGAAATAATTGCAAACATGGGGCAAAAATGGGTGATTTTAAGTTTTTCTTCTGATAGATTTCCCCACTCTCTGCTTTGCCTCACATCAATTATGGATCCAAAGAGACTCTGTTGATTTCACTTTGATTATTTATGGCAACACAGTTTATTTCTGACTTCTTTTGGCGGAGAGGTGTCTGGGTAACATTTTTTATACAGTTCTTAAAATTGATATGTCACCTATCTCTTTTTGTTTTCCATAATGAACACTTTCGTTGAGGTCATAAAACATCAGATGAGGCTAAAGTGGGATATTTAAAGTAGGGTAAAGCTGTTTTTAAAAAGAAACAATGACAATATTAACTAGAGGAAATTTTATGCATATATTTACTTATTTACTTGTTTTCTTTGCTTTGCTTTTTTAGATAACAAAAGGCCTATGTCACAAGCAAGCAAGTTGTCCTAGTTATCATGGGCTCCTTAGGGAGCTGCACTCAGTGAAAGGGAGAACACATGAAAAGACTTCCCTTGAGTTGAATGAACTCAACCGACTTCCAAAGGTCCTCCTAGGATGTTATTTATATGCACAGAGAATCCACCCACCTCATTTTTCTTAAAAGACCAAAATATATGTTCTATCCCCTAGCATATTTTAAATTGTTATTTATTATCATTGCTGTTGGAAAAAGAAACACTTATTCATACTACCATTTTCCCAGAAGCATATTTTTTCAAGATAGCTTGACAACTTTGCATCATCAAACTTTAAATGTTTCCAAGAGTTTTTTATTACCAACTTGAAAACATTTCAAATTAGCACTCCTAAATCTTCCCCTTGATATCTCTAATTAATCCCCAACTTTTTTAAAGCAAATTTACTACATTAGTATTCTATACTGATAGTCTTCAACATTTGTGGCATAGAACAACTAAAATTTCTTTGTTCTTTTTTCTTCCATAGAAATTTCTTGAAGTCATTTCTTAGTCTTGAGTATGTTCCTTCTTTGAATTGTTAGGTACATTTTGCTACATATTTAAGTCCAGGGTATCTGTGCTAGCTACATTTAGTAGTAGAAATTTCATTCTTGTTTTGTTATCAGTATTATTGAATTATATACAAATAATCTGTAATTTGGTCTGTTATATAATGTACTGCAAGTACTGGTCAATGTATCTTTTTAATGAAATAGTTTAATCTTAAATGTAATACTTCTATGTTCTTATTTTCTTTAAATTGATTAAAAGTGTGTGTACTCCTTGCCTGTATGTATACACACATGAAATAAATATGCTATCCCTACATTTATTTAACTAATATCTATTGAGGATTAGTTATGCCACTGTTCTAGGCATTAAGAGATGTCACAATAATTCGAAAAAGTTGTTTTTCTATAATAGTATCTAATCATTCTTAAAATTTCAGATAACTACCTCTATTTTGTCATTTCACATGATATATTATTTATTGTCTTATGCTTAATAGATGCTCAAATAGCCGATATAAATTCCCAGTAACTTCAGTGCTCACTTATAAGTTCATCCACAATGTGTTCTGTTAGTTGTATTTGCAACAAATATGCTAGAGGATATCAACAACTTTTTCCAGAGTCACTTGGGGTGAGAAGTATGCAAGTTTTACCAAGAAAAGTTAACTTTAAGACAAATTGCCTATTATTTTTCAGAGCAAAATTCAGAGTAATGAAATATAGTGGACTTGAAAATGAATTTAACCTCTTAAAATTTTTTAAAATGTCTCTTAGGCCTATGCAGTTAAATTCTTTCTTCTTTTGTTATTCATTCAAACTTGGCAAACCTCTGGCGCAGGTGCTTTATCTGAGGAAATAATTTTTAAAAAGAATGATTCAGAGCAATTGTAGATAAAACACTTTTCATGCTAGGAATCTCAGCATCATAAATAATTAAATCATAAGGTAAGTGAGAAATTGTGTCTGTTACTACACTTTTGACAGCATGCCCTCTATTGAAAAGAGTATTGAAAAGAATAGCTCACCTCCATGGCTACCGAATTTGTTCTGTGATATTGAATCCATCTCACAGAAGCTAGAACTTAAGTGAAAAACAAAATGAGACAAACAAGTCTTCAAAAACCGAATTGTGCAGCAGCTACTCAAGTATATGTATGTGTTGGTGTGTGCGTGTTATATTATATATGGAGAGACTTTCTTTTTCATTCTGGGCTCTAACCTCCTAGAGAATTCTGAATATAGATCTTAGCAGGGAAAGAAATAGGAGACAAAAGAGATAAAAGTCTAAAACAATAAACATTCACATAAATGTCAAAATTAAGAAATTGGGGACCTGACACATTTTTACAAAAGTATATGCCTGCTATTGAAATATTAATCTCAGGTTAATTCAAAACACCTAGTTTCTTTATAGGCTTTTTGGATTTTTCTGGGATGTAAATGTGACATATATCTTACAGGACACTTTGCTAAATTCTCCTAAGAGCTTAATTTACATTTTCTGTATATAATCAACAGAAAAATCAGAGTGGAACTGAACTGATTTTAACCTAATTCATGAATTAAAGTTTTACTATTAACATAACAAATATTTCTAATTAAATGTTACCAGTAAATGCATATAAAGGGCAAAGTTTAAGTTCTTGAAAATTAATATATGTTGTGTTTGCTAGAGTTCAGTGTTTACTGGACTTATTCAAATTTTTTATAATGGAAGACACACACACACATGCTCTTCAATATTTAGAATAACCTCCTAAAAGTCAGATTCATTTTTCAATAAAAATGTTTCGACCCAAATATTAACATCTTTCCCTTTTATTTTACTATTAACAGTATAGGAACAATATTGCATGTATCCTCTTGTGAGATTTAACACCCTCAAAAAAATTGAAGAAGACCTACATTCTTTCCTTAAATTTGTGAGACCAATTTTATGCTACATAAGATTCAATTTCATAGTCCCAAATGCCTCAGAAGTGTTTTAGACATTCATTCCCTGAACAAGACACATTGTCTCTCCTCACCCAGGCTACAGGTCCACGCTCAAATATTAAATAGTCTCAGACAACACGGTAACAGTATTTTTCAGACAGCTGTAAAATATTTGATAGTCAAACCATGTCATTGCACAGTTTTCATTCTTCATGACGGAATTAATCTCTTTTTTTTTCTCGTGCTCTGTGGAAACAAAAGTTTCCACACTTGCTAAAGTCCATATTGTTATGGAATGAATGAGTGAACAAATAGCTAACTATAGTATTTTGCTTATTAATTTCTAACTAAATATGTATCTAAAAATTAATAACTCAAATTGAAGTTTCCCATTCTATGTTTATTGCATGGAGTTCTGTTGTAATATCCTCAATATAACAGTGAACTAAAGCTGAGCGCCTGGCGTGTGAAATGAAGATGGTCACTTACGTCCCGCCCCCAGGCCTGTAAGCTTCCCTGTCGGTGTGTCCTGGCCGCCCGCCGTCCTCTCTGCCTGGACCCCAAGCCCAGTCTTCCCGCCTGTGCACAGCGTTGCACCCTTGCAGCTCCTAAGGCAACCTGCTTTCCCAGCGACCCTGCCTCCTCCCCTGGGCCTGCACTTTATCCCGCGCTTATCTAAGGGTAGTTTTAGTAGCCAGTGCTTATTTCCTAGCTTAAAACAGCAGATACAGAGTGGCTCACATTGCTGCCCACCCTTCCTTCAGCACTACTTGCCCCTCACCTGCCTTCCTCATCGCCCATTTAAGTGGCTCATACGGTTTCATTCCTGGCCACTTTACTTCTACATTTTCCAGTCTTTATCCAATTTGACTTCTCAGTAGCATTGACAAGATGGCCAATGGCTGTTTCTTCCTTGTTGAAATCTCAGCCTCAGAAAACCATTCAGTGTAGGTCCTTCCCATAATTTGCTAGGCATTGCTTCTGGGGTTTGGGTTGTCCTATTTTTCCAAGCACTCCTTAAATACTAGTTCCTCCCCCTCCCCTAGGGTACAATGGCAGGTCTTCTCATGAATGCATCTGTGTCTTTGGTTCTTTTCATTCTGCAGACTCTATGAATTCATGCATGCTGACAGCTTCCACTGCCACGGTTACCACTTGGCTGACCCCTTCGGCTTCTAGGAGGTAGTTACTGTAGTTCTGATTCCAACTGGCCTGGTTTAACTCTTCATGTTTTGGAATTTTTTTTACTCAATTATGTGTCATTTAAGATAAAAAATATAATTCTTGATCTAAATGGTTAAGCTTATTAATATTATGATTTTTAATTCAATTTTATAAATAGTAGTAAAATTTAAGGGTTTAATTGAATAAACATGAGCATAGCTTATAATAAATGTTATATTTATATCATTTTATCATTTTCAAAGGATATTCTCATATTTCATCAATAAATCCTCACAATGATCACACAATTTTATTATTATTTTACCATAGGAAACTTAGGCTCTTAGAGGTTTGGAGGAATGCCAAAGTGACACTAGTAAGCGACAGAACAAGGACCTTAAATACTTAGGAAAAATTACGTACCTTTGCATAAATATTAACAGTCTTTAATTGTTGCCAATCCCAAATTCACCAAATCCTGCTCTGTGCCTGAGTGTAGTTTTCCTCAAAGATGCTACAAAGAGAGAAATATTGTTTCTTATTCTTTATTAACTTGGTCTTTTTTTTGATAGAAGTAATACTTTAGTTATAAGACATAAGCCAACGTGGAAAATTAAAGAGGTAAATCAAAGACAGCATAGGACCTACATCTTGAGTTTTATATTCTAAATAATCAATAGTTAGTGAGTGTATATATGCTTTCTTTTGCATGGGATTCAAAGTATGTATCAAGCTGGATAACATGTATCTAAAATTGAAAAATACATCTTACTTTTTTCTTAAAGGATTAAAAAACTATTTATCTAAGATTCAGAGAAAACACCTGACCCTAGTTCATTTTGCTTAGTTCTCTCATATATCAGCGGCCTTTTGACATTTGCCTTAAGGGCCTTTGCAGATCTTACCACTCATGCTACATGTTTAAACAAAGCATGTGGTTTCACCAGTGTCCTGCCATCAAACTGGAAACATAATCTCTGAATGAGGCAGGAGCCCAGAGCCCAGAAGTTCTTCAGAGTTATGCTGGGGTGAGACTCCCGGCTAGCAATGAGGGGGCAGAAACATTCCTCCCTGGCGCCTGCTGAAACAAATTTCAAGAATGGTAGCAGGCTTGTTTTAGGGTTTTAAAACTATCAGTCTGGGATCAGCAGCCTGTCTGAGAGGCTGTGGATGCCAAATTCCAGCTGTCACAACTTGCTTCTGTGAGAACCTCGTACTCAGTTGGTCAGAGACTTGGAAGATGAACTTCATTAAGACCATGGGCTGCAACTCTTTTTATAGACAGACCAAACCAAACCACAAATCTCTTTCTTGAAAGCACCAGCCCTTCCTTTCTGCTTTTGGAATACAGGGTCAGCATAAGGTTATCTGTAGGCTGGGTGTGAGCACCCAAACAAAATATTTAGCCAACTGTATGACTAGTTTGTGGTTTCAGGTTTTTATTTCAAAATCTTTGCAGCCCATTAATCACTACCATGAAAGACTCTTCATCAGGAGTTCATGCTCAGTTCACTTATTGGTCTATAGAATCAGTGTTTGTATTTTCATAGCACAAAGAGAAAAGCAGTAATTGACCAAATTGAATCAGAGGCATGCCTAGGATTTGGGGCCTCCAAGCAAAGATTATTCTCTATACAGGATTTTCAATTATCTGTACATTGCTGTACAGAAGCTACTTGGGTGATATTAGTTTTCTTGTGGAGGGAAAAGGTAAGGTTTCAGCTTCACATGTACTTTCCCAGGACCAGAACCATGACTAATGAATTGCTCTTCAACAGGAAGGAGAGCTTATCTTCAAAAAGTTGAGTGTTTGGTTGGTTAGCTGCATTGAGCTTTATATGTAAATAAAGTGTTTATTGGGTCTGAATGGTCTCCAATAACACCCCTTAAGTGTATTTTTTAGTGAAAAAGAGAATTTTCTAAATTATATGCAAGGGCAATTAATTGTTAACAGTAATTGAATTCTTGATAAGTGCAGAACACTATCCTAAGTCTTTTACTTGTGTTAATGTATTAATACTCACAATACTACTTTGAGGTAGCTATTTTCATTATGCCTGTTTTATTGATGAGATATAATAGGCCCAGAAAAGTTAAATAACTTGCCCAAGATATCACACCTAGAAGGTGAAAGGAACAGGATTCAGGGTTGGTGTTCTGACAAAATAATAGGAAGTGATGGATGGAAGGCTATGTTTATTATGCTGAAACTGCCCTGTCTGGGTGGGAAGAGTTAACCTTTCTCTGTGCTCAGAGTACTGTCTTTTTACTAGAATATCCAATCTGCTATGTTATAATTCTGGTGTATTTGTCTGTCTCCTCCATGACCTCCTTGAAAACAGGGACTTTGACTTCCATTTGGTACCATCAGAGTTATAGAGTGACTGGTAGAAAGTAGATCTACAGAAACTGTTTAATGAATGAGTGAGTGCTGAGGTTATTAATCTATTCTAGGGGTTAAAGGAATATTTCATCTTGAGCTTGCAGAGAACAGTGCAGGAATTAATCTAGTCTTCTAGGCTTTCCTCAGGTAGAAGCAGAAATTCTATTCCTTGGCATCCTAAGAACTGGACCAGAATTTAGATGTTCTCTTTAGAGGAGGTCAGGAAAACATTTCCTCTGGCTCTAGTTTAGAGCCATAGACCATGAAGCAGTCTTATGAAAGGGAGCAAGGATGTGTGCACCAGATAAATTTTACAGGAGTTGAAATGACATTTCCCTCTTGTCTCAGTTCTTAATTGGTTGCTGATGGTCACTGTGGTGTTTATACAGCCTCAAGGCTGGCTCCACACTGCTGCCGTCTGTCTTAGTTACAAGTACACTGCAAGTTCCATATGGCTCCTTAATCCCAGTGAGCCTAAAGCATGCTCTTATGCCACAGGGCCACTTGAGACAAATGACTTAACTTACTTGTTTTGGGTTTGGACTAACTAGGAAACAAAATTAAAAGTACCCCGAATCTTTCAAAACGCTTTACCTTTCATAGAAGAGGCTACTATGGGCAACTGGCATTTGTGTCACATCTCACATGTTTATCTACTCTAAATAGAGAGGACACTTTTGCTCTTAAAATAACGGAAATGTTACATTCTTATTTGCAGTCAATAGAACTAACAATATCCACCAGATTCATGCTAAAAAACTTGCAATTTCTTTCATGGTGTAGATCAATACCCTTCTTATTTGATCATGATGATCATATTGGTGGTGGTGCTATTTTGGTGTAACTGGACACCTTGTGATCAGAAATTACATATATAGTATTTATTTCAATTAAATATTTTGTATTCAATGCAAAGATTTCTCTGTTAATCATCTGAGTAGTTCTTTCATGAGGACCCTTCGAAGCATCTTTTTTCTTGCTTCTTTTTTATACTTTATTACTGCCCTGCAGAGTCCTAATCCTTGATCCATGCACCCTTCTGCCTTGCTAATTATAACTAAACAATGCTGGAGAACTTCTGAAACAGCGCAACTCAGCCTGAGTACACATTCACTGTTTCCAGTTTGATGGGACCATAGTTTATCAATTTTTTTTCTTGGCCATCAAATCTTCTATCCTAGGACCCTCAATGAAAATTCAGAAGCCTTACCATTCTCTCCATGATCTAATCACTCTCCTTCTTTTCCCACACCCCACTCAACTTTTCACTGCTTCTAGCTGTAGACTACTCAACGGGGCCACCTCCTCTTTATTGTCTTTATTCTAATCTAGGAGGATTAATTATTCTGTTGAAGGCTAGCTAATGAATTCAGCTGTGCTCTCCAATACACTCCTCATCTTCTCAGGGGCCTTGCTTTGTCAGTTGCCTGCTCTGTCTTGAATCATGTTGTGTTCCTTCTTTACTGAATCCATTTCTTCCTCAATAAAACATTCAGGCCAATATACCCTCCCTTTGTAAAACAGAGAAAAAAACACCAAAAAACCCCACAAACTTTGCTACTAATGCTATCATTAGATTATACCAATCTCTTACACTCCTTTGTAATCAACGTTCTTGGACCCATTTTCTGTACTTGCTGCCTTCACTTCCTTTGTTATTTCTTCCACCTCTGTTAACTATCTTAAAGGATGCGCTCTTAGCTTTCTTAATACTTCATGTTTTCTTTATACCTGTGTCCTGCATGTGGGCTCCTTTTTCTCTGTCCCTTAAACCATTAGTATTTCTAAAATGTTGCAAATGGACCTATGTTAATTATACAATTCATGATCCCAAGTTTTATTTTTTGGTAGGTAATTGTAGTCATTCTAAGAGTTTGAGGTGGTAAGAGGTAGCTACTTCTCCAGACTTGTTACTGGATTATAATGTAAACAAGACACAGACCAAATTCTGCACATAAACTAGAGACATTTATTCAACAAATGTTCGTGAAAAGTAGGCATTAAATGGTTCTGAGTTGGTCTTTAATTTTTATACTGCTTCTTTCTTTAGTTTCATTAAAGACCATAATTTGAGTTATATGTGTATGTATAGGGTGGGTAAATGGGTATGTCTGAGTCTCGTATGTTTATATTGGCATGTGATGAAACAGGTGGAAAAATCTCAAACACATTCCACATTCTTCTGTGCAAACCAGACAGAGAGAGGGAAGGGAGGGAGGGAGGGAGGGAGGGAGGGAGGGAGGGAGGGAGGGAGGGAGGGAGGGAGGGAGGGAGGGCTCTGTTCATTTGAAAGTACGCTAATATTCAGAACTATTTTGGAACAAGTTGCAAGAACATCTGATGATATTAATTTGGATATCCACCAGTTAATTATAATACCTTTTAATTTCCTTTTTTTAAAAAAAATTCCTCTTTTAGAACAGGTTTAAAATGTTTTATTTGAACAATATTGGATCTTATTTAAGCATATTTCACTTTTATAGTGACTCAAAATGGTTGAATGAGGAATCATTGATTTCTAAATCATAAATAGTTATAATACATATTACATTATGGCATAATTAACTAAGTTATTATAATATCACTCATAATATGTCAATTTACTAAATCAAATGGCTTTTACTTTTCATTTCTTTTAGTACTTATACACAGCATATCATTTTTACAGTTGTAACCCTAGCATAGATAAAATGTATTTTTAACATTATTCTAATATTTATTTATCTATGTTGCTGCATAGTCTTTACAATCACTGCTTCCAGTTGTAACCAATATGTCATGTAAGAGGTAAACACCTTCTTCCTTACTTAGTCATATCCCTATTTCTTGGTATTTGCTTCTTTTCATTATTTGCTATTATGAATATGTTGAATTAACTTCTCCATAGATTACATTTTCTTTGCTGGTGTTTTATTACTTAAATTCTCAGAAGTGATATTACTGGATCAAAAATATGAACATGTTTATGATTCTTGATTCATACAGTAAATTATTTTCCAGAAGATTAAAAATAATAGCAAGAATAATGTATTGATTATACAATAAATTCCAGAAAACATTGTTATTAGGCATATAGAAATGAAAAAGAGAGTCTTTGTCCTGGGGGAAGTAATTCCATAGTCTTTCCTTGGGTGATCCATCTATTGCCATAAGTGGGAAAACTATTTATCAAACCATAGTGGTCTTTAGAATTATATGGGGTGTTCAATTAAAATGTAGATTTTAAGGCTGCTCTCCCAGAGATTCTGTATGCAGAGACCTGAAGCAGACCTGAGAGGACATCTAGGTTGTTAGCATTTTCAGCAGTCACCCTGGATGATTCTGATACAGGTGGTTCACAGACCACAATTTGAGAAATACCATTTATGTTTCTATGATATACAAACCTGCATCCCTTGACTGCCCTGCCCCAAGTGCTTCAGTTCAACTGAGATGAGTTAAACACATCACAAACTGAACTCATTACCCTCCACCCCTTTATACAATGCACCCCCTTTCTACTTCCAGGATAGTATATAACTTCTCCCTTGTTGCTTATTTAGGTTTTATCATTTGACGCCCACTCTTTTTTAATGAAGTACAATTAACATATAATATTTGGTAGTTTTAGGTATGCAACATAATGATTCAATATTTATATTTGTAGTGTGAAGTGATCACTGCAATAAATCTAGTAAGCTTTCATTAGCATAGTTACAATTTTTTTTTTCTTTTGATGAGGACTTATAAGATTTCTCTAAGTAACTTTCAAAGATGCAGCACAGAATTATTGACTGTAGTAACAATGCCATACATTACTTATTTCCACTACTTATATATTTTACAACTGGAATTTTGTAACTTTTGGTCACTTATACTCATTTTACCTACCCCTAGCCCCACCTTCTGGCAACCACCAATCTATTTTCTGTACATATTAGGGTTTTTTGTTTGTTTTAGATTCCACATGTAAGTGAGATTGCACAATATTTGCCTTTCTCTGACTGACTTATTTCACTTGACATAATGCCCTCAAGGTCCATCCGTATCGTCATGAATAGCAGGATCTTATTCTTTTTTATGGAGTATTCTCCATTTGTGTGTGTGTGTGTGTGTGTGTCTTCTTTATCCATTCATTGATGGACAGTTGTATCCACGTCTTGGCTATTGTAAATAATGCAGTGGATATGGGGGTGCATATATCTTTTCAAATTAGTGTTTTCATTTTCTTTAAATAAGTACCCAGAAGTGGAATTGCTGGATTATATGGTAGTTCTATTTTTAATTTTTGAGGAACTTCCATACTATTTTTCATAGTAGTTGTACCAATTTACATTTTCATCAACAATGTGTCAGGGTTCCCTTTCTTCTATGTGTTTGCCAATACTTTTTATTTCATGTCTTCTTTATAATAGCCATTCTAACAGGAGTGAGTTGATATCTCATTGTGGTTTAGATTTGCATTTCCTGGATGATTAGTGATGTTGAACATCTTTTCATGTACATGTAAACTATTTCTATGGCTTATGTATAAAATTTTCTGTTCAGATGTTCTTCCCATTTTTAATTATATTGTTTGTTTTTGATATTGAATTGTGAATTCTTTATATATATTGGATATTAACCCTTAGCAGGTATATAATTTGCAAATATTTTCTCCCATTCAGTAGGTTGCTTTTTCATTTTGTTGATGGCTTCCTTTGCTTGCAGAAATTCTTTACTTAAATGTAGTACTAATTGTTTAATTTTGCTTGTGTTGTCTTTGCATTTGAAATTGGATCGAAAAAATCATCACCAAGACCAATGATAAGGAGCTTACCACTTAGTTTTCTTCTAGGAGCTTTATGGCTGCAGGTCTTACATTCAAACCTTTGATCCATTTTGAGCCAATTGTTGCATATAGTGTAAGAGAGTGATCCCGTTTCATTTCTTGTATGTGGCTGTCCAGTTTTCCCAATATTATTTGTTGAAAAGACTGTCCTTTCCCCATTGCATATTCTTGACTCTTTTTAAATTAATTGACCATGTATATACATACATGAATTTATTTCTAGTTTCTTTATTTTCCTTCTTTGATCTATGTGTCTCTTTTTACATCAATACCATACTGTTTTGATTACTACTGATTTGTAATATAGTTTGAAATCAGGGAGTGTGATGCCAACAGTTTGTTCTTCTTTCTCAAGACTGCTTTGGCTATTGGGTGGGTGTCTTTTGTGGTTCCATATAAACTTTAGGATTGCTTGCTCTATTTCCATGAAAAAATGCCATTGGAATTTTTATAGGGATTGCATCAAATCTGTAGATTGCTTTGGGTTGTATGGACATTTTAAGAATATTGATTCTTCTAATTCATGAAAATGGAATATCTTTTCATTTATTTGTGTCTTCTATTTCTTTCATCAATGTCTTACAGTTTTCAGTGTACAGATTTTTCACCATTTTGGTTACATTTATTCTTTTTGATTTTATTATTTTTGATATAATTATAAATGGGATTGTTTTCGTAATTTCTCTTTATTTTATCTAGACTACATTTCCCCCATCTTTTTTCTTTTGGTTAATTCCTATGTGTTTCTCAACCCTCACTTTCTTCTAGTAGCCTTTCATCTTCTCCTGACTCTTCCCTAGCCCTGATTGGATGCTCTTTCTATGTGCTCTCTTTGCCATATCTTTTATTATATTACCATCTAATTTCTCTTCTGGCTGAATACACCATGAATTCTTTGAGGGCAAGGATAGTGTCTCTTTTGTCTAAGTTCTCAATATTACATTGTAATCTCTGAGTTATCCTAATATAGAATATTTTATGCCATATGTTAATATTGCTATGAAATGTAAGCTAAGAGGAGTTTAATGGTTCTTGGAATTTATGACTGCATTCAGGATATACCCCTTTTGAGCCCTAATTCCTGAGCTAAGGATGCAGTGATTCAATTTCAATAGTTTTCAGCAAAATTTACACTGGTGACAATGAACTCTAATACTTGTGACAATTACTACTTGATGGTTATGTTAGGGCACAACTATAGTTTCTGTGGAAAATTATCACAGTAAAATTGATTAAGGCCCTCACAAAACACTCTACCTATTTTAGAGCTTGGGAAGCAAGATGTAATCTCCAAGTGCATTTTTAGAAGACTTCTGGATTTTGGTTGCACACATAGATAACAGAGTTGACTTTTGGAAGTCTGATCTTTTAGGAACATCTAGGTCAGAGAGATGATATCTGGGCTTTCTTCATCTGATTGTAGCTTCCTGTGGATATCAGAGGGTGGAGAGACTGCATTTTCTGCATTTGACACACAGTGCTTTCCTATCTCCTTAAATAATTATAAACAGAAATCTGTAAAAGAAGCTAAAGAGGAACTCATGACACTGAGATTTTTGGAAAAATTTATGCTGGTGAAACATCAGTGGCCTGGCCTGGTTTGAGATGTTAACTACTTGCTGCTGCTATTTCTCTGGTTATGCTGGTTTCACGCATAATTTTTATCCTTAGAAGTGGCTGTAACTATCGCTGTTAGGTTTCCTTTGGTATCACAAAATCAACAGTAAAAATATTATCTTTATTCTGAGAAACATAACCAACTTAAACTTATTAGTAGCCATAGTTCTACTTTTTATGTTGGCACTTCTTAATGTTATAGTTTACTATAATAATAATGACCACATTTTACCTTCCTTCCAGGTAAAACAAAGAACATACCAAAGGTATTTGATAAATTTTTGTAATACCCCCTATAGGCAAGGAATCAACAAGAATAATGGCCTCCATTTTTCAGAAAAGCAAATAAGTCATGGTGATGTTTTATGACTTACTCATGGCACATACCCTACAGATCAGTAACAACCGAGGAAGCAAATTGGCAACCACATAACTACTTGCAGATCCCTGAACATACCAAACCCAATGGCAGGCATGGTAATAAATCACTGAGAGTTAAGAACATTTTTCTTCAAATATTCCCAAATGGAATTTTCCTCAGGTTTTTTTTTTTTTTTAGTAAAAGAAATAGGGATGAAGAATAAAGTTTTATTTCATAACATGGTTTTATTTATTTCTGTATATTATTTAAATTATTTATTTTTATATTCATACATTTAAATAGATTACACATGCACATGGGAGAACAAATCATAAACTACAAGGTACATACAATGAAATTATGTCTTCATCCCACCCCTTCCCATTTCTCTCCAGAATCAACCAGTTACCAGTTTCTTGACTGATAGTTAAGACCTGTTTTTGTGCATTTATACACAAATTTTCCCTTGTTTAAGACACTTAAATACATTTTGGTCTCAACTCAAAATTTTCAGTGGGTAAAAAAGGCTGATAGTAGAATAATCTATTTTCTTTTCAAAGAAAACCACAAACTCAGAGCCGTTATCATTCCTACCCAGTTATCTTGCTTTAAAGAAAAACACATTTGTTTCAGTCAAAGCTGGCTGTACTTATAAAGGAACACATAAATATTTAAAGAAACAGCAAATGCTGCAACGTAAAAATAATGATATTGGCTGAACTCTCACAATACATCTTATGTACAACATTAGATACCTTTTTTAGAGACATTCTGGAAAGGTTCTTATAGAGGCCTATTTATGAAGTAAATGTTAATGCTTAGTTATGGAAATATTAAATGTCCTCATTGCATATTAAAAAGGAAGTTATTGTAAGAGTGGTAACAACATTATTGTCAAGATACAGTAAGTAAAACAGAAAGGTCACTTCATTTCACTTCAGGAAGTCCTCTGCTTATTTCTGAGTTTCTTTTGTTTTCATATCTAATGGGAATTCACAAGGCAAAATAAAGCATCTGGAGATATCAAGGAAGAGAGTGTCATGTTTGCTTTTATCAGCCTCTAATTCCGAATATTTAGGATGAAGAATGTACTCAGTGGATGACTTGCTTGGAAATATAATTGCATTTTTGGAAATACAGAGCTTAGAAAACTCTTGGAGAAAAACAATGAATTAATTGAAAAACTCTTCTACATTTAATCACAAAGATAAATGGATGTTAGTAAGATTTTAGTTCTGTGGTCAGGATGTTGGTCAGGGCGGTTAAGAATTTAATCAGGTTATTTTGCATAGGTTTTCTTTTGATTAATTTAATGGAATAAATTATGCAAAATTATGAATGTTAATTTTGGTTTTGGTATGGTTTGTGAATCTGCTTTTCTAAAAATGTAATTACCCAGTTATAATTTAAATTAAAATTTAGTAAGTGATATTTTCTCATTGTTTATAATGCTTTCTTTTCCATATATCAAACACTCGACGTATGATAGATTCTTTACATGAATACTTTTTTGTAATCCACTGACATGTATGTGATAAAATTATGAAGCTTTAATTGTTTTGCCTTATAATGAGTTGTAATGTGTGAAAAAGAAATATTATAGGTTCCTCTTCACAATTTCTTTAAAATCCATTAATATATATTATAGTATTATAGCATTTAATTATTTTGTGATGAAGTTATATCTCATTGTTGCTTCATTTTAAAATATTATGAAAAATTACTTGATATTCTTTTATATTTATAGTTCTGATGAATCTTAAATTTTTCTTCAGGAAAGTCAATTGATATTTTTGTATTGTATTAACTGGTACATTAAATTTGGAAGAATGAATAACATGTATAATTAATCAAGGAAAATGTTGGAAATCACTATTGATTTAAGACAGTTTTTAAAAGTTATGGTTCTTTTATAAGAAATGTAGTAACTACGAAATGTTTGATATAATACCAAGTGACAAAAGAAAAAGAAAAGTATGATTCTTTGTAATCATGTTACCTTCTATGGCTATTTTATTTTAATTAAACTTTCTATGTTAAAGTAATTACAGGTTCACATGCAGTTGTAAAAAATAATAGAGATTCTGTGTACCCTTTAGCCAGTTTTTCCCAATGGTGACATCTTACAAAACAATAGTGTAATAGCATAACCAGGATATTGACATTGATGTAGTCAAGATACAGAACATTTCCATCACTATGAAGATTCTTCATGTTGTCATTTTATAGCCACATGACTTCCCTCTTTACTCCTGGCAGACACATCGCTGTTCTGTTCTCCATTTATACAAATATTTCAAGGATGTTATATGAATGGAGTCATACAGTATGAAACCTTTCAGATTCATCCAGAGCTCCATCTCTCAATAGTTTGTTCCTTTTTATCATTTTGATGTGTATCACATCTATAGTGGTAACAACCTGTTTTATTTCTGATATCGGTAATTTGTGTCATCTCCCTTTTTCTTTGTTAGGCTTGTGAGAGATCTGTCAATTTTATTGATTTACCCAAAGAACAAGCTCTTTGTTTTATTGTGTCCATTATGTTTCTGTTTTTAATTTCATTGATATCTGCTCTTATGTTTGCTTTGTTGTGTTAGTTCTGGTATATTTTACTAATCTTTTTTTAGGTTCTTGGAGTAAGCATTTATTAATGGAGTAATTTATTCTTGGAGTAAGCATTGTATATTCTCATTGATTTTTCTATCAATTGTTGAGAGAGGAGTGCTGATGTTTCCAACTATAATTGTACATTTTCTATTCTTCCTTTCATTTCTATCAGTTTTACCTTGTATATATTGCAGCTCTGGTTTTTTTAATGCATGCATATTTGGAACTGGTATCTCTTATTGGTGGAATGACCCCATTTTTTATTATATCATGTCCTCCCTGCCTTTGCTAACTTTCTGTGCTCTGAAGTCTGATTTATCCAACATGAATACAGTTACTCCTGCTTTCTTTTATTCAATATTTACATAATATATCTTTTTCCATTCTTTTTACTTCAACTTTTATATATATATTATAATATTTTTTAATTTGCTTGACCAATAATCTGTTTTGTTATTTGTGTATTTAGATTATTTACATTTAATATAATCACTGATATGTTAGGGCTTAAATATGCCTTTTTCTTTCTTCTTTTCTGTTTGTTTATTTTGTTTTTCTGTGTGTGTGTTTTTTACCTGACTTCCTGTAGGTCATTTGAACACACTTCCTAATTTTATATTGATTTATCTATATTGTTTTCTTAGTGATTGCATCGTGTAGCTTTAAGTGATTGCTCTGTGTATAACATTATATATAAATAACCCAGTCTACTAGTGTTGTCATTTGGCCAGTTAAAGTAAGGTGTACAAGCTATCCTGCTTGTGTGTCCCTTTACGCTATCCATTTATAATATAATTGTCCTAAGTATTTCTTCTGCCTAAACTTAAAACTACGTCAGATGGTGCTATAATTTTTGCTTCACACATTGAACATAATTTAGAAAACTCATGAAGAGAAGGCACATCTTTTTTGTTTACCATAATTTTGCTTACTATGTGCTTTCTTTTTTCCTGATGTTCCATGGTCTCTTATTTTATTATTTTCTTTCTGTTTAGAGAACTTACCTTAGTCATTCTTTTAGTTTAGATTTGCTGAAAACAAATTCTGAGGTTTTCTGAGTTTCTTGAATTTGTAGGTTTTACCAAATTTGTGATCTCTTTCACTCTTTTGTCTAGTGTCCAGTAGTATGGATGTTAGGAGTTTTTTTGTAGACCCACAGTTCTCTTAGGTTTTATATATATTTACGTGTGTGTGTGTGTGTGTGTGTGCGTGTATCCACTCCCTGAAGATTAAGTGATTTTTACTGTTTTATCTTCCAGTTCACTGATTCTTTCCTCTGTTTCTTTTATTATCCTGTTGATAGTAACACTTAGTAATTTTATTCTGTTTATTATAATTTTTAGCTCTAAAATTTCCATTTTGTTTTTCTTTATATCTCCTATTTGTTTGCTGAGACCTTTCATCTTTCTCATTTATTTCAAGCGTATTTGTAATTGCTATGGAAACATCTTTATGATGGCTGTTTTGAAATCATTGTAAGATAATTCTAAAACCACTGTCATCTTGAGGTGGGCATCAATAGACTGTCCTTATTCAGTTTGTGATCTTCCTGGTCCTTGGTATGATATTTAATTTTCTATTGAAGATCGAAAATGTATGGCATTACGTTAATAGGTTCTGAATCTTATATAAACCTATTTTAGCTGGTTTCATCTCAAATGGCTCCATCAGGGAAAGAAGAGGGTCTCTGATTTGTTACTATTAGATGGGGGTTGAAGTTTAGGTTCAACAACTAAGGGTAGAAGTTTAGGTTCCCCATTCAACTTTGGTTGATATTAAGAGGAAAAGGTTTGTCCTTGCTGTGGGGTGTGAATGACTTTTCTGGTTTCCCACTAGGTCTCGACTGATATTGCCCTGGCTGAGAGGGGTAGGAAAACCTCATTATTGCTCCCCATGTAACCACCAGTCACATCATTGTGTTGGGGGTACTTCTTATTTCTGGGTGGTGGTAAATGTCCCGACTCTTTTCTAGGTTTCCTCCTACACTGCTCCAGCACAGAGAGGGAGGGATGGCTTATTACTACTGAGTTGGAGTGAAAATCCAGACCTTCCAATGGTCCCCACTAACACTAACAGATGACCTTTTTAATGCCAAATGGGATGAAACTTCTGGCTCCTTACTTGGCATTCATGACACCACATTGATGGTCGTGGGGAGTGGGTTAAATAACTTTATTACAGTCTGCTAAGGATAGAAATTTAGGTTTACCATTCAGCCTTTGTTGACTTGGGTAGAGATGGGGTCACATTTTTTTCCCCCTGTGGCGGTAGGTCGGAGTAGAGTGTTTATTGTCTAAAAGTTTTCTGCTTATATGTTGCCTCTTTCCTTGTCCTTTGACCAAAAGAGTTATTTTCATTGATTATTTATTTATTTTGCTTGCACCTTTTGGTGTTTCTGGGTTGTCACCTTCTTCACCTCCAAGCCTGGTATATATAAGACAAAAAGAAAACACAGGCCACTCATCACATCTACAGTCCAGGATGGTCTGCCTTTTTCTTCCACCTTTCAAAGTCTTATATTTGTTTTACACATAATGTTCGGGGTTTTTAGATATACTTAGCAGAAGAAATAGGAAAATATATCCACTTCATCCAGAAGCAGAAGTCTGAAAGTCTTTAAGACTTTTAATATCCATAAAGTATAGCATTTAAATATAAAATCCTTTAAATCCTTAGGAGAAAGTTACATGCACATTTCATTAGTATATCAATCAAATATTACTTAAGATAACAAATCTGTCACAGTATTACCTAATCACCAATGAAATAACCATATATCTTATTCAGAAATGTCATGTTTACTTCAATTGGGAAATGACCTAATGAAAAGTTGACATCAAGCCCACCACAGAAAGTGTCCAAAGGCTGGAAAGTCTGCTGATTAAAGAACCTCAGGGGGGTATCATTTATCTTTCTCCCTTTCTCTGTTTTCTTAAAATTACACTAACATTCCTAACTTGGTCCAATATGATTTCATTTGGGAGGAGTACAACTACAAAGATAAAATTCCCAGAGTTTTCAATGTGTTAGCATGTTTTACATTATCTTCCTTCTAAATTTTTTCCATGCCCTAATTGGACTGGCATAAGAGCAAAGACTTGCTCAGTGTTGCTTAGATTAAGCCCTCAGCTTGATGTAACAGTAAATTGGTAAACAAAACCAAACCAAAAAAGCAGCAGCTTGTTTGAGAAATAAAGTGTGAGCATGGTGCCTATGGAGGCTTTTCTCCTTTTTAGCACATGGACATGGGCTGGTGGCTGTGTGAAGTGTGAACACTGGGGCAGTTGGAGCCAGTGGAAAGTACTGCCTTTGAATGTCTGTGTCTGGAAGAAGGTCTTTCTCTCTGCTTGGAGGCCAGTCCTATGAGCCTGTGAGGATGGCCACTTTCAGGGCCACATCACAGCATTATTATCTCATTACCTGTCCACTTTCCACCTATTTCCATTCACTTAATAAAGAAAACACATTTTTTACTACAAATTATTCAATTATTAACCAGAAGAAAGAAGAAATTTCAATAATTCCTTAAGAAAAAAATTAGTACATCATGATAAATCAGTCTTGGTAAACTTAAACGAATCAGAAATTGAAATAGTTTGGGACTAAGATTCGTATGTATACACATAAGTCTCTCACCTCACATACACTCAATAACACCCCATAAGCAGCCTTCCAAATATTTTTAGAATCATCCTCCTAGAAATTGCTCACCATTGCCTGTGCTAATTTTCCTTCTTGCCCAAAGCTTCAAATGTTTATTTAAGTTGCAACCGCTTTAGTAAGCACAGTAGATTTTCAAAACAGTGAGCTTTTAACAGTTCTTTTCCTAAAAGCTCAGTATGCTTTTAGGAATCATCAATATTTAAATTTTCCCCATTGAAAAATCAGTTCCTATGGAGATAAATGTAGGGAAATCATTTCTGTTCCTTTATCAGTCTGTGTTGCTTTGCTAATAACTACAATAGAAAACAGAGAAAAAAAACAATATTTATATGTTTTATGCAAGTCATTACTTTCATTTATGTTGACATCTAATTAGTATGTCCTAGTTTCCAGCCAGGTAAGATCACCAGGTCTTAGTTTTGAGTGAAGTTTATTTTCAGAAGAATCTCAAGAGTGGGAGGACATGTAATTTGGATTCTGTTTTAGATGTATTTTCTGGTAGTTCCCTACATATGTCAGAAAACCACATGTGAATCTTATGTCTATTAAGATACAAATGTGTAAATAAGGATTAATCACTTTTTAAAAACAATACATATGAAGAAAGAGGGGAGGGGGGCTAATCATGAACAACTTTTTCCACCTTTCCCCAAACTACATTTCTGAGAAAGGAGCATTATGCCAGATTAATGGATCATTGAATGGAGAATTCAATGACTCTTCTTTAAGAGTAATGCTCAGAGCATCAGGAACTCAGCATAAGCATAGACATCCCCCTCTAGCCGTTTTCACTCTGATTAAATTTCATGCACTGTTTCAATTTTGCAGAGATCGCTGTAAATCAGCCACTTAGATTCTGTTATGTGAATACTTATATTGATGGATTATCACCTAATTAGAGTAAGTGGGATTTGGTCTTTGCAGTGGGCCTTTTGGAAAATAGAACACATAATAAATAATGGAGATTATTATACAGTGTATAACTAAGCTAAATTGCTATTGCTGGGGTTTTTCCCCCCCTACAGACAAAGTTATAAGATGTTAATATTTCATTTGCAAAACATGTCTTCACTGCTGGAAAGGGAAATGGAAATGTGCTCTCTTTATACATAAAGATGACAGACTCCATTGTCCACCAGAAATTCAAATTCTCGTCTAGCTTCAGTGCCTCGTCAGGAAAAGGCAGGCCGAGATGAAAGGCCTGCCGGTTATGTGGCACATTGCAACAGACCGTGGTTTATCTGCCTTAAAATAATTTCTCAGTTTGCAGAGTGCAGTAATGTATTAATAATTAAATGTCAGGCAATTTGAAATTTTTTGAAGCTAATGCAAATAGCATAGTAAGGTAACCATATTGCATGGAACTTCCATTTTCAAAGATGCTTCCCTATGCATAATCTTATTTGCTCCTCTTGTAGACTGGGAAAATGTGATATTCCTCATTTTCAAAGGAAATTAGTGTTCACAGAATTGATTGACACAGATAAGAAAACAGAAAACCAGTCTGGTAACCAGGCCTTCGGATCCTTACCTGGTTTAGTGCTCTAATCAACAGATTAATTCCCATCAATTCCAAAATAAAATGAAGGCTGAGTTCCCAGGAAGCAGAGTCTAAGACAGAAATTCTTTTGCAAATGATTTGCTGAGGGAACGTTCTCAGAAGAAACTTCTAGGGTTGTGGGTAAAGCAGGACAGAGCAGGAGAAGAAGCCAGACAAAGACAGGAGTTTAGGAGACGCCTGGCCTCAGCCTGATCCCACAGGCATCTCTGGAATGTGCATTGTACCAGAGGCTTTTCCATCCAAAGGTGAGAGAACTGTTGTGCTTCTTCCTCCTCACCGGCCATTCATTAGCTATGGACACTCCTGGGGGTGGTGTGGGGAGAGCCTCAGCCACTTGAGACGGCGTCCAGCAAGCACAGGAGAGCAGCAGCTGGGGTGGGGGAGCCGGACTGCTGAAGGTACCCCACAGAATCTGCTACAGATAACTAATTATCATTGTTTTCTTTTTTATTTCATTGTGAATCATGTAAAGCATATACCAAGGTAGAAAGAATAGCATCATGAACTCTGACGCTCACATACTCATCATCAGTAACAACCAACAAGTGGCCAACCTCGTTCATCTGCTGAGAGTTGAGTGTTGAAATACAGTGGCTTTTATTTTCTGTTTTGAGGAATACCAACATGCACAGCATATTTTAAACAAATTATTTGGATTGAAATAGTCCTGCTAAAGAACAATTTAGTGTACTGGGGAGAGACTAGGATTTAGGGTATATGCATTTTCAGTCTTGGTCCTGCAAAATGAGGGGACTGGGCAGATGTTCCCTGTAACCTTTGTAGTTTAAATGCTTGGTAATATTTTAACCAAAGGTAGCATAGAATAAATAGTTTATATCCTCAAATGTAGTCAGCAGTTTTGCACTGGTCCTCTAGTGACTGGGGAACCCAAGACAAACTCCCAAGTGCAGCTCGTACAAGAGTGGTCTTCTTCTGACTGCATAAGACAGAGGGGCCTGCCAATTGGAGCCCTAGGATAGGGGGTCTTGGTGGATTCCTGTTGCTCATAGAATGAAGTCCATATTCTTGGTATGCAAGGGTCTACATAGTCCCACTCCAGCATACCTTTCCTATTTCACCTTCCTCAAGTCTTCTGCCTCTGTGCTGTTTTCTTGGTACACTGAATTGCTATTAAGTCACCATACTTTTTGGTGTGACTGGGGGCTTTCAAATTCCTGTCTTTCTGCCTAGACTCTATATCTCTAAATTTCCATATGGAAAAATTAGTCATGGTACATGTCACAACTCAAATATTATCTACCCTCAGAAATATTTTCAGCTTCCATTATTTCCTCTTTCCTAACTTTCTATCTCCTTTATTCCCTCCTCTTTCCAACTCACCTTACCCCATCTCTTCCTAGGCAAAGAGTGATTACTTTGTCTCCAGATCATACTCTACATTTCTAGACATATCTAGGACAGTGGGTTGGTGCTTTGTCTACATTGCACTAATTGGGGATCTAGAAAATTGTGCCTAATAAAGTATTAAGTGAACAAATGAATGTAGCTCTCTCCTTTCATTCCCATGACATTTGTTCTATGGTTAATACCACATTTTTATGGGTGATTATTTGCCTCCATGCCCACCTTACCAATTGTGGAGGTTAATTTCATGTTTCAACCGGGCTGGGCTAAGGGATGTCCAGGTAGCTGGTAAAACATTATTTCTGAGTGTTTTTGTGAGTAGGTTCACAGGAGAGATTAACATTTAAATCAGTAGACTATGTGAAGGAAGTCACCCTTACCAATGTGGGTGGACATCATTGAGTCCGTTGAGGGCCTGGCTAGAACAAAAAGGCAAAGGAAGGGTAAATTTTCTCTCTCTCTTCTTGAGTTGGGGCATTCATCTTTTTCTAACTTGAACTTTGGAGCCTCTGGCTCTCAGGCCTTCAAACTCAGACTAAATTCTACTGCCAGTTTTCCTGGTTCTTCAGTTTACAGATGCATATTGTGGCATCTCTCAACCTCTATAATTGTGTGAGTGAATTTCCATAATAAATCACATATATATGTGTATATATATCTCTCTCTCTCAAGATAAAGAGAATAGCATAATGAACTCCCAATATCATATTGGTTCTGTTTCTCTGGAGAACCCTAACTAAAACACATATTGTCTTAATTTGGGTTTTCCCAGAAGCATAATCCTGAGATAAGAATTCTATGACAAGTAGCTTATCTGTGGCATGATATCAGAAAATGTGAATAGAAAAGTGAAGAAATAAAATAGTGAAGGAATAACAAACACTGTGGGAAACTGGAGCTTAAACCCTAATAAGGAACTCCAGAATTTGTAGAACATGGACTTCATTGTCATCCCACCTGCAGGAGGCTGGTATAGGATGCTTCTGGGAGGCATTAATTTCCAGAGCTTCAGCCTGCTGCATGTAGGAAGAGCAGAATGTGATGGCCAGAAAAAAATCCTCATATAAGGAGATTTATGTGCTGACTGTTGGATATTTACTGGCATTTGATGAAAATGGTAGTGCCACGTGCACATGGCACCAAGAATATCTGTTATACTTATGGATTTTAATCAAGGTCTGTTCTTCTTTTACCCTATGCCTTCAAGCTAATGATAATGTGGAACACTAATTAAATGTTCTAAAATGAATGAATAAGTAGATAAATGAGTGGTACAAAGAATGACTCTACTAACTTAGACATATTCTAAATCCAACCAGGCTTTGGGGCCCACTGAGGATAACACCGACCAATATAACTTTGTCCTGAAATGTGATATATACTCCCCTAGACAGACAGATTATAAGACCCTCAACCAAGTCCTTTCTAACACATGAGTATCACTGGAATGCCACCCCTGCTATATGTGGTAATTCTACTCTTCAGTTGTGGCTTGTTAGCTGAAACCCTCAAACATAATCATGAAAGACCTTGATATTGGTAGCCTAACACATTCCAAACTTTCCCAAGACCATTTTCCATTAAGTTACTGATGCATGGTTATTTCAGGTGGAACACAATCCATATGGGTCATTTACATTTACTTCTCTAAATATTGCTTTATAAAAACAAGTTAATGTGCTGAGGAACATTTTCAAAAGTATTTTAATTTGAATATATCTCTTTGCCTGGAAGATAACTTGACCTAGCAAAGTGAAGTTGATTTTTTTGTGGGTTTTGAGTATCAAAAGGTTTTAGGATTGAGATGACAACCCGGGTTCTGTCATCATTGCTGTATAAAGCCGTAGGGGTTTTGGTCACAGTGATTATATTTGTAAAATGAATGGAATTATAATGATTCATTGTTAAAAATTTTTGACAAAAAAAGACACATTACAGCAAACCTTCCAAGTAAATGAAAGATATGTCAATGAATTCTCTGAGATATTCAATATAAAATCATGTGTTAGCATGTGCTGAGGATATTGTAAGAAACAACAAAACTGTCTATGGACCTTAAAAAACAGGTACTAGCTCTGGCCAGTGTGGTTCAGTGGTTAAAGTGTCAACCCACATACTGAAGGTTCTCAAGTTCGATTCCTGGTCAAGGGCATGTATCAGGGTGTGTGCGGGAGGCAACCAATCAATGTGTCTCTCTCACATTGATGTTTCCCTCCCTCCCTTTCACTCTCTCTAAAAAGAAAATAAAATCAATGGAAAAATATCCCCCTGTGAGGATTAACAACAACAAAAAAAGCAGGTAGCAAAGCATTAGTATAAGTTTGTTTGTATTTTGTTGTTTTATTTTGTTTGTATTATGTTGAGTTTTTATAACCACATGTGCATGTGTGTGCAGGTGCACACATGCATACACAGGGAAAGGCCTTGTATTTCATTTCACTTGTGGATGTAATATTGTTGCTGTAGCCTAATATATATTTATATCATGTATCATAAGGTTCATATGCATAGTATCATCATAGGTTAACTCTTTTACTTACCTGAAATCTGTAAGAATTTAAGATTTTATGTTAAAGTTTTCTCCCAACGCTTTCTTATAAAAAATTTCAAAAATATAAACCAGTTAAATTTACATTGAACATCAGTCACCTAGATCCTGCCATTCACATTTTGCTATACTAAATTTATTATACAACTATCTATCTATCCTTTCCATCAATTATTTTAAATTTTTTTATTCATTTGAACGCAAGTGCAAATCTCAATGCTTCTTAAATATTTCAGCACAATAGGTTCCCAGCTAGAAGACCTTGAATAAAACTATGTTTTAAAAGATAAATAGCAGTAATTTTAATACTATTTCATTAATTCTACCAAATTTTAGAAAAATTCAGAGTCTATTTTACATCTAATATACTTTATATTTGAAAGTAAGTACCAAAATATGTTTATATACATGTGGTAGAATGGATTAAGATCAAAGGATTGGATTAATCCACTATGTCTTGATAACTGATGTGTGGGAATTGGTTGTGCTTACAGCTGGCTTATCTAGTGAGATTTTGGCACAATTAAGTGTATTCACAGCCAATAATGCCAGGGTATATTGATATGAATATGTTCAGCAAGATATTAAAGTGGTGCATTTGGTTCATGGCCAAAGAATTTATTTATAAATGCTCTCTTTTGAACTGGGTGTGTCTCTATAAAAATGTATTTTGTTTGTGGCACGTGCTTAGATACTTACAGAAAGAAATAATTCCAGCACAAAATGAACTTTTAAACATAATGATTTTCCATTAAAAACAGAGTAACTATAAATTTTACCATATATATCCAAGGAAAGTTTGTTAGCCATCCTAAAATTATCGTAGTACAATTTTATTGTAATAATCTCAGTCTATATCTCATGGGTTAAATGCCAAAAAGACTTTGTTTTAAATTTGAGTTTATGTGAATTGCTTAAGTCTGCAAAATTCAGAAGGAAGTCTCTGCAATACGGATTTTGTTAAAAGATTTCCAGTATTTCATGCATCTATTGGATGGAAATGGTACCCAATGCAGCTTTTACAACTATTTCAATAAAAAACAGAGGTGGATAGAATCTAAGTTTAAAACAATGGGGAAAATTGTTGGTTATTTTAAAGTTAAAAATATATATGTGTTTTAAGCCTACTTCTTGAAAATGATTAACTAGTAGTTGTTTCTTGTCCTATCTTAATTCCTTCAGTCCCTTAGTCCTTAAATTGAAAGTAACTTCAAGGAAGGAAGGTTTAATTTATTATTACATGTGCATTCACATGTAAAATTCTTAGTTTTTAGAAGTTTCACTTTCTGAGTATTATTAGTTTTTCTTAGTCTATAAACCATGGTTAATTAAGGAAAGATTCCATTTTATTATACTAAGTTATGTACAGCTCCACTGTCATTCCAAATAGCAATATTTAAAATGCCGCTTGTAATTAATAATCTGCATAGGTTTATATGTATTTTTTATATCCTTTAAAAAGCATAGCAGTAATAGAAAGAGTTTGATTTAATTTTTTATGTTGATCTCTGACAGCTTTCAAGCTCCACCTTTCCCTTCTGTCTTTGTACTATTTGTGCAAGCTAAGAAAGCTTACATACACTGGCAAGAAGTTTAAACCTTGTATTCTTCCAGCCCAGGTTCTGGAACTTTTCCTCAATGCCAACCCCCTAGCCACTATATGGGCTCAACCCATGCTCTCACTTAACCAAGCCCAAACCTGGTTATACATGCCCTGTCCTCCCCAGGAATTCCTCCATAGATTGTCCCTTTGAAGGAACACAACACACTATTACCTGACTACCCACGGGAGTGCCTTTAGAGTCCTGCCATGGCACATGATATTTGTAGACAAGATCTTAATGACATCCAACTTTCTCCAGGAACACAGGTATGGTTATTACACTGATGATCTCAGCCTCACAGCTGGATTCACCCCCGATCCCCGTAATGACCTCAGCCCTGCAGGTGTATTGACATGATGACATCAGCGCTAAGGCTGGATTCATCCCTTACTATGACTTCAACCCCCAAATTGAAACAGTTGGACCCATTCTGGATAGAATCATCCACAACCTTAAGTCTCATATAAAACCTGTATATAGTTTAGGTTTTATGTATAAAACCATCTATTGCCCCATCACTTCTTTCCTAATTCAGACTCAACTACTGTGAGCTACCCTTCCTGGCCCTGAAGCAGTTAAATCAATGGCCAAATATACTGACTTAATCCAATCTTTTGATTGTATTGCGTTTTCCACACGCTTATAAACATATTTTGTTTTATCATACTTTGTCAGTGCCTTTGTTTTCAGTTTCTGGCATCTGCAATCTTGTCCTTTTCTGCTTCTGAGACAATATTTGAAAACACTGGTTGTCACATCCCTTCCTTCAGTTTGTTGCTTTGGCTCCCTGCTCATCTCCTGTGCCTTCTGGCTGCCTGCTTCCCTTGGCTTTTAGCTTCACACATCCATTCATTCTTGTGTGGTTGCTTCCCTATCTGATGAAGACTTCCTGTATTGTGTTGCCTTCTGCTCCCCCCCCCCCATGCCCATCACTTACACAGGGCATTCTTGACTTACTGGATTCTACTCTCAGTGTTTTTCTTTTCAAAAACCTGATATTCTCTCAACAACCCCTGAAATTTGTCACCTGCCTCTTTCACCTCTCTGTCAAATTTTGGCTATGTCAAGAGTTAGAAAGGATGGCTATCTCTGATGGTATCACAGTGTGCAGGGGCCAACTATTATTTATGCCTTTCCAGCATTCATTCACTCTTCTTGTCAAAAACACCTACTTTTTCTGTGAAAAAAACACCTCCTCCAATTCTTAGTCTATGCAGTTTGGAAGGAGTTGATTACAGTTGATATATCTTGGAGGACTTACGAGAAGTTCTTTGGGACTAATGATATTTAAAGAAAGGAGTTTTGTGGAAGTATAGGAAAATAAATTACCTTTTTTCCCCTGTAGGAATTGTTATAAGATTAGATATAAGCTTGGAGATTCCTTGCTGTCACCCCTTGGAAGGAGTGCTTCCCATGTCTCTTCACATGGTGAGAAGGGAGGTCTGGATTGGATCCATAGATTTGTAAATCATTATCAGGTGTGTTGCAGTGTAAGCCAAGGGCATAGATGGGCTCCCTGAGGGACTATCTATCAAGTGAGAAAATGTACCATGTAGAACTTTGGGGGGGGGGGGGTGGTAATATTTCATGGTTAGGTGGAAAATGAAAAATCCATAGAATAAAAGAGAATGACTAAAATAAGTAGGAAGAAACTGGGAGTTGTAACTGAAGTAAGCAGAGAAAATGTTTTGAGAAATAAAATATGATTGACAGAATTAAAATCTGCTGAGTGGCCAATTAAATTGGAACTGAAAATTGGGTGGTCTTTGATGATGTTGGGAAAAGATATTGAAGTAAACAGAAGAGGGAATAGAAAATGGAGACAGAAAGTATATCTATTCTTCTTTTTAAAGATTTTTCAAATTGATTTTTAGAGAGAGAGAGGAAGAGGAAAGAAGTTGTCATACATAGAAATATAGAGATCATGTGTATGGAAAAATTTCAGGTGATGTCCGAGGCCTTGTGTTAGTCACTTGTTTCACCCAGCTTTTACCGTATCATATGTATCTACTGCTACTGCAGTTACACTTCTTTCTTACTAAAGTACTTCAAGTGATTTTCTTTCATTTGAAACAAGGATTTTTGAATAACACTCTCTATTGAAAGCTCTTAGTTAAGGAATATAAAAAGATAAACCAACTGTATCTTTCAGATATTGTGAGATTATTTTGTGGTAACAAATTAACCTAAGTTTTACTGGCTTAAAAGAACAAAGGTTCATTTCTCTCTTCTGTTGTATGTGAGATGAGCATCACTGTGGGCCTTATTTATTATGTGATCCCGACCAAAGGAATAATTTTTATTTAGGACATACCATTCTTAGGGCAGAGGGAAGGAACAATTGCAGAACTGTAAAATAACTGTAAAGCTTCTGCTATGCATGGCATGCAACACTTCCTCTTATTTTCTGTTGGCCAAATCAAGTCATATGGCCAAACTTTGTTAATATGATGCAAAGTATTTTCTCCTTACAAGGAAGTTCTGTAAGTTATATTGTGATGGGTATGATGTATGACACATAAGAAAGACGCTGAACAATCGATAATAGTATCATCTATCAAACCTAGTGATTCCCTAAAGTATTCCATGTTCTGAAGTTACATTTTGCCCTGGCTCAGCAAATTCATCCCATTAAAATTTCACTCCTTCTCTTACCTGGACTCAGGTACATATTAGGAAAAGAAGAATGGACCTGTACAAAAACTTTCCAGAACTATCTTCATTGTTAAAACAGGAATTGGCTTAACAAAAAGAAAAAAATTTAAAATTGTTCAAATAATAGAAGAAATAAGCAAAATATCTCAAGCAGTGTGAGGGTAATACATTTTGAGTTATGTCTGCTTATTTCATCTTCATCCTAACTAGTCACTATTTTTTCCTACTTTAGCTCCATGAGATGAGGCGCAGGAACAGGGAAGCATGGTATGGTAGTTACCCATCCCTTACTTGGAAGTTGGACAATCTGTGTTGAAATCCTGGCTCTACTCTTCCCTAGCTATGTGATGTTGGATAAGTCATTCTTCCTCTCTTTATCTGAATTTCAACCAAATATCTTTTTATAGGGTTACAAAGAGTAAACAATTCTAGAAAGACAAATAATTTAGAACAGTACTGAGCATGGATATAAATTTTAGTTCTTAATTTAGAGATGTAGACTTTCTTGCTTATAGCCACACTCCCTGTGCTTAACACAATACCCATATATAGCAGGCTCTGAAAATTTTCATGTATTGAATGGATGAAAGGCTACATGAAGGAATGTATGATTATTTATTTGTATATATTTTTATACATGTGAATATCCATCAGCATTTTATGTATATGTATGTGTTTATATATACATATAATTGGTTTGTCTTTATACAGTAACACATTAAGGCAAATATATTTAAGATGTAGAGACAGTGAAAGTCTTATGTTTTTTAAGCTACACAATCATTAATTTTGCAACATGTCGTGATTTGAAAGGAAATTATCAGTGAAAAGCCATGGAGATGTTTCTATGTAGTGGGGGACCAAAGGAAAGAGGGATGGCATTTATTCTTCTGCCCTGTCACTTTGGCTTTTTGTCAGCTGCTTTAAAGGTGACACTGAAGCATGTGATTAGTTTCATAAGAGCCTTAAAAATGAAACAGAAAAGTAATTCTTGCATATTAAAACAAAGTCACCATAGGTTCAACAGGCTGAAAGAGAAAGGAACAGGAATAATCACCTTGCATTGTAGGTACTAGTGTTTGTTATTCTCCTGAAGTTGACAACCAAGATGACCATAGGGCATTAGGCAATTGCGTTATGTCCCGATGGTTCTCTGTATTCAGTGTGTACGCCTAGAGTTAGGGAGTACCAGTCATGATAGCGAGCTGGGGACTTTTGTCAAATTGAATCATGAAATGCTGAAGCTAGAAGGAAACTCAGGTCATCTGTCTCCAGGTCTATTGGTCTTTCCCTCTTCTATGATGGCTCAGTTTGGCCTAGTCTGCTTTTGGAGCCTGTTATACAAAGGAAAGAAAATATTTACCAAATGTGGTACATGACATTTAATAGTTTGAACATATATAAATTATCCGTTTGAATTTAGAGAATTTGTTTTTCATACTTAAGACATGGCAATTGCAAAATGGAAACTCAGTGCCTTCACAAACCAACATTACTAATTGTAATAATAATTAGAAGTTTAATTAATAGGCATTCAGTAAACAGCTCTTATGATTGATGAATACCTGGAAAAATATATATTTTTAAAGATTATTTTAGTCTAATTTACATACAATAAAATGCTCAATTTGAAATATACAGTTCAGTGAGCTTGGTGTAGGTACAGGCAAACAGGTACAGCCATGTAACCATGATGAACAAAATACCCCAGAAAGTTTCCCCATGTCCCTTTCTGGTTGTTTCCTTTCCTCAACCCCAAAGTCTATTCTCATGTGTTAATTTGGCTTACTCTTGAACTTCATGGAATTTAAATAATGCAGTATGAACACTTTCATTCCTGGAATTTTTCACTCAACATGTCCTTGAGATTTTTGCAAGTTGTTGTAGGTATCAGAGGTTCACTCCTTTTAATTGCTGAGTGACATTCTATTGTGTATTATGCTTTGTTACTTCATCTTACCATTAGTGGACATTGTGTTGCTTTGAATTTATTAGTTATTATGGTTAACATTTTCATGAATGAATGAATGTTCTTGTATTAGTATTTTTCTGAATGTATGTTTTCCAGTTCCCTTAGCAGTGGAATTGATGGGTCAAAGAGTAGGTATGTTTTTAATTCTATAATAAACTGCCAATTTTTTTCCAAAGTACTAGTACCATTTTACACTCATACAATAATGTATGCAAATTCTGGAGGCTCTGTATCCTCGCTATATTGGCATCACCAATCTTCTAAATTTTAACCGTTATAATGAGTGTGAAGTAATATTTCAGTGTGTTTTTAATTAACATTTCTCTGGTTACTAATGATGTTGAGCATCTTTACAAATGCTTATATTCAAGTCTTTTTGCTTTTATGTATAAGTCTATAATCCATTTCAAATTAACTCTTATATATGATGTGGAATAGAGGTCCAAGTGTTTTTGTTTGGTTGGTAGATTTTGTTTTTAAATGTTTGGATATTCAGTTGTTTTGGCACCAATTATTGAAAAGTCTGTACTTTCTTCATTAACTTATGGTGGTATATATGTCAAAAATTGTAGTTGGTCATGCATGTGTGGGTTTGTGAAAATGCTATTCTGTTCCACTGATCTGTCTGTTTGTATGAAAATACTATATTATCTTCATTATAATGGCTTTAGAGTGAGTTTTAAAATTAGATAATATAGTTAACTAAATTTATTATACTTTTCAAGATTTTTTTTTTACTATTTTAGGTCCTTTGGTTTTTTAATAATATTTAAAATCAGTTTGTCAATTTCTACAAAAAAATATTGTTCAGGTTTTTGAAAGGGATGACATTGAATCAATAGATAAATTTGTATTAAATTAACATCTTATAATCATGAGTCTTCCAATTCATGAATATGGTATATGTCTTCACTTATTTAGGCTTTCTTTAATATATGTCTGTGTTGGATATTTTTAATATGATGATCTTGGATATTGTTGCTAAATGTATTACTGAGTATACTGTTTCATGTTTTTAATGTTAATGTAAATGGCTTACACTCAAGAATCATCTCTTCCACAAAATTTCTGTGGGACCTCAGTTAATTCTCTTCACTTTTCTAGGTTTCATTATCCACTCTGTAGAATACAGCATTATAAATAATCAGACATTCATACTTAGGATACATGAAATTACATTCAATATTTTGCTTACCTATGAACAGATGTGTTTTTCTTGATAAAATATTTATAATATCTTAAAATCAAATTCCCAGTAAGTTCTGTGATCTAAGAACATTCAGGAAACTTGGAACTAGATATATTCTGTTTCATTCTAGTTTTATAAATCTATGGTTCTAAGTCATTGCATTTTAAATACAATGAAACCATGGAATGGAATGGTTTTCATTTTCTAAAATGCTTTGCTTTTAATTTGCTTTTATTCGCATTCTTATCTGATTCTGACAATAGTCTGACAACATGGTAGTGCAATTATTTTTTTAATCTATTCTACGGGGACAAAAGAGTATAAATAACTTGTTCAACGTAGAGAGACATCTATAGAGAAACTGACAAATGAACACAAACCTTCTAGCTTCAGACCCAGAATTTTTTTTCTTCCTCATGCTGCGGCAACCACATAGTCCATATAAGAAAAGTTTGAGAGTCATTCATCCTGAGAATAATTTTATGCTAAAGCAATCTGTGGTAATTCAGTTTATTCAGTATCATATAAGGCCAACTTAAATTCTAGACCTATCATCCCGCCTAAAAGGTAGAAGATACTCCATTAAATTCACCTCCAAGTTAAAGTTGGAACCACTCTACCATCTAGATGCGGAGAAAATAATCTAAAAATGGACTAAAAACTTTTAGATTATAACAAAGAATATGACTTTAAAAGTTCATTTTGCATTTGCTCTTTTTTCCACAGTCTTAGGAAATAACGTTTTTTACAAATAATTTTATGCTGCAAATGCAAATCTTACACTTCCTAACTATCTAGCCACTTAGATTCTAAAACCTCAAAGAACAGAAAACCTCTTAAAATAATGACAGAGGATTATTGTAAAGTGTAAGTATTAATAGCAATCTTGAAAATAAACTGAAGGTCCACGGGAGGTGGTGGGGAAACTGTTTTTCACTGCTTTGATCTCACTGTTTCTCAAAGGAGTTAAAACCACTCTTAAAAGTTCTCAAGAAGAAAAGCTACATAGTCTGAAACTCTGACAGCCTGCACCAGATTCCTGAAAGTTGTTTATGGAAAGGCTTTTGCTGACAAGAATATTTTTTCCCTCTCCTTAAAAATTTAACTCAAAACTCTATCCTGCTGAGTGGACTTCAATGGGAACTCGAAAATACAAATTCAGACTTATAAAGGAAACTATTCAAAAGAGGTACTCGGTGAAGTGATTACGTCAAAAGAGTTAAGTTACTGAAAATACTGAAAGGTTTTTAATGGGCTCCTCCTCTCCAAAAACCCTCCACTCTTCCTAATTAGAAGTTAACAGAGAAGGTTAAGTGACCACCTTCAGAATGACCGCCTGAAAAAAAATCAATTGCATAGGAAGGGCCACCTACCTTGGTATTGCACATACAGTTTCTGAAATAACATACATATTTTAATATTCTGCACATATTTCTGATAACTCTATTTGTATTACTACTGCTTTAAAATAAATCCATAAAGCAGAGTCTGCTTTAGTTTGTTTTCAGGAGGATTGTGAACTAAGGTAACTACCTTTTAAAGAAAAGTTTCAAGATAATCAGATTTGAATACACACAATTGTCTCATAAGAAGAAACTGTCACAGTTCACAGAGAATCATTTTCTTTGACTTTTATAACTGATAAAGAAAATGTAGAAAGCATTGCCTTTTAGCCAAAAAAGAAAAAAAAAATCTCCTGCTTCAACTGACATCTGGTAAGTAGGAAACTTGTCTGCCTTTTGAGCAATGGAATCTGAACTTCAGTAAGTAGAGGTTACAGTGAGTCCAAATCTTTTAAAATTCTCCCAGCCTCATTCAATATTCAGAAATCCTCCACAGTGGGGCTATTGTTGTTGGTGTTGCTCAAAAGCTTCCCTGAATATGCATAACAATATTTGTGGGAAAAGTTAGTAACAGCCCTGTTCAGAAGAAACAGGAAGACAGTTTCTTCAAGCTGAGAAAAATGAGCACTACCCAAAGCTTTTATTTATTATTATTGTGGTAAAGACATAACATCTATATTTTTAACCATTTTAAGTGTATATAGTTCAGTAGTGTTAAGTATATTCACGTTGTTGTAAAGAACTTTTTCTTCTTGCAAATCTGAAACTCTATACCCACTAAACAACACCTCCTCTCTCTCTTTCCCCCAGCCCATGGTAATCTGCATTCCACTTTTTCTTTCCATGCATTTGATTATTTTAAACACCTTATGTAAGTGGATACATACAGTATTTGTCTTTTTTTGACTAATTTCACTTAACATGATGTCCTTATGTTTCATCCATGTTGTAGCATGTGACAGGATTTCCATCCCTTTTTTTTTTTTAAATATATCTTTATTGATTTCAGAGAGAGGAAGAGAGAGGGGGAGAGAAACAATAATGAGAGAGTCATTGATCGGCTGCCTCCCGCATGCCCTCTCTCAGGGATCGAGCCCGAAACCCGGGCATGTGCCCTGACCAGGAACTGAACCGTGATCTCCTGGATCCTAGGTCGATGCTCAACTGCTGAGCCATGGTCCACTGGGCTTTCTTCCTTTTTAAGGCTGAATGATATTCCATTATATATATACACACTTGGCTATTTCCTCTTCTCTCAGTATATTCACGTTGTTGGATTCACATTTGGATTGCTTCCACCTCAGCTATTCTATATAGTGTTGCTCCAAAGCATTTATCTTATTTTACTTTTCTAATTTAATCTAATTGTTAGGCAAATATGGGAGAATGCATTTAATTGTCTAGGAATTTTGTTTTGCTGCAGAACTAACCAAGATAGTAAATACGAATAAATGAATTTTAATAAATGAGTCAAGTTCAATTTCTCTCAGAGCAAAATCAAAGAGAGAAAATACTCCAAGTGTCCTCTGGGAATTCCTAATTTTTTGCTGCTGCTTATATGAATTTTGTGTTTCAGTTAATACAACTAAGCTGAAAAATAACACCAAAAGTAGTCCCAGCCACACCAAGTATTTGCAAAATTATGGAGGAACTGGAATTTTCATACAATGCTAGTGAGAATGTAAAACAGTACAGCTGCTATGGAAAATAGTTTGGCAGTTTCATAAAAGGTTAAAGAAACACCTATTATATGACCCAGGCATTCCACTTTTAGGTATTTATCCAAGAGCAGTTAAACATATTTTCGCATAAAGGCTATACATAAATGTTCATAGTAGATTTGTATATAATAGCCTCAACTGGAAACAATCCAAATATTCATCAACAAGTGAATTTATAAACAAACTGTGGAACAACTGTACAGTGGACTACTACTCAGAAATAAAAAAGGATTATATTATTGATATGCACAATAAGCTGGATGAATTATCAAATTTTGAAATTTTTAATATAAAAATCACTATACAGAATAAAAAAACTATGCAAAAAATAATACACACTCTATTATCTCATTTATATAAAATTCTAGAAAACACAAACTAAAAGCTATTACAAGAAGGCAGATCAGTGATTGCTTGGGGCAGGGGTGGAAGGAGAGATGAGATGCAAGGTGGCACAATGGCCTTTAGATTAATAAAAATGTTTATCTTGATTGTGGTAAAGAGCTCACAAATGTATACATATGTCAAAGTGGATAAAATTGTATATTTTAGCACTGGGCATTTAAAGTAGGTTACATTCATTACAAAACATTGCTAATGCAAGAATTACTACAAAAGCTCACTAAATACTTGTTGCATAAAACTCAAAACTCCATAGGGAAGAGAATAAGGTGTGTACTGAGAGGTATTATTCCTGTAAACTATGAACATTTATTGTTAACCTCTCTTATTTAAGGCACTTATTAAAAACATTACAGAGCACAACAAATAAAGCAATGTGACAGAGTCCTGAAACAGACACACACATATATAGAAAAGATGTATCTGGAATTACAGATTAGTGGAAGAGGGTGATCTATTTAATAAATATATACAAAAATTATTTTCAGATGGATCGGAGACCAAAAACAAACCTTTACAAATTTTATAAACAAATATAAAAATATATAATAGTCACCTCAGAAAAGGAAAATTTTCTTAAGATATTAAAAGCATAAATCAAAAGGCAAGTAGAAGTACATTAAATTTGAAATCTCCTGTTTAACAAAAGGTACCATAAACACATTGGGAGGAGATATTGGAGATATACATCTCATATATATGTATATATCCCACAAAGAATTAAGACCCATATAATATGAAGATATCTACAAATGAATGAAAAAAAACAAAGAACTGAATGAAAATCAAATAAATATGTGAACAATTTACAAAAGAAGAAACCTAAATGGTCAACAAACATGTAAAAAGTTAATTTCTTGCAGTCATAGAAATGTAAGTTAAAACAGAAGTTATGTACGTCAGGCTGATCAAAATTTTAAAAAATAAAACAAAACTGAATGTTGGCGAAGCATTCTCATATACTCATGGTGAGAGTATAAATTTGAATGACCTCTTTGGAGAGCTACTTGGCAACATCCAGTAACTTTTAAGATTTGTATATCTTAAAATCCAGAAATTCCATTTCTTGGCTTACACACTGTAGAAACTCTTATACATCTATCTAGTAAAATATTTACACATTTTCTTTTTAGCATTATTTGTAATAGCAAAATCAGAAAAATCTTAAATATCTAGTTAGAATTGTAGTATTTTCGCTGTCATTGAAAAATGAAGAACTAGAAAATGTATCTATAAGCATAAAGCTAAGACATATAAGCCCATTAAAAATAGAAGTCCAAAGTACTGTATAAAATTTATACCAACACTATATATTTTTATGTGTAACATTTGTGGTAAAAAATATGGCAGACATATTCATGGGAGTGGTAAACACTAAATTCACCAAGGATGGTAGTTCCATCTAAAGAAGGGAGACTGGGAAATTGCATTGAAGAGGGATATAGAGAGAGATTTTCAACTGTATCTGTATTGTTTGACTTCTTAAGAATAAATTTAAAACATTTCAATTCAACATAACCTAGTTTAAATTGATCGCAGTGGGTACAAACTCACGAAAGTGTTCATAAAACAACAGGAAGGGAATAGGTTAGAAGGTATCTGACTGTATTACGCTGTGATTTAAAACTCAATTTCTCCATCACCCACGCCTGTATCCATGGGGCTTGCTGCTTGATGTAAGAACAAAGAAGCAGTCAGTGCAGGAAGCTTGGGGAGCTGTGGTTCTAGGGTCCCAGGCACGATCAGCCTTTTATCCTATGCGGGCTTGCTTTTTACATGCTTATCAATTACCGAATGCTACAAATAATGACACAGTCTTACAGACCTAGGTTACTATGGGCAATGAATTTTCTGGGTTAAGGGCCCCATGAAAGCTTCTTGTTTTCTTAATACACTGTCTAATCATTTGGGTGGTAATGATAAAGAGCATTTAACCAGGACTGAGGAAACTATCCTTAGGTCATATTTTGACCTTGTGAATATTGCTTGTTTTCTGTACTTAACTTTTTTTTTTCCTTCAAAATTCAGAGTTTGAACTAGCTCACAAATAACCATCTTTCCAGTTCTAAATGTTTCAAATTTCCATTTTAAAATTAATTCATATTGTTAGCCCAAAGGGAATCCTTACAATTCTATCTGCTTTATTGACACAGTCGCACTGTGACAAAACTTTAAGATGCCTGGCTTGAGGTCTCAGATATTGGTTGCTAACATTAATTCTCTGAAGACATAATTATATTTGGTTTACCAACTAAAGGCATGATCAGAGAACTTCATCAGAATACAATTTAAAATGTACTAATATGTTCTTTCAAGATAAAGATTCATGTACTAAAGATTTAAGCATGAACCAGTTGATTTACAAGCTGTTCAAGGAATTTAGATACCTCTAGGATATGCATTAAAGTTTGGTCACAGCATGTGTCTTCTCCAAACTATGTTTCATTGACACACCGTAATTAATTAGCTTTTAAATATGTTTTCTTTATATTTCCCTAGCTGGCAAGAAATTAAGCAAAATCAACTCTTTAACTTTTTAACTTGAAATAACTTTTAAAGAAATTTTTAAATGTGTTTTTTTTTTGTCATATGAGTTATAGCTTCCTCAAAAATACAAATAGTTGAAGAAGAACATTTGGGTCTTAAGAGATGACTGTTCTTTAGCTTGGTATAAATAGGAAAACTCACGTTTTATAATATTTCTTTAATGAGGTATGTATTTCATTAACTTGTAATGAGATGATCTTAAAGATAGGGTGGCAAATACCATAACAGTCTGCTACACATTAAAGCTAATATCTTCCAAATGGTTGGAAACTCTGTTATATACTCCAGTCATTACCACCACCCCACAAAAGTAATTCTAGATTTACACAAAAATATGCTTTTTTAAAATGTAAAAATGGTGCCACATATTTAAGCCTCATTAACTGTGTGATTAACTGTTTAAAAATGTATCTAAATGAACCCTTTGCACAATTTCTGTAAGATTTAGTCTTTATCTTACCAGTGGGAGCGAAGTGTTTTCTGGGAACAACTGTTCACAAGTAACACTTTCTGAGTACTAATTAGGGCTTAAAATGAAATAATTTATATAAATCTAGAAGAACTCTATATTGAGTTTTATGCAGTGTATACAATAATACTCTTGTATTGATTTCTTATACATTACTTGAGCAGGGAAAGGAATCTGTTGTTTTACTGTAGGCAGATTGGCAGAATTTCTATACATGGCACAAAAGGGCAATATTTAATTTTCACTGACTTATCAGAAAATTAGTCACATCATAAGATTGAATTATGTATAAACAGTAATTTATTGAAAAATAATTATTGCAAATATTTAGTTTTATCAATATTTCATCATTTACTATAATATATGCAGGTTGTAGAAGACAAGTAGGTAGAGCTTTCAAAAAAATTAATGACTCTTCCAGGTACATTTGTTAATATTTCACCTGTCAGTAGTGACTTTCCATTTGAATTTAAAACCTCATATATCTTCTGAGGTTCTGAGAAAAAAGAAAAAACTAATTAAATATATGATGTTTGCAGTAGTTTCAGAACAGACTAATCTTTTATTTTGGAAAAAACTTATTTTCACAAATTCATATAAATAAGACTATTGGTCTTTTAGTGATGGCCAAATATAGGTTTTCACTCTTTTGTTTATGACTAATTTGAAATTTAATTTTAAAAATTCTATACTTAATAAAATTTTCTTAATTAAATTTAATTGATAAAAAAAGCCCTTGACTGTTCTTAGGTTATGTAACTACAGATTCAAGGCTCAGAAGAGCTAGGAAAGGGCGCATTAGCATAACCTCTCATTGCTATTTCTTGGGTGGGTTACTAAGTAGTGCTTGAACTGTGCCCAGTCTGTTTATGGCAACTGCACTTATTTTAATTATATAATTTAAATAATGTCACAATAAACCAATTAATATCACATTAAAACAATGAGAAATGAGTGACAATTGGAACAAAGCTGTTACTTCTATGAAGTCACAATGAAAGCTTTGGCAATATTAATAAGATTAAGGTGTGTTGCTAAAGAAATAAATGCTAAATTAGCTTTGATCAGACAATTATAAAATATAAAAGAAAAGACCATAAAATTCTTAAATGAGCCTACATCCAGAGGCCTTCACAAGTGTCTTTAATTGCTTGGTCATCCCTACAGTCTGGTAATCACAGATGGTGCTCTATGGGTGTAACTCCTACACAAAGACTGGGCACTCCAATCATTGGATCTATACCTAAAACTCACCCATGCATTATAGAAACATGAATGGATGCAAATTTTTAAAAAAATTATGGCATGTATATAGCATATGTATCTTTCCCATCTTAATAGACTTAAAAATTATCTACCAATTACTACTCTTAATCATTTGAGAACAGAGGTTATCTATTAAAAGGCAAATTATGGACATTGGGATAGGAGTGGTAAGGAAAGTCCTTGCAGCTTCAAAAATTACTTTCTGTAGAGAGGGAGTGAGATAGGTGTGGTGAGACAGACAATAAATATAAAAACCAATGATCAAGAGATAATTACAGTTTAATTTAAGGTAGTAAGTGCTATGAAGAGACTATAAACTTACAGAGTAATAAGGAGTGATAGACAATTACTTTGACTATGGTGGTCAGAGAAAGCATCTTTGAAGAGCAGAAATTTGAACAGAAACTTGAAAATAGTCACAAAAATATCTGAGGCAAGAGAACTCGGGGCAGAAAAGGTGAGGCATGCTTAAGGAATATCTAGAAGGTCACTGTGACTAGAGAGTTGTGAATAGTGGGGAAAGTGGAGAAGTTAAATTCAGAGAGATAGCTAGGGGTCAGTTTACATAAGGCATTTTTGATAAGTTTTTTGGTAAGGGGGTTGATTTTAGTTAAGGTGCAATGGGAATACACTGGAGAGTTTTAAGCAAGTATATTATATAATCTTACACTCTGATTTCTTTCTGGCTGCTTCATGGAGATGCAAGAGTAAACATAAGAATAGAAGATGCAGGATCTCAAGGATTAGCATGGTATCCATGGAGATGGCAATCTGCAATTTGATTTAATGTCTTTTTTCTAGAAAGTAACCAAAAGGTACTTTATAGAGATTGGTATAACTGGAGTGAAAGAGAGAAGAATAAAAAATAGCATAAGTTTTGGGCTTAGCATCATTAGCTAAGACTGGGATGACTAGGGAAGGGTAGGATTGGTGTAAAGGGCAGGTGGTAACAAGGGATCAGTTTTGAACAATAAATTCAAAGTTGAGATGCCAATTTGATATTTATGTAGAGTTGTCAAGCAGGCAGTTGGACATACAACTCAAGATCTCAATAGAGAGGTTATAGTTGGAGATATAAATTTAAAAATTATCAATATATAAGTGTATTTGAAGTCACAGGTCTGTGTAAGTCCATCCAGGAAAAGCGTCAAGTCCACAAAAAAGAAGGACATAGTTGAGACATGAGCTACACTTTCCTTAAGAAATTGGGCCAGATCGAAGGAGCCAAAAAGGTGGCAGAAAGTAATAGCCAAGGGGGCATAGAGAATTAGATAACTTCATTGTAATACAAAAAATTAAAGGAAATGATGTTTTGAGAAAGAGAGTGGAGTCGATAGTATAAATGGTAGGGGAAGACAAAGACTGTTGTCACATCGGTAGCATGTTAAGAGCTTTTCTCAGAGCTCTGCTTGTGAGTAGTGAGGAAAAGCCTGTCTTTCCTTAGAAGGACAGAAGTATAAATGTCTCACTGAAGGAATTTTGCTATGAGTTGAAGAGAGAAATGGGTGGTAACTACAGAGGAACAGAGGGTGACCAGAAGAGTAGAAGAGAGCAAATATTAAGTGAAGTGTTGCCACATCAACGATAGTAATGCTTCTGTGGGGGAGAAATTGAGGATGCAGAAGAAAACTGGCGCCACAACAGAAGTAAAATCTTTGAACAAGTAATGGAGATTGGTTCCAAGCATGTCTGTAGAGATTGACCTTAGATGAATGCAAGGTATTTATTTTATTGTGAAAGAAGGAAATGCAGAGTAAATGAGTCTAGGTGCAGAAGGTGGGTTTGTGTTGGTAAAGTAAGTTCACTCCCATTTGGCCACTTAGTGGTTAAGAGCACTGCTCTGGGTCGGACTGACCAGGTTCAGATCCTTAGCGAGGCCTCTGACAGCTTTCTAACCTTGGACAAGTTACTGGACCTCTCTGTGGCTTAATTTCTTAATCTCTAAAGTGCGTAGGGCTGCCTTCTAAGGTTGTGGTGAGGATTTAATATGTCTAATACACTTAGCACATAATTCTTCATGTGAGCTGAGCTAGAAGCTATGAGGAGACAAATAGAAGGGGATTTTAGAAAGTTTTGTTTTTGTTAACATGTTCTTTGTCCTGACAGTCTACTAGACAATGTTTTAAATTCTTTAAATATATAAATATATTAAATACAATATCTCTATGAGACACAGAGATAAGAAACTTGTGTAAGGTTACACAGCTGATAAGTGGCAGAACTAGTATTAATGCTAAGGGAGTCTTGTCTCCAGAGCCTGAAACCATTTCTTTTCTTAAGGGAGATCTTTTGCGTGTGTGTTTGTTGAGGTACAAAATAACATAAAGTATCAACAAAGAAGGTATACAGATAACAAATAAACACATGAAAATATGTTCAACATCATTAAACATAAGAAAAAATGCACATTAAAATAAGATATCACACCTGTCAGAAAGGTTAAATGAAAAATAGTAATCACACCAAATGCTGGTGAGGATGCAGATAGACTAGATCACCCATAAATTGCTGGTGGAGATTGAAAATGGTACAGATACTCTAGGAAGTAGCTCATTGGACTTCTAACTATACAACTCAGAAATTGTACTCCTGGGCATTTAGTATGGAGAAATAAAGACTTGTTTTCATGAAGGCACTTATACATGAATGTTCATAGCAATTTTATTCATAATAGCCGAAAAATGGAAACTCTCCCATGTCTTCCAATGGGTGAATGGTTATGTAAATTGCTGTACATTCATACCATGGAATACTACTCAGCATTAAAAAAGAATAAACTATTGCTACATAAGATAACTTTGGATGAATCCCAAGAAATTATGCTGAGTAAAAAAGCTAAGACCCTGCATTATGTTACAATCATGAAATAACATAATTAGCAAGATGGAGAATAGATTAGTGTTTGCACAGGTCGGGAACAGGGGAGAGGGAGAAGGTATGTGGCTTTCGAGGGTTAGCCCAAGGTAAGTTGTGGTGATGTAACAGTTGATTATCTTGATTTTGCAGGTAGTTATTCAAGGCCACACATTAATAAAATCGCATTGATCTATGTACACAAAAGAGGATATGTGTAAACCTATGATATCTAAATAAGCTCTATCAATTATACTAACTTCAGTATCTTTTGATATTCTAATATAGTTGTATGAGATACAAAATTTGGGCGAGGCTCAAGGAAGGATGCTCACAATTTCCCTATACATTTTTTACAACCTTCTATGAACCTATACATGTTTCAAAATAAAAAAAAGTTTTAAAAACACATAAAGTAAAATATAAATATGTACCATTCCCAAGAGTATAGCTCAATGAATTTTCGCATGTGTCCATGTAACCACCATCCAGATAGACAACTAGAACAATTCCAGCACCCTACGAAGTTTCCATGTGCCTCTTGCCATTCAGTACCCATTCCGTCACCACTCTGACTTTTATTATCATCAATACTTTGTTTTTTCTGATCTTGGAACTTTGCACTAATAGAATGCAAAGGTATGTGCTCTTCGGCATCTAGCTTCCATCCACGCAGTGCACGCATCAGCCGTTGTTCTTTTCCATTGTGTGGAATTCCATTGCGTAAATATACCACTTTTCTTTTCTTTGCTATTGATGGGCATTTGGGTTGCTTTCCAGTCCCTGGCCATTTTGCGTAAAACCACTATGATTGTTCTCGCACATGTGTTTTGGTCTATACACTTTTTTCCTTGGGGATGTGCCTAGAAGTGGAATTACTTTAGTAGATACAGCCAAACAATTCTGAATCAGTTATACTCCCACCTGCAAAATATGAGGATTGCTTTACGTCTTTGCTAGCACATAGGTCCTGGGATGATAAACTATGCTAAATATAGGAATAAAGAAAAGATGTGAAATAAGCATAGCAGGGGTAACAAAATCACTCTACTTGGAAAGTACGGTAGGATTATTGATATGAATAAATATCCACTTAAAATGTCATGATCCTAATTTTAAAGGAAAATGAGTGGTCCTGACTGTGTAATTCTCTCCATCAAAATTCATCTGCCCGGGTGCTGGTAGAGGTTGTGGGATTTAATCAAGGTGTTTTGGGAAAAGGACGTAGAATGAACTGGAATCTTTGGAAGCACTTAGCACCTTGTAACTAGGAAGTTGGTGGGTGGTGGCGGTAAGGAGAGACGATGCAGGCTTCAAAAGCGGTGACTGCTATATTTGGGGCTGTTATAAGTTTCTTTTTCTTTAAGAACTTCAAAATCTCCTTGCATCTTTGAAAACTTGTTTTACATATCTTTTAGAGAGTGTGCACATTTATGGTAGCTGCAAGAAACGGTTTAGACAATCACAACAGATAAAGTTGCAGTAATATATCATTGTTTACACATTAATATCTCCTATTTTGCTTTTATGTTGCTTGCACTTTTTACCAGCAAAGCCATTATTTGATATTCTCAGTAGAATTTTACATAGTTGAAAGTTTATATACTCTATAGTAAATCCATTATCTTTTCTTTCGAAACGTTTAGAAACATAAAAGGAGATATTACTATTATCGCAAGTTTCTGACTCCATTCCCTTGCACATTTGTTGAATCCCTCCTACAGTCCTGCAGTTTGGAAAGTTTATTGAGACTTCCCTCCAGGGCTGCTGTTGCTTTTTCATATTCTACCCACTAAGCAGGCTTAGCCAAGGAGTGTCTTTCAGGAAAACAAGATAGTCTTTTTTTTTTTTTTAATCTCTAAGTAGTTCAAGATTTTATAGAAAACCAGCTTTTATTTCATCATTATCTTTGCTTTTCATCATCTTTTTGCAAATAAGCCTGTTAAGAAGTTTTCTGTGCACACATGTGTGTGTTTTTAGCTGTTCGCTGTAAAAAGTTCCATAATTCTGTTGATTGGGCCATCCCTTTTAGTAACACTATCTTAATCTCATTATATAGAATTATCAACCAAGAACTTTGGCTACAGTGACTTTAACTTATTTTATTATGTTCTTCCTCAATTATATGTAAAATATCTTATTATTCCTACTCCCAGTAAATTGAATTAAAAAAATTTTTTTATGTGAAAATGCCATTCTTAAAATTTCCAGAAATACGTTTTTGTATCTCATGACAACTGAAAATATAGAGTGATTTCTAATACTAAAAATAGGTCATTGTGTTGGGAGTTATTATGGTTTTTATTGGTTTAGTGGCTACTTCTGATACAATTCCTTATGTTTCAATCTGTATATGCCATGTGATTTTGAAGGTAATGGGAATGAACTTGTAGGTGAAAAATAGTAAGTTAGCTTTTCTTTATATAAATTATAAAAATATATTCATATTGCTACAATATCATTTAATATTTTTATCAAGAACATTACAATAATGACTTTTATAAAGAGCACATAGTAGCTTTCAAGTTTCCAAATATCAGAAGAGCCAAGTTTCAACTTTCTTCTAATTTCTAAAGTCTTATTATTTTCTTATTATGTTGGGAAGATTCTTTTTAGGGGTAGAGAAATTCTTATTATTTAATTCTGTAGCTCCTTTTATGTAGAACTACCAATTTGGTAGTCTTAAGAATTTATTTTGAGGAAAGAAGATCTTAGATGGCAAGATTAAAATTGAATCTATTTTCAACATTTGTATTATCTAGTATGTAATTGGTTGCAAAGAAACAGAAGCCAATTCTGACTTGCTGAAGCAAAATTTAAGAATTATTAACAGAATATGTAGGGCCACAAAATCAGTGGGAGTCTGGGAACCAGGCTTAACCCTAGGAGAATTGCTTAGATGCAAAAAAGCCAGAAGCACAACGGCTATTGTTTTTCAGAAACAGTAAGGGTGGTTCCCTGAGGCTCTGGAGCACAGTCTCTGATGCATCCTCGAAAGAATTCTTATTGTTCCTCATCTTTGTGACATTCAATCAAGAGAGGAAAGCCTAGCTTTGGCCATCTGATTAGCACTTATGAAGTAACATGCACACGCATTTCTTCTTAGACAGAGCAAGGGACATGTTGCCCTTCTGGTGTTGGTCGTGGGACGCAGACTGTTACCTTTCAACAGGATGACCCACGGTAGGGAGCTGTTGCCAAGTAGGAAAGAAGGATGGAAACTCGTCAATTAAAAAAAGATACCAAACTTACAAATGACCTCTTCTGCATTAAAAAATTAAATATATAATACACACACACATACATAAATGTATATGTGTAATATACAGGGGTGGGCAAAATTAGGTTTACAGTTGTGAGTATGTGAAAGTTTATTCTTGTGTTATTATTTCTTAATTATTGCATTATTTTTATATGAACAAGTATAAACCCATTTTTGCCCACCCATGTATTCAATATATTTATTTATGTATAAATTAAATATACATATACACATATGTATGTCATATAAATATGCACATATATTTTACATACACATTTTAGAAGAAATAAAAGTCCTCAAGAAAGAAGCGCTCAAAGTACTTTTTTCTATAATTTTACCCCCCTGAGCCATAATATTTTAACCCAGAGAAACAGTATCCTGGCTGCTTATTTCTTTGACCTCTGTGCAATGGATCTGTGTGTTAACTATGTGAATAAAAGACATATAACTATTTTTCAGTGATGTTGTCCTCTAATATTCAAACAAAATGTACACTCGTGCCATTATTTCTCTTCTGGAACAGAAAGAGTGGGGAGAAATTAGGGTTGCTTATTTTCAGATGGAATGGATGAGGGACAGCGCCACAGGTGCTGGGTGCTGTGTCCGCACAGGTGGCCCTGCGGCGCTGAGAGAGCTCGGTGGCCTGCCTGGCCCTCCCGTCGTCGGGCCTGCCCTCGGGGACCCTGGCACAGCTGACCTTCCCCGGCTGTGCCCACCTCCCTGCACTCAGCGCTCTGCCAGGAAGAGGCCCCAGGGCTCCCAGCAGCTCCAGCCACGGGGGGCCTGGCTAATTAGATTTTACTCTTGGTGGGTTTTCAAGTGATAGAGTTTGAAGTTCTGATAAAAAGTGGCAGTTTCTCATACCAATACGGCATCTCAGAAGGGGGACCAGAATCCCTCATCTAAAAAGTTTTAAAATGTGAATTTGTCGTTAGAAAAAAGGCAGTGTAGGGCAGTTTAGATATTAACCAGGAGATAGACAGTTAGATACATAGGTAAACAGATAATTACAGAGTTTGAAGAGAATCACACTCCAGACTTGTAAACTCTTTGAGAAAATTTAATACTTTCATTTTCTTTTCTTCATATTTAGTGAACAGACATATTTTGGGGACTAATACATAGCTATATTTACATTTTTGGAGTCATATCTAAAGCGCTATTATTTATAAAGTGAAGAATAATCTAAATAGGTTATGTTTGGATTACAACACTAAAAAGTTAAGTAATTCTCCATTGAGTTTTTTTCTGTGTACGCAAGTAGGGTCATACTTAAATTCAAACTCTCCATGACACTGACTGACAGTTTTTAATAAAAACCTAAGTAACTTCAGAATTTGAGATATTTTCCTCTTCGCCTTTCTTGATATTTATATTTTCTATTAAAATTGTAAAAGTACATTTCAGCCCACTTACCATGAGGAAAGGGTTATACTTTTAAAATGTTTTGGCATGCATAAGTTGCAATACAACATTTTCTAGGGTTTAGAAATAGTTTATCAAAGAAACCTCATTTAGGGAGCAAAATTGGCCCAAGTCCTTCACAGATGCAGTCAGCGTGACTTCAAAACAAAAGTAGAAAGTGCATCCATCCAATGCGATCTCGGCGATCTTAGCTGTAACCGAAGCCTGTCTTTCCTTTCCCTTTGGAAACCCCGGGTCTTCACGCAGAAGCAGAAGTGGGTAAAGAGAGGGGACACCTGCTTTTCATTTGAGAGTTGACAGGTCATCAAACATTACTGGTTCTTGCTTAGTTCTTAACATTCTTTTCCTTGTTCTGATTTTATTTTCATTCTATGCTCTTCACTGTAAATTAATTTTTCAGCCCAAACGTCCAAACTAATTTTTACTTTAGGAACCAGCTTGGCTCTTACCTGCCTGCCCTCATCTCTTCCTCTCTTTAGTTATTTGATAGTCATTTCTTTATTCCTGGGCTTTGGTGAATCACTCATTGCCCCCCACCTTCCTGCTGAGCCACCCTGCCAAACACAAAGTCATTTTATAGCAGCTGCCCTTACCTTCCAAGGAGGAAAATAAAATTGAAAACAAACCTCAATTTTTGTAAGTGGAGGTGTGAGAGAAAAAGTACTCCACTGTTTTCACATTCACAAGTTCTCTTGTTTTATTTTCCTGTTTAGAAGTAGATGGTGAGTGTATCTGACAGAGAAGCATATTTTATATCCCTAAAGTGAGGGAGAGTAGGAGGAAATAGTTTTAACCAGGGGTAGAATGACCAAGGTTTGCCCCTTGTGTTAGGACACACGCCGAGAACTCACATTGCTAAGGAGAAAGCCCTTTCCCAGAGGTTTTTGCAAATTAAATAGGTTTCATTCTTACTAATGTCTCCCCCTCCCCCTATTAAGTTCATAAAACTCCATGAAAATGATTAGGTGAGGGATGGGGAGAGTCTACAGTCTCTAGATATATTACAGAAGAACTATTTTTTCCTGTTTAATTTTTTTTAATTTCTAAAAATTGTTTTCTTTTTTTCTCCCTGTGCCCTTACGCAATTGGGTCCAAGATAGGTTAAGTTACTTCAAGTACTTTTTTAGAAAATTGACACATAAACAAATACACGGAAATAATGTTAGCCACAGTAGCAGATGTTTGTTCAGATCCTAATAAAGAAAAAAAATCTGTTCCAAGGATTCTCTATGACTCCAATTTGAACTTGTCCCCAGCATTGAGGAAATGACTTCCTTCTTTATAACTAATATTTTTAGCTCATTGATATGGGACAGACAGGCCACCTCACAGCCTGGGCAAATTGTATGGGAGTTTCGTATAGACGACTGGCTGCCATACCCCGGCCAGCAGGGCTTTGTGGCCTCTGCCATTTCAGCAGTATTCTTCGGGGCTGAGGTGACAGACACTAGAGACCCTCTGCAGACTCTAATACGCGCGTAGCTGCTCATTACCAAAATTTTTTGGAAAATAAAGGCTTCTAAGTGGGGTTTTTCCAGCTTTCCTTAAGATTAGCCCCCTTGTACCCACTGAGGTGGAGATGGAGGCATCTCACTTCTAGGACACTCTCCTTTCAGGCTGAGGCAGCCATCCAGGTAAAGGCAAGGCCAGAAAAAGTCTGGTTCAAATTCATAAAAGAGAGGAATTCCCAAAGGGCTGGAGAGGCAAGAGGCACATAGTATTAGTATCAGTGATGTAATTATTTGTACATAATCCATTTATACTGCTAAGTAGCTTCCAATTTATCATGACCACATCATTATAAAATACCTATTTTACATAGCAATGCAATTACAGGTGTATATTTCACCTAGATAAAATTTCACAAAACAATCATCTTCTTATATTCTTTTTTGTATTTCATTTTATTAGAAATAAATGATGCTCAAACCAAGTCTTATTCCATGAGCCAATTACTCTTATTCCAATGAGTAATTATATGTAGGTTAAAAACACTGTACCGAAAGCCTTGATACTTTATTAGGTGCTGGTCATACAGATGAATTATAAATGAATCCAACCCTTAAGGAATCCATAGTCAAGCAGAGGAAAACAACAAATACTACACAATTGCGAGACAGAACACTGTTTGCTATGGTGGAGAGAACAATGAAGCTCTGCTGGAACAAACTGGTTACTTAAGTTTTTATTTCGGAGGCATAGGAAGACAACAGGCGGGGAAAGGCCTTCTGAAGGAAGGAGGGTCTGAGCTGAGTGTTAAATGGTGCGTAATTGTCAGGTGAATGGTGAGGTGGAGGGAGTCGGGGAGTTTTATAATAAAACATCACATGCAAAGGCACAGCTGACTTTGCATAGTTTTCAAAGTGCAAGAGACTTGATGTGTGAAAGAAGGTATGAGAGGAGTCCACTTGGAGGAGACCGAGGCTGGAGCACTGGGGGATCCACATCCAGAAGGAGTCCAGGCTGCTGCACTATGAAGCGTGGGCTGTATCCTGGAGCCAGCCACACCCGTGGCTCCACGAAATTATGATGTGAAGGGATGAGCACAAGGAAAGTTGTGTTGAGAAGTTTCACTCTGGGTGCAGTGAAGGCAGTGGGGTGGAGGGGCCACCAGGAAACAGGGAGGAGCAAGTTAAAGACCTTACATTTAAAATTGTCGTTATGGTTGACAGAATAATGGTGCCCTAAAGAGGCCCATTCGCGTGGAGAGCAATTTGCTTTATGGGGTCTACTGATTCAAAAGTTAATTTTATTCACAAATATCCTCACAGAAACACCCAGAGTAATGTTTGACCAAATATCTGTGCACCCCATGGCTCAGTCAAGTTGACATGTAAATATAACCATTATACCAGCTAATACTATTCTAATAATATTTTATGCTTGAAACCTTTTATTGATGACCTTAGCATTTTTCTATGTAATTAAAATATATATTAACACCTATGTTCATTTTTAAGTTTAAAAGAAAATTAATTTATTTTAAAATTACAGTTGACATACAATATTACATTAGTATCAGGTGTACAACATAGTGATTTATACTAAATTTTAAATTAATTTTTTTCTGACCATTATGTGCTGAGTGTTAAATAATTTCTTCTGGATTGATATGTTATTATAATGATTATTTTTACAAATTGATACAAATAACAAATACATTAAATATTTAATAGATTGTTAAACATAAAACTGAAAATTTCACTAGGAATTTATATTTTAATAACAGATAGCTCTTTCCTCTTCAAATAGTTTCCATCTATTTGGGTGAGTAGTACTCAATGCAAGACTGAGAATGGATCCAGCATCAATTCAATCCCTACTTTTCATTTTTATAAATGTGAATGATAAGAAATCTTATTTTGAGGTAGCAATGTCACTTGACTCTCTATTATATGCCAAACATCACATACTGATCTGTCATTGAAGAAAATCATCTTTTGGTTGACAGCTTGACTAGGTGCTATCACTCTTGAATCAGAGAATCAGAAGCCACTCCAGTGTAATGACCCAGGCTTACTTAGATTGTGACAGGTAACACTGTGTAAAGTAATCATGCATATGTGTCCATCTTTCCTACTGGATTGGGAGTCCCTAGAGGACAGGGACAATGTGATTCCACATTGATTCCACAGATTACATATCTGTCACATAATAGGTACAATGTAATAAAAATTAAATAAATTACATATTGTGGTTTGTTTTATGGTCGTTTTTATTATCTCCAAAGGTATATACAAAGAAGGTCTGGCACACAAGTCATAAGTATATTGGGTGGCTACCTATATGTAAAGAAAAGAAAGTTCAAGTTTAATACATATATGTGGGTTTTTTTTAAACAAAGAATTAGTTACACAATATGTGGGCTAAGCAAGCCTGAAATCCACCGGGCAGACGGTCAGGATGGAAAGATCACAAGCAGCCTGGAGTTGCATGGGACCAATTGGACCCTTGGCTGCTTATTTGTTGGAGACTCTTTGTTCAGGGAAAGACCAAGCCCTTCTCTTAAAACTGATTAAGCCCTGCCTTCTAGGATAAGTTAACTTAAAGTTAGCTGACTTGCAGCTTTAAATACTTCTGTTAAATCCCTTCATAGCAGCACTTGGATTAGTGTTTGAATAACTGGAGACAGTGTGCTTATCCCACAAAATGGTGCTGTCTCCCTTCCGTCTGCAACCCTCATGAGAGAGTATCCTTTGTAGCCCACTCTATCTGGACACATACTGGAAAGGGAACTCTGGGCAATATAGTTCAGTATAGGCACGTTGACACATCAAAAGGTGCTTTGATAAAGCATAGATAAGTGGACAAAATTTGAAATCAGTCATTAAATGATCTCTGTCCTTGCTCATTTCAAGAAAGAGCTGCTTTTCTCTTCCCTTCCATCTTAGCCTAGGTGCCCAGAAAGAAAGACTGAAATAAAGGTTTATTATCCCAGTCTAAGGAGCAGGAGTGAGGGGAAAGGTGAGAGAAGCTGGGAAGGGAAACACCATCAAAGCTTCGTTATCAAGCTTATGACTAACTGGATCAAGTGGGGTGGATTGCTTAATCTTTTCGGAACGCCTTCTGAGAGGACATATCCAAGACTGCTCCTCTGGGCAGACTTGCCAGGTGGGGAAGGAAAAGACTTTATCTGACAGCCCCACCTTGTATTGATTAACCACAGGGGCCTCTTCCTCTCCACTTCCACGTGGCTCATGTGCGGCAGGCCTGCATGGTTCTGCTGTTTCTTGCATTTCAGCATCAACAGAAAAGCTTCCAGGTAGGAGTCAGACATTTGAGCAGTGAAACATGAAGGTGAGCAGAACCCATGGGGGCAGGTCACCACAGCAGGAGCTGGGGTGACATTTGTCGCAAGGCCCCAGAGACAGAGATCATCTGCAGTGTCAGGGAGCCCTTCTTAGCCTTATTTGCTGTCTGTGTGCTCCCAGAGAGTTATCTTGCTGCTGTAACTCTCCAAGCATAAGGATTTAATAACCTGACTTGTATTCATAGTGGAACTAATATGCAAGTCTTGGAAGTGACTGTGAGCAAAGCAACCCAGCTGTGGGGAGGAGCTCACAAGAATGTGCAGCTGGTCCCCTGAGATGGGTTCCTGTCTGAGATTCATTATCTTCATTCCACTTCCCTGGTTCTGTTGGGAAGGAGGGCCCCAGGTAAACACAAGGAGAACTGTCACAGAGCGCAGAACAGTGTCCATGCAGAGCTTGTACATCAATTAATTGTAGAGCTAAGTAAAGTAACAGCTAAATAATCCTTATTTTATCTTCACTCCTCACATTATCTTCCTTCAACACTTCCTTCCCCACATTGAAGAGAGTATACGCTTGGAAAGCATGATGGTTCCAAATGGCCATTATTTCATCCCTAACTCTTGAAGAAAATAATTAGAATAGCCTGACTTTAGGCTGGGGAAAAAGCAGAGAAGATGTAGAAGTCAAGTTCATTTTACGCTGAGACCAGGTTTTCCTTTTAATCCTATTGTCTCTGGGTAAATGTAATGTAAAAGGAAATTGGGGCTAAGAAGAAAAATTAAGAAAATTCTCTCACCAGAAACTGAATAAATTATCTCTATATTAGTTTGCTAGGCCTGTCATTACAAAGTACCATGGTTAGTGGTTTAAACAACAGACAATTATGTTTTTTTAGTTCTGAGGATTCGATTTGAGATTAAGGTGTTGACAGGATTGGTTTCTTCTGAGGCCTTTCTCATGGGCTTGCAGATGGCTGTCTCCTCCCTGTGTCTTCACATGATCTTTCCTCTATGCATGTCTGTGTCCCAATCACCTCTACTAAAGAGACCAGTCATATTGAATTAAAGCCCATCCAAATGATGCCATTTTAATGTAATCATAACTGTTAGGTTTTATCCCCAAATACAGTGGCATTCTGAAATACTGGGTTCAACATATGAATTTGGAGATGATACAATTCAGCCCATAACAATTCCTAATTAATAAAATGACTAAATTTTACTTTAAATTATAGCTTTGGTTTTATTTTCTGATTGAAATCTTTTTCCCCCTCATCCTCACTCAAGTTACTGAGTTATTTTATGGTAAGTCTAATTCTTAATTGTTTCAGACTGTCAAGGAAGTAACATTATAAGCTTTCATGTGCCCTTGCTCCATGCCCACATAGCTAATTGCTAAATTCAGCCAAAATTGCTCTTGTTAAATGGGGCAACTTTCTAAATCTATGTACATATATCCACTGATCAAAAACAGGTACTTAGTGAAAAGATTTACAATGGAATTCAGTGTATTTGTTTTGTTATTTTTATGTACTTATCTCCTGTACTAGTTCATGAGTTTCTGGAGGGCAGGACATGTCTAGTTCAACTTGGATTTAGAACCGAATGAAGTGCTGGGAATATGCATAGTGGCCTCTCAGTAAAAACTGAATGAAGAATGAAGGTCAGTTAAAATTGCATCTTAGTTTTTTGCTACATTTCAACAGATGATATGTTGACTTTTATTTAGTTGTTGTAAACCTCCTCTAGTCTTCTGGTGTGCATAAAGCAATTAAATAGTAATTCAATTTTACTTATGTCTTGAGAAGGGAACGTTCGTAACATCCATATGGGAGAAAAGAGTGGGATAAAAGCAAGAAGTCTGAGCCTTTTGAGTTTTCTGTTCTTTCATGTTCAAAGCAACTGATACTTTATTCCTCACTTTCAGAGCTTGTAAGTGAAGGTCGGTGTTTCAGGGAGGAAGCATCTTGTTCTGTTTAGAACTTCTTTTCCTGTGCAGGAAGCTGCTTTTCTCCTCCCAGGGAACTGGGTTGTGTACCAACAGACCTGTGTCTTGTCTTTGACTATTTGCTAACTCTTCTCACCAAATATCTGCAGTGTTACTTTAGGATAAGCTGGGACATCACATCAGATGGCTCAGTGGTTGAAAATTTTTGTCTGTTTCGAGTTTAATGCAGATGGTAATTTCCTATAAACCAGAGGGGTGGGGGTGGGGACAGGGAGACAGAGAGAAACACAATATCAAAAGGAAACCAACCATGAGATTTTGCGGCTAGATTTAAAATAACCTCAATAATAAATTAAAATTTTAAAATTAAAAAAAACACCCTTTGCAAGTTGATCTTTCAAGCTCAATGGTAAAACAACTGGCCATGGGGTTTTTAATCCCAACCCGCACTATATAGGGTCACATACTTTCTTTCAAGTCTGGCATAGTTGTGGATTAATAATGCTATGATTTGATATTGCACAGCTCATTATGACAGATTCATGAAACCATGGATAAAAATCACACCTGTAGTTTATAAATGCAACTACACTAAGAAAACACACTGCACAGTGGTTTTATAAATCTTAAATACTTGCTTAAAACAAAGTGAGGATAAAAAAGAATTTCAAAAGAGAGAATAAAAGCCTTTGGAGTCAATAAAATGATTATGATGTAAGAGAATAAATAATAGAAAAAGTAGAAATAAAAGGGAATATAGGTGCCTGTGAGATAGATTCCCAAGAGTGCTGAAAGGATAGATTTTGAGTGCCATACAATGGGATATACTGGTAATTAGTATAAAATGCCATTACAAAAATGGAACGGCCTGGTAGATAAAAGTGTTTCTTCCCTGAAACTGTTTTATTGAAATTAGAACCCAGGGCAAGTTTTATCAAAGACACTATGCTGTCCTGAACTGGCACCATGTGTACTATTCTTAAGATTCATTGATCTCTGCCTCTTAGCTTGCTAACCACGAAAAGGGAAGGGGCAGAAAAGCTTAAAAAGGAAGGCCAAGAGTATAATTACTCACCCTTATTTTTTTTAGGCCAGACTCACCTAACACTGTGAACCGCCTAAAGATGACCAATTAACTGAATGAATGGAGAAACAGCAGGGTGCAAAACCACATCTGTTAAAAAGAAAGAAAGAAAAAAAAAAGGAAATGTTTCCTGTGTCTCAGTGATAGGTGACTAGATTGCTTCAAAATAGAATTAAATTTTATGATAGAAGAGAAAATTTGAAGCTTGACCCCTCAAAACACTTTCAACCAATTATTCTTGACTCTGCCTGAACCTGCACAGGCTAAAGTACTCCAAGCAACTGCTTCAGGCTGCCTGAGATCCTTGGTGCCTCTGAACTGGTAAGACTGGCGCAGCAGAGTGGACCATTATCCTGACTTCTACTATGTTAATGGGGTTATAAACAAGAAAAAATACTCCCAAGGCCAGTATTTTCTCAACAAGTTATAAAAAAAACAGGCAAAGCTCAGCCTAGACAAATAACTACTGTACTTTCCATTTTCAACTTCTGCCTCTTCCAATGCAGTTGACTATCAGGTTGTCTGTAATAAAGCGCTGTTGCTAGGCAACAGGGGTAGTTGGAGCTATTCCTGGGCCTGAGGAGCTGCTGCTGTGCAAAAACATTTACAATAACGTGCATTTGTCTATAAATATCGAGGACCTATCACTGTCTTCCTGCTAAGAATCACACATGATAGCAAAACCTAATATTTAACAAATGTTCGATTTTATGAAAATTATGCTGAAAAGGAATCAAGGGCTTCACATACTACAAAGGGGTCATTCCATAAAAAATGGTTCATAATCCCTGGACTATGGATAATAAAGAGTTATTATAAAATTAGAATTTAATTTGTTAGACAGACATGAGCAGAGCAAGAACGATGGGCCAGGTACAAAAACCCACCAGGGCAGAAAGCCCCTGATGCCTAGCAAGGGGCAAAACTGGGGAAACAAGAGCCTTGTCCCCAGGGTAACCTATCTTCCCTATCATATCACTGGTTATGCATCACTGGTCATGAGTTTTAGACCCCCTGAGCGTTTCCTCCCTAAAGATAACATCTAGGCCTCAGTTGTATTTCAGCTCCAGGCCCAGAAAACCAGCAAAACCAGACAAGTGACACTGGGGTTGCCTCAGGACCAGCTACACTGATGAATGACCCCCTGCCCTGGCACTGACCAGTCAGTGGAGACAAGGACCCTGAAAGAGCCACCTGGAAAGCTGAATATTCTATTAAGACCCTCCCCTGAGACCTCCCCTAAGATTCCCACCTGCAAGAAAGAGATAAATAGGCTCAGGACAAAGGACTCAGTGCTCGCTCCCCACAAGCACACCAGCCCCACCTCCTTCCCCCTTTTTCCCTCCAGGAGAGTTGCAAGTAGGGGAGCAGTGGGTAGCAGCAGCTCGTCCTTCCTTGATTTTAAGCACAAAACTCTGACTTGAGTAGAATTATTATCTCAAATTATAAACAAAGGATCTGAGGGTCAGTGTGGTTTCTTGCCCTTTCTAGCTCCCACAGCTGAGTGTCTGGCAGAATCAAGATGGAACCTCAGGTCGTTCCTCTTTTACGTGCTGATACCAGTTTATTGCTCATGTTGGCAGAAAAAACGTGTCTACTCTAACATAACACACAAGAAACATCTACAAGCCACAGCGAAATATATCTGAATCCAGAGTTTCTGGGTAAGAAAGGTAGCCATGCATAATGTTTTTATGCCTGATTTACAAAAAAATACACTGTGGCTGTCAGGCAAACTGGATTGTGGCAATGAGAGCCTGAATAATCCTCTGTTGGCAATATTGTTCTAATGTAACCAAGTATTCACTCGCCTTTTTTCATGGTTCAGCTTATATCATTATAAATTCTCTGGATTTGAAAGTTATGCCAGACCCACTTGCTGTTTATAATAAAAGCTTTCCCTCGCAGACCAAAGTTGGCAAACACATGCTGTGAGGCAAATGCAAAAGGTACTATGGCGTTTGTGAGGCTCAGAATAGTAGGAACGTATGACCGCTGATGACAAACAGACTGAGAAAAAATAAAGTCTGTACAACACGCCTCTGATTTTCTAAAACTTGACTTGTTGCCTCTATTACAAAGAATCTTCTCACCAAAATGAAAATAACGAGAGAATTTAAGTACACCTAAATATTTAAAATATTCATGGATAAAACACAATGATAAACAAAATCTATTTTGTGCTCTTCATTGAGTACTTAGATAAATATAATTTTCTCAGTATTTTGGGGAAAAGGAAAAACTTATGGTGTCTGAAAAGCGCTAGAGGGCTTAAAGGAATAGATCTCATCACATCCTCTTTATTACTTTTTTATATTAGACTGTAAATTAAGGGACCCAGCAATATAGGTAATTGACCATTAAGGACAGCATGTGGGACCTACTGAGAGAGTCTAGCAGTAGTTTTTATCTTTTTCAAATAAGCCTCATTAAACATTACGGGTATTTTGTGAAGCTTAGATCTTCAGGCTTCTGCAAATCTTGAATAGTCTCTCACCTTCTCCATCACTACTCTCATTGCCTCAGTAACTCCTTCCCAGGAGTAAGTAACCCTGTGCTCTACTAAAATAATGAATAATGCAGCCTCCTAACAGATCTTCCTATACTTGCAATCCATTTTATACATTACTCTCATAATAATTCTCATGTAGAATAATTCCATTAAAGATTTTTCCTTCCCTAATAGAGATTTGCAAGCCTGTAAACAAACAAATGATGGAATTTGTATTGTCTAGGTATGTTCACCATGCTACTCTGTCTGGTTTTTGTGCTGTGCCTCAGTTATGTATGGATGGATTTTAATTGTTCCGATGCTCCCAGGCAACAGGAGGGCAGGATGCATTTCTGATTGGCCTTTCTAACCACTGTATTTGTTCCGCATTGAGTGTCCTAAGCAAGATTAACCCATATACATCAGGGCATTGCCCAAGGTGCAGTGATGGAAATGAGAAACTTACAGACATTCCCCTCTTTGTACAGTTCTAATATGTACAAATTTCAGCTGCCACAATTCAATAAGTAACACCTATTAGTCTACCAACGAACGCTATTTAACTTTCAGTGATCATTGTATTAACTGTGAACACTGTATGAGTAACAATCACTACTAAGTAATGTATGCCTATCATGACCAGGGACAAATCACATCACTTCTTTCAAAGCGATGGTCACTGCACATCTGTTATTTGATTCGCCCACAGACAGCAAGAAGTGAAGTTGCATTACATGAATAATCAAAAGAAGAAATTGGCCAACAAAGATCAAAGTGCAGCAAGCTAATGAAGAGTGATAATGCTGGAAGTGCAATATGTTTCGGGCATAAGTGGATTTATAGAAGAGATGGCTGACTGTGGGAATTTGACATGGTTTCCATTCAAGAGAGCTTAGCCAGAAGAATTCAGTAAATGAGAACTTATTGACATAGATGAAGAAAGGTGGTGTGACAAAAGGAATGAAGACATCCCAGAGGAAGTGACCCTGCAAAACACATTAAAGGAACTCTTGGAGATTTTTCACAATGTTGAAAGCACAAAGGATAAAATGTTAGAAGCATATCTAACCTTGTAAAGAAGTATGACAATTCACCAAGGCTTCGAGAAGATGGTAGCTCTGTATCCTGTTATATGACAAGAAAGAGGCAAGCACTGTTCAAATAGTCACTCTTGATAAGCTTTTTTCCAAAGAAATAGAACACTCTAATTCTAAATATTTCTAATGTTTCAAATTATAGTTAATAAGTAAGCAATAATTTTATATTTTTTTGTTTAAGTATATTTAAAACTGACATTAAGAGAATTTTTTAATGTTTGGATACAATTTTTATAGGTCCTGTCACAGTTAGAATTTTCCCTTTTGATTGTTATTAAGATCACTTTGCACAAATTTAGTTTATATGGTCATTTTTACAGTCCCATACTACTGTGTAAAGTGATTACCTACATAGACACATAGACACAAACATACATACACATATTTGTGAATAAATGTATGTGTATGGTAGTGGCATGTTTGTATATTTGGTGGTATCACTCTTAGGAAAAAAGTTATAAATCTTTTCAACTGAAATTTAAATATAAAGTTTTAGAAGTCATTCTTTAAATGACTAAGTGTGCATAAGTTTTATACCCAAATTATAGATTACTAACAAAAGAAATACCATAAAAAGCAATATTTGTAGCAAAAAGATTATACTATACAAAGTTAATCAGAGGTATCCAGAGCCTATCTTTTTATTCAAAAGTTTTTCAGTTAGACTTTTAAAGTGGTTATACAGCCAAATACTGAGATCATACCTTTCTGGCAAGTTCCCACCACCTCTCTGCTTTCTCACAAGCACGCATACCGTGGTGGTACAGCAGTGAACACCTTCTGGTCCATCCTGCCCAAAAGAACATTAAGTGGTTTCCATGGACATGTAATTGGGCTACTAATAGTGAGATATAGTCACATATCTGCCCCTTAAGAATGGGGATACAGTCTAAGAAATGTGTCCTTAGGAGATTTCATCCGCGTGCAAACATCACGGAGTGCACTTACACCAACGTAGATGGCGTAGCCTGCTGCACACCCAGGCGATATGGTACAGCCTGTTGCTCCTGGGCTGTGAGCCTGTGCAGCATGCACTGTGCTGGATTCTGCAGGCAGCTATAACACAATAGTAAGTATTTGTGTGTCTAAACATGGAACAAGTACAGTAAAAATATAACATAAAAGATAAAAAATGGTATACCTGGATATGGCATTTACCATCATGAATGGAGCTTGCAGGACTGGAAGTTGCTCTGCGTGAGTCAGTGAGTGAGAGGTGAGTGAATGGGAAAACCTAGGACATTGCCATACACTACTGTAGAATTTATAAACACTGTACACTTAGGCTGCACTCAGTTTATAAAACAACACGAGGTAGAATCAAACACAAGGGAAAATGATGCAATCAAGAGACATGGTAAACACAATATTTGAGGCTGCTGCCAGCATAAGATGGCATACTATTTTACAGCAAAATTGTTTACATATATAAGCAGAAAACATATATTCTAACAGGTTAACGATAAATAGTATAGTAAATACATAAACCAGTAACGATCATTTATTATCATTCTCAAGTATTTTTTACTGTATCTAATTGTATGTGCTATACTCTTATACGACTGGCAGCGTGGTAGGTTTGTTTATATCAGCATCACCACAAGCAGGTAAGTGATGGATTGCGCTATGGCTACGATGACACAAGGTGAGAGGAATTTCTCAGCTCCATTACAATCTTATGGGACCACCATCGTCTATATGGTCCAACACTGACTGAAACATTATGTGACAAATGACTGTACCCTAAGTGCAATCACTGGACTAGAAATAGGCCCTTAAACACATTTCACCTGCTGTAATTATCTGACTCATTTGTCCTGTTTCTTATTAACATGAATAAACCTTATTCAATAATGGAGCACATATTGCAGTCCACTGTGCAAATAAAACAGTGTTTTTTATACTGAGGCGTTGCAGAGCAACATGTTTTATTTTGAAGCTATGGGAGTTATTCATCTGTATATGTGTATACCACTTTTAAAAAAATGTACAAATGGTCTCATTTTCTTAATCCATCTGTTTGGAGTATAGTCTAATTATAAAAACCACTCTAAGGTATGGGGAATCATGCCCATATATATGGTGAATGCTCTTTAATCAATAAATTGGAGAATGGAATGTTCAAATTATTCAAATATTCTTAGTAACACAGTTATTTCACATGTGGCTTCAATGATTAGCAAGTTTCACAGAAATAGTAACCAATAGCATTGCTTTTGGTATAATTCTTAATGAATTAGGAGATATTTTAAGTTATTCTTCCTGAAGAGTGGCAGTTGTAGGCCTCAGAAATACAGTGCTGGTTAATGGGGATTTCTGGCTGAAGGGAAGAGATCGCCAGGTTTCAGAATGTGATATTTATCCAAAAGGTTCTTTAATTTGCAGCAACTGCTATTTCAAAAGATTTATGTGGTGTAGGAGATTTTGCCCAACTGTCATAAGAAAAGGCAGGAATTACTAACTGGGTCAGACTTGCCTTGGCCACATGGGGTTCTAATGTGCTCTAAGGGGGTCTCCTCTCTAATATCACCCTTAAAAAGTAACATATATTCCACCACCCCAACATCTACTTTACTTCAATAGCTCACTCTTTATCATCTCTAAAGTTATTACCCGAATATAGTTGAATTTCAGTCTGTATCAACACCTGACAGCAAAGATCATTAAATAAGCCTTCACTCTGTAAAATGCATTTTCATAATTTCTACTTATATCTTTTAAGGTTTCAAGGGACAGGACCTGGTTCTCATATTCCAGACTTAAAGGAACTGTCTCCTTTTCCAAACCCTTCATGGCCTTATAAGCAGCAACCAAATCCTATTTGACAGCTTAAAAACAGGCAGTTTACTAAATGGTTTAGATATTGAAACTTATCCCTATTTACACTTTGAATGCACAACTCTACAAGGTCCAGGAAATGTGAATTTATTGTGAGACGGTGAAGAGGTTACAACAAAAGAACTGGCATCAGTAATCCTGGTCCACTGATTAATAGTTGTGTGATATATATAAAGACACATAAATTCTGTGCTTCTCAGTGTCTCCATCTGTAACCTAGGTATTATAATAATTTATACTGCACAGTATTGTTGAGTGGATTAAATTAGATGATACATATATTTATCCTTAGTGATGTATGATAAACACCGAAACATTGCCAACTCTTATTAGAACAACCCCATTATTTATCACCCAACCTGGAAATTTTGTCTGAGACAAATGCCAAACCAGACAGTGTGTCAGGCTTGAAATGGAGTTTTTTCCAGTAAAATCAGGATGGATGATGCCCCTAGTTATTATTATATTGTTGTTCTCATTATTGTTGCTCATAACAACTTCAGTTACTCTTTCTACCCACCTATTCTTTCATCACTGTGTAAGCGTATTTCAACTTATCAAAGATGGCAAATGTGAAAACCATAAGATGACATTAGCAAGTGAGATGGGATCAGATAAGATGTCCAAAGTGTCTGTGGGCACCTGGGCATGCAACTGATTGCTGAAGCAGGTCAGCCCAGCAGCAGTCGCACAGTACATCATGGCCAGCCTCAGACCTAGGCAGCCTGTTTTCTAGACCTGAGTCCTTGTTAGCACCTTTCTATCCTTTTCAAAGCCTTCATTACCATTACTTTTATTTACGCAAATGTAGGGCTATGCAAGTTCAGTTGCAACTTATGTTATTATGTGAATTCCAGCTGATAGTTCATGTGCTTTTCAGCTAAACTTTAATGGTTCTTGTGGAAGTAAGTCTTCAGAGTAAAATAATTCTTATCCATGAACCTCGTTTTGCTCTTCAGATTAGATACTTTCTTATTTTTTATAGCTACAGACTCTAGAAACATGATGGCATTTTCCTTCCTGGAGCTAGAAAGATGTAATAAGAAAACAAGCATGTCTCAGCAGTGATGGTGCTGCAGCTGGATTATGTCAAAATTCCTCCATATATTACTTCAGATTTACCAACAATTATGGACATTTTTAAAACTAGCTTTCAGAGTTTGAACATAATTTATTCTGTAATTAGAGTATACTCCAAACAGATGGATTAAGAAAATGAGACCATTCGCTCATGAATGACCGTTGGGGCCAATTGGGCGAAAGTGTGTGGGGTATTAGGGCTGCTGGAAATGTCCTCTTTATATACCAAGTTTTGGAGTTGAAGAAGCATAGATATATTTTTTTGACTAGTGTTGAGAATATTACTGTAGTAGGCTTAGTGCCAAACTAGGACAAAGAAAACTGAGCATCAGCTAGTATTTTTACTTAACCTCTCAAAAGTTCAGTGTTCACTCCTTAATATTAGAGAGGTGGAGGGACTAATCATCAAGGTCCAGGCTGTATCTGTGATTCTGTGCTTCTAGAGCTCTTTTTGTTAACTTAGGAGAAACTAGGAATACTTCTGGAATAATAAATCTTGCAATCACATGATGCATTAGAGAAAATTGAAAGAAGAGAGAGAAACTTCTAAGAGTCAAAACCAACACCCTCTGTAATCATGCAGCATCCCTTGATATTGTACCTATGATTAGAAATGTTTGCAATAGGAACCCAGGCATTTTTACTTACGATCAAGGTCAGTGGTAGCCGCAGTGTAATACTTGTCTTGGGTTACTCTTAGAACTAAGCACTCGATTACATAGGTTATTCTGTGTGCCTGAGAGTCCTTCCCATCTCGGAACCTTGGCATTCCTTATGGCCACTTGATACTTTTGCCTCAGTTTCTCAAGTCAAGTCATTACACTGTTAATTTACAGCAGGATGCACTTGGCATAGAGACTGTCATTCATGGTAATATGGCCAATTTACCTTTAATGGAAGAGTTGATGGAGTTGGTTTCAACCAGGATGCAATAAGACTGGCCCGATTGGGTGTTATGTTAGAAGACTACTCTTTCATTTGCAGACTTTAATCTATCATTTCTTTAAACTTCTGAGCTTGGAGACTATGCCTTCATTTTATGTCTTGCTTTATTTTGCTTTTTTAAATGTGAATGCCATCATCCTGACCCTTCTTTCAGAATCATTACTTGTGTGGCATTATCCTGGACATATTTTGGAGTTGTATTTAAATGGCAGTCTAATAGAATTTCTTATAACTCTATGCTTTTGCCAAATATCCCTCTCAGATCCTCAGATTACTGAAGAATTTAAACATGCAAGCAAGGATCTGTTCTTTAGAAAATTGGCCTTAGATATGGGAATCACAAGAGGAGAAAACAGAGTCACCACCTTTTCCCCAGACATCTATCAAAGGTGAAGAAAAACAGGACCAAGTCGTACTAACATTCAGGCCAAAAAGATTCCAGAGGAGGTTACGCAGTGTCTGCCAAGACCATAGCGCTTCATCACATGTCCCACTAGGAACACTTAAATTTGAACTGAAGGAAATTTTAATATGATTGTAGCTACAGAACAAATATTTTATACCTCCAAGAATAATATGCTTTTTTGGTGAATTGACATATCCTGGCCTGCTTTTCTGCATGAAGAAGCTCAAGTTTCAGTACATTAAATTTATGATGCCACTTGGGCATGCCAAAGGAACTTAGGAAACAGACACATGATGTCTGAAGCTGAAATCTTGTTTTTAAAACCAACCCCATTTTGTGTAAAACTCAACTATGTCCTTTGGTTTAAAAAAAAAACAACTACTCAGTATTGATCCCCTTTCCAGATTAGGGGGCTGAGGTTCGATTTATAATTGGCTGAAAATATGTAATTTTATCCACTGCAAATTGGACTTCAAGTTTTATTCCCAATTCAGTATTTCACTAAGCTTCATGTTCCATGAATTTGATTTCATATCTATGTTTTACTTTCTTGCCAACTACAGCAACCTTGAAATATTTGCCTACTATAAAATTGGGCTTTGTGTAATAATTCCCCAAAAAACCCAAATTTAAACTTGAGCAATCACTTTTTAAATTCTCTGTTTTTATTAAGAATATCCTCACCTTGGTTAAAATAATGAATTTAATTTAGGCCACAGTACCAATATGAGGCCCCAAGACTGAGAATCTTTTCCTGGTGTATCTGGAGCAAATGCTGTCAGGCTTCCTGAGATCCCTAGTCATACACTATGGAATGTCTTTTGTTTCTCATTGAGAAGCCTCAGGAGCCCTGAAGTATATAATTTTTATGTACTGGAAAGCTTTAATGGCTAGAAAGCAGTGCAAAAGTGGAAGTTACTTGACTTGGAGATAAGAATGGTGACTTGGAAAAAGACCTAAATAAAATATTATTTTTTTACTCATCTGGAGGGATTAGGCTAGGAATACCAAGACCATAGGAAAAAATATGTGTATGCATCAATGCACAACACATCAGATTAAAGAGAACTTCTGGATTGTTTGAGCTCTTGGGTATTATCTAGAGGGTCAGACTGTATTGCAGATCTCCTGGGAGCCGGGAGGGGGGGGCTTTACTCTTGCAACAAATAATTTTATTGTTGTTTGTGGTGAGAAAAGGGCCTAGCACAGCATCTGATACAATAGTAAGTGCCCTTAAAAAATCTGTGGACTGTACAAATAAATACACCCAGAATAGAAACACTGTATGATTAGAAACAATTCAAACTAATATTGTCAAGGTTTTTTAATTCAAATGTTTTTTTCATGTAATGTAGCTTTGTCCATTCATTGTAAAATTCACATCAACATTTCTTCTAATGGCTTACAATTCAGTGGCGACCACTACCTGAAATTTTTTAAGGGTTTGTAAGATTGCATTTTTTAAAATTTCATAATTTCTTAGCTAGAATTTTATTGTTTGGTATAATTTTTGTTGGTTTATTATTTTTTCCTGTTCCAGCACTAGTACTATACTGTTTAATTACTGTGATTTTGTAATATACCTTTGTGTATGGTAGGGATGCCCCTTTCTTTGTGCTAAGTAGTTAAAAAGAGCTTGTAAATATCAACCTATTTTTAGCATGCTATGTTTGTTACTGTTGACACAAATCAGTCTGATGTGTTTATTCTGGAAAACCATATTTTATAAAAGACATAGACCTCTAAGCTATATTAGTGTTCTGGCTTCTTACTATATACTGCTTTAATACTTAAGATTCTGGCAGTAAATAGAGCCTCATAAAGAAAGTAAAATTGTTGAGGGCTTTTTATTACCCCTTATGATACAGAAAGGGAAAAACAAGACCAAGCTTTGGAGGAATAAACCAAGTGCCAGGAGCCTCAGGAAATAGGATCCGATGCCTTCAATTAGTCTCAGAGGATGAAGAAGGAAGGTCGTAGTGCATGGTAAACACACCGCCTTGCAGTCGCCTTTAGAGCAGGCCTGGAGTCAATTACATGCCTGAAGACATGGAGGTTATCCTTGTGGAAAAATTGGTCTGAGCGAAGAGTCTATCTCTGCTAGGAAAAGGGGAAGAAGAAAAACCTAATTGGATTTATAAGCAATTTAGTGAAATAAAAAACCAAACCGAGGGGGGAGGGGAGAGAGAAAAAGGCTCAGAAGTACTTTTCATAAATAAATGACCTGTTGGTAGAGTTTGGTTTTCCCTTTTAGAAAATTTAACAGTTTCAATGGAATTTGATCAATTTCTAAAGCTTATTCAGTTTCTTTGGTTATGGCCATCATACTTACTAAAGGTAATTAGCTCAGTATTATTTTTTTCTATGCTTGTCAATTTATTTGGTAAAATATCAATAAATAACTATAATATAAAATAATTTTAATTTATAACATCAATATGAGATATTAATCTTCATTTTCCTTTAGAAAGAGTATAAAAGACAAATGACGTATCTCTAATAGCATATGCATCATGTTATATTAGGAGCATTAAATATATTTTTAAACTCAAAGGAGATATTTAAAGTGAATAAATTTTATTTGAAGTTTTTATTCATTACATTCTGATAGCCAATGGAACATTGGGATTTAAAATTTGTTCATGTTCTAAAATTGAAATAATGTAAGCTTTACACATAATTTTAAGACATTCAGAGATAAAACAATAGCATATATCTAACTGGCTGGTGATCTGAGCTAAAGGATTTAAAGACTGTACAAGTCAGTTTAAAAAGGAATTCAGAGATATAAATCACCATGGCCAATGTCCTGCTTCCAACTAATGAATGAAAAACCTATAGAAAATCTATAAACTCCTATTATAGAGAATGTCATGAAACAGCGATTGTTTCATAATTTATTATTAAACAATAAAATACTGTCTTTCCATTCATATAAAATTTGAATATTTTAAACAAAGCAGAATGCCACCCATCTCTTGAACAGATATTGCAGCTGTTTGCCTGGAATAAGGATTCTATTGTTTTATAGACTGGCTATGTCTGGAGCTATCTGCATGGCTGAAAAGAACCAGACAGTCAGTGAATGGTCCATCTATAATCCCAGCAAGTCAGTTTATTGATGATTCAGTAGTCTCTCAATTTCTTGGATTGAAAACTGGTATTTTTTTCTCTCAGTTGATAGATGTGTCTGCCCCCAGCCTCAGAATTTACCTAAAGCTCTAAAAGATAAGTGCACATACTTTATCAATCAGGAAAAGCTTGTTTGAAGTTTCAGACCATTGCTTCTCTGATGGTAGCTACTTCCTTAATTTATGTTTTAGATTTCGTCTTCTAAAAAACGATGAGATAGAATTTGTAAAAATTACATGAAACTTTCTTCTAACTCTACAATTCTATAGCACTACCAAAGGATCTCGTTCCATGAAAACTGGAATTATTCATATTGATTAAAAATTGGTCACATAAATGTTGCTCTCAAATTGAGAAGCCTCATGAATAAACTCAGCACTGAAATTGGGACTCAAGTAGAGTGTATATACTTGTCAATTTTCAGTCAAAATCAAGAGTAAAATCAAACATGACTAGATAAAAAGGTGAAGCAAATAGCTAAAGAACATATATGCATACCCCATGGACACAGACAAAAGTTTGGTAAAGGCCAATGAAAGGGTAGGCCAGGGAGGCTGGAGGTGGGCAAAGGTGGGGGAGGGGGTCTCCTGCAATAATGTCAACATTAAAAAATTTTAATAAAATAAATAAACAAAATGGGAAAAACAAACAGAAAGTTGTCTAAAAAAATGAAGTGATCTTAAGTCCAAAGGTGTCTATACTGATTTGTAGTCACTATGGTTAGTAATTTTAGAAAGTTTTATAATAGGCATTAAGCTAAATATGCAGTTTCATCCATATAACCACTACTGGGTTTTGTTTAGATATCTATATATGAATTATGGACAAATAATTCCATGGATTGTAAACACTGATCACTTTCTCCATTTATTTGAATGTCATTGCTGAGGTATTTTCAGGACTCCTAGCAGGAGTGGCCCAGATTGAAAAACCTACGAGCACAGTTATGGTCTGCACTCTGGAATCAGCTCTTCATAGCTGGACCTTAGTATACGCTTACTATCTTACTCCCAGTAATTTTTGCACATGAAATATAATACAACCAAAACATTCTTGTAGATTTGAATAAAGCTTAAGCTAACCTTTTGGTATAAATATCTCAAAAATAATCTACTTGCATTCCTGGTCTGGCTTATCATAATTTTGAGTTTTGAGTAGGATCAAACTAAAATAATCTGCGTAAATAGCATGGTAACACAAGGAAAACAATTATTCATTGACACAAATCTCACAAGAATTTTGCTTGCAAAGATTTGTGAGGACCTTGGACTATGTACTGGGGTAGGGCTGGTGTTCTTCAATCACTGCAGAAAATTAAGGGAGAATTAATTAAAACACTAGAAACACTCATTGCAAAAATGGTAGAAGTTATGAGGTGCTTCTAATCTTTAAAATAATTTCTGTCATTGGGAGATATCTTCCAAAATCAATTTATGAGTTAAAGACGGCTTTTCTCATCACGTTTCTAATTAAGCACAGTTTCATTCTTTTCCTAGAATATTTACTCATTGTGTGTTGCTTACCTTTATATACTTTTAAATGCTCTCTTGGAAAAAAAAAAGTTTTTATTGATTTCAGAGAGAGGAAGGGAGATGGAGAGACAGGTAGAAACATCGATTGGCTGCCTCCTGCACACTCCCTACTGGGGACCGAGCCCACAGCCTGGGCACATGCCCTAACTGGGAATCGAACCGTACCTTCCTGGTTCATGGGTCCACGCTCAACCACTGAGCCACACCAGCCAGGCAAAATGCTCTTTTGACATAAATTCCATAGCCATACCTTAAATCTTTTTTAGAGTCTACTCATATAAGAAAACAATATTTGATGTGAAAAGTGTTTTGCCTTATTAAAGATCAATAACCAAGATGGAGAACATTAAAATACCTTCAAATTTTTAAGACAGAGAATAGCATTTTGATATATACATTTAAAAAAATAAACAAAACAAACACATATGTCATAAAAAATTAAACGAGAAATCCTAGAAAAACCTGCAAGTATAATGTCAACAAAAAAGAAGTTAATATAATAATTGGCTAGTGGGAATTATATCTAAGTATATATATCTATATACTACATAAGTCTATTAATGTTATATAATTACATATACTACATATAGAATATATAACTATATCTAAGTACCTATTTTATATCTAGTAAGCATCTTATAATTTTTATATTTTTATGAAGTAATCTTTAAAATTAATTACAAGTAGTGGTTCCCCTACACTCTTCCTACTCTAGACCTGTTCCTCAGAAATGAGCACTTTTATTTCTTCAGCTCTTACTTCTGGAAAATAATATTCTTCTAGTGCTAGTCCTCCATCTGTCATTTTGGTCACTGACTCTCTTGGTATGACAGATGAAATTGATCTCCTTTTTGCCAGACCTCTGGTTCCCCTCCTTCCAAACTGGGGCTAAATATTTTTTCTCATGATTTAGTTCCCTGTTTAAAATGTCCCTTTGTTTCTCTAGGTAATGCGTTAACTTCTTATTTCATGTTGATGCTCCACTTTGTGAAGTATGGATATAATCTCTTCCATCTGAACCCCTGACAGCTCTTTCCATAACTGTGTATAAATATTGTTCAATAAAGATCCAGGAGTAGTTAGGATTCCATTTCACTTTTGCTGCTGCTCTTCTTTCCCCTGAAGTTTCTAATTGTTCCTTTTTATGTACCATTTAAAATAAATACACCCTCTATCTTTTATTAACCTCTTGATCTAATCAGGTGTTTTGTTTTCTCAGAGACCTTCCTCCAGAACAGTGTATTTAGTTTTGATCCCGATCAGTGCTTTGTAAACTACGATTCCATTGTTCCTGGATTCTGTGTCTTTTTCAATCTTTTTTTCTTTTTGAATTATGTTTTGCCCCGAAGCATTTGAGTGGTTTGAGCTGGGGCCAGAGATTCTGTATTTCCAGGTGATGCTGATGCTATTGGTCGGGGAAACACACTTTGAGTAGCATTGCCCTAGATGCGTGCTGTCCAATATAAATACAATGCAAGCCAAATCTATAATTTTAAAATTTCTGGTAGCCATATAAAAATGTCAGAGACAGGTGAATTAATTTTAATAATCTATTTCATATAACCCCAAAACAAGACAGATAGCATTCATTCAACATTCAATCAATATTTAAAAATTATTCAAAACATATTATCATTCTTTTTCATACTAAATCTTTGAAATCTAGTACATATTTTACACACTGTAGCATGTCTTAGTTTGAACTATCTGTATTCCAAAAGCTCAATAGTCACCTGGGGAAAGGTGCCACTGTATTGGACGGTATAGCCTGAGGGTACTGCTTGCTTATGTTCTCCAGGACACGTGTGCAAAAATGTTCACAGTAATAATGCTCAAAATAGCAAAACAATGGAAAAACCTAAATGCCTATTGACAGAATGAATTAATAAATTGTGATTGGTAAGTTGTATTACTATGTAAGACTGAAACTGCAACCTCACACAGCAATAGGAATAAACACTAGAAACATAAATTTGAGTTAAAAAATGAATTGCATAAAACTACTTATTATACCATTTTATAAAGACATATAAAAGCTAAACATTATATTCCTTTGGAATATATACATACACACATATGACACTAGACTTATCATGAGGATCACTTCGTAAGTTATGTAAATGTCTAACCATTATGCTGTATACCTGAAATAATAAAGAGGGGCTCCATGAACGTTTATTGAATGCTCTTTTATTTTTCAAAATTAAAAAATCATATCCCTACCTAGTTTCTTTTTAAATTTCAAATTCATATAGATTGAGGGACTTCACTGAATTTTATAAAATTTTCCATTTCTATCTGAATTACATTTGACTGAATTAATCAAAATCTTACTTGCACTCTTTTTCAAGAACTCAAACCTAGAACCACTGCTTGGAATATATGACCTCTTTGTAAACAGCTGTGACTTTTATAAAAACTGAACTGACATCTAAGTTTTAATAAAACCTGAAATTGGTCAAAATCACATCACTTCAGGCCTAGCTGAGTGCTTTACATGTCAATTGCAAGCAACGTATAAAGTGACCATTCACTGGTGCTTCCCGACAACTCTGGATTCCCTGGAAGCATATTTGGGTATGCAGAGTTGCAGCTGAGAAGTTATGGGATTCCTGAGGTGGCACAGTCTGTGTCTTTATGCATTAAGACTGTGGGTAGGACAGATGTGCTACTCAATTTAAGTAACTTTCATATAGTACTGATATTTGTATGTTACTGTTATTGTTAGATATTTCATTTTCCAATTAAACATTTTGGGTACTTTTTGGAATTGTTTTTCCCTGATATACAGTATACTTAAAACTAACTCAATATGCTTTCCATGTAGAAAATGCTTTATATTAGCAGATATTTGGTGTGATATCCACATGGTCCTGCTCACACAAATTGAAATTGCAGAACTGGTCAGTGGGGAGGAGCAATGTAAATAACAATGATAATTTTTACATCAGGAAGTTACAACTCTGAAAGTGGAGGACTATGGTTGTCATCTAGGGTTCTAATTCAGGTCACCTTTGGGCTGAGTTAATATCCATTAAGCCTCATCTATGAACTGGGCTACACATCATGGGTCTCTAAGGAGAAAGGACATTCACATTCAGAAATGGCAAAACTCTGCCTTCAACAGAAGCCGCAATTACACTTCATTCATGAGTGAGACCCTATATATTAGGACCTAATAAATATTTGTTTATTGAGCTAGTTCAATTCCCAATATTAATGATAAGTTAGTTACTAAGAGGAAAGCAATGCACAAATTTGGTTTTTTATAATTCAAAAAAGTTTGTTTGAAAATTTCAATTTAAAAAACTTTACAGACGGTTGTGCAGGGGTCTTCTATCCATAGTCTTAGACCAAAGACCAGTACCATCACCATTTAGCCTCAAACTAAAAAAGAAAAAAAAGAAAGAAACATCAAAAGTTTTTGTGCTGCCTGGGCAGCTTGGCTCAGTGGTTGAGCATCGACCTATATATAATCCAGGAGATCAAGGTTTGATTCTCGGTCAGGACACGTGACCAGGTTGTCGGCTGGATCCCCAGTAGGGGGCGTGCAAGAGGCAGCCAATCAATGACTCTCTCATCATTGATGTTTCTATCTCTCTCCCTTCCTTTCCCTTCTTCTCTCTGAAGTCAATAGGCATATAAAAAAAAATTTTTGTGCTATAAACCAATTTTTTCTTTAAGGCACAACATATGAGTGTGTGTGTATGTGTGCGTATTGCACTTATATGTAAATACAGTGCAATCATAAATTTAGAAAAATGCCATCGAATCATAAAGAGCCTTGATCCTCAAAATAATTTAATGTTAATAATTTCCCTACCATTATGTTACATATGATGGTCTGTTTTCAGGTTTTGTTTGTTTGTTCTTTTTTATATCTGAAGATTTAATAAATCAATATATGAACGATATTCAAAAGAGTGCCTATTTAAAATGGCACTCATTTCTCAAGAAAACTTGCGAGTAATTGGAATGTCTGTATCTACCTAGATAAGAGAAGAAAAAATATTGTAGTCATTCTAAGGTTTCATGCAACATTACATCAAAGATTATAAAACAGGACTTCAGAGTACAAGTAAAATTTCAAATTTTAAGCATTTTAGCTTGTGTGGCAGTAGAGAGTTATATTCTGTAGATACATAATCCTCATTCTATTTTCTGTTTCATGCCAAGTATTTTGACAGCACCGTCCTCAAATATCAATTTGGCAAAACATGGCTGTCAGGAGCTCATTTTCCAATCAATTTAAGCTACTACTATAAATTTGTTGCAAACTACAGATGGACTCAAAGATTGTGTTGACTGTATAGAAACTACGCTGGGTGCATTCTAAATGTATAGCAAAACAAGAAGATGTTTTATAAAGCCAATACATTATGTCTTTTTCAGTGAAAGTCAAGAAATTGTTTAGATTGTCATTGAAATACTCTCCATCAGTCTTTTAGGAAATAATATGCTTTCCAATAAAATAAAATGAAAATTCAAGAAAAGATCTCCATGAAAGAGCAAAATGTTGTTAGGGAACCCTCAACCTCTGAGAACTACTTTCCCAAGATAAACTCAACATAAACAGAAAACAATAGTTTTGAAAATCATATTTCTGCAGTTGATGGCAGCAATTTAAACATTACGTTATTGGCCCATTTTCCAAGTTCATAAAGAAAACAAATCCCTATTTGAGTAGGTATCAAAAAATTCAATGTATATAATAGTAAACCAAGGTAATAACCAGCACAGCATTTATAAATCAAATTTTATCAGCTTTCAGAATATTTACTACTATGTTTTAAAAGTTTTGAAAAATTGAGCTTTTATAAATTGTATTTTATTGCCTTCATAAACTAATTTTCAGAAACTAATTTTTAATGTGCATTATAATAAATATTATGAATTATATGAAGTATTATATTTAAATACTTAAAGTTACCTTTTCATGAAATTCATAGAAAGTTAATTTTGATATAAGTTGGTGGTCTAGTTTAAGGGAAAGACAGGGGTATCTGCTTTCACCACTCTTATTCAACATGGTACTTGAAGTCCTAGCCACAGTGATAAGACAAGAAGAAGATAGAAAAGGCATCCAAATTGGAAAGGAGGAAGCAAAACTATCACTATTCACAGACGACATGATATTGTACATGGAAAACCCTAAAGACTCCACCAAAAAACTGCTAGATCTAATAATTGAATTTGACACAGTAGCAGGATACAAAATTAATATTCAGAAATAGGTGGCATCTTTATACACCAATAATGAACTATCAGAAAGAGAAACTAAGAAAACAATGCCATTTTTTATTACAGGAAAAAAAAAATTAGATACCTAAGCATAAGTTTAACCAAGGAGGTAAACAATGCCATTTTTTATTACAGGAAAAAAAAAATTAGATACCTAAGCATAAGTTTAACCAAGGAGGTAAAAGACATGTACTGAGAAAATGATAGGACATTGAAGAAAGAAACTGAGGGAGATACAACTAAATGGAAGCATACACCATGTTCATGGATTGGAAGAATTAACATCATTAAAATGTCCACACTACCCAAAGCAATCTATAAATTCAATGTAATTCTTATTAAAATACCAATGGTATATTTCACAGATCTAGAAAAAATATTCCAAAAAGGTATATGGAGCCAAAAAAGACCCAGATTAGCCTCAGAAATCCTGAAAAAGAACAATGAAGATATATTTTTTAAAAAAGAAAAGGAAAAGAATAATGTTGGAGGTATCACAATACCATATATCAAACTCTATTACAAGGCCATTGTAATCAAAAGAGCCTGGGCCTAGCATAAGAACAGACATATAGATCAATGGAACAGAACAGAGAGCCCAGAAATCAACCCACGTCTCTATGGTTAATTAATATTTGACAAAGGAGGCAAGAGTTTTCAATGGAGTAAAGACAGTCTCTTCAATAAATGGCATTGGGAAAATTGGACAGGTACATGCAGGGGGGTGGTGGAAATGAGGGACATCTATAATAGTGTCAACAATAAATTTTTAAAAAGGAAGAAAGAAAAACTTAGACACCTATAGTATAGATAAAGTCTCACTGTTGAATTATGACAAAAATCAGAGATTTAAAATAAAGTAATATTTTATAAATATGAACACTAAAATAAGGTTAATTTTGAAAAAGTGTTAAAGACAACTCTACATCAAGTTCTATATTTTCCATTTGACTGATAGATGATATGGGGAAATGACCTGTGTATCTTAAAATACATTGAAGTTTAAAAAATGAGCTCTACAGAACCATGTTCAGAAGTGAATTTGTGATTTAGAGGAAAGACCTCAGGACTGAAGGCCAGTAGAATAACTTCTGTTTTCATTTGCTGCAATATTTTGAATAAGCCTTTAACCATCTTCAAACGTCAAATATCTCACCTATGCACTGAATATTTTAGACAAAATTATATCTAAAATCCTATTGGGAAAAACTTTCTATGATCTTACCCTGAAAAGGCCTCAAGAAAGAAGATTGACCTTGACTCATTTGGTAATGTACAGTGTCCTTTCAAAATTCCCTTCTTCCTTAGCTTTCATGATATTGTTCTCTCCTGGCTCTCCCTGTGGACTCCTTGACTATTTGTTTTTTAAATTTTTTATAAAATTCATTGGGGTGATTGTTAATAAAATTATATAAGTTTTAAGTATACAAATCTATGATACATCATCTGTATATTGCACTGTGTTTATCACCCAAAGTCAAATCCCCTTCTATCACTATACATTTATCTTTTACTGCCTCTTCCTACCCCTATTTCCTTCTGGTAACTACCATACTATTGTCTGTTTTTATAAGTTTTTGTTTGCTTATTTATTGCTTTCAGCTTTATATCACACATATGAGTGAAATCATATGGTTCTCGACTTTTTCTATCTGACTTAATTCACTTAGCATGATATTTTCAAGAACAATCCATGTTGTTGCAAATGACAGTATTTTATATTTTCTTATGGCTGAGTAGCATTCCATCGTATACATGCACCACAACTTCTTTATCCAATCATCTATCGAAGAACAGTTTGATTGTTTTGATGTCTTAGTCACTGTGAATAATGCTGCATTGAACACAGGGGTATACATGCCTTTATGAATAAATATTTTCAAAATTTTCTGTCAGGTACCCAGAAGAGGGGTTGCTGGGTCATATGGTAACTCTATTCTTAATTTTTTGAGGACCCTCCATACTGTTTTCCATAGTAGCTGTACCAGTTTACATTCCTAGCAACAGTGAAGGAGGGCTTCTTTTTTTTTATGACCTCTCCAACACGTGTTATTACTTATCTGGTTGATAATAACCATTCAAACAGGTGTGAGGTGATATCTCCTTGTAGTTTTTATTTCAATTTCCATAATGGCTAGTGAAGTTGAGCATCTTTTTCTATATCTGTTGGCCAGTTGTGTGTCTTCTTGGGAGAAGTGTCTGTTCAGGTGCTCTCCCTGTTTTTTATAGGATTGTTTGTTTTTGTTGTTGAATGTATGAGTTCTTATATATTTTGGATATTAACCCTTTATTGGAGGGATTGTTTGCAAATATCTTCTCCCATTTAGTTGTTGCCTTTTTGTTTTGTTGTTGGTTTCTTTTTCTGTGCTGAAGCTTTTATTTTGATATAATTTCATTCATTTATTTTTGCTTTTACTTCCCTCACCTTTGAGGTCAGAGTCATAAAATTCTAAGACCAAGGTTCATAAGTTTAGTACCTATGTCTTATTCTATGTAATTTATTGTTTCAGGTCTTAGGGTTAGGTCTTTGAACTATTTTGAATTAATTTTTTTTTATATAGTAACAAATAGCAGTCTAGTTTTATTATTTTGCATGTGGCTTTCCAATTTTCCCAACATCATTTATGGAAGAAGCATTCTTTTCTCCATTGAATGTTTTTCACTCCTTTGTCAAAGGTTATTTGCCCATATACATGTAGATTTATTTCTGGGCCCTCAGTTCTGTTCCATTGGTCTGTGTATCTGTTTTTCTGTCCATACCATGATGTTTTCATTATTGTAGTTTTGTAGTATAATTTGAAATCAGGACATTGTTCTTGTTTTCTCATGATTGCTTTGGTTTTCTTCTTTTTTCTAATGATTGCTTTAGCTATTCAGGGTCTTTTTTGGTTCCATACAATCTGATGATTTTGTTGTTCTTGTTCTATTTTTTTTTAATGCCATTGGAATTTTGGTGGGTATTTCATTAAATCTGTATACTGTTTTGGGTAATATGAACGATTTGACTGTGATTGATTCTTCTAATCCATGAACATGGAATATCTTTCCAATTTCTTGTATCTTCTTCATTTTTTAAATAATGTCCTTTGTATTTTTTGTTGTTTATTCTTAAGTAATTTATTCTTTTTGTTGCAATTGCTAATGGAATCGTGTTTCTTTTTTTTTCACTTCTTTTTCTGAAATTTCATTGTTAGTATATAGGACTGCAATGGAGTTTTGTATCCTGCAACTTTACTGTATTTGTTTATTGTTTTTAATAGTTTTTTGGTGGAGTCTTTAATTTTCCATATAAAGAATTATGTCACCTACAAAAAGTGACAGTTTTACTTCTTCATTCCCAATTTGGGTGCATTTTATTTTTTTCTCTTTCTTGATTGCTCTGACTAGAATTTCCAGGACTGTGTTATAGCAGTGGTGAGAGTGAAGATTCTTGTCTTATTTCTGGTCTTAAAGAAAAAACTTTTAGTCTTTCACCATTGAGTATGATATTAGCTGAGGGACTGTCATATGTGGCCTTTATTATGTTGAGGTACTTTTGTTCTATACTCATTTTATTAAGTGTTTTAATCATAAATAGATATTGTATCTTATCAAATGCTTTCCCTCCATCTATTGATATGATCATATAATTTTTTTTATTTTCTTAATGCGGTTCATCACATTGATCATTTCGCCTATGTAGAATCATCCTCGTGCCCCTGAAACGAACTCCACTTGACTGTGATGTGTTATCTTCTTAATGTATTGTTGTATTTGATTTGCTAGTATTTTGTTTAAGATTTTTGCATCTATATTCATAGAGATGTTGGTCTGCAGTTTTCGATTTTTTGTGTTATTCTTTCCTCCCTGGCTATTTTTTAATCATGTATTTTATTAATGTCTCTAATTCACCCTGCATTTGAAATGTTAGTGCTCTAGGATTCTGCCTTCAGGCATTTTTCTTCTTCTTTTTTTTTAAATATATCTTTATTGATTTCAGAGAGAGGAAAGGAGAGGGAGAGAGAGAGAGAGAGAGAAACATCAATGATGAGAGAGCCATTGATCTGCCACCTCTCACACTCCCCCGACTGGGGATCGAGCCCGCAACCCGGGCACTTGCCCTCACCAGGAATCGAACCCCAATCACCTGGATCCCAGGTCGGCGCTCAACCGCTGAGCCATGCCCGGCTGGGCCATTTTTCTTCTTAACTTCTTATGTTTCCTCTGAGGTATCTCACCCTCTTCCATGACTTAATATGTTTTTGATGAGGATGATGCTTAGATCTGATTCCAGCCAGAGACTGAAGAGGCTAAATAATGTGTAAGTGGTGAATTCTAGTCCTGTTGTTACTGGAAAACCCCAGTGGGGTTTAGGGCTGCTTGTCGCTGTATCCAGTTCAGTGGAGGCAGGGTTGAATCATGTAAGGCATTTATTAAGAAGGGTGGCCAACCAAGAGGACAGGGAGCATATAAGCATCCAAAACCTGTCTTAAGGAGTGGGGGATCGGGGTTATATGGGGCAAACTGAGGTAGGGAATGGAATGCAGCTACGTGCAGTCCTGAAAGTCATTCTTTTGATCTTGGTCACGTGGGGATATCTTGATAAGGTGATATCTTAACCCAGTGTTTACATCTGCCACACCTCCTTAATTGCTTCAGTCTAGGATCAAGGGGAGTGTAGGATGCAAAGGCCTGGAAGAAAGAAACCTAAGGAAAAAAAAGTTAAATCCCTGCTTACATAAGTATATGTGTTCTACAATTTTATAAGTAATATAATTATATTTCAGATGAATTCAGGTGCTCAATCTTTGGAAGTTGTATCTCTACCAGTTACTAGCTGTGTGTTATAGGGAAAGTCAGTAAGCCTTCTGGGTCTCAGTATTTTTTACCTATTTCCTATATGCAAAAAGAGGTGAGAAGATTAATGATTACCATGGTCCCTTCCAATCCTTATAGGTCTTTGGAAGTACAAATCTGGGTAAAATGTGCCAATGTAATAATGTAATTTTTTCTCTCTATGTATTCTCCTTCTGGTGGTCTATTTCAGTGTATGCTTATTTCATTTCTACTTAGTTGGCATATTTTCTCATAAATACACTTTTTTGGGGGGGGGAATATCTATTTTAGTAAACCTTAATTTGACATAAAGCATGGTATACTTGATGAGATTAATTATATAAGATTTGCTGATGAAATCTATAGGCCATTTTGTACTTGGACAGGAACTATTGAGAGAATAAATTTCACTGGAAATAAAAAAATCTTTTGATGATTGACTAAAATGAAATTGTATCTAACAAAAACAATTTGCAACTAAAAAAACTTTCTGTCACCTAAAGTAAAAAGGACTATGATAAATGAGAGGGCAAAAGTACACTTTAGATGAAGACAGAGACCCCTATATAAAGAAGAAAAAAACAATCTGATAAGAATTTTTTTGTTTGTACTGATATGCAGTAAATTTTCTAGTCAGGAAAGTTCTATTTGCTTATTTTTACCAAGGGTAAGACCTAATATGTTATCCCAGAAGAGAGTCCTCTTTCAAAAATTTACAGTGTAAGCCCTACGTGTTAAGGATTCTGTTACAAACACTGAAAGGACTTTCAGATTTAAAAAAAAAAAAAAAAAAAGCCAATAGACATGCATCTTACAATTTAAGTCAGAAGTATAGTGCAAGGCGAACAATCAGAAGTAAACAAAGGATGACTGTCTAATTATTTCTACCTCTGACCCAGGTTTCTCAAACTGACTTGTAGCTAATGCCCACTAAGGAATTTTAAGTCCGTCATTTGCAAATCTCTTTCATTTTCCCTGTAATAATTAGGCTGCTGCTGCTATAATTTAAAACAGTGGCTTCAGGGAGACTTATTTTCACACTAGCTATAGGAGTTCGTTATGACATCTGGACCATGCTCTCCTTTGATTTTCTAAGGCCCAAGGCTGATTTCCTGAAAGCAAGAGAGTAATTCTTCAATGTATGGCAAACTAAAGACACTTATAAACCCTTTGCCACAACCTTCCCTGAGGGTTGATGTAAATGCATCAATCATTCTGCCAGGAACTGAATTTACATTCTAGTTTGCATTAAGCTCATCATGACAAGCAAAGTATTTTATGTTTTAAGACCTCATACTTAAAGTTTTTGAATAGGCCTTCTTTCCTTCTTTGGAAGAGGAATTTAAAACATTTAAAATAATGTGATCTAGTGACTTAAAGTTTATAATAATTTATTTGGGCAAATTAAATAAAAGCTATTATAACTCCTTTTGTAGATTTTAGTTAATTTTCTAAAATATGAACCAGAAAGGTGAATTGGAATCATGTCCTCATTGAAACCCTTTGATAGATTTTCATAACTATTACCATTTATTATAACAAAGTTAAACAATACAATTATATTATTGTATTATCATTGTAAAGTTTCTAATACAATTATAATTCTGATTAATTTTTGATTAATATATTTCATTATATATACATCTGCCATTTCTCTACACAATTAACAAGTGCAGTGACAAATTCTTGAGAGAGGAGGATATAGTTTGTGACTAAACACAGCGTTGAAAGATCTATGTAAGTTTCATTAAAAGTTTGTCTCTACGAACAAATTCAGAGTATGCACAATCCTCATACATTCATTTATGCACTGGATTGTGTTTTAAAAGTGCCATGTGGTTAATGTTTCTCCTTAAAGAAATTCTAAGAGCAAATTTGAAAGATTAAGTAAATAAATGCTCACAAGGAGATATAATTCATACATATGATTACTATCTCCTGTCACATGTGTGTCACCGTTTATGAATTAAGAGCCACAACTTACACCTGATCCCATTTGTTTATTTATTCCTTAGAATAAATGAGCAATCACATATAAACATTCTGAGTTGATCCTTGGGGAAATACGTTAGTGTTTATGCACATGAAGATGGATGGCTGTGTAGATGGAAGAGAGGTATGAGTGATATCATCCTGCGCCTTTTCTCTTGCAATTAAGGCAAGGTGGGGCAGGGGCAGGCAAAAAATTCCTGGGGGCGCCGCTATGGTAGTCACTGTGCCTGGGGTTGTTATGTAAGGAAAGATCGGTCATCCCGGGATGATGAACCGGATACGAACATGTGTTTAGGTCGGGCCCACAGTACTCAGGGTATTCCAAGTGCAGAGGTTTAGGCAGTAGCTGCAACTGGAGTCACTTGTGTGCTGAGCCTTTAGTATAACAGGAATGGGTGATGCATCCGGTTCATCACCGAGTCCAGTAAAGTCAATCTTCTTCAACAGGTCAGGATGTCAGCCAGATCTCTGGCTCAAGTATCAGCTTCACAACGAGCTAGGTCTTCCTTTTTCCTGTACTTGGCCCCTCCGTGGACCTCTCAGTTCATGACCTGGCCCCTGTTGATGTGGGCCCCAGCAAAAGTTTGTAGTACCCCCTTTGCCCTGCCTACTCCCAGCCTAGTCCCCCCATGCGGCTCTGCGTAGAATTTGCCCGTAACCATGGGGCCCTTAACTGCTGCGGCTTGGGCCTGGTGATCTGAAGGTCAGTGAAAAGTGGCCTAGGTGGCTAATGACTTTTTATTGTGGGTTCTAAAGTTAAGAAAGTCTGACTAACTGTCTGTTATGCTACTAACTGGTTATGGAATTTTGAAATAAGTTACATGACATCTTTAAGATTCAGTTAAGTGCATCTTTAAAATAAAGAAGTAAGTAAATTCTATTTCATAGACATTAGATACAAGACCATAAATAATGCCTGCACTGAATAAGAATAAATAAATGATAGTGCGTTTTTTTTTTCCCTTCTATTCCTCAACATAAAACATTATTTTCTCAACATTCAGCTTAGCCTGGCTTCTACATGGTGACTAGGTGGGTGCACATTCATACTAGAATGAGAACATGAAAACTACTCCAAGAGGAACCTGGGGCAATAATGAAGACCAGCGTCTTGGAAACCCATCTGTCCATCTCCATCTCCCCCGTCTTTCTTTTACTAGTCTCCGTACTTCCTTCTGGTCTCCAACGATCCTCCCTCTATCACTCCCGTGCCTCTGAGCCTCCAGCGACCCTCACTCTTCCACACCGCTCTTCTCTTGCAGCCACCCCTTCCCTACTTCGAAACTCCCTCCCTTGGACTCAGCTCAAACGCCTGTTCTGTGAAATCAGTGCTGACACCTTAGGGAGAGTTGAGGCCTCTTGTTTGTACTCCCAGAAGGCTTTGTATGCGCTCCTGTAAGTACTTCTCATAGGAACATTTTTTGATTCTTTGTAAACTTAAGAAGATGTCAGTCTAATGTCTGCTTTTCAGGTTTTAATTTTCAAGAATATAAACATCTTCCTTGGAGAGTAAAGACAAGTCATTATTAATATCACAGAGTTTCAAGGCACAATTTAAAGCACATACTTTGAAGGTTAAGTATATTTTCACATTAGATCAGCAAAAATGATTTCATTGATTGATGCCATTTTTTTTTTTTATTATAACTGCTTTATATTCAGTCTTATGGATCCTGTATTCAACTAGATTTGCTCTTTTTCTTTCTGAGTTTTGACAGTATGACCTGTAAGTCTTGGGCTGATGATGACAAGGTTTATGATAATAAATAACCATAAATAAAAAATCTTTTGACTGAGTATGTAATAAGGTTTAAAAAAGCATTCTTTAATTCTGGGCTAGTTATTTTCAAGGCCTCTATCATCTAAATAGCCAATTCATCACTTAAAATGAGGCTCTGGTGTTAGACTTGGCTAAAATTTAAATATCTATAAGGTAAATATTAGACAATATAGTAGGCTTTAAAACATTGCTTGATACCAGTTAAACAAAATAATGATTGATTTTGATAGCATTCCTCCTCTTATATTTTTATAATTTTTATTTGTTATGATTTTCCCACCAGTACCTAATATGACAGCATTTTTAATGAATCTTTCATCAAATGTCCCCTAAGCATTTAACATTTTACGTATGCGTGCACACGCGCTCACGCACACACACACACAAACTCTTTCAAAGTAATACAGATTTTTATAATACATAATTAATTGTATGATTATAATAGCAAGAAGAACTGGCATGATCAGTTTAGGGAACAAACATAACTGACTTTTGCTAAGCACAATTGTGGGAGAAAATAGGTGTAGATAAATGAAAGATTAGCTTGCAGATTGGTTACAAGCATTTGATGTCCTGTGGGCATCATTCAGTAATGCTTGTTTTCTGAGTGAATGGTTTGATGCTAATTTATACCTGTTCCAATTGTAGTTGCTATAAAATGTGTCTTAAGAACTAGAGGGGCTAAACTAAAAATATATACATTATAGTATTTCAAGTTCAAGAATCATGAGTAAATAAAACATGTATCAAATCTTTCTGGATAAAAGCTAGTTTCATACCTTTATGGCCATTTTTAAATCCCTTAAATAAATAGTCTTTTAAAAAATATATCAATGTTCAGTGTGCAAAATGTGACAGACATGTGTCCTATGAACACTGACCACTGTCCTTCAAAAACGGTACTCAGGAAATAAGTTGACATGGCTCTAAAGTTGCCTAACTTGTTTTCCCTTTAACAATCTCTTTTGAAGTCAATTAATATGTTCATAGGTCCCAAATAATTTGTTAGGTAACCTGGAGGGAATGAATAGAATTTGTTTAAGAATTCTCCCACTGGGTGACCACTATTTGTAAGTACTAATTCTTACTGGGTAAACCACTTATTTTTTGTTTAACCATATAAGATTTAGTAATGGCTTTTGTGTCATTGTGGGATTGATTTATCCTCTTGCATGACTTTCCTAGCAGTGCTTTTGTTTGGATATGGGCACTGAGGGAGTAAATTTTCCGCATTTTGACATTTAACAAATGAGAATACAGTTTAAAGTTTTTGGTACATCATAATTTAATTAGCTTCTTTTTTTATTCTTAGAGATACATAAATGATAAGGTACCTCACAAGGTATGATGGCTTTGATTCAATAAAATATGGTAATAGTTAACACGCATCAAGAGTTTTCGTGTCATCTACAATGGTCACCCATTACTTCTGGAAGGAGAAATAAATCATTGACAAAATGTTATTTAGCATTAATGAGCCCAATATCAAAGAGTTTATGATATATCTAAGAAGCAAACTTTACATCCAGGAAGCAATAACATAATAATTAAAACACCACCAATGATATAAAAGGCATTCTACATCTCTGCTTGCAAAGCCATTCTTTACCATATTATTTCTCCTTAAAAACTGAAAAGCATATACATCTAATAAATGACTACCTGATATATTACCACATTTTTTATTAGTAAAGGAAACTTTTAAAACGGGAATGGAATCCATATATTACAGAAGCTGATTTGTGTGGCCTTAATGTGTTTTTGAGTTCTCAGAATTACTCAACACAAACTAAAACAGTACCAATTGTACTACACCAATACTAGGCAAAATATATAGTCTAGCCTCATGCCTTTACACTGCTTTTACTATTCTACCATTAAATTGGGAGGAAAAGAATAATTTCAATTTAATATTACTTCATCAAAAGTTTTGTGATTTTTTTTTTTTATTTGGGCAAATTAGTTTGGCTTTTTTTTGTCTATTTGAGAAACAAAAAAATTCAAGTTGAATTTCCTTTTATCCAAAAGCAACTAATCACAATGTAAACCTTTTCAATGGATGAGCTTACAGTTTGTCCTCAATACTCAAGAAGATTGTGTTTTTAACTTAATCACTAATTTTTAATTTTTTTAAAACTCCAAGTTTGTTTGTTTATTTGTTTGTTTTTTTCTTTTGGGCCCCCTTCACTCATTTCTCCTGTCCCCTACTCCTCACTTCTGGCAACCACTCATCTTTTCTCTCTATCTGTGAGCTTTGTTTTCTTTTTGTTTAGATTCCAGACATAAAAGAGATCATATGGGTATTTGTCTTTCTCTGTTTGGCTTATTTCACTTAGCATAATGCCCTCAAGGTCCATGCCTGTTGTTGCCAGAGGACTTACAAAACGGAAGAGTTTTATTGAGGCTGAGAATTCACGAATTATAATTATACTGGATAAAAATATCTGTTTGGGGTAAACTCATTTGTTTGTATAATTCCTATAAAACTACATGAACAGTTTATGAGCCTTGAATTTAGATGAACCACAAGAATATGAGTCCATCTTATTCTTTTAGAGGAGCAAGTCTAAATTAGAATTGGTAATAACTGTTTGGTTGGCTCTGACACAAGAGCAGGAAAGATGGTGGAGTGGAGCAGACACTAGAAGGAGGGTCTGGATTCCAGTCCTGGTGTCACCACCACAGGTCATGTGATGCCCCTGAGCCTCTGGTTTCTCACCTGCAAAGTAGGAATCCCATCTTCCTTTGCAACATATTTAAGTTAGGTGATGAATGTGGAAACCTTATAAAAGCTGAAAGGTGCAATGAAAAAAATATATAATTTATCATATTTTACTTATTACATTTAACCTTTAGAAATTGTTTTTTAATAAGGAAATATCGGTTTCAAATATGTTAACTGGTCAAAGCCTTCTTTCAAACAAATCTTGTATGGGGCCCTAATATCCACAGTAGATAATCCAAGGAGGAAACATCCAATTGATCTAAGGGAAGAAAGGTCTGGGTCCTACTTCCTGAGATTTTTCTCTCATAAGGCATCTTAACTCACTCCTAAGACTTCACAAGTGAAGTTTAACCTAGAGATCCAGGCCAGCACTCACATTTTGTACATAAGGAGCCTGAGGACCAGAAAGGACAAACAATGGGACTGGGGGACATAGAAAGTCTGTGGTTTTACTGTTAGAAGTGTCCACTTTTTGGCACTTTGTTCATGTAGTGGATTCTAAGAAAGAGCTCTGCTTAGCACATTGCTGTTGCTGCTTCACTGAAACGTCGCCAGTGTACACAGGGATGTGGAGAGCAGCACACGGGGCACAACGCAGCGCAGCCCCGCCAGCTCCGCGCCCAAGGCCAGCTGCATCGGGCAGGATCCTCGTTCACAACACGACCCTCAGCACCTGCCGCGTGCCCATGCTCAGCATATTTTGCTAATTAAGTTTTTTTTAATAAACCAAATTTGTTTGTATAAAATGTCAGGATTAAATTTCTAATTGTTTCTTCTGGAAATTTTTTGAGTAGTAGAGACAAAGCACATAATTTCTATTTTCACAGAGTATTTCTAGAGGCAGTTTCAATACTTTCTCTCCTTCTCTCTCTTTTTCGTAAACATCCAAGACAAAGAAAGAAAATTGCTCAAATGAATAAAATAAACAATTTTCTCAAAATATATCATCACTAGTACATCAGTCCTAGACAGTTAATAAGGAGAGAGGGTTATTATAAACTAACCCACATCAGAAAGGTGTCCCTTATATTCTAATAAATAAAAACTATTCAAATATTTAGAACAAAGGGCCAAATTAGGAACAGATATTTCAAAATGATCTGTGCAGCGGCTCAACTTTGCTAAAAAAATGCAGTCGGTTCATTTTTTAATGTGGGAAAAGTTTATTTGAGTAAAACAAGAGGAGCCCTAAGGGAATGGAACTTAAATATGCCGGAAATAATACTTTAGGAAAAAGGGGAACATTTTTGACCCAATGGGAGAAACTAGAATTAAATTTATGTTGGAAAAATATAAACAAAGGATAGAATCCAATGTGGTTAACTAGGATGTAACTGTAGAAAACGAAATTAGCAAAGGAACTTGGAAGCACAAACAATGTGGTAAAGGAAACAATTTTGAATACATATTATAAAAATAAGCAAAACTAAATGGAATAGGATAATTAAGAAACAAATGAAAGTAAAATTTTGCCAATGACTGAAAATGAGTTTGACAATATGTGGGAATCACCAGTTGAATCTTTGGCAAACTTTATTTAAAGCATATATTTGTTCATTGTAATTGGAGTATTTTACTGATGAAAAACTCCAATATTTCCCTTTACTCATAATTGAATTAATGGTAAAATCCATAACGTCCCCTCTAATATGTGACTTAATTAAAGATCTCCTGCTCAGAAACTTGCTTTCAACCTTTCAGACAGTCCCACCAAATAGATGTAATTCAGTAATACCATTTTTCACACTTTTCAGTAACTTTGTCCTGTAATTTCTAAATGTGACTAATTATTTTCTCTCTCTATTTCTTTGCTTTCTCCAGCCTGTATTTTCTCTTCGTTTAGGATGGTGAACCTCTGATGGAGTATGTGTTTCATTCTGTTTTTCTTTCTCTTTCTTTCAAATCAAAATAGAGAAGTAGACCTAACATGGCACATTTAGACATGTGCCACATTAGAATATAATAGAATGACTTTTTTCATGCAGTAAAGTGTCCCAGATATCAGTTCTGATTTGGATAGATTTAACTCATCTTCAGCTAATGAAGAATTAATTTCTGATCCTAATGAACTTAGTTAATTGTATGCTAAGTTGGGACCAGTTGTAATGTATCGTATCCTACTTTTCTTTGAAAATGTTTTTCTGAAATATGTTTTCTAAATTCAGGATAGATTAAATGAAATTCCTTTATTAAATCATTCTCAATTAACCTGGATTTGTTGAAACCCTGCCTCTCAATTAGAGCACCGTGGATGACACAAAGAAGAGTTAAATACTTTACCGAGTGAGACAAATACGTCGTCTCACAACTCTATTGCAAAAGTAGACAATGATAATTTTTTTTAAAGACTCAATTAAAGAGCTATGAAAGGATCATTAGACCAGTGCATGGATTTTTCTCACGCTGTGCTGTCCTCATTTGTTTGGGGCCTGTGTCTCCTGGATTGCTGATGGATTCTCTTCACATGCCCCTTAGAAAATGGAATACTAACTGGATTGGCAGACTTTCAGCTTATTTCTCCCAGGGGCGTTAGTATCCAGGACAGGGTGCAAGAGAATTAAAAATTCTACCATGCCTCATTTTCAACCAACGACCTCTATTCTCTGGAAACAGGAAAATATATAACCCTGAGCCGCTAATTGCCCTTATTCCCTTATGTTATTCACGGGAAGAAATGTTCTGCTTTTTCGTAATAAAACAGAATCTTATATCTCAAATGCTTTCCAACCACTGCAGTTCCAGTATGTGAAGGTTCCTACAATTAACTGAGTATAAAGTAGGTATGATTTGGAATTTCATTCATCACATATTTAATTTTGATATACAAGTAGAACAGCACATAGAGCAAAAGTTTTAGCGCTGGAAATATTCTGGAATTATCTTTTATAACCAGGACTAGGGTGAGATGAGTGAGAAACTTGCCTTGGACAGAAAATGTAGGGAGGTGCTGAAAAACTCTTTTTATCAAGATAAATACTATAGAGTGCAATATTTACAAAAACAGAAATTAACCGAGAAAAATACATAATGAACAAAATATCACAATTTCAATTGAAGGCAGATCAGTGTTACTGATTTTTCTGTTGGCCTCAAGCTGACTCAATATGCCCCTGGCATCATCTCTGAACCTTCAGTGTCAATGACCAATGTTGAATTAACCATTCATTCAAAATTATTTCATTCAATTAAAGACGTACTAACTGGATAGATCTGTAGTGATATAGTTATCTGGCAAGTTTATCAGTTTGGTCCTAAGTTTGTTTTGCTTTGAAATGATAAAATTGACAAACCATTCTAATGAGAAGTAAAACTCACATACTTACTCTTTATGTATTTTTGTTATATTTTGAAGTTCTTTTATTTTTTCCTTTTTTTCTTGTGACTTTATTTCTCATACAGATTATGTCTGACTTTTGCAGGGAAGGGCTATTTTCATTATATGTGGAAACAGATTTTTTATTGCTTTCCCGGTAAAACTTTGAGTACTTATTTCCTCTCCAGAACTTTGTAAAATTGTGAAGAAAACACGGGAAGTGATAGATCAAAATGTTAAAGCCTTGATTATATTCCTAAATACCTCTACGAGGACTGACCATCATGTCGGAAATTTAGTATTCTTTACTATAACAATGAGTCGCAATTTTTTTTAAATCAAAATGAATGATTATACATTACTAGTGAGAAGTACTCCTAGTAAAGTATAATAGCTGACATTTATAATGGTACACATCCCAGTTCCATTCGATCCTCTTAAATTTCTGAATGAACCCAAATCACTCTGCACTGAAACTAGCTTTAAATATTATACTACTTCAGATGGAGTAAGAACCTTGCAACAGTCTAATCTCCATTCCTCCCTCCCATCTTTTGTGCTACTTTTGTCATACAGTTTACTTTAATATATGCTAGAAATCCAAGATACAGTGCTATTATTTTTGCTTTAGAAACACAATTTTAAAGTAATTTAAAGTAATCAAAATATCTATTACAATGATCTTTAGCCAGTTCCAGGGATTTTAATTTCTTTGTTTCATTTTAGTTTCTGCCTGGTGTCATATTGCTTCTGCCTATAGAACTTAGTTTAAAATTTCTTATAGAGTAGTTCTGCTGGTAATTATTCTATATTTTTGTTTGTCTGGAAAAGGTTTTATTTTCCCTCCATTTTGACAGGGGATTTATTTTCTCTGGTTATAGAATTTTGGTTTCACTTTTGCCCCCCCTCCCCCAAGTAGTTTAAAGCTATCACTCCATCGATTTGCAGCTTGTAGTTTCTGATGAGGGGTCTGCTATAGTTCCTATCTTTGTTCTGTAAGTAATGTAACACCACAAACAGACCCGCTAGTCTCCCAAGAAGACTCATCTAGCATTAACTTTTGTCATTTAGCATGCCTGGATAGATCTTAATCCACCCAAAATAAATAAATAGGAAAAAAATGCCATTAAATATGGGACTTGTGCAAATTTTCATCAAGCAAAAGAAAATGCATAAGGTATGCAAAAGACAGATGAATTTTTTTTCATATTTTAGTGTTCAAAATATATTTTACTTTTAAAATATATAAATAAAAAATCCATAAGGAATTTATTTTGTGCAATGAGTTTATAATGTATAATGTTGGGATGTGACTTTATCTGTATTGTAGATTGGCTCTTCTCAGGTGGGTAACTTGTTTTACCAAATATTCCATTTTTTCCTCAGTTGTTTCAAATGCAATTTTCACCATGTACAAAAGTCAGACTCAGTATGTGCCCTATTGTCCTGTAGCCACTCCTTCAATAGTACCCACTTGTTTAATAAATGTAGTTTTGTAATACACTTCTAATTAAAAACTTTTTGATATAATTATAGATGTATATGTTATTATAAGAAATAATACAGAAAGATCCCATGTATTCTTTATGCAATTTTCTCCAATGATATCTTGCAAAACTATATATAGTCCATTATCACAACTAGGAGATTGAAATTTTTATAATTCATGAATCTTACTCAGATTTCCTCAATTATTAGCGTATCTGTCTGTATTTAGTTCTATACGATTTAATCACATATATAGGTTTGTATATTCATCACCATTGTAAAAATTTAAAACAGTTCCATCACTATAAAGATTTCTCCTCTTTCCCTTTAATACCCACACCTACCTTCCTACTTGCCTGTCCGACCCCTATACCTTACCCAGGTCAATCCCTATTCTGTTCTCCATTTTAAAATGGTACAGCCACTCTGTAAAACATGCAGTTACTGTATCACCTAGCAATTGCTTGCTTGGGCGCTTATCCCAGACATATTCACAAAGAAACCTATACACACATGTTTATAGCAGCTTTATTTATAAGGCTACTCATTAATAAGAAGGAATTATTGATACATACAACCTGGTTAAATCTTGAGGGAAATATACTGACAGGAAAAAAAAAAAAAAAAGCCAATCCAAAAAGATTACATAATGTCTTATTCAATTTATGTAACATTTTGAAATTATACAATTTTAGAGATAATGCAGTTTAATGTGTGTTAGCACATGACCCTTATCATGGTTTTCCAGAATTTTTCTGCCTAATCTCACATTTTTTAAATTCCTAATTAAATTATAAAATATCTTTACCATACTTCTCAATTATTGACTTCTGATAGAGTTGAATCACTTCATTAAAATCAGGAATTTCACCCTATGATATTAAATATTGTCAAGCAAGTCTTAATGAGTATCTCCAATTTCTACTGTTCTTTTATGTTGATTAGCTGAATTCATGGATTTAGCCATGGTAGTCTTGTACAATTCTTGTTAAGGAGATTCCAAGTCACTTTATGCAAATTTCCTTTTATTATTTCACTTGTTACTTCTTATGTATATGAAGGTCACTGATTTATATATATTCATTTTATGAAAACTTATGCTATTCACTATGTACCACATATGCTAGGCTTTGTTTTTCCTCAACGCTCGTGATTATTGAACACCAACTTTACATATGGGCTACATACACATTTTTGGAAGATTAAAATGTTTTGGTTATATTATTCAGTAGTCCTTGAGATATCATTTGCATGATGAATAATTTTCTTTTATATTTGAAATTATAACCCCTTGATTATTTAAGTGCATTTTAATTCATATCTACAGATACCAAATTGACATAAAAGACATTATTTGGGTTGAATGTCTCTTTGGTCTCTTAGAGAAGACATTGAAAAACATACTAAAGCTCTTTGTGCATTTGGCATACAGATATAGATTTAGACACATTAGATGGGGTATATCATTTCTGTCACAGATCAATTATGAGATCTTGGTCAAGCGACTCAACTTCTACCAAGTCACAGCTCCCTTGTCTATTAGATAAAAGCATTTATCTTACAATGGTGTCATGTAAATAAAATATACATAAAATATTTGGCACATTGCCTATACAGAGTTAGATGCCAATAAATACTTTAAAAACATGAAAATATTCACAGCACAATTTCCTGAGATGTCAACAAAGCGAGGTTTAGCAGTAAACTGATTCATACTCTTTAGCCTTTCCTGTGTTTGTGGCCTGAGAGACACGTGACTTATCATACAGGTATCAGCATGAAAGAGTTGTTGGGTCAAGCACTGAAGTTTTGTTCAACAACTGAGACATTTTTTCCATGAACAACTTGTTTGACAACCAAATTGTTTGAGATGGGAGACATTCGAGAACTGAGATTTGACTGTAATTCCCCAATAAACTTAATTTTAAAAATAAAATAAGAATACAAAAACTATGTAAACTGGGAGGGTTACTAGAATATAATGTCTGTGATATAGTAGTTTGGGGCTTACCATGTTTTTGGTGCCTAAAACCCTGCCAGACACATAGTATGAGCTCAATAAATATTTGCCAAATATGAGAATAAATGTTGATTAAAATATAATTAGTTCAATAGAAATTAAACAGAAGACTATAATCAGCTCATCATTATCTCCTGGATAATAGAGAAAAATAAAGCTTTGAAACCCTAATCCAGAGGCACCTAACATCAATTGGAATAAGCTTTAAATTATTTATTTCTACCAATTATAGATAATTATGATTAAAAGCTTCCAGAAAATTACATGAATACTGCAATTTTTTTTTCCTTCACTCTATTATTCAGCAAGTTTGTCTCTTCAATGAGCAGTGGAGAAAAACGGATGCTTCTAAATTTTTACTGCTATTATCATTTTAATCAATTAAAATGCATAGAAAAGACATAGCACCATATGATGATAAATTGTCAGGAAGGTTTTATAAATTTTATAGGCAACTTTTTATAGTTAAATTGCAAATTCATCCATTATCTCTATAAGTCTTATTTTACAAATGAGGAGTTAGAAATATTCAATACCCTTTCTCATATATATTCTTAGGGGAGTTGGTTTTTCAACTTATCCATTTAAATGCATGAATATAATAAGAAAAAATAAGCATTGCAGAAAAATTTCTTTAATATATTAAATAATTATTTAATTATTATAAATAATTATAATGTTGTACCATTATAACATTAAGTTTAAGCAAGCAATGGGGTATTTAAACTTAAATAATTTTAAAAATTGCAATATAGCTTTATTTAAACCATGTAATCTCTCTGAGGATTGGAATATAAACACTTGAAATAATTAACACTTGATAATTATGATATTGTGAGTGTGATCCAGACTTAAGACAATTTATTGTAAATGAAGCCTTAAAATAGAGTAAATCATATCAGGCAGAAGTATTATCACAACAATGAAAAACCATGTACAACAACTTGGTCACAAAGGTTACAATGTTACTTCACATTTATTTGCACTAAACTTTAGCAGAGGCAGAGCACTGCATAACATCCTATTTCACATACAGGGATTTAAAGGATGATTCTTGAAGTATTACTAGTTATTCATACACTGCCAAAGGAGCTCTAAGTCTAGAAACAAAATTTATTGACTCAATTAAATGCTGTATCTTCTGGACCATGTGTAAATACAAGAATTAATGTACTGTAATTATAATTTGTATGAAACACCTGGTGCCATCTCAGTTTATATAGATTGATATGAGATAAAGGAATACAGCCATGTCTTTAGACACTGTACCTAGTTGCAGCCATTGGGCTTACAGATGAGAGATTGATTAAAAATGTAAGTAAGGTTTTGATTAAATAGTTATCTCACTCGTGTATAGATTTTGTCATGACATGAAATGTTGCCCTGCCATTCTTTTCCCCTCACTTGAGTTAATTCCACCTTTAGCACCATGTTCAAGTTCTCTCTCTCATCCACCATTTATCCAACCTGATATCTCTCCCCAACCCAGCATCTTCCCATTCCCACTATTACTCCCCCAGTTCAGGGCATCATTGTTACATCAACAAACTCAGAAACATAATGAAACTTTAAACATATTTGATTCCTCTAATGCCTTGAAAAATACACATTGACACAACACACGATGCCCCCTTTTAGAAAAAATTTCATGTGTGTATTTCTCTTTTTTTCAATTACAGTTGACACTCAACATTATTTTACATTAGTTTTAAGTTCACCACAAAGCTGTTAGACATTTATATAATTTACAAGGTGATCCTCCTGATAATTCTGTTACCCACATGGCACCATACAGAGTTATTAAAATATTATTAACTATATTCCCTATGCTGTCCTTTACATCCCTGTGAGATGCCCACTTTTAGACATTTTAAAAAATGTTTTTCAATAATTGTTTTGCTCTTTCTGTTTTCAAGAGAATATTCATATGTGTGTTTTTTCTATTCTTTTATATTTTGTTTTATCAACTCCATAGTCACAGTTCTTTAACAATGGCAAAAATCTTTGTTCTACATTCAATATATTTAGGCTGTCCAAATTTAATATTTGAAAATTTTTCTTCCTCATAATAAACACTACATGTTATCATTAAAACTTGTTTTTAGCCATCTGTGAGTTTTTTCCACCACGATATTTAACTACATCCTTAGAAACATTTGGTTAATGAAATACTTTTTTTTACAATAGATTATTTGCTATTATATGAACACTGCCTCCAGATTTCTATGACTAAATACAAAACAAAATTTAATAATATTTTACATAAACATTTACAAAATATCTAGAATTAATCAACAAATATTTTCATGACCAATGAACTAAGGAAAATACACATGAAGACACTGACAGTACTAAGGGTAACATTCAGCTCTTCTCACTTACTAATACAACTGGAGAGTGAAAAAGAAACACCATCATTTGAGATTTAGACCTCTGTCTTTAAAAGAAAAGACAGAGTCAGAATCTTTCTCCTCTGATAAATGTTGTAGTTCATATTTAAACAAATTGGACACTTTCTCAACATTGACAATTTAGTTCTGGAGGAAAGAAAACCATGAAATTTAAAGTTTCTATCACCCTGGCTGGTGTGGCTCAGTTGGTTGGGCGTCATCCCATCAATGAAGAGGTTTCTGGGTTGATTCTTAGTCAGGGCATGTGCCCAGATTGTGGGCTCCATCCGCAGTAGGGGGCATGCAGGAGGCAGCCAATCTATGTTGCACTCTCACATTGATGTTTCTCTCTCTCACTTACCCTCTCTCTAAAAATCAATAAAAATGTTAAAAACACACAGACACAATTTTCTATCATAATTTTCATGTAAAATTTTTACTTATAAAATGATTGACAACACAAAGGCCAAACCTGGCATCATCTGCTTGCCTCCCTGTGTGTGTATGTGTTTTCTATTGTGTTTTACCATTAAAATTGTGATACTTTGTAAAATGATATGATCATTCCTCACTACAGTGCCTGGTAGTATTACACAATTAACGACATACAGTATTTTAGACCCCTAATGTTCAGGATAGTTTACCAAAACCCTTGGTAGAGCTAGAATTAAACCTCTTTGGGAGAGTCCAGAAAGGGAGGGGTGAAAGGCAAACAAAGAACCCCCCGAAAAAAATCCAGCTCTGGAGTTTAGCTTTTGCTTTGAAACAAAGGTCACCCAAAGTCAGTGGAATTAAAATCCTGTTGTAATGACCTGAGAGCCCCATGATCTGGCCTTGAGGGGCCTTCTGAGACTGAACACCCTGAAGTGTGAAAAGCCCCAGAAATGGAAGCCAGGACATTTGCATACTGAGTGCAGATTCCATTGTCTGAGTGAAAGCTGTTCTTGCTTTGCTTCAACCTCGGTAACAATCAGTCCAGCCAACTGTTTACATGCTCTCCATTATGTTAGTGTTGGCTAGGGAAGGGTTGCTACAAAGAGATTTTCTTTCTGCTTACACCCTGGGGAACCGTGGGAGTTCACCAACTTGACAGACAGTTAGACAATCCTGCCTTCTCCTTCCAAGAAACAAGAGAATGACCTGGGAGCTATTGAGATATACGTGGCAGTGAGGAAGGTGCGTAGCCTGGACCCCAGCTCATAAAGTTCAGTTCTCAGGTGAAGAATAGGGCAAAGCAAGACAGAGCAGACAGGAGAAGAGAGCAAAGCCAAGCATGTGAGTGTGCTGTGCTGCAGTTATTCCTCTGTAGACCAATGGGGCCTCATTGATTGTTTCAAATAGACCTCCTTTTCCAGATTTCTCATTTTGTTTTTATTTTTTAAACTAAATTTATTTGAGTAAAATGGTTAATAAAATTATATAGGTTTTAAGTGTACAATTCTATAATACATCATCTGTATATTGAATTGTATATTTTACCACCCAAAGTCAAATCTCCAGGCATCGTATATTTGACCCCCTTTACCCTTTACTTCCTCCCTGCTCTCCCCTCCTTTCCCTCTGGCAACCACCATACTATTGTCAATGTCTATGAGTGTTTGTTTGTCTTTTTTGTTCATTTGTTGTTTCAGTTTTATATCCCACATTTGAGTGAAATCATGTGGTTCTTGATTTTTCACATCTGAGTTATTTTGTTTAACATGACATTCATGTTGACCCAAATGGCAATATTTCATCTTCTCTTACGGCTAAGCAGTATTCCATGGTACATGTGTACCACATCTTCTTTATCCAATCCTCTGTCTAAGAGTACTTCTGTTGTTTCCATGTCTTGGCCACAGTGAATAATGCTGCAATGTTTATATACATATATCTCCACTTCTCTGACCTGTTTGTAGTGGGAAATCTGTATTTTAAAAAGTTAGATGTCAACAGGTCTTGGAAATAGCATATTAATATTTCCATCACCTGAAATATTAGCAGGAGTCCTTAGCAGGGCTCTCACAACATCAACAATAGAGTCTCTGGTTAACTCAACTGGTTATAACATAAATTTAAACATAGGATAAATCTCATTCTTCAAAATATAACAACTATGCAGGAAAGGTACTCATGTAGAACTCATGATAACCTTCCTCTGTTCCAAGTGTATGAAATTCATGTGTGTGTGTTTTTAAGGTTTGAGTTTGAGATGGTCTACCAGGAGGAACACCTAATTCCATAGTATAAACAAATCTCAGTAGGTCTAGTTGTAAGTCGGGCAAATGATGAATTTGATAGTATCACACTCAGAAACTTGTCTCTTGTTCCTACAATCCAACCAAACATAGTAGCTAAATCAAAGTTTCCCAGTGTCCCAGGATATACCTATTCTTAAATGTAAACGATTTTGTTAAAAGAAAAACATGTTTGTTTTTAAAATTTTACATATAACTTATTTTCATTTTTTTCTGGTTATAAAATTAAAAGTCATAAAGAACTTAAAAATGCATAAAGATTAAAATCATCAAATGCAAAATAATTGAAAGGCATTAAAATCAAGAAGTAAGGGAGAGCATAGTGACTTAGAATCAAAATAAAATGAAAACAAGGAAAGAATTTAAAAGAATTTGAGAAAATGGTAGCTAAAGAAGACAAGCAAAGGAGACACAACATATTTTTCTTAAAGAAGGAAGGAAAAAGGGAAGGAAAAAAGAAGGAAATGGAAGGATATCAAAAGGTGGAAGGAATAAATATTACAAAGTACAATGCAAGACAACTTGGACTTAAATATTGAATGCACTATGTACCATATCCTGCAAATTTTATCTCCCAAAGTCAATACTGAAGCACAAACTTGTGAATACACTAGACATTAAAAGCAGAGAATAAATCCTTTGGATATTCAAGCAAAAAGATCAAGCATGTATATATTGAGAAAACAAGACTGTCCATAGGCTTTGCCACAGTGACAGTCATTACAAGAAGACAGAGGAGGATCCTCGACAAGATGCTCACCACAGACAATCAAACTCTCATTCTAGTATGAAAACTGCAGACAGACAGTTCTAAACATTCAATATCTGATGAAATATTGCTCCAATGAAGCCTATGGAAGACATTTCTAAATGCTGAACTTCAGCAAACCTGAGAGTTATTGAAAACACTATAGTAGAAGAATTGTCTCAGATTTGAAACCAGACAAAGAAAAACCTAACAATTTTCTCTGTATTAGATAGTCATTTTTATTTTTTTATCGAATTTTTTTGGTGGCATTGGTTAATAAAATTCTATAGGTTTCAGGCATACAATTCTATAATATGCCATCTGTATATTATTTCGTGTGTTCACCACCCCAAGTCAAGTCTCCTTCCATCCCCCTTCACCCTCTCCTACCTCCCCCACCCCCCTTTCCCTCTGGTAATCACCATATTGTTGTCTGTGCCTATGATTTTTTCTTAATCCCTTTACCTTTTTCACACAAACCCCCTCTCCTCTAACAGCTGTGAGCCTGTTTTCTATATCTGTCAGTCTGTTTCTGTTTTATTTGTTATTTTGTTCATTAGATTCCACAAATAAGTGAAATCATAGGATACTTGTCTTTCTCTGACTGACTTATTTCACTTAGCGTAATATTCTCCAGGTTCATCCATGCTGTCCCAGAAGGTGAGATTTCTGTCTTTTTTATGGCCAGGTAATATCCCCTTGTGGAAATATACCACAGCTTTTTTATCCACTCATCTATTGATGGGCACTTGAGCTGTTTCCAGATCTTGGCTATTGTAAATAACACTGCAATGAACATAGGGGTGCATATATTCTTTCGCATTAGTGTTTTGGGTTTCTCACTTTAAAAAAAAGATTCAAGAATATTAGGAAAATAAATTTAAAGTGGAATAAATTTATACCAACAACCAACAAATGCAAATATACAAACCAAAAAATATAGGCGTTGCAATCTTAGTATCAGTCCAAAGGGTACTTCATAATGATTAAGGGAACAATTCACATTGAAGAGATACAGTTGTGTATATTTTTGCACCAAATATCATAGTAGCAGAATTCATAAGACAGACATTATAGGAGACCAAGTAGAAATAGAAACGAACTAGCAGGAGAAAAAGTTAATTCACTACTCTCAGTTAATCACAGTTTGAGTAGTCAATAAATAAAGATGTTACAGACTTTTAACTTTAATAAGGTAACGTTGTATCTTCTATCCACCTACTTATTGATCTATCATCTTCATATTTATCTGCCTATTTATCTATACATGTCACAAACTCTCTACTGAGAAAATAAAATCTCTGCATTGAAAATGGAAGGCATAGATTGCCTTTAAAACATTCACAAAAAGGGCCTACACGGTAGGCCATAAAAATAATCAACAAACTTAAAAACATGTGCAAGTATATGCAAATTCAATTTCAAAACATACACAGAATTCATAATGCCTGTGTGAACTGCAGCCTCCTTCCTCCCCCGGTACCAGCTGCCCGCTGCTCGAATCTCCCCAGCACACCCATCCCCTCTATTCCTGAGCACAGGGGCATGTCCTGCCTCAGGGTTTATGCCTTATTCCTTTCTGTTTTGGAAAGTGCTACCCAGATAGCCATGTGACTCGGTTTAGCTTTTCATTATATTCTTTGTTAAATGTCATTTCAGTGAGGACTCTCTTGGTCATTCTATCAAAAATTTCAAAATTTCAAATCATGCTTTGACGCTTTTTACTCTCCTTTTTTGTTGTTGTTGTTCTTAAAAAAATTTTTTTACAGAGAGAGGAAGAGAGAGGGAGAGAGCGAGAAATATCAAAACATTGATCGGCTGCCTCCTGCACACCCCCTACTGAGGACCCACCCAAAACCCCAGGCAGCACCCTGACCGGGAATCACACCAGCGACCCTTTTGTGCACGGGACAGCGCTCGACCAGCTGCCCCACACCGGCCCGGGCTCTGCTCTGCTTTTGACTTTTCTTTTCAGCCCTCCATTTATCTAGCACACTTGTGCATAGGCACTAACATCTTGTTATAAACCTCGATTATTATCTGTCTCCCCGAACACGACAAACTGGAGAAGTCAGGAACGGCTGTCACTTCTGTATCCCTGGCTCCTGGGACAGTGACTGAAACCTACTCTATCCTTGATGAGTATTTGCGAAATCAGTTTTTGAAAGAACAACCACTTAGAAGAAATGATCAATTAGAGATCACATTTCAGATATCAAGACAAAAACCTAGGAATAAACCAAATAAGAAATGGCAAAATCCACATTAAAACTTGAAATGATTCCTGAGAACACAAAGAGAGATTTGAATAGGTAGTTGGTGAGAAGCAGAATCATCATTTTAAATATGTCAGTTCTCCCAGGTAAAGCTAATACATTTTATGCGATCACCAATAAAAACAATAATAGGTTCATTTTTAAAACAATATGATTCTGAAGTTTATATAAAAAGAAATAACAAGAGACCACATCCAGAAATGATTTAAAAATAAAAGTAATAAATAATAATTTATAGTCTATCAAATATTAGTATATAAAGTAACAGTTATTTAAAGGGTGAAGTTCTGTACAAACTTTATTTGCCATTTAGTTCTGCTAATGAATTGTTAAATTTTTTGAATTTTTGTGACTTTTGTACTTTATTTAAGAAGTTTCCTTCCAAATTTATTACTTTTCATCTAACATATTGAGGTTTCCTTTTTTTCATTGGCCGATGCGTTCCATCTGGAACTTGTTTCAGCATTAAGTACAAAAAGAAGATATATGATGATATGTTTTTCTCCCAAAGTCTTGCCAATATTCTTGACACCATTTATTAGTTCAAATGTTGACTTACGTGCTTCCTTTGCATATATAAATTTCACCTATATATATGTAATAACCACATACCTAGCTGTATCTTATATATATGATTATATAAGATTCTCTCTCTTGCTGTCTCTTTCTCCATAGGATTTAGCTGAGGAGGGTTTTGGGGGTTTTTCCCCTCTTTTCTTTGGAAACATATCTGCTTCATTGAGCCCACCAATATCACACTTTTATTTACTATAGTTTTATGATATTTTCAATATTTATTTCTCTCTGGTTAGTCTTTCTTTTATAAACTTTTTGACCTTTCTAAACTGTTTTGTTATTATTCAATTAAAATAAAATCATTTCATTAATAGAAAATAATCCATTGGTATTTTGATGTGGAATTTCCATAAACCTAAGAATAAATAGTTACTGATGCCCTTCTCATATCAATCTTACTAACCCCAAACAATTTTTTGTCTGCTGTTTTTAAGCAACGATGAAGGTATGATTTCTGGAAGCAACTTTGTACCTTGTCAGGTCAGTGTTACTAAACAGATTTTGTGGCTTTTCCAGTCATTATTCCAGTGAACCCTCAAAGTTCAATAGAGTTCCATAAGCCAGTGGGTGAGATGGGGAACTTCTTAAAAAGAAACTCCTGGAGATGTGAAAGGATACAGACAGCACGGCCAAGTGGGACCTTCTCCGAGCTTCCATACTGAGTGTTAGGTGGGACTGCAGCTGTCACTGTGTAACTTGATGAGCTACAGGTCAAAGATCTTAACTTTCTTGACCTGCTACTGCTCATGTTACAAGAACTCTTCACTGAACTTCCAGGAACTTCTTAAGTTTCTATTCTGTAAATGTTAGCTACTCATATTACCTTTATATAATATTGTTACTATTATTATTGCTATTAACCAAGCAGTCTTTTAGGTACTGGGGAATAATAGTAAACAAAAAGACAGTGTTTCTGCCCTCATGGAAAAGAAAGAGAAATCAGTAATCCATAATTGAGCATAAATATACCCAAATTTACATACTTTCAGTCAGTTTTAGCTACCTATATCTGAGTGTGTGTCTTTAATTTCAATATAAAGGGTGATGTTTGCACAGATCTCAGTTGATCTTTTAGTGTTGAGACCATAGTCACATAAATTAATTCTTCCCCTCTTCCTCCTAAATAACATTTATGGAGTATTATATGCTAAGGAACACTCAATATGTTTATGTTAGCTTTTTAAAATCTTCCCTATAGTCCTATAAGCAAGTGTTATGCTCTTTTACAGATGAGGAAACTGAGACACAGAGTGGTTCAGTGACTTGTTCAAGGCTACAAAACAGGCATTCTCACTGCAGGTCATGTACACATAGGAGGAAAGAAATAACCAAACAGTGTCTCACTATCATAGATAGTTGGTACAATCAGTTGAATTAAAATTAATTCAAAGCATATTATGAAACAGGATTATAATACTTGATGTTTTAAGAGCCAAAATCTGAGTTAATAACTCAAATGTCAAAAAAAATAGTCTAAATATATGATGAAATACTATATAGCCATTAGGAGCAATTAAGTAGACATATGCTTCATGACATGGGAAGAAACTATATGACATATTTTGGAGAGAAAAAAACACATTACAGAATAACAAGTAGAGTGTTACCACATTTGTGAAAAATTGCATATATGTGTGTAGATGCAGAAAGAAATACCTGAAAATATGTTCAGCATATTATTTCGGGGTGTTGAGATTCCATCTAAGCTTTATTTTGTACCTATGTACAATATGTGAACTTATTTTTACTGTAATCATATATCAATTTATAAAAATAAAGCTATATAATAAGTAATGTAGAAAAGTATAATGCAAAGTGGACTCAGAGCGTGGGTGTCTAGGTCCTGGTGCTAGCTTTGCATCTAGATGTTGGTATGACTTTGGGTAAGTCTCCAGTTCTCTTTACCTCATTTTTACCAAGTATAAGTTTGATTCATTCATTCAGAAGGTATTTAGTTACTTAAGGTGCTAGATCACCAGCCTGGACTGACCTAGACAACTAGGAGAAGAACCAAAGACTTATCTCCAAAACTTCTCCCCCTCATTTCTTTTTCTTTTTCCTTTCTTTAAACTGCTATGCTGACAGCAAATCTTGGCTATAAAGATAAGCAGAATTTAACCACTATAGCCAAAAGAAAAGCTTGGCAAAAGACAGGACTGTTGTCATTGTGGTTAGACCACCCACATCTGGTATCCTCGTGGAAGATGCATAGTTGGAGAGTAAGTTCGTAGGACAGAACTAGGAAGAAGTACATAGTCAGGCCTGGCTTAGTCACACACAAAAACCAGCTCTGGCTAGAAATCTTTAGTCACTTGGATAATAAAGTGAATGCACAAGAAGAGACCAGTAAGATCCAGGAAGTTCTTAGTACCCAGAGATATGTCAGGAAAAGCTATCAGATAATTAGAACCAAATGTACTTTTTTTTTTTTTAGTATTCTTTGGGTTTCAGGAGTGTTACTCAATTTTACCACCAAATCTTAAAAATAAAAACAAGCTTCAATCTTCATGTTATTCACTTATTAATCTATTTAGTCATTCAGACACTTACTGGACACCGGCTTGTTGTCGGGTCCTGTGCTAGGCTGCAGCCAGGAATAAGCTGTGGACGCAGAGAGGTGGTGGTGCAACAAGGACATGTGCAGAGATGGAGAAGAAGGAAAGCTACAGTAGCCCAAAGAGAGAAAGCCTTCACACCTCAAAGCTCTAGCAAGAGCAGAAAATAAAGTCCTTTGTCTTACTGGAGAGTAAACAACTGTCTTCCAAAGTATTAGGAAGATTTTCAGATCCCTGTACATAGGAGCTTTCCCATGCATTTCTGTTTACTAGAATGGGTTCTAGAACCTATAATTAAACTCTGTTCAGTTGCAGAAGGTTTAACTGATTACCCACTTCCTCCAAATCCCAGACAGTTTCCTAAATCCAGGGTAAAGACCCATAGTTAAAGGTTAAAAAACCTCAGTTCTCTTGAAATATGCACGTACAGTGGAACCTGTGAGAAAAATTATCTGGCCACTGTGGTTTAGTGGCACATGTTCCCACCTGTATTAGTCTCCTTGGAGTTCATAATAAATTACTATGAACGTGTTTTCTTAAAACAACAAATTTATTCTTTCATGGTTCTGGAGGCCAGATGTCTGAAATTAAGATGTCAGCAGGGCCACGATCTCTCCATTCCTTGTCTCTTCCAGTTTCTGGTGGTTCCAGGCATTCCTTGGCTTGTAGTCACTTCATTCCAATCTCTGTGGTCACATTGCCTCACCCTCTTTTGTGTATGTTTCTCCTCTGTTTGTCTCTTATGAGGACATTTGTCATTAGATTTGGGACATACACAAATATCCAGGGCAATCTCCTCATCTCAAGATCCTTAACTTAATTATATTTCTGAAGACCCTCTTTCTAAATAAAGTAACATTGACAGATTCCAGGGATTAGGACTTTATATCCTAATATCAATTTATTACACCACCTGAAGTGCTCCCCCCTTTCAAGTTTGAAATTTTCCTCCAAATTAGTTTTTGAGAGATGATAAAATACTTTGGTAGAATTGCAGGATCTCCCAGTGAAAAGGAAAGATCCTCTATGGAAAGGTCAGGACAGACCTTTTGCTTTGGTATGACCTGGTAATAATTGCAAAATTGGGGAACCAGGAGAGATTTTGAAGGCATGGAGATGAGAAGCCCAGCAAGAATCTTAGAGAGACCGATACATTCCTGCCAACGCTCCTGGGATTTCATGCGTAACTGACAAGTGGAATACAACTTGTTTCTGATAGAGCTGGGATATCACATAAATTTTTCACTGTAGGCAGCAAATGATATGTTTATTAGATCTTGTCTTTAATTCCTAGGTGAGTGGTTTGGCAAATGTCCTAAATTGGTTATACCTTCTCACACACTAGGTCCTATAACAGTGGTAAGCTAAGTTGAGAAACATTTTTATAGAAACCAAAGAGTTCAGTTGACACCTTCAAGCACATCCTCATAGGGCTCTAAGATAACCTTATAATCAACCATTATTCACTGTTTACAGTTAACATCTTTGTTATCCACTGACAAACTTCACCAAGTGTATAATATTCTAGCGTCAATAATATAATTTTGAAAATGTAGTGGCTGACAGAGAAAGACAAGTACCACAAGATCTCACTCATATGTGGAATATAATGAACAAAATAAACTGACGGGCAAAATAGATCCAGGGACACAGAAGCATGGAACAGACTGAGGGATCTCAGAGGAAAGGTGGGGGTGGGTGGGGAGAGATTAATCAATGAATTTATATGCTTATATGCATAACCTATGGACACAGACATTGGTATGGGGAAGGCCTGGGGGGAGGTGGGTGTGGGGTGGAGGGAATCAATGGGGGAAAAAGGGGGACACTTGTAATACTTTCAACAATAAAGATAAACTTTTAAAAATGTAGTAGCTGAGAAATGCTATACATTGTTTCTCTTGCATTCTCTGAAAGCTAATTATGAATTAGCAGCATCTCATAATATTAGGTCACTGGCTATGCTCAGTCACTTAGAGACCTTAAATTAGCTCAGGCATTGCCAGAAGCAAGAATATTAAGTCACATCAAGGAGTTTCTTTAATATGGCATTAACAATTAAAGTCACAGCTGAATCTAGTTTGACTGCTGTTTAAGTCACCCAGTGGGTAGTGGCAATCAACTGTAGAGTCCCTAATATTTTTAGGACCCATTCTTTGCTTGACTAACCATCCACATTTGCTAAGATAAAACTACTATGCTTCACTTAACTTTTCTAAAATAGATAATGCTTTAATCTGCTTAAAACCCAGTTATACTTAATTTATTATTTTGTTTGTAATTTATAAACTACCTATCTCCAAAGAGATTCTGAAATGATTTATAGTATTAAAACATGTTTAAGAAACAAGTTGTGGTTTATTTTAACCAAAAAAAAGTAAAAACAAACAAGAACTTAGAAATATTGGAAGACTGAGGTAATACTATTATTATAAAGGAGCCATGTATTTAGTTTTAAGCTTCTTGCCAAAAGGAGCCCTGTCAGGTTGTAATATAGTATGTGGTAGCTACTGCTTTGGGGCAGCTTTTCTTCTCTTAGGAGCCCCTGCCATTTGACCTAGGTTTGGCTCATCACAGTGTCCCGTGCCTCTAGTAACGATAGGGTCAAGACATGAGAAGGTAACCCAAGGTAAGGCAAATCAGAACTCATCCTTGGAATTGTTACACTGACACTGGAAAAAGATAGCTGTTTTTTTGTTTTGTTTTTGTTTTCCACTGAGAGATTAAATTGGGGCTTCAGAAACATAATCCACAGACTTGTGGGGAAATTATTTCCTTTAAGAGCGTATACTATGAGCAAGCAGAAAGACCAAGATTTAAAAGACAGATAAGAGAGAGGGAAAGATATAGAGACAGAAGCAATGAGAAGGAGACTGAGAGGGTACTGGCTGAGAAGCACCACATTTCACCCTTGGAGATAGGTTCTTGAAACCAGTCTGCCAATTCTGTGAGCGCTTCATTGACTTCAGCTTGGTGGAACCAAGGAATTCCCTTTTGTGCTAAAGTTAGTCCATCTTTGACATATATTACTTGCAAACAAAAAAGCCCCAACTGATATTATTACATGGTTCTCATTTCCAGTGGAGAAATTGTTCCGTTTCATCTGAGGAGGCATCCCCCTGCCTCTATTGTCCCGCATTGAATGCCAGGAGACGCTGAGGTATCTTTTCCAAGGGACCCTCACTGGGGGAAGAGGGGGGACTTGTAGGAAACACTGCACAAATTTTCCCACTGTAAATTTTGCAACTATAAAAAAATTCTTAGTTTAAATAAGATGTTAAAATTTCTTTTTATATTTCTTGCAAAACTATAGTAGTTGGACTTCTTTAGTGTTTCCTCAAAGTTGTTTTTTATTTCCTTTCCTTTTTCTTTTTCCAGTAAGGATCACCAAAGAGGAGGTGTATCCGTCAAAATTTAAAAAAACAAAAAACAAAGGACCTGGAGAATATTACACTAAGTGAAATAAGCCAGTCAGAGAAAGACAAGTATCACATGATCTCATTTATACGTGGAATGTAATAAACAAAATAAACTGATGAACAAAACAGATCCAGAGACATTGAAACATGCCCCAGACTGACATATTTCAGAGGGAAGGGGGAAGGGCGGGAAGAGATTAATCAAAGGACTTATATGCATATATGCATAGCCCATGGACAAAGGATAGTGTGGGGAAGGCCTGGGGAGGGCATGGGAGCCGGGTGGAGGGGCCAACGGGGGAAAATAAGGGGACATCTGTAATGCTTTCAACAGTAAAGATTAAACCTAAAAAAAGCAAAACAAAACCACAAAAAAAACAAAAAGCTCTCTTGCTTCATGAAGAGCCATTTTAAAACAGACATCAAATTTCAAAACTTGTAAACTAGTCTCTTTGAAACATTCGATGCTCAGGGGAGATTTTGTTGCTGTTCACGCTGGGGCCCTCGATGTGTGAGGAGCTTTGCTGATTCTGCGGTGAAGGTTTCACAGTCAGGCCTCCATCATTTTCTTTACGCTGCCATCCTGTATTACTAGGGAAGTGCTTCAAAGGGGCGCCTTCAGAGAGGGCCATTTTTTTTTCTTTAAAATTGAATTCACTTAAGCTCTCCCACACGTATTTAGTCAATGTTCTGGTGTTGCCTGCCATAGACTATAGACAGTTTGGGGCCTAAAACATCTGATGTGATCCCTGAGGAATGTCAGACTCTGAATAGAGCTACACTTAATAGATACACCAAGAGAACAGCTCAGAAAAATTCCTTCAAAGGATGTTTTTTGCATCACTCAACACCATAATAATTCATGTTAAGATTTCACAGAAGCCTGAAGACCCATAGCAGAAAAATTAGATGTAAAAAATGATTTTCAAATGAGTTGCTTTAAAAAATATTGTCATTTGAATAGGGTTTAAGAAATTCCTAAAATTCTCTTGCATGTTCAGAATGTAAGATTATCTTAGGTAGTTGTGTTGGTTATATATGTGAATTTTGACTATAGAATAATGAGGACTATTTTATAATAGTGTCTAATAGACTAAATCCTATTAAGTTATACAGATGTATTTAGTCAAGTATACCAATGTTGACTGGTACTCTTATCAATATTCTCAATCATTTTGGTTTATAAATTTAAAGTAGATTCTTCTTTTTTAAAAAAAAAAAAATCCTTATTGATTTCAGAGAGAGGAAAGGAGAGAGAGAGACAGAAACATCAATGATGAGAGAGTCATTGATCAAGCCCGCAACCAGGCATGTGCCCTGACCGGGAATCGAACCTCGATCGCCTGGCTCCTAGGCAGACGCTCAACCGCTGAGCCACGCCTGGCCGGGCATAGTAGATTCTTTTCAAGAAAAGATATTATTCGTAAATTTTCAAATGATCATGAGTCACATTTTCATTGCATGCATGAAAATAAAAAAAGTCCTGGTCTTTGCGTTTTCTCTTAAAGATTTTTTTATTTTTTAGAGAGAGAGAGGAAGGGAGAGGGAGAGAGAGAAACATTTATCAGCTGCCTCCTTCACAGGAATGGAACCAGCAACCTTTCAGTGCACAGGACAATGCCGAATCATCTGAGCCACACCGGCAGGGCTGGTCTTTGCATCTTTATTGAAATATATTTGGCATACATATGTATTGGCAACTGAAACATTAGTATCAAAAATGTGACTGAACTGATTACAAACATGTCTGCTCCCTAGGATCATGGATTCCTTATTGGTTGTTCAAAGAATATAAGATTCTATTCTGGTCATTCCCAAAAATGCTGTTTATGAGAAAAATTGCCACTTATCTACCATGAATTTTCTTTCACACTAAAATGAAATTATGCCCTGAGTGATTCAAGAACATGTGTTAGCAGAGTTAGTTCTTCTTTATAAAATATTCCTTGTCAAGGTAATAAGGCACAAATTACTCATTTGTAAAATGAACTTATTCTACTCTTCAAAAACTGACAATACCATGTTACTTAGATCTTGTTATAGATCTGAGTATCATTATATCTCACCAGGACACTAAAAAGCCTTCTTTATGGTTTACATTTGCCCAGATAAGTCAGAAAATAGTCATATTAATAAGAGTGTACAATTATAGTCTGAAAATAAATGGGCGCCATGTAGACATTTAAATCATGGCATCTGTTTAGTTTGTGTGCATAGCAAAGTACAGCTCTTTTCCTAAACTATATAGGCAATTTTTAACAATGTTATTTGTATGTAGAATTTTCATTTAGGTAAAATATTCTGGTTGTTTATATTCCAATTTATAGTTGATGAAGATTTGATTGTATGATGTCTTTTATGGCCATGTTGACATGCTTTGATATAATGTTCAGAATCGTCATAAAGTTAATAAGAGCTGATCTTTACTTAACACAGTGTCTATCCAAGGAATAAATTAGCTATTAGTTTTTAAGTTGCCCAATCAAAAAGATAGCAGTTCCTAAAAGCTTTAAATTCTCTGAAAAAATACAATGGATTTCATATTGTATTGCAAAAGGCCTGAAAAAATACATTCATGAACAATTTCTTACTTCAGTGTGCCATCATTATAGCGTTACACTCCGTTGCTTTGGCTGATAAAGTTCTCAAGGTAATATTAACATTCAGTGTGTTCTCAGTAAAGTATTTTTTACCTTGTGATCTCTGAACCCTTTCTGGCAAAAAATTAAGTCCTTGACTAAAAGACATAAATTTTTTTACTTTTCTCCCTCTCCCTCTTCTCCCCTCTCTTCATTTTCTCTCTCTGCCTATGTGTCTCTGTGTGTGGAACTCTTTATATAAATAAAATAGAGTAATGAGAAAGAAGCTAGTAATGAGTTAAGCCTAAAATTTGGTATTAAGGGGTTGAAAACTAAGAATTTGTATAAATTGCATACAATAACATAATGGAAAGAATGGGGCATGGGTAGAAGGGTAAGGAAATAAACCCATTAGGTTATCCTAAAACAAGAAAATTAAGAAAAATAACAGTGTCAGCCTCTTGCAGATCAATTAAAGAGTGGGAACTGAGCCAATGTTAGAGAGAGAACAGGACTATAATCTTGTTTTGAAAGCAATGGCAATGGGCCATTTGTCCTGTTGGTTTTACCTTGGGTTGGTGCCCAGAATGGACAATTAATAAAATATTCTTGTTATGGCGCTGGCAACTTATCTTTCTGCTTTTAACAAAGTGTCACTATCAACTGTGTGCACAGATTTGATCCATATTCTAAATTTAAGTGAAGTGAAAACACAATCAACAAAGGAATGCAATTGTGAAGAAACAAGTCAGCAGACCAGGGAAAGGAGACTGATCCCTGCTCTCGCTTGGGGTGTACGGGCTGAGTGAAAGCACAAATCAACCTGGATATTTCCATGTTTACAGTAAAATTTCTAGATGTATCTGGGTACGACTGGATCAGCGAGGTAGATTATTTATAGGACTGCAAACAACTGGATATTTGGAGGCCCGTATATGTTGGTCTTCGCAAATACACAGGTAAAATAGCCTAGGTAACTATGTGCTTACTTTCTCAATAATAACAAAATATATGGTGCATTCTACCCTATCCCATTGTAAATTAGAACCAGTATTTGATGTTCTATTTCTCTAAGTATTTTGGAAGAACAAATGACCACAAATAAATTAGATTTTTAAAAATTTCACAGAAATTCTTTAATACTTTACTTCTTTATAGTTTTATCCTAGTTTATCTTTATTGCTCCCCCAAATTTATACTAATAGTAACATTATCATTATAAAGAATATATTTTATAATAAAATTTAGATAATTAAATGATTTATTGTATTATATTATTTGATACAAGAGATTTTATTTTTCTTTTGTTCCTTTTTTATTAAGAATATTGTAGTTATTTCTGAAAATTCTTGTACTCTGCAATGTTAACTACAATTGGGTCAATTTAATCTCTTTCAAAATCAGGATCCTGTCCAAGAACAATAAATCACTCCCATTATTTCAGTCGTACTATATAAACACTAGAGAAATGTTGACAATTCAACCACTGTCTTTCAGAGTTCTTTCAGTCACCCAAAATAAATAAATACACTGAATTGAGCCTAAACATTGGGATTGTAAATTTCTGATACAGACCCACTTATTTCTGCCATACTAAACCGTAGAGCTTTCATATAGCATGGTGGTTCACCAATAATGGAAAGTTTGATTAATATGCTGAATTTTTATAAAAATCTAATTTCTTTTCCATGTTGTTTTACATTAGAAAATAAAGACTTAAAAATGTTAACTGGCAAATGATATCCTTTATCACTTTTTCTTCTAATGGAAAATTGAGATACAATCCCCCTGTAAACTATGTAATTTTTATAATGGTGGGAAAGTTTTCATGTTTGATTATTAAACTTACCATTTATATGAATACCCAGACCTGGTATGCAAATGAGAATACAAAATTCTAGAGATTTGGTTATGTCAAAAAGGATAAAAAAAACATGAACACATACCCATATACAGAAAATAGTAGAGAGGCAGTAATTAAATTAGCCACTGAACCGTGACCCATTATTTAGTGTTTTTGATGAGCTGTGTATCCATTCAGATAGCTTAGACAGTAGAGATAATACAGTCCTCCCAAGTAGTGTGCTTTATTTATGTACCAACATGGCATCATTTCAGAGTAACTCAATTTTAAAAATAAGATTTATTGAAAAATCTGTTGCTTATAATGAGGGCTTGAAGATAAGCTGCACATTTTCTAAAACTAGCCTCTCTCCCTACCTTAATGTAATCATTTTAATATCACTTTTATGAGAAAGCCTAATGAAACTGCAGTGAAGTAACACTCTTGAAAATATACAATAATATCAAATCTTCAGAATAGTTAAGGGTTGGGTTTTTTTTGGCTCAACTGCATTATTTTGCGTGATTATTTCATGTAATGCTTATTTTAGCCACAGGTTCTTAATTTTTTGAAATAATGAAAACACCTCCTGATGATGTAAATAGGTAAATTCCTATGTACCTATGTATCATTTAATGCCAGTTCTTTTGGCAGTTGTGTGACCAAACAAAGGACATTTCTTCCATATACAAAAGCTATTTTTTTCTCCACGGATTGTGGTTGCCTTCCAAGATACTAAGTACAAATATTGCTCTTTAAATGTTCCCACTGAGATTAGGTGGAGTTCTGATCGATTTACTTCTGAAGTGTGGCTCACTCTAACAGGAGCAGCTGAAAAATTATATGAAACACTGTAATTGAAATCGGAATGTGTCACACCCATAAAGCTCACTAGAAAACAATGTAATTAAAACCACACTGACATATCGTATGACCTAGACCGAAATGGACTCAGTCTTGGACAATTCAGCAAGGCCTGTTTATCTTTGCCTTTTAATATTTTTGCTTATCCTTTTTTATTAGTACTGAGAAGAAAAGCAAATGGCTTATTTATTTATTTATTTTTTGGAAACCTTCCAAACATCTGCATGTAGGTTTCTTATCTCCTACCCATCCGACCAAAGCATAGGCCACTTCTTTACACCTGTGGAACTTTGTATAGAGACCCTGCAAACTGGGGCAAAACCTCACTTAATTTAGAGAATTTGTGTCTATGACTTCATAAAAAATGTCATTTCCAAATTTTGTGTATTTGAGTTTAAACTTTTATTTCTCCCCCCATAATTTCTAACTTTAATGGTGTATTTTTAATCTAAAATGTTTATTTTATACCTGATAATAATAAAGATATTTCAACGGTTCTTATTAAATATTTTCCTACCTTCTCCTTTCATCCCAGTCTATCAGTCCTACATCATGAGAGATCCTCACACAGATGCATGTGGATACCCCAGCCTACTTGGCCAAGCTCTGTGCACCCCACTGCAAACAGCTCCCCTGTGGCCACTCCTCAGGCCCAGAGGTGCCTACACTCTAGAGCATGACCTCCCCTAAGAGGGGAGCTACAGCCAGCAGGATTCAGCACCTGCACTAAGTTGCACTTTTTATATTCTTGGTGTTTATTCCTTTGAGCATTTGTTTACCTTAGCAGTTAGCAATCTAGCTTGCATCTTCCAGCCTGCCTTAGCTGTGCCATAGGGAGCCGAGTTATCTATGATTGGGTCTGAACATTTGGAAGAGACAGCAACTCCAAGTGCAACCAAGGCTTGAAGGAAATAATCAAACGGAAGACAAAATTTAGGAGACAAAATTTGCAACAGAAAAAAAGCAAGGCTCAGATCACTTGAATTCTGTGCAGAAGTAACCTTGGAAGTTTTGAGTCTTATGTGAAGAGACAATTTCACTTTGCTCACTTAACTTTTATTTTTGCGTAACACTAAATTAATCTGCCTAGATTAGTGATATAATAGATAATTTCCTAGTTCAAAAACTACACAGGACTCCCCATTACCCACTATCATATATCTAAATGTCCTTTACTCATTTAATATTTATTGATCATCTGCTATTTATCAAGCACTATACTAGGCCCAGGGTATACAAGGACAAACATAACAAACATAACAAACTTGGTCCCGACCTCACACAGAATGCAGCAGTGTTGATAGTAATCAAAGCATAAGAGAGAAGAGCAGAGTATTGGGGAGAGAGCAGTGAAGACAGGGGGACGACTTCAGGTGAACAGATTAGAGAAAATTACATGTAAGTAAGTACCTGAGAAAGAGAAGGAGTCGGCCATTCATAAGGGAGAAAAAAGAGTGCTGTTGGGAAGGCGACAACCTGTGCAAAGGCCCTGAGGTGGTATTATTGGCCTTTTGCAGAATTGATAGAAGGGTAGTATACTCAGAGTGTATCAAGAAAGGGAGAAAATGGTGTTGGGACAGGCTGGTATTTAACAGAACTAGATCAGGCAGGACCTTTCAGCAACGTTCAGGAATTCAATTTTTTTTCTCATGAAAAAAGATTGTCATTGAAGAATTTTACACAAGGCACTGGCATAATTGATTTTATTTTTTACAAAACTCAAGTTGGCTGTTTGTGAGCAGTGAATTAGAATGCATCAAGTTGATCCTGAGATACCGTGAGAGACTAGAATAAGCCAATGAGGAGCCATAGGTTTCAGTTTTTGTTCACAGTGGAAATAAAGAGTTTTGGGCAAATTTGAAACACATTCAGGTGGCTGAATCTGACTAGTTATATGAAATTTCTCCAGCAAGCCACAGTTTCATGAATGCAAATCTGGAAAATGTGAATGGTTGGTATTTTGTGGGAGATATGACCAAGGCCAGGAGGATATTTGCCTGACAATAAGTTTAAAATGGACTAAGACAGGAGACTATTAATTGATGAAAGAAAAATAATAAAGTTAATAGAGTTGAAATTTGTGGAATAAGATTTACAATGTTGACATAAAACTGTTAAGGTTTTTTATGGGGGGGGCACTGATTGAAAACCAAGAAACTAATCCTGATTCCCTTAAAGATTAAAGAAAAAAACTATAACCCAGCCCTGGAAAATACAGAGCAGAAACTCATGGAAATTCTAGGAAGGTCCATGAGATGACTCAGTGAAACCTCTATCCATCTCTGCTTACATTTTGCTCACTTATGTTTCCTAAATTTCCAAGAGAAAGACTTTTTGTTGACCTAAATATATATTCATATATTTCAACGCATTGACCACTCATCTACAGTCAGGGGTCAAGGCTGATACACTAATTTGATAAGTAGGGAAGTAACCATTATCTAGTAAGTCACATCATTTTGAGCAAGAGAGCTGGAGGCAAAGGAGTTTATGGTTAGAAAGTGGAATGTTAGAAACTGTCATTTCAGAAACGGGGCATTTTCTGGTGAAAACAGAGAGTTATGGGGGTGGGGGCTGAGTACTGCAGAAGAAATCTGGGTCAAGGGATCACTGTCATTCATTACATATTGAGCAAAGAAAGAAGGAAAGAATGTATCTGGTCTGGAGTATAGGAAGAACTGAAGTAGCAATAATTAAAGTGAAGATTGTCTCAGAATAGCTACTTGGAGGGCATGGGAAGAACAGAGAGGAAATAATGTGGGTTAAAAATGCTAAATAGGGAGCAATGCATTATATGGACCAGTGGTGACAAGCAAGGTAATGGGCATGCACATCACAGGTCTCAGCCGTGCACTGGCTCCGGTGACCTGTCGTTCCCCTCATCCCTCCAGGTCTCTGCACTATTCCTCGTAGTTCTCCTGTACCCTCCCATACCTATGTTATTAGTTCTTTGGTAAATAAACCCTTTTCAAATTATTCCAATGTGAGTATACCATTGATTTTCAAAAAGAACCCGAAATGACACAACAGCTAATCTAAAACACATTGTCCCACTTTTCTCCTGCATATATTATAGTTAATAACTATCAAATTCTGAGTAATTACTAATAACGAAACACTATGTATATGTTACTTAATACACATTACATTACTTATTATTTTAACAACTCCGTGAGGTAGGTGTGCTATCTCCCTAGTCCAGATGAGAAAACTAAGACTCAGAGATGTTAGGTAGTAAGTTGCAGAGCCGGCCTGGCTCCAAGGTCTGTACTCTTAAAGACAGATGCCATACCGGCTCTAGCAGGGGGGACGCCAAGGTGGGTAAGCCTTCTCCCTGCCCGTGGGGAGAGCAGCACCTATTTGGTAAAATAATAATTAATTATCTAATTAATTAATTGTGTGTGTTTTTGTATGTAGACACACATACATATATAAGACTTATGGTTAAGACAATGAATGATAAGTTTCTTGGGCAGATAAATGCTAGAGGAGTTTCAAAAAGTTGGTATGTGAGTGTGTGTGTTCTTCAACACATTAGTTGGTATGGAAGAAATCTACTTGAAAACTTTCCTGAAGTCCAGCAAAATAGGTCATAATGTTGAGAAGCATCTTGATGAAAAGCAACGTTTATTTGAGCAGGTGCTTGCAGTGGGAAGTTTAGGCCATTCTCTGCACACAGACAGCCACAGTGGAAAGCAGCTCAGCAAATGTAAAGCATGAAAATCAAAGTTGTTATGATTACGTTCTATTTCCATTCCATCTTACCTTACTATGCATGCTTATTATTTTATGTTGTTTATCCAGCCCACTACCTATTCCCCCTAGTTCTGAGGTCAATGGAATGGCATTTCCCCTTTAGAGCATTACGACCTCTCACACCCCATAATTGGCTAGTGGCATTAGTGAGATTGTGGTTATGGGAACAGAAAATTCTCCCTTCAATAAAAATGCAGAATTGTCATGGTGTTATTTACTTTCACCCATTCAAGCATTATTAAGGCTTACAAGTTTTCTTTTATTTCTTTAATTTTTTTAGAAATTTGTGATGTTTGCTATTAAATTGGGTGGCTAAAAACCATTAGACAGAGATGTTTATAACTTGGAGGAGCTCCAGACACTATCAATTCATACACTTTTGTTTTAAAAAAATCTTTAGACATCATTGACAATTCACAGAACAGTTGTTTTCACATAGGAGAAGGTACTGCCAAAGTCATTTCGAAGATAATACACGGTATCTGGCAGAACAGAAAATTAGAAGAGAAATGTTTTTTGAGTTTTGAATTTTCATTTTGTTTTTAGAAATGCAAACATATGCTTTTGTAAAATAGCTCATTTATAATTTGGCACTTCTGTTGTCAATGATTTGTAAAAATTAAGAACAGCAGTTGGCTTATTTCAGGGGAAATTTTGAGCCTTTTTTAAAGACAACAGAACTTGAAAACAAAGTTGAACATCTTACCATGCCCAAAGTACGTCTCTTAGGAGCTGAAACCCAGGTATGTAAACTTTTCCTTGATAGTCTTGTTGATAATAATTCTCAACCACTGGTGACAAGGGGACTTTTCCATTCAATACCATCAAAGACGGATGAAATTAAGAAAACTGAAAATAAATGAGGTGGTTGGTGGAGAGTAGCCACTAATGATCCAATTCACATTAAATCAAGCACTGATAAAAAATTGCTTTACTATTTATTTAAGTTGAATAGTTCATATTAGATGGGTGTGCGTTTTTTTCATTGTATTTTAGATTTTTAGAGAGTTAGTTTCTGTTAATTCTCCTGGCTACTGTGACTGCAGAATGGAAGTAGAAATTCTAAATGTTTGTGGTGTGTGTTTGGATGCCTGCATGTGCTGCACACATATGAGAGGGAAAGAGGGAGGGAGGGAAGGAAGGAGGGAGAAAGAGAGAGAGGGAGAGAAGGGGAGGGAGAGGGAGAGAGAGGGAGAGAGAGGGAGGGAGGGAGGGAGAGAGAGGGGGGAGAGAGATTTGGAGGTTGCAAGATGGTAGGCAGGGCCCAGGTGATCTTGTGGGGTGCAGCCTTCACAGCACCTCCCAAACACCACACTGACTACATGAAGACCAAGTGTTACGGAAACAGCTTTGTTGGGTTTATATTTTTCCAAGTTCGTTTCATTCTGAGACCTTTTCCTTTTGGCTTTTTGCCGGGACAGCAGCATCGTGAAAGCTATAAACACAAGAGCAGAGAAACTGTTTACAATCACGTCAAACACGTTTTATTCCACCCCCTGTGGACAATGCGGAGGGAGCCACAGGAGTATGAGGCCAAAAGACCTAAGAATTGAAACACTGAGAATGCCAACGTCCCTGGGCACCTGGGGCTGGCTAGGGCACCAAGGGGTTTATAATCAAGCCAGGGGAGCTCTAAAAATCTACTCTTTGGGGAGGCTGGAGACTGGTTCAAGTTCTACCTGATTTTTTACTAACATGCTGGGTTCCTTTGGGCAGGTGTAATCCGCATGGGCCCCAGGTTATTTCTATAATGTGCGGCATCTTCTAGATTAGTGATAAAGAACACTTAGCGTGCAGGCTGTGTCTTCCTTGGTCCTCCGCACGAGTGGCCAGTCGGCGTGGACTGTCCCCCCTTCCCTCGCTGAAGCCAGAGGGTCCCCAGAATCCTCCCCGACATGATGTGCAAGAAAAAACAATCAGTTAACGAGCTGGTGTGGGAGGTGAGACTAACTCGCCATTCAGGGCCTAATGAACTTTGACATCTGAATTTCTGAATCCAAAATGTGCGGCACATACTATGGCACATGTATGGCAGAAAAATAAACAGGAAGGGTGAAAATGAAAAGTCTCAAAGCTCTTAGTGGGTAACCGACTGATTTGAGTTAAGTCTGTTCTAAACCAACTGATTTCTCAATTTTCACTATGCACCAAAATCACAAGGGAAGATTTTTAGAAATAGCGATGCCAGGCCTTATCCCCAGAAATTTCAATTCAGTTGTTCCCAGGTGGGACCCAAGTATCACTGTTTTTTGTTTGTTTGTTTGATTTTAAAGTATCTAATGTGTAGATAAGGTTGATGACTATGGAACTGGAGGAAGCAAAACAGTAGCACTTGACACCACTCCTTCCAGATAAACCAAGGGGGGGCCGGTACACCAGTGCAATTTGCTGTAGTTTGTCTTCATGTAGGAGGCAGGGATTATTGTCGGCTTTTAAATATTAAGCACAATCTGAATGAATGTTGAGGAGAGGAAAGAGAAAATTTCAGGATGAGAAAGCAGAATAGATAAAAAGGCCAGAAGTGAAAAGCATTGTCGTAAGCAGAGGAGATACAGAGGCTGTTCCATGTTGGGGCTACGAGAAATTAGCCTGGCTAAGTGGATGGAGCTGTTGACATTGGCCAGCTTTTCTCTCTTAAGTGTCCCTTAAACTGTTCTATACCTCTGCAGTTATGAGTGTTACAAAAGCCTTGGATCTAGGTTTTAGTGACTAAGCAACACATTTACTACTTTTAAAAAGAAAAGAATTCAAGCTTTGGAGCTGACCAACAAAGTAGAGACGCCCTTCATCTAGTAGGAAAGGCTGGTAGCTGGAATCTGTCCTTTCTTGTTTCAGTCCCAGAAGGAAGTGTCAATTGTTTCTGAAAATGTTTTTCTATAAAAACAGTGTGAGAATTTCACAACCAGTGGAAAATAATTTGACTTAGCATTAATGTTGGAGAAAATCTACACCATAAGGGTTACGTTTTGTCGTAACAATATTGAACTCGCTGGAGCAGAAAATGGAATGGTTTATACATCATCACGTCATGAGAAAGTACCTCACCTAGAGCTTTACCGAACGTGGGTATTCAGTGCACATCTGACAGTAACAAAACATAACCAGCTTACAGTCCCTCTTTTTTGTTTTTCAATTATTGCCCTTTGCTTTCTTGCATTTGAGTTTTTGTAACAGTTTTTCTCCTCATTAAGGCCTTTTTGTTTTTTCTGTTTTCCCAACACAACATGTTCGCCCAGCAAGCCTCTCAATTCAGGAGGCATTTCTAAAGAGAAATGGAAGATAATGGAAGCTCTTAAATGACTTGAGAACAAAATTCACTTAACATGAGGTAAAGGTTAATAGATATAACTAGACCATGAAAAAAGAGCTTCACATGCAATTTCTTTGCTATTTAACTTTGAGCTTTGTAGGGAGCTAAAAATAACCCACTTGCACACCTGTGTTATTGGTGATACTTTGTACTAGACTTTAGGCTACACTGTTTCCACTTCAGTGTTGAGGGCCAGGCAGTGCTTAAATTTACCTGGTAGATGCAAGTAGCAGAGTATGGAAGTATATAAGTAAAGCCAAGTATTAGCTTGGCTTTTTTGGGGGGGCCATATCTCATTCCTGTTGATCTATATCCAAGTTTATTAGTAAATAAAATAACAAGGCTACTAGACAGTTGAACAGACACTGTGAGCTGTTCACCACTGCTAGTTATGTTCACTACAACTAAAGTTTATCCTTACCAGGTGAATTCCTAATATGTTCTGGTTCCTGGCCTTAGGGAAGGTGTTTCTGTCTCAAGCTCAAAGTTAAATCCTGAATCCATGTCACATATGATAGTTTTCCTTGCCAGAATTGATTAAGGAGTAGATATGTGACCCAGGTCTAATCCTGTGATGTGTGGGAAAGTCTGCTGCCAGGAGGTAGGGAGAGAGGCTTTTGAAAAAAAATTCCTACAAATAAAAAGAGAATAATGTATAAAGGAACATCTCTTCTGCTAGACATTATCTCACCTGCCTGCGATGCCTGGGAATATGGCAGCCTGTTTGAAAGCATGAGCGGAATTGGTCAGAAGACAGGAAGACGCACAGAAAATGACAAAGTGGTTCTTTTCTGTTTATTTTTAAATTTATTGAGGTATAATTTAAAGACAGCAAAACTGCGGGTACAAAAACCTATGGGTTTAGACAAATGTGTTTAGTCGTGTAACAATACCACAATAAAGATATAGAATAATTCACTTATTTCTCTTTGTAATTAGTCACCTTCCGCCACCCATGGCCCTTGGTTACCACTGATTTCTTTTATGTCATAGTTTCGCTGTTTCTAGAATATCATATAAATAGAATCATGCAGTTTATAGTTTTTTACTTTGAATTTTTTTCATTTAGCATAATGAATTTGAGGTTCATCTTTGTTAGTACATAAAACTCTAGCTTGTTCCTTTTTATTGCTGAGTACTATTCCATTTTCTCCATGCGCAACAGGAACTTTGGTTCTTGATGGTATTCAACCACAGAATTAACCAGATTGAAAGCCAGCCTAATCTGGGACATAGTGATAAGAGAGATAATTTTTTCCATTTAAGCTATTTTGTATTTGTTATACAATTCATATGAGATGATATACCAGACTGATTCATCCTACTATTAATGGCCTCATATATCAAATTCAGATGTAAGATGGTATGTTTATTCTTGCTGAAGATTTTGCCTAAAGTGAATTACTTCAAAACAAGTTTGCCTAAAATCACTATCTATAACCTACTTAAATTCTGTCATATTACATTTGAGCGTAACACAGTGGCTGTCAGGATATAGTTTTGCCTTAATTTTTTTATTAACATATGTACTATTCTGTTGTGTTTATGCTGTTACAAGTTGAGTGAGCCTACTTTCTATAAGCTAATCCAATATAAGTATATAACACAAGTTGTATATATCAAAATCTAGTCATATTGTCTTTCATTATATTTTTTTTCTCCTTTAGACAATTTATCTACCATTCCCAATAGGAATGAGCATGTTATTCCAATTGTTTCTAGATTTTCTTTAGACATATTTTTACTTGAAATATTTGTCCTTAATAATATAGAGAACCAATCTAAATAAATTCTTCTCCATACTGATGTTCAATTATTTCAGCAAAATTTATTAATGATGGCACCTTTCTGGAAAACAGCCATATTGATCCAGAAACATAATAGTAACATTTATTCACTATCTGTTAAGTTGTTTATTCTCTGCTAAATATTTTACTTATACCCTCTCATTTATTTTTCATAATTATTATCTCAACTTCACAGATGAGAAAACTAAGCTTAAATCTTGTATCACCCAGAGTAACATGTCTTAAATTAACTTTTCTACACCCAAATTTGTAAAATGTCATAGAAAACAATGTGCAGCGATGCATTTCCTTTTCGAAATATGTTTCTTCTGGCTGCAAGGGGAGGGTTTCATTTCACTTCATTAATTTCTCAATACTCTTTAAAATAAAGATGCCAATCTTCTACACTAAAACCCATTGGCTGCATTCAGTATAAATGGTATAAATGTATCCATATGGTTGGTTTCTGTATCTGTTTTATATTTTGAAAATTGTTCCAGCTACCAGAAGTGGTAGCAAAAACAACCAACTTATTGTCATTACATATGGGGACCCTTTAGAATCTAAATCCTTCAATAACCCTCTATTCCTTACCAGTCACCTGAAATATAATTATATATTTTAATAGATGCAATAGTTTTATACCTGTGCCCTGTCATTTGCTTGTCCTTGTATCAAAACGGTTGAGGCATCAAATCATATATTAAAAGCACATTGAAAAGACTGAAAAAGAGACTGTGGTACTTTATAAAACTTCATTTACATCAGGATTAAAGTACCATGAGGTGATTTTCTAAATCACCCATATTTGCACAATGGTATCAGTGCCCTTTCCTAGCAAGTCATAAAGCAGGTTGCCCTGGAGGATTTGCTGGTATCCCTGCCCAATGGCCATTTTTTCCCCTAATTTGCTTTTATAGTCAGTGAGTGTATTTAGTCATGTCTCCATTAATCATCTCCAGGGGAACCAGCCAACAAAGGTTATGATGTTCTGTTTTAGGATGTCAGTCCTGGTGTTTGCTTGAATACAACAATCTCCTAGACAATTAGCCATGGCAATTTCAAGGCTGGTGCTTGGAGGTCTTCCTTCGTTTTAGGAGAGAACCCTGGGAAGCTACAAGAAAGGCCACAGAGGAGGGGAGTGTCTGTAATGGAGTTATGCTGAGTGTAAATGTGTGCAATGAATATGCAAGACGGATTCTTACTTCAAGAAGCAATTACTTCTGCCCCAGGCATCCATGTCTTTACACTAATAAGGTCAGATGACTCTGCTGCAGCTTTTTGGGCTAGGGCTGCAATAAACAAAGGGAACTCATCGTTAGTAGAGGCTATCAGCCTATAGTCTTAAAATGGATTGTTCAGTTTCCCTCAATCAGCTTAAACAGGCGTGGCAGGCAGGCAAGAAGTATGCATAGTGCGTAGAACACTATTAGGGGGCAACTGGCAAGCCCGTGCTTTGGGAATCTCACTCTGTTTCAAACCCCAGCTCTGTCACTAACATCCATGTCATCTTAGCCAAACCCTTACTTTCTCTGTGCCAAAGCTTCCTTACCATATATAATAAAAATAGAACCCAGCACATAGGTTTCTTGGGAAGACTAAATAAAATACTTCATGTAAAGTGCGAAGAACAGTGTCTGGCATATTATAGGCTCTCAGAGGTACTAGCTTCATCTTTATTGTAGTGTATGTGAATTACAGTTCTTCCATAGGAGATTGTTAGAAGCTTTTTATACCATTTAGGTGCCAGTAGTAATGAAATCATTTGGATTTCACAAACCAAAACACCTGGATGTCAAAAACCTAAGTTAGTATCTTTATGAACTAACTAGAATTTGCCGAGAAAAACACTGAATCATAAAATATCTTCAGGTACTTAAATGAAAAATACATAAATGCTGTTACTCTACTCTGTATGTTATTAAACATGAGTATACAGTTTCTGTATTTTTTTTTAGTTGTTTTCAGAAAGTATTTGTTCTTATCTAGAATGTGTTAAGAAACAAAAGCAACAGAAAATGAGCCCAGAGCTGAGACTGATCCTTTATAAGTACGACATCTTTTACTTGAAATTACCAGAGAGATGGTCTCTGTCATATGACTTTTCCACTTCTTTCTGTTTGTATTATTTGTAATATATCTTTGCCCTTGAACTAAGAAAGCATAGCTATCTATTCATATAGAATAGAAATCATACCACAGGTAATATGTGTAGAGAGCACACAAACACCTAACACTGCTGGAAGTGCTCAGACGAACTGTATCATGAGACCTTCACAACCTTATGAGGTCTTCTTCTTATTATCATCCCCACTTTATAGATGGGAAAACTAAGGCACAAAGAATGTGAGGGACTTGTTCTAGATCATGTGGCGAGTAAGCAAAAGGGCCCCTTTCCACTGTGCATCCCTCCCTGTCTCCAGAGCCAGCCAGCCAGGGTGTGGCCATAGGGCCATGTCCTCGCCGAAAATAATCACCCATGTGGCTTGACTGATCATCTAACAATAATCTTATACTGGTTATTTTATATAGAATTCTATTTTTCCCTGTCCTAATCTCTTTCTAAATATGTTATTTTCCTACTACTGCAAAGAATGACAACTGTCATAAAAAACAAAGCATAAGAGTAACTTGCATCTGATTTCCTTCTTGCCCACGGGTGTAGCAGGTGACACTTTCATGGTCAGGGGCTCAGTCAAAAGAAAGGTTGGGCCCCTAATATCTAGATTTATGAGATTGGACTGTAAAGTAATTGAATCAACTGTTTAACCACCTCCTGATGAGTTCTGTTCCATTCAGTTCTGTCACAGCTTGAGGGGCATGTGATCACCACTAAGATGCCCCCGCTATTCTTGTGGAATTTCTGTTTATTTCTGAAGCATATTTCTTTGTTTTCCTTTTTAATTATCCCTGGTGGTTAATAGTCAGGCGTTGAAGGAAGTGGATTAATTTTGGGAAGGAGCCAAAATTTACTTACACGAAAGTATAGGAGAAGACTATTTTAGTAGTATAGTGGAAAGGAAGCAAGGAAAGAAGGGAGGGAGGGAGGGAGGGAGGGAGAATGAGAAAGAAAAGGAGAGAAAAGAGACTCTCTATGTGGTTATATAGTGGATCCAGAATGCATTTCTGAAAGGGAGTCTCCAAGAATATTTTGAGTGCTATTGAGTTGTGTGCATTGCAATACATGTGTAATCTCCACAGATGACAGCTATAACGGCAGCATTTATTTTGTTTTTTTACTCACAGGCACTGTGTCAAAAATCCTCAATTTTTGGATCTCCACAGAGAATAGCAGGATGGTGAAGGAAAGGAATTTGTTGGAATGTGGGATTCCGTTCAAACTTAGGCTTGTGTCCCTCTTTATTGACTTCTTAAGCAGCCAAATTCCCCACTTCTGCATACTGTTCCTCCTGGGACCCACTGCTCTGGGATTTGGGGCTCTATTCCAGTTACAACTGTGGAGAGAATCATTTTTAATAATAATGGAATCTTACTGTTATTAGTCAAACTTTACATCATCCTGGAACCAAAACATCTTGTTTGTCAGATGCGTCCTTCCACAGACCTTCATTATGTATCGTGCTCCTCCTAGATTCAAATAAGGAAAAGTGCCCACTTTCCTTTCGGGCTTATTTCTCACCTGCCTCGGCTAAGCCACCTCCTGGGCTCTGTTCTCCACCACCCTCCTCTTCAGTCCCAGGAAAGACGTCCTCAGGCTGTGCGCTTCATGGGAGTCAGCGCTGCTAATTCTTCCTGAGCATCCTCACGCTGTGGCTGGTCTCCAAAGCCAGAGATGCAGAGGCTGTGCTTTCTGTTGTTTTCTACACGATCCAATTTCAGGCATTTGGAATACTTACATTTTATATCATTAAGAAGGTCTTTTTAAACTTTCTTATTAAAATAACCCTTAAAATTATTTGTATGGTCAGTAATAGATAAATTATGTGGTCAATTAATGGTATTATAAACATGTGCTTATGTAACCTCTAGACCCAAAGATCTATCATAAATAAATAAGGCAGAATTTAAATCCTGTGAGAACAAATTACATGCCTCCAGCTTCCCTTAGGAAACAGCTGTACTGAATCAGGTGGATTGATGAAGGCCAACTACACTTGGCCCTAAGAGTTGGCCTTAATTAGCATCCGTGACTCTCGCTAAAATTTACAGGGATCAGCTTTCCTTGGACACAATGGTCTCTGCCTTTCTGTTATCGCACATCATGCTCATTGGCACCCACAAAGCACTTTCATATGTTCAGGATCTGTGTGTACAACTTTGATAGCATGTTATTCCTAAGGCTTTTCAGGTTTCTATGATATTTTCTTAGATACGTTGAACAACAGATTTCCATGAAACTTCTGAATTATTAAATGAGACATTTCCATGCTAGCTAGGGGTAATTTGAGTAAAATCCAACAGCAGAAAATTCTCGTGTGTGTTTTCACAGACATTTATAGCAGATGCCAATTGCTAGAGGCGAAGTAGTTTTATTTAGCAGAAATAGTCAATAGGGTAAGGTTTTTCAGAGTCATATTATCCGAAATTTGATATGCATCTTAGCTCTGTGAAGTTTACATGGAAAGAACATCTTTGCAGGCAGCTTCAAGAGATGCACAGGGGATTCATGAACCACAATAGTTTTGTACTTTCCACTAATTGCCCCAACTTAGAAATTGCCACAGGGTGCTCAAGAGATTGGCGAGATCACTTGGCAATCTGGAGATGGAAGTGAAAGCAAGTTTTATAGGAACAAGTGGAAGTTATTTCAATTATGAAAAAACCTTAGGAATAACATTGACTTGGTCAGATACTTCAGTATTTAGTTCATGATTAAATTAATTTTTCTAAGGAAGTTAGAGATTTTCTGATTCGAAAGGAAGTGACTGACTCAAACTGTACCAAATGAACCAACATTTAATAGTCAGATCTCATTGACAAGCATTTGGAGCCACTTCTGACTCCTGTTTAAGGTGAGTAAATGCATGAATAGGTACTTAACAAAGGCAATGCTTAATAAGTAGCCTTTACCAATATTTTTCCAACAAGCACTTTGCAAGATGTTTTCTCTGTCTCAAAGACCTACAATGTGTTACTCTGAGAAATAAAACTCCATCTACAAGTGTTTGATTGGCAGCTCAGTATTTTGCCACTTAAGAATAAGCTCAGCCATAAGAATATTTCTTATTCTAACTAGATCTGAGTACAGCCTTTAATTTTAGTAAAATTATATTGCAAAAACCATAGGAAAAACTGAAAATATATTTAAATGAAAAATAATCATAATCACCAAGGCATAACTGCTCTTAATATCTTGGTATATACTCAGGCATTTTGCTGTGCACACAGGATTGAATATATAGGTATATATACATTACAATATATAAATTGTACAACTATAAAGATAATAGGCAATTAAATATATAATATAAAATATGGCATAATAAGCTTTTCAATGAAAATAATTATAGTCTACAACAATACAACTTGCCATTTGTCATTCTAGCTTCTGATCTGTATTCATATTTTTACATAATGTAATCATAAAATTCATGCCTCAATAACAACTTTAATAAAAATAATTATAACCATGTTTCTATTGCTTTAAGGCAAAATTTTTAAATACACATAAATCTCAAAATCATCCAAGAAGTGAAAAACCATGACATTTACATCAGAGGTGTTTTAGCCTTTTTGGGTGACAACTCAGTAGACTCATAAAAAAAAAAGCAATAATGTAAAAAATTCCAAACATCTTATTTCCATATGGGAAGCAGCTGTTCTTTCTCATGCTGGTGAAGGGAGTTTTGCATGCTCTGTGCTCTATCTGGTCTACTGGGGCCCTGGTCAGTAAGATCTCACTCCCGCTCAGATGCATCTTTGAGAGTCGGTGTTATACAGCTAATATTTATTGGAATTTATTCTGTAACATGTACTGTGCTATGCATTTTATAGTCATTAACTTATTTAATTCTCCAACTGCCATTTTAAAGATGAAGAAACTCAGGCTTAGAAAGGTCATGTATCTTACCCAGGGTCACATAAATAATAAGTGGCACAGCCAGGATTTTCATCTGCTGTTGCTAGAGAGAGCCCTTGGTCACCAGGTCGATGTTATCCTGAGTAGCTACATTCCACTACTGATTGGGAGATTAGTTATTGGATGTCTTTTGCTGAAACCCTCCATATCCTATGAGTTGTCATCATGTCTTGGGGTAAATACTTCTGGCTTTCAGAAGGTAGCCTAGCCTTGGAAAATCTATCATTCGACTCCTGGGAAAGTTCCTGACACACTGTTCCTTTTCTAACATATCCTTCTCATTTCTTGGCTCAGAACCTTGAATAAATTCCCTATGCAGAATCAATCATTACCTATTTCTACATTTTTCTCCCCCAGACCTATAAGCTTTATGCCTAACCCCCAAACCAACCTGCATATAGTTTTGTTACCTTCAGTTTTTTATCCATTTGAGACATTTGAAGGATCCCTCGAAATTTCTAAAGCAATTCAACTCAAAAGCATTCCATATAATGTTCCAGCTGCTCAGGTCAAAATTTTTGGAGTCAAACCTGAATCCTCTTTTTCTCTCTTACCCTGCACCCAAACCATCAGCAAACCCTATAGATTTTACTTTCAAAATATTTTCAGAATACAGTATGTTAAGATACAACCACTTCTTACTTTTTTCATTGCCATGACCCTGGTCCAAGTCTCCTCTTCCCTTGCCTTCCTATTGTCTGATTCACAGGATGTCAGAGGGACCCTATAGATTTTACTTCTGTCAGATTGGGTCACCCTTCTGCTCAAAGCTAATGGCTTCCCATCTCAGAGCAAAAGCCAGATGCCCATAAGACCCTCCACACTCTGTCCCCCACTTCCCTGACACCCCACCAGCCTCCCTCCATTCTGTTCATCTAGCCAAACTGGCCACCTGGACTTTCTCAAATAAGCCAATCATCTTCACACTTCCTGGGCTTTGCAGTTGTTTTGCTCTGTCCCTGGGACATTATTCTGACCAACAGACCCATGACCTGATTCTTCATCTTATTTCATGTCTTCACCTATAAGTCATTTTTTCTGAGAGGTCATTTCTGCTCACCTTATATAAAATACCAATTCCCAACCTCAATGTGCCTTATTCTGCCTTCCCTTATTTTATCTTCTGCCGTGTGTTATCCAAACTAATCTAAAACATATTTATTTAATTGCATATTGCCTCGCTACTAGAATAGAATCTCCATAGGGACAGGGAGTCTGCTGTGTTTACTGCTATATTGTCAGCTTAGAATAGTGTCTGCCACACAGCAAATGTATGTTGAATACATAATATATGAATGGAATTCACCTCAGTTTTGGAGGTATCATTGGTTTAGGATGATATTCATTACTTGGGAAGTAGGGTGCTTAATAATGCAAGTCATTTTAAAAATAGTGCTTAAATGCTTTCTGGGTTTTCTTCTCTGTTCTACCCATAGATCTCCTTTAGAGAACTGTGATAGCTTTTAAATCTGTGATCACAAGAGCAGAATTCATTTTCCCCCAAATGAGGTCAAAATCTATTTGTTGTTCCATGTAACATTTCTACTTTCTCCTGAGGCACATTCAACAAAAGCCATCAGGCGGAACAATAAAAGGAAAATAAAATCTCAACTAAAAGAATTATAGTTATTTTCGTAAATTGAAAACTGATTAGAATTAAATATTAACCAGCCAGGTTGGCTTCTGATGATAATAATTTAGAAGATGAATCTCACATCAAATGGGTCTTTTCTAAAAAAAAAAAAAAAAAAAAAATCCATATAGAAGGTGACTTAAACCAAATACCAGCTAATAGTCAAAGAAAGGAGGAGACATGGACTAATTTAAGGAATTTTTTTTTTTTTTTCCTTTTTGGTGGTTTATTGTGACCAGGGCTGAACCAAACTATTTACAGTTTTCAGGGAAAGAAAATATTTTTTCTGACTACAGCTGAAGAGAGACCCTGACAGAGCTTTCCTGCTCCCCATCTCCCATGTCATCAGTGTTTTCTGGGAGAGGAATCTGGTGGTTTTCCAGCTAAGTGGTTACAGCTGTTTCCACAGCATCAGTCAGATGGAGTTTCTGCTCATGTTGACTTTGGCTTCAGTCTTCCCCTGGAGCCCAGCAGCATAAGAGCATTTGCTCTGAGGCCTGGAGCCCTGCACAAACATTCCAGTTTCTGAGTTCTTAACATTAACATTTGATGAATTCTTCTCTTAATTTCTCCTGGAGAGAAGTCAAAGACGCCAGAGGGTCCCCTCTGCCCTGTGACAACCATGGCATCCCCCGCCCCTGAACAATTTTCCTTCTTTATATACAACTGAAAACCTGAAAAATAGTAATGTGCGCAAACTATCCCCATCTATGAAAACATGCAGTCTTTTAAATATGTTTAAACACATTTTGACAGTTTTCTGAAATACCAGAGTCCTGTGAAGACTTTAAAAACAAAAGAGAAAAACAGGCTTTAAAGAAAACCTTAAAACATTTGAGTAAAAGGCATTAAGAGAAAATCTGAACTGTAGTTATAGAGTTAATTGAAGGGGTCAGTTGTCATAATTGCACTGAAGTAGAATAGCACTTCTTAATGTTATTTTGATAAGCTTTCAAAAATAGTAAGCCTGATGCTAACTTTTGGTTAAAATACTGGTTTTATGTGGATCCTCACATTAACCATAAGAGGCAGAATTAAGAATTGATTGTTCAAAACCTGAAAGATCGAACACAAAAGATGATAATAAAATGGCAATAGGAAATGGTTCATTTTTGTTAACTGCCCAGCATCAAATGAGTCCAAACTCATAATGGATGAAACCTGCCTGCACTGGGGATAGCAGTAGAGGAATATGGCTTTGGTTTCTACCGAAGGATTCCAGTTGTGAGTAAAAGAGAACACTCTGACAAAGGTTATGAAAATGATAATTTGGATGACAAAAGAGACCTTTAAATCTTTTGGCTGGCAACTTCCAAAAGCATGTTTTGAAATTTATTTTAATCTGCCAGTGTAGTCAAAGTAGACATTAAAGTGGCATTAAATGACATTTCAAAGTTCCATAAGTTCACTACTATGATATTTATGTAATGCTACACTAAGACATAAAATGCTAAACGCATGGTAAATTTATTTTTACACACATGCACATAGACTGGCAAATTGTATATTTCACTACAGTATTGTGTATGTCCTTATACATTCTCTGAGAGCACAGCCCTTGCTTTTTAGACACAGCCCTTGAGTCATTAGATAAAGCACATAACAAGTTGGAATCTCTGCCTATGTTAACTGTGTTATTTGCAAAATTATTTTAGGGTAACCAAATAAAATACACATTGTTCATAGAGCTGAGGTTGTTTATACCCCACCTATTTCAGGACAATTTAAAATCATGATCAGAAACTCTCCCTTTGAAGATATAATGTGAAGTGTCGGAGACTCTCGGGAGGCAGAGTATCTGGGTTGAAGTCCTGTCTCAGTCCCTTGCTAGCTATTTGACCCAAGGCCAATCATTTATGTTCTAGGCCTCAGTTTTCTCATTTGTAAAAGGCATTGAATCCCAACACTTATAAGGATTAGATACATGTTCAATTTAAGGTGCTTATATAGCATCAGCATATAATCCAAATCCACTCTCAATTAAAAAAAAAAAACACAAAGGATGCTTTTGTTGTTTTTCTATTCTAATGAAATTCCCCTCCTAATGGAAATGTGTCCTCTGTAACACTGTGCCTGTGGTCACCTAGTATAAGCCTGAATAGTTAAGTGAGGACAGGGAGGCAGAGTCCAGGGCTTTGTTGCATTGCCCTAAGGTCTAGAAGTCTCATTTTTTCAATTTAAGCAAAATCTGCCTTTCTGAATTTTGTAGATTTCCTGATCAACTCAGATAATTTCTACTCCTTCCCCAGCACAACCTTCAAATACATAAAACCTTCTTTACTTCCACTGCTAACCCCTCTCTGTAACTACTGCCATCCAGGCCAAACATGTTCTGTGTACTCAGGTATTTCTTTTATTATATGATTTTATTAGTCTTACACCATCTTGGTGAGAAGCTTGAAAACTCTTAAAGTTTTTACTCCCTGAGCCTAACAGGCATATATTCCTCCCTAACTTGAACACATACTGATACTGAGAATGTGTAAACATTTTGGCTATATTGTTTGTGATCACATAAAACCTTTGGTTTCTTTCATACATATATCTGTAAATCAGCCTCCCATAATTCTTTTTTATTGTATTCTGTGTGTTTTTTTAGTGCAAATGTAGGCTCTAGGACTTCTGTTTTTAACACTGACAGAGTAGCTTGTATCAAACCAACCCTCTGGCATAGAAAACCTATAAAAGCTGGGTAAAACAAGGACAAACATAATGACACAAATACTCCAGGTAGTTGTAGATATTAGCACTCAAACGAGACAGCCATGACTTGAGGGCTCAACATCACTAAGAGAAGGAAAATGTATTGACCTGCAAGCTTCTCCGCACTAGGAAAGTACAAATGTGGAGCTTTTAGCCATCTCACAAAGTGTGGAAACAAAAATTGCAATTAAGAGCTACCAAAGCAGGCAGAACCCAGAGGCAAGGGAAACTGGTGTGTCTTGTTCCCTTCAAGGCATTTGCTTAAACCAAAGCTTCAAAGGATTAAGAAAAAGAAGACACCAAGTAGAAAATGACTACTTAGAGGCCAGAAAGCCAAGCAGAGTTTTTGGCATTTTATAGCACTGAGAAGTTGCTTGGGTGTGCCAAGGAGGAGAAATATTGACGAATACTCCAGGCTTTAAGAAACCCCTGAAAGTCTGATGTAGGAAAAAGGGCAAACTACAAATGGATCAATATTCATAGAACTTGCACCCAGGCAACCAATCCTCTCAGTCCTTGATTGACACAAGATTATCTATCCCTAAATGCTTCTGTCTGGAAATCAATAATCTAGAGCCAGAGCCTGTACAATTTTTTAAACAAAAATCTGAAATTCAGTATACACACACACACATATGCATATATGCAAACATGTTTACTTATTTGTAACATGATTCTAAAGGTAACCAAATAAAATATACATTGTTATATGATTGTGGTTATTTATACCCCACCTTCTATTTCAGGACAATTTTAAGGTATGTAAGATCAGAAAGTCAACTGTGACAGCATAGTGTGACACCTAAGAGTGTGGTCGCTGGCAAAGGAAAAATGAAATTGGGGTAGTGAGTATAGGGGATCTTCAGCTGTAAATTTTGCAAGAGAGGGAGAGTGAGCTCGAGCAAATGTGCAAAATATTAATATTTGCTTAATCTATGTAGTGAGCACATGGACTTTTTTAACAATCAAATTCTTTAAACTTATATTTAAAATATACAATGGAATAAAAAGAGGAGATGGAGCATCATTATCATATGTTGATTTATTTTATAGGATTCAATTGTAAATTACCCCCAAGTATTTTGTGGCAATTTGCATTCTAAAATTATTTTGGGAAAATTTCTTTTACTATAGGACTTATATGACTAAAAGTGGATTGTGTTTCTTCATTGCTTATCAGAGAAGAATGAAAGATAACTATAGGTGCTCATCAAATACCTGCAACTATTTCTAAGGTGGAAGAATTAGAAGTGGCAGAAAATACCAAGTAATGAATATTAAATTAAATGATAGATAATTTAGACCAAAATTATTTCTTCACATCTGGTTTCTGAGCGATGCTGGTTTGCACAGGATTGGAATTGTATTATTTTTTTTCCCTTACTGCTTAAGTAATTTCTGGTTCTTTTTAATGATTTTAAATATTTATTTCTGAAAAAGCAGAAAAAAATAATGGTTCATTTAATTACATTGCTGTCAGTCTACCTACCAATCAGTCTGGCAGAAAACTCAGTGAATGATGTGGAAGAAGAAAGAGAAATTGAGACAAGCATTAGAAACACCATGCTATCTTTTAGATTAGTAATTATAATATAATCAACTTGACAAATTGAGTGTTAGAGGGGAAGTGCTTAAAAATTTAAAAAACACAGAAATGTCTTCATGTCTTTCTTGGCATTAGAGAAGTCTATTTTAAAAGGTATTTTCTGATGGGGTCAGACTAAATCATCTGACATGAAAGGACTCAGAGGGTAGTTTTTGTACTGCATGTCTGTAGATCCATGAAAGAATATTTTTATTCCCGAAGTATAGTCAGCCTATTAGGGACTTTCAAACTGAACTTTTAGGATGAATCACACATTGGAAGTGGAAGGAACCCTAAAAGGTAATGCAATTTAACCACCTCCCTGTACTGATGCGGAAACTGAGGCACCCTCGAGTTTGATGAAAATCATTAAAGGAGTCAAGGGCAGAGCCAGGAGGAGAACTCATAATCTAGAATTCGACCTTTCTGCTTTTTAAGTCTACTCTGATTAATAGATGTTGCCATTAAAAATATTAAGCTCTTCTTTGCTTTAAAAATGCTTCTGGGAATTCTTGATGGGGAATTCTATGGAACTTTCCTCTGGGTTCTCAATGCAACCGAAGTTTAATGCTAACCAGCTGACTCGGTGTATGAGATCACTGACACGTTTCCATGCAGGTGCCTTTGAACATGCTCAGATTCCAGGCCAACTTGCAAACTGCCTGAGCCAGCAGAGGCCCTGAAAACCACCTGGTTGATTTTGGCGACCTGCCCAAATTTGTGTCCCTTCATTCATAAGAGAGTCACTAGATCATCTAATTTCTGAAGAATTCAGTTGAGCATGATGAAGAGCCAACATCTTTTCTAAGCGGATCACTGTTTGTATCTTCTTGCTCCCGTTCCTTTCTTTCTCCATTCTTAAATAATACTAAGAACTGCCGATTTACTGTTTTGACAATCAAAAGGAGTCACACAAATAAGTTTCTAAATCAGTTTAGAAATTTTTTCTGAATGTCTACCACATTCCAGGTGGTGTGCTGAATATATCTGGAAGTATCATGAATACAGGAGAAACGAGACAGCCAGGTCTGCCTCCAGGTTATTTTGACTCAGAATCCACTGTTGGTGATCCTTGTCTGATGCAGACAATCAGCACCTTCTTTTATCCCCAATTATCTGTCATACTTGAAGACAGTGATCCAGTACACTTAGAGTTATTGCAGGTTTTTGGAATTTAGCCTGGATCGTACTGACAAAGGGAGACCCCTGTCTAGTCTTTACTCAGTCTTTCTTGTGATCTAACGTAGAGCCCTGACACTGTTCAGGTCACTTCTCCTGCCACCATCAGCATCACTTCGACAACTCCGGCTGCCCTTCAAGGATATCTCCTCAGTTCTAAGCTGAGATCAAAGTAAAAGAGGGTGACTTACAGGAGAGAGAAATTAATGGGGTGGGGATTGGAAGGAAAAACAGCTACTATTTCTGTAAGACTAGCATAGGGAGTAAGGGAGTCATTTTTTAGTCATATTTATCTTATTGTTTATTGAAACAATAAAGGAATTTTTTTTCACTTTTGTTGAAAGCATCTGTTGGATAACTGTTATAAAATTTGACCTATGTGTATTTAAAAATTATCATGTTAGCACAAGCAATGATAGCTATTATGTCCCTGTTTGAAACAAGAGAGGGTTACTAGTGCTGAATTAGGAGAGGACTGGCATCTACACAAAATTAAATCAGGGAAAATAGGAGCTCAGAGTCAGCTATTACCATTTGTGTATTCCTTCAGCCAATATGTATGGCCTATTGGTAAAACTACTTAAGAAATAAAATTTGATGAAACATGAACTATATCTTTCTTATTTACATTTTTGCATCTAAAATATTACTAATAAGAACTATTTAAGCTACTTAATGTATAGTATGTTTAATACATATTGAACACAGGAATACATTATGTTAGAAACAATTTTGTTTCCATATGGACCTGAAACTTAATTAATAGAACATTAAAATAGTTCCAAGAAATACCCTACCAAGCATTCTGATCTCAAGTGAGTATAGTAATTAACTTTAAAAAATTAAATACAGTAAAAGAATAAGATAGGATTCTGAAAAACATCAAAATATCCCAGAAAAATTATGAATTTAAAATTTTAATAAAGGATGATTCTTCAAACATTAGAAAAAGAGATGTAATATGGTGGTTCTTCTATGAAAAAAATGAACACTGATTATTATTAATAAAAGTTTATTTTTTTAAACTTTCTCTGAAACCTGTAGAATAGAAACTGGCTTAAAAATGGATTTAAAGGAGGAACAGATAGCACCCAGGTCAAGTCCTTGAGCCTTTCAGAACTGAGTATCAGTTTGCTCACTTTAATTTTTTTGGATTAGGAGATGGAAGTGTGCCGTTGCATGCGGCTCTGGGGAACGCAGCGGGCCGAGGACAACCTCTGTGCCAAAGCACATGCCACTTAGAGTTAAAATATTCCTTAGACTGGCTAAGCCCGGGCATTCACCTTTGACCATGACCTCTCTTAATCAGATAACAAGGCACTTTTCTTCCTGATAAAACAAAAGCTTGAAGGAATTAACCAGACTGAGGAGCCAGGAGAAGACGGGGAAGGAGTGCAGGCAACACAGGGTGTCCCTGGGTGAGACGGGCTGACATCTGCTCGTGGCATGACCCCTGACCGTTACTGTCCTGTCTCAACTTGTCTCCCATCTGTACTATGATGATCATAATAGTAGTAACAGTGAAATCGTTGTGAGAATTAAAGGAGAAAATAAGTGAAGCATTCAGTATGGTAATACTAAAATGACTGGCAGCAAATGAGAAAACTGACAGACTCAGCGGAGCATGGGGAAGGGGTCATGAAGAGTGATTTGGGCACAAGCTTGCAGTAAGTGTCTTTATCTAAAATGTGCCAGAGGAAGAGCATGCTTGGGGAGGGCTTAGGAAACTAGAAACTAGGTTCTGCTGTTGTGGGGGAAGATAGTCTCAAGAGAACAACCCCAGAATGATAGAGAACTTGTAGATAACCAGTAAGGAGATAGTTTATTTATCAAACAATTTTCTGTTATCTATATATATAAAAAAGACCATATAACATCAAGTCACTTTTTTTTTTTTCTCCTTTAAACATACATTAGGGGACTTCTCATTTTAAATAAATATATTTCTAATCATCAGTTTTAAGGACTAGATATGACCTCAATGTGTGTATATACATATATAATTTCCTTTATCCTGTAACTTTTTATGCACTTAGACTTTTTCCTTTCTTTCTTTTATTGTTTATAAATGATAAATGCCCAATGCCTCAAGTATTTATTGAATGAATACATTTAATACTATAATAACAATTCTTTAAATTAATTTTTATACATTTGTTCAATTATTCCTTTATAATAAATCATTAGAGGTGAAATGCTTAGTCAACCAGTATGCACACTTCTTAACTGCAGCAATTAGAACTATTATAATTCTTTTATCAATTTGTTCCAAGTTTTAATGTGCAGAAGACAAGTGAGTTGAGTAGATTACTTAATTAGGAGATAATAAAACAATCAGAACATCTGGGATAACTCTGTAAACATGCCTGTAGGAGTTTTCCCTAAGAATACCATCTGGGCTATATGTTTAAAGTAAAAGGTCAGTTGCTGTTCTTACTGTACACAGCTATGAATATGGGCCTAAACTAGATTTATTTTTGTTTAGAGTTTTGGATATGAAATAAACACCTGATGACTAAGTTGAACACAAGGTTAAAAGCTAAACTGACTGCATAAAAAGGTTAGCAGAATTTGTCCAGATATGCACAAACTGTTCTAGTCCTTCTGACCAATCATCGTCCTAAATGTTCCTTTCACTGAACTCTGTTTGCTCTGTTCTTTCTTAGAGCCTTTATTTTTCCATGATATGACCTCCATAAGAGTTTCAGGAGCAGTGCATAGTACATAAATTTTCTTAGTGCTTGTGTATCTGAAAATGCTTTTTATCTGTATCTTATGCTTGATTATAGTTTAGCTGAGTACATAATTAAAGGTTCAAAATAACTTTTGCTTTGAACTTTAAGATATTGCATTGTTATCTTCTCCCACTATGGCATTGCCAATGAGAAGTCCAATGTTCTTCTTTCTTTGCAGATTATTTTATTTTTTTTCTAACTAGAAACTTTAAAGATCTTCTCTCCTTGTATTCAGTGGAGTTTCGTGAGACTGCATTTAGGTGGAGGATCCATCTTCCTTCATTCTGTTGATACTTAGCATAAATCTGAAGATTGCATCTTTCTTCAGTTCTCCTAACTATTCACCTAGATTTTTTTTATTTTAATGTTTTATTCTCTTCAATTATGACTTTTTTCCCCTGACTTTCCTATCTGTTGAATATGATGGATGATGTTTCTTGAATTTTTAACCTTTCCCCCCTCTGTTTAGCTTTTTGATTAGTCTTCTCAGTTTTATTTTCCAGCCCTTTGAAAATTTTATTGTCAAGTATCATAATTTTTAATTCTAAGAACTCTTGAACCTCATGGATTTGTGAAAAGCTTCAATTTTTGTTATATACATACAATGTTATCTCACATATTTCTTTGAATATTTAGACATTTAAAGGTTTTTTCTGAATTATTTCTCCAATTATCATCAACTGAATATTACTCAGAACTTTGTGTGTAGCTCCCAGAGATTGGGTCAGTAAACTGTTCTTTTGCCTGAGAGACTAAATGAGGAGAGTTTTGGAGCACTAGCATCCATAATGGAAACCCACCCAACCTAAAGAACAGTTTCCCAATTTATCTGCCCGGAATGACACAGATATTAAACCAGAGCCAGCACCATATTCCAATGATTCTGATTCCAAGGTTGGTATTCCTTCCTTTCTTCTTTTGGCTGAGTATGCTAGCAGATGTGATCATGGCCCATTAGTTTTATATCATACATTTTTAAATATTTCATATAGGGTATTGGTCCTTTATAGTTACCATAATCTTTAGTATGTAATATAAGTCATATAAAATTATATCATTTTAAGGGCATGAGTCATTTACAATAATACATTTATTTATGTTATAGAAGTTTTCATGCGTGAAAATAGTTTATATAAGAAATTTTAGTTGAGTAAGCTTTACTGTGCCAAGAATGCTGGGTTTTCCTTAAAATGTCAATGCTTTGAAGTTTAAGGAAAATATTCTACAGATCCATGGCAGCTGTTTTCAAGGAGGGTTATAGTTATTAGTTTATGGTTACCAGAGTATCCCAGTTAATATCATAGCAATGAGGCTTAAGTCCTGTCCGAAACACAAAAGTTGCTGTATTTTTATGGATTCAGAGGGTATTTCTGCTCTACAGTTAAAGCCAAGTCAGTTTCCAACCAGTGAAACTCAGATCTACCCTTTCAAAGTTACTTCTCTAATAGGGGTGGAGCCTATCTTCCTACCTACCCAGGGGGGCATTTAACATAAGTGTGTCAGGCAAGAGAGAAGCCTGGAGAATGCCTGTCATCTGGAGTCCTTGGCAAGTTCTACAATGTCAAGGACTTCTTGAACAGCCAGAGAATTTTAAGAAGAAATAGGAAAAAAATAATTTCTAGTTTAAGTAACACACATAAAAAAAGACTTGAAAAAATACACATTTTCATTGCAACAGTTGATTTTTAAGGACAGGCAATTATAGAGAACGTTTACCCCGCACTTCAGCCACACTGCAATTTATCCATGAGGACATCTGAGTTTCCTCAAAGAGTAATCAAATGTCTGCTTTTTAAGAGACAGAAATGCCACAGTGCTCTGGGAATTTTACCCGTTAGGGACTTGTCAAACATATGCGAAGGCCTTCAATCCTTGCCATCAGGTGGCACAACAGAAAAGCCAACAACAACAGTTATTTAGAATGTCATAGCATTCTGATTTCTCAGGAGATGGTTTCTTAAGATTATTTTTTGTTGTAAGAGGAGAAAGTATATTTTAATAAGCACAGGGTAGTACACTAGATGGCAGACGTATGTTGAGTCCCTCTCTAGATTGTCTTGTGAGAAACACAAAATCAAGAGCCAGAATGCAGACATTTTTAGAAGAGTAGTGGACAAGAGAAAACAGAGTATACAGCCAGAGAAGACCGTCTGTCTTCTGATCTCAGTAAAGGCATTAAGACTCTGCAGACCTTTCGGGCAGCTTCACCTGGCTGCTCTGGAGGAAGGCCGCCTCCCACAGCCTCGACAGCCTCCCCTGCTCCAGCTCACCCAGCACCTGCTCAAAGTGGAGCCTGCTGAGAACTCAGGCCCCTAACACCCGAACCCAGCCTCCCCTCTGCCTCGCCTCTCCCTGCTGGGCAGGCCCTCCCCACATTTCTCCACTACAGAGCACCTTTCACACTCATGTCAAAGCTCAAAGATCGCCTCCCCTAAGCACCTCTCTGGCTGCCAGCACCAGTCCCCCCAGATCCTCAGCCCTGAGCCTCCACTCCCTGTATTCCTCCCTCACGGCACTGAGGCCCAGCTCTGCAATGACTGGTTACCTGCCCTCATCCCACCCCCATCCTGAGGTGTTATGGGGTAGCCCCAGCCCAGAAAAAAAACAAAAAAAAACAAAACAAAAACAAAAACAGAGTATACAACATGGAAAGCACTTCTTAAATGACTCAGTAGCTTTAAAAGGTCACAAAAACCTTCAATGAGTGTATAGTTGTTCAGACAGGAAATTAAAGGCATGAAAAGGTTAACCTGTGGTTGGGCAATCTCAGTGTGCCTATACTGACCGCCCTGGAGGTAGGAATGTGCTCTAATTGTCAAATTATGAGTATGCTCCAATATACGTGCAGATGCCAGATGTGCTTAGATTAGCATCATCAAAACGGGAATGTTTTTGCTGATACATTGAATCTATCCCAGCAGGAATACAGGCACACCCATGAGTAAAATGACAAAAGGCTTGGGTAGTGAAGTAATGTCAAAATTTAGGGAAAATTTAGGTGACATCAATTTTGGAAACCTTCAATTAGAGATAATAAGTTCCTCCTTTTGTGTTTCTGTAATGCCACGTGTTGTGCTGTTGCTCAGTAAAGTTCAATAACACCTTGCCAAGAATGACTCAGTGTCTAGGGTCAGGGGAATTTTAATTTGAATGCAACTTCCAACATAGTGCAAAATCTCTCAAGAAATCAGATTCCATTTGGTCAATAAAGTTAACACACATTGTTCTACTTTGAGACAAATGTAATAACATTTTAATAAGTGGCAAAGTACTGTAAATAATAAGAGCTTCAGAATAATAACTACCACATTTAGGAAGGCAATTGTATTTGAATTTACCAAAGCTATTTAGGATAGGAAGACTTAATTCTGCATTTATATATGTACTTAACTCTGCTTTATGTGATCAAAAAGTATATTTAGTATCCGATCGGTTAGAATAGAATTTAAATTGGGTGGCCTTAGATCATTCTTACAGTATGGTATGTTTATTATCTTATTGAAAGAATCCCTAATCCTAGTTCTGTGCTATTCACAGGAACATTCTATAGTATACTTTGAGAAAATTCCAACTGTAGAAAGTGTTGCTTGTTTGTATGTTTGTATATACCTTACATAGAAAAACAGAAAGCAAACATATTTAAGGAATGATTTAAAAAACAAAACAAAGCACAGTTCAGAGAACAACCTCTGGTATTTCCCTAGCTCAAAAATGTCAATTGGCAAGTACTTTTTAGATTATAAATCCAAGGGAAAAGTGCTAATCAGCAATACATAGACTGTGAATCACACCCCGGTCCTTGGCCACCTCCCAAGCGCCACAGGACTTCTGTGAATCACCCGAGTCCCCCACTCTGCTTCCACATGGACCTGAACCCTAGGGACAGAAACACAGGAGCTGACTTAATCCCATCGCTACGTACTTTCCCCATTCTCCATCTCGCTCTCCCGGTTTATTATTTTGGCTCGCTCTATCCTGAGTAATCTTTTTCCTATCTTGTTGTGAACGGCCTTTAAATCCCATTTGGATAGTCAAATACAAATGCTAGGCTGCTAAAAAGCCTATTTTTCTAAAGTGAGTAGAAGTTATGGGCAGAAAAAAATATTAATTAACCTTTTCAATGAAACCTTTAAAAGACATCTTGGTATTTTAAAGAGCAGCGTTTGTCTTATCAAACACCTGAATGCCTGGAGGGACAAAGTGAAACAAGATCTGGGTGCTTTCCAAACTTGGACCTTCCCTGACCGACGCTACTCTCTGTATTAAATTTGCTTGGCTGCCATAACAGGACGCCACAGGCTGGATGGCTTAACTACAGCTAGTTTATTTCCTCATCATTCTGGAGGCAGGAGTCTGAGATGTAAGCGCTGGCGTTTGGTTTCTCCTGAGACTTCGCTCCTTGGCTCACAGATGCCCCTCTCCCTGAGTTGTCTGTGTCCGATGCTCCTCCTCTTATAAGGGCACCCATCAGTTTGGATTAGGACCCAGCCTAAAGCCCCCATTTGAATTTATTTACTCTTTAAAGGCTCTATTTCTAAATATAGTCATTCTGAAATGCTGGGGGTTAGGTCTTTGACATCTGAATTGGGGGGGGGATATAATACAATCAATAACATTCTCCAGCAACATTTTCCTATTTATTATTTTTGATAATAATTTCCTCACTGTTATGCCATGGCAAATTATTGTTGCTGATATACTATTTAAAGTAAAGCACAAACTTTTATGATAAAATATTTTTTGTTTTATTAACATTTTGCTTAAAAATATTAGAAACGTTGCCTTCTTTTGTTTGCTGTCCACTATTCTTTAATTCTGGCTCTTGATGAACATTCCTTTCAGAATGTAATATAAATCTAAACTTTAAGCCTTAAATGCTACTTCTTATATTAAGCATCTAATATTTTCAAATGAGCTATTTTTATTCCTTAGACGACCGTCCAAGGTTTTTGTCATTTGCTTTGGTTTTCTTACACAAAATATCTGTTTGTAATAGAATTTCCTAAGAGAGCATAAAAGGGAGGGAAGGAAATAGTGGTCTCCAACCAGAGTGGGAGCGAGAGGAAGCGAGATGGAGAACACAGCCAGAAATGACGAAGAAAGTGTTGCCAGCTGGGGTGTCACATTCATCTGAGGCTTGTTGGAAGGTGGCGGAATAGCAGGTTTCAGGGCCACATGCCCGCAGCCTTATCTGACACACTTGGCATGGCAAACTTTTAGCAGATTGATGACTATGGCCCTTCAGCATGGTTGTGAAGTTAATTTTTAAAAATCAGTGAAAGATGAAATATCCATTTGTTCTCAGGTGTGGACATTTAACAAACTACAGGGTAGGATAAAAGTAGGTTTACAATTGCTCATATAGAAAGTAATAGAATTAATAAATAATAGCAAGAATAAATTCTGTTTCACATACCCACAACTGGAAAACTACTTTTGCCCCAAACTGTGTAGTCAGTCCCATATTGTGTTGATCACATCCATAGTGCAGATATTCATAAATTAAAAACGTCCAATCTATGTAGTAGGTGTGTTTTTCTCTTTTCTGAGCAAAAATTTAAAGCATAGACATGTCTTTCATGGTGGATGTTGTCCAGGCTTAGTCAAAAAAGAGTTTTTGTTTTAGTAATTAGAGTTGTCATTAGGCGAATGTAATATGGAGAGTGTGGAAGATATTTCTAGAAAAATGTTTATTAGCCCTTTGCTGCACACTTTTTTGAATGGTATTCTATATGATGTCAGCATCTAAAAGAAATGTATGTGGTCTTTAATGATATTGTTGCTATTTTTGTTTTTGTTTTTTCAAAACTACTTAGCTTGCTAAGAATGCTAAGGTTAAAAATAGAAACCAAACCAAAACAAAACACTAAAGCACAAAGATTCACTCATGAAAGTCCTCTACCTCAATGCATTGTCTGTCCACATTATTACTAAAATCAAAGAATAAGTTAAAAATAAGGATTCTGTGAAGCTCTAAAAATCAGCTTAAAGAGGAGAAAAATAAGACCCAAAACTAATCATTTAATTGCTCTTGGCAGAAAAAAATAGGCATTGCAGTTTGTTTCATGTTTGTATATTTTCAAAAACAGAGTAAACTGCATTCTTATATACCTGGATATGTATATTTTGTTTTATTTTAGCACTAGTTTTTGCAATGAAACACACATGAATTCACAGCATTGAATATCTATGGATATAATTTTACAGTTTACCTTGGTGAGGTTGATAAGTGGTCACAAAGTGTAAAGATGGTACACTAGTATTTGCTCTGAGAATGTGTATGTGTCTGTGTTTGTGCACATGCAAGTGTGTGAGACATTTAATTTAACCCACAAAATAATATATGGTACTTTGAAATCAATTGTCTTGATTGTACATAATACCTCAAGTAGAACTTTTATTTAGAATTTTATTTATATATCATCCAACCAAAGGAAATTGCTGCCTTGGGTTTTCAGATGGATATCAATTGCTAAATTCACCAGAAGTTGTCTAACTCCATAGTGCCACCAATGGGTTTCTCAGGATACCTTTCCCACTGTACTGGCATTTAAATTTGAGATTGGAAACTAGAGTGGTTTTCTGATTCCCTTATTTTCCACTGCAATTAAATGTTCAGTGAGTTAAATTTAAACCCCATGGCCCTAAGCAATAATAAACAAAGCAAAGCAAAAATTCACAATTGCTTATTGAGCCTCCGCTTCACCCAAAGTATTATGGGTAACTCAGCTTGATTTCTGTCAAGCCTGTTGTTTTCAGAAATGCTCTTCCTAGAGACTGTTTAAGAGTCCTTTCTCGAAGGAGATCCCAAGCTTTTAGGAGGCAGCTGGTTCAGCGACAATACTGAGTGAAGGGAGTACTATTCCCCATTCTCTTACCTTGGTCCATAAAACAGGGCAGTGCATCAATTAGAAATGGAAAGTGAGTATACACGATACTTCTTAACTCTCCATCCCCTCAAAAAATAAACTACCATCACCACCAAAGAAGAGAAATAGCTGACAGATTCATGGGATTGGGAGAAGGAAATACACCTGCTCTGCTCCACCCCAGGCTGTCCTGTCCTGCCCTCACATCTTTAGGCACAGTTCTGTAGGCCATCTCACTTTATCCAAGTGCCTGAGTCCCTTGAATGTGAGACAGGGATTTTTGATCAGTGTATCTCTCTGCAGACACACAAATTCTCCCTCAGGTACGTCATGTCAAGTTCTAGGTGTTATGGGAGTAGTTGGGGGGATGCACACAGGACCATCAAAAGGCAGAATGTTTCTCCGCATCTAAACCAGATCCCCCCTTCCAGCCTTACCAGGAATAAAGCCAATAAATCTATCCAATTAGTACATCTAATTTTTTAAAATTTTGTTTGGAATTTTAGAAGGTAGAGATATATAATGGTTTTTGTTCCTCAGTACTCATGCAACTAAACATCCACCAACAGAAAAGTTCCTTATATAACCTGCAACTTTTAGCAACGTTACATGAACATGATAAGTTCCTGTTAATGAATGAATGAATTAAATTGATGTTGCAATCAGAAATTCATGTTTCATTGTTTTCATTGGATGGGAAAAACTTATGAACGTTAATTACTTCAGTAGCATTTGAATTCATTTATAGACATTTGTGTAAGTGTTCCTGCTTCTCTATTCTCTGCCCTTATCTTAAAAATCGCATGCATATACTGTCAAAATTGCCACCACAGTACTTACTACATAACTTTGCTGCTCAGAAGACAGCAAAGTTTATAGTTGTCAATGTTTATGAAGAAAATGATCCAGAAAAGCAAGGTAGATTATTTGAAGAGCAACAAATTAGAGAGTGTTTAACAAACAAATGAGGGGAAATTGCCCAGAAGGGTGAGGCCATAGAGAGTATCTGGTGAAGAATTCTCAAGAGCAACAAGATAAATGATTTTACCCCAGTGAGGTCACCCATTACAGCTTGTCTAAATAGTTTGCATCCTGGCTGAGAACACTGAACAGTGCTCTTTGTGATTATAAGTTAATGGACACTACAAGAAAAGGAAACCTTACCTATTCTTAACTCATCACAGCAGAGACTTTCTTTCCTGCTCTCACTTATTAGACCATCAATTAATTTCTCTTTACACTCCAGGACACAGCATTGAAAAGACCTGGTAATTTCAAGTAAACCTAGAGAGTAATGAGATGATTACTTCCCACTGAGGGATATAAGTATTTATGCCCCTTGCTGTGCTTAACGTAGGTCCACTACCCTGGTGGGCGGATGCCCTTTTGTTTCCCACATTAACTTTTCAGTACTGACCTGTGGGGTCTGTCATCCTATGAGAAAACTCACCTATAAATTCAGGTCTTCTGAAATTCATGCAAATATTCAGTTTGAAAAAAATGTTTATTATCTCTGTCATCTTGGAACTAACAAAGAATTTCTTCAAGCCCACATAAAATGCATTTTTAATAATAGCCTGTTAACTTGACTTAATTTGACCACCACAGTTTCTTCCTCACCAAGCAGTGTCTTCCATGTGGACAGATTTCTCAGTGTTAGATTCAGATTTCTTCATCCTAGCTTTCATTCCTTACCCTTCTTTGATTTCATTTATTTTTCTCCTAGGATCTTATATAGCAGCCTTTGGGGAAATGACACTTGTCACACTCAACACCCATTAGTGTGCATTGAATCTCCTTTTCAAAGCAAGAATCCTCAGTTCCCTCAATGGTACCCTATACCACATGGTTTGCATTATCCCATCCTGTTCCCTCTAAGGATGTGGCACTCAGAATGAGATCCAGGGTTCAATGAGATGGGGGGATACATTCTAGACTACATACACTACACTCTGTCTCTTCTTTGTATTTAAAATCTACTCAAAGACTGATCACTGTCTTGGCTAAATAATATCCAGTGGAAGAAAGTTAGAAAAATTATGACAGGGAGATGAGACCAGTTTTGATGTCTTGCTTCTCTTATTCTTCCTTATTTAGAGTCCTCATTACTTACTCAAGGCATGACCTTCCTCATGTGCACCTAGATGCTTCCTGTCCATCAAAACTCCCTTTTCTGTGCCCTGTACCAGCAGGAACCTGATCTTCTCTGTAGAAAGTGGATTGGTGTTGAATTAATTACAAAAGTTTAATCTCAGGCTTAGCTGATGATGTGGAGTTTTTTTTGTTTGTTTGTTTGTTTTATCAACATCAACCACAGAGTTAGGCACAAATCTGAGGCTTTTATAAATTGCTTAAAATAAATGTCTTAACCCATTTGAAATGCACATGTACCCAGAAAGCACCTGGGTGGCTAAAGAGACCATTTTCCATACTTAGAAACAGACAGGCCTGAGCTGCCTCTATTTAGGACTAGCATATAGAAAGGACAGACCTTTTCTAAACCAGTGCTACTCAAAGTGCAGTGCTGAAGAGGCATATCAGCAGCAGCTGGGAACTTAATAGTAATAAAGACTTGAGACCTTGCCCCAGACCTACTGAATCCCAGTATCTGAAGATAGGGCCCAGAACTCCCTCCAGGAAATTTTTATGCACGATAAAATTTGAAAAGCAACCTTGATTCACATTCATTCTTTGTCCTTCCTTGGGGCGCTAGCTTCCTGTTGACATGGCATTAAATGTGGTAACCTGAAAGAAGAGTATCTGATCTCCAGCACTGGGTGTCTATAGTGTTCAAGATTTTCATTTATCCAATCTGTTAGCCTTACCTCCAACTTTCTCTTAATGTATCTCTCTTGGATTACTGCTCTTAGACATACTTTTGTTTGTACCACTACTCAACCTGGAATGCCCCAGTGGTATCCCTCTTCATCTGTTAGAATTATATTCATCTTTCAAAATAAGACTTAAAATCCCACCTCCCCCTTGTCACTCTCCTGATATACCTAGAAACCACACCAAGATAAAAAACACTTTTTCTATACCTTCCTATTGCATCATTCACAAAAGGCGGGGCAATCAATCAATTCCTACAATGCTGGCTTTGGTGCATCTCCAGTGGATGTTTTGATATATTGATAGTACTTGATTTTTAAAAGGTATATTATTAATAACAATTATAACAACTGTTCCCACTTAGTGCCTCAACTAGTAGTACAACCTAGTTTAGTGACAAAATGACAAACTCATACTCCATTTGGTTAAGGAATCTGAGGTAAGAAATTCAGGAATGAAGGGAAATTTTCCACTCAGTTGTACCTGAAAAAAAGAAAACCACAACCTCATTTGGTCTTAAGTGAAACAATTCAAAATAATTATTTTTTTTGACATGTAATACATAGACCCCGAATAATTACATCAGTGTTTATTATGTCATAATTGTTTTATATTGAAATATCTGTAAATAATTTTAGGGGCATATATAAATCAATAGACGTTATCTATAGAAGGGTTGAAAACAAAATAGGCATAGGGATATAAGGTACAACATAGGGAATACAGTCAATAATATTGTAAAACTAGGTATGACGTGAAGTGGGTCGTAGACTGATGGGGGGGTGTCTCTTCTTAAATTATATAAATGTCTAACCACTATGTTGTATATTCAAATCTAATATAATACTGAATGTCAACTGTAATTGAAAAATTAAAATTAAAAAGAGTAGAACCAAAAAAAGAAAATTGATGATCTTTATAGCATCTTACTAATAAAATGCAAATTCAGTTAATAATTAAGATTCGTTTTTGAGCTTTAAAGTCCCTCAGACAAATATTCTTCCAAAGCTTTAGAATTCTTAGATATAAATGATGTGTAGGCTGTTTTAAACTATCTACCCATTTTCTTAAAGTTAGGTCCCTTTCTTTTTATATAAATTTCTTCACAACTTGCCATTGGAAGCCCCACTTATTATTCATTTCACAGGTGATTCTTGTGATGTATGGCTGAGGAACACAAATATCCTTAGAAGTATTTTTCGCATGGGTACACATTTTAAATTCTAGCCACATGTTCTTTTCAGGTGCTGTTTTTTCTTTTAGAAGATCAGAACATAAAAATTCTCTGTGAACATTTCAATAACAGAATATATTTTTAAGAACCACTCGTCTACGTTTAGGGATTTTTTTTTTTCTCTTTTCTTACAGACTCTTCCCAACATAACATCAGTTCATCCTTCACTTCCCACCCAAATCAGCTACATTTAAAAAGATATCCATGGCTAGATCTGCCCAGCAGAAGAGAGCCCCCGGCTCACCTGCAAAGGGCAGACTCTGACTCTGTTCATCTTCACTCTTAGGCCACCAAGAGTTCCAGTACTTTTAGTGTCAGGCACACAGACAGGGTCATGGTGACAGGGGAGCAGCTAACATATAGAAACTTTAAAATAACATGTAGAAACCCAAATTATTCCACCTTCACCCCTCCTCTCATTTATTTCATACAGTTAGTATTATACTCTACAGTTTTCTATGTTAACATCTGTACTACATGTTGCATAATTAACAACCAGAATATAAATGTGTCATATAATTTTCTTCTTAAAAATGGAATATTTAACATGTGTGCACATAGCAGCTGTTGGATTTAGCAGTTGTTAAATGGTGTAAATTTTTTTCATGATTGTTTCAATTTCCGTAAACCCCTGGGTTGCCGCTTCCTTCTACTGCAAAACATGTCTTCTGCCTAGAATAAAAGTACTTTAGGCTATATGTTGCTAGGACATTTACATGACTATAAGCTTATTTTACCAGCTCAATTTATCCTGATTTATTTAAAAATATTGAAATATATTTTCCTTTGTTTAATAACCATTTAAAAAATATTAAAGGTGGTATATCAGGAACACTTTCTTCCATAATAAAGCATTACTGTAGGCAGCTTGAGGAGGTACATTTTTTTTTGGCCCTAAATATTTTGTCTTTGGAAAAAGCACCTGTGCTATGAAGAATTCATGCTTTCAGCACTGCTCCTAGCTTCTATTCCCCACAGTATCAAGTGCCGATTATATTTTTATTTCACTATAGCTTTTCATGTGATTGCCAAGAGCAAGATAAAAATTTATCTTGCAAAGCATGTTTTATTTCAGGTGCTGGGTGAAAAGTAAATGCAATCATTTTCCACTACAGATATTTTCGAATAAATTTGGAATAGAAAACATTCTAACACTCCCCAAACTATGCACACTCAAAAGATATCTTGCCCTACCTGGAGGTCATCCCAAGAGGAAAGTAGTTTTCATTTAAAAGAGATTACTTCCATTCACCTAATATTCACAAATGTTTGTAAAATATAATTACAACCCAGGCACTATTCTAGACATAGAAATTACAATATTTTAACAATCAGTTCTGCTTTCAAGAAGATCAAGGTGTAGTGGGAAAAGGAGGCATGTAAGAAAACTAATTATAACCCAGTATGACTGAAAGAGTAGAGATATGTCCAGAGCACGTGCAGAAAGCACAGTGGACAAGCAACGAGCCTTTGTCAGGTCAGAGTTCGAAGGTATAAAAGATTAGCACCTTCTGGAGGTCTCCAGGTGGACAAGCCCACGCATGGGTCACAGAGCTATTTTGGGCAGGTGGAACAGCAGGCATAGAGGCAGGACACAGCAAGGTATGTGTAAGCTAAACCAGCTCAACCTTGCCGAAATACAGCCGCGGGGGGAGGTGAGGCAGGTGGCATGAAACGGGGCTGGAAAGGGTGTGAATGCAACAGCTTAGAAAGGGGCTTCTGTTTCGAAGGGCTGATCCCATAGGTGATGAGTGGTTCCTGAAGAAATGCGAGTATAGAAACTATATAATCAGTTCCCGGGTGAGTGTGCGTGTGCTTTAGAAATATCACTTCACGGGCAGTACAGAGGGCGGGGGTCCGAGGGGGAGACCAGACATTGAGGCTCTTGTGGTTATTCAGGAGGAGGGTAGAGATATTGAAAGGGCTACGGTGAAGGGGCTTGCCATTGCTTGGATGAGGGCAAAAAAGAAAGGGGGAATGAAATGACTTTTAGGTTTTATTTGGCGGGCAACTGGGCACATGGGGGCACTGTTAGAGAGAATGCAGGCCTACAGGCGTGTGTCTGTGTGTGCACGTCTGTCGGATGACGTGGGGACAGTGCCTGACATTTTAAATGTGGCTCCATGGGTTTCATGATTCCCATGTTTGGTTTTTGTTTTCTACAATGTATATAGTTTTGATAGATTGAGTTACAGACGCCCCAGCGACTCCCTGATTATCTCACCCTGAATCCAGGACAGTCTCCGCTCAGCGACTCGGGCCACCGTGTAGGCCCCTTCTCACCGCTCCCGGGCCCCTGCATCACTGCTGCTCCACCGCACTCTCCTATCAGCCACTTTCATGCCTCATCTAATCTCGAAACCTTTCCAAAGAGCATAGCTTCAAATTCCTCTCCCAGATTTTTCCTGATGCTGCTTTCTTCATAATCAGATCATATTAGTTAAAAACTAGAAATCTCTTGACTTAGGACATTCAGATTTGCAGGTACACTGCACTAACAGACCTCTCTTCTTTAAACCTTTAGAGGCTTCCTTTTGGTTATGAGTCTGTTTCAGGGATATGTCTCTCCTCTTTGCTCCTCTATCCCTCCTTATCCACAGGAAAATTTGTAAACTTTTCATTTCAAATTCCATCGATGCTAGCCTGATTTTTGTTCAAACATTTTTCCTGTAAAACACAATATTGAATACCTCAAATCCAAGTTTTCTGGTGCATTTAAAAAAGATGACACCTACTCATAGGGTGTGGAGAGAGTTAAGAGAAATACAACATATATAAAGCACTTAGCATAGTGCTTAACAAATGGTAAGCATGTCATATGTGATAGTTTTGTTACAATTATTGTTACAAATACTACTGGCCAGTTCAAGACAAATAATTAGGAATAAACTTCAGTTTACTGAACTTAGGTATAGTGTATAGTTTAAACTGGCATCCTTGAGAAAGAACACTTTTCATTTCCATTTGGAAATTAACATTGGTTTGGGTTTGCTCAAAATGAGTGACATATTATACTTCTCCAAATACTGAAAACACTTGTAAAAACAAAACTGTAATAGGTTAATTTGAACCAGTTTTCTAATTCCCATGAGTACTTTTATTATGTTTTTATTTCCCATAATCATATGGTCATGGGAAGAACAATTTGTATGTTAACTAAATTAATGGCACTCATAAAGATTGTTAATTTGATGATGCGCTGATTTTATTATTAATGGTTTTTAATAAAATACTCTCCAATGGATAGTAACTCATAGGCCCAAATTTTATAAAAACAATAATCTGAAATTATGTGGTACCCTCTAACTCAACAAAAATAGTTTTGTGGAATTCATGTTTCATGTATGTTTGGATGTATAGCAAAGAAAGTGTTGATTCATTGCCTTCAGCCAATTATATTAATGAATGACCAAAAAAATGAAACTACTTGTCTCATTTTTATTCCATTTACTATGTGAAGAAGAATGGTCTTCATATTAAAAAGTGGGGGGGAAAACATTAATAAGAAAGAATGGAAGTTTTAAAAGATAAGCATATCAAAGAGAACAGGTTATTAGGCTAAAATGTAATCTCTGACCAGGACAAATGGTGGCATATGGTAAATTACAGAGATCTCAGATGAGATAGCTGAACAATGAACCACTGCTAGAAATCTCTAAGGAAACTACAGAATAGGAAAATCACCATAAATCATCAAATGTTCATAAAATATACATGAATCTTTCTAAGGATAAATCATTTTTCCATTTCTTGCATAACCTTGTTTCTTTTCATACTTCTAAATGATGCAATAAAATGGTTGACCACTTTCGATACCACTCTGTTCGAAAATGGGTTTTATTTATAGGCAGCTTTTGTCGAATGGTAAACAGACATGGGTGTCAGTCATTGTGCCTAGACCTCCCTGAATGCCAGAATACACTAGTTATGCCATTTTTCCCTAGGCAGCTAAATTTAATTAGATAATATTTATCCTTTGATGGTTTGTTCTGATTTATTCATTTGCATGAGTAACGGTGCCTGGCTCCTGGGTAAGGGATGGATATGGAGTCTTCAAGGTTGACGGCTGTCATGTAGCTATAAGCATCCAGCAAGCATGCCATGTAAAATACTCTATAATCAGGGGTATAAGCTGTTCCTTATAAAAAGTTTATGATCGCCCGGCCGGGTGTGGCTCAGCGGTTGAGCGTTGACCTAGGATCCAGGCGATCGGGGTTCGATTCCCGGTCAGGGCACATGCCCGGGTTGCGGGCTCGATCAATGACTTTCATCATTGATGTTTCTATCTCTCTCCCCCCCTCTCCTTTCCTCTCTCTGAAATCAATAGATATATTAAAAAAAAACAAAAACAGTTTCTGATTTACACAACTTGTAAAGCATCAGCTAGAAAGAAGCTGCGGAATGTTGCGATTCCCATAAGGGTGAAGGCGTCTGCGTCGATGTGGACAGTGTTCTGTTCTGTGGTGAAGAAGCTCATGAACCGGCAGCAGCTGCTGCTGGTGAGCCGCCTGGGATCTTGGGACAAAATGCACTTTCAGCACCGCGAGCTGAGCCTTCACTGGGGGCAAGGGCGCTCGGTGCTCACCGAGGCAGACGGCAGAACCTTGGCACTCGGCCCGCTTGACCTTCTGGAAGGTGCCTCTGTGCTGGGTAATTCAAGCACTGTGCCAGGCTCTTCTCCGGGAAACAGTTGAACCGAGTCAGTTATGGCTCCAAGTTTCATTTTATGTTGGGAAGATAGCATGAAGTTATTTAAATGGTATAAAGAAGGTTCAGAGTTCTTTCTTTTCTGTGCAGTGGATACAATGTGGATCACAGGTATCTCAGTATTTTAAGTGTAACTGTGCTGATAGCAGCTATACAATATAGACACTGTGGTGTGAGATGCTACACAATTTTGTTTTCTCATTTGCTCTCTGAAGAAGCACAGATTTGTGGAAATCTTTCTGCAAGACAAATTGTTGGTAGTCCACCTTCACATCTCCTTTCTCCTCCTTCATGTGCTTGCTCTATCAAGTCTGTTTCTCCACTGCTCTTTCTCTGCGTCTTCTCAGACATTATCCTAGTGCACAACTGTTCCCATCTCAGAGACCTCCCAGGTGTGCTCACAATGTACATTCTTGTACACCTGCCACCCACGTTTCACACTGCAACCTGAGTGAGCTTCAAAAGAGGCGAGTCAGTCACTGGCCTGCTTAAATCTCTTCATTAGCTTCCCACTATTGTTTAATTTTTCTCTTTTTACCATATCCTATTCTTAATAAAAATTTACTTTTTCTTTCCAAATTTAGATATTGTATCCATCTGGAAAAGTTGTTCTGAAGACTAGATTTGACATATATACAGTATCTAGGGCAATATCTCATCCATAAAAGGTGCATGAGCATTCAAATACATTATTTGAAGCTACTTGATTAAGTTGTAATTTTCATTTTCCATTTTAAACCACTGAGTATTTGGATATCATGGTTCTTAAAGTAGAATATTCTATTACAAATGGTTGGCGATCCATGTCCTCAATAACTATATTGGATGGTGCTGTACAAGGAAAGTGGGAACTGCTTCTCCAACGTCTTCTGAGGATACTGAGCTTTCTCCCTCTTAAAGCAAGGCTTCTGTGAAAACAAATCAAAACAGCGTTCTCAACTATTTCTCATGCTTATCCCTTTTCTGTGTTCTTCGTGAACCTGTGGGAAATAGTGAATGAAAAGTTCTATGGAAATCTCCATAATTATTCTCTCACTTTTGTATTGTAAATAAGCACTCTGCATACTCAGCAGTTCAGGTAGGCAGGGGTAATTACAAGGTGCACTGAAGAAAGAAATCACTTTTTAAGAAAAGGAATTGAGAGGGAGTCATCACTTTAATCCTGTAACTTGAGATTTATAAACTATGAAATCCCTACTTGATGTGCATGCTTGATATCACTGGGGCATACTAAAATAAAGCAATATTTTAATAAAACTTTTTCAACATAAGGTTTAAATTCCTTTTGATTATTACTTAAAGTAAATAGGAAAACCAGGTCCTTGTTCTGGAACTTATGAGTAGACAATCCTGCATGTTCATGCCTTGCAGTAAGCTGTTGAACAGTTTCACTCTAAACTCTAACCCAAGAAAGACCTAAATTACAAATGTAAAGCAGTTTATCTGGTACATATATATATATATAACATATATATATTAAACAAACACTATGTTTTATGGGTTACCTTTGACCAAGGTCCATCAAGAGAAATAGTTTTATTTTTCATAAAGTAGCCAGGCTACAGGAAACTATTTGTACACCTCCTGTTGTCTTGTGTGCAGAGAAGGGTTATTTTGCCATTTCCTCTGGCTGAGCTATAATTTGGTTTAATAGTGAAACAGCCTGAGATGTGGCACTCACCCAGGAGCTGACTGAGCTGGACACTGCCTGGGACAGGAAGTCATAGTCTAAGTCTAGAAGGAACTGAAAGGAGACAAGCAGTGTGCTGACTCTTGGATCGACCAATGATTTGTCAGTTAAAGTAAGATGACTTTATTTAACACATTTTGCTTTTCACCACAGCTTCATAGGCCTTATTTCAAACCATAGCATAAAAGATGAAGCGGACGCCCTTCTGTGATCTGTGTAGTTCCTTACTTGCTTTCACAGGTTGAGGAACATGAGGGTGAAAAACAGGAGAAAATATTGAACTTTAACAATCTACTGGCCTGGCTCCATGGTAACATCTTTTCTACCCTTTTTCCTGTCCAGATAAGCAAATCCCTATACTTATTGTAATATGTGAAAGCCAGCCTTTCTGTCTACGAGATTTTTATCTCAAGGCTCAGAGGTGGCATAGAGTAGTAAATGGTCAAGAGAAAAAATTCTTAAATTAGACAGTCTGAGTTAAAATTTCAGTTCTACTTTTTACTAGCTACCTAGCCATTGACAAGTTACTCAATTCCTCAGTCCCCGAGTTTCTTTGCCAAAAAATGAGGGATAAAGTTATAGCACTTAACACATAAAATTTTTGTGATAATTAAAGTTTGTTAATGTATTTTAAGTGCTTAGTCTCATAGGTAATAATAAATGCCATCTATTATTAATTAAAATACTCCAAAGTTGACTTAACAGAATGTGTATTTAAGTGTCCATCTTCAAAACACAGAACCTGGATTTCTAAATTCATAGCATATGACTTATGAGGAGATACATGTATCTTGGAATGCTCAACATCAAACCATGAGCCCGAGGGCACCATTGGCACCTTTTCAATGGCACACATCTTCTTCCCTGGGCTGGTTCCACTGTTGTTCTAATGATCTTGGGTAAAACCTCCCAAGCAGCAAGTACATGTGCCAAGGTCATAGTTGGCATGCACAGAAAAACACACTTAGGCTCATACATTTTTGTTATGTCATAGTCTTTTTCAAAAATGTTACACACACACACACATATATATATCAGAATTGCTTTATTTTATTCCACATGACTCTGGAGGGTGTAATTAAAACTAGTGATAGGAACATTTGTTGCCTAGTTATGAGGAAATGCCACTTCCTGACATTCAAACAGCCAAGAAATAAAATGGGCTCCATAAAAGGCAATCAGATCCCAACTCAATACTGCAATATTGTAGAAGAGAATTACATGTGAATAGGTTAAAGGGCTTGACTTCAATGCTCTCTGAAGTTCCTTCTGATTCTGAAGTTTTGGGATTCTTCAAAACTAAACCCTTACCGAGTAAGGCGACATGGAACGTGAAACAGGTTTTATATGGGGACAATATGACCTGACGGAAGAGGTGGCCTGACTTTAAAATTCTTCTCTTTGAGGATCTCTTTGCCAATTTCAAAGCTCTTCTTCTAAGAAGTCCATAGCAATTCAATATTAAAACATATAACATATACCCTTTGGGAGCAGAATGAAATTATAATAATGAGCATGTCATAAGAGAACAATAGTATATTTGAATATTAGTGAGTATGGAAGACGGAAAATTGTAATCAGATTCTGGTGGCAAATATGGAGCGATCTGATTCTAACCATTGCTAATTACACATCAGAGTGAAAAATAAACACATGCAAATTTAATATTTCTGATTTTAGAATGAACCACCTGACAGTTTCTCTACACTAATTTATTTAAGAATGATTATGCTTATGGAAACATGTACAGATGTTGAACTTGATGGATTTTTATTAACTGTTGGCACAGCCTTCATTATTAATTTCAAAGAAACACTTTTTTTCCTGATTTATTTTGAAAGAATAATTATTAACAGCTGGTCTCTGGGAACATCTTTTTTTGAGGGGTAGGGGGATCATTGATTTTGTTCTCCTTTAAGTAAACATTAGTTTTAAATTTTAGGGGGAAGAGATGTAAAGGGGATTCAGTGACTTTTAGCGATGAAAAGGAGAGAAAACTCTAGCTTCTTTTGTTGCTAGTAAGTCTTATTTATTTAGTAAGACAAGGAACCATTATGCTTTTGCATTTTGTACAGTGAAAATATACAAGTCTGGGTGTAAAATTGGGGAAACAAAATGAAGTAAATTTCATTCAACTTTAATTGATTATGATATCATGGGTATATTACAGCTCTTTCCACAACTAACTAAAAGTCACTTTGCCAACACAGCAAAGAAGAGTGCCAGATAAATGACATTAAGAACCTTGAATTGTATAAATGTGGTACATTTTAAATCTTTGTAACCCCAGATGAGCTATAATGTAATCTTTCTTTAGGAATGGTAAAAATCACACAAAAACATTAATTTTATGGTCCATAAAATCACTTATTATGGACCATAGAGGATATTGGATTTTATTAGGTCTAATGTAATTTTTTGTCCTTTAGGACCACAAGTTAATGTAAACCAAAAGGGTCCTGGTAATAATGATTCAAGGTATATGTAAACCATTAATTTACTCATTCACTCAATTAATGTATATTTCATTACATTAGTCAACAGCCCTGTAGATAATTCTGACATGCATCCAGGTTTGGAAATCCCTGTCCTAAGTGAAATAATACTATGTACACTAGCTAATCTTATTTGATATCAAAACAGAAAGATAAAGCTTCAGTAGAGGTGTCCCTAATATCTTTCTGTTCTCTCCAATTTCTTCTGCCTTGGATGCCACATCTGACCCTCATTGTCACTTGCTCTGTCAAAGGAGCCTCCTAAATGGTTTCCTTTTCTGTATTCTCTCTATTTGGGTATTAAAATACCAAGTTACTAAAGCCTCAGTCCTTACTCTAAATTGACTTCACAAATAGTCTCATTCAGTCCAGTAATTTCAATCACCACCTTTACAAAGATAACTCACACTTTTTACGTGCAGCCCAAATCTCTTTCCTGAGATTCATGCTGATATATTTCAGGGTTTAACGTACATCTCTCAAACGAGATACAAAAATACCCAATCTCAGCTTGTTTAAAACTACGTATAGTATCTCCCTGACTCACTTAATGCCCTGCCAAGCTGGTCATCTTTTATCATATAAATTTCATCATGATTCCAGGTTTAGTCCCTGGGCTACTCTTCTAGTGGCTTCATAAGTGGGGCCCATGATCTTTCCATGTTTTCATTTGTTGAACTTTTAAAAATTATCTCCTGTTTCACACAAATCTATTTAATTTCCTTTCCCAAAACACTTTGTGTCTGCCTGCCTTGGCACCTTCTGGATGTTAGCACCTTGACCTGGACTGTCCTCCTCTCACAGTCAACATTCTTGCTGGTCTTGATGGCCATTCTCATGAAACACTTTTGAATCACATCCCAGGAAATAATCTCCCCATCTCTGTATCTCATATTCTTCATAAGAATTTATAATTTTCTTTCTTTAATTATAGTTCATTATAAACATGACTTACATAGTTAAGAGTGGAAACTAGATTTATTTCTTTTTGAAAACCTGACATCCTGCAACAGTCCCAGGAACATATAAAACTCTAAAAAAATAGTTATAAAAGAAATTAATCATTTCACTCTCTGCAGCCTTATCTTGCTCTTAACGGAAATTTATTTTGCCATTGTAAAGTGGTTTTCTGGGTATTTTTTAAATGTAAAAACAATGCATGCATATTTTAGAGAAATTGGAAATACTGAAAAAAATAAAGAAGAAAATAAAAATTACCTATTATTCCATCACCCTTGGGTAAAACACCTCCAACATTTTGCATGTTTCCTTCTAAATTCTTTTTCTGTTTTTATATGTAGGTATTTCCTATAGTTGCACAAAGCATAGATGTTTTTATGATATAATTTTTAGTTTTACGATATACCCTGTAGATTTCCATAATATTTTAAAGCAACCAACCTAACACAACCTTATTAATCATAAGCATAAATATTATCAACACTGTTTCTGATGGTTTTAAAATATTTATTATTAGACACATTAAATATTCTAGAAATAGCATACAGTAAATGAAAGTAAGGGCGGCTGAGGCAGGCCAAAAGGTGCAAGGCTACTTTGTCTAGGAGGCGGGGTAAACTGTCCAGGGGAATGGCCCTGCATAAGCACTTTTAAAGGAGAGAGGGCACCCCTCACTTCCCTGTGAATGAGATGCGATAGGTGTGTGCCTGGAAGGACTGAGCAACCATTCACCCATGAATCTCATAAGAAAAAATTATTTGCCTCAATTCTCTAGATAGTTGAATACATGAAGTGAAGGATTTAAAAAGATTATTATTGTTTTAATTCCCATATTTTTCTATACTCTTCTATTCTACATTGCCATTCCCTTCTCAACAGCCATGTTTGAGATGATATAAAAACAGCCAGAGGGCCATGGCAACAATGGAATTGTTGAGATAAAATGGATTCAAAGCATCCTTGTAGTCAAAAGGTCTAAAACCTGAGCGCCTCTGTCCTTGGGCTCCAAAGACCAGAGACTAAGTGCAAGGTCATGCTCTTGAATGATTAGCTCTGAGCTCTAAGCCTTATCTCGTGCTTGCTGGCTCTGCAATCCTGGGCAAGTCATTTAGCCTCTCTATTAATTGATTTCCTCATCTCAAAACAAGAATATTAATACCTACAAAGTTAGGTTTATGAAAGCATCAAATATATTTTTAAGTGGTACATAGTGCTGTTGCTTATATAAGAGCTAACATGATTAAGATGCAATTAAAAGTATATTTAATATGTCAAAGCAATTCTTGATTTTCAAATGACTGCCAAGCACTACAGTATTATATATATGTATGTATATGTGTGTGTGTGTGTTTGTGTGTGTGTGTGTGTTCTCTTGTGTGTCACTCATTTATACTCTGGGGCAAGCAATCCAAGAGGTATAATGCTTGAATCTTTAATGCATAAAGATTCAAGCATTACAGGATATAGCAAGCATTCTTTCTTACCAACATATACAGGCTGGAAGATATACTACATACTTTTTCTCAATTCTCCTGTTGATGGTATTTGTAAGAAAAATTGAATTTTTCTTTAGTGGTTTATGACAGCTTATTTGTTTGCTGCTTTTTTTTGGGGGGGGGGCTGTTCATACTCTAATAACAAAGATTTTGTGCCGCACTGGAGCATGAGTTAGCACATCGTTTGCAGTTTAGAAGTGCTTAAGCACCTTTCCTTTTCTCCACCAACCCCAAACACAGTTGCCATTTCTCAGAGTCAGCCTGAAGTGTGATGAGCTTGCAACAATCCGGATTTAAAGGGCTAGAACCAATGAGTCTACTCAGCATTGCTGCACCACACCCCCCAAAGGAATGGCAAAACCACGCACGAGCAGGAACTAACGGTTGATGTCTTATGGAGCATGACACTGATTTTCTAACGGTTGGCCCCAAGGGTTTGAAGGCCATTCTTTGGGGGACATATCACATCCATCCACAGGGATTATAATTACTACATATTCTAGACTGAAATTATTGCAGGCAATTTTACTGGCATATCATTTGTTTTACATTCCCTGTGAGAGTTTATAAAATAGATAATTCTTGTAAATAACTGTACATATACAAACACACACAAAGAAAAGCTAATTAAAACCATTTTCAGATTCTATTCTCACCCTTGCCAATACATTTATGCAACACTAATAGTTTTCCAGTCCCGGGACCAGAACAAATTTTTGATACTGAGTTTAAATTCCATGCATTTTTTTCCTCGCAATGGGGGTTCTTCTGTTTGCAGTGTGAGAGCACATACATGCCTTCTGTAGGAAGAATGAAAGCAGGAGGATTTGTGAAAGCACCTTTTTTTTTTTTTCCACCCAAAATTCAGCACAATTTGCAAAATTGTTGTTACCAGATTTATGGCTAACTTCACTGAGGTAAATAAGCATGATAATCTCATTTTAACTAGGAAAACATTTGCTAAGCTAGTCTGACACCACTGTGGACATTTGCTTCATCTCCCTGAGGCTTCCAGGCTACATATAAATTTGCCTCTTCTAGCTGGTAGTGCTACATAAAGTGATGCTGGTAGTGTGTGCCTGTCGCTAAGTAATAATTTTAGAGAAAGTGAAAATCAAGATAATTATAAAACACACTTGAATGATGTCTTTAGGGGAGAGGAACTCAAGGTTATTATATAGTTATTTTAGCTACTATTTTTCTAGCGTTTCCTTTCCGCTCCCAACCAGCTCAACAATTACTTTCAGCCTCTCACTGTCACAGAAAAAAAAAAAAAAAAATACTCTCACTATGCTGAGAATTTAATTTTCTCTTTCTACTTAATTTGAAAGATTAAACCATCAGGGGCTAAGCTGATGTTCTAATCCTCACCTGATTACTACTTTTATGGGGAAATCTGGGCAAATCACAAATTTCAAGTTTCTCTTTTTTGAAACAATTTTAGCAATTCTTTTGGCTTAGTTATATATCTTGCATTCTAATAGATTTGTGAAATATGTAATATGAGGTGTGGAAAAAAGTAGGTTTTCAGTTCATATGGAAAAATAATAATTAAATAGTACAAGAATAAACTCTGTGTTTCATGTACTCACAACTGTAAACCTACTTTTGCCAATTCCTATAATATAACATAATATAAATCCATATAGTTCCACATATAGTATCAAATTTGTTAACATACATGAAGTATTCAATGTTGGTTACTGTATTTTACCCAAATTAAAATAATAAATTTACCCAAATTAAAATAATAAAAATTATGCAGTCTCTAAGATAAGGATGTTACCTGTGTCATAGGCTGTTCCTGGAGATTGGGTGAATTTATCCTTGTAAAGAGTTGGTACACAATAAGCGTTATGTAGGCATTTGAAAAAGAAGGAAAGAAGATAAGGAGGGAGGCTGGTCATTTGCTGATATTTTGATTTTTTTAAAAACTTTCAGAAAAAAATGCATGACATTTTAAGTTTGTTTATGTAAAGGGTGTGTTAATCATTGGAAAGGGCTGATAGTATCCATTTGCTTCCACAGTGATGAAAGTGTTTTTATTAAAGAAACTGATAGAAGGATGTGGGCATTGCCTTCATCATTTTCAAAGGATTAGCCAGCACCTGTTATCACTATAGGCAATATTGTTTTTAGCAGCCATTTATTGTGCTGATCATTGATCTTGAAGCTTCTGATACTGGGAATGTGGTCTACATGCAAAGAATGGCCCTTAAGTACCTGGAGTGTTTCACTAAGTAGAATATTTTGAGTTAAAAAATAATTCTATGCATTAAATAATCATGTTTAACATATTTATTTAGACTATACATATTATCCACCTTTGTTTCTTTAAATTATCACAAAAACAGACAATTTCCCTTTTTTATTTATATCACAAAACAAGGACTCATACTAAAATTAGGACAAGATAGAGAACTTTCCCGTTAAAAAGAAATTTCTGTATGTGAGCCTGAGTGGAAGTAACTGGTTTTAAAGCAAGATTACTACTTCAATACTGAAAGAAGTGAATAAATGAATAAGTACATTTTTATGTATAAATACTTATAAATATTTATATATACACATATGTGCACATATACATATGCATATGAATTTTTATTAGTATTAGTCACTCATAATTTTGTTTTAGTCTGGAAACACATATAAACATATATAAGTAAAATCATAACTGAAATAAAAATATAGTAGAATCATGTAAATAATCTAATTGTGAATCCAAACAGTAATGTGTTTTATCTTGAAATCTTTTTTTTTTAAATGTATCTTTATTGATTTCAGGGAGAGGAAAGGAGAGGGAGAGAGAGAGACAGAAACATCAATGATGAGAGAGTCATTGATCAAGCCCGCAACCCGGGCATGTGCCCTGACTGGGAATCGAACCCCTATCCCCTGGATCCTAGGTTGACGCTCAACTGCTGAGCCACGCCCGGCCGGGCTATCTTGGAATCTTAATAAACACTCAATAACTCATAGTCATTCAGACTTATTTTATCTTGTTTTTAACATTATACACAAAATAATAATAAAATTCATTATTACCAGGTATTTTCCTAGAAATTTTCAGTACATTACCTATTTCTGAAAACAACTCAGTGATGTAGGTGCTATTATCTCCTTTTAAAGGTAAGCTAAGGAAACAGAAATAGTGACGCTGATAAATTACAACCCACGTATAATGCTCCTCACCATAATGCTAAAATATCCTGTAATTTAGCACCCAAAAGAATCTGCATCTCTCAGCTATTTGAGAATCCAAAATATATTGTCACTCCATAACAATATATTCCTATTGATAATGATGAAAACATCCTTCATTGCACCTTCTTTTATACTTGGTAATTGTACTACACATATCATTTTATACAAGCAGCTGTATTCTCTCTTTTTCTGTACCAAATGCTGTGTCACACTTTTACAATTGAGCATCAAATAAGCTGCCATACACAATGATGTTTCCATGTACATATGTCTTGCCTCACCAAATAGACTATAATTTCACTGTGGGCAGAGACTGTTAGGTCCAGGCAGAGTACAGAGGTGTTCATGGAATACCCATTATCTCATAAATTCATTTTTTAAAGAATGTTACCAGAGTCAAGTACTTAGATTCCCCACTTTCCCATAGGCCGTGTGGCACCACTGAACTGCTGCAGAAGACCTACATCAGTACCAGTTTTTGCTAGCTGAAAAAAACCTGAAGAGGATTTTTGCTTTTGGAAACCGGGATATTCTTTACCTTAAGCCATTTTGGTTTACCAAAGGTGTCCTAGGAACATTCTACCTTGGGAAAATGTGGGGAAAACCCATGATAGTTACCAGCTGCCCAGACTTCTAACATGAAACATTTAATAACTTTGAAATAGGTTTAGTTCATGAAAGTAAACCTCTCTACCCTTTAATGTTTATATCCCTTTTCTGGTTGGGGGTGCGAGACTAACAGTAGTATTTTTAACATCCATTAGCTTACAAGACAGACTTCACGAAGATCACAGAATTATTGATCTAGATATATTTTTTTCTTCCTACTCCATTAACACAATTCTCAGGCCAAGGGTCAAATTACTCAGCTAGAGTAAGTAAATAGACTTCATATAAAATATGCACCAAAACATTGTACTTCCTGGCATTATTAAAAAGAACAAAAACTGTCAGTCTACAGTTGGAAAAGTTCAATACATAACAAAGCAATTTATCACTAATAATTTTTAAAGTCATATAATGTAAGGTTAGCTAAACAGAAATAATACATTTAATGAATATTAAAACCTGTTCACATATGCTCACATATAATATCAATATTATTTAAACATTCTTTTGGCTGGGAGGCCATAAATCATATTTTTCTTAATTCAAGGAAAGTACAAAGTCAGCAAATAATGTTATTAGAGATGAATGTCAACTTCAAATAAATAAGCAGGAAAATATGAAGCAATATGAGTGAGAATAACTTTCATTTTTGTATGGCTCTAAAATCGCAGAGGCTTTCTGATGGTAAAGAGACCCTTTAAAACACTGCTGCCTTTTCTAGAATGTTAAATGCTTGGACATGACCCTAAATAGTCCACATACCTGTAAGCTGAGAACAGGATTCATCATACACTAGGAATGCAGGAAAATGAAGCCTAGGGAAGAAAAACACATATGGCCTTTCACATGGCATATCATGAAACTAAGTTGCTCTTTGTATTCAAACTTAGATAAAAACCCAGAGCTTATAAAATCAAAAGGCCTAAAATAATAATAAAAACCATCAAGCGTTTCTCAAGCTTCTTCCAATTCTGATATATTGTGAGTTCAATATATCTGAACATGAATATTTAATTGGTTACCCCTTGAATCAAATTTCACTTCTATGCAACTCAAATTTTAAATATAAAGGGAAAAGAAAGAGAAGGGAGAAACTGAATTTTAATTTAACAGGCAGGATGCCTAATTAAAGAGCTCACTGAAGTGATAAGTGTGACTTTATGGATTATTCATGCAAAAATAAGGCAATCGTGCACAAACACATATATGTATAAGTGCACACGTAGTCTCTCTAATTAGGTGAATTATGAATCTTAAGACTATTTGAACTATTGCTTTCAGGCAAAAGGATTCAAATACAAAGCATTATTGCCTCAACTTTGGGACACCTATTTCAGTAGCTCACACATTTTTTCCCCCTATTATTTGTTTTGGGGACTAGGTTGTAGAGGGTTGAGTTGGTAGACATATGAACTTTAGATAAAGCTTTACTATTATAAGCTGCCTTCAACGTTTCAATTTCCAGTATTGAAATACAAGCTTACTCTGTTTTTCTATTAAAGACCAGTTATAAAATTTAACTGGACCTGACAATAATTCACCCTATCTTCCTGGATGTAATTAAGTGTATAAGAGAGAAAAAGCCCCTCTTGAAGAATTAGATTGCTTATTTCACTTTTAAAAGGAATTTCAAAAGAAAGATGTCGGTAATTTATTCTAAAAAGTGTGCTTCAAATATTTGTTCTGTTGAATAAGGAATTACCTGTGTCTTTCTTATTCCCTACTTTATTTATGAGCTAGTCTAAATAGAAATTACATAACATCTCAAAAGACTCATTCAGATCTTAGCTGTTACTTTTATATTATAAATTACAATTTCAATTTTAAAAAAATCAATATAAGGATTTTGCATTTGGTCATTATTCAATATAGAATTGCTAATTACATACTTTGGGGAGCAAAAAGGGGAAATATTTATTCTGCCAATCAAAATTTAAAAAAATAAAGTAGAATAAGCCTTCTTAAACATCCACTTACTGTGACTTTTAAGTTCTACCTTATTTCCTCTTAAATTAACTTCCCCCCTGAATTTCTTGCATTTGTCCATTAATAGAACACTTTTTTGAGTGGCCTTCATGTTTCAAGTGCTAGGCTATTTATTTTCTCAGGAGTACAGAGATGGGAACAGGTTATAGACCTCACCCCCCAAAGAACTCCCAGCAACTGGGAGACATTCAAGAACTGGTAATAACAACGTAATTGGAAAATGTCCATGGTAAAGGCTCACAGTTATGAAGTTTCTGAAGACACCTGACTTGATCCAAGAGGGTTAGAGAAGTCTTCAGAGAAAAGGTGATAAAAACAGTCTTTAATGACAAGTATTATATAAGGTTGACAAGATAAGTAAAGATGTTCTAGGTAAAGGAAAAACTATCTGAAATTACTCAAAGGTAAAAGGAAGCATACCTCCCTCAGGAAACTACAAGAATGTCTGTAAAGTTGGATAAGAATAATCCTTTGAGGTATAGCAAGAGATTAAAATGAAAAAATATAAAAAGGACAGACCATAAGATTCCCTGAATGCAAAGGGATCCACTGAATGATTTTAAGCACACATTTTTGAGGCTTATATTTTAGAAAGATCACTCTGAGAGGTCTATGGTAGATAATCTGATATATCAGAATCAAAGAAATCAATTAAAAAGCTACTCTAGTGTTCCAGGTAAGAAATAAGGAAGGCCTGAGCTAATGAAATCTAGTTGGAATGGACACAGAATACAGATTTGAAACATATTTAGAAAATAGAGAAGACCAGACTTGGGGATAAATTAGATGACATAAGGGAAAAAGAAGAGTTTAAGATTTCCCTAAATTTCTATTTTAGGGAATTGAATGGATGTGGTACTGTAAAGTAATAAATATAGGGTTTGGAAGTGAAATATTGTGGGTTTGGGTTGAAATATGGAGACTACAATTTTTGACATGTTGTTGGGTCTTAGACAGTTTGATGTTGGTTAAAATGTGAATTAGGCGGCTGGAAATATAAGTCTGGAACTGAAGACAGAAACCTGGGCTGGGGAGAGAGAATATAGATGATAGATTTTTTTTTAAAGGCCACTATCAAATTACATTCTCATATATTAAATTTATTTTTTCAACATTTCTGAGAGGCAAAGAGAATAATGAATCCAAGCCTATGAATCCACACAATAGTCAGGATGATTTTCTGTTGAGGCTATCAGAAGGCATTGATATAGTCACTGAATCAAAACTAGAGGGAATAGTTTTAATTTCCACCCGTTAGGAATGTACCTAAGCTCTTCCTCCCAGGTGTACAATGAAGACTTTAGTTTTTGTCCTTTTATGTATCATTTGGATTACTCACCTGCTATTTTTGACCTATTTGTAGAAACAGAAATGCAAACAGAGTGGTTAAATAACTTGTGGAAGCACACCTAATATATTTAAATGAAAATGAGACTTAAAAATGAAATGATATTGACATTGTTCTCCTGTGTTCCTGTGTTGCAGTTATTACTTTTATCATTCTTGTGAGGAAATGAAATGAGTGAACCAGAATAAATACCAAGTGATTATAAGGATGTATATTTTATTTTATTATTATTTTTTAAAGCTATTTTATTTTTTTTTAATGTATCTTTATTGATTTCAGAGAGAGGAAAGGAGAGGAAGAGAGATAGAAACATCAATGATAAGAAAGTCATTGATCAGCAGCCTCCTGCACACCCCCGACTGGGGATGGAGCCCTCAACCCGGGCATGTGCCCTGACCGGGAATTGAACCCCGATCGCCTGGATCCTAGGTCGACGCTCAACCTCTGAGCCACACCTGGCCAGGCAAGGATGTATATTTTAAAGGCCCTCTAGATTATGGCTTGTTTACCTTTGACTAAAAATGAATAGTAGTGGCCAAGTCACTGCTTTCTGCTCAACAACTCATTCCCTTTTCTTCCTAGAAGCAAGCGAACCTACATTTCTCAGCCTCTCCTGAAGTTAGATGGGCTCTATGCCTGAACTCTGGCTAATGTACTGTGGGTGGAAGTGATGCAAGTCACTCCAACCAGTATTAGTTTCCTGTTGCTGCAAAAGAAATTGCCATAAACTTAGCAGCTTTAAACAATACAAATTAGTTAGCTTCCAGTTTCTGTCAACTAGATTTTGGCATTACTAGATCCTTTGCTCATTAGTCATCAGATGTTGGGGGAACATGTTCTCATTAGAGCTGGAGGAGCTCTTCCAGGTTCATTGGTTGTTGGCAAACTTCATTTCTCTGCAGCTGTAGGACTGAGATCCCCATTTTCTACAAGCTATCTGTCTGCTGGGTACTGCTCTCAAGTGCTTGTCATGTGGCCCCTTCCATCTTAGAAGCTCACTACGGAAAAATTGTTGTGCATTGAATTCCTCTCATTTTGAGTCTCTGGTCAGCACTCTCTCTGACCTCTACACCCAGGTCTCAGGTAATTAGATCCAGCTTGCCTGGATAATTTTCCTTTTTAAAAACCAACTATGCCATATAGCATAACCTAATCATAGCAGGGAAGTCCCTCACATTCAGAGCACATGGACACCAAGGAGTGAGGCAGCCTCAGGGCCATCTTAAAATTCTGGCTACCCCACTAGCTAACTCATAAAATATCCCATAGAACCTTTCCACTCACTTTCTTTTCCCTGTCTGCTGCCATATGCAGAAATCCAACAGAGGACTCCAAGGCGTTTAAAGTTAGTGGGGTCACCAGATGGAAGGAGTATAGATCCTGGAATGAGCTTCACTACCATCAATTCCCATGACCTCCCACTTTCTTGCATTGCCCTGGGAAAAGAGCAAGAAATGAATCTTCATTGCATTAGATTTTTGGAACTCTTTGTTCCAGTTAATAATCTGTTTTGGTTAATACAGAAATTAGTATCAAATAATAGTAGGGTAATATTGTGATATATTAAGAGATTGCTGTTTTCCAGCTTTTTATTTAGGCCTTTCTTTCCCTAGTAGTTGAGTTAATATCTCTCACTTTGTATATGTGATGGCCATGAGCTATAAAGTTGAGGTATCCTTCTGATTTTATTTTTTTTAATCATCATTTATATGAAAGATTTCATAATTCTCTTCTCTCTCATTCAGTCCCCAACCAGAAGAACTTAAGCCTTTTTCAGCTCTTTAAAAAATAATCAATAAATCTGTTACCTTCCTATATAATAATTATCAATGGAATAATTCATTTATTTTTTCTTCTAGGTAATGATAATGGAATTGGAAATGTATCTTTCTTATGACATTCTGTAATCTTCCTAACACAAGATTTCCTTCCTAACATAAAAATTAGAAAATTGTTATTTTATTTTGGTGACTCCTATTGTCCAATTGTTGACAATTCTGCCTTTATTCATCATTTTTACTCATGGATTTTTCTCCCACCCCTCTCTCATGTTATCCCCAACTAATCCCTCCCTGTGTGTCCTGAAAGAATCCCCTATACAATTTCCACCTCACTAATTCAGCCTCCTACTTTATATATTCTTTTATCCAACCCACACCTTGTTCTTTATTTCTCATTTCAGGGTTTCTTCCCAATACCTGCAACATTTTTGCTAAAATTTGTTTTGTTTCATTTTAATATCTTTCCTTATCTGTTCAATATATTTATAATGTGCAGTTTAAATATTTGTTCTTTCTGTTGTATTAGTTCTGCTTTTTCAGGTAATTATTTTTTTTTCATTAGTGATTTTTATTGCATAGCGCTTGAGCTCCTCAGTAACTGAAAACTTATATTTTATTGAATCTGTTGCTTTGACTAATTTTTGTTACTGAACGAAAGAGGAGTTACAGAAACCAGGGCTCTAACTTGAGCTCCCCTTGACTTAAGAGTGGGAAATTCTAGTGTTACATTCTAGACTCACATCCCTCCTAGCCCTGTCTTACTTCTAGGAATTGTCTAGTAACTCTGCCTATCATTGCCTTTTAACCCCGATGCTTACCTTCTGTTCTGATTAGCTCAGGCAGTGGGGAATGGGGGTGGAGGTGCAGGAATGTTCAGAAGCACCCCAGGCTGTGTACGCTCACTGATAGAGGATCTTCGCAACAGTCAGACTTCAGTTCTCCTCCTTGTTAACCCCACCGTAAGTGGCTGAGTGTGGGGCTGGGGTTGCTATATTCCTGCCCATGGAAATGAAGACTCAGAGTGAGGGGAAGGAGCACAATAGAAAATCTAGCCCTGCCTATGCCTCATTTGAGTCTCCTGGCCGCCCCTAATTTGCAAACTGCCCCATCTCTCATACCTTTGTTCCATCAAGATCCAACCATCTTTGGTCTCTCCAAAGATTTTTCAGTTTTTTATTAGTGATTGAGTTTCTCATGGCCATTAGTTTATTCTCCAGGGAGCACCATTCATATTGCTTTGTATACTTTAGTGAGGTGGCAATCACTGAGAATACAGTGTAGATAGTGCCCCCCAGAATTCTGCAAGGATTCTGAATTCCTAACCTTCCTAACTGTCCTATGGCTGGTTCTATGGAGGAATACAGGAGCCTGTGGTAGTTTACCAGGTTGTCTAAAGCAGAAGAAATCATCAGTTTTTTATACATGATGCCCCTTAGCTACTGAGAGTTCCTTTAAAATGAAGACTGTTTCAATCATCACTCTATACACAGCATGAGATTCAGAGCCTGGCTCATAGTAAAAATATAATAACAAAGGTTAAATCAATTTGTTAAATAAAAAATAGGAGGGCGTGAAAAGGTAATTTGTTTGAGAGACATCAGAGAGAGAAACATAAACAGAGAGAAACAAAGAGACAGAGACTGACAAAGACAAAAATTTAAAAAAAACCCTATAAACAGAGCAATTGAAGATTTTAGGATGAATAACACTCTGGATAACTTACGCTCTTGGCTTTGCTGCCATTGAAAGAGGCTTGTAAGAAGTCATTTTTCTCAAATACAATCACAGGGAATGTGTTTGTTATCAACTGTCAGCCAGAACAGGCAGCATCTCATATTATTATCTAGCTAATTACAAAGAACCAATAAAATCCACAACTTGTCTCATTACTGGCTTATAAAAGTGTTTAAAACTAAGACTCAGATTGTCAAAAGCTATTGGCTTCAGCGTGAGCATACTCACAGATTTGTCCTCAGAATGCAATTTAATTAATCCAGGGATGGGCACATCAGTGAAAAAGCTTACTAAAAATTAAATGTGTATTTCTTCACACATAATCTGAAAATCGAAAGTTTCATCTGTCCGAGGTAAATACTCTTCAAGTTATAAGAATGGCCCCCTGACCAACATCACTTATGCTCTGAATCCATAACCATACAGAGACCTGAGACCATAATTCAGGTTATTGATAGCAACAGCTTCCCGTCACAGAAAATCAATACAGTTGGTGTTTAGTGTGCACATTTTATTTTTAGGGTTTATACAGTTGTCCTGCTGGATTTCTGATCACTCCTAGAAGTGATTTTAAGTAAATGTCTGTCACAAGTTTTCATTAGATCACCTTGAAGTGAAACTCATGAAGCATAAGTAGATTGTTTTGGCTTTGGCCCATATGAAACAATAGGTTTTTAACTGAAAATTTGGATTAGATTTAGAGGCATAAGGAAAATGTGCATCAGGACACATTCAGGGTAGTTTTAGTTTCAAAACAACCTCATTAGGAAGAAGTCTTACCTAGAATATCAGCTTCAAAAAATCTATGGCAAGTAGTAGTACACAGAGTTCAAGGTAAGAGTTAACAACATGCACATAAATGGTTTCACCAGATCTCAAGAAGACAATTTGGATCTTTAATAGGAGAGTAGAGAAAGGAGAGATTTATAGAGTTGCATCTTCTTTCAATGTCCAATACTTCTGAGTCAGAGAATATTTTCCTTCTCCCAACAGGTAGAAGAAAAATATTCTCTAAATTAAGTATTAGTTGGAGTGACGTAATAGGAAGAAATGTTTTTTGGCTTTAAAGACTATCTAATTTTACTCTTTATTTTATAAACTATTGATCATTCTTAATTATTTTTTAAAAAACATGATATTCCCTTATATACATTTTTCCCCTATAAGAAATGAGTACAGCCAGACTACTTATATTTTATTCAGAGTTTTCAGACAGGTTTAGTTTTTTTGTTCTTATCTGACAAATGCATTTATTGAAATTATGGTTCATATTTCAGGTAAATACAAGTACAGAGACAGAGGAAAGCAATGTCAGCATTAATCAATTTTCTGTTGTGCATTAAGTTGGAATAAAACATTCCTGAGTGACATGACAAAACCACACTATAAAAGGGAGACAAGATCCAGATAGTTTTTGGTTTTTCTCTTCAAATCTTGTCAGATTTTCCAGCTAAAAAGTATTTCTTTAAACTAAAACAGATATGGAATTCTAGTAAATATATTTAAATTCTGATAGCTTTATTAAAACACAATTTCTTTCTTTTCTTCCTTCTTTGAGATGAAGTCACAAGTCTTCTTTAATCTATTCTCTTCCTTGATTTAATGACAAATAATTTCCATCACACTGTGCTCATAGTTTCTTTAAAAGCAAGTAACAATTGATTACATAGTATAAGTAATAATCTCATAATGTAAAATTAGTTTTCTCTATCAAAAAATATGCCACACACAGGCCTCTGATTGAAAGACTTTTTCCAAACTTTTCCAACTATGCCATATGAACATATATGTATCAGTTATCATTTTATCTTTTAAACTATCCTTTAGTTGTGATACAAAATAATAAAATATAGTAAGTATGCAATATTGGCTTAAAATGAAAGAGACTATAAAGAAGATAAATAATTTATAACAATTTATTCTTTTCTAAATAACAGAGAGTTTATTCAACTAATGAAAACTGTCAGCAATTTATCCATCACAGTAATAGTAGCAAGAAATAAATATAACAATTTAATTCTTATAAATAATTGTATATAAATTTTTAAACTCAGGCAGAAAAAACTTAAAGTAGATAAGTTTGGGAGCTTAGAATATGCACTCTCATTGTGTTTGTATGTATCTTGTGTATGAATCTCTTCTTCAAAGAGATTTATCTTAAATATTAAATTATAAAATGCTTATATGAATATAAGTTATTGAATTTGCGATTACTAAATATGCAATCTAAAGAATGTGAACCAAGAGGGATTATAAAATTACAACCTTGCATGAAGAAGTACACAATTTCATGTGATTATTTAATTGTTTTATTTTAAATAAATTAAATTATAAATGTACACAATTCCAAAAAAGTTAAAAAGTAAAATTTAGGAAAATGCCACATATATGAAATAAAAATTCCCTGTCATATCAATGTCTTATTCACATTCAATATGTACAATTGCTTTTAAAACTAATGGAAAACTAGTCCAAAGACATCTTTAAAGAAGACACAAAATTTTTAAACTTAAAAATAATCACTTAATTTTAATAAAAAAAACTATTACAGTGATGATGTACCTATCACCTTTTTCTCTTTCTCTTGTTCTTTTTATGCTAAAATATTCACAGTCACTATAGTATGATGAAACAATCTCCAACACTGTTGGTGGGACTCTGACTTATGCCATGCTTCTTGGAAAGCAATCAAGAGTCTCAAAAACGTTCACACATTTAGAATGATAATTCTACTTTTAGAGATTTTGCTATGGGTATAATTATAATATGGACAAAACTGTATTTTATACAACATTCATGCTAGCCTTCATATTAGCCAACCCTCTCAGCAGGTAAAATATCCAACCACAGAGGAATTTTTTACTAGATTATGATACATCTGATAGAATGTTATGAGGCACACTCAACTTATATTTTTGAAAAGTGTTTAATGACAGGGAAAGTATTGCTATATATTATCAAGTAAAAAAGCAAATAAAAAAGTATCAACTGTAAAATATATGAAAAAAAATTCTTAATCAAATATAGGTTAACTTAACCCCTGTCCAGAAGTTTTCTATCTCTAAAATGGAGGGCTAGAGTCTAGTTCATAGACTTACAGTGTATATTAACTTAGGTATTACATGTAAACTAACTGGTTCTAGAGCTGGTATATGGTAAACATTATATAAATGTCTGCTACTGTTCTTAGCTTTTATCAAAATATTAGGTCAAAAACAGTAGAAAACTTCTGTCTTATTAAAGAGTTCACAGAAGTCTTTTCTTTCTCTGTTTATAAAGAAAGTAATAATAACCAACAATTTCAAAATTAGAAAAGGAAAGGTAAAAAGATCGTCTCCCTGTTTCAAGGTAATGAATAAATTGACACTATCAACAAGGCCAGGACAATCAAAGGTCAGATATTGAGAGTCTCTCAGATCTCATATGAAGTACCTGTTGACAACTGTGTCAACTGGCCAAAAGTAAAGAGTGACAAGAGCCAGTTGCCCACACGCTTGGCCTATGCCATCAGCCTCTGTGTTTGGCTCCCTCCAGAACTGAATGTTCTCTACTGAGTGGGCTCTTTGGTGCCTGTGACAAGAATGGGATTCATTATTTCCAAACACATCGGGAAGGGAACTTGTGGTCAAGGTCCCTGTCAGCTGCCGGGAAGTTACTTATGATAAGGTAAAGCTGAAAAGAGGATCTAAGTTTCTTTTAGTGAGAAACGGATGATTCTATCAAGGAATTGGGAGGGGAGGGAGGGGGGAAGGAAAGGCAGGCAAGCAGGAAGGGAAATGACCAGCTTTGTATCCGTGCTAGATCTGAGGTGGGTTGTATGCCTGTATTTAAGTCCTCTAGCACTTATATTTTTTAGCTTATTTGTTTATCAACAAATCTGTCAGACAGATATATTATTCCCTTTTTTACATATATAGAAATTGAGGTTCTATGAGTTTAAATGACTCTATGTCTCAGCTAGAAAATATAGGGTGTCTTAATCCTTCCAGTTTTCTTTGACTCCATCATACTAAAAATGTAGGGCACCTTCACCAGGCTCACAAATTGCAGTTCAGTTCCTTAATTCACATTTTAAAGAGGGCTCCACGCCCCTCTATTGTCTAAAAAGTCAATGCCCAGTTTCACTCTGCAGCAGAGCGGCAGAGACAGGCAGAGATGCTCATTCTGCCATGATTTCTTTGTAACATTTCACTTTCCACAGTGCCTTCTTTCTCATATCTATTCCAGGGAAGTCGTTCTGAAATGCTTTTTTTTGGAATGGATAAAAAGGGTCACCACCAAAAAGGGAGAATAAAATGAGATCATTTGATTTACTATTATTATTTAGTGGAGTCAAAAAGCAATTCCTCACTAAAACAAGAAAATGAAAATACCTGCTCTGATTCCAGCCATAGGTGATAATTTACTAACTGCTCATTTTCTTCTCAAATCACTTCACATTTTTCTCCAAGGATACTAGTGGATTTTGCTTTTTATTTGTTCAGCTACAGAGACATTCAAAATGAACAATAGGTGACTTCAAATTCCACTTCTAGAAAGACCACTGTTAAGTAACAGCTTTTTCATCTCTCATTCATTGAAGTTGTAATAATCTTAGGGCCTGTTTTCCAGCTTCAGTGCCTTTACATCAAGTACCATGATAAAGAAAGGAAGTGAGTAATTTAGCTCTGACTTGAAAAAAATATATTGTGATTGACCCAAGAGTTTTCTAATTGAAAGTGAAATTATGGCATTAGAATTAGAAATAATATTTTGGAGTTTTCTAGACAGTCATTGTATCTTTAAAAAATATTTTTCAATTTTTTCTTAACATTTCAAAATAATATATACCATGTTTTCAATGCTCCTCTTTTCTATAATTAATCCCATTAGGCACAAATAAAGGGATATTTCAATGGTCAGAACTAGTTATGTGTGTCATTGTTTATAAATGGTGGGGGGCTATTAGAATTATTCATCTCAAACTGAGTTCTGTGAATTCCTTCCGAAAACTGCAGGTTCTCTATAAGAATATTTTTTATTTACTTTTTTTTGATGAGCATCTAAAAAAATAATTCATCTTCTGAATTACATGATTGTCCTACTTATAATCAAATACTGCAAGGAGATTTCAGCACTTGTGTTTCTTATAATTATGGAGTCCAAAGCTGAGTGAACAAACATTTTCCAATATTTTGGTTTAGGGGAAAAAAAAAAGTTATTAGGGCAAATGATTAATCACACAGCGTATAATGAACTTGGACAATAGCAACAACCACAAACGTGTGATGGCAGAAATTGTAGCCATGCTTGAGGTCATATATTGCACTGTTCCTGGGTTTATATGGCCAGTAATAACAGTGTATTAATGATAAGTGTAGAAATAAATATGCAAAATAATTTTGTTCTTCTAAGAAAAGCAAAACTAGACATTCATTTAATGCAAATCTCAGTAATAATATAACAGGCAAGTGAACAGGACAGCTTTACAAAATTATCAGATGATATCTCATTAAACAGATATTCAAGAATTACTGTCAGTTCTGTTTAGGAAGTCTGATTGTCCTGGACTAGCAAAAAGGGTCTTAATATTTTAAAAAATGTATTGACAATATACATAGGCAAACCAGCATTCTTTGAATTTATATATTAAATTCAAAATAATAGAAATAGATGAATTATAGAACTGGCACTGAGATGCCATCCTTCCGCCCTCAGCATGATTTAGTAGATGGCCGGTAAAGGGATATTCAGGAGACCTGAGATCTCATCCTAACAGTTTCCCTCACTCTATTATCTTGAGCACAAAACTTCACCTTTTCAGGCTTCAGTTTCTATACCAAATACCATTTCTAACATCTCTTTCAATTCTAACATTCTATGTAAAAAAAAAAAAAAAAAATTATATTCTAGGTATCTGATGGAAATTTACATAATATTTTTAGTTATTTATAACTTCTATATTCCATGAATAGTATATTTTTGTCATATCCTATCAGTATTCTTCACTTTCAAGTTAAATAGTAGAGTGAATGATTCCAGTGTTATTCTAAATAAAACACCCCAAAGAAAGAGCCCCAGCAAATCCGTTAACCACTCTTATTTATGGGCTATGTTATAGTAGTCTTCTAGGAGAGTATGTTTAATTGCAAATATTTTAATTTAGTGGAAACTTCATTAACTATGTAATTGTCTGACAAGTTCTTAAAAGATAATGTGTTCCAGTTTCAAAAGGACAAATACCATTCATTTAAATTGGATGGAAATAATATTAGAATGGGTGCATGTTTGGGTATATTCAAGTAGTAGAGATGAATCATCATGTCTATGATGACAAAGTCACAAAGTTTCTGAGTCCTCTGGTGTATTGTTTATTTAGAAAACAAACTCTTACCTATAAATTTTATAAACAGCCTATCACCAAGAGGCTTCTCAAACTTGTTTTCTCTTTTGTGTATAAAAATCACATCACTATAGACCAGTGCTTCTCAACCAGGGCTGATTTTGTGCTCCAAGGGATATTTGGTAATTTCTGGAAACATTTTTGGTTGTCACAGCCTGGGCAGGGGGTGAGGTTGCAGAAATGAGTAGAGGCTGGGGATGCTGCTAACAGCCTTCAATGTGGAGGACAGGCCCCCAGGACAGAGAATAGTCCATCTCCAAATGTCAATAATGCCAAGACCAAGAAACCCTGCTGTAAACTCTAAGTGCAAGTTCACATCCCCTTTTGTATCAGGCCTATGGGTAAGCTCAAGAATAGTTTCGTCTACTTCCTCTCCTTACAAATCATGAAATTAAGGCTTTTATTCAACTTGTATAGTCTTTTCTTTTTCTGTTGCATTCTATCTGTGTCAAATATATAAAGAATTGAAAAATCTTTAAAATACTAACATGGGGAACAATTTCTGTTATTTGGCAAACACAGTCATTTCATTATAGGGCCTGTTTAGTGACTTGTTTTATCAGAAAGGCTTAATTTTTTAAAAAAGCACTGTTGTCAAATAATGTCTTTCCATGCTTTTGAAAACTCAGTTGAGGAAGCCAATGCAGTCTTTTGGATTTTACTGTCGCTTTTCAATGTGTATAAATTGAGGTTGCCCAGAGTTCTAGGAAAGGTAAGTTGGGAGTGCTAGGAGTTGAGGGAGACTTGGTGTGATGCTGAACATGCTTGTATTTATTGGCCGGTTTGTTCAACATAGTTTTCTTTTTTTTATTTTTATTAAATTGGACAGGTCACGGTTGCTTAGACTTAACTAATTTTTTATTAGCGTTTCCATTTTCTGAAGGAATCCCAAATCAGTACCTAGGTAAACCATAATGGAACCTGTTGGTCGCTCTATCATCATTCTCACAGGATTGCAGCGCCACCTACAGGAGTCCTTATGCATCTCACTGTGACCCTCCGTGCTCCTAGCAAGACTGATACGCAGATAGTACAAAGGAGAAATGAACAAGTCTAGAAAACGAAATAAGGCAAGACAACAAATAAACAAAAACCCAAAGGAGACGCTTACATTGTATCATGACTTTCAGGTCTTGAGAAATAACTACATCTTTAAAATAGAAAACCATATACTTACTTTTTTAATGTATTAAAAAGAAATGAGTGACAAATATTTAATTATATTGCTTTTTGAAAAATCAATGCAACGTTTTACAGATTGATCTGATCTAGAACTTAAAAATAAAATAAATCCATAAACTACTGTCAAATAAAAAATAAGTTGGAAGATGCTTTTGTTACCCTTTTCCCATCCTCTTTAGAAAATGTTATTTATTCAATTGAGGACTTTCTATTTTTAACAAAAGCCCAAATTTTCTGAATTTAAAATTCAAACTGCCTATTTTTTGATACTGACAACAGATATCAAGTTCATGTTCTTGTTCCCTATGCTCTTCTTTATCCATGTGGACTTTACTAATGGAAAACTGTTATACAGACACATCAGCATAAAATAGTATCTGTAAGAACCTTTAAGAGAGTCAAAGGTGAATTTAGACAAAGTCAGCAAACATGTAGTTGTCCAGTAAGAAAAAAGTTAGCATTCAAAAATCTACCTCTTACTTCCTGTGGAAAGGATATTTAACTCCTGAAGGCCGAGCCAGAGATAAACTTTGGTAATTACATCATTAAAATCTGTCCGTCCACTCTGCACATGCCATGCAGTCACAGTTTTGATGAAGTGCAATAAGGCATTATCATAAATCTTTTTCACTAATAGAATGGTCATTGGTTCCTTTTGGTAATTTTATGCAGCATGGATTAAAACCAGACCTTGTCTGCTCCTATCAGGGAAGGAAAAGTAGAAGGAGCAACAGGTATTTTTAGGATAAAGACCGGGCAAGCAAATTAAAGCAGATCATTAAGCTTAGTGGAGTTTGAGAGACCAGGGGGCAATTATTAGTTCAAAATAATGACCTTCAATCCAACTTTAAGGAAATATGTAATAGCAGAATTCCCTCAATTCCTTCTCTCTTGCACTCTCTCTCTCCTGAGCTTAACCACAGGAAGACACAAAGAATGGAGGTCATAGGGGTCAAGAACCAACTAAATTAACCATGTAGTATAGTTATAGTTTAAGTATATATTTTCCAATAATTATAATTCCCTCTGTTAGGATTAAAATAGCACATCAAAATTAGCCATATGGAACCTTCTAAGAATCCAGGTAAAATAATTCTCATAAAAGTTGGCCCCGAAGGAATTTACAGCTATTTTTAACTTGAAAGGGGCACACTGGCTGTGATAGAATAAAAGCTGTTGAGGGTAATGTCATGAAAAAAATCAGAAGAACCAAATGGCTTTCATGGGATAGCATCAGTCTCAAAAGTAGCAGAAAAATTTACCCTTTCTCTGTTCTGTTGTACTGAAATAGGGTATATAAGACAGATTAGGTTGCCCAGCTTAAGGAATTTTAAATTGCCCCTAGAATATTTGATTGGAAATAGAATTATGGCTTCATTCTTCTTTGTGAGTTTGAGATCTATCTGTATGTTTTTTGGGTTTATTTTTATGCAATTAAGTCTTATTCAAATATAGTGAATAGTAAAAATCAAACCGTTGAATGAAACCAGCTCCCTAATATGCAGAATTGTTTTAGTAACCTTATCTAGTTTATGTTATGGTGAATTATGACTTACAATATAGATTTAATGTGGCATACCTATATAATTTTATAATATACAGGCAGAAATTTCTTTCTCTCTGCACTTTAGATAAATCTCAGTATTAAAATTATCTAATATATATTAAATGAGAGAATATAACATTAATTTTATTTAAAGTTGCATAAATATATAAATATTCTTATATGATCCTGGGGGCTCCTTATAAATAAATGAACAGTCCAAAATATTCTGTGATTTGAAAGAGCAAAGTCTCTTTCAAAAAATACAGTAGTGCAGTGAAGGCCTGGGGAGGGAATGGTAGGGGGTAGAGGGGGTCAATGGGGGCAAAAAAAGGAGGAACATCTGTAATACTTTCAACAATAAAGATAAATCTCAAAAAAGATTAGAAATTATCAAGAAGAATATCAGAAATAAGGATTGGCCACCACTGTCACTCACTGTGAGCTACACCCTAACTCATACTGTCCCCTGAGATTGTAACTACTGATGGCATGAAGCCAAGGCAACTAGCTTCACTGTTAAACATTTTTTTTAAAAAATCAAGAGGAGAATCAACACAAAAGAAGTAAATCTTTGCTTGGGAACAATTGCATTTTTCACATAATTTAAACAAAACGTATGGAGACTAAAATGCCAAGTTGATATATGACTTGGACTATATTGGAAGTTATACCATAAATTCTGGAACACTGTTAAAAGGGAAAAGAAAATGCTCTTAAAATTTTGATGCTACAAATGGGAATACTTTATTATCATTTAACATCTTTACCTAAAAAGTACATTTTAATAAAGATAAATATGTTTCAGTATTTTTTCAGGTTCTCTTATTTAAGATAGATTTTAAAATTGAGTTATTTTACTAAATATTTTACATATTTATATTAATATAAAACATATACTCTTTAATTTATTCCTCTAAAATGAATTTTCAAATATCTCTTCTATAAACATGCTGAGCTATAAACTGCTTTAAGTAAACAAGAACAGGAAGAGATCTCCTTTGGTGAGTAGCAATATGCTTTCTATTAGAAAGAAACTTTTATTTATATCAACCTAAATAAGAAATAGTGCAGACTAGAGGTAGCATGTTCTAGTAACTGAGCTGCTTGACTATGTTACCTATTCATGGGTAGCTTTGGAGAATTATGTATCTTCTTTGAGTCTCAGTTTCCCTGAGACTGGTAGCAACAATAATAATAATAACCACAACAATACCTACTTTGTGGGCTAGTTGTGTGTACTGACAAACATGTAAAGGCCTGGTATACTGTCTGCCATGATAGACATGTACTTCGGGAATTCCCTGTAAAAAGTCCATCAGAGTCAGTTTGACCAAAGCTATTGTGTAGATTCTCTGAACTCTTTGCCAAAATCTATTCTTATCTTGCAAAGGACCTAGGAAGACTACTTGAACACTTCCAGACCCTTTACACAAAAGGAGAAACAGAGTGAAGGGGAAAAAAACCTCTCCCACAACTGCCCTCCTCCCACTAATTACCAAGGACGTTAGGCCTTGGAATCAAGTCACTTTCCAGGATCCAAGAGCTATTGGCCCAAATATCTGGCAGTTAATACTAACACTTTTCATTTTATCATCAGTTTTAAAGTTCAGTCTTTTTAAAATGCCAGGATGATTAGTGATGACTCAGTGAAAATGTGTTCAAATTGCCAAAAATTTGAATTTTGCACATTTTTAAAATTAATACAGAAGTTGAGACAAAGCCAATATTTCCTGTATCAACACTAAAATCTGGCTATTTGGAAGTGTTCATTTAAAGGAAGAAAAGATTATTTTTCAAAAAGAATTGTACACCAAATCCAAATTAAACAATTTGCTCATTTCCCCACTGTTTCCTATTCTCCACGTTAATTACTCTTCTTTAGGAGCCTGAGTTGATTCATAACTCTGAGCTATCAGGAGATAAAAGTGAGAATAGGAAAGCAATTTTATACTTCAAAGTCAAAAGTAGCGTGCTAAATCTCCTTCCCAAACCCTCCATGAAAGCATTCAGTAGATAATTCTATAAATTACTCCAGGGGTACTGACAGAAAGCACGGCTTTAATTTTCAGCTTTCAGCCATAGCATAGAGCAGTGATTTCCAACCTGGGTGCTGCAGCCCGCTGGTGTGCCAGAAAAAATTTTAAAACACACAACGGGGCACTGACCTCTTTTCCCTTAGATTGTCAAATAAAAAATGACAACAACCAACACAACAATAGCTTAGCTGTCTGGTGTGGATGAGTCAAAATTATAAATATTTTTTTTGTCAGGTCAGCAAAAAATATAATACAGTATTTGGTGTGCCACAGAATTTTAGGAATTAGTTTATATGTGCCGTGAGATGAAGAAGGTTGAAAATTGCTGGCATAGAGGATCCAGTGATATGTAGCTAACTCTTCAAATGCTTTAACACAAGTGAGGGAAAGGAGAAGAGAACACATTGAATAAAGAGTGTCCCCCAGTGCATTCGTTTGCTGGTTTCCATTCAGAGGTTCACAGATAATCGGCAAGGGACAGAATAAATTTCTCTGTTGGGAGTTTTAATCAGTTAAAGAAAAATAGTCTCCAAACACCTAAAGAGTGTCTGAAATATAGTGTCATGGCAAGTTTACACACACACACACACACACACACACACACACACACACACACAAAATCCTTTAATTTAAAAAATTTTCTATAGTTCCAAAAGTTGATGACAAAGATTTTTCAGATTTTTTAAGGCAATAATAATTTTTAAATACTGGTAAGAGTCAAAACAAAATAAAACAAAAAAACAAACAAACAAATCAACTGAGCAGAATAAATAGCCTAGAAATAATTTCATTTACAGGAAAGTCATATATTATTAAAGACTTGACAAATGTGGAAGGACAGGATTATTTAATAAATGATGTTAGAGAAACTGCTTGCCTTTTTAAGATCTTCATCTCAGTGTTGTCAAATAACTATAAATTGAATAAAGAGGTAAATATAATAATTACAGAGAAATTAGAAAATAGGAATTAAAAATATCAAATGTTAGGAATGGATAATATCTAACATCAGAGATAATGGTAAAAATTCCAAATAAATGATAAACAACTTTATATACACACACTGAAATTTTTGAACATTAAAAAAATAAGTTAAAAATAAAATATTGAAAAAAATTTCAGAAAGTTTTACAAAAGAAATGCATGTATTTCACGTAAACTTACAAAAGGAACACCAAGATTAGCATAAGTAACTAGATATACATAGCACATAATCATGTGGTTTTTTAATTTATTGACTGACTTTTAGAGAAGAGGAAGAGAGAGAGAAAGAGAGAAACATTGAGTGTTGTTCCACTTCCTTATGCATTCATTGGTTGCTTCTTGTATGTGCCTTAACCAGGGATCAATCCCACAACTTTGGTTACCGGGGCAATGCTCAATCAACTGGGCTACCCAGTCATGGCAAAACATAGGGTCCTTTAACCAAAGAAAAAATAATATAAATTATCTAGTGATAAAAGAAGAGAAAAATACTCTAAGCTCATCAGCATTGTACTTTTAGATTATATGTAAATATGTGAATGCTGTATATGCATTAGACAAAGATATCATGTGCATATAGAAATAATAAAAGTAGTCAGATATTGTTATTTTTCATTTTTTAGCTACTAATGAAGTACAGAGTTTACAAATAAAAGCATTTCAAGCATTGGTGAGCATGAACATTTTCAAACACTATTGGTGATAGTGGAAACATCCATTTTGGGAAGAAGTGGCAATGCTTATGTAACAATGTATAAAAATGGGGCCCTTTGTTTATCAGTTTTGGTTGAGGCCCCAAGACAACAGGTGATAACTGACCCCTTAGTCTATAGTAAAGTGCTAGGCCATCTGCAGAACTTGCAAAGAAAACATCCAAGTGTACAGGAACTCAACACATTGTCTACCTCCTTACTATATAAACAAAGGCCAAGAATTTAATTAAAAAGTTGAAGGCTTACAAGAGGACTTATTTGGAGAAACATGGAGGCGCTATGGTCCCATGGGGATGCTGTTTTACTTTACTCAAGAGTAGCGAGAAACGATGTAAAGAGGCAATTCAGGAAGCTTGGTGTGATTTCTCTGAGTTGAGGGCCAACGGGAATTTAAGGGGTGGCCTTGTAGAGGAGTGTCTAATAAATCGGAGACACCAAAATAAAAAGAACCTGCTCAGGGGTGTGTGAGTCAGACTGTGATGGGAGATTGTTGGAGGACTTGGACCAGAGAAATGACTTGATGTGATCTGATTTACACTTTAAAAAAAATTACTCAAGCTGAGGAGAGGATTAATAAAAATAGTAATTGTGATGGTTAATTTTATATATTGATTTGACTAAACTATTAGGTACCCAAACTTTTGGTCAGACATTACTCTAGGCTTGTCTGCGGGGGTGTTTTTGGATAAGATTAACATTGCCTTCCCTAACGTGGGTGACTGATCCCATCAACTGAAAATCTGAATGGAACAAAGAGGCTGAGTAAGAGAACCCCGTACTGTTTGAGCTGCTGCATCAGTCTTCCCCTGCCTTAGCACTGGAACTGAAAAAACTGACTCTTCTTGGGTCTCGAGCCTCGAATTTATACCACTGGCTCTCCTAGTTCTCAGGCCTTTGAACTGGAATTGGAACTATATACCACTGGCTCCCCAGCTTGGTGACAGCAGATCTTAGGACTTTTCAGCTCCATAATCATGTGAAGAAATTCCTTATCATAAACCTCTTTCTAAATATATGTCTATGTATCTTACTGGTTCTGTTTTACTGGTAATAATAATAATAATAATTCCTAACATTGAATGTTTTTTGTACCAGGTGCTATCCACATGCGTTATGTTTACATATATCAATCTAATCGGCACAATGATTCTAGGATAGATATTATTATGGTCATCATTTTAAAGGTAAAAAACCTGACAAAATTTGTTAGAGATCAAAGGCAAGATTTTCATTCAGTCAGTCTTCTTCTAGCATTCCCTCCCTTAGGCCCTTCCCCATACTCCATGGTAAATCAATAATGGAAGCGGGGAGACCATTATAAGTACCTTGCCAGTCAGGCAAGAGATGAACATAGCTGAGAATAGAATTAAAACAGTTTTTAATCACATATTAAAGGTGTGGTATGAGAGACAAGTGCTGAACATAGCACTGAACATGCATCACGTGAAAGAAAGAAAAAGACAGATTTTCAGAATTAGCTTGTCACGCTAGCATACCTCAACTATCCTCACTTGTATAGTAAAACTGCTTATAATTCAGTCATCATGATTTTGATTCTTTTGTTCACATCTTGTTTTAATGCATTTGAAATTTATATATCCATTAAAATATACTTTATATATAATATCCATATATACCTATATATCCTTTTAAATCACTGTACAAGAGTCAATGAAAACTGGTTTGCAACTAGAGGTACTTCTGTTTCACAATGTCAAAGCAAAAGAAACAGTATTCCTTTTCAATATCATTTGCAAATGAGGTTTGTCTACAAACAGGCTATATTATGCATAAGGTAATATCACCTGGTCAGGCGTTTGAGTTTTAAACATCACCCTAACTTATTTTACCTAGGCACCACTTTAATAAGTACTTTTAATAATTAATGGATCACAGTAACTCACGATGTGCAATGCATGTACACGTCACAGAGTTTACTCGACAGTTCACGGGGGAAGGAGTCATTTGCTCTCTTAAGGGGGACTTGTCCCTCCTCTCTTCTTTTTGGAATGAAACCGGAAAGTGGGAGAGGTGACTGTGCTCATACTATCAAGCACAGACCTGTCAGGTGGCTTTGAGTTGAGCCATTTCATTTTCATCTCTCAGCGAATACAAAAATGGATTTTAACCCCAAGTTTCATTTCAGGACTGTTACGCACTGTCTTACGTGAAAAAGCAACGCTGTCCAGGGTGGGATTCGTAATTTCCAAGCCTAATTCTAACAGCTGCCATAGAAAATGTCCTTCTCTCAGGATGCTAATCACCAGGAAGACCGCGTGGCAGATGCTACACCTGTGTATGAATATTCATTGTCGAGTCAATAGAGAGATCGGTACTTGTTGATCTGACTTCATCCTTTCTGGACTCAGAAAATATTACCAAGAAAACTTTATTTGCACTGCCTTGCTCCAGAGCTGCCTCAGGAATACGGGGCCAGAACTGCCTGGTGGGTCTGTCCCCAGGGCCTCTGCACAACAGATTCAGGTCTGTGACCCTGCCCCCAAGCCCAATGTCCTGTGGCTGGAGTCAGGTTGCTATGGCTGCCCGAGACATCTGTCACTGTGATAAAGTGACCTCCTCACATACACCTGGCAGCCACCAGCCCTCAGCAAGATCTGTATGTTAAGCTGAAAACAAAGGAAAATAGCAAAAGAAAAAAAGAAGCCTTTTAACTGAATGTTTAGTTTAGATTTTTATATTTTAAAAATCACCTCTGCTAACACACCTTTCTCCTGATTGTGATTTAATGATCCAATTAATGAGGACTCTGGTCATTTTTAGTGAGCTCAAACAGTCTCTGAAATAAGAAAGGTGCTCTAAAATTTAAGGGGCAATATTTCAGTCTTACTGATATCATTTTTTATTCTAAATTTTAAGAAAGATGCTTAGAAAATAAGACAGATGATAGAGAAGCAGAAGGACCGATAGGTTGCTGGGTATTTTTATACAGATCTGTAATTACAAAAGTCAGAATGAGCTTTATTTATCATTTCAGTATGGTTATACAATCCAAAGAGAGACTAATCTAAATCCAAACTCCAAATATATAATGCCTTACATTAAAATACGCTTTTTCCTTCTTATGATGTGTGGTTAACTGAACCAATAATAGGCTACTGTACATTATATATATATATATATATGTGTGTATGTATATGTATACACATATACATATATGCACACACATATAGTGTGTGTGTGTGGTATATATGTGTATGTAGTATATATGTGTATATGTGTGTATATATGTATGTATACACACACACACACACACACAGTTACCTCCCGGAAGCAAGAATAGCAGCATTTTGTTATAAATTTTATATATGGACCTATTTACTTTTGATAAATGCAATAGAAACGACTAAGTAAATAATAAACTTCATTATACATGTAAAATAAACACAATTCCATATATACATTTGTTCTTTAAGTGTTTATATCTTTAATCAGTATTGGAGTGTTTTCTATGTTCAAGTCACTGCACCTACTTACCTACAAAGAATAAGTTGATAGTGCTGCTTCTTTGCTTCCTTTCTTTTTTCTGTTTTACAAGGTATTGCTTTTCTGTCTTTTACCAATCCTACCTGGTTCTTGGAAGAAATAAGTCACATTTTAATGAAACAGCCAAAAGGGTTGTCAAAAAGGGCATATGTTCCTGTGGAAGTAATCAAGAGAACTCATTTGAAGCAAGAGCCTTTCGCACTATCAGAATAGGTTCATTACAACGAAGAAACGTGGAGCAAATTAACAGTATCAGTAATAGTATAAGAAAAACATTAACCTGCATAAGGGAGTATAGAGTCTTACAAGCAACCGCCTGAAAACAAGAGCAACAACAAAACTATTCCATTGAATCTAAAGAGGTCTTCTATAACACTTTGCTACTTTGCATTCTTATTATGGAATTAAATGAACAAATCCAATTTTATCACGAGACTATTCTATAATTCTAACTTTATTAACTCAACCTGACTTTTCCTACAAAGAGAACGAATTAGTAACATTTTGATTGTGTGTGTGTGTGTGGTTATTGTAGTTCTATTCGTGTGTTTGACTGGAGGGAGCTCTGTGTTAGTAACCTTTTCATGGTTGAAACAATGAATTTTGTTATATTTGCTTTTTAGGGAGTAACTTTTAGTCACTTTCAATAAACCTCGTTGCTTTTAAAAAGACCCGTTCGCTTGTTGCTGCGACCCTCACCTTGCAGCTGTGAGGAGACAAGCGATTTCACGTGCATTGAGTCTTAAGAGGAAAAGCTCTAGGTAAGCAGGTGTTGCCTTGAGTATGACAGTTTTAGGAAAATTACAATTAAAGCCATGGAGGTGAGGTATGAGAGGAGGTGATAGTTAACAAAGTGATAATTTATTTTGTTGAAAACTCAAAACCCCATTAGAGATTTCCATAAAGTTTGACACTCCTAATGATCTTAACTTGTTACGCTGAGGGGAAAAGTTCCTGTTTAGGTATTTGAGAATAGAGTGTTGAAAGATCGTTAGTTAGGAAAGCTTGCTACTGCTTTGTCCCACATTGTCGCCATCTAAAATCCCACTGGCAGCTAGCAGGAGCAATTAAGCAAATTCTGGTTTAGCAGAGATTGACCCCTTTCAGCATTTTGAAACATGCATGAGTGCCTGTCAAAGCATATCAGCCAACTGTGCGTTTCAAGGTAAGAGGGGATGCTACTGGCAGTGATCCCTACTCCTGCAGAGCACGGACACTGAAGGCCAACCAGCCGCCTACTAGTTTTGCCAGGGGAAAGGTTACTGAAGGAGCGGGCAAGCTGATGTAGCAAAGGCTACTATTCAAAAACACATTATTCACATCTCTGCATTTACTCTATCCGATGTATCCTATCATGTCCATTAAAGGTATAGAACAAAAAATATGCTAATACACTTTTCATAACTGAGCTACTTATATGCTATCTCATATGTTTTAATGAAGTTTGGTTTAAAATCAAAATTAAGTTGCAAAGTGTGATCTTTAAAAGTACTTTCACCTTTATGTTAATATTGCTTTGAGTTGCCAAGTATTTTATATGGGGAGAGTGTCCATGTGCATTGTGATCAGATTTTTATAGTATCTTTCAAAAAAGATAAATCAGATGTTCGTAGCATCTTTCTGATTCTTTAGGAAGCCAATCCTAATTTTCAGGGAGAATTTGAAAATATATAAGTAAGGATTTATGAACTTGAGAATATTTATACCCTATGAAGTTAGCTTTTAGGTTGTATGCCTAAGTCTCCATAAAGTCATTTAAAAAAAAAATTAACATGTGTTCCTATTATGTACTCATTCAACAAATATTTAATAAAGGCCTACATGTTCCAGCCACAACCCACAAAAATCTATAAAGAGGCTGAACAAATCAGAATGGATCCTAAATCTCCTAAAATTTAAAAATCTAGTGAGTAAATCTTAGTATTAATGGATTGATTGTGAATCACTCAATATAAAAGTATAATTTTTTACTTGGGTGAATTACTCTATTTTAAAATGGAATTTCTTTAGTACCAGTGAATTAAAATAAGTCTGAGCTATAATTTTATAACAAATGTCACCTTATTTTTAGGGAACCATGTTACTAATGACTACAAAGGTACACAATTGAAACAGCTCCAGAAAATGAATATTAACACATATGCACATACATATACACACAGTTCAATGCAAACCCAAGAGTCACTAAAATGATTAACCTTAAGTGCTCTTAGAGTAGTGTGTTAATTTTCTTATAAAAGCAATCATTTGGACTTTTTTGTTAAAAATTATGTCCTAGGAGAACCTCCCAGATATTCTGATTCGGTAGGTTAAGTGTGTAACCCAGGAATATGTATTATCTAATCTAATTTAATGCCTCACAGTTTCCTAATTCAAAAAATATTTATTGGGCACCTACTATGTGTCAAACATGATTCTAAGTAATGAGAACACAGTGAGTAGGCTGAAGTCCCTAGTTACAAGACTTATATTCTAATGAGGAAGACAAATAAACATGTAATGTAAAGTCAGTAATGAAGAGTGCTATAAATCACTAATTAATTCTCCTCTATTACTAATATTTTATTTGCACTGGACACTGGATTTTTTTTTTTTTTACTGTGATCAGACCCTTTAACAAGAAATGGAAAATACATTTATAAAGTTTAGCATTATTAACACACTTAAGGAAAACAATAGGTGTTCTTCGTGCTTTAAAATAGCTCACTGTGCTATCAAAATCGATCCACTACCTAACATTTATTCAGGATGCAATATCTTGAAAAAACACCAGACGATGAAGATATCATTTTCCCCAAACGTATGTGAGCCAAGAAACATTCTATAAATAGAGTAATAATTAACGCATAGCACACATTTACATTCAGAACACTTACAGAAGTGCTTTCACAGCTTCAGAGATGTTCCTGTGGGAAAAACACCCGAGCAGACGCTCCATGGCCATGTTGCTCCCCGCTCCTGGCTTGACTCGCTGTACATTAAAGGGCGCTCACTGATGGCAGAGCCGCTGGGCCAGGCGGAGTCTCCAGGAAACAAGATCCATTTTAACGTAGCATTACTCTGGGACGGGCGGCATCTGGATGACAAGAAATCACATCTCTGAGACACCTGGCGGGAAATCATAGGCTACTACATAGGCCTGTATCAAACAGCCACACTGTATCTTCAGCCACGGAGGAACAAGAAGGGTAGCAGGCTGCCTCCTGAGAGGCTTCCTGAACGACTGCTAGACTGATACTCTCTTTTCCTCTCTAAATGCCCTACAGTGTGTAACTTTGTACAAAAGTTACACACTTGAGCAACTGATAAGATATTGTGCATGGGTTACAAAACAGGAGGAAGAGAAGAGAAAATGTTTTGCTTTTTTCAAGAAGGGAAAAGGTTAGGATAAGCCAGGTCTGACTGAGTGCCTAAATCTGGGTATACAATTAAATCTCAGCTTTGATCATATGCCCCCCAAGGCAAAGGGAACCTGGTATTCTTCATTGTTTTCTTCACACTTTTTTTTTTTTTTTTTTTTAACAGAAGAACAAAAAGAGTTAACCTGAGCCAACTCAGGAAATGCCTAAGGAGAAAAGATAATCTTATCAAGAAGTTAGAGAAAGAGCCACCAGAGAAAAGAGTGAATGATGCCAAATTAAGATTGAGAATCAGCTAAATAAAGGAGTCCAGTATTCCAGAGGTTGGCAGCTGTTTTTGGTAAAGGAACAGCAGTAAATATTTTAGGCTTTGCAGGCCATATGGTCTCTGATGAAACTAATCCTATTTTCATTATAGTGTGAAAGCAGACATACAGGCAATATCTAAATGTTTCAATAAAACTTTACTTATAGATGCTAAATTTGAAATTCATGTAATTTCACATGGAAAATTATGAATTTTTTCCCCTTTATTTCCCCCCAACATTTAGAAATGTAAAAGCCATCCTTCGTTGACAAGTCATAAACAATATGCTGTGGACCAGATTTGGCCCATAGTTTGTCAACTGCTATGCTATCCTAAAACTGTCACCAAATCAAATGCTGTATGAAAATTTCTTTATTTTATGGCACTGTAATGTTATATTTTTTAAATTATAATGTGCATGATATAGTAATAGACAGTTTCTTTTTAATGTATGATGTCAACCAATGGTTGTTAGCACCAATTCAGCGCCAACAGAAATCCCCAAACTGGGGTGTGGTAAGAAGGAAACTGAATTTATTCTGTGCAAAACAGCTCAATTGTAATGCAGCTGGTGGTGAAAACAGCACGGCTGTGAGGTAGTCCTGAGACCAGGGGGCCCTGCCGCCAGACCCCTCTCTGGATAGACCATGCTGGTCTGCTCTGGCAAGCAGTCTTCAGTGTTTCAGCTAAGCCGGGGAAAGGAAAGTGCACTCCCCAAGCCAGAGGGGCTATGACTTACATAGATTCAAGTCCGCAGCCCTGGTCCCTGATCAGTCCATCTTCATGCAAATGAGGACTCCAAATCCTTGAAGTTTGATTGGTACTAAAGGCACTTTCCTGATTGATCAGAATGGAGTCGCTCTGATTGGTTCTTGAAGATGTTGGTTGGGGATATAGTTGCTCAGCTCGGAGTGGATGGGGAAAGCCTCAGCCCTATTGGTAGAAATAGGATTCCAGAAGCTGCCTCTGAGGGCTGGCTCAGCCGGCAGACACAGTGCCGGCAGGCAGTTCAGTGCAGGCGCCTTCCTGAAGTGTAGTTTACATACGAGTCACCTGTGTAGAGATGGCTACGTTTAATTGATACATAGGGGGAAATTATTTCTGGAGGCTTTGTTATGCTGCAGAGTAAGCAACAACGATGTAACAAAGCAGAAACTTCATCTCCAAGAAATACTAGATATCTTGCCAGAAGGCTCAGGACTGCCTGAAAATTATTGGTATCAGTCATACCCTTTGCATAATCTTACTGTCAAATTCAATGGTTTTCAAAACTTTTTGTTTTTAAAGCAGCAGTTAAATTGCATTAAAAAATCCAATAGAAAATATCAAAATTAAATAAAACCAAAGTGGGCCTTCTCAGGTTGACTCTGGATGGGTCCATTGCATGGAGTTTTTTTATCTAATTCAGTGGCTCCTGGGGCTCCTTGGAATGTAAGTTGACAACAACTGGTCTTTACTACTCTATTTGTTATTTTACCTTTGCTTTGCAAAGCTAGTTTTTCTCCAGCCTCATATAGAAATCGCAATCTATTAAAAAATTTCTTCTTCAGAATAAAATTCTATACAAGTATGTTATATAAAGTTATGACAAATTTCAAATAAGACATGTTCAAGTCCCTTCATCCTTTCCCATAACAAATAAGAATATGGCAGCGCTGCTCTTGTAGGTTACTACACCATCTATTTTCTCTTTCAGTTGCTTTTGGAAATAAAATTTACCTTAACTTCAAAACATTCAATTTTAGAACTGTCCATAGACTGTACAGTTCATGCACAACACTCAACAAATATTCTTACAGAAAGCAGGAGCATGGGGTGGGGGAAAAAGAGTTCTTGCTAACAGGAAACTTCTCAATGATTCAATTGGAAAGATTTCTAGAGAAGGCAGTGAAACCAGGGATAGAAAAGCAACCCCCAACTGTGGACAGTCATGGGAAATTGAAAGATAGGAGGACATGCATAATTTAGTCTGGCTGACAAATTAGCATTCATTCCAGTCTATGAATACACTGCTTTGGCCTGCCCACAATTAAAGTGCCAGCTTAGCTTTGAATTCAAGGGGCATTATAAAGATCAGAAGAAAAAAATAACAGTTTCTAAAGTCTTTTATTTAGGGTACTGAAAACATCTTGAATTAAATTGAAAAAACAGCTCATTTACTTTCAACTACTTTTGCTACTTGTTTCCATAGACCAAAAGAACTTCAATGTAGAGATTGCTCAGGACATTTTTGGGGACTCCAAGAATTCTTGGTGCCTGCTGCTGCTGTTAATTATTTGGTCTACATTTTTAAAACATTAGTTAATACTACAATTGTAATTTAGCCTAATAACTGTTAAATATCATTACAAAACTCAGTTATTTTAAAATAACACAAACCTTGAATTTAAGAAATCCTTCTTGAAATATAATAATTTTGTAGCTCTTAATATAAACAACCATTTTAAAATTAGATAACTGATCCAATGTAGGCTTAAAAATGCAGTAGAGGGCACATCTGGAGATGAAGTTATATGTTAATTTGCTCCCTGATCTCAAGCTGCTTCCTCAAGTATGTAAGGATTTCATTTATTGTAGATTATTTGGACTTCTTTCCAGGCTTTGTTTTCTCAACCTGGGAGGTCAGTCCTGGAGGGGATGAACAATAGTAGTCAGGGAATCATTTTTTTTAAATAGGAAACTTCTGAGGTTGTATTTTTATCCCAAATGTCTGTGTGTGTGTGTGTAATGTAAACTCGTATTTTTAGGATATATTTTTCTCCTAAAACCATACCATAGGATCTCCTGAGGATAGACTAGAGGAAAGTAAGATAATGCTTTACGTAAAGGAAAAAAGGAAGATTTATTTATTGATTGAAAGTTTCTTAAACAAAATCCAGTTTTCATTTTTCTAAGTTCTCAATATTAAAAACACATTTTATATATATGGTCTTCCAAAAAATGTATACACAGCTGATAGCTCAATTTTTAAAATGAAATGTATTTCAATAAGCACTGCCTTTATAATTATTCAAAGTGTGAATATACATTTTGGGGGGACACCCTGTATTTGCATCGACTACAGGCCATCTGTGCACCTTTCCAAATTCAGTTCTATGTGAAGGTCACTGAAAGTACATTGGTTCTTTATGTAGCCTGTGGCACAATAAAGTGTAGCAGGTAATTAGATAAAAACATATTTGGCTGTGATTATGGGGGGTCAGAGCATGCTTGCGGAAGGGTCACCAAGTAAAATGAACTATGAACTAAAAGCAGAGTCTTCATGGTACTAAAAACAGCCAGGTAAAAAGCGAAAATCAAGTCCATCACCAAAGTAATCTAACAGTGTTTTAGAGTCATATGCAAACAGGCACTGCTCAAGGAAACAAAAACTCCATGATCATCTAAAAGACTGCTAAATGCATTGGAGGAAAAATACATTTTATTATAAGAATCAAGTGAACAGTATGCTAATAACCAAAGAACAATGATTAGAAGGGAGATGAAAAGAGACTATATTCTGGATCATGGGTTTTCTTTCAATAGCTTAATTTAATTTCATTGAGGAAATAGGGATTTCAGTCTTCTTTCAAGACATTTCTTGTTTACTTCTCCCTGATCTCTAAGAATCCTACAGCCCTGGTAGATCAAAGAAGAGTTCACAGGAAAGATTGATAGGTGGTGGAAAAGAAGACAATTTTAACTTTCAAAAGTGAGATAATGCTTTAAGTAAGATAATGCTTGAACAAAATCTAGTACTTTTCAATAGCCTGCCTACAAGACTACAGCATTTCCCTCAAAATGCTCCTTTTCCACATCTCATGAGATATGATGTATGTTACAGAGAAGGAACAGTGAAAGTGAGTAAAAAAAAACCTACAATGTGAGATTGACAGACAACAAAATATATAGGTAGTAACAGTCATTAAAGGAGACTGCAACTTGTAATAGCACATAGAAGGAATTTAAGAACAGAAATTGAACAGTTATTCTTATAATAGTTTATTAATCTAAACTATTTCAAAATATTTATTCCCATGCTGCAATTGCCTAAAAGAGATATTAATGAAGACTTGCCTTCAGTTAATGCAGTCGAAATATAAGCAACACATTGTAGAAACTTCTGAATTATCATCATAGTAAACCCAATTTAATATGTTTATATAACATTATCATATTACCCCTAGATAATCTGTGTGTTATTAGGCATATTTTGAAAAATTATAACAAAGTTTACTAAATTATATCAAAAAAGCTATTTTCAAGTGGAAAACTGAACAAAAATTAAATAGAAAAATTTCATAGAAACCCCAACGCTCTTGGAATACTATTCAGCCATAAGAAAAGATGAAATACTGCCATTTGAGACAACATGGATGGACCTTGAGAATATTATGGTAAGTGAAATAAGTCAAATAAGTCATTCAGAAAAAGCTAAGATCTATATGATTTCACTCATGTAGGATATAAAACTGAAACTCACAGACACAGACTACAGTATGGTGATTACCAGAGGGAAGGGGATGGGAGGGTAGTAAAAGATCAAGGCGGCCAAATATATGGTGACGGAAGATTATTTGACATCTGAAGGATAAATAGGAATAACTTAGTTGAAAAGAGGAAGGAAACACGTTCTAATATAAGGAACAGGATGTGTAATGGAACTGTGGCAGGAGGAACATAGTAAGTATGAGGCGCTGAAAGAGTTACAGAGTGGCTAGAGTAGGAAGGGTGAAGGGTGTACTTGGTTAAAACGAAGGTCACGGGCATAAGAGGGTTAAATTGTGTCCATTTAAGAAGGAGAAATTGTTAGCATTTGATTGTTACTTTGGCTACAATATGAAGAACAGATTGAAGAGGGACCAATATGGAAGCCTAGAATCATGCAGTAGGAAGAGCCAGTGATAAGGGAATATGTAAGAAAAATTTCAGAAGTTGGTAATTGATCAGATACAGAGCAAAAAGAGAGAGGGAGCTGTCAAGGATGAGTTCTAGGTTTCTGACCTGGGTTGCTCAGATGAATCCTCAGTAACTGGTCTGCCACCAGCCTGACAGCACAGTATAGGGGGGCTATAATATCTGGGTTCATGGGCACTTTGCTCCAATGTGACAAGTCCCGAGTCCACTGAGCAAGTGCCTGTCTTCTTCAAAGAGGCATTTGAGTTTAAACCCACTAAACCACATGCCTTGCTTTCATCATTAAATACAAAAAGTATAAACTGCGCTGAGGCCCCCATTCTCCTGTAAAGCCCCTTTGTATGAATTAGCACAAGGTGTCCCCTGTATGTGGATGTAGGCCCATGAGGGGATGGATTTCATTGCTCACACTATTGACCGTGTGCTGAATACAATCAACAACTGTTCAACCACAGCACCAGTGTTTCCTAAGACTTGACCAAGGGACCTACCCCTCCTCCAATTCTACACTCTTCCTAAATTTCCAAGGAACTGATAAATATTCTTATACTTTCTATTTTGGGGAATTTTGTCCTTTACATCTTTGTTTCTAATCTAAAATGTGGCTCATCCTGTGAGGACATCATTTTCATGTAGCCCTTTCAAGTTGGCTGGTTATTTTCTCATAGCCACATGCCAGAGAGCCAGCACTCCCATTACCACTGTCAGATCATTACACTTCCATGCTCTTTCAATAAAAAACCCAACCCCTAACTCGCTGAAGGTTTGTGCAGTGGATGAGCACACAGGCTCTGAAATCTGACTCTGTGCTTTAAGATCCAAACTCTCTGCCCTTATTAACATTTGTCAAATTATCGAATCTTTCTGTGCTTCAGGGTCTTCTCATAGGAAATAATATTTCCTAACTCATTGATTATTAAGAGTATTAATGAAATAATATATAAAAAGTACTTAAAACAGTGTTTCATGTTATGCCCAATGTGTTAGGTGGCATTATTATTAATTATTCATCAGCTATACCATTATCTTCTCTTACTTGTTGCTGTTGACTAACAAAATTTAAAACATTTCCTGATTCACTAGATCCTTTGTCATCTGAAGCATAGACTCTCATCACTCTAGCTGACTTCAGTACCCATATGACTAACCACTCCAGAATCATGGCCAACCACACTCTACTCCCATAACTGTATTTTGGACCATGTCACTAGCATTAAAATTCATTTTCCAAAAGCACTAATTCAAACATTTCATTCTTTGATTGAACCCTCCATTCAACTTTTTGTTCAATTGTTCTTGCTCTGTTTTCTGACCACATGGAGAACTCCTATAGTGATTCCTAAACTGTTTAACAAACAAACAACTCTCTCCTCTCTTCACTTTCAAATTATATCAAGCTTAGATTTCAGGGTTGACTATTTCACAACCCTTCTTGCCTTTACCCTAAATTCCCTTGACCACTTGTCCTTTTGGCACATGACTCTGAAAAACCATAGTCCTATATCAACCGAATAAACTCTCTTCTGTGCTGGGGAAGATCACAGAAACCAGGAAAACTGATTCTATTAAAATTCGTGAATACCAACATCAACTATCCCCAACATTATCTCACACTGGTTCCATCTGACTCCTTCAATCCAGTTTTACTTTCAGTAATCTTTAAACTGCTAGATTGTTTTATTAGAAAATGATGCAGTTTTTATTACCTGATTTATATTCTCAGCCCTAATTTTCACTGATTCTCTAATGATCAATGATCAAAAGGACAGATATATCCATAAAAGAGCTTAAAAACTAAAAATCTCTCCACACATAGTAGTGATGGCATTATTATCATTATTATATTTGCTGGCACCCTTTACTGAGACAAGAAGCACTGAATAAAACCAAGTTTGGGAGAGGATGTAGGAAGTAATAAACCCTGAATAAATTCTACAAGTATATTACAGTTCTACTTCTAACATTGAGTGATTTTGCATCTCTAAAATTTTAGCTACATACCAAAATACCAAAGACTATTTTTATAGGTCCATTGACAATTGTTATAGTAAAATCCTTGATTAAAATTACCAAATGGTTTTATCATGCAAAGCAAAAGGATCTTTGACCATGACTTGGATTGGAAAAGACTATATTTCATATTTGCTAAATATCAGTGCGATAATTGGTCAATGTTCTAACCTATTTTGACAATTTACTGGGCAGAGTGTTATCTTTTCCTAAGATATGTGGAACCATAATGCTAATGGTGCATATATCCATCACACTTGAAGGCTATTCCCCTTCAAAGATACTCAAAGTGCTTGCATACATTTCTTCTCTTAAGAACAGGAATTGAGAGAAAGTTTGAGTGGAACTCCAAAGAGAGCCCACTTTCCCAGATTCACAGCCATCTCTAAATTTTTCCCCCTAAAATCATACTTTGTTTTGTTGCGACTGCCATTTTAAGATGATGTCATCTGGCTTCACATATATTTTTTCTTTTTTTAAATTTTCTTCTATTAAATGTTACTGAAGGACATAATCTATTCTGGAATAAGAGTAATGAACACTTTGCTCTTGACCTATCATTACTCCACTCCAGAAGAGGAGAAATTTCTATTTCAGGCAGTAAGATAATAACTGCTTATTGAGCACACATTATGAAAGGTCAATCTAGTCTTCATGTTTCTAATACATTGTCTTTAAATGCCAAAAATATCCATCATGTGTTTCTCCCACTAAACCCAAGTATAAATCCTTGCATCTATAGATCAGAGTTTTAAGAGTCAAGTGGTCTCTTACCTGACTATTTCAGATCAGTGCAAATAACAGAAAGCTGCTTATCAGGACTCCAACACTTTGCAGTGTATTTATTTTATACAAAAGGTCCAGAGATAGACAGTGCTTGGGCTGCTTCTTATTTTCCTGCTGTACCATTTGTACAATGGCTGCTTCAGACATCATCTGTTCACTCTATGTAGATAAAGAAAAAAAAAGAAGGCATTAGCAGACAGTGGGCAGAATGTGGCTACTCATAGCTGCAAGGGAGGCTGGGAATTTAATGATTTGCTTCTATTTGAGAGGCAAGCAAAGGATAAGGGGAGTGGCAGAGTTATTAAATGAACAAACCCACAGTTTCTGCTCCACAACCTCTCCTCCACCTCTGCCCTATTCTATCTCCTCTGGCCTAATTAAGCAAACAGCCACTGATTCAGAGAAGAAATTGGGGAGATGCTTTAGGGAGCTTTCCTAAATTAGTTCTTCTTAAGTAATGCCCATACAAACTCTGTTTCCCAGAGTCATAAATTGAATTTTTTCACAAAATAGGCATCCACAGATGTTGAAAGAATTAATAAAAGAGTGTTACAAGTTATATTTAAAAGCCAATAAAAACTTTTATAGTGGAATATTCAAGATATCCTTGATATGAGGTATATTAAGTCACTATTGCTGCTGCATTTTTCACACTCTCAGCTTGCTTGTTTTGTATGTATTTAACAATATGAAGACCTGTAAGTAGCAAGGCCACAGAGCCATCCTCATGAGGATATTTGTATTCACCTTTTAAAAATAACTGATAGCTCATTTCTACTCAGAATTGTCCTGCCTCTACGAAAAAGTCAGAGGTCAAAATCATCTAGCATGCTTAGAATAATACAGGGCAAATTTTATGGCTCCTGCCATGTAACCTTGAGCAAGATATTAAATTTTTCTAAACTATACTTGTATCATATATAAACATGGTTTTTATAAATATGCTAGAAGGAGGCAATGACTGTCAAGTGAAATGACATTTGTCACTGTACATGTAAGGAATTACATATTGGCAATGCATTACTTTGTTTTCAGAGAACAAAATGAAAAATTATAAATCTATGAGCATGGAAAGCCACTTACCAATGAAATTGCTCACTGTCCTGGAGCCAGCATCTGCCAACGATAATAACAATAAATATTATTATTATTATTATTATTATTATTATTATTATTATTATGATAGTTAACACAATTTATGTGATTTCCTATGTGTATGATACTTTACTAAGGTCCTTTATTCCTCCTACAAAATTCACTTTTCAGATGAGGAAACTAAGTTTTGTGGGATCAAGTAATGAGCCCAACCAAGATCATCCTACTACTAGTAAGTGGTGGCCCTGGATTCACACCCACATTTTTTTAGCCCAACCAAGATCATCCTACTCCTAGTAAGCGGTGGTCCTGGATTCACACCCAAAAAAGACAGCAAAGACATGGAAGAAAGACTTCTCAGAATATGAGCATCAACAAAGGCGGAGGATGGGCAGACACTGAGTGAGTTGGAGGGAAGAACACTCAATTTCAGGTGCCCAGGGGGGTAGCTGCAAGCTGATAATGAAAGACAACATTTAAAATACTGCTTGCAGCCAGATGATGGGATTATGTGACTGCCAGGCTGAGAAGACTAACTTTTTCTATAAGAAATTTTGGAGGAGGTTGGGGAGAAGATGCTAATAGCTGTTTTAGTTAAACTGAATTTCAAGACATTCGAGATAGCAAATAGCAATTGTAAAAATGCATTTGAAACTCAATGAAGAGATTTTGACTGAAGAAAGAAATGTGTGTGTCACCTGTCTTTAAGTGGTTGTGATGCCCCAGGGAAACAGTTTAGAGTTAGAAGAGTGGAAGCCTAGAACTGAGCCATGTGGGGTCACACATAATGGCCAAGTGGAGTGAGAATCAAAGGAAACCAGTTAAGGGGTTGTTTAATAATCCAGACAAGTGCCAATGAAGACCTGATCTGGCATGATGACAGTAGAACTGCAAAGAAAAGATGGAATAAAAGTCACTTTTGTTATTTTTTTTTTAATATAAAGGAAAACCTATTAGTATGTCAGTGACCAGTTTGTGTCTTTACCAGTGATTCCTAAAGTTGGCTGCCCATCATCATTACCTTGGCACGCAAATTCCTAACATCAACTTCCCCCAATCTTGCCTCCCAAAATTTGAGTCACTAAGTTTATGATGGGATCAAGAAGCTGGTAGTTTTAGAAAGCTCTACAGTTGATAGCAATAAGCAGGCAGATGTGAGAACTGCTGGTCTATATAACCAATTTCAACCTCATGCCAGCCCCATGATCTAAGTGACCTTAACTGAAGTTTGTAATACTGTGTGAGGATGTCCCCCAGTGGCATGATGCTGAAGTCGTCCATGGTGGCAGCTGACTTGATAAAGTCCCCTCTATTAGCTGCCTTACTTTTCTAGTCTCATTTTGTCTTATCCCTAGGATGCTTCCTTCACCTTTCAAATAAGTGATTTTTATTCAAATGTTTGACTCCTGGCCTGCTTCTGGGAAGCCCAAACTAAGATATCTGGTTTCTAAGTGCAGAAATAGTGTTGGAGACCTGAGTGTGAAGAGAGCATTGAACATATAGCCTAGAGGCTGGTGGCCAGAAAAACAGTGTGGGGCAACCTAACTACTATAACCAACAGTGGGGAAACCCAGGCACCAGATGACAGTGTTTACAGTGCTTCAAGTGGGTACTTCAAGTATACATGTATGTGGTCAGAGATCAACATAAAATATGCTAAAATCAATATAGATTTATTATTATGTTGATTTCTTTATTCAAAATTTCTTGAAATAAAATAGGACCAGACCTACCACGTCTATGGGGGAAATATAATGTCTGCTGTTTGTATTTTGAGAAATGATAGTAACTTCTTGAAATTTAAAGGGCAGCATGGATCTGGGTCAAGCAGACCTGACTCTGTGGATTGAATGAATGTCCGCCTTCCTTCCTTAGGCACATGCACAGTTCCCCCAGTGCAATATGTGCTCCAGTGCCTAAGGTTACAAATGCCAAAGTCAGGGCTCTCTGTTCTGGAAAACGGAAGATTGCAGATCTTAGATAGTGATCTCCGACAAAGCTGGATTCATGGGCATGCAACCTGGGATCCACAAGTTATGTAGCTGGTCCTGAACTCCTGTACACGACTATGAGTGCTCCAGGTTAGAGTGTGCTGGCTGCTGTAAGAGCATAGTGCCTATTGGAGGGAAGAAGCCCAAGAGAGAGCCTAGCTGAAGCTAGTAAGGGAACTAGAGCAAAGCAAGAGGTATAGTTTTAAAATATGCACACATTTTCCTACTTCACAATGTGAAAGTCTCTGACCTCCTGCCTCTGTGACTGCAGAATGCTGGGTGTCCTCATTTGAGAGGTGAAAGGTGTTATGTAATCAACAGAATTTATAAGAGACCGAGGTGTAATGGTCATGATATAGATTTGCAGCTGCACTTGGATCAAGTAAAAGGCAAATGAGCTTTTGTTATGCTTAGCCATTCTTCAGGAATCATGTTCTCTTCTCGTCCAACCTGCTCTTTCTGTTGAAAGAGAAATTATGTTGCTTTCATATCAAACGCTTTATAAAACATGTGTTTCTTTAGTCTCCCTTATAGGGATTAGTCATGGATCCATCCATCCATCCATCCATCCATCCATCCATCCATCCATCCATCCATCCATCCATCTATTCAACAAATCCTCTTTGAGTGCATTACTGGTTTTCAATCATCTTTTTAGAATGAAAATTTGACTTGTTTTACATTTTAACTGAATTTATTGGGATGACATTGGTTAAAAAATTATATAGGTTTCAGGTGTACAACTCTATAATACATCAACTGTATACTGTATTGTGTGTTCGCAACTCCAAATCAAGCCTCCTTCTATCACCACTTACCTCCCCATACCCTCTTCTACCTCCCCACCCCCCCATTCCCTTCTGGCAATCATCATGCTGTTATCTGAATGAGTTTCTATGAGTTTCTTTTGATTTATTTGTGTGGTGGGTTTTTTTGCTTAATCCCCCCTCCCCTCTGACAGCTGTCAGTCTGTTCTCTATCTACAAGTATGTTTCTATTTTGTTTGTTAGTTTATTTTGTTCATTAGATTCCACATATGAGTGAAATCATATTGTACTTGTCCTTCTCTGACAGGCTTATTTCACTTAGCATAATGTTCTCCAGGTAAAGTGAACCAGAATATAATTGAGAATTGGATAAAAGTTTTAAAACAATAATTTACATAAGATATTTTTAATGATTGTGTTATTTTACTAGTTATTAAGTGAATATACATTCCAGAAGCTCTTGATACTTACTGTTGATTGACTCCATCTAACTAGGGATGGTCATGAAAGCTCTTACAGCTTTGATTTCAGTGGCTTTATAACTGTTACATAGTTGGTTAAAACTAATGATACGGCTCATGATGCAAAATTATGTAATTGTTTATGTGGGTTAGTCATTAAATCTCACTTTCATGTGGACACAAATTTACCTTAGGTAGAGCCACATTAAAAACAGATTAAAAAATAAAAGTGAGATTAACCTTTTTAATTGAAAATAAACTAGTTATTATTTTAGTCAACTGTAGGCTTACTGGCTAAATGTATCAGAGGATATTTACATTCCTCATATAGGCAATTACAGGCAGGTCTTCATTATTGGTAAGATAAAAGAAATTTGTGCTACCAGAGTGCTTTACTTCCATAAATTTGTGTATACTTCTAACATTGAAATTGGTCAATCTAACAGTAAAATATTTATTCTTACACTAAAAAAAACAAAACATAGTTTCAAATGTTTATTTGTATACTCATGCTAATTCCCCTAAACAAATTGTATTTTCAAAAGAATCCCTCTGAGATTGGTTTGTAGAAAATGTTTAAGACCTAAGTGCAAGCAAAATATGTGCCATCCATTGACATCTGGAAGTCTGTGAAGTGCAGGTTGGCTAGAAGTAAGAAAATGAGCCTCCACAAAGCTAATGTCACTGCAGTATTTGATACAAAAGTGGCCTTGGCAAGTTGCCTCATTTTCACAGTGCCAGTTTCTATGGGACTGTGAAGTAGAAATAATCATATCCACTGTGAAGTTTCTGTTTCAGCATTCAAAGATGCTATTTAGGAAAGTGATTTTACCAGTAACCCCTGATATTAGTGATAGAAAATAAAGTACGTATGCATGAATCTCAAATTGTGAGAATGAAACAAAATAATGAACAGAATAGTGGTTAGTAAACCACTATATATGGTACATATGCTGTTAATATTATTATATTCATTTAGTTAGATTTTATTATATTTTAAAAAGAAAAGAGAAGTATTTTCAGACTCCAGACTGAGGAGTATATGTGTGCATCCCATCACTATATTATTTCCAATGTATTTGTAGCACAAGACATAGTAGTCCCTTTCTAGTGCGGACAGATACCAACAGTGGGGCCTCTCTTTTAAAAAGCTGTCCTTTCTGTAGGAAATGAGATTCAAATTCATCAATCTAGGTCACAGTTTAAAGTACAGACAAGAGCTGAATTAATATTAGGCTGGTTTGAATACTGTAGATTAACATTCATCTAAGAAATGTTTATTGAATTGTACATCCATAATTAATCCTCCCACAATCCGAGATTCTCATGTAAAACATCTCTACTCAATAGTTCTTTCTAAATAATCAGGGGTGGAAAAAGAAGTTGAACAATTTCTTTGATCTCCCAACACCCAACAACTTTATTTGTTTCTATGTGGTCTAGATGATTAAATGGTCTGGATGCTCAGAGTAAATTAATTTTCATCTATATCCACCTCTCTAAGTATTTTAGAAAATAATGATATTCAAAGAGATTGAGTATTAGAGCAGTAATTGAATTCAGGCCCGCTTTAAGATCTGTACAATAATAGGTTTTCTGCATGTTTGATGGAGTAATTCAGGGAGGATTTGATCAGACTTTCCAATCATTCTTCCTTTTCTATTATACTTTTCCTAATACCATGGAAAGTGGATTACAGTAAAATAGATATCATTAGATAATGTATCTGCTCAAACACATGCCCACCCCCCACACTTTCTAATCATTTCAATACTTTAATAAAGGTCCATAACTTCTCGATTGTACATTGGTCAAATCCAAATCAAATTTCAGAAAATTGTTTATTATTTCTTTAAAATGAAGACTCCTCCATTACATATTGTATTTCAGTCATTGTGCAACATTTTGTGAAGTCAAAAATTATAATACTTTGGTTATATCACTACATATAAAAAATGAGAGTAGAATGTATCTCAGGTAACTTGAAATAATATTCAGAAAACGTCTTTTCAACCTTTTCCATTAATACCATCTTCTATTGATGGTGGGAAATAAAGCATGCAGAATTTGTACTATGAAACCATCTCTGTAAGAAATTATTGTGATGTCTCATTTTAAACATAATTTATTATAATTCTACCAAAAACACACTTTAAAAATAAAACCAGTATAAACACTGTGCCAAGAGAACTAAATGAGGTGTAAATAAGTATAGGCAATGTAAGTGAAGCACTAGTTAATAAGAAATATATAAAGCAAACATACAAAGCAAATATTTGGGTATCAAGATGTCCACAGTTTAATCCATTTATTTCAATACAAATATTTAGATTGATTTAAATTAACCATTCTAAATTGAGTAGATTTTTACAGTTTATATATTTTGCACCACAATGTTAAAGGCTTTGGTGGCAAAATACTAGCTCAAGTTTAAAATCATGCTAACTTTGAAATTGCAGAAACTTTTCTGTTTCAAGAAGTTCTTGAGTGATGTATAAGGCCGAGAATATGGCTACTTCTACTTTCTTCTGTGTCATTCCCACCTTCTTTGTTCACCCCACAACCATACCCTCTACCCTACCCATTCTCCACCTCACACCCCTGACACCATATAACAATTTTTCTGGAAGAACTTTGAAGGAAGGGGGTGGGTTGTTTATTAAGGTTCCAGAAAGATTTAATCAAGTCATGCTGTAAGAGCCTCAAGACCCCACAATCTTAGTAGGAAAGATGTATCCCTTGTCAACAAGCCTCATATATCTAGTGAGTAGTAACATTCAGAAAAAAATATGGCAACGTTAGTTCAAAGAGTTGCAGATTTTTGAGTTGAAGAAGTAGTGGAGCCATACATTTCATTGGAAAGCTCCTCCTGTAGTGTTTCATGTTCACTAATTTGGGTTCCCCTACCCCATCACATAAGCAAATGTGAAATCTTATAATTTAATAAGACTTTGGGTATTTGCCACCCAGGGGTGCAACAACAAAACATACACCTACGCAGCTACTCCCTAACACACACACACACACACCATCCTGACCTCAGATATGGCATCCATTAAATAGAAGCAATATTTGTTGGCTGAATCTATTTCATCTGCTACTCACTAGTCAAATGAAGCAGAAGCACATTTTCTATTAGAACAGTGGATTAAAGGACATTGTAGTGTCTGATGCCTTCTGACTTTATGTCATCAAATCATTCATCTAAAAGAAACATGAACAAGCTTGGAAATCAAGATTTATCAGCAACCTCTGTAGATTTCATTGTGATTCATCAGGTTTGAATTTCCTGTGAAGGTATCTTACAAGAGTTGCTCTAGACCTTTTACCTAATGTTTAGTATTCACGATTATTATTTGTCTCTTGAGGGATTCTTGCAGGCACACAAGTCAATCATAGTTTGTACTATGCAAGTATATCTTTCTCTTTGGTGGTATATTTTCCTCCAGTCATCTGCTTTTCTTTAAAATGGAATTTATCTGTATTTTTGTCGAACTTCCTTGGTGAAAGGTCTACCGAGCTCCCTATTTCTATGTTCAAGTACTGAGTAAATGTGTGCTGGATATATGTCTTACAACTCAAATTAAATTAATTTTCATTAAGGGTAAGCCTTTAAAATATTGTGGTAGTTAAAGAAATTAAGCAACATTACTTGATAGCCATGTCTCAGCATCGTGGTTTTCAGATGATAAGATAAAATCTACATATTTGGACCATTTATTGCCCTTGCAAAAACATAAAACCATCTGATATTCATTGTAACAGTGCATAAATCATAGCAACATACATAAATCAAAACAATATTTTCAATTTCAGACCCAAGGAGCCAAGAGAGATAAGCTGATTTTAAGAGAGCCAACTAAATGAAGGAAACAGATGTCAGAGACTTTGCATTTCAGAGTTTTTCCTCTGTAAGAATGCTAACTTCTCCCATTGGTCATAAACCCTAAGAAAGCAAAGAGCTACACGCCATACCTTGTCATATTAAGTGCCCCTATCGTCTGGAATACAAGCACAAAGAAGCAAAGCTAAAATGAAAAAAATATATAGGCGGAATGACTGATCAGAAGCATTACATTTTGAGTCTCATTTGACAAGATGCCCAAGAATGTAGACCTACTTAATGTGGATTTCTTTTGAGAACTATTTAATCAGGTGCTTTAGAAAACAAAATATAAACACACTACTTTTAAATTAGCTACATATGTTATAATATATCAAAGGTGAGCTGGTATTGAACTTGAGATAACTATAGTAGTGCAGTTGATCTTCCATATCCACAGGTTCTGCATCCGTGGAAAACAGTCGAAAAAAATGTTACATTGGTGTTGACATGTACTATGTACTTAGGCCTACAATGATTGCATTTGTACTGAACACGCACAGATTTTTTTCTTGTCATTATTTCCTAAATAATACAGTATAACAATTATTTAATAGCTTTTACTTTGTACTAGGTTTTATAAGTAATCTGGAGATGATTTAAACTATACAGGAGTATGCGCGTAGGTTACAAGCAAATAGGATGACATTTTATATAAAGGACTTGAGCATTTATGGATGGATTTTGTTATCCATGGGGTGTCCTGGAACCAATCCCCTGTGTATACCAGGGACAACTGTATGTTGAAAAAACATGAGTATAAATTAGATGTGGGTTATAATCTTTACTCTTTCACTATATTAACCATGGTCCTCATCAGACAAATCACATAGCGCCCCTCTTTTGTTTCTTCAGCTCTTAAATTAGGATAATACCTCTGCTAGCTAATTAAGATGGATATTGTGAGAATCAAACAAGGTAAGTACTTAATAGTGTTTTGAGAAAGTAAAATATATCTAACAAATATTTTTAATATGAAATCCATTTTGTGTTTGCCAATGGCAATTTTTTAAGCTGGATCAGTGATTTGGAGAACTTTGAGAATTTCAGCAGGTGAGACAAACTGAATACTGAAAGTTCAGTTGGCTTGGGGAAGAGAATGAATAATGGACATGTTGAATTTGGGGTGCCCATGGGCCAGCCTATGTGGTCTGGAGCTCAGGGTGAAATCTGAATGAAATAGAGGGTGCCAGGTCCTCAATGTAGCTGCAGTGGTTTCCATCATCAGAGTGGTTGTAATGATCCAAAAAGTGTACAGTGGCATCTTTAGGGTATTTGTCACACAGAGCAGTTTTTCAAACTTTTCATTTTGAAATAATTAAAAATCCAAAGGAAGTTGGAAAGATAATACAGAGAGGTCCTATGTACCCATTACCCAGTCTCTCCCAATGGTTATATTTTATATAACTATCATGTAATATCAAAAACAGGTGATTGATTTTGGTACAATAAATGAATATAGTTATATGTCACTTTATCACATGTGTACATTAGTGTAGCACCTTCAGAATCAACTTACAAAACTATCCCATCACCATGAAGCTATCTTTTATGCTTCTACTTGATAGCCGTATAGTCACACTATCCTCTCCTTTCCCAGTAGGTTAATCAACCAATGAGCAATTACTTTGCATGGAATGGAGGTGAGCCAAGCACAAACTCTTCAAGGTTGAGTTAGGTGAATATGTTGAGATTTCTTTCCAAAAGATTAAATTAATGGTACATGGTGAGGATATATCATGTGTAAGCTATTATATGCCTCTTAAGTGAGTATACAAATCCAAAAATTTGAAGGGGAGGAAATTTAAAGTAAAAAATTCAGGCTAACATTATAAGGAAGAAAGAAAATTAACTCTGTCTCTCTCTCTCTCTGTCTCCTCTCTCTCTCCCCTCCTCTCCCTCTCTCTCTCTTTCTCTTTCTCACACACACATACACACACACACACACACACACACACACAGTCTCACTCATGCATTCAGTCAAACCACAGTTTTGAATAGTTTCTCATTTCAACAGTTCTAAGAAGAGTCAGAGTAAAAGAACATTCAATAAAGTTCTATTAGGCCTGATATCACTAAATCTGAATTAAAATGTTTTCCCATGATCTGTCCCAAACTTACAAATTTCAGTCCTCAAGATGAAATAGCATTGGGCAAATCTGACTGAGCCTTTTTCTTTTACATAAATACTATACTTTGTTTTCCTGATTTTACTACTGCATTCTGTATTCTTCAAAAAGGAGCCAGAGCAAACATATGAAAATGTAAATCGGACACCACCACCTCATTCTAAAAACTCTTCAGTGGCTTCCCATTGTGCTTGAAATAAAATCCATATGCCCAGATCTCCCTTCAGGAACAAAGAACTCATTTCACTAGATGCTGGGAAGGTGGCCAAGTCAGCCCTCAGGTATCAGCCTTCCTTGTGGAGTGCCTTGGCTGAAGACAACTGCTTCTGCCAAGGTCACGTCTTCTTTCAGGAGCAGTTCGTATCTAGTGACTGATCAATGTCACAGTATGACTTGAGACAACTCTAAAGGACCTTCCCATCTCTAGAGCTCCCTTGGGGTTAGATCACACCCTTGGTAGAACTACAGTACAGCTCATCATCTTTTGTCCCACCCTCAGTCATTCCTGTCTTTCAAAGGTGATCCTGATAGCACTCCTAATAAATGTCCTCCATGCTCATTTCTGTCTTAGAGACTATGTCCCGGGAACCCAACCTGGACTCTGACCACAGCCTACAGGGATCTACATAATTTGGGCTCTGCTTACCTTCCCAGTTTTCCTCACTTCACTGCCCCTTTTCTTGCTATTAGGTACAATCTCTTTTTTTGGCTTAATTTCCCTCTGCTGGAGCACTCTCCTGGCTCTTGATTCAACTGTTTTTTTCTTCTTTTTCAAGCATCAGATCTTCAAAGTTCTTCCCAGGGGTTATCTCTAATAACCCCTATAAACTTCTCCTTCGCAAGTCACACTCTGTTTCTTTTTCCCTTCATTGTACTATTTATAACATTCAAACGATCTTGATTGTCTCCGTCCTCTTGACTAGAGGCTCCAGGAAAGAAGGGACCATGTCTGTTTGCTTCACCATTGTATCCAGTGCTTAGAAGTGTACTCACCATGTAATAGGTGATCAGTAAATGTCTACTAAATGAGTGGAAAACTCAACAATGCCTCAGAAATAAACTTTATTTTTCTGATCTCTTAAGAGGACTTTTGTTTCCAATTTTAAGTTTTATAAGTGGTGTGATAGCAGAGTCGAGTCAGTAACACTTAACACACACACACACAGACTATGTTGATATCAGTGTACTGCATACAAATCCCTTCAAATTGTGATAGTATTTTAAGTGTTAAAAACTTTAATTAGATTCATTATACTTTACTCCTATATTTAGCATTCTTTTGGGGTTATTGGACTATTTCAAAGACAATGTAATCATTTTAAATTATGAAGACATTGTATCTCTGGGTTGAGCCATTATAGAAAACAATTTCCTTCAGTAGGTAGAACTCAGGTGTACCTACTCAATTCTCTAAGCTGAGGGATTATGCAAGAGAGTGACAGACAAGCATGACCTCTGACCATGAGAGAATGGGGAAGCCCTGGAGAGGCAGGAGACTTGGAGACATGCTGCAGAATAAAATAGGTAAGGGGCTCTAAACATTCACATGTGAATTCACTTATGGAAATTACTCTTTTGATGAATCAGAGCAATCACAGTGAGACGCTCAGATTTAAAGTGAAAGGTAGAGCCTGCCCATAAATTCTATGAAATGTACATCTTAGAACTTTCTCGGAGCCTGGACCAAATCGCAAATACCTACCTGTCAAATGACTATGCTGTATTTTGCTATCAGGAATCTAATGCGCAAATGTACTTTGAAGTTCCTGGGACTCATTTGTGTCCACATGTTCTTTAATCTTGTGCTCCCATTTTTGTGCATACCAACACCTGGCTCTGGCAGGAAACCAGAAATAATATTCAAAGCAATTCTGTGCCGCCAGTGCTGAGTACAAACAGCGTGGTGATGGATATTTTACTTATGTTACTCCAAGTTTGAATTGCAAAAGGCTGAATAAATCATCCTAACCTCAATACACTAACATCCTTCAAGATGACTAATTTACTTTGCCACAGAAGCATCTTCCTGTAAAAGAAGGCACCTTTTGATAGAAAATATATTTTCTCTAGGCATATATTTCTGATGTGTGAATATTAATCATTTTACCTGTGGAGAAAATATGAACATTTTGGTGGGAACCTATTTTTATTAATAGAGAAACATAATTCAACTTTGGCTTTATTCTAATTCTCCCTTGTCGATTAGTTTTTCTGACAGTGACAGGATATTGGTTTTTCCCCCCAGAGTTTAACATAGAAAGAGCTCTGTCCTATATAGATTCTATCACATAAGAAGATCACAATTTTTAACTCAAATTCAGATTATTAAAGACTATTACCAGCAAGAGATCTATTTTTATTAAATCTCTTTAGTTTTATACATTTGAAATTTTAAGATAGATAATTTTTTAATATGTGCTTTAAAAAGTGTGGCTCCTTTGTGTCTACACTGACTAGACACATGTCCATCAACCAATACTTCAGCACTTTTCACAAAAAGCCACTTATTAAACAATAAGAGGGGAAAATTAACTCAACATTTAAGATACCAAATTTTTAAAAAAGTAAAATGGTGGTCACTCCCAAAGATTTTTATAGTAATAAATAAGAATTTATTTACAAATGATAAGCATTTTATAGATAAACTTCAGGCTTTTATATCTTCTGCCCAGATTTTTAATTAGTGCATATTGCAAGTACAAATAATTACCGAGAGATCTTGTCCATATATCCAACTTCTGAAGTTCAGCTTTTACTAAATTTCATGTATTGGTCTATGCCTCACAGGGAGATCCCAGACTAACTATGATGCGAATGAAAACAATGATGGGAAAGGTTCACTCTTATCCATCATTTATTGAATGATAAATATATCAGTATACAAATAAATCAATATCTAATCAATACTTAAATCAATATTTTAAGAAAAAAATCAGTAAAATGTATGAAAGGGGCAATGTGTATGCATAGGAAATCTTTAAGAAACTGCCATTTCCTAGTTCACACTGGATAACAAGGAAATACACAAATGCATTATTGTGGTCTGACACAGATCTTAGAAATTTGGAATGGGGCTTAGAATTCTAGTTCTCAAGACTGGCCTCAAAGCTTCCTGAGCAGAGTCTGTTGTGCTTCTCAGTAATTTTCTTGATGCTTGATGGGTAGGTTAACTCTTTAACTTATTGTCCAAACTACTGTAAAATATTACACTATGGTAATTACATCATTATTGTAGATGAAATATAAAGCTGTCCCAGGCAAACTGGGATGGTGGGGAACCTAGTGATTGGGGGGAAAAACAGATAATCATCAGGACAGCTTGTCCATTTCTGGACAATTAGACTTCAGTAGCTTGAAAAAGAGATATGCCCACCCATATAACAGGTAATCAATAATTCTTAGTTAAATAAAAAGTTCCTCATTTTAGGTCACTCAAGAGTTCCCAGGTTTCAAGAATATAAAAGATATTGCTAGCTGTCCAGAAAAAAAAAAAAAAAATTCCACATTTCTTCCATCATAGTAGTTGTTGGGGCATGCCCAACTTCTAGGACCCATCTAAGATAGTGATCCCCAGCTTCTCTGTATCTGATAGTGGCTTTTTGATAGTGGCCTTAGCTCTGATGAGTATAATGTGAACAGATGCAAGTGCTTGATTTCTGATTGATGATGAGCTTCCTCTTCAGTAGATGGAAAGGCAATAACTGGAACCTTCTTAGCAGTCACCTGTTGAAGGTGTCAGATCCACTATCAGACCGGATCTCTGACTTACCATATGGGGCAGAATGCCTTCCCACCTACAAAGTTCACTTCAAAACTATTACATGAGAGAAGTTAAATTTCTAAGTCCTTAAACCACAATGTTAGTTTGGTCTCTTCATTAGGCCTTTAGCCCTAGATCATGCAGGACAAGAAATTACATCGATCATCTCTCTTTAATTAGGAACAACTGACTCAAGGCCAAAGGGATGGAAGACAGGATGGTTTCTTTTGGAGAACGTGTCTGCAGTTTTAACAACCCAAGTGTATACTTAGTCTATTGCTTTGATAGTCAGATGAGTGAAACCAAAGATGACATTGTACAATTTAAGCAAGCACCATGCACATTCACATCAAAGTCTAGGTGAGTGAAGTCCCCTGGATAGACATATACAAGTACTTCACTCACAGCTTCAGTCACACCATGTTGTCTATCTTAATTTGCCTCCTGGGAAATCCAAGCCAAGCTTGATCCATGGTATTTTCTCCCCTTTCTTGGCTATGCTTATATAATCTATAACTAGTTTTATTTACTTTGTTCTGCAGTTTTAGCTCTTATTGATATCTTCTTCAACCTTCCTTCTCACTGGTCACTCCTGGGCCTATTGTTCCAGCATTAGGCCTGTAACCTCAAAATAACCTTCCACCTTGCTTCCCGACTGAAGGCAGCTACTGAGCTGCCTTCTCCACCAAAAGGTGGTTTCTCAGCACACTTTCACTGTGGAACATGCTTAGGCATGATTAAGCAGTAGCCAGCTGGAGAAGCTGTGAAAACTGAGTATCAGAGCACATGCTGTACTGAGTTGGACCAGAAGAATGAAAGACTGCATAGGGAAGCCCTCAAAGTCTCAAAGTCCTCAAGGTCTCCTATAGTATGTAGCATCTAAGGAGAGCTACCAATCAGCCTTAGAGACTTGCTATAAATCCAAAATGTGAATCAGATCCAGCAGCATTGGCATCACCTGGGAGCTGTTAGAAATGTATAATCTCAGGCCCACCTTAGAACTCCTAAATCAGAATCTGCATTTTCACAGGATTTGGAACTTAATAGATGATATGTACACATGTTAAAGTTTTCAAAGCACTAGGCTGGTTGGGATCAGACATGGAGGCAAAGATGGAGACAAGGCATTGACCTATGAAAAGATTCTGAATTCAAGACCAAATCAGCAGAACAGTGACATTAAAGGAGCAGCTCTGTCCTGCAGAAGCTTTCTAGCAGGAAAGGAAACAAAATAGGGTGATTGGTGAATCTTCTTTAGACACTAAAAGGACATGGTCAGATTCTCAAATTTCATTTACTAAGTAATGTATTTTTGCTTCTTAATAAACTTTATTTTGAGGATAAATAGATCAGCATGCTTCCAAAGTGTAAGGCAATTCAAGTGAGTGATTTCTCCTGCTTCTTCTAGAAGGGGCCTTGAGCCAATTGAAGAATAAAAGCCTAGAGCTTAGTCTGGGATTGATTGTCACATGTGCTTCTGACAAGAAATAGAATAGGCTTTTTTCATCCTTCTTAAATTTCATATAAAAATACTATCCCTCTATATACATTGTTGGACTGCAACCTATTAAAAGAAATATAAAGACATAAAGCAGCTGTACTATCAGTTTGGGTGAAAAATAATTAAATTTGATGAATTTCCAACAAAACCACCATTTTTCTGCAAAAGATAAACAATTACAGTCCTCTCAAATCTAGTTTAAAAGTCATTAGTTTAAAACTTTAAAGGCTTACAAATTTTCCAGTAAAGGTACTGCTGTATCAGTATGGCTAACAAAAAGAAATAATATCACACAGGAAGTAAGGGATCCAAAATATGGTGAAAAATATCACATTGTAATGGAGAACCCCAGCTCTTCCTATGTTTATTACGCACACAAAACAGCAGATCTGAGAAGCTCTAAATCCAAATAAACCAAACTTCCTTTCAGCCACGACTAAACCAATTCCAGAATAGTAGACTCTGTTGGAAAGGTTGGCAACTAAATAGGAAATAGGAACAAAAGAGGGGCAGTAGGGATCACTTCAAGTGACCATAAATCAAAGCAGCTCAGGATGGAGAAACGTCTTTCAAGTCAAGCCAGTGAGGAAAGCCAACAGCAGGCTCGCCAAGAGGGCTCTTGTATCTTTTTTTTCATTTCTCCCTTTCATGAGAAAATAATGCCTAATATCATTGTGTTTTAAGTAACAATAATTTTTTAAATGCCTTATGAAATTTTATCCACACTACAGATCCAACTCCCCAAAGAGTCACAAAAAATCTCACTGGTGCTATACTGGGAGGAAGTCTTTCTCTTGGCTGGTGTGGAGGGTGGAAGATGTGAAAAGGTTTTATAGGTAATTAATGCCACTCTGATACAAAGCCAGAGGTCAGAAAAATCAGGCTCATTAATTTAATCATTTCCCTCCAAAATATATTTACTATCTTTAAAAAACTCTTCAACGAATGCCAATTGCAAGAATAAAGAAAGCTTCGTGTCACAGCCCTGCCAAGGATGCTTGTGGGATGCGATTTTGATCATTTCTCTGCCTTTTAAGTGGAATCCAAAAGAAAATTTTCAAACAAAGAGTCTTATTTTGAAGCTTTTATTCTCTAATGCAAACAATGAAACAAGAACCCCAGACAACTCTTCCCCCATCCTTCAAAGCACATTCAAATGTACATAATAGGATAATAGCTCTGTCCTAAGGAGCTATGCCTAAGGAGCTATACCTAAAAGTAGCCTAAATGGTGTGGTGAATTCTGAATCCTAATGTTTTGGTTATTAGAACTTCCTGCTGGAGACAAGGAAATTGTTCGGTGAGAAATATTAATCATTAAAGGAAATATGAGGACAACATCAGGAAATGCCATGGCCCTAAACATACACATGCTACTCTTATTACTTATCTTGATAGTATGGTGATTATCTTTTACAAATTATTTGGAAAACATATAATATTAAAGAAAAAATTAAAGCAAATGTATTCAATGAATTTTTCAACTATCCAAATGCAATAGTTTTGTTAGCTGTGTTCATTCACATGTGCACCTATTTTTACATAGTTCAACAGAGAATGAAAATACTCTGTATGTGATATTTTTACCTGAGATTGCTAGCATAATTTCTACTTCTTTCAATTTTTACAATTATTAATAGGCATATAATATTCCATTTTGTTGTTGGAACATAGTATGTTAAATAATTTCCCATAATACATATAAGACAAATAGATTATTTCTACTTATTTTTCTTTATAGATATATTAAATAATACAATAGTACTTATAGCTTATTTGCTTATTCAGATTTCCTTAGTATAAATGTCTCAATTTTAATTTCCACATCACGAGATTTATGGTTCCTTTCATAAATATCTACATTGCTTTTCTTTGCATTTTTCCCAATTCTGCTTCTACAAAAAATTAATAAGGGTAACGTCTCACAAGAATCTTTTTAATGATAATGACCCTCCTAAACAATATGACTACATATACATATGTATGAACTATTTTGTGTTTAGGTTATTTTTTAATGTTCTAGAAAAATAAATTTTTCTCACACTTTTTAGAAATTATAACAGCTAATGAATGATATTAAAATTCTGATTATTGTGTGTATAGGAGCATGAATGTTTCCTTTTTAAAAATTGTTCATATTCTCAGTTTATTTTATAATAAATATGGATTTTACTTTTCCAAATTTATTATTATATTATTAATCAACTTTCTGTAATTTAAAATGAGAATATTTTCCTAACCTGTTTTTTAAGTTTCATTGCATTTTAAATTTACTTTTGTTGTCTTTATTTAGAAAATTGAAAGTTTATACACATTAATCATTAGTATATTTCATGAAGAATGCCTTTTAAACTTTAAAGTAATAACAAAGAATATATTACATTTTTCTACAGGTCAAAACATAAAAATTCCAAGGCAAACAAAAAAAATGAAATAACATTCACAAGAAATTGCTTAACAAAACATTAACATTCTTCCTATATCAAATTCTTACATGAATTGAAACTGGAAACCTAAAAACCACAGTAGATAAAAGGGCAAAGGAAAATAATCTCAAAAAGATAAATGAATGCAAGCCAACAAGTAGATATATCTTTATTTTTACTCATAACCCAAAACACAAATGGAAAGCAGAGTTAAATACCATCCGTTGCCCGCCCACAACCTGGATAAGAGGTAGTAGCCGGGCCTTTCACTGCTACACCCTCTGTCCCCCTCCCTGCAGCTCCACTGTGCCAGAGGCCAGAGGACACCGGAGGACACCAGTGGCTAGAGCCAGAGTCAAGGCAAACAGATTAGATATGTAACCACTTTTCTCCTGACATGTGGAAACCAACTTTCATAAACCCTGTGAAAGGCAAATATCAACTGGAGGGAAAGGAGGGGGAAATCTGGGAGAAAAAGAAAGATGCTCTGAGAGGGAGACATCATATTGGACAGAGAGCCAATGTTTCATAACTGAACTAGATTAAAAACTACTCAACTGTTCTAAACCTCCAGATTAAATTTAGTTTTCCCGTGGCTGAGAAGTAAAGACTTGTCAGGAAACTTAAGCAGTTGTAAGAAAAAAGCAGGGTCATACCACTCCCATCTAAGTGGTAGCTGTCAGGTTATATTCTATATTTATATAAAATGAGCACAGATTTTGTCTGTTGTGAACAATCAGTACTGCCAAGGCCTAGTGAAAGTGGGGTAGCTAGCCTATCCTCTCCCAAGCCGGTTGCCCATGAGCACCTCTCTCCTTCCCATAACCCTGTGCCTCCAAAAGGGGGACACTCTCCTGTTTCCCCCCTAAATCCTTATTTTTCTTCTCTCTTAAAATCACTGACAGTGAATCTATCCATTTTCTTGGTGGGAACCTCCTATCACTATGTTTTGGGTTGGACTTTTCCCAGGCTTCCTTCCACGAGGACGACCTACCTCTATATAATGTTTCACATCTTCTCAGAACAACTGCCGTTTTGTTAATTCACTGTCCTTAGGTCCTCCCAAGGTCAGCATGTTAGTAATTGTCTTAAATCAACATACTAATGACAGCCTTGCATAAAGACAGTCCCCTTTCAAAACATGAAATCTTGTCTTCATTCTAGAAAATCAAAATTTTTTGTAACTTTTAAAATGATCAGTCCACTCTTCCTCAATTATAAAGGTCCAGTCTCTCCTAGACACCTAACAACGTAATTTTACAAACAATAATGAAAATAGATACCATTTATTTTGAATGCAGAGTGTTAACCAGCTTTTAAATATATTTTCACATATCACTCAGCAAGAATTGAACTTTGTTTTGCATAAGCTCATATGTTGTAATACTTCTACTTCACACAAAAATAAATGGCTTATTTAAATTTCATAACACAAACTCCTTAGGCTGTGAGGAAGGTGTAATTATCCATGTTATATAGATGAATAAACTGAGGTTCAGAAGGATTTCAAACGTTACCAAGTGTTGCATAAATAAGTGGCCCAGTCAGAATTCAGCCCATCTAATTGCAAAACCTTTGCTCTTTTCTGTCTATATCAGGGCAATATTTACAGGGAATATTGTTTCTTAGTACACTGTCTGGTAATGACTCCTTTGAGGGAAATATGTCATGTTTCTTGAATTTAGCAATTGATATTAATTTAATTTAGTTATTAATACTGTAAAAGACAAGTTTCAGATTATGGCTTTATTGTAGCAGGAGAAGCTATAGAATCTTTGACTGGAGGATTCCTGCTGAACACTCAGTAAGCAATTTTGCTAACAATAGTGTTGATTCCAAGCTAAAATATGATGTATTTAAAGTTTTCCCTTGGTTGAAAATAGATCTTCTTTTAGAATCTGAGTATGGAAAATATGCTCAGTCTCCTCTATTTCTGTTTGATAGATCATTTCTCTGTGGTAAACATAATTTCTGTTTGAAATCAGATCTTTTGCTTAGCACTGTAATCCTATGTTCACATTCCGAGTCCTTATGACTCTTAAAATATTCTCTGAGCAAAGACACAAACAATACTAAATAAATGATTCACTGCACTTCTTTCAAGAACACTGGATTTTAATTAGCTGTTTATTTGTTTGTTTATTTCTGTTCTTACCCTTTGGAGGAGAGCCCAGTACAAACAAGGGTTAATGTAAAACCTTCAATTTTCTTTGTAAAAGGAGCTTTCTTCCTTGGATCTGAATAACAACATATCTGTCCTGCAAAATAAACCACTCAACTGTCACAGATATTTGGGAATGAACGCTTACCCACTAATTGGCTTCAGCTGTTTTTTCTCTTCATTATTTGAACTGAGAAAACAGCTGTTTTGGCAAATGGTTAAGCTCTAAGTCACATGGTTAGTGATTTATACACTTCATTGTGCTAATGGATGCCTTGTAGAGCATGGTTTTGTTTATTTGATTGTTACAGGCCATAGTTAATGAATCATGACTTTCTAAACACACAGCAAACCCAATCTCATGGAGCAGCTCTTAATTTGGGAGGTCTATGTTCAGAACACTTTTTAGCTTAGTATAATTTGCTTAATTTTACCTCTCCAGGATAACAAGAAAGAGATGAGAAATTGAAGATAAAGACTTTATGTTTTTATGAAAACTGATGTACTTGCAAGTGATCAGGGAGTCAATTGTTGCAGAACAGAGAACAAGTGAGAAAAACAAAAGAAAACAATTTAATCTTTGAATTATTTGAGCTAACTCTACTACTTGTAGTATTTTCCTTTGAGCGAACCTATTAACATCAAGAACGTTGACATTTGGTTACCAGTGCTGGGGTGATATTGTTCAAGTTATTCAAAGGCATTTTCTTACCACCATGATCAGAAGAGGTCAATCACAAATGCTAATGCTCTTGCACAATTAAAATAAGTTATGTCATCCCAATAGTAATAATAATTATAATAATTGACAAGTTTCAACCAGCTATAATCACATTCAAATATGAGCAATGAACAAAACAGCAAAATTTAAGGTCATAGATTTATTTTTAAAATCTAATGTCTTCAAGTAGAATTTAGCTTAAATCAAACTAGATAGTTGAGATGATACTCATTTTTCAAACACTTTCAATATGAGTCACTTCACTCTCCTCAAGGAACCCATTTTAGCCTTTAATCCTTGATGTAAGAAAATTATTATTTTACCTAAAAAAAGTTTATCTAATTTTTGACCAGTTTAACTTTCAGAGGATGATAGCATGTTATTAGTGGACAGAACATTAGAACTCTAATAGCTCAGTTCTTTCATTATATAGATAAGGAGACAAACTCTAAGGGAGGTTAAGTGTGCTGTTCACACATAGAAGCAGGCAAATTCGCTGAAAATGGAATAGTTGTAAGTTTTTTACAGCATTTTGAAGGTTTTGGTTTTGCATATATGCCATGGCTTTTCCCTGTCCTGCTCTTGCCTTTCCCTCTGTGCTAGTCATACTCTGGTAAACACTGTGGTTGGGGTGAACTTACATGGATATAGGACAACAGCTAGGAGGAATGAAGACCAAGGATAGCTGAGAACTGGAGTTCACAGAAAGAGATGACCATCATCGGCCTAGAGAGCAGAATCAGCAGATGGTGGCTCAATTGTCTGATCTAAATGTTAATGGCAAGGGTGAGTCTTGGAGGCTGGAAGGGTTGAAGACACTAAAATACGGTGACAGCACAGAAAGCAAAGATGAAAGAATGAATGCAGCCATTTTGAAGAACGGAGTGGATTTTCAATAATGTCTTCATTGATGGAGATGAATGTCATGATACATTTTTGAATCTCACATGTACATAGCATAGGACAAAGATCTCTTTACCTCTTCTCTCTCTCTGGACCTAACTCGAGGGCAGGTATACACTGATGAAAATAAGTGAAAAACAACAAACAGGAAAATGATTTATTAACTTAAATGGGATTACTATTTTTAAATTCTATTAGAGCACACCCTACTCCCTTCTGTCACTTTCTGCTCCTTTGAGCTCTTGTCTTCATTCTTCACCCGCCCAGAATGGAATTCCAAGCGTGCTGTGGGACTGGAAGCAAAAGAACACAGACAAATATACATCCTGTGTGTCTTAGGATGCTGGATAGAAGAGCAAAACATCTTCAGAAGCAAAGGAAGAGATATATCATGATGCTCTACAGACTGGGTGTACTGTGTTGATTAATGTTCTCTCAAATCATGTCTTTCCTGGAACCTCAGAATGTGACTTTATTTGGAAATAAGATCTTTACGTGTGTAATCAATTAAATTAATATGAGGTTATGCTGGATTAAGATGGGCCCTAAATCCGTATGACTAGTATCTTTCTAAAAAAGAGAAGAAATACAGAGACACATACACAGAGGGAAGATGATCATGTGAAGATGGAGACGGAGCTTGGAATGATGCATCTACAAGCCAAGGAACGTCAGAGATTGCTGCCAACCACCAGAAGCCAGAAGAGGCATGAAAGGATCCTCCTCTAGAGCAGTGATTTTCAAGCAGTATGCCATAAGAATTTTTAAAACATGCAATACAATTTAGTCAGGGGTACTGATCTCTTTTCCCTTAGATTGTAAAGTATAAAAAGGACAACAGCCAACACAACAATAGCCATCCAGTGTGAATGAATCAAAATTATACCTATTCTTTTGTCAGATGAGCAAAAAATAAAATATATTTTTTGGTGTGCTGCAGAATTTTAGTTATTAATTTATATGTCCCATGTGATGAAAAAGGTTGAAAATCTCTGCTCTAGAGCATTCAGAGAGAGCATGCCTGTGCCAGCACCTTGATTTCAGACCTCTAGGCTCCAGAACTGTGAAAGAATAAATTTTGGTTGTTTTAAGGCACCTAGTTTGCAGTAGTTGTAACGGCAGCCTTAGGAAATTAATTCAGTGGGAATGGTGTGTAATGTTGACTTTCATCTATAACATTTGAAGAATTGCAAAGTGAACAAGTCTCTTTGGGTTAGAGAACCCAAAGCCGTGAACAAGAATGATAAATTCTTATGACCACAGATCTGAACCACATATCTAATGTCAGAGATGCATAAACAAAGGAAAGGACAAATTACAAAGAATTAGATATTTGTAATACACAGGAGAAACATAGAGTATTCTCAAAACAGAAATATCTCATAATTATAAGAAAAAGTGAACTCTCTAGAAGAAACTTATAAAATAAAGAAACAAATTATAATGCAATAGTTTTTAACCTAATTGATTAGCAAAGATGAGAAAAATTATTAAATGTATTACCAGTAAGAGTATGAGAAGAGACTCTACACTGCTATACAAAGTAGGGTCACTGGACCAGTGTTGATCCTCAAGCTCTTTGTTGCTGATACAAAACTAGAAAGGTACAAAAATTCAAAATTAAGTGTTTAGAAATTTTACAGCAAATTGAACTTCCTATGACATCCAAACAATCAGTAGATTCGTCTGTTTGGGAGGGTTATAGACTAATTCAGCTGTTCAAGTCACCTGATAAAACTCATGTCTTCTCAGTTGCCTACTAATCATGAAAAATAGGTCCATATTTTAACAGGCAATATTTTTTAGTTTTTTGGAGATATTACTGACATGTAACATATGTAAGTTTAAGGTGTATAATGTAATGATTTGTGTCACATATAGATTGTGAAATGTTTACTCAAATAAGTTTAGTTAACACCTACATCATCTCATATAATTAGCGTTTTTGTGTGTGGTAATAACTTTTAAGATGTATTCTCCTTAAAAGTTTCAAGTTTATAATACAGTATTTTTAATTATAGTCACAATATTGTACATTAGATCCGCAGAACGTATAGCTGGAAATTTGTACTCTTTGACCAACATCTTACCATTTCCTTAACTCTGCTAGCTCCTTACAACTACCATTCTATTCTCTATTTCTTTGAGTTTGGCTTTTTTATATTTCACATATAAGTGAGAACATACAATATTTGTCTTTCTCTGTCTGACTTATTTCACTTAGACTAGTTCCCTCAGGGCCCATCATGTTGTCCTAAAAGGCAGGATTTCCTTTTTTATGGTTCAGTAATATTCCATTGTGTGTGTGTGTGTGTGTGTGTGTGTGTGTGTATGTTGTTAGAATTCTACCTCAGTCTGCTGCATTGCCTCCTATTCCACCACATGCATCAGTGTTTCTCAATCCATTCCTTTAGTAGAAAAGGGTAGATGTAAAAAGGTAAATATTTCTGAGATCTCAAAATATTTTTTGATTAACATCATGACACTTTTTCTACTGTTCATTTATTTTTAACTGAATTTCTTTGTTAAAAGTAGTTTACATCTAGGAAATCAGCCATGCCTTTTAGCAATCTGCACCAAGGCGAAGAACAAAGCAAGTCGTCCTGTTGCATTTCTGTAGCTTAATTCTTATTTTTGTATGCTGGGGAAGTTAGGAAAAAATTGTTACTTAATGAAGAATTGCATACACATTCATAAAAGTAGAACCCAAAAGAACCTTAAGAGCTCACCAAATTGACATCAAGCTCCCCCCCTCCCAACACACACCTAATTATCATTCTCTCTTCTTCCCCAGTTCACATCCTATATGTGTCAGTGGAGACATTCTCCAATCTGTCAGCACTTATTCTTTTATTATATAAAATAAAACAGGGGAGGGACATAAAAGGAAATGCTTGTTTTGTTTTGTTTTTAAAAAAGACACTTCTATGTGGCTATCAGGCTTTAAAGAAAAATTTTTTTTTATGTGATTTGGCTGTTGGACAAAGATGTTTCTTTAAAGTGAAGGACTTGAGTATGTTTGTATAAATTCAGGTATTTTCACATTTGCCATCAGGGCACTTTAGCTAGAAAGTTATTCCTGAAAAATATTTGAAGAACAAGGAAAATGGATTCCCTTAACCAAAGATACATAAACTTAGGATCTCAAGATATAATGCCAAAACTGAATCAAAACCAAGGGAAACTTTGCATGCAGGGTGAAAATTAAACCAGAAATTGGCTTTGTGGAATGATTACCATCAAACTTCCTACAATAAATATTGTAGCTTAGCATATGCTTTTCTGATACTCAAGAGCAGATGTTTTCAGTCTCCTGCTAAAAGAGAAAGAGACCTTTTATTTAAAATTAATTCAGCTGCAGGAAATATTGATGCCATATTTAAGAACACACACACACACACACACACACACACACACACACATTGGACAGCTACCTAAGTCCTCTAGATTTTGCCAAACTCACAGGAAACAAACTCCTCAAATGATAATAGTTACAATGAGTATTACATTAAAAAACAAATGAAGGTAAACTCTCCTTACTTGGAATAGGAAGATTATATGGTAGATTATGTAAATCAAAACAAACACACAAATAAGTAACTAGTAATTGTCCAAAAGGTATTATTTGTCCTTATATTTATTGGATTCCCTTGAACTTTACATTTGAAATTTAAATGAGAAATGGAACTTAGGTACATTTCCCTTTAATTTCCACCAAATCCATTAATTTAGTAAAATGGCTATAAAAATCTATCAATATGGCATAATTAAAGAGGATTAGTAATCATTTATTTAAAAAGTCACACATAATAATAATAATAAAAAACCTCCCATTTGTTGATTGCCTATTATAAGGAGGCACCAGGGTAGATATTTTTTTCAGATGACTTGTAACCCTTAGAAAAATCCACCAGATAAATGCTATTATATCCACTTTGTAAATGGGAAAACTAAAATAAAGTGAAATGATTTCCCAAATCTTAACTGATTAGTGTCTGACTCAAATCCTGTGTTCTTTCTATTACATAATAAAATCTTTAAAGGGGTGAATTATGCATTTCCTATTCCAATTTAGAAAATATTAAGTGGAAGATGGTTATGGCAGTTTACAGATATTTTGAGATCTGGCACCTCTCTAGTTGAAGTGTCCATAAATTTCCTTTTCATGTTAGTGTCATCTGTTAGGTTTCCTGTCACAGGTCTAGAACTTAACCTTGGACAATAAAAAAAATCCTGTAAATTATAGGAATTGATAAAATAAAGTGACAATTGCAGTTTTATCCTCTTAGCTGTGAGATAATGCTATATATCAGTGTCAACCATTAATCCTATTAATTTAAAACAAGAAGCATCTACCATGTTTTATTTCAGATCATATTAAGTGTGCATGATGCCCTTTACATTACCTGATCTATAAATAAAATGTGAAGATGTTTATATTGACTTGTTTCCATAGTGACGGAAGAGCCTTCCCTTGAGTTGTCAAGGCAATATGCAATAGCCTAGCAAAGTGGACAAGCACGGGAGCCATCTGTCAAGTAAGAGGTTCAGGAAAAGTCAGAATACAACAGCATGGTGATTACTAGAGGGAAAAGGGGGTGTGGGGAAATGAAGAGGGTAAAGGGAGCATAAATGGTAATGGAAAGAGACTTGACTTGGGGTGGTAAATGCACAGTACAATATACAGATGATGTATTATAGAATTGTACACCTGAAACTTATAAATTTTATTAACCAATGTCACCCCAATAAATTCAATAAATTTTTTTAAGTGAGAATAATTCAATAAGAGATGATTTAGCTATAAATAGAATCATGAATCTCAGAATGTGAATATTTTGGTTTTAATGATCTGCTAGCATCATTTCTTTTTGGGAAATAAATGTGAAGCCATAATAAGAAAGCATAAGACAATGGGCATCCCTGGGTAGGTGAGCTGTGTTTACATTAATGGTGAAAATTTTTTCCCCAGAGTAACCAAACTTTTACTTTGAAGAACATTCAGAATTTTCCCGGTTCTGAGGCTGATGTGGCATGGGTGAAAGGTCCACCAACCAATCTGTTATCTGTTTAAGGGGATTTACTTTGAAATAAACAGAATCCTCTATTATAAAAGTAAGTTAAGAAAAATGATTTCTCAGGTGAGCAGTGGTAGGAAAAATGTTGAAAAAACAAAATGCATTGTCTCTCTTTCTTGAAAAAACTAAAAAATAAATAATGCACAATTCATTTTTTAAAAAATTCTTGGCACATAGATTTCCATTATAACTGCCAAGGAAGTTGAGACCTGACATGATTAAGTAGTCTGGTAATTTACAGTTAAAAGTAGAGCAAGTTTTCAAGTGCATTCAGTAGAAATGGAATGGACATGTGTTGATTTAGTCTGTCCAGTATTCAGTGTCTCCTTCATTGGGTAACAGCAAGCATCCTGTCCTCATTTCTTTTGGAGAATTACTTCATACCAGATAATCCTGGTAAGTTGCCACAGTTCCCTACACCCCTAGCCACAGTTGTCAAAATAGTGTTGGAGCCATGACCCAAGTCAGACAAATTAAAATCTTTTAGAGCTTTATAAGCAAAGATCTCTGGAAGAAAGACCTCTCTCATGCCTCTGTGAACACTAGCTGAGGTAATGTTAACCACCACCATCACCTCTTGTCCCCTCCTGGACAGAGCCACTTGCATTTGGGAGAGAAAGAGCCAATACTTAACATGAACCAGAGCTGAGATGAGAGCGAGAGAGACCCAGCAACACCAGTTAAGTCTCAGGATGCAGTCACACTTCAAACTAGATTTGCCTCTGTTTTCTCAGACAAAAAAGGAAATAAATTCAGTGTGTTCACTCTTGACACCATTTTAGTTGGATTTCTCCCATTTACAAAGCCCATTAAAAAAATAAAAGCCCCTTCCTGAATTCTGAGTACTCAGGGTAAAAATCTATAAAAATTTTATTTACATGGCAGCAAATAATTTCTCTTACACCTATTTTCCTTGGTTGCTTTTATTTTATTTTGCACAGAATCATTTGCTTAGCTACATCTTAAATCTTTAAATAAGGTCAAGAAGCAACTCTTGACAAATGTCCTTAAAAGATCAATGTTCTACCTCCTTTGATTAGGCACTTAAGGATATTTGAAATAACTTGGCAAGGTGAAAGACTGCTGTTATTTTTACCCACAGTATAGGTCTAAGTACAGAAGTTAAAGTGACTTTTCCTTGTCAAAATAATTTGGGGCATCATGGAATATAGTGACTTCAAGGGATAAGAAATTTTACAGTAAAGATTCAAAGTCTTTAAAGATGGGGAGAGATGGGATAGAGAAGGAGGAAGGGGAGAGGGGAAAAGTGGGGAGAAGATGGGGGGAGATAGAAAACAGAAGAGGTTTCCTATAATGGTTGTATGCAGTTTCTCCTTTGACATTCCCTGTCTCAAACAAAAGACACAGTCCCAACCCATCTCCTTAAGCCAGGAACCAGGGCACGGTTTCAGAGCCCTCCTTCCCCGCCTCAGTGCCCTCCCTCACCGGATCGAGGACCACATCTTCCAGCTTTAACTTCAGATCCTCTCTCCTGTCCAATCCCTCACCTCTTTCAGTGGCACTTCCCCAACTCAGTCACTGCCCACACTTTCATGCCACTGAAAGAGCTTCCTGGCCAGTCCCACTCTCCTTGTTGATTCCTCCTAGCACCACTGACCCATTCCCCACTCTTAAACTAAGACGAGAATTAGGAAATGCAAATCTCACCGCGCATGTTTTATACCGGACAGTGGTATATGTCTTCAGATCTGTTCTTTACCTTTCTTCTTTCTCTCCTCTCTCTATGGGTCAGTTTGGTGTCACCTATTTCAGGATATGTTTTTACAGTCTAATCATGGCCTAGGTGCTTTTCTGATTTGCTAATCTTCTAAATAACTTATGCAATTTATTATACTCGTCTGTTTACTTGTTTGTTCCTCAGGATATTATAAACTGCACAATGTTATAGCAATTGTTTACTTGCCATATTATTTCTAGTAGTCAATACAAACTTTAGTATAAATAGTAAATACTTTATAAATATTTGTTAAGTTAATGAATGGATAAATGAATTTTTGGTGTTCCTTTTGTCATTTAATATCTATTAAAATGGACAACATCCACCAAAGGAAGGTTAACGTTAAGCTGAAGCAAAATTTTGATTTGTTTGAGCATCCTTGGCTATATGATATTCCTACATACTAGATCAAAAAGCAGTGTCATCATTTATGTGTCACTCATGAAGAGTGCATTGATTTGGTAGAATGGTCAGTGTTTGATATTAATTACTTTTAATTACCCAATCAACTAGAGAGAAAAAAAATTAACTTTGGAGAAAAAAAAGAAAAATATAATCCAGAAGAGCATTTGACAACTTTCTTTTCATACACAAATCTAGAAATGCAGAGAACTGATGATATATTTATGCATAGAAATACTGAGAAATAATCAAGTAGAGGAAAGTTTCCAGAAAACTGAAAAGTACACCCATTGCCAGGTAATGGAAAAGCAGAAGGATCACAGAAAGAGCACACAAATAATCCTGATGCTAATGCCCCATTGAAAAGAGCTAAGGAAAAGCTGGCTGGTCAAGTATCTGGGTTTTAGTTGACACCTTTAATCATCAATGTTTTGTAACAGGTAAAAAGTTTATATAGTCTTAATCTGTATTAATTGGAGTTTTTATAACTGTATTATAGAAAACTAAGAATTCCTTGACTGTCTTTGATGGCTAAGACCACAGAAAGTATTGTTTTAGAGTCTCACCAATTGCTCGTTAAAGAAACATTTGTAACTACAAATGTGTACAGATAAGGCAATCGAGTTTATAAAGGATTTTAAACCAATGGCAAAAGAAAAAATTGGAAAAAATATTTTAAAAGATTAAGGAGAAACAGAATAGATGTATTCATCTATTTAAAAATGTCATATGTAAAACATGCCACTTATCCTTGATGGAAAAAGAAAAGAGGTTACAAAAAAGAGGGAGAGAGAGAGAGCTGGAGAGGCAACTTTCTTTCAAGAAAAAGGCTCCAACTCTTCTACCAGAAAGTTCCTTATGCCCTGTCCATTAGCAAAGGAGGTGTAGTGCCCTGAAATTTCTCCACATTAGCATTCCTCATTCGTTGGAGAAAGACTAGGGAGGACATGAGGAGGAAACTGAGAGCTTCCACTAGGATGTCACTTTCATTGTTTGCATTTTTATGGTAAAGTGATGAATTTTAAAATGGACTACTTATGAGTTATATGTTTCACATACTATTTTTCTAAGCACAAGTACATTGTAGTTCTCTCTTGGCTACAAGGAATGCATTAAACTGTGATTAGCTTGGCATTTTTATATTATTTTCATTTACCACATTCTTTTACATTTGATTTGTTTAAGTTGTGAGGTTAGAAATTTAAAATGAACTGAACCGGGAATTTCATAGTTCCTCATTAACAGTAATTGTAGACAAGCCAGAACTTAAAAAAATACACCTGGAAGAGTTACTAAGAAATGATTTCTGAAGGACATAAGTCCAAAAGGCACATCAAGGTGTTCTCAGACCGTAAATGATATTCTGCCATGGCTACATGTCCCAGCTGGCAGCATTGCAGGCTGGGCAGCTAAAGCAAAGCACCCGATTGTGTAACCATTCTGAAAGACATTATCTGCTATGAAGGAGCCAGGGTCTTTATATTTATAATCTAAATTTCCTGATGAATAAAGCCTCTGGTTCTTTCCAGCTACCTGGGAAAGGAAATGAGTTGGAAACTAACAAATTCAGGCAAATTATTCCAATTTTAGTTAACATTAGAAAATCACCTTTTTAAAAAAAACTACCTGGACCATGTGATTAAACACAAATAAGCATAAGGTCCTCAAACTTGATTCTGCTTTCTAGTGAGATCAAACTAATTTATTTCAATGTGTAGGTACCCATAAGATAGCACAGTAATTCATCATGCTTGGCACCAATCTGATGGTCTCCTAAACACTACATTCTCTAATTACTTGCACTAAATAACTTTGGGAGACACAAATTCTAAGGTCATTAATAGTTCTTCAATAAGCTATTTGTGTATCTGAACCACAACTACAACATTTAAAGATATCAGCTGCGTGGAAGGACATATAATCTTTTCAGATCTAGCACTATATTGAAAAGCCAGGTCTACAGCAGAAGCAAGACAGAAATAACTTAGGAATGTCACCACCACACACACACAAAGAACAAAATACCCATATTTCAGAGTTTAACATCGAAGCCACCAAAATTAATTTTAAAAGCTTATATTGTTCTTCCATTTGATTACAATATATAAGTCTCCTGAACTAGTTTCAAGATTGAATTGTGATTTAACTAAATCTTACTCGTAAACTGTCTCTCCCCCTGTTCCTCTTCCTGAGCTTGCTAATTCATTCTTATACTAGTGCATCAGAACAGTAAGTGGGACTTTTCCTGTTGCCATGGAATTGATAGCTAGGGCTTACAGATGGGGACAAGAGGAACCAAGCACTTCACCCTTTAAGAGGAAATTTAGACATGAACTACCCTGCCACAATCTGCACACCCTACACACACACACACACACACACACACACACACACACACACACAAAATTCTGAAAAAGCAGGAGATTTGGGGAGAAGAAAAAGAAGGAATTGTCAGAGCTACGAGTCCCCAATCTTGCAAGACATATAGTGGGTTTTTCTTTCACCTTTCTAGCCAATGAAAGGTGTGCAATCAAGAGAATCACTTACAAAGTCTAAGAACCCCCTCAAAAAGGTGGCATCAGCATCTCATGTGCAATTTCTACTAAAGCAGAAGATTTCTTGTCTGTTCCCTGGGCCTTTTACTAGTTACCAAATTTGAGCCAACCTGTTAGTACCTCATTCAAAAATGCAGGTTGTTGAGCAAGGAGCCCAGCATCAAAAAGCTAGGCAGGATAGCACTGGGTGTGTGCATGCAAAGGTGAAATGATTATTAAGACAGAAAGTTGTAAGAGGTCTTCAGTACAGGCACTTGGGAATACCCCATATTTACAGCCACTACTGCCACCCCAGTTAATACCCTACTGGAAAACTTCCTTATGTACCCCAGAGAGTGCCAGCATTTGAATATTTGTCCTCAGATATCCTTGGGGTGCCGATGGCCACTCAGTGGTATCTAGAGAAAGAGCAGCAACCAAGAGACAATTTATGTTAAGTGCTTGGAAACATGCTGGATACAGAGTTAGTGGTCAATAAATATAGGCAATTATTATTTTATCCTTGGGATTCTTTACAGTTCTTCTGATTGACTCAGAAAGTATTTGACTAAAGGGTAACATTAAATATAATTAACGGATACTTAAATAAGTGAAAATTTAAAAGATATGATATATATTGTGAGATACATAAGTGACAATTTCCAAAACATGATTTTCTATTTTTGCTTGAGATTTAGAAGAATGTATGTTGTCACCACAAAACATAGATCACTGCATATAATGTATTAATGCAATTAAGTTAAATATAAATTCAATCAGAGCACTTAAAATCACTGTCTTTGAGTATTACTCACTGCCAAGACATATGGAGTATTCAGGGAAAGTCATATGGTTTTTCTTCTAAACCTAATTAGAAATGTTCAATAAACATGCAGCAGAACTTTAGTCAAATCAAATTAGTATGGGGCATAGCTAATTTCACTAATTTAAGAGAAAAAGTTATAATTGACTAAGAAATCTTAAAGAGGTAGTTGATTAAGAAAATATGTCTTTTTAGGTCATAATGTAATTGTCTTATATAGTTTTGCAAATGAAAATGAATAAAAACACATTTTATATCACCTAACTCATTTTCTCCAATTGCTTCGATATTATGTACTTAGGTAGTATAATTTAAATTTTCTTAAATAACTGAGATAAAATAAAAAAGTATTTGAAAGCTAGAACAGTAGACATATTTTCATTCCATGTATTTTAACAATCTCATTCATTTAAATATATTATAAACAAGCACTCCCTCTTATATTAATTATCTCAGGAGTATATAATAATTTAATCATCTTTTAATTAAAGTCTGGTCTCGCTTTGCTTTGCTAGTCTTTTGAGTATTATGCTGCTAATTGCTAGTTCAAACGGTTGTCAATCAATTGGTCTTCATCTCACACTGACACACCACCAAGCAGAATGGGACCCATTGTCAACTCTGCTCCAGAATACGCAGTATGACTCACTGCAGCACCGTTTTGTAGAAGACACTGACTATTGAAGAGAGCAGATACAGACTCCACTTTGTTAAACCAGACAAGGTTTTCTTATCTGAAAGAAGCTGAAACAGGCAATGGAGGTTTCAACTTTAGCACCTGAATTTTCACCAGGGAGGCACATGGTTATAGATTATAGCATGTAAACAAGGCTCACATTAGACTGTTTGGAAGTGCCATTGTCCCATTCAACTCCAGTCTTACATTTTTAAGTCCCTAGTACCTTTGCATGGAGGCCGGGCTCAATGTATAGTGGGGATTGCTTCATCTGAGCAGGTGCATCTCTTAAATCCCACTCATATACAATACACAAGGATGCAGTGCAATGATTCAGCACGAACCAGTCTTCATTTGTCATACTCACACTGCCCAGGATAACAGTTCCTAGGCCCTGCACTTTCCTGAACTTAGAGATTCAGAGTGAGAATAAGGGTGGATGTCTCTGGGACACAAGCTAATAGATTCTTAGACTCACAACAAACCTTATAAGCTTCCAAGGAATATTAATAAATATTTCCCTGGCAGCTTCTCCATATACTCCTCATGTGCTGTCTTTCTAGTTGGCTGAGAGAACCCCTAGGACACACTGATTTTCTAAGACCAATGAAGTCATCATTTCTTCTTCATCTATAGTTTGTAGAGTTTTTACAATTAACTCTGTTTACATTCTTCCAGAAGCATGACAATGAAGAGATCCAGTGTGCTTGTGAAAATATGAATGATCAGAATTCTGTTTCATTTTCTTAAAAGACCTAAATAGGCTAATTTATTCTTGCCAAACTAAGATGCAGGCAATTCAAATAAAATTATTTTTTACTGAACCATAAATAACATACTATAATATGAAAAGTTATTTCATTTCAATCGTCATTGAATTTTAATAATCTGAGACATCGTTAAAAGTAGATTCATAAACATTTTAACAAATTACTTGAAACCTCTGTGTGGTACAACTTTTTGGAAGTCTTTCATAGTCATAAATATTGTTGGGGATTATTTTTATTTTTAAATTTTATTTTTGTTTAAAATATTACAGATGTCCCTTTTTCTCCCCAGTGACCCATTCCACCCCGTCCCATCCCCCTCCCCAGTCCCTCTCCCCACCATTGTCCATGTCCTTGGGTGGTGCATATATGCATATAAATTATTTGGTTACTCTCTCCCCCTCCACCCACCTGCCCTCCTCCATCCCTCTGACATTCATCAGTCCCATCTATGCTTCCATGTCATTGAATCTATTCTGTTCATCAGTTTATTAAGTTCTTTAGATTCCACATATAAGCCAGATCATGTGATGTTTGTCTTTCTCTCTGCCTGGCTTATTTCACTTAGCATAATATTCTCCAGGTCCATCCATACTGTCCCAAAGGGTACGAGATCCTTCTTCTTTACAGCTGCATAGTATTCCATGGTGTAAATGTCCCACAGCTTTTTTATCCACTCATCTACTGAGGGGCACTTGGGCTGTTTCCAGATCTTAGCTATTGTAAACTGTGCTGCTATGAACATCGGGGTACATATATTCTTTCTGATTAGTGTTTCAGGATTCTTAGGATACATTCCTCGGAGTGGAGTCACTGAGTCAAAAGACAGCTCCATTTTTAATTTTTTGAGGAACCTCCATACTGTTTTCCATAGTGGCTGCACCAGTCTGCATTCCCACCAGCAGTGTACTAGGGGTCCCCTTTCCCCACACCCTTGCCAGCACATGTCGCTTGTTGATTTGTTGATGGTACCATTCTGACAGGTGTGAAGTGATACCTCATTGTGGTTTTCATTTGCATCTCTCTGATGATTAGCGACACTGAGCATTTTCTCCTGTGTCTCTTGGCCATCTGTATGTCCTCTTTGGAGAAGTGTCTATTCAGGTCCTTTGCCCATTTCTTAATTGGGTTGTTTGTCTTCCTCTTGCTGAGTAATATGAGTTCTTTGTACACTTTGGAAATTAGCCCCTTATCAGATACATCCTTGGCAAATATGTTTTCCCAGACCGTGGGGTTCCTTTGTATTTTGAGGCTGTTTTCTTTTGTGTGCAGAAGCTTTTTAGTTTGATGTAGTCCCATATGTTTATTTTTTCTTTTGTTTCTCTTGCCCTAGGAGATGTATCAGTGAAAATTCTACTACATGGGATGTCTGTGACTTTACTACCTGTTTTCTTCCAGGATTTTTATGGTTTCGTGACTTACATTTAAGTCTTTTATCCATTTTGAGTTTATTTTTGTGCATGGTGAAAGTTGGTGGTCTAGTTTCATTTTTTTGCATGTATCTGTCCAATTATCCCAGCACCACTTATTGAAGAGACTGTCTTTACTCCATTGGATACTCTTGCCTCCTTTGTCAAATATTAACTGACCATAATGGTGTGGGTCTGTTTCTGGGGTCTCTGTTCTGTTCCATTGATCTATATGTCTGTTGGTGTACCAATACCAGGCCGTTTTGATTACAATGGCTTTGTAATACAGTTTGAAATCCAGAAATGTGATCCCTCCCACTCAGTACTTTTTTTTTCTCAAGATGGCTGCAGCTATTCGGGATCTTTTTGGTTCCATATACATTTTCGAAATGTTTGTTCTAGGCCTGTGAAATATGCTGTTGGTATTTTCATAGGAATTGCATTGAATTTATAGATTGCTTTGGGTAGTATAGACATTTTAATAATATTAATTCTTCCAATCCATGAGCATGGTATATTCTTCCACTTGTTTAAATCTTCCTCTATTTCTTTTTTTAGTGTCCTGTAGTTTTCCCAGTACAGGTCTTTTACATCCTTGGTTAAGTTTATTCCTAGGTATCTTATTTTTTTAGTTGCAATGGTAAATGGTATTGCTTTTTTAGTTTCTCTCTCTGAAAGTTCATTGTTGGTGTATAAGAATGCCATTGATTTCAGGATGTTGATTTTGTATCCAGCTACCTTGCCAAATTTGTTTATCAAATCTAGTAGTACTTTGATGGAGTCTTTAGGGTTTTCTATGTACAGTATCATGTCACCTGCAAATAATGACAGTTTTACTTCCTCCTTTCCAATTTGGATACCTTTTATGTTTTCTTCCTGTCTGATGGCTGTGGCGAGGACTTCCAGTACTATGTTGAATAAGAGTGGTGAAAGTGGACATCCCTGTCTTGTTCCTGTTTTTAATGGAAATAGTTTTAGTTTTTGCCCATTGAGTATGATGTTGGCTGTAGGTCTGTCATATATGGCCTTTATTATTGTGAGGTATGATCCCTCTATTCCCACTTTGCTGAGAGTTTTTATCAGAAATGGGTGCTGGATTTTGTAGAATGCTTTTTCTGCATCTATTGATATGATCATATGATTTTTGTCCTTCATTTTGTTTATGTGATGTATCACATTTATTGATTTGAGGATGTTGTACCAGCCTTGCATCCCTGGAATAAATCCCACACAGTGCATTCTTGATATCAGATACAGCATTCTTTATCCCTGTCTGAGTTTTGTTTATGTTATGTATCTCTTTTTTCATGTTTTCACTAAGGTCCTTGATCTTATCATCTAGTGTCTTCTTAAGTTCCTTGAATATCTTCATAATAAATATTCTGAACTCCATTTCTGATAACTTGCTTAACTCCATCTCATCAAAGTCTTTTTCTGGTGATTTTTCCTTTCTTTAATTTGGGGGTTGTTTCTTTGTCTCCCCATTTTGGTAGGTCTTAGTGTTTGTATCTATATATTAGATATATTTGCTGTCCCCCAGTCTTGTGAAATGGGATTTTGTCTTGTGGGTCCAGTGGAGCCCAGAGGTGTGTTTTTCTTATACTTCTGAGTTCTTTGCTCTAGTCGTGTCCCTCTTGTGGGTGTCCCTTTTGTGGTTTCTTTATGTTTTCCTGTTGTGGTTGGATCTAGGTTGTCATTGATCAGTCCTTGGGAGGACCCTCCTCTCAGGCTGGCTAACTGTCGCTCAGTCCCAACCTTGTCGTGTAAGCTGTTGTACGGGTGCTGGCAAGGCAGGACAATACACAACTAAACTTCCAGGAAACAAGAGTTATCTTACAAAATATCTTGACAGTCACAGTGAAAACCACACACGTGAAAATAGAACTGGGAGAGTGAAGGGAGAACACACAATCAGAGCTGAGCAGGGCGGGGTGGAGGCCGCCTGCCTCTCCTGCAGCCAGGAGCTCTGGTTGGCTGGTCGCACCAGGCCCGCCCCTCAGACCGTCTACGTGCAGACCCCAATCCCAGCCTCGCTGGTCTGTCTGCGCAGTGCATGCTGGGAAGGTGGGAGCCAGTTCCACGATCAAACAACCACACAAAGCAACACACAGGTGGAGAGTCCGCCCTGCAAAGTCCCCATGCCCACGCAGCAAGGCGCCCAGCAGGGGGGGACCCAAAGTCAGCTCCATGCAGCTCCCTGCACCACTGGTCTCAGCAAAGCTGGGGCGGCTTCACGCGCCACCACGGGGCCCCTCAGGGCTGGCCACAGGTCCCAGCCCCTCCCACCGGGAGCCCAGGGCGGGAGGGCTCCTCCCCTCCCCCGCGCCCCGCAGATTCAGCGCTTTCTGGGGCTCAGTACAAGGCCCCACAGGGAGGCGGAGGGTCCCCCTGTGCGGCCGCTCAGCGCAGTCCTCTGGTCCCTCACCACTCGGGTGCCACACACTTTGGGACAGCCTTCCCTATGGGCGGCACCCTGAGCGGTAGACGCCGGTCGCAGCCGCCACTAGGAGCTTTGTTTCCTAGGAAGGCGCCGTCCTGTCCTCACGGACTCACCGCTTCCCGGGGTCCCTCAGCCCTGTGCGCGGGGCGTTCCTTCCCCTCTCGTCGCTCGGGGTGTGAGATCCCCACTTTTGGATGCCGCCCGCACTCCCGAGGGGGGGGAGCCCCGCAGCCTCCAAGCCCAGCACCGGCTTCAGGGGTCACCCCTTCCTACGCCCCCCTTACCGGACTCTGCGATGCGTCTTCAGTGCTCCCCACTCGCACTCCGTCCACTCAGGTTTGTTTCTCTGGTTTTTCCAAGCTGGCTCCGTAGGATTTTAGGAGTAAATCGAGTCCGTGGCTGGGAGCGGGGCCTCTGCTGCTTCTCACAGAGCTGCCATCTTCCCCTCTCGGGATTATTCTTAAATTTTCATCCAGCAGAACAAAAGTATTAAGCACATCCTATATAGAAGTCACCTAAAATTTGATGCAGTTACTGTAATTTTTGGTATAGTCATAGTGATATATGATTCATACAAATTTTATCCACTAGACTTCATTTGATAATCATTATTTGCCATAAATTGATTATAGGCATCATAAGTATTTTATATAATATTTAAATTTTAATTTTTATAAAGAAGAAGTTCTATAGGCTTTGAAAAAACCCATCCTATAGGTCCTGATAATCTACCTTGTCACTGCCCATAGGCGTTGAGTACAGGATCTTCCTCGTCAACACATCCATAATCCCATTATACAGGTGTAACACCATGAACATGGTAGAGGGGGAGCAGGAGCAGCTCTTATAAGCTTATCTCACCTAGTGAAATAGTAAAAGCATGGGAGAAGCAGCTCAACGAAAACATATTACTATTCTCACCTTTTCCTCTCACAAAGTCCTACCTAGACGTATGGCATTCAGTTGATTAACACAAATTTTGATAACATCTGCCACATTCTTGTTTTCCAAGGGAAAAGTTACAAGGCTAAGTATTTCATATGAAAGACTAAAAATAGTATTATCTCTTTCTGGAAAAAAAAAAAAAAATAGAATCTCTTCCTTTTCAAAGTCTTCCCAGATAATTGCTGCCATTGAGATAGATTCTATGTAAGTAAATTATGTGCATGCATTTGGGGATGGGATCAAGACTGAATCAAGGAATTTGAAGTGGAACTAGATGTATGAAAAATTAAGACAACTTTCCAGATTAATCTATAATACTTATACTCATTTAATCTGGTATCAAAAGAGGATGTGTTCCATGACAAATGGCAAACGTCATGAAAGTCTAAATATTGGCATTCTTCATTTTTATTGATTGAACTTTAAAACACTCTTAAAAAGCATCAAGAACCAAATTAGACACAAAAAATAAGAAAAAGGTTATTTTTTCTTTTTCTAGATTAGAATTTTAGATAATATTTTTTCTATCCTAATTTAATTTTTAAAAATTATTTTTACTAAAGTTATGTAACTTTATATTAACATAAAATTACTTCATTCAAAAAGTAATTGTGGTGAAAATTCATTCCATAAAAGATGGTGTGGGATCATTTCTCCTTTCTTTGCCCTGCTAAGTACAACTATAAACCCAGCAAATAATGCCAGAGGCAATCAAAGAAGTCTGAAAAGTGGAAAGGAGAAGGAGAGCTAGTTAAGAACTGTAAGATTAGAGGAACAATGTAGTAACAGGTCATTTTTGTGACCCTCACCCTCAAAAACAGGCTCCTCAGACAGTGTGCCCCAACTCCCAACTTAGCAATAGAAGATGGCTTAGGTAGGTTCATGCCTCTCCTGGATGGAACAGGAGCCCAGCTGGAAACACCAAGCAACTTTGGCCAAACAAGTGAGGGGGATTTGTCAGGGGCTCTGCTGACCAGGACAGCTAGGGGCCTGAGGATCCCCCACCCCAACCTAGAGACTCCAGATGGCTGGATGGTAATGGCAAGAGGACTCGCACCACAAGTGGTCCAACCTGGGATGTAGACTCATCTCCATGGGCCAGAGACACCCTTCCCCCAGCTAGAGGCTCCAGGCAGCCTGGCCTGGGGAAGGAACCTTATTCTTCTTCTCAGGCAACACTAGTGAGGACCAGTGGGAGCCTCGGGGGCACCAGCTATAAAAAGCAGATAAAATAACCCTGCAAAAACCCTGAACTATATGCCCATACAACTAGGCCAAGACCCACATGCTAAGTCTGAACAGGGTGACTGCCTGCTAAAATAAAAGATTTAAATAGGACCCAGAATCTCCTTTCACCCAACCATTTATACTTCCATACCCTTTCATACTTCACCATTTAGCCACTTTGATGGCTTAACCTTTCTAGAACGTTGTAGAGAGTCTCAGAGAGAAGACCCACTCAAAGAAGCCAAATCTTTCTGTACTGTGTCTGCTTGGATCAGTGAGTGTGAGTCTCACAGAGGCTTTAGGGTGGGTACTGGGAGGAGCAGAGAAAGAGGAAAAGGAGAACATAATCCTTGTATAAGCAATAGCAAGGGAGGTTGATTTTCCTTATTGTGAAATCACATTTCAAGTTGACTCCTTATTGTGCTAACTATTGACCTAATGCAGGAGACACCTAATTTATCTAATTATAGCATTTTCTTTTAAATCAATGAATCTATTTTTACAGTTTTAATATTTTCTTATTAAAAATCTAGAATCTATCTCCAAATGCTCCCTCACTGAATTTAATATTTCCCTATTTCTGAGATATTTCACACATAAAACCAATTCTAATGCAAATGCATTTAGCCTACTGGGGCATCACTCACAAAGCACACGATAGATCCACATTCAGTACATAGGGAAGCCGTGATTTCTACAAAGCCATTACTTGCATCATCTGACAGAAAACTAAAAAGATTTTTATAAGATTTCACAATATTGCCCTGGATGAATTGATTTAAATAGAAGCTTTATCACATCAAACCTAACAGGGGTTTTTTTAGCATGTCATGACATTTAATATTTGTTGATTAATACATTCTTCAAAGTGTAGGGTAAGCCAGTAACATCTGTAAATGGTGAGTCATTATGCTGATGGTTACTAAGAAGAAATACACATTACCTTGAATTCTAAAGGCTCAGTTTTGTCTTCAAAACACTTGATCCTTTCTTTTCTTATCTTAACAAATTATTAAGTAACAGGAAATAAGTATACCACATTTCCACTAAAGTAGAAAAGCTTATCTTGCATTTGGTGCTAAGATTACTATAAAAACATAACCTCATGCAAATAAGTATTTGATGTGCAGCAGAGCTGCACTGGGCATTTCACCCAAATAGTGATCTGCATGAGAAATAGATGCTGCTCTTTATGTAATTTAATTCACTATGAAATGTGTCATAAAGGAGTGCTTAACAGGATAAAGAATCTTCCAAATCCCTGAAAAACTTACCTCAGTGAATGGAAGCCAAGGCATCGCTTGTTCTATTGACTTCTTTTATATGGAATGTATGATTCATGAGCAAGTTGCCTCTATCATAAAGTTATGGCTTCAATTTATAGCCTAAATGACTAACTACATTAACTCCACCACCTGTGTGTGTGTGTTGGGGGCAGGAGATAAAAAACCAACAATGGCAATACCACACATGCACAATGAAACATTAAAGTGAATTGCCCTATGGGGTGATCACTTACGTTGGCAGAATTTTATCCATATGCATAAGGTCACATATGTGCAATTCACATTTATGAAAGTTTTTGTCTGAAGACAGAAAGGTAAATCATGGAAAAGGCATGTCTCCATTTTACCCGTGGGGTGATAGGTTAATCTTGTATTCCTGGACCTGTGCTCAAAAGGGCCTTAGTCATAGTCACAAATAAGCAGGATGCCCTTGAACTATCTGGATTCATTTCACCAAATTTCTGAACAACCTTATTAATAAAAACTGCACATGGTTTTCATATTTTTTAAGGGTATGCTGAATGGGTATGTGATACTGTGTTTTTTGTTCTCTACCCTGACAGTCACTGGGGTGTGTTGGTGGACAGTTTCTTCTCCTGCAATTAGAGTATGAGGATCTAGGCTCCACCGTGGGATGTAAGAAGAAGCCATGGAGTGCTCCTCCTTTGCCAGGTTAGAACCAAAGACCAGTGTATAAGCCACAGAGTATGGATGCATGCTTGCTAAAATTTTAGACCTGGCGAACTATCTTTGGAAGCTCAGACCTCCATGAAAATTTACTCCATAGCTGTTCCACCCACTCTGACCCACAATTTTTCTTCTTAACTATATCTTATTCCAGAAACCTTTTTCTTTAACTATCTTTAACTTTCAGAAGTGTGAATTTGAATCCCAGCTTCACTACTTCCAAGCTGTGTGATCATAAGTTACAGTTCCTGCTTCAATTTCCTATTTTGTAAAGTGGGAATAAAATAGTAATTACCTCATAGGTTTTCTCATGAGAATTAAATAAGGTAAATTATGAAAAACCCTCACAATGATCAACAGCTGTTATTAATATTATTATCATTTAAATAAGCTCTCAGATCTGATTAATAATTTAAAGATTTTTGGTACAAATTAACTAGATAATCCATAAAGGGAAGAGGCATGCAATTCTAGATATTTTTCAGATAAAATTCTACTAAAAGATCTCAACATTTTGCATGGACCTGATGCTTTAAAAAATTTTAACTAAATAATAATTTCTTTGTTGCCGAGGTGATAAGATAAGATTAGTGTCTAATGATGCAGGGACTCTGCATTTTTCTTTCTACCATAAAACCAAAAAAAAAAAAAATTGGCATAGGCTATGCTGTCTGAAGTAGATCTTAAAAAATGAACTATTAAACTTCATTCATGGCACATATATAAAAAGAAATAAGCACTAGAAAACAGCATGGTTTCATTAAAAACAAATAAGTTTGAAAAACATAGAACAAGTATTAGTATGAGAAAAGTGAAGTTCAAAATAAGTAAAAGTGGTAAAGTGTAGAGTGCAGGAAATTGCTTTTAAAAGGTTTAGGTCTTGTGTCCCAAATAAATACTAGTACTAAGCTGTGAGAAACCTCATGAATTGCATTTCCCCTTGATGGTCTCGGAGGTATGGGCACAGCAGAGAGTGAAAAACATCAGGTAACAACACAATGTACTAAATAGTCACTCTGCATCCCACTATCACTTAATCCTGAAAGGAACATTGTGAAGTAGAAATGATAATCCTAATTCTAGAGTGGAAGAAACATAAATGACTTGCTCAAGGTCATACAGCCAGAATTTGAACCAGGTCTGTCTTTATTCAGAGCTTTTTCTTTTTTTCTCTTACAACATGGTGCTGTTTGTGTACCATGTTGCCTAGGAACACTCTAGAATAAATCATTTAAAAAATTTTTCTTGACATTTGGAATAAGGAACTACTACTGGTCACTAGAAGTCAGTTTGTTGTCTAAAAAAAAGTGACAATTCCAATCATTTCTTACTTGCTTATTTTTCAAGGATGCTGGGGAGGTAGAGCAGAGGGACACTTTAGAAATCATGAATCTGGATATCAAAAGGGCATCATCTTTCACTATATTCGTTAAGGGGATGTGTGTAAACTGGGTAATGGTATAAATAAGTGAATTTGAAATTGAAGACTATAAACAAAGTGTGCTTAATAAGCATTAAAGTGAATCCTGAGAAAATTAAGATTATCAAAGGATTTATCTTTAGTAGCATCCAGCCTAAACAATACTTTTAGCAATGATTTTGATAGGTATATTCATGATGTTCTGATTACGTATGAAGATGATATGACACTGAATGATACAAGAAATACATTTTGTGAAATACTTAGGATCTTGAAAGAAATTTAACCCACTGGATCAATATGATAGATTTAATAAAGTTTAACAGGGATAAATGTAAAAGCTTGCCATTTGCTAGAAGAAAGTAACTTAAAAATTGTAACTTGGGAGACGTGACAAAAGAAATATGCATTCAAATATAATAATTGAAAATAAGCTCAACATTTTAAAACAAACCATATGGTTGAGAGAAATTTAATGTGATCATAGATTACATTAAAATAGACTAGTTAGAACAAGTTGTGATAGTTCCAGTCTTTGTATTGACCAGCTACAGCTAGATTATTTATTTGTTTGTTTGTCTCAGCACTATTATTTCAAGGAACATAAATCATCACATTCTCAGTAACAAGACCATAGTAATTTGAGAAGTCATATGACATTATCAGAAACATGTGAAAGATCTGAGGAAGCTTACACTGGATGAGAAAACTTGAGGAAAATAAAAATTTTTCCATTAGGATTCAGGACATGTAGCTTGGATAAATGGTTAGAAGTTGTAAAGAGATGGATTTTATTTCCATACAAGACGGAACTATTCACCAATAAGAGCTATTAGACTGATGGAATAGGCTTCCCACTTCAGTGGAAGTATTTAGGAATAGGAGAATGAATAAAAATGCATGGCACATTCATCAATGTAATTCTATTCAATAATTAAAAAGAAATGATCTACCGACACATACAGCAACATGGGTGAATCTCACAAAAGTTATGCTGAGTGAAGTAAGCCAGACATATAGTAGGACATAGCATCTGATTTCATTTATATTAATTCCTGGACTAGACAAAACTATCCTATCATAATAGAAATTAGAATGCTGCTTGTTTCATGTGGGTTTGATGAGGGTGAGTGGGATGATAATTGTACTTGACTGGAGTGTGTACAAAGGGACATTCTGGGGTGATAGGACTGTCCCATATCTTGATAGGAGTATGTATCACTTGAGTATGTGACGTTATCAAAATCAAAATCAAATGAGCTGTATTTTAAAAATATGTCCCATTTCATGATGTATAAATTATATCTCGATTTTTGAAACTGAAATAAAACCCTCTCTTAGTCACATTCATCCCCCCATCTACCACCTATTTCTCCGAACCCCTTTAGATGAAAACTCTGACGGAATTTTCTACTCTTGCTGTCTCTAATTTTTCCTCTCCCCATTATCTCTGGAACACTCTCTGGTCATGCTTCCATCTAATCACTCCACTGAACTTCTCTTTTCAAAGTCGCCAATGACCTCCAGTTGAAAAATCCAAGTTAATTCTCATTCCTCCCTTCCTATGATCCATCAGCCATACTTGACATAGTGGATCTCTTCTTCCTCCTTAGGACTCTTTTTCACTTCACTTCCAGGACAATTTTGTTTGTTTGGTTGGTTTTCCTTCTACCGCACTGCCCATTCCTCCATAGAATTCTTTCCTGGATATTCCTCCTCGGCCTGATAACTAAGTATTGGCATGCACTCAGGCTCAATCCTCAGACAGTTCTCTAACCACATTTATGCTCTAAGTAGAAACATTAAATCCTGTGACTTCAAAAGCCAATTCTGAATTAAGCCAATTAGGCCAATAATTCTCTAATGTATACTTTTAGCTCTCACCTTTCCCACAAATGTCTGACAGTAATCTAACTACTTCTGTAATATCTCTCCTTAGAATTGGCTTCTCAGTCTTAAAATGTGCCAAACAGATTTCTTGTTTCCCTATGCTCTGCCAAGATCTGCTCCCTTTCAGTTTTCCTCACCCATTAATGTCCTGACCATTTACCTGATTGTTCCAGTGTAGATCATTGAGATTCCTGTATGGAAAATGTACCATTTAAGAAGGACCATTTAGAGTAAGATACTTTTGGTAATATTCTTTATCTTTTATTCCTATAGTTAATGATAGAATGAGAGTGTTTTGGACCTCCTGGCTTGAGCTGTAACTAGAGATCCATAGAGAAAAACCAAATAGACAGTTGGATATTGGATAAATAGCTTTGAAACTCAGTGGAAAGGGGGTAAACAGCAATATTCATTTGAACACATCTTACTGCTAGTTTCCTTAGAAAATAAGCCTGAAGCAAAAGCATGTGTCTTTATACTTTCCTGAGGAATAAAATCATAGAGAAATTATTTTACTAAAACAATAAATTCAGAAGAGCTTATCTCACTGAGAAAGATATATGGAGATGCAAGAATGATAAGAGAGAGATAGAGATAAGAGAGAGGGAGGGGGACTGTATGCCTTTAACATTCATGAAAGGACAAGAGAGAGGAAGGCACTGGAGTGGAAGTAAGGAAGAATTCGAAAGAAGGATGATGACCTTGATGCTAAAATCCGATGGGAGGATGCTTTGAGTTAGAATTTAAAAGAATGCATTGAGCTTGCAAGCTGGAGACTATCTTAGTTTTATCTTCTGCTCTGATTCTTCTGACCTTCAGATGAACTCATCTATCCAGCAGGTCACTTCTGCATCCATTAAAAACAAAAACAAAACAAAGACAAAGCAAACCAACAAATGCCCTATATCAGCAATTTTCAACCTTTTTCATCTCATGGCACACGTAAACTAATTAATAAAATTCTGTGGCACACCAAAAATATATTTTTTGCTGATCTGACAAAAAAATAGGTATAATTTTGATTCATTCGCACTGGAGGGCTATTGTTATGTTGGCTGTTGCCATTTTTTTTAATTTGACAATCTAAGGGAAAAGAGGTCGATGCCCCTAACTAAGCAGTCAGGTAATGCATGTTCTTAAAATTCTTGCAGCACGCCAGTTGAAAATCACTGCCTTAGATAATGTCAGATCCTATTCTTTTGATAGCTTTTAAGAGTAGATTTAAATTTCTGGTCATTTTGGACAGGTACATGCAAAAAAATGAAACCAGGCCACCAACTTACACCATACACAAAAATAAACTCAAAATGCATAAAAGACTTAAATGTAAGCTGTGGAATAATGAAAATCCTAGAAGAAAACGTAGGCAGCAAGATCTCAGACATCCATCATTCGTAGCAATATGTTTGCTGACACATCTCCGAGGGTAAGAGAAACAAAGGAGAAAATAAACAAATGAGACTACATCATTCTAATAGTTCTATCCACCTCATGAGATTTTTGTATTAAATGAAAAAATATACTTGACTCACAATGTCACTATTTCTGTTAATATTGTTGTTATTTAATATTTCACACAATCTTTCTGTTTCCTGTCCCTAATCATGACTACTATTCTTGATTCCCCTGGTTATTTCATGCCCCACAGTCAAAGCAGCTCTCTTGCTCTCCCAGGCTGCTAAAGTGCAGGCATCCTACCAATACCCCAGGCCTCCACCCTTAATCTGGGAGAAGAGCCTGAATGCTACCTTATTAAATTCGAAATCAAAGCTTTGCAATGTGTGTTTCCATTACACCCATATTCATATTAGAAAACCAAGGTATGGGAAAAGCTTAAGCTAATCTCCCAAAATCACACAGCTAGTAAGTATCTGATTTGTGATTCACATCCAGATCTTGCAACTTAATCTTCATTACACTTTCCTTTGAAGTCCAATTTCTTTACTATATGATCCTGTGCCTTTGTCACCACCCTGATGGTTCCTCTACTCTTACTCAGTAAGCCTGCAAAGACTTTCCTGAGCGCAATGATCCATATAAAACAATATTGCTCTTCAGAGAAAAAAGAGACTAGGGTTTTACAAAAAAAATTGAATATGTAAAATAGACATGATTTTTAATAAGGGATAAAATTTAGGAAGTCTAGATTTGATCAATCTAATAAAAATTTCGAATTAGTTGAATCTGTCAAAACATGACTGTTTGACACTAAATGCCCATTACTGCAACCTTTCAAGGAACTGACCTTTTTTTCTCCAGTCTTTATTTTTGGCTCATGAAATAAACAGAAACCACAAATATGCAATTTGAGCTCTTTTAAAAATAAAAATCCTTAAAGTAAACCTACATTTTCCCAGTGGACTTTCTCTTATGCAAATAAGTCAAAAGTTCTTACAATTATTAATATATCATTACATAAAAATGAGATGCAATAGTTACACTCTGCAACTGAGTGACTCCATTCTAGACATCTTTTTGTGTTATGACATTTGCTAAGATTTTCTGGAGAAAGAGCTTTTGTGCAAAGGATCTAATCAGAGGAAAAGCTCAACCTTATTCTTCTATGCAAATTTAGAGATGGAATTCATTTTGTATTGTAAGAATTTTTCAATTTCTGTCCAACTATGTCCCAGAATAATTGCCGACAGGTAAATTATTGCATGCCTGGCCTGTTTTTCCAGTGGTTCTCATTATCAAACTGCAGATGTATTTCCATGGAAAGTATGTGCCTCTCTAAGAGAATAAAAATCATAACTAAAGACGCTTGAAGAATTATAGTTATCATTAATAAAATACCAAAAACACTGACACCACAAATACCAGAAATGATAAATTAGAAATGTTAGAAGATTTAATAAAATGTGCACACTACATTTTCTAACTCTTGTGTCAGATCTGCAATGCAGGCTCTCTTATTTTGGGAGGAACAGTGATAAGAAAGATATAATTAGTTCCAGTCAACCATCCCTGCTGTTTCCATCTTTTCTTCATCACTCTATAGGAATTCTGTAAAAGTTAGAAAAATTCATTATTTTTTCCCCATGGTTCTCCTTATTCTCTAAATATACGACAAATGAGTATTGGCTTGTCTATCAGTTATCTACTGCCACAATAATACTGTGGAACAAAACCCCAAAAATCTCATAGGTTTAAAACATCATTTATTAAGTCATAGGTTTTATGTCAGTACTTAAAGTTGACCTCAGCTGAGAAGTTCTTTTAGTCTGGGCTGGGTTTGCTCCTGCATCTGAGGTCAACTGTAGGTCAGCTGGGATAGGATGACCTTGACAACAGAGTTTTGCTTTTTATTTGTCTCTACTCTGCACATCTTGTCTTCTAGCAGCCCAGCCTGGGGATATTCTTAGTACAGAAATCCAGATATGTCCTTATGGTGATTTCAGATATGTAAGAAAAAACAAAGCTAGATGAGGAAGAGCAAAGCACCTAAAAACTTAGTGGTTTAAAATAAGATCTATTTGTTATTGTTCATGAGTTTCTGGGCCTGCTGGGTAGTTCTGCTGAACTTGTCTGGGCTTGCTCATGAGTGTTCAGTCAGATGCAGACTGAGTAGTATGGCCTTACTTAGGAGACCTGAATACTGCTCCATGAATCATCGTACAACAAACTGGCATGATTTTATGGACCAAAAAAGGGGTGCTGTAATAAATTTAACTGAAAGTAACCTCACAGGGTGATCTATCATAATTTTCTAACTAAGCAGGTCATGGTGGGTAGTCACACGTAAGGCCTATAACTTCCATAGTAAAAGGTTTATCTTTGCCTTAAGCAAGCCCTGTCCATTGTATTTGTGCATCTTTGAAATGCCTCTTTTTTGGACCACTAGGAACTCTAACTACCCTCAGGAGAGTACATAGTCTTATTACCCTGAACCTTGCTTCACCCCACTTTTATGTAATCTTCTTTATGTTCCCTCCTTAATTCCAAATGTATAAAATAAATTGCAAAGCTGTCATTCTCTGGAGTATTTGAATCTTATTTCCCAGCAAAGTCATCAGTTTGGCTCAAATAAATTCCTATAAAAATTCTCTATGGGTTTGAACATTCGTACACCTATAATTTCACGGTGATCACAGAGGAAAAGGGAAAATATGTAAAAAAAAATTTTCCCGGTTTTTCATCTAGTTCTTGACTTGTTCTTCTGACTTATTTCACTTAGTGTGATATTCTCAAGATCCATCCATGTTATTGCAAATGGCAGTTATTTCATCTTTTCTTATAGCTGAGCAATATTCCATTATCTATATGTACAAGATCTTCTTTATCTAGTCATCTATCCAGAAACACTTCTATTGCTTTCATGTCTTGGCCACCATGAATAATGATGCAATGACATTTTTTAAATGACAGTATTAAATATTGGTGAAGAAAGACTAGATCACTGTTACATTGTTGGTGGAAATTCAAGAGGGAGAGGGTACAGTTACTTTTTAAGACAGTTTGAGAGATTTTTTTATAAACTTAAAAATTCTCTGTTATACAACCCAATAATCCCTCCCTTGGTATTTAGCCAAGAGAAATGAAAACATTTCTTGGTGGGGTGGTGAACACACAATACAATATAAAGATGATGTATTATAGAATTGTACACCTGAAACCTATATAATTTTATTAACCAATAAATTCAATAGAAAAGTTAAAAAAAAAAATTTAAAAAGAAAAAATAAGTAAATAAATAAAATTTTGTATATAAATATTTATAAAATTATTTTATTCAGAGTTGTAAAAAAAATTGAAATGATCTATATGTCCATCAAATAGTAAATGGATAAAAATTTATGATACATCATTAAAATGTAATACTACCCAGCAAGAAAAAGGAATAAGCCCGGTTACATGCAGTTACATGGATCAATCTTTAATATGTTATGCTAAGTGAAAGCTGCCAGACTCAAAATGCTGTTCAATATATGCTTCCATTTTTATGACATTATCAAAAAGGCAAGCTATGGGAAGAGAAAACAGCCCAATGGTTGCCATTGGCATTGGGGAAGATGACTGGCTAAAAGAGGGCATGTGGGGACTCTAGAGTTATCTATATTTTTATTGTGATGATAGCACAAGAATCTCTGCATTGTGAAAATGAACAGTACTATAAATTTAAAAGGGGTGGATTTTACTTTTTGTAAATTATATCTCCAGAAACCTAACTTACAAAAGAAAATCTAGTAAGTGTTTTACATTATGAAACTGCCATTTGAAAGTAAAAGCTATTGCTGTGCCAGGATCATCCTGTAACCCAAATGGTACACTCCAAGATCTAGTGCAACTATTTATCTCAACTTGACTAACATTTAAGTCTTCAAAGAGAGAACGCTATCTATTATTTATCTAAAGCAATTAAATGTAATGTTGTTCTTTTCTTATAATTTACTTACATGTAAATTAACTTCTTCTTTCATTGACTAAATTGATCCTGCAGCTGTTTTTCCCCTCATAGGCATACAATAGAAGCAAAAATAAAAGTTAATCTGTTTTTTTAATAAGTTGTAGAACTAACCAATGAACTTATAATAAAATATTTAGTTAATACCCATCTAACCCCAAAATTGATTAAGGATCTGAAATATGTCAGTACATCTAATTGGAAATACATTGGTGCTGGTCCTCCATTAACTGCTAAGGATAGTTACACATTTCATTCCTTTACATTTGTTTTCTAATGCACAGTCAGAATCAAGTACATAAAACTTAGAAAATAAAATTATGACGACGGTAGAAAAATCATCTGTAAGAGACCAGATTGAAATTTTAGGGACAAACTACTTTAAACTATTATGCATTTTTTTAAAAAATATATCTTTATTGACTTCAGAGAGAGGAAGGGAGAGGGAGAGAGAGAGATAGAAACATCAATGATGAGAGCCATTGACCAGCTGCCTCCTGCATGCCCCCCACTGGAGATCGAGCCTACAACCCGGGCATGTGCCCTGATCGGGAATCGAACTGTGATCTTCTGAATCCTAGGGCGATGCTCAGCCACTGAGCTGCGCCCGGCTAGGCACTATTATGCATTTTAAAATAAAAATTTTAATAATACATTACTGCAGAAAACACTCCTAATTTTAATTGTGAAAGTTAATATTTGGGCTAAAGTACAACTGCCTACACTTTCGAATTCAGATAAGTATAGAGAACATAAAATTATCGCTAGCAAAATACAGGGTAGTAATAAATCACAAGATTTTCTCGAAACTTTGGCAGCCTGCTCATATTGGTTATGAGTAATAGAATAAGTCGGCATGACTGATCTGCACAGCAAAACCGCACAAGATAACGAAAAAGGCTTGTTCTGCATCTTTAAGGCTTTGATAATCCATGCAGAACCAGGACAAGCGTATTTGCAGGTTTTGAATCTGATTTACCACTGCCTTCCAGATCTAGCTGTCCAAATGAGATTCATGTAACCACAAGACCATCTGTAAATATGAGCTTGCATTCCAGTTATCCTCCTGGTAAGACACACTCAATGAACCACATGGCCCTCGGCAGATGATTAATCTCATAATCTTTTAGTTAGATGTAACACTCTATCCCTCTACTTTCAAAACTTCTCTCAAGAAATGTTCAAAGTATTACCATCTGCATATATAAAACCAAATATTTTGACCATCTGACTTACCTGCATTAAAATATATAATTTCACTAAGAATATTTAACAAATACTACACTTGAATATTTTATTTCTTCCAATATGTCTCTTCCATTTAATCTCCTTCAACATTTAAAAAATTCTATGATTAAGAAGACATCTAAATTAAGCAATAGTCTTTAATAAAACTTTCAATAAATCTGGTGACTCTTACTCCACAGAAATTTCAACACAATTCAAATGTTTAAAAGAGTGCAGATGTGGAGTTTCTAACTCAGTGGAACAAGTAGAGCAGATTTTTCCAGGGGGGGCTGGTTAATTGCACTATTTTTTTTCTAATCCTCACCCAAGGATATGTTTTAATTGATTTTTAGAGAGGAAGGGGGAGAGAGAGAAACATTGATGTGAAAGAGAAACATCATTGATTGCCTCCCATACATACCCCAACAAGGAATCGAACCCTCAACCTAAGTATGTGTCCTGTCCAGGAATCAAACCCACAACCTTTTGGTCTATAGAATGATGCTCCACCTAACTGAGCCACCTGGCCAGAGCTAATTGCACTACTTTTTAATTCATGCCAATCTTTAAATATTTTCTCTGGCATGACCAAAGGACAGTGACTAAAAAATACATTAGAAAGTTCTTTGTGTTCCTTAAATTAAATTATAATATAATCTTAATTTGATTGTTTCCATATTCATGATAAAATTTTTATATAGTATACAGACCCAAAGAGTTCTCAAGCATCTATGAGAACAGCGTGTTAAAATAAAATCAATTCAAGAAAATCATTTTAAAAATAAAATGAAAAAATTATAGTCCTCACTTTTTTCAAAAAATATAAGATCTAGATAATATTAAAATATGGTTGAAGGTGCACTAAAAAATATAACACTTACTATAATTGTTGATTAAATTATTTCCATGAATACCATATAAATTGCATATATCTCCATTTATACTATATTAATTGCATATCAAGATGCATTTCAAGTAACTGAAAAAGTCAGCATCAAACTATCATCATAGGTATTTGCATATTTGTCTTCTGAGTCATAAAGACAGCTATAAAAACAGTATCTATGCAGAATCTGGAAAAGCAATAAACAGTTGGGGAGCAAGAGTGTGTTTTAATATTTGTATTGTTAGTGGATTTAGCTTCAAGCATGTTCCCTTAAAACATCTGTTTCTCAGTTGCACTCTGTGTGGAATGGTATGATTATTACTGGTCTTGTTACTTCCAAAATATAAAGTTTGTTATTAACTTTGATAAGTATATAATTTTACTTGGCTCTTTCCACATGTGTTACTGACATAAGATGTATTGTTTATTTCTATTTCAGTTTGGCCCAACTTACTATTCTTTTTGGTGAACAATTGAGTTCACATTTTGAGTGTTTCCCATGTGTATTATGAAGTACACAAATGGAACTAAAGAAGACCTCCAGCAAATTTTTGTAATATTGTAGAGTCCATGAAGAAATAGATAAATTCAAAGAATTGGCTCTGAAGAAAATATGGAAGATTTTTTTTACCTGAAACAAAAGTAATAAATAAATAATCATTGTAAAAATATTAATTTATAATGAAATAGGTAGATCAGTTATAACATGGTTAGAGTGCATTCATATGATTCTAGGAGCTGTGATGAGAAAATCTATGTGATCCATACCAATATGTATAAAACTCTCATCCTAAAATGATTAATAAATACTAGGGGAAGTATATGGGTCCTTGAGAAATGGGTTACAGTTATTTTATCAACTTATTTTGAGTATATTTTTTCTTATTTTAAAATAGAAATATTTACTAAATATATCCTTTACTGAGTGCCTGTGTACTGAGGAAGTAAAAGTAGTTGATGTGCTTAATAGAGACTAGCACAAACAGTATTAAATTTGGGGGTTCATTGATCCTGGGGTATTAGGAAAGCTGTCCTGATAAGGTGTGATGCAGTCGAAGACTTGGGAATGGCCAGGAATTAGCTAGACTGGAGGAGGCAGAAGAACATGTGTAGAAGAAGGAGTCTTCTGAGCTAGGCAGTGAAAGGGGCACTCCGCATTACAGGAGCTAAAATAAAGCATTTGAGGCTGTAGTGTAGTGAGATGAGGTAGTGGTAAAAAGTGATGCTGGATGGAAAACAGGAGACAATATGCAACAATTCTCAGGTCAGTGATATATTTAGGATGCCACTAACTGTTTTACTACCAGTAAGATGAAGGCATTGAGGAGAACATAAAGTAATCAGTGGTTACATTGTGGAGAATGGGTTAAACTGAGGTGGGCATGAATCGGAAGCAACAGATTAGGAGTGTATTTCAGAGACATATCACTTAAGACATAGTAATAACTTAGGCTAGCATGGTAACACGGGGGTTAAATAATGGATGGATTCAAATATATGAGAAAATCTGCAAGATTCATTGACTGAACTTGGATAAGTTAGAGGAAAGAACATAATGATGGTTTCTGGGAATCTTTGACTTTCAAAACTCAGACACTCTATGGGTTTTCTTCTGCTGCATAACAAATCACTCCATAGTTGGTGGCTTAAAACACACCCATTCATTCATTCATTCATTCATTCATTCATTCATTCATTCATTCATTCACAGCTCTGTGAAGGTTAGAAGTTAAGCATGCCATGGCCGAAATTTCTTCTCAGGCCATCACAAGGCTGAAATCAAGGTGATGGCTCAGTTGAATTCTTGTTTAAAGGCTATCAAGAAAAGACCTCTTCCAAGCTCATTCTTGTTGATGAATTCAGTTATTTGAGGTTGTAATATTCAAGTCTTTTTCTCCTACTGGGTGTCAAACAGGGGGCTGCTCTCAACTCCTGGAGCCATCCCTTTTCCTTATTACATGGTGTTCTCTATCTTCACGTCAGCAGTGGTATGCTGAATCCCTCCCATGCTTCCAGATTTTTACTTCCATCTCTGCTTTTATTTATTTATTTTTTTCCATTGCTTTTCAGAGAGATTGGAAGAGAGAGGGAGGGAGAGAGAGGGGTAAGAGAGACACATCGATTGAGAGTTATAGAAGACTTAGGACCATGACCTGAGAAACTGCAATATTGAAGGGATGAGTAAAAACTGAAAATTAGTGAACAAAAAGAAAATCAGCAGAATCTGCTGACATGAATTCCAGGGAGTTAGATCAGTCCCCTGCCTCCCCCACCCCTGGCCTTTGCCACACTGTTCTCTGTGTCCATGGGCTATGCATATATGTTCTTTGGCTAATCTCTTCACCTTCTTTTATCCAGTCCCTCCCAACCCCCTCTACTCTAAGATCTGTCCATTTGTGCCATATATCCATCCCTTTGGTTCTATTTTTGTTCATCAGTTTATTTTGTTCATTAGAATCCACATATAAAGTGAGATCATATGGTATTTGTCTTTTTCTGACTAGCTTATTTCACTTAGCATAATAATCTCCAGGTCTTTCCATGCTATGCCAAAGGGTAAGAGGTCCTTGTTTTTTATAGCTGCATAGTACTCCATGGTGTAAATGTCCCACAGCTTTTTTATCCACTCATCTACTGATGGGCACTTGGGCTGTTTCTAGATCTTGGCTATTGTAAATAATGCTGCTATAAACATAGGGGCTCATGTATTCTTTCTGATGGGTGTTTAGAGACTCTTAGAATATATTTCCAGAAGCGGGATCACTGGGTCAAAAGGCAGTTCCATTTTTAATTTTTTGAGGAACCTCCATACTGTTTTCCACAGTGGCTGCACCAGTCTGCATTCCAACTAGCAGTACACTAGGGTTCTCCTTTCTCCACACCCTCGCCAGCACTTGTTTGATTATTTATTGATGGTAGCCATTCTGGCAGGTGGGAGGTGATACCTTAGTTTTAAAATGCATCTCTGTGATGATAAGTGACATTGATCAATTTATCATATGTCTCTTGGCCATCCGTATATCTTCTTTAGAGAAGTGTCTATTCGGGTCCTTTGCCCATTTATTTGATGATCTGATTTTTTTTTTAAAAAAGGTGAAATTTTGATTCATTCACACCAGAAAGCTCTTGTTGCATTGGCTGTTGTCATTTTTTTTTTGACAATCTAAGTGAAAAGAGGACAGTGTCCCTGACTAAATAGTCAGGTATTGCATATTTTAAAAATTTGGAGGGCATACTGATTGAAAATTGGTGGGTTAGATAAATGAAAAAAGTAGAATTTTTAAAATCTCCTTGTTAATCTTGCTAAGAAATCTGGTATGAAAAATATTCCCAGGGACGTGGTGACATGGAGTTAGGCATCGCCATGGACAAAACTGTTTCTGTAAAACGGTGGATTCAGAAGCTAGACTGAAGAGTGAGACAGTGGTGAAGTCCAAAAGTGGAATCAGTGAGTTTTAAACAATTCTTTAAGTGACTTGACAATCAAGAAAAGCTACATAAGTAGAGAGTGATTTGATTTTTCTTTTAAAATGTAAGAGACTCAAGCATATTTCAGCTCAAATGAAATTAAAGGAATTCAGCAGAAGAGGCTTGAAGGGGGAAAGACCCTGAATAGATGATCAGAACCCAGTGGAGGAAGTAAATTTTCTAGAAACACCTCTATCGCAATGATTTAGCCAAGACAAGAAGAATGTGATGTGGCAGTAGAAAGATTTAGATTTATTGGTGTAATAATGAGGTTGCTCCCATCTACTTTTTAAGTAAAATTAGAAGGAAATAAAGTTTTTGAGAGTAAGTAAGGACTGAAGTAAAAGATTTGTGGAGAAGAAAGTTTAAATTTGCTTTAGTGGTAAGTGAGACAGGAAGCTGACTAGAGAAATATCACAATATTGCCTGGTAGGTATTAAGACAGATTAATAAAGTCAGATTAATAGGGGAATCAATCAGTTGGTTTAAACATTTTACCCAATAACACACAGATACAATTTCTAGAGCTACTGAGGGAAATGAAAAAAATTTATATTTCTTAGTCCAGGGTTGGTACTTTTGCCAAGGTGCCAAGGTGGAAAGACCTTGGGGTAAGGGAGTTTTAGATATTTCCAAGAATGTGGTCAAAAAGATGGATCATTAAATCCATAACAAATAAGAGAGAAAACATGATAGGGGGTAGCTAATGGATAATGCACAAGGAGAAAATGAAATCGTTTCAGTAGAACCAAAGGGCCAGAGCATTCTAGCTAAGATGAAAGGGGATAGCAATGGACCATGGTGTCTGCAACAATGACTTCACAGCAAGACTTGCTCTCTATCTTGTCATTACATGTAAGCTTTCTTCACCCTCCTTCCTCTGTTTATATGATTTCAGTGCTCACTGCAAGTCATTCTATGCCATCACTTTCCTTTTCTTAGTTGGTAACTTTGTTTCATCTCTTAGTTGACTAACGTAGGTATGTTTAAAATAATTATGTATTACATATTATATGTGTGTGTGTGTGTATGTGTGTGTGTGTGCGTAACATATATATAACATATATAGTGACATTCCAGGCATTTTGCTAAGTACTTTACGTGCATTTTCTTATTTCTTCTTCACAACTAAGAGATGAGAGTGTTAGTTTTACAGATTTAGGAATTACTTAACTGGAAAAGTTAAGTTACTTAAGCACTTAACTTAAGGGTAAGTGCAGACTAGATCAATTTCTCGATCTTAAAAATGAAAAATATACATTTGATAGCGTCTTCTGCAAAGCCTCATAATAAACATGTTACTGTCTTTTCCAGTAAAAGTAGGAAGTAGATAAGGGAAATGGAGATTACTAATGGCTTTTGGATAGCAACCCCCCTATGTCTTCATTGCCAAAATGCTTGAAAAAATAACCATTAACATCATTTCTAATTTGTTAACTCCTACTCATTCCTTAGTTTAATTCATTACAGTTTGACATCTGACTTTACTACTCAGCAGAAATTGCTTCCAGGTCATCAGGAGCTGTCTGATATTTAAATCCCAAGATCACTTTAACATTCCATCAAATTCTCCCTCAGCTTGTGTGCTTCCCCTGTGTCCCATCCTTTGTCCTCTTATGATTTTATTTAGAGGATCTGACACATCTCTTTAACTCTTAATATTTCCAAAAACCAAATCTCCACTCAAACCTCTTCTCTATCAAACTGGAAATTCGTATTACAAGCTGCCTGGTAAGTGTCAAACATTAATTAAAAACTACCCAAAGGAAAATTCCCCAAGCCTGCCCTTTCTGAATTCTTGAGGTTTTTTGCTTAATGTTGCCCAAGTCACTGTTCTCCAGGCAGGAAACCATGGTTTCATTTTCAGTTTTCCCACTCATTACTTCCCTCTGCCAATTGTGATTTGGCACCATGTTTTTATAAAGTCAATTTTAAAAATGGAAATTAAGTTTGTAAATGTATTGTATTCTAGTAACTTAAAACACTGTCTAAGTCAAGGATTTTGGTTTATTTGGTATTGTAATCCCAGACACTAGGACAATACCCACAACAGAATAATAAATGACTCCACAAATCAAGTCAATTGTGGTATAGTATTATACAGTTATCATTAACCGTCAAAAAATTATTGAGCACTTCTAAGATATTAAGCATTATTAGACAATAAAATAATTTTATATTGAAATCAATCCTTGACTTTATGTTCATTTTTTGTTGTTGTTATTGTTAATCCTTGCCAGAGGATATTTTTTCTATTGATTTTTGGACAAAGTGGAAGGGAGGAAGAGAGGGAGAGAAAGAGAGAGAAAGGGAGAGAGAAACATTGATGTGAGAGGGAGGGACACATTGATTGGTTGCTCCAGCACCCTACCTGGGTCCAGCGATTGAACTTGCAACCCAGGTACATGCCCTTGACTGGGAATCAGACCCACAATCCTTTGGTGCACAGCCTGATGCTCTAACCACTGAGCAACACCTGCCAAAGCTATGTTAATTTTTTATGAGAAATGCAAATTAGTATATTAAGTATGCATATTTTAATAAAATATAAAACCTTTTGATGTTAACAAAATCTTTTAATTTTCTTTCATGGTCTCTAAGTAGGAAAATTCCTTATATATAAATGAAGACATTTGTGCAAAACTGACATTTAAAATTAATTAACCCGAAAGAAATTACATTACTACATGAATAAAAGTTTATTCTTTGTTCATTGATTACCACTTAAATATTTGGGAAAGTCCCTAATTATTCATACATTAGACCTCATTTAAATATGTAACAGTCCATTAAGCCATTCCAGGAATTTTTAAACTTATATTATTCTTTTTAAAAATATATATATATATCTTTTATTGATTTCAGAGAGAGGAAGGGAGAGGGAGAGAGAGAGCTAGAAACATCAATGATGAGAGAGTCATTGGTAGGCTGCAGCCCGCAACCCGGGCATGTGCCCTGACCGGGAATCGAATCCCGATCGCCTGGATCCTAGGTCGACGCTCAACCACTGAGCCACGCCCGGCTGGGCAAACTTATATTATTCTTTAATTTCTTCAAAAGAAAGTTTACTTATAGAATATTATGTAGTACAACATGGAGGGAACTAGAAAGTATTTTGCTAAGTGAAGTAAGCCAGTCAGAGAAAGACAAGTACCACATAATCTCACTTATATGTGGAATCTAAGAAACAAAATAAACTGATGAACAAAATGGACCCAGAGACATAGAAGCATGGAACAGGCTGAGGGATCTCAGAGGGAAAGTGGGGAGAGGGGAGTGGGTGGGGAGAGATTAACCGAAGAATTTATATGTTTATAAGTATAACCTGTGGACACAGACACTGGTCTGAGGAAGGCCTGGGGGTGGGGTGGATGCGAGGTAGAGGGGATTGATGGGGTAAAAAGGGGACATCTGTAATATTTTCAACAATAAAGATAAAGAAACTTAAAATAAATAAATAAATAAGGATATTATATAGTAAATTGCTACCTTATCCCTTAAATTTGAAGTCTCTGATGTTACTTGAGAAAGCAAAGTATTTGCATGCATTCCAAATACTATACCTGGATTCTTGTCCCTATTGACACTTTATCGTGTGTGTAGCTTAAACACAGCAGAGGGAGAAGAAAAATTGGGGGACTTTACCCAATTTAACACTCATATTAAGTCTAGAAAAGTCACTTTATGCTCGGGACTTGAGCCTTTTCATTATTAGTTCCACGAGAACAAAATTCATCAGAAGCTTCACATTATTTAGAACTGTTAGGCACAGTTCTGCCATCTCTCTAACATCTTGCTTGAGGCTTTTGGTTTTAACCTCATAACATAACTGTAGATTTCTCCTTTGACAATCACCCCAAAGCCAGAGTGAGAATGTAGAAAAGAAACTCCACTTTTTTTGAAAACATGGGATTACTATGCCCTCAATATAATAGGAAAGTGGCTTCCAGAAACTATGAAAGTCTAAAGTAGCATCAAAGACACAGTATAAAACATTCCTGTAGCTACAAGTCTCAAAGAAATCAGGCCAAGTTCACTTCTTCAAGAAAGCACCACAAAGATATTTATTCCAGCTAAACTTAGCAGTGTAATTCAATAACCACTTTGTTATATAGCATGTCCGAAATAGTTTCACTCTCATGTCTGGTGCCTTTGTGGGATGGCCGAAAGGCTCAGCTCATCTGGGACTGTCACACCTGTGCCTCCCGTGGCCTCTCCGCTATGGCGGCCTCACAGTAGTTAGACTTCTTACAGTTAGTTCAGAGTTCAAAGAGCAAGTGTGCTGGCAAACAAGGCAGAAGCCACATGACCTTTTATGACCTACTTTTCAGAAGTCACTTTGAGTCACTTTCACTGTGCTCTATTAGTCAGAGCAGTCACAGGCCCACTCAGATTTAAGGGAAACTCCAAATTCCAAAGTCTTGATAAGAGGAGCGTCAAAGAATGTGCAGCCATCTCTTAAAACAGTCGCAGTGCAAAACCAATAAAATTTTCTTGGCACATGGAAAACACGTGAGCAGAGTGCTGTTGAGAGCCTCCCACATCTGGTGTAGCTGTGAGGGGAGACCAAGCTGAACAGCAAAATGCACAGACAGTTCATATTGCAGAAGAAATGGAGGAGGGAAGAGCAGCAATAGGAGTAGCCCTGGAGCTGCTAGTGTCAGTTGCCTAGTACACTAAGAACAGTTACTGTAAAGAAATTTTCATTTTGCTATAAGATGGTTCAAGTCCTTGCAAATAGCTAGTACAGGAAATATGCACCTTATTTAAAGATGGTAAATCAAAAAGAACCAAACAAAATACTAAAAATGAAAAGGAAGGGAAAAAAAAGAAAAACCTAAATGGGAAATCATAAATAACTTTTAGAGTTGCTAATGTTGCTCTGGCTGGGTGACTCAATTGGTTGGAGCATGGTCTGGTACACCAAAAAGGTTGTGGGTTCAATTCCCAGTCAGGGCACGTGCGGGAGGCAACTGATTGATCTCTCTCCCTCTCTCTCTGTTTCCCTTCCTCTCTTTCTAGAACCAATAAACATATCTTTGAGTGAGAATTTTAAAAAAGTTGCTAATGTTGGTATAGAACAAAAGAAAACTATGCCTAAACATATACCTGTAAAATTAAAATTTTAAAAACTTGATGAAAGTCACTACTATGATAAAATAATTGAAAATAGAGCTAGTAGAAATCAAGAAAATATGATGAGACTATGTAAAAATATAATATATAACCTGGCTGAACTCATTAGAAAAACTAAAGAGAAAAACTCATCACAGAAAGGAAGCTCCCACTAGCCTACACTGAAGAAAGAGGCATTGCTGACAACACAGGAAAGACACGCAGGCCAGGATTTGAGTAAACTGAGCAAAAAGAAATGAAGCCAACTTTTTAAATGGAATATAGTGAAAATGTTAAATATGGAGTGTAAGTCAAAGAAATGCAAAAAATTCAATAATTGGGAGTCTGAGAATGAGGAAGATAATGGAACAGAGGGCAACTATTTAAATATATAATTCAAGATGTGTTCCAGAAGTAAGAGGAACTTGAATCTAAAGATTGAAAGGGTGTATTGTATCCCAGGAATGTAGAATAATCACTACCAGGACATAGCTTAGTATATTTACTGAACATCACAGATAATAAAGGCATCTTTTGGTTGAAAAGGCAGAAGACTATGGTATGGGGGAATATTGTCACGATGGCTGGAGTCCAGCTTCTTCATAAAACAGTCAATTTTCAAGAAAGTAAAGTAATGCCTCACAAAGCCATCAAGAGAAAAAAAATGAAACCTAAAAATGTTATGCCTAGAGAAATTGTTTAAGAATGAAGACAAAAGGAAACCATATTTACATAAGCAAGAGCTCATGGATTGCAGATTTTATGAGCCCTCTGAAAGAAAGTGCTGAAAAACATATTCCAGTCAACCAAACACTGTTTGATAAACAATTGTAAAAGGAGTGATATTGAATATTGAACTATTTAACTATAGGATTAAGACCAAAATAAATATCCTAATTGTGATGACAAAACAGAATGTAAACAGTAAAAACCCTCACAGGGTAGAAATGAAACAGCTGATGTAAGTCAGGAAGGGAAGAAGCAAAAGGTGGGAGATCATGAGCATGCCAGTTTCCTAATTTTTTAGATCAAAAAGATGATCAGTAGAGATCATTTAAAATGAAGAAAGCAATAGAGATATATTTAAAATAGAAAATAAATATTAAATATTTGAATTAGTTAAAATATTCTAGTCATGGAAAGGGAGAGGAAGAAATAAAAAATATACCAATATCATCATTGTTCAGCAGAGTTTTGGTAAGAAATAAATAGATTCATGACTATAAAGTAAAAATTAAAGCATCACAATTGTTAAAGATACATATACTTCAAAATCATTTTTTAAAACTTCCTGTCCCAATAAGCACACCAGCCAGGAAAATGGAAATCATAACAAAAACTATAATAACAGAACTAAAACCAAGCCTCTTGTTCATATAAAACTATAAATAGACTAAACACAGGTAGTAAAAGAAAAAAGAAATCTCAACTGTACATTATAGATAAATAATCAGCAAAAGCACTGTAACTTAGAAAGATATTTCTTATTTCACTATAGAGCACAAAAAGCAAGATACTTGGAAAGACTGAAAAAGAAGGAATTAAAAAGATATACTATCCAAATGTAAACATAAATCAGAGGTTGTGATTTTAATATTAGATAAGATTCAATTCGGGGAGGAAGCATTAAGCAAGATGAAGACGATAAGACTCAAGTTTCAAATTACATGAATATCTAACAGCATGAATATATCTATGCCAAGTAGCACTGCATTAGTACACATGAAGGGAAAAAGCGGGGGGGGGGGGGAATACAAGGAAAAATAGAAATACATTAATAGTAGGAAACTTCAGTTCACCTCTTATAGTCAATGATGGTTCAAGTGGACATAAAATTAGTAAGAAAACAGATGACGTAAACAGCATGATGACTTTTAAGGTAGATCTAATTGACATGTTCCAAACTCGGTATCTTGAAAACAGACATGACAATTTCTTTTTAAGAGCACATAGAATATTCACAAAGAGATAATTGTTTATAACAGGTAAAAAAATAATAAGTTGACTGAATATGTGTATATATATGCATATACGTGTGTTCATACCCACAGTATGTATATGCATATATAGCTTTCCCAATCACTATGCAGTTAGACTAGAATTTTAAAGCAAAAATAGCAAAAGAATCCTACTACCTACAAAGTTTACTAACATCATCCTCTACCCACTCACAAAAAGTCTTTTCTTAAACAACTCAAGTGTTCAAGAGAAAATAACAGAACATGATTTATATTTAACACAAAGCTACAAGGAAATTCCAGATCCTTTTAAATAAGTGTGTTAAACATCCACATAAAGAGGTTAGAACATGAACAGTCAAACTCATGAAAAGAAGAAATTTAGAAAGCAGAAAGCAATTAATTGGAAATACTAAAATACTAGATTTATTACTTTTTAATTTTTATTTATTGATTTTAGAGAGGGGAGAGAGAGAGAGAGGGAGAGAGAGACTTGTTGTTCTACTTATTTCTGCATATATTGGTTGCCTCCTGTATATGCCCTGACCAGAGATGGAACCCACAGCCTTGGTGTATGGGGACCATGCTCTAACCAACTGAACTACTCAGCCAGGGCTAGAATTAGTTTTTAATAGCTAGTAATATTTATTTAAAGAAAAAAAGAACAATCAAGTAGACTTAACCAAAAAAATGAAAGGCCCAATTTACCAAATAAAAATGATTAAAAAAGAGAACAGCAATGAAAAAATTAATATAATCCTAAGTGTCCATTCTATGGGGGGGAAAAGTGGTGAGAACCTGAATGAGATGTTTTTCTAAAAAACATATATTACTTGAAGAAACCCCGTAAGAATTAGAAAGTATAAAGGTGCCAATTACTTTGAATAAAGTAGAGACAGTTACCATAAAATGACACCTCTCCAAAAGACACTGGGTAGGGTTATTTTATAGATGTTTCCCCTTAAACTTTTAAGTACAAATAATTTCAGTCCTATTCAAAGTGGTCCAGAATATAAAAAAGAAAGGAAAGTTCCCAAAATCTTTTTTTAGATTAACATAACCTTGATTATAAAATCCAACTGAGGGAGGCCAAAAGGAAAACTAGTAGTTCTCAAAATGTGGTCAATGCACTTTTTGGGGTCCCACATGACACTTCCAAGGATTCTGGATGATATAAACTATTTTCAAAATGATATGATGACCTTATTTGTCTTTTTGACCATGTCAACATTTGCACCAATGGTGAAAAGCACTGAGGTAACCGTGCTGGCACCTTAAGCATGAGTTAAATCAGTGCAACAAACTGACTGTATTTTTCACTGCTGTGCACTTGAGCGAAAAGATAAGACAGCTTCACTTAAGAGTATCCTTAGGGAAGCAGTGAAGATTATTAATTTTAGTAAATGTCAGCCTTTGAGTATGGTCTTTTTAATATTATGTGAGAGGAAATAGGAGGTGTGTATAAAGTGCTCCTGCTGCAATCAGAGCAAGGCTGTTTAGAGGAAACACATTAGTGTGATTGTTTGAATAGAGAGCTGAACTAGCCACTTTTTTTCATAGAAAGTGCTAATACCTGTGAAGGCCTGACATGCCATCCTGCCTCACCTGGAGTGACTCCCCTGGAATGTGAATAAAGAGCAGGACACTTAGAAAAGGTACTGTGTAGTTACACATACATATTGATTGCAGTAGCTGGGTGTGAGTTTCCATGGAGTCACTGCAAGACATAAGAACATTTCAGTTGATTTCTAAAGTTAATGATGTGTCTTAAATTTTGTTGACAAGAATGTATATATTTAAATCCAGAAGAAGGGTATTTTAATCATTTTCAGAAATTCTGTATTTATATGATGGCCACTTTGCCAGAAAGGCTGGCTTCAGGATTTCTTCCACATATTCTTAATTTTCAGAATGTGTCCAGATATCAGATATGTTTTATCTTTCAATATAAATATTGTCTGGGCACTCCATAATAAAATTAAACATTTTTACCTCACTATGTTGCCATCAATCCAACTACACAAAGTTTCTCTTGAACTTCCTGATGAGAGAAGAGTGTGTTGCTTTGAGAACAGAGAGAGGCCATGTACCCAGGTTCCCCTCTGGGGATTAACTATGGTTGAGGCTGAAAAACTGGTGGTGTAGCTCTGTTAGGGTCTCACTTTGTGTCTTTGTAATCTTAAACCCTCAGGCATAAAGCAAATGATTCTATCTACTTGTTATTTTGGATGCAAGTTTTCAGATATGTGAAAATAGCTCAATAAATGATTTGACTTTCATTTTGAGTCATTTCAACTTCACCACTTTATAAATGGAAATTTGGAATTCTCAAAGAGACAAAGGACTTCCCCAAAGTTACGTACAAGTAACTGGCCAAGCAGAAATTAGAATTTAGTTCTCACACCCAGAATCTGGGTACTTAGAGCAAATAATCATTAGCATTTATATACGGCTCCTCCCTCTACTGCATCAGGAAAGCAAGTGTTCATATCCTTAGAATACTTAATTGTGAGGGGAAAATTATATGTATATTATAGATCTATAGTATATATATATATGTAAAGGAATATATATGTGTGCATATATGTGCATGTGTGTGTATATACTCCAATTAAAAAACTTGAAGTGATTATAAACCTGTGCAAGGAAAATCTCAGCATATTTAAATTCAAATACCATAAAAGAGCAAGGCCTGCCAGAGGCCTCTGTGTGTTGGCTGATCTTGATGAGCCCTTTCCCCCTTGCTCTCTAAAACAGCCTGTTCAGTGGTTTTACATAAGCCAGAGTACATTACCATGCATCAGTTTATGTCACGTCTTTGAGATAACAGAAGGACAAGGACCCAGTATATATAATAAGCTGCTCAACAGCTGAGAAAGATAGCATATGGCAGTAGAAATGTAAGTGTTGCTTTGATTGTGGAAAGAGAAGTAACAAGAAGTATTCCTGAGTCAATGCTCAATGCCACATGGGTGAGATGATTTATTTTTATGCAACAGAATGAATTTCTTGTGGGCGCAGATTTATGGCAAGTACACAAACACCTGCACAGATCTCATTAGGAGTTTTGTAGAAATACCATTTTCCCATAACAGAAATGATTATAGGTGGAATAATAATAATATTTTCATTTAATCAAAGTGGGTTTTTTAAATTCCTAAAAGCACAAAGTATTTGTTAAGATAAATTAGCGTATTTTCAATGAACTTTTCAGCAAAAGAGGGAGATGAATGCCAAGTAAGCTCAAACTGACAGGATTAAAGAATAAAAATAATAGGGCTCTAAGTAAACTAAATTTTATTTTAAAATCAAATAAAATTAATAGCTCTCTTATAATACCTCTTTAGAAGTTTTCTATCTTCCATCTAGTTTTTCTTCAGTTTTGTGAAAGGAGCAGTATAAATTTATCCCCACCCCTAGTTTAAAAGCCCAAAGAGCTCAATTTTTAAAGTTTAATTCTCCCTGTTTTCCCTCTATTTTTATCATGCTCTAAAATTATGGAATATTAGAATGTACACGTTAAGTATATCTAGCTTCTTTTCAGCACCACCTACTTCTCTGCCCCATCCCCCACCACCAGGGGCCAAAATTATACAGCAAGAGATTTTTCCTGAATTATTCGCACTTTCTAAAAGCCCAGCATTGAGACAATACAGTATCTGGCTGTGGACTTAGCTGAAATCCTGAACCCAGCCATGGTGTCAGGGGCAAGTGTTTCAATGTCTGGGCCTCTTTTATCATGTTAAAAAGAGGGAAACAGCCCCTCTAGTCCTCCTTATCAGACCTCAGACACTCCCTTTTCTACTTTTCCTCCCCATCTGTTTTTCCTAAGGCCCAGTTTAACTATGCTTGTCCACACTAAGTGTCAATGCCTAATGTTAATAACATCAACAATTAATGATAATAATGCATTTTTAAGAAGTACCTTCTTAAAGGAGCCGTCCATATGAGCTGTATTACTTCAGAGACAATGAGATATAGTTCAGTTCGGCGGGGGGGGGGGGATGGAGTCAGGTCTTTTTTTTTTCAATTACAGTTGACATACCATATTATATTAGTTTCAGGTGTACAACAGAGTGATTAGACATTTATATACCTTGCTAGATTTTTCTTAAAGTTTATAAAGTAAATTTGAAAGAGACTGTCTGGAGCTGCTCCAGCACTCCTCTGCTTGCTTTCAGGATTTAAATTCTTGATTAGAAACATTCTTTCCCTCCTGGCTTTCAAGAGAAAGGGAAATACCATCATCAACATTTGTGTGTTTTACAAAATCTCTGGTTCAGTATGGCTTCATTTTAGTATTTTAAAATTGTGCATATGAACTTTTAATATCCCATGAATGACCACAAACCTGAATGGACCAATAGAGTAAGTATTTTACTTTCATTGCTACCTTGGAAGGGAGATTTCTGCCTATTGTAACTCAGAGAATGAGCTTTCAACTCCACCAGGTAAAATTATTGTAACAATGTCATGCACCAGGACCCAGAAAACGTCTCCATGATGGAAAGGCTGACACTAATGCTGTCCTCACCCATGGTGTCGTGATAAACAGAAGTGCAAGAATTCATCACAACCTGGTCACAGGAATAACCCACAGACCATCTGGCTTACCCACCTGTGGATATGAATAAAGTCACCTCAATATTAATAGTCAGTACTCAAGAATGCAACTGTTCTGGTTTCTGCCTACAATGAACCTTAGCCATCTTCACTGGAAAGTCACCCTATTACAAAGTCATCAAGCATTTCTGAGAAATGCTAGAGGGCTTCTCATGTGCTCCTAAGCTTAATGCAAATAGCCACTGCATGGTGTCTGTAATGTTTATTTTGCCTGATTCCTTGTTGATGTCTACTGCCCATAAAGCCATAGGGAGAAACTTCATCATTGCTTCTGCTCACAGCGACCCTCAGAACAATGCCAGAGTCTATGACAAAGATGCTCACAATGGCACAGTCTTCAAGATCCACAGCAGTGTGCATCTGTCTGTTTTGTTCTCACCTACATTCAGCATTAACCACAGTGTTTAGCAGAAAGTAGACAATATCCAATGAATAAAATAGAAAGATTCTCAAAATTAGGTACTTTTCCTAAATCACCTACATTTTTAAGGTACTACAAAATTTTCAAATAAACATACTTTGTCTTTTGCTACAGGTTATGTGACACACTAAGAATTTATTTTCCATTAGAGTAAAGAAAGGCTAATTCATTAAGCCTTGGTAAATGCAGTGATGCACAAAATCATTTATAACAGAGCATGAATAGGGTTTGCTCATTGCATTCTCTCATGGTATATTACACAAATATATGGATGTTCTTAAGCTTCTCTTAGTGACTTTGGAATCTTTCACCTCTTTTTGCACACATTTGGATTACTGGCACCTTTCATCAACCTTCTTGTTTGATAGCTCACCTGTAGCCTTCCTGCAAGTTTATTTATCTTAGATTTTTACATTCTCATGGAAATCTTTGTAACCTTTTCTGCCCTTCCAAAACATTCCCATATTGTCCCTATTTGACAGTATCTTAGCACTCAGCACATAGTGCACCTGCTGGTTTCAAGGTGTGCATATTCCTCTAGACTCTAGACACTAGACTATCTTCTTGAAGGGCAGCAAATGCTTCCTAATTCACCATTGTATCCCCAGTGCCTTGAATGGGGCCTGGCAGATATTTAGTGTTCTATGAGTGTTGAGAGAATGGCCTACAATGCTTCATGTAGAGAACATCTTAGATACATTGGATGTCTGCAGGATACTTAACAAAGTTGACGATGAATTTATTTAACCATAAGGAACTTTATTGATTGAAACCTGTTCAATTAGAGAAAAGCTTGTTATTATCTCTGACTGGTCAATGTGAAGTGAATTACACTCTTGAACCAGTTTGTTAATACTACTTATTTAAACAGTTATTTCAGCTCATGTAACATCCCAGCTATTTTCTCTTGTGTCTGATGTGATACAACTGAATAGGTCTCATCTTATTCAGTTACTATTGCTTTCCTGTTACTCATTTGTTAGAAATGTATTTATTGATTACATATGATGCACCAGACATTCAAAGTACTGGTAATACAACAGTGAGCAAGACAGGCAAGGTCTTTGCTCTCTCGGTATTTACATTCATGTGGATGGTGGCAGACAGTAAATTAAATAAAATATATCATGTAATAATAAGTGCTAAGGTGGACATACATTAAGGTGCTATGTTAGAGAGACACCAAGGAACCTAAGTTTAGGCAATCGAGGAGATGTCAATTAAAGAGGTGACATTTAATTTATGGCCTGAATCACAAGAAGGAGTCAGCCATAAGAAGGAAGTCTGGGGGAATAGCTTTTCATCTGAGGAAGCAACTAGTGCAAACTCTATAAGGTAGATGACATGCTCCTAGAAAGAGGATGTTCCCTTCCTTCATTTCTCACATTTTTAAGATATGGGTATGCTTGTCTCCTGCATTTAAATACCCGTGGATGGCCATGGAAATAATACAGAAATAACCTCATTCAGAAAACAAAATCTTAAACTTTATTTTTTTAATTTAAGTAGGAGTTTCTGAGGCAAAATCTTTACAAAAGCCTGAGCTATTGAACAAGTGACCTCAAATCTTACGCTTTGCATGGCTTTCAGGATTTTTCACTTTGAGTCCCATTACTACAACACAAAGAGCTCACCAGAGTTAACTGATCATCTTTAAAACTCCAGTCCAAGTTCAAACAAAATTTCTTTTTTCTGTTTCCTGTAGTATAGTGAAGACAAGCCGACATAGGTATAAGTGTTCCCAGAAGGTTGACAACACCCTCAGATACCTGACTGGCCTCTCTGAACTGGGCTGCCTCCTTGTTCCAAATCTGATCTAAATCGATCTCTTGTCTTGTTACCAACAGATTAAAAACATCCTTCCTTCTAAAGTTTCCATATATTCCTGATTTGAAAGTACCAGTGAGTATCTTCCTTTAAATTTATATAATCTTTAAGACAGACTTTATTCAGAACTGATGGACAGGACTTGCTATAAATCACAATAACTTGTTTCTACCCTCTACAATGCCCATGTGGTGTGCCATTTCTCACTCAAAAGTTTCTTATAAAGGAGTTAAACAAGTATTTTCTCAGCTCTCCCTCCTTAAGGAGTCTAGCCTAAACACACCCTGAGTAGTCAAATGCCTTTTTATAAGGTCTACTACTAACCAGTTAATCTATTTGTAAACTTTGGCCTGTTAACTTATTTGGTCAAACCGATGAGAATGAATATAAGGGTAAGAATGAGATGCACTTAGGAAAGAATATTATGAACCATCCACCTTTGTCAGGGTTAGTTCTTCCAAACTGATCAAAGTTTGAATAGAATTTGAGTGGAGAAACAGAAACAGTGGCAGAGAAACAGACTTCCAGAAATTAAGTGAAGATAAAATATGCTTGTGAAATAAACAATGAATACAAACACAGGGAGAACTCTTGGGAGTGGTAAAGGAGAATAAAAAAGCAGAGATAGCTAAGTTTATTCTTCCCCTTCTTTCTGCTCTTGTTCCCTTCATTTTCTTTCTCCCCTCCCCTCCCCTCCCCTCCCCTCCCCTCCCCTCCCCTCCCCTCCCCTCCCCTCCCCTCCCCTCCCCTCTCCTCCCTTCCCCTTCCTTTTTCTCTTCTCTTTTCCCTTCCCTTTCCTTTCTCAACAATTTAGCCCAAAAGTCATTAGGTAAGGTAGATGTTGGTTGGAGGAGGGAGGAAGACCCATATCACGGTATCAGAGTTTGAAGGGTATGGAAACACACAGAGGGCAAGCTAGTGCAGGATGTCAGAGCCCAAGGCAGGTGAGGAGGATATCAGAGTAAGAGAGTGACCCACTGTGGGGTGTCAGGGCCTGAGCAAGTTAAGGAAAGCATTAGTGTATGGTGGGGTGGGTATGATCTATGCTTGGTTACATACAGGGGGATTGATCAATAAGAAAATATTAATGAGCCAAGTGTCTCATTGTTGGACATGAGCTTTGAAATTATGGAAAGGGGGAAAACAAGAATAAATCTTGAGGCTTTGGATTGAAAGGGGTTTCTACTGGCCAAATATAAGATAATTTAAGCAACAAATAAATAATGATGATAATGGATTATACCCCAATGGATAAAATGGAAATCTATACTTATATTAACAAATGAAATACATTGAAAACTTGGTGAGAAATTGAATTTATATGTGGTCTCAAGCTACCTTCCTCCAAATACTCATTAGCTGCAATGTAAGAAAGAGTAGCTGAACAGTGGGGAAGCCTGGCAGACACTATTTTGATCATGTCACCACTTTTATCGACCTTAATGTCGCTAGGATCACTATAATGGTAAAGATCAAAATTAAAGAAGTAAAAACACTTCTGTAGTATTTCTGTCAAAAAAATGTGTAACCTGAATCTAATCATGAGGAAACATTATACAAAATCAAATTGAGGGATGTTCTACAAAATAACAGGCCTATAATCTTCAAAAGTGCCAAGGTCATAAAAGTCAAGGACACTGAAAAAAACTAACAAGACATGACAACTTAATACAGTATGTGATACTGGACTAGATCCTTTGGCTATAACAGATGTTATTGCATCTGGTAAAATTCTAATGGAGTCAAAAAATTGATGGTAGTACTGTGTTGAGTGTTAATTTCCTGATAGAATGGTTGGATACTGATTTATGTAGAACAATGTTCTCATTTGTAGGAAAAATATACTAGAGTGTTCAGGGGTGATTGAGCATCATATTAGCAAGTTACCCTCCAACTGTTAGATGGTGTGTGTTTGGGGGGGGGAAGATTTTTGTATTGTATTTGCAACTATTCTTTGGGCTTGAATTTCTTTCAAAATAAGAAAACCTAAGTAAATAAAAGGGGACAGGTGAAGATAGATCCTCCTTTATTCACCCTCCTATTATTTCTCCCTTTAAAGATTAGGAATGCCTAGAATTAGAAAATTGTTTTGTGACTTCGAGAAAAGATGCCAACCCACCAAGCATAGTGGAACATAAAAATATAGGTGTTACCTGGTCTGAGCTGCCATGCCAAGCCTCTCCCACTTACCTTTACTGAGTTCTTAGCTTGAGTAAAAAATAAGGCTATATTGTTTGATTATAGAAATAAGAAAAAAAGGAACAAGGAGAAATAAAAATAGAAACAAGTATTTGTTTAGCCAGGCATCTATGTTTTCTTATCCAATCTTCTCAACAACCAGTCTAATAAATATTATTATCACTACTAGATCTTAAATCATGAAACTAGGGCTCAAATATGTTCTTTGGTAAAAGCTACAGATAGTAGGTGAGGAATCCAGCCTGGTTCTTGCCTTTTGGTGGACAGAGCTGGTTGATGGGCATGAAGTATATATTCATAAACATGAAGTTCCCATGAAGGTAATGGGAATCTCCCAGCTCAGGGAGGAGAGATAATACTATATAATGTGAGGCCAGACACCTGCCAAAAGCATGATTTCACCTATGCATACAGGTGATGCATACTGGGAAAAGGTTTGCAAAATAAAAAATTCAATGCCATAAAATGTAGACTAAATTGTAGGACAAAAATAAGAAGTTGTTTATTTTCATTATCCAAACAAAGATAGAAGTCAGTGTTTTTATTGGAAAGCACCATGCTCTTGAGCCGAGTAAAGCAAAAAAAGGAAATTACAGGTTCTTTAGCTAATTTTATCAACCATTGAGTGCAAATAATTGCCAGATCTTATTTAGAACCAGAATATCTTTCTTTTCAATGCAACAGTCACAGTTTCCATGGTTAATGGGGTAGGAGAGTTAGGAATGTGTGAGTTTAGAGGTATGTGCACGTGCAAGGGTGCTTCGACTTGGTGTTTCTACCACGATAATTGAAATGGCACTGTATAAAATAGTTTATGAATAACTCAGAATTCAGTATGTTTTCAGCTAAATGCAATTCAACCTACCCATTTTACTGGTGGCAGGTACCTCATCTTTAGTGTATTCTGTGTCTTTATTTATAAATACATACATCTGTACCAGTTTGTTTGTTTCACAGCTTGGCTTAAGTTGTGAAACATTAGATAGAATAGATTTCTGATTGATTCAGCCTTTCCGACCATGTTTGATAAAATGGGTGTTATATTGTTTTATGCCTGGAGGCTGTGTGAAAGAGGTTTAGTCCTTTAAAACTATGAAAAACCTATGAAGAATTAAAACTATGAAGAATTAATTTCTCCTTAAATGATTGTCAAGTATCACTACTTTGATTCAGAGCAGCAAATGCTGAAATTTTTATAAATTACACCATACTATAGTCTTTATAAGTCAAAGAGAGCAAAAGGATAAAGGTTTAGAGAGTATGGAGGAAAAAAATCAGCTATAGAAAAGTGTTTATGCATGTTTTAGGCTATTTTGAATTCCAGCTGTCCTCTAGTCATATTGCATCTGTCTTTCTAATAAGATTCTAAAATTTCAGTTTTAGATGGAAGGTTAAAAATAACACCTTGTTTTAAAATGAATTTGAAATTAGTTAGCAAGTAGATTTATACTTTAGAATTTCCTGAAACCAAAAATCACTGGTTGTGTGTATGTGTGTGTGCACATGTGTGTATCACAGTTGCCATGGTAATAAAATAAGCAGCCCTAGGCTGTCTCACAGCTTCACTGTCATTCAGATTATATTTTTCTCAGCATCATTTTTCAGCAATATAGTTTAATGAAAGCAATATTATATTTTGTTGCACGTTAATAAAGACCCAACAGCCATTAATTCCCCAAGCATTTGTTTTTAATGGTTATAAAGTTCACGTCAGAATGTAAAATGCCAGGATATTATCCTCATCGAGCCCTTTTGGGCAGACCACTCACAGCTGCAGAACAGTGCATAATTTCATTTCTTAACTGCTAAGTTCATAACTATTAACCTTTTGGCAAGGATCTCCAGAGCCACCATGTCATAAATCACCTCCTGGCCTCCTCATATCAAACAGGTTAAAAGAATCATCATGGGCCATGGCAGCCTGGCATCAGCAGCCCAGCCCAGCCCAGCCACAGGAAGCTTCACCTGGCTGACTTCCCACTAATTTTAAAATGAAGTGTTTGAACTCTTTAATCAGTATCACACCACTCTGCAGAGCAACTCTAAAAATTGTGTTTCCATGGCAACAACTGGAGACTTTTTCACAAGTCCTCATATTGCCTACCTAACCTATTTAATTACATAGGAACCATTAGACCCTGTGTGTGTGTATAATTAAAGTTTATATATATATATATATATATATGCATGGATTTAATCCTGCATGGAATTAATTGCCAGCACTCCTTACTTTAATATGATTTAAAAATGTATACATCTAGAAAAATCTTCAACATTTATGGAAAAAGCAGAAAATGAAAATCCTAATGCTTATTTTGGGAAATGACCTTAATTGATTTATAAACCCTGCATAAACTAAAACCAGTGTTTTCACTCCTCATAAAAATTACTCTGGAATGCATGTTGTCAATATTCCTAGAAATGTTAAATGATTTGCCTGAAGCATAAAGACCAATTATCCTGTCTTCGAATTCACCTGAGTTTAAAACTTAATAAATAAATACATAAATAAATAAGATGGGTAGGGCAGGGGAGTGATAGATTATCTGCTTTTTCCCTTTGTCTACAAAGCATGCATTTATATATATCAATGTGTTGATCAATTCATGTGATGATATCAGTGAGTCTCAGGTTCAGTAAAAGATCTTGGGGATAAAGCTACAAAAGGTAGAGAAGCAAGCAGTTCATACTAAAATTGATAAATAGTTCATGTGCAGTGGCATTGCCTAATGCAGACAGTGGGGGTGAATCAAGAAAGGCTTCCTGGAGGAAGTGAAATCTGAGCTGAATTTTGATGGATGAGGAAGAATCTTCCTAGTGAAGTGAAATGAGGAAAGGATTAAAATATTCCTCAGAAAAAACAACAACATATGATGAGCAAAGAAGACATTTTAAAGAATTTCACGTGGTATTCTGTGTCTAGAACCTGGGGTGTGTCAGGGGTAATAGGCGGTCAGGCTAGAAGACGGACAGCCATCAGGGTAAGAGGAGATACGAAAGGGTTTTGAGTAATGTCTGAAGTTTAGGAAGGTCATTCTGGTGACTCCTGAACAATGTACTGAAGACGGCTGAAGGTGAGGAGACCCATGTAAAAGTGAAGAGAGCCTAGGCTGGGGGAGTCTGGTAGAGATAGATGTTGGGGATGCATCTGAAAAAGAAGAGTTAGAACTGCCAGTTTAGGGTGATTGACTTGGGCAATGAGTGAGAGGAGCAGTTTTAGGTGGTATCCAGGTTTTGTGTTTGGATTATTTCTTCAAAGAAATATTTGCAATTACTGCCTTCATTTTCTCATGTTAGCTTCATGACATACTCAGCCCACTTAATTCTGGACTCTACCGCCACCAGTCTACTAAAATAACTCACAGTAAAAACATCTCTGACTTCAGCGTTGCTAAATCCAACGGATTCTCACTTTACAGTTGGGCTCATTCCACCACATCACTTACTCAGAGCATCCTTCACCCTCCGTGTCTGTGATGTCATAAATTCCTGTTCTCCTTCTCCTCTTTGACTGCTCTTCTGAACGCCACTCCCATCAACCTTACTCTCTGTAGGACTCAGATTTCTCCAAATTACCACAACTCAATATATCAGATCCTAAATTCACCATATTTCCTGCCTGACCTTCACTTCCACTCCAACTCTCTCTTTTTCAGTGTTCCTCATCCAAATGGTTCCACAACCAAAGTTAGAATTTCAAGCCCTAACACTCATGTTTTCTTTATTAACTGTTTCTTCTTCCTCGAGTTCTATAGTCAACCAATAACCATGTCCTGTTGATTCTAGAACCTAAAATATCTCCATTCCCATTGCAGTGACCCTAATCCAAACTACTAGTATCTCTTTTAATAACCCCTAATTGCCTTTCTGAATTCACTCTTGTCCCTCTCCAATTTGTTTTCTAGACACCAGTGTGGTGTTTTTTTAAATGCAAATATGGTTTTGTCGCTTTGCTACTTAAAACTTCTCAATGGTTTTCTAGTGCATCAGGATAAAGTTTAAAATTGGTAACATGGCCTGTGCCAGTCTTGATTATCTTGTCCCTGCCAACATTTCCATCTTTGCCTGGCATCACTCTCCCTCTAAGGATGTGGTGCTTAGGTTGCAGAATTGGAATATATCCTCATTGTCAACTAATATCCAATATGTGGCCAGAACAGTTTAAAAATCAAAGAGTCAAGGGCCAATATACTTCACTACCTCACAGAGGTGCCATGAAGATTAAAGAAGATAATGTGCCTAAGTAAACTCTATGTACTTTAAAAACTCTATGACCATGGGCAACTTATTTTCCCTCTCATTCTCATATAAGATGGATATACCCCAGACAATTTTCCAAGGTTTATTGTCCTTTATTTATTTATTTTGTTAATCCTCACCCCGGATTAATATTTTTATGCAGAAGTAATTTAAGAAGTATAAATTAGTTAATACATATCATAAAATGCCTAAGAGTCCTCCATCATCCAATTAAGCATACTAAAGAAATGAAGCAGCCCTGGCCAGTGCGGCTCAGTTGGTTGGGCATCTTCCCATGCACTGAAAGTTTGCCAGTTCCATTTCAGGACAGGGCACATGCCCGGGTTGTGGGCTTAATCCCCTGTAGGGGGTGTGCAGGAAGCAGCTGATGGATGTTTCACTCTTACGTCGATGTTTCTCTCTCTTTCCCTCTCCCTTCCTGTCTCTCTAAAAATCAATAAAAACTCTTTAAAGAAAAAGAAGTGAATCAGTAAAGCAAGGCACAATAGCCACTAATGCAGTATGAGTGTGGACTCCCCACCAGCAGGCTTTCAGAGAGTGTGTATGCTGTCCTTTGCAGGTGTACTTTTCAGGATCAGACCATTTTTTTGCAGTCTGTATCCTCTCTTGCATCAGTGAGAGTCTTAGCTTCCAATTTGCAATCACTTTCCCCACTGGGCAACCACAACTCTCCTGTAATCCAGCTGGCATTCTGGCCTAGACAACATGCTGGAGACAATTAAGGTCACCCATTCCATAACTGGTGCCACAAAATGCAGAGCTCAGCATCCAAAGAAGGAATGAACAATAAGATTATATCTGAAAAAAGACTAGTGAGCAATATGTTGTTTGAAAATAAAGATTAGCTATGGGTCACTGGGGAGAAAAAGGGACATTTGTTATATTTTAAACAAAAAATAAATAAATAAACAATAATAATAATAATAATAATAATAATAGAAGTATTGTAAAAAAAAAAAAAAAAAAAAGATGAGCTATGCATTTAAGCAGGCAGGTCCAGGCCTGAATCATGAAGTGACTTGACAGACTTGGAGATATCCAAACCCCAAAACATATGGCTAATGCTCCAAGCAGGGAATTCCAATTCTAAGTGATGTAACCCACTTTCTATTTTGCATTCTCCTAGACCAAGAATAGTCCTTTACTAAGCATAATTCTTGTGTGTAGGTAAGTGCAGATTTAATGAATTATTAAAAGTATTGTTTTTTTCTCAAAATCAAAATCAGGTGGGAAATGTCTACAAATTTAGTATGTGTTGAAGGGCTCCTGGTCCTCATCTTATGCTTATATGGTTTATAGCAATAACACTTAACCCTTGACAATTGCAGAAGCACTTATTTATCAAGCATAGCTGCAAAAAAAAAAAAGCAACATAATGCTGTCTAAATAGACTTTTACTGACATGCTGAATTCATGTTCATGCAATTTCCAAATCAAGAGGTTACACCTGACTCTTACAGACTTTGTAAGTGAGGTGATTGTTTCTTATATTTTATATTTCATATTCAGCTATATAAAATAAGTAATCAATAGCAAAGAGGGATTTAACACTATTTTTAGTAACAGAATAACAGGTTATTCTCTCTCCCATTCCCAGTGTATCACATTTTCAACACAAATCTCTCCATGAAAAGGTTATACAGTGATGGCTCTAAGATACAGGCATGTCCTGCTCAATTTAAAGCCCCAGTAATAGGATGGAAATAATTTCTTCTTAATTCTCTTTCTAATCACCTAGCCCAAGAGAAAGAATGTTATAGAATTAAAGCCATTGCTGTCACATCAGATTAATATATCCACATGTAAATTAGATTCAGAACATAGATCTGTCATATGCTCTGGGCTGTAATAAAATAAAATAAAAATCTTCCCAGTGGTCAGATAACTTGACATCACACAAAATAGGTTACAGAGAATATATATGAAAACAGGTCATTGTGACAGACTTGATGGAAGAATGAGACTTAGAAAAGCCATAAAAAAATGTCGTATTTGGGATATAGTTGAAAATATGTCAAATATTGAACTGCATTTTCAGAGAAGTGAAAGAATAAACAAGATCTGTTTAATTCATTTATTTGATAAATATTTATTGTACCCCTGCTACATGTGGGCACTGTCTCAGATCTACAGAAATCAGCATTAAGCCAAAAGAAACCTACCTCACCCCCACCTTCATAGAGCTCTTATTATTTTGAGGAACACAGATAATAGATAATAATAGAGCATGAAATTCTTCTGGCTGTAATGAATCACCTAACACAATTAAAAATGTAAAAATATATGAAACAACAGCCCGCAAGATACTGAACATCAGGTAATAAAAGATAGTGACCTCTAAGATTAAATAAAAATTTTCATGACTTTTTAAGCAGTTTGAAATACACGCATTCAATTTTTTCAATTGTTACTCTTTATTCATTTAACAGTGTATTTAATGAGCATTTACCTGCTATGTGACTGTCAATCTCCTAGGTACTAGTGATATAGCACCTGGGGTAGGGAAGAGGTAGACAGATCATAAATTAATAAATGTGTAGTAAATCAGACGATAAGTGTCATAATAAATAGGGGAGAGGATTGGGTTTCTGTGTGAAGAATGCTTGCTATTTTAAATGAGATGATCAGGGAGAGATTTGCTCAGAAGGTGACACTTGAGTAAAGATTTATACTATGTCAAGGAGAAAGCTATTCATGTATCTGAAGAAAAGCTGTGTTGGCAATAGAAGTAAGGAGAAATGGTATATGTATGGCAGAAACTTTAATGAATTTCTTCATAATACACTGGGTATGGTTCAGTGTAGAAGCAGGCAAAGCTAACTGACTCATAACTCCTTCAAATGTGAAACAGAGGACGTTGGAGAAATAAATGGGGGAATATCAGAAGAACCCTATAGAAAACCCCTAATTTGGCAAGGTGAAGGCAGGCAATGGGGCAAGTAGCCAAAAAATTTAGTCCAACAGGAATTTCTTAAAGGCAACAATAATTCAACAAACTGTGTTGTGTGAGTTCCTTCTGGGGCAGATGTCCCCCACAAACAACCATCACAAAACAAGTCGGGGGGGGGGGGGGCAAACGCTTATCCTAGTGTGATTTTTTTTTCAGCACAGGTGACTAGAGACAGAAATATGAAGTTCTAAATCCATCTCAGAAGAAAATAACATTAAATATAATAGGAATTTGCTTAATGAGGGTAATTGTTGCATACTTTGTTGCAGGCCAGGTCTCCCCACTCTCCCAAGAATGTCTTAAAAAGCTGTTTATAAAGCTTACACACACACAAAAAAAAATGTATTGGAAGCCACCAGAAAGCTACTGGGTTGGCTAGGACCTGAGGGAGCATGGGTCCTGGAGAGAAGAGATACCGACTGGAGAGAACCTTACATTATGTACTATTTCTTCAGCTCTAATTTTTAAGTAGCCAAATAGCCTAAGAAGCTGATCAGAAAGTGGCAGCTAAAAGCCTGAGAAGCTGGGCATTACTGCTGGAATCTTCATGGGGCTGGGAAGTAAAAAATTGTATTTTGGGACACACAAAAGAGAAATGGCACTGGTAAATAGTCCAAGCACCCAGCTAGGACATTAGGAGAAATATCCTGTAAGAGTAAGAATAACCTGGACATGGACCAACCCTAATCAAAGACTGAAAACCAGTTTCCAACCAGTTCAGCTCTGTTCTGGATTAAAGTAATCTTTCTTACGCTAACTGCCAACCAGAAAGAAATGTCTGTGTCAATGAAGATAATTTCATCCAGAGTCTCTGAATATGTCTATAATTTTTCAACCACTATAGCTGGCATTCAAAGAAAAATGACCATGAGTCAAGGCAAAATAAACAAAAGCCAAAAGAAAAAAAACAGATAATAATGTAGAGAGAAAAAGGTGCATTAATATCTATTCAGTGTGATATTACTTCTTTCTTTAAAGTTTTAAAATAATCCAAGCAATAACATATATTGTTTATGAGTACACACACACACACATATATATACAGAGAGAAAGAGAGAAGTAATATGAAGACATAATATAAGTAATAAACACCAAGTTCAAAATGGATGTTACTTCTGCGCAGGGAGGGGAATGAGTGGGATCAGAGAAAGGTATAGGGTGTCTTCAACTCTACCAAAAGGTTTTATTTTTATTCTTTTAAAATCTAAAGCTGATGCCACTTCTTCTATGCTAAATGCAATGCTGGTAGATGCTTGTTAATATGAAGCTTTATGGCCAAAAAAGAAAAAAATTTAAGAAACCTAAGTTGAGGGTTTAAATGACTGTCAAGTTATTCTCAACTGTTTTGTTATTTCTTTTTAACTTAAAATAATCTCTAAAAAAGTGAAGAAAATGGGTTTAATAGTTACAACATACTTTATAATTGATTAAAGCACTCCTAACAGTTCTGAAGTGAGTCTGTGCTGAGTCCTGTATTATCTTTAATTTCCAAGTCCATCACTATAACCCTGTATACTCTTGATTTACTCCAATAGTTTCTTTCCAATACAATTATTTTTTTTAAAAAGACAAGTCTAACATGCAGCTTACATATAAGACAATTTTGCATTAACACTGAAAGTAGATTACACAACAGTTTTAGAAACACATTGTTTATTTTTAAACAGCAAAATGACAATGATCTAACAGCATAAAAACTTTCTCCAACAATCGTCTTAATCATCTTTACCTACTAAGGATGTCCTACATTGGGGCTGAGTCTTATGTCTAAAAAAATTCTCTGTGTTTTCAAACCTGGGGGACTTTTGGCTGTACTGACTTTGACTAATGAAACTTATTAGGTCAGCTAATCAACAAATGCTGGGACAAAAGGATGCTCAAATGTTGGGAAACAGCATACTGACTATAAGCATACTGCTCAAAACAGATTACTCTCCTTTACATATTGTTTATGTAGATTCAGTCTTCATTTCAATTCCAATCTTTTCTTATTGTTCTTGAAGTAAATGTTATCAACCTGATATTAAGATAGAGTGAGATAAAATGCTGGATATATTTACAATTCTGTAATTAATTCCTTAACTACACTCAATATGACAAATGCCCTTTCACCGCTGGATAAATTGTTCAATGAATAAGAACAATTTATAGGAGATATTCTTAGATAAATTATATTTTTGGTTTAGAATGAATCATTTCTGCTACTTTGATGACATTCTGTAAAAATATAGTAAACATTTGCTCAATCAAATCTTTTATCTTATTTATTTTGAACTACATTTTTCCTCTTTTCATTACATAAACCAAAAAATAAAAATAAAAAAACAGAGTACAAGAAAATAATATTACTCATAACTCTTCTACTTCAACAAGTCAAATTGCTGTTAATGTTTTGTCTCCCATACCTGAGCATAATTACATATATCATGGTGCACACATAATCAGAAATAGATCCGTCAGATACTGTTGCTTAAAACAATTTGCCAACCTAGCCAGCCCAACCTAGCATCCCATATTTGACTTTTATTGTCTGCTTTCACTCAATCCAAAAAGCATTCTATGAGCCCAACTCATACATAGTGTTTATCATACTTCTATGTTGTACTTGAGTCCCCTTTCCTGTGCCAGATGATTTCTGCTTCCTTGCCTACTGCTAAAAATTCTCAGCATATCTGTCTGCAGTTAGTGTTCAGACTTTGAACCTTCATCAATTATCTCAGAAGCCCTACTCTTCATTTGCATTGCACAAGATCTTTGCAACTCTAGAACTCAAGGGAAACTTGTTGCTATTGAGCTCTGAAAAATGCCTGGAGCAGCCTCCCCTTGCCAGCAGCTGCTGCGCCCTTTGTACAATGACTAAGCAAATGGGTTTGGAATCACACAGGCCTGGCTTCAGACACTGGCTCTGCTGCTTACAATTTGCATCCCTTTGGGATATAAAATTCATCACTCTGAGCTTAGTTTTCTCACCTAAAAAATAAAGTAGTTAAGACATTACAAGTTTGTGGTGACAGCGAATTAGAGGATGAATACTAAATATTGAGCACAGTGGTCGATACGGAGTAGAATCCCAAGTATTGTCAAATATTATTGCTATTTTGATAATCTTTCTTGTTACTTATGTCTTTGTTGCACCAGCTCTGGAAGAGTGTTTATATAGGCCACTTTAACTTTGGCAAAAAGTGAATGGTTTCTAGCCAGGGGACTCACTAAATAAGCCCACAGGAGGCTGGACTCTGTGAGACGCCCTGGCATGAGTAGGAGATGGTAAGCAGCTACTTGGCCTGTGAGACTGGCCAAAAGTTTACTTTTTAACAATTGCTTGGTACATGCTAGAAAGAAGACAAGAGAAATAACATTAATTAGAACAAGGTATGTGCCTGCCATACTGTTAACAACTTTATAATTTAACTTAAACCATCTGAACCTCAGCTTCCTGACCTCTGAAATGAGAATAAGAATAATACAAATAGTGTTGCTGTAATAATTAAGTGACATAATGGATTAAAAATACTCACAGTGTCTGAGTAAATTATTACTGTATCTCATGAGATGTCATTAATGTAGAAGTATGTTATTTAAAAATATATATGCATATATATAAAATTTCCTGCATATTTGTCATAGAATTTTCTTACTACACTTGAGAAAATTACAAAGAAATGGAAGTTCACCTGTCATGTTTGAGTGAGCATAAGGAATTGGTCAGAAGAGTGGGTAAACTACATAAGGTCATAATGCCCCTCAGGCATAGAGCTTTGACTCAAACCCAAGTCTGCCTGTGCTCGCTCTTTTCAATACACTACTTTCTCCCATACATCTGTAATTTTTAAGTGGTTGTTGTATTAGTCAATGGAGATCAGCAGTTCAAAAACTTTGTTTCAGGACTCTTAAACTCTTAAAAATTACTGAGCACCTAGTGCTCAGATCTTGGTTTCTTCAATAGAAGGAACCAGGTATCTTTGAAGAAATGACTGATTCTAGGACTGGGACAAGAAATATACAAGGTGATCCTGGAGTATCTTGTAATGCTAGAACATAGGGGAGTAATAAATAAACAAACAAACAAATAAATAAATGAAGCCACATTGATAGAAGTACGTCACAGGTACATAGGAGCCAACTGAAAGATTGCTCAGTGACCAAAGGTGGAACAATTTGAGCAACAAAATAAATAAAGTAGGAAGAAATTAAACTCAGCATGTAAAATAAGTATTCATGAGTCATACTGACATAAACAAAATGAACAAATGGAGAAGAGACAAATCTGACGTGCAGAATTACAAATAATTTATATAGCTATAAATTATATAGATATAAATTCAAGGAAAGGGAGCCCTCAAGTTGAGCTGCACATATTGACTTTCTTCCAAAAACTACAGTATGGAAAGGCAGGGGAGGGGGAATAACTTTACACTGGAGAAACCTGACAAGCACTACATCAGCCATGTAACCTTAACATCAAAGGTGATAAATCATATTGGTAGTAACCTTGATATGATGTCATTAAAATGACACTTCATCACTGTGTTCTTTATTCCCAAAACATATAACCCAGTCTAATCATGAGAGAAAAAACTAGAAAAATTCCAGTAGAAAACCATTCTACAAAATATATTACCAGTATTCTTCAAAACTCTCATGGTCTCCCAAACTCAGGAAACTCTGAAAAACTGTCACAGTTAAAAGGAACCTAATGACACATGAAAAATTAATGTGATGTGGTATCCTAGATGGGATCCTAGAACAACAACAGCAAAAAAAATCCAACAAAAAACAGCTCATTAGGTAAAAACTAAGAAAACCTGAATAAAGTATGGACTGTACTTAACAATAATGTATCAAAATTGGTTCATTAATTGTGACAAAAGTGCCATACTAATGTAAGATGTTACTAATAAAGGGGCCTGGTGCAGAGTACATGGGAACTCTCTGTACTATATTCTCAGTGTTTCTATAAATCAAAAACTTTTCTAAAAGATAAAGTAGATTAAAAAACATCTAAAGCAAATATGGAAGACATTCATAAGTTGAGTTATTGGCACAAACCCCTTTGCTATATTTTTTCTGTACTTGTAAAAATATTTAAAATATTTTCTAACTAATATATTTTTAAAGAATATTTTTTTTATCAGATAATCCCAAAAGGAAGCTAATTTAATAAAAATCAGTTGGCTGAAAGAAAACAGAGCTCTTAAATTCACAAATACTTATTTTAACTAGCAATAAGGATTATTAGAAATTTCTGAAAGTTATTCTTAAAATTAAAAAATCAATAAAATTTTGAGTACTCTTTGAGCTTTTGTGTATGTGAGTCACATCTACCAGTAATTACCTTGTTATAAATTAAAACCAAAAGCTTTAAAACACAGGAAAACAAACACAAATTTCATCGGCCATCAGAACCATGATGTCATTATACATTATATAGTCTCTGGAAAACTCCACTCTACACTCATGCAAGAATAAAGTAAAAAAAATAATGAACCTGAAAATCCTAGGATGAAGTATTTTTTTTTTTTTACAGATGTTTTAATTCATTTGCTAATATTTTGTTGCTGTTGTTTTCACATTACCAGAAATGCTGCAATCGCCATCTTTATACATAAATCCATACATGTAGATGTTTTTATTTCTCATTAATAATTTCCCAAGAGTGGGCTGAATGGTGTGAGACTTTTGAATATCAATAGTTTGCTATCCCAAAGGGTCATACCTATTAATTCTACCCTCAGTCTATGAAAGTGTTTTCCCAAAATATTAACAACACTGAATCTTATTAATACTTTTGACTAATAATTCTATTAAGGAAAATAATATCGGGAACCTCTAGATTTGACACAGATTATGTTAATAAATATAGGACAGTGTGTAAACATCCCATGACACAACTATGAAATCAAAATCAAAATTATAAATTAAATGTAAACCAATTAAAAACCTAATACAATTAAAACTAATTCCTTGTGCCCTAGCCAGTTTTGCTCAGCGGTTAGAGCTTCAGCCCATGGACTAAAGGGTCCCAGGTTCAATTCTGGCCAAGGGCACGTACCTCAGTTGCAGGCTCGATCCCCAGCTTTGGTCTGGGCGAGCATGAGAGGCAACCAATCGACGTGTCCTTCTCACACTGATGTTTCTCTCTATCTCTTTCTCTCCCCCTTCTACTCTCTCTGAAAAGCAATGGAAAAAATATCCTCGAGCAAGGATTTAAAAAAACAACAAAACTAATTCCTTGTGACAGTTGATATTGATGTGCTAAAACAGATAGCAGAAATTGTAATTAATATTAGAAAAATGTAGCCTCAGGTCTATTTCTACATTTAATCTGTTTCCTTGTTTTCACTTCAATTATAGTAATGTAGAGAATGACTGTTCACAGCATGCTTTATAAAATGGCATTCGTAACATCAAGGATTTGTTGCTTGTACATGATAATCAGATTCCACACTTAACTAAAATTCTGTTAGTAAGCCATCTGCAAAAGCAAGTTTTATTCTTGTGTCACTTAATAACTCATTAAAATTCTTATGTGAAGGGAAGGTTGTTGTGTGGCTCCACTGAAATCTGCATTAAGTATTACTAACTTGTGCTTTATTGGTTATGTGCCTTTATTTTATTATTTATTTAGTTGCCTATTTTCTTACCCTTTTTCTGATTTCTACAGTAGAATGTAAACTCCATGTTCATGGCTGTGTCCCTTCACCTAACCCCAATCCTGGCTAAATCAATAATTCAATAAATTAATGTGCAATTTAATTATTGCTGGAATTAGGAGCACAAATTACTTTCATTGCTTATTTACTACCACACTTAGAGGTAATGTATTATGTAAGTGGTATGTACACAAACAAGTTCCATATAATGCACTTTTTTCAAAATGTGGTTATACTACTGATATGTTCAGTGCCTATGACAAATCTCACTTGGCCAATTCAATCTCAGACAAATATAAATAGGAAAAGTGAAATTGCTTAGCAGTTCTCCATTGTTAAGTGGTTATTTCAATGACTGAGAATTCCATTTTATTAAGTGTTTTTTAGATATATATTGAAATGAAAGTCAAAAGTATTAAGTTTCAAAGACAGTATATTGAAGAATTTATTTTGGGGGTAATTTAGCCCCTTTGGGAAATACTAGTGTACAGTTTATGTGCATGTTGTCATTTGGTCTTTGTTGAAGAAAATTTTTTTCTCTAGAAAAAAATTAAAGACTGGGGAGGCTTCTAGGGTCAAGTTAACCTAAGAAATTATGATGGTACAATTCAGGTAGGTACAAGAGACAATGGTCACAATCCCAAAGTTTATAGCCACACAAAAAGGGTCAAGGTCAACTCAGACTCTACCTGCTGCTGAGAATTTAAGTCCTAACAGAAGATTTTTAGATACAGGGATTAAAAGTAGGTGGCTTCTGGAGAATAGTTTTTTTCTTTTTATATCTGTGGAAATTAAATTTCTTGACCTGTAAAAGATGGGTAAGCTTGATAAACCCTCAAAGCCCATCCTAATTTTATAGACTTTATACATAACTTTGAGTGTATTTACAAACTCTGAGAACTGCCAGTTGCCATTCATAAATTATTTTGCTACACATATCATATTAGAGTGATAAAAGTCTTAAAATTATGTGCAAGAACATAAAAAATATTTATTATGTAATCATTTTATTTAAATGCTTAGAGAGAGTATATTTCTTACATTTTACAAATTACCTTAAGCAAAATTGTAATTATTTTCTTCAAGAATTCTAAATAGATTGTTACAATATTATTACTAGCAAATATTAGTCCTTATTTTATGGAAGACAGTTTACTTTATATTACTTTTATACTTGGATGATGTAAATAGATCTAACTCACTTATTTTAATAAAATTGCTTTCAATTTTCTTATATATATATTTAAAAAGTGAACATCTTTGCTAAATATTCTAATTTTATAGCACTTAAATTAAATATACACTTTTGTTATCATTGTAATCAAACTAAATAAAACTATTAACTATCTAGATATTGATGACTATTTATTAGTTAGTGAATATGCATTTTAAACTATTGTTTTACTACCAATGCAGAAATAGTCAACTCTGATTCTGTCTTTTGTCCTTCAAATGGCTACAGGAACACATTTTTCATGCCAACAATTAGAATACCTGGTCTGAAAGGAATATTTGCATTTTTTAAGTCTATAAAAGAAAGCCTTGAAGTACAATGAAATTTTAACAATGTCTAGGACATTTTAATGTTTTCAGATTAATAAAATAAAATAGGTTACATTAAGTTAAAGACAATGGCCCGGCCGGGCGTGGCTCAGCTGTTGAGCGTCGACCTAGGATCCAGGCGATCGAGGTTCGGTTCCCGGTCAGGGCACATGCCTGGGTTGCGGGCTCAATCAATGACTCTCTCATCATTGATGTTTGTGTGTCTCTCTCTCTCCCTCTCCTTTCCTCTCTCTGAAATCAATAAAGACATATTTAAAAAAAAAAGTTAAAGACAATGACTGGCATGTTTCTCACTATATTCCCAATGCGTATATATTGTAGGTTCTCAATCTATTTTAAAAGAATAAATGGATGAATAAATGAATAAATGGCAGTAACAACAAGGAGAAAGAGAGTGGACTGAAGCTCAGGAACTCCATGGCTTCCAGGAGTCATCTCTGGAATGCAGAGACACAATTGGTTGTGGGGCTTCTGTTCAGCCAGATTTCAGGAGGCTCAGAGTGATGGTGGTTCTCTATTTTAGTTGTAATTTTGATGTGGTTGCGGGAGGTCGGTGCAGCTGTTACCTACACACCATCTTGTTGTTCCTCCTCATGTACAAATTTGATGAGCATGTCTTTTATATCTTTATCCAGGTTAGAGCTAAAATTCTTTGCCTAGTTATTTACACTTTATGTCACACACACACACACACACAGCTTAAGGGAGTTTAACCTAACAACCTCACAATAATATCTATCCATTGGTAATAAGCATATAAAGTCATGGCAATGCAAAAAAAAGGAAGCAATTAGAGCTTATGTAATTACAGTCTGTGAACATTACACTTGGTTCTAAGCGTTCTGGCAGCACAAGCAAACAAGAAAAGGATTTTAAATACTATAATTTCTAATATCTGACAAAAAGGAAACATAGCAATTCTTTAGGAGAAATAAACATTGTCCTCATTCAGTGAGACTTAATAAAAGTATTCCTTGTGACAACCACATGGACCTTAAGCTCCTTAAAAATGGGGACTATTTTTAGTGCCCTCCTTTCTCCCATCTTCCCCTGGCTTCTACTTTGTTGAAGAAGAGAGCATTCTTGTGGTAACATGTGTTGTTTGATGTGAGTGTGAGTGACTTTTTCCCACGTGTGGCATAAAACACAGGAAGAAGTGGTTATTGTTTATGTACATGGTAGCTGTGAAAGAGAAGTAAACATGTTGACTAGGTCTGTGAGATATTTCAGAGTGATCTAACTGGTAGGGGAAACATCAGTCAGTTCCAGAGATGGAATAAAAGGAGAGTAAAGGAGGACAGACACAAAGATGGAGCGAGCACAGAAGGAAAATGAATGTTGTCAAGTTGGGGGGATAGCAGAAGTTAAGCAGGGCAGAAGCAAGTTAAACCATAATGCCTTAAGTGGTGATATGCATGGTCAGCATCTCTACACTTGTTGGTAGCTCCTGTTTAAAGAGTTAATCTGACCCAGTTACCATGGTGTTCGACTTTGTCTGTCTTCCCACACCAAGTTGAAATCCTTTTCTTTCTGAAAGCTGTGATGTTGGGTGAAACAACACAGCCCTGTGGGGTACTCATTGGATTTTAATGAGCATCTGGGCAGACCCTGGGAGAGAGCTGTGTTCTCACAGTGCGAGGGCAGGCTCGATGCTTTCAGCTGCTGGCACCACTCACAGTAGATAGTGTTCTCAGGAGAAAGAGTGTTAGTAAACTCCCATTTGTGTGTGTGTGTGGCTGAGGAGAATTGGCTGCAAAAGAGAAGTTCAATTCTCTTGTTTCTGAAAGCAGTAAAGCGGATTCCAAATGACTTCCTCTAATGTGTTTGGTAAGTTGCCCTCAAAGACTATTATTTGAACATCTTAAATACAGACTTCAAAAACCCCCCTTGTGTCTCTAATTATAAGTAATCTGCTTAATACCGGTAAAGATGAGTTTGTTAACAAATTTTACCACTGCCCCTATTTGAGACTAATATGGTACCCTGAGAAATCTTGGGAGAAGAGGCTAAAGGATGGGCAGTTGATGCAAGCTAGCCAACATCCAGAAGAATTCCTTCCACGGCTCTACCACGTGGCAGTGGAGGTGCTCCTGGTGCTCATGGTGTCTCCCCAGGAAGGAAGGGTCAAATACAGTGAGAGGTAACCACAGGTGTGGAGTAGTTCATTGTGTGGCTTCATGTATTCCATTCCCTTCACCTGGGATACCTCTCCCTTATCACCCTAGTCCCTGTTTTGTTCTGTTTTAAACTCTTACCCAACTCTCAAAATCCAGCTCATTTTGCACTTCTCCATAAAACTTTACCTAATCATCTTCTACAAAACATGTTTGTCCCAGTCTTACACTTAGTCCATGCAGTCCCCAAACACTTTTTTGTCATACTTCAATTGAAGGCGTTATATCTCCTACTGTTCCACTTATAGATCGTCCCCCTATCAGACTGTGAAAACTTTCATAGCAAGGGCTGCTTCACTTTTTATCTCCATTCCTATTACAGTGCCTAATATTGCTGAATGATGAATGAATGAATGAATGAATGAATGAATGAATGAATGAATGAATGAGTGAATGAATTAATTACAAAGCAGGACAAAGAAGGGGAAGGCAAATAGAGCTAAAGAAACTGAACAAAAGTGGAAGGAGGAACAAAGAGATTAGGCTCGAAGTATATTAGTCTGGAGAAACAGACCAAGCCAAGAAAAGACAGAAAGAGGGAGGAGCAACTGATATGATGATACATATGCAAGGACAGTCAATCTATATCATAAATAAGCAAACAAAACCACGGAAAACAGAAAAATTTTCTAAATTCCCCCAAATAGAGAGGCACTGGGCTAGGGCAAGGCAGAGTCTGAAATGTCAGAAGACCTTAGTTCTTTCTAGGGAGCCAACTGGGAACCCAATGATAGAGTGCTAGACTCAGACCCTAAACTATAGTTTCTCTGGAACCCTTGCAGAGAAATTGCAGTTGTGGTAGTTAGAGCAGTTAAACCTGATTTTTAAAGGAAAATTGAGACCTATAATAGGAAAGCAGTTGCTTCCAAGGACTCAAGATGAGATGTGTATCAAATCTTAATCCGGCACCTACACTGCTTTAAATTAAAGATGGAGTGGCCCATGAGAGTGATGTTTAGTTCATAAGTATTGGCCTGCCACAGCAAAGTTCGCCCAGCTCTGAAAGTCGTGCTCTGTACACATCACGCATTGGCCAAGCCCAGCTCCACATGGGGTCTTCTCTAAATTCTTGGGGCAAATAGTATTATCTCATTTTATGTTAAATTTAATATATTTATTTATATATAATATTTAATTATATATTTAATTATATATTCAACTAAGGTTCATCTAACCTTCAAGGAAATTGTTCAGTACAAAAAAGAAAAATGCAGTTAAGCCACCTGAAAAAAATAATGGTACCCAGTAGGAACAGAAAAACGAAGCAATGGGAAAGAACTAAAAAACAAACAAACACACCAATCATCAGAAGCAGAGAAATTTGAGATGATTTTATATTCACTAAAAAAGAACAAGGTATTATGAAAAAAATATTCTAGGAAACAAAATGAACTATTGGTAACTTAAAAATTTGCTCAACAACAAAAAAGAAATGCAAGGTATTGTTTGGGAAACAAACTACAATGTAGTACAAATTTTTTAAAAGACATAAAATCTCAACCCAGGATCACATATGTGAAGAGTAGGAGTGAAAGATAAGAAGGAGGAAGAAAACTGAGAGAGGAAACAATGCAAAGACATTTCTCTTAAAATGTAGAACATGAAATTGTAAAAGCAGATTTTCAGAGAGTACAGCCCTGTTCAAGATGAGGTATAGATAGGTTAAAGGTAAGTAAATTTGGGGGCTCCACATTTGGTTAAATTCTAGGTTAACAAAAACCTGATTTTTCAGCTCCCAATATTATACAAGATATAATGTGTGCTTAAAATGAACAGAATTTTTCTAGGAAAAAAATTGAGGTCTATTCATTGAGTCCTAAGAAACCCATTAATAATAGCTTTCCATGTTGACCACTTGTTTTTAAAAAAATGTGATTCATTGCCTTTTTTCAAAAAATTACATTTGTAAGTTGCCTACAAGAGCAGCAGAATGACATTCCTCAGTTGCTGTGGCAACAGCAGAATGAGTAAAGCAACAGGAAAGTTAAATTCTTAAGCTTCATCAGGAGCCAACAAGAGTGGAGGGGGAAGGGTGATTCATTTATATTCTGATGCACATACCAGCTAAGTGATGGTTTCTGCTAATGGTTTGGCTCCTTCAGGCTACCTATTTATGGATTTCATCAGTTACTATAAGAAAAAAAAATGCTGAGGTTTGTTTGCTAACTAGAATCAAATTAAATCTACCTTCTATCTATCTATCTATCTATCTATCTATCTATCTATCTATCTATCTATCTATCTATCTATCATCTATCTATCTGTCTGTCGTCTATATTTTCTATTTCTCTCCATCTTCATAGGGAAAAGACCCAGTACCTATATATTAATAACCCTTCTGTGTCTGAATTTTCTCAGTTGTAAACTATAGATAATAATAATGTCTACTCCATCAGGTTGTTATAAAGGTTAAGTTTGTTAATAGATATAAAACACTAAGAATGGTGTCTATGACATAGTAACTGCTATATAAGTATTAATTGCTTTATCACTAACAAATCAGACCATACTCATTCACAATGTCAGCCTAAAGTACAGAATAAAAGGTTAGAGGAAGGGCTGGCCACAAGCAGCCTGACCCTGAGAAGACATTGCTGCCCACTGTGAGCTTCTGAGGGTTACTGCACACTCATCCAACAACATGTATGAAACACATGTCATATCTACAGTACTATGCTGTGCAGTAGAGAATGTATAAAGATGAATGTAATATGGCTCAAATATCCTTTAGGAAAAGAATAAGAAAAAAGTTGAAAACGGGAGAAAATGGGGTATAAATGATCACATATAAGAGAAGGCAGGAATATCATGGAGAGCACAGATGGAGAAGTTGGCCCTGAACAGACGAATAGACATTTAATTATGGGAGCCTAGATGAGAAGCATTAAGGATGCGAATGGGCTTTGCCAAATTTGTAGGTTGGTTGGACAAGCCAAGAAATGAAAACAAGATTCCATATGATGGGCTCAATTTCCCTAGTTATACTTGTCCAGTGGGCAAGTTATCTGCAGGGGAACAGGTAGAAGAGGATCTTGTGGTAACTTGAAGGAAAATGATAAAGGTTTGATAAAGACATTGAGGGGAGTGGAAAGGGAATTAAAGCAGGAAAAATAAGAATGTTGTTGAGAAGCCCTGGAGATCTAGCTGATGCTGATGTCCTAATTTTATAGGGATACCATTCTACAGGCTTATGTAGTTTTCTCAGTGGTTTCCCACTGATTGGATAGAAGAAAGATAAAATGGATAGTAACACTGACCTAGGGTTGGGAATTTACCTGGCAGGATAGAGAAAGACTAAAAATAATAATTATGATTATTATTACTATTATATAGAACACATCATATGACACACATTTAATCTATGTGTGTACTATTCATTAACTTTGTCTCCAAAAATTTACCCCCTTCTATGTAAGAGACTCATTGATCCGTGCCTCCTACAGACATATGACTTGCTTAGGCCAGTGGAATGTGAGCAGAAGTGGCCGTGAGCTAATTCTGAGCAGGAGCTTCGAAGGGAAATGATTCAGCTAGAGTGCTTTCTCATTTCCCATTTCCAAACAGATTGGTTCCTTCAATCTGGGTCCCAGAATGGAAAGACACAGGGACCAGATCCATAGCAGCTGCTCACATGAAGCCTGAGCAAAAAATAAATGTTTTTTAGAAATCACTCTTAGGTTTTGCAGCAGCATGGATGGACCTGGAGATTATTATGCTAAACAAAATAAGCCAGACAGATAAAGACAAATGCCATATGATCTCACTTATGTGTGGAATCTAATGAACAAAATAAACTGACGAACAAAATAGAACCAGAAGCATGGATACATGGAGCAGACTGACAGAGGTCAGAGGGGAGAGGGATGGGGGAACCTGGATGAAAGAAGGTGAAGAGATTAGCCAAAGAACATATATGTATGACACATAGATATAGACAACAATGTGGTGATGGTCAGAGGGAAGGGGAGCAGGAGCTGGGTGGAAGTGAGTAAAGGGGGGGTATGGGGGACATCTGTAATAGTGTCAACAATAAATAAAATAAAAATTTTTTAAAAGAGAAGTCACTGAGACTTGAGACGGGACAGGTTGTTTACTACTCAACTATTAAATGTACATACAAGTCACTCCCTCTCAAGCTAAAACATAGGGATTTTTTTTGATAGGTAGCAGGTCAGTTCACACTTTGGATACGTGTGTAACATGATAAGAGGTATAATTAAGATCAATCTGGCTTAGCGCCTTGAGTTGAGAAGAGACCTTGACAACCTTTGGGAGACTGTTTCGACTGACTAAAAACAGAGGTTGAGGTCCTGGACTCTGGCAGAGACAGAAGAATGGAGAGGAGGGAAGAAAAGACATTAAAATGAATACAAGAATAACTGATATTTCAGAACAAATAACAGGAATCAATTTAATTTAAAATAATCTTCAGAGCAAAAAAATGTGTTGAGTATATTTTTTTAAATATTATTAGATCTCTTGCCTAATTAAAGTTGATGCTGTGCCATTACATCTCAGTTGTGGAATTTATAGCTTCAGAGCTATTTTGAATTCAGTTCTCTGCTGATGTTTTCACCAACTCATTAATTCTTACTCTTCAAAGAGAATCATAGCCCTATAGAAGCTGGGAGTAAAAGCAGGTTGGATAATGAAGATCACATGTTTTAGAAAGTCTGTTTCATGCCACAGAATTGAAACCCCTTTTCAAGATGTGGAGGGTGATCCAAACTATGTTTAGATAAAATTTGGCATTTGGACCTGAAACCAGACTGAAATGTGATGCTAGTAGGATGCGGGACTCAAGGAGACACTGAAAACTGAAGGTCAAGGGAAAGGGACTCACAGCATCTTCTTGCAATAGTGAGCTCATAGTTCATTATTTTGTTGGAGGTATTACAAACGTTCAGATGTACCTAGCTTCAAACATAAATGCTAAATAACTCCAAAATTAATTAAACACCCCATTACAACATAAGGATCTTTTTAACACTCTTCTGTTTCCTGGGACGTTTTACCCCCAGATATGCGTGGCTCCCTCCCTCCCTTCAGTCAGATTTCAATATCACTTAACAGTAAAACCTTCCCCACCCAACCCCTGACTTTCTTTTTCAAATCCCCCTCCCCTGCTATCGCTTTATTTTCTCCTAGAGCTATCACAGCTGGCATATTGTATTTTTACTTGCTTCTTTATTGTCTGCTACCCAAGAATATCAACTTTATGAGGGCAGGAACTTGGTTTTATTCACTACTGTATTCCCAAGTACCTAGAACTGTGCAGAGTATTTGGTGGACACTCTAACAAATATTTGTTGAAAGAATGAATAAAAATATCCACAAAACAAAAACTATTAGCTTGAGAATAATTCCAGAGGGGGGTGGGGGGTGGGAAATGCCTTTTTATATGCAAAACACAAAGACAAACAAACTTAAAAGGAAAAAAAAACAACAAATATTTTTTAAGCTCCTACTCTGTAAAAGGCACTATGGTAGATACAAGAAATCTAAAATGTTAATATTTATTTTACTCAAGTTATCTTAATGATTCTCATAATTTCAAGTTTACTTTCAGTTCTACGTTTTTTTAATAGGTGAACTATCCTAATTAAATTTTGTGCATTTTTGGGTTTTTTGCCAAATTCAATTGAACCAAAACCAATTCTTCTCACGTTCTTCATCATGCCTGAACCCTTATTCTGTGACAAGGTTGTCTGAAAACAGGAAAGTTAAAGCAAAATGCTTTTTTCTCTTCCATATCACCATCTCTTGTTAGTAGAATTATAAGAATTTTCTGGATTCTTAAGATAATTATTTTTATTTTGAAATAATATTCATGCAGCTAATAATTTTGGCTAAAATGTAAAAGATATGACTCTGTTTTTAGGGTGAGTCTATGCTATAATTAAATTTCTCCACAGAATCAGTGAATTCTAATAGCAAAGACATATTTTCTTTTTCTTATGCATTGACACTTAAAAGGAATTGCATAGCCCTGGCCCAACTGGTTGAGCATTTTCCCATGCACTGAAGGTTCACTGGTTGGATTCATGGTCAGGGCACATGCCTGGGTTGTGGACTTGATTCCCCCATGGAGTGGTACAGGAGGCAGCCAATCATGAGGCAGCCAATCGATGTTTCTCTCTCACATCGATGTTTCTCTCTTTCTCTCCCTCTCCTTTCCTCTCCCTAAAATCAATAAAAAACATATTTTTTTAAAAAGGGAGTTGGGTATTAAAATCTAATAAAATAAATCTAATAAAATAAATCGACCATCTCATCTCTCAAAACTGCTCCTTCTCTTCTGCATTGATCTTCAAGCCATTCTAGATGCTTTATTTAAGTAAGTTTTAACTGTCTGAAAAATAGCATTTATTGGACCAGAGTACTTTAACATATGCTAATTCTAATTATCACAACATCTTCCATGGTAATTATTGACATAACCTAATCTTTTGAAAATGTAATATTTGGTTGTTTAAATAAGCAAGTAAGTCTCAAGCTGTTATAATTTACAAAGCTGAGATCATAGGATTTCACATAAATTTTATTCAAGAAAAAATGTGAAGCTCCTTGGATAACTTGGACAAAAAAGAGATGTTTTTCTGAGCAAGCACTAACTATAATCACTTGATTTTAAGAAAAAAGTTCTAGGTGCATAGGTCTGCCTTTAACATGGCTGATAAATTTAACGGCCTCATTAAGTGTTCTCAAAAATACCCCTGGGTTTTTCAAGGAGAGAGAGCTCCCTTGTGCATGCAATAGAGTGGAATTTGTTCTGAGTATGCCCACTTGAATCCAGAGAAACGCCTTTTGACCAAAAGATTTAAATCACAAACTATGTTTTACCTCATAGTTCATCACAGACTCACTAATGGACTAAAACTCTCTTCTTTCATTGCATGAATTGTCCAGTCTGGCAAAACAACATATTTTAATGGTTGTCCTTGAATTCAGCTTGTATTTGAAAGAAAATTATTGTATATAAAGCTGAGTTCACAACATAAGTAGGTCCATCAGTCTACAATGATTTGATGGCATAAATTTTTATTTTTGGCCATAATTTTAAGGCTACCACAATCTGTAGTATGTTTTATAAAATTAACAGATCATCTTTTCTAGCATTTATTTTCTAGACGTTTTTATGTGTCTCACTAATATTATTTGTAAATGTAGATCAATCAGCAGTTTTAAGCAATTCCTTTTAAAGTTTATGCTAGTTTTTAATAATCTACAGTCCCCCTTTCCTACCAAACAACCAACCACACTGCGATAGGACAGGGATTATATTTCCAGTTTTCATTGGATTTATGGCCTATTAAATAGCCTTTACTTATATGTTACACTGTAAATGGGGTTGCTATGGATTTGCATTTCATCTGAGTCATATTGTACATTACCAATCAGGAGGCTTGACTCTCTATCCTTTTATTTAGCTAAAAAAATTCTATAGTTTTTCCCTTGTGTCCTTTGTGTGTTTCAAAATTGCACTTGAGTTTGGATAGATTTATACTAGAATTTGAGAGTTTCCTCAAATATAATGGAGTATGTTCACTCTGTTACTAGTCAGTAAAAATTCAGATTTCAAATAATTTTCATCATATTTGTCAGAAATTTCACATTTTACTTAGTGTTTTATGACAATAAGATTCAGGCCAGTTCATTTATTTTGTCCTCACATCTAGCTGAAGGCATGTGGCTGATTTTATCACATTCACCAATAGCTCTAATATTTTCATCACAAACTTCACCTTCTCTAAACCTAAAAACATCCTCTCTGTAAGGGATAATAGAAACCTATGATAGAGCTCTAATTTAAAATGCAGTGTATTAATACGTTCTTCTCACACCTAATAATTTTTACATGTGGAATTAGGTTTTAATGAGCTTCAGAGGTATAAAACTGGGCGTGTCTGGCTATGTACACACAAAAAACACAGAGAGCCATTTTGCAAAGAGAGAGATTGAAGAATGAACTAGTTTTACAGAGAAAAACAGGCAAGTGACCATAGACTCTCAGTGGAAAAGAGTTTGAGACAATAAATGCGCTAGATGCTGACATGGTTTCCAGTCTATGGTTTCCAGTCCTTGTCTTTCCTAAGACTTGATAGCACTTTCTGCTCTTGTGTTCTAAGAAAAGGTTTAATATCTAACAATAAATTCCTCATTTTTGCTTAAAGTAGCTCAAGCAAATTACTGTTACTTGTCATCAAATGAACCTCTTCTAAGACAATTTCTGACTGACCTTTGTATTTGATTAGGTTAACTAAATGGCCATAAACACCCAACCCAAAATTAAATGTGTTTTTCTATACTCAGAGTATGAAGCCTTTTAAGAATTGTTGGCATGAAGTTAAACTATTTCAATAATAAAGTATTTGATACAGTAGTTGCCCTCCCCCCCAAAAAAACCTAACAGTAAAGAATGTTTTTCAATGTTTTATTGGATTTGAGGCTGAGTCAGAATGGGAAAACTACATATAAAATGAATATAAGCAACATATAGGGTTACTAAAGTTTCTATGGAGATGTGGCCTAGAGGAATCTCAAGAATCCTCTGATAACTTTGAAAGATTGATGCAGACTTACTGCATAAAAATCCTAGATTCACAGGAAAATTGAAAGCCAGGGACATCAATTCTTATAATCAATGCAAGATTTCATCCTAAGTGTCTTAAGGTCCTGGCAGATTTCACAACTGCCTGTGGCCATGTGTCCCTCTGCCTGTCCAAGAAATCAGAGTAGATGTGCACCATATGTTCAGTTCATTACCAAGTCAGCCCTACAAGTCTATTTTGGAAGCACATCATTAACCACGGGATACACTTTTTTTTTTAAATCACAGCATATGCCCTAATACAAGGAAGGAATTCTAAAATAATGGAATAATGGAGTATTGGCTTAATTTCAGCAAAACCAAAGAAAATATAACTAACAAAAAGCCTAATCATATTAATATGTAAGTACAGAAATCAGTGTCCACTTCTGTTCTCAGAACTAATAGTGATGTTATATAAAACCTTTACATTAAATAAAGTGTTCTCAAATTACCTGCACATGTTAGACTCAAATAAACATTACTTTATTTTCCTTCCCCTAACATTTGGATGAAAGATTAGCAAAACTCTTTAGAGGATAGAGATTAGAGTTTAAATTTTCCCAATATGAAAAATATACTTGACTGGTGAAAGAACTGGCAAAAATAAATAAATGAAAAGCCAAATTTATAAACATGGCTTTGTAATTAAATCCCTTCCTTAAAATAATCAGATTGCTTTAATCTTATACTCTTATATTTGGACTTAAATAATTTTCATCTTTATGAAAACTAAACTGAACTCCAAAACTTAAAGACATGACTATGCGTTTGTGTTTTTTTTTAATGGTAGTATTCTTTGCCCTCAGTAATTATCTTTACTGCTAGTTGGAGGAATATCTCCAAAATCTATAGCCTTGGGTATTACTTCAGGAAATTATGTTAACACACAGTTTTGATTTTAACTTAATTATTTTTATTCATAACCATATTACCCATTTGAAGTTATGTTAATTCTAAGAATGTGACTTTGAGAAATGTTCTGACTGCATATGTAGAGAAAAGACTTCTTTAATTTGATGTGAAAGAGTTCAATTTCTGGCATTTATGTTATGAAAGCCATTACTCATTTGAAACCAGTAAGCCCTCTCTTACCTAGGATTCCAGATGCAAAGATACATGGTGTAATGCTCACTTAGGTCAGGGACTTATTTTGTAACATAAAGGTAACTATGGATATAATATATATATATTTAAATCAATACCCAGGATCTGAAGACAATTCTGATTTTTTTGTAGGAAAGGCCCACCTGACCATTCTACCACTTCAGAATGGTTTAGTCATTTGCTGAGGTACCCACCCAAAGGCTATCCTGGCTCCTGGTTTACAGTATCACCTTGGATACGGAAGGACATAGGGCTGATGAATTCATTGAATGCAATTTCATGATTTCAGTTTAATGATAATGAAAATTCAGAATGCCGATGTTCCTCTTAAGCCAACCTCCCTTCCATCTATTCTGGCCCTAATTCAATGGGTCTGCTTCTGCTCAGAATACCTGAATATCTTAGAAGCCCTACATACCAGAGCCTGCTGGAACCACATGAGATTTCACAAAACATCTTGAAAATTCATAGCTATATTTTACCCAAAAACAGATCCTATGCTAGTCTCAGGACACTAAAATTGCCCCAAACATTGAAACAGTAACTAACATCTTCTCCAATAATTTCCTTTTATCTTAAAAATGTGTTTATGAAATAGATAGCAAATATAATGTTCTGTTCATTTTTATAGAGATATGCAGAGACACAAATTAAGAAACTTGACTGTTTTTGTTATCTAAATTATACTAGCACAAGTTCTAGCTTCTTCTCTAACTCATGATGCCTTCCAAGAGGCATCATGAGTCTAATGTCATTTGGTCTAATTCAGAACACATTATTTTCAGCTCTGGTGTGTAGTTGAACCTGTACTTCACATTGGTTGGTGTGTACGTCCCCACAATTTAAACAGTGACCCAAATTATACTGTCCTCTGATTTCCCATGAGGTACAGTGAATCTCTGAGTTCCCCAAGGTACTTGCCTTATAAAAAGAATTGAACAACAAACCCAGTTCCATGTTATATAATTTAATATGCTTTTCTGAAAAACTCACTTTATTGAAGTTAGCATGTGTTTAACCTATTATGTCCATTTTGAACCATTCATTTTTTCCTTGTGAAAATGAAATTATAATTTGGGGCTTGTTTATGGTGCTTCTTCTTGAAACTTGAGTGTTAAGAGGCAGAAACCTGAAGTGTCTCATTCATTCAGGCAAGGCATGTCTTAGAGTCAAATGTTCTTTGCTATAGTTTACTATTAAGTATGGCCTGTTGGAGAAAAGTCCATGTCCTGGGAGATTTCCCACCATTCACCAAAGGATGCAAGTAATACTCATATAGAGCGATAATAATTGTCATCACAAAGCAGCTCTTCTCAGTTATTGAGTGCGAATCTTGTGATGAGTGCTATACAAAAATTTGAATTTTTAATTATTTGAAATTGATCCTATTATATGATTTATTTGGCCAAACATTGAGAGGATTGCCTTGATAGTTCAAGTTATTAGAATTCCACATTCATTTTATTTTAACTTGGCGTTTGGAGGATACAGATTTATAGAAGTTAATTATTCTGGTAGAATGACAATCTGGGTTGAGACAGATGAGTAATTCTCAAATTCAAATGTGTATCATAAGCACCTGGAGGGCCTGACAAATAAAACTTGCTGAGTTGGAGTTTTTTAAATAGGTCTAAGGTGGAGTCTAAAAACTTAGGATTCTAATAAATTCTCAGGGACCATATTTTGAGAATCACTGAGATAAAGGGACATACCAGTATAAACTTTACAACTCAGGGGAAAATAGTGAAAAAAAATTCAGAATAGAATTTAGGTAACCTATCTAAAATTTAAGGTTGCTAGTAAAATATAGGATGCCCAATTAAATTTGAATTTCAGATAAGCAACAAATAAATTATTAGTATAAGCATATCCCATATATTTCATGGGACATACATTAAGAAATGGTCGTTGTTTGTCTGGAATTCAAATTTAACTGTATACCTGTATTTTTTTCTTCTAAATATTCCAACTTTAACTTACATAGGGGTATTAGCAATTTGTTGCTTAGTTGTGAAGACATACACCTCAAAACTATGAAGATATCTATTGCTTTGGTGTGTACCTTAATTTTGCTTTTACTTTTCCATAATATATAACAGAAAATACTTTGAAGCCTCACAGAGGTGTGAGGCTCCTTTAGCTTTCACTGCTAAAGGACTTGGACAAAAGGACTTAGCACTTTTTGAGTAAAGGTGTTTATATTACTACACTGGAAAAATGTTCAGGGACACATGTTGATTCCTCAAAACTGTAGAATATGTAGAAGAAACAAAAATCCAGAGTTGGAGAATTCCAGTCACCAGAAATGTTCCACAAGAATTTTGTACCACACACACAAAATAAAAGACACTATTTTTCCTTGGCTTTCTGCATCAGGAGCCATGGAGCCATGTGGTCCCTCCAGGTCTCCTAAGGTACCTGGCAGAGCTAGATAACTGGAGCAGGAGGGAGAAGACGAAATCAGGAAGGAATAAATAAATCAGGGAATAGTAAATGAGAGAGAGAGAGTATAAGGGATTTTTTTTCTTTGTGGTTTCTGTGAATATGAAACTTTGGGGAAAAGAAATAACATTTAGAAAAAAAATCTGGGGAACTTTCTGTATGACACATTATGGAAAACCACAGGCAGCTCCTTTTAATAAAACCAGTTGTGATCACAAACATTATACATTCCATTTGCCATCCTTTTCTTCTTTATGTATGATCTCAGTCAGAATCCATCCTAGATTTATTTAGGGTAGAATTCAGGGTATATATGTTCATAGTGGGTTGGGGATTAGTGATTATGAAGGATTTTGCATTTCAATTCCCTCACTCTGTTGTACCTTGAATTAAATAAAGCGTGTCCTTAAACTTCATTGTACATTGGAATCACCTGAGAACTTTTACAAAGTATATCAAACCCTCATCCTCAAAGATAATTATTCCATTGGCCTGGAGTGGGTCCTGCGCAGCCAAATTCTAGAACCAATGAATAAATCCAACAGCCCAAGAGCATCTTTCCAGCATGACCATCAAACTGGTGGGATAATATCACAAGAGTGGGATCCAGGTAACAAGAGTGAGATCCAGGTAAGCCCCAACTATAATGATTATTGGAATGACAGCAGCAACGCAAAGGAGATGACACTGAAATTGGGATTACAACTTTTCGGAAATATTGTCAGAACTGTGGGACTAACTGAAAAACCAAACTTCGGCAGTGGTATGTGAGTTTTTCCGAGTGTAGAAATCTATAGAAAATCCCCCATGGAATCTCAAACTGGAATTTTGTCTAATTGTTTTCTCATCCTCCATGGTTACCTGGTTTCTTAGAAACTGGGTGGTGGAAACGGATTAATTTCTGATCTGCTTATGTTTTCTAGAGCCTTCTACCCAGCTCCACCAGCTAGACTGGATCCCCCAGGATTAGTCACAACCCAGGGTCTAGAATTAAGGAGAGCTTGAATCTTCTAATATAGATTAAGTGCAATCATAAATTTGATCAAGTCATGTATAGTACTGTGCCAGGGGCAAGGAAAAACAAAAACGTGAACTGTATTGTAACATGTCATAGAAACAGCACAGAAATGGATAGGTTTAAAGGCCAAGATGGGCTGGCATTTATGTGAAAGGCCATGCACTGAGAGTTTATATGGATTGAAAGTCTTGAAGATAAGTGTCTCTGTGCAGGATTGTCTCACTGTGCTAAAAGGAGGTTATGGTCAGAAGTTCAGGGACAAGGGCTCATATCCTCGTGTAGTGAGTATGAAAAATATATTCCGTCTTCATGTTCAGAGTGGAAGAACAACTCCAGCAGGCTCTCTATTCCAGGTCAGTGGGAAGAGGCTTGGGAGGCTCAGAAGTTTAGTTCACAGAAGGGTGATGTGCTCACGGAAACTAGTAAACTGTATTAATTGCATGCTCAGCCTACACAAGCCCCCAAATTATCGATGTCAAAGTCAATTAGGGAAGAAGACAAAAAGGGTTTAATCAGACATCAAAGAGAAGAGCGGACAAACGGAAACCAGGCCTGAGACACTGTGGTATTTGCGGGGAAAGGAGGTAAAACAACTATATTCCTTGAAGACAGAAGCCCAACAAGCTGGTCCCAGTGCATGGGGATAGAAAAGTACCCCAACTTTGGTTGAAGATTACCCACAAATTTGCTTCTAGTATGTATGGCATAGTGGTACATATGCTACATTACTGCCCTTATTTGTCCTCTTATCTCTTAGAATTTTTTAGACTCCAACATGCATGGGATAAAACCTAAACTTCCCACAGCTTTACTTTGCTAGTAATAAAGACAGACATTTAGTGTCTAATTTACCCAAAGCATTTTGTCCTCCTATAACCAAAAACATCAACCTTGGAAAAAGAAGTTTGACTCTTCAGGTTTTCCCACCCTTCAGCTGTAAGATTTGAACTTGGAAATCTGAAGGCTACAGCATGATCAAGGAGCCAGCTCCAAAATCACTAAGAGAAATTATCTTCACCTACAAGGAGAAGGAGAGTGGGGGGATAGACACTAATTAAAAGGTGTCCCAAGGTGGTTCAAATAAATACCACCCCTCTCGATATGGAAGATCTCAGAGACATACATATGAAACATTAAAATGAGGTAGAGAATTGTATTCACCAGAAATGCTCCATGAGAATTTCCCATGAGAAAGTAATCAAAATAAGCAAATAATTCTCTGTGCCACTAACCGTGGAGTCACCTGGTCCTCCAGCCATCTGAAACAGTTCAGCACATCAGGGTGTTGGGTGCATGAATCCCAATGGTCTTTGTGACTAGAAAGTAATGTAGTATGATGGTTTGTGAAGGGTAGGAAGGGGAAAAGAAAATGAATCAGCTAAACATGAGAAAATCAGAGAGATTTCTAGTTACTGCCCTTCATAGGGAAATTCATGAAAAGGATATGAGCTATATATTGCTAGAAGAAATGCCTCATGGTGAATTATCAAGCTTCCTACAGGCATTAACTTGGAAAGGAAATAATGTGTTTTTTTTCTTCTTTTCACCTGAAGCCTTTATATAATCAAGAATACATTTCTATGCCAATACAACTAAATAAAATATTAACAATTCCAATCAGGATATTATAACAGAAGTTGCAAATAGAACTAAATTGGGAAAATTCAAGTAGCTCTTGTTTCTTTTTCCTATTTAACTAATCCTTTGTTGCAAGATATTACTGCTTGTTTTAATTTTTATTTTTCCTATACTCGAATGCTTTTATAAACTTTCCCAGAATACTTTGTTTTCTATTCAAGAATCCTTACAGGAATATATACAATTTGTGTGTTTTATTCTCTTTAAATATAATTCAGCTTTCTATTTTTTGGTAACTTATTTTGAACTTTCCTATTTAGAAAGTGTTGCTCATGATAATGTCTACCTAATCAGCCACTTCTTCCTATATTTTAGCAATAGGAAGAAATCATCTTTCAAGCCATGTAGATGGGAAAATAAAGGACTCTGATTAATATCTATGTTGGCCTTAGGCAACAAGTAGGCCACATGTGTCTATGGGTAGAGGGTGGAAGCCAAGAATAGGGTGATTCTAGTGACAGGGACTGATCATTTTAAGAACAGCATTTGTTAAAAAAAAGTATGGTACAGGCAGACATGTGATGAAATAAAAGAAAACCATTAAAATAATGATCTCTGTTGATCTACAGAAAATGCAGGATATATCAAGTAAAGATAATAAACTATAAAAAGCATATAAAAGATGACTCTATTTTTGTTAAACACACATATTTATGTATAAATATTTTATTAATAGCTTTTATTCCAGGAGATGAGAGTAAAGGTGATTTTTATCTTCTTTACTTTTCTATATTTTCTTAATTTTTAGTGTGTGTTAATTTCATCCCAAAAAAGATTATAATTCTATTTTCATGTCTAAGTACAGTTGCAAACTTTTAAATGGAAACAGATATAAAGTGACTTAAACAAATCAAGTAATTATGAACCCATTACATGCTGTTTATCTCCCTTCTAACCTAATTCCCGCTCTCCTGATTAACATTTGATATTTTTTTCCTAATAACAAAAGATAATCACTTTTTTAGGCTGCAGTTCTGTATCGCCCAGCAATATGTTTGTAATCCTTTCCTATCCTCGTATTAAAGTCATCCTTGGTTAGTCTCAAGCTGCCTTTTACATGAAAAGACACACTCTTTACCTAATGTGTGGACTGTTATTTTCCAGAAGGCTAACTTGGCTGCTGGACCAGCTGACTCTGCTTTTTCTTAGCTGACACTTGGTCTCTTTCCTTCGAATATAACACGCTTGCCTCAACATAAGGAACACGTTGAAGAAAGAGCCTCAGCTTTCTATGCCTGTGACCCTTCAACCATGGGTTCTCCAGAGGTTCTCAGCTTTCAATTCTCTCTCTTGATAATTTTTTTCTTGCTAGAAATGGTAAGCTTGTGACCACAGTAATCTATAGCATCAGATAACTGTTTATATATTCTTAAATGCTGACAGTAAATCATATTCTTAGGGTTATTGCTAATTAAAACTGAATGTCTTGCTGTACTTTTCTGTTGTTAGAAATGGTATTCTTTTATTCAATATTTCTTTTCTTTTAAGTACACTTTTTAACTAATTGGTAAAAAACATTCACATTAACATCCCTGTTAATGTGCCTGACAAGTCCAAGCAGCCTAGCTCTGCAAAGGCAAACTGTACCCACATACCCTCTGGAGTAAGATTGTCTCAGGACCCAATGAGCTTGATGGCCTCATTCCTAAATCACAGCTCCTGGGAATTCAGTGGAATTTCAGGTTAAGATGCTCTCCCACAAACAACAAAAACTCTAGATCCTGTTTTAACTTAGAAGCACTACTGGAATTTTGATTTTGTATCTTCTTTTTATGTAGGCAATTATCCCACAATATGGACTGAGAAGGACATAGAATATACTTCAGTGAACACCCTCAATGTAATTGCCTCCCCAATTTTAATGATATTAAAAACTAAGAGTCCTGAAACATTTCAAGATTATTTTTGAAAGATACTACTTAAAGTTACTTAAGAAAGATACTAGAATACCTCTAATAATGAACTACCTTTTAGAAAAAAATTAATATTCAGTCTTCCATCTGTTTAAGTTTCCAAACATGTGTACATTTATTCTCAGTTCTTTTTTCTAATAAAAGTGGGGACTGTTGCCCTGGCTGGTGTGGCTCAGTTGATTGGAGCATTGTACCCGTGCTCCAAAAGGTGGTGGGTTCAGTTCCCAGTCAGGGCACATACCCAGGTTGCGTGTTTGATCCCTGGTTGGGGCACTTACAGGAGGCAACCAATCCGTTTCTCTCTCACATTAATCTTTCTCTCTTTCTCTCCCTTCTTTTCCCTCTAAAAAAAATCAATAGCCCAGCCAGTGTGGCTCAGTGGTTAAGCATTGACCTATGATCCAGGAGATTGAGATTTGATTTCTGGTCAGGGCATATGCCTGGGTTTAGGGCTCAATCCCCAGTAGGGGACATGCAGGAGGAAGCCGATCAATGGCTCTCTCATCATTGATGTTACTATCTCTCTCTTTCTCTCTCCCTCTCCCTTCCTCCTTCCTCTCTCTAAAATCAATAAATACATGTTTTTTAAAAAATCAATAAAAACATATCCTAAGGTGAGAATTAAAAAAAAGTGGTCATTGTTTGTGCCATCTTTAGAACTTAGGTGGTTATAATACACCCAGTTTGGTTAGCTTCTTTAAAGAGATAGAACCCCAAATGTCTTAGCCATGCCCAACATTTCAATGTCAGTGAATAGGAGAGAACCAGTAGTACAACTATATTGTGTAAAACTCCAAACCTCTGTAAAGAACTTCCTTTAGGATAAACAGAGGACTGTGAAGTAAAAGGGGTCCTCAATAGAACAGAAGATGGGGGGGGATCATCAAGGGGCTCATTGAACTCATGATACAATATACAGATGATGTATTATAAAATTGTGCACCTGTAACGTACATACTTTTATTAACCAATGCTACCCCAATAAATTCAATAAAACTTTAAAAATAAAAAAATGGAATAATGGATTTTAGAGAATAAATTCCTTTCTATCAAGAACTCATATGCTTTGCACATGGAGCCATTCAGCTGAATAATTCTGGAGAATGCAGGTGCTGGCTGGACATGTCAACCTCTCTAACTGGAGAGAATCTGCTTCTGAGCTGCATGCTTCCCATTAAAAAAGAAGTGTTTCCTGGTCTTTTTTGTTTTGTTTTGTTTTCTGATTCTGAGTCACCTTCCTCACTATGACAGACAAATACACAGATAGGTACCTCTCTATTGATGTACATCCAGATTCTTCAAGTGTACCTGAGATGAGATTATATGAGTTCTCATAGGATTTCTCTTTCCTCTGCAATGAGTCTCTGGTTGTATAGTGGCTGTTATGCATAAGTCTACCTCCAGGGAAGGTAACTGGCCAGGGCAGATTCCACAGTTAATTTCAGTGTTCCCTATACTCACACAGAGCCAGGCCTGGCTCCAGTATTTACTGCTCATAGCCTTGGGCAGGTTGCTTGAGTCTTCAACATCAGTTTTCATTCCTAGAGAATGTGAGTACAGGTTTTAATCCCTTATTGAAAACTCTTGGGGTCTATTGTGTTCTGATATTGATACTTTCTCAGGTTTTAAAAAAGCTAATAGGGTACACATATACCATATATTATGTAGCATCCCAGTGGGAGTCTCAAGCAGTTCCCTGTAATAAAGCACACTAATAATGAAGAAGACAAATGTAGGATTATTCAAAATAAATCAAATAAATAAAGATTACAAATAGCTTGACACTAATTCAGTTCAGGTCAGATAAGATTTTGCTACCAAATGAATTAGGAAAAAAATGCCCAATGTCCAGTGCTCTTTTGAATTTCAGTGCTGCTGGAAGGGAGCTGTGAACCTGGAATATCAGCACCTTCCCTATCGTGTTTTTGTGCACACTGAATGAAATTGTGTACAGTACAATTAACTTAAGCCATATTTCCACTACTGAGAAGTGCTATTTAAACACGTAGTATCTGTAGCCCAGAGGGCACTCAACCCCATAGAAACAAATACAGTACATCTCCCTATTGCAAATTCTCATGTAATTATCTTCTCTCTCTCTCTCTCTCTCTATATATATATGCAGTTGACTCTTGAGCAACATGGTTTAGAAATGTGTTTAAGTCCACTTATGTGCGGAGATTTTTCAATAAATATGTACAGTACTGTAAATGTATTTTCTCTTCCTTAGGATTTTCCTAACAACATCTTTTCTCTAGCTTACTTTATTATAAGAATAGAGTATATAATTCATATAACATGCAAAATATGTGTTAATTGACCATTTATGTTATTTGTAGGCTTCCAGTAAACAGTAGGGTATTAGGAGTTGACTTTTTAGGGAATTGAAGTTATATGAAGACTTTCGACTGCACAGGGGTGGGTCCAACCCATGCGCTGTATACAAAGGTCCTGTATATACATATATATAGGATATATATAATATACATAATATATATAAATTCTCTGTTCTCCTCCAGTTGCAAAGGAGGTAAACTACCACTGGGTTATGTCCTTGCACCATTGTTCTCAAGACTCATGCCATAGATGGATACCAGTGGCTTCTCTACATCTCCACTTGGGTATCTAACAGGCACCAAAACTAGACCTCTCTTTCCCCCAATAAATCTGCTCTTCCTTTAGTTTCTGTCATTATAATAAATAGCATTTCAATTATTCTAATTTTTCAAACTAAAATGTTTGTATAATCCTGAAATTGTTTTTTTTTCTCCTACTGCACATCCCAATCCATCAACAAATCATGTAATTCAAACTTCAATATGCATTCAGACAAGGAAGTGGTAAGTATTCACAAGTCAATGAACATCTAAAATTAAAATTCTTAGGCTAGAAGAAACAAAATAATCTTTAAATAGGATTTAAAACAAAGGCATTAAAATTTAGGGATATGCAATATGGTATTGACGGCAATTGATGGGAAGCAAAGTCTCAACAGATTGTGAAAATGCTCCAGAGAATGGCAGTTTTGCAGCTTATTTTATACATTAGATTCAAAGGAGGAGATGTAAAGAGGGTTACATGAAATCCATTGGTGATAGATTAGAGAGGTAGGAGAAAGCAAAGTGAGGAAATCTTTAGAGCAAAACAGAGAGACACATATTTCTTTTACATTGATGGGTACAGGATAGTTAACCTTTACAGTACATAGAGATGGTATGCAGGAAACAAGTTAACAAGGTGGTCTCATGCTCTGGTGCTGGTGGTTGTGCCTTCTAGGGGTCTGGAAAAGAAAATTACTCTGATAGTTCAAAGGTATGTTATGTTAGATGCACAAAGATGAGACAATTTCAAAGATAAAGATTGACCTTTGTTAAGGAAACTACAAGCCTAGGATGCAACTATGACCTCCTTTTAGTTAATACAGACCATCTTGTGTGGTTACTTTCGGTCTCTGAGCTTGTTTAGGTATACTATGTGGGCCTCCCCTTAGCATGTCAGGTTTAGTATGTGGGCCTTTTTGGGTCCACATTATTTTAAATTAAATAACACGTAAAATGGTATTATGGGTTCTGCTTCTGTGAAAAAATGTACCCAAACAAAAGAGAGACATAACGCTATCTAATTTGAGAATGAATGCTTATCTGCCATAAAGAGTTAACCTTTATTTTCTGTTTTCTAAATATATCTTTATTGATTTCAGAGAGAGGAAAAGAGAGGGAGAGAGAGTTGAAACATGATGAAAGTCGTCATTGATCGGCTGCCTCCTGCATGCCCCCGACTGGGTGTTGAACCCCCAACCCAGGCATGTGCCCTAACCAGAAATCGAACCACGATCTCCTGGATCCTAGGTCGATGCTCTACCCTGAGCCATGCCTGGCCAGCATTAACCTTTATTTTCCCAAAAGATTAAATATTATATTAATCTTATATTAATTAATATTATATTAAATATTATATTAAGGCCTTCAGCCTTAAATTATCACTAGAGAGCATAATGAATAAACCTACCAGAAGACCAAAATTCTAATTAGTGTTTGTAATGTTAAAAAAAGTTATGTGATGTTAGAAAATTACCAAAATTTTGACTGTCAGTTTCCTCAGCTATAAAATAGGCTTAAATCTCTGCCCTGCTTGTTTTATAGCAGTACTGTGAGACTGTATTCATTCACTCAACACATAGTTATCAGATATCTATTACATGCACTACATGTAAGTATTCACACCAAAAGTAGACAGGCTTGCTGCTTTTCCTTCTAGTACAAGGAAATAATGATAAAGGTCTCAATCAAAATCCCCTTAAATTATTTTAAAATGTATATGCAAGTAAAATATTATTGTTAAATTTAAGTTAAATTTAGTTGATATTAAGCATTACAAAGCCCTTGTGCTATACTACCCCAGTAAGTATTTCCAATAAGCACATACATTTCAATGTATGCTTTTAGAGGTAGTAGGCATTGTAAAGTTATTTACATAACACTAATATAGGACTTTCTCACATCAACCTGGCTTAAGAATTTTTAAGTAAATCAGGATATAAGTTAATAATCATAATAAATGTAGAAAATTTGCCACCATAGTGTTAAAAACAGTTATAAAATGTTGGACCAGAAGCAAATTATTTTTAAGATATTTTGAGAGATTATATTATCTTACATTTATCTCACAAATAAGTATAATATTTTTAGTACAGTTCCATGAGTGAGATTATAGAAAGAATTGATTTTCATATTAAATTCCATCTAAAATGTACTATAGTTCTTTGGGTCATAAAGCATAGACATTCCATTTGGTTTACAATGCTTAAGCAATTTGGAGTCTTTTTTTTTTTTTTTTTTCCAAAGGAGCTTAGCTTTTTTCCTTGTTTTGAACAATAGATCTTTTAGAGACAAGAATCCAATGACCTTCTTCAAGGGTCATTTGGAACCTTGGGCAAAATGTAACAGTTCTTACTGATGGATTTCCACTCCCAGTTACTGGAGACTCAAAGTCTATGGTAAATACAGTCTAGGAAACACAAACCTGGATCTGTCTGCCAGCTCATTATTAATACATCTGAATGGCCTGAACCCCTGACCTATGTACTGAATCTTTAAGCACAACTTTCCTTCTTACTCTCTCTTCTCCATGGCACTGTGGTTGTTGCTGGATTTCCTTACTTTTTCCCATACTTTGAATGCATGTAACCCCCATCACAATATTAAGTCAGATTTATTTTGTTTTCCACATCTGTTCTTCTAACCCTATCGATACTTGGTAGCAAGATGAGCTAGAGAAAGAAAATAAGCAGAGCATGTGGGGTTGTGGCAGTAAAACTGCAGCTCTCTGCCTTTGATCCCAAAGTCACTTTTCTTCTACAGAGCTTCCTCTACACATCTAGGGAAACATTAAATGCAGAAGCCACACTATTAGAAAGCTTGGGAAGAGAGAAGGAGAAGGAATGGGAAATAAAAACCCTGGAATTAAAAATGACTCTTTAGCCAGCCCTTAAATGTTAATTAACTAAAACATTAAAAAAGTGAATTTGTACAAATTTCATATGCAAGTACATGCATAAATAAAATTATTTCACATAGTTAACTAGACTGAAAAGTTAGTACGAGTAGGATGATTACCTGATAAGAAAAAGAAGAATCTGTCATCAACAAGAGAATATTAATGTTGCTATAAAGCTTGAAATCTCCTGAAGTTCTCTACTACTACTGCAATATCAGAGCTTGAAGAATTTGATTTTCTATGATGTTCATCTCCACAGACCTAGTTATTGAACTAAAGAAAGTAATCTTTAGTAGCAACATAGACATGTTCATTGTTCAATTGAGTCATAGCTCTGGCTTAGCCATGGAAACCTAAAATCTAATCTTATCCCCCCCCCCCCCAAAAGAACTAACAAAGTTCTCCAGGCATTGAAATCTATGCCTAAATGTCATTTTAATTTTTTGTCACTACTATTTTATTCCTCATTTTTTCTTTGGGTTAAAAAAAGAAAACCATCAAATTGTAGTTCTAGTTTTGTCCAGGTATTTTGGACCCAAAGAGATTATAGTGAATAATTTTTAAAATTTTAATTATATTATTGTTAGGCAGGAACAGTACTATTCCTCCTGTTCAGCTCTTTTTTCAAAAAAAATCCATAAATGGGTTCATGTCTATGAATGTGGAAGTAGCTGTACATAATGTTTAGAAGTATTAAATTTGAGCTGAGAGAAAATGAGTTCTTTTACAAGCTGTGAAAAACTAAGGAATCATTTCATTGTCACGACTCAGTAGCCACCAGATGCTTAGAATTCCACATATTTTAAGGACAAACCATTCAATGACTCTTTTGACACCCAAAGTATGCCAATAATTCAATGTATTAGTTGGATGCAAATTTTATACAATAAGGTATGGAAAGCAAACTGTAATTGGGAGTGCCAGTGTGAATGGAGCTCTATCCTTTGACAGAGCCCATTGTTGAACTCCAGCCTGAACCTCCGACCCTTTACTTTGCAGGGATACAATAGCCTTTGATATGAGATGGTGGGAAACGGACTTAGAAACTCATTTCACATTCAGTTGCAATTCATCAGTTTGGCGAGGACTTTTAGCAGCTTTAATGACCACAGCAATTGACGGTTAAATCAATTTGTGCCGGTGACAGCATGGCTGGCCTCTAGACTGTAACAATCCAGGGTTGCACCAGGCAGAAAAGACTCTGTTATTCAGATGTGCACAGCTCCTACTCAGTCCAGAGTGAGAACAACGGGAAGACAGTCTCTCACAAGGGAGGCCCTGGAGAATGCACACATTCACTCCAGTGGACTATACAATGCCAGGGCTTCTTTGCAAAGTGGCGCAGTAGATTTTTTTAAAAGTATTGTTGCAAGTAAAAATATACAGTAGAAGACAAAGATTTCTAATATTTAGCCATATCCTAAGAGAAAGTAGCAAACCAAAAAGAATTTAACCTTTGTTCCCCTGATCAAAATGGGTGGTCCTACTCCCATCACCACTAGACACCCCTGCCCCCATAAAAAATAGAAAGAAAGGGAAAGAAAACCAAAAGCAGAGATTATGACAGAGGAGGTTTATGTTTAGGAAAAAAGTGAAACAGGAATTTAAAAAACAACACTGCATTCTGTGTCAAAAAGAAGGAAATATTGCTCCCTCTTCTGTTTATCAAAGGAATTTTTATTCTGAACAGAAGATCTATCTTTAGAAATTTTTAAATATAAATGTTTATAATGAAAAAAGAAAGGCGGCATCAGCATGGTGGGACAGCCAGTACGGTTTATGTGATTTATTTATAATAAAAAATGTTAAATTAATAAATACTTCACTGAGCCTACTTTTTCAAGTTTGAGAAATTTATAAGCAAAATTGACATTTTAAAGATGGTAGAAGGGACAAAAAGTCAGTTCACACCAATAAAGCTTTTTGTGCCAGCACAGAATTAGAATGACTAATTAAATCATACAAAATACTTTACAAGTCTGCATAAAATGTGTTACTTAAGGCATCTAACTCTAAGTTCAAGTAATTGGGAATGCCAAAATATTATTTAAACATCTGAATTATAGTGGCTGAAATAACCTAAAGTCCACAGATGTACTTTAATGCACTTCTGCAATATGAGAGCTAATTAGATAAATGTAGGATTTTTTAAATGGGCTTTAATGCTAGACTGTTTGCAAAACAGAAATCATCTCCAAAATTACAGAAATAATATGCACATTGTATTAAATTCAGGATTTAATGAAACTGACTACAAGGATATAATCTCTATAATCTTTATATTCTATTAAAAATCAGACCAAATAATACAATATATTTTTAAAGCCATGGCGGAAAAGGGAGAAAGCAGTCTCTTTCAGAACATGGGTAGGTCCATGGGAAACGGATTGCACACAACATGCAGCTATAGCACTGTGTAAAAAATGTAAACAACATTTTCCACCAGATTTGTCTAAACATTGCAAGAATATTGAGGTTGTACAGAGGAGGTCTTGGCACTGAGTCCAGAAGCTGTACTTGGTAACTGGGGAGGGGGAAGAAAAGGAGGCGAGTTTCCATGACAACGCTGGTGCGGAAAGCAAATGAAACAAGCAAGCATCTTCCCAAGGGAGGAAGGGAGCATGGAAACTGGAAATGGAGGGGGAAGGGCAGTGCCAGCTTCTGAAAGGCTAGTTTATGCTGAATAAGTGTTTGGTGTAAAGCTGTGACGTGATCCATATCAGAGTGTATATTCTGAGAGATCTGACACACTCTTGTAATGTACTGCTTCAGTGATTAAAGATTACTTTGCCTGGGAATATATATTTGTCTTTCAATTTCTAGTTTGAATATATAAAGATATTGAATTCACCTTGATGCATACAATGTCTTCTTCCTTCACAATAAAATAATATGAGGTGACTAGACTTGACCTTGGCATGTAATTTTCTTTATCATTTTACCTGGGAATCAAGTTTATATGGGGAATAAAAAGGCATTTATTTCCTTCTCTTAGCATTCAAGGCAGATAGATGTGGTTTCTCATACTTTTGCATATGAAACTCTAATTCACAATCCTCACAACAGTGTTTCATATGTCACAAGGCAGCAAGTTATTCCTCAGGAATAAGACTGTATAAAAACTAAGTTTTTCATCTGATTAAAATTATCATTATTAATGTTTTCATCTCATTATAAATGGCTCAATGTAAGCATTAAAACAGTAATGGCACCAAGGAGACAGATGGAGATCTAATTCTCCTCAATGCTCTGAAAATAGACACATTACCACTGAAGAAAAGCTCTTTCATTAGAGGTCAGATTATATTGCAAATTACCACTGAGTAGAAGTGCCCTGATAAAATATGGGCTCGGTTACACAGGAGTTACATTTACACCATCACCTGATGGTTTTAATAATAAAAGTCTGGATCAGAATATATATACACTGGTCCATAAACTCTGAAGGCAGTGACTGTCTACCTTTTCACATAATATTCCCAGCATACCACACCCCCAGAGCCTACACATAGCAGATGCTCAATACATATTTGTTGACTATTGAAAGAACAAGAATAACCATTTTTCAAAACTGTGAGACATGCCTTGGCCAGTGTGGTTCAGTTGGTTGGGTGTTGTTCCATGTACAAAGGGGTTGCTGGTTCGATGCCCAGTCAGGACACATGGGTTTCAGGCTCCATCCCCAGTGAGGGGTGTGCAGGAGGCAACTGATTGATAGTTCCCGCTCACATCGATGCTTCTCTCTCTCCCTCTCCCTTCCTCTCTCTCCAAAAATCAATAAAAATATATATTTTTAATTTTGAGACACAACTTGTAAACGCACAGGAAAGAAATGAACCTTGGTTCACCTTCAAGTTACTTTCCCAGATTTACACCTCTGACAAAGCTGAGACTCAAATCCAGTCCAATGTAAATAACACTTCTCATGATCTTTCAACTTTTTCATACTGCTTACTTTATTAGATAGTATTGACTAACTCCTACTTTGGTCTAATCAGAAAAACTGACATGCCAAGTGTGTACTCACCATACTCCTCCTCCTCCTTGGGACCTCTCTGAAAGCCCGGGGAACAATGCTTCAGATCTCTCATCAGCCCTGTCCCTTGGAAGCCAGTGGAAGCCACGTCCTGAAATCCAGAGTTGAATTAACCAACTATTACTCTCAGTTCTTCATATACAACCAGAGCTAAAGCTCTGTAGAATTAAAAAATATGTCTGTCCTTAAGTTTTAATGCAATCTTGGCACAGCTCACATTTCTACTGTCTCCTCTAATGTGCTCTTTCCCACACACTATGATTCAGTCTCTGCCCAGACTGAGCCCCTCTGGGCTGGAAAATCTTTACCCAGATCCATTTCAACCTTTACCCTTCCTCATTCTCCCTCTTTCAACCTTGTTTTAAAAAATCAGTTCCAGTGAATCCAATGGAACTCCACCCTGTTATCAATATATTTTACTATGACCTTAGTCTCTTCATAGAATAATCTCTCCATTACACCTTCATGATTTTTCTCTTTCCTCTGAAAAAAAGAGCTGTTTGTTTTTCTTCTCCCTGTATTTTCAGGGTCAAAATACTCCCAAGTTCCCACCAACATTTTTAGACCATTATTCTTTCACCAGTGTTTAAAAAAGCAGGATACACCTTTATTTATGTGCCCATATATTATGAGCAGAGATAAGGTGACAGGCACTGTCTGAAGGCACTGGTTTATTTTCCATAAATCTCACTTCAACTCCATAAAGCAGTGATTTTTATCCCCATGTAACATTCCTGGAAAGTAAGTTTTAAATAGGTTAAATAACTGACCCAACTTTTGGAGTGAGAATTAAACCCCAATCCAAGTTCTCTTCAGAGCATCATAGATCTTCTCTATCTTTTCACTGTCATTTCTGCTGTTCATGAATCTCTATGCACCTCCCACAGCCACTGAGGACTCTTATGATTGACTCACAGTTTTCCTCTTAATTGCCAATATCTCAGTGCATGCTCATGTCCACCTTGATCATACATCTTAGTACAACACTAACCTCTGCCCTGATGATCTTTTTCTGTATGTCAAAAACCCACTCTCACGGACTTACCCCAACCAGTTTTTCAAAATGTGTCCTAGAAACCTTTGATGATCACTAATGATGTCAGCAAACACCAGGCAGTTTAAAGCAAAAAACAATAAAAATATTTTGTTTACTTTCATTTCACAAATCTCATTCAATCAGTTCATAAATATTCCTTATGCAAAAACTAATTGGCAGCCACTTTGTAGGCAATGAAGATACAGCAATGAACAAGACAGTCAAGTTTCTGTTCTCAGAGACTCATCATCTTAGAGGAAGAGAGAAATAAAAAAGTTATAAAAGAAGCAACACGTTATCAAGTAGTCACATGTAACCACCATCCATTTAAGAAATATGTCTTGAGTTCCTGCTCTCTGTTAGTCACTGTTGTACGTAGTGAAAATCAAGCAATAATCCTAAAATGCTAAAGCCAGAGAAATATTTACTTCCTGGAAAAGATAATGGTATGAAAGTGATCATTTGATTTAGCCACAGTTGGTCCATGACCTTGGCTTCAATATACTGCAAGAACTTGTTCTGGCCCAGCCGGGCATGGCTCAGCTGTTGAGTGTCGACCTAGGATCCAGGAGATCAGGGTTCGATTCCAGGTCAGGGCACATGCCCAGGTTGCAGGCTGCAGCTGATCAATGACTCTCTCATCATTGATGTTTCTATCTCTCTCTCCCTCTCCCTTTCTCTCTGAAATCAATAAAGATATATTAAAAAAAAAAAAAAAGAACTTGTTCTGTATCATTGCCAAGGTGTCTGGGATTAAAACATACAGGTGTTTGTGTAATCATCTGTTCTTTTCTGTGCATATAATGGTGTTTGCTCATGTGTTCAACTGAGAACTCCTCGGAAGCATGAGTTTCCTTGGCCATAAAGTTGGGTAAGCCTAGGGTTTCTTAACTACTGAAAAGGGTGGTTTTTGTTTGTTTGTTTTATCCAGAATCATCATTGCCTTTGTTCTCTTGGAGATTCCTTTTTGGTGGCGGTGGTGATGGTGGTGGGGATCATCTATAAGTAAATAATAATAAATAAATTTATTTCAGAGTATAAGGCACAAAGAAATAAAGCATAGTAATGTGATAGAGGTGAGAATTAGACTTTGAGGTCTGGGAAGAAGAGAATAAATATGGTGCTGGAAGAAGGCCCTTCAGAAAGAGAAGACTTGAGAGCTGAAGAATAAGTGCCAGAAATTCTGCGATGTTCTGAATAATCATCACATGTTTAAAGGATGCACATGTGCAATAACAACAGAAACAGTCAGTAGGTTTTATCTAACATTCAAGTTTAAAGTCATCTTATCTAATATATTGTTTCAGGGTTTTTCTGCAGTTGTTATTATCCTACAGTGTATTTCAAATTCAGAGAATAATGGATCAGTGACTCAAAAATTGTTCATTGAAGCATAAAAGTAGCAGAAATAATCAACAAATTACTACAACCAAGAAAGTCATAAAGAGGTGAGCCAAACTCCAGGATAACATCTGATGTGAGCCTCTATGCACAAGGCAAGTGAATCAGCAAGTGTAACCATTTCACACGGAGAAAGACCAAGTGAGAATATACCATGCAATAATGAGTATCTGAGAATTCAATTTTATTGAACCAGTGATCAGCTAGTCTCAGTGCATTTTCTTTTGAAAGTATATCAAATAATGGTACAAAGCCATAAAGACTTTTTAAAGTGTCTTCAAAAAAGCACAGTAACCTCTCTAGTAAACCAACTGAGTTTTTCCAGAATGAGGAACAAATAATGGTTTCCAGCATAGAATTGATAAGCTTGCTTGCCAGAGGCAGAGAAGAACCTAAAACAACACACAGAGGTAACATTCAGTCATATGACTCATAATACAAATAGGTATTGATATGTACTATTGCTGAGAAGTTTATAAGGTAGTTAGCACAGTCGTGTGTATGTGTGTGTGTGTGTGTGTGTGTGTGTGTGTGTGTGTGTGTGTGTTCGGAAAGAAAGCAAAGTAAGTTGCATACCAAATACACCAGTGTATTTTGCATAATATCAATGGTGTATAATTTAGAAGCACAATTGTTATGTTTGTGCACTAACTGATATTTTGATTTAGAGTTCTACAAATAGCACTAATATGTAAAGCCTGAATTAGGTCCTAGTATGTGTGGGATACATATATGGGGAAAGTGCTAGATGATTATTTGTTTTGTTTATAGCTGAAAATCTGCACTGACAGAGATGTGATTTTTGGCACCTACTGATTACTTTTCAAACAAGATATAGTCTGACAAAGTTCATATAGATCAATGCTGACAAATTCCAACTACATGTGTGGCAACAGGATATGTTGCTACACAAATAAAACTAATTGCACCTGCATGTCAGTCAATACACATCTTCATCGACAGGGAACTCTTGATAATGAACACCATTTCTCCTGAAGTTAATTCTGTATTGAAAGAAACATGAAACTTTGTGAACATAATTTGACGGGCATTGAGTGTATGATTTTTTTAATATTTTAAGGAGAAATCGGTAGGGCAGTAACTATAATAAAGTCCACAGGTTGTTGAAAGGAAGATACATGTATTTTAGAAATAAGGAATAAGATATAAATATTTCATAATGACACTGATATTGTTCACACTATTTCAAGTGGCTCTCTCCATTGTTCTACCTTGAATAACCTGCGTTTGTCACTTTAAAAAAATCACTTACATTTTAATGTTAAGAATCATTTGAAAAACTCCCAGGATTTTCAGGGCCGGACATGGCTCGGGGGTTGAGTATCAACCTAGTATCCAGGAGATCCTGGTTCGATTCCCAGTCAGGGCACATGCCTGGGTTGGGAGCATGATCCCCAGCCTGGGGGGGGGGGACACAGGAGGCAGCTGATCAATGATGACTCTCTCATCATTGATGTTTCTATCTCTCTCTCTCCCTCTCCCTTCCTCTCTCTGAAATCAATAAAGATATATTTAATATTAAAAAAAACAAAAACCCTCCCAGGATTTTTTACAAAGATGGAATCATTGTATTAATAGATCAGTTGCTGAAAGTTTCATGCTTCCCCAAACTTCCATGATTTTTTCACTCGCTGGAGAAATTGATACCACATTATCAAGCTTTTTTTAAAAAAAAATGTGATAAAAAACACATAACACAAAATTTACCATCTTAACAATTTTTAAGTGTACAATTCAGTAGTGTTAACTATATTCACATTGTTGTGCAACAAATATCCAGAAATTTTTCATCTTGCAAAATTAAAATTCTCTACCCATTGCAAAACTACTCCCTTTTCCTCCACCTCCCTGCCCCTGGCAACAACCGTCACTGCACTTTTTATGTGTTTGAATACTTCAGGCACCTTATATAAGTGACTGGCTTACTTCACTTGGCATAATGTCCTCAAAGTTTACATTTTCCCCAGCAGTGCCCAAGGGTGCACAACAGTGCACCAATTTCTCCACATCCTCACCAAACTTGTTATTTTCTGTTTTTTTCTGATAGTCATCTAATGGGTATGAGGTAATAACTCATCATGGTTTTGATTTGCATTTCCTTAATGAGCATCTTCTCTTAGCTTGCTGGCCATTCGTATGTTTTCCTTAGAAAAGTGTTCAAGTCATTTGCTAATTTTTTAATCAGGTTGTTTGATTCTTTGTTGTAGTTGAATTTAGGAGTTCTTTCTATATTCTGGATATTAACCCCTTATCACTTTATGACTTGCAAATAATTTTCCCATACTATAGGTTGCCTTTTCACTGTTGATTGTTTCTTTTGATGTGCATTTGCTAAGGTTGATTTAGTCCCACTTGTCTATTTTTGTTTTTGTTGTAATATTCAAGAAATCATTGTCAAAGCCTATGTCATGAAGCATTTCTCCTCTTTCCTTCTAGAAGTTTTATAGTTTCAGGTCTTACATTTATATCTTTACTCTATTTTGATTTAATTTTTGTGTATGGTGTAAGAAAAGGGTCTAACTTTATTCTTTTGCATGGGGATATCCAGTTTTTTCAGCACCATTTGTTGATTGAAGGGACTGCCCTTTCCCATTTTGTGCTCTTGACACCCTTGTCAAAGATCATTTGATCATATATGAAAAGGTTTTGTTTTTAAACCACATTCAAATTCTATAAAAATTAAAATATAATTTCCAGAGATAAATACAACAAAGAAATGGGTGATAAACTTATTTGTTTTTATTTCTCAACTTCTGCTTTGAGTGGGAAATATTTGTTAACAGCACTGGAATTAGATTAAGTGAAAAATCTCTCACATATTCAACCTGAATATCTAGCATTATTTGACAGTTATCAAGTAATCATTTCCATGATGCAAACTCATGTTTGTATGCATAGGATTAATTTAATACAAGTAAAGACTAAGAAAACTGTTGAGTGTGGTTCCTAAATCTTATGTATTAAACTATCAACAGCTGAGCTTGATGCCAAACTTTGGTGAAAAGCTAGGACAATTCCCTTATATAAGCAATGATTATTATTTTAAATAATATAGAAATATTGTTTACTCTCTATCTTTTATACTGTGATAATTTTTCTACACATTTCAAAATATTGGTCTATTGTCCATATATCCATTAAATAACCTAAAACTACATTTTGTAAAGCTTTATCTTGAATCTATAAGTACATATCTGCTAAAACAGCACCATCCTATAGAAATATAATGCAAGCCATAAATGTAGTTTTAACTTTTGTAGTAGCCACATTAAAAAAGTAAAGAGTAACAAGTGAAATTAATTTTAATAATATACAAAGTATACCAAAAAATGTATACACACTTTAACAGTTGATAGCTCTTACATTTTGAAAATGAAATATAGTTTAATAAATGTTGCTTTTATAATTATTCTAAGTCTGTATACATTTTTGGGACACCTTATGCTTATTTAACTAAATATACCCCCCAAATTACTATTTCAACAAAGAATAAATATTAAAATATTTTAAAATATGGAGATATTTTACATCCCTTTTTTCATTTTAAGTCTTCAAAATCTGGTCCATATTGCACACTTATAGCACATCTCAATTTGTACTTGCTGCATATGACTAGTGGCTACTGTACTGGATTCCAATCCTGAGCACTTAACCTTAAAAATTACATTCTCTTATCTTAGCTTTTTATCCAGTCACTTTTTCCAATATTTTCCTCTCATTACACCTAAATTTAAACCCCAAAGAGACCCTACGCTTTGCCCCCCTTCTCGGAGTCCATCAATCCCCTCTGCCCTATGTTAGGAAAGCTCTAGGGTGGCTTGTTCTCTACCCAATGTACTTCACTTGCTAGACCATTCTACAATGATGAGTCAATTTAACCACTCAATTTTCTATTTTTCCCCCAGAACCATAAGTGTTACTGAAAAAAGAATATGGTCATGTTCACGAGTGCCATCTCACATTTATTCCTTTTACCCTCAGCTGAGTTCATAGAATGAGCAAAACTTGAGAATATTAAATTTGGTGAGTCCAATGCCCCACAGCTGGTCTTAATAACAAGGCCACAGGGTGGAAATCATATGCATTGAACTACACTGCACCAGAGCAACTGTGTTTTATGATCCCAGGGCCGGTTTTCCCAGGGCATCTCTTCCCCCAGCTAATGGTTTACATGACTTAAAACTCTTCCCCCACTCCTGCAGGCCTTGCTGTGTTGGAATTTGAGGTTTCTAATGTTAATCTTAACCACATTCTCCCCTCTGTGTGCTGCCTTGGGTTGGTTCAAGGCAGATGCATATGTAAAACAATAACATTTTCAAGAAATAAAACTCACTTTTCTTGGGCCTATATACTGAAGAGAATTTCTTGTATATCACATTATTTCTTTCTTAAACTATGAGCAAAATGTCACATTAATGGTTTCCCTTCAGCTCCTCTCTACCCCTGTGCTCTTCTGTTGCAATATCAGGCATTCCATCATTCCATCTATTTGCTTCTTTCTTAATCAATAATTTGTCTAATTTCCTTCATATCTGACAATTATGTGGCTTTATACCAAGTTTCTCACCCAGAGACAGAATTAATAGTATTAGATTTCATTCTAATATTCCCTACATAACAATTGTCACTGCACAGATAATTTTCATAATTTTAACATTTATTGAAATAGGCACTTTCCTAAGCATTTTATTTACATTAATTTATTCAATATTCACTGCAAAGTAGAAAGCATTATTTTCTCCATTTTATAGATGAGGAAACTGAAGCACTTAAATATTAATTAATTTGAAAGTTATACAGTTAGCAGTTAATGGAGCTGTGATTCAAACCCAGGAATCCCAATCCCACAACCTGCATCAGTACCCTTTTTAAGATACAGGTTCATTAGTAAATGCCTTCATAGTGGTAGTGTTTTTTACCTACATTAAAAAAAAAAAAAAATTAATAATTTCAGATTTACAGGAAAGTTACAAAATAGTATAAGTAATTTCCATATTACCTGCACACAAGCTCCCACAGCATAATTATTAAAATCAGAAAATTAACATTAATACAATATTACTTAACAAAATTAATTAACATAGTTCTTATTTTCAAATATTTTTCAGATTTTGCCAATTGTCACACTTTTGTCCATTTTTTGACCCAAGATCCAATTCCAGACTAAATAATACATTTAGTTGTCGTTTTCTTAGTCTCCTTCATCTGGAACAGTTCTTCAAACTTTCTTTTTTTTTTTATGACCTTAACACTTTGACTTCATTATTTTGTTGACTGCCCATTTGGGTATCCAAAATAATCTTAAGGTTTGAGAAACCTGGACATTAATCAGTGGGAAGTCCCCCTAACATCACACAAAGACCCAGTATGGATGTACATCTAACCCTATATCTGCTGGCAAAACTGGCCTCTCAAGGAGAATCTTTGAGGTGACTGGAATGAGCTGCTGTCTGTCGACTCTATGCCCTTCCCTCACTAGTGCTCCTTTTTCAGAGTACTATTGGTTTGTAATGAATTAGAGAAATATTTCATTCTTCTGGACAATCTGTATGAACATGATCTCTCAAGCATTTTCTGCCTTGAGACAATTATGTTGAGAGGCATATGAAGGAATTTAGTTTGTTTTCTTATATATGTTCTCCTGAGCATTTCCAGCTAATTGACTCCAGATGAATTCCCTGCATAAATAAAAACTATAAATACCATATTTCTACTGTGACATAGCTATGATAGGCAATGTTTCCGTGTTTTATAATCTAAGTTAAATGCAATTATTTGCCAGATTCAGGTTATTACCTATTTTTCTTTCCTAGATTATCAAGGCAAAATGTACAGAATTTAATGTTACTTAGACTAATCCCTGTCACCTATAATTATCACAGTAGAATTTTTCTCAGTGGGCATTCTAAACACTGTATGTAACAACATGGGGAAGGGGTGAAGAAAGAGTCTTTGTTAAATGTTATATAACTCCTGTAATATAAAATAGGCATGCTTAAAATTGGTGGGTGCTGGGGAATGAGGGCTTTCTCATAAACTTCAATGAAAAAAATAACTTATTTTCACCACTATGACCACTCTCAGTTTACACTGCCCCTTCTCAGACTTGATCATGGAAGCTGGCATTCACTGTTGATCAATGTGCTTAATTCTATACTTTCCACACTGGCAGGTAGGACTACATACACTAATACCTTGTAAAGCAATAGCAGTTCTCATGTTTTTTGGTCTTAGTACCCTTTTATAATCTTAAAAATTATTGAGACCCCCAAAGAGCTTTGATTAAGTAAATTATATCTATCATTAGTTACCATATTTGAAATTGAAACAGAATATTTAAAAGTATTTATCAATTCACTTAAAATAACAATAATCCCAGACACATAGCATCTTTGTTTTATTTTGTTTTAATTTATCTTTATTGTTGAAAGTATTACAGATGTCCCCTTTCCTCTCCCTATTGATCCCCTCCATCCAGCATCCACCCCTGCCCTGCCCCAGGCTTTCTCCACCTATTGTCTGTGTCTGTAGGTTATGCATATATGCATATAAGTTCTTTGATTAATCTCTCCCCCCTCCGCACTCTCCACCCCTGCCTTCCCTCTGAAATTCGTCAGGCTGCTCCATGGTGTTGGGAAAATTGGACAGGTACATGCAAAAAAATGAAGCTAGACCACCAACTCATACCATACATAAACATCTTTGTTTTATTGTGAAAATAATTTTGACCTCACAGACCCATGAAATGGCCTCAGAGAACCCAGGAATTTCAAGATCATATTTGGGGGGAAATGATGCTTTTCAATGAAAACAAAATATATCAACTATAGGTAACTTTTTTATTACAAATATTGACTTTGAAATTAATTGCTATATGTATGTCTTAGATTTAATTTATCATTCAGTTCTAGTTTTTCTTAAAATAATTAATGTATTTCCTTCACTCACCATTTCATGATCACTATTCTAGTACAGTCCCTCAATACTCAGCCCTTTCAGACTTCCCCAGATGGCCAGTGTACTGACGCCTCTTCATTCCATTCCTCATCACTTTCACATGTACCCTACCTTAGTCAAAGCCTGACCCACAATTAACTTCCTGACAAGTGTCGTAGTTCTTACATTTCTCCTACCTTAGAATGCCTCTCTCCCTCACCAAGCTCTGTTTTCAACACTGAACCCTTCCTTTAGTTGCATCTATCAAGTCCCAGTCCCCTATGAAATATTTCTCACTTAGTCAGTTCTTAGTAGTTTACCTCTCCTCCTACTAGCACATGCAATCAGCACATGATATAAATCTTTACTGCAATTCTGCTGCCCATTAGACCAGCAGCTGCCTGAGGAAAGGTGCCATAGTTGTTACAATTTGTATCTGCTGCTGTTTCTGCCTAGTCTATGGCTCTTCAAGCTCTTACTGATTCTGAGTTTACTCTCCCATATTTTTCTTGTTTTTTACCTACCTTATATATTTCAATTTATTGCTCAAAATTTTCCTCATACTATTTCTATGAAATATTTCCTAATCTATACAATGCCTTAGTAAAACTTGGAGAGCTGAATATAATTCCAATGCAAAGCTTAAAATGTTCTACTTTTCACATAATATTTCCATTATTTGGATAGTCTGTGGCATTGCCTTACTAAAATATATTATTAACTTTTTAAACAGTATTTGCATTATCTGGGTTATATATGGCTTTGCCTTACTAAATAAAATACATTACTAAGAGTTCAACCCTAATTTAGTGAGTGAACAAAATATGTTTAATAAAGGAAATAATTTAAGGATAAAGCAAGTGGAAATATGCAGTAGTGGAATGTTATTTTATAGACCAGAATTTATTTTAGAACTAAGACTATAGAGGGAAATGAGATAATCATTAAATGCAAAATATCTCAATTGTAAGGAAAGGTAAGAGAATCTGAGGTAAGAAGGCAAAAAAAAATTAAAAAGAATAATAAACTATCACCTGTTCTTCAGCCTCTTATGATGTATCTTCTTTGAACTGTGTAACTTAATGGCTCTTTCTTCTTTGAACCTTCTCCCACACTGGAGTAGTTTCTGGGTGCTACATGTAAAATGAAAGGTAAATAGCCAGAGGAAATTAAACCTCATGGGCTCTATGGTTTGAACCGTTAGTATATACAGTTCTGATTATTGTTGCTATATAGTAACTAGTCTGGCACTGACACAGCCTTACAATTTCCTAGTGTTTATATTATTTTCTCTGTGACATTCATATAGGTATATTCAAAATCCTACCAATAGGATATGTGTTGAGTATATTGCATGTTGGACCCTCAAAAACAAGACCTCCAAACACTCCGGCAAGCACACCAGGGGTTTTTCTCTTCCCTTTTCAGTCACCACACCAAACCAACCCTACCAAAATTCAGGGCAGGGAAAATCATTAACTTTATTTTGCTTTTTGTAATTATCCCCTCTGCCATAGGAAACCAGGACAACGTCTTGGCATGAAGAGTTTGTGGTGTTCTCTGTTTTAAAGCAGAAAGCAGATGACGCTCCAGCTCATGTGGAATTGTAATAGGACATTATTCAGAGACATAACAGCATTTAGATCATTTAAGTCAAGTATCTGTCCAGGACTTGCCTCCAGTAATAATCACTGCTCTGTAGAGCATTTTGTTAGATGGAGAAGAAAAATCCATTACACCTATTATTTCAAATAGTTCTCATCCCCGTGAATAAATTTGAAAAGGAGAAAAAGAAATCCTCTCATAAAAAGATTTTAAAGAATGCCATACTCTGCTAGTTTAGAATACTGTGGTGTAATATGTGATTATAGATTTATGACGTGTGTGGTCTACGGAGGTGACAGTGTGAAGAGACCCTCGATACAACAGCATTAGGTGCCTTTAAAATAATGTTTGAATGGAGTACAGCTCTTGTTGCAACATGTGACTTCCCTGCTTCCAGTGGAAGAAAAAATAGAAAGAAAAAATTGTCTGATACTGGTTGCTATGGCAGCAAGTGCAAAGAGTGAGCCTGAATTCTGTGTCAAGGTAATGAATTTAGCACCTACAGGAAAAGAAATGGATTTCCTGTCACACACTGTAAATCCACCCCAGGAAATGAACACAGTGTAGACATTTTGGAATGTTTAAAAGCCGTTTAAGATGCACAAAAGTGGTAGAGAGAGTGCATGAGATTACCTCAAGGGGCCGGTTCCTTCCCCATCAGTGTGTTTTCATCCGTATCTGTCATAGGGAAGAGGGAAGAACCTTCAGTATGAATCCGGCGTTTTGTACTCAGCAGGCCCCAAAGTGACAATGACATGGCCACAATTTTTCCTCTGGGCCTCGTGGTTGTTCTGTACTGCTGAAAGCCTTTTTTCTGGGAATGCTCTTCAGGAGGGTGTTTCAGTTCTTTCTTGGCTTTTGGTGATTCTCTAGTTTTTAATACCTGTACATTTACAAGACCATCCTTTAGTGGGGTCTTTCTGGGCCTACTCTTAGGCTCTCTCCAGTCCCTCACAAAAGTAGTATTAAGTTAGCATTGATTAAGCCATTTTCAAGTGTGTGTGTGTGTGTGTGTGTGTGTATGAATATAAATGCTGTATATTTTAAACTAAAGAATAGACATAATATTAATTTAGGGAGTGCCAAAGATTCAAAGGATCATGAATAAGTCCCCTTTAAGTAATGTTCACTCTCATAGATACAACAGCAAGTACCTGACTAGGATTATACATTATACTTAGTAATGATTTAATATGAGTGCTGCAACAGACCTAAATCTCAGAAATTTAATACTAAATATTTATCTTGTGATTGATGGCCCTGCCTGATATGAGTAAAGCATCTCCCTTATCTTGTAACTGTGTTTTCTGGAACACTTGACCTCCACGTCTGACCCATAAGGGGAACAGAGAAGTCTGAAGGAACAGCCTTCGAAGTAGCATCCATTACTTGCAACTACATCTCATTGACCAGAAACCAGCCACAAGGCAACTAGGACTGCAGGAATCATGGAAATCATAGGTAAACATGAGCAGTTTCTACAACCGTAATTTTCTAATAGAGACTTTGATGAACAGTGTTTTCTCTTTTGAAAATTTAAGTGGCCGTTGTTATTGATTGAGAAATACAAATAAAACTTGGCTAAAATGACTTGGTGGCTCCAAAGTCTACATGAGAAATGAATGACCTTTAGTGGGTGGCTGCATTGAGCCTCATGATGTCAACATTATTACTTCTCTGTGATTTGCTCATGCCTCATCTGTTTTATAAGGGTGCATAAAATGATCTCTAATTTTTATTAGAGAAATATTTCTGTATTAACCAGAATTTTAGTAAGGAATAAGAAACAAGGATAATGATAGCCTTTCATTGTACGTTCAAACAAAATTAAAAACTCTTGCATTCTTAGAAGCTTATTTCCCACCTTTGAAGTATCCTCATTCTTCAAAGGAGTCCACATGAACGTGCTATTATCACAAAATATCTTCATATCACTTAGTCCAGTGACAGCATCCTGATGTCAGTAAAATAATAATTAAGTACCTTCTTATATTTGTTATTTCTATTATCTCTGGGGAAAGTTGGTGTAGTTAGAATAAAACAGAGCATCAAGTCAAATAATATGTTATTGTTTATATTTATATATTCAACACTAAGTAAAGACTAAAGCAAGGCAGAAATTATGAGTTGTCTCAGTCCACTTAGATGGAAAGCAAAGAAACAGAATTCCTAAGTATAAACTTGGCTGAACCCATTTGGAAGCCAAACTTGCCTATTGCTTTAGAAATTAATGGACTGCAGATGTTACTATATTTTAACAGCACATTGTACCCAGATCAGAGACTATGCATGGTCCCAGTAGGACAGATGTTTTGTGCAGTCAGTGGAAAATTCAATCAAATAAGCTGTAATTGCAAAAGTAATTAAAGTTTATTACTTACAATAAATACACTCAGAAAACTTCAATAGTTAAGGAAAAGCAACATTCTTTTTTTACCATCACATCAGACAAAATTAAAAATGAAAGAATTTGATCACTAGGGAAAGGCAAAGCATTCTCTTCCAGTCTAGAGATAAGTAAATATTTGCAAAGAAGTAATACACTTAAATTAAAATATTCAGAGATGCTTCTTAAAATAAATACTTGAGTTGACAAAATTGTGAAGCAAAGAATATCATCAAACACAGTTGATGACAGATTTGGATATATAATAAATTTCAAATAGTTACATAATTTCAAAATTGTGCCACTGGGAATATTACATAAGAGGTTAAAAATATGTTCATCTTGCCAGTTTTCTTCAAGCTCAATATCTGTTTTTTTAGAATAGCTCTAGAAGTGTTGGGGATCTTTTGTCCTCAAAAGTTCAGTGAAGTGTCACCAAATATGCATTTTTTTATAATGTGTCACAATAGCTAGCATTTTTAATTTACTTTCTCTATACCTAGCACTGTGCTAAGAACTTTACATCAACCCAGTGAGATATGTTCTGTTATCCCCTATTTCACAGATGGAAATAATGGGATTTAGAGAGGTTAAGTAACATTCAAACATCACACATTAAGTGGAAAAGTTGTGTTGACAAATTAGACAGTTGTATTCTTAAGTACTTCATTATTACTTCAGAACATTGGGATTCTTACTCATTTTAACACTACCCATTTTCAATAGTCATGTGAGGTAGCTACAACATTTTAAAAAGCACAGTTTATTCATGAATATCTTAAATCTTTCTTGAACTCATTTACATTTTCAGCCTACACTGATTGTTATGTAAAGTATCCCTTGCTATAGTACTAATTTATCAACTTTCAGGGTTCAGAGAGAGCCTCTTTCCTGTACATGTTTTGCATCTGATGCATTGAGGATATTGCTTACATTTTTCATAAATTAAAACTTTTTAGGTTTATCTTCATTTACTCTTGTGTTTCTTTTTAATTTTTTCAACAGGTCTTATTTTCTTCCCATTTGCACTAACATGGAACCCATTTACTCACTTTATGAAACTATTATTGTTCTTCAAGTTATTCTCTGTGATTTTACAGTTTCTATATCCCTTAAGACATAGCCAATTAGAAATACAAAAATTCTTTAACTTTGACTAAGGCTATACTAAAGTTTTCAGCTTTGTTTTTGTCCTGGTAATGCTTTTTAACTACAATAACATATTAGGTTAGAAAGTTCAAAAATACGCAGTTACTTCTTTCTAAAAACCTTTTCTAGACTGTCATTTGTAATTCATTCATTTTCAATTATTGTTTGCATTTTTTAAATCATCTATATTTACCAATATAAAAGTTTTAAAGTTTCAAATTCTGTCATCCTGAATTTTAAAAAATGCATTAATAGGAAGATTTTTAGTGGAAATGCTTACTTTTGATGATATTATTGATTCTCCTTTTAGATTTATTTCTGTACATGATAGCTTAGTAAATACTGAGAATGAGATATTTGCTTTCATTTATACTTTGCTAGAAATATTTTTCCCACCTTAGAGGTAATTTACAACTAAAACAAGAAAATAAACAAAGTGCACATTAAGATAAATAGCCTGAAAAATTAACTTCCAAAACCATTCATATATAAAAGTCCAGTTAATCCACTGCTTTCTAAATCATGGGTCTTGGAACACTAGATCCATAACATTAAACCTCACAGGTCTATTGTTTGAAAAATGAGTAATAAAACAAGTTAAACAGGTTTTTATAACCCAGTTCTAAGTTTTTTAATTATACTAAAGTTTATTATGAATTTCCAAGAGAAAAACATAAGATGAACTATTTTACACATTCTTTGGCCCAGGGCCCTTGTATTCGTGGAATTGCTCTCAGTTCTAACACTCTGTAGAGCACACACTGAGAAATGCAGAAATAATCAGTATGTTCCACAAACTACTATTATAAACTAGAATGATTTCTAATTATAAAATGTCTGGCAGTGGATATTTTAGGTACCATTATTGTTTAAGGATCTATTCCAATTATAAGGACTCTGAAGATGGTCAATACAGAAAGGGACATTGCTGAGAAGAGATAAAGCAAGGTGACAGGCAACACATACTATTTATCATCAACAGAACCTCAAAACTTAGTTAATTGACTTTATTAACTTTTCTCTTGTCAGATTTTCATTCCAGTGCAAGCATTTGAAATTATCATGACACTGTTTTTACCAACAACATTTAACTACTTCCATTTTTCTGTAATATATGTTAACACAGACATAAACAGTATGTGAAAAGGTTTTCTTTTCCATTCAAATTATTTAAGTTCTTAAAGCACAGTGCTAATAGTATCTGTAACAAAAACAGAACAAAACAAAACAAAAACATTGACTCTCTTTAAACAGAATAAGTCTCCAATTGGCTTATTGATTTGTTTTCTATCAACAGTTGTTATGTTTCTTAAAATTCTTTAAAAATCTACTGGGAAACTGGGGGACTGCCAGAAGGTATATGGGAGATATGTGGTTTTGGAAGGAGACTTGGCATGTTGAACACACAATACAATAGTACAATTGATGCATTATAGAATTGTACACCTGAAACCTATGTAATTTTATTAACCAATGTTACCCCAATAATTTCAATTAAAAGAGACACTAGAGAGACAGATAGTGAAAAACAAGGGGAAGAGTCCCATATTTTGTTGTTTAACATAAGTTTTCATTTTTTAACAATGAAAGTATATTTAAATGAAATAATTAATTTAAATTGTTTTAAAATTTCTAAGTTTGAGGGATTAACATCTCAACTAAGGAAGCAAAAAGTGAAGGAGAAAGAAAACCATGAAGCATCCCATTTCATGCAGCCCACTCAGAGGGACACAAAGCTCATTCATAAACTAAGACTTGATCAGTGGAGGCAGAATTAGGCCCAATCTTCGCTCTTCTTAGAACAAAGAAAGGAGGATCTATTTTTATGCTCAAAGTTAGTGCAAATTCCACAATTGCAAAGATGATGAGAAAGGTGAAATATTAAAATGAAACTGCATTCTCAACTTTCTCAGGAATGAAATCTCAAACAAAGCACCCAGAAGTTAACGCATCAGCATTGAACACTAAAGTTAATACTGCAAATCTTTAACACAGTTTTAAAGTATTAGTATAATCAGTGAGCCTAAAATAGTAAGGAATGTGGTGAACATCTTAAAGAAAATATTGTCATTTCTTAAATTACTGAAAAGGTATCAGAGCACTTAAAAATGAAATCAATTATTCTTTTTTGCAATGTATACCTTAAATCTCCAAATTTTTATTACCACTGATTTTCTAAATATACAAATTTTGTGAAAGAATTAAAATTCCCTTTTTTGGTAAATTTTAATATATTTTCTATTTTGCAAATTTTAATTAATTTTCTACTTCAGTATGTATACACAAAAAATAATAGAACAACCACTGCCCACAGAACCACCACTCATAATTTTTAAATATTATTAGTCTCCCATATTTGACACTAATCTTTTTTCTTCACTCAAAGAACTAAATTATTAAAACTAAATTCACCTTTTCATACTTTTATTCCCTATTCCTCTTTCCCAGCAAACCGTTAACCAAAATTCATTGTCTGTGTGTGTGTGTGTCTCCAGGCATTTAAAAATAATTATACTAAACATGTATATATATTCATATATAACTTAGGAATTTTTAAATTTTGCTTAAAGGATATCATTGCTAAATATTTTTGTGCAGCTTGGATTTTTATTCACTAGTATTTTATATTTAATTATCCTCATTGATACAGAGATGTAGTTATTAATTGTAACAGCAGCTGAATATTCAAAATTTATTTTCAATGTATTTTTTTAAATTTCATTGTTTTAAATGAGTTTTCATATCATGGCTTTTATCTGCTGCCTTGTTTCCCTCCCTTCCTTGCCTTTCGTCCCAAAACGCATACACTCAGAACTTTTGTTTTAGGTCTCTCAAACCCCAGATTTTGTTGGTGAATGTTCAGGAATCAGTTTTCCTGGCTCTCAGTGTTTAACAGGCTGAGATGCAGAGTGTGGACAGGAAATACCTCAAATTTTGTCAGGACCCCTTTGGGTGCAGTAATTACATATAACTCAGAAACTTTTTGCAACTGAGTGTTAACATATGAAACTTTGGGGACTATGTTTGGAATGTCATGTTAATTTTCCCAAAGGTTGAACAGTTAAAATGGCATGTTAGGAACAAAAACTAATAGATAGGGTGTGTGAATCACTGATTTAACAGGGTGTTTCTATTAACAATGTGTTTCAGCTGTGCAATTTGGAAAGAAAAGCGAAAAGGAAGGGTGAACTCATTAGCTCACTCAGAAAACTGAACTCTCATAAAGTTTCACTGTTGAGTTGTGATTGTTTTGGATGAAAAAATGCTGTAGCCTCCCTGTCCCTAGTTCCCATTTCTTCCATTTCTGGATTTAATTAGTATTACATTATTTTCCTTCACACACACACACACACATACACACACACACACACACACACACACTCTGTATCAACAAGAGCGACCCACAAACCTGAATATTTAAAACAATTTAAATCTATTTTTATGAGTAAGATTATATTTGCTCCACATATTGTGACAAATCTGGAGCAAATATAGATACTACCACCTCGTTTATGCTTCAGAATTGAACGTTAATCAATTAAAACAATTAAATGCATGGGAAAGAACAGCTCAAGCTAACTTTCATCCCCTCCCCCCAAAATGTCATGATTTATTTTACGTGCAGGCTAAAGATTACATTTGTGGAACTTTATATATCACAGAGATTTTATATTGCATAATTTATGTGAACAAAACTGCTCCATTGATGCTATAAAATAAAATAAAAGCAACAGAAAAAAGCAAAAATGACCCTTGTTCTCAGGGAGTTTACATTCTAATAAGTGACATAGCACAGTCAAAAATAAAAATAGCTCTGACTCTGAACAGGTCTTAATCAGAAAGAAGGGGAAGTTTTACCCAGGAGGAAAGAAATGCAGCTGGAAGCTCAAGAAGGGTTCTATAAACTGTACTTAAGAGGAAGTGAGGCTCTGGGGATCAGGACAGGACAGGAGAGTTGGGGTCCTACAGCCTTAGCCCCCATCGTGGCTCAACCCTGACTGATGGGGATCATGCCTGACACACAGAAGTTTCCAGTGAAAATTTTTGATTTGTATTCTATAGACTTGAGAGCATCACGGTTCCTCAAAGGTGTCGTCCCTCTCCCACAAAAGGGAATAAATGACAATAAGACTTGCGTGAGGATGAAATAAAAATATTAGATGAGAAGGTATATATAGTTAGTGTGAGGCACTAGAAATATATTGCTATCATTCCTTAAGAAACTTAAAAATATGAGTGAGAGAATTTTTAAAGCTTGTACATCATAATATGAAGGTAACTTTTCTGTCAATAGCCTATAGAAATGGAAAAGAGAAAAAACAGCCCATCGGTATCTTCTTCCTTTGGCCTCAACCACTCCCCATTCTACCCCACCCCTTCCCCAGTGGTTAGGAGGTAGTTGACCTTCCACACTTGTGACTTCCTTTCCGGTGGGTGAGTGGGACTTTTCCCAGGAGAGTGTGAAGCACAAACTACCTCCCTGCTCAAAAACAGACCCCAAATGGAAGCCAATCAGTGTCTGTCTCCTCTATGGCCTCAACACAATAGCCTTAGGGAGAAAATTTAACAACTGGGTTTTGTAAGGCTGTGGGGTTATCTGTGATTTTAAATCCCCATTCTAGGCTAGACACCCTGCTAGAAATAATGGAAGATCTGGGTGTTTATTACCTGTAATTTCCATGTTCTGTAGTAGCCTAAGGAAGGGTGCCCAATTTGGAAATACAGCACAGCAACATAATGACAGTGATCAAGGGGTAATGAGGGAACTGTTCTCACAGATTAGATGTCTAAATCACACCCTCAGAGGTAACATTTATTGTCCAAGAACAGGAACATTCTAAGCACTATGGCATTGACCAAACTGTACAAATCCTCAAAACAGGCTTTGTATAAACATGCTACCTCAATGTACTATATTTCATGTGCTAATCTTTTTATGATGCTCTCATTATATAGTATTTTGGTGTGGTGTAAAGAGAAGAAATAGGACTAAACCAAAAAAGGGGGGGACTAGAATTATTTAGAATAAAGAAAGAAGGTGGGCCACCCGGCCGGGCATGGCTCGGCGGTTGAGCGTCAACCTAGGACCCAAGGGATCAAGGTTCGATTTTCGGTCAGGGCACATGGCAGGGTTACGGGCTCGATCCCCAGTGGGGGGTGTGCAGGAGGCAGCCCATCAATGACTCTCTCATCATTGATGTTTCTATCTCTATCTCCCCCTCTCCTTTCCTCTCTCTGAAATCAATAAAGATATATTAAAAAAAAGAAAAAGAGAGAAGGGAAGGGAAGGGAAGGGAAGGGAAGGGAAGGGAAGGGAAGGGAAGGGAAGGGAAGGGAAGGGAAGGGAAGGGAAGGGAAGGGAAGGGAAGGGAAGGGAAGGGAAGGGAAGGGAAGGGAAGGGAAGGGAAGGGAAGGGAAGGGAAGGGAAGGGAAGGGAAGGGAAGGGAAGGGAAGGGAAGGGAAGGGAAGGGAAGGGAAGGGAAGGGAAGTTGTGTGCATACTAATACTAATCTTGCACATACACATCAGCTTTACCTAGCTACATGCCTTTCTTCTGAAACATGCCAATAAAATGTTGGGATTACAACAAAAATAAAAATCAGTAAGACCTATAAATCTCCATGAGCTGCATGATTCAATCCAACTAGTTAGGATATTTTTTCAATCTTCTGTTTAAGTTTCTTCTTTCTCATAGGTAACGTGCATCTAATACATTTATCATGATGACATTTTGCGTGGTGCTCAGCACACAGTGTCTGTTCTCTGCTCCTTTTTTTTACATCTTTTTTTTCTGTAATATCTGCCTAAACTGATGTGTATGTGGTGTCATGAAACAAAATGGCATGCGTAAGAAGCGATTATGAAGAAAATAGAGGTAATTTTAAAAATAGAAAAGTTCATGGGTAGGTAGCTTTCAGAAGGAATAAACTAAGTTTCTGTGGATATATGTTGTTTCCCTTGAAGTGTTTGTTTTTTTTCTTTTACCCAGCTGCATTTCTTTGCATTCTTGCTCTCTCCACTCTCCTTTGCTTTCAGATAACTTTCTTTCTCTACTATGTTTTTCTGTTGTGTTTTTTTTTCCTCTCTACATTGGAGACAACTGCTTTAAGGTTGTTTTTTCTCTTCTTTTCCATAGGATCTTTCATGGGAAATCTATCTGTGGGTGAATCTCAGTATATTTAGATGTAAGCAGATGAATGCAGTTCCAGATTCTCACCACAATGCAGTTTGGAATCCACATTTTAAAGTGAATCACTCTCAAGCAGATGGCAGCCTCCCATAGGAAATATATACTTTTGGGGGGGTTATTCCTAAAGAGTCAGTGTCAAGTGAATCATAAACATGACAAACAATATGGCATTTAAGTGAAGATACACTAATATAAACTACTAAAGTAGACCGTTAAGTTCTAAGTCCTAAGAAATGAATTTTAAGAGTATAATTTATATTGATGATTATGAATCTCTACTATAAAATGACCCTCCAGGCAAAGACAAAAGGCTGTATTTAGTTTAGTCTACACCTAGTGTGCAAGGTACAAAAGCACTTGAGAGTTTCAAATACAGTATTTTTGAGCTGAAAGCAAGCATAGAGCTCATCTGATTCAACAATGTACTCACTGGGCATGTCAGGAGTCTCAAAGCACCCACATTCCCCTATTTTAAAAAAATAAATAAATGTATATATATATATATATATATATATGGGCTCTTAATTGATTTTAGAGATTGAAGAAGGGGGGGAGGGAGGAGGAGAGAGAAAGAGAGATTAACCAAATATGGGAAAACTAAATAATTACTAATCAGAGTAAAGGTGTGTATGTATGTGTGTATTCTTTCAGCTTCTCTAAAAATTTGAAATTAGATGCAAATTTAAAAGTAAATAAAAAACACAGGCTGATATCAGCACCTCAAATTACCAACCATCATGGTTTGGTAAATCCATTTTGCCTAGAATTAAGGTTTTCTTGGGTGCAACATTTCATCACTATAATTCCCAGCAAGCCAGGACAAGTTGGTCACCCTATCCCTCAAGAAAATTTACACTGGACTTGGAAGAGAAGTGTTTCTTTGCTGTCATGTTTGAATGCTAAGAGTTATTTATGTGTTTATGGAAGCATAAAATCAATAGTATGAATAGTAGTATTAGGATGAGAAAAGAAGATGTGAATTGTATTATTAAGAGTATTTGGCATGCTGAAGTAGTAACTTATTTGATGAAATAATGAAAATAGATTTCACTATGCACCTTCTTTTTAAAGAATAAAGTTAGCCTATAAATGTGTAAATTCCATTATCATAAAGATAATCAATATGCAAAATTCATTACTTGCATATAAAGAGATTGCATCCTCATGTGGAAGATTAAAGGAAACCGATTTCCCTCATGCTTCTGTTTAGTATCTAATGAAGCACTTCAAATCATTTCAACTGAGATTACATCTTAGCATCCTATCCAGGGCACAGTACCATAACTGCCATGCATGATACACTGCTTCTAGAGGGAAAACAGATGAATAAATATTTTCAAAACACTTTAAAGAGCTTTGATGGTTGAAAGGTCACTTCACTTCTTGCCAACACATAATACTGATTTTTCTTTGACCTTAAAAAATACAACACAGGTATAAATCAAGGTTCTCAGAAGTTAATATATATTTCAGTTGAGAAATTTGAAAAATACAATCCCAAATCTCATCGTATTACTACCATAAATTCAGTATAAACCCCCTTACAAATATGTGTTAAGCTAAATGTAAGGAAAAAACTCTGAAGGATTTTTTTGCAAGTATGTCTCTGTCAGTATCTGCCTTGAAAAGCTCCTGCAAAGGAAGTTAGCAAATAAGCTGTTGAGTTTCACAAGTATCTTCACACAAAGTTTCTTCCTGCTAGCCCAAAACTACAGTTCTGACTCTAGAACAAAACTTAAGGAAAAGTATCCTTTATTTCTCAAACTATAGTTTTGCTTTTTGGGATGCAACATTGACTAGAGGAAAGTAATTTGGATTTTGAATCCTCAGATTATTTTTCTGAATCTTAGTTTCACTAATTAGTGGTCTTCAGGTGGAGCAGGTGCCATGACTCTGAGTCTGCTTACACACTTACGAAATCATAATACAATAACACTTGACTTACTCACTTCACAAAGAATGTTTTAAGCATTCATTATAAAAATGTTTAAAAAAAAACACCAAATCGTAAAGTTTGGTTAAGATCCCAAATACTGTCCTGATAGTATTTTATAGCAATTTCCACTCCTTATAGTGTTTTAATTTCATCTGTTCTAGGTGCAGGATAACTACATTTAAGAACAAAAGTAGGGTTGTATAAGCAATTCATGTATGTGGCTTTAAGGGGCAAACTGTGACTCTCCTTCGTGACTTGGACAGCAACTGTTCCACAACAAGGGATAAACTGGAGACCTTCAACAATAAGTTCCTGTCCTTATTAAGGCAATTACTTCTAGGAGGGCAGCTCTGGTTATGCTGATAGCAGCAGCTCCAGGGTGACTGCTCTGGCAGCATCAGCTCTAGCAAAGGCCCTCTACATAATTCTCAGTTTGCTCTCTAGAGTTCCCAATGCAAAAATGGCAAAGCTGAAGTTGTCCAACTTTGTGCACATCATGAAGGCAGAATTCCTTGGAAAAGACAATAATGCTGGGAAAACAGAAGGCAGCAAAAAAAGAGGAAGACCAAATATGAGATAGACTGACTGCATAAAAGAAGCCATAGGCATGAGTCTACAGGAGATGAGCAGGGCTGTTGAGGACAGGACATTGTGGACATCACTGGATCATAGGGCACCAAAAGTCCAAGCTGCCTCAATGGCATGTAACAAGCACACATATGATGTTTAGTTTCTTTTTTTTTTTTTTTGCATCAACCTTCAAACATATTTTTCTGTTAATATATTGCATTTTTATAATAATGGAATCCAAAACTGTGTAAGTCCTGCACCCAATTTCTTCTTTTATAAACTCTTTATGTATCATTAAAACATTATATTTTTTCCTTAATTGACTCATTTTTATGGGTATATTGCTTTGATAGATGGTTTTGAGAAATGCTCTCATTAATGTAGGTTTCCTTATGAAATAATCTTCTTTTTCCTTAAATTAGAACCCCATTATTGTTGGCAAACTGATATTTTTCAAGGTCAATAATATTTGCTAAGCATCAGCTGCACCAACTCAGATAGATAATTGTTAGCTTACTTCAGTGCAAAATTGGCCTGAAATGGTCAATTTAATAAATTTATTTATTTACATTAACATAGTGGTCAAATTCCTCAGAGCAGATATTCCACAACCTTAGGTAAGTTTCAGAATCTTGACAGATTGATGGTATTTTCCCAATGATCATGGGAAACAAAAAAGAACCAACTCGGGCAATTAAACAAAGACATATGTTTCAGGACGCAACTGTTTCATGCTCTCTTTTCTATTGAATACAACCCACTTGCCCAAAGATGAAAGCTTATGTATGTGGCCCTCTGATCATCTGAAAGAATCTGGCTGTGTTTTAGTTGAGATGTTAGATTGGTATAGTTTTCCTAAACTTCAGAATTTAATCCACCTTTGTTTTCTATGGGCATCAATTTCATCTTCAAATTATAGATGATCTAAAAAGTTGAAGAAAGTCATAGTTTGATTGTTTTGCATTGACCTAAGCATCAAGTTGGAAGTATCAGGCTTATTTTATGAGATTCCATTTTTTTTAGTATTTGATAAGTATTGTTCTTCCATTTATTTAATTTGGGGAAACTATATCGATGAAGGACAAAAGAAAAGAAACTATCTTAATATATAAAGTTTGAGGTTCAGCTTAGAATTCTAAGCTTCTTTATTTAGGCTAAACTTAAAATTAGTTGAATTATCCCTACTTTAAACGCCTCAGTATCTATGGTGCTATAAACATCTATGCTACTAAGAGGAAGAATGAAAAAAATAATTTTTTGTCCCTCTTCTAGAAATGAGCTAGGTCTTGAGCTTCATTGTATTTTTTTCATCTAAATGTCTTGGGCACTGAACTTTTACATAGCTATTTGCTAATAAAAGTAGTTATCAAAGTCCATATCAGATATTTCTAACTTTCTCGAGTAAAAAAAGAAATGAGTCATAGTTCAATATTTGCCTTTTTTAAATGTCCTCTGAAATTCAAAACTCACTCTAAATTAAATTTCTATACTAGGTCAGTTGCTTAGAAAATAGCTATGGAATTACCATGATTGAATCAGGTTTAATCAGGAAGAGAAATCAGACCAAGTAGTTCAATAGAGGCCACTAGTTACAAATGAATAGGAAAAGCTAAAAGACAATCAGGGAATGGTGAGGACACCCAGAGTTTTGCATCAATACCCAGATACCAGTGTCAGCTGAAAGTTATTCTAGAACTGGAGAGATAATGGAGATGATGCCACCAGAGGCCCGAGAATACACAGCATCCAGACAGTAGCTGGAACCACAGAGGAGCAGTCACTCATAGAATCAGGGTCCAATGGGAACTAGGAATGTGGAGGAATCTTCCCAACAGAAATTGGGACCACAGAGAGAAGGTCTGTCAGAGAGATGGAATTAGGGAGACTCAATCTACACTAGAAATACAGCCCAAAACCAAGAGAGAAGATGAAGAAGTAATCTGACTTCCCTCTCAGAGTCCTCCAATTTTGTCTCCCATTAGCCATATCTATCCAGAAAATAATTGGCAAAGGAGATGTAGAAAATCAAGTTTGCAGGGATCAGGGCCCTGAGACACTGAACAGAAAAGTAGCAAGTGCATCTTTTCTCAGAGTCAAGTGGTCATGATTTGGGGGAGTTCAGTGGAACATCCAGAATGGTGGACTAGGAAAGAAGTAAGGAATGTAGGGCTAGAAGTTCTATGATTATAACAGTAACATTGTAATAGACAAGAATATTCACATTATTCGTGTTTATTTTAAATTTTATAGCAAAGAACAAAAGTCTCAGGAATGTTTTAAAATATCTAAGAGCTCTCGAACCAGTAGGAAATCTTGCTTCTGAAATTGTTGCCAAAATTTTTTGTAATAGCAACCACTTATTGAAAGTTTATTATGTGCCAGGCACAATGTTTTATATACATTTTCTTATTTAATCCTCACAAGAGCTCTATGAAGTGGATGCTATTATCTTCATTGTGAAGATGAAAGGGCAAAGACTAAAAGAGATTAAACAATTGTCTGTGGTCAGAGTGGTGGTAAGTGGGAGAGTCCCTATTTAAACTTAAGTTTCCATATCTTCAAACTCTGTCATTGATCACTGTGGAACTCTGCCTCAATGAATACTGGCCAAATGAGGCATCATTGTGTGTTATTCATAATTGCCTTTCTGGAGCAGATGGCTCTCTCCCACCTCCACATAGCTGGTTCACAATAACTATGGTTAAAATTAAATAGGTATTTTATACCCAGCTCACACACAGAAGATGAAATCATTCCTGCTCATATGACCAATGATTTTTTTTAAAGGCTGCCTGTAGATTTTTATTATTCCTTTAACCCCCTGTAACTACTCTGTTGTTTTGTAAGATGCCTAAGAGGATGGGTACATCGGGACAAGGAGGGAAGGATTGATCTGCAGGCAGAGAGAGCAAGCCTCCTCCTCACCCGGGGCGGCCTCACAGGCCTCCTCAGCTCCCAGGACTGTGCTGGTTTGGCCTTGCCAGCACTGAAGTGGGGAAGCTTATCGAATAACCATGTCTTCATCCTGCCCATTGGATGCAACCAGTCAGTCGCGGGGCTTTCAGCAGAGGGAGTGGGAGACGTGAAGTCTGAGGCTACACAGAGGCAGTTCTTTAAGACCTGAGGGAAGTGGTGTCTTCTATTTTATAGAAATTATAAGAGCCATCGCCTTCAGCTACAGGTCATTCCTGTGCCACTCAGCTACTGCAGTACTGATGGCCTTAAGGCACCATTATTACCCAGGCACAGGACAACAGACAGAGCTGTTGGAAGAGAAGCCATTCTTAATATTCCTGAGTGGAGGCAGTGTCGGCTCAGCATGGAAGAGAAGACCCTGGGGACACTTTGAGCCCTTTGACTTCATTCTGGATGACTAAGGGAAGTGAAAGACGCCTAATGAACTTCACAGGAAGTGGTAGCAGCCTGTTTTCAAAAAAACTGCAGTCTTCTTTGGGGACTGTTTCCCTGCCTCTTTTTCATGTATTCCCAGTAACCACCTGCAGCAAGAGGCCTAAGACTAATCTTTTGGAAGAAGTTACATTCTAGAATGAAAATTCTAGTTAAAAGCATGCCTGTTATCCAGCTCCAGTTACAGCTTGTATTTATCAACATTTTCAAAAACATCTAAACCATCAAATAAAATCCAAATGATTTTCCATACAAAAATAATAATGTGTGATGAGTAGGGGGCAACATGAATTCTGATATTTTTACTTTAGACTAAATTTGACAGGTATCTGGTTGGCTATTTAAGCCTAAAGAGTTTAATTAATTGATTATTAACTTTCAGTACACTATATAGTATATATGTGTTTTGTTTATGTGTTTGTGTGTGTGTGTGCTTAGTAGGAAGGGGTGCAGCATATTATTCCAGAATAATTCTCTAAACTGCATAAGCCAGTGGCATTATTGAACCTCATTTTTAATGGTTATCAATATTCAGAATAATAAAATATATGCTACATACTGATGAAATTTAATCCTTGTATATTCCTATATAATGCTACCCAGGTTAAACTGGACATGTTTTACAAAGAAATGTACCTCAAAAAAATAGTAAAGAGAGAAGTATCATTCTTCACTCACATCCACTGGGCATCATGAAATTATATTTTCTATCTGTGGAGCCAGCATATTAGCTAAAGGGCACTCATCAGGAATTCAGGTGTCTCACCTGTCTTCCATCTTTACTCTGTAACCTTGAACATGTCACTTAACCTCACTTCTTCACAGTCTTTTCTTTATAGTGTGAGGCAATTGCTTTCTGTTTTTCCTACCTCAAATACATGTGAGGTAGAAAAATGTTTAAGATAAGATGGCGAATGTTAATGCTCTTTGCAAATGCTGTACAAATTTAAGTTACCATAAACATTCTTCTGAGTTTTTGTGTCATGGTGTAGAAATACATGCACATACACTATAGATGTTTTCATTTACACACACACACACACACACACAGAGGCCTGAGGACTAAGTGCCATGTCATGTATATGATGCACATTTTATATGTTAGGGTGCATGAATCATGAGAAGTGTTGAAAAGGTAGGAAGATCTATTGGTTTGAAAGACTGAAACAATTGCCCTGACCTCTATCTTACTAGTAATCTCTGTTAATACATTAAACAAACAGTAGAGGAGGGAGGAGAGTGTGCCATTCACTGGTAGAAAAAGATATATGTGGCATAAAATTAAGTCATTGAGTTATATTGTGTCCCTGTAAAGGTTTTCTTTAGTGAAATTAGGAAGAAAAAAAATGCCATCTCATGTTGATTTAGAAGAATATGGGATTATACTTTCTCAGATAAATAAAAAAAATCTTTCTCATGATTGACATCTAGAAAGATAATAAGAAATGTAAAAATTATCATAAAGAGCAGAACTGCATTCACTATTACTTTCAATATTTTTCTATATAAGATAGTTCTAATGCTGAAAATTGGATAAATGTGAATATTCTTAGTTCGGGGGATTTAATTCCAGACAATTTACTTTCTTTTTTATTCAATGCAAAACCTTAAAATGCCATATATCTTGTGGTTGAATTATTGGACCATCTTTTCTGTAGCTATTCCAAACAACTTTATTCCTCTTAATTTTGCTTTATTCCATAGCTTTTTTCTTTTTAAACATGCCAGAGAACAGCCTTTCTGATGGTCTTTATTGCAGGAACTACGTTAAGGAAAATTTCAACCTACTAATTTCTGTGTTGTTCTTAATTTTATTTTTGAGTTCCCAAAGTTTGTTAGTTATCATTTTTCTTAAATTCTGAAATACAGCATGTCACAGGCCAAGTGAGGGGCATCAGAAGAAAACTGTAAGTGATACACTTAAAATTTTGGACTTCAGAACACTTTTTATGCATAATGGAGAAAAGTAATTAAATTGATCTGGTTACATGAAAACAGTAGCTACTGATTTGGAAATATCGATTATCATATTTTATTCTGGTGTATTTCCTAAGGCAGCACAGGTTTGCATTTGTCCTTTGTAATCAATCTAAATTTATATTACAAATAAAAACTGACAAACTTCTGTGCAGAATAGCATGCTTTATTTGGTTCTGATACCAGTTGCTAGAGAGTGGGACTCAGAGGGTCTAAGGGCTGGCAGAATCCCTTAGTTTCAGATGATCAGGAGATCTGGGGTGAAACACGGGTGAGCCATTGTTTATTCTAAATACAGGTCTGTCCTCTATGTAATTAATAGAAGAAAAGTGTTCACAGATCATCCAATAATTTGTGAATTTTTTTTAATTTTTATGTTTTTGTATCTTCATAGACACTTGTGTGACCAGAATGATGAGTAAAGTATCAATTCAAACACAAATTACAGGTGAGAGAGTAAAATATTCTTGGAGAATGCCAAGTTCCAGTTATCGATATATTGAAGTACTTATTTAACTTCAGAATCAAGTGGGAAATTAAAGTCTGTGTACCTGTTATCTACTGTGGTACTTCAAAGGCTAAAATTGAGGCTAAAACAACGTTTATGTGCTCGCATTTCTGTAATTTAAGCTGCCCTTCAGTGCACAGTCTTTCTGCTAATATCACCTGGGGCCCCTCATGTAGTTGCTGGCATTGAGGTCTCCTCTGGGAGTGGGTGGTCCAAAACAGCTTTATTCCTGGGTCTAGTGCTACCCAGGACACCACCCAAGGCACTTCAAGCATCATACAGCAGAATATCCAAGAGCAGTGAACAGCATGCTGGCAAATACCAATCTGCCATTAAGAGTGTTCTCTCCACGTGCTTACCATTGTGATGAAAAATAAGTATTCTCAATCCCTTTTGCCATGATTTATGTCTATGTCTCTAAGTTTTTGACAAAATTACTTAAAGCACATGATAAGGTCGAAATATTGTATCAAAACCACTTGTATCTTCAAAAGTATTTGCGAGATACCAGAATTCATATATTTTGCAACTAATTGAACTCATGCCAAAAACTTTAAATAACAGATTAAAATGTGTGAGGGGTTTAGCTTAGTTTTTAACATTATTTAGGGTTTCAAAATTATGTTAGGGTAAATGTAAGCAAAATCTATAAAAAACACTGAGGAAAAAGATGATCAGCTCTTCTGACCAAACAATTGCATTGTGAGCACAATGCCTTGTACACGAGGAGACGTGACAGGTCAGGATATTCATTACAGCACTGTTTGTGATAGCAAAATCTGGAATCAAATATTTACCAAAGGAGTAATGAATAAATGGTAAGACTGTAGACAAAATAAAATCTATAATGGTGAAAATAAATGATTTTGAGCAATGTTACTCGAAGTGCATTCTGTGGACTGGTGTCAGTTGGTAAACTATTTGTTACCAATCTGTGCCAAGATGAGTGCTAAAATTTAGAACATTCCACAGCAACTTGAAGAAGTATTTTTATCTGTTAATGTAATAATAAAAAAGTGGTACTTGTGGTTAGTGTACTTTGTTTTATCATATTTTCTAAGAATCTATTTTTGTATTTTAATTTGACATATGGTTCATGATAAACTGAAAGCTTTAAGAAAGCAGTGATCTTTAAGTGAGTAAGCATAAATAAATCTCAAATATATAATATTGAATGAAGAGACACTTTGGAAATTATATGTAGTGTATTGCCAATGATTTTATAAATATACACATAGTAAAATACATATTAGATATATAATAAAATGAAATAGTAACATATGCACAACTTATATAGTAAAAAGTGTAAGTATGTAGTGACGAGCCATGCTTGAGAATGATACACAACAACCTCTGAGTAGAGATACCCTCTGTGGAAAGAGGGTAGGGGCTTCAACAGTATCTGCAGTGTTTTGTTTCTTTTTAAAAATATGTCTAAAACGAACATGGCAAACATTAAGTTCTTTTTTAAAGCTTGCTTGGGGGCATGTGGATATTCATTATATTATTCTCTACCTTTTCTTATATTTGAAATATCTCATAATAAAACACATAAAAGTAAATCAAAATTTTTTCAAATGCAATATAAACTACAGATTGTTGGAAATTTTCCATAAGATAAAAAAAAAAGAGAGATCTAAGAGAAGAGCAGAGCTTTTCTAAAGTACTTAACAACATTACTGGCTTAGGTGTCTTTCCAAAGCTATTTATTGAACATCAGCTATGTATGAAGAACCGTGCGAGGTATTGAGAATAAGGAAAACTATGTGCTAGAGGGGCAGAAAAGGCCATTAGAGGAAAGCCTGAGACTAAAGCAAGGGTCAGTTAAACCAGATGCCTTGATATGTGCCCCACAACAAAACTGGATCTCTGTACCTTAGACGGACAGGATTTTACCTCGAAAAGGACAAGATTCTCATTGTTAATACTTCATTTTTCCACATAATCGTCATCCCACATTATATCTTAGTGGTATCACCTGGTGGACTGACATTTCTAGGAACACACAGTCTAAGGTTCATAAGAGAAAGTTTCTAACAACAGATGCTGGGCAGATGTTTCCCTTCACCTTTCTTTTTCTTTTCCTTTTTTTCTCCCTTTTTGTTTTTAATTTCAGAAGTTGGGCAAGCATGATGTTTATGCTGTGGTTTAACTCTGCAGGCCAGCTGCCTCCACAGCGGCCTCAGAACAAGTGGATTTCCTTTATGTTTCCGAAATCACCCAACACCAGATGTCAGCCAAGAGGTTTCCACTCAGGAGTGCCCAGAGCACTGGCAACAAGGCTTCGGCAATGGTGGCTTCCTACCCCGTTTCATTTAAAGGAAGGGGAAATAGGAGGGAATTTGAGCTCCTTGAGAGGATGCTTTCTTTGACCTAGGAGAGGAGTTTGTTGTTATGAAATGAAAATGCAGTCACTGGAGAGATGCAAAAAACAAAGCTAAGCCGGACAGCTTGTAAATCATCTAACAGAATGCATGTGATTTAATAGCAATAAGGTCAAGGTTTCACTGAGGCAGCATTCAAAATAATTTGACACTGATTACATGATACTAAAAGGGAGAGATGCTTCTGTGTGTCATTGAACAATGAGGATGTAAGAATGGCAGTAAACATTCTTCTTTATGGCTGTGCCTCTCCCAGCTCTTGTCACTTTAGATATCCTTCAACAGAAGCTTGAGCAATTAAGAAGGCTGATTTCCCAGAGAGAGAGCTTTGTGTTAGCTAAGCACGACCGAGCACAAAAGCTTAGGAGACTGTCCTCAAATAGCAAGCCCTATTGAAGGGCCTGAGATTCCTCTTGTCTTAATTTACACTCTAAATTAAAACCCACTGTTTGTCAGAGCCACGTATTCATCTGGTAAATTATCCTGGAAAAAAATTAAGATATTTTCTTGGCTCATTTGCATGGATTAAAAAATTTGCCTTGCAGAATTTTTCAGGGGCCATTTAGGGTTGTTTTTCAGACCTGAAGAAAAAAATCAGATCCATTTTACTGAGAAAAGGAAAATGAAATATGCTTCAGGTATAAGTTTTTATTTATTTGTAACATTCTCTCTTTTCTCCTATCTCATGATTAAGAAATACGTTTAGGCACACACTCAACCTAAGAGCAACATTTGGATCAATCGATCCTGGGCTGTTTTTATAGCACCACAGCATGCCTTCAAAGAACCTCAAAATTCCCTAATTAATTTCCCACCACTTACATGTTTATACTAAAGCAGAAATGCAGCAGCAAGAGAGAATTTCAGGGAACTGTAAGTCCATGTCCACATCCTGTGCTCTCATCCCCCGTGGGCCCTCCATGGCTGTTAAGAACAACTCTCCAGAAGGCAGACATACAGCAACATCACTCAGACCCTCTGTACGTGTTTTCCTCATCAATAAAATGGGAAATAATAGAGTATCTACCTAGAGGAGTGAAAGTTTTAATATGTGCCATGCACATAGTCTACTGTATTATTTAATTTAATTGGGCCATTGTTCCGGCTAAAACAGAATTTTTGCAGCAATGGTGTCAGCTAGAGAAACTCACACAATGATTGAGCTTAATATTATGTAAATATCTGTGTGCATTCCAGTACAGAGACATAGATATGCATTTTTTAAAACAGAAGGGAAATACCACAAAATATTGAGGGTTTATCTCTGGGTATAGCAATTTTTTTTTCCTATTTTCCAATTTTTTAAATAATTTCTTCTATTTTCCAAAATTTACCTTTATAATAAGAAAATAATATTTCATAAGGAAATACATGATCATGAATAAGTTAAAGTTCTAATTTGGGCACGTCGTGCCCCAGGACACCTTCCTGCCATGCCCCTTAGCAAACCAGACTGATCTCTCTTTGCTCTTCCCTAACTGACAGACAACGTTCATTGCTGTATCTGAACGTCATTCCTCTAAGATGAAATTTCCAGCTACTTCTAAGATTGAAGAGTGTTCAGAACAGCTCCAGGAGTGGGTTTCCCATTTAGTGCAACTTTGGAGTTGTTCTTCTCTTCACGTTAGTTAGAAATATTTACAAAAGTAGAATATCTTAAAGAGCCCACGTTAGTATTTGGTATTCGGGCAGATGTTGGCTCTATTCACTCCATCTCTGAAGAACTGAGGTACCGGATTAACAGGGGCCTAAGTGAGGAGATGGGAAAATCAGTTTATCTTCAGAACCACCAGAGATCTTTTTAAAACACGGTTCCTTGGGACCCTCTCCAATCTTAATGAGTCAAAAACTCTCAAGAAGGAAATGAGAAGGAAAAAAAAAGACCTTCATTTTTTAATTCCACCTTAGTGATTCTAGTAATTGGGCAACTCTGTAAACAGTTACAGTTTGGGACCAGGAGAAAGTGTCAGTCTGAAATTTAATAATTGTATGCAGCTCTATTTTATATCTTTTATGTTATGTACTACAACATACAGATACTATGTCTATACATGTTCTATATGTTTGATAGATTTTAGATCTACATTATCAGTTCTTCATCGCCTTGAGTAACTGAGAATGTTCATAATCGTTGGCAGGTAAAATAATTCTCATTCAAAATATTACCTTAAGTTCATTTATTTGGTCCAATATGTGGGTGGTAAGTCCTTTACAATTTCCCTAAGAAGATTTCTTTGTTTTTAAGCCTATTGGTTTTCAGTAACAGAAATGCAAAGCGATTTTCTGGCAGGACACCCTGTTCTTTTGGCTCTTGCAGTTGGACCAATTCTAATGTTGAAAGGTGTTTGAAAATGGTTCAGGGGAAGTGGAAAGTGACTCTCTAATAAGGCATTAGACTTCAGGTTCTTGTGAACAGCAAATGAATGTTCAATTATTTGCATGTGAATTGTTTGGCTACCTTTCCCAGTCCATCTATAATATCAACGTGTTATAAAAATACACTTGGATCCAAATGTACTGATCTTAGGTGCTTCAATTTTGGCCAAAAAGTCCTTTTTTAATCAAGTTACAGACACTAGTGTTACTTAAAGAATGGACGATGCAGTAATGAGAAATTCCCATATATTTTGTCAATTCCTTTCAAAATAAATAAGCCTTTTGATTTTTCCACTTAAGTTATGTAAATTGCATGGGTCTTGGGAAATCAATAATAAAAAAGAAAGCAATTTTCTTTGTTAAGGGAGAGAGAAATGATGGAAATAGAAAGTAGTTTCTCACACTCACTTTTACCATAAGAATGATTTGACCAGGAAGGCAGGTGACTCACTGGACTGCATCTCCCTATGGAACTTGAGCATCATCAACCCCAGTGATTTAAATAAGAAGTGTTTGCAATTTTCATATTAAAAATTCATGTTCATTAAACTAATGAGAAGATTCTTGAAGGATTTTATCAACCACCAAAAGAAAAGAAAAAAGTTCATGATGATATTGTTTTATAGGTTGAGTCTACTCTTTAAGCCAAAATTTTCCGAGATATAAATTTTAACATTCAACTTTTAAAGTAACCTATCAGTGTACACCCCAGTTCCACATTCTCAAAGTTAAAATGCCAAAATTTCAAATGAAGGAATTATTTTAGAAAAATAAATGGTGATCCATAGTACCCTAGTATGCCAGTTTTGATTACCATGTCTTAAAAGTGCTTCTAAGATAAAAGTTTAGTTTTTAAATACAAGATAATTTACCATGTCACTAAGGAGGAGATTTTTCCATATGATGAACCAGATTTGAAGAGATTCCAAGTCAATAATTGAAAAAACCATAGTCTGAATCCAAAGATATTCTGAGTTAAAGGGATACCAGTTTGCTAAATCTTACTTAAGAACACTTTAGAGTCTGAGGACCTTGGGAGAAAGCAGCAGAGTTCATTGAATTTCTTTCCAAATCACTTTCACTACAGCATAAGTGACTGTCCAGACTGGGAGAGACTGTAAAGGAGGCCCTAATAGCATCAGGGCTAATGAAAGAAAGAGCAGATCAAAGAAATTAATATGTTTCTTTTCTAGATAAAAAGCTGTTACTTTTCAAAGTTGTCCCAAACCAAAGTCCTCTTGTGTTCCAATATATTTAGTATTCATTTGAATACCATGAATTCAAAGAGTTTTTGACCTGTTCAGAAAAATTCAGGAAAAGAATCATATTTAATGAACCAGCCAAACGAATGAAAATTTCATTTGAAGTTAAATATTTTTTGAACTATTTGGCTTAGCTCCATAATGCAATGCCCAAAGTGCCTTCAGATTTTTGTTTCTAAGTGAGTTTTCAAATTCAATTAAATTATCTTGCTTCAAAGCTACTTAAGAAATATTTTGGGCCAAAGATATTTCAGTTACCTTTAAGGCCTCTGGGGAATGCCCCTCCAAAAAAAAAAAAAAAATCAGGTCATTTATTCTTGAAACTCATAAATGTCAATGCAAACATACCCTGAAGATTCATTTATCATATACAGGTTGAATAAACGAATGATCGGGAGTAGAATGAATAGAAATAACTTCTGAATATGTTCCATATTTTTGCACACTCTGTAGTCTTCAGTATCAGTTTTCTTTTGCTACTCCAGAGCTGGAATTTATTAAGGTATATTAAGGATAGGACTGAGGTTCATATTTCAAATATTTCTGCCAGTCTCCCATGGAAGAGCAAAAAAATAAGTGTTCATTGATACTGATAATTCCCACTACTGCTGACAAGTTTCACTGTTTGTTTTCTTCTATTTCCCAGCTGAGAAAATATTTGCTGTTGAACATCTGGCTAAGGAATGTTAAAAGGTCTGGGGTATCATCTGAAGTGGACTTTTTAGAAGAAAAGTAACATGGAGTATTAAGCAGTTTCTCAGAAATGGATTCTTGGAGAAAATGCCCTGTGATGTTTCATGAAAGTCAGAACATCCTAAAAATGGAAGAGTAGGATAAAAGACTTTGACCAGTAGGGTGGGTTTATTGTGGTGTGGACATTGAAATGAGCCACCAAAGGAGTTTCGGCTTAGAGCCACATAACCCACTGGCAGCCGCAGCTGACAGATCTAGACAGTGACTGTGCCAAGCTGGTACTGACGATGGCACCATCTACTCACACCTGTGCCTGGCAGGGGGCAAACAAGTAAATCTCTCAGACTTAGGGTGAGAATGCTCTTTTCCATCTGTGCTAGGACTCCACTTGGGAACCAGGAAGAAAGTGCATAATGTTTCTCTTTTTACCTATTGAATCATCTGGTCCTGCACTTGACCACCCAGGGTTGAGTTCAATGAATTTTTGTGCTGAAAATATGTGTGTGGGTGGAAGGAGTGGTCATGAGTACAATTCAGCATTGAGAGAGCTTGTGTCAAATTAAAAAGTGAATTTGTATGTTTGTGCAAACATGTACAAACAAGCCTCCATAAACTAATATCTATAACTTACTCTAAAACTCCACCTCCAACCGTCAACAGCACAGGCTGAATAAATACCTATACCTCACATCTATGTGCCTTATATTCACTAATGGGCCCTATTGATTTGTACCTACTTAAATATTTCACTGCAAAACCTTTGCATTTATTATATTCATGTGTTTTATAAATAAATAGCAAAAAATGCTACTCACTTTACACAATGAGAATCTCACGTAGCAAAATGTGAATTCTACGAAAATAAGGATCATATCCTAGTCATCTTGGGATCCCCAAAACCTGGCAATAAAAATATTCACTGTCTGAATTTAAATGTGTTCATTAGAATTTTAGATCTGAAACAGAACAGAGAAATTTTCTAGTCCAAACTTCTCATCTGGCAGAGTGAGGAACTGCTATAGAAAGTGGAATATTTTTCTAAAATTATTCGAGTAAGTAGCGGATTCAGAGTCCTTACCTCTTTTACCATGCTGTAAAGATTCCCTTATGATCATTACCATGATACTGCTTGCCCTGACAGTTAGGAAATAGTTTTGTTTTGGGTTTTCTATTAATCTCTGAAATTGTTAAATTCCTCTGCAATTCACTTAATGGAGTATGTATTTTTTAAACCCTAAAATGCTAATATGGAGATAGACCATAAGATGCATATTAGAAAAGTGAAGCCAACAAAAGGTTCTGAGAACTGGTGTGGTGCAATGCGGACGGCCCGGTCCTAAAAACAGTGCTCCCAGAAGGTCTTTCATCAGACTAAGCTCATATATTTCTTTCTCCCTTTCTTATTTTCTTTCTTTCTCTATTTTTTTCTTTGTAATAGTCTGACAAATACAGTTATTACCAAGACCAGGAAAAATAATTCTTCCAGAAATGTATAGCCTGATATCCATTACATTAGAAATAGGAATTTTTATACTTCCTCTTGAGAAATGACCATTTCTATCAGAATGATGATCATTTTTTTCATTTAGTTATTGCTAAAGTGCATTTTGTGGGAGAGGGGATTTTGGCTGGGTGATTTTTCTTTTTGATTTTATAAAGGCAGAAAATAAAAGTTCTCCCATATAGCTTAGTCTCTTGGGTTTGGGTTGTGAGCTCTCCTGGGGGAGTATGGAGGCACAAGCAACTACCTTAGAAGCCTAATTTGAGTTCGGGTTGTCTTTTCCCTGAGGGTCCTATAGATTCACAGCCAAGCAGCAGAACCACCACAGGGTGATCCAGTTCCTGTTTTACTAATAGCTTCAACTCCTAGATCCAATTTTCCCTGGTGAATCCTGTTTGAAACCCAGCATTCCCACACATGGGCTCATATCTTCTCATTTTCAAAATGAACAAAGAATGGACTATTATTAACAGAACCAAAGAACTGGGAACAATGATAGCCTCAACCATGTAATAAAATAAAAAACAAATATGCAAACAGAGACCCCAGTCTGTGGGAGGAGAGTCAGTAACACCACTAGATGACAGCCTTCTAGTCCCTAGAGTCTTGTATTATTCAGACACCTCTTTGGACTATAATAAATTAGTTTGACAAATTATCCTTCTCACCAGACTTATCCATTATCAACCTTTCTGAGAGGGCTTTTAGCAAAGGAAGCTTTGTCTGCAAGTGACATGCTGAAGGCATCTGTTTAACAGATTCATTTCTTTAAGGGTCTGTGAAGGCAGCTTTCATTAGGGTAGAGTGTGGGGTGCACCAGGCTTTTCATTCTCCCAGAGCTCATACCCCATGTGTCAGACCATCTTTCCATTGTATCTCTAGTCTGTCCTTTCCTTGCCCTCTGGAGTCCTGTATCTGCTCTCAGAGGGATGGCTCAGCCCTCACCACATCCTATTTTGCAGAACACAAAACTGCCACTCAAATATTTCACAGATGCTTTTTTTTTTAATTTTGGGAAATCCATTTCCCAAAGATCATTAAACAAAGCCAATGCAGTTTAATCATTAAATGTGTTACCATATTTCCCCTCAGCACAATCATGAAGATTTATTTTTCATCCTACAGGAGATGAACAGCAAGCACATTCATTTAACAAACTCTTCAAGAAGACATTGCCACAGATACTGGAAAAATAATTGGAGGGCTCTATTTCCAGCCTTGCTCTCTCCAATCCATTCTACACATGCAGCTAGAGTCATCTTTCAAAAATGCAAATCTGAGCACATGATATACCCTAGCTTAAAAATCCCTGAATAATTTAACACTCCTCTCATAAGCTTAGATTCCTTGGCAAGATGTATAACACTTTATGATCTGGCTTCTGCTTTCCTCCAAGATCAGCTTTAGCTTTCAAAGCACTGCCCCACCTCCCTGGCAACCTGCATGCCAACCATACCAAAATGCCTTAAGTTCACTCAAGAGTGCCTCACATAATGACATACCCCTCACCCTCACTCTTTGCATATGCAGTCCCTTGTGCTTATATTATTCTTTCCCCTGTCTTTTCTCTTTTGGGTGGTTCCTATTTTTTATGTTTCATCTTAGCTGCCATTGCCGTAGGCAGATTCCCTGGTCCTCCAAGGTTGGATTAAATACTCATACCTCCAATCAGTTCAATTGTACCAATTAACTTAATTGCAATGATCTTTTTTCTTTTTTTCTCAGTAGTCAAGTTACAGATTTCTTTAAGATAAAGAGTAAATGTATTAAATCATGGTAGTCTCAGCATCTAGTACAGTCTCATACAGAAATGGCAAAATTTAATAATTTATTAAAGGATGAACCTATCACTGTGAAATAAGAGCTTTACACTATTCCCTGCTAGTGGTGATAGAACATAACCCTTATTCCCAAGGAACTTGCAATTTAGTTGGAATAATGATAATTCATCTTAAAAAATCACTAACAAAAGAAACCAGCCCATGAATATTGGATACAAACTCTATATTAATACAAAATGCTATAGCAGTTGATAGGAAAAGGGCATCACAAATCACATTGCCAGAGAAGGTCATGCTGGGGTGAGATTGGGCCTAAACTGTGAAGGACTGGACTACCTATCTGAATAAAAAGAGAACAAGGTCAAGATGAAAAGGCAAACATAGAAGACATGTTCAACATACAATGACTGGCTGGTTAAACCTGGAAAAAAGGAAATGAGTAGGTTTTGGGGACAGTTAATTAATTCAAGCAACATACACTGAGCATGCATTATATGCCAGACACTGTCCTCAACACTTGGGATATGTCAGTAAACTAAAGACAATGAACTCCATGTCCTCATGGAGTTCACCCTCCAGTGGAAGGATCAACCTGACAATTACATACAGGTCCTTAATTCCTTAATTGCAAAACAAAGTCTAAAAAAAGGTCTAAAAGGTTTAAGTTTTCCTGAATTTATTTGTTGGTAAATTGGATCTGAAACAAATGGTTATGTATCATCTTTATTCTAGTTAATATGCATATTTCTATACATTGTTTCATGAGTATCAATGTGTTTGATTGCAGGACTGTGTGTGCTATGAATGAAATGTAATATATAGCATATGCTAGTACATGCACTACCTTCTCTACTAAAACCTGAAAGAGGTTAAATTCTGACATGCATCTGGTTCCAAGGGCTTTGGATGGGATTGTAGACCTAAGTGTGTTGTTAGGAACAATGCCATGGAAAAAAGAAAATTTGGAACAGGGTTTAGAAATCTTGGGGGCAGAGAGGCCAGGAGGGTAGGTATATTAAATAGGGTGGTCAAGGTAGGCCTCATTGGAAAAGTGAGATTTAAGCACCTTCACTTGCAGAAGGACTCGGCCAAGCAGACATCCAAGGCAAGAAAGAGTGTTTCAGGCAGCAGAAGTGGGGGAGCAAAGGCCCAGGGTGCAGGAGAGCACCTGCGGTATCTGTAAGGAAACCCAGATACATAAACAAATGAAGAGTATAACATATCAGAGGAGTGATAGGTCAAACATATAAAATCACTAAGCCACTTCAGGGTTTTGAGTAGAGAAGTGACATATTTACATATTTTAAAAGCATCATTCCAGCTGCTTATTTGAAAATAAGCTGTAGACAAATAAGGATAGAATCATGGAGACCTATTAGGAGGGTATTGCAATAATCCATGTGAGAAGATGGTGTACAGATTAGGGTCATGGCAACGGAGATGGTGAAAAGTAGTCATATTATGAATAGATTTTTAAGATAGAGTCAACAGGATTTCTTAACAAATTGGATGGGTGTTTGAGAAAGGGGAGTCACAGGCAACTCCAAGATTTGGGAACTGAATAATTGGAAGGATGGAGACAGCACATCTAAAATAAAAGAATATAAAGGTATAGCAAGTTTGAACAGGGGGATTGGAAATGGTTTTACTTATGTTAAGTTCAAGATATCTATTGGACTTCCAATAGGTGATGTGGAATAAGCAGTTGGTCATATAAGTCTGGAGTTCAGAAGAGAAACCCAGCCTGGATATGAATTTTGGAATTATTAGCAGAGCATTGGTATTTAGAGCCACGTGACTGAATGAGAACTGCAAGGATATAGATATAGCTAGAAGAAATGCCCAAGAATTCAACCCTTAGAAAGAAGATAAAACAACAACAAACAGGCTGTCTGATAGGGAAGGTGCACATGTGAATTGAGTAGTCACTCCTACTACCAGCCCTCCCAAGTAGTAGAGAACTCAAAATAGTAATGAGGAGTCCAATAATTCTTAGATATAAGGTTAGGGTATATAAATAAGACACCTTACAAAATGAACGTGCATTTTTTTGGTTCTTAAAGTATTGGCTGGGAATGGAAACAAGAATTTGCTAGAGTAATGCAGCTCCCCAATGTCTAATGTATTCCTGGCAGGATTCAAATCAACATAAAAGCATGTCTTTCCGACCTAATTTTTATTCCCATAGAGCTGGAAGAAATGTAATAAATGCTTTCTGTTACTATTATAATAAGCATCAATTATAGTAACAATGGTGTTTGCTGCTATGGTTAGAACTAATAGGCAGCCTTTAAAAGGTGCCAAGCAGTGTTCTAAATGCTTTATGCTTGTTAACTTAATAATGCTCACTGCAACTCTATGAAATCAATAACATTATTGAAATCAACAATGAGGTTAAGAATACTGCCCAAGATCACACAGTTGTGAATGATAGAACTTGGATTTGAATGCTAGCCTTTTGACTCCAGAGTCCATTCACTTTGTTATCAAGTTAAACTTCCTCTTAGGATAAGCATTTTCATTACTTAGCATTGGATTGCTATAATATGTTCTAAAAGTGAATCTAATTCTCTAAGGTGATATAATGTTAAACCAAACAACTAACAGAATATCTGGATTTGGCATCAGAGAACACGGATTCAAATGGAGAATTCCACTCTCCAGCCATGTGGCCTCACTTAACAGCCTTGAACCTGGTCCCTCCTATGCAAACTAAGATAACAATGGCACCTACTTCAACCTATTTGTGAAGATTTAAGGCAAGTATATGTGGAAATAGTGCTCTCTGTACATTGTCACTTACAATCTAAGTTATTTTCTAGCACCTGACATATGGGAGAAAACTCTCTGGGAAGAAAACATCTCTTGCTATAATGACACTGGCCCAACCCTACAAAGTGAAAAGGTGTCATGCCTAGTCCGAGAGTGAGGAAGCCTCATCTTGTAGTTCTCCTCAGAAGATAAATTTTGGTCTTTTTTTCATGCCTCTTCCCAATCTTTTTTACTCTGTTCACATTAGGCACTCATTGTCTATTACAATTCTGACCTGGAATTGCAAAGGGCCCTGGCTGAGAAGTCTGAGCCCGAACCTGTGGAAAACATTGGTGTTAAGCTACTTGCCTGGATGATGTGTCATAAATTCTTCCATGGCAGCAGGTGCACAATTATTTTGAGAAAGCGGGACTGTGAAAAGGGGCTCCTTAGCATATTAGTAATATTCATAAGGTTTATTTTGTATATTAAGGAATTTCCTCTTCCTTGAAAATTCCACATGAAGGTACTTCTCTATTTGTACTAGTTACAAGGTCATTGAGAACACTATGTGAAAAAGGACATTTGCATCAATGTGTGAGCTGGGAGTAATAATCTCCTTCCACTGAGGGCTGTTCAGTAGGAGCATCCAGAAGCAACTTTCCTATATCAAAACGCCGTGGACCTGACATTGACTTATAGGCAATGACTAAACTCTCATTCTCTACGTTGACAAAAGTTAATTCATTTTTTACAAGATTAGCAGGGGGTGAAATTTCTAAAGGTAAATAAATGTTCAAAGCACCAAGATTGTTTAGCTGTCAAAGTCAGCCATCTCGCAACCTGTGTGAATATTGTCCAATCTTACACCATGACCCTGAATCCTGCTTTATGTTTCTGTGTGTGATCCCATTAGGGGAACTCATATGCAGAGATGAAGGATGCAGCATCACTGTATTCACCACACTGAAGCCACCATCAGTGTTTGGTATTTCCCAAGGCTGTGTTCCACATGGGATGAAATCATCGCCCTTGCCATGAGCACTTTCAGATTCATTGATGTTACAACAGTTGGAATGAATTCATACACTTCTGAGAGAACAATCCAGAGGGAGTGGAGAAATGACACAGAAAAGGAACAGATCTTTTCCTCTGAAATTTGTTGGAAAGTAATAAAAAATAAAAGTAGAGCTCTGTTTTCTGCTGATGGTGCTTTGAAGCAGGCTAATATGTTGAGGAGCTCTTCTATCAGAAAAGCTCCTAAGCACTGTGTTTGAGAAAAACAAATGATCCAATTATCCCAGCCAAAGCTTTAAGACACCAGCTGGCTCAGCTGGTGGTAAGACATTAAAAAATTCTACCAAAAAAAACCCAGTGTGATAAAATGCAATCTTATGAAGAGGAAAGTAGACTGTTAAAAACTTACAAGCTTCTTTTCCCTTATATGAATGAAAAGTGAAGGAATCAAATCATAAACAATCTTTAAAATGTCCCTAAGAGATTCAATTGCCAATCTCACCATTACATGCCGAACATGTCCTTCCTCAACTACAAACTCGGATTGTACTTTTAATTGTACAATAACAAGCAGAACACCCTCAGTTATTTACTCAAAGGCATGTAACTAAGAACAAAAGCAGGATTTTAATAAAATAGTTGGAACCTTTAATGTCCATTTAGACCCTTCTTTGCTTCAGTGACATGTCATATTCAGATCTCTAAAAGACTTTTAAAATATTCTCTTGCCCCCCCAGCCCCACCTTTTACCCCACTTTACGTTTATAAATTTACAAAGCAGTATAAGTTAGTTCTCTGTTCTACCAAAAGAGAATCTAGAGTCTTCTTGAATTCTTCTCGTTTTCACTTTTTAGAACAGTTTTATTGAGATATAGTTGGCATACAATCAACTCTACACAAGTGTATATTTTGTTTGTTTTCAAAAATGTATACCAAAATAAAGCCATCATCAAAATAAAAATAAAAATTTTCATCACCCCCAAAATTTATGTTTTGTCTCTTTTCAATTCCTCCCTTCCTCCTTATAGTGCCCTCCCCCCCCACACACACACAACCACTGAGCTGATGTCTGTCACTACAGATTAGCTTGTGACTTCTAGAATTTTATATAAATAGAATAATACAGTATGTCAGTAATTTTTGCCTGGATTATTTTACACAGCATAATTATTTTGAGATTAATTTGTGTTGTATAGTATATTCCTTTTTATTGCTGAGTAGTATTCTACTATATGGATATATTACCATTTGTTTATCCATTCACCAGTTTCTAGACATTTGAGTTCTTTCCAGTTTTTGATGATTGAAATAAAACTGCTATAGATATTTGTGTACAAGTCTTTGTATAGAAATATACTTTCATTTCTCTTGGTTAATTACCTAAGAGTGGTTAACTACCTAAGAGCTGAATCATATGATAAGTATATGATTAGATTTTAAGAGACTGTCAAGCTATTTACCAAAGTGATTGTACCATTATTTATTTACAAGTAGTGTATGAAAGTTCCAGTTCCTCCACATCCTCACCAACACTTGGTATGGTCAGTATTTTTAATCATAGCCATTTTAATAAGTGTGTACTAGTGTCTCATTATGGTGAAGTGTGAATATGCTACTCGCTCTATCAGACCTACCTTTGTGTAATCATTGAGTTGGAAAGTATCACCATGCAAAGACTCTGAGCATGAATCCAGCTTCTCATGGGTACCTAGTGCCTTCAGGGCATTTGGTCCCTCTGCTGCAAGATCTTCGAAAAACTCCCCTCTTCTCACACCTGCCATTCAGCAACTGATCTCTTTACTCTACCATTTTACTGTCTCCCAAATGGGAAAATGTTATACTTATTGTCCCGTTTTTTAATTTATCTTGCACACATTCCCATATCCGCACATAGAGATCCACCCCACCTTTTTAAGGGCTGCACAATATTTCACTCTCTGAAGGTTTTTTGTGGATTTAATCACTCCCTATTGATGTGCATTTCAATAGTTTCCATATTTTTGCTATTGGACAAATGTTGTTCATGCCTTCCTTTACATATATTTAAATTCCCATTAGAAAAGCATTGTACATTTGTTATTGGTACTGTGGCTGCATTTTCTATAGAGCACTTTTTTTGCAATCATGTTTTCCCGGCCTGTAATACCATGCATGTTTCCCACATATGAAAGGTACTAGTTAAATCTTCAAAATTAATGACTAACAAGCCACTTTATGAGGAGAAAAGGCAGAGAGCCAAGTGGAAGTCGATATTCTCTGACATGCCCTAAATTTCTATAACCCCCACTCTACTTCCAGGAGAGGCAGTGTGGCTTAGTGGGAAAGGCTTGGAGTCAGATCCAGGCTTAAAATTCAGCCCAGCCTCTAATTATCGTTGCCCCTTCCAGCAAGTCACTGTAATACTCTGAGCTTTGCCTTCCCCATTGTTAGTGAAATAAGAGGGACAATATTCAAATAAAGAATATCCAGCATTGCCTGAGTGTAGAACAATCTCAAGGGATGTTAACTTTTTTACTGGAACAAGTATTAGAAGCATCCATTGAACCAAGTCTTTCCCCTTCAGTCACCAAGATCCTGGAAAGTTGGGGATATACCCCTGAGAAGTTCTTAAGAGGCTAGATGGAAGCATACACTCAAGGAATGCAGGGCAGCGGTTATTTCCAATTGGTACTTAATAATATTTTCATCACCACTAAAGCCTGACTCATATCCACCTACAGAAGAACATCAGTGCAAAGCATTGTACCTGAAACTTGGTAGGAGCTTAAATATTTACTTCTTTCCTATATATTATAAAACTCATTTTTTGTATACTTCTTTTATTAGTTGTTCCGTGTCCTAGACACAAAATTTTGGTTTGTCATACTTCCAATACAGGAGAATAGTATCTTTATGGAAAGTATTCTAATACCTTTCTGATGGAAATGTCACTATCAGCTGTCAATTTTTTTTAAGATTTTTTTATTGATTCTTAGAGAGAGAGGAAGGGAGAGGAAGAGACAGAGAGAAACATCAATGTGAAAGTGAAACATCAATCAGGGGCCTCGTGCTCGCCCCCTACTGGCAATCCAGCCTGCAACCTGGGCATGTACCGACCAGAAATTGAACTGGCAACATTTTGGTGCACAGGGTGACACCAACCAGCTGAGCCACACTGGCCAGAGCCAGTTGTCAGTTTTTATAGAAAATTCAATCTATTTCCCGTGCTAAAGCCATCATATTTGAGCCATAATGTTCCTCAATTTCTATTATCAGAACTACTGATGATCAGTTGTGTTAGGGCCTTATATTAAGGCTAGTGTGAGCACTCTATGTCCTTGTGTGAGTGAGGACCAGTGGATATGACAATCAGGGTAGCCAATCCCAAGGTGTGAAGAAGGTCCTTGGGCATGATTCATTTAAAATAAAGACCCATTTATCTCTGCAGCTCTCAGCATCATGTCTGACAGAAGAAAGAAAAAGGCTTGTTGAACTTAAGTGAACCTGTAATTGAATCCTGGTAGAGCAAAGATTCTAATTGGAATGCCATTTCCTCTCCTGCTTTTTCTCTCTACTATACAAAAGGGCCAAGAAAAACTGGAATCGGAGACAAGCAGTAATGAGTGAGGGATAGACTAACAAAACACAAACTGGGAAATCATCACACTGCACTACAAGTGCTCTATACATCACAACCTATGAATGCAGATGTTCAGCCGAAAACCTGCTGGCACTAACAAATCCATGTTCACGCCCCCTCTCTTTCACTGTCTGTGTCTTCATGAAGCTAAATCAGTGCCCCAGCCCTACTGGCGCCTCTGAAACTCTCAGGACAGGAATAGGATCAATAGCAAAGTATCAACCTGAAAACAAAATGAGTGGTTTTATTCATCTAACGAAGCTCCGGTAACGCTTTTATTACAATCGCTTTACCCTTATAGGTGTCTTGCTCTCATTCCCACTAATTCATAGACAGCTTCTAATAGCTCTTGCTTCTCTAATTAGGCATGTTTCTTTCTTCAAGGCTAATGTAAGCTTCCCATTGTCTCAGCTAATAGGTTTTTAATATTTTAACTTCTCAGTTATGTTTGTTTTTCTTGGCCTTGCTCCACTAAAATTAATCTTTCCTTGTGGCGTGTTTGCGGCTGTAGTGAAGGCTAAGGCAGGATCAGGTCACCACACAGAGATGAGCCAGCCCCAGGATGTGGCCTCTGGCCAAAGGAGTCCAGGTGTTTTGAATTAGAAGTGGAATGAACTGTGTTCCTGGCGTGGGATTCCCAGATCAGAATGAACTTTGGACTAATGAAGTGAGAAATGACTATGTCCAGCAAGGCTAACAGAGTGGTTTCTGCCTCTTAGATTGCTGTGCCTGGCTAGAGTCCCTCAGTGTCTCTCATCTAAATGACCAAATGCTTTTCTAGTTGCTATGAAAGTGATTTTCCAGGCCTCCTTCTCTGAGCCCCTTCCCTGGTTCTCAACTCATATGACCTAAAGAATGGGAATGTAACAGGAACTTGGCTATTGTTTACACATCCCAAAGATTAAAAAAGGAATAAAGATTTCCAGGCATTTGGAAATACAAAATATGGATGTAAATGGTCTTCAATGATAAGAACATAGTGAGTAGGAGCATATGTATCATCTCAAGGGTATCATTATGCCCATCTCATAGCTAACAGTACTGAGACCTGAGATATTAAGTAATTTTCCCAAAGATGATACAATTAATTAATGGTTGGGCTCAGAATAAAACACAGGTTTCCCAGCTTCAGGACTATATTCTCTCATCTTTTCCCTTCCATCACTCTTTCAAAACTTTTCAATTTCTCTATTTTTTAATTCTGAAAGCAACAGCAATATGAAAATTGCAAATTTAAAATCATTCTAACTTCCTTGTGATAAATTTTTGCATAGCTTTTGTATAAAGCATTTATTATATGTAGAATATAAAAGATTGGCATGCCAATGGAAACATGACCCACACTAGAACATGAGCAGTGAAGAGCCTTTATCTGCAGATCATATATTTGTGAAGTTATTGAAAGCCTCCTATTTGAAAAGAGCTGATTTAAAGGCTCCACATACAATGACTCACTCACTCTTCACAGAATCCATTAGAGTCGGTACTATTATAACCCTGATTGTACGTTTGAACCCAGCCAAGGCAATGCCCAAGTTTCCATATTAAGTATCTGCTTTATGCATATTTTTAATATTTAGTAAATAAAAAGAGATGCTGTTGCCCCTTGCCCAGAGAAACACACACCTTTTCTTCTCTTTCAATTAACCAAAACAAATGCCACTAAGATAACAATATAAAATACTGTACTATGCACAAGATTCTTTCTGAATCTCTACCTACTCAAGTTCTGCCTATAATTTACATCTCATAAGCATTTAAAATGGAAATCTAAACGAACACTTGATTTCCTTGAATATACAGGGGTGAGGCAAAAGTAGGTTTACAGTTGCTCATATGGAAAATAATACAATTAATAATAAAAGAATAAACTGTTTCACATACTCACAACTCTAAACCTACTTTTGCCCTGCTTTGTACTTTAGCTGAATTCCTTGAATAAAATAGAAGAAATTGCAAAGATGTCAGCAGTTCCATGTTGCTAATATTTCACAAATATTTTCAAAAGCGATTATCATCCTGTGTTAAATGGATTCTCAATAATTCTGTTGAATAACATACAGAATTCAGCATTAGCTTGGATGAAGTTTTAGCTATAAGCTAAATAGTTGGTTTTCACATTTAGATCAATATTGTTTCCATATCCTATCACTATATTAACTAACATGAAAAATAATTAATTATGGATTATAAGTTCTGGAAACCTACCCACATTTTTTTAAAATTAGATCATTCCATTGAAATATTAAATGATTCAGTTCAGGAATTACCCAAAAAAAACATTCTTTATACTTTCATTCACTCTATTAATTAAAATAAAATCTACAATGGCCCGGGAAAACATAACTGTGATTATATTCTCATGTTTCTAGACTATGGCCCTGGTAGCGTTTAAGGAAAAGTCCTTTACTTCTGATGAAAACTTGCAAAATTGAGATTCATTTTCCAATGGTTCATGTACATGGCAAGCATATCATTTCAGTTTTACTAAACAGTTATCGGTGACAATGACTGATGCTGATGAAGAAGAAAATTATCATCTGCTTGCAATTTCATTATTTTTCAAAAAGTTGCTTTTTCTTCTGGACAATTTGAAACCATTGTCCAAGATACATAAATAGATTTCCTATTATTTGTTGAGACCTTAACAAAGTAATGATGACAATGTTCTTTTGAAGACAGTGGTTTGTAACCCTACCTGAATTTTAATGATTCTAGGGACTTATGCAATAAAGGAGAATCAGATACATGGTTGAAAGAATAAAATCATTCTGTTTGTCAATTATGTGGACTTATGCTACTTATAGCCACAGAAAATTCACCTACTCCTTGTCTGTATGGAGTATGCCCATCACAATATAAACCATGGCCTTTTGCGTTATGTTCTACTTGTGATGTTCTGTTAAACAAATGGATGGATCCACAGACATATTAAGACTCTATATCAGTTTCTATTGAGAAATATTATGATTAGAGAAGACATGGCCAATATAATTATACTGCTCATTTCCAAAAAGGTAGGAGCCATCACTTGATATAATAGAAAGAATAAAGCCTTTTGAAGGCCAGATGTGAGTTCCAGTGAAGGCCCCTCTTCCTACCTATATGACTTCTAACAAAGAAACTAGCTTCTCTGAGCTTCAGTTCTTGGGTTGGATACCTTCCACTTGTCCTCCCAGATGCAGTGTCCACTCCTCCACTCTGCTCTTAGTCACCAGACTATGTCATCAGACATCCTTGCCCAGTGGCTTCCCTTCAAGTTTAGCTGTGGGGATCCTAGTGGGAGATTGGAGGGAAGGAAGTGAGCTCTGATATTTACTCTGCAACTCCCTTCCTGCAATGTCCCCTCCAGTCAGTTCTGTCATTTGATTAAAGGCCACAAGCTCTCTCTAGCCATCCTGTTCTACCAGTCTCCTTCCAGGGTCCAGGGTCCACTCCCACTTCCTCTCCTTGTCCTTTGAGCCTGGATGTGGGCACAGCTGTGTTATGACTAGACCTGGGAGATTGAACTATCTCCTGTGGGTTTCTCATCCTGAGGACACCTTCATAAAGAATCCTTTTATTAAGCCATCCTTGATTTATCCTAACTTGAGGGTCCCATCTGCTTCCTGCTGAAACCCTGACTGATGCAGTTTCCCAGCCCATACAAATGTGGAGAATCGCGCCCACCTCACAAGGTTATTGTGAGGAATAAAAAGATAAATGTGTGTGGAGCCAGGCACTTCCTTGGCATTCAAGATGTTTGTTCTTATAATTCTTTGGTTCAATAACAAATTCTCATTACACGCAAAAGTAAGCGTGTTATATACTATGGCATAGATCATCAGAGTCTTTGGTTTAAAAATTGGTGTGATATCGCTGTGTTATAAAGACTTGAATAACAAAGTATTGGAAACTCAAGAGGGATTCTACTTCACCACCAGTCAGGGATTTTGTTTTCTAGTCACACCATACCCTGTTTATATCAAGAGAGTCTTATTCACACAGGCAGTCTCTGAACAGGAACATGAAAGAAAGAAAAATTACTCATGAGATATATTATATCCAGATATGGGAAACATCTTAGTACAGATCATAAATTAAACAAAACTTTGGCTAGTCCTTATAATCAAGAAATATTATATGGGTTTTTAAAGATAATTTCTGACTTTGGAATGCAACCATACTGGATTTATTTCAAATCAAGTTAAGCATATGTATATTGATTTACCAATGTATAGCAAAAGAAATATACAGAATTGCCCTTTTATATATTGCATTATTTATTCTACCATCTTGCCAGTGTTTTGCAAATACCGATATTTATACTTCTTTTATGTATTGAGCCCACATATCACTCATATACAACTTTTTTATATATCTGGATTCATCTAGCATACTTGATAATCACTTTTATAACTTCATAAATCATTCTGACTCTTAGAACAGCAATTATTCACTAAACATGATGTGGTTACATTAATTCAAGAAAACTATTTACTGCCTTCATTTCAAATATATGGCTGATTATAATAATCACTTTAAGGAATTATATTTTAAAAGACTAGAGATTTGAAGAACTCTGAGCTGAAAAGAAATATTTTGAAAGGTAATTTTAAAGGAAAGGAAAACATCCATTCTCTTTCTAGGTCAATGGGAAAGAACATTTCTTTATATTGATGTAACAGTAGCTACCCATCTATCAAGCTTTTTCATTCTTAGTACTAAGAGTGGTATTAAGCATTTTACATGTTTTATCAAATTCAACCTTCATAACTATATGCTAGTGTGTAAATGATGAACTGCTTTTGGTTTCACTTAGTAGAAAACCTAAATAATGTTGATTCAACTAAATAAATAATGGTGTGTTTTCTACATGTAACAAAAAGTCCACAGTAGGTGATCCCAGGCTGGTGCAGAAGCTTCACAATGCCCTCAGTGACCCCATCTCCTTCCAGCTGCAGATGTATCCACAGCCTCATGCTCACAAGATGGCTTGGAGCTCCAACATTGCATCCATGTTCAAGAGGAAGAGAAAGGAGTAAAGGCAAAAAAAGTGTCAGTCAGCTAACTGTACCACCTGTCAAAGCCCTTATTTAATGATTTACACTCACATCTCTTCAGCCAAGACATGACCATCCTACAAAGTATCTGTGAAATGTCGTTATATAGCTGAAAGTCTTACCAATGTCATAAAACTTACAGTTCTTTTAGTAAGAAAAAGGTAAAATGGATATTGGTTAGGCAACCAACTGCCTCTGTCATAGGTAAGTACTATTGTTATCTCTATTTCATAGGTGAAGAATTTAAGCAAGTTGCCTTTGGATATACTACCACTAGGAAACAGTGTTAGTGGTACTGCTAAGACTAGAATCCTTGCTGGCCTTCTTATGAAACTTGTGCTTTTATTTTGGTTAATTAAGCTAAAACTACCAAGTTATTATATTTGCCATAGGGAAAAAAAACTACTTATTTTTTTTCTATTCCCTCACACTAAGGGTTAAGCTTCAAACATTTCCCCAATTTTATTTTAAAAGTTTTCAGACCTAAAAAAGTTGCAAGAATACCACAAGAAACATATTTTTTTATTGTTGAGGGTATTACAGATGTCCCCCATTTCACCCCTTTGCCTCCCTCCACTCGGCTCCCACCTCACCTAAGGCCTTTAAGAAACATCATTATACCCTTCACCCAGATTTACCAATCATTAAAATTGTATCACATTTGCTTTTGTGTCTATTTATATATATACATACAAAAACATACACATATGTGTGTTTACATATATATAGATATGTGTGTATTCATATACATTTACATATATGTAATAGATATTATATACTATAAGCTGAACCTTTTAAGAATTACCAGCAAACAAACATCATTACCCTTTGTGCCAAATATTTTAGATTGTACCTGCTAAGAACAAGGACATTATCCTACAAAACCAAGTAAAACTGTCACCAGGAAATATTAATATTATAATATTATCTATGATATGGTTCATATTCAATTACCTCCACTGTCCCAATGATGATTTGGTACTCCATCAAAGTTTACACACAGCATTTTGTTTTTCCGTCTTTAGCTTTCTTTAATCAAGAACAGTTTCTCAACCTTTTTATTACCTTTCGAGGTATTAATATTTTTGAGAGTATAACCAGAGGTTTGCTGAGAGCCACTAGATATGGGTTTGCCTGAATTGGCCTCATGATAGGATGCGGGTTAAAATTTATGAGATGAATTCTTTTTAATACATTGCATCAGGATTGTTTCTCCCCCCATTGATGATATTTTGATAACCTGGCTAAGGCAATATCTACCAGATGTCTACAATATCATAAAAGTAGAGTTTCTATTTTGTAATTACTAACTTGAAGGGTGATATTTTGAGACTGTGTAAAAATATCATTCTTTTAATAGTCTTTTACCCATGATTTTAGCATTCAGGATGTTTCTTGCCTGAGTAAGTATGGTTGTAAAATGGTGATTTTTCTATTTATATTACTCATTTCTTCCACATTTATAGTTAGCATTTTTCTACAAAGATAGACTTTTATTTTTTAATTTTGTTTAGTATTATCATAAACTCATCACATTCATCCTTGCTATTTATTCCGCTGGTCAAATTTGGCCAATGGGAACCCCTTTCAGCTATTATCATATCCTTTTGACAAGTCTCTTTCAGTTTTTGAGCAATTTATTTCTCCTATCCTTATATTATGCATTTCTTGTCTTTGCCATGGAATTGGTCATTTCGACAAAGATCCCATGTTCTTTTTATTGGGAAATGATGTTTAGAAACCAAAATGTGGTCACCAGATGTGCTTATTAACCAAGGGATGTTCTGCTTCTAGACCCCTTTACTAAATAAAGGTGGGCTTTTTTGTTTTTAAAATCACTGGTACCTCTAATTCTAATTCAACACTGCATGATTCTCCTTATTATTTATTCATTCCCACTGAAGATGTACAAGGAATTGTTTCCAAGAGTTAGTTGGATTTCTTCTTATTCTCTTTTGTCTGGTTATGTTTTCTATTTGATATTTATTCATGTTTATTTGTTTATGTTTGTATTCAATTTTAGGACTTTTCCTATACTATTGATTTAAGATCACTTCTAATATAAAAATTAATAAGTTTCAGAGTCAAAATTATAAATATAAAAGTATATAAACATGTATTTATGTTATTATAAATATATAGATATAGTCAAGGGGATGTCCCATTATTCTATCCTAGTCTCACCCACCATGTCCTACTGGTCATAAGTTTCATTTGTTTCTGATTTATCTTCCTTGTCTTTCTTTTTTATTTAAATAATATGTATTATATTTGTTTCTCTTTTTTTACTCAAAAGACAGTCTTTTATATAAATTTTTGCACCTTTGCATCTTTAATCTCTAAAAAAAACTCATATCTTTGTAAAAGTAAATTTAAAAATTTTTAAATTAACAATATGCTAATCTTTTTTTGTCAATCATGCCTAATTTTATACTTTTCCCTTGATTTCTTACCACCAGTCTACCAGCAGATTTTCCCAAAACACATGCTTGCTAAATCAAACTAGGTTTTACCTGTATTATAAATTCTATTTAAAACTGTGCCACAATCACTGTCAAAGTTATTCAACATATTTCAAAAATGTAATGAGAAGCCTCATGGAACAGAAAATCTTCCAGTAAAGAAAGATCTCTTACCCTTTGAGACAGCATGGAGGGACCTGGAGAGTACTATGCTAAGCAAAGTAAGCCAGTCAGAGGAAGACAAGTACCATGTGATCTCACTCATATGTGGAATCTAAAGAACAAAATAAGCTGATGAACAGAATATATCCAGAGACACAGAAGCATGGAACAGACCAATGATTCTAAGAGGGAATGCCAGGGTGGGTGGGTCAGAGGGAAGAGATTAACCAAAGAATTAATATGCTTATATGCATAACCCATGGACACAGACAATGTGGTGAAGGCCTGAGTCAGGGGATGGGTGCAGGGTAGAAGGGATCAATGGGGGAAAAAAGAAGACATCTGTAATACTTTCAACAATAAAGATAAATTTTAAAAAGAATACACTAAAAGAGCAGTGGATATGAGTTGAGTTGTTGGCTTAATTCTTCCATTATGAATTTAGAAAAGTGACCTTATGCTTATGACAAACACTTACTAAATGCTAATTATATGTCTAGCATGATCCTTATATTTCTAAGTATATTTTTATTAATATAATAAATGACTCTTCCAATTTGATCTTGAATTGGATATAATGGCAGCATATTTAGGATTTGTATCCATATTCAAAAATGAGATCGTCCTACTGCAAGAATTAAAAATGCAAATTGCTTTAAGGTCCAGATTATTAATATAAGAAAATTAAACTTTCTGTGGAAGGAGAAACAGTGAGGACTATGGTGAACTGAAGAATATATGTCATGCCTAACTCATTCACATTAAAAAATTTTAGAACATTGTACAACAACATACATCTACTGGCTACACTCTGCTTGTGGGCCAATACCTTGCCACTGCTGAGTTTTGCGTATCTTTTTACACTGTCTGAGTTTTACATTTTTTTGCTACACTTGTCTGATGGACTTGTTTGAGGAGCTGAGAGGTGTTTTTTTTATTTTCTAAGCTTTTAAGCAGTTCCCTTTAGTATAAAAGCCTCTTCGATCTTCATGATTAATAATTATTTTTCATACTCTTTTCTGTTTCCAGAACTATCTGTTTCCTCTGAGGTTAGTTGTTATATTTAGTCATCTTAGTACTTTTTGTCCATGCTATTGGTTTTCCTCAAATGACTAGTGATACCTGGATGCTTTTAATATATATAAAGAGCAAACCAAGTAAAGAACGTGGTTAGTCATTATATGTATTAGTCTGTTAAGGTGCCTATAACAAAGTACTAGAGTCTGAGTGGCTTAAACAACAGAAATTTATTGTCTCACAATTGGAGGCTAGAAGTCAGAGATCAAGATGTTAAATATGGAATGATTCAATATCAATTCAAGTGCATCCCTCTCCACTGCCACTACCACCCTAGGGTCTACTCCACAAACCCCACCCCTCTGCATGGCCTAGCAAATTTAAGAGATTATGCCAGACACAGAAGGTGGGCTTCAGCATTTTTCAACCAACACCTGTTCTGATTGGTTGGTACCAGTATGATACAGTTGCTAAATATTTAATAGTACCCTTTACTTTTTAAACTTAATTTTAGTTTTTAGTGCCCATTTCACTGGATGGCAGAAACAAGGTCAGTTACTTCAAAGTTCTCATCTCTTTTCCCAGGGTGACACCTCAGCTCCAGAAAGCTTAAGTAGTACAAAACATTGGCCAGGGTATCTGAGGACGCATGGGGAAGGATGGTGCACTGTAGGACAGGAAAAACACTATTTGGAGATATTATCTCTGATTATATTGGCACTCACCTGTCAGCCGATGGAAAACGCAGTCTCTGAAATGTTAACAGTATGTCTACCCTGTCCTGTAAAGGTCTTCTGAGCCAAGTAAGCACAACTTCGTCGTTCACAGAACCACCATTAATAACTCTAAACTTTCAAGTGCCAGGTTCACTCAGGGAGAAAATTAAGAGACTTTTGATGACTTCACACCTCATTGGTCACTAAGGTTTGGGACTTGATAGCTCCAAACTGCAAAATTAAGCAGGCCAATGAAATAAAGACACTATAAATAAACTGCCTGGCTCCTAACCTCAGAGGTGCATGGAGTACCTTCAAAAATGGGCATGGCTGTCTAGAGATAGCTGTGGACAGTACAAGAGGACCAGTGGGCCAGTGATACGTCAGATGGGGCTCCACTAGTTCAACAGTCAAGCAGCAGCCCCAAATAAGGGACTTCATGAAACAAAAAATGTGTTTTTAGTTGGAAAAGTAAATGAGAGTTAATGTCCAGGGAAGAAAGAGAGAAAAAAAAACCCACAATATTTAAAAAAGAATATAGGGGAGAAATCTAGGTAGATGAAAATTTCATAAAACAGTATTAAAGAGAGAAATTTTAAAAGTAGCCTGGACTTGAAGGATCTTAATTACAGCATCGTTCACTTCAGTCATGGAAGAGGGAGGGTACTGTCCCATTATTCCCCATCTCTAATGAAGGCAAAGACAGAAGTCATCAAGCAACGGTCATCAGATAGGGCACAGGAAATGCTTTGTCCATAATAAGGACCAGGCTGGATTTTAAATACTTCAGAACCATTAAGAATCCTCCTGTTATAGTTCAAAAAACAGGAAGGAGATTGACCAGGGTGCTGCTTGGGCACCCTGAGCACTCTTATTCACTGCAGAGAACCGGCTGGCGATAAAGGCGTGTTTATAAATATTATACTACATGTGTGCTCCATTTCTTCCAATTATATTAAAAACAGCTGCTATCAAGGAACAAATATTTGGGCCGCTCTGAGACTGTGATTTTCAACTCCAGAATGCACCAATAAAAATGACATTTAAACAGTGCATTCAAAGCCTTAGATAAAATGTTTAAATGAGGGAGGGTATGTACTCCCATGTTTTTCTTATCATTCTGACATCACCTTTGACTCTGGTTAGGTTCCCTGAGGACGGGACTTTAAAACCTAAACTACATGGAAGCTCTCTCCCCACCCCACCCTGCACCTCCACTCCCAACCCCCAGAGTCCTATATTTCTGCTAGGATTGATACTCCCTTACAATGATGTTCTGGTATATCAGGTGGACACCCAGGACGTCTAATTTGTGGCATTTGCTTCTTTTTGTAGTGTAAAGACTCCCAACATAGCCAATTCAAAGATGGCTGCATTTAACAAACAGCTTATAAAATTGCTGAAGACTTGACAATGAGCTATCATGAGTCCATGGCACAGATCTATCACATCACTGGCCAGGAGTCTCCCTGATTCCAATTCTTTGCCCCAAGCAAAAAGTAGTTCAAACCTCTGAATAGTCTTAGATAAAAACAACAGTAAAAATGAGAGCTGCCTCTTGATAATCACTCTTTATGTGCCAAGCTTTGAAGTTTTTTAGAATAATGTTATTGATCTCTACAAAAACTCTATAGTCGTTATCATTATGTCCAAAAACAAAGGCTTAGAGAAGCTAAATAAATCAAGGTCATAGATATTGGAAGTTACAGAAGCAAAATTCAAACCCAGGTCTATCAACTCAAAATCCATAGCTAAGCTCTAACCTATCCTGTTTCCTTTACAGTGAAATGCAGTTATCCTGATGGTCTTCAAAACCCATGCTGCATTTCCTGACACTTGCTCTTTATGTTCACTGTGGTCCCAGTCACTTTAGCTCTTCCTCATATAAAGAAATGTTTGCTGCTAGAGAGTAGAGGCAGTGTCCCAGGTATCTTTGTCTGTCACCAGAACCCTGTGAGTGCTCCTTTAATATTTACTGAATGAATAAATGAATTTATACTGAATCCGTAAGTCAACTTTTGTCTCATTGTTTAGAAGACTCAGCAGCTCCCTTTCCCCAGACATCAGTGCCTCAGGGTAGAAGTTGACTTGTAAGGTCAGGTTGGAAATAAGAGGATGCAGTAGAGCCTTAAATTGAAGTTTGATCACAAGACATTGCTTACCACCTCCACTGGGTTTAGGTTTATTTTTTATAATAAGAAAATATGAAAGACTCTTAAGGCAATATTCCGTTCATAGGTGACCTGGGCCTGTTGTCACCTACAGTTATTATCTCATACACTCATTAAAATATAAAACTTTCAAATGGCCATTTCATTGCTTTCCTGACCCCTAAATGATTATCACCTCTCCAGACTTGAGGCTATAACTAGTCACCCTGACTCACAGCTCTTTGACTTATAAAATAGGCTTATAAAAGTTAGTCTGGGAAGCAACATCTGGAGCAACCCATAGTCAAGGCTGATAAATCATTTTATAAATTCATAAAAACTTAAGAGTGTTTTTAATTGAATAATAATAATCACACTTAAAAAAAATCTCAGCAGGTACAGTGCTTTTTAACATGAGGCATGCTGGAGCTTTTACGTAGCAGTGTCTAATAGGCTACATCTTCGTGTTTGGCTTCCTTTCACAGGGTGTAAATTAGTTACCTAAGTTACCCTTCACTCCTAAGGCCTGTGGCATGTGTCAAACCCAAGAGATATTAAGTTTGATGTTAGTTAGAATGTGAACATCTGCCTCATTTTATTTCTTCCACACATATTTGGGTGATAGATGATCATTCTCTTTTCAGTATAAATGCAGGTCTTTTCCTGACCCCAGTGGCCCAAGGCAAGAATTTGAAAACATCCTAATTGGTTTGGGGGGAACATGCCTAAGAATAACTATTAAATTTAACCAAGGATATTCTTGCCACATATACACATCTTTCAATATACGACACAAAATTATTTTAGCAGGATCCTTCTAAAAGATAATTTTTTCATTTACTTTTCTGAATTAATCACAATTCCTTGCTTATAGAGGCCCTCAGCAATATTGTCTGATTGACTTACTGATCTTCAGTTCTGGTAAAACAACAAGAGGAGGGGACACAAGGGTTCAGTTTTTATTAGCTTAGAATATCTTTTCTGCTGATGGTGAATTGACTGTATCATCTTTACAAAGAAATCGACTATGTAGACTTTACAAAGAAAGTGTATTATTGGGTAGCTTGAAACTTGTGTCAGATAGAAGGATCCTAATTTAATATGTATTTCAATATTTATTTTCTGTCCTCATAGATATATTTTAAAAGGATTCTTCCTTTTTAATTAATTTATAAAGCTATGGCTGTCAGAGATGACCCAAATATTGTTAGACAACACATACTACACAGTATCTCATTTCAAATAGCTCATGATTTAGAACTCTTCCAGTTTTCCAGTCTTAAGGTGAAGGACAATTTTAAATGTATAATAAACTACTTTTTGTAAGAATGCTTTATTAACTCTATCAATTTTATAGTCATAAAATGTAAGCAATTTTTCAAATATTAGAAGCACTTATACAGAAAAAAATACCATGGTAGGTGGGCTTCATGCCCTTTGTAGAGCATTATTTATGAGGTCTTTCACATCCCTAAAAATGATAAACTGTAGCTTTCCATCCTTCAACCAAATATAGTCTACTATGCTTTCTGAGTAGCAACATCATACTTCAAAGATCATAGATTCCATTTATGGTTTTTATAAAATTAGATTTATATCTACGCAAATTAAATAGCTTTAAGCCCATTTCTACCTTTGAGATTTTCTTTTTCTGGAGAAAGGTTGATTGAGCAAGTTGTAGAGAAGCCACTTCATGAGTAAGAACAGAATTAGTTACCAGGTTGGAAGTTGGGGCTTGTGATAGGAAAAATAACGGTCTTCCAAAGATGTCCACACCCTAATATTTGGAACCTGTGAGCATGTTAAATTGCGTGGGGAAAGAGAATTAAGGTTGCTAATAAATGGACCTTAAAATAGAGAGATTATCCTAGATTATCTGAGTGAGCCTAATCACAAGTGTAAGAAGTGTAAGAAGGAAGCTGAAAGGAGAATTAGAGAAAAAGTGTGATGATGAAACCAAGGTAAGAGAAATGTTATGATGTTGGCTTTGGTGATGGAGGAAGAAAGCCACAAGCCAAGGAATGTGAGTGACCTCTCAAAACTGGAAAAAACAAGGACCTGGATCTCTTCCTAGAGTCTCCAGAAAGGAGTGCAACCCTGTCGATACCTTGACTTTAACCCAGTGAGACATGTATTAGACTTCTGACCTCCAAAAAGGTAAGATAATAAATGTGTATTGTTCTAAGCCACTGAACTTGTGGTAATTTATTACAGCAGTCATGCAAATCTAATACAGTGCTAAATGAATGGATAGAGGCCACTCTCCAGGGCATCGAGCAAATTCAATTAGGGGAAGAGCTGCCCGTGCCAAGTGTCTAACAAGGCCACTTACAGATGAGAAATGCTAAGACAGTGATTAAAAAAAAGCCATTTCTGAAGTTTAGTTCCACAACAATGCCAATGCACTTAGCACTACTAAACTGTAAGCTGAAAATGGTTAACATGGTGAATTTTATGTTATGTGTACATTACCACAATTTAAAAAACAAAACAAACAAACAAAACAAAGTCAATGAAGATTTACATGCCCCTGAGTACCACCAGTCTAGGATTACATTTCACAAAGAGAAAGGATTCTAAATCATGCTAATAGAAAAGTATCCTTTCCTCATACAAGATCAGACAATAGTTTGAGGAAAAATGCTCTTTTCTTGGGTGACATGTGCTGTCTTTTTAGATAACTAAAAAGAGAATTACTAGAGAAACAAGATGGCAGCGTAGGTAACAGCTGCACCTGCCGCCTCCCGCAACCACATCAAAATCACAACTAAACTACAGAACCACCAGCACTCAGAGCCTCCTGAAATCTGGGTGAACAGAAGCCCCACAGCCAGGGAGCTGAAGAAACACCGAGAGCGGGAGGAGGGGCAGAGACGCGGGCGGATCCGGAGGGAATCTCGGTGGCGGAGTTTTCCTGGAGGAGGGAGGGGTCCCAGCCCCACAGCAGGCCCCCAGCCCAGGGCTCCAGGGCCGGGAAGAGACATCCCCACAGCTCAGGACTGTGAAACCATCGAGGACTGTGGCTGAGGGTCGCGGAGGCTGCGGGAGCCCCAGCAGCTCCTCTAAAGGGCCCGGCACGGACTCACTCGGACGCTCCCTCTGAGCCCAGCACCGGGCAGCAGCCTGAAAGGACCCGGGACACTCGGGGGGAACTAACCTGCCTGAGATCCGGGCAAGAGGCGGAGGGCGGCTTCCTCCCGGGCAGAAGGGCTGGCGGAGGCCATGGCTCCTGTGGCGAGTCCTCCCCGCACAGCCGGCAGGCAGGCGCCATGTTTGAATCGCCAGCACCTCCCACCTTTGGCCCCGCCCCGTGATTCCCGGAGGCCCCGCCCCTCCCCACCTGCAGCTCATCCAGGCCATTTCCAGGGGTTTTCCTGGGCAAGGGACGTCTCGAGCCCCATGCTTAGGACTTTCCTAAAATCTCTCCAACAAGCAGCAGCGGGCCCCACACAGCTTGATAAGCGGCCCCAGGCCTGGCACTAGCGGCAGCTGCATTGGCTCATAGCTTGGCCTCTCCTGGACACCGCCAAGCCCAGCACAAGTAGCAGCCAACTACAGTTTGCTGTGTAGCTCATGCTGGGTGGCCCTGGGCAAGGCACTGGCACAGGCTGACTTTGCACCTCCCGGGACGCCCCAGAGACAGTGCACCTGGTGGTCAGACTCAACCACGCTGGATTACAACCTTACCACATCCATGAGTGACACATTCAAGGGGCGCACTTGGTGAACAACAAAGCTCCACTGAAGTAAATCCTGCTCCATTGGGGTCTCTCTAGTACAGCAGCTCTTTGGCTGTAGTTGCAGCTGGTCCTCACAGCCAATTGGCCAGGGGGTCAATTCCTCCCAGTGATGCCAAAAGCAACCAAGGCTCAACTACAATAGGACAGTGCACACAGCCCACACAGGGGAGCACCTAGAAGGCCCAGCTCAGGTGACTGGGGAGCTGAGCCACTGGATCCTACAGGACACCTACTACACAAAGCCACTCTACAAATTCCAGGAGACATAACAGCTCTACCTAATACACAGAAACAAACACCTAGAAGCAGCCAAAATGTGGAGGCAAAGAAACATGTCCCAAAGAAAAGGACAGAATAAATCTCCAGAAAATGAACCAAATGAAGTAGAATGAAGCAAGCTACTAGATACAGAGTTCAGAATTATGGTTATAAGGATGCTCAAGCATATTAGTAAGAGTATTACGAAAACAATTGAGGCCATTGATGACATAATAAAGTACCAATTTGAAATGAAGGTTACATGAATTGAAATGAAGAATAATTTACAGGAAATCAAGAGTAGAGTAGAGGACACTGAGAATCAAATCCACAATATGGAACATGAGGAAACAAAAAGCACCCAACCTGAACAGCAAAAAGAAAAAGAATCTAGAAATATGAAGATAGTGTAAGGAGTCTCAGAGTCAACTTCAAGAGGCCCAACATTTGTATTATTGAGGTGCCAGAAGGAGAAGAAAGAGACCAAGGAATTGAACGCCTATTTGAAAAAATAATTACAGAAAACTTCCCCTACCTGGGGAAAGAAATAGACTTACAAGTCCAGGAAGCACAGAGAGTCCCAAACAAGAGGGACCCAAAGAGGCCCACACCAAGACACATCATAATTAAAATGCCAAAGGTTAAAGACAAAGAGAAAATCTTAAAAGCAGCAAGAGGAAAGCAGTTAGTTACCTACAAAGGAGCACCCATACAACTGTCAGCTGATTTCTCAACAGAAAACTTGCAGACCAGAAGGGAGTGGCAAGAAATATTCAAAGTGATGAAAAACAAGAAACTACAACCAAGACTTCTCTACCCAGCAAAACTATCATTTAGAACTGAAGGTCAGAAAAAGAGCTTCTCAGACAAGGAAAAGCTAAAGGAGTTCATCACCAGCAGACCAGTACTACATGAAATGTTGAAGGATCGTCTTTAAGAAGAAGCTAATGAACAAAAGAACCTGACAAACGAAAAAGATCCAGAGAGATATTGATGCATGCAACAGACGATCATATTTCAGAGGGAAGAGGGAAGAGGGGTGGAGGATGGGAAGAGATTAACCAAAGAAGTTATATGTATATATGCATAACCCATAGACGCAGACAATAATGGGGTGAAGGCCTGGGGAGGAGGTGGGAGCAACATGGAGGGGGTCAATTGAGGGAAAAATGGGACACCGGTAATACTTTCAATAATAAAGATAAATTTTAAAAAATAATAAAAATAAATAAAAAATAAATTTTAAAAGAAAGAGAATTACCCCCAACCCTGGCTTCTGTAGATTTGTGGAGCCCTTACATTCAGTTAGTCACCCTTTTCCCTTCAGAATCAGAAAACACTAAATGCAGAGAAGCATCATTTATTGTCTGGTCAAAGCCTGAACTTCTCTAAGCTTCAGTTCTCAAGTCCAGACCAAAGGGTCTAATCAAACCTCTCTATGAGGATAGATATAATTAAAGAAAAGAGGGGGAAGAGGAGAAGACAAAAATAAAGGTGGGGAGTGGTACAACATTTTCATGGACAAAGTCCTTTCATAGGCACAAGGTCCAACACTTTCTTCCAAAGAAATCAGTAATTTTGCTAAGTTTCACTCTAGACTTCCCTATAGGTCTTGGGGAGAAGATGAAAAGTTGACATCGTGATTAAGGAACTTTCATTTTCTTCACCCCATACTCCTCCTCCTGTGTGTCCTTCTTCAGTCACAGTCCCCACTACTGATCTGTTCTAAGAACATATACCTTCAAAGCTCCTTCTCCACAGGGAAGAAGCAAAGAGCTTTGGGATCTACTCTAATGTCTCAAGGACTTTCTTCAGGCTCTTCCTCTGACCCCCATTTCAAAAGCATCTTCTCTCACTGGATGACTCAGATTTCTCTTTCTGCAAGTACTTTTTGGTTTGATGCTTTAGGTGGGCTTTCTGTTTGGTTCCGTTTTGGCTTTGGCCTAGATACTATCTTTCTTCTTCCCAAGCTTCAGACTACATAGACCAGGAGGCAGTCCTCCTCCCAGCCCTAAACACCCAGCCAGACTAGGGAAAGCACAGGCCAGGAGAGCGCTCAGGCATCATATGTGCCTAGAGAAATAGGACCACCAAACTGACTAAACCATAAACTAGAAGCTTATCTTACACTAAGTCTTCTCCTTCACTGCTTGCCAGCCTCGCACTGCCTACCCTCTCACCTAGCACACAAACACACAGGCACACACACACACACACACACACACAGTCAAATAAAAAATTATCTTGACTCTACCTCTTGAACATTTCTGGAATTTATCTTTTTTATTTACATCCCCATCTACCAGTCCTTTGGTTTACAGCCTCATCATTTCTTATTTGAAATTTTGCAATTTTTTTTTTTTTTTTTTTTTTTTGGTCTTAGGTCAGGTTGCTTGGAAACAGACTCTAAACTAGAAATTTCTGTGCAGGAATTTATTAGGGAATGCACTGAGAATAACATCTAAAAGGAAGTAAGGGAAGCAGGATTGGACAGAAGGAGAAATTGATCTGTGATTTGGATACAACAGAGACCTCATCTCGTCTCACAGGGAGCTCCAAAGCTGAGATGGCTCTGCGGAAAGGGGGTTGGCCACTGAGTAGGCGCCAGTCATTGGATATGAGCTCCCAGACAGGAGCTGCATCCTGAAGGGACAATCTGGGCAGCACAACACAGCATCCACTATAGCTTTCTTTCTCACAAGTACTCAACTGGCTTCCCTATCTCCAGCCTCCACATTTTTGACATAACAACTATTTTAAAACAGCAGTGTACGCATACCATTATTCATTGCAGAGTCTTTCCATTCTTGGCCATACTTTTTAGAGACAAATCCCAGTTCTTTGGCATGCCTGATGAGCCCATTGAGATCTGATCACCTTGTAACTGCATTTCCTTCCACACTCAAAAGCAGCTTGAGATCTAATCACACCAATTTACATGATCTGTCTTACCTCCATGTTTTTGCTCCTTCCCTTCCATCTGTCTAGATCAATAGCTCCTGGTTTTTATCCTACAAAGTCACATTTACAAACTGCAAAAATAAGATCCTTTCTGCTCATTTGTTTTTTGTAAATATGAGGCAATTCCAGGGGTGGGTTTTAGGAAAATAGTTAACCAGATTATGTCTTGGTTTAAAGAAATTAAAAAAAAACAAAAGGAGTGCCAATTTTAAAAAATGTTAATAACTATAAATTACCTAAATTTATATGGAGCTTATGGTTGTAAGGTAAAACCTTCAAGAAGTATAGCTAGAGCAACAATGTCAGTTATCTGGCGCATTCTTACCAGCTACAATCTGCCAGGTACTTTATAAGCATTACTATGTATGTTCACAACACTAAACCCTTGCACTTTATTAGCCATTTTTCAGAGGGAGAAGATCTGAGGTTCAAAAAAGTTAAAAAGCTTTCTCCTTATTATAGGTATAGGTAGCAAAACTAGATTTGAACCCAAGTTGGCCAACTCCAAAGACTGTGCTCCTGATAGTTCTTTCATCTAGTTCGTTAGCATTAGAGCTTTGGCCAAGAAAAAAAAATTATGAACAAATTCTGATTTGGTCATAACTATATCAGAGAATATTTTCATCAAATTTAAAAATCTAATGCTTGTTCAATGATGAAAAATCAGAGAGTTTGCTCTTTTGATGATCACCCACCATGAAACAGTGCTACACAAACAGGAGTCACTTAGCATGAAGAAGAAAAGGTCATGAAAGAAATGAACATGCTGTCTAACAATAAAAACCATAGTACAGAGAATGAAACAAAAAAGTGAAAGCTGGATTTATAACACAAGATTTATATTTATTAAACTAATAACCCCATCAGGAAGAAATATAGCCTCATATGAATTACATGTGTGTGTTACACCATTTTTCTGAAAAAACAAGGACTAGCTAAACCTCTTGAAAAACAATGGTATCCTCATAAAAGAGTAGCTGAAAACTGTGGTCTGTGAAACTGTACCAAAAAATATTTTAACAAAAGCAAGAAAATAAATAGAAAAATGCAAGGAATCAAAATTCTTTAAGTAAGTGATAGAAAATTAATGAAGCAGAAAAGTCCTTTCTGGAAGAAAAATGAGGCAAAAATAAATTATTTCAAACCTATGAATTTTGACTCATTTTTACTCTATAGACTCTACTGAGAACACTGCAAAAAGATGGGATTTATCCATTTATCCATTTGTTTATGCAAAAAGTTTTTATTAAATGCCAACTGTATTCCAGGCACTATGACAATCACTGGGAAAGCTGTGATAAATACAATAAAATCCTTGACATCATGTAGCTTAAATTCTAGTGTGGAAAATAAACAATAACTATTATAACAAATAAATAGTAGTAAGTGCTATGAATTAAAATAAGAAATAATAACCCGGCTGGTTTGGCTCAGTAGTTGAGCATCAACCCATGAACCAAGAGGTCACTGGTTTGGTTCAGGTCAGGACACATGCCCAGGTTGCAGGCTCAATCCCCAGTAGGGGTTTTGCTGGAGGCAGCCAATCGATGATGTTTCTCTCTCATTGATGTTTCTATCCTCTATCCCTCTCTCTTCCTCTCTCTCTCAATAAAAGCATATTGTTTTCAAAAATAAGAAAGGATAAAGGTGGGGAGAAGACAAGTTTATGTAAGGTGGTTAGGGAAGGCCTCACTGAAGAATAAATTTGAACAGAAACTTGAATACAGAGAAGAAGTTGGTACGGGAATATTGAAGAGACAGAGAAAAGAGAAAAACAAGAAAAAAATCATAGATGTATAAGCAAACTTACTGGACTTGAGGAAACTTCAGAATACTGTGCCTGGGTAGGATAAAGTAAAGAGAGATACAGATTACGTTATAGAAAAGGCTGGACTTGATTGGGGTCTTATATGACTTTGGGGTCTTGTATGATTTTAGATTTGTTTGACTTTGTTCTGAGAGAGACTGAAAACCAGTAGACAATTTTCAAAATTCAGAATATATATTCTAAGTCAAATCAATAGGATTTCTGGTGGTGTGGTTATATAGCACAAAGGGAAGATCAAGGAAAGCTGCTGTTTGTTTGTTTTTATCTAAGCAATTGGGTGAGCCAGAATGCCATTAACTAAGATCGAAGAGGCTGTTCAAAGACAGGTAAGTTTATATGTTTGGTGGTGGGGAGATGCAGAGTTATTTTCTAATTGCTTCCATTGTCTTAGTAAAATAAGAAGCATGTACATTATATGAGATAAAATAGTGGAAGGGAATGTTGTTTGAAGAGAGAACAGAATACGTAAGATAGTCCCTCAGAGAGTAGAAGAACAAAGGAAATGTAGTTAAATTATTGGGCAGAGTGGAAGACCCATTTGAGAAATGTGCTAGTGTCCACATGGTTTTTTGTTTTTCTCCAGCATCATTCAAAACCCTGAGTGCAGATGCTGGGTTCTGAAAGATGGAATTAGTCAATGTGAGGTGCTAAGGAGTTGAGAATACATGCCTTGGATCATCACACTGATTGACTATTGAAACCAGGAAGTAAGAACATGAGGGGTTAAAAAAGAATGAAGAAACTATATTTCCAGAAAATCCCAAGTAAATAAGGGTCTGTAAATTCTCAACACCTAAATAACTGCCAGAGCCCAAAACCCAAACCAACAAGAAAAGGTCCATAAATAGGGTAACATAGCTCCCAATTTGCTGGAGACAGTCCTATTTTACACACATTCTCCAGTTCTAATACGTAATAGCACCCACTTTCACTCTATCTCTTCTTGATAAAGTTATGTGCCCACTCTTCTGTAAAAGAGGTAGAGCCCACACAAAGTGTAAGCAAAAATAAAAATAGTTGTTTTATGGTGGAAGAGAGAAGACCTACTATTTCTTAAGTTCATGCATTGAACCAGAATACTGTGTTTGGTGAATTTCAGGTTTAATATATAATTCAATCTGATTTGGTCTTACAAAGAGAAGCTCTATAAGAGTAAAATTATTATCCTAATTTTACAAGTGAAGATACGGAAAGCTAGACTAATACTTTGCCTAAGACACGGATTTAATAATCAGTAGATTTGTAATATTAACCCAGGGTTGACTGGCTCCAATTTTAAAAAGTAAAGTTTATAAGTCATACATAGCTAGATAAACAGGCGAGAGACAAAAATATGTAAAACTTACAAATCTTTATGTTTTAAAAATGTTTTTAAATGTTTTCCATTTTTTCTTTAAAACTGTTACTAAATTCTGTTATTGTCAGTTTTTATACAAAATGATAAGTAGAGAATAATCTCTCCTGACATGCCTTTGATACTTTAACAATGAACATGCTCCTCCAGAAAACCATCATGCAAGAGTTGTAAACAACAATCATGGCACCCTTGGCTTAGAAAATTTGATAGATACCATTTAGTTCCACTTTGCAAGTTTATGGCTACAGTGACTGACTTTAAGGACAAAGAAAAGGCTCAACAGTATGCATTGTGACAAATCAATTCAAAACTATGTAGAATATGCATGAAGTGAATTCTCAAAGTCTAAAGAGATAAAAAGAAAGAAGCAAGTAGGAAGGAAGGGAAGGGAGGGGAGGGGAGGGGAGGGGAGGGGAGGGGAGGGGAGGGGAGGGGAGGGGAGGGGAGGGGAGGGGAGGGGAGGGGAGGGGAGGGGAGGGGAGGGGAGGGGAGGGGAGGGGAGGGGAGGGGAGGGGAGGGGATCAAATCTGCTATGTACCAAATTAACTTTTATTCAATAATATAACTATCAATGTATTTTAATCTTTTTTTAGTCTGATATTTGTAGATTTTTGTTGTAAGAGAATTTGACTTGTACAATTTCTAGGAAAAATCTGACTTCTATGAACACCGTACACAGGTCAGTTACAGCACCTGGGATCCAATAGTTGTCTTACAAAGAAAACCATTAAGCATCAGCTCTGCTTAGGCAACAGCCGTGGGGATTCTTCCCCTGTCCCTGAACAAGTTTGCATGAATAATCCTGCACACCAGTTATAGCTGTTTGGACTAGAGTAGGCACCTTGCTAGAGACTGACCCATTTAAAAGTTCTGCCCAACAGGAATCATGGTGATTATCTAGCCCAATCAAAGTATCTTCCTCAGGAATTTTACTGTGGTGGGAATTTTTGTGTGAATACAAAAAGACCTGTAATTAATAGATTGGGAAGGAAGAATATTTAACTCACCAAAAGCAGACATAAAAAAAGGAAATCATAAAGGAGCCAAATTATAAGTAAGCAGAAACATGAAGTAAATAAAAAATACACCGTAGGGTAACGATATAAGGGGGATAGACAGGATGGTAATTAGGCAAGAGGAATAGAATAACTCAATTTAGCAACACAATGCCCCTTTGGCTGAGCTCCGTCTGATGGTAAAACTGGAGGGAGCTCAGCAAAGAATTAGAGGACTGCCAGTAAGGGCCCATGAAATAACCCTGTCCCCTCAGCAGCCTTGAATCCTGAATCACCCGTCCTTCTCAGGGAAGCTCTGTAAACCCTGGATGAAACATGGTTCCTGTTTATTTCATGTGACTCAACTGTTGCAGTCTTGTGAAACTCCATCTCTCTCAATGCCACAGAGGTAACCTCAAATAAATCCCCATCATTTGAGATAGCTTTATGTTCTTACAGCCAAATATCTTAACTATGCACCGACTATTTTTAATGGCTTCCACCTTTCTGTCAATTAAATAATTAGCGATTGCAAATGTATGGTAATACTATATTTTGTGGGGGATGGGAGTGCAGAAATGGAGGAAAGATTTATAAGGGAGAGAATAATGGTAGGAAGTATGAATGATGGGGCCTTAAGTTTTTTAGGTCATAGGGGGCTAGAGGGGTTTGCAGCAGGTTAATGGGGACATGTTGCTAAATTGGGTTATCATATTCCTGTTAAGTGATTTGTTTTGTTTTATAGCTAATTAACCCATAGATGTTGGTACAAGCTGCCCCAAGTAGAAAGAGGGGAAAACAGGTTTTAAAGAAAAGTTGTGTTCCAAATCAGAGTTCTGACAGTGAATGTGGCATAAAGGACCTTCCTGATTTCTTTCAGTCTTGCAGGTTTGCTTGATATCCCTTTTACATAAATCACTGATTATCTTCTCAGTCTAGTTCCATTGGCCTTCACAAATTCTGACAATAAATTGATTGACAATTCTATTTTTCTATGTAGTGAAATCAAATATTTTATTAAAATATGTTTCTATATACATCCATATGTAAACAATGTCTCTTTCTTTGACTCTTTTCATTTTCTTTTCTTCTTTCCATCTCCTTTTCTTTCTTTGAATTGAGTGGAATGGGGTGGATTTGAGTAGTGAGGGAGGTAGTCAGTTAAATCAAACTTATTGATCAGTCAATGATATCCCCTTGTTGGCTTGGCATAGGATAAATATAGATCACCCATTCTCTTTATAGGCAGGCACTGAGGCACATCCAGCACCGTCAAAGGGCATTGAATAGAATCAGAAAGAAAGCAAAATAGTGAGACACTGCTCCATACTCCTGAGTCTCTGGTCGGGGAGAAGATGGAACAGACCTAGGTTATTCCAGTCTTGCCCTCTGCTGGAGGTTCTGGGGCAACCAGAAGCATGCTGCAATTGAAGATACATAGCTAGCCCCCTTCTCAGCCAACGGTGTGTGACAGCCAGAAAACCACCATCATGCTAAAGTCTTAGGGTGCCTTCTCTATCCTGGAGGAGTGGCTGACTCACTACAGCATGCTGTGATTTTGGACTTCAAATCTTTATAATGATAGGCCTTTACCTCCTAAATTGTTTGGGATCACCTAGGATGCCAGTCCTCCAGCAGGCAGGGACTCTAGCACACATTTGTTACCTTTAAGTTAGAATATATAAGCTTGTAAATTTGGACACAGTAATTTACAGATCACATTTATTATCTATTAAACTCTAAAAATTTTATAGTCCCCTGAGTTTGGTAGAATAGGGCCAGTGATGAGCACACAAATCTTTAAGGGAGTACTTATTCCTCCTGATATTCAGCTCACACATTTCACTGACATTGGACTTTATCTTCTTAAGAATGTATTGCTTGGGCTCTTTCAAAGCCACAAGCACCAATATATAGCCAAGGTTCACTCTCACTCCCAAATCTTCCCTATCTCTTGTCTTTGTGTCCTCGAAGTTGTGACACAGGAAGCACCCTAAGGCATCTTGTCTTCTATGCCCACTTGTGTCAAATATCTGATGCTACCCACTCCTAAAGCTTAATCCTGAAAACCACTGTCTCTCAATTAAATGGTCCTGAGCATCCTGCACTCACAATGCAGGGGCCCAATGCTATATCCTCTGTATTTACTAACCTGGGTTAAACCATGCTCAGTTATTTGACTTAGTTTATTCTACACCTTTACCACCTCATATGCATAGGGACTCGGAGAAACAGTTATAAGTAATTCTTTAGTATAGATGGTCAAATTATTTATCTCTTACAAGTCATTCCTTCTTGAATGCTCCCTCCACAGTCTGATATTTAGCAACTTTATTTGAAGTCCCTCAGTTTTAACACAACTCACATCTCACTCAGGAAGGCAAAAAACAGTACTCCCAGGTCATAGTATCTCTCTTAATCTCTCCGTCCACTCCCTGGACACTGGGAAACCACTAAATTTAAGCTGCAGCAGAAAAGGGAAAAGGTACATCCTCATACATTTCTATTCTCACATCTACCTTCTGTTTCATTCCTGAATGCTTTAAATTTCAGTCATTTTAATGTGAGTTGAAATGAATAAGATCCTAATGACTATCATCTCCATTTCTATTAGACGAGTATACAATCCAATCTACATAAATAGGCATGCATTTTTTAAAAAAGAATACTACTGCATCATGCTAAAGAGAGTACCTCAAAAGAGGTATTTTAAAATAATGTGCCTGAGTTTGCAACTACCTATCATACTTTACACATAGGTGAAATTATTGCAATCATTGAGCACTCTCTGTATTTGGGGTCAAAGAGTTTCTGAAATTTTGAAGCAGAGTAAATTATAACAGTAGGGGGCACTTCTAACTATTCTAAATTAATGGTTTTTAAGTCTGCATCTATCAACCCAAAGTATGCTTTCTTACTTTTTAAAATTAGGCATTAGTTCTCAGCAGACTTTCAACAGTTACTAAGATGTGTTTTAAATTTTGAATATTCAGAATGCTTATCTATGATTGAAGACCATTTCCAGCAATAAATCAGGTCTGTGGTATCTGCACAGATACAGAGTAAATAATTAAATCTTCTTGTAATCAGAGTACAGGAAGCATAATTCAGTCTTGAGATTTTAATTAAAATGAGCTCTCAAGTGTAAAGTATAATTCTTATATTTTTAAACAACCAGAATGTAAAAGTCACTGAATGGCAGCAAATCTATTGACAGATTCAATTTTGCGTCAAATTCAAGTTTGTGTCAAGTTCTTTGAAAGACATCAATAACTAGCCCTGGTAAACTGTTCATGCTGAGCCAAAATGATGCCACTATTACCTTTCAATCTATGTAATTTTATTAAACCATTCATATATATCAGATTGTCAAAAATCACTTTAGTGCCTTATTTGATGGCTATCATGCTTCAAAATGATTCTAATTCCAGGTTCAACATTTCTCTACCACCAATATCAAAAATAGTTGAGATCCATTATGTTAACATTCCAACATTCTCGACTCTCTTGCTTATAATTCAGGTCATCAATACTGCAAGAGAGTTTTTCTATTGAAAATGGCAAAGTCAATAAGTGCTGTAAGATTTCAGTTCTTAAAGTGAGCTATCAGCCTTGTTCTTATAAGTTGGTTATTTCAGAGTGAAAGAGAGACAAAGGTTTGAAATGACAATGGAAAATGTGTTCCCTTTACCTCTAACAGCTACACTTTAAGTTAATGTGTATAAGGAACATAGTATTACATATATTTTGATGTAAGACAAATTTTGCTCCCCAACTCAAGATTAGTTTGTCATGAACATCTAAAATATTGTTTTGCCAGCACTGTCTCTTACTTTTCCAAGGATGTGCTACTCTCACCACAGCCATTCCATCCAAATGGTTTCCTAGGGAGATGAGATCCTTGCATGACCTCACCCCATGACCCCAGTTGATTGGCCCAGGTTTGGATACATCATTTAAGCTGGGCCAAGTGAAGCCTTTCCCAAGAATGTTTTTGGACTAAAACTGAGAAAGTAGGTCACACTTTTGTGTTGGCAGAAGATATAATATGGAAAAATGATGAACAATTGCTGGCTCTATTTAACATTTTGTGGAGCAAATTAAAAATTATGATGCAAACATCAGAGATGAGAGACATGATATCTGAGTGGCATTCAAATTCCTGGCCACAGCTGCTTGGGAGAACCAACTGCTTCACTGAAGATTAACTGTTCAATTCTTCCATGAATTCTGGGAAGTAATTCTGAGTTTGATTATGATCAGTTACAACCAAAGAGTCTGGTTCCTACAAGGGAAGGAACTAAAATTTTGATATGAGTGAATCCAATTAGGGTGGAAGTGAGTATCTTTTAGAAGGTCAAGCATTGTATTACAATAATTCAATAGGTACACTTTCATTAATGCATATGTTTTTTCAAGGTGACGAAGCAGTTGGTTAAACTATTACCTGTCACCTCTTAGATTCAGATCAAGTAATCACCAAGGCTTGAGCCTTAGGAAAATGCTATTGCCCCTGTCACAGGGTGTTGACTACTTCTTTCAGCATTCATAAAAATGAGTCACAAAGACACAAGGTGACTTATCTGAAAGTTGACGGAGAACAAAAGGACAGATGATGAAGTTTTGTTAAAGAAAGACAATTCATCATGGCCTCCAGTAAGCTGAAGCCTCTGAAGATCAGATAATGATATAATCTGATGAGCTGCCACAAACTCTGTCTCATCCTCAAGTAGAGAACTGAAAGACAAAACATTGGCTCCCAGCAGTTAGAATGGGTATATTCCAGAGGTCCAGGGTTATAACCAATACCTGATTTCTTGGCACTTCCTATGTACCTACTACCAGAAAAAGATGATAAAGTCTCCAATAAATAAATTTATTTGAGGGGTTACAAGATGGCTGCAGATTAAGTGGAAGCTACACTGACACTCTCCTAGGACAAACTGGAATTACAATTAAAATATAGAAAAACTAACCTCAATAATCAATTGAAGACTAGCTGGAGAAAACCCTCATAACCAAAGACAAGAAGTGGAGACTGGTAGAAGGTGCAGGGGCGAGAGAGGGCTGGCTGGGTTCCCACAGGCAGCAGCTGAAGGTAAGGAAGGATATATGTGGAGGGTTTCCACTGAAAACTCTGGGGTTTAAACCCCAAGCTGGGCTTGCCAGCCCAGAGCACAGAAACTGAGAAATGTGCCCATATAGCATCTGGTTGTGAAAAACACTGGGGGAGTTCTGTGTGCCAGGGAGAGATTGCTAGAAATGCAGACACCCTTTTAAAGGGCCAACCCACAAAATTTCATGTGCAACCACTCACGTTGCACTCCAGCAGAGGAAGGGCAGAGCGGACTAGCTGTGTGAGATCAGTCCAAGTTTGGGGGCTCTGGGAATAGAGCATGGATTCCTGTGCTGAGTGAGTAATTCCCCCATACTGCAGAGGACATCTTTCTCAGGCAGACTTTTACCATCCAGGCAGCTTTTACCCAGAGGTGGGGGGTGGCAGTTGCCCCACCCTGCTGTAAAACCTCTCCCCCAACCCTGTAGTTTATGCCTTCATGTGGTCTACAGCCTGAGGCTCATTGAGAAACAATCAGCCTACAGGCAAAGGTGGATCCCTGTATGCTTTCAGTGTTTGCCTGATCTTTTAAAATATATAGATATATCTTTATTGATTTCAGAGAGAGAAAGGGAGAGGGAGAGAGAGAGATAGAAACATCAATGATGAGAGAGTCATTGATCGGCTACCTCCTGCACACCCCACGCTGGGGATCGAGCTCGAAACCTGGGCATGTGCCCTGACCATAAACTGAACTGTGATCACCTGGGTCATAGGTTGATGTTCAACTACTGAACCATGCTGGCAGGGCAGTGTTTGCCTGATCTGATTCTGAACCCAGGGCTTAGAAAAGCAGACCTTGGTGAGCACCTTGGCCCTTTCCAAATGCACCAGCTCCAGCAGACGGAATCACAAGCTGTGGTTCTCTGATAGTTCCAAACAGGGTACTCAAGGCAGTCACAAACAGCTTCTGACATTTACCAGCACCAGAGACCATCCAGAAGACTGAGAGTCCTAGGAGATCTACCTAATACATATAAAAACACACAAATAGGCAGCCAAAATGGGGAGACAAACAAGCCCCAAATGAAAGAACAAGAGAATTCTCCAGAAGAAAAGCTAACTGAAATGGAGATAAGCAATCTATCAGATATCGAGTTCAGAATACTGATTGTAAGGATGCTCAACAGCATGAAAAAAAGATATAGAAACTATGAAGGAAATTAAGAATGACATAGTAGAAGTAAAGAATACAGTGGAAGGAATAAACAGCAGATTAGAGGAAGCCAAGGATTGGATCAGTGAATTAGAAGACAGGGTAGAAAAAAAAATCATTCAATCAGAGAGCCAAAAAGTAAAAAACAGGACAGCTTAAGGGAGCTGTGGGACAACATGAAACATAACAATATTTGCATCATAGAAGTGCCAGAAGATGTAGAAAGTAAACAAAGTTTAGAGAAGCTATTTGAAGAAATAATGGCAGAACACTTCCTAAACCTGGTCAAGGAAAAAGTCACACAAGTTCAGGAGGCACAAAGAGTTCCAAGCAAGAAGAATCCAAAGAGGCCCATACCCAGACACATAATTAAACTGCCAAAAATTCAAGACAAAGAGAGAATCTTAAAGGCAGCAAGAGAAAAGCAATCTGTTACCTACAAAGGGGTTCCCATAAGGCTGTCAGATGATTTCTCATCAGAAACTCTACAGACCTGAAGGGAATGGCATGAAGTATTCAAGGTAATGAAAAGCAAGGATCTGACACCAAGACTACTCTATCCAGGACAGCTATCATTCAAAATAGATGGTGAAATAAAGAGCTTCCCAGACCAAAAAAAAGGCTAAAAGATTTATCACTAACAAACCAACATTGCAAGAAATGTTAAAGGGGCTACTATAATAAGAAGAAATAGAGAGAGAAACATAGCCATAAAGAATTAAAATGGCAATAAATAAGTACCTATCAATATAACCTTCCTAGGCCAAGGGAAACAAAAAAGAAAATAAACAAAGGGGACTACATCAAAATAAAAAGCTTCTGCACAGCAAAAGAAACCATCAACAAAATGAAAAGTAAGCCCACTATATGGGAGAACAAATTTTCCAATGATACATCTGATAAGGGGTTAACATACAAAATATATAAGGAACTCAGACAACTTAAAAGGAAGATAAACAATCCAATTAAAATATGAGCAAAGGACCTAAATAGACACTTCTCCAAAGAGGACATACAGATGGCCAAGAGACATATGAAAAAATGCTCAAAGTCACTAATCATCAGAGAGATGCAAATTAAAACCACAATGAGGTACCACCTCACACCTGTTAGAATGGCTCCATCAACAAATGACAAGGGCTGGCAAGGATGTGGAGAAAAGGAAATCCTTGGGCACTGCTGGTGGGAATTCAGACTGGTGCAGCCACTATGGAAAACAGTGTGGCATTTCCTCAAAAAATTAAATATGGAATTGCCATTTGATCCAATCATCCCACTTCTAGGAATATATCCTAAGAAACCCAAAACACCAACCAGAAAGAATTTATGCACCCCTATGTCCATAGCAGCACAATTTACAATAGTTAAGATCTGGAAATAGCCCAAGTGCCCATCAGTAGATGAGTGGATAAATAAGTTTTGGTATATTTACACCATGGAGTACTATCCAGCTTTAAAAAAGAAGGATCTCTTACCCTTTGGGACAGCATGGATAGAACTGGAGAGTATTATGTTAAGCAAAATAAGCCAGTCAGAGAAAGACAAGTATCACATGATCTCACTCATATGTGGAATCTAATGAACAAAATAAACTGATGAACAAAATAGATCCAGAGACACAGAAGCCTGGAACAGGCTGAGGGATCTCAGAGGGAAAGAAGGGTTAGGGGGGTGGGGAGAGATTAACCTAAGAACTTATCTGCATATATGCACAACCCATAGACACAGACAATAATGTGTTAAAACCCCAGGGCAAGCACAGCAGAGGGGACCAATGGGGGAAAAAGAGGACACCTGTAATACTTTCAACAATAAAGATAATTTTTTAAAATGCTATCTTATGTGTATGTTTGAAACTTTACATTTAAATAGATCCAGAGACACAGAAGCATTGAATAGACTGATGAATCTCAGAGGAAAGGTTATTTTAAATGAGAGTACTAATATTTTGTTATTTGTATTTTCTGAATTACATCTATCCTTTTTCTTTTAATTTATCTTTAGTGTTGAAAGCATTACAGATGTCTCCTTTTTCCCCCCATTGGTCCCCTCTACCTGGCATCTGCCCCACCCCCAGGCTTTCTCCAAACTATTGTCTGTGTCCATGCGGTTATGCATTTATGCATTTAATTCTTTGATTACTCTCACTCCACCCACTCCCCCACCCCTGCCTTTAATCCTTTTAAGCTTTATTAACCTTTTTACTTCCTTTTCCAGATTATTAAAATAAGGGTTTTAGAGCACACACCCCCTATGATTTTTGTGAGGATTAAATGAAATAATTCATGTACACAATGAATTATGTGCCTGGCACACAGTAAATGTTCAATCAATGTTTCAATTATTTGAAACATTATTTGTTTCTGATTCATGGATCATTTGTTAACCAGAGCATTGTATAATAGGGTCTATTTTACATTTTAAACCTATTCTTCTAGTACTTGTTTTCTTTTTCTTTTTTTCTTTTTTAAATATATCTTTATTGATTTCAAAGAGAGGACAGGAGAGGGAGAGAGAGAGATAGAAACATCAATGATGAGAGAATCATTGATCGAGCCCGAAACCCGGGCATGTGCCCTGACCGGGAATAGAACCCCGATCGCCTGGATCCTAGGTCGACGCTCAACTGCTGAGCCACGCCCGGCCGGGGCCTAGTACTTGTTTTCTAAGGATTTGTGGGGGGCTTTTTATTGGAAAAATAGAAAATAATTATTGTTTTGTCATTTTCAGTGTCTATTGTTTGGTTTTCACATGGAACTAAGAAAGAACTTCAACTTAATCAGCATAAGTCAATAAATTACCATCTTTCTACCTCAAGTCCTCTTTCTGCCCAAGGCCTGGCCTTCATCCAGCCCAGGTGCACTCCCCACACCTCACCCACTGCTCAGCACCAATTCTCTTCCTGGCCCCTTCTCCCATTATCTCACTGACAGCCACTCCCACTTGCTCTCCATGGAAACACCCTTTCAGCCAATACAAAACACCTTGATCAAAGCAGCCTACCTCAATTTATGATTAAGGAAAAAAATTAAGAAAAATGAACAAAAAATAATTTAAGCCCTTCGAATATTGGTGAAAAGAGCGGTACTATTTGAAACCACAACTGACTGAAGAAGCTTCTCCCTCTTGAGAAAGTAGAGACAGAGGCCTAATTTCCCTACATAAAAAGTAAGAATTTGAGTTTTCTGCAAGTGAGTTTCTTGAATTTCCTGGGAAGGAAAGGAAACTGTCTTTCTTTATGGGCAGCAAGGTGGTCAAGGCAAAAGCAATGGCTACAGGCTGGGGATCGTGAACTGGGATCAAGGTGAGCTAGAAGGGTTATGAGATTTTCATAAAACCTCAACATCTAATATCCAGGATTTGGCTTAAGATGCATCACACATATCCTGTCAGTCATCCTGAAAATGGAAAACCACTGCATTCATAGCACTATGTTCAGAGTACTTTGGAGAGAGAAAAGCAGATGCTCGATGGGGTTTCAATGTTGCCTCCTCCTGGCTGAACTGTGTTGTGAGGGACTCATCACTAACATCAAAAAAGATCCGTTGGTTGAGTGTCCTCCCATGCACCAAAATGTAGCTGGTTCGATTCCCAGTCAGGGCACATGCCTGGTTTCAGTTTCAGTTTTGGGGGCGTGCAGGTGGTAGCCGATTGATGTTTCTCTCTCTGCCTCTCCCTTCTCTCTCTAAAAGCAATAAAAACATATTTTAAAAAGAAAAGAAAAAGAAAACCAAAATTTCAAACACGCACACACAAAACAGCATTTTCCTCAACTCGGTATCTAGGAAAATTCCCACCTAGAGGAGATGGCTGACAGAAATTCTGGCCTGTGTGACCTAATGTCCTTAAAGGATTCTGTTATCAGAGGCCCAGCAGAGAGGCCCAGAGCCCATTCCTCTCTCCCACTTTTACCCCCCAGCAAAGGCCAGAGCAGAAGCAGGGCACTCAGGACACATAACACAAGGGTGAATATCCTAGGGTCATCAGCATTCACCAAACTCTAAGACAAAACTTAAGGGCTATTCAAAAACAGTAGCCTTTAAGAAGCAGAATTTTCACCATTTTTTCCTGGTTGCTTCTTAAGAAAAAAAGCTGGTGTTTGTTTATTTTTTGCGGTTAATCCTCACCTGAGGATATTTTTTTCCATTGGTTTTTAGAAAGAGTGGAAGGGAGGGAAGCAGTGGGAGAGAGAGAAACAGTTATGTGAGAGACACATCAATTGGTTGCCTCCCAGACACTCTCCGACCAGGATGGAGGATTGAACCTGTAACCCAGATACATGCCCTTGACCAGGAATTGAACCTGCAACCCTTCTCTAACCACTTAGCACACCAGCCAGGGCAAAACTGACCTTTTACTTACAGAAAATTCTAGAACAAATATTAAGAACACAGACTTGGGTCATCAAAGTGAGCAATCATTTTAATACTATACACCTTTGGGTATGATCAGGGTATTAGAATTGATGATGGAAATTTTGTGATCGACGTGGGGAAGTGGGAGAGGGTAGTAGACAAGAATGTTCTTAATGCCTTGTGTTCTGTTAACACACTGAACTAATCCCACCTAAGACCACCCATCTTCCTCATTCTTCCCTCCCTTCTCTTCAATTGTTCCAAGGGTTGTTTGTTTTAATGCAGACATTTAAACTGCATTATAATGAAAACAAAATTAATTTTAAATTAATCTTTTAAAATTTAATTTGTTGACTTAATACAATAATTAAAATTAAAATACACTGTCCTTTAGTCTACTAGCTTCAAAGTGTACTCCCCAAAGGTATCATTTGGGAACTTATTGCAAATGCAAATTCTTGGGCCCCATTCCAGATTTGCTGAATTCATCTGTGGACTTCTGGATGCACATTGAAATCACCTAGAAAACTTGGAAAAGTACCACTGTCTGTGACCCATCCCCAGAGATTCTAATTTGATTAGTTCAAGGTATGGTTATGGATGTAGGTATTTTTCAAAGTTCCCTCATGTGCTTGTAATGAGAAGCCAGAACTGAAAATCATTGGTCCAACCCACTTACATCACATGGGCTTTATGGTCAAATATAGTCAGTCATTCAAATCAACTACATTCTAGGAGTGTGAGGGTGAGAGGGTAGTCTCCCTCCCAAACAGAAATTTTAGGGTCCATGAAAGTTTCTCTCAGTCCCCTCAAACATTCCCTTTCTGATCCTGGTGGGTAGGATTGAGTTGCTCCGATTCTGTTTAGCCTTGGTTGGAGCTCAGCCCAGGTCTTTTCTTTCCTCATATTTCCATGGCCTCTTTGAGTTCCCTTTCCTCACCTTGCCATAGTTTCAGTCAGTTATACCAATTGAGGCAGGTTAGGATAGGTACTTAATGGATTTAGTCCAAGAATTCTGTGGCAGAAAGAACATTGTGAATTTCTCACAAGCAGATGCTCAGTGGGCCACCACTGTCTTCTCCTTCAGGCAATTCGGGACAGAAAAACGGACGCAAAGGCTCCAAAAATAAATTATTGTGCATATAGATGAGAGCATCATTTCTAACATCAAAAAACTTGATTTCTTCCACGTCAACATCTAGAAAAATCCCTATGTGGCTAAGGCCAGGGCTCTCAGGAATTCTGGTTTCTGAGATGGAACTGGAGTGGATTGCTCCTGCCCTCATGCTGATGATCCAGAAGCCATGCTCACAGGAAAAGCCACTCTTCCTCTTTCTGTCAACTGATTCCTTGCAGACTCCCAGAGCCCACTCCTTCCCCGCTTTCACTTCTACCTCCCAGTAATGGCGACCAGAGGAGAAGCACGGGGTGCCCAGGACGCAGGCCATGTAGGCAAATCTCTGGGGATCTTCCATCGGGTTGTGGCAGATCTACCCACAGTGGACTTTCCTTAGGTCATCAGAGAGGACTAGGCGGGTGTTTGCGGTGGCTACATCCAGGGTCATATCCTCCCTAAACTTCTGAAACTCACCTCTCAGGCACAGACTTTGCTCCAGTAGGAAACTGTGCTGTTTGATGGAAAAAGTGAGTGACTTAATTTGCAATTCTTCCAAAGGTGGTTTCTCGGTTACTTCTCGACATATGGGGCAGATCAATTTCAGATCCTTCCTTTTCAGTAGCCAAATCTGAATGCAATGATAGCAGAAAACATGCACACAAGAGAGGGAAATGGGATTGGAGAAAAGTCCAAGACAAATTGGACAGATTGCCTCTTCCTGCAGACTTGTCAGCATGGTTTCTCACTCCTTAGCAGTAAACTGAACTAAAATGGCCCTTTGTTAGCTTCTGGGAGTGATCAAGAGCCTCAGTACAGTTGCTCTTCAACCATCAGGATGTACCTAAGTCCAATACAAAAAATAAATAGTATGAATTTTTCTATAATTGATACATGAAAGTGAAGTTGAGTCACCAGAGAATCATAATAAAGGCACAATCTGTGAAGAAAACTATGAAAACTATCCAAAATCAAGATGGTCACAATAGAAAGAAATAGGACAGTGGACACTATCTTTTCAGGTAGGACAGTTTACCTTATCTGGAGACTTATAGGTGAAGTCTTGTCTTCGGGAACTGAGTCCAACTGGGTCTTTAATGGGATCTAGGAGAGCAGTCTCTGCCCCTAGTTAATATTCCTTTGTAGGTCACCTGCAGTTCAAGAAAAATTATTTCTACATTTAGATATAATCATAAAAATAAAGCCAATCCTACCCTACTCATCACAGAAAAGTGATGAAATTTTGGAGCCCTCAAAATTTCAAAGAAAATTACCATATGTGAGCAAAACTAGTCAAAACCACTGCAAAATAAATAATATGCTCATTATAGAATCAATTTTAAGGACAAAAAACTGAGTTACTAGAACATCCTGGAACTCATTTCTACCCAACAAATACTTATTAGCCTTCCATGCTTCCAGCCCCAGCTAGACTCTGGGGACACAAAGTGTGTAAGCATAGACAGGATACATGCCCAGGTGCAATACGGAGTCTTTGGAAGCTTCCTATTTCCTGATGGGGCCAGGTTGAGCAGCAACAGAGATAATCCTCTTCCTCAAATCCCCTATCACCATTTCCAAAAAAAACTGACTTCTTAACAGGAAATTGAAAATGGTGAGTGAATAAATGGAAAGTGAATAAAGTTCCCCTGAAACAGGTTAAGATGGATCCTTTCTCTCCTGAAATCCAAAGGTAAAGGCATTGGAAAGATAAATTGTGGCCAAAGAGAAAGGAATGGGACAGCAGAAATAGCCCAGACAGAAGAGATCAGTAACCTTGATATAAGGACTTTCAGTGAAGGTGGTGAAGGCACTGAAGGTCTGAGCTCTCAACTCCACCTCTCCTGGCCTTCACTTCTTTCTGAAGTGTGTTTGAGCTCAGATACTCTGGCTTTTTATAGTCCTTGGGACACGAACTCCACCCACATTTGGCTCCATCCACATTGTGACCCCAAATGATTAGATCAACTAGATCCAATCAAGTAAACTTAATCCTACTTCTTGGCATTTCTATGATGTGGATATTGTTACGTTTCATGTTGACTCACAGCTCCCTTAAACTATCTTCCTGTTTTTTAATTGTTTTTTTGGACTGTCTCTGGTGCAGGCCAGCATCAGAAGCTGTTTGTGACTAGCCTTGAGTACTCTGTTTGGAACTATCAACAACCCAAGGCTTGAAGTCCCCTCTGATGGAGCTGGGTGCATTTGGACAGAACCAAGATGCTCACCAAAGTCTGCTTTTCCAAGGCCCGGGTCCCAGAGGAGATCAGGAAAAGACTCAAAGCACTCTGAAGTCTGCCTCTGCCTGCAGGCTTATTAATCTGATTCTCTTAAAGAGCCTCAGGCTATAGAAACTCCACAGAGTAGAGTGAGAGATTTCTAGCAGGGTAGGGCAATTGCTTCCCCCTCAGGCAAAAGCTGCTTGGAAGGTAAATGTCTGCCTGAGAAAGGTGTCCTCTGCAGTATGGGGGAATGACTTGGCCCAGGAATCCAGAGGGGTGTCCTCTGAACTCTATTTCCAGAGCCCACAACCCTAGATTCTGCACACACAGCTCCAGTCCACTCTGCCCTCCCTCTGCTGGACCCCAAGGTGAGTGACTACACATGAAACTTTGTGCTTTGGCTCTTTAAGAGGGTGCCTGCAACTCCAGCCATCTCTCCCTGGCAGATAGAAACCTGGCTGCTTTTCACAGCCAGATATTATGTGGGCACCTTTCTCAGTTCTGGTGCTCTTGGCTGGGAAGCCCAGCCTGGGGTTTAGGCCCTAGAGTCCTCAGTGGGAACCCCCCACAGCTGAGATACCCCTCCTGACCTTCAGCTGCTGCCTGTGGGAGCCCCGCCAGCCCTCTCACACCTCCACACTTCCTACCAGTCTCTATGTGGTCTCCACATTTCCTCCTTGGTTATGAGGGTGCTCTCCAGCTCGTCTTCAGTTGCAGTTTGTTATCCAGGATGGTTTTTTTATACTTTAGTTGTAATTCCAGTTTGGTCCCAGGAGAGTGTCAGTGTAACTTCCACTCAGTCTGCCACTATCTTTAATCTCCCCCTGTAACATCTTAATGCCCACGTTATAATATAACAAAAATGCGCATGAAGATTTTTTAATGTTTAGAATAATTTTTAATTATCATTAATTTTTCTATGAGGTAAGATTAAATCGCAAAGTTTAATTCTATAGGTTCCTGATTAAAAATGAAATGGACTTTCACACATGCTAAGGAGATAAGATTCAGCCACTGGTAGGGGAGGGGCACATGTCTGCCCTGTCAGGAATCTGATACCTTTACAAGGGTGTGATGTGTTTGCTCAAAATACAATTTGTATTTTTCAAAAGGCAGCAGCTATAGCGGAATGACTTTGCAGCCTTCTCTTCTCTCCAATCCTCATCCTTCCATCTTCTCTGCTACCTGGTTGTACATTAAAGTGAGCCCTTCTCTCTGTCTGCAAGAAGCAGAGGGCACCTCTCTGAATTAATGCCACACCCACTCTCTCCTGCAGAGCTTCAGGAAAATAATATTTTTGGCACTTGGGATATGTTGTATGTTCCACTTCTATGCTTATTTAAAGGACAGACTCTCTACAAAAAAAAGTTAAGGTGGATTGACTCTATAGTTACATATTTGGTAATATGTAATTCCTACTCTGGTCTTATTAATGGATCGCTTGTTTTTTCTTCTGATAGAAAAATTAATTAATGTTTATGTGCTCTTGTCACAGGGTATGTTCCTATCTGTATAATGGTGGTCAACAGAATTATTTACCTACAGAAAACTATCTGTAACAATAACAAGCTCCAACCTGGGTCTTTATATAAGTTGCAATGACCGTAAGCCATCCACTCTCACATAACGTAGTAATGCTTAGTCACTCCAAGTGGGCCCACCCTCCTTTCACCTTGTAGGACCAGACCCTGAGCGGAGCCCAAAGGGGCTCAGTGTGAATTTCAGTAAGTGGTTAGTGCAGGAATAAGGACACACATGTGACCCTGCCACTGGGTCATTTACTTTGTGGTTTCCAGAGCCAAATATAAAAGTTTTTAGATTAGCCATATGTTTTCTCCTCTGGTTTAGGGCTATTGAAATACTTTTGTGTAGGTGAGAAAGTCTGAGTCAAAATAAATTTCCCTTCCACCTAATTATCTGACATTTAATGTATTACCGAATGCAGCCTGAAGATCTCTTAAACCGATTTGGGCTTCACCCCCACTCTGGGAACAGAGATACATCAAGGCAACTGCCTCCCATCCCAATTATCAGCCTCACAGAGGTCAGAAACTACCAGTCTGGCTCAGATCACTAGGCAGAAATGCAAGCGCCATAACTCCCTCCTCCACCAATTCATCCTCAGCGGCTTGCCATGGCTCTTCAGTTATACACGAAAATCCCTACCATGTCCTTCTGGCTCCTCCCCTCTCTCCAGCCTCATCTTCTGAAATCCAGACACAAAGCCTCCTCTCATTCCTTCCCCCGTACTCCCAATTCTGGACAGGTTGGTTCTCTCTGACCAGAAGGAGCCCCACCCAACCACCCAGTTAACACCTATTCATCCTTCATTCAGGCAGTGGGGGTGTCAGTTCTTCAAGGGAGTGTTCCCCAGAGTATGGTCAGAAGCCCCTATTATACCCTCATAGTATCCTGCATCCTTCCTCCAGGTAAATTATCACGATGTTAGTTATACAACCACATGATTCATCTGTGGCTCCTTCACATTAATAAATCACACCTACTAAGCACTTCCTATGTGCCAAGCATTTTCTAAGTACTTTACATGTTTCCTAGCACTGATTCCTTATAGCTCTATGAAGTAGGTGCTGTTATCCTCTTAACCTCTCAGATGATGCATTTAAAACTACCACCAAACTATATGACCTCGGTGTGTTACTAAATCTCTCTGGATTGCCTACCTCTCATTGTCTTTTACATGAGACAACAATAAACTTCTATTCTGTTGAAATCAGTGTACCATAGGATTTATCTATTTTATGAATCCAATTCAATCCAATTGAAGTCTAGTTAAAATAGGGGCTAACCTAATTCTTTCAGCTTCTGGAACTATGGATCCATGCTATCTTGATAGTCGTAGTAACTCATCAGACTTCATTCAGAGACTGGAAACCCTGGATCCGATCTATGTTTCCTACCATATTTTGCATTTTACTTATAGTTTCTCACCTAGCTGAAGAGACAGGTGTGACTCATTAGAGCTTCTATATACTTCTAAATGTCCTTGTCAGTACCTGTCAGTGGACATTAGCTCTTCAGTTTGTTTTTACAATTCTCTTGGTGACCTCCATAGCATGGCATCACTGAAAAACTAGAAATGGCAATGATTAACTAGCAGAGTCGGCACAGTCCTGTGCACTCAGCAGAGGATGCCTGATGCAGTCAAACCTTTCAATTAACTATCACCTAGACACAACATATCATCTTAGCAGCATGCTGACCATTGTCATGGGGTAAGTCCACAAAAACTAATCAAAATAGCTGTCCTCCTTCAGACTAGCCAGCAACCCCCCAAGCCTTGCACACTAACATCTGAATGTCTACTATCTTTCAGATTTTCTGTTAAATACTGAGGGGATCCAAGAAAAAAAACAACACAAAACAGAGTGACACAACCCAGCCAGTGTTGCTCAGTGGTTGAGCATTGATCCATGAACCAAGAGATCTCTGGTTCGATTTCCAGTCAGGGCACATGCCTGGTTTGTGGGCTTGATCTCCAGTAAGGGATGTGCAGGAGGTGGCCGATCAATGTCTCTCTCTCATTGATGTTTCTATCTCTCTATCCCTCTCCCTTCCTCTCTCTCTAAAAATCAGTAAATAATCATATTTTTAAAAAAAAAACAGAGTGATACAGTCAATGCCCTGTATGTTATAGCATAATTAAGGAGGTAAGAAAAATCGATGAGAAGGTAAATAATGTCATGAAGTAAACAAAACAGTCCGTGGTATGTAATGGACTGCTGGTTACTCATACATCCTTTTAGCCACATCTTCATGTAGATAACAAAGGACAATATATTCCGGTCAGTTTTTAGACATCCTCTTTTTAGAACCCTTATTCATTTTAATGCTCATTTCTTAAAATAGCATCAAAGACCTCTGAAAGCAATGTCAGTTAATCTATCCTATGTGAGAGGAATGGAGGAAATCGGTGTAGCTTTACTTTCCTATCTAAGCCCTCCTCCCACCTAAAAAAATTCCAATTATCCATGACTATCCACAGGAAGTGTCCAAAAGTATCATGAATTGATAGTTCATAATGAATTTATTAATACATTTATTCCTATCACATATAATGTATTACTATATCCCTATACCCCATGCTCCTACTATAGGTGCCAGCAAGACATCTAAGTGTCACATGAGGCATGTGTAGTTCTGAATCTCAGGAGAAGGATCTGGCTACAGACGTGAACATGGAAGGGATTAGCATGTAAATGTAAATGGTAACTGGAAGAAAGCAAAGTGATTGGGATTGCCCATGAAAGCTGTGCAGCGTGAGAAAGGAGGGGCTAGGGCAGAGCCTTGAGAAACACCAGCATTCAGGGGAAAGGGGAAAGCAATTCCCAAAAGAGATGTGTCAAAGGCACTGAGCATAAAGATCCCCTACCATCAACAGCCCGATTCTGGAATCCAAAGGTCCCCAGTCCAATGGAGGCAACTCTGAGAATGCCTAACAATTCAGCTTTACTGGGCCTTGGGTGCCAGCAGAGTGAGGCAGGCCAGGAAAAGCCAATTGTAGAAGTGGACAGAGTTCTGAAATCTAAATGGACACCATACATAGTTATTAGAGTATTATTGACTATAGTCCCTATGCTGTACTTACATACCAATGACTATTCTGTACAACTAATTTGTACTTCTTAATCTCTTCACTTTTTTCACCCATCCCCTCCACCCTTCCATGAAGCAACTGTCAAAACGTTCTCTGTATCTATGAGTATTTCTGTTCTGCTTGTTTGTTTATTTTGACTTTTAGATTCAATTGTTGATAAATATTTATTTATTATCATTTTATTGTGTGTGGTTTTTTATTAACCCTCACCCAAGGATATCTTTTGCATTGATTTTTTTTTTTTTTTTTTGAGTGTGGAAGGGAAGGAGGGGGAGAAAAAGAGAAAGGGGGAGGGAGAGAAACATCTGTATGAGAGAGACACATCAATTGGTTTCCTCCCACATGTGCCCCGATGTTCATTGAGCATCCTTATAACTAGTGTTTTGAACTTTGCATCTAGTAAATAGCTTGTCTCCATTTTGTTTAGGTTTGGGGGTTTTTTTCTGGAGTTTTGTTCTGTTCTTTCATTTGGGATATGTTTCTTTGTCTCCTCACTTTTGCAGCCTCTCTGTGCTTGTTTCTATGAATCAGGTAGAGCTGTCATGTCTCCCAGGCTTGGTAGAGTGGCCTAATGTAGTAGGAGTTCTGTAGGGTTCAGTACACAATCTCCCTGATCACCCAAGCTAGGTCCTTAAGGTACACACCCCATGTGGGCCATGTACACCCTCTTCTTGCAGTTGAGCCTTGACTGCTAATAGCATGCCAAAGGGAGGGATTTACTCCCAGGCCACTCAGCTGCAAGGACTGGCTGTGACCACTGACCTCTGACCAGCTGGAGGATCAGCTATGCAGGTGCCTACCCCACAGAGCAGGACTTAACTTCAGCAGGGCCTTGGTGCCTTCTGAGTCCACCCCTGAGTGTGTTGCTTATGGAGGTGGCTGGATGGTGATGCTTAGACACGGCCTGAAGCTGTCCACTAGGTGTGTTGCATACCTTTTAAGGCTATTGGAAAATGATGACTAAGTTGGGGAGAGATATAATGTAAAAATATAAAAATGTTTTAAAGTAGTCAAGAAACAGTTGACTAATGAAACCTGGCCTTGCAAGTACACACTGATGCTTAAATTAGTCTGCCCATGATGTTAAAAAATCAAACCACAAAGTCCCGGTATATTCAGCATGTGCTTATGAAATGTCCAGAGGGTTTATCTGCAGGTTTCCCAGAGTGATCTTGTTCTAGGGATTAATAAACTGTGAAGCACAGGGAGGTCATGATATAACTGAAGCACATTGTGTAACTGAAAGACTATGCCATGCATTGAAGAAGAGTTTTGAAGCACAGATTTTTAAGACTTAAATTAAAGCACATTAATGTTCTTTGGTGTCAAAGTAGCTCACATCACTGCAGTTTACAGTACTGATTCAGCAAAACCAAGTTCTTTCTCTGACTGGGATGGGAAAAACAAGATTCATGTCCAGAGATTCAGTGTCTGTCCAGTCAGTTGCAGCTGCAAGTCTGAGATGCTCCAGAATCTGTGTTGCATACTGCCATCTCCCGGGTCTTTTCAGGAACTGCAGCCCCAGTCTTCATTATTTATCGTCTTAACCTTGATGGCAGGTAGAAACCCAATCAATGAGCATCACTTGCCTTTAGCTAGTGGGAGGTTTTATAAGTATCAGTAAAAAAGGAAAATGATAGATGCACACTTATGCTGTCAGATTCATTGAGATCCACAGGATGATGATTTTAGGAACTTTTGGAACAGTAGGGTAAAATTAGGTAAGGAATTGTTTCACTGAGGGGAAATCAATTTATAAAATTTGTAATCACTTTTCTTGGCATCAAAGAGAACAGACAAAAGGTATTCAGGTTTTTAAAAGAATTAATCCAAAAGCACACAACTCTAATTAAGACAATTGAATTATACATATGTGGAAGAAACGAAAATATTCATACAAGTCTGTTTTATTTGCTCTTCTAATATTATTAGTCATCAATTGTTCAAATAGCAAGAGTTTAACATTGTTCCATCCTCTCCTATTTTTCATCTTGGAACCTAACTTCTGGTCATTTCTCTGCAATAGTGAGGCCAAAGGAAAGGAAATAACGCTGAGCTGTCACACACATCAGCTGAGCTTGTTAGCAATTCTGATTGGTCAGTGGGGGAAGAGATTTTGAAGTTCAAATAGAATTCCATTATGGATTTAATTCACCAAATCACTAATACTACTAACTGAATACTGGGTTTCAATTCAGTAGGTAATTTTAGTCTGTGACTACTGCATGGTTGACACATAACTTGTACCTAATACCAGTGACCCCTAGGAAAGGCCAGACTTGCAAGCTCTGGCCTCATTGCTGAGAAACATTGTGCATTAGAGAGCCTGAAATGCCACAGTTCTAAATAAATTTTTTTCTAATATGATAAGCATGGTCTTGTAAAAATTATTCTGGGTGAATAACAATGTAGGATGATTCCTTGAGTAGGTAAGCAAGAATTCGGTCCCTGGGAAAGAGAAGCATTGGAAACAAAATAGTCACAGCAGCTTAGTGGGGAGAGCAAGGGTTTGAAAGAGGAGGGAGGTGTCACTCCTGCTGTGCAATTTTGGTCATATTGGTCCTTACCCCCCTGTTCATCAGCTCAAAAGGCTGGCAGAGCTCCATTATGATTTTTTTATTTGTTATATCAAAGGAATGCTTTATTTTGTTTTGCTTGGTTTTGTTTTTTGATGGCCAGTTTTACTTAAAGAACTTTTGCAAGAAAGACTTGTTTTTGAGCCTTCAGATTTCTACAGATCTTCCAGAAACAGTTTGAATTCCCTTTTTAAGGAAAGCTAACAGTTGCAAAGGCAAGGCTGTCCCCTGGGTAGGGGAGAGTAAGGCAAAAGTTCTGCGCTTCAGCTGTTCTAGCCATTCGTTTCCCTCCTGATGATCCAACATTTCAGAGCAAAACAGCTCCTGTAGAGTTAAAGGAGGCTTCAGACCTTTCACTGGGACCATCCACAGCTCTCAGTCCTCAAGGGACTGAACAAAATCACCAATTTCTCACTCCCCCAAAGTGAGATGGGTTTGTAGACGAGAGAAGTTTTTCATTCTTTCTCATGCTCCAAATATTTATCTCATATTTCTGAATCATTTTTTAGAAGGGCAAGGCCAAGCAAAATGTCATTTGGGCCCCTAATTTTATGTATCTGCCAGTATCATGCTCATACAAGTTAAGTCTAAAACCCTCCATGCCTCCTGCCTTCCCCTCCCCTCTCCATGTGCTTGCCCAAGTCGCTCACCTGTCACAGCCAGCCACATCCCCCTACCACTCTCACATTGTCCCAGGCTAAGACACCCCTTTCTCTGGCCCCAGCTGCCACAACAGCCTCCTAACTGGTGGCCTTGCATCTCCTCTGTCCCTCTTCCAGTCTTTCTGTTACTAAGACTCACCATTCCCTGCCCCTTGGTTAAAACTCTCCAGTGGATCCCCATTGTCCCTAAGATAAAGACCACAACCCTTACCCAGGCCATGTATCTGGACATGTGTCTGGACATTACCTACCTCTTCAGTCTTCACTCCTACCACTCTTCCTCTTTTATTCTCCACATCCGGCCCTGCATTCACACCTGTGATGAGCCAAGGCCCTCCTCCCAGCCTCTGTTACTGAGCATGTACTGGTGAAATGTTCTCCTGGTCTTAGAGCCACCCCCTTCCTTTCTTCCCTGGTTTGCTCCTCCTCAAAGCTTTCCCTGAGCCCCAGACTAAGCCTCAGTCCTTTGATAAACTGCCTCCTAGAATCTTATTTTCCTTTGGAGTACCTAGCACATAATTATTATTAATACTGTTTTTATTATTACCAAAAGGTCAAATTATTTAACGTGATTATTTGTTTATAATCTGTTTCTGCTAGTAGACTATGAGTCCCATGAGGGTAAGAGCAGTTTCTGCTCACCCTTACATAGGGTCGGCTTCATAGATGTGTGATCTATGCAGTTACATAGAAGGTCTGGAAAGACCCCACACCTGGTTTAATGCTCTGATGTTAATGCTTAAAATTCTTAATTTTTTAACAAGTGTCTGTCCACATTTTTACTTTGAACTGGGACCTGCAAATTATGGAGCTGATCCTGCAGCTAGCATCATGCTTAACACAGGGAAGGCACTCAATGAATGTATCGTAGATAAATAACTAAAGAATAATTATACTCAGAATTATTAATACACAGATGACTATGCAGCCAATCTTACAAAAGATACAGACTCATGAATTTCATGTGCAATGGGAAGGATTTACCCCTGGGTCCACAAAGCAAAATCAGTAACATTGAAATAAAAGACCTCCAAATCCTGAAGCTTGTATCAATCTGATCATGGGACTATTTATATACGTCCAGGCTTTCTTGATAACTATTCATCATCTATCCATCCATCCATTCGTCTTATGCAACAATAATTTTAAAGGCTCTACTATGTACAAAAGCGTTCGATAGATGCTGAAGGTATTAAATAAAATGCCATGAAATTGACTCCAGAAACTCACACTCTAAGCTGGTAACCCCACTAGCCATAATTTTAATGTGTAGTTGCACTACTCTTGATGTTGGGGGAAAAGAACATTGGAATCATGCAGGAGGAGCCTTTAATCATGCTCAAGTAATGAGTAAGGAAGCCAGCCCAGCACTTTGATTATAACTCCCATAAGCAATATACCACATACTCTTTGTAACATGAGAATAATGTGTATGTGTGTCTTCTGCTCCCTGCTGGCTTTCAACCACCTTAGAAACCAAGAGGGCACATTGTACTCCTGCATCTCCCCACTGCATGCCCAGCAGTGCCCAGCAGTGCATCATTAAAACTCTGATTGAAATTAGTTGAATTACAGATGCTTTTTGAGAAAAAAATATTGATACTTCAAGTACAAGCAGCAAAAGACTGAGTGATGGACAGAAAACAAAGAGTCTTCCAAAGGTATCAAAGAATTAGGGCAAAACTTTAATGTTTTCTATTGCCAAGAAACTGCTGAAATCGGTCTTTATGGACCCACTTGCTGACTGTCAGATACTCAAAAATGATGACCCAACAAAAGAGCAGAATGGTCAAATTTGTGGCTGAAGATCCTTTTTTTAAAAAAGCAAATTTATATCCAACTACTTTTGATATTTTTGAAGTAAGAAGCCCCAAAGTCTTACTTTAAAACCATCTTCAAAAACTGCCACATGTGAACAGGCCTAGTATCCTGGGCTATTTGACCTATTAAAACACAAAGATGTTCCACTGTCTCAGATAGTCGTGGAATTTTTCTTTCAAATTTATGAATCAAGGCCTTACTGTGAATAGATAGTGAGGGAATTTCTTTATGAATCGCCTCCCTATTATCATGGCTCATGACTTTTTACAATGCAATTACTGTGGCACATATCATAACATAATTGAGATTCTAGAAATGGAAATGAGAGGTAATTGGAAGGACAAAGTTACTCAAGAAAATGCAAATGCCATTTTATTTGCAAATTAAATTAAAAATAAAATGAAGTGGGTGTAGGAATTGATTGAAAAATTAATTGAGAGAAACAAATTTGGAATACTTCTGTAAGGGACATCTGTAAGAAATTCTTCTGCTGACATACCTTTTCAGACAATAAAGCTCTTCTCCCTGTTAGCTAAAACTTGAATGGAAGCCAGACTAAAGTGGGGTCTTTAGAACATGTTGGGATAGCCAGATTTATACTCGGAGGCAAAATGGCAAACTTGTGGGCTTGCCTGGCCTTGAACCACAAGCAACAGGGAATTTTTCCAATGTGAGCTCCTCAATACTTAGGCTAGAGTGTGTGTGTTTGTTTAAACATTTGTCTTCTGTTCTCTCCTCTCTGTGTGTGTCTTTGCTGATTAAAATAAGATGGAGACATCAAGACATTTTAGCTCTTAAGAACAAAGGAATTATCTTTCATAATCACAATATCATCATCACAATCAAGAATCAAAGTGTAGTCCTGGCCGAGTGGCTCAGTTGGTTAGGGCATCGTCCAGTACATCAAAAAGTTGCAGGTTAGATTCCCTTTCATAGGCTGTGTGTCCGACCCCTGGTCGGAGCACAAATGGGAGGCAACCATTTGATGTTTCTCTCTCACATCAATGTTTCTTTATCTATCTATCTATCTATCTATCTATCTATCTATCTATCTATCTATCATCTATCTATCTATCTATCATCTATCATCTGTCTAATCTATCATCTATCTATCATCTATCTTTATCTCTCAGAATCAATAAACATATCCTCGAGTGAGGATTTAAAAAAAGGAATCAAGATGTAAGGGTCTACATTCTATTTGCTTCTATCTCTTAAGTCTCTTTTATTCTAGAACAGCCCACTACCACCACCACCTTTTTAAAAAAGTTTTTCAGGACACTCACATTCTGATAAGTCCATGCCAGTTGACTTGTAGACTGGTCCCCCTTCTGGATTGTGTCCTCGTGATTAGTTTCAGGTCAGCTGGGGTCATCATTTTTAAAAGTAAGCATCAACAGTGTTTACTGATCACTGTATCTTTGAATGACAGACAGTTCTTAAAAAGAAATAAAAAATATTGCCCAGCCGGGTGTGGCTCTGCGGTTGAGCGTCGACCTAGGATCCAGGAGATCGGGGTTCGATTCCCGGTCAGGGCACATGCCCGGGTTGCGGGCTCGATCAGTGACTCCCTCATTATTGATGTTTCTATCTCTCTTTCTCTCTCTCTCTCCTTTCCTCTCTCTGAAATCAATAAAGATATATTTAAAAAAAATAAAAAATATATGAATTGATCTTTTTAAATATTTAAAGAATCAAAGAGAAGAAGTATTGTTGATTTGTTTTAGTACCAGATTCTGTAGATTAGAACAGTATATTCATGAGATGCGTGTGAATGTTGAAATTTCCGAGCATGTTTTTAAATGATTTGTCCAGATTTACTCAAAAAAACCCTTTTCTTCCTTTACTGAGAGATTTTTTTGAACTTGAGAATTTAGAAAGTGATTGTTCATTATCCAAACTCCTTTTAAAAGAGAAACAGGAGTAGGCGGCACTGTAAAGGAAGAATCTCCGTTGCTGGGATAAGAGACAAAATTTATGACTTTCCCACTGAATCCTCAGCCAACTTTGCCCCTCCCCAGACCCCACTGCTCCAGAGATTAATACATGCTTGAATTGGAGTAGTCGTTTCCTTCCTTCTGCTCAGTGCCAGCTCTCAGAGGAAAACATCCATTTTGCTCTTTGATTCTTGTAGCCCAGAGACAGCAATGAAAGAACCTGCTGCTTCCTTGAGTATAAGGATTTTATTTGGAGGTCTGCAGGGCAGGGAAGAGTGTTGCAGGGTGTGTGTGGATCAAGCGTGGGTGTGAGAATGATTTTCCCCAGGACCAGTTAGTTGGCCTGGAGCCCAGAGCAAACCATTCATCCACCTTAAGTTGCACCGTGAAACAGAGATGGCCAGGGGAAGTCACTAAATGGCCCTGCCACTTGCTGCCAGTTTTCATTGTGTCTCCTTGATGTGGGATGTCCTAGAAACTGATGCAGTTTTCAGGCTCCTCCTACAGGGGGGTATAAGATGCACCTCTTGGTGGGTCAGTAATCGGTAAGTGAAATAAACTAAAATGTGAATAATTTTACCATAAAGAGCCAGAGCTGGAAATACTCTCACATTCCTACGGTGCTATATTACCAAATGAAAAGATGCTCTCAGTTTTTAATCATCAGTCCTATTTCTAAGTCCTGAGTGAATGGTAAAGATGAAAGTGCTCTTGATACAGACGTGGAATCTATTCCGACATCTGATGCTCAGAAGTAGACCCAACTTGCTCCATTTTGATCTGAAAATGTTTACCTTTAACATTTAGCATCAGGTTGCAAGAAAAAGAACCATGAAACAAAGCACATAAATAAACCTGGCTGAGCTTCTTAAAGCATGAAATCAATGTCTGGAACCGTTTCTAATTGAGGACACATGAGTGAAAGCCCAGGGGTTTTTTGTTTTGTTTTGTTTTTCATTTGAAACAAGGAGAAAATTTTGATCAGGCCACATGGTGAATTTGGCCAAGCCTTGGGTGGCCAATTGTCCTGGTTGCCTGGGCCTAAGGAATTTCTCAGGACAAGGGCTAAAACCAGGACAGTCCTGGGCAAATCAAGACAAGTGGTCACCTGGCAAACGAGTGCACAGCACCTAAAGCAGGGATTGCTTTCTCATCCCATTGATCTGATGTTCAGACCAAAGAATTTAGAGAACAAAATACTCACTATTTAGTGAATAAAAAATTTACTAAACAGTATCCTAACATTTCAAAAGGTTAATGCACTTTTAAAAGAATCTGTAAACTTCTGATTAAAAATAATTAAGTTGGGATTTGGGGAAAAAGTGTTCATCAGGATTCTGAAATGTTGACATAAATTTTTAATTTTCTAGAATAGCCAAATAAAAAGAAGAGAAATATCAAATTACAACTATAAGATTTTACTCATGTATCTGAATTTTATAAGCATTTGAGTAGTGATTTGCTCTTATTTATGAAATCAACCTAAACTAATAAAAGTGTATATTATTATATTTGTAAATAAAAGCCAATAAATCCCTAGTAATTGTATTACTTTACCAGAAATAAAGTTTGAAATAAAGTTTACCTATTTTTAAATCTAATAATGGCTTGCCTTAATTATAAGGATGAGTTACACAAAAAATATTTTGTGATTCCAAAATTTCTAGTGCTTTTGAGATTTTGCGCAGTTTTGAATTTTTTTTTAGTTTTAACACCTTTTAAAAAAATCTCATAGTCATCAAAACTAGATATTCAGATATTTTAAAAAACTGTCTTAGATGCTCTAAAACCCTGCTAAATGTTCCTCTATAATTAAAATTTTGAATTGGCTCTGCCGTGACAAATTCAGAAAAGCACATTTTTTCATTTTTCAAATACAAATGCTTCTTGACTTACAATGGAGTTATGTCCTGATAAAGTTGTCCAGCATAAGTTGAAAATATCATAAATCAAAAATACATTTAATACATCTAACCTACTGAATATTAGAGCTTAACCTAGCCTACCTTAAATGTGCTTATTACTCCTACACTAGCCTATAGTTGGGCAATTATCTTGAGTTTAATCTCAAGAGTAATTGTTTTCACCCGGCTGGTGTGACTCAGTGGATTGAGTGTGGTCCCATGTACCAAGAGGTTGCCAGTTTGATTACTGGTCAGGGCACATGCCCCAGTAGGAGGCATGCAATGTTTCTCTTTCATTGATGTTTCTATTTCTCTTTCCCTCTCCCTTCCTCTCTCCCTAAAAAATAAAAATATATATTTTTTAAAAAGAGCGATTGGTTTCCTCTCCTCACCAGAAGCAGGAGATACAGATGGGCATTTTGTAGACATGATGGGATGCTAAAACACAAAATACAATATGCAAAAAATGCTGGCAACACAGTACACTGTATCGTATTGATTGTTTACCATCGTGATCACATGGCTGAATGGCTGGGCTACCACTGCTCAGAATCACGTGAGAGTATCATACTGCATATCATTAGCACAGAAAAAGATCCAAATTGAAAATCTGAAGTTTCTACCGAATGCCTATCACTTTGGCACCATCATGAAGTAAAAACATTGTACGTCAAACACTTAGTCAGGGAGCATCTTTAGTTCCTAGGCCATTTACAGTTGGAAATGGGATCTTGGTGAGTTATTGTAAACTAGAAACTTAATATTTCATTTTGGAATGCTTCTTTATATAATTAAATTAGCTTATGACAATTAAATTTTGTTTTTGAAATGAAAAAATCCATACTAAGCATTTTACGTATATTATCTGATCTAATCCTCATAACAATGTGAAATATTATTATTCCCATTGAAAACTAAGGGAACTGGGGCACATAAGGACTAAGAATCTATGGAAGCAGAAATAGTAAGAGACAATCTAACTCAAAAGCCCTCCCTCTTCATTACCGCTTAATCCTGCCTGCAACAAACTTTTCAGAGCTCCTAGAGGGCCCAGCTGGTGTGGCTCAGTTGGTTGAGCATCACCCTGTGCAACAAGAGGTCACTCGTTCGATTCCTGTTCAGGGCACATGCCTGGGTTTTGAGCTCAGTCCCCAGTAGGGGACGTGCAGGAGGCAGCCGATCAATGCTTCTCTCTAATTGATGTTTCTATTCTCCTCTTCTCCCTTCCTCTCTCTCTAAAAAAATCAATAAAACATATTTAAAAAAAAAAAAAAGTTCCTATTAAAAGAGAGAGAGAGAGATGGTAGAGGGAAGGGAGCCCACGTGGGAGAGAAGCACAGCCAGGTTGGAGAGAACCAGGGCATAGTGTTGGAGAAACCAAAGTAATACATAGAGTATTCTGGAGTATTTTAAGAAAAAGAGAATGGCCGGCTCAGCCAAGTGACACCCACAGACCCGGATAGATAAAGACCACAGAGGTCAATTGCGTCTTGGTCACGAGGGCAATTTTGGTGACTTTCATTAGAGTAGTTGAGAAACGGTGGGAACAAAACCAGATCCCTATACGAGTTAAGAAAGCAAAGTTAGGGGTCTAGCCCACTCCTTTGAAAATTTTAAATTCTCAAAAAGAGGAGAGAGACTTGATGGTGGCTGGAGAGAGAAATGGCTTCAAAGCCACTTTCTTTATTTAGGAACCTATGGAAAGGGAGAGCCTGGAGAGACAGAAGAGTTGGGACAATGACTGTAGGAATGAGATGCCAGAGGACTCCGAGTGGCTTGCAGGCCATGACTTAGGTCATTGGCCTAGAGGACTTGAACTGGAGAAAGATGCAAGCTACCCTCTGAGACAGGAAGAAGGGTCATGGGGATCAGTGTGGGTGTGGACAGAGGGAAGCATGTAGGTACCCAGATAGTGGCCGATAAAGGACTTACCTGGGACCTTACTATCCTCAGGGTAGGGGTAGCAAAGTCACCCACTGAGACAGAGGAAGAGGGCACTAAGGAGGGGGGACATGAATGATCCTAAAGAGTGTAGGGGGAATCTTTGGGGGACCTCAAAAGGGCAACAACTATGAACATCTAAAAGCATTGACAGGAACTTGTGAGGACGCAGCCAAGGCTGGAGACCAGTTGTTGGCAGGGTCCCTGATCTGCCAGGTGGCTTGGCTTTTCATCCACAGTGTTGACCTTCCTGAGCATGGGAGTAGAGGAGGCAGATAGACTCAGGGCTTCATTTTGTGCAGAAGCAGTGAAAGGATGTAGTAATGAAGGAGTGAGATGACTGGCAAACATCATTAAGGTTCTCAACTATGCTCCTCAGGCCAATTGTTGGTGTGGTCCTGTCCCCCCATCCCATATTTTCTAATGCCCCCATTCAAGACCTAGTCAGCCAGAAGTTAAATCATATGCCTAGAATATTTCCCAGAGAGTTCAAGTATTTCACAGTTTGGAAGCTTGACCTACAAACACTGTTCCTGGTGTGCAAGGAAATGAACTTTTCAGTCAAATCCTTAAAGCAAAACATCAGAAACCAAGAAAGGCCCACTCACCTCTACACATCCCGCAAAAGATATGATGGATGTGACTCTCAACTCAAAACAACATCTGCAGTGTGGTCCTCAGAAGGAATTTCTCCCCCGACTGTCACAGTCAAGAGTGTGTCCAGGTTAGACAATCACTATAATGTAACAAAGCCCTCTCTTGGTTCGCGTCATTGACAGAAATGTCACATTTCCTTACCTGAAATAAAAGAATCTTCGACATAGAAGAGAGGTAAAGCAGTGTGTCCAAGAGTCATGGCAAGAATCTAATCCTGCTCCTGTATCCTTCTATCCCTCCAGTTAGAGCTCAACTCCTTTTTTGACAGGGGTGTTTCCTTTCTTTAAAATTGTTTAATGACTCTTAATCTGAAAAACTTAAAATAAATAAGCACTTTAAAACATTTTAGAAGCCACCTACAGACATCACTTGGAAAGTATTTGCAGACGCTGACAGCTTTGACACAGAGATTGTAGTTTGCGGGTTTAATACAGCTGAAAGCAGGGGTTTATGATGAGGCAGAATATCAGACTAACACCCCTTTTCCAAAACTTACTATCTGAGTGACTAAATTATTAAGTTAACATCTATCTCTTTTTTTCCCCGCAGGATAGGTAAAACAATACTATTGTACAAGATTTTTCTAAAAATTTGTATGCAAAGGACCTAACAGAGAATATAAAATGCAGGGAGTATTTAAAAGAACAGCGATCACCATTGCTGTTGTTATGAAAAGACTTTGCTTAGATTCTCTGTAATTGCAGAGAAAACAAACAAGGATGACTTCCCAGCTCGAACACCGTGAGGGGGCTCAGAGCTGCTTCCTGAGAACCAGCAGAGAAAACTTCATCTCTGGGATCATAGTCTCTACATCTGAGGGACTCAAGGACATCAAGTCTGCAACAGCGCCAAACGCTAAGGTTCAAGTTAAAGGTGTTTTCTTCGCCTTTTAACCACCCGATGACAGAGGGGGCTCCCCATACTCCCTACCCTCAGCCTCGGGGTCCGCAGGGAGGTGCTCCCAGCCCGCCTCCTGCCTGGTCGTGCTCACAGCTCACCTCTCACAGCACCTGGCGCCTGTTGATTTCTGTCTGCCCTCCTGTTGGCATTCCAGCCCTTAGATCGCAGGTAGCTGTTGACGGTGAATTAATAAGAGCAGGTCCTGCCCAGCATTGCCTTGGGCTTCAGCTCCTCAGGACACCCCGGCTAAGTTCTCGATTAGCTGAGGGACACCTGGGCTGATTGAACTGAGGCCTCCGCACACCGACGGCCGCACCCTGCTGCTCTCCCCCCAACATGCTCCGATTCCCAGCTGCTCCTTGGGCTTCCCTGTCCAGAGAGGAGCAGCTTCGAGTAAGAAAGGAAATATGAAAGAATGAGGCTACCTAGCGCATCTCCCAGGAAAATTTAGGTGTTTATAATAGTGTTGAAGAAACACAAGTCCCTCGCTGTGTCAAAAGGTCATTCGGTTACTAGGTCAGCATGTGCAAGCTGACTCAGGGTCAGTTAGCAGGAAAAGAAACTTTAAAAAAATCCAGTGTCCCCCATAAGCGAGGGTGTGCACTTAGGAAGGAAAACCTTCAAAGGCTCTGCTCTAGAAATGTGGGGAGGGGACACTGCTCTCATCTATAAATAGAGAGCCAGGTAACAAAGGAAGAAATGCAAAGTGTTATTCTTTCTTGAGGAGGAAAACGAAAGAGAAAGAAATCCTCACACATCACGCTGTTGTCTGAGGTGTGAAAAACTGGAGAGAGGCAGGGGTCAGACGATTGTGAACCGAGCTGATTTACAATCCACCCGGGACCCCACACAGGGCCCTTGTGCTGCCAGACGTGGGCACCTTTGGGACTGAGACCTTTTCAATTCTCTTTTTGAACCAAGTTTCACCCACACCCTTCCAGGTGGTAGTGGAGGATTGGAGTTGGCACAACGAACAGTGGCATCAGGCATGTGATGCAACGGAACAAACCCAAATCGGTGGCCTGACCTGAAGTGTCAGTGGCTTCTGATGAGTCCACAACACACACTGCAGGTCCGCTCACTCTCTCCGAGCAGCTTGTCTAGGTAGTTGTTTCCTAATCTACCTAAGCCTATCACAGTCCCAATTTCATATTTACCTTATAGTAATTTTAATCACTTTTGGTAGTATAGATCATGGATGTTGCTTTGGAAACCTTCTAGAATCTCCAAAATCTGTAATACAATAAATTACAAGTAATTATTTCCTCTCTCTTTCCTCAGTGAGAGGTTAGGAGATGCTTGCACACCAACTTTCAATGGTAGCACAGGAATAAATTCAGAATCACAGATGCTGTAAAACTGCTTCCCAAGAACTGGGTCCCAGGGAATGAAGATAGTTTGATGCCAGTGAACAAAAAGAGGTGAAGAGATACATTTTACATCCATTTTTATATTCATATTTTATTTTATATGTTACACATAATATATACTTTATATGTTATATAGTTTTTCATATGTTATGTTATGTTATATGCACATATGAATACATACCACCATGCTCATGGAGCAGGCACCCAATAAAGCGCTGTTCTCTGCTCGCCCTCCAGGGCCCAGTAGATGACACAGCATAAGAGTGTAGACGTGGTAACTAGGATTGTGAGAAGAGATGAGCCCTCAGATGCAACAAATGTAGAAACTTTTTTAAAAATTAAAGGCCCAAGAAGTAAGATTCAAGGAGCATTCACAGTTAATGGATAGGAGAAAATAACAAAGGAGATTAAAGGAGCAGGGGAGAGAGTAGTTTTCTCTGACAACTGCACAATTACCTTCTAAAGCATTAGGTTTAAAGCCTCATATGCACTGTAAAGGGTGTCAATGGTAAAGCTAATCGAGAAAGCAGAGTTATTTCGCCAAAGAGACCCATTTGAAAGTGAAATAGAGGTCAAAACCCCACTCTAACATGGAAATTGGAAACTGCCAGATGTTCCCATGCTGTGGTATAGTTCAAAAAGGGCAGAATTGACAGATTATTAACCATACCAGCTGGCATTGTGGAATTTATGTTTTCTTTGTTATGTGAAATGTGCAATCATAGAAACATTAAAAACCTGAGTAGGTTCAAGGCAGGGTAAAACACAATATAAATCAAATTTCACTGTAATAAATATAATCAACAGCAGAGGGCGCCCTTCAATGGCTGGCAAGTTCTCAAGGTAGACAAACGCCAAATGGAGGAGCTTTTTATTTTCTGGTAACTTCTGCTAGAAAATGAATGTTTTTGTACACAGGAAGAAAATAAAACAACTATGCATTTGTAAATAAATCACAAACACAATATTTAGGCCCTCAGGTCCTAAGGTTCTATTCTTTCTTTAAATGTTTTTCTGTGTTTTTTGCTAATGAGAAACTTTACCTGAAGTTATTAATACAATAAATTAGGATGGTCTAGTTATAAAATGCCTCAAGACAGGAGAGTGATTTCTGTGACCTTTCTAATGTATTTCAGACTATTCACCTGATGACATAGATAGCATTTCCATAAAATTGCAATTTTTGGCCTATAATCTCTGTATCCCAAACACAAAACAGAAAAACAAGAGGGCTGTGCTCTACAACCAGGAGTCTAAAAAATCGGGGCCTGGAGAGAACTGGCAGCTGGTTAAACACCAAGATGTTCTAAAATTAAATCAAAATCCTATTTATATTCTTTATAAGATATATTTAAATTAAAATATTTTGAATCACTTACAAAGCACACTACTCAAGGTAGTAGACTGTGTAGTCTGTCCATATTTTCAGCCAGCTTTTTTCAATTTATTATGAAAAATGTGGATAAAAGTAGATTTCTCCTCAAAATGTTGTCATTTGATTTGCACCCTGTCCTTAGAAAGTACAATGATTTTTCAAAGGGCAGTCTTTTGAATACTGATATATATTTAGTTAAATACACTCATTTGATGGCTTCATTGGCTTCCACAAGGTATGTCATTAAACACACCAGGAGTCAGCAAATTTCACCCCTTCAACTCAGGGGCCAAATCCAGATCATTGCCTATTTTTAAATGGCCTGCAAGCTAAGAATAATAATCACATTTTTTAATGGTTGGAAAAAAACAAAAATATATAATATTTGCAACATAAAAATTATATGAAATTCAAAGTTCAGTGTCTATAAAGTTTTACATTTCATTAATGGAAATTTTGTACACATTTCTTTTCTCTCTTATTATATAAGTACTTATATGACATCCTAGATTTTGTCTCTTGACCTGCATAGCCTAAAATATTTTATTTACTACCTGGCTCTACACAGAAAAAGTTTGCCAAACCCTGAACTATTTCAAACCCCAGAACCCTTATTTAATGCCTTTTAGACTCTTTATAAATCATTAAAGACTTTGCCCCTTTAGTGTTAGAAGCAAATAGTCTACAGCAGTGGTTGCCAGAATGATCTGTACTTTGAAATCATCTGGGTAGCTTTAAAACATATTGACCCTTATATCCCACCCCCAGAGACTGTGAACTAGTTGGAACAATCAGTACTGAAAGTTGTAAAAGATGCACAGGTGATTCTAATGTGGAGTTTGGGAACCACATTAATCTCTACCCAAGTTGATCTGGGCCCTTCCTTCTGGGGACAGCCCTGTTGTTCCTTTTATTGATTCCTTAGCCCAAGGCCCACCACAGCTGCTCCAAATCCTCCAAACTCTCTGTAAGCCTTTCATTCCCACTCCCCCAGGCTCCATTTCTACTAACAAGTGACCTCCTCACCAACTTGACTGAGAAGATCAAAGCCAATTCATCACTCAGTCGGAGTGCATTAGCTTCAGAATGGAATTCCTTCCTTAAGTCCATTCTCTTCTGTCCAACCTTTCCAGAAGGAATATACTTGAATGGTTTAAAAGAGGTCTTGACCCAAGCAGACCTGAGTTTGAGTCCCTGTTCCTCTACTTACAAGATATGTGACCTTGAACAAATTATTTAATTAGTTTGACCATTAATTTGCTCATTCACAAGTAGGATCAAAAATAACACCCAACTCCTAAAGACCTTCGTGAGGATTAAATGAGATTTGCTTGCTACTTAAAGTGTGGTCCTCGGACTAGCATCGTCAGCATCACCTAAGCACTTGTTAGAAATTCATAATCTCACATCCCACCCAGACCTTCTGAATAAGGATGTGCATTTTAATGAGATTCGCTAGTGATTTGTGTGCCCATTTAAAGTTTGAGAATGATAGGCTAGGAAGCTTTTCATTTCACTGCGCACCCAGGCTGAGCCTCTTCCTAGCCCTTATACAACAGTATCTGATATATATGGTGCTAGTGTGCCCTTGATGGTGACTTCTATGTACAGAAAATATTTTCCCGAGTTAAAAAAATTTAATTTGTCAGCCATAAACAGGATAATTTGAAGTCAGAAGAAACTATGCTGGGGAGAGGAATGGTTAAAAAGTACACGGTCACCTTGATGCGACTGAGAAAATGATACTCCCTCTGAGCATTCATCATTTCATAGGTACACAGCTGGGGAGCTAACAGTCTTGTACGATTTAGAAAAACATATTCCTCCAGGCTCCTGCTGCCCTGTTTCAGAGTGCAAGGCCAAATGCATCAGGTGCTCAGCCAGTTCTCCTTAGGCAGTATGTGGAAACTTCAGAGATAAGATTTCATGAAGTCTTGAACTAGGGTTTGTCAATTGGAATGAAAAGCAAGGTTGGGTTCCAGAAAATGCCAAAATGATGGAGGGAAACTGGGGAAAGGGTAGGGTAGAAAGTGGGCCTGGGGTTGTTAAGGAAGTCTTCTGGGCAGAGCTGGGATCTGACTCAAGTCTCAAAGGTTTGTATAACTAAGATATGAGATAGGTAGAATGAAATATTTAATATGTTCTGAATAGCATTGGATTATGAGAGACAACATTTAGCCAAGGACACCAGATAGTAGAAAAACAATGAACTAGAAGGTAAGAGGAGAATACTGAAGAGTCTGGACTCATTAGGCTTTGAATATGAAACCATTTTATTTTCTTCCAATAACTGTCCCCAACTATGCTAGAACAAGACAACATCTTAGCCTACTCCGTGGTTTTTAGTCACTTTATTTGATTAAGATTTAATGTTATGTACAACTCATCACTTTCTTCTCCCTTTTCCCAGACAGGAGCATGGTCTTTAGAAAGATACCTTGCCCCTTCCTTCTCTTCCCTGTAACATGTCATCTAGAGTTGGGACAGGGCAGAGTGAGGTCGCATACCTCCCCTTAATCATCAATCCTTGCTTGACTATGGCTCCACATGCTTCCCCCTCACCAACATACTCCCTCTAACTCACAACTCTAGACGCTGGCGGTGTCTAACAAAATGGGGCCTCATCTCTGGCTGCCCCAGGTGACATTGGTGTGTCATATTCTTTTGTCTCTCACTGAGGGATTCCCCTAGAGACGGTTGCCTCCAAGTTCTAGCTTCCTTGGCCAGTTCCTAAGCTTGCAACACATACATGTGGGAGCCATCTCAGTATCTCTTTAAAAGAGGCACATATCAATGCAGAGAATCACAGACCCAATGACCTCTCCATCTGTGAGTGTGCGCATTTGTGCACACACGTGTGCTCGAAGGCGCGCGCGCGCGCACACAGACACACACACACACACTATGAGGAGCATAAATGAGCACTTCACTCCCCCAAAAAGCTTTCTTCTCAGTTTTCTTATATTAGCAGGGGTGAGGGATAGTGGAGTGGTATTGCCAAGTCTGCTGGAATAATCCTTTTCAGTGAGCTCTGTAAAGAGATAGCAGGTTCCAGTATGTGCATTTCTCGGGGCTTAGAACCTGGGGTACATTCTCAGCTTTGGGTCTTACTGACGATTTCTGGCAATAGGGAAAATCCCACTGAGCCTTGACGTTGCACTGTTACAAAAATCAAGAAATTAATTCTCAGAGCAGGGAAGATGCTTTCCCAATATCAAATAATAGATGAGTTTAAATACCAACACCACACTCCTTCCACTGGTTCTTGATAAATCAGCCTACCTATCCATAACTTGAAAGCTATGAACTAGCTGGCTGTAGAAAAATGAGAGGAATAGCCCTACTTCGTAAGCACAGCCATCAGTTTTTTCCAGTGAATACTACAAACTGATATGATTAGCCAGAGTGCTGAATGATAAGCCTAACTCACGTATCAGTTACAAGCACATCAATGTGCTGCATTGGTTAAAGAGAAAAAGTAAAATCTGCTCCCTATTATCCACTGTATCTATTACCCCTGTTGACGGCAAAATGGTGCCAGGTGTTAGACTGGTGGACTCAGACCAGACCTCAGTTCAGTAACCTTGGTACTTGAGTTCTGGTTAAGAAAGAATTCAGAGTCAAGACTCAAATTATAAGAGAAAGTTTATTTAGAAAGTCACAGAGGTAGAAGAAGTGAGCAGTAGAAGAAATGGGCTCAGAAAACAAGTTACAGAGGCAAATAGGGCTCTGGAGCTTAGGGGAGGGAGAGAGACAAGGAAAACACACCTGGGGGCAGTGGTTGGAGAAGGGCATAGATGTGCTCTATAGAGAGAGCTGTGCTGGTTCCTCCACCATAAGGGCTTTTAAAGGCAGGTATTTTAGGGGAGGTCCCAGGGGAGTATCTCAATATAATATTCATCAGCTTTCCAGGTGTGTCCTTTCAGAGTCGTGGTCTCCACTGCTTGGTAGGGATCAGGGTAGGGGGTCATTAGTCAATGTAGTTGGTCCTGATGTCAGCCTAAAAAGTCCTTTGTCTGGTTTTTCTGCTTTTATGGACTTGGAGCTGAAACACAATTGAGGCCTGGATATATTTGATGTGGGTCAGAACCTCACTGTCCTGGATGCTTAGTGCTTAAGGGCTATTCTCTGGCCCCTTGTTTGTGCTTCCTCTAAGGAGGTCTAACTCACATGACCAATGACATGTCAGCAGAGAAGAGGTCAGGGGAGGGTCCCAACCACATAAACAACGATATGCTAGGGCAGGAAAGGTTACCCTGGAGGCAAGGTCCTTGGTTTACCAGTTTCGCCCACTGCTAGGCACACAGGGCTTTCTGCCCTGGTGACTTTCTGTACCTGGCCCATTGTCCTTCCTCTGCTTTTGTCTGTCTAACTGCCTACCACACCCCCACAGATGTTGACTTGTTGAACACTAGGGCAAGTGTTAAAGGTCATTAACTCCTTGAGCAACTAGTAATTGAAAAAGAACTTTCCTTGGCAGCACTGTTCCACTGACATTGAGACATTCCAAACTATAGCCATGGACAGCTCCACTGTGCCTTCAGAAAGGTCAAGCTGAAGATCATCTTAACTAAACATTTATTTTTTAGTTAGGCCAGGTCTATACAAGTGAAGGAAGAGAGAATGTTCTACCACTAGCTAAAGCATTTGGTTCATCTCCAAAGAACCAACCAGGATCATCTGCAGACATGTTTACACGTAGGAAGGACACTGAGCATTTACATACTTAAATCTTCAAGTTCCTGAATAGTTATTGAATTTTTTATTTTACTGGGGATTAGAAGGTTTGCCTGTATGGAGACACTACTCTGAGAAAGCCAGTGCATGGTGGTGCCAGAATCTGGTCCATAAATACCTCTTGGTTAGAGAAAGGTGCTTTAGAGGCAATTTAAGTCAACATTACTTCAGCAAGCAAGCATTTACTGTGCACCTGCTCTGTCTGGGGCTCTGTGCAGGGGTTGTACTTTACTACTCAATATAACTTCTCTGTGAGCTGGAGATATTTTCTATCCATGTTTTTGAAAGGCACAAGGGAGAGATATGATGGTTTGGCCACATTCTCGGTGCCTTGCCCATCCCTGTTATTGCACTGGTCCATGCTGTGCAGGTCCAATCTTTGGTGCTTTCCACATAGGAAGTCTGATTTCTCTTTCTTGATATAATTCTTTTCAAGTTGTCACCAGCTGGAAAATTCTTGCTTGCTTCACTTAATTGAGCTGTCAGTCCTGTCTAGATTATTTTTAAATAGAAGGAAGGAAGAAAGAAAGCGAGGGAGGGAGGCTACGGTTAATTCAGCCCTAGGTTTATAGCTTAACCCATGGCTTTTTGAAGTAGAATTAACATGCCATTCTACAGATACTCAATTTTATAAGGGAAGGAACCCCAGAGAAATATTCAAACATTGCTGTTAAAGAGCCATCATTAAGTATCTCACTGTGGTTGAATGATGCATTTTCCTCATTTTTATATGTACCCTCTTCCCCTTGACAAATGGTGATCAGTAAATATTTAATGGATGAATGAAAATATAAATGTCCAAAGCAACCTGAGTGTTTACAGGAGTTCATGGTTCATGATACTTGGTGAAAGGAGACAAAGGCACCAAGAAAAGGCTCAGCAGAGGACTGGTTCTACCCAGATGAGACATTTTCAGCCAAGGGATAACTTGTAGATTTATAAAATTTTAAAGGTATAGCAGAAACAATAGAAGGTTCTATTTCTAGAAGATCTTTCTTATAACCTAGAACAATGAAAATTCAACTTTCTTTGTAGAAGCAGGTTGGTCCTATTTAATAAAAAGAAACTAGTGATCAATTACCTTATTGGAAGAGATTTTTTTTTAATGCAAGAAATAGAAGAGAGAGAGACTAATTTCTTCCTTTAGAGCTAACCTGGGAGTACAGAGCCATGACAAAGAACATGTCTCTTGAGAGGTGGTGTTATGTTTGAACTAACGTCACGTGTAAGACATCAATTTTCTGCTAATGCCACTGCGAAAAGATGAAGAGCTTCCAATGGTTTGGGGGCAGCTTAGTCATGACCAGGAGCCTGCAGTCCATTTGCCAAATTTACTTCAGAAATGGAAGAAGAATGAAGTGAAACAGCAAGATTTATGTTCCCCCCCGGTCCACAGCTGAAACATCAAGCTCCGGTGTGAGAGATTAATGCAATATTATTCCCTCAAGTGTTTTGTTTTCAAATATGTGCTCCCTTGCTCCAGGGGCACTGATATTTAGGAGAAAATGCAACCATATATAATTCAACAATGGGCATTGTTATGGTGTCTGTGTTTTTCTTTAAAATAATTCAGCATAAACAGCATGTGTAAGTAAACCCTTAGGTGTAGTCTGTTGTCCTGAGCAGAAATTCCCACCCCAGGGATGGTTAGTAAGCTAGTTAGTTAGTAGTTAGTTGGGAGGCTCACACTCCAGCAGCCAGTACAAGTCTTCACGTTTCTTTTACTCCATTCTCACCAGAGGCTGGGAAATTAGCATAAAGAATAGGCTGGGAAATTAGCATAAAGAATATTAGAAATGGGCTCTCCGTGATTAAAGGAATGACACTCCAGATAAATAGGAGAGCTCAAAGAAAATAGTTTCAAGAAACTCCCTACTCTAGAATAAGAACTTAAAATTGGTCTGTGGTCTGTGCCCCCTGAAGACTTCTGTTTGCCCGATGTCAGCTCTCAGGGTAATGGAACCCTGCCTCCAGGAAATCGTCATGTCTGTCTCACCTAAACCTCCCATGAAACATGTAGATAATTCACCCAAAGACCCGGAGCTAGGACCTCCTGAGCCTTTCAAAGTAGAGTAAGTTGGCCTGGCCCTGCTGAGTAACAAATGGTAGCAAATGCCTATAGGTGACTCAGAATTTTCTTTGAGAATTTCTTTTATCATCAACTCACATCAGGGTAGTGAGATAGGAGCTCAACTTCACCTGCATCAAACTACTGGAATCCCCTATTATCTCCAAAAATAACTTCAGAGTTGTGCATTTCCGAAATGGCCTGGGTCAGTTTAAAATAGATAGATAAATAATTAAGTTTAATAGGAAGAGCTGCCTCTGCTTTCTAATTTGCTTTTCAAATGTTGAAAAGTACAGCTCAAAAGAGAGTTCCTTGAGCACCAGCCTCCTCAAGCCTGAACATTGACAAGCCCAGCTGCTGATTACAGGGACTGTGCCTGCTGTGACTTCAGCCTAACCCTCATGATCACTGACACAGGCTGCTTCATGCTACACTCTCCCACCGCTCCCAGCTGCGAATGCAGCTTTCAGCACTGCGGCATTTGCTTTGATTTCCTAACTTGCACAGTTTATATGTTCAATATGCGTACGCATTAATATGCCTAGAATATTAATGCATAAGATTAGTATAATAAGGAAGATTAGTGAACATTTTAGACAGACTATATTCCACTAAAGTGAGCATTGGCTTCCAGGAATGTCAAACATGCAATCAACAATTCAACTTTAAGCCATATTAGATAAAAGGCATCAGCATAGTTTGTGTTCAGCAAATACATTCTCAGCTGAGACCAAATAGTCTCAAATGGACCAACACTTTGGGGCAGAAGTAACATAGACAAAGAGTATTTGATTCAACGTTTAGAAGGTTTGATGATGGCAAATTGGCTCATCACAACTAACATTTTAAAGCATGTTTCTTGAGAGGGTCTCAAAACATTTTACCAAGAGTTTTTATTTCTTAATTTTAAAGCGTTGTTGTGCTCATTTAGCAGACTAGTAAACTAAAGAATAAAAATTCCTATGTTCAGTTCTCTAACAGCATATGAAAGGACAAAGAATAAATGAAAGTAGTGACTCTGAACTTATTTTGCTTAAAATTCAAATCACACAGGTAAATATTCTTAAATAATTAATGAGTGCTCCAGAGATTATAAAGAAAAACAGCAGCAAATTGCCTCACCCTTGCCCTTACCTATTCCTGCTTCCCAGTGTCACCCACTTCTCATTCTTTTAAATGTTTCTTCTAATATTTGATACATTTTTAAATAATATACACATGCTGCTAGTCTTTGTTTATGCATTTTACACAGTAATATATTGGTTTCCTATTACGGAAGTTGAAGTTTCCACCAGACCCTGAATCCATCAACAAGATTAAATTTATAAAAAGAAATCAGAATATAAAGGAAAAAGAAGATTTGAGTAGAATTCTTTGGAGAAATTTATGCTGTGACAACCAGTTCTTTTTCCACCCAAAGGGCAGGGATGCAATGTCAGTTTCAACTTCCTTTGCTTCAAGTCCAAAGACAATGGGCTTCAAAGCAACTGTCAGAGGGATTCACGCATGGTTCCTGCAGTAGAACACAGAAAACATGCCTCTAACTTCTGTCCCGGAAATCCTAAAGGGAAGAGAAGCCAGCAGGCTGCTTTGATAGCAAGACACAGAAAAAGCTGAGTCTATGTTGGGAAGTAATTGTGCTCCTCTCTGACAAGGGGTCAAAAGTCTGTAAAACTCAGGGATCAGGTGTAGAACCTGTGGTGGTGTGGTGGATGCAATCTAAGGTGACCTCCAATGGGTCACAATCCTGAGATTCTTCATAAATCCCAAAGTTCTAGATAGACAAATGAATGATTAAATGAAAAGTTGATTTCCTAACATGTTTATCTGTTTACAAGTGCTGCTGCTATGTCAGGAAGCCCCCTGCCGAGCACTACCCCCACCCCAACCCCACCCCAGGTTAAGGCTTGCAGGAATGGCTCTGCTGTGAGGCATCTCAATAGATGCCAGGGGGGAAAAAATCAGATTTTAAAGCCAGTGAGAACTGAGTGGCTTTGCACACCTAAAAAGACCTGACAGCTAAATGGAAAGAAACATGGACTAGACGTGAATATTTGCTTTAGGAAACTCACAAGATGCAGAAGAGGAAACACACTTAGACTTTGGGTGGAGTTGGACCTCTGGAGTCAAGATGAATCTGTCTGTACTATTTCCACTGGATTTCCACTCCTAAATTCTCTGGTGAGTTATCTGGGAGCAGTTTGTGCAGTTGCCATGGGTTACCCTCCTTTTAGAGCATTCGCCAAGGGACTGAAGCCCTGAAATTTCCCTCCATGTATACCAAGTTCTGGAAAAATATCACTTTGAGTTATACATCAAACAGCTGGACATGAGTTGCACGTAGCAGCTGTTCTGTGCACACATTATTATGGCACTTCTAAAACTGAACCCCTGACTCCATTGATTCCATTCAAGTGAAACTCTGGCAAATAAATATTGCTAAATAAAAGGTAATGAGTTTCATTGATATATTTATATCTTCATAGAATTTTTGGACTATCTTTGTTTTCAGCTGCTGACCTTACTTCTCACTTCACTAAGAAAACAGGAGCACTAAGAAAAACATTTCCACAGGCTTCTACCAAAATATCTACCAACATTCTCTGTGTTCTCGCCTCCTCCACAGATGAGATTTCCATCCTCCTGAGTGTCAGCCCCTCTCCCTGTGTGTTAGATCCCACCACCCTTGCCTAACCAAAGATGTCCGTGCACCAATTCTTGTCTCTGTCTCCTCAGCCATTAATTTTTCACTGACGAATCATTTCTATCAGGATTCAAACATGCTATTATTTGTATCAATTTAAAAAAAAAAAAAAAAAAAAGGCTTGTTATGACCCTTTTCCTAGCAACTCTTTCCTTTGCTCTCCTTTGCAGCAAATTTCCTGTCTGTCTCTACTTCCTTTCCTCATTGCATCGTGAAGCCACTCAATCAAGCTTTTGTCTTCACCCCTCCACTGAGACTGCTCTTGACAAAGTTATCAGTAATTTCCAAGTTATTAAATCCAGTAGTCAGTCCTACTTGTCTGTCAGTTCAGCATGTGACGAGGTTGATTGCTAGCTCCTCTTCACATGGTTTCGAGGATGACACACTGCCAGTTGCCCTTCTCCCTCACTGGCCGCTCTTCCCAGTTTCCCTGATTGGCTCTTCTACTTTTCCCTGAAGGCTTAGAGCTGGAGATTCCCAAGCACAGTCTTCGACCTCTTCCCTTCTTCATCTACCCTCACCCCCTTTGTGATCTCATTAGGTCCCAGGATGTCCTCATCATTTATATGTTGATGACTTCCAGATGTAGATCTCCAATGAAAACCTCTCTCACAAATTCTAGGCTCTTATAGCCAGCTGCCTCCTTCATATCTTCACTAGGATGTCTAACCTCTGAAATTTAACAGATCCAAAATTGAACTCCTGACCTTCCCCCCAAACCTGCTGCACCTGCAACCTTCTCCATCTCATTTGAGGGTGGGAGAAACTCTATCCTTCTATTTGCTAAACCCCAAAACATTAAGTCATCCTTGGCTCTTCTCTTTCCCCACATGCCTCATACAACCAGTCAGCAGATGGTGATGGCTTTACTTTCAGAATATATCAAGACTCTGATTTCTTCTCACCAACCCCACTGCTCACAGATGGATCCAGTCACTGTCTTCTCTCATCTGAATTACTATAATAGTTTCCTAAATAGTCTCCAGGTATCCACTGTTGCCATCTAGCATCTTCTGCAATACAACAGGCAGAGTAATTAATTTGAAACATCAGCCCTGTTATTCCTCTGTATACAGTCTTACAGCTCTCAGCATTCCCCTGCAGGACAACTGCCTCAAAGGAGGGGCCGCTGCAGGTTCTCCAAGCTAAGACCAGCTTCCTGAATCAGAGAGGAAAGTCTGCTTCTACTGGCAAAGTAAGCAGAATTTAGACTTTCAATTTCTTCAGCTACATTAGATCCACCTGCATGTTCCTATCCCAATTTTCAGGGCCCACTACTTCCCAGTCAATGCCGTAACTTCAACATTGGAGATCCTGAGAGGTTTTCAATTCAATTTACTGCTTCTGGTTAACATATTGACTATGTCACAGAGGGTTCTTGTCACTAATAGTTTGTAATTTGGCTTGATATCCTTGTTAAACCAAGATATCCTGGTTAAATCCTTGTTTGAAAGAGTGCTTTTAAATTTCTGAATGCATATATATTTTTAAAAACTATTCTATTCTTGTTAATGTCTGCTTTTGTTGTACTGTTGTGAGATAATATGCTATCTATGGTTTCTTCTTTCTTGACTGTATTAAGATTTTATGTGTGGTTTAATATATGGACAATGTTTATAACTGTTTCCTCAGTGTTTGAAAAGTAAATGCATTCTCAACTTTTTAAGCTGGTTAATATGTTAATTTGGTTTATCAAATTTCCTCTAGCCTTCCATATTTTGTGTTGACTTGATTTGTCAATTTCTGACAAAGGTACACTAAGGTTTATACTTGTAAATCTGTAAAAACAAAACAAAATACCTGCAGTAGCTCCCATTTCATACAGAGAGGAAACCCAAGTTCTTACCATGCCTACAGCACCCCCACTGCCTCATCACTTCTCTCTCCTCTTCTCCTACCCTTATCCTTCCTCACCACTTGCTCAGTTCCTTCCAGAAGCTTCTTTCCGCTCCCCAAACATGACCTTTGCTCTGTTTCCTCTGCTTAGAATGCTCTTCCCTAAGAGCCACATAGCTAATTCCCTCACTTCCTTCGAATCTCTGAACAAATCTCACCTCTTCACTAAGGCTACCTCTCACCTTATTTAATATGCAACAGTTCCCCACCCCCAACTGGAATTTTCAAACCCCCGCTTGGGGGTGGAGAGCAGGGTAAGGGCCTGCTCTATTTTTCCTCTTTTCCATAGTATTTATATCACCCTCTAACACTCTATTTAATTTGTTTATTCTTTCTTTTCTATCTTCCCTCCTTAAAAGCAAACTCGGTGAGAGACAGATGTTTGTCTGCTTTGTCAACTAATATGTTCCAAAATCCTAGAACTGTGCCTGGCACAGTTCGGGCTTTGTAAACAGTGATGATTGAATGACCTATCCGTACACCGAGGCTTTGATTTTAATCATCCTTTCTGGGAATGTTCATTGCATTCTAACACTTAACTGAAAAAAATTAAGCTCTACATTTTCAATAGGTCTTGTTACGAGATCAGATCACAATGCATAAATGTTTTAGTTCTATGATTTAAAAGTGTAATGTGATGAATATAAAAGTATGCTATTGCTTCTCAAAAGACTACCCATGGTCTGTGTTCCTTCATTCTTTTTGGCTCACTGTCCTCATTGAGAATGCCCAGGGAAACATACATGCATATATTTTTCTTCAATTTCAGAGAATCCAGGGAACCCCTGACACTTCTTCATGAATCTTTAGATATTCACGGACCTCAGTAAGAAGGCTTGTGCACACATACCCTCACAGAGACGCATACATACACTTAATTTACACGGTCTCTCTGATTTCTAACCTTTTTCAATATTTTTTTTTTACCAGCACCTTTTTCCTTTTTAAACTTGCTGCCACATGTGACCAACTTGGTTTGGGTTTGGTCTGTTTATTGAAATAACTTTAGAGTGTTTCAGTTTCACAAGAAGCTTGCAAGTATAGGACGACCATATGAAAATCCTGCTAGAAATGTGTCAAGTGTAAATTTTCGCTTCAAAACAAATGGAATGCAAAATGAAGATGTGGAAATAATTCCCTCATCTGTAAATAGTATTTGAGCTTTGGAGCTCATGGCTGTCAAGTGGCAAGCTTACAATATACTCTTTTATAAGTAAAATGCACAGGTTTCTGGCAATTTATGTGAAAAGCTACTCAGTCTTAGAATTAAATTCCTTACACTCCTGGCTATGGTCCCTGAGCAATTGTTTATTATAAAAAACTTGGCAGTCTATAGAGGGAAATGTCATAGGCAGACTCTGTTTGTCCTATAGGCGAGTGATTTTGCAACATTTGGAGTATATGAGACTCTCCTGTGCCACAATTATGCAGCTTCTCTGACTCAACAATAGCCCTATTGCATCAGAACCTCCCAGGTGGGGCCCAGGCATGTAAACTGAAAAACTTCCAGATGAGTTTTTAAAGACAAGTTGATAAGCATTGCATAGATAGTAGGAGGCCATGCTTTCATTTTTCTTTTTTAGTTTTTATTTTGGAATAATATTAGATTTATACAAAAGTTGTTAAAATAGTACTGAGTTCCTACAATGCAGGGACACTCTTTTCTAATGACAGTTTGTTAGAAGAGAATCACTAAGTAAAGCCTACAATGAAGCCTTATGGTATCTAGTAAAAACATTATTTTCCAAAGTTTCTTAGGTCAGCTCCTTTAAACCCATCAGTTTGTTTTTAAATAATACTTTTGATTTGTTACACAAGTAACATGTGTAACAAGTGTAGAAAATAAGAGCAAGTGAGGACAATTAAGCTGATTTCCTAGACAGAGAAGTAGTTATCTACATCTATTATTAGGAATACTTCTCTAAGAAAACTCTGCTTATTTTTTATCTGTTTGTTTGTTTATTCAATCAATTGTTTATACTAGTATGAAACCAGAGATTTAGTTGTAATTTTTGGAATTATAATCCAACTTTATTTTTTAGTTGCTCAAATTGTTCTACTTTTGGTCATTCCAAGCTCCTTCAGGTTGCCTTCTCTGTTCTTTTGACATGCTCTCTCTATATTTTTTTAATGCACTTTCTTTTTTTCTGGCACAACAAATGCTCCAGGCTCATCCTGAGTTTTTCCTGTCCCAGGACTAGAATCAGACATTTCTCCTCATGTTGGAAAACGGAATCTGGAATCTGGTGATGGGTGTGTGTGTTGCTACTGGCGTTTCCCTGCTTCTAGGCCTACCTGAGGACAGAGCTAGGAAACATATGCATATATACTAACCCATGTATACACACATATTTATAATTATTTTCTATCTATCTATCTGATCTGATATTAAAATACACATGAGTTTGTATTGATGTTTCCAACTCTAATCCTGCCCACAGGGTTCACTCCCCACTTCCTTATTTGTAACTTCTGTCTCTGACAGTGAGAAACCTGGAGCCCATTATCTATAATTTATTTACATATTTATTTAGTCCTTTTGTACTTGTAGTTTCAATTATTAACCCGTATCCTGTAAGAAATAAATTTACCAACTAGAGTACAGTGTTTAACATAGTTTTGTTGTTTTTAGCCTTATGGTATCTAGTAAAAACATTATTTTCCAAAGTTTCTTAGGTCAGCTCCTTTAAACCCATCAGTTTGTTTCTAAATAATACTTTTGATTTGTTACACAAGTAACATGTGTAACAAGTGTAGAAAATAAGAGCAAGTGAAAAGGAAAAAAATACAACTCATCTCAATGATATAACTCAGCAATAACATAACTATTATAGGCTTATAAACAGAGTTATTTCCTAATAAGATTCATATTTAAAAAGACCACTCTAGTGGCATGAAGAGAGTACAGTAGAGATGGAGAGAAGAAGGGAGCTACTGAAATCAGAAACACTTGTTAGGCAGATAGAATTATCTAGGCTGAAAGATGACATGTGACATATTGCAAGTAACAATAGAGGAGAGAAGATGGATTTGAGAGGGATTTCAAGGTAGAATTGCCAGGGTTTAGGCGAATGACTGAATAGTGAAGTGAGGTAGAGGAAGGAGTTGAAGAGTTCTGACATTTTAAGATGAAATGGATTCATCAACAGCGACAACATTTACCAATGTCCATAGAGAACACAAGACAGATGATGGGTTTTTACAAAGAAGGAGTAAGTATTATTTTTGGCCATGTTGAGCTTGAGGTGCTTATAGTCTTCCAGCTGGAGTAGTTCAAGGAAGTTTGTGTCCCCCACTCAGATAAGAAGATCAAGAAGTTCAAGCAGGAGGCAGAACTTGTACCAAGAAAAAGAAAAAAAGAATCGTAGTTCACACCAAGAGATTGGGTGGTATGAGTCAGGGTGATTTGTAAAGCTGAAGAAAAGGACAACAAATACGGTTGTAAATTTTGATAACATTTAAGATATAGGCAGGGAGAAAAGAATCAGCAAAGAAGATAACGATGGGGAGTGGGGGAGACTAGTCAAAGAGCTAAGAAGAAAGCCAAATGTGAGTGGTGTCTAAAAAGTAAAAACTACAGAGAGTTCAGAGAATGGAGCGGTCGACTGTGTCTGTCAGCGCCACAGTCACAAACAATGGGGAGGCGTCTGAAAGAGCCAAGGATGTTGTAGCAACGTGTCAACTCACCTTCCAAGAATGTAAAGGGGGGGAAAAAGCAAGAACATAGTGTGGTATCTTGAGGAGAAGTTACGTTAGATGAGAGGCATTGTTTTCTTTCTTTCTCTCCTTATTAGGATGGCAAGACTGAAGGTCCAAAGGGTTGGAGGTGAGAAGGTCACAGAAATCTGACTGGGCCAATTGGGTCCCTTGGCCTTTCAGTTACTTTTATAGCCCAAAGGCCTAGTGAGGACTTATTGCGAAATGTGAAGGAAATGGAAGTTCTTAGTGCGGGTCAGGTGAGGGCAGAGCTGACAGAAAATACTGTGAGCCTTCACAATTTGCGCACAGAGAATTCGAGAAGAAATAAAGAAGGTCATTTTTTATTTTATTTTTTACCTTTTATTGATTTCAGAGAGAGGAAAGGAGAGGGAGAGAGAGAGACAGAAACATCAATGATGAGAGAGTCATTGATCGGCTGCAGCCCGCAACCCGGGCATGTGCCCTGACCAGGAATCGAACCCTAATCGCCTGGATCCTAGGTCGACGCTCAACCGCTGAGCCACGCCCGGCCGGGCAAGAAGGTCGTTTCTTTAAAATGGTGTTTGAGGGAGCTGTTGTCGTACATAATTAGGGCAACAGTGAAAAATTCTGGGATTACTTGAAGAAAGTAATTACACAACTTTGTGCTTTTTACCCATGATACAGTTTTTTAACTCAGTCGAGATCTATAAAGCCCAAGTGGCTCAAGAACAATAACACATTGTGTTTCCTGTAGGTTTCAGATATGTAAGAACCTTGAGTATGGGCAGAACTCCAGTAAACCACTATAATACTGTGAGAAACATCTAAACCTCAAAAGAAAAATCTACATTTCATTCCTCGTGTGGGAGTAAATGTTTTAGATTTGTCTAAGCCAACAACTTCAACTTATTTATTTATGCAACATTTTACAGAGGAATGTATTAAAAACATAAATAACACTGAACTGAAATATAATGGTTTATTTATTTAATGGCTCTTTAAAAAAATAATAATGTTAGTCACAAAAGTAAACTATTTCCTTTAGGATTACAACCTGGAATTTCTTTTGATGTGAACAAAGATACATTTATTTACAATTAATTTTTTTTTAACTTAATTAAAATAAAAACACTGGTTTAAATCCAATTTTGAATGCATATAGAAATTCTACTCTATACTCTGTACTTAGTATACTACTATGCTGTCCCATACATATTAGACTCGACTCTATGCTATACCTACTACAGTGTCAATATATTCTGCAGAAGAGCCCTCATGGTAAGGAGTGAAAGAGTCTTGAGTCCCAACCCAAGTTCTGTTGCCAAGTGGCAAGTCACTTGCCTTCTCTGGATTTCTGCTGGAGTACATTTTACATATTCTTTGATTACTCTCCTATATTAACATAAATCCATCTTCATCTCTGGAAAGCAGAGACAGAAAATCTTTTGATGAGTAGACGAAGGCAAAAAGGAATTTATAGACCTACTGAAGATAAAGAACAAAGACACCAGCAGAACCAGAAATAAGATAGAAACTCTCAGTTCTCGCCAGCATAGTCCAGCAGCTGACAGCACAGGCTCTGGATTCGGAGCGTCTGGGCTCAAATCCAATCTTGGCACTTGCTAGCTGGACCCCTGGGGCATTATGTAAGGTCAGCATCCCCGTCCTTAAAATGGGCTGATAATGGCCCCTTCTGCCTAGGATTATTATAAGAACTGAAGAAGTTAATATAAGAAAGATGCTTAAAACAATGCCCAATACATGTAAGGTCTCAAGAAATGTTAGCTGCTCATATTATTTGCCCTTTTTCATATTTAACCTTCAAGGGTTTGAATATCTTAAGTCTAACCCGGTGTAGAACTAGTGTTCAAAAAGTCACACAACCAGGGCTAGATCCAGATTTTAAGTGGCCTGAAGATTATACAATTTGGGGGGGAGGGGTGTCTTTTTAAAGAACTAGAAAATAGAACACAATTATGAAATATAAAGGCAGCAGAGCCCTTATTGGAAACCAGGCATCTGAGTGAGGGGCCTAAAGTTTTAACACCGTTAGCCTCCGTATATATCCCAGGGGCCCTCCATCGTCACATTATAGAACATAGCATGTTGCTATGACATGGAAGCTCTCTCCATACTCTTGTAAAACAGAACAAATGTAAGAATTCCTCTATAAATCAGCCACAACATAGCCCCCACTCCACTGAGAGGTTCTTGGCTCCCCTACAGCTGAAGGCTGAGACTCACAGACTGCTTGAAGTTGGAAGAGCCCAACTGGATGTTTTTATTATTAGAGCATGCTGTACGTGCAGGCCCAGAGGCTAGCTCTGGAATTGCCGGGTCCTGAGAACCGGGGGAGAGGCGGGGTGGCCAGGCTGCCAGAGAGCCGGCCCAAGCAGCTGCCTGCGGTGTGCATGTTTAGAGCCAGCATTCTCAGACAGTTTTCTGGGAGGCCTCAAGTTACCGAACACCTGGGTGAAGTTAGCTGTTACTTATTCCAGAAGAACAGAGCTGAGGAGGGAAAAGGGAGAAGATACGGGTAAAAGAGAGAGAAAGCAAAAGGTATTTCCTGTCTTTCCTCTTGAAAAGCAATGAGGCATGGTCCCTAATGACTTCCCTCTGACAGGACAGGACTCCCTTGAGGATGTCACCAGCAAGCAGTGAATGGAGAGCGGGGCTGGGGCCGTGGAGAGCAGGAGCATATGAAAGCAAACAACTGGGGAGAGACTTTTCTTTCTTTCTTTTTTTTTTCTAAGTTTGCCTTGCAAACCATCCATAACCCCTGCAGTTGTCATTATTTATCTACACTAAGCAAGCTCAAGCATGAATATACTGGTAGAATTTCCTTTCCTTTTGGGGGGCAGTCAGGAAGGGGGTGGTCTTGTTGGAAGAAGAAAAAAGAAACATTGGAATTATCTTTATAACTCATCTGTAAAATTTTTTCTCTTTTGAAGAAGCCAATATAGTTCAGTGATTAACATGGCTTGGCTCCATTACTTTTTAGATGCATCCTGGAAAATGGGTAAACCTTTCTTAATCTTAGTTAAGGAACATGGCACCTACTCATGGGAGTGCCGGGAAAGCTGGTAAGACAAGACAAACCAAGCTCCTAGCAAGGCACCTCACACCTACTAAGTGCTTTAAAAGTGCAGCTGTTGTTATCATGACTGTTGTGTATGACTTGATATTTTCTTAATCCAATATATCAGTTACTTCACTGATCAAAGGAAATACAGTCTGAAGTTTTCTTGAAAGTAACAAATACTAAGCCCCTTTTTTTTTTTTATTGACTTTTTTCTCAAATTGTAGACTTGTTCTTATAATTTTTTATATGTGAAAAATCACCAACTAAAGGCCCCCAAGTTGACATTTCTATAGAATACTGGCTATTGCTGACATTTTTCAAAGAAATAATGCCCTAGATAAGAGTGTAACATTTGGAAACTTGTCATTAACATCTTATTAAAGCAGTGGCGTACATTGAAGTTTCAGTCTTCCTGAAAGCTATTCTTGGGAGGACACCTGGACCAGTTGCAGAAAAAAGTGTGGCCCTTGGCCCTGAGGAGTTTATAATTTGATAGAGCAACTGACTGTACACAGAATCACATAAATAAATGTAATAGAAGCACATAAGCAAATATTTATACATAGCTGAGCACAGCTGCATAGATTTACACAGGTGCTAAATAATATATCAGAGAAGGAAAAGTTAAGAAAGCAGTGGTTATTACAGTGCTTGGCAACTGGAATACAGAGCAATGTAAGCTTTGAAATTGCACAGAACTACACACACATGGTCTTCATGGTTGCCAAATAGTATGTTGAGCTTAAGGAAGCTCAAAGAGTCGTGAAGAAAAATGGAATTCCAAATGATGGGAAGAGCAGGGATAATGGATTAGAAGTGAGTGGAGCTGAAGTGTTATTGACAGTTATCTATGACTAACATTTGAGCATTTCCACTTGCCAGGAACAGGGCTTTACATGAATGATGTCATTTAACTCTCACAGCAACCCGAAAAGATTGTGTCACCGTTAGTCACCTTTTACAGATGAGGAAAATGAGGCTCAGGGAAATTGACTTGACCGAAATGTGGGACAGTAAGTGCCTCTACTGGGATTTGAACCCAGGTCTGTCTGATTCCAAACCTCCCTCTTAACCTATTTTTCTACTTTATTGCTGAGAAGATAAGAAAGGTAAAAGAGACCCTTTTAAAAACAGAGAGTGGGATGAAAAGCTGTTTGCTAAGTCCCTTAAGCCCTAGATGAAGACCATCTAGGAGGCTTTCGGCCTCCTCTACACAAAAGCAAACTGCAGAAGAGACCAAAAATGGGGAGAGGAGCCTTGAACAAGGAGAAGCCAGCAAGAGGGGCACCAGAGGCACATGTCCATCTTCCATCTAAAGCATTATTGACAGCTTTTCCTTTATTACTAAGCAGGTTGCTTCTATCTGAAAATTTCATCTCCCTAACAAACACTGCAGCATCACAACACCACACAGTAGAAAGCAAGCCATTTCAAATATGCACGTAGATGCCTAGAGAGAGTGCTGGCTTCCACTCGGTGACCTGGCCAATTGGTAACTAAACTAGAAAAATATCTGCTGTCCTAATAAGTGCTCTGTCAGGCAACCTCCTCCCCATGAGTTCCCTGTAGAGCATTCTCTGCTAACCTACCTATTAGGATGAGCGTGAGTCTCTGGGGAAGGATGGCCTGGATTCACTAGGCCCCAGGCTTACTGGCTTCGTGGTGCTAGATATTATCTCTAGCATCCACATAACAATTCTATCCTCGCTGAGGTGTTAAATGTGATACACTTAGTACAATGCATGGCCCATAATAAGTGTTCAAACATATTAGCTGTTGTTATTAAAGATATCATAAGGCAAATAAAGCTCTTTATAAGCTCTTCAAAGCAGTCAGGGGCATCCTTTCTCCTTGCTACTGAAATCAGAAATGTTATTCTTATGTTGGGGATACAAAAATCTGCCATTTAGTGCCTTTGTATTAGCCAAGCACATTTCTCCGCCATGGGTGGCATCACTTATTGGGGATAAAGATCCAGTTAAGTATATCCTTAGGTTGGAACACAGTTCATTGGAACTCCAGTAGTCAAACCCTACAGCTGGTCGCAGGGGAGGTGGGGCAACCACTGCCAATTTGAACATTTCCTCTCAGGCTTTGTGTTTCCCTCTGACTTCCAGTGATGTTCACCCAGAAATAATTGCAACCAGGGTCTGCAGTGCAATTTCATGTTTGGGTGTTGTTCCATCAAAATGATGTGGGGGTGCAGGGAAGGATAATCTACTACAGCTGCTCATCATTACCTAGATAAGGCTGGAGAAGCCTCCCAATTAACCTTCTTGTGTAATAAAGCCAATCAGGACATGAAAACAAGAATTTCTCATTTACTGAAATGATATTTAGCTTGTAATTGCTGTCTGAGAATGTTGAACCAAGTAGAAAACATTAAGAAAATTGCTCTTCTCCCCACAAATTTAAGCTTGGTGATTATTAAAAGAAAAAAATTGACCAAGAATGTCATTTGGTAGCCTAAGCTGTTTTGTCTTGATTTCAAGGTAAAGGAAATATATATCTTTTGATGTAAAATAATGTACTTAAATCATACTTACAACTCGGAACCTAAAATATATTTATGGAGCGTATGAATATTTTAACCAGTCCTTGTGGCTTCAAAATTTAAATAACAGAAATTAATATGAAAAATGTATGTTTCATCTTTTCAGAGAAAGAAAGTAAATAAAACACAGCACTAATATAAATAAAGGACCTATCACATGTCACCATGAAAATGTATAAGGCCAGTCAAATGATAGCATTTTTTGAGATCTTACTGTGTACATGTGACTGTGCTAGGCTGGATGAACAATGTGATATTCAGGGTGAGAATATCAAACCTCCTTAATTTTGCATCTAGAAAGCCCTCAAATATTTATTGGAATGAGTTGAATTTAACTGCATGGAATTGAGTTAGGACAATTATGAGATACTTATTATACTTAAATCTCTGCTCTAGCTAAGGAATCAAAATATAAATGTGTGAAATTTTAAATAATACAACTAATGAAGAACAACACACAGCTATAATTTTTATAAGTTTTTAAATAATAGCAGACACACAGGAAGGTGCAAAAATAGCACATGGAATCCCATGTACCCCTTACCCACAGCTACTATGGCTCATCTTATATGATTGTAGTACAATATCACATTCAGGTTTTAGCACTTTCTACCTGCCACTCATTGGTGTGTGTGCATGCTTGTATGTGCCAGTCATTCTGTACCAATTAATGCCATGTATAGGTTTGTGTAACCACCACAGCAATCAGAACAGAGAACTATCTCATCATCACAAAGAAAATCTTCAGGCTACCTCTTTGTAATCACAGCCACCCCATTTCTGTCCTCTGACAACCACTAATCTGTTCTCCATTTCTATTATTTTTTCATTTCAGTAATATTATATAAGTAGAATCAGATAGTATGCAACCTTTTGAGATTCACTTTTTTCACTAAGCATAATGCCCTTGAGATCCATTTAAATTGCTACATGTGTCAACAGTTTATTTTTTATTGCTGAGTAATATTCTATGGTATACACAAACCAACGTCTGTTTAATCATTTACCCATTAAAGGACATTTGATTTGTTTCCAATTTGGGGCTATTATAATTAAAGCTGTTAGGAACATTCATGTATACATTTTTTTGTCAGTTTCAGTTTCCATTTCTCTGGGTTAAATGCCTGGGAGAACAAATACTACTGGTCATATGGTGGTTGCATGGTTTATAAGAAACTGCCATACATTCCTACCAGCTACTCTGAGTCCTCTCCAGTATTTAGGTTTACTACTATTTTTTTTTTTTTTTTTTTAGCCATTCTGGTAGGTGTGTGGTGATATTTCATTGTTCTAATTTGCCCTTTCTCAATACACAACTGCAATTTAAGAGATGTTGCAAAAGAGTTAATTGATCTCCAAATTATATGGACAAATTTTCTCTTGTATTTTGGTAGCTCTCAGTATTGACTTTATGTAAAATCACCTTGGAAGTTTTAAAATCATCTGAGTGCCCAGACCATACCTCAAACCAATTAAATCCAAATCTCTCAGGGCACACTAGGCATCATTACTTCTTTGTTAGTATGCAGCCAATGTTGAGAACCAGTGTGGAATCGAATTACTACACAGACACCAGAAATCTAATCGTACTTAACGCCCTTTGCTGGCTCCACACAACCTGTACTGCAGATAAAACCCTATCTCATCGCCAAGCTCCTCCAGATCTTACTCCCTGCCTATTCCTCAAGCCTCATCAACCTCCACTTTTTGCCTCCCATTTTAAGCTCTGGTAGTAACCAATTATTTGTAGCTTGTCACATATATCATTATGCTTTACGCAAAATTTCTGCAGCTAGAGCCTGAGATGTGCATTTTTAGCAAGTACTTCAAGTGATCCTGATACACAATATTTTGAAAGACACTGTATTTCCATAAATTACAAAGTGAGTTAGTTATTTGTTCATTCCTCTATTCTTCATTTATTCACTCATCCAAAAAATATTGAGTGTGCACGTGCCAGGCACTGGGGAGAATAGTTTATGGTGCTGTGGTGGAAGGTCCTGGCAGACAAGTAAAGATGTGACAAGTGGGTGAATTAGGACAGGGGTTCGGGGAGCTCACAGGAGTGGCACCCCACCCAGTTACAGGGTCAGCAGGTATAGCTTGAAACTTGAAGGATAACTAGGAATTAGCCTGGCAAAGAGAAGCAGAGGAAAGAAAAGAGATTTTCTAAAAGAAAAGAGCATGCTTAAAGGCTAACAATAAAATGACATGCCTTGTTCAGAAAACTGTCAAGACCTTTGGTATGGCTGGAGCAGGAGGGGAAAGGAATAAATAACACTGAATGTTCAAATGCTGTAATTATATTACTTTCTCTCATAAGGTAAGACCAAAAAATAAGAATCCATGGCTGTGAACGGGTTAGGTCACTGTTCTTAAGCAAACAGGAAATGCTAATTGCAGCTTGAAGGGCTTTTTGAAGATTCTATTGGAAATAGCCTTCACTTCATTAAACTCTATTAACAACATTTTTTTTTTTTTTTTTAACTCTGACCCTGCCCTGGGGTGGTTGGCCTCAACTTTAGGGTCAAAAGATTGCTTCAGGCACTTATTTCAAGCCCTAACTTTTATGGGAACTAAGTAGTCTCTTTTAATCCAAGTGTTCATCTCTGATGGAGGAAATTACTCTGCTCCCTAAATGACACTAAGGGGACACTTCACTTTTCAAATGCTTGTCAGCTGTGCTGGTGAGTGTCCCCAGCAGTCATCATTCTGCTACCCGGTTCAGAACTTGGAGAAGCTGTCCTCCCAGCAGTGTGTGTGTGTTCAGGAGGGGATAGTGGAGATTAAAACATAAAATCTAAATTGAATCACTTTAAATGGCTAAAATTACCACAGTACTTGATGAGAACCAAAAGGAGACAAATTGTTCAAATGAATTGCTGAAAAATTTATCAAGAAAACTAAAGATGAAAATAAAGTAAAATTTCATTTTCAAAGTATAACTTTTTTTTTTTTTTTTTTTTACAGGCAAGTCCCATCTCACTGGGGAGCTTCTTTATTCCAAAATGAGTTTAAGTTCACTTCAGGATATTTTAACTTTATTCATGTTTTGGCTAAATTTATGAACTACAGATCATTTCCTGAAAATAAGACATTCAGACAGTCATTGCCAACAGTGGAGTAAATTTCACTTTATCAAGCAAAACTGTCCAGGCTACAATTTAAAAAAAAAGTATTCCAGATGCTCTGAAGGGACTTTTCTCCTTCCTCTGGATCTCTGAGAAAAATAAAACCATGTCCATTTATGGGAGCAAGTCTGCAGCAGGAGACCCTGGCCTGGATGTCACCACTGACCAGCTACAGATTAGGACCTGCCACTACCATCACCTCTGTCGACATAAGAAACATCCAAATCTGTAAGAATTTTTATGAGTGTGTTTGAGCCAAACTGACGACAATTGCCAGGGAACAAAATCACAAGGGATTGAGAAAATGCTCCAGAGAATGGCAGTTTCGCACCTTATTTTATACATTACAATCAAAGGAGGTAGAAGGAGGGTTACAAGAAATCTATTGGTGATAAATTAGAGAGGCCAGAGAAAGCAAAGGACAGGGGAATCTCTGAAATTGAATAAGAAATAAAATGAAGAGACAAATACTTCTCTTACCTTGGTAGGTACAGGATAGTTACCGATTAACACAACAACCAATAACAATAAGGGGTTCTGTGGATGCTACTCTGGTGCTATGATTGTGCCCTGGGGGGTCTGGAAAAGGAAATTACCCTGACATTCCAAAGATATGTTATCATAGATGCAAAAAACAGTGGACAGGCTCAGTTACAGCAAAGACTGACCTTTGTCAAAAAGAGATACTGACCTGGGAGACCTGCCATGACTCACTTTTAGTTAGAAAGTTTCCATTTCAGACCACCCTGGGGTTACTTCAGGCGTCTGAGTTTGTAAGGCTCGCCATACAGGCCTCCCCTGAGCTTGCCAGGTGTAGTATGTGGCTCCTTTTCGCCTACACCACAAAGCTTTAATTAAGCACCTTTCTGGACATGAGGCCACATAGACAGCAGAGCAATGGACAGATCTTGTGATAAGTCTGAGGGTATTTCAGGGGACCACAGGCAGGACATCTGAAATCAAAGCTATCTTAGAAAATCTAGGGCTTACGGTCACTGCTGCTGCCCTTGACCGATTTACAATCTAAACCATGTTGACATGCATAAAGATGAGATGAAAGGAGTACTAATCATTGAACATGTAGTGAGCATGGTTAAGAATTTATATTCTCAACCAATTATCTTTTTTTCCATCAATAATTTGCAAATCCTTTGAAGGCTCAGAATTCTAATGGAAGGGGACATCCAAAAGGCCCCACTAGCCAGCTTCTCGAGCTACTCATTTTTCCCACCTTATGTAACAAAATGAAAAACAAAACTCTCTTAACCAGAATTGAACCACAGAAGGTTGTGTGTGTATGTGTGTGTGTGTTGGGAGAGGCCAGAGCTTGAATACAACACTAAAGAGAGTCTACATGTTCTTATTAAATATCTTAGCCAATATTCACTCTATTCTTGACTGCCTTTTTTGAAAGCTCTCTGAGAGGCCAGCCTTGGTACTTCCCTGGGGACAGCCTGAGAGTAGTAGGGTCTTTCTCTCCTGCTATTAGTCCATGTTCACCCAACTTTGGCCCTTTGGGTAACGGAGCATTCAATATGAAAATAAACAAAAACATCTTCCAAATCACTCCCAACATTGAGGCATTGGTCTTCCCCAAACTCCTACAGTTTGTCTCTTCCCCACCCATCTCAAAAATTAAATAAAACAGGCAGAGGAGTAGTGAATTTCAAACTACCTTTTTTCTCCCTTCCTCCCCCCCAACAGTTCTTAAGTCTGTCCTCTGCCCTAAAAGTGTCTTGTTTTTTTCCCCCCTTGTTGTCCTCTGCTAGCCAAAAATATTGAATGTGACTTGAAGAAATAACATTTTGTTATGGAAACATCCTTTTAAGACAGCTGACAACATATGTTAGTGTATGCACTCATTCTTTAGATTGTTATGCCATTTTTAGGGCAGAGAGAGAGTTTGGATGCAGTCTTCATGCTATTTTTCAAGTTGTATGTGCTGTGGGGAAAGGCAAAGCTTGCCATTTTCCATTTTTGCAAGTTTATGAGGATTAAGGAGTATTTTCTCCACCCCATGATTTAATATAACTTTGAAAATTGCCTGTTAACTCCTAACAAGATTTTGCAATTATAAAGCCCTAATAATCTCTGAAAAGCAAAATCAAAATATAGCTAATTAACAAGATTCCTTTCAGGGAATGGCATGGTACCTTTCCAGGGTCTGGCTCAGCAGAGATGGGAAAAGTGTACCATCAATATGACGACTTCAGACCTTTAAGCACCATGGTCTTTCAGCAAGTGTGAGCTTTCTTTCCAGCTCACATATGAACCCCTGGCATGTTTATAAGCTGGCTGTTCTCCCTTGCCTTTCCCTCCCTTTTTCTTTTATAACCCTAACTCCTCTCTTCCATAAGAACTAAGCTGCAGGATGATAAAAGGAAATGATTTCATCTGGGTGGAGAGGGAAAAGATATAACTTTAGTCCCAAATTGTGTAAGTCAAGTGTGCTGCCCAAGAAGAGAAGCTGCTGAGCAAGGCTGTCTCTGTAAGTGGCAGAGCCCTGCTGTTGCAGCCTCCCCAGGGGATGGAGCAGCACAGGGTGGGGAGAGACATGGCCACGACTTCCCAATTCTCTTTATCCTAATTTCCTTTCCCCCTGTGTTTTAGCAAGAACATTTCTCTCCAGAGGTCTAGAGTATTGCTCTGGCTGCCATATCTCTCATGAACTGCAGAGAGAGGTAAAAAAGACAGCTAATCCTCTCCGTCTTGGACTGTGCACAATGTCTGTTTCTTAGATCGTTCATACTGTGCTGACTCTGAAAACTAATCTAGAAATATATTCAGAAAATAAGATGCTTTTTAAAACTTGGATTTGATTTGATCCCAAACAAGAAAAGCACAGTTAATCCTCAGGGAAGGAAATATTGCAAGGCATGTGCTAATTAAACTTACTCTTGCTCATGTCATACTTTATCTCCAGCTGCTTCGTAAAGGAACAGAACACATTGAAATGGCCATGGTGTCAGGATCACAGACACACCCAGAATGGATGTCGGTGGGCTCCTGACTCGCAACAGGGTACATGGAGTCAGCCTCTGGGCCCATCAAACCAGCCTCTGGGGGAGTGCACATGTGAGAATAGCTATGAACTTACTACTTTAAATATCAGTTTTGTTTGTGTGTGTCTGTTTGTCCTTTTTGAATGGAGATCATTTAATATTTGCATATATCTCTGTCCTCATAAAGAGGACCTTTGGATTATTTAATTGTTTGATGACCAGGGTTTTCATTATAAAAGTTCACCATCTTATCCACATTTTCCCTCAGTCAGCTCATTTCTTTCCTATGTTTTGTATGTTCCTGTAGAAGCCAGAAGAGGAGACAGTCTTCACAAGGGAAAAAGAGCTACCCGGAGGTTTAAAAAACTAAGACCTGAGATAAGTTTGTTGAATGTAGTGATTTGCAGTGACTAGTGGCTTTTCAGAAAGCATTGTGATGTTATGGTGAGAACCTAAAACTTATGAAGAGGTTTAAGAGTTGAGAGAGTGCAGCCTGGCCATCATTGCTCATCAGTTGAACATGGACCTAGGATCCAGGAGATTGAGGTTCAATTCCCGGTCAAGGCACATGCCCGGGTTTGGGGCTTGATCCCCAGCAGGGCATGTGCAGGAGGCAGCGGATCAATGACTCACATCATTGATGTTTCTATATCTCTCTCTCCCTCTCTCTTCCTCTCTCTAAAATCAATAAAGACATATTTTTTTTAAAAAAAGAGTTGAGAGAGTGCAGAGGAAGTGCTGTATGTTAGTGATGAAGGGAATGAAAAAGACAGATTGATAACCTAAAAAATAGCAGAATGGAAAAAATATTTACATTTTTAAGATGTAAGATGACCTAAGCTTTTTTGTAGACGAGGGAAGTGATTAGGGGTGCAAATAAAAAGGGGGATAGTTGATAAAAGCTCAAAGAGCCTGGAGGACTGAGGTCAGGAGTCTGGTTGCTATTGGTAGAAGATAAATTGGTATAGTTTTTTAGAGACCAATGTAACAATATCTATCAAAATTTTAAATGTGTATACCCTTCAACCTAGCAATTTCACTAACACAGTTCTGCCCCACAGAAAAACTAGTGCAAGTATACAAGAATATTCATTATAATATTAGTTATGATAGAAAAATATGGAGAACCTAAGTGTCCTTCAATAAAAGAACATTTAAATGAATCATGGTAGGCCTCTTCCACAGAATATTGTACAGCTGTTAGAAACAATAAGCAAAATATGTATATATTGAAATGGAATTAAACTCAAAATATTTTTCCACTGCACTATAAGCTCTGCTGGAGCAAGAACCATATCTGTTTTCTTACCCTTGTATATCCATGCCCTACCATAGAACTTGACCCCATAGTAGGTGCTCAATAAATAGTTGTTGAATGGAATGTCGAGTTTTAAAAACATGTTGCAGAATAACATGTATAATGTGAAAAAGTGCATGCTTGTTTTATGTATTTATATATTATATATATATATATATATATATATTTGTATATGAATAGAAAAAATTCTGGAAGAAATCCGGGCAAATTAAAGTAGTTATCTTTGGGGAGTAAGATTGGATGGGAAGTGGAGGAAGAGAAGTACATCTGCTTTTACTCTAATTACTTCTGTATTCTTAAATTTTTATAAGCATTCATTTCTTGCTAATTTCAATATGTCAATAAAAGATATAAAATCACTAAAGAAAAGGGAAGAAGAGTGCAATATGATGAGATAGCCTTGGCAAGGGTCAAGCCCCCTTCTCCTGAAAGGCAATAGTGAATGATGACAAAGTTACATAAAGGAGGAAAACCTAGGGAACCCAATCATGTGTCTCAATAAAGTAGGAACCATGTCATCCATGAGAGTGAGAGCAGGGGTGATCGACTGGCATCTGGGAAAGGAGAAGGTTCGAACATGGACTCAGCTTTAGAACCAGGGAGACCTTGGAAACCATTCAGTCTAGCCACTCACTTGACAAAAGGCTTTGCCAAAGAACATATCATTTGTGAGTGATGGTGTCAGTCCAGTACAGCAGCTTCTAAAAATATGCAAAAAAAACTCAAAACAGACGAAAAAATGAATTTCCAGGTACTTCTGAGGACCTTGGTGAGGAAGGACTTGCCGTATAGAGTTTGCACTGTGCTGTGGCATTCCATGTTATCGCCTGGTACCCTGTGAGCTGGGGCAGGGGAAAGGAGAAAAGGGGAAGTAGGTGCCGAAAGGGCAAGCTGGTGGGGGGAGATGGTGATGAGCCCTGAGAGGCAAACAGTGTTTCACAGCAGTGAATAAACAGAATAAGGAGCTGGAACTTGTCAGCTAATGGAAAATGGCACAAAATGGGGGACTGACTGTCTCACTAATGATTGAGATTGGCCTTTAGACTGATTGACTCAAATGAGTGAAAGGCCACTTGGTTGCTCTACTTTCATTCAAAGAATCGTAGCTATGCTAATGTTATGATTAGGGAAGTGTTGCTCCAATTGTAACAGGCAGTGCCTACTGGCTTAACAAAGCATGAAATAACATCATTGAATCAAAATGCCTGCTGGTTCCCAGAAATGTCGTGATGAATGCTGACCTACTACTTTGTGTAGGTTTAGCTACAGTCTCAGGCCCCCATTAAGGCAGTGGCTGATTAGGCCTAAACATCCTGGCAGTTGTTTCTGGAATAGAGGTTGTGCCTCTTGACCAGCCTGTTGGACACCCTGCTGATATTGTCTTCTGCCCAGCTTGAACTGACTTCTCCCAGACTGATGTCCCGCCATGATATCCAGCCATGATGCAGTAAGGGAATTGCCAGGATGGGGGGTGGACCAGAGCATACGGTATTGTCCAAGAAGGGATCAGAGGCAACTGTTTAAGCTATTAAAAGGGGTTGGGGCTAGGGGGACAGAAGGCACAGACAACGTTCTTCTGATCTCTCTGTGATTGCTTTGTGTTTTATGCTCCTGGCCTTTTGCTTTTTATTTTTAAATTTATTTTCCTTTTATAGTTTATCCACATGTCTGCATCACATGTAGACCAGAAAGGTTGAATTTGCCTATGTCCTACTTTGGCCATATGTGCTATACCCAAAGCTATCTAATTGTCTCAGAATCATTACTGTTTTATTGGGTTAAATAACAACATTTTTCATGAAGACAGAGTTCTATTTAGTCTATGTAATAGATTACATAAAATCTGTGAGCAAATAAGGAATCATTGCCCAAATTGCATAATAGTAATGCCCCATGCTCTTCAGCATCCTGCACACAAGCAGATGTTTTTTGTTCTACTCAGCTGAGTCAGACTTGTATCTACACTTGGCCTTGGGCTTATGAATGTCACGCATCTTTTGTCATAGTTTGCCCTTTTGCTTTTTACCAATTGTATTTATGCATTTAGCATCTTCACAAAAAGCAAGGATAAAATGATTCACAGCTAAGAAAATATAAAGGCTAAAAGAAATGAATAAAATTTAGCGTTTTGAACATTATAACTAAATAAATATTTTTTGAATGGCCCTGCAGGTGACCTAAGGGCTGGGAGTGACTACCCTTTTCTGCCAGTAGAGTCACAATTTCCTCTTGCAGTGTCCTGTATGGGGGCCGGGTCCTTTTCCATCTCCAGCACTCCATGGTTCGATGGCCTGTTGTTCCAGGGAGGGCCAGTGAAGGTCGTAGGGTAGAAGGGTGAACCAAGGACAGGAGACATATTTCCACATTCTTTTCCCTTTGTGGTCTCCAGTGGCTTTTTTTTCTTTCTGGGCTACAGTTCTATATTTGGCAGAATTTAAAACAATAACTCAATTTCTCTTTCCTTCGTCACATTTGGTTTGTTCCATGACAAATCCACAGGTTTTCCTAAGAAACCTAAAATATAGCTTCAGGCACAAATTACCAGACCCTGGGCTTAATGATTCCAGCAGGAAGGCCACGGAATAGTCCTCTGGGTGTTGCTTTCTGAACCATCCGTTTGCTCCTGGCCATGGCCAGAACAGTCAGTGTCTGGGGATGCTTTCTCTCCTAGAACATGAGAGCCCTGAAGCTGAATGGGACCCTAGGCTCACCTTGTCTCACTTTTCATTTTGTAGAAGGAAAGCGTGAAGGCCAGAGAGCTTAAGAAACTAGCTCAAGGTTGTGACTAATGAAGGGCAGCCCTGGGATAAGAACACCAGCTGTCCTTCTCCTTGGGCTCTTTCCCAGGCCCTCCGTGGAACTGATGGTCATCATTCATCATAATACCAGGTTAAAAATCCCACTAGACCTTTCCCAAAGGCTATACATCCATATTAAGCACAGAAATGACCCAGGACCCTTCTTCATAGACAACTGGAAGAAACGCTGACCTCAAGGTCTTTGGCACATAATCTCATTCACCCTGGAGAGCCCTTCTCCTAGAATACAAGCCTGAGCTATGGCAAACCCAGTTCTTAAACTGTCTGCACTAAGGTGTCCTAGTTAATAAGGAAAGAGAGAGAAGAAGCCTTTGTTCAGTTGTTGAATGAACTAAGTCTCTTTCCATACATGCTCCTTCTCTCCTCCTATCCCATAATCAATTTTTTGTCATGGATATTTTTGTTTTAAACAATAAGTGAATTTTTTCTCAAAATCTGGTAAACAGCAAACTTGAATGCTGCTCTTTTTTTTTTTTTAAATCTTCACCGAGGATATTTTTACCGTTGCTTTTCAGAGAGTGGAAAGGGGAGAGAGAGAGAGAGAGAGAGAGAGAGAAAAACATCAATGTGAGAGAGACACATCAATTGGTTGCCTCCTGCATGCACCTGACCGGGTCCATGCAACTGAGGTACCTACCCTTGGCTGAAATTGAACCCATGACCCTTCAGTCTGAGGGCCAATGCTCTAACCACTAAGTGAAACCAGCTAGGGAGAATGCTGCTCTTTTTATATCCTTGCTGCTTAGCTATGTCTTAATTTGGGTTGTACAAGTAAAAATGTCACAAACTGATGACTTTACAAGCCAGGGGTAATGGGAAGAAATCATACCAGGCTGAGAACTTGAAGATCAGCCTTGGGGTCATGGTCTGCTACTTACTAATGTTTCCATCTCTCTCAGCTTCAACTTGGATGGTAATGCTCACTCCACAGAGTTGTTAAGAGTGTAGGTGACAGCATCTACATATTCAAAAGGTTGAAAAATGAAGACCAGTGTAAAAGCCAAAGTACTAAAAACCTTTAGTAACTATAGCCTGAATTTGAGTCTCTGAGAATACCAGACAGGACACTGTCCCTTAAATTATGGTTTAGTCCCCTAGACTCACTTCTAGGTATTAATTCCTAGTCTGAGTCTACAGTGAAATTGAAATAGATAACTGAGTCAATTAAGGACATGATTTATACTAAAAAGCACTTTGGAAGGAAAGAGCCAAGTAATTAAGGACAAAGTAGTTGGGACCTTGAATTATCTGAATGGTGCTAAGGGTTAAGATGGGACCTGTAATAAAGGGCTCGATGTTGTCTTAGGTTGATAATGAGACCATAACCATGTAATAGCGTTGGTAGCAGCTCAGTTAAGTTATAGCTCTAGATATTAAAATGACTGAAAGAAAAGTGAAAAATACTTATTGGATTATGCTATAGATAACAGAAATTCTAATAACTTTATAATCATTAACTTATCTCTCTCTCTTCTAGTTTTTTCCAGAACATATTAGTCATATAACAACAGCAATAATATGAAAATTACTAGTAATAATAATAGCAGCAATAAGACTCTGGCACAAGTACTGTGTGAAGAAGGTGTGAATGCTCTATGGAAAATAAGAGTAGTTATCAAGAGTTCTCTTCAAGTCCACTAGTTTTTATCAGCATCTCCAGGTCCCAGTGATGTCAAGATGAGAATTAGTCTAGAAATTCCCATAGAGAAATCTGACTGTATTTAAAGATGAGAACTTATGTTTATGGGTTAATTTATTAGTAAGAAACTGCATGAATTACAACCCGAAAAACCATGTTTGTTTTTACACATATATATACACACATATTCCCATTTAATTATTAAAAAGAAAAGAGGTCTTAGACGCTGGTTTAATAGAAAAAAAGTGATCTTTTTATTAAATAAAATATGTATGCACTTAGCTTGAGATAAATATAATTAAAGTCATGTGGAACTTTTGAGAAAATAAATGAAGACAAAGTAAAGAAGAAAAGAAAGCAAAACTGAGAAACACAGGAAGGGAGAGAATGACTAGGGGGTTATTTAGACGTAGTTGAAATAGTCGAAGTAGACCCAGGGCCAGTAATGCATGAACTTTACTAAGGGATAACATACGTGATGGATAGAAGCTATCTAATAAGACTTACTGTTGGGCAACACCTGCCCCTGGCAGAGGAGCCCAGCATGTTGTGGCTTGGTAAACTTGTGACAGCATGTGTTGGCTGAGAAACACAAGTATCAAACATTGTTTTATTTCCAGGCCTATCCTTCCCCTCCAAGAGGAGGGGATGAGCCTACTGAAGCTAAAGTTCACTTCAGCTTCAAGTAAATATTGGTTTTACAAATAGAGATGTCTGTGTTGCATCTGTATTTCCCCGGGATGGGGAGTCATGCTCAGGAACATGGTGGCAGTTCATATTCTGTGTTTGCCGCCTGAGGCCTAGACTATTACTGTAACCATTTCCAGCTGGTCCCCCAGGCTCCAGTCTCTCCACTCCAGTGCACCCTCCACATGGGTATCCAATTAATCCTTCCTAATTCCCCTGTGATCCTCTCTCTCTCTTCTAGTACTAAACTATAAAGTACTCAGAACCATGCCTACATATTCCATACTATCTTCCATGATTTACCCAAATGAACTTTGTGCAATCCGTCAGCCAGTCTGCCCTTGCCCTTGCCTGAATATGCCTGTCTTTTCCCACTCATATGCCTATGTCTATGTTGTTCCATTTGCATGAAATTCCCTCTCCCAGGCCTCCCCACCTGTCTTCCCATATCTAATTCCTATACCTGGATTGGAGATAAAGCTCCAATCTATACATAATACCTACTTTTCTCATTGAACTCTAAGGGATCTTTTCCTGCTTCTACCCCCAAGTGCAATGGATACGTGCCTATCTTGAACACCGAGTGGAGTTGTAGGAATGGCTGTTTTAGGAATGAACATGTAGGTACATGTTCTAAATCTCCCTTACTAGATTACATGGCTGTCTCATAGTATCATCCATAGTCTTACCCACAGTACCTTGCAGAACAGACCCCAGTAAAATAACAGTTTGTGCGTTATACATTATGTAGTATGGATATATGATGTTTCCAAAACAAGTATTTAAAAAAAGTAAGGAATATAATGTAAGAATCTGATCTAAGAGGAATCACAAAAACAAACAAAACAAAAAAAACTTGTCCAAAACTAAACTCTTGATTGTCTCCATTCCCCCCAACCTGCTCTTCCCAGAGTCCTTCCCATTCTAGTAATGGCAAATCGATCATTCAAGTTTGCTCAGGCCAAAACCATGGACATCAGTCTTGAGTGCTTACTTCTCTCATTCCCCATATCCAGCAAATCTCATTGGCTCCACATTCAAAATAAATCCAGAATGTGATGGCTTTTCACATCTAATGCTAACATCCCAGACCAAGCCACCATGATCCCTTACCTATATCATTGCAATAGCCTCTAAATGGTCCCCCTGCTTCCTCTCTTATCTCTTTCCCTACAGTCTATTCTTCACATTGCACACATTAAGTCAGATCATGTCACTGCTCTGCACAGAGTCCTCCAAATACTTCCCATCTCACTCAGGGCCCATGCCAACATCTTTATAATTATCTCAATGGTCCTACATAATTTAACCACACAGCCCCCTACCTTTCACAGGTATGGTCTCTGAGCTTGGGGCTTACAGAGCCAGTGTAAGAAGAAAGGTCTTCCCAGCCCCCTACAGGTCTCACAGTGCTTCCCTCCAATCCAGGCCCCATCCACACAGATGTTCCTCTCAGAACACAAATCCAAATGCTGAGAGCTATTCACAGTAACATATTGAAGTTACAGTGACCTGGAGGAAAATTTTAAGATATTGTGTACATTTGATTCATTTTCCTAAGAAAATAATAGGTGAAATACATAAAAATGAACATATATAAATGTATTTTACACATACAAAATATATAAAACATAAAAATAGATGGAACACACTTATATTGATGTAACAGAAGTCTGAAGGTACTTACACCCAAACATTTTCAGTGTTGGAACTTGTTGCCCCACAGAGAAACGACTCCTGGTGACCATTATTTCCCCTTTTTTCATATCCGACTTTCTGATTCTACTATAATTATATTATCTGGTACATTTAAAATTCTTTAAATACAAATATGATCATGTCATTCCTGTGCTTAAATTTCTTCACTTCAAAAAAAAAGTGACAACAATGTTATGATGAGATTGGCCAGAGAAGCAAGAAGGAGCAGCCCCCTCCCAAGCCCAGCCATGGGGTCTCCAACTGACAATCAAGTGGCAGGAAGGTAAGATGGAAGAGGGCCTCTCTCTTCTGCTCACACTCGGCTCAGCTCAGGCGGAGGACTGCGGGGAGCTTCAGGCTATGGAGGAGGGACAACAGTGAGGGTGCTAGCTGAGGATGGGGAATGCCTCCAAGTGGTTCTTCGCTGTACACATTGTGTCTGTAGGTAATAATAGCACACTCTACACTTCAAAGCAGGTTAAGAAGGTATTAAGAAGGTATATCTTGTGCTATGTTCTTACCACAATAAAATTTTTAATTTATTTTTTAATTAAAAAAATGTTTTTCCTCCCATTAGTTTTCTCAGGCTTTTGTTCAGGATATAAATATCTTGGGAGGATCCCTCTGTTGCACAAGGGCCTGGACTGCAGGGCAGCGCTGAGACCATTAGGAAGCCAGGAAGCCCTTTCTTCTCACATTGGTTCAGTCACAGGGCCCTGAAGGCATTGGCTGTGCACTGTGAACAGAGGGCTCAGAGAGCATTTGAGAATCACGTGGCTTCCTCACCCCTCCTGTGGCACCAGGGCCCTCTGCATAAGCGGTTCCCTCCTGGAGCACCCTCTTTCCCTCCTCCCATCAGACAGGACACAGCACAGGTGCCCCCTTTTCCTGGAACTTTTCCTGACTCCTCCTGAGTCCAGGTAAAGGGCTTGTTGTGCACACTTTATTAGGAGCATGTCTGGACTTTCCCTTTGAACTCCTGTTAATAGCTTTGCATTCTTTACAGGGTCTATTTCCGGTCTGTCTCACCAGACTCTTAACTTCCTGAGAGTTAAGATCATGATTTTTATCATTTTACCCTCAGTATCTAACCTGCCATATTGTGTTCAATAAGAGCTAATTGGATGGATGGATGGGTGGATGGATGGATGGATGGATGGATGGATGGATGGATGGATGGATGGATGGACGGATGAAAAAGATGCAGGGAGAACTTGCTAAAAGCCAAATGAGGCTGTGACAGTGCCATAGTCAGGAGAGGAAGCATAGATAGCTACATGCTGTCCACATCCTGAACAAAAGCCTACAAGACTAATGGGCAGAAGAGCAACTTTTAGGTGGTCCCCATCCTCACCTAGCACGCTTACTGTTGCTCCCCCCAGATAGCCTGAACTTCCGCCAAGTCCTTCACAGGGGAGAAGCTCAGCCTGAGAGGAGAGAAGTGTGGCAGAAAAGGAGACACTGTCTTCTACCTTACCTTCTGCCCCTTGGTTATCAGCTAGAGATCTCAGCACAGGGAGCCAACCCTGCTTTCCCCTCTGACCAATCTCAACATAACCTTGTTGTCACTAATACACAACAATCCACTCAACAATCCTCTGTCTAATTATGTCCAAGATTAGCACCTAAACATCCAAAATAGCATCTGATGTGACTTTCTATTTGTAGAAGGGCAGCCGGGATGCATTAGCAACACCCTCACTGGATTCCTGGACACTGTGGATAGGCCCAACAACCAAGTGCTGAAGGAAATGGGCCAACTTGATATTTATCTGCTGATAACTGCACCGGGAAACGCAAAAGGGAATTTCGGTACCTTCTTTTGATAAAGTCTTCAAACGGCCAGATCTGCTGCTGCCAAAACTAAAAATAGCTTGGTCTGCCCAGAAAAGCATTGGTCTGGGAGTCAGAAGATGTGGGGCCCTCGTTTTGCATAAACTGGCTTAGTGTCCTTGTCATTTAACCTCTTAGCCTCCCTGAAGGTCAGTGCTCTCTTCTGTGCATTGGGGATGACAGAGCAGACTCCTTGGGTCCTAGAGTAGGTGGGAGTCCCAAAGGAGATAATGGACATGAAAGTACTTGGTGACTGCCCGGTCCCAATCTCAGGAAAGAGAGGGAGGGTCATGATAAGAAAGCAGCCACACTGGAGACACTCCCTAGTTGTAGTTTTAGCAGGAATAAAATCCTCCCACTCTCAGGCCTTTCACGGTCTGGGGGCAGCCCTTTGCTCTCCCCTTGCCTGCCTGCCCTATTCTTTTATGATCCGTGACTGCCTCATTCATGGTTAACACAGGGAAGGCCCACTTAGCAGCCAGAAATACGAAAGGCTATTTTCAGCAAATGGGAGGTTACCCAAGTCACAGAATAAATAAACATGGCTATTTTTTTCTTTTTAAAAATAGTTATTCTGTGCTTTTTTAAGACCTAAAATACAGTATAAAGAGTATATATTGAGCACTGACTATATGCCAACCTGTGTGAATACTTTACATATACTATTTCATTTACTATTCATAATTAACTCTGAGAAAGGGCTATCATTATCCCCATTTTACAGATGAGGAAACTGACATTCAGAGAAACTAAGTTGTGTGTTAAGGTCCCAGAACTTCTGTAAGCAGATCTAAGATTTATTATTTCATACAAAACCCATGCTCCTGTGTATTATGCTATTTTGCCTCAAAAATAATGATAATATCTGCAGAAAGAAGATGAGGAGGAAGAGGTAGAAGCATAGATTTAATGAAAAAATAAGAAGCCCATAGGTCTTGGAAAAATACACCCTTACACACACTGCCCAAGCCTCTCACATAACCTGAGCACCACCTGGTAAGCAGGGAGTGGAGGCCCTGGGTCAAATAAAAAAGTGTGTGATTAACTGACAGTTAATGAAAAACAGGACACAGTCCTTCAGGAAACAAATGGGAACAGTTTTTGTGTACTAAAGAAGTCTATATCTGAAGTCAGAATATGATGTATACGTCTATCATCATCATCATCACTCAAAGTTCTTTTAAAGGGAGAGTGGGACAGGATAATTGAGAATTATTTTCCTTCTTCAGAGTCTAGTCATCTTGTCTCCCAACAAGTTTTTCAAAGAACCAACTGTGGATGAAAAAGAGGAGACATACTAAACCTGACAAGCTCAGGGCAGGCCAGCATGGTGAGCCCTAAGCTCAGACACTGAAAGTAACCACATAGGATGGTCTGAAATAAAAATTCCTGACTGAAAGCCTGTCATGGCAGGTAGTCACATCCTAGGCCTGTAGCTTCCTCAACAAAGGTCAATCTGAACGAGGCGAGCCAGTCTATTGTCCTTTTGTATCTAAGATAACATACCTTTGAAACCGCAGAGTAATCTTTCCCAGACACCCTCAGGGCACTCGCACTGTACCGGAGCAGAGACCACAGAGCCCCTCATTGTTATCTTAGTTCCCAAACGCTATCCCTCTGTGATGTAAATATTATTAACTGTCCGGTACCCACCAATGTAAAAGAAGTACTGTCTCTCCATTTTACTTTTTATCCAATTTCAGAGATTTCCCTCCTTGCTTTCTCAGGCCCCCTTAATCAACCACCAATGGATTTCGTGTAACCCTCCTTAAGTGTCCTCCTTTGATTCTAATGTACAAAATAAGCTGCAAAACTGCCATTCTTTGGAGCATTTTGTCAATCCATTGAGATTTTTGCTTCCCAGAAATTGTCATCAATTTGGCTCAAATAACCTCACAAAAATTTTCTACAGGTTTGGATATTTCTTACAATCAAACCAAACATATATTTTTAAGTTTTCACTTATTTAAGGGGCTTAACCAATTTATATGGAAGAAAGTGATCATAATTTGACTTAATGGTCCATTGCAGTACTATTTTTATATTTTGAAATGAAAACATTGCAAATATTTGGGGACATATAAAAACTTTTGTCTAGTTCTAGCTTTGGCACTTTTATATCACAGCATTTTATAGTCTAAAACCAGTGACTTTAACATCAGATTTACCTGGGTTCTAGTAGAACTTTTACCACTTACCAAATGGGTATAACAATACTTATCTCGTGGGATTATGGTGAAGATTAAATGAAATGAGATAATTTACGCAAATTTGGGGGTCACATAGAAGGTAATCAAAATGGGCATGCCGTCTCCTCTTCCTCTGAATTCATGGCCTTTATTTTGTGAGTTTCAAGCAGTATAGATGTGAAAGATAGTTTGAAATCAGTGAGGCCCAGGTTCAAACCTCAGTTCAGCTTTCTCCCATCTGTGTGACCTTGGACAAGTGTCCTAGTCTCTCAGAACTTTCTTGTTTTGCAGGAATGCTGCGAGGCTATAAAATAACATATGCAAAGCATCTGACATATAGTTGGTACAAAATAAATAGTTGTTTCCTTTATCCTTAGATAAAATGACTGTTGTCCTATAAAATAGAGTTAATGATTAGGTTTTGTGAAAATGCTCTATTGCTTCACTGTAGGTGCTATCAAACACTTGGAGACTTACTGGGGAATCATTTTACCGTTGTTTCATCTAATCCTTTCTAAGTCATGGTTGGGTCTTGCGGGAATGTGTCAAACTCCATTATGAAGCCAATGTAAGCAGAGATACCGATCAGCTGTCGTGGCCACTGACCCATCTATGGGGGTACCCCAGCATAACTGGAGCCCAGTTTCTCCCCAAAGTCTTGGGAAGGTTACAGGACTCAGACAGATGAGGTAGGCATGAGATTACAGGCCAAGAGGAAGAGGTCGGGGCTGTGGGCTGTATATTTAACAGGCTCATACACTCCAAGCCTTGTTCCGGGCCCCTTACAAAGCTCCTCTTTAGGGCGAAAACAAGATGTTCTTTGTAAATAAAAGTTCATGCATTGGAGTAATGAAGTCATTTTCCAGTGCTGCAGTGAAAGATATTCTTCTCCAAGCCCGTGAGGAGGCTGGGTGAGGGCTGTCAGGAGGAAGAGGGGTAGCCAGTCAGTCTACAGAGAGGATATTAACACAAAGAACGCAGCAGCCCATCTCTAAAAATGAGAAACCTTGCCTAAGAAGGTGGGTGTCCTTCCCTCAGCCATCTGAAATCATTACCTCTGGCTCCAGAATCCCCTTTCCACCCACTTTCCTGCAAACTAAGGGGTGGTACATAAAAGACCTATAGAAATATAGATAAGACAGCCGGGCACCTTGGCTAGATAACTAAGAGATGAGAGGAAGCAACCGCAAAGCTGAATATTCATCTGGGTCCTTGGAGGGGCTCCAAGCTGGGCGGGGAGGGGAGCTCCAGGGAAAGCCCGACCTCGGCGCGTGAAAGGCCGGCGTGGACCGGGGGCCTGGACGTAAAAGGTGAAGAGGGGGTGGTGAGCAGGGCGCGGGGAGGAGGCCGGGGCGCCGCTGCCCTCAGTCCAGGCCCGCGGGGACGGGAGGCGGCCGCGCGGGCGGGCTCCCCGACCCAGTCTGCCTTTTGATGCTCGGCTTTGACTTCCATCCGCCTGTGTGTTCTTCAGCCAGGGCCTCTGGGCAGAGAGAGAGAAGAAGAAAAGTGAGAGAGGCAAACGGTGGGGAAAGAGACGAGAGAGGCGGGGGGAGGGAGGGAGGGAGGCAGAGAGGGGAAAGGAGGGAGGGGAGACTCTCCCTTACTCTCGCCCTCTCCTTATTTCCTCTCTCTCTAAGCTGCAGCTGGAGGCGCCCGGGGTCCCCACATCTGGACACTGCGCCCGCAGGGAAGGTGAAGGGAGCGCGGCGCCCCCGCAGCACGGGGTCCCCGCGGGCAGAGGCTGCGCAGCCCGGCGCCGGGCGGATGCCAGCGGACCCATGGCCCGGAGCTCAGCCCGGCGCTCGGTCCTGCCCCTGTGGCTGCTCTGGGGCGCCGCCTGCGCGCTCGGGGCGCGCGGGGACGCCGCGCTTCCCTCGGACACTGCGGGGAGCCCCGCGCCCGGCACACAGGACGCGCCCGGGACCAGCGCGCCGCGCGGGGCGCCCGGAAGGCTGCCGCCCGCCGCTCAGGTACCGTCTCCCCGCCCCGGCCGCCCGCGGGGACCTGCGCCCCGCGCGTGGGCGCCGCGCTCCGCTCCCCCCCCCCCGCCTTCCCCTCCCCCACCTGCCGTGAGCTTCACCTGGAGATCAGCTCAGAAACTGGAAATAAAAAGTTTACTTTGTGAACTGGATTTGGATACTGTGAGTGGAGGCTTTGGGACATGTCACCGTTCAAACTGGCAAAAGTGCCTGTGTCCTGCCTGCTCAGAGTCAGTCCGCCAGACTGTCCGTCACCTGGGGCTGCAGCGGCACCTCTAGGACTTTCTGCCCCTTGGATGCCCCAGTAGAGTCATTTTGGTCAGGCCACAGCCCTTAATGCATGTGCCCTGAACCGCTTCCCGCTCCTGTCAGGTTAGGACAGCGGGAACAACCGGGCAGGGCCAGTTCTTTTGTCACAGACTAAACGGAAGGTCCTGTGCAGTCAGCAGAATGCAGGGTGGGTGAGGTGACGGGGCACTAAAGAAGCTGTTAGGAAACTGCAGAGAGGACACCTCCCATAGCCCTGAGCCCTGTATTCCAGAAAGAAGACTTACAATGAAGGTCAAGCCCTATCCCAAATGATATGCTATTGATGATAGGCTTATTCAGGGTTGCTGTTTATTGTAATACTTTACAATAGCTTTTATGTCGAAAGTATAAACAAAGTGTAGAAGTTGGGTAAAGGAAGGTGACCCCAGAGTAAGTGATTTAAGAGCTGCCGGGGCGAGAGGGACAACAGCCTGTCCAGGGCGTGGGAGACGCTAAGTGGGAGGGAAATGAAGTCACCTAAGTTCATGGGAAAGGAAGGAGAAATTGATCTAGCAACACGCACACACACCCTATAGCTATGGTTATAGCAGCTGTAGAGCCAAAGCTGTTATGTGGATTGACACCATTTCTAAAAGCCAGGAAGTCTGGATTATTGCTATTAATTCTACTAATTGTTAGTATAACTGTAGTTATTATTACTGATAAAATAAGGTGCATGAAGATGATCTTTCTCCAGGAGTGAGCCCTACCCATGCCCCAAAAAGAGGGGAGGGTGGGTAGGAATAGAGCATACCAGCTTCCTACTGTGATGCAAAATGCAACCTCTGTGAGAAAGGGGGCAGGGCTTCTGGTCAGTTTAGCACTCAGACATGAGGCCCAGGAGAGACTCCTGGGAAGTCCTGGGAAGGCTTGGAGTTCACCCCGAGAGACATTGTTTCCACCTGTTGCTTTGAGCATGGAAAGTCTCTGAAAGAATGCTTAAGAGTAGAGTTGCCAGAAAAAAATATAAGCTGCTCAATTAAATACGAATTTCAAATAAACAACAAGTGGATTTTTGGTTATGTCTCAAATATTGCACGGGACATATTTAAACTAAAAAATTACTCATTGCATTTCTGAAATTCAAATTTATCTGGGCATCCTGTATTTTTGTCTGCTAATTCTAAAGAGACAGGCATGCATTGAACCCTGAGCAATTTCTTGTATACCCTTATGTTCAGTAAAATAATAGGAAGGTGGTACACCAGAGTGTTTACTTGCAGGCTTTGTAGTCTCATGATCCCAAGTTTAAATTTCAATTATCTGCTCCTTACCTTGGGCAAATTGTAGATGCACAAGTTGCAGATAAAGAAACTGAGGCTTAGAGGAATTATTGATGTCTACTTCACATTTCATACAGTTATTGTGATGAAATTAGATAAAACATACAGAGTGCTTAACACAATGCCTGACATAGTATAAGTGCTTTATACATCCTAAGGGTTGTTGTTATTATTATAAAATACGTGGATGATTGGATAAAAAGAAACACTTATCTGCGAATATTTCTCAGAACTGTGTTTGTGCGGTGCTATTTTACTTAATATTGCTATATCTCTGTCTATATTCTTCCAGCTAGAAAGAATGCCCTACAGTGAGTTAAATTTGTAATATTGTCAGAGTCTCATGCGTTCAGTATACCAGTTGAGGCCTTTGATTTAGGGAAACAGAAAGAAACTATTAGTCATTCCAGGAGGGTCAAAGTATATGATGTAGAAAGGGTGGAATTGGGGTAATTATGTTCCCACTACATAGTTTCACATAATGCCTTCAGTGAGCCTGCAGTCCCACAGGATCCTGACACCCCCACCATCGGGTTTCCCATGCTCTTTATAGCCACTACGGAGACCTTAAACCAAATACATTCCGGAGATTTAACAACACGGTACAACCACCCTGCTGAATTGGTTCAGGAGATTATATTTACAACTACAAAGAGAGAAAGAGAACATGGACCCATGTAATACGTTATTTGTGAGAGGTTGGAGATGTGGATGGAAGGATATTCTAAAAATAAGTTCACTTTATTTGAATTGGATTTATATGAATGGCTATTGCTCAATTCTCCTTCAAAGGGGAGGAAGAAAAATACTAAAGCCAACATGCAGCAGTGGGAGGCACTTGGCTGAAGGCCTCCCTAAGAATCCCAAACTCTTCAATAGCAGGGTTTGTGTCGTCTCCACCCCTGGGTCCTCAGCCTGTGACATGGACTCCAGCACACTGTGGTGCACGGTGAGAGTTAGAGGAACAAATACATGAAATATGCATTGAATAAAAAGGCTGGAGAGCACTGACTGCCCAAGGAGAAAGGTCCCTCCTTTCCTTCCAAAACAAGCCCCAGCTCCCCCCAGGATGCAAAGAATTTGAAAAAACAACACCCAGGGGGTCACTCTGTCCTCATTAGGAGGATATTCCCACCTTCTGCTTTTTTACAATTCACTGAGTCCATTATTGCTGAGTTTATGGTGAGAGCAGTGATTCTTAATAGGTGGGGGTAGGCAAAGGGGAAACTGGGCAGTTTAAAAAGGTATATTCAGTATTCTGATATTTCACATTTAAGAAAAGAAAGTCTTTATTTTGTCATAATCACTATAGTAGTAAAACTAAGCACACATCTTCTTGACCATGTGGATGTGCAAAAGAACTGGAGGGGTGGAGATGAGAACAGTCCCTGAGGGGAGGCTGTCAGAGTGTCCTTGGAAGGAGGGCCATTCTGGTCTATCAAAAAGAAGCAGGAGTTAAACAAGGTCAAGAACACTAGGCTAGAGGTCTACAGTGCATGGCTGGAACGAAGCCACACAGAGACTCAGAAGGAGAGGGCAGGGGCTCTGCTGAAAGGGCAAGGTGGGAGGCAGTGGAGGGCCACGGTGCTGTTACTGCCTCTAGTAGATAATTGAGAAAATAAGGGGCAATATGAGCAAACTTTCCTGAGAGGGGAAAACTGGAATTTATCTCCTGGCAACCCGACTGGGTGTTGCTGTTGTTGTTGGTTTCCCTCCAAGAAAAACTATTGGCCCTTGAGTCACATGTACCAATGTAGCCCATGCTGGACAAACTTACCTACTTTTAAAAAGCCCACGAACTAGACTAGTGATGAGGGACTTTTCCTCTGACTCCCTCCACTGTTATGCGATTCCCGTGCGTAGTTAGGCGCCCAGCCGCTAAAGGATTGCAGAATGTCTCTTGAAAGACAGTTTAGAGCTTTCACTATCTGCTTTTCTTTTCCTTATCTTGGTCCCTTACCTTGGAAAAGGACATGTAGAATCATACTAAGACCTCCAGTCACTGGCCTGAGCCACCATTCTATACTGCTGTTGAACAGAGCAATTCGGGAATTTGAACCCCCACATGCAGTCATTATTTCATTCACTTAATAGTCATCCGATGAGTAGGTTTGAACCCTTACCACATAGAGAGCAATAAAGTAGGTGCCAGGAGGGACAGAAAGCAGTCACATCCCGGATATCCTCAAGGATAAGTGTTCTAAGAACAAAAAATATATCCATAGCCACTATATAAAGCAGAATGAGTCAATGCTCTGTAAGAATGGCTGCAACCTAAGTGCCATGATGGTAATGGGCAAAAAGTATTACTCTTGAGATAGACCAGTGGGTATAATCACCAACTCACCAAACACCAAAGAAGGTTCCTGGGAACATTATTTTAGAAGGACTGAAATATAGTCGTGGTAGCAGTAATAATAATAGCATGGCTTATAGCTAGCGCTCACTGAGTATTTACCAGTGTTTGCCAGACACTGGTCTAAGCACTTTCCATGAGTTATTTCCTTTAAGCCTCATGACAACTTAATGGGACTGATATAGTTATTTTCTCATTTTGCAAACAAGGAAACCAAGGCATAGAACATTTGCCCTGGCACCCTACCTGGCAAGTAACACAGCTACAAAGGAGTTAATGAGAGTAATTTCGACTGTGAAGGAGTATCTAGAAAAAGGTAGTTAGGTAAACAGAATCCTCTGCAGGCATAATTTTAGTCAAAGTTTTGGGAACTTCTTGCAATGAAGATATATAAAATCTTATTCAAAGACCATTTACCTAGTGCTTGCTAGATGAATGGCATAAGTATCGTACAATTTTAGGATTACCAAAGAATTGAGATAACTTACCTTCCTGCTCTATTAACTACTTTTTAAACTACTACTCAAATAGAAAAGGAAATAACACTTATAAACTTCTACTATGTCCCATGAACCTACATGGATTATCTTATTTAATACTCAATAGTGAAAATTATACCCATTTTACCGATGAGCAAATTGATGGAGATGGTCTACAGCATGGACTACTGGTCTAATCTGCAAAAGACTTACACTAATGCAGCTGTTATTTTTATGGGGTTTCCAAATTCCGTTCTCTTTTCCCAGCATATCATTGGGTCTCCCTGATAGATTTCTTTCTTTTCTTTTTTAAACTATAGAATTTTCTTGTATCTTGTTTTCCTTTTATAAGCATGTTCTAGTATGTTTCCTTTAAATGATGCTATAGTCTACATTAGAAACTCCTGATTTAGATTAATAGACAGAGAATTCAAAACAAAACCACGTACAGCAATACATACATGGTCTATCTTACAGAATTTATTATAAAATTCCTGGAAAATAGAATGGCTTTTGCTATAATTCCAGAGTTTTCTGATTTAACCAAAAGAAGGTGTATTTTTTTTTTTGGTGTCGTAAAGTATATATAACATAATATTTACCATTTTAACTGTTTTAACTGGCATTAGGTACATTCACATGGTCATGCAACCATTACCACCATCCACCTTCAAAACTTCTTTCATCTTCCCAAACTGAAACTCGATACTCATTAAACAATAACTTTTTATTAACCCCTTTCTCCCAGGCCGTGGCAACCGCTATTCCACTTTCTTTCTCTATGAATTTGACTACCCTAGGTACCTCATATAAATGGAATCTATAATAGTTGTCCTTTTGTGCCAATATTGGTCCTTTGTGTGCGTTATTTCACCTAATATAGTGTTTTCAAGGCTCATCCATGTTTGAGCATGTGTCCAATTTTTATTTCTTTTTAAGGATGAGTAATATTTAATTGCCTGTATATATCACATTTTGTTTGTCTATGTACCTGTCAATGGCCAGTTGGGTTGTTTCTCCCTTTTGGCTACCATGAATAGTGCTGCTCTGAACATTAACCTACACATATTTGATTGAGTCCCTGCTTTCAGTTCTTTAGGATATATACCCAGAAGTAGAATTGTTGATCATATGGTACAGAGAAAGTTAGAAAACTCAAATTCTTATAGAGGCCAAGCAAAAAAGTAACTGGGCAGTGAAAGGAACACATCCTCTGAGTGATGGAGCCAAAAGAACAGGAAAGGAAGAGGGCCTCTTCCAGAGGGGCAGCTACCTCTCCTTGTTGCCAGGTCTTCTGTTTTTTCAAGAGAAGACAGAATCTGGATTCTTAAGTGAAATTGTTGACTCAATTTTTAAAAAATGCTCTGTGGAAAGTACATCTGATGGCCCAATTCAGCCCGAGGGCTGTTAATTTGCAGTCTCTGAATTAAAACATTTTAAATTCACCTTTCATCAAAGGCACAATGTGGGCATCTAGCCAGACAAATGTACTATGAACCCAGCTCCACTACTTTTTAGCTGTTTGACTTTGGGCAAATTTGTTCATCTTTCAAAGATTCTGTTTGTTTGATTGTAAAATGAACAGAAGTGCACTTGCCTTGCAAGATTGTTGTGAAATTTAAGTGAAATAATATATACATAAGCTGCCTGACTCAGTCTGCCCTCAGTTCTCTCTCTTCTGTTCCTCTCACCTCACCTCTCTCTTTCTTCTACTTTGTTTTTACCTATCTGCAAGTTAAGATTTGTAGTATCAGGCTATGTAAATTTTTATTTATTCTTTACATTTGATTACTTTCAATTTTTGTTTACAGATTTGCTGATTACCCAACATTGGAGAAGAAAGAGACTGTAGTTTAGTTTTATAATCATTGTATCCCTAATGGTTCTTTGAACATAGCCTTTCCCCAGCAATAGGATGATCTGAGCAGTTAAGAGAAATGAATGGTTTTTCTAAAGCCCCCCAAATCTAAAAACAAACAAACAAGCAAAAAAACAATATCTTTGATATGACAAGGACTATAACCTATTTTTTTTTTCCTCTCACAATTAAGTTCTCAAATCTGACTTGTCCTAGTTTCTTGAAGTATATGCCAAAAACACTCCTTTCTTTCAGGGTTTTTTCTTGCTCAAAGTAATGATATAAATATAATGATGGTCAGACATAATTTTGAGACATTTGATCAATTAGAAACCATTAAAATCAGATTGCCAATACACTCTTTGAGTTCCAAAGCTTAGCATTTGCAAACAATTACTTATTTGTTTTCTAAAACAAGTAAATCTGCTAGTTCATCAAAATAGAGTGACCACATAGAAGAATATTTAAATATCTACTCCAGCATTTGCCAAAGAGCAGTATTTTTTTCAACTGTTTCTCTTTTTGCTCCTAGTGTGGTGAGGTTAAATTCTGGGAAATGTTCTACTAAAGGGAAGTTTAACCACAGATGTTTGTAATTCCAACTTAAGTTTCCCATCAAAGTCTTAATGAAATTCAGCTGCCAGCAGTTCAGCTCTGAATCACAGTCTTTTTCATGAGAAACTTGGGGGAAACTGCATTCCAAGGCTGAATGGTAGTGGGAAAATGGTCATATACAAACCCAAATCCTCTGCATAAAGGAAAAATACATAAAGAAACAAATCCTGTTTGAAAAACAAAATGAGAGAGGGGTGGTCAGATGTACTTTGAATAACACACAGTGTGACCCCCTTTTCACTTCTAGGACTTTCTTAGCTTGTGTGATGTATTTTGGTGGAAGCTAGCGAGCTAGTGTTTACCTAAATGGAGTGAAATATCTCCATCTATGACTGCATGAGAACTGTTGAATTGGAGGAACCCGTAACAATAACAGCTGCATTAGCACAAGCCTCCTGCAGCCTAGACCAGCAGTCCATGCTGTACGCCACAGTTAAAAGGACAGTTTAGTACAGTACAGATTTTGTGTATTAATATTTACTTTGAAATTATGCCCTCCATCAGATGGAGTGGCATGATTAACGGAAATCAGGGAGTCCAGAGATCAAAGACATTCACCTCACACGTGACTGTTACATGCAATGCTGTAGTCTGTTTACGAAGTGACTTGCAGCATAGCATACTGAATTAAGCAGCTCTGTAAAGCCAAATGTTGGCCCAAAGGAATGGATAATATAGACACCAGCAGAAGGCAAGAGACTGTCTAGTGAGCCTCACACTGTCTGGTGCTGGGGCTGCAGAACCATCTAGAATCACAGGAACCAGAGCACATATTCCAAGTCTTGGGTGTAAAACCCTGGCTGGCCTCTTCTTCCACAGCACAGTGACTCTAGTCCCTTTCTAGCTTCACAGCCACAATGTGTGTGATTCCCCTTGACCAGCAGTGATACAGTATGACAAGCTAAGGGTACCCTAAGTGTAACCTCCCTTCCTGCGGATATGACATGAGTCCTGGTAGCATCAGAGTGGTTCTGTCATGTGTGATTCTGTCAATCCTCAGGTCACAGGTGAGGTGTTAAATGCCTGTTATTTGAAAATTGAACAGAGTCTGAAAACCTGGAGATGGACCAGTGTTTCTCTGTGGTGTGTGATTAATTGCTTCATTCTTTTTTGTTCCCTTGTCTGTCATGATCAATGCTAGTCGACACCCTGAAATCCTGTTCATAAGAGACAGTCCCTGAGGCCTCTACTGCAGCGCAGAAGTCAGCATAACTGGGACCTGCTTGAATGTAGAGCCAGTGGGTGGTTATTATTGGATGTGTAACTCTATGGCACCTTGCAGTGTGAATGGTGAAATCAAAGGGATCGTAGAATGTTAGATCTAGAAAGGATGTTCAGAGAGTCAACCCCTCATTCTGTAGGAGAAGAAACTGAGTCTCGGGAGGGAGTTGGGGTTCTTCATTCAAGGACACAAAGATCATTAGCATCAGTGCCAGGAACAATGTCTTCTGACTTCCAGCCTTATGTTCTCACCCTTAGCTTCAGAACTGGAGATAATTAAGTGAATATACATACACACAACCACACACACATACATATACACATATATACATAGAGCATCCCCCAAAATGTACATACACGTTTTTAATAATTAGAAAGGCAGTGTTTATTAAAATGCATTTCATTTTCAAAACTGGGCTATTAGCTGTTAAAGCATGTATATATATGAGAAAAATTGTTTACTTCTAATATACTATTATTCACTTTACTTTTTATTGTTTCTATTTATCCTTAAGTTGATTTATCAGTAGGAGAGTCTCACGGAATGGAGTGAAATGGGACAGGCACTGCACTGTGAGTCTGCAGCTGACTGTTCTGGTTCTCGGCCGTGCCACTAATAACCAGATCACCCTTACCAGTTAAAGGAGCCTTGGCAAGTCCCTTCACCTCTCGGGGCCTCAATTTCTACAGATTAAAAAGAACAAAACAAAACAAAACAAAAAAAGGTTCCTCTTAGCAACAAAGTTCTATAACTGCCTAATAAATAGATCAAGCTTTATACTAATTAAAGGGAAGCTGGCTTAAGGAAAAGAATCACTCAGGGTCACAGCTGTTGTCCTAGTTAGAGCCCCTCGTTAGGAGTCCAGAGCCTGAGGCAAACAGGCCCATCTCCAGGGGGATGGGGTGGGGCTGTCTTAATGGAATCTTCTCCTGCTTCCTCGAAATGCCAGGTGCAGGGCTGAGGGTGGTTTGCAGGCCAGAGCACTGGCCCAGCCATGGACGTGAGCCTTTGCGAGGTGCCACACCAAGAGGCTTCCCAGCCAGCTTTAGCCACAGACACCTAAGTGTCCGATGACATGTGTCAGTAGTCTCCCATACCAGGGCTCCCAGGGGCTATCACCTGCCCTCTCCAGACCAGTCAGGATGGCTCTAAACGTGAAGCTGCACCCAGAGAAACAGGAAGGGTGATGATGGAAGAGGTAAGGGACATAGAGAACTACTGAGAGGAGATTCACATCAATGTGCCTCGTGACAGCTAAGTGGCACATGACAGAAGGCCCAGAGAGGAGAATGTGTTTTCATGCATTGCAAAAGGAAGGGAAGCTGGTGACAGATTATTGGTTCCTTATATACATCCACTAAAATCTCTGCATTATAGCAGGCACAGTACAGCTGTCAACTGAGTCTTCACATTAAGGTAAAGAGGAAGTTTAACTCGATAATCTGCTCTAGATTGGACAGAACGCAGCATTTGGAAGCAAATATTTTCAAGGGCCTTTCCGGATGTCAGGATTGTCAGCACGTGAGGGAAACTGCCCTGGTGTGTGAATGCCCTGATTGCTACTGGCTGCAGGGAGGAGGAGTCAAGCCCTCCAGATTCTCAGTGTGGCCCAAGGACGGCAGCATCAGCGCCACAGGGCATGTGCTAGAGATGCAGGCTCAGCGCCCACTCCTGAATCAGAATCTGCATTTTTACCAGATCCCCAGGCTGCTCACATGCACATTAAAGTATGAGAAGCATTAGCATCTAAAATGCAGCTGGGCTTGATTTTAATGGACTCACGGGAAATTGAAAATCCAGAAAAGGGAAGCTTTTTGAATATACCGTAATTATAGGGAGGCCTAAAATATAAAACCATATCAAGGCTGTGTGAAGCTAGTGAGGGGCTCACAGCTACTAGCCCCTGGCCTGAAAAGTTACACTTTAGAATTTAAAAAAAGCTTCAAAGCAAACTGCTGCTTCAAGGAGTCTGAAGAAGCTGAAAAGGTTATGTCACTTACTGGCCTGCACGTAGTAGGTGCTCAGAGGGGTTTTAAGGAAAACATAGTATGAGAGAGAAGCTTTCCTACTCCTGCCTACTTCCCAGCACCCGTAGCCTAGAAATACAACCTCTGGAGAACCTGTGTCCTTGAAGGGAAGGAAGGGGAGGCAGGGGAAGAATATATTTGTGGAATCTACTTGAAAACAGGGTGTTGCTCAGACTCTTCAGAACATAGTGAGATTGTAATGTTTTTCTTGCTAACAAGGGAGGCTTTCTAATTCAGGTTAATGTGTCTTCAGGGAGTGAGGAGTGTGGTCTGTGGTCCTAGGCTAGGAAGATAATGCTAAGTGATATGGAGGAGCTGGTTCCTCACCAGGAAACTTGCACAGGCTAGTCCACACGCAAGCTGGTACTTTTCTAGAGGGATTGAGATCTGCACAAAAGTGCTCTGAAGTTGAGGTCTGTGCCTCCTGCTGCGTCAGAGGAGACCTTGCCATTCCCCTGGCAGACTCCAGGTCTCCTTGGTGCAGCCTCAGCCCTGAGAGAGCCCCTTGCTATTTTTATAACAACCATAAAGGACAGCAGCTATCCTTGAACCTATTCCAGAAGGCAAACTGGCTGATTTCTAAGATCTGTAGCTTTAATTCCTAACTTTGATTAACGCTTGCTGTGCCCTAGGCATTGTTCTAAGCACTCTGTCTGTTATTAATTCATTTATTTCTCATAACATAATGAAGAAGACGCTGCTATTACCACCATTTTACAGATGAGGAAACTGAGTCGTATATAAGTTGAGTAACTTACCCAAAGTCACAGTTTAGGATACCTGGCTCCAAGCTCTTAAACTTTGTTCTATAATGACCCTCTAACATCTGTTTTTTATCTCAGGGTGTCCTAGACTATCTCAGCTAACAAGAGTCCCCAGTATTATCCAGGAATGCCAGAGTAGTCTTAGTAGTTGAGGAATCTGTAAAGAACATTTAAATTTGTGCTGAGCATTAGTCATTTCAGTGGAATCCTGAGTTTACTTTATGGACCTACTACTAAAAAGCACTTAATAGAAGGATAAGAAAAGAATTTGAGATGTAGTAAAAGCAGAACCTCAGGGAAAACGATTAGACAGAGTTATGTCAATCGTAGGAAAACTGAGTGAAGGTATAGAAACATTTGATTTTTTATTTTTTTCTATAAATGACGATATAAAAAGAAAGGGAGTTTAGCAACAGCCAGGACTTATCAGATCTAAAAGAAACAGACTGTTACCTCCTTTCTTAGAAATTTTCCATCACTGTATAAAACAATATGTCTGAAATAACTGAGTTATTCATTTGCACATAATGATTAAGAGCCGACTGTCAAGAGGCACTGATGATTCCATGTGGCTCAGACCCAGGTAGGCTATGCCCTCCTGGACTAGGAGATTAGCTAGTGTAGCAGTGGTCACTCATGAAGGCCATTGTTAACCTGGGAGGGGAATGTATACGGTAGTGGTTCCCCCAAATTTTCATGCCCAAGCATCTCTACTATTTCTTCTATTCCTGTAGCCTCATGCTTTGAACTATTCTGTCTACTGTGTTAGTTTGCTAGAGCTGCCACAATAAAATACCACAAACTAGGAAGCTTACAGAAATTTAAATTTTCACGGTTCTGGAGGCTAGAAGTTCAAGATCAAGGTGCCCTTGGGGTTGGTTTCTGGTGACTGCTCTCTTCCTGACTTGTAGATAGTTATCTTCTCTCTGCTCCTCATGGGACCTTTCTTCTATACAGGTACAGAGAGGGAAAGAGATCTCTGGTGTCTCCTCCTCTGTGATAAAGACACTAGTTCTACTAGAATAAGACCTTATCCTGGTCTTAACCTTTATTTTCTCTTATAGGCCTTAGCTCCAAGTACATTGGGCTTCAGACACACAGAAACTGGGGGTGGGAGTGAGGAGTATAATCGAGTCCATGCCAACCAATAAAATATGTTAGGCAATAATTTATTTTTTAATGAGGTAATTTATAACTGCAAGAGAAAACAATAAAGATAAATTAAAAATATAAAAACTATGTAACTTTAAAAAAAGAGAGAGCAACAGCTTCTAGTAAAATAAGATATTCAGTGTTCTCATCTGTATGAACTTTGGTTAAAAGCAAAAACAAACACAAAATTTAGGATTTCATTTTAGTTATACATTCTTTAAACAGGATGTCACAATTAATTCTAATTAGATATTTTAAAATATGGAAAATAGTATGTTGGGCCCTATACTATCACTTTGTATTCCTTAGGTGTCCAGGGACACTTAATTGATCAGTATTAATATTTTCTCTTAGTTTTTTTTTAAAAAGGTACCTACTACCTTTTTTAAAGCAAGTGCCTCATATTCTACAAAGATGAATAAACATGATTAAAGAGATAAAACAAGTGCACTGATAGTGTAATACAACTAAATTGATATGTTATAAAAAAACTTTTAGAGGGTTTAGAAGGCTCACTCAAAGTGGGAAGGTCACATGTGACTTCATGGAAGAGGTGGCATTTGAGTTGAATATTTAGATTGAGGAAAATTTAAGCTGAGCAGACTGGACTAGTAAAGACAAAAGACAAAGGATTTCTCCTAGAAAGGCATATAGTCTCAGTCATGTACACTGGACAAGAGGGAGCCACTGAAGATTCCAGAGCAGAAAAGAAACTCAATGAGAGTTTCATCACACATTATGATGCTCCATCAGCATCAATCTGGAAACAAGCTGTTGGGTGGATTGGACAACAAAGAGCCTCCCATCAGGGTCACCTATGCTATATGCTGGTAATTGCCCAGGAGAGAGAGAAGGGCCTGGATTTGGATGGTGGCCATGGTCTGGAAAGGAAAAAAAACATACTGGAATCATTGCAGAGATTCTTACAAGATGACTTGTCATATATTTGGGGAGCAAAGATGATGAAAAAGTCAAGGTGTTTGTAGAAATATATTACAACACGGAAGAAAAAATCTCTTTAGAGTAATTTTAACATGATACCTACAAAATCAGTGGATTTTAAGCTAAAGTTTCATGGAAATACCTCAGGTATACCTTGGGGTGAGGGAGGGGGAGCACCAGGAAATTGGGGCTCTGCTTCTTTCTACCAGAGCATCCTTTTAAATTTTCTTATAGATGAATTCCGCATGAGATTTCACTAAGGTGGGCGGTGGGGAAGATTTCTCTGTTCCAAAATGTTTGAGAACCATTGTGCTGGGAGCACCCAAGTTGGTTTTCGAAATCATGAAAGGTCTCCAAAATGTTACTCAGCCCGGCCGGGCGTGGCTCAGCGGTTGAGCTTCGACCTGGGATCCAGGCGATCGGGGTTCGATTCCTGGTCAGGGCACATGCCCGGGTTGCGGGCTCGATCAATGACTCTCTCATCATTGATGTTTCTATCTCTCTCTCTCCCTCCCCCTTCTTCTCTCTGAAATCAATAAAGATATATTTAAAAAAAAAAAAAATGTTACTCAAAATCTTGTTCAAATCAGGGCCTGCAAGGCGGTTGAATTTCCCAGTAGTGCAGACCCTGCCTCAGCATCAGTACGTGGTGCTGATAACCCAGAGCCGCAGAGGCTCTGAGCTCCTGTGCAGCAGCTCCAAACATGAGCTAGCAATCTCTAAACAATTGTGCTCTCCTGAGAGATATTTTTATGCTTCCTGTTCCTTGTCTGAGGATATTTTTGGCCCTTTCCTAGGAAATTAGGAAATTCCATTTTTGTCTCAGTTACTACCTGGGAGTGCTGAGCAAAACAACAAAGGAATTTTGGACAAAGGAGAGGGTTGTAATGAGTAGACCAAACAACCGGTATGTTTTGGTCCTCAGAGGGAGTGGCCAGATATTTGCTTGGTTCTTATTTTTCTAAACCAATTAGTCCATCACCATGAACATCATCGAATCCTAAAACCTAAACCACAGTTTCTTACCTGCACCTCGAGCTAAAAAAGATTGTTCCTAATCTTCCCTCCCTCAACACAGGATTACACATATCCATGGTCCTTTATCTCCAAAAGCCAAAATGCTTCCACTATGAATGCTATGTCTATTAAAAGGAAGAAAATGAATATTGAAAACTGTATTTTACCTTTACTTTTTCATTCGAATAAAGAAGTAACACCTTAAGCGTTTCACAGTGCCGTGAGGGCAAGCTGCAGCTTGTTTTATTTTGCTTTGTGACATTCATGCAGAACACCAAGGGAGAATTGATCTTTTGATGGATTAGGAAAGCTTCCTTTATGTCTCAGCCTTTAAAAAGCTATTGATATTGGAAAAATGTTATTCACAGGTGCCAAGTATTGAAATTTGCAATAACTGCTAACTCAGTTGAATACTTATAATGTTGATACTTATAAAGCTTCCGTGGATTACAGGATATATGTCTACCTATTTCCACCTTTATTTCTCATAGCCGTCTTACAAGCCAGGTGTTTATTAATCTAATTTATGAAAACATGGAGCTGTTAAATCATTTATTTACCCAAAGTCTCATAGCATGTGACCTTATTGAGGCAGCAGGAGGTTTTATAGAATTCTGAATGTTAGTATGGAAGAGCCTAGAAATCATCATGCCACTGATGTCATTGAAAGAGAAAACCGGAGCCAGAAGTTTAGGCACTTCCTCAAGGTTTTTAGAGCTTGAACCAGAACCAAGTTCCCTGCTCTTAGAGCAGTCCTCTCGCCCTCTGCACCATAGCATGGATGCAGGACAGATAACAGGGCTGAGGAATACCTAGTGGTCTGTTGGGACACTGAACAACTGGGTCAGACAAGAGTATATCCATGTTTACCTTCTTGTCATGTCGGATGTCACCATCTGTGCCCGAGTTCTAACTTATTTAAGTAGTAAAATAGTAGAAGTTTTCCTGGTCTTTCGGTCATTGTGTCTATCCCAATTTTGAATTTAATTTATGCCTGCTTCATTCATGCTTTTTCTTTTATTTCAAGGATTTTTGCTTTGGCCCCATATGGCTATTGATCCCTTAAACTAGGCTTTCGGCATGTATACTTAGACAGAAAGCTTTCAAGTGCAAAAAGGCTTTAGAATTTCCGGCTAGAGTTTTCTGTTGGTCATGTAAAAATAAACAACACATCCTGGATCTTAAAAGGAAGAAAGAAAAAAAGCACTATTTCAAAAATGAACAATGATACTTTTGTTTTAAAACAATATGAAGAACTAATTTAAAAAATTCCCCAATCATATCATGTCTGTTATTCCTCCTATACATAGTCACCTTTCAGGTTTCCATATGACTTCAAGAAACTTTCCTTCATGTAGCAAAGAAATTGCAACATGAGAAATTAAATAAGAATATGAAATATGTGGTAGCACCAAAGTGGCCTACTCTGCCAGCCATATCCCACTGAAACCTTCCTAGCCAGCTTTATAACAATCCTGAGTTTCAGTATCTCCATTTTATTTGTGGAGCTTTCTCATTGCGATCTCAAAACCAAGTCCCCCAATTCTCCTAACAGCAAGGAAATACGTAATACCTGTTTCTCAAAGAAAACCTGCCAATTCCCAGCAAAATTATAGTTGCTAAAGTCCCAGGGCTGCCTCATGAATAACATCTGCTTAGATGTGCCCTGGGTCTAATAGCAGATATAAATAAGAAGGATTTCAGGGTGACCCTCATATGGTCAGCAAAATAGGCAGGTCTTTGGAAGGCAGGACAACTCTAACCTGCTACCCCCCCCCCCCATTTTTTCGTTTTCACAGTGGCGGGCACCATCATCCCTGTTCTCTCCCTTAGTCTCTGATGTGAGGGTTATCCTCAGGATGGTGAGAGTAATGCTGTGTATAAGGTGATATAAATATCTTTATAAGATCAGAGTAATAATCTCTATAAAGGAAGGAGAATGCTCTTTGTAAGGTGCTTAAAATCCCTGGGTTTTATTAAAGGGCTGGGTTCTTTCTACTCTCAAAGAGTATTTGTGATTATTTTGGCAGATGAAGTACATTTTTCCTGTGACCTGTGTTTTTGGACCTGCAATATATCAAAATGTTAGTGGAAATAAGCATTTTGTTGATTTTTATTCTGTAGAACGTATTTTTTATCTGCTCGTCCATTCAGTTATTTTGAAAGCTAACAAGTATTAATTTCTCTTAATATTTCCTTATATAAGATTAATTCCTTAATCCTATAATGTCTTAAGACATTATATCTTCATCTCAGATTGTCTAAACTGTTCTGATTTTCCTTTGATTACAATCTCTTTTCTTAATCTGCTAACATAAGTTCATGTTCATCTAGAAAACGTGCTTTCTCTTTGAGATTAAGAGTCAGTCTGAAGTTCCTATGATCTTAGTTCAGATCACCTAAGAAATTTACAAATTTCAAGAAAAAGGAAAAAACTGAAATAGCAGTTGAAGATTGAAATGAGGGCAGTTTTTTGCTCGATTTCAGCTGTTCAGTAACTGGGATATTGATAGTAGAATATTGAAAACCAAGCACCAGGTTCTTGCTTTAATTCTTGGTCGGTGCTAAGTCAACTAAATCAACCTTGTATCTACTCAGAGAGACACAAAACTAAGTACTTCCACCACCTTTCTTTGGCTCATTTCATTTTGGACAAAGCATATTAGATAGCAGGATAAAAGAGAATAAAAAAAATACTGTCTTTTTATAGCTGAATGACATTCTCCCTATGTATAAATTATAACTTGGAAATTATTGTTGATTGGAAAATTCCTAACTTTTAAGCCATCTGACCATCAGTCATAAATCCTGGTGACCACTAAGAACTACTGATGCTTCTGGGAATACCTAACAGTTATTTAAGGGATTGGGGCATGTCTTCAACAATATCTACAAAGCATAGAAAGAGAGAGGTATCTCCTCATGAGAATACTGTAAGCTGGAAGGTTGCTGAAGATGTCACACAAGTTTAATTGCTGATATTCAACTAATCCTTCCAAAGAAGATTCCAGCAAGTAGGAAAAAAATAGGCCCATCTGGTGCCTTTATTGAAGGAGATTACCAGGAGTGAAGAATGAAGTTAAACAACAGAAGGAATATACCTTATGAGTGACTAGAAAATGCATTTTCTAGACTTTCAGCTTCAGCTTTCCTCCTTCCAGAAAATCCTGCACAAATGCCACTTCCTTCAAAGAACCATTCTTCACCCCCTCCCCCACGTTAAAAGTAACCTATCCTTATACACTCTCTCAGCATTTCTCTGTGCCTCTCTTACATTATGATCCTTAGAACTTTCTACTTCGTATTATATATACACCTTAATTGCCCCTACTAAACTCCTGGAGGCCCACAGTGTCCATAACTCATCTTCTGCTTCCCCAAAGTGCCTGGGCAAGTGCCTTCAGTACCATAGGTGCTCAAAAAATAATGTATGCATTCCTCATTATTTGTTGAATGCCTACTTTGTGCCACACCCTAAACCAAGCTCCAGGTAAACAGTGGTAGGTGAAACAGGGAGGTAGAATGAATGTGTGACCAAACCAAATACTGAAAGCCAGGAGAGCGCCAAATATTGTTTTTTGCATGTATACACTTGGACATAATTCTGATAAACATATCAGCATTCGATTTGACATCAACGGAGAACCAGTGTTCCTAAGCTATTCAGTCCAGGATCTCTGAATTGCAGGCAAGAATGCCTTTTAAGCTAAAAGTGTTGTCTTTCCCACTGTATATGGAAAAATTGACTATGCACTAAGAAATGTTTATATTGGAACAAGCCCCATCTCTAAATCTGGGCTTGTTGCTGAATGGTATTTTGTTTCCTTGGATCAGGGAAGGGGTCTGGAAACATCTGTAACTAGAGTATTGTTTTAAAATCAGCACAATTTTCCCCCCTCAAATGACAGATAACAGAATTACTTTACATCAAACACTCTCAGCCTTCCCCAAACATTTCCTTCCATACATGTGTATTATGTTATTGGCATTAAAAAGGCAGTGCATAGATTGGTATTACTCGAGGCATTGCCATCTCCTTTGTGGTCATTTTCTCTTCACTTTAGTGTGTGTACTTCAACTTCACTTTTATAAACACTCTATAACAGAACAACTATCTAGATCGCAACAGTTAATTCAGGGAGAAAATTTTATAGCTACAAACCAATAATATCAGATTGTAAAGTGATTCTGAAACTATCCTCCGGAATTTTTACTAAAAAGAAATGTGCAGATTGTATTTATGCCATTCATAAATGTAAAACTGAATGAAATAAAGATATAAATTAACATTTTACCAGAATCACAAAATGAAATCTTAGGGGTGGGAAGTTAGGGAGAAAAATCACAGGGAATAATTCCAAATAACAAGAAAAGAATGGCAATTCTGTGCTCATTTTGAATATCATTCAAGTTCTTAAAAGAATAGAAGTAGCTTAGGAATAGTTCATGATTTTGTAGTTAAGTTTGTTAGTAGAGATTTACCACTTGTTGGAGAGCATATTTTTAATTAGTTACCCAAATTAAGGGGCTAAATGTTCAGGATGATAACTCCTTTGCCTTGCTCTCTGTAAGCAGTTGGTGTTTGATATATTTGTTTATGAACTACTTGAAAATGGCCCTGTCAACAGAGAGTCCCTGAACAGACTACCACTCAAATATCTTGATCTTAATCTTTGTTGTTCTGAGGTTTCTAAGTGTTTAACACATAGTAAAGATGTAAAATATTATTTAATGAATTCTACTGCTCACATTTTACAAGTAAGAACACTTGGAGTAGAGTCTCATTGTCATTTGCCTCATAAACTTTGTCTCATAAAATACATATAGGGCAGCGTGGAGGGTCAACACACAGTCCCACCCTGGGCCCGTCACCAGCTCTGTGGGACCTAGCCTCCGTCAGTGTTGAAGGATGAGGGTGCTAGTTTCATGGCTCAGGCAAAATTGTGATGGTATTTTATTAGTGCAGTTTATGGGTCATAGTTTTCCTGTTAGGTGGGACCAGACATATGTCAAACTGTCATACATTCTGCCTAACCAGACATCTGCTTCTGACTCATAAGGGGAAACACCTGCACACATGCTGGGGTATATTACACAAAGGGGCATCCTTTCCCAAGACTCATTGTCAGGTCCCTCGGTGGAACAAAAAGGGGTGTCAGGAGCACAGCTGCATGTCAGGCAACCAGCTTCTAACAAGGGTTGCCTTCTCTACTGAGAAATCTGCATTACTTGCTCTGCGGTCCATTTCCATCTGCCCTTCATAGAAAGAAACTGCTAAAAATTGAAACATCAGCTGTAAAGTATTTTATTTAAATTAAGAATAATTGCCGTATGCCAAACCAAGTAATTACTGAGGGCTGAGGGCCAACGTTGCCTGTCTTGACTGAGCCACACGCACAGAGAAAACCTGAGCAAGGCTTACAAGCGTTTCCTCTCCCTTTACCCACCTCCACTCTTCACCCCATCCCACTACCGTTTCCTCACCCCCGTGCCTGGGGAGTGGTATTAGGACCTTTTGATGACGGCACTGGCACTCATCAGTGAAAAAGGAGAGGTGGTGCTAATGGAATAATTTTAATGAGATTCTTGATAAATCCGATAACCATGAGCAGAGTTTATCTTTATCCCAGATTGCCTGGGACAGGCAGAGGTAGACAGTGTGCCTGTTTGCAGCTCCAGAAGATGTATGAGCTACAGCACAGCCCCTACAGTTCTCAGCACCATTTTCTTCTCCAACATCGTCAAAAAGTGTGGGTCAGTGGAAGGAGCACGGAGGGTGGCTTTAACCTGCTCTATGCAGATGACTTTTGGTAAGCCCCTTACTTCTCTGGGTCTCAGTTTTCCTGAATTTAAAATGAGGGGTTAGATGAGGTAACCGCTAAGACCCTGGCCAGCTCTGGGATCCTGTGACCGTAATGCCAAGATACATTCAATACATATTCATTAAGCGCCTGCTATGCAAGGCACTGAGGATATAGTGACAAATCAGACAAATGTAGTTTCTGTTCTTTCTGCATAAGTCTTCTGAGGAAGAAAGACAATAAGCCAGTAACCTGAAGGGTCATTGTGAAGCCGTGTGTCATAAAGAAAGAAAGAGGTGCAGCTCACTGAAGAGCTACAGTTAAAACGGATAACCCGGGCACAGACACATCCAAAAGGAAGGGGAGAAACTGACAGCTACTGAAGCCCCTCCATGCCCTTCTATTGGACTTTAAATGCACAACATTAGTTGATCCTCACAACCACTCTAGGAGATAACATAGTGATCACTACTATCTTTTCAGAAAGGGTAACTGAGACCTAAATAACCTGGGCAAGGTCACCCAGTGGTAGGACTGGAACTGGAATCCAGATGACCTCATGTTTCCCACTGCTCCAGTTATCTCCAGAGGATGTAACTCTAGGGAATTATGGCTGCTGTAAGGGATAAACTGTAGTGCATCCCATCAGTGCACATGGGAAATAAATCAGTGAGGTTTAGAAGCTGGGGGGTATCCCAAATGCAAGCATATTTGGAGAAGAAATTGATTCATTCATTTAACAAATATTTATTGAATGGCTGCCAGATGCATAGTTGGCAAATGGGGACTTGAACATAGATACGCATGTGTGCATTTTCTAAAATGTCAGAGTAGATTTTCATCATATTCTGACAATTTGGGGTGCAAATTCTTTATAAAAATTACCTAAAGGTATGTTACTGGGGCAGGGGGTAGAGGAGAAAATTTGTAAACTGTTAGAAGAGTAAGAAAAAGAACATGTTTGAAAGGCAATCCCCCCCACCGCCCGTTTATGAAATGCTCTTAATTGCCTTGATTTAACAATGAATTTATGACATTATATTGTGAACCCTATCAAAATTATTTGAAACGGACCCCACCTTTGGATACAAACCCTTATCTATTTAGATTCCCTGAAAATATGCTCTGTCAACTGAACAGGGGAAATATGTCACTTTTTAAATATTGTTATAAATTATGATAGGACAGTCCAAATATGCAAAGTGCAAACCATCTTTAGATTCTGCAATCTCAGTCTCCAGATGGATAGAATTCAATTTGGTAGTTCTTTTCGGTCTCTGACAAGCTATTCCAAAAATATGTCTTTTAAGAGGCATATATATTCATGCTTTGTCTTGACTATGGCCCCTAATGAAACCACTTAAAATTCTGTTGTCACCACCAAATTAACGTTTGGAATAATTAAAGCTAAAAAGGCCTTTTCACTTCAACAAACACTAGTCATCTCCCAAGAGTTGATTAAATTTAAATGAAATGTAAAGTTCAGTTCAGGTTGTTGGAGGAGATAATGGGTGTGGTTATGTTTTTGCCTGTGTTCATAGTCTTATGCCTGAGGAAGGCTCTCAGGAGCCTCTCCAAGGAGGCAAAACCCACAAAAGAGATCACCTCTCCCCACCAACAAAGACAGCAAGGAATGAAGCCACAAGGAAGGTGTGATTAAAAAGAAGTAGGATGTAAATAATCCCAAATATTGGTCTTAGTTCTAGCTCAATCCACACAGCCACAAGAACGTCTGGCATCACCTTTAATACATTTCCAACAAATGCTGACTTTGCTTGTGTTTCAAGCTTTAAAACCATCCTAATTGGTAAATTAACACTTTTTAATGAACCTTCAAAGATTTGGTGAAAACAACATGATTATTCGAAAGAGGCCTTAGCCTAAAACTGTCTGAGAAAGCCAATCAGATGTCATTTCACACGTCTACTGGACCATTTGAATAGTCCCCAGACAAAGAGCTGGCAAGTCAGTTATTTTCCACTGTTTCTTGAGTGCCCCCTCCTGCCACACCCCTAGGAATGAGGGTGTGCTGATTACTCTGCACCTCCCCCTGTCCGTTCCCTTCAGATTCCAGCTCTGCCTGCCTGCCCGCCTTCCTTGTTCTGTCTCCAGAAGCCGGCCTGTGGACTGCAGCACTCAGGTTCCCTTGCCAGGAAGGAGAAGGGAGAGGTGGGCAGTTCTGCCCTGTTCCCTCTCTGCCTCAGCTCTGCCTCTTGGGCAAAAGCTGTAACCTCCTCACGGCTGGAGTTCCTGTGGCAGCCTCGCCTCTACAGCTCTGGCCTCTCCCTGAGTTAGTGTAACAAGCTGCTTTGCCCCTTGAGCCCCAGGAGTGACAGGCCTCTGTTCCCATTGCCCCTCCATTCCTTGCTGCTTCAGTCTGCCCACACTTCTGCAAGCCATCCATTCTTTCTCTAGCTCCATTCTCTTCACTGGAGCCCTCTGAAGCGAATTCTCTTTCTTGGGGGCCCCTGACTCACTGACTAGGTCAATGGCAACTCCTCTTTCGAAATCCGTGGCTTTTTTCATTTCCCTTCTGGTGGGAGAACCCTTTCCAAAAGTGTCTGTTGCAACCACCTGTTTCGGTTCACAAATTATTTTACTTTCATGTAAGGGAATAATGGAAAAGAGATTATACCAAAAATACTTAGCAGATTATGAGAATAAAGTCTTAAATTCCACAATTCGGCTTCATTTTGTAGGAATCATTGCACAATCTTTCTCTGTCCCTCCTTTTCAACTGCAGACCTGCTGGAGAGGGCAACCTTTAACCAGAGTTTGCTTTTCACTCTGCCATGTTCTGCCAATCTAACCAGGGATGGTTAGGGCTCCCATTATTACCTGTCTTTGTCCCTGAGGAGATGGAGCTCCCTGAGTTTGGACCCCAATTCCCCTCTTAGAGCAGAAATCTAGCCTGTAAGCCCTCTTACTTGGGCTTTAACATTTTAGTTTCTCAGGCATTGGAAAATGGTAGTGTCGTGCGCTACTTTGGGAATATTTTAGCTTTGCCTTAAATTAGTAAGTCCCAACTAGCATGAATAAGTAACCCAAAGTCTTCCAGGTTGCACAGGTAGCCTGATACTTGCTTTAACTGAAACAGATACAACTATGTGAAAGGTTTCCACAGGGGCTGAGATCACTGCTCACTGTAAAATGAAAAACAAAGGAAGAACAGATTAAGAAAGGAATGTTCTCTTGCTTATTTTTTTAACTGTGTGTAATGGTAATGATACATAAGTGAATAACAAGGAAGTTGGGGAAATGATACACAAGCATCTAAATCTATTGTCAAGGCCACATTAGTCACTTCCTAGGGGTGCTGTTTAGAGACCTCACCAGGTCTAGATGTGAAAAGCCAATATCCAGCCAACCTAAGTGGGATCTTTTATTTTTCTTTTCTCTTTTCTTCCTTTCTTTCCTTCTTTCATAAGCATTTTATCCCCTCCCTGTAACTTAAGGAATAAAATATTATCAATGTAATTGAAACCCATGTACCCTTCTTTAATCTCATTCCCCTCCTTTCCCTTAAATGGCTTGATTTCTTAGATTCCCCTTCATTCCTTTATACTTTTCTTTACATGCTTGTACCCCTACACAATGTATTGCATAGTATTATTTTGCATGTTTTTGAGTGCAGTGTAAATATTGTATTGTTTCCATTCTGCAGCTGGCTTTTCCCCTCAATATTATATTTAAAGGATTCATTCATGATTGGAGATTTTCACTTGTGAAGTTTGCCAAATTGCTCTCCAAAGTGTTTACAGGTTTGCCCTCCCTTAGCTCACTCTTTACAGATGCGAATCCATTTTGTCAACATACCTTCAGCGCCTACTTGCTATTTGCTAATCACCCTGTTAAGCGATGGGGATGCAAAGACGAATAAGACACTATCCCTGCCTCAAGTTGTTCACAGTGATTTCAGAGAGGGAGGAGTGTGAATTAAAAACTGTAATAGCATGTTCCACGTGCCCTGATGAGGTAGGTGCAAAGTGCCATGTGAGCACAGAGGATGTGCAGATGAGTCTGAGAATAAGGAAAGGATTCATAGGTATTGGAGGGGAGAAAGAACCAGAAGTCTCTAAGAAAGTGTGTGCAAAGTCAAAGTGGGCAAGATAATGGTATATTTGGGTGGGGTAGGGGAGAGGTTAGTGGTTTAATTAGAGCAGAGGGAATAGAGGTTGACCCTACAGAGACAGCTTGGGGTTGGATAATAAAAAAGGAGCCTTGTATGTCATGCAAAAAATTTTATGTACTCATGTAATTAATGAATGAAGAGCCAATGGGAGCTTTGAAGCAGAAAAGTAGTATGATAGTTGTTGTTTTTTAATTTTGTCAATAAAGATCAGACTGGAAGGAAGAAAGTCATGAGCAAGAGAATAGAGCAATTATAAGAATCCAAAAAGGAAACACCATTGTCCTGAACTAAACTATAGTATTGGGAACAAGGAGGAAGAATTATCTTGGTAAATATCTCGAGGAAGAGTGTAAACTCTATGAGGTACCGGTTTACAAAGAGTGACAACAGCCTAACCTAGGTGGAGACACTGAGGAACACATTGTGCGCAGAGAATTTAAAAACAATAATACAACTCACTAAACCTCAGTCTGCTTTTTATTATCACCACAGGCCAGCAATTCTAAATAATGTCAGTGACAAGTTTCTCCTCCCTAAGAAATCTTTTGTTGTCTAAGGTGTAAGCAGTTGCTGTGGTTACTGTTGAGTTTTAATAATATAACAAATATGTAGGCTTCAAATTAGCACATTCTGATTACTTAACCTTTAATAAACATTGAATTCTACACTGAAATTAATTCAACGAGCTTCTAGTCCTACAGCTCACCCCAACATAGATAGAGGTATCAGTTTAGAGAGTAAATTGATAACAGTTCAGAATTGTGTAAGGTTATTTCTGACTTAAAATTGTACCATCTGAAAACCACAGGTTTGAAATAAACAGTGACAGCACCGTGACTGTGAAAAGGAAGACGCAGAACTTGAGTGCTTCCATTCTCTCATTCTCCTTGCAGACTATTCCCTGATCCTTGCACGAGTCACTCTTTTGGAAACATTTCCCAAAACTGCATTAATGCAAAATATATTCATGTAATTTAAAAGTGTTAATCTATTACTTTTTCCTTTTATGTTCTATAATCTTTATCATTAACTGAGGTATAACATAAGGAGAAAATAAACCAGGGAGATAATATAATAAGGTCAGCGTGGGACACATTCAATTCCACTTGCCTGTAGAACTGGAGAGAGACTTGATTAACTAACAGGCACTGGAAGCAAGACTGTGGCATAACAGAGCAAGATCAGAGATACACAGAGGATTTGGGAGTCCCTGGGGTATAGATGGAGGGTGAAACTGCGGGAGAGGTTGGCATTATGAGGTGTGTACACAAAAAGTGTAAAGAGGAGAAAGGAACAAGGCGGTTATCTTGGAGAACACGGAAAGGAACAGCAGACGAAGAGGAACAGTCCTTTCTTTCTACCCCCATTAAATGGTCATGATCAAATTGGATCGTCCATAAAAAGCACTGAACTCAGGGCCTGGTGTGTGTCAATAAATATTAGCTGTTATTATTCATAAAAACCCAGACGGAGATGACAGAGATGTCTGTCATTTCACAACATTGATTCCTGCTCTAAGCGGTTAAGGAGTCATGTCAAAATCCCCCAAGTGCCTGTGGCTCTGCAGTCACCTCTCTTCATTATTATAGCTAGCCCTTGTGGTCCGCATCTCTTCCTTTCTTGGAAATGTGTCCAGGGCATTTGCACTCGAAAGTTAAATAAAAATGAGTCAGTTTTCAGATATAAAAAAATCTGGCAGAGGCTATGTTGTGTAACCATAGCTTGGAAAACGAGGAGTGAAAAGAACAAGCCAGTTCCATGAGGCAGTGTGAGGAGGAGCCGGAGCAGAAAGCCAGATGTTAGCAGGAGATTTTTTCAGGAAAAAGGGCACCACTAAAGCCCCATTAGGTTATATAAGTGGCAATTGCTACTATAAATGAGCAACTTAAGTGTTTAACTCTTCAAGGAGAAAATTTTAAATATTTTCATGAGAATTCCTGAACATAATCATTCCAAACCCAACATTTCACAAGGAAAGTCCTTATGGTTTGGGGTTTTAAACTTCCTTGTTGGATCCTTTTAGTTATACAACTAAAGAGATGTATTTATTAGCAAGCATGGTAAGTATTTCATCACAGGCTGTGTCTGTTGGTAGCTATAGTCTAAATAAGCATTTGATCAAGTGCAGGGTTTGAGAACGGTTATTTGAGATCTTTGAGTGGAGCACACTAGTTTTCATGCCTGAGAGAATATGTACAAGGCCCATAAAAAGTGCTGAGGAACGTTCACATAAATACAACATAAATGTCACAATAAATATTTCTCCACTTTTCAAAATAAAGGGACTTGGCTTAACAGCTCTGTACTTCTCAGAATCCCTCAGGACCTGAAAAAATGTCTCTTTTTCATTTGGTGGTTACATTGAGAGCTGGAGTGTTTTGCAAGCTGGCCAAAGGCATGGCAGGCATGAATCCCAAGCAATAAGCACAAAGGAAGCTCCAAGAGCCAACTAGGAGAAACTGGCACCATAATTTGTGCTTATCTGATGCCCTAGCTTTATTATGCCAATCCTAAGAAGAAATACCTTTGAACTGTGTAAACCTCTGAGAAATGTCGAAACCACTTTCCTAATCAAGCAACGGTGAAATCACTGTCAAAATCTAAAATTTAACTTTGCCTATTGAAATGTGAGGAATTTCAGTTGCGCAAACAAGAGCTTAAGAAGACCCAGGGGAGGACACATGGGTAATTCTCTCCATATTCAAGCAAATTCAATCAAGAAGCCAACTTTTTGCTAACTGGAGCGTGTTGCATAATACATTTAACTTATTTTGGCACTTTGAGAACAGCTTGTATATGAACAATCAGGGCTTGTTAAACCCTACATGAAAAAAAAAGAGCCAAAGTTATCAATAGCTTAATTCAGGACTGCATTCCATCCCAGACACTTTATCTTTTATTTTTACAGACACGAAAAAATGGCCTGTGAGATGCCTACCCATGTAATAAATGCATATATTCTCAGAAGTAACTCCTCCCCAGCAAAGGCTAAATTTATATTTTTTAATAGATTAAATTGAACTATTGGACCCTACTGAAGATTCCTGCATACTACCTGATTCTTAAGTCTGCCCAACTTTTAAGCAGATGGAAGTCAGCATTGTGCAGGACCCATGGACTCTAAGTAAAGGAATAAAGCTTTAGCTCCCAATTGAACATAATATTTAATAATAAGGTGACTAAATTTTAAGATGACTCATTTAATAAACAAAAATCAGATTTCACTAAAACTAGAGCGAAAAATCATTGTTTCCTGGAAACAAGAGAAAATGGATTCATCATATACACACAAAAACCTAAGCTCAAAAATAAAAGATAATTGAATGTGTGCTGTTAAATTTGAAAAATGCTAATTTGGAAGGTAGCAATAACTTGGACACAATTGAATGAATTTAGAGAGGTTTTATTTTCTTAATGCTTTCCACATTGAGCCTCAGTAAATTAAAGCAAAAGTTTATGAATAAAAATTCTAGAAGTCTAATTCAGAAAGGAAGATAAGTCAATATTTGTAAAATGTTTGTAAATCCTTGGTTGAAGACACAATGCAAATATCTATTCCAATTATAGGTCAAATCCTATTAGAATAGGCACCAGGACTGTAGAGTGTGCTCTTTGTAATGGAATTTCATTTTAATTAGTTCATCGTTGTTTGTTGAAGCTGAAGATTAGAGCCTGAGTCTCTGGGACATAAGCACCTACTCAGAGATTTCAAAATGTGTCTCACATCCTCAGAGACAACTTCAGACTCCTAAATCTGGTCATTTTTGCCAATGTCAGTTATTGGCTAGTTTGTTTAAGTGGATAATTGGGGACTTTAGATTTCTAGAGAATTTACTAGAGTATTTTATTTAGTCAATCAGGCTTTTTAACAGAAATTCTGAAGCTCTCAGAAATTCAGTGTCTATGCAAAAGTAGTGGCTTGTGGCCAGTTAATTAGCTCCTCTGGCAATATTTGGAAAACACAAAGATTTTTGTGAAAGTTTTCCATCTAAATTGGTATTACTTCATTTGATACTTTATTTAATTATCCCAACTGACTTTACAAGTTTGCTACACCTAAAGGATTCATACTGAGCACAACTTAAGAATTTTAAGAAAGCACAAAAATGTTTAATACAATGATAGTATTACTGGTTTAAGTCTAGTGTTAGCAAGGGGACTTCAAATGAAGATAAAACTGATCAATCAGCTATATAAATGCTATTCTCTATGTTAAAATACAATCTTACTTCATTATAATTATATCTTATGAAATAATGTGATTGGATGATGGACCTCTGGACATAATGCCCTCTGCAATGATATCAACATATATTTTCATCTCCAGTTCCTTTAAATGTAAGCGGCACATGGGCATATCACACTAATTTCCTCCTAAAGTTCCATCTAGTTCTAAGTTCTATGAATGTAAAACTAGTCAAGTACACATACATTGATTTTTACTCCAAGCCAGACATTACATTAATCATAACCAAGTAAGCAAATGGCAGTTTTCACTCTCATTCTTCAAAAGCAGAAATAAATGTTATTGATTAATCCAATCTTAGTGTTAGAGCAGAAGGCAAGCTATTATAACCAAGTGGCCTAATAATGGAGAACTGTAAAAGGTCTATAAAGTGACTTAGTGGAAAGTAATTGGTCAAAACAATAATTTGACTGAAATAGCTTAAAAAGTAAATATTTCTATTCAATGATTTTCACATATTGATAACTTTATATGTTTCAAGTATGTATCTATTTTTTAAGATTTTTTTTCTGGGGTTTAAAGGGAGATTTTATATTTTTCATCCCTTTCAGCCCACTTTGGACTGTGGCATCTAAAAACTGATTGTAAGCCTTTTTCTCTTGCTCACATACATAAATATATATATAAACATCATCTTTGTTTAGTAAATTCTTGGGTCCATTCCAAAATAAAGCAGGCAGATGCTAAAACTATTCAGCTTTCACAGGCCTCTAAAAAATACAGATCTTGGAATCACTTAGCTAACAGATTGCTAACCAGGAGCAAAACTAAAAAAATAATAATAATAATTTAAAAATCTGCTTCTATTCTTGAAAATATCTACCTTTTTAATAATATAGCAAAGGTCATTTTTACCAGTTCTTATAGAATTTCAAGAAGAGATTCAGTAAAAATTAACAGAACTTTCTAGGGAAAAAGTGATGACTTTTCTATATAAAAGAAACAAACTTAAACAGCTCTTCCTTGAGAATACTCAAATTTTCTTGAACTGTGGTAGGCAATTAGACAGACATAAGCAGAGCAAGCACGATGGGCCAGGTACAGAAGGTCACCGGGGCAGAAAGTCCTGGGTGCCTAGCAAAGGACAATTGTAGGGTAGGACCTTGCCCCCAGGGTGACCTTTCCTCCCCTACTGTATCAATAGTCATGCAGTGAACCCCTTGACCTTTCCTCCCTAGGGATAACATCTAGGCCTCAGTTATATTTCAGCTCCAGGCCCAGAAAAGCAACAAAACTAGACAAGCCATATCAAGGCTGACTCCAGAGCCAGCTGCATTGAATTATGACCCCCTGCCCTGGCACAGACCAATCAATCAATGGAGACCTAGACCCTGAAAGGGCATACCTGGAAAACTGCTGAATATTATAATGAGATCTTCCCCTGGGGCCTCCCCTAAAATCTCTACCCTTAAAACCCTTAAGACAGAGGACCCAGTGAGCTCTAACTTTGGGGAGCATGCCCCCAGCACCTTTCCCTTTCTCCTTCCCCCTCCTCCCCACCCTGCCCCCTCCTCGCCACCCAGGCACGGCCATTACCTTCCTTACTACCCAAGCTCCTAGGGCCCTTCCTTTACCTGTATAACTTGTTTCCTAAGCCCATTTCTTCTATGAATTACTTCCTCCACTTCTGTGATTTTCCAAATAAGTGTTCTCTTATAATTTTGAGTCTTGGCTCTGAATTCTTTCCTAGCCAGAACTCAAGTACCGAGGTAGCTGAGCCCAGGTCAGTCTGACCCCATGGGTCTAATACCTGGTGCCATCCCCGCCACCTACAACAGAACCACTTAACGATTTACCACTCCAAGGAATACTCTAAAGTTCTACAGCACAAGGTTAGAGGGATTCAGAACAGGACTTCCCCAAAATGTGACACTTTGGCATGTAAATTCTTTTGTGCTGAAGGTAATCAAGATACTGCAAGCTCATGATAAAATTTTACCCTTCCCTTAAATAATTTAAATTAAGAACTTTGCCCCTAATAAGAATTATCGCCAGAAAGAACCTTTTATGGCCTGTTTATAGGGCAGGGCAAAATTCTAATTACTGAACACCCTGCGTATGACTTCCTTCCCTTTTAATCCCCAAGGCTCTTACCTCATCCTAAAGGTAATGGCATTAGTACTTCATTTTCCCTTTCTGTCTCTGAACCTCTCATGTATGTAGGGTCTCTAACTCTCTCATGTACGTGGGGTTCCCATATGTATGAATGTGATTAAATTTGGTTATTTTCTCTTGTTAACCTGTCTCATGTCAATTTGATTATTAGACTAGTCAGAAGAACCTAGATGTGTAGAGAAAAGTTTGGTCCTCCCTCACAAGGCCCAAGGTATCCAAGGATACAGGCTCTAGTAATGGCATCAGAAGTTCCCCATGACCAGGGTTTCCCTTAGCCTCTGTGGTGCCTTTATGTGAATTTAAAAATGGTGCCTCCCCTCTAGATAGATGAATTAGAAACTATAATCCTTTCAGGTGTACAAAACCTAGCAGGAAAGGAGTTGGCCAGGTTTCCAGCCCTCAACCTCACCCTCTCGGCAAGAGGCCAGATGACTGCTTCACGCAGACTTATCCCTGCCTCCCTTTTCCTTCCCATCTCCTACAGTGTAGGAGACTGGAGCCAAGTCATCCTTCACACACAGCCTGGCCCTGGGGAGTGGATAGGTGGATAGCCACAGATTCTCAGAGTGAAGTTTCCTCCTAAACTTGGCAGAACATAAAGATTTCATCTTGCACACAGTTCAGTGCATGCAGTGGCTGCCTGGACCGTGCTGGGAAAGATTGGAGACCAAATCCAGCACAAGCAGCAAGCAGTGAGTGGATTAGCAGTATAAACCATTGGTTTCCAACAGCTGCATAAGCCTCAGATTTCCTATCCTGATCCAAACCATTCAAATCACAAGCGTTCACTGAGCAATTAACATGTACAAGGCCCTGCGAGTGATGCTTGTAAGCAGTCCTTCCAAATATGGTCACACACTGGAATCTTTGAGGGACTTTAAAAAATACAGCTGCTTTAATTTATTCAGAATTTCATCGAGTGAGTTTACATGTTGGAATACTTACATCACTCACACCAGAAGCACTGGTGGTTTTGGAGTCACTGGTTCAACACACCTGCATCTGCATGCATTTGTAGCTGTTGAATTCCTGACGATTCGCGGGGCTCTGTCTTCTATAGCCCTGCTCCAGGACTTGCGTGTTGAGATATGATGCAGAACCAAACAATTTTCCCTTGATTTACATGGTAGTTGTATACTCGGAAAATGCACTGCATGTTGAAAGCTTACAAAAACGTTTTGTGTTTAATAGGAAAAATGGAGTTAGGTTGTGGGTTCAGAGAAACAGGCTTTTAACCCACAGGAATGTCCTGTTGGGCATTCCCAAATCTTGCAGGATGAAGGATAATGCTTTACGGTGTGGGACTCTCATACGCTGCACCATGCCCAGCATGCCCTCGCTATGGCAAGCCAGAAGTGCCCCACATTCTTCCAGAATGTCCCCTAGGGACAGGAAAAAGAAACGCCAAAACAGATCCTTATAATTTTCTGTAAACTAAAGCTATTCTAAAATACAAAATTTACCTTTTTCTGTTTCTTTTGTTTGTTTGTTTTTTCTATGTTGTGACAATTTTTTTGTGTGTGTGTGCAAAAAAATGAGTGTTGATATAGCCAGAGCCTCAAGGATATAAGGGATTAGCCACTGTCATATTCAAAATGACTTATTCAGGGCAAGTTTTAATTTTCTTTGTCCTCTTCAGAGGAAGAGCTGCAGGAATGCCTAAAAGACCTGAAGTAATATCAATTTAAAATAACTTTACTGAAACTTGATTATTTGGGCCCTTACTATAGCTGATGGTACAAGTAGATCTCCAGGCATCACTGCCAGACTCCCTGCCACCATCAGTGTGCTTTTCTCCTGCAAATACACCTCCAGTCTCTGCTCCACTCATTGGAACTCATAGAACAGAGATCAGAATGGTGCTTACAGACGCTGGAGGAAATGGGGAGAGGTTGGTCAAAGTGTACAAACTTCCAGTTATAAGATTAATAAGTTCTAGGTATCTGATGTACAGTACCGTTATTATAGTTAATAATACCATATTATATACTTAAAAGTTGCTAACAGAGTAAATCTTAAATGTTCTCAAAACAAAAAGAAATGGTGATTATGTGAGATGATAGAGATGTTAGCTAATGCTGTCATGGTAACCATTTGGCAATATATGCATGTATCAAATCAACACATTGTACACCTTAACTTTAAGAATGTTATATGTCAATTATATCTCAATAAAGCTGGGGGAGAAGAATTAATTAAAATAAAATAATTTAATGCAATATTTATTTTATTTAAAAAAATACAGAATCTGTGGCTTTACCACCAGAATTATTGACTCAGCATCTCCCTAGATGGCTGTAACATGGTCATTTAGAAAGCTCATAAACCACATTTTTGGCAGCTACTGAGATTACTAATAGAAACTCCTCACTACTTTTATCCGTTTCTCTTATAATTAAAACCCTCTGAATGTCACACTGCAAGAAGAAACACAGTTAACATCATCAAATCAATTTTATATCTCATGACCAGGATATATTTTTAAATAAAATAAAGAAGTTTAAGATGTATATATGTATAAAACTCAGAAAAATATATATATGTATGTATATATACTGTATAACAGTGAAAACCTGTGTTTTTCTATTTTGAAACAAAAGTCAAAATGTGAAATTAGGTGGTCTAAATTAAATGCTTCCAGCTGCAATTTAGCACCTTTCCCTCTCTTTTGTTCTCTAACAGAAACTGAGGAAAAGGCTTACTATCAATCACAAATTCCCCATTATACATTATAAATTTGTTCTCTCTCAACCTTACTTCCTCTTACTTAGTAAAATGGTATTTCTTTGCCTTTTCTTCATGGGCTAATGTCATTATACTCTATTAAACTTCCTCCAGATAGAACATACTAGATTTTAGCTTTAGGATGCAAACTGGTGGTGTTTTTATACTGTGAATGGTGTCTAGTGATTTTTTCTTCTTTACAGAGAAAAAAAAGTAAGAGGAAACAGGTTTGCATAGCAGTCAGAGGGACTTCGGCCAAATATGAAAAATTTCCTGGTAGCCACAACAGTACTAACTACAGTGGGTCATTCTGGAGGGGGAAATCTCCTTCTTTGTAAGTTTGTGATAACAACCCAGATTCTTATCTCTCTGGAATTCTTTAGATATAAATCTGTCTGGTGGGCAGGGAGTAGACCTCCAGGCCTATAAGGCCGTTTCTGCCTTCCATCATCGAGACATTCTGCAGAAACATAAATACGTATCTATAAACCAATTGTATGAACCAGGAACAATCTCACGACGTTTCTCAACTGGAGCACTAGTGACATTCGGGGAGGGCAATTCATCGATGTGCGGGTCCACCGGTGCATTGCAGCATGGTTTGACGTTGCCACAACCCACTCAGCACCTCTGGGTCTAATAATCTTGTCACTAGGATGGAGGAAAATGTGTTCCTTACAGAGTTATGAGGATAAAGGAAATATATGAACAGCACCCACATAGGATCTGCCCTTTAAAACTTTAGGATCTGAAAAGATAAAAAATGTTAAGAGCCCAAGCTTATGAAAGACACAGCTCTAAGTTGTTACGCCATAGCCAATAATTTCTGAATCCATGACATTTTATAGGGAGCGTGATGGGATCCCTCACCCTAACCGTCATGGTTTTGTTTCCTGTTTTGTTTTGGAAGCAAACACTAGAACATTTCTTCTCTCCTACTGTTCCCTGAAGTTTTCTCAGTCTTCCTTACATTGATGGGACCCTGGTAAAGTTCCTCCTACTTTTGGGCAAAGTGAGAGAAGAGAGGAAAAAATGCGTAACAAAGAAAATTGGATATATATCACCTATCACTGAAGGGTAGCATAAATATTTTAGTATGTTTTGTAAAGCAATATTTAGATAGTTTCATAACCATCTCCTCTTACTCTTCTCAGGAAGCATCGATCCACACTGACCCTTTCCCTAGTGAACATGCCTTTGTTGCGTGTGTTTCAGACATGCGGAGCTGGGCTCTTCCGCGCCCCGTCGGGGGACTGCGTGCCCTGCGACTGCAACGGGAACTCCCACGAGTGCCTGGACGGCTCTGGCCTCTGCGTGGTAAGTCGGGGCGCTCAGCACTGCTCACGTATTCCACTGGCCCTTTGCATCTCGGGTGGGAATACAATATCCTTCCTGGACCTTGGAGCTACCTAGGAGCAAACTGCTAACCATGCTCTTTTTTGGACCCTTCAGCTTGTCCTGTCAAACGCCCATATAAACTGCTTGTGATTGTGAGTGGCCCCCAGGCGTGTGTGTGCACGCACGTGCTCCAGGGGCAAACGCCTCCCGCAGGTGGGCCCCGCTGCCGGCCGGTGAGGCTGAAAATAACGCACCTGGGAGGAAGTCCCCCATCCGACGTCCTCGGTGGTAGTACAGTTTGCCATATGTTTGGCTTCGCTCCACATAAACTGGGAGAATAAAACAGTTGTTTCATAGGCTATTTTACAACTTATAAGGTAGTCGGGTCTACAGATCAAAATTTAAAAAAAACAAACAGGTTTGTACCAATTGCTAATAAAAATGAAAGCTTTGGCCTTGTGGTCTTTGTAATTATGTGATTCAGCCCCCAGGTGACTTTTTTTTTTCTTAACTGGAATGAATTCTCCGGTAGACTGTTCTTCAGGAAATATGATAGAGACTTAGGAAGGGGACTTAGAAGCCTTCTAGCAAATGTCCACTTGCTACATATTTCCCATTTTTACTGACTGGACTGACAACTTAGTGAAAATGGGAATTGAAAAGTTTATCAGTAATAGCTTCTGTGGAAGTCATAAGAGGCATTTTTAAAGACGTGTGCCCTAAGATCACATTTTCCTTCATAAGCTATGCTATATATCAAGAAAATTAGGTTCTTCAAGTTCCTATGAGACAAAGGAGGCCTTCTGGAACTGCAAGAGTATTTTTGCATAAAATGTAAGAATACCTAATTAAATATACCTATTTACCTTAAAATTAATAATTATTCTTTTAAGCAGATAATTTTTTATTATAAGTGGGCTCCAAGGTGTGAACATAAAGGTGTTATTTTACTCATAATTAGCATTAAGATGCAAGTTAGAACCTTTTCATTTATTTTAAACCTAGCAGTTGCCATTTTTCTAGGGCCAGAGAGAATTAAGTGGCAAACACTAACCTCTTTGTAGTGTTTGTTCAGTCCTGGCGTTTCTGTGACCCCTCCCCCATCTTCTTAAATAACCATTACATCCAGGATGTCCTCTGTAGCAGTGTAGGCACATGCAGCTGCCAAAATCTACCCCTTTCTAGTGCTTCCATCTCCGGTTTCCTGTTATTTTAATCCCGGTGACATTTGAAAAGAAAATCCCATGGATGCGCTTGAACCAATAACGTACAGCTCTGATAGTTTGACTAATTAAAGGCTCTTCGTTACCTGGTTTACTAAAATGTAAGTCAACAGGGACTGGCAAGTCCATCAGCTACTGTTAGGCAGTCAATAAGATGGAAACAAATAAATTAAAGGGAAGTAAGTGCCTCCTGCCAGTGCCTGCGGAGAGCTAGGACAAAGCCACGCTTACTGACAGTGACTGTCAGAATAGGAGTTATCATGGGTTTTTCTCTGACTAGACAGGAGCTTCTGAAGGGACAGTCATCATGTGATTCCTTCATTGTGCCAGGGGCATACAAGGTTCTAATAAAATTTGGGGATGGACTAGGGTTAAACACTTTTGTGCACATTCAGGGAAGTTGCCAATCTTCCTACAACTCCTTTGTTTCAAGACAGAACATTGAAAAAAAGAGCAGCTACTCTGTTCATCCTAATGGTGGCTCTTCCACGCCCCCCCCCCCACACACACACACACACCTGGAGGGAAATACTTTTATCTCCCTCATTAAAGTAATAAACCGTCCATGTAAAACCACACAAACAAAACAACAATACAGATAAATACTGTGCATGAGATTCAAAGGGAAAACCAGCCACTATCTTATCCCCAGAGCTAAAACATAGATATTTTCTTATAAATTTAGTTTTAGAGTGACGAAAAATGCAACTTGCTTTTAATTAAGCACAAGTCAGCGAGCAGAAGAGACTTGCCATGTAGAAAGAATGTGTTGCTCTTTAGTTGGCAAATTCGTTGTCTGTGGTGTCACACTGGAATCAAACGCCTATCTGGCTGTTTCCAGTCATATCCCTATTCCAGCCACCTGGTCGATCAAGGCCAGCTTCTCAGCTCCTGCTCTGCAGCTCTAGCTCATTCTCAGTTCTCAGGGAGCCAGAGAAGAAGCAACGGCTCCACATGAACACTTCCTTGCAACTCGCTGTGGGCACCAGAGTTTCAGTCAGTTGTTGTAGTTCACCTGGCCTAACTCTTGTCTTCCATTTTCTATAAGCAACTAAAAATAAAAGGCCTTCTTTTATTTCATTTGATTTTGCTTTTATTTTAAAGGCTTATAATGCTTCTGCTGTGTCCTCCCTCAGTTGTTTCTAATTCTTCTATTTCAATGTCCAATTTCAATTTGACCTTATAGTTTACAAACTGATTTTAAGGAACTGAGCCATTTGAAAATAAAATATAGAGTAGATAAAGTTGTTACCATTTCTGGACATAACATAAAAGCTTAGAGATTTTTTCACAGGAGGAATGCTAACTTACCAAATGCAGAAATGTGGCTAAGTGAAAAGTGGCTTAACTTGTGAAATCCAACATGTACTGTGTGTCTTTCCAGAAGGCCACCTTGTGTCTTATCAGAACTGGAACATGTTGGGCAGGATTCTCAGCTGAATTTGGTAGGGAGGGGCCCAAAAGCCAGGCAGTTCTAGTGGATATGGCAGACTCCCTAGGAAAGCTCCGAAAGGAGACATAAGAAAGGAATTATGGGACAGAGAGATGGCTGGTGGGAGGAATGCCTGCTCCAGGCTCTCCTTTCCCTGATGTGTCTTCCTCACTAGCAATGGAGACACCTTTTAAAAACACAACCTAGGCAAGGCATTCACCTTTCTAAAATTCTTCAGAAGTTTCTATTCCAGCCTCACTGAGCTTCTCGCCACCACCTAAACTCATTCTGTGCTCTTGCACTCTGTGTCCGAGCTTGTGCTCACCTGTTCTCTGCCTGGCAGGTCCTGCTCAACCTCCAAGGCCTAATTCGAATGTCATCACTTTTATTAAGCTTCTCCAACTTTCTCAGGAAAAGCTAGAACCTTTCCCTCCTCTTTGCCCCACAGCAGGAATGTACTTAATGCATGCTTCAGTCAGAGCACAAACACTAGGTTATTCCTTGTTTATCTCTCTGTTTCTTTCACAAGTCTGTGATCTGATGAACGGAAGGGACCAGCTTTGCTTCATTTTCGTAACAGTCACAGCTCATTATTTGTCAGGATATCAGCTTAATCCAGGTTTGTTAAGTGAATGAATGAATTGGTTGATAAAAATCACTAACTTAAGTCAAAAACCATTGATATTATACTTTATAAGATATTTAGGTCACTATTTCAGGAAAAGGTACTGTCTGTTATGCTAGAGACTCTGGCTCAGGTTCAATGCTGAGGAATAAGCCAGAAACTTGCTTCTTAAAGTACAGCCTAGGCTAGAAGAATTGCCAATACTTGGAAGCCTGTTAGAAACGCAGACACTCAGGCCATAGCCCAGACATCCTTAATCAGAACTTTCATTTTCATAAGGTTCCCAGGGCATTCGTGTGCACACTAAAGTTTGAGGAGCACTGATCTAGATAGAGCAGAATTTCTCAAGCTTTTTGGACTCATGAGCCCTTTACACGCCTAAGAATTATTCAGGTTGCCAAGTGGTTTTTGTTTATGTGGATTACATTTATCTATATTTTCTGCATTTGAAATTTAAAACTGAACATTTTAATAATATTTTCTTATTAATTTATTTGAAAATAACCATAATAAATCCATTGCATGTAGTAATAAATCCATCACATTTCAATTTACAAATTGAAAATATATTTAATTCTGGCTTAATAGAAGGCAGTTAGAACTCATATCTGCTTCTGCATCAATCTGTGATGGTATCTCCCGTCTTATAGCTTCAGAACTCCACTTTACACTCATAAGAAAACTAGAGGGCCAAAGAAAATAAAACCTAAGCATTATTATAAAAATAGTCTTCACCTCCCTCAGCATACTTCAAGAAACACAGATCTAGATAGACTATAGTTTTGCACAAAGCATGTGGCAAACCACACCAAGGCTAACCTGACAAACCACATCAGGCCTTCTTCCTACATTATGCTGGTGCTGTGGCCAAGTTAGTAAACAACATCACTTCTCATGTGAAGGAGACACAACTGGTATCCACTGTCTTTCCTAATACCAATCTGCAATCCATTGTCCAGATAGTAGCTTTCTTAACCATTGGCCAAAGATTCAGAATGCTTTTTTCATTTTTAGTGAGATCGGTTTTATTTAAAAATAACTCTTCCCTTCTAACAACATTCTTATGATGTCATTGTTATTTTCTGTTGTTTGTTTTTTAAATAGAGCATTGGAGGCAAAGGGATATTTGCAATATCATACTTACAAAAAATTTTTAGAACTAGGCCATCTAGCTAGGCCATCTAGTCTAGATTCTCATTTTACAGATGGAGAATAGAGACCCAGAAAGGCCAAGTGACTTGTTCAGTGTCAACCAGCTAGAAAATGGAAGAGCTAGTCCCTGCTTACAGCATCTCTCTGCTCATCTCCCAGACTGTGTATCAATGCCTTTTAGGGAATTTCATTACAAACCCTTTAATAGGAGGCAGATGAGGAAAGCCAATGTTTGCACTTTGAGCATTTAGAGGCAGGAGAGATTTGGTGGCTTTGCCTCAGAGGATAATTGCTCCCCTGGCTGCCATGGCAGAATTAGAGCCCTGACTAGGAATCCAAAGCATCTGTTGAGCCATAAGGGGACAGAATTGGGAATTAGCTCATTTTCACAGCTTAATAGGCATTTCAGGCACAAAGAATGGCCTGCACAGATGGGCTTCATCTGTCCAACAAGGACCCAGACAAATTTGACCCCAGCCTATAAGTAGCCCTGCCAGATTGCCCATGGCTTGGATTCCTGGTAGTTGGAAAGGCTCTCTGGTTTTCCCTGGAATGAGACATTGCCACTGATTTTTAGCTGGCTTTGGGTGCATGTTAATTTCCTTTACTTGGTCCGGATACCAATTGACTAATTTGCCCTTTGCCAGTTTTTCTTTCATTTTTTTCCTGACAACTGACTTAGCACAAGACTCAGTATTAAGAACTGTGAGGGAACTATGTTAACATCCTGTTGCCTGCAGATCAGACTTTATTTTTCAGAGTTTTTCATTGATCTATCAGGCAATCTGAATTATCCCCTAAACTCCATTCTAATGTAATTCTAACCAGGAGCCAAAGATGACCAATTAAAGGTGCAAAAGGTGTTCAACCAGGATGGCTTGTTGCCACAATAGGATCCCTCTTTTTTGACTAGTGTGTTGTATTTCATTTGAAGCTCAAACTATTCATAAAATAGTGTGACACCTCCCCATGTAGTCATTTTGTGACTCCTTTGGAAAGGAGCCTTTACCTCTAACACATTGGAGAAGCACTATAATGTGGGAATGAACAGCCTAGCCTCTGGAGCCAGATTGCCTGAGCTTGAGTGTCACTTTTGTCACCTACCATCTGTGTAACATTAAGCCATGCACTTAACTTCTCTGTGCCTCCAGCTCTTCAAATGTAAAGGGGGGGGGGGGGGGCGTAATGTAACTTTCCTTAGAATACTGTGAGAATTAATTTATGTAAAATGTTTACAGCAGGGCTTCACTGTTATTTTATTTTGAACTTCAACACAGAGCATAAAGACAAAAGAGCTCAGAGTTCAGCTGACTACTTGCCTTTCCCAGGCTTCCTCCACAGAGCACTGTTTGGAAAAAGCTGTTCTGTTGAATCTCTGTGCATAGATCTTTCTAAGGGAATTGCTCAAACAGGAGGATGTCTCTTCAATAGCATTCTGATTCTAACAGTATAATTTTTTACTGAAAACCCTATTCAACCTTTAAACACTCTGGTGAATGTAAAGATAAAAATATCATAATGCTAATGGCATTGCCTTGTGCAATCTAGGCCAGTCCAGTTGGAGAAAACTGCCAGTGAACTAGCATTACTGCCTCTTATGGAGTACTAGTTAGAAATCAACCCATCAGCTGGGCAAAGAGCTATAAGTACCTACTCCATTCAAGTTGACAGCAGTGCAGTGGTTAAATACTCAGTCTGGGAGCAGATGATAGTGAATGTGGGCAGTGGCAGGAGGGGAGCATCAGGGAGGAATTCCTGGAAGTTTTGAGATCAAATAAAGATCTTGAATGATAAACAGGCACCTAGGCAGAAGAGCCAGCCTGTTTTGTGCCTTTTTTCCTAATTATCTTCACAACAAATGGATAAATCATACAAATAAACCAGCTTATTATTTCTTGTGTGTCACTATCCAAGATACCAGCCCATTAGCAGAATACTCTTTACCTACCTTCCATTCCATTTATGCTTCAGTATGACACATGCTGTTCTCCCAAGCCCATAAATCCTTAAATTGTTCCCACTGTCGTAGATGAGCGCCAGGAAGATTTTATTTTTTCATTTCATATTCATTCCAAGTCGGTAAGCTGATGCTTTCACAACATCCAGAGTTTGATCATTGTGATTATCACTCAGAATTGAAATAAGCACACAGACTCTAAAGAGAGTCCCAGGCTGCTGGTGCACACACGCAAGTCCAGTATGAAGTCATGCGTCATTGTATGCGCTTTCTAGCACTGACTGGGGCACTGTTGCCTTGTGATGACCAGCACTCTTGCACACTGTCTACTCTTTCAAGCCTGGCATCTTCTGTCTATAGGTTCACTGTCTATAAAATTTCTTTTGTGTTCTTGTTAATTTTCCTGTCTTTTGTCTTACAGCACTGTCTGCGGAACACGACAGGAGAGCACTGTGAGAAATGCCTAGATGGTTATATCGGAGATTCCATCAGGGGATCCCCCCGATTCTGCCAGCCATGCCCCTGTCCCCTACCACACTTGGCCAAGTAAGTCTTAAAGGAAGATTGGCTCTTCTACTGCTTATCCCCCCCTTTTTGGCCCTACCCAGAGTTCTACAGTTTTTCCCTAGTCAAAACCGAGCACCTCATGTTGAGATGAGACTGGAAAAGATACAGGAAAGGTCTCTAGCCTAATACACTTTCATGGATGCTTAAACACTTGCAGTATAGGTGATGACTCCATTCTCAAGATATTGGGGTGCATAATGAAGTCTCCCACATTTTATAAGCAAGGCTAATCTCATCTATTCTTGGCTAACTCTTGACCTAGAGAGATTACAACTGATAATGCCAAGGGATTCATTATAATCCAATATTTTCAGTGGTAATATTTCCTTTGACTCTGACAGAACAGATGTTTCCCTACATGTTGCAGTCAAATAGGCTTTTCAGTCAGAATTAGAACACAAACAGAATGCATGCTTTAGGCTAATCACCTCATAGAAGATCTCTAAGAAAACTAATTTTCACCTCTGGCTATGTTTTGACTTGAGTGAGAAGTTAAATAGACTAGACATACATCTTAATGGAAGTAATGAATTTCTTTTCAGATAGCTAATATGTATAAATCCAGTAGTCAAGTCATTACTAGCCATTTTATTGGCTTTAAAATGACAGAATATAGAATTAAAATAGTGTACTGGTATTTGGTTTTCCAAATATCAACCAGTTCTTCAATTCTCTGATACCAACTTGGTGTCCTACAATCAATTCAATTCTGACACTAACTACCCAGAGTTAGTGCAGACCCCAGATGTTACGGGTGCAGTCCCACTTCAGAAGCCAGCCAGAATGGGGTACCCAAGCTTTTCACATTTCTTTCCATCTAGCTACAAATTTAGGGATCTCTCAACCCCACTAGGTTTGGTAATTCTCTAGAATGACTTATAGAACTCAGAAAAGTGAGTTTTATTATAAAGGATACAACTTAGGAACAGCCCAATGGAAAAGATGCATAGGGCAGGGTATGGATGAGGAGATGGAAGGACCAGAGCTTCTGTGTGCTTACTGTCCAAGGGCACCATCTTTTCAGCAAATCAATGTGTTCAAGAGCCTAGAAGCTCCCCAACCTTTGCTGTTGAAGAGCTTTATTGAAGTTCCATTACATAGTCATGATTGATTAAATGGTTGATGATTAACTCAATCTTCAGCCCCTTTCCTCTTTCCTGAGGTTGGGGGAGGGAGGGGGGTGAAAGTTCCAATCCTCTAGTCATGTAGTTGGTTCCTCTGGCAGAGCAGCCTCCATCCAGAGGCTATAGGTGACCATCAAGAATCACTTCATTATCATGAACTCTGGTATGGTTGAAAGGAACTCATTATGAAGGACAAAAGTCAGTCTTGAAATTCCAAAGGTTTTAGGAGCTCTGTGATAGGAACCCAGGACAAATATACTTCAAGTAGACAGAACAATGAAATTAGGTTAAATATCTGTGCTCTGTCACATAATAGCTGTGTGATCTCAGACAAGATCTCACTTTCCATGGTATTTGGGGTCAAGGAGACTAAATTCAGATCATGGTTCCATTCATTGATTACTTTAGCAACTCTGGATCTCAGGTTTTTCCTTAGTAAATCAAAGTTGCTGTCAGGATCTGCCTCATAAAGTTGGACTAGGATAATATCTGTGGACCATTTGGGTTGGTGCCTTACACATGGAAAGGTGTGTGGTTGATGTTGCTTTAGTAAGCACATACTTTATATCTTTTCCCTAACACATATTTTGCTTGCTCCATGTCAGGCACTGTTATAAGGGTTTGGATTAATATTTAGTTGATAGCTATTGTAAAGATTAAATTAAACAACACATATAAAATAACTTAAAAGGTCCTGGATACCTGCCCCCCCCACATACACACACTTTCTTAAAAGAGAAAAAAGAGAAGATGACAACCAAAAGTCTCCCTAATTTTTTGTCCTTAATTGAATACCATTATCGACTAACATTTCACCTAATAGCCTGTGATTTGTTCAAATCCTCTGAGGGTCTGACAGTCAGGGAAGAAGCCAGACATTTTACAGCCTCATCTTTCTTTAGAAATCATTAAACTGCCTCAGCCCTTGCTTTGTGATTTTTCATGTCCGATCGTATTAATAACCTGTGCAAAATGGATGGGACTGAGAGTGAAAGTAGAAAACGCCAACATTAAATGTTCTGTTATTTCCACTCAAGTGTGTCCTGATTTATGAGCTCCCTTTGCCTCATCTAGGTATATTGTTTTACTGTTCATTAATATTCTGCCTTCAAACATTAGTCTCAACCATATCTGATGACATGTTTAGCATGTCACTCTCTTATGTGATATAGTGATTTTGATAAATATATTTACCTCCAATTTCCTAATAACAGGTTTCACTCATTTGCCCATGTAAACAAAGATGTTACATAGCATTAGCTGCTCAAAACAGGTTAATAAGCTTTGAGCTGCAGTTTCTTTAGAAACTAATAGATGAATTAGAAAGGCAACCCTAAATGCCAACTGTCTGACTTTCGCACTTTTTATCCCATTCCCATGGCAAGGCTTTTTAACCTAAATTTTCTGACATTAGTGTCTTGAGATAAGAGCCTTTTGGAACCTCATTTCTATGGACTGAGACATTTTGTCTACAGGCAATCAAGAGATATTTATTGAGCATTTATGTGCCAGATGTGTATCAGTCGCTGGTCACAGCAGTGAATAAAACAGTCAAAAAGTCCTGCCTTTATTAAGACAGGTCAAAATACAGCAGTATTATGATGCTCCTAAAGCAATGACCGTTTCCCTTTTAGGCCAGATTATGCAGTATTTCAGTGAATCAAGGTATTCTGGAGGCTGGTAACTCTTCTAAATAATTTAAGCAGAAACTTTCCAATTGGTTAATAAACTTCTTGCCTTGAAAGGGAAGTTTCCACAGACATCAAGGATCACCATTTCCACCCATGTTCTTTCTGTGTGTGTGTGCGCGTGTGTGTGCATGTGTGCGTGTGTGTGTGTGTGTGTGTGTGTGTGTGTGTGTGTGTGTGTGAGTGGATCCAAGTTCCAAAGAGCAATTGAAGGTCTTAAGGAATGTGCTCAGCAGTTAGGAACATACTCACAGACATGAAAACTAGTACAGATTTGAGGTTGAAAAACCTGCCGAAAATTAACACAAAAGCAAAAATACACCAGCTATAAGTAAAGAACATATGTGGGAATGTGGAGGAATTGGGAAGGTGTTGAGAGACCTGTTTTCTTTGTAGTGGTGATAGTTCTACTTCCCAAATCCCTTGAGGGGAAAACTGGCTACAAAAATTAGGGATGGGAGGTAGTCTGTGAACAAAAAACAGGGCAAATTTGCCTGGGCCCTGTGAAGTTCTAGCCTTTGATCTGGCCTCATTATTGACTTAGCTAATTGATCTCAAATGCTAATCAAATATATTATCAAAAATCAAATATACCATTGCCTCTTTCAGCTTTTTAAAAATTCATATTTCTACTCTGTAAAAATGAAACTGCCAGGACTTTGATTTGAGCTCAGAAAGGCAGCAAGTATGGAATCTAAATTACACTTTCAGAGGTCTGCTCTTTGAGCCTGTAGACCCAGGATTTGGATTTCTAGTTACAATATCCATATCAGAAAGCAAGGAAATAATGTCTGAGGGAGTTTAGCAAACAAACAGTGCTGATTCTATTTTTCTTTAAGTTCTCTTGAGGGTTTTCCAAGAGCAAAAGGCTCCTTTCCTCTTAGAAAGGGCGCCATGGCTGTTAGTGCAGGCTGAGAAAGGCACAATGTTTTCATTTTCCTCGCCAAGTCAGACATTCCTCTGAGAAAAACACAATTAATGCTGATAAAAAAAAAAAAAAAAAAAAAGGAACCCTCAGCGGCTGGCATTGCCTCTGAGTCTCCCACCACAGAGACCAATGGTCACACAGCTATTCCCAAGGACCATTTGCACAGAATTCATTTATTTATTTTGGGGTTGGCCAGACATCCTTTATGTCTACTAGTAGCTATGGTAATGGCTCCAATTAAGGAAAATGTCATCTGTTTGGAAGAGCAGGACATTAGCTCAAGGCAGATGACTCCAGACATCAGCAGATGTTTCGGTTCTTCAAGCAGGCTGCTGGGAGAAACATCTTCAAAGAAACATGCATGAGGGTTTGGTCATGTCCTGGACTCAGCCAACAGTGTTTCTTTAAGTAGACTAAGGAGTAAAAACAAGCAAAATAAAGAGCAAAGGCCAAAGAAACGTAATTTCATGGGGATGTTTTTAATCAAACTGTTAGAGAAAATAAACTGTGGGTATTACCTTTCACTGAGAAGCACATATTGTTTTCTGACTTGATTTTATAAATGTCTTTAAACAAAGCAAACACATCCATTTTGTTTCCTCTGAAAGCCCATTAGGGTAAAATTGCTGATACACGCAGGAATGTGAGAACAGCAGATCATACTCCATTGATTATATAGTACCTAGGCCAAAACTAATTTAAGATGCTTTAAAACATTTCACACCCACTTCATATGGGTGGATTCAGGTGTCAGTGTAGAATTATCCAAACATGAGCAGAGTAATATTTCACTTCCCCTGCCTTAATAATTAAGTTGGTTATTTATTCTACTGAACTAATATTTTTATTACTTTTCTGTCCTAATTTTTATTATCTATCAAAAAACAAAGATGAAGAATTAAGAGAGGGTTTCCGTGGACTAGAGTCCTTTTACTGTGGGTCCTATTGTTTGAGTCCTTGCTTTTTGAATTTGATCAACTAAGCAGTCCCTCCATCCTTTATTCCCAATTTTCAAGATACACATAACAGAAATTAAGGTTCTATGAAGAGTATAAAGTATAGTTTGAATTGGTTCATAATCTTGAAGAGTGGAAGAGATCTACAGAAGGAAAAATGCGGGAATTTTCAAATTGATACACAGAAAGTGATGGGAATAAGAGAAAATTCTCATAGAAATCTAAAATTGCAGGCAAGATTTGGTTATTTTTATCCACCTTTGGAATATGTGTTTTAGATTTGCATTTTATATACATATATGGTTTTCTAAAATTTCCACTGCTTCAAGTAAAAGTAATGAAATGCCTCTATGGAAAAATAAGTAAAGTGAACCTGAAAAATGATTTCATTAAATGGAGTGGCATTTTCTGTCTGAGCCTGCTGTCTAAACTTTCCTGAAAGGAAAAAGATTTAATTTAAATAAAGCAAATGACCACACCCATTTAGGAACTGACTTCTAATATTTCCCTATAATTCTAGTTTTGCAGAATCCTGCTATAGAAAAAGTGGAGCTGTTCGGTGTATTTGTAAAGAAAACTATGCTGGACCTAACTGTGAAAGGTAGGCTAATAAATCGTGCTATTTCTTCTCTGGGTCAAAGGAATCTGCCTGTTTCTTGCACTCCTCAGCTCTGCCTTGCTCCCCTTCAATAGGTCCTGGAGTCTATGGTTGAGAGAAGGGAGTATGGGGTAGCATTTCAGAACTGAGTGGGGAAGCTTTCCTAACTCCATGCCCCAGATATGGATATAACAGTATGTCCCCTAGAGGTCCAGGCCAGGGCCACATCTGGATAGGTGGACATGGAAAGAAAAAGATGAATATGTGTATTTTAAAAAGATTCTCTGGATGGTTTTGGTAACACTCCCCTCTTTCTCCATCACTGAGAACCAGTAGTAAAATTAATGGAGAGTGAGGCTTCCTTCGGAAATAAAAAGTAAATCCAATCCCCTATTTGAGGGATAAATTTAAAATACATTGAAATGCACTGAAGTAAAATTGAAAATAAATCCTCTATCAGAGCAATCCATTAAAATCCATTGAAAAAAGTATGACTCTATTATTTAACTCATTCTTTACACCATTTCCTCCCCTGAAAAATAACAAATTTTATGAGAATTTATACTTCCAAAATCCCTTTTGCTATTTAGGCCTAACTCTCTTTTTTTGAGTTGCTCTGGGCTTCATCCCATGTGAGCTAATCAATCAAGAAAGGCCTTGGCAACCAAGGATGCGAAGCTTCCCACTGAATGATTTCTTGGCAAGGTATTTCCCATTCTCCCCACCTGTCAACTGCTCACAGTTTTCTATGGCAAAACGGCTTTCACTAAAAAAAAATTATATATATCTCTCTCACAGAGAGGTCTTCTAATTTTCAACAGAAATGCCATTAACATTGGCCTCGTCATTGTGTTAAGGCAGCAAAATGATATGTGGTCCATAAAGACAGGGAAGGAAGGGCCAGGAAGGACCAGTCCAACAGCTAGACCAACATTTGCAGTGTGCTCCCCTCACAACAGCACACTCCCAACTACCCTGAATGTGATTCGCTCAACCTCAGGATCAAAGCATAAGTCTTAAATGGTAAGCCATCTCACCTCCAAAGAAAACACCCTCCAGCTCTCAAAAAGTAGCTCTGCAACTCTTTATAAAAGGCCATAATGTCTATGGTACAGAGAAAATCTCTATACTCGGAGGTCACTGCTATTATGATTATTAAATGTGCAAAATTTTGGATAATTCTTTCCCTAAAAGGTTGTGGGATTTCCCCCTTTTTTTCCTACAAAGGAAGAGGGAAAGTAAAAGCTGAGGGCCCATGTGAATTTCATCCTATGTGAGCCTATAAAATCTGTAAGGTTGAAGTTGGGACTATGACTACAGAGTTGCCTCTGAACCTCTCACCAGAAGATGTTCTGGAAACTCAAAGTAATTTAAAGTAGGTTTACACTGTGATTGAGATTCTGACTTACAGAATAAAGAATTTGGTTTTTCTCTTGTGGAAAACCAGGGGGCAACCTATGGAGATCAAATACAGTGAAATTTAACAGAGAAAAGAAAGTAACTGGCATCCAACTTCTGTGAGTTTGGGCAAGTTCCTTCACTCCTGGACCTCAGAATCCCCAGCTGCACATTAAGGTGGCAGATCTAAGTCCAATTTCAATGAGCCTAAGAGTCTAATATTCTCTGTTTGGTGAACTGCAGCAAAGGTTAGAAATTCAATCTAGCCACATGTTCCATAGAGGAATGATTTATGTTGGCTTGGGAACTAGGGGGACAGTAAATTAGAGATTCAAAGACATGAATGAGTATGAATAACAAAACTCATTAAACATTTTCTCTTGGGGATATCTCTTTGCAGGTTGTGTGTCACTTAAATTCAATCTTATCTTTATCATAGACCTTGATTTCTAGAGTTCACAATATTATGTATAATTATGCTTAATTTGTTTCCTGTTTTTTCAGTGTATGGGCTGTGTTCTTCCTCTTCCTGTCTCTCAGCATCTTGCATAAAATAGACATGAATTGTCCCTCTGTTGGATGAATTCACTCATTCATTTACAGCAGCGGCAGTGTGGTCCAGGGTGGAGTGAAGGAAAGAACATGAGGGTCAGGAGGTCTGGGTCTTGCACTTTGACTTCCTAGCTATGTGAGCCTGAAAACCAAAGCAGCCTCTCAACCTCAGAATGCCAGGCCTGCGTGGCCTACCTCCCAGTTGCCTGTGGTAACTAAGTAAACTCCCCTAGGTGAGGCTATAAGATACAAGGCAAGTCAAGAGTGTAAAAACTGAACATATACTATCATTGCAACTACACCAAAGAAAAAAAACTGAGACATAGGAATAAAGGCTGGAAGATCATATGCAAAATGTTGAACAATGATTTCTTTAGGGTCTTGCGATTACAGGTGTGTGTTTTGGGGTTTTTTTATTTCTCTATTTTTCAAATGTTCTGAATCATAATTTTATTACTTTAAATGGAAGCTTTTGAAAATGTAGTATCATATTACTACTGGCCAGTTCTTACTGATTTCCTTGGAAAGTCCTTCGTTTTTTTCCATTCCCAAGGCCAATGCCCTAGCCCAGACCTTCCACACCCTGCTCTGGTCTCCCCATTCCAGCCTGCAGTCCAAAGCCAACATAAAATCCAAATTTTAACTTCTTTCTTTAAAAAATAGGAAGATCTGGCAACACAGGTCTTTTATTCCCTTGAGGCTACAATCTGGCAGAAGTTGACAGGAACCAAGTAGCAGCTGGCCCTTAGAAGGGGCCTGCAGGCCCCACCATTCACTGCAGAGCCTCTGCTGGCCCACAGGGCAACTTTGGAAAAAAGAGAGAAAGGCAGCTCTTCCTCTGAGCAGAGGCAGCCCCACACAGAGTGAAGTTTGGCAAGGCCAGTAAAGGTTGGATGGATTTTAGCCCCCACTCTCCAACTGGGCTGGGCTGTTTCATGAAGGGCCCAGCCAGCACGACCATAGGCACCGGCTGTGTCTCCACAACAAAGGCAGTTAGGTGCCTGGCATCTGTAGGCTCAGAGCTCTAAGGTGTCCAGGAGAATGGTTCCCTAGGCTTCAGCTCTGTTCACAGGCAGTGCCCTCAGCTCTGCCCTCTGCTTTGTCCCCACGTTGCCTTCCCTCACTCACAAGGTGGCTGTCGGAACTAAGAGCACCACCTGACTCTTCATTCGCCTGCAGAGGAAAAGAATGCATCCCCACAACCCCCGAGCAAGAGAGCCCTGAGCTCCACTCCGACTGAGCCACCCCTGAGCCAATCCGTTCCGGACAGGACAATACCAGACACTGACTGGCTCAGGTGTCGGTAACCTGAACAATTCCCTACAGCAGGGCGGGTGGTGATTTATACCAGTGTGTCTCACAAGGTGTTATTAACATTGTGAGCAAGACAATTCTTAGCCGTGCACTAGTGGTGCATCTCATTGCAGGACATTTAGCTGATCGGGCACCACCCATCGTGTGCCAGCTGTGCACTCCAGTTGCTGGGATGACCAAGAACACCCACGCTGGGCATATCCAGACACTCCTGCATCTGGAGGGCTGGCCAAACTGAACGGGCTGTAACATGGGGAGGGGGAGGGGGTTCTTAAAAACAAAGTCTAGTCCTATTAAGAAGAAGGGAGACGTGAATGAATTCTGATAAAGCAAACCACAAATATTAACTATGCTTTTTTTCTAGGTGGGAAAGAAGATACAAAGGAAGAAAAGCTATGACTGCTAAATTTTTAACTTGTGGTTCCCCTTCAGATGTGCTCCTGGTTACTATGGCAACCCCTTGCTTGTTGGAAACACCTGTAAGAAATGTGACTGCAGTGGAAATTCAGATCCCAACCTGATTTTTGAAGATTGCGATGAGGTCACTGGCCAGTGTAGGAATTGCTTACGCAACACCACCGGATTTAAGTGTGAACACTGCGCCCCTGGCTACTATGGGGATGCCAGGATAGCCAAGAACTGTGCAGGTACAATACTGTAAATCCTAAGACACCCGCCTGGCCAATGTGTATACTGGGTTTAGACAAGTTTATCTTGGGGAAATATCACAAGTGCCCCCTTGTCTCTTTTCCAGGGTAATGTACATTCTCAGGAATGTGCATCCCAAACTCACCAGGGGTAAATATTATCAAGGCTACTAATGTAACTTAGCTCATGAACTGTGACACACTGACACAAATGCACTTTTGCCTTACCATCTTATATCCCTCCAATTTTTATCAAAATCTGAAGAAAATCAGACTTCCATGGATAGCCTATGATTGGCCAGAATCCTGAATGAAAACCTGCATGGTTCACATCACTTTTCTTATTCTGGAAACCAAGTCCTATTTTTCAGTTATGTCTGATAAAACTGACATTTCAGTGAAATAAGTGAGCAAGTCAAGGGTAGAGCTTAATCGTCTCCCAATTTCTTCAAATTGTCAGAGCAAATACCTCAGGTAGAGTATAAGAGTTGACTTTACTTAGGCTGAGATGTACACATTTTATTAATAATTTCTCTAATCCATTGGCCACATAGAATGAAGCTCTTCAGAGGTAAAGTTAAACTGCCTTCCCCTAGGAATAAAGGAAGGCTGAGACTGAATATTTCTCACTCTTTTGTGACTTTGAGGGGAAGAAGAGTGAGGAGGAGGTATTGTCCTCTTGTGGCATGCTCCTATTGAAAATCCCCTCACTAAAATAGAGTCCCGCGTAAAAAGATTTTAAGTGAAAAGGTTAATATTGAGGAGGAAACACATGTGATCTACAGAAATCACAGTAAAAGTAAACATGTCCACAAGAAAGCAAAGCCCACAGAGGCATAATACCAAAAACAACACAGGGAAGAGAGCTCTGTGTCCAGCCAGACTAAAGAAAAAAAGCAGGCATCAGAGAGAACGCTGGCAGCCCTGGCCTGGTGGCTCCGTTGGTTGGAGTGTCGTCCTGGACACCAAAAGGTCGAGGATCTGATCCCCGGTCAGGGCACATACGGGAGGCAACCAATCAATATTTCTCTCTCACATAGGTAGTTTTCTCTCTCTCTCTCCCTTTCTCTCTGTCTAAAAAAAATCAATAAAAACATCCTCGGGTGAGAGTTTTTAAAAAGGCAGGAGTGCTGGCAAAATCAAAGCCTTAGATGTTTACAAATGTTCTGATTCTCAAAAGATTTACTAAACTTGTTTCAACTACATAGAAGCAGATCACTCTTAGAAAAGAAGCTAATGTTAAAAGCAATAAGTGTAATCTTGCTGAATTGTTTAATAAATCCACATTTTGTGGAACATTAAACAGCTGAAATATAATAAATTCATTTCCCTTTAAAGCTACATTTTTTATGATTTTTCTGTAAAGATAGTTAAGAGGTGGGGAAAATTCACAATTCTATTTCAGCTTATTGTTAGTATGGATAGCTTAGGAATTCCTTTTTAAATATTACAAATTAATTTCTACTCTGAAACTCAGTGGAAAATGAACAGTCTGATGAAATGGGGTTTTTGTGTGTTTTTCCAAATGACTTTCTTGAAAATCTTCAGTAGATGAATTATGGCCTCTCTGGTCTTCTAAATTTATGTAAATATGTCCCTAATTCTCTCCATGACATTATTCCTAGCCATCCCACTGATAGCTGTCATTTGGAGGTCTGGAGTCAGCCCTGCCAAGGGCCAACCACTGTGGAAGCCAAGATTTACTCTTGGGCCTCCTCGCTCCCTCCTTGCTGGGCTGCTTTTCCCTCACACCTGGCAGTGATCAACCCCGAAGTTGGGTTAAACTGGACGATCAGTCTACACTGCAAGGCTGGCTTTCATATTCCAGTTGAATAATGGGCTCCCTGGTTATCTTACATCTTGGGAAATTTACCAGGATTTTTCTGGACTGAAGCTATTGCACAATCATGTCAGAAACCCCCCAAATTTGGAGAGAAGTCCTAGAAAATTTAAATTTGCTTTTGCCCGAGGGTCATCTTTGAAAATTTCACTGGGCCCGGACTTAATTGGGTGAGGGGCACGATCTCTATAGCATAGAATATAATTAATCCCCATTGAGGAATTATATACCGATAGCCAATATTTCTAGAAACCATGAAAACACTGCCATATTTTAAGCACTAAGAAATGAATCCCTAATCTCTTGTTTTTGTTTCCCACAGTATGCAATTGTGGGGGAGGACCATGTGACAGTGTAACTGGAGAATGCTTGGAAGAAGGTTTTGAACCCCCTACAGGCATGGACTGCCCAACCATAAGTAAAAATAGCAGTATATGATTGACTAACCCCACTTTCTCTAATGTGCTGCAGGTGTTGGATTAAGGAGAGCTATGCAATACCCTCTCTCTAGAAATTGCTTGAGTTTTGCCCCCTGGCTTTAACCCAGTCTGTGCCTCAACCAATGAACCCTAAACAAAAAATATTGTTGTCTACTTGATTCTAATTTGCAAATTGGTGATTTACATTTAAACACCTCTACTTTACAAAGCTTATTTTATCAAGTCTTTAAGTTTAGCATCTTACCTAGCAGATAAAGGCAAATTCAGAAACATAATTCCCAATGACTGAGTTTATTTTAGCTCCTTTTTCTCCTCAGATCTCCAGATGATATGATACATAGACAATGCTTTACAACTCTGGGAAAACTGAGATACCAATAGATTTCAGTGGTTTTTCCCAAATCACTCCAAATCTAAAGTGGCACCAGAAATAAAACATTCAGGCCTTATGAAAATAAGGAGCTGTTGTCTTTATTTCCTGGATTTTTCTGTCACTCCTATCAATCAAATCATGAGCGGTCCTGATGGTGCAAGAACCTGCTGAAATATTTCAAAACAATTCCCAGAACTGGTCTTAATGACTTTTTAAGCATCCTTCAAGCCTAGAATAGTCACTGATTGATTCTTAGAAAGGTTTAAAGAAAGCTTTGCCTTAGAAAGCCTTCTATCAAAGAAAGTAACTAACTCTTCCAAAAAATTGAAGAAGAGGCCATACTTCTTAACACATTTTATGAGGCTAACATAACCCTGATACCAAAACCTGTCAAGGATAACACTAAAATAGAAAACTACAGACCAATATCTCTGATGAATATAGATGCAAAAATCCTAAACAAAATAATAGCAAATCTAATACAACAATACATTAAAAAAATAATACACTACGATCAAGTGAGGTTCATTCCAGGGGCACAAGGATGGTTCAACATACACAAATCAATCAATGTAATGCACCACATTAACAAAACAAAGGCTAAAGATCATATGATTTTATCAATAGATACAGAAAGAGCATTTGATAAGATACAATGTGCATTTATAATTAAAACACTGAATAAAATAGATATAGAAGGAAAGTACCTCAACATAATAAAGGCATATATGACAAACCCTAAGCCAGTATCATACTCAACGGTGAAACACTGGAAGTTTTTCCTCTAAAATCAGGAATAAGACAAGGATTCCCACTCTCACCATTCTTATTTAACATAGTTCTGGAAATCCTATCCAGAGCAATCAGGCAAAAGAAATAAATAAAAGGCATCCAAATTGGAAAGGAAGAAGTAAAAGTGCCACTTTTTGCAGATGACATGATTCTGTATATCGAAAACCCTAAAGATCACCAAAAAAGCACTAGAAACAATAAACAAATCCCATAAAGTTGCAGGATACAAAAGCAATGTACAAAAATCCACTGCTTTCCTGTATGCTAACAATGAAACTTCAGAAAAAGAAATGAAAAAAATAGCTCCTTTTGCAACTGCAACCAAAAGAATAAAATACCTAAGAATAAAATTAACAAAAGATGTGAAGGACCTATATCCTGAAAACCAGAAAACATTATTAAAAGGATTGCAAAAGACAAAATGAAATAAAAAGATACTCTGTGTTCATGGATTGGAAAAATCAATATAGTTAAAATGGCCACATTACCCAAAGCAATATACAGATTTAATGCAATCCCCATCAAAATCCCAATGTCATTTTTTAAATAAATAGAGCAAAACATCACCAGAGTTGTATGAAACCACAAAATACCCTGAATAGTCAAAGAACAAAGCTAGAGGTATCACTCTACTTGAGTTAAAATTATACCACAGAGCTACTATAATCAGAACAGCATAGTATTGGCAGAAGAACAGTTACACAGACCAATGGAACAGAATTGAGAGCCCAGATATAAAACCACAGGTATATGGGCAAATAATTTTTGACAAAGAAGCCATAAATACACAATGGAGAAAATAAAGCTTCTTCAATAAATGCTGCTGGGAGAATTGGAAAGCCACATGCCAAAGAATAAAGCTAGATTATAGCTTGTTCCCTTGTATAAAAATTAAATCAAAATGGATCAAAGACCTGAAACAATAAAGTATGTAGAAGAAAACATATGTACTAAACTTATAGAACTTGGTCATAGGGAACATTTTACGAATTTGATCTCAAAATAAGAGAAGTAGAGGCAAAAATAAATGAACGGGACTATATTAAACTAAAAAGCGTCTGCACAGCAAAAGAAACCTACAGCAAAACAAAAAGGCGACCAACCGAATGGGAGATGACATTTGCAAACAGCTCCGACAAGGGCTTAATACCCAAAATATATAAAGAACTCATACAATTCAACACCAAACAAACAATCCAATTTAAAAATGAGCAGAGGGCCTGAACAGACATGTCTCCCAAGAAGACATACGAATGGCCAACAGATATATGAAAAGATGTTCGACTTCACTTGCTATTAGGGAAATGCAAATCAGAACTACAATGAGATACCACCTTACAACAATTGGCTGTTATCAACAAGACAGGCAATAAGTGTTGGAGAGGTTGCAGAGAAAAAGGAACCCTCATTCACTGCTGGTTGGAATGTAAACTGGTACAGCCACTATGGAAAACAGTATGGAGGTTCCTCAAAAAATTAATAATATAGTTGCCATATGACCCAGCAATCCCTCTTCTGGGTATCTACCAGAAAAGCTCAAAAACATTTATTCGCAAAGATATGTACACCCCCATGACCATCGCAACCTTGTTCAAAGTGGCCAAGACATAGAGACAACCAAAATGTCCTTAGATAGAGGACTGGATAAAGAAGTGGTATATATATATATACGATGGAATGCTACTCAGCCATAAGAAAAGATGAAATACTGCCATTTGTGACAACATGGATGGATCTTGAGAATATTATACTAAGCGAAATAGCTAAAATAGCTTTTCAGTCAGAAAAAGTTAAGAGCCATGTGATTTCACTCTATATGGGATATAAAACTGAAACTCATAGACACAGACAGACAACACCATGGTGGTTACCAGAGGGAAGGGGGTAAAGGGGCCAAATATATGGTGATGAAAGATGATTTGACTTTGGGTGGTGGGCACACAATGATACACCCAGATCACGCATCATAGAAATGTGCATCTGAAACCTATATGACCCTATGAACTAATGTCACACCAACACATTTAATTTTTAAAAAAGAAAGTAACTAATATTTACCTTTAAGTAGAGTGATTTAAAGACTAGGTATTTTTAATATTAAGTATCCCCTCCCCCAAACAAAAGTATCTTGATCTCTAAGCTCTGAGTCCCTCTGGACACAGAGATTAACATTACCAATGAATCACATTTTAGAAGATAGCACAGAATGTGAGGCACATGCAGGACAAAGTTTACACACTGATACCATAGGTGGTCCCCTAAGCAAGGTCACTTCAAGGACATCAAGATACCTGCCTGGCCCTACCCATTTTCCCCTCCAGCCTGCTGTTTCTCTGAGAGTGGATATGAATAAGGCCGTGTTAAACTTCTAGTAACAAATTAACATATTAACAACTACTAACACTTTAGTATCCATTTACCAGTACTCCAGGAGAGAGTACAACCTGAGAGAGACTGGGAACAGGAAAGTTTCAAGGGGTATACTTGTGAGTGTGCCCCAGGAGGGCACTGGGGTTTCTGGGGAACTAAATTGTGAAATGAGGGGAGCAATGAGAAATTGCAACTACCTCACCAGACAGGAGGTCAGGCCATAGGGAGGTGCTGAGTCGGTCACACCTGGGGTGAGGCCAAGGAGGTGCTAGAACTTGAATCGAAATGGGAAAAAAATTATAGGAAAGGAGTGCCTAGCAAATAGCTGTCTTCACCAGCAGGCGCCAAGCAACAGCCTGACATGAAGAGAGTCATCCCAGAGGGCTGTCCACCACCAAAGAAAAATGGACAAGACTTCTCCTTACCTCCCCTACTCAGATGAATATCCCTTTCGTGCTTTCCTTCTGTCTCAGTTCAGCACTCAGTATTCATGTTAACCTACTTTCCCTGTTGCATGTGTTGTTTGCTTTCCGGTGTGGTTTAAGTGGGGATAGTGCTTGATGTAGAATTTGGCTCATCTTGGGCTCTTCTCCACTTTGAGTGTAAAGACTAGTCTGTGGCCCAGAACAGCACCTAAAGAAACAAAAATGAAAATAGTATTAACTAAGGAAGTGCATATAGTGATCTACTTAAAGCAGCATGCTTCCCAGCCAACTTTTGATGTTGAAGAAATAACATGCCATTCTATCCCCAGGCTGTGACAAGTGCATCTGGGATCTGAGTGACGACCTGCGGTTGGCTGCGCTCTCCATTGAAGAGAGCAAGTCCGGTCTGTTGAGTGTGTCCTCTGGTGCTGCTGCCCACAGACACGTGAATGAAATGAACTCCACCATCTACCTCCTCAAAGTACGCAGAAATGTTGTGCCTACTGCGTGTTTTCATTCTGGTTTCACAGACTCGCTCCTAGTAACTCCTATCCATTTTGGTATCCGAGTCCCATGGCTATAATACAGAGTGTTCGGCCCAGGAATTTATGACATATTAATTGTAAGCATGAGCTTGCAGCCTAAACCAAAAGCTGCAATCTATAAAAGAGGTTAATACAGAAAATGAAATGCCTGAAAAACTAGTATCTATGTACAAAACTACTGAGGGACACAAAACACTCTTATTTCCTTGGCGAAGCTGTACATTAGTCATTCAAGTAATTACCACACACTTACCATTACCTTACCCTCAATTTGCAATGTTTTGAGGAGTTTCTCTAGGAACTTTTCTGTGTCTCTCTGTTTCTCTATTTCTATCTTTGTCTCTCTATCTCCTACCCTACCTTTCCTTCTCACTGCCATATTTTCTCTCATTTTCCCACACTCACACACACTCAGGCACACAACATACTCGCATGCTCTGTTTCTCCTCGCAGGCCTAGTGGTTAATCTCTAATAAACAAGTTAAAGGCAGGCAACAGACTTTTATAGTGCTTTTATATCTAAGCTTTAAGGAGTGGTTTTATTTTCCCCCTCTGTATCATGGGCTTCTATCACAACCAACAGATATTTTTTAAAAACAATAATAATTAACGGAAAGGACAATAGAATTAATACCAGCACACTTCTTTTTTTTTTTTAACTTCGTTAGTCAATTTAGTATAATAGTTAAGAGCATTAACTTTGAATTTAGATTATTTGCATTCAAATGCCAATTCTGACACTTACTAGCTATGTAACCTTGGGTAAGTTATTTAACATCTTTATTCTTCAGTTTTTTCATCTGAATTGAGGAGAATTACTGAACCATCTCATGGGTTGTTGAGAGAATTCAGTGAGTTGATATGTGTAGAACAGTAAGAACGGTACCTAGAACGGTAAGTGCTCATAGTAAGTGCTTGTTGAAGTGCAAATGAGATGCACAGCAACTGGCAAAATATGTAAAATGCAAAACAGAACGAAAATCCCAAAATCTCGTAGAGCTGGATAGAATCTTAGTGAGCATTCTATTTCAAACTTAGACATCTTTCTTGTCCAGTCATCTGTTTGGACACATGAAGGCACTAAGTCTCAGAGGAGTCACCCAGATGCAGGCCTCTTGATACCACTTGAACCCTCTTTCCCCAAGAGCACAACTTCAAGATAGTTATAATTATAGCTGACAGGAAGTCAGTGCCCAGGCTGATGGGCTTACTCTAAAGGAATCTGAATGAAGCCAAATTGGGACCAAGCTCCTCAAAGAAAGGGGCAAATAGTCTGAAATAAAGAGGATTGCCCTCCTTATTCCAAAAAAAAAAAAAAAAAAGACACAGGTAAAGCTGTAAACTACATTTATATTCATCTGTGTGGGTTGATCATTTCTTCCAAAGCCTTCCAAAATTGGCATTTTAAAGCTCAGACACCCAAGGCCACCACCAGTCTATATTGTGCATTTGTGCAAATTAGGAAAAGTTGCCCTTTCCCCATGGCCAGCACAGCTCAGGCCAGGGTCTCTGCCTGATGAGCAGAACTCAAAGAATTTTAGCCCCTAAGGGCCCTGAGAACCTTCATACAGACCCCCAACCTTCATACCAGCCTGTAACAGCCTGTAGACCCACTATTTGGGGAACAGAGGCTCACATTCTACTCTGAGTCCTCTAACATAGGAAGAATTTTGTGTTTATTTTTACAAACCTGGTGTACACATCTGCTGATTATTTTCAAAATATTTTTCCACAGACAAAATTGTCAGAAAGAGAAAACCAGTATATTCTCAGAAAGATACAAATCAACAATGCTGAGAATACAATGAAAAGCCTTCTGTCTGACCTGGATGAATTAGCTGAAAGGGTATGTATTCAGTTTCTGGGGCTACCTTCAGAGAAAGGACTTAGCTGGTGTTAACTGAGGTTTAACACATCTCAGAAAATATGCAGTGACTCAAGTATCTTAAAATAAATCAAGGGTATACTCAGTCTCTACTGTTTTTCCCATTTTGACCGGTTTCCTTGAAAAACTGTGTTTTATGGGGAACTTTTTTTTATATTTGCTGCTGGTTAATATGGTTGATATATGTTTCAATTAGAATAGTTGTTCAGCTGTTTGCCTTAGCATGTTATGACTAAGAGCTGTAGAGCATCCAGAAATAAGCTTTACTATATAAAATATGAAATATAAATGTTTGCTAAAGGATGTATTAAATAATAAAAGGAAAGAAGAGGAATTGTGCTGAGAAAGCAATTTTGCACTTTGCCAGGAAAAAAAATCACTTTCGACCCTCACCTTATACTATATACTAAGTTTAAATTCCAGTCAGATTAAAGACTTGAGTTTAAATCTCAAATTCACAAGAAAGCAGAACTAAATATTTATGAAAAATTAAAAGGAAATAAAAATACATTTAAATACAGCATGAGGAATTACAATAAAAAATTATAATAGATTTGACAAGATAAAATTTCCAATACCCAGTAAAACAACTAAATAAATGAAAATGTCAATGAGACAAAGAAATATATTAAGGAAAATATGACTTGTGAAAGCTCTCAGAAATTAACAAGAAAAGCACTGAAACTTGAGCAGAGTCAGTGTGAGAAACTGTTAAATACACTCCCCAGGAGTCTAATGGAAAAATATCCATCCTCTGTAGTAATAAAAAAAAATACAACTAAGCCACAAGGCGTCATATTTAACATATTAAAATGTTTAATACATTTTTCCCCCTTGTTATGCTCCACCAGTGCTGCCCAGAGTGCTCTAGAATTTCTGCTTTCCTATATGGGTGTTTGACATACACTGTTGAACTGCTTTTCAAAAACAATTCTCATTTTCTACAAAAATAAAGGTTAAAATGACTTTGATAATCTCTTTTTACCTTGGAGCTCTTAAACTTTTAAGAAATTAAGCTTGTAAAAATGTTAATTTCTCTAATTGGACCCTGGGAAGATTCAACTACTTTGAAATGCACATGAAAATCGTCCTTGCTTCCCATACAATGCCACATATTAATCCAACTGCCAGCATTTGAAAAGCAGCGAGATCTCTTACGTTTCAAAGGAGGCACCAAGAAAGAAATCTTCCTGAAAAGCTCATTGTGATTTTATATTTATATCATGGTTGGAACTTGCCCAAGGTGTCTCAATTCTTGAGGAAATGTTTTCACCAAGATTAGTTCCTCCCACAGCTCAGACCATTTTGTTGTGTAGTTTTTTTTACTTTCAATATAAGTTAAATGCAGGCTTTCATAGGGAGAAATAAGCAAGCTTGAAAGTACCGTCCCAGAAGAAAAGGCTACAGGACAACAAGAGCATGCCACCAAAGCAGGAGGTTGATGATAAAGCTCCTGGAACATTCACCCAGCTGTTTCCATTGATTCTTACTGAAAATAATGTCCTTCTGACTGCAACAGTCCTGATGGTACAAGGACCTACTGAAACATTTCCAAGTCAATGCCCAGAGTTTGTTGCAAGGACTTCTCAAGCACCCTCAAGCCCTTAGTCTAGGAGAGTCCATACGTTATTCTAAGAAGGATTTAAGAAAAGCTTTGTCTTAGAAAGATTTCTATCAAGAAAGTAATGTTGCCTCTTGAACTTGGAAATACCTCTGTATGCAAATGACCTGTCACATGAATCTCATGTGACCCAAATCTCACAATTTATATTAACGTGAAGTTACTGGTTTTGTTCCAACATCCATACCCAAGTCCCCTGGCCCCCTTTTGGGATATCCTATAGCCCTTTCCCACCCTGTACTTCTGGGAAGCCCCTAAAGGATGCCCATGAATTTGATGAAAAGAGATCTTTAGGAATGGAAGGAAAGCAGGTCACCTCCACACATCAAAAACATCTAAGCCTCATTTCTGATCCTGACAAAAAGGCAGGACAAAAATAAAAATATGTTTCCATTCCAAAAGCATTACTTAATACCTGGTATATAACTATTATTGTGCTAGGTGCTAGAGATACTGAAGTTAATAAAATAATACCCCTGTTCTCAAAGAGTTCACAGTCTAGTAGGGAAAACTAGACATGTTTTTAAAAAATTATATACTGGCTCACGTGGTTCAGCAGTTGAGCAATGACCTATGACCCAGAAGATCACAGTTAGATTCCAGGTCAGGGCACAGGCCCGGGTCACGGGCTCGATCCCCAATAGAGAGCGTGCAGGAGGCAGCCGATCAATGACTCTCATCATTGATGTTTCTCTCTCCCTCTCCCTTCCTCTCTCTGAAATCAATAAAGATATATTTTTTAAAAGATCATAACAGCATTCAATAATCAAGGCATGATACAACCTAAAGAGATAACTCCAAGGAAGAAATAACTAACTGTTTGGGCAGGGGTACTTCAGCGAAGACTTCTCAGAGAAGATGAGCATTGACCCGTGCATTGAAGAATGACTAGGAGTTTATCAAGTGTTTCCCAGCAGGGGGAAATCACCACAAAGCAGAAAGGTGTGAAGCAACACATTATATTCTTAGGACTAGAAGAACTTTGGCCTTGGCCTTCTGGAAGATTAATTGTAAGGAGCAGGAGATAATGCTAAAGAAGTTCTCAGAGGCCAGATCATAAAGAACCTTGCTCACCATGCTAGGAACATATAAATTTCATCCTGTGGACTTTGGAAGACATTGAGGCATTTGCCTAGAACAATGAGGTGATCAGATTTGGAATTTCAGAAGCATTACTCCTCGGTAAGGACCATAGATTGGTGAGTAAAAGCTCTGAAGATAGGGACACAAATTAGCAGACTGGCACAGTAGTCTAAACAAGAGTGGTTGATTGCTGCATTATCTTCATCTGAAAAGAACTGCAGTTAACAAGGATTAACTAAGACTATGGAAGTGGGGAACAGGAGGGGGGCCAGAATGACAAGTGGAATAAAAACAATTGGGTGACCAATTGGATATGAGGATAAACAAGGAAGAAAGCTCTGACTTGCAGAAATGGATGACTAAGACTAAAAATACAGACTGGTTTACCCAGGACATTTTGAGGATGAGGTATCTATGGATGCCCAGAGGGCAGTCAGAGAGTTGAGTCTGTTGCTCAGGGAAGAGATCAAGGCTGGACAGGTATTTGGAAGTCTTCATGTTTAGGAGGTGGGCACATGCACAGAAGTAATGTCACTCTACAGATTCTGAAGTGGCACACCAGTATTCCTACTGCTGTTTTGTTCAAGACTGTCCCTGTTTATGCTGGTCTCCCAGAGTGATTATTAAAAGTTCCCCCTTTCACTCTCAAAAGTGTCACCATTTCAACAATAATGATCACCCGAGATAGATTTATCATCCTCAATCTGGTTAATTTTTTTAAAAACTAGTATTCCAGGTACATTACACTTTATGCACTTTATGACAAAAACTTCTTGCCACTTTTTACATCAAATATCTACAAGGAGAATTCACTGTTTAGGTGAGTAAATGATTATTCCATTTGCAGTGTAAACCATTAACTGATTTATGGTTGTGAGATAATTTTTTCATTTCAGTTTTTCTTAAGGCAAGGTGTACCTGTTTAACCATATGTCCATATAATTTCCTTCCATAAGCAAAATTACAGAAAAAACTATAACATTCACATAAAGCATTACTATGTTATAGCCAGTAATTTTGCAATTTAAAGTAATGGACATTCCTCTTTGCCACTGAGTCTTTTGTTAAATACATATAAGCGCCCTCTGGTGTTTGTCAGAAAGAAGAGGTTTTCTTAGAGATCAGGGATCCTCCAGCTGTCTTTTCATTGCTTCAATTCAAAGTTTCCATAATAAATTAAATGAACACATTAATAACAATAGCATTTTCCCTTGAAGGAAGAAGCCAAAGTAAAAAATATGCTGTGCTGTGCAAATAGAATTCAATTTAAACAAGTAGATCAAAGATCAACTTGTTAAATTTTTTTAAATGTTTTAAATGATTGTGTTCATATTTTTAAAAGGCAGGGAGAGGTGTCATCAGGAATAATATTCATCTTATTTTCTGCATCATCTAATTTTAAAATGACCATGAATTTTGAGTCACTGGAAAGCATTAGAACAAGGCAAGAGAGGACAGGAATTGGATGAAGGAAAACAGTGACTCAGGACGCAATGTCCATTCAGAGAGCCCACTGTTTAGGGAAGGGACTGACGGCTGCGTCGCTGCTGCCCAGGGAGCTTGTGTGGAGGGGATTTCAGACTTGCTCCATAAAAAGCCTCTAGGGCTTATGTTTGTGATGATACAATTTCTGCATTCTCTTCCTAAGGACCACTTGCTTGGATTATACCTGGGAAGCGTAAAAACATTCCGGGTGTAAACATGGCATAATCCTCTGGCTAAACCATGGGTGAAAGGAGACAACGGCTGCTTCCCTGTCCTGGGGAAACTGTGCAATGGGTCTCCCAGCACTCTGTGGCAGGCCACCCTGGAGTCCATTCAGGTACTACAGGCCTCTGTGACAGACCTGAGCCGAAACCAAAACCAAACAAAAGAACACCAGGTGAAGCAAGTGGGCATCTACCAAGTGCAGACTGAAGAAGTCCTCCTCTTAAATATAACCCATGAGTCAGTCTTTCTAATGCCAAAAGAAAGCACATGTCCCTCATGCCTTGCATGCAGACCCGCGTCCTGGCCTTGAACCATTTCTTAGATCAGCTTCTGCCCTTACACACACAGGAACACACCCATATGCATGCTCCCCCACACATCCTTTCTTCAGAAGCCACATTTGAGTTGGGATTTCATTTTAACAAACACTTTGTGGGAACTCTGAAACAGAAGCTCCTAAGTTGAGAGAATGGAGTCAGCTTCCCGGAGAAGAGGGTCATTCACTCGGAGCCAAATCTGCCTGAACAGTTATTTGTACTCAAGCGCCTTCACTGTTGATGGGAATCTGGAGGGCAGCGCTGAAAACGGCACTTAGCCCAGCGAGCAGAATCCTTTGAATTTCTGTGGTAATTCAGTTTCACCAGTGATTGGACCACCCAGGAGCCACAGGATGCATGGAGCATTTCAAGATCTGCCTACTTTCTCCACAGTTTTCCCTTTGAAGCTTTAAGCTCTTTAGTCAGCACAATGTCAAACTGCTCAACGCACATGGAAAATCTCCTAGTCTGGCATCTTGAGATACAGTGAAAATTCAAAGGGTAAATTACCTATGAAAGCTTGTTGGTTTGGATTGAACTGTGATGGATGGCATAGGAATGGCATCTGATTTTACAGCATTCTGTAACCCTAAAGCTGGTCATCACAGCAGCCTTCATGCATGGTTTCAGGGACCATTTTATATGTTATAGAACTTTCATAAGTCAGGGAAATTTATGTTTATGAAAAACATTATTCCTACTCACCCCCATAGACACATATACAGCATTCCCTTCTTGTAAATATAATCTGGTGCTTACATGGATTATTTATAGGACAGTAAAGCCTCAAGAAAGAGCCAACTGGCTCAGAAGGAAAGTATGGATACCATTAACCACGCAACTCAGCTTGTAGAGCAAGCCCACGACATGAGGGATAAAATCCAAGGTAAATATAACCTCTTCTGGCTCAGCTTGATCATTCCTGTTATTAACAATAACAAAAAATAATAGCTACTGTTAGTGTTTACAATTGTGCCAAGAACTGCTGCTAAAGTGTTATAGGTTTGAACTTATACGAGGTCTGCATTTCAAGTTTGATTACCTGGGATTTCTGAGCACTCATCCTTACTTATAATCTGTAAATTTTCAAGAATAAATGTTCAGAATCATTCACTTTCCAGGCCTTTTACGGAAGTGGAATGCCAAATATCTTTGCAGCGGAGGAAATCTCATGCTATGGTGCCTCTAAAATGCAACAGTTGAACAGGATTCACATTATTCTTGATTATTTGCAGCAAAAACACTGCCCTTAGAATGGCAGTAAACTGTCTACTAACCCAGAGCATCCTGAGCTGAGTCTGATGCTCCTTCCCAAGAATCAGGCAGGCAAGATGCTCTGGTCCCCAATCCAAAAGAAAACCAGGGAGGAGGGTGTGTGTGTGTGTGTGTGTGTGTGCGTGTGTGAGAGAGAGAGAGAGAGAGAGAGAGAGAGAGAGAGAGAGAGAGAGAGAGAGAGAGAGAGAGAGAGAGATTTCTTTACCCAAAGCTTTGTGGTAGATTTTACCCTCCCCCTTGGAAGTTCACTTATTTGTGCTCTAACCTCTGGTTAGTACAGGCTGCATTCTAAAGCCTATCTTGATAGCACATTGAAAACCAGCCTTCATTTACCAACAGAAAACAGGCAGTTTGTTTGTTCTGAGATAAAGAGAAATTCCTCGGGTTACAGTCTGCTAGGAAGCAGTATGTGTGCCTCCCCATAGTGTTTATTATCCTATATATTAAGAGCTAGATGACAATACCAAGTGCACCTCGGGGCACAATGGCAGTAAAGGGACCCACAGGGAAAGATGCATATCTTTATACTGAGGTATAGGGGCACATTCCAAGAAAACGGATATATTGAGCCAAAATTAAGCATTTGCTATATTTCCTTCGGTGCCTATAAAGCACTGTAGACATGAATGGCATACATTTGAAACGCTTCCCACTCCCATCCTCATTATGGCATGCTTTCGCATCTACCAATAAAATATTCTTTTCCTCTAACATTTTACAGTTAATATCGATTTGTTCTAAAAGTGAGATTAAACCTAGATTAGCGGACCTCATCTAATTAAGAAATAAATGTCCCTCTAGGTAGCAAATAAAGCCAGCATCCTAGTAAGCCATTCAGAGAAAATAAATGACCTCAAGTGTTTCATTAGGAAAGTTTCAAAGCCTTCTTATTTACCCATATAAGCCAGCGATTTTTAACCTTTCCATTTCACGGCACACATAAACTGACAACTAAAATTCTTCGGCCCATCAAAAAAATATTTTTTGCCCATCTAACCAAAAAAGGCATAATTTTGATATATTTACACCGGAGGGCTATTGTTGTCAGTGCCCCTGACGAAATAGGTGTTGCACGTTTTAAAGACTCTTGCACACAACAGTGTGCAGCAGCACATGGGTTGAAAATCACTATGTTAAGCATAAGAAAAGATGAAAAACATTACAAAAGAATGTAAATGGGAAACAATAATTTCCATCAGTTTTTACCTTTTTATAATAATGTATACACAGTCTCCAAAGTCAAAAGGCAAAAATGCTATTGTCTACATTCCCTTTTTCAGAAGTGGCTAAAATAAAACAGACCAAAATTGTAAATAGAATATTTTTTATCAAAACACCAAAGAATTTAGCCTTGCAAGTGCAAGTTCTAAGGGGGGGAAATCTATCTATTTTAGTTTATTTCAGGAGTTAGTGTTTTAGACTTTCTTGAAAAGTGAATGTTTAATCCCTATATTGCTTTTTTTAGCATACTTGGTGTCCCTATAACTTTCTCAGTAATATTTCTAGCATTAAAACCTCTTTCCTCATTTATCTCTCTTTCTTCACAATTCAGGAATGCTGCACAACACCACTAGTGTGTCATTCCTATTCCCAACCATCTCTAAAATAACTCCTAGTAACCTTCAAGCTATTAGCTATATAAAATACAAGCCCTTATTTGGTATAATTTATGTGACACCAGTGTTTGGCCAACTGCATAGATCACAGTTTCATTATGCCAGGAAGATAAAATGCCCCCCCCCCCCCCGAGCTTCTGTAAGACAAGCTGGCAATTATATAACTTTCATATGATCATATGTAGTAGATGGAGGGAGTCAGAGAACTATTCAGCTGTGCTAGTATTTCAACAACTCATCTAATCCCTCTGAACCTCAGCAGTCCATCCAGTTCTAAAATCTCCATCCAACTTTTGGACATGGGGTCAAAATGACCCAGAGTCAAAATAGCACAGTCTTGACAAACAGCTACACTACAGAAGGCAAATAACAATTGCGAAGAAAAAAATGCACATGAGAAAAAATTCACAAACCTTTATATTATAGCTAGTCTGTAGAACAATCTGAAAGACTCACTTGAACAACTATAGTATACTCTCACTGTGGCTTAAAGGCTTGATAAATCCTTGGCTGAAGTATGATTAATATCTCCAATGCATCCTACATATGACAGGCGATATCTCAGAACATTTTCTTCAGGTTATGTATTTATATAAAAGATTGATCAAAGACCTCAGATTTGTGTGCCTTAAATATCAGCATGTTTGAATCACTATTGAAACCAGACACAGGTTTCCATGAAATCAGGGCAGGCGCTGTATTAATCCCATTCCCATTCGGAAGGCACTAGATGGGAAGCAAAGAGGAGAGATTTCTTCAGGTTTTACTTCTCCCTGAAATAAGCGCTGCACTCAGAGGCCAGCATCAGCATTTGCAGCGCGAACGTCAGTGCGCTCTTTTCACCTCAGACCGGCCTTGCCCTTCACCTGCACTCGCCCGTGTTTTCAGCGGCATCGCTGTGAAATGCCCAGTCGTCTCTCCTCGCTGCCCTCTCTCATCGTGCCCTTCCTTTCAGAGATCAGCAACAAGATGCTCTATTATGGAGAGCAGCAGGAGCTGAGCCCTGAGGAAATCTCTGAGAAGCTGGTGCTGGCCCAGAAGATGCTGGAGGAGATTCGAGGCCGTCAACCATTCTTCATTCAGCGGGAGCTTGCGGATGAAGAGGCCGACGAAGCCCAGGAATGTAGGTGCACTCGTCTCCTAGAGCCCAGCACGTCTGCTCGCTTCGTGGGCCCGGGAGAGGACACGGGACACGGCCAACCTCTGCTGCTAACAAAGGCCTAGCCTGACAAGCTTGCCTCTCGCTAAATGCTGGGTGGATGGGAGGAGACAGGAGAAGGGCCCACTGAGTTTCCATGTCATTTCTCTTCCCAGTGTTGACCCAGGCAGAGAGTTGGCAGCGTCTGTACAACGACACCCGCTCTCTGTTCCCTGTGGTCCTGGAACAGCTGGACGACTACAATGCTAAGCTGTCAGACCTCCAGGAGTCCCTTGACCAGGCCCTTGACCATATCAGGGACGCGGAAGACATGAACAGAGCCACGGCAGCCAGGCAGCGGGACCATGAGGTACAGGGGACACTCTAAGTATAAATGCATTTCAGGCAGAAACAACACAAATTTATGCCAAAAGGGTAGAGTTGGTATACAGTTTTTTTTAATATTGGCACATTTAAATATTTATATTTTCACATTGTTTGCCACTGTAATTTGCTAATGTAAATGTGTACACCTAAAATCAAGATGAAACCATTGGAATTATTTAACTTTTGCATTGATAGGAATGCAATCATTCTTGGTGCTTGGGTCCACATGTATGAATGTGTTGCTCTTGCAAGTGAGTAAGTATCGCCCTATTCTTATGCCTAACTTTTTTTTATACTGAGAGCACTAGAACACTAAAGCAACCCAGAACCATGTTCATGTAAGTATATGTGTCATTTTTGGAAAGGCAGGATAAGTAAATCTCACAGCCAGGCCGGTCAGCAGCTGTAGACATAAGGAATCTAATTCAAACCAAGGTCATGCAAATACAGAGGTGAGGAAATCCCAGATGTGCCCATAGCTTGCAAAGGCAGTCATCCTGTGGGGCCAGGATTTACGTATGCCCACAAATCCAGGGCCGAACAACGCATGCACTCACAGCCACCACGTCGAGAGGAGTCATCTCATAGGAGAGATGTGCATCTTTGGACATATTTATAAATAGTAGAGAGAAAAAATAGGGAATAGCTATGAGTAAACTCATTAATTCAGTTATGTTTATTTTTATGGTTGGCAAAATCAACTTAAATTAGGCTCTCTACCCTGATTTTCAGTCATCACTGCCTCTCAGTAAGTCCTCATAAAATGTCCTAAATAAAAGTGAATTATACTTATCACTACCATTCTCTAATAGCAGCAATCCCTTAGCCAATCTTTTTAGAATAATAATCGTCAGGATAGCATTCTTTGTTAAGCAAATGCATGATTATCTTACACAACAAAATTATATAAGTATAACACAGTAATTTCTTCGGGTAGGTTTCAAGGGAATTACTGGTATTCATCCTTAGTCTTGAATTTCCCCTTTCTTGCCTCCCACATCTAGTCAGCCACAGGATCCTGCCAATTTTACCATCGGAATATTTTTAGCTCTCTTTTTTCTATTTTCTTTTTCTCTATCACTCCTCTAGCTTGGGCCTTCATTTCTCAACTGAAATAGCCTCCTCCTGCCCCGCCTCCGCTTTTGCTCCCTTTCAACTCATCCTCCCCTCCTGCCAGAGTGGCCCACCTGAATCGCTGACCGTTCCCTTCAGCCCGTCCTCCTCACAGCCTGTCGCAGTGCCCTGGACATTGCAGCTCGTGAACCATTCAGTGCAGCGATTTTCAACCTTTTCATCTCACGGCACACAGAAACTAATTGCTAAAATTCTGCCGCACACCAAAAAGTATATTTTTTGCCTATCTGACAAAAAAAAAAAAAAGGTATATTTTTGTTTCATTCACAGCCGATGGCTATTGCTGTGCTGGCTGCTGTCATTTTTTTATTTGACAATCTAAGGGAAAAGAGGTCAGCGCCCCTGACTCAGTAGTCAGGTGCTGCATGTTTAAAAATTCTCGTGGTGCATCAGCGTGCCTGCCTCAGCACACAGTTTGAAAACTGCTGACTTGGTTTCATCACATTTCTATTTTAGTTACGTGTATTTACTGTATGGCAATATAAAATACATTTTTTACTGTGGGTCGTGGTTAGAAACATGGGAAAGACACCGTCCTATGGGATAATCTACGCTGTGTCAGGTGCACGCAGAGGCCTCTCCGACGCCCTGCCGGCCTCCTCAGCCGTCCTCCTTGCCGTTTCCCTGCTTCACACACTCAGTTCACACAGCCTCACTCTACCAATAACCCATACACCTGAAAAGCAGACTTCCTTTCTCCTCAACCTGGGTAACCCCAGGCATCACCTCCTCCAGGAGGCCTACCTCACCCTCCCAGATTAGCAGGAGCTCCTCTTCAGCAACCCATAGTCTGCCTTCCGCTCACCTCTTTCTATATTTTGACCGTCTGTTAATGGATCTCTCTCCCCCATTCAACTTAAGTATTTTAATGTCATCCATTATAATAACCCCAAAATTCCAGTCTTTATGCAACACCAAAAAAAATCATTTTGATGTGTGCCAACAGTAGCCACACACACACAACTAATAATTACATATTTACTAATAATTCCATATCCAAGACCAAAGGATAAAAATCTTTATCAGATGAATATAAGATTCTCTATTTCAAAAGTAGATTAAAAAGCACTGTTTAGAGATCTCATAAAGCAACCAGACTGTTTCTATCATTTTTTTAAAGGATTGGGAAACTTTTTTTTTTTTTTTACTTACATGAAATGGATACTGACATGCAGAATAGTGCTAATTATGTCATTTCTATAATTGTTTGATTCCCAAACTTTCTTTTGTTCAAGTTGACCATCTTTCTGTGGGAACATCTTTATTTGTTCCCGAGCTAACTTTATTCGTTCTTTCTAATGGTATATATGATCAGTGGGGGAAGCCCTTTAACTTGAAGCTTATGTTTTCCAACTGCTGCAGATGAACTTCCCATGTAGTGCTGTGAGCTAGGGCTTTGATGTTTGGCCGTGACCTCAGGGTGTAGCAGGGTTCCCTTAAGGCGACCCAGACTCACGGGCTTCCGGATGGGGTCGTATCTCAGACTCCATCTGAGTCAAAAGAAAACTGCTCTGAGAGAGCTAAATAATACCAATCTTTTCCACCTCCCTTCCTTATATACTTTAAAATATTGCTTTTGTGCAGAGCTCTATAACTACTTCTCCTTGTGGAGACAAGAATAATTAACCCCAGATAGTCACACTGTTTTAAGCTTGATGGATGTTGAGGGGAAATTGATTTTTTTAATGTTCTTTCATTAAGAGGATGTTCAAATGGGATTCTTTTCTGTCCCTAGACCTTTGTCTTCCCCTGTAGCAACATATTTGGAGAAGATGGACTCCATCTTCCTTTCCACTAAATCAGGAAAGACCTCAGGAAGTAAGAAAGACATTAAAATCAACTTAAGTTTTAATGAATGTCCTACTATATCTGGGCTTCTGTAATTATGTCTAGGACATCCTAGATTATATACCATAGCTTATATATTTCAACCCCAACTGAAATTACTGTTTCTAAAGTAACTTTAACTCATTTTTTACTCAGATTGTAAAATGAGTAGTTTACTTTTCCTTCTTAACGTTTCATTATGTGTTGCTTTCAAATTCTGAACTCATTTGAAGCTCTATAATATTTCTTCAGAATCACAACATCCCTGCCCAATAGTGAAGGTGGAAATTAAAGCATTCATCAAAAAATATGTCAGCAACTCAAAAATTCTCAGCATCTACCATGATGAGCTCAGAGTGGGAGAAAGCAAGATCACAATTTCATGCTTTGATAATAGAACTGTTTTAAATTTTATAAAGGACATTAAGATTGTTTTGTATATGCTTTATTCCTATCCAAATGAGCTATTTGTGCCCCAACTTAGCACACGATAAATACTTTTTTTGAATTAGTTCGTTTTCCAATTATTGCAAATATAGAGCCTATCTTCAATCCTTTATTGATAGTTCCACTTTACATTTATGGAGAAAAGAGTCAAGTGTTAACTCTGAAATGGTGATATTTTAAGTAATAATCACAACTACATGCTTCAAAGTTCCCAAGGTGCTTCCTTTTGTTATCTCCATATCATATATGAGAAACCTAAGCATTCTGAGGGTAGAATTCCCCAAAGTTGCACAGCAATTAGGTGTTGGGGCTGAGATTAGAACCCAGATCTGCCTGAGTGCAAAGACAGCGAGTCAACATTGACCACTCTCCCTGATGCTTTCTTTAGAGTCAGCTTCTCTTCCTCTGTCCTTTGCCCTTTTTTCCTACAGAAACAACATGACAAAGTGAGGGGACACATGGATGGGGTGAATGCCTCCCTGAGGACATCTTCAGACTCTCTGATAGTGCCTCGTCTGACCCTTGCTGAAATTGATGATATAATAAAGGTAAGGACAGGACAAATGTGACTTATTCGGGTTTGTATTGATAGCAGATTAGAACAGCAGCTCAGTGTCACAGAAGAATTGAGTCCAATTCAAATCAAGTTAGTGGCTTTATAAAAGTAAGATCAGGTCACTGAATTTTTTAGTTTCTTTCATTGGACAGTGGCCACTGGCCATATATGGCTACTTAAATTTAAATGATTTAAAATAAAATTAGATTTAAAATTTTAATTCCTTAATCACATTAGTCCTAGTTCAAGTGCTCAATAGCACCACATGTGGCTAGTGGCTACTAAATTGGACAGGACGGATACCATCATAGAAAGTTCTGTTGAAAGTGTAGCTTTAGGTCCATCCTACTCACTCTGCTCATAAGTTGTGTGTTTAATAAAGCTGGCTGTCAAAATCAATAAAAGTCATACTTTGTAAAGCAAAAATTTTTCAATAAAATGCAGTGAACCAGGCCAACACCAAATTGCTCTTAGCTCATTTTTAGTACCTTTGAAAGGATATCATTTTAAAGTCATCTGATCACCATCTCATTCTTTCAGCACCAAGCTCCATCTTCCTCTCCATCCCTACTCCCATCACTATCCTTAGAGAGATCAGAATCCAGGTGGATGAGCTCACCGGCTCTCAGACCTCCAGCTCCTTGAACTCCTGTCCAACAAGCTTTCCCTCCAGTCCACCTCTGTTATCCTTCCCATGGCCCTGCCCAGGTCTTGTCATCAGTAACAGCGCCTCCTGTCAAATCTCAGTTTCAAGCACCTCCTTCCTTGAGCACCATCTCTTATCCCCACTCCAGCAATTCTCTAGCCACGTGGAGACCTCCTTCACTTCATGTATCCCTTTCTTGTGTCTTCTCTTCCCCCCTTAAGCAGCTAAAATGATCAATATGATCTTCTTTGCAAACATCCTTAACTTCCATACTATGCCTCTACTGTACTCTCCTGAGAATTCTTACCCCACATCCCCAGTAAATGCAAGTCCCCCCAGCATCGTGGCCACACCAGTGCAATGTGACTGGTGGGAAACCCACCTCCTCTCCTGTCAGTCTTGCTGGTGAGTTTGCCTCATGCTTACTAAAAAATTAAGGACAAAGAGAACTCCCCTCACGTTTCTTCCCCAAATGTACCAGCTCACCTGCATTTGTACCCAGACATCTACCTTCCTTCCTGTAATAAATAACAAAGTGTCCCTTTTCCCTTCACAATCCCATCGCTCCCCCTATTTTCTGAACCCTATCCTTCCTCACCTTGGGAACAGGGGAGCAGGGCATGGCCCCTGAAAGCATGCCGTCTCTCTTCTGGTTCTCCCAGTTCTTACTCTTCACTGGCTCATGACTGCCAACATACGGACATGCTCTAATATCCCCTATCTTTCAAAAAGTGAAAAGAAAAAAGCCCTGACTTACATCCCCTCTAATTTCTGACTCATTACTCTTCTCAACTTCATGGCAAAATATCTCAAGCCACTTACAGTTGCTGTTTCCACTCCCACGCCCCAGCTCCATGCTGTCTCTTGAGCTCAGCCCACTCAAATGGGAGCCCAGGCCCCTCCACTGAGGCCGTGCTCCTCCAGGTCCCCAGCAAGCTCACCATGGTGCACAAGCATGGTGCGCCTCTCTCCTCGGCTTGCTCGGCCTCGCAGTGTTAGCCTCCCCTCCTTATTTAAAGCTCCTGTCCTGGCTCCTTCAATACCACGCTCACCTGGCTCACTTAGGCTCTGCAGGCCACATATGACTGTTCTCTCTCATTCTTTTCTTGGTTTTTGTTTGTTGTTTCTATTTTACAACTCCTTAAAAATGTAAAAAATATTCTTAGCCAGAACTATATAAAAACAGGCCTCAGGCCATACTTGGCATTGGGCCAGGCTGAGCCCTGCTCTGGATAATGAATGGCTCAGTACTCAGTACTGGGCCCTCCTTTCTGTTTATACTCTCTCCCTAGTTAATCCCATTGAACCCCATGGCTTTAAAATTTGATTATATGCACTATTCCGCAATTTATACCTCTGACTCTGTTACCTTCACCGAGTTCCAACCTCTTACATCCAAATGCTTACTTGACATTTTCAAGTAAGAACTCGGCATTATTTGTAGCAAAATGACAATTTCATCTACCACTTCCACATGCAACAGGCAGATCAAATGTAAATATTCTGAATAAAATCTGCTTTTTCCCTAGTTTCCCCATCTCAGTATATGGCACAACCCAATGGCTCAAATCAAAATTCTGGAGTCATTTTTGATTTCTCCTTTCTTCTCACTCCCATTTCAGCAGGACCTGTTGACCCTGTCTGCAGAATGAATGCTTACCCTCTTCTCTGTTGCTGCTCCCCAGTCTGTCTCCTCATCTCCAGTGTGATCTGCCACAGAGCCTCCTACTCATCCATTTGCCTCCACTCCTGCCCCTCAAGACTTATTCTCTATGCAGTGGCAGAACAATCCTTTAAAAACATAATCAGATCCCATTATTTCTACCACAGAAAACCTCCAGTGACACTTAAAGTAAGAAACAAGCTCATTTTACTATGGCCCATGAGACCCTAAGTGACCTGGCCCACCCCTCTCACCTCATGCTTCGTTATTTCCTTCACTCACTGCACTCCAGACGGTTACACTCCAACTCCTCTCTAATTTTCTTACGCACTACTATATTTTTCCCTACCTCAGGCCCTTTTCACCTGTCCCAAAGTTTTCAAACGGCTAGTGTCCTTGTGACCATTCAAGCTAAGTGGGCCTCTTACTTTCAATCACTCTCCAACTCATCTCACCCGGTATGTTTTATTCAGAATACTTTTACTCCCTGCAATTAACTTGCTCACTTATTTGATCACTTGTTTATTATCTGTATCTTCCCACCAGACTGTAAATTCCTTGAGAGCAGAGACTGTGTTCACAGATATGTAGTCTATCTCCTCAAAGAGCGCCTGGCACATAGTAGGCACACAATGAATACTTGTTGAATGAATTAATGAGTAAAGGTGGAATGTCCATGGCATTTTTTTCTGCTTATACAATTAAAGATATTTTTTTCAAAGTATTTTTCCCCAGATGACTAACCAAATAGCTAGAGGTTTAATACTGTCTTCATAAAAATAAACCCTATGTGCCAGGAAGTGTACTACATTCTGGGAATATAAAAATAAATGTAGTTTCTGTCTCCCAGGATTGTGTAACCTGGTGAGTGTAATATTCTAGTGAAAGGATTACAGTGATGAAATATGAGGATTAAAAACATATGTGGCCATACTGAACTCACCCTAGAGAGGTCAGTGAATGGCTTCATAAGGAAAGTGATATTTGAGCTGAATTTGGAAGGATGAGTAGAACTTTTCCAGATGGATGAGATAGAAAAGAAGGGAACAGTATTCCCCAGACAGGGAAAATAGTATGCACAACTACACAGGGGCCAGAAAAATTATGGAGCATTAAAACAACAATCAGTTACTCAAGTTTGGAGCATAGGGTGAGGAGTGGTGAGAAATGAGATTGATGAGAGAGGAGGGGTCAGTTGATGAAGACATGCTAAGGAATTGGATTTGTGCGTGCAAAGCAATGGCTGGTTTTGAGAGGGGAAATTACATAATCAGATTTGCTTAATAGAAAGATCAGCATTCCTGCAGAGTGGCAGAGAATGAATTTGAAGACTAAAAGCCTGGGCTCAGACAGAGGATTTAGATTTCTTGGGGGGGAAAAGGCTGAGTCAAACCCTGAGGAACACCGCTTTTAAGGTCTCTTTCCTGGCCAGAGAAATAGGAGACTGACCAGGAGAGAGCAGTCACAGAAGCTAGCTTAGCTTAGTTTAGTTTAGTTTAGTTTAGTTTAGTTTAGTTTAGTTTAGTTTAGTTTAGTTTTCAGATCAGAGATGGCAGAGCAAGTCTGAACACTAGGGAAGCAATCAGTAGAGAAGAAGGAGTTAAAGATACAAGAGAAATAGATAAATATACTCTTGCAATATTGTAGGCTCATGTAGACCTGACCTGAAATTTACTGAACTCCATAATGAGGAAGAATAGAGATTATCTTTTAATGCTCCCTGGGAAAAATGTTTTAAGTTTTTTCTAAATTCAATTCATTTTTTTTCAAATGTTTTTTTTAGAATGCATCAGGGATTTATGCTGAAATAGATGGAGCCAAAAATGAACTTCAGGGAAAGCTAACCAACCTAAGTAACCTCAGTCATAGTTTAGTCCAAGAAGCTGTTGACCATGCACACAACCTTCAACAAGAGGCTGATGAACTGAGCAGGTACTATCCCAATTTTAGAAATGTAAATATCTACATGGGCTGATTAACTTATTTTTATTCAATTCCATATGCCAGAGTTACTGGGACATGGTGTTAGCAGGTTGGTTTGAGGGTTAGGTTTGCTTATTTATTTGTTTATTGATAGTCAGTCTGAGAATCAATCATTGTTTATTATAATTGCTTTGGGGAGACAGTTTTTAATTTAAAAAAATCTGTCAGATCATAGGCCTGTGTTTTAGGGTTGGGGGGTTCTGTTTCACAATTATTAATAGGATGACCTAGTGCATTTTGGGCAGGGGCATAACTGTTGCAAAAAAAATATTATCAAATAAATCGCTTTACAAGGTCTAAATCTACCATCATTGCCTATTTATTTCATAGGTGGCATTAGTGTTCCATACTTAAGTGTCTTAAGTAAAGCTGGTTGGAAATTGGCAATACAACTGATTTCTGGTAAATACTCCCAACACTCCACAGTGACCAACAGGATCTATTTGATTTTAATACCTGTTAAGAGAAAAATCAATGGATGATTTTTCTCATAGCATTTAGAAGAGAGTCATGTACCCCTTGGGCACTCAATGAATGTTAATTGAAATGTACTGAAAGACTGGAATTGAATTCATGACCCTGAAATAATAGATAAATAATGAGATTTATCTATTATAGAGAAAGGACTGCTAATTATAGAGAAAGGACTGCTAATCTGGAAATTAAAAACAAGAATTGGTAAAGGTCATGAACAAAATAAAAACCAACAGCAACTTCTGTTCAAAACTTAAATCACCTTTTTATTCCTGATTGCTAAAAATTTCAAATACCCTTCCAAATCTCCTGAGAATTGAGTGAGGGAAGGAGGCTGAGAAACAACTGGCAGCTCAATAGGTCAGGGCGCTTGAAGACATGAGCCAGCGTGGGGTCTGTGACCTCACAGACTGGGTCACGGAGAACCTTCTGAAAGCGACCGATGCATTAAGGGATACCACTCTTCAATGTTTGGAACTAAGAAAAAAGAGGTGGAACTGGTGGATTTAAAACAGAATAAAATTGAGACAAATAACTGAGCATGAGCTGCAGATAGGGGGTGGCATTGATGTTACAGAGGAAGAAGAGGTATTTGTCAATAAAATGAATTATTGACTAGTTTGAAATTCCAATTCAGGAAATACCTTAGGTATAAAAATATATCCTGATGTTTATCGGGTGCCAGGCACGGTACCAATCATTTCACGTATTTTGTCCCTGAAGTACCTCGCATCAATCCTCGGAGGCATATTATCAGCACCTATGTGAGTGCCCAGGGCGTGATGGTCACTCAATTAAATGTCAGATGAACCTACAGAGGCCAGAAAGGAGCAAAGGCAGGGAACACGGTGCATAGCGCAGAGGGGGGATGGGTATGAATGGAGATGTGTGCTTAAGGGAGGCCCCTGGGGCCCAGGAGGGAGACAGGTCTTAACAGTGTGTGCCCTGGGCAAGCCATGTACCCTCTCCCAGAGCCTTGCTTGCTTCTGTTAAAAGGAAATAATGATGTCTAGGTCATGGATGTAGTAAGCATTAAAGACATAATACATGGAACAGGGCTAGCCCAGTATCTGCACAGAGATGCTTCATGCGTGTTGCTCCCCTTCTAATGGAAAAATATGATCTGTTATGTAAGGGAAATAGGGCCATATAAGAAAAGAGGAAAATAAAGTTGAATAAACAGTGAAACCAGCTAATACCTAACACCACGCTGAGGCTGTGCACCTCTCTGAGAGCCTTGGTTTCTTTTATGGAAAGGGAGAGAGCGATGTTGATCTGGGTAACAGCCGATGAGGATGATTGTGGGTTCATTCCTCTGCCCGACCGCCCCCACATAAACTCTTGCTTGAAGAGGTGTAGAGAGCTGTTTTTAAATCATCGTTTCCTTTTCCTGTGGCTACTGCCAGGCAGGGAGCTACCATGGAGCCAAAATAGGGTGATTTTAGAGTCCCCATAAGGCAGACACCAAAGGAAATGAGCCTCTAGGAAAGGAGCTTAGGGAAACCTTGTCAAGCCAGGTGACTTTGAATAAGAGGAAGTACCTGTGGTCTCAGAAATATTCCAACCAAGCCCTACAAATGGCCCTGTTTCCCAAGGGGATAAGATGGAAAAATAATGACAAGTTTGTTCATTAACAGGAATTTACACAGTGCAGATATGAATGGGCTGGTTCAGAAGGCTTTGGACGCTTCAAATGTCTATGAAAATATTGCCAATTATGTTAGTGAAGCCAACGATACAGCAGAATTGGCTTTGAACATCACTGACCAAATTTACGATGTGAGTAATCCCTTATTTTAAAGTTCATTTTTACGTTGCCTTTTCCCAGATATGGCTTTTCTGTTTTTACTGTCATCTCTTGATCTTCCAATGTAACACAAATGGCAGAAAGAGCAGAACTAAGAAAAGACCATTCTATTCATGTTATGAATGTTTCAATAGTGCAAGTTCTTCAAGATATGCCCTACTCCAGACAGCAAATGCCAGTTTTTTAGACAGTTTTTTTAAGTCATGATCCCTGAATAAAACATTTTCAAGACTAGTTCCTGGTTGATAGAAAATATGCTTTATGCAGACATTCATATTTTTTCTTTTTTTCAATTTATTTCCCAATTATAGCTGACATGCAATATTATATTAGCTTTGGTGTACAACATAGTGATTAGACATTTATATACCTTATGAAGTGATCAACCTGATAAGTCCAGTACCTACTTGGTACCATACATGGTTATTACAATATTATTGACTATATTCCCTATGCTGTACTTTACATGCATGACTATTTTTATAACTGGCAATTTGTACTTTTTAATTCCTTTCACCTTTTGATTTTTTTCAACTCAAAAATTGTTTATCAATGGCTTCTACATGACAAGCACTTTGGTGGGGCTTCAGCCAGGTGCCATTCTTGGTTCACTGAATTTTCCTCAAAAAACATTTATCTTGAAAATGCCGAGGACATTATTGTCTCATGTTCACCCTTGACCTTGAAAGGTGACCTATGAAAATGAAGCTGTATGAATTTTCTTCAGTGTTTTGCAGATGAACTGCATCATTTAAATCCTAAAGTCATGACTAGCTCATCTGCGATCATTCTTACTCTCTCCACTCAATTCCTTTGTAGGCCGTGAGTGGGATTGACACTCAAATCATTTACCATAAAGATGAAAGTGAGAACCTCCTCAGTCAAGCCAGACAACTGCAAACAAGGGCAGATTCCAGTAAGTATCTTCACTTTCCCAGCTTCCTTCTGGTTTATAGCTGCTTACCTCCTTTCAAACAATATTTCTGCATGTAGACAGGTTTCAAAATTCTAGGATTAAAGAATAAATGATATTTCAACTGAACAATACATTAATAGTTCCTGCTCAGAGTCAAGGTGTAACAAAGCAAAGACGAGATATTTCAAAATAAATTGTGGGTTAAAAAAACAACACTTTAATATAGTAAAACATGTGGTGGATATTCTTGCTAATCAAATAGACTAATTAATAGAACCTTACCATAAATACCAATTTTTAAAAAGATAATGCCATAAAGCACACTTAACACTAAAACTATATTGCACATAATTTATTCTTTCTTGAACAATTCAGAAGGTTCCTTAAAATTTTACCCATGATGCCCCATTAAGGTCATCACTGAGGGTCGGGAGGCTAAGGTACCACAAAGCCATTAGGTTATTTGCACTTTCTTTGTAGTTTATGTTTTTCGGGTTTACTGTATTTAGAACAAACCTAATGACCACAGGGAAAGAAGCATTTTCAAAGGCTGGGGTTTGCTCCTGCTGAAGCAAGTGCCCCCAAGAATGGGACAGGGAGGAAAAGATAAAAGTGAATCATTTTAGTCAATTTTGAATCTTGCAAGTTACTCTTAAAAACAATTGAATTGAATAAGAATTTCACTGAACATTATTCATCTCTGAGGTAATGAACTCATTTCTAAGGATATTCGAGCATTGACTGAGATTGGAAATCCATTATCTAGCTAACTTCTAATTACCACCTAAAAACAAAGGCCAAGCTTGAAACTGAAAACTTCGTGTAATTTTATCAAAGCAATTAATCTCAAATCTAATTGTCCTTTTTTTTCTACAAAGAAGTACATGGGATAAATGCATTTGTTTTTCATATGCAGAATATTTAACTATTTTGTTACCATAAAGCAACTATTATTTTATGCTTCTGGGTAAACAAGGGCAATAAAAAATGCTATTAAGTTTCTCAATTCTAATTAATTATATAAGTCCAGTCTTGAACATACTCTTTAGAAAAGAATTAGAGTAGTAGCAGTAAAGAATTCAATTAATAGTAAAATATTTTTAAGTACATGTTGGCATATCTGTGTATTGCTTTTTTCTCATGTGATGTGAAGACCAGCATATACAAATCTTCATGCTCCAATGACTTAAATATTTTATTCTCCTTGATAATTTGCAAGATATTTTCTCAATCCTTTCATTATTGAGTTATTGAACCTTGTGAAAGCAATTTTTCTATTTTGGGAATGATATCTCTTCAAGGTTCCATATTTTACACACAGATAAATCTCTCTGCATTGGTCTCTGAATAAATTGTAGATTTTGTCACCTATTTTATGATCTGGTTTGGTTAAATCCTTTCATTTGCTTATTTGTAAAAGGGACACTGAAGGGAAATTAGAATTGTATGCTTAAGAACTTGCCTCCCTTTAAACAACACACATGTTAGTGGTATAAATTTAAATTTTCAAGTTAAACCATATTCATCTGCTGAGGTACATTGTAATTCCAGATTACTGTTAATTTATACCCAATGGCTTTCAATGATCAATCATCTTCATTTTTTTCCTGTTACTCATTGTCAAACAGTTAACAATTTATAATAAGGAAGCAGCTATTTAAAGGAATCTTCTATTGAATTCATTTGTAAAATAAAAAATGTTTATGTAAGACAATAAGTTCCAAATAGGACACACATTTTATGAAACATTTCTTCTTATAAACATCCAGCTCAAAATAGATTTTCTTCTATTTTTATCAAGAGCTCCAAATATAGAGCTAAATATATTCTTTCTCAGTATATCAGCCAGTGTTTTTTGTAGTCACAGGATCCAAAAGAAAGAGATAAAAGATTTTTTGTACCACAATATTAAAAAAGTGAAGTTAAAAGAGGGAGAGAGAATGCAATACAACTACAAAGTATGTTTAAGTCCCTCTTTGAATTTTGGGAAATTATCAGGCACTACCTGGAGGAAATAAGAAAGAAGAAATGCTTTTACTTTGGTTACATTGTACTTGGTGACAGAATCAACTAAGCACCACCCATTGTGTACCCATTATCCACATGTGGGGAAAAGATAACTGAACAATAAACCAAGCATAGCAGACCATACAATAGAAAAGAGCAAGTGCACAATGGGAGAGCATATATTTATACAAGCCCATTGGAAATAAAGAGATGACTATAATGAGAAGTGAAAAAAATATTTTTCTGTTTATCAAGAAGCATTAATTCCTTAATTTTTTGTAAAGTAAACAAAGCATGAACCCAACATTTTAGGGAAGTTGATCCTTCAGTTCAGATGACAAGTTATCACATCCTGATTGGTTTGGATTTGGTCCAAGATAACCCAGTTTAGGGACTATGCTGCAAGCACACTTTCAAGAATAATTTTGTAAGAAAAAGACTATCAAAACTGAAACAAGAACAAATAGAAAATCTGATCAACTGTATGTACATATGCATGTATAATAAATTTAATCAGTAATTAAACCCTTCCCACAAAGAAATCTCAAAGCATCAATGGATTCTTCCAAACTTCTAAAGAAGAAATTACACCACTCATATATAAATTCTTCCAGAAAATAGAAAAAGAGAAAATGCTCTCTAACTTGCTCTATGAAACAAACAAAACTTAGACACCAAAGTCTGACGAAGATATTATCAAAAAGGAAAATTATAAGCTAAATTCTCTCATAAAGAGATATTAAAATCCCAATCAAGATATTAGCAAAGCAAATCTAACATACATAAAAATGGTAATATATGACCAAGTTAAGTTCATTCCAGATTTCAAGGATAGTTTAACATTTAAAACATCAATAGTAGTTCACCACACAGAATATAGAAGAAAATTTATATGATCATCTCACTATATGCAGGAAAATTATTTAACAAAACTCAATACCCATTCTTGTTTTTTAAAAACTTATAGCAAACTATGCATAAACTTAAGCTTCTATAATTCAGTAAAAAATAATAAAATAATATTCAGCAAATTAAAACTGAAACATTGAAAGCTTTCCCACCAAGTTGAAAGCAAGACAAGGAAGCCCCACATTAACAATTCAATGTGTAAAATCCAGTTTAGTTCTATGTATACCAATTAGAAATTAACTTTTTAAAATAACACCATTTGCAATAGCATAAAATACCTGGCAGTAAATCTGATGAAAGATGCTAAGAGTTCTCCACATAAAACTGTAATACACTAATGAAAGAAATTAAAGACATTCTAAATAAATGGAGATCAAAATGAGGGTTTAGATCTAAAGAAGAATAATTAAAATGTTATTAATTAAGAGGAAGACTCAAATTTGTAAAAATGACAATTCTGCAAAATTTATCTATAGATTCAATATAATGCAAATTAAAGTACCAGCATTATATGCAGAATAATTCTAGAATTTTTATGGAAATGAGAGGGGGCAAGAAGAGCCACCACAACTTTGAAGACTAAAAACAAAGATGGAAGATTGAAACTACCAGATATCAAGATTTACAACTCTACAGAAATTAAGACAGAGATACAAAAAAATATAAAAATTACAGCCCTGTATTTTTTTTTTTAATAAAATTTCAAAACAGACACAACTAACAAACAGAGATAGAATTCAGAATAATGGTCATCTTCGGGTAACTACCAAAGTCCCAGGAAACAGTAAGGGTGCTAATAATATTCTATTTTCTTGACCTAGACTCTGGTTATGTCTTGTGTTCAGTTTGAGAAAATCCATTAAGGTGTTCATTTATAATATATGCCCTTTTCAAGATGTATGCTGTGTATCAATTAAAATTTTATTAAAACAATTCAGAAAACAGAATACTCTTACATAACCAGCCATCACCATAAACGCAGATGGAGCTTTTCAGCCCTTTATCGTTTGTTCTGATAGGTGTTATTAGTCACAACAGTGCTCTATTTTTCAATCAAAGAAATTAGCCATTATTTCTACACCTTTCTTGAGTCACTTTATGGCACCTGAAATCACTCGAAAGCAGGTTGCAAGTTTTCTGCAACCCTGTACCTCATAATTAAAATGCGACGTTCCAGAACCGGTGTTCCAGGCTCATGTCATACCCAGAGCACTGCAGATGACTTCATGATACAAGTCAGAATTTTCCTTGTTGAAATGGAGGTTTTTTTTCTGGCATCCTGGCCCCACTGGTACTTTTTTGGCTTCTTCTCCACAGGCAATGAGGAGGCGGTGGCTGACACCAGCAGGCGTGTGGGTGGCGCTGTAGCAAGAAAGAGTGCCCTTAAAAACAGATTGAATGATGCCATTAAGCAGCTGCAAGCCACAGAAAGAGGTAAGGATCACGGACAGAACTTAAGCCTCATCTGTTTGTTCGCTGGTATTAAGAGAAACTTTTGAGGAAGGAGTAGGTGATTGTTTGCTTATCAGTCTTGTTATAAATAAATATTGTTTTCTGATGACGAAAGAAACTATGTTCATGACACACACACACATTCTGGGAAACCACACTATGCAGGGGTGACGGTGGAATCTGAGAGAATTTTCCTCCAAGTGTGTGTGTGTGTCTTCATAGAGCCATGCTGCTTATACGTCCTGCTCAGCAGGCTCCTTCGCTGTGAACATCTTTCTTCATTAGTAAATATGCCCTAATATGGTTCTTGGGTTCCTCTGGCCCCAGTGGAAACAGCTGTCCTCTGTTACGTGCCACATGATTCTTACAGTGAGGCCAGGGGACCAGCGAGCCAAGCAGAGAAACAAGAGCACTCGCCTGGCCTCACCTGGGACTGCGGTGTATTTTAGAAAGACGGGGGACTGGGAGCAGATGTGCCTTCCCCGGCACAGCGAGAGCCAGGCCGTGCCGGCTGGGCGAGGATGCTGGACTATGTGCCTTGGGACCCCAAAGCCCTGCGGGGAGGGTGTCACCCACCAAGGGCCCTGTCGGCAGCCCCATCAGAGCTACCACAAGCTAGGCCCCGGGCTACGTTTCACACACATTATCGCATGTGGGAAAGAAAGAAAGAATCACCCGAACCTTTAAACCCTGAGGCTTGCCAAGGTCAGGGAACTTGCTGCAAAAGGCACAGTTCCAAAAAGAAGCGGACCCAGGGTTCAACGCTACTGCCGCCAGAGTTTAGAGCATGTAAGGTTGGATTAAATGTTTCTTCACTTTAAAAAACTGAAGCTACAACCTCACCTGGGTGATTTTTGATTATTTTTGTTACAGAACACGTGAGCATTTGATAAAAATTTTTTTAAAAAGATAGGAAGAAAAATATTTTGTAATGTCATTACCTAGGGGGAAAAAGCATTTTGTCGTAAAAATATTTTTACTTTAAAGATATAGATTTTTAATAAAAGTTGAATTTCCCTATATGTGCTCTTTTGAAACTTGCTTTTGTTATTCCAAAATACCTTTCCTTACCTATTTACTTCTGTACTGGAGCATCATTTTTATGGCAAAAATTGTTCCACATAGAAGAAAGTGATATTTACAGTGAATTTCAGACACAAACGTTTTATGAGTTAACTCTTAGATGAATTTCTGTGGCTTTCTCACCAGGTCTCTAACCTGAGGAAATGCTAATTACTTTTTTAAAAAATTTACCTCTAATTGGAAAATGTTTTAAGCACGCTACCTGATTTTAATGAGACTTTAAAGTCTTTCGAGTTCACTTATTAATACTGCTTACAATATTCTTGTGCACCTAACTGACACCACAATTAACATATCTTTGAAGATGTTAGTTTGGCTTAAAACTCAAAATTTAAGGCCTATTTCACCCAGTGAATCAATGGGTGTTAATGTTCCCAACAAATGCCCTGCCTCCCTGCAAAGCGAGTGTCCTTGTGCTCTGTGTGAAGGTGACGCTCAGCAGCGCCTGGGCCAGTCCAAGCTGATGACCGAGCAGGCGAACAGGACCACGATGGCCGTCCAGCAGGCCACCGCCCCGATGGCCGACAACCTCAGCAGCTGGTCGCAGAGTCTGCAACGTTTCGACTCCTCCGCTTACAGCACGGCCGTGGACACCGCCAGGGACGCAGGTATCGCCTAGAAAGCTCTCAGCTGGGCCATCGACCCCCGCGCGTATTTTGTGAAAAAGCAACTTTCTCGGTTTCTGTTTCAGATTCGAATTCTGTAGGAGTTAGCTTAGGAGAGGAGACGAACTTGTGCTCGGTGCATCTGTCGATGTGTGTGCGTATGAAATATGCACATTTCACAGAAGCGCTGAGCACACTGGTTAAGGGACACAGCTCTTTTCTCCGTGGAACGCGGTAGCACTTGTGTCAATCAGTGTAAGCCTGGTTCTTTCAGGGAGGTCAGTCACATCCTCGAGTAAATAACTTCACGGTCTTGCTTTTAGGGAAAAGCTTAGGGAACAGCATTGCTTTGACTAAACAGCATTGCTTAATCTTTGTCCCCAAAAAGCAGGTTCCTGCCGACAGTATCTTATATTATGGAATACTCTTTCATTTATTTTGTTTTGAATCGCAAAATGCTATTTGAGGAAAACACAGTAACCTGAAACAGTCTCAACTGGTGCTAGCTCTGGATGCTTACTGAAATCGCTGATAGGACTGGAAAAGGAGGGAAAAATTTAACACAGATTTAGTAAATAATCCTGAGGCAATATCTTTATAAATGTAAAAATCGAATGTCATGTAGACAACTGTAATGGGCCCAACATCATGGAGCTTCTTACTAAGAAGGAGAGCTTGTTGGCCACCTTCAACCCAAATTATAGCAACGAAAGGGGAATATTTAGATGCCTACCTAATTTATTTAGTTACACAGAGATGTTAAAATCACACATTAGTTGAGGCATTTTCTTTTTTCCAGTCTCATATTTCTATTTCTCTTCATGCCTCTTAAATATCAATGTCCTTATCATGACTAGAACTTCCTGTTCTCGAACATGGTTTGTTTTTTTGTGTTTTTTAAATTTAAGTTTTATTTTTTAAGTTACAGTTGACGTACAATATTAGTTTCAGGTGTACAACATAGCTCATCCGTGGTTTTACAGACCATATTACCTTTATTTCCAATCCAAATTAAGAAACAACTTTATTAGTCCGTATATGATCACTAGAAATTTGATCCTATTTTGCAAACAGCCATTCCCGTAACAGGAAGCTAGCTCTTTTATATTTGCCTTTTAAGTATATAGTCATGAGTTTCTTCATGTAACCGCTCACGTAATTGTTTTTAAAAGTTGATCGTTAAAACAGTTGTCTACGTGACATTCGATATTTACATTTATAAAGATATTGCCTCAGGATTATTTACTAAATCTGTGTTAAATTTTTTCCCTCCTTTTCCAGTTCTATCAATGATTTCAGTAAGCATCCAGAGCTAGCACCAGTTGAGACTGTTTCAGGTTACTGTGTTTTCCCCAAATAGCATTTTGTGATTCAAAACAAAATAAATCAAAGAGTATACCATAATATAAGATACTTTATAAAAACTCATATAAGGTGGCTTCCTTTCTCTAACAGAATTGAAAGCAAGGGAACCCTGTCATATACATTTCCATAATCAAAATTTAATGTAATACTTTAAATATACTTTATTACCTCTAATTTTTAAAGATTATTATAAAATGGCTATTGTGGTCAGTGATCCAAACAACAAATACTTACCTCTGTATTAAACTGGTAATCGCTATTATTTTACTTAATTCTATTCTTTGTGCTGGAGAAGCACCTTGTTTCCTAAGTACAGAAAAGAGATATTTCCTTGGTCCTTACTGACATGTTCTCCTCAATCTGAGTTTAGTTTGGTTTCAGTAAGAGGCTTGCTCTTGTCCAGCTGCTAATAGTCAGTGACCATGGCCCTGGCCTTAGGTAAGAGAATACCCGTGAGATATTCATTCTCTCGTCCCCTGCTTCTCAAACACTAGTGTGCCTCAGAATCTTCTGTGCCCACCCCCAGAGGTCCCGATTCAGCAGGTTTAGGGCAGGGCCAAGCAATTTGCATTTCTAGCATAAGTTCCCTGGAGAAACTGATGCCATTGATCTGGGGACCACACCTTAGAACCACTGCTCCAGTTCATTTGACTCTGAAGAGAGTTCTGCCATTCTCTGTAATTGGGGTTTCTTTCCTCAAGCTGTAGCCTTATGATTTATGCTGTTTTCGATTTGTAACTCTATTCATCAAAAAAACAAAACAAAAATAACCTAAAAAGTCAGTAGGATCTTCCTGTACCATCACCCTTGTCAGGGCCCATAGCCATGGCTGCCCACCCTCATCTGGGCACTCCTGGCATTTTTCTGGGTGCTCCTTTGTCTCCTCCATCTACCTCTGCCTCTGCTGGGACCGTTGCAGCAGCAGTGTGAGGTGTGAATGAGAGTCCTGGAAAGTAACCCTTCCACCTCCTTTTGCCCGGCATTTTTAAAGCCGTTATATCAGTTATATTAGAAATGCAAACAGAACCTGTGCTGTGTGATGAAAAGAACATCTGCATATTTGTTGTGGATCCTGCCCTTTAGACATAGGCTTTGTAAGTCAGCTTGTTCTGCATACATTTATAAATCAATGTGTGCTATGGATGTCACAAAATAGGAATAATTTATGCCTTGGGCTTAACTATTAATTTTGCAAGATTAAAAATAATTTCTTATAGTTCTACCAGAAGTAACCATGTGTTTGTCTCTTCACCCGATTCCTGAAATGTAACTAATGATGAGATATTTACTTAAGTGATTAATTTTTATTAACTGCAGTAAGAAACCTGACAGAGGTTGTCCCTCAGCTACTGGATCAGCTTCGTACAGTTGAGCAGAAGCGGCCTGCCAGCAATGTTTCTGCCAGCATCCGGAGGATCCGAGAGCTCATTGCTCAGACCAGAAGTGTCGCCAGCAAGGTAAGCCATGCAAGAGTCATCATCATTGGTCACTGGGTGACAATGAGAACATGAAAAGCAGCTTCCAGAGCCTGGAACCCGTCTACTGTGTTATCCAGCTCTGTCGTTTTCATCTCCCTCTGTTGATCAGAATCACACAAAGAGCTTTTAAAACTAAACCTTTTCCTGGCCCCAAGCTCAAAGCAATATACCAGGCTCTCAAGAGAAAGGGTTGAGCACCTGTATTTTCTTAAAGCTCCCCAATGATTCTAATGTGTAGCCACGATTTATGACCACAAACTTAACATAGTCAGCAAAGCTCAGAGAGCCAAAGAAATCAAGTAAAGCCAACCACAATAAAAGACCCAATTATTATTATAATAATAATTACTCATTATTTATGATTTTAACAGTTGTTGTAATGCAATCACTGTATGGAATAATCTTGCCCATCTACCTCTTCAAAGAATTTTCTGGTACAACACAGGGGACATGAAGCTTTTAATGACCCACCCACAGGCTTAACTAAGGAATCACATACCAGTTACACTGACTAATCTCAACAAAGACCCTATTCTGAGCTCTTATACGGAAGCCACACAGCAACACCACAGCTGGCAGCAGCGTCGGTGGGAACGTATCCGACAGAACAATGAACATTCGCAGTGTGGCCAAGCAGGCCTTGTTCTTGGCCTTCTTTCACTTTGTTCTTTATTGGTTTATAGACCAGCAGTGTTTTTCACAACCAAATTATAAGAGTTTATTTTCTCAATCGAGAATTGGCCTGAACAGATTATTAGCTTAAATTACTGACAGAAATAAGAGTTGGAAATCAACTATTTTGTAATAGCGGGAGATAACAATTGGTAAGTATACCTGCCTTTTAAATAATATTTGGTAGTAGATTCCACACCACAAATTAGATACCTGGAGGACATTTCAAAAAAGGTTTATTATTGTCAAGGAATGGCATTTCAAAAGCTGAGTTTTCTATGAGTGTTTTCTGGTAATTTTATTCACATGGAGTAGAATTTCAGGGGCTTAAACACCTAAAACCATTTATTAAAGAGAGTCTTGGCAATGACTTTGGAACCCAGTAGGCTCCTCAAAGTGAGATGCTTTGTATGCAGAAAATACATCCTTCTCTGACTCAGTTTTTTCATTAATCTCACACACTGCTTGGTTATTTATTAACATGTATTGATGTTTACTCAACTGGCCACATAGAACAGCTGCACTCTAGCACCTGGAAATATAATCTTGAGCTCATTCATCATCAGTATTAACCAAATACATCCAATCATTCAGAAATATTTGCATAAATGGCAGGGATATACACAGTCTATCCACTTCTGAATACTCTAAAAATCACCTCGAATCAGATGCATTTAGCATATCATACGGGGCCTCTTAGAAATGCACTTACTGAATTGTGCTTTGTTGTAATGCCTTTCGCAGAATCATTATAAGACACAATTAATGAACTTGTCCTTAGAATTATTGTAACGATAGAGCCAGGCACTGGAATACATTTTATAGTTATCTTATTTCATTCTCACAACAAACTTATTGTCCTCATTTTACAGGTGAGGAAACTGCAGGTTAAGTGGCTTACTCATGTTTACATAGACAGGTTTCAAGACCCTGTCTCAGACTTCAGAGCTGGGTCTAGACCCCTCCTCACTGTGTAGATGCTGTCAAGGATGAGCTTCACCCCATCCTCTCTTTTGAAGACCCTGGGGAGAAATTCCTATCTGTACTAGTGCCTGAGATTAGTTATACTTCTGATCAATTCAATGTTGTTCATCTTATAGGCCTTGTGAATTGTGTAACTGACTAAGTGTCTCTTTAAGCTGCTTCGTTCACCCCAACCAAGTACGTAGTTCATTGTGGAATTCATTTTTATCTTCTTTCTTAGACTTCCTTTGTGGCCCCATTTTAAATTTAAACCTATATTACAATCTGCCGTAAATCCTTCCTCCGATGAAGTGAGGACGTAAGTAAACAAAGGCATGGAGAAGAGTAGAGCTCAGAGACCCCACCAGGAAGGAGGGAAGCCCTTGGAGAGCCATGGGAAAGCACTATGCCCATCTCTGCAGCCTACTCTTAATGGAATACTTTTGTCACTCCAGATCCAAGTCTCCATGATGTTTGATGGCCAGTCTGCAGTCGAAGTGCACCCTAAAACCAGTATTGATGACTTAAGAGCCTTCACATCCCTGAGCCTGTACATGAAACCTCCTGTGAAGCAGCCAGAGCTGCCTGGACCTGCAGATCAGTTTGTACTATACCTCGGAAGCAAAAACGTAAGAGAGGTTTTATTTATATTTTTATTTTTGTGTTTTTTATTTTTATTTTTCAATTACAGTTTACATTCAATATTATTTTGTATTACTTTCAGGTTCCCAGCATAGTGGTTAGACAGTCATATACTTTATAAAGTGTTCCCCCAATGTTTCCAGTACCTGCCTGGCACCATACAGAGTTAGCACAATATTATTGACTATATTCCCTATGCTGTACTTTACATCCTTGTGACTATTTTGTAACTAGCAATTTGTACTACTTAAAAAGAGGGAATAATAGTAAATGGAAAAATAGATGCTTTTCCTTTACCTTGCAACAAAGCTACCTGTGCCAACAAAATTCCCATTCTGGTAACTTGAAAGGTATAGATCATTTTAGTGCCAAGACTAAAGTAGTGACTTAAAGGCAAGTAATTCCTTCTGTGTGGGATATTTCTGGGCTTGCTTCATAGCAGCCTCACACTGCTAACTTTGAGGAGTCGGAATGTAGCATTTCAAAGACCTTCAGAATACAGAAGCCTATCGTGTTTGAAGATGCATTTGTTATTGGCAATTGTTATTGGCAGGCTGCATTACACCCCTGGTTATATAAATAAGGTTAACACACTCCCAGAAGCCATCAAATGTCCACAAGCCTGCAGTTGCTTGCCTCCCTGTTCAGGTGCACTTGGACAAGCCCAGAGGGGCTGCAGAGAGATGCAGCCACAGGGGTCTGGGAAGGAAGACACACTGCCAGTCTAACAGGAGCTTTGGTAGTAATTCAGGCCAGACATACCTGGATACAACGAAGTATTGGAATTGTTTATTGTCCTATAAAAAAGTGAAAACATAAGATGATATTCATTCATTTGGATTTTATTTAAGTGACTTCTTTACATTTCAGGCCAAAAAGGAATATATGGGTCTTGCAATCAAAAATGATAACCTGGTATATGTTTATAATTTGGGAACTAAGGATGTAGAGATTCCCCTGGACTCCAAGCCTGTCAGTTCATGGCCTGCTTACTTCAGCATTGTCAAGATTGAAAGGTAAAGTGAATCCATGACACAGGGCTGTGTGTACATTTTATAAGACACACACACGCACACATGCACGCACTGTTGTAAGTAGCACTTTCTTTCCTCTATTCTTCCCCCTTTCTTCCATTATTCCTATACTCCTTCCCATATACCTTAGTACAAAACAAAAGGTTAGAAACAAACAGTCATCATTTTTAAAAACCAATCTTATTATTACATCTTCTTATCTGGCCAATCCATGAATTAATTCGAGATGGAATGTCTTCTTTCCCTTCCCATTGATTGTTGACATCCTATAAAGGCTAATGAGTGTGATGAAATCAAATCACAGATTCTGTGACAAGGAAACATTAAATTGTGACATTAAAAATATGTATTTTCTATAAATTATCAGGCTACTAAAGAGTAAAAATTCTTTATCTTAACAGGGTAGGAAAACATGGAAAGGTGTTTTTAACAGTCCCAAGTCTGAGTAGCACTGCAGAAGAGAAGTTTATTAAAAAGGGAGAGTTTGCAGGGGATGACTCCTTGTTGGATCTGGACCCTGAGGACACTGTGTTTTATGTTGGCGGCGTGCCTTCAAACTTCAAGGTAAACTCTCCAGCTACATTCTGGCTTATTGCAAATCTATAATGATCATTTTTAAAAATTCGTAAGACCTACAATGATTTCAGGGTGGGATGGAGATCTTGATATTTTAAGACAGAGCTTAGCTCAGTGGATAGTAGAATTCTGAACCAGGATCTATAAATCTGGTATATAAATCTGGCCTCTGCTACCTACATTTTCATAGTGTCAAATGTGTTCAAGCTATAGCTAACACTGGAACATCAATTCATTTCATTTTGATATACACATATGTAATGAATATTACCCCCACCTACTGCAGGAGTATCTGTATAGTCTTCGGGTTCACAGATGACAGTTTCAAAAACTTAGTTAACTAATATAAGCATAAGATAAAATATAAAGGAGGGGCTGGGATCTAGGGAGGAGGTGTGAGACCTGATGAAAGTAAATAAAGGAAAGGCCCAAGAAGATAGGGAGTCGATCTAGGATTCAATTCCAGGACTGTTATTTATTAGGTATAGGCACATTATTGAGCCTGAGAATTACTTTCTCTATGTATGAGAACAGGAATAATTACTTCACAGAGCTTGTGTAAGGATTGATTTGGGTCATGAGTTCACTGTCCAATGGACACCTGGCATAGTATGTGCTGAATAAATCCCATCCTCTCTGCTAAGATATGTACAACCAACTCTTTCACGGCTGGAAAGATATCCATACCCGTGGGTAGATCTCCTGGACCTACCTGGTAGAACCATTGCCTGTTCTGTGTCATCGGGATGAAATGTGACCCTGGGACAGTTAACTTTGCTTTGTCTGTTGCACAGCTTCCTGCCAGCTTAAACCTGCCTGGCTTCACCGGCTGCCTGGAATTGGCCACTTTGAATAATGATGTGGTCAGCTTGTACAACTTTAAGCACATCTATAATATGGATACCTCCAAATCAGTGCCCTGTGCCAGGTAAGAAAGTGCTGAGAGTACTAAAGACTTTGATAGCCATGCAAGAACAGCGGGTGAGACAAGTGTGGGTCAGTATTCAGGTTCTCAACCTTTCCTTTGGGAAAACCAGTTTGGCAACTTCATACCAGTCATGTGTGCAAAACACTTTTCAGATTTTCTCTAGCACAGATGACCATGCACAATTATAAAAAGTGCAACAGCTTGTTTGCAGCTTTGATTTAGGATTCCAGAGACTGGGGTTTCACTAGAGACTTCTGTTGTCTTGGCACATAGGGTAGAGAAGAAATCCAGTAAAGATAATTTATTTTAACCTGCCTATAAATGCCTTTTTATGTTGCCAGGCAGACATCATGACTTCAATTAAATACTGGAAGGTCCAAGGAAGATGTCATGAGACGGGTTAACAGGGCCTCACTTGAGAAGCATAGCATTGTAATGTCTATATGATGCCTGCGTTTTTATTTCAGAGATAAGCTCGCCTTCACGCAGAGCCGGGCTGCCAGCTATTTCTTTGATGGCTCTAGTTATGCCGTGGTGAGGGACATCACCCGGAGAGGGAAATTTGGGCAGGTGACTCGCTTTGACATAGAAGTTCGAACACCAGCTGACAATGGACTTGTGCTCCTGATGGTCAATGGAGTGAGTAAAAGCAAGAGTCCTACATCGCCTTGATTTCCTTTACTTTCTCCTATGCGTATTTCTAGGAACATGACAAGGTTGTTTCATGCCGTCAAACTGAAGTGTTAGTTTAGAAATCACAACTGGGTTATTTTCTTTAGGGAAGTGATGTCAGCAATAAGTAAAAGCAACCCTGAAATGCCTTTCTCTGCACTACTCTTTTGTTTTGGTTTTTGGGGTTTTTTTTGTACTACTCTTTTGGATGTATAGTAAATATATTCTCTTTAATATACTAAAGGAATTTTGAGGAAAATCAGTGCCAAGATTTAGGAAAAGCAGTGTGTCTAGGGAAATTAAACACTGACTTTTTAAATCATATGCCCTAATCAGTAAAAAAAAGTTTGCATGTTTACTATATGTGTATGTGTATATATACACATATATACATTTCTTATTTATTAATGATATACCTGTACCATGTATGGCTGTAATACTTAAAACTGGGAATAAAAGACAATTTATATAAAGATAATATTGAATAAAAATAAATGTTATTTTAAAGTAAAGATGAAATCAAATAAAAATATTTTTATTTGTTAATGATACAAAAATTGTTGTTAATAGCAGTGTTAGAGCAATGTAATTAAATATGCTTAAGTAGCCTGGAAAGTCTCATTAAACTCTTTGTGATAGGATGATTTAAAAGTCCTAAGTCCAGTTTATTTCAATGTTAAGTTTTACTGGCTTTATAACTAGACAAGATACATCATAAAAATAAAACTGTAAAAAGTGGCTTTGCTTACTTGATCATGATGCCATTTTTCAGTCTCATCCACCAACTAGCAAAAGTTGTCTTTAACATTTGTCTGGTACATTTCCAGCTTTCCTGATGTCAGTCTTGCAGGCTAATCAGATATTGTGTCATTACGTACACTGTAACAAAAAGTTTAAGACCATTGGAAATGTTCATTTGAAAGATTTGTAAACAAGTTAGAAATTTCTTCCCAGAAGTTTTTAATAATGCAGATATGAGAGTTTTTATAAGAAGTACACATTCACTGTGTTCATCAACAAGCTCACTTAACAATAGAAAAATTTCCAAACATATTTTTTAAAAACCATCTCTCCATTGTATAACTTTATTTTTAAAAACCTTACTTTCTTATCCATTGTTATAATACAACTTCCTTGAAATGACAGATCAAGTATGTTTGGGGTTTTTTAATAACTAGTAGGTTTCATACTACTCAAAGACATTTGTCATCACAAATAAAGGTCAACAAGTTTAGAGTAACTCATTTTATAAAGAAAAATGTGTAACTGTCTAAACTTGACAATCTTTTTAATAATTTGTAGGACATAATCTGCAAATATCTGTCTCAAAATATTGTCCCTCACTACACTTCAATAGAAAGTGATTGAAAATATTCCGTTCTTTAAGTCACCTCACCCATAAATCCATGTAACCAAGCGCACTGCCATAAATTGCAAAAGGCTAAGAGCAAAGAAATGGGTGAGGGGCCACTGCCAGCCTTCAAGTGTGGAACTTCACTCTTAAGGCCTCATATAATGTAGGAATCCCGTGAAAACCCATCCGAAGGACAAAATGAAGGCCCAGTGTCAATCCGTGTATTAAATATGAAAAGTTAGCTTCTCTTTCTATTTTAGAGTTTTTAAATGAGTATAAATATAGATGTTGCAATATTTTTTTCTATCCCCCAATGGATTGTTTTCAATATTCTCAGGAATATAAAAAACTTCACTCAGAAAGTCACTTTCTGTAAAATAAGGATTTTACATATTAGCTTATTTTTCAAATCCATCGAATTCTTGTATCTATGAACAATCTTCTGAAACAAACAAGCCTGCCCAGTAAATTACTTGAGTGTTACAGTTACTCTGGTTCTCTAACATAATGGGGTCCAAGTGCATAGTAATTTTATATTTATTTTCATAGATCCAGTATGTCAAAATAACAAAGAAACTGCCTTCTTTTTTATATCCATATTTGCTGATAATTATTTAATGTTCTTTTTGACATACCTTAGAATTTAGTTTTAATATCACCAACGCCCCTCTTCAAATGAAATGCAATCACATCTGTTGGCTTGTTGCAACTTTTAAAAGTTCCCTACAGAGAAGGTAGTTGAATACATATGGCCTATAATACTCTGTTTTCAAAATTTTTAGAAGGTCAATAAGCTAAACATAAAATTTCATTGATTCATACAGTAAATTACAAAAATGAGGAGATAGTTGTTTTAAATTGTATATAAATATTTACATTTTGGTATTTTAATATGAAACATAACTGCTAATGTAGTTGTAATTTTAAGAACTTCATGAGACATCCTTAATCTTCAAACAATTTTAGTAATAAAAAATACAGTGTTGTTTCTCAAATTCAGCTAACTCTGCACTTTTGTAATAGCAGAGGCTCATCTTATCATTTCCTTCTCTCCACAGAGTATGTTTTTCAGCCTGGAAATGCGCAATGGTTTCCTGCATGTGTTCTATGACTTTGGGTTTAGCAACGGCCCTGTGCATCTTGAAGACACTTTGAAGAAAGCTCAAATTAATGATGCAAAATACCATGAGGTACAAATCATTGCAGTTTGGGTAGTTTTTCTGTTTTATTTGGTTTTGTTTGAATGTAGATCTATTGATCCAATCAGATGTTCAACCAAGATAGGTGGAAAAGTAATTAAAGTGAACACCAAAAGACTGACTGAAGGTTTCTCATGTACTTGACTCCAGGAAAACATTTGCTTTAAAAAAATGGATGTTTTTGTCATATTGACATTTCTAAAAAAAAATTCACTGAAAGATTCATTTTAGTTACTTCATTTACCCAAAGGCTCCTGCTATGCTCAATACCTTGATTACAGTGATGTTCCTATAGAATCCTTCTATACATTTGCTGAAAATGCCAGAGTATAGATACACAGCCTTTTTTTTTTTACTTATCCTTTGAGCCCCACTAAATGTAAAAGGAGTAGATATAAGTAAATAGAGAATCTCCTTTTAAATCATTTATCCAGAACTTAGAAAATACTAACACAGATTCCATATAAAGAGAACCCACAAAGATTGCTCTTTCGTCTTGAAATAGATGTGCAGTATACTGGTAGTATACTTCAGCTATTTTTATTAACAATGACTTTAAATCTACTATTTAATAAAATGTATAAAATGCATAATATCTTTAAAGTTGAACCGAAATGTGGAGAGTAAGAGGCTATGTTTCTCTTTTCAGTTAAAAGTCCATAGCCTTCATAAGGATGATTTGCAATAAAAGATTATTTTAACTATTTCTCTGACTAGCATTTTCACAGATTTATTAAGGCTTTTCACTATGTCACCAAAAAAGAACACGTGGCAACATGCCGTCTAGGGTCCAGAAGGTGCCTGTTTCCCGAATCCCCTCAAAGGGGCCAAATAAATCAATTGGTCTCATGACAGACTTTTCCTGGACTGGCTCCTCTCCACATGGAAATCCTCCTCCAGAAAATGGGAACTTCTGCATTTATAAGCAAGAGTTTTCATGTCTGTGAGTAAGAAAGGAAAATCTATCCCCCATTCTGTGAACAAGCATAAGAACATGGACGTCCAACTGTTTTAATCAGAATAATTAAGATATACTGTAGTCGTCAAAAAGTTGATTTTTAAACAGTGACCAAGGCTTACTACATATTATTTCTTCCAGATCTCAATCATTTACCACAATGATAAGAAAATGATTTTGGTAGTTGACAGACGACATGTCAAGAGCATGGACAATGAAAAGATGAAAATACCTTTTACAGACATATACATTGGAGGGGCTCCCCCAGAAGTCTTGCAATCCAGGTAAGTTTTCTTTGTTAAGTGATTGTGTGTTCCTAACAATGCACTGGGCTGAATATTCAGCACCCAGGATAGATCTAGTAAAAGGTGTAAGCTTCTCCACTTGGTACTTCTATACATGTGCACAGGTGTACACACACACATTTAAGCACCTTGGGCCCTCTGCAGCCAGTCCTCGGGACTTCTTTAAATTAGTATTTATTAGATGTGATCTACAGGTTTCTTTGTTTTAGTCTTAATTTAAACTTACTTGAATTCTCAAATAGCATCTGAGGGTAAAAATTTTAAGGCTATCCAAGGGGTTGTGAATTTTGTGTAATGAAACATTATTCTAATATATCCAAAAATTCACTGTCTCTTATTACAATCAATTCATAGCATCAGAAACCTTTAAGACTGAGAGACAACTTTAAGATATTCCAGTCCGGTGGTTCTCAATCCTGGTTCTCATTTGAATAATCTAGAGAGCTTTTATAAACACCATTGTCCATTACCACTCCCCAGAAATTCTGAAAGCTCTGAGATAAGGCCACAATATAATATTTTTTCAAAAAAAACCTTCCCTGACACCTCTCTTTGAATAAATATAGTGATATACCTATGATTACCTCTGAATGCAAAAAACAATAAATCAATTTAAACGACTTCAATTTTTATAAAGCTTTTCCATATATTGAATCACAGCTAGTGCCATCTCCCTTCCATGTCACAATGCTTCATATTTTTAAAAGGCTCTGCAAGCTTCCATATCAAACTAAATAGCCTCTTCAGTCCTCCAACCATGGCACATTGGACCTCTAACTGCCATGTATCCCATTATGTGCACCCAAAACTGTCTATCAGTACCACCCTCCCGGTATGATCTGGTCGGAGCACAATACAGGGAACTGTTACACCTTAGTTTGGCTAGTGTTCATCTCAAATACATTGAAGGCATTGTAATTTGATCAATATTAACTTCATTCATTCAATACCCAATAACATGTTCTTGGACACTCCTATATACCAGGAATGGTAACAGGTAATAGGATTACAGTACTGAGAAAAACGCCATCCCTGATCTTAAAGATAAAGGATTTCTTACTTTCCTAAGGATCCTAAGGCCCACATTCACAGAAACCTTAGTTGATTACAGTGTGTTGCAAATAAAGCCAAGAAAATAAGTTTACCACCCAAGTGGATTAGTGGAAGGCTGAAGACTGGGTTTTCCTCCTAACTTACCAATTGTGACATAAGAAATTAGTGCTTCTTAGTTTACTTTTATAGCTTACACCATGTGAAATTGCCAAGAATTGACCAGTTTTGACCTTTAAATAAGTCAGTTATAAATGATTATAAATAAAATTAAATTGCATATCCTACATATGTAGGATGGCATCATCGTCACGGCTCTATCAGTGAGGACTAATTTTCTTTCCCAGGACTCTAAGAGCACATCTTCCCCTAGATATCAACTTCAGAGGATGCATGAAGGGTTTCCAGTTCCAAAAGAAAGATTTCAATTTATTAGAGCAGACAGAAACCCTGGGAGTTGGTTATGGATGCCCAGAAGACTCTCTTGTAAGTACCAATCAATCAAAAGCTTTTTAATAAGATGAAATAATAAATAAGACACGAAACTTATCACTCTCAAAAGCTGTAAAGCTCTTTCCAGCTTCTTTGGAATTCTAGATATACCTTAGGCTCCTTCCTGCCACCAGCAAAAAGAATCACTAAGCCAGGAAGGCTAGTGGGGCTGCTCTGTGACCTCTCCAGTTGCCTCAGTTTCTCATGAGGGGGGCTTCCAAAGCCCAGGGCGGCTGTGTGAGCGCCATTATTACTCAGGGTAGTGGACGGGAAGAAGCTGATGCCCCACCTGTTAGAGGCACACAGAAGGCAGGCTAACGCGCCAGAATTCCAGTATAAACCAGAAGTTTTAAAAAAACTATTGCCCTGGCCGGTTTGGCCCAGAGGTTAGAGCATCGAACCAGTGAACTGAAGGGTCCTGGGTTCAGTTCCAGCCAAGGGCACGTACCTTGGTTGCAGGCTTGATCCCTGGCCCAGGTCGGGGCTCCTTCAGGAGGCAACCAATCGATGTTTCTCTCTCTTTCTCTCTCTCTCCCTTCCATGCTCTCTGAAAAGCAATGGGAAAAATATCCGCAGGTGAGGATTGAAAAACAACACTATTAATATAGAAACTAGCAGACAAGGCTTTTGGTATGTGAGAAATTCTTTTAAGCATTTGGTAATTATCACAAGCACTAAGTTCACTTTTTTGGCACACAGATATCTCGCAGAGCATATTTCAATGGGCAGAGTTTCATTGCTTCAACTCAGAAAATATCTTTCTTTGATGGCTTTGAAGGAGGCTTTAATTTCCAAACATTACAGCCAAATGGGTTACTATTCTATTATGCTTCAGGGGTAAGTATTTGTTTTTTCCTGAGGGAACTTCTTTGTGATAATTGTTTTGTCTATTACAAACAGCTTTAAGCACGTTAATAGTGATTTTCTATTTAGACTCCTTCTGACAAACATGTACACACACAGAATGCTCCATTTCAGACACATTATAAAATATTATATATATTGTACATCAGGGGTTCTTAACCTGGGATTCATAGACCCACTCCTCAGGGGTTCATGAGAAGAATTCAGAAGGTCTGTAGACTTGGGTGGGGAAAAATTACATCTTTATTTTCTCTAACTAAAATTTAGCATTTTCTTCAATTGTAAATGTTGGAAACAAATCACAATAATATTAACAGGACCTGTAACTTTTTCATTAATAGAAATCAGAAGTATTTTTCATTTCATGTTTAAGTTGTCACAGATACTTCAAAATATTATTTTTGTTCATTGCTACTTCTAAATTATAGTAGTTATTAGATCTGCTACTAGATTTTATTATTTAATGCCTTAATAAAGATGTACATATATTACTATATCACAGATTTATTGTTTTAATATTTTGAAACTGTGTTTCAATGTAATTGGTTTCCTTTGTGTTACAATACATTTTGTTCTATGCATATTAAAACATTATTTTACAAAGGGGCCCATATGTATCACCAAACTGCCAAAGGAGTCCAGAGCACAGAAAATGTTAAGAACCACTGTATGTTAATAACAAACGTATGTGTGATTTAATTTATAAAATAGTAAAAAGAACATACTTCTCTTTTTGCATTTGTAAAACATTTGCAGAACACTCGAGCTCAACTTAAAGATATATTATTTCAAGAATAAAATAAGATCTGTAGAGGTATAGTGACCCTAAGATTCAACTGATTTATCTCTGAAAAGGTCATCACCAAACAGATACACTGATGGGCCAGGTCATAATATAATTGATGACAGCAGCTTTCACTTTTCATACTTATTACTTTGTATTACCACATTTATATTGAATTGAATTTAAATCAGTAGCATCTGTGAGAATTTAAAGCGCTTGGTAAAACCTCTGTCACCTAACCTGCCTCAGATTACCATGGTTAATTAAATAGCACTTTTGGCCCCCAAAAAGTAATTGTGTGCTGGGCTTTCTGTAGAGTTTGCTGCCTATATAAGGGAAGAGAAGCATGATTATCATTTCGACAATATTTTAAGACAATAAACAAATTCAGAAAAAGAAATATTAACCTGGTGCCTTTTTTTTTAATTTCTCTTTTGCCTCGATAGATGAAAAGTGAAATGTTTAAAAGGCCAAACTAGCAAATTAACTTTTGCCTGGCCAGCTAGCCACATCCCCAAGATTAAAATATTGCCTCTTCCAAAGGGATTAGAAGTGAAACATGACGCAGCAGGCAACTCTCAACATGACGAAGTCATGAGAAATTTGTAGCTCTAAATACAGGAGATGTCTTTTTCCATTGAACTGTGTCTGATTTTACAGGCAGCACTAATCAAGCAATCAAGCATTTTGTTTTTGTTATTCATAGAAAGTATTTTAGAAGCGAACTTCCTTCACACTGGGCGTTCCTTCAGGCGATAGCATGAAGCAAACGTTGAAAACATGTTCGCCTTTTGCATCCCTGGCTCCCCACTTAAAGCCCTGCGCTTGCGTTTCAGCCAGACGTGTTCTCCGTGTCGCTGGCGAACGGCACCGTGCTCCTGAGCGTGCGGGGAACCCGGGTGCAGTCGGCAGACAAGCGCTACGACGACGGGCTGCCGCACTTCGTCATCGCCTCTGTCTCGGCCGCGAGGTACAGCTCCTCGCCGCACACGCCTCCCGCGCCAAGGCTTTCTCTGTAGGGCACGACTCTGTCAGATGGCCACTGTGAATAACAGGCTATTCTAGTACTTTTCTAATGTTTAAAAAAATGATGAAAGGAGCTGCTTACCTCCTTTAAAAAAAAAAAAAATTGCTCTTAATTTTCAAGACATGAAAAATAAGTCACTATGCAATTACTTAACAAAAATATAAATCACCCCCTCCTGGTAAAAATAGTTCCAGAGACATGGAAACATGGAAGAGACTGACAGGTCTCAGAGGGATGTGGGAGATTAAGCGAAGAGCTTATATGTATATATGTGTAGCCCAAGGACACAGACAATAGTGTGGTTAAGGCCTGGCAAGGGTGGAGGGGTACACAAAGGGGAAAATGGGGGACGTCTATACTCTCAACAATGAAAATAAATTAAAAAACAAAAACAAGAACCATGGGCTATAATCTCCTTGAGGGAAGTTCCTGAACATAGTACTTACTCAGTGGAGGGCAGTGTTTTGCCCACAGAAGGAGCTCAGCAAATGTTGGTTTCATTTAGTTTTAAATTTGGCAATTGAGAATGCCACATTTATGGCCACATTTTAAAATCTCCAACTTTATTTTTAAAATATGTAATACTGAGTTTCTTTTCCGTAATGAGAAGCTTCCTGGGATAAGACATGGCCCTCTGTTGTAGACTGCTCCTAGTCCATGCCACTTCCGTGGAGCCCTCCCATCACATGAAACATTAATAGGCCTTTTCTGGGCTCCATTCCAATCAGGACCAAAACCATTCACTGTGCTTTGCAATGAAAATGATCTCCCACAAACATGTTGAAATGATCACCAAAAACAAAAAAGAAACCAATGCTGATGACTAGCCATCTTAACTTCTTGCTTTTAAAGTCCAGTCATGGTTTGGAGGGTCTTTTTTGTATGGAAACATTCAATTGTTTTATCCTAGGCCTCGTAAAGAGTCTAGAAAATCATTGTCTATTAACCAGATGTCCCCTTCCAATTCCCTGAGAAAACCTGCAACCTGGAATGGAACTCAAGGTAGAATGATAGCTGTGTGGTGTGTAAAGAAGCTTTTTCCTTTGCAGATATGAACTGATAGTAGATAAAAGCAGACTTGGGAGTAAGAACCCTACCAAAGGGAAAGCGGAACACACACAAGCAGATGAAAAGAAGTTTTACTTCGGTGGCTCACCTATCAGTCCCCAGTATGCTAATTTCACCGGCTGTATAAGTAATGCCTACTTTACCAGGTATAATATTTTTATTTTTTATAAACCTGCATGGTTGATAAAGAAGATCGTCAATAATGAACATATTTGCTTTATTAAAAACAGAACTATGAAATTTACCAGAGGCGTTAGGTAGTAATTAGAAGCTTGCATGTGCTTGAGCAACTGACATACTTAGGTTTGTAATTAGATTTTCTTGTCCTTTAATTTCTGTATGACTTTGGCAAAGTAAGCCTTTGTTTCTTCACCTGAAAAATGCAGATAATAATAGTGCCTGCCTGGTAGGCTTGTTATGAGGATTAAATGAGATAATGTGCTTAAAGCACCTGGCATACGGCAAGCTATAAATATTAGATGTGATTATTTCTGTACTTCTTATTAATGATATAGCTCAGAGCCACATACCCAAATCCTTGTTAGAGGTTTAACAAAGTGTTCTTAATTTAATGCATGACTTTAAACATAGCCGTTAATCTAGGTCCTTAACAAAGACAATGGGGGCTGCCTGAGTGCCGAGCAAGCAAGATTAAGCACTGCAGAGGCCCCAGTGACGCGGAGTGTGGTGAGGGAGACAATGTTCATCTGTCAGGATGTCCTGGTACCAGGCGCAGTTATTAATTCATTGGTTAAATGATCATTTAAAGGATTCTGATTAAGATAGTGGTTGATGGATAAAGACCATCACACACACACACACACACACACACACACACAAAAGTGTTTAATTGCTCAAGTTCTCTGACTTCCACAGTTTTCATCATGTAATTCTAAACAGCATTTTTAAGGCTCCTTTCCCCTTTGTTCCAAACGTAGGGTGGGCAGAGACGTGGAGGTCGAAGATTTCCAGCGGTACTCTGAAAAGGTCCACACTTCTCTGTACGAGTGTCCCATCGAGTCTTCGCCGTTGTTACTCCTTCACAAAAAAGGAAAAAATTCCTCAAAGCCTAAAACGAGTCAGAATAGAAAGGTAAAAGAGAATGCTGTGCCAGGCCCCCAGCTGCCCTTATTCCACACACACAACTTTGGACACTGATGCTTTATAGAATTTACTGTCATTTGCGACTGTACATGTGAAAGATAAGATTCCTGTAGTAGCAGATATTCCAGTTCACCAGCTTTGTTGCGTCAATTCTTGTTCCTAAAGAAACAGTTGGAATCAGCTTTTACTCATACTTACAACTACTTTTCAACAGCATGGTTAGAATTGTTCCATACTTAGAATTTGTATATATCACATTATTAGTACTGTTACTCTCAAGTATCATTTCCTTTTGTGTAACAATCTCAGGCTTTGGTCACAATCATGGAAATTATTAAAGTTTCTGATCGTACCCTTGTCTCCCCCTCTTCCCTTGACCTTCATGTCAGCCACTCACATGTACCATGATTTATGGCATCAACTGAGAAGATACTTTCCCAATTAAATTTGAAAACATAAAAATTACAACAAATTTTCAGGTTGGAACATAGGTGGTAAGACAGGCACTCATACATTCATGCAGAAATTTAAAATCACTTCTACCTTTTTGGAAAGTAATTTGCTTTGACTCAGTAATTCTGGCCAACTACCCCCTTTTCTGAGAACTGATTCCCTACCTACCGGGGAGTCCCAGTGTTTTAGGTTATGTGACCTCATCTACCTTGACATAGATGATTGGATCAGGGTAGATCATGTCAACTAAGCTGGGTCATCATGTTCTCTTCTTGGAAACTCAGAACGCAGAGAGACTAGTCTGGGCTGGTCATTGATAGAAAACACATAAACCTACGAGCTCTGGGTTAATCATGCGCAGAGAAAGCAAGCCGCACTAACTAGAAAGAGAAAAGGCAGAAAGCTGTCCTGCATAGAAAGAATGAGAGCAGACACTCTGAGAAAAACAAAGCTGAGATAACAGAGACTTCCAGAAAAGGAATGCCTCGGTTCTTTCCAACTTTCGAATTCCTATTCTTGCCTCTGGTAGGAGCCCACTATTCTATTTTCTCTTGGATTGTGTTCTTAAGAGACCCCCATAGCCTTATAACACATTGCCCTCTTTTTTTTTTAAATATATTTTAGTGATTTCAGAGAGAGGAAGGGAGAGGGAGAGAGAGAGAGAGAAACATCAATGAGAGTCATTGATCGGCTGCCTCCTGCATGCCCCCCACTAAGGATCGAGTTCACAACCCAGGCATGTGCCTTGACCGGGAATCGAACTTTGATCTCCTGGATCCTAGGTCCATGCTCAACTGCTGAGCCACGCCGGCTGGCCGTGAAACATTGCCCTCTTTTTCTTTAGTAACTTACCTAGTTTGTCTGTTATCTGAAACAAAATAATCTTGCCAAATTGAAATTGGTATCACCAGTTGGACTGCAACTAATAGACCCTCAGAGAAATAAATTCCATTGATAAAGTCAGAGCCTAATGGGGTTCGAGTCACCTCACACATAGCCATTTAGGAAAATAAATGAAGTGTCTGTGTTATATGGTAATAAAGTAATTGGTTAAATTATAACTTTTCTTTTTTTATTATCATTAATATTCAGAGCATATATCCACAGAGAATTTATAGTATTTGGTTGCCAAATGTAAAGATATCAGAGTTTTTTAATCTTTGTAGGAGTCAAGAGACAGATCCTAGTCCATATATGCCCACACTGAAGCAGAGGATGGCAGGGCTGATAGACTGAGACTGGCAGGTCCAGTAACCCCTGCTTTGCTGAGCCCCTGTAGCCTAGTTCACTGTTGCTCTCTTCCCATTTGCTTGCGGTGGTAAACATAAGTAACCATTTCATTAATGGGAAATGCACAAATCGTACACATTTTAATTATTTTATTGTTGTTAAGAAAATAACAAATGAGTTTTTGCTACTAGTATGTCACTTTTATCCCTTAATATTATTTCTTTTCTTATTCTTATAGGGAGAGAAAAATAAAGATGCACCTTCAAGGGATCCTGTTGGCCTGAAATTCCTAGAGAGGAATGCGCCCAAAGACTCTCACTGCCACCTTTCCAACAGCCCGAGAGCCATAGAGCACGCCTATCAGTACGGAGGGACAGCCAACAGCCGCCAAGAGTTTGAACACTTAAAAGAAGATTTTGGTGAAAAGTAAAGTAACACACTACACTATCCCTCCGGAGACAGTACAATGACTAGGCTTCATCCTTGCTTGCATATTTGTATTTTCAGTATCTTTCCTGATTAACCTTCCAGCAGGTCAGAAGCATCCCACTTACAATCTGAAAATAACTTGTACGGGGGAGGGAAGGTGGTATCAAGGTCAGACGGGTCCTTGAAATTCGCCCCTTCTTCCCCTCTTTATTGTCTGGTCTTTTTGGAAAGACAGAAAACTCCTCAGAGAATGCTGTTTTATACACCTTACATTTGGGAAGAAAGTCACAGAGAATGTAATTTATTGGGAAGTATAAATCATGAACTATTTAGTATTTATTTTGATGATAAAAAATGTGATTAAAGTGGCACAGAGAAAAGATCGTAGGAAAAAGATAATAATCTCTGTTGGCCCTCAAACTATTTCTGAAGCTCCTCATCTCTTCCTGGTATTTCACAAATCTTCAGGTTGTTTAGAATTATTAAAGACTTCTTTAGTGTTAGCACCCAAATATTCTTATATAGGTCTTATATAGCTCTATCAAACACTTAGACAGGCAGTGCATTCAATAAGAAACCCCTCATACCTTCTAACTTGCTATTTGTCTAATAGGCAAAATCAGCATTTTGTATTCTTCAGGAATAATTTAGAAGTTAGCCTAATAAATATATCTTAGCTATGGCCTGGAGCTAAATTTCTAGAATGTTTTCATGCCTACACACTTTGGTGGCTGCATTTAACATGTGACAGCCATTGAATAATTTTTATTGGGGAAAACAACTGAATACACATTTTAGATAGTACACAAATCATATTGTCTCTATGCAAATTTCCATATACATATTAATCATTCACTAGTATTTTGTCCCACATGGAAAAGCTTCCTTAACATATAGATTTGCTAAACTAATTGCAACCACATTTTTAAAGCAAGACATGATATCATCTTTAACGGAAACAGCACTTCCTTACATGGGGACTGTACCTCTGCTGTATAAGGAAACAGAGGGTTTACATTTTTGCACCAGCAGCACTTACCCAGTATTCATTAATAATGCTGAGGGGTCCCTGGGAGTACTGCTGCTTGGGAGTATACAGAATGGCTACTTATTTCTTATTTATTTTCCCTCACCGTGTATTGCTTTCGGAAGTTAGAGCTCACCCTCAGTCTCATTTTACAGGTAACCTTTTTCTTTTCTTTGACCAGATCTCAGTTTTCCATTCGCCTGAAAACTCGTTCCTCCCATGGGATGATTTTCTATGTCTCAGATCAAGAAGAAAACGACTTCATGACTCTATTCTTAGCCCACGGCCGCTTGGTTTTCATGTTTAATGTTGGCCACAAGAAACTGAAGGTTAGAAGCCAGGAGAAATATAACGATGGACTGTGGCATGACGTAAGTTGAAGGCAGAGAATATTATTATCAGCAAATATGCACCACTGGCAAATGGACTGACACTAATGCCCTACTATTGGTTTCTCTAGAACCTTCTATTTTTAAATTGTTTCCGTATGCTCAGAGTTTGATTTTAAAAATCTTTATCAAATTTCTTTTGAAAATCCTGAAGCACACTATTTTAAAAGAGATACAGGCTGAGTGTTTTTTTGTGTTTTTTTTTTTGACAGATCAACTTTTTTTTAATGCAATTATTTTAACCAGAGAATCAATGGCCAACACAAACTGAAGTTGGTTTCTAAAGATTTCTCACTTTTTTTTTCCCTACTACCTATCTAATGTTCTAAATTTTCAACAATAATTGCTGAATGTCATTTTTGGACTAAGCTGTGGAAGATACAAAGTGAGGAGTCTATCTGTTAGGAAGACAGGATATAACAGGGAGAACTACCCAAATATTGAAGCAAGTCAGTGTGTATGCAATGGAAAGAGTAAGCAGTGTAAGCTGCCTTAAAATAAGTTACAATAAACTTAGGAGACAGCATGTGGACTGGCCAACTGGGGAGAGCTTCATCGAGAACACTGCTAATTAGAAGCTGCATCCAGAAGTTAAGCCTGTAACTTTCAACCAAGCTTTAAAGAAGAGACAAACTCCTGACCTTCAGAGAAGGGCTACTTTTTCTAAAGAACTTCTACAGGTTTTCCTTAGTATTGCAATAGTGAAGTTGGGAGGAGAGGCAACATAGCCTTTCCCCTCATCTTGGGATGAACTTGAGATGTGCAATTTTCCTTCTCTCCACCCAGGTGATATTTATTCGGGAAAGGAGCAGTGGCCGACTGGTCATTGATGGTCTTCGAGTCCTCGAAGAAAGTCTTCCTCCTACTAGAGCTGCCTGGAAAATCAAAGGTCCTATTTACTTGGGAGGTGTGGCTCCTGGGAGAGCTGTGAAAAACGTCCAGGTAAACCAGGTTGTGACTGGGTAGAGCCTTTCACCTTCAGAGTTGGAAGATCATTTAATCCAGCCCTCATGTTATGATTAGGACACTAGCCAGAGTGAAACTGTAGTTCGGCTGGAGATGGGATGTCAAAGTGGGTGTTGTCCTATGGGATGTCTGTCTGCCCCGCAGCATTACAAAGTCAGGAGTGATCTTTCCATTCTTAGGTAGAAGTCAGATGAAAAGTTTCAGAAATATAAATTGTCATGAAAATTTGTGTCTCAAGAAGATGCTTATTCATTCAGCAAGTACCCATACTTTTAGTGTAAAAAAAAAAGAAAGTCATTCAATTATGTAGTATTGACTGAAAAAAACCTTTCAGGCAGTTATGTAAACTATGGTCTCATTTTTGTTTCTTACACACACACACGCACACAGTTTGAAAGTGTGCAAGGAAACATGGTTACCCCTGGGGAGAAGTGAGGGTCTAGTAAATAACATATTATTTTTATAATTTAAAAGTTTAAAATATTATACTTTTTAAAAACCATTTAGCAATAAAGGGAATGCATTAAAGGACTACATTTTCTTACATAAACATAGATTTGACTTTAACACAGAGTTAATACATTTCTAAGATTCATTAACATATGTGGATACAGCAAAAAAGAGGAGGAGAGGTTCATGTTTAATTATATTTTAGTTAAGTAGCCCCAATTTTACAACAGCCTATTTAAATGATTTCAAAAGCAGTGTGAAATCAATTATCTTCATGGCCCAAGTGTCATGTCCTGTGGTATGATAAATATTCCACCACAAAAACAGCTAATGAAGCCAGAGATGCAAGCTTTCTGCTATTTGTTTAACCACGGTAGATTTAATAAGAACTATGCTCGTGGTTATCAGCACTAGGTGATTTTGGACATAGCTATCATTCCTGAAGAAAAACAAACTAGAATATTTCTAATATTTAGTTTGAGAACCACACTTGCTCTTTTGGTCACGGTGTATGTAAAAATTTTCATAGTGTGACTGCTTGTAGGCTGACATTTTCAAGCAAAATTCCAACTTCAAACAACTAGTTAGAAAGCAACTATCTGGAAAACTATTCATCATTCAGATAGCTAAGATAAATAAGGAATTACATGGCTTCCCTCAAGACTTAGATTCCTTCATCTTGATTCCCTGTGGTGCGTCCGTGTGTGCTGAGAAAAATGGAAGAAATATCTTCTTAAAGAAATGTCTTCTTCTCTCAGATAAACTCAGTCTACAGTTTCAGTGGCTGCCTCGGCGACCTCCAGCTCAACGGGGCCTCCATCCCCTCTGCGTCCCAGACCTTTAGCGTGACCCCTTGTTTTGAAGGTCCAACGGAAACAGGAACATACTTCTCAACAGGAGGAGGTTACGCAGTCCTAGGTAACAGTGACTTACGTTGAAAACAAGAATCGTGAAATACTTCTTTCCAAAGGGGGCTAACTGGCACGTTGGGGCCCAGAGGTAAAATATCAGAGTGCCAGGCTCACTTGGCCCCAGAAAACTTGGCCTCTTTCCACAAGGACCACTTTCCCCCTTCCTACCACACCAGGCCAGACACTGTGCCCATCCCTGCTTGCTTTCCCCAACCAGACCTTCTCCACAGCTGCCAAACCTCTGGATCTAGACCGTCTTGGCTCCTTCAGGATTTCCCGTGCTGCTCTGTGGTCTGATCCATGTCAGCTCTTGGCCACCTTGCCCTCTAGGTCTTCCTCTGCTCCCTCATAGCACAACCCATTGTTCCCAATAAAATAAAATAAAAGCTCCACTTCCTCCCCTTGCCCTGCAACGCCAGCAGACAATGCTAGCCTTCAGAAATTTTATTTCTGAATTTTTATTCTCTTTATCATTCAACAGTTTTTATTGTGTGCCTCTCCGGTATGACAGTTCCTCTGCCAGGTGACAGAACATAATAGTTTTAAAAATAAATAGAAGCTTAACGGGCTACACACAATCACCATCTAATACATTCCAACAAATATCCTTTGGCACAACCATTAGGTGTGAGCACTAGGGTAGGTGTTGGCAAAGAGGATGGGAAGAAGGTATAAACCGCTTTCCATGTCCCTGCTCTCAAGGCCCTTAGGTACTTTGTGCACCCGACCAAAGGCATCCAGTGCAGCCAGGTACATCTCGTTAACCACCACCCAGCCCAGTAGAAAAACCAGAGGGAATATTTCCTCTCTGTCTAGCTCATGATTTTACTTTCTTCTCCTTTTTCCTACTAAAACATCTACACTCACACTTCTCAGCCCTTCATTAGATTTCAGTGATAAGAACCCCGAGACATGGACAGCTTAAAATGCAAAGCAACCTGCACAATTTATGCTTCCCATAAACATTAACTAGTAATAGCACGAAAAATTAAGAAGCGATTTATAAGAAGACACATCAAGTGAACATGATTAAGATGCCCCAGTTTGCAATGTGTCCTTGGAGTGAACACAGCTATTCTCAAGAAGAATTCATTTTCTTTCATCACCCCAGTAGCAGTTCCTAACTGCTTTTGCTGACCTCACTTCCTCTTTCCTACGAAATGCTCTGCAGCACTGGCATCGGTTATTTATTATTTGTTTAAGAATTGCTTTACGATACACATCTGATCTAGTCAGCTTTATTGTTCAGTGAATTCAGAATAAAGTCTCGATTCCACACTTGCACACTAGAGCCCTTCCACGGTCACCATGCCGCCTCCTCCCCTTACCGGGGACAATCCAGCCGCACTGGCCTGCACAGTGCTCTCCAAACATCCAGCCTCTGTACCTGCTGTACCCTTTCCTCCTCTCTCACTTGGGAAACATTAAATGGCCTTGCTAGTTGGAATCAATTCCTCCTCCCCTGAGCTCCCACAGCCATAGCGTATTTTCAGCATGCTGTTTCCACCCCACACCCCACACCCCACAAGAGCGATGTGCTAGTGTCTGTCTCCCACAGAGCTTTCCATAGTGTGTTTGACATGGAAAGTGCCACTTTCTACTTATCTATTGAAAAGGGTGTCATACTTTCAAACACAGATACAAAAATATATCATTACAAAATCATACCACAGTTACAAAATGTGGGTTGCTGTTCTTGAGACCTACTAGTATTTCTCTCCACAGATGAGTCTTTCAACATAGGATTGAAGTTCGAGATTGCATTCGAGGTCCGTCCCAGAAGCAGTTCTGGAACCCTTGTTCACGGTCACAGTGTCAATGGGGAGTACCTGAATGTTCACATGAAAAATGGGCAGGTACTGTGTTAAAAATTGTTTTAACAGTCTGTCTCCTATGACCTTGGACTCTAGATCTAAAGCAGATTTATTTTACAGAATGATTTCATCAATCTTTCCTAACTGGGAGGAAAGAAAAAAAGCAGGGAAGCTATCATGTGAAATTTAGATGCAGGCAATATTTATATTCAAATTTACATGCTGGGAATTGTTTTGATTAGAACAAAGAGCCAAGAAAATGTGGCACAGATTTTTAAAAAGATCATCAACAATAACCACATAATTGAAGGGTTTTAACAGAAGAATTGGACTTTTTTTTTTTTTTACAATAACTGGAAACAGCAAACATACCCAAGTATCAAAACCAGCAAACACTAAAATACTTATCTATAATCTATGTATACAAGACGTGTATATACATACATATATTATGTTCAAAGCTACAAACTTAAAAAATTGTTGTAATTAAGCACAACTTTCATTCTAAAATATACTAAAGAACATTCATGAGATTATTCAAATATAAGAAAAAGCAACATATTTTTATTGGTGTCCCTAACTTGATATATAACTGATTTTTATTTGAGTTCTGACACATCCTGTTTAAGTCATATAATAAAATGAATCTTTATATGGTACTTACTATGTGTGAAGTACTATTCTAAATGTTCTATATGGATTAAATCATTTAATCCCCTGGTAGCTCTGTGAGGTAGGTATTATCATCACCATCCCTATTTGACAAATGAGCAAGCAGGCACAAAGTAAGTGGGAGCACTGGGATCCGAATCTAGGCAGTCTGGCTCCAGAGTCCATGCTCTTCATTAATACCGTAACCACTTTGTCAAGCATCTTTACAAATTAAAGGACTTCATTCTGTTATCTTATTTCTCCTTCCCATCTCTCCTGTCATTTTGTTCTCTCTCCTTCGATCATTCAGTTTAAAGTATTTCTTAGCCTGCTGCAGAGCGACCCCTTGTGTTCAAATTGCAAAGCATCTATAGATGTTTGTGAGAGTATTGCTTCCCTAAGAGTTATTTAGGAAATTTAGTCTTATCATGATGAGGAGAAATTAAGATATATATTGTGCCCGGTCTTTTGCAGGTCATAGTGAAAGTCAACAATGGCATTAGAGACTTTTCCACCTCAGTAACACCCAAGCAGAGTCTCTGTGATGGCAGATGGCACAGGATTACAGGTGAGAAGAGCTGTGTGTCCTGGGTTTCCTTATAAAGTGAGTCTACACACCCGCCTGTGGGATGATGCTTGGCAGAACTTAGACTATAACTTATGAGATGGAATAAATGATAAATGAGAGTCTAGAAGTAGCCAAGAAGAGAATCAAATGTTACTGTACTAAAATGTGTATATTGAATCCACATGTATTTGAAAATATGAATGCTGCCAAAACTTGGGGCGTTATTTAAATAATGCATCACTTATGGAGAAAAAATGTGGCAATATTTTAAGTGTTCTTAAATATTTATATGAAAAGAGTATTTTAAATATCCTCCCTTTCAAAGGAAAATATCACAATGATTGTTTGGTTAGACACTGACGTTTCAATGATGTAGAAGAAAGTGTGAATTATTCTGAATTAAAGCCATTGCTGTGATAAATTAGTTCTTGTGAAAACGAATCACTCCGTTGCCACCTATGACCAGTCTTTGCCCTGTATTTTAGTTATTAGAGATTCCAATGTGGTTCAGCTGGATGTAGACTCTGAAGTGAACCATGTGGTTGGACCCCTGAATCCAAAACCAGTTGATCACAGGGAGCCTGTGTTTGTTGGAGGTGTTCCAGGTAAGAATTGTTTAAAAAGGACAAGTTCCAAATCAAAAAAACAGTAAGTTCTCATCATTGTTGTTATATATTAAGAATGAGCCATGTGCTTTCACAATTCACCTAATAACTCTAAGGATTTCATAAACAATGTCCTTTCATAAGAAAAAGTATACTGACAACTGTGACTCCCCACATCAGGGTCACAACAAAGCAACACCTAAGAACCGGACCCCAGCGTTCTCACCAGTAGATACATATTGCTTTCCCTCTGCCTCACCTGCTTGTGTATTATTCCCTTTACAGTGCCTCTTCACCTACACACAGTGAAACACCCTTTTATCTAGACACAAAGAAACCTGTTTCTAATACTGCTCTAGGATCCAAGAACCTTGGAAGACTAAAAGTTTGCTGATTGCCTTGCTTGCTTAGTAGGAAAGAAGAGAATATGTGGCTCTTCCTGTCCAGGATTAGGCTCAATCTCACAAAAAGCTGCAGACCCTAAGTTCTGTTGTTCCTATGTAGTGACATTTCCTAAGGGAGGTTCCCAGCTGCAATTCCATACACATCATCAGTAACATCGCCACTGTCATCTCCCAGGAATGGTGAATCATCCAGGATGGTGTGAGGACGACTCTTATGAACGTCCCACAATTGTTTCAAACCTCGGAAGTAGGGACCATGATCTTTTACTGAATGTGTTCGTTTTCACGTATTTCACCAACTTGGAAAAACCAAATGCTATGTAGCTGGAGAGGATATAAGAAAATAACCAACTTTTACATCTGGAATTTGGTGGGGAGTTTAAGGGAAAAAACATGATTTTTCTTTGCCTCCTAACTAGATTATTTCAGACTGACCCTATATGAACTGAACTCTCTTAGAATCCCAACCAGTTCTTCTATACCACATGGGACCCTGGTGACATTATTTTTATTAATAAAAAGTTAATGCATTAAAATTCAATGAACTATACACTGAAATAAGTCAGCTTTACTGTATGATAATTTAAAAATCAAAATTAGAAAAAAAAATTTGTTAACGTAGTTCACATGCATACACGCACACACAAACCTGACCGCTCAGGTACTAAAAGTCCTGCATTATTCTGTATATAGCCAAGCTTTCAACCTGAGGAATGTTCACTCTTAAAATCGTGTGTTGATTTTATTAATCAATTACCTTAGCGTTCTGGAGCACTTTATTGTTATTACCTACAGTAGATTGTGTCGTGTCGTGAATTATGCACACCATAACTTCTGTATGAATTATTTCTTCTAGATGATGTCCCCCAAGAACTAAAAGGCAGTAGGCTTGGGCAGAATCAAAGCCATGTTCTAAAACTAGTCTCCAAAATGGGCAGAAGAAACAGCTGTCTCTCCCCTTTAGTCTTTCCTGTTCACTTATTTTTATTCTGGTGATATACACTGAGCAGGCTTAAAGAATATATATAGGCATACTAATCTAGGGAAAAGGGGAGTTGATTATTCAGGCCCCTTCCAAGTCTAAAACCTTATAATTATCATTCTATATATGAAATGCTATTTCCGTGATCTATTTTCAGTACAAAGCTTCTGCATATTCTTAATCCACATTGCTTAGAAAAACTTATCATGGCTGCTTGATGTTTAATTTGCTGTGTTGTTTTATGTTCCTTCCTGACTTACTGATTTCTAAGTGTTTTGCATTTTTTATCTGCTCCTGCTCACAAGCTATTTGTACATAATAATCAGCTTTGACTAAATGGATTTTAATTTCGTAATTTTTCTAAGCACTCTAAATTGCTTTAAATTATATTGCTTCTATCATTCCAACACATTTAATTGTGTCTGTACAATTAATAAGCATAAGGCTTCTTCTAGATCTCTAATTAAGATGAGAAAGTTCTCCTGGCATACTGCAGGGCACCTTTGCCCACACAAAGACTAGGCTAGTTATCACTATCCTATTTATAGTTCTTAAACCCTGAGCTCAGAAAAATTAAAATTTGGTTTATTTGAATTATTTTCTCATTATATTTTATGAGTTTGGCAAAAACGTGGAGGCTTAAGGGTGAACAATAATGATATGAATTAAATAGAAACATCAACCAAGTCCAAAAATAACATAGAAGCTAAAATTTCTTCTGCCTTCTCAGCAAAACACACAAAATAAGTGAGGCTTAAGTTAAATTACCTCCAAAAAGCATTGGTAGATCCTGAAAATTCACTGCTGAGGCTTTGCACGTAGGTGGAAAATTTCCGCCTTGGAAGACAGCTAAAACATACTTAGAAATTTGATTGTGAAAACCAATGGCAAAACTTTATAATTACCACATGTTCATTTTACTTCAAAAGCAGAATATGATCCTGAGAATAACTAACTTTCATTTGTGACATGTAAATCATCTTGATGTGCAATTATTTTGTACATTTTTACCATGAAGTAATATCTGGGCTTGGGATGCCTCAGTTGCAATCTTTGATTTCTTTCTTTTTTAGAGTCTCTGCTGACGCCACCCTTGGCCCCTGGCAGGCCCTTCACAGGCTGCATCCGTCACTTTGTGATTGATGGGCGCCCGGTGAGCTTCAGCAAAGCAGCCCTGGTCAGCGGCGCTGTGAGCATCAACTCCTGCCCGGCAGCCTGATGCAGCAGAGCAAAGACGTCCAAGAACAAAGTTCTTCAGAGCACTGAGAGAAACACAAAGCCAGCCAGGAGGACCAGCACCTCCTCCCGCCGAAGCTTTCAGCCAGCTGGGCAGGACTTAAATGAGTCATCAGGGACTGGATGTTTATTATTTCTCATTTGGGTTCTTACCTTGGATCTAAAATGTCTGCAATGTACAACAATCGAAGGAATGTTAAACTTACATGTATTGTATTACTTCCTGCTGGTGAAATTACTGTTCCTGTTTCTAATAAAATAGGAGGGATTCTAAATAAACACTGGCACACATTTTTAAAGTGTGGCTAGATTCTCAGATTCATCTTTCTTTCATGGAAGATAACTTTCAATCTATACCAAAATATCTTTGGTATACCTTTCTTTATCCTAGAAAGATTTACTGATTTACATAAAAATCTAAAATTAGAAACAGATTTTCTTTTAACACTTTAGTTTGGTCTTTCAGTATAACAAGAATATGATAGGTTTAAAACAGTTATCAAGCTTTAATAAATTCCTAACAAATTATTCCTAACAAATTCCTAACAAAGAAAAAAGGAATTAAACTTTTTTCCTTATTTCTTTAAAATAAAAATAAAATTGTACATAAGGGGAGGCTCCTCTGGGATATTATTACCGTGTTCTGTAGGAATCCTGGAGGGAGGGTGTTACAGCAGAGAGGAAGACAAAATAATGAATTCAATTGAAAAGTATAGAAGTTCTTTTACTAAAAGGTTTTTACCCCACATATCTGCAACACAACCAGTATTATTTCTAAGTTTTATAATCTTTTTAGGTATATATATTAATAAAGTCTAGAAAAAGAAAAATAGGCTTGAATAGCTGGTGGAATACTAAAACACAGAAACTGAAATAAAAGAATTACGCGTGAAAAGATAACTAAACTTGAAAACAAAATGAGAGAAAAGAGGTCTTCATATCAACAGGATTAAAGATATGGAAAAAAATAACTGGGGCAAGGGGAGGAAATAAAATATTTTGAGGAATTACTAAGAGAATAAAATAAACTCTTACTTTGAAAATGTTATATATGTATACTTAAATTTCCCTGCTGCCCTTCTGTCTCAGGTACGTTAATAATAATGTTAAAGATATCAATAAAAATAGCTAATATCATCAATTCATAGAGGACTTACTAAGAGCCAGGCTCCATGATAAGCTAAGGTCTAGTGATTTTATCATCCCACTAATCCTATAAGGTAGCATTTGCAGATGAGAAATCTGAGACTTAGAACAGTGAGGTAACTTGTCAGCTGCCATTCAGGTAGACTGAAGAGCCAGAATTTGAATGCAGGGCAGCAGGCTAATCTCCTTGCTTTCTGCCTCTGGAGAACTATCTGCCTTCAGGCAAACTCTCAACTGGTCTGTAAAGCTGGAATCAAAAATCCAAATGCCTATACAACCAGAGAAGTACCATAAAGGAGCAAAGCTGGCAGGGTCTGACTGAGCAAATCAATTGGGCACTTGCCATGGCTGGTTTAGAAGGAAGCAGGTGCTCAACTCATCCCATTGTCACCATGAAAGAACACAAGTCTTGAAGAGCCAGAATTTCCCAAAGTAGCTAGTAATGTGAAATGGGGTGGGGTGGGGTGGGGGTTGAAATGGCCTGATTTTTCAATTGGTAACTAAACTGAAGCAACAGCAACCACAACAGGGAAATTCCAGGCTGACCAAACAAAACCTGAGGGCCCTATGTAACTTCTGGGCTAAAAACTCTGAATCCAAGAATCTAGGGCCTTAGCTGGTACAGACTGAACCCTCACAATATCCCTTCATTAAGACCCAAGCGGGAAGAAGTGGCTCTGAAACTGCCTACCATTTTCTTTTCCAAAGGAGTTTCCTGAGGCATCCTGGAGGACCACTCTATCCCCTCATTCTCAGTAGTAGCCCAAAATGAACTAAACTAGTCAAGCTGCAGACCTATCTGGACCTCCAATAGCTCCAGGGGCATGCACACAGACTCACATATACACATACTAAAACCACAAAAAGTTTTCTACCTTCTCCAAAATTTATAAAGGAATTTGCAAAGTTAGTATTTCATGTTGTTATGCTTGGCAAATAAGAAGCTACTGACCCATATACCTCTTTCAAACCACACAATGACCTTCTGAAACTTTGAATTTAGCATTTGTAAGAGCTTGATTTAATTCTTAGATGGGACTCTCATCTTCTTCATCTCCTGTCTAAGGAGAAAAAAGGGTTTTTTTTTTCTTTTAGTTAAACATAGGATATCAGAACTTCATATAGAGAAATATGGGTTGGGTGCTCCTGGTAATTTCGACCAGTTGTTTTCATGGTCCCTGCCAGTTTAGAGCCCCCTTCAAAATGGAAGGGGCCTCCCATAGCCCCAGTATGAAGGAGCAGCGCTATTTGGGCCAGGTCCCACCTCCTCCTCTCATGGCCACAGCTGATTGGTTGAGGGAACTGATCTATAGATTCCCAGTGAAGCAACACCCCCATTATTTGGTAGTATGAAAAAATGAATATTTTCTCTCGAAAGTTTGAATTGGGAAACATGGAAAGAATCAAGCACTTAGCAGTAAAAGCTAAAGCCAAAATGAAACTATATGAAAGTATGGTTTTAGGTGCTTACTACATGCATGTATAGACACACATGTTAAAAAAAGAGAAAAAAATCTTAGCATTTTCCATTCTGTAGACCTAGGAGAATATATCAACACTTCCCTTTATCTAGTACAAGCCACCTCAGTTCTCAGCCCAAAGTTTTTAGGGGTAAGGGAGGGGAGCACATGTCAGAAGATACTGGGATATATTTGTTCTCTGGGCCTCCATATCCTTATATGTAACATGGTGGTACAGGGTGTCTAGCAGTCTTTCCTCTTTCCATACATTGGTGACTACAGCCTATAGCTGGGACCATAAAACAAATATACCACATTTTAAGTTCACCAAACTGAGGTTTGGACCCAATCCCTTCTCTATTAGGATTGACTCAGAGAAGCTATATCAGCACAACCAGCAATGTAACATCACAATGCCACCAACACACCACACATGCGCGCGCGCGCGCACACACACACACACAAAGCACAACAGTCTATATAAAGAGACTAGAAAGGTAACAGAGGAGGAACTGTCCAGAATGTACGCTCCACAAATTTTGTCTGTGTTATGCACTGATGTGTTGTAAGAGCCTAGAATGGTGCCTGACATGCAGGTATATGCTCAATAAATATTTGTTGAGTGAATTTCAGGAAAGTGGAGTTTTTGTAAAAGTTACCCCTTCACCTCACCTCCTAAGGCAATCACTTGTAAAGTGTCTGGGAGTCTGAGGGAAAGAAAAATTAATATTGACTTCTCCAGTTGGGTTCCCCTGAGTCCCAGAGATCTCTGATTTGCCTGAGGTTGTGGGGACTAGGTGAGGGGAGAAATGGTGTAACCCATCATCAATACAGAAGAGCTCTCTCAAGTCCTTGGTAATCTTTAAAGTCCCGAGAGGTCCCAAAAAGTAGGGAAGACGGTTGGTCACCATCGAATGGACAAAGCCACTTAGTTTATAAATGTCACACCAGAGGACACATCCCCAGACCACACTTCTAGGGCACAGGATGGAGAGGGCAGAGACTAGCTGAGGTTGAAAGATGAAAGCCATATATGATCTGTCAGAGCATGGGACAGAGGCACACTCATAAGAGAAATGTAGCATGATAACACCAGTCAGATTCCCTCAAGAAATTTCTAAAGTGTAGTGATGGGGGCCGCTCAGCACCGAATCCCTCTCCAGCCCAGCCAGACATAGTGAAAACAGAACATGTTTTCAAATGATCATGTCCTAAGACAGCTGATTAATGAGCTGATGTCAATCTGGAGGAAGGTTATAAAAGAATGATGCCACAGGGTTACCCTAAGACCTGTTTATAATAGTCCCTTACAGAAAGATCATATCTAGGAACGTAAGGAATGTGGGAAAACATTTATTCAAGGCAGATGCTTTAGAAGACTAAAGAATTCAACCTTGTAAAAAAATTGTTTATCCTTTTAATGTCTTTATAATCTGTAGTAATGTCCCTACTCTCATTCCTGATGTAATTTGTATCTTTTTTTCCTGAAAGTTCTGTCTAGAGGTTTGTAATTTTATTGATCTTTGTGAAGAATCAGCTTTTGGTTTAATTGATTTTCTCTACTATTTATCTGTCATTTATTTCATCGGTTTCTGGTCTTCTTTCTCTCTTCTTATTTTGGGTTCAGTTTGTCCATCATTCCTGCTTTCTTAAGGTAAAAGCTTAGATCATTGACTTGAGATGTTTCTCCTTTTCTAATGAAAAAATTTGCTTTCTAAGCACTACTAGAAACTGTACCCCATGCATTTTGATATGTTGTGTTTGCATTATCACTCAGTTCAAAATATTTTCTAATTTCTTCTGTCATTTCTTCTTTTATTCATGGGTTATTTGGAAGTGTGTCATTTGGTATCCCAATATTTGGAGGTTCTCCAGATATTTTTCTGTTATTGATTTCTAATTTGTTATGAAACATGCTTTTCATAGTCTGCATACTTTGCCTGCTTTTCAATTCATTGAGACTTTTGTTCCCTACATATGGTCTATTCTTGGTAAATTTTCCATGTCTGTTGGAATAGAATGTACAGTATTCTGTTCTACTGTTATTCTTCTAAGAGTTGTTGAAAGATGTTGCAATCTCCAACTGTAAATATGGAGTTATGACCCCTTTTTCATTATGAAATGCCTCTCTCTATCCCTGGTAATATTCCTTGGTCTAAAATCTTCTTGTCTATTATTAATATAGATATTCCAGCTGTTTTGTTTTTTTTTTTAATGAAAAGTCTTGCCTTCACAGTATTTGGTACTTTTAAAGATATTGTTCTATTGCCCTTTTGCTTACATGTTTTCTGATGAAAAGTGTCCTCTCATTCTTATTTTTGTTCTTCTGAATGAATGTGTCATTTTTATCTGTCTGGTTTTAAGACTGTCTCTTTATCACTGGTTTTCAGATCATTTAATTATATGGTCTTTGTTTTCTTCATGTTTCTTCTCCTTGGGGTTGGTTAAACTACTTAGATCTGTGAGTTTGTAGTTTTCATCAAATATGAAAAAATTCAGCCTTTATTTCTTCAAATATTTTTTATCTTCCTCTCTCCTCCTTCTGGGAAGCCACTTACATACAGGATGGGGCAAAAGTAGGTTTACAGTTGTGAGTATGCAAAACACAGTTTATTCTTGTATTATCATTTATTTATTACTGTATTATTTTCCATACAAGCAACTGTAAACCTACTTTTGTCCCACCCTGTATATGGTAGACCACTTCATATTGAAATATAAAATTTATGCTTTTTTTCAGCCCTTTTATGTTATATTTTATTTTGGATAATTTGCATAATTATGTCTTCAAGTTCATTAATCTTTTCTTCTCCAGTATCTAATCTGTTTTTAATCACATTTGGTTTACATTTTCATTTCTGATATTATATTTTTCATCTCTAGAAGTTCGACATGGGTCCTTTTCATACCTTCCATTTCTCTCATCATAATTATGCCTTTATCTACTGCTGGAATATTTGTGGTAGCTTGTCTGTCAATGCTATCATCTTCATTCTGAATCTGATTCTACTGACTGATTCTCTTGACTTTAGGTTGTATATGCCTTCTTTTATTCCATACATGGTAATTTTTTATTGATGCTGATCATTGTGAATTTTACACTTTTGGTGTTGGATTTTACTGTAGTTCTTTACATTTTGAGGGTGTTTTTTCCCCCTCTTTGGATGCAGTTCAGTTACTTGGAAACAGTTTGATCCTTTCAAGTTTTGCTCTTAAGATTTGTTAGCACAGGTACAGAGCTGCCTTCAGCCTAAAGCTATTCCTATCCCCCAACCCCACAGCTACGCCCACTGAAATATCTTGCTGAGAACTCTACTCAGTGCTCCATGTATTAAAAGATCTCTCCACTATGGCCTAAACATAAATTATTCCCAGTCTTGTGTGAGCTCTGAGAAATTTTTCATCACTCCTTTCTCCTGTCCTGTTCTCTTTCCCTCACCCTGGGCAGTTTCTTCTCTGGATTTGTCCTCTTCCTTAAGGAGTAACAAATTTTATTTGGCAGACAATTGAGTTACTTAGAATCACCTTGGTTCTCTCAAATTTCATTTTTAAGCTTTGTTAAAGTTGGTATACATTAGCTTTTAGCCTAGTGCTAGTTTAGATTTCCTTCTAAGGCATGACTTTTCCGAAGTCTCTCTACTCAATGACCAACATGTCTAATAAGGTTTTTCCACTCTGGCTGACTGGAATTCAAAACCACCTCCCAACACTGTGAATTTTTCTAGTTTATACATATATTATTACATATTTTTATTATTATATAATATAAAAAACTCTCAGAATTTCTCCATTTATAAATCCCTGAAAGTTTTTCTTCTTCACCTCATGTAGTACATGCATATGCATCTAAATCCATATAATTATAAACTAATAAACTTTTCATTTTAAAAGCCTTATATGTATATCTTCAGGAGCAGCAAGGTAGACAAGAAACTAGAGGAACTGTACCTGATGCTAAAGTCTTTTGTAGAAGACAACTTCACAGGATGGATGGTGGCAAACATCAAGAGGAAAAGAAATCAGGCTGAGTTTCTTGGGACTATTACAAGAAGAAGAAAAAAAAAAACATGGAGAGCTGGCCTAGACCTCAAAACTGATCCTTAAGTCGAATCAAACAAAAAGATCCACCTGAAGTTTCTCAATGCCAACTGTAGACAATTTCAAGATGACTGGCTGAGACTTGAGGTACAGTGTGATTATGGGCTATCATTTTTTCTGAAAAAATGGGGTTAGAACCATGGCCTTCACCTATTATAATGAATTTAACCAATAACGTGAGCTCCCATATGAAAGCACTTTATATGCTTTGCAGCTTAACCATGGATTAAGAACTTTCTTTGGTCTTGAGTATTCTTCCAAAAAACACAAGCCAGAAACTGGCTTAGGGTATTCAAGTGAAAAGGTTCAGCTACATAGCAACTCAAAAATAAACAAGGGAAACGCCTAAAACACATTAAGCATTTAGAATAATGGGCCCTTCCTGATTGACAATCAAGGTGGAATAAGCATCCTGAATTATTATCAATGATCCATTCTGTGCAAGATGATCTCTTAAAGTACTTTCTAATTGTGAAATATTATTCTGTCTTATCTATCAAAATAATTGATGGCTTATTACTTCACATGTTTTACAGACTACATTTCTGTCTTTTCTTACTAAAAGTAAATATGTCAACTGTTGTCATCATCCAAAGGTGCCACCACTTTTATTTGTTTACCAGATCATAAGACCCTACTGCTCCATGACCCTTGACCTAGTCAGCCTCTACAAAAGGCTCGATGATGTTATTTAGGATGCATTTCCTTGCTGCTTTGTGCAGGTAGCTTTCTCATTGTTGCATAGACATTGATGGGAACATCAGTTATTGTCAGGCAATGACTTCCATGGCATCTTCGGAGTTGCCTGAATAAAAGAGCAAACAACATGCAGTTAGATACTAAAAAGGAAACTTTTTCAGAGCACCAGTTTGAGTGCATGTTCAATTGTTTTAAACAATTTTGACATCTTTGAATGTCACAAAGAAATTATAACACAGTCACACTCATGAGGCATATATTTTAGACTTATGTTGCAAAGAAGTTGTAGTTATTGCCATACATTTAATCACAGGAAATTCATAAATACAAAGATAACCCTCCAAGTGTTCATTTTGAAAGGTATACCATGATTGCTAAAGGACAAAAAAAGCGGGGGTGCATAATTGTAAACGTAAGTGATAATACTAAGACAATTCACACATATATACACCTTAAAATCACTTCAGTTGAGTCTATTTAAAAACTAGAATATTTGTGGAAAAATATAAAACTGAACGTACTATTCCATATACTGTTCAAATGTTAATAGAATCTCAGATTTAAAAGAACCCTTAAAAATGACACCTAGTCCAAAAAAACATCTAGTGCTTGAATTTCCTTTCCAACATTCCCACCAAATAATTAACCAACCTTTAACATTTCTAAAGACAAGTGCTCAGTACTTCCCAAAGTAGCCTATATCCTTGAATAATTCTGATTTTTAAAGTATCTACCTACCTCATTAAGCTTAAATGTGTGTTCTAAAAATTTCCAAGCCATGAGGAACCTAACAATGCAGTTAGTATCCAATGTTTTGCTATGGTAAACAACAGAAAAATGGACAAATTCTATTATAGTTTTCTTCAATTTTGCAAAAATGATTTTGTTTTATAGAAACTTTATACTCTACATCACCCTCTGCCAAAGTCAAAGCTCTACTAAATCTGAAGTCTGAGTCTTCATATTTTTAGTCTTTTGCCAACAGAACAGTGCCCTGCATATAACAGCACTAAAGGTTTGCTTAATTGAAAGTTATCTAATCTTGAAACTATCAACAAAAAAAAACCCTAAAAATTTATTAAAAAGAAGAATTGGCCTATCATTAAGACTTACAGAGGTATAAAATATACAGACTCTATGCTAAGAAAACCTGAGATCTCTTAATACCAATTTAATAACAACAATGTTCCTGGCCTTTTTTCTTGCTAATATTGAGCATCAGCTAAGGCTTGTATGGATGACAGTCATTACACATTGTTTCAGTTGTCAGCATGAGAAGACTTTACCTAGTTGGTGATATCTCTTTCCCGTTACAGGCAGCACCGGAGCTCAGTCCAGGTTCCAGCCCAATTGTAGAATCTCCTCCTTCCACTGGAAACCTCCGTGGCTGGGTTCCAAACCGCAAAGGCATAATTCACTGAAAACCTAGATTAGAAAGTTACAATAATGGATAGGGCAGGCGAATTGTCTTCAAATAGTTGTTTGGAATTTTTAATGTTACTATTTTGTTAGGCATATTCCAACATTCTGAAAATGAGATTTAAAAATATCTACAAAAGTATATAAATACTATATTATACAACTCCTCCTTACATAAAATGTTAAGTTTTGCAACAAATACAGAACAGTCACAAGCTGTCAAAGGTAAACGATGTCCTATGGTTAACATAACTGAAGTCCATTTCTGCTGTGTAAAAAAAAATATTCAGTTTGCCTTTATGGGTATTGCGACCAACAAGCTTGAGCCCCTACTCCTATCTTCTATTGCATGGCTAAGTCCCTGTCTGCTTTTGAAGTACAGCTGAGTTTCACATCACCATGGTATCTTTAGCTAACCCTTCTGTTCCTAGTTATCATTCATTCCCACCAGCCTCTCTACATTTACAGTGCATTATTAAGAAAGTGTCTTGGGAGAGTTGGATTGACTATGTGATCTTAGGCAGGGTACTTAACCAAATATGCTTCCCAAGAATAAACTGGGAATAATAATAGAATCTACTTCCAGAATAAGATTAAATAAGATAGTACATATAAAGTGTGGTACCTAACACATAGCTAGTGCTCAATAAATGTTAACAATTACTATTCAGCAGATGCTACTGAGCATTATAAGTATATATACATAGAGTGTATTGTACATGTAAAACACACATACACAAACACGCATATACACACAGAGAGCTACATAAAATAAACTCCTTACTGCCTGCTGTTGCCCCTGCTTAGAACTCTTCCCCACCCCACTAACACCCTTTACTTGCTAGAGCCACCTGCATCATTCATTAAGTCTGAATTTATATTTCACTTTCTCAGAGGAGCCTTCTATAACCCCTACCCATAATATAAGTTTTCATAGCACTCTTTATTTCTGCTTTGTAACAGTTATCATCACTCTAATTCATCATATCTCAACTGTGACACTATTGACTTTGGGGCCAGATAATTTTTGTTGGGGAGGAAGGGGACTGTCCTGGACATTGCAGAATATTTGGCAGCATCTAAGGCCTCCACCCACTACATGCCAATAGCAGCCCTCTCTAAAACTTATGACATTCAAAAATATTTTCAGACCTTGCCAAATGTCCTCTGGTGGAGAAGGAACCAGTGAAGAACCAGTACCCTAACTTTTTGTGTTTTTGTTTCATCATTGTAACTCCATCCCATTCCCTGTCTGTCTTTTTCACCACTAACTGACTCCTTAATACCTAGAACAGTGCCTGGCACACAGTGGGTAATTAACTCTATCTTGTACAAATCTGCATGTCTTCAACAAAAGATGGGAAAGGTGAAAAATGTCTTAGCACTGTTTCTTATACCTAGTTCAGTATTCTATGCCTAACAAGTAAATGTTTATTGTCTGTAATAATAAAACTAAATTAATAAAGTTTAGGAATTTGATTCTTATATAATGGTTTTTACAGACTGTGTATCAATTGCCAAGGAAAAAAATGTTATGCTCAATGACAAGTTAGTAAAATCTATGGTTTAGCACAACTATCTTATGTAGATATTAAGTTTTAGCTAACTTGATCAAGGACACAGAGACTTACCAAAATAGGCCGAGTCTGATTCCTGAGAGGTGAGTAAACCGATCGCTCCTACTGACCGTCCACAAAAGCCTGAAGTCGCCAAAGCAATGATGACCAAATGTCCCAGTGACACCCAGAAATTATGACATCAGAAGATTCTTTTACATAGTTTCCTACCTGTTAAATAATAAAATGTCACAACTCATAGCTCCAGCAGCAGTCTGAAACAGCTGAAAATTGTCTCTAAAGTTTGTTTCAAGGTTTATTCTTGTTGTCACTGCCTTGTTTAGTTTCTAACAATATATATTTTAACCTGTGAATAGATTTACCTGTACCTATTTTAGACCTACAGTCTAATCAATCTGCACAAAATCTCATGAGCTTCTCTCACTTTACATCCTACCTTTATCTTCCAGACTTTCCCTTAACTAGTAACAAATTATAAACCCAACCTACAATATCCTCACCCCACTGCAGTGGCCTCAAACTACACCTTTACAGGTTCCTCTGTAGCTCTCCGTGGATGGTTCTTCACAGCTCGCTAACGCCTGGACTAGCTCTTCTCTCCTGCTTCCTCAAAAGAGCCTTGAAATTCCCAAACGACCGCAACAGTGACAGCTGAGAAAGGAATAATGCATCTTGTACTCTCCTCTCTGTTCTGTCCCCTGGACCCTGAAGTTCTCTGTTCATAACATCTTCGCCAAAGGAATGATGATAAACTGTCCCAGCGACACCCACAAATTATGACATCAAAGATTCTTTCACATAGTTTTCTACCTGCTAAAGAATAAAGTGTCTCAATTCATAGCTCCAGCAACAAGCTGAAATGTACCTTCTGGACTTCCTTCCCTTTCCTAATTTCTATGTCAACAGTAATCTTACTGAGTGTAATACTTAGGTTTAACCCTTAAGACAGAAATTTACTCTTCAGTTAACCTTTTTTTTCAATTTTCATAGCTGGTAACTGAACTATTAAATGTTAGTAAGCATTTTTGCATTTAATGAAAATCTTTGTTACTACCTACATTTTATGTTAACTTCCCACTGCTCTGTTTTTATATGATTATGTTATAGGAAATTGGCATTTTACATAATTTAGTTGATGTTAGATTGAAAAAACCTTACCTCTAACTTCTTTTTCTTACTAGGGTGCTATCAGTGAATAGATGATCACAATTTTCGCTTAGAGAAACCATTTAACTGATTGTGTCACAGTCAGACAAATTGAAATAATTGCTGGACATTGTTAGGTCATTAGGCCCTAGATATCTGATCCTTCAGATGGGAAGAAATTTTAATAGTTTACCATTTTTAGTGAAGGTGGCATGAGAAAATAATGGGTTTTGGCATTAGAATTCGGTTTGAATTTTAGGACCATGTTAACTGAGACTTTAAGCAAATCACTAAAAGTTTGTCTGCAAAAGAATAATAATTCCTTCTACAGAATTGTTTTGAGGAATTAAAAAATCTAATGTGTAATAAAGACAATATCTGGGAAACAAAAATTAAATCAGCATGTTCTCATCTTTTTTCATAGTTCCTGAAATTAAAGTGTTGAGGCATGATTTCACTTTTTAGGGATCCATATATTTTCAAACTACAGAGTAAAGTCTCTCATGTGGAATATTCTTTTATTCCTCTAATTTATTTTTTTTACTAGTTTATTTGGTACAAGTTGTACCAAGTTTCTTTTTTTAGTATAGGTGATACCATGAAACAAATCAAACATGACAAAGCCTTAATCATGAAATGTTCCAGAAGACAAAAATGAACTTGACTCTACAGCAGATCTTCACAGAGAAATGAATAAATGAAATATAAATGATTGGGAGGGGTGGCAGCGACGGTGAACTCTAAATACTCTCCTTAATTTTCATAAGCTCAAGAATAATGATCTTTCAATCCTCAGGATACTGATTCATGAGATGCAGAGGAGTGGTGTTTGAACTGGTCATATCCTAACAAAACAGATCCATTCGCTCATACAACTACTAATTATTGAGAATCCACCAGCCAGGCATGTTTAGTGCTGAAAATAAAATATTGATGAAAACACACAGTGTCCATCCTAGTGGAATTTACAGGTTAGGGCAGGGGATGTGCTAGGCTAGGATATCAAATCTAAATCTAAAGGACAAGTAGGCATCAACTAGATGGAAATGGGTGGGAAGAAAAGACATTGAGACAGTTGGGGAGGGGGTAAACAAAGGAAACAGCGTGTGCAAAAGTCATCTACCAGTAGAGAGGACAAAAGATCTGAAGGAACAACTGAGAAAATTAATGAAGAAATCAGGTGAGAGATAAGTAGAAACTAAACCATGCTGGAACATAAATCCAAGTTAAAGATTTTAGACTTTATCTTATGAGCAAGGAAGCCCACAAAAGAATTTTAATCTCTCAGGAAACATTTGTAGGTTGCACTGATTTTTCTCTATTTTCCATTTTCTAGTTATTTGATTTCCACTCTAATCTTTAGTATTTACGTTTTTCTGCTTAATGTGCTTATGTCTTAAAATGGAAGCTTAGGTCATTGATTTGAGACCTACTTAACCTAAGCATTTAATTTTATAAATGTTCATCAAAGCACTACTTTACCTTCATTCCAGAAATTTTGTATTGTCATTTCCTTCAGTTAAAATTTTCCCTTTTGGTTCCTTCTTTTACCTATGGGTTATTTAGAACTATGTTATTTTGTTTTCGAATACTTAGGAATATTCTAGTTATTTCTCTGTTACTGATTTCTTAGATTCCATTGTTGTCAGAGAACATTTTTGAATGGTTTTAATTATTTCAAATGTACTGACACTTGTTTTTGCTCAGAATACACTCTATCCTGGTAAATGTTCCATGTACACTTGAAAAGAATATGTATTCTGCTGTTGCTGGGTGAAATGATTTGGGGGTTGGTTGGTACCACAGTGTAACAAAATTTATCCTGATTTATACAGACTTAGGTCCAGACTTACTGCCATAAAAACCTAAAATATAAGTCATTAGAGCACTCACTGGTTGAGCAGTGACAATTGTTCTTGGAAGCTGAAAGGATCGTTAGGTATCTACGTTGTTCAATGGCAAGCCTATTCGAAAAACCTTTGGAGAACTCTGTGATAACTTAGAAGGCAGATGATTAATGAACTTTAGTGTTAGGCGAAGAGGTTGGAAGAATGTTAATAACATTTTAGTTGATGTTGCTGTGTTTGTCCAGTAATATGTAAAAGAGATAGGCTCAGAAGGCTATTCTTTCAGGGACCATTTCTATAGTTCCTTAAAAGAGATAGGCTCAGAAATGCAGTGTGCAAGCAGGAATAAAAACTGATCAAGTACCCAGAAATTCAAATGATATTTTAATGACTTGAAAAGCTACAGAAGTATCATTTTCTTGGAACACATTCTATTGTCCCTCAGGTCCTTGTAACATTTTTTCCATATCTTCCAGTACTTAAGTGCTATAGATGAGTCTAAAGAAGCCTAATTATTTTTTCTCCATTAACACCCCCCCTCATTTCTTGCCTGGATACCTAAAAATTCTTTCTTTAGTCTGAAAACTGAATAACAGCCAAGATATGTACCTTAGTGTTGACTGTTCTGTAGAAATTTTTCCATGGAATACAGTGTATTTTTAAACTACAGATTTTTCTTCCTTTACTATAATTTTTATATCAGTAAGGACATCTCTTCTTCCGTTTGCTGTGTTCTTTATTTCAGGGGCACTTTTTAATCTTGAGGTGAACTGTATCTGTCTCTTACATATACACTGTCTTCTAAGAGATTTAGTACCTCTGTCTTTGCCTTCAGTATTCTCTTTGATTTTCTAAGCCTTTCCTCTGCATCAGTAATTTGAATTTCAGCTCTCTAGTCTGCTTCTTCATGCTTCTAATTATTCACTAGTTCTTCAAGGTGTTTTGGCCTTCGGTTAATTTCCAGTGCTCTTTTATCTCCATTTTAGTTCATTTATTCATCAAATATTTATTGTATGGATATAGTAGTGAACACAACAGGCAAGACTCAGCCCTCATAGAGCTTGCTTCTCAATACACTGCTAGCATCTTTAAGTCCCTGTATTACTGAATTCATATTCTTAAGTTCCTCTAAAGCACAAAGAGTATGTATGTGATGAATTTCCTCTTTTCCCCCCTAGGAGGTTTTATCCAGGTCATGTACTTCATCCATCTTTTGATGCTACCTTCCTTCCTCCCTTTCCCTTTTTCCTTCCTTCCTTTTTCAGTAGTAGTCTGTATGATTCTCAATGATTTTTTTTCTCTTGCTCATATTTAACATGAAATTCTGCCCAATCTATTCTTTTGGTTTGCCAGTCAGCCATTGCTCCAATACTACAAAAATCTCACAGCTTAGAGCAAAAATATTTTAATATTTTTCTTGCTCATAGGGCTGCAGTCTCCTGAATAGCTGGTCTTCACTTGCCTTCCTTGGGTTTGACCAGGATAAGCAGGACTCTACGTCACAACTGAGATTCAGACTGATATGATCCACATGTCTTCATCATTTTGGAAACAGCAACCACCTGAGGCAGTTTTTCTTAGGAAAAATAGCCAAGTCCAAGAGGCAAAAGCATGAAAGCACATCTAAAACCCCTTCTAGCTTCATACCTGACATCGTTCCATTGGTCAAAATCACATGACCAAGCCCAGAGTCAAGGAGGCAAAGATGAATGCTCTACCTACTCTACCATACCAGGGGGTTCTGCACAGTCGTGTGCAGAAGGGAAGAATTTAGAATAATAACTCAATCTACCATACCCTGTTATTGTGTGGGTAAATTCCCCTTGACTTCTTTCCGCCTATCTGAAACCTGTTCTTCCCCTTACAGGTGGAGTGTAAATGATAAGTAATATTTTCCTTTTCATTGTGTTTGTATCAGACGCTATATTAGACAGAATTTCGCTAGAGTTGTGTGTAGCTTTCCAGAACGACAGGTTCTGCTTGCTCTTCTGAGTATATTGATTATCTTAAACGAGGTTCTCAGTCCATCTAATTAGGAGAGTATTCAACTCCAGGATATGCTCAGATTCATGACTTCAGTGTGGACTCCTGGAAGGTATAAATTGTATCTAAAAACATTTTCTGCTTCTACGGAGGTCCTGAAGTGGTGGTATGTAAGGTCCTGCTGTGAATTTTAAGCAGAATTGTCTCTCAGTCTTATTCTCTCCAGAATAAAGTTATTGAGCCCTGTTAAGACTTTAATTTAACTTGGGTCCAACGTATGACCTCTGGGGAATGATGACTGGGACAGAACCACTGCTTGGGGGGTAGAGCTCTGCAGAGGCCAAAATTCCAGAGAGGCTGGAACCGTAGCTCACCGACACACCCCTACAAACATCGCTGTCTACAAACTGGACCAAACTTGGCAAATTTTGGAGGCCCCGGACTTTGGGACTTCAACATCAAGACCTGAAGTGAAATGTTGGAGGTGCCCGACTGCACCTGCACCACTGACTCAATGCTCACTAATAAGGGGTTCAGGGTAAAACCCACCAATTGCAAAAAACTGATTAAAAGCTGCCTATTAATCATAAGTGATGTAAGTACTAAGGTGAAAAACATCCAACTGGCAATGTGGAAAAGCCTCAGGGCCATGAACCACCTAGCGCCTCTTCCACTTCCCAGCTACCAGAAAAAAGTAGTAAAAACTATTACTTATCCTGGAGGAGGAATAAGGTGTTCCTATTATCACACATTAATTGCACATATAATTTAACTTTTTTTTTTAATGGAGTCTTCCTAAACTTTTGTAGCTCCTCAGAAGTTTTGTGATAAATGTTCATTTCATTTAAAAAGTGCTGGAGCTCTTCATTGAAATCTGGTGTAAACTGATCAATAAGGGTTGAAAGTAGACAATTTTAAGGAGCTGGTCATTTTAAGGAATGCCTGGATTTTTTTTCAGTCTTCCCCTCCTTCCTCCCATCTAAACACTGTACCTAAATAAACGCCTCAGTTTCATTCCATCTCCTCCCTCAAACCCGTACTCCTTCACCTCCGCGCCCACTGAACCCCGCCGCACCTCACACGGCGCCTCTTCACCGGGACCGTCAGGGTCTCGGCGCGGGGTCCGCGTCAGAATCCCCCGCGTACCGCCGAGGGCCTGGGAGCGCCGGCTGGAGCCCGCGGCTCCCGCCAACACTGGTCGGGTCTAAGCGCCATGTTGTCAAAGCGCATAACCACCTCGTCGCGGCGTCATCTCGCCACCCGCTCGGTCTGAGGATGCGTTGGGCTCACCGCCATTCCCCGTTTTGTATCAGAACAAAGGGCTTGCTGGACGGAGAGATACTAACGCAGCGTCCCGGGGACCCTGAATAAACGGAATCTGACCCCCCACCCTGGTGTTGAGGCTGTGAACAAAGACCAACACTCTAAGGAGCGACCACGGGCAGTTTAAGGGCACACGGCTGAAAACCCCACTCCAAAGCCTAGTCACCCGCCGGTTACCCTGGGCTCGGGCGCTGCCGACGCTAAAGGATGTCGACCAGGCAGCAGGATCTGCCGTCCAGAGGCGCAGTCGCTATGGTAACAGTGGGAGGCAGGCGCACTAGGCGGTCTCCTGACGGAAAATCTCAGCCGGAACCGGAAGAGCGTAGCGACGGCAGCGACTTGCGGCAGCAGCGTGACTTACGGCGGCAGCTGACTGACGGCCGCCCCGCCCCTTGGAGAGCGCCGTTGGTGGGCGGGGAAATACGAAAGTCCGCGCGGGCTCCCGAGGGCCCGGCGCGGGCTGCGCTGCAGCATGACCCAGTCGGTGGTGGTACAGGGTAAGCTGCGCCGGGAGGGGAAGGCCCGGCGGCCGGGAGCCCGGGGGCCGTGTCAGCCGTCTAATGTCCGGTGTCCTCCCTTTCTTTGCCTCGTCGCAGTCGGCCAGTGCGGGAACCAGGTGGGCTGCTGCTTCTGGGACTTGGCGCTGAGGGAGCACGCCGCGGTCAACCAGGTACCCGCCCCGCCCCCGGGCCCCCGCTGTCACCCAGGCTCTCCCGACGGACGGCAGGAGTTCCTCTACTGAGCTTCTATCTGGCCGGTATACGTTGTGTGGGATCTTATTAGTAGAGAACAAACTGGTTTTTAAACGTCTGTTGGCGTTAGACACGTAGTAGACTAAACGGAACTGGCCAGAGACCTTGGTCTTAAGTTTCCTCTAATTCTCAGGGTCTCCTCTTTATCAGGATTCTTGTAAAGACCAATGAGATAGTATATGTGAAAGTACTTTGTAAAATATGAAACGCGTGGTATTCCTTGATTTAAGTGGTCAGCTTTTAAAATGATCACCAAAAATTCAGAGAAAGCTCTCCTTTGATTCTCCAGTCCAGTGGGGCCTTCTGCATCCTTCCCTGAACTTAATTCGTAGGTCGCAGGGCATTTACTCTGCTCTGGATTGGAAGACTCAGTCTAAGCACTTTATGAGGATTTGCTTTTTCTTAGCATAGCCACATACCAGCTATTTCAGGATTGCGGGATTATTAAGTTGAATGGACTTCATTTGGGAAAGAGGCTGAACTTAAATGTTGTAAACATTTGCTTTCTTTTTAGAAAGGAATTTATGATGAGGCGATAAGCAGCTTCTTTAGAAATGTGGATACGAGGTAAGATGAGATTAAAGGCTGTCACATAGCCTAATGATTACTTTTCATGTCAACAGGTTGGAAGAGAATTCTTCAAAGGACAATAAAAACAGTTAATAACTGTAAAGAAGATGTTTGGCTTTTTTGTTTGTTTTTCTCATTAAAAGCATATTTCTCATTACTCTCATATCATTACTATTCTCATGTTGTGCTTCAGAGTAGGATAAGTTTTCTTTGAAGGCTTTATTAAGCAGCAAAAAGAACCTTTAGTGTGCCTTCTTTTAACTTGACCTGTAAATAAAGTTTCACTTAAAGGAATGCTGAAAATTGCTCGTAGGATATGTTGTTAATGCATCCAGTGATGGCGAACTTTGGAAAGAAAAATATATTGTTTATATTTCTGTTATATTATTTGTGGTCAGGAATAGTTGCTCTATGAATAGAATGCGCTGAAAGGGAGAAAAGCAGTTGTCAGATTACCTTTTATACATAATCAGATAATATTTTATGTGAAAGAGTAATTTGGCATTCAAAGTTTATAAGCTTTTGAAAGTTAAACTGTTAAGTTCATGCATTTTCAAAACACTTAAAGCTAAACTGTGGTGGACTTGAACTCAAAAATAACACACTTAATATCCAATTTTAATCTAATTCTATAAAAATTCCAGTTCTATTTGAATTGGTTGGGTATTTGAAGCAGCTATCTCCTGGGCAAGGCTAATTAGTCCTCACTTCTTGGTGAATTCCAGAGTCTGACCCTTAGGCTTATAAACTCAGAAACCTTGTTGACACCCTGAGAATGGGCCCAGTGCTGTCTAGTACAGGCAGATATACCAAACTAAAAGCAGAAGTCAATTTGTTAATTGACAGCAGAAACTATAACTCAAGAAGTCTAGATTCTACTCATTTTTCTTCAAAAGCACATTCTCTTCTGTAGGAAATCTACCTAAAAAGCTAATTAATAGAGGGTCGCTTGGTGACCATGGAATCAGACCAAGAAAATTCAGTGTATTGCCCTAATGGCTGGTGTCATTTATCTTCATTATATGGAGATATCTGTCATATAGCCTATATTCCCTCTTGTTTGTGAAACCAGAACATCCTCTCCCCTAAATACTATTAAGAGACTCAAATTTGTTTTTGTAATACTTCCTTTTAGGTGCTTCTAACTAAATTCCTACTCCCATCCCCACTATTCTTGATGCCAGTCCTTTCACTGAGTATTACATAGTTGAGACTCAGCCTGGGAGCTATTCCCTCTTATTAAGGTGACTTCATATAACTATACTGTCATCTACTCTGTTTTATAATTTAACCTGCAAACATTACTATTTCCCCAGTGTCAAGTTTGAGAAGAAGGGGAGAATGGGCTTGGCATATATTGCTCTTTCCATGTACTATCAACACATGTAGCATCTGTTTCATAAGTTAGTACAAAAAAATCTTTTGAAAACAAGACCACTTCTTCATGTACACTTCTTCATCTGTTTGAGGAAATGATCATACCTTTTTAACAGGGTGATAGGAATTTACCTATGCCAGGGATTGGCAAACCTTTCCTGTAAAGGATCAGATGGTAAATATTTTAGGTTTTGCAAACCATGAGGTCTTTGTCACATCTACTCAACTCTGGCATTATAGCATGAATGCAGGTAGTACATAAACAAAATTGTGTGGCTGTGTTCCAATAAAACTTTAAGAGAACAAGCAGCTGTTAGAGGACTGTAGTTTACTAGCCCCTGACCTACAGCATTTTCTGCTCAATTCTGCTTCCCTTCATATATTTTGCCTTGTAAACAATATTAACACATACACTATGTTTTGGTCCTAGGTTATTTACTTTGGTAACTATGTTCAACATGAAATTCTAGGAACACTCTTAGATAGTGGTATATAACTAGTACCTTAGTTGATACGGGTTTAGCTATAACAGGAAACCTCATTAATGACAGCTTAAGCAATAAAGGTATCCAGTTATCTCAGATACAGATAAATCAGGAAATTGGATGTTCTAGGTTTGGAGAAGTGCCTTAAAGACCAAGAGATCCTGTCTATCATTTCATTATCCTCAGTGTGTTAACTTTTTGACTTCATGTTTATTACTTCATAACTATGAAATGGCAGCCTCCAATCTAGGGGTCACATCCATATTCACGTTCAAAGTAGGAAAACAGAAGAATTGGCACCAACTGCATCTGGATTACCTGGCCAGCACCAACTACAAAGAAAACCAGGGAAATAAGTACCTCACTTCTTTAGCCTAATGGAAGATAAACAAGGGAGAAGATTAGGAATGGTTGCTCCTTTGTTATCTTTTGTGTCTGTCTCACCTGGCCTATAAGTAGCATTATTATATACAGTGGTACCTCGGTTTTCAAACATCTCCGTTGGTGAACATTTTGGTTTACGAATGCCCTAAACCCGGAAGGAAATGCTTAGGTTTTTGAACATGCCTCAGAAGTCAGACATCCCACATGGCTTCCGCTGAGGGCAAGATTCTGAGGCCCAGCTGTCGGCTGTTGATCCCTCGGTTTTTGAACGTTTCAGAACTTGAACGGTCCAGAACGGATTACATTGGAAAACCAAGGCACCACTGTAAATGGAAATTAACTTTATACCTGATAGCACTAATAGCCCTGAAAGATCTTGTGATTTTTTAAATTATTTTTTATCTTTCAGAGTGGTTGGTGATGGTGGCAGTATTTCCAAGGGTAAAATTTGTTCTTTAAAAGCACGGGTAAGATACATATACTTGGATTCTTAGATCGCATGTGTTTCTAATATACTGTGTGATACTATTTTAGTTGCCAGCTTACAGTGGCATAGTTAATTAACTACATAAATAATTGAATTCACAAATTGTAATTCTACTGGAGCCAGTACTCTATAAATATCAAACTTGACTCTCTCCCTTCAATAAGATGATAGAGCATATAGTTTGGTGGTTAAAAGTCAATATTCTGCAGCCAGGCTAGCCAGGTTTAAATCTCAGCTCTAGTTCTTACTAGCTGGGTGATCATAGCCAGGTTATATAACTTTCCCAGGTCTCAGTTTCCTCAATGCATAAAGTAGGGATAATTATAGTACCTATACATGGGGTTGTGAGGATTAAATGGGGTGGTACGTAAAAGTACTTAGAACAGTGGCATATGTAGTAAGTGCTTAACATTACATGATCATAGAACTTAAAAAACCCATAAACCAGGCACTTTCTTTGTGACACTGAATCAAAGAGTTAATAGCTTTATAGTGTACCCTGAGGTTATTTCAGAATATTTTTTTTAGCTTTGCTTTGTTTCTTTAACTATTTAACTCTTTTTCCTCACTGTAGAAAATATAGGAAGTAAAGCACAAGACAGTTGGGGAAGTGGGTATATAATCCTACTGCCAAGCTATTCCTGCTTACATTTTGCTGTATTTTCTTCTAGCCTTCTCTGTTTCTTTCCATAGATAATGTTATGTTTTATATTCTGATGTTCTTAGTAATAGAGGTTATTTATTATGTCAGTGAAGTTTGTGGCAATGAATTAGATCGTGAGTTACTTGGAGGAGGGACCCTGTTGTCACCTTTGACATCTACCTAGTGCTTTGGATTTACACATAATAATAAGTTCACTGTCTTGAATTGGACAGTTTTTGGCTGTGATTCACAAAGAGCAGCATTGTTGCTCCTAGTGAGCAAATGCATTAATGCATCCTACATAATTTTCTCTGGTTAAGGTTACCTTCTAGATTTCTGAGACCTTATTCTCAAGAAATTTATAGTCACATAGGCACATGACTAACTAACTAACTAAAAGGTTAGAAAATCAGCTGAAGGGATTATTCGACCCTCCACACACTTGGTAATTTGGAGTAGGGTGTTTAGAATCCATCTTTTATTTGATTTCACCTTTTGAGCAGCGTGAAATTATTTTTTAATTCTTATATCAGAGTCTACATAAAGATTCAAATAAAGACTTGATTAAGCTTAAATTATAAAAAGAGCAATGCAACTTTGAGCTCACAAGTTATTTTCACTTACAGAGTGACTAAAGAAAAATATGTTAATTCAATTTTATTTCTCTTTCTCAGGCTGTCTTGATTGACATGGAGGAAGGGGTGGTAAATGAAATTCTTCAGGGACCTTTGAGAGATGTATTTGATAGCAAGCAGCTCATCACTGATATTTCTGGCTCAGGGAATAATTGGTGAGAATATGCTGAACATCAAAAAGAAAATGTCATCTAAAAAAAATGAACCATCTTATCTTCATTCTAATAGGTTCTGCTGACATGAAATCAAAATATAACTTAGCTAAGTTATAGCTAACTCTAGGCCTTTCAGCCATCATCTATTCCTTGATAAATGATGGTGTTTCATAATTTTTGGAAGCCATTTATATCCTAATTCTTTTTTTTTCTCATAAGAGATGAATCACGAAAAATTGATTTACTAAATTCCTCATTGTAAATTGATTCTTGCATAATAATAGTGACAAAAGTTTTAAGTATTTTAATTGTTATATTATTTGACTCTATCAAGTTCTCCAGGTGGTCAGATTTAATAGAATTGATACAGAGATCCAAGCCAGACTGGTGTCCCAGCATTCAAGCTCAGCCTGGGTCTCTCGCCCTTAAATTCCAGTGGTTGCTTCTCCTTAATAGGAAAAAAAGCACCAACAATGATCATTTAAAATTTTACATTGAGACTTTAGAAAATTAAGTAGCTCCTCTCTATTTGCAAATCTAATCTTTATTATTTTAACTATTTGCAATCATTCCTCAGGTTCATAATGTGTAGTGATATGTAATTTTACTAAAGCATGAATTTGAATCTTGTGCCCTCGCGAGAGTTATTTTGGGAAAACCATTCATTAAATAAGTGAATCCATCTGACCACACAACTGGCTTTTTCTCTAATTGTTGAATAACTTATTCTGTAACTTTTGAGGTATACTTGACTGCATGTTGTAACGGATTCATATTTTTTAGTTCTTCATAGTGAACTTCCAAATTTGGGCAGATAAAAAGGCTTACAGATCCTCATGAACATCAGTTTTTACTGTGTGCCATTTCATCTAGTAACAGCATGATGTGACCAATCTTTTTCTCATATTTTAAACCAAAATAGTTTTAAATTTTTTGTCTTTCCAGTTAACCACATTCTGCTTAATATGTAAAATTCACTGCAATTAGAGTTTACTGAAAATCTTGTTTTGTTGTAATTATAACAAAAAAATGAGAAGATAAATTTAGAAAACCATAGTTTAATATCCATTGATAATGAGCTATTTTATCAGGGTATCTGAGGATTATATATATATTTACTAAATTTTCTACCTAGTATCTTTGAGATAGCTTATGATTTATTGATATGAAACAGGAATAGGATTTACTTAATGAGGTAAAAATACTTTTTCAAGTTTCTCTATAAATTTTTCACTTATATCAGAAATAAAATCTTGAAATAATAAAATGCAAGGAATGTTTTTAAATCTATGTTCTTTTTTTCAGGGCTGTGGGACACAAAATTTTTGGCAATCTTTATCAAGAACAGATTTTAGAGAAACTCAGAAAGTCTGCAGAGCACTGTGATTGTTTGCAATGTTTTTTTATAATACATTCCATGGGAGGAGGTAAAGTTATTCATTCATTCGCCTATAACAATGTGAAAGTGCCACTAGGAATTCATTTGCAAACATAAGTCTTGTTTTTAGTCCTATGCTTGATAAAGATAGAACTATGAAGAGTGTTTGTGTTTATGAATGTATGTACAAAACAGCTTTTTATCTTAAATATTTATCAAAGTGTGTCACTATTACCATTTTTAAAAAATAAATCCTTTTAAGAGTCAATAGAGAGAAAAAAAAACAGTTAATAGAATGGAATCTGAAATTTTCTTCTTCTACCTTTAGTTTCCAGCTACATTTCAGTATATATGAGCTTTTTGGGAATGTTGACTTTCTCCTAAAAGTTTGCTTATGCAATCCCTTATCAAAACTATCTTTTCTATAATGGCTTTAGTTTTGTATAATGGTTAGAAAGTCCTTCTCATTAAAGATTAACAACAACAAAAAATCTCCCTCACTTTCATCTAGTATTTTTAACATCATAGCCTTTCTTTTTTTAAAATTTCTTAATTGAGTTTTAGACAGACGTCGATTTGTTCTACTTATATATGCCTTCATTGGTTGATTCTTGTATGTGACCTCACCAGGGAGGGATTAAACCGGAAACCTTGGCATATTGGGACAACACTCTAACCAACTGAGCTACTCTACTCTGTACTACACCAAAGATGTTAAGATATTTTGTTTTTTTAAGTTGCCTAATATCAAGTGTAGACTGAATGCTGTCTTAGTTGATTTTTACCCTTCAGTCAGTTCTTTTCACATCATATAGATATGACTTAAATATGAAAAAGAATGAAATATAGAAAGCCCTCTCAACCTCACAGTAAGGGCCAGAGATTGAATTCAGAACTTTAAGCCTCACTACCCATGTTGTCTTCATTTCTTTATCTGAAATTAGAAGTTAATATATAATCAGGAATAACTTGAACATGAAAAGTTCTTATATATTTCTACACCAAAAAAAAACATAAAATTCCAAGTTACTCGCAATTATATTCTGAACCATTTATGCTGTTTTCTTTTTGAAATTTAATCCTCAGGAACAGGATCTGGACTTGGCACATTTCTTTTAAAGGTGCTTGAGGATGAATTCCCAGAAGTATATAGATTTGTAACTTCAATTTATCCTTCTGGTGAGGATGATGTCATAACTTCACCTTATAATAGCATGTTGGCAATGAAGGAACTTAATGAGCATGCAGACTGTGTGTTGCCCATTGACAACCAAGTAAGAAATGACATTGTAATTTACGGACATATTGCATATACAGTCATTCCTGTGTTATGCTTATATGTTTATATGAAAAGTACTTTTCAGCCTTCCCATCTAAGAGAAAAAATAAGTTTAAATTGTTTTTTTTTCTTTCCTGATAGAATGTCACCTATGTGTGCTCTTCTTAATAAACTTCTTTCCCAATATTTTTCTCTTAAAAGTCTTTATTTGACATCATTAGCAAAATTGACCTTGTGGTGAATTCTGGAAAGTTGGGTACAACTGTAAAGCCAAAGAGTCTGGTTACTTCCAGTGCTGGAGCTTTTAAAAAGCGGCAGGAAAAGCCTTTTGATGCAATGAACAACATTGTGGCAAATTTGCTGCTCAACCTAACAAGGTAATCCTAAGCGTAGTATACATAAGGACAGTTTAAAAACCTCACTGTGCTTTTCATGATGTTTGTAATAGGATATTTTTAGTTATTCTAAGTTGCCGGAGCTTCTTTTATTTTGTCTAGTGGTTTCAAACCTTGGGAGTGATAGACCATAATTTTAATTTCTATCACTCCGAAGGAGCATTTCCCCAGGTATATTCCATGGACTATTAATAGGTGTTAAAATAATACAAGGTTTTGTGATAGATAACACTTGAGAAACACTTGGTTAGACAAAAGTAAACTTTTTTTTTGCTGTAGAATGTCTTAATTTTTAAAACCAGCTAATCTGTACCTCATTAGCTGATCCAAAATATTTCCTTGACTTCAATCTAAAAGATTGCTTTGGCATTGTTATATTCCAAATTATGGAGCTTATTGAGCAGACCCTTGAGAAATTTTATAAAGATTACAGAATAATTACCTATATGTGTTCAACTCAATCTAATGTCTGTTTTAAGTAGGATATTTTTATAAATGTAAGGAGCAACTGTAATAGTAAGTTGGTTACACCTCAGATAAGGCAGAAATAAGAATTGCTATAGATTTTAATTATCTTTATACATGTTCATGATACCAAATTTAACTAATACAGGGGGGAAAAAAGAGTATGTCATCTACTGAAGAACAGGGTATGAAAGGATTTAAGAAAATGCCTACTGAATAAATCAAGCTACATTTAAAGTGTATAATTTTAAATTTAATTTTTTCTCTCATGCTTTAATGTTACTGTTTTAGCTCCTCGAGGTTTGAAGGATCCCTTAATATGGACCTCAATGAAATCAGCATGAATTTAGTTCCTTTTCCTCAACTGCATTATCTTGTGTCAAGCCTAACACCTCTGTATACACTGGCAGATGTTAACATTCCTCCTCGAAGGTAAGCTATAGTAACTTTATTCCAGTTACTTGAGAACTTGAGATACCTTTTTTTAAAAAAATTTTTAAGAGAAAAGTTTATAATGACTATTTCTTCATATCGTTTTCTTTGTGAGTATATAAAATTGATGGCAGCCATTTTTCCATTATATGAATGCTTCTTTATTTAGAAGTCATTGTTTAAAAAATTTCAATATTAACTATTTGAAATTAAATCTAATAACTAAATTTCTCAATAATAAATATTAGTTCTGTACCTAATTCATTTTTATCAAATGAAAATAAGACATGAGTATGTTTTTTGAAATTTCGTATTTCTAATGTAAATAAAGGTAAGTATCCAATAGTTATAAATACCTGCTTACTAGTTTTTATATTTTGTGACAAAAGGTAAATCAAGAATGAGTTTGACCACTTTTGTTTAGCAGTTCTTAATCTTTTCTGGGTTTCCTTGACTCCATAAAAATTCAGGAAGCACATACACACCAAAATTTTGAATACAATAGTGGAGGATTTGTGAACCTCCCCATAGCTCACCATCTCCTAAGTGAGTCCTCTATCCTTGCTGTAGGATAATCAGGATAGAATGTAGGCTCCATTAAAGCAGGACATTTTTTGTTGGTGTTCACTGCTCGGTCTCTTGCACTAAGAATCATGCCTGACACATAGTAGGCATTTAGTAAATATCTGTCAAATGAGTAGGCAGCATAGTGTGATATCTGTAGTTCTTCCCAGACTTTCTGCAGATTCAGCACACATAGCTCTGGCTCGAGTTACCTAAGGAACCTAATCATATTTGTATTGAATTAAGTGGGGCCATATTAAGGACCTACAAGGCTGTGTATTGATAGATATAAATTTTGTCAGTCACCTGTATCTTCCCCTCTTTAACTGAAGGATTAAAGAATGAAGTTAAAAGGTTTCATTCACTTAAAAGTCTCCCTTTTCAGGAACACTACTATGGAGTTTCATCTTTAATAGAACCTAACACTGTCCTTTGATAGTTTCCTCATTATTATTCCTAACTAATTTATGATATATTTTACAGAGACAAAGTAATTTTCTCTTAATGTTGTAGGCTTTTAGTTTTGATCATTCTGATACTATGAAGTAGATAGGCATACTGAAATAAGTAATAATGACACAAGTTTCCAAAGTCAATCCATAGAGCCCACTCATGATAGAGTTAACATTTTGTAGCTACCTGAAACCATCAATATATTGCAGGAGCTTTTTATTCCAAAACAAAAGATATGTGATTTCCTCTGTTCTTGTATTCCATAAAAGATTGCTTTAAGAAAATCATAGCAGAGATTTAGAATATATTTGCGTATAAAGTTTATTTACCTATAGATGACTGTTTTTTCATTTTATAGTTATACATAGAAGAAAGATGTGATACTTCGTATAAATAGTGACTCTCATTGTTCTAGGTTGGATCAAATGTTCTCAGATGCCTTTAGTAAAGATCACCAGCTAATTCGGGCCGATCCCAAACATAGTCTCTACCTTGCCTGTGCCCTCATGGTTAGAGGAAATGTCCAGATTTCAGATCTTCGCAGAAATATTGAAAGGTTTGATTTTATATTTTTTCAAGATGATTTGTTATGTGTACTGCTTGTGACAGTGTAGCATGTTAGGATGGTCTCTCTTCGAATTTTAACATTGCCACTTAAGTAGGTGTGACCTTGAGCAAGCTACTTAGGCTCTCCAAGGCTTATTTCCCTCAACTGTAGAAGAAGAATAGCACAGAGTTGTTATTTACAAGTACTAAATGATGTGTTTTATTTCCTGAAAGTGTTCAGAAAGTTTAATTATTATGTTTATTACCACCACTACAGTGCTTCTAAGTTTGTTTACTATTTATTAACAGTGTTTTTAGGAAAACTGACGTGTTGAATTACAAAGTAAATTATAGTACCTTTATCCCCAGATTTCTGATGTTAAGGAATGTTTTTCTAGCTTTTTGAATCACCATCACAATCTAATGTCCTCCAACTAAATGTCCAGACTGCACCACAATACTGCTAACAGTAAAAAATGGATAACTTCCACTATAAACTAATGGTACCATCAGTAATGCAGTAATGTCTAGTTTAATGTGGGCTGCCGTAACATGGCAGACATTTTTAAGTATCTTAATTCTTACCTTGAGTTTTTGCATCTCAGATTAAAACCTTCTCTACAGTTTGTCTCCTGGAATCAAGAAGGCTGGAAGACCAGCCTGTGTTCAGTACCTCCTGTGGGCCATTCCCATTCATTATTAGCTTTAGCAAATAACACGTGTGTGAAGCCTACCTTCATGGAACTGAGAGAGAGATTCATGAGGCTCTACAAGAAAAAGGTGATTATCAGTACACCTTTGTAACTATGTGTGTTTTGGCTATTTAAGATGTATTCCCAAGAATTGTACTGTTACAAATCAGGGTGACCCTGTCTCCTATATTCATTGTACTGATTATAGCTGACGAGCAGAATCTCACTCAGACGATCTAAATGAGAAATCATATGAGTCTACAGGATTTGAGTTTCATTCCTCTTGTAAATCTGAGTGAACTATCATTTTAATAATGTATATGTTCTAGGATAGTTGAATATGTTAAATTTCCTGAAAATAGTCGACATATTCAGTTTATTTATTTATAGGCTCATCTTCATCACTATCTGCAAATTGAAGGGATGGAGGAAAGCTATTTCACAGAAGCTGTGTCATCGCTATCAGCACTCATTCAGGAGTACAACCAACTGGATGCCACAAAAAGCATGCCTGTGGAAGACTTCCCTAGACTGAGCGTAGCTGTGTAAAACAGAACCCAGAAATGCTTTTCCTTTTTCTTCACTTCCCATTGTTTTTGTCATCTTACCTTTCTGTTTCAGAATTTCTGTCATTCAGAAAGCCCAGTTTGTATTTTCCATATTAGGAAGTATTTCTGTCTGAAAGGGTTGTTCCATTTTATGACTGTTTTTTGATAATACCAGTATGTGAAATTAGTAAAGTCCTAGTACCTTAACTTCAAACATTGTCTTCAGAAAATTCCCTTTTTCTAAAATTGAGAGAATAGAGCTCTTCAGCATTTTACTTTATTTATACTCATATTTAGGCATTTATACAATGAGAATCATGTCTTCAATAAAAATCTTGTACAGATATATTTTTATATTTATTTATAATTTATGTTTTCATATTGTTTAAATTCTTCTGATTCTTTAAAAATAATTACAGGGAGTTGGAGACCACAATATAAATATTTCTGTGTAATATCCACTAACTTCAGGGAGAGGCTTTATTACAACTGTCGAGGTTTTGTTTCTTCTTTGGATAACCTCGTTTGCACTCAGAAGAATCACAGTTTACATTTATTTTAGCATGTATTTGTATTCAGTTATTTTTAAGTATAATGCTTTATCAAACTCATTGACTTTATAATAATAAATGTTCATATTTTTAAACAGTGCTACTTGTTATCATTGTTTTGCTTGTCACCATTTATACAAACAAACATTACAAAGCTTGGTGTCTTCTTCAAACTTTACAGTAAATGGCCATCATGGTCTAGTGAAAGTGTTCCAGTTACTATACTCTCCAGTTTTAATCTTTAATCTTTATCTTTAATCACAATTTATATTTTAAATCCATATGTGGATTTATCATTTCAGAAAGTAATTTTTAGGAACAACTTAATTTTCAAGCCGAAAAATTTTGTTGTGTGCCTTCTTTAGTGTAATGTCATTTTCAAAGTAAGGATACTGCTCTTGGTCTTTATCTTGGATATTTTGTTTTTTATAGTATTTGGTATAAAAACTAAATTACAGTTGTCAGTAGTAGCCAATGAAATTCCATTTTCTCCTTTCTAAAGAAATCTTAATACACTGATATTCAGGATAGGGCAATGGAAATTATAAATATGTTTACAGTTTAACCTTACTCCTATTTAGGAATTAATCAAGAATTTTGTTCACCTTAAAATTATTACCATTTGAATGGAACCTAGGCTACATTGTTGAAGTGCAGATAAAGTTTTAAATTTTCAATATGCTTTTTACTCACCTTCAACCAAGTATTCCAGATTATTTTATACAATAAAATGCTTTCTTATAAACTGTGTAGTTTTTCCATTATATATGGAAAATGTAGGTGGAACAAAGTATCTGTGTATGATATGATTATAAGGTACATTTTAAAGTAAGAGGTCAATTTTAAGGTTTTCAAATTTTACATAGATTTGTAGGAGAATCTTTTTAAAAGCTCCTAATGCTTTAAATACAGTCATCTGAAAATAGCTGGGCATTCTTACTATTTTAAACCAATAAGGTAGTTTTGCCACCTTTTTAAAACCATTCTAACTTTCTGATGTAATGATATGATTAACCTAAGTTTTCCCCCATGTGCTTGGCTTTATAGGATCTTGAGCTCAGAAAATACATCTCCTGGATCTCTGCAATTTCTCTGACATACACAAGATGTGATCCACAGCATCTTCCATTTAAATGACCCTTCATTTGGGCAATCAAATTGAATGGTAATCATTTTAGACTTATTAGGAACACAGCATCTCTTATCCAAGCATATTCCACAGAAAGTGGGTTTATAACTCTGAGTGCTTGAACATCCAGAAAAGACAAATTTTTCAGCTTTGAAGAGTTGGAAAGTAGGTTGACAGGTTTTTCCTTTGGGGATCTAAAAAGATACATAACATTAAGAAGTCATTCTTCAAATTTGATTACAATAGATTAGAAAAGTGATACTAAACAGAACATTTTACAACACGAACACACAGACATAAATTATTTCCAGGGCATTAATAGCTGCTATTTAGTAACTTTCTTTTCTACGTTTAAAATCCCTTCTCACCAGAGGTGTCAGTCCTCCCTGTCCTGGCTCTGTCATGTTATAGGACCCAGTCCCCAGTGATTATTGCTGTCTACCTTTTACCTCGCTCCACAATAAATGAAAATTTCTCTGTTTTGTTTAATATCAAGAGCTAAGTCTTATTAAATGTTTATTTACCTACAAATTAGCAAATTCCCTTACACAGCTCAGACAGTTTTGAGTGCAGGAATAGGTGAATAAATATGTTCATCCCTTTAAAACTGAGTTAACTTCTAATAGTGAATAGCAGGGATGAGAAGTGTTTGTAGCATTTGTAAAAATTACTCTTGAGACGGTCATATTGCATAGTTCTAGAAATAAAACGAACACTAGTTATAAGAGTATTTTATCAACATTGATAAGTACTATCTAAGCACAGTATTTTAGAAATGATGTGGTTCCCCCTCCAAGTTGGTGATATTTAACTAAGATCAGAACTTCTGTGATGTCTATAAAGTCTGTTTTCATAATTATGTAACAGTCAAAATCTTTTATCCATTGCTTTGATTTCACTACATAAAATTAATATAGAAATAAGTTAGATTCTAAAAAGGATCTACTCTTAAAAAACAGTTGGTAGAGTACTGTAACAGTTCAGGCTGATCATGACCCGCACTATTAAACAGGTGATAAAATTTTCCCCATAAAATGCAGTTAGAGTAATAACTGCTTTCTGCTGAGATAGTTTGACTTTAAGAGTTATAATAAGGTGATTTTATTTTTATGAGACCCAAACACCTTCCATCCCTCCAAAACACACATATATGTGCACATATTTTACAGGACTCTATTAATATTGAATTATAATGAAGTTAAATCTAATTAAACTTTACCTTTACTGTCTTTAATATATTACTTTCACAAGGCTGAATATAACACAGTCTTTTCTCTTTTCTCATTTGACAGCTGTTATTTTCATTGGTTACCCTGTTCGAAATTCCCATCCCACATGTTCTGGAGCAAGGGGTCCACTTCGTTGCTTGCACAAGACATTTTCTTTTCCAAATAAGTGGGAGATGCCTATAAGCTAAAATAAAGGTGGGAAAGTTCATGTGTTTACATATATATGTACTCATGTAGATAGATTTTTTTAATCATTTTTAATAGTATTTAATAGATCTGAACCTTTATTTTTATATAATGTAACTCAGAATAAAATAAGCTTATGGTCTAATTCACCATTCTCCCACTCCCAAATTACTTTTCAGTCAAGTGTTACAGCCCAATTTTTTAGAAAGAATAAAATTCTTTATCTTTGAAAAACAGAATAGATACCATTTGCTTCTTTCTGCTTAGCCCATCCTCTGAGTACTAAAGCTTATGTTCTGATGGATATCTGCCTTTTCTCTGGTTCTTGCCTCATGCTTGATATTTCCAACAGACATTGAAATAGACCGTAGTAGGATTAGGGAATTTAAAATATCAATCAGAATGATGTGGTTTTAATGTTAAATTTCATGATATGTTAAAATCTAAAATATAACAGTTATATTTGAGAATTAAACTATCAGTAAAACCAGTTATTTTTCTTCCACTTGTTTTAATCTAGTCTTGTAGAAAACATATTACACTGAACTAATCTAAACGCTCATATGTTAAGTCATGGCAAATGTGTACTCTATTTTAGTCACTCATTCGCTGCGGTGTCAGGCCTGTGGTATCTCTCCATTGGCTAGCCATTTCAGTCACTCGGGAAGGCATGGAGAATGAGTGGATGGACGCACTTATGGATGGGTGGGTGGGTGGGCAGACAGACGGAGCCCCTCCGCGGCCTGCTCCTTAGCAGAAACAAAGGGCTGAATAAAGAAGACATAAAGAAAATACAAGGAGAGCATAACCTTCGTCTGCCTCCTTGTAAACCCACTGGGAGCTGCTTGTTCTGCTCATGGATGAATCTGGCCCTTGGTTGATTTTCAGCAAACTATAGATGGTTTATTGTCTCAGAGCGTTTCCTGAAGGTTAATATGCATCCTAAAATGGGAGCTTTGGGAATAACATTGTGCAGTGTTCAACTGCAAAATTCTGGCTACATTACTTCAAAATGTCAGTTTAAACCTTGAAAAAGACCCCCCAGAAATGCTTTCTTGATAGGAAATATCAGTCACTGAAGTATGTGCTATCTTTGTATAAAATATTTTAATACTGTTGTCAGTATTATTACAGTAGGATCTTGCAATTGCACATAGAACTGAGGGTGAGGAAGCAGAAACATGAAGATACCTGGAAGGTAGACAACAGTTTAAAGACCTCAATGCAGGAAGCAGATTAAAAGCCTGGCACGCATCTGCAATAAATAAAGGTAGGTTAGATTATTGTATTACTGATAACCCCACCTAAAGTTAAGCCAAGAGCTGCAGTTCAGGAATCTGCTTAACATTCATTAAAAAGCAAGAAAACTAGAAGAGATTTTTAAAGAAAAGTTTAGTGTTTGGTGAGCAGTGAGAAAAGCACAGGGGCATTATGTCATTGCATGCTTCATACTGACCAAGCAAAAGCTAGATTCTAACCAGAAACCATCTGGAATTAACCATGTATATAAATTAGTATCACAAATATATCTTAAAGTGGGTATTTGTCACTATGCTTAATTTTAAACACCAAACTCCTGTTTGGGCCCATAAATATAGTTTCACAGTTAAGCAGAAGAGAGATATTAGACTGAACATATAGTTTCCTTTGAAACTTACCTAGGCCCAACTCTCAATTACCAGATTTCCTCGAGTGTTTTGTTTTGTTTTTTGTTTTGTTTTTTGTATCAAAGCACTAACCAGTAAGAATGACCATCTGACACCTCCAACCAGGTTCCAAGTGAACCCACTGAAACTGCTCTCACTCTACAAATGAGACCAACAAGGTGGTCTCTCTCACCGAAGAAGTTATAAGAACTTATATTAAGTCACTCAGATCCAATGCAGAAAACCAACTGTTATTGTACATTCTGAAAAAAATGCAAATTCACTGCAACCTATTAAATTTTTTTCAAATTAATAGGCATAATTGGAATCCCTGAGGATTTTCTTTTCATATAGTTAGTTTTTAAATTTCTAAAACTTATTTCACATGATACAAGTGAACTTGAGAGTTTTTAGCATAAGTATTCTGTATTTCCTTGGCATCTTTCATTCACTAAGCTCCAAATTTCAAGAAAAATGCATTGATTTCTGAATGAAAACACAGATGTGAATAATAACCAGGCATCAGTTTTGCACTTTTTAAGTCCTTCCTTATCTGTGCTTCATATGCTGGCATTTTTGAAACTCCTGTCCCCAGAATACCCTGGCACTGAAATGAGATGCTAACCTAGAGCAGACCAGAATACAAAGTTTATGAATATACTGACTCTAAATGACAGGTGTTCAAGATGAGAAACAAAGAGTCTCATTACATGTTCCTGACTACATACATACCTGGGCTACCCACTTAAGAATGCCTAGGATAATTTTACATCAGTAGTTTTCTATTTTTGGAAATAATATTTATAAATGCAAAACATATCCTCAAATATTTATAATCAGTAGCCTTCCATTTCTGCTTTTATCAAATAGAAAAGTCGCCTATGAGAATTTTTGGAACTGGTGGTTCACACTTCTTGCCCATACATAAGAATATAAATAACAGTTTTTCCAGGGTACGTATGAACAACATTGGGTCCATTTTCCTGAGAAGAGGTTGAATGGGAATAAGCCAAATAGGAGTTTCCCTGACCTAGTAGAGCTTTTTAAAATGGGAATATTTTACTGGAAAAAACTAACACATTACAAAGTTTCCTTTTCAGATACTCAGAATGTAACTGCCTGAAGCAGAGACTGAGTAAAACGGCACACTCCAACTTAATCTCACGCTGGCCGCCCATCGGGAAGTACTTTCTGAGCACCTCTGGTGCATACGAGGAACACGAAGCAAAACCACAGTAAGTCAGACATGGAAAGTAGTTCTACTTATAGCACCTGGCGTTGTTTTGTGGGTTGCTGAAAGCTGCCGTTGTAATGGTCCCAGGCCACAGTGTGGCTGAGCAGACTTCTTTCCACCTTTAGCCCCAGAGCAGTGACTGTCAGCCAGCTTTGGTATGAACAAAGGGGTGCATCCAATGGTCCCACTCACACAGAGGCAGCTAAACAGGGCGTTGGGCTGAAATACTTGGCCGTTATGATAATGTACCCTGTTGAACTCACATCCCACAGCTACAAGGTCTGAAAAGAGAAAAAAGCAGAATTGCCAAAGAAGCCATAACTGATAGTCTCACCCTCCCATCATAAGCCACAGAGGAAACAGCTATGTCCTTTACAAAGTGTATTTCTCGATTTCTTAGGCCCCATCTGGAGCTTCCTTCACAGAACATCTGTAAAAGGTGAAAATGAGACATTAGCATTACATTGTAGACTGTGAGCCTCAAAGGGTGGCTTCCAGAATTAAAACCCAAGTACAGGCCCTGTTCTGGAGTAAAGTTAAAAAATCACAATGAGTATAGCAGTGAGATAAAGATTGTAAATCTGAGCGATGGGCCGGGGGCTGGTGAGACTGAGGTTTCCCCAGATGTCCAACAATGGGATAGGACATATTCTTAGGAAGTTAAGACATGTGAATGGCTGAAAAAATTTATAATTTGTTTAACTATAAGTACTGCATGGTAACTGATTTTTTTGTTAAGAGAATTAGAGGAAACTTTCACGACCTCTGAGAGGGATTCCTGGCCTGGATCGGCAGTTTTCAAAGTGTGGCCCACCGATCCCTTGGCGATGCCTGAGGCCCTTTCAGAAAATCTTCAAGGCCAGAACTCTTTTTTGGAGTACTAAGATGTGACTGACTTTTTTCACTGTGTTGATATTTGCACTGATGGTGCAAAAGCAATGGTGACTAAGACTGCTGTTGGCACCTTAGCATGAATCAAACTATATAGGTCAATCATTGTATTTTTCCTTGCCGCGCACTTGTACATAAATGCACTGTAACAAAAAGAATGTCCTTGAAGACACAGTAAAAATTACATTTTTTAAAAAATCTTAACCATCAAATATATATCTTTTTAATAGTTTTTGTAACAAAATGGGAAATATATACACAGAACATCTCTGTAGGTATTGTACCACAGTACAATAGTTATCTTAAAAGCACCTACACTGTTGTTTGAGTTGTGGGCCAAACCAACCACTTTTTTTAGTGGGAATTTCATCTGAAGAAATGACTGACAGATAAACCATGATTATTCAGACTGGGTATTTGGCAGACATTTTCTTGAAAATCAACAAAGTGAGGCTGTAGCTTCAAGCAAAACAACTGACAGTATTTATTGTCAAAGATAGAATTCAAGCTTTTAAGCAAAAATTAGAATTTTGGAAAACTTGTATCTACCTCTGAGAACTTTATAGCTACCCAATATATAGACTTTTCTGACAGAATTAGGATTAATGTGATTTTTAAAAATATTATATAATTACATGTATCATTTGGAATTTCTACATAACCCATTGTTCCAAACTGATATTTTCTAAATAACCAATGCACAGTACAAAATTATGCATGAGTAAAAGACCCATCCCAAGTAGGTCTAGGATGGACCAATGTATTTTAATGTCACAGAGATTGATATTGATGTGGTTCATTGATGTGGTTTTAGATTCCATGATGCAGCTAATTTTTTAGAAACTACCACTTTTCAAGTTTTAATATCATATCAAAAAAGAATATTCACAATTATCTGAAAAGTCTGTTAAAATATTCCTTCCTTTTCCAATAATATATCTGTGTGAGGCTGGATTCCCTTCATATATTTCAACCAAAACATCATATAGCAGTAGACTGAAAGCAGAAGCAGAGAACCTAGCTATCTTCTGTTAGCTAAACATTTGATTTGCAAAAATGTAAAACAATCCCACTCTTCTAATTTTTTTTGTTTTGGAAAATAAATTTTTTTCATGAATTACATATTATTCCTATTAGTTTGCAATATTTTTGTTATTTTTAAATGGATTAGCAAATATTTTTAATTTTCAAATCTATTAAATACCAATAGAGATAACTCACTTAAACAAAAGCTCTTTGGGTCCTCATTAATTTCTAAAACTAAAGGGGTCCTCAGACCAAAAAGTTTAAAAACCATTTATCTACATCATAGATCAGCAAATTTTCTGTAAAGGGCCAAATAGTAAAAATCTTAGTCTTCACAGACCATTCAGCCTCGTCACTACTACTGGACTCTGCCATTAGAAAGCAGCCGTAGACTCTATGTAACTGAATGGGGGTGGCTGAGTTCCAATAAAACATTATGTATAAAATCAGGGGAGGGCCATGATCTGGCACCAGAGCTTAGTTTGTGACCCCAGTTCTAGATCATCCTCACCCCCAACCTCATGGCTACGCTCTGTTAAAATACTCATCACAGTATGTGAAATGATTTGTGGAAAGATCTGTCTGACACAGTCAACTCTGACAATGTAAGGGCGGGGCCTGTCTCTCCCCCCTCCCCGTCCCCTGCCCCCATGTTGTGTCCCCAGCTGCTGGTCACTAAGTGTTTGTCAGATTAATGAAACAGCTTGCCCAGCACTGTTTCGAAGACAGGAGTGTCCTGAATGACAGAGTCGGTTAGGTCATGACTTCTCTGTCGAGTTTCCACAAATAAAAGCTAAAGTTTTGAGCCCACTGTATACCAGACACTGGATTATCCTCATTTATCCTCTTAGCAACCCTGTAAGACAGGAAGCGCACATGGTGTAAGTGAGGCACAGAGAGGTTAAACATGACCAAGCTCACCCAGCAGCTGGAGCCTAGGACTTGAACCCATGGCCTACATCCTAACACAGTGATGGCAGGGGCAGAGGGCTGTCAGACTGGAGTGGCTCTACATGTGCAGCCCATCTCCGAAGATTTGCTCTTACTCCGTGCTCACAACCAAACTTCTGGGAGTAATTTACCTTTCAGTTGTGGGAGTAAAAGCCTTGGGCTTTTCTACAAAGTGACTGCCCAGCTAGCATGACTATTTCTTTTCCCTTAGAAATTTTATTTCTTAATCCTAAATCGACATCCTGAATTACTGGCAAAATGTAGGTTTAGATGGTCTCAATCACACTCCAGAGCTAAGCCCCATAAAGCTGAGGGTCAGGTTGTGACTTGGGGTGCCCCTACCTTCTTTTTTACAGATCTGCTTCAGTAAAACATACAGTAACTTGATGGTTATTTGGTAAGGCTGAGATTAAAGCAGTATGTCTGAATACTAAATAGATACCCTTACATTTTAAGCAAGATTACTTTTTAGTTAGAGAAAAGGCTGAATTCAGACTGCTTTGGGCAATATTAACAAAAACTGTCATTTTGAGGAACTTTAAGAAATCAGACTCTATTTACATAATTTCTTGTATTTTAACCATTAAAAGCAATTATCTGAGAACTGCAAGATTACTTCAATGCAATTAAAATAACAAGTTTCTGAACGTGTGTAAACATCTGTTCATTTCACATGGTGTCCAATATGACAAAGCTAGTCCCATTGGTGCGTAAAAACTAAAGCCACCTTATAGTTAGCCAAGCTAAGCCGATCATTCCAAATTAAGAGTTGCAGAAAAAATATCCTGTCTAGACTCAGCCTTTTCTAGCAGGTTCAGAAGAAGACACTTACATGCACACACTCCGGTCTCGTACCTAGGCCTGTCTGCAGAGTAGTCACAGTACAGCCCTTTGTGTGGGTCGCAGAGGTCAGCTTCATTGCAGATGTCCCCTGGCTGCTTGGCACAGATTTTACAGCATCCACAGCCATCCCTCACCAAGCTCACTCCAGGAGGGCAACTGGGCTTCCGAGGACATCTACAGGGCCACTGACAGAACTGTTTACGATGATGCACTTCTGATACTTCTCCAGGCCTTCCTTCAGGAGTCACGTCTAATGGCCCCGTGCCCTGTGCCCTGCAGCAGAACTTCATTTGATGATAAAGGTGATGTTAGAAATGATTCCTCAAACTAATTTCAGAGGCTTTATAGAAATAGATTTCCCCCAAATTGCTAAGCTATAGTGTAGTGAGTTATAATCATCTCTCAGTATTTGACACAGTCACTCTCCCCTTCAGCTTTTCTTCACTCGGCTCCCAGCACTTCACTTTCTCACGCCTCCTCTCACTGACTGCTGCTTCTCAGTCTCCATTGCTGGTTCCTTCTCGACCCCATTTCTCAACACTGGAGCCCTCTGTGGTTAAGACCTCTTCAGTATCTTCCCTCACTATATCCCATATCTCCCACCCACACCTCTCTTCTGAACTCAGACTCCAACTGCCTACTTAACAGACCTCCTCTCTCAGGTATTTGATGAGTATAGCAAAAGTAACATGACCAAAACCAAGCTCCCAATTTTCCCATCCAATCCACTCTTCACCCCTATTTGAGCGGACGCCAATTTCATTTTTCCAGAATACCTTGGAGCCAGGTCATTGTTGACGCTTCTCTTACATTCTACTTCCGATCCCATCAGCCTACAGGCACTCTATTTCTTAACAAGCCCCCTGCCGCCGCAGTGATGTAAGCCACCCTCATCTTTCGCTTAGATGGTCAGAATGGTCTCAGGTTCTCCGGGCTTCCCCTTTGTCCTGCACATTCTCTGCTCCGAAGAACGGTGAGCACGCGGGGAAAAGAAAACCCTGGTGCACTGTCGGTGCGCCTTCCTCTCAAATTTGCTGTGGCCTTAAAACTGCTGTAAAAAAAACCAGCTATCTTATTTTAGAAAAGGAGGAGGAGGGAGGGGGAGAACAGAATGCCCAGAGACAATACTGAAAGGAAAAAAAACACTGTCACCCTGGAGTTCTATCTCCAGTAAAACTATCTTTCAAAACTGAAGATGAAATCAAAGGCATTTCCAGATAAACAAAACTGAGAGAATTTTTGCCAATATGCCTACCTCACAAGATATGCTAGAGGAAGATCTTCAGTCTAAAGGGAAATTACAATGGACAGTAATTCAGAAATACGGGGAAAAATAGTCTCGAAAATGACAAATATGTGGGTAAAAGAACTGTATTTTTCTCTTTTCTTCAGGCACTGATTGTTTTCAGAATCTCAAAACAAGAGCCATCAGAATGGTGAATAGAAAATGAGAGCATTGACAACGAAACTGAGCTTCGGCATAGTTCTGTGGTCTTAGATAATTTTCTCCCATTTATTTGATCTCTGAGCCTCAGTCCTCCTCTGTAAAAATGGGATTAAGAATAACCACCTTACAAGCATTCAGATGATGACGAAAGTGGCTAGCGCAGTGGTTGGCACATATGAAATGTTCAATAAATGGTAGGTACCATCAGAGCCCTCAACAATTTATAATGGCAAAATTCATCAAAATAATACTTCCTCATCGCTCTATCTATAGCACCTTTTTATGTTTGTTTTGGTTTTTATGTGGGGCACATCCATGTTGTAGCTCTCAATCCACAGTAATGACAGGACTTTTCTCAAGAGCGGTGGAACAAGAGAGAGGCAGCCCCCTCTCAACTTCTTCTGGGGAAATGTGCCCCTCTGCCTAACAGTACCAGCGAACAAACTGCACCACTGAGATTCTTGTTATGGTGCTTGTAAGATCTTAAACCGCTCCCTATATAATATGACCATTTTCAATCCCACGTTTTCTGATATATCTACTACTTACCACCCAACGAGGTGTTAACTCACAGACACGTCTGTCTGCAAAGTCACCAGATTTCAAAAGCTGTCTTTCTTCTATGCAAGCAATAACCTTCACCGTGTAAATAAACCCACAAGTAATTCACACTGTTTTAATCTTCTTATTAAAAAATACTAAGGCAATGAATCGGTCACGTTAAATTAAACTTCCCTTTGGTCTGTTGCTCGAAACATGTCCAAGTCTCCATGGACTGATTCCCTTTCACGACAAGTGAGACACACATGGGTTGAGAAAAGACAGGCATAGAATGTTTTCAAAATATAAGCGTCTGTTCCAAAGTGCTCCTTTCAGACAAGACCAGGCTTCACTGCAGAAAGGGCCGCGGTCCTGTTTTCCAGGGAGAGCCGAGCCCGGCCCGAGCCCCGGCCGATCCGGCCCGCAGGGCGCACGGGCCCCGGCCACGGCGCGCAGGGCGCACAGGGGCCCCGGCCACCGCCGGCCGGGCGCGGCTCCGGGCCGTGCTCCGCTCCAATACAAACACACGCACGACTCAGGTTTCCGAGCTGCCCGAACGCATCGGAGGGCGGATTAAATGCCACTACCCGAAAGGGAGAAATGTTTTCCACTGCCTCGCAGAAGCTAATAAACCGAAACAGAGCCTCATTTGGAAGGAAAATGGCCCCGTCCCCTGAAGCAGCCCCACACGGCATTCCCCTCCTCTCCCCCGCCTTCTGCGCTGTTGAATCAGCGCGGCTAGCCTGGCCGGGAAGGGGTACGGAGGGGCTTACCTGCCACAGGGCCGCGGGGAGCAGGGCGGCCAGGAGCAGCCCCCGCATGTTCCCGGGACCGGGCGCAGGCCCGCAGCGCAGCCCGCGCGGGCGGCCGGGCTCCCGCGCCGCACAAAGGCCGCCTCTGTCCCTGCCCCGGCTGCACCCGCGGCTCTGCCCCCGCCTCGGCGGGTCTGTGTCAGTGCCCTGTTTACTTTCTCCCCATACCCACCTCCGCGGGCCGTGGAGGGTGCCAGGAGGGCGTGGGCACCTCCTCCCTGGGCGAGCCGGCTGATCCAGGCGGCGCTTTCCTTTGAGCAAAGGTTCCAGCTGCTCCTAAAGCCCAGAGCGGGCCTGGGGGCAAATGGTGAGGCTCGAGGCGCCCGCCTTCTCTGCCCTGGCCCTGGGGCCTGGGTTTGCCCGCGCCAGGCCCTCCCGGTGCTGCCTCGTTCCCACCGGCCCCCAAGCTCAGGGTGCCGCCGGCCCCCAAGCTCAGGGTGCCGCCGGCTCCCGCCCACGGCCTGCGCCGGCCTCCCCGCTCGCATGGGCCAGTCTCCAAAGGCCTGCCCTGACTCCTCCAGCTTCCAGACCCCCCCCCCCCCAGTGCCTGAACGGACCTCCGTCACGGCGCATTTCCCACGCCGGGTGGATTATGACTGGGGGAGAAAAGGAAGGGACACGGTGGAGGGTGGGGCGTGGGGGCATCTGCAGTACCTGGCCTGAGAAGCCCCTTTCTGTGACCACAGTCCCACCACAGCTAAGAGTAAAGTTAACCCCGCCCTTCTGGGGCTAAAACAAAACAATTATGCTAGTGGCAGTCATTCATTTAACAAATTAAGATTTAAAAAACCCATATTACAGATGTGTACCCCTTCTCCTGCTAATTCTCACCTCCCTGGCACGTGTGGGCACCCCATCTCCTCCTGTGTCTGGCCATGTGTGACCTTTGCCTATCCTACTTAGGCGACCTTGGGCTTTGTTCATGTACGTTGATGTGCATCTGTGAAGGGGCTTTGTCTTCTTGTGGATGGAGTTTCGGTGCACCCTCCTGCCCCCCTCCCAGGGCCTTCCTCTATTCTCTTTGACCTGTTACCTATCCTACCTTTTCCTGTTACCTGACCTCGCCTGGACTCCCTGCTCACCTGTGTTTCTGTCCAAGGCAGTCACAGCTGTATAAAGACAGCGAGTCACACTCACTCAGGCCTGTGCTGAGGGTCTAGGGAAAACCTGGGCTTTCTGCCAACAACACAGAATCTGGGGTCCTTGGAGAGCCAAGGACACTGCGAAACATGCAAACAAACCCTAGGCAGCTTACCAAGCAGTTAATTAAACCATAATTATACAGACCGAACAACAAGGAATACCCAGTGTAGTTTCATGGCGTCAACTCCTTATCCCACCTCCCTAGTAAACAGGGCAAAACCCAAAATGGCCCTAGTGAAGCAAAAGGTGCCTGCTTTGGTCCAATCTGATCAATTTCTTTCTAGCTTAACACCATTTGATCTTTAGGTTCCCGATATCTGTCCATGAGGATGGATCATTTCTCATGTCCTCGCTGGTCCACCCAAAGCAGGCACGTCTCAGCCCAGGACCAGCAGTTCATCAACTACACGCCTCCTGCCCAGCTCGCACTGTCCCGCCTGTGATTTAGACACGTCTGTGCGCTGCTTGAACTTAGGAGACTCATGCTCCTCCCATTTGCTCCCTGTGAAATGGGGGCAGCAGCCACCATTGCTCTGGAAACAGCTTCCCTCCCTCTGCATTATCTCTGCCATGGGCAGGAGAAGGTGTCATCCTCACCATCCTTACCTCGTGGTAGAAAAGGACCATCTTAGTTGAGAACTAACTTGTGAAACCTCCCCCAGTGCGCAGAATTGATGGGCGTTTGGTTACTCGCTGTCACCTGTGTTCAGGCATCTCCAGCCGCAGGCGTGCTCTTATTAAACCATTCCAAGCCTGCTATGGGTGGATTAGGTGAACGTGATATTTTCAGAGGTTTAGACAATAAGAGCTATCACGGTGTACATCCTGTCCTCAGCACTTTCCTCTATCACCCCATTTAACAGAATGCTAATCTGTCTAGGAGCTCATTTCACCAGTATTCGGCTTGTGCTGTGCCTTCAAACAGACGTGGTACTGAGCATAACTAATATTTACAGCATGTTTTGTGATTTACAAGGAAGTTTCACATGTATTATCTTTTTTTTAATTTCACAGCTCAGTGAGGTAGGGGAAAGCAGTATTACCTCTCTCATTTAACAGATTAAAAACTTGAAGTTAAGTGATTGTACTTAGTCAATAAAACACTTAATCCCTGCCCTCTAGAGCTATGTAATCTGCAAGAGAAGACACTAAACAAAGACACCAAGTATCCATAATTAAATGGAATAAAGGCCAATATTGAACAACAAGAAACTGTAAGAGAGAATGACAGGTAGGAGCTAAGTTAGATTAGGGGGCACAGAGACATCTAGGAGGAAGCGTGATTTTTCGAGTAGAGAGATGAAGCCAGCTGAAGAGTTGAGGAAGACTGCTGGTCCAGCGCTCTTTCCACTGGCAAAATGCACACCCCTGATGGTGACGAGCTCCATCTGCAAAGAGCACATCCCACTGCCCTTCCCATGAGATTCCTGAAAGCACGCTACGAGGACCGTCATCACAGCTAGCACAGTCCCTTCTCCTGGCTGGGTCGGCCAGTGGGGGCAGGCAGAGATCAGAACCCACACCTCCTGTCAGCACACCTGGCGCAGGATGAGTTCTCCTTTCCTGTCCCCTCTCCCTTCTTCTCCTCTTACTGGTTGTGGAGATGGCGGTGTTGTTAGCCCTGAGAAGACACAGGCATTGTGGGTGTGTCATGCACTGCGGGGGTGCTGTGAGGGAGGGAGGGTCGGTGTTTTTGCATCAATGAGACTAGAGCTGTAGTGATAACGGCAGCTAACAATGAGTGCTCAAGGCGCCCCATCACTGTGCTCAGTGCTGTGCACGTATTGACTCAGAACCTCACAGCAGCGCCGCCAGACAGGCACTGTTAAGACCATCTTTGCTCTATGAATGAGGGAGCTGAGGCGCGGCCGCATGGACAGCAAGAAGTGGAACCAAGATTCCAAGCACTTAACCCCCAGCTCTGCTGCCTCTCCGCGTGGCCTGTCATTCACATCACATCCTGTAGCAGGATGATTTATTTTACTAATCAGCATTGTAGTCTCAACGTTTTTCTTCCTCCTGCTCCCTTCTCTCATTTTCCAGAAGTTAGTAAAGCCTTTTACATTTTCCTCCATCCACCCTCCACGCAGGAAAAGGACGCTGCTGGCATGCTTTCTCTTGCCTTTTAGGGAGGCTTGATCTCACTGAAGAGGTGATGCTGGGAGAGGAGAGAGGGGAGAGAATTTGAGGTACCGAGAGGAGGAGGAAGTGAGTGAAGCTGTGGCTGGGTGAGGACTGGACGCTCAGCTGTCCCCATGGCAGTGGAAAAGCCCAGAGGAACCTGGGGTGCCAGAGTGCTCCCAGGAGACTGACCAGTGCTGGGGGTCCGCAGTGGCAAGTGCCCGAGGAACTCTGTGTGCGTGCAAAGCCTTTAGTGCTTGCACACACCTGGTCTGTCAGGATGTGGGAAGACAGCTCGGCAAGTGAAGACCAGAGAGGCCTGGCCCTTTCCTAGGCACCAGCAAGGTCTCCTGGGTTGTTGTTCAACCTCTGATGGTGTTGGTGATGGGATCAGGGGGACTGCACCAATAATAGCTTAAAATAAATTTATCTGCAGGTGGAGATGGGAGGGGGTGGTTAGGACCCAGGTTTCATTTTCATTTTAACTTTAATTAAAAATTAATTAAAATTTTCATTTTAATGAGAAAGAAATGGATATTTTCTATATTCCTGGATTTGTGGAGTCACAGTCCTACTTGCTACAAAATATCGTAAGTTTCACAAAATCACCATTCTCCTTGAGCGTATACTCTCCCCTGAAAAAAATTGCAGGCATTGGAACCAAAACCAATCCTGGGGCCAGGCATTGGAACCAAAACCAATGCTGGGGCCCTCTGTCTGGTCAACGTTGGCTCTCTATAGGCTACCAGCAGGGCTTGCAACTAGATCTCTGATAATTTGCAGCCTGGTGGCTACTGCAGTCCCAACAGTGCTGAAGGACATTTGAATGGCAGCTTATCAGTAAAAACTTGTTGATGACTTTAAATGGCTCCCTTACATCACCCAATAACTACTAAAGCTAAGCGTGTCTATACTTTTGCTTACATTTATTTAGCCACTGCATCCTGTCGTGCCCGTTTTCTATTATTCATTATTGCACTTCTCACTTACTTTTTTCCGATACGTATATCTTCTGTTAAATGCATTTCCAACTTTTTTTACAAAGCTCTAGCCTCAGGATCTCAACATGATTCTCATGAGACAGGCATGAGCGCATAGGTGTATCCTGTCTTCTTCCTCCACGGACTACACGAGCCTAGTTTACCAGCCCCTGTGCATCCTCAGAGGGATGGCACTGTGCACTGTGTGCTGTGCGTGCTAAGGCGCTGCCAATGCCCCACTTCACAGGGAGGGCTGGAAGAGCTGCCAGGCTCGGCTTGGCCTCCCACCCAGCTTTTAGTGAACCAGGTCCAAGAACGAGCAGCCCCCTGACAACCGCCAACTCTCGGCCCTGCCATCTGCGTGGGCCTCACAACAGAGTCTCCTTGAAAAGAAACAGGTGCCCTCATTCCCAGGGCATCAAAAAGTCAGGCTGTGGCCCAAGGAAAACAAGGCCAAATACCTCAGCGGGGTCTAATTCACTTTGTCACTTGGCCCTATTAGTCTGGTTTGCAGGGGGAGCCCTGTGTGGGAAAGAGGGCTGCCTTAATCAGATGCAGGCATTGAGAGCAGCCACATGAGAAGCAGGAAGGGAGAGGAGAGGGAGACAAGGTGTTTTCTGTATTTCCAAATGTGGGTGGAGCTCATCTTTCAGGGAAGGAAAAGCATGCATAATGTGGTGTGTTGTTCCTGGTCTTAGAAATGATTGCCTGCGTCAACCATAATCCAATCAGACGGACAGGCCCTTGGCTGGGTGTCAAGCATGCTGGACTTGGAGCCAGAAGAACCCAGTTCGCATCCAAGCTCTGCTACTTACGAGCTCACTGACCTTGGACAGTCTCCTCCAGGCCTCCCCACCCCCAGGCTTCTTAACCTCTCCAATCCATCCTTGACACTGCTGCCAGATTTATCTTCCTTAGACACAAATCTGACCACGCCCCTCTCCTCAAAACCCTTCTTTCACTCCCCGTTGCCTGTGGAATAAAATCCAGCTCCTGGGTAGCATGGTGGAAGGCTCTCTGTGACGCAGTGACCTCCCCTCGGGCCTCTCCCCTCCTCTAGCAGTGCAGGACTGCTGTGCTGTGAGTTCCCCCTGCCTCTTGCCTTGGCTTGTGCTGTTCTACCAGGGGAACCCTGCCCATGAACCATCCGCTGAGAAGCCTTCCCAACCAGCACCCCAACAAAGTTCCTCAAGCCCTTTGTGCACCACCGCTGGGCCTTGTAAAACCTGTACTGCAATCGTGTATCTCCGTGGAGGATTGCCTGGTGTAGCTAATAAAAACAATGATAATGGTAATGATAAGATAGCCAGTTAAGTTTTTCTAGTGCATAGCAGACATGCATATACCAAAAGTCATTTGTTGTTAACCTGAAACTCAAATTTAACTGGGCATGTATCTGGATTTTCCCTACTGGACTGAGTCAGGTCAAAGTGGAGACTGATGAGACCTGTTGGTATAGTCTTGGTCCTCACAAAATGACTGGCAGGTGCTTGATAATCTTTATTTACTTTACATGATTGGCACTTGGAGTTTGTAGCCTTAAAATTATCCATTTTTCAGGAAGTGAATAAACATTTCACTCACCTCTTTTTTGTCTTCTAACATGAGATCTGCTCTCGGAGGCCGTTGCCCCGCCGTGCACTCTAGATGGCAGTTTCTGACTTCCAGACCCGACCTGCAGTGAGCACCGACGGACTCTAGATGGCGCAATGGACCCGCTCCCCAGCGCCGGGTGGCCGCGCGCGCGGAGAAGAAAGCGGCGGCGGTTCTGCCGCAGCGCCCGCGTTGCCGCCCGCGGCGCCGCAGAGGTGGGAGGAGCCCGGCGCCATCGCGCCGTCTCCCGCAGCCTCGCGAACGCAGCTACGAGGCGCTTTCCGCATCGGCAAAGCCCTTTGATGTGTGAGGGCGGAGCTCTCCGCCGCGCGCATTGTTTCCTTCCTTCGCCCAAAGCTGCACCTTTCCAGGGTCAGAATGCATTTTATTTCACAGTCACTGTGAGTAGCGGCACCAGGGAATCTCAGCTGTACTTTTGAAGGCCACTGCCTTTTAAATAAACATCTGCTTAAAAATATTACCGAATGTCATGAAAAGACAATGGAATCGTGCGGGGGTGGGGTGAGGATGTTCACCACCCAATCGTAAAACATTCTCATATAAACAGGTGCAAATAGTTTGGATGTAAACTAATTTAATTATATTGATTTAACCACGGCTACATTTTCAGCCTGCATTGCAACCAGAAATCTGCACATTCTAACAAAATAAAACAAGATGCTCTGAAACGAAGCCGTGGGTGGGGCTTCCGTGGGATCCCTGGGTGGCATCGCTCCCTCCTGGCCAGGAGAGGGCGATAACCCATTCAGACAAAAGGGATCACACAAAGATACCATACACACAAACATTTTATTGTAACAGGAAATTGAAAATATATGTTCACTCACGAATCCTTTTATTGGGCCAACGCCTTTTCTTTGAATATAGATTTTCTTATTAGAGTGCTGTATTGTTCTCTTTCTTTGCAAACCACATACATAATTCATCCTCTATGTTGTCTCATTGGGTTTCCTGTAAAATGACAATGCAAAGCTTCTTGACTCAAGAATCCTTCTAGATACTGTTCGGATTGGTAACCACCAAATATAATTCAACACACTTTGTAAAGACTCAACACTTCATTGAGTCTTTCCCAAGCATTACTTATAATTTTCATTGGTAATACACCCCTCTTTCTTTGTGTACTCGCATTAAATTTTCAGTATCAGCGACAAATATCCTTCCAGCCCCCAAAAAAGTGCCTATTACAGTTGTACACCTTTTTTTTTTTTTTTTTTTTTTTTTTTACTATAGAAAACAAGTATCTCAAGTTTATGTGATGCAAATGTTGGCTTTGAGAAAACAAATAGAGAAGCAAGTCAAAAAGTCATCAGCAGGAAGCATAGCGGTGGGGAAGGAAACCACAACTCACAGCTCCTGGGAGTCTGAGGGCATCTCGGGTGAGCAAGCCTCTTCCTTTAGGGGGCTCATTATTTCAGAGGAAAGTCCACGCCATTGGTGAAAGCCTCTGCAGCAACACTGCCCAGTAGATGCTCTGCAATGATGGAAACAGTCCCTAACCTAGAGATAGATACCGTGCTTGCTATTGGACACTGAAAATACAGCTGGTGGAAGTAAGGCGTGAATTTTGAATTATGCTTAATTTTAATTAATTTAAATAGTTATACGTGGCTGGGGGCTAGCATGCTGAATAGCACAACTCTGTAGTCATTTTCTCTGTTAATCTATGATTTATACCTCACTTCCTTCCATAAAGGCTCTAGGTTAGCTTACCAAAATTCAAGCACAACATGAAATAGGAAAACTGAAAAAATTTCAGTGATTAAAAAAAATAAAAGAAGAAAGCAGTTCCTTGAAAGAGAGCAGAGAATTAGATGTTCCCAGACACATGGAATGAGTTAGCCATTGCCTTTAAAAATTAAATTTATTTCTAACTTGCTGGAGGTAAGGCAAAAATGAAAAGTCACACAAGAGGCAAGGTTGAAATCTGTAGTTAACAATTGTTTGGCTGCGAGCAGCCCTTATTTTCTGGGAACGGTTGACCTGCCCCTGAAGCCCCCAGCCGTCATAAATCTTATCTGCTTGGTTATGGCAGAGTCACTCAGGGCGACCTTACCCCTAGCACCTAACCTTACCCCTAGCACCTGCAGTGACTGGCCAATCACAGTCATTTCTTTGAGAGACTGGACCTGGGCCATAGGAAGGTGTGATCTCGCCCTGGGCTGATGGACAGCAGATGTGAAATTCAGGGTCCATGGAGCTGAGGCGCAGAGGACAATGGTCTGCACCAAGGCAGGAGAATGCTCTGGGTCGACACCTGCTCCTCACTTACTAGTTGTGTGGTATTGGTCACATACCGTAACTTCTTCAGACCTCCTCCTCTGTAGATTGGCAGTGATTTAAGTTCAGATTTCATAGAGTGATTGTAAAATATAAATGCAAGGACATAATAAGTGTTCCACAGATATTACTATTAATTTTAATAACATTAGGGGCAGAATTCCAGCGGCATTCAAGTTACTGGACTTGTGTCACTGCCAAAGTCTTAGCAATTATTAGCCCTTGGGCTCCATGACATACACTCCTCCCCGCTAATCTTAAAATAATATTTCTATTTCCCTTAAGTCAATTTGGGTTGGGTTCCTGGTAACTGTATTCAGCAGAGGCCTAACGTGTTCATCCTTCTGTTTGGAAGTCTAACTTGTCCTCTTTCCTGTGTAGAAGGCCAGGGGCACCTAACCTTTCGCAGTCTCTGACCACAGGCAAGGGGCATGAATAGGGGGACTCAGGGAGACACAACCTTAAAGTTACTATCTGTAGTGAACATTTGCTATGTGTTTGGCTGCCCAGCACTCACACCCTTTTCTCATTTGAAAATAAATCTTCCAGAATATGCCTTTTGGTGGGAGACAGGGCCCATCTCCTACTCCAGGAGCTGAAGGTTGCTAAATGACACTTTTCTCTGTCCCTTGACAGCTACCGTGTCAATATGTGACCTAGGCTGGGCTAATTGAATGCTCCTTTGGAAGTCACCAACATGACTTATGCTTGTCATCGCCACAGTGCAGTTGATGTTCAGAGCCCAACCCTAAAGGGGGCAGCGCCAGTGTTGACCAGATGTCTCCTTTCATGTGACCCTCACTGGTTCCCCTGTCCAGCCTTCCCCTTTTCAAGCTTAGTTCTGCAGCCTTCCTATTGATTCCATGAGCTACCTATTATGTTTCCAGTGAATTCCTTCTCTGCATAAGCTAGGGAGGAGGGGGTCTTTGGGTTGTATCCAAGAACCTTGGTTTTCCCTTTGACCCCCTCGAGTAATTTAGTGACCAAAAGCAAACACAGCTTGCTCCTTGGGCTCTGGCTGCATTACCATCAACTAATATTACTGCTCCAGTCCCCAAGGCGGGTATGTTTCTGTCAATTCTTGCAGGATCCTATGGTGCTTGGACTGCTGCTTGGCCACATTGGCCTGATTATTATACATGGCACAGCCTGTAATGGAAGAGTCCAGAGGACTGTGCAGATACCACACATGTTGCATTGCTCCCAAAATTACCAGTATCAGATCTTGGGCTGATGATGTACTCTGGAGAGAGAAAAGTAAGTTGTCTTCAGAATGACTGAATTTATATACAAGTCAAATTTTCATCTTCTATGTAAAATGGATGTGCCTGAACATCTTATGATGATCTTATCATTTAGATTAATAAGTTAGTATTCTCTACTGATAAAACATTATCTTATAGTTTTGTGTAAAGTTCTTCCTGGAAACTTTTAGTTGGATGGTTTATCCACTGTGGGTTCTTCTCTGAATTTTAGGTGGACAAGGGCATGTATACCCAATGCCTAGGACTCCTTCCAGAGAACAGAAGACAGTAAGTGTTGAATAAGGGAGCTAATTAATGAGTCAATGCATAAGCACTTTCCCAGAGTGGAATGAGGAGTCAGCCACTTTTCCCCCTCTCCCCTGCCCCTGAATGACAGACCTTCCATGAGTTCGGTAATGGAGAAAGAAAGAGCAAGCCTGATGATCCAGAACATCTTCTCATTACAAAAGTATGAGACTGTTTTGGTCTGTTTGTTTTTCATGGTGAGGAAAATTCACAATTAAATCCTTCTGTTAAGGTAACAAGCAGCAGAATTAGACTCAGACTCAAGCTGTTAGACAGTCACTGATGGGGCGGCCATGATCATGTATGAAGGTGGAGTTAGATGTGTTAACACAACCCTTTACAATGAAGAGCTCACCTCTGGCATTTGAGGGTTCTACCTAACTCCCCTTTCTTCATGCATCCTGCCTAGCTCTTCAGGAACACCTGGATAAGCAGACTATTCTGTACCAGGCTCAGATTCATTTCAATGACCTGACTAATTTTTAGGGTCTAATTTCTTATTTCCATATGAAATCTGAAACAACGAAGGAAAAGAACCATTTCTGACGTCATTTTTCATCTATATAAATAAAAATACATTTCTGGTTTTTGTCTGCTTTGACCACATCAGGGGAATGCAGCTAGACATTTTTTCACCAATTCGGGATTGCCTCACTTAAAATATTGATTAACTGGTCTTTGAAAAATTCAATTTGAGGACCCTGGAGGCTCCTTCAAGAGATGGTCAGTCATCCTCAATGGTGGCAGAACTGATGTACAAGAGGCCAGGTGACTGCTGATGGGGAGGAATGTGCCTTTGACATTAAGATGAATTAAGACACAGCCACACAAGTAGACATGCCAGATCACAGGTTTTAAGTGGAGTGGAGCTGTTTTTCACAAGGCAGCTCTGTCGAGACCAGAGCCCATAGCTTCTCAAACAAATACAAATCGCTCAGGGACTGTGGTTTAGGATCTGGGTGGGGCCTGAAATTTTGCATTTCTAACCAGCTCTTGGGTGGTGTCAGTGCTCAGGGTCCTCAGACCCCACTGGAAGTCGGAGGCTCAGGCTCCAAGGTGGGCAACACAGACAGTTATGTATGTAGCAGGGGCTGACAAATTCCCAGAGCAACTTCTGGTACAACAGGTACACTCAGTAAAGGAAACCTAGAGTATAGCAGAAAATGTCTTTTAAATATCCCCATTCCCATTTCCCTGAAGCAGTGGCTCTCAGCTTTGGCTGCAATTAGAATCACTTGGGGAGCTTTAAATATCCCAGTGCCCGGGACCCACCCCAGACCAATGGCATCAGCATCTCCAGAGGTTAGACCCAGGCATCAGGATGTTTTAAAGCTTACCCAGGTGATTCCAGTGTTTGGCCAGAGATGAGGCTGGCTGCCCAAAGTGAGCCTTTACTGAGTCATTGGTGTTAATGGCCAGCCCGACCTTTCACTGCTCCTCTTCTGGCCTCCTGTGCTCGGACTGGTGCTCTACTCCACCTGCCTGTGGAGCCACGCTCCCCACCTGAGGTTTGGGAATAGCAGCCATCAGCCCTTTTGCCACGCAGAGCTCATCTCTCTGGCAGCCAGGTCTAGCCGTGCTCTCCAAGCTGACACAGGCCTTGCTATCTGCCAGGGCATGGCTCCCAGAATCTGCTCTACTCAACACCAACTCCACAGGGATGCTAAATGATGCTATTTCAAAAGGAAAATAAATGTATTTTTATTAAAGTAGTTTGGGCTAAATAAAGTCAACTGGAATTATTTACTTTTTAGGAGTCCTCTGATCTTTTAATATTTAATAGCCAGTGTGCTCATCCTCAATAAGAAGATATGGCAGGCAACATTTTCCATATAAATTTGACCATAAAAACTTAAAAAAAAAAAAAAGATCCAGGAAACAGGCTTTGGAATATACTGCTGCAGAGTATCATTTAAATTTTAAACTTTCCTGGATAAGTTTCCTAATATTTTCAATATTGATGTTATCATGCATGTGTTCTACTCAATTGACTAGTGTTTCATGGGTAACTTCTGTATGCCGTGTGTCATATCAGGTACCAGGAAGTAGGAATTTGGTATCTGGTTTACGTGAAACAGAGAATAGCTGTGCTTAACTGAGTTGTATTGTTAAAATCAAATTTAACTTAATTTTAAAATAAAAGAATAGTAAGAGAGGGCTGCTTAAGGCCAGGAGGTCTTTGTGGAGGAAGTGGTACCTTCCTTGAAGAGCCTGAAGAATGAGTCCAATTTAGATAGATACGCCAGAGAGCAGGAAAAACCAGCATGCAGCAGAATCTAAAAGTAGGAAAGGGTGGGGTGGGATGGGATTCGAGAAGGGGTGGGCATGGGGTGGGAGGGACTGTGAGAGGACCCACCTGAATACAACAATGGTGGGAATATGGAGTGTATACAAATAAAAAATCTTGCTTATAAGGTGATATCCAATTTTCTCAATGAGATGATTTTAAAAAAAATTTTTTTTTTTGTAGCCAGCCTGAATGTATAAACATGTAAGAATGTAGATGAACTGGTCAGTGTCTTTTTTTTCAGTATTTGTTAATGTAGTATCCTTACTGTCACAAGGTGGGTTCCCTGGAAGCAGATGCTGAGAGGGAGTTTGGGGTGCAAAATGTTTATGAGAGACCAACACTTGCGAAAGGAAAGGGGAGGAAGCCAGGTTAGGCAAAGATGTTAAATTGTGACATAGGCCTGACAAAGCTTCTGCCAACACTGCAGGGAGCTGGGAGCGTGGGGAGCCTCCCAGAGTGATCCCAAGTGAAGCCAAGGTGGCCAGGCCTCTGTATCTGTACCTCGCTCCATCACTGGATGGGGCTACCCCAAGACTGAGACTTTAGGCTGCAGAACTGTCTGCAACCCAGGGAGGCCCCGATGGTACTGACCTCTCGGCAGCAAGTTCCTCCTTAAAGGAGATCTGGGCAGCACGTCTCTGTGTCTAATGCATGTGCCTTTTCAGAATCATATCTCATATAACACACAAGCCCAGATTTCTCTGTTCTCACTTCTTATAACCCAGTTTTTGAAACACTTCTTACATATCTTCATATGCATCATCCTCATTACCATTTGCAGCTGTATTTTGATTCATCCATCACAATTTTAGCGAGCACACCATCTATATAATCATCTTAGGTTCAAAGATGTTACTAAATGTTATATCCAAGCTGCCAATTTACCAGTTCCATCCCATTAGGTCAGACTGGTTTTTCTTTACCGTCTTCCTGTAGTTACATACTCATGACTCATGATCTCCACAAAGTAACCTCTTGCTGTATTTTTCTAAGTAATCTTTAAAAAAAATTACTTTAAAAATCTTAGAAATGAGGTCATACTCTCAGAAATAATTACTGAACTGTGTTAAATTTTTTTTGCTTACATTTTTTTGGTAAGTAATTCTAACAGGTAACCTCAATAAGCATCCCAAACTGGCATTAGCCTGATACGTGTTGTCTAAGTAGCAATTTTTGTTCCAAATAAAGTACTTGAGAAAATAACCATATTATAGGTGTTCTTTACAAAAGGCACCACGCTTTGTAAAGTCTTAAATATAAAGTGGCTTTTCTCTTTTCAGAGAAATTATATTGGGGAGAAACCTGATTAATATTTGGGACATAAATGATAAGTTTAACCAGGTGGCACGAGGCTAGCTCACAGAAGCTTTGAAGTCCAAGAGGAGAAGTTCAGATGGAACAGCCTCATGCTCGTGGGGCAGGGAAATGGCCTGATGAACATTGTCTTGGGAAACTCTGTGCAGCTAAAGGAATTTTTAAAATGTGTTTGGGGAAATATTCTGGAAACAAGAAAGTCACCTAATAGCTGTTTATAACCAAAAGGTATAATAGACTGGACAGCAGGGATGGCACAGGAAGTGAGGGGGAAGAAGTGAATGAAAAATATTTCTTTTCTTTTTTATTGATTTTTAGAGAGAGAGGAAGGGAGAGGGATAGATAGAAACATCAATGACAGAGAAACATCATCGATCGGCTGCCTCCTGCACGCCCCCTCCTGGGGATCAAGCCCGAAACCCGGGCCTGTGCCCTGACGGGACGGAACCAGTGACTTCTTGGGTCATGGGTCAACGCTCAACCACTGAGCCACACCGGCTGGGCAAAAAAGAATTTCTAGAAAAATTAATAGCCTGGGATGCACGGTGGACACTGGGACAGTAAGAAAGTGAAGGGTCAAACGTGGCTTTAAGAACCGGAACACTTTAAATATATAATTGGTGTATCGCTGAAGGATGGTTTTATAACCATTCCATCACTACTAACTTCTCATTGATGAATTTCTTGAAGAAGGTTTAAGCCACAATAGGACACGGTGCCTACCTTCATCAAAATCAGAGTTTTTCCTCTACTGCGGGCGCTGACCACCCATATAATATATCACAATCAGTAGCTGCAGGAGCCGTGGCTGATTCCACCCTCTGCAGCTGCTGGAACCACAGAATGATCAGATGCCTCCGCTTTACTGCCCTCCCCGGCCAGGTTATCGTTTTGATCCTGCAACCACAATGAGGGAGTTTTTACTTGGGAAACGCAGGGACTGCACTTTTTTATTACTCTGATTCTCCCACAGGTAATCATGAATACTGTTTATCATGATAAACGTGGTAGATGTTCCACAGAAATGTAGGTATTGACTGGCTAGTTAGTTGGTTGGTTGTCTGAGACTCCGCACAGAAATCTAGACTGCCTTCTGAGCTGCTCTCACCTGCTCACTGCTCTCACCTGTCCGTCCTAGCGCTTCTCAAGCTTTAATGTGCACATAAATCACCTGGGACGGGGGGGGTCTTGTTAAAATGCAGGTTCTGATCCAGCAGGACTTGGTGTGGGGTCTGAGAATCTGCATTTCTAACAAGTTCCCATGATGACTACGTTTGTGTAAAAGGCCCTTCCCCATCAAAGTAGCCTTGAGCCACTAGGGACTGACCACGCCTGGGGGTGTGTACACATATTATAGATCCCTGAGGTATCCATGTGAATTCAGAAAAGCCAGGAAGCTAAGGGCAACGGGACTGCAGAGCAGGCAGACACATCTGTAACCCTCACCTGAGAAGCCCTAATGGCCAGGGTGTGGATACTCTGTTGACAGCAAAATTCCAGGACTTAGAGAAACCTGCAGAGCAACTGTCAGTCAGCTGCCTCTCAGAGGAGGTTGTGGAGGAGGGGGTACCGATTTTGGCAAGAATGAGGACTATTTTTTTATGGAGGACTCCCTAATTATGCCATTAGAGGCACATTCCGGAGCCTACACTACTCTCATAAGGATTCCACTGTTAATTTTAAGAAGAGAAATAGCAATGCAACTTTTTCCACTCCCACACCATTCACACATTGAATTTGTGTGCCAACTCAGAGCATACCCACTGGAAAGGAAAACAGTTGAAGCCCAACCCTTAAATGAAGCTTGTCCAGCTAAGGAGATATACAGGGGAAGGACTTTGTTTCCTTTCTCCCATTTCAAAACAATTTTTTCTCTCTGCTGGTTTTAAAATTGACATCAGACATATATTTGTTGGACCAAAATTGCCAGAACCCTAGGTGCTTAACACAGGGCCCTCCACACAGTAGGTGCTTGGTCCACATTTGTTTATTGCCTGAGAGGTCAATAAGAGCCCCTGGAGAACATAACTGCTCTCCGAATGCTCCTCAAGCAAGTAGGTCAGGTATGGGCCCTCGGTTTGGAAATGAGAGCAGGCGACACAGATGGAGCTGTTAGGTCACAAGAGACTGAGAGGCAATGAGCAGCAACTCTGGCCCTAATTCCTGGCCCACCCCAGCCAGCTCTGTCCTGGTGGAGCACCACGCTCTACAGGTTAGGGACTTGCAAAGTCCCTTGACTGCAACTCTCAGTAAGAAAAATCTTTTACACCACAGTCTAAATCTCTCTCTCTCTTTCTTTCTCTCTCTCTCTCTCTTATACACACACACACACACAAACAAGAGCTTTGTGAAATTATAATCACCCCACAATATAGGATGTGTCCTGTTCTTTAATGATAGACTCTTCAAATGCATCATTCAGACAATTCCCTAAACCACACTTTTTCTCCCCTGGATATTTCTTTAACACAGAAAAGTAAATGGCAGCTTTTTTTTTTTTTTTTTATCTCACAATATTTTAAAGTACAATTTTAATCATTTATTTTTTCTTCATTATCCCTTCTCAATGCATGGCTCCTGTTGCTCTCTTCTCCATACCAATGAGTTTTATTCCCCTCGTTTAAAACCTGGGGAAGCAATCAGCACAGTGATGAGTGGCCTAGAGTTGGAGCCAGACTTGCCTCTCTTCACTGTTGTGTAGCCTTGGACAAGTTACTCAACCTCTCTGAGACACGGTGTCGTCGTGAAGATTTAATGTGTTAATACAGGTAAAGCACTTAGAATATCACTGAGCACAGAGTAAGGCACCTGCTACCACACCTGCCGTCACTGCTCAAATCCCCCCCTCTCGGAGGAGGTGGCCGCTGTGAGCTTCTGCTTGATCTTATCACTATGTATGAACCTAGACAGCATCCTCTAGCACCTGGTGACAGCCATGCTACACTTATCCTGCATTTTTCTGACCACTGGAGTTCACATTTTAAGCATACAAATTTCTCAAATGTATTATTTAACCTAAATGATTTCAGAAGATACTAAATGTACTTTAGACTTCACTGGATCAGAAGTGGTCATTAGTAAAAACACCAGTTAAGACACTAGGCAGAGTCTATCACAGTGATACCTTCAAGGCCCACAATAAGTTCTACTTTCCATTTACTCCAAAATGTTGCTGTGAGGCTGGGGCCCCAGAGAAGCGTGTTTGTTAGGCAATTAACAAAATCATAAGAATAAACAGATTATGTTTGAAGGCCTCCTTAATGAATAAACTGCATGCACTTCGGTGCATGTGGTTAGGGACATTTTTTTGGCTGATCTGGGGACACAGGTTTTTAACAATGTTTCAGATAATGGCTGTTACCCAAAAGGTCATCTCTAATGAGGTGCTGTTATACACTGTTCTCATGGTGTTTCATGAGTGTGTGTAGCTTCTTCTCAACCAGGTGCTAAGCAGAGTATAGAGACTATATTTTTTATCCATGAGATAGGAAATTTTTTTCAATTAATTTTATTAAGTTAAAAACATTTTTTAATTACAGTTTACATGATTATTTTGTATTAGTCTTGGGTGTACAGCATAGTGGTTAGACAGTCATATATTTTACAAAGTGTTCCCCACCGATATTTCCAGTACTCACCTGGTGCCATACATAGTTATTACAATATTAATGACTATATTTCCTATGCTGTACTTATTTTTTATTTCACTCATTCATTCACTGACTCTTTCAACAAACAATTACCAAGAACCCAAAGTGCCAGGCATGAAGCCAGGGGATGGAAATAGCAACAAGTACATACATGGGGCTTTGCAGTTGTCAAAGAACTTTTGGGTAAATTATTTTATTCCCATTTTACAGACAAAAAATAATAATATGCAAAAGAAAGAGTAAAGGGAAAAGAAAGAAGTATTAACTGACCCAAAGTCCTGACCCTCCCATTCCTGTTGGTGTTTATGGAAGGACAACACACCCAAGGGGCATGGGCCTCACTCCATGACCTTACTTGGTGCTTTGCCCAGCCCAGCACTGCAAGCAGAGTCCCTTAATAAACACTTTGGGGGAGGATAATTTGGATATTGATGAGATTTTAGGTCATCTCTGGAGAAGGGGGAAAGGATGGTAATGAATTACAAGAGCCAGAAGAAAGGGGATTAAAGATGCTGGCCTAAACATGGGGGTGGGGGGGTGGGCAAGACTTAAAGAAGAGTAATGAGGTTGATTTCAGTCTGGGGGAGAGGATAACCCGACGAAAAGGACATGGGGTCCAATGAAGGCATTCGAGCACAGAGAGCAGAGGCCTGTGATCCAAGGACTGTTTCCAGGATGTGATAAACTGGCCTCGAGAAAAAGGAAATACTCTTCTTCGTGCTTTCATCAACAACTTCCAGCCAACAAAGTGGTTCCAGATTTCTGGCAGCCTTTTAAATTAGCTTTGGTCCCAAATTCAAAGCAGAAACTGCCCTAGATTCCTGTTTCTCAAAATATCCCTTTTCTGCTGCACCAGGCAGCCCAAGATGCTCCTCGTGGATGATCTTGTGCATGCTCAAAGGTTGGGGCTTCGCAGATGAACCAATGGGCCAAATAGTTATTGGAGATCTTGCTGCTTTTATGATCAGGTGTGGTGTGATGAGACCAACAGTAAGTATCACAAATGCTGGCTTGGTCGACAACCAACACTGCATGGTAACTGACTGTAGAACACTGTGATATACCCTTGTGTGTAGTCAGTAAAAGAGGAGATATCTGAATGGGGAGTAGGATCAGGTAAGTAGGGTGGGACCATAACACAAAAAGCCTAAAGAGAAGGTTAGGTCAGAAACTGTAATTAAAACCTGGTGGCATGATAGATGTCCAGATCTGTTGAATACATGCATGCATGAATGATTTTAATTGAGCATATTATCCCACACCAAAAACACAGTCATCTTCTCTAAATCAGTGGGTCCTGGGTGTCAATGTGTCAAAACACAAGTATGATGTTCAGATCTTTCTAAAATTATTTTGAGGTTATGGGTGGATAGAGGTCTAACCTTTTCCTGAAGACACTGACTTTTGACTCCCTGAATCTCTGTGATCACTTAGAAACAGAGGAGGAGAGCTGAAAGAGAACAGTGCTGGTAGAAAACGGGTGCCCCCCTCTCCCCCACTAATTGCTGAATTACAGAGAAATGATGTACAAAAGAGGAAAGAAGCCACTGTGATTGCCAGATTCTCCTCCTGCCCAAGAATGGCCCCAGGGACAGTAGCCTCAGAGAACATGGAGACGGGAAGCAGACTCACCAACATGCCTGCTGCATCCCTGCTGAACAGGTCACTTCTCTAAAGGACAGTCCATGCTGATCACTAAGTCTTAAATGTCGTGATTCCTTGTGCTTTCCTAACCCTAAATCCCTTCTAGTGTATCTTGCACATCTTGACAGTGTCAAAGACATAGAATGTGTAGAAAATCTGCATACTAAGGAGTAAATGAGATGGTTTCTGAATCTTAAACAGGAATATCTTTCAGATGAAAAGTATACTAATTCATGGAGGATGCTTCCAAACAACCTTCAGCAGAGGAGATCTCATCTGAATCCCTCTGGAATAGAACTGTGGGCCTCTGGGAGTTCTCTCTTATCACTCCTCCTGCCTTTTTTCTGGACACAAACCATGGCACATTTATCTGACCCTCAGCCCAGTCCTAGGGCAACTTCCACTTTGTAAACTAGCCCAAACATAATAATTCGAACATAATAACAAGAGAAAATCTGCTTGGGCCAAGGTCATTGTCTTAAGGAATAAGTTGTCTGCAACGAGTACCAGCAGGAGGAATCGTCCAAGAGGGGTGTGGTGAGTTGAGCCTGCCACACACAACAGGTGGCATGATTCTTGCTGTGGTCCCCTTAAATCCCCTTCTCTTAAACTTGTCTGAACTGTTGTTAATCTCAGAGCGGTGGAAAACAGCGCGGCATTTCTCCAACAGACCCTTCCCTTCCCACAATATGAGACTCAAGCAGCAGGAAGCTGGGGCTTTTCCACGAAGGCTCCACGCTTTTGTCTTTAATCTGTGACTAAACCATCATTTAACACCGGTGTAAGCCTGCGGCTTCTCTGGATCCCACACTTCTTAGCTGTACCAGTTGGTTTGCACTTTATTTGGCCTTTTCATTCTGGAAGGAGTATGGCTTTCTGAATTTTCCAGCTCTGACCCCTGGATAGATCTGAATTATCAGGTAAGGTCAACTCTAGCCAATAAGCATCTAAAGTGGCATCTGGGAGGGTTCTTTAATAAACTACTTTGAGGACATGGCCAAAGCATTTGCTGGGAGAAGACTGGACCAGTACATGGAATGAGAACTGCAGCCATGTTGACATGCAGCTCACTTAGAAAGCTCTAAACACACAAGCTCAGGTGATGGTGTGCGCTGAGATGTGAGACACAATCCTCCTCTTTATCATTCGGGAATTAATGAAAACCAGTCTGTGGCCAACTTGTTTGAGTCCTGAAGTGTCAGGTTTCTCTCCTAGCACTGGCCTGTCTTGGCTGCCCCTCCTCTGTCAGTTGGCACCTGTTTTGGCCTCTCGCCAGGCCTCTTGCCTCCTGCACACTCAGCACCACGCTGACAGCCAAGTGGGTCTTCCCCTGTCACTTGAGGACTGGCTTCTCTTGCACCCTTCTTGGCCGTCAGAGCGGTCCTGGGTGTGTCCTCTGGACCTGCCCGTGCTCTGTGCCACGGGCCATTTAGTAAAACGATGGAAGGGAAGAGTGTGACTGAAAGAGTGATTTCCAGTGTTTGGGACCGAGGTCAGCCTGGACCCTGTCTTGAGCAGAAGCAAGACTCCTGACACTGCCTGGGTAACTGTTAACTGGCCAGTGGCTTGTTTTCCAGCTCGATCTTTGACACCATGTAAGCTGGGTAGGGGTGAAGGTGTGAGAGGCACAATTGAAGGGGCACAGAAAAGCAATACCTGCCAACAGCCATCTTTCCAAATGAGATCACATTCTGAGGTACAGGGGACTCGGCTAATTTTGATTTTACCTCACTCCATCCCTTTTCAACTCTCTTCATCGCTCAGTAACAGGAAAGCAACCTAAGTGCTTTACACATGTACCCACAGTATTGTTTCTTTTATGATATGGAAATAAATTCAGGACTTTTCATGAACTGACTCAGTGTCCACCAACATTAAACATTGGTTCTTCATCATCACCCTCTTTCCAGGGTCTCTGGCCTTGGATCCCTGTGACCTGCTGTACTTCCCCTCCACAGCATCTATCTGAATTGCTCATCTCCTGCAAGACTGAGCTCTGAGAGGGCAGGTCTTATGTCTGACATGGTCAGAGGTACTCCTGTGCCCAGACACACTGCCAAGCACAATAGGAGGGCTTAACAATTTTTTTCTGATTAATAAATGCAAAAATAAGTCATTAGCTTTCAGGCCAGTTCCAGGGTAGGGGGAATCATGCCCCCCCCCCATTTTTACTCCATGATGTCTCAATGTAACATCCTAAAATCCTAGACAAAAAATATCAAAACTGTCAGAAATACAATAGAATAGTAAAAAGCACAGAAAATCCACTATAAAACTTGTAAAACATCTGCTACAATTTTATTCTTCTTTGTTGTTGTTTGTGCTTTTTTCTCCCATAAAAATGAGGGCAGATAATAATACCCTGAGCACTATATAAATGCAATAACTGCAACTACCATAGTCAAATATTTAGTGCCCCACCCCCACCAGCACCACCACCACTCTTACTGTTCTCTGTCCATGCATAGGGCATAGCATAGTGTGGTCTCAACAGCACAGAACTGGGTTCAATCCTGGCTCTGCCACTTACTAGCTGGCGGGTGATTGCTATTAGATCATTAGTGAACCTTAATCTAAATGTATGTGGGTTCACAGGTACTTTGGGAAAGAATGTAAATATGTATATTCTCCTGGCCAAAATGGTCACCAGGAAATCCATTCAATCAGTCATTCAACAAGTATTTATTGAGCACTTACTATGTCCTAGGTGCTGTTTTAGGCATTAGGACTATGGCAATGGATAAAACTAAAAAAAATAATCCACATCTTCATAGAATTCATATCCTGGTGAGGGAAAAAGACAATTAACACAATAAACAAGTAAAATATATACTATGTCAGAAAGTTATAAAAGTGAAAGAGAAAATTAAAGTAGGGATATGTGTGAGGATTTACATTGGGGGTGCAATTTTAGATAGCATACCAGGGAGGCCTAACTGAGAAGATGACAGTTGAAATATCTAAAAGAAGTGAGAGAGTGAACCATCAGATACCTGGGAGAAGAGAATTCCAAGGAGAAGGAACAGCAAGTGCAAAGGCCCTGAGGCAGGAACACTCAAAGAACAAGAAGAAGGCAAGTGTGGCTGGAATGAGAGTGGATAAGGAGTATAAGATGGGGATGAAGTGAGGGAGATAACAGAGGCCAAGTCATAGAGGGCCTTGAAGTTATCATAAGAACTTTGGCTTCTGCTGTTGGGGCCATGGGAGGCATAAGAAGGATCTGTGGTCTGTGGTCTCTTCTCCACTGTGTCAAGGGCAAGGGAGAACACAAAGAGACAAGTTAGAGGCTTTTGCAATGGTTCAAACAAGAAGTGACAGTGGCTTGGCTGGATGTTAGTGGCAAAGATGGTGATTCTGGATATATTTTAAAGGTAGAGCAAGCAGGATTCACTAAGTGTGAGGTGAAATATGAAATAAAGAGAGGAATTGTGGATGATTCTAGGGTTTCTGGACTGAGAAACTAGAAGAACAGAATTTTCATTTTTCTGAGACAGGAAGTGCTATGAGAAGAGCAGGCTTGCAAGGAATCTCAGGAGTGTGGCTCTGGGTGCATAGGGTTTGAGAAGCCTATCAGATATGGTATTAGTTTTCTATGGCTGCTGTAACAAATTACCACAAACCTGATGGCTAAAAACAACAAAAATGCATTTTCTCACAATTATAGACACCAGGAGTCCCAATCAGTTTCACTGGGCTGAGATCAAAGTGTCAGAAGAACCATATCCCCTCTGGGATCTTTCAGCTCCTAACGGCTGCTGGCATCCCTTGGCTTGTGGCTGCATCACTTCAATCTCTGCCTCTGTGGTCACCATGCCTTCTCCCCTTCTGTGTGTCAAATCTCCCTGTGCCACTCTCTTGTAAGGTTACATGTGATTACATTTAGGCCTCAACCAGATGAACCTGGATCATCTCCCCATCTCAAGGTCCTTAACATAACCACATCTGCAAAGTCCCCTTTGCCATTTAAAGATAACAAACATAGGTGGCAGGGACTAGGATGTGAGTATGTTCTGGAGGGCCATTTATCAGCCTACCACAGAGATCCTAGAGATGTTGCATAAACAATTCCCTATGAGTCTGGGTTTCAGGGAAGAGGTACAAGCTGGAAGTATAGATCTATGCCTCATCAGCATAAGGGTAGTATTTGCTGTCTTAATACTGGACCACCTGGGGAATGCACATAGAAAAAGATGTCCAAAACATGGGGCCCTCCAGCGTTCAGAAGTCCTGGATATGTGGAGAAATCATAAAAGACAACCAGGAAGGAATAGCTGGGGCGGCTAGAGGAAAACTGGGAGGCTTCTGAGACATAAGCAGAGAACATTTTTGAAAGAGCAGAGTTGTAGACTGTGTCAAATGCACTGAAAGGTCCAATATAATGAAATCTCAGAGCATTGGGTTTAGCAACGTGGAGTTCACTCCATCTCAACAAGAGCAGTTTGAATGGAGAGCTGAGGACAAAACCCGGACGGGAGAAGTCTCCAGAGAGAATGGGAGGAAGGACCTGGAGGCAGCACTCACTGACAACTTTTCAAGGTGCTTTGTCCTGGGAGGCACTCCTGAAAAGAATCTTTTAGCTGCCCTCCAGAACAGCAGAGAGAATGCCCATTGCACTGCTCTAACTGAAATGTTAGGATCTGATAAAGATAGGATGGAGCCCGGCTGGTGTGGCTCAGTGGTTGAGCATCGACCTATAATCCAGAAGATCAAGGTTCGATTACTGGTCAGGGCACATGCCCAGGCTGTGGGATCGGTTCCCAGTGGGGGGCATGCAAGAGGCAGCAGATCAATGACTCTCTCATCACGGACGTTTCTCTCTCTCTCTCTCTCCCTCCCTCTCTGAAATCAATAAAGACATATTTAAAAAAAAAAAAGATAGGATGGATGCCAGAGACTTTACTTGACTGGTTCATCCAAAGTCTATCTTCTGAGTCCTTCTTACTACTGCTAAGGCTCACTTTGTTCTAAAAACTCCCCACAGAAGTCTTGTCGCTGAAGTTCAAACCCTTGATCACTGTGGTCAGGAGTACCACACCCTCCCCTACCCGAGTACAAGTAGAGGTGCCTTGACCCTTCAAGATACGCTGCTCTGTGGCCCCCTCCCAAGCACTAAAAGGTCTTTAAATAACAAGGTTTCTAAGTTGGTGGGAGGAATGCACCCTGTGCACACACTCCAGAGATAATAGAGCTAATTAACCTTGAACTAGGCAAGTTTCCAAGTCTCTCAGAGAAGTTTATTTATGCCTCATGTAACTGAGGGCAATGAATGCAGCCTCTAATTTTAATTCTAGGTTTGAGAAAGTGTGAGACGTTACTTTAATGCTAATGAAAAGAGGCGTAAGTAAAGTAGCACCAGCTCGCAAGGAGTTAGTTCAAGAAAGATATAAAGTTCTCTCAAGAGTTTCTAGAAGATACCGGGCTGGTATAATTACCTTTTTATAACTGTGACACTTTAGAGGACACAAGACCAGGCTCCAACAAGACTGGAGGGATAACACTTGCTGTCATTTATTGAGTGCTTGCGGTGTGACTAGCACCACACCAGATGCTTTGTGTGTGTTATTATTTAATCCTCGCACGAGTCCTGTGAAGCGGTGACTTCTGTTAGACTCATCAGGCCATGCTCACGGAAGCCCAGGTGTGCAAATAACCCATTTAATTTTCACAACATGATGTGAGTGCTGCTATCCCCATTTGAAAGAAGAGCAAATAAAGGCACCGAGAGAGTCAGTGATTTGCCAAAGTGGCAGAGCGTCAACATGAACCCCAGTGGTGTGGCTTTGGGGTCTGCACTCTTCACGACAACCACCCAGCCCTGTTGTATCTGAGGGGGGCTCTGAAAGGCACCAAGTCGGACACCATCTTATATCAAAGAAAAGTTGTGTTTGTGGAGCAAAGAGAAGGTCATATGTAAACCCTGTCCCCAAAAAGTAAAAAGATAGTGCGCAACTCAAGTGCCCAGAGAGGACTTCCATTCGGAGAATATAAACTCCACACCCCAGTGGGAGGGACAGTGCGGAAACCTGCAAGTTAGGCCCACGTTTCACAGTGCTGTGATGGAAGATACCCCATCAGGAATGAACATAGACCTCCATGAAGTTAGGAAATAAAGAGATACTCTATAAAAAGTGCTAATGAAAGAGGGAGGAACAGGAGAAAAAGAAAACAAAGGGAAGAAGGGAAGGGAGTCACATCCAAGAGTCGTAATTCGCATGTAGCCCAGGCTCTGGCGGGTTTGTAGGGACAGCTTGTCTAATAACATGCGCACACACACACGCACGCACACGATCCCCAGAGGATGTGTTTGATGTGGAAACCTTTTCTTTAAATGAGATTCACAAAGGGAGTTATTGTTTGACATTCTTTCAAGTTTATTAGGCCACACTGACCTGTGTGAATCGAGGCCTGTGTCACGGGGCCGCAGCATTTAGTGTATATGACACATGTTGTATTTATTCACATTTGAGTCTTGTCTTTCCAGTTTGGCTGCTGTTGTGCCTCGTATTTAAATCACTTGTTTAATATACTTGGAGAATGAAAGGAAGAGAGGAAAGAAAGAAAGAAAAAACCCTTTGTGGGGATTTGCCTAAAAATGTCTTTTTTTTTTTTTTTTTAACTCTAAAGGAAATTTCCCAACTTGTGATTCTCTTAAAAAGCATCTAGTCTTTTAATAAAATCTCTCTAAAAGTGCATCAGAATGGGAGATCTGCTCTCAGGGATTTATCAAGATAAAGTCTGGTCTGCTCCTCATTCAGCCTGCGACGCCCCGGGCCTTCGCTGCTGACCCTGCTGACATTTCCCAGACGAACAAAACCAAGCCCAGGTCCACAGAGTGAGCAAAAGGTCTGCAAGGTGTTTGTTACTCTGACTTACATCTGAGAGTTTACCTGTTGCCATGGGGACAGAAGCTCTTCAGTGTCTGGAGAACGATTATTTTCAGCCTCTGGCTCCAGGTAGAATTATTATTTTGCAAGTAGCACCTATAATTTCTACCAACAAACTCTGAAAACCTATAACCACTTAAGAGTTAAAGGGAACGAGCGAACTGTGTTTCGGCTCCTTTTGTTTCACAGCTGCCTCTTGCGAGGGAAATCATGTCATTGAGCAGGAGAATGGGCAATGAGCTCTCATCAGTTGCGAGACGCAAGGTACCCACCTGCTCTGCATTGCTGCATCATGTAATCTAGAAACTCTTCATGGGGCTAACTTTAGGCTGCATTAGATCTGTGAGATGCCCTTGGTGCTTCTAGATCCACCTGCCTGGAGATCTTACAGCTGAGAAGGGCTTCGGGCCCCTGTAGACCCAGCTGCTCCAGAGCAGGCTTCCTTCTCGCTGCCCAAGGCCAAGCACTGCCTTTCCCAGCATCTTTCTGGGAGCTGACATCTAAAGGACTTCTTTGACCACACAGATAAATTCTCATTTAAATTCAGGCGCGTACACCCACAGGCTGATCGACAGAGACACACTATGAATTGAATGATAAATAATACATGCAGACAAAGACAACACCAGCACTTATTTGTAGATGAAAGAACACTAGAAATTATTTCTGATGGAAATATAAAAGATTAAATTCAAGCAGGGAGTGGAGGAGGAAGTATTCTTTTTAAAGTTCCTTAAGAAACAACCTCATTGTTTCACTTTCAAAAAAGGCACTTTCTGTCTTGAGCTGGGAATTCAGTGGGCACTTGTAACTCAGGCCCCTGTATGAGATGCTTGTCCACTAAGGATAGAGCTCAAGGGAGTAGGAAGGAAACTTAAATCTAAGACAGGGCACCTGCTGGTGAGATGGTCTGGTATCCAGTTACCCTTTTTCTGGTACTTTTCTATCGGAGAGCTATTCCTTACCCACTCCCATTCCATAGAGTCCAAGGGTGTTATGTTCCACAGTCCACCGTGTTGGGGGCAGGGTTGGAATATGAACCAAGTCATCCCAGTGAGACCCAGTCGCTGGACTTGGCTCTCCTTTCGCTGAAGTTTCCAGCCAGTGGGATGTAAGCCTGGAGCTGCTGGGGGCTCATAAGGTCAGGAGAGCTTGCCTGAGAACAGAGAGGAAAGCATGCCAAGAAATGGAGAGCTACAGATTCCTAATCATGTAATGTGAGTGCCTGAGCTCAGCCATTCCTGAAGCTTGGCTGCCCTTGACACTGGTTACGTGAGCCAACAAATTCGCTTTGGTGCTTAAGTTAGTGTCAGCTGGGTTTCTGTCACTTTCAGTTAAGCACTTAGCAAGGTAGACTGGTGGTTCCTGCTCAAATAGCTCCGGAGGCATCACTGTGTGGTATAAACAAACCTGAGTTTGAATTTAAGAAGAAAGGAGATGAGAAGATGATCGCCCTATACGTGAGCAATCACAAAGCCCAGATTAGGCAACTCCTCATCTCTCTGGTATGAGTCCAGTCTCCCCTTGTGATAATAAAGGACTTGAGTGGGAGCTCGTATTAATACTGAGGGGGGCCCTGGCGGGGTAGCTAAGTTGGTTACAGAATCGTCCTGATACACCAAGGTTGCAAGTTTGATCCTGGGTCAGGGCACATATAAGAATCAACCAATGAATGCATAAATAAGGGAATGACAAATTCATATCTTTCCCCTCCCTCCTCTCTCTCAAATCAGTTTTAAAATTTTTTCTCAGGACCCTAACTAAGAATTATTTGTGATACCCCTACCTTAAATTGTGACAGTATAAACAAGTAAATGTGCATAAATATGTGCAATAAACATATGGATGTTATACATGATATACATAATTCATATGTGACTATACATGCATATATATATATTTACTAATATGAAGGCAATATGTTTGTGTGTATTATTAAGACATTTCATCCCACTGACAGGCAAAACCTACATAAGAAAATGCAGGTTTATCAGTTGATAAAATTAGGGAGTAGTTATTTCTTTGTTAAGAATTACCCAGGATGTCTATAAAGAATTACACGACAGATCAGGGCCTCACCTGAGCCCAGGGGAAGCACTTCTCGGAAGGAGATCATGACTTGGGAAGAGACTCAAAAGATGTCCAGTAACATACACAATGAATAATATACCACATACGCCACATTATACAATATGGAAAATGCAATCTAAAAGGGATAAATTAAAACAAAAAGGATAACCAAATCCAAACGTGGCATCAGAAGAATATTCAATGCTGGAAATAGGTGAATGAGAAAGATGTTCTTATAAACTGCTCCAAGAAGGAGAGATGACTGTCCGTAAAGAAGAGGGAAGCATGGCTGACTTGAACCATGCAAAACTTGCCATCTTCTATTTGAGGGTTCAGGGAAATTTCACAGAGTAGAGGCAAGATTCCAGCCTGTGGGGAAGAGCTGGCATAGATTGCTTCTATCCTCACGTGGATGGTCCAGAAGCCATGAATTATTGTGCCTCCTGACTGGTCTCCCTTGCCCCCTTATAGTCCCTTCTATAGACCATGGAGTGTGTCTTTAAAAGTATAAGTCAGATCATGTCACTCCTCAGCTCAAAAGCTCTCCATCTCTCCCAGTAACAGCCGAAGTCCTGCGATGGCCTGCAAGGCCCTCTGCTATCTGCCCCATAGCACGTTCCGCCTCTCACCTGTCCGCTCTCACCCACTCCTGCCCCTCCCCTCTCACTCTGCCAGCCTTACAGGCCTCCCTGCACTTCCTTGAACTTCTTGCTGTCCTTCGAAAATGCCAGGCACAAGGCCTCTTTACTTGCCTTTTCCTTTCTTGGAAAATTCTTCCCCTAGATACCTGCAGGATGGATCCCTCACCTCCTGCAGGGTTTTGTTTAAATGACACCTTTTCCATGAAGCCTTCCCTGACCACACTATTTAAACCCACCACCACTCACTGTCCGCCTTCCTGGTTTCATCTCTGTCTGCAGCATTCATCACTATCCGATATATGCAAAAGCAAAGTTCTTCAAGTTTTTTCTGAGCATATGGAAATATTTTAGTCAGCTTATTAATGAGGAAACCAGAAGAAAGACAAGAGCTGATTCAAAGAGCATCCAAATGAAGAGATTTATATAGTCAGTCTGAGAAAAAAAAAATGTTGAAATAAGATTGCTAAATTAAATACAAGAGTAATTAGCGTTGTAAAGGGCAATGATATAACCTTAGAATTACCTATTTACCAGCCTCCCCCTCCAAATAAAATACACAAAAAACAAAAAGACATCATTACTTCATATCAATTTTCCGCAAGTTAACATGTAAATTTATAGGCTGGTCAAACACCTGGGCTCTTGTTACTTAAAGTTATATCCCCCTCAGAATCAGACTACTATAGCTAGGAACCTTCCATTTTTATCTCAAATACTACCCATTTAATCTCCAAGTTAGTTGTCACACCTCCATTTCTTACATTTGTTGGGAATTCTCAGGAAAGGAGCAAAGTTAGCAATAATTAGCTTCTCCCATACACTTCAAATGGCCACACACCATGAGAACTTAAAGCACGTGTCAAGGGTGTTATCTTATAATAATTCAACATGTCCAGTCTTCAGAGCTTCAAAACAACTTCTGACTGGGAAAATGGCCCTCTTCCCCACCTTGGGGCCATACTTTGTAACCTGAGCTTATGTCCACAGTCTGTGTGGTTCCATCAGCTCCCAACCTGCATCCCCCACCTCCCAACCTCAGCACCCACCTGTTCCTTGGGCTGGGTGGGAACATATGTTGTATTATCTCTCCATCTCCCTCATCTTTTTTCCTGCTCCCAGTTACAAAATAAAACTCCCTGTGCACTAGGTTAGAGGAAAACCTGGTGGTGGTGTGGATATGGGGGAGAGAATGGAGCAGGGGTTGTCTAATGGAAGCAGTCAACCCCCTGCTCAGTTACAGAATGACCCTATTGAGTACTCTGAATTTGAATTGTGCCCAAGAAGGGGAGACAACAGAGACTCAAATCCTATTGCCATTCACTGCCAATTGAAAGAAGGAGCCTACTCCTTAAGGCCAGGGCAGGCATGTCTCCTTCTCCTTTATCTTCTCCATGTCCTTGGCACATTATGGAATCTCAATAATTACTAAAAGTGTGAATAAATTAGTAAATTTTTTCTCTAGCCAACTTAATATGTACTTGAAAGATGTGATTCTTTCTTTGGAGTTTTAGAAGACATCCTAATATTTATTTCATGAAGTACATGCTTCATTTCATAAAATAAACATGGCCAGGGGGTTGATTATAAGACAATTGGTACATTTATTTTGTAGTTTGGAATTCTACTTTGTGAATTTTGAAAGATGTGATTCAGACCAAAACATCTTTGATGAAGTATCAGGGCACCAAAAACAATGGCTTACTGTGAGACAGAGAATAGTAAAACATGTACATTGTCAGAGTTAGAGAATAGGCTCAGATCAATAAAATGAGACTCAATAAAGAAAAATAAAGTGGCTCCCATATGAACAAATATGGAGCAAGCTGAGAATTGGGGCTGCTGGTCTGGCTGAGCATGAGTAACGAGTGGCTTGAAGTCCAGGGGCCCCATGCAGCCACTGCCACGTGTGGGGCTGGGACTCTGGGACTTTACTCCAAGGTCGAATAAGCATGTGTTTATTACTCTTGCTTTGGCCTTCACTGAGGATGAACCCAGTGGGGATATTAAGTATATTCTTCTTCAAGTTCCAAATTTCAAAATCAATGTAGAATAATCATAGAAGTTTCAGAGGAAAATGAGGATGTTAGAATTTTTGAAAAATAAGTCTTATGAGAAAATACAAATAAGATGGTCTATGTTTGGTTTGTAAGGAAGGAGATTAAGGGGAGCCAGGAGTCCTTCAGTGTATACAGTTATGTTGCAGAGATGACAAAAATGATTTATTCTCCCCATACACAGAGGAAAGTTGAAATAACAAAGGCATGGTGCCGACACTGCTTCATGAGCACTGGGAAATTTATGAAATGGGCAACAAAGACCATCACCGGCCTGGTCTGCTCCACCTTGGTCAAAGACCGGCCTTTATTCAACATATTGCTCAAGGGCCCTGCTTTTCCTCCATGTGGATAAACAAAACGACCCCTCAGGAACCTCAGGAGGAGGAATCTCTCTACTTTTTTACATAGAAAGTATCAAAATAAAAATATTGTAGTGTAGAAAAAAGCAATACGGGGAGCGAATGCTGTTGCCACTAATGCCAGTCCCTTATTATTCCTGTGTGTGGATTGGTAAGGTCTTAGGACATTAGTGTAAGTGAGGATGTCTGCCCTCTGTGAACTCTGTCCACTTGAATTGGCTTATGCCTCCCAAATATAGGCCTGGAAACCTTATCACTTATGCTAAGAAGCAAAAAAGAGAATGCAGGGCAATATGGCTCTCTTCTAGACACTCAACATTCAGCTCCCATCCATCCCACAGACAAAGCCATAGGCACTCAACCAAAGGCTTGTTGGCTTTCCTGCACTGCAGGCAGCTCTCCAGACCCTACCCTCTTCCCTCACACCGAGTGTGTCTGTTCTGTGCTGTAGCTTCACATTCTGTCTTGTTGCCTCATACCTAGGTTTGGAGCGCACTTCCTTGCCTCTTCATATCAATGCTTTATGTAGAGTCTCTGCTTGGCCCTCAGTTCAGATTCTGCCTCAGTGCTTTTTGATCTCCCTTGGTTCCATGCTCTGTCTCCTGAGAGTCACCCTCACCTTCTTCCATGCCAGCTCAGGTTCCTAAATTCCAGACCTGGTCAGAAGTCCCAAGACGCCCAGTCCAGGAAGGATAAATTTTTACTATATGCTGACCAAGATCACTTTGAGTATAAATGAGTCCTAAGTATCCAGAAGAGTTTTTTGGGATGGAATGTATTAGATTTTTGGCCAAGATTCAGACCCTTTCAACCTGCCACTCTGTAAGACTGAGAAAAGTAGACAGAGGCCCCATTACTGCGATCAGGAAAAAGCACTCTCTTTGTTCCTGTGAGCCATGGGTCAGGACAGTTTCTCCAGGGATCAGAAAGGTGATAGAAATGGCCAAAGTAGGCCAGGAAGGAGTGGTGGGAACCATGGCCCACTAGAGAGCATGCCCATTTAATTCTGGCCCCTGTAAAAACCAGACAGACCCTAAAGGATGGTAGTAAATGACTGCCACTCAACCAAGACCAAATGCAGCTGCTGTTCCAGATGTGGTATCTTTGTTAGAGCAGATGCACATGGCCTTGGGTGCATGGAATGTAGCCACTGATATGACAAATGCGTTATTTTCCGTCCCTATCAAAAAAGAGGATCGGAAATAGGTAGCAGTGTATATTTATACTCTGCTCTGAGGACTATATCAATTCTCCCACCTTCTGTCATGTATTACCATAATATAGTCCAAAAAAAACCTGGACTGGTTAGACATCACAGTTGTCCATCACACTGGTGACATTATGTTAATTGTATTGGATAAGCAAAAAGTAGCTAGTACATTGCAGGCCTCTGGAGGGTGGAAGATAAACCTGATGAAGATTTAGGAACCGACCACATCAGTAAAAATGTTAGGTATCCAGCGATCTGATCAATGCCAGGGCATCTCCTCCAAAATAAAAGGTAAATTACAGCATCTTGCACATCCCTCCATGGGGGGAAAAAAAAGGCCAAAAATGCCTGGTCCCAGTAATGGGTATCTGAAACACATTCCTACCTCTCACTGTGCATGGGGGTCAGGGAAAGTGAGCGAGAAGAGTATTGCTGGAAGCCACTGCTACTTAGAAATGGCTAGCAATAATTTCACTATAAACAGAAGTGGCTATAAACCACTTAATCCAAATGCATCCCTAACACACTTCCCCTTCCCAGTATCCCAAAAGATTACTCCACCACCACCCAACACAAGAGGAAGTTAGAATGTAGACTTTTAAAAAAGTCCGTCCAAGTGAACTCATCATTAGAGCCCCTCCCAGAGCCTTGGAAGGGTTCTGTTCATGTGAGGGGCCCTGGAGTTTAAGCACCGTTAACTTCCAAGTAAATTCACTGTTGGCTGGAAACCAAGAGAATGAGCATCTGGGTGGAACTAGAGGAGAGGAAGGGTCCAGGCATTAAATGCAGGGTCCAGGGCCTCTTTTCTATTCTTATGTATATAAATGTTTTCACCACCATAATAATTGCCAAAGGCTTTTTGTTTATTTTCTCAAACTAGGTTCCATCACATACTCTTATAATTAGGAACAATTGGTGAAGTACAGGCGCTGGGACAGGAGCCCATTCTCACTCCTCATCCAAAAAGAGAGTAATAGGGAGCAAGAGTCTGGCTCCTTAGCTGCTGCTCTGGGTGGAAATGTGAAATATCTGGACATCCTTGCCGCAGTCTGAAATTCAAGAGCTTCAGACCAAGGCATGAGCACTTACTGCTTCAGCCTCCCATCTGCAGGCCCGTGATATTTACCAGTCAGCGACTGCTGGCTGAATGGCACTACCGAACCGAAAAATATTAGTATTACTGCTTTTCCTCTTTGATCTCATGGGGTGAGATAAATGGATAATATCGTAATTGTTTCCATGGCAGCAAATCATATTGTCCCCAAACAGGGGGTTTAATGACTTCATGGCTGGATTAAGAAAAAGGAGGAATCAGATTGAGAGTGAGAAATTTGCTCAAGCATAAATATCTTCAATGATAGCAAGGGGATCAGGGCACGCACGTTACAGATAGGCAAAATTGCCTTTGCTTTAAATGTTCTTTTTACAAGTTCATCCCTGTGCAGAAATCCCTTCTCCAGGCATATAATTTGTATAATGATGCCTCTTTGCTTGAATTCACAGAAGGCTAATGGCAAAGCTCATCTATTTCGGGAATGCTTCAGCAATGCTAATACTAATTGTTTTCCAGAAAATATCCGAATCTCTGCTGTGAGTGGCTTTGTTTGGCTTTTCTATTTGTTTGAGAGGGGGGGTTTTGTTTGTTTTTACTTCCTGAAGGTTTTATCTACACTGATTTATTTGAAATAAACCAATTTCCAGATAAAAAATTTGCCTTTTGTCATCTGAAGATTTGTCAAGAACTCTCTCTCTCCTCACTAGAAGCATTTGGTTTGCCTTTCTTAGGTTCCTATTGACTTTATTCTCAAATTTCCAGAGCCTATTATTAGATTCTGTCTATTGTCTGAGAAGAAAGCAAAATTTCTTTTTAACTTTGAAGTCACTTAAATTCACTCTAATTTTATTTAACAACAAACAATGACTTGGGAATTTAAAACTCTGGCTCTCTCTCTCCTCTCTTTCATCTCTCTCTCATTCTCTCTCTCTCCTCTTCTTCTCTCTCTCTAAATCCCCATCTTTCCCCCAGCCTCATTCCACTCCTTTTTTTGTATAGAGATATGCTGGACCTTCTAAGAGTGATCTCCTCTCTCCCTTTTAACCTTCAAATACAGTATCTATAAATTTCTGCTGATTCATAAACTCCTTGCCAACCAGCTCACCTAGGAGCACCATGTGGCTTCCACTCTCTGCATACCCTGGCGATTCACTGTTTATTATCAAGGTCTCTCAGTGACCCATCTCCATTCTTATTCCGAAGACTCCACCTTGTTGAATCCTGTACAATGAATTACTCTTCAAAATGACTCCATTAGTAAGTGGTATGTGTCAGTTTGGGTAGAATAAATAGTATCCAGTTATTTAATCAAACACTAATCTAGGTGTTTCAGTGTAGGCATTGGCGATGTGGTTAACATTTTAAATAGTTGACTTTAAGTAAAGGAGATGACCCTCCATAAGGTGGGTGGGCACCATCTAATCAATTGAAGGCCTTAAGAGCAAAAACTGAGGTTGCTGGAAGAAATTCTGTCTCAAGACTGTAACATCAACTTTTGCCAGAGTTTCCAGCCTCCTGCCTGCCCTACAGATTTAGGACTTTCCCGAACCCCAAGTTCACATTAGCCAATCTTTAAAATAAATCTGTGCGTGTGTGTGTATGTGTGTGTGCACGTGCATTCCATTTCTTGGAAGAACCCTGACTGACACATGCACATAAAGGACACACTAAGTGTTCAGTGGCATGCTGAGCAATATACTGTGAGAAATACAAAGGACACGTAAGTTGTGGTCCATTTCCCTGAAAAACTTTACAAGAGAAACAAGACTATGCCTGGAACAACAGCAGATTGTTACAAATAATGAAGATATAGTTTAGATGTCCCCTGTAGATGATCAGGAGCTCAGCAGAAAGAAAGATCAGCGAGAACTGGAGCCAGGGAACATTTCATGAAAAAAGTGAGTGATGAGCTGGCCTGGGAGAGGTGTGGGGATTTTCACAGGCACAGGAGAGAAGAGAAGGCACCCAGGCAAGAAAAGCTGAAGGTACCCAGACGAAGGTGCAGAAGCAACGCGGTCTGGCTGCTGGATTAGGACGAGACCAGTCTGACTGGAGCAGACTGGTTTGAAAGAACTTGGAAAGCAAGGTTGGAGATAGACTGAGGCAGGTTTTGGAGAGACCCTAATAAACCATGGGGGATTGTTTAGCCCTTAATGTGGTAAAAAAAAAGAGCGTAGGATTTAGAGAGGAAGAGAACTTTTAGGTTGACTTCAGTTTAATTCCCTCACCCATGACTAGTTGATGGCAGAGCCTGAGAACTAGGCTTCCTGACCCTTCGGTCTAACTTTGCTCCCCCTACATCACTCTGCGTCTGTACACAATAGGGAGACGATATCATTAAAGTGGTGCCATGGAAAGATTGTCCTGTTGGTGCACTACAGAGGCAGGGAGGAGTTATGCGAGGAGGATCCCAGGGGTATGAAGGGAGGGCCTCCACTAGGGATGTGCAAGTAAAAGTAGGATGAAGGGGGCATGAGCTCATAAACCCAACAGCCTCTTCTCGACCTTCGCCCTTTCCCATGTCTTAGTAGCGTTTTTCAGTATCAGTGACTCCTTCCTGAAACAGCCATCCTGTCTTCTCCGACACTCTCCTCTCCTCCCTCCTGTCTTTATGCTCCTTCTCGGATCCTTCCTTCTTCGGCCTCATAAATGTAGGTGAGAGATAAGGCTCTGAGAATACATATGGTCCCCGAGGAATTAAGTGGAGAAAGAGAAAAGTACAGGTTAAGAACTGGAGCCTTGAAAAATAGAACAGGAAACACGGGAACTACAATCAAAGAGTAAGAGACAAGAGCTAACATTGCGAAGAGGGCAGCGTTTCCAGAGGAAGGGGATGCCAGGAGTGTTAACTATAGAGACATATACGATTCACTCACTGAACGAATGTTTACTGAACACCTACTATGTGCCCATTATGGTTGGATGTGCTGGAGACTCAGTGTTAATCATAACAGAGTCCCTGAAGAGTTACAGTCCAGTGGGCAAGAAGAGAAAGCACCGATCAATAGGTATCGGGTGGCAATGAGGCGCTGTAAAGAAAAGATTAAGTGGGTAAGGGGCCCGACGAAGACAGGAGTGTGATCTCAGGGGGATGGCTAGGAAATGCCTCGCCGTGGACGCGACCTTGGAGCAGAATGCTGGACAAAGCGAGGGATCCAGCCATGCAAACATCTGGGAAAGTGCCTGGAAATCTCCAGACGGGGGAGAGCTTCCTTCTGGGGCCCTCCGCCGGTACAGGGAGGCAGGTGGCGAGAGCATGAGACGAACAAGAGGCGGCGGCCTGGAGGCTGGCGGGAGGGAAGGCCCGAGGCGGCCGCCGGCTGGGCTGGGTGAGTGGAAGCCAGCGGGCGAGGCAGGGGGGACAGCGGGGACCGGAGGGAGCGGGCTCTCTCCAGCAGGGACGCTGCTTCCACGGCACCTTCCTTACCTGGCTCGTCACCTACCTCTGGAAGAAAACAGCCCCTCCTGAGTGCCCAGTTCTTCCATGCCCCAATTTTGCCAGGTCCGTAACAGGGAACCCCTGCGAAATCTTCGATTCGCGTTTAGTCTTTGCTTCATGCATCCAGAGCATTAGCAAATGCTCGGCTCCTTTTCTTTCTTCATAGGTGGCCTCTTCCACCTGTCTTTCTCTTGGTGCGGTCACAGCCTGAGAGCAGACACTGGTCATTTCCCAGGGGGACCCTCTTCCTCCTCAGAGTCTTCCCTCTAAATCTACTACCCTCCTCCACTGACCTTCCCCTCCTGGGCCAGAAGCATCTCCCCTACCGGTATTGTTTCATTGACTGTCGTTTTTATTTCACTCCCCTCATCCTTCTCAGGCTGGGGCTCTGCCGGCTTTCTACACGGCCAAGGATGGAGCCCCGGTGTGGAGCCTTTGCACCCAAGACCAGGGGGCCCTGCCCGTCGTAGCCTCTGCACTGTGTCCCTCCCTCCCCCCCCCCCCAAAACGCCTTCGCAGGACGCTCCACATGCTCAGCCAGGTCATCTGGGAAAACATGCAGATCAATCCAGTACAGACCACAGATGCCCTGGCTCCGGCTGGCCCTGTCATTCCCGCCACCCCCTTCATCTTCTTGTCACCACGTTTGTGTGCTCATCCCCCCCCCAATCTCTGCCCACTCTTGGTGTATAAATGTGATGTTAGGGAAACACAAGCTGCATATGGTGGGGGCCCAGAGTCCATGGCTTTGGTTTGTCAGCTCTGACCAAAGCAGGGTGGCTCCTGCTTAGGTCCTTGATCTAATGACATAGGGACGAGGGAGCACTGAGGAGACTGGGAGAGCCCAAGCCCAACGATGTGCTCGCAGCTTAAAAAGCAGCAGCAGCCCGGGGGGGGGGGGGGGGGGGGGCTTGGTTGGTTGGAGCATCCTCCCGTACACCAAAAGTTTGTGGATTCAATTGGGTCAGGGCACCTACCTAGGTGGGGGGTTCGATCCCTGGTCAGGGCACATACGGGAGGCAACCAGTCTCCCCCCCACACACACACACTCTCTCTCCCTTCCTGTCTCTCTAAAATCAATAGAAAACATATCCTCTGGTGAGGATTTTTTTTTAAAAAGCGAAAAGATACATTTCTACTTTTGAAGCTTCATTTAAAGGCAGCAGTAAATCTAGTTATTGCAGCAAATGTGTGCTGTGAGTCTACCCGCCTTCAATGGGTGAAGTTACAGGAAGATATATTCCCTTCCCAGCCCTCCAACCCCCTATTCCCATCACAAAGCAGCAAGGTCATGGGCCAAGAACTGTGATTTTAGCCTTTCACTGAAGAATCTCGTCCTGGCTCCTGCAGAGCTTGGAGGTCACCACCGGCCTATTCTCCAGAGGGAGTGAACACCACCCGCCTTCGAACTGACTTGGCCTAAACAGCACCCTTGAGACTCAGAGCCTGGCTTCAGAACAGTGGGAACGGCCAAGGACAAGCAGGAGCAGAGACAGGGCGAGAGCCCTCTCCCTCTCAGGTCAGGGGAAGGAAGTCTTCAATAGCCTCAAGTAGAAATGAAGTGTTGGCTCCCCTCAGAGAGTCGCTGTCACTGGAGAAAGGCGAGCCTGGGCCCTGACCTTCCCCCCAGCTCCTAGGGGGTACTGCCTGTCGGCCTTTTCTGAGCCCCGCCCTCCCGTCCTTTTGTCTGCAACCCTCTCTCCAGGCTCGCTCGCTCTCTCTCTCTCTCTCTCTCTCTCCCTCTCCCTCTCTCTCTCTCTCTCTCTCACACACACACACACACACACACACACACACACACACACACACACACAGGCAAAGCAGGTGATGCTATCCTGGGTGACTGCTCTGGTTTAAGCCCTAAAGCAAGCTACCAGGCTTCAGCAAACAAATCCCAACGATCTTTTTCGAGGAAATAGGCGGGTGGGGGTGGGGGTATGGAAAGGAGGAGAGAAGGGGGGAGGGGGAGAGGGGAGAAGGGGGAGGAAAGGGGAGGGGCGGGGAGAAGGGGGAAGGGGGCGGGCAGGGACACGACAAGTTTTAAATAGCCTCTCCAGCACTGATAGTGGTGAGCTGTGCAAACGAAGCAAAATCTTCAGACTTCAGCCCTGAGCTTCCCCATCATGGAAAACAATGAGGAGATGCCTATCTCGCCTTTGTTGTAGGGAAATTTAATAAGAACGCCCACCTCCGCTGTTTTCATTTTGTACTCTGAGCCACGTGCAAATCCTGAAGCGCACGCTAGAGGCCGCTGTTTATTACAATCCGTTTTCACCGCCCGCAGCCGGCGGAGCGAGGCCGGGCTGCCTCTCTGCACCTTGGGGGGCGCACCCCGCGGGCTGGGGCGGCAGGAAGACCAGCTTGGTCACAGGCGGGCCAGGCACAGTCCCATGCACTGGCCTGCAGCTACACAGACAAAAGCGTAAAAGGGGTGGGGATGGGGGTGGGGGTGGAGAGAAGCAAATTACGGTGCTTCAGATTAATTAGAATTTTTTTAATGCTGCTAACTTGTGACCTTTAAACACTTCCCTTGTTGCTCTGCATGTCACTTCTTCCCAGGTGACTCATCAATGGGTCTGAGTTGTACAATGAGAAGGACTTGAATGAAGGCCCAGGTTTAAATACAGACCTACTTGCAGCTAGCCACTACCGCGGGCGCCCCGGGGTTGGTATCCTCCCGGCTGGTGCTGTGCCCAGAATATAAAGCAGCTAAGAAATAAAATGACAAGACAACAGAGCTGATAACACTGTAAGCAATTACAGCCTCTCTTGATGCTGAGATTTCTAGAGATACTACTCGAAGAGCAGTTTTCTAATCAAAGCCATTATTAATGAACCAGAGCTTGGCCTGCCTGAGTCTTATTATGTCTTTCCTAATTTTCCTAATTATGTCCATCTGTTCCTTCTTTAGCCCTCACTTTGGAAACTGCAGTCCTTTCAACACTGACCAATCCCAAAGGCGATATAGAGGCCGGAGTTGACAGAAAAGTCCACGGGTATATCGTTTCAAGGCAAGTCATGAACCATTTATTTACTGTTTGCTGCATTTCCACTTTTATCCTTTACTCTAGATCCAAAGTAGAATCTAAATGGTGGCACACATTTGTTACACATGCAGACACTGGTGCAGGGCAACGTATAATTCACATTAAGATCGCGGCTAGGACTCCAGGCCTTGGGGAAATTCCTAAAAGACAGAGCCCAAAGCGCTGGTGTAGATGGCAAAGGATTCTTGGTGAAGATGGGGCTTGGGCCTCCTGCATCCAGGCAGTGAGCAGTAGCTGGGAGCACGCAGGCCAAGCAGCGGCGTAGCCGGGGCAGAGAAGTAGGCACGAGCACGGGATTTGTGAGACCGGCCCACCTGCAGCCGAGGGGGTGCTCTTGTCACCGGCTGAGGTGCTGTCGCTGACTTGGAGAGCAAGAGGGAACCACTGAGGAAGGATGCTCGAGCAGGAGGGACATGGTGTGTGTGAGGAGTCTGGCCGTACACTTTTTAAAATTGTGTTAAAATATACATAATGTAAAATTTACCAGTTTAATCATTTTAAGCGCACGGTTCAATGGCATCCATATATATTCACATTGTTGTGTAACCATCTCCACTCTCCGTCTCCAGAACTTTTCCATCATCTGAAACAGAAACTCTGTGTCCACTGAACAGTAACTCCCCACTTCCTCCCCCCCAGGCCCTGGCGGTAACCTCTAATCTACTTTCTGTCTCTATAAATTTGCCTACTCTAGGTACTGCATATAAGTGGAATCACGCAATATTTGTTATCCTTTTTTTTTTTTTTTTAATATGTCTATTGATTTCAGAGAGAGGAAGGGAGAGGGAGAGATAGAAACCTCAATGATGAGAGAGTCATGGATCGGCTGCCTCCTACACGGCCCCGACTGGGGATTGAGCCCGCAACCGGGCATGTGCCCTGACCGGGAATCGAACCACGATCTCCTGGATCCTAGGTCGATGCTGAACCACTGAGCCACGCCCGGCCAGGCTGTTTATCCTTTTGTGTCTGGCTTGTTTCACTTAGCATAATGTCTTTAAGAGTCATCCATGTTGTAGCTTGTGTTGCCTCTAAAATTCCTTTTGGAGAAAAGGAGCCCCAGCATCTGCTCAGTGTTCCTGCCGCTCCAGCTCTGTCGGCATCACAGTTCTTACTGACCAGCTCCCACCTTCCCCTCTTACCTCCCACCTATGTAGGAGAGACCAATTAGAGTAGAAAACATGGGACTATGGGGACCCTTTCTCCTAGAGAGACGACCCTGGAGACCCCAACAAAAGGGCCCCAGAGTGCAGGCAGCCTCGCTGACTTCAGATGGTGGGCTTACTGAACGGGGCCCTGCTTCGTGCAACTCCGAGTTTGCTTTGCCTGCCAGCAGGTGCAAACATGCTAATTGCCTCCCATCCCCCACAGTGGCAGGTGACACAGAAATAGGTGGATAAATGGAGGGAAAATGAGCTGAGGCGACATGGCCTGCTGAAGGTTTTTACAGAACCTCAGAAACAGAACACCTTGCGTCACTGATGACTCAATATGGCCTCTTCTCACAGTGCCTGAAGCTGAAGTTAATTTTCAGTTTCCTAACCTGTCCTGCCTCCAGCAGCGGAATCCATTACTCTCAGTTTTACATAAACCCAGACGCTCTGTGTCTCTACCTCAGATTTGGCTAATATGATTTCTCCTGTCCACTGCCCTTTAACAACACACCACACATTTCATCTCTGACTACGCCCCATGGCCCCTGTCTGTATGGCCTGCCTTCCGATGAGTCACATCAAATTTCCTGTTTGGTTTCCTTTATAGATGCATGGCTCCTGATGTTTTTACCCATCTTCTCGAAGTGCATCCGGCCCAAGAATACTTATCGCACTTGTCAGTTTAGCAGCTGTACGTCTCCACCAACGCTACTCCGGGTAGGAGAAAATAGTTTCACATTTTAGAAATGTTTTATTTTTTCCTTCCTTCTACTTTTCTCCTTTTCTTCTCATTCCAACGATAGTGGGCTTTTATAACCACAGGGTCCTAGGTACATCATCCGTCACAGTATGTCTGACAAGCAAGAAACACTAACAGGACCTCCCCTTGGCAGGGAGAGGAGGCCAAGGAAGCCCACAGCAGGAAGGGTGGCCCTTTATTGGCCATTTGGAGGAAGCAGTCAGCTTTTGGGGTTGCCCAGTAGAACAAGGATGATTAAGGTGGTTTTCAAACTATGCTTTACAGAGGTGCAGAGACGGAGGGAGGAAGGAGGGAGGGAGGGAGGGAAGGGGGGAGGGAGGAGGGAGGGAGGGGGAGGGGAGGGAGGAGAGAGGAAACGTGGAGAATAAGGGAGAACCAGGCTCTGGGCCTCCTCCCTTGATTCAACCACAGCAGCCCTGAGTTTATACATTATATAGAAGCTTTTCTTTGGAAGAAGGGTTTCTGTTGACCCAAAGGGTCACTGTCCTGGAAGACAGGCCTTGGGTCCCAACCTACCTCCATGGCTTTTGGCAAGACACTGAGATTCTCAAGGTCTCCCTGGCACATCTGAAATGGAAAGACTCGGACCAGGAGATGGTCAAGGCCTTTCCAATTGGATGCTCTCCTCTTAAATGTTCTTTGTGACCTTCAGATGACTGTGTCAGTTCCAAATCAGAAAGACTTGAGACTGAAGTCCAGCTCTGGTACTCAAATTCTGTTACCCAGGCTGCAGCCTCCTCCTGCCTGACCTTCACTTCAGCCTCCCCTGTAATCACTGATTATGTTAAAGACCTTGCAAGGTTGTTGTGAGAATTAAATTTAACATATAAAACTTTTCTCAGCCCAAAGGAGTTGTTCAATAAAGGTAGCTATGACCTACCATGATTTTTATGCATGTACCTTTAACTCAGCTGTGCTAGTCATAGGAAATTAACCCATGGATATCTGAGTGAAAGTTTGCCAAGATGTTCATACAAGGATATTCATAGCTACAAAAATTTTAATACCCAAAAAGAGGGACAGGGGAACAAACAGATGTTCATCAATCAGGAACCAAATAAATAAATCATGGAATATGCCTCCCTTTATATTTGTATTTTGTGACCATGGATAGATTCATAGATTCACAGATCTATTTTATCAATGGTGAGATTATAGCCTATCCTATTGTTTGTCTACCTCTTCAAACTTCTCTTTTCAAGCTCAGTTCAATAAATGTTATTTTTAATGCAAACATTCCATATTCTATATTCATTTGTTAAATACGTAAATATTTCCTGTGATGAGGCTGACGCTGCAGGTGATGATAGGTCACTTTCAGAGGGTGCAGGAATCCCAGGGTGTCTCTCAGGCCCACTATCAACAAGGATCAGGCTCTTCGGATGGATTTCCTCCGGCCAGTCTTTTTTTCCTCATCATGTCTGCTCCACTTGATGAATTACTTGGTCCTCCCTGGGATCTTCTCCAAGTGAAGTAACTCTCTGACCCTTGTTTTTATTTTTCTCTGCTTTACAGCAGAGAATCTAGAAGGAAGGAGAGTTTGCAATTCTCACCATGTCTCAAAACGTTTAACCAAATGCTTGGCTGAACATCACCAAGGTTCTCTAAGGACATAAACCCAACTTCTCAGTTTCAATACAGGTTTCTTAGGAGTTGGGTTTGAGAGAGAAGAGTCTCTACTCCCCAAGCAGAAAATCTGTTCCGCTCACAGAAAAAGCAGCTACTGTCCTTACGTATAAAGCTCAGAACTTTGAGGTTTCTCTTCTTATTCTTGATATTTCTTTTCCTAACTACCTTGAAAATAAAATATTCTTTTTTCAGGAATGCAGGTCAGTGCTAATCAAATATTTCCATTATACAGATGACACCCTCTAGCCAATTCTAGCCCAAAGATGCAGGATTTCTGGTCTAGGAAATAAATTTATAAGCAGTAAGTAGGACTGTTTGGTCTTCTTCTCACCATGAACATCCCACACACACTCATGTTGAATGCCATGCTGCTTCCTCTGGCTTCAGAGCCCCTGTGCAACATCCTTCCATACCTGATTTCTTCTGAAGTATGCCAAGCTCTACACAACCTTTTCCTTTTCTTCCCCCAACCCCCCTATATACCTCACACTCCCCTAACCTCACACTAATTTGAATTTTCTTCTTCCCCACATAAATAACAGGAGGGAAATAAGCTGATTCACTAATTTAGTTTATAATGTGAATGGCTGATGGCCTGATAATTTTCTCAGTGAAAGTAAAGTTTTTATCAGAGGCACTTAATGCAAGTCTTTACCCTGCTGAGATTATAAATCTGCCACGTTTTTTTTTCCTCCATCCCTAACCCAGCCTAGAATTAGATGTTGGTCTATAATCCTATTGTGGGAAAGATCCTTGGGGCTAATAATATCAGATCTCAGTCCATCAAGGTGGCTTCTTTTTTGGTAGACTGTTCTCCTGTGACCTCAGCTCCGTTCTACTTTAGATATCATATATTCTTCACTTTCCTTCCTCTTTCCCTTCCCTTATAGCCCAGAGCCTGAAGGCCTTTACTCTCTCTCTTCATTTTTGGGGAAGCTCACAAGCCTTCTTCTGCTCAATATTACTCACTTCCCATATTTTTTATTGCTAGTGGCTACTTAGGCATCTGGGGACAGATCACACAGGAGCCCTTCTCTTATGACCACAGTCTCCCAGATGCCAATCTTCCATACATGATCATGCATCCCCAGACTTGGGGAGCACAGTGTAGAGAAAAGTAACTAGGATGTGTGCTAAGACCCCAGCTCTATCCATGAAACCATGATTGCTGCCAGGTCAAGATCTCCCGAAGGGTCTTCAGTGTGTTCTTGAGCAACACTGACTTTCTTACTACCTTCTGCTACTCTCTACTCTCAAGGTTTCCCCTGTAGGGACCTCTGCCTCCCAGCTATCCTGCAACAACTCTGACTTCTTTGTTGTGTTTCTCTGAATCACAGTTTTTCTCTGAATCATAATCTACAGGTAGGATCTTTCTCCCACCATTATTAAAAAGACCTTTAGTACCAAAGCATGAGATGGGCCTACCCAGTGGCTTGAAGTTGCCAACGGGACCACTTTTTCATTGAATACAACTTTTCCCCTCCCTTCAAAAGTTGGCACAAATCCTTTGGACCAGGAAGTATTGTGGAATGCTAGCTGTGCAAAATATCATCTAAAGTACTTGTAGGAAAGTCAAAGCTGAGCTTATTGCTTACAGCAGTAAAGGAGAGATCACCTCCTCAGAGTCTTAGAAGCATCTCAAAGCAGAAGAACTAAGGAGATAGATTTAGTGAGATTTTGAAGTCAGGCTTAAGGTAGATGTTTCAAAGTGGGGACATGGTCAGGACTAAGGAAAGATCCTGATACTGGAATTTAGGATTGATTGACAAAACAAGGCAAGGATTTTGAGGTAAGAGATTCAAAGAGTCTTAGGGTACAAACTGTCATTTAATGCTTCTTTATTAAAAAATGGATAGCTCTTTCAGGAAGTTCCTACAATGATCAATAAAGTCATCTGCAACTTTATCAGCCTGGGCAAGTGTTTCCCAGAATAACAAAGTTATGTGATGAAGTCAGAATAATAAAGTCATGTGTAAACAGTAAGCCATGTAGGAGGTTTGATTCTCAATAGTAATAAGACCCGATAGTGCCAATAATGCTGTCCTTGATTGTCCCGTGCCCCTCCCATCTCTCCAGCCAGCCCCACCTTGCTATGCAGGCTCCGCAGCCCGAGGAAGTTCAGCCCGTCTCCTCTCGTGGTGCCTTCCTCACCCAGTTCACTCTCGCAAGGTAAAGAATCCCCGTTTTCACGCTCAGCTCAGCCACACACTGTCTCTCCTTGAAGCTCATCCAGATCTCATACAAGCAGGACTCCCTCCTGCTTCTGGACAGGCCTGGGCAGGCCCGGATGCACTCGTGACAGATAAGTGTGCAGCCTCGGCCCCTGCTCCACCATCTTCACAGACGCTTGGACGCTTTGTGTCAGAAGAAACTGAAGCATGTTCTAAAATGACACCCAGTTTAAAACAGAAAATAATCCACATTAATTAATTTCATTACTGAAGAACATGGGGCAGAAATGGCTAGATGTTCACCATTTTTACCCACCCTTTTATAGCACTGAGTTGTATTTGAAAATTGGCTGCCCAGCCAGGGACCGCAGTTCCCAGTTTAGCTTGCCTCTGAGTGTGGCCATGTGGCTTGTTCCCATTAAGGGTATGTAAGCAGAAATGGCATCTGTCCTTCTAGAGCAGGGCTTTTAAGAAGTGGGTGTACCTTCTTCATATTCTCCTTACCCTTCTGCCAGCTTGACGCAGATAAGGGTGAGGCCCAGAACATACCAGGTAAGAGAAGAGAAACCTGGTCTCAAGATCATCAAATGGGGAAAGCTGCCATGCAGGAACTGAAGGAGAAATAAAATTCTATTATGTTAACCGTGAAAAAGTGTTTGGTCTACTTGTTATAGCAGCTAATACAGGAAGTAAAATAATAATACTGCCATAGGGAGTCAGAGGAAAATGATATCCGTCATTGTTTTGGAGTGAAAACCACACCCAAGGAAAGAACACCAGGTTCAAACTTAGGGTGACCTTGACAAAAAATCAAAACAAGTTAATTTGGCTTTTGACATGTGCATAAAGGAGCAGATATTTATAGAGGATGTCATTAGCTGATCATCCCTGGAGAACCAGTTTGCTTCTTGGGAAAGGTTTTGGCACCTGTGAATAGGTTCATAGTTCTCGCTGTTTCTCTGCTCGTAATATAGTAACCCACTGAGGTTTTTCTGATTCATGTTCTTCAGATGAAAAGAAAGATAAGGGCAAAGTCACATTTGAGCCAGAATCTCCAGGTCATTCTTTGCTGAGCTGAGTTTGTTGCAGAAGCAGGAAAATAACCTCTCCCAGTGCCCTTCTCAATACCCTCATGGCGACAAAGGAGCCTTCACTCTCAGGGACAGTCCTGTAATTTTGCCTCCCAGAGTGTAGGTGTTCAGGCTGAGTCAAGGGAAAAAAAGCAAAACATATCCACAAGGACAGGCAAGAGTCCTCTTTCCCCATGTTCCTGTCATGGTACAGAGAAGGACTTAATGTTGATCAAGGCACAAATTCCATGCTAGGTTACCTGGGGTCACACTCTAAGAGGGCTTAGCCATGTTGCTTCGGGTGGGCTCTAGCCCAGGAACACGGCTACTCTGTGAGCCAAAGCTGAGCAGTGGGTGTTCTAATCCTGACTCCATCCCTGCGACCATATGATCCACGGTGAGGCATTTGGCCACCTTCTCCACCTGCCCATCATTTTCTGTAAAATAAGATTGATAAAATTGGCCAATTTCACAGGGAAGGGCAATTTATAGATATTACATGATTACAGGCTATAAATATGAGAGAAATACAGAGCACTTTACATAAGCACTATTCATATTAATTAGCCTCAATGCTGGGACATTGCTTCCCATTACAAGGTAAAAAAGAGTCCAGTGGATTTTAAAAATCTTTTTTCTATTTTCCTATCTTAGTACAACTTTTACAATGGAAAAGGAATGTAGCATTTGGCTCATCCATCCTGAGTACAAAAGGATTCCACAGGCAAATAATGTTATTAGAGGAAGCTGTCCAGCTCATATTTGTTCATTCATCAGTAAGAGCTTGAGAGCTCTCTGGCAAACTGGTTTGGTGACATTCTCATTAGGAAGTCACATGAGCACATCCAGCACATTTACATGTGTGAGTCCTGGCTTTGGTGGAGTTATCTGCGGGCAAGACCCACATGAAAGCAATGGAAGGGTTGGCCTTTTGAGATTTAGATGGGAGTGAGGAGAGAAGTTGCCTTTGGGGACTGGAGAGCTTGGAGACCCAACAGACTCAGCACTAGGTGCTATTTTTAGGTAGTAGTTCTTCAACTTTATTGACATGATAAATGCCAACTAAATAAGACCCTAAAGGAAGGTATCTGATTTAACCATCAAATGCGGCAGAGAATAAAAATGAAAAGCTCTTGCTAATGACCATCTTTACTCAGTTATACCTCTTAACTTCCAGGTAGTGGTTCACATTTCCGTACTTGAGGAGCATAGGGAATGTCTTTGGATTTTATTATTTCTCATAACATGATATTTTAAAATAAATAGTTATATCTAAATTTGTTTTTGGTCCAAGTGTACTTTTTGTTTTAAGGTTTCCAGATAAAAATACCAAACTGAAAACAATACAAAATAATATTGAAAGTAAACTGTAATTGAGGAAAAAAAAGAAGATTCCTATAAGCCCAGCAGATCGCCTCAATCAAATGAAAAATATAACACACAAAAACACCAACAAACAAACAAATAAAAAAACCACAGAAATTTAGACCACTCGAAACTGATGAAATCAGAGGGAGTGTCACCTTGCGTAGACTTCTCACCTCCTGAGCTGCGGCACTCTCCTCGCGACCCCTAAGCTGTGGCGTTCTCTCCCCACCTCCTGAGCTGAGGTCAAGAACAGCCCATGCTGCACACCTCGCTTGCTCTCCAAGAGCGGCAGCCACATAATGAGGAAAATGGCAGTCCCTGAGTTTGTTTCAGTTTGGGAAATAGGGTCCCACTGAAGCTAGGTCAAATAAAGGAGATTCATCATGGAGAATAAAAAAGAAATGACATTCCAAGGACATCCAAGAACAGGAGCTATAATATAGCTTGGTCTTGAAAGCCCTGAGGTTGGTCCTGGCTTCAAGGACACTCAGGGGACTCCAGAGGTAAAAGTTAACGAATCTTCACTTCAAAAGCTCAAAGATTTGCTAACCCTCATATCAGATCATGTCAATCCTCTGCTCAGAGCACTCCAGTGCCTCTCCATTTATTCAGAATAAAAGACAAAATCCTTACCATGACCCTATATGACTTCTTCCCCCACCCCTCACATAGTTCCTCCCCCTCAGTCACTCTGCTTGGCCATGTTACCCACCTGTGGTCCTTTATCACTCTGGGTTGCTCCTGCCTCAGGGATTTTGCACTTGCTGTTTCCTCTGCCTGGAATTCTCATCTCCAGATACCTGCTTATCACTTCTTTTAGGTCTGCACAAATGTCAAGTTCTAAGTGAGGCCTTCCCCCTGTCTAAACTTGTAAGTCCACCCACCCCAACACTTCCTATCCAATTTTCCTGCTTTACTTTAATGTTTTTTGTTATGAAAAATTTTAAACATACTCAAAATTAGTGTAATGAACTCCCTTCTATCCATCACTGACCAGATGTCCAAATTTTACCAATCTTGTTCCACCTGTTCCCCCTCCATTTTTTTTCTGCATTATTTCTAAACTTCCCCAGCATTTATCACTATCTAGCAGATATTTCTTATTTCTCTTGGTTATTTTATGTCTCCCCCACCAGAATGCCAGCTCCATGAGGGCTTGGATTTGTGTCCACCTTGTTCATTGCTGTCTCCTCAGTACCACAAGAGTGCCTGATGCATGGTAGATGCTCATTAATAATGGCTGAAGGAAACAATGACATAGTCACACCACAATGTTACCTGTTTTCTTTCCTACAACTTCCCCCACCAACTGACCTGCACAGCCATGAATGCCCCAAGCACCCCTTCTCTCACTTCACCCAATGATTGTCAGCCACAGCACCCACTTGTCCCCATCCCAGACTCTCAATAATTCCCAGGTCACATTTCCAAGAGGCGACACCAGATTGGCCCAGCTCTCGGTTTGTGTGCTATGTTACAGTATCCTGACAAGCCTGTGAATTAGCTTCCCTGGGGTACTCTGGTCAACATGGGTCATGTGGTACAAAAGTTGTCACCCAATAGGTCATTCATTCCCTTAGAAAGGGGTATGAGTGATTGACATCCTTCTTCCACCATGCAGACAATTTGTTAGCAAATTCGATGAGATTAGGCTATGTTTCTTTTTAAGTGGATGGGTAACTCTCCCTGGCAGCCTTTAATCAATCCAGCCATCCTTGGTGTTATTGTACAGCACTTAGAGAGAGGACTTTTTTTTGGTGGGGGGTGGCAGGCTCCACCTGTGAGGGAGGGAAGAATGCATAGGGAACACACTTACCTTCGTTCAATTTCTTTCTTCCACCACTTTCAAGGTTGTCAACCAGCAAATCCCTTTAGGCATCACAGTCTCCAATTAGGCCTTCAATAAAAGCCAGGGGATGTTGCCAGCCATGATGACAAGTTAGGAACCTGAAGGACCAGTAATATGCTAGCACCCTGGCAACCACAACTCAGATTGCTTGCCAAATGCTCTTGGCCAACAGTATATCTAGTCTACCTGCCAAAGGGGTGTGGCTTCCTCCTTGGCCAACTCTTGTGTAAACCAAGTACTTACCAGGCAAGAGCAGATCCAGAAGAAAACATCACCACATCAAAGCATATCTGGGGTTTGTTGCATTCTTTTCAGTAATGACTGTCTATTTCTACAGGGGCTGAGTGCCCCTGACAGTTCTGCTCTACTGGACTATCACTTATGCCAAGTCCACCTTGTTTTCAAAATCATCTTATAAGGTTGTGGAGACTAAGTAGCTGTGGGTCCTAATTCAGATTCAAACTTTTAAATTAATAATAGGTCCTCTGTTGGCTATTGAATATATTAGCAAGGAGTGTTGACCAAGATCTTACATGGGCAGGTCCTTTTTCTAGATTATTTCCAGAGAAGGATTAACATTCATCTAGTGTTGTCTGGTACAGCCATCCTGCAATTCAAGTACTGAAATACTTCCACACCACTTGATCAATAATCAATGCCCCAGTCAACCCCACTCTGAGGTCTCCCACCATCTCAGCTACCTCAGCTCCACCTCTGAGATCTCTGGACCTTGGCATGACCCAAAAGTTCAAGGGTTAGTGCTGGCTCAGCAGAGACCATGGTGCCCATTGTGATGGGTCAGCACCTGTACTATACCAGTTGGTAAATATTTTGAATATCCCCCACCCCTGCTTCTAAGTTAGAAACAATCACTCCCATCCCCCTCATCTTAGACGTTTCATCCTTGCTAATTTATAAGGAAGGATGCAGTGGGACTAGGATTGGACCAAGGTCTTAATCCCATATAGAGGTAGGACAGACAAAATCAGAATGAATTATTCAAGTGGTGATGCTATAAACATTTTCCTCCAGTTTGGCCATCTCTCCACCAGAGTGATATCCAGTGATTTCCATGAGGAGAGAAATTTTTGTGTTGTTTATGCCCTGCTGTATTCCAGCACTCAGAACAGTGCTTGGCACACAGAAAGTGCTCAGTGAATCAGTACAATTCTTGAATAAAGATATGAACTCCCTGATCTGATGGCCCAGTTGTTGCCTAACTTCACAAACCTGGGAGAAGGTACAGATTTTCAGGATTTCACAGTTTGGACATTTTTTTCTTAATTACTCATCCTCTTTAGACATCAAGGCACAGGGGCCGGCATGCCCATCCTGCACGCCACAGCTGAATTCCCCATGTGCACAGCGATGTGACGTTTGTAGCATTCCTCTGTGATCTGTAGGCCGTTCAAGTTTCCCCAAGAGACTTTGATTTTCATTTCCAGAAAATTAGCCTCACCTATGACATCATTCTGACCAAGTCAGCAGAAGCCACTCCAGGATCTCAGCCAGCACAGGTGAGGCAAAGAGAGGACAGAGCGCTCTGCAATCCCAGCACATCTCCGAGGCTTCCTGTCCCACGGCGCTCCAGTGGAATGGGGTCAGGAATGGAGGCGTGGCGCTGGCCGCAAGCCTCAGAACCAGGGGAAGCAAGTTCTCCTTCTCCAGCCTCCGAGAAAGGCTGTCTGGGGAGGGAAATGCTGGGCATCCTTCACAGGGCATGCCTTATCCCTTACCCCTTGCCCAGCTGTGCTCACCTGGGCTGTTTTCTGTCAGCCAGATCTCTGCAGAGTTTGAATGGTAAAGGAGCCAAGTCTCTGCAGGAAAACTTGAAATATGTGACATTTGAGAATTGGTTTTCTTCACTGTTTACAAAACTGCAGGGAAAAGTGTTAGCCGATGAACACACATTCCATGTGCAAATCCATATTTTCCTCTGGACTTCAGTTTGGGGACGAATGTGGCTCCTGATACACATTTTAACATGGAACCAGTTCTCCACAGAGCCTGTGTTCTAAGATAAATTCTTTCTGCTTCAATTCTAATCATACTCAGACAGCAGGTTTCCCTGCATGTGACACCACCTACAATGCAGCACGATTGCACTTTTTTAACCCCTTTCATCCCTGCATTGCCACGCGGTTTGCAAACTTTAATTAACACCCCCTTACAAAGTGGCTAGCATCATTATCCCTGTGTCAAGGTTTGAGAAACCGAGTCACCCATGGGCTGTGACCCACAGGCCACAGGCTGAGTCAGTGTGAGAGCGACAGTCCAAATTCCCAACTACCAACTGCTTGTGCCACTGGCCTGGCCTCACACCCACCAGGTAGGCATTTCTTATTTGAAGCTGCTCACTTCCCCCAGAGCCAGCCAGACGTCTCCCCTGAGGTCTCACTCTCATTCCTCAGCTAACAAGCACGTCTCTGCCCAGCAGAGGCAGGGAACAGGAGAAACAAATAGTTGAACACACATCAGAGAGCAACTGAGGACCTCAAACAAGGTCAAGAATCTAGGCCCGATCTAGGAGTTTACTCTTGTTGACATTCAACCACAAAACCCCACATCTCTTTTCTCAAACCTTCCAGATGCCTCTTGCCATTCTCGGAGCATGCTTAGTCCTTGCCTTCCCAGAGCTCCGGTTTGTACTTCATTACCTCAATTCTGTATCATCTGCCTGGCAACTCCACCCCAGCCTGCCCTCTCTTTCTGGCAGTCCTTGCTCTGAACAGAACTTGGAGCCATGTCCATCCCTGAATCTAGGAAAAGTTCTCACACTTCATTCTCAGCAACAGAGATGTTGGAGGCAGGTACCTCACTACTGTGGCAAGGCTGTTGATTTCCCCTACTCCCATAGACACCCCAGGTGCGGTTCTCCTTCTAACCATACCCAGCCAAACTTCTTCAACCTTCTCCAAGATGACCCTCTTATATTTAATTGTTCCAAGTGACTAAATGAATGTTTTTGACCTTTAATCTTTTCTTCTTATCACTTGCTTGCGATCAGTCCTCTCCCTTTCCAACCGTGTGACTTATACAACTTTCTTTATCACTTGGTGCTTCTGTTTAATCTTCTGTAAATTGGCTGAAGTCGTACTTTCTCATCAGGATTGTTGTGATAAACAAACGACTTAAGCATCTATAATTCCTAGAATAGTATCTACTTCTCAATAATTGTTAGAATCCAACATTTTTCCAACAAACATTTACTCAGTGCCAAACACTGCTCTAGGTGCAAGGAGCTGCCCCTCAGCCCAGGGGGCCTAGTAGGGGAAACAGATGAACAGATATTCACAGTACACTGTGGTCTTGGCAGTGAGTGGAGTATGCACAGGGCATCATGAGTCTGCCTTCGTAGGATTAGGAAAAAATTCTAGCCCTGAAGGCACATGCTAGGCAGTGGAGCTTGGGCTGGAATTCACGACTATTTCCTCAGCTGGGCGACATTGTGCGGTGAAAAACCTGCATAACTGTACATGGTGGCACTGCAGAACAACACTAGCCCACCCTGGAAGGAAAAAGAATGGCTCAGAGGTAGGTTTGGAGAAGGGATGGCTGAATTTCTCCTGATTAGGGATTTATTCATTAAAATGGACTGGAGAATCAGTGGCATTCTAGGCGGAGAAAACAGAATAAATACAAGCAAAGAGGTAGGAAGAGGATATTTAATACAGGGAAATATAAGTAATTTGGTACTGCCTCAAGCAGGAGGCAAAAAATGGCAGTCAGTCTGTTGGACAGTGGCTAAGCAGTATAGGGGCACATCCCTATGTCAACAGCAGCCCACCGGGTCTACCAGAAGTCAGCCTCAGGTTCAATTCTTTGTACTGTATTGACTGAGTTACTGACTTGAATATGGTTTTCTCTCCCTTCACTGTTCTACGCTGGGGGTTCTGGTGAATGCTGCTAACAGCTAGCATCCTGAGGACCAGTGCCTAACAACTTTGGGCTCTCATTCTTCCTGGTCATTAGGATTCTTTCTGGTCATTGGGACCCTATGTAAAGAGAGTCTCTAATTTGTCAAGGAACACTCAATGAAAGCTTGAATTATTTGTATCGTCTCTCATCTACAATTTCCTCTGAAATTTCAGGAGGAGCCTCACTGGAATCACTTCAACAAAATGAAATGGAAGCCTCTGAATATAGAACTAATGCTGCCATCACATCACACATTTCTTACATGGTGCAGTTCCACAGAAAATGAAAGATATCATTTCATGTCAATGTGGACATTCTCATTATAACTTTGCTTTGGAGATCCAACTCATATTTAGTGTTTTATTAATCTAATGCCACAGACTCAGGGAATATTTATTTTATCATTTTGTAATAAAGGAAAGCAGAGTGGGTAAATTTCTAGGGCAGCAATATACAGTTTATATACAATACACAACCCTAGACCTAAGAGCTCCTTAATTCATCTCAACCTAGAATTTGGGTCTTGACCCAAGTCTCCTTCAGTCATCAGCTACTCAGTAATTGTTTATTAAGTACCTCATGTGGGCCACAGACATGAACTGAGTTTCTAATCTATTAGAGAAGACCAATAAGTAAATGAATAAGTTAAACTTCCTGATGACCCATAAAGTGCTAGAACAGGAATATGAGCAAATCCTATGGAAATCAGAGAAGAACAGCTTGGTTGGGAGAGTTGGGAAAGGCTTGATATAAGACAAGTGAGCTGACTCTCAGAGGTTGAGGAGTATGTCAGAGAAAATGGAGAACTTTTAAGACAGAAGAAAGCACAAGATTGTGAAAGAGTCTGGTGTTTCAGGAAACAACAATCTGTTCCATCAGAATGATCTTGGTGAAGGGTTCAAGGGTCAGAGTGACAGGAAATGAGCAATAGCTAGGTTGGAACTGGACTGTGATGACTCTTGGAGTTGCAGGGTTAGGTTTGCTTTTTCAAAGGACACTTCTGGTGGCATTACAAAGGTGAACTGCAATTCAGCACAAGTAGAAGCAGAGATTCCACAGATGGAGCCCTTGTAGTCCCTGAGGTCAATGGTGATGGCCTGATCTAAGGGAGTACAGTGGGGATGTTTATGAGATAGAATTCTCTGGCTTTGTGATAGCCTGCCTATGGATGTGAAAGAGAGAAAGAGTTCAAGAATGACACCAAATTTTCTAAACCTGGGAAACTAGGAGTTGGTGACACTGTGAACCAAGATTGAAAACACTTCAGGTAGAGAGGTGAGGTTAGGGATAATTGAGATGTATTAATTTTGAGGTAACTGAAGGCAGTCCAGTTTGAAATATCTGGTTGGTCTTTGGAAAAATTTGTCTAAGCTTAGGAGAAAGATCAGGGCTGGAAATAGTGATATGGGAATTATTATGGATAGAACCATATGAAATTGCCAACATTTTATCACATTTCACTACAAAAATGGCAATTTCATTTGGAGAATCTTTCATATGGGAAAATATACAGACTGAAAGAGAAGAGATGAGTGCCGAGGATAAGACATTATCTGGAAAACATTCACTTCTTAGGGTGGAAAGAGAAGGAGAAATTTGAAGAAAATTGCAAAAATTAAAAAGTAAGATATATAGAGGAAATTCAAGAGGCTGTAATGGTGAAGAAACCAGAGTAGGAGCACTTATCAAAAGGAGTGGGTGTTCAAGAGCCTCAGAAGCTGCAGAGGGTACAAGTAGGAGGACAGAAGACAGGAATCTGGCAGTTGGGAGGCGACTGTAACCTCAACAAGAACTTCAGCTGAATGATGAGGCAAGAGCTCAACTATAAGAGGTCGAAAAGAAAGGACTGACAGCAAGGTTTTACTTGTTTGTGCATTTTGTTTTTTAAGGTTTAAGGTGATTTTCACATATTTGTGATGAAAGAAACAAGCTAGAGAAAAGAAATTGAAGATGCAGACAGAAGAATTACTGAGAGAGCCGGTTCTGGAGGAGGCAGAGGGAGAGACTTAAGTACATAGGTGGGGATTACTCCAGACAGAAGGGATGGAGGTGGCTTGCTACAGGCAATTTTATGTCCCCAACCATCATGTGCAGTTCCACCCATACACTCATACAGATCACACTTGTTAAGGTCATTATGTTGTCATGGGACAAAAACCCTTCTCAAAGGAAAAGATGGCAGAGATTTTAATTACCAGAATTTCTTTCCGGAGATGAGTTCTAATGCCTTTGATGTATTGTTGGGCACACCTACCTCGCAGGCTGCAGCATCACAACTGAGGCTTCCCCACGGCCATCATGGGCCCGCCCTCACCAGAAGAGCCCTCTTTAGAAAGACCTCAAAAGCAGTCAGGTTGTTAGGTGAGAGCTGAAGGAGGGCATCAGAATTCACTCTTCTTGTCAGTCTCTGGGGAAATGTTTGGACATTTCTAATGGTTCCAACTCCTGTCTCTGAGGAGAGTTGGAAAAAGGGCTTCCTTTTGGTTCTAGTTTCTTGCACAACCAACGGAGAAACTCATCACCCAGGAAAGCTGGGATTTGCTTAATGATGCATCACAAACATAGACGCTATCTTAAAATTCCCAGCTAATCCCGTCCTACTTCTCATCACTTTGAAGCCAAAGTGCCAGGATTATGTTGTATTCATCTAATCAGCATAGTAGGAGAAACAGGGTGAAGAACACAAGTTTTGTAAACTGTGGAAGTTAAGTGGAAGACCCAACAGCCCAACTATCTTAACAAAAGAGCCTGCAACCCATGAGGTGAGGGACGCAAATTGCCAGCTGAGCTGCCCATTGACCTGGGAGCTCAGGGAATGTGAGCTATGTTGACAGAGGGCTCCAGGTGAGAAACCAGGAAGATGTCCACTAAGCCATTTATACGTTACCCACATGGCACTTACAGGTATCATAATTATCAACTTAAGGCTCTGTCTCTGGTACGATCACCCTATCTGTCATGAGAGATGCTCAATAAATATGTAATAAATGAGCAACTGAGTGCGTATATCTTTGTGAGTATGTGTTTCATTACAGCATTATTCACAGTGGCCAGGACATGGAAACAACCAAAGTGTCCCGCGATAGAGGACTGGGTAAAGAAGATGTGGGACATGCACACAATGGACTACTACTCAGCTACAAGAAAAGATGAAATACTGCCATTTGCAACAACATGGAAGGATCTTGAGACTATTATGCTAAGTGAAATAAGTCAGTCAGAAAAAACTAAGAACCATATGATTTCACTCGTAGGTGGGATATAAAACTGAAACTCATGAACACAAACAGCAGTGAGGTGGTTGCCAGAGGGAAGGGGTGGGGGGGTGGAGGATGAAGGGAGTCTTAATATATGGTGAAGGGAAAAGATATGGCTTTGGGTGGTGGGCACACAGAGCGATATACTAATCTTGTAACATAGAAACACACACCTGAAACCTATATGTTCATATTAACCATTGTCACCCTAATAAGTTTAATAAAGTGTTATAAAACAAATAAATGAGCAAGGCAATGAATGGATAGCATTGCTAAGTAGCATACTATTTATCCAAATAGAAGTTCAGCTTGTCATAGTGCTTGTGTGTGGGTAAGAGAGAAAATGAGGTAGGTCCTTTTCTTGGAAAGTTATCTTATTATCAGTACATGATCTAAGGAGAAACCAGTTTTTAAAAAGACCACAGATCTTCTGTGTGTCTGTGTGGAGTGTGTGTGTGCACGCACGCGTGGACCCTCAATGGGGAGCATAGGCATGTCTAAAACTATAGCTTGGAGTAAGATGATCTCGGATCTTGATAGATTATGAGAACAGAACACAATTTATACCTGAAAGCATCAAGAGGATTTGTACTAGTCTTTTGAGATAAATCAAAGAGTAATAAAAAATTTCCAACATCCCAAGAAATTGTGACTTTAGCTCCTGTCTTTTGTTCCATTCAGATTTCCTCTTTTTCCCCCCTATAATCTTCCACATGTTTCTTATACTGTAAACTGATTTTGTTACTATGGAAACCACAGAGTCTACATAAAGCTCAAATATGATGTCAACTTATAAAGTGATTTGGAATTTGTCCCATGGCTTGATAAAAAACATTTGGAGGAATTAACACACCCCAATATAGTGATGTGTCTATATAAAACACACATCTGGAAATCTGCCTTTTTTTTATATGGGTAGGCATTTGGGTGGGCAAACATGATTAATGAAGAAATATCTCACAGATGCTGCTCTGAATGAAAATAAAGCTTGGTTAGGAAATTGCAGATTTATAAAATCATGGTAGTTATGAGGTATAGCATGCAGAGTTTATCCCTCACACCCAAAGCTTTGCCTTGTTCATGAAGCACTTAAGTCCTAACCTTCTAAAAGAGCTTTCCTAAAATATTTGAGAAGAGCACATCAACCATATGAAGGGGTTTTTAAGTGACTTTCTGCCCGGAGATAAGAAAGTTCACTTCTTGGTCCTTTCTAGGCCAATGAAAGCCTAATCTCTCCCTTATCCACCACCCCTGGAGATCTGCTCTTGGTTTCCAAGGCCAAGTTCTGCCTTCAGATTCACACATATGTTTCTGATGTCATCATCTGGCCTTGAGTCTGTATATGATTCAGTGGTAGTGGAATCTGCTCTGAAATCACTTATTACTCTGATAACCGGACGGAGCCTGGGAACCCACAACCAAAAATCTACCTAGTTTATTTGAGGAAAAGCCACAGATCTGTGAGAGCTGTTAGACCACAAAGACAGAATAAGTAGACTAGAAAGCGAGAAAGCGAGTGGCCCTGCTCCCAGCCTCCCACTCTTCTCCTCAGCCACCCTTCCCTCTGCCAAGTCACTTGCAAGCGTATCATCACAACAACTCTCCAGAGAACATTCCTGTTGGGTAATAAGAAGGCATAATTATATGCTTCAGAGCTGTGGAGGTTTTCTCCTATTTTCAAAACAATGAATATCCTGTGGAAAGATAGCACCACTTGTGAATAAACTGAGATTCCTTCCCTTGAACACACAGACAGTGGTTTGGAGAGTCCACAGCATGGTCCTATGAATGTTTTTCCTTGGATAACCTAACCAGATTATTCTGTGGTGCCCCCAGGAACAAACCTCTCTGTAAAAGTAATTAAAAGTGTAGCATCTTCAAAACCAAAATTATATTCTCTCTCTCCCCTCTTTTACTGAAGAGGCTATCCACTGCTGAGAAAAATGGAGTTTATAAGTTATACTTTGCAAAACTCAAAACCGACTTCCACAAAGCATTGCCTTTTCTCACTCAGGGATTCACTCTACTGTGACCAGTGAAGAGGTGGGAACTGTTTTAAACGTCCCCTTGGGTTACAGGGTAGTCCTTCTGGATTTGGAATGGGAGTGAAGTTCCACAAACATGCAGTAACATATGGTTTCCAGAGGCAGAGGTTCTTTCCTGCGATTATCATACCAACATTCTTCAAAGTCCAGCAGAAACTCACTGAGCACAGTTGTTGCTGGGGCTAAAGAAAGCAGCATTTAGCATTTCAAAAATGTGAATCCTTTCCACAGTTCTGCTTATGAAGTGTTGACATCTGATTTTACAGGTAAGAAACCTAGACCCAAAGAGAGTCCCAGAAATGCCTATCTCAGAGTCCTTGTTCAGGCTGGGCCTCCCAGGGCCCAGACTATTCTCTCAGCCCTGAAGCGGGCCTCCCCTCGGAGAAGGCTGCGTTGCCTCTAAAATCCCACGTGAGTGTGGTTACTTTACCACAGCCCGCTAAACTCTCGGTTCCACTCAGATTGCCCCGAACAGAATACGCTTTCAAGTAAAAACATCACACTGCTGCTTTTGCAAGGCTTGGGTCAAGTTCTTTTGACCATATGGACTCTGTCTGTCACGTGGAAATGAAAATTGTTGGTAACTATCAAAAAATATTGTCCCAAGAGAGGAAGCAAAGCCTTCTGGGCCTCACAGTCAGAAGCCCATGGAGGTTCTGAGGCAGACACAGGACCGGATTTTTTTGATGCTTTAGTGATGGTTTGGGAAGTAAGATTTTTCTTCCTGAAAATCTGTTCTTTGGCAATAAATACCGACCCTATGGGGCTGAGTCACTTTTCCTCATTTGACTTTGCGTTTCTCTTCTTACACAAGTGGGAAATTTTGAAAAATCTAATTTTTGTAAGTGTGCAAGTGTGTACGTGTGTGTGTGTGTGTTTGTGTGTGGCTTTGAGAAGGAGTAGAGGAAGAAAATATATATATTTATCCTAGAGCCAATTTCTAGAAGATAATTCATATTCTTAGTCTGTGGCCTTGAAGAAGACTGTCATTCTATTGGCACAAATGACTTGCTGTGCAGTTTGCTGGTCAAGTGTTTTAAAAAAAAGGCAGGAAAAACCCCTCACCCAGCCATATGTGGAAAATGCCTGGGCAGATAGAATACATTTCCTCCAGACCCCTGGCCCTTCGCTACCGAGTATCTTCTTTTTCTTGGTGTTGGACCCAATCACTGGTGGGGAAACAAATGCCAAGACTTTTCCAATAGCATCACTGAGGATTTCTGAAATGAAGAGGAATCTGGAAACTGCCTAGATAAGCAGTAACTGAGGCTGAACCCTATACAAAATGACGCCATGTCTCCTTTGATCTGAGCCTTGAGATACAGGAATTCAGAGAAGTTGCTCGTAACTGAATTTCTCACTCAATTAACTTCACTTTTTAAATCTGAAGAGAAACCACAAAAGTGGCACTACACTTATGGGTAATGAGCATTTTCATTTTGTACCAAGAGCAGAACATGAGTTTATTTGGGAAACCTTTTGATCGCACATATTGATGGGGACATGGTAAGGGACCCGCCTGTTCTCTTTAGCATCTGAGTCTCAATTTCCACAAATACTCAATTAACACACACACGTACAATTTCTGTTCAGTGTTTTGAATCATGTAGACACGTTGGGGGGCAAAAACATACAAGATTCCTCATGCTGATAAGCAGGCAGAGATTAGAGTTAATACACATGTGAATGGATAACTGAAAATACAAAGGTAACCAGAGTGAGGTGTCATAACTCATCAGGGTATAAACATAACAGTATTTTCACTTTTAACTTATTCAGTCATTCAACAAATATTAAATTGGCACCCATTATGTCAGGCACTGCTCAACCATGTATCAAAGAAGCTCAGGGTAACTCTTTTTCTCTGAAAATAACTTTCATTGATTTATTTTTTTCCTTATAGTCAAAGAAACACTTGCTCATTGTAGAGTAATACACAGAAAAGAGGAACATCTCCCTAAATCCCACTCCCCAGAGATTTATTCTATCACATTTTGGTGCATTTTCTTTTTGTGCTTATGTTTGTGTTCTTTGTCTCCACATGGTATCCAACTTTTCTTGTCATTTAGCAATACCCCGTAAAGAACGATCCAGTGTCAGAACTGAGAACTATTTTTACCCTGCCTGTAGATAATCTCTCAGCCCCTCAAGAAATGGGATAGTTCTATTTAGGCAGGTATTTTTGTTTGGCTCTTATTTTCCTAAAAAGTGGGCTTTGATCTTATTTTCTACTTGACTGATAATCCAATCATATCTCTCTGTTTTTTCATCAACAACAGAGGGTATCCATACCCAGGGACTTGCCTTGAACTCCACTTTCATATACTTTTCAAAAGCCTGGCTGTCAGGAATAATATATATAAAGGATTGCCTGAAGGACATGAGTCTATTTATTCCTCTATGTATTCTAAAATTTATCCTTGCAGCATGCCAGGCCTTGGGGGAATGCATACATAGACCACACTACTTTAGCTCCTTGAAAAAGTGCTTTTACTGGATTGAACTTCAGCTGTATATCATCAGCCTTCACTGAAGGGCATAGGAAGAATAAGTTCTCCAAAGTTTATCATCATATCTATTAGGAAAGTAGACACGTTAGAATGTTAGACATCATTTATTTATTTCACTCAACATTCCTTTTATGAAAATACACAAAAGTGCTCAACAAATGAACCACAATTTTTATATATTCCCTTAATCTCACGGCCCTCACTACTCTTGCTCATTTGTCTCCATCTTTCCTTTGGCTGCTAGGAAGCTCAGTAAAATGGTAGGCCCAACTAGCAGATGCCTAACCGCGGTGTGCATTTATGCACTTCCTCTTAACTCTGCCTTTATGGTATCTCCACCTCCCCATTTTCCTTCACTTTTTTTCTCTTCAACTATTAATTTTAACTTTTTATGTTGGCTACATTTTTCAAGTTTTTGCAGAAGAGTGGGAGGGGGCAAAAGAAAACAAGAACGGTATCAATGGAAAGCTAAAGAAAATATGAAAGGAGGCAGAGAGAGAATGGTGGGAGGGAAAGAAGAAAGCAAGCAGAAAGACAATAAAGAGAGGCCTAAGAAATGGTGTCAAAGCCCTGCCACAGAGATCAGGAGGAGGGAGAGATCACTGTCTCATCAGGCGTGCCACAGAGATCTGGGGGAGGGAGAGATCACTGTCTCATCAGCCTGGTCAGCAAAGGCCCGCAGAGGTTGATGGTAATAGCGAGCTCTTGTAGGGAGCCTGCCCTCTGCCAGGCCCTCTGCCGGGCACTTCATTTTTATTATCATTTTTTTTATTGAAGTAACATTGGTTAGAAACATTATGTAAATTTCAGGTACAACATTATAATTCAATATCTGTATACTCTATTGTGTGCTCTCCATCAAAAGTCTAATTTCCACTTGTTACCATATATTTAACCCCCTGTCCCCATTTTGCCCTGCCGTCACTCCTCCACTCCGCTAACCACCATTCTGCTTTCTGCGTTTGTGAGTTTGTTCTACCAGGTACTTGCAATGTATTATCTCACTTAATATTCATCACAACCCTTTGAGGAAGGTTCCATCATCATACTCATTTCTCAGATTTTAAAGAAGAGCCCACAGATGCACAGAGAGGTGCAGTAACTAGCCATTTACCCCGTGGGTGGTGAAACTGGTTTTGAACCGAGACCTGTTTTCTATACATTGCAGTCAATAGTTTAAGATTAAGATGATGCTTTAAAATGAACCGTTGAAATCTGTTAGAGAAATCAAAGCTTCAAAACTTGAGCAGTGAGGCATTTTCTTTCTATTACAATCCCTTTCTTTGCCATCATCTTGTGTGTGTGGGGGAGGGGATGAAAGATGACTTTCCCCTTCATTCATCTATTTCCATCTCCCAAAGAAATGTAATTACATTGAAAATGAGATCAGGAGTGGAGAGAAAGAGTACAGACTCGCTGGCAGGAAGAGCAAGCAGGAAAGCCAAAAGGACAAAGGGAAAGCTGACAAGACAGAAGGAAAAGAGTGGACGCTCGAGAGCAGATGGGAAGAGGCGCTTGCAAAGAACTGAAGACCTGACTGAAGGCCAGGGAAAAAGCAAAGATAATCTTGGCAGGAATCTTGGCACGAAGAGCGGCAAGCTAGAGCTCAGCTAACACTGAGGTGCTCAGGAAAAGATGCGGCTCTAAGGAGAAAAAGAAGAAAGGCCTTTGAACCCCTCCTCCCACCTCTGGGCCTGGACACTGGGCAGGGGTGGCCGAAGCGCAGTGGGGTACCGTGCCTGCCCGACGTCCTCCACACTCCAATAATAACTCGACTCTTACATTTTAAAAACTGGAGATCCCACTATTTGTTTCCACTTTTAGTAATGAGATTTTTCCCTTATCTCCAATGATGCAGTTTTTCTACAGGATCTTAACTTTCCAATAGCTCTAAGATGCAAGTAAAACTCAATATTTTTTAAAATCTCTAAATCCCTGAGGGAGCTTTCCACTAAGGTACAGATCAAGATGGACCTATGGACTCTCAGGTGCCGATGGACAGCTGCTCCGTGCAAAGCGAGGCAAGTCGCAAATGTACCAACTCTGAGCACCTCGCACAGCAGTTCCATTAGCAAGAAAAGGAAAACTCCTCTTTCTCCTGTGGGTAGGGGACAATCTCTGTTTCACCTGGGTCTTTTTTAAATGATCCCAGTCACTACACAGCGGTCAGAGTCAAAAGATCCCTTTCAGGAAAGCACCCAGAAGCTCAGCATTCAATGATGACAATTCTTTTTTCTCCCCTCCAATGTTTTATTTTGAAAATTTTCAAACTTACAGGAAAGTCTCAAGAAAAATACAGTGAATATCCATTTACCATTTACTTAGATTGGTCAACTGTTAATATTTTGCCACATTTGTGCCTTCTGTGTTTGTGTGTGATACATATATATACATACACACATATATACACTCATTTTTGACAGAGACTTTGAACAATTAGGGAGGTATTTGGAGACATTATAACCCTTCACTCCAAGTACTTCATCATATATTACCCTTTTTCATAACCACAGTATGATTATCATACTCATAAAATTTCATAATTGATATAATACTATTATCTAAAATGTAGTCTACATTCAACGTTCTCCATTTATCCCAATAATATTTTTATAGTTGAGTTTTTATATAATGTTACTAACCAATGTTACCTTGATAACAAAATTAATTTAATAAATAAATATAAAGTACCTGGCAGAGGGCCCTGCAGAGGGCAGGCTCCCTATTAGAACTTGCTATTATCATTAACCTCTGCAGGCCTTGCTGACCAGCCCCATTCAGGATCTTAACAAACAGCAATTACTGTTTGGGTCTCCTCTAATCTAGTAGAGTACCTCAGATTTTTATTATTATTATTATTATTATTATTATTATTCTTTCGTTATATTGACATTGTTTTAAGAATCGAGGCATGTTGTTTTATAGAATGTTCTCAGTTTGGATTTATTGCTTATTCATGATTAAACTCATGTTAAAGAACAGAAATACTTTTAGGTTGAATCATATGAAATTGTCATTCCCATTTTCCTTCCCACCTAAAATCAAACTCTACTGAAACCAGTCAAATATCAGCAATCCCATGTGGTTCAAGTTAATACATAAGGAATATTGTGTCCTTCCTGTTACATCACATTGGGAAACATGATGTTTGTTTGTCCTGTTTTTGGTGATGTGAAGTTTGATCACGTGGTTAAGGTGGGGTTCACTAGATATCTCCATTGTGGAAGTATCTTTTTCTCTTTGTAATTAATAAGAAATCTAGGGGGTGGGGGATGCTTTCAGACTGTGTAAATATTCTGTTTCTTAACAGTCTGTCACCCAATTCTTTCATCATCCATTGATGATTCTTGCCTGAATCCATTAATACTATGGATTATTCCATTTCCATCACTGCTTCCACATTTTCTAGCTGGCATTCTTCTGTAAATCGCTTTACCTCCCCTCTATTCATAAACTTTTTAGTCACTAAGGGGTCATGGATTCTTTTTTATTTAATTTGTTATAATTCATTCCTGCCATTATTCAGTATAATTCTTTCCACATTAAAGGTTTCTTTTTTAACCTACCAAGTCATTCTTGCCTTTCTGATGCCAGTACACTTTCCTCCTACAGTGTACATTGTCTGCTTTGTTAAATTTGAATCTACATCTCCTGAGAGGCAGTTCCAGATTTGGTCATAGAGGTGAGATTTTTAGTTTTTGTATTTGGTTAAACTTTCTCTCTTTTTAAAACATCCTAATTCAGTTTTCCAAATTGGATTAACTTTCATTGGAGAATTGTTTTTAATTGTCACATGTAGTTATATGTGATGGAATTATGTGATGAAGGGGAAAGTGCAGGCTTAGGAGCCACAGAGATTTGGGGTGAAGTTATGCAAACTTGAGTAAGTAATCTTAAGTCTCTGAGCTTTAGTTTCCTCAGTTTTTTAAAAAAGAGATTTTAATTCCTGACACATAGGGTAGTTGTGAGTATTCAGGAAATGATGTATGCAAAGTGACTAGTTCAGTACTTGGTATATAGTAAGTGCTCAGCTAAGTGGTAGTTACTAGCATTATTTTTCCCCCCATTTGTTAGTAGATTAAATATATTTTAATGGATGTGGAAAAAGCCATCTTCTAGAGATTTTTTTGTTGCTGGTATGTTGAATGATAGTAGCTGATGAAGTGTGAGCATTCACATTTTCTCTCCCACCCAAAATCAAGCGCCTGCTTCTAACCTGCTTCTTCAGTGAGTAAAAATAAATTATCTGACAGGTGCTGAGCTTGTACCTGAATAATCAAATTGTTCTCAGTTGAATCAATTGTTATTCTTTTCAAGAAAATGGTATATTCATTGTTTATAGAACACATCTCAATGTTAAAATTTTTCATCATTAATGTCCTTTTTTTCAGACTTTCATTTCTTTGCAGGTTTTACCCATTCTTACATAATTTTGCATCTCCTAAATTATTTTTCTACAGATGCATAACTTTGTGTTTCTCTAAAGTAAAAGGTGATTTTTTTTCCTATCCATCTTTTAAATTTAGATCCTTTAGAATCTAATTAACTTTTCTTGGTTTTTGCATCCCCTCCCAAACTGCAACATCTGCAGTTTGTAAAACTTTAAGGAGGAAGACTTGTAGGCTGAGTAAAATCTGAACATGTAGTGTCTTGGAACACAATTGGTAAAAGTTCAAAATGAAACCTATCTAAACTTATCAAATAAAGTTAAAACTTTTATCTAACACTGCAAATTCACCAAGATTACACATATTCGTGGAGACACTATACACATAAGTGCCACATTTAATTTTGTATGCAGAAAACTCTATTGCTATCATTTATCCTTTCCGTATAAGACCTAGAACACTATCTGATGCTATAAATACTAAATAAATATCATCCTGGGTAACTTCTTTTGACCTATCTTCCAATTTACTAATTCTCTCTTTATCTATTATTTTTAACCCATATGCTGAACATTATTTTCAATTATGTTTTTTCTAGAAGTTCTACTTGGTCCTTTTTCAAAATTGTCTATTTAAATTTTCTTATTCTATGTAGATATTTTCAAGCTTGTCTTTTATTTCTTTCAACTAGTAAGTATGATGGTTTTATATTCCTTGAGTAATAAACCATTATATGAAGCCTTTGTAGATCTTTTCCTGCCATGTGTTTTCTTATTGGGTTTACTTCCTGCTGCCAATTTCCTTGTGTGCTTAGTTATTTTTTACTGTGAACTACTCATTTTGCATGGAAACTTTTTGTGGAATGTTTTTATGGCCTATTATGAAGACGCTTTCATCCAGACAGAATTTGCTTCTACCCAGTTGCCTGAGGCCTCTGCTAGTCTCAGACCACTTTAATCTAAATTTAGGCTTGAAGTTTTTTAACTATCCAAATGATATAAAATTTGTTCTTTAAAAAAGATTCACAGGGGCAGATTTCTGTGGCTAAGATGTGCCAGGGCCAGTTTCCCCAACCCTGGCTCTGCTCAGAACCAAGGCTACTTTTCTTACAGTCCACTGAAGGTGGGGGTGGGTAAGAATGATATGTTTATTTCTGGTTGACCCTTTCCCTGAGGGTCTAGCTTTTACCCTGAATCTAACCTCAGTTTTATGAGTGGGGTCTTTGATTAGACCCTTACCTTGTTCAGGCCCTAGATTTTATCTGTCCCCTTAGCCCCTTGGACCATTAAATCCAATTGGCTGGGTTCAGCCATTTGGCAAATGATTTATCAAATTTTTGCCTTCCCTAAAATTAACCTGATAATTTTTTACAATATTTTTACCCTTTAAAAATATTTTTACATACATATTATCAACATTTTCTAATTGCTTTTAATACAAGCATGCTAATATCTAACCCACTGTACTCTAAGAAATAGAACTCTAAATCTACAGTTACTGCAGTACCTTCTCAGATCACATGATCATTTTGCTTTTTAAAAAACAAAAAATCACTTTGCTTAAAATTTTTCAGCCTGTAAATATCCCAAATTGTTTATCAGTAATAAAACTTTTTATTTAAAATATATCCAATGACCTCAACAATAGGTGTGTGTTCTAACAAATTCTGGAAGATAAGACTTTAGACATTGATGGTTTGTATGCATTTATTTTTTACGGGAAAATCTGAACTTCTTGGAATGAGCAAAGAATAAAGTATTTTGGGGTTAATAATCTTTGAGGGAAAAAATTGTCATTTGTTTTATTTTTATTATTAAAATCTTAACTAAGCAAGTATACATTAGTTAAATGTGCAAAATACTGTTTAATGATTCAGATTCTTATAACATTTATGTTATTAAAAACTATCAGAGGTATTTAAAAATCTTTATTTACTACAGAGTATCCTCTAAAAGTTGTTAAAAAAAATTAAATACTATACATTTAATCTACAAACGCATCTAGTGTTTATTTGCTATCTGTCATCCAACTCAAAAGGTGAGCAAATAGTGTTTGGTTAATTCAGGAAAATAAATTAGGTGTGTTTCAGTTAATTCTGCTTCTTTTTAAAAATATATATATTTTTATGGATTTCAGAGAGAGGAAGGGAGAGGAAGAGGGGAAGGGAGAGGGAGAGAGGAGAGAGATAGAAACATCAGTGATAAGAGAGTTATCATTGATCAACTGCCTCCTGCACACCTCCGACCGGGGATCAAGCCTGCAACCCGGGCATGCACTCCGACCAGGAATTGAAGCGTGATCTCCTGGATCCTAGGTCGATGCTCAACCGCTGAGCCATGCCCAGCCGGGCAGTCAATTCTGCTTTTTATTTTCACACAATTCTTACCTTTTACACAGCATTGTGAAAATGGCCAGTATTATCCCTCTTCCACAGAGCAGCAAACAATGTTAGTGATTGATTCAAGTAGTAAGTGATCAGTTTAATGTTTAGGTGATTGAATTGTGATTTTATTTCCACTGGCACAGCTTTGGAGCAAAATTCAATCATTTAAAAAAACCTGAAAGAAGGGTTGAGTGGTATTTAAGCTGGCAAGAAAATCCAACATATAAGCAGTATAGAAGAGCTGGCAAAATCCTCCAACTCAATGGATCATTCAATAATTATTCACTGCGCACCTACCTGGAGCCTGCACTAGACATAGTAGACGCACTGTGAATAAGACAGTCTCTGCCCTCAAGGGACTTTATCTCTTAAGGCAGTCTAAGACCCTTGTAGGCAGCCAATGGAGATAATAGCTTTCCTACACTTTTCCTCCCCTCCAACCTGAGGTTACTCTATACGATTTCCACTGTGCCTTCCAAATTCAGGGCACAGCTGGGGGAAATACAATGGGAACTAGGAGGTCCCATGACCCCAGCATTTGCCCTGTGGACCAAGGACCCAGCCTGGTCCCATTTCTTTGTCTCCTTCTCTAGAAGCTCTTTCTGTGGCTCATCCCAGAGCTCACACATTGGAGTCTAAGATGAAATGCCCAGTAGAACCTCAGTCAGGCTTCATTCTAAAATATGGGTGCTTATTTAGATGGTCCTCCTGACAGAGGCAGTTTTATCCTCAAATGGAATTACAAAGATTGATATCAATGAAAAGACTAAGTAGAAGAATGTGACTGTGTTTATAGGCATATAGGAGACACATTGTGGCGATTTCTAAAAATAACCAGAGGAAGCTTCAGCTGGGAGACTGAGGTCCTTATCAGTCAGTGGGAGGAATAAACCAGCGACAGGTAGGCTTCAAAGTTAATGCAACCTCATTGTTATCCAAAGTGAGTGAGAACTGGGACATTCAGAATGCATGTTGTCTTCTTGTCTCCAAAATGTACATCAAAAAGAGAATAGGGGTTGGAGAGGACAATGAAAAATCCTCAGAGAAAGCTATTCTATTTTAAAAGCCACATGACTGCTTTACGGTAGGGTGTATGACAAGATTGAGTAGGCTCCATTCCACTTCAGGTCTCAGAGGAAAGAACTTGGTTAGAGGAGACAGTGTTAGAAAATCAGAAGAAACAGGCAGCCTGGTTCTGGATGAAGTCAGAAGAAAGCAGGCATTGACTAGCACCGAGAAATATGCCCAGGACTCCCACCCCCACCTCCCACCTTCAACAGCATCTTGTTCTACCACCACCCCTACAGGCCCATTCGCACCCCTGAATCCACCCACCACTTCCCCCTACTTCATTTTAACCCAGCAACCAATTTACAAATTTTAGTATTATGGCTCTCAACCTTGGCAGCATATTAGAATTACCTGGGGAGCTTTTAAAAACCCCAATGCCCAGGCCAATTAAATCAGAAGTGAAACCCAGGCATCAGTAGGTTTTAAAGCTCTCCTGGTGATTCCAATGTGCAGCCAAAGTTGAGAATCTCTGCTTTAGGAACACAACTTATTAATAATAAATCGAATACTGCTTAGCTTTTCATCAAAAGCAGTGTCCAAAGGAAAACAGACTGGCAGGGATAGGGCAGAGGTGGAATGCAAAAGGTAGAACTTTTTATCAGCAACAGCAGATTGTGTGTGTGTGTGTGTGTGTGTGGGCGCACATGCACACACATGTATGCATGCATTCTACGTTCTATGAAGAGCTCATTTAAATTTAGTACAAAAACACAAAACTTACAAGGGAAATGCACAAAGGTCATGAACCATCCACACAGAGAAATACAAGGAGCAGACAAACACAGAAAAATCCTTTTTGCTGATAATCAAAAAAGCTAAATTAAAAGCAATCTTGAGATTGCATTTTTTATCCACTAGTGTAAGAGGAAAAAGCTTAAATAATGCTTAATTTTGATAAGATTTCAGTGAAACCAAAATGCTCACAAATTCTGATGGTATTGTAAATTGGTTTTTAAAAACTGCTTCTGGATAGCAAATGGCCATAATGAAAAAAATTATAAAGGTGTTTAGACCCATTGACTACTAGAGATTTAACTTCAGGAGGTATTGAAACTGAAGCAAAAAGATATGCACTTGAAAACAATCTCTGCAACAAATTCTAAATAGCAAAAAATTGGAAACAACCTAAACTTCCAACATCAGGGTAATGGTTTAATAATTCATGGTATATCAGCACCACAGGACATTATGCAGTCATTAAGCTGACAACTATGAAGGCTGTGAAGAAACATGGGGGGGAAACGCTCCCTTGAGGGGGCCATGCCCAGGCTCAGCACAGCCTTGCCTCTCCACAGCAAACTGCCTTCAGGGCCATCCAAGAAAGAAGCTGTAATTTGACCTGATTTCCCAGCTTCCCTTGAGAGACCACCGTGAGTAGCTCCTGTCAGGTCTCACATCTCTGTTGCTGTCCATCACCATGGAGAGCCCAGCTTCTTGCCACCTGAGCTCTTATCCCCAGAGCTCTGAACATCCCCTCATCTCACTGAGCCTTCCACCCTACCATCCCCCAAAGCCATGCAGTCTGCCCTCTGGAACCCATGAGGTGCAATCAGCAAAACCCGTGTATCTCCAACTTTATCTCTGAGCCTTACCTTGTCACTCTAACTCAGTGGCTAGGAAGCATTTTGGAAATTTGAAATGTAAATCATTAAATGATTGGGTGCTGCTTCTGCCAGGATGATAAGATTTGCTACAATGAGCCTAACAGTCCCTCACAATGAAGAGTTGCTCTATATCCTGACAGACAGTCACAGGGTTTATGAAACTATTTATAACGACCTGAAGCTAGAATTTAACTCTATTCTACATATAAATCCAAAGTGTATTTCTCACAGTTTTAAAATATACTGAATTTTCCAGAAATAAAACTTCCATGTAAATAAGGGGAACATAACGCTTTGTTTTATGCACTTTTTAAAGGTTGTACAGCATTTGGGAAAATCACATCCAGGAAGGCAACACTCCTCTCACAGTCTGCATTCACAGTGTTCACTTAATGGGTCCAAATAGCAAGCAACTTCATTAGACCTTTCAGAAGAGTCAAGACCAAATATCTTACATGTCAAAATGAAATTATCTTAGTATAAGTTACTTTCCTTTTGTCTTTGCATTATATTACAGCTAGAGTTACAAAAGATTTGCTATAAAAGGGGAGCATTGGGTCTAATAGGGATAAGTACCACGCTCCCATGCAGCTCTTGCAAGTGGAGAATGATTTTTTGCCTTCACCCTCTCACACAGGGCCTCAAGCTGGTCGTCCGCTGTTGCTTACAGGCCGTCTGCTCTCTTCTCGATGTAAAACCTCAGCTCTTTCTGAAGAACAGGCCACCAGATGAAAGCAACACCGCTGTTCCTTGGTGCTCTCACCACTGACCCCAGATCACTCCCCTTTATTTACTGACTTTTAGCATCTTGGTCAACCACCTTCCCATATACCGATATTTCTGTCATCATTAGTGGAAACTTCCACCTCTACGAAAACAATTCAACGTCACCCTGGCTTTGCAGTTTCTCTGCCTCCTCACTTCCAAAGACCTCTTTTTCCAGCCCACCTTAGCCACCTACTAGCATGGTTACACCCCAAGTCCTCATTATCACCAGTAATGGTAACACCTCTGATATCTCAGTTTAAAGTCTCCACTCTCTGACTATCACATCATGTCCTTCCAAGTCCCTTGCTCCAGTATCCTCCCTCCAACATTTATGAGATCCCAATTCCAATTCATTGGTCCCATTGTCTTTCTACTCTCTCTCTCCATGCCTGCACTTCTGCCCAGTTCCATATATTTACCTTTGCTCTTACTCTTGACCACCTTCTGAAATCATGATACACAGTTTTACACACACACACCTATCACTATATCTATATGTATAGCTCTATGTATATCCATAACTCCTTAGTTGCTTTCTTCATTTTATTATCTGACGAAGTTCCAATCCCAGTTAAACATGTCTCTTCCTGCCATATTTAGCTGAGAAAAACACACCATCTTGCAGACTGGGCTAACTTTAAATTTATGGCAAAAACTTTCAAGTGGACATTCAACTCATTCAAATTGATGATATAATCCTAAAACATATCTCAAGGAAATTGACTTTCTCACTTTTTAAGGCAACTCTTTCACATTTTCTTCTTTCCTCAAATCACCAACACAATCCTCTCCTTACTCTCTGGTTTATTTGCATACTATTTGATAGTTTGGGTAGCTAGTAGTGGGAATGGCTCATCTCTGATCCATAGGTATCTGCTGGGGAGCTGGCCTGAGGCTGGAGGATCTACCCAACATGGCTTCACTCACAGGCTTGGCAAGTTGATGATAATCGGCTGAGATTATCAATTGGTGACCTCTATTCTCCTTTGCATGGCTTTTCCCTGGAGCTTCTTGGATTTCTTGACAGCAGGGTGAGATGCAAGAAGAAGGAAATAGGAGTTTCCAGTTCTCTTAAAGGGTAGGTATGAATATAGCAGAGGGTCCTTCTATTGTATTGTATTGTATTGTATTGGCCAAACAGTCACATGGCCAACCAACATTCAAGGGGGTGGATAATGGATTCCACTGCTTAGTGAGGGCCAGTGACAAAGCATTTCTGGTCATCTTTAATCCAATACATCAGGCCCTTAAACTGTGTAACTGACCTGTGGTTGATTTGGCTCTTTAGAAATGGTGGTGTTCTGGTAAAGGTTTAACTAACTGGAGGGAAGGGGAGCATGACTGATGATTTATAGTATTTGCTAGTGTCCATGGTATAAACACTCCCACCATGGCCGATTCCAGACAACCAATGTGATATCACCAAAAACAACCTGGGAAAAATTCACAAAATTGGCTCTCACAAGCTTGCTCCAGAAACAACATTGATCAGTTGAAAAAAATAAAATTTTGCATGGTTGTCTGGGCAATAAATGTTTATTAAGGGCCTACCATGTACGAGGTGTTAGAAATATAGAGATGACCAAAACAGATCCAAAATCTGCACCCAGGAGCTTGCATTTTAAGATAACAAGCAATAAAGTATATACAATAATGATAGGTGCTATTAGGAAAAATAAAACAGAGAGTGATGGACCATACTCTTAAGGTAAGTCAATCAGAGAAGGCCTTTCTGAGGAGAGACATTTTAATAGGTTAGCAATCAATAATAGTAGATGCTAACTCTCACTTAGCACATGCTATGTGCCAGGCACTCTTTTGATCAGATTACACATATTAATTTATGAATTAAATTCCATAAGAAAATGTCCAAATACAGTGATACGTTGGTTTTCAAATGCAATCCACTCTGGAAGGCCGTTCAAGTTCTGAAACATTTGAAAACCGAGGGATCCACAGCTGACAGCTGGGCCTCAGGACCTTGCCCTCAACGGAAGCCGTGGGACATGTTCGACTTCCGAGACCTGTTCGAAAACCGAAGCATTTCCTGCCGGGCTTACGGCGTTGGTAACCCAAGATGTTCATCCATGGAGACGTTCGAAAACCAAGGTACCACTGTAAGGACAAATCTAATTCAATAGAAAATGTTATGGCCCTCCAAACATGTCTAGAGCAAAAGGAAATATGACCAGGGCCGAACATTAGAAAAGTTTACGCAGGGACAAAAGCAGGCAACGTGGGAAGAGTGTGATTTGCATTTGACTCACCCTCTCCATTCGCTGTGGTGCCCTCTGCCAGGGAAACCAGGTGTGAGAGGACAATCGCAAGAGTGTGTGGGGAAGCGGAGACAAGATTTACAGCCATGTGCTTAGGCGGCCTAGGAGGGGTTTACAAACTGCCTGTTACAACGTCCACTGTCCTCCTGAGAGCCGTATTTGAGAGAACACCTTAAATGTGTGGTACATTTCATGGTCCAGGAACTTTCACATTTACCCTCGCAACCATTTCATGAGGTAGCTAGGGCAAGAGATAACCCCCTTACACAGATTAGGAATCTTGGGTTCAGTGAACAAGAGGGTCGGGACAGGTTTGCTGGCTCTAAATCATGTTAATTCAATAAATGTGTATTGAGTGCCCGCAATGGCTCAGGCATGGCACAAGTGCTGGGTGATATTCTTTTCTCCCCTCTTGCCCACCACCCATCCACTGCCCTGGGGGCTGCGGTGCCACACGCTCACTGGCTCCCCGCACGTGTACAGCCGTAGCTCACCCCGGCTGATGCATATTTCAGGCAGGGGAGGGCGGCAGGGAGAGGTGGGACCTCTTCCACGTGTGTCAGTGGATATAGGATCTCACACTTCGCTGCCTTAGCCCCCTCCTTCAGCAAGAAAGAGCAGAGATAATCCATCCCTGACTTTTCTACTTCTCCATCTATAAAGTAATCTCGAAACTAGTTTTCCTCATAACTGAAAATCTTTTCATAATACTATACACCAAAATACAAATTTTGTAATCATCGTTTTTTAGATCCTAAGAGATCTCCTCTCCTTAAATACATGCTGTCATTGTTCTTAATTAAGTGAGTAAGAGCTGGAGCTGGCAAGAGGAACCGTGCTCCCTGGCAGAGCCCTGGGTCTGATGAAAAGGTTGGCTCAGTGGGTCAGGGGAACACATCCCCAGAGACACCATCTGAGAGCACACTGAGAAATCTGAGTGGAACTGGGTGTCAGAAGGCCCACTGAGCCTTTTACATGGTTGAGGGAAGGCTGTGATCGGCAGAGCAAAGGGCTGCTGGACGATCAAAGGCAGCGTAGAGCAAGAGACTACCCAAACCAGCTGTGAATAATAAATTTTATTCCTTAAGGAGCAAAACATGCTGGGCTAAAGCCAGAATGAGTATGTTCAGGCTCCATCAAATATTACAGGAAATGCGTGTGTGCGTATGGGAGAGGAGGAGGGGATGTAGTAAAAAATGAGTTTCTATGGTCCATAAACATTCATTAACTCTCCTCTGGAACTGTGGAGAAAATTATTAGAACTAAGCTCTTCATTTTACACCCAGAAGAACTGATGTTACAGGAGCAAATTGTTGAAACACTATTAAGTCGATGAACAGAAGCAAAAAAAAAAAAAAAAAATCCCAAATATTTTATTCCCCTGGCCTATCCATCAGAGAATGTATCCTTTATCTTACATGATGGTTATCTAGTTACTTTCAGCTTGGGGAAAGATTTGAAAAATGGCAAAATGCCTAATCTATAGGCTCTCTTGGGAAAAGAGTAGGGGAGATAAGAGGTTTTGCTATCAATGGAATACCAAGATTGACTTTCAGCTAGGAACCCAGCCAATTAATTACTTCTTTCCCATTGTGAAGAAATACTATAAATGAACACACTAAGCCCTAAAGAAACTGGTTAGAGGGGAGAGAAAAGTCAAAACCCAAGTGTAGAAAGGCAGACAGGTAGGATCAGTTTGCAGGGTTTCTGTCCAAAACCAACTAATTATGCGGGAGGCTTGGCTGGCAGCTTGACATCAGCTAGGCTGCCCCGGGTTCCCAGTCTGAGCCTGCCCTGGATAGGTAGGAGAGTCCCAAATCAACCTTCTATAAGCAGCCCGGGTTTTCTGTCCTTGTGCCCAAAGGAAACCCCTCCAAAAATCTACAGGAATTCTTCTTAGAATTGCTCTTTGTGAAGAATGTCCAACCCCGTTACCCTTTGTTCCTGCTTACTCCCAGCTTTTTCAGCCCCTTCTCCCTGGCCTTGGCCTTGGCCTTACTCTTCCTTTCCCCACTGACTCTGCCCGGAAAGGACTGTATTTCATTGTCCATAACCGACCCAGTCATGCTTTCTGCACCAAGGACATTTTAGAAAAAGAAAAAAAGAAACAATTATGATACTTGGTAGCATTTACAGGAACAGCTGAAAAGAAACCTTGTGGACCTCAGCCTTGCTCTCCTCTCCAAGCAAGCAAAGCCAAGAGGCACTTTCTCCACTGTGGGTAAATTTTAAGTGGATGCATCTTCTTTCTGCTTGTTCTCTCTCCCCTACATCTCTTTCACTCCCAGCCCCACCCTCCAGCAGCAGAGTGAAAAAGGAGCTGGCTCTCCATGCCCTCCTCCCCTCTGACTGATCCTCAGGGACGGAGGGTGACACTCCACTGCAGACTGGGAGTCCAGGCGTGGGCAGATTCCCGGGCTCTGGATAGTGCCCGTGGCCTGCCCTTCCTTTTCCTCTGTGTCCCCCAGCCCCTTCTGCTCTGCCAAGCCAGCTGTCTGCACCTGGATGTCTCTGTCATTCTGCTCCCTCGCTCTGCCTGGCCAGAGGCCAGGTTGGCATGGTCCCTGCGAGGGTCTGGGCTCCACTGTGGGCAGCCAGCTGGAGGTGGGTGGGGGTGGGGAGGACTCTCAAGGAACCTCTGGCCCCACCAATGCCTGAAGCAGCACACCATGCTCTGGTTTCACCTAGCTTTCACCAGTGCAAACTAACTCAGGCCACCAGGGAGCTTCAGAGTGTGTTCCCTAACCAAGTGAACAGGCCTATCGGAAAGTATTTCTATTCATGAGCAATGTGGCTTGGCTTTATATGGGTGGGCACATTTATAGATCAAAACTGATATTGTCATCACATCTAAATAATGTCTTTAAAATGCAATGATAAATATACAACAAAAGTAGATTTTTTCCCCCAATAACCATAATCTAGTTAAAGTTCTGAGACTTCCAAAATTCATTTAATCTCTCATGAGCCTTCACAGAGCCACATTTCCAGGTATCAAATTTACACTGTGGTACATATTATAGCAGGACACCCAAGTCTGTATCTCCTTATGTTAAGCCTTTTTGGTAATAAGCAACAGGAAACCAAATCTACTGACTTTAGCAGAAAGAGAGGATTTCGTTGGAAAATACATTCATAGCTCATAAACCAAATAAAGAAAGTCAAGGAAGGAATGAACGAGGTTGTGCTGAGGCCCTGGGCTGCAGGAGGTCACCACAACTCTTCAAATGCACTGCCGTCTCCCTGTGCATTCGTTTTCTATTGCTGCCATTAACAAATTACCACAAATGTAGCAGGTTAAAGGAACATAGATTTCGTAGCTCACAGTTTTGTAGGTCAGAAGTCTGGCATGATTCAACTGGGCTCTCTTTTCAGGGTCTCCAGAGGCCAAAACCAAGGTATGAGCCAGGCCGGGCTCTCTGGAAACTCTGGGGGAGAGTCCACTCCTAAGCTCATTCGGGTTGTTGGATGAATCCACTTTTTTGTGATTATAAGAGTGAGTTCCCTGCTTCCTATCTGGCTGTCAGCTCTCAGAGACCACTGTGATTTCTGCACATATAGCCCCTTCCAGATTCAAGTCAGCAATGGGGAATCAAATTCCCCTCTCTCCTGTTTCAAATCTCTCCAGCTTCTGCTGCTTTTAAGAAACCTGATCATTAACTGAGGTTCACCTGGATAATCTCCGTATCTTCAGGTCAACTCTGCTACATAATATAGCAACTATAAGACATAGATCATCTTATCATCTCATCTATTACAGTTTGGGAGAAGGGGATTAGAAATCCTGCCTGTCATACCGAGACTCTACTTCAATAACTTTTAGCCCCCCTCTCTCTGTATCCCACTGCAAGTTCTCAGGAGAGAAACTCAGACTGGCAGTTTGGGCCAGATGTCCACCCACATCCTATAGGAGCCGTGACCAAGGCTCCTATAGAAGAGGGGCCAGCACCTGGATCTCAGCGGCTGCTCTGAGAGAGCAGAAGATGGTTGGGAGATGGGCAAAGATCACAAGAGGAAAAGAAGGGAAGTGATGCGAGAGGAAGTCTCCCACCCCCACGTGTGGTGCAGCTGACAGGCAAGCCCATTACATTTAGGCAGAGCCGAAGAGGAGCGTGAGCGTGGTTTCAGTTTGCATCCTGTCCTTGTGTTGTCCACCTGGGTTAAAAATCAGTGGCGTTGACACTATCAACAAATAGAACTGTCATTTGCTTTAGTTAACAATTGCATTTCTGAGTGTTATCTGTTTTTCCTCTAAAGAGTTGGATTTGTAAGCTCCACTTGGAGGGATGGGTTTATAGCAGTACCACCACCAACATGGCTAGTAGGGAGCCGTCCGGAACCAAGTAGAAACCCTTCAGGTTTATTAGGGTGTTTTTATAGCCTGTTTGTCACTCCCAAGAAAACCAGGATTTGGGGGAATCATCCTTCTGATCTTGAAAACTTCAAAAAGGAAGTTGCCCACCAAAAGTAATAGTTCTGTTTGAGGCAATTCAGCAAGGCTCTTGGGGAAAGGCCCTCAGGGGTATCTGATAGGTTCCTTCTCTACGGTAATGGTGGGAAATGAGTGCCCCACTCTGCAGGGTAGCATTCATACTTTTCAAAGTAAGAGGACATCGTTGAATTATATGCCTTGTTGGACTTACTCGGGGAGGGGATGATGTTCCTTTGGCAGCATTTGCCAAGTGTCACTTTGTGCAGAGTTCACAGGGAGAATTGGCGGGAAAGAACCAGAGACCTCAGGGAACCGTGGAGGAAAGGGAACTAACGTGAATCATGCCTGAAACTGTTTAACCTAAAATGAAACAGCCTTTTCAGAAGCGATTCAAACCCTCTAAAATTACAAAGTCAAATGAAATTATTTTATATTCACTCAAAAGCATACATGTCATATTACACATAGTGATTAGGATAAGTGCAAATGGAATCACAGCTCCAAGACCTGTGGGAATGACTTTCTCTGCATCACTTACCTCTATTCTCAGGGGTAAATGGTCGGTCCTTCCTGCCTTCCAAATTCTTCTGGAATGATTTATTCCTTCCACCCCTTCCCCTGCCTACTTGTTCTTGATTACCCTCACCTCCCCAGTTACTATCTGAGTACTCACCATTGGTCACCCAGCAACAAAAATCATGTACCATCTCATTTTAGGCAAGACAGACATAGAACAGCTCGACCAGCCCAGGGCTTGGTCCCATCTTGAGTGGTGACCAGAAGGGTACTGAAAGTGCCTTTACCAACACTGGGTAGGCATTCTGTTTTGTTTTGGGGTTTATTCTGCCAACTTGAGAGACCAAAGTAACATCACCTGATGTATTATTAGTCCCCAGTGATTTTACACGGCAGTCAAAGAATTCAGCCTGAATAACATATTTAGGGGAATTTATTGAAGTTTGTGGTCTACCATATGATCAAATTTGTTAAGTATTCCATGAATGCTGGGAAAGTATGGACATTCCATTTTCTATACAAAGGTCATATGGCTGCTTAACAAACTTATTTTATTCAAATCCTCTAAATTCTTTTTTTAAATCTAACCTGATTTGCCAAAGACCTTTTAAGCATTTTTTAATTGTGGTAAAATATACATCAGATTTACCATCTTAATCATTTTAAGTGTACAGTTCAGTGGCATTAAGTACATTTCACATTGGTGTGCTCCCATCACAGCCATCAGTCCACAGAGCTCTTCAACTTGAAAAGCTAAACTTTATAGCCATTAAACAATAATCCCCCATGCTCCCCTCTCTAAGCTCCTGGTAGCCACCATTCTACTTTCTGTCTCTGAGTTTTACTACTCTAGGTACCTCATCCAAGTGAAATCATACAGATTTATTCTTTTGTAACTAGGGTATTTCATTAGCATAATGTCTTCAAGGTTGTCTCACGAGTAGCATGTGATAGGATTTCCTTCCTTTTTAAGGCTGAATAATATTCCATTGTATGTATAGACCACATTTTCTTTATCTATTCATCCATCAGTGGACGCTTGGATATGGCAATAATGCTGCTATAAACATTAGTGTACAAATACAATTTGAGTCCCCACTGTCAATTCTTTGGTTCTTATATCCAGAAATGGAACTACTGGATCATATGATAACTCTCTGTTTAATTTTTTGAGGAACTACCATATTGTTTTTCATAACAGCTGCAACATTTTACATTTCCAAAAACAGCACACAAGATTTCCAATTTCTCCATATCCGTGCCAATACTTTTTCCCCCTATAGTAGCCATCCTAACGGATGTGAGGTGGTATCTTACTGTAGTTATCTGTCAAAGACCTTCTTAGAGGTATATTAGGTCTTCCCATTATAACTGTGGTTTCATTCTTGTACTCCAGTAAATAGTTGTACTTTGTACATTTGACACTATATTTTTTGTGTGTAAAAGTTAACAACTATAATCATGGTTTTGTATCTTTTTGCCTGGCAAATAACTCATATTGTTTGGCAAATTGCTTGTTAAATCCCAGCAGAGACTGAACAAGGAGGTTCAGCTTGCTGATCAATCCCTGGGGCTTGTGGCTCATCCTATTGTCTTTCATTCATTCTCTACCTCGGAAAGAAATGAAAATTAACACTCCACTCTCAAGAGGGAATTTATCCTAAAGAAATAATCAGGCAATGGTCAGGTTGCTCAGCTGGTTAGAGCGTCATCTTGATACACCCAGGTTTCAGGTTCCATCTCCCGTCAGGGCACATACAGGAATCAGCCAATGAACATATAAATAAGTGGAACAGCAAATCAATGTTTCTCTCTCTCTCTTTCTGTCTCTCTCTGTTTCTCTCTAAAATCAATAAAAAATTAAAAATTAAAAAAAGAAATAACCATGAATGTATGTGAGGTTTTAGCTATTTCTTATTCTGAAAAGTTGAGAGCATGCAGGTGTCTCATAGGACATTAGATTATGGCTGACACAGTGTATATGATGGGATGTCATGCAACCACCAAGATGTAGAGAAATTCTTGCTGCCATGAAATATGATTCAGTATCATGCACTTGAATACCTTTTGCTAATCAGACACACTAATCCATAGGAATTAGAAGTGGAAGTGTTTAAACCAGGATGTTAATGATCATTGTCTCTAGGTGAACATCCCAGCTAAGAATCAATAGAAACCAACTCTGGTAAACTTGTTAGGAGGGAAGAGTTTACTGGGAGGAGCTGGAGGAACTCAGAGAAAAGAAGGAAAAGCTGAACAACCAGACTTTGGGTAGGACAGGAACTAGTTGCTTCTGGCATCCAGGTAATAGAAATGAGAAGAGAGTCTCTGCTAAGCTATGCCATTAGTAAAAGGCAACTCAATCTGTGTGTGTGTCCTTCTGTTTTCACCCCACTCAGATCCAGATCTCTAGAAGAGAGAGTCTGATCGGCCCAGACTAGGTCACTAGGGGGTGAGGGGAAGGGGTGCGCAATCATGTCTGGCTGTTGCAGCAATACTGTCTGCCCTGGGAGAGCCACAGTGCCCCAGAGCAAGAAGCAGGGGGAAGGGTAAAATCAATAGATGTCCACTACAATGGGATTTCAGGTATGGCACTTCCTTTTTCATTTATCCATATTTTTTCAATTCTTCTGAATAGTTACTGCTGTTATAACAAAGAAATTTTCTGTATGCTTTTTAAAATAATTTCAGGAACTTCAAAATGCAAACAGCTTGCCAAGTTCCCTGAATGGGCTATTTCACAACCTGTTTTCTTTTATATCCCCTTACTGCATCTTCTATAATCCCACCCCCGCCCCTGCACCTACTTGCCCACATAAATTATTTTTAAGTGATTATTTATTAATATTACAAAGAACACTACAAACAGGCACATAATACTCCATTTCAACAATATAATGACAAAGAGATTCTGGAACTCATTACCTAATGTTGGAATAGAATTTTGCAAAATAATCACTAAAGACAATAGCAAGCATTTGTTAAGTTCTTTCTCTATGCCAGACACTAGATTAGACTGAGTCTTTAACTCAAATTATGTCACTTGCTAGATTCTATCTTTTCTGAAAAATAGACTATTTCTCTTCCAAGAACCTCAAGGCATTCCATTCACATCAAGTATTACATTTAAATTCTCTTACCATTTCTAAGAGGAAAATGCAAGATTATTTATCCAGAGATGTAATTTCCTCAAAATTTGCACAGCTATCAGAGGTATCCGAACATCTCTCCATTTACTGAGCTGAAGGCATTGAGAGAACAATTCTTTTATTTAATAGACATATGTTGTGAGCCTACTTTGTGTCAAGCTTTGGTACAGGGAATCAAAGGCCCATTCACTCCTATACATTCATGCTGTGTTCCCAGGCTGTGCCAGTCACCAGGAAGGAGATGGACACAGTTCCAGTCCCCACGACGCAGAGGTATAGCCTGTTCCCAAGAAGTTTACAGTTGGAGGACAGACAGGGGAGTGTTTCCAGGTGGGAAATGCAGCTGAAGAGATAGAAGTGAAAGTTATGTTTGAGGAATTGGAAGTGTGTGTGAAAATACTGAAGTGAAAACGAAAAGAGGGTAAATACACATGGTCCAAAGACACTTTTGGGAGAAAGTGAAAGTTACATGTTGAGTATGAGGAAATGAGGAAGCAGGGTTCACAGGCAGAGATGAGAACCTGAGGACACTGCAGGTCACCTTGAGAGGAGCTGTGCCTTCAGTGGAGGGACACAAGCACTTCAAAGCAAACTTGCAGGAGAGAGAGAAGAAAATAAAGACCTAGCCTCACCCTTCTACCTCTCTGATCTGATCTCTTGCCAGATCTCCCACTGCCTGAGCCAGGGAGGGAGGGTGTCTGCTGATACGGTCTAGATGGGTTGACTTCCCAGGATGGGAGCAGGTGGAGGAGGGTGGACAGTGAACCTGGAGGGTAAAAAGAAAATACCCAACACCTCTGGTGATGCTGCCAATCTCTGTTCCTTAACCAAGTCCTTTGGCCTCTTTTTACATCAGTTTCTTTACTCTTCACAGAAGATCTCATTTGGGTCATCTCTAAGGCACCTCCCAGGGTCAGAAGTATATGAAGAAATAATAGTCATCCATTTGAACTAGGCTTGTATTAAGAATCAGAGGAGATTTCCTTCTACCATCTATCAACAGGTATTCTTTCCCCCCACCTGAGGCATATTTGGGGTTAAGCCTGCTTGATAGGAACCCCTTCCCTGGCAAATGGAAGAGTCTGCATTAAATGACAAAAATGTCTGGGAATGTTAACTTTGTTGTGCATCTCAGGGGAGCCAGTCCCCCTCCTGCTGTAGCAGCCAGTAAGCAGAGATAGGCACAGAAGCTCATATCTTCCCTTTGAATGTAAATGCTATTTTAAAAACAAAAGAATTGAAGAGCAAGGAAATGAAAGGGGAAGGGAAGATTATCATTACTGCTATTGAAAGTGACCTCCACCAGCTCCTCTACAGATGCTGTGTAAGTAATTACCACTGAGAAGTGTAAGACGCTGGCCGGCCCGGCTTTCCGGCAGTCCAGGAGCCCGCATCTGGGTGAAGCCTGGTGGCTCTGATGGGCCTGCTACTGTCCAGTCCAAAGCACAGTTCCTGAGTGTCCACATACACATATGATAATAAACACGTACACATATGAGCCAAAATTATCCAAAATACTGAGTGTTTACTGGGAACTGGCATGTACAGTAATTGAAGAGGACAGGACTTGCCAATGTAAGGAGAGAGAAAGGTTGTTTCCCCCGTCAAAACCAATAAGACACCTTGGTTCATTTTATTCATGAATTCCAAGATACTTGCAGAATTGAACACCTTGACTTCTTGACCTGAACAGATGGAAAAGGTGACATAGTGAGGAGTCAAGCAGTGGGCACTGGAGCCGGGCTACCTGGTTCTGTCACTCACTTCAAGTGACCTTAATGAGTTATTTAACTTTTCCACAGCTTAGCTCCTCATGAGAAATAATGCATTCTCATAGGACTGCTGTGAGGATTAAAGTATTTAACAAAGAACTAATAAAGTTAATATAGGTAGACTAGTACCTAATATATGAGAAGTACTATATGTGTCTAATGAATAAATATTTCAGTGGGAGGGGAAAGAATAGAGCCCAGAAACCCTCTAACTTAAACCTCTGGCAGGTGGCACAGATGCCTAAATAAAGTGGGAAAGACAAAGGGAATTCCTACTAGGGTTAAGCAAGTTCCCAAGTACATTTGAAAAGGGATTTTCTATTTAAAAAATTTTTTTACAAATGTTAAAAAGTATCTTACCAATGATTTTCATCTATTGCAATTGTCATTCATTGATATTTATACGTGTATAAATAAACACGTATGCACATGAGCCAAAGTTACCCAAGCACATAATCTGCTCTCTGAAGAGTGTTATTCACTTGTAGTGGAAAGAATAATCTGGGAGCACATTAGGGTTTTGGTTCTAAGCCTTTTTTGGGAGACCTTAGATAGACCTAGCTTTGGGACATCTTTCACCATTCAGATATGAGGTTATATCTCAGAGTTTTATGAGGATCAAATGAGTTCATACCAGCAAAGCACTTACAACAGTGCTTGGAACATGGTGAACGTTCGAAAGTGTTAGCTATTTTTTTTATTATCTTCGATGTCCCTTCCAGGGTCAGGTCACCTGTTCCTTGCTCACAAAGGAAAAGACTGGCAGGAGAAATAAGCACAATGGGCAGTTCTTCCAGGGCTGGGAAAACAAAGACTGCTATAACCATGGGAAATACACACAAACAAACAAGCAGAGCAGAAACAGATTCATAGATACAGAGAACAAGCTGATGGTTGCCAGAGAGGAGGGAGGTGGGGCTGGGTGAAAAGGTGAAGGGATTGAGAAGTACAAATTGGCAGTTACAATATAGTCATGGGGATGTAAAGTACGGCCTAGGGAATACAGTCAATAATATTGTAATAACTGCGTATGGGGCCAGGTGGGTACTAGAGCTATCAAGGGCTATACTTCATAAGTTATATGTCTAACCACTATGCTGTACACCCGAAACTAATATAATATTGAATGTCAACTGTAATTGAAAAATATATATATAAAAATTTAAAAAAATAAAAATTTTAAAATCATTTTAAAAATAAAAGGAGCCCTGGATGGTGTGGGTCAGTGGTTAGAGCATTGGCCTGTGCACTGGTGGGTTGTGGGTTTGATTCTCAGTTAAGGGCACATATCTCAGTTTTGGGTTCACTACCCACCCCCGAAGTGTGTGTGGGTGGGTGGGAACCAGCTGATGTGTGTCTCTCCCACAAATGTTTCTCTCTTTCTCTCTCTCTCTCCCTCCCTCCCTTCTACTCTCTCTGAAAAGCAATGGAAAAAAATATCCTCATGTGAGGATAAATAAATAAATAAATAAATAAATAAATAAATAAATAAATAAAAGGAATTGCTAGTGAAGAGCTTGCTGACATATCCCTGGGCCCCTCACATGGGTGCTGCAGCTCAGGGCTAGCTTGGCACCCCTGCCTCTGCTGAGTGGAAACTTCCTGAAGGTCTCAAGAAGAGTCAGCATGAGGGTCCCTGCGCTTTATGAGTGTTTGGCCCCACCCAAAACACATGAGATGCTCAGGTTTGCAATTCCAAACAGAATTAACCAAATAGAAATAGTCTCTTCCCTGGAGGTGGTCACAGTACAAAAAGCCAGAGGTGTCAGAATCATTTACTTTGTGATTTCCCATTTGTTGAGCCCTTTATCTAAAACTAGCCTTGTCACGTCATTCTTTCTAAGAGAAACTTGGTTGCTGCAATAGCTGCTGGCAGCTTTCCTTAAAAAAAAGAAATCTCCCTGATTTCACTCTTGGCCATCTACAGTTGCTGCATTACATTTTTTTGTTTTCTGTAGTGTTTTGCCCTACATCGCTTTAACTTAATTTAAATAATAAACTCTTTGTTATTCATTTAAACTAGTTGGTGTATTGTTCTTGCTTTTAAATGTTTTGAAATTTAAACCAGTCAACCTGTTCTTCAATTTCTGTGGACTGGAAGGTTTTGGGAAGTAGATAATAATTTCAGTCTCAGTCAGGCCAAACCAGAAATGTGCTCATTTCCTATGCAGGACACTGAGAGGAAAATTATCTGTTTTGAGCTTAATAATGAGTAAAATGGGAGAATGCCCCTTGAGAATTCATACTATGATCTGATTCTCACCTACATTTTTTTAACTCTAATTCACACTACCGAGGTGTCTGAAAATCCTTAAGCTGAAACTGAAGCAAGAGTCTATTAAAATAATCAAACAGATTTTTAAAGGAATAAATAGAATTTTTATAAATAAAAATATAATAGCTGAAATTATAAATTCAATGGATAAGGTTAACAGCAGAAAAGACAAAGTTGAGGAGAGAATTTAAAAACCGGAAGTGAAATAAATGATCTACAATGAAGCTCAGAGATAGAAAATTTAAAAAAGAGGCTGGGTATGGAAAATGCAATAAAGATGCCTAGCATAATCAGAATAAAAATGGGAGAGACAGAAAGAGAGAGAAGGAGGGAGGGAGGGAGAGAGGGAGGGAGGGAGGGAAGGAAGGAGGGAGAGAATAGTGGGACAGAGGCAATATTTGAAGAGATAATGGCTGAGGATTTTCAGAACTAATAAAAGATACTACTTATTCAAGAACCCCAATAAAACCGAAGCAAAATAAATAAAAAGAAACATGCACCTAAAAATGAACACAAACTGTAGAACCTCAAATTTGATTAATTAAATAAATATGTTAAAGAGTCCAGGGTAAGTGCTAAAATAATAGAAATGCAGTGTTTAGTTTCCAAATTATAGAGGAAAAAATGGAATTCGAAAAAAATCAATAGAAAAGAAGGCAAGAAAGAGGAGAAAAAGAAACAGAAAAAAATGAAGCACTATAAAGTATAAAATAAGATTACTAATAAGTCCAAATTTATTAATAATTATAGTAGACTAAATGTTCCCATGAAAAGAAAAAGTTATACAAACCAAAATTTTTTAAATCCTCTTACCTATTTCTAACAAGAAACCCCACCTAAAATACAGGAATACAAAAAAGTTGAAAATAAAGGAATGAAAAATGTATACCAGGCAAATACTAATCAAAAGAAAGCTATGCTGTTAACATCACTAACATATAATTTAAGGCAAAACTATAGCTAGCTATAAAGAGAGTCACTGTATAAGAAAATGGTTAAATTTACCTGGAAAATATAATAATTCTAAATATACACCTAATAATATTATCTTAAAGTATACAAAGAAAAAATGACAGAATTGCATGGCAAAAATAGACACATTTACAGTTATGGAAGCAGTTTTTTACACAGTTCTCTCAGTAATCAATAGATCAAGTAAATAAACAAAAATTAGTAAACATAAAAGATTTGAACAAGCAATTTGGAAACTCACATATAGAACACTGAACCCAACAGCTATCTTTTTAAGCACACAGGAGGAGCAGTTACAAAATTGAACACATCATGGGCCATTGAAGAAGTCTCAAGAACTTTCAAAGGACTGAAACCACACAGATTATATTCTCAGACCACAGTTCCTTCCCTCTTGAGTGTGGGCTGGACTTAATGACTCATTTCTAACAAACAGGAGAGAAAAAAAAGCAAAAGTAATGTTATGAGACTTGAAGACTAGGTCACATAGGCTTGGTGGCTTCCTGTGTCCTCTTTGCATCATTCTCTCTGGGGGAAGCCAGCTGCCATGCTGTGAGGAAACCTGAGAAGACCCATGGAGCAGTGCACCTGGTAAGGAACTGAGGCCTCCAGCCAACAGCCAAGTGAGTGAGCCTTCTTGGGAACCTTCAGATGACTGCAGTCCTGGCTGACATCTTGAGAGATTCTGCATAAGAACCACCCAGCTAAGCTGCTCCGTGAAAACTGTGTGAGATAATCCTTATTGTTTAAAGGTGCTATATTTTGGGGAAACTTGTTGGATAGCAACAGATAAACTATACAATATGGGTGAAGTTTGTGGTGTACCTACACTGGGACTCAAAACAACAAGATACACATATTAGGAAATAAAACCATAGAAAATAAGGTACTAAACTGTATACTATAGGAAGTAAGACTGTGCACGATGAGATGTTAATTCTAAAATACAAAAAATAAGTTAGAGAAGGAAGACATCAATTTTTCAAAAAGAAAGTAGAGTTGGAACTTAGTGCTTTATTCATCCACACAACAACAACAACAAATTTGAATATTAAACATGTTATACACTGAGTGAGGAAATTGAGCTACAGCGACAAATGTCTTTGCAGTGATTTTGTGCTCAAAAAAATTACAGTCTAATGAGAGACAGAGAAATAAACAAAGAATTACAATGTGGGTGATAAGTGCTCTCTGGTAATACCCTATAATTTTTGCAGATTAGGGAAACCTTCCTAGACGAACCAGTATCTATACAGAAACAAGAACTTTGAGGTTGCATTAGCCAAGCAAAGAGGAGGAGGTGAGGGACAATGATCTAAGCCAAGGAAACAGCATGTGGAAAGACAGAAAAGCAAGCAAGCCAGTACATTCAAGTGTTCAAAATAAGGTGCGGGAAGTTTGGAAGTTTGGACTGAGGGAGTCCAGCGTGGGGAGAAATAGGGTTAGAGAGGAAAGAGAGGCTGGATCCTGCAGACCTTGGAAACCTTTTAAAGAATCTGTGCTATATCAAGAGCAAGGGAGAGCTACCAAAGGGTTTTAAACTCCAAGGTTTCAGCAGAACAATAGGCCAGGGCAGCACCATTCGGATGTAGAGTGCTGCCCAGTTTACCAGGCCTTCGAACACAGCCCCCCATCTCCTTAGTCCTACCAGTGGGTCCCCAGGCAGGTATCATTAACGCCTGCATCAGGAAAAGGCAACTGAGGCTCCAAGGGCTTTTGTGCCTCACGCAAAGTCCCGCACTAGTTGTAGGGAGCAGAGCTGAGGCTTAAAACCAGAGAAGAAAAGAAGGAACAGGAAAGTGAAGAAATGGCTGACCGGTAGGGAACCAGTGAGTATTATATTCTAAAAGCCAACTTCGATGATCTATTATTGTAATAGACTTTCTTTAAAAAGCGTGTCGCCCTTCTATAGGGCTGGGAAGGTACGGGAATGCCTGTTAGACCCACGGTAATTACAGAGAACGAGGAATAGCTCTGACAGGTTCCTGCTGCTTTCTTTATGATAGCTTGTGCCCTCTGATGTTTATCAGTGTCCCTGGCCTAAATTAATATAATGACAATGCACAAGTGATAAATACCACTCAGATGCCATTTGGGGCCATTCATGTGTGTGATTCCACTGCAGGTGAGACCAGCAGTGCCTCCACCCTCCTTGAAAAGGACCCCTGGCCAGCCGGCCAGCCTGCCTCCAGGCTGTCCCCGCCCCCTAGGACTGTTCTGTCTTCGTGTGGAGAAGAAATAAAGCAGAAACAGGCCTGCTGAGCAAAAGGACATTTAAAAACCTCTAACTGAAAAAAATAATAATCCTTAGCTGCATTTCTGAGAGCGCTATTTATCATTTTTTCCAGGTCTTCATGTATATAATTTACCTAAGTATAAATTCTCAGCTACTCTTAAGAATTTCCACCAAGAGGCTTACAAAACAGCAGTGTGAAATTTATTTGTATCAATCACTATTGAAATGAGCAGCAGCTTACCTTTGCACCAAACTGAATGCCTGTGTATGGGTCTGAGGGGGTGCATGTTGTTGTTTTTTAAGAATACTGCTTTTCACTTTTCTTTAATATTTTAGTGGTGGAAGAATGAAATGAGCATCTCCCGTGGGAAATAGGAAAAGACTGAAAAAGGTGAAGGAGACTAGGATAAAGGCAGATGCCTTTTGCTCTGTTAACATGTGGCTAAAGAAGAATGAAAACAAAATCAGTTTATTCATAATGGAGGGGTCTCTTTGATAATATCTGAACCTTCTAATCAATCCTAGTCTTAGAAACACAAAAAATGGCCAATCTGACCATACGTGCCTCAAAATGTGCAATAGAAAGTACCTAGCACCAGCTATAAGTCAAAAAATTGAACATGGATCTGATCAAACCTCTAGCTCTTCCTACTGATTTACAGGAAATACAGAGGACAGAGATACAAGTAAAATGACACAGCAGGGGAGCAATTAGCTAAATCCAGAATATGGGACATTCTCCAAGACAAATGACTAGTTTTCTCCCACGGATCAATAGCATGAGAAGAAAAAAAGAGCAGGGGGTAAGACGATACAGACTTAAAAACCAAATACAATCATCCTGATTCAAATGAATCAGCTATAAAAAAACATCTTTAAGTCAACCAGTGAATTTGAATATGGTTGGGGAGTACATACTATTAAGGAGTGGTGAATTTTGTTAGGTGGGATAATGGCATGGTGGTTTTGTGTGTGTTTTTTAAAAATCTTACCATTTAGAGATGCATACTAAAATTTGTACTGATGAAATAGTAAGATATCAGGGCTTTACTTTTAAAATACTGCAGGGTTTCTTTGTTGGTTTTTAATTAATTTTAAAAAAAATTTAATTACAGTTTACATTCGATATTATTTTGTATTAGTTTCAGGTGTACAGCATAGTGGTTAGACAATTATATGCTTTACAAAGCGTTCCCCCTGATATTTCCAGTACTCAACTGGCACCATATACAGTTAACTATAATGTTACTATCTTTACAATGCTGTAAAGTACTGAAGAATTTTTAAAGAAGGCTAGAGGAAACAAGACGGGCAAAATGTTGATCAGTGTTGAAGCTGGTTTCTGGGCTATGAGGGTTCGTTACACTATCCTCTCTATTTCTGCGTGTTTGAAAATTTTCCGTCATTAAAATTAAGGGGGAAAAATGAACTCACTTAAGGATCAATTTCTGTGGCCATGTGAGGTTTAATCCCATTTAGGTCACTTATAAACTAAGTGACCATGGAAATAAAGACTCTTGGAGCCCAACAAAACCTCAGGGATTATTTTTTTCCCCTTGAACTGCAGAAGAGAAAGTTAATGCCAAAAGTTGTGAGTGATCCAGGACATACAGCCAGCCTGTGGACAACCAGGAATAAAATCCAGATTCTCAGTTCAGCTTTCTTTCTTCTCCATCGTGTGGCAGGCTGATTACTGAATTCTCCTGGAACTTGGTGTCTAAAACCCTAAAATGAGAACACTACCTACTCTTCCTAAGTCATTCAGAATTACCCTGGGGAGCTGAGAAGGCTTTGCAAAGCTCTTCACAACTGCAAGAAGTTATTATTTAAAAATAATGAATATTGTTAAATTTTACCCAGTATCCAACAGCAAAACTTAGAGTTCACTGAAGAAGGGGGGTGAAGGAGATAGGAATAAAGAACAACAAAACAGACCAGTTTTTAATGCCACCAGGACACATTCGGTGTAGCCTCCCCCTGCATGGAGCCAAATGCTTAGAACTGGAGCAACAATAGCTTCAAACTAAACCTGCATAAAAAGACAGCTCATCTTGCGTCTTTACCTGAGAGATGTTTTCAGAGGGGGCCTCCCAGCAACTGGAGTTGCCCTCAGGGGTACTCCCTTGTTCCTCTCTGGCAAATCCTGTGCCCCAAAGCCATATGGCTCAAAATAGTGAGCCTGCCAACCAAAAGGTGTGACTTCTCTAATTGGCAAAGTCTGTGCAAGTGTCTGGCCACCAGTGCACAGATGCCAGTGTTGACAGTGGGGAGGAGGAACCTGAGAGAGTGTCTCGGGGAGGGGAGCCTGTGAGGTCTGAGAGGCAGAATTCTCCCATTACATTGATTCATCTTTTTCCCTCCCCCAGCTTTGGCATCCAGGGACGTCAGCAACATAATCGGCTGTTTGTGTAAAAGGCATTATAGTCAAAGAAGTTGAATGCCCACTCAGGGACATCTGCTCTGCAGAGCACGTACAGAAATAACCCTGGGTCCCTGGAGGATGGGCTGGGGCTGCTGGTGAGTCCTAGAGAAAGGGGGGAGGAGGAAAGAGGTGGAGAATTAGCTGCCTGCTAACCACACTGCTGCTCCATGCTGGCAGGAGATGGGCTGGCACGGGCCGGCTGAGCCGCGTCTCAGGGGCGGCAGAGGAAGGCTTTCTGCCTAGAGGACCTGTGCTGTGACTCCAAACACTGGCAGGACAGAAGTCCTCCAAGGAGCGCAAAGAGCCCGAGGGTGGGAATCCAACAGCTTTGTTTCTTCCATTCATTTGGTCATTCCACAAACATTTGTTAACATCTACTCCATGCCAGCGGCCACGTTAGCTGCTGGGAACCCAAAGATAATGTGAGGCCTGGGAGGTGCAAGGAGTTTACAGGCTATTGAGAGAAACTGAAAAGAACAGATTTTTTTTACAATATAGCTAAACCCAGGTTCTGAAGAGGTATCTAACTCAGACTTGAGTATTTGAATCTGGGCTCCCCATTGACTTGCTGGGCGACCTTATTTCAGCATTTAATCATCCTGAGCTTTTATTTCCTTACCTGTAAAACAGGAATAAAGCTGCTCTTCTCTTTATAGGAGGTTCAAGGGAGAGCGCATCTATGAGAGGTTTGTAGATGCCCTGTGTGTGAGGTAGCTTTGCTAATGGGGCTGTATCTTTTACTACGTAAGGAAGGCATTAGGTTCCCTGAAAATTATGTTTCAGTTAGGTCTCTATTTTTTGAAGTGTGTAAGACCTCATGAAAGAGAAAATAATTCCATGGCAAATATTCCCCACATAAGGAGAGATACTTAGGAAGAAACCATTGATGTGTTCCAGTTAAGTACAAAATACAGAATGTGGCAGTGGCTGCCATTTATTTAGCATTTACTTCATGCCAGGCACTTTGCTCTATGTTTTATACACAGAAACATATCTCATTTAAGCCCCAAAACAACTCAGTAGGTTAACTTAATTACCTCACTCTACAGGTGAGGAAACTAAGACCCAGAGAAATTAAGCAACTTGCCCAAGATCAGTTAGCTAGCAAGTGGGGGTGCCTTGGTTGAAATCCACACCTATCTGACTCTGAGACCCTTGTTTTTAAGTCCCAGACTATACCATCTCAAGTCATAGGACAAAACTGTGGCCTTAGGGAGTCAGTAGAGCAATGCATGCAACCATGAGAAGGCAGGGCTGGAGGACGGCGGCAAGGTTATTTGCTCTCCCTCTCCACCCCAAGTTGTTTACATAGCATAAAAACAGGTCACAAAGTGAAGTATGCTTCTGGGAATGGTCAATGTTCCACTTTTAGGCAATCCCATAATCTTCCCACCAAAAGGCATAACCTTGTCTGAGGGTCACTGAGCAGAGCTTCAGGAAGAGGGATTTACAAGAGGTGACTTCATAAGGACTGAAGCAGTAAAGGACCAGAAGCTGACCATTTCTGCACCTTTCCTTCTTGACTCATGTCCTCTGCTAATGCCCAGCCTCCCATGTGGCTTTTGGGAAAAGCATACCCTGGACCAGTGGTTCTCAAACTTTAGCAAGGCACCTGGAGGGCTTGTTAAAGCCCAGAGTGCTGGGCTCTACTCCGAGTGTCTGATTCAGGAGCTTTGGGAAGGTGGGGAGCAAGAATTTGAATTTTTATCAAATTCTGAGGTGATGCTGATGCTGCTAGTCAGGGAACCACACTTTAAGAACCACTGGTGTATAGCATTGATCTTCAGGATGGACAGAACACTAAATGTTTAATATGATATGTAGTCAAAACATGAGTTGCTCCCTGATATCTATTTTCCCCTTCTACAGTAATAGAACCTTGATTATTTAACTGAGCACATAGCTGACCAAAAAAGAAACAATAATTTTTAGATCCTTTGCAGCTGGGCAGTCACTTGTAGACTATGTGATCTAGTTGCAGCTGATGGGATATGAGCAGTAGTGATGCAGGCAGCTTCCAGGTTGTGCCCTTAAAGGGACAAGGCAGACCCATCACCTTCCTCCTTCATGCTAGCTGAAATACAGACATGAGGGAAAGCATCTTGGACTACTCGGAAGGAGCAGGGGGCACTGAGGACTTAGTAGAACAGGGTCTTTGACCATCTTGGACTTTTACATGAAAGAAAAATAAGCTCTTATCTTTATTTAAGCCACTGTTATTTTGGGTATTTGTCACTTGCAGCCAAACCTATATCCTAATAGATACAGACATACCAACCAATCTTAGAAAGCCAGAAAATAAGGTAGATAGGTAGATCACTAGAGTAGCTAAACAGATAGATGATGATAGATAGATGATAGATAGATGATAGATAGATGATAGATAGATAGATAGATAGATAGATAGATAGATAGATAGATAGATAGATAGATAGATAGATGATAGATAGATAGATGATAGATACTTGAAGGAGATTATTGTTCAATAGTCAGAACCCAATATGTAACAGACATTTGATCTGGAGAGTTACATAGTTATATACATATATCACCTATCAACTCCAGTAGTCTTGGCCAAAGTTTAACTTTGTCAAAAGTCATTTTATTGTTTCTAAAGATTTTGAATTCACTTACAATTATAGGAAATGTTTCTCATTCATTTTAATGCCCTGCCCTACGTTATACCTATAATTTTCCTAACTTGGATTGTTATCTGATACACAATTATGTTTCTAGATGACTAGAATCTCAGCAGATGATTTAAAATAAAAGCTAAATGAATATAATTTGTGTTTATTTTTGTCTTATTGAAACAAGATAGTATAGAATTGCCAGTGTCTTTTTCACAAGGATGGTTTGAGCCAAGTAGATATAGTTCCCCTTTAAATAGCATCTTTGAGGAAAGCATATGGGGATGAGACTACAATTGCCCAAGGAAGGAAGGGAAAAGGTCAATTCTCACCATAGCCAGGTTCTGTCGCTGCAGATTTACTTTCATCCATATGTTATCTTCCAACACCTTGGTCCCTATATTAGTCTTTGGAAAAAAAATCAAATCAAGAGTCAGAAAAAACAGCAAAAATCAGAGCATCTCAATATTGATGAATAACAACAAAATGTTACACATTTCTGCAGCATTTCATAATTTGCACAGTATTTTATAACACATTATCATATCCTCAGATAAAAAAAAGCCAAAAGTTATTTTTTCCTTTTAAAATAAGTTTCTAATAGTGATCACACACATTTACATGAAGTTGCTGGGTGATGGTGCTACAAGGAACTTTTTGGAGCAATAAACGTGTTCACAAGATTGATTGCCAGCTCCCCCTCTATAATACATGGCCTATCTCGAGGTGCTCCAGATGGAGGACATTGGTTCATTGGATTTGGACTGAAAACTTTGGGTAAGCTGTTTTCTGGCACTTCTGCCAACTCTTAGAAACTAGAACAATGCATGACATACAGATATCAGGAAGAAAGGGAGAGAGAGGGGGAGAGGGGGAGGAAGAGGGGGAGGGGGAGGGAGAAAGAGGAAGAAGAGAAAGGAGGTGGAGGGAGGAAGCATGAGTAAACATACAAAAAAGCAAATAAGAATTAAGATAAGCTTGAAATTTTAAACACCCCACAATGCAATGCACCTATGAAGGATTACAGAGCTGGCTGAAAGCATCCCACCCTTCCCTCTGTAATTAAGTCTTTGGCAGAGCTGTGCAGTGATTAAAGGTGACCATGTACGTGGCTGGCATTCGGTTACTCAGAGTAATTATGAAGCAAATGTGTATTTACAAAAGCCGTTGACAATACTTAGGGTATGAGAGAACATCCATGCTAATTATAATTCATGAGCAGCACATAGGAATATTTAAAAGAATACACTAACTAAGCAGTTTCAAAATAATCTTCAAATTTTGGTAAGGGTGTCTCTTGCAACACCTGCTATGATTTCATCAGATTCTAACTGTTACTTTCAAATTAGACCATAACCATGGACCTCCTGTGTCTGATGTCATCGATGGCAGATAATTTCACTGCTCTGTAAATGTTTATTAAACTAAAAATAAAGTGTTTTTTAACAACCTTGCAAATTACTGTGACTAGATGCCCTCCCAAAATATTAATCATTCTTGCTGAATATATAAATCTGTCTTCATTAAGGTTTAGAGAAAATAAATTAATGAAGAATGACACATAATTGGGGATTAAGGGAAAGGAGGGTGGGTGGGGGTCAGTCCCACTAGGAAGATGATTGAACCCCCCCACAATGCATTTCTTGTTGTGACCATCAGAGGTAAACAGGGTGGGCTGTGGAGGCACCTTTAAGGAGTTTGTGTGATTACATTATTGTTAAGAAAGTAAGTTTCCCTATTAACCACTGTCACCCCAGTAAGTTTAATTTTAAAAGAAAAGTAAGTTCTGTAAGAAAACACTGCTGAAAGTTATTTTAAGAAAGTACTAGTCCATCATGAGGAGTTTAAAATAACTTAAAGGTTGTTTGTCTAGAAGACAACACTCTCCTCATATATTTCTTGATCATTAAGCAGCAGGCACAGTAAAGTTCATCCTATTCCAAGAAGATGGAAAACAAGAGAGATAATTACAGGATGTTTTTAAAAAATAATACTCAAACAATTTTTTTATTTGTCAACTTGATTGCAAGCCATAAAAACTGATTAAAATACTTATTGTGCTGTAATTTCTGTATAATTTGGTATTTTTAGAATCATGTTTCCAAATGATAGCACCTAAGGGACTCTCAGAAATTAAATGCAAAATTAAAAAGCACTTGTACAAAAAAACAAGTGCTTAGCAGTTGCTGGTTATCAACACAAAATGAGGCAGGTTTTGATTCTCATCGGGTGATAGTTAATTATCTCAAAGCAGGAAAGCTTTGAATGTGGTGCTTTCACCAGGCTTCTAAGTTGGTGACCAGCAGCTATAGGAACCCAACATCTGGCTGAGCTCACAGATGATGTACACGCTGAGCCAAAAAATGCAGTCCTGGATGGGCACCTGGCGCTCGGAGGCACTTCTAAATGCCGAATGAATGAATGAATGAATGATCAGAGATAGCTCAAGGTGACTCCCTATCCCAGGGAGTAAAAGGATTTCAGAGACTTCCTATTTGGTTGGTGATGGATATTTCTACAGTTATTTGCAAGTCTAACTTTAATGACTAAATTTTGAAGTGACCCTTTCTTTTTTTTAAAATCTTTTTTTAAAAAATATACCTTTATTGATTTCAGAGAGAGGAAAGGAAGGGGAGAGAGAGACAGAAACATCAATGATGAGAGAGTCATTGATCGAGCCCGCAACCCGGGCATGTGCTCTGACGGGGAATCGAACCCCGGTCGCCTGGATCCTAGGTCGGCGCTCAACCGCTGAGCCACGGCCGGCCGGGCTGAAGTGACCCTTTCTGAAGTGAATCCTCAAAGACCCCCTAACTGGCTGCTCCACCTCCTCACTCACTACAGTCATGTACCAAATGTTTATGCCACAGGATGAGCATATCCCTGCATCGCTTGAATTTGAATATCTTTATTTTTTAAGCTCAACATCGTCCATGTTGCTTTTAATCCCCTTGTCATATGTCCATTCGTATGTTTGCAATCTAACTATCACCAGAAGCTGGCGTTGTAAGTTTGCATCAGTTCCTTTTATCTTCTGAATCCTAAATTTGTTTCTATCATTTTAATGACAGATGATTTTTCCCCCCTTCTGTTGCTTTCCTTTTTCTTAGGGCAGCTCGATGACAGTGAAAGGGTTAAAAAGCAATATTTATTAGAAGGCAAAATAATGCCCGTGTTTCTGCTCAACTGGACTCTGTTATCTGCTGGGGCCCAAGTCAGGGAGGCACATTTCCCATGGGAAGCTCTCTGTTGCCCAGAGAAATGGCAGGACTCGGGAGCCAGGGGCAGGAGGGGGAAGCTGGGGTAAACGGCATAGAAGAGGGGCGACCGTTCCAGCCGGCTAAGCGCCCAGCGGCAGGCATTTTGCAGCCCACACAGGCGATCTCTTAGTTTCGCACATAATGCATTCCTGAAAAGTCATTGAATTTGAATGTCTGAAAATCACATATTAGGACATATATTATGGATTGGGGAAGGCTGTTTTATACCCAAGGAGGAAAAAAAAAAATAATTGAATCTCTGCCTATGGGTCCCTGAGGCACTGCCTGTCTCAGGTCTGGGCCATTCAGTGGCCTGAAGAGAAATACTGGTCAAGCATCCCCCCGTTCTCTGCGCTCCTTCCCATGGTCCCCAGCAGAGGGTCACACAGCCCTCAGTTTTTAAACTTGAATTTAAGAACATACCAGTCGTCTGGAACAGAGGTGGTGCTGTCTTTCTAGCATAGAGACAGGCACAACACAAACAAACCAATAAAGGCAAATAAATAGGCACAACTACCAATTGTAATACATGCAATAAAGGAGCTAGAATGATGTAAGAAAGGGTAACTTGGGGTGGTGCTATCTGAGATCCGATGGTCAGGAAGGGTGTCCCTGGGGACACAGCCTCCATGCTGGCAGTTTTCTGCAAACAAATGGTGGAAAGATCACTTTTCACACTCAGTTCCCATTCCCAGAAAAGGAATTTCTATTTTCGGCATTCAGTTATATTCAGTGGGTGTTTTATACTAAACACGGAGGCCAGCATTGTGCAAGTGTTAGGGAGAATTACTATGTTATTATTATCGGAATGAAATATTATGAAAGTACAGTGTGTTAGTACCAAATTAAATATTAGGGGGAAGTACACTGTGCTAATGTGGCAGTAAAGAGAAAACAAACTAGGAGTTTACATTAAAATTCAGGAAAATGGGTCAAGAGGGCAAATTTGGGAGCCCAGGAAAGGGCCCAGAAGAACTGTTTGGCACCTTCATGATTTCTAGTGAAAATGAACAAAATGACTCCAAGAATGCTGTACAAAATCAACTGACTTGAAGTTCTCCATCTATATGGCAAAGGGCATCAAAATAAATCTTCCCCAGAGGCAAAAGGGATTCCTGAGTTTACATTTAGTTTCCAATATGACAGCATCTCCCTACAAAATTTGATACTAAGCGATTTTTTAGAATAGTCTTACAAATATCAGTGAATAATTTAAGCAGACTCCTCTTTAGGAGTCTAATTTGTTTTGCGTTTAGGCGCCCGGAGTCCATCAGTGACATTTTTCTCCGTGGCTGCCCACCAGATTCACGTACCCCAGCAAAGGCTGAGTGACCCAGGGAAATCACGAGGGGAAAGCAAGCTGCTTGTCTTCACGAGGCTGTTCAGCACAGACTGTATTTAGATACATTTTTAATGATAATTTTGCCACTCCAAAGCCCAGCTGAAAATGCATGGTGGCACCACGGAACCCCCATGATGTTTGCCGCTTAGCTCTCCTCTCTGGGCCTTAGGTTTCTCTCAGCTGCTCCTTGCTTACGCCCTGGCAGTTTCAGCCTCCAGCTGGGTGCAGTGATTGCTTTCTTTCCGTGATTCCACCATTCCGAGGAAGGAAAAACCCAGACCTTGGTTTCTTGGCACAGTTTCCTTAAGCCTTGCTCAAGCCCAGCTCACTTTTTTTGTAAAAGTGTAAAAACATTTGTAAAGTTTCATTTGAAATTTAAATTTAAAAACTTAAGTTTCTAATCCAAAGTTGTACATGTCAGGAATCATACAGAACTGTGAGTCAAAGGAACTGGATCCTATCCTGAGGCTGCAGCGAGCAGCTGTGTTACCCTCGGCAAATCAGTTAGTGCTTTGGGGGCTCATGTTTTCATCTGTAAATGCTGGGTCCCAACACATTCTATCACTGACACCCAGTCATTCACCAGCAGTTCGGGTGCCTGCTGTTGGCCAAACCCTCTGCTGAGTGCTAGGAAAATAACAGAGATGACAAAGGCAGGACTCATGTGGTCAAGGAATCATCATTCCTGGCTTCACTGGTCACTGACTGACATTGAGCTCTACTGAGACAGGTGACAATGTGGCCAGAGCAATCTACTATTTTTACAAAAAAAAAAAGCAGCCATATTTTGAGAGAATTTGTAATGTATTTTGCCCAATTCCAAGTAGAAGTGGGGCCATAATGTCTGTCTTTTACTGTGCCATGCACATGATATGCTAGGATGCTGGGTCAGGTTTAGGGAAGGGAGCATCCCAGAATGAATCCCAAGTTTTCTGCTTCACTCCTTGAAAGGCCCTTTTGATACCATTTGGGTAGCATTTCTCTGTGTTTCATAGTGCACCAGTTCCTCAGCATGTTAATAGTGTTCTGTGAGAGAAGGTTCCAGAATTATAGAAGCTGGAAGGATAGTAGGCATACAAATTAAATAGGTTTCCTTAGTGTAGGTCTTCTTGGTGCTTTGTTGTGCGATGCACAGAGGTATATTTTGAAGCACTAATGAAACTTATTTGACCATAGAACCTATTTGTCTGTTTTGCAGAACATTTCATGGGGCCAGTCCTCTATAGGACTAGCCGTTAGGACACTTGTGAAAATAGTTATCTATTTTTAAATGCATGACTTTCACACAAAAACTTGTACATGAACATTCATTAGCATCTAATTCATAATAGTCCAAAAGTGGAAACAATCCAAATGTCTATCAACTAGCGAATGGATAAATAAAATGTGGCACAGCCATACAATGGAATATTATTCAGCCAAAAAAAGGAATGAAGTACTGCTACAAAATACATGAACCTCGAAAACATAGTAAGTGGGAAGATGCCAGACACAAAAGGCCACACAGCCAATGATCCCATTTATATTAAATGCAGATCCATAGGGACTGAATGAAGATTCATATTTGTTAGGTATTGGGGGTAGGAAAGAATATGAAATAACAGCTAATGGATATGACGTTTTTTGGGGGGGGTGCTAAAAATATTCCAAATCTATATTGTGGTGATGTTTATGCAACTCTGAGTATATTAAAAACCATTGGAGTGTATACTTTAAATGGGAAAATATTATAATATATGAATTCTATCTCAACAAAGTTGTTAAATGCATGCCTGTGTGGAAAAAGATAAACTGAAAGAGGTTCAGGCTTGTCTTTTTGGGTGCTATCCATTCCTAGTTATGATTTATCTTCTTAGAGGTTTGCTGCTGTAGTGGAAAGACTGGTTTAAAACCCACTTGTGTCATTCCCCGATTGAGCAACCATGGAAAAGTCCTAACCTCTCGAAGCCTCCCTTTCTTTATCTAAAAATAGGAACAATACAGAACTGCTGTGAGACTACTGCAATCATGTGTGGACATTCTTTTGAAAAGTGTAAGCATTTTACAAATGCTAATTATTATTTTATCATAAATAATAAATGGACTGCTTGGGTGCAAAACCTATGAGACATTCAGCAGGTTCATGAACCTTTCTAGGGCTCAACATTCTCCTCTGAGATAATAAAATACCTTCTTCACTGGGTTATGAGAATTTAATGAGTTAATACAGTAACACTTTTGGAATAGTGCCTGACATTTAGTAAGCATTCAATACTTATAGCTTAATTTCTTATCTTTCTTGCTAAGTTTATTTACCAACACAGTTTTCATACATTTTTTTTTCTTATTTCATTCTCTATCTCCTTGACCACGTCTAATATATCATTCCTCTCTTGTTTTTTAGTGGCTCTTAGTTATTTATAAATCACCATATCCTTGTTTTCCTGCCATTCTTCTAAGTTATGGAAGCCAAATTATTTTTGTCGCTTCTTAAACGTAGGCCTTTTAACTAATACTGTAGTCTTTGGGCTGGTCCCAGTGTGTCAGAACCACTTTGCTCATTGCTTCACATCTCTGAATGATGTGATGATGATGATGTTAAGAAGAAAAGACTAAAAGGAAAAGGGAAAAGGAAAATTCTACCTGGGAAATAATCATGATCGCTCTTTTGTAAGGAAGAATAGTTTTAAAATGCTAATATCACCAAAGAAAATGACATGCTAACTACTGGCAGGATATCTTGTGCATTTATAAATGCGTATGAATGTTCTGAGCCTCGAAGAATAGTAAGGACACCACACATCTGTTCTCGCAGTCACCGTACTAATACCTCTAGATACCTTCGGTCACTTTCTAGTCAAAACTTCGTAATGAAGATATCTAACTTTAACAGAATGAGGAAAATAAATAAATAAATTAATTAATTAATTAATTAATTAAATAACCGAATGAGGAATATGAAAATACAGATTTCAGAAGTAATGAAAAGGAGAAGAGATCATGAGCTCTACAGGCTAGTTTTAGTTTTTTCCTCTGTAAAATAGATATTCAATAAGATCCTTTGGAGCATTACACTCTATGATTCCAACATAAATTAGGAGATTATATTCACCATTCATTCATTCATTCATTCATTCATTCAATAGACACTTGTGGAGTATCTATAATGTACAGGAATATAATGTATGTGCTGAGTCCTGTTGAGAGGAAACCTCACAGCAGGGCACCTCACCCAGACTGATGGCTTAGCAAGGCTTCCTGATCAACATGACATTGAGCTAGGTCTTCAAGAAAGAATGGGAATTGGGCAGCTGAGAGGACGAAGAGCATTCCAAGAAGAGGAGGATTTTATGCAAGTGCACAAAGGCCTGAGAGCAGTCAACATGTTCTGGGAACACATTAGTACGTATTTATAAATGTGCACTGCAGTATGGCAGGGGTGGAAGTTTGTGAAGGACAGAGCGTCATCTGTTATGTGGGCCTTGTACAGGACATTGCTTAGGGTGTCATGCCACTGAGTGTGGGTGTGTCCAGCAGGCAACAGGGAACAGAGGTTTTTGAATGGATAAGTGACAGGATTACATTTGCATTTTAGGAATATTTGGGAAACATATAGAAAAGAAATAAGAGGACAGGTATAGAGGCAGGGAGACCAGTTAGGAGGCAAGAAATTATAAGGGTATAAATGAAAGTGGACACATTGAGAATGGAGAACACTGAGGACAGATTTGACCCATGTTCAATAGCATACAATGACCTGGGTGACAAATTGGATGCACAGGCTAAAAGAAAAAGAGGAGCCAAGAAATTTTCTCCTAAGTTGCTCTTGGTGACTGAGTAGATAGTCACCAATCTCTAAGAAGGAGAGTGCTTGGGTAAGAATGGAAAGAGGAAAAATACTATTTTAAACATGTTTCCTTTTAAATGACTGAGTCATGCAAGTAGAAATGTCCAGCAGGTGTTGGTTCTATGAGTCTAAAACTCAAAAGGAAGGTCTGGGCTGGACTTCTCATCTTAGTAGTCATATGTGAAAAGTCACTGTCACTGACGGTAAGCTGTGAAGGGGAGGAGAAAAGGGTTCCTTGTTTTGTTTTAAGATAAAATTGTCACAAAAAGTCTATTTGATGAGAAGAAAAAACTAGTAGAATGAAAATTCTGAGGCATATAAGAGAGAGCAGATTAATAAAATGAGTTTTACAAACACATTCCCAATTAGAGTCTTCTAAATGGGAAGCTCCTCATGGACCCATAAATCATTATATGATTTGAAAAAGAAATATATTTACTTTTTTTAAGAAGTACTTTGGTTATAGAAATCAAGAAATGCTTGTAGTATTGCTGTATCATCTACGAGAGATATTCAGATACCTATTAAAGTTTCCTATTTTTAAATTATGAAACGAGACTATGCCCATTAATTCCATCTATTATACCTCCCTCCCTTCTGTCCTCTCTCCTTCCTCAGTGCTAAACCAGGATTTGTATTCCCAGTGCCAAATGGAAGAATATGCATCTATTTCCAGCCTACTGCCTCCCAACCCAGAGGCTTTGTAGTTTTCAATTTACCTGTAGAAACTGAAGCAGAAAGGAGAAATCCCATTGCAGTCAAGCATGCAATCCTGTGGGAGGGAAGCTTCAGGAAAGTGGTGAAACAATGGGACTCTGGAGAGCAAGGCTCATAGCTCCTCTTGGTTGTAGGAAGGCTTTACCACCAATCAGAGGCAAATGAAGAAGCCTCAGAACAGAAGAAAGAAGAAACCGGTACAGTGCATCCATGTTTTCAGCACTGTATTCAAGTTCAAATTTCCCTGCTTCTGACTAGCCACCATCCTGCTGTCCATCTTTCTACCTGAATGGACGGGTCTGGTATTTCATTCTTGGGTAGAGGGAGGACTCTGGAAAAAGGAATTTCCTTAATTCCTTCTCTTTACCTCTCTTCATTTCTATGTTAAATTGTAAAGAAGTTCATTTTAAAAAAAATCTTAATAATTTAAAAGTTGAATTCCTATTTTTTAAAATAAAAATAACATATGGGCTTTATAACAAGCCCCAGCAGAACAAGGGTATTAAGCAAAAAGTGAAAGTGCCTCCAGTCCTTGGTTGCCCTATCCACGCCCCAGAGGTATCCACCTGCAGTAGTGATCGAGAACAAAAATGTGATTACATTTCACTGGAAAGGAAGATGATGGCAGCGATGAACGCCTGGACCCATGCTGCCTCAGTCCTGGGCTTCTGTTTCTAAATCTGCAAGTAAGTAGGCCTGTTTTTTCCTTTCCAGCTGAATTAACTAAAATGTACATACCAAGTTACATTGCAGTCTTGGTTTGTGAGTCCTAAGCAGGTTTTAGAAGTGCTGGAGGAAACCTCAGCCCTCTGGCCCCCCTCTGGCTCCTCCAAAGGGGAAGAGCAGCTTTGAAAAGTTCAGCCCGCACCAAGGTCCGCATCTGATTCCCTCTGGGGCCTCTCTTTAGCTCCCTACTTTTCCCAGCTGGAGCCCCTTCCTCCTCCTGCTGCTGGCTCAGCTTGAGCAAGAATCTGGTTAAGTAGAAAACCCAAATCCCCTTTTCTAAAGACAACAGAGAATAGACCTGAGATGGCAAGAACCCTGAACTAGAAAGTAAGTGAGGAAGAATCAGAGTTTCAGTTATAATAACAATTCTTTAAAAATTCTCCAAATGATTTCCAGCTATATTTTTCATGAACCTGCTATCTGAGAGTGCTTCCTTTCATCATATTAAACAGTTGAAATACTCTTAAAATGTGCAAATTTGTGCATTTGTTTGCTTATATTAACAAAAGATAACCCTCATATTTTTTTTGGCTCAGATTTTTGAGTCTTCAGTGACCTGAACAAGTAAATGAGCAAGGGAGGCGGGGCCGGGGGGTGGGAAGGGAGCCTGGCTCATACTTTTTGGCGTCAACCCAATTTTCCAATCTTCAGAATTCTCAGCCAGTTTCCCTCTCCTCATCATTGCATTGTGCTACTTGAAAGACACAGTGGAAATAGCTGTGGGAACACAAAGAAAGAAAGAACACACACCATGGGGTTAGCAGAGAGGAAACCCTCTTAATAGATTTCAAAAGAATAAAAGAGCAATCCTGAGCCTTAAAAGATTTACCAGAAAATGTAGGAAGAATTCCAAAATCATGATGCTGGAAAAATTTACAATATTGGGCATGTAAGATAGAAGATAAGGAAAAGAGAAATCCCAAATGAATTAATAATTAAATTCATGTACTGCTTCTTATTAACAAGGCTCTACCAGGAACTGTAAGATCCAACCTTGTTACTTTGTTAGTTGGGGGAAATATGACATAGTATTTCCTAAAGTAATTTGTATCACCTTATTTTTAAAATAACTTCACGTACTCTGAAATTTTCAGATAGCCAAATTCTATGCAAAGCAAGAATTTTCCAGTGATTTTTTAAAAAAATCAACTATTTCCTATAGGTATATTACCTGGCCTGTCTTAAGTTCTGACTATACTTTCCCAGGAATATTGAAATCTATAGCTTGACTGAACCATAGCTGGATCCTTAGTAATTACTCTCTGTCTTATGAACTCATGAGGAATATATTCATAGCAAAGAAAGCACTGAAAATTAAACAAAAGAAGAATCAGCATAACGTCTCAAAAAAAAAAATAAGTTGCATTCAGAAGTATATTTTTTTGTCTTCCAGTGTGGGCTCTGGCAGCATATGGGGCTTTTAATATATAATCCAGATTTAGTGGCTGTTTCCTTTTTTTTTTTTTTTTAGTGGCTGTTTCTTTAAAGGTTGCAAAGATAGATTCGCTTTATGGATGTGTGTGACCAATACACAAGTTTCAATAAACTTCAACTTGTATTGAATTTTAATAGCTTGGCTGTAAATCAAAAACACTCATCAAACATTCAGGGTTTACTTGCTTTTTTGGTATTTGGAAGTCTGGGGGCAATAAAAAAGACATAACAGTATTTTTTTAATTAATTGACGAATAGATTTGTCTAGAATAGGGGCTCAACAATCTTGCCTGCAGGGTCCCTATCAGAAATGCTATGGAAAAGAGTCAGGATAACACAGCAGAGAGAGTTTACTGGGAGGCAGACAGGTGTCAGAGCAGAGGCATCATGGGAGTGGAAAGTACAAGGGCTCAGGGGTCACAGGTGGATCCCCTATTTTGCTCAGCTACTGGGCAGAGAGCCTTTGATATCAAGAAACACAGTTCTGGCCTCTGATGTGGGGAGAGATGAACAAGTGATCCCATTCTTTCTAATGATATGTAAGGGAAAGTCTGCTGGGGATTCTGCTCCTGGTAAAAAGCTAGAGGTGTATAGCAGGTCTCTTTGTGCTTGGCTGTCCCTAGGCTAATCCCCCCACCCACCCTCCACCATTTCTGGCCTTTGAATGCTTTGAAGCTATGGCTATGGCCTGAGTCTTCAGCTAAAAAGCCAGGATGTTGGAAAGATAAAAAGGTCCTGAGTTTCTTACCTCAATGACCTCACTGAGAAGATGAACCAGCGCCAGCAACTGCCTACCTCTAGGCTTCTTGAAATGAGAACAATAAATATATTCTCTTTAGCCGCCGTTGATCAGGTTTTATATGATTTGCAGCTGACAACATTCCTAATTACTAAAGGAATTATAACCTTGACTCTGAAACCAAGCTGCCACATGACCTTGAGCAAAAATAAATTAACCTGTTTAAAACAAATAAAATAAAATGACCTCACAAGTCCTTGGTTTCCTTATTTATCAAATGAGGAAAAAGAACCAAAAAATCACTGTGCTTTTCAATATAAACAAACCACCTACATTTATGATTAAAAACACATATTTTGAGCTCCTACCTAACATATTAGGAAGTCTTTCCTGGCTCTATGCTAAGGGTTTAGCCTACATTACTTCATTTAGTTTTCCCCAAAATTCTTTAATGTGATTGCTCTTAACTCCATTTTATAAATGAGAAAGTTACAATTGAACGAGTAACATTTGCAAGTTCCACAGCTACTGATGGGACCAGGCCTCACACGCAGGCCTATTTTTTGCATTGGACACCATTTACTACCCAGAGAAACACAGCGTAAATTCACCCTAATTTTTCTAGTACATTCAAAACTAATTCTCATGACGCAGAAGGCCCTGCATAACTTGATGTCTTCCTCTCCCGCTTCAGCCCTTACCGCTTCTCTGCCCTCCCCCTTCCCACACGGGCCTCCTTTCCATTCACTGAAATCACTAAATGTCTTGCCATTCCAGGGCCTTTGCAGATGCTGTTCCCTCCTTCTGGAATGCTCTTCCCACTGTCTCCCACCCCTCTTCAACTAGAATGCTCCTTCTCATTCTAAAGGTCTTGGTTTATATTCCACTCCTCGGAGAGGCCTTTCCTTGTCACTCTGTCAAAGTGCTTCCACTCCATACTGTCCGTTCTCTTCGTAGCACAGCGCCTCCTGAAGAACAGGCTGCCGAGAAATATCTGTTGCATGTAGATGAATGGGTACCTCAGCCAGTTTAATTTTTATTGGTGTTTTAATATTTTCTTATTGATTTTCAAGAGCTTCAAGCACTTTTTATATATTAAGTATATTAATGCTTTCTCTTCTGTCTTTTGCTCTGTTTGAGGGGAGAGGTTGGTCAACAGATGTTTTTCATTTTTATCTGTGCAATTCTATCCTTTTGTTCCTCTCAGATTCTACCTCAGTTATCAGGCTTGGGCTGGACTTCCCTATTCTATTATGAACTTACCCATCAATATTCACCTTCATTTTCTTCTAGCTGGTACTTTAATATTTTAACTTGTTTACATTTTAATCTTAAATTCATGTGGAATTTGTTCTGCTGTATGACATGACGTAAGATTTAACGTGTCCCAAAAATATTTATAATTATTACTTTCATTTATGGCTAATTTGCAATGCCACATGTCGTATATATTTAATGTGCTTATAAGTACTTGGGTGTGTTCTTGCAATCTTTAGAATGTTCCCTTTGTTTGTCTGTCTATCACTGCACCAGTACACTCTATTTTATTATGGGGTAAGGCCAGTGCCATCTCATTATTTAAAGGATTTTTAAAGGTAATATTGACTATATGAAAGTTTTTAAAAAATTTTAACTATTCTCTTTCATTTATTTCTTTCCAAAGGGGGGGGGGAAAAAAAAGCCCCAGTAGAATTTTAATTGGAATTGTATTCAATTTATAGTTTAATTTGGGGGAAATTAAAATCTTAATATTATTAAGTCTTTCCTCCCAGGGACATAACCCATCTCTCCATTTAAACATTTTATTTATGATTCTCAGTAGAAATGTACAGTTTTTATGTATAGGTCCCACTCATTTTTCTGTTAACATGTAGACACTGCCAGTGTCCTGCCCACCAAATACCTTTGACATTCCCATCTATTTGCCAGGGGCCAATTACTGGACACCCCTGTGCCTCTGTGAGGGGTCTTTCCTGGCCATTGGCGTGCACTAGGCCTGTTGGCAGGACCAGCTGGAAATCTGGAGTCTAAGTCCCTAGAAATAACCTTTCACACCAACGATGATGGAGAATTGGTGGGCAAATACCCAGCTCCCTCTGCCATCTGTCGTAATAATTCTATCATATGCTCACATTGTCTCCCACAGGGGTGATAATCTATTTGCCCCTATAAATAACTGGCTTGATGATCACACTCTATTGATTTCCTTCCCTTTTCTCTCCCATCCTCATTGTCCAACTGGGTTTCTGGGATCACTCTTCAATCAATAAACAACTCTAACATTCATCCTTGTCTCAGGGTCAGCTTCAGGGGGAACCCAAACCAAGACATAATCCTTACTTATTTTTGGTTGCTATTGTAAACGGGAATTTTTAAAATTATAATTTCTAACCTAGTATGTAAGAAAGTTATTGATATTTTGTCTGTGTAGAGATATATGTGCATATAATGACATTCAAACACAAGTTTTTGTCAGGAAAAAAATAGTGCCATTAAATTATTTTATACATATACTCTAATGTGCTGCAAATTACTACGTATATTATGTCTTTACAGAAGCAGTGTATAGACTTGCAAACACAACCCCATATATATAGTATTTCATGAGCAATTTGGAGAATTTTCAAAAGTGATTTTGGCCATGCACAACTTTCACCTCACTCACTGTTTTTAGAACCTAACCTCATGATCTTTGGCAACTGGCTTCCTTATTGAATTTATTTATGAGTTTTAACGGTGTTTTAACTCATTCTCTTGGTGTTTCTAGGTAGACAATCACATTAATAGGAAATAATAAGAATTTTGTCTCCTTTTCATTACTTATACATACGGTTTCTTCATCTTGTCTTATTTCAGTTGCTAGAATTTTCAGAACAATGTTAAGTATTAGTAGTGAAAGGACTATCCTTGTCTAATTTCACATTTGAATAGAAACAGGGTGTTTCTCTTTCTGTTGAGAGAGTGTGTGTGAAAGAATGTTTGGGGACTACATTTAGCTTACCCAAAGGCAATAAAATAAAATAAATGATAAATTGAATTAAAATAAATGATAAATTGAATGCAAGATCAAATAAATTTCAGTTTTACCCCACTATAAAGTATTTTCTGATTTTTCAATAAACCACTTAGTAAACCTGATTCTCTTGATTTAAAATGAGTATAATTTCTGTAAACTCATTAATAATTTAAGTCTACTTGAGGTCTCTGGCTGAATTAATTTCATTGGTCTTTTCAGTCCATGGACCATATGAGGAAGCATTGCTTCTTCAGATTGGTTGGAGACCTTCAAAGTTTAGGGCAGTTGACCTTGATTTATAAGCTAGAAAAATTAAACCTCTAATTGTAACAAAGATCTGAGTTTCTATACTCATACTTGCCAAATTCCCATACTCCATGTAACTATTTTTGTTCTTATTACTGGTTCTGACAGACCTAGATATTTTCATATAAATACAAAATAACAAAAATTTGAGATAATTTTAAAATTTGTAAGTAATATCAGCTATCTTTCTCTAAATTTCATTCTGAGTGTTGCTTTACTAACTTGGTCAGCATTTTGTTTTATTTGTTTTATAAGCTAGCAGTCTGCATCAAACGAGAGACTAAGAGGGCAAGACCTCGTTATACCAGAGGCATATGGAAAATGGCACCAGTGTTAAGTTAGCATCCATGTCTGTTGTTAGTGTTTGAAAGGCAAAACTTTTTTCTTGAGAAATCCTAGCTGCAAATTTTTATTCCTCAGAAATTTTCAAGTTTTATTCCTCAGGGGTAGATATACTTTGAAAATCTTTCAGTCCACCTAGTTCTTTTCCTACCTCCTATTTTCCCCAGATTAGTGAGAGCAGGTTTTGGTTTGGCTATGCTAAAGTGGAAGACAAAGGAGAAATAAACACTTTCTACCATGTCCAAAAAATGTAATCTATTCAAAGACATAATCAATTGCAAGTACCTTAATTGATTTAACTAGTTACCTATTAATAAGTATGTAAAACACTTCAGCTATTTGTGATTATAAAAATGCTGAAATGGTTGTCTAGATACATACACCATTTTGAACATGTGTAAACATATCTGGCTACCTTTGACATAAGAAATACATATTGGACAGATACTGAAATATGTCAGTGAGTTCAAGAAAGAGTTGACTAAACCAAGTTGGTAGAAGGAAAGAAGCCAAAATGCTGAAGGAGGCTCAGCAGCAGGACTTTGTAGATAGTCTCCCCAGAGCACTGCTCAGTTTTACCAACTCCCAATGTAGTACACTGGCTAGATACTCACTGCTAGACTACATTTCCCAGCTACTTTGCACACAGGTGTAGCTATATGACCACACCTATTTCTGACCAATAGAATGTGAGCAGAAATCATACACTTCAGTTTTAGGTCTAGCCATGCAACTAACAGTCTCTCTCTCTCTCTCTCTCTCTCTCTCTCTCTCTCTCTCTCTCTCTCTCTCTCTGTTTTGTTCTTGTTATTTCCCAGTGGTATAAAAAAAAATCCAGCAAAATGCAAAATCCTAGTTGAAGGGAGCCTGTGTCCCTCAATCGTTTTGTAAAAAGTTGCCCAACAAAACCCTGTTGGACTATGACTTGAGAGAGAAGTAAACCTCTGTATGTAAAGCCACAGAGATGTGGGGGCTCTTTGTTATAGCAGTTGGTTTTTTCCTACTATTATAACAGTAGGAGGTCTGTATATCTGCAATCAAATTTTCAAGTTCTTAGTAGAAAATACTTGACCCATTCTGAAATAAGTGCCTACCCCTGATCATTTGGCTATGGCTAGGCTGGGGTGTTAGAGGGTCACTCTAACATATAGGCATGGCCTCCAGACACCCACCCCTGGGTATTGGGTGGGAGCTATTCCAAAACCAGGAATCACTCAGTTGGGAAGCCACTATAAGAGTTCTTCTACCTGAAGGATGTTAACAAACAAGAAGAGGCCAAGACTGACAGCCTTCTAAGTTGTCTCTCAAGGTAGGAAGGAACAAGGGTAAAGATGCCATCAATCTTCCTATTGCTCGGGAGCTGCAGGTCTCTGTAAGACCATCCCAGATCCTCCACAGTCAGAGAGAATCACCTCTCCCTCGGGAAATGCAGAATATAGGAAAGTTAAAAGATCACTCATGAGAGACATTATGTTCAAGCAGGTACTGTGTACCTTGCTGAGGGACTGTACGTGTGGGACCTCGCTTGTCATACCCTTGCCAGGGAACAGAATCATTACTGGAAAGGAAGAAATTCCTGTTAAATGAGTAGTGACAGTCAATCATGAAACATCGGGGTTCACAAAGGTATGGGTGAACAATTGCAGGGGGCATTTGTCATTTTTAAAATTCTGGCCCAGCATTCCACCTCCCCTCCTATTTTGGGAAGAATCTTATTACCAGAGTTGGTTGGGGACAAGGCCTTACCATTTTCCACAGAAGCTGAAGAAAACCAAACACCCTCCCCGTCTTCTGCCTCTTGTCCCCCAACCCCCACTGATTGCTATGGAAAATGAGAGGCTGAAGAGATAGCTTAGAATTCACCTCCAGTAGTGGCAGAAGTCCCTGGCATTATGAGGTCTCCAACAGAGCATCCTAACCACTCCTCAGATACATCCCTGGCTAGTGATTCTTGACTCCTGCTTTTTTTCTGAGGGTGGGTCTCAAGTTTCCCAATGATTCTCTGAGCCACCTAATATCCTTCTAAGAAATCCCTTTTCTGCTTGAATTAGACATAGTTGGTTTCTCATGCTCGCAATCAAGAACTTTGACTGATATAATAATTTTCTCCTCCTTCTGTTTATTTTTTTCCCCTTGACAACCTGATATATAGGATATTTGAACAATTGAAAGTGGCAAAATAATATAAAATCCACGTCTCGTACAGATGGAGATACCTAAAATAATTAGAAAGCTGAAACATTACCTGTTTTTTCTTTAGGACTACAACAGACAGCGACCAGAAAAATATCTGAATCACCTAGGGCACACACACACACACACACACCTGTTGGCCTCACTGTGTGGTTCTTGAGTGTCTCCCCAGGAGTGGCAGGCCAGGCTCATCTCATTCAAACAAACAAAGGCCTCTGATCAAGGCTGGGGCTTTCTTGTGTCTCAGCTGCACAGGATGGGTCTCAGGCACCATTGCTGGCTGCATAGAGTGGTGCCAGGAAATAGATAAGACTAGGTAGTCAAGAAAGGGTCAGAGTGGGAGGAAGAACTAGTTAGGATGTAAAGGAAACAGACAGGCCATCTTGACAAGAGAGCCTCCTTTGTTAGAATCCCACGAGGGTTCCTTAGGAGATCTGATGGAGGACAACTACTACATAAAGTATTTCTACCTATACCCTCAAGATTGACTAAGTCTCATTTCCTGACATTTGAGCCATACCAGGCAATAAACCAGGCCTCCCCTGGGGAGTCAGGCAAATAATCAAAGAAGACCATCTTCAATCGCCACCACCTCTCTACTTCCCTGCGGTCTGGTTGGGATACAGGCCTCTTCTTCTGTAGGTCCAATCCTTCCTGACAGGCCCAGCTGGCCCAATATTGATGCTGGCATATTGAGAGCACCAGCAGTGGTCCAGTGGATCTGGACTCTAAAACCATGTTCATAATAACTATTATGTCTATTTAGCTCAGTCTCTACCTTTTTAACAGGGAAGAAAGCTGGAGAGCCACACACCAAGAGGTCTCTGCCTTGGCTCTGCCAAAAGAAGCAACTACCCATTTTGGACAAAATTTAATAAGAGAGAGCAGGTATGAAAGCAATACCAAAATATCAGCTTCAGAAGCTCTGCTGGGCCTCTTCCAAAGGCAGTTTTAACACCACCTACCCCTACGCCCTCCCAAGCTTAGGTTGGGGTGGTGAGGATAAAGGATCCTTCCCTTCCCACATCAGATTTCCCTAGGATCATCTCCTCCTGGCTCAGTATAGACCCAGTATACTCTAAATCTATTGGCTATGTTCTGAACACCATGGGTTTTAATATATGCAGCTTTTTCTGTAAGAACTTGATATCTCAGAAGTAAGAGCTTCTTTGTAAACAAGGTGTGTCAAGTACAGAGAGATTAGCCCGGAGACCAGTTTCCCATGGGTCTCCCGCTCTGAGAGTGAAGTATTCTGAGGCATTCTTACAAATTCCAGGACATCCACCAGAAGCTAGAAGGGTGGCTGCTGCTGGATGGGAGCAGAGGCCTCCTACCTTCCCCGCAGGCAGGAAGCCTCTCCTGGACACCACCTCTGTGGCAAGGCTCTTTCAAATGGGAGGGAAAACAGCAGAGAAGAGGGAGAGAAAAAGGAAAATTAAGGTAGCAAAGACAGGAAAAAGTTTAAAAACAGGTTTAATATTTCTTCTATTAATTAAGTGTCTAGTATAAAAAGTTCAGAAAATTTTTTAAAAGATTTAAAAAAAAAAAAAAGACCTATCATCTGATAACTTGGAGAAAATCACTCTTAAAATTTTTGTGTATGTACTTGCATACTTTTCTATGAAAATTCATATATCTAAGGATAATGTTTTAAAACTATGGAATATACATGGGTGGGCAAAAAGTAGGTTTACAGTTGTGAGTATGCAAAACACAGAGCTTATTCTTGTATTATTATTTATTCATTGTTTTTAAAAAATATATCTTTATTAATTTCAGAGAAAGGAAAGGAGAGGGAGAGAGACAGAAACATCAATGATGAAAGAGTCATTGACCGAGCCTGCAACCCAGGCAAGTGCCCTGACCGGGAATCGAACCCCGATCGCCTGGATCCTAGGTCGATGCTCAACAGCTGAGCCAAGACCGGCTGGGCTATTTATTCATTATTGTATTGTTTTGCATACTCACAACTGTAAACCTACTTTTGCCTACCTTATGTAATGTATAAACACACATACATACACATACATACACACACACACACACACATGCCAATCTGTTGTTCACTCTTTTCTCTTAATAATTTATTGTGAAAACTTTTCCATATAAATAAACAAATGACATCATTTTTATAGGTATACAGTGTTCTATAGATACAGCATAGTTTATACTTCAAATCCCTCATTGATGAACTTTTTCCAATTTTTCACAATTATAAAACAGTGTTCTCATTACTGACATCATAAGAACATCTTTACACAATTGTTCCATTCTTTCCCAGAAGTAAAATTGCTGGGTGAAAGGTATATACTTTCAAAATGCTTTTCATAAATGTTATTAAATTGTCCTCCAGAAGTGTTATACCAATGAACACTCTAACTAGTAAGGTGTGGGTATCCACTTCTCTACATCTTTTTATGTCTTTGGCCAACTAGGTAAGTTAAAAAACTGTATCTTTGCATTGCTTTGGTTACAAGGGAAATTGAATCTCTTCTCATGTTCACAGGTCATTTGGGGATGCAATTCTTTTGCACATGGTTTTCAGCATTCATCCTTATTTTCTCATTGATTAGTAAGAACTCTGCATTAAGGATTCTTACCTTTGCCATATGTATTGCTATTGAGTTGACACTTAACAGAAGATTGAAACTAAAATGTAATAATAAGGCAAGACATTAGTACAGCTAATGAAATTTAAAATAATGAAAATGTTTCTATAAAAGCAAGAGAATAAAAATTCAGTTGAGACAAAATAAAGAAAACCCAGATAGAAATAGGAAACTTTAAGGTGAAAGATATAAAAAAATAAAAATAACCAGTACCAGCCAAATCAAACAAATTCTAGAACAATGTTTACATTCTAATTTGTATACTATAAGCTGTCCATAAGAAAACAAAAGAAAATTGGAGAGTCTAGAGGACAATATGAATTATCTCAGGTATGCCAGAGATGGTGTCATGGATCTTAAATCAAGGTCTCTGTAGCAACATTCACAGTAAATCAAAATGGGGAAGAGTGTCCCAATCAGTCACGGTACTCTACATACTTATTCAGACCATCAGCAAATCCTCCTGTAGAGGCCCAATCCATTTAAAGCTACTTTTAAGAAGGGCAACAGATAACCAGGTAGGCAAAGAAAGAATTACAAAAACAGAATGAAGTCTTGATGGGAGCAGGTTAATCTGTTATTTTAATTGCATTGTCTCTTCTTTTTTGTCCACTAATTAGATTAAGAAGCTATTAGAGTTAAGGACTCTAAAAAGTGACTCCTCTTGAAGAAACCATAACAATGAGATGTCTCACCTCACCTACTCCAGATTTAATGTAAGAATAATTGATTTTCATGTGGAATTCCAAGGAGGTGTACATCTTAAGGGTGATTTTCTGAGAATACACAACAGTTTATCTTTAAAAAGGAGGAAGGTATGCACAAACTGCTTCCATACCCATTTAGTTCTTACAAAGTAGTGTGAGGTCAGTTTTACTATTTCCCCATTTTATGTATGAGAACAAGTGATTTGCCTCATCAAGTTGCTCTTAACAGTTGCACTGTGGAGCTGGAATCAAAAACAGCTCTAGACCAGTGCTGACCATAGAAACATACTGTGAGCCACATTTTCTAATTAAAATTCTCTAGTAGCTTCATTAAAAAATTAAAATAAATAGGTGAATTAACTTTAATAATATATTTTATTTAGCACAATATATTCAGACTATTATCTTCTTAGCATGTAATAAATGTAAAATTTAGATGTTTTCTTTTCATGCCAAATCTCTGAAACCCCATACATCTATGACATTGACAGCACACCTCATACGCTAGCCACATTTCAAATTCAAGTACTCAATAGCCATGTGTGGCCAATCACTAACACATTGGACTGCCTGGTTCTAGAGCAGTGGTTCTCAAGGTATGGTACCCAGGCCAGCAGCATCACCATCACCACTGGGGCCCACCAGTCTGTGTTTTAACAAGTCCCTTCTGGTAATTCTGATACACACTAAGATTTGCGAAGCATTGCTCGAGACAAGTACATTCAAATAAACCGAGGCCAGCCATGGCAGTCTAGTACTGAGGAAGAGGAGTCCCTTCTTTTGAGATAAACAATTCTCTTCTGTGGAAATCTTCTAGTCCTAGTTTTGGGTCCATTTCTTGGGACTATGGAATGAATTACCAGACACATAATTTCAATATAGTTTCACTTATTTTATTTAAGGAGAAAATGAAACACAGTAACTACCCTATACTATCACCTTGAGTTTAATTACTAACTTCTCTTGTCCTCAGTTTCCTCATCCATAAAATGGGGATAGTTTAACATATTTTAGCAACCTTTTTTTAAAGTACTGTGTACAGAAAAGAAAAAATTCAGCAAAAGTGATGGATATTTTAAAGCTACAGTTAAAAAATTAGTGGCCAAGAAAGATAATGTTATAGACTTTGCGCTCAGAAGCATAAAACAATTCACTTATATTTCTCAGGATATTAGATTTGCTGAGGAGGGGAGGGGAGGGTTCTTGCCAAAATCGTTATGGAGAATGCATCTGAGCATGCCTTAAAGCAGAACTTTCAGTAAACAGGATTTACCTATGAAGGAAATCAGGAAGCCAAAGTGTTTCTTTTTATGAAGTTACATCCTGCCATAGAAAAGCTGGATAGGAAATAAAGACTGATGCACTCCCAACTGTATGCTAACTGGCTATTATTCCATCAAGGACAATCTGAGCCAAAGCTCAGATTCAGTGAAATGGGGGGAAGACACATAAGAAGGATGAATGTCATGAGAAGCCAAAGACAACCAATGACTACAATTAAGCAGGATTTGGAAAAAAACTATACAAACAAATCTCTACTCCGTGACTACAGATTCCTTAATCACTGCCTGCCCTCTCCTCCCTCTCCCATGTCAGTAATAATTCCTCCAGACTTTTGCTTGAAAATAAATATGTGTGTCCATGAAAATAGGAAACTAATAAATTAATGCTAAGTTCCTCCTCGTCGTTATTAATAATAATAATTGTGCATTTCCAAGGTTCTCTTCCCTTTTCCAGGGCTCTGTAATGAGATTCTACCTTGTTCTGCACGCTTCAGTTTGATCCGAGAAAACACTTTCCCCCCCCCCCAATACTTTCCCAATTTGTCCTTCCACCTTCAGATAAAAAGACACCAGAAAGGCAAGATAGCCCTTCCTCGAGGCAGGTTCCCGTGGTTTGCGGGGAATGGCAGATGTCTTTCTGCAGTGACAACTGCAACCTTCCGCAAAGCAGAACCTGCAGTTCACTCTCTTCCCTCCTTCCCCCGCCCTGACTCACTACCTCACAAGTCCACACGATCCTTAGGAACACACACGCACGCACGCACGCACACGCGCGCACCTCCAGCCTCGCATCCCCTCTCGACACCCTCAAGCCAGGATGCCGGCTGCCACAGTAACGCTCAACCCACTCGGTAGCCCCACCCACTTCAGTAACGCCCCCGCCCCGACACCAATGGTCGCCGGGCGAGCCTCCCTAGGCGCCCGTTGATAGGGTAGCGAGGCCTGCCACTCTCAGGGTGCGTCCCGCCCCCTTCTCACAGGGCTGGGGCTCGAGGGGCAGGAGCATCCCCGCGAGCAGCTCGGAGCAGCCGCGGCAGGCGCGGCGCGTCGTAGCAGTTGCGCCATCTGTCAAGAGCCGAGCGGGCGGGGAGGGGGCTGCCGCGGGTGAGGAGGAGGGGTCGCCGTGAGCCGAAGGCCGTGGAGACCCGCCCGCCGGCCGGCCGCGGGAACCGGAGCGAGGCTGCCCTCGGAGCCGCGCGTCCATCGCCATCCGGGCGCGCGGTGCTTCACCCCGCGCACCGAGGGCTCCCGAGCCGCACACAAAGCCGCCGCCTGCACCGCACCGCCCGGCGGCCGCCGGCCGCGCCAGCAAAGGATCCGGCCGCCGGGCCGGGGAAACCGGCGCCGCCCCCTCTGCGCTCTCGGAAGGCCCACCGGCTCCCGAGCCCGCCGGAGCCGCCGGAGTCGCCGGAGCCGCCGGAGCCGCCCGGCCGCGCAGGAGGAGGGCGGGAGAGGACCATGTGAATGGGCTCCGGAGCCTGAGCGCCGCACAGGTAAGCGTCCGGCGACGCTACCGAGAGCCGGGCCACCGGCGCCCCCGCGCAGCGCTGCCGCCCGGTTGGGGCCCGGCGCTGCCCTCTCCCGGCCGCCGCGGCGTCCCGGGCGCCCCGCGGGGCTGCGGGGGAGCTGGCGCCGCTCCGAGTCCCCGCTGCGAGCCGGAGGCAGCCCTGCGGGTGCGGCCCTGAGGCGGCGCAGGGATGGGGGCCCATTTTCTCGCCCGCGAGCGGGCGCCGGGTGAGAATGGGAATTGGCTTAGAGCAGAGGCTGGCCCAGACTCCGCCCCCGCCCTCCTTTCGGGGCCCCCCGCGGGGACCCGGCCGTGTGTGTTGTTTTAATGTCAGGGATGATGTAATCACTTAATAATTGATGCCCCGTGCTGCTTCCCTCCCACCCCACCCCACCGCACCCCACCCCTGCCCCACTCCTCCACCTCGCAGCCTCCTCCTCTCGCGGCCGTCGCCTTCCCCGGCGCATCCTCTGCCTATTTCTGGCACCTCCCATGCACTTCCCCCTCCTCCCCTTCACTCTTCCTGTGCCACCTCCCACCCACCCACCCTTCCCCTGTCCCCAGTGCCGGAGCCCTCGCTCCCCTTCCTCTGCTCCCCACCCCTTCTCCCCCAAGCTCCCTTCTCCTCCCCTGCTCGCTGGATTTCCTCTCTACTTCCCTAGATCGATGACTGTTTTTATTTGGTCGCCTCCCCTCTCTTATCTCTGCGGCCACAGGCGGAGCGGACTGGGCCAGAAAGAGGCCACAGAGCTTGGGCCCAGGCGGAGATTTGCTGGGACTCAGTGCGAAGAGGGATAATAAAGTCACCCTTCTTGCCCCTCCTCCCCCAATAAATCACACAGACTGTGTGTGTGTGTGTGTGTGTGTGTGTGTGTGTGTGTGTGTGTGTGTGTGACACAAAGAGCTCTTTCAGTGCACTGAGAGGAGATGCACAAAGTGCCCAAGGATGGGCGCAGTGCTTCTTGTTTCTCTTGCCTGGGGCTTCCCTTTCTCTCAGATAAAGCAGTTGATCTCTCTGAGAGTCTTTCCTGCCACATTTACCAAAAAATAAATGGCCCCAGATGCAGAGTGGCAGGTGCTAGCGTTTCGCTGTATTCATGGACCGGTAGTGTTGACTGGCAGCTGCAGTGTTTCTTAGATTGAAGGGGGAAATGATTCCAGCCATCTTAAGAGTTGCTTTACTTTCAAAGTAGCCCTCCCTCCCCTTTTTAACACCCTCTCTTTTGGGGTGTAGGTACTAAGAGCTGAGGTGGGGTAAATTAATGTGGGGGCAGAAAATTCTGTTTCTGAATCAGAGCATTAAATTGGTGTTTGATACGAGGGGAGCGGCCTGACTTGCTTCTTTTCTCGAGTCTACACAGTGCTGAAGTCTTTTGAAATGAAATCTTGTCTGCCCAGTGTTTTCGCTTTGCCCTTATATTAAAACAGGTTTCTTGGGCATTGATAACAGCATTAAATTGGTATTGGGAAGACCACGGGAGGCTGTCTCTTCCTCACCTCAGGGCAGCCTTCAGAGGCCCACATCCTTCCTCTTACCACCCAAGTGACTGCAATACTTTCCACCCTTTGTGCTCTCTTTCTCCTTATCTCTGCCCCATGGGTACTGTGAGGAAGGGACTCACAGACTTTTGGAGGAAGTGGTTTGTTAATTCTCAGGTTTTGGAGGCCCTTAGCTATGAGCAGAGTATGTAGAGAATCTTTTGACTGAACTTTGAACCATCTGCTTGATGTTCCTCTTAGGGAGGAAATGTTGATGTAAATCTGGGGGCTTAGTGTTACGTTTTGTAAGCCAGTAACTATTACATGCTTAATCGATAATGTCAACATGTAGGTTGAAACCAATGATTCCTAAGAGCATGATTCTTTGACTGTTATAAGTAATAGAACTATCTCGTTTGTTCTTCAAGAATTTTTATTGGAAAAGAGTTGTTAATATTCATATTAGATATTTACTTCTGCACTTTCTAAGGACATTCATGGTGGAATTTTTATACTTAAAAAAAAGTAATAGAGTTAATGAGTGTGCTGGAAAAACAAAGGGTTGTTTGTTTGATGCCAGACCCAGGAAAGAAAGTCAGTGCACAGTAAATCTGCACTCAGTTGACCAAGTTAGAGAGACTTAATGATGAGGTTGAATGTGAACAGATGCACACTCAGCTTTCTGTGCCTTTACGCTGGGCTTTCTTTTGGGTCTGGAATCTCCAATCCCATCTGATTTGCTTGAGTACCATTTAACCTTTAGAGCCCAGTTCAAAAGTCATCTCCTCTGTGAAGTTTTCTCTGTCCTTTCTCCTCCAAACTCATCATGCTTCCAATTTTGTTTTCAAACTTCAGCAGCAGGCATTATCGTTGACATGTATCTGTTTCCATCATTCATTGATCAGCATTGAGAGATGGAACCTGGTCTTATTTATCTTGTCTCAACAAATGTGAGTTAGGTCTTTGATATGTGTGAAGCACCTGATTAGGCTAATTTTAGTAGCTATAATGAATAGGCCTGCAAAAATATAATGGCTCAAAAGCAATAGACGTTTATTTTTTTAAAATATGTCTTTATTGATTTCAGAGAGAGGAAGGGGAAGAGAGAGAGAGAGAGAAACATCAATTATGAGAGTCATTGATTGGCTGCCTCCTGCATGCCCCCTGCTGGGGATCCAGCCAGCAACCTGAGCATGTGCCCTGACAGGGAATCAAACCTCAATCTCCCCGATCATAGGTCAATGCTCAACCACTGAGCCATGCTAGCCGGGCAAGCAATAGACATTTATTATTCTTCATGTTATAGTCCAAAATGGGTGTTAGTGGTCAGTGGGTGGCTTTCCTCATGTTCCACCATCTCATAGCACCCCATTGTAACCTGCTTTCCAGCTGGCAGGAGGAAAAAAGAGGGAGTGGAGGAGGTGCACCCACTTTTTAAATACTTTGTTCTGGAAATGACACCCATCACTTCTACTTACATCCTTTACATGAGGGCTAGTTCTGTGGCCACTTTTAACTGCAAGGGAGCCTGGGAAATGTAGGTTAACCAAGTGAGCAGATGAAAGATTAAGAAGAAATGTATTTTTGGCCAACAGCTTTGCCATATGCTGCCACTCAACAAGGCTCAGTCGTTGTCCTCAAGGAGTTTGTAGGCTGATGAGAGTTAAATTAAATGGAAACCTATAGCTTGTAGCATCATTGCTTTTGTTCTTTTGGTTTTAAAAGTTCAGGTGTTTTCATTTTGAACAAGTTTCAGAACACCTTGCTTTTTGTCAGTTCAAGCAGCCAGTTCCGTCTCAGCAATCCCTTGTAATACAAGATGTGATAGCTCCTGTGTTGCCTTTGATATCTTATTTTTATTTTTTTTACTCCAGTAGCACCTTTCTTGGCCTAGTTTTTTACCTGCTGACTTTAGAGACTCCCAAAGTGGCTGGGGGGAGGGGGTCCTTAGAAGTCACAGCCCTGCCTTCCATTAATTGGAAGAGGAGAAACTTCTTGCCCCATGTAATGCTAATAGGAAGGGAGCCTCAGCCAGCCCAGCTCTTCAGTCCCACCTCAGTCCCCTTCATCACACAGCTGCCCTGACTTTGTGACTATGAGCCTTGTGTATTCCAAGGAGGTTAAGTGAACATCCGGACCTCCAGGAGCAGGGTGAACTGCTAATGTTCTTCATAGTATAGTCTCCATCCTCCACAGGCCTCCAAATTGTTAGAACAGTTCTGTCTGTATTAATCATCATACTTAATAATGTACATATTTTTGCTATAAACATTTCATTATATTCATCTGTACTGCAAACATTAGGCCAATATGTTACTGTGTGCAGGGCACTAGGAGATAAGGTCATGAAAATGAATACATCTGCTGTCCTTGCTCTTCAGGAGCTCACAGTCTGCTAGAGGAGATAAAAATGTTTAATAATAGCTAACTTATATTGAGCATTTGCTATCTGTCAAGCACTGTTTAAACTCTAATCCTAACAATAATGATATGAAGTAGTTTCATATATAATTCCCATTTTACAGATGGGAAATTGAAGTAAGGGAAGTTAAGTAACTAACTCGAGATCATACAGCCAATAAGTGGTAGAGTCAGGATTCAGGCCCAATTTGGTTTCAAAGCCCTTGCTCTTAGCCACTAGGCAATATATAAAATACTGTATATGGATATAATGATGATATTAGTTAAATGTGTTACGTGCCAGAAGGGGGATGGGTGGCATAAATATTTGGAAATTGATACTCTAGTTGTTGGGAAGTAGGACTTTATATTTAAGTAAAAAATAAAATGTTCATTTCTACCTCCACTCCTTCCATTTAGACCCTCATCTATTGCTCACCTAGAAAATAGGAAATAAAATTAAATTTTAAGATGGGAAAGGACAGCACGTTGATACTGGAAATACTTTTATTCAGTGCGATTTTTATTTTAAGCTGTTTTTTTCTAGTGATCCACAGGTAGGTCTCTATGAGACTATGGATTGTCCTACATATTTACTCATTCAGCAGCATTCATTCATTCATTGTAGCTACCATTTTCCAGACATTGAACTAGATGATTCAGGGGCAAAGAATGCAATCCTGCCTCAAGGAACTTACTTGCAGGAGGAAGTCTGTACCCACTATGATAAATCTATGATTCTAGTGATTCTCACAGGAGCATGGGAGCATACAGGAGGGAGCATGACCTCCACAAAGAGGTGGGAAAGTGGGGAAGCCAGGCAGAGAAGGCTGGAGAAGGAGGTGTCTTCTAGAGGAGTAGGAGTCACCTAGTTGAGTGTTGTGTGACGGCCCTGCCCCAGAAGGAGCATCCCAAAGGGCCAATGCACAGACCTGGGAAACTGCAAGAAGTTCAGGGTGGGTTGAAGGAAGATGAACAGAGGGAGAAGATAGGGCTGGAGGAAAAACTGAGAATGTTCTTATATTTTGTCAGGAATGCCATTTAAGAGTTGTAAGTGGAGGTAATGCCTAGATCTGATTTTAATTTATAAAGATCATTTGACCACAGTGGACCAGAGGTGGTCAAGATACAGGGAAGGTAGTTATGGAAACTCAGATGAGCGATAGATGAGGGTCTGGATGGAGCAAAAGAGACAGAATAAGAGAGGGTGAGATTGATATGGATGGGGAGGCGCAAAGACAGGTCCTTGGGAATTAGGTGGAGAGAGACACTGAGACCAGCAATTCAGTAAGAAAAGCTGGTGTGTGTAGTGATGACTTTGTCATGGATACTTTGCACTGTCAGGTCCAGGTATCTCATAGGCAGTTGAATAGACGGTCTGGAGTGAGGAGTAGGACTCAGATATAAATCTATTAGCAGCAAATTACAAGATACTTGATGCCATGGATGTGGGCAGTATCACTCAGAGAGAGTGTGGAGAGGAGATAGAGCAGACAGGGCTGGGAGAGAGCCTGGGAAGAAAGGAGGAGGAGAAGTCCAGGCTCTGAGTGGGAGAGGGGCAGCCAGAGTATTGGGCAAGCCCTGGGGAGACAGGTGTTCCTGATCCCCAGGGAGAGAAGGTTATACCCCAGATGTTAAGCACGATTAAGAATGACAAGTACAGTTGGATTTAGCACCAAAGATCTCTGGATCCAGGCACAGAAGCATCAAGGGAATAGAGTTTGGAAATCTAAAACTCTGCTGCTCCCAAGGCCAAGGTAGAAATAGGTATCAAAACCTATAGAAACCTACCCTAAGGGACCTAGAGATCATGTAGTCCAACATGTCCATTTTACTTGTGAGGAAAAAGGAGCCCCAGAAAGCTAAGCAACTTGACCCAGGTGGCAAAGTTACCACTGAGAGCCAGATTTCAAGCCTTTTGGCCCAGGGCCATACCGGGGTATGGTCCTGGTTTAGCCCCTCCCAGCTGCGTGAACTGGACCAAGTTACCTAATTTCTCTGCACCTCCCTTTCTTCACCTTTAAAATGGGGATAATAGTTCCTACCTCAGAGGTTTGCTGTGAGGAGTCCATGAGTTAATAAATGTAAAGCACTCAGAATAAGACTCCACATAGAAAAAGCTGTGTGTTTGCTGCTGTTGTTAATGTGTGTGTGTGTGTACACACACACATACACAAAACACATATGCATATGCACACACATGTATAACATATATGCCCCTTAGGGAAAGGAGGGTGAAAATACATTGTGTGCATAAAGGGAAATTTTGAATATTTTAGAAAGATTTGGGTGATTGCTAGTACTGGATCAAGAATTACTGGGAAAAGGTAGGAAATTAGTATGATTGAAAACAGCATTTTTAGCAAGTCTTCTTAAGAAATGCCAAGCCTTTTTGATTCTTGAGAATAGAAAATAAAACACTTTGAAGTTAGCCCTGTAGAAGGGTTTCTTTGTTTTAGTCAGATAACCAGAATTTTAGCCTGTTGACAATGTAAATTCCTTGAGTTGGACTTCAGAACCTCATCATGACTTTCCGAAGGTGGAACAAACTACGAAGTAGGACCCCCCCACACACACACACACAAATTATGACTTTCATGCACTTGGTTCCTATGAAACAAGGGTGATTTGTGTTATTTAGAGGAATATATCTTTTTTTGTTTGTTTTTTAGTGTTTCTAGTTGAACAAATCTAATTTTTAGCTACTAAAACACATGAGTAGCCTGAACAGTATTATCCAAATGGACTTGGGTGACATGCAGTACAGATAACTTAGGAGTAAGTGGCACTCTGGACTTGATTAGAACACAGTAATCCTAGAAGGATATAAACTGGATTTATGGTCTAATAAAAACATGGGAAGAAAAGATAATGCTTACTGACTCATGAAACTTTAACAATGTTTGTAAGGCTCTGAGCTGTAGTATTTGGGTGCGAGTGTTCTGCCATTCATCTGAGCCTGCTTCCAGAATGACCTGCTTTGCCTCTCTCTGGATGTGAGGCAGACTTGGGTCCTCTTCCCGGCTATTCTCAGGATGCAGAGAACATCCTTGTAGACCCATCACCTCAAGTAACACTCTGTTGGTTTGGGCAAATATGTATTGAGTACCTACTAACTGTAAGTTTTGGGGAGAAAAAATACAGCATGGGAAAATTTTAACCCATTGGTTATTTCAATTCAGAAGGCTTTTTCTGAGGTCTACTTATTTCTGACCTATGCATACCACAGCTGCTCATTCCTCTCTAAATACACCATAAAAATAATAATGCCTACCACTTTTATTGAACCCCAGAGGCCTTGTTAAGTGCTTTACATACAGTAATTTACTTAGTCATAACAACACTATGAGGCAGTCATCATTATCCTCATTGGTCAGATGGGAAGATGGAGGCTCAGAAAGGAAACTTGCCCATTGTCACACAGCTAATTACTAGAGAAGTCAGGTCTGCCTGGTTCCTGAGCTCAGGCCTGCTTTGCTCCAAAGCCATGGGTCCTCACTCCCTGCCTGTTTTCAAACCCCCTTGCCTTTGCTTTACAGTTACTTCTGAGGTAAGTGTTGGTGGTACAAAGGCACCTTTACCCCCTGTGGAAACCTCATTACCTCTGATGGCTCCATTCAAGACTTACCTTCTGGGAAGCCCCCGTTTGGTCCTATCTCTGGGTTCCCATGGCACTTGGTTACCACCCCATTATCACCCTTGTCACAGCAAAGTGAAGTCAGCTCTGTGAGAGTAGGCAGTACTGGTCTCTTTTTACTGACTTGTGGGCTCTTTGTAAGTCAGGTATTGTATCTTTTTCATGGTTTGATTTTCCCAACACAACACCCAGCACTATTTCATGAGGTACTGTCATTTCTATCCCCATTTAACAGGGGGGAAACTGAAGCATAGAGGTTAAGTGATTTAGTCAGGGTCACAGAGCTAGTAAACAGCAGAGCTGGGATCTGAACCCAGGCAGTCAGCCTGGCTCCAAGAATCTATGTTCTTAACACTAAATTTGTTCCATCTCTCTAATTAGATTATAAACAACCTAGCCCAGTACCTCATAGTCCACACACAGTAAACATCAGCCCTTGTTTTTCCATCCACCCTGGCAGAACGTATAACAGAATGTATTGAATCACGTCTTAGCCCTTGATAACTAAAGAGCTTTAGAGCCATAGTTGCATGAGTATCCTCTGAGGATCTTATAGAATGCACATTCCCAGATCCTGTTCTCATTTAGTAAGTATGGGTGGACAGGGTTGAACACTGAAATCCTTTTCTGTATTTGAGAATGGCTGGGAGGCAGCTGTGAGAGACGAGGAATGAAGCAAATATAGTGAGTCTCAGCCACAGTGATGGGAGCAGGCCATGAAGTGGTAGAGAATCAGCCATCAGCTGGATCCGGAGGGAGCAGCAGCCCAGAGGAGGCTGGGGACCAGAAATCCACCGCAGAAAGACCTTTACCTTGTGTTTTTAAGATTTCTAAGTACCTACTCCTTTTGAATGTGCTGGTGGGATTTTATCTGATGAATTCAGACACTTTCATTTTCTTCAGAGCTTCCATCTTTGAGGTACCCAAAAATAGTAGGCTTTTCATGGAGTTGTATAAGGAGTCCATCTGCTTTATACTGAAAAGTAAGACTTTAATGGAAAATTAAAAATGAGCCAGATCTCATTTCCCACAACAAAGCCCAGGGTACTTTTCCCAATCCTTTCTTCCCTAATCCCCCCCCAAAAGTTACTGAATCTGTATTTCTGTGAAATCCTGCGCAACTTAAATTCTCCTGAAAAGGCAAATAAATACCAACAAGTTCCTTCATTTTCACACATCGTAGTATCTACTTAAAAGCAATAACTATTTTAAATATTATCACTTGTAAAATTTCATTTTTATTTTATTTCAGAAATTGTGTCATATGTTGCCTATAGCTAGGCACATGCACACAGGATAATTTGGAAAGTGCTGATTTCTGTTAATGGTTTCTCTTGTTTGCTCTGAGTTTGGAGAGTTTCACCTTTTTGTTGTTTAGTTTATTATCTAACCTCCTAGAAATACAAGCAGAGCACCTCATTGTTTTCAGATTTAGAAGCTGAGTTAATCAATGAAATCTAACATTCTGTCATTCTGTATCTTTTATCATTGTCTCTTACTTGAACATGTCAATTCTGCAGCTGTCCTCTATATATACCTTTGTCTAATCTATATTCTCTTGATATGTTATGCTTTCAGGCTCCCCCATGATTTGCAAACAACAATTCCAGTTGCAAAAAAAAATAAAAATTAAAATAAACACTTCCTGTTGCATCACTCCTGTATTTTCTAGATTGAGTGAGGAGGTTCGATCCATGTGAAAGTGGATGTGCTGGCTGATGGGGATACTGGTTCTTTTGCCCTGTCCCTTTACTAACAACCCAGTGAACAGGAGAAAGACCGAATTTCTTAGCTGGGTATTCAATGCCTTCCACTGTCTCCACGTTCTTAGTGGTACCTGGCTGACCTCATTCACCACTGCATTAACACTTGATTAGCCAGATATCAGTCTACTACATCATTAATATGGAATATGTGTTCCAGGCTTTGTAGGAGGTTTTCTCTTGGAATTCCCTGATCCTTCTTTCCCTCAGAATTCTAACCATTTTTCAAAGCCCACTTGGAATCCCAACTCTGGGAAGATTACCCTAGCCTTCTCATTTTCTTGCATTGAATGTTTATGTCTCTCAATTACCTCTTAATAAATGATGCCTTATGTTATTAGTTAATTCCTGCTATGACGAATCCAAGGTGTAGAGAATTTTTGTGACTTGCCCAAGGTTATACATCCAGTTATTAATTTAGTTTAGACTAGAATCCAGGTCTCCTAGAAATATATATTTATGTCTTCTGTTTTCTCAAGAGACTGTTGGCCTCATCCATGCAAAAATTTTGTTTACTGCTCCCCCTTCCTTTTTTTTTTTTTTTTTGTTCCCCTATAGTATGTAGCAGGATGTCTTTTATAGTGCAGATAGTCAGCAGATGTTGACTCAGACAGGCCCTGAGGCAGGGCACTGGAATGTATAGCTGGTTTCCAGCCATCTGTGCAGCTAGGCTGGCATCTCCTTGGATATTGAGCTTCTGTAGTTTCTGATGGCACCCAATTCACTTTCTACTGATCCGCATGACTTAGATTCAGTCACTATCCTAGACTTTTTAGGACCCACCATTGTATTTTGAGAATGGTGTGTGTTTAAAGATTTTTTGTTCATAATATTGAGCTTTTTGTTAAAAATTTAGGGTGGTCAAGGAAATAGTTACTTCTTTGCCCTCTGTTGTCAGGCCTCTATTAAGATTTTCACTAAGGCAACAAGAAGTCACCAGTGCACAATGACATCCAAGACCAGGGTAAATGCAGAATATTTAAAAATCTGGAGGAAACTGGAAGAATACAGTAGTGAAGAGTGCGAGAGAGAAGAGTAGCAGAGTGAGCCGCCAGTGTATTCCGGGGGAACCAGAGAAGACAGGTGCTCACCTATTATTCACCTGCCTGTTTCTGGACCTCTCAAAGTGGCATTTAACTGGTTCCTCAGCCATATGAAACCCAGCTTTGGCTGTGGGACTGACTTCCTCTCCATGCATTAGTTTGCTTGGTAGTAGCACCATTAGCTGGGGAGGGGAGGTTTCCATCATATACTTAAAGTCCTACAAAGTAATGATTTCATACTATATCCCGGTATATACAACAGCCTCTGTTTGTATATCCTTCAAAAGAATGCTTGAAAATAAGCCTATAAAATGTTTTCCATGGTTGGAGGGAGGGACCACTCAAGTGATATCTGTAACAAAAGACCCAGCAGCACAACAGGCGTGTTTGTCAGCCTCTCATTAAGAGTCTTCTCAGCTACCTAGGAATAGCTCTGTGTGGTTCCTCATTAATGGCTTCTCTTGCCTAACTCCCACCTGGATGCCAGATTTAATGTATCTGAAGGATGGAGACCAAGAAGAACACTTTCTGTGGATTTAGACCAACTGCTGTAGCCAAGACAGAGAGGGAGGGTATCTGTATTTCACCGTGGTTTGCATTGCTACCATGGTCTTTGGAAAGTAGTAGTCAACTGTTTTTCCTTCCTTAACCATTCGTTATCTGCGATTTCAGTGCTTTTCCTGCCCTCCTGTCCACTGCCACAACCACTTGCTTAAATGTGGGCAATCACACGCTACTGACAAAACGCACTTTGCCCTTGGCTGGCATATAATGGCACCACTTTACCCAGTTTGTTCACGTTCACTCACTTTTGTACATATCAGTGTCAATATTGTCCATTTTCAGTGGCAAGCTACTAGAAGGCTAGAAGCACACCTCATTTAATTCACTTTGTGCTCTGTGTAACTGTGCAAGTAGGGAGGTCTCCCTAGATGTTTTCAGTATTTCTAGGATGGGATGCATCTTGAATAAATTTTCTTTTTGTAGATAACACTTTAGGTCCTCTGCATTGATAGATGCTCAGAGTCATGGTTTAGAATCCAGATTTTTGTTGCACCTAATGTTTTAGGTTCTACCTTATGTTCCACATCCTTGGGTTAAAATCCAGTGATCCCAAATCCTAGCTCTGTCTGCAAGTTAGTGTCAAAGCATAGATAATGTGCCATACCATACTCTTTTCATACTAGTCTGGTTAACCATACAAATTCTCACTGTCTTATAGTCATTATTCAACTGGGTCTTGATTTCAGAATGCCAAGAGTTGGAGGTATTTCTCTAAGAGGCCAAGAATTGCTAGTGAAAGCCAGTGAGGTGTGGCTGGGAAGAACCTATAAGGACTGTGTATAAGGAACAAAACTGGATGCCTCTCTGGGTGCCAGGAATTCCTGGGAAGTTCTAGTTAGTTTATAGCTAAGTGTGATACAAGGAAGATTGGCGCTTGGAAAACTGTAGCCCCAAATGTTCTCTGATTGTGCCTTGGCCCAACCATGCCATATAGGAAAAGCCCAGTGTGGGAAAGTGTTGAGTCCCTGATCTGAGAGGCTCAAGGCAAACCCTAGTGCCTTCCCTGATTCCACCTCCAAAGCTGTGACACAGTTTCCTGGGATGAAGCATCCTGGCCTCCACCCCCACAGCAGTATTCCTGTGCACTTTGAGATCTACAACTGCTGCGGCAACAGCCCTGCTCTGTGTCTCCTAGTAGGACACCTCTCTGCACTCTCAGTGTCTCCTGGATGAGCTAGAACATATGGAAATGACCCACTAAAAAGAGTGATGTTGATGAGGCTGGAGAGAGGGGATAATGTACAGAAGGGGATCAACAAAGAGTTGGTACAGTCAAGATGATGGTAAGTATAGAAAGAGCCTTTGTATTAGAAAGAGTTTTCTGTGGCTGCCATAACAAATTTTCTCAAACCATGGCTTAAAACAACAAAAAAACCTCTCACAGTGAGGCCAGAAGTCTTGAAATTAAGGTAGATCCTTCCAGAGGCTCTGAGGGAGACTGTTCCATGTCTCTTCCCTAGGCTCTGGTGGCTGCCTGCAGTCCTGGGCTTCCCTCTGTCTCCATCTTCACATGGCATTATCCTCTCTATCAGGATACTTGTCATTGCATTTAGGACCCACACTAATCCAAGATGATCTCATCTTGAGGTTCTTAATTACATTTGTAAAGACCCTTTTTCAAATAAGGTCACACTCACAGGGTCCAGATGGACATTTTTTGGGGGGGAGGCAATGCATCATTCAATCCATGATAGCCCTCAAAGGGATAAAAATTAGCAGTAATTCTGAGGGATACAGAACAGATGAGAAAGATATTTATAGATTTGAATGTCTGAAGGACAGGCACAGTACTTTACATGTGTGATGTGTAACTATCACTGTAAGATAGATGAAGATACAGTGAAATTTTTATGTGAAAAGAAGTTTGAAGGTATGGAGTTTCCTGAAACTTTTCAGTAAAATTGGAGACTGAGCCATCATCTGAAGGTGGAAGATTTAGAGATGAGATGAGGGCTTGGAAGACCTAGAAAAAGTCCAAAGAGTCAATGGATAAAAAGTATGAAGGAGACATTGTGAGGCCCCATTGGAATCTATAGATATTTTTGACGGTTCCCTTAGCCCAGTTTTGTGCCTTTGCCTTGTAGTGCTTATCACTTTGGAATGGAAAACCTGCCCTTGGGGTGACCTAGAGTTGAGGATTAGTTTAAATAGTCAAGTGAGGAAGATGTTCTGCGAGATTAGAGGAAATATCAAATGAATCAGCTGAACAGGGGAGTGAGATGGATTTGCGATGATGTCTAAGGTAAGGAAGGCTCTGAGGTTTTAGGGATGTGATGAGTAAACATAGCAGGTGTGGAGGAGGAGAGACAGAGGTGAGAAGGCCCGAGGAAGAGGAAACCCAGGGAAATGGGAAGTTCCAAACTGATACTGAGCAAGGGTCGCTTAACAGAATAGAGGTTCAGGACATTAGATAAAAAGAATTCAAGAAACTGAAGGACATAGGCCCTTTTAGCCCTGGGTTCAAATAGGTATAAATGGTGTCTTCTAGAAGAATGACATGCTTATATGTTGCACTTTTTAAAAATCTTGGGTGAGTGTTCTGGGACCTCTGAGACCTTGCATTACAACCAGCTGATTTAGTGGGGATAATATTTTGAACTGACATTCAATTTACTTTCACTTCCTCCTCATTCTTGTTGCCCTGGGAGTCTCCCTCATTGAGGCTAAGGATTCCATTACTTCAGGGGGAAGACAGACTATAAGCTGGGACAAAGAAGACATTGTTCAGCTTTCAACTTTCAAAACGGGCGCTTGAAGCGTGTTGCAGAGATCAGTTAGCCCAGACCTTCCTTTAAAAGAGGAAGACTTTGTTAGAAGAAAAATGATTTGTGGATTCCAAAGAGCAAGATCTCAGAAGACCTGGCATACACTGTACAGTAAGCCATGCAGGAGGGAGGCTGCAGAAAGCAGGAAATACCTTCCTGAGCTGCAGGATGGAGTTTGTAGAGATTTGGATGAGACTAGAGTTGAGAAATGAATGGTTTCCCTGGGATCCCCACCTCTGGGTGGGTGGAGAATAATCTGCACGCAGACAGCAGTTGGACCCTGTGTCCTGTCTGGAACTCTGGGAGGAAAGTACCTTGTGGAAACTAGCCCTGAGATGGTGTCCCCTCACAGTTTCCCAGTGCCTCATGTGGCATAGGAGAAATCCTGACGGTCCTGCAGGCCCCCTCAGTTAGATGTGGAGGTGCTGAGAGAGCTGGGTGGGAGAAGCCTCGGGCCAGAATGAAGAGGGCACAGAATGGACTGTGCCAGTCTCACTGGTGAAGACGGGCTGGGATCATGACTGCAGATATCCACCAGTTGCATCAGCAGAATGAGGCCAGCATTCAAAGACAAAGGGATGTTACATCCCAAGGAGGCCAGTGAGGGCTTGCAGGGCAGCACCTGGACCAGGTTCTCTCCCTATCCTTTGGTGGTCTATAATCTTCCCCTGGGGGGAAGAGGGAAAGGGAAAGGAACACAGCCAGGAGAGGCAGTTTGAGATGAATTTAATTTGACTAATTGCCCTGAAGCAACTACAATTTTAAGTCTAAAGAGATTAAGTTATATGGAAGTAGCAAGGTGGGTTTTTTTCTATCATAAGCAGAAACATGATGGTCATGATCAAGTTGAATTCAACCACAGAGAAATGAAGTAACAGCTTCTGTATATAGCTGAGTAGTAAGTGTAAATTTCAAACCTGCCACAGTGCTTTCGAGGTATGTTTTAACATGATGCTGCACTGCTGCTGCTGGTGGCAAATTTACCTACCTGCGTTCTTACACTGTGTTTTTTCCTTTGAGTAAATCATGGGTTAGCATCCCTATGCCAGGTTCATCCTGGAGAAGAGGCACGATCTGGCTTTTTTTTTTTTTTAATATATCTTTATTGATTTCAGAGAGAGGAAAGGAGAGGGAGAGAAAGAGATAGAAACATCAATGATGAGAAAGTCATTGATCAAGCCCGCAACCCAGGCATGTGCCCTGACCAGGAATCGAACCCTGATCGCCTGGATCCCAGGTCGACGCTCAACCACTGAGCCACGCCTGGCCGGGCTGGCTTCTTGAGGAGCAGAGTTTTCTACCAGATATTCCAAAATGCAGTGTAATTTGGGCTTCCCATTCTTTAGTAAGTGGCAGTTCTTCCTAGCACTCTAGAAGGAAGGACCTCAGTTGCTATGGAGCCTTAGGTCAGAGGGAAGTATTAGAATTTCAGGCCTTTCTTTAATGAACAGTCCGCAGTGCTAGAGATGAGAATTTTCACTGGGTGTGACCCTTCAGTTCCATATTTTAAAGGTACCAGGGTGAATACTAGAAATTGTAGTCTCTGCGAGGGGAGAAGCTCTTCACTTTTATTCCATCCTCATGGACTAAATAAAGCATGAGTTTATGAAAGGGTTCATTTCCAAGTATAATTCATAAGTAGTTACTAGAACACTCAAAGGGAGAGGGAACCAGTTAGCTCGTTTTAATTACATTTCATTTTTCTTTGACATTCATACAAGGATGATATTGCATTTAAGAAGATGTTTTCAAACCTGTTGTTTCTTGAAGTGCCTAGTAATTTTGGAAGAGAAATCTTTAGTCTTGCTTAAAAGGGCGTGTGTTTGGCTGGGTGGAGTGAGGTGGGACGTTGCCTGTTGGGATACCTACTATGTATTTTCCTACTAGAAAATTACTGTGACATTTTGAGCACATCTTCTCAAATTGTAAATACATTTCATAATTTTCCTCATCTGTCAATTGGAGCCAAGAGAGCTAGAGATAAAGGACCATAACATTTATTGAAAGGAGCCACTCAGCTGTCAGAGAGGAAGGTGGAGTGAGGGACTGGATGAAAGAAGGTGAAGGGATTAGCTAAAGAACATATATGCATAACCCACTGACATAGAGAGCAGTGTGGAGATGGCCAGAGGGAAGGGGGGTAGGAGCTGAGTAGAGGTCGGCAAAGGGAGATAGGAAATGGGGACATCTGTAATAGTGTCAACAATAAAGATAAAGAAAAAAATAAAATAACTAAAATTATAGAATTTTTTAAAATGTTGATTTATTAACCACCAGCTCATTTTATAATATTTTGGGTCTATGAAATAGTTTTACTCAAAATCTCAGAAATAAAGTTTCTAAAAATTAAAAGCATATCCATATACATTAGAACAAAAACACTTTTTATAAAGATTATCCAATCATTAAAAGGAACATAAGACTAATTTATTCTTGGTACATATTCACTCACCTTACTCAGCCTTTTAGCCATATGTCTCTCATACTCATGTCACTTTTTTTTTTTAATGAAGAATGGTTTTTAATTTTCTCATAGAGTTGCCAGTAATCTTCGGAGTTGTGTTTTATAGTTAATATTTGAAATTGTTACTATGTTTAATTGACATTTATGTATATATCATAATATTTTTAACTGAGAAAATAGCTCTTTCTACAGATATACTTAAGTGGAGAGTTAATTCTACTAAATGGAAGCTTCTCTCAGACATTTTTTTAATATTGAAATTTGTAAATATTTTAGCCCAAATGTTATCACAGTCTTTTACCCCCATTCAGGATTCTTATCTTCAGTGAGTATTTTTACAAGACAAAACTTATGAAAATAAATTCCTCTATGGTCCTTTCAAATGTTTTACCACATTTGGATGACACAAAATCATAGATCTTCATAATTTCACTCCATTCTGGTACAGAATATAAGTGTATTCAGTTAAAATCAGAAATACCATCAAAAGATCGCCACAAGTTGAGATACTCCAAAACATAATACAATTTCAGAATTAAATCTTGGACACTACTTGAGTTCTCATAATTTAGTGTGTTCAGTTCCTCCTTTGCTTTCATTGGGATAAATGTCAACATCTTCCTTATTAGCAAGCCTTGTTTCCTATAACTGAGATTGGCTAAAGGCTTTAGAAGCTGAAGTGGAACTGCTTTGATCAAAGATTCCCAACTGTTTTGGAACAGAATGCACCCAACTTTGCAGAATTCACACCATTATGGTACACCTATGTTGATTTAGAGTAATTTCTAAAACATTCTAAAACCTGATTGATGATGACAGGCAGCAAAATAGAAGGCATGTACTACCATGTTGAATATTCACAAAACACTGAGACAAACATTTTGAAGCTCAATTGTTCTAATTTGTGAATTCTACATCTCTAGTTTATTTTGCATTTGATAGGATATAACCAGTTGTTTGAATGCAGTTATGAAGTAAGCATATGCCATACCCAATTCCAAGTAACTTTCTTCTCCACAGGTTTCTTAATTTAGTAAGGACAATTACTTTTAGCATCACAAAACTTGTATTTGTGCTACACTGCAAAAATAAATAATTTCATCTCTTGTGTTAAACTTTCCATAATTTACAGCATTCACAATAACATGCAATGTTTCACCTGTGACAGAACAAACCTCCCCAGGCTTTATTTTGTTCTCAGGAAATAGAAAAAAAATCAAACTATTATTGGAATTAATTAATTTTTCCGTTTAAAATACCAGTTAATACTTACATAAAGCTAGAATCACTTAACTGTTTGTGAAGTTTTTTTCTTCTGCTAATAAAACCAACACATGAAAACAAAGCTATCACTTCACTTTCCATAGAAGCACAAAAAACCTGAACTCAAAACTAAGCAGAATTAACCTAGAAAAGCAGCCATTTGATCTAAAAGAAAAGTCATTTTTCCAAGAGTGCTGTGTTAGTGAACCTTCTGTCACCACATGTGTTAAATCATCATTCTCAGGCATAGTGCTATTACAGTAACTATTAACATTTGAAGTAGTTGCTGCACACATTCTTGAGAAGGCCTATCTCCCACAAATATGTCATGGACACCTAACCTATAACTTGCTATGACTCCTGTTGATCCCTCTGCCTTGTGTTTTGTACATCTCAGATTTATGGCTTATGTAGTAAATTATAACACTATGGTTTCTATGGTGGTTAATAAATATCAGTAAACATTTTGTGCCAGTTAATGTTCATCATCACCTTTCTTGAAAAACAGAAATTCAGCACTCAATTTTTCATTGAATTTTAATTTTTTAGCTCATTGCTACTAAAAGGGATATTGCAAAGTAAAATAGCATAACTATCAATAAATGATTTTAAAAAACCAAAAATACTGTAATGAGAGCATTTACACATTCTTGAGAAGGCCTACCTCCCACAAATATGTCATGGATACCTAACCTGTAACTTGCTGGCCAGTATAGCACAGCTGGCCAACATTATCCAGTGTCTGGTAGACTCGGGGCTGGAGGAGTTAGCTCTCCTTAGCTGCTCATGTCCAGGTGCTTTATGTTTTATTGGTGAGCATCCTGCATGTTGTCCTTGGAAGGGAGGTGTTTATTTAAGCCAAGATTGGAAAGGGCAGGAAAAGAGATGGATTGTCATTGGTCACCTTTCAGACTCAATCACACATTAAGGTGAAAATTCTCTTCACCATGCATGTGTCTCACCCCCTGGCAGGCAAGACTATGGCAGAAGCTGGAAATACATTTTAATGCAACTATTAATAATAACACTTGTTTTAAAAAATGAAACTTCTGGACAAATGCTTAATCCAACTGGCTGTTGGAACAATAGGTGTAATCTAGCACTTTCACAAACAAGCCAAGGTGTAAGGTTACCCTAGTTAGAGATCACATTTTCCCATCTCCTTTGCACCATCCTTTTTTGTCTGGACTATTCTGATAACATTACAGCTCTGCCTTCCCTTACTGTTGACTTTCAATCCCGCTCCCACAACAGCTGAGTGAGCTTTTAAAAATCTGTGTCAGATCACATTACTGGGTAAAACCCCTCACTGTCTTCCTATTACATAAAGTCCGGCTCCCAACTATGGCCCAGGAGGCTTTTCATGCTCCCACCCTTATCCACCTGGCTCCCACTGGATTTTAAGCTTTTACGGAACACATACCTTACCCATCTGTTTTCTTTGCTAATATCGCACATGAGAGCTGCTAATATGTTTTCTCAAAGGAATGAACATGGTTTTCTTTGAGTTGATGACAGAAAAAAAGAGGGAGTTTCTTGCTTGCTAATCCATGGCAATAAGGAAATTCAAATCCAAATCTCTGTCCTGAATGTCATTTCTATCTCTAATAACAAAGTTGGACAGCAGACTGTATCACAGGACTAAACCCTCCGCAAAGCAGAGGTGGTGTCACGCCCACAAGCCCTTCTGGTTCTATAGTCTCCCAGCCCCTCCCTAACAGGGAGGTGAGAGTGCATTACAGGGGGTCTATTGTTTTCCCTAGCAGGCCAGAGATTTTGTGTAGGTACACTTGGGCGCACATGAGGAGGAAAATGCTTCTCTGATTGATGTGGGGGAAACTGGGACATATGATGGTGGTGGTAGAGGAATACTTACTTTGAGGTCACGATTTTGAGATCTTGTATTCTTACACAACTGCTTTCTGTTGGATCTCTTTTTTTAAACATGCCACTGTTCAATTTTATCATGAATGCCTTTCCAAGGACAGTAAATGGTTTCACACACTATGACATCGTTTCCATGGCAACTAATGTATTTTAGCAAAGAGAGACTGTGCTAGAAGTAGGCTAAAAAGGACAAATACGGAAATGGCACAGTATAAAATGTGGGGCAATGTGTGTTGTAGTAAAGATTTTTTTTCTTTTTTTCTGACTTCTTGTTTAGGAAAAACCTGTGTTACTAGATCTTGGCTTCTTAACTCTTACTAATAAAATTTTTACTGCACCCAACACTATCCAGTATTTCGCAGACGCAGTTCCTTCGGTTGGTACTCATATTTGTTTGTTTGCTTTAACGTGATGTATTCCATCAACATACAAACATTTGTAATTTCATCAATTTTTAAAATCCATGATCTTCACCTTCATTGTGTTCTCCTCTGGCAACCACGCCACTCCCCTGCTGCCCTCTGTAGCAGTGCTTCCTGAGAGGTATTGTCTACACTGCCTGTGACTACACAGTATTTGTTTAAAAATCAGAGTCCGTCCAGCCAGGCTTTCGCCCTACCACTGGATCCAGTTGGTCACACCCTCATCCTCTAAGGCTATTACAATTTTCCTCTTTTGTTTATTTAGAAGCTAACATGCCTAAATGTACATTTCAAATAATTCTACCAAATGTCAAGCCCATGTATAAGCATTTACATAACCCTGGTTTACAGGGGGAGGCAGATTGTGTGTTACCCTGCTTTTTGCATCTGAATGTACTTGGATTATATGATAATAAAACCCCTTCTGTGCTCTTAAATAAACCCCCAGTGGAGGGCAGATAGCAGCCTACTTCCTATTTAAAAGAAAGAGAAACCATGGAATAGATGTTAATGACTTATAAAGATAGTAGCAAATCAGTCTATGTGGTGGATAATACCCTCATTTATGTTTGGTTGGGCCACATGGTACATTTAAAAATTTTAAACTGGCACTTTAAGATTGCACATTTTTGTATAAAAACTGAGATTTCTAGTTTCTCTTGAAAAAAATGGGAAGTTCTGGCAAAACTAAGCCTGCATTCTCTCCTGACAACAGCCTGTCCAGGCAGCGTGGCAGCTGTCCTTTTGCGATGGGGAGGGCTCTTCAGCACCCCAGCTCCATTGCACCTGCTATATTCGTTTATTCTACCTGCTGGTCTGGCCCCTGTGGGTGTTTTAATATGTGACCCTTGCTACACCCCCTTCCCTCCACCCATTCACAGAGCAGATAAATAGCTAGGGATGAAACTTGGTTTCCAAGCCAACTGCTTCCTCCCTGGCTATGGACCAAAATTCTGTGTTCCAAAACACAGAATTTATAGGTCAGTGGTGAGAGGCACCCTTAGGTGGTAGAGCCTACATTTTGCACTTTACTAACAGAAAAAGACCCTGTGGTTAATTGTTCTGGGTACATTGCCATATTTGGGGGGTGCCTCCCCCTCTTGTTTGCTTCACTTCTATTGAAATCAGTTGTATGTGCTGCCAGTAGTGACGTGCAAGATGAGGGGGCTGCAGGAGAGTGTGACCACTTCTACATGCATAGAAAAGCTGGCCAGCAGGGAAAAGCTCCAGCCTCATACTAGGGGCTTCGGATTTTCAATGAGCATATATTACCTTTCCAGTGAGGGAAATAAGTATTTAGAGAAAAGAAGTAAGAACAAGGTGGTGGTGGGACAAAGTCTATACGACATTGATGTCCTCCCAGTGTGGGAGACTCGGAGATGTTCCCCAGCCACCTTTGCTGTCCTCTCCCAGATTAGATCCTTTCCTTTGAGTTCCTTCAGCACCATGTCAGTGTGCTGAAGATTCCTTTGGGTGGCATCGACTTGTTACCAACTTTGTCACTGCTGTGGACCCTGCCCCATTTTGAATGTGCACTCATCACTCACTTCATTGTTCCCGGGGTGAGTAAGATGGGAGGAGAGGTTTCAGGTGCTGCCATCTCACACCCTGTTAGAAGGTTTCAGTGTGCAGGTGAATGCAGTGAGAAGGAATGGCTAGAGGAAAACACATTTTTCCTGGGGGAGCAGGGCAGTGAAGAATACCCCACAATGAAGGGCCTTGTCTGAGCTGGGTCCTGTATCCGGGCCTCGCCCCAACTATCGCTCACACAGGAGATTGTGGCAACCCTGAGCACGGATGGTCCCAAACACTGCACTTCATGTCTACGCAGCTGTGGAGGCATCTGGGAGGCCACTGTGAGAGTGGGCCTGTTCCTGAGCCTCAGGCAGGGAGCCAGGGGCCACCCTTGCGCCAGAGGACATTAAGGAGCTTCTGTGTGCTCTCTGTATGCATCTCGGCTTTCTTTGGAATTGTGGTGGAGTCTGTCCCTGCCTGGTCTTTTTTGTGCCTTGGGCCCTCAGTTAAGAATAACTGAAGGAAGGAACACTGCCCCTGTTGACATGCTTGATATAGAAGCTGCTGTCAAATGACTATTTTATCCCCAGTCGTCACTGACATCACACCACGTATAGTTCTGAGGTTCTCACTTTAGTTTTGATTGAATAGAGCCATGATCGTTGGAGCAGAAAGAAGCCATTCAGATGTGAATATGTGAAGACGTGTCTACTAATGTGCAGATGTTTTTGGCAGGTCAATGAATATTTTAAATCTTTTGCAAGTAGTGAAAAGGGTTGAATTGGGAATAGAGAGGATTTACACCTCATTTCTCTCTAAATCTTCCTTTTCTTAAAATAATTAAGCAAAATTTAAACCATGATTTAACTCTTGGATTCATCATGGCCCCCTTCAGTCTCCTTCGTCACATGTCAGATGTGATTGTGACTCTAATGTATTATTGAATCTCCGTTTCTCAGTCACATTTTTAAAATAAAACAGGAAACACTGGGGAATATTAAAAATACCGTAACAGCAGATTCTCCAGATTGTATCATTGTTGTTTATTTATAGCCAAAGACACAGAAATAAATTAAAAGACAAGGTTGTCTTCTGGTTATGGATATGCTGTGTGTGATACGTGGGTACCCCCTTTCTTCCCAGCATGCACCTCTACTCCTGCATGCAGGAGTGAGTGGGGTGGGCTTGATTTAGTGCTGTCCTTCCTGTCAGTTATTTCTTCATTTGATACTCTGTCACAGCCCCTCATCACCCTCACCCCTCCACCAGCAGTGATGGCACCAGCCTCCTTTGTGCTGCAGGCACTGTACTCAGTGTGTCCTGGCCACAGACAAGCTGGCATTCGAGCAGCTGAGACAATGAAACAGGTAGGGAATAAAGTGCTGTAAGAACAGAGGAGAAGAAATCTAGTTCTGCATAGAAGTGGGACCAAACGAAACAAGAGTGAAAGGTGATTTTGTCCTAGACCCTGAAGACCAATTTAGGAGAAAATTATACTGACCCAGCAGGGTTAGTGAGATTGGAATGATGATGCTACGCCCAGGAATATGCTGGGGGCTGCATCTATTTTTCTGCCCCTTCCTGGGATAGAGGTGGGTTGAAAATACCTGGTCAGAGGAAGCAGAAGTGTTCCCCTAACTGGCTGACTCCTTAGCTGACATATGCCATCTCTCATGACCTGGCCTCTGCCTTCATTTGCCTGCACATGTGGCTGACACCTCTTTGACTATCTCGATATCCCTTTGCCTGCCCTGTCCAGTGCCTTTGGTAGTTACCTATCGCACATGTCCCCTAGGCATTTGGAAATATGAGTGTGGTGGGGGCTGGAGGGATGGTTATATCAAGAGAGAGCTCAAAGTTGAGGGCTTCTCAGTTTTATTAGATTTTCTCTAAAAATAAAAACCTTTCTATATTCTCCCAAAGATGGAGGATGTGATGTGATCTAAATAGATGGGAGTACAGTAGTTCCCCTTTATCTTCAGGGGATACATGCCAAGACCCTCAATGGATGTTGGAACCACCCTGTATATACTGTTTCTTCCTATACATACATATACTTCACATCTTCTCTTTGACATACCTGAATTGCCAGCACCACTACTCTTGCACTTTGAGGTCATTATTGAGTAAAATAAGGGTTACTTGAACACAAGCACTGTCGATCTGATAACCGAGATGGCTACTAAGTGACTAACTGGCGGGGAATGTATGTAGCATGGATATGCTGGACAAAGAGATGATTCACATCCCAGGCTAGACAGAGCAAGATTTCATATGCTACTCAGAATTGTGCACAACTTAAAACTTATGAATTGTTTTTTTCTGTAATTTTCCATCCAGTAATTTAGGACTGGAGGTAACTGAAACCACTGTAAAGTGAAATTGTGGATAAGAGGGGACTACTGTAGGTCATGGCCCTGTCCGTTGGCTTCTATTCCTGTAGTGGATCTCAAATCTGCAACATTTATGGATCAGCTTTTAACCTGGGGAATCTAGGTCACTTCAGTCATTTCCTCAAACAAAACATCAGCACCACTTCAGCAGAAAAAATAAAGCATAAAAATTGCCCTAATGGCCACAAACCTACAATTGAATACATAGTCAACTGTTTTATTGATTGATTGATTGATTTTTAAATATATATATATATATATATATATATTTAAATATGTCTTTATTGATTTTAGAGAGAGGAAAGGAGAGGGAGAGAGAGAGATGGAGACATCAATGATGAGAGAGTCATTGAGCGGCTGCCTCCGACTGGGGATCGAGCCTGCAACCTGGGCATGTGCCCTGACCAGGAATAGAACCCCAATCACCTGAATCCTAGGTCGATGCTCAACCGCTGAGCCACACCTGGCCGGGCAATAGTCAACTGTTTTAAATGTCTGTATAGCTACATATGCACACCCATATCTGTACACACACACATATGGGGTGGAGGGGGGCTATCTTGCCTTAAGCCTTGCTAAGTTAAAACTTGAATATTCTAAACATTTGGATTTCAAATAAAGATAAAGTAGGAGACTAATTGGTCTATCTTCTCAAATGATTTTTTTTAAATGTAGGAGTCATTTAAATAAAATGTACCTCTTTTTCACTTGAAACATATCATGACCAAAATTTATTTATTCCCAACTTTTCATGTATATATTTAAGAAAGATATACATGATTTTTTAAAACAAATGCCACTCTTCATTCTAGATGGGGTTGCCATGTGAATTTTACTTTTAGGCAATTCTGTTTCATCCATCCCTATCCTCTTTGAAGCAATGGAGCCAGTGCCTAAAAATGTCTAAGATCACATGTGCTTGCGGGGGACTCTTGGAAGTTAAAGCAGTGACATCCTTCTGGTTTATGGCTGCAGGATGATACATCTGTGTATTGTCTTTGTTAATTAACTCTATCTGTTTAGTGAGCCTGACACAGAAATCAGATGATACTGTATATACATATGTGGATAAGATTCCTTGTGCAGGGGTGAGCCAGCAGCTCCAAACGGGTTTCCAGTTTTCCTTCTGTTCCTGGTTACTGAAGTGCCATGGAGTGAAGGCTCATTTTTTTCACTGCCTGCTGCTGAATTGGGCATCCTGTGTGGTTGCAGCTGTGCTGCATGCATGAGAGAGATTAAGTTTCCCCAATACTTTGGAAAAGAGTAATGATCCTCCAGCTGCTCTTTCTGTGGCAGATGAAGAACTCTTTCACCTTGCAAATAGAAAATTCCATTCCACGAATCAGAATGACAGCCTTCCTAAACTTCTGTGGAAGTGCACAAGAATGGAAATCAGACTTTGTAGAGATATTCCCTTTGGAGAAAAGTTCTCAAAGTACTGTATTGCTCTTTTCTAGTTAGAGGGAGACCAATTAAAATTTCTGGGCATAGAGAATTGCCATTTCTTTACAGCTTGGCCATGTCTAGATCCCAGTGGATTAGCCAGAACAAAAGGCTGGTTAGGACAGGACAGCATGTCTCAGAAGCAAGAAAGATGGAGTGAGGTGGGGTCGCTAAGGTGCAGGCAGTCATTGCATGCCCATTAGCACATTCTCTCCCTCCAGCCTCCATGCTGATTCTCTTGCATGTCTGCAGTGAGTTCATGATTTGAATGCCCATCTGCAAAAGACAATATATGAGTTTCTAATTCTCTTCCCGATGTTCATTTTTCCTTTCCTTCATTCTGAATCATCTTTGATTAAACAAAACAAAGATGCTACTGTTAATTATGCATCCTTGGAAACAGCACACAAATTCTCTTTTGTATATTTGGGAGGGGGGGTTTGATGGGGATAGTAATTTATGATGGGAATGTTTTAAACCCTGGACCAGGACGAAAGATGCTAAGAATCATATTGAGCAAAGTTTGAGTCTCTACTAAGATATGAAAAATTGCTTCTGCTTTTTTTTCAGATTCCTTAAACCTTTCACTTTCTGCCTTAAACATATTATTGTCAACATACTTCCATTCAACCATTTATATTGTTCTCTTTGGACACCTTATTAAAACCGGAGATTTAGTTCAAACAGCTAAAATTGCATATAATAAATGAGGTACTATGCTATTGGCAGGTTGTAGGCAGACTGTATGAGCAGACTGGAAATCTGCCACCCCTGCTAGCACTTCAAAGATTAATGTGAAGTGGGCATAGGTGCCATCAGAATTAGCACTCAGCTTTGCCTTGCCAGGGCCTTGGCACGAGGTCCTAAGGTACTCCTGGGGCTAGAGTTCCGTGGACAAGTTGGTACAGGCTGGTGAGTTGGCAAGCCTCCTAGAGAGGGGAACCCCAGCTAATGGGAAATGGGGGTCATCCCAAGAAGGTTTTGACAGTGAGGCCCACCCACAGTCAGACAGGAAGTGAGACAAATATGTACTGGGGGCTTGGGGGAGATTTTAGTCCAGAGGTAAGTTGAACAAGACCTTAGAAAATAAAAGCTCAACTATGGGTGACTTGTAGATACCCTGAAGATGTGTGTGTGTGTGTGTGTGTGTGTGTGTGTGTGTGTACGTGTACTCATTTAAGACCTCCATTCTTAACTTTCCTGGCTTTTGAAAGTTAAAACCTTATGCTAGCTTCTTTTGGTGGTACAGGGCCAGGTCTTTGCAGTTTCAGACAGGTGTTGTAGCAACTGTGACATTGCAACAATTGTGTGAACAAGAAAAAAATTTGTAGGGAAATTGTCTTTAGCAAATGGAAATTTTATGGTGGTGTTTTGGTGGGTGGTTTGCAGGCAGAGTGCTCAGTTCTCTTTTGATACCTTTTTTTTCTTCTACAGTTTTTTGAAGAAGCAGGATGCTGATGTAGACGTGGAAAAAGTAAGTTGGCAAACTTCACACTGAGAGCATATGCCTTATAAATTAAAAAAGGTTTCCCATTGAAACCTAAGACTTGGTCCACTTTTAACTTGGGATTGTGACTCTGAGTCCATAGGTTTCTAAGAGAGAGGTAGAGTTGGAGATGGAACTGGTATATGAAATAGAAAGTCTTAGCTCACTTCCGTAAACCTGCTGTTTTCCCCTTTCCCAGAGTTGATGTGTAATACTCAATTGTGATAAGTATGAGAACATATGTTTTAGCTATAAGATATGCCTCCTCAGCCCATAAATAGAATGGAACAGCTGCCTAGTGAGCCTTCAGGGCTGGTCAGGGACCGGTAGCACTCTGCCTTCAAACTGGTTAAGGGAAGTGCTCTTTAGTCCATTCACTGTTGTTTTTCTCCAGTCTCAGATGGCTACCGCTTAATTCTGCCCCTCACTGCACCTTTGAATTGCAGTCACTGTGTAACAGGTCATTCTTTCATTCACTTAACATTTTTTGGTGCCCACTAGTCTTAGACACCATGCTGGACTCTATGGAGACAGGAGTGAATGTGGCAGATGAGTACTCAGGTAATTATTACACAGTGAGTTAGAGCTGTGCAGAAGGAGATCTGGAAGCTCAGCCCAAGGGCTGGGCTATCCAGAAAAGCTCTCAATGGAGGCCGTGCATGAAAGAACCATGTATGCATTTATTCTGCAAACGTTTGCCATCTTCTCTGCTTGTACTTCAGTCTCATTTTCCAGGTGCCTTGGGTTCCCATAAAAGGCAGGACTTAAGTCTCACTAGCCACCCTTGGAATCCTTTTCTGTCCCAGGCTCCACTGTCTGATTCTATTGCCTTTGGTGTAATTTGTCAGCAGTTCTGAGTTGCGTTCCTTAATTCCCTGGCCACTTGAGAGGTGCCATTTCCTGAGAATGACTTGGGGTTATTTCCCATTTTGCATTTGGGTAAGAGAGAGATTCTTCTCCCTGAACCAGTACCATTCCATATGCAGACATTCTGTCTTCAAGTTGAGGAAGTATTCTATCTGAAAAGTCCTTCTAGAATGGTTATGAGTATCCCCTGACCTTTGACCCATTCAACCCCCTAGTTCCTGCAGAATGGTCTGTGATCTGCTTCAGTCATGTAGCTCATACAAACCAAGGGGACTTGGGAAAATTACAAGGCTCTAGTCAGAGCCAGGCAGAGGGGGGCCTTTTTAGAATCCCTGTGCGCTGAGGTTTTGGCTGTGGAAGCCAGGGTTGTCAAAGACACTCCCTCTGGGAGAGGAGGGGTTAGCACTGTGACCCTCCTGGGCCTGGCCAGACTCACAGCAGGCTAGAGCCTTTGGGTGCCAGGAGCCACCTCAGGATGGCGTAGCACAGAACAGCTGGAACCTCTGGTGGAGCAGTGCAGGAAATACCTGATGCAGCTCCAGGCTGCAGTGTGTGAGATGAATCCTGTAACCATGAGAGGGGGAGGTCCAGTTAATGGAGGAGGCGGGTCCATTAACTTGCATTCCCTGTACAACCCAATGCCTGGCAGACAGGAGTGCTCAGTAAATGGGGTAGGAAGCCCTGAGTGGAATGAATTAAAGGCTTACATCAGCTCTGCTGTTCACTTGCTCCGAGACCTTAGGCAAATCATTCCTCCTCTCTGGGCCTCATTTTTCTTATGAGTAAAAGCGGTCTCTTTTCCAGGACCAAGTAAAATTCTTCATTTTTTGACTTAAAAACATAAATCATACATATTTTTTGGTTTTCTGATTTGGGCTCTATGCCAAAAAGGATAAAGGGCTGTTAGCTGCCAGTCTGAAGAGCACTTAGGAGCATTCCCACCATAGGTCAGGAGCTCCTTGAAGGCAGAGCCTGTGCTGTACCTGGAGGTACAGTGAGTGTCTAATGAAGGAATGAGCAGTGTGACCAGCCCTGTCATGTGGGTTGGGCATTTGTAAGTATTGAGGGAATTCAGAATAAGAGAAGCTAAAAATGGGGTGGGAAATGCTTCTTGGGCTGTGTGAATTTGAGCTGCCTCTGAAGGGCTCTGCCTGCACCCTCTCAGCTGAGTGGTTAAGACCTAAAAATCACTTAGCTGCCCTATGGGAGTTCACTGTTTTAAAAGTTCTAATTCAAAACATCCAATTCCATAATCTTTTTCTGATGCTGGTAGTGCTGTTGAGCACAGATATATCAACTGTTCTTTTTGTCTCTGTTTATATATCTACCATTGTACAGCTAAATGATAGCAGTTGGCCAGTCCAAGTGGAAAAAAGTCATGGAAGTCATAGTATGTTTCTTTAGTGAGATTTTGAATTTTCTCTTTCAGTTGAGTATTTTTGTAAAGACAGAACTATGAATAGAAAATTAGTTTTATTTTGACATGCTAAAGTCAAAGATAAATCATAAATTCTTTAATTATTAATTATTGTCCATAGTTTACTGGACTTCACTATGAACTGACTACTTCATATGTGTCACACTTGACCATTGCAATAATCTCATGAGGGGACCATGTCCCTTACCGTGAGTTGCTCGAGGCACCATAGTAACAGCAAGGATTCTGATCGTACCTCTCTGGGTCTAGAGCTTTCTCTTTCCCATACCCTACCTTACCTTGGAATTGCTATAATATTTGAGACAATACATCCCTCTGACCTTTTAAAAAAAGTTTTATGAGTAATTTAAAAAGCAGTGTTACTTTCTAGAGAAGTCTTCCCTGACATTCTCCCTCCCAGTCTGCATGAAGTTGCCCTACCACCTTGCATTTTTTCAAAGCTCTCATTGTCATATGGTTATTCGTACAATAACTATGTACTATCTGTGTTCTCTGTTGAACTGTGAGCTTTGTCTGGTCTGAATCCTTACGTGTGCTCAGCCTAGTGCCTGGCTCCTAATATGCCCTCTTAGAAGGTTGACTTCAGGCATAATGAATGGCACATGAACAAATTAAGGGGTAATGAGAGCCAATGAAAGCCACTGTGGTGGGTGGCAAAGTAAAAAATATTATTGCGTATTCCAGAAATCATGTTTCTCTTCTCTATCTACGGGTTTTATCTGTGAAAACTATGGTTAATAGCATTATATGGAGATAAGACAATCATTCCTTGGCTTTCTCTCCAGAATTATGAAGTTTCAAGCAGACAAATGAATGGGTAGTTCTTAAAAATGAAGGAATCTGGGCAAGCAAAGAGAATCTGAAGATAAAAGAAGGAAGGGCAGTAGGGAAATATTAAAACTTTTTTTTTTTTTGCACAGAATCTTCTAGAATTATTGAGGGATGCACTTCTGAGTATGGTTTTTGTAAATCAGATTTAAATACATAAAGTGTATCTTCTAAAAGTGAAACTCATTCTCAACTGAATGTTAAAAAGTATGTTATGTCAGAGGAACAAAAATACATTTTTTTAAAGTAAAACTGATTAAACAGAATCATCCTATTTAGTAATTTAAATCATAATTTAAATGGATTTGATTAAAATAACATCTACTTTGGTCACGACTATCCTCAAAGGGCTGAGAGAGGTTTGGTTTTCATGTATTCTACATGGCTTTGGTCTAGCATGATTAAAAGTATTTTGGCACCTGCCTTGAGAGAGGCCCCTGCCATTTTTGTAGTTTTAGTGAGACCGAGAATTCCTGTGTTGCTCTTCCAGCTGTTTTCAGGATTTAGATGGTTGCCTTCAGGCACAAATATGGTCACAAATACTGTCTATTTGATGGATACAGAAGCCTCCTGAAGTAAAAATTGTCCTTAAAAAAGAAAAGCAGATAAAAAATCTCCTCCTGCTTTAGAGATGTTTCCTTTTTCTCAGTAAATTCCTTGAAATGTGTTAGTCTGTAAATGTAAAATGTATGTAGAAGTTGCTTCATTTTTCATTGTTTCTTTTGTTTTCATAAGTCCCAAGAGAAATGATGAAAATATCTTGGATTCTTATTGTGGGACACATAGTCTTGTGAAAACAAAAATCTGGTTTTAAACACTTGAGGGTTCATTTGAGACTGTGTCTGGAACCAGGCTTTAAAGCCTTAGGTGCGTGATTCCTACACAGCTGGCTGAGAAGTGGAGAAATTATTTCATACAGGGTTTTTCCTCAGTGGGAAGGAATAGGGTTTCCAGGGATCAGAAGGTCAGCAGTGCTTACCTGTGTCCAAAGGCTTGAGAGCGTTGGTGGCTGGGAAGACAGGAGGCTGTATCTAGGTGGGAATGTGATGGAGGCAGGGGGGTGGCAGGGCAGGTACCATCTCACCGTGTGTGCTAGTTGCTATAAGGAGGAAGGGGAGAGAGTAAGAGGAGGAAGGAAAGAACAGCATAAGCTGAACTCCCTGCCGTCTGTAGAAGGTGTTGCTTCCTGAATGGAGGGAAGGGTTCATCAAGTACTTATGGGGATGGGAGAGGGCAACTCCCATGTGCAGAAGGGAATCATCCCTTAGGCCCTCTCTGATGTACATACATAGGGCTGCCAGCCCCAGGGCCCATGGGATATTGAGTTTAGCTCCAGAGCCTATAGGATGCTAATTTAGTTTCCATTCTCAATGCCCTGCCCCAACCTCACACACTGATTGACCCATTCTACTGATGATCAGGCATCAGGAAAGCCCAGCCTCTGTATCACTGAGTAACCACTGAGTGAAGGCCAGACTTCACACAGCCTGCTTTCCTGGTGGCTGGGGATCAGCAAAAGGGAATGGCTTGGGGGGGGGGGGGGGGGTGTTAGAAAGGAGGCATTGCTCAGAATTCTGTTTTTAGACTGAAGAGAAAACATTTTTAGTCCTGGACCAAAAATAGTTGTTATGCATCACCCATAATAACTGACCAACTTTCTTTTCCATAAATCTCTAGATTGTAAAACTAAGTGCTGCTGTCCAAGAAGAAAAAGCATGCCTCTGCCAACTCAAATTTCCAAGATAATAAAAGAAATCTTTTCCTAGACATTATAAACTCAGGGAGATACTTATGACCCTTGGAAGAGCTACAGATAACAGTATTTACATTGTCATTCAAGGAAAGAGTTGAAAAATTGGGGCGACTTGTCTAGTCTGGGATGCAGAACAGTTAATTCTTTCATTTCTCAAACATTAATGAACACCTGTGGGCCGCCCACTGTTCTAGTCCACATGTTATCTTATTTAGTCGCCCTATTTTATAAGTGAGGAAAATAGAGCTCAACAGATGTGAAATGATTTGCCCAAAAACTTACATCTAGGAAGTGGCACAATCCGAAAGTAGGCCAGGGACTTGGCACACCCTTCCTTCTACTCCACAGTGGATGTTCTCCTGCTCTGAAGCCCAGCTGAGCAGAAGACAAATGACTCATCATCAGCCTCGTGTATTTAACTAATTTCATATGCATTTTTCATTTTCTCTTCACTAAATTTAAAAAGACTTTCTCCTTTATTTATGGTTTTAAAAATAGAAAGGATGTTTTTATTAAAGAGAAATTAGAAAAAAGAGGAACCATCTCTTTAAACCTGATCTGGTTCCTCCAGGTGGTCCTCTAGGTGACAGCATTAGAATGACTTCCAGGGATGGCATTCTGTGGCAGTGGGAGTCTGGGGAGGTCTGTGGGACACTCATTGTCCTTCCATGCAGGTTCCTAGGCTCAGGGGTCATTTTATTATATCCCTCATCTCAGTAGCACTCATCATTCTACAAGAATGATGGGTTAGCATGAAGATGAAGAGAGCAGGTTGTTGCCAGGAGACCTTGGGGAGAAATGCTGCTCACATTACAACAAAGAATTAAGATGAGTTTCCACTGCTCTGTAGGCTTTCTCCTGCAGCCATGAGATGCCACATAATTTGTTCCACTACAGCCAGGCCTTCTGGGTAGAGGTTGGGATTACTTGGTTGTCTGCCCTGCGTAGACTTATTGTCTGCTGAAATCACATGTGAAGGGAAGATTATTAGTAAAATATGTATGAAGAATGGCTTAAAGATGCTTTTGTCCCTGCCCCTAAACAGGTTAAAAAGCAGAGCTGTACTTGTTCTGAGACTGGTATGGAATAAGCCATAAAAACACATTAAAATTCAAGCTTTTCCCTTAAAAAAGGTTAATATGCCCACCATTAGCCACAACAAAGTTTTATTTAAGCAGGAAATCTCTGGATTAGTTTGTTGTGGCTGCCATAACAAATGACCATAAACTTGGCGGCTTAAAACAACAGAGATTTATTCTCTTATGGTTTTAGAAGCCAGAGTCCAACATCAAGATGTCAGTAGGACTAAATTCCCTCTACTGGCTTTGGGGGGAAATATGTTACTTGCCTCTCCAGCTCCTGGTGGCTACAGGTGTCCTTTGACTGTGGCCACATCACTCCGGTCTCTGCCTCTGCTTTCACATGGCCTTTGCCTTTGCGTGTCTCTATCGCATCTCCTTCTGTATCCCTCTTATAAGTCTACCTGTGATGGCTTTTACAGCCCAGCCCACTGGGCAATCCAGGATAAGCGCCTCCCCTCGAGACTCCTAGCTTTATCATATCACATCAGACCATGCCACGTAAAGTGGTAGGCACAGATTGCAGGGATTAGAAAGTGAGTAACAGGGGGAGCAGGTGGACATTTCTCTGCCTCCCACAACTTCTCTTAGGGAATTTCTATAGTTTTCATTTCCTGAAGCAAAGCTTGTGACCACTTGTTTCATACATCATTTTGGTGAATTTGATTTCCCTGGAAGGGGCCACTTGGAAGACCTAAGACCTGACCTTATCTCCTAGGCCTCAGAACAGTCAAGGCCGTGGCTGTCTTCTTTCTCAGGTTGGGGTTAGCATGAAGATGAAGAATTCTGGGCTCTGAGAGTGGGAGGGGCCTTTGAAATCAGATCCTCCCAGTCTTGGGGGAAACTGAGGTTGGAGATGCAGGGTCACCGGAGTCAGGAGCAGAGATAGGACCAGCACTTACCGCTTCACCGCACCCCTTCCAGTCTGTTCTCACACTCCCGAGCTGTCTTTCATAATGCAAGCCTCTGGGCCCTCTTCCTGTGAGAGCTCTTCAGCACCTGAAACCCCCTCCCTGCAAATCCTGCTTTCCTAGGGCAGCAGCTTTGATTCTTACAAATACTCTTGCATTACCTGATGTCAGGAATTCTGTCATTCTGGTTACTTTCTCCTAGATCTGTTCCTTTTATGTCATTTCCTCTTTAAAAATGTGGCTTTCATACATGAAAAATTTTTCAGAGATGGCTTACCCAGGGTAGAGTAAGGACTCTACACCTAAACTATTATGTCTGAGGAGATGCATGTATTTGCTTTTCTTTTTTTAAAATATATCTTTATTGATTTCAGAGAGAGGGAAGGAGAGGGAGAGAGAGAGAGAGAAACATCAATGATGAGACACTGATTGAACCCGCAACTCGGACATGTGCCCTGACCGGGAATCGAACCCCAATTGCCTGGATCCCAGGTCGATGCTCAACCGCTGAGCCACGCCCGGCCGGGCGATGCATGTATTTTCTGCCTCATTGTATGCTATACTAATGTAGACCAAGATTACATCTCTTTTAGCCACTCTGTCACACCTTCAGCTTGCATTGAACTTGTGTTCAGTAAAAAATCCTTAAGACTTTAAAATATGAATTGCTTTAAACCTTTCCCCTTTGCCCTTGTCATGTAGAAGAGCTGGGTTTCTGGCAGTAGCAGGATCAGATCAGCTTAGGATCCAGAATGTAGTCCAGACAGCAATCCAGAGAACAGATAGATCCATGGGCTAGAGCATGCTCATGGGGACGGTACCAGCAGCAAGCAGTAAGCAGGAGGCAGCTAGGGCAATTTAGTAAGGAGTAGCACTGGGGAGGTGTTCCATAAGCAGTGGTCTAGAAGGACAGATGTTTAGCAGCAGCATTATCTGGCTGAGCAGGTGGAGGCCCAGATGAGAGGAGTACTGGTGTACAGGAACAAGACTCCGGCCAGGAAGCTGATCAAAAGAGTTGGGTCCAGAAAAACAAGTGATAAGAGTCAACTGCTGAAATGAGAGTGGGGCTCAAGACAGGAGCTGGACTCCAAAGAATAAAATCCCCAAGTCTGAAACCAGAGTCAGAACATTGATGCAAGTCTGAGTGTCAGTGGCGTGGAGCCTCACCCACTCAGAGCCTGAGGCCAGAGTCACTGGCAGAACTTGTGAAGAGGGGTGAGTTGTCCCAGCTGAAAAGATTGGGAGGTATACAGCAGGTGATTTTATCTCTGTTAATTTGGGGGGTTCTTTTGTTGTTGTTTTGGTCAGTTCTGGCAGTCATTCCAGCCTGTTGAAATCTTTTACAATTTCTGTTCTTTCTTCCAATTAACTAACTATCCCCCCGTCAGCTGTGAATTACTTGTGATCATAATCACAGCCTGATGAAAACATTAACCAAAGACTGACGGTCCTGCTATGCAAGGACCTCCCTCAAGGCCAATATTGCTCCTCTGTGATGTTGGTGCCCTTGGGTGGGGTCATTCAGTCAAGTCTGATGTCACCAAACTGAATTGTCACTTCGCCCAAGATTCTCTATCTTGATCAGCTGTGCTTTGAGTGGCTACCAGATGCTTTGCTGACATGCAAGCGCTCTGTGTCCACAACCTATCACTCTGATAGTCCTGAGAAAATACCCTGAGATGGGGCGGTGCTACGGGAAGGGGGACTTGGTAGAGTGCTTGGTTCTTCACGGCTCTGAGGGCAGAGCAGAGGTACTGATTATTCTCATTGATGTCTGTGGATTTCGACCCTGAATCCCACTTCCTGTAGCGCACACTGGGTGTTAGCCTGTGGGTGATTCTTAAGGAGGCATAGAGCCCCATATTCAAATGTGGAGTCCTAACCTTTGTGGGGGTTTTTTTGTTTTTTGTTTTTTATATTTTTATTGATTTCACAGAGAGGAAAGGAGAGGGAGAGCAAGAGAGAGAAACATCAATGATGAGAGAGTCATTGATCGGCTGCAGCCCACAACTCGGGCATGTGCCCTGACCGGGAATCGAACCCTGATCGCCTGGATCCTAGGTCGATGCTCAACCACTGAGCCACGCCCAGCCGGGCCTAACCTTTGTTTTAAGGGTTCATTTCTACTAAAGATGTCCCCCTTTGTGGCTTATGTGTGGTCTATGAAGAGTACTGAGAAAGCTACATACTGTATGATTCATACTGTTGGGTGACTACTGCTGCTTCTCAGAAAATGGAGGGGTGTGCGTTAAGTTGTGAAATGTGTCACTACTGAATATAGTCAGAATGTAAAGTGAAGGAAAGGAAGTGAAATGCTGTGTGGTTCATTTATGTTAACAGGAGAAGGGATAAAACAACAATTTATTCCTTTGCATAGTCCTTCTGAACAAGACTACCAAGAAAAAGTGAGATGGTTTCAAGGTCATTCAGGAGGCATGTGATGTAGAAGAAAGAGATGTGGGCCTCAGGGGCTTAAGTAAGTCCTGACTGTGCCACTGAAGAGCTGTGTGATGTTGGCTGTGGAGGAAGCAGATAGTCATCAAGTGTAAACTGGCAACTGTGGAGAGTATCTGAAGATGGGTACAGGGTGCTGTGAAATACATGCAAGAGAATCCCAAATAGGAGTTAGATGAAAAGGCAGACGGTGATGAAGAGAGCATATAATAATTTACTTCTCTTTGCTGTTCCCCCTTTGGTCAATATTGGCCGAGGATTGGATAACTTTCAGGTATGGTATGGAGTAGATTCATACTTAGGGTAGAAGACTGGATCAGGGAAGGTTCCTTTCCACGATAGTATTTTTAGCAAACAAACAAGATCTTCATGTTTGGGGAACACAAAGTAGTCCTCCCAGACTGGGGGTGGGGAAAACAGTAAATTTTTTTTTAATCCTCACCTGAGGATATGTTTTATTGATTTTAGAGAGAAAGGAAGGGAGAGAGAGAAACATCCATCAGTTGCTTCCACTACACACCCCAACCCGGGATCAAACCTGCAACCAATGTATGTGTCCTTACCAGAAATTGAACCTGCAACCTTTTGGTGTACGAGCCACCAGGCCAGGGCTGGGGAAATAGTAATTTAAAAAACAAAGTAACTGTCACTTTTCCTACAATAGTTACCAAATGAGGGAGAAAAATTTTTGATCCATACATCAAGGTGATGCTTATTGCAAAAAAATTAAATTTGATAACAGGAAAAAGTTTGTATACCCCTTAGGTGTTGAAAATGAAATAACCTATAAAAGCTACTCCTGAAATTTAGAAGTTGTCACAGTGATCCATCCATGGTGAAGTTTCAGGGGTGGGGGAGGCCTTATTGGCAAAATGTCAGTAGTGCTTTTTTCATATATAACCCATGAACTAGTAGAACAAAAAACTTTGACAGTTACCATAATATTTACTGTATTTTCTTGTGTTGTGTTAATAATTGTTGGCTACTAGACAATCAAATAACTTTTATTATTCAATTGTTACAGTGGCCAAGAGGAAAATATAATTAGGCTTTTGTGTTTTCTAGATAGTAAATATAACAACAGCAACAGTTACAAGACGTGATATAATGTATTTTGAATTAAAAAGGTTCAGAAACAATCATTTGAGAACCAACAGAGCAAAATTTGTCAGGGCAGGAAAAAGCACTTGTTTGGTTTTTGTTTTCAAGTTTTGTGTGGTGGGGTTTTTTTTTAATAGACTTTAATTTTTAGAGCAATTTTAGATTCACAGCAAAACTGAGAAGGTACTAAGACTTCCCGTATGCCCTCTACCCCTACACATGCACAGCCTCCCCCACTATCAACCTTTAGCATCAAAGTGTTACATTTATTGTAACTGATGAACCCACATTGACACATCATTATCACCCAAAGTCCACAGTTTACATATGAGTTCACTCCTAATGTTGTACACTCTGTGGGTTTGAATAAATGTATAATGACATGTATATACCATTATAGTATCATACAGAGTATTTTCACTGCCCTAAAAATCCTCTGTGCTCCATCGATTCATCCTTCCCTCACCCTAATCTCTGGCAACCAATGATCTTTTTACTGACTATAGTTTTGCCTTTTCCAGAATGTATTTGGAATCATACAGTATGTAGCCTTTTCAGATCGGCTTTTTCACTTAGTTGTATGCATTTAAGATTCCTCCATGTCTTTTTGTGGCTTGATAGCCCATTTCTTTTTAATAGTGAATAATATTTCATTGTCTGGATGTCCCACAGTTTATCCATTCACCTCTCTTCAACAAAACTTGGTTGCTTCCAAGTTTTGGCAATTATGAATAAAGCTGCTATAAACATCCATGTGCAAGTTTTTGTATGGACTTAAGTTTTCAACTCTTTGAGTAAATGCCAAGGAATATGGTTAAATACCCAGGGGTGTGTTGTGTTTTTTTTTGGTTGTAAATTGTTTTTTGGGTTTTTTTCCTTTGGGGGACATAAAGCCAAATCAGTGGCTGCCATGGGCCTGTTTGCATCTAAATTTTAGGAAGTCATCATTTCACCTGATGCTTTAACCCATGAACATCCATTGCTGTATCTTGGTTTAAATTTGGGATAGTGAATGACAGATATTTGCATTTTCTATTATATCACTATATCTCTTGATCCCATGACCATCAAGAGCTCTCTTCACCCAAATTAAAGGAATTGACCAACTTGCTTTTTTCCCAAAGGCCGTCCTTTTTTCTTTTTCTCTTTCTCACAACCAGGTCCCTGAGTCAGGCTCTTGTCACCTCTCACTTTGGAATCATCTTCACTGGCCTGGTATTTCAGACTTGTCTTTCAATCTCCTTGTTTATTGCTGAATTTAGACTTCTCAGTTGAAGTCATGCACTTAGCCCAGCCCTCTAACTGTAACACAGCATCATGCTCCTCCCAGGGCTGAGTGTGGAGATGCTTCATGGTATCCTGTCACCTCTTTGCATAAACTTCCCTTATTTTCTTGTGATTTTTTTTTTAATACTCATTCTTTACTTTAGTATGTCTTCTGTGGTCAAATGAAAATAGGCCCATTGAAGTGAAAATGGAGATGTGCTGTTTTCAGGTCATGGTATAGATGGAATGAAACATTTTTTGAAGGAAATCTAATTACCTAGACTCACATCTCCAGGATAGTAGTTACAATCTATGTATTTTTTCCCACAAGTAGTCTACTAAATAGGGAAGAAAAACTGAAGTAAAAAACAAACAAACAAAAAACCTCTGCCAAATTCATTTACTTTTGAAATAATTTCTTTATCAGTTTTAATTTTTGAGTAAAAAATAGGAGAAGCTTTTAGAATAAACATTCTTGAAATAGAATAAATCTAATAAGAACTCGTATTTTGTCTAAATTAAAGCTATGGTACCAAGATCAGGGACTCCTGAGGGAGTCTTAACCGAGGTTAGAGCAGAAAAGTAATCTCAGAGCTTACTCTTAAAAAAGGAGAAAAAGATGAAAGATTATGCCAAATTTGGGATCCTGGGTGTCAGAGAGATGGATAGACCTGAGATTATTTTATAAGAATGAGGAAGGGGTGGTTTGAGGAGGCAGGGCTGGGTAGCAGTGATTCAATGGAGCAAACTTGACAAGCTTCTCAGGATACCAGAAGACTGCAGTTCGGTCAGTCGGGGAGATCCAGACCAGTATTGCTGCCTTCAGCTCCTTGGTATAATTTAGCAAATGGCTGTTGCACTCTGAGTGGCACATCAGGTCCCCTTGCAACTCAGTTGACACCACCTTCTGAGTGAGATGTCACGAAGAGTTGGCCGTCACATCAATGATGGCCTGAATAAATGTTCCAGGTAAGTCCAAGTAGAAAACAAAGAACATCAACTTGGGTCTTCAGTGGTCATCATGTCTGATTGGATTAAGAGTCAGATGGAGCAAGCAGTCAGTCTAAAGCAAGGGTCCAAGCTGAGGGCTCCACAGAGGGTGCTGGCAAGGAGCTCCCTGAGGTGGGTCCAGGGCTCAGGGTAACATGAAAAATTATGATGATGGATACAAAAGAATATATATGCATACAAAGGAGTGTGTGTGTGTGTGTGTGTGTGTGTGTGTGTGTGTGTGTGTCATACAGAGAGAGTGAGGGGAGTAGATAGAGAGATACTATCCTTGCCCACACCCATTCTGCAGCTTAAGAACTAGAATTTCACCAGTACCTTGTAAGCCCCTATGTGTTCTCCCTGGCTGGACCCCTCTCCCTCAAAAGAAACCACTGTTCTGAATTTTGTGTTTGTCATTTCCTGGCTTTTCTGTGTAAATATATTTCCCTAAGCAATCTATTATTAAGTTCTATTTGCCTTGGGGCTATATATAAATGGAATTCTTGTACCATTTGATTTTTCAATCAACATTTGTTTTATAAGATTCATCCCCGTTGATGCAGGAAGTGACATGCATGATACTCATTTATCTTCACCACTTTATGGTCTGACATTGCATGGATATACCAGTTTACTCATCCAGTCTCCTCTTGATGGACGTTGGGGTCATTTCCAATTTTGTGCTATTTAAACAGTGATGCTATGAACATTCTTGCATCCTGCTGCAAACCGTTTCTCCAGGGTAGGTGCCTAAGAGAAGAACTGCTGAGTCTTAGAGTATGTGCATCTTCAACTGTACTGGGTAATACCGAATCGTTTTCCAAAGTGATTGCATTTAGACATTCCGTTTGACATTCCCACAAGTAAACAGATTAAATTTTGAGAAGGGAAGTCCAAAGGAAAGATGAAATGCAGGATTAGCTAAATACTGGAGAGGGAAAGGGTGTTATTAGGTCTTACAGCTCCCCATCAAAGTTTGGAAGAAGAGTTAGGGATATGAAGAGAAAAGTGTAGGTGTAAACCACCACCGTGGGAAAGGAAATGTTATCTTGCATGAACTATATTCACATTGTCATTAGGGAGCAGATCCCACCTCGGTAGGAATGAAACCCAGTTCTCTCCATTTTTCACTCAGTTTTCTCCAATCAGCAATAATCTTTAGTTATTTATATATATATTTATATATATATAAATAACTAAAGATTATTATTTATCTGGGGAGCAGAGGATGCTGCCAGGCATGTAAGTGTGCTGTTTCCACATCAAACTGATGGTGACATGGGTTCTAATCACGCTTCCAAAACAGCTATCCACCCAGAGAGGCACACGCATATTTTGGAGATTACTTTTCCTCCAAACAGATTTTTCAGCCATGTTTTGTGTTTTCTAAATTCAGCAAACTTACACGGGGTTTGTCTTGCTTTCTCTTTTACTTCTTAGGGTTATTTGATAAGAACTCAGAGCTGCTCTGTACGTTGCTCATTCACTTGAGGAAAATGGGTCTGTAGTGTTTAGAATAGCAAATTAACTGTGAAATACAACACGGTCCTGGGGAGAATTTTGGCTTCGTTTTTGAGTTCTAACCACTTTGATATGTAAAGCTGATAGGATTTGTTTCCTTTTCGATGAATTTTCATTCTTCCAAATCTAGATTTTAACGAGGATAATTTCACTGGTTGGCATCCCTCTGAAAATGAAAGTAGAGCATTAAACCATTAAAAGCATGTGTGCTTTGGAGTCTCAGAAGTGAGCTTTTTTTAACTTATTATTTTGGGGTCACCCTTCATTAATAGCACTCATCAGATTTATTTGATTCCACGCCAGAGAGCTCAGTGGTGGTGGCATTTTTAAAATATTGCCATAGTTTTTCATCATCTGTTGATTTGAATTGTCTATTTGAAACTTTCTATGGTTACATTATGTATTTGTGAAGGCAGCATGTATACTGGAAATAACACTTGGGCTTTGCCAAAAAATTGCCAAAATTGAGATCTCATTATGTAGACTATGACATGTCTACTACATGTCTACTCAATGGAATATTATATATTAGTTCAAATAATGATTATAAAAATTGTTAAGTTTGACAAATGTTTATGTTGTTAAGTAGAAAAAAGCAGGACACCAAAGTGTCTGTGGAATATGATCTTAAAATAGAAAGCAAAGTACAGTTGTGGGAAAAGCCTACAAAAATTACACCAAAATGCTAACAGTTGTACTTGAGTTATGAGATTATAGGATTTTCTTCTCAATGTTTGTTAATGTGGTCATACTACTTTTATAATAAAATTAATTAAAAGGATGGACATATGAGAGATCAATCCAGATTCAAATTGCCACTCTACAATTAACCAGCTGTTTGACCTTGGGCAATCTAATTAACTGGCTTCCTGGGGAACTAAAGATGTTATATCTACCCCCATAGGGTTGTTGCCAAGTCAAATGAGGTAATATTTGTAAGCCTCTCCCCCTTCCCATGAAAGTGGCTAGTACAGTGGTTCCCACCCTCTCCAGCTCCCCTTTCTCTGGTGAAAGAGGCTTCTCCCGGCACATACCCAACAGCCATGAGTGATGTTCTTTTAATGTCTCATTTCTATTTTGTCCAATTGGAGCCTCTCCCTGAACTCAGTAAACACTTTTGATCTCTTGGAACTTCTGTTTTAACAGTGACAACTGACGGTTATTTTAGAGAAGTGGTTGCTGAGTAAGAATGCTTTGACCTTATGTGACAAGAAGAGAAATATGAAGAACTGGACTTCCTAAAAGTCCTACAGTTTCAGCTGTTCAAATATATGTATTTGATTGGCAGAAATATGCTTGCTAATTTGAGAACACCCCTTGTAAACATCCCTCAGCTAGTGACGAGAGAACATGTTAAGTACTTGCTAAAGAAGCTGGTGATTTTCTTGGCTCTGCCAAGTTCTTCTAAGAGACAGGTACAAATACAGTTCACCCTTGAACAGCACAGGGGTAGGTTCACCAACCCCCACCTTCCGGTATTCAAAAATCCGTGTATAACTTTTGACTCACCAAACACTTGACTATTGATAGCCTACTGTTGACTAGAAGGCTTACTGATAGCATGAACAGTTGAGTGACACATTTTTTATATGGATGTATTATATGCTGTATTCTTACAATAAAGTAAGCTAGAAAAAAGAAAATGTTATTTAAAAAATCACAAGGAAGAAGAGGAAATACATTTACAGTATCTATTGAAAAAAGTTTGCATATAAGTATAATTCAAACCCATGCTGTTCAGTGGTGAACTGTAATGGGTAAGAGAAGAGTTCAGCCAGGATGCCCAGGGGCTGTGTGTGAGCCCTAACATTGTTAAATTGAGCTTTTAAGACTTTGTGATGATACGAGATGCTCTATGAGATTTTTACTTATTTCAGGATAAGTTTACTTCAGTTGGGGAGAGCAAAATTCATTTTGTGTTAGTAAAAGCTGGCTACAGATTGGCCAAGCACTGGAAAATGTAATCTTGCCCTGCGTTTAAGGAACACTTTTAGCAAAAGTTCAAGAAAAGATGCCCATATTCACAGGGACCCAAGTTATCCCATCTACTTGGAACAGGACTCAGAGTATCTGAGGTCTGCCCTAGACTCTTAGACTTACAGTCTAAGGCAGGAGTACATTCCCGACCTGCTCCAGGCTAGACTCCAGGCCTCTGAACTCTCAGTTCATGTCTTATCCGGAATAGCAGCCTCTGCCTCTGCCTCTAACAGGCCTTATGCTAGTCACTGGACATACTGAGCCTCACTTTTGTTATAAGATGAGACGTTTAATCTCTAAGGGCCCTTCTAGCTCAAAAGTCCCAAGATTCAGTCATTCCTTTTAATATTTTTTTTAACGTATCAGTGTCTTGAGAGGTACAAGTAATTAAACCATAGGACATCAACTATAAATTTTTTCCCTTAAAAGTCTGAGGCTGTGGCCCCACCAGTGTGGCTCAGTGACTGAGCGTCAACCATGAACTGGGAGGTCAGGGTTCGATTCCCGGTCAGGGTACATGTGCTGGTTTTGGGCTCGATCCCCAGTAGGGGGTGTGCAAGAGGCAGCTGATCAGTGATTCTCTCTCATCACTGATGTTTCTATCTCTCTCTCCCTCTCCCTTCCTATCCCTGAAATAAAAAAACCAAAAACACCTAAATTTTTTTAAAAGTCTGAGGCTCTGAATCAGGCCTCTTGTCTTCTGCAGATGGCTTGGTGGGATCAGAAACTTTCTACTGAAGGCCACGGTTCCTATGGCCCAGTCTTCATGGCCCTGCAAGGGCCAAAAATGGCATGAGGCAAATCAGAGTACAGCAGTAAGGACTTTCTTGCCAGTGACACAGATAGTTATAGCTATTTAAGAAAGGGAAGAGAGCAAGGACAAGAAATAAAAGGCATAAAGACTTTATGGGAAGAAGTAAAGTTGCCTTTATTCACAGGTGACGTGATAGTTGATATAGACAAAACCTAAGGGATGTGTAAAACCACTACTAGAAAGAACTAATAAGTGAACTTGGTAAAGTCAGAGGATACAAAAATATACAAAAGTCACAGATCAATATACAAAAATCAATTGTGTTTCTTTATCTTAGCAACTAATAGGTGTAAAATGAAGCTAAAGAAACAATTCTATGTATAATATTAACAGAAAAACATAAAACAGGAATAAAATTAACAAAAACAAGTCAGATGGTGCTATCTCTGGGGGCAGTGGAGAGTCAGTGGGTGCTAACAGTCCCTATCATTTCTTAAGGGGAAAAGTTGTACCAACTTGTGTAACTTGTTTAGCATCATCAGGACATGGACTGTAATGTAAATTTAAATTCAACAGGCCAGCCACACTCCTAGGACCATTTCATAATTTATCTGATACCAAGCATCTCTCATTCCCTCTTTGGGTATAAGATGAAGTCCAGACTGACGTATGAGGCCAGGTTAAATCTCAGGAATAAAATGCTCACTCAGAAAGTTGTGATTTTCCTTTCTTTGTTCCTATGTCTACCTAGGGTGTGATGAGGCATTTAATCCACCAGACAGCAGGAGGACCTCTGAACTGAACTTTTACATGCCCCGGTTGTTTTAATGTAATCGTCCTTCTTTTAAAAGGCTTCATTAAGTCTATTGTTGGGATTGTAAAACTGCCTGAGAGAGACAGGAGGGTTTTCCCATTTTCAGAATTCAACAGACAGCTTCTTAATTGCATTGCTTCAGGTGAACAGTAATTAAATGGGTTGGGAGAACACTCAATATTTATTTATAGTGATATAGGCATGTCATGTATTTATAGTCATCACTGCACAGTCTACTTGATAATATCCTTTTGGGGGAAAAATGTCATGACTATTAAAAATAGCTCCTGTTTTGGGCAGGTCTTTGAATCTAGGTGTGAATATTAACAGACTCAGATTCCCTTGTACTGACAGACCATACATAGTAAGCCTTCTGCAAGGAACCTACCTGTATTTGCAAAGTTCTAAATATGCTTTTAACTTAATTTGAAATGTTTGTGTTCACTCTGTTGTCCAATGTCAATAGTCTTTGGAGTGTTAATAACATACCTCACTTTTGACAAGATGAAAGGAGAATAACTTTCATGGTTCCTAAACCTGGTAATAAATACAATTTTAGGACCTTGTTCTTAATGTGCTCAGGCATGGCAGATTTGTCAAAAAGATCAGAGAGAAATTTTCCATCAAAGGTTGAGTACCTTAATACCAACTAAGCCACTGTTTTGAGGCCATTTCAAGGCCCAGATGAAAGCTAGGAATCCTTCACCCAGAAAAATGTATGGACACATCCACACAAACAGATACAGTATGCTACTTCTGGGGGCCTCTGGAGCCCTGGACCTCTTCCTGGGCCCAGAGATGTGACTCTTTGATATAAATGGAATCGTACAGCTAACCCTTTCATTTCTCCCACCCCCACCCTATGTCTAGTCTCTTTCTTGCCCATGTCTACAAACCTATTTTTCTTTATACCTTTTCCTCCACTGGGCATTTTTACTCAATATCTTCATTACCAATTCAGTCTAAATGTGACAGAAACTGAAATCCCTTTTCTACCACCACTGCTCCTTTCATTATTTCCTCAGCTCCTTTTCTGGCTCCTCTCATTATTTCCTTAGACATTACAGGTCATCATCAACTTTTCCCTCTACCCTGTTCCCCCAGAAGCTAAGAACATGCATGCTCTCTTACTCCATGCATCTAACAGATTGATAACTTTTCATCACATGTTCTATCAAAAGCTACCTCTTTCATCCCTTCTGTTTATCAACACCACCATGGCACAAGCCTTAAACATCTGACATTTATTTAAACAACTTCTGCCCAGCTAGGCATGGCTCAGCGGTTGAGCGTTGACCTAGGATCCAGGTGATTGGGGTTCGATTCCCGGTCAGGGCACATGCCCAGTTTGCGGGCTCAATCCCCAGTCGGGGGCGTGCAGGAGGCAGCCGATCAATGATTCTCTCATCATTGATGTTTCTCTCTCTCTCCCTCTCTTTTCCTCTCTCTGAAATCAATAAAGAGCCCGGCCGGGCGTGGCTCAGCGGTTGAGCACTGACCTAGGATCCAGGGGATCGGGGTTTGATTCCCGGTCAGGGCACATGCCCGGGTTGCAGGCTCCATCAATGACTCTCTCATCGTTGATGTTTCTATCTCTCTCTCTCCCTCTCCTTTCCTCTCTCTGAAATCAATAAAGATATATATTTTTTAAAAAAAGGTTGATTGAAATCAATAAAGATATATTTCAAAAATATAAATAAATAAATAGATAGATGATAGATAGATAGATAGATAGATAGATAGATAGATAGATAGATAGATAGATAGATAGACAGATAGATGATAGATAGATAGATAGATAGATAGATAGATAGATAGATAGATAGATAGATAAAATAAGCAACTTCCTCTCCCTTGCACTCCCTTCCCCTAGCACCATCCTGCCACTCATTTGGGACTCTAGTCTTCCCTGTATGTGGTGTGACTCACAAGGGCACACTTTTACCTTGCCCCCTGCCTCCTTGGCCACTTTCAGTGGTCCTCTGTCACTGCACACAGCAAATTTGAAGTCACCTACTCCTTCACATACGGACCGGCTCTCCTATTCCCATTTCCCCCAGAGACTGTTTCTTTCCCCAGGTTCCTTGAATGTCCCTTTCCAGCTACTCCTCTCCCATCTTTCTGCACCACTGACACTCTGCCCCTCCACGAGGTTGTCTAGGACAGGTTGTCAGTCTGCTGACAAGTGGTGGCTGGGCATCTTACGGTTTCTGTTCATAAACTCACTGAGCCTGAAGGAAGATGTACTTGCATGTCTCACCTTCTGATGCTGGTCTGGAGGCCAGTGACTCCTGATTTGCTCCCCAGGAAGCACAGTTATTGGCCTACTCTGTGTCCTAGCATGGAGTGAGGCATAGGCAAGCCCTTAAGTGTCCGATGAAGGAGTTGTACAGAGTAGCTCGGCACATCTATTTCAGTATTTCATGGACTCAGCTGGAAGTGACCTTTGAGATGATCTCCTCCAACTACCTCATCTGACAGCTGAGCAAGCTGAGAGTCAGGGAGGTTAAATGACTTGTGCAAGGTCAGGCAGCAGTAAAATCAGCTTTTGAATCTGTTTTCTGACTCCCAGTCTCTCTTTTTGCTACACCACAAGTGCTCAATCTGTGGTTCTTCTTTTTCCCTTCTCTTTCATCTCTGTGCTTATTAGTGCCTGCTTGGTGCCCAGTAGATACGTGGGGCTCTTAACACTTGCCTTAGGTTGTTTGCTGCACCTTAATAAGCATAAGTATGTAATAATTATCTAACATTTTGAGTAGCAGTCGATACTTTTCAGGTCGTTTCACATATGTTTTAGCATTAGATTTCACCACAAACCAGTGATGTGGGTTGAGCTGTATTATTTTCATATATCAGAGAAGAAATAATGACTTGTTGAGACCATGCAGCTGATAAGTGATACAGATGAGAAGAGAATCTAGTTCTCCTCTATTAGAGGCTGATAGAGTTAAAACTGTTTTGAAAATCTGCTTCAGGCTCTGGAATCTTGCCTTCCTTTATGTAAATATTAAAACAGGCTTTCTTATTTTCTAACAGCTTTCAGTTTAGTAGCTCGTTCTACAGTGTGTTCTGAAGCACACTGGTCCCATGAGATACTCTGTGAAAAGTGGATTGTGCGGCAAGATAAGCTGGGAAAGCTGCTTGCTATATATCCCCCCCTCTTGGGGATTCCCAGTGCACATTAGCATTTAAAGGCTCTGAGAAGTCCTACTGTAAAGAACTACTGTTGAAAAAAATTTTTTAATCGTGGCTAAATACACACAACATAAAATGTATCACCTTAACCATTTCAGTAGTGCTAAGTATATTCACATTATCGCCCAAACAGTCTTCAGAATGCTTTTCACTTGCAAAACTGAAACTCTATACCCCTTAAACAACTCCCCATTCTCCCCTTGCCCAGCCCCTGGCAACCACCAGTCTACTTTGTCTCTATGACTGTGACTATTCTAGGTACCTCATAGAAGTGCGGTCATACAGTATTTGCCTTTTTGTGACTGGCTCATTTCACTTAGCATAATGTTCTCAAGACTCATTCGTGTAGTAGCATGTCTTGAATTTTTTCTCCTTTTTAAAGGCTGAACAATATTTCATTATATGGATAAACCACATTTGTTTACCCATTCAACCCAAGTTCACACTTGAATTACTTCCAACTTCTGGCTGTTGGAAATATTGTTGCTATGAACATGGGTGTGCAAATATCTCGCCAACCCTGTCTCACTGACTTTGGATATATACCCAGAAGTGGAATTGCTAGATTATATGATCATTCAACTTTTAATGTTTTGAGTAACCTGTATTGTTCAATGTAATTTTGCACCCAAGTTTCACAAACTTATTTGAGCACAGAATTCCTTTTTCACATTATACCTTTGAGTATCGCACACATGGGCCTCTCAGAAAACGCTTTGGGAAACCCTGAGTTCAGTAAAGATTTCCAGTTGTTCCAAGGGGCAGGCAGGCCTTCGGATGCTAGCCAGCAGTTCAGCCACAGAGCTCCCCACCCGAGGGTGAGGTTGGCATTATCGTCCCCGGCACTGCGGAAGCAGAGGAAGTGCACAGCGCACACGGCAAACGGTGAAGAGGCCGTGGAGCGAAGGCCTTTAGTCTGCACTGGTTGGACTGGCATGTGCGCTTGACAAGAGCATGGCGAAGAGCGAGCCCTCCTGCTTCTGTACAGTAAGGGCCTGGGGAGAGCTTTATGGTGAGAATTATTAGAGTTCAGGAATCACTGTTTCTTTCATCTCCTTAAGGAGGACAGAATGCCACCTGGTCAGAATCTAAATGGGCTCCTCCCCAGGGCTTGTTGTGTTGACTCAATCTAATGTGCCCTTAATGTGGTTCCTAAGTAATTGAGGGGTAATTGTAAACGCTATAATTGTGTGGGTAGGTAAAAATTCCAGCAGAGTTAGTTTACCTTCCACAGATAGAAAGGGTATGTGGGGCAATGGCAGTAAACTGAGGAAAGAAAAAATTTCCTACCCCCCAAAGTGGCTCTGTACCTCAGATGTCCTGGTGGTCTGCCTTGCTCTAGGACCAGCTCACGGAGTCCCTGCCATTGGTGACCTGGGGGAAGGCACTGCATCATTCAATGCCCCGACTGCCAGTGTCATTTCTCTATGCACTGGCTTCAAAATTGGCATAGGCCTGACCGATTCTAGGGGTGCCTAAAAGAGAACAAACTGAGGTGGTCACTGTAGCACTTATAGCTTTATCAAGCTGTTGTTGTTGTTTTTAATTTTATTTATTTATATTGTTGAAAGTATTACAGATGTCCTCCATTTTCCCCATTGACTCCTTCTCTCCCGCACACCCCTCCCCAGGCCTTCTCCACACCATTGCCTGTGTCCATGGGTTGAGCATATATGCATATAAATTCTTTGGTTAATCTCTGCCCACCCACCTCCCTTCCCTCTGAGATTTGCCAGTCTGTTCCATGCTTCCATGTCACTGAAACTATTTTGTTTATCAGTTTATTATGTTCTTTAGATTCCACATATAAGTGAGATCATGTGATGTTTGTCTTTCTCTGCCTGGCTTATTTCGCCTAGCATAATATTCTCCAGGGCCATCCATACTGTCCCAAAGGATGCAAGGTCCTTCTTCTTACAGCTGTGTAGCTGTTTCTGATGTTGATAAGGATGGGGAAATGGAGGAACATAAAACTGTGGAGTGGATACATAGCCCCAAAGAGCTTTGAGCCAGCAGTACGCCACAGAACACCCAGTCTCTTAGCTCCCATGACCGAGAGCAGATAATGATGCCCCACATTGTGGGGTGAGAATTTCATAAGCTCTCTGAGATCCTGAGATGAAAGCGGCTACTGATGCACAAACTATTATTATTATATGAGGCTTTACTCTTCTGTAAATTAATGCTATAGCTTATTCTCTCTGACTCTCTTGCTTTAATGGGTTCAGATTGGCCACCACCCACCCAAGCTATTTCCCCAGGGTCGAGTTCAGTAGGGAGGCACTGAGGTGGAGTGGAAAGGGCTTGGGAAACTGTATAGCCCCGGACCAGCCACTCCCCTTCATGGACCCTCAGTTTTCTCATCTCTGAAGATCCCTTTCTAAGGTTCCTTCTAGCTCTATCGATTTGTGATTTCATCAGAGATTAAACTGAAAAGAATTCAGCTTCAAATTGTAAATGTTAATCGAGTGCCTGGTGTGAGCTAAGTGCTATGCTAGGTACTTGGGATAAATCGGTGGACAGAGCAGCTTAATCTAGTTGGGGGGAAAGAAGAGACAATAACAGCATATGTTAATAGGTGAGTTAATTATGTAATTGTTAGAAGGTGATGTGTTCTATGCAAAAACAAAAGAGCGCGGTAAGAGGAATTGGGAATGCAGGCAGGAGTGTAGTTTTTAAAATGTAGCAAAGAGGAACTTTTCCATCAGGAGAGTTGTTAGAATATTAACTACATCACTCCTGGGAGGCTGTACCTGAGCGGCATCTCCTGTGGAGATTTTCCAAGAAAGTTTACTTATCTTTTTAGAGTCAAGGATATTGTTTAAACAATAGAGGGCTTTCTTTTTGAACGATTTAGTGTTTTGTGCAGGGGTAGCTCCAGAATTTGTGTGTGTACACACTCGCATATACTTCTGCTGCTTACGGAGAGTACAAGCCAGAGTCGGAAGGACCCAGCTGCTGGCATACTTCCCAGCTGACTTTTAAAAGGCCAGCTGGTATGCCATAATAATATAGCCCTCCGATCCTGCCACTTTACAAGGGAAGACCTGAAACACAGAAATGCTAATGACTCACCAGCATCAGAGTGCATCAGGGACCTGGCTGCCTCCCCCCCACCCTGTGCCCATCAGTCACCGCCTCCCTGTGCCTCCCTGCATTCCTTTTACAATGGACCACTTCCACTCCCCAATTTGTGTAATAATAAAACTAATGTAATGCTCACTCTAACCCAGATCCACACAACCCAGTTTCAGAATGATGTTGGAGTCAAACAAATACTGTTCAGTAACAATAAAACAATAATTCCCAAATAGCAAATTCTTTACTTGTATTTCTCAATTCTACAGTGGGGCAAAGACTCCTCAGCAGTACTGCAAATCCCCCTTTCCATGGCAGGCTTTCCTCACACCCTCCCGCCCTTAAAACCTTACAGATGTTTCCTCACTGTGACCCCCTGGCTCTTCCACCTTTTTTCCTGATTCTGCTTCATGTAATTCCCCCCAAACAGGCCCGGATCGAGACCTTCCCAGGAGGGTGGGCAAGGGGAAGAACCAGGAAGGCAGAGCCCGAGTCCCCTTCAGCAGCTGGGGGAACGGAGCCTGGGAGCATGTGTTCTTCATTTCCGCTCCCTCACACCACTGTTTACTGCTGTGCTGTGCTAGTACTACCTCATGTAATTTAATCCTCACGGAAATCCTCTGGGGTAGGTACTGATATCTTCATTTTACTGGTGAAAAAACTGAAGTCAGAGAAGTCGAGTGACTTGCCTGATCTCCTGCTATATAGAAAGAATGCTAGGATTTGAGGCCCGGTCTATCTAGTTATAAAACCATGCTCTTTCTCCAGTAAGATGCTGTCTCTAAGTATTCTGCCTCCCAGAGGCTCCATGTTACTTCAGTTGCCAAATATGTTTAGGTGGGAAGTACAATTATAAATAAACTAACTCTTTGTTGTTTGTTTGAGGCAGTTAAATCTGTTTTCAGCAAAGATCTTGAAAACATGGTAGCTAAATGGAAAGGAGGATGTTTTCACAAAGGCTTGTGGAGTGGATTCTTTGTCTTGTTTGGAAGCACAGAGACCAGTTTGGGTCTCTGCTCAGGGAAATCCCAGAAAGTTCTGTGTATCACTGTTCCCACACTCCAGAGGCAATCGCTTCCTGACTCTTAGGAGGTCTTTTAGGAGGTTTACAACGAGCAGAGTGCTAATGTCAGGCTGGTAATCTAAGGAAATGCCTCTATGAACAGAGGTGGAAGCTGGGAGGAGCTTTCAGACATACAGGAAACTTAAACAGTTCCTTTGTCACAACTATAAAATACAGATACTTTATAACAAGCACGGTGGTTCAGTGTGTGAATTTGTGAACTTGATACAAATAAGAACCTTAGGAATAAGGGTATAACAAGAATTTATTTTGTGGCCGCCTAATTTTTAGAGCAGGGAGGGGAAAGGGAAGGGACAAGAGACCAGAGATTTAAAACAACTAAACCCAAGCAAATACAAAGAGAAATACACAATAAGAAGGAGAGTGCATGAGGCAAAATAGATGAGTAAAGAGGGAAGACAGGCTACACAGAGCAGAACTACATAGGAGCTAAAGACAAGGGACATGAGGCAGTGAAACAATTTACAGACAGAAAGACAAAGGCACAGGGAACCAGAGGCAGGAACCTCTCCTGGTGTTAACAAGATGCTGTACTGGGTTCTGTTCTAATCTATGACAGGGTCCAGGGTTTCCCCCATATTTCAATAGAAAGTTAAGCCTAGTGTGTAGAGAGCTTTCACATGAGTTTCCTTTTCACATGCCTGAAATGGTATTAGTTGTTCAGGAGGAAAATCATTTGGAAGTAGACGCACTAATATCTGTCGTCATCCAAATTGCCCCTTAGTAAACTATGAGGACCAGGGCAAAATGAATGAACTTAAAATAGATTCTATGTCAATGACCAGCCCAATGATGTTATCACAAATGAGTCATCGCTAAATAGATTCTTCACATCTTGTAATAGATGTTTTTCAGTTTTCAAAAGTTTGCAATAAAGATTTTTTTAAAGACCATGCATTCACATAAGAGGACCACATGTTGATACTCTTCCTTTGTGGAGATGCTATGCTTTTCCAGCTATTTTCCCAATTAAAAATGGCATTTGACTTCTGAATGTTCTGTACCATAGTTGGTGACTTTATGAACTTCTGGCTTTCAGTTTCTGAGGCACAGTGATATGATAAACTGATTAAAAATAGCATTCTAACTCAATTGTTGGGTGTATTGTTGTAATATAAGTCAGCTGCAAATGGGAAGTTCTTTCCGGAGGAAATTTGATAAACTGAAAATCAACTTGAGTGTTTATATATTTTCTGTGAGACTTTCTGGTCCTTCTTCATGTTTCCCTTTTCAAAATCACCACTTAATTTGTGCTCCCCACCCAAACACATATTTTAACCCTTGTAGCAATTAGCCGAGCTCTGTTTTGTCAGCATGATACAAGAGTTTCTTTTAGCAGTAGAGTATGCCAATGCATCAACTCTTAAAGGAAAGCAAAGTGAGCCCTTTTTAGTTCAAATGTTGCACATTTAAAAAATAAAAAAGATTTTATTCTTTCTTATGGCCAAATAATATTCATTCCATTGTGTATATGTACCACAGCTTCTTAATCCACTGGTCTATAGATGGGTGCTTGGGTTCCTTCCCTATTTTGGCTATTGTAAATAACGATACAGTGAAAATAGGAGTGCATATATTCTTTTGAATTTTCAGCTTTGGATATATTTCCAGAAGTGGCGTCACTGGGTCATAAGGCAGTTCCATTTTTAATTTTTTGAGGAATCTCCATACTGTTTTCCACAGTGGCTGCAGCAATCTGCATTCCCACCAGCAGTGCTCAAGGGCTCCCATTTTCCCACACCCTCATCAAGACTAATTTGTTGGTTTATTGATGATAGCCATTCTCCTAGCAGGTATTATGCTAAGTGAAATAAATCAGTCAGAGAAAGATAAATTCCATATGATTTCACTTATATGTGATTTCTAAAGAACAATATCAATGAACAAACAAAACAGAAACAGACTCAAAGACACAGAGAACAAACTGATGGTTGTCAGAGGGGAGGGAGGTTGGGGGACTACATGAAAAAGGTAAAGGGATTGAGAAGTACAGATTGTTAGTTAAAAATAGTAGTGAGGATACAAAGTATGGCATAGGAAATATAGTCAATAATATTGTAATAACTGTATATGGTGCCAGGTGGGTACTAGAAATATTGGGGAGACCACTTTGTAAAGTATATGATTGTCTAACCACTATGCTGTGCACCTAAAACTAATACAAAATAATGTTGGCATAAACTGTAATTTAATGAAAATTTTTAAATAAAAAATGAGAGGATAGTTTTTATCCATCATTTCTTTGCCCTTAGCATAGCACATGTGAAAATTTTTCATTCTTTCTTTTTTAAAAAAAAAAAAAGAAAAAGAATAAAATTCTTACTTGACATTATAAAGAGTCACAATGCTAAAGGGGGCTCACAGACATATTTTCCTTACTCCAGTGTTTTTTACAAATTCTGTCCAACATTTAAAAGTCAGGACATTTTTTAAAATCTAGATTTATGACTTCTCTAAAAATAGGATTATCTGGCAACACTGCACCAATGGCCTCTTCGTGGCCATTGCTGGGGCTGGAGCTGAGAGGTGGTCAGTGGTTCCTTGGCTGGCTGGCTGGTCCTTCATGGGTCCCCACACCCTCAGTCTGTGGCCACTGGTGTTGGTTTTCATTCATGATCACATTTGTGCTATTGGTATTTGCAAAGTGGATAAGTATTCTTCTGTACTCACTTGGCAACATGGAAAACCAGAGACGACAGCATAATTTTTCTTGCTCCCAGTTCACTTTGCTCATGCACATTACCTGTCCTGTGGCATTCAGCCTGCGCCCTATATTCACCCTGCTGCAGTCCCAATTCCACCATCGCTGTTCCACTGAAACAGCCACAAGCCGAGTTAGACAGTCCTGCTTCAGAACATGCCCTTCCTTAGGTCCCCCTCCTCCCCCTCTGTTAGGAGGTCTGATGACTTGATTGACTAGCCCTCCCTCTCAACACTTCCTCCGTAGGTTTCCATGGCTCCACCCCCTTCTGGATTCCCTTCACCTTCTAGCTCAGCTCTCAGTCTGCTTTGCTGACTGCCCCTCCACTGTCTGCTTCAATTACTGTTATTCCTTTCTTATTGACATATTACATGAACATATAGATTATTTTTAAAATTCAAACAATTACAGAGGTATGTAAAATAGAAAGCTAGCCTCTTGTTTTTATTTTTTAATTTTTTACTATTGTCCTTTCCACTCCCCTTCCCAGAGGTAACTAACCACGGTTAACCTCTGGATGGATCTTTTTCTGACCCTTTTCCATGTAATCTGGTCTGTTTGTTGTTTTTAACATACATAGGATCATTTTGTAGATACTGCTTTTTAACTTGGAGAGGACCCTGCACGGTATAAATAGTTCTCTACCTTGCTCATTTTATGATCCACCAGCTTCTTAAATGTTGTTGTTTCTTAGCATAGCACATTGAATAGTTACAGTATTTAACAATTTTTTTGTGTGGTTGTGTGTCTGTTTTCCCTAAGACGCTAAGCTGGTAGGGACAGTGTCTTCATATCCTTCTGTCTGTCAGAGCACCCATCAGTACATACTCAGTGAGGGAATGGATGAATGTTGGTATATTTTCCCACTTAACTATATCATTCTAATTTATATTATTCATTAAGTTATATCATAATATAAATCCAAGCTAAAATATCCTAAGCTCTATGGTAAATATGGTATAAGTTTAATTACTATGAGATACAGTTAATCTATTTCTCAGGTCTTTTTCTAACAGTAATATTAATTTTGTTTTCTTCATTAAGATTACCCTACTATGCAAAAGAGAATTCAGTACACCACTTGTTTTGGTTGGGAGAAGTATTGGTGGCTGATTATTTTTGTTTTGTGCATTTTAAATGAATGCGTGTTTTGGCATCTTTCCAAGGCAGATAGTATTTTGTGTGCAATTCATTCCTCATAAAAGTATCATTTATCTTTAAAGAAAATATAAATGCATAATGGTTGTATAAACAGAATTGACTTAATACAACCTCTCTTCAGTAGGAAAATAGTTGAGGTTTATGACATGAGCCTTGTAGGATACAATTTGAGCTCTATTCTAAGGGTTCCCATTCAGTATCATGCTACTCGTAGCCCTGATTTAAGGAGAAACCAATGAAAACATCTATCATCAGATCACTGTGGGATATCATCCAAGCTTGTGTCATGGTCGTGTAATGTTCCTGGGCTTGTGGGATGAAGCAAATAACACTTGGTGTTTGGAATTTATCCTTAAGCTGTTTTTGTCAGGGCTGGATGGGTTTCTTGCTCCTCAGTCGAAATGAGACTTTTAAATACTCTTAATAACTCTCTCTTCACCAGATCCTCTGGAGGAGACACCAAGGGTGAGTGTGTGGAAATAATATTTTAAATTTTTATTTATTATTTATTTTTTATGTATAAAAACATGGGGGAGGTAAGACTAATCTGTCATCAGTAATGCGCTGAAATCAGTTGCTCACTAGTAGTCCATATCATGACATGGATTCTGCTTTTGCAGTTTGAGAAATGAGTAAATAAACACAAATTAGGAAATAAAGAAACAGGAAAATGGAACTGCATAAAGGCTCTGCAATGCACATGTGTCTGTTAAACTAATTAAAATTCTGCCCAAAGGATTCCTGGAGTGGCTAAAACTCAATTTAATCTGGGTCAAGGTCTTGGGGAAGGTCGGTCTAGTGCTATGGTGGCTTGGGGGGGATTTGGGGAGGGTTGTTTTTTTTTAAATATATCTTTATTGATTTCAGAGAGAGGAAGGGAGAGGGAGATAGATAGAAATGTCAATGATGAGAGAGTCATTGATCGGCTGCCTCCTGCACACCCCTGACTGGGGATCGAGCCCGCAACCCAGGCATGTGCCCTGACTGGTAATCGAACCTCGATCTGGATCCTAGGTCGATGTTCAACCGCTGAGCCACGCTTGGCCAGGCCCAGTGCTATGTTTTTTCAAGAAAGGTTCAGGGAGGAAAGAATATTTAATTTCAGGGACTGTCATAAAATAATATCTAAGATCTAGTTGGAAACTCAGAGTCCACATTACAGAGGATTTAAATACTGGAATAAGAGTTTGAATGACTTTGACAGGGAATAGAAATTAATTTAAATGAATGTACCCCATACTGATATATTTGTATAACGTACTATAGTTTACTGACTCTTTTTAAGGATATTTTATCTGTATTAAATCTTGATGAACTACAAGCCTTTGTGAAGACCATATCCCCAGGGTTGGTGGTGGCAGCCTGCCTGGATGTAGGGGATGAGAGAGGAGAAATGAGACAAGATTCATTTTGAGTGTCTGGGCCTGGGAGGATATCTGTGCCTCTGACCAAAATGAGCAGATAGAGAGGGCCAGTTTGGGCAGAAGGTGATCAAACATAGCCAAGACTTGGGAGAACACTGACAGTTTAGTCTTGAGAACAAGGGAGTTTAACTTGCTGGTAAACTTGACAAGAACACTTTTGTAGCCTGGTGAATCTGAGAGCCAGAGTCCTGGTAGGGAGTTGCGGGGTGGTCCAAGAGGGACAGAGTTCAACAAGGGAGGGAACTGATGGATAAAGGGTAAAAGCAAGGGAAAGAAGTAACTGATGGAAAAAATGAATATCAAATGATACTTGTAAATCACGGAGCTGCCGCGATGCTACAATTTAGAGAAACAGGAGCATGACAGCATGAGATCATGTTTTGTATTGTTTATTTGCAGTTTGTTGAGTTTTATATCCCTCAGGAAATAGCTGTGGCTCATACGCAGACAGCTCCGGAGAGACGAAGCACATGACAGTAACATCAGGGAAAACTAGTCATCAGTGGCAGCGGCCAGGCAAAAGATCAAGTACTGCAAAGCATGATGAAGCCGCGCTCCTGATTTGGGCCATGGTGTGGCCTCCTTTCTCAGGAGGCCTGTCGGCACTGAACAGCACAGGCCCTACATCGAACATCTTGTAAATGAGTAATATGGGCATCCAACAAAGGTGATTGCAAACTATCACCACCACTGAAAACACAACCCAAAGCTCATCCCAGTAGGGTTGTCTTCATATACAGGAGTGGGCAAAAGTAAGTTTCCAGTTGTGAGTATGCGAAACACAGAGTTTTTCTTGTATTATTTATTAATTATTGCATTATTTATTTGTATTACAACTGTAAATCTACTTTTTCCCTCCCTTGTACAATGATGCCTTTTTAGAGGATTCATAATATTAAGGCCGTAAGCAGCTTTATCAGATCAAGCGAGCCACCCTCGTGCCTGAGATATTTAGAATGCTTTGTATGTTGGGTGTACGCTGTTGCTGTCCTCAGTGCCCCCCTGCATTCAGATTGCACCCAAGAATTGCAAGGAGGAAAACAATTCCAGTGGTCTGTCTCTTCTCTCAGCCCTCCATCTTGCTTTCACTCTGTGCATGATTATTTTGGGGAAAATACTACAAGACCAAAATATGTAGCTTATTTTTGAGTTGATGAACCCATGCATTGGCATGGCATGAGATAAATTTCAGCAAATTTCTGTAGTTCAGATAAATCGCATCCAGAAGAGGCAGCTTGTCAGTCATCAGCTCATATGTGTTCTCTCTGCCATTCTCACAGTTGGCTGATTTTTCAGAGCACATGTGCATAGATGTAACGTTTGTTGGCCCTGACTCCTGCTTTCAGAGGCCGGCCAGAATCACAACCCCGCACTGTTGTAACCAGACAGTGCCCCAGTGGAGGATTCATGCTGCTCTTGCTTGAATCCAAAGAGAGACACTTTGTCGTTTGTTTATCAGGGATGCTTATATTTTCTCCTGGACTGAAAAAAATAAATTACCAGGAACCGTTTCTTATTAACATAAACTGTCCACTTTTAGACTCAATTCAGCATTCAAGAAAAGCAATGTTTCTTTGCCAATTAAGTTGAGGTCTTTGTGTGTGGAGCTGACAGATGGAGTCCATTGATGGTGAATGCAGTTAGTTGGATGCACACAGCCCAAGAGAGCATCCTTGGGCTATGAGGGCCAGCCAGAAAGTTAACAAGGCTGGGTTCACAAGGGTCCTGGACAGAGAAAGTCAAAATAGTGAAATGTCATACACTGACTTTCTCTCTTCAGTGTAATGGGTACCAAGGCATTGATTGCAAGTGTCTTAAAACAGATGTGTCGTGTCCAGTCTGCTTTGGGCATGTTATAGGAGTAGGTAACAGAAAAGAGAACTTCTAGCACAGCAGAATTTGAAAAATCAAGGGGAAAGAAATTGTTTTAAATATTATCCTCTTTCCTACCTCAAGTGGTTGGGATAAAAATTTAAAGAACAGGATTCTCCTCAACCAAATAGAAAATATATAGGTTTTTTTTTTTTTAAACCAAATAATACAAAAATGTAAAAAGTGAAAAATTTCTAAGTCCCACCTATACTGTTTTTCCAAACATCTACCCACATGTATACGCAGGTAGACATGCATCCGATTTTATGCAAGTGGGATTATACTATATAGGCTAGTCTGTGAATCTGTTTCGATCACTTAGTAAAATGCTATGGACTCTTTTCTATGTTGCTGAATATAGTTTTACATCAGAAATGTTAATGCCTGTGTAAAATTCAGCTGTATACCTGTATCCTGTTAATTTATTCATTGTGCCATTCGTTCATCAGATATTTATTTTTAGTCCTGCATGTAGTAGACACCATGCTAAATTGTGGGAATGCAACAGCAAACACCCCTGTCAGTGGATATTTAGGTTATTACTGGTTTTCTACATTATAAGCAACATTGCATTAAACAACCAACACTGCAACTTACATATTTACACACTAAAATTAATTTTCCCCTTAAAATAAGTCCCTAGGAAGAGAATCGGCTGGGCAGGGGGTTTGCACATTTTGAAGTTTGAATCAGACTTATTGCCTAACCACTCTCTAGTAAAAGTTTACAATGGGGCCAGTTTGCCACTACTGTTATGGTAATACTTGTCATTGGTTATCACCTTTGTCCAGGTGATAGGTGAAAAATGATGCTCCACTGTTTTAATTTAGATTACTTTGATTGGTAGTGTACTTGGGTTGGGAATTTTAACCAGTAAGAAATTGAGGCTCTATATGATCTATGGAGTACCGTTCTCTTTGAGACCTAATTTTATCCCTCTTAAAAGGGAAGACTCTTTTTTTTACTTTCTTCTTCAGGGTCAGGTTAGAATCATTGAGGGGTTGTCTATTATAGGTAACTGAGAGAATATATGTAAATATTATTAGTGCTTTAAACCTAGTGCATTGGTTTCAGCATCATATAAGATTTGATTAAATTCCTTTTATTTTCAAATAGATACCATACTTTTGAAAATATAAAAAAATCATAGAGGCGTATAAGGAGTACATAACAAAAAACCTTAAACATAAATGCCTAGAAGTATATTGTTTTTGTTTAGCTCTTCACCTGGCCATGTTTAAATTTATTTTCAAGGTGTTTTGTTGTTGTTTTTTCTGGCCACAAATGAAATTCAGTTGTAATCGAATGATTTTGATACAGGTATGTCTGAGTTCAAATCCCTACCCCTCAAGTATGAGTTGCCTTGGTCTTCACTTCCCCATGTGCAGAGGTAATAATACTACCCACCTCGGAGCAGAGAGGATTCTGGGGAAAAACAAAGCACCCCATATACTGCCTGGCATCTAATATGTGCTCATTAAATATGAAATTTATTATTGTAGGAAATTTTAGCAAAATTAGAAACACTAAGAAAAGGTTAAAATTTCTTTGTTGAAATTCCACCAGTTAGAGACGGCCAGCGTCCCTGTTTTGGGGGGTATTTTATTTTAGTATTTTTTCCACTAGATACGTATTTTACCATACTAAAACTGTACAACATTTTGAATTTCAGAAAATGGGAGCATTTAATTATTCAACAATGAGAGGGAGTAGTTACCCAGGTTTATTTTTTTGTACTGGTTTAATGGAGGATTTTGTTAGTGTTAATGTTTATTTATAATGAATTTTTTATTATAATGACAATTAGGTTTAATTGAAAGACATTTTGAACAATTAAAACTATAAATTTTTCGTTCCTCCTGATCCAGTGTTCAAATGTGCTTCTTATGCCAACAGAAATAATAAGACGTTTTTCTCCGTTATTTGGCAAGGTGTTTAAACAGTTTACAGACTTCAGGAGGCCACAACTCTATCTGTCTACACTGCTTCCACTCCCAGGAGAACAGCAAGGTGATCTTGCAGTGACCGAATGTGGACAGAATCTTTCTCAACTTTCTGTTGTGGCTGAACTGGGTTTCATGAGATAGTTGTGTTACTGAATAGTGTCAAAATTAAATTTCTGTTTATTAAATTCCTTCTAGGGCAGGCTCTCTCTTCAAAAACTCATGCTAAATCTTTTTAAAGCTCTCACACACATACATGCAAAACTGTGAATTCACCAATTTACCTACCTTATGTGTTGAGATTGTCCAGGAATTACATGTCATATATTTTCTGAAAGTAGGGAACTCAGACATTCACTGCACTCATGCTTATGTGTTTAGCAGTCAAATCCTGGCTTGTATTTCTACCCCGTAAGATTTGCATGTGTGTTCATTTTAGTTGAAAATTTGTCTCTATTTTATTGCGATTTTCTTTTTTTTGTTGTTATAGAACAAGTATAGAGTTCTTTTGAAGACTCAAACCAAATAGATATTTTTAAAATACTTATTTTGTTTAACATTATTATTTGAATATATTCTTGTCACTGGGTGCAATTCATAATTTGGTTTTATATTTTCTTTATTTAATTCTTCACATAGTATACATTTTTATGTACTGTGTATATTCAATTTTGCATAAAACTTTTATATACTACGTATAGACAATTTTTTGCATGAACTTTTTCCATTTCAGGTTCTTAATTATTTTCAACCTTTAGTTTAAAGGGAAGATCAAAATTTACCTGCATTAAATTCTAGTTATATGTGTATCCTTCTCCTAGGAATTCCAAAATCTTGCAGAGAAAAATATTTTCATGCTTCAGGTTTTTACTTTGTTTTGTTTTCCCTTGGAGCCTGGGACCCAATTAGTGGACTGTGGGTGCCTCATTCTCTTCCCCGCTGTTGTCTTTAGAGTCAAAACTTTATTCATGAAACCAAATTCATTTCTGAAAGCTTACCCAATAGTCAGGATTTGTTTTCTCCCCACCATTTTGACCTGTTTTTAAAGTTTTTAACAAGAATAAGGTTGGAAAACATTGTTGGAGTGGCGCATCCCCTTTAGTTTTTAAACTCCTCCAGAGCCAACATTGTGCTTTCTCTTTGCCGCCAACATAAATCAAGATGGCACTGAGGCACTCTCCTGCTGGGATGCCATGAGGAGTTAAGGTTTGCTAGTGCTGCTTCCAGGGCACCTGCACGTGCTCCTTCAGTTCAGATAGGAAGGACTGTCCATCTCCCTGAGGCATCTTGGCACCTCTGTGCTTTCGGCCTAGCAAGCTGGGCAGAGCTGCTGTGGAAACAGAAGTATCAGGGTCTCCCTTCCTGTCCCCAACACATTCCAGTTTCAGTAACAGCTCTTTGATGACACTCTGGCTTCCATGCAAATTCCACTGCCACACAATGAAGATCTCTGTAATAGCTAATATTCATTGAGTCCTTACCATATACTAAGACCTTTACTGTTTCAAATGGCCCTTCCTGGAGATCCTGTGAGATAGGTGGTATTATCTCCATTCTGTAGATGAGAAAACCAAAACCTAGAGAGGTAAAGGAGCTGATCTAAGACCCTTACTGTTACATTATGGTGTAGGGGTTTGTCTGAGTCCAGAGCACTAGCTCTAACCACTGTACTCATTACCTCTTCTTTCTTCCAAGCAAATTCTGATTGAGTCAGAATTCAGCGTGATGAAAAGCATTTGAGCAATCCTGGGAATTCATTTTATCAGGGTTTGACCTATGTTATCTCTGGGGATTCTGTCAAGATAAAACATAGTTTGTAAATGGACTAACTAACACAGAGTGGTTATTCTCTCAGGGATGCATTTCATAGACCAGGATGGTTGCTCCTGCTGTTTTAGAGAGTTTTCTTTAGGTTCTTGGGTCTCTGGGGGAGTTTATAATATCTGTGTAAAATGACTACTGCTAAGCCTGGGGAAAAGTTCATCCTGGTTTAGTGAGGGGCTCTTTGAACTCTTTCAAATCACTAAACTTTAGATAATCACAGATCTAGAAGTTTTAATTTTGTGAACTGTTTAATGTTGAAAACACAAGTAATTTCCAAAAAACGCAGTTGAATTTGTGTTTCCAACATTAAACTGCTTGTGACATACTAAATCTGTGCTTTTAGAACATAATTGTAGCTGTAGGAAGTTATTCCAGGATCTAGAACACACTCTATGCTCAGTAAATAGTTGTTTCATGAATGAATTGATTACATTATTTACGTAATATTGAGAAACTAAAAAAACATGAGCCAGGAGCAATTTCAGTGGGTGTTTGAGGGCAACAGTCATATGTAATGTATACTCAATACTTTATAGAGGGCGTGACCATCTCCATAAAAACATTTAGTACAATCATAATATTTTTATCTAAAGAACTTCATGTTTTAGACATGAGTTAATTCTCAAAATACCACTCTGAGAAAGCTGAGTGGCAACTCCTTGTTTATGGATGAAGAACTTGTGGTTGAGGCTGGTGAATGCAACTAACTCAGCACTGATCGACTCCAGTGGTAGGGCACTTGTCTCCAGCCTCATTAGGTGCCCGCGACCTGCTGTTGGACCTTTGGAAAGCTGTGTGGCCTCCTACCATCCAGCACCCCCTTCCCCAATAAAAGGAATATTTTAAATGTAATTACCCACTTTAAAAGAAATGTAATAATTTAGCTGTGTAAGCATATTTGGTTCCTAAGTATACAACTAAAGTATTTCTAGCGATTTGGCCCCAAATGGTTTTTTCTCTTCACAGCCCCACAAAGTGCACACTAAGCAGATGGTGCAGACAAGCACATGGTTTATTTACAGCCCGTACAGTAGACGGAGGCATATGTGCTAAGCCCTCTTATACCCGCTCCATGGGAGCCATTAACACATCCATTTAGGTGAAAGAGTCTCGGAGTTCTGCTGTGGGCATTTCTGTTTGCTCCCCTGAAGCATCACCATCTGCCCTGCCTCCTCTCAGAGGCTCTGGCACCCTCCCCTCCTACCCAGTCAGTCACAACCTGTTCTTCAGAATTCCCTGTGTTCCCTTAGATACAGTGCTGATAGCAGCTGCTCTCTGCTTTTCACTGAAACCAGTTCAACTCTAAGCCTGACTTCCACCCAAGGCTACTCTGAGGCCAAGTTCAGTCCCATACAATTCCACAGGCATGTTTGAGGACCTTCCACACCTCAAGCTGCAGCTTGGGGTGCAGAGGCCTTGGGACATGATCCCTGGGAGCTGGCACATATGTTTCTTCCTTTGTGCTCTTATTTCAAGACTACAGCTTTCCCTTTCACCTGGGGTGCCTGCAGAGCCAACAGCTGTCAGGCCGCAGGACTTCATGCATCTGACGGACCAAACACCAGCCTCTACTTTCTGCACCACTCACCAAGGAATTATGTACATGCTTTCCTTCTTATTCTAATGCTCTCCCTAGGTGAATAATTTTTCATTATATTTAAGGAACAGTCATTCAGAAATGTTTTCTACCCAAAATGTTTTTTGGGAGACAGAAGATTTTGTGGCTACCCAGTCCAGCTATTTCTGCTTATTGCTCCCCAAAATTTATTTATTTTTTAATATATCTTTATTGATTTCAGAGAAAGGACAGGAGAGGGAGAGAGAGACAGATAGAAGCATCAATGATGAGAGAGTCATTGATCAAGCCCACAACTGGGCATGTGTCCTGACAGGGAATTGAACCCCAATCACCTGGATCCTAGGTCGACGCTCAACCGCTCAGCCACGCCCTGCAGGGCCAAAATTTAATTTTTTTAAAAGGCATTTTAACTAGAATAATCTGTCAGCTTAGCAACCCACAGCTAACTGGTAATAGCCTCCCCATTTTTTAATTTCAGATTCCTGGCAGAATTTACCTAATTGGTTTAACATTTCTTTTTAATCCAAGCCACACAATTTGTAGGTTCCTAGCCAGCATATAGAGGTAGCCCTCCTTTGGGTCAGTTGTTCACTCCTGTCCAGTCATGTGTTGCTGGACCAGTTCCTGTCACACGGCTTGCTACTGAGCTGTTGCCAGGACAGATTCCAAGAGAATGGAACAAAGATGGGCATACCCAAAAACATGTATAATACAGATATGATTTGAAAAATCCTAAAATATAAACACATAATTTGCCCCTTCTCCTCAAATAAGTCTCTTTGTGAAACTGGAGTCTGTTGGAATGGGGAGCACAGAAGCATCTTTTTTTTTCCAAATTTTTTTTAATTGATTTCAGAGAGAGAAAGGGACAGGGAGAGAGAGAGAAAAACATCAATGATGAGAGAGAGCCATTGATCAGCTGCCTCTGCTTGTCCCTCACTGGGGATAGAGCCCGAGATCCGGGTATGTGCCCCAACCCGGAATTGAACCTGACCTCCTGGATCATAGGTCAATGCTCAACCACCACTAACCCACACCAGCCAGATGCACAGAAGCATTTTGACCCATTTTGTCTAACGTTTGTTATACTTATTTATGGGTCCAAACCCTATGTTATATGAACCTTCTACCTCTAAAATCAGCTACTATCTATTATGACATGTTTATAACCATTCCATTTGAATCTAAACTTTAGGACTTAAGTAAAATTAAAGTCTGTTTATTTTTTTTCTAGCAACTAAGTCAAAAAATTCATGAATGAAATCATACAGTATAAAATAGCATTCCTCTAACTTATGTGGCTAAAATGAGAATTAGCAAATACTGATTGCTTGCCCATCTAGCAAGAGCAGAAGGCTGAGGACTCCATGTTTGCAACATACATCAGCTGGTGCTGGGCAAGGTCTGCTCCCTGTGCCAAGCAACTCCAATTATTCTTTGGTAAATGCACTTTTATTCATTGAGGAGCAGTTGCCAGTGTATCATACAATTATATAGTGAATGGAGAACAATGGGTACATTGTAGAAATATTTTTAAAACAAGTAAACAGCAGACAGTGCATAGGAAAAGGGCCCAGCCCCAGAAAGAGGTCTGCTGATTTGTGGCATTTAGCAAAGCACAAGCATAAATAAGGGCTGAGAAGCACAGAAGGCTTTGTTTCAAACACGTCTTTCTGGAATGGGTTAGGCAGTTTCTGGCTCTGCCCACAGGGTGGGTTTGGGGGTGGGGACACAGGGAGCAGGGGCATGCAGGTGTGCATGTAAGTGGGAACGAGTATACCCAGGCACGCGGCTTCCTCACTCTCACGTGTGTAAGAAGAAAAAAGGCACCGTACATTGGTTGAATTCGTGTTTCTTGAGGCCTTGACTGGAATGGAACATGAACGTAAATGTAAATTTTTCAAGAGGTTAGAAGTTGGGGTTTGGGTGACTTGAAATGAAACAGGGCTGACCTAAAATGTAGAAGAGATTTACAGTTCATGGAGGAGGTGACTGCTGACAGTGTTTTCCCTGATCAGTACCACAGAGTGCGCAGTATTTTTACAGGACTCACATCAGAAGGATTCACGTAGCATGACAGATTGCCTTTGTAATTTATTGCGCCTGGGTGGCCCTGGAACGCTCTCAGTGATGGGCTTATGTGAAGGTTTTTCTCTTCGTGTCACAGTGACTGCCAACGGCCCCCTCGTTAGACCTGATGAGCAGAGCAGCATTAGCTTATCTTCCTCTCACTTCACTATTTATATTCTCCCGTATTTTCACCCTGCAGTAGAATATTGTATATAAATCTTTAGACCTTAATTTTAATAATTTATGACAAGCATCTGTTATTCTGTGAACAAGATATGATTCAGATTACAAAGCAATTTTACTAAATTGTTTTTATACTCTTTGAGCTGCCACTCTCTAACCAGAAGAGCTACTACCTTCAATGAAAAATTGTTTATTTACAAGGCAATAAAATTAGTCATTATTACTTATTTGAAGGTGGTTGGAACTGAAACCTAGGTCTCTGACTCGTAAGGTGTACTTAGCATTAGACAGTGTCTCCCAAACTTGAATCGTGTGTATACCACCTGTGCGGTTTTCACCGTATCTATGTACCACCTGCGTTGTTTGTATATTTCCCTTAAATTAATTTTTTTTGTCTAAACCAAATTTGTTTTTAAAAGAAACTTTGTGACTCCTCAAGTAGTAACCAGTATCATTTGATATAAATACATGATAATCACTGACATATATAAGTAAAAAGAAGGGCGTTACCACATTCTCATAGATGCCTTGCCTGTGTAATAGACTCTGGGCCCACGGCCACCCCTCTCTGATGAAGAGGGTGTTAGCGAGTGCTACAGAGAGGGCTTTTGCAGACATGCAACATCCAGCTGAGACTCTGGTGTTTGAGAGGCTTGAAAAGTATTGAAAAAGAGTCAGGTGCTCATTTTGTAATTCTACACTGTGCCTGTGGAATCACCTGGCACATCCGTGGAGGCGCACGCCCCTGCCCCACATGTGCCCCCAACGTGGCCAACCAGAGAACCCAGGAGACTGCTGCTTTCACTGACGCCAGGGAGACCAGTGTACTTGGAGACAAGCTGTTACTGGGCGCCCACTGAAGGTGCCCGTAGAGTAGAGAATGGTGGTCAAACACAATCTTTCTGATATTCTACCAAGCTTCTTCCCTTTGCTCCTGTGGCTCAAACACTCTTCACCCTGCTTTGCTTTGCTCTGACCCCAGAAAACTGACTTGGGTACTGCCTCTGTAGGCCCCTCTGCTTCTTGTTCCTAGTCAGGTTCAGCAAGGGCAGTGCCCACAAATTGGAGGGAATGAGAGTGATGTCAGGATGCTATTCCCTGCAAGGTCTCTCAGACTGGCCATGGCCCTTAAGCGATGGTCACAGCTCCTGTCGGGCAGCACTCCCCACCACCACTTCTGTGCCAGGTTCAGGTATCCATTTCTCCCCTCCCTCTGTCAGGTCTTGGGGTGTGAAGAGCCTGCCCTACCCAATTCCCCCTCATTGCTAGCCAGGGGACTGCAGTATGCCTTGTGGCTTTTCTGTGCCCTGCCCATCTCTTTGTAAATAGCCCCTTTATTAAATTCCCTTCAAATTGTCGTAATTGGAGGGTGTGCCCTGTTCCCTGCTGGTACCTTGACTGATAAAAAGTGCATATGCAGGTTTCTTTGCAACGCAACAAAGCTGACTGGTTCCAGAGAGATTGACTTCTGACTTCAGCTTTAATAGCAGCGTGTTCTATACCAGTCTAAGTTCCCAAACCTGGGGGTTCTTCAAGATTACCTGGGAAGGTTGTAAAAATGCAAGTTCCCAACCCCTCTACCTACTGACTTAGAGGTGCAGAGGACAGTTCTAAGGCCCTTGCAATGACTGATCTTTGGAAGTTCACTCAATACAGAATATGATAATTTATACCACCCCAAGCCTAGATAGCCTTCTGAACTGATAACTGGTTAAAGAACACTAGACTGTTGCCTTTCATGCCATGATTTATTGTTACCTGGGGGATGAGTGAGCGAATGAACGAGGGAAATACCTAATGGTTTTAAATAAGAATTCTCCTAAAAATTGCAATATACTGAGAAAAAAATAAAACTAATCTGAGATAGGGAATAACCACTCTTTCAGCTCCTTGTTAGCTCATGCATCAGCAGGAGTGACCAGACTCCTCCTGACTCACTGTGCAAGATTTGAAAGAGAAGAGATGATTCCCTGTTATCCAGGAGAAAAGCCCAGTGTCTGTCTTGCCATAGAGTTCCTCATCATCATCTGTTAAGAAAAAAATTATTGTTGACTATCAAAATGTAACTCAAGATATGAAATGTAATTATCTAAATACTGGACACTGTTTTCCTGCCCCCAGAAAAGGTTATAAATAAACCCTGTGATAAAATAAATGCCTTCAGCAGAGCCCTTGTCATGAGCCCCATAAAATGTTTAGTCCGTCCCTGTCAGTGACCACACTCTGCAAAAACAACAGCACTCCAGTCTCCCAAGGGCCAAGTGAGATCAATGCTCAAAACCCTGAATGAAACAGGGTGTGGCAGACAGTAGGAGTTGGTGCCCGAAGGACATGAGTTCAAATCCCACTTGAACCAAGAGGCCCACTTCTCCTAGACAGTGGAGAGGACTGAAAAAGAATGTAAAGCTCCTGGGGCCTGTGATTCTCAGAGGTGTTGCTCCCTGCCTCCCCCCACCCCCGTCCCCCTAGAGCTCTGTTATTATCTAAAAAAAGTTCTCTCTCTAATCTCATGGCAGAGTTACAAAGATATAAAGATAATTGGAAAGTGTATGCTGCTGAGTCAGTAGAGTAGACCCCAGGTGCCTCCAGCTATACTGCAGTGGGTGTTGCAAAATTATAAAACAGAATTTCTCAGTCCCAAGTTAGTAGTAACGCATCACACCTTGAATAGTGAGCCAGAACATGTGGCCGTTTTGTCCTCCCAGAAGGCTGAGTGTGGGTCACTCTGATGAGGGCTCCTTGCTTGAGAAGAGTAAATGATCTGTTATGTAATATTTTAAGCTTTTTCCCTTTAATGCTTTGGTGAAGTGCTTTTAGCTGATGGATTGTGGGCATTAACATAAAGGGTCATCTTGGATAGAATAACCTAGGAACAGATGTCCTTTCCAGGAGGGCAGAGCTGGGCCTGGGGGAAAATCCAGCTGACCCAGTTGGAAGTGCCCAAAGTAATTCTCATTGAAGTGTGTCCCACCATTTCATACCAACCCCTCGCCTGCTTCCAGTTAGCTTCCAGAACATCTAGATTGATCTGCCCTGTAAAGAGAGAGGTGGTTCTTAACAGTCCCTGGAGTTATTTTCCCAGCATTCAGGATTCAGGAGGTACAAGCTTATGTAGTTGTGTTTCATGTCTGATCAAAAAGGAGAAAGTTCAGTCCAGCTTTGTGTTTTCTGGTCTAAATCAAGATGCTGGCGCTGAGGGACCCTAGGAACTGCACTGGTTCAGAGTGGTGACCAGTTCACAAGTAGACACCCACTTTCTACTCCTCCCTGTTCCACTTCTCCCTCCCACTTGCCCCTAATCCACAGGTCTGCTGCCAGGAGAGCTGCTGCGGGCTCAGAAAAGATGAAAGGAAAAGCGGAAACACTTCAGGGAAACTGTCGTGAGAGCCAGCTTCTACCCCCACTCCACCCCCACAGTGCTTGTCTTTCACACAGCCTATTTTTTTTTTCACTTCAATTTCTTGATGGTCTACAATTCAGTCATTTTAATTTGAGGGTATAAATGACCTTTAAAAAAAAAGGAGTTGCTTCAGAGGAGGTTGGTGACTCATTAAATGATCACTGACACATGTCTATGAATTAATTCTAACAAATTGATTAGTGGAGGGGAAATGGGGCTGTGATTAGAAAGGTGGTCAGTAGACAACTGAGGCATCTCTGGGAGGGGATCCAGGCAGGATATGTGGTGATGTGAAGCCAATAGGAGGACTGGAAAGGGGGTATTCATAGGAGGGAAGAGAGGTTAAGGAAAAAAAACTTGAACCACAAGGACTCTTGTTCCTAAGGCCCAGGAGTCACACCAGTGGTAGTTTTATTCTTCATAAGCCTGGTTTGGTGTGGCAGCCAGGTACCTACCACCATTAACAGCAGCACCTACCATGTGCCTGATTTAGCAAACTAAAAAAATATATTTTTTCCTAGATAAACAATGAATAATTTTAGTATAAGTATGTCCCAAATTGTTTATTCACATTTAACTGGACTGCCTGAATTTTATCTGGCAGCTTTCAGAATGGTGAGCTCCTGGAAAAAGATGTTGTTTGCCCAACTCTGGTGATGGGAAAGCTGAGGCTAAGAAGGGTTGTGGCTTTCAGCCTCTTGTTTGGTGAAAAGGCCTCCAGAGCTAGCATTCCTAACTCCTGGACCATCCATGGAGAACACACTAAAGGACTAAACAGCGGGCTCTAAACACACACTTTGGGCCATCTGGTGTTTATCTTGGGTGGCAGAAAGGGCCCTGGAGGGAGGTGAGACCGGAGGGAGGGCTCCACACTGGCTCTTCCCAAAGGCCTGGAGAGCTCAGAGACCGAAGCAGGTTGTCAGAGACTCCAGGAAGTAAGCCCCCAGTGGGCTTAGAGCAGAGGCCTGGAAGAACGGAACAGTCACCTGGTCCACTTTATTTTATCAGGAAATTGAGAGCTAATGAGGTAAAGTGAGTACTCAAGTCACAGGAAAAAATCATCACTGAAGCCTGTGGAAAATTGGGTTTCTTCAGTCCTCACTGAGTTCTTTCCACTACATGGTGCTGACACAGCAGATTCTTATTCAAACCTCTGAGTTTCCGCCCAGCGCTCCTTTATACACAGTACCAGCTGAGATGAGCGCGGTGGGAAGACCACGTTCTGTTTATGAGTCAGCCACCACCCTCGTTTTCTGGTAGCCCCTTATTACCAAGAGGCTGAGTTATGTTTTATAGCCCACTTAACAGAGACCAGGAGCCAAAAAAAATCCAGGTTTTCCCATTCATTGCATTGCTGCTATTTAGGGCACCTACATGTGTTTCCAAAATCTGGCTACTCAGTAGGAAGAAAAACCTAAAGTTGTGCTTCCTCCTGTCTTAAAAGTATATATCAGTGGTTTTGCAATTTAGTATTCCATTTCTATTTAGGACAGAAATATAGTAGGGGATAGTCAACAGTAGTCTGCTAATGAGCACTCAGAGTCCTCGTGCCCAGACAAGGAGAAGGGAAGGCTCAGGGCAGAGTGGAGGAGGGAGGGTCCCTTCTGAGGTGGAGAAAACCTTTCTCCCTGACTGCTCCAAGGACTGAGAGTTCATGGTAACAGGAAGTGTGGGCATTCCCCAAAGCCTAATTCTGCCTTGTTTTTTACTGAATCCTTAAGCATGGCCTTTCTATATTGTCAGGTCCATGATGCCTGGCTTTTAGGCATGTGGGAATGAAATGTTCTTTTTAAGTTTCTTTGGTTTATTTTAGCAACTTTTGATGTAAACTGTGGATTTAAGGATAAGAATACTTCAATGAAACCAGTGCTGTGTCCACAATGTCTTATCCACTCAGTAAATTAGCACGTGGGAAAACTATTTAGAGGGGAGAATGTCATTTATGGGAAAGAAGACCGTTTCCTCCTTCTCTATTCATGTGGTTTGCTCCATTCCTGACGTGATGGATATTGCGATGTTTTCTTGGAAAGCAAAATATCCCACATTAACGTCATGGCTTCTTTGGGAAGCTGAAATTCCACATGTTCTTCATGTACTTCCGCATTTGCAGAAGTGAAATTATCCTCAGCACGTTGTTTCTGTGCTCTCTCAGGAATGATAATGTTAAACATCAGCCAGTCAAAGGCAAAGACCCCAGCTATTATTCAGGTTCTTATATTACCCCCTTATGTAACCTCTGTAGTCACCATCCCCCACCCCCAGGAGTATTATGAAATGGGTTACAACCTCTCCTGATGTTAACAATTGCAATCCACTCTTCACGGATTGGAAAATGTGAAACTAAAAAGCTGAGGATATACGATGAATGAAACTGGCCAGGGTATGATCAGCTTTGTAACTTGGCGTCCTCAATTCAGAGTAGCTGGACAATAAGAAAACCTTTTGTACATTTATTAATATTATCTATCCACTCCGAAAATTGATCTGTAGGGTGAAACCTCACTTCCAGAGTCAAACCATAAAAACAGCATTGTTTGGGGAAAATTTTTTTTAATGAAGACCAAATATTTGAAGTGATTGAATTAATCCTTTTAAAGCAGCCAAATAAATGTGTGCGTCTGAAAGGTACCTGATTTAGAAAATCCAAAAAACTAGCAATTAGCCCAGCACAGTGCTCAGAGAATGAAGTGGCAGCATGCCCTTGGAGTTCAAGTGGCCTCCGAAGGTCAGCATGAAGCTGCCATTTGAAGCAAATGGAGCATCCTGGGAACAGTGCTCAGAGTGAGTGGGGCCTTTGTCTAGAGAAAATGCCTGTTTAGTGTCCATTTTTCTCACTAGAGGAACTTCAGCTGGTTTCTGGTCATCTTCTAGTTCCAAATTTTAGTTTCCTAGTCAAGAAAAACACATATGGTTGGGAAATCTAGGCACTTTCCCCAGTTTCTTCAAGACCCCCCTCTGCTTCCATCTTGGTAGGCAGTGGTTAGATGTTGTGTTAACCTGGCATGTGTATATAGCTTATCTGCCAAGTGACCTGCAAACATCTTGAAGGCTGAGTGGTATCTGATACTTTTCTGTTCTCTTCATTAGCACCTAACCAGCATCTTCCACCCTGTTCAGTCACCTGTTACACCCTGGTGTCCAGCAGGTTCGTGCCAGTCATTGTGGGGAGCTGAGATCCAGGGCAGATGCTTTTTCTCAGAGGCTGTGCTCACATATAGGCTGTCTACAGAGCCCCCCTGTGCAAAGGAATAATCCAAACACAGTGCATGACCCAGGCACCATTTCATTTGTCCCAGCCTTGGATGCACTTGACATTTTTCTAATTGGCTCATGTTTTTCTAGTAAAATCCAGACCACTAGAGAGACTTGTTTTCTGATAGCTCATAGAGTGAACCATCGAAGCGCTCTAGGATATGTCTAAAGTGGCTGGTATGGAAGTTCTGTTGAATTTTGATATTTATTTCCCTAGCCAACAAACCTCTCTTATAAATATTTGTTCAGTTAAACTACATGTCATAAGAATTTCCATGTATTCTGCTTCAGGGTGACTAGGCAGGTGTTTCAGGAAAAATGGGGCACTCCTTTGAAAAGTATATGAAGCCTGCCCTTGGTTATAATGGAAACGTTTTACATTGGAATGCCTAGATGCTCTGAAATCTGCTGAGTGGGAGGTAACCACAGAGCCAAACAATCAAGGTGCTGCCAGAGGCTAAAGGGGGCCTTGGCCACCTATAGCATTACAGCTGATGCAGACGGGGTGTTCCCAAATCTCTCCGATATGAAACTGGACTCTCAGCAGCTAGGAGCATACACCCCCTACATCTGTCACTGTGTATCTAATCTTTTAAGCTGTGGGGTCTTGTTACTTGTGAGCAGAGGTCTTCACGCTATCTGCAAAGCATTAGGGTAAAAGGCAAGGAAGAATACAGTGATTGAATATGGAACAGGAAACACTGAAGAGACTTTCAGATTACAGTTTTCATCTATTCTCTTACCAAATCATGGACGTTTAGCATTTGCCATTTATACTCATCTCTGCTGCAGCCCCCATGGCAAATCCCCCATCCTCAGAGGATATCAGTCATCCTGCATTTGGTTTCCTATGAAAAGAGTTGCCTGGGCAAGAGTGGGTTAAATCTGACACTGAGTTTCCAGAAAGTGGAAGCAGCAAAAGTAACTATGCATTAGGAATTCTGCTGTATCATCCTTGGAACTTCAATTCCCATTCTCATCTTGGTGGGTATTTTTGGAAGTCAATGAATAGTATTAACTTCTGCTCTGAAAAGATGGAACCGTTCTGTGACAGGTTTAAGAAGTACAGTGGCAGTCAGTCGTTTCCATTTTAGATTATGGTAAATTCCTTCTGCATCAGGCTCGCTTTTGGGAGTTTTCTTTTCCTCCCTTCATCACATTTCATTATCCCTCGGGCGAGTTGTGTCTGTGCCTCCTGCTACACTCCCACGCGCTGTGCAGAGGAGTTTGCTTGCAGCGCCCCGGGCAGGCCTCCAACCAGCTGCAGAGCCTCCTTTCTCCCACCTCTTGGTCATTCCCACCCAGCTGTGAGACCTGTGCCTGATTTTCAGATCTTCTGGGTAGTGTGTCTTTACTTGGAACAAAATTAGAAAGCATTTTACATTGCTTATTACAAATCATTAATTGAAGCGCCACTAAACCTAAGGAATTTATTTTCTCATTGATGTGTGCATAACTCCTATTAACATTAATAAAGTTGTTAAGAATCAAAGAATCAGCAGGAGCCCATAACAGAGGATCCATTTTGATCCTGCTTTACAAAGTGACTCAGACCCACAGAGCATCAACAAGCATTTTTAATATAATTTTTACAACTCCTCCTCCCAGTTCCTTTTCTACCTCCCCTTCTATCTGTAATAGAGGGCATTAATTCATACAGACGTTGCCAGTGTTTGGAAAATGAGTTCGGTTTGGAAGGGAAGATTTTCATTTTTATGTCTGAAAATCAGACATAATTTGTATCTTTCAGTGTCCTTTAGTTTTTTTTAGAAAGGTTAAATTTCATAACACTTAGGTTAACAGTTGTTTGTTTTTAAATGTTGCTTTTTTAAAATCACCTTTCCTAAAAGAGAGAGGTGGGAAAAAAGTTAATTTTATTAGACTTTTGAAGTACTGACTATAAGTGAATTATTTCCCTAAATACTGGGGAATCTCACCCAGTTTTTTCCTTGGAATGTTATCTAACCTTGTGAGAACTTTGAGTTCCCTCTGCTGTTGCCTGAGGTTGAGAAATAGGTATTCATTTCTGTAATTGTTAATGTGGTTATTCTGAGGAAGGAAAATACAGAATGTCCCTTTAATCACTGAACCTCATCTCCATCCCTTTACTTTTTCTTAAAGAATATACAATTTCCTAAGGAAGGAGGCAACACTGGCTATTAACAGGTAGAATCTATCCGGCACTGAATAGATTAAGCCAAGCCCAGAATGCTTTTCACCTACTCTTCACCACCGCGCTGCAAACTGGGTCAGGATTACCCTTGTTTTACAAATGAGGCCGCTGGAGCTGGGAAGGTGCCCCTGATCCTCAGGGCCACAGATCCAGGCAGGGTCAAAGCCCAGATGTGGTTGCAATGTTGAGGGCAGGGCTGCACAGATCTTGCTAGAATCGAAGTGCTTAGGCCCAGTGTTAGCTGATGGGTCATTTGTTCCTGGAGACCCAGTGTGACCCTTCAGTACCTAGCAGAGTGCTTGGAGCATGACAGGCATTCAGTAAATGCTTGTTGAATAAATGTATTATCAAAGCCAAAGAATTCATTATAACTCATCCTGGTGACTGCCCTAGCCACTACCAAATCTATTTTGAAACCTCTTTGCTGGTGACTTTATATATGGATAGATGATAGATGATCGATAGATGATCGATAGATGATCGATAGATAGATGATGATAGATAGATAGATAGATAGATAGATAGATAGATAGATAGATAGATGATAGATAGATAGATAGATAGATAGATAGATAGATAGATAGATAGATAGATGGATGATAGATGATATGTATACAGAAATATATGTGTGTGTGTATATATATATATTTAATAACATTATCAGAATTTGCTCCACATGCCAGTGTGGTCAGAGGCCTCAGGCAAATCAAAGATGCACAGTAGAAATACTGTTGCATACTATTCTTTGATTTAAACATATTTTAAATGGTTTTTATTTTTCCTGACTTGAAAATATGCACTTACTGTAGAATATTTGGTGAGCTATAAAGAAGAAAATAAAAATATCTCTCAATCACATCGTATTGAGGTAGCAATGTTAAGATGTATTTGTTTTCCCTTTTTTGTATGGAGGATGTATATCATATATGTGTATATATGGTTTTGATCCTGCTTTCATATTAAATTGTGGTCACTTTTTAATAAATTAAATAGTAACTATGGAGTTTTCCATTGCATGAATAGACATATTTAACTATCCACCACACTATTACTATGCAATCAAATGTTCTCATATTTGATATTATAAATAATGTAGTCAGCATTCTGGTATCAAATATTTTCTCCCTTCCCTGATTATTTCTTGGTGAAAGAATCAATAGACTTGGCTAAGCAAGGTTGATTTCTTCTGAGGCCTCTCTCCTTGGCTTGTAGATGGTGTTTTTTCCCTTTTTCCCCATATGGTCTCTCCTCTGCCCAAGCCCTAATCTCCTCTTGTAAGGACCAAAGTCATATTGGATCAGGACCCACCCTAGGACTTCATTTTACCTCGATTGCCTCTTTAAAGGCCTTATCTTCAAATATAGTCACATTCTGTGGTAGTAGGGGTTAGGACTTCAACATATGAGTGGTGAGAAAGACAGTTCATCCTTAACCATCCCCTTGATATTTTTCTCTTTTATTTCACTATAGAAAATGCTGGACACAACCAACTAAGTTGAATTTTGCAACCCACTAAATTGATTACCGGACCATAGGTTGAAAGGCACTGCTCTAGTGGGTTGTATTGGTTTACCAGGTTAGTGTCAAGTTGGCATCAGCCTTAGGACTTATCTTTGACTCATCATACATAGAGACAGTCCCAGAAGCTCAAATAAAGCATGTAAGGCGGAGTAAGAAAATCAAAGTGGATAGCCTTCTGCAAACACATAGCAATTATCTTAATTCAGAGGTCAGCAAACTCTCTCTATAAATGGCCAGATAGTAAGGCCATTGTATGGCTTTGCAGGCCGTACATTCTCTGCCGAGACAGCTCTACTATTGTATTATGAGAGCAGCCAATATGTAAACTAATGGGTATGGCTGTGTTCCAACACAACTTCATTTATAGGCACTGACATTTGAATTTCTTGTAATTTTCACATGCCATGAAATATTCTTTTAATTCTTTCTTCAACCATTTCATAATGTAAAAACCATTCATGGGCTATGCGAAGACAGGCAGTGGGCCAGCTCTGACCCAGAGGCTGTAGCTTACCCACTCCTTCCCCAGTTCAGGTAATGAAAAGGTTCTCAAAGAATTGGCCTGGATGATTTTCCTCAGTCCATGTAAATTCTTAACTGATTTTCATGTTTGACTCTTGTGATTTATCTATATTTTCAGATGGAAAAGCTCTGTGGCCACTCATTATAAAATATGATTTGCAAAGCAAATATTATTTTCTTACCAGAGAGAACTTCCTTCTTAAATGACCCACAAAATCATTGTCAGATGGTGGAGTTAGGAGTAGAATTGGCATCAGAAAGTCTGCACAACAACAGCATAGTTTGAATCTAAGGGGTCTCCTTTAGGAACTTAACATTCAGGGAAATGGAGTGGCCAAAGAAAGAGGAACTCAGCTCCAGGGGCTGGTCCCCAGGCTCTCCTTTCAGGGTGAGGGTGACTGAGGTTTCCTTCACAGTCCCCTCAAGCACAGTTCCTTCCCCAACTCAGAATGTAGGCCATGGTGAGCTTGGCCCTCTCTCACTTCCTATGGGGGCTGCCTGCCATGTAAGATACTGTATAAAAACCCAAGTCAGTCTTCCTTCCAGAGGGTCTGAGAGAATACAGCTATCTGAGAAAGCCAGGGTCTGGTCAAACAGTTCCTGCGCTCCGTGGAATTAATTTCAGGCATAGGTGGAGCAGTTGTTTGGAGCACATGTCTAATGATGATGGGCTCCCCTCTGCACAGACTCTGACTAGAACAGGAGAGAGCCTCACATAAAGGCAGAGGTCCAGCTGCCCCTAAGACTGGAGGACAGAATTCTTTCCATCAGCGTGATACTGGGCCCTGAGGTAGGTCAGGACTCCACCTCATGACCAAGTGTATTTCACAGTGGGAATCTGAAGAAGCCAGAAATCGACAAAGGCAGGCATGGTGTTCTGGGAGTTATTTTCCATGTTTCAGACTGCCAGGTGGGAGCTACGCATTTATCCACTTGAAGGCTGCAGAGGCAAGCTGAATTGTTGTGGCTTCCAGTGGCAGGAATGAGCTGATCTCACTGGTGATTCTCAAAGGGAAATCATGCCTACTGTGTACCACAAAAAGAGAACACCTTTATCCCCAGGCCTTTCCCATCCAGGGATGCTGCAGGCTGTAAATCAAGGCCTTAGGAAACCTTTTTAATTGACATGAAAAAATCTGGTCTTCAATATCCAAATTTTTGCTTTAAAAAAACCAATAAGATAAAATTAAAATTATTTGTGTTATTTTATTTTGAAATTGTTGGCTTCATACTGTCCTAACATTTCATAATAAAATAGCTTTGGCATGACAGTGATCTTAAGTGAATAAAAAACGCAATTAAATGAACTGGCACTCTTAAGCTCTTAGCAAAGCACATTTTTGAATTATCTTGCTGAGATTAAATTGCTGTGCTCTCTTGCTTTCAGTTCTTATGAGAGCTTTGTTTTGTCTCTGGTTTCACTGCATTAACCACTGAGATTTTTTTTAATTGAAGTATAACATTCATACAGAAAAGAACACAAATTGTTAAGTGCACTGATAATGAATTTTACAAAGTGAGTACTCCCCTGTGACCAGCAGCCAGATGGAGAAAGGACATCACCCAAACACCAGAAGCCCCTTAGACCCTTTTCCAGTCCCTAACCACCCCCACTCCCACCAGAGGTAACTAATAGCATGGTTTCTAGCATAGGTTGGTTTTGTCTACTTATATAAATAAAATCTTAAGTATGTACTGTTGTGTCTCTCTTAACATTATATTTGGGAGATTAATCTATACTGTTATGAGTTGTAATTTGTTCATTTTCATTGCTGTGTCATATATTGTATAACTATACCAAAATTTGTCTAAGCCTTTTTCTGTATTTGGGCTTTTAGGTTATTTCCAGTTAGGTCTATTACAGATAGTATAACTAGGAGCATTCTTGTACTTATCAGTGTGTGAACATCTGTAACATTTCCGTAGGATAGATTTCTCAGTGGCGAGATCCTGAGTCAGAGGATATAGGTATGTTCAGCTTTAATAGATACTACCAGTTTTCCAAAGTGTCTGTATCAATTTACACTCTTACCAGCACTGTATGAGACTTCCAGTTGCTCCATATCCTCACCAGCACTTAGAGTTTTATCTGTCATTTTAGCTAATCTAGTAGATGTGTATGGGCAGTGCATTGTGATTTTAACTTACTTTTCTTTGATGACTAAACTAGAACATCTTTTTCCATGTTTATTGGTCCATATGGATTTCCTTGTTTAAGAAATTTCTTCTCAAGCATTTGCCCATTTCTTTATTGGACTGTCTTTACCTTAAGGATTTGTAGGAGATTTTGCTGGATATATGTATTGCAGTTATCTTCTCTACCATGTGACTTACCTTTTGATTGAGTTTATGTCATTTGATAAAGACATTCTTAATTTCCTTCATGGTTAACATTTTTTTGTGTTTGGCTCTTTAAAAATCTGTATTTTTGCAAAGTTTGAAGGTATTCTCTGTTTTCTTCTAAAAGTATCATTATTTTACTTTGCCATTGAGTTCTATCATCCACGTGGAATTGATTTTTATATGGTGAAGGTTGAGATTAAGATTCATTTCTTATATGGAAACAGTATATTCATTTCTTAAGGCTGCCTTAACAAAATGACAGAAATTGGGTGGGTTAAAACCATAGAAATTTATTTTCTCACAGTTCTGGAGGCTAGAAATCTAAAATCAAGGTGGCAGCAGGGCTTTGCTCCCTCTGAGGGCTCTAGGGAAGTTCCTTCCTTGCCTCTTCCAGCTTCCGGTGCCAGCTGGTAATCCTGGTGTTCCTAGGCTTGTGGCTGCATTGCCCTGATGTCTGCTCCATTGTCATATGGCCTTCTTCCCCTCATGTCTGCCTGTGTCTAGATTTGCTGCTGCTTCTAAGGACACCAGTCACATTGGACTTAGAGCCCACCCTAACCCACTCTAACCTCATTTCAGCTAATTACATCTGCAGTGACCCTGCTTCCAAATAAAATCACATTCCAAGGTACTTGGGGGTTAAGACTACTATATATCTTTTAGGGGATACAATTCAACCCACAGCACCAAGTGAACTCACCACTCTTTGTTGAACTTCAGTGCCATCTGTCACAAATTAGGTGACTATCTCTCTAGGTCAAATTTTGGACCTTCCCTTTTGTTCTGTTGGTCTATTTGTCTATTTTGCACAAATACAGTCTTAAGGACTATGATTTTACAATAAATCCTAATGTTTGACAGGGTAAGTTTTTCAGTTTTGTTCTTATTCTTCAAGATAATATTGGCTTTTGCAACTTTGCATTTCCATATGAATTTTAGAATCTGCTTTTCAATTTCCAACAAGGGAAAAACCCTTTTTTTTTTTTTTTTTTTTCATTACAATTGCATTGAAGATGCAGTTTTAGGGAAGAACTGACATCTTAAAAATATTGAGACTTCCAATCCATGTACATGGTATAACCCTCTATTTCTTTAGGTCTTCTTTCATTTCTCTCAATAATGTTTTAGTTTTCATTGTAAAAGTCTTACACATCTTTTGTTGGACTTATTCCTAGATATTGGTATTTCCTTTATGAAGATTTGTTTTGATGAAATAAAAAGCAGAGGAAGAGAAGAAAAGCTTGTACTGGGTTTCCTACTTCACATTATTAAGGAATTTCCCCAAGTTTACCAAATTTAGCAGGGCTAAGCCAGGCAAATGAATGCATTATCACTTCAAAAATGTATTTTTTGTGAGAGGAGAAGTGGTTTAAAATGTGGAGTCCTCAGAGGTGAGTAAAATAGGTCCTAGGTAGAAAAAAGGTAGAGGTGTTAGGTCACCTGCATTGCCACATGGAGAACCTGCACACGGGCTGCAAGAGATACAGATCTTGGGTGGGGCAGCGGGCTACAGATCTGGGATTTTCAGTGTTCTTAGAATGTTAGGGTTCCCCATAAGTGCCAGGTGGGCCTGGAGGATGGCCAAGGTGGTAGCGTTTTGAGTCTTTTCCCCTTGAACCAGAGCTGTGTATGTTCCACTGTTATGTAATATATTGGAATTTACATTCACGCAAGTGTGTGTTTGTGTGTGCGCACATGTGTGAGTATGTATACAAAAGATTCTTGAAAAAAATTAGCTTAAAAACTACCAGACTACATATTCTTTAACTTTCCACTCAGCCACAGGATTTTGGGATTCTAACATTGTAGCCAACTTCCACCCCAGAGACTCTTGCACACATCATTATTAACCTTGATCTTGGCAGCATTGTGATACTGTGTGCATTTCACGGGCTTTCCCAGGAGCCACTGCAGAATGTCTAGTTGGAGGGCCTTGAGAGTGGTAATCAGGTTGGAAGAAAGCTCGAGGATTTGTCCAGCAGCTGCACCTGCATCATAGCAAAGCAGTGTTTCTGTTCAGACTCTGGTCTGCAGATCCCTAGAAATAGCTTCATTACAAGGGCAAGTCAGAAATAATTCAAGTATGCCACAAAAGCAGAGCTTCTATTTTATTTTACGTGCTACATAAGTGATGTGATCATTTGACAGAAACTCATTGCCAGAAAGAAAAGAAAGATGTGATTATAAATATATACTTCATTCTCATATACAGAAGCACAATCTTTTCTTTTTCCTCCTGACAGTCAACTAATTATTCCAATGGCATTTACGTCATTTATTTCTTCCCCAAATAAACTAGGCACCCTCGGCCTAAAAGATTAAGCATTATTATTATTATTATTATTATTATTATTATTATTATTATTACTATTGAGAAAGAAGAAGAAGAAAATTATATCACTCCTCCAATTATGGGGAGTAAGGAGAGCCCTAAAATCCCCCCTAACCCCTCCAGTCACCCCTGTGACTCAGCCCAACCATCTGTGACAATGAGCCCAAAAGGTACACGTCTCTAATCTTCCTTCAGAGCCGGCCTCTTGGGCAGGTGAGGATAAGCTTGTCGGCTGGTTTGGTGGCGTCTTGCTCCTCGGGAGTCTCTTGTTCTGTTCTTTCTCGCCCTGGGAATAGCTGATGAGAAAGGAGCAGCTAGCCTACTGCAGCTCAACCTTCCTACGCCCATATGCCGTGGTCAGTAATTCCTTCTGCTGGCTGAGTGCTTTCCACGCTCATCTCTTCCTGTCCATCTCTCCTTCTCCTTTCTTCTGCTCTTTACTCCACCTCCAGCAAATAATAAAGGAAACAACAACACAAACTTACTTGAGCCTCCCCAACTTGTTGGAGTGAAGCCAGAGGATTCGGGCCCCTGCAGGCAAGGGAGGCAGAGAGGCCAGCGCTGCTCCTCAGAGCCCGCACCTCTCGGTGAGGAGGACGGCCCCAGGCAGTCGGAAAGTAGGCTTGGTTCCTAGGGAACCCTGTGTTTCCTGGTTCCCACCCTCCTCCCTTGCAACTGAGCTTCGTGTACTTGAGTGTTTAATGTATTATCCCACCACTTGGAATGCTTTAATTTTTCAGACAGTTGACTTTGGCTTTTCAGAGAATATTGTAGCATAAAAGGAGTCAGAAATGTATTTTAAATCTATTATTATTTTTTACACAAACTGCCCAGCTTGCACCTCACATTGCACAGAACAGCCATAGCCGCAGGAGAGCTATGGAGGGGAGGGGAGGTCATTCTCGCTGCCCCTACCCCCCCATTCTCTGATTTTTAAAATAAGACTTAGCAAAGACTCACACAGCTGTTCCCTGGCAAGTGGGCCTCCAAGTGTGCGCTGGCTTTATCTTCAGCCTGCACAGGCTAGGGGAAGACTTGGAATCCCCATTACGAAACTCATATAATTTGGTCGAATGCAACAAAATGACTAGAAGTGCCTCCTCTGTGCAGGGTGCCAATGGTTGGAAGATTAATGTAGCCTAGGTTCTTGCCCTCAAGGAGCTGGCTCTTTCCCTTGAAGCAGATGGTGTTATAAATTCTATAGTAGATTAATTCCAGTGGAGGAAATTGGGCAGGAGCTTCAGGGAAGGATTTGTGTTAGAGTTAGGTGTTTCGAACAGGTTGGTTCTCCATTCTCACAGGGGGTAAGGGAACATAAGAGGGAAGAAGCAGGGCAGGTGAAGGCCCAGAGGAGGGACAAGTACTAGAAACATCAAGTGCTTTGGAAGGCTGGGCGTGAGGGGGGAAAAAGAAATAGAAGATAAGGCTGAGGTGGGTTTGGAACAATGGTGGGTGACTCCGAGGACAAAGCTGGAGAGTTTGAGTTCGTGGAAGTCATTGGTTTTTCCAGCAGTGTCACCAAGTCCTGGGGGTCCTAGAAGGTGGCTCAGAGGCACTGCAGGAGCAGAGGTCCAGCAACTCCTCTCTTCTCCATTTTGTGTACTGGGGTATTATCTTTCTTTTAAAGAGGGTTCTACTTAAAAAAAAAAAAAAAAGTAAAACCCATTAGTATATGCCAAAGAGAACCATTTGTTTATCCAATTAGTTAGTCAACATTATTGTATGTCTCCTACATACCTAGCCCTGTACTAAGTTCTGCTGAAAAAGAGACTTCTAAGGTTTGAACTAGTCAGTGACATGTTAGCAAGAACCACTGAGTCAGCAGCCTGAGTTTAATCCTGTCTCTGCTACCCACTAATCGTAAGACCTTAGGCAAGTGTTCTGGCCTCACTGGGATCTGTTTCTCACCTGGAAAATGCAGGGCTGGGCTGGTAAGTCATTCTCAGATGAGATATTCTAGAGCTGACATGATCCAGAGCTTTCATTTGTGCCTGTAGAGTGGGTAAAGGAGCAATCAGAGTCAGGCCAGTTAGAAGGTGATGGCAGGAAATTTTGTGACATATCTTAAGAGTCTGAGTGAGGCCTTTCACTTATTCAGTCAACAAACATGTAATACTCAGTGCCAGCCACTGTGCTAAGCATTGGGAATATAGCAGTGACCAAAACAAGGCCCTCGCCCTCAAGGTACTTTCTATCTAGGGGCAGCAGAGGAACTGAGAGCATAGGTGATAGATCTAGGGATGGCTTGAAACTTATGGCAAGGGATGATGGTTGGAGCTATGAAAGTATATGAGGTACCAGGGAAGAGAAAGCAGAAAGGTTTGGAGAGAAAAAGAGATCTGAGGTAATAAAACGTAAGGAATACTCTGTGGAAAAGCAACTAACGTTCACTCTATGGTAGCACATTCTTTATCAAACCAACACAACAAGGCCATCCCCCAAAATTTCCTGTTGTGGCTAAGAAGCTGTGACACACTAAAGAGATAATGTCCATTTATACACCAGTTTTCCTTGACGACATCACTCCTGTATATGCAGCAAGAATTACGCCAAAGCCACATATGGTTTTATATAATAGCAGGCCTATTGGTCTCCTTAGAGATGTCTTTAATAAATACTAGTGATATGTAAAAATGGCACCTAAGCTGCTAGCCCCTCAAATGTTTTCCTAGACCAGCTGACTCTCTCTTTTTTTCCTTTTCCCCAAGTTTTTGAAGTAGATCCAGAGCAGATTCTGAGGGCCTCAAGCTTTTCGTTATTTACCCCCCAGTAATTACATGTCACAGGTTGTCTTCCCTATTAGAGTGTAGGCTGAGCAATTAATCTCCCATTGTCTTTGCAGGAAATGACATCCATGTGACTTCTGGAGAACGCAACTGTTGATCACTCTGGTTAAAATAATATGGAAAGTGTTCAGCACTTCCTCTGGTTGATCACTTAGACTGGCCAATTTAGAAAACTTCTGGAAATGGGCAAAGCAAACAGTGATTGTCAGAACTGGAAATACTACCTCCCCCAACAAAAACGAATCTCTGAACTGTTGCTCTAGTCTCCTGATGCTGACTTGTCTAGACTCTTCAGCACATAGTTGAGCCCGATGCCTGGGCATTCTGTTCCTTTTATAATGCTTTATTTGGGGGTGTTTTCTAAGTACAGATCATTGAAAACCCAACTCCAAGAGGCCTGAACAATAAGATTTTACTAGCAGTTCAGTGATTCCACAGACTTCAGGGCTGACCTAATAAAATCAGCCCCACTCTGCTTCCCTGTGTTATTCTGTCTTTGCCCTCCTCTCTGGGCCAGTTTTATCTTTAGGCAGGAGCAAGATAGCTGTGCAAGTTCTAGGTTTCACATCCCATACAACATTCAGAAGGAGAGAATTTCTCCCAGAAGAATGAGAAACTCCCCACAGACCCTTCTTCACATCTCCTCCTGAATTGGGTCACATGCCAATTTCTTAAACCAATCACTGGAAAGGGGTCTCCCTTAGATGGGTGCATCTCAAACTTCAGTGTGCACACAGGTCACCTGGGGTCTTGTAAAATAGGCTATGATTCAGTAGATTTGGGATAGGACCTCAGAGCTGACGTTTCTCAGAAGCTCCCAAGGGATGCTGATGTTGCTTGTTGGCACATCGTAAAGCCTTAGACTACTCAGGCCCCCACCCTCCAGCTGGGGCTGCTGTCACCTGCCCATGAGACACTGTGACTGAAAGAAAAGGGGCATCTGTTAGGAAGAAGGAGGAGGGAATGGCCCCATGCCGATGGGAATTGCATTAGAGATAACTTGTTCCCAGTGTGTAATGAGAATGTTCCCTTTAAACCAGGAGCCACACAATAGTCTGTGATATGGAATAGAAGCAAAAAGTACATGCAGTGCACTGCGTCGTGTGGGAGCACCTATAAACATCTTACTGTTTATTTATGAGGACGTCTGCATCATAATTCCTGAAACAAAAGATGGAACAGGCATGCTGCCCTCTTCATTATCATTCATCTATTTTTATTCAGAACCATATATCTATGTGTCTCAAAAGGGACAAATTCAAATGAAATGCACTTAAATGTCCCAAAGAATAAAAGAGTGCAAGTCCAGCCTTTTTCTTCTGAGTGGCAACCCCGTCAGTCTTGGTCACTGGGATGGGAGACTACACCCCACTTATCATAAGTCACTCTACATGATGTAGGGCTTTGAAAGTGCTGCCAGTGGTGAATTTCTGCCAAAGCAAATGGTCATAGTGCCCATATGAATGGCTTCGGTGGAGAATGTCATTATGCTTTCTTCATTTGAAAAGGAAGAACTAGTCTGTTTTTCTTGGCAAAGACACAGGAGTCCTGAGCTGCAGCTATTGAGGAAAAAGGCTGATAAGACTGAAGGACTGATGTCCATCATGAGGCTGACCCATTACAGACTCAGTGGAGTTCAGAGGGAACTATGCAGCCAGGTGTTTAGTGGACCTTCCTGAGATGGTACCTTTGGTGGCCGTCTCCAACTTCATGTGCAAAGACAGAATCAGTCAGGAGAGGAGATGGAACTTCACTGCTCTGTCTACTGCAACTGCCTACCCTGGAACCATGGGCTCTCATGTGCGAGACCAATGGGAAGCCATGGAGACTCTTAACTGGCCTTGCCCGCGTGAGTCCTAAAGGCACCTGTACTTAGGAAATCACCAGCTATTCTTTGTCTCTGCAAAGGCCCTGAAAGGTTGAGAGGTTCTCAGACCAGCTGGGGAAAGCCACTAGTCTTGAAGCTCCACAAAGGCAGGAATTGTGCTGTATCAGGCAGGCAGCCCCTGTGTCGGTAGAATGATTAAAGAGCTGGCCTGTTCCCCTGTTGCCCAGAGATCTGTCAGTCAGCAGCATTGACTAAGCATTTACTCTCTAAAGAGGAAAAGGAAGAGAGCATTTTGTTGCCTAATTTCAGAGCTTTATACTCTGAATATGGAATGTTTAGGTGCCCTATCTACATATTTAGGACCTCCTAGGCTGCCAAAGAGAGATGAGATCATATTATTATTAGCTGAGCCTGTGTAGGATGAGCCAGATAAGCAAAATGGCACTATATTCACAGATTAATTCAAACAGTGCCCACCAAGCGCCATCCTGCATGCCTGCTGTGAGGCAAGGCCTTTCTAGCCACGGGAGGAACAAAAAATGGGGGAAAGTAGGGCCTTCCCTTACAACTGAAAAGACAACTTGAAGAGTAGGAAACAGTAAGTACATTTAAAGTATATCAAGTAATACAAAATTTTTAAAAAGAGAAAAACAAAGAGGGGTACATAATACCAAAATTGGGGAAATCAAGGTAGAAAAAGCTCAAGAAGACGAACATTAAGCAAGGCCTTAAAGCGGGGATGCTTGACCTGGGTCCACGGGTGGGTCTGTGACCTTGGATGGAGGAAAAATGAACTATTTTCACTAACTCTCACCTGAAATCTAACATTTCATTCTGTATGAAAGTAGCACTAGCTATTTGTTGCCAATAGAAATTATGGGTATTTTTATATTACATTGTAGTTAAAGATATCCTGGAATATCATTTATGCCCAACAGTATTTCAGAATTAACTGTCATTAGACTTTTACTGGAATTTATTTAAATATCGAAAGAAGCACATAACAATTTTGTTACATTTTGATAACTGTATATCAATATACTTCTTTGCATTTCATGTGTTAATTTCAAGCATTTAAAAACATCATTCTGAGAAACATATGTATAGATTGTTATGGCACAAAAAGGTAAAAAGCCCCTGCCTTAGAGAATGAATAGCTGGACCTCCTACCAGCACTTATGGGACAGAAGACACTCAGGGGAACTAGCGTGCAGAAAGGCTCAGGCAGGACAGGTGACTGTGCCACAGCATTGGATGGGGAGATGTGGAGATAAAGCTGAGGTAGCTGCAGCCCCAGGCTAACATGATTTCACAGATAAATTTGTAGGTTACAGGAAACAGTGGAAGGTGTTTCCACTGAGGCTTTCAGTGGTGTTTAGGAAGGATGCTTTGCAGAGCCTGGAGAGTGAGATTGGAAGGGAAGAAACAGGAGGCCAGAGGCCAGTATCTGCCAGGACCAGTGCCAGCCAGAGAGAGTGGAATGGGAAGAACGGGGAGAAGGCCATGAGTTCAGCAGGCCTGCGGGATTGGAAGGCAGGCTTGAGCCACAGTTTACCATGAGGGTGAGGAAGGCCACGGTAGGTTTCAGGCCTGAGTGACTAGGAGAATGAAAATCGCTCTTCGCATTCACGGAGCACTTACTGTGTGCCACGTGCTATTTTAAGCCTTTCTGTGTCATTTAATGTCATTAAATTTATATCATTTAATCCTCATAACCTGTGAGGCCAGTATGACAATTCCTATTTTTGAGATAATAAAACGAAGTCTGGAAAAGAAAGATCAGGTTTCACAGCTAGTAGAGGAGTCGGGAATGTGTTACTGAAAGAAATGGGAAAGAGGAATCGCTTTTGGGGAGAAAATATAATGACTGCAGCTTTAGATATGTTTGCATTGTTCTCTTGTCTTCAATTATTTTAAAGGGCTAAAAATTCAAATAAAGTATTCATAAACACCATTTCTAGCTTAATTTGTTATCCAGATTTTTATTTTTTTGTTATTAGTGAGAGCTGAGTTAATTTGTCAATTGGTTTTATCTTTGTGAAAACAAAGAGGAATCTGGCTGTAAGAGTTTGGTACATTGATGGGAGCCCAAAACGAAGACATGTGGTATCCAGTAGGGAAACACAATTTATAGTAAATTACTTCTTTAATGATGCATCATCCTTCTGTTGTGGTATTGTTTTTCAGGACCACTCCAGCAGCGGTATTAGAAGACATGTGGTGTATATAAAGTTTGTGATAGCTGGGGGAAATTTTGGTAAGTGTCACTGCATTGTTTTCTAATACCTTTTTTGGTAAAATGGTGCTCACAAATGGAAGCCATTGTCTTGTTCTGTGCATCTTTAAATCTGCACTAAACTTGGACAAAATTCAATTTTATAATTAAATATGACATTCAATTGGTGTTTTCTGACAGTATGACTTTTTTCTTGTTATTGCTGGTGTTATTAAGCAATATTGGGGTTTTCTAAGATGTAATAAGAAGTCTAAATTTAAGGAAGCTTCTGGATGCAGTGTAAAGAATACCCTTGACAGTCTAGCTTATGTTCTAAGCCACCCATAGAATATAAGAGTAATAAACTTGCAGACCAAAAGAGTGAAATAAAATGAAAAGTCTAAAGCAGAGAGATCCTTATGGCCTCTAGGTTGAAATGAGAAAGAAACAGGCAATTAGCTACTTGGGGAATGGGAAATTAAAGGGAGTTAAGAATCCAGCATGCCTGGGAACCAGCCTACAAAACCACATAGCCTTGGCCTGAGAGACCAAGACCATTAAGTTAGCAACCATCCATAAGACCTTACTAGCAATAGAGTAAAAAAAGTCTTTCGGGTCGGGAGACCTGGGTTAAAATTCAAGTTCTTCAACTTACTAGTTGTTACATAACCTCTCAGTTTCTTCATCTGTAAAGTAAGTCTTATAACGTTACCTACCCCATAAGGTGGTTGTGAGAATAAAAGCATCTAGGTAGTGCTGTGTCATAGTAGGCGCTCAATAAAGCAGTTATTCTTGATAACAGAACAGGCTTGTTCGGAAACTAGACGTTTGCCATTAAGGTCAAGCCACCAAAAGGTGTTTACATGTCCCAGCAGAAGAGCTGCTAGGGATGGATTAGTCGTGACCCATTTGCTGTCACAGGGGACATCAGACTTAGTCACCATAGTCCCTCCTCCAGAGCACACTCCATAACAAGCTGTGGGAACCCCTGAAACGTTTGTCTTCTCTAACCCTCTCAACCCATTCTTAGACAAACTTGGCTAATTTAACTTCCCTTCTTGCCACCTTTAGAGCAAAGTGCGGTCACATTGTGTGAGCTTTGTTCAGTTGTGTAGTTAATGTTATTTTAAACCAAACTAACGAGAAAAAAGAAGGGTTGGGAGTAGATGGTGACCTTGGTGTGGACCTCAATTACCAAATTCAGGCTTTCATTTCCAAACCTGTCTTTCGATTTTTTTGTCTCTGCTTATTATGTAGCTTTCACAGAGATCCAATTATTGAACTAATTTTTTTGAGTTTTGACTAAAAGAATTTGGCTTTGGGGTGGGGCCTTTACCTGTGGTTGGGGAAAATCAACCGTATAACTTCAGTTGCGCCACTGTTTAAGATTGGTGTCCATGTGACAACCCCCCAGTTTCATGGAATGGACCTTGCCTCAGGGTTTGTCTGGCCCAATCTCCCACTAGCTAAACAAATCTCTTCTGCAGTATCCCTGTAGAGGGAAATTCACATTCTCTCAAAGATGAGCCTGCTATTGTCCAGAGCCACTTGCCTCAATTTAAAAAATAATTGGGGGCACAGGAAAATTTTAGGGGGTGAGGAAATTGTTCTAGATCTTGATTGTGGTGGTATTTATACAACTGTATGCATTTGTGAAAACTTACAGAATTATACAATAGAACAGGTGGATTTTGCTGTATGTTAATTAAACCTTAATTTTAAAAATGGAGAAAAGAAACAGTCAGTTAGACAACTACCTGGGCATTTGGCTCAAATTGTTAAAAAAGAAAGAGGGAAGGTGGGTGGGGTCTAGTCCTTACATGGAACTACAATGTGCGCTCCATAGGACAGGCTGGGTCTTCTTCCTTCCTGTCGTCTCAGGGCCTGGACGGTGCCTGCACCTGGAAGGCTGTGATAAACATCTGTTGAATTACCTGCTGCTCTTAGTACTTTCTCAGTAGACAGAGACAAGTCCACTCACCTTCCCACACACCAGCCCACCAGATATTTAAAGATGATCTTCCTCGTTCGCCTTTCCTATCTGCTGAACCTGCCGTCTCCCATGCCTTGACTCTTTGTCTTCTGAGGCTCCTCTCCTATCTCTCCTCACCCTCAGCTCTCCAAGCGGAAGCACCTGCTTGACCACACCTTCCTCACCGCTGGCCCAGCTTTAGAACATGTCCCTGGGATGGCCCGGCCCTGGAGTACAGGGGCCAGCGATTTTGTAGATGATGTTATTAGACACCAACCCTAGCCCTCTTCCTTCGCATCAGTCCTGAGTGCCTGCTCATGGACTGAGAAGGATTTCTTCAGAGCAGTCTTCTAAGAATGGAGGTCCTAAAAGTAGGGGGGATAGGAGTCCAGGAGATCGGGTAGCAGATGCATCCTCTTAAATGACTGAAATGAAGCCAGGCCACCCTTATTTTGAGACAGCAGCAGTGCTGTTTATATATCTCTCAGGTAGTAGTGTATCACAGATCCTGATTCTTCATTATGAGTCATAGGAAGTTTGAAATTCTTAAAACTAAGACTTGTGGATTCCTTGAAAAAATCTAGATATATTTTTTCCTGATCATGCCAGGGGAGATATCTAAATACATAAATAGAGAGAGAGCACTGGTTTTCAATCCAGACCAGTTTTGCCCTCCCAGTGGACATATGGCAATTTCTGGAGACATTTTTGATTGTCACAACTGGGGAGAAAGGGTGTGTGCTACTGGTTTCTGGTGGGTAGAGGCCGAAGATGCTGCTAAATACCCTACAATGTATAGGACAGCACTGTACACACAAACAGAGTGATCCAGCCCAAGATAACAAAAATTCCAAGGCTGAAAAACCTGATATACAAGTAATAAAAGTAGTTTAATGTCTAAAGTATTCATTATTTTGAAAGTTTAAAATTTTAAATTTTTTTATTATTTTATTTTTGTTTAAAATATTACAGATGTCCCTTTTTCTCCCCAATGACCATTTGTGTATATATAAAACATTTAAAAGTTTGTTCAAAGAGTCATAGGTCTGAAAGGGCTTCTAAGAAGCTATCTCTTATATTACCTCTAACTCCAAGCAAAAAATGACCTAAATGAATTCAGACAGACAGATGGCTGTCTGAAGGCTTATACCGATGACTGGGCAGCAAAGCTAAAAGCAAAACTCACACATGATCCCAGCATTCACACAAAAGAAGTTGTCTTATATTTTAAATTTCAACCCCAGTTTCTTCAGTTATGTTTGTCTTTAGATGACCTCTGAGATAAAATGACATTTCAATCTGGGCTAGTCCTTCTGAATCAAGGGTAGTGATTGTGTTGTGATAAAAATGTGCTTAGGAAGGAGAGGGATCTCATTACAGATGGTTGAGATTAGGTATTTTGGTGCCTAGGGCTGTATATGTACATCAGTTTCCTAGTGATACTATGGTCCTGTTTAAATGTAAGGCGTTTAGAGCCTTGGTGCCCAATATGGCCGCATTTGCTGAAGCAGGGAGATTAAAGCAGCATATGTCAGGTTGTGATATGGGACAATCCACTTGAAAAGACTTTAATTATAGGGCCTGTTTTGGGCGGGTAACTGTGCTGTTTGTGTGCTATATTTTGGGATCCACTAACCCAGCTTCAAGACCAGTAATATCTTCCCAGAAAGGGTGTGGTGTGTGCTTTCGGACAAATGTTTTCCTACCAAAAGCTTTGGCATGATATTCTTTCGACTTTACTCCCCTTCATTTTTCTTTTTCTGATACTCTTTCTTCTTGCAAGAAGGCCATGAAATGCATTCTGGAAAGCTGGAGAACAGGAGGATAAGAGATATTTCAGGTGGCCTAGCCCAGAGATTTAGGGAGTCAGACATTGTCAGTCTGCTGTTTTTATGACGACAAGAATCTGGAGAACGTGCCAAAGCTGAATAGTAAGCAGAGCCAAATGAGACTATAAAATTACCAGGCTGGTGCTAAATATTTTAACGTATCGATAGAAAAGCCACACATGTACAGCTACCTGTGTCTCAGAACCCTCTTCCAACCTCGTAATTCTCGTAGGTCATTTCAGGCTCTTTCAGGAAGGCTGGTAACTTAGAGCAGGTTATCTGATTTCACTTTTGCTCTTTAAAACTTGTACCCTTTCCCCACTCTGCCTCTGGTGACCTCCCTCATTTCCCTGTTAGTTCCTGAGGCCTTGGCCTTAAAGAGGGTCAGAATTTCTTCCCAGTCAGCATTTCCTAGCCCTTATTTAAAAGTGAATGATAAAGGAGAAATTAGATCAGCAAAATAAAATTAGCTTCTCACATGCACAATAGGGGTGTGTGGGGAGGGAGTGGAGAGGAACAGAGATAAAGAATGAGGACAAGCGATTTTGTACCCAAAACCCAACCAGACCTGAGGGCACGGGAGCACTTGTACATAAATTCTAAGGCAAGAGGGCAACAAAATGAAGCCAGAGTGCCCCACAAGGGAGACTTGAGGATCTCTGGAGAGGTGTTCAAGTTCTCCCAGAGGCAGTCTGCAGCCCCTCTGCATCCAGATCACCCAGCATGGCTATGCCGTGCTGCTCTCCGCACCAGAACTCAGGCTCAGCACATTCCCTGTGCAAAGAGCCTCTAAAACCTCAGTGGCCCAACTGTCCAGTAAAAGTGCAGGTCCCTGGGCCTACTCCAAATGGACAGAAGCTGAACCCCTGTTGCAGGTGTGTCTTCATGCTTAAGGCTCTCATGCACACTAACTGGTGCCACTCGAGGCTCCAGCCTCCATTCTCAGCTTTGTCCAAGGCTCACAGCTCCATGCGAGGCCGTGTGCAACAGCCCTGCCCAGCCTCTCAGATTCCCTTCCAGGAGCATTGCTGAGGACTGTAAATTACAGATCAGTCCATCGTTCTGTAAGTCAGAACTGTACATGCTGCTTCCTGCTCTGGTGTGCACCAGAGGGTATTCTGTTTCCTGGTTCTCTTGATCCTTGAAGTAATTCTTTGTTCATTCCAGGCTAATTTTGGCGCCACCCTAAGCCAGATTCTTGGAAGCTACTTTGAGACCTCTATCCTGCTTGTCAGTTTCAATGGTCCATTTTATCTGCCATCAGTTTTCACTCTAAATTCACACTGTGGTGTGGTTTTTATCTGCAGCAACATTTATAAACCAAAATTTCCCACTTACGGAAGGGAAATGTCTTCAGAATAAGTAGCTGTTGTGGATTCTAGTACATGACTGGAATAGAGCCCACCTGAACTCCCAGTAGTTGGACCTGCCCCACAGCCCTGCCTCTGACTGACAGGCTGCCCACGTGAATGTGAATTATGATACCACTTTTATAGCTAATTTAAGTTTATAAGGAAATGTGGCACATTTGCTCCTCCCAAACCACTCCTGAGGTGGTAGAACAGGCATTCTCCCCAGATAAAATTGGGAACCCAGAGAATTTAGCCTGTGTTTAAGGCAGGGGCCTTTGAGAGTGTGGGGTGTTTGTTCTCTGCTGAAAGACTGGAAGCAGGGCTGGAATATGGTGAGACAAGAAGTGGGAAAGAGATGGTTAATGTTAATGCTGCCGTGCTGGGTCAGTCCTGCCCAGCAAAGATTTGCCCCCAGCACAGGACACGGTGACCATTGTGCCCCCACTGAGGAACACTGCTCTGAGGTTGTACAGCTGATATGCAGAAGAGCTGGAATCATACCTGGGCTATCTAAATCCAGGCCCTATATGGCCCTCTCCATGTTAAAGGCACCCCAGAATTAATTTCCACGTTTTCGGGAGTTCACAGGCATCACAATTGAACTCAGGATGGCTGCTCTGAGGGTTATGCCATGCTGCTCTCTGCACCAGAACTCAGGCTCAGCACACTCCATGTGCAAAGAGCCTCTAAAACCTCAGTGGCCCAACTGTCCAGCATCCTGTACCTGTCAGTCCTCTGTCAACACCCAGTGCAGGTAGAAAGAGCGAGTGCCATCTTTGGAAAAGATCAAAGCCCAAGAGAATGCCCACCCACAGCCTTTCATCCAGTCTCACCAGTTTAAAAACCATCTAGATAGGGAATTAGGCATCAGTTTCAGGAGGTTTTGATATATCTTTGGCTTCATACCTTCCTGGTCCACTTCTACAGCCTGCTGTTGGAGCTTTGTTTAAAGTTTGCTTTTGATGTCAGACAGCAAAGAGGCCAAGATGGTGGCTACATCAGTTTGAATGAGCACACATGAAATTTGTTAAAGTAGTGAAAGTAAAACTGTACTGAATGGAAAGGCACACAGTGAAGCTAACCTGAATACAAATGTTGAGGGGATTATGAAAAGGAGAAATATGATCTTATCTGGTCTGGCTTTTTTCTTTCTTTCTCTCTTGGTTTTACTTTTCTTATTCTTCTCTCTCTTCCAGTTTCTTTCCCAGCTTTTTATTTTGAAAAATTTCAAACCTGTTATTTGGGAGAATGGTAAAACCAAAACCTATGTATGTCCAATACCTAGATCCACCAATTGTTCTAAATTTGCCACTGTCTTTTTTATTTCCGCTTCCAATTTTATATATATATAATACATTGTATAAATTTTTGCTGCACCGTTTGAAAATTGCAAATCTCTTGACATTTTAACTCTAAATATTTCATCATGTATCTCCTAAGAACAGGGACCTTCTTTTACATAACAATACTATTATCTATTATCATACCTAAGAAATTTAACAACAGTTTCATACTGTATTCCACTATCAAGTCCATATTCAGACTTTCTGGTTGTGGTGTAGAATGTCCTGCACTCTGGGATTGTCTATTTCTTCATGGTGTTAACTTGCACCTTGCTTCCTGAAAATTGGTAGATCGAGAAGTGTGTTGTTAGATGCAGTCAACAGCTTTTGGCAAGAATACTTCATAGGTGGCATCGGATGCTTGATATTATATCACATCAGGAGGTGAAAGATGTCAACTTGTCCCACCATCTGCAGTGCTTTTTGATCTCTTGGGTAAGGTGTTAATCAGACCTCGCCAATGTCCACATATGCTTTGAGTCAGTAAGGAATCTTTGGGCTTGTGTGTGGGTCCTTTGTGAACATCCTGTCCACCCTACACCCCTCTCCCCACCTGTGAGTGCTGTGAGTATCAATGGATAATCCTTGCCTGGGTCATTATTACATTGGGATAGTGTCTGATATTTTTTACCCTTTGCTTTCTCTTCCTTGGTTACTTATAGTGAGTGATCTAGGCCTTCATATTTTTACAGTAATGATTTTTTAGCTACTTCCCTGGTGGTCAGCTAGATTTTGTTGTGATAATAGAGCATGCCAAACATTTTTCTTTCTTGCCTTTGGGATAAGAAGGTATCACTTTAGCAGAGCATTTACTACATGCCACATACCACACAGGATCCTTACCTATAGAACTTTTTTCACTTTCTTCCCACACAACAGCTAGAATGGTGAACAAAGTGACTTGCTCAAGGTCACACAGCTCCTATGATAGAGCTAAGATCAATCAAGATCTGTCAGGCTTAGAGCCAGGGTTTTTCTATTCTTCCATATGCCCTCTGATCCCCAACCCCGAATGTGTCTCCCACCCTAGTTCTCTTGCCTTAGATAAATGCCTACCTGATTGGTAGGCCCATAAACAAGGAAAGTCAGATGGGGGGTGGGGGTGCAGCTGGAGAAACACAAGCCACACACACTTAAAAGGGGTAGATGTCACTGGGTCTCAGACAATATGGGCCCAGCACTTTCAGAAATCTTGATCTGAATATTAACCATTCCAACTTTTTAATGTTGGTAACTACTATATATATTCTGACACTCATTGGTTGAGCCTCCAGTTTTCAGCACCCACACTGCTGCTGGCAGAAGCCACCTTGAGTCAGCCAAGGCTTTGTTTAGAAATGAAATTTATTGCTTATCTGTTTGTGTTTAACTTTCTCCTTTAAACAGAAATTAATATTCTTGAGGTTTGATTTCAGGGGTGTTTGATTTTTGAAGAAAAGGAAAGTTAGGTTTCATGGAACTATTACTTAACTGCCATATTGTTATAAAACCTGGCATTTATTAATTAGAAGGTTAACAGCACAGTAGCAGAGAGTTCATCTGTAGCTTTGAAAGAAAACAAATTCATTTCCGTCTGAATATCATCTGTAGGATTTTTCTTTTAGAAACTGTTCTCTGGGTCCTTAAGAAGGGGGTGAAGTCTGTCTGTTTTACCCATCCTGCACTCCTTGTTCTTTGTGTATATTTAACTGTGTTTATGGGTCACCAAAGAATCCATAAGCTTGTTTCTATGAAAGGAACTGAAGCAGAACTGACACAGATAAGCAGCAGTGGGGCTCAGGGTGGGCCTCCATTGTTATAGTGCTAGCTGAGGTTAAAGACCTAGTGGGTTAGTTCTGATTGCTTTTAGCAGAATTTTTCTTGAGTTTGGAGTGATGGAGAAGGATTGCAGGTAAAGGCCTCTGCTTTTACTCTCCCATGCAGGAATTGAGTGCTGCCTTCCCATTCTACGGGTTAGCAACCTGAGACGCAGAGAAGTTGAGTTGGACCCAGGTCAGACCCAATTAGCTTAGGTCTCTCGTGATTGATTCTCACTTTTCCTAAAGTTGAAGTTTTCAGTCAACAAGTAATAACCATAATGCTCCACAATCTCTCTCACAATAAATATGATGGAAAGTGTGGTTTCTCACTTTTCTGCCAGTACAAAGGTTCTCACCCTCAGTGAACCTGCCACCTGGGGAGTATTTACAGAACGCCCAAACCCTGTCCTTCCTCCTCCCCATCTCACCCACCCTCGATGTGAGAGCACCCAGGGCCTCCCTGCCCCTGCCCTGTTAACCCCAGCGCAATCATTTCCTACTACTTCCTCAGAGGTTACACATTGCATTTTTCAAATACAGGATTCCTTTTTTTTTTTCTATTCTAGTCAAAATCCAGCGACCATTCATATTTTTGAACATTTTGTTGTTTTACTATGGAATCTCAAATTAGAGGAGGTAAACATTATAGCATAATGGGCCTCATGCATCCCCCCAGCACCAACAATGATCGACAGTCTGCTGTTCTCCTTTCATCTGTATCTGGATTAGTGTTACTATTTTTTGACTAATCAAATGTGTTTCATAGATCAGAAAGAGAGCATCATTTGTTAAGTAAAAATTGGTTACCTGTCCTTACAGCTGCTCCCCCTACTTTACTGCATTTAATCCTCACAGCACCCCTGTGCATTGTTACCCACATTTTATGACTTTGGAAACTGAAGCTCCAAGAAATTTTGCACCTGCTTGTAAGCACTCAAGCAGGGATCCACACCCAGAGTTGTTTGAAAAGCATGCTTTTCCCCCTAAGCTGCACCTTGGAAAAATAGGGACAGTAAAAAAAATGTGTAGTTAAAACTTTTTACAGTATGGATAGATGGATGGCTATGTGATAAAGCAAATGTGTTGTAATGTTAATGTTAGAAATTAAGTGGTAGTACATGGATGTTTGGTGTAAAATTATTGAAACTTTGTGTTTGAAGTTTTTCACCATAAAATGTTGCAGGGTGTGGGGATCCCAGGAAGAGCAAACTTTGTGTTAACCATCAAGCAGTGGACAAAACACACAAGCTATTTTCAGATACCTATCCTGTTGGTACCTGCTCCAAAGAGACAGATTTGAACCTTGGTTGAATTTTAATCTTAAAAATAGCAAGCCAGGGATAGAAATTACTGGATGTACCAAATCAACATTAACCAGTGAGGTCTAAGAGAACTCAAAAAAACAGATGCAAAAGCAAAGCCTCTGCCAGGATAGCCCCTCAACTGTGGACAGCTCAGGAAGCCTCCTCACTGTTGCTGTTCTTGAAAGACCTGAACCGGACATAATAGTGGACAATTCTCTTCTCCAGTTCCAGCCACTTAGGTGGGATCCCATCATTTACCCAACGGAACATTTTGCATACATGCAGCCTACATGTTGAAGCTGTTCCTGTTTGTGGAAGGAACAATTTCTTAAACACTACACCATATACATAGAGCCACCCACACTACTCCATTACATAATGCAGACCCTGATTTATGGTGAGCTGGCCTCGTCAGGAACAGCTGAGCAGTCTGCTGTGTTGGGGGTGCTGGTTGAAGGCAAAGATACCCTGTCCATGGGATTCCTCAGGGCATTCTGTTGCTGACAGTACAAGGAAATCTTGGGTGGGTGGCCAACAGCCCTTCTCTCGCTCCTGCCAAGAGACCTGTATGTCCAGCGGCCCAAGCTTGGCTGCTATTGCTATTACCCAGCCTGCCCTTCAGTGCTTGAGGCCAAGTGCCCCTGGCCCAAGGAAAGCTCTGTCCTTATCACGTTAGTTTGCCGTGGAGGAGGGAGGTGCTTAGGCATATGACAGCTACCTCTCCAGAATCTTCCAGGGCCCCCACAAACTACAAAACTAGGGTCATACCAGGAAATTAAGACGTTTCCAGTAATAATCATTCCCACTGATTTTCAAAACGCCAACTGAATCATGGGGCCAGTGTGACTCATTGGTGTTTATACCATTGTGCTCTTCTCCTTTCACTATACCCTGAGCAGAGTTCAAAGCCCTCAGGAGGTACCTGTCTCTTGAGTTAACTACTCCATCAGCTTCCTTCCACTCTGAAGTGTCCCGGTGGTACAGGCTAGAAGAGCAGGCTTGGTAACTAGACCTGGACATGAATCCCAACGCCACTTTACCAGCTGTGACACTTGGGGAAACTTGCTTAATCTCTGTGAGGCCAGCTCATACGATTATTATAAGGTTTGAATTCAGATAAAATATGTGAAGTCCCCCAGCATAGTCTCGGGCCCATAGCAAGTGCCACTAAGCTCTGGTTTCCCTTTTCTGTCGTATGTGTGATATGTTGTAGGTGTGAGATGAGGGCTCATATCCCTGCCTATAGCTGGTGGTGTGAACACATCTTGTCTCTTGGCATCTGTGCACCGCAGTTTCAGCATCTAAAAATGGACTGCCTGTTATCCAAGAAGCTGTGATTTTTTTAAAAAAATTATACTACCTAATTGCTCCTTAGGGTGCTTCCTCAGAAAGATCCCTAGCATGGGGCAGCCCAGAAAGGGTGAGGGATGGGAGCAGACTGGAGACTGTGGGACTGGTGAGATTAAGGTAGGGAGGGACCAGGAGAAATGATCAAAATGAGACCAGAATCAAAAGGTTGGCATTTCTAAAAACAAAGATTGCCACTTGGGAGTTTTGCCAGGGGCGGGCCCCAAAGGAGACTGAGTTACACCACACTAAGGAGTGTGGGTGCCTGGGCTCCCAGTCACTTCCCCACAGGAAACCTAATTGCAGCCTGGGCCCCATGTGACTCGCCCTGGGGAAGGCTCCTACGCTGCTTCGGACAGCCGGGCAGACCACTGCAGCATTCCTGCCCACGCCTGCTGCTGCTGCCTTCTCCGAGAAGGACTGCCAGAGTTATTTCATTTGGTCTCGGAACCAGGAGAGATTGTTTGCTCGGTTTTGCATCGCAAACATTAAATCTGTTGCTCGATTTGCAGTTTAGCTTTGTTTGCAGACCTTCCGTCCTTGCCTGCTGCAGCCATCCAGGCACTTGGGAAGCATTTCCTTTCTTCTCGGCAGCTGCCAGGAGCCCAGTAGTTGGGCTTCCTTAAATGCAAGCAGATGGAAGCAAGCAGGAGTGTGGAGGCAATTAGAGGATTTCTTCCTCCAAGCAGTGCGGGTTTGCTCTCTTTGGGTGTGGGGCTGTTCTTGCTCATTTTATTTTCCATTTGGGTTTTGTCAGGCTGTCAGCTTTCCTTTTCAGGGTGTATTTTGCTGCTGGTTGCAGGAGCGGGCAGAATGGGGCGACTTGGTTGATTATTGTTTGGTGTGAAAGTTTTCACACCGTGGTATGGCTGTGTCATGATGATGATGATGGCACTTGTATTTGTAAAATATTTTGCAGCTTTGAGAGTGCTTTCACATACATCACCGTCTCATATGGTCTTGAAAGAGGCTCTGGGGGGGGCAATAAAAGCTCTACTCACTTTCCTGGAGTCTGAGATTTTCCTTGTCTGTACATCATCTCTGGTCAAACCACAAAGGGGAGAGAAACAGAATGAAAACTAGCTTTCTGCTTTGTTCCTTTTTTCTTTCTCATTTCAGTCCATCAGTTTAACATGTTTCAAACACTTTGTGAGCACACTACTAGATTCTCCTGTGACATTTAAATAATTGTAGCAGACAACCTTTGCCATCAGGGAGCTTCCAACCTAGTTGGGGACACCAGACCTCCAAGTGTGAGTTTAAGTAACAGTGCTGAGCACACAGAAGGCACTCAGGAACTAAGTGTTGGATGAGTGGGTGAATAAATGAATGGATGATATAAACCACCAAAGTCCCAAAAAGCAAGGAGGAGAACTGAGGAGGAACTGAAGGTACACAGTCTGGATAAGAACAGGCACAGGGGAGGCGGTGCAGCACCCTCAGAGCGTCTGGGTGCCTGGGAGCCAGAAGGCGAGGGGCTGCACTAGCGATTTGCCATTCATTAGTGCAGCGGAACGAGAGCTGAAGGTATGGAGGGAGTCACAGCGATGCAGGCTGAGAAGAGTGAGCAAGGCAAATGTGATTCTCCCTTAAGGATGGATACACAGAAAGAGAGAGGGAGGTGCAGGCAGACAGACTGGAAGGGATAGCTTGCTCATAAAACTGTTGTTGGGAAAGGTGCCAGCAAACTCACCCCACCTTAAAAGTCTGTCTCCTGGATTTGAGGACCTACTGTATTGCAGCCCTGTGCTAGGAACTAGGAGAAGGCAAGGGGCAGAATCAAAGAGATACAGAAGTTGGCGCAACCCTTACGAGACCCACTGTGCACAGGAAACACTGAAATAATGTGGGTGCCTCACCCTCACATGATCAATGCCAGGGGATAAGGCAAGGATCTGAGAGACAGGGAAACCAATGTGAACTTGAGGAGCTGGGTGAAGGCTTCTGGCAGGTAAGACTGGCTTAGGGCCTGGCACATGGGTGAGATGTGGGAAGTGTGTGGACATCTGTGTGGAGATATATTCCATCCTGGGTGGAGTTTGTGTTGGGGAGACTAGTGGAAGAGGTCTGGGCCCTGGTGTGGAAGGCTTGGAAACCAGGCTGGAGAAAGTTGCTGAGCAGGGAAGCGACTTTATGAAGGTGGCAAACGGAATCTTTTGTTCATGCACAGAATTCTCATCAATTTCCTGCTACCTCAGATGCTGGGCTGGGGGCTCTGCACTGTCCCTTTGCTGACAATGCAAGAGTAAGCTAAGGGAAGTAATTGTCTCCTTGGGATGGGCACTGATGTACTCCACGCCAAATATTACTGCTCCGTTGGTCGCACAGAGCCAGAATAGAATAGAACAGCCTCCAGTAGGACTGTCAGTAGAACACCATTTTTACTGATTGTTTTGACTGCTATGAAACTGTACTTAGCACTTCAGAAATTTGTACTATATGAATTCTAGATATTTTCATCATGATAAACTCTTTAAAATAGTATCAGCATCAATGTGCCGCCGCCCCCCCCCCCCCCCCCCCCCCCCAGTGTAGAGTACTTAGAAAATACAGAAAAGCACCAAGGACAAAACAAAAGTCACCTATTATTCCATCACTCAGAGATTATCACACATTAGTATATTGTTCGAAGTCCTTTCCCGATGGGAATTTGGAAGATTTAAAAATTCTTTCAAATTACACTTAATGTTTTATATCTTACTTTTTTAACTTGACAATATACCATCAATGTTTTTGGTGTCAATAAATTTATTTTACAATATGATCTTAGCATTACATTCTATTTCACTATAGGAATGTACCATAATTTATTTAATCAGTCAAATAGGAAACCAGTCTCCTTTTTTTTCCTCATTTTTGTTGTTTCCAGTGAATTAGGTTTTAAACATTTTTAAAAACATCATAATATAGTATTTTCAGATAATCTTGTTTTCATTGAGTGTCAGATATAAATGAATAAAGTTCTCCATGAAGTTTTATCTTATTTTTATTGTCATTTCATCAAAAATGCTAATTAATCAACCCTGAGTGGCAAAGAATTGTATGTGCCATGGTGTGCTTCCCTAAGACTGTTAAACACAGGAAGCCCAAGCCCCAGGCTGATGGATGTATTCTAATGTAGAATAAGAATTTAGGGGTCTTCATTGGATCCGGTAGTCCTTAGAATTTAAATGTTATCTTGCGCTTGGTTGTAGTGAAATTTCAACAACAGAAAAATTTAAGTAACCTTCAGTATTACCTTCATGTAGATGAAGAACCAAACATTCAGGAACTTTGTTAACCTTCTCTCTCTAACTACCTCTTGACAATGTCCCCCTTCAAGATACCGGTCTCCTTCCAGATGTGGGATGCCACTGGGAGGGCTGGTTCCTGCTGGCTTTACTAAAGGCTGAGTAGAAGAGAAGGGGTCAACCTTAATTTTCTTCTGAGGCAGAGTTTGGTTTGCAGAGTCCTGGAACTTCCTGCTTGTGTTTCATTTCCAATAAAATGGGTGATTCACCACAGTTCGAGGTAACCCCATACACAGCATCTCAGTTTTTTTCAAGGGGAATTTTTGTGTGTGGGAACCATAGACTAGAAAGGGATCTTCTAAATTTTCCATGAAATTATTCTCCCTGCCTCTCCGAGTTTTGTAACATCATTAGGTTACTTGTTTGTCCTAATTATTTTTTATTCTTTGATTATCTGGATGAGATATGTGTTGAAGAGGAAGAGATGAAGGTCAAGAAGAATAAGTACAAGGTTCTATTTTTTTTTAATTACTTTGTTTAACTGTGGCTGGTACATAGAAACACAGTCTTTCATATTGAACTAATACTTGGCAGTTTGTTAAACTCTCCAATTCTAATAATTTATCTGTATTTCTCTTAGGTTTTCTGTGTAACCAATCATGTATAAATTATGTTTTAGTTCTTCCTTTTCATTTTTTTATCTTTTATGTATTTATTTTTCTTGTCCTACCACTCTGGCTAGGACCTGCAGTCCAGTGTTTAAAAGAAATAGGGAGAGCACACTTTCTTAGCATGTTTCTGATTTAAAGGGAAGGCTACTAACATTTCACCATTGAGTACGATGCCTACTAGTGGATTTAAGTAAATACTTTTCATTAGGTTAAAAAAATCCCCGTCTGATCCTAGTTTGCTATGAGTTCCTATTTTTTAAAATCACAAGTAAGCCGGGCGTGGCTCAGCGGCTGAGCATCGACCTGGGATCCAGGAGATCTAGGTTCGATTCCCGGTCAGGGCACATGCCCTGGTTGTGGGCTTGATCCCCAGCAGGGGGCGTGCACGAGGCAGCCGATCAATGACTCTCTCATCATAGATGTTTCTATCTCTCTCTCTCCCTCTCCCTTCCTCTCTCTGAAATCAATAAAGATATATTTTTTTTTAAAAATTAAAATCACAAGTAAGTGTTGAATTTTATTTAACGCTTTTTCTGTGCCTATTAATAAGACCATAGGGTTCTTTTTCTTTTAATCTGAAAGTGACATAATTACTATTACCAGTTTTCTAAAGTTAAACCATTATTTGCATTACTGGTAAAATTGGTAATATATCAAATTAGCCATGATATATTTTATGAACTGTTGGATTCAATTTGCTGATTTTTTTAAGGATTTTTCTGTTTGTATTTATATTCAAGATTGGCTTATAATTTTCTTTTTTCCTACTGTCTTTGTCTGTTTTCAGTGCTAAGGTTATACTAGTGCTTCCCATTTTTTAATCTCTGAAACTAGGCTCTTTTTTCTCTAAAACCATCTGAACCAGGTGTTTATTAGTCTTGTTTTCTTTAATGGAGTACTTGGATGAATCAATTTCTTTAATGGTTATAAGAATATTCATGTTTCTCTCTCCTCTTGTTTTAGTAATAAGTGGTATTTTATATGAGTTCTTCAATTTATTAAAATTTTCATACATGGCATACAATAGTTCATAGTATACTCTTATTTTTTAACCTCTGCTACAAATGTAGTTATGTTCTCTCATTCCTAATATTATTATGAATACCTTCTTTGTGTTTTACTGTATCAGTTTTGGTGATTTATCTATTTTATTAATCTTTTGAAAAAAACAGCTTTTCCTTTGTTAATCTTCTCCAGTGAATGTTTGTTTTCTGATTTTATGAATTACTTCTTTATTACTTTCTTCTAATTTCATTGGATTTACTTTTATTCACTTTCACACTTCTTGAGTTGGATACTCATTAATTTTCTTTTTTTTTTTTCTTCTTTCTAGGCTAAGGCAAGTATTTTTCTCTAAGTACAACTTTAGCATCATCTGACAAGTTCAAATATGGAACATTTTTTATCATCACTTTATTCTAAGAATGCTATAATTATCGTAATTATTTCTTCTTTGAGTCATTAGTTATTAGAAGTATGATTTTAAATTCCCAAATTAGTTTTTTAGTAATCATTTTTCTGGAGTCTAACGTAAAAAATCTATTGTCAGAGAATGCTGTTTGTGTGATACCAGTATCACAAAATTTATTGATACTTGGCTCATGGCCTAATATGTGATCAGTTTTTTTGAAACATTCCATGAATTTTTTAAATGCATGCTTTCTAATAGTATACATATACTATTTTGTCCTTATAATTCTAATTATTTGCTTTATATCTGGTTAGAGCCACTTCCCAGGAAGACTACTGAAGAACTTTTTACTGGCAGAATGTGGATTCCTTCTTTCAGCTTCTAAGCAACCAGGAATCCTGTTTCTCAGAAGCCCTGGCCCCAAGGCATACATCTTCAGATAACCTTGTTGGCTTCTACACTATGGGCCATTTCATGGAAGGAAAAAAAAAAATATATATATATATATATATATATATATATATATATCATAAAATTTTAGAGCTACTGTGCTTAAAGGAGCCTTCAAGTTCATTTAGTCCAACCAGCATCTGTTTGCTTTCTGCCAGAACACCTCTAGTCTCTACCATTTTTGGGAAGTTCTCATTATTAAAACAAATCATGAGAAAATATCCTTCCATATAATGCCCATCAGTTTTTTTAAAGACGGCTGAAAATGACTTCTTCTCTAGGAAAAACAATTTTCTGTTTTTGTATTAGCTTTCTCCCACGTGATTCCCAGTCTTCTTAACATCCTGATTACTGTTTTCTGAACAAGTTCTAGATTTTATGTAGAGACTTTCAAATTACAGGTATGTGTGTATGTGTGTATAAATGTTTTAAGGAATATTTTATTGGATAATTATTAAGGAAGCACCTCAGGAAGGTATCCAATATTGAGGCTAAAATCCACTGGCCCCATCATGTAGCGATTTCTCTCTCTCTTGACGGACACAGTGAAGAATGAGAGACCGTGACTCTTGCCTACTGTTCTTAACCATGTGCACCCAGGGCCATGTGATCCTTTCCCTGAAAATCAATGCACACTGCACAAGGAAGACCATAGCAACAAAGTTCCTGTTCTTTAAAAAACCCAACTTTGCATAGAAATTATGCCTGTTTGCTTTCTATGTTTCTAATAGAGAATAAGGGAAAACTTGCCCTTTATTTACTGACATAAAGTGTTAGTTTTGAGAGTTCCAGAGTCCGCAATTTATTCACTGGGAGAAGGTGATATTGTGCTTGCGGGAGGTTGGCTGTAAGTCATAGGCACTTCACCCCTTAGCCTCAGAATCCTCTCCAGCCATAAGAAAGCAAACCCCAGCTTGGAACCCAGAACTATTCAGGCACTTGAAGAGTCCTACCCTCAGACAGACAATACAGCTGACATCTTAATATTGCTTAGCATTGTATTTAGTAAGGAAAAAAGGACAGTCCTTTGAACTGGTCTCTGTCTCTTGGTGCCTAAAATTTTATTATCATTGCTACTTAAAAACTTCAGACTTGCTAAGAATGGGTAAGTGCAGCCTCTGCTTTGGCAGCTTCTTAACTGATCTGATAACCTCCCTAGCTCAGCCTAACTTAGGAGAGGACTCCCACAATAACCAGCAAAGCCTCTCTCCTTGGTTAAGCAGAGCCAGGTTTGTAAAAACAGCTTTACCCAACAAGTTTAGATCGGAAGCACTCACGCTTCTAAGTGTTTCTGGAACCCCAGCTTAAGTAAGGCCAGACCTGCTTTATTTCAGTAAAAACCACATTAGATCACACTGGCTTTTAAGCAGGCAGGTTAAACAGTTGACTCAAGTTGAAATTACTTTCAGCTAACACCCCCCCAAATCTTTTTCACACATGCTGCTAAACCACATGTCCCCCATCCTGTGCTTAAGCAACAGTTTTTGGTTCAGGTCCTCACATTTCCCTTCACTAATTTTATCATCTCAGTTCTGGCTTATTACTCTATCCTATCAAGATAGTTCTATGTCTCAAGATTGTCACCTACAACATTTCCTATCCCTCCAAAAATTTGTTGCATCTGAACATTTTAGCAAGCAAATTTTCCACATCATTACCTAAGATGTTGACAAAGTTGTTGAAGAACTCAGAGCTCTGTTTTATGTCCCTAGAGGTCACCTTCTAGGTGGACTTGGACTCACTAATCAGCACCATTTAAATATTATTATTTACTTCATTGCCTTAGTATCCAGCCCACGTTTTCCTATCTTATTCCCAAAGGGTTGTGAAAGGCCTTTTGGGGTGATGTTTGCTGAAGTTCATAAAGAGCCACATCTCTCTGATCCCTGTCAATAGAAAGTGGGCTAACTCTCCCTCCTCTGAGAGCATCCTATATGGGCGATCAGAGCAAATGCTGAAACATTGTAGTAGGATTGCCCAGATTTAGATTTTTTTCCTCATCTAGCACTCCTTGAAACTTTTCCCATAAGATTAATTTTTTCAAAAGACCAATTAATGTTGAGATTACAAATTCAGAAATGGGACTGAATTTCACCCAAAGCTGTTTTTGTACCTGTTTTGTGGGCACTCAATTGAGCAATTTCCCTCACTTACGCTAAACTAGCAGATACTAGAATGTGTCACCTACAATGTTAGAGATAAACTGCATCCCCCAGTCCCAGCGCACCAGTCAACAGCCTTGTCTATCCCTCCACCCCACCCTCACTATCACGTCCCTAAATCAAGACTCATTAGCACTGGCTTGGACTGCTTCGTCGTGCATGTCCCTCTTTCAGCGCTCCTTTGGCTGAGCCATCCTGCGTAGAGCTACCAGGTCAAGTCACTCCTGCTCAGAACTCTTTGGGAACTCCCCACCACACTCCACATTAAGCCCAATGCTGCTCTCTCACCTGGCGATATGCTCAGAGCAGCCACCTTCCCTTTCCTCAGACCCTACGCCACCTAGTGGATTCATCACTCTTCCCTAACCATCTCTCAGGCCTTCCTGATGCCCATCTTTGTCCCAAATGTTCCTGAGGACAGGAATGTCCCAGTGCATTTCTAGATTTAGAAATCCTGCTCTTCTCTCAAGTGATAAACTAAACACTTTTCCTCAGTGAAGCCTTAACTGATCTCTCCATTGGAAGTTATTTCTTCCTCCACTAAGCTCCTGGTAACACTCTGTAACTTCCAAGTGACAGTTGTCTTGTGTAGAATTATATGTGTACTTGTTGTATCAAAAGCTGTGCTGGTGCTGGGAAAGTAGCTTCTTCACCTTATTAGCTCAACATGGGCCAGGGACCTACGAGACAGTCAGGTGGAGAGATACTTGCTGGCTGGCATTGAGACTCAAGAGAGGATCGGTAACTGGCCAAGATTACGAAGCTTTGACTAATAGAATTAATAATAGAGTCCGTTTCAAATTCAGTAATAAGGTATTTGTTAAACACTGCACCATATTCTATCCATGATTTTGCATTGATCGTTATGTGGAAGTATTGGTAATAAGTATCCAGTTTTAAGAGTTAGAACAAAAGTCTCATATTTGATTATTTCCTACATTAAAAAATGCATTACCCCTTAGTTTTACACGGTTAGGAATATAAGTTTGGGGGAAAAGGTGTGATGGGCTTTTCCTACCACAGTCTTCAAGCTTCAGAAACCATTTGAAAGGCGACACTGTCACTTGGGAACATTCATCCCACACAATTTAAAATATCTGCAAATACATTGGAAACATTGCTCTTCAAATCTAAAAATCACAATTCTCTTTACAGAAGAGGATACCTGGGTTGTACTGTGTCAGCAGTTTTTGGTTCTACTTATTTTGAGTGAGGGGTGGCCAGGGATCTGATATTAAAAACAGAGATTAAGGCCCAGGATGAAATTGTTACCCCACCTAGAGACTGTGGTTCTGGCTTTCTCAGGCTACCACTAACAAAGCATGATGTTGTCAACCTGAGTGAGGGCTGATTTATCTCATTTGAATCTGAAAGGGAGCCCACATCCTTCCTGTTGCCACGAAAAGATGCTGAAAAGAATTCACAGAGAAAACAGGTGGGCTAATGTGTGTTATGTTTCCCAGATGGCCTGCCCTGTGCCCCCCAAACGGTGCAGTAATCAGGGATAAGTTTGAGCAAGAGAAGAACAAAGGAATAAAGGCATGCAATGCTCGGGAAAGGCCAGCCAGAAGCTGTTCTTTATCACAGCTTCTCTTCGTGTTTTTTCAAATGTGATCCTGTAGATAGTGGAAAAGGGAAAGAAATGCAGGGTCATTTTTTCCTTTTTCAAGTGAAAATGTTATCTCGTATAAGAGACCTACAGAGACTTGCCCTCCTTCATGGGTTGACCAACTCCTACATCACCAATTTCAAAAGGGAAGTAAGCCAGTCTCTCCTTTCGTTGTTCTGTGATGTTGGAGCTCCTCTCTTGCTTTTTTTTAAATCCTTACCTGAGGACATGCTTACAGAGAGGAAGGGGGAGAGAGAGAGAGAGAGAGAGAGAGAGAGAGAGATCGGTCGGTTGCCTTTTGTACATGCCCCAACCGGAAATCAAGCTGGCTAACCTTTGGTGCACAGGACGACCTTCAACCAACTGAGCCACTCTCGCCCGGCCTTTCTTGCTTTTTTTTAAAAAGTTTACCCAAAGTATGGAATAGCTGAAGCACAAGCCATTTGTTTTGGCAATTCGGTCAGAATTTCCAACTTACCTCCAAAAAAAAAAAAAGACATGAATTATATTGGCATGATATGGATAGACTGGCTAAAAATAAGAAAGGAAAGAAAAGGGGGATGGAGAAGAAAGCAAGAGGAGGGAAGAACCTGCATGTCCAGCATGTCTTTTCTCACCAAGTATTTCTTGGGTTACCTCTAGTGCAGGCAGACTTATCAGTATTAGTGACATGGTCATGTTACAGAAAGTCACAATTGAAGGAATCTGGAGCCATGTGACTGACTAAAAGCAAGGACTGCTTCAAAATGAGCAAGTGTATTAGCAGCAATGGAACACACTCTTACTACATGGTTAGAAGTTAAAGATGTCAGGTTTGAATGAGATATAACAGGGAAATTCTACAGAAATGGGGATGTAAAATATGGGATTCTTTCCAGGGGAGATCATTCAGTATTTCTGGAGGCCTTATAATGAGCAAGTTTACCATCCTACAGTACAGGCATTATCCCTACACTTTCTTACCACAGTTGTTTCCGCCCATAGATTCTGAGGATGCATTTATTTCAAATATTTATGGGTCGTGAATGCTATTTATCTTATATTACCCTAGTAGTAATAATTGAAACGTTACCCTATTAGTTATAATTGAGCTATCTATTGACATTTTTACCCTTTAAGGAAAAACTTTAAAGTCATAAAGTTTACCTGGGAGATACAGAATAACTTCCAGCAGGTAATTAGATGCTTTGAAAATAAACAGGAACAGGGTAGAACCTGAACTAAAAGAATAACTGGTTCTGTTCCTTCTCCCCATGCCCCTAGGATATTTTAGAACATTTTTATTAAGTGTTTGTTGGGTTTTTCAGAAGCTCTTAAGTTTTTTCATGTTCAAAGAATAATATTATATAAAGTCCACTTATTTGGGTACACATAGCAAACAGAATCATCCTTTCTTTAGGGTAGCCCAGTCTGTATACCTAACATGATTAATATTGCCATTAAATTTCAGCTATTTCCCCAGAAAGACTTAATTGGAATCCATCACATGTGAGAGATCAGCAGACAATATTTGGGGCAGCAAATATTGAGCAAACAGGGTAGAGTTTTTTTGTTCACCTTCACCCATGAGTTACCAGCCATAGACTCAAAATGTTAGCACTAGAAGAAATAGTCATGATAATCTGGATCAATCCTTATAGAGGCTAGGCTCAGGAAGAGTGAGTGGCTTACCTCAGGTCACCAGTAGGTCAGGGCAGAAAAGCAGCAGGCATGTTTGCTTTCTGTTAAATTGTCTTACTCACCTCTTAAGGAACATAGGTCACCAGACAGTTTACCACGTTTGATCAAATGCCCCAAACCTTCAACTTGGGTTAATCTTTTCTGTTATTAAGTATGTATACCAGTGCTGGCCATAGACCTATTATACAAACCACAGTTGCAGGCAACACAGGTTTTACCTTTTTTAACATTCACTCAATAACACCCATTATTTTAAATTTTCTAGTAGCCACATTTAAAAAAATAAAAAACAAAGAAACAGGTGAAAGTAATTTAATAATATGTTTTATTTAAGACAACATATCCGAAACATTCTCACTTCAACATGCAGTCAATATATTAAAAATTATTCATGAGATATTTTACATTCTTCATTCTAAGTCTTTGAAGTGCGGTTATGTGTTTTATACTTTACACCGCATCTGTTTGGACCAGCCAAGTGTGATTAGTGCCTACACACCATACTGGACAGTGAGGTCTGTACAGTTGAACAAGCCCAAGTTTGCTTCTAGCCCTTGAAATTGTAAATGTTTCTGTATCTAGATCATACGTCTCTTAATTTTTGCTCTTGATAGGCCATGTTTGTCTGCCCCAAACCCAGAGAGAGGTAAGCAAGCGTGAACTGCTGTAAAATGAGCGTATCTATTGAAAACGGGGCCAGCTCTTGCTCCAGTAGTGTTGCTGTGTGATATATTACTCCTGCCCTCCTCGAATTCCATGAAGTCCCGCATTTCCTTAATGTCAAAAGTTCCCTTAGCAGCTGCAGCTGTTTCCTGTGGATATGTTCTACATGGCCTTTATTTATGAGATGCCTTGTACTGTGACTGCTATCAGAATGAATATGCACTCCGAAGTCTGTATCCCAAGGCAGCCTAATTAACAATCTTCTGAGAAGTAATTGTTAAACTTTAGCTGTAGCTTTCAACAGTTCATCTCTCACTTTGACCTACTTACAGAATTTAATGTTAAAATATGGAAGGAGGGAGATCAAGAAGGGGATTATTTCTCTTTCTGTTTGTTCCTGCATCATCTTTCACATCTCCCAACCCCCACCTCCGACCAGCTAGGCAAAGGCAACACGTGGAATAGTAATGAATAACTGTAGAAGCTGAGGCTGTGTTTTATTTTCCTCCGCCACTGTTACACTGCCTTCAAAAGGAGCTAGTCATTTTGGCGCTAACATTCCTTTTATCACTGGAAGTGAGGCAGATTCACACAATCATGCTGAGGACATATTGCAAACAAAAGCTCTCAGCTCTGGGTGGAACCAAACCAGGCTCACCTGACCTGCATGCACGCCCACGCCGGCTCTTTTGCCTAGGGTAGCAGTTGCATGCTTTAGCAAAAGAGAGAGCTATTAAAGCACACGAAATGGTGGCCTATTTATACCGTGGGATACTGCTCAGCACTACTATAATGAATAAAACAATAAAAACTATATACTACTCAGCAATAATGAACTACTGAAATGTACATTATCGTGGATAAATTTCAAAAATAAGTAGACTCAAAGAATATGGTTACGTTTATGTCCTGGACCAGGTAGAAGTTACAGCTGTGGTCGCCCTGGGTGGGACTGACTGCTAAGGGGCACTGAAGGATCTTTCTAAGGCGATGACAGTGTTCTCTATCACAGTTCACACAGGCTTAGTTTACACAGGTACATACATTTGTCAGGACTTACTGAGCTGTACACTTCACGTCTACACATTGAACTGCATGGGAATTATACCTAAACTTAAGAAAAAACTACAAAGAAAGAGGGAAGGAACTGAAAATCCATATTACTTGCTAAACCTCCCCGAATTATTAGAAATGTTCCGTTTATTTCTGAGATTTTTTTATTTTCCAAAGCTGGCTGCCACCCCTTTCTGTACCAGGAGCATGGTGGGACAGCAGTTTCCTGTTTCTTTTGGACTCCTCCTGGTGCCACAGTACATAGATGGCCAGCCACACTTCAGAAGCATACAGTAGGACCTTTCTTTTCACAGATTGTCCTAGATTATATGGGAAATCAATGTTTTGTAAGTTGTGCAACACAAATTTATTATTTGAAGAATGTTTTTTGTAAGGCATATAGTTACTCCCTAATTTATGGTTGGTTGTGTTAATTTGGAATTTGCAAAGATTACAGAAAAGAACCAGGACTTTTTGTAGTGTTCTACAAATGTAAATGTTAACATTAAATTTTAAATCTGTTACTTACCCCCTCGCCCTCCAGTCCATCTTTCCTGCTGGTTAGTAATCTTTCTGAAAGACACATCTACTGTGTAACTCTGCTCAGAAGCCTTGATGGCCTGCTTCCTCTTTCACATTTAGACCCCTGCCTGACTTTCTGATTGTCCACCTACACACTCTTGATGTTTGTCACACCAAACCAGGCCGTGTCCTATTATGCTCCTTCCTGACTCTGTGCCCTCATAGAGCTGTTCCTCATTCTGGGGAGCACTTAGCCCACCCACTCCTTCACCAGTCTTCCCGCAGCCCCAGCTCAGATGCGCATCCTCTAAGAATCTGTCCCAGCTTCCTCGAGCAGGAGTGACCCACACTTGCCTGAGCTCCTCAGAGCACCACATATATTTATTCAGGAGAGCACACTGCCACATTAGAGCAAAACAAGTCCTTTCCATGACTGCTTTCTCCTATTGGCTGGACGCTCTTCAGCTATGGGGATGGCATGTTGCATCGTTGTGTTCTGTGCTCACTGTTAGATACATAGTATTGGTCCATAAGTGGTGGGTGAATGGGTGGGTGGATTCATTCATTTGTTCACTCATTCAACACTGCAGTAGCCTTCTCTGTGGGAGCTCTGAAGAGGATACAGATAAGAACCAGAATGTTCTGGGGCCCTAGCAAAAGCAGACTTTCTGGGAAATGTTACAGTGTTCTGGTCCTATTCTCTTTGCTTTCTCTGTCCAAGTGGTAGCAAGAACCTGACAATGCTCTCTTCCTGGGTTGCCCTTTCTACCTCTCCTCCTCTGCATGAAAGAATTCCTACCCAGTTCTGAGAAAGAAAACCGGAACATACCACTAATACCGTAAACCAGGGCAGAAAAAAGTGAAAGATACAATACAAATACCATCTAACAATAAGTTCGCTTTTCACATTTCCTAAATACCTTCACATATACCTCTTTGTTTTATCTTCACAAAAATCCCATGAAGTAAGCCGGGAAGGGATAATTGTCCCAGCAGGCAAATAGGAAAACTGAGGTGAAGTAAAGGCCAGATGATTTGCCCAAAGTCACACGTCTGGTTAGTGATAATGCTGAGACCAGAATAGAAGCCCATGTGCTCCCGCCAGACTGGGAGGTTGTTCAAAAGTACAAGTTCCCAGGAAAGATCAAATAATTGCTGGAAAAGCACTTCCGATCTCCAAGGAAAACAAATCCTTCCAGCTGAGTGCCCTCCCTAAGGGCTGAAGAGTATTATCTGCCAAGTAGCTACTCTTTTGTCTTCCGCATAAACTACCCCAGGCTGAAGGCCACTGTGAGCTCTGTGAGAATCAGGAGCACCGCACACTGCCAAAATATATTGGAAACCTATGGAGTAGGTGGCTGTCCATTCAGAGAGAAATTAGAGAAAATTAGAGAATGTCTCTTCTTAAATCCTTGCCAGGACACAGGTGCGGGCACTAATGCAGATTCAAAGCTTCGTTGCTCATGTGCGCGTGTGTGTGTGCGTGTGTGTGTGTGTTTGAGACAGAGAGAGAGAGAGAGAAATGAGAGCTATTTCTGCTAGTCCAGTGCAGTGTTTAAAAGCAAACATGTAACAGTGGGATAGGGCTGCTGAACCTGCACTTGCAGCTGCGGCTGCATCATTCCTCTGGGGAAGGCAAGATGGCTCTCTTCCAACTCTTCATAAAGGGCAAGCATCGGGACCAAAAAGAGAACTGCTCATATTTAATGCTGCTCTGCCCAATCTCGTGTACCCCGTTAGAAGCCTGGCTCAAAGCTGACTGCAGGGAGACAGCTCATTGGCTTTGAGACCCAGGGTTCGTTCTACAAGATCTTCCAGACCTTCTTTTTTCTGTAATAAATAAAATCCTGTGCATTTTTATTGGGAGTAAAAGAGCCAGATCTTTTCAGCCATTAACAAATGAGAAGCTGTGAATTTGGTCCGCCTTTCTGATGTGCTACACAAAGGAGACCACAGTCATTTCCAGCCTTAAACATATTCATAATTGTGTTTAGAGCACGGTTGCCTTGGTTATCAAATTTTCACCACTCTCAGGTACCCATCTCTGGGAATCTCGTGTCTTTTTATTATATCCACTTTGCCCTGTTCCCTCTTCACCACTTATCTTTCTTTTGAGGTCTCCACTGACCATAGTAAGAACATGAGTTTCTGAAAGAAGAGGCACTAAAGGGCCTCGGAGAGGACATGAGAGGAACTGATCCTGTGAGCTGTCTTAGTTGAAGCCCTGACTCCTCTGGTTTATAGCCAGAATTACACAGAAAGTATTTCCTTCTATTTTCATGTAAAACCTACTGATGCAACTGCTTCAGGGATTCAGAATAAACATGGGAGAAATCATGATGTTAAGTAAGAAATACAGAGAGACAGATAAAGAAAACCAAGTTTTTTGTTGTTGCTCCTGAAAAACCCACTAATTTTTAATCTTGTTCTTAATTTGGAATTCTGACCAAAACTATGATGTTAAAGAATGTCATCAAGCCCCTTTTCAATCGCAGTGTTTACGGAGATTTCCCAAACTTGGGTCACATGTGAGCACAGTATGGGACAGATTGTAACTCGTTAACTATGTGGATGTTTGTAGGTGTGGTGACCTTGTCACCAAGACTTTCTTGTCCCCTGTCAGTTTCCTCCTCAATTAACTAGAAAACGAGCAATAAGTAGTTCCTACGTTATTTTTGACCTAAAGTGGTAAATGACACATTCCCATATCTACATTTGGCTTTGAATTTAAATTTAGTTCCTCAAATAGTGGGACTGTCTGTTCAGCTACTAAGTCTGTTAGGTTCTTTCTCCACAAAGCATGTGAGTTCTCCCCTTTGTTGGAGGCGGAGATTGATACAGTCTCCCTCTCCCACTTGCTTCACAGATGACTTGCAGTAAGCCAGACATTGACTGAAATCATCTTCACCCTGGGGCTCTGAGTATCATGTAAATGAGTAAGCCCTGGCTCCAGATCCAGAGAAAAGGGTGGATGTTAATATTGGTGTCTACACCTTCGATGTCATTGGGAGCGTGGTGTCATATTAATGTTTCTTGGGGTGCTTGTTTCTACGTTGGAGATGTCGATTTGCCACTTTGTGTCCCACAGTGTTTTATTTTGCTCTGAAGATGAGAGTGAACATGGACTTTATAGTCAGATAGGCATGGTTTGAAATCTGCTTCCACCACTCCCTAGCTGTTTGCTCTTAGGCCAGCTCCTTTCTCTGAGTTTAGGTTTTATACAGTAAAACAGATTAAACACACTGGAGTTCATCTAGCATGATGCCTGGTGCAGAGTAGGCTCTCAGAATTGCTTATCCCTGCCCCCTTTTCTTCTGGGGGAACTTCTGGGAGGGGGCCTAAAAGGTAGGGTCTTCTATGAATTCTTTGGGTGAAGATATTGTTTTCATCACTACCATTCCTACAAAAAGAGCAAGACCTTTCTAAGGGAGCCATGAAAGGCAACATGGCATAGCCTCGTGGTTTTTAAAGTGTGGCCCCCGACCAGCAACATCAGAGTCATCCAGGAACCTGTCAGAAGTGCAGACTCTCAGACCCGCTGCCTCAGAGACCCTGGAGGTGAGGCCCAGCAGCCTGTGTATTCACGAGCCTTCTGGATGACTCTTGTGTGTGTAGTTTGAGAACCAGTAGTGCAGTGAAAGGAGCACTGGACTCGCTTTTACTGTGTTCTGCTCCTTAAACAGGCAGTCATTTCTCCATGCTGGGCCCCGGACTCCTCTCTCTGAAATGAGGTGGGATCGACCCCAACACCCTCTAAGATCTTTTCCATTTCTGACCTCTTATGGTTTTCGTCTCAATCAAGTTGTGGCAGCATTTCCTTAGTGGCCGTACTCTAAAATGTGGACAGAGGGAAACATTTTTGTTTTTATTATTTTAGAAGTAGTACATTATTGTGGAAAATATAAATAAGCAAAAGGAAGAGACAGAGCCATCCAGAACTTCAGTATCCGGAGATACTCCTTGTGCTGGGCTATTTCATTTCCTTTTATTTTTATGTGAACACACATGTGTACACTAATCTGTGTGTGTATACGTACACATCTCCATATAGTCACTCAGCATCTGTCTACCGGGGTCCGCTCTGTGCCAGACACAGCTCTGGACACTGTGGGTACACAGTGAACAATCATGAAAACCCCTATCCCCATGGAGTTTTCATTCTAATGGGAGGAGGTAAACAGTAAACAAGAAAATAAACAAGTAATTAAATAAGATCATTTCTGAGAGTGTTAAGTGCTATGAAGGAAACAAAACAGAGTGATATGATAGAGTGACAGGGAAGTAGCCAACTGAGAGTTGATGCCAGGAAAAACCTTTCTGAGAAGGTGACATTTGAGCCGAGACCTGAATCCTGGGAAGGAGCCAGCTATGTGGGTATTTGGGGGAAGAGCATTTCAGGGAAAGAGAAAAGCTTGTGCAGAGGCCCTAAAGGCGGCCCGTATGGCTGGGGAAGAGGCATGACGGGGATCTGTAGATGGGCTAGAGGGACAGACGGGCAGGGACCTGAGCAAGGATGCTGCATAGTTTAAAGTTATTCTAAGTACAATAAGAAAGCATTTTAAGACTAGGAATAACTTTTTTTTAAAGATCACTCTGATTGCCTCGTGGGGGTTGGGTATAGAGGGTAGGGATGAAGAGAGAAAAACTGGATCCAGCTTCCACCTCGTGTTTTGTAACTTGCATATTTCCCTTGACTTCATCTTGAAAGTGTTTCAGGATTATTTACTATTCTGCCGCATTGTCATTTTTAATCTGCATGAGAATCTGGTATGATACCATATTTTGTTAATCCCCTGTGGGTAACTACCTAGATTATTTCTAACTTGTTATTATCATGAATAACACTGAAATGAGTGTTAAACCTTTGCGCACATCCTTGTTGTTTCCTTAGGATAATTCCTAGAGGTGAGAATCCTTGCCCAACAGTAGGATACATTTCAAGACTCTTTCATGAGTCTTATTAATTGATTTCATTTGTAATTCTATAACTGGGCATCCTCCAGTCATGTAATTCCTTTAGTTGATGGACTTTTACCAGCCTGGGACCCGAGGGAGGCAACTGAGGCACTCTCCTTAAGTACGTAACGTAAGGGCACCCAGACAAAGTCAGACTCAAGATAATATCTTAGTGCTATCTTTTTTATTCTGACTATTGAGCTTCTTGGTATCTCGTTATATTTTGCTCCCAGGGCAAGTGTCTCACTCACTTCATCCTAGGCCTGGCCCTGGCACTTTTATTTAGGAAAAACATAAGATACTAAGTAATGATTTGTCTCTGGGTTTGAGTCTGATTTTTACTTATCCTTACTGGTGTGCAAAATTACATGATTAACTTGTTAGCTACATATTAACATTGCATGTTTCCATTATCATCTTCATTCTCTAGTAATTAGAAAAGACAGATACATAACAGGTAATGGGTCTTAGATCCTTGCTCATCACTTACAGGTGTGTGGGTACAGCTGTTGTAAGCACCATACTTTTCCCTGACCTCACAAATGGCTGCAATCATGTATGATGTGCTTCTTGGTCATGCTCAGTTGACCTGGGGTTGTAATTAGGTCTACAGGGCTCCCCTGTGGGATTCACAGGAGCCCATTGGGTGTCAAACAGCCTACTTGCTGTCCCAACAGCAGCCAGTTTTCTCCATTCTGCTCAGACTCTTTAATGTTCTCTACCTTTTCAGCAAAACTAGAGGACTAGAAATGAAAGTTGGAGCTTTTGTTTGTTTGTTTAACAGAAAAGAGAAATTGGCCAGAATCCAAAAGAGAAAACTCTTCAAGTGACCAAATAAATTTCCAATTCTATATTTTGGGTTCCTTCTGTGCATCACCACTCCCAGCACTTGGTCTCCACCCAGAACTCAGGAGCATTTTAGGCTCCTTGCAGCAATAATTGAAGACAAAGAAGGAATCTTTGTGTGTTGTAGGAGCCACTACCCTCCCATCTCTCAGCCACAGGGCTTTGTGCTCATGGCACTGTTGACCTTGGATGCACAGGCCTCCATCCCAAGGCCAGTGTCGGCCTAAGGTGATTCCTGGGCTGGGTAGCCCATCACACCACAGAGCCAGGGCGTCCATACACACACTTCAGAGATTCTCCGGCACTACCAAGCAAACTGCCTTTTTCCTCCGTCATCTTCTCCTTTCCGTTACTGAATTCAGTGAGCCTATTTGTAGCAAACAAATGAGTGTTGGGCATATAGGTCAGAAGGTAGGTAGTTAGCAGGAACGATTACCATCAGAAAAAGCCACAAGTCCAAAAACTGTTAACCCAAAATGTTTCAAAGCCACATCCCTCCAGATCATCCAGTTCTGGTCAGAGGGTGAGTGCATCTGTCTGGCAGAGGACTCTGCTCTTCCTTAGCACAGGAAAAGGAGAAGGCCCAGGTGACCTCGCTCAGTTGACTTAGAGATGGTGGCCACTCCTGGCATCATAGCACCTACTATGTGGCCAGCAGCCCCTGTGGTCTGTGAAGGTCCCAGGGTATCTGCAGTCAGGCAACTCAGGCCTTCTGGGGACAGTGTAATGGGAGAGGCTAACAATGCTCATGGAGCCACAGAAGTGATCCGTAAGGAATCAGACTATGGCTTTCCCTATTCTCTTTGTGCTTTCTCATCTCACATTATACCAGGCCACGAGGACCGCCGAAAATGCCAGGGCTTCCAGAGCTCTCTCTTTGTGTATTTGAGGAAGTAGTGGAGCTAAATATAACCCCTCTGTTCTGAGATCCATGCACTCTTCTCTGTGTTCTCAGTCGTCAGAATAGGACTTCTGAAAAGTCTGTGCTTGGACATTGCTGTTTAGGTGCATATTACATGCAAAAATGCTGGTTGATTGGAGCGCTTAGTTTTAGTGACCCCTGAAATTGATTCTTTGATGGTATGATTCAGATTCAGTTTTTTAACCCAAGAGTTATACTCAAGCCTCCTTTTCTCTCTAAAAGATAAGCACCCCCACCTTCCAACTAATACATTTAAAAACCTGCGTATGGTATGACTGTTGAGGTTCCTTTAAAAAATGCTAGGCAGTGGATTCCTTCTGGAGTTGAAATCAAATAAAGGTTAGGCAGAAATTCAGCTTTCTCCCCTCTTCATTTCCTTTTTAATTTTCTCTTAATTTTTATCAGAATAATTTATTTCACTGTCTTCTCAGTTAAACTTGTTAAATGTTATCCCTAATCCAAAGTGATTAGTTTGGTGGTGTGGCTGGACACCAGTGATGGCAGACTGGCTGTCTCCTGGGCAGCCAGGAAGTCAGTGGATGTCATCTGTGCCTGGGATAGAAATGCCAGTCATGACCCCAAGAGAACCCCCAGGCTCCAGCATGCCTCCTGTCCTCACACACACATGCCTGTTAAACCTATGATTTATTGAGCACCTACTATATGGCCAGATAGTGGTCTAGATGCTGTCTACTAATTTGAACCATATGAAACGGATATATCCCTTCTTTAGATCAAAGATGGTCAGGTATCAGTAACTTCCTATTAGTAATTAATATTAGAATATGGCTGTGTTATAAAAAGTGAAATTGAAACCAGTAAAGGAAAACCACTCCTGTCTCCATCCACATGCCCAAATAATGAACTGCCTGGCCGAGGCCTCTCTTGAGACATTTGCTGGGCAGGCAGCTGGCAGCTCCAGTGGGGACCACAGCAGCCCCAGTGAGAGACAGAGCCCAGCAGGGCTGTGGGATGCTGAGAAGGCCTCTGGCCTCCCTGAAACCCAACCCAAACACCATATGTATTTACATCATATCATCATCTTGATTTCCTCCCAACATAACATTGTATCCCACACATATGCACCTTGCCAGAATCCCACATTATTATGGGTTAATAATTTAAACTAAACAAATTGCATCCACCCTCAGTACATTACTGGAGCTGAATAACAGATCAGGTTTCAGGTGCCCAGTGGAATCAGTAGAGCTTTTGACACCTGAAGATGTTTTTAAACCTAAAAGAACAATAGTTACGAATAACCGGCACTTTGCCCTAGGGATATTTCAGTTTCAAAATAGGAAGATTATTAGAATGAGCAAGTGGAGGGAGGCCTTCTAGCCAATCCGTGCACTTTCTCCATTTGTTCACTTAGAGATGAGGGAGGGGGAAGCCATTCTTGACATCAAGAGAAGAAATGAATGGAAGTGAGGGTGACTGAGAGCCACCCTTACACAACCTCCCTGAACGAGAGCAGACAGAGCAGAAGGAAGACAGGGCATTCCCTTCATTTCTTTAAAAGAGGCTGGTTCACTTTCTCGCTTCCTGTCCATTGTCTTTTGAACATATTTATTAAAGGCCAGGTTGTACCAGGCACTGTGCTTGTGTTGGGCTCAACCAGAATCACACACATAGATACCATGTAAAGCATGCACAGGGAAGACATGTGCCTGTGTGCTAAAGAACTGTGGCCCTTTACCAGGGCTCACCTTCCAGCCCCACCCCTAAAGCCTCGCCTAGGTGTTTCCTGCTCCTGGCAGGGAGCACCACACTCAGAGCAGCACCCTTTCAGGTGGGCTCTGCATTGAAGATGAAGGTGATGGTGATGAGGATGTGACTCCAAGATGAGGGAGTGTTTGAGTGAGGAACACATAAGCCACACTTTACCCGAGCAGCCAGGGATGACAGAGGAAGACTGGAAACAACAAGGAGTTTTCCCAGACTCAGACTGGCTGTCTTTGTCCGAGGATAGTCACATGGCCACTGCCCCCTGCCCCCCAGCACTCCTCCTCAGGGAGTTTTCCCTTGGCTGCAACCACAAGCCTTAAGGGAACCCAGCTCCAAAGACAGATTTGAGTTGACATTGTAAGCCTTGAATCCCAAACCCTTGCAGTAGAGTGAGCCCCCCACAGTGCTGATGGAGCTATTAAAATGCAGATTCCTGGGCCTCCCCCAGACCTGCCGGATGCACATATCCCTTGGTTCACGTAGGCATGTTTCTTTAGGGCTTAGGAGTGGAATTACGACTCATAGACTAGATGCATCTTCATCTTTATTAAATAATGTAAAATTGTTTCTCCAAATTAGTTGTACCGGTTTATATCCCACCGGCAATATATATGAATTTTGTCCCACATTCTCTCCAGTTCAGCAAGTCTTTGAATAGCATCCTTTCTTTATAATGCTGATGAGATGCCATAGGAACTTCACTCTTGTTAGTATCAATTAGCCTATGGTAAAATTTGATTCATGATACATAGTTTCACCACAGTTCCAAGAACTACCTTGAGGACTTACTGTACTTGGTACTGGCAGATTGAAAATTCTGCGAATAACATCCCTTGTCTATGTTGGAATCACAACAGAAACAAAGGGAGGGTTTGGGGTAGGTTTGGTTTGGTTTTGTCTTGCCTATTTGAAAATGGTTGACAGTTTTGTCACCTGGCCTAAATGAGAACGCAAAATGCTCTGGTACCAAAAAGGAAGCGATGAAATATGTGTGTTTGTTTTGCAATGGGGAAACGGAGCCAAAAGTAAAAAGGAGAAATTTATTTAAGCCACTTTCTAAGCTGAAGAGGGATCGAACGTCTGAGGCACCAGAGAAAGAACGAGCAGGACGGCAGGGAAGGGGAACCAGCAAGTGCGCTGAGACAGAAGCAGGTCTGGGAGGAGGTATGGTCAAGAAAAACAAAGTTAGTCATCAGCTTAGCAGTTTGGAAAGACAAGAATTGGTATAAACAATCAATTTGTTCTATAAGAGATCAATAGATTCACTAATTTTTTGCAAGTTTCATTTTAGCAGTGGAACCTGTATAGAAAATGAAAATCTTAAGCGGGAAGCACGGTGGCTAGGCAATGAAGAGGGGGTTAGAGAAGAGTGCATTCAGGAACACTGTGTCCAGGGTAAAAATGAAACCTGGTAGAAACCTAGGCTGTGCAGGCTCATTATACACAGGACCATTTTTTTCACCTGGGCTGATAATCAGCATGTCAGGTCAGCCTTTGTCAAAAAGAATCATGGCAGAGCTGTTGCCTGGGCTCATTCCAAGTGTGTACCATTGTGACTCTCTGAGTCAGCTTGGTTGTATTCAAGCAGATCTGGGGCGGAGTGTGAAGCCGCATTCCGGTTGCTGTTACCTGGAGCTCAGCATAAACACTGAGGACAGGCTGGTTCTGCTTAGGGCCGGAACAAACCGCTGCTGCTCAGGGCTGCTGGCTGATGACTGCTGCTGGTGGATGAGCAGGAGTTTCCATCCTCTGACTGTGGGGAGCCTGTAGGTGTGAGCAGAGCTATTGTGGCTAAAATATAAGCCACGTTCTGACATTGGTCTAAAGAATTGGTTAATATTACATACTTCATGCAAAACTGGTGTAACTGCCACTTCTGCATCGTGATAAGGACATTCCTGTTTGACTTGGAGTAAATGCCCCACAGTTGGAGGTGGAGGGTGGTGGGCCCCTGTTTACCTTACACTTACCAGCCCCTCTAGCTCGAGCCCCTTCTTCAGGCTCCTCTTATGGACATCAGAAGACATCAGTTCATCGTTGGATCTTAGTTGCTACATGCCCTTTTTAGTGGGCAGTTGTCTTCCTCCAAATGTCCTGCATTGCAGTGCCTATCTCTGTCGTTGTCTGTCCTTGTCATGTTTAGGCAGCTAGCTACATAGCTGCACACAAGCCTTTATTTCCCAGTCCTTCCACCCCCAAAAGATCTTGGGCTTCTTTTTGTGACAAGGCTCTCAGAAAATGTAGCTTACATAGTCCCACAGTAAGCCGCCTCTGCACCAATATGGTTTCAGATCTTTATGCTCACAGGCAACAAAAGCTACAGCTTTGCTACGGTTAGGGATGATTTATGAGGTATGAATTGTGCATAGATATGTAGTTAGAATGGATAGAGTTGTTTGTCCAGCTGAGTAAGTCACGTCTTACTTAGATACCCCTCTGTCCACTTGCATGCAATCGCTTCCCATTCTCGGCCTCCCTGTCTGGCTCCCCCACACTTCTGTTTTCTCTTCCTCATTTCAGTATGTGCCTATCAAGACCCAGTTTCACTCCCACTTAATACTAAATAAGTGTCAGCTGTATAATATACAAATGCTTTAGCCTATGAGCACATGGTTAAGAGTATCTGTCCTAGATTCAGCCAGGTCTGGGTTAAAATCCAGCCAGCCTACCTGTGAGCCTTAGGCAAGTAACTTGGCCTCCCTACACTTACTTCCCCATCTGTGAAAAACTGCCAGTGATAGTAATACCCAGTTCACAAGGCTGTGGTGGGTCGAAGGAGATACTTTGCTGATTGCACATAGCAAAGTGTCAGGCACAATAGTGATAGCAAAGCGTCAGGCACAATAGTGAGCACTCAGTAGAATGGACATGTAGTTGTTCAGGATCTGGCTTTATTTCCAACCACCTTCCCAGCTGTACAGATCCATTCCATTAAGCTATAAGCTCCTTTTCAGCAGGAGCCTGTCTCCTTCACTCTGCAAGCCCAAAGCTTCGCAATATGCCTGGCACATGTTTCAGTGCCCTGTAAATTATGGGAATGACTCAGATGAGCCTTAGGGAACCATGCCCTACCCACACCTTTGTGCTCTCAGATGTGCTGTCTCACCCCCTTCTTGCCTGGGCCAATGTCCAGTCACCTTCACAGTTGCTGACCTGGATGAATTTGGGCTTCCTCTGCAATCCCTTCCCAACCCAAGTCCACTGATTGACTTGTCATCTCCCTCCCAAGTATATATAAGCTCAAGGGCAGGGACCGTGTTTACATGACTTTATACCCACAGCACTTTGCACAGTGCCTGTCACATAGAGAGGATCAAAGTATGTTTGCCGAATAAAGGCTGACTATAAATAAAGGGATATGTGCAGGGAAACAAGAATGCTGGGGAAATTAAACAGTTGAAGACTAATGATTTGTTACTATGGTGATTTCTGAGTAACTTTGGGGGAGGGGGGCGTTTCTTTGTTCTTATTATTGTTTTGTTTTCATTTCCTCATTTCCAGCAGTTCAGGAGGGGAATAGCTGTACCTAGCAAGCCCAGGGAAGAGCCAGAGAGAACTGGAGCCTCGTTGTGATTAGGCTTTTGCAAAAGGAGCAAAGATGATGGCTAAGAGCAGAGCCTGCTTCTCAAAAGGGGTCATGTGGTAGTCGGAAGAGGATGTGATTGCATTAGACATGGACTTGGATCTAGGTCCCAGTGGCTGGGTAGCCCTAGGCAAGTTACTTAAATTCTATGAGTCCAAGGTTTTTTAACTGTGGAATTCCCCTTTAAGGTTGTTCTGAGAATTAAGTGAAATACCATATGTGAAGTGCCAAGCAGAAAGTAAGTTCTCAATAAATGGTAGCAATTGTTATGATTCGTTATTGTTGTTATTCTACTAACCTGCCTTAATCCAGGGTTAACTGTCAGTATCAAAGGAGGTCAGATGCTCTTATTAGGTCTAGAGGCAGGGGGTGAAAACAAATAAGTACCAACAGAGCTACCCTTTGACCTCTGTGTTAGGTTTGCTTCCTTTTTGTGTTGGGGTGCAGGTTACCTATTATACTCAAAAGACCCCCACCTCACTCCCCGCAAAAACAGTGGTTCACACAAAATAGATGTTCACGACCCTCTCGTGTTAGGGTCTGAGATCAGAGCTTTAGGGTGAATGAGCAGCCGTGCTCGAGGCATTCTGTCCCACAGCTCTGCCATTCCCTGTTAGGCTGCCATCCTGTCTGGATGAAGCCAGTTCAGCAGCACCACATGCACTTTTGTCCACAAGAAGTGGGAAGGAGAATGGAGTGCAGCCCAGTCCTTTGGAAGGATGCAGCAGATGACTATATCATATCTGCTTATAACCATTTAGCCAGAATTAAGTGACATGGCAACACCTAGCTGCAAGGGAGTCTTCCATTTTTTAACATAGCCACAGATAGCCCTCGTTAAAACTGTTACTGTGGAAGAAGGGTGGTGGATTTGGTGAAACAGTGAGCTGTCTGCCACACCCCTCATCTGCCTTCATCCTTCCGCTACTCAGTTGTTCTCAGTGATGTAGATTTGGGCCTCAAGGTTGCAAGGCTGTGTTCCTTTATGCCCAGGACCAGAATCCTGCAAACATCAGGAAAGGGGAAGATAAACTTCTATGCTGTCATCTTTAAGGAGATAACCTCAAGTTCAGTTACTCTGCCATACAACACTCTAAAAAAAAAAAAAATCATACTTTGCCTCCTAGATATCCTAAGGGAAAAGTCACTACTGAATTGCTTTACTATAAATTTTATAAGCAAAAGTGTTTACAAAATGCATACTGGTATATAAACTGGTCTTTCCTTTTTGGATTTGTTAACTGGATTTCTATCAGGTGCCAAGTAAGTCATCAGCAAGTGGTCTAGCCCATGTAGCGCATGTTCCTTCCACACAAAGTGGCCACAGTTTGTCATCCCAAGCGCTGTCTTTATATGCTGCTGGGGAAAGCACCACTGCACTGCCTTCAGCGGGCTCCGTGTCCTCTCCCTCTTCCTTATTATCTCTCCTTTAATTTCCTTGTCTCTCTGCTGCCACTCAGCTTGCAGTCATGAGCAGACCTCTGGCAAAAGCGTCCCTGAAGCAACTACTACCCAGTCGACCAACCTGCCAATCTGGGCTCACCGGGGGTAAAGAAAGTAAACTCAAGGGAGGGCAGAGACAGCCCTCATTTCCTTTAGGCAAGAAAGTGGTAGGAGGAGGCTGGCTAGAGTCAGTCACCTCTCTGCTCCCCTTATTCCCATCACTGTCACTGTTGTTCCTTGTCCCAGTAGAGGCCATGAAATTAGAGAGGAGTGTGTTTTCCAACAGCCTACTTTATCGACATTCACACCAAAACAGCTGCGGAGAAGCTTTGAAATTCTAAACCCCTGCAAGGGGTGCAAAAGTTATGGCTCCTGGTGTTGCTGATTCCTTGCAACTTGAGAAAGTGCCAACATAAAGATCCAGAGGAGCAGGGGCCGGGCTTCGTGTCATTCTTCAAAGAAAGACCAGCCTCAGTTCCAAAAACACAATACAAATGGCCTCACAACCAAATTCTCAGGGCAATAGATTTTGATGGGCTCTGACTGCATAACCAGATAAATGATCAGTGGGAAGGGGAGATGTGGAGGTCACAACACACACATGAGCTCGAGGGTGAAAAGAAGAAAATTAACATTTCTTTATTCAAAGTCCATTCTGTTTCCTTAAAGGAATGGATCTTCTTGACTGGAACTGGTGAATTAAAGAGAAAAAGAATTCACTGTTTTTTGAAAGGGCGAGGCCACATTTACAGAATCATCTGGCAAGGAACCTCTATGGAGACTGGAAAGATTGGCAGGGAGGGTTTTGTTCAGCATTGGAGAGTGAACCTCCTTGGCTTTCGTTCTCAGCACTGGCGGGGAGGGGGCGTTGATGACGCCTATTCAAACAGCTGCTTTGTGCCAATGGATTTCTTGTGGGGAAGGACACCCTGACCCTTGGGCCCCCAGCCAGTCCAGCCCAGAAAGCCAGCCTCTGCCACTGTGGCCCAGATGTGACACTGACTTTCCTGTTTTTCTTTGCTAGTTCATGAATAAAGCCGACATCTTTGTTTTTATTCTTGTTTTCTTCGGGTTGTCTTTACAGAACAGGGCCAAGGAAAGATGCTTGTCTGAATACCAACATTAGAGAGAAACATCTTTGTGAATTCTTTGTGTTTCTGAACATTTTCAGATCCCATAAACCAGCGTTGCTATTGTTCTATGCCCTGCTTGGATGGCCCCAAATTCTAGGAACTGAGGGATTCTAGTCAAAAGTCAAAGCATCGAAATCCCAGGCTCACTGTTCCAACAAGGAAGGGTGAAGGCAACCAGAGGAAAGGTGAGCAGAAAATAGAGAATTTCTCCACCTAATGCCCTAAGCAAGTCTCCTGTGTCCACCACCAACGGGCATCCAAAGAAGAACAGTGCTGCGCTTCACCCTCCCACCTTCTTCGAGCTGTGCCAACATATGGTCGTCAGGCCCTTGCTCATAGGGAGGTCCTCCAGGCACCTCAGCAACCAGAGCCCCTTGATGAGGGTCCACAGGTGACATGAACTAGTACTGTCATTCTGAGTTTACTGGCTTTCCCCCGCTGCCTAGGAGTTTGGGGCCCAAAGGTTCTCAAAAACCCACTAATCTGGCCACCCCACTCCTGGTTCTGTAGTTCAGATTCTGCCACTTGCCACCAACATGATCTCGTGAGTTGATTCTGGCTTTGTGTAACCTATGCCCTTAACCAGATTGCTATGGCTGTTCATCTGTGCGTATCAACCCTCCACTCCTGGCACTGCTCCCTCACTGCCACTACCCAACACAGATGTTATAAAAACACACTCGGGAGTCTCTCTGTCCCCTGGTACTGTCACCTTTCACGCATCCCAGAAGGAGAGGTTGCCTCTTAGCAGGCTTTAGAATCAATCACTCTCCCTCTCTTAATTTTTAAGTGCATGGAACATACCTCAGCAATGTATGGTTGCTATCAACTTATATACAAATTAAATCAATAACTGATAAGATTGAAGGGAACTTTCTTACTTAAAATAGTGGTTTGTTCTCACTATTAAAATGGTACATTCGCAATATAGAAAGTCTGAGAAATAAAGAAACAGAAAGAAGGAAGAACAGTTGCCCATAGTGTTATCATCTACACACTACCAGCAAGCATCTCGGTTTCTTTCCTTCCAAACAATTTTCTAGTTATATATAGTCTCAATCATGTGATCCTCCTTACTATAACATGAGCATTTTTCCATATTACTAACAATTTTCTGTAAACATAAGTTTTAGTTTCTATTTAATTTTATGTTACGGGCAAGGCTTACAATTTACTTAACCATTGCCTTCTTGTTAAACAATTAGCAAGTTTTCGAATTGCAATTCATATTGTAAATAACTTCATAGAACTTTTTCAAATGTCCTTTTTTTTTAGAAGTGTCTCTTTAGCACAGACTCAGACAAAGAACGGGCCCATTTTTAAGGTTCTGGTTTTTGTTTTTGTTTGTTTTAACCCTCACCCAATGATATGTTTTCATTGACTTTTAGAGAGAGAGGAAGGGGGAGAAAGAAAGAAACATTGATGTGAGAGAGAAACATCCAGCAGTTGCCTCCCATCTGCGCCCTGACCAGGGATCAAACCTGCAACCTCAGTATGTGCCCTGACCAGGAATCGAACCCACAACACCTTGGTGTACTGGACAATGTTTCAATTAACTGAGCCGCCCGGCCAGGGCAAGTTTTTTTTATAATTCGCCAAATTGGTTTATGAAAAGGTTGTCTACACATTCCAGTCAGTCTTCTATCATCAGTGTATGAAAATATGCATTTAAAGGAAACTTCATCACTATTGGGCAGATTTCTTTTTTAAATTTTGTTAATTTAGAGGTGCAAATATCTCACTAATCTAAATTGTGTGTCTTTGATTGTTATTGAAAGTAACATTTTACTATGTTTTACAAGTTGTTTTTCCTTTCTTTGAGTTGCCAATTCACATGATTTCCCATTTACCTAGTTGCAGGGTTTTATCTATATAAATTCCTTATATATTAAAATATTAACCCAAGAAAATTGAAGGCACATGTCCACACAAAAGCTTATACATGAATGTTCATAGCAGCACTATTCATAATAGCCAAAAAGTGGACACAACCCAAATGTCTATCAATTGATGAATGGTAAATGAGTGTTATATCTATACAATGGAATACTTTCAGCCATAAAAAGGAATGAAGTACTAATTCGTACTGCAAAATGAATGAGCCTTGAAAACATTATGCCAAGTAAAAGAAGCCAGTCACCAGAGGCCACATATAGGTGAATCTTATGGTGTGTGAATTATATCTCAATAAATATAAAATAAGATAGAATTTTAAAATACTAACCAAAAGAAACTTTGATGTGATCCAAAAAGGGGTGGGGGAAGGCCTGAAGAACTTTACAATCTGTGCTCTAAATCCTTCTGAACCTTTGGCATAAACAGTTAAAACATATCCCTGTTTTTGCCACCATCTGACTCCAAGTGAAGTGAGTATAAGAAAGAAACATCCTTCCCTCCTCTTGGAGCCTTTCCACGGTTTGGTGTTAAGCCCTCATTTGGCCATTTGGGCTTGGGAATGGTTCCAGAATTTAGTTGACTGTGATGGTAAATCTCACCATCAGCGCCTGATGCTTCCATTTCTTTTTTATTAAGTGCTTTTGAATCTCTGGGCATTGGGGAATGAATGGAAGGTGATACAGAAGCAAAAGAGCACGCTGCAGGGGCATGAGCTGCTGCCTCTCAGCCTGGGAGTCAGAGAGGGGGAGACAAAAAAAAATACCCTAGGTGCCAGGAATGTGGCTGTTCCTTAAGGTAATGTGACATCTTACAAGTGGCTCATATTGGCTCAGTTCCCTTGCGTGCAGTGTACAACGGGATCCATTTCCCTCACCCTCCAGAGGGCCTTTGCAAGCCATGCACTGATGAGCAGATGGGCCCAGCTCCTCCCCTTACTTCTGAAGCAGAGGTTTGACTTGACTTTTTAAATAGGTTCTGTCCTCCCATGGTTGCATGTGGCCATGCCGGCAACATATGTGTTCCTGCTTTCACATTAGTCTCCTCACCACAGAGATGTCGTGTCTGATCACTTGTGCGTGGTGGGGGACTCGCCCTCACAAGACTCCATCGAGAGTGGAAATCTATTATTCTGTGCTTGGAGGCAGCATTACATGTGTAGCTCGTTTATGCAGTAGATACGTTGCAGAAAGTTTTGCCTATAAAACAAATCATGTTTTAAGTGCAGTAGGAAGGCTCAATTTTATACCAAGGAGACCGATGCTGTCTCCTTCATGATATGTATAAATACCCCACGGCGTTTAGTAAATATCAGGAAACTCGGGGCTGGTTTGGTGTCATTGGCTCAAACGTTCATTAAGATGCCAAATTACACAAGGAAGCTGGTGACTCACCATATCTGGCATGGTCCCAGCACCCCTGCAGAGCCAGTCTCAGAAAGTGGGGTGTGAATGTGGGGGAGGGAGGCCCACGACCCGAAATCAGGACCTTCATTAGTCATGCACATGAGGTTGGGCTCTGTAAAACTAGGGGACCTTCCCCACAGGTCTCTCCCTCCCTCACCCACACCCGTGCGTGGACTGGCCTGGATTCGATGGGGCAGGAGATGGCTCCAGTGTAGAGGACCAATGTACTAACCAAGGAATCAATCTGTCTGGCATCAGATCCCATTTCGACCCCTGACTGAGCCGAGGGCAAATTCCCAGACCTCTCTGATCCTCCATTGTAAAGCAAGGGAAATAAGAATGCCTCATCTGAGTATTGTCCTGAAACAATACTCAGTGAGTCAGCGGGGTCCTGCTTTTTCCCCAGCCTCCCCAGTCATCTGGGGCCCTTCTGTCCTGGCTGTCCCCAGAAGGTAGCACTGCCTGCACTCCCTGTGGGGTGTGAGGACCCAGTATCCTACAAAGAGGATTGAAAATCATCATAAAGGACTGAAAGTGTTAGGAAATTTGGGTGACAGATCCTGTGTCCCAGCTACCACTGCTACGGGCATGGCACTCATCTGTCACTCAACATCCCACTTCCCGCAGTCACATGGGGAAAACTAGGGCCAGCCTTCGCTGGGCTTCTAGGGATTCCTTTTCTCCATTAAGAATGTAGCAAAATATCTCAGGTTGATACTTGTGGGTGTTTCCAGTTTTACAAGGATCAAGAGCCCCCTGCCACGAATCCTCTGTCGGGAAGTCATTTCCGATGTGCCTTTGCCAGAAGTCATTTCTGATGTGTCTCTGCCGAATCTTATTAATTTCTCTTGCCTCCTGCTGTTCCTGTTGATGGGAAAGGCTGTTTGCTTGTTAAGCGGCCAGTTTTTGCTTTTCTCCCAGAGAAGTGGATGGAACTGTGTAGTAGATCTACAGTTCAGCTTTCCATTCTTTTTCAACCGTCCCCATCTCCGTTACTTGTGTTTGGTTTCTAGGTTCCCAGGAAATGTGCCACATCAGACTACAGGCCAGTGTGGCTCTAGTGTCACTCTCCAAAGTCTGGGCTGTCAGGAGCAAGGATGGTGACTGACGCCTGAGGGCTGTCACTTCTCCACACGCACCCAGGCTGGTTTCTGAGACAGAAGTGCTTACGTTGCTGAAATTAGTTATTTGTTGTCAGTTTCACCTTTCCTCCTCCTGCCATCCCTCTTCTGCCTGCAAGTTTATGTGTCTCCAGAGAAAGTAATCGACTTTTGCAGAAGGCTGCCAGTGGCCTTTTTCCATTTTTGGTACCTAGCTCTCATGCACGCCTGAAATCTCCTCAGAAGTCCTGCAACATTGCACCCTGAGCAAACAGGCAGTACTTTATTGACTGGCATATGAGAAAACATGAGCATATCTGTGTTTAATGGCCATTTGCAGACCAAACCCTGGTCTCTGGCAGCAGTGAAGGGAATGGACGTTGAGCCAGACTCACTGTGGATCAGCAGCCTGTGCCTAGAGCAGCAGAGATCCCATCCTTTATGTCAGCTTCAGGCAATCACTCGAGGGCTATGTGAAGACAGATTCTGGGGCTGCTCATGGCACAGCACTAGAAAATGCTATGGTCAGTTGATGGTGTTTGCCATGGTCACTGGAGCAAGGTGTGGCCATCCTTGGAATCTCTCTTTGGCAACTCTTCCTGGAGTTGCTTAATGCTGTTGGCACATGTGAGAAGATCCACTGAACTAAAGAAATTGTAAGTAAATCGGGTTTTACAATGCATTACAGAAACAGAGCCCCTCAGTTTGCAGGATTGGCAGATAGGGAGCTTCGTAACTATAATCTAGATACCTTGACCACAGGCCCAGGATCCAGTTGGTCAGAGTGCTTACCCATCAGTTTTTCTAGGCATAGCAACATGCAGAGAAGGATGGTTGTGAGTTCATGGGGTGTGATTTACTGATCAGGGTAACTCCAGGGCCCTCATTTAGAATGGCATTACTCAAGAATTTCCCAATGCCCCGCAGATCTTGAGCAAGTATGTCAGGGCATCAGTTCTTCATGGACCTACGGCACTGGCCGTGAAAGCCCTACCACGAAACTGTGCATAATGAAGAATGTTTCTGTTTTAACTCAAATGCTGAGAAGTTTGCCTCTCGGCAAGGCGCCTGAAGTCACACTGAGTACAACTCATGTAGCATCTTCTGACTCTTCCATCAGGAAATGGTTAGTCAGACCACCCCAAGTGGGAGGAAGAAGACCACAAGTTCTTATACAAATATTTTCATTGTGATTAACTTTAATGGCTCGAGTCTGCATTTACTAATTTACTTTGGTTTCTTCATGTTTGTCAGTGAAGGGAAAAGAATTAGCAAGATCTGTATAGAAATATGCCTTACTCAAAATTCCAAATGCAGGACGTGGTAAAAGAGGATTATTTTCTCCAAAATGATTTTGATTGAGTTTTGGTTTTCTGCATTTAAATGTTTAACAAATATTGAGCTCCTACTGCATGCCAAGCACTGTTTTGGATACTAGGGATATAATAATGAAACAAACAAAAATAATAATAATAATAATAATAATAATAATAATAATCCCTGTCTTCAAGGAGCTTACTATTTATTTCCTTCCACTATTTATAAAATTGTATGTAAGCCGTTATTTATTTATGACAGTGGTAATACTTTTTTTAGTAAATTTTGAAAGATTTTTTTTTCTTAGTTTGATTAGATGTAGGGTCTTATTTTCATATTTTCAATGGGGTTTTGATGTAAGTTTTATTTTGTTTTGTTGAAGTTGGAAGAGTAGTTTATAATGAGAATTCTCATTGATTTTAGATTTTTTTTTTTTTAATTCTCACCCAAAGATATGTTTTCCATTGATTTTTGCAAGAGGAGGGGGGAGAGAGAGAGAGAACCATCAACGTGAGAAACATCAAGTGGTTGGTTGCTTCCCACACATACCCCAACTTGGAAATGAACCCACTACCCTTCAGTGTATGAACAATGCCCCAACCAACTGAGCCACAACAACCAGGGGCAAAATTAGATGATTTTCTCTACTACAGGGGCAAATTTCTAGAGAAAAATCAGAGCATTTTATGTCAATATTTTTAATTGCCTCCTTTTACCTAGCATGCCTATTTTCCTAAGGGAGCATTCTAGATTATATGCTAATCATATATGTATAAGGGAAACAGCTTTTATACTATTTCAAATATATAGATACAAATTCTTTTCTCTCCATAAATCAGGATTTCTCAACCCTGACACTATTAACATTTAGAGTCGGGTAATTCTTTGTTGTTGGAGGCTGTTTTGTTCATTGTGGGATGTTTAGCAACATCCTTACCTCCACCCACTAGGTGACAGTAGTACCTCTTATCCCCAAGGTGTGACAACCAAAAATGTCTCCAGGCAATGCCTAATATGTCCCTTGGTGAGGGGAACAAAATCAATCCTGGCTGAGAACCACTGGTGTAAATGATGTTATTTTGTTATTCAGGTCTCACATCCTCTAGACACAGTACATCAGTGAAATCCCCCAAAAAAGCAAGTGGGACAAGAAGTGTCTTCTGTCTGTCCTTTGTAGAAGCTTGGCGTAACTTTCCACCATGAAAGAGTTAATCTAAAGTGAGCAAGACATGTTTCACTCTTATGAAGCAACACCAACAACAAATGATGAAATTTCATCAGTAAATCATGACTTGGAGATATTTTGCATTTCCTTTTGGAAACTTGTTAAAATCATACTCATTTACCGTAAGTTAGAGAGCATGTTGGACACAGTATACTGTAAGTTAATCTAAAATGATTTATGAGTAAATGTGTTCCAGATTTGGTGATCTCAGCTCAAGCAGTAGGCGGCTCATTTCCAGATATTTCCATTCTCAGGAACTGACATTCAATTCCATAAGTACTTATTGAATCACGCAATGTGAGAAGACTTTAGAACAGTCTGAGGTTGCTTCCATGACCCCGGGGTCCAGCAGAAAAGCATGCTCAGAACAGTCCCCTGAGAGCCTCCATGTCTGACGTGGCACTCCCCACTTTGCTTTGCAAGATACTGTAGGAAAGCTGGCTCTTTCATTCTCCTTCCTCCTCACGGCCATTCCCGTCCTGCACCAACTGCACCCTCCCCAGTGAATACATGTAGTTACGCATGATGTCATGTGTTTCTTATTTGGTTCTTTGGTCCCAGAGGGGCCACTTTTCAGAGTTTTGCCAGGGACATCCATTGCATGTTCTACCTCCCCCCGTCAGCTTGACAGGGTATTTTAGTCCATAGTGGGGTCATTTAACCAACTTACCTTGTATTTCTCAATCATCTTCACTTCTCACACATGCCAATAGATTCAAAAGTGCAGGGCAAACTTCCAATAAAAGTCATTGGAAGAACAGTTGGCCTTGGTGCAGAGAGAAAGAAAGGGTAAAAGAGAAACATAGTGGGCTAGAGAATCTTCGCTCATTCAATTGCTCTTTATTGAGCACCTACTATGTGCCAGGCACTGGCAATATAGCTATGACAAAAATGGACAGGGCCCTGCTTCCCTGGAACTCACAGTCTATCGGACAGTGGAACAAGTAGACAGGCCATGTTTTAATATGCACAACAGGTTCCAATATGAGGGAAGTCCAGATGCCGTGGGAGCACTTAAGAAGAGCACCACCCCAGCCTGGGAGGGGGAGAATCAGAGAAGGCTTCACAGAGGAAGCAGTGTCTTAGCTGGGACATGAAGGATGTGTTCATGTCAAAGGGAGAGGGAAAGAGTATTCAAGGCCATGCTCCGAGGCCTGAAGGAGAGCGGAAAAAATGGAACCTTTGAGGACATGAGAAGCTCAGCATGTTTGGATAGTAGAGTGTGAGACAGGAGGAGTGAAGTAAACAAGACACAGCAAATACGGATGCGCCTCAGGATCTGACTCGCGCAGCTGGTCATTGCTGGTGCCGTTTATTGGGACGGGGAGCTCAGGAGAAGGAGGTTTGGAGCAGGGCGAGGTGGCAAAGACTCGAGTTTTTAACCCACCACTACCTGAGAACATGGGGTTGATTTTTTTAAGTGTTTTTGAAAGATGTCAGAAGCTAATGGGAATGGAAGGAGCTAATTAGCAGCTTTCAGTGACTTGGTGACGGTAGGCTGGCCTGACATCCTGCTCATACCCTTCGACCTCTAAGTTTCTGCCTATTTAATTTTTTATTCAGCAACTATTTCTTCATTTTGATACTTATGTTATCTTGTCGCTTAAATTTTACCAAATGAGTCCTGAAGAACAGGGGCCCCGGAGTGAAGAGGCACAGCGAGGCATTTAGGGGCTGCATTCTGGCTTTTCCAACACAACCCCCTCCCTCTTCTTTAAATGTCCTTTGCTATGATGGAGGTTGTGATTCTAATACTGGGTAGAGTCTTTTTCTAGAGCATATGTTATTTTTTTAGGTGACTTTTACAAAAGCATAATAATAAATATTATTGGGCTGTCTTCAAGCAAGTGTGTGATGTCACAGAATTTTAAGGGGTGCAGACTTTGCTTGAGGGAAGTTGCTGTGTGGTGAACATCAGCTCGGTGTTGATCCCGTCGCTCAGAGCATATGGGAGACAAATGTGCTTGTCAAGTTAAGGGTACTGAGATTGCTTCTAACCGTCACCCTTGGCCCCTGCTTTCCTCCTGCCCCTACAGGCCTGAAATATGAAGGGCAGCCTCGTGAGTGAGCTCTCTTTAACAGTCAAGCAACCCGCAACTAAGGAGTGTCCAAGTTCACGCGCCTCCTTTATGTTTTCGGCAGGAATTTAGATAATGGGCTGTGTGCAATGTAAGGATAAAGAAGCAACAAAACTGACAGAGGAGAGGGATGGCAGCCTGAACCAGAGCTCCGGGTACCGCTATGGCACAGACCCCACTCCTCAGCACTACCCCAGCTTCGGCGTGACCTCCATCCCGAACTACAACAACTTCCACGCAGCCGGAGGCCAAGGACTCACCGTCTTTGGGGGCGTGAACTCTTCGTCTCATACTGGGACCTTGCGTACGAGAGGAGGGACAGGTGAGCCCCAGCGGTGGCAGAGGGTTGAGGGGGGGCGGGGAGGCAGCTGCTCTTCATTTTTTGGGCAATTGAACATTTGGGCTCCAGCTCTTTTTGACTAAGGACTTAATAGTTAAGTTTTTTTATTAATTTCCACCTATCTCCTACTAGCTAAGGGGCTGTAGAAAAGCCAGAACTTCATGTACACATGAGAATGCCAGGGATAGCTGCGCAGGGACCCCGCATTGCTGCTCTGGGAGATTCTGTGTGGGTTAGGAGACAGCTCTGTGCCCTGTGGGCCCCTGGCTCTCCACCTTGGCTGGCTGGCTCAAATAACCAGGCAGCTTTTTCAAAATACAGGTGCCTGAGCTCCCTCGCAGAGCTTCTAAATCAGAATTCCGGGACTGGATCTGAGAGCATATATTTTGATTTTTCCAGATATTAATACACTCCTACCCCCTGGTTAAAAGCCAGAGGTAGCCCCTTCTCCCTCATCTTCCTCATCTTCAGCCTGCCTGTCACTGCCCAGCCAGCAGGGTCATTTGGCAGCATTATTTTTAGTCATTTGTCATCTTTGATTCTCTCTCTGACCTCCCGGTACCTTCCATATGATTGAGTTTATCAGCCCTTATGTATTTTCATGCATATTTAAAATCAAATCTCTTGTATCCTTAAGGGATTTTTTTTTTAAGTTTCCTTCTCTTTCCCACCACGGGCTATTTTACAGCCATGTGCATTTTCTGACTTAGCTAATACTTTGTAAAATATCTGGCATACATTCCCAGACATATGTTTTCCAAAACATTTGCAAGTTCTCTCATGCATCCTTAGTCGTCCAAATCTTCTCCCAATCTGTGAATCATGGTAAATAGATACTTGAAATTATTTGTTCCAAAATTGTTTTGTTCATTACAAAGGTTTATGGAAATATGCATCAGCCATTGTGCTCTCAGCTCATCTGGGATGTCTTATGTAAGGAACCATTGTCCCTTTTTTCCTGGGGAGCTGATACTTCTGAGGCATTAGCACACGCCAGGGCAGTGTGCTTATATCCAGGCACCTGACCCAGCACTCTGGGCATTGTGTCCTTGTGTTATGGTGGATCTAGCTTTCCCTTTGAAGCTGACCTTGCCTGGGTGAGTGAATGCTAGGTACAGTTCCTTATCCTTCCCACCTTCCTGGACGGCACCTAGAGTGGAGGGAGGGAGGAAAGAGGCTGTCAGGCTGTCTTGGGAAGTCTCTCGGTTGTGCAGGAGGGAAAAAAAGAGCCAACACTGCACCCAGCACATACTTCCTGTGCCTGCCGAGTGCTCTGCCAGCTAGACTCTGAATTCTGCTCACACAGCATTGAGCTTGTTCATTCATTCGTCAGTGCTGGATATGAATCCCTGTGTCTGCAGGTGTCATTCATAAAGTCACCAGAGGGTCGTGAAGCTATTTGCCTTGAACCTGTGTGTCTGTACTGTAGTGTATACTGTGTGTCTATACTAAGTCAATCCTTATAAATCTGGAAATTAAACACAGTATCCCCCAATGCTGGCAGATCCTTCTGCCTTGCGTTACTTGGCTTTATTACGTATGCATGTCTTTCTCCCACCACTGCTTCCAGTGCTGTAAGGCCAAGACAGTGTCTGTGTGTCCCTATGCCCTCCTTTGCCTCTCCCTTCCATCTCTAGAGGATGAAAGCACCCAGTGAGAACTCACTGGCTGAGGGAGGGAGAGAGTGGAAGTGTCCATCCTCATGTGCTTGTCTTCCACACAATGCAGCTTAGGTTTGTTTTTAAATTATGTAATGAGAGGGATCTGTTGACAGAGTGTTCAATGGGAATAAAAAATAGTCATGACCTTACAGGCTCCCACTGTTTTGTTTTTAGCCAGTCTCTTTTCTAACCTTTTAAAGAAATCTAAAGGGAAGACAATTGCCAAAGGAGCCCTGCTTTTCAGGATCAGGCCTTCTGAATGCCGGCTCTCCTATGGGAAGTCCCACTGGGGAAGGGTAGAAAGACAAGCCCTGCCTCCCTCTCTGGTGCTTAAATATTCCCACAAGCACAGCTATTCCCTTGGAACCACCCACTCAGTAAAACAGCAGCACAGTAAAGAGTAGAGTCCACATTGTGTGTTCTTCAGGTCACATCAGGCACTTTAAAGTGTGTGCAGATCAAAACGAGAAGCCAGAGAGCAGAGAAATGGGATGGAGATATTAGTTATCAATGGCGGCAAAATAAATTGCCACAAAACTTAGCAGCTTTAAAACAGCGCACATTTATTACCTCACAGTGTCTGTGGGTCGGGAACCCAGGAGTGACTTAGTCTTGTCCTGTGTTTCAGAGTCTCACAGGCTGCCATCTAGGTGTGCTGGCTGGACTACAGTCACTCACATTCCAACAGAGAAGGATCTGCTGCCAAGCTCATGGCCTTGGCAGGATTAAGTTCCTCACTGGCTGTTGGCCAGAAGCCACCCACAGTCTTTATTGTGTGGGCCTCTCCAACATGGCAGTTTGCTTCATGAAAGTGTTTGAGCCAAAGTGACAATAGAATGAGTCTTCTAGGAAGACAGAAGCCACAGTCATTTGAAGCCCAATCACTTAAGGGACATCCCATCACCTTTGCTATGTTCTGTTGGTTAAAAGCAAGTCACCAGGCTCACCCACTGTCAAGGGAGGGGGATTGCAAAGGGCATGAATGCCAAGAGGTGGGAGTCATTGAAGCTGTCTCAGAACTTTGCCTACTACACGGAGGAAGTTCTAGGCCAAATGGGACACTAGATAGTCTTTTCTGTTAATAGCAAACTTCTGCAAAGCAAGAAGGGCCTGTGCTGAGAGTCACCCAAATAAGAAGAGATGGGATGGGTCTGAGGAAGAGTAAGTACTGCATACAAGTCCGTGTGAGGATAGGTGACTTCAAGGTAGAAAGAGAGGGAGAGAGGGAAAACCCCCAAAGCAATTGCAGATGCAAAGGGCAAGATATCCTCTAACTGGCTGAACATTTACAGAAAAGGTCTTCTCAGTCCCCAGGCTGCAGGAGTTTCCTACTACATCCTACATTACTGTTATGCCAGGGAAAAGAGTGATGCATTTTACCCAGAACCTATTGTGGGCCCCTGAGTGTCAGATAAAAGGTGTCTGATTGCCGCAGAGCTCTGCAGATCTGAGCTATCACACGGCTGCTGCCCCTTCATGGTGGACATGACTCCGGTTTCACACATTAATTACAAGGCCTCAGCATGTTATATGAGCTGATTAGCTTTAGATTTTGAGAATGAGGTTTTAGCGAAGATTTAATTTCTTGGAATTAATTTCCTCTTGTGTAATATCTCTCCCCTTTTGATTCATTTTGTCAGGAGTGACCCTGTTTGTGGCCCTTTACGATTATGAAGCACGGACGGAAGATGACCTGAGTTTTCACAAAGGAGAGAAATTTCAGATATTGAACAGCTCGTAAGTGTGGAGAGGGAGGGGAAGCACACGCGCCTTTCAGATTGGGGAAAAATTCTTGTTGCCAGTCAGCGCCTTTGCAGATAGGTATCTGAAATGCTGAATGAATCCTCGTTCAGTTCATTAATTCACACCAATTTAACTTAAGAAACGAAGAGTTGGTGAACCAGAGCAGTACTTTAGGGCACTCTCCGTGCAAGGAACTTTGGGGAGGGTAACCTTAGTAGCTGAGTCGGTCATTTTGGTTTTGGTTTAAAGGTTGTAAAAGCACCAGCATCAGTCCCTGCAAATCTACATTTTCAGATGACTGGCACAAAGCCTGGCCGTCCGCACTACTCTCTCTCTGCCTGGAGATTTTCTTCACATTTCAGATGTTGCTCTAGCTAAGCCCTCGCTTAAGGCTGGCAACAAGTTCCTTCTGTTTTCAAAACTGCCAAGCATTCCAGTTGGGTGCAGCCTGTGGAGGCGTTACCCCATAACAAAAACTTGCGAGTGACTGAAATCTTTGTGAAATGGAAAGAAGTGATTTCACCCACTCGCGAGTGACTACAATGCGTGCATTTTAAATGTGGCCATAGGAACAACAGTTAAACAGGCAATGAGGAAAGTTCAAGAGTGAGAATCACTCTTCAAATACTACATCTAATACCTCCTTTAGGAAGAGTAAATAAGGATCAGATTTCCCTCTAGTTTTTAAATATTGCGTCTGTCCCTTTAAGGCCTTGTGCATGGATGAGGGCCCTCCAGAAAAACCCAGGCACTAGAGAAAGTGGTGGTGTCCCACATCGGCAGGGCAGCCTTCTTTCCTGCACCTCAGCTTTTCCTGTGAGCGCTCCCAGTGATCCAAAAAAGAGCGTCGCTTGGGGGCTAAGGGCCCACCTGGGAAGCTCTCCTGGGCCTCCAGGTCTGGTCGCTCTGTCCTTTGCTCCCTGAGCAAACTGGATTTCATGATGGCAGGAGGACCTGAAGCCTGGCCCTTTGGCTTCCCAAAGAGCGTGAGTGAGGGAGGAGAGAGGCTGCCTGCTCACACCAGCAGGTCCCAGGAAGGAAGTGTGGTCTCTGTAACAGGGAACTGTCTCAGGCCCTGAAAACTGCCTCCTTGGAAAGCCTGCCTCTTCCCTGGGATGCCACCATCACTCAGAAGCAAACCCTGAGATTGCACCACCTTTCAGCAGCCAGAGCAGAATTCCTCCTATAGAGCCCAACACCTCCTCTGTACACTGGAGGACGTGTCTGCGCAGCAACCAGCCTGTGGTCGGGGGATCGCAGGTGACAAGGGTTCTGGGGTTTTTAATTATTATTATTGTCATCACTAGGAAGGGTGTGGGTAGGGTTTGGGTTTTTTACTTTTACTTAAATTCATGCAGAAAAGTTTGTGTATGCGAAGTGTGCAAGGTGGCAGTTGCACAACAATAAAATGTGCATAATACCACTTAACTGTACACTGTAAAATGGTTAAAGTAACTTTTATGTTGTGCATAATTTACCACAGTTTTTTTAAAGTGTACAGTTTACTGAGTTTTCATGGGCTGAACATGCCTTTGCAATGGGAACACAGATCAAGAAGAGCATTACCTGCCCCCAGGATGCCTCCTTCTGTAGCCAAAGGAATTCTTTTAATTGGATATATGACATTTTATTTATTCATTCCTCGGTTGACGGACACTTGGGTTGCTGCTGTAAACATTCATATACAGTTGCTATATAGACCTGTCTTCAGTTGTCTTTGTATGAAAATGGTTCAGTGGTTTTATACTTCCTTTCCCCTCCTTTGTTGAAGTTAATGGCTCCTCATCAGCATTTTTAAGTGCAGAGTTCTCAAGAGTTGACCTGCCTGTCTCTTCAGGCTCACCTGTAGCGGTCTCTCTAGAAAAAACCCACATAGAGACACTTACTGGTGGTCGTTCAGTACACCCTGCTCTCTCACAACCACCTGCATTGGTGAATTCCCTTCACATTGCCAGGAATTTTCCTCCTTAATTATGTGTCTTCATGGCTTCACTGACTCAGCTATTGTTTCTCCTTTGCATTTAGATTTTCCACACAAGAGGCAGGGCCACGGTCATATTTTAGGTCCAATGGGTGTACAACAGAGTGGTACTGCTTCAGAATTTCTTGTTTTGCTTTTATGATTTTATGACACATTCAAGGATCTTTGTGGAATACTGCTTATGTTTTGTGGCTAAATCTACTATGATTTCATCAAACCGATCTTCAAGTTCTTTGATGTCAGAATACATAAGACAATTATCTGAAGCTTCTTGCCATGCTTGCCCATTAATGCTCACATCCTCTTGCACAGTTGATTCAAAAGTCCACTGCACATCTTGCAGCGCAAGCTCCCCAACCTCCTCTGGCAGCGTGTCGCTGAGCTGTCACACCAGTTTGATTATGGCCGCTTTGAGGTGCAGTGCACACGGAGGTCCTCACGGGAAGTGGCTGAGACTGAGGTCCGATCTTCTGTCCAAGCCTCTCTTTCCACATCCTGCAGAGGTGAAGGCCCCAGGAATTTTTTTTTAAATAGTAAACAGCTGCCATTTATTAAAGGCTCCTTATGTGCCAGCCATGCGCTAAGTTGCAAGTGTTCTCATTTATTCTCCATAGCAACTGTCTGAGGTGTGTCTCATAATCATCATTTGATACATGAGGAACCAGAGGCTCAGTTTTGGGAGCTACCCAGGTACATAGAGGGGCTAGCAGGTAGCAGACCCAAGGGTGACATGCGTGGATGCATCCTAAGGACAGTGTCTGGTTTGGTCTGGGAAAGGCCCAGAGACTCTCCCATCAGCAGGAACTGAAATGAGGGTGAAAGGTTGGCTAGGAGGTGCGGGAGGAAGAAATCTGGCTTTGATCTCTTCTGATTTCTGATACTTTATTGTTAGTTTAAGTCTCAGATGAATACTTCTTGTCAGAGTCTTTGGACTTTGAATTCTGAAATACACTCCACTTTCCCTCTCCATTTCATGTAATATTCCCTCAATGCCAAGGTTGGTTAGAGCTTTTAACCAGCTTCTAAAAGGTCAGAACTAAGGAGTGGCAGGAAGCACCATCCCCAGCTCTTCTGCAGGTTTTCTCCACACTGCAAGTGGACTTATGCACCAGGCCACAGGGCACTTGAAAGCCAGTCCTTGCAAAAGTCAAAGTCGTGACTTCTTCCTTTGTTATTGTGGGTAGAATCTACAATGGCATCCAACTGAAATTTTGGAGAAACATTCAGAGAAGATCTGAATTTTTTTTAATTCATCTGTTTCATTCCCTATTTTCTCATTTCATGACAAGTTCTTTTCATTATAAGGAATTCTCGTTTAGAGATTTGATAGAATTGTATCTAATCTATATTTTGTGATTTGCCTTCAATGTTTACAGAAGGCTTTGAGCCTCTGACTCTGTTCTCTTAGAAGAAAATATTACAAGGTTTTTTCCCTTTATGTTCTTCCTTCTTGCTAGTGGAATTCCTCATCCTACATGCCATGAAAATAAGGTTTGTAACAAATACAATATCCTGAAGTCAAGGGTAATAAGAGGGAAGACAAAATCATGAAGGAAAAACAAAGCAATAATGGAGAACCAGATGGCTTGCGTCTCCTTCCCCTCCCCCAGCCTCTCCCTGCTGGCTCTCACCAGCTGAAAGGGGAGGGTTGGGGTTCTGTCTCCCTGGGGCAGCTGCCACACCTCCCATTGTTTGTCTTCAAACTCCTTTCCCAGACTGGATGCAGAAATGGGCGGCCACAGGACTGGGCTGGCTTTTGTGTTTTAAAAGTGCAACGTGAACCATGTGTTATGAATGTGCACCTGTGCCCAGAGCCAGTGGCACTGCTGCCAGCCTGTGGGTGGGGGGATCCTTCATTGACCTGTTGTAAGTATTCAGTGTAGTATATTTGGATATTATTAAACTTGAACCCATTTTGCAAACATTTTTTTTAATTCATCTGTTTCATTCCCTATTTTCTCATTTCATGACAAGTTATTTTCATTATAAGAAATCCTGGTTTAGAGACCCACCTAAATATTTGATAGAATTGTTATGGATATGCTCTCTGAAAGTAAGATGGGCAGTGTCAATTTAGAAAGAATCCAGCAATTATAATAAAACTGCTCCACAGCTGGACAGATCAAGGCTGACCTTTGCAAATGCCCACTTCCTGGCTCCATCAGGACTCCCAGCTCCTGGGACCACAAACCCTGTGAGCAATTTCAGGGACCTGGACCAGACTCTTTTAATGTCTTTAAGTTAATTAAAAGAACAAGGGAAGCTGTTCTGAAAATTTATAACTATTCAGAGCCAGGGCTTAAATCATATATTTGGGTATGTTAAAGAATATCAGTTAAAGAAAATCTCACCAACTCTTAAATTAATGAAATATCTGAACTGTGAGAGCAGTTTGAAGACATATACCTTTAATAATGCTAATTATTCACAATAACTCAAGTACAGAAATAAAAGGTAGCACAGTAGAGATCCTATTTCCCTAAATCAAGGTAAATGAATTGTAGAGAGTGTATGATTAATTTGTAGGTGAATTAGGCATCTGGTGTATTTAAAAAGATGGCTTACTTATTTGCTCAAAAAACTTTTTTATAGACATTTTAAGTCTGTGCCAGCCTCTCTGGGCACAACATATTAAGTTTACTACCTAATTATGTCCTTGTCACCTCATATCTCCTTTAATGAAGAAAGTGACCTTGGATGGCCTAGAAAAAGAGAAATGGATTTTATCTTTCTCCTGAGTAACTGAAACTCTTATGAGATTAATGGAGTTACTCGAGAGAAAAATCATGAATTCCTTATACATGACTTTAGAATGAGCTGATAGTTGGATTCTAGTCTGTGTTGAACTCTTTTGGTTCCCTGACCAAACTGAGAGAGTTAATGCTGGATTTGAAATTACTTGATTAATACCAGATCACCTGAATAAGACTGGGCTTGTCCCAACCTGTAGCAAAGTGTATTGGCTTCCTGCCCCAGCTGACATTACCATGTACCCCCAAATTGATATTATATTTTTCTTAATTTGAATCAATTAGAACTAACTTGATGAAGGTTATCTTGCATTAAAAAATAATCCTGTATTGCCAGCACTTAATTTTTTCCTCACCATTTTGGAGCATTTCCCAGATGAGTGCAGGGTGTGGGGGGACAAAAGGCAGGGAGATGATAGGTATTGTTTTTTATGATGAAATGTCTCCATCTAGTGGAATTTCAGAGCAGTTGTCATTGCATTAAAGAATGTCTCCAAAGCTGTTTTAAATACAAGCAAGGCTTAAAGAAATTAACTTCCATTTATGTTCTTAGGTGATATTTTTACAGCTTCATGTGTTTCTTTTAGAGAGCATAGAAATGAAACCAATACAAACTGTAAATATGTTCACATTTTTTATTTCATGGTTTGAACCTGAAAGGGAGAGGGATGCAATAGGGAAGCAGCACAGGGTAGATTCCACACAATTGATGATAATCTAGCTCCTAAATTGGGTGGCGGATTCACAGGTGTTCATATATACACCTGCCTGGCTGGGCGTGGCTCAGCGGTTGAGCGTCGACCTAGGATCCAGGCGACGGGGGTTCGATTCCCGGTCAGGGCACATGCCCAGGTTGCGGGCTTGATGAATGACTCTCTCATCACTGATGTTTCTCTCTCTCTCTCTCCCTCTCCTTTCCTCTCTCTGAAATCAATAAAGATATATTTTTTTAAAAATAAATAAACATATATACACCTATTCTTTGTATGTATAAATTACTTCATAATAAAAACATGAACTAAATTTAAGATTATTAAAGGACTTCCTGGGTATGAGAACAGTTATTTCCCTCTCTTGACTGATTATTTTTTCTGTTTAAATTTGTTTAATAAGGTGAAAAAGGAAAGACTGAAAAACTAATTATAACATAAGTTTTTAAAAACCTTTGCCAGGAGCCTGTTTTCCTGTGGGCTTTCTGTTATTTGTGCCACCAAACGCTTCCCACAGCTGCATCTATGGTCCATGTGGGCTTGTCACCATTCGTGACTTTATTGGGCCCCATCTGGAGTTGCTGCTCATCGGTCACCTTGCTCGGATTCTGTCTTTGGAGAATGGGACTCTTGAGTAAGGCTCGTGTGCAATGGAGGCTGGTTATTCTCTGCCTAATTAAATCAGTCTGGGGAAGATCTTGACCAGGGCCAAACGCCAACACATTTTCTTCCCTGGCTCAGGGCTTTGACACAGAGCCCAGCCAAAAAGTGATCTTAAGAAAGGCCTGGGGTTTCTCTTGCTGACTCCAAGGACCAAAAAAGGAAGGAGAGAAGGCGCTGGGCCTCTGGTGATCAGTGGGGTATTTCAGCTCCAGTCTCTTGATTTGCTCAAGGGCAGTCGTCCTTCCCTGCCCCTCACACTCCTGACTGCAGCCTGGTGGAGGGTTCTGTGGACAGTCGGTGCCAGAGCTACAGCCCCACGCACATCTGCTGACCGTGGTTGACAGGGAGAGGCACACACTCCATCCCTGCTCTCCGCCACGCACAGCTGTGTGAGTCCGAGCACATGAACTCTACCCATTCACTTTACTCATCTGTTTTAAGCTGAGAGTGGCATAAGCCCCCCTTTCATGCCCTTCAGCCACAGCTCTGAGAGCTCCACAGCCTGAGACCAGCTATCTCATACGTACCAAGCGGTGTGACTAAGAATCTCACAAGTGTGGGTCTTCCCCCTGCACTTGTACACACACAGCTACACCCCCCTCCTCTCCCTCCACCACACTCTCGCCATTGCTGTAAATAGACAATGAGATGGCCTCAGGTTGAACATGTCTGAGCAAGGCTTACCCTGTTGTTTCTTTATTATTCTACCCATTTTCCTCAGAGCAAGCAAGGCAAGCGTTCCAAATATCCTTCCACCCCTTACTGGACCTCCTACCAGCTTTCCTCTCTCAGATGACCTGCAGCTATAATGCTTTTCTTTTTCTTTTTCTGATGAGTCTTTTAATGGCTGGCAAAGTTACACTAAAGCCGACAGCTTGCGTCTCTCCAGCAACCAACGGGTGCTGGTTGCCTGGGGTGGGGGACAACACAGAGACTGTTGGTTAAATCAGCACTATTAGTGTGTGCTTTGCTTTCTCCAGCTTACTGAGATACAGTTGACATATAGTGTGTAAGCTTAAGATATACAGTGTGACGGGTTGATGCATCCATATTGTGAAATGTTTACCGTAACAAGGTTAGTTCACACCTCCTTCACCTCACACAATTAAGATTTTGTTGTTGTTGTTAAGGTGTTTTTCTTAAAAAGCTTGGGTATGGGTTCCCTTCCCCTCTGTCCAACTTGGGGACACTTACCAAGCAAACAGCACTTCCCATTCAGAGAGCTCTCTCCTGGCCAGGGTCCTACATTCTTAATTCACAAATAAGGCAAGAGCCCTGGCCAGTTGGCTTAGTTGATGGAGTGTCTTCCCAAAAGGTCACTGGTTTGATTCCCAGTCAGGGCATGTGCCCATGTTACAGGCTCGATCCCCAGTAGGGGGCGTGCAGGAGGCAATTGATAGATAGTTCTCTCCCTCTCTTTCTAAAAATAAATAAAAATAAATAAATAATACGGCAAGAGATGAGAGACAATGCTGGATTCAACTCACGGGGGACCCTTTGACCCTCACAGAGAGCTATATTGGAATTTGAAAAAATCAGGTGGTAGAATGACCAGGAGATAGTCATACACCCTTACAGCATTGAGTCATAACTGCAAAACATTGAAATCGTCACCATATACAGTTCTTTCTCTCTTTTTTCTCTGCAGGGAAGGAGATTGGTGGGAAGCCCGCTCCTTGACAACCGGAGAGACGGGTTACATTCCCAGCAATTACGTGGCTCCAGTTGACTCTATCCAGGCAGAAGAGTATGTTACATTTTGTTGTTTCCACTTAACTACTTGCTTTTAAAAGTTAGTTGGCACAATAAAATGCCAATAACATTGTGCAGGAGGGAGAAGAAATTCAGTGGTGTGATTAAAGGTGAGACATGGTAATGCCGTTTCCCAGGCTCATGCCATTGAATTTTGTCCTATCTATGGAATACTAGTGCTGTTGTTAACTTACTATTTTCCTTTAAGCTTGCTCACTTTTTAAAACATATTTATTTTGAAAGGAAACTTTGTGTCAGTAACCTAAATGAAAACCCAGTATTACTTGCCATAAATAGAAAGTAACCATAAAAATGTGATGAAATTCTAGCTAGAGCATATATTATTGCCAACCCAAGGTTCTAAGCCTACGGTCTACTGAAAAAAAAAAAAAAGAGGGAGTGGGAGGGAGAGAGGGAGGGAGGGAGGGAGGGAGGGAGGGAGAGGGAGTTTGCAAATAATTGTTAAAGATCAAATTGATATTTTTCTCCTCAATCTAATCAGAAATATTAAGAGAGCACTAAAAAGACATGTCTTCCATGCCCCAGGTAGAGCTGACCCACGTGGGGTGTGTCCCACAACTTGAGAAATCCTGTAGAGATGCATTTCAAATGATCCTTTTCTTTGATTTGGAGTCTCTGTTGGTTTCTTTGATAGTGAATAGTGACTAGCAGTTAGTTGGCCCAAAGATCTCACTGCTAACAGTTTTGGAAGGTGACCCATAGGCTGGGGGCATTCTGGAAGGAGCAACCACGGTTTTGTCCCCTGGCCTGTGGGATTCACAGACACTTACAGTGTCGAGAGCTGTCTGAGGCTTGTGTGTTGACCCCAATTTCTGACCTGAGGGAAAGGGAGCTGAGCCCTGATCTCTGGAAGGCAAGATCCTGGCCTCCTCCCTGACACCCTGGGGACCTGCCTGTCTGCTCAATGGAGACCGTATTGCCTTAGTAGAAAAGTCAGCCCCCGTAGCCCAACCTTTGGCTCTGATATTTAATTTTGCCCTGGATTTGTTTAAGCTTCAGGGAGGATTAGATGCCACACCTCAGCCAAATCCCCAACTGGATCACACTCTTGTCTTTAATTCCTTTGTATTTCCTCTAAGGAGGCCTGTTTTGCTTCCCACTCTCAATACTCAGTGGTTCTGAGCTCCTTTTTTCTCCTAGCAAGTGTGTTTAATCAGTGAATAAAGGAATTCATATTGAATTTTTATTTTAGGGCAGATTTGCAGAAATCTTTGTTTTCTTTTGGCATAAAAGATACCACCAAAATGTAGATTTTTTAAAAATTTAACTGGTAACCTACCCACTATATATTTAAGTTGTATTTATAATGTTCAATTTTTAAACATTTTGTGTTTAAAGAATAAAATAGCATTTTTTAAATGCCTGTAGTTTTACATATGCAATTAATTATCATTATCTTAAAATACTATTGTTTTAGTGCAATCCATTGTTCTAACAGTTCTTGTTTCACCACAATTTGTGTCTGCACCGCATTTTAATTGATAGAGACCCACGAAGTCATTTCCCACAAATGATTGGTGTAATTCTCTTTATACCGTCTAGTGCTGGGTGAGGAGTGTTGCACAGCTTGGTGCCTTTAAAAGTCACTGAGGAGCTAATGTGCAGCATTCCTTTTCTTATCTTCAGTGAAGCTGTTTCATTCACAAAAGAATTTGACAGTGAACATGTAATAGCTATGTTCAAGTATAATGAATTGAAATTTTATTTTAGAAACTGGATCCTTTCACAGCTAAATATTCTAAAAATGGTTCCTTCACGCAGATGCCAACAGAGTGCTCCCGACTTCTCCCTCGGGTTCCTGGAGCCCCCCTGCTTGCTCAGCACCTGGTGCTGAACCATGAACTAACTATCGGGCCATGGTCAGGGCTGGAGAGTGCAGGGAAGATAAGGGACAAATGACAAAGGTCGTGAGGTGACTGCATGTGATGCCTCCTAAAGTGGCACAGGAGTGTCGTCACAGACACTATGAGCACACCCGTGACACGGAGTGGTTTTCAGGGATGTGCTCATTGACTGTGCAGTCACCTGGCCCTGCAGCTGTGCCAGGGCACACGTGCAGTAGGTCCCCGTGCAGACGCTCGCAAACACGCTTACAGATGGGCATCCTCACACCTGCAGGACAGGAGGACAATGCAAACAGCATCCGGGGCAGCACTCGTGCAAATTAGGGGTAGTCTTGACTATTTTTTCAGAGCTCCTATAGGTAGGAAGATACCAAAAATATCGTGTCTTTGTTCTTTATGCATTCTGACTGACTTTTTAAAAAAATGCCTGATTAATGACCTTTATATACACTAAGACTATGTTTTGTTATTTCCCAGGGATTATAATTATGCTCAGAAAACCATGGTCTTGTAGATGTGTGTGAGAAGGGTTTCCTGGGGTTGCCATTTCAAACAAGGTCTTGAATTTCTCTTTTTGTGCAGGCAGGTGGCAGTTTTAACACAAATCAGTTCTTGTCATATCTGGAGGGAAGGAAAGTAACCCACAATTCAAATCTGATTTTTTTTTAAGAGCGAAAGAGATGGATTAAGGGTGGAATCAGGAATAGATTGAAAGGGAACCAGGCAAGGCTGGGAAAAATAGATAGGGAAAAGCTAAGGATAGAATCAGAGGTTAGGAGTATCCGGCCGCAAAACAGCTTGCATGACTCCGTTTTTGTAAACGACTGTCATAAAATGTTTCCTTTTCTTGATCTCATTTATAGGTGGTACTTTGGAAAACTTGGCCGAAAAGATGCTGAGCGACAGCTTTTGTCCTTTGGAAACCCTCGAGGTACCTTTCTTATCCGTGAGAGTGAAACCACCAAAGGTAAGATAAAGCCCAAGAAGTTCACTTGTCACTCAGATCCGTGGATCAGTCAGAGGGGATGAAAGGCTTATCTCTAACGGACAGGGTTTTTAAATGGCACAGACCCTCCCTGCCTTGTGAGGGAGGGAGTCCTATTTTAGCTTTTCCTCCAGGCTCTCGAACTACAGACAGCTCCAAAAAGACTACAGAGGCTCAGAATCAAGACCTTCCTCTGTAACAGGGGCTGGGCAGCTTCCCTCCTCCGGGCACACAAGATCACAGAATTTTCACAAGTCCTTTGGAATTACCAATTTCTGAAACTCTTAGTTCCTCAGGCACCGAACATACAGGTTGTTTTTGCATTTCTTCTGTTTTTTTCATACCTGAGGACTACTCTTCCTCCAACTATTGGCCTTTTCATTATTCAGCGTCTCATTAGAGCCCACAAGAAGAGCTGGGCCAAGGAAAAGAGCAGTGGCCTTTCAGCTTGACCTGCCTGACACTGGTTATCTGCTCCTGTGAAAAGTATTGTGAAGCAGAAATCGGAGCTCACTTCTAGAGAAGCAGTCCCTGCGTTTCCTTGGTTCCCTGTCCCTGCCTCTGTGATGCTCCAGGGTTATGGAGACAGGGAGCAGTCGCAGCCTGAAATGTCTGCGCGCCTCCTCATCTTGCCAGGGCAAGGGGGGCAGGGTGGGGATGGGGAGGGAGGGTTATAGGAAAAAAGTCAAAAAGCCTTCATTCTCAAGGGTAAAATCATTTTATTACTAATATCTTCTGACATTTTCAGAAAGAGGTGTTTTATTCCTATGTTACTGAGTGGAAGTGTGTATGTGAATGCGTGTGTGTGTGTGTGTGTGTGTGTGTATTCATGTGTCTCCTCTTGATAATTATTAATCAGAATACTCAAGTAAATGAGACCTGAATAACAAATGAGTACTCAAAATGATTGGAGCTGCTAATACTTTGCATATTTCCTAGGTGCCTATTCACTTTCCATCCGTGATTGGGATGATATGAAAGGAGACCATGTCAAACATTATAAAATTCGCAAACTTGACAATGGCGGATACTATATAACCACCCGGGCCCAGTTTGAAACACTTCAGCAGCTTGTACAACATTACTCAGGTAATCTTCATTCTAACCAGCGACTAACCATTTGTATACTGGAGGGATTGGGTGGACACAGAGCAAGAAAGGGGAAAGGCAGGGGAAGAAGTACAACAAATATATACCAGGTCACTATAAAATGTGGCTGACCCTTGACCAGCAAGGTCTGAACTGCGCAGGTCCACTTCTATGCGGATTTTTTCAATAAATACATACAGTACTGTGAATGTATTTTCCTTATGATTTTCTTAACATTTTCTTTTCTCTTGCTTTATTGTAAGATTACAGTACATAATACATATAATACAAAATATGCATTAGTCAACTGTTTATGTGTTCAGTAAGGCTTCCAGTTAACAATAGACCGTTAGTAGTTGAGCTTTTGGGGAGTCAAAAGTTGTATGTGGATTTTCAACAGCATGATGGGCAGAGCCCCTAACCCCCATGTTGTTAAAGGGTCAACTGTAGTTTTCTTTGCTAGCCCCTCAAGGTGGCTAAACAGGTTCAATTGATGTTTTTCTACCATAATTATAAGTTCCATCAAAAGATTCTATAACAGACTAGTTTCCCAAGTGGAAAGCAGTGGGTTGAACTTTAAAAGTTGTTATCTGCCCTGTTCCCCTGCAGAATATAATTCAGAGACCATGGGAGGGAGAAAGAGCAGTCCCTGGGAGGGCACTTACATGAGGGCTCCTATAGGGGGTGTTGTATTTCCACCATCACCTACACTCAGCTCTCGCAGGAGTGACTGCAGTGCATTTCATTCTCAGGACTAGATGAGTTTTCCGACCCATTTATCATGTTCTCCTTCCCCACCAATACTTCTGTTTCCTAACTAGACTTAGACTTATGTGACCCACAGCTGCTGTGTTAAACTCTTAAACAGTAGATCAGTCTCCATCCTAACACCCAGGTGTCACCAGCAGTCTGCTGTTCCTAGAATGTACACTTAGATGGTTAGGTGAGCGAGTTGTACATTTTATTAAAGAATGTGGTCTATATGCCAGTGTTAAAATGATTGTTTTCCTTCCTAGATGAGCAAGTATATTCCACTATATAATACATATACACAGGTGGATCTAGATATACATGTGCAGATATAGATATAGATCCCATTAAGCCCAGCAGTTTTTTGTGTGGCAAATGTAATTTTACATTGTTCTCCAGGACAATGACAGTACCCCAAAAGAGTACATAGCTTGACCTCAATTATTGCTTTGTGCACATTCATTAAAAAAAAAAAATGTCTATGTGTAATTGTTTAGCAACCAAAAAATCAGTCTTTTGAAAATGGCAATAAGTATTATCTATCAATCGATCCTGGGCACTAATGAACAAGTGAAAAAATTAGCAACACTTGGAGTATTTGTTGATTAGGGCATTGGGGAACTTTGGTTTATGTGGATTCTAATGAAATATTTTGGAGAAATGGAGCAGAATATCTCCCTAAGCTTAAATGATATACTCAAAATGCCTGTATGTTGTGAGGGTTTTTCAAATGCCAAAATATATTGCATTACAGCCAACATCAGCAGGACCCCCAGGGTTTGGATGACTTAAAAATACTGTGTCAGAAAAGGGCACCTTAATAACATCATAAAGCTGGAAGGAGAGAAGGGATGGGAAAAGCAATGGACCTTTTTTTAATCTTGAAAAAAAATTTATCTCAAGTTAGATTTGTTTTTATATTGGCTTTTCCTCTTCCCTCCTTTGTCTCACACAATAAAGTGCCTTTGAAATATGGACACATAAGTAATTTCCTGCCTAAACATCTCAGAACCTAATTCTATCAAAAAGAGAGGAATAAAAAAGTACTGGTTCCTGGAGAAAAGGCAACAATGCTACATTCTACCTCCCCGGATCCGAGGGCCCCGGGACGGGGCGGTGGGGCAGTCGGGGCTCTGTCCACCTCACAGCCAGGCTCTCTGCAGCTTCTGCCACTGCCCTGATTCCTGTCTTTTGTTACCTTTTCTCACCTGACTGATGTTTAACTTGGCATTTAGGCAATTTCCCCTTACCACTGCTAGATTCTAGAAGGCATATTCTTTAAAAAGAGAGAGAGAGAGAATGAAAAAACACCTCCAAATCACCTCGCGGGGATAACTACTCTCCTTTCTCTTTTTCATGGAAAATAACGTTCTTTCACATCCTTGGGTTTTTGTTCTTTCAGACTCCTAAATTATACAGTGAAGATTGTTATATTTTTTAATAGGAAATAAAGGGCAGGAGTACTTGACTTATAGGATGGAGTCGCTTAAAAAGCCAGAGAAATCACTAGAGAAATGTGGCCTGTTTTTTCCCTGCCAGGTGTAATCTCCATCCTTACTAGTCCGTAAGTCTAATGTTCTGTAGAAGGATCCTGTTCTGAAGTTACCATTTTACATATACTCCCAAACCCTTGATATTTGGGGGGGCAGGGCAATCATGTTGACATTCTGTAGTGCAAATGTGCCTCTGGGAAACAGTGGAAGTGTTTTCAGGGTTCCAGAAGACATGTTGTTAGCACATTGAGCTGAAAATGTTTTCCTTACTTAGTGAGTACAGAAGCCAAAACAGTCTATGTCTGTTTATATGAATAGAGTGTATCATACCTGAGTATGGAGTAGTGCAAATTTCAGATGTCCTGTGTTCTACCTTCGATAAACATGTTTCAATGTGTGGCGTCTAATCTTCCAAGATGTGTGTAGTTCTCTGCCAGTGTGGTACTGTTTGGAGTAATGCTGTGTGCTAGCTGGGTTTGTGCACCTGCAAGCGTTGTTGTTTTTCACGTGTTCTGCTTTTCTCTCCCTCTCTTGCCACTGTCCCTGCTCCATCAGAGAGAGCCGCAGGTCTCTGCTGCCGCCTAGTAGTTCCCTGTCACAAAGGGATGCCAAGGCTTACCGATCTGTCTGTCAAAACCAAAGATGTCTGGGAAATCCCTCGAGAATCCCTGCAGTTGATCAAGAGACTGGGAAATGGGCAGTTTGGGGAAGTATGGATGGGTATGCCAAGACTCAATTATTTTATAATCACTAGCTTCCTCATTTGGGAAGTCTCAAACATCAAAGATGGAAGGTGACTATAAAGACTGTATGAGCAGGAGGAAAGTTTGAGTTACTAACAGTGGGAACAAATGATTTTGATTTTGGAATTCTGAAATTTCTAGAAAAAAAGATGGCTCAAATTATATGGGTCTCAATTCATAAACCAATAAATAGTACAAAGATTGCCCCGGCCTGCACCAAATGGCTTGCTCTTCATTTCCAACGGAAACTTTTGTCCAGTGAACTCAGTATCGCCCTCACGGGCAAGTCACCTTCCATCTTTCCTAGTGCATGCATGATTATGGATTATAAGGACTGTGTTTTCTTTATTAATCCTCTTTCCTGTAGAGAAAGCTGATGGTTTATGTTTTAACTTAACTGTGATTGCATCGAGTTGTACCCCACAAACTTCTGGATTGGCTAAAGATGCTTGGGAAGTTGCACGTGATTCGTTGTTTCTGGAGAAGAAGCTGGGTCAGGGGTGTTTCGCTGAAGTGTGGCTTGGTAAGGCAGAGGGCACATTTTGTTTTGGCTGCATCTCAAAGCCAATTAAAGGAACAGTTTCAAACAAAACATATTAACAGCCATTAGGACCAAGACATTTAACCTGGATAACTGGTACAGGCCATCCAGATTTTCGGAATATGGCAATACTTTCCTGTACTCTTCTTTCCTACCTCACGTGGTTAATTAAGGCACACAGAGGGTAGGAAACAGGTCCAATAGGAATCTGGTTTCTTCTTTCTAAGACCTGGGAAGCTAAGATTACTATAGATGGGATACTGTAGGAGGAGACCATGGGCTTTTTTGCTCAATGAGCCCGTGTTTTTTGCTCAGTCTTTACCAACTGATTAACCATGGGCAAAGGGCTTATTTAACCTCTTGGAGCCTCATTTTCCTCATCTGTAAAACTGGAATGAAAACAGTCCTAAGGACTGTTTTGAGGAATACAAGGGATAATATGTCTAGAGGCCCATGCACATAGTAGATGCTCAGTAGATACACATAGTTCTTAATTTGGTTGTCATGTCATTGATAGGGCCATCTGCACTGGGCCCTCCCCTCTGTTTTTATAACTTCCTTTGGGGTAATTGCAGCTCCGCTTAGAGACAATCCACGGCCTTAGGCCCCACCCAAAAACATGTCAGTAAGACAATGTTATTGCTTATGGAATCCTCCTCTTTCCTTCCTTAGATTCAATTAAAAATAATATAGATAAGTACCTGTTGTTATGTGTGTCTGTAGGTATTTAGGTGTCGTCTGCATTAAAAAGTTTAACACAGCTAAAGCACTTGGAACAGAGCTGCAATGAGTAAGTACTACATAGATACAGAGTTAGAGATAGAAATAGATAGATATTCATTCATACACATATGTGCGTATGTATAAGCTATCTTAATAAGTATTATCACTGTTACTGTTTTTCAGAGTCCACATTGTTAGATCCATCTCTCACTGGACTTTGACTCAAGTATTATAAAATATGTTTATATGACCTTTCTTTCCTCTCTCTGCCCAATTTATAATTAAAATTATGGGTCCTAAGAATTTTAATTCAGTCACTAATACAATTAGGAATAATTGGACACTATACAAAAATTTATTTGCAAACATTTTAATTATCAACTTTAAATCATTACACATATTATTAAGATTTTGTTTCCCACTGAACATAAAGCATCATTTTGTGGTAGTTCAAGATCAAGATGGAATGCCAACATATGTAACTGGGTTGTTATTAGAGAAAAAGATCTCTATGTAAAAATTTTGGGGTGCTAACAACACTCAAGTAGCAAAGACCACTTACAAGTTGTCAAATTTCCCATTCACATTTAGTGGTCAGGTATTTTGTACGATTTGATGAATTCTCCTTTACGCCACTTGTTCTTTCATAATTCACATTTTTATAGGTTGCATGTTGTAGTTATATGAACCATGTTTTTAGCAGGGTAACAAAAGTTGCTTCAATTTGCAGAATTTTTTAATTCTAAAATCAATTATATTAAATATAAAAATTAATCTTAATCTACCTAGCCATTTCCAAAGAGAAAAATAACGTAATCTAATTTAGAAGATTTTTCCCCATATAAATAGTTTTAATTCAAAGTCATAGGACTAATAATGGAATACACATACAACCTACTCTTTTTAAAAAATTGGAGCGCTGAAAGAAACTCAAAAGATAATCCAGTTCCATTTCTGTATTTTACAGATGAGGTAACCATTGATCATAAACCAGGCCTGCCTCTAAACCTACTAGATTTTGTTAAGATTAAATATTTCTGTTCCCTGTTAGCTTTTGTCTAATTTTTCAAGGTTAGCTGCTAGAAGTCACTGCTCTTATTGTGGCTGACCATCAGTAAGCCTGAGGAATTTTCCTTACCTGGTTGAAGTATGGGCAAGGAGACTGTGAGCTTGCCTGTGCTTACCAGCATAATTACCATCTTACTTATAGATGAACTCTTCAAGGACTCAATCAAGTAGCTCACCCATTGCAGACAACTGAGAGTCTAGCAGTAATTTCCAGACATCCTCAGTGTGTTGCCATTTCTTTAAATGGATACCCCATAAAATGGAACTTAATCTCTTTTCTTGCATGCTCACTCTATTGCCTAATGGATGGATAGTGGATGATCAGGCTCGTTCTAACCTCTGGACTTTTATTCTTATAAAGAAGTGTCCAGAACTTTTGCTACAAATATGTAATCACATGGCTGAGCCAGAAAACAAAAGTGGTATATATAAAAATAAGAGTTAAATTATAAACCATAATATATCCAAAAGTAAACACATTTTTTCTGTTGAAAATACTTGACAGAGTCCTTATATTTGTCTTTGTTTTACAAAAACTATACTAAAATTCTCAACTTAAAATCTAACTTTATGCAAATAGCTATTGATTAAAAACCTTTTTTCCAAAAAAAGAGGACCTTTGATTTGACTTAATATTGTGGGATGCCTGCAGGTACCTGGAATGGAAACACAAAAGTAGCCATAAAGACACTTAAACCAGGCACAATGTCCCCGGAATCGTTCCTCGAGGAAGCACAGATCATGAAGAAGCTGAAGCACGACAAGCTGGTCCAGCTGTACGCAGTGGTGTCCGAGGAGCCCATCTACATTGTCACCGAGTACATGAATAAAGGTGGGCAAGGCTCTCCTGGCTTCACCTCACAGTGACCTGCAGGGGCTGTTTCGAGGAGAGGAGTGGAGTTACCTGCTTGCTTTTCTCCTGGTTTCTGCATGAGTCACGCATGCCCATCAGGAAGCACAAATCGTGTGCTCATTAGTGAAAGCATTTTAAACCAGACCATGACCTCGAGTTTGCCCCCTTGTGTATGCTGCACGTGCCGGGTTCGGCTCCTCTCCGTAATGGACACGTTCCTCTCAGGATCAGTGGTAGAGGGCTGTGACAGTGTGCTGTTATTTCGAATCCCATTGCTTGTGTTAAATTTCCTTCTTGCAGGGCTGAACAATTAATATCAGACACTGGTCTCTGGGCTAAGTTCAGTCTCCATCTTTTTAACATCTTTTTTTTTCTCATCTCTCTTCTTAAACATTAGATGAAGAAAGACATGTTTTTAAGGAGCACATTTTATTCTCATTCTCTGTGTGTGGCTCTGTCTCTCTGCCTGCTAATCAAAGCAATATTTTGGGGGATAAGGCCAAAGATCACTTTGTTTTGGAAAAATAGATGAACCAAACAAGAACCGTCCTTAAAAGGCAATGTATTGTACATCAGAGGATGCCAGTGTAATTTTTCCTTTCCGTGTACTTTTAAAATATATTCAGAATTTTTTCCTGGCAGATAGTTTGTCCTTTGTATCCAGGGCTTATTTGGTAAATAACTTTGTGATTAAAACATGAAAAAAATCACCTTGACTATGATGAGCCTCCAGCCTCTGCACATGACTATCCTGGCCCTGGTGCTAGTTCTGAGCTTCTCGGGCTGTGTTATCACAGCAGCACTGCAGCTCCAGCTGTTTACAGAGGGTCGCGGAGGCCTGACTGGCCAAGATTTAATGGGGAGCTACTTGCCCCAGCCTATATTCCTCAGTTATTCTTTTCCCTTTTTTTACTTTTCTTTCAGATATTTTTCTTGATTTAAAATCTATAAATATGCTAGGCCAGTGGTTCTCAAACTTTACTATGTATCAGAATCACCTAGAGGGCTTCTTAAAATACAGGTTTCTGGGCCTAAACCCCAGGGTTTCTGATTTGGTAGATCTGGGATAGGACCTGAGAGTTTGCGTTTCTGACAAGTTCCCCGAGGGATGCTGTTCCCGCTGGTCCCAGGACCACATTTTGGGACCCACTTGGCTGGGCGGTATTTCCCCACATCACTTCTTTGCGTGGGGCTGGTTGGGGAATGAGATTTAAGTGGCGTAGCCTTCACATGTCCTTTTTTATGACAAAAAGGTAATCGAGTCCCATTTCTTCTAGTTTCATCAAAATTTCATTGTCCTTGGAAATGTCATCACCATTGTTTATTTTTAAAAGGTAAAACTGCTGTCTTTCACTGCAGTTTCTGTGTTTTTGGTATGAACCTTTCTTTTGCATTGATGCCATTGTTCAGTTCAGTTACCTCATTACTTCTAATAAGAAAACCAAATGTAGCCCTTTGTTGGAAATTTTTATCTTTCGTAGTAAATTGAAATGGTTTCATGTTTTGTTCATAGGAAGTTTACTTGATTTCTTAAAAGACGGAGAAGGAAGAGCTCTGAAATTACCGAACCTGGTGGACATGGCAGCACAGGTAGGCCCCACTGTCCCTGCCTCCTGCCTGAGATATAACAGCATGTAAATACACCAAGCCAGGGCGTGACGCGTTCTGGTCCCTCAACTCCCACAGGTTGCTGCAGGAATGGCTTACATCGAGCGCATGAATTACATCCACAGAGATCTGCGGTCGGCAAACATCCTAGTGGGGAATGGACTAATATGCAAGATTGCTGACTTTGGATTGGCCAGATTGATCGAAGACAATGAGTACACAGCCAGACAAGGTAGGCACTGGGATGGCAATGGCTCGCGGTCACATCCTTGAAAACAGTCCTTAATTGCACAGCCCCTCCTCCCTCCTTCCCACTCCTTCCTTTGGAAAATATTTGAAATGTCATTCTTCAGATGGATATTTTGCTTCCTGATCTGGCAGGAATCTGACAACCCAGCAGGAGACTGCAGTGGGTTTCAACAGATGGATGAGATGTTTCTTTTTGATGAGTGAGTGTTCACTGGTGTGGTCCTCCTAGTTTGTGCTGCCCTCTCACTGTGTCCAGGCCTGGGACACTTTGCTTTTGGAGAAGGAGGGTTCTGGAAGGCCAATAGATCAGTAAAGTGGTAACTTATCACTCCACCAGAGTCTCAGCAGAAAGCAGAAGGCGTGCTCGTTGGGTAACTTAATAAAGGAGTTATTTACAAAGCATGGGCCAGTTAGGAAAGCCAGCAGGGCATGATGGGTATCCCAGAGCTTGTACCAGCAGTGGACCCGACCGAGGCCTGAAGGCAAGGGGGGGTGGGGGTTTCGGGCACCAGAGCTAGGGACGCAGCTGTGCTGAGAGGCCACCTTTCATCAGAGAGAGGCAGCCGGGTGGATCTGGATGATTTACACCCAAGCTCTCTCTTCAACCCTCCTCCAGACCTCCTGCCAAACCCAACTAGAAGCCAGAGGTCAAAGGAGCCCATTGATGAGTTCAGATGGGTCCAGAGCAGGATGAACAGTAAAAAGGGGATTTAGAGGGAAGATAGAAGGTAACAGTCTCTTGAAAATCACCTCCTTTAATCATCTCCTTCCACCCAACCCTCTCTAAAGATTTGTAGACTTAGCCTCTAGAAAAAATATATCCCAACTGGCAGCCACTCCAGGGGGGCAGCCTGCCGGGTGCTTTTAGAGCACCAGACACCAGGGGGGATGCCCAAGGTTGTTTCCTGTCCTCATACATCTTCACATAGCGTTCAACAGGGAAAGGTGTGCAGTTAAATGTGCTGTTGGCAATTAAATTCAGGCTCCGAGTGTGGAATGTAATGCCTGTATCTGAAGAAAGGGGTAACCTTCATTGTGTTGATTTAACCAAGGCTGAGCAGTGACTGGAATATATTCCAGGGTGGTGCCTTCTGCTGGATTTCAGAAAGTCCACCTCCAAATTCTTATTCTTCTTTCTTTTTCAGTTCTTTCATTTCATGCCAATTTTTCCCTGCTTTTATCATTCTCAGCAGTCTCCAGTGATGAGGAAAAACATTAAACTAAAATCCTGGCTCGTACAGACACTGTCCAAATGCAAAATTACATGTCGGTCAGACAGCTTGGCTTTTTGAATTTCCCCAACATGTGGCAGTTCTTGTCCTGGAGCCAAATGCCCACACAGCAAGCATGCCCACGCATTACACTCACACACCAGCACAGGGCCAGATGGCATGTGTATCTCTAATCAGAGGCACACGGACAGCTTTGGTTGGCACTGGCAGTCCAGAGAAAAATGTGGATGTGATTTTGAGTCAAGGTGAGCTGCGAGGGTCTGAAGTGCCACTGGGTCTGAAACCTGGTCCTAAATGAAAGAGTTTACCCTGAGGCAAACCTGTCAGATCTCACCTCACAGACCTGGGAGGAAAGGAGAGCAGAGCAGAGTGGGCCAAGGTTGTGAGGTATGAATATTTGATTTAGGAAGAGGTAAGAATGGAGTCGATCTTGGTATTTGGTCCTGTAAGTATCCTTCCTGTTGCTGGAGGGATTGGTTCAGGGTTTGTTTCCCCCCCTTCTCCTGGACTTTGGACTTTATAGAAGTTATGGTTAACAGCCTTGAACAGTCCACAAATGAGATGGTTAAGGGCCAGAAGCCTAAAGGTGCTGGCAGGGGTGCTGTTCACAGGGCCTGGCTATTTAGTCCATGGAGTGAGAGACCCCTCTGGCAGTGGCCCCAGGTGATGAGCACCCAGCGGGAAGATGGGTGAGGAGCCCCTCACTGGTTTTCCTCAAGCACATGCGCTGCTGAGGAACAGGGTGGGACAGCCACCTCAGCCCTGGCCTTCGAGTCCCACCTTTTCTTTGGTTAGATATCCTGATTGCCTTTCTGGTGGCCCCTCACCTCCACCACCACTTTCCCAGATGTTGTCCCAACGCCTTTCAAAGGATCGGCCTCAAACCCTCTGTATCGTGTTTCCTTCACTAAATTTCCAAAAGGAGTATCTCACCCTTCCTTTTAAAATTATTTTATTTTATTTTATTTATTTTTTCCCCTCTATGCCCTCTTCTACCTCCACCCACCCCCTCCCCGCCACAGTTACCACACTGTTGTCCATGAGTTCTCTCTTTTTTTTTCTTTTTTGCTCAACTGCCCCTCCCAACACCCCCCACCACCACCACCAGAGCTGTCTTCCTGCTCTCTATGACTCTGTGTTTTGCTTGGTAATTCCATTTGTTCATTAAATTCCACATATGAGTGAAATCATATGGTACTTGTCTTTCTCTGACTGGCTTATTTCACTTAGCATATGTTCTCCAGGTCCATCCATTCTGTCCCAAAGGGTAAAATTTTCTTCCTTTTTACAGCAGAGTAATATTCCATTGTGTAAATGTCCCACAGCTTCTTTATCCACCCATCTACTGATGGACACTTGGGCTGTTTCCAGATCTTGGCTATTGTGAATAACGCTGCAATGAGCATAGGGATATGTATATTCTTTCTAATTAGTGTTTCATGTTTCTTCAGTAAATTCCCAGAAGTAGAAATTCTGGGTCTCCCCTTTCACAAGTATCTTTAGATCCATGCCTGAGACTGGAAAGAGATAACTAAGAAGTAAATGAACTGGAGAACTGAACTGGGGTGGGTGGAGGCTGTGGGGCCCCAGGATTTGCAAGAATTTTTAAAATGCTGTGCTACAACAGAGGTCTCGAAAGGAGGGAGCAGGGGCATTTATGGAATACCTACGAGTACCAGGCCTGAGCAGGAAAATATGAGCAGTGGGAAGGAAACAATAGAAACAAACTCAGAGAGGTTAAGTAACTTGTACAAAGTCACACAACTACTGAAAGGACAGAGGCAAGATTTGAATCTGGGTATGGCTGGCCCTATTGCATCTGGCCTCTTAGGCTATATTGACTGCCACTCATGCAGGCAGTGATTAAAAGAAAGGAAAATTAAAAATTCAGATTAGTCATAAGTCCCTTTTTCCCTTTAGTTTATGGAAAAGTTTTTTGTGTGAGAGAGTTGGAAAACCTTCATTTTCCGGCCCTGGGACAACTCAGTTGTCCACACTGTTCCTCCCAGGGGTCTGCCCTGCCCTAGCCTCTTTGCCAGGCAGGAAGGGCCTGGTGTGCTCTGCTGGTGTGCTCTGCAGACAGCATGTGTGCTGCGCACTGAAGTCTCTGCTGGGCTTAGCAGCTCCTTCACACAGCTGGTCCGTGTGCCTGGTAACATTTGCCAGTCGGCTTTTATGGTTCTACAGGCCACAGCCAGGCAGCATCTCAATTATGGAAGTGTGGGCAGTGTTAGGAAGCACATGCTCAACACAGGTATTTAGGACTATGAGTGACAGTTGTTTTTCAGCACAGTTGTGACCTTCCCGTCAAAGGGCACACTGAGATGTCTGTCACCCCCCTGGACAGATGAGATGGCATTTCCCAGGGCACAGGCAGAGCTGGGTTGTGGACCTGTGTTAAACAGCCCTTCCTGCGTTCCTTTCCTCCCCACCCCCCACCCCACTGGACTGTGAACAGAAGCCCCATGTCAGGAAGGGGTCAAGATTAGGCTGGAGCCTGTGAGGTGATGCTCTGTCACCAGCATTCTAGAGGCGGCTGGACGTTATGTGGTGCTGCTCATTCCATTCCCTGTACATTTCCCACAGTTACAGCAGTTAGATCTCCTTTAGTCTAAACTCTGTGCTAAATTCTGACCATTCAGGGGCCCCAAGTAATGCCAACATTAAGTTTTGAGGCCTCGTGTGTGAAAGGGACTTTGCAAGGAGCTGCTGCTATAAGGAAGCCTGAGGCTGCGCAGGGGCCTTGAGCAGGCTTGCGGAGGAACACACAGGAGCATCGCTGAAGTCAGGTAGAACCAGACGTGAGGCCAGCTCTGTCAGCTGGAGCCTCGGATAAGTTCGTTAACTTTGCCACATCTGTTTGCTTATTTATGGTAATATATTTTACCTGCTTTGTGTTTTCATTTTTGCACATATTAAGTAAAACAATACATGTAAAGTATTTAGCACAGTGTCCAGCACAAAGCAAGTGGTAAATAAAAATACTCTTGTTGCCCAGCCAGCATGGCTCAGTGGCTGAGCATCGACCCATGAATCAGGAGGTCAGGGTTCAATTCTTGGTCAGGGCACATGCCCAGGTTGCGGGCTCAATCCCCGGTAGGGGGCGTGCAGGAGGCAGCCGATCAATGACTTTCATCATTGGCGTTTCTCTCTCTCCCTCTCCCTTCCTCTCTGAAATCAGTAAAAACACATATTTTCTACAAATACTCGTTATGCCCCATACAGGACTAAGTCTTTTGATAATAAACAGATGCAAGAATGGATGGTAGACAGAATGGAAAGGCTCAGACCCTGTTCAGGGGGAGAGAGGATCACAGATAATTCCCAAATAGCCAAACGCAAGTAGTCATAAGAATGGAGTTGCCAGCCACAGAAATGAGTGAGTCGGGAAGATCTTATTTTCAGAGAAATAGGGTGAGTTTGGGGTTTGCTGAGCTTGAGGTGGTTGTGGTAGTACATCCAAGTGAGGTGTTGAAGCCCAGAGAGGCCAGTCGGGTGCCCATTGTCACGGGTCCTCGCCATCCAGCCCTCCCCTCCACGTCACTGTGCTCAGCTGACCATGGCATCTCACCCCATGCTAGCTACACCCTCCGTGAGGCCTGCTCCCAGCCACGCCCCACCCCAGCACTGCGCTTTCACCCCAGAGCCACTCCACAGGTGACCCAGCCCTGTCGTGCCAGGGCCACCACGATCTTCTGTCCATCCCGTTGTCCTCACACACCCAACCACCCCTGTCCCCTGTGGCCACCAGCATGGGCAGCTGTCACCCAGCCGCACTTCCCAAGGCTCACAGCCCCTCCAGCCATCAGACAGACAGGAAGCAGCGGGAGAATCCTGACAATCCCTTGCTTTTTTTCTTCATAAGCTTTCAGGAAGCTCGGTGCTGCCAAACATCAATTTAAACCTGACAAGTTCAGATTGACCTGGCTTATGTATAAGAATGACTTGCTTTTGTGCACACTTACATTTCTTTGGAACTATAATATACAAACAGTAAAATGAATAAATCTGAAGCGGACAGCTCAGTGAATTTTTACATCTTATATGCCCCTGAAATCGCTGGCCCCCTAGAGGACCTCCTCACCCCCTTCCAGCCCGTAACCCCCCCAGGGGTAGCGCTGTTCTCGCTTCGCCTGTAATTGAACCTCACACAAACGAACCATGTGCTATACTCCTTGGTGTCTGGCTTCTTACCCATCATTACGTCTGTAAGATTCATCCCTGTTGTGCACATAACGGTAGTTCTTTCCTTTACATTACTGAGTAGTATTTCGTGGTACAAATATATCAGTCCATCCATCCTACTGGTATTTCTAATATGGGGCTGTTGTGAATTAAGCTGCCAGGGTGGTAGATGTGCATCCTCCTATGAACTGGGTGTTTTCACAGGAGTGGAATTGTTAGGTCACAGAGCAAGCCTAGCATTTGTAGCTGCTGCCCAGCAGATTGTGTGGGCATAGCTTTGAAGGGAGACAGTGTGGTTAGGAGGTGCGGTTTGAACTAGCTCTGTCATGTAAAAGTGTGCTGTCCCCAGGCAAATCACTTAACCTTTTTGAGCCTCATTTTAGCATCTGTAAAATGAAGATTGAAAATAATTACCTTACGTAGTTAATGTGAGAATTAAAAGCTCTTTGAGGATTGTGGAATACAAAAACCATTCTTGTAACCTGAAGTTTTTGTATTTGTTGTATATTTTCCTTGAAAAGGATCTTTATTTTCTTACCTAAATTTTTTTAAGAAAATGACTATTGGTAATCAATAAAAAAGAATCAGTCTTTTAAGAGAAAAAGTATTATTTTGTTATTTGACAGCCAATCCTCCCTCTGTCATACACACACACTCACACACATGCACACGCCTCCCTGGTCTTTCCTAGGGGCTCCCACCAAGATCTTTCACTTAGAGGACCTGCCTGTTTAACCCTCTCCTCTCCTGACTCGAATCATCACAAAGACAGAAACATAGAGCTGCTCTCTGTCTTGGGTTTGTTTGGGGTTATTTTAAGGCCTAAGTTAAGGACAAGATCATTGCTGAGGAAGCAAATGTCAAGGCAATTTAATCACTGGATCTTCAGAATATACCTAGAAACAGGCATTCAGGACTTTGTATAAGACCTGCTGTAAGTTTAGTTTGTGTATGAAATAGAAAAAAAAATGCTGTTCAAATGCTTTCAGTATTGAGGGTTTAAGTTGAACAGATTATTATCTGGAGGAAAATTCACGTATAAATTGGACTGCGAAGAATTCTTAATTGTTGCAGTTTCATGTTAATTATTTCATGTTAAAAAATTGTTACTGCATAAATTAACACATTCTTTCATGGAGAACATATTTTAGAAAGATTTGTTACTTTAATAACTCTTTGTGTATTAGAAATCCCAGATGCCTGTACTAATTAAATATAATCAGATTTTGGATTCAAAAAGCACAGTAGCCATTTAACACAAACAAGCAGGCAGCTAGGTTGACAAACACAGTCGGGAAGAAGCGGTCCCTATTTCTTTCATATGTTGAATTTCACAATTCAGAGCTGCGAATTCAGTTCTCGTCCTTCCTTTGTGTTACTACGACTGGGGATTATCAGACTCCAAACGCCAGCTTCCCAGCTCAAGGGCTCCTGCAGAATTATTAATCAGCCTCTTCTGAGGCCCCTGTAATCCGGTGGCAGATCAAGGCTGATCTCGCCACGAGATGCCCTCCCTCTGCCCCGGCTGCACATGCGTTTCTTGTTCTGTCAGTAACAGCATCGCAATTCCCACACAGTGTGCTGTGACCTGAACAGCAAATGTCAGGGAAGGGGGAGGGGGAGGGGGTTAATTGTTGAATTTAATCTAATTCTTCCCATGCTAAAGAAGCGAACCATCCTTTAACAACAAGCAAACCCTTTCCAATGCAGCCATTGTTTTAAGTACTGAGCAGGAAACTCGTTTGTTTGAACTGACCACACATAGGTCCCCAGGGGCTGTCTGGTGAGAGCCAGGGGTCCCGCAGAACGCCTGCTGGTGGCCGGGTTGGAGCCATCATTCCTGCTGAACGGACTGGTTGCAGCCTGAACAGAGCCTGGTTCTCATCAATCCTCCCAGATCTGGGTTTAGTATACTTCTGCCGCTAGGGAGAAATGCGCCTTCATTTGTATTCTGCCGCTTACAGCCCTGGCTTCCACAGGCATTTCGAGGGAGGGACGCTTTGTGTATCTGCTGAGCCTCAGCCGAGCTGCAGGGCCAGGTTAACCTCAGGGGTAGGGGTCAGGCTGCAGGGAGGGGGCGTGGACAGTGCAGACCATCCATTTCCAGCGCAGAAAGGACGTGGGGAAAGCCAAAGAGTAAAATGAAAAGAAAGGGACTTCAACTCACCCTTGCCTACCCATCTCTCTTTTAAGATTGAAACTGTTGTGGGGGAGGGGTGGGCTCATTTCTTCCACTCCCATAGTGGGGCCGCTCCCTGACTCTGCCCAGAGGACACCAATGGGACTGGCGTAAGCCCCTGGGCACTGGGAGCCTCTCGTCTGAATACCTCCCCTCTTTATCACACGCCCCCTGTTCCATGGGGGCACCTTCTCCTTTGTACTGTCTGGAGCAGAGCAGTTTGGTGGTGGTTTCTAAACGGTCAAGAGCAAGTCTTTGGTCTCTGCATCCCACGTCCCACATTTCTTAGTAAGCAGCAAGAAGGAAGCAGATGGTCACCCTCTGTGATTTTAAAGTGTGTAAATAGGAGCTGCAGACTGCCATCCAACATCAAAAATGTCACTTGGCCTCCTCCTCTTGCTTTGCTACAAAAGGAACTCCTGCCTTTGCGTCGTCTGGATAGCCGGGGGCAGGCTGTGCACAGGAAAACTGGCCCACATTTTGAAGCCTCTGTTTCTTCCAGCCAAAGGAGGCGGCACCGTAGCATCTCACCGGTCTCCCCAACAGCACGGGCACTGGGGCAGGGGGGTTGGAAAGGCAACCTCAAAGTGGCTACTGTCGTCTGTGTACTCCCTCTTCCTTCCCCGCCTTCCTTACTCCCAGTCGAGCCCTCAGTCCGACCACCAGCTGTTCCAGGCAGTACCCTGACCCCAGTTCTTTCCTGCTGCCTAGCATATCTTGTGCCATGATGTCAGATTGACCCAGGCCCACCGTCCTTTCCAGGGTGGCTGGATGCTTGGAATAATTTCTATGTTGAGCTACATCACAAACATCCATTTACTGCTTAGGTCTGAGTTCTCACCTCCCTGAACAGCAGCACGTGGAGTCTGCATACAGCTCTCCTGCCCCTTGTCCTGGATGAAAGTCCACAGTTAGTGCTTGTCCTACTGGGGCTGTGAATCAGAATTTTTATCATACTATTGCTTCCCTTTTGGCCCTTGGAAAGATAGAACGGTAATTGGAATTAATCAGAGCATTGGTGTTCCAGAATAGCAAGCAGGGTTCCTCCTTAATCTCACCAAGGCAACCACTTAAACAAGCCCCCAACATAGTCTGCACTTTAGGGAAAGTCCCCTTGGTGTTTCTTGGGTTTCCTTCTGAGAGCAAAGGGACCAAACACCCATGATGTCAGGAGATGCTCACTAATTTTGTTCTTTACTTTTGTGTTGCCAGAGAGGGTCATCCTGGGTTGTCACTGGTCACCACTGAGAGGAAAGCGATGGGGAAAGGCAAAGAGTCCAGGGCATTCCCCTGTCCTTCTGGCTTCATCACAGAGGAAAACCACAGCCTTTCTGTTTTCCTCCATGCAGGGCTGTCCTGCCCCTCCACAGGTCACCTTCCTGCCTGTCCTTCCTCAACTTGAGCAAGATGCCAGGACGGTGCCTGGACACCAGCCTCATCCCCCATTCTCCCTGGTGCTGGGTTTGCTCCCCTCTGTCCTCTGGTTGTCCTGATTAGGTTTTCAATACCCACAGATGGACCTTACATCCCTTTTCTGTCTGGTCCTCAATCTGGGGCTCCCCTTGGGACTTGGCTCACCCCCCTTAGCCTGAATGTTTCTTCTGCGAATTCAGCAACACCAGACTGGACCCACGCTCGCTAATCAACCTTTGTCTTCACACTGTGCTCAGGCCATGCCCCTGGTCCTTGGTTCTTGTTGTCCTAGGCCAAGCCTGCCCCTCCTCTGCCCCATCCCTGGTGGGATGGCACCTCCGCCCCATCCCTGGTGGGACAGCACTCCTCCTCACGCCCTGTCTCCTTTCCTCTCAGACACTGCTCACTGTCATGCGTTTCACATGGAATATCATCTCACTCAGGTGGTACCATTTACTTGTCATTTATCTTTATTTTTAAAACATGATGCTAAAACCTTATGAACTTAGAGTAGAAGTTTCAGCAGAATGTGGCACCAGGAACAATAGAAGACACCCAGTTGTATTACGCTGGACACGTTGAAAAATGTGAAAGTTATTTCTTTGGCTCGTGTGAAAATCCTGAGCTTTGCCTTGCCAGGTTTTATTGGGTTTGAAATCGTTGTGTGTGTTTTTTAATATCCACAAAGTTCCCGGCCAGTCGGCTTTGATTTCCCCTCTTTCCCAGGACACCTTGTCCTGCCTTGTCACCTCCACTTCCCCTTGTAATCAGCTTCCTGTTATTAGCGCAGTTTGTGATTTCTTTTCCTTTATTCCCCAGGATAACTTTCAGGTTGAAGTACTGCACATTATTTAATACTGAATATAATAATTTGCAGTTTGTGGCTTCATAATTAAAGAGGGCTCTGGATGGGTCTTTGGCTCGAAGAACTAGTGTCTTATTGAAGCGGATGCCTCTCCTCCTTGGACATGCTGTGCAGGCACCACTTGTATTCTCTGTAGGAAGGATTTACGTTTTGTGATTCTGTGCTGGCTTTGCCTTCCCCACCTTGGCTCAGTTTTCTAGCCAGAGGGGATATTTTCTGAGACAGGGCTATGGAATTGGCCTGGTCACCAGGACAAAAGAAAAAAGGCTTAACAGCCTAGCTTTCCAGCAAGAGCCTGTAGGGTGAGGTGGGCCCCTGCCCTGAGACTCCGCCAGAGAGAACCATGGGTCACACTACAGCTTTTCTGTGTGGCCACCTCTCCCCAGGGCCCCATGCCCTGTGCAGTTCCTCTTCCCCCACCCTCCTGAGCTCTCTCCTTCCTAAAGCCAGCACCACAGTTAGCTCTCTGTTTGATTTGCTCGTGAGCTTGGTCTCCCCAGCTGCCTGGAAAGTCCTAGGGTAGGAGGTGACCTCTACTTGGTTTTCTCAGGTCCCTCCCACTGCAATGAGGCCTAACTGGACACTCAGTACGTTCTCAGTGACTGCTTGATGCCTTTACTGGGTTTTCTTCTTCCTCTTTCCCTGTCTTGAAGTTTGGAGAGCCTTTGCACTACTATCCAAAGAAAATATATCTGACATTTATTTAGCTATTATAAGGCGCCATGTGCTGTGCTGAGCCCCTCACGTTATTTATTATTCTCACCACAACCTTATGAGGTTATCACCATCCCTGATTTACAAATAAGAAGACTGAGACTGAGGGGGGTTTTAAATGGTCACCCAGAAAATCCAGTGTACAAGCCCAGATCTGCCAGAAGCTCCTTTCCTAAATGACTACCTCAAACCTTCTACTAACCACCCCTCACCCAGCTCAGCCCACAGGTGGACCTCTTTGCATGGCCACTGAAGAGCATTCATCAGGGAGCCCTGTTCCCTGGCCAGTTTACACACACTTAGTGCAGGAGCCAGACATGGGAGCAGAAGTCTCTGCCATCCTCCTTTGGGCTTTCGAAATGCCACTGGCATCATCTTAATGTAAGAAGGTACGTAAAATATGGCAAGTAACCGTTCAAGTGAGAACTGTTTCTATTTGAGGCAGAAAAAAGCAGATTGCCTGGTCACTGGGGACAGAGGACCTTCATTAACTGGAATGCAGCGCCTGGGGCCTGTGATAAGCCATCTTGACCTAATGAATTTAGCTGGTCATCCTGTTTTCACCTGTCAGTCAGACTGTCCTGGAGTGCAATTATTAGTTTGTTACACTGCTGTGTTGTCGTTCTTTTCTTTGTTCCATTTGATTAAATCAGTATAAAGGAAGAGAATTTCTTTGGCCATCAGAGTGTTAGATACATCACTGTGTTGACCCTTCAGCCAGTAAAAGCATCTATTGAGCATTTGTGGTTTAACCAGCCTCAAGCAAAGTACTGTGGAGGAACATAAGTGTAAAACATGGTCTCCAACCTCAAAGGACCTCCATTCTATTTAAAGAGATAAAAAAATAACACATGTAGAACTAGTAGAAAGGCATGTTGGAGACATAGGAATGACAGCATAGTGGATCATGTTTAAGCGCTTGGGCTCTGGAGCCAGACTTCCTTGGTTTAAAACAAAGGAAGGAAATCTAGAATTATAGTAAATCTAGAATTATAGTAAATTAGGTGTTGGGGGGAAAATCAGTCTATCTCTGCAGCTGATACAATTTTGAAAATTCCACCAAATTAAGAGGTATTAAATAAACAAGGCTGCTGTGGCTCAGTTGGTTGAGCATCGCCCCATGCACCAGGAGATCGCCGGTTCTATTCCTGATCAGGGCACATGCTTGGGTTGCCTGGCTCAATCCCCAGTAGGGGAAGTGCAGGAGGCAGCCGATCAATGTTTCTGTCTCTTCCTCTCCTTTCCTCTCTCTGAAATCAATAAAAACATGTGGTTTGTTTTTTTTTTCAAAACCCTGCTCCACCATTTCCACCTGTCCTTTGACATATCATTTTCTCTCTGTGTGTTCAGTTTTCTCATCTATAGAACAGGACTGTTATTAATATCAACCTCCTATGAATAAAGCACTTAGCACGGTGCCTGACAGTAAGCACTCAATGTATGTTTAGCTATTGTAGAAGCTATTGTCAAGCATTAAACTGTTGTTTATAGCATTGGCCCCAAGCACATTGGAGAGACCAATGAAAGCTGGAGTAATCACAGATGACTTCATGAAAGAGACCTGAACAGAATAGGCTTTAGCTAAGCAGGTGGAAGGAGAGACGGCATTTAGAACAAGCTAATGTATAAGAAGCAAGTATGATTATGCCAAGTGCAGGTACAGGTTAGGGGAAAGCAAACTGGACTAGAGTAATAGTGTTTGGGGTGGCAAGAACCGAAGTTGAATAGATATGTGGGTCTGTGGAAACCAGGTGGGGGATTTTGATTTAATGTGGTAGGGAGCCCCATATATGCTTGGGGTTGGGGCATAATGAAGCTGAGGATCAAAGTGATGACAGTTGACCCTAAACAATGTGGAGGTTGGGGTGCTGACCTCCTACACCATCAAAAATCTATGTATAATTATAGTCCACCCTCCAAAAACTCAGATTGCCAACTGTGGAGTTGACCCTTGAACAACCCGGGTTTGAACTGGTGAATCAATTATAAAACTCGAGTATAGATGCCATCAGCTGTGGTTAGACGGACAGTGAGCTGAAGGCAGGGCAGCTTGGCAGAAGGGCTTTACAGAGGGATGAAGACCCAACCCAGTTTCTGCCAAGAGCTTAAACAAGAAAGGGCAAATTTGAGAGATGGGGCAGAGAGGGAAACAATAGACACTGGTGCTGGATTAGAGCAGATGTTCAAGGAAAGGGAGAAGCCCCACCCACTTTCAGGTTTCACCTTGAAGCCTGGCAGAATGGGGATCTAACCTGCAGAAGAGAGTGAAAAAGTGATTCCGTTTGCATCCTAAAGTATGAAAGTGAGAATAAACTTTATAAATCAGTCACTTAGTAATATGTTTTACCTAGTCCAAGAATATCCTTTATAATAAAATGTCTTATTCACAATCAAATGACTTGGTGAAAATCCATTTAGATTCACATTTGAGACTTTGTCCCTTAGACATTTTCAAATCAAAAAAGACTTCAGATGAGAGATGAAATCTGTGTAGTGTATCCAGCCCCCTTCACATAGAGATGACGGGTAGGGTTAGTCAGGAGAGAGGATGTGTTCCCCAGGGGAGTAAGCGGAGAGACAGGAGCCTGCCACACTGTGGTCCCTGGAACACTGGTAATTAGGGTGGGAGACTGAAGGAGAGCCACAGCAGAACAAAAGAAATGCTCCAAAGAAAGGGAGCCCAGCAGGAAGCACATTCTCATAGTGTCCTGTGAGCTAGGAGTGCTGGAGTGTGCTAAGTTTTACTGCTTTGTCCCTGAGATTAGTATTATTCAAAAGTGAAAAGTGGGCGAAAGTAGCGCAAATATGTCTAGAGCCACCACAAGTTAAACAAATACGATGACAGAAGTGACAATAGAAGCATAATCTACCCAGTTGCTAATTGCTAACAGACACCCATGGGCCCTGAAATGTCATGATGCTTTTTGAGAGTTTTGAAAAGTCAAAATGCTTTTCACATTCTGTCTCCTCACAAATGGTCTCAAGGTAATAATATGTTATGTTCCATGTTTCAGAGACACGGAGAGGAATGAGGTGGGATGTCATCACTCGGCTCACACGCTCCAGGGGCCCCATCACACTTAGGGCAGCATCCAGAGTTCCTAGTGCGGCTTGCAAAGCCTCTCAAAATCTCTCCTTGCAGCTCATTTTACTATTCTCTATGGCTCTTGTCGCTGTCTAACATACATAATGGCCACTCATTTATTTTATCTCCCTTCCCAGCTAAGCCGCAAGCTCCGTGAGAGCCAGAGTTTGGGTTCACCCAGCACTGAGTACAGTGCAAGCGTGTGGGAAACTCCAGAAATACTTATGGTGGGAAGAGAGAGAACAAAGCCGGCCCTGCGGTGGGGGTGCGGTTGTGTTGTTGTTTTGCAGAAAAACTTGGATAAATGGATGAATCCACAACCCTCTCCTTTCTCTTACTTAAAGCAGAGATGATTATTAGCCTTATTTTAAATGAGAGAGACCATGGCCCCGTGGGTTGAGTGATTGGTGTCCAGTCACCTTCTTTCACCCCAGTCTATTAAGAAAAGGAGCCTCCTCTCTCCTTTGCTGCGAGCACTCCCAAGGCCTGGTCACCACATCTTTCCACAGATATTAACCCCCTGCTGCAGCCCCGGTGAACTGGGCCCCACGCTCCTCACAATGCAACATCCGGGGCTCCCTTCACCTCAGACAGTCTCACTCAGACCCAAAGAGAATCTACACACACTTTATTTGGCACTAAAAACACAGGGTTTTCCAGGAGTTTTTAGTGTCAGTAGTGCACAACAGATGCTTTCCTACTGTAGTTGGCCATTGTTAAACCCTTAAAAGGACACCCAGCTAGTGACAGATGTGACACTGGTCCCTCAGGACAAGGAAAGGAGACCTCACCAGAGAGCAGGAAATTGATAATAAGCCCTGGAAGGAATTGGGCTCAACCTAGAAGGGAAGGCCCAAAAGGCCAATCAGCTGTCCAGTTAGTCTTCCACTCAGGACCTCTGCATCTGGCTTCTGTGCACCAGGCCTGGGCTCAGTCCTGGAGATGGTGGCCATCCAGAAAGACACACTCCCGCCCTCAAGGACAGTTTCTGTCGAGAGTCACCGTTAGGCAACTCCAGGTTCCCTCCCCCGCATCAGAAAATAGACTGTTCCTACGAAACCATGTGTAAATGGCGTAAAGCAAAGAAGCAGTCACCTCAGGACACATCTTGCTAACGGATGCACAAAATCAGTCGAGACGAGGCCCGGGTGGGTGCTCACAGATACAGTTCAGAGCTCGGGCGGCGTGATGCTGAACTGCTGAGCGGAGCTCCCAGGCAAGGCGTTGGCGGGACCGCGCTCGCTGCTCTGGCTGTGGGCTGCCTCCAGAGTGCTCACCGCTGAATAAACGGGAACGCTCTTTTTGCTTTCTGCCTTTTTTTTGTAAGAGTGAAAAGCCTCTTCGGATTTCTTTCTGTTAGCGAAAACAGGCGCTAACGTAGGTCTTGCGTAAAAGCAGAGCGGCTTAACGCAGCGTTTCAGAAAGCGGGGGCCACCTGCAGGGTATTCACCGCACTTGGATCGTAGCAGCTACAAAGAACAAGACGCTCTGGCCGTGCAAAGCTAGGGAGCCTACCCAGTCTTGGTGCCCAGGCAAAGGTTCCCCGTGCAAGTAACGCTTAGGCCAAGAACAAAGCAGGAGTTAGCCGGGGGGGGGTGTTAGACAAAGGAACAGCCTGTCCCATGGCCCTGCAGCAGGTAAGAGCAGTCAGAGGTCACAGAGGTTGGGGGGGTGGCAGGAGAGCAAAGGAAGGTAGGGCCAGGATCACAGAAGAAGAGGGAGAGGAGGGAAGAGGGACCGGACTGTGCTGTTGGGCCCAATTGGAAGGCCACTGCAGGAGCCCAGGCAGGGGACACGGGACAGTGAGCGAGAGAGGATGAGAGTGAGGACGGTGAAGTGGATTCAGTGCAGAGGATAACGCAGCAGGGCCAAAGGTGACTCAGTAGAGATGCACTGAGCTCCTCTAGACAGGCTCTGCGCGGCTCCCTGAGCGCACCCCCAAGAGCACGTAGGCGCAGCACCCAGACCAGGATGCTTGGCAGGCCGCTCTCATCAACCAGATGGTTTACAAGACCGCAAGCCCGGGGGAAGAAGCAGAATTGTGGGGAAGATAAATGTTGGCTGTTGTATTTTAGAGGCCCCTGGAGACCTCCTAGTGGAGACGCTGAGGTCAGGACCTGGGGAGCAAGGTCGCATCTGGTGATACAAATGCAGGTGTCACTGGAATGAGAGTCCTTGAAGCCAAGAGAGTGAAGAGGATCCCCTGTTGTTACATGAAGTTATGACCACTCGTTTCACATCTCAACAGAACTTAGAGAAACAGGATTGAGATGTATATCAGAAAGGGTTATTTAACACACTGCTATGTTTACTTGCCACAGACAGTGATTCAGACTAAGGCTAATGAGTCCTCAGTACTATTCCGGGAGGTAAGGGACTCAAGTACAAAGATAGTCTACTTTTCCGGTGGTTCCAGTCACGGGCCAGTGTCAGCACCAAGTCAGGCTTTCAGCAATGAGCTTACCTGGGGAGACGGTGAAATGTTCAACCACAGCCTGGCCGACATCTGATGGAAAGATGCTTTGAAGTCCACACATAAATGCATGTGTAGCCCATGCATGTTACTAAAGAATCCCGAACCGTTACAGTGATTCAATAAGAAGTAAAAACTAGAGTGATAGTAACCCCTTTATTTTCAGTTCATCACGCCTTCTTAGTTTGCCACATTCCCTCCAATAAAGTGAAGAGGAGAGGAAATTGTGTTGGCATCTGAGTCCTGCTCCCAAACAGGAGAATTTCAAGAACAGTGAGCCAGCTGGGTACATAACAGTACCAAGTTCACGGCAGTGTACGCCTCCTGACATTGTCTCCTTTTTTCCTGCAAACCCATACTGCTTCGAAGACAACTTTGATCCTGACTTTGTGCCTGCCACAATATCTGTGGGGGGAAGCCTGAGGGGCCAGAGCTCTACTCTCAAGGGAAAAGCAATGTTTGCACCCAGGAGCTCCTTCCCCCCAGGTGTCTGAGCTTTCCTAACTCCACCCAAGGAGAGAGGCCTTCACAGCCCCTCCGAGCTACCTGTGCATTGCAGAGTTGGTACACTGGACAGCCTTAGGGACATCGTTCTCATAGACTGGGGTTTGCAGTGCGCAGCCTGCATGCCACTTACAAAGACCCCTGCCTCAAACCCCAGTGAGCTGTCCCCCATTTGGAGCTGCATCTGTCCCCTCAGGAGGGGGGAAACAAAAGGAGAGGAAATCGAGGTAATGAGATGAATAGAAGAGTGAGTATAGATTCGTTATTTTGTTGAGACATTTATTAACGATTAACAGCTTATAGCTGCTTTAATTTATTAATCTCTATCTTCCTTGAAAAGGAAAATATGAGCTGTCTTTAAAGAACCTTCTTTTGTCAATAGTACCTGCTATTTTGAGACCGAAAAGAAATAGGAGAAACTGAACAAAAACATCCTTCATTTTTTTCCCTTCCAAAATGTATTAGGTATAAATACATTAGGTAGAAAGAAAACTAGTACAAAATAAATTTAAGTGAGCTCTTGCTATTGTCAAAACACCTATCTACAAATGATTTCCTATCAGATCCATTACAGCCTTTGTCTTAATTTACTTTGGAGGTTTTATATATTATAATTCTTGTTGTAGATGTTATAATGAGAAAAATTAAGCAGACTAGCATGACTGGCTGATATATTGAAATCTAGGGTTTTTTTAATCTGAAATTATGAAATCTCCTCTCTGAAAATCCAAATGCCTTTATCCAAATTTTGAACAGTTTACTTCCAGCAACACACATCTTCACCTGTGTTAGCAATTGCAAGAAGGGAAGAAAGGCCCCTTCACTTGTCTTTTTATTTACAGGATTTGTGTCTGCACCGTGGAAAAGAGTATTCTGTGTGCTTCAGAGGTGGACAGAGATTTCCAAGCCATTTGGCTCAAGAGATGGTTTAAATAGGAATGAATTGAATATACCTTTAATTCTCTGAAATGAGAGCTCCAGCTGAGGTTTGGTCCAGGGCAAAGTCTGCTCTCGACACTGAAGAAAACCTATCCCATTAATCCCAGCAGCTCAGAGTCCAAAGCTGCGTGAACAGAATGTTTAAGGGGAGGAAGTGTGAGAAGAATACTTGGAAAGGAACTTTTAAAACCAAATGACTGTTCAGAGAATACCAGGCCTCCTGTGGAATCACATAGCCCTTAAGGACAGAGATAAGTAATTATGTTTGAGGAACAGCTAATTACAAATAGCTCAGTGCACAAAAGGAAAAGCAAACTATAGAATAACTTTGCTGTTCCAGTGTTAACCTGAGACGCCATATAATGACATAGATTTTATTTTTTTTTCATTTCGCACTGGCATAGAAGAGATGGAATGGAAAAGTATATTGCCAGAAAATTCCAGTTAGATTCGCTAAAGATGTTATGTACTATATTTTTTAAAAACCTAATTGCTGTACTTTATCATACCTCTGATTATTAAAACCATACTTATTTAAAGATTTTAATCATTTGCCATTTTTGCACATTGTGACTTTTTATAGAGCATACTATGAAAATTTCTGCTAGCCTTTGTATGATTTTTTAGGAGCACTTAAGTCAAGCTAACATGCTTTAAACATATAATTACATTTATATCAGTAATAAAAACTCCTTGTGTTTTCCTTTTAATTTGTTCAGTGAAATATATGGAGCTACTTTATCTTTGCTGAGCCCGGTGTGTGAGAACACAGGCTGCTGGATCCATTTAACTCCCTGTACACACATCTAGCCTTGTAAAGAGCAGGGTAGACCCCACCCTTCCTTTTGGATTAGAGAGCAGATTCTTTTCATGATTGGATAAATTTAAAAGAAAAGATTCTACTGACTTAGGCGTTAAATTTGCTCCTTGGTCTTGGGAAATCAGAGACTCGTAAGACTGCTCTTAAAAAAACTAACATTAGATAGTAGCCTCTATGGTTGGCAGGAGAGAGGTAAGGCGGTAAGCAAGGGATCACAATCATTTCTCTGCTGTAGGTGTGAGAGGCCTTAGGGAAATAGAGCCCGTAACAGAAGCTGCAGCAGACTGTCTCCACCCTGGGAGAAGCATAGTGGTTTGATTTGGGTTTTATGCACCTCGTAAGAACAAACTATGGTCTTATATACCAAAGGATTCATGAGAGTAGCATTATGATTTAATACTATATGTATTTATTAAAATATAATATTATTCCAAAGCAAAAGAAAAGATATATAAATTAGTTTCCTAATTCACAAGTTAGATTCACCTCCAGAAGAAACCTAGGACATTCAATGTGGCCATAGATTCAAGTTCTAGAAGCCAGAACTTAAAGGTGCTTTGAAGGGCAACCCTTTGATGGGAAACGTAAAATTATACGTTGTCTTGTTCAAGGGTTGTCTTGTTCAAGGGCACAGAGCCAGGGCTAGACCCCACAGCTTCTAAGTCCTAGTTCATTCCTCGTTTCACTTCCTTGCCATCCTCTCTGTGAACCTGCTCCTGTGAATGCCGTTTCCAAGTGCTTTTCCTCCCCAGCCCCATACTCAGTATGATGCCCTCTGTTTGACGAGTAACCGGGTGGTCTTTCTGCAGGTGCAAAGTTCCCCATTAAGTGGACAGCCCCCGAAGCAGCCCTGTATGGGAGGTTCACAATCAAGTCTGACGTGTGGTCTTTTGGAATCCTACTCACAGAGCTGGTCACCAAAGGAAGAGTGCCCTACCCAGGTAAGCGCCAGGCCAGCAGAACTGGGCCTCTGACTGGATGTTCTTTCAACACTGTTTGGGGTAACCGCACCCCTTTTGCCCTCTAAGCCCCATCCTCAGCTTTTGGCTGAGCATGAGTTTGAATAGCATGGACAGGTATTTAGCCAGAGAAAAGCAGAACTGGGAGCCACTGTGGTATGTAGACAAGCAGCCACCATGAATTGTGTGCCAGGATTCATGTCGTTAGCAGCTGGTATGAGTGCTTCAGTCCACCCCAGTTCAAGGAATCTCTCCTCTCTCAGTAGGAGTGGTGGTCTGTAGCTCCCAAAGCAGAAATGTCACTGGCAGAACCTCTGCTCAAATAGAGTTTGCAGACTCTTCTGGGAAAGAGAAGGAGAAAAGCCCCCACTGAGTTTTGATTACTCTGTAGCACTGACCCATGGAGTGAAGCTGGCAGGAAGGTGCCAGGACTGTTCTCTCTGCAGGTCCCAGCTCCAGATGGCCGGAGAAAGCAGAGACACATGCAAAATGCAATTAGAGGCCACACTGCCCATTTCTGAGCAGTCGAGATACGCTATGCGAAAGCAAGTGTAATATAAAGCAATTGGAGACTCTACGGCCCTGGAATTTTTCTGGGGGTCAGATTCATGGTCTCCAAAGAAACCATAGGTTCAGGTTATCCATGCTTAAATTCATTAATTTAGACAGATGGTGACATAAAGGACACTCATGCCATTTCACCTCCATGCTTTAGTGGTTATAGTGCAGGGACGATCTGCTTTCTGAAATGCTAAGGACATATTTTTCAGTTACTGCCAAGTGAGGAAAGAACACGGCCTTCCCCTCCCCCCAATTTCCTGCCTAAGAAAGAAGCTTTAAAAAAAGAAAAGAAAAAAAGCAAAGATAGAAATGATAGTGGAAATTAACAAGGAACTGAGGTCTCTTGCAAATCCCTGATTTGTCATCATATCTTTGCAGTCGGAGGAGCCAGTGAGGGCAGATTAATTTGTAATCCTTTTGTTCATTTCTTAGGATTGTTTCTGGTCATCTTCAGAAAATGCAGAGAGGGAAAGAGGTTCTTTCTGGGTTGGTGTAGCCTCGAGACTCTTAGGAGAGCCAGGTTGGCACAGAGTCAAAATTGGCAAATTTCGCATCTCCGAAGCTCCCACACAGGGCATTTAGAGATGCTGGTGGAAGTCGGTTTTATTGATGCCACAGCAGCGGCAGCTCCTGGCGTGCACTAGTGGGAGGAGCCAGCCTGCACTGAAGAAAGGGCTGCCCCAGAGGGGCCTGGAGCCCAGCATGGGCCCTTTTGAGCTGCTTCTCAAGGGGGGAAATGTGCAAGTCTCAGGATTTTGCAGATGCAAAAGCCCCTCTTTATTTATTGTCTGAATTTTGCACTAATTTCTCCCTGAGACCCCCAGGTTTATAATCACCCGGTGTGTTAAATGCAATTGGGGGGAAAAGGTTAATGTTGTTTTGCATTTCTGTGAAGCCTTTCCTCCCAGTAATACAAGCTGCTTTTTGTTTCTCCGGGTTGGAGCAGAAGCCAAGACAAAAGGGTGGGTGAGGGGCCTCAGAGAAGGAAGGCAGGTGTGTGCTTCTGAGGGGAGAGTCTTGATCAAGTTTGGGTTTAGAATATGAAAATGGCCTCATTTTACAGCGTAGACTGGGATTCCTTCATTCCGTAAATGTGAGCTGTGCCCGGCATTTTGTTCATCTGGAAAATAAGTACAAATAAAACATTCATACTCTCAGCAAATATTGATTAGAACCTTCGGGGGCACTGTTTTAGGGGCTGCAGATAAAGCAGTGAGCAAATAAATAAATGTAGGCCCTGCACTTGTGGAGCTTACAGTCACATGGATAAAATATGCATCAAGCCCAGTGGCATGGCTCAGCAGTTAAGCATCGACCTAGGATCCAGGATATGGCAGTTCTATTCCAGGTTGCGGGCTCCCTGGAGGGGGGCATGCAGGAGGCAGTCAGTCAATGATAACTCTCTCATCAATGACATTTCTATCTATCTCCCTCTCCCTCCCTCTCTCTGAAATCAATAAAAAAATTTTAAAAGTTGTTTTAAATATGTATCAAATCCAGGAAGAAATCAGCCTTTTTTGTTATTTATTATTAGAGGAAGTCATCCTCAAGGGGTGGGTTACTTGAATTCACCCATTGCGGGCCCTGAATCTTAATTCTAATACTGGGGTCAGGAGCATCTGATCCAGGTATCTACATACAACAGGTACTGAAAGGGGCCTTTCAGTCCACATCCTGTGAGGATGGCAGAGTTTGAAGTGAAAACTAAATCCACTTCATTATGCACAGTTACCTCCGATAAGCAACTGCTGATATGCAGGGGGCTTCGGTAGCCACCCTAATTCTGCAAGGGTAGCAGAGAGAGGGACTGTGTCTGGGAGGCTTCATGGAGAAGATGGCAAGTGGGTTCCCTTATCAAGCAGAAGAGAAAGGAAAAAGGTCGCAGATGAGCGCGGACAGCGGGAGGGCACCAAGGCCTGGGAGGGGGCAGCAGCTCAGGAGGCGCAGGAAAAGGAGCCTGGGAAGAGGCTGTGAGGCAGAGCCTGGAGGTGCTGCTGGGAAGGCTGGCCAGCACCCCCCAGGGGCCTCTTGCACCGCCACAGGGGGGGTAGGGGGACACACACTGCTCCTCGCCCACAGAAGCCACAGAAAATTGTTCCCAGGCCTGGTCCTCGCCATGGGTGCTTCTTGTTTTTGTTTTTAACATGGCTCTAATCATATTTAATTGGACTTCTGAACCTCACAGTAGACTCTTCTTGAGGGAGAGGCTTTTGCAGGGTTCCAATTACAGGATTATTACCTTAATGAAGGATAACAATTCTTAAGGAACAGGCAGTTTCATTAAGCTTCACCCAGATGTCACCGTGGAAGGAAGGCCCTTCCTCTCAAGTCCTTGCTCTTTGCTAGGGTGGCCACGTTGGCCAGTGTGTGCCGCTGACGGGTGGTTCTCTGCTGCACCGAGTCCTCCTGTCTGACGGTCCCCCAGGCCAGACTCCCAGTCCCCATCCATTGTGACCTCCATCCCAACGTCTCCGCATAGTTCCTGCTCAGGTGGCTGGAGTATATTTTCAAGTCATTCTTTCTCCAAGAATGGCCCGAGGTGGTACATTTTTCTGACTTCTTTCGCACCTGAGAACGGCCTTGTGTTGCCTTCACATGGAGAGAGGGCTCTTTGGCTGTTAGGTGAGGATGGAGGTCGAGGAAGGGGCGGCGACTTACAAATGGGTCTGTAAAGCTTTCCAGACATCTTTGCCCAGCATGAAAGAAGGTCCAGAAGTAAGGATCAGAGAAGGGACTGAGGGTGGAGCATGTGAGGTGTGACCACACGAAGGGCACAGGGGACAAGGAGACCATGAAACACTAGGCTCCTTGGTTAGTCAGCGAGTTTTATAAAAGGAAGGGAAGGATGAGCTAAAATTGATTGGGTGCCTGAAAGCCAAAGAAAAAATACTGGAATGTGACACTGAGATGAACAGGGAGGAGTCACATCGCACCTTGCTTGAGAGATGTGTGACAAAAACCAGCTCCGTTTTCCAAACTCCCTGGTAGCAGCCTGGCCTGAATGCATTCTCAGCGTAGCTGTTTAGCTTGACTTCCTGCAAGCCAAGGTTCAGAACCATTCTTTGCACCAAGATTAGAGCAGATTTTGTATTGATGGATTATTGTATATGAGAAATGGAACACACAAAAAGCAGTTTTCTGGTGTGGATACATAAAATCAGCATTGTGCATTCTAACCTGCCATTGCCCCTTCACATCTTTTCCTCTTTGCCTCCATTGCCACTGCCCCAAGTCAGGCTGTCATCCACTAGTGCAGTGACCTCTTCATGGGACTTCCTGCTTCCAGTCTCCCCCACCTCCTCCACCACCACCACCATTCTGCCATTGTCACCACCAGCGACTATCCTAGAAAACACAGACCCAGTAATCCCACCCTCCTAGTTAAACACATCCATGGCTTCCCTTTACCTTCCAGGTAAACCCAGAAGCCTTAGTTTTGCACAGCCTTCCTAAATAACTCCTTCCTTCAGTCATTCCACAAATACTTACTGAGCACCTACTCTCCACTAAGTACTGTTCAGGCACCAGGGGCACAGCAATGGACAAAAACTCCTGCCCTCGTGAACTTTTATTCTTCTTGGAAGAGACAGACAGTAAAACAAAGATAAATAAGCAAAATATATTCAGTGTTGGCTAGTGGTAATAGGTAGGGAGAAAATAAACAAGAAACGGGATAGAGGGTGTTAGGAAAGGGTGGCAAGGAAGGCCTCATTGGAAGGTGTTATCTAAGTAAAGACCTGAAGGAAGCAAGGCACAGGCCAGGTGGAAATCTTGGGGCAGGGGAGGGGCAGCCTTCCTTCCAAGGGAACTGAGCACCGAGGCCCCAAAGAGCTGCAAGGCGCCCCAAAGAGCTGCAAGGCAGCCAGTGTGCTAGAGCAGAGGGAACAGGAGGTCTGAAAGGCCTCAGGGCAGATCAGATAGGGCTTCCTAGGCCATTGTCAGGGCTTTTGCTTTTACTGTTAGTGATATGGGGAGGCATTGAGGGGTTTTGAATGGGGGAGTGACATAGTCCGACTTATGATTTTTCTCCTGCCACACCTCCACCCTTCACACCAAGAGATTGCTCTTGATATGCAAGTCTCTCTCCTCAGCTTTACTGTCTGCGTCAGACTCCTTCCAAGCCCAACACAGCCATCACCTCCTTCATGTAGCCTTCTCCAAGTCCAGATCAAATGGGTTGTCCCTCTGCTTGCTTCCATGATCCCCAGTGCACTGTTGATGCCTCCATGTGTCTGTATTTCCTCGTACCTCTGAACAGTTTGAGGGAAGGGAGCTGCTTTTATGTGTTTCCAGTGCCCAGCACAGTGTCTGCCCCGTGGTAGCCTCAGCAAGTGTAAGTGGGTGGACGGGTGGACGGGTGGGTGGGTGGAGAGATGGGACGAGGGGAACATGCCTAAGATTTTTGAAACAAGATTTTTTAATTCGGCCCATTTCAACTCTCTTCCATCATCCCACACATAAGTACGGCATGTGTTCTCCAGGCAAGAGCCAGCCTCTGTCCTCACAGTTGCTTGGGGAAGCTGGCCCTGTGTGCGTTCCAGCACTGTCCCAGCACCACTCCAGGCAGGCCGTCCCAGCCCTGCTGAGCCCTGGCCCTCAGCCGACAGCTGCCTGTGCATTCGGCAGGATCTGGCGAAGCTGGAACGTTCCCTAAACACATCACATTTATCAAGCATATGAAGCACTTTCAAATCAGTTAGCAAGTGACAGCTGCCTGACTTTGCTGAACGTGTCTGGTCACTTGATGATGACTTGAAGAAGCAAGGAATTTAAATCAGTGAAACTGTAACAACTTCCTTAAGGAATCAAAGTCCTGCCCGGCCGGCGTGGCTCAGCGGTTGAGCATCGACCTGGGATCCAGGAGATCGTGGTTCATTTCCCCGTCAGGGCACATGCCCGGGCTGCGGGCTTGATCCCCAGTCAGGAGTGTGCAGGAGGCAGCCGATCAATGACTCTCTCACCGAGGTTTCTCTCGCTCTCTCTCCCTCTCCTTTCTTCTCTCTGAAATCAGTAAAGATACATTAAAAAAAAGGATCAAAGTCTTAGCCTGCCCTCCCTCTGCCCCACTCCGATGCTCTAGAGCCCTGAGCTGTAGGTGTATGTTCCCGTGTGTTCAGCAGCCCGGCGCTGTCCCCCGCACCCCTGCTCCTGCTGTGCCCAGTGTGCCTATCAGAGCAGCAGCTTCTTGGGGTAGGAGGAGGTTAGGTCTCAACAGCCAGGTGAATGGGAAGCAGGAAAGAACCTCAGGTCTTAGCCAGGAGGGTTTTGCCCTTTGCCTTCCCTGCCCCTGTCCACAGCCCCCAGGACTTTTCCTTTCAGTTCATGGCATCCCTCAGAGAGGACAGCCAGGGGAATGCCCAGGAGCCATGCTGTCACTTCCCCCAAGAGGCTCCCTGAGCCAGTGCGCGGGTGAGGGGAGGAGAGGGGAAGAGCAGAGCGCAGGTGAAGAAGCAGCAGCAGAGAAGGGCTTTCCTCACTGAGTCCTGTGTTCGTGTCCTGCGCCTGCTGCTCCCACTTTCAGCCGTGTATTTCCCTGGCTTTCCTCCTGGGCACTTCATGTTCTTTCTCACTTCACCTTCTCTGGGACAGGGGAGTTCTTTCTGTTATTGTGTTATCTACCTTACATAACCTTTGCACACTATGGCACCTGAGTAACCATCATTTCTGTACTTATTAATATAGTGGGTTTAATAAGAATAGCTGCCCTGAGGTTACCTGGTAAGACAGGGAAAGAGAAACAAAGCTTCTCATTATGGTGCCTTCTGAAGGTCACCCCTTTGTTTTATCTGTACTTTTTGATCAGCATCTATCTGCCCAAAATGTGTACTTTGGTCCTATACCAAAACCTAACTTCAAACGTCCTGCTTGTTTACCCAGCACAACCACCAGAGTGTACGAGGAGCTGATGGCAGGTGCTCGTGCTGAGCAAGCACCGTTAGCTTAGTCCTGCTTCCTCCCTCCCGGCACCGGCAGACACTGTTCAGACAGCAGACAGAAGGGCCTTCTGCAGGGTTCATGCGAGAAGCCAGGGGAGCCTCTGACGGAAACCTTATGAACAATAGATTATCATTTCCTCTAAATGGAAAGCTCAGTTTTCTAAAGTAATCTGGGTGTCTGATGGCCTGGACATCATTCCCATTGTTAAAGTGCCAGTTATTTACAGGGCACAGAGATCCAGGCTCCCGCAGCCCACAGTTGCATCCAGATGCAAACTTGAACAGATGATAACTGTTAAAGATCCCTGATTGTGTGGAGATGGCCCCTCTGAGGCCCATGTCAAGAAGCTGCACAAACGGAAAGCTGTAAAGCAAAATATTCCTCTTTCATATGAGACATTTTTTTCAAACAGGTGAAAGCACAGTGAATGTTGATGTATTTTTTTTGACAAATGGAGAAACTGAGGCCAGAAGTTCAAGTCATCTACTGAGACAGTGAGAGATGAAGTTGGAAGTAGCCAAGTAGCTGTGCCCACGAAAATGAGGGTTTTTTGTCTCTAAAAAATCTGAAAGAGAAAGGGGGCAGGCTCTCCTGAGTTCATAGGTAGCCCAAAGAAGAGGAATAGGAAAGTTTAAAAGCGGGGGAGGAACAAAGGGAAGCCCTGGCCAGTGTGGCTCATTTGGTTGGGCGTGGTCCCATGCACTGAAAGGTTGCTGGTTCAATTCCCGGTCAGGGCACATGCCCAGGTTGTGGGCTTGATCCCCAGTTGGGGACATGCAAGAGGTAGCCGATCAATGATGTTTCTCTCTCTCTCTCTCTTCCCTTTCTCTCAATAAAATCAATTTTAAAAGGGGGAGGGGGCGGGAAGAAAGAAAAGAAACACACAACCCTGGAAATAGACACTGTTAGCAACCAGACATAATAGTATGGGTTGGAAGGTGAGAGTTGGAAACTTGAACTGAATTCGGACACCAAGAGGAAGCCAGCACAATGATTTAGGAAGGATAATAGAATCATAATGGCAGGAAGTGAGTACAGTCCACTTGGCTGGAAAAGCTCAGCTGCAGTGTTCTGGGCAGACCTACTGGAAATGATGCCATCAGACCATGTTTGAAGGCCTAACATCCATGGTGACAGGAGGCCCCACTAAGGATCTAGGGTAGAGGAATCAGAAAGCAGGCCCTGGCACAGCAGGCCACACAGGTTTTCTGTGAACTGAGCACCACCGAGTTGTGCCCGGTGAGCATGACCCTGGGAAACGGCCCACTTTCCTGACTGACTCCAGGAGGCAGCAGGAGGGCCAGGTGCCACAGTGGGGACAGAGAGGACCGCGCTGGGGGAAACTGGCAGGGCATCTGTGCTCGCTGGCAGCCAGGCCCTCACCCCTTCTCTGATGTGGAGGGTGGGAACCGGACCCATCTAGACTTTGTGAATATGGCACCTCCCAAGGTCAGACCCCAGGGGCTGGCGGAGACCATCCTTCTGCTGAGAAATGGTCTCTGTCGCAGCTGCCCCTGGGAAACCTGGAGGCCCCAACTGCCAGTGAGCGTGTCCCAAAAACTTGCCCATACACCATGTTTTAACGTTTCTATCTTTTCTATTTCTCTCCTGGTATTCTTCCCACTAAAAAAGAAAAAAAAAGAAAACTATTCCCAAGCACTCTCCTCCTTCATTGTCTGCTTCCTCACTTAGAAAAGTACCATGAAAAGATTCTTTTCTCCTAGTGTCCCTGTGTCCCTCAGGACTGCTGACTGCCTGGCACTCGAGCTCCTACATATTCCTTCCCAATCCCTGCCCTTCACTCCCAGGTATAGGCAAAGCCAACGTCTTGGGAAAAGTGGCTAAAAGAGGGGAAGTAACAGTTTTCTTTACAACGAAAATATGAAACTGTCTAAAACCAAAAAAATGAAATAGGCTCATCTTCATAGTAGTATACAGAATAAAATTCGTTTTGACTAAAAAAGAAATTCTTGAAATAAATATGATTTTTCAAAGTTCTTGTAGCTATATTTTCATACTATTTTTTTAAATATGAACACAGTCCACTGAAATTGGCTGATGTTTGTAAAGCAAAAACTACCCCAAGCCTTGCTAAGTGGCATCCCTTGGTTGTGCGGCTATTGTTGCAAAGGCCTGTTGTGAAAGTGGCCAGGCCGCAGGTCAGCCTGTGTGGGTTCTGGCTTGTGGATGGTTGGAAACGAGCGAGTCCCATTCAGATTCTCGTTGTCAGCCAAGCACATTGTCTTATACTCCACTTTTCTGGCAAAGCTGTCGCTAGTCTGTTTCTGTTTGGCCCAGTGCATGGAGTTGGTTACATGTGCTCTCCGTGCTTTAGAGGCCTGGGAGAGAAGGCCGAGAAGAGGAAGGAGGGAAGGTGAGAAGCCAGGAGGAGCCTGCCCGTGAGCCCACAGCGGGGGCTGCCAGCGTCCGGCCGGGTTCCTGCCTTGTCCCCTGGCTACGTCCCGTCCCCGGGAAGCAGGCAGCCTCAGGAGATGCCGCGTGCTAAGGGTCAGGTTGCTGTGTGTGCTGTGTCCTAGGCTTGGACCAAGCACTGGAAAAATAGGCCTGACCCAAGTGGTCAGTTAAACTTTCTGTGGGTAGAGATTGAATTTAGAGTTTTTAAAAAATACATGAAATCTTTCTACTTCAGTAGTTGGGTCTTTTTTTAATGAAATGAAGCATTTACTGACATAAGCTCTGAAGAGCAATAGAATGATTAATTAAACTCTGTGGTGCCATGTTAGACAGCCTCAGTGCCAGAATAAAGCACTGGAAGGTGTTGGGGTGGGGTAGGGGTTGTAACTACCTCCAGAAGGGCCTGTCAGAGCTCTGAGGTTCAGACCTTCTGCCTGCCTTCCCTCCAGTTCCTGCAGCTCCTGGCGAGAGCGGAGACGGGGGATTTCTGCAGGTTCAGGCCATGTGGCTTCTGAGATACTATGAAACCAAGAACTGAGCTGACATACAAAGGAAACACTTTGGAGAAAACCAGTCCTAATATGTGACTACGCTCTCTTTCTAACCTGTCTGGGCCAGCTGGAGTGGGGTGGCTACTGTCACTCCTGCCAGGACTTCCCAGCAAAAACAGCTGGGACCCAATGTGTTTCCAGAATGAGTTTAAAGACCGTTCAGTGCATAGACATATTTAAAGACATACATTAAATAACCCCTAGGAGAGTCTGGGGCAGCACTCTGTGTCCAATACGCTCTTCCTTCCTCAGCAATATGTGTGAATAAAGAAAAGCAGTAAATAGCCTCACACCAGGTCACATAGGTTTTATGTCCACATGAGGTCAGTTCAGATCAGTTTGCTGCCAAGTGAGTTAGTTACCAGAACTTTTGGTTTCCACAGCTGGGTGGGTTTGTGAGCTGTGGGTAAGGAAGTGCCGGCCAGTCCCATACCCTGTTGGTCCAGAGCACTGCTGGACGCTCTCCCCGGAGCTCCAGGTTCCTCCCTTGCTCCGCTCCCCGCCCCATCCTGAGTTTTCAAAATGAGTTTCAGCAATTGGAGCTAATTAACCTAATTAGCCACCGAGCTGACCAAACATCCAACTGAAGGGAGCACCTGTGAAATCAGACAGGCTGTGGAAGGGAGACCCAGAGTTGTTCACTGAACCTCTCTCACTAAAGTAAGGGTCACCCTGAAATGTGAGGAGGTCGTGTCGAATAGTTGAAGTGAGGGCCCACTTCAGCACAGTGGGAATAACATGGATTTTATCACCTCGAGACACTAGAGTGGCAGAGAATAGGAAAGCATCCTGAGGGGTTTGGACAAGCATGTGACTGACAGGGCCGCAGTTGGCAGCCGCAGGAGCCAGGATAAACCCAGCTCCAACAGTAACAACAAAACAAAGAAAATTGGCAGCAGATCTCGAAGTCTGGGTGTCCCCTCCCCAGGGAGATACGGCTGTGCACGAGGCCCTGCTACTCTGAACAAGCTCACAGACTCTGGCTGAGTGTTGCCAGCTCCTCCAGAATTAAAGGGAGCTGCTACATGCATATGCTCCGTCCTGCTGGTTATGCCCCTGAGGAACAGGGAAAGAAATCTAGGTTTCTATATGGCTTAAAATTAGGTTCTTGCTTTTGTCAACTAGCCGGGTCAGAAGTTGGGGAGGATTCCAGATTACAGGCTCAGGGCCAAGGAGCAGCCAAAACATACAAGGACTTGGCAGGCGATGGCAGAACGTGATATGGCACAAAAGGAAAGGAAAACAGAGAATAGTGCCTGGTGGTGATTGGGAACGAGGTCGGGACATTGGCCTCACCCCAGTGTGGTATTTCCTGTTCTGTCAAGAAGGCCACCATGCAGGGAGGCTGCATTCCCCAAAGTTAGCAGTCTCTCCAATGCCTCCCGCTAGTGCTAGCAGCCTGCTGTTTCCAGGAGGCAGCAGCCCCAGAGGGTCACCAAGGTCGCAGATGATCGATGGCCTGTCCGAGGTCATCAGTAAACACAGGCCCTGGAGACACCTTGTCTCCCCATCAGTGTCACCAAACCCCAGGGTCACTGGGCCAGATGGTGCCCAGCGTGGTGGCATGATGGCAGATCTCAGATGGTGGGGCACCACGAGCTTGCCCAACCAGGAGGAAAGCTAATTTATGAAGTTCATAAATGGAGCGTATAGATGCTATGAACAAGACACTATGTGTTTTTCATCCTGTGGATTTTTTTTGTCTGCTTCACTCATGTTTCTTTGTTATCATGACTGAAGTATAGTTGACATACAATAGAATTCAACAATTTTAATACAATTAGTTTTGGCAAACATAAGCAGTCACACCACCACATACAAGATATAGGACAGACCGCTGCCCAGGAACCAAATACAGCTCCACCCTGTTTTTGTTTTGTACATTTTTAAAGGGTTAAGAAAAAAAAAAAAGAATATGTGACAGAAATCATATGCAGCCCACAAAGCCTAAAATATTTACTGTCTGGCCTTCACAGGACTAGCTTCCCGACCCCTGATAAAGAACATGTCCATCACCCCTCAGTGCTCCCTGCGGCCCCTCTGCAGGCATTCCCCTCCCCCTCCCCCTGGCAACCACTGATCTGCTTTCTATCACTGTAGTTTTGCCTTTTCTAGAATTTCATAGAAATGAGATCATACGGTATGTTACCTTTTGTGTCTGGCTTCTTTCACTCATAACGCTTTTGAGGTTCATCATCTGAGTTTTTGTGTGTACCAGTAGTGTGTCCCTTTTTATTTCTGAGTGGTGTGGTGTCCCGTTAAAGGCAGGGTGCCACCCTGGGTGAGCTGGGGCCCTCAGCATGGTTTAACTTGCAGGCTCGAAATAGAAGAAAGGGGAGCTGCAGGGCCTGGTAGCCGCAGGTGCCCACTCTCACCACCCTGTCTTTGCAGGCATGAACAACCGGGAGGTGCTGGAGCAGGTGGAGCGCGGCTACAGGATGCCCTGCCCGCAGGACTGCCCCATCTCCCTGCACGAGCTCATGATCCACTGCTGGAAAAAGGACCCCGAAGAACGGCCCACTTTCGAATACTTACAGGGCTTCCTGGAAGACTACTTCACAGCGACAGAACCCCAGTATCAGCCTGGCGAAAACCTGTAAGACACGGGTCAGCAGAGGGAGGCCTCGGCCCAGAGGCCTCCGCCCCCTCCCCATTAGCTTTCAATTCTGTAGCCAGCTGCTCGGGGCAGCCAGAACCGTCCAGGATCAGATTGCATGTGACTCTGAAGCTGACGAACTTCCATGGCCCTCATTAATGACACTTGTCCCCAATCCGAACCTCCTCTGTGAAGCATACGAGACAGACCTTGTTATTTCTCAGACTTTGGAAAATGCATTGTATCGATGTTATGTAAAAGGCCAAACCTCTGTTCAGTGTAAATAGTTACTCCAGTGCCAACAATCCTAGTGCTTTCCTTTTTTAAAAATGCAAATCCTATGTGATTTTAACTCTGTCTTCACCTGATTCAACTAAAAAAAAAACAAAGTATTATTTTCCAAAAGTGGCCTCTTTGTCTAAAACAATAAAATTTTTTTTCATGTTTTAACAAAAACCAATCAGGACAGGTGTTTGTTTTTTTCTTTTTTATAAATATGAATACATATAATATATATGTCCCTGTACATACACCATGTGGGTGCTAACGTGGAGACCATGGCCAACCTGGGCCACAAGCTTCAGGACCCAGAGTGAGGATTTTACCGCAAAATCAGTAGAAAGGCACTGGTGTTATTCTGAAAACCCAGTGGCCTCATTCTTGGCTTTTTCAAAGCATGATTTTTTTTTTTAATTTAGATTGCACTTTTTCGGTTCATGACTGTACCTGTAGATGGCTGTTACGTTGACTCTTCAGCAGCCCCCGAGCTGAATTCACAAGTTCTGTTTCCAGTATTTGCTTCAACCTGCTGCGATTTGTTCTTGAAACTTAAAAGTGAGCATATTTAAGCCAGCCAACGGCCAATCCTACGAGGGGAACTGGAAGATGGATACCACACAAGCTTCTTGTATAAAAATATGAATGCTGAAATGTTTCAAACTTTTTTTATTTAATAAATCTTGTAACCACATTTAAATGGTCTAAAACCCATAGCATTGTAGTCATGGCAACCTGCTAAACTTTCTCATGCAACTAAAACTTCCGGGGAAGGTGAGGGTGGGGGCTGTACACTTCCCATTGTAAAATGAGTGTTTTAAATGTCCTGTACTGCTAATGAAATGACTTTCTATATGTCCGAAAATTCTCCAGTGGAATAACTATGCACTACTTGACATTTCATGGGGATGCACAAAAAAATAAGTATTACATTTTTAGTTGCTGTTTGTACCAACCTTGAATTACATGTTTAACAACAACAAATCAAAAGAGCCTATTTCTATTGAGTTTTTAATACTGAGTAGCAACTCTGAAGTCTTAATTCCTTTTTTGTTATGATTTATTTGTGAGTTTACATTTTTAAATTGTTTAACTTTCTTAATTTAGTAATTAAAAAAGAGAGCATTTTACATTTGAATTTTTTGTTCATTTGTTTCAACATGGAAGGGACTCTGGTAGTGACATATCTGTTCCACGCCAGGTGGCAAGGACTCACCTGGGGAATGTAGCCATTGTGCAGTGATTTCCAAATGACAGAAACATTCAGGCCACCTGGAGTGTTTTTTCTTTTCTTCCCCAGAAAAGCCAGGCTATTGTCTAGCTAATTCAAAGGAATGTTAACGTATGACTAGGCATACCTTAACATTTTAATTTATCAGACATTTTCTCCAACTAGAGTTTTCTGTGTCCCACTTGTAGGGGAAAGAGACAATTACAAGGAGGATCCTTCTGTCCTGGAGTCGGTGTATGTATTTCCCAGTGCCCCTGCACCGCTGTAATAAAGTTGCTATGCGGGGAACAGCCTGGTGTGTGAGCAGGGGCCATGGGTAGAGCGGCTGGCTGTCCAGGCCGGCTTTGCACGAGTTTGGCTGCGTGACCTTGAACAGCCACCCGGCCTCTCTCACTTCCAGGTCCTGTCTGTAGAAACGAGGGGGCCAGATGAGATGTTGCTGTAGGTTCCTGCAGATCTAAGATCCCGTGAGTCTAAGATCTCTGGTGTCATGTGGAATCACGCAAGGAGGACAGTTTTCTTGCTCAAATAACCTTTGTATTCAGGAAGGGTTTCCAACATTTTTTTCTAAGTAACACAAAGGGATTTTCTGGTTAATCAAGTCTTTATGGTATCGGTTTTGGTATTAATATAATTATTATCACTGGGCAATTTATTAACATGTTCTAGATATGTGTAATGATAACTTTGCTTTTAACCTTCACATCCCACTTGTTTGGATCGTTTGCAAATATTCTCTGGAGGATTTTTGTTTATGTTTTTGGCTTGATCATTCAAAAAAAATCTGAAGAGGTCATAACAACCTGTTCGCAACAGAGATTCTTTAAGAAAAAAGCAGTCTCTTCAAACCAAAGGATAGCCTTTAATTCACCAGTTGAGTTCATTGTGGAATCTCTCATAGGAAGCAAAGCTAAGGATTCAGGTTAACTCAAGGCCACTCTTCCGAAACATAGCACGCTGGACCTGCTCTGAAACACAGAGCAGGGCTCCAGAATTGAAGTAAAAGAGTAGCTGCAAATACGGAGGAATCAGAGGCATTCCGGGTGTTTTCTTCCAAGAAGCTAATGTGCTGTCAAGAGCTATCCCTGAGGTAGACCAGCCCAGGCAACGAAACCTCCCCTCCAGGGGGTCCCAACACCTCCCTAGAAGCCTCCCTCCCTCACAAGTTGTAGAAGTTTGGAGTAAGGAACCTGAATTCTCTGACTGGAAATTTCTCTTGTCAAGAAAGAAAAGTATCTTGAAAGGTCCCTTAGCGGTAAGTGGTGGTGAAATATATTTTGTCCCTGGTCATGAATAATGTAAATCTGTGCCCCACAATATCATTTTCAGAATAAAAACGTGAGCTTCTCTCTGTTCCCTTAGGAGAGCGGGGATCTGGCACTGCCGTGCTGCACAGGGAGACTTCCTAATAAAATGATTCTTTTTACTTTCTTAAAATCAAGTAAACCTGCTGGAGAAGCGACTTGACAAAGCTCAGACATTGTAAATGTGACAAGGCGGTTTCTGTTCCCCACGCTCACTGGCTCACACTCCCCCACTGTCCTCAGGGTGCCCTACGCCTAGGAGCTACAGGGCGTCCAGTGTGTTGGGGCATCAGGGTGTAGACTCAACCGAAGAAGGCATTTGACTCTGCCTTGGTCATGGCAAAAGAAGGTGTATGGAGAACCAGGCAGTCCCATGAGAAAAGTTCAGGGTGTTCACAATCCCTCAAAGACAACCACACTATGGAAGGTTTCCTGACAAGTGCCAGAGGGTGCTTACCTGCCCTGAGAGAGAAAGGAATCCTCCTGTGGCTAAATCTTGGCACCAGAGGATTTTTTGAGTAGCAACCGGAGCCACAGAATTTTATCTGAAATTTCCTATGGGACCTTAAGAATGTATATTGTATAATTGGAAGGGTTCCTTCATGAGTCCTGGGGAAAGGAAGGTTTCAGCAGTGCACAGGGAGAGTTACGCTGAAGCCTGCTGCGTGGGGGTGTCTTTTGTCCTGGTTCAGGAGAAAGCCTTGCTTGACAAAATAGCCATTTGCTAACACATTGTAGTGGATAAAATGGTGCTGGGTCAATGTGTTCCTGAAGGTACTTTAATAGGTTTAGATGACTTTCGTTGGTGTTCTTACCATTATATATTAGACGTTGGAGTTCAATTAGGCTTTCCAAAGTATTTGCTAAAAGGAAGGCAGGGAGGGAGGGAGGAAGGGAATGAGGGAGGGGGCGGGAAATAGTTTTTTAGTGGAGTCGGGAGGAAGCTCAAATTTTTATTCTAAAAATGATATTGTGGGGTACAGATTTACTAAAGCAGGTACCATTATTATGTTTACCTTATTTAATTATCAAAAGTAGATTACAGCTACCGAGAAGGAAATAATTAAAAATTAGTATCTTTAATATCTTTGAAATATCAAATGGATCTTCATAATTTATATATACCTACATTCCCAGAAATTTTTCTATAATAAATTTCTAAATCGTACCTCATTCTTTTCAAACATGCAAAATATTCAGAATCCTTGCTGGAAGGCAGGGAGTGATATGCCTTTATTCTAAAAACTAATTTTGAGGACTGAAAAAGAAAATAAATGGCTTTCCAGTGTGGCAGGGACTCTTCCAAAGAGATTGTGATCAGTGAGAAACAACCACTCCCCCAGCATCCAGATCACACGCTTTTTCCCAGAATACTCACCACTTTTCTAATTGTTTGTTTAATAACACGACTCTGCTTGCATGCACTGTCCCTGCCAGACTGTGAGCTCCTTGAGAACAAACTGCCTAACTTGTTCCCTTAATCTCCCTACACCTGGAGCAGTGATAAGTGACAGATGTTGGATGCATGGATGGATGGATGGATGGATGGATGGATGGATGGATGGATGGATGGATGGATGGGTGGGTGGGTGGATGGATGGATGGATAAATGGAGGATGCCGCCCAGTAGGGTGAGCGGTTGACCTGGGAGTGACACAGTTACCGAAGAACCTGCTGAGCCCCCCAGGACTCGCTGCGAGCTGCCCGAGGCACCAGCCCTGCCAGTTCTGAACATGCGGTCACCAGTCTTCAACACATGATGGGAAGGCCGAGTTCGTAGCCTGAAGTGAGCACTATTAGTGTTTCCCAAACCTTTCCCCGAACTCATCCCCCTGGGACCTGGAGCCTTCAGGTCTCATGTTAACTGTAATTTTATGAAAACTTGACATTCTACTCCTAAGATATCCATCTTTGTCTTCACATAAAATTACTTTCCCAGACCTTCAGGTTGTGCATCGATAACCAGCCTGTGGCCTGTAGGGTCCCTGCACACCTCTGCTCGACCAGGATGTCCTGGGACCTGCTCAAGAAGCAGGTGAAGATGCTGTCCGTGAAATATTACTGCTAAACATGAGAATACTGTCGTGGGGAGAGGCAACACTAACCCCCATTAACATGATTCTCTTATCTGATCCCCTTTTTTCAGCCAGCAAAGAACAGCCCCCTGACTGAGGATGGGGCAGAAGACAAGGGGGGTTGGTGATAGAAAGAGGAAACCGTCCAGAGTCGCCAGGAAATGCAGGTCTGGTCAGTCAGCCTGCCCGTCCCAGGTGGCAGCAAACAGGAGACAGGAGGCGGACAAAGAGAAGAAGCCAGAGCTGGGAAGAGAAGCCTCTGGCCCCGGCTGTTCGAGGCAACGGATGGCCGTGGCTGACTGTAGATGTGTGTAAGGACATTCACTATTCTCCAAACATTGTCGAATACTTATTATGCACGAGACTCTGAACACTAGAATATTTCCAGCTCAGTGCGGATGGAGACCCATAACAGATCCCTGCAATACGCTATCTGCTAGGCGGGAGCACAGGAGGCAGCAGAAGAAGGCCATTCGTCCAGGGACGGGGCGTGCAGGGGAGGCTTCACGGAGGAGGCGGTGCCTAAACTCAGTCTGAAAGGACCAGTAGCCTACGTACTGCCTAATGGTAGGTTCAGTGTTTTTTGCCTTTGAATGTGTTTCCTTCTGCTATCCAGCTCCCATTAAGGGCTAGCTCATGCTTTAACTATAGAAGGTGCTCAGCAAATGCACCTAAATGAAAAACACCAAAACCATGCCGTGAAAACTCTGAAAATTAACCCTACCCCCCGTTCTTCCCTCCCTCTCTCTCACTCTCTCTTTCTCTCTCTGTCACACACACAGCCCCTAAAAAGTACACAGGTACATCATTTATTCTGATTAGTGGACTGCTAACTGAGGGTAGTTAACACCTTAAAAGGACAAAGTGTAACGTTTTAGACAGCTTGTTGGCGCCAGTGTCCCAGCTGGAATGTAGTTTGAAATATATTTATAGAGTATGAGAATAAAAGAATTGCTGGGAAAGAGATGGATAATAATTCCTCACTGCCTCTGTTAATAACTATTACTGGAGCTTTTTCTCTCATTTATGAATGTGTTGTCATTCTTTCCTTACATTTACTAGGCTGTTTTGCTTCAATAATCATGCAATAGGTAAACTCATGAAAGAAGGTATATACTAGCAGTTGCAAGGCATTCTGCTTGTTTTGTTTTGGATTTTTTTTTCCTTTGGTTAATTATCAAGTGCTTGCTATGTAATAATCAATGAGTAGCTAATTGGAAGCAAGAGAGAATGAAATGGGTATAATCAGATAGTGTTTTTAATGAAAAGCATGCATGTAATACTGTGGGGAAATATTACTAAACAGCAAGAGATATTATCTTTTTTTTTTTTTTGGTATGTGTTTACAAAAGGATCCATTTAAAGGCACTTAAAAACTAAATTCGGGTGTGTGAATTCTTTCATTTTTTTAAGACTCCTCCTGAGGGCTGAGGGAGCCCTGGAAGATGCCAGGAGGGAGGCCGAGCCTCTGGAGATTGCTTGCTCGGAAACCCAAACCACCCCGAACGGAGCCTGGAGGTCTGTCAACTCCCAGAGAGCAGCGAGGCAATGGTGAGCAAGTGGCAGCAGTTGCCTGGAGAATTAGGGAATGAATAACAATGCTTTCTGCTAAATTAACTGCATTACATTGTGCACGGCAAAGTGATGGAAAAACCCTGTTAAAAACTGAATAATAATTTGCCCACATCATTTATGTAAAATGCATAATTTTCCTACTTCAGTGGACTTTAGTTTGATTTAAAATATGAGCAGCTCCAGTACTGTTCACCAAAGCATAATTTATGAGATAATTGGGAAGGGGAAGGGGAATCAGACTGTAATCAGACAGTCCTGTGTGAGTCACTTCACCCCCTCCTCTCACCTGAAAATTTTGGAAAATATTTGTTTATAGGTTCCCCAAGGTCTGTAAGTGCAAAGTGCAAAGCGTTATCATTGTCATTGCTATCACTAACCATGACCTCGCCACATTTGATAGGCGGAAAGCAATGCTTCATTCTATTTAGTGTTTTTCTGCTCTAATTCAAATAAGTACTTGATTTTGAATTGTAGGGGAAATGGAAATGTAGCAAAGCTACACTTAAAACAGCAGGCTGAGAACAAAAGCACTGTGCATGCAGCCGAAGGAAACCTTGGAAGATGCAGAGATAAAACAAAAAGCTGTGCTTGGCTGGGATTCTGTCTCAGAATCAAATGCAAAATGGGGAACATTGTTCCAACTGTAGAGATTCTGCGACCTACAGTATCTGAAATAAAAAGGCATCCGTAATCCACTTTGCCATTCAGAAGCTGTGTTACTCGGGTGAATTATGATATTTGTTCATGACTAATGTAGGTTTTCAGAACCAGTGGTCAGAGGCGGGGTGGGATCCCATGGGTGAACCAGGGACCCTTCACTTCAACAGTGCACTCCCCTCAATCACTATTCATGTTCCTTCTGCTCCCCCCACCCTCCTTACCCCTGCTCCCCACTCCCACTAGAACCATAGAATTTTTATTCAGATATTCACTCATTCTCTTCATCTCCAACCCCCCACAAAGGGCCATTATTTACTTATTAGTGTCAGCCCTTAGATTTTTACCTTTCAGGGCAAATCTGTGGCTGATTCTGTCTGATCTCCCAGGTGGCCTAATCTTCCCTCCTTTGTAACCCTGCTGGCCCTAAGAGCCTGAACCTTGAGCTCCCGAATCTCAGCACTTCTAACCTCCTGGGTGTCCATTCGGGCTGGGTGAAGGAGCCTTCCCCAACCCTAATACTCCTCCCCACTCCTTCTTTTTCTCTCACCAACCCCTGCCCACTGGCCTAAGATTTATTAGACATTAGTTTTGTCACTACGCCTCCTGCCACCAACTATAAGTTGTCTTTTTGCAAATCAGAAAAAGCTACCCTCCCTCAAAACACTTGATAGCATCAGCCAGAAAACTATCCTAAGAGATGCTGTGATCGGCGCCCCTGGGACTGTGCAGAACACCGCTGGCCTGTATAAAATCAGAGCCGCCGCAGGTCAGTCTTGTCTTTTTATGACACTTTGCAATTTCAAAATCAGAACCTTTCGGTCATGATCACAAATTGCTGAGGGGCAGATCCTGGAAGAGAAAAAAAAAAAGCTCCGGGCAGCAGTGCTTATAAAAGTAAAGGGCTGTGTATTCAGCCCCAGATTTGGCCTGCTGGCTGGGCAGCCACAGCCCAGCCACACTGGTGGGCTTGGGTGGCGGGGTAGATGGTGACAGCATCACCCCCCCCTCAGCCATCACCCCCCCAGCCATCACCCCCCCAGCCATCACCCCCCCCTCAGCCATCACCCCCCCAGCCATCACCCCCCCTCAGCCATCACCCCCCCCTCAGCCATCACCCCCCCGCCTCAGCCATCACCCCCCCTCAGCCATCACCCCCCCTCAGCCATCACCCCCCCTCAGCCATCACCCCCCCGCCTCAGCCATCACCCCCCCTCAGCCATCACCCCCCCTCAGCCATCACCCCCCCCCTCAGCCATCACCCCCCCTCAGCCATCACCCCCCCTCAGCCATCACCCCCCCCCCTCAGCCATCACCCCCCCTCAGCCATCACCCCCCCTCAGCCATCACCCCCCCCCTCAGCCATCACCCCGCGCCTCAGCCATCACCCCCCCCAGCCATCACCCCCCCCGCCTCAGCCATCACCCCCCCTCAGCCATCACCCCGCCTCAGCCATCACCCCCCCTCAGCCATCACCGCCCCCCCTCAGCCATCACCCCCCTCAGCCATCACCCCCCCTCAGCCATCACCCCCCGCCTCAGCCATCACCCCCCCTCAGCCATCACCCCCCCCCCGCCTCAGCCATCACACACACACACCCCCCCTCAGCCATCACCCCCCCTCAGCCATCACCCCCCCCTCAGCCATCACCCCCCCCGCCTCAGCCATCACACACATACACCCCCCCTCAGCCATCACCCCCCCAGCCATCACCCCCCCTCAGCCATCACCCCCCGCCTCAGCCATCACCCCCCCTCAGCCATCACCCCCCCTCAGCCATCACCCCCCGCCTCAGCCATCACCCCCCCTCAGCCATCACCCCCCCCCCGCCTCAGCCATCACACACACACACCCCCCCTCAGCCATCACCCCCCCTCAGCCATCACCCCCCCCTCAGCCATCACCCCCCCCCGCCTCAGCCATCACACACATACACCCCCCCTCAGCCATCACCCCCCCAGCCATCACCCCCCCTCAGCCATCACCCCCCCTCAGCCATCACCGCCCCCCCTCAGCCATCACCGCCCCCCCTCAGCCATCACCCCGCCTCAGCCATCACCCCCCGCCTCAGCCATCACCCCCCCTCAGCCATCACCCCCCCCCGCCTCAGCCATCACACACACACACCCCCCCTCAGCCATCACCCCCCCTCAGCCATCACCCCCCCCTCAGCCATCACCCCCCCCGCCTCAGCCATCACACACATACACCCCCCCTCAGCCATCACCCCCCCAGCCATCACCCCCCCTCAGCCATCACCCCCCCCTGCCTCAGCCATCACCCCCCCTCAGCCATCACGCCCCCTCAGCCATCACCCCCCCTCAGCCATCACCCCCCCTCAGCCACCACCCCCCCTCAGCCATCACCCCCCCTGCCTCAGCCATCACCCCCCCTCAGCCATCACGCCCCCTCAGCCATCACCCCCCCAGCCATCACCCCCCTCGCCTCAGCCATCACCCCCCCTCAGCCATCACCCCCCTCAGCCATCACCCCCCCCCGCCTCAGCCATCACACACACACACCCCCCCTCAGCCATCACCCCCCCCCCGCCTCAGCCATCACACACACACACACCCCCCCTCAGCCATCACCCCCTCAGCAAGCACGGCTGCAGCCTTTCCCCGAGCCTGCAGTGCTCCTTTGCCCCCTCTCCTCTTCTAAACAGCCTGTGCACCCTGCAGGTCCCCCTGAGGCGCCTCCTTCCTAGGAGCCCTCTGGGACCCCGCGGGCGTCAGCGGCCGCTGCGCCCCAGGCGCCCGCGCTCGGCGTCGGGTCTCCCCGCGCTCCCCGCGCCCCCGTTTTCTCTTTGCCTCCGAGCTCGCTGCGCGGAGGAACTTGGCCCATGTTAGGATATTACACTGAATTCAATCCAACGGTTGGATCCCTAAAATACGGTCTAAGTTCCTCCGATAAAGAGCGTTATGCCGATATAAGGCATCGCTCGTCCAAACGGAACTGCAGTGATAGATTAAAAGGATGAAGCTCGAAGGGCTCTAAGACAGGAGTTCTGAGTCTTAGAGCCCCCAGTAGATTGCAGACATCGTATTTCCTGGTTTGCCTGGGACCCTGGCACCGGACTTGGGGCTGTCATAGGAAACTTTCTGAAACCTTCGGCCCGGGGGAAAGCCCGCCGCCTCCGCCCGGAGTTGCCAGGATTGCTCAAGCGCGCATGCGCACGGCTGCGCTCCAGGAGGCGGGGCGCTGCTGGGGGACCTGCCGAACCCGCCCTTGGCTGGGGCGCCGCGCGCGCCCGGCTTCAGAAGTATCGGGACAGGGTGGCGCTGGTGGCGTGCGTGGGGACACATCCGTTCGGGTTCGAGGTCCTGTGGACCCGCGTCGAGAATCAAGAGCAGCTGTTCCTGTGGACAGTGGCTGAGCCGATAACCGCATTTTGCAAAGGTGCGGCCTTTCCCGCCAGAACCTTCACCAGCTGGGGCCTGGAGGCTCCCCGGGCCTCGCCTGGGGCTCAGCCATGGCCCTGCTCTCGCTGCCACACTTCCAGCCTGCGCCGCTGCCTGTCTGACTGCCCCAGGCCCCCCTGCACGAGGGGCTGGGTTGGGGCTCTTGGTCCTGGGGTGAGCCCCGGGAGGAAGGGAGGCTCCCAACCGCTGAAGCAAAGTCCGCTTCCTCGCACGGCCCTGCTACCTTCCCACGCGCTGCACGGCCACCAGCGAAGGGACCGGCGGTACCGAGGCTGGGCGTGGAGCAGCATTGCTGGTGGACTAGAAATTGATTCCATCACTTTGGAAAACTGACGGTAAAGTTAAGCATATGCCTAGTACCCTATGTCCCAGCAATTCCACTCTTGGGTGTATATCCAAGAGAAATTAGTGCACATGCCCACAAAAAGGCGTGTACATGAATATTCATAGCAAGCAACTTTATTCCTGATGGCTAAAAACTGAAAACAGCCCAAATGTTAATCAACAGAATGGGTCAGTGAATTGTGGATAAATTCATACAGTGGAATATACTACACGGCAATTAAAAAAACAGGCTATTGACACACACCATAATATGGATGAAATCTCAAAATTACAGTGTGAGAGAAAAAAACACAGACACAAACAAGTACATTTTGTATGATTCCATTTTTATGAAGTTCAAAAAAACAGAACTAATCAATGGTGGTCAAAGTTAGCCTAGCAATTACCTTGGGATTGGGGGATATTTACTAGAAGAGGCACAGAGGAAGCTTCTGGAGGGAGGAAAATGTTCTAAATCTCAATCAGGTTGGTGGTTACATTGGTCTCAGAGTAAAAATCCACTGAGCTGTACACTTAAGACTATTGCACATTACTGAATGTAAGTTATTCCTCAATAAAAAATAATTGAGAAAGATTGCTCATATTAAAAAGAACTTTATAATGACTTAAATTTAAGTCTGCTCTCTTTTGGTGGGGGGCGCAGGTGGAATATTTAACTTCTCTGATCCTCCGTTTCTCATCTGTAAATAGAGATAATACCCACCTCAGCTATATTGATTTGATAGTGAGGTACTATATATAAAATATGTCCTTTAACTTCTCTTCCTCAGTTTTCCCGTCTGTAAAATGGGTATAAGATTAGTAACTATCACATATCAGCAGCTAATTCACATAAAGTACTAAGAACAGTGTCTGAGACAGGAAGCTTCCAATAAATGCCGATAGTAGCAGTGGTCAGTACTATTGTCAACATGATGAATATGGACTAGACTAACTGCAAGGCCCCATTCAGCTGCTGTAGGCATCTGTAAATAAAGGAAAGCCAGGAAGACTGGGTAGGTGGCCTGTGATTCCTGTGCGAGGGGTGAGATGGAGACCCAGGTCTCAACTCCCTGCCCAAAGGTCTTTCCACCACCCCACTCTACCTAAATACAAAGGAGGAATCTAGGGACATATTGATTCTGCACTGGTTTTTATGTGCCTGGCCTTCGGCATCTGCCAATAGAGCTTCTATGTTCATGAAGGATGAGGGGCCTCCAGCATGGGGAAGAAAAGGACTTCCATCTCTTTTTCTTCCCTACAGGTGCTTAAACAATGACTACTCCTAAATTAACCCCTGGTAGGCCATGTTCTGTTCTAAGCAGTTTAAACTAGTAAATCTATCTCCATTTCATAGTTGAGAGAGCAAGGTGGTTAAATGACTTGTTCAAGGTCATACCCTAATATGTGTGGGGCGGGGGGGACTGAGTACAGACTGCGCCATGCCAGAATCCACTCTGCACGGGACACCTCCTACAGCATGGGCTCAGTTTGCACGGGAACCTTGCTCGGTCATAAGTCCCTCCTTGAAGCACTTGCCTCCTCTCTTCTCTACCTCCTTTCTTGGGGTTGAAGGAGCACAGAAGCACTAGCGTTCCAGGTATTCACCAGAGCAGAGCTTTCAGCCCCAGGGCCTCTAAGCTTCCTCTGTGGCCGCATCCCCTTCCCAGCCTACAAAGCTGCCTCTACAGCGGGCTCTGGGGAAGTTTTAGGTCTAACCCAGACTTCACATTTTTTAGGATGACACTCCCTTCCTCTATACCTGCCCTACTCCCTTGGCCTCCCCTTCACCTTTCCAAGCCCTACATCTACCTTTTTTTGGAGAATAATGATTTGGAACATCTTGGGCAGCCTAGCGGTTGCCATGAGCCAGCCTGTCAGGGCTCATGTGGTTTGGGGCTTAGGTGTGTGAAAAGCTCTCAACTCTAGAGGCTCCAGGGTCCCTCATGTTCACAACTGTCAACCTGTGCGACCCTATCAAATCAAAGACAAAGCTGAAAATGCGGATTTGTTGGGGGCAGAAATATTAATCATGTTCTGTTAACTGTGATTGTTCTGTTCTAATTAGAAAAAGCACTTTCTAACCTGGCTGGGAGTTGACCTTGGAGTGTGGTCCATTCTCCCTTTATCATGGAAAGATAACAACCTTGTTCTGGAAATAAAGGGGTCCTGGAGACGCCCCACCATTTTGCAAACCCCCAGTCTGAAATCCCTGTAACCTGTAAACCATTATACCCATTCTTATTCCTTTTGCCCACTTCCCATGCAATCTTTGTCCTTCTACCCAATATAAGAAACTGGCTTATGGGGAGCAGGGAGAGCAGATTTTATGTGGACAAATCCTAATGTTCTTCCATGTTGCCAGCATTATTGGAATAAACACTCACATATGATTCAACCTTGTCTTTGCTTAATTGGCAGAAGTAGCAACAGGCAGCCCTGACCCATGTGTCCGGTTTCAGATTCAGCAGCAAATCCGAGGAGCTGATATGGATTTCCACGTAAAAAGCCTCCAACGTGTTTGGTTCAGTGAGTTCTTTAGAGATTCTTTATCCCAAACCAGAATTCTAAAGTAGAGCCATATAACCACATGTGAAGGAGTAAAACTATCAGTCTCCCAATCCACCCCACCTCATTCACCCCCCCACCTCACTTTCTAATTTTTTTGTTTCTCTGGAGTTCATCATAACCTCCAGAAAGGTGTCTGTTTGGGGTTAGAGGGTGCTGCCTGCATTTCTGACACCCAGCAGCCCTCACAGTATAAAAGGCCTTTCTGAGTTGGATGTGAACGCCTGTGCCAGTGTCTGACCTTGTACCCTCTGCAGACCCTCATTGTGAGTTCCATTATGCTATAAAGGCTTCCAGCTGACATAATTTGCAATCCAATAAAGGGGCCAGTGGATCTTAAAACACACCAGCCTCACTGCCTGTCACCACAGGAAACTGTGCTCTTTCCAGACTCAAATTCATGTCCATCCTACATAAACTTTACACGGTGCCACGCTGCTGTTGAAAGTGATTTACTCCTGAGGTGACCACTCACAGGAGGCAGACCTTCAGATTTGTGCTAACCTCACTGGAGTCACATAAAGACACTATCTGAGGGTCAGGGCAAGTCTCCAGAGGGCCTTGAATCACAGAGGTTGGAGGTGGCACTTCCCTCAGACTGAGGGCAGAGGTATCTCCTGGTTGGCTTTGAACCTTGAGAGCTGAATACTAGAAGAGGCCACAGTAGATCTTGCTTGTTTTTATAGATGGCAGAAAAACTTATGTGCAATATTCTTCCTTTTTAACTGATATACACCCAAAAAGAGTTTGTACATACTGAAAAGAAAAAAATGAAAGGGAAAAAGATGTGTGTGTGTGCATGTGTGTGTGTGACAATGCACTCTCTAAATAGAATGTAGAGGGGACCGAATCTGCCTCTGCTCTTCGGTGATGATGGAGAAGAGTGGCCCCTGGAAGAGGCCTAGATCTTGTGCACCAGGACAAGTTCCCTGTGCACTGAGGTCAATGGCAGGAATCCGTGTCTACAACTAACTTTGTAGTCTGCACCAACAACTCCCAGAAGTTAGAAAAGATTATGCCCTGATATTCACCTTCAGGGAGTCTCTGTTCTGTTCAGTAGAGAAATCTAGTTACCATGCTTTTCCCTACACAGTGTATCATCGGAAATTATTTTGGAACTCTGAAATACCACACTTATGGGACATAGAACCAATGAAAATATGTGATCCACCTTCCCCATTTTGATAAACTAAAACAAAAGGAGTGACTAGTACTATCAGCTAATTTAAATTTAAAACTGAGGCTGTCCTAGGGCTCCAATGTGCCCAGTGTATCAGTCAGAGAGGTTAACACTAGCTGCAGTAACAAAACTCCCCTAAGTCTCAGAGGTTTAACACAATTTAGTCACATTCTAGTCTAATTGAGTTGAACAGCTCTCCTGAGTATCTCTCCTCTGAGCTGTGACTGAGGCTCTTTCCATCTTACAACACCACCATCCCTAAAGCTTCTTTGGAGCCCTCTACTGGATCCCCTGCCTTCATCTGGACATTGGTGAAGGGATGGTAAATTGATGGTCTAAAGGGACATACATCTTAGGGGCCAGATCTGGAAGTAACATTTATTATTTCTTCTCACATTCCATTGATCAGAACTTGTTGTATGCTTTACCTAGAAGCAAGAAATCTGGGGAATGTTGTTTCTTCATGTGCTTAAAAGAAGAAATGGAACAGTGGAAATCTAGCCAGTTTCAACCACATCTAGGAATGGCAGAGTTTAAGGCCTGACAGCATCCCTGTCCTGTGTAGAAGCAACACTTAATAATTCCATTCAATTTGAATATATATTTATGTCACCTGCATAGTATGATTTCTGAACTGTTAGAAAGCTCTCCTGCTCCAACATACCTTCTGTAGCCTGCGTGTTCTGGAACTTTACCACCAGAAAATCCCACTGGGTTCAGCATTACCTGGATCTTAACTTTTTCTTTTAAAACCTGTGCCAGTTATCAATTTGTTGCGCCTTAGCTCCAAATTTATACTGCATTGCCTGCTCTTCAAAAATAGACCTGTACCCTTCAAATATTTTTCTTTTTGCAACTGGCACAATGTTAAGCTTTGTCAATAAGGATGCTGGAGAGACACTGCAAGAGAAAGGGGCTTTCTGTCCTAAGCTCCTGCAGCTACCAGGCTCCTGCAGCATCTGTGGCCTCTCTAGCGCACAGTGGCCACCAGCACCCAGTGGCCAGCAGCTTCCCTGACACTTCCCTCACCTCAGGTTGTTTTGTAACAAAGTACCTCTGGTGAAATGTCTCCCTGTGATCAGCTTTTCCTGACACCTTAGAATGCATATTTCCAGCCATTTCCACCAATGCAGCATCCCAGAGCCTTCTCTGCCATCCTGTGAACCATGGCTGTGCCCTCTTCAGCGAGGTCTGAATCTTACCTGGGAGAGCTCTTCTTTGGCACTCTATCTCAGTCTTAAGGGAGCTATTGTTCCTTATTTGCAATTTCTATATTCTTTTTCTTTTTAATCTTTACCCGAGGATATTTTTTCCATTGCTTTTTAGAGAGAGTGGAAGAGAGAAAGAGAGAGAGAAACATTGATGTGAGAGAGAAACATCAATTGGTTGCCTCCTGCTCACTCCTGGACCAAGGCCAGGAATTGAGCCTGCAACCGAGGTACTTACCCTTGGCTGGAATCAAACCTGGGATGCTTTAGTCCACAGGCCGATGCTCTAACCACTGAGCCAAATTGGCCAGGGCTGCCATTCCTATATTCTTTAGAATTCTCTTTATTTCTCACTAAGTCTTTGTTACTTAATATCTTGTTATTGTTAATAATTCTTTATATTATACTTTCCTTGTCCAAATTACTGTGTATATCTTCTCTCTTGATTAGATCCAGAGTGATATGGAATGCACATGTCCTTGGGGTAGAATTCCCAAGAAGTCAATGACACTTGAGTATAAAACAGCTTGTGTTGTTTTCCTGGCACCTAAAGAGCAGTAAGTGCCTTGGAGCTTAGAGAAGGCACAGTAAGAAGAAACACCCTGCACGGGATATGGGAAAACCCTAATGACAAACTTCGCCTGTTTCACAGTTTTGCCATGAGCTGCTACTCTTTATTTCAATGCAACACATCTTTGGTTCCACAGGATCAGCCTAGCAGCACCAGAAATAGAATAAAAACACTCGTCTTTTTTGGTGAAGTAGAAACTCTCGTACCTTGATAAGTTCAGTACATTCTCTTTGTTGTTTTGTTTCTTAATCACACATAAAAGTGTGTTGTCATATAAAACATAAAGAGGACAGTTCTGGACATTTTCTTTCTCTGAACAGAGCCTGGCTACTCCCTGGGTGTACATCAGCTCCTTCAAACAGTACATTATCACCTTAGGGCTGCAAAGAAAACATGAATCAAAACCACGAGGACTGTCAGACATTGGCGCGGCTCAGTTAAGGACAGCGTAGCGATGCCTTTCTCCGGGGGTTGTTAAAAACGGGTGGCAGCTCGTGTCTTTAGGATGGTGGAAGTGTGGTCTCGATTAAAAACTGACTAGGAGGAACAAGACAACAAAGATCTCTTCCAACTTGAAAAAATCTTTTTGATCAGAGTAATAGATCTACACGATTTAGAAAACAAAAGGCCACAGAGGATTTAGTGAGAAAATCAACAGTCCTCTCTCTCACCTTCCTTCTCCCAAAACCACTGATTTCTGCTCCTCACTTCTCTTCACGTTGTGGGGTTATGCCTCTTTCGTATTCCTTCTTTATCATTTTAATAGGTTCTCAGGAGGGAGCAGAGAGAAACCCACGTGCCCCCTCCACCATCTTGAAAAATAAACCTTCCTCTCAACGCTGGCTCATTTTTTTTTCCAGGGTGAGAGCATAAGAAACAGAATCCCGTGTTCTGAAAATTCTCTGCTCACTAAGCCAAAATGCGTCTATATGGGCGTGTCATTTAAGCCTGTGATGCAAACATCCTTCTTCCATCCAGTCTAGTCCTTTTGACCTTCTAGATATTGCTCTATCCCATTGGCCACTTGGGTTCAGAACCCAGGCTCTTTGTCTTCCTCTACCTGCTACTCGTTGGACAAATATTACAGCCCACAGTCTAATGAAAACTTTTGCTATAGGTCAACTGCTACAATAGCAGATTGTACTGTTATTATCAGAATAAAACAGCAATATCGCAGTGTATTGGCTACAACCCCAACGTGCTTTGCCCTGTGAAGGGAGCCAAAGCGGTCAAGCACTGGAACCGAAGTGGCTACAGTGCGGGTGCCACACCCTGTCCTCCACTCCCCAGGGTGGCCATGCCATCTGGCAACCCCTCCCTCCTCAGCTGAGCCCCTCTGCTCACACCCACCACTTCTGCCCTTTCTGACAGAAAAACGGAGGGCTGGGTGGTGCACAGAACAGAGAAATTAGGCTAAATTGATATTTATCCACACCGCTGCTAGTTAATCCCAATTTCACTCCTCCCCGCCTGCTGCAACTCCACACGGGGCCCTGCCCGACTGGCCCTGATAAACTGAAGCTGTGTTTTAATTAGTCAGCACCACACTGAAGCTCCTATAATCTTGTGGCCATTAGTCTATCATCTTTGTTTATTAACCATTGTTTTAAAGAGAGCTAAGCAAACAACACTTATAGAATGCACCTTTATCCAGGTTGGTGTTAGTGACACTTACTGTGCAAAAAAATGTCACCCAAACTCCTTAGCACATAATACATTTTAGAGATCAGAGCCAGAACCCCAAAGCATAATAAAGACAAGTGAAAATGCTTATAATCGTCATATTTTAAATGTCTTGTTTCCTGCCAATCTTGCATCCATTTCCAGAGAATGAAAGTTGCCCACTTTGCCAGCATCTCTGTCAGCTGCCAGCTGTTACTTCCCTAGAAAAAGGGTCAGAAGGCTGCTGGTAGCTAATAGCCAGCCAGAAGCTGCGAGTAGGAACCGTCCCTTGTGGGTTTTAGCTGCTGGCTGATTGTCAGCTGAGAGCTACAAGTTCTGGTTTGATAAAAGCCAGCTATAGATTTCAAACCATCTTTTTTTTTTTTTTCCATTTGTGCCCTGAAATTGTCATGCACTCCAAATGGAACTCCGCGAGCATGAGGGCCTTTGTTCTGCCTTGTTAGGCACCGGCAGTTAGAGTCCTCTCTAGACAGCCGGGGTGAGATGAGGCGAGGTGAGGCGGGAGGAGAGGGGCTGGGGCTGCAGGAGCTCCACAATGCCTGCTGGCGTGTGTGCCCCCCTGAGTGAGGATGGACCCCGCCGAGAGGGTTTCATGCTCAGTCTGAGAGACAAGCTCAGCCTCTCTGGCTGTTTCTGCGATGGCCAGGGGTGGGGTGGGATGTGCTTATAAGTTAGAATCAGAATTTATTGACTGTAGCTCCCTGAAATGAAATGAGTCATCAGCTCGATGCGCTGGGCATGAAATCCAAATCTTAAACTGCCTTAAGGTTCCCAACTGTTCCCACAGGCCAGCAGTCCAGAATTACCTTCTCTGAGACACAGTGTGGAACTCAGCCCAGTGGATTTCATGGGGGCGGCAAGAGGAGGGGGGCAGCAGGAATTCTGTGCGACGGTGTGTGTGCTTTAAATTCAGATGCTTCGAGGCTGTCGTGTGCAATGCGTCAACAGTGAAAAATAAACACCCAGCAGAAGCCGTCTTTGAGTTAAGGCGAGAGCACAATAAATTTCAACTGGTTAAATTAATTGCTCACTGCTTGTTGTGAATATTAATCCCAGGGAGGGAGCTGGCTCCAACCCAATCAAAAGACGGGTGAAAACTGAAAACAGCAAAACATTTGGGAAGGCTTACCTGAGAGCCAAGTGTTGATGCTGAGTCCCAACAGAAGCAGGAAACGAAAAAACAGCCCCTCCTGCTTTGCAGGCCCAGCTGTGCTGTAGTAACCAGCTCACCTGCCCTCAGCCCTCACCTGTCCCCTCTGCGCTCTCCGGGGACTTGTATGGAGAAGGGTCCCGCCTGAGGGTGTAGAAGATGAAAGAACCAAGACTCCCAGTTGTTTTTATTGTGGTGCAATATATATAATGTGAAATTTATTATTTTAACCATCTCCAAATATACAATTCATTGGCATTAAGTATATTCATACTGTTGTGCAACCATCGCCACTATCAATTTCCAGAAATTTTCATCATCCCACACAGAAACCCCACACCCGTTAAACAGCGGCCCTCCATTCTCCCTTCCCCCAGCCCCCGGTAATCTCTCTTCTACTTTCTGTCTCCATAAATTTGACCTAGTATAATATTTTCCTTTTATGTCTGCCTTATTTCACTTAGCATAATGTTGTCAAAGTTCATTCATGACCTATCATGTGTCAGTCCTTTACTGCTTCTTAAGGCTGACTAATATTCCTTTTTATGGATATACCACATCTTGTTTATTCGTCCATCTATCAATGAACATTTTGCTTGTTTTCACCTTTGACTGCTATGAATAGTGCTGCAATAAATATAGAAGTACAAACATCTGTTCAAGACCTGCTTTCAAGTCTTCTGGGTGTTCATCCAGAAGGGAAGAATTGCTGGATCAATTTTTTAAGGCATCCCCAAACTGTTTCCTAATTTGTTTTTAATATTCCTAAAATGTCTGCTGTAACAGAAAAAAATCATTACAAAAACATTGAAGGATGGCCCCATTTGGCATTTGGGGAACAGTACTGATCTTGGTGGTAGATGCTGTTTATGGAATGACCTTGAACGGACACAGCTGGCCGTGAAAGGTAAGATCCATTGCAATGGTCGGGAAGGAGCAAGTTACCATCAAGGAAAGGAACTAGGAGGTACTGCCTGATAAAGGTGCAAGGATATTGTCTTCACTGGTGGTGCCAAGTCAGGGGCCTAGGGCCCTGAACTGAGAGAAAAAAGAGATCTCTGGAAAGGGGAAGGCAAAGCTTTGCACCACCGAGGTCCAGGACCCTAAGGTGAAAGATGACCCTAGAATGCCTTACAGTTCATTTTAAATTGCTTTCTTGGTCTGCCCTGGGCTGTAATTCCCCTCCACGGTTGCTAAACCTTCAGATAAAATCTGTTCAGACCTTCCAGCAAATAGGGAGCACGAGGGGGGGGGGGGCACACAGATGGGGCAGGGACTCTCCAATGTGGGGGGAGATGAGCTGCACCCATATTCAGTGAGATCGGGACTTCAGGGTGCAAGGTGGCTGTGAAGTACTTCAGAAATCCTATAGGAAATGAGGGGGCACTACAGCCACTTGGAGCAGATATTAAAGGAAAAGGAGATTGCAAACAACAGAGGGCTCGGGCTTTCAGGTCATGCTGAGAATACCATGCCTTTGAGCAGGAAAACCAGAACCGCCTGACACCAAGCATCACACGCTGAGCACGAAAGCTCTGCTCAGTGAATGTTCCAGCAGCCACAAACCGAGAAGTGCCCTCTCAGAGTCATGTTTTGGCAAAACGCACAGAATTCTGGGTTGCAGGGGGCTGGGAGACATCAGACAGCTTAGATTAGATCTAATTTCCCATCACTGTGAAGAACATCCCCAAAGGCGGGGCTCCCGGGCAGGCAGCCCTGAGCCATGCGGAGCAGGGACTGGCCTGGGATGTGAACTGGCTCAGACAGAACCACCCTCACTGCGAGGGCTCCCGTGGGCATCAGAACTTCGATTCTAATAGTCGGGCAGGGTCGCCTCTGCCTAGAGATGCATCTATAGAAACACAGGGGCGGTTTCTTTAATCAAGACTTGAAGCAGCAAAACACTCTGACCCCACACTCTGGAGGAAGAATCAGATGTAGTTATGTTACTCTCTAGTTACACTTTTACACAGCAAACTCTGAAAGATTCACTGTCATTTTAGTTCTGCGACAAGGCCTGTGTACCTCCTCGCTAGGGGCCTGGGAAGAGCAGCCTGTGTTGACTGAGGGTTGGCCCCTCCGGCCCCTCCACCCCTCCGACCAGCCCTTCTTCTGCACGTCCCCTGCCTTGTTCTCATTCTGGGTCGCCTGCTCTGTGCAGGTCCTTCAGACCTGCGCCAGGCCTTTCCCACGAAGTCTCAATCTTGGCCTATGTAACAGGAAAGGAATTGATACAAAAGGTAAATCACTGTGGTTGTGAGTCTGAATTCTAGAGGTGTTGGGTGGGGAGCAGGGGAAAGCAGAAAGAAAACTACTTCATTGTTTAAGAAAACACCCATTTGGTTCTGAAGGAAAGGCCAGCCTCCCAGCAGAGTCTGGAAGAAGAGCTTAAATAAATGGCAGGGATTGGGGCATTTTCCCAAGGCATCAAGGGAGACTAGTGTCTCATACCCAAAATAGCAAAAAAGGGATCAGAATAAACTCCAAAAAATGGAGCCAGGGTGTCAGGAGAAAGGTAACTTCAGTGTGAAATTCTCCAGGCCAGGCAAAGCTGAGGGCCCTCAGAATAGCACTACTGCCCTCGGGCTGTGTGCTTTAGGCTCTTGCTCCTCAAACTGTGGTCCACAGAATAGCAGCATCAGTAGACCTAAGAGCTTATTAAAATGCAGAATCCCAGGCCTCAGACTCTGTCATTTAGAAGATCCCCAGGTCGTTTATATGTACCCTAAAGTTTGATAAGAGATATTTTAGAGCATCAGTCTGCAACTTTGGCTGTATGTTGGAATTACCTAGGAAACAAAAATACTGATAGCCTGCCGCCAGAGCTCTCAGGTGATTCTAAAATGTAGCAAAATCCAAACTGGCCTTTTTCTGGCCATGCCCCTGTGTCAGGGTTTCGGGGAGTCAGCTTCCTTATCAGCTTCGGGTACCAGTCAGGAGCAGACTCCCCTTTCCCAGTCTGTTTCCAGCTAGTTTACAACTAGCCCATCTTCAGAGAGCCCCAACCTGCAACTTCCTCCCCTGGACCAGCTTACCTCCCCTGGATGCCCTCTACCCAGCTCGAGACCCTATTCAGGAGGCCCTGAGAGAGGGATTACTGATTCTCCCGTTCTGGTCCAAGGCCTGTCTTAGTCCTCAAATCCTTTCCATGACTGAGCATTCTCAAAATTACTAATAATAGAAATGTCCACAGTCTTCAAGGAAAATCTGTCTCCTACCTAAAGCTATTGCAGAGGAGGGGGTTGAGATATGATCTTATGGGGGAAATCCCAATAAGACAATCAAGTCAAAGAGGAGTTTTATATAGTATTTTATGCTTAGGATATAGGTTCTCATGTTATCAGGAACCCAGAGTTCTATCTTGTTTTTATACCATCCTTGGGGTGTTGCTGGTCCCCAACAGCTCACCCCACCACTACATCCATGATCTAGCCAATGAGAAGGGGAAAAATAAAGAGGAAGTCATGCTCTTTTGCTGAAGGGCATACCTTCTCATATCTCATTGATCGGAACTTAGTCTCCATGGCCATTCCTAACTGGGTAATGTAGTCTTTATTCTGGGTAGCCATTTGTACAACTAAAGAATCTATTTCTGGGGCAAAAGAGGGAATGGATATTGGGGTTCACTCTGCTACAGACATCAACAACCAAACTGTACTGAGCTGCACCAGCTCAGCCCACTTCTTGAGAGAGCCTCCTGGGGAAGGTGGAGAGCAAGTCAGCTTACCCTTCCAGGAGAGCCAAGGCAAGCGCTTAGAAAAGAACCTGCTTGTCCTGCATTGTCACCACCTTCAGATACAAGCAAGGTGCCCAGTATGACAAAGACTATTTCCACAGAGAACAGGAAAGCCCAGCACGGACCTGAAGCCTTGCCCTCCATAACATGAAGGCCCACAGGCTTTGCTCTGCACCCAGACCCTGTCTTGAAGAGAAAGGGAGAGATGCCAAAGACTGAATAATTACCAAAGAGAGATTGAGCTGAAAGAGATTGATTAAACTCTGATTGGTGAGCCTACGGTCTTTGCCCCACTCTTTAGTGGAATGGGAGCTCATAAGCAAAGGTTGAATAGTTACAGAAAAAAAGGGTTGCAGGTTTCCTGGGTTTTGTTTTTGGGTTTGGGGGGGCATAATCTCAAAGTGGAATCTCTCTCTCTTACACACACACAGAGTAAAATTTCCCAGCACTTCTTGTTTTTAAGTAATTCTTGGGGAGAAAAAGAGACATCTGTAATATTTTAAACAAAAATAAAATTAAATAAATAAATAAATTAAATAAAATTTAAAAAAAGATGTAATTCTAAGAACATCTCTCTTCAGGATAGCTTTGCTATCCCTGTTTCTGCTTTCTTCTGCGCTCATTCTCCCAACCAGACAAAGCTGAAAGTGAAGATCTTTTAAATTAAAAGAATATATATATTTTTCTTCTGTCAGGAATGTGTGAGCATCGAGCAGCAAGCTTAGAGAGGGAAGACAACTGTGCTTCTACTCGAGATTTCCTGTGGTCTGAGAGAGAAGTGGCCAGTCTGTCCCCCGAATGGAGTACAGAACAGGGCAGGCAAACGCCCTCAAGAGGTATGTGGTTAGACCTTTGGTTTTTCTTCAACTGGACCCTCACATGTGATTGGAATCTCGGATTTGCAGTAAATTCTCTGACATACAATACACCCTTATTTAATTGTTACGTATGCATATTTGTATTATCTACTATTTTGTTGATTTTTTTCCCCTTATTGTATTGGCTGATAACTGAGTCTTGGTACACCAATTGAGTTATGCATTTGCTTACTACGTAATACTTAGTACTATAAGTAGATAACATTTACTAAGCACAATGCTGGACACTGTACACAGGTCATGTAATCTAATCTTCATAACCGTCCCTCAGGGCTGCTGTGTACAGACCTGAGGCTGGTGCCTGGTTAAGGAGGTGCTGCCTGGGTGGCCTGGCTCAGCGGTTGAGCTTGAGCGTCAACCTATGAGCCAGGAGGTCACGTTGGATTCCTGGTCGGGGCCCGTGCCCGGGTTGCGGGCTAGATCAATGCCTCTGTCTCATCATTGATGTTTCCCTCTCTCTCTCTCTCCCTCTCCCTCCCTCTTTCTAAATCAGTAAAAACATATTTTAAAAATAGAAACCGAGGTACCAAGAAGTTGAGAAATTGCCTTAAGGTCACACAGCTGGCAGGAGGTGGAGCAGGGACTCAGGCCCGAAGCCTGACAGGCAGCCCAAGCTCTTAACCTGGACACTGCTGGCGTAATGTCTTTTCCACTCCCAGGAACGCGCTGTCTCAGGTTGTGAGCACCCAGAAGACAGGCGTTTGTGTCCTCAAGACTTTCCCCATGTTCTATACAACACACCCAGTCAGTGAGGGCAGAGAGCACGTTCTTGATACAAAGGGACGGTCGCTCAGGATCTTTGGACAGAGCTCTCCGGCTACTGCACCCTCTGCTTTAGAGCAGAATTTCACAATGTGACACGAAGAGAAGAGGCATTGAGAGTCAGCAGGGACGTGATACCCTGAGGAAATCAACCTTCGAGTTGCTGTTTTTCTGGGACGTGCACAGCTCCGACGACAAACAAGACTTGGGAGCCTGGAAGTCAGTCAGCCAAGTCTGTTGGAGGGGGAGGGGTCGGTGTCTCCCTGGCTCCCACGCCTCACATCTTTGCCTTGAAAGATCAGTCTGTCTGAAAACTGTATCGCCCCTCCAACTTGGTGCCTCAAGTTTCCACCATTTACTGTATTTCTTTGGGTTATGCTTGCCCTGCCTGCCACCGCCACCCTCCAGTTCCTCCCTGCTTGGTACCCAGTGCCTGAAATTCCTTTAATATGGAACAAAGGCTTTCATTTCATAGAGGGTGATGAGGCTTAAAATGCAAGCACCCCTCAGAGAGGCAGCGCGTTGATTTAAATTCACGCCATGTAACTTCGGTATAAATGAGTGATCAGGTTTTTCCTGAGAGCGCCTTTTAATGAGGGAAAGGCAGGGGAGAGAAGAAGGACATTAGAAGAAGCCGTGTTGGAGGAAGGGCAGTCTAGAGGGGGAAAAGGGCAGGGAAAGGAGATGGACCTGTGCTCAGTATATGAGCACTGCCCTCCTTGCCACCCTCTCAAGTGGGTGCCAGGCAGCATGCTGCAGGGGACGGGCGTGGCCTTCTTAGGGAGTCATATGTGTTTTGAGATGCAGCTGTGTAGCCCTAGCAAGTACCTACCCTCTCTGCACTGTAATTTCCTCACCTGTAAAATGAGGTTTAATAAAATCTATTGTGAGGGCTGCTTTGGGAATTTTTATTTTAATAGTGGTGAAATTCACATAACATAAAATTTACCCTCTTAACCATTTTTAACTGTACAGCTCAGTGGCATTAAGTACATTCACATTTTGTGCATCCATCCCCACCATCCATGCCCAGAATTCTTTTCATCTTGCAAACCTGAAACTCTATACCCATTAAACAGTAACTCCCCATTTCTCCCTCTCTCCAGCCCTTGGCAACCACCATTCTAATTTCTGTCTCTACAAATCTGATTACTCTAGGTAGCTCATATGAGTGGGATTATTCAGTATTCTTGTTCTTTTATGACTTATTATAACATCCTCCAGGTACATCCATGTTGTAACATAAGTCAGAATTTCCTTCCTTTTCAAGGCTGAATAATATTCCCTTGTACCGCTATCCCACTTTTGTTTAACCATTCATTCATCCCACACTTGGTTGCTTCTACTTTTTGCCTATTGTGAATAATGTTGCTTGAACATGCTGCGCAAACATCTCTTCCAGACCCTGCTTTCAATTCTTTCAGATAGATACCCAGAAGTGAAATTGCTGGGTAATGTGGTAATTCTATTTTTAATTTTTTGAGGACCCATCATAGTGTTTTCTATAATGGCTGCACCATTTTACATTCCCACCAACAGTGCGCAGGCTTTCAATTTCTACATATCCTCACCAACACTTGTTATTTCCTATTTTTTTAAATGGTAACTGTCCTAATTTTTAAATGTAACCTAAATAAAGCTGCCCATGTACATGTCCAAAACTCAAACACTTGAGTACATCCAGCTAGAGAAGACTTGGAGAGTAATGTAAGCTTATTTGTCACAGATTTTCTTGCAGGGCCCCAGGGATGATCCCTCCTGCTTTCTCACTGCCACACTGCTCCACGCAGGCCCTCGCTGCCACTCCGCTGTGTCTCCTCCACCTCCTCTGCCGGGGTCATGCTACTTTCTCATCGCCCCCTTCCAAACGCTCCTCTCTCATCCGACTTGCCCTGCTGTGTTCAGCCCCCATAAGAAGCACAATCTGGTCCCTGTCTGCTTTTTTCTCTTGGAAAGCAGCTATCTGGAATTCTGGTGAATAAATTTCTCCACTTCATTACAAAGATAATAAAAACCACTTGGCACATAGTAGATACTCAATAAATGGTGGATAATCTTACAATGCCTACCTCATTAAATGACTAAATGCATACCAAGTTCTCAGAACCTGCTGCACTTAACAAGCAGTATATACAGGTTAGGGATTATCATTTGTGGTGGTAGAAATGGGGAGCCCAGGGTGCCAGGACTTCATTGTTTTTTAGCAAGAGAAGCTGCCAGCAACTTTGGGTCCAGTTGACCATGAGGGGAGTCACCTTGGGGCAGATAACCTTTGGCTTTTCTTAGAGTGCTCCCCTTTAAACATGCAAATGAAAGCTGAATAGACAGACACCCATGGCCTTAGGAAACCAACCTGACAGGACCTTTTGTAGCTTGATGAAAGCTGCTGTTCCCAATAGCCCCTTGATAGGGGAAGAAGATGAATAAATGTGCACTGGCGGCAAGGGAAGGGAAGAGATTGAGAGCTAACCCTTTCCTTGTGAGAGTCTGTGTTACCAGGACCTCTTCGCTAAATCCATTAGCTCCTGACTGAATCTGCTGACAGAACAGAAAATAGTTTCAAAGGGGAGCTCACCCAGGAGGAAGAAGCACCTGCACTGGTGGTGGCAGGGTGCAGGGCCCGGCAGGAGGTGGGGGAGGAGGGTGGGGATGGATTCTGGCTTCTGCCTGGGTGTGGCAGCCCATCTGGACTAGAAGCAGCCCATCACAGCAGTGGAGAAGCCACAGTGGACTCTCAGCTCGTCTAGTGGCTAGTTGGTTTGCCTCTCCACAGTTTGCATCTCCACAGTTTTTGCTTCTAAAAGGGACACAAGAACATGTTAAGAATCTTTTCGTTTACATGCCTAGCACCTAGCTCTTTCTGGAATAAGGCAGGTACTCACTGAAGGTGTGGGACTGAAGCAACCAGGAAGCGCAGGACCAGACACTGGAAGAGGAGTCTGGGCACTTCCCTTCCTGCCTCCGTCCCAGCAGTGACTCCATGAGGAGAAGCGTGGGGAGTTAGCCAGCAGTGTTTAAGTGCTGGTGACCCTTCGAACAAGGCCATTGCCAGGGCAGTGTGTGACTGTAGTGTTCACTTCCGCGTGATGTGTCATAGTTTTACTCTGCTCTTTCAACATTTGGAATTGTAGCATTTAAAAATGGAAAAGCAAGCCTTGTCCAAGGAATGAGTCCCCCCTCCCTCTTTCTATTCATAGATTAACGCTGTGCAATGGAAAATTTCTGAGCATTAAATCCAAATGGTTTTGTTTTTTGTTTTGTTTACAAAGGTGGGGAGAACTGACCTTTATCTAATTATGCCTTTTGCAAGAATACTGAGCTAACTGTAGAATACGGCAGACAAATCGTCCCTCCTAGCCTTCTAACTGGAGGGGGAGGGCTGACCCAGATGCTGACTACCTATTATTCATTACAGCACCATCACCGCCTAAACACAGCACCATGGTAACTGGCTCAGTCTCAGCCCCACCCTTTTATTGCCCACACCCTTTTCTTCCGCCTCTTGAACGTTGCCAAGAGTTGTGCAAAGAAAGCGAGTTACCTCTGTTCCACCCAAGCATGTGGGAAGGAGGGACTGCAGCAGGGCAATGGGGGAGGGGAAGTAACTCCACTTCTGCAGTGAGACAGTCCTGGAGTCCTTCTCCCCAGGCTGGCTATGTGACCTTGGAGAAGTTACTCTCTGAGCCTGGCTTTCTTCAAAGATAAAGTGGGAACGAGAATAAATGCAGCTCACCTGACTATCTGGAGCATTAAGTGCACTAACAGGTAGTGTATGGTGAGTTTTCAGTGAAGAGTTTCTCTCCTGCGACGGCAGCTAAAAGGGTATATGTGTGAACCTGAAAACCAGATCCCAGTGGGGACGCCTGGGGCCGGAAGTGTTTGTTCTCCAGACTCCCTGACACTCCCCCCCGTGATCATATTTCACTGTAACTGCCTGGAGCACATTCCAGCAGAAGTTTCTCATGGTCAGGACAACCTCTCTGAACAGCTTACTTCCTCAGGCTGCTTTTCAGTAGGGGACCCAGCAAAGGCTACTAGGTAGGAACCATTAACTCATTCCCTAAGTGCCTGCATTTCTGCTTAGCATAAGTTGAGACAGGAGGCAAACCCAGCTAACAGCAATTATAAGCAACACTTCAGCCCTTGGTATTCTTCCTACAAGACCCTTAGGCCCCACACATCTGAGGAGATGGTGGGAGAAATGGAAACAATAATTCCCCTTGTTCTTCCTGGCGGGTTCTTTTCCAAAGGCAGTACTTGACAGGAGCATCTTCCAGGATTTTCCCAGTCCATTTAAGGGCATCTAAGAGAAATGAAAAATATTTTCACTCCACCCTTTTCTTTCCTCTCCCTCTTGTTTCCTCCCCTTGCCCTTCTTCTTGTTCCTGTTCTCATCTCCTAACACAGGCAGCTTTTTCAAAGTATTCTGGCACCAAGCACTCTACAGAGAATGCCATTTTATCCTACTCTAAAAAAAGTTTATTATAGTAATAATAATTTGAAGCAGAAAGTTCAAGGCCAAGTTAATTTTTTACTATTTTTTAAAAACTATTTATTCTTTTTAATGAATAAAGTACTATATGCTTGTTGGGAGAGGGGGGAATCAAAAAACCCATATGTGTGTACAGTATAAAAACCATCCATTCTCATTCAGTCCCATCAATCCCATTCCCTGGAGGCAATGACCACTTAACAGTAGGGCATGCATTCTGTCATTTTTGGTCATTTGACAGATATATAGGGATTGCCTACTATGTTCTGGGCAGTGTGTTAGCTAGGTGCTGGGACCAGTGGTAAACAAACAAATCTAGATATTTATGAATATGTGTTTATCTGTCATATATATTGGCAAAAACGAGATCATGTTTTTTATTAAATAATATTCACTTTTCCATGTTAGTTTGTAGAATGAAACATATACATAAATAAATATTTATGATTTTTAACAGCTGTGTAGTATTCCATTGTAAGGATATATCAAAACATGAACAACATGTACATGCTGTTTTAAAAACAAGCAGCATTCCCTTGGCTTGTAGAATGTAGAACAACCTGTTTCGCATGGTCCACTTGAGCAGAACCTGGCAGTCTGGCTGGGAATGCTCTGGGGCCTGTCTCCTGCACAAGGGTGGAGAGACAGCCAGCCCACAGGCAGGCAAGGCCAGCACTAGGAGCACAGTGTGCCTGCTGAGGACTCAGATGTGGTCCCAGCTGGCCAGTGGAGTAACTGAGCTCTCACCAGATCCCTCTCACTCTAGAGCTCCGGCCACCACAGTTTCCACCACAAGCTGCTGCCCCAAGTCATCCTGTCTCCATGATCTCCTTAGGCAATAAATTCTGTAGGCTACTAATTAAATAAGGAGACAGGAGGAAAAACTAAACTTGCAGTCATGAAAAATGCTCATGAATATGTGTGTGTGTTTTATTATTTACTTATTGATCTTAGAGAGAAACATCGATTTGTTGTTCCACTTATTTATACATTCATTGGTTGATTCTGTATACGCCCTAACCTGGGATCGAACCCACAACCTTGGTGTATCAGGACCATGCTCTAACCAACCAAGCTACCCAGCCAGGGCTGTGTTTTCTTAAAAGCAGTCATTTTTTTTCCCCCTGACGGGATGGCTCAGTTGATTGGAGCATCATCCTGTACACTAAAAAGTTGCAGGTTCGATCCCCCATGAGGGCAGGTGCCGGAGGCAACCGAATACTGTTTTCCTCTCACATCAATGTTTCTCTCTCTCTCTTCCTCTCTCTCTCTAAAATCAATGAAAACATATCCTTGGGTGAGCATTAAAAATTTAAAAAGCAGTCCTTTTTTCATGCCTGTCAATGGGGCAGACTTTGTGTATTTGTGCGGGTGTGTTTGTGTATGTGCGTGTGTGTATAGGGGTCTGCGTACGTGCGCGTGCTCCCTGGGATGGGTTAAGCGCAGCAAAGGATGTTTTACACGGTTAGAAATATTAAGCAGCTCTTGCTCTATCCTCTCCCCACCCTCTGACCCCGATCTCCTCCTCTGAGCTGCTAATGAAGAACCGATTTTGACGCCCGGGTTCAGTCCCCTCCCCAGGCCCGCTCGGGCCGGGGTGCCGCGCCGGCGCCGAGGTCCGGGGTCGCCGGGACGTTCCCAGCAGCGGCTTCGCGGGGCGGTGGAAACAAAATTGCAGCCTAATTGGTCGGTGGCCTTTTCTAGTGAATGAAGGAGGTTTCTGTTTTAAGACATAAAGTGACTCCTCGGCTGTTGATTCACTGCCCGCAGGGAGGTTTCCGCGCCGAGGCTTCCTAGCCTCGGTAGAAATTTGCATACGGCGTCCACTTCCTGCTGCGGAGCCGGTCCCGCCGCTCACCTGGGCCTGGAGCGCGCGGAGGGCGCGGGCGACCCGAGCGGAGCGGCGCGGCGCGGGACCCGGCGAGCGCGACCCCCCTGCGGCCAGCGCGCCGCCCGCGGCTCAGGTACGTGGCTCAGACCCGTCGCCCGCCTGGCCGGACTCCTGAACCACTGACCCACTTTCAGAACAGCCTGTTTTCTCCTTTACCCAAACGCGCTGCCTTCCTTCCCCCCTCCCGCTCCCCACCTTGAACGTGTTTGTGCGGAGACCAGCGCGGGCCGAGGCGGCGACAGCGGAGTTTCCGCCGTGGGAAAGTGGCGGCGGTGGAGTGTTTCAGCCGGGCGAGGGGAGAGCAACGCTCGGGGAAGGGGAGGCACCCACGGCCCGGCCGGGGACGGCTCGCAGCCGCCTGGGAGCCATGCCGCGTACTCAGCGGTCCCACGCGTTTCGTGAAGATTCCAGCCCCACTTCTCCGCGGAGGGAGCCGGGCTGGCAGAGAGTCAGTGTTTGGCTCCCGGCCCCGGGACGCGTCAGTGGCAGGGGTGGAGGGCGAACGCCCAAGTTGTCTCGATCCCTGTTTCATGCAGGGGGAAAATTAACACGACATCCTTGGGCCTGAAATTCAGCTCAGCTCCGTGCTGGCTCCCGGCTGCCCTCCTCCCCTCCAGGAGCCCAGGCTTTTGCTGGCACTGGACAGAGCCTTGAGGGGAAAAACAAGGGGGAAATGCTATTGCTTTAGCTTAGAAAGTAATCAAGCTTCACGTGTCTTTTAAGTTCAAGGTGGTCTCTTAGAATTGGGGGATATTTTTAAATGAGCAGAAAAAAGAGATCAAATAATAATAGTAATAATAAGAGGACAAGAAACTTGGTTTCAAGTTCTCACTCCACTTCTCGCTGGCTCTGAGACTTCGGCAATTCCCTTTGGTTTCCCTAAGCCTGGATTTCTTCATCAATAAAATGTGTGGGGCTGAGGGGTGGCGGTGGTGAACTAACATGATTTTGTCTAAATTCCTTTCTAACAAAATAAGTCTAGGGTAATGGGAGTCCAGAGGGGAGCCGTAATGGGTGGTCTTAGAAGACTTCTTTTGTTTACTGATTCTTCAAATATATTAATTTTACCTCCTGCTGCTAGATGGTTAGTCCCTGCAGGAAAAGGAGGTTTCTTAACCCTTTTTGACCCCCTGGCCCCCAGTATACTATCAAACAGCTCATAGGTGCTTAAGAGCCTTTCACGTAAGCTGCTTTTATTTCTGTTTCGCTCATCTGCTCTCAAGGCAAAAGGTAAAACGGTATCGTCTGGGCCTAAGGCTGGGGGAAAGCTGGGCAGCTACATGTCTCTGCAGGAGGGCTGCCTGGAATTTAGGCATAATTACTGGCTCTAGCTAAATAAGAGAGATCAGGGGGTTCTTGAATTAGTTCTTGCCCCATTTGGGCTACGCGGGAAGAACTGTCCTGTACACTTGCCCAGAGAGCTGGCAGACAAGCCTGGCTCCGGAAGGCTGAGTTACTGACTTAGCTGGAGCTGGAAACCGCTCCCCCGCCAGGCCAGTGACCCTGTGGGGGGCCTCTCCTGGGAGCTGAAAGGAAGCTGTGAAGTACGTCCTGATACCGCGTAAGGGCGATGACTATGATCGGACACATTGTTAGACGGCAGACACACAGAATCCTTAACCTTTTCCAAACCTCTGCTTTTTTGTTGTTGTCGCTGTTGTTTCTTTTGGGCAGTTTCTCTCCGTCAGTATAGTTCAGACAGGCCTTGGCTGACTGGGGTGGGCTGACTCAGGGCTGCTGGTATTGCTAAACTGTTCCTGTGGAATAGGGAGGCCCGGGTATGGTCCTCATCATGTTTGTAGATGGCTCTCCCTATCCCCCTGGAATGAGAAGTCTGGAATTTCAAGATATTTCCCTTGTGATGAGTTACTGACTTTATTTTCAAGTAATGATGCTTCATTATCTGAAATCACGCTAACTGTTGTTCAGCTGCCAGCCTCGTTTTGATGCCGAGAGACCACCCACAGTTATTCTTAATCTGGTGTTGCGGCTCCAAGTCCTTCCAGAATGGAGCATGATGAGCTGGACAGTGCCGTAGCTGCCCTGCTCAGTGTGCAGGGCTGGCTGACCTGAAGTGAAGTCTGGGCAGTGAACCAGCATATCAGGGAACAGGTTCTTAACTCAGGGACACGCAGATTCTGGAGGGTGCAAAGGCAGAAAAGGTTTAAGGCTCTCCTCTCAGGATTAAGGAGTTAGTCACTTTAAAATGCCCTGGCTGGTGTGGCTCAGTTGGTTGGAGCGTTGTCCTATGTACCAAAAGGTGGCAGTCCGATTCCCAGTCTGTGTACATGCTCAGGTTGTAGATCTGTCCTCAGTCGGGATGTGTGAGGGAGGCAGCTGATCAATGTTTTTCTCACATTCATGTTTCTCTCGCTCCCTTTCTCTGTCTCTCAAATCCATTTTAAAAGTAAATAAATAAAAATAAAAAATTAAGCTCATAAAAAATAAAAATAAAAGGAAGAGGAGAGGGCAGTCATATTTGCAAGCATTCTTTACAGACACTCAGAAAGATAGATTATGGGGGTAGTTTGTCTAAATGAAATCTAGGTTTTTTTCACATGTTGTAGAGTCAAAATCTCAGAAATATCTTGAATTCGGATCGTTTTTCTGCTGCAGGCAATTTTAGATTAGGCAACTGATGCAGAAAAGAACACCGACGAGGCACATTACACTTTAAATTCCTTTCAGATCCCACAAAATGACCCCTAATGTTTGATCACATTTCCTTATCAAAACAATCCTGCTTCTTTAGTGTGAAAGCCTCTGAGGATTGGAATCAAGAAGCTCCCCCCCCCCCCCCCCAGGCCTCTCTCATTTCTTCCCAGTGCATTGTCACCAAGATATTTTTAGTTCATGAAACCCATGCTGTCCTTTCTCCCTCCAACATTCTTTGTGTCTCTTGCTCAGCAGGCCTCCTACTCGGCCACATGTGCTTCCATGTCTGACTGCTCCACTCGGTCTGTGTCTGTGCCTATGTGTGTGTGTGTGTGCGCGTACACATGTGCTCTGTTGTGTGCAGATGTGTACACAGACCTTGCTGGAGATCAGAAGTTATAAACTGGCCAGGGGAAGAGGGTGGGCTTTTATCCCCCTTGTGACCCTTTGAGCTATGCCAGTTTGGCTTGCTTCCCTGCTAAGGCAGCTGAAATCAAGCTATTGGGACTGACAAGCCCTCCAGCCTGCATGCTCCCCTTCCTTCCACCCCACAGACCTAGGCTGGCTGGGGTCTCAGCAGTTCCTGGGTTGATTAAGGAAACTTGGCCCTTCCCTGCCTCATGGTTTTCCTGTGCTCAGGTTTCCCATGTTTTCCTTCTTCCCCTACCAGGGTCCCCACGTCTCCCTCCATCCCTGAACTTGCTTCCCCTCTGTGACGTCTGCTCAGACTGGTCCTGGCTTACCAGCTTGCCTATGACACCCTGGCCTTTCACCTGCATTCGTTCTTTCCCTTTCCTTCCAAGTGCCCCTTCTCACATCCACAAATACATAAAAATCACAATTTAAATAAGTCTCTCCTACACCAAGAAAGGGCAAATTTTTAAAAATTTTCTTCAAGGTTTCTCCACTTTCCTTGCTTCTCACTTCTCCCATCCTGCCTTCCTTTCCATCCCTTCTTTCTCTCCTGATTTTTCCTTTCCACCCCTTCTTCTCCTTCACTCTGGGTTCTGAACTGAATTAAGAATCACAAATGTGTGTGCAGAGAAATCTTATCTGAAACACGCAAACAAACATAAACACCCCATGGGCTGTTTTGAGGTCGCTGTCTAAATGCGTATTGCCAGTGTCCAACATGGCATAGACCGCGCGTTCTCGTTAGGACGTCGCCTCCTTGTTTAACACTCGGAGGAGGTCCAGCACGGGCTTCAGATCAGGCCGGGCCATGCTGTGCTGCCGTTAGCCTGACGTGAGTCGTACTGTGCAGGGTATGAACGAGGGCCAGCAAATGTTCCCTGGTCTTCAGGGCTCACCACTGCTTCTAATCCTCTGGCAGACCCAATGGAAGAACTGTTCTGTCTGGGAAATTCTGCAAGTAAACTTGGAAGTATTTATTCACTGGAATTTGAGCCTGAGCCAAACAGTTCACTCAAAACCAGCTTCCACTAAGCAAACGGATGTTGTGAAAGTTTGCACGCATTTGGACAGTAAACAAAGAGCATTAATGAGTTTAAAGATTTTTTTTTTTTTTTAATCCATGACTTTTAGACATAAGAAAACGATTCCTTGGGGAATGGAGTAAGACCTTGAGCATCTGTAATTGAAAGTACCTGTAATTGGATCTGAGGATCTTCCTAGCTGTAAATTTATATATTTATTTTTAAAGTCCACCTGAAATATTCATGCTATGTGTCTAGGGCTCTCCAACCCTATTGTTGACCCAAAGAATGCTTAAAAAAAAATCTAAGCAGTTGGTGAACAACAGCAAGCCTTGATTGCTTGGAGCCGGTGATGTGCTTTATTAATTACTCAGGCTGCTCACTCCTGCCTTTCCTCTGTTTCTTGCTCTGCTATTTGTCTTCTTCCGGGGACATAACACCTTCATTAAATCCCATCCGTCCTTGCCTCAGAGGCGTCCCCTGGAAGATATCCCCTCTCTAGATGCATCACCATTTATCATCACCCTTTGTTTGTGCTCTGTCAACCAGTTTTCAATTTATTTTGAATTCAGTTTATGATTAAAATTTAATGAGATCCAATGAAGTGCTTTTCTCCAATCAAGATGCCTGTGCAGTCTCATCCATATCCTCTGTTGTCACGGCATGAAGGAAAGCCACCACCGGTTTCCAGCCTGGCGACTCATTCTATGACACGGGTGGGCTGTATCCACACCTCCTCACCTTCAAGGTGAATGGTTCTAAAACACATTCCAGAAGCCCCCCATCCCGTTCCCTTTCTCCCCACCAGATGTAAGTTAATGCTCCCAAATGAGATAGAAAATCGTTAAATGCACAGGCTCTGGTACTGAACTGCTTGCATTTGAATCCTATTTATGCTACTTGCTGGCCATGTGACCTTGGGAAAGTTACTTAACCTCTCCGTGCCTCAGTTTCCCCAGCTGTAAAAGGGGGCTGACAATAGCACCTACCAAATAGAGTGGCTGTGAGGATGAAATAAGTTAATACATGTAAAACACTTGGAAAAGTATTTGGTGCATAGTAAATATTCAATGAATATAAACAATTATTACTAACAAAGTGTAAGGTTTCTTAAGTATATATATTACATTAGGTTTGTATTTTGATTTAACAGCATAATCTGTATCAGAACTTGGTAAATTACAGCCCTCAGGCCAAAGGTGGCCCATGGTCATTTATATATGGCACATTGTTAAGAATGGTTTTTATCTTTTCAAAGCATTGTTTAAAAACAAACCTCAAAAAGCAAAGTATGAGACATATGTGGTCCACAAAGGGTGGACTACTTACTATCTGGGCCCTTACAGAAAAAAATTGCCAACCCCCGATCTCTATGACTTTAATGGAAAGAGTTAGATCTATAGACTAGATTCAGCTTTGACTTAGAAAAGCTATTTAATGTGTCGGCCTTTGCGACACAGGAATGGTAAAGTGATACCGAGTACACTGCCCATGGCCCATCTTGTTTCAAGGACCAAATGAAATATGTATTAAATGTGCCAGAAATACACATGTTGGTTAAAAAGATAAGTCTCCAAACATCAGGTTCATATACTACTGTTAGCATCCAGGTATAAAATCAGTGAACATAGTCTAGAAAGAGCTCCAAAGCCAAATCACTTATTGTAAAAATAATAACAAAATAACCTTTTTATTTTTTCATAAAATAAGGCTTGATATGGTTCAGGCCCTTTATGTACAAGTCAGCACTTTATTTACATCTTCTATCCTCATAAATGCCTAGGGGGCAAGTGTTGTTTTTCCCATTTTACAGAGGAGAAAAATGAGGCCCAGAGAAATGAAGTAAATTTCTCAAGTTCACATATCCAATCATGTAGCTGGCAGGGAAATAATTTAAACCTAGGGGCTTTGAATCTGGAGCCTGTGCGTTGAAATGCTGCATATTTCCCCACATTCTAGAATTATGTGTTGATCAGGATGAGCCCATCTGGGAGACAGCAGCCACGGTTAACTGTGAATGTGCACGACTTTTTCCCCACTCAGGCCAAGTGGGGCCTCGTGGACATGAGAAAGGGAGGTGGGAGGATGGGAGAAAAGGAGCTTTTTGATGAACCGTGAGATCAGAAATGTAGTGAGATCAGAAATGTAGCGCTGTGCTGACTAACGGTCTGTTTCAAGAAACTGATCATTTAAGTCAGGGTGTGCTGAAGCAGAAAAAGGGTGCCGGGAACAGACATGAGCAAAGAGTTGGAAGCAGCTCAGGGGAGTTGACTGGGAGGGAGAAGGAGGGAGGGAGGAGAGAGAGAATGGAAAATTCCCTGAATGGGACACCAGGGAGCATTGTCACATGGGATGTCAGATCTGCTGCCATCTGAGTAAGATCTTATCTGCAAAAACAGGCCACTCCAGGGTAGAGTAGAGTAGCTAAGAAAAGGTCTCAGGCCTGAGGCCGAAGGGAAGCCAAAGAGAGACTTGGGCAGAGAAAACTGACAGAGGGATTTGAAGAAAGGTGGGGTCAGAATCCAAGGGCTAGAAGCACAGCTCACAGCCCAAAGGGCAGTGAGATTCCAGAGAAGGAAACTAGTGTCTGTTGGGTCAGATCAGAGTGAGTCAGAACCAGACTCCCACACACAACTGTTTCAGCCTCGCTGTGTGCACTTGGGACTGGCCTGCATTGTGCCCACTCCATTCCCACCCAGGGACATGTTCCTTCTCTCCCGGGTGGTCTCAGGAGTGCCTCGTTCTCATTGGTTCTTAATATTTGTGAACATCAGAATCACTAGTGCAGGTTTTCCTTTTTTTAAAAAAATCTTTTAAGTAGATACATAGGCACTCGGTACAACATTTAAAAGGTATAAAATGCTCTGAAAAGCAAGTCCCCCTCCTGCCCCTGTTCCCAGCCAGCCAGTTCCTCTTCAGAGGCAGCCACTGTTCAGGGTTTCCAACGAGACGGTGTGCACAAATAGTCTCAGATGGCACAAAGGCCAGCATACTCTGTGTTTTCATGTTCTTCACTTTTTTTAACTTCACAATAAATCTTGGAGATAGTTCCACATCCGTTCACACAGAATTTCCTCAGTCTTTTTGAAAAGACAGACTTTTCATCTGGACCACAGTTTGAAACATCAGACCCTTTTCGGCCATGTGGCTGGTTTCTAGCCTTTGCTGTTATAAACACTGCTGCATCGCCTGTCCTCGCGGCCGATCCGTTTCACATGACATGCACATATCACTGAAGAGGAAATTCTTAGAAGTGAAATTACTAGGTGAAAGGGCACAAGCTTTTCAAATAGTTACTGCCAAATTATATAGATTACACTCCGCTTTTCAAGGTGTAGAAGAACCTGTTTGCCGGTAGACTCAAACAAAAATACACAGGAGCTCTGCCCCCACCTCAGAATCTCTGGGTGTGGGGCCTGGGCACCTGGGTTGTGGGCTCAGAGATTCTGGTCCAGAAACTGCTTTGGGTTCCGCTGACCTCCAGCCTCCCCCTGCCCCGAGGGATTTGCCACAGTGAGGCAAACATGATCTCCAGGCCTGACAGGCCTCTGCTTCTCCCAGGCTTCTGGAGCTTGGAGCTAAGCATTCATTTGTGCTCATGAGCCTGTCCAGGGCAGTGCCGGCACTGGGCTCGCAGGGTCCTGGCTAGCAAATCTTCTGTCCCCCTCAGGGGTGAGAGCCTTCTCTTCTAGGTCACAGCTAGAAAACAGGGCTTTTCCACTTTAATCCAAGTGTCATCTTTCTTGGGGACTGGAGCACAGGCCATGCCAGGGTTATAACTGTGTGGATGGACATCATATGGAAAAGTTCTGGAATAAAACAGGGAAAAATGGCAATGGTTAGAAGTGGTGAGATACTGAGTGATTTTTTTTTTAACTTGTAGCATTTTTACAATATTGACATTAGCTCCCAGCTGGCATGGCTCAGCCGTTGAGCATCAACCTATGATCTAGGAGGTTGAGGTTCGATTCCCGGTCAGGGCACATGTGCGGGTTGCTGGCTCAGTCCCCGGCAGGGAGCATGCAGGAGGCAGCAGATCAATGATTCTCTCATCATTGATGTTTTTCTCTCTCCCTTTCCCTTCCTCTCTCTGAAATCAATAAAAATAAAAATAAATTTAAAAAATAAAAACACTGCCAAGAGCTAGAACCACAACACAACCCATTAATCTGCCATGGTCCTGTGATGTGGCATTTTTGTGTAATTGTTCCATGTGACACTCTCAGGAGGGTCTAGGGCTGGGAGAGGCCCAAGGTGCATGTAGGCCCCACCCTCTGCTGTTCTGGGCAAAGCTCTGAGGCTACATAACTAGACCAGCTGCCTTGCCGTTACATGCTCCAATCACCTTGGGTGGCAGAATCACCTTTATTCTGCAAGTAGGGTTGTGATCAACTCTGCCCATGAGTGGGACCTCTTAGGCATGGCCCAGGCCCACTGACACTGAGTAGGCACTTAATAAATATTAGAGAGGAAGAGAGAGGAAAAGGGAAGTGTGCCTGTGGTATAATTTGACAAACTCTGAGGACTTGATGCACCAAATACTCTCTGCTACCTCTCATGGAGCCTGACAGTCTCACTGTCAGTGATCCTGCCAGCTACATGGATCTGTTGCCTCTTTGAAACAGGCATCAATCATTGATTCATTCAACGAATATTTATTGAGCACCTACTATGTGCCAGGTACAGTTCTAGGTGCTGAGAATATAGCTGTGCATAGAGCAGTTAAAAACCACACCCTCGTGAACTTTAAGTTTGGGGGATGGGGAGAGGAAGGGGGATGACAATAAACAAAGAATGTATTAGATATTTTATTTATAATACACATTTTGTAGTATATAAGATGATGATAATTGCTAGAGAGAACAGTAAAGCAGGAGTGAGAGAGAGTGAGAGGGGCATGTAAAAAATTTAGAGAGGGCAACCAGGAAGACCTCACTGAGAAAGTGACAGTTTAGTCAAGACCTGAAGGAGAAAGAAAGAAAGCCATTCAGATATGTGGGGGAAGAGTGTTCCAGGAAGCAGAAACAAGTGCAAAGGCCCTGAGGTAGGACCTTTGATGTCCTGTTGGTTTGAATCACAAGCAACTTGAAGATAGGAATGTTTTATATTTCTTTATAAATAATTTTTACTACCTTTCACTGTATACCCATTTGTACTCTTGAATTTTGTATCAGTTGTAGGTATTACCTGTTGTAAAAAAATTTTTAATAAAGCTTGTGCCTAAGGAGGACACCCAGCATAGAGTTGGACACATAGGAGGGTTCAGTAACTATTTGCTGTTTGAATATTTGATGGTGACATGTTTAAAACATCAGGGTCCTTTTTTTTTTCAGGATTACTAATCCCATAGCTCTGCTGGGAGGCTGCTCATTACCATGCAGGTTTATTTACTTCCATCCAAGAGGCCCTTTGTTCCTTTCAAACCAGTTTTAACTGTAGAATTCCCACCACATGATGGGCCTCAGATTTCCAGTTGTGAGATGTCGGTACTTGTCACCTTTTTTATTAGCTCCCTCCAAATCCCTAAAGGCTCCTCATCTAGAAAAGCAGAATTTGCAATTTTTTTGGTTGTTGTTTAGGGAAGCACTTCTAAGGTATTCATGTTTGAAAACCCAGGGAGAATGTAAACAGTGGTGCCTGAAGCGTGGGTGATGAAAGAGAATCCGAGTAACAAGAAAGAGTTGACAGAATTCAGTCTTCTTGCTGTTTGGCTCACTCCGTGCCTCTTTGCTCTCCTGTTCAGCTGTGGGCCCACAGATGCCAGCAGGAGATTACACACACTCAGCCAGCCCTTCAGAAAATGTTTGTGTTTCCTGACCAGCTGAAGAGCACATTGAATGGAATATCCAGTTTCATAGCTGTAGGAAAATTGTAAAAAAGAAAGGAAAAGCATGGTGAGCATTTACAAATCATAAATAGTTGAAATATGTGTGGTTTTGGTCAGTTCCTAATCAATTTAGGTGATGAGGTCCCTTTTCTCAGGGGCAGGGACACACACAGCCTGGAGAGCAGCCCATAAAAGAGACAGTGGGAAAGAGGAGACTGAGGCAGGGAGGGCGGGCCAGCCGAGAGTGAGAGGCTGATGTTTTCTGTTGTGCCAGAAAACAGGACAAAGGTTGTTTGTAGCCCACGGGTGAATTTGTTACCAAGTGCAGGTAAAGAGAAGTGTTAGCATTCATTTGGCAGGCAGTGGAGAGGCAAAGTGACTTATCTTTCTGGAGGCAGTGAAGATAGATTTGGTAGGAAAGTGCTGGCCCCACCTCTGCTCCGCGGGAGAGCATTTTAAAATGCTTGCTGTCGTGTTGCCATTGGGTTGAGCACAGGGCTCCAGAGACAGTGAATTCATATTTTTCAAAACTTGTCTTAGAACAAAAGTTGATGTACACTGTGGTTTAGGCACAGTGAGCCCTCAGTAAATGTTTGTGGTTGAAATTCTACGTGGATCCAAACTATGAATTTAACAACCCACCACCACCCAGCCAGCGTGGCTCAGCAGTTGAGCGTCAACCTGTGATTCAGGAGATCGCCGTTCGATTCCTGGTGGTTGCGGGCCCAGTCCCCAGCATGGGGCGTGCAGGAGGCTACCGATGAATGACTCTCTCATCATTGATGCTTCGATCTCTCCCTCTCCCTTCCTCTCTCTGAAATCAATACAAACATATTTTTAAAAATTCACCACTGCTGGCACTTGCCCCTTTCTCTGCATGGTATCTGAGATATGCCCTGTGCAAGGGATGCATCGGACAAACCTCTGGGATTTTTGTTTCTCACTCCCTTCTTCCCTCTCACTACACCTGCTCTGGAGCCTTCTGCAGACCCCCAGTCACTCCCATGCTGTCTTCCTTCCCCTGGAGCCTAGGCTCCTGGGGCCTCGTCTCATCCTGTTATGTTAAGGATTCTCTTTCTATAGATAAAACCAGTATTACCTGGCTGTGGGCTACATGGTCTATGGGCTAAAGGCTAGTTCAGCAAACTTGCTAGTTCAGCCGGCACATCACAAACCAGATGGTCATGGCTGTCTTCATCGCAGGCATAGTGCCAGAGGAAATTAATCCTCTAAACAACCTATAGTTGTTAAGTGGAAAATGTCACTATGACCTTTTTTCAGTGCTTTTAAACATAAGCTTTTGTTTTTTGTTTTTTGGTGTGTTTTTTTTGATTAGGCAATAGACAGACAGCAAAATTTTTAGAGTTTAAAAGGTGAAACCTGCCCTGGCCAGCGTGGCTCCGTGGTTAGAGCACCCACCCTTGCACTGAAGGGTTGCAGGTTCACTGCCTGGTACCTGGGTTGCAGGTTTAATCCCAACCAATCAATGTGTCTCTCTCACATCAATGTTTCGCTCTCTCCCCCCCATTCCCTTCTACTCTCTCTAATAATAATAATAATCATAATCATAATAATAAAAATAAAAGGTGGAAACTCTCTCTCTCACATCTCTCCCCCAGCTTAATTCCATCCTCAAAGACAAGCAATGTAGCAATGTCTTGTGTTTCCTCCACGCGTTTTAAACATCTAGAAGCACACAAGAAGCAGCCCACATCAGGACTAAGTTCTGTTTCCTCAGTCCTTGGCCTTTGATTTTCATCTGTGTCTTCCCCTTGTGCTGTCTGCCACATGATGGTCCAGTCACATTCTTTGAATTGCCTTCCAGATAAAAATATCTTAATAAGAATGAGTGCCTTTGCCTGGAGGGTAAGTAAACAACTTTATGTGATTGGAGCTCTACAAGCACTTTGGTGTCACACTACTGTTAATTTAAACCATATCTTGAATGAGGTCCCTTAAGGTCATAAAGTAGAGACTCCAAAAACTGATCTGTCTTCTCTTGTTTCAGAAACTAGAATGAACCGAAGCATTCCTGTGGAGGTTGATGAATCAGAACCATACCCAAGTCAGTTATTGAAACCCATCCCAGAATATTCCCTGGAAGAGGAATCAGAACCACCTGCTCCAAATATAAGGAACATGGCACCCAACAGCTTGTCTGCACCCCAAACCCCTTACTATTCCTCGGGAGACTTTTCTCAGGCTCACCCTCACCTGAAACTTTCAAATCACCAGCGGCCTGTGTCCCAGCAGATCTGCTGCCTGCGCACTAAAGTCCTAGAGGAAAACGAAGACAGCTTCTGGAGGGGACATCCGGACCCCGGCAAAGATTTGCCCTCGGACTCCTCTGCAGCCAGCAAGCCTAAGTCTGAGTCTGTGGTTGGAGCCCTCCCCTCAGAGCATCAGTTTTCATTTATGGAAAAGCGTAATCAATGGCTAGGATCTCAGCTTTCAGCAGCTTCTCCTGACACCGGCCATGACTCAGACAAATCAGAGCCAAATTTACCTAATGCCTTAGCAGACTCCTCAGGCAACAGCCAAGAAACAGTGCAACGGCCCCAGCCCCACAGGAACCGAGCAGCCCCAGACCTGCCTACGATAGACACGGGGTATGATTCCCAGCCCCAGGACATCCTGGGCATCAGGCAGCTGGAAAGGCCGCTGCCCCTCACTTCCATGTGTTATCCCCAGGATCTCCCCAGACCTCTCAGGTCCAGGGAGTACCGTCTGTTTGATCCTCTGAGGCATCCAGCGTGTGCACAGATGCTGCCTCCCAACCCTTCCCCACGCGCTCAGTGGAACTATCAGTACCATTGTCCTGGAGGTCCCCATCACCAGGTGCCATGTAAGTGAGCTTTCCCTCCTCTGTTCATTCTGGGCTAGGTAACTAAGTAAACAAGGGCCTCGGTCAATGCCTCGTATCCACAGGTCAGCACAGACAGGTCAGGATGCAGGGAGGTTATTTTGCTTCCCATAGGGCTTTCCGTGTGTGGTTGGATTTGCAGGGGGCTTTGGAAGAGTGCTTTCTCTTAGCCCAAAATCTGTCCCATTTGGAACCTGCCTCTCTAGGAACCTTTAAGGACAAAAAAGATTCCTCTGTCTAGGTTAGTTTAACTGAAACCTGCCTAGAGGCAGGGAGATGACCCAGTGGACTTCTTGAAAACTTCTTTGCTGTCCTAATTCTTGGGCATCTGGGTTCTTCCTTCTCTGCATGCTTTCTCCCCGATCTTAGATTTGGCAGAGAAAGGGGTCTTCAGTCAAAAAAAAACAGAAGGTGCCAGAATGTCATTGAGACTCTGGATTCATGCCGTTACATGAAGATTATATTGTTCCTATGATTCCATTGCTTGAATCCCTTTGGAGACCTGAGCATTCTAGCCACACAGCATGGCTGGTGGGCCCCTAACTCATCTAGATGTTTCACATCCCAAGCATTTGCCTATGCTATTCACGCTCTCCAGACATTCTTCCCCCTCTTGTGTATTTGACCCAGCTCTATACCTCTTCTTTAACAGCTTTATTGAGATCTAATTTACATACTGTAAAATTCACCTTTTTAAGTGCACAATTCAATGAATTGTAGTATATTTACAGAGTTATACAACCATCAGCATGTACATCTTTTAAGACTTAGCTCAAGTGTTCCCTCCGGAAACCTCCCTAGATCAGTCCCTCCTTCAGGCTGTTTCCTTATTGTCTGCCCGTTAGGGCACCTAATAAGCAGTATGCCCACCTCTCTTTACAGATTGCAAGCTTTTGCACATCAGCAAAATTGTATTTTCAATCCATAATTCCCCAGCATTTAGCATAATGTCCAGCATATACTAGATTCTCAGTAAGTTATTTCTAAATGAGCGAATGAATGAGTAATATGTATCAATGCATTAAGCTGCTCTGAAAGTGATAAAGTCTTAGACTGAGATAAAAGGTTCATTATAATCCTTGGTATTAAATCTCCACCAAGACCACTGGAAAATAGCAACAGGGCTTTACGGATCAAACACAGGGCCCTGAAATATGATACGTTTCTTAGCAAATAAACTGCAAAAAGCAATTCAAGTGGTACAGGAGTCTGTCCAAAGGCCTGACACCTAGCTTTAAAATAAATTATAGAAAAATTACAAATGCTGTAACCAGTCACAGTTTATGTATCATACATGTACAATTAGTATAAAGGTTCCTAAAGTGAATGGAGCAATACAGCAATTAATATTTTTTTTAAAGAAAGGAAATAGAGGAATTTAACTTAGAAGAAACAAACATGAGTTTCAGAATAGGGCCAGGAGATGCAAAAACAGCAGGGCTTAAGGAGAGAGCGCCTCTGAGGCCTAAAACGGAGACCCAGCATGTTGGATGTTGGAAGTCACCTGACTGGGAGTTGTGGACACCACTGGCTCCTCAGAGTGCCCAGTAATCGGACGTGTGTGGTGGCTGCAGCTCCTTAAGTAATAGAAACAAACCTTGACAGGGAAAGGGTTGCATTTATTTCTCAGTGGTTTCCAGGTTAAAAGGGAAGACTTTGTGAGAATAATACCCTAAACTACTTTTTTAAACAATTATTTTCTACACTTAAAGATAATTTTTCTGATCACAACAGTAATATTTGTTCACTCTCAAAATTGAAATATGCTTAAAAGTTTAGTTTATATTTCCATCACCCAAATATAATTCCTTATTGGGTTTTTGATATATTTACTTCTGTTTCTTTTTTCTTTGTTTATACATCTAATGTAAAATCAAACTAGTTTCCAGTGACATTCAGTGTACTAGCTCTAGTACCATTTTAAAATGCTGCATAGTATTTCATCAGATGGATCTACCAAATTGCTTTATTTTTCATTGTTGGACATTTTAAATAGTTTCCAGTTTTTTATTCAATGAGCAGTGATATGACAACCATGTATGTAAGTTGTTTTCTGCATTTCTGATTAGTTCCTTAGATTGATGTGTAGGCATGTGAATACTTAGTCCAGGGTTTTGTGATACTAAGTCCCAAGCAGTTGCTTTTATCTACTAACAGGAGATAGTGATAAAAAAAGGAAGCATTGATGTATTATAATATGAGGGTCCCAGGAAGATCTTCCTATTTGAAAATATTTTTCCTGTTGAAGCCTAAAGTGGCACCATTAGCAATCCAGTCCTTGGAGGTTAGCATTGCCCACTCTGGGCAGGCTCTTTTAAAACGCAAACACTCCTGACTGGGAACATTTTTTGCCTCCATGACCTGATTTCTTTCATCACGTCCCTTCTCTTCGCTCTCTGCATTATTTCCTTCTATGGAAGAAGAGGGAGGAAGGAGATGCCTAGGATCCTGGCAGTGAAGAGAGGTGATGAAAGGCAGAGAGGAGAGAGCCTGGACAGGAAAGGGGAACAATTCACAGAAAATGTACAAACACCCAATAAGCATATGAAACCAAGCTTAACATTACTAAATTTAAGAAAAGTTTATATATGCAAAAATTTTAAAGGTACCTTTTTCCTAATGAAGTGTACAAAAATTGAAAACCTTGCATACCATCCAGTGTTAGTGGGTTTTGGAGAAGGGAACACTCCCATCTACTCTAGGTAGGAGTGAAATTGGTATAATCTTCCAGATGACAGTCTCACTCTTCAGCAAAACTTGAATGTGCTTACTCTTTGGCCTAGCAGAGTAAAATACACATTCTGACATTTTTAAAAAAAAGATTAAGTGGAAAAGCATGCAGTATTGATCCCATACATATTATTTTTAAAACCTGTATTTGTTTAAAAACTATATATTAAAAAATCTGGCCCCAACCATTAACAGTGATCATGGGGGATGGGGACAGGGAATTAAGAAGAGGTGGGGAGATTTTTCTTCTCACTTTATATACTTTTGTTAAATTTGGGATAGCAAACAGGCATTACTTTTATAATTAAAAAATAAGTAAAACTTAGAAGAAAGAAAAGTAAGGGGAAATGAGAATGTACAGGCAGGCTCACCCTAATTCACCCTACATGTGCCTTGGCCCTGGCTCCGGAGGCCATCTAATCACAGGAAAGAAGGTCAGGGTTGGGGCCTTTTTGTCAAGGACACCCAGTGCTTATGGTATTTCTCCAGGGCAGTGCAAACTCAGAATATTTTATGAGGCCCCCAATAGCAAAGGCTTCATGCAGGTTGCTGTGAGGATTAAATGAGACAATGTATTAAAAATGCTAGAAAAGCGGCTGGCTTTTAGTAAGCCCTGAATAGCCAGCAGCTCTTAGTTACCGTTATTACTTAAATTAAAATCCTGCAGCACAGCCCTGTAGAGTGCTCCCCGACTTCCAGATCCCTTCTGCTGGTACAGATTTAAGTATTCAAAGCATGTGTACAATGCTTAGTTTCATGTCGGGGCTGTAACTGCACTTAATTGCCAACAAAACCACTTCAAAAGAGTTGTTCACCTAAGGGATGCTTGTGCAGTTGGAAACCATGGCTACGTGGTTCTCCTCGGCTTTAGAAGAGCATTACTTCCTCATCTGTTAATGAACATATAAATAAATAATGATCACCACGCAAATGGCATATCTTAGCCCGTGCAAGTTAAAGCAAAAATGGTTGCTGATCTCCTCTTTCATGTAAAAAAAAAAAAAAAAAAGTTTTCAAAGCAAGTGAACCGAGCAGTGGAAATAAGCCTGTTTCCCCTCCCCCACCGCTTGGAGGAGGCCGCCTGAGAATCCTTCCGGGCAAGGTCACCAGAATCGCGATCATAGCTGTGCAAGCAAATGAAACCTGTAATACAAATAAAGGAAAAAAAGAATGCATTGCATCTAAAGAGCCCTTACTGTAAAATTCTTGCTTACTCTACCAAGAAAACAATAGAATAAAACTGTGGACACAGGCCTACTATTGCTCATGTGGACCAGAAAAGTGATTATTTGTGTGCTAGAATGCACGCACAATTAAAAGTAAGGAAAAGACAAGCCAGATGGAAGAAATGATCGCGAAAGGAGTTGCCCCTTCAGGAACCACAGCTGCTTATAGCTGTGAGAGTCCCTGTAACAGTTTATGTTGGCTATTTTGTTTCCTGGCTAAACAGCATTATATCACGATGTTTTTTGACAACTTAAAAATCAGATTTTACTTTCTCTCTCATAAACTCTGTTAATTCCATTCTTAATAAGGAAGAAAAATGTTGAATGTTTTGCCTGATAAATGGAAAACCTCATTAGGATTTGGTTTACAAATTCCAAGTGGTAAAAACCCAGTAACATGAAGACCATATGTCCTCAGGCCAAGAGGGTCATAAGACTGACAAATAACATATCGTCCTGGGCACCCATTTATGATCGTAAGATTTGTATTGTGTTTTGTGCTTAGCACTGCCTCAGAATCGAGGCGTTACCATGCTAACAAATCATTTGTCTGTCACACCACCCACCACCTTCTATTCTTCATCTCCCGCAGAATAAACTCTCTTGATGGAATTTTAGACACTGGGGACAAGTAGTTGGGGAGATATTTTTGGGCAGTAATTCTTAAGTCTACCATGTAGGTGGCTGCCGACTTGCATGCCTCTCCTTCTCACACACTAACGAGTGTGGGCTTGTGTTTCAAAACAGACACCCACAGACACACAGATTTTCTCTCTCTCTCTCCACTTATTTTGAGCTGCTTAAGGGAACTGTATCCTACTTATCTGTGTTCACTGAGTGTCTAACCATAGAAATTCAATAAATATTTGTTGAACGAATAAAAAAAATTTTAAAAAAACCTTTTCCCCACTTCCTGGGGAAAGGAGTGATCCCCAGTCATGAGCAGAGCCTCTGTGATACCAGGCCTTGAAAACGCCATCTATAATTGTCTTATGGGAGAGGGGCAGAATGGAGGGAGATCAATGGGATTTGGAAACAGGACTTGTTCATTCATTTATTAATTTATTAACTTATTCAACAAATATTTGCCAAGTACTCTGCTAGGCACTGGGTGTACATTGGTGACTACAACACATGGTCTTGTCTTCCACAGTGTACTGAGGAGACAGGTTAAGCAGAAAGCAGCAAACAGAACAAGCGTAAGTGCTGTGAAGGAAATAACCAGGTGTTAGCACAGACATCGATAGACAGGGAGGCCAGAGAAGGCTTTTTTGAGGAGGACACATTTGAATTGAAACCTAACAGATGAGAAGGTCAAGGAAGCAGGAGCTGCTAAGGTACCAAAAGTAAAGCAGCAGAGTGAGCAGGGAGAGGCCTGATGTGCTGGAAGATGATGCCTGCAAGGGCTATGATAGGAATTTGGATTTGATTCTAAATTAAACTTCTTTAGGAAAATAGAAAATTGAACTCTATAATCCTGAATAAGGAATTTAGAACAGTGCCTGTCATGTAGCAAGTACTCAATAAATGTTAGCCATATATATATCCCTAGTAAGCCTCCGTCAAAATAGTAAAACACAATGATCAAAACTTGAGCAATGAAAGATATTCATCTGTGTGCTAAGCATAGTTTTTATTTAGCAACTTTTCCAGCCAAATTCCAGACAAAACCAAATTCCGCTTATAAGAGGGAAAGCTTATGTTTTTGCTATACCCTCTGATATTCAACATTTCTTTGTTTTAAACAACCAAAGGACAGCATGGAGGGCTATATTGTCAGTACCCTAATTTAAAAAATAGATGAGGTGGATCATTTCGTCTGCTCACGTAAACTGGTTTAAGTTTTTACCACAGGTGAGCATTTCAGAAATGAAAGTTACAGCTAATCAAACACTTAGCCCACATGCCTTGGTGATTTTAATGATAAGATTTGTTGCTATGAGACAAAAACATGTTGTGCGGGAAATAATCTGTTAGAGATAATATGACCTTGATTCAGAGGCTTTTGATTAACAGCACTAATATCCGATTTCTGGAAAAGAAACAAGCCCTATGATTAGAGCTTGGTGGTCCTTTTAAAGCAAATAAAACGTTATTAGCCACTTGTTAACGGACATGGGAAGCAAACATTGTTTCAAACATTAAAAACATTCAAGGCCACTAGCAAAGTTTTTCTTTTTTTTACCTTGTCTTTCTTCTTCCTACGTTCGGAGGGAGACACTGAAAGAACCAAATGGACCACAGGTGAGAGTAACCTAGAATACCCAAGACCTAGCAGGCAGAGTGTGCAGTCCCGGGTGGCTTCTCTTTTAGTGTGTGTGTGGAGCTGGCTTTGTAGCTGTTCAGTCTTTCATTTGTTTATTGAACATCCCCTGGTGCCCGCACTGGGCTTGGAGACGTGATGGCAAACAGACACAATTCGTGCTTTCAGAACTTAGATGCTAGGAGGGAAGGCAGACAAGAAGTTGACAACAGTTATTAATAACATAAACACATGGTAAGTGCTATGAAGAAAATAAAATGGGGATGGGGATGAGATAGGGCAACTGGGTGAAGGAGTGATACTTGAGTCTCTTTGAACAGGTGATATCTGGGCTGAGCCCTGAATGACGAGAAGTTGATCTGTAAAGATATAAGACAAAAACGTTCTGGGCAGAGAGGATGGCAACCCAAGGGCCCAGAGGCAGGACAAGCTTGGGTGTTTGAGAGAGAGAAAGGTGGCCAAGACGGTAGCTGGGGCTTGGTGAGCATGTGCGAGCATCGTAGGAGATGAGACCAAGAAGGACAGGGATCCAGTCGTGCAGGGTGGATTTCAAGTGCAATGGGATCTCTGGAGGGTTGTACCTAGAGCTGGTTTTGTAAACGGTCCACTGGTGCATGACTTATCTGAAAGCAGGGTTGGCCCCTGCCTGGTGACCTGAAGGTAGTGGCGCTTTTGGCCCTTTTCTAGCTGGGAAAAAGTTGCAGCAGTAGTGACCTCCCTGTTGGCCTAACTGGCCATCTGGACCCAGAATATATCTGACCTGCTCCAGGAAGGCTATAAAAGCAAAACCTGCATAGTGTATCTTGTCCGAGGACACAGGGCTCTCTGTGGTCCCATCTCCCCATTCTTAGAGATGCCCTCCACATCATGGTCTCCTTCATCAGCCAGGGGGTTGGGATAGACCCAGCAGGTTCTCTGATTCTCTCCCCCTTTCTTAAGCCCCGAATGTCATGACCAGTCCTAAACAATAGTAGGGCAAGGGTTACAGTCAGCCAGGAGAGAGCTGGGTTGGAGGGAAATGGTCGCTTTTGCCAGAGGAAATATGACAGGAAGGACCTGGCTAGTGTCACAGGTCAAAGCAGACAGTAGATTGAATCCAGGGACTCTGACCATGCTTGAGTCACTGGCTTGGGCACATTTCCAGGGCCACCCAGCCAAGTTTCCTGCATCCAGACAGTGGAGACCTGGAGGCAGCTACACTAGAGGAACACACACGTTGTTTGTCTTCTGTTCTGTATTTGAGGACATCATTCCCCTAAATGTTCCCCTGGGAACTTCAATGGCCCCTGACAACTTATCAAACTAAGAATACAATTCTTAGCCACATTTTCACACTCTACATTCTGGTTCCAACCTACCTTGTCTGTTACTTTCTTGTTTGCTTGCAAGTTTTATTTCACTTTACATCCTGCATGTATCCTACCTATAGTGGGAAAACTCGATTATTACTTTTATAATCAGAGAAAAAAATAAAGACCAATATATATATTTTTTGAAAAATAAGATTCCTTCTTGCCCTAACTAGCTATGCTTCCTGGATCATCCATCTTCTTAATGTGGGCAGAGATGGCAATGCTTGGCTCACAGGAGGTGCTCATGGTTCATTCTGCAGGGTTACCCACTTGGCTCTGTCCAGCTCCCTCAGAGGCTGGGCCCACCCCTAAGGCACATCCTCACCTCTCAGGTTTCCCACACTTGAGCCTCTTTGGGCCTGAGAAGTTCCCTCAGAGCCTTCCTCTCTCACCCGCACTGGGTTCCCTGCATCCCTCCTCTGGCCCTCAGTGCCCTTCCCTCACCTGGACAGGCAGGCTGCCCTTCTTCCCTTGAGACCCTGCTGCCCCTGGGCTTGGCTGGGACCAGCTTTCTCCTAAGTTGCACATTCACATGAGTCACTGCCAGCCCTGGCTCTGCTCTGAGCCCTGTCCTCTTCTAACCACCTTGGCCTCAAGTGCACACAGGCTTTAGCAAGAGAGGACCAACAAAGTTGGGTTGTATTGCCAACTGATTGGCTGCTTCCCAGAGGTATGAGCCAAGTTTTCATTCATTTATTTCTTTGTAAGAGAAAGTGGTATGTGTCTGTGTCCACTTGGAGGGGAAAATGAAAAAGTAGTGATTCTGTATCTACCATAGTGACAATTACTCTTAGCCTTGGGTTCTAGAAACTTGGAGAATTATGGTAGGAATGGTGGTGGTGTTACTGGAAAGGGGACCTGGCCCTCGGCGGGTCTGCCTAGGGCCAGCCATTAGTGTGTGGGTTCTTGACTTAGTGCAGGGAAAATTTCACAACATGAAATAGTCCAGACGACTATGAGGGAGCATTTATTAAAGCTGGGGACAGTAAAATAAGAAATGACTTAGCATAGAAGCAGCAACAGGAGAGCCTAGGCTGTGCTGCCCTGGCTCTCCAGGAAGTCAGAGAAAAGGGAGTCTTGGAAACAGGTTCAGGGGACTAGCCCGCAACGATCTGCCTCTGCCTGTTGCTGCCCTGGTTGCAAGTCTCATGAGGCCCCTTAGAGTTTAGGAGATGCATGCCTGTGTGGGAAGAAGGGAAAGGGAATGGCAATGGCGGATGGGCGGTGCTCCCCAGAGGGAGAACAGGTGCTGGGTTCTTTGTGTTGAGGCTTTTACTTCTCTCTTGCAGGTGGGAATCTTAGGGGTGGCCTCAGGGGAAGGTTTCAACAGAATATTCATCAGTTTTCTAGGTGTGCTTCTCCAGGGCCATGGTCTCCACTGATTGGTCAGTGTCAGGCCAGGGGGTCGTTAGTCATTACAGCTGGTCCTGGTGTTGCCCACTTGGTTTTGCTGCTTTTTTTAGGTCTGGAGCTGAAATACAATTGAGGCCTAGATGTTATTTCTAAGGAGGTGACCTGTATCTGCTGTAAATTGCTGTCAGTTTGTTCAGCTATCTGTCTCAGTTTCCCTGTTCCACTTATCTTGGCTTACTGGCCTGTCTCAGTGTGGGGCAGGTTCTTCATGGTTGGATAATCCTAAGTAACTTATTAAAATTGGGGCCTGTGTGGAGCTTTGCACTTTCCGATTAGAACACCAGACTCATGATTTCACAGGTGTTTTTATTTTGGAAACCAAAACCACAATGACTCAATTTAATGAAAACTATCAAGTAAATGATAGTACAGAAATATGGCAAACATCACGGAGGTGGTAACTGATGTCTGGAATCGTCAGTTGGTTATCAAGACAAAAATCTGCACTGAGCTTACCTCTCCTTTCTCACGAAGAACTAGAGTCAGTCTTCCTTATTCCCTTGGCTCTCTTCACCTGCAGATGGCCAGGACTACCCTCGAGCAGCCTACCAGCAAGTGGTCCAGCGGGCTCTGCCTGTGCAGCCCCTACCTGGAGCCAGTGTGAGAGGCCCGCACCCTGTGCAGAAAGTCATTCTGAATTACCCCAGCCCCTGGGGCCAAGACGAGAGGCCAGCACAAAGAGACTATTCCTCCCCGGGGCTTCCGAGATATCAGTAAGTATTACAGGGCCAACCTGCAGATAATTTTAACACGAAAAAGCATGAGGCCAATGCAGTGGTGTATCAAAACTCTCTGTTGGCTTACTACTAGGTTAGTGACCAAGTCACACAGTGGAGCACCCCACATAGACTTTTCAGGTCAGGAGGAAGCGGAAGCTGGTTGACAAGAAACTTTCCCAGGCATATCAAACCACTGATGACTGGTCAAATTTCTCTTGAAAAAAAGGCTCCTAAGATGCTAAGTCACACTTGCTTCTTTTACCTTCAGATCACCTGGCCTTTTAGCCCATGAAATAGATTTTTAGTTTTGCTCTGCCTGAATTCCCATTAGATGAAGGCATATTTTATAGGAATTTTTCTCTATCTTAATAAAAATATAAAATAAATAACTTACTCAAATGTTCACATTTTAGAAATATAGTATAGTTTGGATTCCGTGTAATTTTATTTAAAGTCCTTGATGCATAAGTCTCAGAATTCCTGATTACTCTTTTGGGTAAAAATATGAAAACATAAACAATAGTCTATAAAAAATGGCAAATACACGTAGATTTTGTGATCAAAACATTTTTTTAAATTTAAAATAATCTCAAACAAAAAATAAAATAAAATAATCTCAAACACAAAACAGATAGAAACATCCATGTTCCCACCACCTAGATTTTTTAAATGTTAACATCGGGCGGGGCAACATTTGAGTCAGAGGTGTGTTTTTTAAAGAAAAAACATTAGTGCCCTTATCAGTTAGGATTCAGTTACAGAAAACAACTCTAGCCAGTTTAAGCAGAAGGGATTTAATTTGGGAAGTGGGTGCTTACATTCTTGGAGGTTGGAGGAGCAAACTTTAGGCCGGGCTTCCAGGAGCGATCCCAAAGAAGGCCACAGAACAGGACGGCGTCATGGTCAGAGAGGCAGAGGGGCAGAGGATCAGAGCATCACTGGGGAGCTCTCCATTCTTGGCCACGCTGCCCAATACAATCCAGAATCGGAGCCGCCAGCACTGCAACTATTAATGCATTCTGTGCTGCTAGACCTGCACTGGCCAAAAACGGATGCCCATGCCCTGACCTTGACACTATGAAGCCCGAACCACAGACATAGCAGAAACGTGGCCTCCATTTCCTCTGCCTCCCACATCTCACACGAGTGCGTCTGATGGTTCCTCTCAGCACCATGTTCATGGAAATACTGGCAGCCAAAGCAGCGCCACATAACCATGTGGCGGAAACTACTGAAAGGATCTTCAGTGTCGGATTTTCATCCATATATTAACAACACAAATATTTTTAAACCTACATGGTCTTTTCTACTTTTTGATACATAATCAAATGTTATCTGTCATGAGCTAAAAGTCTTTTTTATCTGAACGTCTATTAATGCCAACCTTGCATCACCCATTATATTGTGTTTTATTGGTGACCTTATCAGGTGCATGAGACTTATCTTCCCAAGGAGACAGTCCTTGAATCGAGAAATCAAATTCTATTTCCCTCTTTCGACCCCTAGCTCAGCCCTCACATATGGCAACGTGCCCTCTTGCTTATTGACCAAAACTCCATGGAGCAAGTCTGTCCCTCTGGTTCAGAAAAGAATGGAAGCAGAGGAGAGAGAGAGCTCACTGGTATTAGTTCTTATAGCCTTCCTGCTCCTCAAGGTGTGCCTTTGTTGAGAAGGAAATTTCATTGTACGTGTATTCCTTTCCAGGGACCAGTATAACCAGCCACCTAATAGAGCTGGAGCTCCTGAGGAGTCCTTGGAGTGTCCTGCAGAGTTGAGACCACAGGGTCCCCAGGCTCCGTGTCCAGCTGCTGTCCCTAGACCCCCTAGTAACCCTCTAGCCAGAGGAACTCTGAAAATAAGCAATTTGCCAGAAGAATTGAGTAAGTTGTTTGCAATGATGTGTGTGGGTTTTTTTCCTTCTTCTTGTCTAGTCTTATATTTTGAGAGTATTGCATAATTATTCATCCATAATCTTAGATATTTCTCATATATACAGTAAAATAAAATTTACTTTTTTGCTTTTTGCTAAAAAAGTAGCCGACATTTAGTATGAATGTTTTTAGTGATTTTGATACTACTAGCAATACTCACAAGTGGTAGGTTTTCTTAAATATACACTCCAACAACAAATAACCCCAGTGCTTTTTCCCTCTTCTAAATGACAGTCTTGGGTGGACTCGTTCCTGAGTGAATTGATTGGATGTCCATGTGGTATTGGCCAGGGACCTAGTTCTTACCATAAATTAGCAGCAGCCATCTAGAACGAGGTCATTTCCTGTAGGAATGAGCAATCTCGTTGGGCAAGAGCAGTCTCACATTCTCCACACTGCCTTACAACCAAATGCAAACTAAGCCTTTTATTTAAAGAAGCATTCGGCTACGTGTCAGGTGATGATTCTTTTTCCACATTTTGCAGCCAGAAACAAAAATGTTGAAATATCACCAAAATGTTCTCATATTAAGGTCTATCATCTTAAGAAAACAGCCACTACTCATGAAATTGTTATATTCTGCTGTGCTTGCTAGAGAAGCTCAGGTAATTCTAAGAAGTGCTGTCCAAATCTGGGCACTTCTTTGAACCAAGTTTGAAAATTAAGACTTTTGCATTTGCTAATTCCTATTGGGGATCTGTGCTCTTTAGTCGTTTAGGACTTGAAAGATTTCTATTACAATGATCCATTGTCTTTTCATTCAAAAATAATTTTTTAATCTTCTTAAACTCTTACACATTTTAATTTTGAGCATTTCTGGAGAATGGAGAATCCTACCCTGCATAGGATGTAGCCTGGTGTCAGTCTATACATCATATTTATCTTACCATAATCTGTAAAGGGAGTCCTAAAATTCTTACATAGGAATTGGTTGAATATTAGGTGTTGAGGAGAAAAGAAACTGAGTGCCATCAATATACCTGGCTGCTTAAATAAGTCAATATGACCATGGTATACACTTCCATATGAGAAGCATGTTTCAAAAACCAAAGGCCTAAGCGAAGATTAATATGTAATGACTCATATTTTCCCTCCAACTCCACTTTCTTCTCCACCCTCTGCCCCAGGGGCTTCCTGAGATTTAGCGGGTTCATCCGTCCCAGACTAGAAAGCAGCACACAGAGATTGTTCATCTAGCACATTAGCGTGCTAGCCAGATAATTTCCCCAAGGGTTAAGCCCGAGGAAACGCTCGTTCTCACGCTGACTGGGCCAAGTGTGTAGGCACAACACTGTCTGCTGCTCTGGGCTCACCCAAGGGAGCAGCGAGGGAGGCAGTGATGCTGGACCGCCCGAAGCACTGTCTTACTGTCAAGCTACTGAAGTTTTACTAACATTTCTGAGTTGTGCTTTCGTCTACTCCAACTTCCTGGCCTTTCCCCCATCAATAAGTGGATGGGGAGGAAGGAAGGGGTGGGGCACCTTTTTCCCTCTCCCCTCACTTGCTCTTGTCAAGCGAGAGTTCAAGGCACAGAGAACACCATGAGATCAAAGGGGGATGCTGCAGGGTGGCCCCTTAACAATACTCAACTTCTGGGCCCACTGTGAGAGTATTCCTGAGGCACAGTGCCAAGTGTCTCTTAAGAAACCAGGTGGTGGCCTGATCTTAAGGACACCCAGGTTCTGGGTAATGGATTTTTTGTTAATGCATCATGTCGTTTTTCAGAAGACCTCAGCTTGTCTCAGCCTGCCAGCACTCTTCCCCTGTGCCTCTTCTTTCCATGCATCCTGAGCAGTCTGCATGCCCTTGGGCAGACCCCCTGCTCCTTAGGGCCTGCAGATCTATGTCCTGAGGACAGCAGTCCACACTGCTACAGGCATAAGCCCTTAGACCAACCCCCATCCAAAGGCTTCACTTTATTATTCCAGAAGAACAAATGACATTGCATACAATTTATGTGTTGTTCAAAATATAATTATTGTTATTTGACTAGTTTCTAATAAATGTGAAAAATCTCTCTTAGGGAAAGTCTTTATCACTTATTCTGTGGACACAGCCATGGAGGTGGTGAAATTCGTGAACTTTTTGCTGGTAAATGGCTTCCAAACTGCAGTAAGTATTTTATCCAAAGAGAAGACCAGACAATTAAAGTGGCTACAGGAAAAGAAAAAACAAAAGGAGACAAATGATAACGGTTGATCTTTTAAACCGTATTATTTGATTTGTGTGATTATGGACTAATTGCTTATGAATTTAGCTAATTGTTTTCGGGGATTTTAATGTACCCACAGTCTCCAGTATGTTTTCCCTGCATGCTTTTTGAGTGAGTGACCCTGAGTACCTCTGAACAGCCCGAAGGGTGTTAATGCTGATCCCAGACCCAGCTGACCCCTGGCCTGCAGGCAGCGCCAGCCTCTTGCTGCCCTTTGCACCTTTGCCTTCTTCACCAGTCGTGCCCGCGTGGGCCGGGCCTCCTGTGATGCACGAGGCTTCAGGCTGCAGCGGAGCACCCGCTTGTTCTATAAGGTCCTCGGTTGGGCGCTGCGCTGTGGGGTCTGAAGCAGAAGCCCTGCGGCCTGGCCCCCCGCCGTGCACAGCTGCCCTTCTACACCTGGAGCTGCTGCCACGTGGCCAGGTGCTCGGCTGGTCTACTTCCAGGGCAGACAGACAGCCCAGCCCTGCAGTTCACCGTGACCTTGTCCCAAGAAATCTCAGGGAGCACATGCTCCTCAAGTCCCCCCGCAGTGCCTTGCCACAGCTTAAAGCCACGTTAAGTTTTTCTTTAGGATAAATCACATGTCACAGGAGCCTACCCAGAAGACTGGCTTTCCTCAGCACTGGACCACTTTCTTCCTTCCTGGATGCCTGCTCTGGGTATTTAGTGACAGTGAATTCTAGAGTGGCAAAAAATTAAGGGAAATATCTATGGATAGAACGTTGAAGAATAAAGAGGGAATCCTTAGTAAATCAATGTCCATTTTAAATATTATGTGACATAATTTAACAGGAGTTTTTATTTGAATTTTTTTTATACTATGATTTTTTTTTTTTTTTAAATGAAAGTATTTGAAAGTTTAAAAAAGCATACAATTAATACATCCAACTTCATGGCTATATAGAAACCAACATTTCAGTTTCTCATTTCTGGAATAAGAAAGTGCTGTGGCAACCATGACATAAAGTCAAATTACAGGACATAAGGCCAACATTTCAGAAAAGATCTTAACTTTTGGTCATTTCCAAATAAGCATACTGATTGCTCTGGAAGAAGACAGGTTTTTGTGACCTTAACAACGAGGGGCTGCTTAGGCAGATTTTAAATTTCTCCCTGACCTCATCACTATGAAGTCCTGTTGTAGAATCACAGAGCCCAGTCCTGACAGCTAACTTACTAGATTGATACATTAAGGTCTCCTTAGAGGAAAAAAAAAAACTTAATGGGTAAGCTAAGGAGAATTTTAAAAAGGAAATATTTTCAAAACTTTAGATAAGTTTTGGGGAGCCCACAGAATTGTGCAATATCCTGGGATGAGCAAAAGCAGGGAGTTGCTACCACCCTAGGTCTAAAGAAGCAAGGAGCAGTGGTTATTAAAACCTAAAAAAGGGTGGCTGTATTGGTTAGCTAGGGCTGCCATAAGGAAAGTACCACAGACTGGGAGGCTTAAACAACAGAATTTTATTTCCTCACAGTTCTGGAGGCTAAAAGTTAAAGATCAAGGTTTCAACAGGATTGATTTCATTCAGAGCCTTCTTCCTTGGCTTATAGATGGCCATCTTCTCTGTCTTCACCAGGTCTTTCCTCTGTGTCCCAGTCTCCTCCTATAAGGACACCAGTCATATTGGATCAGAGGCCACCCATATAACCTCACTTACCTTAATTACCTCTTTGAAAGCCCTATCTCCAAACACATTCACAATCTGAGGCGCTGGGGGTTAAGAGTTTAACATGATTTTGGGAGAACAGAATTTGGCCCATAACACAGCCATGTGGAGAAGTTGGCCTGACAGAAGCTGTGGACTTTGGCAGAAATTTAGAGAGACACATGGAAGATATCCAGTACACTGCGCCTCCTGGAATGCCCAGCTCACAGCAGGGAATGATTTAGGTCCTGGGATAATAATAACCATTTATTGAGTACTTACATCACACCTAGCATTATGATGTGCCTTTTCCATGTTAACTCATTTTAATCCTCACAACCACTCTAGGAAGTATATTTATTAACCATATATTACAAATAAAGATACTGAGACTTAGAGAACTTTAGTACTAGTTTCCAAAGTCATGCACGTGGGAAGTGCAGAGGCCAGGAGTAGAACCAAGAGGAGAGCCAAGTTGTTTGTCTCTTCTCAGCCCCAACACTATGGTGCTCCTGTCTTGTATAACAGAAATGGAGCACCCTGGCACAGTAACAGAGTCACAGAAGCTTTCTCAAGATTACTTAACGTAGTCATTGGACATCAGACATTTTAAAGCAGCAAATGGCCATCCAGACCTAAAGGAATGCCATCCATTTTTGATGTCCCATCAGTAAAGAAACATATTCTGAACTCATATTGTTTGATGTACATGAAGCATGACCTCGTTCTAGGAGACTTAGAACCAGGCAGAAGAGATAAGGCAGACATAAATGAGACATTTAGTAAATGAAAGAATGTTACAATATGTGTTAATTGTCCAGTACCCCTGGTGGTCACAATGGGGCAAAGTTTGATGAGGTGGGGAGGAGGAAGTCTGTGTGGGGAGGACTCTGAGAGCAGGGGGGCTTGCACTGTGCTTTTTGAGTGCAGTGCAAGGACAGCAATATGGGGAGTAGAGTAGGCAGGGCATGTGGGGAAGATAGAGGTAAGACTAGATCATGGATGGCATGGAAAGCTTGCTGAATGACTGGGACTTGATCCTATCAGTCCTAAATAGCGGAGTGACATTTAGGACAACTGATCTGGGAGCCGTGGCTGAGTCCACTAACGCCTCTTCAAGGACTCTGTCCCTGAGTCATCCATTCCAGCACAAAATCCCCCTTCTGATCAAAAGCACCTTGTACACACTCACTACCCTCTGGCTGCAGGACAAGTCTGAGCCCAAGAAAGGCCTTATATTCCGTCTTCTGTAAAATAGAAAATACCTGGCTTTTCTCCCCTTCCAGTACTCCTTCAGAGACTTTAATATGTCTTTTCAAGGCCCAAGAGGTCTACTTCATTTTCATCGTAAACCTTTCCCCTAACATCTTAGTAATTGTTTTCGTGACTAGTCTTTGGATTTGCTCCAAGTTTCATGCAATCCTTTTTAAACATATGGATTGAAACTAGACATAATACTGTAATAATGACCTGGCCAATGCAAGTAAAGCACCACATTTTGTATCTCAATACTTGCACACCATGTAGCCACTAAAATGTTCCAAAATCATGCTTGCCTTTCAAATTATATACAGATAATTATTGGTTTGTATATTGTTGGCGTACACCCAGCTTGTGGTCCGTGTCTCTCAGATTTTTAAAGCATAATAATTGTGTAGGCAAAGATACATTTTGATGCATACATGTATATCCTAATAATGAATATTAAATACTTCAATGCCTGCTAATGTTGAAATAGGGAACATTTTAAGAAAAATGTATTTTTTTAAGACTTACATGCTCCTCCCTGCAAAAAGCATTAGTGACTTTTTCCATTTTAAATGTATATAGTCTCGTGTTTTCTCTTGCTGGGCATCTAGATAGAGCTTCTCATTAAGAGCCGCCTCCCACATATTTTTCTTGTAGATTGACATTTTTGAGGATAGAATCCGAGGCATTGATATCATTAAGTGGATGGAACGCTACCTTAGAGATGTAAGTACATTCCAAAATTCCGAGTTTATTTTCAGGTGAGAAAGACAATTAGCTTGTGAAGTTATTTTATAAAAGAAGCACCGGCATACCCACCAAGTCCAAGTCCAAAGCCGAGAAAGTCCCAACAAAGCCTCCCTTGTTGGCAGCCGTGCAAAGACTTGGAGGGGAAGGATGGGGTCACCCTCCTGGACAGGCACAGGCAGGAAATAACAGTCAAACCAGACACAGGTGGTTGATAACAATCAGAGCAAACAATTCTCTGAGCAGAATAGGAAAGGAGGAAATGAAGGCGGGGGTGGGGAGGGAGCAGCAGAATTCGATTTAATCTAAGACCACCCCAAGTGTCTTGTAGGACCCAGCTGAAGAGCTTTGCTGAGCACTTTGTGCTTCAAGATAGAAATTAATTGCTGCCAGCATGTCCATGTCGGTGCTCTGGCTGTGTCTTTGGGAGAAAGGGCAGCAGTGGGGCACAGCCTGAGCAGGCTGGGGTTTTGTGGCTTTTCCTTTTGTCTGCAGCCTGATGTCTGCTTTGTGGGGAAGGGTCTGGTCCCCCTGACTGCTAACGGGGCCCTGGCCAGGAGGGCCGCCGGGAGCGCAGTAACTGGCAGCTCAGTCAGCTGCGGGAGGAAGGGGCCTCTCATCGTCGGCGCTGCAGAGCCTTTCTGCCACGATGCAGAACCACTTAGCGAGCCGGCCTTTCATTAGCCGTGTATTCGTGAGGGTTGTGGAAAATTGTGGGCAAAACCACATCCATTCAGGAGAGCTCGTCTCGTTGCCATTTGCTTTACGTGTTTGAAGGGAGCCAGGGAGGGAGCCGGGGAGAAGGGGAGGCAGCAGCCTGCCCGAGTGGGGTCAGTGCTTTGCACTGTCCGTGCAGGGTGAGCCCAGCCCTCCCCTCCCCCTGCAGCAGAGAACTGCAGCCCTGCTGGCCCCGCTCCAGCCCGCCTTTACCAAACGGACCGCACTTCACACTTTCATAAACATGCTTTCTCCCTCTCATTAACAGAAGACAGTGATGATAATCGTAGCAATCAGCCCCAAATACAAACAGGATGTGGAAGGCGCGGAGTCGCAGCTGGACGAAGACGAACACGGCTTACATACTAAGTACATCCATCGAATGGTGAGTGGTGACAGGCCGCAGCCCCTCGCCAGCCCTGGAAACCGGCTCACTCTTCTGCCAAGGCCTGTCCCTCACTAGAGACCAAGCGACGGGGGGCCTGATGCTGGATGAATAACCCCAGGCAGGAGAGGGGGCGGTGCTACCTTCGGGACCTTGGGCAATTCAGCAACAAGGGGAGACGAATCTGTGACCTCTAAGTTCCAAGATTCTGGAAAGCAGAGCTCCACTGGCTAGATTGTTTACCAGCGAGTGTGAAGTCCTAGGAGGGGTGACAGACAGGGCCTGAGGAGCCAGGCTCCTGCATCAGTCTCATAGCCTGTTCCCTGCCTTTTCACAGAGGCAAAGTAGCCTGGTGAAAAGGACTCATGCTGTTATGTCAGATAGACTTGGTTCGCATCCAGCTTCCTCAGGTGTAGGTTGTGTGACCATGGGCCAACTGCTTAAACCTCTTTGTGCGTCCATGTCTCTATTCGTAAAATGAATCACTAATACCTGTCATGCTGTTACGGGGCCTGTTCAAACTAAAACCAGGGTGAGAGATTTATACAGAGTTAGGCTGACTCAGCATCTGATGGAATGTTCTAATGGAAAATATCACCCAGCTCTAGAATTGGCTGTTTTATGGACTAGCAGTCTTCCTGCTTCCCATGATTGTAGAGATGCTGGGGAGACGGTCACGCTTGACTAGGATGCCAGACTAGACTTGTGACTCTCAAACTCTCCCATGAAGTCCCCAATGGGTGCTGCTCATATGTGCTGGGGGTGAGGGTGCTCTGGGCCTCCCACCCCACCTCAGCCAGAGCTCACCTGCCTTTCTCAGGCTTGTTTGTTTACCAAGGATTCTGAGATTTTAAAAGGCTTGAAAAGTCACTGGAGTAGAACTTGTAAACTCCATCTCAGCCCTAACATCCACAGGGGAGGAGGCACCCAGAATAGCACTGAGTAGGCCAGGAGGATGGGGCAGGAAGCAGAAGTGGTCCAGATGGAATAAGAGAGCAGCACGAGGCAGGCAGGCTGTCAGGGGACTTGCAGCTTTACCTCCGAGGAAGCTGACTTGGATCAGGTCTGTCCTGTGGATTAGGAGCACAGGAAAAAGGCAGGGTGGGCAGGTGTCCCCCATCTGGGGCTTCAGGGTCTCTGTCTCCTCTTCTACCAAGTGCTGGCCACTTATTTGAGCTCAGAACAATCCCCGAATAAAAGCCGAGGCAAGGTGGCAAGGTCACAGAGTAAGATCAGGGAGTCAGGAGACACGTCTTCCTCCTATTCGATTCTCTCCCGATCTGACAGCCCACAGGGATTTCTGCCCTAAAAGGTCATGGCTGGCCCTGGGAGCTGCCATCCCTTGGCTGTCTGCTGCTGCTTGTCTGGGTGGCCCTGAAGCACTCGATGTCCTGTCTGCATCTCTAGGAACAGGCCAGTCCTGGAGTGGACAGCTGGTGTGTGGGAAGGGCTCCAGGTCCCTCCAGTTCCTGAGGAAACCTGTCGAGCTCTGCTGGTGTGTGGAGATGCCAGGCAGGAACACACGGCTCAGCCCAGAGCTTGTCTGACCATGCCCAGCTATGAGCCAGATTGTCTCCAAACTCGGTTTCTTGGGGCAGTGATGTCTTGGGCCCTTCCTCATCACTGAAGGGGCTGAAGAGGCCAGATGCAGATGTGCCTTCTGCCCATCTCGCTGGCTTCCTGGTCCCCTCCAGGCATCAGCAAACTCCAGGACAGAGGGCATGGAGGGGTGCCCAGGAGGAGCTGCGTCATAGGCCGGCGACTGCACAGAAAGCACATACCTGGAAATATGGGAGAAGATAAACAGGCACTCCTGCCCGAGGCCCCTCCACAGATGGAGAAGCCTAGTGAACAGACACAATTTTACAGTGTCCCGGAAATCAGAAACAAAATCCAGTTCTTAACTTGTAAACTGTGCCCTTCCTTTTACATGTTGGTACTGATGTGGTTGGTGCTTTTAGTGGCTCAGTACACGGGTCACTTTAAAACATGCTTTTGGTGTTGTCATCTCATTTTCAAAGGGAGGTGGTTTTGAGAAAGCACCTTGTGGACAATTTGTGTGTTTTGTGTGATTGTGCGTGTATGCAAATAAGTGTGAGTAAGAGTGTGTGTTTAGGAGGGGTTTCTTTGGTGAATTCAGTAGCGAGTCATCACCACTGGCACTTCCTCCTTGGTTCTGTTTGTATTCCATGCATGATGAAGACTCCTCCATAATCAAAATCAATTGGAAGATGAAATAGTTGGGAACACATAATTCTTCATCTCCTCGTCATGAGAAGACGGAAAACCTGGCGCTGGTCACAGGATTGGGAAGACTTTGACTCCTCTCATATTGAAAATTCTGGTTTTGATAGAGTTTTTGGCAGCTAAGTCTCTTTAGGCCACTGCAGTGTCAGAGCAAATTGGAACTGGTATGGGAAGCCTAAAGCTTGGAAGTTAGAGCTCTTCACAACTGACCTCCCAGCCTGTCTTCCACTCCCTCCCAAGCCCATTCCGTGCTCTAGCTGCCGGGCGTTACCTACTGGTCCCAACCCACTAACACACTGTCACACCTTGGGACATTTACTCAGGCCCTCTCCTCTGCTGAGAACATCCTCCCCTGTCCCCCACTTCCCCTGCCTGACCACATGCTTCTTCCAGCATCCAAATGACACCTCCCTTTTGACTGTCCTTCAGAGCACTGATGTAGAAGGGATGGCCCCCATTTGGAGCTTCCACAGCAATTTGTTCATACCTTTCACACTGCACTGTGGTTGGTACTTTACCTTTCTGCCTGCTCACTGCTGTCTTTGTGAGGATAGGTTTTGTATCCGTGGTGTTCTGGTAAAATTCTACACCTCCACCCCCAGATTCTGATTCATAGCATCTGCCCATTTCCGTGGTATAAATACTCTCACCACAGCCAATTTCAAGCTACCAATGTGAAGTCACTGAACACAAAACTGGGAAGAGGGACACATGAGCTTTTGTGAACTGATGCGAAACAGCTCAGCAGGCCCTGGGAGGTACCCTAATCCTTGAAACCCGAAGTCTAGCCTGGAGTGTGACTTTGGATAGGACTTCAAGAAATGATTGGCGAATGAGTGAATGGCATAGATGTGCGCGATGGGGAGAGCTTCAAACTCTAAGGGTGTGGCACTCAAATAAGGAGATCAAAATAAAGGCTCCACGTGGGCTGCGTGATTGCAGGCACCGTTCATTCAATCCTCGTCCACGTTCCGGACATTAAACCTTGAGTTTGTTCTGTTGCAGATGCAGATCGAGTTCATAAAACAAGGAAGCATGAACTTCAGATTCATCCCTGTGCTCTTCCCAAATGCTAAGAAGGTAAACAAACAAAACACCTCAGAATTCAAGCTTTACTTTGTTTGCTATCTGGGATTTTAAGCAGAAAAACCTGTCAACTCTGTCACTCTTTAGAGATACCAGAAAGATCAGCAAGTTGTACCACAGGGCTGAGCAGCATGAATCCAGCGTTATCTGATCGACCATCTCTGTCCTAATAGTTCAAGCAGCCATTACACACAAAGAAGTAGTTTGTGTTTTAACTCATGAGCGGAAAAAGAGACTGTTCATCTGATACTTCTTATCTCTTGAACATAAAAGTCAAGATGTGTACATTTTTGCTGGCTGTTCCACGGAAGTATTTTGTGGCACATAGTTCAGCTCTCAAAGCTGTAGAATACAGGAATTAAATCTACACAGTTACCAAAGTGAACTTTGCTGTGGGTCATAGGAGGGTTTTTGCACCAGAAGGGCATGCCAACAGGTTTGGGGGAAGGGGTCAAAAACCACCTGAGGCCATGCACCAGGCTTAGCAAAGGGAAGGCAGTGGGGTAGTAAAAGTCTTGAGAGTCAGACCGCAGCACCCTGAGCTCAGGCCCCCCTTCACCCTGGAGGATTACTAGATGTCAGGACTGCATCGAGACTTCCTCCCTGGATGAGGGAGGGTCCAGTTATGAAATGGGAACCTAGGGCTGCACAGGTCACAGCCTGCACAATAGTCTGCCTTTCCATGGTTCTCCCAGGCTCTCATTGCTCTCACGGCAGCATCTCCTTACTGGCCTCCCTGTCTCCACTTTGACCCTGTACTAGCCATCCTCTGCTCTGCATCAAAGAAGAGCATCCAAAATATAGATCTGATCTCTCTCCAGCTTAGAAATTTCATAGTGGTTTCCCACTGACTACGAGATCGTATCCACCTTTCTTAGCATGACATGTGAGGCCCCTTAGAGAGGGCTGCGCCCACGTGCTCAGCCTTGTCTCCTGTCGCCGTGTGCAGATGATCTGTGCTCTGGCCAAATTGGACTATTTCTGCATGCTCTCACACACGCCATGCTCTTTCATGGTTTTGTGCCTTTGCACTTTCTATTCCCTCTGCTTGCAGTGCCCTTCCCTGACTTGTCTGTCTAGTGAACTCTGTCTTATCCTTACGTTACCCAATCTCTCTAGCCTCTCCTGATCTCTCTTCCCCTGTGGCAACCTTGATTCAATAGTATGTGATGGGGGTAAAGGCACTGGGAGTAATTGTTTAGAATCACTGGAGCATAGTAATAGAAGAAGCTCACCAACTTTTAGTTGGTTTTATTTATGTTTTTAAAACTTCTTCAGACCAACCCTTTGTTGCCTCTGCTCGGGGGCAGACTGCTCCCACCGCCTGCTCCCTGGGTATGCCATTGCCTAGAAAATAGTTTCTTTTTCTTTATATTTTAACTCCCTCATGAGACTATTAACTCTTCAAGGCAGTAACTGTGTGTCTTTCATTTGGATGTCATCAATACCCAGCATGAGGCCTGACACATAGCAGGCGCCGCTTCTACGCTCCGCAATCCCCAAAGGACTGTCATCTGCTCCGAGAAAAACCTGCCAGGCCCTGTGTGACACAGGCCCCTCTACTTCCAGACCCCTTCGCCTGCTCCCTGTCACTTGCTCTTCTTCAGCCACACTGAGTAGCTCCTTGAACAGGCCAGGCACGCTCTTCTCTCTGCCTGGACTCAGACCTCTATAGAGCTTGCTCCCTCCGCTCTTTTCCTAAACACCCTATTTAAAACAGCAAACCATTCATCCTGGCCCAGCACTGCCTATCCCCTTTCTCTGTTTTATTTTTCTCTACAGCATGTGTCACCATCGAACACACTAGACGTCTTTACTTACTCATCTGTCTTTCCCCGACAGTATGTCCACCCCATGAGGGCAGTCTGCAGTTGCACCCCCACCATCCCCAGCTCACAATTTCTACCTTTGCCTGCTAACTGAGGTCTGCTGGGCTCCTACTGCAGGCCAGACCTGTGGCTGGAGTGAAAGGATAATGAATTAGATTAAGTCCACAGCCTTGGCATACTTCCTACAAAGTCACAGGGGAATTCACATCACTCTGCATGACCTCAGTCCTACCCCTTTTATGTGAGGGTGGTGAAAAGCACATTGAAATGCAAAGGGCAGGTAGCCTGGGAGACTGACAGAAAATGCTGTGCACATGTGGTTTCCATAATGAGATATACAGCTTGCACCCGAAGCCAAGAGCTTGTCACATGCTAACCCCCTTCCAAAAGCAAAACAGTGCAACTCCCAGGATGGCTTGGTAGGAAACGCCCCCAAAGGGAAAGCCATAGATGTTTGGGAACTGAGCCTGGGATCTGGAATCCAGGTTTTTCTCTAATGGCCTTTGCTCCTGTCACTCTCTCTCCATAGGAACATGTGCCCACCTGGCTTCAGAACACTCACGTCTACAGCTGGCCCAAGAATAAAAAAAACATCCTGCTGCGGCTGCTCCGAGAGGAAGAGTACGTGGCTCCCCCCCGGGGGCCTCTGCCCACCCTTCAGGTGGTACCCTTGTGACACCCTCCATCCCCAGGTCGCTGGGGACAGGCACTCTTCTGGCTGAGGATGGTTGGCAGCATTCACAGCTGTTTGTTTTCAGTCCCTCCCTAATGGCCCTCCAACCCTAGAAAACCTGTTTCGCCGACTATTCTCCCTCCTGAGAGCTCCACAGACCTGTCTTTGAAACAGAGGCAGTGCTTGCTCCGCGTGCCCTGCTTCTTACCCCACTGCCGGTTCTCCTCACAGTCTGACTCGTCCATTCTGGGCCTCTCGCTGCTTAGCAAGTAGATCGTACAAATGACCACATGTAAATGACCACAGACACCCTTCCATTGCTTAGGCTGCTTTTATGTGTTAGCCAGATGCTTGTGTGACCTCAGACCAAAAGGATTCATGTACAAATAATAAAATGTTTACTCTTTTGTAACATTGTGTTTCCCTTATCTCAAAGGAGATAGATATATATTACTTTATAATCATATGGGCAGTTGCTTCCAGGGGCATCAATAAAGCTTCTTAGATATAATATTAGATAAATGTAACAGACTACTTTGTATTAAAAGATTCAAGCCAGATAAACAACCCCTTTAATATAATCTTGAAAGCTTTATTGTTGCAGTAGAACTTTTAAACAAAACAACTTTGTACAACACGTGACCATGATTCTAAATAGAATCATAGTTCTTAGGGTCTGGCTGTATATGTAAAAAAATATCTGTGTATTATATGAAGTGACAGGGGATGTACAATGCTGGCTAGAATTAGGGTTTGGGAGACCTATGTTCTAGTTTCGGTTCTATCACTGAGTAACTGTGTGACCTTAAGCAAGTTCTTTCACTTTTCAGAAACTCCAGGGACTCGTTTATAAAATGACATGGACAAGAAAAGTATCTCTAATGACCCTAAAAGGTTTAAGGTCTAGGATCTAAATTCTAATTACTCAGAATGACTGAGTTTTCATTTTCATAATTATATCTCCCAGGGGATGAAATTACATTTTCTTAACAGAAACATTTTCTTCTTATTTTTTTAATGTCTTCAATAATACCCTCACAATAATTTTAGGGGGGAAATATCTTGTTCATCTGGTCTACAAAAAAAAAAAAAAAAAGAATAAACTAACATATATTCTACTGTAGAACAAGGTGGAATGACTTTAATTTTGGCCCAAGATGAATAATCCAGTATGGAGACTTTTTGGGGGTGAGAGCTACTGCTTCCCCTCTCTGCCTAACCTCCTGAGCAAGGCTCAGTTGTGCTATGAGACAGTTCAACCCTTAGGTATCACCATAGGGAACACAAATACATATCAACTATAAATAAGGAACTTTGCTAATGAAATGCAAAGAACACTAGTTTTATTTACATTATAGCCTCTATGTCTACTGAATAAGATGAATGTGTTTGTGTCTTTGTTTTTAAAAATGGAAAAGAAAAGCTAGTATACCTTAAATACTCGTTTGTAAAACTCAATGACAAGTACCTTTAGAGTCATAGCATTTGAAACCTGGTAAGACTGACTTGCTTAACTCAAAATGCATGCCAGCATCCCAAACACAGACTTCAAGTCTTCTGTCTCTCTGTTTATTGTCTTTTTTGCCCAGACAGGATGCCATCATTAAGGATTCTACACACAGCTATAAATAGAATGGTATCAGCAATTAGTACTCTGAAAGGTCTCTGGTTTGCAAAGGTTTAATAATGTGATGTTATTAACCCGCCCTCCCTCCCTTCCTTCCTCCCTCCCTCTCTCCCTCCCTCCCTTCCTTCCTTCCTTCCTTCGTTCCTAGACCTGTCCTGAGCGCTCAGCCACTATTCCTGCTCTAGGTGAACGACAAGGGAAGGTCCCTGGTGTTCCACAAACAGTCATTAAAGTGTTGCAGCTGGTTGCACTGGTAGCAAAAAACCAAAAAGTACGTGGGCGCGTACACACAACACCTGGCCAAGTGATGAAAGTTTGACCCCTGAAGTTTCTATGAAATCTGATGACCACAAACATCAAAGGAATTTTAACAATAATTTTAGAGCACTGACACTAAGATTAACACTTGATTTATTTAGACATTATCCTGGTCCTAATGTGTTCATCTGTAGATGTTTTGGGGTTGGAGGGGGGGTATGCCTGACTCTGTAAAAATAATCCCTTAGCCTCAGCTTTATTCAGACCTGCACTGACTTTAGGGGTGAGGTGTGCAGAATGCAAGGTTAGATTCTTGTCTAATATTTAGTGACTAACAAAATCTAAAATATAATCTTTAATTTCACTGACTGGTTTCAAAATGTCTTCCTGTTTAATTTAACTCCCACATTGTTCAAAGACATCTCAGTTCATGGCTACAATCAAAGTATCAGACTAGCTATTTCTCAGCTCAGTGCTCAGAAAAATTACTGTAATTGATAAGCCCTTTTTTCCCTATTAAGTAAATCTCAGTTTTGAACATTCCAGACCCAGGTAAACCGAGCCTCATGAACACAGGAGGCCTGAGGGAGATGCCTTGCCAACCCCTCATCCACTTTGCCAAACAGCCCATTGTCACCATCACCTTAGCCAAATGGATTACAAAGTCCTATGATCATTGGGAAATGATCCAGAAAGAGTCTCTCAAAACACGGGATCTTTCTGTTTCTTCTTAATGAACCAAGAAGAATCAGGGAGACCCACCTCCTAGGGGCAACTGAAAAGACAAGGAAGGTTAGACTGTGGGAAAATATCACAAAGTAGAAATGCCACTCATCCTGAAGATTTATGCACTGTTTTTCAAGATAAATAGCTCTACATGAGCCCACCAACCAAATAAAAACCAGGCAGGAAGAAAGAGCACCAAAATCGCAGAGATCTGAAAGGCCAGAGCAGCGTAGGAGCTAAAAACACTTGTCTGTCATACAAGATGGACAAAGAAGGAATCCACCAAATACCACAAATAACCAAGGCAATGAGGCAGCTCAGAGAGAAAACGAAAAATCTCCAGAGAATAAACTTTTAAAGACATGGAAATATGTGATGTGAATGACAGAATTCAAGATTGCAGTTCTGAAAAAAACTCAATGAATTACAATACAAGAAACAGAGGCAGTTTGATGAACTCAGAAATAAAAATCAGTGAATAAAACGAGAACTTACCAAAGGGATTGAAACTTTAAAACAGAACCAAATAGACATTCTGGAGATGAAGAACTCAGTAAAAGTGATAACAAATGAACTAGTGAGCAAAAAACAAAAGCAGGAAAGAAAGCACCAAAATCCATTTAATTCTTATATCATTTATTTCTGTCGTAGAATTTGCAGTCTGGAAAAGACCCTAGAAATTCTGCAACTCTGCCATTTCGTGTGTGAGGAAATTGGGGCCCTTGGAAACCATGGCTTGTCTAAGTCAGGCTAGAACCTAGGTATCCTGGTTTCCAGTCCACAGACATTTATTGGGTGAACGTAGAAAGGTTTCTGGTTTTTGATGGCCGATTTGTTGAACAACTGACCCAGTATCTCCAGGAGGTAAACTGAGCCTCATGAACATAGGAGGCCTGAGGGAAGATGCTCCTCTGTCCCCTGGTGGCGGGAGGGTTAAACGATCATGTTGCAACTTGTTCTGGGGGAAATTCTTTGGGGAATTAATTATTGCTCTGATTATATGGAGTATGACTTTTCTTGAAGTAGCTTGGCATATTTAGTTTGTACTGGTATTGTACAAAACCAAGGCACAATTTAAAAGACCTTGACGCCTTCCTGAAGCTTACAGACAAAACCTGCTACTAGTCAGATCAAGTTGTTTTAGTTTTATCTGGCCGATCTCCAAAACAAAAACAACCAAAAAGGTGTTTATTTTGAAGTCTGTTCTATTCATCTTGTTGGAATAATACGTAGCTGTTTGGAACATCTGCACTGCCTTCCAGATGAAGCCATGAGAAACGTGTAGGTCATTCGACCTCTCCCTTGGCGTGGGGGAGGCTGCAGGAGGCATATCAATGACACAAAGGAGCCTAGCTCGGTCAATACAGCTGGCATTCGGGGAGGCCGTGTGCCCAGGCAGGATAGCATGTTCCTAACTTCATACTTATTTGTTCTATTTTCTGTTGGAAAAAGTTTCAGATAGAATCACAGGACCCTTGGTGGGAGGCTTTCACAGACCCTAGGCAGTCACCTGCTGCCAGCTCACCCACGTGTGCCACAGCCCCCCCTCCATCTGTGACTGTGCACTTGCTCCCAAATTCTTAGGAGCCAAGCAGGCTGTAAGGGAACACACAGAGTAGTTTAGTTCCCTATTTAACTTTTAAGGAGCATATGAGTATGGGTCTAGGACACACCTACCCCAGTGTTTAGGAAGTGATATCTGAGCCTTTGCTAAACAATGAAAGTCTTGGACTGAATTGTACCTGGGCAGAGGTGACCATGTTCTGGGCCTGCCTGCTGTTTTCTAGAAACACACTTATGGGAGGAATAATTGCAGCCCCCAGATCTCCCAGGACTCGCAAACTAAAACCTTGAGGACACACATTTCTTGTCCCTTGCCTGACCTCCCTTTGCTCCCTTCCCTAGGAAGGCTCTGATGGCAGCTGGGGAGACAGAGGAGAGGGTGGGAGGGAGGGAGAGAGAAAGAGGGAGAGAGGGAACTCATGCCTGATGGATCCCATTAGGCTTAGTGTGCAAAGCAAGTTGAGATGAAGTAGCTGCTCTGGTATTCATCCAAAACTGCTGTTCTATTTTTAGTTTCTCCCGCGTGCTTCTTAGCCCCACACTGTCCGCTTGGGCACCTGGATCGGCAGCAAACCGTGGAACTGAGCCACTCATTTGTGAGTCTGGAAGGAAGGAGCCATTGATGGGGGGCTTGTTTGTGGCTGGCGGGGAGGGGGCTGGAATGTTAATGAGGAGCCTCCGGAGCTGCCTCCGCGGTCAGCCAGGAGTTCAAAGGGGGAGGCAGCCCGGTCCTGCGAGAACAAATGGGAACCGCTGACAGAGGGAAGGAGACATCAATTATGCTGTCGCAGGCTTCCATGTCATTGTGTTGGAGTTGTTAGAAAAGGTAGGACAAGGACCAGATCTCAAAAGGCAACAAAGCCACATGGCCTTGAAGTATAACGAGTTTGCCATGGCAACTGATGGAAATGAGCCTCCCGGGCACTGAGCAGGTGTGTTATCTTACAGAATAAACATACTTCTCTCACTCCCTGGTTTTTATAATAAAACCTGTGTTTGGATTACTTTCCCCTCCTCTTTGTTACCAGGAGAAGTTGGCTGTTGCTCAATCAGCCCAAGGCTCTAGCGAGGCAAATGTAATCAGTGTTATCAAAAGACCTGCTTTTGCAAAGCTGGCACCGAGCTTGGCTGCCAGCCTGGGCACTGAGCAGCAGCTGGGCCGCAGGTACCTGTCTGGCCTTTGAACTTTCTGGGCGATGTCCTCCACAGAAAGCCTCTTGTTCACTCATTCATTCAGGCGTAATGGTGAGGCCGGCTCTCCCAAGGGCAGTGGTCAAAAGCTTTGTTTTTTTCAAGGGGAGGAGCATCGTGTTTCGGTGAGGCTGGAGCCTGACCAATTTTCAGCATCCTGTTATCTGACATATGGGCCAAGGGTTCCCTGAGTTCAGGGATTAACTTATTCCATCTTCCAATCTGTTGTTATCTTCAAAGTTCTGTGCAACCAGGGCCAGGCAGCTCAACGCAGAACTGGCAAGCCGTGGTTAATGTCCAGCAAACCGCTCCCCTGCTTCTGTCTGCGCTGCGTCTTTCCTCCAACAAGATGCCCAGCACCACCCTCCTAGCCCCTCTCGTGGAGCACTTGCCCCCATGCTGTGAGTTCACCTTAAAGTGGGGGGAGCTTCCAAAGTGGCTGGGCAAGGCCTTTCCACATTCAGGTCTTTAAAATCCAAGATTCAAACTAGGTCTTTGGATATAAGACACATGAAGTAGAAGTCCTGACACCCCAGTGTGAGCATGAAAGTTCTGGTCCCATTGTGCTACCACTTCTAATGAAACTGTCATTCAAAAGCTTCTCTCAGAAAGGTACAGAGTGAGAGTTGAGCAGCACCTACAGATCAGCAACCGATCTCCAATTACCTATTAATGCCCACTATGTGCCAGGCACTATGCTTTGCAAAAAGAGGAGTGATACATGCTGTTGCCCTCCAATTACTTAAACTCTAGCTGGGGAGATAGGACATGATACTTGAAAAGATCCATCCCAAGGCAGCATACAGTCAGTCAGCGCTAAGCAAGTGGGCCAGCTGACCCACACAATGACTCAGGACTGAGCTCACATTTATGCAGTTTCAAGGTCAGATCTTCAAAGAAGCCAATGACTGGAGATTCTTCCTAATAAACAGAAGACCTGCTCACTCCTCCTTCCAGCATACACCTTTTAGATTATAAATCACCACATAATGAGATCCGAGATTAGGAGACGGAATGTAAGAAATGGGAAAGTTTGATAAAGCATGCAGAGTATGCATGTTAAACCAATAAATGACAATGCAGCCACAGGGCATACATCAGCCCTCTCTAGAGAGCAGCCCAGCTCCATGCCTCAAAAAGGGAGGAGGGAAGTGAGGACACGCTTGTTACACTGCAACCTCCGCATCTGGGGGAGCAGAAACCTGGCTGGTGCTGGGATCCGCTGGGAGAGAGCAAATGGATTTCTGCACTCTGCTAAGTAGGGTGTGGAGAATGTTTGAAGTTGAGCCTGTCAGCTAAATATACAAATAACTGAGCGAGAAAGCTGAAAATTATCATTTGCTGGAATGGGCAAAGAAACCCTCTCCGTGAGTGAATATTCGCATTGTCCAGTTTCCCCAAACAAAATCTGCGGCAGGAAACACTGACCAAGCTGAGTCTGATACGTGTCTTAACATGTTTCTCACCGGCGCATGCGGTGTAGCTTTGTAATCAGACCAACTGGAGTTTGAATCCCAGTTCACTTACTTACAAGTGTGTGACCGTAGGCAAGTTATTTTACCTCTCGGAGCCTCAGCTATAAATGCAGGACAGACCCACATCCCGGGCAGGTGGGCAGGATAAGGCAAGATGAATGACAGAAAGCCAGGGGAGTGCCTGGCATGTGGTGAATACTCAACAAATGTTCCTTTCTCTCTTGCCTTTTCCTTCTTGCTTTCTACCTTATAACTAACGATTACTTATGGGGACTTTGAATATCTTCTTATTTCCAAAAAAGGCAAATAGCAAATCCTAACCAAAAAAAAATTCTTTCATTTTAAAAATGAAGCCTCAGGAGAGGTCAACACATAAGCTTTTAAGCTTAAAACTTCCATCTGGTTTTTCAGAAGAGCTGACCTGGGAGAGGCCGCAGCCGACTCACAGAACAATCACAGCGTCTCCTTCTTTCCGCTAACATCTTGCTAGGGAGTGAGACCCCCAGCAGCACTGGCTGGAATGATTAAAGGTAGAACATATCACACTTGGCAATGGTGTGACTTTAAAAGAAGCGAACTTTTGAGATTCACAATGGGGCCTCAAAAATAGGATAATGGACTTGAAAGTATTTTGAAAAGAAATTTGAAAAGCAGTATTGTGTTCATATTATACCTGTTATTTAAAAAGGAAAATTTGAATTCAGGTTGGGAAACTGCTCTGCTCTGGCTCTACTTTTCCAAAAAACTGAGGCAACACTATCATCTGCAGCACAGCCCCCTCTGAACTATCCAGCCCCGGAGGAAAAAGGGGGAGCGTTGGTTAAGCAAACACTTAAATGGAAAGAGAGTCACCATACGGGTTAGTGTTTCTCAGCCCTCTGTTTTTGTTTTCTAAAGGAAAAAAGTTTTCTTGAACTCTCCTCATGCTGACTTAAATAATTTTCATTATATTATTCCTTAAATACATACAAAATTATATAACTAGGTATAAGTGCTTTATGTTTGTAGCTCATTAAAAACTGTAAGAACACAAAACGAAAAAGTTCTGGAGATTTGTTGCACAACACCGTGAATGGACTTCACACTATCAAACTGCACTTAAAATGGTTACGACGGTAAATTCTATGTTATGTGCTTTTTACCACCATGTAAAAAACTGTAAGAACAAATTAAATTTTATACATTAAATAAAAACAAAATCACCAGGTAAATTCAAATAAAGGACATTAATTTAGTGTAAAAGTGGTAACATTTTGCTGAAACTAAAGCCAATGTTGGGTTTCATTACAATTTATAAGCATAATTAGAAAAGCATGGTAAGATACTTTTATGCATTTAATGTTTCGATTGTTGACTTAAATGTTTGATTTGGGGCATGATGGACAGTTATTTGAATCACAATTATCATTATTATAATTTTTCCTCCTATCGGGTTACTCATTTTGAAACCAAACCATTAGTTGATTATTTTAATTGGCCCAACTGACTTAGAAATGGTGCTCTCCAAAATATAATATTGATAAATAATTGTTTAAAAGCTTCTTACAAAAAGTTCTTCACGGAGGATATTTGCAAAGTGGTATGTCATATACACACAAAATCAAACCAACACCTCTGCTTAGACCCTGAATAAAGTGACTACTTTGCCTAGTTTATTTTGAGTCCAACCTATGCTCCCATGAGACTTGTAATCACTCGATTTCCTCACCATTTTCCTCTATTTAAACTACTGTGAAGTATAAAACTTCACTTAAATTGGTGCCGTGATTCATCTGGCCTTCACTTTCGATGAGTGCATCATTTCTGTAGTCGGTGGGTCTGGTTCTTTTCTCATTAGTCAATGACAATTAAAGCAACATGGTTATTTTTTATGCTGGGAAACCAAATTAATTTATTAAATAAATTAAAAGGTTAAACATAATCACATGTTATCACTGACAAAGAGCAGTTTTAGCTTTATAACTTGTAAGGTAATTCAAAATGAACTTTATTGAACAGTAAGCAAGTTGTTTTTGTTATTTTGATACCAGGAATGCCAATCCAAAGACTACCAACACTGTAATGTACAGCATGGTGGCTGTAGTGAATACTACTATATTAGATTTTGGAAATTGCTAAGAGAGCAAATCTAAAAGAAAGACAGACTGCCGACACATTAAAAGTTAAACATTGTCACGTTAACTATCACGTGGTACCAACCCAGTTTTAAACACAGTGCAGCGACACTGAAGTATGTGGTTATAATATCCCTGGTAAACTAGGTCAGCTTATGTTTTATTATATTTTTTTAGGTCACCATTGAAATGGAAACACATTATTACTAGTAGACCATCAATAATATATACATAGACTTATCTAGTTTGTATTCTATACAAATCTTTAAAGAATTAGAACACCAGAAAAGTGGGATGAGAAGAGCATCCATCCACATGAAGGAAGCCCATGCGGGGTGTCAGGCCCCAGCACAGGATTGACAAAGGGGACACCCCTGCAGAGCACCCGCTTGGCTCGGTGTCAGAACCACAGCAGGCTCAGAAGATGGCCTAGTGCACAGTGTTGAATCCTAAGTGTGTTAAGGATGGGGGCAGCTTAGCATGGGGTTTCAGAGCCCCCATGGGTAAGGGGAGCGTTCTTGCAAAAGAATAGCCTAGTGTGGGGTGCTGGAGTCAGGCGCCTCAAGACGCTACCCCTGTTGAGAGGTGGGGTTCAGAGGCCCACCTGGGGTGGGAAGGTGTCCCTGTGAAAAGGTGGCCCAGCACTGGGTTACAGCCAAAGCACGCGTGCCACCTGATAACAGAGCATCTGATATTCGTGATAAACATGGCCTGTGATATTCCTACAAAGACATATAAAACTCAATCATGTGAAAACACCAAACAAACACAAATTGAGGGCCACTCTACATGATGACTGCCCTATATTCTTTAAAAGTGTCAAGGATATGAAAGTCAAGGAAAGATGGAGGAACTACTCAGATGGAAGGAGACTCGGGAGACATGAGGATTAATTGTACGGTGTGGCTCTGAGCTGGAATCGTTTTGCTACAAAGTGGATTATTGGGCCATGGAGAAACTTGGCTGGAATATGAGGATATGTATGAATGTTAACTTCCTAATCTTGCTGTTCGGACGGGAGTTACGCAGGGGAATGTCCAAGGAAATGCTCACTAGTATTCAGGAAAGATGGAATCAGATCGGCAACTTCCTTTCAAATGGTTTGGGGGAGAAAGGGTCTTGGTATTTTACTCGCAACTTTTCTCAAAATTTGAGATTGTTTCATAATTCAAAATATCATGATATAATGTTAAGTTTTTTAAAAGATTAAAATTCATGTGTAAGGTATGACCAACTACAAAAAAATATCTTGCACAATAGTAAAGGTTCCCATGTTGAGCACTTATTATGTGTCAGATACTGGACTACACGGCTTGTATACTTCATCTCATTTAAACTTTGCACCGGTCTTACAAAGTGGGTATTACTAGTTTCACTTTACAGGTGAGGAATCTGAGGCTCAGAGAGGCTAACTAACTTGCCCAGGTCCTTAACTAACCTATTGCACAGCTCAGAGAAGAGAGTGAAAAAAGTGCCCAAAATGGTAACAGCAGTAGCCTCTGGGCCGTGGGACTATAAATGACTTTTAGTTTTTCCTTTTGTAGTTTTCAGTATTTTCCAAAATATCCACTATGCATATTGCTTTTAAAAGTTGTCATTTTAAAAGTAAACTACCTGTTGTGCAGTAATATTGTAAAATTATGCTGATTACTCAAAACCATGTTGAACAACCCCAGCTATTAATAGTGATATTATCTCTTAGAAGCGATATTTTGCTGATTTTCATTTAAAAAATCTTTGCTTCTCTGTAATTTATTGTTTCTATAATTAATTCTTTCATTCACTCAACAAATATCACTGAGCATCTGCTATGATTTATTTTTATAAGAAATTTTTAAAGAAAAAAGTGTAGTATAAGTCCAAAAAGGTGTAAATTCTATTCAAAAATCAGGAAGAAAGCATATATAGGCTTAGAAAAACACTGGGCAACAAAATGTTGCCAGCAGTTATGTTTCAGTGGTGAGTTAGTAGAAATTTTATCTTCTCCAAATACTTTCTATGCTTTCCCAGTTTTCAACAATATGTATTACTTACACATTCTATTCATGTCTGGGTGCTTAACTAGTACCTGACACATACTAGGAATTTAAGATTTATTGAATGAAGGAATGCTTCTGAATACAAATGCCCCAAAAATATAGTTTTTAAAAGCAGCACTGACCTTTATTTATTCATTATCTTATTGTAGTTGGCAAACCTTCCACTCAACCTATGCTCTGTTGTGCTGGAGAGGACTTAAGGGAAGGCCCAGGTGGGGTAGAGAGCTCTAGTTGCCATTTCCAGGGGGTGGTGATGGGGAGAGCGATGCTACAGAAAGACAGGGTGAGCAGAAAGAGGGCACACACTGTTTAGAAAAATGCCACAATGTTGTTTTATTGTATTTATTAAGATTTCCTCTCCACCAATTTCCAGGTGAATTGGAAGTGACACGTCACTATCTTCACATCCATTGAGTATAGATTTCCTGCTGTAATAGCTGGGTTTCTTGGGAGTAACAGCTGAGGTTCACAAATGAATGGAGGGGTAGGATGAGGTTGGGATGACTCAATCATAGCTCCTATTTCACTTGTAATTTTGAAGCTCATTTCTCTGGTGACATGAATTAACTTGATCATAAACCCCAACAGAGACAAGATATGAGGCCAATGTGGGGGCTGAAGTCCCTTAGCTGGTGCATGAATCAAGCAGACTGCTCAGCATCCACATCTCCACTTGGCTGACCAACTCCGTACTCATTTATGGGGAGGTTATATGCTATAATAATATTGCCAAATTTGAAGATTCTCAAATATCATGTGAAGTAGTTTTTAGGCAGAGCCAGGGATTACCAGAAGAAACAAACATTGGAAGTCATCCTTGAATCCTCTCTCTTACATCTATACATTGACAAATTCTGTTGCTTCTAACCTCAAATCATATCCAGTATCTGACCACTGCCCCCATCTCCTACCTCACTTTGATTATTGAAAGAGCCTCTCAACTACTCCCTGCTTCCACCCTTAGCCCCCTAGTTCATTTCCCACACAGCACCCACAAGGATCCTTTGAAAATCTAACCCAGATCATGTTTTTACACAAAAACCTGCAATGGCCATAGCCCTTGTGTCCCACAGCTCTGTTATCTCTCTGACCTAATCTTCTACAGCTTTCCCCTTGCTCACTCCACTTCCTTGCTGTTCCTCAAACATGCCAGGCATGCTTTGCCCTTGCTCTGTCCTCTGCAGGAAGCTGCCCTGCCCCCATCCAAAGGCCCTCTCCTTCACCCCTGAAATCTTTTCTCAAATGTCACCTTACCAGAGAGGCTGCTCCTGACCATCAATGTCAAGTACAAACCACCTACCCACACACCATCTCCTCTACCTGGCTTTTTTCGTCATAGCAGTTGTCCTCATCTGGAACAGCTCTGCTCACCAAGTGTTTCCAGCTTTCCCAAACACACGGTATGCGTGCACTTCCTCACCTTCTGAAGCTGGGTGCAGCCACATGATTTGCTTTGTCCTGTGAGTAGAAGTGTCCTGTGTCACTTTCAGGCATAAGCTTTAAGAGCCAGTGTGCATGCAATTCACCACTCTGTCTTCTCCTGCTGCCGCCAAGATGATCCATGCTCCAGAGGGTCTGGTCCCGGGGTGAAGCTGCACAAAGCGCAGCCCCCAGCTGACCTGCAATGAACACGCAGGGTAAGTGAGAAACAAACTTTGTTGTCTTAAGCCACTGAGATACTGGGTTGTTCATTGTTACAAATAATCTAGCCTATCCTGACTGACATATTACATACTTCTTTGTTTACTGTCTCCCCTGTTCCCATCTTGATGGTAGGGCTCTGTTCACTGTTAATCTCCAGTGCCTAAAACAATGTCTGGCACATGGTAAGTATTCAATAAATATTTGTTGGCTGACTGAATAAGTTGATCACACCAACTGAAGTAAAAAGACTTAACGATGGCAGGTGAATCTAATCCTGGACTCACCTACAAAAACACTCGTTCTGCCTGATCTGAATGTGAACCAAATGGTTCCTGATTCAAGATCAGAAGTGTGGCTGCTTATCTCACCAGACACAGTTTGAAAACACAAATTGCCTGTGGGTACATAACATAGCTAGTCATGAAAGCACATAAAGCAGCTAAAGTTACAACACAAACAGAGAGCTGGCACACTGCTGAGGGGACTCAGTGACAACCATAAATAAAAGCATGAGCAATGTCTGTGTGGATGCTGAATGCTGATGTGGTTTCCTCTCCCTGCGTGGACATTAGCATTTGTAATGAACTGAGCTTCAGAGGCCTGGGATTTTATCTGTCGTTATCATAAATTGGTGGATGAGCCCCTCTCAGGACTTCTGCAAAAGCTGTGTGTGCTTTTGTGAGCTGCTTTCTTTTCATGTGCTTCCTCCTGGTAGTCCTGAATTTGGCTGGGGATAATGCATTTCCTGTATCATGTGGCACAGTACAAGGAAACTCATTGTACCCCGTTAGAGGAAGAGTACATCTGTAAGTAGTTTTTAAGAGTGTACTGAAGGATCTTGTTAGGGTGACTTATTCTCCCAGTTCCATTTGGTTGATGAAGTGGGTCACGTGACAGATGTGCATAATGAACCGCTTCAGTCGCTGCCAGTGGGAAGCTCAGCCTATAATATGCAAAATCTCATGGACTCATTGAGGGCATAGCAAGCTGATCAGAGAGAGAAGTCTACCTCATTCTGAGCTGTCGTCTCTTACTGCCTCATACAATGTGCCAGTGTTGCTAGGCTTTTACTCTCCTCCAAAGTAACTGCCTTTCCAGTGGATTCCTAATTCAAACTGGAAAGACAGTTGTTTCTGCATACAATTCCCTAAAGAGCAAGCATTCTTAAGATGTGCAAGGATCATCATTAAATGCACTTGCAAGTTTTGTCATTTAAAAAGGGAACATATTTACATCAGACAGCAGAATTGCTGGGGTTTGGTTTTTTGGTTTTTTTGCCTCTTTACCATCTCTTTTCCTTTTTAATATTTCTTTTATTTCTCTGTCCCGTTAGCTTGTCGTTTCTCTTTTATACTCACTGGTAATTCCCCAATGACTACCATCAGAAGGGATATAAATTGTCTCCCATTTTCTGTGGGTGGTGCAGAATAGTGATGTCCAAGCCAAAAAACACAAGTGGCAAACCTATTCCAGGAGTAATCCAACTCGAAGCTCACTCTGGGTGCTTCTGAGTCACTAAGGAACAGATAGTGAACCAAGATATAAAAGGCAATAATGCAAACTCTCGCCCTATATATGATAATAGAGGAAATGATGAAAAGGCTACAAGTCAATTCAATTCACTTCTACCACGGAGCGGCCAGTTGTGCTCAACACTATGCTAGGCACTCACTGTGCAGGGAGCAAGAGATTGAGCACATGGCCCTTGACTTGAAAGAAGTCGGTGAATAAATGGTGCTGTATGGCGCTATGTCTAAACCCCATAACTGCTGCACAGCGTATCGGGCTTTCGGTGGTCCCAGAGGAAAGATCGCAGTGAGAAATTGTCAGGCAAGGCTTTGGGCAGGGCGCAGGAAATGAGCTAAACCTTGAAGGACAGGTAGCTTTTAGATGCTGTCAAAAGAGCAAAATACTATTAAAGAGGTCAAGAGTGCACGACATCTTCATCAAACTCAGCTGTTTCGGGCACCTCACTTCATAGCCCCAGTTTCCCAAATAACCACACATGTCAGCCACACAAGTTATCTAAAGAATATTTAAAAAATTAATCAGATGTTAGGATAAGGCGATTAATCACAACATAAAGTACCAAGATGTCACAGTTGTAAGCTTTAAACTGACTATGAGAACAGCAGCTTTGTTTTTCTTGTGGGAAAATAGAAAATATAATCTGGGAAACAAGAGCTTAATCTCCTAGTAGGAAAACAGCTTACGAAATTTCTTTCAGAGACTTTAAAATATGTCGGCTTTGGCTTTAGTGAGTGTAGTGAACTTTCCTCTGGACACCGAAAGCTGGCGCTGGGGCAGTGTAGAGAGCCCCCTGGCACCGCGGCAACCTCCTCCCGACGCCGAGGCTGGCCAGCGCCGCTGGCGAACCCCTGGCCCTTCTCTGCGGAGGAATGGCAAACTTGGCAGCACCTGCTGAGTTCACACGCAGCGGGAGCGGCTGGTTCTCAGGGTCCGCAGGGGGAGGTGAGAGCAGCTCGAGGCCAAGGGTTTGACCTCCTGACCCTTGCGGAAAAGTGTAGCACTCTCGAACTTACTTCTCATTGGAATACTGTGCCATGGTTTTCCTGGCCATGAGACATGTCCTTTCAACCATTTCCTCGCAAAAGACATTTGCTACATTTCATTTGGTTGTTTCCCGTCAAGGGCCACGTGCCTGTCTCTTCAGCTCCCTGCACAGTGACCAGCAGGATGCTGAGCACATCTGGATGCTCGTGTAGAAACGCATTGAATTGACTTACAGCTTTTCTCACCAAAATAGCTACCACAGAAAATGTATTACCAAAAATGTCTCTTATTCTTATTTCACAAAACTCAGTAATATGGTTTCTGAAGTCTTGAGCCCAGAGCTATTAGTCCTTTTGGTTATGAGGGGTTTGAAGGAAAAATTAGAATTTATGAAAAATAGAAAGAAACCCTTTTGGATCATCATCTCCCTTATTCTGAATGCCATGAATACTTGCGTCCATCCATGCACATGGTTTGCATGCGTGTGAGCACACGCACGCGCACACACACACACACACACACACACACATTCTCACACATCACCTATTTTACTGAAAAATATTACGTTAGAAACCTTTATTATATCCTGGTTGTAGTCCTTTAACGAGGGGCACCTGAGCGGTATATGTTTGCAGGTAGCTATAGGTACAGCTAAGTGGTCTGCCTGAAACCTAAAATTAGAATGAGTTAATGGTACTACTGGGAGAGATTTGTTTTCCTTCAGTGTTTTCATTCCCAAACTCTGCTACCCCCACTTCCTGCGGGGACTGAAGTCATGGTAGATACTACTCAAAAGTAATAACTCCTGAGAGACACTCTCTGGAAAATCAGCATGCAAAAGGCAGTTGGCCCCAGAAACCGAGGCCACTTGGCTACAGCAGTAGAATATTAAAGCCACACAACAGTAAAAGGAATCTGGGTTTCCTATATTTTAAAATGTCTACTGTTTCAGCTTCAGCTTTGGTGAAATCAAGAGAAATGAATTAAAGATTTTGCTCTTAGAACCTTTACATAAATAAGGTATTATTATTGTTATTCTTTAAAAGATAATGAGAATTAGGTGCCGAAATTTAGATGACTTCTAAAAATGGCTTGGAATAATCATATTTGCTCAACTGGGCAGCCCTGACATTGTATGCGATATAAATCAACTTTCATTATTCTTTAATGACTCTGCAATTCTTTTTTCTAGAACTTTGCAAGCTTGACTTGTGCTCACCTTGCTGTGGAATGCTTTAAAGGGCATTTCATCTAATAGCAGAGGAGAATGATAAATTATGGATGCCAAATCATATAATAGTGATTTAGGTAGCACTAAGGTAAGGTTGTAAGTAATAAAATACAAATTTTCCCAATCAACCTCTACATTAGGAGAAAAAAAAAAAAAAGCTGTCTGCATAATTAAAGAGAGACATGTCAACATGCTTGTTAATATGCTATTCTGGGGGCTTGAAAAACACTTAAAATCATAAAGCAAAATACTGAGTGGAAAGTATTATGCCAAGTGAAATAGGATAGTCAGAGAAAAGACAAATACCATATGATTTCACTTATATGTGGAATTTAATGAACAAAATAAACTAAAAATTTTAAAAAAAGCAAAATATTGGAAATAGTTATCAGTTTAACTGAAAAAGTTCTATGTTCATGAGTGGGTATGAAGTAAATTCATTATAAGGGTCCTCTGGAAATACAGATATCAAGAAAGAAAAAAAGAACTTGGTCTCACTCTCTTAAGTATCTGGGGAGTCAGGACAACATGGTGGTTAAGAGTTCACCTGGGTCTAAATTTTGGCCAAGTTCCTACTAACTGTATGACCTCAGGCAAGTAATTTAACTTTTGGGGGCCTCAATTTACTCAGCTTTAAAGTGGGGAAGATAGTGAGTCCTAGTTCATAAGGTTCTGTGAGGATTACGAATAAAGCATTTAAAATAGAATGTAACAGCCCTGGGCGGATTGGCTCAGTGGTTAGAGTGTCAGCCCTCAGACGAAGGGTCCCGGGTTTGATTCCAGTCAAGGGCACACACCTCAGCTGCAGGCTTGACCCCGGCCCCCCATCGGGGCATGTGCAGGAGGCAACCAATCGATGTGTCGCTCTCGCATCATTCCCCTCTCTCCCTCCCACTCTCTTTGAAAAGCAATGGGAAAAAATATCCTCAGGTGAGGATGAAAAACAGATAAATAAAATCTAATCTAACAGAGTAAGCATCCAATAAAAATGGATTACATAATATCTTACTATTTCTCTGCCCTAACTCTCTAACTCCCTGGTGGTCTCTCGTCTTGCTCTAAGTGAAAACCAAAGTTCTTACCATGTCCTTATAAGATCCCCAGACAACCACCTGTTTCCTTTCTGACCTGATATCTTGAACTTTTTTCTCCCTCCCCCAGCTGGCACACTGGCCCCCTGACTGTTCCTCAGACACACTAGGTGCTTTCCATCTCAGGACCTTCACAGTTCCTGTTCCCCCTGCCTTGAAAATTGTCCCTCAGACATCACCGCTGGCCTGGCCGTCACTTCCTTCAAAAGCACCTTATCAGTGAGACTTTTCCTGAACTAGTATCTACCATTTCCACACCTCATCCCCACTGACATTTCATAGTCCCCTTTCCTGCCTTATTTTCCTCCTCAGCACTAACACTTCCTAATATACTACACATCTCACTAATTTATAATGACAGGGTTAACAACCCCTGCATCTAACCACCAGACAATGTTAGAGCGGGAAAAGATCACCCAGTCCAACTTCCTAATGTTATTAATGGGGTTAGAGAGAGAGAGAGAGTAAGAGAAACATTGATGTGAGAGAGACACATCGATTGGTTGCTTCCCATACATGCCCCAACCAGGGCCAGGGATCGAACCTGAAACCAAGGTAAGTGCCTTTGACTCAGAATTGAACCCATGACCTCTCAGTCCATGGGCTGATACTCTAACCACTGAGCAAAACTGGCCAGGGCTACACTAAACTCTTATTAACCCATTTTACATATGAGAACATTGAGGCTCAGACAGATAAGTAAATTGTCCAAGGTCAGATACTACAAAATGGCACCTCTGTAGATTAAGCCCAAGCAGTTTGAGTCTATATCCAAAGTTTCATTCCCTATGCCACTGGTCTTTAACATGAGAATCACCAGGGAGCATTTAAAAAATATTCATGCCTGGGTTCCACCCCCAGAGAGTTTGATTTAATTGGTCTGGGTTGGAGCCAAGGCAGGGATACTTTTGAAAAGCATTGGGGTGGTTCTACCACAGCCAGGTTGAAAACTCCAATATATAACACAGTCTCTGATTAAGTACACTATCCAAGGTCAACTGCTAGTAAGTGGTGGAGTGGGGTTCTAAACTCATATCTGTATGAATTTGGTTCAATCAACACCATCCCCTTGACCAGGACTTCTACCATTTCTACTCTAATACCACCTTACATATGAAGTTTTACAACTTACTCAGCATATTAGAAGAAAGGTTCTCCAGACAGCATATCTTATGAAAACTGCTTTCGAGAAATAGCTCATGATTTCTTAAATAACCTTCCTCCTCCCCATATTTGGCCTCTGAAAAGTATTCTAAATAAAATGGTGAAACATCCAGTTTTCCTACAAGCTTATAATTGAAGTGGTTCTTTGGGGCAAACAAAAAATCGTTTTATCTAAAATTTTAATTGAGACCAATTCAGTGCCCTGGGAATCAGTTCCAGTGTTTGGCGCAGGCTTCTGGCACTGAGCACTGGGCCCTGGCCTGAAGCCTGCACTCGGTCACCTTACAGCTGCACCTCAGGCTGCTCGCCAAGAAGCTGGTCTCACGGTGGCACTAGCTTATGGTTTACCACCGGGACGCCGAGCCTGAACACCCAGCCTGGCTGAGAGCAAGGCACATGACTGCAACTCCAAGAAGCAAACGACTTACAGCAGTCACCTCGCGTGGCGTTGTGGCGTGCTCTCACATTCCTCCGAGGAAAGAGAAGGGTGTTTCTCAAAGTTTAATTTACAGCCGGAAAGTTGTGGGTTGATATAACCATCACATAGAAGGGGAAAATGTCTGTCGCTTCCAATTGTAGCCAAGTTTGTAGCAGCTCTTTCAAAATGAGAGGAGACTAGAGATTAACTATCCTGGTTTAGGGGCAAGAGAGATGAGTTTGAAATCAGGTCTTCCCACTAACCAGGTGGGTCTGGGTATATAACTTAATCTCATTGTGCCTCTGTTTACTCATAACATTTGGGTTTATTAAATGAACTCTAAATCTCAGTCCTAAAATTATATTATATGCATGAACACATATTTATAGTTTTTCTGATTTGGTATAACCACTTGAAACACATCCTTTTATTTGAGAAAAGTTGAATTTCTGAAAGTCTGAGGTTGACATTAAAGATGGAACTTAAGAATAAGGAATCATAGAATTTTAGCTATAAGAGGCTATTTTGATAATGTATTCCAACGTTCTTGTTTTATCTTCTCCCTTTTGTCTTCTCTTTCCTTTCTTCCTTTTATCAACAAACATTTTCTAAGTTCTGGTATGCACCAGGCACTGAGTTAGGTGCTGGGGACCCAGACTGAGTCCTAGCCTTAAAGAACTTCCAGTAGAGTAGAGAAAGACAAGTGAACAGGTGATTAAAACACACTGAAGTAAGTTCTACAGTAGAGGTGATTGTGGGGGGCAATGGAAGACAGAGGCCAGTCTCAGGGTGGGTGGGCGTGGGAGTCAGGGAAACATTCTGGAGAAATGACATCTAAGCTGAGCCCAGGAGTGGAGGCCACCTTTCTAGGCAGAAAAGCAGTGTGTCTTTGAATGTCACAGAGGGGACTCTGAAAAAGGGGAGGATTGCCCAAGGGCATGCAGCTGGTTAGTAGCAGAGGTGATGGTGGAACAGGAGCTCCAAAATGACAGGCTTGGTTGAATGTCAATGACATGAATTAATAGTTTGGTTTCGGTTTTTAGTACAGGTGAAGCATCGCAGTTCCTGTCTTTGCTGCCACCAACTTAATTAAGACTCGGGGCTCTTTTCTGGGGCTCTCTAGGCTTAGGACCTCCCCTCTCAGGCTCCAGTGTCTTCAGCAGTAGCTCATCGACAGCACAACCGCATCACAGGCACTCATCTGAGAAGCACCACCACCAATCTACCATGAATGAGCATCTTTCAGCTGCTGAATGGTGTGGACAGATAAAGATCCTGGCTCTGACTGGTTTAGGAGACAAGTTTGTGATGACTGCTCAGTTATAAGATGGTTATAAGTCATGACGATTGTCTTCAAATACTTGAAGGGTTATAAAAAGGGATTAGATTTATCCTGTGTGGGTTGAAGGGGAAGAAAAAAACCAAATGAATGTATATGTACAGATAAGCGTATCTTCCCTAACTAGAAGAACTTACGGGTGGTTGCATTGGTAAGTAGTATCACTACACCAAAATGTTATTAATATTAATAACTAGCGAATTACAATAACAAAAATATTTAAAACCAGGGCAGAATGACCACCACACTGGGATGTTACAAAGGGGATTCACGCCTCTCATAAGATTTGGATGACCGAGGCCTGATCAAATCTTTCTGATATTTCCAGCTCAGAACTTCCGTGATTCTATATTTTCACAATTGGCCAACTGAGGTCTAATTGTTCTAGTTTCTTATCTATTCTTCATAAAATATTTACTTTCAGTTCTAGTTAATTAGCATTTGCAAGTACACTATTTTTACATTTCTAAGCAAACATTATACCTATTGTATGTTGGTCACAATTTCATGTAAGAAGGCAAGTTAGTGAGGGGTGTTTCTTTTCACATAAAACAGTAATAATTTACCACTAGGTACTGAAACTGCTGTATTTATGTGATAAAATGGGCAGTTTGGTACGTGCACACTCGACACCCACAGATCTGGTCTGGTGCTGTGTACTGCCTCGTTTTAGGTGATAAAAGCACCTAAATTGTGCAAAGGGACCTAGTCCTGTGCTAGCTCCCATAGTCTACCTGAGAGAGAAGCTTATGTTCAACTACACATTAAAAAAAAGTAGAGGAGAAGGAAGAGGAGGAGTTGCATAGCTGTTGGTTGTAACAGTTCATTGCACAAGGAGAGGACTGCTGGGAGGGGCTCAGCCAGGCCCGAAGCACTGTGTGCAGAGTTACTGGGAACAGCCTCTGGGGTAGCTGTTTACTGTGCATAGGATGAATCAATCATTTCTCTCAAGGTAATCTTGTGCAGGACTTCTCCTCAAAGAATCATAATTGCCAGGCCTCTCATGCAAATGTATAATTATAACTTTACAATGTCCTGATAGGGTAGCACAGTGAAAAGGGCACCACCAAAAACGACTGCAGAACTTGGGGGGCAGTAGCAAGCAGCTGTATATTGGCTGGTAGACTTTTCTTTCCCCTTCCAGTTGTTTTTCATAAGATAAAAATGTTTTCCCTAATGATCTTTTTACCACAAAGAATGGCAAAAACAAGGGCATACCAGGCAAAATCCCCAGAAATCACTGCAGGGACAAAGCCGGAGCCCAGGCGGGGCTCTGGCAGAAGAGGGCAGTGGGCTAGTCTGAGAGGAAGACAAGGACAACTGGGAGCAGAGGAAGGGACAAAGTCTGCAAAGCAGAGGAGCAGATGACAGAAGATTCTACAGCTGCTCGTTGCAGCTGCTCTGACAGTCTCCTCTGCTTTGGAGAAGATGCAAATGTGTTTAGAAATGAAAAGCAAGAGGGGATAGAAAAAAATGTACCTTCCATTTCTAATAAACAGGAACATATCTTCACAAAGCTCATCCTGTTCTCATGAGATGGTTATTTTTAGGATTCAAATATAGGCAAAATACTAACCAGCAAACCCTATGTGCTTCTGAGCTGAAAGCACATGAGTACTCCATTACTAAGAGCACGCTGGAATTTCTAAGGACAAACTTGTAGTATTAGAAATGGTAGCAATTTAGTAATATGATAGTTTGTGGCCTTGCCCACCTGTTTCTGAACTCGTAAAATGCTTTGTCCCGTGTAACCTTAATTTTTATATGCTTTAGGCCACATAATGGCTTTCAGTTATTATTTTTTGTTTTAAACACAGTATAAATAAGGGTAGTTTATTCCTCTACTCTGAGATGATTTCCAAGAGCTCTGGGCCCTATTGAACTCCTCACTATCCTAAGGATTGGCTCTGGTTGACTTGAAATCCTATCCTGAGGAAATCAGTACATGGTTGGGTAGGGAAAGGAGAGGGGCTGGCCAACTCCATCCACCCTCATGTTTTCTTCAGGATCCACAGGCATCCGAAGCAGTACAGTTTTGATCTCCTGATAGAGACAGCATTTATGATCAGAAAAAAATGTTCTTCAAAAATGTCAGGGACTGAGAGAAGTCACAAAAGAAGAGGAAGAAAATTAACAGCAACTGCATAATAACTGGGCTGCTTTACATATTAAAAAATAAAACAGGCTCATAAAGATTAAGTAATTTATCTAAAGTCACACAGGAGGGTCAGAAGTCAAATAAAAGTCTGTGATATTCCAAAACTTCTTTCTACTACCACAAGATGCCATGGAGGTCTCATAATTCTATAGACCTCTTCCCTCTTAAGGTTTATAAAATGCAGACAAAGAATGCAGATCCCATTGATTCAAAAAGTTGAAGCCATTTCTCAGGCTATACATGCCTTCGCAGGGCAGTGGCTCTCTCCTCCGGCTCCAATCAGGCACTTACGACCACTTGCGCCAAGGCCTGCAGCCAGGCCTGGGTCTATGGAGGCCTAGGGCTAACAGCAGCATGGTCTCCCAGCTCAATCAGGCGTGACTCGCTTCTGGAAGGGACTGCAGTCCACTCAGTATGTTGCTGTCATCTGAACAGCCTTAACAATAAGAAACGTGCTACTAAATACAAAGCACTTAGTTGAGATGTGTTCGTATGAGCATGACTAGAGAACTGAGAAAATTTCAATGAGCGATTCAACTGACGAAGTGATAATGCTGGCCTCTAGCATGAAGCCATATTCATCATCTCAACCCACTGTGTCCAATCCTAAAATATATCCCATTACTCCCCAAATCTGTCTCTTCCAGAGAGGATGTCTCTCCACTGTACCCACATGCTTCCCTCACTCTTCCCTCCATGCTCCAGATGCTATTGAACATTCTGTCTAAAATGCCTTCACTTCTCCCAGCCCAGCAAATCCCACCCTATCTTTCAAGGCTCTTCTCAAAACCCACCTTTTCTCCACTGAGTGTGCCTTAGTAACTCCAGTAGCAGTGGCTTCTAAAATCCTGAACAGCCAGAAAGTGTCTCCAGCTTCATTTTCATATTTGATTATGTTCGAGTTGGAACTTGATTGTGAGTGCTCTGTAAACTCTCATTACCTCATCTTTGTAAATCCACCCTAGTCGCTAACTAAGCATCTTGAAGGCAGAGGCTCTGTTGACATACTAAAATGACTGGCAAAGAGAGAGCACCACAGACCACAGCAGTGTTCCTCAACCTTGAATCTATACTTTTTTTTTTTTTTTTTTTTACCTTGGTTTTAACCAGATATGAGCAGAGGAACACTGTCCTTTGAGACTCACCTAAATTGGCCCAACTCCTATTCCTTTGTGCAGTGGGAGACCTACATTCCTTCCTGTTTGGGGATTCTGGAAAGGGGTAGAGTGGCTTACAATTTCTTTCCCTGGTTGCCTCTGGCTCCAAGTTCTTGCTTCCATTCATTCAGTTCACTGGATGGAAGGAATATACTGCTATCCCTGAGCCCAACTCCAGACATGGAACTCAGCTCCTTTTTCTGCTTCAGTAAAATGGACTGAAGCAGGAGTGATGTCTGCTTAGAAGAACCAGAAGGGAGACATGTGTGTCCTAGATCTTCAACTACTAATACTTCACTGGGGCTACTATTTGCTTTTGAAGGTTTAGAAGAAAAATACTTTGTATTTATTGCACAGAGTAGAATGCTAGAAACTTACTTAGAATTTCTTTGCCATGTTCTAAAAGACTGTGATGTATTTACTTGTACAATAATAAAGAAATGAATGAAAGTGGCTTTATTATTTTTTATTTATAACAGCCTCATAGTTGCTCAACAAACATACACAGACTTTTGAAGTTAATTATAATTTTACCTCAAATAGATATTACTGTGTTTTCTATTTCTTCGATCCAACCAGGATACTTCTTGTTGAGAGGGGCAGTGTAATATAGTGGATGACTGTGGCGTCAGACTGTGGATTCAGACTCTATCACACCACTTCCTAGTTATGGGACTCCGAACAAACTACTTAACCTCTCAATATCACGTGAGCTAGAGACTAGCTCATATGGATTATACTTAGTTCATATGGATTAACCAATTGTACCTAGCTCATATGGATTACCCAAAGATGTGTAAAGTGTTTTGAGCAATGTTAACACATATGAACATTCTATAGGGGTTAGTTATTTAATAGTGCCCACAATGAAGTATTAATAGTTGAAGGCCTAAGGCACACATGCTTCACTTTAGGTTTTCCTCCTAAGAAGACATCACTTTTTTATTTGGTATCACATAGTTTATGTCACATATGCTTTGTTATGTAACATAACAAAGCTGAACTGTGTTCCCTCAAATTCATACGTTGAAGCCCTAACCTTCAAGACCTCAGAATACGGCTGTATTTGGAGATAAAGCCTTTAAAGAGGTAATTAAATGATAACGAGGTCATTAATCCAAAATGATTAGTATCCTTATAAGCGGAGATGAGGGTAAACAGAAGAGAGAGAGGGACAATCATGTAAGGACAGAGAGAGAAGGCAGCCAACTGCAAGTCAAGGAAGAGGGGCCTCAAAGAACCCAAACCCACCCAGTATGTGGCATTTTGTTATGGCAGCCCTAACAAACTATACACGCATCAAAATCAAATTTTGTTAAAAAATTAAATGTGGTGAAAAACTAGTGGTTTGTCACTACATTTCTGACAGCACTAAATTGGTAGGATGTCTCTCAGAAGCTTTGATTTTTGTGAGGCTAAAATCAGAATGGTTGAGAGCGCTGGCTCTAGTCCTAGTTCTGCCACTTTTGAATCATGTACTTTTAGGCAAGCAAAACCTAAGGACTTATATAAGGCTGCATAAGCTCCAGTACTTCATGGGTGTGTCAAGACTAAATGAGACAATGTGTAGCACAATGCCTGGCACATAACAAATATTAAGTTAATAAAATTCTATCTGTCTATCTAGCTATCTAAATGTCTTCTGATGCTGGCAGTGGAGTCGGGAGGGGGGTCCATTTTTTCAGTACCTGATGTTTTCTGCTTTGTTTTTTGTTTTAACTAGATAAGGAAGCTGAGGCCTATAGAAATGAAATAATTTGGCCAAGTTATAGAGAGAATGGTGAAACTGGGACTCACAGGAGGGGTATGTCTGACTCCAAGACTCATTCTCTTTAGATCACACACCCTCCCCATTAATTTTCTAAAACCTATCGGTGCTAGTATGCTGTCCACAGTACTCACCTATTACATGCTTCCATATATAGAGAGAGAGCCAGAGCATTAGGAAATTAAATATCATTTTAAAAGGGTCTTCCTGCCCAGCCAGCATGGCTCTTAGTTGAGCATCAACCTATGATCCAGGAGATTGAGGTTTGATTCCCGGTCAGGGCTCAATCTCCTGTAGGGGGCATGCAAGAGGCAGCCGATCAATGGCTTTCATCATTGATGTTTCTCTCTCCCTTCCTCTCTCTGAAATCAATAAAGTTTTTTTTTAAGGGGTTTTCCCATTTATGAAAGAAAAGCAGAAAAATAAAAAAGAAAACAAAACCCAACCTTCAGGTAGAAGTAATTCCAGCTTTGGTAAATTGACTGTCCTATAATGGAGACAGCTGTGGCATAATGCCTTCATAAGGACATGGCATAACTGGTTTATATTTTCACAATGCAGTGTCCTGATTTGAACCCACAGACTATGCTTTCTAAAGGATTATAACTTGTGCTGCTATTGGACCTACCCCAGGGTCTAATTTTAGCAAAACTTGCTTTGGCAGTATTTAGTCCCAGCTAAATAAACAAAGTGTGTTCTCAATTACTAAATGATAGCTCTCCAGTTCATTTGTAACTTTTCCACACCCCAAGTCAGGAATCACAGACCAGTACCTATATGGACTTAAGATACCCCAACAAGGCATTTTCCCAACTAGTTTCTTTAAAAACACAAGCAAATAAAATAGTAAGATAATCACTTATTTTTTCTGCAGACAGAAGTGAAGTAGGTTTTTATTTTATTTTTTATTGAATTTATTGGGGTGATATTGGTTCGGAAATCCATACAGGTTTCAAGTGTACAAGTCAATAAAATATCATCTGTGTACTGCATCACGCACCTGTCGCCCCTAGCAAAATCTCTCTGTCCCCATTTTGCCTTCGTTCGCCCACCTCCACTTACCCCCCAACCTTCTTTCCCTCTGGCTATCACCACACTGTTGTCTGTGTCTATGTGTTATATTAGATATATGTGTTTTAAGATAATCATTTCTTGAACCATTTGGTTTTTACTAAATTACAGCCCCCCAAATAATTCCATCATGTTAACAGTTAACTCACATATTTATTTTATTTTTGTTAAAAACAGACTGGCTCTTAAAGATGGTACCATGCAACAGCCTTTTTTAAATGGCTAAATGAGAATGGCCATGTACACGTTTCTACCACTTCAACTAAAAACAGAAGACCAAAGCAGAGTGATGGAATATTTTTTCTAAGATAGTTAGTATGAACTACTTTGCTCTAGGAAGTATTTCTGCTACTTCACTAGTTTGTACTATGACAGAAGCTTGGTTTGCATGATATTTAGATACTTGGTTTTGAAATGTGAAAAACCCAATGTTCAAAAGCTCCTTAATTCAGTAGAAATATTTAAGATGCTTACTATAAATCACAATGCAAGTCTGCAAGACAATTAATTGGATTGTTATTGTCAACAGAATGGAAGAGCAAAGACTGAAAACTGTTTTTTTAAAAATCACATCAAAAAAATATATAGATAGAGCAAAGTTTAAGGCAAAAAAACAAACAAAACCAGGAAGTAGAAAGGCTTTTCTTGCTCCTTTTGCCCAGTTTGAGAGGTAGTAACTCTTGGAAAGGGCTCCAAAGCTATTACAAAGGGTCTAAAAATCCACATGTTCTCCGAAAACATTAAAGATGTAGGCTGGAGCAAAGCTAGGATTCCTTTTCTCCTTTGTCCTATTCTAACTCAAGTACTGAGTTATGATGCCCTCAGAAAAAGAAGGGAACCACTATATGGAGAGCGACTACATTTCACTTGCATTTCTGTGATTTCGGGGTCCCTTAGAATGACCAAAAGAGCTGGGAGGGTTTCTAAATAAGGCAAGCTATTAAGTGGCATTATTTCCAAAACCAGGACAATATCAAATTGAAAAAGAATCAGTAGACTTTCCAGTCAAGGTGGCACAGTGAGTTCATGCTTCAAGTTATTCTATATGCTCTAAAGCTTAGAGTCTAAACACATAGTAATGACAGATAAAATAGAAAGAGAAAACCAAAAGGTCATGGCTGGGCTCAAAAAAGAAAATAAACATCTTTGTGGACCAGAAACACAACAGAAATGCAAAGCAGTGAGCTGGGCTAAAGCCGAAAGCTGGGTCCTGAAGCAGCTAGTAGCAACAGGAAATTCAGCTCTTGTGGAATACTGGGACTAAACAGCTCTACCCAATTTGAGACTAAAACCAGCATCTCAAAGCCAGGATCTGTAGCAGATCAACCAACCTGATTTTCACAAGTCTCTCCCTGTTTTAGCACTGAAAACCCCAAGTCCTCGGACCCCATTGCCTTAGTTCCAGACAAACGGCAATGGTTGGTCAACTGTCCCTCCCCAGCCCCATAAAAAGAGGCTGAACAAAACTTCTGCCAATATACTGTCTAAAGCTGTGAATTTATGGGAAGCAGTGGACCCAGGAAAGCAAAAGGACAAAAGAAAAACATCACTATAGCACTGAACTGAGATATCAACTGGCTCAGTTACTAGATGGGCCATATTTCCAGTATCAATAAGAAGCAGGCACCCACTAAAGCCACTTTAAGCTCTTGTTCTGGACTGGGGTATGGTTTGAGGATAAGGGAAGATGGAAATATTCATCAAATTGGAGGCTGGGTAAGAAAGGATGACAAAAATATCTCCTACTCAAAGCGATTGTGCAAATCAAAATTCCAAAACACAAAGAAGTTTTAATGCTAAAAAAGACGGTTGGGGCAATGATGGAGTAACAGGTACCAGACTAGCTCTCTTACTACAAAAAACTTTTTAAATAGGTAAAGTATATAAAACCTCCATCATCAGAATTTGAACAACAGGCAGTATGGATTATGATCTCCAGGAGAAAGAAAACAAAGGAGATGAGTTCCACAAAGGCCCCAGCTTCTTGCCTAAGGTTCTCTGTGGACTGACATACAAAGAGACAGAACCCAAGCAGGGCAGAGTAGTTTTGCTGAGCTTGCACTGGAACTCAGGCAGGTGACTACAATTTGAGAAACAGAGTACCAAAAAGGAGAAAGGCGTACAGAGACAGAGCTCCAGAATCTGCACAAGGCTCATCTTGAGTGTTTGAACAGTAAGATGTACGTGCATAAGTTAGGACTCCGTAAGGCCAGGAAAGAACTGCTCAGAGAACAACTCTCAGAGAAAGAACTACTGGGGATCTGAGACTCAAGCAACACTTTCACAGCTCTAGGAAGCATTTGAGTTCCAGCCAGTGGAAAGACCTCTTAAGCATGTGGGTGCTAAGAGACGATCTTCCATGGCATTTCTACATGTCTTGCAACAACTTTTGTCCTGGACTATCCAAAGATGTTCGTGTAGCCAACAGCCTTGTCACCCTCTAGGAAAAAGGGAAGATTTGTTTCCTGACCAGGATAATAAAGAGAATGGCTCCTTTCAGGGCAAAGTTTGGGGCGATTTGCTGGCAGCGACCTTATAAGAGAAGGTTTCCTAAGCTTAGGGTCCCTCATCTGTGATCCAGACCCATTGTGTAACATCCACTGGGACCCACTCCGTATTGCCCTCAAGAGGTTTGAGGAACAAAGAAAACAGTAAGAACATGAAGCTCATGAGGCCTGTTGTGCTGTAATAAAGTCCTTTGTCTCTGACCTAGGCGTTGCATCCAGGCAACTGTTGTAGGCTCATTTGCTGGTTTGCAAGTGGGGGTAACATCTCAGACACCGAATAGTCCCTGACTTGACAGCAGGCACTTAATAGAGACCTCAGAAAAGCCATACTATTAATGTATGGCTAAAGTAGCCCTAGAGTAAAGAATTCTTTAGAACAGGAGTTGGCAAATCTGGCCCACAGGCCAAACCTAACCAAAAGTCTGGTTTTGTATGGCTTTCAAGCAAAGAATGGTTTTGTTGTTGTTGTTTTAAATTTTTAAAGTGCTGTAGGGGGAAAAAAGAATATGCCAAAGAGATCACATTGGCCTATAGAGCCTAAAATACTTACTACCTGATCCTTTAAAGAAAAACTTAAAAGAAAAAAGAAAAACTTTATCTCTGCTCTAGACCCTCTTAACGTGGCTTAAAAATAAGCCTTGAAAAGATCAAGCTGATTTGCGAGAAAATTAACTGTCTGCTGGAAAAAATACTCCTGAAAGGAAGACAAGAAAATCTAGACACTCAACAGCATGATAATCACAATTTCCAGCACCAACAAAAAATTATTAGACAGGTAAAAAAGCAAGGAAATGTACCTCATAACCAGGATAAAATCCATCAATACAAATGTACTCCGAATTGACAGAGACGGTAGAATTGATAGAAAAGAACTTTAAAATAGCTTTTATAAATACAGCGTGTCCCAAAACATGTATACACACTTTAACAGCTGATAGCTCAATTTTGAAAATGAAATGTATTTTAATAAACACTGCCTTTATAATTATTCAAAGTATGTGTATACATTTTGGGGGGACACCCTTTATGTTCAAGGATAAAATGTAAAAGATGAAATAATTTGGAAACAAATAAGGTATCTCAAGAGAAAGTAAAATAATTTTTAAAAGAATCATATGTAACTTCTAGAGTGGAAAAAACATTATCTGACATAAAAAATTTTAATTTCATTGGATGGGCTTAACAGCAGCACATTAGACACTATAGAAGCTCATTGAACCTGAAAAGTAAGCAGTGGAAGTTATACAACCTGAAGCACAGAGGAGAAAAATAAAAGCACAGAGATCCAGGGACCAGTGGGAAAAGAGCAAGGAGTATAATTCAGAGGGAGAAGAGAAAAAACGTTGAAATGTTCCCAAATTAGATGAAAACTCTAAACTTACAGATCCAAGAAACTCAATAAGCCCCAAAAGGGATAAACGCAGGACCACCACACCAAGGAATATCATAATTGAGTTGCTGAAAACCAATGATACAAATATTGAAAGCCGCCAGAGGGGAGGAAGAAAACATTACATTCCGGGGAGCGGAGATAAGAATGACCACTGATTTTTAATCAGAAACAAAGCAAGCCAGGAGACAAGTGTTGAAATAAAACAACAAAAATATTTTTTCAACTTAAGAATTCTTTATCCAGAAAATATAACCTTCAAAAATTAAAGCAAAAGAAAGATACTTTCAGACAAAGAAAAGTAAGAGAATTTGTCACCAGCAGACCTGGACTCCAACAGAAAGGGAGGGAATGATGCTGCTGGAGAGAGAAAGCTGCTGAATCACTGTTTTAATAGGGGAAGGGATGGGATCTAGTGCTTAAGCCACAGGATTCGGAGCTGGGGCATTTCACTCGTAGTTACAGGAAGGAGGGCAGGGAATATGGGCAGATACCAGTAGGTGACTGTGCTGGTGATGCTGGGGTCTATGGAAGCTTTTCTGATTATTCCCACTTCTTAGGAAAATAGAAAACAAGGGGTGCAAAGGCAGATGGAGGAGGAGGGATTGGTGGCTTGAGAAGGACGGATGGAAGGGAACAACGGATTAGGAGTAAGAGAGTGAGTAAATTTGCCACGGTTGGTCTTTTCAACCCAAGATACTTTTGAAACAGTTCTCTAAACATTTTGCTCTATAAGAAAACATCATCTTAAAGCCAAGTAATTATGGATGTCAGCCCCTCTTTATTATGCATATTGCATTTCGGAGAGAAAAGTGTCCTGTAGTAATGGTAGTGTGCCTCGGAAATATATAGCTAAATGTGAATGGAATGTTGGCCGATTTCTAACTTTCTTGGACTTTTGAAGAAGTTAGATAGAGGTTTTCTGTTGTGAATTTCTTCTTTATTACAAGACTTTTTAAAAAATCAGTGAATTAAAAATTAAATGCCCTTATTATGTGTATTTCCCTTTACCCTAAAATTACAGCTAAAGTAAAAATTTTAAGGAAGAAATTAATATCATACAGGAAAAATGCTTATTTAAGAGGCTGGAATATTACATTTTTCAAAAAGACCCATGAAGCTTTCTAATGACCACCTGACATGGAAAGCTTAGAAAAGATAGTGTTTTTTTTTCATAGCCTGCAGATGTTATCTAATAAAGTCATCTCAAATAAATAAGGGTATAAGTTTTGTCATAAATATGCTATACATCAAGTTACAAATCTATAAAACCTCTGATGAGGTGACAAGGAGACTAATTATCATTTTATATTTTTCCTATTGATGCAACTCAGGAAAATAGAAAAGCAATCTTGGTGTTTTAGGAGACATGAGCAGTGTGCTGATGCTCCTAAAACAATCTTATTCTCTAAAACTCTGTATTTAAGAGAAAAAATTCATACTTAAATTACATTATTGGACTACATTTACGTGTGTGTGCGTGTGTATATATATTCTGGGGGGAGGGGGAAGATATGTATATCTTCCCCCTCCCCCCCAGAATCTAAACCTTTTGTAAATACCTCATCAGCCCAAATCCCCCTATATGGGATCCTTAGGACAGGTATTCCAAGACAGGAATCTCCTGCCCCCCTCCCCAAATGCTGATCCAAAGGACAGGTTCTTTAAAAGTGACATTTTCTTAACAGTAAGGTAATGGGTCTTCCTTCTGTGTGTGTGTTGGGTGGGGAGGGGATGATGGTAGAGTATTATATGATAAAATTAGGCCACTTCCTATAAACAATTACTGGTCATGTTTGAGATGTTTAAAAAAATATCATTAGGAAAATTCAAAACCAACCAAAGGCTCAGTGCACTCTACTTTTTGGTAGAAATGAAGCAAAAATTAACCAAACTAACTCACTGGTTCCTAGCAAACATTTAAGGTTCTAAAAATGCTATTCCAATTACTCTTAAAGACAAAGGAAAGCAGTTACAATTTTTAGACAGACCTATTTATTCTGCTTACTTCAAGTTTAGTTTTGAATCACTTTAGGCAGCTGTACACTCTCTGGCAAGGCCCATCCAGTCACTCTCAGGTAGGTCTGAGTTTTTCGAGATGGGCAATTTAAAAAATACTGGTTGAAAATGAATGATATAAATGTTCAGATTAGACACAGCCTATGGTCACCAGAGCCTTGAGATCTGTGCAGGAAATGAGGGAGGCTCGTCCTGCGAAGCTGCTTCTCCACAGGTTAAGAAAGCACACCAAAGCAACCTGGAATCTGCCAATACTACATTATAAGTGGTTGAAACATTATGGGGAGGACTCAGACTTTAAAAATATTTTAAAGGGTTATTCATATTTTCAGCTCATACTACCTCTTGAAGTAACAAGAATACTCATAATTCACTGAAATGCTTTATCTGAAATTTGTGTTTTTATTCCCTCACAGAAAAAAATATAACTCAAATAAAAGCAAATTTCAGTCATAATGCCTCTGGTATAAGATATTCCTGGTAAGTTTTTAAAAAATAATCACTAAAATGAGTTTTGTTTTATTCATAGGTTTTAATCATCTCAGCACTTCTTGCCCCTCATTTGCACATATAATCAAAGGCTGCTGTGCTACTGCTGCACTCCAATTTCATCCTACTACCATCAACTACATTCACATTTCAGGTCATCACGTTAAAAACCCCTTGTCTTACGGAATTATTTATCAATTTGACAAAGACGTATTCAGGACTTAATATCTCTAAGTACTTACCTGATAAGTAAGTGAGAGATGCCTAACCTGCAGAAGCCAGGAATGGCGGAAGTGGTCTGTAACAGCACCCCGGGAGGCATGTTGACAGAGTACCCCCAAACACAAAGGCAGAGGCCAACGCGGACTCAACTTTCCTGAGGAAGAATAAGCCAAGCTCCACACAAGAGGGTTTATTTGGGCTGGCCCCAAGTTTCCCCAGGTTTTACAGCATCTGTTTGATATTAATGATGCAATTAAAGCTTTAGGATTAACTGTTTATTTAAATAATCAATGTAGGGCATGCTGTCCTTTCACACACAAAATAGATACACTGCTATCAGAAAGCAAAGAAATTTAGACTCAACTGAGAGTTGGCCTAAGAAGCTGATGGCCATTTTAAGATTATTTCTATGAGAAACATATTTATAGGTCCAAAAGTTGTCTGACCACCAAAAAACATTCGAAATGCAATCTGTCATAGGTTGAGAAATGGTTGGATATTTTTTAATTTGTGATTTACACAAATTCTTTCAAGCGTGCATTCAGCCACAAGCATTTCTTGAGTTCCTGAACAATTGTACTAACAGAGTACCTGCACTACACACATCACTTAAAGCTCAAACATAACCTGGGGGTCCACCATACTATTTGCTCTGCTTCTGTATATGTTTGAAATTTTTCATAATAAAAAGGATAAAAGGCCTTCCAAACAAAAATTTCAAAAATCCCCAAAGAATCGACCTCGGGAAAAATTGAGAGGTGATATAAAAACCCCTAATAAGAAGTAAAAACTTGAATTTGAATTGCATCTATAATATAGACAGCAAACCAGCTATCAAAATGTTGGAAACATCTGAAATCGACCTATTTTGAAACCTCCGATGTCTCACATCACTGTGCTGTTGTTCATAATTAAGAATGTCTTTCAAATGCCTGTAATACTTTTTTAAAAATCCATTGCAACTAATATAAAAAGAAAAATTAAACTCCTCCCTTTAAGATTCTTTTTAGTATATCTCTTTAAGATGTAGCTTAATAAGTTTATTAGAATTCCTAAGATATAATTTTATCAAGTTCAGAGTTAAAACATTTACTCTTTAGATGTCTACAGTTGACTAATAAATTTTCTACAATATCCCTTCATATCTTTCATAAGCAAAATATTTTAAAAACCCACAATGGCATGATATAAAAGAGAGCAATAATTATAGTAGACAAAATAATAAATGAAATATGATATGCCTTCTGCTATGTACCTATGAGTTTTACAGAATAATTGTTACAACAGATGTCCTTAGAGAACAAAGGAGAATGAGGAAGTGTAACAGGGAGGAAGGCATGGAAGATATTTTCTGTCATCTTCCACTGTGTGGTCTTTCACTGCACTATTCTTTAAACAAAAAAGGTCTCCGCAAGGGCAAATCCTGCTTCAAATGTCCCCTTCCCCTCCTGACTAGAGAATGTGTTTGTGTAGTATATGATTACACCAGACAAGACTGCGAACACATGTGATTTACTCAATGATCCTATTCTGCTTCCTTTTAAAGATAAAGAATGCATTTAAGTCAATTGTGTCTGAGACTGTAATAATTCCTTAGAAGGCTCCATTCAAACAGACAATATTACCTTATTTTAAAACATTCAGAGCATAGCCATTTCCTTGGTCTTCACTTTCTTTCCAGAAAGTATCAATTAATACTTTCATTTATTTTGAAAGAGAAAACTATGACACGAGTAACTACTTTAAAATCATTTTAATTTTCTTCATATAAGCAAAACATCCCCATAAAATGTCCACTTTTCAAAAATCTTTATATACATGTAACTATGTAAGATGAAACAAACAACTAAAAATAACACAATCACCAACATGACAGCTCCTAACAGTAGGCCAGGCCAGGGTGCAGATCTCATGAAAACAAGCCGCTCACATTCCCAGAACCACAATCCCCCAGGAGGAATCTTGTCCTCTTTAACTTGCTGGGTGGCAGAGCCCAGAGGAATTACTCAAACTATGAAAATCCCAAAGCATGGTTACCTAGGGGGAAATGAGAAGACAGATATGACTTGAGCATCATAATTATTTTCTTATAGTAACAGTAAAGAAAACAACCTTAAATAGTAACGGCTGCATTATCTCCAACTTCAACAGGTAGCTAACTGTGTATGTATTTACCTAACAAAGCATTTGTTAGCTAAGGTGAAAAACACAATGTATACTTGCCATTTGTCTTTAAAATAATATTCTCTAAAGCACTCACACTTATTAATTATAGATACATGTAAGTAGTATTTAAAATAATAAAACATAACAAACATTTGAGGGCTTACAGCGTACCAGACATACTGTTCCATGCACTTCATATGGTTTATTTCACTTAAAACCAGGAACCTTGTTTCCAGAGCTCTTGCTTTTAATTTAGCTCCAGTTCTATAAAGTACAATTGGATTTTTAATCCCATAATCACACAGAACTGTTCTTCCAATATTGTAAATTCTATTTCTTTTCTATGAATTTCCACCTCTCTGATTCATTGTTCATCTTCTGCCTCCCAATTCACCTTCTGGCTTTACCGGCTTCCCAGTACAAACCGACCCCTAGTCATTTCAATCATGCCCCAAACTCCTGCCTAGGCCTCTCTGGCTGAAGTCAAACCAAGGTGGTTGCCTGCACCAACAATCTGTTACTACTGCTGCTTCCCAGCAGTGAAATATTACTACTAGTAATCCAAGGAAAACTCATGTTGCCTGTTGTTAAGTGGGCCTTCACTTCTGCTCAGCAATCCTTTCATTGACATGTTGCAGCATCCATAGCAGCTGTTCCAAACTTCTTCTAGGATTAAATCCCCAAATGCACCCATCTATCCCTTTGTTAATTATTTTACCATGGATTTATCTAAAATTCATACAAAGTAGGGTTGCCAGATAAAATACAGGATGCCCAATTAAATTTGAATTTAAAATAAATAAGGAATCATATTTTAGTATAAGTATGTCCTGAATATTCAAGTGGCATTTAAAATAATAAAAAGTAGCAAACTATGTACTGAGAGTCTACCAAATATTGTATAAAGCATACTTAATATTAAACACTTATTGTTTACCCAAAATTCAAATTTTACTGGGCACCTTGTATTTTAATCTGCTAAACCTAATTCAATCAAATTCCGTTCTTTCCATTCTCAGAAGTGTCTTTCCATTTTTCAAAGGTTAATTCTCTGACCTATGGTATTGATCTTTTGCTTTACTATATATTCTTCTTCATTCTACACGTTCCTTCCCTTCTACTTTCAGCTATGCTCAGGTCATCCCTACTATGCTATTAACGGTCTCAATTCTCCACTCCTCCATGAACCCATGCCTTTTGCCATGTCACTTTGAAATTTCTCTAAGGAAGTGAATTCTATTTCCCCACCCCTTGAATCTGGGTCACATAATCTGCTCTGGCCAATAGAATGAGGCAGAAGTACCAATGTGTTGGTTTGGAGTCTAGTTTCTGCCTGTCCTGTTAAAACTGTTCTATCTCCATGAGAAATATATGTCCGCACAAGCCAGGGAGCCCCAGGAGGAGGATGACAGGTAAGTAAAACAGTCCAGCTTAAAGCCCCTACTAGGCTTGCAGATGTACGAGCAAGCCCAGCCGAGAGTCAACTCTTAGACATGTGAATGATAATAATAATTACCCTTTTAAGCGACTGTGTTTTAGAGTGTTATGCAGTAAAAGCTAAATGAAACATCTACCCTGAAAAACCTCTTCTTGGCCTTACAATCCCAACTTTCTTTCCTACACTTCCAAACTGCTGCAAAAGTCTCCTTTATTTTTTGGCCTCTGCTCTCTCGCCACCTATTCTTAATTGTACTACTTCTTTCTTAAATGACACCCCAAACCTCCTAATTGTCACACGTATAGCTTTGGCTCTGTCCTTATCCACCTTGGCCTCTGATACTGCAGATTACCTAAAACCGCAGTTAAATTTCCCCCTCCTCAACTGTACTGCACTTGTCTCAATTTCTTTGTTTCATCTACTTCAGGGGCTCACCTTTTCTCTTCCTCTCTTCTGGGAGTTTATTCATTCTCCCAACAGCAACTATCATATATTTGACTCACACATCTTTATCTCCACCCCCATCTCCCTTCTAAGCTCTAGTTCAGTTGGTTCTGAAACTATGTAAGCGTGCACTGGAACCACCCAGAGTGCTAATATTCAGATTGCTAGGGCCCCACTTCTCGAGTTTCATATTCAGTAACTCTGGGGTGAAGCCTGACAATTTACAGTTCTAACCGCTTCTCAGGTGATGCTGATGCATCACTTTGAGAACTATCCTAGTTTCATATTTCCAACTACTAGTCTCCACAGGTGTCTCAAACATCACAGACCGTGTCAATTAGGGTTTTTTAATTGTAAACCCAAGGAACCAGTTTGGACTAACAAGCAAAACAAAGAATTTATGAGGGAGCTCACAGACTCGATGTGAGGGCTGGTAAACTGTGCTCCAAATAAGAATGGAACCAGAAGCAACTAGACAGTAGGAGCATTACCTCTAAGTTTGAAGAAGTAAACAGTTTTTTGTGTTCTTGAGTCCCTCTCTTCAAGATTCAAATTTTTTTTTGGGGGGGGGCACATTTACACCATGGAATACTATGCAGCTATAAAAAGGAAGGACCTTTTAACCTTTGGCACAGCATGGAGGGAACTGGACAGTATTATGCTAAGTGAAACAAGCCAGTCAGAGAAAGACAAGTACCACATGATCTCACTTATCTGTGGAATATAATAAACAAAATAAACTGATGAAAAAAGTGATCCAGAGACATAGAAGCTTGGAATAAACTGAGGGGTCTCAGAGGGAAGGCGGGGAGGGGGTGTGGGTGGGGAGAGATTAATCAGGGAACTTGTATGTTTATGGGCATGGCCCATGGACGAGGACATTGGTGTGGGAGGGCCTGGGGGTGGAGGGGATCAGTGAGGTTAAAAGGGGGACATCTGTAATGGTCTCAACAATAAAGATAAAGAAACATTAAAAATAAATAAATAAATAATAAAATAAATTTTTCTAAAAAGATTTAATTTTAAACGAGAGTCCTCTACCCATCCCTCAGCTGTGCCAGATAAAAGCAAAAAAAAAGGATTGTGGTGGAAATGGCGACCAAAGACTCCTCGTGTTTTATTCTCTCCTCATTCAGGCCCTCATAACCAAGCGGCTAGATTATTACAATAACCTCTTAACTGGTTTTCTAGTCCCTAATCTAACCTCCAAGTCATTCTCTACATCATCTTCAGTTATCTCTTTAAAACACGTCATTTTTTTCTTTGCCTTGTCTGGTGTAGTGTTCCTGTCTTATCTTGTTTTAAGTAAAAAAATTTGCTTTTCTTTATGTACAAGTGGTTGGGATACTTTCACCTTAGCAGACTCATAAAATGGAAAAGTAGTTTTAGAAGGCAGGGTATACAGCCCATTGTTAAATGAGGACCTTAGTAACCAAGCCAGGGTCAGAATGGTCCTCAAATTTTGCATAGAGAGGTCTCTAGGAGCCTTTAAGAGATCAATGTCTCACTAGACTAAAAATTCCCTCATGACAAGGACCTAGTCCTCATTTTATCACTAGCACCTAGCTCATAGTAGCACTTAATGAAATGAATAAAGTCATCTCCAGGCCCGCCCTACTTTAGACTACAGGCATACCTCAGAGATATTGTGGGTATAGGTTCAGACCACCCCAATAAAGTATCACAATAAAGCAAGTATTAATCTTTTTGCTGGCAAAGGGTCTGCCTTCAATTTGTAGAAAACACATCTGTGAAGCACAATGAAGTGAAACACAATAAAACAAAATATACCTGTACTGAACTCTTAACTGATTTCCTGGTCTGCAGTCTGCTTATCTCACTACCAAATCCTTCCTGTATACTACTGCTAAATCGAGCCAATTATCATTTTCTGCTTAAAACCTTCTGACTTCCTAGTACATGCTTGCCAACTCTAAACTTCTCAGTATTCAAAGTCTTCCATAACCTGGTTCTAACCAATTCTCCTAGGCTTTCTTCCATTCCTTATACCGTTAATTAATCTAGACGAATAAGATTTCTTTAACATAACTTCCTTTTTCTGCTCTTGGTTTGGTTCCACTTTTTGGAACATCTTTCTTCCATGAAGTCTATCCTACCCTACATTCAAAGTCTAGTTATACCTGTCAGTGTTCTCAATCATTTTTAATCTATGACCTACCATCCCAGGTTCTTACTGGTCATTTTCCCTTGTATCCCATATACCCCTTAACTCCCTAGTAAAGTATCTTTCTGTTTGAAGCTTTTGTTAATGTCGTTTGCATATATACTTCGCAAGAGCTATTTAAATACATGTCTTAAGTGATCACTGTATACTTGTATTATTTGCCCTATCAGCCTTTAAGAGCTTTTCGGAGATGTCCATCACAAATTAATCTTCCGTATTCCCCAGAAGTTTAGTGCCTTACACATAGTAGTAATGAGTAAAATCTGTTGAACAGATGACTAAATGGATGTCTATAATGTGGGGCTAGTGTTTGGGGCTGATTACCTTTCAGGTACCAGCCAGTGAATATGCCAAGAATTCCTGAACTGTTGGAATCAAGAGTTAAAATCTTGGCAGCTTGGAACTGGAAAGTGAGTCTAAACCAAAGATGATCAGGTTGAGCAGAGAATCAAATGCTAGGAAGCCAAAATTAAGCATCAGGTAAAAAGATCAAAGGGTGAACCTGAGAGAAGCATACAGCAAAGGGTATGGAATCAGGCAAAGACACCATAGAAGCCACAAAGTTTAATAGCAGGTGGACTTCTTTAAGGGCTTGTGTACAGCACTTACCAAGTCAAAATGAGTGGTTTGTTAGTAAAATGGAGTTTCCTAAGAATCAGAAGTTGGATTGGCAACCATGTATCATTTCTAGCAAAGAAACACATATATGAAAACAAATTAATAATAGCAAATACAGTGAAATATAAATAGACCTGCTTTGAGAGGTAGATTTAATCTGAGCTCCATTTTCTTGCTTCTGCCTCATCACCTTAATTTGTTTCAAAAATTTGCACAAGTTCACATTTAAGTTCTAATATATTTTTAAATTCCTCTATATTATGAATAAAGAAAAATATTTTAAGAGATATATCTTCATAGTACCAATACCAAATACAGAAACTCAAGAATTTTTTTTGCTACATTTTTTAGACTTTTAATCTACCCATCAGTAAAACTGTAATAAGAACACTATTCCTAATAACCACTGATTTTTCTACATTAACTATTCATAGACTGCAAAAATTCCAAGAATATTTTACACAGCTTTAAAGAACAAAACAAAAAAACTTAAAAATGTAAAACAAAAATCCTAACTATAAGAAATGCATATTTTATTATTGGGAGCTCTAAAGGGTTTAATTCCTATAGCTACCTTGCCCTAAATAGCATTTATATGCCTGTCAATCTGTGAGGTTGGGTTGAGCAGCTCTCTGCCACACACAGCGTTTCCTTGTACTAATTAGCAAGCATTGTGGCAAAGACTAATGTCCACATGAAAAGCACAGCAAAATTCACTTTAAATCCTATTGTAAATGTGCAATAGTCCTTTGCATGAATTGTAAATTTTGTTATTTTGAATTAAATTAAATGCTGAATTATGTACTTTTTTAAAGCCTATATTGTTCTTCCTGATATTACCAAGAGAAGGATAAACTACCATATTAATGTCTTTAAAATTTAATATATTTGGCAAGCAATACAGAAAAATAGAAAAAATGCATAGCAAGGAGCTAGGTGACCTGGATCTCACTTACTCTGTGGGGTCTTAGGCAAGTCATTTATTCTGAATCTCAATTTCCTCATCATAAAAGCTAAAGGCATAAAAGTGTCAATGATTCTTGCGAGGAAGAATGCATTGGAATTGCCTGTGGACATTTTTACCTGGTAGACGTGAGAAGGCAGAGCCTGGATAACTGTAGCTTCACAACACTTCGTAAGTGATTCTGAAGCGTATTACTTACTGGTCAAGAACCAATGGTCTAGGACAGAACCAGGAACAAGATGACAGCATAGGTAACCGCTGTACCCACCACCTCCCACAACCACATCAAAATTACAACTAAAATACAGAACCACCATCACTCAGAACCTCCAGAGATCTAGCTGAACATAAGTCCTACAATGAAAGAACTGAAGGAGCAACAAGACCGGTAGGAGGGGCAGAGACAAGGGCAGATCCGGGCTGAATCCTGGAGACTCCACCGGGGGCCCACACCCAGTGCCGCGGTTTAAATCTCGGAGGGATATCTTGGCAGTGGAGGTTTCCTGGAGGAGTGAGGGGTCCCAGCCCCACAGCAGGCCCCCCAGCCCAGGGTCCCAGGGCCAAGAAGAGTAGTCCCCACAACTCAAGGCTGTAAAAACCAGTGGGGACTGTCACTGAGGAACACAGAGGCTGCGGGGGTCCCAGGCAGCTCCTCTTAAAGGGCCTGCACATGGACTTACTCAGACGCGCTCCCTTTGAGCCCCAGCACCGGGCAGCAGCTTGAAAGGAACCTGGGACATTTGGGGAGGAATTTGCCCGAAATCAGGGCGAGAGGTGGAGGGGCAGCTTTCTCCCAGACAGAAGAGCAGGCAGAGGCCATTGCTCCTCTGGCGAGCCCTCCCCGCCCAAAGCCGGCAGGCAGGCGCCATGTTTGAATCGCCAGCACCTGACTCCCACCTTTGGCCCTGCCCCATGATTCCCGAAGGCCCCACCCCTCCCCGCCGCCAAGCTCATCCAGACCACTTCCAGCCGCTTTTCTATGCAACTGGCCTCTCGAGCCTCATGCTTTAGGACTTTCCTAAAGTCTCTCAAACAAGCGGCAGCGTGCCCCACACAGCTTGATAAGTGGCCCCAGGCCTGGCACTAGCAGCAGCCTGCATTGGCTCATAGCTTGGCCTCTCCTAGACACTTCCAAGCCCAGCACAAGTAGCAGCCAACTCTGGTTTGCTGTGTAGCTCAGGCTGGGTGGCCCTGGGTAAGGCACTGGCACAGGCTGACTTTGCACCCACTAGGAGGCCCCAGAGACAGTGCACCTGGTGGTCAGACTCGACCACACTGGGTTACAACCCTACCACATCCATGAGTGAACACTCAAGGGGCACACTTGGTAAACACCAAAGCTCCACTAAAGTAAATCCTGATCCATAAGGGTGTCTCCAGCACAGCAGCTCTTTGGCTGTAGTTGCAGCTGGTCCTCACAGCTGATTGGCCTGGGGGTCAATTCCTCCCAGTGACGCCAACAGCAACCAAGGTTCAACTACAACAAGATAGTGCACACAGCCCACAGGGGAGCACCTAGAAGGTCCAGCTCAGGTGACTGGGGAGGCTGGGCCACTGGACCCCACAGGACACCTACTACACAAAGCCACTCTACCAATTCCAGGAGACACAGCAGCTCTGCCTAATACACAGAAACAAACACCTGGAAGGAGCCAAAATGTGGAGGCAAAGAAACATGTCACAAAGGAAAGAACAGAAGAAATCTCCAGAAAATGAACTAAATTCAATAGAACCAAGCAAGCTACTAGATACAGAGTTCAGAATTATGGTTATAAGGATGCTCAAGGATATTAGTAAGACTATTAAGGAAACAAGTGAGGCCATCAATAACATAATAAAGTACCCATCAGAAATGAAAGCTACACAAACTGAAATGAAGAATAATTTACACGGAATCAACAGAATAGAGGATGCTGAGAATCAAGTCAGCAATTTGGAATATTAGGAAACAAAAAACACCCAACCAGAAGAGCAACAAGAAAAAAGAATCCAGAAATATGAAGATAGTATAAGGAGCCTCTGGGACAACTTCAAGAGGCCCAACGTTCATATTATTAGGGGGCGAGAAGGAAAAGAGAGCAAGAAATTGAAAACCTATTTGAAAAAATAATTACAGAAAACTTACCCTATCTGGTGAAAGAAATAGACTTACAAGTCCAGGAAGTACAAAGGGTCCCAAACAAGAGGAACCCAAAGAGGCCCACACCAAGACACATCATCATTAAAATGCCAAAGGTTAAAGAAAAAGAATCTTTTTTTTTTTTTTAATATATTTTTATTGATTTCAGAGCGAGGAAAGGAGAGGGGGAGAGATAGATAGAAACATCAATGATGAGAGAGTCATTGATGGGCCACCTTCTACACGCCCCGACTGGGGACTGAGCCCGCAACCTGGGCATGTGCCCTGACCGGGAATCGAACCCCAATCGCCCGGATCCTAGGTCGACGCTCAACCGCTGAGCCACACCCGGCCGGGCAAAAAAGAGAGAATCTTAAAAGCAGCAAGAGAAAAGCAATTAGTTACCTACAAGGGAGCACCCATATGACTGTCAGCTGATTTCTCAACAGAAACCTTGTAGGTCAGAAGGGAGTGGCATGAAATATTCAAAGTGATGAAAAACAAGAAACTACAATCAAGATTACTCTACCCAGCAAAGCTATCATTTAGAATTGAAGGTCAGATAAAGAGCTTCACAAATAAGAAAAAGCTAAAGGAGTTCACCACCACCAGGCCAGTACTACATGAAATGTTGAAGGGTCTTCTTTAAGAAGAAGCTAATGAACAAAAGAATCTGACAAACCAAACAGATCCAGAAATATTGATGCATGCAACAGACGATCATATTTCAGAGAGAAGAGGGAAGGGGGGTGGAGGGTGGAAAGAGATTAACCAAAGAAGTTATATGCATATATGCATAACCCATGGACACAGACAGTAACAGGGTGAAGGCCTGAGGAGGGGGCGGAAGTGAGGTAGAGAGGGTCAATTGGGGCGGGGGGGAATGGGACACCTGTAATACTTTCAACAATAAAGATAAATTATAAATAAAAAAATAAAAATACATTAAAAAGAACCAATGGTCTAAATAATTTCCCAGATCTTCTGCAATTCTGAAAGTCTACTTTTTATATACAGTCAATGGAATTTTAATAGCTCCTAGCTTTCATCATTATTCTCTTCTTGTTAATGAAAAAAATGTAGTTTAGGAAACAGAAACCAACTCTAAATGATAAATAATAGCTTACAGTTACTGAGTGCTTATGAGTTCTAAGATATCAACTTATTTAACAAACATAGCTCAATCCTCACAACAACATTTTGAGGTAGGTACAGTATTATCATCTGTATATTACATATGAGAAAACTGAGGCTCAGAAAGTAATTTGCCCAAAGTTATAGAGCAGGTTAATAGGAAAACTGAGATGTAGAGCCTAAACCCTTAACCAGTATGCTACACTGTCAAACAGTATCCACCACTGTTCCCATCCAAATAGCACTGCTTTCCCTGCTACTTTGGGAAGGGAGGGGGAAGATGTTTTTAGAAAATCTGTGTGGTCAGAAATGATGGAAGGCAGAAATTGGGAAAGACAAGAATGAAAGGGCGCTGGAGCCTAAGGCCCCTGGCCCTGAGTTACAACTAGACCATTTAGATTCACAAAAGCCTCTCTAAAAGGGTAAAATATCCGTAGGAGTGATTTTCCTTCAATTATCATTTCATTCCATTATGTCTGAGACATGTTCTTATTGACTGATCAAATATTAATTTAAAAAACATTAGAAATTTACCTTCTTGGATCAACTAGACCCAAAACTATAAAGTAAAACAGATTAAGTAAGCACAAAAGCAAAGTTAGAGTCAGAGAGAAGGTAATGAGAATTGAAACGATTAAGCCTATGACTACTTTTCAGTATACAAAGGGGAACTTATAATACTCTGCCTTAGCATATGGAATGTGAAGTTCAGATGGTAGGGACTAATACAGGATCATATTTTCTATGCTATGCGTTTAAAATCTTTAAGATTGAAAAAATCAATTTTATTGAGAAAGTAAGGAAATATAAGTGTTGATCTGTATCTACACATCTGAGAAAAGTCTTTCCTGGTCCCTGGAATGAGAATGCAAAATGAGGCTCAAAGCCCAGAAGAGTTCACTGTCAATAACAAAGATTATTAATGAGTTTTCCTGGAATGTGATTTAAGCAGTGGAAAGTACAGTAGGGCCTTTGGAGCCAAGGAAAACTACCCTGAGATATGCTGCTGTATACAGACACCTTGTTGTTGAGGCTTTGTACCTTGAGTAAGTTGGGAACTTAATCTGACATTACTCTATGTGTGTTTGCTCTCTTCCTTTCTAGCCATAATCCACTGGAAATGCTCCAACATCAATTCTGGATAGGATATTTAAATGAGGGTCCTGGAGAGCTTAAGTATCAGATCTAATATTGCTTTATTCTGAAAGCTTCTTTTATTTTTTGTTCCTCAAACATCATCTTTAATTTATAGGCTCACTGGTCTCTCCCCTAAAACTATTACTGATAATTTATGGAAGTAGGAGAGTTGAGAATTGTTTTTAATAATTTTGCTTCTCCTTGTAACTGAGATTAATTGGTTAAAAAGATGAGAACAGATTGAAATTCAGCTCTCACCACAATGATTAATTTGTCTTCCCTTTAGTTTAAAAAAGAGAGAAAACCCCATTCTTTTAGACAAAAAATATTTTATTAACCATTCAAGCAATACATATTTATGTACCATCTTATACCCAGGCAGGTACCATGAATAAATCGGGGAAACTTGCAATGAAGTCTTTTGAGAGTGGGTTGAGTTGATAGCAATTGCCTCCAGAGTTTGCTGTACTTACTTACGGCTTCCAATCCCTTCTGGAGGAGAATGAGTTTGTTTCCATGAAGGGCTGGGTAAAAATTTGGATTAGATCAGGGTTCTTCAACTTTGACACTGTTGACACCTTGGACCAGATAATTCTTTCTGTTGTGAGGGCTGTTTAGCTACATCCCTGGACTCTTCTTACCCATGACATACTAGTAGCACTTCCTCAAATGTGATAATCAAAAATATCTCAGATATTTCACCAAATGTCTCCTGAGGCTAAAATTGCCCTGGATGAGGATCACTGAACTAAATGCATCAGACATTCAACCCTACAGTAGTTAAGAAAACTGAGTTCCATGAAGATAAAGGAAAGGAATGAAACAAAGAATAATTTACCTTGAATTTCACTAAATTTACTAGAAAACAAATAAAAGCAGTCAAATAATTGAATAAGGAAGAAAATCTTGTCAAATTATTATGCCCTTCTGCCCACTGCTTAGAATAGAGATGAATGGAAAGACACTGACAAGACAGACTCTTTCCTACAACAGAAAGACTAGTATATAGGTGCTACTCAGAAGATTCTCTACAGTAGAGGGGTAAAAGTAATAGATCTGAAGTTAGAAGGCACATGTTTTCACTAAATAGCTTCATTTCTTTGGACCTCAGCTTTCTGATCTGTAAAATGGATGTGTGGTGGGAAGGCAGTAGAGAGGGTTGTAAATAGATCTTTTAAATTTTTAATTCAATAAATGTTGAAGACATATTCTAGGCACTATACTTGGAACTAGTATATAAAAGATGAAGAGACATGGTCCCTTCCTTCAAGGAAAGCAGTAACTCCTCTTTGAGGGCACTTCTGTCACAGTGGCATGCAGTGCCCAGGAGGCCAGGGGTATTAAATATCCTGCACAATGAATTGTTTCATTCAAAATACCAGAAGCCCCTTTAAGAAACACAGAACTCAGGGTCAACTTCATGGGCATGCCAACTGTGCAGTCATACAGGGCCCAGTGATTGGTTTAATGCTCTGCAAGTCACCATTCTGAAAATCTTAATACCTTTGTTTTAACGTCTGTTTGACAAATGAGGTCTAGTGGTATAATGGGTCATACATGCAAAAAGAGGAGGCGATTATTGTGTCCTTTCTTCCTTGCCATCCTGTTTGCATATAGTCTTCACAATGCCTCATAAGCACAAGATTCTGGTGGACCTATGACATATAAGAACTCTGGGAGTCACAAAGTGAGTGAAAGCTCCAAGAGGGCTATGCTTTCCATTTGAACCAGAACTTGCTTCAGGTGTAGAAAGAAGGCAACAGCATCCTAAGAAATACAAGTGACCAAAAAACCCTATCATATCCTTTCTTGTGTGTGTTACTTCCCTGAATTACCTTTTATACTGAAAATGACACAGAAGGAAGGGGAATGGTAGGGCAATCCATAGTTCCTTTTCCTTTCAGTCCTTCCTTACTCAGGTTGGTAGGATGTGTGCCTATCAAGAAGGAAAATAAAAAGTCAAGTTGGTTTTGTGCAGCACTTACACTGTTCTGATAAGCACGAAATACATATCCATGCATAAGCTATGAAATACGAATTGTAATTCTGGGGATTCCATGTATTAGTTAAATGTTCTTATATTTGCATTTATAAATGGCATTGCACAATATAAAAGAAAATGGTAAAATTCATTCTAACAATTTAAAATTTGAATTTTTCTTTACTTAGAATGGCATTAAAAAACAAATAGGAAAATCATGACAAGTTGATGGAGAGATGACAAAGACAGAAAAGGCTTTATATTTTAGTACATATGGCTCTTTTCCCCTGCTTTTTGAACAAAGGATCCCATATTTTTTATTTTGCTCTCAATCCCCAAAATTATGTAGCTTGCCATGACTGAGCTAGTTGAAGCAGAAAGGAATTAAAGGATAGTATTTAGTTCACAGATCTCCAAGGGGACCAGAGAACCATGCCTGGATAATACATAGCCAGAAACAACATCCACGAAAAACCAAACTAGGAAGAACACTCATCTCGTATCACAGGGCTATTTTAGCAGAAACCCATTCCAGCACCACCTGCCAGTCAGCACCTATAATTCTAAAAATGGATGTCAGAACTCCTCCCTGGCTACCCAGAAGAATCAGAAACCTCCACCATGGTGTTGCCAGAAAATCCCATCTCCCTGAATGCAGCTGAGGCATCTCATTGCTCACTTTCACAACCACATCTTGAATGTGTGCATCTGCTTGCTGGAAACTAGATCACATGTAGTGATATGCTGAAACCAAGTCACTATCATTAGCATCTTCTCCAACTAACTCCATATACAGTGAAGTGACTTTGGAAGCATAGGGGTATTTATACCATGAAAACTGGCCAATGCTACAAATCAAGGTCTTTCCCCTCCTCCAGCCATTGTTAAATATTCACTAGCATATCACTCATCTCGTATTAGCACTCTTGCTGCAAGGGAGTCTGGCAACTGCAGTTTTTATTTTCTAAGTTTCTAAAGTACAAAAAAGCAAACTAAAAGGGTTGGATGAGTATTGAGTAAGCCATCCTATAGTATCTGCCGAAAAATTATGGTAGCCATTGCCTTTTGTTCTAGGTTATAAATTGCTACCAGGTAGATGCTAACAGACATCGAACAGTACTGGTACAGAAGGCTGGGCAGGCTTTTACTACAGGCATGCATGACATGATGAGCATAGGTCAGTGAACTAAGAGATAATAAAATGTCAATTGATATGACTAAAATACGTTTCTAAAGTGCTAGACTATAACCTCTGTAAGGGCAGGGACCATGTCTGTTTTGTTTCTCACTATATCTCAAATCACCTGGCAAATAGAAGCCACTCAATAACAACACCTAAAAAGGAGATGCTTTAAGAATATTAAGTAAAGAATTCAATCTTGGCATTTCTCATATTGTATTAGATAATTTCAAATGATTTTACTGTGTTTAGATGAGTTAAACTTCTGAATGTCAACAGTTTATTATGATACTTTCACATACATTATCTCATTTGAACCTTATAACATCTCTGAGAAACTAAAACTGGAATTAGTATCCCTTCATAGAAGAGGAAACAAACTCCAAAAAAAGTGATCTGGCCACACTCATTTTTCATTCTCTGACTTAAAATTCCAGAGCTCTTCCATACCTCAAGAGAATATATTTATAAAACACATTTTATAGTGATCAACTAGGAGAGTATTGTCAGGTTTTCAGTTGAACATCCACTTAAACTCAAATACATGCAATGAGCAAACTATTCTAATTTTGTGCTGCAAATGTTTTTCTTCAAGAGTGAAGGATTGGAATTGTGGTTGCCTTTTCTTAAAGTAACTGATGTTGACTCAAGAAGTAGGAGGAAAGAAATGCTTTTCTAGAAACAGCTAATCTGTGAATTTGATACTTTTACCTTTTTCTAGTTAGAAATAGTATAATTTAAATATTATGGATATAGCTCTGGCCAGTGTGCTTCGTGGTTAGAGCATTGGGCTGAGCACAGGACAGTCTAGGGTTCGATTCCCGGTTAAGGGTTTGATCCCCTGACGGGAGGCAACCAATCAATGTGTCTCTCTCACATGTGTTTCTCTCTCTCTCTCCCCCCACCTCCTTCCTCTCTCACTAAAAAACAACAGAAAAAATACCCTCCAGTGAGGATTGACAACAAAATAAAAATTAATATTATGGATGTAGAGGGATTCTCAATTTTATCTTATTTAAGAATCATGAATGTGGGGGTTGGGGTTGCTAACAATACAGATTTTTAAACCCCATTCCAAAAAATGTGATTTAGTAAGGGCCAGAATATTCAACTTTAAAGAACACTCTAGTGCCAGAGAATGCTATGAGAATCACTGGTGTTGTACTTCTGATATGCAGCTTGTACAAAATACTCATTTTGCCAGAAAATGCATTTTAATATAGTAGTCCTATTTTTAAATCACTTTCACAGCCTTCTAAAACTTAAATCAATTTAAGAGATTTTGCCTCTTAAAAATATTATTAGGCAATTTCCTGTACATTAGCAGAAATCTTGCCACCTATGTTTATAATCATTCTCTGAGGTCGAAAACTGCAGGCTAATTTACTGGTGTAATCAGTCTCAAATCCCTTGGAACGTATATTCTTATTAGCATTATATGTCATGGAATTTACAAACAGCTTCTACCAGTGATCTGTCCCTTTGGGCCTTTTGATTTTTCTATTTGAAGAAGAACCACAATGGTTTCCAATAAGGCTCTCTCACACCACTTCAAATAGCAATCTACTCACCATTAAAAGACACCTGTAAAACAAGTGTGAAAGAACGAGCTCTAATTTGGGTAGACTGAAAATGACTGTCAAAAGTCCGAATTCAGCGGCATATTCGAATTTGAAACCACGGTTTCTGCCTCCTACTGTTTTCATCTTCTCCGTGGGAACAAACCCTTACAGGTTTTTAAGTGAACCTCTCTTTCACAGATGAGGAAACTGAGGCCCTAAGACACTAAATTATTTGTTCAAGGTCACGCCCAATATTAGTGACCATGTCAGACAAAAACAACCCATCAGTTCCAATATAATGGCGAACCCAGCAGCATGTTACTATCTCCCCCCCCCCCAATTTTACATCTGCAGCCCTTCCCCCACCTTCCTACTCCCGTCCTTTGAATAAAGTTGTTTTGTTTAACGGTCCTTCCCCGCCCCCTTTTGCTTTTATGCCTTCGGATAGTAAATCTAGCACAACCAGTTAATGAATAACACGGGGAGTCGTCCACATCTAACACGGTGACTTCCATCCGCCTTTTTCTCTGGCCAAAAATTTCTCGCAAAGGCTATTAGCCCTGCATTCCTCCGGCGGAGGGAGAGGAAGTCACCAGCAGCTGACAAGTCCTTACATGCCCACCGCGCGCGCGCCGGGGACGCAGCCCGCTGACACTGGGTGCAAATCAAGGAAGGCTATGCTAGGGCGGGAGGGAGAGGGGCGGGAGGAAAACACCCTGGAGGGCATTCCCTTGCACTGGCTCTGCCAACTCGGAGCAAAGCTGAGGGTGAATAAATCTCATTAAGAGGCCGGGCACACACACTGCAGAACCGCGAACAAGGCAGCGTGACGGAGCGCGCCGCACGTCCGGGAAGCGGCGCCCGGGCGGCCCTTTTATAGGCCGAAGCCCGCGCTCGCGCGCCCCCGCCCCTCCCGCGAGGCCGCGGCGGCACGAGATCTGCGCCTCCGCTCCCTCCCCCCGCGGGCGGGTTTCCTTACCTTGTAAAAGGCTGTCTCCGCGCCTGCCCCCGCCTTCTCTGCGGGATGTGAAATGGCGGTCGGGGAGGTGAGCGCGAGTGCCGCAGCTCCGGCCAATCCCGCCTAGCCGCCAAAACGGCCCCGACCCCTGGCGCCCCCCCCCTTCCGCAAGCCCCTCCGAGCCCATCCATGACATCGGCGCTCCACCGCCCCCTCCGCTGCCCCTCACCCAGGTGGCGGTGCCCACTGGCCGAGTCATCGATCCCCGCGCCGGGCGCCCGCCCAGCTTTCCGCCAGTCTCTTCCCTCGAAGCGTGTCTGGGGGCGGGGGAGAAAACACCTTCACCGCCTGGGGGTCCCTCTCGGACGCCCGCCCGCTCCTTCCCTTTCCCGCCGCGTCCCCTCCCCCAACTACTCGCGGCCCTCCCTTCGCCACACACACCACCTCCTTCTCCCCTCCCCCCAGTGGTTGCGTCCGTGACATCATCATCATGGCAACAAGAGCTGCAGCCTGGGACCGAGGAGCCCGTGTGATTCCCGGCGGCGGCGGCAGTGGCACCAGCACCAGCACCGACGGAAGCGCGAGGGCTCGTCTCCTGTTGCCCCTCACCGGGTGCTCCTGAGGAGGCGGCGGCAGCAGCGCCCACACCGCCCCGCCCGCCGCCGCTCTAGGTGTCTGTGTGTAAGGGGAGGGGGACGAGCGGAGGAGGAGAGGGGACGCCGCTGCGGAAGGAGCTGCCGCCGCCGCCGCCGCCGCCGCTGCCAGGTCCCTAGCGAAGAGGAGGCGGCGGCGAACATGTTTTCAGTGAGGATAGTGACTGCCGACTACTACATGGCCAGCCCGCTGCAAGGGCTGGATACCTGCCAATCCCCCCTCACCCAGGCCCCTGTCAAGAAGGTGCCGGTAGTGCGAGTCTTCGGAGCGACCCCGGCAGGTAAGCGGGCGCGGGGCGCGGGCGGGAGCCGGCGGGGCGCCCGAGCTGCCCTCCCCGCAGCGCACACGCGCGCACGCCGCCGGCGCCGGCCCTGTCGGCGGAGCTCTGCCGCGTCTCCCTCCCCTCCGCCCTCCTCGCCTTTCCTCCGGTGCGTGACAAGAGGCGCAAAAATGTGGATCCGCGCGAGCGCTGCCCCCCCCCCCCCCGCGGGGAGGCGGCAGGCACCTAGTGTTTACACTGCTCGCGGCGGCCGGGAGCGGGATCCACTCCCCCGGGTCGCGGGAGGGGAAGTGAGCGCCTGCGAACGCTGGAGCTCGGGCTCCCGGGGCTGGGCCAGGTGGCCGCGCCTCGTCCTTCGTGAAGCGGTTCGCGGGGCCCCGCTCTGAGGTCGGTGGCCAGCGGGACCACGGAGTCCCCCTGCGTCTCCCAGGTGCCCCTTTCTGGAAATGGCTTTAAGAGGAGCGGGGAAGTGTCAGCTCTGTTGCCAATCGCTTTTCGTCGCCACTTCTCACCGGCGCTGTCCTCTGCCCCTTCCGGAGCTGCGGTGGGCTGGAGTGGCGCCTGGGGCCAGGTCATCTTTCTCTCATTGGAGTGACCGTGTGGTTCCGCTCGCTGCGTGTGTAGGTCGTGACTCCGAGTTTACAGTCGCGGGGTCGGGGGCGGGGCAGCGTCTTCAGGTGCATTGCTTTCAGCGAGATGTGCGTCCGGGGAAGTGGGAAATGCGTGTTAATGGTGCCCAGCGTAAAACATCCCACTTAATGGTGTAAATTTCTTAAAGACCACCCATATGCTGAGCAACATAAACATTTTAAATGCCCCTATGCTGGGGTTGTAGAGTTGCGTTGTAAATACACGTATATTTAAAACAAAAAACTATTTTTGAAGAACGAGGTGGGGAGACAGCAGTAACAGAAGCTACTTTCTCAAAAGCTTTTGGGGATTTACGATCATGTAAATAGGATTTTACAGGATGTTCTTACTTGTTTTGCTTTTCTACATGCTTTGAACTGCCTACTTGAAATAATGGAGCTGCCTCCGGAAAGGAATGATCTTATTTCTAGCCATGTATTGTCCTGTGGGATTTTAGATAGCATTTCCCACTTGATGCTCCTTGCCCTAATCACCGTTCATCTTATTACAGTCAGTTTCTGTGGACTACCACCATAATAGCGCTACTTTCCCAAACACAAGCACTCATTCCAAGCAGTTATCTTTTAATATGAATTCTCTTTGTTAAAAATGTCAATGTTGTTAGTGAGATTTAGTAGAGTATTTCTTTTTTAAACAGTGAAAAAGATTTTGATGATACAGACCTACAGATGGGGAATTTGAGTGCTGTTAACTATTTGGTGAAAGTGTAACACTTTAAACTTTGGAGGCTGGGAAATGAAAGCAGTAACATGTTCTGAAGGATAGATTTTCTGCCCTTTTAAATATAGTGGTATAGTTTCTGTGTCTAATTGGAATTTCAGTGTTATATACAGTTTGCAGAGAAAGAATAAGATAGTTACGTTGCTATAACTATGTTCAGCCAGATTTCCAAATTATAAATGGACATGTTCATAGGATATACTGTGGCATTTCTGTGTATTACAGTTTGCATGATTGGAATACTTTTCTACACATAGATTTTTTTTCTCTACACAAATCATTAAATATGTATCCCTGAGTGATTTCCAAGCTTTGTTATATAGAAAAGTTTTGTTTGTGGAAGTAAATGAATTTCACTGTGAGCTAGCAATAATAATTCTATTACATGAAAAAATGTTCCTTAAAAATAAAGAATATGTTGTACTTTCCTATTTCTCAATATTTAAAAATACATACATGTGAACTACTTTATGATAAAAAATATTTATATTTTCTCTCCTGGACATCTTACAATAGATTACACCCCCCCCCAAAAAAAAAACCCAAACTTTTTTAATATATCCTGATAATATATAATGTAAACGAGTATAAAAGTAAGACTTTTTGTACATATATTGAGAATATAAAACTTGCTACAGAGAAACCCAGACTTCAGCTTGTTAAGGATTATCAAATTGAGTTTGCTGTAAGTACGGTTCAGTTTCACACATTAAAAAAATTGTTTTCTCAACAGGTGAAAATATTTGAAGTCACTGGAATACATTTAGAGTTTATAGCTTTCAGAAATCAAGCCAGCATTTTTAGCATGTCTGAAACTCCTAGTAAAATTAGTATTAATTAAACATAAACAAAACCATATAATTATTTGCTTCTGTATTCTTTCCCCAAAGAAAACTATTCCAGTCCACCCAATAAAATAAAATTTAAAAATAATTAATGTAAAGGGGAGGTCAATCTAGCTTAGTAAAAGTCTGAATGCTACAGTTTTTAATGAAGACACTGAAAGTACAGACTATGTTTATAGATTTATGATTGGTAAAATAAATTAATGAAAAGGTGTAACACCTGTTAAACCTATGTTAATAAAATGCCATACTTAAGTCTTTCATATATAGTAATTAACTTTGGAAGTCCTTAATTTTTTGTTTAAAACTGAGGTTTAAAACTGAGTTTGCGTTACAAATGAGATCCTAAAAATGGCAGCAGCAGAAATTTTGTCCCCCAAAAAAGGTGATTGCAGATTTATATTGTAAATTCTGACCTAATTGGTTTATTACATTTTTACTAGTTCAATTTTCCTGTTAATGCATGAAAAGTATTTTTCTGCTTTAGAAAATAGTCCAGTTGACCTCTGATTGTCCTGTTTTTTAAGGGCATATCTTGAGTGATTTAAGAAATAAATTAAGTGTCCTAATTTTAAAAGCTCCCATATCTTAAGTTTGTGAAATTTGAAAAGGTATTAAAAAGTGGCATATTCAAATTTGAATGGTAAATCCTTACTGATTTAAACCCTTTTTGACTGAGGGTATTGATTTCTGAGAGAATCAGTTAAATTTTCTTCATCTGAGTGATAGAATTACTATAATAACAGTAATAATTATTATTTTTAAAAACTTCTGCTTTTTTTTTAAGTCATTTTTAAAATGCCTTGAACATTGTTTTGACATAACAATGTATTGAGCAGTATAACAACATTTTGGTATCTTGTTTAGTGGAGAGAAGCAAGGTTATAAATAACAAATACAAGACTGTTTTTTCAGGTTTCATTGTGAGGAGCTGACTCAGGTGGACCTGGGAAGCTGTCCAGTTTCCACATCCCAAATCTTGCTTAGTAACTCTTTGTTGAGCTTAGATGGCTCGCTCATTTTTCTTAGCACCAGGCTAAACAGAATTACCCTTTCAGAAAGCTTTTCTGCTGAGATGCAGGGTAGGAGTAAATAGAAGAGTGTGTGTGAGATTTTCACAAAGCAAGTAATTAAACAAAGTAGGCCAAACAGACTATAGAGGGAGCTGCTTGTCTTTAAGATTACTGTAAGGAACTCTGCCAGTCTCCTCTCTAAGTCTCTCCAGTTAGTGAAAATTTTAGTAGATGTTCTAGATACTAACTATAAAACATGAAATCAAATGTTTCAACATAAGAACTTGATAATTCTGAAATGCTCTATAATTTATGTAGTTGCTTAATAACCTAAATTCTTTCATAAATTTATGGATTATTAAATAAGTTTGAGATGACTACAATTTTGAAAACTATGGCATTTATCAAGAACTCAGATTACAAATAATTTCTCTAATAAAGTCTTGTTTGTTCATAGCCTTTTTTTGCTAAACCATCTGAAAATATTTTAAGATTACATAATACCTATTTGATATAACTATTAGAGAGAAATATGAGCACTACTGAGATTTAGTGATTTACCACAAACAAAATTAGTCACTTTAGGAGGTATTGAAGTCCTGAGAAGCGAGTTTTATTACCTTTTGTATTATATTTGATTTAAAATAACAACCAGTAAATCAGAGGCTTAATCAGGAGCCCTCTTAAATCTGTGGACACAGTAGAATCTGGTAATTATGTGATTCCATTCATTTAGTGGACACTTAATGAGAACCTTCTCTGTAATATTGAGCTATTTTTTTAGGTGCCGTCGTTATGAACAACTTCTACGCTCCAGAAGCTTACAATGTGGTAGAGATGGTAGATATGTAAGCATAAGTCAAACATAGTTTGGAGTATAGCAGAAATGTGTATAAGAGCCAGGCCTCAAAGAAGGACATGATTAGACATGTTCAGGTGGCAAAAAGGGGAGTCAGGGAAGGCTTCATGAAGGAAGTATGGATTAAGTAATTTTAAAGATTTTAAAAGAATTTTAAAATTCTGATAGAGGAACAAGGTGATTTACAAATGAAGGGAAAATTGCTCTCGGCAGGGCAGCTTGGCAGTGCACGTCAGAATCCTTGAAATGGTCATTTTGACCCAATAATTCCAGTTTTAGGGATTTTAATTATGAATGTAAATCTTTTGGCAAAGTCTGATTATCTTTTGAATCCATCTACTTCTTTTCATTTTTCATTACCACCCTAGTCTAAACTAGCGTGTGTGTTTTTTGATGCATTTGCAACAATAGCCGCCTAATCTTGGCCTACCCCAGTCCATTCTGTTCCCTTCTAATCTATTTTCTACACTGTAATGAGAAGGATCTTTTCAAAATACAAACCTGATTATATCACCCTACCACTCAATAGGCTTCAGTAGCTTTCCATTGCATTTAGGATAAGGTCAAAGCTACATGTCTTATATGGTGGCATCTACATGTCTTACAAGGTCTTGCATAGTCTGACCCCTACCTTTCTATTTAGTCATGACTTGAGCCATGTTCCTCTTGCCTTGCTCTTTGTGTTCCAGCCTTATTGGCCTTATTTCAGCCCCTTATTCTTGCCATGCTCCCTCCCACAATGAGACTTTTGTACCTGCTGTTCCCTCTGCCTAGAATGTTTTTCCTTTTCCTTCACCTAAAGTTTGATTTATCTTTCCTCAGGGAAGCCTTCCCTATCATAGACTCTCAAAACTCCATAAACTCTCCTTCATAACACTTGCTATAGTTGTAATTTTATATATGTTGGAGATTAATGTCTTTTTTCCCCAATAACCTCCCTAAATTCTGGTTACGTGTTCATTTTTGCTCGCCATTATATAGTCAAAGCTTACTGCAGTGCTTGAAACAAGCATTTGTTGCAGAAATTAGTCAACAGATGATAGTCATTACAGAGAGCAACCCCAAATGTTTAACAATTGGGAAATTGTTACACAAACTGGGCATATTCATATAGCAGAATTTATGTCATTAAAATCATGTTTTAGAAGAATATAAAATATGGGGAAATGCTGTCAATATGTTCTGTGAAAAAGTCAGTTTACAAAATAGTCATTTATTAAATATACAGAAAAAAATACACCAAAATATAAAGGCTGTTTATCTCCAGGAGGTGTGTTTTGTGTTTTTCAGATTTTCTACAGAGAACATACACTGATTTTATAATTTGATAAAAAAACTAACCATGTACAAAATTAAGGAAAAACTGGCTTTTTGTTGTTCATAAATATGTAAATTCAACATAGGAACTGCAAAATGATTCTTATATTAAAGCAAGCCGGTAATTTCTGGTTTTATTATACTTATTTATATGTAAACTGAATGAAAATGTTTTGAAAAGTGGTGTGGTTTTGGCACATGACAGCAGTGAAACAGCAGAGACCAGAAATATATATATAAGAACTTAGTATATGATAAGAATTATTTAATAAACAATGTTGAGTTAGCTAGTTAGTCATCTGGAAAAATAAAAAGTTGGCTTCCAGATGAGTCAGAAGATTTAAATATGAAAACAAGCAAAAAATGTAGAATAATTATTTGTAATATAATGTAGGAATGGTGAAGGCCTATTCAAACTATGAAGTACTAGAACTGAAGCCATATTGTTGACTTTTACAACATAAAAATAAAATTCTGTATCGAAAAAAAATCATAAAGTTAAAAGACAGACAGATTAGTAAATCTTATTTGTACACTTTTGACAAAGAACTAATTTCCTCTTAACCCTTTGCTGTTCACTAGTATACACGTTTCTGTATCCCAGTGTTGGTGACCAGTCACAAGATAACTCATGTCTGCACTTAACATTAATTTAAGTAATTTTAAACACCTTGCTGACCAAAGCAGCTGGCTGCATGGGAGAGTTCTGGCTCCAAATAGCCAGTCAGCAAATGAAGATGTAAATTAAAGCTAAAACATACCTTTTATTACCTATCAAATTAGGAAAGATTGGTTACATAGTATAACTTGGGGAGGGTGAGAGGAAGGGAGGAGGGGGCATTCTCATACATTGCTGGTGGGAATATGAAGTATTTCATTTTTGTGGAAAGCAATTTGGAAATCATTTTCAAAATTAAAAATACACATATATTTTGAACTACTAATTTTATTCAAGAATTTTATTTTCTAAAATATTTTATATATGTGGCAAATGAACATACTATTTGTTGCAGCAATTATTTGTCATTACAAAAGATTGGAAACAACCTAAACATAAATCAGTAGGGGAGTGGGTAAGTAAATGCTGGTATATCTATTCAGTGTAATACTAGGCCGTATTTCTTCAAAATAATGAGGCAACACTATGTTTACTGCTATGATACCATGTCTAAGATATATTAAGAGGGGAAAAAAGCAAGATGCAAGACTCTATATGTAGCACCCTGCCATTTGTGTGGTTTTAAAATATATACATATATGTATATGTATACAATACATGTGTGTAAATATCAATATATATTATATATATATATAATATATATAATATATATATATTGAGGGGAACTGGTGGCCTAGAGGACAAAGGTGGGAGACTAAATTTTTTCAGTATACTGTTTGGTAATTTTTGAATAATTTTTACCATGTGCATGTAATACCTATTCAAAGTTAACTTTTTAAGTTATGTTGTGCTTGCAGGAATTGGTAAGGAAGAACAAAATTAAAATCATTTGACAACTGTTCACACGTAGTTGTAAAAAGTTGTCAAATGATTACTGCAGTACTGTTTAGTTTTAGGTTTTGCTAGAGTTCTTCTAATTAGACCTCTAATTAGATTATAGTAAGATTTGTGTTATGATGATTGTAGCTATTGCCTTTAAAAAAATAATAATAAAGGTTCCAGTTGATGTTACGTGGTTTACTGGGAGGGTGGCTCTAGTGGAGTGGGCTCTGAAGGAAGGCCGGGGGGTTCTTGTAAGCAGATAGCAATGATAAGCAATTAGCAGTTTCTGCTCCTTTTAATATTTTAAGTGCATTAAAGGAGGTACTTTACTTTTTGGAATCTACTTCAGCCAGCCACAGAGTGTGTAGCTGCTGCTTGTGGAGAAGGGGTCACCCCTGGAGCTGCTATCAGTGTTTGTATTCCGAGTGCCTGAGGAGTATGTCACCCAGTGCAAGGTGCAGCCCACTGAGATGAGAGGACAGGGTATCAGGGATGTTGTCCAGGGATGCCCAGCTCTTGGCCTGATCTCTGTAATTGCATGTATTGGATCCTCCTAGTGATGTATGTCTGATATGCCATTTAGCTTGCTGCACGGTGACTGCCTAATAATGCATGTGTGTTCTGCAAAAATGAATCATCATTGTTATTTTGAAATATTGTTCCTGATGTGGAAAAGGTTGGATTTGAAATTGATTCATATTATTACAAACTTCATTTAAACTTTTTTCTATAATTATATAAAAAAATGTAATAACTTTTTTTTCATCAAGCACTATGTTGATGCCTCCACATGCCCTCCTGTTGGCCAGTGTGCTGAACAAATATTATTTACAACGTGAAAAAGGTTGGGAAACACTGTTCTGGTCAAATCCTTTTGTTTTATACAAAGAAAATAAAAATGTAGATAGGTAAGCTCAGGGATTTGTCCAGTGTCCTATGCAGTTGGTTGGTAGGGGGCTGGGTCTGAAAACTGAGGATCTTAGCTTTCAGCTTTCACTGCCTCACACTGGCCCCCCCAAGCCTGAGGAATAATTGGAGGAAGGCATTGATAGTTGAAAGATGAACATACAGGACTTTAGAGAAACTATTAAAAGAACTGCATGTACACAGCTTAGAAATATTTGAGGGCCCACTATGTCCAATAGAGCTTAGATTATAGTAGGATTTGTGTTATGATGATTGTAGCTATTGCCTTTAAAAAATAATAATAATAAAGGTTAGATGATAGCAAGAGGAATTTAGGAAAGATACATAAAAATTGATACTAGAATTGTATGTATAAGTTTTTCCAAAGAAAAAGGGCATTTCTATCAGGAGACCTTTCAAGTTCCTCTGGTGCTAATATTAAAATTTCTCTCATTTTGCTTTTGATTGGATTAAAATTTGTTCAATTAAAATATGAGTGGGAAATAATTTGGGTTTAAGTAGGTTGGTTGGTATAAAATAGTCTTCAAAGAATGTTGCCATTAGCCATAGGCATTTAAAAGAAATACTTAGAAACTTATTAAAATATGGAATATGGTGTGGTTATATTGTCACTTTTGTACCTGCCTTCCATTTTAACACCACAGGGATACTAATAGGAGAGGAAATAATGGGAGTTAAGGTACAGTAAACTTTGGGTAAGATTCTGTTAATTTATAGTTTCTAGGTAAGATACAGATAAGGCAGGACTAGTTGTCTTAGACAATTAAAAAAAAATTCCACTGTCCAAACATAAAATGGATGCATTTTTGAGAAAAAAATTAATTTGTAAAGTAAAATCCTCTTAGGACAGTCTATTTAACCTTTTGGTGTGTGGGTGGTATTTTGTTTTGGTTCGGGGAGGGTCATTCCTTTTAAGTTTTCCAGATGCACTGTTTCTTCCAGTTCTCTTTAGATTTTTTAATATTTCCTTTTTTAAAAGGAAAAATATTTTGTTGCTTAATTAGCACTGGCAAACTGGACTGTTTTCTGCAGCAGAAATTGAATATATGCCTAGTAAAGTAAATTCTGAGAAAAAAGAGTTGTAATTGTCATTGGAAAATTTAGGGTTTTATTTTTGTCCAAATCTATTTTCTTTTTAGATGATAGTTGTGGGAAGTACTAAGAATTGGGATCAGTGTCCTTGGGGGCAGTTTTTAAATTTTCTTTGGGTTGAGAGAGCATTTACTATATAAATAATTTAAAAAAACAAAAGGAAGCGTGTTACCTCAAAAATGCTTGTGTAATATATAACAGCATAATGAGAGTTTTCTATTTTTCTTCCATTTATTACATTTACCAAGGAAGTATAACAAGAATTAAAAGAAACATCTTATTTTGTATATATATTTACACTTCAAAGTAATTTATATATTAAATTAGGTTTTGTTTGAGATGATGAAATGAAAGACTTTGTAAGAATACATGTTGATATGTGAAAAAATGTGAAGTTAAAACATGTTGGCATACTCCTAGTTTCTCAGAACAAGAAAATGACTAATCTAAATTTCATTTCAGAATAAAAACCAAGACAAGCCACATAAAAGCAACCTAAAAATTAAACTGTCATCATATTAATTGTTTTAAAACTATGGAGTAATATATCTGAGGAAGATTTCTCTCAAAATTGTTTTTCTCAATTTCAAGTAAGTAATTTATTTTGGTTAATATATTGGGGATGAGGGGGGTGGGGGTGAGCCTTGGCATTTAAATTGATAAATCCTACTCATCCTTAAAGTGACAACTCAAATGTCAACCTCTTTAAAGCCTTCTGTGACTCCTTTGCCCATTCCTAAAAGATTATCTCTTTAGTTTCCTGGAGTCCTAGCCCCCTTTTCACATCACTGATAAAGGACTTACTACACTGGGTGTTGTGTTTGTAGGAATATGTCACATGGCACTACCCTCTGGTGCCTCCAGGCACCCCCCAGTCCTCTCCATACTGCTGCCTACTGCTGAGAGACACAGGGAAAGTTATTTTACTTCTGTGAATCTTAATTTCCTCCTCTGTAAAATGAGTTAATAATGTCTACCTCTTTGGATTATTATGATTAAATACAGTTACCAGAAAATGTCTGACATATATATATTTACCCTTCTAATGCCCGAATCCCAGAATTAGCCACATTACTTCTGTATTTAGTAAGCACTCTTTAAAATGTTCGACTTAAACACACAGTACAATATACAGATGATGTTTTATAGAATTGTACACTTGAAACCTATAAAATTTTATTAACCAATGTCACCCTGATAAATTCAATAACAAACTTTTAAAAAAGAAAAAAATATAGATACTTAAAAAAAAAAGTTTGACTTGAATTGAAATGAAAAATGAAATTTTTGTAGCATTTATTCATTCCTCACAATAGGACAAACTCAGATACCTGCACATTGTTGCGTAAGGCTTTTTACAGTTGATGCTGACTCACATGTCCATGTCCAGAGGCTATGTAATTACCTCCTTAAAACATTTTTTAAAAAATTGATGGTTTTTTTATAAATACCCCACCCAGACTTGATTTTTTTTTTAATCTATTGATTATACACACACACGCACACACACACGCACACGTACACGTGTCCAGGCCTGATCTTACCTTGAATAAGGGCAGTGTTAAGCCATTGATCAAGGAGTAACAGCAATTTTCCAATGCTGCAAATTAGGCTAAGTGTAATCTCTTGTGAAAAAGCCTTCTTTTCCAGAGCCATCAGTAATGCTTTTTTTACATGATGGTTGAACATGTTGAAAGCGTGTGTGCCAGAGGTCACAGTAAAGGTGACCAGTAGGATTTATTGCTCTCTTCTTGTTTTTGCCTTTTGTGAAATGGTAACACACACAAAAATTGAAACCTGTTTTTTTTTTAAACCTACTTAGGATTGTGGAATGTGGACCAAATGAATTCATTATTGCGTGGAGTTTTAATTCTCTTCACCATATTTTTTCTACATATAGTTCCAGGTTTTATTTTGTTTTGTTTTTAAGTAACATTGTCTTTTCATGAAGCCATTAGAAAGATTTTCAAGTTAATTTTGATGATCACTCCTTGGTTGATGCTTAGTGATTTTAAAATAGAAGCCAGCTTAGTCAAAAGACCTTAATTTTACATAATTTTACTAACAGAAGTGATAACCATTTATTGAGCCTTTCCTGTGTGCCCTGTTCTAAGTGATTTAATCTTCACAACAACTATAAAATAGGTACTGTTACCCCGTTTTACAATTGAGGAAATGGGGCATGGATAGGCCAATTAACTTTTGCCTGAAGTTATTCAGCATATGTTTGTTTCATAGCTTGTGCGGATTAAAATGAGGAAACATGTATTAAATGGTTGTTACCTGCCCGAACAGAAGTGGAGAAGCAAAATATGTTACTCTGTACTGATCCATTTTTTTTCTGAGTAATGTTAATGTTTCCTCTCAAAATCATGTTCCCATTTGGACTGAATTATTTTGTTTTATGTATGTGTCTTTATAAGGTGATGGTAGGACTTTAATGTCAGTGTGGTATAAAATATTTTTATAAGCTTAATTTAATTAGACAATAGTATATAACTTGTGAAATTTAAAAAACTGAAACAGGTAAAGCAAAAATTTTCCTTGACCATAAATCCTTTTCCCCTCCCCACTTCTATCAGTTTTTGCATAACAAACCTCCCCAATATTTAGTGGTGTAAGACAGTAGCCATTTTTTAGCCCATAATTCTGGGCTGGGCTCAGTTAAGTTCTTTTTCTGCTTCTGGCTGGGCTGGCTTATGTGGCTGCAAATTAACTGATAGGTCAGTCGGAAGCTAATTGGTCTAGGATGGCTTTACTCATAGATCTGGATGTTGGTGCTGACTGTTGGCTGGGGTGGTGAGGGCAATGTGTCTCTAGTATGTGCTCTCCTTCATCTGGAGGCAGTAGTAGGGTTTACAGGAGCAGCAAGTGAAGGCAAGCCCCGTATATTTTTTGTTGTGCCTTGAGCCAAAGCAAATCACATGGCTAAACCCAGTGTGGGGGAGGCTTCCTAAGAGTGTGTGACTCGTTAGGAGGCAATCTCTACAACAATCTACTGTAGTGCTGTTGCTGGCTGACTCATTTTTCAGGAAACATTTGCCAGTGTGGCAGTACCCTGTAAGCAATTTATTCAACAATTCAGGTAAATTTAGTTAATTTGTTGTTCTTGTTTTATTTCATTCTCATCCTCCCTTAGCATCATTCCTGGTCCCATTCACTCAACATACATCTATTGAACATCCAGTAAATTCACAATAAGGTATCATAATGTGAGCAGCTGATGGAGCAGGACTGCTGTGTTCATTATGCAAGTTTCTTAAACTTGTCTACCTATCTGCTTTATTATATAAACAATTCTGTAAGAGTAGACAGTTATAAAGGTTGTTTCTTTTAAATGACCAACAGCCCATACTAGGCTCAATATCTGTTGTGTAATGCCTTTTTAAAACATCTTACAAGGATTTTATCAATGAGAAAAACTGTAATTAATACAAGGTTGTTTCAGTCTGTACTCCCACCAGCAATTTGAGACTTTTTTTGTCTTCACCAAGATTATGTTCTCAAATGTTTTGATCTTTGCCAATTTAATAGATAAAAACATAGATCTCAGTGTAGTTAATGTGCATTTCTTTTATTATGAGAGTGTCTTTCCATATGCTTGAACGCCATTTGTATTTCCTTTTCAGTGTACTACATTGTATCTTTCACCCATTTACCTGTTGCCAGTTGGTCTTTTGTTTTTTAATTCCATGGAACTCGTCATATATTAGAAAAATTGATCTCTCTGTCTGAATTGAGTTGCAAATATTTTTCCCATTTTGTTTATTCTTATGGTAAATACATTTTATTTAAACAACTTTTTTTTCATTTTATAAAGAGCTTTTATATCTTAAATGAGGCTATTGGATCAAGTTTAGCTGAAGTTACATTTACATATTAGGCATGGAAATGGAAGAAAAAGATTCTGACTTTATCACGTCTTTAAAGAACTAACCTTTTAAAACTCTGACTTAAAATGAACAATTTCAAAAGATCCTATCTTTGATTTACTTTTTTCTCTTCTAGGTTTGGTTCTATCATGAGACCACTCCTTTAAAAAATAAAGCAAGATTTTTTTATTTGATTTTTCAGAGAGAGAGAGAAAGAGAAACATCAACAGGCTGCCTCCTGCATGCCCCCACCAGGGATGGACCAGCAACCTTTTGCTGCAAGGGGCATCGCTCAACCAATTAAGCCACACTGACCAGGGCTACTCTTTTTTACAGCCTAAGGATCATCCTTTGGAGAGCTTTTTAGATGATTAGACTGTGCAACACAGGTAGAAAATACTTTGCCACATAGAATAAACTGTTAATGTTGCTTTGAGTTTTACAACACATATAGTGGTAGTGGTTCAAACAGTGCTCTAATTTATATATAACCTTCAGCCTATTCAGTCAACCTTTACTCTGTAGCTATATTAGGGTGGGTAGATTAGGCTAGCCTTTACCCAGTGGGCCCCATAGGGAATAGATGGAGAAAGAGACTGTGAGGTTTTTGAGAAAGCACTAATGTTAACTACTACCTAAATAATGCCTTGCATTTTAGATAAGATTGGAAGGAGCTAGGAAGAGAGGGTAGCAGAGGCATCTGTGATGGGTGCCGCATCTGACATTATGAAATACTTTGAGTTCTTCCTTTGACCTCTATGTAAAAGGAGATTAGGAAACTGGACGGCTAGACAGATTAGCATGTTTTGAGTTACTTAATTTTTTTCCAAAAGTCTTTAAAGTTGGCAAACCCTTTATATGTAATTTTACCCAGCATCAAAAAAGCAAAACCAAACAGGAATCTTTAATTGATTTATAGTAGGGAATGGTCGAAAGCCAGTTTTTGCCATATTTTTACATAGTTTTTAAATTTTCAAAACTATTGAGGTGTTCTTTAAGGTCTGTTATATCATCAGTATTTTTATAAATGTTCCTTTGACAATTAAAAAATGTTTTCTACTTATTGATATCAAATTGTTGACATACTATTGTTTCCTTGATTAATCCTTTTTAAAAATTTTAACATTTCTGAGGCTGTCATACATTTCAGTGTGCACATTTAATATAGTAATTTTCCCTCCTGAAAAGCTGATATTATACTGATGGGGAATCTTATAATAGATGACTTCCTAAAGAAAGTATGACAGATTGTAATTTGTTTGCGTCTTTTATACACCTTTTTAAAAAAATTTAATCTGTCTTTGGTTCATGGAATGATATTCTTTCCACTTACATTGTGTTTTTGGAAGTCATCTATGTTGAATAAAAAGCTGTAATTCATTTATTTTCACTGCTATATAGTATTGCATTATATGGCTATACCACAATTTTATTTATTCATTCTGCTGTTATGGACATTTGTGTTGTTTCTTGTTTTTATCCCCAATAACAAACAATGCTGTTATGAAAACTGTTGTACATGTCTGCTAGTGCATGTATATACAAACTTATCATGGTTATACTGTGGGTGGAATTGCTAATTAGGGTGTGCACATCTCTGCTTTATTAGGAAAGCCAAGTTATTTTCCATACTGGTTCTACCAAGCTATACTCCCACCAGCAGTGTATGAGGGCTTCTGATATCAGCATTTAGAATTATCAGACTTCTTAAGTCTTTAATTCTTGTAGGTGTAAATGGTATATTGTGAGTTTGCACAATTTTTCTCACTAGTAACGTTGAATTTTTCCAAGTTTATCATCTGCTTGTTCTATCAAATATTGAAGGGAGTGTTGAAGTCTCCAACTTGTGCATTTGTCTATGTCTCTCAGTTCTGTCATTTTTTGCTTCATGTATTTTGAAGTTTTGTTAGATCCATACCTACTTGGGATTATTATGTCTTCTTGATGAAATGGCCTCTTTATCCCTGGTATTATTCCTTGTTCTGAAGTCTTCCTTGTGTGTTACTAATATAGCCACTCCAGCTTTCTTTTGATTAGTGTTTACATGTTATATCATGTCAAGAATTGTGCAGGATCTGAGATTTTACCTTCTTACAAGCTAACAAGTTAACTTGCCAAAAATTTAATAGATGCTGGTAATAGACATGAGATTCCTGGATCTCCACTTTATTATCTATTAATAAGGAGGAACTGGAGAGATGGTTGCAGGCCAAGTACTGAGTAGTAGTTTCAAAGACAGCTGCCTCAACAGAGGCCGATGGAGAATTGTCTTCGGACATATCTTTTCATACTTTTACTTTCGACCCATTTATGTTTTTGCATTTAAAATGGGTTTGTTGTAGACAGAATAATATAATTGGGTTTACTTGTTTATCTAGTCTGACAATCTCTGTCTTTTAATTGGTGTGTTTAGATTGTTTGCATTTAATGTAATTAGTAATATGGTTGGACTAAAAGCTATCACTGTGCTGTTTTCTGTTCTATCCTTTGCTCTTTTGTCCTCTTTTGGATTACTTGAGTATTTTTTTTATTATTCCATTTCTCTTCACTATTTGCTTACTTATTTATACCTCTTTTTGAAATCATTTTAGTGGCAGCCCTGAGGTTTGCAATATATGTTTGTAACTAATCACAGTCTTTCGTCATATAATAGCACATAGCTGCAAATACTTTACAACTGTGTACTCCCAATTCTTCCTGCTCATCTCGTGCTTTTGTTTTCATTCATTTTACTTTTGCATGTGCTATCAACATATAAATAATTTGCTACTATTTTTACTTTAGACACATATCTTTTAGAGCAATTACAAATAAAAAATAAAGTTATATATTTCATTTATGTCATTTTTAGTGTGTTGATTTCTTTGTATGGATACAGTTTTCTGTCTGGTATCATATTCCATCTGTCTGAAGAACTTCCTTTAACATTTATTTTAGGGCAAGTCTGGTGGTAATGAATTATCTCCTATTTGTTTTTCTGCAACCCTTTTTTTTCTTTATTTTTATGAAATATTTTTGCTGAGTATAGAATTGTGGATTGTCTTTTTTTTCTTTCAGCACTTAAAAGATGTCATTCTGTTATCTTGCTTACATAGTTTTGCTGTAATTCTTATTTTTTATTTTTCTGTATGTAAAGTGTTGTTTCTTTTTTTTCCTTTTGGCTATCATTAAAATATTTCTCTGTCTTTGGATATGGTGTGTCTTAATATGACATGTCTTTAGCTTTGAATATGATGTGTCTATTTTCTTTTGTTTAATCATCTCTGGACATCTTGGTTCTTTGGTTTGATATCTTTTATTTAATGTGAAAATTTCTCAGCCATTTTTTCATGTATTTCTTTTGACCTGTTTTCTCTTACTTCTCCTTAAGTGACTTCAAGTAAATGTATGTTAGACCATAAGATACTGTCTCACCCTCACCAGTGGTTCAGGTGGTTGGAAGTCAGCCTGTGCGCTGAAAGGTTGCTGGTTCGAAACCCGGTCAGGGTACTTGCCCGGGTTACAGGCTCGATCCCCAGTAGGGGGTGTGCAGGAGGCAGCCCTGGCCTTCCTCTCTCTCTAAAAATCAATACAAATATAAATATTTTAAAAGATACTGTCTCACCCTAGCTGGTTTGGCTCAGTGGTTAGATCGTCGGCCTGTGGACTGAAGGGTCCCAGGTTCGCTTCTGGCCAAGGGCACGTACGTCTGTTGCAGGTTCAATCCCTGCCCCAGTTGGGGAATGTGCAGGAGGCAACCAGTCAATGTTTCTCTCTCTCCCCTCCCCCCGTTCCACTCTCTCTGAAAAGCAATGGAAAAAATATCCTCAGGTGAGGATTAAAAAACAAAACAAAACCAAAAAAAAGATATAGCCCTCGTATGATTTGTTCTGGGTTTTTTCTTTTTATTCTACTCTTTTTTTCCTGATATGAGATTTATCTTTTAAGGAGATTTCCTTGATGACAAGGGTTATTGTTGTTATTACTTAAACATTGATATTTCAGAGGGTTAAGCTTTAATGTTAGACGCATATACTTTTTGGCAACTAGAGATCTTTCAAATTATTAGTAAAACAAGATCATAGTAAGTTTTGTTCCAACTAAAAATGGATTGACTCAATTTTGGGACCACTAGATATGGCCCAGGATATGACTGTTATAACGATAGAATATAATGTAATAATTCTAATGACTTACGAACTAAGTAAGGTATGTTTTTTAGAGTTATATGTCAGAATGTTCTTTTATTTTTCTATATGTTAATCACTTGAAAGTCATTAGATTTCCATGCTGAATTATGCTTGTTATAATAATAAATACTTAATTTGTAATAAAAATAATATTACTGCCCGGCCGGGCATGGCTCAGCGGTTGAGCGTCAACCTGGGATCCAGGTGATTGAGGTTTGGTTCCTGGTCAGGGCACATGCCTGGGTTGTGGGCTCGATCAATGACTCATCATTGATGTTTCTGTCTCTCTCTCTCCCTCTCCTTTCCTCTCTCTGAAATCAATAAAGATATATTTAAAAATAAATAATATTACCTATTATCGGATAGCTAGACCCAGATATGTTTATTTTATTCTCACAGGACTATGTAGAATTAAATAAACATGAGGTACAATACAAGTAAGAAATCAACATGTTTTGGTTTTTTATAGTCTATTAGTTGAGAAAGTGGTTTGGAAGTATAAATGGCATACCTTTTAGATGAGATTTTTTTACATATAGAAAATTTAAGACCATGAAAAATTAATAAAACAATATAATTAAAACAAACTTAGAATGTGAAAACATCAAAGTGTGGAAAAAATTTTGAGTATATATAGATGCCTTGAATGACCAAAAGTGATAAATGAGATTTAGTTTGTTTTTTAAATTACATGGTAGATGAATAAAAAGGAATATTATCTCAAAAGGAAAGCAAGCCCAGCTGGTGTGGCTAAGTGGTTGAGTGTTGACCCATGAACCAGGTTACCAGTTCAATTTCCTGTTCAGGGCACCTGCCCGGGTTTCGGGCTCAATACCCAGTAGGAGGTGTGCAGGAGGCAGCCGATCAATGTTTCTCAGTCATTGATGTTTCTATCTCTCTATCCCTCTTCCTTCCTCTCTCTCTAAAATCAATAAAAACATTTTTAAAAAAGGAAAGTAAAATATGCTTCTAATTTTTTTCACTTACATCCATTGAGATATGTCAGATTTATAAAATAAAGAATATTTGGATATGTCGGATTCAAGTGTCTAAAAGTTTAATAATTTTTTTTACATTTGAAATCTGAAGCTTATTATTGTAGAATGGGTATTAGTATCTTTAAAAAAGTTGTTTTGGGGGAACTGGTTTATTATAAGCACTTTTATGTGCTCTCCGCTTTATCTGGTAAGATTCCTTGTCATGATACATTATACTTTTTCACAGAGAGGAAAAGTTTTGTTTGACCCATGTTTCAGTAGCTGGTAGATTTTGAAATGGGAACATCTCCAGGTTGATATTGGAGAATAGCCACATAAAAGGACAAGGGGCCAAATGCATGCAGCATTTGTTTTTTTGGCAGAAAACCCCAGTATGTACAGATTCTTTTAAAAAATCCAAGTAAACCTGATCGTGGGCAGTTTCTTGTTTAGTGTTAAATTTCCACTAAAGCCCCAGCACACACTCAAGAACAGAGGGTCAAGTTTCTGTTGACAACTATGACACTTTTTGCCTCTACTTTTGCAATTGTAGAACCAGAACAGGAAATTGTTTTTCCTCTGATAAAAAGGAAGACTAAATTAGTTAAATACAATTGCAACCTTGATTCTACACATACATGTACACACACACACACACACAGAAGTGATAATGCATAGTATTCTTTTATCAGAGTTCTTTGATGCATTGTAAGGCTTTGGTAAATATTTATGAAGGAATGGAGTTATTTCTTTATATATAATTTAAAGAGATGAAAAACCCTTACATGTAGACTATGAACTTTTAAATCCATTCTGTTTCCATTGTTTCTAGAAGTATTCCTGAGTTTTATTCTGGGAGTAGTTTCACACTTTTAATGCTTATTTTTGGAAATAGTTTGACACTTTCAATGCGTGGTTAGGTGGGACCAGAGCAAACTTTATTTAGGGCTCATTTTTCTTTACTACTGAGGCAGTAACCTTATGATTATTTTACCTGATGTCCTGTGTAGTGAGATTTTTTTCTGAATGAAACGCAAATTATTCTGGCCACTGTTTGAGCCCCTGGGATTGTTCCCTCTGTCCCTTCTAATTGAGTCTCTTTCTGCTTCCAGTAGATTCTTCACAAGCATGTGCTGATATTACTCAATAAAGACTTGAGAGGGGGATTCTCTGCAGATTTATTCCACTCTCTCTGCAACTCTCTCCTCTCTGGTACTCTACTAGACAAATTCTAGTAAGTTTGACCTCCCAGTTTCCTCAACTCAGGGAGATGACGGTCCTACCTGGGTCCACCTGGGTTCCTTCTCCCTCTACTCCCTGAAAACTAAGAGCTGTTGGAGGGAGGCTCACTTTGTTTCCCTTCTCTTGGGGATTATTCTCCTATACCAGCCATTATCCAATGTCTGAAAACCGTTGTTTCATATATTTCTCTGTTTTCTGTGTGTGTGTGTTGTTTTTTTAGTTGTTTCAGGCGGGAAGGCAAACCTGTTCCCTATTTACTCCACCTGGAATGGAAGCTCTTGTCTATTCCTTTTTTAAAGATTCAACTCAAGTATTAACTCCTCTCCAGAATGTTTCCTAATCCATTTTCTAGTCAAGAATTATTTAGTTGCAAAGAACAGAAGCCCTTTCAAGGAAGCTCTAATAAAAGGAGATTTATTGTTATAATGCAGAGAAATCTCTCAGATCTTTATCATATGGTACAGACAGGTCTGGCTTCTCTTCCATTCCATTTCCTGAACACCAGTGTCCTCTGCAGTGTTCTTTCCATTTGCCTTTGGCTTTCAGCTCTAGTCCATATACTACATCATCAGATTACCTATTTATGTGAATGGCCCCAAGTAGTAAGAAAATTAATATTAATCTTGGGTAAGCAGAGTTCAATAGTGACATGACTGATTAATAATACAATTAAAGTAATTTTTAATTTAAAAAAATTAAATAAGTTTTTAATGTAAGAAATACCAACCTATAAATTCTAAGTAGGAAGTTTAAGTCTCAGATAATAGTAAACACAATGTTTATACCAAGACAGCTCAGATATTTTTCTCTCTCTTTGATTATTAAGTAATATGATTCATCTATAAACATTTACAGAGCATATATTATGTACCAGACACTGTCCAAAGCACTAGTGATAGAAAGGAACTTATACTCTAGAAAAGGGTTTGGCAAACTGAGAACCAAGTCCAGTTCTATCACCTCTTTTTGTAACTAAAGTTTTATTAGATCACAGCCCCTTCCATTTATTTACATATTATCTAATGTTGTTTTCATGCTTCTTCAAGATTTGAGTAGTTGCAGCAAAGACTTTATGGCCAACAAACCCTAAAAATGTAATATTTGTCCTATTACGGAAAAAGTTTGTCAACCCCTGGCTTAAGGTGATTTTATATATAAAATTTGAGTTCTTTTTGCAGTGTCAAGACCTTCTTTAATTAGGTCTTAGACTTTGCCTAAAATTAATATTTAGAAAGAGATTAAGTTACTTTCCTAAAGTCCTGACATTTTAAAGTTCTTGGTTTCATTCATTAAGACCACAGGATTGTTTTCTTTCTTAATTAATTCTGGTTGGATTTGAAATATCTCACATGAGGGCATCTGAGTTTGTTGGTGATTCAGAACACATGTGGTGTGGTATTTGGCAAGATGCTAAAGGCCAAGTGTTGCAACCACCCACATAACAATCTTTTGCAAACCATCAAGTGTTATTTGTCATTTTAGCAATAAAAAAAGATTTTTCCCCCTACAGTATGTTAAAACAAAAAGTAATATACTTTGAGATGGTAGGTATACTTGAAAATTAACTTGTTTTCAAATATAAAAAACACGAAAGCTCAGGAAATATCATTGAGTCTAAAAGTGCTTGTGAGGTTAGTAATCAGTATATAGTTCCTGTGTGTTCATGGTTATTAGTTAAGCAAAGAAGTCTTACACATATTTGCATGAAGTCATTTACCTTTTAAGTTTCTGCTACTATAACAAGAATAGATCTGTTATTTTTAATATGTACCTCTCTCTTTAAAGTATCATAGCTGCTAATCTTAATATCAAATGCTAGAGTCTATGGAGCAGTAGGAGTTTCCCTCTGAAGAGAATCTAAGTAAGAAAAAGTAAAGTGTCTCTGTGATTTAGGGGGTTTTTATAACTAAAGTAACTATCCCAGTGTGTCTGGGATTATACTAATTTATGTAATTATTAATAGTGTCCCCCTTTATTCTCAAAAATCCTAACTTGGTTGACAAGTTATATGGTCACCCTATTTATCTATAATGTTGATGGTTGAACAGCTGGATCTGCTTTAAAGTTTAGCATTTAAAAAGCCTCAGCATGTATTCTGATTCTAAATTTCACAGGAGAGCTGGTGGATTGATGGCTGCAAGATAGCACAGTTGTTAAAGTGAAACTTAACTCGTACACAGACTCATCTGATAGTAAAAACCTAGATTATGTGTGTCTCTATGGCACAAAATCATTGAATCCCCACTGTTAGAAATTAACTTCATATGTTATGTTTAGGGACTTCTCAGACTCTCTCCAGTCTTCTTTTTAGGCTTTCCTTTCCCCATTTTTCTCATTACTATGAGCCCTATATTTTAGCCCCACTTACATATATGGATTTTCCTGAATATATCCTGAACTTTTTCTAACACCTATACCTTTCCTATATTGTTCCCTCCATTTTTTTTCCTGCTCTACCTTTTTCAGTCTCCTTTTCCTCTCTATGCCTGTTAAATTCCTACTCATCCTTTAAAGTCCAGTACAAGTATTATTTCCATGAAGCCTTTTTTGCTACACCCCCCATTCTAATTAATTTTTCTTTTTTCTGGATTTCCTGAACATTCTGTTTCCATCTCTGATATGTCTTATAATGTAACTTGGTGCCCAAACCTTATTTTCAGGTCTTTAAAGGTAAGAGAAGACTAATTCATTTTAAAATTCACGTTACCTATACAAGGCCTTTTATATATTAAGTGCTCAATAAAAATGTATGGTCAATTGTTGGCATATTCCCCTAATTTCTTTAGAACAAGTAGGCCAGAAAGTATTTTAGAAAGAGATTTTCTTTGCAAGCTCTGTAAGGGTATTTTGACTATGTTAATTTCTAAATTTATTTAATACCTTTAATTTTCTTTTTACCTTCAGTCTTGTTAACAGATTTTTCTTCAGATAGAAGTACATTCTCATTGGCATTTTACCTAGGACTAAAAGTTTCTAGTTTTCCTTCCTTTCAAGACAGCTTTCCATGCTCTAAGAGCTTCTTACGTTCTTTTCCCATTAACATCTTATTTAGTTAATTCTTGAAAAAGATGAGATGATCTGTTGCCTGACTACCTACGTTAGTTCTCTGAGTTAATCAGTGCCTTCCATAAATCTCCCTCACCTTGTCTACTGTATTTCTGGGGAAGAAGTAGGAAGAAAAGTATTATGTTCTCTTTGGCAGAAGAGAGAAGTTTACCTTAAACTGCTTTGTAAATTTTTTCTAATGGCAGAAAGGAACAGTGAGCAGGTGACATTACCTCCCTGGCTTTTTATTTTCTTTCAAGTGAATAATTTCATTAGCCTTAGAATTGGGAAAGCCTGTGGCTAGCTTCTTAGGCACATTATCTGGACTATATAAAAAAAATTTTATTTTGTTTTGTTTTTGGTGAAAGTAGAAGTTCACAGGAATTTTCAGAACCCAAAACCAAAAGGTAACCCAAATTCTAAACAGCAGTCTTTGCCATAGCTGTTAGTAATCAAACTGTCACTTATCCTTGATCTAGTTACTGGCAGTTGGAAAGTTTTGTTATTGAATTCTATTCAATGCTCTTATCACCTTAAAGTTTTACTTTTCCTCACTCAGAATAATAATTGGCATTTTATTTCAGATAAATTACGAGCGAAGGATTGTGACTTGTAAATGAAATAGGATAAATCATTTAGTCTCATATCTCATTTGTGTTATAGACTAAGTTCTTGAGTCATCATATATGTGATAGATTGCTTCAATTTAAAGTTAATCTGTTCTCATGTTAGAATTAGGATTATAACACAAAGGCTATATTACTCCTACCCCTGTTATTATGGGAGCATTTCAAATTAATATAGCCTCTTTAGGTGCTCAGCAAGTACACTTTTACTTTGCTTTGTTCTTGTGAGATGGACATTGTTTTGGACTACCTGAGAATTCTGGAAACCTGTTAGAGGGGAACCTTACAATGGGGCTTACATCAAATATAATAAATCCCATAGATTCATTCATAGCCTCTGAGGAAGACATCACATTCTCCCAGTTACTTCAACTTCAGGAAATTCGTCTAGATTTGGCCACGAGGCAGGTTATATATGCTTTGGGCAATGGAAGAGGTGGTTAGACAGTCCAACCAAATGGCCATCTCATTCGTGGTGTTTCCCTACTTTTGGTTTTTTGATCCATGGTAATGACTTAGGGTCACCTTGAATGGTGCCACCACAGACTTTCATCATGGGAGGAAAGTAATAGTATTTGATCGTTCAAAAAAATTCTTACCCTTAGATCAGAATAACTAAATTAGTTGTGGTCTAACAACGAGCTTAAAGGTTGTGGGTTGAAGAAGAACTTTCTTTTATGTTTTAAGGAGATAAGATTTTCTAAGTAGGGGATTTAGAAATGGATGACTTGGCAGACTTGAGAAGGGACTCAAAAGACTGAAAATTGTCTAGAAATGCTAGAATTAGGTACTCCTCTTGGCATTTTGTGAGGTTAAACAGGAGAAATTGGTGAATATATAAATTATTTTCATTTAAAACAGAATATAGGGTAAATGTTTAGGAGATATTATTAAGAAACACCAAGTAAATTTGGAATCGGCATTGGCAGTAGCAAAGATTAAGAAGGAATATGGATAATGAAGAAATGTCAATGTTAATTGTATAGATATTCTTAAAGGTTTTTCAATGACCTTTCAGTTTTGTATATTTTTCTTTCCTATAAATTCATTAGAGAGTATCATAGTGGTTATTTTTTTTTAATTTATTATTATAAATAGGTACTTTCTTATAAGTCATTAATTTTATTTTATAAAAACTATATCCCTGGAGGGTTTCTTTGTTTGATTTTTAACTTCTTTGAAGTGGTACTTTGGTACAGTGAAAAGAACACCAACTAAGAATCAAGAGCTTAGAATGCTTCTGGTTCTGAGGTCCTTAGAATTCTTCTGTTAACTTTGTGACTCTAGGTACTCTGAATCTTTTCTCTCATATGTAAAATGGGTAAACAAATTGTGATATGTCCGTACAAGGAGTTACTATGAAGCAATAAAAAGGAATGAACTACAATGCATGTGATGTCATGGATTAATATCAAAATCACTGTGATGGGCAAAAGAATTAAGACACAAAAAATAGTACAGTGTGATTTCACTTTTATGAAGTGCTAGACAAAACTATTATGAAAAATCACAACAGTGATTGCCTTGGAGGAGATGGAATCAACTGAAAAGTGGCAAGAGGGATTTTGGGGGGTAATGGAAATGGGAAATGTTCTATGATAAAGATACACATACTTGTCAAAACGAGTCAAAGTACAATTAGTATTTATACATTTCACAATATGGAAAAGAAAAGAACAGTAAACAAATACTAAATTTTACTTAGCAGATAATGTCTTTTTCAGTGGTAGTGAGTAATTCTAAAACTTCCTTTTTATGTTTTCTAAGCTTGTGTAAATGAGTAAATATATTTAGGATAATGGGATCCAGATTTCTCACTGTTGGGCAAGAGAGAAACATAGACATGGGGACAACTAGAATGTCTCTGGGGTGTTGGGTTGGAATTGGAGGTTGCTGTATGAACTCATAGTTTTCATTATATAGAGAGAAGGATAGATGGATAGAAAGAGAGATAAATGTAGGGGGAGGGAAGTGTATAACTATATAAATTTCCTAGCTCTGTGTGCTTAGGGGGTCTAAAAGTAATGACACCTCCATAGCAGTGAGCACACTTTGTGTCCAGACCTTGCTTTTTAAAAAACATTCTTGACTAAAAGCAACCAAGACTTCCTTCAAAGATAGCTAATTCTGTGGCTGGAGTAGAGAAAGTACAAGATGAGCCTAAAACATCTTATTGGTTCCAAAAATAAGAAAGTGTTCAAAGAATGATGGGAATATATCAAAAGGACACAGGAGTTCTGGTTTCCTCTCAGGCATGAAAGAAATTGAAGTCATTGCTATTGTCCTCGCTATAAAAATCAACATCTTTCCTTGGATCTATCAGAGGATTGAGGTCACAGAATAAAGCAATGCCCACAAAACTGGAGAAACAGGTGAATTCAGAGAATCACAGTTTACTGGGAACAGCGGCTGATGGAGCCGGAAACTGGTAGGAAAGCTTAAACTGTAACTGATGAACTGCTAGAAGCTGACTGGATTAGCCTGAAAGTTAAAAACTCCTGGGGGCCCAGTCTTAGGGGGACTCCCATATTATCATGAGTTTTTACTCTGCAAGATTTACCAGGTTCTCACAGTAAATTTTGGGGAAGGGGAGAATCATCTCATGCTTCCAGATGAGGGAGAGGAATAGTAACTATTTTGAAATATGCTCAGAACATTCTGTTCTCTACCTGTCCACCAGGGAAACTACTAGAGCCTAACCAATTTGGGGAAAGGGAAATACCCAACTCCAGCTCCCTCTTGTTGTCTTGCCTTGTTGTCTCATCTAAACTGATTGGTGGGGAAGCTGAGAGGCACTTGTGAAGGCCCCAGCCTGGGATACAGGCCTACTAAAAGTCCCAGGCCACGCGCACACACACACCAGCCCCCTACTCCCCAGTTTACCACCATATCAACAGTGCTCCTGTAAAATAATAGAGGATTATAGACTAAAGAACTACAAGGCTTGCCCTCAATTTAAGGACTTTATAGGAAAACTGAAGGACAACAGGAGAGACAAAAATAAGGATACTAGAAGAAATTTTAGCCCCTGATACATATAGCTAGAATAAATACAGCCTAAGTCCTAGTCAGATAGGGCAGAGATTTGGAGATTGTCAGACTGCGAATTTAAAAATCTGTGATTAATATTTTATGAGCTATAATGGAAAAAGCAGACAACATGCAGAAACAGATGGGTAGTATAAGCAGAGAGATGAAAATACTAGAAATTAAAAGCACTGTAACAGAATTGAAAATGCTTTTGATGCACTCATCAGAAGAAGAGAGGATGGAGCAAAAGAAATATTTGAAATAATAATGGCTGGAAACTTTCCAAATTAATGACAGACGCCAAACTACTGATCCAGGAAGCTCAGAGGAGACCAATGTAAATACCAGCCTACACCTAGGCATATCATATTCAAACTACAGGAAACCAAAGACAAAGAAAACCTTGAAAGAAACCAGAGGGTAAAAAACACCTTACCTGTTTGAGAAGAAGGCTAAGGATTACTTTGAACTTCTCAAACCATGTAAGCAAGAAGAGAGTGAATGAAATGTTTTGTGTTGGTAGGAAAAAATCAACCTAGAATTAAAAGACATAAACATAGTCCTAAGAAAAGTTCCCTTTAATTCATATATAAAAGTTGTAGGATATTCAGGGGGAGGGGAAAGGAGCCTTTGCTGCATCTACCTTTTGGCAGAGTAAATATTAAATGCAAGGGTGGGCAAAGGTGGGTTTACAGTTGTGAGTATGCAAAACACAGAGTTTATTCTTGTATTATTATTTATGTTATTATTTTTTTAAATATGTCTTTATTGATTTTAGAGAGAGGAAGGGAGAGGGAGAGAGAGAGAAACATCAATGATGAGAGTCATCGATGGGCTGCCTCCTGCACGCTCCCGACTGGGGATCGAGCCCGCAGCCCAGGCATGTGCCCTGACCAGGAATCGAACCGCGATCTCATGGATCCTAGATCGATGCTCAACCTCTGATCCATGCCCGGCCAGGCATTATGTTATCTATTTTTTCATATGAACTAACGTAGAACTACTTTTGCCCACCCCTGTACAGTATAATAGTTTGTTTATTGTCATTAAGTTTTTATTATCTAAAAAAACTTTTTTCATTGACAGTTCTTTCCTAATCTTTAATTTTGTTTTCTTTTTCTTTTGGTAATGATCACTTTACTGTAAGTGAAACATCTCTCTGTAATTTGACAAAATATCTTAATGTGATTCAAGGTTTAAAAATACTATACTTAGTGCATCATTAATTGGAAATAATGATGTATAAGTGGTTTTATAATGATTGTATTTCTCTCAATTAGTTCATAACTTATTTTTATGGTACAAATCCAGTAATTCATTTTAATGAATACGTTGACTACTGGTATATTCAAAATTAGATCTTCTCGTTAGAGACTTCCAAAGAAAACGATGACTATAGATAGGTTAAAAAATATTATAGAACAGCTTTACTCAGACAGGTCACATACCATACAATTTATGTATTTAAAGTATACAATTCATCAATTTTTAGTATATTCACAGAGTTGCGCAACCATCACCACAACCAATTTTAGAACATTTTTAGCACTCTAAAAAGAAATTCCATATTCAGTAGCAGTTACTATTCATTCCATCCAGTACCATCAGCCCTTACAACCACTAATAACCTTTCTGTCCCTATAAACTTAATTATTCTGAACATTTCAGATAAATGAAATCATATAATAAGCAATCTTTTGTGTCTGGCTTCTTTAACTTAGCAACGTTCTACAGTTTATTCATGTTATGGCATGTATCAGCACTTCATTCCTTTTTATGGCTGAACAGATATTCCACATTGTATGGATATTCCACATTATATTTATCCATTCATCAGTTGAAGGACATTTGGTTTAGTACCTACCACCTTTTGTCTATTATGAGTAATGCTGCTATGAACATTCACGTACAAGTTTTTGTGTAGAAGTACATTTTCATTTACCTTGGGCATATATCAAGGAGTAGAATGCTTGGTCATATGATGACTATGTTTAACCTTTTGAGGAAGCAGCTACACCATTTACCATTCCCACCAGCAGTGTTTGAGGTTTCCAGTTTCTCCACACTTGTTATTATTTGACTTTATGATTATAGCCAACCCAGTGGATGTGAAGTGGTGTTTCATTGTGGTTTTGATTTGCATTTCACTGATAGCTATTGACGTTGAGCATCTTTTCACATACTTATTGACCATTTGTGTATCTTCTTGGAGAAATGTCTATTCAGATCTTTTTCTGTTTTAAAATTGAGCTCTTTGTCTTTTTATTACTGAGTTGTAAGGGTTGTTTATTCTAGATACAAGCCTGTTATCAAGTATAATTTTCAAGTAGTTTCTCTTACTCTCTGAGTTGTCTTTTTTACTTTTTTGTGGATAGGTAAAACTTTAAGGTCTTTTATGTTCAGCTGCCAGAAAGTATAGCTGAACAATTTACAAATTAGATTTGTATAATCTAATCACCTATAAAATTATACATGTGTTTTTGAATGAAAATTCAGGCATTTATATACAAATTTGACTGGACAATAAATTTATCTCGATTAGCTATTAGTATTATTGCTTTAAATCATCTGAGGTGAATTTTCACATTGTAATCAGGTTATTAATTTTACTTTGAGACCTTGGATTACTTACCTTTCATTTGAAATACCCCAAAGATTAATGTGTGTGACCATTCTGGCTAAAATGTCTGAAACTAAAACTATTTATTTTAGAAACTAGAATTTTAGTTTTTATAGTGAAGGCTAATAAACACTGGCTTATTTTTATGACACTTAGTCTAAAAGGTACACATTGTTGTTTTTTGGTGGGGGTTTTTTTTTGTTGTTTTTTTTTAGATTCTGGCTTGAAACCACTGTTTCCAGTTTAAATTTTTAAGATTGGGCTTTTTAGGAAAATATGATGAAACACCATGGTGTGTGGGTCCTGAAGCAATATCCAAACTGAGGATTATAGTCACTGTGAAAGTCAAGGTAATTACTGATTTTTTTCTATAAAAATAATTGCAAACTAAATTAATACGAACTTTGGACACGTCATTTCATCAGATTCTTGACATATTTATAAAAGAACTTGTATTTATATTTTGCTGTTTATTTTACTGTTGTTTAATATGGAAAGTTCTTTAATTCATTCCAGTTAGTCCCCTTGCAAATAGGGGAAGATAGGAGGGCATTCGTTATAAATATCTCATTAGCATTTGTAAAGAAATTGTAAGGAGAAAAATAAAATGAAAGCAGTCAAATTTTCTACTAGGCTTAGTTGAAAGCCCTCTTAGGAGTTATTCAGTATGAAAAAGATGTTCATTTGCATCGGTTTTCCAACAGTAAATTCTCTGATATCAACATATGGGCATTCTACAATTTAATTCAGTTGTGACACCAACTACCCAAAATTAGTGCAGACCCCACAGGGTAAGGGGTCAAAACTACCTCCACTTCATGCTAGCCACAAATGAGGTCCCTAGGCTACCTGCACTTCTGCCGGCCAGTTGCAAATTTGGGAATTCCCAGGACAGCTCTCTCCACCCCAGGTTCGGTAAATTGCTAAAACATTTCACAGAACTCAAGAAAATGCTATATTTATACAGTTTATTGGAAGGGATACAAATGAACCCTCAGATGAAGAGATACATAGGGCAAGGTTCAGAAGGGTCCTGAGCTGAGATGCTTCTGTCACTGTGGAGTAGGGATGCACCATCCTCAGTATGTTCACTAACTAGGAAGTTCCCCAAAACCTCATTATTCAAGAGTTTTTATTGAAGTTTCATTACAAAGGCATTATTGATTAAATCATTGGCCATTGGTGATTGAACTAAATCTTAAGACCCTCCCCTTCCTGGACGTGTGGTTGGAGGGAATGGAGTTGAAAGTTCCAACCCTCTAATTATATGGCTGATTCCTCTGGCAACCAGCCCCCACTGCAAAGCTATCCAAAGGCACCACCAAAAGTCATCTCAGTATAAATTCAGGTATGATCAAAAGGAGTTCGTTGTGAAAAACAAAAAGTACTCCTATCATAAAGGAAATGCCAAGGGTTTTAGGAGCTCTGTGCCAAGAGCTGAACTCAAAGATCTATATATATATAATTATACTACATGTACTTTATCTAACATGTATTAAATACCCACTATATTCCAGGCTTTCTGCTAGGCATTGAGAATAGGAAGAATAAGGAAACATGATGCATATGTTCAAGGAATTCACACATGTAGGTGTGAAGACAGAGACAGTGAAGTTGCATATTACATGGGGATTAGGTTCTGAAGTAAAAGTATGAGATTAAAACCTCATAGGCAAAATTTCCTTTGACAATGGTCTTAAATTGTATGAAATCTACCACACTACCTTTCAACAAGTCCAACTAAGTTTATTGCAGATACAGATACTAATCACTTTCCTCAGTTGAGTATAGTTGAATTAGTTGGCCCACAGTTAAGAGTCATGTTTTATGAAAACTATGACCTCTGTCTTTTTTTTTTTAAGTTGTTTGGGGGTTTTTTGGTTAATCCTCACCAGAGGATATTTTTTCCATTGCTTTTCAGAGAGAGTGAATGGGGGGGTGGGATATCCATGTGAAAGAGATGCATCTACTAGTTGCCCCCTGCACGAGCCTCAACCAGGGGCAGGGGTGAACCCGCAACCCGGGTAAGTGCCCTTGACTGGGGATCAAACCCGAGACCCTTTTGGTGCATGGGCCGATGCTCTAACCACTGAGCAACACTGGCCAGGGCTGTGTCTTTTAAATAGTAGAATCACAGTTAGTTGCCTCTCAATAGGAGATGCTTTCACTGTTAGAGACACAAAGTAAACAGACTGACTAAAGGACAGTAGATTTATATACCCTACCTCATGTCACTAGACATAAATTTATTGACACACTGTCACCATTTAATTGTGTTCTCATACTCATTCATTTGATCTCTTTCTCTGTCTCTCTACCTGTATCTCTTCCCATTCCTGTTAGTCTCCTCTACCCAATAAGTAAAATGCATATATGATGTGATTCCACTGTGTATGAATGTATATATAGCATAGTGTGATAAGTGCCATGATAAATTTATTATAGGTGCTGTGAGGACATAAATAAGGAAGCAAATTTTAGACTTACTTTTGAGGGTTAAGGAAGGTGTGTATAGTTGAATTAGCAAGTGTTCCTTCAGAATGAAATTCAGTTACAATGTTTTTAATTTAAATACTAATCATATTCTTTGTTTTCTTAAATAAATACTCTTTACATCAATTTTTCTCCCATTTCTTCAGTGATGATTCTTCTGGTTATAGAGTATATTAATTCAAGGAATGTATTAAGCACATCTGAGACATGGCTGAGGCAAAGGATTCTAATACCAAGAGTTTCTTTGGCTTGTGATGCTTCTGTAAAATCTCATTTGCATAGTATCACAAATTTTACTGGTGAATGTAAAATTGTGAAAGTTTATTTTCCCTGTTGAGTAGAGAGCCATAGGCCAAGATGTAATGCGTCCTTCAGCCACCTTCAGTTCTGAAGAGTTTTATGCCTGCCATTTGCTATTTGTTTTCTCTATGCTTCATGCTTTTTTGTTGCTCCATTCTTCTATTACATCTTTCTTTTATGCTAAAGAGGTATTTTCTAGGATACTATTTTAATTCTGTTGTCTTGTATAATTTTTTTAGTTATTTTCTTTGTAGTTGCTCTGTGAATTATACTTAACATTTTTAATTTGGAACAGTATAGTTTGGATTAACCCTAATTTAATTTAATAGCATATAAAAACTTTGCTTCAGTATAATCCCTTGTGTACAAATTACATCTTTATACATTATAAGCCCATTAACACAACTAAAATTATTATTTTATGTGCCTGCCCTTTAAATGAGATAGAAGAAAAGAGTTAAAAATACATTTCTATTTTTTGTATTTACCTATGTATTTACCTTTACTGGTGCTTCTTTTTTGCTTAGTGTGGATTTGAGTTACTGTATATTTTCCTTTCATTTGAGCCTGAAATTAAATACCCTTTAATATTTCACGTAGGACAGGTCTGCTAGTGACAAAGTGTCTCAATTTTTATTTATCTGGGAATGTCTTAATTTCTTCCTTTTCCCCACCTCAGCCAGCTTTCCTTTGTTTTTGAAGGGTAGATTTGCTAGATATAGAATTCTTAGTTCACAGTATTTTTCATTCATCACTCTGTATCATGCCATTGTCTTTTCTCCTCCATGTTTTCTAATTAGAAGTCAGCTGTTTATTTTATTGAGAAAACTGTGTTCATGATGAATTGCTTTTGCTGCTTTTCCTTTGTCTTTTGATAGTTTGGCTATCATATGTCTTGTGTGGTTCTCTTCAAGTTTTATCTACTTGGAGTTTGCTGAGCTTCTTACATGTGCAGATTAATGTTTCCAATCAAATTTGGGAAGTTTTGGGCCATTATTTTTTAAAATAGTCTTTCCACCTTTTTCTCTTTTCTCTCCTTTTGGGACTCACATTATGTATATATCAGTATGCTTGATGGAGTCCCACAGATCTCTGAGGCTCTATTAATTTTTCTTTATTGTTATTGTTCCTCAGATTGGAAAATTTCCACTCACCTGTCCTCAAGTTTAGTTTTTTCCCCTCTACCAGTTCAAATGTGCTATTGACCACCTCTAATAATTTTTTCTTTTAGTTACTGTGCTTTTCAACTCCAAAATTTCTTTGATTTTTTTTTTTAATCAAATTTTATGTCTTTATTTATATTCTCTATTGGGGAACACATTATTCTCAAACTTTCCATAAATTCTTCAGACATGATTTCTTTAGTTGTTTGAAATATTTATAATATTGTTTAAATAATGTGACAGTTATGGAAATCATACTTCTCCCTACCCCCAGGATTTGTTTTTGCTCTATTGTTGTTGTTGCTGTTTCTTTAGTGACTTTCCTGGGCTAATTCTTTGCAGCCTCTATTCTTTGAAGTCTCTGCCCAGCTAGCTTAGTGGTCAGTTTATGACGTGCCAGAGATGTCTTTAAATGCCTTGAACCATTAGGTCTCTTTCCAGCTTTTGCTGAGGGGATCTGTCTTTGTGTGTTGGAGCTGAGTCTCAAGGTTAGCCAGAAGTGAAAGATTAGGAATTTCTCAGGTCTTCCTGAGCATACACACAGCTCCACATGTGTGTAGCCTTCTAACATTTAAAAGCCCCTTATGGACATTTCATTCTTCTGTTTTTTCTTTAAGTTTTTGTTCAGCCTCTTGTTAGGTGCAACTGGTAAAATTCCCTTAAACAACTGTAATGTCAAACAATTGCTCCTGATTGTTTTCAACAAAAATGCTGTGGATAGGACTCTCCACATAGAGTGAGTTTTGAGTCTGATAAAATAAAAACAAGCCCTGAGAATGGAGCTTTTCAGTAAACTGCCAGGCAGGTCAAATAGTGACAGTTTTTTGAGAATGGGACTTTGGAGAACTCCAAATCTATTCTGTCCTCTCCACTGCCTCTTTGGCTATTGGTTTTCATAGCTACTGTAGTTACAAGGGTTTGGTTTTCAAGGCTACCCAGAGCTTGGGAGGGGAGAGTTACATTAGGGCAAGTTAAAACACCACAAAGCTTGCTCTTATTTCTAAGAGTTTACTGGGGTTTTTTTAACAAACACTACTTAGCCTTGGCTAGGTGGCTCGGTTGGTTGGAGCATCGTCTTGATGCTCCAAGGTTGTGGGTTCAATCCCTGGTCAGGGCACATGCAAGAGTCAACCAGTGAATGCACAAATGGGTAGAATAGCAAAAGTACTAATCCTATTTTTAAAAACACTACTTAGTTTGTCAGAAGCCTTCAGTTAATTCCTACAGTGCTGAAGAAAGTTGATTTTGACAGTATTTGCAAGTGTTCTTGTTGCTTTTTTGAGGAGCGGGTTTACAAAGGTCCTTTCTCTGCCATTCTGGAAGTGCCTCTTCCCAGTCCAATATACTTTTATCTGCATTCTGCTTCCAACCTCTGATCCAGCCTCTTATTGCTTGATTTTTTCTTATGCATTTCCACTGGATCCTTGGAACTCTGGTTCCATGGCTAACATACCAAAATGCTCCATTATTCACTGACTATTACCTCCCTTTCTTGTTTGGCAGCCTTCTCAGGGGCTCATTCTCTCACATCCCACATAAATCAAAATCCTCTTTTTCTCCCTTAGGTATTAGTATTTAAGTTTTTGGCTTAGGGCCCTTCTCTTGTCTATTCTTCCTGATTACCCCATTGTTACTCATACTTTCAAGTCTTTATTTTCTAGCCTAAATCTCTCTCCTAAGCTCTACCTCTGTATATCTAATTGTCCTTAATTTAGAAAGGGTCATTGGGGAGAAAAAGGGACATCTGTAATACTTTAAACAAAAATAAAAATTATAAAAATAAATAAATAAAATAAAATGACGGGGGGGGAAAAAAATCTGTATTTGGAAGTTCTATATATGTAAAATTCCATTAGCTCAAGACAGAAATCAACCTGTCTTCTTTCTCAGTTTCTTTGAATGACATTTTCATTCATCCAGTTGCCTAAACCAAAAGTTTAAGTCATCTTTGTTTCTTTCTCCTTTACCCTACCACCAGTATCCAGTTGGTTAACTCTTGATTCTATGCCCCAAATCCTTCTCGATATTCTCTCCAGCTCTACTGACATCTCCCACCTGAATTACTCCAGCAGCTGCCTAAACAGAGCCTCCTGTTATAGTTCTCTTCCCAGCTTCTCCACAATGTTTCCACAAGGGAACTTTATAAAATGCAAATTAACACAGATAACAGTCTGCACATACACTTTGCCTTTCTCTTCATTGCACACCTTGCTCCATCCTAACTACATTTTTCCTGTTTCCAGACCATGTCATGTTCTCTCTTGCTTTTAGGTTTCTGTATATACTGCAAAATTCTTTCTCACTTTGCTTTTTTGTTGCTACCTCTGGGAAGCCTTCCTGTATTCTCACAATCTTAGATACTTCTGGATATAGAATTACCGTACTGTAATTGCCTATTTACTCAACTTCATTACATGCAAAAGGAAAAAAATCACCTATTATATGTTTATATATAGTTTTATAATTAAAATAAGCCTGAATGTCACCTGAAATAAATATAGCGTAAACATTGCCTCATGCTAGAAAGTATACTTCAACACCACCTGTTGCTGAGGTTGGCAAACTTTTTCTATAAAGGACCACATAGTATATATTTTAGGCTTTCAGGGCTCTAAGGTCTCTGTTGCAACTGTGCAACTCTGAGTAGCAGAGAGCCTGTAGCAGAAGCAGCCCACTCCATTCTAAATGGGTGTGGTGTATTCCAATAAAACTTTATTTACAAAAATGGACAGCGAGCAGAATTTGGTATAAGAGTCATAATCTATCCTATGATACCAGTATACCATAATTGCTTATTCTACTATTTTGGAAATTTATATTGTCTTTGTTTTTTTCACTGTTGTTAGGAATACTATCTTAGCAACTTAATATCTAAATCTTTATGTATACTTTTAATTTTTTGCTTAGGATAAATTCTGAAAATGTAAATTCTAGTGCTAAAACAGTCCATTCTTAAGACTGTGAAAAATGAGAATAGGTGAGCCCGGCCGGGCGTGGCTCAGCGGTTGAGCATCGACCTAGGATCCATGAGAATCGGGGTTTGATTCCCAGTCAGGGCACATGCCTGGCTTGCGGGCTAGGCAGCTGATCAGTGACTCTCTCATCATTGATGATTCTATCTCTCTCTCTCTCTCCCCTTCCTTTCCTCTCTCTGAAATCAATAAAGATATGTTTTTTAAAAAAAGAGAGAGAGAGAATAGGTGATATAATACTTGCCTTCTAATTGTGACTATGAGGAGTATTATTTGGTTCATTTTGCAGTTTTGTGGGGTGGGGAAAGAAAGATGGAATGAAAATTTAGAAAGAAGCAAAGAAAGACTGAAAGGAAGCAGATTGCATTAATGATTATGATATAAAACGTTTAAAAAAGATATTCTTATAGCAGCACTATTTACAATAGCTAAGATCTGGAAACAGCCCAAGTGCCCATCAGTAGTTGAATGGATAAAAAAGCTGTGGGACATTTACACCATGGAATACTATGCAACTGTAAAAAAGAAGGTCCTTTTATCCTTTGGAACAGTATGGGTGGACCTGGAGAATATTATGCTAAGTGAAATAAGCCAGGCAGAGAGAAAGACAAATATCACATGGTCTCTCTTATATGTGGAATCTAAGGAACAAAATAAATTGACGAACAAGATAAGACCATAGATGTGGAAGCATGAAATAGACTGACAGATCTCAGAGTGAAGGCAAGAAAGAGAGTAGGAAGAGATTGACCAAAGAATTTATAAGCATATACGCATAGCCCATGGACATAGACAATAGAGGAAGAAGTGGGGAGGGGTTAGAGGTGGGGGGTAGGGGTAAAGGCGAGAAAGTGGGGGACGTATATAATACTTTCAACAATAAAACAAATGTAGTGTGTTTTTTTTTCTAGGAAGAAAATCTGAAAAACACTATAAATATAAATTTTCCTCTTCACATACCAAGATATTTTTGTTTGAAAGCTCTTTAGAGTTTTATTTAAAATTTTTCTTAGATTGAGTTTGAGATTTGGGAAATGAGGTTTGCAAATTACAAATAAGCATTTCTTATTTAATCTCTTAAGATACTCTTAGGCCAGCATGATTTTGATTATGGTTACTAAAAAAGAAGACAATAAACTTTTCCTTGTGAGTGATGATGAAATCTAGTCAGAGCAGGAATTGGCAAACTGCTATCCATGAACCATATCCTTCCCATTGCCTGTTTTTGTAAATGAAATTTTTTTGGAACACAGCCATGCCCATTCACTTAAGTACTACCTATGACTACTTTCAGGCTACAACAGCAGCGTTTGGCCCCTGAAGCCTAAAATATTTGCTATCTGCCACTTTACACAAAAAATTTGCAGACCCTAGAATTAGAGTAATGATATGTGTTAGTCTTTCTGTTTGTTGAACATGGATCTACAAAAATAAAGGTAATTTTGCTGCAAAGAAACTAATAAGATTTTAGATGCACAATTTAATTAGACCAAATTCAGGTATTTAAAATATAGAAGAAAATGACCTAAGAAACTTGGAATACAGATGATTTAATGTTTAGTGTAAGTCTAAGTTCTGTGAAAGATTAGGTTCAGAGCACCCAAGTACTGGCTGTTAAATAGGCACCTGCCTTAGTTACAGAATCCCTACATACACACAGTTGGAAAGTAGCCGACTGCACAAAGTTTTGCCATGGTACCTTTAAAAACTAGCAGTTAGTCTGTGACAAGTTTCCATGGAGCTTTCCCTGAAACAACTTTGTTGTTTCTAAAATAGGCAACATCAGTTAAATTGGAAAATTCAAACTCTTAAAAATTTGAGCCCCACCAGCTCAGTAGTTAGAGTATCCGCCTGTGGACTGAAGTGTCCCAGGTTCAATTCTGGCCAAGGGCATGTACCTCGGTCACAGGCTCGGCCCAGTTGGGGCACGTGCAGAGGCAACCAATCAAGGTGTCTCTTTCACATCGATGTTTCTCTCTCTCTTCCCCTCCCTCCCTCCCTTCCTTCCACTCTCTCTGAAAAGAAAAGGAAAAAATATCCTTGGGTGAAGATTAAAAAAATTGAAAACCTATGTACATAGGCTTATTCTCCCGGAGATAATCTTTATTCCTACTAGACTTGTTGCCTTAATTCAGTTTGGCATGACAGTAAGGGGGACATTCAGAAAGTAGCCATATTTTCTTTCTTTGCATCCATATGTTACCTAGAAATAGCTAATATCCTAAATCCTTTCAGAATCTCAAGTCAGCCCTGGCTGTGTGGCTCTGTTGGTTGGGCGTTGTCCCATGCACTGAAAGGTTGCTGGTTCAATTCCCAATCAGGGAACATGCCCAGTTTGTGGACTCAGTCCCTGGTCTGGATCATGCAGGGGGCAACCAATGGATGTTCCTGTCTCACATCGATGTTTCTCTCTCTTCCTCTCCCTTCCTCTCTCTCAAAATCATTTTTAAAAAATCTTTAATAAAAGGAATCTCATATCACCTAGTAATGTTTCAGAATGGCAAAGTTTTCACTAACTTTATAAAAAACTGTGTGTAGAACTCCTTGGAGTATAGGAAAAATCTCAGGCCTGAAGTCACAAGTTCCTCTTAGCTAGGTGACTAGACCTGAGGCCTTATTACCAACTTTTATTCTAGAGAAGCCACTAATTTAATGCCTAAGCCACTGATTTGAGGGCATTTTCTCACAGCTGAACCTAATCTTAATTGATGGGGTCAAGGTACACTAGTTTATCTCTAAGGAACTGTACAGCGTGTGGCTCCACACATTTTTGAGGGGTAGAGCTGATGGAGGGAAGTAAGTAGAAGTGGTTTATGTCTTTGTCAAGATAAAGCAATGCTGTTACAGAACTACAAGTTTTACAATAATAAAAGACATAATGTTGCTAAAAAGAAATTGACTCAGTTTATTTTTACACATTTTTCTTTCCGTATTTACCTTTTTCATTTTCTTATTTTATCTCATTTCTCATTATTTTCTATGATACTGTTCTGCATTTATGCTGTAGTTGTTCTTTGGGAAGTTGTCCTTGAGGGAGGGTGGTGAGTAAAACACTGAACTATCACTAGCTGCTGGAGAATCAGAGGAAGGTACACTTATTTGGATGCAGTAGCTACAGCTTTGCATGCGATGTTGGGTCACTCAGAAGGGAAAGTGCAATAAGCTGGGGACTCTTTACAGTACCCATACTCTTTACAGTAACCTGGATGGTAGTTCCATTAGTTGTATCAGGGTCCCTCTGTTATTGTAGTGGTGGTTGTATTTTTCAGATATGCAAAGGATTTCACATCATTTCTTTCTCCTTAAGCAATTATTCCGTTTTGCTAAGGGTTTGTTCATTTATTTAATATATATTTATTTAACACATACTGTGTGTTTGTTCTGGGTCCTGGATATATTATGATCATTCAAACACAGCACCAGCTCCCAAAGAATTTGCAGTCAAATAGGAGTCAGATAAGGAAACAAGTATTTTCAGGACCAAATAAGAACTGAGAAGTTAAGGATTAAGGAAGCCAATATTAACTTCTTAAAATTAAACCAGCATGATTAAATGGAGAGAGCATTGGCTTTAGATTTTGTTGATCTGTTTTCAAATCTTGATTCAATTACTTAATAGCTGTGTGACTTTGGGAAAGTTAAGCTCTGTGATACTTGAAAGGTTATTCTAAGTTTTAGAAATAAATATATGATGTAAAGCACTTAGTTCAGTGCTTGCTGAATAAGTCATTTCTGCTTTTTTCCTAAGTCATATACCAAAAATTATTGTAGTTCCAAAGCCTATAAATAAAAAGATAATTTCTCTGGTGCCTACTTCACAGGAGATGTGAAAAATAAATATTTTTTAAAATGTGTGAACTTTGTGAACACCCCCCCTATAAAAAAATCATTAATAAAACTCATTTTATAATTGGGTCTCATAAAATTTACCCAAATTTCCATTAAAATATATGGACTGTAAAATTAATATCTTAGCAACTTAAAATATTTCTTATAAATATGCTGTTATACTAGTAATTCTCTAATCACTGATCTTAGATTTGTCAAAAGGGAATACTTCTCTGTCTCTCTACCTCCCTCACCCCATGCTTTAGCATGTCAGTTGCTTTCAACCAAATTGTGGTTTATATCCAGAAGGGTAATGGCTATAACCTTTTTTTCATGAGATGCTTAAAAAGTATTCAAGTAGGTCATCAGTAAACTGATTTATTATATTTTCTTAAGACTCATCACTACAACTTGAATTTTTTCTATTTGAAGAACTAAAAACTGCAATATTTAGGAAATAGTACCATGTTGTATTTAGAAATGAAACTAGCTGAAGAATTTGCTTTTAATTGAAAATATTTTTTTATTCCTTTGATACTAAGTAGTATAACTGCTGCTAAAAACAGAAAGAAGTCTAACAGCAGGACAGTTTGTAGTTCTTCAAAAGTGTCAAAGTTGATAGTGCAAATCATAATACTGCACTCAGAAGAATATTGGTCTTACTCCATTATGTGACTTATCTTTCCAATTTTGCTCTACTTTATGTAACTTCCAGATTTATTCTGTTATAATTGTACCTTCAAAGACAAGCTGATGTTACTCATTTAAAAAAGTATAAACACAGTTATCAACAGAACATAGAATTATTTACATAAAATGTATAGAAAATAGTTCTAAGTTATATTTAGGAAATAGTAATCAAACAAATGGTTCCTTTCCTACCAAATGAAAAAGCCACTGAAACAGAATAGGATAAGGGTTGGGCAAGAAGTATGAGATTGTGTTGGCAGGAGTCAGTGATAGTGAGTGACAGCATGAGAAAAATGGATGCGATGTGTTCCTCCATCACTGCTGCTCTCCTCTCTGTGTGAATTAGACAAATAGCATGGATGCAAGGGGAACTGGGGACAATGCTCAGAGGACAGGAACCATTTCCATACAGCTCTGCCAGATTCGTGAGAGTAATGGTGCGTCTGCTTTTTGTTGTTGCTGTTGTTACTTAACCTTGTCATGGATTCATTACTGTTTTATGGCACTTCTTTTGTGGGTTCTTACTCATATTACTTTATCACGGCTGTGCTGGATTGTCTGTTGGCAGTTCAGCACCATCTACCCCTTCTGTACCTTGCCTGATATAACGGCTTCCTGGGAAGTATGTGTGCTTGTTTTTTTCTCCTCTCATTGTGTCTCCTTGTGTCCCACTCCATCAGATGTGCAATTTAGATATCCAGAAGTCCATTACAGACAATTAACCTGTAGAGATTTTCTTTTGATTTGTTTTCATCTTTTTTTGTTGTTGTTTTCCCATTCTCTCCTTCCCCCAGTAGCAAAATTCCAGACACTGAAACTGTTTTTACCTTCTCCTTTCACCTAGAGCTGTCTCTGTCTTAGGGAAGTCTCTTGTTTGAGAACATTTATGCCAAGATACACATTCATTTATCTATTTAGTCAACTTTCATTGAATTTTTGTAAGCTTCATAACATTGTGCCAAGTGATATTATAGGGTGATTCAGCAAAATACATAAAACTAGATAGAATGTGAGGGTGAAATGTTCAAACATGTTTTCACCAAAACTACTATTTAAATTATACTATAATGCTTATGTTTATAAAAGGCTCCTAAGTGTTCGGTTGTAAGTTATAGTTAATACAGGTGGCTTTAACTATGGGTTAATTTTCTTCAACCCTTACCTTAGATAATTGTTGTCGTAGAACATTTAAATGACATGATTTTGAGCTTTGTACTGTTAAAATTTTTAAACGTATCTCAAGACTAAACTGTATAATGTGTTACATTTTAGGTCAGAAGACATGTCTTCATCTACATGGCATTTTCCCTTACCTCTATGTGCCATACGATGGTTATGGACAGCAGCCGGAAAGCTATCTTTCTCAGATGGCATTCAGTATCGACAGAGCACTTAATGTGGCTTTAGGTACTCCATCTTCCACTGCTCAGCACGTGTTCAAAGTGTCATTAGTATCAGGAATGTAAGTATATGATATCTTTTAAATTTTTTATTTATCTGTATTTCTATTGCCATTCTAATTAAACAAAAACATATCCATTTAAAATATACTCTTCATTTTTCTTTTACTTCTAATCTGATGGAACTGGGGCAGACTTCTTGCTGTAAATTTTTCAAGTAAATTTTTATTGCAATAAAATGGTTAACAGTGAATTTTGTTTTAACCTTTCCATTTCTCTGATTTCTGAAACTGTAGAAATTCATGTAATTCATTCAACAAATATTAATTGAGCACCTCTGTGTACCAGGCACTGCTCTAACTGTTTGGGATATATTGGTGAATAAAACGATGTCTACCCCCCTAGAGGTTACATTCTGGTCATGGGAAACAGAAAATAATCGATAGATATAACATGAAATTAATTTATTTACTTATTATATGATAATTAGTGCTATAGAACAAAAGATATAGAGCAGGATAAGAAGGATCAGTAGTGTAGGTTGGGGAAGTAGACTGGTGGCAATTTTATATAAGGTAATAAAGGGAAAGTCCTAATAAAGGGAAGCAATTTGATGTTTAAGCAAAGTCTTAAATGTAAGAGAGTAGGAGCAGCATGGAGGCAGGTGACTGGAATGGAGGGAGTAAAGGGGAGTAGGACAAAATGAGGTTAGGAAAATATGAGAGGTTAGAGATCACGTTGGCCAGTGGTTCTCAAAGTATGGGTTTCATACTTTGGTTTCCAGGGTCACCAACTTCAACTTTACCTGGTTTGACAGCCATGAGAATGTACCTTTCAGATCTCCAAATACAGGAAGCATAATTGAGTAATAGCCCCAGCTGCTGCGCTAAAATCAATGTATCATCCTATAGCCGCTTAAGTTCCTTTCCATAGACTACTCCCAGTCCATGACTAGGCATGGCAAGGATACTAAGGCAGGCCTCTTCCTGGGAGACACTTGAGGGCTCGGACAGCCTTTCTGAACTTTCATTAGAGTCACACTGCAATAGAAGACACTCTACCAATCCTCCCTCTGTCCCTCTCTCCTTTGCTTGGGATCAGACCTGCATCTAAGTATGGTGGCTGTCCCAGCCTCTCCTGGGTCCCGTTTCATTTTCTCTCACAGATGTTTTCCCTAATAAATTTCTTGTACATTTTGGCATCTACTTCTCAGAAGACTTGGACTAACACATCAGGGAACTTAATCAAAATACATTCTTGGGTCCTACCCCAGACCTAATGAATAAGAAACTTTGGTGGTAGGGCCCAGGAGTTTGTGTTTTAATAAGCTTTGCAATGATTCTCTTGCATACTAAAGCTTGAGAACCACTGCCATAAGCTGTTCCAAGGACTTTGGTTTTTACTCTGAACTAATGCATGATTTTGAGCAGCCATGATCTAGCTTAAACTTAAAAGGATTACTTTAGCAGCTGTATTAAGAGTAGATCATAGAAGAATAGGGATAGAAGCAGGCAAGCATTAGGACTCTGTTTCATTAATCTGGGTGAGAAAATACAGTGGCTAGCACTACGGTAATAGCAGGGGAGTAGTTAGAAGTGGTCAGCTTATAGATCTATTCTGAGAATTGAGTCCACAAGATGGGCTCTCTCATTGGTTGAGGGTTTTGAGAAGAATCAAGGAAGACTGCAAAGTTTGAGTCTGTCCTGCTAAAGGAATGGAAGGTGCAGGTAGAGCAGGCTAGCAGGAAAGATTTGGTGCTTATGCTGGAACATGAGTTTGATATGTCTGTATGAAATCCAAGTGGAGATCATAAATCTGTATACTTTTTTTTTTTACTTTTTTTTTTATTGATTTCAGAGAAAGAGAGAGAGAAACATCAATGATGAGAGAGTCATTGGTTGGCTGCCTCCTGCACACCCCTGACTGGGGATCGAGCCCGCAACCGGGGCATGTGCCCTGACCAGGAATCGAACCCCGATTGCCTGGATCCTAGGTCGATGCTCAACCACCAAGCCACACCCTGCCGGGCTGTATACTACTTCTACCTTAATCTAGGCTTTCCTCTGGACCACCACAGCATCCTTTTAATTGAATTCCCTTCTTCTATTCTCATCCAGAGTGGTAAAATTACTCTTTTTATAATGTAAATTGGATCCTTTTAGAATCATTTAAAATCCTGAGTGGCTTCATATTGTTCATAGAATAAAGTTTAAACTTCTAACCACTGCCTATGTGATCTGACCCCTGCTACCTCTGTAGCTTTGTTCACTATGCTCTGTCCAGGAACATTGGTCTTTTAGTTTCTCTGATGTACCAAGCTCTTTCCACCTTCGTACATGCAGCCTTGAGTTCTCTATCCTTCAAGCCTTCAAATCTTTCACCTATCCTGAGAAGTTTTCTCTCTTCCCTACTTAAAATAGATTATTATAATTCTGTATCTCAGCCCATGCTTTGTTTTCTTTAGCACGTGAGTTTGCAGTTATTTTAATTTTCTGTTTATATACTTAATTTTCATGTGTTTCTCCCACCATCAGGTAAACTTCATGAGAAAAATGTCCATGTTTGCCTTGTTCATCATTATATTCTGACACCTTTATGGTGTTGGACACTTAGTAGACTGGACTCAGTAACTGTTTGGTTGAATAAATGAATGAGGTGAAAGTTCGCACTCATCTTATGACAGCAGTAATTATGTTAAAGAGAATCATCAGCTTTATATTCTAACTCTTTTATGTTTAATGGTTTCTAAAAACTTTTCTATACATACTCTTATTTTAAAGTTGAATCTCCAAACAGCCTAGTGAAATGAATAACCACCAGTCTTTCTATAACTTTGATGGGTATTTGTGTTACAGGCATTGCCATATTTTTGAGTTACAAGTCTGGATTCCTGGGGCAAAAGATGAGCTGTTCGATCTAATTTATGGCGACATTTTCCTTTTTCTCTTATTTCAATATTTTTTGGCTTTTTTCTTACCTATATCCCTTTTTTCCCTTAACATACATTTTAGCTTCTGTGATTCCTTTACTCTTTCAATACTCCCTACTTCTTTAAGATAGACAAGGTTGCATTTAGCTACCAAGTTAAAATTTGTACAAGATTTCATTCCAGTGTTCCTAGACTATGCATTACCCTGAGGCTGGGTTAAAACATAGGATCATGACATGGCCGTAGGCTTATTTCTGAGATTCCTTGCCACTTGTATGTTAGGAGCCATTGAGTCAGTTTGGACTCCTGGTAACTCTATGAATAGTGATGTCCACAATGTCCTGTCTTCAACAGCCCTGCTCAGCTCCTGTAGACTCATGCCTATGGCTTCTTTTATGGAGTCAATCCATCTCATATTTGGTCTTTCTCTTTTCCTCTGCCTTCTATTTTTCTCAGCATTACTCTTTCCCAAAGAACCTTGCCTTCCCATGATGTGCCCAAAGTAGGACAGCTTCAGTTTTGATACTTAGCTACCGTGATTCTAGAAAATATCCTCTAAAGAGATTCTAAGTTAATTAAGTTAACTAACCAAGATTTTTCCCTATTTGTGCTCATTTTCCTTACTTTTATATTAAAGAACTAACTCTAATAATCAGATATAATTTTTTAAGCATAAAAATATCTACCCTTAAACCCTGTTCCATTCTACTTTATTCCCTTCAACGAGTTTCCCTGTTGAGATTTTTTTGGCAAAATCAACTAAAGCCAACAGTAGGAAGTAAGGATTTCAGGGTAAATTATATAGACTTCCTTGGCCAAAAGAGACAGAAAACTGAATTTATGGAGTTTTCAGGATGTATTTTAGAGCAATAGATAAGAAAACAGAATCCTAGGTTTACAAAGAATTTTGAAGGTTTAATACAATAATAAAATTTTTTTAAAAAGGTATGAGATTCTATATGTAAAACACTAAAGATTGTTAACAAAACCAAAACAAAGCAAAGATAACATGGACCACACCAATGCAAATTTAATTTTCCCCTCATTTATCTGACTAAAGATAAGTCATGTCTCCAGACAGAGGGTTATATTTATATCTATGAAAAATCATAGCAGGGGGAATAAATAAAAGAGTTGAATTTTGCCATTAAGAGAGATAAGGTTATTCATGTAATGTGTCTTTCTTTCACTCCTTCCTTCATGGCAACAAAATGGGGTGAACAACATAAAACTAGATAGGAAGTGGTGTTATTTAAAAAAAAAAAAGTTGTTTAAGTATACCCCAAATAGTGACTTTACTGCCAAATTTCTTCTGTGTTTGATGTCCACTACACTGTGAGACACAGCAGAGAGAGGTGGTGTCCTAATGAGAGTAAGTTCTATCTAGTGTCCATCATAAGGGGACAATATTTTCAAAATGAAAGGTGATGGGGATTATGCACCTAACAATTTAATCAACCACTTATGTATAGACAAACTCTAAGCAGATATAAAACTTTTTATTTAGTCTACAAATTCATACCTGTTCACATATTGTTTCTAATTATACCATCTTTGAAAAGGATGGTCCGTGTATCAGATGCTCTGGTATGGTTTCAGATACTCCTGAAATGATACAACATGGTAGCCCAATTTATTTCATCCTGCATTGAGGACTTGTTTCTCTCCCTATCATGTAGATTTTTGTTTTTTCCTTTCCCCATTCCAGCTGATGCCCCAAGAAAAACCCAGCCTCAACATAAGTAGGGTCCTAAGTAAGTCCATGGTTTTTTCAGTCTCTCAAGCTCCTAGCTACACAGTTATTACAGGCTTCATTTGAAATGTAAGTGTGTGTGTGTGTGTGTGTGTGTGTATAAAATAGGTATACAGATACATATGCATAATAGGTAAACTGTCTCTACCTAATGAACTTGCAAAATTTATAATAAACAGATGATTAAGGAAAGTGATATACATGCTGTTAATTACAGTTCTTGTAGATGAAGAGCTTTAGTTTTTGACAGAAAAAGGGAAATGGGAGAAGTTGCCTAAAAGGGCTTTTTTTCTCATACATGGTCAGAGTAAAAAGAGCCACTTTTGAAGAGTCATGATGATTGAAATTAACGTGTAAAATAGTTTGGTACTCCTTTTTTTGCCCCTAGTTTGTTAAAGTGATATTTTTAAACTTTTTAAAAGAAGTGACCAGATTTCAGTATTTCATATGCTAACCTGTGGTAGGTTTAATTGCAAAGGTCTTGGAGGTTTTGTTTAACTTGGGTGGGGGGCTGTTGGGGGTAATATTTAATATATGTAAGACTGAATTTGGCCAGCTGAGTCGAATTAGGGCAATAAATTACATTATTTCATCTCTGAACGATGAAAATAATTTTATTTTTTTCTTCTTTTATTTCAGGCCTTTTTATGGTTATCATGAGAAGGAAAGACACTTCATGAAGATCTATCTTTACAATCCTGCGATGGTGAAAAGGTACAAAGTTAAATGAAATAAAAGTATGAATAACTATCACTTAAGTATTTTAATAGTCAAAAGAGAAATCTGGAAGACAGTTTTATGTAGTTTATGGCATTATTAAAGAAAGAGACCATAAAATGTACATATATGAGTAAGAAGGATATTTTAAGGGTGAGGAGACCTTGGTTTAATAACCCCTACCTGCTTCTTTTCTGTCTTAGATTTAGAGTTTGTGGAAGTAGATAAGGAGATATGATGGCTGTCATGTATCATTTTAGAGCTGTGTTGGCCAGGCCAGATGTTCAATACCAAGAGAAATTAGCTCTTCAGTGTCAAAGCAGTGAGAAATGTGTGTGAGAGTGAGGCCAGAGTGGGAGGGTTTCTGAGATCTCAGAATCCTGTTGACTCCTTGTTTAGTCATTAATGAAATTTTATATCCTGGATTTTTTGTTCGTTTTGTTTCTATTTGGTTTTCTTTTCTTCTTTCATTAAGTCTCTCTTAAGACCTATAGCTTATTATGTCTATCATCCTGGAGCCCCTGTTATTGAAGGCAGGAAAGGTACATAGAAGATTTCAGTCATCCTCCAGGTTAAAACAAGTGTTTTCACTCTGTATGGTGACAAGCCAGGGTAAAAGTAGCCTTGGGGAAGTGCTGAGTGTTGTGGACTTTTTTCCAGAAGATCCTCTTTGCCAGAAGGCACTAGGTTCCAAAAGGTAACCTTTTGGTAAGATACAAATTGGCTATTTCCCCAGAGGGAATTTAGGTACCAAGAGAGGCACAGCCACCAAGGGGATGAGATTTACTCTAAATTGGGCCATTGAGTACACTGAATCACAGTGGTTATTCCCTTCTCTGAGTAACCAGGGAAAACTAGTTTTCTGTTACCTGCCCCCAATCTTACCCAAACAGCTTCTGTTACAGAGGATACCAAAACAATTTTTGAGAATGGTCACTTCACAGACAATGATATTTCTCATACCAGTTTCCCTCTAGTCATACTTTCTCATATCCATGGAACAATCCTTGTGGATTCTTATCTTCTTGTACATTCACAGTGGCAAGAGTAAACCTCAGTCACTTTTTTCTCATTTTTATCCCCAATTGTGCTAAGGGGGAACTATGAATAAAAATTTGCATAAGTCTTTTGTAAGTAACCTATAAACTGTAAATCTGCTTGAAGTAGAAATATAACCTGTTTTTCTTCCTGTGGCTATAGCAATAAAATACTTATTAATCTATTTCCTGTAAGTTTGCTTTAAATTATATAGTCAGTTTATCACAACGCCTATCTGAAATTTCCTGATTGATGCATTCATTCACTTATCTATTTTTAATAAATACTTATAAAATGCCTACATTTTTTGATGCACTGTGGAATTTGCTGGATAAACATTAGTGAACAAAGTTTGCATGGTTTCTGCTCTTAGGGATTGTATAGCCTAGTGGGGGGACAGACAGTAAACAAGTAACCTAAATATCGAACCAAAAAAATGATAGTTGCTATGAAGGAAAAGAACAGGATTTTATGAAAGAAAACATTTTCTCTTTTATTTGTTATTTTTTATAAGACCTTTATACATGAATCATTTGTTATGGTATTTGACTAACATATAATGTAGTATAATGTATAATGTCAATACTTTTTAAGAGTGAAAAGAGGTCCCTGGGACCAAGAAGTTTGACAACCACTGGAATAAAGCTCTTTTAATATCCTATCAAAGATCCTCAAACTCTATTCATATCCATTCTCTCCTTTTCACTGCCTATTACAGTGAGAGATTCTCGCCTCACATCCAAAACTCGAGATCCACCCTCTTTGACCTTTTCTTCTGTTAGTTACCCCATCTCTCTTCCCCACACACTCATACTCACGACAGATACACTCATACTCATAGCTATTTTCCCTGAAGGATTTATCTATACTGTATGTATCCAATTTCTTTCCTCCCATTCACTCTTCAACTTTTTCCAGTGTGGCTTGCACCCCAACCATTCCACTGAAGTTGCTTTCACTAGTGTTGCTAAATCAAATTAACGCCTTTTTGTCCTTACCTTTGACCTCATGTCAATGCTTACAGTGCCTTAAAATAATTCCAGATTTTTTAATATAAACTTCCTCTCATTTTCCTCATACCTGTCTGATCAGTCATATCTATGCCACTTTGTTGGTTCCTCTTTTTTCATCTGTGGTGGTACTGTGGGATTCTGTCTTAGGCTTTTATCTTTTCTCTCTATACTTTGTCCTCACTCTGCAACCTTATCTGCTCCCATGGTTTGGTTTAATATATCAAATAATCTACTGATAGATAGAATAACACTATAGTTAAGAATAAGGGCTCATAAGTAAGAGAAAATTTGGGTTGAATTTTAGCCCTTCTGCTTTTTATTTGTGTGATTTTGGACAACTTTTTAATCTCTCTAGGACTCAGTTTCTCTATTTGTTAATGGGGATGACAGTACCATAGGTTTGTAGTGAGGATTACTTGAGATTAAGCATTTAAAGCACCTACCATACATAGTATCCAGTACATAGTGTTTAAAAACATTAGCTGCCTCTGCTGTGTTAATAAAATTATTCTTATCCTCGTTTTCATTATCATTCATTTCCAATATTTTCATAGAAATCTACCTGAATATCCCATTATGCCTAAACCCCAGTATGTCTAAAACTCAATTTATCTTTATTCTCCCTCCAAAAGAAATCTCCAAACCTGTTTTCTTCCAATCCTTTCTATTTCAATAAATGCAGCACCACCAACTAGCTGCTTAAGCAAGAAATCTAGGCATTATCTTCAACTCTTATTCTACCTTATTTTCCACATCTAGTTAGCCTTCAGGGCCTGACCATTTATTTCTTTTGTATGTCTCCTGAATCTCAACACATTTTCTTAAAGCTACCGTCATCTTAGTTTTTCCACAGTAGCCTCTCCCTCCCTAGTGTTGTGCATTCTCTAGATAACGTGGTCATTTCACTTTCCTGCTGTTCACTTCACAGCCAAATTGCACTACCTCTTCCAGTGTCTTAATAGGCTCTGCATGATTTAACTTCTCATTACCTCTCTAGCCACCCCTTCTCACCACAGTTCTGTCCCTGGTGAGACCTCACTCAGTGGTTTCAGTTCACAAGTGAGTGACGTTTTCTCAGGACCCTTTGCAAGGGCAATTATGTTTGCATGAAATACTCTTTCCTCTCTTCACACAAAAAGTATCTCCAGGCCTAGACAGTTTTGCTCAGTGGTTAGAGCATCAGCCTGTGGACTGAAGAGTCTCCAGTTTGATTCCAGTCAAGGGCACGTACCTTAGTTGCAGGCTTGATCACTGGCCCCAGTCGGGGCTCATGAGGGAGGCAATCGATGTCTCTCTCTCTGTCACATCGATATTTCTCTCTCTCTCCCCCCTTTCCACTCTCTCTGAAAATCAATGGAAAAAATATCCTTGGTGAGGATTTTTTAAAAAGTAGAAGAAAAAATATCTCCAGTTTACTATTTAGTCTACTACTTAGAGACTTCTCGTCAAGAAGGCTTTGCAGAAACTATCTCTGCACCTCTATCAGATTAGTGTCCCTTTTAGATGTTTCAGATACTTGCCCTGCATAGCACTTATACTATTTCTAATTGCCTGTTATTTGTAGGAAAACAACTCAGAGAAGAAAAATATTAAAATGCTAATATCTCTGGGTAGTGGACTGAGTCATATATCCTTCTTTAGAATTTTTATATAATCTTTTGAAAAATTTTTCTGAATTTTTAAAAGAAGCTTATTTTAAAAACCTTTTTGACATTTTGGCTTTTTCAATATAGTTAGTATTTAATTGGTTTTAGAAGTAAAAAACACTTCATTGAAGTTTTTTGTTATTTTTAGAGCATGTGGCTTACTTTAAAACTTGATTTAAAACTTAATTTCTTACAAAATACAAAATTTCCAGTAAAATTGAAGTAAAAAATTTATATGCTAATATGATGTGTTTTACTCTCTATTAGCATAATCACAGTTTCACTTAACATTCTAGGAAACATAATTTTAAGATATAACTTTTTTTTTCCTAATTTAGGATATGTGAACTTTTGCAAAGTGGAGCCATAATGAATAGATTTTATCAGCCTCATGAAGCGCATATTCCCTACCTCCTACAGCTCTTCATCGACTACAATCTGTATGGAATGAATTTAATAAATCTGGCTGCTGTCAAGTTCCGAAAAGCAAGAAGGAAAAGTAAGGTTAATTTCTCAAGTTCAAATTAAAGCTTTGAAACAAGGGTTATGTACTTGATGATTTATAGAATCATATATATTTATATAATAAGTGCTGAGTAGATAAAGAATAAAGTGTACAAAATGTTGTTAGAGCCCGGCTGGGCGTGGCTCAGTAGTTGAGTGTCAACCTAGGATCCAGGTAATCGGGGTTTGATTCCCAGTCAGGACACATGCCCGACTCGCGGGCTAGGCAGCCGATCAATGACTCTTTTATCATTGATGTTTCTCTCTCTCTCTCCTCCTCTCCTTTCCTCTCTCTGAAATCAATAAAGATATAAAAAAAAATGTTACTAGAGTTTATTAGGAAAAGAATCTCAAGTGAAATTTTTTTTGGTAACAGCTTTATTGAGGTATAATTCATATACCACACAATTTGCTCATTTAAAATGGAAAATTCAGTGGCTTTTAGGATATTGACTATTATGCAACCATCACCATTGTCAAATTTAGAACATTTTCAGTACTTCTAAAAGAAACCCTGCAAAAGTTTGTTTCTAATAGGTGAAAAGCATGAGAAAAATTAGAATTAGCAAATATATGTAAACCATTTATTTTAGTTATGAAAGCTAGTTGAGTATTGGAATGATGATTAGAAGGGACTTTTTTTCAAACTATGGAAAATTTTTACAATTTGAAGGCAGAAATATGTGAAATTTAGTTCAGGGGAATATAAAAGCAGGGAAATTGCAAGTATGATGAAATAAAATTTATATCTTAATTCATTTAATAAATAGCCCTCAAGTTTTTGTTTTGTTTGTTTTGTATAAGATAAAATGTTATACTGAATATGGGGAGGGCCTGGGGGTGGGATGGATGTGGGGTAGAGGGGGGAGGGGATCAGTGGGGTTAAAAGGGGGACATCGGTAATGGTCTCAACAATAAAGATAAAGAAACATTAAAAAAAAGTTATACTGAAATCATGGAAAGAATAGATGAATCATTTTCTTTTATTTTGTCAAGTTATTTCAGACATATTACAGTTAAATTGACAGTAAACCTTATGGTAAATTAATATGTATATTACATATATGTGTATAACTTAAAATTTTAACTTAATATAGTATGTAATGTAGTCTTACTTTTTGGAAAGTGAGGTAAGTTCAAAAGTGAAAAATATTTAGAAATTTTAATATTATACATGTATATATAATACTCTTCGGTTATATAACCAGTTTTCAACTAAAATGGAAATTACTAATTGCTATCGTTGTTAAGGTGAAGTAGATAGAAGTACTTGTATAGAATCAATGTCTTGAGTACCACAGAAACATTTTATATTACATTTTTTGACATCCACAGTTGAAATTATATGTATATTTAAATTGGAGAGTTTCTGTGTTCTTTAAGGAAATACGCTAAAACAATACATAAATTATAGGTAAGAATTAGTTACATGTTTTAAAGGCACGTTTTGTTGAAAAAGCAAAGATGGTAATACCTGATCCCACTAATTACACCATTTTGTGATCAGGCTAGCCAAATAAGAAAGTCAAAGTATTAAATTTAGCTGGAGAGGATTGAAAATTTAGTATATTTCATAATGTTAATATTTGAACTTCCTCTTATCTGAAAATTTAAAGTACTATAAGAGATCACTGAAAATTTGCTGAAATTTAGAGACTACTTCCAAAGCATGACCCTAGGACCCAGTTGCTGAAACTAGGACAGCTAAACAAACATGTCCCCTCTTCATCTGCTGGTCAAATTGTATTTGCATTTGCCACAAGTTTTCACTCACTGCCATTATTTCTGGAATGCATTGTGTATTTTCTTTTTGTTCAGGGATTGGTATTCAAGTATGTTTTGAATTTTATCTGGAATTTGATTTCCACTAGAATTTTAATTGAGGCTCATACAGAATACCCTAGGAATTGAGATTGAATTCTACAAAAATTTTTAGTTCATATTTATTTATAAAGTGAGTTTTTAAGCATACCTATCAGAATAGCACATTTAAATTTATTCTTTATTCTAGTATGAAAGTCTTGTAGCCATTCCTCTCTCATAAGCATATATTGCAAATACTTCTTTCCCCTCTTAAACTGGAATCATTACTCTCAACTGCACATATATGCATTCCTAGGTATGTATGAATTTTTGGAACTAATCATATATGTTGTATATTATTTTACTTAAAGAGTAATTATATGCAAGTTAAAATTAGAACTTATCCCCGTATACTTTTCTCTTTCCAGGTGATCCATTGCATGCAACTGGATCTTACAAAGATCAGCTACCAGGAAATTCTCTTACTGGTACATTATTTCGGTGGGAAGAAAATGAAATTCCAAGGTTAGTTAATGTTGTAAAGGAGAAGAAAACTTACTTATATATATCCTACTGCATTCAAAAATTAGTGGTTACCATAATTTCATTTTAACCTTATATTTGGTGTTTTTAGTATATAAATTGATCAAAACAAATCTCAACATTAGTATGTTACACAGAATCATAGATTTTAAAGAGACCATGAAAATATATCTAATTATCACCTAATTAATCAAAGAAATCTGGATGTAAGTTTTTGTACTTCTCTCCAACATTCATCTGCATTCTGCATTCCAAATTGATGTTTTATAACTTGTCTCGTAAAATTCACATAATAAAATACCATTTGAAAACCTGCATAGTAAATAATTTTAGTAAAAAATAACCCTTTAAATTTCTAAACAGTAAATATTTGTAGGAAAAAGTGGGTTGACATACTGAGTATGAATAATATAATCTGTGATTTCTTTGGACTGTTTTATTATTTATTAGACTATCTTATTAACTTATTTTGGGGAAGGTGACATACTCTAAATATTTAGAGTTTCCATCCATAAAGCAGAGATGTAATCAGTACCTATATACATTAATAATAGCTTTACCTACATGGAACTCAGAGGGATTTCTGTTTTATACCACAAAGTGTTGGTCAAGCTTTCTTGATCCTTTTATTTATAATTGGGTGGTTATGGTTTTCCTTTTTTTACTACATATATGTCAACTGATACTTTTTAAGTAGATATTTTTTATGAAGAATGCAAAGTGGAAAAAGTATTTAAATGAATTTTTTTTTCATGAAAAGAAAATGTGCATTTATTAATCAGTGGAAGATAAACTATCATAAAATATATTTTTAGATCTTAATTTATATAGTTTAAGATCCTAATATGTACTTGACAGAATTTTCCCATTATAGAATTACTTGGGCTTTTTTTAATATCTAAAATTAAGAAAAAAAATATCACTAAATGATAGAAATACATTGTTTTATGATTGGAATGTTATGCCAGATTGAGACTTGTAAGACTTTGAAGTTATACGGACAAGGACTTGCCTTCCGTCTTGATTCAGCTTAACATGTATCAGGACTTTTTGATAAACACACATGCATGTACACATGCACATACATACACATGCACTTCTTGATTCATTCTAAGATACAGCAGAAATGTTTTTATAATCATGTTGAAATAGTATTAAGTTTAGAGAGAATATTATTTACCACATCAGATTCAAGTTCTAATCAGTCCAGAGCAAAGTGACCAATAAACTGCTTGTTTCATTTTTTTATGCCTGTGATACAGTCCCTCTGTCTCTCTAAAATTGGAACAAACTAACTTGACCCAAGGATTTTACCTATTCACTAGACCCTTTGGTTTTCAAAGTTCTACATTTAGTCCTTGTTTTTTGCATGCTGAAGTCAAAGTTTATTTGTATTTGAAGTCCTTTTTGAACAAACATCTTTCTGGTTAGGTTATAAAGGCTTCACTGATTAGGAGTAAGTTTAGGGAAACCCTGTGTATTATAATGAAAAGTTTGAATTTTAGACTTTTTAAGGAGCCTATTTTATTACTCTTAATAGTCGACAAATTATAAGCAAAGATATGAATAGGCAAACTAGTAAAATTAGACAAGGTACTCAGAATTTAAAATAAATATAGGATAGCTATATATTTTTTGTGCCAGATTATTCCATATTTTGTATTTTGGGAATGCTTATATTGTATTAAACATGAAAATCCATAATTTCTTGAAGTACAAATAACATAATGTCAAAAATTTTGCCATAAACCATTACTCTTAGATTTTATTAGCCTCATTTCTATCCCCAATGCTAGCACCTTCTTCTGTGTACCTTTTTTTAACAAAGAAATGTTTTATGCCCTTTCGCAAACATTACTACAAGGGCCATAAGAGAGAGCAACAAACTTGTAATGAGATGAGAGTGCTGAGTTAGCAGTTCTTCCTACCTTACTAGCTAGCTAGCTCATTGTCAATTACCACATCAAGGACCTTCAGGATCATTTGCCAGAGTGTTGAATCCCACAAAAACTGAATCTACTGTAGTAATCTCAACCCTGGCTACCAGTCAGAATGATCTGAAGAGATTTTTTAAATTATAGATATCTGAGCTTTATCCTCACTAATTCTAATTAGTTGGACTGTTTTGTTAAGCTGTGAACAGAAATGTTCAGAGAGGTACAGTTGTCTCCCATCATTATCTTTTCTCTACCTTTCATGGCTAAAGTGAATAGTCTGCATGTATTTGTTGACTCATATTTTTTACTCACACTTTTTCTATCTTCTGGAAAGTTCTGATTCTGAAAGCTGCTTTCTTTCCCTAGGAACATCTGTTCTGAATGTCTGAAATAGCTTTGTAATAAGTGCAAGAAATAGTTTAAATTTCTACTATGAGACTGTATTTTTTGATGCTAGTGTTTCCCTCCTTTGTCATAAATGTGCTACTTCTGGAAAATCCACCCTTGAAATTTACACTATAGTTCTTCCAAAGTTTTTGAAACCTTTTGGTATAAGGAGAAAATTGTTGACCATAAACTATTTTATCTGGTATGTCATTTCATCGCAAAATTTATTTTGTTAAATTATATGAATGAAGGAGATGAAAAACATTAAGACTTATTTTTCTGAAAGTGAAAGATATATTGTGATAGATTGACTTATGTTTCTTTATCACTGATAAAAAGATATGTGTATGTATGTTTGTATTTACACATACCCATCTATGCATACATGTATATTTATTTGAATTGTAAAAATTCTGTGGTTTAAAAAATTAATTTCTAATGTTCCATCAAAATTTCCTTAGGAATAGACTATGAAAAATGAGGTTTTGCTAGGATGTTTCTCTTAAAACATTAAAAGATGTTTCAAATGTAAATGTGAATGAAATATGCCATCACCCACTTTCTAGTAAAGTCATGGTTCTCTCTCTTTCACTTGGTGTCCATATTGATAGGATATCTAAATTTTGGAATGTGTAAACTGGGGTTCACCCTAGAAGTTGTATGTTGATCCATCAAGCAGGGGTAGTTATGTGGTGTCCTAATCTTTTTGTGTGGCTCTGATAAAAAACAAAAACTTCCGAGTCAAAGAGCATTAGCAGGAGTTCTCATAAAAATTAATGACTTTGTGGTGTTACCACATTTCCTAGCTGTGATCCCATTATTGAACACCTGGTTTCCCAAATCTGTAGGTACAGAGAATTTTAAAGCATTATCCAGCTCAGCAGTAGTTGGGGGCAAGGAGACCAGTATCATTTGCCCATTTTTCAGTATACTCCCCTCCCCTCATCTCTTGTTGCATATTCTCTCCTTATTTTTCTAAAACAATCTGATTGCTGAGAAAGATGCCTCTGGGCAGTTGTTCCTCTGTTATCCCATTCTGTCCTGGGTGTGGCCCACATGTTGAAACATTGTACATTCTCTGTGTATAAAGTATAACGAACCAAAATATGTAGGATGTACTGCAAAAGGATCTCAACTGAGTTGTCAATATAATAGTATTTTTGTATTTTTCTCTTCCTGTTTTTCATTTCTTTATATGTATATACACAATATCAATTATGTTATGAATACTTGTGAATTAATATATCACTGGCTTCTTTGCTTACAACCTAAACATGAAAAATTGTATAAGAAAAATCTTGAGAAAAGTATGCTCTGACATAATTATTGTGGGTTTTTTATATGTTTTTGATACAGCTCTTTAATACTGGAAGGTGTTGAACCACAGAGTACATGTGAATTAGAAGTAGATGCTGTAGCTGCTGATATCTTAAATCGGCTGGACATTGAAGGTATATACAATTATTCTTAATATATATTTTTATTTTTTTTAATTAATGACCAAAGTAGATTGGGAAAAGTAGAGAAGAAAACATTACTAGAAATATGTTATAGAAGGAAGATGCAGAATGTTACAAAGATTGTTTCTGCACTTCTGAAGCAATTTTTCATTTATATTTTTCATTATTTTTTATTTATATTTTCATTCATATGAGTATATTTGCACAATCATGAACCTAAAGTAAATGTTACACTAAATAAATTAGTTACTATTGAAAAACTTGATAGAATCTGATGTAATTTTTTTAATGTCTAGGTTATATACCAGGGAGGGACTCTTAGATGTATTGGCTATCATCAGGTGTCTGGATCTTACTCACTCGCTGGGTTTGGGGAGCCACTGGGAAGGAAACTAAAAAAGGAGTAATGTAAGAGATGTAGGTTGGGGTAGTTCGCCTGTTTTATCACATAAAATAGGTAATTGTTTTTCTTGAGGCAGTATTCATTTTTTTAAAGTTTGGATTCCTTTTTCAAAGCAAGTATTTTTTACTTTGACCTTGTAGTAGTGAAGTATTACTGTGATTACAGCTCAAATTGGTGGAAATCCTGGTCTACAGGCTATATGGGAAGATGAAAAGCAACGGCGAAGAAACAGAAATGAAACTTCTCAGATTAGCCAACCTGAATCACAAGGTATTAACCAAATAGTACTTTAAATATTTTTTTAAACAAGATATTTCAATGGAAAAGGTTAAGCCATTGAGGTTTTACCTTGACCTTAAACTTTACTTTTCAAATTACTTTAAGATTTTCTATATATTTTTTCTATATATTTTTTCTATTCTCTTTGCTCTGAACCAGTAATTCTTTACCTCCCAAGTGTCACTCATTGTTTCTTTTCCCATAAGATACCTGAATCTTCATTGTCCTTGATTTTCACCATTCCTTGTCCCCCTGTTTCACGTTTTTGCTCCTTTTTTATTCTCTAGTATATTCTAAGCTTCTGTATTTCCAAATGAGCTACAGGATACTCATAGAATATCATGAGTCCCAACTTAGAAACACTGTGTTTAATTCATTAAGCTTTGAAAATGTACCCATGAAATACAGCCCCCAGATTATTTTCTGGATATGTCACGTGAACTCTCACTTTGATCATCTACAGCTCTGAAGAAAATGCTCATTTTATTTATTATTAAACCCTGCTACTTCAAAAAGAATTTGAGGGGGCTCAAATAAATGCATGGACACAACAAAAATACTAAAATAAAAGTAAAAGAATAAAAGACATAATTCACAAGGGAAATATATTTGCAGTACAGTAGTAAGCCTATATTGAAGTCCAATTAAAATTTCAAATTTTAATATAGTGTCTTGGACACTAAAAATACTTTGATAAACTTTGAATGCCCTCTATGCCTTTTAAAGTAGAAATAATACATTTTATGAGGAGAAAACTTCTAGGTTCAGAATGTATGATACATGTATATGTAGAGAATAAGGTGTTAGATTTGTTATAATTACAGAACTTATTCTTGAACTGACTTTAAGTGCCTAATAGAACTACTTTTAGGTGGTATTATATGTGTCAAGAGAAGGATAGGAAATTGCTATTTTAAAAGCTATTCTAGGAGAAAAGAAAATATTTCATTCACTTGCTGTACACATTTTTTAATGCACTTTTAAAACTCAAAGATCGCAGGTTTGTGCCAGCAACAGAAAGTGAAAAAAAATTTCAGAAGAGACTTCAGGAAATTCTCAAACAGAATGACTTCTCTGTGTAAGTGGTTATTTATTATAGATCTCAGAACTATTTTATTGCTTTGTTATCTAGTTTGTTATAAAGGATGTGTTTTAATTAACCAGAACGTTATCAGGATCTGTGGACTACAGCGACGGATCCCAGGAGTTCTCTGCTGAGTTAACATTGCACTCTGAGGTCCTGTCTCCTGAAATTCTTCAGTGTACACCAGCTAATATGGTAGAAGTCCACAAAGACACAGAGTTGAGCAAAGGTGAGGTTTTCTTTTCAGGTGTACAGAAACTACCCTAACAGACAGCTATATATGTAGCTCTGGGGTATTAGTGTTTGGTTGAGTTTGCTAAGTTTTTCTCTTTTTCCCCCTAAGAAGTAAACATCACTGATACAGCAAAAACCTCTTCCCCATTCCTTTACTTTTTCTTCATCTCTAGAGGTAAGCACTATTCTGAAGTTGGTGCATACTGTTACCATGTATGATTTTAATCGCATGTATTTTCTCATATACAGAATGGGGCAAAAGTAGGGTTGCACTTGTGAGTACGTGAGACACAGTTTATTCTTGTATTATGTTTATTAATTATTTTATTATTTTCCATACAAACAAATGTAAACCTACTTTTGCCCCCACCATGTATGTATGCCCACAGCATATACTATTATTTTAGGTTTTAAGTTTTATGTAAATGATATCCTACTTATCATAGATTAAACAACTTGCTTTTTTCATTCAATATATTTTTAACAACTTACTTGAGATATAATTTACATAACATAAAAGTCACTCATTTTAAGTTTATAATTCAATGATTTATACTAAATTTATAGTTCTTTAAACCTCTCCGTAATTCAGTTTTAGAACATTTTCTTCATCTCAGAAGATTCTGTGTTCATTTGCAGTCCCCGCTGTTCCACCTCCAGTCCTAATTAACCACTAATCTACTTTCTTGTCTCTAAGATTTGCCTCTTCTAGATATATGTAAATGAAATACAATGTGCCATCTTTTGTGTCTTGCTGCTTTCACTTAGCATAACGTTTTCAGGTTCATCCATATTGTATCAGTATTTTTATTGCTGAATAGTGTTGCATTGTATGGGTATACCATATTTTGTTAATTCTTTTACCAGTTGATGAATATTTGAGTCGTTTTCACTTTTTGGCTCTTAAGAGCAATGCTGCTAGAAACATTTGTGTTTAAGTCTTTGTGTGGATATATATTTTTATTTTTCTTGAGTAAATACCAAGGAGTGGAATTGCTGGGCCCTTTGGTAAATTTGTTTAATTTTTTAGTAAACTGCCAAAACCGTTTTCCAGTGTGCCTGCACTGTTTTAAATTCCCACTAGTGATGACCCCACGTCCTCACTAACACTTATTATCTGTCTTTTTTATACAGTCATCCTAGAGTGTGTGAAATTGCATCTCAATATGGTTTTAATTATAATTTCTCTCATTAATGATGCTGAGTATTTTTATGTCAGTATTATAACTTTGAAATCTATCTCTTCATACATGTTTCTAGGTTATTCATTTTAGCTGCTGATCAGTGTTCCTTTGTAAGGGTAAACAAGTTTACTTGTTTCTCTACAACTATTAGATGTTTTTCACTTTTGCACTGTTAAATAACAGTGTTATATCTATTACCTGTGGCTTCATGCAAGAGTTTCTCCACAAAAGATATGTAGAACTATAATTTTCCAGGTCTTAAAGTGTATGTATTGTACTATTGTATTCTAACTGGGTTTCTGTAATGCAGTTAGCTTATACATGATTGGGAAATAAGAGAATAATAAAAGTTTTAGTTAGAAGTCATATTTCATATGTAATTTTTCTAGGCAAGGAGAGCCAGACTAGCAGGAATAGAATTACAGCCTTCAGCATAAAAGGAAAAGCCCTTTTTTCACTGCTACATTGGAAGCAGGGGCTTTTGACTGTATTAAATAACAACTAAAAATGAGCACCTACACCAGAGCTTTCTCTCCCCTTAAGAGTTGAATCCCAGCACTGTGCCATCTCTGACTAATGGCAGGTTGCACCATCTCCTCAACTTATTTAATGGCAGTCTACTGGTTCAGAGCTCTTCTATTTGCTTTGTTTTAGCTGCACTGTATAATCAAAATGTACCTGGTATTTCCATACTATTATTTTCTGTGCACGTTTAATGTCCATACTGAACTGTCTTCCTGACTAATCAGAATTAAACAGTTACTGAGTTTGTTAGTGCTCTGATTACAAAGTTGCCTAAATTTTGCCTTAACTTGTTTTGTTTTTTTTATAAGCCTTGTTATTTTTAGTGCTCAACTTTTCAGATTTTGAGGTATGTTAATAGTAAAAATACCACATTATAGTAGTGCCAGTATTACAAAATGGCTCTATAAAATGATTTAACCTAAATTTATATTTTCACAGTGTATTAGAGCTTATGTTTCCCCTACCTCAGTAACATTTGATAGTATCAGATGTAAAACACTTTTGCCATTCTGATTCTTTGAAATTATACCTCCTTAGTTTAATATGTATTTACTGATTACTAATAAGTTAGAGCATTTGGATTTTTTTACCTGAGAATTGCTTATTGGTGTTCTTTGTTCATTTTTAATTGGGTCACTAGTCTTTTTCTTCTTTATAGGAGTTCCTCATATTTTTAAGATATCAGGCCTTCGTCAGTTATATATATTGTAGAGATATTTTTTCCCCTATCTAGACTTGTACTTTAGAAGTCTTCAAAAAAAATTTTTAGCTTTCTTTTCCATCTTTTTTTTCCATCTTTTTTTTTAAAGGTCTTTTGCAGGGCTTCAGTTTTAATGTCAAATTTAACAGATTTCTTTTCCTTTATGGTTTGGTTTCCTTACCTGGTTTATGAGTCCTTCCCTACCCTGATTTAGTGAAAGTTTTCATCCTTAAGGTTTATGTGAGCTTACAGTTTGGTTTTTTACATTTAGGTCTTCAGTTTACTTCTACTAGATTCCCCCAAATCAGTCCTGTTCCCCTATATCAGCACTTTTCAACTAGTGTGCCACAAGAATTTGTAAAACATGCACTACCTGACTAGTCAGGAGCACTGACCTCTTTTTCCTTAGATTGTGAAATAAAAAAATGGTAACAGCTCTGGCCAGTGTGGCTCAGTTGGCTGAGCGTTGTCCCATACACCAAAAGGTTCCTGGTTCTATTCCTGGTAGGGTACATGCCTGGGAGGCAGCCGATCAGTGTTCCACTCTCACATCGATGTTTCTCTCTCTCTCTCTCTCCCTTCTTCCTTCTCTAAATATCAATAAATAATTTTTAATGAAGATTTTTTAAAATGACAACAGCCAAAACAATAGCTATCCAGTGTAAATGAATCAAAATTATACTTTTTTTTATGTCAGATTGGCAAAAAAAAATATTTTTTGGTGTGCCATGACATGAAAAAGGTTGAAAAAATCACAGCCCTATGTTAATATCATACTGTTGTAATTACAGTTGCTTTAGTGTCAATATACATAAAAGGCAGATCTTCCCTTATTTGGCTTCAAAATTGTCTTGTTTACTCTTTTTTTTTTAATTTTTAAATTTTATTTTTGTTTAAAATATTACAGATGTCCCTTTTTCTTCCCAATGACCCATTCTACCCCGTCCCATACCCCTCCCCAGTCCCTCTCCCCACCATTGTCCATGTCCTTGGGTTGTGCATATATTCATATAAATTCTTTGGCTACTCTCTCCCCCTCCACCCACCCACCCTCCTCCATCCCTCTGACATTCGTCAGTCTCATCTGTGCTTCCATGTCATTGAATCTATTCTGTTCATCAGTTTATTAAGTTCTTTAGATTCCACGTATAAGCGAGATCACGTGATGTTTGTCTTTCTCTGCCTGGCTTATTTCATTTAGCATAATTTTCTCCAGGACCATCCATACTGTCCCAAAGGGTACGAGATTCTTCTTTTTTACAGCTGCATAGTATTCCATGGTGTAAATGTCCCACAGCTTTTTTTTATCCACTCATCTACTGATGAGCACTTGGGCTGTTTCCAGATCTTAGCTATTGTAAACTGTGCTGCTTCTTTACTCTTCATCTTTAAAAAAAGCTCTCCCATGTTAATTTTAGGATCATATTGTTTTGTTTCTGGAAAGAACCCTATCAAGATTTTATTTGGAATTCATTGAATTTATAAACCAATTTAGGGACTTTTTAAAATTTATTTTATTTTTCAATTACAGTTGACATTCAGCATTACTTTATATTACTTCCAGGTGTACAGCATAGTGACTAGACAACCATATAATTTACAAAGTGATTCCCCCAATATTTTAAGAACCCACCTGGTACCACACATAGTTACTACAATATTATTGACTGTATTCCCTATGCTTTACTTTACATCTCTGTGACTATTTTCTTAACTGCCAATTTGTCCTTCTTAGTCCCTTCACCTTTTTCACTTGGCCCCTTAACTCTCCTTCCCTCTGGCAGCCATCAGTCTATTCTCTGTATCTATGACTCTGTTTTAATTTTCTTTGTTTATTTTGTTCCTTAGATTCCACATGTAAGTAAAATAGTATGGTATTTGTCTTTCTCTGATTCACTTATTTCATTTAGCATAATACCCTCTAGATCCATCCATGCTGCCGCAAATGGTAACATATTCTTTTTTATGGCCAAGTAGTATTCCATTGTATATATGTACCCAACATTTGTATCCACTTGTCTATTTTTAATTTTTTTTATTTTAAAATATATCTTTTTTATTTCAGAGAGAGGAAAGGAGAGAGAGTTGAAACATCAGTGATGAGAGAGTTGTCATTGATCGACTGCCTCCTGCATGCCCCCGTCTGGGGATCAAGCCCTCGACCAGGGCATGTGCCCTGACCAGGAATCAAACTGCGATCTCCTGGATCCCAGGTCCATGCTCAACTGCTTAGCCATGCCTGGCCGGGCTCCACTTGTCTTGATGGACATTTGGGTTGTTTCCATATCTTGGCCATTGTAGATAAACTGCCATATACATAGGGGTACATATATTCTTTTGAATTAGTGTTTTGGGCTTCTTCAAATATATATCAGAAGTGGAATCACTGAGTCATAAGGCAGTTCCATTTTTAATTTTTTGAGGAACCTCTATACTGTTTTCCATAGTGGCTGCACCAATTTGCATTCCTACTAGAGTGTATGAGGATTCCCTCTTCTCCACATCCTCACCAACATTTGTCGTTTATTGATCTAGTGATGACAGCCATTCTGACAGGTGTGAGGTGATATCTCATTGTGGTTTTCATTTGCATTTCGCTGATTAGTGACATTGAGCATCTTTTCATATGTCTATTAGCCATCTATATGTCCTCTTTGAAGAAGTATCTATTTAGGTCCTCTGTCCATATTTTAATTAGATTGTGAGGTTTTTTGGTGTTGAGTTGTATGAATTCTTTGTACATTTTGAATATTAACCCCTTACTGGATTTATCATTGGCACATGTTTTCCCATTCAGTAAGATAGATCTTTTCATTTTGTTGATGGTGTATGTGTTTTCTGTGCAAAAGCTATTTAGTTTGATGTAGTACTATTTGTTTATTATTTCACTTGTTTTCCTTGCCTGAGGAGATATATAAAAAATATATATTGCTAAGAGAAATGTCAGAGATTTTACTGCCTATTTTTCCTGTTAGGAGTTTTATGGTTTTGAGTGTTACATTTAGGTATTTAATCCATTTTAAGTTTATTCTTATATAATGTGTAAGAAGGTAATGGTGTAAGAAGGTTGTCTAATTTCATTTTTTTGCATATATCTGTCCAATTTTCCCAACACCATTTATTGAATAGACTATCTTTACCCCATGTTATGTTCTTGCCTCCTTTGTCATATATTAACTGACCATACAGGTGTGGGTTTATTTCTGGGCTCTTTTCTGTTCCATTGATCTATGTATCTGTTTTTATGCTGTTCTGATTACTATATCCTTTTAGTATAGTTTGATATCAGGTAGTGTGATACTTCCAACTTTGCTCTTTTTCAAGATTGCTGTGGCTATTTGAAGTTCCATATACATTTTTGCATTATTTGTTCTAGTTCCATGAAAAATGCCACTGGTATTTTGATAGGGATTACATTGAATCTATAGATTGCTTTGCGTAGTATGGACATTTTAATGATGTTAATGTTTCCTATCGATGAGCATGGTATATGCTTCCATTTATTTGTGTCTTCTTTAGTGTCTTATAATTTTCCAAGTATTATTCCTACATATTGTATTTCTTTGATGCAATTGTAAATGGGATTGTTTTCTTAGTTTCCCTTTCTGATAGTTCATTATTGGTATATAGAAGTGCAACCAACTTCTGAATATTTATTTTGCATTCTTACTCTTTTGAATTTATTATCAATTCTATATCTTGGTGGAATCTTTAGGGTTCTGTACATATAATATCCTGTCATCTACAAATAATGACAGTTTTATTTCTTCCTTTCTGATTTGGATGCCTTTATTTCTTCTTGTCTGATTGCTGTGGATAGGACTTCCAGTACTATGTTGAATAAGGGTGGTGAAAGCAGATATCACTGTCTTGTTACTGATCTTAAGGAAAACACTTAGTTTTTCCTCGTTGAGTATGATTTTAGCTGTGTGTGAGTTTGTCATATATGGCCTTTATTATGTTGAGATATATTCCCTCTGTTCCCACTTTGCTGAGAGTTTTTATTATGAATGGGTGCTGGATTTTGTCAAGTGCTTTTTCTGCATCTATTGATATGATCATATGATTTTTATCTTTCATTTTGTTTATGTGGTGTATCACATTAATTGTAGCAACCTTGCATCCCAGGAATAAGTCTTACTTGATCATGGTGTATGATCTGTTTAATGTGTTGCTAAATTTGGTTTGCTAATATTTTGTTGAGGATTTTTCCATATATATTCATTAGTGATACTTAAAATAATTTTTATTTTCTAATGTTAAACCATTCTTGCATTCCTGAAATAAACTCTTCTTTGTCACAATGTGGTAGGGTATGTTTTTTTAAGCATTGCTGTATCTACTTTGCTAATATTTTATTTTGAATTTTAACTTATTTTAATAATTGAGAAAGATCCACTAAATGAGTTGCCCCGTTAAATGAGTTGTGGAGTTTTCCCTCTCTTTCAACTCTATTTTCAAGAATTTTTAGTAGATTGATATAATCTATTTCTTGAATATTTGATTGATCTCATCTGTAAAACCACCCAGATCTAGTATATTATTTTTGTGGGTGTATTTTGTGTTGGGTATGGTAATTATTGTAAATCTATTCAAGCTTTCTTATTTTTATTTGAATCAAGTTTTATATATATTTTTTCTAAGAAGCTATCATTTTTTATCTGACTTTTCCATGTATTTGGTGAGGTTGTTCATAGTATTTAACATCTCTTTACCTTTTGGCACTTCCCCTTTTATTTCTAACAATACTTATTTATACCTTCTATTTTATTTTGGTTATTCTTGCCTGTCTTGACTATTATATTCTGAGTTTCAGGGAATCACCTTTTGTTTTTATGTTCTTCTCAGTTTTTTTGTTTTGGGATGAGCTATTTTTCAGTTTTTTGTTTGTTCTTTTATTTTGTTTAAACACTCTTTATTAGCCCAGCTATGTCCTAGGATATATTAAAAATATTTCTTCTGAAGCTTTTAGCTTTCTTTTAAAACCTGTTGAAAGCACTGAGTTTTTGAAATCTGAATACAAGAAGCAGAAAATAGAATTGTTTCCAGTTTGCTCTCTTGTAACTGCCTGACATTTTTTTGCTATATAATTATTTTTACTCTTAGTACTATATGCTTTTATTCTCTCTCTCCCTTTGACTAGATTGTAAGATTAGTTTATATTTATTCATAAAAGTATTTAATCCCTCTGTACATTATTAGACTTTCTGTAAAAATCAGGTTGAAAGATAAAATCTTAGATCATGAAGTGCAGACTTTCTGAGAAATATAAAATTAATGTAAAATGAACTTATTTGTAATTTTTATGCTATAGAGGATAAAGAAGTTTATTATTCAAATAAGACAGTTTGTCTTTTCCTTTTGAATATTTTAATGTGCAATGACTTTTATCAGAGTAACATAACTATATATACAAACTAGGTAGGATTGAAAAGGCTAAAAAGATTGTAAGTATTTAGTAATTCACAGATTCAATGTTTTTTTAATTACTCCATGTGACTGGTTAGATGTTTTTGTGGCATTTATTACGTTTTATTATTATGTTATTTAACATATATCACTAACACTTCAAATTTTTAAGTAGGTTTACATTGTAGTGCCTCTTAACTTACATAAAATCTAAACAGTAAATTTAGGCCATTGCTCTAATGTTTTTATATTTTTGTCATCTTAAGGTCACACTAGGCACAAAATAGAGGAAGCTCTTATTAATGAACAAGCAATTTTGAACCTCATGGAAAATAGCCAGACTTTTCAGCCTTTGACCCAAAGACTGAGTGAGTCACCAGTTTTCAGTAAGTAACAATTCTACCATAAATTTTCAGTGTTTTAAATCAATGAAAGTGCATATGTGAAGGGGTTATTTTTTTTCTTTGATTTGAAGAGGTTAATGTTGCGTGTTCAGTAAATAAATTCTTACTCTACTTAGTGTAAAAATGAAACTTTTCAATAATGAAGTAGCTTTGTGTTTGTTTTCTACACAGCTTTTTCTAAACAATTGTGAGAGAAAACCTTTTTAAAAATTTCACTTTCGTTGAAGGAAAACAATATTGCTTTAGGGGGAAAATGGCTTATTTTGGATTAAAATTCTCCAAAGTTATGTATATTAATAAATTATTGTAATTGATTATTTCTTGGTGAGTATCAGAAATTTTCCTGTACAATTCCTTTTAAGTGATTAATTTTGGGCTAGTGTAGAGCATAATGACAGTTATTTCTTAGTATCTCTGCATCTCCTTAAATGCCATTTGCTAGATTTCTTTTCAGTAATTTAGTCTAAATGACTGACATCTTTTTTAGGAATTTATTTAAAATTTTATTGCAAAATGTGAGATATCATTGAACTTCATGCCTCTTATTTTGCTTGGTGTAGTGATTTATGTGTCTTTCCTTGCTTTCTATTTTTTCATTCTCATTGTATCAAAGGAGATACAGCATCAGATGTGATCATAGCTCTCTACGGTGTCATGTCTCTATTACGTACATATCCTTTTTCTATCCTTTTTTATTGAATTTATTGCAGTGACACTGGAAAACAAAATTATACAGGTTTCAGGTGCACAATTCCACAACACATCATTTGTACACTGTGTTGTGTGTTCACCACCCCAAGTCAAGTCTCCTTTCATCACCATTTATCCCCCCTATACTCTCCTCCACCTCCCCCAACCCCCCTCCCTGCCAATCATGGCACTGTTGTCCGTGCCCATGAGCTTTTTCTCTTTTGTTTTTTCTTTTTTGCTCAATCCCTCCAACCCACCCAGCCCCATGACACCACCCCACCCTGACTGCTATTAGCCTGCTCTCTGAATGGAACACAAATTGACTAACTAGGGACAATACCAAAATTATTATACATAGTCATATTTCAAGAACATTTTAGACAGGAGTAGGAAACTTTTTTTTTTAATGAATGGCACATGCAGAAAGAAATGAACCAAAGACCACATTAAAAAATTAATTTGACATTCATACTCTAAAATGTTTTATTTCTCCATCTGAAGATATATACATATTCAGATATATATATATATATATCCCTAAATTACATTCTAGTTATAAAAAGAAATAAACAGTTAAAGAGAAGAATTTAGAGAAAGTTAAGGAATTGAAAAAGAGAGGAGTCATATCCTTATTTTATCACATTATACAAATATAATGAATCATCAACAGATAATTTCTAAGTTTGCAAAAATGCATTCTCAATGTTAGTCAAAGATCTGAGAGTCAAATATATATAGTTCATCTTCTAATATTAATTTTTTTCAAGTTTGAGGCTAGAAAAATAAAGCACTGCAGTTCTAGGCTTAAAGAAATAGATTTTGCCAAAATGCCTCTTATAAACAAGTATCTTCATTTTTTCCTTATATCTGGTTGCTTGACAGAGTCAGTTTCTTTAATGTCAACAAAGAAGACCTGAAGCTTGATATTTTAGTAAATGGGGAATACATTATCCCATTTTACAGAGAATAAAATTGTATACTAGATTAGAACAAACCATCTGCATGATCTTTTTTTTGTAATTTCACATACCATAAAACTCACCTTCTAACATGTACAGATTAGTGATTTTTAGCATATTCATGGAGTTATGCAGCCACTACCACTATCTAATTTCAGGACATTTTTATCACCTCAGAAAGAAATCCCATAATCATGAACAGTTACTCCTCATTCTTCCCTCCTCTCAGCCCCTGGCAACCACTAATCTGTTTTCTCTTGATTAACCTATTTTGGGCATTTCATATAAATTGAACCATTTAACCTTTTGTTTCTGCCTTCTTTTACTTAGTATGATGTTTTCAAAGTTCATCTATGTTGTAGCACGTATCAGTACTTCATTCCTTTTTGCTGCTGAATAATATTTCATCATATGGATATGCCATATTTCATTTATCTATTCTACAGTTTTTGGATATCGGGTTTTCACTTTTTTGCCTATAATGAACAATGCTGCTATAATTATTCATGTATAGGTTTTTGTGTGGGCATATGTTTTCAGTTCTCTTGGATATATACCTAGGAGTGGAATTGCTGGGTCATCTGATAAACATTTTGAGCAACTGCCAAATTTTTTTCCAAAGCAGCTGCACCATTTTACATTCTGACAAGCAATGTATGAGGGCTCCTATTTCTTCACATCTTTGTCAACACTTGTTATTATCTGTGTTTGATTTTAGCAACCCTAAGTGCTTGTGAAGTAGTATGTCATTGTCGACTTGAAGGTGTTTAAGTAATCTTATCAACCACTTTCAAAGCTCTGTGTTATTCAACTACAGATTTCGTTTGACTATCTTTTGAGCTAAATAAAGCTTAAGAAGGGATAAAGTATTCACATATACTGTATTTTAAGCACTTCCTTAGCATTAATTTATATATTTATTATACATTTTATATTTATTTTGAACACTTGTGACAATATTGGTTTAGTGTTCCTCAAGCTTAATTATGCAGTAAGAGCTTGGGAAGCTTGTTAAAATGCAAATTCCTGGGTCCTACCTTAGCAGTTCTGATTAATGTACACCTGAAACTAATACAAAATAATATTGAATGTAAACTGTAATTTTAAAAAATATTTTAAAATATTAAAAAAGAAATTCTGATTTAGTACATATGGGATGGGGTCTGGGAATCTTCTTTTTAATAAGGACACAGAGTCATTCTAATGCAAATGGTCCAAGGATCTTTTATTTTTTTGTCGTTTTATAATTGATGTGAATTGTTGAATTATTTAGAAAACTTAAGTTACTTGTTGATAATATTTTACTTGTTTTATAGTGGACAGTAGTCCTGATGAGGCTCTGGTACATCTTCTTGCTGGTTTGGAAAATGATGGGTATCAGGGGGAAAGAAATACAAAACCATCACCATGTCTTTCCTTTGGAAACACTAAAAACCCCCAAAATAGTGATGATGAAGAAAATGAACCACAGATTGAAAAAGAAGAAATGGAGCTTAGTTTGGTTATGTCTCAGAGATGGGACAGCAATATTGAAGAACATTGTGCCAAAAAGAGGTAACTTTTTCATTATTTCAGTTACTTTAATATATCATACAGCAGTGGTAACTATAGTCATCATGTTGTATATTACATCCCTAGTACTTAATATCTGGAAGTTTGTACCTTTTGACCAGCCTCCTCCAGTTCTCCCTTCCCCAAACACCTAACTTTTAGAAATCATCTATTTATATATGCAATATTAATATGTGTCAGTAGTAAGTGGGGCAAAATAGGCACGCTTCCTTATGTCAGAACTTGAAGAAAAGAATGCCCTTCGAGAGTTAAACTGTTATGGATTGGAACAACAGTTAGAATCAACTTGAAGACAAGGAATGGCTTCTAGGTCTGATGAGAATGAAGGAATTAAATATTAAAAATAAATAAGCCTTAGAGGCAGACACTGATATTGTTTGTTTATCAAGGTAAATGAATAAGATGGCACTTTTTTTCTGAATCAGTCTCTTGTGAGCTTCATTGGTTTGAGTCTTTACCTGAGCTGTATGCTCTGTTTGTAGAAAAAATTAGGCTTCTCAGCCTGAAACACTATGTTCGTCTCTCCTTTGAACTCCTGTAGGCGATACTAAAACACCTAAAGTCTGTGTTTGAAGTTTTCACCCCCCAAAGCCACTACTGAAAGGCGAAAGAGGTTAACCCATATATTATGTTGAAATACATGCATATTACACATATTATACTGTCTAATATAAAAAATAAAATTTCTGATCCCTTCTCCTGTTATCTGGATATAAATCAGAGCCCTCTCTTATATTTTCACAGTATTTGTTCAATTCCCTTTGCTGTCACAGTGATAAATCTAAATCCCTCAAACACTCAGTTCCTTGACCTTTTTTTTATCTTCACCCAAGGATATGTTTATTGATTTTTTTATTTTTGAGAGAGTGCAAGAAACATCGATCAGTTGCTTCCCATAAGCCACTAACGGGGATCAAACCCACAACCTTCTGGTGTACGGGACAGTGCTCCAACTGAGTTGTCCAGCCAGGGCCCCTTGACCTTTGAAGACCTGATTTTGCCTAGTTCAGACAGAATCAGTTTGACTTCTTGACCAATTTGACCCTCAGCAGTGTCATTAAATGCCTTTTGTTGATATTACCTAGTAATTAAAGCTATCCTATGAATTTTTTTGTATAAACTTTATAAATCTTTTCATGAAATATCCTGTTGGGAAATGCCTCAATCACATCAACCTTTTTTGGAGCATAGGCCATCCTAAATGATAGTAGACACTGCTATTAAATGACTTGTTTCTCTGTTCCTTATTTCCCCCCAAGTTCTGAGAGCTTTTAATTTCAGTGTCATGTTTGATTTGCCTTCCTTTACACCCCTGTTTGTTGTTAAGCTCTATCATTTAACTCTGTCTTCATGGCCTCTGGTCTGTCCTTCCATTGCCTTCCTTCCCAAGGTAATTAGTTTAGGCCTTTATTACCATATAACTGGAATGCTATGATTCAAACTTTTTAACTGGTCTCATTGCTTCCAGTTCTATTCTCCCATAATAGGGGTGATAATTATGATAATTAAATAAACACTTTGTGGTCATTTAAAAAGGAAAGCAGAAAATATCAGAACTTTTCATGAATTCAAGTCATGCTCTACTAAATTTATATTCTTTAAGTGTGGTTACTTAGGGGAATGTAATAATTGTATTGAGTCTTAATTTCAGGCAGACATTTAACAAAATCTTACATAACATCCTTATGGATAAGGAGAATGCATGGCAGTAGTGACCTATTAGGTGGGTTTACAGAGAATTTACATGTTTGTGCATTCTTTCAAAAACCACTTAAGTGCTTGCTGTATGTCAAGTATTATGCTACATCAGCTTCGGTTGTCATAAGTATTCGAGATTGGTAATGCGTTGAGTAACAGAATATAGATTTAAAAATATCTTGAAACGAAATAGGCGATGCCTAATAAAAGTGTAGACTCATATGTTTAGATTCAATCACTTAGCTTCACAAATAGAGACTAGCTTGAACCTTAATTCATTCTGGGCTTAACAATTTCTGTGGGAAAGCCATGTATTTTACTTTATTAAGAGCCCAATAAGTCTGTAGTGTTTTATGATTATCAAAATGGTGAATTTAATTATTGGCTGTACCTATTATTCTAACAGATTTTGGATTTTATTAATAAAATAATTACAGTATTTATTTGATGTATTTAAGTCTGGCTGTAATAAATTGGATTACTTTTTTATATTTTAGCCAGGTTTGTTGACTATTTAATATTTCTATTTGATCATGTGGCATTTCACTTTATCTTGTTTTCATTGTTTTTCTCTTCATTGTTCTCTCATTGTTTTATTTTGGTATTGTGCCTTTGATTTTACCTTCAGTGTACCATTAGCATTTCTTCTACAGTTTCTTAGGTTATATCTTATTTAATTTATACTTTTATACTTGTATCAAGTAGATAGATACACATTCAAATACTCAGTGTGAAATTCTTATAAAGTCACTATCTACTTGTTACTAGTGTTCGCCTATATAAATAATAGGCATGGTTTATCCTGTGATTAACCAGTGTTTGTGTGTTCTTTGACTGGATCAATTCTGGGAAAACCATACACAAAGTTAACCTTGGGGGAAACAAACCTAAAGATTTAATAAATGTATATTAGGGAGAGATTGAAAAATAGAAGTACAGTATCTAGAAAAGGAGTCATATATTCTACCTGTATACTGGATATTATATTCTGCCTTGAGTATATACCATATTTTAAGAATACTGAGAAAGTAATGGGAAAGAAGAGGAAGAAAATGAGAAAGATCTCTGAATACTGTCACTTTTAAAGAACAGTAGAAAAAAATAGATGTTTGGTCTAATTAGAGAGGAATCATGGGACAAATGATAAGTGCCTTCAAATATTTTAAAGGTTATTGTGGCATAGACGGCCTGTATATGGCTATAGAGGAGAAAAATAAGAAGAACGTATGGAAGCTGCAAATAAAGATTTTTGTGTAATATAGGAAGAAAATTACTAACAATTGGAGCCATTAATAATGGAAAAGATTACCCTGTGAGACAGCAAGTCCCTTATACTGAGAATGTAAAAATAGAGGTTGTATTGAGTCTGTTAAAAAATACGGTTTTTGCATGGGATAGAACGATGGACCAGATGACCTCTAATAACTCTTTCAGGTCTTAAAAAAATGATATTAGGACAAACTGATTTGGGAAAGGCTCAATGGAGACATTGTTCCATGAATAATACAGAGATATTTTCAAATTTCTGAGACAATAGAACAAATTAGGTATGGATAGAAAGAAAGTTTGTCCATCCAAATAGAAGGGGAAGTATCAAGCTAGGATCTAGTGGAAAAAAATTAAATGTATATGAGGTAAAACTTAAAGAGAATATTCATCTGCACTTAACAGTCCATCTAATTCCTCAGTAACCCTACTCTGTAGCTGCTGCTGGATTGATTCAACATCACCCTTACTACTTCCTACCCCTTCTCTAATCCATGTTATTTTTTGTCTTTCAACCCTACCTAACCTTAATACCCTTTGTTCACCTTTTTGTTTGTTTTTTCCAATTCATAATGTAGTGATCATGTATTTATGGACACTTGTTAAAATATATCAGATGCTACCCTTTTAAAAATTACTGTGTTCTCTCTCACCTAAGCTATTATATGTATATATCTAATGACAATGAGGGGAGAGTGCAAGGAAGAACATGATTAGATTTGGTCATCCAGGGTATTGTAGGACATTGAGCACAGGAATGATGGTGTCTTCTAGCTCGTATAGAAGGGATTATAAAATCTGTTCACAGTAACTTTTGGTAGGACGTGATACTAAAGCAAAGTAAAGCTGCTTTTCTTTTTAAAGTTATAATTTTCAAATCTTTTATATTTAGTTTTACTACTATATATCAGATGCTACTATATATCAGATTGCATCGAATTAGGCAAATCCTTTGAGTCTGACATGTTTCTTTCTAATGGTCATACTCACTAGTGAATCTTAATATGCGCTAGATCACTGTGCCAAGGTACCCAGAGAAGCTCAACTGATGAAGAGGGCTCCTCTTCAGAAGAAGAAATGGAATGGAGTAGTAACAGCCTGCTTCTAGCCGGTCTTTCTATACCTCAGTTAGATGGAACCGCGGACGAAAATAGTGGTGAGTAAGCAAGTCTACTGTGAGCCTTTCCTACTTTAGGGGCTAAGATTCTATTTTATTTTAAAACTATAGGTTCACTTCCTATGTAGTTAGCTAAGTGAGGCTGTTACAGTACTGTTAGGTTTTGTCCTCCAGAATTTTTTCATTTGAGAGAATGTAGGTAAATTATTCTTTCTCATTTTTAAGAGGATGACATTTGTTAATCACTGACTTGAAGCTTCATAAACTTTATTCAATTTTTCATGTTAATGCTTAAGTAGCTTAAGAACCTATAAGAAGTATGCTCAACTTATTTGAAGTGATAGTGAAAGCAGCACATTATTTTATGAAAAATTTTCAAGGTGACAGTATTTTACCCTTATTCCTCCAAAAGGCACTGGATATTAATTAATCAATTTCCAATCAAAGGAATATATGTTTAAAATAATGACTAATAATCAGATGTAACTAACTCTTGGTTACTTAGTTTGAGCTTTTATCCTGATGCTAGGAGTAATCTTTTTGTTGAGATAACCATATTAACATACAAACTTCATATAATTTTCTTATGGTGATAGTATCATGGTGTGGGAAAATATTTTAAAAGTTAAAGAGTATAAGTGAAATAAATTCTCTTTCACTTCATTTCAGACAATCCATTGGACAATGAAAATTCTAGAACCCACTCTTCTGTGATTGCAGCAAGCAAGCTATCAGTAAAACCTTCCATCTTTCACAAAGATGCTGCTACATTAGAACCCCCATCTTCTGCTAAGATTACCTTTCAGTGTAAACACACAAGTGCCCTTTCTTCCCATGTTTTGAACAAGGAAGATTTAATTGAAGACCTTTCGCAGCCAAACAATACAGAAAAAGGTCTAGATCATTCAGTTGCTTCTTTTACCAATGAAAGCACTTACTCTGTGAAATACCCTGGATCTTTAAGCAGTACTGTCCATTCAGAAAACTCTCATAAAGAAAGTAGTAAGAAAGATATCCTCCCAGTATCTTCCTGTGAAAGTAGTATTTTTGATTATGAAGAAGATATGCCATCTGTTACAAGACAAGTACCAAGTAGAAAGTATACAAACGTTAGAAAAATCGATAAGGATGCCCCTTTTATACACATAAACCGTCACACTGGCGAAAGTACATTGGGCAAAAATTCTTTAAACTTTTCTGACTTAAGTCATTCAAAAAATAAATTATCTTCTGAAGGAAATGAAAAGGGAAACAGCACAGCTCTGAACAATTTATTCCCTTCATCATTAACTGAAAATTGTGAATTGCTATCATGCTCAGGGGAGAATAGAACTATGGTACATTCTCTTGATAGCATTGCTGATGAAAGCGGACTAAATAAACTTAAAATTAGATATGAAGAATTTCAAGAACATAAAACAGAAAAACCAAATCTCAGCCAGCAAGCAGCACATTATATGTTTTTTCCCAGTGTTGTTCTTTCTAATTGTCTCAGTAGGCCACAGAAACTCTCTCCTGTCACGTATAAACTACAACCCAGTAATAAACAGTCCCGGTTGAAAATGAATAGAAAGAAACCTGTAGGCCATCAAGAGACTTCTACCAAAACTAGTGAGACTGGCCCCACAAAAGATAATTATGTACAAAATAATCCTTGTAGTAGTAATTCTGAGAAGAATAATGTGTTGGCCAGTGATTTAACTAAAGTCACCCGCGGAGCTTTTGAAAATAAAACACCTCCAGACGGTTTTATAGACTGTCACTTTGGAGATGGAACCTTAGAAACTGAGCAGTCCTTTGGATTGTATGGAAATAAGTACACCCTTAGAGCCAAACGCAAGGTAAATTATGAGACTGAAGATAGTGAGTCAAGTTTTGTAACACACAACTCAAAAATTAGTCTACCTCATCCCATGGAAGTTGGTGAAAGTTTAGATGGAACTCTCAAATCCCGAAAAAGAAGAAAAATGTCTAAAAAGCTGCCCCCTGTCATTATAAAGTATATTATTATTAATAGATTTAGAGGGAGGAAAAATATGCTTGTGAAGCTAGGAAAAATAGACTCTAAAGAAAAACAAGTAATATTAACAGAGGAAAAAATGGAACTATATAAAAAACTTGCACCTTTGAAGGATTTTTGGCCAAAAGTTCCTGACTCCCCTGCAACCAAATACCCCATTTATCCATTAACACCAAAGAAAAGTCACAGAAGAAAAACAAAACATAAATCTGCTAAGAAAAAAACTGGTAAGCAACAAAGAACAAACAGTGAAAATATTAAAAGGACTTTGTCTTTCCGGAAAAAACGTTCACATGCTATTCTTTCTCCTCCCTCACCATCTTATAATGCTGAAACCGAAGACTGTGACTTGAATTATACTGATGTTATGTCTAAACTAGGTTTTCTTTCTGAGAGAAGCACAAGTCCTATAAATTCTTCTCCACCTCGCTGCTGGTCTCCCACAGATCCAAGAGCTGAAGAAATTATGGCTGCTGCAGATAAAGAAACAATGCTTTTTAAGGGTCCTAATGCATATAATAGCAAGACTCTTAATCCCCGTAGAGAAAAAAGTAGTCGGGCAAGAACGCAGGCGAAGAAATCAAAAACAAAGCTTGTTAATCCCTCTGTAGTTACTAAGAAAAGAAACAAACGAAATCAGACAGATAAAGTAGTAGATGATGGGAAAAAGAAACCAAGAGCAAAACAGAAACAAAAAACAAATGAGAAAGGTACATCGAGAAAGCACATAACACTTAAAGATGAAAAATTAAAATATCAGTCTGGTGCCGAAGTTAAGCTTGTGCTGAAACAGAATGTGTCTGAGACCTCACATAGTTCTGGAGATTCTCAACTACTCTTTAAACAGAAAGATGTTTCAGTAATGGGCTCTGCTGTAGATCATCCCCTTTCTGTTCCCCAAACCACTGGAATTCATGCACAACAGAATTTATCTGGCTGCTTTTCTTCTTTCTTAGAAAGCAAGAAGCCTGTAGATTTGCAAACATTCCCCAGTTCTCGAGATGATTTGCATCCTTCAGTTGTTTCTAATTCTTTGGGACCTGGAATCTCAAAAATTAATGTTCAGAGGTCTCATAATCAAAGTGCTATGTTTACTCTAAAGGAATCAACTTTGATTCAGAAAAATATATTTGACCTTTCCAACCATTTGTCTCAGGTTGCACAGAATACACAGATATCTTCGGGTATAATATCTCCAAAGACAGAAGAGAACGCAAATGCGCAAAAGAACTATTTGTCGTCCTTCGGAAAGTTAAATGAATATCGTAATTCCCTAGAGTCAAAGCCAGACCAGGCGTATGCCCCTAATTTTTTGCATTGCAAAGACAGTCAGCAGCAGCTTGTGTGCATGGCAGAACAGTCAAAGCACAGTGAAACTTGTTCTCCAGGAAATGCAGCGTCAGAGGAAAGCCAAATGCCTAATAATTGCTTTGTAACTTCCCTGAGAAGTCCAATCAAACAAATAGCATGGGAACAAAAACAGAGGGGCTTTATTTTAGGTATGTCAAATTTTAAACCTGAAAGGGTAAAACAAAGATCATTGTCAGAAGCAATTTCACAAACCAAAGCACTTTCCCAGTGTAAAAGTCAAAATGTGTCAACACCTTCAGCATTTAGTGAAGGACAGTCTGGACTGGCGGTTCTAAAAGAATTGTTACAGAAAAGACAGCAGAAAGCACAAAATGCAAATATTATGCAAGACCCATTACCTAATAAACATCAACCAAACAAAAATATTTCTGTTCCCCTTGAGCATAACAAAACAACTAAACGAACACGATCAGTAACATCTCCAAGAAAACCTCGAACTCCCAGAAGTACAAAACCTAAAGAAAAAATCCCCAAACTTCTTAAAGCAGACTCCCAAAATTTACAAAACTCTGGCCGGTTGGATAACTCTGTGTCGGATGATAGTCCCATCTTTTTTTCAGATCCAGGTTTTGAGAGTTGTTATTCACTTGAAGACAGCTTGTCTCCTGAACATAATTATAATTTTGATATTAATACAATTGGTCAAACTGGATTTTGTAGCTTTTATTCTGGGAGTCAGTTTGTCCCCGCTGATCAGAATTTGCCTCAGAAGTTCCTAAGTGATGCAGTTCAGGATCTTTTCCCAGGACAAGCTATAGAAAAAACTGAGTTTTTAAGTCATGATAACCAGAAGTGTGATGAAGGCAAACATCATGCCTCGGACTCATCTTCATGGATTAGATCTAGTACTCTTAGTCCTGAACTGTTTGAGAAATCATCCATAGAGAGCAACGAGAATCATCGCCACAACCAATGGAAAAATAGCTTCCGTCCTTTAACAACTCGGTCGAATTCAATAATAGATTCTTTCTGTATCCAGCAGGCAGAGGACAGTCTAAATGAAAAATCCAGATTGAATAGGAGTTCAGTAAGCAAAGAAGTGTTTTTTAGCCTCTCACAGCCTGGCAGTTCAGACTGGATTCAAGGTCATACCAGAAAAGAAATGGGACAGTCTCTTGACTCAGTCAATACCTCTTTCACTACAGTACTATCCTCCCCTGATGGTGAACTTGTGGATGCTGCCTCTGAGGATTTAGAATTGTATGTTTCAAGAAATAATGATATATTGACACCAACTCCTGATAGTTCACCGAGGTCTGCCAGCTCTCCCTCACAATCTAAAAATGGCAGTTTCACCTCTCGAACTGCTCACATTCTGAAACCACTTATGTCCCCACCAAGTAGGGAAGAAATAATGGCAACCTTGTTGGATCACGACCTTTCAGAAACTATTTACCAGGAACCATTTTGCAGTAATCCTTCTGATGTACCAGAAAAGCCCAGGTAATCAAAATTATATTTTTCCCTTGGGTCTCTCTGAATAATTATAATGTATATAACATTTGGTACCTGATTGCTAGTTTTCTTACTGATACTGTATTTGTAAGTAGTATATCATTATAAAAACTATTCATAATTTGGACGTAAGAAAATTCACAGAAAAGCTGAATGCTACACCTAGAGAAATTTCTTTTAAGTTGATACGTGTTGGTTTTGGATCTACTGTAATTTAACGCTGTCTCCATTAAGGATTAGAGATGCAAAGGCTTTCTGTAACTTGATACCACATTAAGAAGGATGTTATAATACTTTTAAAGTGTTACCATTTTTACAATGGTATTTATTTCTAGAATGGTAAACTCTCATAATTTTTAAAAAGATCTTTATTTTTTTAAAGTGTTTGAAAACGAGCATTTTAAGTACTCTTATGATATATTTCTAAATCAGGGTTGGAACCTTTTTTCTGCCAAGGGCCATTTGGATATTTATAACATCATTCATGGGCCATACAAAATTATCAACTTAAAAGTTAGCTATGAATAAAGCTCCTAGATTTATTGAATTTCCAGTCCTGTCTGTAGTTGCCTTGGCAGGGCCATACCAAATGATTACTGCCCAAAGGCCGGACATTCCCCACCCCTGCTCTAAATGACGATTAATTTGTTTCTATAATACATACACCACTTTCTTGTTGACAGCATCTTTAGTCATATTGTTACTATTGTTAGTTTGTACAGTTATTAAGGGTACAAGATGGAATTAATCCCCCATTATCTCTTCATTCTTTTAAGAATCTTTTCAGAGAAGTGATAACAGAGATACATACACAAACATATAGCTAACAGCAAAATGGGCAGGGGTCACAGTGCTGGTTTATTTATAAACTAGTAATTAAGTAGGTACCCTGTACCCCCTGTATCACTAGGGTAGAGCATATCTAATGAGAGCTAAGTTGGGGAACATGACTTCATCCAGGTTTAAGTGATGGTTTTCTCGTCCTGTTCCTTTTGTCTTTGATCCCATTTACCTAACCAGTGTCAGAGAGAAGCAGTTCATTTCAGCCACCCAGCCAGAAGCAGAAGAGGTTGGCTAGAACTGCTGAGGCAGACCCTGCATAATCGAAATGGTGGAAAGAGATGAAAAGCCAACTAAGGCAAGAGGCCACACTACATGGGTGCACTGCCCTTAGCAGCACCATGTTCCTTAAGAAGACACACACACACAATGTCAGGCTTTTACTCAGCAGATTAGCAGTAATTCCTGCAGGAGTCCTTTAAGAAGGGGGTGAGAAAAAGTGATCATAAATATCGGATAGAAGTTCCCTCCTCTAAGGACTTGAAGTGTAGGACAGAAACATCCTTCCCCAACATACTGTGTTTTTTTGTTTACTTGTTTTGCTTAATACCACCATGTGGTCTTTTATTATGAGTGGGACTCTCTGTTTCACTGCTAGAATATACAAATATCTGTTCCTTAGACATTTGTTTCCATTATTTGGAGGCTTTAACTTTTATCAGTAGTCATGGTGTATTTTTTAATCGAAGTATTTTTTTCTACCTCAGCCTACACATCTTTTTAATTCTTAGTTAACTTATCATGTGCTAGTCATTAACTCTATATTCTGTATATTTGTTGTCTAACTTTGACATTTGTTCTGCAGCTGAAATAGGATGATAGTCATTTTTGAAAAACTCTTTAATGTAAATTTATGTATTCATTATAGAAAATTTAGAAAGTATAAAAGAAGACAAAAATCACACCATTTCTCTACCTTGTAGCAATCACTAATAATATTTTAATAGGTTTTCTTAGATTTTTAAAAACATACAGTTTTTATTTTATGAAATGTATAGTCACAGTATTGTATCCAGATTTATTCACTTAACATTACACTTATAAACATTTTCTAAATTTATGAGTTTCTTTATCATTTTAATAACTGCATAATATTCTCTCATGTATATTATTGTACAGAAATGTTGTTCTCTATTTTGCCACTACAGATAATTATGTGATTAGTATCTTCTTCTTAAAGCATTTCTTGTATTTTGGAGTTTTTTCTTATAGCCCTAAAAGTAGGATTACTATAAAATGTAAGGCTCTTGTTATGTATTTGGCATGAGTTACAGCAATTACCATGCTGCAGACAATATTCAAGAAAGCTTAGTTTACCATTTTTTATTTTTGGTTTCATTATAATTTCTGTATCAAGATATTAAGTTGGGTATGGTCACATGGCATATTTACTCATTTCCTTCAGTAGCAATAATTCTGCTTTTAATTTTTCATATAGCTGGGAGGTAGATACAGGGAGGGTGCTAGATCCTAGTTATGTAAGTAGTATATCATTGTGAAAACTATTCATAATTATGGACTCATTAAGAAAATTCACAGACTACCTGAATGGTTGCACCTAGAGTTAACTAGTAAGGGCCACAATTTTCCCATATAAAGGGGAAAAGGAACTGTGGTAACCCTGATGTTCCTCCTTCAACTCCAAATCAGAAAAAATCTAGTTCATTGAGTTTTGTCTAGAGAATGACCAGGACATTTGGGAAACCATGCCCAAAGAGAAGTAATTGAAAAATCTTAAGAACTGTCTTCATATTCATGAAAGACATACCATACCACAAGGAAGAAAAAATAGACTTATGTTGCTACAGAAGGCAGAAATAGTACAAAGAGATATGTTAAAGGAAGGGAAAGGTTTAGCTTAATATTTATAACTATTGGAAACTAGGCTACCTTTTAATTAGTGATTCCGTATATATACATACATTAGTAGCATTTAAGCTTTGCATTCTGTGGACTCTGCCAACTCCTGTTTTTTTGTTAGTGTTAAACCTTGCCATGTAAAGAGGAGAAAGAATTATGGTAATTTACCTCAACTGTGAGTGATTTAAGTTTGAGGGAATTGGGGAGGGGGTGCTCAGGTACAAAGATATGTTTGAACTGACTGGCCTTGCTAAACTATAAATACTAGAGAATGTAGAAAGAGACTATAGGTAAAATCCAGGGATATAGTTTCCAATGACAGATTCCTCCATCATTTTTATTTCTATGTGGTAACAATGGAAAGTTATTTAAAATGAGTTAGAAGAAAAGAATCTGATGAGTTTGTGCCATCTCTTCGAAGAAAAGAAGCCTTTGTGGGCACTTAAAACAAATAATACCTTATTTTTCTGGTATTAATGATTATTTTCCCAAGGAAATTAATTTAGTAGTCACATACATCTGAGGAAAAGCATATTGAGACTAAAGATAATACCTGCACAAAATATGTGTATGTAAGGGAGTATGGAAAGGGAAGAAAGGGATGGGCATTTCTTTAAAATATATTTTTGTTGATTTTAGAGAGAGGAAGGGAGAGAGAGAAAGAGAGACAGAGAAACATCAATGTGAGAGAAACATCAATCAGCTGCCTCCTGCACACACCCCAGCTGGGAGTTGAACTGCAAGCTGGGTATGTGCCCTGACTGGGAGTGGAACCAGCCAGCCACCTTTTGGTGCATAGGATAATGCTCAGCCATCTGAGCCACACTGGCCAGGGCAAGATGGGCATTTTTAAGACTCCAAAGGGACTTTAAAAATCTCTAGAATAGGGAGCTAAATATTTTTGGTAATTGCTCTGAGACAAAACAGTTGTTCTAAAATATGTTGTTTATAGAGAGATTGGCGGACGGCTTCTCATGGTAGAAACTCGACTTCCAAATGATCTAGCTGAGTTTGAGGGAGACTTTTCATTGGAAGGACTTCGTCTGTGGAAAACAGCATTCTCGGCAATGACTCAAAACCCAAGACCAGGGTCACCCCTCCGTAATGGCCAAGCATTTGTCAATAAAGGGTCAAGTAATAGCCATAAAATGGTGGAAGATAAAAAAATTGTGATTATGCCTTGTAAATGTGCCCCAAGTCGACAACTGGTTCAAGTATGGCTTCAAGCCAAAGAAGAATACGAACGTTCCAAGAAACTGTCTAAAACTGAGCCAGCTGGAGTTGTAAAATCTGCTGAGAACTTCAGCTCTTCAGTTAACCCAGATGACAAACCTGCAGTGCCTCCAAAAATGGATACAACTCCACATACACACCCCACTACAGCACATACCAAGGAAGATGTTGATAATTCTGAGATTGCTTTACAAGTTCCAACCACAGAATATAGTCGAACTGCAAGTGGAAGTCAGACGTTGCCACCAGTTGTTTCTGCAAATAATCCTAAGAAAGATGAAGATGATGATGATGATGACTATTATGCTAGTTATAGCTCCCCTGATTCTCCAGTAATTCCGCCTTGGCAGCAAGCAGTATCCCCAGATTCCAAACCATTGAATGGAGATGACAGACCCTTAGCAGCAGTAGAGGAACTATGTTCCCTGACTGTTGAGAACTTCTTAAAGCCAGTAAAAGATGGTATACAGAAAAGCCCCTGCAGTGAGCCTCAGGAGCCTCTAGTGATATCTCCAATTAATGTTAGGGCAAAAACTGGGATACATGAGTCACTTTGCCTTCATAGTACACCAATCATACAGAGAAAACTTCTGGAAAGGCTTCCTGAAGCAACTGGCCTTAGCCCTTTATCAACAGGTAAGTTTATAAATAACAGACTTCATAATTGCTCTTCAAAGACTAAAAATGAAAACAGTATTAGACGACATTAATGAAAATAAGGGTTTTTTAAATGAAATTTTAGCTCAGCTAATGAGAGTTTTGTCGTTTTATCATGTCTTGGAAAGACATCATCACGTTAACTTTTTTAGCTTTCTGCTGTGAAATCTACTTACACATGCTTTCATCCTATCTTCTTGCTTCTGGGAACTCTAGGCGCCCTCTAAGAAACCTTACCTTCTCAACTTGATTTTTCCTATTCCCATTTTCCCTTTCATAAATATCCAAGCCTCTCTTGCCCTTTAAAATAGAAACAAAGCCAAACAACTGCTTTGACCTTAGAACCACCAGCTTCTACTCTCCTTCAAAGCCAAATTTTTAAGAAGATCTCTTTAATGGGACAATTCCATTTCTTTACCTTGTACTCATTTCTCAATCATTCTGGCTGGATTCTGCCCCATAATTTCACCAATATGGCTCTTGCTATATAACCTTCATGTAGCTAAAGCCAATGGATGTTTTTCATTCTTCCTATCACATACCCTCTAAGCAGCCATTGTCCTATTGACCACACCTTAATTCTCAGAGCTGCTTCTCCTCTTGGCTTTTCTTCCTACTTCTCTGGTTCTTCCTACTTGCTTTCCTTTGAAGTTTATCTACATTCTCATTATTATCTAAATGTTGGAATTTATTAAGGCTTACCTTTAGCCTTAAGCTTTCTTTATTCTTTACTTACTTTATATTCTCTCTCCTTAAATGATCTAATTCCTACCCACAGGATTCCTACAGATAACACACAAATGTAAATTTCTCAGAACTGTCACCCAGCTGCCTATTTGGCATTTCTACTTTAATGCTCAAAGGCACCCCACGGTCAGTATTTTTTAAAGTCAGTGATCTCACTGCATACATTCACCACCAAGCACCTAACACACATGCCCACACATAGAAATCCATCTGGTCCTATTTGAGTTTTCTTCATTTTAATGAATAGTACCACATCTCTCTCTCACTGAGGTACACAAGTCAGAAAAATGGGATTATTTATAACTCCTACACAATTGCGATTCCCTCACTGCCCAACCTGTGGTTTTCAGTCCACTACCAAATCCTGTAACCTTTTAGTTTCCTAAATTACACAGATCTCTCTACCTCTACTGCTACCATCATAATCTTAAGCTGTCATCATCTCACCATTTCTTTTGCCCTAGCCTTCTTATTTACCGTTAGCAATTTCTTGGTCTTTGGCTCGATAATCAGGGAAAATCTCTCAGTAAATACTATCCCATCTTTCTATTTCAGCTCAAAAAGGCCTTCCTAACCTCCTGACTATATAAAAATTCCCAATTGTATTATCTTGTTGTATCTACCCCAGTTATAATTTTATCTTCCTATATGTACTTGATGAATGTCTGCTTCTCTCTAGACCGCATGAGGATATAGACTCTGTCTTTTCCTCATCTTCATAAATACTTGATAAATAAGTGAATAAATGAATTAAGTGATTCCCTAAGATAATGACTAAGAAGTAAAATAGTCATTAATATCTAAATGTTTTTATTTAAAATAAAATTTAAGTGATTTTGGTGGGGATCAGGAGATTGAATTGAATTAGTGTTACTTATTAAGTCTTTGGAGAGAATTTGTAGGGTAATACAAATGTTACTTAAGAATTTAGAACAACAAAAAGTTTTTTAAAAACAGAAGCACATAATTTTGATATATATGTTAAATATGAAATTTCTTTCTCCAGAATCAAAATCCCAGAAATTGAGTCATAAGAAAGAAAGTAATACTGACACTCGTAGAAGAATATTCTTAACACAAGCAAAGGTAACTATGCTAAACATATTTAAAGATCAGTGGAAGATCCATTCTTATTCTTAGATTTCAGTTAGATAATTGATAACTTTGTGTCTCAATTTTTTAAAATTTTATTATATTTTTGCATCATTTTATTTACATGTCTTTGAGACAACAAGAAATTGCCTAATTTTTTTTTTAGTTTCTTTTTGTTGTTGGGATCTAAAAGATTCTTATATGTAAATACAAATATTACAGAGAAAGTGAATATGATAGCCAAATGTGGATTATGAGGATACAAATACATTAACTGATTACTGGCAGTATCAGAACAGTCCAATGACAGCAGAGCTCAAGTAAGTGATTTTTGATCCCACCAAAAATATATCCTTTTTCTTGGTTTATTACTTTTTTCTCAAATATAACATTATTGATTTTTTTTTCAGTTTATGTTACTAAATAACAAAGGAAAACAACATTATTATTGAAACTCTGAAATATCATAAATGTCTTTATTCAAATACTAAAAATATGGTAAAACTTAAAATACATGGTTATGTGAAAAAAGTATACATTAAATATGTATCCTTGGAAATATATGATAGAAATCACTTCCATGTTATCCACTTCTCATAACTATCATGAATTACATAAAATATATTTTAGTACTTGTATTTGAAGATCATAAATACTTTTTTAAAACTTTTCTTTTTAAACCAGTATTGTTGAATTACAAGGTGTTTATATTAAAAACAAGTACCAGTGTGTTGTGAACATAAATGGTTAATGGATTTGAAAATCAGAAAAAATAATTTTTTTAAAATAGAAAGATTCAGTTCTTTCTAAACCCTTGAAGATTATTTATGTTTTAATTCATTTTTCAGACACATGTTGTGGTAGGGTAAAATACAAATCCAAAACTTCAAATCTTTTTATAAGCTAGCCAAATCTTTGCAAATACCTTGCTTGCTTATCATATTTCCAGTAAGGGTCAAGATAAATGTCCATGTTGTATAAATGTCAAGTCTCTACAAAACTATTATTTTTAATATTTCGGGCTTGTAAATCAAAGATCAACATATGGTTTGCTTGCAGATTATATCAACTATTTCTACATATATCCAGTTCTGGTATCTTGAATTACTAACGTGAAAAGAATGTTAATAAAATACTTATGGTTTCTTTTTGGACTTAAAGAGATATTAGTAGTTTATCATGTATTACTAAACACATAAAGCATCTTATTTAAGTAGGAATAAGTAGTCAAAATAAAGAAAATGATTGCTTATTTATTTTTTTCTGGCTCTGTGTTGTTGTGTTTCTTTTAATAGAATCAATTTGCAGCAGTAAATACCCCAAAGAAAGAAACTTCTCAGATTGATGGACCATCTTTAAACAATACTTACGGTTTCAAAGTCAGCATACAAAACTTACAGGAAGCAAAAGCTTTACATGAGGTAAAATTGCAACAGTAAGGACACATTCACTGTTTAACTCCTATGTTTTATGATGTGGAACAGTATGGAAACTTTTTACTGAGGGAGTAATACATTGAATTTTATACCTGTTAACCATTCTTTTCTTATAATTCTTACTATTTTATATATTCATATATTTATTTAAAATAAGAGAAACTTTTAAAGCAACCATCAGTTATTGAGACTGCTTTGTGATTTCACAACTTGCACAAATCTTATAACAAATTCAGTTCATAAAAGGTAAAATTAGAAAATAGTTTATTAGAAAAATCTCTTATTCTGAATTGTTAGGATGTTATATAACATTCCAAACATTTACCTGTATTTTCTGTTTGCTTGGCTCAGTGGATTAGTGCTTGCTACATTCATTTGTTCACATTATCTCTATGTAACCCAGTTACCGTCCCTGCACAGGCCAAACGCCAAAGAGTAGGAGGTTGTCTTTAAAATGCACATCAGTCACAGAATGGACTGGAGAATATGTGTGTGTCACTATAAATTTATCTCTATTAGAGAAAACACAACTCAGGAACACGTATCTGACTGGCAGTAAGGTGGAAATTAGAGTATATTTTTATTGTTTATTCTTATGCTGTCAGTGTAGTCACTAGCAATGTGGCTATTGAGAACTTCCCATTTGGCTTATATGTCTAGGAACTGAATTTTAAATTTTAAATTTAACTAGCTTAGATCTAGAAATTGATACTTGACTCATTTATTAGAAAGCCTTTAAATATGTTTGAAGCAACTTAGAACTATAAAACTAATTTAACTTGTTTTTACTTTTTTTAAATGTATCTACTAGAAAATTTAAAATTAGGTATGTGACTCTCATTGCATTTCTAATGGATAATGCTGTTTTATAGGGTTGCTTTATGTCTCTGCCTTCACAGCAGAGAATTCAAATTTTTTTTTAATTTTTTGTTCTGAAGTCAATTCTCTTAAACTGTTCTAAGGACTGGATAAGCATAGACTAAGAAAAATTTTAAATACTGTCCTCACTTTACCCTAAATTTGAACTAAGAATTGCACTTTTTTAGAATTAGATTGGAATACAGTCTGACTTCCTAAATATTTATTTGTACATCTTTATTCAACAGCATTTAGTTCCTGCTTTATACCTAGCGCTGTATTATCCCCTGAATCTCAGATAAATTAATAAACTCAGGAATACATATTTTATCAAGTACACACTCCAAATTAAAAAATTAAAATACTTTGTTAAAATTTTATTTATTAATTTATTTTTAATATGTCTTTATTGATTTCAGAGAGAGGAAGGGAGAGGGAGAGATAGAAACATCAGTGATGAGAGAGTCATTGATCAGCTGCCTTCTGCACGCCCCCCACTGGGGATCGAGCCCACAACCCGGGCATGTGCCCTGACCAGGAATCCAACGTCAATATCCTGGATTGTAGGTTGATGCCCAACCACTGAGCCATGCCGACTGGGCAAAAATATATTTAGTAAAGCAAATTTGATAGACTCTAGCAAAAAGACTTGTTAAATTTGATTACTCTTTTATTATTTGAAAAACACAAATTTCTTCTTATACTGTTACTTTATTCTGCATAATCCCATTTCAGAACCATGAGCCGCCTTGAAGTTAAAATCACTTGGGAGGTCTGACATGTTGCTCATAGCTTCTTCCCAAAACAGGCTTTCTCACACTCCAAACAGCCACCTGGTGGTCAAATTAGCAATGAACCCAAAAAAAATCTCTGGTCTGTTCCTTTTTCTAGAAAATTGTGCCCATAGCATTTTTCTTCTGTTTACCATTACCATGGGCTAATCTCTCCCTTCTGCATATGCATATTCAATGCAGAAGAAAAGTATTGTAATCCTTGTCTTCCTTTCTTACCTATCTCTTTCCTAGTTACATTGAGTAAATCTCTCTTAGTCTCTTCTTTCCATATGTTTGCTTGAAAAAAAAAAACACCTCTAAGGTCATAATGCATTTTATATCAAGGAATAGAAAGATAACATTTGAGTGTGAAATTTGGCCTAGTAAATAAACCTTCAAGACTCTTCTGACCTGAAATTTCTTCAGTCTCCTTCATAGCCTTTCCACATGTTGATTTTTTTTCTACTTAAACTGGGCTTTTTTGGTTTCATTTTGTTTGAGTTTAAGGAGAGTTTTCCCATTTTTGTATTTACTAAATTAATACATGCTTATTGTTAAAAAATAAAAAATCAAACAGTCCTAGAGTATACTTTTAAAAGTTCTTTGCCCGAGCTTCCCCTAATGGTTTGATTTTTTTTTTATCTTTGTTTTTGTTTTTGTCTTTTGGTTTGTTTTGGTTTGTTGTTTTTTTAAAATATATCTTTATTGATTTCAGAGAGAGGAAAGGAGAGGGAGAGAGAGAGATAGAAACATCAATGATGAGAGAGTCATTGATCGAGCCCACAACCGGGGCATGTGCCCTGACTGGGAATCGAACGCCAATTGCCTGGATCCCAGGTCGACGCTAAACCGCTGCGCCACGCCCAGCCAGGCTTTGTTTGTTTTTTTAAATAGAAACAGCAACATATTTTTTAAGGAAAGTGGTGGATTTGTGGATATTTGTTATTATTCCTTATACCTTATACACAGATGATTAATGTTTTTATATTTTAAAAAGTACTTAAGAATTTACCAATAATTTACTAGTGAATGCATACAGTATTACGTGTACATGGGAAAATTTTCAATCAGGACAAAAAGATTTACAGTGAAAAGTAAGCTTCCCTTTCACCTCAGACTAAGCAGTGTCCTTCCCTACAGGCAATAAGCAGGTCTATGTATTTTATGTCTTGCAGATATTATCTATGAATATGCTTAACCTTTATTACATAAGTATAAGCATACTGCACTCAGTGGTTCTATTTATCAGTGTTTTATGGTGATCTTTCCATTTTAAAACATATAGATCTGGCTTATTCTTTTGAAAATTTCAAAGGTTACAGATTATTTCATTGTGTGTGGCCTTTATGAACACCACATAATTTATGAAAGTCCTAAATTGATTTTTAGACTTTTATAGTTTAGTCTTTAGTCTTTTATAGTTTAAAGAAGACTGGAAATATAATCTTTAGTGAACATTCTTGTGCCTATAATGTGGCTAAATGTATGAGTATATCTGCAGGATATATTCTCAGGAGGATTACTGGATCAAAGGATATGTCCATTTTTTAATTTGAAAGGTATTTTTGAATTGTCTACCAAAGAGATTTACCAGATTCTGTTTCTATCACTGGTGAGAGACTTGCATTTATATTTCTTCAACAGTTGGCATGCAAGATAAATACAAAATACAAATCCTTTATTAAATGTGTAAGATCTGAATAATACCAGTATTGTAACTATAGTCTACTGTTTTCCATTGCTAGGTATGTGTACTTTGCTGGTACAATGATGGCTATAATTCCAGCTGTAATCACATTTTGGGGTTTTTTACCCAGAGTTTTTATTTACTGTGCCTTGATTTTAGAAAGAGAACTAAGGATTGCAGTTAAGAAAAGTTTTTATTAGCATAGGAAAATAAGTTTTAAAAGAAAAATATTACATTTTTACATCGTATGTCAAAGAAAATGTGCATGGACAAAAGCCTGGCTATTGTGTAGTTGATGCCATACAATTCTTATGTGGTTTGTTGTTGTTTTTTCCCCCCCAGGAAAACTGTAACAATTTACCTAGTATATACAAAAGTCTAAATTTAAGTAGCCCTCAAGTAGTAAAGAATTAATAAGTAGGAGCTTCAAATTTTAAAAAAATCTTTTTTAATTTAAACTATAAAAATCTCTTCTTTTAACTTACACTGTAGGTAAAACTATAGTTAACTGGGTAGATAGTAAAAGGTAACAAACTTTGGTTTGAATATATAACTACTTGGACTAGTCGTTCAAACAGGAATTGAGAATTGAAAGGCAGTACATGTATTTTAAACAAGTAGTTTTAAATATGTTTTGACATTGAGAAATTACAATATAAGCAAATTTTCTAAAAGGAAAACATGAGTTGATTTAATTTAATCTTAAAAGTGAAAATTTTTAATTTTAATCTATAGAGATTAAACTGACTGCGTCCTTGGTGGCCATTTTTTCTATAATTTTACGTTTCCTTAGAGTCTTAGTGAAACATACTTTTTTCAGCATGTTTTAAATGTGTTTAAAAACATATTTTAATTTCCTTTTGTAGATACAGAATCTTACCCTAATCAGTGTGGAGTTACATGCTCGAACTAGACGAGACTTAGAACCAGATCCTGAATTTGACCCAATCTGTGCTCTGTTCTACTGCATCTCATCTGATACGCCACTACCAAACACAGACAAAACAGAACTCACAGGTGTAATAGTGATTGATAAAGACAAGACAGTCTCCAGTCAAGGTAGTGTTCATTTTTATTAATTTTATACCTGTGTGCCCTAGGATGAACCTGTAAATGGGGCAGTCTGTGTGCCGGAGTTCTAAACCAAGCCAGTGTAAGGAACTCCTTTCTAAATTGCTGAGACGTGGGAGTAAGAAGTGTTGTGTATGGCTTTTTCCTAGATTTATTATTCTTACTTGAATAATTGTCAGAAGTCAGAAGCAATACAATATAAAGATCTTAATAAAATTTCCAATTAGAATAATTTCTTGTAAATATTATTTTATAAAATATTAATTGTTCATACTGAAATCAAATGATTATGTATCTCTAGGTTGGATGGACAATCTTTCTTACATAGGGTGTCCCAAAAAATATATATATACACTTTGAATAATTATAAAGTCAGTATTTATTAAAATACATTTTGTTTTCAAAATTGTGCTATCAGCTGTTAAAGTGTATGTAAATTTTGGGGAGACACTCTGTGTGTGCAATGCTGGTATTTTGCTGCTAATACAGAGCTTCTGTTTGCTTTAAGAATTTACTATGATAAATTAATGGTTTATAAGAGACTTCTAAGATATATTCTGATTTTGTTTATATCTCTTCCTAAATACATACACTTTTGGTTCAGAGGTTCTTTATATGGTATACTATATAAGGTGTTTTATAAAATACCAAATGTCCCTCTGTTTTAAATGGTAATACATGAAATCAGTCAACTGAAAAGTACTGAACAAAATTATATAGGAACTTACAGTTTAATCAGTGGTATGCTTAAACTGGCTTGTACCAGCTCACAAGCCAATGAATATTTCATGGCTTTTCTTTTTTTCATGAATTTTTTCATGACATTTTCATGAATTATTTTGACCTAGTTGATATCACATTGGTAGTTTGAAATCGGCTATGGTGGGAAGACTTTACATCATGGAAATAGGCAAGCACTATGAATCAGGGCTTCCCCCCACCCAGAGAGGTGATTGTAAACATTTTCCAGAATACCACTGAATAAAATATTCTCTACTAAGCAAAGCTCTTCCTACAGGAAGAGTAAAGACAGAAATGAAGTAATAACATTTCTTTTCAGGCAACATGTTATCTGGGGAATTTTGTGAATGTAGACTTTTCGGGAAAATAACTAAAAATAAGAAGTTAGAATTTTTGAATTTTCTTAAAGGTTTATACTAGAAAACTCTTAAGAAATTTTTTAAGAAATTGGGTTAATTATGTATTTACATGGGGGAACACTCTTAATTCGAAGTATTTCAGTAGCATAATTTCATTCAAAAGTAAGGAACAGCCCTGGCCGGGTAGATCAGTTGGTTAGAGCGTCGTCCTAATACGCCAAGGTTGCAGGTTCTATTTCCCTGTCAGGGCACATACAAGAATGAACCAATAAATGCATAAGTAAGTGGAACAACAAATCGATGTTTCCCTCTCCCCGCCCCCAAATCAGTCAACAAATTTTTTTTTTAAAGTGAGGAACAGTATTACACAATTATATATAATATACATTTTATTTATTTCTTAGATATCAGATTTCAGACCCCGTTACTTATTAGATCTGGAATTACAAGACTAGAAGTTACTTATGCTGCTGATGAGAAGGCACTTTTTCAAGAAATTGCAGATATAATAAAGAGGTACAATTTTGTATTTCCTGATTTTTCCAGTGTTTATTAAGAGAATACTTTTGTGCTTTTGCTGATTAATATAGATGAAAGTAGGCAGAAGGAAGAGATCCCCTTCCTGTTGCTCCTGAAAATGGAGTTATCTCTGGAAAGATTTTGCCCTAACCTCCCACCACCTCTATCAGGTTAGGGTTAGGAAAAAATATTTTATTCTCAAGATTCAGGAGTCAGTGAAAGAGAAATATTAGCTTAGCCTCTTAGCTTAGTTTCCCAGTTGGATTTTAGTATGATTTTTCTGTGGTGGTGAAATAATGAGAAACTATACTAAACTTATTTATTAAATAGGCTTCCACCTTGGAGGCCAACCACCATTTCAATAAACATCTTTTTTTCCCCCTAAGAAAATGTTTTCTGAGTTCTAAACAAACCAGTGTTTCCAAAAAGCTTTAGAATGCAATCTGTTCATAAATTTAATTTAAAAATAAAATAATTAAGTGAATCTTTCCCATTTTCTCAAGAATGTTACTCTGGGTAGCCATGGACTCTCTTATTAAATGCTTCACTTTTCCAGGAACTTAATATTTCTGCCCATTGCTAGCTTTAGGTTTTTAGATGCCTAAATCAGGCTAGAAAATACTCTCTGAATCCTGATGTGTAGATAAAAGCTGTCCATGAGCATGTTGTTATACTCAATCCTTTCTGTAGTTGAACTCTTGCAAAATTTAATTGAACTTTATAGTTGAATTCTTGTAAAACCTCTAATACTGAGACGGTATTCTGCATTAAAGATCAAGATGATATTCTATGCACTCAACATCTGATTGAATCCAAAATAGGTTAACGTAAGCCTTTTTGAAAATTAGAAAACCAGAAAATGTTTTCAACAAAACAAAATTAAATTAAATGTCAGAGCATCAAAAATGATATGCTACTTACCCACTACTTTAGGGAGGAAAAAAGAATCTGTTCTTAGTATTTATAGCACTGGTGACTGGATGGATTCCCATCCATTTGAGTCTTGCCATTGTCAGTCCTACCTTTTATCTTCTCACAGAGGTTGTCATCAACATGTCAGACGCTTTTGTGCTTACACTTTTATTTTGTCAAGCAGCATAGCAAAAGGAAAATGTAAGAGTTTCTGTCAATACCATTTTGTATGCCAGCACAAGTCCAGTAATGTCACAGGGCTTTGTATGCTTGTCTTCGTCTTGTTAGGTATATTCCCAACAACAGGATTACCTGCCAACTTGAAGAATTTTATCGATTATTTGCAAGTGTAATATTTACTTAAATGTCTATAACATGAATTATACTAGTCATTAAGAAAAAAGGCAGTAAACAAAATAAAACTAACTTTTGGTTCTTACTCTAGAAGATGATAGGATTATTATAAAGAGAAGAAAATGCTTAAATATCAACATTTCAATTCTGTAATTTCTTTGTATTTGCCCAAACAACCCCCTAAAAGCGTATTCCATTCTTGCACCACCTTTGTTGAGTACTTACTCAACACAGGCTTTCTTAAGAGCATAGGCTTTGGAGTCGGTCAGCTCTCTATTTTTGTCTCAAGCAAATTAATGTATCTCTCTAAACTTCAGTTTCCTCATCTGTAAATGGGTAATAGATATGAGAATTAAGTGAGGTAATGCAATGAAACTCTTAGTCTGATCAATACTTAAATGTTAACTCTGTGTATAATGTACAGTGCTGGATGATAAATATAAAATTGAATAAAATATAGATGCATACTCACAGAGTTTTATTAACTTAATTTTTCTATTCTTAATATTTACCTCCTCAGATGGCAAACCCTAAAAGTAATATAAAGTGATACTAAATAAGTAAAACTAAACCTATTATCTTCTTGTCACAATCATTTGTTTCTTTCTATATTTCCTTGAACTGTTAATAATTTTATATCTTCCCAGTCTCCCTAATTTAAATATAAATGTGTGGTCCTTGTTTAATTTTTTCATTTCTTCTTTAGGTATGATCCTGATATTCTGCTAGGATATGAGATTCAGATGCATTCCTGGGGCTACCTCTTGCAAAGGGCTGCTGCCTTAAGTGTTAACTTATGTCAGATGATCTCTCGGGTGCCAGGTATGTAGCACTATAAACATTTTAAAGGTCATCTACAGAGCAAATTACAAAGTAAATAAAGGCAAGATGTTTAAAGGTACTATTGTTCTAGCCTAATTTTTAATATTAAATTTTATAAGTTCTAGATATATCATAACTCCATTATAAAAAATTTAAAAATCAAAAGTAAAAGTACCCCAATCTCACTATTTCATATATACACACACAAACACATATATATATCATTAGTATGTATCATTAGTATGTTTTTTTCCTTTTAGTCATTTTTTATATACAGATATAGGTTTTTTATTTATTTATTAAATATATCTTTATTGATTTCAGAGAGAGGAAGGGAGAGGGAGGGAGAGAGAGAGAAACATCAACGATGAGAGAGTTGTCATCTGTTGGCTGCCTCCTGCACACCCCCAACTGGGGACCAAGCCTACAACCTGGCATGTGCCCTGACCAGTAATCGAACTGCAGTCTCCTGGATCAACACTCAACCACTGAGCCACACCCAGCCAGGCGGTTTTTGTTTTTTATATATACTGTAACTTTAATCATACATATATCCCATTTTTATTATGCTTCCTTCATCCAGCATTTTATTGTAAGTCTATATTATGGGATAGTCTTCATAATCATTATGAGAACATTTTTTTTTTTAAATATTCATCTGAGGATATGTTTTTATTGATTATTTAGAGAGGAAGAGAGAGAAACATCGATGTAAGAGGGAAACATCAATCAGTTGCCTCTGATACATAACCCAACCACAACCTAGGTGGGTATGTGTCCTGGCCAGGAATTGAACCTGCAACCTTTCGGTGTATGGGATGACACTCCAACCAACTGAGTCACCTCGCCAGGGCAGAACATAACATTTTTTTTACTTGATGTACCATAATTTTATTTTATTTGTAACTGGTTCTATGTTTTAGGCTCTTCCCCAAAAGTCTTATTCTGATTTAAGAGGGGGGCAATAATAAGAGCCATATCAAAACTATAGTTTCTAAAGCACTTTTAAAAAAAATTTTTATATAACTACAAAATTAAGAAACTAGACTCAGAGCTCTCTTTGCTAGAAGAGGAACTCTTCATCTTCATATACAGTTAAGAGAATTTCATCCTGAATATGAACATCATTAATAGATGTCAACAGATTTTCAGAGAATTGTTTAGATTAAAAACTACCATTTTTCCCAAGAAATGACATTTTTCATTCTAACACCAAACATGCTGTAGCCTTAGGTATTCATAAAAATAGCACCACCAGCCCTAGCCAGTTTGGCTCAGTGGATAGAGTGTTGGCCCTTGGATTGAAGGGCCCCTGGTTCGATTTTGGCCAAGGATGCAGGAGGTGACCAGTCGATGTGTCTCTCTCACATCGATGTTTCTCTCTCTTCCCCCCTTCCACTCTCTCTGAAAAGCAATGGAAAAAATATCCTTAGGTGAGGATTAAAAAATAAATAGCGCCGCCAAAAGTTACCAAATTTCAGGAGAAAAGGGTTTATTATTTTTTCAATATGTGTGTGTGTATACTGATATTAAAAGATGTATAGTTTCTAAATACATTTATTTCACAAAATTCTTTCATAACTTAAAGAGGGAAGAAAAAATGATTTTGTTACTCAAAGTAGTGATTCTCTAAGTCTAAACAAGAGAGACCATGAATTACATTTCATCTTTAATCTTCATCTTTAATATTTATTCTCATTTTCTTTGACATAATTTGCTTAGAAATTTGGTTTCTGTGAGTCCTGTTGTAGTCTGTTTTTATTTCTACAGATGACAAAATTGAGAACAGATTTGCAGCTGAAAGAGATGACTATGGATCAGATACAATGAGTGAGATAAATATTGTTGGCCGAATTACACTAAATCTTTGGAGAATAATGAGAAATGAGGTAAGATGTTTTAGCTAAAATTTTGTTTGGAAATAGATTAGCTCAATATAATGATTTTAATCATTATAGAGTATTAGTATAGCTTACTATGTAACTTGTGTGTCCATGTGAATTATTTGTATTATACTTAAGTAGAGTTACAGAAATAACCACTTTTTCCACAGAAGCATTTAACTTTAATGTTACTGATGAATTTTAATTTTTGTTTATTTCTGTCTAAGGTAGCAGTAGTTACAAATCTATAGCTATCATAAAATAATATGTTGAACGTGTTGAATGTTGTATATTTTTATCGTTTCTTGTATATAAGTCATTTTTGCACTTAAGGCCAGATAAATTCAGTTGGCTTTTTCATTTATTACAGTAAGAAAAATTTAGTCTAAATATAGAAAGGAACTTTTTGAACTAAGGATATTTAAAAACTGGGTCAGACTAATAAGGTAAATTGGAAAGATAGTACTTGAAAATAGTTTATTGAAGCACCCAATTGAGGCTTTGGGAGCCCAGGTAAGGATTTTTGATAGTGTGGATTTCCACAAACTATCTCATTCATTTGCAATCACTCAGAGAAATTATTTTCACCAAAAATGTAAGATCATAGGATCCTAGATTATATAACATCCTTAAAGTTGCCTGATTTCTGTTGCTGAAATGTAAAAACGATACCTACTGTACATTGGTCAATTCTCAGATTTTGGACTTTGGAAAATAGCAGATAAAATGGTTTATATTTAAAAGAAAGCTCTATTCTTCAATCTCTGCTTTTCTTGGAAACTTTGTTTATAGAGTTTCTGTTACACACATTATTCACTATGATCATCCTGGCTCTTCTAGATTTAGGTAAAGCATCTGACTTCCTAAGCATGTCCTCTGTAACCCTTTGGGCGTATGTCACACAGTAATTCTTTCAGATAAGGAAATAAGTCCTTTATATTAAATTCAGGTGTTCCCATTCCTCTTTTTATTTCCTCTTTGCACTATGGCCTAAAGTTTGATGCTCACATTTCACCTAATTTAAAAATGTACGATATATGTATGTGCTTGAAGATAATTTCATTCTGCTCATTTCTTCTTAAAATATGAGAGCATCCTGCCAGCGTTGCTCAGCAGTTGAGCACCAACCTATGATCCAGGATATCGAGGTTCGATTCCTGGTCAGGGCACATGCCCGGGTTGCTGATCAGTGACTCTCTCATCATTGATGTTTCTCTCTTTCCCCCTCTCCCTTTCTCTCTCTGAAATCAATAAAGACATACTTAAAATATATATATAGTGAGAACACAGGAATCCCCAATGACTTCAAAATAACTTCTAGTGACAACAGAAAATATAAAAGGTACAGAGACTGTGGTGTATTTGGTTTGTATTTCCATTATATATTTCAAACTGCAGTCTCTGATATTGTCTGGGATGAACACATAAATTAAGTATATATACACAAAATCAAATTATTGAATCTTAGTCTCAGGGGTCTTTTCATTCATGAAGATCCAAAAGGCAGCTGTAGCAATTATCCCATCATTAGTTTAAAATAAAAAATTAGAGAATAAATATTTTCAAAATTTAGGGCTTTCTTTAGTCCTTACTGAAAATTCAGTATCAAAGTCTCTTGATAATTCTAGGCTGAATATATAGCATTCCCGATCTTTGTTTGTAAACTGTGAGAAAGTTATGAGTTGGATGATTTACACTCCCTTCTTCTAGTCAGGCCAAATAAATTAGATTGTCTTTTTTTTTTTTTTTTTTACTAACCCAAAGTACTCCTGGCACTTGGGAAATTTCCATGAAATCCTGAATGAACTTATGGAAAGTACTGTCTTGAATCTCAAGCTGTCCTGGAACTTTAAGGATTGTGACTTTTTTTTTTTTTTTTTTTAAATATATCTTTATTGATTTCAGAGAGAGGAAGGGAGAGGGAGAGGGAGAGAGATAGAAACATCAATGATGAGAGTCATTGATCGGCTGTCTCCTGCACACCCCCTGCTGGGGATCGAGCCCGAAACCCAGGCATATGCCCTGACCGGGAATCAAACCTCAATCTCCTGGACTAAAAGTTGATGCTGAACCACTGAGCCACACCGGCCAGGCTATGAGTTGTTCACTTTAAATTTGTGTACATTTCTTTATGTAAAGTATATGTCAACCAAAACATTTTTTTTAAATTGAAGACTCCAGAGAAACGAAGAACAAACTGAGGGAATAAAGTTATGGAGGATATGGGCCACGGGTGCTTGCTTATGGCCTCCTTCCGCATTTTTTCTTTCATCTTTATTTTCTGTGTTCCTTGCAGTAATTCTGACTGCCTCTCCCAGTTCTGAGTAAGTTTGTTTCTGAAGTGATTAACCATTGTGTTTTGCACATTTGACTCTGTGAATGGAAAAGTGTAGCCATACCTCTCTCGGCCCCATTCCTTTATCAGTAAAATAAATGGACAAGCACTGAACACTTTCTTTACTTGTATCTATTCTGACTTTGATGTACAAAGTACATTTGCCCAGTGTTTTAACTTACTCCGATTTCTGCCTAAGACTACTAACAAACTCCTAATTTGTATTTTTAGATTCATATTTTAACTTCTAGAGTAAACCTCTCTGGAGATTGAAACATTCTGAAAATGGATTATCTTAATTTTAGAGTTCTTGTTTCCTTTAATTTTATCATGTCCGAGATTATAACTGTGCATTTATGCTTTTGTGACACCAAGAAGACTCAAAGTAGAGTGTTATATAAGGTTATAATATGTTTATTCTCAATCCAGTTTATGAAAGTGTTCTGTTTTAAATAATATCAACCCAGAACATAGGTTTGTCATCTGCCTCAGATATTGGGGATGAATTCCTAAGATTTTATTTAAGTTTAGATTGAGGTCATGAAATCCACTAGTTAATCCTCATAGGTCAATTTCCATGGCAAACTTCAAATTTTTCCCTAATGAGAGAACTGCAGGAAAAGAAGGTGATCTTTTCTGTGTGAGGTTTTTGTATGTTTGTTTTAATGAAGATGTCTACTGCATCAGAAGTGTAGATTTAGTCTAATATACTTTTAATATAATCATGCAACTACCTAAGATCAGATGCTTGGCTCCATTTTCTATAAAACTAAATGGAAATTTTAAAAAACTAAATGAAATCATTAGCAGGTAAGAGTAATTCAGATACGGGGATTTGATGATAAAGCAAGTTATTCATCTGCTTTTGAGAGAAGTACTTCAGGCCAGTATTGATTTGGGGATGGAGGGCTTGGTGATTTATTTCCAAGAAAATGGGTTAGTGCCTGCTTTATTCTAGTGACTCTAGAATAGCCTCATTCCAAAGTTTAAGAAGTGTGTGTGTATACACTCTGGAGTATACTGCATTCCATTGCTGCTGTTCTGGAGATAGATAGAAATTGAAGATAAAGTAAGACCAGTTGGGGTCAGTACACTGAGATGAGTTTAACATTCAGGCCCTGTTTTGTACTTACTGGATTGTGGAACTAGAAAAGAAAACATTTTTAAAATTGTAATACAGTATACAAATGTGCATAGTGCTGTTTGAACTCTCTCTCAGAATCCCAGGCTGACCTGGAAATGGGGACTGCTGGTTTCTTAATTTCCATTTTGCATTGAAATACCTGTCATTGTCTAAATTGCTTGTGTCTTGTGGGTATTTTGGAGAGACCATCTAGCTAGAAGTATGTTTTATGAATTTGGACTTTTTTTCAGAATTCTTTTCCCACTAACACAGCTTTCACCTACATATCTTGAAGATGGGGAAACATTTCTGCTATAGCCTTTTATTCTTTTGATTTTGGAATGAAATTACCTCTATATTGTATTGGGTCTTAGTATTGATGTAATTCTTGGGAGCAGGATAAATGTCTGCCTTTAACTAGATTAACTCATCCTCAAATCTGTGGGATCCTGTTAACCGGCATGTGATCAAGGACCAAACAGTAAGTATGGAAGGAACAAAAAATTCACTTGCTTAACATGCTCCTGTCTATCATTATTTGTATTGGCATAGAATATAAAAAGAAGTGGTAAGAACTGGGATCTATTAAGTAAGTATTACATGACCAAGTTGAATCTCATCAGGTCAGATTTTTCCCCAATTAAATATTAATTTATTATGAACATTTCTGTCCAGTAAGCTATATATGCATAGTTTAAAATTAATTATGATTCAGTTGTAACACAAATCATTATTGCAAGTAGCTTTCATACCTACTGTGAAAGGTTGGAAGTAATATTTAGAATCTTTTAGAACCAAATTTGCATATACATACAAGCATTATTATAATGGAGTTTTGGGGTTTTTTGGTTTTTGTTTTTTAGGTGGCGCTAACTAACTACACCTTTGAAAATGTGAGCTTTCACGTTCTTCATCAGCGTTTTCCCCTCTTTACCTTTCGAGTCTTATCAGATTGGTTTGATAACAAGACAGATCTATACAGGTAATGTTTTATAACTCTGAAGAGAATAGTATCTCTTTTTAAATCAGTATTATTGGAGTATAATTTATATACAGTAAAATGCACACATTTATAGTGTATTGTACAATGACTTTGAAAAATGTTTATACCCTGTAACCACTACCCCAATCAAGATAACAAACCATTTCTAACATCCAGAAAATTTGTTTAGCTTTGCAGTCAACCTACCTATTCCTTAACTACCCAGGTAAGTACTAATTGAACTTCTATGGCTGTAGATTAATTTTGCCATTGCTAGAACTTTGTATAGAGTTTTTTACAATCTACCCCTTTGTTTCTGGCTTCTTTCAAGAAACTCAGCATGTTTTTTGTGATTCACCCATGCTGTTATATAAACCAGTAGTTTTCATTTTTAATAGTAAGTAATATTCAGTTACCACAATTTATTTATCCAGTCACCTATTGATGGAAAATTGGGTTGTTTCTAGTTTGAGGCTATTATGAAGTAAAACTGTATGCAAGTCTTTGTGTAACCATACATTTTCGTTTCTCTAGGAGTGGAATGTCTGGGTCATATGCTACTTGTTTGACCTTTTAACAAATTGCCAAATTGTTTTCTTTGGCAATTCTTTTTTTAAAATATGTTTTCATTGATTTATTTTTTATTAGAGAGGAAAGGAGAGGGGGAGAGAGAAACATTGATTGGCTGCCTCCTGCCTGCCTCCCACTGGGGATCAAGCCCGCAACCCAGGCCTGCACCCTGACTGGGAATCAAACTGGCAACCTCTTGGTGCAGGGGTAGACGTTCAAACCACTGAGCCACACCAGCCGGGCATCTTTGGCAATTCTTCTAGTGCAAGTCTAATGGCAACAAATTGTCTCAGCCTTTATTCTGAAAATAATTCTCTCACCCTTATTTTTTAATACTTCTACTATCTTAATTCTGGGGTTGTGATTTTTTTCCCCCACCCCTTTAAGGATTTCATTTCCTTTTCTTCCAGCCTCCATTGTTTCTGGTTAAAAAAAAAAAAAAAAAAATCAAGTCATTCTCCTCTTTTCCAATGTATGCAGTGCCCTTTTTTTTCCGAAGTCAGGTTTATTGAATGGTTGACTACTATTGTTACTCTGCGAGGCTTATAGCGGAGGCAGGAAGAGTTACTCAGTTTGTTCGAGTCTGTCTTTGGCAGTTCCCGTTTTCCTGGAGCTGAGGGATGAGGCCTTCTCAGCACTCCTGCTCTTCCTGCAGTAGCGATGGACCTCAGCTTTGTACCACTACCAGGTCCTGGCCCCAAATAGGTTTCCTGACTCTTCCCCCAGGGGACAATGGCTTTTGCTTCTACTCTTCCCTCAGCAGCATGTTTCTAGGAAAGTTTTCTGCCCCTTACCCAATGGTAGACAGCCTTTGCTCATTACTTAGTACAAGGCCCATGGTTGGTACAGGAGAGGTTTCCTGCCCTTCCCTGAGGTGCAGCTTTTACTACTGCCCCTCTCCCAGCAGCAAGCATCTATTACATCTGTCCTTTCCCCAGAGATAGTGAATCTTTGCATAAACCCTGAGGATTGGAGAGTTTCCTGCCAGTCCCACAGCAACTCAAGGCTTTGCTTCATACAAGAGAAGGGCTGGAGGAAGTTGTAGGGTTTCATTCCTGTGTGCCCTGCTGCCCGTCTTTCTCATGAGTACTTGGTGAGGCCTATGGAAAAACACTCCCCTAGTGTCTGAGCTCCCAGTGATTCTAAACTGTCATGTTAGCTCATATATGACCTTTAACAATTTATTAAAATTTTAACTATTTTGTTCTTACCTGCTTTTATGGCAGCTGCCTCTTCCTCCTATGCACTACCAAACATGAAATAGGTTATGTGTCCTATCTATCTTTAGATGGGTTTGTCACCGTGTAATTCTCCTGATTCTCTTGTAACCTCAACTTTCTGATGACCTCAAGAAAGCTTATAGTTTTGTCGATTATCCAGCTGTATATCATTGTTAGACTGGAGTGATATTCTTTTGGAGCTTTCTGCATTCTAAGCAGAACTCTCTAATTTTTTCCTGGCTGCTTAAGAAAAGTTATATAATAATAAATAAAATGAAACTTGATGTCAAACTTAACATTGAAACAACATTCAGTGGTTTGTTTATAAGTTCAGAGTGCTATAAATGCATGTTTTGCTACTTTTAATTAGGTATTATCTAAAATGATAAGTAATTTTGTTTTTGCTAAGTGAAGTAGAGAACTTGACCTAACATTACATAAGGGACTTGGACTAGACATTAGACCATTTATGTTAAAAGGATTATGTTACATGAAGCAATCATGCTCTCTCTTTGGAGACACTTTGGAAGATCAGAGAGTTGTATTTTTAAATTTAAGTGGATTCTTACCAAGAAAGTAAGTCATACTTTTTAATTTGCATTTGCTATCTATAGTGTTTTAAGGAAACACACACACACACACACATATTGTAAATTGACTCCGAAATGAGAGGAACTTGCTAGTCAAGGATTTCTTGTATTAAATCTGTAAAGCACAAAGAAACCCTGACTATTATTATTTTGTTTTTGTAAACTTAAATTCAGGTCTCCTGGAAGCTCTGGATTTATATGAATGAGTTATGTTCCCAAAGTTTTATTGCTTGTGACTTACAACACATTTTTCTGTAAAATGTTGTGTCTCATGATTAGGTTCCTAAATCAGCCTATAAAATCTTTTCTAATCCCTAATATTACTAATCTAGAGAACTCACAATAGCATTCTGATTTCATCTGCTATCCAAGGAATAGTTATTGAATACTGTGTCATGGTAGCAAAGGGTTACGTAGCTCAAGAAGATAATATTAGAAATTGTCGTCTTAATTTCCTGGGTATAGACCCAATCCTTACAAAAAATTCAGAATAAATGAGTTTGAACTTGGAATTCTTATATATCATTTTTTGCCCACCTCTTGCCACATGTCCTATTCCCCAAAATACCCCATACCCTCAAGATGGTCTAAGTTCCACCATTTCAGCACCTACCCAGGCCTATGCTGGGTAGCTTATGCTTTATAATTATATTTCCTTTAAAAGAACCTATAGATGCCCTGGCTAGTGGATCAGTTGGAGTGTCGTCCTGTACACCAAAAGGTTGCAGGTTCGATCCCCGGTCAGGGCATGTATGGGAGGCAGCCAATCAGTGTTTCTCTGTAACATCGATGTTTCTTCCCTGCCCCCCCTCAAATCAGTAAAAAAACATATCCTCTGTCAAGGATTAAAAAAACACACAAAAAAAACAAGACTATAGGTATGATAAATTATAATTGTGTATTGCATCAGCAGTGGCATCTAGGAGAGGATGTTAATTTTTTGTAACAAAAAGAGTAACACCAAGAAAAATATTGAAAATAATTATCCTTAGTCTTACCACCTTTTCGCAAGCACTATTTCAGACTTTACATATTTTCACTAAGTTTTATGCCTTTGAAACAGCTAAAATTTTCTAATATTTATCTCCTAACATACTTTAACATATACATCATTACTCACTAAATAACCTCACTACTAATATGTATGTTTTGGCAGAATGGAAACAGTACTAATTTCAAGTGTCCCAGTTTTTCCCTAATGTTCACAGCATGGATTCTCTTTTAACAGATGGAAAATGGTTGATCATTACATCAGCCGTGTCCGTGGAAATCTCCAAATGTTAGAACAGCTAGACCTGATTGGAAAAACCAGTGAAATGGCTAGACTTTTTGGCATTCAGTTTTTACATGTACTCACAAGGGGTTCACAGGTAGGAAATCCAGTTGTTTGTTTTGTTGGGATTTTTTGTTTGTTTTTGTTTTTGGACACTTGAAAGTTCTATTTGAGTGATATACTTTTGAGATGTTTGAGGTGATTTTTTTTTTAAATGTTAAAGAAAAATGAGACCTTAGAAGCGATTTAATTCTAAGAAATCATATTTCTAATTGATTTCCTAAAGATTCAATGAGAGGTTTTGTCACATGCCTTGCTGAAAATGATTTCATGCATTCATTTAACAAATATTTATCTGAATACCTTTAATATGTAAAATAAACATTGTGCTAGGCATCAGGGATAGTACATTAAATCACTCAGGTTCCTTAACCTCATAAAATCTTTTAATTATTTTAATCACTCTATATCTATAACATTCCCCCAATCTATGAATTCAATAATTATAGCAAAAATAGAGCTCTAACTACTTTGGCATTACCTATATGCTTATTTAATTTTATTGCTTATAATCTATTTATTTACTTATAACCCTACACATTTTAAAAACTGTTTGAGCTGGCTAATAATTTTTTAAAAGTTGGATACCTTAAAACCACATGAGAAAATTTCAGTGAACCCATGCTGATTCTTGCAAGTGCTTTTTAAATCTATTCCAAACCATCTGCTTCCTAGCGGTTATGAAGTGATTCATAGCAGATATGAACCTGAATGATTTTATGAGGTTAAGGAACCTGAGTAATTGCTTGGTTTAATTTTGCAAGTATTAAGCTGACTACCTTTTAATTCTGGAACCCTTGTGTTTCCTTCTTGAAAAATTGGGATAACATTTACCACCTTTAGTCTCCTGAGTTTCATTCTCAAATTTTCCCAAATCAGTTTCTCAAAGATTGGCCAACTTTTAAATAAGTTGACAAACTGTACAGCTGTCTCTCCTACATTTGTTTATTGTGATAGAGCTGTATTTAAATATTTAAAAAATCTAACTGTATTTGTCTTTTCAATAAATATTGTTTTATGCTATAAGCCTTTGACATATTTTTTAGTTTTTATAAAAGTTATAGGACTACGAAAAGTATTTACAAATGCCCCCTTCACGCACCTAACAGCTGATGGAATAACCAGTACTATGTAACTGTATTGTAAGAAGGTCATGCAGCCTTATTCTGAAGAGCAAAACATCCTCCAGATGATTACCACATATTTAGAAGGCCGGTATATTTATATTTAAACTGTTTCTTCTTCTCTTTCTACTTCCACCTCTCTGCTCACAGTACCGTGTGGAATCAATGATGTTGCGTATTGCTAAACCAATGAACTATATTCCTGTGACACCTAGTGTACAGCAGAGGTCCCAAATGAGAGCGCCACAGTGTGTCCCCCTAATTATGGAGCCTGAGTCTCGCTTCTATAGCAACTCTGTTCTTGTTTTGGATTTCCAGTCACTATATCCTTCTATTGTGATTGCATACAACTACTGTTTTTCCACCTGCCTTGGCCATGTGGAGACCTTGGGAAAGTAAGTTTTTTCATATTTACAATTATGTTGTGCTTTGTACTTCTTAGTAAAGTTAGACTTTTTTGAGTGTCTCTTTGCACTTGAGACTGTCCTTATGAGCAAGATGGAATGAATGGGCTGTAGCACAGTTAATTCATTATTTTTAGTTACCTTACTAATTGACATAGATCACTATGTGGTTCAGCATCACAGATGGATGACACATGAAGAAGATTGTGAATAAATCAGCTTTGCAGCTACCTGCAGCACTCTCCATGTATATCTGTAGTCTCTTTTTAAATGAGACTTATATTTAATTTGTTGATATAAATCACCATTCAGTGGAACTGTTGAAGGGTTATGATCTTACAACTCCAGCTATCAACTCCTCTTAATTTTTCTTAGAAATAGTTTGATTTTTGGAATTAGAAAGGTTCCTAAAATTGTTTAGAATCTCTGTTCTATGATTTGAGAAAGTTTTTGCTTAATGTTTTCTTTCTTAACAGGTACGATGAATTCAAATTTGGCTGTACCTCTCTAAGAGTGCCTCCAGATTTACTTTACCAAATTAGGCATGATATCACAGTGTCCCCCAATGGAATAGCTTTTGTCAAGGTAATACTCTCTTGTAAACGAAAGGTATCAACTATGGCTTAACCTTTGGAAAGCAAATGGTTTAGATTTTGTTGGCCTATAATACAGGGGGGAAAAAGTCTGCCTGAGTATCTTATCTCAAAAAGTCAAAAATATGGGAATGTTATAAGAAATCATTTTCTTAAAAGGTCATCTTGTTTTGCATGAATTTAGGTTTAAAATATTTTAATTGTTAGATTTTAGTTTTCAGTGAAATATTGAAAGAAATGAACGTGTATACCTTCTGCCCTTTGTTAGAATCTGGCAGATTTAAATAACTTTGATGATCACAGTGATGTTAACTTATAAAGATTTAAGTTGTTTTGATGTGTAAACTCTTCTAATTGTTCTACATTATTTTAAATTAAATTAAGACTATCTGAGAAAGAATGATATTCTTGTTTATTGATTGCATCTCTAAAAAGATACCCAAACTAATAACAGGGTCTCTTTTTTTCTCTCCCTTATCTCCCCTCAAAAGAGGCTGAGGAAAGCCTCATAAATGAATAAAGACAAATAGGAGAGATCTAGGAGAATATTATATTGCCTCTCCTTTCTTTTCAATCTCCTTAGCAGTGAGTCTGTACTAGAATCATGGGACAGTAGGGTGGCTGATGTAGCATGGACCTCACTGGCCCTCAGATTCATTCTGGTGTACTTCACAAAAGTAGCATCATTCTTCACCATAAGAGGGCACTATGCTTGAAGAGTACCCTAAAATAAGCCACTTAGATCTGAGGAAAATTTTTACCAGGGAGTTCATGATATATTCCTCTTGGGGAAAAACATCTTCACGTTATCCACATATATTATGTCCTAACAGAAACATTATGGTTTCTTTAAAAGGTACACAGAATGAATTAGAGGTTAGAATATGTTTTCATTGTCACACATCTAGCAGCTTATTACATTATCTCCCTTTAACAGCATTTTTTAAACTTGCATCTACATTTTGACCCAATGTGTAAAGCTTAATGAAAATAAGATTTTTTTAATATTCAGGAGTGTGATCATCCTATACCTGCGGTTTTAATTGTTCAGTCCGACATGCATTATTACCTTGCACGTGTCTGTGAATCATCTTCAAAGTTAATACTGTTTTGTGGCTTTCATTCCTGCTGGAGTTCTCATAAATTCTCCCTAGTCTTGATTAATACAAATGATTTTTTTTGGCATCAACAAATTTTATCACCTCACTATTCATCCCCTCTTCCAGATTGCTAATAAATGTAGGCCGGAGGGGATGGCTTAGTGGTCTAAGCATCAGATTTGAAATACCTAGAGTCCCTGGAACTGCAGGTTTGAATCTCAGCAGAGTCAACCCAGCTCATCATTCTTCCAAGGTAGATAAATGGAGTTCCATGCAGATTACTGGGGTCATTAGGATGAGATCTTTAAAAACTGAGGTTTGTTATGAGTGATACAAATCCCATGTGTCTATCTGAAAGAGTGGGGGTTTGGATCAAAGTTTCAAACAAAATTTCCCTCTGAACTTGTTGTATGGTCTCTTCTTATGCACTAGTTGACATCCTCCTCCCTGGAGGTCTTTGAACTCACAAAATAGTACTTCCATCAGATTTATAAACATTACAGGAGCCTTTTAGGAAAAAAAGTCCTCTGCAAAAGAAAGAAAATGTGATGATATTGTATTGACTGCCATTGGTCCTGTGGCCACTCTATTGTTAGTATGTTTCAGTTCATGACAGTTGGCCATTGTTATACTTTGTGCTTCCTTCTTAATTACCTAAATCCAGTGTTTGAGGGATTTTAAACATTCTTTTTTCTTTTGTGATAGCCTTCAGTAAGAAAGGGTGTGCTACCAAGAATGCTGGAAGAAATTTTGAAGACTAGACTCATGGTGAAGCAGTCAATGAAGGCTTACAAGCAAGACAGAGCCCTTTCACGAATGCTCGATGCACGTCAGCTAGGACTTAAGCTTATAGCAAATGTCACATTTGGCTATACAGCTGCTAATTTTTCTGGCAGAATGCCATGCATTGAGGTAAGTGGTACAATTCTGTAGTTTTTTTCAAAAGAGACTAAAGTACCGTCAAACGAAAACCTACTCATTAAAGCAGTGTTTTGTTTTGAAACTTTAAAGGGTTTCGTGTCCATGACATAGGATCATGTTTCTCAAACCGGGGCTTATATACATATGCACTCAAAGGGATTTGTGCGTTTGCTCGGTGAGAACTGTTGTGTCTTCAATAATTTTAGAAATTAGCATACACATATTTCTACATAATCTGATGACCTTATTGTAACCAACTATTAGCATGAGATTTCAGTGCCACTTTTATAGCAATATTTACAACAACCTTGGTACTAAATAATTCCTTTCAAAGTATTGCTAAAGATCTGATGATAGATTGCTTCACCAAATGTCAGAATGACCAACAATCATTTTCTATTTACTCATGTACCAGTAGATACAAAGCAAAACCGTTCTTTTATAGTGGTAGTTGCAATTGAAAGATACTTTTCATAGAATAAGATTAATTTCTTATTATTTACTAAAGTAGGGTGTTAATTGGACATGAATACAATATAGTGTTATCAGAGTACTATAATAATTTACTAGTGATTGAGAAAATAATAGTGTAAACTTGTTTTGTTAATGATATTTTTGTGTCAAATGAAGGCCAGAACATTGTGGTCTACCATAGGTGTAATAGTCCAGTAAGGGAAAGCAGTGGAAGAATAAAATCCCCGCATAGCCCACAGTAAGCATCGTGAGCTCCAGAAACCTGTGCAGGGGACTTCCAGTTTCAGATCCAGCATGTGAGAAGCTTGAAGTCACCACTCTATCCTCATAATAAGTAAAAGCTGAACAAACTGAACAACTCCTCTTAGATCCATCAGAGATGTCTGGTCACAGGGCAAACCACTGTCCCCCAAATTAAAAAGACCAACAAGTGAATACAGAGAATCACAACTTACCAGAGTACAAACCTCTGCAGGAGCCAGCGCTAAGGTAGGGAAACCTGAACTATAACCAATGAAGTGCCGGAAGCCGGGTGTAGACAAGTCTAAGAGAGAAAAACTCCAGGGGACCAAGTCATTGGGGCTCCCACACTTTGGGAGGAAAATTCCCTTGTGCTTCTAGCATGAGGAGGAGAAAGGAACCATTTTGAAATATGCCAGAACATTCTGTTCTTAGTAAGGTCTGCCCTCAGGAGAAACTATTTAACCAGAGCCTACCCTGCTGGAGTTTTATCAGAGCCTAAGTGACCCCGGGGAAAAGAAATACCAACTCCAGCTGCTCTAGCCTTCCAAGTGGAGGGAGGGAAATGCTCTAGCCCACTCTAGCCATCCTATCCCACCAAAGGCTGGGAGACTGAGAAGCACATGTGAAGTCCACAGTCCAGAGGTGCAGGCTCACTGAGACCTACTCATGGGGACGATAGAGCACTTCCCCTTTCCACACCTCACCACCCCATCACTAAAGGCCTATTTATAGCACTTTCTTTTACCCAGTAAGTACATCATGCCCAGATATCATTAAAAAAAAATTACAAGACATACTAAAAGCCATAAGTCACTGTTTGAAGAGACAGGGCAAGCAGCAGAACCAGACTCAGATATGGCAAGGATGTTGGAATTATCAGACTATGAATTTAAAACAACTATGATTAGGATGCTAAGAACTCTAATGGATAAAGTGGACAGCATGCGAGAACAGATAGGCCATGTAAGCAGAGATGAAAACTCTAAGAACCAAAAAGAAATGCTAAAGATAAAAAATACTATAACAGAAATGAAGACTACCTTTGATGGGCTTATTTAGACTGGACACAGCTGAGAAAAGAATCTCTGACCTTGAGGAAATCGCAATAGAAACTGCCAAAACTTAAAAACAAAGAGAAAAAAAAAGAATGGGAAAAACCCAGAATGTCCTAAAGCTGTGGGATAACTACAAAAGGTATATCATACATGTAATAGAAATTCCAGAAGGAGAAGAAAGAGAAAAGAAGAAATAATATTGACTGAGAATTTACCCAAATTAATGTTACACAACAAACCACAGATCCAGGAACTTCAGAGAATACCAAGCAAGATATAAATGCCAAAAAACTAAACCTAGCCTGTTCATTGCGGCTCAGTGGTTGAGTGTCAACCCATGAACCTGGAGGTCAGGATTCGATTCCCGGTCAGGGCACATGCCCAGGTTGTGGGCTCCATCTCCAGTAGGGGGGGTGCAGGAGGCAGCCAATCAATGACTCTCTCATCATTGATCTTTCTGTCTCTCCATTCATCACTCTAAAATCAATAGAAACGAGGGCACAAAGTATCAGATTCCATTTTAATTTAACTATCACTCTTTTTCTCTTCCCTCTCTCCTTCCCCCCTTACCTTCATGCCACTGAATCCTTCTCACTGCATGGCCTTCAGGGGTAGCTGCAAGAGTTCTGACTCTTCCAGGTATAATTTAAATGGGTCAGAGCAGGGAGCAGGAGGCAGACATTTAGGGTATGTGCCTGTATCTCAAAAGCACATTTTACTCTGACACTAGATGGCTCACTTATCCAGCTATTTGCCATCACATATATTAAAATATATCTTGTTTGAATTTGGCAACAGATGACAGATTAAACATTTTATTAACTTCAGTTTCAATTAAATAACATGATTTTTTTAAATGCATTAGGTTACAGTTGAGCTAATTTTAATGCACTAAAGTTCTCGAGAGACACCTTTAAGTTTCTGCTACAGTTTTGTTTTTATCCCTTTGTTCATACACTTAATATTTCCTTTTTAAAGCAACTTTAAACAGCCTTTTAAATACTGTTTAATCCTACATTTAGTTCAGGTAATTAAAATTTTACAGTAAAAAGGGAGGAATTATTATAACTATTGTCGCTTCTTAACATAAGAGAAAAAGTACATAATTCTTATTTTAAAATTCTAAAACCCTGCTAGTTTTGCTCAATGGTGAGAGTGTCGGCCCAAGGACCAGAGGGTCACAGGTTCGATTTCCTGGTCAAGGGCATGTACCTTGGTTACAGGTCACATCGATGTTTCTGTCTCTCCCCCTCCCTTCCACTCTAAAAAATCAGTGGAATATCCTCGGGTGAGGATTTAAAAAAATAATGAAATAAATTCTGAAAAGAATGCTCCATTCTTGCTGTTGGGCAATTTTCCCCAACTCTTAGCTTTAATGAGTGTAATAAGTGAAACAGCAGTGCTAAATACTGTCATTTTTCACCATGATCATTAAGACTCACCACTCACCAAGGAAAGAACCCTTGTTAGACATATAACCGCTTACTTGATTTAAATTGAATATTTGTAATGTTTTTCATCATATAATTATACACTTTTCCTTGTTTTATTATTATCTAAAAATTATGTATAACCAATCACTGAGATTTCAGTTCAGCATTAACTTTAATGACACTGAAAGAAATTATAACATTCCAACAAAATTCTGAAAGATGCATATACACTCACGCATATACACAGAGTAATTTCCTGCCTGATTGGTTATAAAGGCACATTAAGAAGGCCTTAAATAAACAAGATCTGTTCTTCCAGGAATCAAATGTAGCGGTACACCAGTTATAAAGTCCTTTTAAATTCTTCGCCTCATTTTCTTTTTGAGTATGTGTAGAAAGAATGGTGACAATGATGTCTGTTTGGTTTCTTTTTTATGTTCTTTGCCCTTTGTTTTGTTTTCAGAAATGTTTAGTAATTAAAACTAAGTATTATATTTTAAAAGTCTATTGACTTTACTAAGCTATGTTAAAAAATTATTTCCAATGTGTTTGTACCAACAGGTTGGTGATAGTATTGTTCACAAGGCCAGAGAGACCTTGGAACGAGCTATTAAACTGGTGAATGATACCAAGAAATGGGGAGCTAGGGTTGTATATGGTGATACTGACAGGTAATGAACTTTCCATTTTATAGTTGTCTTTTTGCATCTCTTCAGATCTTCATTTCAGTATTTAGAATGGCTTAAGGGTAATCCTTCCTAAAATAGAGTTCTACCTTAGTCCTCTCTGGTTATTATGATCAGAGTTAGGGCAGGTCTGGTTTACCAGATAGGATCCTAAGAGCAAGAAAATGTAAATGTCTAGAACCAAAGACTGTGAAGACTCCTATAGCATCCTTCCAGGTAACCAAGTAGATAGTGATCTGTAAAAAACTGTACACGTGTTTAAAGAAGAGCTTTTAATGTGAATAACTCCTCACATAGCTACAGCTCTCTGAATTTAAATCTGTATCTTAAAATAATCAAACCATTTTTGAAAGACAGTTGCCAAGGCTGTGGTTAACGTTCCACTAGGCCCCAAAATCTGTTGTTAAAAATAATTTTTCAAAAGGAAATTTTATAGCCTATTTTTTAAAATAAGGCTATATTGGTGTAATGAGTATCAAATGGGCCTAAAGAGAACGTATTTTAAATAGCTACCTAAGGTCTGTTTGTTCTGCCTTAGTGAATGTTAAGATTAATTCAGATTGAGATCATTTATTTTAAAGGCCTTAAGTAATGCTCCTTTTCTTAAGCTTTTTCTATCAAATTCTAAGACAAGTACTGTCTCCAGTATTGGCAGTGAAAAAGCTTTTCTAAAGAAACCATCCAAAGGGGATTAAAGTCCAATATAAAAACATTTCAAGAAATAGGAGGTTGGTTTATGTGGCTCCAAGACTAGAAACAAAAATCTTAAAGTCATGTTTCAAGATGTTGTCTGTTTTCACTACTTAATGTCTTTCTACTAAAATTATCAGAGAAGATCAATTTTATAATCTCTCTTACTTAAATATATTAGCCGTTGTTTCTGTGGGTCTCAGATTGTGGTATATACTGAAATGTAAATTGCTACTTTAAAGTTAACTAGATTATATTAGGAAAAATGCCCAATACTTTTGTTTTATAAGTTACTTTTGAGTATTTTTTGTATTGAAATGTTTTTATTCACATTAAAAATTCTTTCCTCTTGACCTGCATGTATTGCTTATAGGACTGTGCCTCAGAAATATCTTTCTGGAACTTAGTTTGACAGTGTCTTTCAAAACATGTTTTTAGTGTACACCATTGACGAAGAAATTTTTTAAAAAGAAAGAAAGTACTCTTACAAGAATTTATTCTGAGGTCACAGAGGTGGTGTGCCAAATTATTATATATGAAATATTACCAAAAAATTTTTAATCTAAATTTTCAGTGATAGTTTGGTTATATTATACTATATACATTGAAATGTAGTACAACTGTTAAAATAATGTAAAATAACTAAGTGACAAGAAAAATGTTCGCAATATACCATTAAGTGAAAGGAGAAAGTTACCAAATAGTATGATCTGTGATCCCAAATAAGAAAAGATTTTCAGATATACACAAAAGGTTTGGAGTATCTTCTATCTGAACAGTAAGATTATATAGAAGGAAATTTCCATGTCTTTATCCTCACATTTTTCTCTTATTTTACGATTGACCTAATTGTGTGCCATACAAATCTGTAAATGTCTGGGAATGACCCAGGACCTTCTTGGCAGCTGTGAAATTGAGCTGGTCCATGTGTAACTAACCTAGCGATATTGGATGTCTTAAAGAGCTGTAATAAGATATACCATGAGTACACAAGGAAAGTGTGATAAAACAAGAAAGCTTAGATCGGAAGCAATTTAATAAGGAAGAGTAAGGGGTGAAAAGTTTTCTTTCATATTAGTGTTAGCCAGGAAAGTTACTCTTGGGGAAACTTTTCTTACACTGACTTCCTCACTACCCTACTCTATTTTTAATCATCTAGTATGTTTGTGCTACTGAAAGGAGCTACTAAGGAGCAGTCTTTTAAGATTGGTCAGGAAATTGCTGAAGCTGTAACTGCTACCAATCCAAAACCAGTGAAATTGAAGTTTGAAAAGGTAAGAGAAATCTAATACTAATGATCATATATAAAATTTTCTTAGCTTCTAGACATTTCTGACTTGTTCAGCATAATCTCAGAATCAGTAACAGTATACAGGCTATTAAAGTGTTGTATTTAAAATACTTTCCCTTAGTTTTATATAATTTTCTTAAATCTTTTAAGTACTGTCTTTACATAAAGAAATGAAAAGATGGTTTCAGTTAGCTATTGCTGTGTAACAGACCACTCCAAATGTAATGGTGTGAAACCACCACCATTTTTTTTGTTTGTTTAAAATATTACAGATGTCCCTTTTTCTCCCCAATGACCCGTGCCACCCCATCCCTTCTCCCTCCCCAGTCCCTCTTCCCACCACTGTCGGTGTCCTTGGGTTTTGTTTATATGCATGTAAATTCTTTGGTTACTCTCTCCCTCTCCACCCACCCACCCTCCTCCATCCCTCTGACATTCGTCAGTCTCATCTGTGCTTCCATGTCATTACTTTTGGAACAAAACCAAAAAAAAGGTTGTCCTCATAAAATGAGTTGGAAATGTTCCCTCTTCTGTTTCCTGATAGAAAAAGTATGTAAGATTAGTGCATGTATTTCTTTCTTAAATGCTTGATGTAGTGAAGCCATCTGACCCTGAAATCTTATTGGGGGGAGGGGGTAATTACAAATTAAACATCTTTCATATATATTTAATTATTCAGGTTTTTTGGGTCAGTTTTGATAACGTGGTTGTCAAGGAATTTGTCTGTTTATCCTAAGGTGACTAATCTATGGGCATAAATGTATCTTCTTGGTGAATTGATACTTTTATCTTTGATAATATTTCTTGTCTTAAAATTGACTTTTCTGATATTAAATAGCCACTCCAGTTTTGTTTCGATTAGTGTTAGCATATGTATCTTTTTCCATTTTTTATTTTTAACCTTTTGGTGTCTTTGTACTTAAAGTGAATTTCTAGTAGGTAGCTTATAGTTGATCCTCACCATTTGATCAGATCCAATCTGATCATTTCTGCCTTTTTATTGGGATTTTTAGACCATTTACATTTAATGTGATTATCAGTAAAGCTTGATGGCAAAGGAAAGGATCAATTTGGTAAGTTAAAAAAAGGGAGAGGGCACATACCCATTGATCTAGGAATTCCACTTCAACGAATTTTCCTATGGTTTAATCCATGCAAGGTTGTTAGGACAGTACTTGTAACTTGGAAACATCCTAAGTGACCCATAGTAGGTAACTGGTTACATAACTTGATGCCCTCACCTAATCGACTGCTCTCTCCATGATAAATTATTACATGAAATGAGCAAAGTGCAGAATAATGTATATAGTAAACTACCATTATGTGCATAAGCACATGTATTTGCATAGAATATTTCTGGAAGGATACACAGGAAATCAATAATAGAGGATGCCTCTAGGGAGGGGGAAGTCGAGGTTGGGGGACCAGGACTTTTCATTGTATATTCTCTTAGCTCTCACTGTCTACTAGAAATCCACTTTAAATGCATGTGTAGGTATTTCTTACAGCAATTTTTTAATTGTTTAAAAAGATACGATTGATGACTTTTGAGAAAGCAAGTGTCATTTGAGATAGGAGCAAAATTGATAGTACAAGTAAAAGAGTAAGTGATAAAGAGGTTAAGACAGCTCATTGTGTGTGTTTTCACCTCCAAGTTTTTTAGCATGAATTTGTTGGGCCCTAAGCCACATTCAGAATTTTTCTATAATTGACATTGTTTAAAGAGAGAGAAAGACATTAAAAAATATATTCACGGTAGGAAAAAATGGTTATTGAGAGACATTTTGTTCATTTCATCACAGGTATATTTGCCCTGTGTTTTACAAACAAAAAAAAGGTATGTGGGTTACATGTATGAAACACTGGATCAAAAGGACCCAGTATTTGACGCAAAAGGAATAGAAACGGTCAGAAGAGATTCCTGCCCTGCTGTTGCTAAGGTAAGTTTTATCTACCATGTTTTCATCTTTGAGAAATAAGCAGCTAAAGGATCTGGCGAAAATCCTTAAGCACACATCTAGATGGAGAAACTAGCCTGTATGATGATCTAGTACTGTAAAGGAACTAAATGATGTTTGAGAATTCATTTCTAATGAAACAACAGCTTACTTGATTTTGGTTTTTAGTTTCTTCTTCCCACACCTTATCTTTTATCATATAAAACAACACATGGACCTGTGATAAGAATTTCCTACCTATCACCTGGAGATGACAGATACATATTATCATATGACAACACCCAAAACCTAGGGACCTTTTGGATAAAGAAGAGAAACTAGCAACAGACATACTTCGTAAGCAATCTAATGCATCCTAGACTAACTGCAATTTTGTTTATTTGGGTTATCAAATACAAATTAGGAAGATTTCTGAAGAATGGTACTATAAATTACCTAAATTTCTCAGCTATGATAATATTAACCATAGTATATTATATTTTTCTTTACTCAGGCCCAGACTCCTACAACCAAAAATAAGTGGCATAAATGGAAAAGTACTCTACACACCAAGTTTTATGAGAGCATTAAAAGCATAATAGATTGACTATCAGTCTGTTAATGTCAGTATGTCCTATGTAATATTACATGAATTTGAGGAATTATTTAATACTAGTTTCTGGAAGGAACAGCATCCAGTTCATTCTTTCTCCGAGGGCAGACTTGTACCAAGGCTAAACTGGCAAACTTCTTGTGGGGGGGGGGGGGTTTCCAGTTCTCAGAATAAGATACAGAACTTTCACCTGGAACTAATTTAAATTCAGTCCACTGCACAACCCCACTGTATGTCAGTCATTTTCTAGCAGAAAAATTTCCAGCACAGAAAATTCTGTCACAGTTAGTACGTACTTACTGACACTATAAAAAGACTAATTTTAATTTCACTGCTTGGTGATATTTAAACTTTTTCTATCCACCTGAATCAGGCCTTTTTATGTAACAGGGTAAATAAAAAACAATACATGAAATCATGCCTGGCTTCTTGTGCCTGGCGTGCTGTGCTGTTACCTGTTTAAGAAAACTTAAGTTTCATGTTGCTCCTCATGTAGCAGATGTTTCATCTGCGTGTCATTCGATATGACTTTCCTCAAATGACATGATACTCTATTTTTAGAAGTAGCAAGCTATATAAAGCCTCAAATATTTTCTAATTTCTAATAATTATCCATTGTTAATAGCATGTTGTTTGGGTAGATCACATTATTCAGTAGTTACATAATTGAAAATATAACAGTGATGATGATACACTAGGAGATATTTTATCTTTATGAGTATAACCTTTCCCTTTTTTTTTTTTTAGATACTTGAGCGTTCTCTGAAGCTGCTATTTGAAACAAGAGATATAAGTTTAATTAAACAGTATGTTCAGCGACAATGTATGAAGCTTCTGGAAGGAAAGGCCAGCATACAAGACTTTGTCTTTGCCAAGGAATACAGAGGAAGTTTCTCTTATAAACCTGGAGCTTGTGTGCCAGCCCTTGAACTTACAAGGTAATGATGTGCGTGCACGGTAGCCCTGGGGTTGAATGGTTTGGAGAAGATGAAAAGACACCTCGTCCACAGACACAGGCACGACTGTGTCTTCACCTGCCCACATGAAGCTTCGCTGAGGTGAATGGGGTTCCCATGGACTTCGTGAGTGCTGAAGGGGAAGGAGGAAGAAGGGCCTCCTCTTTGGGGGCTCCCTTTGGGTAACTGAAGTAGTAAATTGTAATCTGGTACAGAGCTGGAGTCACCAGAATCACTAGGCAGTCCTTAATAGTGATCTCCCGGAACACCTACATGGTGACTGTCATTCTGGAATCAGGTCATCTTAACCAGCTCAGTCTTATCTCATTGTTAGACTTACAATATTTAGTTTTTATTCTTAGGGGATAGAAAACATTTTTAGCTAGTTGATATCTGCCAGCTCTTACTGTTTTTCAGGTGGCAGTGATTTACAGAGTAAGTTTAAATTCTTACAGCATATTTGCTTGGTGCCAACTAAGTGAAGTGTATACAGTTCTCAAAAAAGTCATAACTAACTGAAAGTTACCCCTTGTAGATTTCTCATGTTTTCGTCATTGTTTACTTCTCATTTAATGTAACAGGGAAAGGTGCCTTTCCCTGACAGTCTGAGTGCATATTTTATTTGGATTTAAATAGGAAAATGCTTACTTATGACCGGCGCTCCGAGCCTCGAGTTGGGGAGCGAGTGCCCTACGTGATCATTTATGGGGCCCCCGGAGTACCACTTATCCAGCTGGTAAGGCGCCCAGTAGAAGTCCTGCAGGACCCGACTCTGAGATTGAATGCCACTTACTATATCACCAAGCAGATCCTTCCACCCCTGGCAAGAGTCTTCTCACTTATTGGTATTGATGTCTTCAGCTGGTATCACGAATTACCAAGGGTAAGTCTACTAAATAGCACCTGTGCTGTGACTATAGAGAGGATTCACTCAGGATTTCCAGTAGAAGTACATGTTTTATTTATGTGCCGTGAGAGGCAAAGCAGATGCTCTACTATCTAAACCGGCAAAGGTGCCACACACTCCTCATTTTCCAAAAGAAACTTACGTTTCCTACAAATACCTTCCCAGGTTCTTCCAGATTGGCCAGATTATAGAATGTTGAAATAAATCTCACAAGTATTTCAGTGGTAAACACTGGACTACAAAATAGAATAATCCAACAAATAAAAAATAAGCGAGGGAGAGCAAAAATTCCTTCCAAATGGGTATTGAAGAAATGCACAGGATGCAGTATCTGGACAGAGTCCCGAAGAAACCAGACTAAAGAAATAATGTTAAAATAGCATTTTACTAAAGTAAAACATGCAGTGTGGATCTTAGCGATCTTAGTTTACTCATTAGAAGCCTGAAGGGTGAGCCGATTCTGTAACAGTCTGGGATACGTTACTCTAGGAAAGTAGTCATTTTTATCTCCTGTTTAGAATTAGATCTGCTCAGTCTTTTGAAAGGCTGATGGTATTCAGGCAAACAGATAAAGCTTGATACCCAAATTATTTTCACTTTCTCAATAAGCACCTACGGCTCCAAGGGAAAGAATAAGCTAGCTAGTAAGCTGAAGCTGAAGTTGTGCTTCAGAGTCTGCTGGTCAGCGTCTACAATGCTGTATCCTGGATCCTGGCTTTACACCAGAAAGCTGTTACTATTTCCATTTCATCACCAGAAAGAATGTTAAACTGCCGGCATTTATAAGAAGCTGATCTAACAACTTTTATGCAAAGTGATTTATAAGACACCAGGAGAATACACCAAGGGTATAATAATATAATATTATTTCAATGTAAAAAGAGTACCAGAAGACAGGTTGTTGAAACCAGTGTTAACTTCAAATGAAGAATGCTTAGGTGACATGTATCCAATTACATTTGAAATGCTCCAGGTTTACTTTTGCTTGAATTTTGCCCCCTACTGCCTAACAAGTTACTTTTAACCTTCTAGTTGCCTTGTTTCCATGGCCCAAATCGTGCAGCCTTAAACTGTAGCCACTCTCAACCTGGGTTTCTTCCGTTGTCCTCTCTGATCTCCGTTGCCCTGTATGATCCCGTGCATCTGTGTATCTCAACCAAAAAAACTAAGTGGCAGGAGACAATTTTTTTCCAAAAGAAAAAAGCAATATATCTAGTGATAATTAAGATATAATCTCTGCAAAAGAAAGGACTTTGTTCATTTCTGTAGCCCCACCATCTAGAACAGTGCCTGACACATAGTAGCTACTCAGTATTTGTTGAATAAATGAAATAATGCCTTCGTAGACCTGTAATTAGCATGAGAATAGTAGTTCTGTATGAAGCTGGCTCAGGAATATTTCTGAATTGATGTTTTTATAGATCCAGAAAGCCACCAGCTCCTCTAGAAGTGAACCTGAAGGGCGGAAGGGCACTATTTCCCAGTATTTCACTACCTTGCACTGTCCAGTGTGCGATGACCTGACTCAGCACGGCATCTGTAGTAGGTGTCGGAGCCAGCCCCAGCATGTCGCAGTCATCCTCAACCAAGAAATTCGGGAGTTGGAACGCAAACAGGAGCAACTTGTGAAGGTACAAGCAACTTGTTCAGTAGACCCAGAATCCCAAGCAGTCTGATTATTCAGGGAAATGTAGTCAGCTCTCGGGATATGAGATACAAAACTGGTGTGAAAAGTGGAGTAAGGATTCTAAGTTAATAAACTTCTTAAAATCTCAAAGTATATTTGAACTAAACTACTAAAAATGGCTTAATTTGTTTTATAATTTATTTTTTCTTTTCATGGAATAGTGTATTGTGTTTATTAAATCTAGAACCCAATTTCTTATAGTATTAAAAAAGTAAAAGTATCAGTTGCTTTATCTACCATATCTACTTCCCATTCTCTTAAAAATCTGGTTGTCCTAGAGAATGGCTGGTAAACTTGGGAGGTTTGCCATTCTAGGAGTCCAGGTCGAAAATTAATAGTTACCATGATTGAGTCTTATATATGCCAGAGGCTGTTCCAACCTCTTACAGATGAGTAAATGGCACAAAGGCGTAAGTAATTGCCCTGTGTTACACTGCTAATCAGTGGCTGAGCTGGGATATAGGCATAAAATGCAGAGATTTTCAAGCAGAAATAAACAACATAAATTTCTTGGAATAAGTTGGAAAATGAAATCTAAAGAAAAATTATCAGAGTACGTTTTTTAAACAAAGCAGTGTATTGCTTAAAAGAATGATTATATCTTATGCCATTATATTTCAGGTTACCTTTTCAGCTTTCAGACTACAGAGAACAGCTTGGGGTAGAGTTAGCTTTGTCCTGTGTTAGAAGAGCAATATGTAAAGTTATTGAAAAGTTTTAAAGCCAGCCACATAATTGCAAGGCAGTGTGATTTAATGGCAAATGAATCATGCTGATAGTAAGGACATCAGGATTCTAGTCTGGACTTCATAATATTGGCCACATCCCTTGGCCTCAGTTTTGTCAAAATGCAGAGGTTGACCCGATGGGCCTTCGTCTGTCCCATCTCGCTCTAACATCATAAAGGCTCTTGCACAGTCATTCTTAGCAGCTCATCTGTTCACTGGCCCAATGCAACCCGACCACCAATATAGAGGCCGGGCTCTGCCACTGTCCTCAAAGTAAAGAAGCTTTTGAACCAAGACAGACTCAACCCACAGCCTCTAGTAGGAAAGTGAACGGGGGGAGAGCCCAGCCCCGAGGAGTCTGGGCTTTTAGGACCTCAGATGATTATAGGAAGGTGGTTAAGGGTTGGTCAGGTATAGACGGTTTCATGTGCATCGTTCTAGTTGCTACAGGTTGTCCTGGCAGGAAAGTCTTAAGTTTTAGAGAATACAGCCGGGCATACAGAATGCATTAAACAGGCCTCCCTAAGGACGAGAGAATCTAAAAGGTGAGATTGTTCTGATGCAGCCATAGAGCCGAGCTTGTTGAGATTAGTTGTTTTCCTCTCCCCTTTCATGTCCTAAATAGTTGTTAAATACCTTCACTTTTCTGTTACTGTCCTAGCCTACCTACTCCCTTCCCCTCTCTGATGAAATCCAAACGCCTTATCATGCTTCATATGTTTTACTCCACTCCGGCCCCTACCTGCTCCCTCTGTCACCATTTCTTCCCTTCTCTCTGTCACTCTACCCTCCACCCCTACACTACTGAACTTCTTTTAGGTTCATGAATGTACCTTAGTATCTCTCACCTCCTGGCCTTTAAACACCCACCAGTCATCCTCGAGGAATCATCTTAAACCCCCAGACCCGGTGGAGCCTTCCCTGCCTGCGTGGGCTGCTGCCATAGCCTTTCCTGCTTTCCTGTGATTGTGCATCTGTCTTCCCACTAGACACAGGAAGGCAGAGGCCTGCCCTTTTCTCACTGCTGAGTGGATTTTCTGGCATAGTCCAGCCTGTGCCGGTGGTCTGTAACTGTATTAAATGAACGAACAGCTTCCTGCTGAATGCCCAATTAAAGAAGCAATATGTCACTGGCAGGATGACCACCCAGTTTCCAGCCACTTTATACTAGTTTTGTGGTTCTAATCAGAGCAACCACTAAAGTCACTGGGTGTTCGCAGATTCTGTTTCATAGGTTGCTGCCCCCCCGATGGCAGCAACCAACCCTCATAGACAAGTCCCTTGTTGGCTTCCAGTACAAGGTGCAGACGGGAGTAGGGCCTCCCAAGCTCCACTGAAGTGGGAGGCTGAGAGTGGTCTCATCCCCGGACCTTCCTGTCCTCTGCCCTCACACACCGACTGCACTAGTTGGTGCCATCAATTTAACCAGAGCCCTCCTTCAGTAGTAGAACTTATTTCTTATAAAAATGCAGCTTAAAATAAGCAATGCTGTTTATAAATAAGGATAGTTCATCATCTTCCAAGAGATATTTTAAACTTTAGGATTTTAAGAGAATTAAAATGTGTGTTTCCTGTACACTAAATAATCTGTAAGAGTTTTTATAAAGCAGAAATTAGAGATGTAATGAGAAATAATGAGAAACATTAGTAATAGACTTTGATGTACCTCTCTCAGCCCAAGACCAATCAAGTGATCAAAAATAACAGCTATGAAAGAAGATCTAAACAACATTATAAGGTGGACCTTATGATTATATATCAAACTCTGACCCAGTATCAGAGAATATACACCTTCTTTTCAAGTGTTTATGGAATGTTAAAAAATGACCATATCTTAGTCTGTAAAGAAAACAGTAAATTTTGTTTTAAAAGTGGAAATATTACACACACCATTTTATCAATATAACGCTATAAACCCAGTAATTATAAACTCAGAAAATAAAAGGATCTTTCCACTTGGAAATTTTAACACTGCCTGTTAAACATTACATATAAGATTGTAGACAGCCATACCAGATCTCAGGAAAGTTCATCACCTCAAACATTTTTAATAGTAAACACTAAAGAATGAAAATAAATGAAATAAGCACCTGACTGAAAACTTTTGAAAAAATAAGAAAGCCAAAGGATAGCACAAAGAATGAATAAAAATTAAAGCAGATATCTTTTTAAATGTCTGCCTCCTTGTGAGCTAAAAAGTAAGTGTCCGGGCTGTGGTGGTTAAAGTTTTAAACATAAGCTGAATTGAGCTGCAGTGCTCAGGGTTTGAATCACCAGTGAAGGCTCTAGGAACTAAACACTGAGTTAAATGTAGTGAGGCAGGTAATTCCATCCTGGCTTATCTGTCCCACCAGCACAGAGAGCATAAATATTTATCAGCCGGCCTGGCCCTTGGGTGCAGCTGCCACACAGAACTGTAATTCGGAAATCCTACATCTGGGGATAGACGAGTCTCTTGTCAAGCTGCAATTAGTGAAAGCTTCATAGTAGAGCAGCAAACTTGGTCTTCAGCTGAAGCACAAGTTTCTCAGTGGTTTGCTTGTGGCAGCAGCACATTAGATGCAATAACCAGTGTGCTCAGAAAAACGTGCCCCTCCATTGACTAGAAGATACTGGGACAAAAAACAAAGATATATTGCCCTGAGAGGCATCTCTAAAACAGGAGCGCTTTGCTGTAGATCAGGGAATTAGCTAGAGCAGACTTGATTTCTTAAAACACAGTCGAGAGTAGTAGCTATTTAGTATTTCTTCTTTAATCACTTGGATACACTGTTCAGGTAAAAAAATCAGCCTGTATTTTCTTGACCTTTGGGGTCCTCACTATTCATCCTTTTTTATTTAATTTTTGATGTTTCTCATGATTTAGAATCTTTTTTTAACTATGTGTGACTTGAGACTACGCATTGTTTAAAACCTGATCATTATGTAAGAAATAACATTCCTCTTTTCTTAAAATTGCCTTATGGCTTATTTTCCCTCAGTTCAAATCTTCTTACACATCAGAATCACCTGGGAGCCCTAAGAAGTAAGGATTCTTAGGCTCTCTGTTCACTTCATTCTTACTCTATCCTTTGGCCGGGGTGGGGCCCAAGCATTTGTATGTTTTAAGCTCGCGCAGCCGGGGCCGAGAAGCACTGGTCTAGACTGCTGCGTCCAGGCTCTCATCCTGTAGTTTCCTCACACTGAGGGTTTTTTTCTTCTGAAATAAGAAAATGGGTAAATGTTTATGATTGGCATATAAAAAGGTAAATCTGAGTAACTTGAAAAAGTGTTTATAGCTCATTTAAGAGAGAGCCTTTGAATGGTCATTAGATGGCTTATTACGTGGATCTTAATACAATAGCATTCTAGAAAGTAGGCCTCAGGAATGAAATGAACCCTTAGGGGATTCGGGCCTCTGTTTCATGAGGTAATACCCTTTAGAACTGTCTCAACAGAGGGTAGGGAGCCTAGGCTTCAAAGAGATGAAAATTAATGAGCTGTAATGTAATGTATTACGTGTCAGGTGTCTGCCGGTAATCTGGTGGGGCAGAAAGGAGGGATTATAAAAGTTCGTTGTTTACACATATACAGCGGAATTTTCCTATTGTTTCATGTCTTCCTCTTCTACTTCCAGATTTGCAAAAACTGTACCGGTTGCTTTGATCGACACATCCCATGCGTTTCTCTGAACTGCCCAGTACTTTTCAAACTCTCCCGAGTAAATAGAGAATTATCCAAGGCACCATATCTTCGGCAATTACTAGACCAGTTTTAAATTCTCAATACCACAGAATTCCAGGTGCTATCTTTTTCAGTGTTTACCACTAAACTGTCGTGCATGGTGCTTTTTCAACTTTCATCGAGTCAAGTATGTTCATTGTCTGTTATCTGAAGACTATGAAGACTTTTATGCTAACTGAATAAAAATTGTATTTGTTGATCTCTGAATAGCTCACTTCTTACAATGTACAAACTCCCCATCCTTTCACCTTTCAACGTTGTTTTATAAGGCAGGTGTGGCATTTGCTCCAGTCTGTGTAACATCTTGTAAATCCATTTGAGTGGGTCACGTTTACTTCCCTGTGGAAGGAGCACTGAAAACCTCTTTTAAAAAACCATTTGTGTGTTTTCCTTGAACTGTCTGTATCAAGACGTGTTACTTAGAGATATCCATTCACTTTATAATTTTGACTGCGAAATATTTTGTAAATACACTTTTTTACTTTTCAAACAACTGAGTAAAATGTGCAATGAATTTTATACAAATGATTTTCAAGTTGTTTGGTATATTTCCTCTAGGTTTTGCTTGACTCAGAGTAGAGTTGTTATTCTGATCAAACTGTGCAAACAGTAGTACCATGTGTAGCATTTTGAAACATTTTCTAAAACCTCTGTCTTGCTTTAGCTATTAATGGGGCATTGTGAGGAACTGTGCAAAGACATTTTTGTTACAAACCTGTGGGCCTGTTGCAATACTTTAAAAATAAAAAATTTTATTCCATTTTTGCTTGTTTTGTATAGACATTTCTATTGCTTCTAAATATGCTTAAAATATTTTCTTTCCTTATGTACTGTACAGTTAATCTTATTTGCCATCATCTTGAACACAAAATGTGTATTTAGAATATTTGTATAACTGTATAAAATGAAGAAGGAATTATGTGGTCAGTGCATTGTTTTTTAAACTGGAAATCATTTTGTTTTAAAAGTTAATAATGGAAACCATATTAAAATTGAATAAAATATGAATGAAATATGGCAGTGTGATTTTTTTATCCTGCTATAAGTGGTATTACCTTCATCTGTTTTATAAGCCTACATTGGTTACTTCTTACCCTACCCTTTTCTGAATTTTAATTATGTAAGTTTAACTGGTTATGTCCTAATTGGTGTTAATAGTTCTCTGACCACAACTTTAAGATTAAAAAATAATGGCAGCAAAAGTTGTCTAGGAAAAATTCAGCTCTCGTTTTTTTAGAGTTCTAAGAATCTACTTATTAGTAATCTTCTTAGGTCATTTTAATTTAGACATAATTAATTTTGAAGCCAGGGCTTTTCAGAGGAAAAGCAAATATGACATGACTTTTTAAAAACTTAAATGCCAATTTTTTCAATAGAAAAAATGTCTGTCTTTATCATAGAGTGCTCGCCAAAAATAGGCCTTCCCTTGCCAAATTCCATTCTTCCAAATACTGGGGGGGTTAGGTTTCTGAAAGTTATGTGGTAAATATGGAATCAGAGATACAAAATCATGTCTCTGCAGATACTTCTAAGCCCCACAGAGATGCCATCAATCCCCACCTTCTGGGATCTGTTTTCGTTTGGGAGGCTGGGGCCAGTCCTCAAAGTTAGGGTTTTCTTACCTTTGCGTGGTAGCCATTGACGGAGTTTTCTGTTACTTTCCCTTTTCTAGTTTCTGTGCTTTCGGGGCTTCTACTTACATCATCTTTCTCATCGTAGTAACGACACAATATCTGCAACAGAATAACCATTCTTAACTTCTTTGTAATTGGGCACAACTAAACTAAAAATGGTTCCTCAGCATGAGTGCCCAAACTCGCTCCCTGTAGGCACCCGCACATCTCTGCCCCCGTGACTGTCCTCAGTCTGTAACCTAACTGCCTTCTGGTGAGATTCATTTGCTATTTCCGTAATTGTCCCGAGGAACGTACGGAAACTCGGACCTAGTTTACCAAAAATAGTTTGTAAGAAGCTTTCCGTATACTTTCAAAATTATTTCTTTCCTTTTAGATCAGCTATTAAATAATAGTTTTGTCTTTTTACCCAGAACTCACATAGATGCAACAAACAACTCCATTTTCTGAGTAATGCTGAAGAAGTAACTTTTTTAAACATTTTCTTAACGTTTGTTAAAACACCGTTTCCTCTCATTCTGCCCGCTCCCCACCACTGCCTTTCCTTCCCCCGAGGTGAAGTATGAACCAAAGCTGCTTAGAGCTCTGCCTCCTCCCACCCGAGGTCCCGTGACCAGGGGAGCGGACGGAGCCCGGCCACGCGGTCCCCCTGACTGTCCGTTTTCTAACAGAGTCTGCAGTGGGCCAGTAGATGGGAGAAGCATCATAACAACGGAAGCGCAGCAGTATTTCTTTAGTGCCTATTAAATGTTTTTTCATTGATTTCTCAGTTTCAAAATAGTCTTTCTTAAAGTATCCGTGTACTTGGTTTTACAAAGTGAAAATAAAGCTGGCTGTAAACGACATTACCAGGGCCCTGCGGGAGCAGAGGGCAGAGGGGAAGGCAGCCTGCGCCCGCAGCGTTGGCAGACGAGGCGCCGAAACCTGCGGCCAGGTGGCCTCCTGCAGGGCCGCCTGCTGTGCGCACTGTACTTCCTGCTGCCCTGGAATGTCTTCTCCCCCGATGTGACGGGACTTGTTACCTTTAACCATTTTGGGTTTTATAAAAGTGAGTGGAGTCTGATACCATTAATGCCCCCCGAGTTCTGCTTAATGGGTAGCTTTATATAGGAAAGCAGTCATGAGTTATTTCTAGTTCAGGTTCCGAGGAGGAAGTCACACGATGCAGTGTTCAATCCACTGCAGCTGTCTCACTTCTGCACCCTCCCCCAAAGCTCTGTTTCGTCACTTTGGCCAAGTCCCAAGAGTGGCTTACAAAGTAAAATATTTTGTAGAGGAACCTCAGTTTTATAAAATCAGGTTTCTGGGTATATTTGGGGAAAAGGTAATATGACCTGAAGACAGATGAAGGCGTTTTTAAATCAAAATACCATTTTATTGCCTGTGAATCTTTACTTGACCTGCTACTGATGCCACCACAGGTGCCTTTTGCTGGAGGGAAAGATGGGAGGTGTCCAGAAAATAATGGGCTAGGAGTAAGGAGGCCCTGTGCCCTGGGCTTCCTCAGGACCACTAATGGGAATACAACCTTTTGGAAAAGCAACTAATCTGGTCATAGATACTAAGTTCAATAATAGTCGAATTCTTTGAAAATGACAATACCACCGGCTCTGATTACCTGGTGGAGGCTTTATGAATGGGAATGAGGGCGAATACAATATATAGGGTGTCCCCCAAAATTGTACACACACACTTCGAATAATTGTAAAAATGGTGTTTATTAAAATACATTTCATTTTAAAAATTGAGCTATCAGCTGTTAAAGTTCTATACATTTTTGGCGGACACCCTGAAGTTACCCAAATGTAAAATACTAATCATTCAAAAAGTGTTCAGTGAGCATCTAAGATGTGCCTGCATTTTGCTCATCTGGACATACCTAGATAACCCCGTCCTCAGGTATGTTACAGTCTATTACTGGGAGAGACATACATTGACCCTGGTTTCAAGATGATGAAGTCAAGATGCATTTGCCACCTTGTCTCCTCTATTGGACCAACACAAAAATAGGAAAGAGAAGGCAAACACTGATGGTTAGAGAACTGCAGAAAGGAGACCCCCGGTGGGAAAGGATTAATTAAAGGGCTCCCATGCACTCACCATGGCTGAGCCCCCGGGCTCAAGGGGAGGCGGCGGAATGAAGCCAGTCCTGTGAAAGAGGCCCATGAGTTTCTCTCAGCAGAGGCCCTGAGAGGCAGGCTTGTCAACACACATCGAGGGGCTGACTGCAGTAGTCTCCAGAGACTGGGAAGGCCACTGCCCCTCTGCCTCTCTCTGAGCCACTGGGATCTCCCAGAAAGGAGCTTGTACACACATCTGGCACCTTGATTTTTGCAGCTGCTGCCCAGGGGACACCCTTGATAGCCTGGCGCTGGTGGTCAGTGGGGCCTGTGTTCACAGGTTCATCAGGATTGTAGCAAACAAACAATTTTAACTGGCTGTCAGTGCAGCCCTGGCTATCAGGGCTCAGTGCAAGGGACTCAGAACACCCATCTCCCAGTCCTCCTCTGAAAGAGCTATGCTTGCACACTTTAAAGGCTGCTGTGTGAGAATCTGGCTTCCAATCAGCCTACATCTAGGTGCTGAGGTCCTCTTTTTTGACATACTGACAGGTCTCAACTACTAGGAGCCACTAACAACAAACCAGGCTGCTTGGACAATCGAAAGGTGTGAGAGACAGCCAAGAACTAGGCGGCACAATCAGAATTCAAATCTAGGCTGACAAGACTCCAGATCCCACTCAACCACCACACCCCAGAGGTGTTTATTTCATGTGTTCTACCGGATCCATTCAAGTTTCCCAAAGGAGAGAGAACGAAACGGCTGCTGTAGTGAGCAAATGGAAAAATTCTACTCCCAAACTATTCTCTTTTCCAATGGGAGACAGCAGGGGGGCGCCAGCCAGTCTTCAAGTCTGTCCTGGTGAACCACAGCCTCTTTCCCGTCCTTCCAGCCCAGGGAACCCTTGGGGGCAGGTGGTGCGGTCACTCAGTCCACTCTCGTGCCTACCCAGAGCCACGGAAAGTGCAGTGGGAGGGGAACAATGAACGAAGCCCCCGCTTCCTGGTGGAGAGTGCTGAGGACCCTTGAAATCCAATCCCGTATGGCCCCACGCCAAGGCTGCAGCAGTTTTGTATATAGGAGCCAGAAGGACCCAAAGTTTGCCCAGAGTCCCTGGCATAAGGCAAAGGCACAAAGGGATCCCTGCCCAGAGTGAAGTGCGTGGCTGTAAACTCGGGTTACTGAATGCACAGAGGGACACGTGGAGTGTCATTTATAACTACACAGATAAGACAGGTGAATGGGGTCCTTCAGTTTCTCTCAATTTAAACTTTGCTTTTAAAAAGACCTTCCCAAAACTCCAGTCAAGTGTGAAGGGGTAGAGGTTGCTATATACCCGAGTCTTGCTCCAAGTTAGAAGCATTTAGCCAGATTATCACTATAATTGTTTTAAACAAGATTTTTTTTTAAATTGGGCCGCGGTCACTAGCAAGCCAGCGTTCAGCTGCAGGGCCCTGCACGGAACGAAGCAGGAGAAGCACCCTAGTTTCTGCAATTCTGAAACCCTCCTTATCATTCTGAACACAGACATATCTGTAATCATCATAATTAGGGAATTTCTATTCAAGTAAAACACTGCTGAGATCTCCAGCTAGCAACAGCCTCTTGGGTAGACTTTTAAGTTTAGAAATTAGATCATAAACCTAAGAGAAGCTGAGGGGCCAAAAATGTTAGGTGCTATCAAAGATGTTAGATGTCATTTCTAAAATACCTGTGAAATTAAAATAAAACACTATTCACATTTAAGGAACTCCATACAACTATCACATTCATTTTAGAGTACTCACAATCTCAAATCTGGAAATATTCTTGACTAATTTCTTGAGAGACGCAAAACTAAGTTTTAAACATCCATAAAATGAGACACGAATCTTGTATTAAACCGACATCAGTGTTTATTTATATCAATATTTTACTCAAACAAGCTTTTACACTGTACAAAGCCATGTAAACAATAAGCAGTCTTAAATCCAGATGTAATAAATCTACAAGATCACCCGTATCTCATTAAGCTCCCCCAAGTCAAAATTGATCAGTGAAAACCTATCTAGAAGGGCAACCTCCGAAAGGTCCAGATTTGGTTTCGTTTGGGCAGGATGTCAAACTGTACTGATCACCTCCTTTGCTGACCAAGCAGCAGTGGAGGTGACAGGAAACAGGAGAGCTCTTCCTCTCCAGCTTTCCTTCAGAGAAAGTGCACAAAATTTTAAGCATCTACAACAGCAGCATGACTTAACCAAGCTGTCTTTAAAAACCACTGCAACTAGCAGAGGTCCCAGTTCTCTGCATTGATAAAAGCAGTGGTTCTCAACCTCGAATGCATATTACAATTACTAGGAGTACTTTTTAAAATATCAGTAATCAGGCTCCACTCCAAATCAATTAAATCTTATTAAATAATGATGCTGGGCATTAGATTCTGAACACTCCCAGGTGCTCCTAGCAGCAGCCAGGGTTAAAAACCACCAGAGCAAAGGCTATCACTTGACCAGGGAACAAGAATACGTGTTGCAATCACTTTTCTCCCTTGGGCTCCTTTCCCTCCTGGAGTTGTGTAAGAGCAAAATGTCACTTTGCCCTGCTCAAGATGACTAAGCACTTCCCATACCAGTCTGGAGACACTTTGCACCCTGAGATAAACCAAATGCAACAGGGTCATCTAACTGCATCTAATCTCAAAAATAATAAAACCTCAAGCATGTCCCATTAGCCTGGCTCCCTAGCAAAGCAATTTTATCCCAGGTTTTCTCTGTGCTGATGTCTGAAGACTTGTCACGACCTTTATGAACATGGTGAGCGTGTGGGAAAGTTACTGTTTGTCCACCATGAACAGACTAATGCGAACTTGGACACCTTGGTAGGTCTGGTTTTTCCCCTCTAAATACTATGTTTTTACTTGGCAAGCCAGTCCTTCTCTTGCTCTTTGCAGGTAAACTTTTTCTTTCTTAAATGCTCCTATCTCTGAGTCTGTCTTCAACAAGGGTCAAGATCCAAAGAGTGCTTGAATTCAGAACTAGATAATCTCCCCCTAAGAGCAGAAAGTTCTCTGCAAGTGATAAGTAAAAGGGCTGAGAAGTGAGAACCTGCTCATTCAGCCCACAGGTGTAACCCAAGGTGCAGTTCACCATAACCGTGTCCTCTGGCTGTACTGAACAAGTCCCCAGGCTGCTGGCATCACACTCCAGTGCAGGAGCCTCCCTAAGCAGGTTTCACCTACTCACCTCAACTGCATTGGGCTAAGTAATGTTTACAAAACTCCAAATCAAGAATGACTTCAATGGTTACATGTAAAAATACTGGAAATGAACAGACACAAACACACACCATGGAAGCAAGAGCTTGTTGCTTTACTGACTTTTCTGGAACTGGGTAAACATATTACAATAAGATGTACTGGCTCTTCAGCTAACAGAAAGGTTATAGCAACTCTTCCTTGAAAGCCTGGTGAAGGCAAGGTGCTCATCCACCTTGTCCTCTCATATTCCCAGGGTGATTACTAAGCATGGTATGTGCTCAGTGGATACCTGTTAAATGACTGAAATTTGTGGACTTGGGAATCTTTCTGTTCCACAGAGGTGAGAGCTGTAATAATCTCTCTTACAAACTGGGAATCTGTTTGTATCTCACTCATGCTACCCTATTAGGACAGAGCTTTTTTCCTTGGTAAAAAAAAAAAACAAAAAACAAACAGTCCACTACTAATCTTGTCTAATTAGCACTTCAAAAAAGTTCTGCAATTTGGTGTGTTTTTTTCCAATTTCAATTCAAAACACGAACCAGACCATCATCACTGCTGGGGCCTGAGAATCTGCATCCCAATCAGGCACCCACTAGCAAGTGTTCCCTAAACCCAGCGCGACTCTAAGTACAGAGCGGGCAGGAAGGAGTGCAGAGGTGGCCTCTCTCCGGATGGGGGTAGCAGGTACTGATCCAAGGGAGGCCCATTCACAGGCTGACCAGCAACTCTGAGGCTGGGCTCTGCCCGATAAGGGCAGTGGCAGCTACTCAAGTCATCCCACAGGTTCATTCTGGAATCTAGACTAGTGATACAGAGGATGGGCCAGAAGGAAGGAGGGACAGAGCTGCTGAGAAGGAGGGACAGAGCCGCCCGGCTCCAGCACTGGGCCCGGCTCCCGAAGGCTCCAGGCCCATCCCAGCCCGTGGATCCCCGACTGCACACCACCTGGTTCCAAGGTGGCCAGAGTTCATAAACAAAGCACACGACACAAGACCACTCGTTCAGCAGAAAACTGGGATCCAAACTCCGAAATACATGCTGATGACACCTGGTGCTCCAAGGCGAGGAGAGGACGCTCCTCAGCGCTCACTCGACAGTGCCTCGCACAAAGCAAGCTCTCAAACGCTTGCTTGACGACAAAAACTGGAAGCAGAGATAACAGAACTGTGAGATAAACGCCTATGTAACCGTTCTTTGCGTTTAACCACTCAGTGCACACGCGATACTGGCTGGTTACAACGGGCCGAAAGTCCGCCTGGCGTTTGACGCGGTACTAACAGGCCTGCTCCCTCACCCTCCTGCAGCAGCAGGCCTCCGGGAAAAACTGGAGAAAGTAGAATTATCACATGGCCCAGCAACTTCACTTGTGGGGACATCCCCAAAAGAGTTGAAAGAGACTCAGAAATTTGTACATCGATGTTCACAGCAGCATCAGTCACAATTGCCAAAAGGTGGAAGTCACCCAAGTGTCCATCAACAGATAAATGGATGAACAACATACACATAAAACGGAATAATATTCAGGCTTACAGAGGAAACTTTAACACGCTACAACATGAATGAGCCTTGAAGACATTACACTAAGTGACATAAGCCAGTCATAAAAGGGCAAATGCTGTATGACTCCACGGACATGAAGTACTTAGAGTAGCCAAACTCACAAAGCCAAGATGATTGCTAGAATTAGTGGGGTAATCACATTGCAAGGTGTAAAAATGTCGAATAGCTATATTGTAACCAATGTCATATTGTATACCAACTACACTTAAATAAAGAGAAAATTAAATACTACTGGTCTTTCAGCTCAAAAAAAAAATTCACAAGACAGAAAGCAGACGGAGGTTGTCAGGGGCTGCGGGGAGAGTGGCACGGGGGTTACTGTTTAATGGGTACAGATTTCAGTTTTGCAAGATGAAGAATGTTCCTTTGATGATGACAGTGATGGCCGCACAATGTGAAATACTTAATGCCACTGAACTACCCACTTAAAATAGTTAAAATAATAAATTTTGTTATGTATATTTTACCTCAATTAAAAATAAATTTTTAAAGCGCCTTATAAACTCAACAAGTTTAAACTCAGAGGCTAAAAAGCCCAACCCCATAAGCTACTCACGTCATTGAACAACTTCAAAACATTTCTCCAGGCCACCCATTAACTAACATAACCAAACGCATCAAAGGCAAGCTGCAATAAATTTAGAGACCAGACACTAACAGCATTCTGCAATTAAAAATATAAGCCAAAGGGAAGACATGAAAACAATACACAAGAATTAACAGCCGCAGCGCAAAAAGATTTTAAAAAATAAACGGAGCAGAAGCAGAGGACATAATTAAGGTAACCACAGAAAAATGTTGGAAATAAAGAACAATTCTCCTTGACTGTAAAAATTTAGTTACAAAATTTTAAATCATTAGATATGAAACAGTTTATACCTAAATAAAAATCCAACTCAAGTTCAACCTAGCTCAGGTGCCAATTTGCCAAAGTGCACTGAGGGAAAGGGCTCAAATCCTGACAAAGCCAGGATTCTGAAATCAGGATTTTGAAACTGAAGTCACCAGCCTCAGTTTGCTTCCTTTACACACAAGGAAGGCCAAAGCCTTCTGTTCTACATCACTGTCCACCATCATGACCCATTAAAACCAGGTCTTTCCTAAGTGCCGTGATAATTCACATTATGCCATTGGACAAGGAATCTGTCACAACCTTTCTGACCCTAGATATGTGTTAATTTCTAGTACAACAGGAAATAAAGCCTTCCTGGAGACACCTTGTGTGGTTACTTGTCGAATACCTTGTTTCTCCCACTAGACCTGTGCTATTCAATAACACAGCCACTAGCCAATGTAGGTATTTAAATTCATATTTAAATTAAAAATTCCTTTTCTGTGTCATAGGAGCCATATTTCAAGGGCTCAAGTGACCAGATGTGACAAGTAGCTTCTGGGAAGTGCAGATATAGAACATTTCCATCAACGTTGGAAATTCTATTGGATAGTTCGGCAGCACATTAGAGGGTAAGTTCCATGAAGACAAAAACCTCTGATCTTTTGCCGGTGTACACTTAGCCCCTCCCACAGAGACTGCCAAATGGGAAGCAATCAATAAACATGTGAAATAAGTATTCAACAGCCAAGGTAGTCAATGCAGAGGACTGAACAGAATTGGATCCTGGAGCATGTGAGAGAGGAGGGGGTGCATGGGGGCTGTAGACTCCCAAAGACTCAGGGTCAAATTTAGGAAAGCTAAAACAAAACAAACTAACTTCCCAAAAGTAGTAAAGAATTCGACACTCCCCCAAAGTGGACCTTGCTACCCAGAGTTTGGTCAGTCCATGGGCCACTAGCACCCCATCACCTAGGAGCTTGTTAGAAATGCAGAATCTCAGCCTCTACCCCAGTCCTATTGAATCAGAATCTGTATTTTAACAAGCAGTTTTAATGAACATTAAAATATGAGACCCACTAGTCTAGTTCTCTCTCTACCCTTCCAGACTGAGCAAGTAGCTCTCAAACAGCAAACTTGAAAAAAACACTATATACAACTGCATGTAAATCTACAATAATCTCAGCAAAGGAATATTTCTCACAGAATTTGAAACATACCTTAAGCTTTTTAAAATCCCTTTCCTGCCACTCTAACCCCAACTGACCTCCTCAGTGTCAGAAAATATCAAACACGTATTTGTGGGTTCACATAAGCAAACATACACACATGCTTGTAACACTCTGAACAAAACAAGTGGTACTTAACAAACACAGACAGAGGGCATCCTAGAAGAATACAACTATTTCCATTAAGAATTTTAGGCTCTATTTTACTAACAACTGTTCAGTGGCAGGACTGAGGGATACATTACTATGTTAAACCCAGAGTTCTGGTTATGAGAAAGCTACCCTAATTACTCAATGAAGCTGCCTGAAACAAAATCATTTTACATATAACCTGGGTCTCACACATTTTTCAGGACTGTGTTGTGACACTGGTCACTCCCAACAGTTTTTTTAAAAATAAGCTACAATTCTTCAAACTAATAACCAGTCTACCAACTTAGTGTCAATGTACCATGGACACAAAATTCAAGTTTTTCTGATACTATCGATACTATCAACTTTTTTTACCCCATTGCCATTTACTTAGGAAATTAAGTTGATGAGAAATGTAAGAGCTTTCCGAGGTGTTTGGATTATGAATCACTTATACTTGTCCCTTACATTTTTATGTACTTACCTAATCTTCTACCATAACCTTTGTTTGTACTTGCATTACTTTTATAATTTAAAAAAAAAAAAAAGACCTTTAAAAATAAAACACAGAGTAACTGAAAAATGCTCTCAAAATGTTCTTGCACTTAACTATGAAAACACAATTAAACTGAAGTTTACCTCTTTCCCTCATATTAAGCTGCATTTGAACAGGTTAAAAGTACAGTGGTAAAAGACATAAAGCAAAATATCAAGAGAAAAAAAACAACATAACTTTGAGTTAACCCAACCAGGGTCCCACAGCAAACAAAGACTCTCCCCTATCAGGGTTGCTGGCCTGGCCTGTGGGGAGCTCCCACCCCCACACAAGTGCACTCAAGGGGCTGCACCTACAATCACTGCAGTGACTGCTGGAGGGCTTTATACATTCAGGTCCCTGAGTATAGCGGACAGACCCTAAGGTCACCCCCAGTAAATCCCATCTCTGCGCTAGCTCTCCCCTTAAGTGTGGACAGAGCCTGTGACTTGCTCCTAGATAACAGGATATGGCAAAGGTGGTGGGTGTCACTCCCGTGGTGACACTGTTATAGCAGGCTCTTAGTAGGCAAGAGATTCTCCTGCTAGCTTTAAAGAGATGAGCTGCAGGTTGTGAGAGGATCTATGGGGGGCCACATGACAAGGCACTGTGGGAGGTCCTAAGAACTGACACTGGTGCCAGCTGACAGCCAGCAAAAGATGGGGACCTGAGTCTACCACTGCAAGGAACTGAATACTGGCAACGGCCGCATGGGCCTGGGAGAGAACCCCAAGCTCCAGAAAGGAGCATGGCTCCATCCAATAGCTTGACCGCAGCCCTGTGAGACCCTGAAGTCATGCCCAAATTCCTGGCCCAAGGAAAAGGAGATATTTAAAAAGTTTGTTATGTTACGCTGCTAAATTTGTGGTAATTTGTGGCGCAGTGATAGAAAACTTTGGTGTTGGTTACTTGTATATCAGCAGATGCTTACTTAAGAACTGAGAGTAGGCTGAATGCTAATTCTTGCAATTGTAGTAAGCTTTATTCTTCCAACATGGAAAGACATTATCAAACTTTAACAATGCCTGTAATCTCATATGGCCATTCATTCACATTTTGGTTTGTGGAACTCGAGTGGGTTTTCCAGGGTGGGCTTCTACACTTTCTGCTGTGTTCTGACCACCACCCTCCCCTCCCTGAGCTGCACCTTCTACCCCAGCCCTTAAATGCAGATGCTGCAGGGAGAAACCTGGTCCTAGCAAGCCCCCGAGCTGCCAAGCAGCCACTACTGCCTAAGGTCCAACAAGCAAGGAAAAGCAGTAAGTGGAGCAGCGGTAATCTCCACGTTCCGGCTAAAAGCATAGTTAGTGTAAGAGCAAGAGGCACCAGCTCTTCCCTGTTAATTCCCCCACCAGCCCTGTCCAAGCCTGTTAGATTATCACGATGAACTACCTACCGTACTGGCAGGTATAACAGGGGAATGGCAGTGGTCAAGAAAAGTACTGTTAATTCCCTTAAGGAAAAACAAATGCAAATTTATATATTTAAGAGAAAGCAGACATACTACAATCAGGTAGAAATTATACGTTATTCAGCATAAAAACTGGTAAAGAGAAGTGAACAAAATCTGTCATCAGTGCCAGTCATTTTTCAAAGGACAGCCCACACCAGCTTTGCCACACTCATATGAAGTACCCTTTGTGATCCCTGACTCCCTGGCCACCAAGCAACTTTCTCACCATTACCTTGGTTTCCTAGGTATTTCAAACTCAGGAGGAAAAGCCCAGGATGGGTGATACAGCATTCCCATCACCGGAAACTGTGCCTAACTAAAGGGAACTGGCAGCCTGGTTCACAGTGCTTACAATGTGATTACCAACCAGACTCAGTGAGGAGCAAATTCTGGAATAGCAAGTCTCAGATCCAGACTTTGTTACTGAGGTAGGCAAAGGACCGTGAGAGACGCCGCTCATAGTCCTACTACTAACGTAGAAACTCTGAAACAGCTATGAAGGTGGAACGCAGCCATTTCCAAATCTCATTTGAACATAATTAGAGAAAATTCCCATACAAAAATAACCTTTCTTTTTTAAATGGCTAAAAGTAATCTCCATCATTGAATGAATTACATATTCCACTGGCCCTAAAATACTGGTTGTAAAACGCAACATTACTTTATTATACATAGATGTAAAAAACCGTCAATTAAATGTCACAATGTTAAATAATCATTGATTTTAAGACATATTCTGATTTGAGACATTAAAAATGTGAAAAAAAGGTGTATCTTAGAATCAATGAAATACATTTTAAAATATATTCAGATAATTATTCAAATAAAGTATTAAACATTGAGTCTCTTAAATTGACATGTATTCACAACCAGCACGTCCTGGAAGCTATCAATTTTGTTTCACTTCTCATTTGAAATGAAGAATGGGGGGCACTTATATTAATTTCTAGCAGACATCTTACACAAACTAAAACTTATGGATTCCTAGCTTGAAAATCATCACATTTTCACTTACAGAATCAGAGATCAAGAGATGAGATAAACGAGGCCTAGGTAAGTTAAGTGACAGAGTCCAGGGCCATAAGACAGCAAGCACCTGTCAAGGCTTGGAGCCAGGTCTCTAGGACCCTGTTCTGCGTTCCCTTCATAGAAACCAGAAATCGACTGAGGCCATAGCATTCTTTGGTCCAACACTAGAGAGAGTGCAAAACAATTAATGACAATCTCTGTCCATTTTCAAAGGGACTGTTTTATGAAACAACTCTCTTCAACTTCCCTGGTAGAATACTGATGACTGATAATTTATTCAACTAATCAATTCAACTAGATGGTTTCATTCTATTAAAACATCACCCAACTTCTCAAAAGCAAATGTCTGCTTTGCATGATCTGAGAGGTGACGAGCCTACTGTATCACCTAATCAGCCACATGCCAAACACTAGCCTCACAAGATCCTGCTGAGACTGCTGGTTCTTTATGGAAGACTCTGGGAATTACAGAGTATAGCAAAACATTATAGCATTTGCTATACTTGACTGTGACATTTTGATTCCCAAAGCATGTTGAAAATCTAAGGCTCTGCTCTCACTGGCCTCTTGAGAACTGGCAATTATTCAAGAAAATCAGCAAACAATCCACCCTCTCTAGGCATTAGTCCCTCTGTCCTGGTTTTCTGCAAGGTGGTCCACAGGGAACTGGCCAGTACTAACTGGAGAGAACTCGCACATTAATGCATTTGAGTGGAACTGGTTGGAGACTTCTGCTGTGGGCGCCACCAAAATATTCCTCGATGTCTCTATTACGGAATTCCTCAGCGTATCATTCATTTCGATCACTTCAAAATCCATTTCATTCCATTTTTCTGCATCTTCTCCTTCATTCTCTTCCTCATAGTCATTTAGCCCAGAGCTAGAGAGCAAAGCTTTCTGGTCCTCACTTTTTCTGTGTTCTTTTCGCTGATGACTGAGAGGTGACGTGGCTAATTTATACATCACGGGAAATAAAGTGGCAGTGGCTACTGCTGCCCCCAAAGAGGTGTACAAAACCACAGGTAAATCAGGATATTTTCCTTGAAGAATTCCAATTACTGCAGGAATAGCCATTTCTCCCAGGGCAGCACCGATTACAAAAAATGCCGCCGCTTTCCCGTGGATGGCCGTGTACTGCTCAATCCAAGAAACACCACTGGGAAACGTGGTTGCCATTGAGGCCCCATACACAGCAGTTGCGATCCACAGGCAAGCTGGGCTCTTGTCAAAAAGCACCAGAAACAATGATGATACCAGGCTGCCAATGTTGCTCAACACAATCATGGTTCCAGGTTGTAAACATGTAGCAAAAAAGATGGCCAGGCCCCTCAAGGCTGCGAAGGTCCCCCAGAAGACAGAGTTCAGCCCAGCCGCTTCACTCTCTGTCATGCCAGCATGGGTGACAGCAAAGGAGAAAACGTAAGAGCCGTACGTCACCTCAGCTCCAACATAAAAGAAGAAAAACAGGAACAGGAGACAAAGAAGAGCCTTGTGATGCTTCGCCCTTCGAGACCTCTGGGCAGATGCTTTTGCTTTTTCCTGCTGTGAGCTTTTCTTGAAGAACAGAGCAAAAAGAAAGACAGCAACTACAAATATGTAAGTACCAATAACAGCATAAGCCCACAGTAAATTCATATTGCCAGGGACGCCAAGCAGCGGCTCTGAGTCAGCGTCAGGGGACAGGTGGAGGGTGGGACGGTCCAAGTCAGCCTCTGTGCGGTTTTCGGCAGACGCCGTCGTGCCCAACGCCAGTTTCGCCAGCACCGGAGCCAAAAAGGCACCCAAGGCAAAACTGAAGTGTAAGGCCTGCATATGTGGGGCTCCTTTGTCCCCCCAAATAGCCAAGATTAAGACGTTACCACCTACCAATGAAAAATGGGGAAAATTATTTAATCATAGTAACTTAGTAAAAAAACAGTTCATTACTATCAGAAAGATGAGTCTATCTTACACGGCATAAAGGTTAAAATATTCTAAGTTATCAAATGTTGCAACTAAGTCAATTCCAGGATTAAGGAACTCTACCCCACCACCACCAGAGAACTCCAAGCAGCGTAACATCAAAAATCCACAAATGGAATTCCACAAGCTAGTCAACCACGACCTCCTGGAGCTGGGCACATTCGTCCAAGGTTTGGGTTTTTAAATATACTTTTATTGATTTCAGAGAGAGAGGAAGGGAGAGGGGGAGAGAGAGAGAAACATCAATGATGAGAGAGTCACTGATCGGCTGCCTCCTGCATGCCCCTGCTGGGGATGGAGCCCAAAACCCAGGCATGTGCCCTGACTGGGAATCGAACCGCGATCTCCTGGATCCTAGGTCGATGCTCAACCGCTGAACCATGCCAGCCAGGCACCCAAGGCTTTTTATAATACAGTTCTAATACTAGGCTGGGGGGGGGGAATATTCATCTATGTATTTATAAATTTTTAAATATATATTATCTCCAGATCGTGGCCAAATTACCAGCTCTTTCTGTACTTGCAACTGGCAGCCACTTGAGGAAAGTTATTTATGTGTATAGCAGATCTAACACACATGTTCAGGAATTTGAATACTACAGGATTCTGCTGTCCCCATTACAGGAAACAAGGGTACCGTCTGGCACCCCCACATGCACTATGTATACTCCTGGAAGGTGAAAGGCAAGAAGCATCGAATCTTGCATTTTCTTTCTCTTTCTATCTTTTAATATATTTGCGGATAATTCCACCCTGTAGTTTCACAACCAAACTAAGCCTAAGGTATAAAACATTTCCCCGACCTATCAAATAATAGTAGAGCGGGAAAGAGGGGCAGAAAGCTGGTTTTGGGGCTGAACAAACATTGCGCATGGTGTTTAGTAGGCTTCGAAACAGATCAAGACGCATGCTCCATGGAGAGGGTCCCGCAGAAGGCAGGGACTTTTGAGACAAGGAAGAGAAGGAGCATCATACACAGCACAGGTTTCTCTTAGTTCAAAGGGCAGAGTGCGTTTTATTTATTTACTTTTATTTTTTTTTAATCCTCACCTGAGGATATTTTTTCCATTGCTTTTCAGAGAGAGTGGAAGAGAGAGAGACATCGATTGGTTAAGGCGGAATGCATTTTAAATTAAAGGGCTGCTTCTATGATTTCTCAGCCAAATAATGGTGCCAAACGTGGTTGAACCTATTAACCCATCAAGTCTTCCCACACTACAATGATAAAGCTGTACGCCAAAATGAAAACTCGTTAATGTGCACTGTAATTACCCACATGGGGGGTGGGGAACGATTCCCTATTTGGATACTGAAAATCAACAGTCTCTCATCGAACAAAATTCTTTAAATGCGCTCTATGGCTGGCTGCTCAAACATAGGTACACCTATTTGACAAGAAGAGTAGTTGCCAGAAAGGTAGTTCTGACTGGGAGACCCCATAACCAATTCAGCAGGTCAGTGTCTGCAAGTGACAATTTAATACCATCTGCTCTGCTTGTCCTTGTAGAAGGTTCCTATTCCCAGAGATGACACTGAAAGGCTCACTAACCTGTATCCAGAATGCCAATTGAAACACCAAAGATGGACATCATGACAATTAGTAATACTGCTCGCTTACAAAATGGAACAAGATAAAGACCAACCGTGGTAGCCAACATTGACACGCCTGAGAAAAAAGGTAAAAGTCAACTATAAGAAACAATGTTCATGCACAGAGACGCGGATCAAGTCAGCACCTGAGGGGTTCAGTTTCTACAAATGGTTATTTCATTTAAAGCTTTTATAATCTCTAGGGACTATAAAAGTTATTCCAATAGGAATACATTTCTAGCACTGCTAATAATCAAACCATAAATTATACCACGAGGGAAAGTTTTATAGCAAAACAGACAGCTCAAAAATTATTTATTTAAATGTTTCACATTTAAGAACCTAAAGATAATTATAGATCTGAGGTTTAAAAAAAGACAAAAAAAATAAAATGCACTTACTATAGTAGTCTGTAGTAGAAATGGATTAAATAAGTTAGCTTGGGGAACAGGGAGGGAAATCAAAGAAGTATATGCTTTCCACACATTTAGAAATCAGAGGATTATTTATTTATTCATCAACAATAGTAAATTATTCTTTTTTCCACAGCAGTTTTATCACATTAATCCAAACTTTCTTTAAACATGTCAATTTATTTAAAAAAGAGTAAGTTAAAAGCTTTGCCATCTATTTCAGCAGTGAGGTAGAGAGGTCTGGGGTCATCATTGACATGGGGCAGCAGTGACAAAAATTTAGCCTACGGCATTTCACCACCACCCCACACACATCCTCAGCCCAGGGTTTAGCTTTGGCAGGCTCAAGGAATTCATTTTGATCTATAGTGACCCCAGATCTGCCCTAAACTCTGACAAGCAGAGCTCTTTGGACAACTAGTATGTGATCCAGGGGTGGTACCTAAATTACAGTGACAGTCAGAAAGGCCAAGGATCACTAACAGGGCTAAATTACCGAAGCAGCCCAGCACAGATTCCCTATAACTGCCAGGATGAAAGCAGGCACCAGGGAAAGCTGACTTCCATTTAGGACATCTAACACTACTCACTTAGGTGGTCAACAACTTTGCAAGCTAGAATGTTTCATATTTAAAAACAAATTTAAATTCCTTGAAAGTCGTAAAAAAGGTAAAATTCATATTTACTTACCCAAAAGTAAAAAAGGATTCATATTGTCAACAAGAATTCCACCAACCACAGAGCCACTCAAGTATCCAAAGGCACGGCCCACAAAAATTAGAGAAAGACTGCTGATATTACGGTTTACATTTGTTGCCAAATCTTGAAAGGTGGGTCCCAGGATAGCAACACTCAATCCCTAAAATTTTAAAAGACAAAAGATTTCATTTACAATCTTTAAAATAATGTATATCTATGTGGTAGCTTTTTTCACTATTAAAAAGGGAGGAGGGGATTTCAATGTAAAGTAGAGGATTACTTTCAGTCCCCCATCAGGAAAAACTCACAACGTTTGTACTCCTAGAGCTAAGAGACTCCTATTTCTGGTGTGCCAACTCCTACTCTTTTTCTAGTTTTGACAACTCCCAAGTTTTTTTAAATTCTTCAATTCTTTTGGCTTTGTTACAATTGTTTCCTTTTTGGACAATACCATAAAAGACTATTTTGTATTAATAGTTAGTAAAAGGCAACATTAAGCTCCCTTTTGAAATAGTTCTATATATTTTGAAATACACTACATGCACAAATAGCTAACACAAAAATTTAATGTTAAAATTTTTAATTATCAAACCATCAAAATATTATTCCCAGTTTTTGATGTTGTTAAAATAGACAGCAATATGTGAAATTTAATGAATGAACTGAACTAACAAGCAAAATAGAGAGAAAGCCATAGAGAGAGAGCTGGCAGACAGCCTGGGATGGGGATAGGGTGGCGGAAGAAGATATAGGTGGGATAAATGGTGACGAAAAAAAATAAAGAGAAAATATATATTTACTAATAGATCCCCAGCTACGGGTTGTAGGGGGCCTCTTTTGCTAACATTTCCAGCCCAAAACACCAGAGAGACAGTGGGAATGCAAAAACAGCAGTGAAATGAAGCCATAAGGTGAGGAGGAAGAAAGGAGAGGTGGAAAAAAAACAACAAAAAAACAGACATCAATGTTTCTGAATGCACATGGGGGTCCTTCCTCTGAATTACAGCAAATAAAACACGCAGGAGATAAAACAATTTAAATATTTCTAAATCTACATTTGTCTTCAAAGAAAACCCACACCATCAGGAGTACAGTCTGTCTTTCTTCAAGAATATTACATACACATGTATACAATGACTTTAAAAATAACATTTTACTCAAAGTGTAGCGTTAGCAAGAAATAAGGGTTACTGTTGGCTTTCAGGGGAAATTCGTTGGACACTTTTAAAAATGTTTCTAATTGGTCTTCATGTCAAGAATAATTTTTTGCAGCCTTATTTACAATAGTCAAGATTTGGAAGCAGCCCAAGTGTCCATCGGTAGATTAGTGGATAAAAAAGATGTGGTATTTACACACTGGAATACTACTTGGCTGTAAAAAAAAAAAAAAAAAAAAAAAAGGAAATCTTATCCTTTGCAACAGCATGGATGGACCTGGAGAGCATTATGCTAAGTGAAATAAGCCAGTTAGAGAAAGACAAGTACCATATGATCTCACTCATATGTGGAATCTAATGAACAAAATGAAGTAACATGCAAAATAGATTGAGATTCATAAATAGAGAGCAGGCTGACAGATGTGGGAGAGACTGGGGGTGGAGGGATTGAGGGAAAAAAACACCTCATGGACACAGAAAACAAGAGTGTGATGATTGCGGGGAGAGGTGGAGGATATGGCGGATAAATGGTGACAGAGACGTGACTTGGGGTGGTAGACACAAAATACAATGCACAGATGATGCGTTGCAGAATTGTGCACCTGAAACTTGTATAATTTTGTTAACCAGTGTCACCCTAGCAAATTCAATAAAAAGGGGGCAGAATAATTTATTCTAATTGCACTGTTCTGCTCTAAAAACGCTTGGGTGCACCCCCTGCCCAAGCTGGAGCAGTCAGTCCCTAAGGACAGGTGCAGAGGAAGCACCATGAAGGGAAGGCTGAGCCCCAGCTGTAATCAAATTAGCTCCTGCCTTCAAAACATTTACAACAGGATCTGGCACACAGTCAGGGCTCATCAAGCGGCTGCAATAATTTTTATTTTCTCAAATCAAAATACTCTAAAAACCAGTTATGGCTCAGAGAAAGTCGCTAGGCGACCTGACATGACTCTCCTCAGAGGACTCACCCTCCCAACTCCCCAGCATCCCAACATTCAAAACAAGTGATGAGGGGTGGGCTTCTGGAGGTAAGGGAATCACGGGGAGGCCAAGGGGACTGGCAAAAGGACCTTCTAGCCTTGCTCTAAGAAAAACAATGAAGGATCTGAAGGTTTGTTTTACATGAGATTGTGGGTAGAATAAGAGATATATCAGTTGTGGCGTTGGGAAAAGTCACTCTCCTCTCAGGCTCTATTTCCCCATCTACAAAAGTAAGGGATTGGCTGAATTTGGTGAGAAGAGAAAGAAAATCCCAGAAAAGCAGCTTTGTGTAATAACTGGGGGGGGGGGGGGGGGGGAATAGACCTGACAACCCGTCTTGCATCTCCCCACCCCACGGAGGAGGGATAGAAAGGTTTGCTGCAGCTGGGAAATAAATTTTGCACCTGACAATAACCCTCCAAGAATATAATTGTGCCCATTTTCCAGATTACAAAACTGAGGCTCGCGCTGGCCAGCCTGGCTCCGCGGTTGAGCATCGACCTCGCATCCAGGAGATCGCGGCTCAGTTCCCCGTCGGGGCACATGCCCCGGTTGCCCGCTGGATCCCCAGTAGGGGGCGTGCACGAGGCAGCCGATCAATGACTGTCATCACTGATGTTTCTCTCCCTCTCCCCCTCTCCCTTCCTCTCTCTGAAATCAATAAAGATATATTTAAAAAACAAAAACAAAAACTGAGGCTCGTGCAGGTTAAGGCGCCCAAGGTCACACAATTTGCAAGGCGCGCGACGAGACCACATTCTCCGCAGGACGCCTGCCCGGCCGGCCGGCCCGGGAGGGCTGCCGCCCGGCTCTCACCAGCCCCAGGAAGGAAGCGCACAGGATCGCGGTGATGAACCAGCGCAGCACGCCCGCCGCCCCGCCGCTCCGCCCGGAGGCTGCCACCGCCCGCGGCTGGGTCTCCGCCGGGGCCTCGGCATGGAGGAGCCGCTGTCCAGCAGCCGGGGGCCCGGCCCCGCGGAATTCCAGCTCCTGCTCCAGCGCGGCGGCTCGGGAGAAGCGGTCTGCCTGCTGCCGGGCTCCTCCGCGGGGCCTCGGGAGCTCCTCGCGCCTCCGAACCCCGCCGTCCCAGCAGGCGCCACCTCCCGGGGGCCGCCCCTTGTCACCACCCCTTGTCACCACCGGGAAGTCGAACTTAAGAACCCGCGGCAACTGCAGGCTGAGCGCGCGCGCTCCTTCACGCACAGCGCCTGCGCGGGTCACGTGGCGGCGCGAAAGTGGTCCTTCGCCAAGGCCTCGCCGCAAACCGGATGTTGACGTGGTTGCCTAGGAGACCGGACCTCGCTCTCAAGCCTGCCGCACATTTGGCTGAGCCCCCAGAGGCCCGCGGGCTAGCGCCCCCTGGCGGAGCGAGCTGGAGCTGCGGGCTGGGAACCGGAATCGGCAGATACGGCGCAGAGAACCCTCCGCACGAAATACCGCCCCAGGACTGCAAGGAATGTCTTCCTTCGCGTCCGCCCCGGGGCATCCGGGCGGCAGAGGGAGTCGACGGCCCGTCCTTTCAACAGCTTTCTAAAATGCCCCGCGCTTTTGAGATCTGTTGCCTATCGATCTGTCGTTTATCTGACACTTAACATTTGTTGACACTCACATGTAAGCGTTCACGTGTATGATCTCATTTATCCCTCATAACACTGTAAATTCCATGCTATCCTCGTTTTGTAGACAGGAGGTTTAAGTCATAGAGAGTTAAGCAGCAGCTTGCCCAAGGTCAGGCAGCAAATCAGTGGCTGTGCACGAACAGTGTGACAGTAGCTCCTGGAAGAAATCTGGAAGCGAAGTTGCGGTTTCCAGCACACTCTCTCCCCAACCCTGTAAATAAGTCCGCTGTCGAAGGAAGTGGATGGAGCAGGGCATCGGCTTGCAGAAACCAGGAGTAAAGTTATGCCAGCAGAGAAGGAAAGGCCTTTATGGGACTCCAGCTTTTTGTGCCCTTTTGCTCTGACCAGACAGACCACCGCCTCAAAATGTGTGAACATTTCTTTTTTTTAATTTTATTTTTGTTTAAAATATTACAGATGTCCCTTTTTCTCCCCATCCCATCCCCCTCCCCAGTCCCTCTCCCCACCATTGTCCGTGTCCTTGGGCTGTGCATATATGCATATAAATTCTTTGGTTACTCTCTCCCCCTCCACCCACCCGCCCCCCTCCATCCCTCTGACATTCGTCAGTCTGATCCATGCTTTCATGCTGATCCATGTCATTGAATCTATTCTGTTCATCTGTTTGTTAAGTTCTTTAGATTCCACATAAGAGCGAGATCATGTGATGTTTTTCTTTCTCTGCTGGCCTTATTTCACTTAGCATAATATTCTCCAGGTCCATCCATACTGTCCCAAAGGGTACAATATTCTTTTTTACAGCTGTGTAGTATTCCATGGTGTAAATGTCCCACAGCTTTTTTATCCACTCATCTCCTGATGGGCACTTGGCCTGTTTCCAGATCTTAGCTATTGTAAACTATGCTGCTATGAACATCGGGGTACATATATCCTTCCTGATGAATGTTTCAGGATTCTTAGGATACATTCCTAGGAGTGGAATCACCTGGTCAAAAGGAAGCTCCATTTTTAATTTTTTGAGGAACCTCCACACTGTTTTCCATAGTGGCTGCACCAGTCTGCATTCCCACCAGCAGTGTACTAGGGTGCCCTTTCCCCACATCCCCTCCAGTACATGTCATTTGTTGATTTGTTGATGGCAGCCATTCTGACAGGTGTGAAGTGATACCTCATAGTGGTTTTAATTTGCATCTCTCTGATGATTAGCAACGTTGAGCATTTTCTCATGTGTCTCTTGGCCATCTGTATGTCCTCTTTGGAGAAGTGTCTATTCAGGTCCTTTGCCCATTTCTTAATTGGGTTGTTTGTCTTCCTCTTGCTGAGTAATATGAGTTCTTTGTACACTTTGGGAATTAGCCCCTTATCAGATACATCCTTGGCAAATGTTTTCCCAGACCGTGGAGCTCCTTTGTATTTTGAGGCTGTTTTCTTCTGCTGTGCAGAAGCTTTTTAGTTTGATGTAGTCCCATATGTTTATTTTTTCTTTTGTTTCTCTTGCCCTAGAGATGTATCAGTGAAAATTCCACTACGTGGGATGTCTGTGACTTTACTGCCTATGTTTTCCTCCAGGATTTTTATGGTTTCGTGACTTACATTTAAGTCTTTTATCCATTTTGAGTTTATTTTTGTGTATGGTGAAAGTTGGTGGTCTAGTTTCATTTTTTTGCATGTAGCTGTCCAATTTTTCCAGCACCACTTATTGAAGAGACTGTCCTTACTCCATTGGATACTCTGGCCTCCTTTGTCAAATATTAACTGACCATAATGGCGTGGGTCTATTTCTGGGGTCTCTGTTCTGTTCCATTGATCTATATGTCTGTTGGTGTACCAATACCAGGCTGTTTTGATTACAATGGCTTTGTAATACAGTTTGAAATCTGGTAATGTGATCCCTCCCACTCTGTTCTTTTTTCTCAAGATGGCTGCAGCTATTCGGGGTCCTTTTTGGTTCCATATAAATTTTTGAAATGTTTGTTCTAGGTCTGAAATATGCTGTTGGTATTTTAATAGGAATTGCATTGAATTTATAAATTGCTTTGGGTACTGTGGACATGTTAATGATATTAATTCATCCAATCCATAAGCATGGTATATTCTTCCACTTGTTTAAGTCTTCCTCTATTTCTTTTTTCAGTGTCATGTAGTTTTCCAAGTACAGGTCTTGGATAAGTTTATTCCTAGGTATCTTATTTTTTTAGTTGCAATGGTAAGTGGTGTTGTTTTTTTTAGTTTCTCTCTGAAAGTTCATTGTTGGTATCTAAGAATGACATTGATTTCCAGATGTTGGTTTTTGTATCCAGCTACCTTGCCAAATTCATTTATCAAACCTAGTAGTACTATGATGGAATCTTTAGGGTTTTCTATGTACAATATCGTGTCATCTGCAAATAATGACAGTTTTAGTTCCTCCTTTCCAATTTGGATACCTTTTATGTTTTCTTCCTGTCTGATGGCTGTGGCTAGGACTTCCAGTACTATCTTGAATAAGAGTGGTGAAAGTGGACATCCCTGTCTTGTTCCTGTTTTTAAGGCAAATGGTTTTAGTTTTTGACCATTGAGTATGATGTTAGCTGTAGGTTTGTCATATATGGCCTTTGTTAAGTTGAGGTATGATCCCTCTATTCCCACTTTGCTGAGAGTTTTTATCAGAAATGGGTGCTGGATTTTGTCAGATGCTTTTCCTGTGTCTATTGACATGATCACATGATTTTTGTCCTTTATTTTGTTTATGTGATGTATCACATTTATTGATTTGCAGATGTTATACCAGACTTGCATCCTTGGAATAAATCCCACTTGGTCATGGTATATGATCTTTTTAATATATTGCTGGCTCTCGTTTGCTAGTATTTTAGTGAGGATTTTAGCATCTATATTCATCAGGGATATTGGCCTGTAATTTTCTTTCTTTGTAGTGTCTTTATCTGGTTTTGGGATTAAGATGATGCTGGCCTCATAAAGAGAGCTTGGGAGTTTTCTCTCCTCTTGAATTTTCTGGAATAGTTTGAATAGGTGTTAATTCTTCCTTGAATGTTTGGTAAAACTCACCTATAAGTCCATCTGGTCCAGGACTTTTGTTTGCTGGGAGTTTTTGGATTACTGCTTCAATTTCATTAGTTGTTATTGCCGTATTCAGGTTTTCTGCCTCTTCTTGATTCAGCTTTGGAAGGTTGTATGCTTCTAGAAATTTGTCAATTTCCCCCATGTTGTCCAATTTGTTGGCCTATAGTTGCTCATAATGTTTTCTTACAATCCTTTGTATTTCTGTCAGGTCAGTTGTTATATCGCCTCTTTCATTTCTGATTTTATTTGGGTCCTCTCTCTTTGTTTCTTAGTGAGTCTGGCTAAAGGTGCATCAATCTTATTTATCTTTTCAAAGAACCAGCTCTTGGTTTCATTGATTTTTTGTATTTTTGTATTTCTAGTCTCTATGTCATTAATTTCTGCTCTGATTTTTATTATTTCCTTCCTTCGACTTCCTCAGGGCTTTTCGTGCAGTTCTCGTTCTAGTTCTTTTAGTTTTGTGTTAGATGGTTCAGTAGAGCTTTTTCTTGTTTCTTAAGATAGGCCTGTAATGCTATGAATTTTCCTCTCAGGACTGCTTTCACTGTGTCCCATAGATTTTGGGTTGTTGTCTGTTCATTTTCATTACTTTCCATGAAGTGTTTGATTTCTTCCTTGATCTCATTGGTAACCTATTCATTGTTTAACAACATGCTATTTAGCCTCCATGTGTTTGAATATTTTTGAGTTTTTTTATAGTGGTCGATTTCTAGTTTCATGGCATTGTGATCCGAGAAGATGCCTGATATGATTTCAGTCTTCTTATATTTGTAGAGACTTGCCTTGTGCCCTAACATGTGGTCTATTTTTGAGAATGTTCCGTGCGCACTTGAGAAGAATGTGTATTCTGCTGCTTTGGGGTGAAATGTTCTGTAAATGTCAATTAAATCCATTAGGTCTAGTGAGTCATTTAAGGTCTGTGTTTCCCTGTTGATTTTTGTCTTGATGATCTGTCCAATGCTGACAGTGGGGTGTTAAAGTCCCCCACTATGATTGTGTTGCTGTCAATCTCCCCCTTAGAGTCCCCCAAGACATTTTTCATATATTTAGGTGCTCCTATATTGGGTGCATACATGTTTATAAGGGTTATTTCCTCCTGTTGGATTGAACCCTTTAGTATTATGTAGTGACCATCTTTGTCTCTTGTTATGGTCTTTATTTTGAAGTCTATTTAGTCAGAAATAAAAATTGCTACTCCAGCTTTCTTTTCTTTTCCATTTGCATGGAATATTTTATTCCATCCCTTCACTTTTAGCTGGTGTGAATCTTTTGTTCTCCGGTGGGTCTCTTGTAGACAGCATATATTTGGGTCCTGTTTTTTTATCCATTCAGCTACCCTATGTCTTTTGATTGGAACATTTATTCTGATAACATTTAAGGTTACCATTGATATAAACCCATTTAATGCCTTTTTCCCCCTTTATGCTGATGTACCTTTCTCTATTTCTTCTTTTTCTTAAAGCAGTCCTTTTAGCATTTCTTGCAGTGCTGGTTTGGTGGTACTGAACTCCTTTAGCCTTTTTTTTTGTCTGGGAAGCTCTTTATTTCACCTTCAATTTTAAACGATAGCCTTGCTGGATAACGCAATCTTGGTTACATGTTCCTGCTTTTCATTACATTGAGAACTCCATGCCACTCCCTTCTGGACTGACGAGTTTCTGTTGAGAAATCAGCTGTCAGCCTTATGGGGGTTCCCTTGTAGGTCACTGCTTGTTTCTCACTTGCAGCCCTTAATATTCTTTGTCCTTGACATTTGCCACTTTAATTATGATGTGTCTTGGAGTGGGTCTCTTTGGGTCCCTGTTGTTTGGAACCCTCTGTGCTTCCTGACCTTGTGTGGCTTTCTCCATCCCCAGCCTAGGGAAGTTTTCTATCATTATTTCCTCCACCAAGTTCTCTATCCCTTGCTCTCTTTCCTCCCCCTCTGGCACTCCTATAATGTGAATGTTGTTTCGCTTCATGTTGTCCCAAACCTCCCTTAGACTGTCCTCATGCTTTTTAAGTGTTTTTTCTTTTTACTGCTCTGAGTGATTTTTTTCTACCTTGTCTTCTAAGTCACTTATTCTATCCTCTGCTTCAATGAGCCTGCTTTTAATTCCTTCCAGTATATTCTTGATATCAGACACAGCATTCTTTATTTCTGTCTGATTTGTTTATGCTATGTATTTCTTTTTACATGTTTTCCCTAAAGTCCTCCATCTTATCCTCTATTGCCTTGTTTTTCTCTTTAAGTTCCCTGAACATCTTCATCATCAATACTCTGAACTCTGTTTCTGATAACTTGCTTAACTCCATCTCATCAAAGACTTTTGGCGATGTTTCCTTTTCTTTAATTTGGGGGTTATTTCTTTGTCTCCTCATTTTGGTAGATCTTAGTGTTTGTATCTATATATTAGATATATTTGTTGTCTCCCAGTCTTGTGGGATGGGATTTTGTCTTATGGGTCCAGTGGAGCCCACAGGTGTGTTTTCCTTATACTTCTGAGCTCTTTGCTCTAGGCATGTCCCTCTTGTGGGTGTCCCTTTTGTGGTTCCTTTATGTTCTCCTGTTGTGGTTGGGTCTAGGTTGTCATTGATCAGTCCTTGGGAGGACTCTCCTCTCAGGTTGGCTGTGTCTCAGCTCCAATCTTGTCGTGTAAGCTGCTGTACGGGTGCTGGCAAGGCAGGACAGTACACAACTAAACTTCCAGGAAACAAGGAGTATCTTATAAAATATCTTGACAGTCACAATGAAAACCACCCACGTGAAAATAGAACTGGGAGAGTGAAGGGAGAGCACACACGCACGCACACACACACACAAAAGCTTTAAAAAAAGAGAGAAAGAAAAGTAATGCTTAGAAAGAGAGATGTATATTGTTAATACTGGTGAAAATTTAGAAAATAATAATAAACTAAAATGTAAAAAATAGAGAAGCTACTGGGAGATAACAGAAGCAGGGAAAAGATTCTGAAAGAAGGGCCAGCAAAAAATTAAGGGAGAGAATAGGAATAGGATAATAGTTGAAAATGAGAAAACAAAAATACAATAAAGAGAATAAGAGAAACTAACAATAGAACAAAAAGACAGGAAGACAGAAGGAAAGATAACAAAAGAACGAAAGAAAAGTAGAAAAAGAAAAAAAAGAAAAAGAAAAAAAAGTTATGCCAATGGATTGAGAGGAGAGAGATATAGCCCTGGCAGGGAGGGAGTCCGGTAAGAGATTTGGGGGAAACTATAGAGGAAAGCAGTAAACTTGGTAATAATGATAAAGTCCCAGTCATTAAGCAGGGATATCAAGAAAATCTTGATAGTAGAAGCAAGGATAAAACAAAACAAAGCAAATAAACAAAACTAAACTAAAAACAAGCTAAGTAAGACAAAATTCTTTCATTAAAAAAAAAAATTAGTTGTTTTTTAAAAAAATTTTTTTAAATTATACGATTTAAAAAAGAAAAAACAAATCAATTTTTCCCTTTCTCTTATTCCTAAAAAGAGAAAACACACACACACACACACACACCAAAACCAAAACAAAACAAAAAACAGAAGAAAAAGCACAGTCAATCAGGTGAGTTTCTTCTGGGCAGCTTATGTTGTCTGAGGCTCACTGTTTCGTGGGCTGGTTTCAGTTCTCCTGGGAGGTGCTTGTGTATCACCCAGTGTGAGGAGCCGTCTAGGTTTGGCTCTGGTGTCCTTAGGTAGATGGCTGATCTGAGGCTCTCCATGGGCCACCTCCTCTTGTCAGCTATTTTGCAACCTTGTAGTTGCCTGTATTACTCCAGAGTCTTCTGTAGAGTCTTTAGGGTGCAGGGTGGCCCGTGTAGCCCAGGGTATCACTCCCCTTACTTAGAGGTTTCACCATTAGGCACTCACTGTGCGGGAGTTACTCTCTGCTCCACCGCCAGCTCCTCAGTCCCTTCCCTGTCCTCTGATTCACGGTTCCCCAGGCTCTGTCCTGTTACAGCTTCAGATTGATTTCAGCCTGTTGCCTTTTCTGTCTGGGCCGTTTCAGCAGCCTGGGCCCAGTGGGTTCGATTAAAAACACCTTCTGGCAAGCCCTTTGCCTGCCCAGCCCCCAGCAGGGGTTTTCAGCGTTTCCTCCAGTTCCCAAACAACAGTCCCTGAGAGTCTTATTCTCCTAAAGTCCTCCTGTGAGCCTCTCCCTTCCCCCTCGGCCTGTGCCCTGCGAGTGTGCCTGGGGCCTCAGTGAGCGGGACCCGCCCCTTTCCTGTTGGGGGGTGCTCCCGGCTGCAGGGGAGGCCGGCGGGCTCCGCCCCTCCCTGCTCAGCTCAGGTTGGCTGGTCGCCCCTCAGACCGCCCACGGTGCAGACCCCAATCCCAGCCTCCGCTGGTCTGTGCGCAGTGCACGCCGGGAAGGCGGGAGCCAGTTCCGAGATCAAAGTCACAAATGCACAAAGCAACACACAGGCAGAGAGTCCGCCCCACAAGGTCCCGCTGCCCGCGCAGCAAGGCGCCCAGCGGGGGGGACCCGAAGTCAGCTCCCCGCAGCTCCCCGCACCGCTGGTCTCAGCAAAGCTGGGGCGGCTTCACGCGCCACCACGGGGCCCCTCAGGGCTGGCCACAGGTCCCAGCCCCTCCTACCGGGAGCCCAGGGCGGGAGGGCTCCTCCCCTCCCCCGCGCCCCGCAGATTCAGCGCTTTCTGGGGCTCAGCACAAGGCCCCACAGGGAGGCGGAGGGTCCCCGAGTGCGGCCGCTCAGCGCAGTCCTCTGGTCCCTCACCACTCGGGTGCCACACACTTTGGGACAGCCTTCCCTATGGGCGGCACCCTGAGCGGTAGACGCAGATCGCAGCCGCCACTAGGAGCTTTGTTTCCTAGGCAGGCGCCGGCCGCCATTAGGGGCTCTGTTTCCTAGGAAGCCTCCGATCCCTCCGGGACTCACCGCTCCCCTGGGCCCCTCTGCCCTGTGCGTGGGGCGCTCCCTCCCCTCTCCTGTGCTCCGGATGTGGGGTCCCCGCTTTTGGATGCCGCCCACACTCCCGAGGGGGGGTGCCCCGCAGCCTCCAGGCCTCGGAGCCCAGCACAGGCTTCAGGGGGGTCCCCCTTCCTACGCCCCCCTTACCGGACTCCGTGATGCGTCTTCAGTGCTCCCCACTCGCACTCCGTCCACTCAGGTGTGTTTCTCTGGTTTTCCCAGCTGGCTCCGTAGGGTTTCAGGAGGAAATCGAGCCCGTGGGGGAGCGGGGCCTCTGCTGCCGCTCACAAGCCGCCAGCCTCCCTGCCTCTTTATCATCTGTCTGAAATGCCTTCTGCACCTGGTCCTCTCTCATCCACTTAGGCTCCCAGACTACAAACCTGAGTCTTATTATCATTTTCCTTGCAGCCCATCTCTCAGCAGCATCCACTTAGTCATTAATTCCCTTCCCAGCTTACCTCAGAAAGTGCACAGATGCTATGATTTTAAAGAACCTGATTTAGATTTCAGAGTAAGGAAAGGTCCCTTTGAGAAAAGTTTGATGTGGTTGAAAATAAAGGTGCCTCTAACCTCATCACCAAAACCCCAGTCTATTAAAACCAACTCTCACAGAGATTTCATTTCGATAAAGATAACTTTTATGTTTGTGCTACGTACTTTGAAAAGTTAGAAATAATTTTAAAAGATCTGACATCACTGTTTGATGTAATTGAATTTTTTCTTATTAAAAATAAAAACGTACTGATTTTTAAATTAGATTTTCTTTTTGAAAAGTAAACTTAGAATTTCCTTTAACTGGATTCATTGTAACATTTAAGACTACCAGGACTCTTTGAATCTACCATTATAAAGGTCTCCTATGCTGTACGGATCAGTAAAATCTTTGCCTCGCTGTACTATTAGCCCAAATCAATTTATCAAGAGAATAAAAACAAAGCAACCAAAAGTGAGAGCATAGCTGCAGGCTCTGAAGAGAACAAAAATAGACTAATATTTCTTAAAGTACTAAGTGCTTCAGAAGCAATTAGAGTCATCTGCATTTAAAAAGGGGAGAGAGAGAAAAAAGAAACCACTGTAGGTGTTCTCTAACTGATAAGATCTTCCTCCAGTTCTACTGAGAGGAGACCACTTATCCAGAGTTAGATACTGCTTTGCCCTGGAACAAAGGAAAAGCTGGAAATTACAGATGGCTTTTAGCCAGCTTTTGATCATTGCCATCTATTGCCACACTTGATACTGCCTGCCTGCGTGGAAAATGTCCAAAACCTCTGCAGAAATCCCCATAATGAGAAGGACTATTGTGTTGCTAAGCTAGGAACAAACACAAGTAACAGTATTTCTTTCTAATTGCCAAACAAGCTATATAAAAGCCTATCTTGGTTGAGTCGTTAAACAGTTATTAAATACCTACTATGTGTCAGGCGTTGTTCTAACAATGAAAAAAGGGACACGAATTCTTTCCCTCATGGACAAGACAGGCAAAGAACAAATGCACTTGTAATGTGATGTCAGATAGTGATAAGTACCCTAAGAAAAATACAGCCGAACAAAGTAGACAGAGTAGTGGAAGGGGGTTAAGGTAGTGTTGGGAAAGGCCCCTCAATTGTCATGTGAGCCACTCATCTGTCCCGTGGGTGACATTTGAACAGAACCCTAATTGAAAGGAGGGAGGCAGCCATGCAGGACGAGCATCCCAGAGAGCGCAGGTGCAAGGCCCCCCAGCAGCAGTGAGCTAGCTTAGAGTGTTGGAGAAACGAAATTAGGCCGGAGTGGCTGGAGCAGCATGAATGAAGGGGAAGCTGGTAGAAAATCAGGACAGAGAGCAAGCAAGGTGCCTGATTGTGGAGGCCTCAGGTTAAGGACTTTGTGGATATATTGGGGTAATACGGGGGGGGGGAGTATTGGACAGCAGAGAGAAGAGAGATCTAATTAGATTGTTTGATTAGGTCAGATTTGCATAGGTGGTGAGAGTGGTTAGATTTGGGAAATACGTTGAAGATTAAAATAATAGTATTTGCTAATGGACTGGGTGTATAATAGAAAGAATATTAAAAAAAAAAAAAGTGACCAAGTATTTTGAAATATGTCAAAGAAAAACCAGAGCTGGACAGTCGTTAAAGCTGTAATAACAGATTTTACTCAGAAACTATTGCAATAGGGGAAAAGAGACTTCAGTATAGAATTGGGCTCAGTTTTGAATGCAGCAAGGAAAAGTGGGAATTTATAGCCAAGGATCAGGGTCGGGGAGGGCAGTCAGTGGATGGGAAATTATTAATTGGCAACATCAGGGATGAGGAGGGATTCTGGCTAAACGGGCCTAACAGGATTCTTGCTGAAGGCCGGCAAGGATGACCAGAGGGATGGATCACCAGAGGGATGGTGGAGGGTGAAGAGCCCAGTCAGGTATCAAAAGTGAGCAGATATTGAGGGTGGGGGATTCTGGCTAAGACTGGATGGTGTAAATGGACACGGAAACCCCAAGGTCAAGGCCTTGCTGGGAACTGAGTTCAGAAGAGCCTAAGGCTTGGTTTAAGGAGAGATTCTCTGTCACCTAAACAACTGGTGAAGAGTGATCTTATTTATTCAAGTGGAAAAGGAAGGAGCATGAATTCTCCAGGGAAATGGGGAAAAAAGCAAGGATTCAGGTTGAATGTGTTAAAATTATGATAATTAAATGATGGCACCAAATGCGAGGCCCGATAGCTCAGTGGAAGGATCGGAATAGTAGCTATAAGCTGGGAGTTGTCAGTGTGCAAATGGTATTAATACTAGGTAAATGGGTGAGACCACCTGAATTGTAAGCATAGACTGAAGAGCAGCAAGGACTAGGCCCTGAGGGCAGCCCACCTGTAAAGATGGGAAGATGACCGATATCCTGCTAAGGAAACTAAGATAAGAGGAAAATCAGGTGTGTGCAGTTTTAGAGGCCAAGTAAACAAAAATTCAAGAAGACAGATGTGATCAGCTATAATCTTTTGTGGAGAATACACAGACGTGCTCTTGAATAATTATGTCACTTTCCTCAGCCTCGCTTTCCAAATGCATGGGTTAAATGAGATGAGCTCTGAAGTTCCTCGGCATTCTGACTTTGAGAAGAGCAGCAAACAACTTAACCCACTTAAAACCATTCCTTACCCTCATTTTTGTCCCAATAGTAAAAAGCAACTTGAAACTGATCTAATTCCTAAATACTCTTACTTCCCTCTCCCCAGACTGAAATTATCCTTCAAAGTTTTGTTGTAGGTAATTATAAGTAAAGAGTTATCACAAGTGCCGCATTTTTATAATTCTTTAACAAAACTGTTATTTCCAAAACTAGGATATAAAAAGAGTCACTGCAAAGTTCCACTGTAGACATCTAGGAAGAATTGAGCATGAACTCTCAATCAGTGAAGGAAGATTTAGTAAAGTTCGAGATAAATTATTCAAAATTTGTTACACAGTTGAGTCAGAAGAGGCTTGGAAATTTGCAGAGAAAAGCCAAGGTAGAGTAAGTGAAGGGCAGAGAGAAAACAGCATTGTGTGCGCTAGACCCTCTGTGGGGTTCAGGAGAGATGTGAGATTTGAGTCAGGATTGGGCAAGGAAAAAACTTATTAAGAGGCCCAAAGATGGGGACCTTGCAAAGTGGGTTCAAAAATAATGAGCTGATCGCTTTGAGTGGAAAGTTCTTTCAGAGTAGTAGGTAAGTCCAGAAAGGCATTTGGGGGCCAGATTATGAAGGACTTTGAAACTCACACTGAAGACTGTCTTTTGACTTTAAGAAGCTGTCTCCCAACTACGTGGGCCCTCTTTTCGGTCCTGGAGCAGCCATGCCAGCCACGCTCACCCCAGTTCTGATCCTGATCCTGATCCTGATCCCGATCCCGATGATTCACTCCAGCTGCACTGGCTGAGTTCTCTAGAGAAATGTTCCCTGGATGGAGAAAGTCCATATGCTAATGTTGACATGTTTGGAAACCATTCATTTAGCCAACAAATAATTATTGAGCACCTACTCCATGCCAGGCACTTTTCTAAATGTTGGAGATAAAACAATAGAAGAAAAAAACTGCCCTTGTGGAACTTAAAGTCTAGTGAGGAAGCGAGACAATAAACAAGATAAATTAAATATATAGTATGCTAATACAAAACTGCTAGCTAAGGAGAGAAAAAATTTAAGTTGGGAAGGAGAGATAAAGTGTTGGGGTGATTAAGTTTTAAATGGTTAGGGAAGGCCTCACAGACAAAGAGACTTTTGAGTAACGTGCTAAAGAATCTGGCAGTGACAAGTGGAGAGCTGGAGGAAGAGTGGCCAGGGCAGGGGGCCGCGCAAGGATGGATGTGGGAGGAGGCACACGGATCAGGAGGCAGCAGCCCACGCAGTCAGAGCCACGGCAGATGCCAGGGAGAGGGCAGTCTGCCGGTCATGGCAAGCACTTTTATTTTTTATTTTTTTTTTATGTCTTTATTGATTTCAGAAAGAGGAAGGGAGGGGGGAGAGAGACGGAAACATCAATGATGAGAGGCACTGATCGGCTGCCTCCTGCACGCCCCCTGCTGGGGATCAAGCCCCCAACCCGGGCATGTGCCCTGACGGGGAACTGAGTCCCGATCTCCTGGATCCCAGGTCATGCTCAACCACTGAGCCAGGCCCGGCCCGGTGCAAGGACTTTTTTTGAGAGAGATAAATAGCCACAGAATTCTGAGCAGAGGACAGATGACATGTTTTCACAGGATCATGCTGGCTGTTCCGTAGAGAGGAGACAGAGGGACACAAGGGAAGTGAATGAAAACGAAAGAGATCAGAATGCCCAGCAGAGTGGTAGCAAGGGGGGTGGTGAGAAGTGGGGAGGGATGTGACACTGGAAGCAGAGCAGCAGGGCTTGCCGGCAGACTGGGAGCGGGGGTGAGAAAAGGAGAGGGCTTAAGGACGGCAACTCCAAGGGTTTTGGTCTGTAGAGTCGGAAAACGGAAGTTGCCAATAACAGAAATGAGGGGAGCTGCAAAAGAGGCAGATTTAGGAGGGACTATCAGGAGCTCCGTTTGAGGTATGTTAAGCCGAGATTCTTTTTAGTCATCCGATGAGAGGTGGTAGGCTGGCAGGCGGACACAGGGGCCTGGAGTTTAAGGGAGAGGTATGTGCTCCCTCGACATTGAGGTCGTAATTCGTCAGGAGACCTTAGGATGAGATCACCTAGGGGGTGAGTACAGATAGATGAGAGAAGGGGTTCAAAAGCTAAGCCATAATGTACTCTCAGTACCTGGAGGTTGGGAGATGAGCAGGACCCAGCAAAGCAGGCCGAGAGGGAGAGGCTAGAGAGACGAGGGAGCTCAGGGAGGTGTCTGCTGGAAGCCTGGCTCAGATCAGGATTGATTCACTGCAGCACATAAAGGAAGGACTTCTGAAAAATGTCTCCTGGAATTAATGCTGTGAGGTCAGTGGTAACCTTGAGAAGGGCAGTTTCAGTGGAGTGGGTTCAAGAGACAGTGGAGGAGATAAAATTGGAGAGAGTAAGTAGAAATTTCTTCAAGATTTTTTTTTTTTTTGTCTTTTGTAAATGGATGGAGGAGATGAGGCAATAGCTGCAGGGGGCATGTGGGTTTAAGAGAGGTCTCCCCCTCTCCCAAGCTGGGATGTATGTAACAGCATGTATATGTGTGGATAGAAATGATCCAGTACAGAGAGGGGAGAAATGATGATGCAAGAGAGAGAAGAGACCATTGAGGAAGCTGGAATTGTTTAATTTGGGGAGGGAGGTGTAGGGGCAACTGGTGAGATGAATATTCAGAGAGCTGATTAGAGTTTTGCAGATGCCAGGGTTAAGGGTTAGGGGACAAAGTAGAGACTAAGGAGATCTGATTGAGACAATGGGGCTTGGAGAGGGGGGGGTCGATGGAAGCGCAGATCCAATGGAAGTGAGGAGGAGGGAATCTCCGTGATGAGAGAGAGGATGTTGGCATCTAAGATTTCAAAAATGAAGCCACGTCCAGAGAATGACAAGGTTCCAAGGATCTCCTCTAAGTGCAAGTGGAAATCAAGCTGCTCCACATTGCTGGAGAAACTGATGGGTGTATGGGAGTGACCCAGAGGTCCACAGATGACTGGGACAAGGACAGGTAAAAGGTGGTGGAGCTGGACGGGGTGAGCATGGGAGACAGGGCCCATTTATGGAGAGCACTGTGTGAGGCAGTGAGCTTCCCATCCCTGGAAGGGGGCAAGAAGACACTGGTGCCCAGCCAGCATGGCTCAGTGGTTGAGCATCGACTTAGGATCCACGAGATTGCAGCTCGATTCCCGGTCAGGGCACATATGCCCGGCTGTGGGCTCGATCACCCATCGGGGGTGCGCAGGAAGCAGCCTATGTTTCTCTCTCCCCCTCTCCCTTCCTCTCTCTGAAATCTTAAAAAAAAAAAAAGACACTGGTGACTCTTGGGTTGAGGATTTAAAAAAGAGCTCTTGAAATTAAAGTGTTAGGTTCAGCTGTAGGAGACTATGAGAAGAGAACTTTAAATCCTAAAAGGTTAATATTATGATAATTAGGTTTTCTGTATACATTGGAATTTTAATTTATTCCATAAAAATTATTTTTCAGGAGAATTTTATCTAGCTCAGAATCAGTAAAAATTTGTGATATCCATTCTTTCCCGGTTTTCTCAAAAGCCCCCCCCCCCATTCTGGCACTTAGATGCTGGCATGTAATTAACTATTGGAATAAATGATGTATTACAATCCCATGTTCTTGAGTTTAATGTAAAAAATCTCTTTAGCACCATTAAACATAAATAATTATTTGCTCTGTAGTTAGGGCTCATCAAATAAACAACATCCTCTGAATGGGGGTAATCCACAACAACAGGGCATTATTTCTTTAATATTCCAGCCTGGTTCTTGGTCATTCCCTGAGATTATCAATGAGTAAGAAGTCACCTAGTACCGGCTGAATTTAACAAGTACAATCAGTGTAAGTAAAAGAAACAGTAATGTATGTTAACTACAAAAAAAGGGCTACATAGAAATAGTTTTTAGACTCTCCAGGGCTTTTAGGTCATTTCTATCCCTGTCAGGGAAATAGCAGTACCCAGACACACTTGGAATCATTGATACAGCTAAAAAAATCACACAGCTTATTGTCTTTTATTCAACACAGACTGTTTCCTTCACTTTAGTATAATTTTTTCTTCCCCTTGGTCCCCAGGAATTCCATAAATACAATCACAAAGCCTTATAGGAATTTGCTAAAATTTTTATTATATTTACTGAGAATACCACATTGTTCCACAGTAAAATGATCTCATCCTCCAAATGATGACAAAGCTCTCGTCATTAAAAAGGTTTTGGTTCTCTATATTAAATTGCACACTATAAAAATCAATTATAAATTAAACTCTTTAAAAAGAAACACTTTTAAAAGGCACATTCTAAACTACTGCATACTGATCAAATCCAACATAATCATTTCTCACGACGTTCTACATTTAAACAACAATTGTACCAAAAATGGCATCCTGTGTAGAGAGAGTAGAGCTATACTGTGGTGTACAGCATGCTCTTGGAATAATTTGGTTTTGATGTCTAAGAAAAAGCATGTTTTTCTAACTTTGAAAATATGCAAAATAATTTAAAATTACTTTTCAGATAAACATTAAAATAAATTGGCATGAATAAAGGTCATATTATACTAGGACATACTTAAAATATCCAAGCTCTCTTAATAATACTGCAGGGTTCAGTCTGTGGTAGCTATAACTTTTAGGCTAAAATAAACAGGCAGGAGACCAAACTGACAAATGGCAAATGTATCCGGCATTGTGCATGCCTATCCAATCTTACATTTCTCAAACCACAATATATTAACAGTTACATCAGAAGTTATCATTAAAGGGATATTTAATCTCACTCTACTGGAACTTCTCATTAACAAGTCCCCATTCTCCCTTCCACATATAACTCACGTTAACAGTAGAAAGGAATTCTCAATTAACAGAGAATCCAGTAAACTCTAGTAGATTCTAAATGTATGGTCTTCCTAGTTAGGAAAATGATAGTATCATGTTTCTAATTTATACTTATCAAATCCTCATAATACAGAGTTAAGGCAAAGTCTATAAAGATAACAGGATTAAATTAAAACCTGTGGTCCCCGCTTCATCTGAATCCTACTTACAGGTACATTAGGACTCAGAAATCCACATGGAATTCTGGGTGGAATTTCAGATGACTATCACACAGCTACAACCATGATGCTGACAGCCCTTGATAAATCAGAGGTCTGAGATTTGCTGACTCTGACTCAGACATAGTCCTTACTAATTTAAGTCTTTAGGTTAAATCTGAAAGATGAACAGTGTGAAATATTTTTAATGTAACTCATTGTCCAAGTTTTAAGACTGATGACCTCCAGAATTCTGATTTTAGCCTGAAAAAAATATCTTAAAATATCTACTTAAACAAGCGCAGTAGAAAGTTACTTTGTGTATATATAACTGTATAATAAAATATACTTTTTTTTTTTACATACCCTCAGAGTTACAGAATGCTTTGAGCAGCTAACTTTGTGCTAGAAACATTGACCAGGGATGTTGGGGGGGCTATGTTTAGCATTCAGGTTTCATTTGGTGATCACTTTCTTATAAGTTTCATAATTTAAAGCCTGTGTGTTTACAAAAATTACATACCTCTAAGTAGATATTTGAACTCAATAATTATTTTATAGGTGAGTTTTTTTCCTCAGATGTATGTACAAAATTCAACACACATAATACTGCTGGATCTACACATTTCCTCTTGTGTTATATATACTGTAAAAAAAAAAAATTTTGAAAGAAACATGAAATTTAGCACCAAGCTTGATCTAATCTTTCTTTTAGAAGAAAAAAAAGAAAGGCATCAAATCACAGTCTGTTCATAGCCTGGGATCAAAATACAGCAGTCTTGATAAAAAGCCCTCCGTCCCTGAAATAATATGCCAGTACAGACTGAGTCATGAAAGATACATTTACCCGTTACTTTCTAGCGATTAGGACATACTATAGAAGACTACACTTAAGGAAAATCACAGTAGAAAAGGTTGTGTTTACATAATTTATTTTTTAAATCCACTCTTTTAATAACTGACAGATACTGGAAAGTATTACCTGGTAAAGAATAAAAGTCATACAGGGTGGGGCAAAAGTAGGTTTACAGTTGTGAGTATGCAAAACAGTTTATTCTTGTGTTATTTATTAAGTATTGTATTATTTTTGTACAAACAATGTAAACCTACTTTTGCCCCATCCTGTGTATCAGAGGCTCCAAAATAGTTTAACATATCTAATCTGATTTCTTAATACTATTTTATATAGATAGTTCCTATCACTTACATGCTTAGTGACATTTAACTCCAAAATACTCTCCTTAGGAACTCATATCGAAAGGCTAGAAACACCTTTAATTAAATGGAAACTGGTGGGTTAACTTCTACGCTATAGACACAGACATTAGGCATTTTCAAAAACTCCAGTGAGACAAAAAATCATTACCTCTAGGAAAGGGGAGCCTGTTACAGCAGTTCAGCATGTAAGCTGTAAGGTTAAGGCACAAGCATACAATCTGTTGTCAGTAATCATCCATCTTCCTGCCACAGAAAACACAAATGAAAACAAGACCTCATCGCCAAGCTGCCAGCACAATTTAAAAAACCACTGGGAAAGCATTTTAGTAAGTGTTCATTATTATACGGAGATTATTTCTTCAGCTTTTTTCCTTTGTTAGATTATCCACAGGCCACATTGGTTAATATTCCTTTTTTGTTCCTTTTGTATCCATCTATCAGAGCAAAGCGCTTTAGAATCATTTTACTATTCTGACCCCCTTAACAAAACTTGCTCTCCTTTGCCTTTTAATCCCAGAATCACCATTAGCTTCCCTCTGATGAAGCAGGAGTTAAGCCAGGCTTTTAGTTGGACACTGAAAGCTGAGGTAGGTGGGCCATAGTGGTCAAGTGAGCATCATGATCAAGTACTTAGAAAGGTTTCGTTTCATTCCTAATGTCTTTCTAACATACTAATAAAAAATTGAAATCTTCTGTGTCATAAATGAGGTAGTCCTATATTATATCTGTCAAGAAAATATTACCATGGGGGATTTCTGTGAATGTATAGAGGTCAAGATGATTAATATTCACTACTTAAAAATTGATAATTTTAAAAAGGACAAACTAAGTCAACTACCATGTAAAGTAAACTACTATGTAAACCACTATGTCTCAAATTTCAAGGTTTCTCTTAGTCACAGATGTGGCAAGAATTGTTTCATGGGTCTTTACTGTCTCAGGAGTCATCTGATAAAGTCCACATTTAGGATTGTTCAGTAATTGTGGTTCTAAGTTGTATTCAGGTTTCACATTTAGCTATGGGCATTTGGCCCTTTACTCTTGAGAATTGTAACCTATCACTCTCTAGCGTATTTATAAGACAAAGCATTAGTCCTTGCCAACAAATAAAATGATCAGCATGGCTGTGGCTATGGAATAGTAGTGAGCCCAGGAAGTGCCTGATGTTGCTGTCCTCCTGTGATTCTTTGCCCCCAAACCATTGTCAAACTCCACTCTAGACGGTCTTTTTATTTCCCTTGTACCAAACCATCAACAAAAATCAGCGAGTATAATATGAGAATTCATGATTGTCAGTTAAGTAGCAAGACTTCTATGAATGGCAAATTGTTCTTTTGTTTTAATAACAAAGCAAAAGGTTTGAGTTTCCTTTAAGAGTTAATTAAACTATATGGATGATGCATTTTTCTATTAGCCAAGACAACACTTGTCTTTCAAATTAAAAAATAATACAGATGTAAAAAGAAAGTAATAAAGCTCACATCCTCTTAATTTTCACATATTGGAAAAAAGCAACCATCTTTAACCCAATACAGGAATTGCTCCTTAATATCTATGCCAACAACACTGTGAAGTGTTCAGTGTTAGAAATTTCCTAAAGAGTTTAAGTTTTAAATACATATTTAAATTGTTTACATAGTTAAAAATTGCAGCTAATTAGCTTATACTTTCCACTTGTACCTCTAAACTCACCACGTGTGACCCAGACTAAGGCACGTTCACGGGGAACTGCATCTGAAAGGCTCACTACATTCCAAGGCATCCTCCATGATGTGCTCTCAGGACTAGATTTAGCAAGACTTTAAAGGAACAGGAAAATCAAAGTAATAAATTGTACCCTCCTAAAATATTTATGCTAAGAGCTGGATAGTCTTTTCTCCCAAAGCATTTACCTTAAACATTTAAATAAAGTTTTATATGTTGGCACAAAAGATGCCAATTATATGAAACTTATTACTTCCCCCCCAAATTTTAATCACACAATTTAAAAAAGTTTCACCGTAGATCATTAGAGCCCCTAAGCTGAAGGCTGAGAGCAAGCCACTCTCCAGGTTACAGAAACTGAATGGGGTTTCAGCCTCAGAAACCACAGGGACCAGCAAGGAGTGCAGCTAAGCAGCCAGCAGAATTAAGCAAGGATGTTAATGGACTGACTCTTCTGCAGGTTTTTGAAGGACAGGAGGAAGTGAAAGGGAAAAAGAATGATAAGGGTAAAGATAGTATGAAAAGGGGAGATATGTTTGCTCTACAACTAAGTGTCCACTTACTTTAAAAGTGTGAGAGGTTGAAGCTAATAGAATTAAAGGTCTCTCCATACTTGGGCAGAGCCCAGGTAGTCATCTGCAAATATGAATAAACAGATAATATATGGATTATGAAATGCAAACAATGTCTTGTTTCTATTTAAGAACAGAACTGGAAGCTTAATGCAGTCACTGTGCAGTTTTCAGTGGAAATTACAAGTCTTGCAGTAGGGCTATTGACTAAGCACTGCAACTGTGATCAAAGAGATTTATAAATTTTGAGTAAGGTAGCAACAGCCTGGATGGTTTACTACTAAAATGGATGGATCCCAACAATATCCACTGCAATAAAATTTAACCAAAATATTTCTGGAAGATCTCTGGGCATCTGTTACCTGTGCATCTGATCCAGTTTCTGTAAAGGATACTAATTGCTCCCCATCTGATGTTAACTGCTGGCCTCAAATGCAAGAACTTTTTGAATGTGAGAATTTGCTGAGTCCTATCAGAATTAGGGTGATGAGCTGGAAAGTAGAGTTCAGACTCTATTCTTTTCCTCTCAAAAAAGTGTCTGAATTGAACAAACAAACAAAATGTAGGCCCATCAGGTCACTTTATTGCAATAGTAAAACCATTCAGAAATTAGAACAGATTTACTTTGATGGAAAGATTAAAGTAATATTTCTTGATCTGAAACAGGAATCCTTATGGATATTAGTATTTTTCATTTTCTTAGTTTGTAGAACTTTTAGACCTTTAGACTTTAGAACTTTTTGTACCAAACAACATATTACTAAATATGAATTTTATGGAATTTAGCATCTTACCTTCTATACTTTTTCTATTTAACTTTATAATGTTATAGCATAGTACTCTACTATAGTGGAGCTCTCTTGGTGCTATAGAACCTGTTTGACTCATTCCATGAGACTGAAAACTATGTAAGCATAATATTATATGTGTAATACTGAGACCTAGGTTTTATTATAAATACTTAAGTCATTTTACTCTTTTATTATGAAAACTAACAATGCAAGATCAAGTCTTTGAGTTTCAGATTATTACCTTTCCCTCCCTAAAAAGACAGATTTTGAAAGGAAGAGCACTTTGGAGGCCTTTACAGAGTAAATATACTAGTTTAGAATTATTCTTTCTGTAAAATTAGGGGTGGGGGAGTCTTAGGAGTCTTGCAAAAACTGTAAAAAAAATTTTCTAATGGCAGGTTTAATGATTGGTCTTAATTTGTATGTTTTTGCTGATCTCAAAAGCACTGATAATAATGAGGAAATGATGTCTTTACAATGACATGAGTAAATGAAAAACCTGATAACATATTATCATTTCTAGGTCATTTTCTAAAAGTTTAAAATAAGAACATAAAAGGGCAGTGTGTTCAAATGTAGGGTTTTCTATTTACTTATTTTTTGCAACAGAGCCTTCCAGACAACAAATTACCTAACTCTCCTGAATATGAAATATGGAAGTATTGGAAGTAATAAGTTGCAACTGTGTGTATGGCACAGTAAGTTGCTGAATGTCTTCACAATGAAAATTATTTAAAATCCTATTTAAAATAAACACATTTAGTGCCTATACACTTTGAACTTTCAAGGTTGCAGATAAGAAAGCTGATACTGAAAGGAAAAGTTACTGGGTTTTCAAGCTGCTTAATTAATAGCCTCACTTCCTTCCAGCCTCCTGTGTGCCACACCTGCCTACTCCCCATCAACTCTAAATCCACATGCTTTCCAGGTACCTCCATCCTTGTCTAGAGACAAGGAATGGAAGCACTTTGCCTTTCAGAAACACTAGTAGCTGAAAAGTAAAGTAGGATGATAATAGACTAACTTTCTCTCCTTACAAAGAATTTAGAAATAGGTGGATCCTGAAGGCATTCACCCTGGCTGGGTAGCTCAGTTGGTTAGAGCGTCATCCCGATGCACCAAGGTTGTGGGTTTGATCCCCAGTCAGGGCACATACAAGAACCAACTAATGAATGCATATAAAAAAGTCGAAAAACAAATTGACGTCTTTCTCTCTAAAGAAAAAGAGACAACATTCTTCCCAGGTAAACAAGCTACATTTGAGGAAGATCTAATATACATCTATATTTAGGATTTAAATGTACTTTGCATATTATTAATTTTTAAAGACCTAAATAAGAAAAAAATGTACTAAAGTGTAATTTCAGGAATGAGGGAAGTGTTCCTATTTTTTGTAGAGGAGGATGGGTCATGACATGACTTTGGTTTTAATTTAGGTCCTTAAAACTCTAATAGCTTGCTTACAATTGTTTGAGCACAAACAGAAAAAAAGTACTGGGAATGTTAATGGGTAACACACTAGGAAAAATATATATGAATACCAATTTCTGCCAGAAAGTTTTGGAAATGTAGGAGTTGTTTCTCTTTATAAATGCTTTTAACCTTTCAAAACCCATTAATTTCATAAACCAATTTGAGCAAATGTGTCTATCAGAAATAGATATTTTCTTCACAAATACAAAGATTTTTTTCCCCCATTGTGCCTGAAACTGAAACTTGACAACATGCTCAGTAAGCTTTGTTTAAATATCAGGTCCTAGTGCTAACAAATTCAGAAGTCAAAAAAATTCTATGTTAAAACTGCCAGAGTATCTTTCGTTCATTCTATTTTACTTTATTGTTACAATTTAAACAAATTCAGAAATTTGGGGTGTTTCTGGCCACTCAGGTAAAACACACTGCAGAGCCAAAGGGAATAAACGTAAATGGAAGAAATGCCAGATTTTTAACTGATCTGCCCTTATGAACAGGATCCTTCTCATCTCACATACTGATTCTGATCACTGTTGGCATCTGCTCCAAGAAGATCCCTAACCCCGGAGCAGTCAGAACACCTTCATTCCATAGCCTATTTAACAGCAGGCAAGCAATTAACCCAGACTTGAGGTTTAGGTAGATCTCACATTATCTAGAATCCAGGCTTAAATTTTGTAAAGAGTTTCCAAATAGCAGAGAAATTAAAATAGAGATAGATACCAGAACTAAAAACAGCATGTGAGAAAACAAAAAATATTTCTAGTCTTAACCTATTACAAGTATAGCTTGAGGTATTTTTAAATATTTGTAGAAGCTAAATAGCATTCACAGTTTCCAAAGTTGCTTTTTACTGAGATAGGTTCAAATTCTCATAATATTTTACTTTCTGACATGTTTTCATGGACCAGAGTCTCTGCCCTCAGACTCATGGAAATAACAGACAGCTATTCAGCGGCAGAAAATGGTTCTTGTAGTAATTAGTGTTCTATTTCCCATTATTGTGCTATTCTTAGGATGTGATTAAAAAAATAAATTTGCAATTCATATAAAAGGAAAACTTGCTTAAACTTCTGAAAGCAAGTCCAGTCTGGAGGAGGTATAGAAGACATTAAATAAGAGTCGGATTCTTTCTTAAAGAGTCCAGATGAACTTCACAGCAGAGAGTTCTGGTTCTCCAACATTTTCTCCATCTTTTCTCCTTCAGCGGTTTTATCGACGTCTCTCTGCTTCTTACTATGGATCCATGGAATAAAACAAAGGACAGCACCTCCAATAAGGGGAGGGATTCCAGCGAGGTAGAAGGCCACGTTATAGGAACCCAGCTTTTCACGAAGTAACCCTGGGAAGGGAAAAAACTGTCACCAAGAGAGTACAAGTGGGGCTCTTGGGGGGTCTCAGATCAGTCACACTGATGGCCTGCCTAGTTCCAACCTAATAACTTCATCTCAGCAGGACTAGTTCACACATCTCAGATTAAACATTTTTTTAGGAAATGTGTCTGAGATATAAATCTTTTCTGATATGAGAAAGGAAAAGATCTCATATATTTAATCTGGGGTTTTTTGTTTGTTTGTTTTGTTGTTGTTGTTTTGGCCCCTGGGGTTTTATACCAAGGTATTATGTGGAAAAAATATTTAAAACAAAGCTTTGGCTTTCTCAAAACCCTTCAGAGGTCCTTTGGGGCACTCTGACACATGGTGTAGAGATGGACAGACCACCAAGCTGAAACTTCTCAGACACACCTCAAAATGTCTACATTTCAAACCTTTGTTTATGAAATAACATGAAACTATTTAAAATTATAATTCAAAATTATGAAAAATTATAAATCTAAGTTAGGAAGAAAAGGGTTGTTAAATACATTTTGGGATGATAACTAATGTTTGTCAGCACATGAGAGGAAAATATGAGAATCTATGTGTGGTACGTAATAGATCCTTGGGTTCTGCTTCTGAAAACTGTTATTTGGCATACTCCTTGTATCTAATTTTCCTAACACAATCCAAATTTTAATTAGCTATCTCAGCGTTTTTTAACTTTTTAAACTTTTACTATACAAACTCAGGTACCTGAAATGTCCAGGGAGCACAACATACTAAATATCTGATTCTCCCGAGGATTTGTCCAGTTAAGTACCAACACATTAAAAAAGTGTACATTCATTGTGGATGGAAACCTAAAATATACAATATATCTAACTATGAGATTTTCCTACCTTCTGAATCAGAATATTTAATATATAACTGAACCTTTCATCCTTATGAACGCTAATTATTTTGTTTGGCTATAATACTATGACTCCTCAGGACCTCCTGGTGAGCCAGGGCTTTGTGCTGCCAGTTGCTGTGTTGCTCTGCCTTCTTTGGGAATTTCCTGTTACCTCCTTTATTCTTGGTCTGTTATCAGTTACGCCTAATAGCAAACACCATTCCTACTACAGTGCTATTTGTCATCTACTGTGGACTTGGAAACCCTAAATAACAAAGCTTGTAAGGTGTAAAAATAGTGTGACTAGTGGGGGAGAGGGGAAGGACTGGAGGTTCTCCTACAGGGAAACTGTGACCTCTAGAACTCAAATTTTATTTGGTTTGCACAGTGGTGACTCTGCTTGCTTGATTCATAACTAGGTTCCCAATTGGCAAAGTTGCTAAGTATGTGGGGTTCTGAATATGAGAATGAATTGAGCTGAACTTTAACTGAGCCCTTCATGTGCCAGACACAGATGATAGTACCATACATTTAATTTTTATCATAATTTTATCAAATCTTATCATAATAATTCACACTGGCATCCAAGTAACACTGAACCTAAGACATCTTCATACTGTCATTCAGAAGATCTCTAAAGGTGAAGTTCACATAACATAAAATTAACCACTTTAGTGGCATTTAGTACATTCACAATGTGATGCAACCACCACCTCCGTCTCGTTCCGAAATGTTTTCATCACGTCAGAAGGAAACTCCATTCCCACTGAGCAGCTGCTCTTTTGCCCCCTTCCCTCCGGCCCTGGCAGCCACAAATCGAATCTCTGCCTCTACAGATTTACCTATTCTGGGTATTTCACATAAATGGAATCACCCAATATATGACATTTTGTATTTGGCTTTTTATAGCACACAAAAACAAAAGACAAGTAACTAATAAAGTATATATTTTACAGACAAGTGAGACTTAAGACCTGTAGTAAAAAATGCTATGAATTAATATAATTACTGGAGCATAATTAAATTTACCTGCAACAGGTGGGCCCACAGTCATGGGTATAGACATGAATCCGAGCAGAAATCCAATTGCTTGGGAAACATCCTGGGCACCAACTAACTCAAAGGCAATGGGGGCCATAATTGAAATGAAGCATCCATCGAAGAGGCCCATGATGAGACAGACAGCTATGAGGGCCCCAAAGACACTACACAGGGGAATCATCATGGACATCAGACCAATGAAGACAAAGGAGAGTACCTAGGACAGACACCACAATGTCAACTCTGCTGTCAGGAAAAGTGACTTTTACAATTACTGAGCAACATGTTTAGAATTCTTCAGTAGTTATTGGTTAGTCGCCTCCCCAGCCCCATTACCTCTGATTTTACATATATATAATCAACTCCTGTAATCATCTCCCAAGTTCCACTAGCACAATATTTCCATTATGGCAGCGATTTTCAACCTTTTTCATTTCACGGCACACATAAACTAATTACTAAAAATTCTGCAGCACACTAAAAAATATATTTTTTGCAGATCTGACAAAAATAGGTATAAGTTTGATTCATTCACACAGGACAACTATTGTTGTGTTGGCTGTTGCCGTCTTTTTATTTGACAATCTAAGGGAAAAGAGGTCAGTGCCCCTGACTAAATAGTCAGGTAGTGCATGTTTTAAAAATTCTTGTGGCACACCTGTGTGCCTCTTGCTGCCCACCAGATGAAAATCGCTGCATTAAGGGACAAGAAGAAAGTAACTATTTTTATACACCTACTTATTTTCCCTTCCAGCCTATAAGCTCTTTGAGGTCAGAATCTGTACTAGTCACCTTTGAACTAGATATTTATAAGGTTTACGGATCTTGTACCTGGTCAAGGCTCAATAATAAATACTAGCTCTTTGAATATCTGCTCAAATTCATTCATCAAACATTTGATTCTTAGTCCTGGTCGGGTAGCTCAGTCATGTTCATCTCCATGAACATGTTATTTACATGTTCATCTCCCCACAACTCAAGGGTAGGAACAAGTCTTATTCACATAGCACAGGAGCCACCAAATGGCAGGAAAATTAGGTGTTTGATTCTAGTGACCACTCAAATGAAAGTGTTCAATGTCTCAGAATATTTCTCAACCTTAACTCTGGGGTCAGTTAGAGTATCATCCCTCTATGCCAAGGTTGTGGGTTCGATCCCTGGTCAGGGCACATACAGGAATCAACCAATAAATGCATAAATAAGTAGAACAACAACCTGATGGTTTTCTCTCTCTCTAAAAATCGATAAAATAAATTTTTTTATTTTTAAATTTTACCTTTGAAATTATGTATACTTTACTGGCACTAGTCCTTTGCAAAATGAAAATAGGCCAACAAAATCAGTTTTTCACATCCTAGAGCTTCCAGTTTTGAGAAGCTCAGTTATGGGGATATAAGGTTTAGATATTTAAATAATCAATATAGAATGTATTGCCTGCTAATATTCCAGACATAATGAGCCTATTCAGACCAAGTGAGAGAGATTAAAATAAGTAACTATGATTTGATATGTATTATATGAATATATACTGAATTTTGATTATTCAAATTCCAATTAAGTTTTAACTGTCATAGGAAACATGATGCATAATATGTAATGAAAACAGTAAAATAGTCTACAATAACATTCTAAGAACTAATTTAGGTAATCCAATTTTATTACTTTGTTGTGTAAATCAGTATAATTATTATCATCAAGTAATATTTTCAAACATGATGTCTTCTGGGGATACACTGCAGATGCACCCTATTTAAGTATCCTAGAGTTAAAGTTGAGAAATATTCTGAGACACTGAACGCTTCTATTTGAGTGGTCAATAAAATCAAACACCTAATTTTCCTGCCATTTGGTGGCTCCTGTGTTATGTAAATAAGACTTTTTCCTACCCTTGAGTTGAGGAGATGAACATGTAAATAAGTGTACATGAAGTGTTCTAAATGTTGCCATAGTTGTATATTCAAAGTATGATGGGTATAAAAAAAAAAGAAGAAACAGACAACTCAGTAACTTTTTTAGGCAAAGAACAGACTAAAACTGGACAATCAGCAGAATGTTTTAAATAGCATCAAATTTTTTAAAAAGCATTCATATATAATAGCAACTATCATTTATTTAGTGCTTTTTAAATGCCAAGCATTGTTCTAAGAACTTTAGATGTTGATCCTAGTAACAACTTTATGAGGTGGGTGCTAATGTCATCCCCATTTTACAGATGAAGATAGTGATGCTGGGAGAGGCTTAGTCATGTGACCACAGCCCCTGGGGTGACTTTAGCAGAAGTGGCCCACTGACCCCACGGTAAGAAACACGCTCTTGAAAAAGGTTTCCAATTCCAGGTTAGTCTATTTTTGGTACTCATACCATATAGCTGAGTAACATTTTCTTCTTCATTACTAAAATATGGCTTTATGGTAGAATTATAATCAGTTTAGACTCTGAGTTGTCTATTTGAAAAACGAGTCTGGCACTTCACATTTTCTAAAGAACACAGTCTCCCCACTGTCCTGATTTTAAAATTTTCTACTTAAAAATCTTATTCTCAAACCCAACCCAAATTTTATGAAAGCACAAGCATAATTTATTAGTGGTGAGTAGTTACTGGGTATGCAGGGTAGGCTGGAAAGAACTAAGGCTCGGAGACCAGGTTCTAGCTCTCTGTAACCTGAAGTAAAGACTTCCTGATGCTTTCCATCAATATAAAAAGAGGTCAAAAGATAAATCAAAATGTAGAAAGTGGTTTGAAATTAGCAAGTAGATAAAGGTTTAAGGAGTTTTTTTTACTGAAAAAACTAACCAGAAAAACCCTAGTATTCTTAATTATACATTTTTAATTCTACCTACAAACATAAAAGGAGATCAACATGGAAAGTCACTTGACTCTTAAAAACATATCATCACAAATTCCAGAGAATCTAGAATAAATCTTTAGGACACTATGGGGCCAGATTCAACAGGTTTAGTTGGTAAAGCCACAGACCAAACATTCCCAACCACACCAATGTAATTATACTAGGTTAGTTTTAGGAATATATATTTTTTCTTTGAATGTACTTCCTATTCTTTTACTATTTTGTTCAGCACAAATCTTTCCAAGATATGCGAGCAAGAGTGGACTGCTGAAAGCCTATATACTACTTGGCACAAAGTGAACTTTGCTCAATAAATGAATGTTTCTTAGACCGATTTATGTTACATGAGACCCAGGCACTTTACTTTTGGTAGTTATCCTGATTTTTCTGTCCACTGTTGGCTCCTTCAAGTTTTTGTTCTTTGGTCAGTTTTATAAGAAATCATTCACTGAAGAGTTTCATATTTATTACTATATGTGTTTTGAGCATATTTCTTCTTAATACTTTACCTGACTGCAAATTCTCCTTTTCTCAATTCAAACTATATTAATTTATATTCTTTTTCAATTATTTGACAATAATTGTTAGTTATTTAAATTTGTTAAATTTTAGTAACAACTGTCAAATTAAAATTGTTTACTGTTATTTTAAAGTAAAATTTCTTGGTTTTCTTTAAGAACTGAGTTATAGAAATTTACACATTTACTCTTCAGCATTTCTCTAACTAGCTGTTTCTACCTTTTTTGTCACTATAGTAGTGAGAAATGATGCTCTTTCCCAGCAGGTGTCACTATCCAAAATGCAGTTCATTTAGGAGGTAAATAGGCCAAGCTGGTAAGGATATATTTATTATATCCTCATATGCAGGGATATTTAAGCCACAAGGAGTACATGGCAAGGTTTAGCAAACTGTTCTTTTGGGAGGTTCAGTACTTCCTCATGACTTCCCAAAATAAATATTGATCCATATATGAAATACTGATCTGTACATACTAGGCCCCAGAATTTAAAAGATGAATAAATTTAGTATTACATGCAATCTTTTTTTGGGGGGAGGGGGTCTGTTTTCCTCAAACACAGCAGCTCTGATTAGATTTAAATAAGGGATTCAAAGGTCTCTAATTCTCTTCTGGGCTCTAGCACTGACATTTAATAAGGCACTGACAGTTGAGGTATCTTTTTTGCTTTTGTTTTCTTAAAACCATCCATGGAAATATCTTCTATCATAATATTACAGGCACTAGAAGAGTAACTCCCTGCTTGATTTAGGTTATATACCCAAGAACAAATTTTTAGTTGTTGTTGCCATTACCGTCCCCATTTCTATCACAGAGAGCATTCTTAGAGAAATGTCAGTTTCACTTTTGCTCAGGAATCTAAGTATAGGTCAAGGGGATAAATGAACTGCACCTGAATAAGCAGAAGGCATTTTCAGAGGCAGACACAAAATCAGCCAGTTAGATTCAATTGTTCCTCCTATGAATTTATGCAATAGAAAGTTTCCTGACTTTCAGAGCCTCTGGCTAGGAACTCAGGGTAGAAAGCAGCTGGCAGCAGACACCTGCTGGTCCATCACGAAGTAAAGGGAAGCGTTCAGGCTGGCTTCTTCTAAAGCACACAGAGGCTACAGTCCTTTCTAAGTGCTTCCCAGGGAGTCTGTTCAACTTTCTCCACAGCACGAGTACCACCATTTCTGCCTGATGGAGGAACTGGCCCCAGTGCCACAGCCTTGCTGAGAAGAGAGGGCCTCATAGTCTTATTCTTTATGCAGGATGGGGAATTGTAAGTAGTTGGATAATATTTTGGAAATAGCTTGTTGGTAAAACACATACCATTAGCTCAAGGTTTCTTTAAGAAAATGTAAAATGGAACAAAAACTGGACAACGCTGATCAGTTAGTTATTCCTACCTCAACCAGAAGAGGAAGCTTACACAAGATGGATATGAAAGTGATTAATTTTTCTAAATTACCAAAAAATTTTCTAACTTACAAAAGTAACTCATGAATCCATTTTTTTAAACAAAATTCAAACCTTAGAAGAATGTATACAGTGATATACGAAAGCCTACCTTCAACCCCCTCTTACCTCAGCCCATGCCCACTTGCCCCATCTGGATACCAGTCAATGCGGTTTGCATTCTCCTAGGCCTTTCCTATGCACACCCACGTGCTGTTTGGGTCTGTCTACTTTACATCGATGGATATGATGTCCAGGCTTCAATATGCCCATGTCACACAGAAATATGACACAATGGGAAAGTGATCTGAATCTGTTTTCAATTCCCTCATTAAGGAGTTATAACTTCCAAACCTTTGATACACTCTCATACTTCTGAAACAGTTACATAGTAAAGACACAAATATGTAGTAATTTAATGGCAACTAGAAAGACAGGCCTGCGAAGTCAAGAAAGATGGTAAAAAAATACCAGAACATAGCCTTTTCTCTTCCCATTAAAGTCTATACCCTGGGACCCTTTGCAAAGGTTTTCTTTAACCATTATTATTCTATATAATGCCATTCAATTCAGTTCTCTCTCCACTCAGGGTTTAACCCTTAGGCTAAAAACACCTGCAACCCAGGACCTTGATGGAAGTTTAAATTCAGAACTCTTAAGCAAAAGTGTGAGATGTACTCCTAAACTCTTTGTTGCCTATGACGAAGTCTCCAGTTCAGGATAACCAAGGTCTCCTTTCTTGAGACCTGTTCCAAATCCGACCTGCCTCGGTATTTAATAGAATGTTAAAACATTGGCGCTGTGCCCTGGCCAGTGTGCTCAGTCGTTAGCGCGTCAGCCTGTGCACCAAAGGCTCCTGGGTCCGAGTCCCAGTCAAGGGCACACACCTGGGTTGCAGGTTCAATCCCCAGCCCCGAATGGGGGGTGTGCAGGAGGCAACTGATGGATGTGTGTCTCACATCGATATTTCTCTCTTTTTCTCTCTCTCTCTCTCTCTCTCCCCTCCCTTCCTCCTCTTTCCCTCCCTTCCACTCTCTCTAAAAATCGATGAAAAAAATACTCTCCAGTGAGGGTTAACCAAAACACACACCAAAAAAACAAACAAAAAATTGGGGCTCTTCCTCTTGGGAGCGCACCAGCACCTTTCCCTTCCTCCTATTTGTCCCCCAGGCATATTACCTTTGCCTTTCTCTCTCCTGAGTTCCAAGGGCCCTTCTTTTGCTTCTGTAAATTGTTTCATGAGCCTACGCAGCCCAGCTGTCTCACTTCTACTACCTCTGTAACTTTCTCATAATTTGAAAAAAGAAAACATAATATAAGCAAGGATGTATTAATCATCCACTCTGACCCAGCACTTTATATAAGATGTCACCATGAATCCTCTCCACAGCCCTCTGCCAGTCTGGAAACAAAGCATTGGCAAGACTGGTGTGAGCTCATGTCTCACTCCAGAGCCTGTGTTTTCCTGACTCTGGCCAAAAATTAACCCTGTGAGAGGTTATAAAGTGTGTTCTGTGCCCGGCTGCTACTCAGAAGTGGCTTCAAGGGACAGGGAGAGGAGAGAACTATAATAGGCCCATGAAGCTGGGATATAACAGGTGAAAGCAGGAAGCTTTTAAAAAAATTTTTATATATTTATACAGTTTTTTTAATTTTTTTATATATTTATTTTAAAGAGAGAGGAAGGGTAGGGGAGAGAAGAAAAATCAATTTGTTGTTTCACTTATTTATGAATTTTCTGAATGAATGAAATAGCTGAACATTTGATAAGGTGTTAATTTCCAAAATACATAAAGAACTTATATAAACAACCCAATTAAAAAATGGGCAAAGAATCTGAATAGACACTTCTCAATGTCTACAGGTGGCCAATAGACATGAAAAAATGCTCAATGTCACTAATCATCAGAGATGTAAATTAAAACCACAATGAGGTATCACCTCACACCGGTCAGAATGGCTGCCATCAAAAAATCAACAAACCACAAGTGGTGGCGAGGGTGTGGAGAAAAGGGGACCCTAGTACACTGCTGGTGGGAATGTCGACTGGTGCAGCCACTATGGAAAGCAGTATGTAGTTTCTTCAAAAAATTAGAAATGGAGCTGCCTTTTGACCCAGTGATTCCACTCCTAGGAATGTATCCTAAGAATCCTGAAACACTAATCAGAAAGAACTTATGCCCCCCAATATTCATAGCAGCGCAATTTACAATAGCTAAAATCTGTAAACAGCCCAAGTGCCCATCAGTAGATGAGTGGATAAAAAAGCTGTGGGACATTTACACCATGGAATACTATGCAGCTATAAAAAAGAAGGATCTTGTACCCTTTGAGACAGCATGGAGGGAACTGGAGAGTACTATGCTAAGTGAAATAAGCCAGTCAAAGAAAGACAAATACCATGATCTCACTTATAAATGTGGAATCTAATGAACAAAATAAACTGACAAACAAAATAGAAACAGAGGCATAGATGCATGGAACAGAAAATTGTCAGAGGGGAGGGGAGTTGGAAGACTAGAAGAAAGAAGGTAAAGGTATTAGCCAAAAAAACACATATAAATAACACACAGAGACAGACAATAGTGTGGTGATGGCCAGAAGGAAAAGGGGGTGGGGGTAGATGGAGGTGGGCAAAGGGGGGAATGGGGATGGAAAGAGACTTTGCTAGGGGCAATGGGCACATAATGCAGTATGCAAATGATGTTTTATTGAGTTGTACATTTGAAATCTATATGGTTTTTTGAACCAATGTAATCCCAATAAATTCAATTAAAAAATAATAATACACATTTTAAAAAGGAAAAAAAAAGAAGCCCTGGTCCGGTATCTCAGTTAGAATGTTGTCCTGATAAGCCAGGGATGCAGGTTCAACCCTCAGGGTACATGCAAGGGTCAACCAGTGAATACATGAATGGTTGGAACAACCAACAGGTTAATCTTTCTTCTCTCTCTCTCTCTCTCTCTCTCTCTCTCTCTCTCTCTCTCTCTCCCCCCCCTCCCTTCCTCCCTTCCCCGTAAATCAATTAAAAAAAGTTTTTTTAAGTTAAAAAAGCTGAAAGTTTGTACTGCAATAAATGTCCATTAGAGGGCTCCCTTGACACTTGAGAACAAGACCAAATATTCTGCTAAATGTTTGACAGGGATATCCACAATTAGGTATTAATAAATGGGGGATGATCAGAGTACAATAAATACTTTAAAAAGCAGCACTCTCCCACACTTCCTTCTAGCTGTATGACCAGACTCCTTCCTGTGACTGTCTGCCTGGACCTACACACACACACAGTGAGGTAGCATTTATAAGTGGTAATAACACCACCTTCCTCAAAGGGTGGGGTGAGGAGTAAAGGAGATAATGCATGTGGAAGGGCTCAATATGTGGTGGTGGTTATTACTTCACATCAATTAACGAAAGTTCTTTTGTGTGTGTGTGTTACATCCCACCTCTCCTTCAGGCTCTCATTCTTGGTGACCCTGTGAACGAGCGATGTCCGCAATGTCCTGTCCTCAACAGCCCTGCTCAGCTCCTGTAGACTCATGCCTATGGCTTCTTTTATGGAGTCAGTCCATCTCATATTTGGTCTTCCTCTTTTCCTGCTGCCTTCTATTTTTCCCAGCATTGTTATCTTTTCCAAAGAACCCTGTCTTCTCATGATGTCTCCAAAGTACCAGTTTCAGTTTTGTCATTTTTGCCTCCAGCTATGTTTCAGGCTTAATTTGCTCTAGGACCCATTTGTTTATCTTTCTAGTGGCCCAGGGTATCCGTAGAGCTTTCTGCTAACAGCATATTTCAAATGAATCCATTTTTTTCCTATCCGCCTTCTTCACTGTCCAGCTTTCACATCCATACATAGCAAGTTACTTTATTTATGTCTTTTCCATTCTCCTGTGCCCAGATCCCACCTCTCCTTCAAGGGGCTCCTGCTCAAATACTGCCTCTCCTCTATATAATGAGCAGACATGCTCAATCCCCAACCCCAGTCCCCTTTTTGGCTCTCCTTTACCTTCCTTCCACAGCCAAGCTTTTGAGCAAAGTTGTCCACATTTCCATTTATTCAACTGACCATGATCAGTCTTCAAACATTCAGTTTCCCAGACATAATATACTCTGTCACACTTGCACCTCTTTGCACATGTGGTTTCTTTCCTCTGCTTGATACACCCTTCTCTGTCCTTCCTTATCTGTCTACTACTCACCGCTTAACGCTCCGCCAGCCTAGGAGGCCTGCTCAGACCCTCACTAGTAATCCAGAAGCTTTATGCCAATGTTGCTATGGCACCCATCTAGCACACCCATTATTCCTCTGTGCTGTAGCACTGTTATCTGTCTCCCCATGAGACCATTAGCCATTAATTGAGGACACAGACCATGTTTCATCTGCAGCATTTAACACGGTGTCTGGCATGGAGGAGTCACGTAAATGTTTGTCAAATAGGGCCCATATGCTCTTAGAATTAGCATTTGTTTAGTGTGTACTCCACAACAACCAGAAGGCAATTTGCAATAAGGAAGCTCAAAGACAAACACGCACACCCTGAATTTCACAAGATATTGCAAAAGGCATATGACTATAAGAACTATGCCAAAGCCACTCTTCTTAGAATAATGGGCAAAACACATTTTGGTTAGGTGGAGCTCCACAACAAAGCAAAGAAGGTTGCTGTTTGATCACCAATTTTTCATGTTGAAAACCCAAAACTCGTAACTGACTTTGCCCTTGAAAAACTGCTGTAGAAGTTAGATTCTAGAAAATATTCCTCATTTTACAGAAGACTCTGAGCAAATAAATACATAAATGAGTCAGCAGGCCACAAAATAACTTTGCAGGGGAAAGGACTGAAGAGAGTACCTGTAGGTAAACCTTCTTCACGCCAGGCACATAGTCGGCAAGCCGGCCGAAGAGCAGCCGTCCAACTCCCGAAGTGATGCCAATGCACATGAGAACCACCTCCTTATTGCTTTCATCTTGAAACCTGTCGTTCACATATTTCACCTGTAGACCAAAGAGAAGGAAGCCACACTAAATACGGTAGGAAAACTTGACAAGTTTTAGGCACTGTACAAATGCCTTAGGGTCTCTACAATGTTATGGACTCTCATCCCTTTCCAAATTCAAATATCTATAAAATGTGCTCTGCGAGAACATGAAGAAAAGCTAACATGCTTTAGCGTACATGAAAGGAATAAGAATTTTTATGAGGTCTTTTTAAATTTTTAGTACAGGGTAACGAACACACACTTTATAAGTTAACATCGATCCGTCGGCTAAAGGAAGAGAACAGCCTTTTGAACACGGCACACAGCCTTGCTCTCTCAAGGTCACCCATGGGTCCAGCACATTATCTCCTCCCCTGAAAGGCAGTTTAAGGATCAGTTCTGGAGTTTCATCTCCTCTGGGAGAGCCTGACCCAAACTGACACCTCTGAATTAAGTTGTACTGGAGCTTCCAGGATAAAAGCATAAGGTTCTCTACCTGTGAATTTGCCTATTTCTGTGACATTAGAGCAAATAAAAATACAGAGTCAGTTTAACATAGTGTTTAAAAGAAACGCCTCCAGGGACACTGCTTGGATTCAAGTCTTGGTTCCATTCCTTATCAGCCTTGTGACCCTGGGTAAGCTCTTAACCACTAGAACCTCAGTCTCCTTGATGGTAAATGGAGATAGCAACAGTACTTCAAGAGGGCAGTTGTGATGAATAAATATCTGTATAAAGAACTTAGAAAAGTACCTGGCACACAATTAATATTGATCAGATATTAATTTTAGTCTAATTATTTTAAAGGGGCCTTTCCTTTCATTTACAGTCTACTTAGAACAAGGACTGTAAACCAACAGCCTGACAATGTCTAAGAAGGCAGTGTGATCAGACAGGTGTGATACTGGGTGACAACACCCAGCTTAGCACCCACCGCAAGCTCTGCTCCCACAGCCCCTGAGTGTCACAGTTTGCCACACCTTTCTTAGCACTTCCATTTTCTTAGTGATCACCTATCTGTGCTCATGCCAAGGAAAAAAAGCATGTCTGTAATCCTACTGAGATGTTATAACAAACACAAACAGCTGTTTCAAACAGACTCACTGTCCCCCTACACCAAACACTGGCCTGAATTCGGAAACCTACACAGCAGATTTCCCAGCAAGTTCAAAGGCCCAGATGGTTCTCATGTGGCACTAGCAGCCTTTCTGGATGACATCTCCTTAAGAAACTTCCATTTCACATTTTTAAGCCCACTTGGTTATGCCAAAAGCATCACATCTGTCTTTTCCCTTTCAAAACTGGTAACTGTCCTCCTCCTGTATTTTCACACTGGTCCAGAATAATCCTCCTAAATATGGCTTTAATCTCATCAACCTCTTATTCACCAATTGCCCGCTGCCTACATTTATAACCCTTAGTTTGGCATTAAAAGCCCTCCTTAATCTGTCACCAGTCTATCTTTGTACCTTCGTTCCCTACTGATCCTTGACTCAGAAGTAGAATGCTCAAATGCCTATAGGACTCAGGCAAAGCACATAAAATAGGCTACTGGAGAGGGGGAGCACACAGTTGATTATTACCACATAGGACCACCAGTATTGCCAATCTACCTCCTAGCCCCCTTTTCTTTTAAAAGGGACCTCAGAAATCTGGATTTTTATGTGGAAATGTTAGCACCTAGCTAAATTTAAAACACTGCATGATCCAGCCCCACCCATGCAAGCCAAACAAAACATGTCTGTAAACTGCATTAGGCTAGCTTTGATCTCAGTCCTAATCCATCTGGCCCAGCAGGATGGGTATATTCACAGTGTCCGAAACATTCTCACCTCTCTACATTTCTGCTCCCTCCTCTACCTTCTTTGACTTCCTAAATTCTATCCATTCTTTAAGACTCTGCTTAAATCCCACATTTTCTATAAAGCTGCCCTTGATTACCTCAGCCTTACACCCTCTTCTTGTTACTGCCTAAAGTTTTCATTGGCACCTTAAGAATTATGTTCCTACCCAGCCTTTATAGCTTCTAAGTCTACACATACCCTTGAGTAAACTCTTTCATGTCAAACTGAACATATCTACCTGCCTGTGACAAAGGTACCACAAAGTCAACATGCCCCATGCTGAACTCATCGCCCCTCACAACCTGCTCTCCCTCCATGTCAGCTAACACTACTACTACTGGCCCAACTACCCAAGGTAGAAACCTGGTAACTATCCTAGATTACTCCCTCCCTCTCTTCAAGTCCAACAGTCACCACCGAATTCTTATGGTTTTACCTCTGAATCTCTGTCACACACTCCCTTTGACCCACATTCCCCAGTGTTTCAGTTCGGGTTCTTACCACTCCTCACCTGGACCACTACAACAGCCTTCTAACAATGCTTCTTGCTTGAGCCCCCACTCCTAAATCTCTAACCTATATTTTCTGAAATCACCAGATTAAGTTCAATATTAAAAATACACTTCTCTTCAAGTCCCACTTGGGGTACCAAAAAACAGATAAAAATAAAAATAACACTTATCTGCCTAGGATCCTTTTATGGCTTTCATACCTTCAGGGTAAAGCTCAAATTCTTGGTTTGACATAGAAAACCTTCCTACTTTGCTACTGCAGGTTCACCCTCAGCTGCCTCCTTATATTCACCATGTTAATTAACACTGTGTTGTCCAATATGGCCTGGGCTATTGAGCACTTAAAATGTGGCTAGTCGAACTGCGATATACTGTAAGTGTAAAACACACAGCAAATATAGAAAGCTTAGTGGGGAAAAAGGCATGCAAAATACCTCAATAATTCAAAAATAATGATTCCATGTTGCAACAGTATTTTGGCTGTATTGGTTAAATAAAATATATTATGAAACTAATTTCATATTGTTTGTTTTTTACTTTTTAAAATACGGGGACAGGAGTGGGGGAGGGGGAGGAGGGTATGGGGGAATAAATGGTGATGGAAGGAGACTTGAGGTGGTAAACACACAATAGAGTGTACAGATGATGTGTTGCAGAATTGTGCACTTGAAACCTATATAATTTTGTTAACCAGTGTCACCCAATAAATTCAATAAAAAAGGGAGTAAAAATAAAATGTGGCTATTAAAATTTTTTAAATTCCATATGTGGCCTGCATTATATTTCTATTGAACAGTGCTGGTCTAAGAAATCCACTTGTGGCCACAAAAATAAGACAGCTGTCAGTAAGGGACCCAAACTGGCTTATTCCTCCGAGCCCTTATCACTTCCCAGAAGTGAGATTAGACAAAGTAGAAAGAGATGGATTCCATCTCAGTTCTGAAGAAAATGAATCACCTGATCTAAAGCAGGTGAGACAGAATTAAGTATACTCATTGGCTTTACTTGGAATTTGAATACAGACTCTACTGTATTAATCCACTTCAGGAAGCACCCAAAGGATCTATTATAACTTTTTTAAGAGGCATTTTTTAGTAGTTAAAAAAAGACTGAATTTTTCAGTTATTCTTTTGATGAAACCAAGAATACCTGCCTGTCAAATTGCTTTTATTCTTTATTAGTGGTTTATTTGTTTCCCCTGCTCTACTTTATAATCCTTAAGATGAATAATAAGGTGAAATGTTTTGAGTCTTTTGAAAGAAGGTAAATTTGGTAAATTCAAATTATGCTTAAGTGGAAACTTTGTTCTTCTTTCATAGAATTTTGGTATTGTTTAAATAAAGCAAAACATTCAGCTTCTAATATCCTGTCCCCACCCTCAGCCAAAATCTGCAAACTTAAACTAAAATTTTCTTTGGTCATTAAGTAAGGCAATCTGGAAGTCTGGAGAACAGAATCTGAAGATGCTAGATCTCTGGGTCCTAGAGGGCCTTCCTCATTGAGGTAGGAGTACTTGGGAGATCTGGTATGTTCTACTTACAGCCTGGGACTCCCATGATTGCTGCTGACTATTTAACAAATCCCTGACCATCTCTTATCCTCTGGAGACTGGCGTGTACTTTAGTTTAGCAGAAAGTATGAACATTGGGCAAAACTGACACTTCTAATAAACAGTTATATGGATAGGGACATGAAAATGTTCAACAGATGTTTCCACATTTAACCTAACTTATTTAAACCAATACAAAGCTTACATCAGAGGCCACTATTTACATAGGAGAAAACATCATTTTGTAGAGCAGTTGTTTTAAGTTGACTTTATCTAAATGTGTAAGTGCTTTTAGGGCAAGAATTAGTCTTTCATTTATGTTTTCAAACACTTGTTTACTCCAGGGCTACATACATCTCAGGGATTATTGTAGCCTTGCTGACAGACAGCTTGAACACTGCCTGCTCATTCAAGCAACAATGTTCCCTAACCACAGAGCCATTTTTGGATTGTGTGAAACCCTCTTTATTGATTTGTTATCAAAAGATAAACAAGAAATCATAACCCGAAATATCTGCTTATTCTATAGCCATGGAGAAAGAAGGAAACAAACAAACAAACACGGATCAAAGACCTAAATACAAGATCTGAAACAATAGATTACATAGAAGAAAACAGGGTAATAAACTTATAGACCTCGGACTTAGAGAATATTTTATGAATCTGACCCCAAAGGCAAAGGAAGTAAAGACAAAAATAAATTAATGGGACTGTGTCAAACTGAAAAGCTCTGCACAGCAAAACAAAGTGCCAACAAAACAAAAAGGCAACCAACCAAATGGGAAAAGATATTTGCAAACAACAGGTCCAACAAGGGGTTAGTGTCCAAAATATACACAGAACTCACTTAACGCAATACCAAAATTGAAAACATTTATTCAAAGAAATATATGTACCCCTACGTTCATTGCAGCATTATTCACAGTGGCCAAGACATGGAAACAACCAAAGTGTCCTCTGAGAGTTGACTGGGTAAAGAAGTGGTACATATATACTAGGGAATACTACTCGGCCATGAGGGAGGATGAAGTACTGCCATTTGTGACAACATGAATGGACCTTGAGAATATTATGCTAAGCGAAATAAGTCAGAAAAAACTAAGAACCATATGATTTCACTCATATGTAGGATATAAAACTGAAACTCATAGACACAGATAACAGTATGGTGGTTGCCAGAGGAAAGGGGGGTGGGGGAGATAGTAAAAGGTAAAGGGGGCCAAATATATGGTGACGGAAGATGACCTGACCTTGGGTAATGGACACACAATGCAACATACAGATCATATATCAAAGAATTGTACACTTAAAACCTATATAATCTTATTAACCAATGTCACACCAAGAAATTTAATTTAAAAATTAAATTACATTTTAAAAATCCAAGAAGGAAAAAACACACAAACTAGTTCACAGTTTCCCCTTCCTCCTAACCATCCCCACTTCATGTAAATGGTGAGACAGCCTCTCTCTATAGTTGACCCTTTTCTGACCAGCCAACTGAAGGGAGAGGTTCCTCTCCCCTCACTAGAGCTTAGAGGCAGATCTCTTTTTGAGAAGTCAGGGGCAACAGCCTAAGGAAATGAAAGCCATCATCTCACTAAACTGGCCTCAGCCCTGGCTTCCCACCTCTCCACCTCTCCCTCACAGGGGATCCACAGTGCCAAACATCTGGAGACATCAAAAAGTGTTCTTCCACTGAGAATCCAGGCTGATTCCTCTGGCTCTCAGAGTCAACAATGAAGGGAGTTAAACAGGTGACCAAAGGATAAAACCAGCTCAAATAAAGCTAAGTACATTAGAAACTCAAGCTTCTCTTCAACAAACAGAAGGATGCCTAATAGAAGGAAACCCCAAATCACTATTTACAGAAGCCCTTGATACCCAGTGGTGGTACATACCTGCAAAGCAGGGCAGTCACTGGTCAAAAAGTCCAATAATTCCTACAGTATTGTTTCCTAAGATTATGTTTTTTGGTCATACCATGATAGTCATTAGCCTCAATTGTCCTTCCCCGCACATTTTTAAGGGGATAGGTGGTTTTAGCTTGATGTCTTACATATAATATTTACATAATTTATTACATTAAAAATATGATAAAAACTTTGGTGCATACAAGTTAAACTACAGGCATACTTTGAGGTATTGCAGGCTTGGTTCCAGATCACCACAATAAAGCAAGCATCCCAATAGAGTGAGCAAATATAAATCTTCTTTGCCTTCAATTTGTAAAAAAAATGCAGCAACTATGAAGCGCAATAAAGTTTCATAATAAAGCGAGGTACTATTTGGGTAATAGCAGTTCAAGAAGAAGGGGAACTATGGGAGACTTAAAAATAGCTTTATTTCTGACAGTGGACTTGAAGTAAGAGCTGACTGACTCAAGTACCAAGTGCTTACAAAGACAGTACTTTAGGGAAGCTAGGAAAGCAGGGCCAAAACAGGCCCGACAGAGCACTGCAGCTGTGGAACTAATGGGACTACAACTGCCTCTGCACAACTGGGGGAAAGTCAACAACATTTATCATCCACTGTTTTTGCAGTTACTATGCCCTATGCAGTCATCTGCCCTTATCTGTGATGATTCTGATTCCCTGATCCTCTGCCCTTCCTCTTCAGATACTTATCACACTCAAAGGAGGGGTAGACAGCAGGCAGGCATGTGCACTCACTTTGTCTCCAGGAGAATAAACTCTCTTGGCTGGAGCAGGGGACCTGTATCTTTTACATTTACATGGTACATCCAAAAACAGGGCAATAAACGCTACACAATATTTTCAGTGGCTTTGGAATGCAGAATGATTTCTGCGGTTTCCTACTTTTCAACAGGTATACTGAGTTCAAAGCACTCGCTCTTGCTGTTCCCTCCAGAGATAGCAGCTTCAGCTTGTTGCTTCTCACTTGCTTGCAGTTTAATTTCCAAGACTATATCCATTCAACATTTAAAATGCTATTCCATAACTTTAAAAGAGCATTCTGTTTAAGTATACTTTTTATTGAATTTATTGGGGTGACATTGGTTAATAAAGCTATATAGACTTCAGGAATATTAATTATATTTTTTAAAGGTAAACTCAAAGTAAAGAGCCTGGCCCCTTTAAAAATTAGATGTACATGTGAAAGGGAGTAGGAAGCCTGCTAGATTGGTTAATGGGTAATCTCAGGATTTGTTGCAAACCAAAACTTTACAGTACTCTCTGACCTCAAAGTAAGATGAACAAATCTTCTAATTGGAATGAGGGTTTGTTTTGCTTTTTCCTTCCTTTTTTAAACAACTGTTTTCTCTATCTCTGTGTATGCTAAGATAAGAAAGGAGAGTAAATTAAAACAAGTGGGGCATTCCCTTAGGAAGTTTTTACATAAGCGCTATTCACCAGCAAGCCCAGTGAGGTGATTAAAGGTAGAAGAAAACTAATTCCACAGATTTGGGTAAGTAAAATTAAGCCCTTTATATCATATAATACTGAAATATGACTTTATGGCCATTAAGAAAGGTATTGATTCGGTCAGCCTTAAAATGTTTTTAGCTTATTAAACTTGACCAACTGTACTTTGAGAATAAGCAGCTCTAAGATATACTTGAAGTGAAAATACAAAATTTCTTTGCCTGTCAATGTTTTTTTCCTTTGCCTGCCAACATTTTTAAGGACTACCACCTTTGAGTTCCCCAGTGTTTATAATGAGTAAGATATTTCTGTCATAACTAAGCTTGTAGTACAGGTACAAACTGCCTCCTCAGCAGTTGACCAAATGGAGAGCAGACCTTTGGCCTAACAGAACTCCAGAAGGCATGGGTAGTTGGTTCTGTTTGTTTTAAACAGCCAGTCTTTCCATTTCATTATGATGGGTTTCCATGGTGTCAGTAATCACACATGGCACCATTAAGACACGTAAAAGCTGGGACACAGAAAAAAGAGGGAAGAGTTTCTGGAGTACAGATTATTTAACAGCCAACAGGGATAGAAAAAGAAGAGTTTAGAAGGAAGAAGATGGCTGGTGTTGGTCTAATTTTGAAAACAATTTCTAACTGCAAACATTCTTTAAAATCTTGTCATTTTTCCCTTAAAAAAAAAAAAAACTTAGGTTAAAACAAAACAAAATAATCCATCCTTGACATAGCATTATTTAGATCAGATCGAGATTTGACAAAATGTTCTAGAGTAATTATCAGTCAAAACTAATTTGGATTTAGATGCCAGTTCAAATAATCCTGAATTTTTAAAAATTGATTTTAGAGAGAGAGGAAGGGAGGATAGAGAGAGAGAGAAAGGGAGGAGAGAGAGAGAGAGAGAGGGAGGGAGGGAGGGAGAAAGCATCAATTTGTTGTTCCACTTATTTATGCGTTCATTGGTTGGTTCTTGTACGTGCCCTGACTGGCGATCGAACCCACAACCTTGGCATATCAGGACTATGCTCTAACCAACTGAGCTACCCGGCCAGGGCAATCCTGAAATTTTGAAGTTAAGATGGACTTCATCTTAAAATAGAAAATAAATCACTAGGATTTTTAGGTAACTTGAAATTATTTAGTGACCCTGATCATTATTTGTGTCATATACTTCATAAATCATCAAAAACTGTACTAGTCTTGGCCCTGGCTGGGTGGCTCACTTGGTAAGAGCATAGTCCCAATATGCCAGGGTTGCGGGTTCGATCTCAGGTCAGGGCACATACAAGAAGCAACCAATAAATGCACAAATAAGTGGAACAACAAATTGATGTTTCTCTCTCTCTTCCTCTCTCTCTAAAATCAATCAATAAAAAATAAAAAACAAACAAACTGGACTCATCTTTCCTAAACAATGAAATGTGTTTAATTTGCTGGTTGTTTTTTTTCCAAATTATAAGAGAAAGTTTATTTAGAACAGCCACAGAGGTAGAAGTGAGCCACAGAAGAAGTAGGCTCAGGAAACTAGTTACAGAGGCAAAAGAAGGGCCCTTGGATCTTAGGAAAAAAAACAAAGATATGCACCTTGAGAAAAGGGGGTGGGAAAGACACAGGTGAGCTCCAGAGAAAGAGAGCTGTTGGTTTATTTAAACTTTTATTCATTACACTTAAATCCAAATGTGACTCTTAACAGTTTCTTTCTTGGAGTCTCATTCTTGGCACACCAGATTTACCACTCTCTCACACCCTCAATTTCTGGCTAGTTTGGAGGAACACAATGGACTATGAATCGTTCAGTGTCTTTCTGTGCAGCAGTTAGAGTGCCTCTACTCTGGTCATCAAGATAGCTCTGGAGGGCTCAGCCATACAGTCTACAGCACTCTGAAGATGCATAGTGGCTGCAAAGGCTCTCACAGATGTGATTAATACTCTTATATGGCATCATGTGTTTCCATTTGGCCTTTTTTTTTTTTAAGGATATGCTCTTTTAAACTTACTCCTGGATTTACCTGGTGATAAAGTCACTCATTGGCTAAATATGCATACAAATAAACAGATAAGTGTGGGTTATGAAGTCACTAATCAGTAGATGAATTACATGAATTTGGAAAAGTAGTCCAAAATGAGCAAATGCACCCAACAAAAGGCTAGTTCAAATAGACCTAAATTTTAGAAGTTTAAAATAAATTTCATGTTGAAGTAGGAGGGGATAATTTCAGAAAGTATTATCTAAATCACTAGGATTTTAGGTAACTTGGTAACTTTACTTATTTAATGATCCTGGCAAGAATGTGAATAAGCCAGATATTTTGTATATTATCAAAATTGGTTCTCTTTCTTTTTGGTTTTTTTATTTTTCTTCTTTTTTTATTGAATTTATTGTGACACTGGGTAACAAAAATTATACAGGTTTCAGGTGCACAATTCCACAACACATCATCTATATACTGTATTGTGTATTTACCACCCCAAGTCAAGTCTCCATCCATCACCATTTATCCCCTCTATACCCTCCCTCCACCTCCCCCATACTCCTTCCCCCCAGCAATCACCACACTATTTCTCTTGAACAATGAAAAATGTGCAGATTGGTGGTTTATTGGAATTTTAATTTTTTTTACTTTAAAGTTGATTTGATTTTTGAGAGAAGCAGAGAAAACAGATCATTAGTTCTTATTTAGCATCTTAAATTTACCCTTAATTCTAAAGTGAACAAAGATTGATCCTTCCATAAAAATTCTGTCTTCTAATCTCATCTCATTAAGATTTCATCAGACCAATGATGTCAGCTAGAGAGCTCCTTTACCAAAGCCTCCTACCTCCTTTCTCCTCTAGTTTCTGTAAGGCACAGTGTTGAGTCTTTTCTATTAATTCTAAGAGTTATCCAATTGCTGACGACCCAGTATTACTTCAAATTCAATTTTTTAAAATCTGGATGAAGATTTTAAACTGTTAGGAATAGACCAAGATCAGTTTTCCTTCCACTGTTGTCATCTCCACATACTTCTGAGATTGTTTATCCCAATTTTTTACCCTTTCTTAAGAATAAGACCATTTTAGAGTCCAGAAGTGGGGTATATGATGAACATTATTTTAAACATGTTCAGTTCTATCTTGTGATTTTAAAGTGTTCAGGAAGAAAAGGACCACGCCCCTATAGGAAGAAAAATAGAAAATGGAAGGTCTAAGTGGTCTGGATTAAGGCAAATGGCATAGCAGAGAACACTTTTGTGGACAGGGAGTTGAAAGGCTTTGGCAGAGTAAGTAAAAATAATGTCTTTGGAGTCAAATTATGAGCTCTTCTCCTTACGAATTCTAAGATCTTTAGCATCAGTTTCCTGATCTCAGGTACTGCACACTGGTTCACAATACAGGTAGTACCACCCCACTAGGGGTATCTTTCCAATATAGTTGTGCCCAAGAATTGCCTTTTTAAAAATTAATTATTTACTTTTTACCTTTATTTTTATTATTGGCACTATTACAGATGTCCCCATTTTAAGTTTTTATTTTAATAAAATTTATATCACATTACACTTACCACTTTAACCATTTTTAATTGATTTTTTAAAAAATATATCTTTATTGATTTCAGAGAGAGGAAAGGCAAGGGAGAGAGAGAGGTAGAAACATCAATGATGAGAGAGTCATTGATTGAGCCCGCAACCCGGGCATGTGCCCCGACCGGGAATCGAACCCCGATCACCTGGATCCCAGGTCGATGCTCAACCGCTGAGCCACGCCCGGCCAGGCTTTAATTGATTCTTTAAGGAGAGGAAGGGAGGGAAGGACGGAAAGGCGAGAGAGAGAGAGAGAGAGAGAGAGAGAGAGAGAGAGAGAGAGAGAGAGAGAGAGAGACAGGGGTGGAGACAGAGAGAGAGAGAGAGAAACATTGATTTGTTCCACTTAATTATGCATTCATTGGTTGGTTCTTGTATGTGCCCTGACTGGGATCAAACCCAAAACTCACTGTATTGGGATGACACTCTAACCATCTGAGCTACCCTGTCAGGGCCCACTTTAACCATCAATCATCACCAGCATCCATCTACAGAACTTTTTCATTTTCCCAACTGAAACACTGGACTATTAAATAACTCCCCATCTACCCCTTCCCCAAGACCCTGGCATCGCCCATTCTACTTTCCATCTCTATGAATTTGACTACTTTAGGTATCTCACCTAAGTGGAATCATACAGTATTTGACCTTTTGTGTCTGGCTTATTTCACTTAGCAAGTCTTCAAGGTCCATCCATATTGTAGCATTACCTTTTATAATAGATATTATTCATAAATTACTTCGTTAACTTCTCCTTTATGCTACAGGTAGGGCACTGACTTTTTTTAAAATTATGTGTACAGGTAGGTTATATGCTCTAAGAATTTTATTTCAGAAGAGAAAAGGAGGCACTGGATCTGACACACTGCTCTAGACACATAATAGGGTTGTAGAGCTTAAAAAGCCCTCACAAGAAAGAGGTGGAATTGGGACACTAGGACTAAGCAACCCCAACCCCTGGACCCAGAGCAGCCCTGGGAGCTGAAGAGCAAGGAGGTACCTGGCAGAGAATTATGAAAAGTCCCTGAGGCAACTCCTGAGGAGTCAGAAACATAGAAAAGAAAACCACGTGGTCACATAAGCAGAGGTACAGTTAAGCAGGGACACGGACACTTTATTTATGTTATAACTATTACAATGCTTTATAACTTCACTAATCAGTGTATGGCAGCACTTAAAACCCCACAGATGTGTGCGTGGGTCAAGAAGGGCATGGGCACGGGTAAGCCTCCTCGCCAGTGGTCATGCATTCCATTCTTCTGGACCCAACTGGAGGAAGGCACAGGAGGTGTTATTTTACTTCAGCAGGGCTGACTATGTGCCTCTTGTAACCCATTTCCATAGCTTTAAATTATTCCACATTGAAACCAGTGTAGATAAGATACTTTTACTTCTATTATTTAAGCTTTAAACCACAGCCTGTCATCATGTGACCAGAGAAAATCTCTAAACCAATTAAGTCCTTTCCCTGTAAGATGGAGATAAAACTTCTCACCTTTGGGGGTTATATACTGAAGATCAAAGAAAGGAAGGAAGAACCTGAAGAACACGGAGTGCTGTCAGAATGAGAAGTGGCAATCAGCAGGGAAAGTGGGAGACTTCATATTTCAGCAATTCAACCACTATAAGCTCAGCCTGAAAATGATCGAAAATATTTGAGTGCCGGGCACATGCTGGGTGCTGGGGACGGAGCAATGACGAAGGGCTCTTCACTTACCCTTGTGAAGCGTACGGTCTACCTTATCTGTTTCTTCTGTATCATTTCCTAGGGTGTCAGGACACTTCCAACAGAAAACTCTCCAATGTCTTTTGTAGATAAATCCAGTTTTCACCAGCCTTTCCCATACTTTCGTTGAACACATTATACAGTACAAGGACCTAATGAAAATATACTACTGCTACTTTTCAATTTGAGTTAAAATTAGATATTTTAAATTATTTGTGAATGCCTTTCTCCCTAGCAAGTTTTAAATCCTTTAGTGGTTCAGGGCCTGCATCCTGGGGATAATTTTTATGCCTGAATAAACCATGCATCATTTCTAAAAAACTGTTGAATTATATATAGTTATTTTTGACTAAGTATAATTTGAAAGGTGTGACAAACTTATTCTGCCTTACTAAAAGCAGCAGCTCTGTTTTAGTTTATTGTTAAGTGATTAGTTTTCTAGATTTCTTATGCATTACATCCTGTCCTCCTATCAACTTCCTCTACTAGTATACTACAATTTGAAAAGAAATACTCAAAAGAAAAAAAACAACTAACTTGTTTTAATGAGAGTGTTGTGTTGATATGTAACCTCAACATTAATGAGTCACAAGTGGCCAGAGAAGTAAAGATCCTTACTTATCTAAAGTAGGAGACCGCTGTTGAACACTGCCCAAGGCACAAAACTGATAAATGGGCAGATAAGCACTAACCTGAGTAGTCAAACTGCAGCAGATGTTGAGAGCTGCAGGGAAATAAATGCAAGGTTAGAAAAGCATAGGCACCACTGAAAAAATCTAAAAGAAGTGGGGATGAAATGAAGGAGAAAGGCTGTCCAGTCACTCGTGTAATAACCACGGGAACTGAGGGCAGTAGCGTATTATTAGAAGATAGAAGTGAATCAAGTCTCTGAAGAAAAAGCAATGTTTGGGTCCTCTGGAAGCACTTTTCCTTGTCAATGTGTAGATTTCCATACAGGGTGGGGCAAAAGTAGGTTTACAGCTGTTGATATGGAAAATAATAAATAATAGCACGAGAATAACCTGTTTCTCATACTCACAACTGTAAACCTACTTTTGCCCACCCTGCATAAAACAGATAAAAATAAGTTGTATTAAAAAAATTCATCAATTGTTGGATGGCCTTAAAGATGGAAACTAGAGACATTTTATGCCATAGGCTTCCCAAGGGCAATAGGAAGCTGTTTGGGTTTTGTATCTTCTAAATATCTAATACTGCTCTTTGCCCACAGAAGGCACTTACTGTCACCTCCTCACAGGCTGTCCCTGACTTCCCAAAATGAAGTTACCTCCCAACATTACCTTTCATCTCATTTTTATTTTCTTCAAATAAAGTACCATTATTTGAAAATCACCTTGTTTATGTGTTTTTCTTATTTACTGAGCTCTGTGAGGGCAGAGACTACATGAACGTTAGGAAGTATTTGCCCAGTGAATGCCTTGAACTGTTCAAACGAGTTGTAATTAGAAGGAGTAACACACATGCAAAACTAAGACAGTCACAGAGTGTAACAACCTATTCTAATTCTATTCTAATAACACCCCTGCCACTATGTGAGCAAAAAACCTCCCAGGTTCTTATCAGTGGGTGAACCCATATCCGTGCTGCTTTCCTCATCAAAGGCTGCTGTGAGAGCTGAATCAGAAAATGTGCATGTAAATACCTTCTTATACTTTTTAGAAGTTCACTGAGAAGGGAATGAGAATGAATAAATGAAGGAATGAATAAAATATTTCCAGACCACATAACAGTAAGAACGAAAAAACAAGAAATGTATGCAGGGATTGTGCATGTGCATATAATCAGTGAATCTCAATGGATAAATTCTGACGCTTCAATCAGTACACTACACAAAACATATACTGTGTCAGATTTTTATAAGCTTCTCTTTGAATTAAAAAGTAGAAAAAATTAGAAAATCTTGGTGAAAAAGCAATGTGATTACTTTTAATTCTTCAAAGTACAACAGTCACCCCTTATCTGCAGTTTCACTTTTTGTGGGTGCAGTTACCCGTGGTCCAAAAATATTAAATGGAAAAATTCCAGAAATAAACAATTTATAAGTTTTAAATTGCACTTCATTCCAAATAGCATGATGAAATCTCACACCATCTTGCTTGGGAAGTGAATCATCCCTTTGTCCAGTGTATCCACACTGTGTATACTACCCACGTTAGTCACTTCTTAGCTATCTAGGTTATCAGATTAACTGTACTTGTGTTCAAGTAACCCTTATTTTACTTAATAATGTCCCAAAGCACAAGAGCAGTTATGCTGGCAATTCGAATATGCCAAACAGAAGCCATAAAGTGTTCCTTTAAGTCAGGAGTGAGGAACCTTTTTTCTACCAAGGGCCATTTGGGTATTTATAACACCATTTGCTGGCCATACAAAATTCATCAACGCAGAAATTATCTATGACAAAAACTCCTAGATTTATTGAATTTTGAGTCCTGCCTGCGGTTGCCTTGGCAGGGCCAGACCAAATGATTTAGAGGGCCCTATATGGCCCTCGGGCCAGATGTTCCCCACCCTTGCTTTAAGTGAAAACGTGAAAGTTCTCAACTTAGTGGGGAAAGTAAAAAACATCATATACTGTGAAGAGAAATTTGTGAAAAGTTTTCCGAGAGAAACCACATTCACATAACTTTTATTAGAGTATATTTCTATAACTGTTTTATTATTATTAATCTCTTACTGTGCCTAATTTATAAATTAAACTTTATCATAGGTATGTATGTACAGGGTGAGGCAAAAGTAGGTTTACAGTTGTTTGTATGGAAAATAATATAATAACTAATAAATAATAATACAAGAATAAACTGTGTTTCATGTACTCACAACTCTAAACCTACTTTTGCCCCATCCTGTATAGGAAAAAACATAGTATATAAAGGGTATGGACAAAAAAGAAGTTATATGGAAAATATGTTTACAGGATGGTCTGATCATAAATTCCTAACTGGGCAGGTCATGGTGGGTAGTCACACTCCAGGAATATAACTTTTCAGTAAAAGGTTTGTCTTTGCCTTAAGCAAGCCCTGTCCATTGTTTTTATGCATCTATGTTAACACACTTTTGAAATAATGGTAACCACCCTCAAGAAAGCACATAATCTTGTTAAATATCCTATAATCCAACCTTCACCTTGCTTTCTCCCATCTTCATTTAATCTTACATTCCCTCCTTAATTTCAAATGTGTAAAAGAAACCGCAAAACTGTCATTTTTTCCAGAGCACTTGAAATCTTGCTTTCTGGCAATTTCATCAGTTTAGCTCAAATACACTCATAAAAACCCTCCAAGTTTGGACATTTCTTACATCCACATTCACTTGGCATGGCAGGCAGGATTCCAAAGCCCACACAGGACCACCCTGCAGACCCAGACCCGATGCTAGGTACCAGCAAGGGCCCATTGTGCCCCACCAGCTTCTGCTTTGCACTCTCTGAACTTGGGTTCAGAACCCTGGTCCTGCCTGCTGTAGGACCCTGACTTTATTTGCACTGTTCTTAGAAAGTCCTCGAGGTGGACAGGGTTGAAATAATCCAGGGAAAGGGGGAAAGATGGGTTGCTGCTTTTAATTTTGGCTTTTAATTGGATTGCTCACTGAGAGTCTCAACAAAACCCTTGCTGGTTAAGTGAGAAACTGAACTCTCTTTAGCTCAGAAAGAGAAAGGACACTTGCTTCCGAAGAGTCAGTGGGATGGTGACAGTTGTTTTAGATCCCAAATCCGAAGTGGCAGAGATGGGCTGTATGAGGCACCCAATGTGGCAATGCAACCGATCCCAGAGAAACTGATGGGAGTTCACTTTTCATTGTGAAGGGCAGGGTGCCCTGCAATATGCTCACCCTGAGAGTGGGGCCCATGCCCTAGAAGGCATCATGGTTCTGGCAGCATCTGGTAAGCTCTTGCTGGCCCTGCTCTGGTATTCTTGGGTGACTACGAATCTCCATGGTGTTGCCTGAGGAAAAATTTCCTCTAGGGCATGAAGCAGCCCTATTGGGGTATTCATCACTTTTGGCTTGTCATGCAAAGGCTGGTTTTCCCTAGATGAGTCTCCTTTAATACTTCTAAATTAATCTTTTGATTAATTAGAAAAAGCCAGCTATATTTTCATTGGTCTCTCAAAGTTTCAAAAAGAGGATTTACGTAAATGGATCAACAACCTATGATGTCCTTTAGTTGTCAACCCAATTCTTTGAGGTGTTAAAAATGGATGTCCTTATTTTAAAATGGGGAAGGTCATTTGGAATTTGACTTGTCAAGGACAGACATAAATTATAAATGCTTCAAAAACAAAATTTATATCTAATTGTTCTTTTATAAACTGGTGAGTTTTTCTCATGGCAACAGGTCTCTGTTTGGGTCTGTCTGTGTCTATGTACGTGTGATGTAAATGTTAGATAATTTCCTACCTCCAGATGGTATTATTAAAATTAATTTAAAGGCAAGCACTTGTAAGGATTGGGTAATTCTAAAATTGTAAGAAATATAGAAGCTACCTCAAATGCTTTTCAAGTTCACATGATCTAAGGTTAATCTTCAGTAAATACAAGTTAAAGTTTGTTGGCATACGCAGAACAGACATGTCTTTTGAGTTCTTGATGTCAAATACAATATTTCTATTTTACCTGGGTTTATAAAAATAAGTTCATCTTAATAAATATCTCAATATATGTAGGAACACCTCAAAAAGTTTGTTTTTATGTTAAATTGCATGGGAAGCATTGTAAAGTATGTGATGAAAGAAACTTCTAGGGTATATTGTATGGGTAAACAATGGTTGTAAATTACACACATAGGGCGATGGAAAACCCAAGACAGCCGCCTGGTTCCTCAAAGCTCTCTGGAAAACCCCATTTTTGGTTTTTGCATTCCTTCATGCATCATAGTGTACCTAAGCTGGACTTAAATTAGGTGAAGGAAGTTATGAGCTGACATTATTGAAAGGAGACATCTTACACTATTGTCAAGGTTTGATAGTCACTTCAGGAAAATGACAAAATAGGTAACCACTTCCTTTCACAGTGAGCTCCCAGGAGACAAAAACTTCAGATTTTGTTTTTTGGAAAGGACATCAAATAAAAGAAACTCATTAGAAGAGACCTTATCAGGTACCTACCTTCAAATGGACATTGACCCTTGTCTCTCATGCTCGCCTCCCCCCTACAACAAACATCAAAGACTCCTCTAGGATGAGAAACTGCTGACATCAGAGGTGGACAGCTACCCCAAGACAATAAAACCAGTTCAACTGCTACTGAAAACTTTGAAGAGCTGGACTGTGTCAAAATGGCAAAGCAATCTCCTGATTGGAAAATGAACCCTATGAGTTGACTAGGGTTATGTAAGTGAGAAAACAATTTCATTCCTCAAATATATAATTGTTTCTACTATGTACACATTTATATTTTAGGCTATGATAAGCTTCTTTTTATTGTGCATGGAAATTCTTGGGTGTTACACCTGGTTCTGCCACTTCTATAACTATGTGAGTTCTGGCAAGCAAGTTAAACTTTCTGTGCCTTAGTTCCTTTACCAGTCTAAAAAAAGTGCACTTAAATGACCCGTACAATCCCTTTCACTCTTAAATTACTGTTATACTTTTTTTCAGGTATTTAAATATTTTATTTAAAAGCCACACTCCTAAGAAGACTGAGGCTCAAGCCCAGGCTGCGTCAGGTACCAACCTTGCAACCCTGAGCAAGTAGTCTTAACACCCGGTTATAAAAAAAAAAAAAAAAAAAAAAAAAAAGGCCAAAATGGAGTCACTTTTGCTAAGCCACATCACCAAACCAAAACTTAATAACCTAACTGCAGTTTCAGCCTCTCCCGGGAGTGGAATTTTAAACCACTCAGTCTGTAATTTCCTGAACACTAGTGAGGTAATCAGCCTGAGAGGAACCCCTGCTATGCCCCAAGGGAAGGTGTTCTTGCCTGAAATAATCCACTCTTTTAACTTCTTAGTTCCACCCTCTTTCTGCCTATAAAAACCTCCCATTTTGTACAACTTATCAGAGTGCCCTTTTAGTTGCTAGATGGGATGCTGCTTGATTTATGAATCGCTTAATAAAGCCAACTAAATTTTCAAATTTACTCAGTTGAATGTTTTTAACAGGTCTGATGACAGCTTCAGAACCAAGTGAACTTCTGATGGCATTCTGGGTCAATGAGAAACACAGGCGCAGCACCCACAAACACCATTTTGAGTTCACTGTCTTTCTCGAAGAATCCTCGAGATGTTGGTAAGTCCCTCCTAGTTTTTTACTCTGCTCTCTGGTTCAGCTCCAGATCTAAATGGGTTTCCTTTATAGGTCAGGTCAGCTTGAGATGGGAGACAATTCTACCTGGATCCAATTGAGGGGGTTAAAGCAGCAATTTTCAACCTTTTTCATCTCATGGCACACATGAACTAACTATTAAAATTCTGCTGATCTGACCAAAAAAAAAGGTATAATTTTTATTGCTTTACAAAAATAATAATAATAGTAATAGTAATTACCTATCCTTTTGCTCCAGTGACTTTAAAAAAAATCAGGTGCCTATACTAGTATATAAGGATTTCTGGTAGCAAGAATTGACGAATCACACACAACCTTATATGACAATAAGACGCAACTCTATTATATGACCTATACATTTATGGTTCAAGACAGTGCATTCATTACCAGGTGGCTATTGCTGTTAGCTGTTGCCTTTTTTTTAACTTGACAATAAGGGGAAAGAGGTCAGTGCCCCTGACTATATAGGTATTGCATGATTTGAAAATTCTTACGGCACACTGGTTGAAAATCGCTGGGTTAAAGGCTTCTGTCTGGAGCCAACTGAGTTAGCAGACAGTTTCACATAGAACCAAGCCACTAGCCTTTCAAACCGCAAGGAAAATAGGATGTGTTTTTAGCTACAATAAGGTATGAGAAATGAAGCTGCATTTTTGCTAAGGGAAATGAGAATAACTTTGTCTAAACTAGAATTTCTGGTTACAAAGGATAAACTAAATGTATACAAAAAGCTGAAGAGAGAAAGAGAATTTTACTTTGTGTAATTAATAAGCTGGCTAAAAATTGTATTATTATTAGGGTTTTAAAAAATTAAGCTTTAATATCATTGGTGTATTTATGTAAAACCAAAACTTTTTTTTTTCATCTGCTAAAGATTTTTCTTTTTCAGTAATCTCTTGAAAGCAAAATTCTGTGTTTTAGCAAAAAAATTTTTTGTTTTATATTGTCTTTAATCAGGCCTTTGATTATTTAAGAAAACTGAATCTTCTCAGTAACAGCTTTTTGTTTTTGTCTTTGTAATCTTTTATTGTCACTTTGGTAAAATATATAATTAAATGCAGGGTGGAGCAAAAGTAGGCTTACAGTTGTTCATATGGAAAATACAATAATTAATAAATAATAATTTAAGGTTCACTGTTTCAAGTACTCACAGCTGTAAACCTACCTTTGCCCCACCCTGTATTATTTCATAATAATCTATGATCCTTATTTATCTAGTCAAGTATCCAAAAATCAAATTCTAAACAAAGTCCTTTTGGACTCCAAACTAACTTGGAGATTTCCCAGAAAGCCCCTGAGAGAAAGGAAGGGAAACCTGCAAGGCAAAGAAAACTTTGATCTAGGTCCAGAGTGGCAAATAATAGGCAGCATTCCATCTCTGACCCAATGAAGGAACAGCAGATTCTTTCATAGAATGAACATGAGGCTTAGAGTCTGGAACCTATGTTCAAATCCCAGCTCTGAACATAACTCAGTGAGTGACTTTGAATAAGCATAGCTTAGCGGAGTCATTTCCCTAGATCTAAGTATGTAGTTATTTATTATACTTATTACACTCATCTTTGTGATGGTTATGTGAGATTTTGTGAAAATGCTTGACACATACGAGTCTTGACAAGTGTACCCGAACCTCCCTCTGAGGAAGCCACACAGAGATAAAAGCATGTATGCTATTCCTCGTTGCCCTGAGCTCTAGGCCTGGAGCAGTATTCCTGCTGAGACCACAACATGAACAGAGGTGCCCTAGCTAGTGAGGTCTAACAGCTACATTCCATTATTGACCATGAGAGCAATTGGCATTAATCAAAGCTATAAAATATCTCTTGAGGCACTACATGCCCAACTTATTGGCTTGTTTGCTTCAAATTTTCATTTCTAATTAAAAAATACAACTTGTTTGTTCCCAATTACAACTGATCTTAGTGTCCACTTCATTGCCCTGTCAGCAAGCAAATGACTGTCTTAATCATAGTATCAGGCAAATGAGATGCTTCTATCAGGTCAAAGTTTCTTTTGAGAACAGTCAATTATTATCTGCCATAAAACGACACACATATCTTATCATGAAGATTTTTGAAAACAGGCTAATACACCTATACTGCAGATTTCAACACGAGTCCATCATATTCTCTTTGATAGAAAACTATATGGGTTTAAAACTTAAAAACTAAAGCTACCAACTATCATAGAGTCATAGAATACAGGGACTAAATTATCTATTTTCAAAGGTGAGTAGTGGTGGAGAGATGTGAAGCAATTAAAATTAAATCGTCCTACTGAGGATGGAGCATCGAGAAACCACTGAGAAAGGCTGTCTCATCGTCGTTTGTGGTCGGTGCTCCACCAAAGCTACAGAGATGTGTGGTCGGCCGCCGGCTCCTGCGTCCCAGTCTTGTTCTCATACACACCACCCAAGGCTCCTTGGCATTCTCACTTGCTACACACTAGGGCAGACACCACCTGTCTAACTTTCCGTGTTAATGAGGATGGCCACCAAGAGTTCTTTTTCCCTCCTCCCATATACTTACAATTATGAGACATAGAAATTTCTTCCATTTATCAGGTTATAATTTCAACATATGCATATAAAGCTGTGGTTCAAAGCAAAACACATCAACTGTTTCCTCCATCAACAGATGGCATTAGTGCTATTCAATTTTTCTGAGGTTTGCTGAGTTTGAGCTTATTTGATGTGTTCAGTGACTGAATACCAGAATGTCTCTTAAGTCCAAAATGTGAAAAATCATTATGGCATGAAAGCAGAGAATTTTTTTTAAAAAATTTTTAATTGATTTTTAGAGAGAGAAGGGGAGAGGGAGAAAGAGAATCATCAAACTAGCAACCTTTTGGTGCACGGGACGACGCTCAACCAACTGAGCCACATTGGCCAGGGCAGAGCAGAGAATTTTAAAGATTACAATGGTGAGAAAACAGCCTGGCCGGTGTGGCTCAGCGGTTGTGCATCAATCTATGACCCAGGAGATCAAGGTTCGATTCTGGGTCAGGGCACATGCCTGGGTTGTGGGCTCCATCCCCAGTCGGGGGCATGCAGGAGGCAGCTGATCATGACTCTCATCATTGATGTTTCTACGTCTCTCTCCTCCTCTCCCTTTCTCTCTCTGAAACCAATAAAGATTTTTTTTAATGGTGAGAAAATAAATTGCTTATATGAAACCACCAATGGAATAAAAAGATCAAGGGGCAAGCTGACATTCAGAGGTCAGGGTGATAAGGAGTCAGACAAGAAACTAAGGAGTGATGGAGAGGTAGGAGGAAAACTAAGCGAATGTTGAGCTTCTGGAAGCTAATGAAGAAACACAGGAGAAGGAGCCTTAAAAACCTAACCCAGAGAACCAAACTCTCAGGCAAAAGGAGCACCTCATAAAATATGAATTAGCTGCTACTAGAAATGGTTATTTAGAAAGTTCGGTCTCACCTAAAGTGATCAGTAAGATTTGTACCCTTATTTGTACCCTTCATTTGAAGCTTCCAAGGAGCAATATAATTCCTTCATTTTTAAAAGTAAACTACTAAAAAAACGCTCCAACCTTGCTTTGAGGGTGAGACTGCCAAAAAGCACACATAGTCCTCAAATCATCATGTATAGTCTAAAAAGCAAGATCTTAGGATTTTTAACATAACCACGAGAGCACTTCATTCTGAATCTTTAAAGAAGACCTAGACAGATAAATTAGTTCCCTAGTTAATTAAGGATCTGGTTTTAACCCAAATCTCATGCTCAAGGTCCAATTCCGATCCTGTGAAGTTTTTACTAACCACTTTTCCAAATGGATATCTTCTCTGACTCCATAGTCCTCTGCCCCCCAAAACTACTCAATAGGCAATCACACTGTCTTAAAATAACTCTCATTTTTATACCAGAACTGGATAGATGCTTTACATATGCTTTCTCTAATCCTTACAACTTTACAAAATTGGGTTTACTGCTATTTTATAGATGAAGAAACTAATGTTTAGAGAGGTTACCCAAGGCTGTCCAGGATTCAAACGCAGATCTGTCTTACTTCAGAGCCTGTACCTTTACCCACCATACAATACTGCCTTCTTGCATAAAAGTACTACACTAATTATCAGTTACTATCTCTGCGGACCCCGGGCAAGTTTTCAAATCTCCCAGTGCCTCAGTCTTCTCATCCATGAAATAAGGATGATACATTACAGCCAGGGTATTGTTTTGAAGATTAAATAAGATAATGTATGTAAAAGTCCTTTATAAACTATAAGGGTTTTTATTACACTACTAGGTTTTATGTTCCTTTAGGACAGGTTCTTATGCCTTGCATGTCTATGCCCTTCAACACCCAATGAAGGGTTTAATATGAATTGAATATCATCTAGTAGTCTTTGGAAAGATTTGAAACACCTTTTCCCCTCTGAGGATGAAAGTGGTGTCCCAATCCATGAAGTCTGGATTAAGTGCCCTTAATCCAAACTTTAAAATACAACACAGCAACAACTCAGTGCACCCATCAAACATGAGATTTAAACACCCTACATGGCATTTAACTGCCTGGTGTTTCCTCTCCAACATGGCTTTCAGTGCCATAGCAGTCTGACAAAGAGAAAATTCCAAATAACAACACCTTTTGTAAGAAAATACAACTACAGGAGGACAAGCAGGAAAAGGCCTGGCTTGTTATCAGAACTGACAGATGTCACTGTTCTGTGTACTCTCTGATTTATAGCCTCCTGATGACGATAGTCTCTATAACACTTCTAACTCATCACTCACTAAGAAATTTATTTACTTTAAGGAAAAGACCATAACATATTTATTAAGTTTTCTTAGGCATATTCATCCCCCTCCCCCCCCCAATAAGATGGGCATATCTGGTGGTATATCCAGGGAAGTGGCCCAATATGCTCCAAAGTAAGGCTGTACTAGATTTGCTACCAGGTAAGCACAGTGGAAGGCAACCAACCCCTGCTCTGATTAGGAAGTCACATAACATCTTTGTTAACGATGGATCCGTTTTCCAGTCTGTAAAACGTAGGCTTTTACATATTTTTGCCTACTTCACAGATTTACTGTGAAGGTCAAATAAAATAGTGTATGTTAAATTAATTTGCAAGTTCTAAATATATTACCTGAAATAACTAGACAATCACCCACTACTTGTCCTTGGTAAATGTTTGGTATAACAAAGTTGAGAGAATGATTTCTCTGTGTGTGTTCACCTTACAGTACCAAAGAGAATTTTTTTAAAAAAATATACTCATCTGCCCTGGCTGGTGTGGTTCAGTTGGTTGAGCATTATTCCTTGCACAGAAAGGTCACCTGTTCAACTCCCAGTTCAACTCAGGATACATACCCAGGTTGTGGGTTTGATCCCTGGTTGGGGTGCAACCAACTGATGTTTCTCTCTCACATGAATATTTCTCTCTCTCCCTCCCTTCATCTCTCTCTAAAAAAATCAATGAAAACATTTAAAAAAATTTTTTTAATTTTTAAATTAAAAATATATTCATCTTTGAAAAGAGCATAACAAAGGTCATCTTATCTAAAGAAGCTACGGAAGAGGTAACTGGTAAAGTTGATCCTTCCACAATGGATCTATAGTCCAACAAAAAATAGTTTTCAATGGTTTAGATATGCCTCCGAAAAAGTGTGAAATGGGCCATTAGATCAAGATGTAGCCACACACTGCACATGTGACAGGGGTCAAGTACTAGCTCATTTTACCTAGTAGCTCAGTCACTGCAAAATAGCTCACAGTTGTAAAAACTAGTCCTTCCTCTCTCCCCAGTGGTCATCCCAGATGCATCCCCAACATTTCTGGCAAAAAGAGAGTAAGGAGAATTGAGAAATCAAAATTATTCTTGGATCCAGGACATGCCTGCCATCTCTCTTCATGTTTCCCTAGCCTAATTCCTTTCTGAACTGGGCATAGGAACCCACATGTTGATAATATAGTTTACCAGCTGACCACTTGAGCTCAGTAATTTTTTTACCTCGTTACGAACTCTCACTAAAACTTTTAACTAAAGAAAAACTGCACAAATGTTCAAAAGTAAAAAAAGCTAGAAAAGACTGGATTCACACACATAGTATACATACAAAAGAAAAATTTATCCTAGTATCATTTTTGTTTATCAAGTATGTTGAACTAACTGTAAGTAGTCACTAACTGTGACTTTCAGTCACAACAGTAAGAAAAAAGGAAGAAACATAAGCATCTTTGAGCAAATTCTACCAGGGGCAAATATTTGAGACACTGCTTATTTTTGATTTAGTATAAAGAGGCTGTATTTGCCTTTGAAATAATGATAAATGATATAAATTGCTTGAGCACTCGAAATCCTAATTTCCTATGAAACCCTTCCCTCTCCCCTCCTTGGGAACTCGCTAACATCTCAAATAATCAATCCCTTAATAGAATTCCCATTTTCCCAGAAGTATCCCACAAGTGAATGTAATGTTGCTGTGTGTCAAGGCCATGGCTTTGTGTTTACCTAACTTTTCCCCTTTTATTCAAAAAGAATTTACTGATAGCAAAATCACTTCGCCATTTTTGTCCCTGGTTATGATTTGTAAGCCACTTGAAGCAACAGTGACCAGTCAAGTTTTTCAGACTAAAGCCATTTGCTCCTTTTTTTAAAGCTTGTTTTTGTTTGTTTAGGTTTGGTGATGTTTAAAATACCAAAGAATAGCATTAAACATTTCCTCTGTTTCAAGATTTGATGGATGTATTGACTTTGTCTTAAAAGACCTTGAATTTCAGGAGTCCCTGAATTGTGATCAGGAGAACTTTCAAGGCCAACTCCAACCTGATCTATCTTTCCATTCTAAGTCTTCCTGCATGAAACAGTAATATCTGTTGCCAGCAAAGCCAAGGACGCATACTCACCAAGTGAACATAAGGCACAAAGTATCCAAAAAGTGCAAGTGGTATTCCAACTGCCCACACTGCATAAGCTTTCACCTTGAAGATGGCAAAATTGAAAAATTTTTTTGGAGGTCTGAACTTTCTCCTGGAAAAGAGGGAGGATCTGTTGCCTCCTTTGATTCCACTCTCTTTCTCTCTGACACTGGAAGCAAGAGGTCGGTAAGTAAAGCCAGCCAGAAAGAGAACAAACATGAAGATGCAGAGGATTCTCAGTGTGTAAAAGAGGCCCACACTCTCAGTCAGAACCCTTAAAAGGAAAGGCAGCAAAATTGTGAAGATACTGCTGCCAGCAGTGACAATGCCATTCACCAATCCAAGTCGCTTCTTGAAATAGTGTCCCAAAATGACCAATGAAGGCTGGTATGCAAAGGAGCAGCCACTGGCAAATATGATTCCATAGGTAAGGTACAGAGGTTCGATGGAACTGTGTAAAGATGAAAAACATGGAAAGCAGCTTTCATTATTTTTATCATGTGCTTGGTAGACTAAAACCTTATCATACAAGTGAGTTTTAGTTAATCAGTGTATTTTCTACAAATAAAATTTAACTAAACACAAGTGAAAAACTTAATAAACCAAGAATGTAACACTAAAAATATCTTAATTTTATCTGAATGGGTAATTCAAATGCCTCAAGTATGTGAAAAATGACTCCTAAAGTCATCAGTGATTTTGTTCCTCCTTCTCTTTCCACGGATTTCTGGTGAACCATGCAGCACTGGGTAAAAGCTATGTGCTCTCCACCTTAGCCAGGTGGCTCAGCTGGATGAGTGTTGTCCCATGCACCAAAAGGTGGCAGGTTCAATTCCCGGTCAGGACACATGCTGGGATTGCCGGCTCCATGCCCAGTAGAGGGGTGTGCAGGAGGCAATAGATTGATGTTTCTCTCTCACATAATGTTTCCCTTCCCTCTCCCTAAAATCAATTTTAAAAAATTATTTTTAAAAAGCTATGTGCTCTCCACACCTCACATAGGACAGTGCCAGGAAGGGCCTCAGCAAAACTGACAGTGGTAAAAATAACAAACAAAAAACTTAGTCTCAATAAAAGTTTTAAGTATGAAAACTCCTTATTTTATGGAGTTTTCCCAGGCACAAAGAAAAGGCTGCATTTTATATTTCCTCCCCAAGGGTATGTCAGGAACATTTGCACGGAAAAGCAGCTATGTCGCATTTTTGCTGGCCTAGAGGCCACAGACCAACCTTCGCCCTGTATTATGCTGTACTCAGTGTTCCGCAAGGTAACAAGAAATCATATTCAGATTCCAGAAAGACTAAAGCATGCTCGTTAGTGATTCCCGTTGGTAAGCTTTAAGGCCATGTATGTCTCAAAAAAATAATAAAGGAATAAGAATTTTATAGTTTAGCTAAGTAACTTGATTATATATCTCTTATGAAAATAAAGGATAATATCATTACATTCTATGAAACAATTAAGGTAAGGAGTAAAAGAAAACTAAAGTTTTTTCCTTTGAAATGTCCAATTCAAAAGGCTCTTTATCAAGTAGTAAAGGCAAACTACTTATTAGAAACTAAGATAAAGTTGGTTAATAATTACATTTTGGACAATAATACTAGTCTAGCAATACGCTGAGGTAATCACAAGGAACTCTACAATCTGATAAAAATAAGTATGTTTGCAATCCTCTCAGATCCCCTTCCCCCTCTATTAACCCACAGCTAGCACCATCTTCTACTCAGGTTCAAGAGTCACTCCCAGATTAACTCGACCTTACCCTGATCATCTATTACTGAATCTCCATTTTTTAGTCAATAAACATATATTCAGTAGCTACTGTGTTCCAGGCACTTGGTGAAAAAAATATTTAAAATGTGGTTATGCCTTACTCATAGTCTTTAGTAAAACAAGACACCTACCTATCATATAATACAGAACAAAATATAAATAATATTTCATTTATTCTGCATCAGTTTTTCCACATAAGTAGTTTTCCGGATCACTGCAACTTCTTAAGGCACTAATTTATTTTTATTTATAATTTTATTTTTACTTAATTTTAAAGAAAAATTTAAATCTATTATACATTTCTCTGCCTTCTTCAAAGCGTATATTAAAAATGGTATTGACAACACAGTATAATCATGGACATCAATTGCTATACGATTACGCCACAGTACTACAGAGCTGGAAGACCAGGGAGCCACAGATATAAACTGAAAACATTCTTTGGCACACCATTTTAAATACTAAGTGCTGGGTGAAATTAGCTTTGTATCTCTCCCACCAAGTAAAGTACATAAGCTTTGTGATGGCATTTTCACTGCTGTGGAGCCTTTTCACTTATAAATTTCCACCTCAGTAACAAATGAATCAAATTGCTAAAGTTTGACAAGAAGTGAGTGCAGGGTAAATCAGTTAAGATTCCAGTCATGTATGTAAAAGGAACCAGAGAAAGGACACTGACGTGAGCTGGGATTGCTGGAGAAGGACTTCCCAAGAAGGCAGAACTTGAACTATAGGGAAAGCAGATCCATTGTTCGACACTTGGAATTTATACTGCATTTCCCCTTGCTCCTGTGTTTTGCTCTAAAAGTTTGGTAGCTTTTGATCAGTGGGCCAAACAGTGGAACTGAACAGAAAATGTGAGAACATTACACGTAGTAAAGTAAGTATGTCTTCAAGACATTTTGTTGAATCACAATGTATAACACATTTCATAATTTTTATTTCTCATTCATCAAAAAAGTTTGAAAAACATTGCTTGCTGTAAGTAGGTCTGTGTATGTATGTTTTGTTTACCAAGTGAAGTAATAAATTACATGGGTTTTCTACCTCTTGGTCCTCTCTCCACCAAAGCCTAATTGTTAATACAGTCGGCAAGTGCTATGGCCACAGGTACTGACAATGTGTACCTGGAAGCTTCCAAACCAAAACAGGTATCTGATGAAGTGGTAATAGCACAATGTATTACTGCTATAAAAAAAAAACAAAAAACTAAAAGTACCCCTGACCTGAACCTGATGTGGCTCAGTTGGTTAGAGTGCCGTCCATGCATAGGAAGGTCACGGGTTCGATTCCTGATCAGGAATACCTAGGCTGTGGGTTCAATCCCCGCTAAGGGCATGTACAGGAAGTAATGGATCAATGTCTCTCTCTCACATCGATGTTTCTCTCTCTCCCTCTCTTCTCTTCCTCCCTCTATAAAATCAAATTTTTTTTTTAATTAGAACTTCCTCTTTAAAAAAAAGTAAATGATCAGAATTACCCAAGCAGTCTTTTTTTTCAAAAAATCGTTTTTTGCTTCTTTAAAAGAACTTGAGAAGAAAAAAAATCATAAAAGCACTTTAAAGATGGAATATATATTTTTAAATCAAGACATAAAAGTAATTGTTTAGGATCCAAATGAAACTTCTAAGTTAGGTGAAAGAAAGAGGCTCATTTTAGAGTTGAGGAAGGGGTATAGGTAGGGAGGGTGGGGGTAAAATTAGTATACCAAGGATTTTAATTAAATCCAGAATACTGAAAGATAATCACAGCAAGAAATGTTAAGTGTGTGTTTTTTTCTAATGACCTCAATAATGCTTTTCAACTAGTACATGAAGACAGCTAGGTAAGGGAAAGAGGCAGGAAATTAAGATAAACCACTAAAGTAGACACAAGATAGAAATCATTTTAAGAGGATTTCTTGTAAATCACCTCCTGTTAGCCAGAGCAACATATTAAACTAGTGATTCGCTAACTAGGGATAATTCTGACAACGAAAAGGGATTTACTAGTAGAATTGGAACTGCAAGGAGAAGTGTGTCATATAGTAATACGCCCATCAGCTCCTTGCAGTTAGTTCCCCTTCAGTGAACTACATGTTTTAACAGACACAGGCAAAGCGTATTGATATTTTTTTCTTTTAAGCATGCTCTCTAAAATATACATATTTTTATATGCACACAGGAATTCTCTATCTAGGCTGAAATAAATAACAAAGTTTTGATTTTATTAATAAAAGTATTTCAAATTAAGCCTATGAACAACTGCTTCAACATACTGTATCCTTTTGGGCTTCAGACTGAGCTGACGTTAAACTAATGCTATTGCTTTAGACAACTTACTGTTATGAGTTCTTTTAGGGTTTTTATATGAAGAGAAAAAAACAAAAGGAGAAACATTTTTCTTGCTCCATGGAATATATATATCCTGACTGACATCTAAGTCTCAGGCACTGCACGCAAGAACATTCAATTTCTCAAGTTCTGCTTTTGCTGCTATGGATAACAATGTGTAAATCATAATGCTTAAAGTTTAAGCAAAGAAAAGTTTCTGAAAAGAAAACTTTAAGGTATCTAACAGTTTTTGAAAAGCCACATGAAGAAACCAAGTCCTTACCTTACAAACGAACTGGACATGAGTCCAATTAATCCAATAGCAGCACCCATAACAGCTGTTTTCCGACAACCAAATATGTCTGTAAAGACGCTGACTATTGGGCAGCAAAAGAAAATCATCCCCATGGAGAGAGAACTTACCCATGCTGTAAAGAGAAAAAAAGGCATTACAATATGGTAAATTATAGTTGCACTTATTCCACAAGTTATAATACATATTTAGAAAAACAGAGATGCAGAAAAGGTATTACCCAGACCAATGAAAGGGGGAAAGTTGGAATAAATTAGTAACAAAGCTGAACCATAGCTCAAAGGATTGGCCAATATACAATTGTAATTAGCATAGCAATTATTTATATTTCATCGAATTCCTGAAAAGTTTGTATTCTTAAATAAATCAAACATTCTCCTATGACCCAAACACTATTAATCTCTATCCTGATTTCCATGGTTTTAAGCAACTTTTACTCTATGAAAACAAATTCTCTTAAAAGAGGGAGAGATACATTTAGGAATGCATGCCTTAAGAAGTCAAACTGCAGGCCCTGGCCAGGTAGCTCAGCTGGTTAGAGCATCATCCTGCTAACACCAAGGTTGCAGGTTTCAATTCCTGGTTAGGGAACACAAGATTCAACCAATGAATGCATAAATAAGTGGAACAACAAATTGGTGTTTCATCAGTGTTTCTCTCTCTATTCCTCTCCCTTCCTCTCTCTCTAAAAATCAATAAAAAAATTTTTTTTAAAAAGTCAAACTGCAAAGAAATTATGACACTGAAGTAAGGATAGTGGTTAACTACTAGGGGGAGGAAAGAGAATCATAACTATTTGGACCTAGTAAAGAACTGAACATTTGCCTCGAGTTTGGGCTTAGTTCTCTTGCCAAGGGAATCAGGTCATACACTGGTAGACTATTTCTTGACCTGGATAACAGTTACTGGGTACACACGTTATTTACAAAACCATACATACATTTTATCTTCTTTCTGAAAGTATGTTATCTTTCACAATAAAAAAATTAAGAATTGGAAGTCATAATTTCCTGTCCTGATTCTCTAAAAACCAAAACAAAGGGAGACCAAAAGAGAGATAAACAAATACTGAGTACAAATTATCATAATTTTGTGCCAAAGAAATGAGTGATCTCATTGCATATCAAGTCTGTAAATTCTTCTTAAAAAGTATAATGAACTTGCCCTAACCAGTTTGGCTTAGGGGTTAGAGTGTTGGCCCATGGACTGAAAGGTCCCAAGTTCGATTCCAGTACAAGGCACGTGCCTCGGTTGCAGGCTCAATCCCAGGCAGGATCAGAGCACATGCTGGAGGCAACCAATCAATGTGTCTCTCTCACATCGATGTTTCTTTCTTTCTCTCCCCCCCGCCCCCAACCAACTCTCTCTAAAAAGCAATGGAAAAATATCCTCGGGTGAGGATTAAGAAATAATAATAATAAAAGTATAATAAACTAATGGGGCCTAACAGAACATAGATCTGGGTTCAAATCCCTCAACTCTGTAACTATAATACATCCTTGGGGAAATCACTTCCCTGAGTCTGTTTTATCTCGAAAAAGAATCAAACATATAAATGTTTTCAGAATTACTAAGGATTAGAGAAAATGTATCTATACATCAGTATCTTAGCACAGAAGACTTAATAATTTAGAATTTTAACAAATTATCTAAGAAAATGAAACAGATGATCTACAGATCTCCATCAAGCTCTGAAAGTCTATTAGTATATTACTACATTTCCTCAGCAAAGGAAGTGCAGACTCTATGCAAATGATCATTTCTTAATAACAGGGTCCAAATGAAGCTTTACCAGACTAACAATTTCATTTATTTCTTTGCCTTCTTACATTTTAAGTTATTTTTTTAATTCTATAAATTTTAATCAGCTATATTTCTATTTCCTTTCTTCCCTTACCAGAAACAAAGGAAACTATGACCTTAAAACAAAACACAATGAAGAGACTACAAATAACGCAGTCCTGACTTAGGTGTTGGTGGTGGGAGTGGAGAGATTTAGAAATGGACAGCAGAGAAGGACAATTGGCCAGATGAGTTAGCAGAGCCCCAGCCCCAGATCTGCAGAGCTGTTCAGCATGGGTCTGCTTAAGGAGAAATAAGAATTTAATTTAATCTCATTCAAAAAAGTTTAGTCATCTATCATGTTTATGAAACAATCTAAACAATCTAGGTAGACTAGAAGAATAACACTGCAACATCTATTTTTGGATAAAGGCACTTTTACAATTAAGTAAAATGCCAACACTAAATAGGAGACCACATTAAGAAACCCAAGAGCATATAATTACATATTAATTACATATTGCATGTAATGCCCATATAAGTCAAGGCACTTTCAAGAATAAATTCAAGTGCCAATTATGTTTAAGCACTGTCCTAGGTTGATGAGATTTCTCTACCTTCAGTCTAGTAGTCTATATGCAAATTGAGGTACAACCAGAGCACCACATAGAATGTGCCTAATGTTTTAGGAAATAAAGCTATACACCTGAAACTAATACAAAATAATATTCAATGTAAACTGCAACTGAAAAACCACATACACCTATGAGAATGGCTAAAATGGAAAAGACGAGTCATACCAAGTGTTGGTGACGATGTATAAAGCAACTGAAACTGTCATATTGCTACTGGAAATATAAAGTTGTACAACCACTGGAAAACAGCTTAGGAATTTTTTAAAAAGTTAAACGTTCCACTCCTAGGTACTTACCTAAGAGAAACAAGAGCATACAGCCATACAAAATCTTATATACAGACATTTATAGCTATCTAACAGTCAAAAACTGGAAAGAATCCAAATGTCCAGAAATAAGGGACTGGATAAACAAATTATGCTGTATTCATATAATAGAATACTACTCAGCAATAAATAGGAGTGAACTATTGATAAATACAACATAGATGAAAGCCAAAATAATCATGCTCAGTGAAAGAAGTCAGACCACAAAGGAGTATATAAAGTATGATTGCATTTATACGAAACTCTAAAAAATACAAAATAATTTATAGTGACAGAAAGCATATCAGCCACATAGCCAGTTTTGCTCAGTGGTTAGTGTCGGCCAGTGAACTGAAGGGTCCCAGGTTCGATTCCAGCCAAGGGCATGTACCTCAGTTGGGGCTCGTGCAGAGGGAACCAATCCATGTGTCTCTTTTACATTGATGCTCTTTTTCTCTCTCTCCCCCTTCCACTCTCTCTGAAAAGCAATGTAAAAAATATCCTCAGGTGAGGATTAAAAAACAAAAACAAAACAGGAAGCCTATCAGTTTTACCAGGTTGGGAGTGGGAGGGGGAGCTGGAGGAAGGGATTATCAAGGGGCACAAAGAAACTTGAGGGTAATGATGTGTTCATTATCTTGATTGTAAGAGTGGTTTCACTGGTTTATATATATATGACAAGACTCATCAAACTGCATACCTTCAACATGCAGTTCATTACATGTCAATTATACCGCAATAGTGCTGATAAAAAAAGAAATGAAACTATATGGAAGATTTCAAGAGCAACAAAAAATAATGTCATAAAAAACAAACACACGAAATAAAAACTGAGGGAACTAAAGAGAGAACTAGACAAATCCACAATCACAGTTGTATATTTTAGCACATCTTTCTCAGTAATTAATAGAACCAGACGATCGAAAGAAAACCAATAAAACATACAAGTCTGGATGACACTACCAGCCATCTTTACCTAACTGACACATATAGAACTCCATATCCAACAATTGCAGAAAATTGTTTGCTCTGCCAGGGAAATCATTAATCACTGATGAGGGTGGGGTGGGGACAGACACAGGAGGGAACTAATCTCTCTGGAATGCCTCCTAATCCATGGCAAGGACCTGCACAGAACTGTCTTAGATCTTTAGGCAACCCTGTGAGGTATATTATCTTCATCTTAAATACAGGCAAAAAGATTAGAGTGTTAAGCAGCTTGCCAAGGTTATGCAACTTTAGTGGGATTCAAACTAAACATTTCAGGTGTAAACACGAATAAGAAGACATGCCCAAGAGTCCTTTATTTAAAAACATCCACGGTGAGCACCTAAAGCCAGGCACCATGCTTGATGTTGATAAAAAACATCCCTCCCTGGAGAAACTTACAGTTGAACTCTACATTAAGACAAAATCCGGACCTCAATCAAGATCATACAGTGAATTCACACGTCATTCGTCATTCGCTGTTCTAAACACAAAGTAGTAGTACAGTTAAAAGTATATTCTAAAAATACAATGAAGACCTACTCATAAGCTACAGACTGGCTGCAAAAAGGGATGGGCTAGGTTGGGCCTGCCTTCTGAGGTCCAGGTCTGGAAGCAGGCATTGGCAACTGAGAGGCCTAAAAGTGCTCCCTGTAAAGCAGACAAGGAGAGAGCCAAGCTGATTAACTGAGGCCAGAACTGAACTCCCCAACACCTTGTGAAAGGAGACTGGAGGTGAGAGAGAGGGGCACAGAAACTCAATTATTTCTACACAGATTTTAGATTTAGAACACTGCAAGCCTCTAGAGGAAGGAGAGGGATGCAGACTCAGCCTCATGACCTGGGCCTGAAACAAGGTCTCCACTGGTTCTCTGGCTGGGTCTGAGATTTTAGTGTTAAATATGCAACATGAAACTTAAAAGGCCTTCCTTCCCAAGAAACTCCAATTCCTTTCCTCTCTTGCCTCTTCCCACCCAATTCCCTTTGGTTTTTCATATTTAAATGTTTTAATGGGGGGGGGGGCTGGTTCTAAACTGGGAATTCAAGGAGTCAGGTGGAAGAAGGTGCAAACTGTTAGGTAGGGAGGGTGAGGAAGGAGAGAATCAAACAAACAAAATACACCTTCCACTCAGAATGATCCTGTAAACTCAAATTCCAAAAAACAGGCCAATCCAATGCTAAGAAAGACAACCAACAAATTTACCAATTAGCAAATACAGTCACTCCACGTGAAATTAATTATACAGACCAGTCTGACTACCACTCCAAAATGAGTACATTTAGAACTTTCAAAGAAACAAATAAAAGAATTTTCATTTAAAAGAACAGGAAATTATGAAACAAATAAGCAAAAAATAAAAAATCAAGGCAAGTGCATAAAAAAGAGCATTCATTAGAAATCCTAGACATGAAAAAATAGTCACTGAAATAAAAAATTCAATAGGTGAAGAAAACTTTTTATTCCAGATTACAGATTACAAAGCTAAATATGAAAAAATGGATCTTAAAATAAAGACTATCTTGACCTCATGATAGAAAAGTTTTTTCAAGACTTAAGAACAAACCATGAAAGAAAATATGGATGAGATTTGACCTCATTAAAATTTTACAACTTCTATGCCTCAGAAGACCCTAGAACCAAAGCAAAAAGAGATGATCCACAGAATATGATATCATTGAAGTGAATATAACTAGTAAATTACCATCTTGCATTTATAAAGATAGCCTATAAATCAATATGAAAAAGATAACCCAACAGAAACATGAGCAAAAGAGTTGGGAGGAAAGAGACAGAAGAGAAAACCCAATGGCCAATTGGACATTTACAAAGGGGCTCATTAGTAATCAGGAAAATGCAAATTAAAATAATAATCAATCACCATAATTTGGCAAAAATTAAGAAGTCTGACCATAACACATTTTAGTGAGGCTATGGAGAAATGGGAACTCTTATGCATACAATGTAAACTGAAATAACCATTGTGAACAGCAATTTGGTAGCATCTAGGAAAAGCCAAAGATGTGCAAACCCCACATTCTAGCACTTCCACTCCCAGGTATGTACTCCAGAAAAATTTCACTCATGTGCACAAGGAGACATAAATAAGAATGTTCACTGAAGCACTATAACAGTAAAAAACTGGAAAACAACCTAAATGCACTAGAACAAATAAAGAAATGTTGGTGCTGGGGTGGGAAGGTAGGGGTGTAGAAGGGGTCAATGGGGGAAAAAAGAGGACATCTGTAATACTGTTCAACAATAAAGATAAATTTTTTTTAAAAGATTAACAACAAAAAAAAGAAATGTTGGTGTTACATAAAATGGAATACGGATTCACACACATGCAGTAATAGTATAAAACATGACAGGAATAATAAAAGCAAATTCAGGAGAGCCATGACATCTGGGAAGGCATAAACGAAGGAGATCAGGAATGGACAGGGCACCGCAATTGAGTTTGTAATGTTTTGCATCTTTTAAAAAGGAGAGAAAATTAGAATCTGAGTAGTAGGCATTATAGAACATGCAGTTGTCATATTACTCACTACATTTTTGTTTGAAATACTGAATAATAAAAAAGACACATGAAGTTAGTTTTCAGGTTCTCAAAGGTTATTCTAGAGGAGATAGAATAGCTTTACAAAAAAGGGCTAAAAATTGGAAAAAATTTCAAACTCCCATTATGAAGCTCATTTTAAAAAATTAAAAAGGCTATTTTGGCAAAATTAAAATATTCCAATTCCATACATTCCACTGCTCTGGAAGTACAGTTTCTCCTCACAGTATATTAATAATAGTTCTTTTAAACATCAAATAAAAGTGTAACAGAAGAGCTGTGTATCGTCCCCCCTCCCCCGTCACTTCTGTGTAACTAATAGCATCTCAGGAGGCTCACAAAAGAGAAAAGGCAGCTTTTCTGCTGCTGGCAATTAGGATCACAGCTCTGACACTTGCTGCAGCAGGGATCTGCCTTAAGGCTACAGGTAGTTTGAGGTTCTATTTGATGGTTTCGTGGAGTATATACTGCCTGCCTGGCTAACTTGTATCTACAATTCTCAGAAACTTTATTCTCAGATAAAAACACCGAAGTCTTATCTCAACAGTAAGATAAAAATTTGGGACATCTCTGCTTTATTTTAGAACAGTATCAAGATTTACAGAAAAATTGTGAAGACGGTACAGAAAGTGTCCACATACTAGATATCCAGCATTCCCTATTATTAACATATTACATTAGTATGGTACTTTTGTCCAATTAATGAACCAATATTGTTACATTATTCAATCTATACTAAAGTCCATACTTTATTCAGATTTCATTAGTTTTTACCTACTGTCCTTTTTCTGTTCTAGGATCCCATCCAGGATACCGCATTATACTTAGTTAACATGTCTCCTTAGCTCCTCTTGACTGTGACAGTTTGTCCCTCTCAGCTGACAGAGCTAGGAAATACATGTCTATACACACATCTATAAATGTTTTCTATATGTAACCATCCACATCTGTAGTACACTAAACATGAATTCACAGTCTTCAATTCTAATCCATTATCACATGAGCCATTCTAGCTTTCTCCCTTGTCTGTACCTTCCATTCCTACAGTGAAAAATCTGACACTCTCCTACTTATCATTTCATAAAGTTACACAAGTAAAAGGAGAAATGAACTGCTTTAGAGGAAATCTCTAAATAGCCATATTTTTCTGTTTTGTTCAAAATATCAAGACTCTATAAAAAAAGAACGTTAAAGAAATGCTGAGATCACCTAGATATAAAGTGAACTAAAGCTTCATTTCCCAGTATTTTCCAGGTCATGGCATACATAGAAAATAATAACACTTGAACAACCCACCCACTCAGGTAAAATGGACAAGTCTGCTCATAGCTGGAGGCAATGGCTCAGGGACTTGGGATTCAGGAGTGCTGAGGGGATCAACAATGATGCTCACCTGTAACTATTCACCTCACTTGGGAAGCGCTGAGCTGAAGCAACATGGCTCTAACAACTACAGAGATTTCTGAAATTGTGCATCACATACTGCTCCTAAAATACTAAAAGCAACATCAAGTCTGAGGATTAACCCCCCACAATATCTCATACCCATATCAACTGCTGGGTCTCTGGGGTTTGCCTTTAATTTACAGCTCTCAGAAATTCAAAGTAGTATACATTTGGTCTTGAGTTTGGGGATTTTTTTTTAAACTCCTATCTTAGATTCACAGTTCTAGCTGTTAATGTGGAGCTCCTCACTCCTCATTTATTAAAAACTCACACTAAGAGTGATGAACATTTTCTAACCTTACCTTATCTTCAAAAGAGAAGATAAAATCCCCAGCCCATGTCCATAAGGCAGTGTGCTAGTCATATGGCTAAATGTGTCTTAATCAGGCTTCTCAGTTTCCATGAGAGGATGACAACCTGAAAGCCCACTATTTTGAGCTCTAAAGGAGATAAATGCATTGTAATTGAATGATAAAATATCCATAATACAGGTCCTGGACACCTGGACAGCTCTTATTGAAAGCCCTGTTGAAAACAATGATACTTAAAGAAGATGGGAAAATTGTGCAGTGCATTGCTCTCCACATCACCCTTAGACTAGGCCAGACCTGGAACCTTGAGTCAGATCGACTGGCCCCTGGTAGCTTCAACTTTCATGGGGAGACACTTAAAGAAACTGCCTGATGAAATCCATTATTACATCTACCTTAAAGGTAATGCCAACATTCATTCATTCCTCAGTGCTTCCTACAAGAAGCTAAGGATAAGGAAACACTGTGCTTCCTTAAGCAATAGGTACATTGTCTCCTCTTTCTCCACCACGCTTCCCTTTTCATGTTGGCTGCCAGAAAGCTTAGAGTCAAACTTGTTGTTGCATTGGAATAATATAGGCCCTTATTGTTTATGTATTAGGTACTCTTTCTCCTCTGGTCTTAATCACATACCATATATTTTCAGTGGTTCCTGATTTCTTATTTTTTGTCCTATAGCCTGTCTTACTATCTTATTTGCGTAGTGTCTTATGCTTCTGAAAACCATCTCAAACCCTTTGCAGAATGGGGCAGTATAAATCAATATACATATAATCCTATTACTACTATAGTTGTTTAAACTTTGCAGTAATAACAAGATTAATGGCCTGTAGAGGGAAACTTAGTTAAGAGAAAAAATTTTTACCATATATATATATGCCCAGTTGTTGAAGTAGAAGCCTCTAGATTTATACCCCATACTGCCTGGTTCAAAGCTCTGCTCTGTCCATTCCTCACCCCTTGTAAAAAATCATATTGCTTTTATTTTTATTTTCTTTTTTAAATGTTGTTTTTATGCAAATTTTATTGATTTATTGGGAAAGGGGAAAGAGGAAGGGGGGAGAGAGAAAGAGACAGAGACAGACATCAATTTGTTGTCCCACTTATTTATGAATTCATTGGTTGCTCCTTGTATGTGCCCTGACCCATCGAACCCGCAACCTATCAGGACGATGCTCCAGCCAATTGAGCTACCCTGCCAAGGCTTCATACTGCTTTTATAACCTCTTGTCAGTACACCGAAGCTGGGAAACCTTTTAAAGCTAGGAAGACAAGTCAGTATGATAAGGGCCCAACAAAGCTTTTAAAATGCCTTTCCACAGAAGAATATATCTAAGCCAACCTCTGGCCCTCGGTGTTCCCCCTCCAGCACTTACTGTTGGTGCTACTCACTGTCAATGACCTAAGGTTCTTTATCCTGTGCACTGTCTTTACACACACACACACACACACACACACACACACACACACACACACACATCTCTCCAAACACACACACACACACACACACACCCCATATCTCTCCACACACACACACACACACACACACACACATATCTCTCCAAATCTAAATTTCTACAATGCCACCATTATACCTTATATATATGCCTTCCCCGCTTCTATCTTCCTATCACAGTAGATACTCAAAAAGTATCAAATACATGAATAAGTGGGGACATTCAATCCCTGAAAAAGTAATCCCACTGGACATGTAGTATCAGACTGTTCTACCTTTCTGAAAAAGGGTTGGATCCAAATCTACCTCCTTTGTCCACAGTAAGGTGTACCTCCCTTAGTCCAGCAACATGCTTTCTGAGAAGCCAGAAAAGAGTTCCTGCACATACAGCTAAACCTACTTACAGCACAGTATCAACAGTTTCTGTACTCTTCACTTCTCCCACCATGAAATAGCCCTGATTCACTGAGAATTTCTCAGTACAGCCTTGTTCTGCTATAAGAGTCACAAAACTAAGTCCTATGTAACAATGAATGAATTTTTTAAGTTATCCCTAATAAAAATTTGGACAGAATGTGGCTAAGGTAAGGGCCAAGACCTGAAAGGAAACATAAGTTTCATTATCAAATCTGTATGCACATTCATTCATTCATTCATTCAACAATATTGCCATTATTGTTCTAGGTGCTGAGGAGATAGTAGTGAACAAAACAGACACAAACCCCTGCCCTCACAGAGCCGCCATTCTACTGGGTAACCAAAAAAACTAGAAAGAATGGTTGATATGGTAGTTGGCAAAATCAGGACTCAAAATCCATATAAAGAGAAGACTGAAAGCAACAAAATCAAACTTAATGGAGACAAAAAATAGCATTTTACACATAGAGTCCAGGAAATTAAAAGGACAAATATAAATGGGAAGGGGATATCCAGCTTTAGTCATTCAATAAATATGTACTGAGGCATAGACTCCTCTGGGCACTGAGGATCCCAAGAAGCTCATACTCAAGAGAGGCACACAGACAAGGACAGAGTGGTGTACAGTGTGGTCACTGACCAAGGTATGAACTGTGTATTATGGGACCACTCAGGAGGGACACCTACCCCAGATATGGGAGGGAAGCAGCTGTCAGACTCTTTCCTCAGAGAAACACCCAAACTATCTTGAAGGATGAACAAACTTTAATCAGGCAAAGATGGGGAAAAAAGGAGGCAGGAACACTCCATGCAGTGAGCAATGTACAAAATTAACATCTATTAGTGGTTGTCTAAGGGTGCAGCCAGAATCACAGCACAGCCTTGTCTGTCATTCTAAGAAATAATAGACTTCAACTTTTACATGTTAAAGAGTCATCATTAGGTTTTAACCCAGTGATATTTAAATATCAAATGATATTTAAAAATGTCACGCTGCAAACAGTTCAGAGTGGACTATTCATAAGGGAGGTTGAGAGGGAGGCAGTTGGAAGGCTTCTACAACTGACAAACAACAATGGTCTGAACTCAGAAGTGGTGGGGTATCCACAGAAACAGATTAGAGAGATGCCAGTGATGGAATTAACAGAACATATGATTCATTAGATCTGGAAAGGTAAAAGTGGTTGACAGGTTGACTCTTAAGAGATCTGGCTAGATGAGAAAGCGAGGGAGGGGCAGAGGCAGATTCTAAGAATAAATAAAAAGAATGGGTTTGGGGTATCAGGGAAGGGGATGACGAGTTTGTTTGAAAATCCCAGCCACTTACTCAATATGCCTAAATGTAAGGCAAGTTCCTTTTTCCAAAATTATTCCTCAGGGAAGAAGTAGTTGCTTTATATTATCTTTCAAAAGCTTCCATATCATAGGGCACTTTCACAATTTCTGTATTTTGAAATAATTATTGTTGGGGAAGACAAGCCAGAAACTACCCTGACTACTGCAGGGTTTGGATGCTACTAGAGGTAACCTGATGGGCAAAACTGGTTAAAAAGGAGCACAGAAACTTGACACGATTGATAATTCTCCTGGAGCATGTCTCCCACATGCATGTTTAGATGTTATGAATTTCAAAAAGCAACAAAGTGAGTAAGCAGTTATGTTGTGGGGATCACAAACATGCACCCACAGACAAAAACATCTGTCCTTCTGCTGTGCCAGTAGAGACTTGTCACAGGGAAGCTTCCTCATTCCCTGGCCTCTTGTTTTCCATTCAGGGACTTCCCAGTGGGGTCAACTCAAGGCCTGTCTCCACAGCCTCGGTGACTGGGTGCTTGGTGCCTTTGGTAGAAGGAACTGAGCATGCTCAGTTAGCCCCTATGGGCTTCTCTCCTCCTTAGTAATGGCCTGTCCTCAGCAGGTCTGCATTCTCTAGTAATCCACGACATAAGCTTACAGGGCAAGACCTGCAGGAGAGATTTAAGCTGACAACCTAACCTGCAACTGCCATACCAGCCCCAACCTTTCAATGCAGAGGCGGGTATTAGATGGTCCTGGACCACAATGATATTGATGATGATGGTGGCTGAGATTTATTTAAAACTCACTAGATGCTTCATATATACTAAGTCATTTAATATCCACAGAAATCCTATGAGGCAGGTTATTCTTAAGGAAACTGAGGCACCAAGATGAAAAAACTTGCTCAAAATCACACAAATCTAATGGGTGGTGAGGCTGGAATTCAATCCCAGAGTCCTCACCCTTAGCAGCTATGCTATCCTGCCTTTGAAATGATATAATCAAAAATTATAATATAGCCTATATTAAGAAGAGAGAAAAGGGGTAGTATAAAATAGTTAAATCTTCATCTTCCATTAAAGGAAATCTACAAATAAGTTTGAAAATTCAAAATATAGCCACATAAGCATTTTGTTTAGAAATATGAAAGTAACCATAAGAAACAGCTAACAGTTGAGAAAGCAGTTGCCTTTGGAGCAGTGGGACTGGAATATTCCCTTTTGTTATAAGCCTTACAGAAATCTGAACTTTTATACTATATATATACATAACTTGGATAATCATAAAGTCATTTTAGAAAGGAAATTGATACCAACTTTGTTAGAATTAATCAGGGCATATCCCAGGTCCCTGTTTTTAAAAATCATATGACACTATTATAAAAAAACAACTTTATAAAACTCCCAAGCAAATAGCCTAAGCTGAGAATGACACCACTGGGAATAGGAGAGTTGTGATGGTGGTGTGGCCTGGCCCAAGACTTGAGGAGCCTGATCCAAATTCCTAGGAACAGATTGACTCTATGGGTCAGATATCAAAGATAGAGGTAGGTTCCCTAGGCCCAGTCAGAGCACAGCTTCTCCTGATTCAGGGAGGGAGGTAATAAAAAACAGTCTATGCTTGTAACTAGTTTTGTCTGAGCTAGAAACCTAGTTCAATGACTAACTAGCCAGAACATCCAGTCCTTGAAAACATAAAGACAATTGTTTTTCCTTTAACAATGAGAATATCTGCAATGTGAAGGGGAAATGGAGGGTTAAAGTAATCGCTACAGAGCAAACTAGAGAAGAAGGTTCCCGACTATGAACAGGTGACTTTGCCAGGCAGTACCAGTTCTCCCAAGGAAGGGAAATATCAGGCCAGCTTAAGTGAAGAATGGCATGTATTTCAAAAAAGTCTTTTGTGAGATCATAGAGAATTTAAAAGTGATTTAAATCATGAAGCTTTATGCTGCTGTTTAATACTTAATTACAGCATGTGTTGTTTTAAAAAGTAAAAAGGAATGTTAATATCTCACAGAGCTCAGAGTCATTCTAAACAGTTTACACTATCCCCATTCCCTTCAAGAGGGAAGAAAGAACTGTCTACTCCATTCAAAGATGTTTATCTGAGTACAAGTAGCTTAGATAGGTCTAGGAAAACCCCAAGGTAAAATTTCCTGGTAATCTCGAACCAGCACAGAACTTCGTATACATTTCCTATAGAGTTTTGTGCTAAGCAACATTTATTAAGTGCTTCCCATGTGTCAGACACTGTTTAAGTGCTTTATATGCAATACCAGTTTAATCCTTCAACAACCCTGATTGAAGTACTCTTATTATCCTTGTAGAGGAGGAAACTGAGGCAAAGAATGGTTAAACAACTTGCCCAAGGCCGCAAAGATACAAAGTGGAGGAAGGGATCCCAGGCAGTATGGAGGCCATGTTTCAACCACCACACACTACCCACCAAGAGCAGCCAACACCTGCGAAAGACTACAGCAAACCTCTGGAGACACACTGGAGCACCTCCTCCTAAAACTGTTCTGTTCAAACATGTCCTGATATTCTAGGAAAGCATCAACCCACACTGCACAGATAAGTTTCAACCTAACAGGTAGATTTCTATCTCTGTCCTAAGTACCAACTAAACAAAGATGCTCTCATAACAGCATTCCTAGCCACAAGTAATACTGCCAGGGAGTTACTACTGAATAGCAGAAAATTAAGAGATAACATTTAAACTGCCAACATAAGCCATCAACTGCATTTTCAGGCTCGGCTGCAAGCCAAGCCTCTCACTCGCATTACTTCCCAACAGAGGATACTGGACCAAGATCAGCTTTTACATAAAAGAGTTTATTAAGACAAGTTGAGCTGATAACAACAGGAAAAAAAATAGCTTAAAAGAAAGAAAGGATAACAAAACCAGCCATCTTTTACTCTGTTCTAGAAATCTTGATCTTGCCATACCACAAAAGGAAAAAAAGATTTGTCTTAGCCAAATCAGAATAATCTCTACCATTCTATTTAATCTCAAAATCTAATTCAAAACAGGTATCTATGGAAAGTGTAACAGTGAAAAGATAGATGATCAACTAAGGCCTGGAAATCGGTGTGGCGTGACCAGGAGCAGCCCTTATGGTTCACACTCTCACAACAAATCTTATTCAAGAACACGTGGGGGCTCAGCACTGACATCGTGGGACTCACAACTCCACACTTGCTCTTGTTCGGGGCTCAAAGAAGCCCATTTCCACATCTGCTGTCCTATATCCTAAGAACGAAAGGCATCTCATCTAAAGGTCATGAAGCTGTGGCTCTGCCACTGCCAAACTCAAGACAGGCACCATAGAGGACTTGAGCAGCAGAAGCACTTAGGTAAGAGAAAAACAAACTAACTTAGCAAGTCTTTCTCTAACAGAGCATGGCTCCAGTGGATTCTTGCATAATGAAGTTTCACTTCCAAGTAGGGCTGAGTACTCATTCTCTTGCTTTTCTTCCGGTTCCACTTCATGGTTCCGGTGGTGCTCACCAATTAGCATGATCATCACAGCCATTGCGCGCGGAGAGAAACATTCGGCAGTATTAAACAATTCACATTACTCTTTTTTAAATCCTCACCTGAGGATAAGCCTTCATTGATTTTAGAGGGGAGGGGCGGCGGGGGGGGGGGGGCAACACATCCATCTGTTGCTTCCCAGGGATGACGCTCCAACCAAACCACCTGGCCAGGGCTAATTCTCAATTTTTTAACCATAACTTTACATATTTCCTAATTTCGTTGTTATGAAGGTTTATTTGCCAAAGTAGAAGCATATTTTAATAGTTGTTAAATGTAAGATATGTAGAATCCCATTTGTACTTTAAAAGCAGGCTGGGCTACCCATGTTCTGTTTCTTCATAAGGGTGTTTATAATTATCCTTCAAACTATACAGGTATATTTTTGCACCTTTCTGTACTTAGGTTACATTTCACAGTACAAGGAGGAGGAAAATGAAAAGGAAAAAGCATCTCAGAAGTCACAATATGTGACCCTGATGGACACTATAAATCTTCCAACTAAACTTGGTATAAAGTATGGGTGAGATGGAGTCAGCCTGATCACTCTGTTTACATATGAATTCAGCTTTTGGAGGATCTGAGTCAAGCCATACAATTCCCCAGAATCTCCTCCCCTGACGCAACCAGAGACCTCTATATACATCAACTCCAGCACCGATAAAAGAGCCGGGAAGGAAACATGGAAAAAGGACCTCCAACAGCACCCTGGCCGCCAGGCACAGAGCCAAGGACTTTCTATAGACACATGTCATTTAATCCTTGCAGCAGCTCTGCCAGACTCGGGAATGCTAACTCTATTTCAGTGGCAGGAAACCTGAGGCTCACAAAGATTAATTCTCCAAAAGGCCACAGAGCAAGCTGGTAGAATGCTGGCTCAAGGCCAGCTCACCGAAGATTCCTCTCTCAAATATACCAAATTCACTGATTTATCAATGGAGGAAGAAAGATCTAGGAATTGGAAAGACAGAAAACAAATCATGATGAATAAGACAAGCAGGCTAGGGATTCAAAGACCAGACTCCAGTCTCAGCTCCTTGGAATCACACATCTCCCTACCTGAAACCCACTCCGGCTATCTTGACCACCCCATCTTTTTATTTCTTCTGACTCTTACCAAGTAATAGTTTTCTGAATTCTCCAAGTGTTTAAAATATATATATATATCTATATATATATAGATATAGATATATAGATATATATTTTTTTTATAGATTTCAAAGAGAGGAAGACATAGAAACATCAATGATGAGAGTCGTCATTGATCGGCTGCCTCCTGCACGCCCCCCACTGGGGATTGAGACCGCAACCCGGGCATGTGCCCTGACTGGGAATCAAACTATGATCTCCTGGATCCTAGGTTGATGCTCAACTGCTGAGCTGCGCCTGGCCAGGCTGAATTCCCCAACTTTTATACAATGTTAGTGTATTACTTTTATAATTAGAAAAAAGTATGTTTACTTTATGCTTATATAATAAACAACTGTTTATAAATTAACTCATTTAATCCTCATAACAACCCTATGAGGAGGGAATTACTAGTATCTCCTTTTTACCTAAGGAAACCAAAGCACAGAAAGATTAAGTGACTTGCCCAAGATTACACAGCTAGTAAATAACCCAGTCAGGATTCAAACACAGGCAAATTAAATCATGCTCTCACCTACTATACATTGCTGCCTATTAAAAAACAGATTATCCTTGCGGAGAAAAGCTACTCTAATATCCTAGAGCATCCCATTAGAGCAGGGATGAAGGCTACATGGAGCCCATGTAGGGCATGAACCCAAGGGGTCCATGGAGGGCAGCAGGGAGGATGTGCATTCTCAGAAACAGAGGTACCCGACAAACAGCAGCAGTACACGAGTCGCCTCTCAGCCTGGCAAGGGGGCAGCCTCTCTGAGGGCAGATATAATGTGTGTCAGGCCACAAAGCAGCTCTGCACACACAACAGGATGTCCGGAGCTAAGAGTATACAGTGGTTATTCAACTGGAGTGACCACAAAGAAAGGTAGAGGCAAAAAAAAAACCACATCGGGCTTAGGAAGAGACACTTCTTTCCATGTACTATTTATATGTGAACACAAAGGAAACACATTTCACTGAAGACTGTCACAAAAACAAGTTTCCTTAGCAGAGAAGAAAGCCTTTGCGTGAACCTGACAGGAAAGTCTGCTCCCCCAGAAGTACCACTGTCACTGTGCTGGCATTTCATTTAGAACACATCTCCCCTGACCTACATATACGTTCCAGTACCAACATCTGTCTCACGTTTTTGTTATGACTAAGGGGAAAAGTCTTAGAGCACACAAAGAAGTGTCTTAAAGCAAATTACATGTTCTAATATAACGGTGTGTGTCTCAAAATGAAATATTCCAATTCATACCTCAAATGTAGGCATCCCTAACTTAAAGCATAATGGTCTGAACTTAACATAAAACCTAACTTTAGAATTCTAGTTTGTGTAAATTATATTCCCAGGGATTTGCTGTGTATGATCTCAGTGAGATCTTCTATATGCCAAAGCCAAAAAAAATTACAGTGAATTTTACTTATTTTATAAAGGAGAAAAAAGGAAACAAGTGTGTCTACCAATTGTCTCAGGCCTTCTCCAAACTGGTTTAACAGGATTTCTACTTTGTTCACTTGCCTTTCACTCAAGTTACCTTTGTCACATTTGGCTGCAGATGAGAAAAGGGGAATTTGGGTGGGGGGGCTATCAGTAAAGATCCTGAACATGCGATTGCATCCTTACAGTGTTTGAAGTTAGATCATGGAGGCCTTTGAATACCATGTGGCTAGTCTATAGTTATACTTAACTTAAAACTTTGAAACTTAAAAATCACTTTGAATTAAACTCAACTTAAATACAGAATAACAGCTTTATCACTAAAATAGTATTTGTCAAGTACTTTGTTCTTCTAGTCTGATAAAACTGTTTTTATAACCAATAAGTAACTATTAAAGCCACTATTGATAATTCTGACAAACAATGATGCACGGCCTATTCACTAAAGCTTTACCCTCAATTAAAGTACCATTATCAGGTAGGGAATGTTTTTCCTTTTTTGCAACACTGAACTCAAGCAGCTTGTTAGTTTCACATTGGTTCCAAATCACTGTATTTTTCCATTTCCCCCTGACTTCCTTGGAAGCCTGACAGACTGAATGGAAATATGAAGACTTTCCAAGGTCCAAAAACACAGTTGCTCCTTCCAAGGTCAGCTCCAAATCTGACGTGGCTGCCCGGTAGATATCACCCCAATCAATTATGAATGCCTTGTAGCCTCTGCATATTCCAATCTTTTCCTTTTCACTGGAGAGATTTACTGCTTAACTTTAAAACATATTATGTATGATGTATCACATAATGTTAAATGAAAATTTAACAGACACTCTACAAGTATGTACATATTATACACAAATAAACACAAGAAATGGAAGTGAATGTGAAAAAATAAAAAGTTAATTTGGAGGTAAAGTTTTTCTTGACTTATAAATTTTTGTTATTACTAATATTATATCGTTTTACAATGGAAAACCACTAAAGAGGTAATAATCACAATCTGTCACTGGTAAGCCCCTTTCTATAAGGGACAACACATAAATAAATAACCTCCCTTAATGCATTTCACTTAATGGTATACAGGTGGAACTCTTCAGAACAGAAAGGTTTATAGCATGGTGCTATGGAATTAACTTCTATATTTCTTCTCAAAACTAACTGGTATTGTCTTGATCAGCTAGTCTACTTTCCCCAATGGAAGAGCACCACCACCACCCTTCTTATCAGCCCAAAAGTAACCAATAGGTAACTGTGTATTAGAGTAGAAAGATGCAACTAAAAACATAGTCTTCAGTCTACAGTTAAGCATGGGCTTGAGCTCTGGCTTCACTGACCTGCTCTGGGACCATAAGCAGATTAATGAACCTTGCTGTGCCTCATTTTCCCCATCAGTAAAATGGGAAGGAGAGTAGTACCTACCTTAGAGGGTTCAAGGATTAGTAGAATAATGTAGATAAAAGAGCTTGTAACTAGCTCTCAGTAAGCATTCAGTAAATGTTAGCTACTATAATAATTACATGTAATTATTATGTTAATTGATTAACATTAAACTGATGGGATGATTCAAAGAAACAGACTTCTAAGGGACTGGAACCGTTTGGAGAAGAAAACAAAAGGGTATCACTGCCCCTTTTACCCTCAGTGGAGATGACAAAAGCTGCCAATAAGCAGTCTCAGGCTACAAAGCCAAGGTGGCAGCAGCATCTGGGGTTGCATAGCCTGGATATGCCAACCTGGGAGAGACATGATGCAGCCCATGTAGGCTCACCCACATCATCTTAAGGAGCCACAGTTTAAATATCTCTGTGCACAACAGGGTCTTGCATTTCCCCTTCACTCCCCTACTTCCTAATCTCTATTTTGTATCCAGTGTTCAGAAATAGCCTCTTTATCCCTGTGCCCCCTCACTCTGCCTCCACCCTCCATGCCCTTTATTATTATTTAAATATATCTTTATTGATTTGAGAGAGAGGGAAGGAGAGGGAGAGATAGAAACACCAACGATGAAAGAGTCGTCACTGATCGGCTGCCTCCTGCATGCCTCCAACTGGGGATCAAGCCCAAAACCTGGGCATGTGCCCTGACCGGGAATCGAACCACCGTCTCCTGGATCCTAGGTTGATGCTCAACCGCTGAGCCACGCCCAGCTGGGCCCCTCCATGCCCTTTAGACTGTTAGAGAAACAGATCTGTCAATAGATAACAAGAACCACAAAGTCACTTCAGAGATGACTGCTGGGAGAATACATGACAAATAGCAACCATTATCAGGTTAGGAACACTGCAGTGCTCTAACAGCTAATCTGCAGGCACTGGTTTTATGACACCAAAGACCATAAACTACAGGAAGAAATAAATGTTTCGCCTATACCTCTGTTTCCTTCATAACACCTGGCCTAGTACTTGCTCAAAGTTAGACATATCCCTCTCCTGCTCAAAACCTAGCACTTGGAAGAAACCCAAGCTCTTTACCTGCCCTACAAATACTACACAATCCAGGCACCCCAACTCTCCACACAGGACAATGTCTTCCTCTTCTATGTCACCCTCATCCTGCCTCTCAACCTTTGCACTTCTATTTTCGTTCTCCTGGAAGGCTATTCCACTAGACCTTTTTATTTTTATTTATTGATTTCAGAGCAAGAGAGAGACAGAGAGAGAGAGAGAGAGAGAGAGAGAGAGAGAGAGAGAGAGAGAGAAATATCGACTTGTTGTTCCACTTATTTATGCATTCATTGGTTGATTCTTGTATATGCCCTGACTGGGGATCGAACCCACAACCTTAGAGTATCAGGATGATGTTCTAACCAACTGAACTACCTGGCCAGGGCTCACCAGAGGACCTTGGTATTTATAGGTCTTCTTTGACACTAATCCTTTGGTTGGTTTGTTTCTATACTTTATTCATACCTATGCAGTTGCTGAAGGATAGGTGGGTAAAACGTGCACTCACTTATGTTGAAATATATGTAGATGTGTCATATTCACACTACTGATGACAGCTGTGTGAATATAGTCTGAGATCAAATGCCACTTTCTCCAACAGTACTTATTTCCCAACCTAAGAATGTCCTCTTCAAACACTATCCCCTTTAACTTTCCAAAAGCCCTTGTCACTCCATGAAATTCTTGACTCATTTACCATTACCACCACTAAGACGTAAATTCTATTAGAGTAAGGACCCCATCTGTCTAGTTCACCATCATGTCCCTGATGCCTAGCCCAGTGACTAGTACACAGAAGGGGCTCTCAGTTTTTGCTGAGTTAAATACATGAGTAATAACCTCTGGAAGTGATAAGGCTACTCAATACTTACTGCCTACTATATTGATTGTTCACTGTTCTAAACATTTTCTGCTCACTATCTCTTTTAAACTCTCCAAAAACCTCACAAGGTCCTCCATTTTACAGGTTAGAATACTGAGGCTTAGAGAAATTAACTTGCTGTAAGGTCACTCAGGTAGTAATTGGCAGAGCCAGGATGCTGGTCTCATTCATAAAAGAATATATAATATAAAAACTCACATTCTTAACCACAGTGCTATACTATCAGCAAATCAGATTTCATTTGTAATATGAAAATAACCATGTCATTTCACTAGTCTTAACAGGTTTATTGTGAGAAGCAAATATATAAAAACACTGAAAAGCATAAAGTGCTATGCAGACGTATTACAATATCCTAAATAGTCATAGACTGCCTAATATGAATCTAGGTCAAAAAGAAATGTAGTAAGCAAATCGCTGTAATCGCATACTTCATCGCTGGCACAGCTGTCATCAGGAGTGTGAATATGACACTCCTACATATATTTCAACATAAGTGAGTGCATGTTTTACCCACCTATCTTTCAGCAGCAACTGCATAAGGACGAATATAGTATAGGAACAAACCAACCAAAGGATCAGTGTCAAAGAGGACCTATAAATACCAAGAAAATACTCCTGGTGAAGTCAGCTTCACCTTTATAGCTAAACACCAGCACAATGGATCCTTATTCATCAGGTGGGGGGAAAAAGAGATAATACCCAATCTGCAACACTGTTTTGAATAGTCTTCAAAATCTCTTACTCTAGGGCTTAAAGTTAATTCCCAATAAAATAAGTGGTTTTCAACTATAAATCTAAAAATAAGGCACTATTAATTATAATTCTGACATTCATGACAAATATTACATACATATAAACACATACAATAAATATGCATGTGCCTCTGTATGAATAAAGCCACTACTGATTCAAGTTGCTAACGGCCATGCCTGTCCTCACTAAGAATGTACAGTATTCAGTTTAGAGCAGTAGAAGGAACACAGAGTTTGAAGTCCAAAGATTAGGTTTGTGTCCTAGATTCTCCAGGTACCTCCTATTTTATCTAGTCATTCTGAGCCTCAATTTCCTCATCTGTACAGTGAGAAGAATAATGCTGTGGCTGATGATGATAATAGTAATAATAATACCACCATCCTACATGTTGATCAAGTTAGGATTAAGGGTGTTATTTATGTAAAAATACACTGGAAAGGATAAGGCAGTAAGCAGGCTTTACTTTTTTTTAATCCTTACCTGAGGATATTTTTCCATTGATTTTTAGAGAGTGTGGAAGAGAGAGAGGGAGGGGAGAAGGGTAGAAAGAGAGAGAAACATCAATGTGAGAGAGACACACCTATTGGTTACCTCCCACACGCACCCCAACCAGGGTGGGGATTGAACTTGGAACCCAGGTATGTGTCCTTGACTGGGAATCGAACCTGAGGCCCTTCAATGCTAGGGCCGATGCTCTAACCACTGAGTATGCTAGCTAGGGCTAGACTCTACATTTTTTATATAGCAATTGAGAGCAATTCTAAAAAGCAAATATACACTATAAACACAAACTTTTATTTCTATATAGGACTGAAGAGAGTCGTAAGAAATTATTTAACCACAGAACTATGCAAGAAATTACACTCCCTACTCAGACCATCTATGAAGACTTACCAGAGGCAAAGGGATTCCAAGGGAAGTTTGATGAGACCTGGAGAGAGTAGTTTTTTGGTGAACTCATCAAGTCACATAGTTTCTTAATGAGTCTTAATCTTAACAACTTACTGTAAGTGTGTCCTGGTTTTCAAAAACATGACTTTTCAGAAATTTCAAGGGAGGTGATAACCACTCCATGCCCATACATATCATTTAACAAAACATACTACCATTTCTACAAAGGCTGACCCCAAACTACTCCCATTAGCCCTGGAGATGAACTGACAAATTTTCTGTAATTTAATAACTGCTTTTAAGGTTGATAATGGGAGCTTTAGTGTGTTTCATTATAGAAGCAGGAAGAACTTTGAATTAAAATAAGTCTCTGCAGATTTCGTAATCTATTTAGATCTAGCTGAGGAATTAAGAAACAAAAATAGACTAATTCAGCCCTGGCCGGTTTGGTTCAGTGGTGAGAGTGTCAGTGGACTGAAGGGTCCTGGGTTTGATTCCAGCTATGGGCACGCACCTTGGTTGCAGGCTTGATCCTCAGCCCTGGTCAGGGTGAGTGCAGAAGGCAACCAATCAATGTTTCTCTCTCTCCCTCCCACTCTCTGAAAAGCAATGGGAAAAATATCCTCGGGTGAGGATTAAAAAAAAAAAAGACGAATTCAGGTTTAAAATTAATTTTATTAATAAAATTTAAGATATTTTAACACAATATTTTTCTATTTTCTTTCTTCTTCCTAATACAGTAGTACTAAGGTTAAAGTATGACTACCTTTTTAAAAAAAAAAAAAAAAAGTTTTTGATTTTTTTTTTTTTTTTTTTAGAGAGAAAGGAAAAGAGAGAATTATCAGTGGGAGAGAAATGGTTGCCTCCCGTACACACTCCGACCAGGGACTGAGCCACAACCTGGGCATGTACCCTGATCGGGAATCAAATCGGCAACCTTTTGGTGCACTCAACAAACTGAGCCACACTAGCCAGGGCAAAGTATGACTATCTTTAATGAATTGTGCCAGTTAGTCATCATCAGCACTTATGATTCAAAGTCTTACTAATTAACAGTGAGGAAAATTTCCAGATAATGTACAATGAACTAACTGAATTTGAACTCTGACAGTTATTAATGGACATAAATGCAGAGGTAGGGAAAGCAAACAGTTGATAAACAGTTTATAAAATTTGTTTTTCCTATAGAAAGTCTATAAAGAACACTTTCTACTTCATGTTTTCAGAGACTTACTTTCATATCATACTAAAGATCACACTAAAATTACTACTACTCAATAACCTAAGCCAGAATAAAGTTTTAGGAATTCAATGAAAAAAAAGCACTCCATTGGGAAAAATAAAAAAACTTATAAATTTTTTTTTCAAACGATAAGTACAAAAGTCCATTTCTCATCCATCAACAAATTCCAAATAATTAGGCTCAGAATAAGCAGATAAAAGGCCCTAATTTAAGAAGAGCTGAAAGCATAGGATCCTTTATTTACTGTGGCCAGTCCCATCACCCAAAGTTTATATACTTCATGGCATCTAAAAAGCCAGCCCATTGCTAATAAAGAACCCCTACATCTTATATCATAGGATGAAATCATCCTGGACTTAGAGCAATTTTCTCTTAGGAACCAGAGTGTTTGCTTAGCTGTTAATGTGGCCTTTCAACACTCCCTGGGGTGGAGCTCTGGAGCCCATGGCCCAAATTCACCTCTGGAGAACTTTCCTGCTTCTTCTGATCAGGGAATGACCCCCAACTCTGGGACTTCTTAGAGATTTTTAAATGAAAAAAAGGGGGGGGGAAGAGGGGGAAAGGAGTAGGACTTAAGCCAGTTGTCACCCTGATGGTAACATAATGCAAAGTCTACTTTGCACTGCACCTCTTCAGGGGAGCATTTAGGTGAGAAAGGACCCCTTGAGCTACGTGTCACAGAAGTCAGTATGAAGGAGGCCAAAGACTCAAATCCAGCACCCCAGGGAGACCATCTGTGACAAGGGGCTCCAACTAAGACTATTTGCCTCTTAGACCTACATCAGAATATTTGGGAGCTTTTACTGATTATTATATTATTAGAATACAAAAGAATGTGACAAAGTAACTGTTACCTCCTGGCTCTGGGGCTCAGGAAATGAACCAAATAATTGAGGGAGCAGCAGATCTCCAGTCAGTAGGTCTCTCCTCCACCCCCCGATTTAGTCCTCACTAAATTAGACACTGAGGAAGGAGGCTAGTATCAGACACAGATCCTTCTCCAGAGGGAGCCACAGTCTCAGAGCTACACCTGAGCATGGACATGAATTACACAAGTAAATGAATAATTGATCCAGAAAGCAACAAGAGGCTGAAAGGGAAAGGATTCTTTTACGTTGCTGTAATCTGAAGAGACTTCCTTGAAAGCATTAAAACATCCTGGGCCTTTACATTGGGACTATCAGTTGCTCATGAGAGAATTATATTTGACTGGGAAAGTGAGTGTGGGTAAGGAGAAGAAATAAAAATACAAAAGCAGAGTTACTGTGGAACCAGGCAGAAATCAGCCTGATAGAATGGTGGCAGGTAGGAGGAATGAGCTAGTCTGAAGGAAGCACCTGATGATAAAAACATAAGTGGGGAGTACTAAGATCCAGATCACACCAGGCTCCCAAAGCGCACTGACCTTTTCAGAAGGAAAGTTAATACGCAACATGTGAGTGAAAGCCAAGTGCAAAAAAAGGGGGGAAGGGATAGGACTTATGCCATGAACAGGTGAGGCAATGTTTATTTTCCAGATGGGATGATTCTCAGTAATGATGAACTGGTAGTAAGTAAAATAACAACAGCAGTACCTAGTGATTATGCCCAGCACTCCTCTCCCAGGACATGGGTGACAGCAACTGAGGGTGAACTCCAACCATGCAGAACAGCCTAAAACAGAACCCACTAGTTCTCTCTGGGGAAGCAGGAAGCAGGTGCTGTGCTGAGTGTGATAAGAACCGAGGAACAAGAGCCCTTACCTAAACCAGGTGCTAAGTCTGCTTGGAAGGGCTGCAGCTGAAGGATCTCAGTTGTGCCCTAGAAACTTTGAAGAGCGTAGTGAAATAAAAGGCCAGGGTTCCTCCCCAGCTAGCCCACTGTGGAGAAAGCAGTTCTCACTGGTGGGCAGTCCAACAAGCATTAAAGTTTCTCTTGCCTGGAAAATCAATGACAGGAGTCCAGCCAGAATCTGCACTCCTTTCTAATAGTCAGCATATCGGCTTCCACCTTTACAACCCAAAGCATTGCTTCCTTTGTCCACACAGCTGAGGTGGGCTTCTAGGGAATGCTAAGATGTGGCCTAGAATGAAGCCAAGGGGCAGAGTCAGGCCCAGGTTCTGGACACAGAAGAGTAAGATACAGAAACTGTCAATGAGGGGAAAGAAAGGAAAGAAAGGAAAGAAAGGAAGAGAGAGAGAGAGAGAGAGAGAGAGAGAGAGAGGGAGGGAGGGAGGGAGGGACGGAGGGAGGGGGGGAAGGAGGGAGGGAGGGAGAGAGAGAGAGAGAGGGAGGGAGGGAGGGAGGGAGAGGGAGGGAGGGAGGGAGGGAGGGAGGGGGAGAGAGAGAGGGAGGGAGGGAGGGAGGGAGGGAGGGAGGGAGGGAGGGAGGGAGGGAGGGAGGGAGACAAGCCAAGCCAAGCCAAGCCAAGCCAAGCCAAGCCAAGCCAAAGCTAACAAAGCTAGGGGACTCCCAAGCAACAGTAAGGGCAAGTCACAGTCAAAAAGTCAGACACCAGCGCCTGGCCAGGCATGGCTCAGTGGTTGAACATCCACCTAAGATCCTGGAGATTGTGGTTCAGTTCCTAGTCAAGGCACATGCCTGGGTTGGGGGCTCGATCCCGAGCCAGGGGCTGGCAGAAGGCAGCCAATCAATGATGACTCTCTCATCACTGGTTTCTCTCTCTCTCCTTCTCCCTTTCTCTTTCTGAAATCAATAAAGATATGTTTAAAAATAAATAAATAAAAAAGTCAGACACCAGGAAACTGACAAACACAGGGACAGGTAAGAAACTCAGTCTGGAAAAGAAATTATTCCTGGCATTACATGTTCACATAAAAATCACATGCTTGGTATAGTAAAGATGTGTTCTTGCAAAATGTACCATATATAGTGGGAATGTTATATTCAGTGGGATTACTCTTCTAAAAAACTTCACAGGCCCACCTTATCACATGTCAGATTTCTGCTTGTCTGTTTGATCCAACTATAAAGAGAGCTTATCTTTCTATTTGAAATAAATCAACACAGAGGCCACTGACATTGCACAGTCACGATAAAAAAAAAAAGGTTAATTATTAGCGTGAACTTTACCATTTCCTTTATGCTGTGCAATGCCAGTTTTATTTTATTTTATTTATTTATTCGTTCATTCATTCAAACATTTTTGTAGGTTGGGAGGTAAATGAATAGAGCAATACTTCCTATGCAATCATCTCTCCTAGTCTGTGTTTCGATGTCCCAAAGTTTAATTAACAGAACAGGGAAGCTGCCCTGAACTGAACTCAACTCTTGGGAATGCAATGACAGTTTTAAATGCAAATGGAAGAGCATTTAACTCATATGTAAAACCACCTAAATTATGCAATTTGTATTTTTTAGCTCCCCCCAGAGGTACCTCAAGCCAGCCAGAAGAGACAAATTCAGGCCAGACTCAAGAAGGTTGGGAAGAGGAACAGAGGGTGTCCCCTTGCTTGCAGCCAACTCAACAGAGTGCTCCTTCGGACACAAGGATACCCATGGGAAAAGTGCAGATGCTCACAGGGGCAGAGGGTAGGGGTGGGGGTTCTGCTGCAAGTATACACTCAGGTATGATGGCTGCTGAGCTTTCCCTTGCAACTACCCACTAGACTGAGGCCATGGGGAAGTAGAGCCAGGGATCTGCCCTGCCCGTTGGCCAATCATAGCAATCCACAGTACGTGAGGGATGCCCAAGGGTCTTTAAAATTCCACACCTGGACATACTAGGTACTCAGACTGGGGGTGAGCTGGAGACTGACCTAGCAAACATGCCAGCATGCTACCAGACTAGAATCGAGTTGGCCACTATCACTACTCTCCACACTGCAAGACACAGGCACCTGACCCCAACCCTCCCTACATCCTCACAAGAGGTGAAGGGTGACAGCAAAATGGGCCTGCTCCTTCCCAAAATCACCCAGTCACCACCTCAGGTGAAGAGCAGCAGTGGACCGGGGGCAGGGCCTGGGGAGGTGGAGAGGCAGAACTGCACATGAGCCAAGACCTCAGACCCTGAGCACAGTCTCCATTGTCCCATTGGACTTCATTTACAAAACAAGATCAAACATAAAATTAGTAAGAATTTTAAGATTCCGACAGCAAAAAATTAAACCACACATGAGACCCTCCTAAGCACAGAGCCCTGCATGACTACATAGGAAGCTGGCCCTACCTAGTTCTCTGCTATAACACGAAAGTCAAAGGAAAAGGGATTAGTCTGTAGCTTTCCACAGAGTTGCTTTAAGTGGAAACAGAAAAATAACATAGTTTCTCTAAAAACTATGTTCTTCCAAAGTGAAATCTTGATAACGGCTGGTGCCATAGAACTAAACTAATACAGGCCTCCAGGGAAACCAGAGTGCAACTCCAACAGGGGTGGGGAGCATGTGTGTCATTATATTTTACAGGGAATATTCTCTGACCCGTGGCTCATTTAAACTGGAGTTTTAAGAAGCTGGCTGTACTGTATATTCTAAGATCACATGATGATAAACATTCCAAATATACTTTGAATGAACAAATAATAAACAGAAATATTTGATAAAACAGTTTGTATTTTTTCCATTAGAGAAATAAAATTCCTACTTGCCTCATTTCCACATACACATTTTAAAAATAACTCCCCACGAAAGAAACTTTCTTTCAGAGCAGTTCACTTTATACCAGAAGTTCTAAAGAATAAAAATAACCCTGACAACCTAAGATAGACACTATCAAATCAATTCTTTTTTTAAAACCCCACATTGACTACTCTATAGTGATTAAGACAACCCTAACATCTTGTTCAAATACTAATAATCAGCACTATGGCGTGATGTTCATCACCTTGTTAAAAAGGCTGTCAACTAAGAGGGTGGGGTAGAAGAGGTCAATGGGGGAAAAAGAGGGACATCTGTAATACTTTCAACAAAATAAATTTAAAAAACAAAAACAAAACCTTGTACACCAAGTTAAGTGTGTGTATGTATTTTGTGTGTGTGTGTGTGTGTGTGTGTGTGTGTATTTTTTAGTGGTGCTCAGTGCTGGTAAGGCAGGTCCTGTAAACCACTATACCACTACTTATGGGAATGGAAATTACTACAAACCTTTGTTTGAGTTCATACCTTGAGTTTATACCTTTGTTTCATTGACCTTAAAGAAATAATCTGGAAAGTAGCAGATATTTACACACAAAGATTATCACAAGAGCATTATTAATATTAGCAAATAAATAGCAAACATTAGAAAAATGCTTAAATGGATTTTTGTACATTTGCATAATAGACTGTCACAGAGCCATTATTAATTATGATTATAAATTATGAAGAATCTTTAATGAAATGATAAAATGCTTATGACTGTAAAGTTAAAAACATCTAGTGCGTAAAACTGTATAGTCTGTATGATATCTGTGGTTACTTGTGCTTAAGTATTGATTAAGAGACTCATTGAAAAAAACTGAAAGATCAAAAGACAACCTCCTCCCCAAAAGGGAGTCAAATAATCTATAGCACCTACTGGCTCAGCATGAATTATAGTCATTGAGACCAGTGCTTAAAGTGGTCCACGGATAGGGGCCAGTCTGTGACCTACTTATGGCCAGTTCATGACAAAACAACTAAAGAAAATAAGACTGTTTCAAAATGTTTACAGCTATTTGAAAGGGTAATTTTATGTCTGATAAATCTAATAATGTGTAATACAAATTCAAAATCAGTATGTCTGCCTCCTTTTATTCTTTTCAGTCATTCTGGACTAGAGATATGCACACAATAACAGATTCTGATTGGCCTTTTACTTTATTTCCACTTACAGTATAAAATTTATACTGTATAGATACTCTTAACTATAGAAAAGCATATTTTGAAAATGCAAAGGCTGCCAAAGTTACCTAGCCCTAAATTAGTCTATAAACTAAGTTAAATCTCTAAAACAGTGAAATGTAGGCAAACTGCCATTTATTAATTCTAACCTCTGATTTAGGGGCCCATTTTTGTGTGAAGTATATTTTAAAACAATGTTGATGAGCACTTTTCACGCTTGGCATATGCCTATGATTATAAGTACACCCAGAGGAAATGTTGATTATTTTTCCAAGAAACTAAGAAAGTATTACACATAGAAAAACAAGAAGTGGAAAAAAATGCTTCATGAAACCCAAACTAGGGTTGTTGGAAGAACAACGTCAGCATGTTTCTCTGACTACCAGTGTGACTCTGCAATGTGAAAATATGTGCGTATCAGCTTTTATAGAAACAGAATCAGGCATTACAGTTATGAGTACTTTTTTATATTTCTAAATATTTTAAGTTAATTTCTATGATGAATATCCCCATTAACACTACTTAATGGTTTAAAGCAATTTCATATTTAAAAAACACATCTAATCAACTTTAAAAGAAATTCCTTTATCATAAAAATTGTGAGTTTGGATACAAAAAATATTGAAGAAAGATACCCAAAATAATAAAAAATAAAGACCAGAAATCCTACCAATACCACGGTTTCCAAACCAGTAAGATTACAGTGTTCTCCTGTGGTGGTGGTTAGTTTCCAAAATTCCAAGACCTAGGTAGGGCCTGGATATGATCAAGTTTCAGGCAACATTACATAGATTCACCATAACTGTTCTGTTGTGTTTTTTTTCTTTTTTTCTTTGAGAGCCAGAGATAACAGCCCAGACACAGTGTGGATAGTAGCAATTATTTAAGTCCAAAATAAATGTATTATGTTTTACTCACCCCTTTATACCAAGAGGTGAAAACCTGGTTTTTCCTTTCTTATATTGCTCTACTGATAGCCTAACATTTGTAGACTTGATTAAGTCTAAATACAATGCAAAATATTCACAATTTGTCCAGCCAGGACATCATGGTTTCAAAATGCCCCAAATTCAAACAAACAGCAACAACAATAAACACCATAAACAAGGACAAAAAGGAAATGACAAACTGGGAAAAATATTTGCAACTCATATTACTGACAAATGGCTGAGTTTCACAATAAAGTAGTAATTCCTACAAATCAGTTTTTTAAAAGCTAACATTCCAGTAGAAAAATAGACATAGGATAAAACAGATGGTTTACAAAAGGGAAGTACAAATAAGTAACTTTTTTAAAAATTTATCTTTATTGTTGAAAGTATTACAGATGTCCCCCTTTTTCCCCATTGACCCCTTCTACTCCACCCCCACCCTCCAAATAAGTAACTCTTTATACAAGAGAATATCTTCAACCTTATCCATAATAAGAAAGAAATGCAAATTATAGTGAAGTATCATTCTTTCTCCAACAGACTGTCAAAAAGTGTTAACACTGTGTCCGTGAAGTGGAGGGTAAATCGTGAATTCCCATGTACTACTCTACGGAATGTATAGTGGCACCAACTTTATGGAGAAAATCTTGTCATTTTTATTAAAATTATAAACGCAGACCAAAAAGGACATGAGGTGAAAAGACAAAATTGGAATATGGATAGTATATATTAGGGAAATGTACCCATGTTCAATTTATTGAAATTCATAACTTACAGTGGTTATAAAAAAGAATGTCCTTATTTTCAGGAAATACACATGCATTTAAGGGAAAAGGGGCATAATATATTCAACTTTAATTTAAAGGATTTACAAGTATTCTTTTTTAAATATATATATCTTTACTGATTTCAGAGAGGAAGAGAGAGGGAACAAGAGATAGAAACATCAATGATGAGAGAGTCATTGACCGGCTGCCTCCTGCATGCCCCACAAAAGGGATCAAACCCGCAACCCGGGCATGTGCCTTGACCAGGAATTGAACCGCGATCTCCTGGATCACAGATCAATGCTCAAGGGCTGAGCCACACTGGCTGGGCTACAGGTATGCTTTCTTTTTTTCTTTTTTTAAATATTACAGATGTCCCTTTTTCTCCCCAATGACCGGTTCCACCTCATCCCATCCCCCTCCCCACCACTATCCGTGTCCTTGGGTTGTACATATATGCACATAAATTCTTTGGTTACTCTCTCCTCCTCCACCCACCCACCCTCCTCCATCCCTCTGAGGTTCCTCAGTCTGATCCATGCTTCCATGTCATTGAGTCTATTCTGTTCATCAGTTTATTAAAGTTCTTTAGATTCCACATATAAGTGAGATCATGTGATGTTTGTCTTTCTCTGCCTGGCTTATTTCGCTTAGCAGAATATTTTCCAGGTCCATCCATACTGTCCCAAAGGGTAAGAGATCCTTCTTCTTTATAGCTGCATAGAATTCCTTGGTGTCATAGCTTTTTTATCCACTCATCTACTGATGGGCACTTGGGCTGTTTCCAGATCTTAGTTATTGCAAATTGCGCTGCTATGAATATGAGGGTGCATATAGTAATTCTGACTAGTGTTTCAGGATTCTTAGGATATAATCCTAGAAGTGGGATCACTAGGTCAAAAGGAACCTCCATGTTTAATTTTTTGAGGAACCTCCATACTGTTTTCCATAGTGGTTGCACCAGTCTGCATTCCAACCAGCAGTGTACTAGGGTTCCCCTTTCTCCACACCCTCGCCAGCTCATCGTTTGTTGATTTGTTGCCGGTAGCCATTCTGACAGGTGTGAAGTGATACCTCATTGTGGTTTTAATTTGCATCTCTCTGATGATTAGCAACATTGAGCATTTTCTCATGTGTCTCTTGGCCATCTATCCTCTTTGGAGAAGTGTCTATTCAGGTCCTTTGCCCATTTTTTAATTAGATTGTCTTCCTCTTGCTGAATAGTATGAGTTCTTTGTACACTTTGGAAATTAGCCCCTTATCAGATACATCCTTGGCAAATATGTTTTCCCAGATGGTGGGATTCCTTTGTATTTTGATGCTGTGGGGTTTTTTGCTATGCAAAAATATTTTATTTTTATGTAGTCCCATATGTTTATTTTTTCTTTTGTTTCTCTTGCCCTAGGAGATGTATCAGTTAAAATTCCACTATGTGGGATGTCTGTGACTTTACTGCCTATGTTTTCCTCCAGGATTTTTATGGTTTCGCAGCTTACATTTAAGATTTTTAACCATTTTGAGTTTATGATTTTGTATGGTAAAAGTTGGTGGTCTAGTTTCATTTTTTTGCATGTATCTGCAAAGATATTAATTCTCCCAATCCATGAGCATGGTATATTCTTCCACTTGTTTATATCTTCCTCAATTTTCCCAGCACCACTTATTGAAGAGACTGTCTTTACTCCATTGTATGCTCTTGTCTCCTTTGTTAAATATTAACTAACCACAATGGCATGAGTCTATTTCTGGGGTCTCTGTTCTGTTCCATTGATCTATATGTCTGTTGGTGTACCAATATCAGGCTGTTTTCATTACAATGGCTTTCTAGTACAGTTTGATGTCTGGTAAAGTGATCCCTCCCACTCTGTTCTTTCTTCTCAAGATGGCTGCAGCTATTCGGGGTCTTTTTTGGTTCCATATAAATTTTTGAAATGTTTGTTCTAGGTCTGTGAAATATGCTGTTGGTATTTTAATAGGAATTGCACTGAATTTATAAACTGCTTTGGGTAGTATGGACATGTTAATGATATTAATTCTTCCAATCCATGAGAGTGGTCTATTCTTCCACTTGTTTATATCTTCCTCTATTTCTTTTCTCAGTGTCCCATAGTTTTCTAAGTACAGGTCTTTTACATCCTTGGTTAAGTTTATTCCTAGGTATCTCATTTTTTTAGTTGCAATGGTAAATGGTATTGTTTTTTTTTTTAGTTTCTCTCTCTGAAAGTTCATTGTTGGTGTATAAGAATGCCATTGATTTCCAGATGTTGAATTTGTATCCAGCTACCTTGCCAAATTCATTTATCAAATATAATAGTACTATGATGGAGTTTTTACGGTTTCCTATGTACAATATTGTGTCATCTGCAAATATTGACAGTTTTACTTCTTCCTTTCCAATTTGGATACCTTTTATATTTTCTTCCTGTCTGATGGCTGTGGCTAGGACTTCCAGTACTATGTTGAATAAGAGTGGTGAAAGTGGACATCCCTGTCTTGTTCCTGTTTTTAAGGGAAATGGTTTTAGTTTTTGACCATTGTGTATGATGTTAGCTGTAGGTTTGTCATATAGGGCCTTTATGGGGTTGAGGTATGATCCCTCTTTTCCCACTTTGCTGAGAGTTTTTATTAGAAATGGGTGCTGGATTTTGTCGAATGCTTTTCTGCATCTATTGGTATGATCATATGGTTTCTGTTCTTAATTTTGTTTATGTGATGTATCACATTTATTGATTTGCAGATGTTATACCAGACTTGCATCCTTGGAATAAATCCCACTTGGTCATGGTGTATGATCTTTTTAATGTATTGCTGGATCCGGCTTGCTAGTATTTAGTGAAGATTTTAGCATCTATGTTCATCAGGAATATTGGCCTGTAATTTTCTTTCTTTGTAGTGTCTTTATCTGGTTTTGGGATTAGGATGATGCTGGCCTCATAAAGAGAGCTTGGGAGTTTTCCCTCCTCTTGAATTTTCTGGAATAGTTTGAATAGAATAGGTGTTAATTCTTCCTTGAATGTTTGGTAAAACTCGCCTGTAAATCCATCTGGTCCAGGACTTTTGTTTGCTGGGAGTTTTTGGATTACTGCTTCAATTTCATTAGTTGTTATTGGCCTATTCAGGTTTTCTGCCTCTTCTTGATTCAGCTTTGGAAGGTTGTATGCCTCTAGGAATTTGTCCATTTCACCCATGCTGTCCAGTTTGTTGCCATATAGCTGCTTATAGTATTTTCTTACAATTCTTTGTATTTCTGTTGGATCAGTTGTTATATTGCCTCTTTCATTTGATTTTATTTATTTGGGTCCTCTCTCTCTGTTTCTTAGTAAGTCTGGCTAAAGGTGCATCAATCTTATTTACCTTTTCAAAGAACCAGCTCTTGGTTTCACTGATTTTTTTGTACTTTTTTTTAGTCTCTATGTCATTAATTTCTGCTCTGATCTTTATTATTTCCTCCCTTCTTCCTCCTCGGGGCTTTTCTTGCTGTTCTCATTCTAGCTCTTTTAGTTGTTGTGTTAGATGGTTCATTAGAGCTTTTGTTTCTTCAGATAGGCCTGTATTGCTATGAATTTTCCTCTCAGGACTGCTTTCACTGTGTCCCATAGATTTTGGGTTGTTGTCTGTTCATTTTTGTTTTTTTCCATGAAGCGTTTGACTTCCTCCTTGATCTCATTGGTAACTCATTCATTGTTTAATAGGATGCTATATAGCCTCTATGTGTTTCAATATTTTTGAGTTTTTTTACAGTGGTTATTTCTAGTTTCATGGCATTGTGATCCAAGAAGATGCTTGATATGATTTCAATCTTCTTGAATTTGTAGAGACTTGCCCTGTGCCCTAACATGTAGTCTGTTTTTGAGAATGTTCCATGTACTTGAGAAGAATGTGTATTCTGCTGCTTTGGGGTGAAATGTTCTGTAAATGTCAATTAAATCCATTAGGTCTAGTAAGTCATTTAAGGTCTGTGTTTCCCTGTTGATTTTTTTGTCTTGATGATCTGTCCAATGCTGACAGTGGGATGTTAAAGTCCCCCACTATGATTGTGCTGTCGATCTCCCCCTTAAAGTCCCCCAAGACATTTTTTATGTATTTAGGTGCTCCTATATTGGGTGCATACATGTTTATAGGGATTATTTCCTCCTGTTGGATTGAACCCTTTAGTATTATGTAGTGACCATTTTTGTCTCTTGTTATGGTCTTTATTTTGAAGTTTATTTTGTCAGAAATAAGTATTGCTACTCCAGCTTTTTTTCCCCTCCTCATTTGCATGGAATATTTTATTCCATCCCTTCACTTTTAGCCTGTGTGAATCTTTTGTTCTCAGGTGGGTCTGCTGTAGACAGCATATATTTGGGTCCTATTTCCTTATCCATTCAGCTACCCTGTGTCTTTTCATTGGACCATTTATTCTGATAACATTTAAGGTTACTATTGATATAAACTCATTTAATGCCTTTTTTCCCCTTTATGCTGATGTACCTTTCTCTCACTATTTCTTCTTTTTCTTAAAGCAGTCCTTTTAGCATTTCTTGCACTGCTGCTTTGGTGGTACTGAATTCCTTTAGCCTTTTTTTGTCTAGGAAGCTCTTTATTTCAACTTCAATTTTAAATGATAGTCTTGCTGGATAAAGCAATCTTGGTTTCATGTTCTTGCTTCTCATTACTTGGAGAACTTCATGCCACTCCCTTCTGGACTGAAGAGTTTCTGTTGAGAGATCTGATGTCAGACTTATGGGGGTCCCCTTGTAGGTCACTGCTCAGATCTTGCAGTCCTTAATATTCTCTTTGTCCTTGACATTTGCCATTTAATTATGATTTGTCATGGAGTGGGTCTCTTTGGGTCCCTCTTGTTTGGCACCCTCTGTGCTTCCTGAACTTGTGTGGCTTTCTCTCTTGCCAGCATAGGGAAGTTTTCTGTCATTGTTGCCTCCACCAAGTTCTCTATCCCCTGCTCTCTTTCCTCCCCCTCTGGCACTCCTATAATGCAAATGTTGTTTCGCTTCATGTTGTCCCAAAGCTCCCTTAGACTGCCCTCATGCTTTTTAAGTGTTTTTTCTTTTTGCTGCTGTGATTGAGTGATTTTTTTCTATCTTGCCTTCTAAGTCACTTATTCTATCCTCTGCTTCATTGAGCCTACTTTTAATTCCTTCCAGTGTATTCTTGATATCAGATACAGCATTCTACAGGTATTCTTTATACCATTCTTACTCTTGCGAATTTATTTCTAAATAAAAAGTTTCTAAAAGTATCAACAAAACACATATACCCTTTGACTCAGAATTTTCACTTTTAGGGAATGTATCTACAAATTTACGAACATATGTTAATAATTTATATGAATAAAATTCATTATAACATTGTAACAACAAAAGATGTTTGCCAAGGAGAGATAACCCACCCCATCCCCTTAATCTTGGCTTCACTGAACTACACTTGGCTCCAGCATCACAAAAGTCCTACCCATGTCTTTTTCAGCATGATGCCATCCAGGAACTGTTTGCCTTTGGTCCCATTCCTGTTTGTATTATTCTCATTTTTGGCTCTGTCTTCCTGGCACTCTGTTTCCTCAGTCAGATCTAAACCAGGTTCTCTGGTTGTGTGGGTGAGGAGCAGAAAGCAAATTAGGTGCTGATACCTATTCTCAACTGCTTTGAGCCCTGCACAGCTTCCTACTTAGTGGTTCCTCATCAGCAAACATCACCTGAGATCATTCATCGATAGGTGCCAGCCAGATAGGACTGAGTAAATGAATAGAGACGTTTAGAGCTACCACAACTTTCATGAAATACATTGACTAGGTTGTACTTTGTCTTTTATCATCTGCATTAGTTATTTTTTTCCATAATTACACTCCTAAAATTGGAGATTGTCAACAAGAAGCCCTATTAGCCCAATGATCTGAATAACAAAGTTTGCATGTAAATGTTTTATCTTCAGGTAGCAGTATTCATGTATTTTATCATTTGTATATCTTCAATTACTTTGCATATTTTTTGTGTTTATTATCATTCTTCTTTGGTGAATTGTTTGTTCATATCTTTTACTTAATTTTGCTTTGGGATGGCAGTCTTTGTAAAAACTCTAACTGATGATGATTATGACATCAAATTCAACATCTGTCCTTCTTGAAAAAGTAGCCCCTCAAATGTCAATAATTTGGCTCAGCTCTCCCTTTCCCTCCTCTCCTTTCAGTACAAGAGAAAGGGCATTAGATTTGGAGTCCTAAGACATAGGGTCATTGCTGAGTCTCTGGGACTTATTTACTTACCTATAAAGTGAAGGGGCTGGATTAATTGGTCATTAAGGCCCTAAAAGTCTAAAAGTCTTTCAGTCTATTCATCTTTTTCTACTCTCTCAATCATCACCAGCCTCCTTCTACCCATAATGGCAAGATGATTTAATTGTGAATTAATTATGGAATGTTCTATTTGGTAGCCATAAATCAGTGGTGATGTTAAAAAAGAAGTACAGAGAAAAGAAATGATCCTTCATGTCCTCAAAAGGTTTGGTTTCTATATACAGTAGTCCCCCCTTACCTGCTGGGATATGTTCCAAGACTCCCAGTGGATAGTTCTGAATCCTATATTCACCATGTTTTTTCCTATACATACATACCTATAATAAAGCTTAATCTATAAATTAAGCATAGGAAGGGATTAACAACAATAATAAAACAATTATAACAATATACTGTAATAAAAGTTATGTGAACATGATCTCTTTCTTAAAATATCTTGCTGTACTGTACTCACCCTTCTAGTAATGATGTGAGATGACAAGTGCCTATGTATGAGATGAAGTGAGGTAAATCACATAGACCTTGTGACGTAGCATTAGGCTACTATAAGAGTTACTTTTACACAAGCACTGCGATACTGAGACAGCTACTAAGTGACTAACAGGTGGGTGTGACTTATTGAGCGTGGATACGTGGGTACACTCGAGGAAGGGATGATTCCAATCTCCAGTGGGACAAAGCAAGATAGCACAATATTTCATCCCACTATTCAGAACAGTGTGCAATTTAAAACTTATGTATTGTTTATTTCTGGGATTTTTCATTTATATTTTTGGACCATGGTTGACCACAGAATGGAAAGCAAACCCAGGATAAGGGGGGACTTTCTGTAAATAATAAAAATAGTTAAGATTCTACCTTCTCAGGGTCAGATTTTGGCTCTTTGAAGATGTGACATTATTGCAAAAATAGCTTCAAAGCAAATAGTAACCAAATATTGACTAGGGCAGACACATTCCAAAAATTTGGTTTATTTGGTAGCGCAAAAGAATAAGCCAGTCACAGTGGCTTTGATCCTCCCACTTTTTTTTACCAATCCTCTTCAATATTCTGACTTCCACATAATTGCACTAGGCCAGGTTTCTTCCAAAAGACAAAATTAAACAATCAATATGTGCATTGCTAAAGCAATCTGGCTTAAAATGTTTTAGTTGGTTTTCTTTGTTCGTTTGTTTTTGCATTATTGTTAAAAGTATTACAGATGTCCCCTTTTTACCCCCACTGATTCCCCTACCCTGCATCCACCCCACCCCCAGGCCTTCCCCAGACCAATGTCTATGTCCATGGGTTATGCTTGTAAACATGTAAGTTCTTTGATTAATCTCTCCCCACCCACTCCCCACCCCCACCTTCCATCTGAGATCCCTCAGTCTGTTCCATGCTTCTATGTCTCTGGATCCACTTTGTTCATCAGTTTATTTTGTTTATTATATTCCACATGAGTGAGATCATGTGGTACTTATCTTTCTTTGAGTGGCTTATTTCGCTTAGCATAATACTCTCCAGTTCCCTCCAAGCTGTCACAAAAGACAAGAGATCCTTCTTTTTTATAGCTGCATAGTATTCCATGGTGTAAATATACCACAGCTTTTTTATCCACTTGTCTACTGATGGGCACTTGGGCTGTTTCCAGATCTTGGCTATTGTAAACTGCACTATGAACATAGGGGAGCATAAGTTCTTTGTGATTGGTGTTTCGGGTTCCTTAGGATATATTCCTAGAAGTGGGGTCACTGGGTCAAATGGCAGGTCAGTTTTTCATTTTTTGAGGAAACTCCATACTGCTTTCCATAGTGGCTGCACCAGTCTGCATTCCCACCAGCAGTGTACTAGGGTTCCCTTTTCTCCACACCTTCGTCAGCACTTGTCATTTCTTAATTTGTTGATGGTAGCCTTTCTGACAGGTGTGAAGTGATACCTCATTGTGGTTTTAATTTGCATCACCCTGATTAATGACTTTGAGCATTTTTTCATGTCTCTTGGCCATCTGTATGTCCTCTTTGGAGATGTGTCTATTTAGGTCCTTTGCCCATTTTTTAATTGGATTTTTTGTCTTCCTTTTGTTAAGTTGTATGAGTTCTTTATATATTTTGGATATTAACCCTTTATCAGATGTGTCATTGGCAAGTATGTTCTCCCATACAGTGGGCTCCTTTTTCGTTCTGCTGATGGTTTCTTTTGCTGTGCAGAAGCTTTTTATTTTTATGTAGACCCATTTGTTTATTTTCTCCTTTATTTCTCTTGCCCTAGGAGATGTATCAGCAAACACATTGCTATGAGAGATGTCTGAGATTTTGCTGCCTACATTTTCTTCTAGGATTTTTATGGTTTCACGTCTTACATTTAAGTCTTTTATCCATTTTGAGTTTATTTTTGTGTATGGTGTAAGTTAGTGGTCTAGTTTCAATTTTTTGCATGTACTTGTCCAACTTTCCCATCACTATTTGTTGAAGAGACTGTCTTTACTCCATTGTATGCTCTTGTCTCCTCTGTCAAATATTAACCATAATGGCATGCGTCAATTCCTGGGCTCTCTGTTCTGTTCCACTGCTCTATATGTCTGTTCTTGTGCCAGTACCAGGCTGTTTTGATTACATTGGCTTTGTAGTATAACCTGGTATCTAGTATTATGATTCCTCCAATTTTGTTCTTCTTTCTCAAGACTGCCATGGCTATTTGGGTGTTTTTTGGTTCCATATAAATTTTCAAAGTGTTTGTTCTAGATCTGCGAAATATGCTGTTGGCATTTTAATAGGGATTGCATTGAATTTATAGATTGCTTTGGGTAGGACGGACATTTTAATGATGTTAATTCTTCTAATTCATGAACACGGTATATTCTTCCACTTGTTTTTATTTTCCTCTTTTTGCAACATCCTAGTTTTCCGAGTACAGGTCTTTTACCTCCTTGGTTAAGTTTACTCCTAAATATTTTTGTTGCAATGGTAAAATGGGAATTTTTTTTTTAGTTTCTCTTTCTGAGAGTACATTATTAGTGTACAAAAATGCCATTGATTTCTAGGTGTTAATTTTGTATCCTGCTACCTTGCCAAATTCACTTACTAAATCTAGTAATTTTTTGGTAGAGTCTTTAGGATTTTGTATGTACAGCATCATGTCATCTGCAACATAACAGTTTCACTTCCTCCTTTCCAATTTGGATGCCTTTTACGTTTTCTTCTTGTCTGATCACTGTGACTAGGGCTTCCAGTACTATTTTGAATAAGAGTGGTAAAAGTGGACATGCCTGTCCTGTTCCTGTTCTTAGGGGAAATGGTTTTAGTTTTTGCCCATTGAATATGATGTTAACTGTAGGTTTGTCATATAGGGCCTTTATTATGTTGTGGTATGATCCCTCTATTCCCACTTTGTTGAGAGTTTTTATCAGAAATGGGTGCTGGATTTTGTCAAATGCTTTTCTGTATCTATTGATACAATCATGTGATTTGTCTTTCAATTTGTTTATGTGATGTATCCGTTTATTGATCTGCGAATATTGTAACAGCCTTGCATCCTTGGAATAAATCCCACTTGGTCATGGTGTATGATCTTTTTAATATATTGCTGGATCTGATTTCCTAATATTTTGTTGAGGACTTAAGCACCTATGTTCATCACAGATACTGGCCTGTAATTTTCTTTCTTTGTAGTGTCTTTATCTGGTTTTGGAATTAGGCTAATGTTGGCCTCATAAAAAGAGCTTGGAAGTGTTCCTTCCTCTTGGATTTTCTGGAATAGTTTGAGGAGGGTAGGTGTTAGTTCTTTGAATGTTTGGTAAAACTCCCGTGAAGCCATCCAGACCAGGGCTTTTGTGTGCTGGGAGCCCTTTGATTACTGCTAAAATGTTTTAGTTTTATCTTCAAAAGGGCCACTTACTATTAGTATTCTAGTATGCCTCATCTTACCATCTGCCAGTTTCTTAAACAAGCAATCAAAATTTTCTTTAAAACACCTGCCTCCCCCAAAAAATACTTTTTTTTTTTTTACAAATGGTGAAGTGAGAAATTCACTCAAAATTCTACCATCCTAATGCAACTCTTTTTTGGTTTTTCCATATTCCCTTCATCTTTATTCACATTCATGCACATTTTTAGTCACAGTCATGTGATAATTCCTACTCTTTTCACTATCAAACATTTTCCATGTTGCTACATATTAACCGTTATCATTTATAGTTGCAACATAATTCATAATGTTGATAGTCACTATTTATTAGACCATTATTTATTTGATCATATTGGGGGTCCAAATGATCAAAGTTTTACTTTCTTACAGTAATGGTATAGTGAGGATCTTCATGCATATTGCTTTTTTTCTTATAAGTCATTAGGCAGTCTCCTAGGAAGTGAGATTCTAGGTCAAGAGGTGTGACTATACTGTAGTCGGCCTTTTTTTAATAGATTTGCCAACTTATTTTTTAATTTAACAGTAAGTATTATTAAACACCTAAGTGTGATACTAAAATAATATTATGGGATATGAAAAATATTCCCTTTTCATGAAGAAAGTGAAAGGTCTCTAAGATAGTGTGATATTCCCTCATACTGCAGAGGCAGACATTTACTTTTCAAGCAGCTTTTGCCTGAGGGGAAAGCAATTGCCCCACCCTGCAGGAAAACCTCTCACCCTACCCAGAGGAGTTTCTATAGCCTGAGGCTCATTAAGAGAATCAGATTACTCACCCTGCAGGCAGAGGCAGACCTCAGAATGCTTTGAGTCTTTGCCTGATCTCATTCTGGACCCAGGCCTTGGAAAAGCAGACTTTGGTGTGGATCTTGGTCCTGTCCAATTGCACTGGCCTCAGCAGAGGAGACCTCAAGCCGAGGGTTGTTGATAGCTCTAAACAGGGTACTCAGGGCCAGTCACAAACTGCGTCTGACATTGGCCTGCACAAGAGTCCCTCCAAAAAGACTGAGAGTCCTAGCAGATCTACCTAATACACAGAAACAAACCCAAACAGGCAGCCAAAATGGGGAGACAAAAAAAACAAGCTCTAAATGAAGGAACAAGAGAAGTCTCCAGAAAAAGAGCTAAATGAAATGCTAAATGGAGATACGCAATCTATCAGATGTAGAGTTCAGAATACTGATTGTAAGGATGCTCAACAGCATGAAAAAGAAATGGAAATTATGAAGGAAATTAAGAATGAAATAGCAGAAATAAAGAATACATTGGAAGGAATAAACAGCAGATTAGAGGAAGCTGAGGATTTGGATCAGCGAATTAGAAGACAGGGTAGAAAAAATCACTCAATCAGAGATCCAAAAAGAAAAAACATTTAAAAAATAGGACAGTCTAAGGGAGCTGTGGGACAACATGAAACGTAACAATATTCGCATCATTGGAGTGCCAAAGGAGTTTGAAAGTAAGCAAAGGTTAGAGAACCTGTTTGAAGAAATTATGGCAGAAAACTTTCCTAACCTGGTGAAGGGAAAAAGTCACACAAGTTCAGGAGGCATGGAGAGTACCAAGCAAGAAGAATCCAAAGAGGCCCACACCCAGACATATAATTAAAATTCCAAGAACTCAAGACAAAGAATATTAAAGGCAGCTAGAGAAAAGCAATCTGTTACCTACAAAGGAGCTTCCATATGCCTGTCAGCTGACTTCTCATCAGAAACTCTACAGGCCAGAAGAGAATGGCATGAAGTAATCAAGGTAATGCAAAACAAGGATCTGAAACCAAGACTACTCTATACAGCATGATTATCAATCAAGCTGGATGGTGAAATAAAGAGCTTCCAAGACAACAAAAAGGCTAAAGGAGTTTATCACCACCAAACCAGCATTGCAGGAAATGTTAAAGGAACTGCTGTAATTAGAAGTAGAAATAGAGAGAAAGAGAAACATAGGCATAAGGAATTAAAATGGCAATAGATATCTATCAATAATAACCTTAAATGTAAATGGATTAAATGCTCCAATAAAAAGGCATAGGGTGGCTGAATGGATAAGAAAACATGACCCAAATATATGCTATCTGCAAGAGACCCACCTCAGAACAAAAGACTCACACAGGATGAGAATGAAAGGATCGAAAAAATTTTTCCATGCAAATGGAAATTTTAAAAAGCTGGGCCCGGCCAGGCGTGGCTCAGCGGTTGAGCGTTGACCTAGGATCCAGGCGATCAGGGTTTGATTCCCGGTCAGAGCACATGCCCGGTTGTGGGCTCGATCAATAACTCTCTCATCATTGATGTTTCTATCTCTCTCTCCCTCTCCTTTCCTCTCTCTGAAATCAATAAAGATATATTTAAAAAAAAAGAAAAAAGAAAGAAAGAAATTTTAAGAAGCTGGGGTAGCAATACTCATACCAGACAAAACAGACTTCAAAACAAAGACCATAACAAAAGACAAGAAAGGTCACTACATAATACTAAAGAGATCAATCTAACAAGAGGCTATAACCCTGATGAACATATGCACCCAATATAGGAGGAGCACCTAAATTTATAAAAATACTTCTAGAGGACTTTAAGGGAGAGATCAACAGCAAGACAGTCACTATAGGGGACTTTAACACCCCACTGATTTCACTGGATAGGTCTTCCAGACAAAAAATCAACAAGGAAACAGTGAACCTAAATGATACCCTAGAGCAGATGGATTTAATTGACATTTACAGAACATTCCACCCCAAAGCTGCAGAATATACATTCTTCTCAAGTGCACATCAGTAGATGAGTGGATAATAAAGCTGTGGTACATTTATGCCATGGAATACTAGGCAGCTGTAAAAAAAAAAAAAAGGATCACTTATCCTCTGGGTCAGCATGGAGGGAACTGGAGAGTATTGTGTTTAGCGAAATAAGCCAGTTTGAGAAAGACAAGTACCACATGATCTTACTCTTAAGTAGAATGTAATAAAATAAACTGATGAGCAAAATGGATTCAGAGACATAGAAGCATGGAACAGACTGAGGGTTCTCAGAGGGAAGGTGGGGGTGGGGGAGTAGCTGGGGAGAGATTAATCAAAGAACTTGTATGTCTATAAGCATAACCCATGGACACAGACATTATTATGGGGAAGGCCTGGGAGTGGGGTGGATGTGGGGTGGAGGAGATAGATGGGGGCGAAAAGGGGACATCTGTAATACTTTAAACAATAAAGATACATTTTTAAAAAATAAAGATACTAAGATAAATCAAATACCCCTTTCAGCCCCTTGATTCCTTATTGCTTAGGACATAATAAGCATACATTTTACTACAGTCCTTTCATCCGCTGGAAGGAAGGCAAAACTGAAACACTCTTTTTAGGTTTCAGTACAATGGTAAAAGAAGAATTTGTAAGCTTTGTGACCGTACTGTAAAAGTGTCTCTCAGATTTCTAGGCATCATGGTACTTATTTTTGTTCAACTTGTACAATAGTTTTTTCTCTCAAGACCTGACTCCTCTCTAGATACCATATAACCCACAGTCATAAGTGAATGAATGAATAGCATCAAGAATGAATAAGGGAAGGACCAGATAAATGACTTCAAAGGATCATACAAAAATATTTTCTTACTATTTGCTTACTTACCTCTTACTATTAACAGCAAGAAATAATGCCAGCCAATTCTATTCATTCTGTGACGTCCTGATCATTAAATACTTTCCCCTCTTTTTATCATTACTAATATATGATACATCTTTTAATTCATACACAAAAACAGACATGTAGAAAGTCAACAACAAAACCCACTGCTATGGTATTATGGACAGAAGAAAAAGTCTAAAAGAACACAAAGTCAAATTGAAAATAAAAAAAGATCCACTAGATATAGGCTTTTGCAACTTGCGTTTATGTAGCTTTTAAATATATACTTTTCATTATGAAATATTTACAGAATACAGAAAATTATAGAGATCCACCAACCAGCTTTGTCTAACCTTAACCTTTTGCATTATCTGCTTTAAATTTTTAAAAGCAAATTATAGAGTTGAAGCCCCATGTGTGGCCCTATCCTCCTCTATTCCCCTCCCTCCCTTCACAGAGATAAACCACATCCTGAATTGGCTATGTATCATTTCTAGGCATGTTTTTATATTTTTAGTACAAAAGTATGTTCCAATAAAATATATTTACCTTATGTCTTCAATTCTAAGATCATATTTTGTTCACATTCTAATATCTCTAAAATTGGGATGCATCTTACAATCCATAATAAAGCATTACAGCACAATTTAATCTGGAGCTTTTCCCCTTTTCTTGGGGTGCATGAAATAATGGTGCATTTCAGACCATAGTGTTTTAGATTCTATGAAATGTGGTAATACTGTTTTACAGTTTTTAAATGAAATGCAAATGGTATCATATTCAACATCCTACAACTTCATATTTTCACTCAATACTATGTTCTTGAGATTTACCAATGTTATTACATGTAACGCAGCATCTTTAAATGTCTTAATTCACTATTACACACCACAGAATTAGGAGTCATTTAGGTAAGGAGGAAATCCTATACTTATTAGTGGAAATGGTAACTGTTACGTTCAAATGTGTGCACTTGACTAAAATAAAGAGGATTAACAAACAAGATGCAAATAAGAAAAAAAAAGGAAGGAAAGAAGAAAAACAAAAACTGCTTGCTTGATTTATAAGTAGCTGGGGACAGCATACATCTGAATAACTAAACATGACAACTCAGGAATAAAAATGATGACAGGAGGAACTGTTTCCTGGAAATCTGCTCTTGCTACTCCAGAGCCCAGTGGAGATGCAACCTGCTCATGTCAGCCCAGCAGGCACTAAGACCGCACACGCAGCCAGCTTCTCACTCACTAAAGTGGGCCGGATACCAGCATCAAGAGAGGGCAGGCTACAGTGAGGAGAGACAAAGAAGTGGCATTTACCCACAAGCTGTAGGAAGAAGATATCAGCTAAGGGTTATATTGTAAAAGTCTAGAAGTGAGACAGTCAGGATGTCATTTTCGAACCTCTGCTTCCTAAGCCAGGTAAGCTCAAGCATATTTTTAAAATAAATAAAGTATTATGAATTCATTCACAAATGTAACTGTAAAAGAAAAATAGAATTCCTAAATTAATTTATTAATAAACTATATCTTTTTATCTTTAACAAAGGTAATATTTTAAACTCAAGTATATTATATTTAATATAGGGTAACAGAACCAAACAGCTCCAAACTAGTCTTCTTTCTCCAAAACATTATTGTAAACCATAAAATCCACTGGTGTGCTGGTGTTTGGACCATTCTGCAGCTAAAGTTCCTGTTACCTGCTGATATATTTGAAGTGTGTTTGAATATAAATTATTGGGACATTCTTTCAACTCTCAAATTTAATTAACTCACTTTCTGTCAAGTTATCCTAATTAACCTACAGTCTTCAAGCTTCAAGATTACTGCTGCCAATTCTGCACAACCATTTGTTTAATGCACAATCTGCTCTAATACCCTCCAAGATGAAATTGCAAATATAAACCCTTTTTGATTTCTACTAATTAACTAGACATTGGAATGTGCCATGCCCTATAATCTGTATGAATGTGTAAATACAAGTTCTGCCTACTTCATATAAAACATACAGAAAGAACTTATTAAACAAATAAATTTCTTCAATGAAGAACTTTCATTTGTTCAAAAACGTCGCTGAATGCCTACTGTGTGCCAAGCACTGTGCTGGAGGCACAGATATAACTGTAAATACGACAGACATAGATAGCCATTGCACATGGACCTTCCTAGTAAGGAAAATATACACTAACAAAGGATTACAACTAAATAGTGAGAAAGCTAATGCCACACCTGTGCCTTGAACAGCACCTGCCAAAGTTAAGCTCAGTACATACGGTTATCAACACCTCCATTTCAAAAATACAAATACTGAATCCAGTAAGGGACTAATATATATTAAATTTATAGATCAGGAGTGATACAAAAGGAGGAAAAGAAATAACAAAATCATGCTTCAAATTAAAACTGTAGTATAGTAGTGATGGGTGCACAACATTGTGAATGTACTTAATGCTATTGAAATGCACACTTTAAAATGGTTAAAATGGTAGATTTTATGTTACATATATTTTATCACAATATTTAAAATGGCACCAAAAAATTGCATCTGGTTGTTAAATATTTAATCAACTTCACCAAAGACTTAAAACACGTAAATACTTCCAAACCTCAGAATGGTGTATTAAAAGGTGGAGGAGCCTAGCCGGTTTGGCTCAGTGGTTAGAGCATTGGCCTGCGTTCGACTCCGGCCAAGGGCATGTACCTGGGTTGCAGGCTCAAACCCTGGCCCCAGTCAGGGCGTATGTGGGAGGCAACCAATCAATATGTCTCTCTCACATGGATGTCTCTCTCTTTCTGTGTGTGTGTGTGTCTGTCTGTGTGTTTCTCTCTCCCTTTCACTCTCTCTGAAAAAGCAATGGAAAGAATATCCTAAATGAGGATAAAAAAATTTTTTAATTAAAAAAAAAGTAGAGGAGAGAAGAGGAGGCCAGAAAGCACAGAAAACAGACAGGAAACGTGAAGTGACTTTGCTCTGATTCTCTTCTAGCCTTGTACCAATTGCTCAGGTTATTTTCCCTGCTCACACATCAGGCTGAACGCAGCTGAGGGGGGAAAAAGACACAATCTTAGAAACTGGTTTCACTACAAATTCATGGTTTCCAATCTTGTTTGAGTTCTCAAAACTGTAATCAATCCTTTTCCTTATCGCTGATTAGCTCCCAAACCTTTGCCACTCTCTTCAAATCTGCTACTCAACCCCACATGCCACACCTAACAAAGAAAACAAAAGCCGCTCAGCCTCCTGAGTCTCGCCAACCCTATCTTTAGTTGCTGTGCCCTGGATTCCCTCATCCCAGGCCTGCTTGAGAACCTCATTCCACCAATTAGCCACTTGGTAACTTGACCTCCTCCCTCTCTATAGGCTCCTTCTCCTGAAACTACTCCCATCTTTTAACAAGTTAAATTATTACCCTCCCTTGACCCCAGTCTTCCTCTAGCTACCATCTTTTTTTAAAAATATATCTTTATTGATCTCAGAGAGAGGAAAGGAGAGGGAGTGAGATAGAAACATCAATGATGAGAGAGTCATTGATCGAGCCCGCAACTGGGCATGTGCCCTGACCAGGAATCGAACCCCGATTGCCTGGATCCTAGGTCAACACTCAACTGCTGAGCCACGCCTGGCCGGGCTCTAGCTACCATCTTATTTCTCTCCTTGAGGGCACTTCCTCACTTCTTAGCCTGTACCCACATCTCTACCTCCCACTCACTGCTCCACAGACCATAATCAGGCCCCAAACCCTGCACACCGAGGCCAAAGAGTATACACTGCCAGAGTCTTCAGTGATTTCCCACTGAATCATTTCAATGGGCCCTCTTCAGTCTTTTTTAAAAATATGAAATCTCAGCCATATTTGACTGTTGACTGGCGGTGCCACCATTCACCGAATCACCCAAGTGAAAACCTGTCCTTCCAGAGTCTTCCCACTATTTCACCACCTCATTCAGTCTCAATTTCTTTTAACTAAATATATATACAGTTTTATCCTCTTGTGAAGTTTAAAAATACAGATAAACATATAGAATACAATGAAAATAATGAAGTGCATGAGAGAAGTGAAAACATATGTCCACACAAAGACTTGCTCACAATGTCATAATAGCACTATTCATAAAAGGCAAAAACTGAAAACAAGCCAGATGTCCATCAACAGATGGATGGATAAAAAATTGTGGTACAGACATACAACACAACATTACTTAGCAATAAAAAGGGATAAGCTATTAATACACACAAAAACATGGATGAATCTCAAAAGCATCATGCTGAGTGAAAGCTAGATACAAAAGAAGACATACTGTATTATTCCATGTAAGAAAATTTTAGAAAAGCAAAACTATAGTGACAGAAAGCAGGTCAATGGTTGCCAGTGGCTGGGTTAGAGGAGACTGAATGCAAAGGGCCACAAGAGAACATCTTGGGGTGATGGGAAGGCTCTACATCATCGTAATGTTGGTCACATAACTGTATACATCTGTCAGAACTCATCAAATTGTAGTCTTAAAATTGGTGCATTTTATCATATATAATTATCCATAAATAAAGATTACTTTTAAAAATAAAGTGAGTCTTTTAAAATAGTACCCTAGCTAAGATTTCTAAATCTGCATTTGTTTTCTAAATGTCCTAATCTATATTTTAGTTCTACAGTAATTCAATCCCATAAATAGTATTGTTTCTCACAACGCCACAAATCCTTCTCAACTGATTAGAAACAATACATAGCAGAATTGTTTTATTTCCTATAATGTAAGCATGTAAATTCTGTTATCATCAAAATAGCAATACTTGCCCAGCCGGGCATGGCTCAGCAGTTGAGTGTCGAACTAGGATCCAGGCGATCGGGGTTCGATTCCCCGTCAGGGCACATGTCCGGGTTGCGGGCTCGATCTCCAGTCGGGGGCGTGCAGGAGGCAGCCAGCCGATCAATGACTCTCTCATCATTGATGTTTCTATCCCTCTCTCTCCCTCTCCTTTCCTCTCTCTGATATCAATAAAAATATATTTAAAAATAAATTAATTTAACTTAATTTTTTTTTAAATGGCAATACTTTGTGATAACTAAATTGCATGTCTCTGATTCCAACTCCAGAACAATCTCATTTGCTCTCAAATATAAAGAGGCTTTGGGAACCTCCTAAATGAAGACCTCAAACTCCAGAAGGTGAACACTGCTCTGCCTTTGAGACACTACACCCATGAGGAAAGCACAGCAAGGATTTTCTTGAGGGTTTTTCATTCCTTTGGGATGGAAATTTTTTTTTCTTTATTCCCATTCCCACACCTAGCACCTAATAAATACAGTACTTAAACAATATTTTAATGCTTCAAAATATGTATTTAATGCATAAATAAATGGAATTATGGTTACCTAAAGACTCACTTCCTAAACAATCTATATTCAAACAAATTTTTAAATATGTTTTTATTGATTTTTAGAGAGAGAGGGAGTGGGAGAGAGAAAAACATCGATGAGAGAGAAACATCAACATGGATCAGCTGCCTCTTACACGCCCCCTGCTGGGGATTGAGCCCGAAACCCAGGCATATGCCCTGACTGGGAATCGAAACCAGTGACCTGGGTCAACACTCAATGCCGGCCGGGCTTCAAACAAATTTTATAATGCTATTAACTTGCCTAATTTCAGTAACCAAAACACACACAGGTCACAAGCCTTTACCTGTTAATAAGGCAGTCTACCTGAAAACCACAAGATAGTGTATTAATGTATTTCTCCTGTTGTTCCCTATACAGTGTCCAGAGTTAAAGAATGATCATGCTACAATACAGGGAGAAAAGGCTGAAGGCAACTGGTTTCCATTCACTTATTATTAGACTTAGAAAAGCTGATCAATTTTGACAGTTCTACTAACTCACTGACTTGCTTTCCAAAAAACTGGGGATATTTCCAACTAAATAGAGTAATTATCCAAAGATTACTGACCAATGATTAATTTATCCTCTTAAGTGACCATAAATAATAGGGATTACATTGCCTTGACATTTTTCCATAACCTATTCTCTGTTGCCACCACACACCCAAAGTCATCACGATGAATTAGAGGAAGAAGACAGGTTAACTGGATTAAGTATTACTTTTACCCAATTTTTTTCCAAAAAAGAATAATGCCTTTTAATTTAAGTGGCTTAATATTTGTTTCCTAATCAGAGTGACAGAAAACAACTACCGCATATAAAAAACTAATTATCATAGCATACACATAACAAATAAACTCTAAATTACAGAAAACAGTGTGTTTTGAAGTGACATGCATAGCTCTTCTGTGGTTCCTGACCTTTGGTATTAGCAAGTCTCTTTCTGCCTTGTGCACTGGCATGGGATGTAAAAGACTATATGGCTTCTATTACTCAAACTCTGAGGAAAAATGTTTTAGTTAAACTTCATCTTTTCCTCTTCTCCCCATAATTATTAGATATCGAATTTACTTGTCAGCAAGCCAGCACAACAGCAGACTGTACAAATTACTGCCTTAAACTTTGACATTTGCTTTAATACAGACCTTGTAAATGAAGCCAAATGATACTGAAAGATGAAACAGTTACTGGAAGGGTAAGGGTGTCGTGGCTTACAAAATAAGGCAGACACCCTCTTCTTGCACAACTATCAATTCCCTTTTCATCCACCCCCTGCTTTTACTGGTTCTTCCTCCAGGGTCACTGCACTTCCAGCCCCTTCAGCCGGGCTTCAATCACAAGAGAGCAATTCAGAACCGAGTTCTGAGAGATTACAGGACAGCATGTGAGTCAACACCCCCCCACACACACACAGAGACACAGTGCCAACCTGCTCAGTAACAGTAGTGTCTGACGTATCTGTGCGCTTTATACATCCAAAGAACTTGGACACTATTATCTTGAGTCTCACTGTTACACTGTGACAGGAAACTAAGGCAAAATACAGCCGTTTGTAGCCAGGTAACTAGTTATTATCTGAATTAGAATGGGCTCCATTCCGGGCCAACTAGCACCACAAGACAGACAGACACCTCCTTCTCCACCTGTCAAACCGCAAATGTCTAGTGTGAGTGTGCCACAGCAAGTCATGCTTCTTAACAAAGTACAATATTCCAGCCTAGTCCTACTCAAATAAGAACTTAATTTCATTTATTTTAGTTTTCTAATAGTTTTCCTAGACAATTTTTTTTAGTTTGGTTTTCCACCTTTATTAAACTTCTTCCTAGACAATTTTTTAAAAGAGTGAGCCTACACTTAAAAGTTAGCTGTTTTCATTATGAATGATGAATGAAGTAGCTGACTCAGTCACTAAACACTGTGAAGGGTGATCTATAAGATAGTATCACCTGCCTCTTGAACAAGTTTTCCACCACTGTCAATATTTTAAATTAGAAATACATAAATTAATTGAAACAATTCTAAGCTATTATCACAGTTTCTTGGCCTAGAACATCTTGAAAATAGGACTTACACACTGGCTTAATTACATCATGAACGAAAGAAACCAACCGTAAATGCCAATAGTCTCAGAGGTCCTATTAAATTAAAGGGAAAAAACGACTAAGTTTTAGGACTAAGTTTTGGAAATACTTAAGACAATGATAGTAAAAATATAATCCCTCCTTTGGAAAATTGCAAATCTGAATTAGAGAAATCTAAATGCTGGAAAGACTTCTCAAAGGAATGAAGTTTGTTACTTATAAATAAGATTATTTCAGTGGAAACTCACTAAACTACCTAGAAGCAGCCCCAGGTCTGCTTGAGGCAGAATTTCTGGTTTCTATTATGACATCATGTTCCTCTTTGAGACATATGCCTTTTTCAAAGCTCTACCTCTGACCTCGGCTTCACTCTGAGGCTCCAGGTTCACATTTCTAATTACCTGCTTGACATCAACTCCTGATGCTCTGCAGGCATTTAACAGTCACATATCTGGCATCTGAGTCAGCCTTTCCGTGTCAACTCCTCCTCTTCATGGCCCTGGGCCTATCAATGGTACCACCCATCACTGTCTACATAATCTGTAGGGCACAGTACAAACTGAAAAAGTGGGGCCTCCCAGTTCAAAAATTATTTAGACGCAGTCTCCAGACATAGGTCTCATCTGTTTCTGTGTCACTGTCCACAACCATCATTTGCCAGAGTTCCTTCAGTCCATCCTTTGAAATGTCTCACACTTGTCCCTCCCTTCCTACTGCTGCTGCTGTACCTCAAATCTCTCCTGGCTTTCAGCCAAGGACTTCATAATTGGTGTTTCTCCTATTTCTTTCCTTTTAAAACCCACAACCTTTTGTGTGTTTTTTTGGTGGTTGTTAATCCTCACCTGAGGATATTTTTTCCCATTGATTCTTAGAGAGAGTAGAAGGGAGAGAGAAACATCTACGTGAGAGAGATACATCAATTGGTTGCCTCCTGCTCACACCTGGACCAGGACTGAGGAACGAGCCTGCAACCCAGCTACATGCCTTTGACTGGGAATCGAACCCACAATCCTTTGGTGCATGGGCTGACACTCTAACCACTGAGCAACACCAGCCAGGGCAAACCACTCACATCTTTGTAAGGCACACTTCAGAAATACTCATTATCTTCCCATTGCCTGTCTGTCTGCTTAACTCAGCATTCAAACCTTCCATTCCCCAGCTCCACAATCCTCTTCCAGACTTACCTCCTGTGACTTCCTGCTACATACTCTGAGCTCTAGCCAAGCCAAACTCTTTGTCATTCACTTAATAAGCCCAGTGTGTAGTCGAATATAAAGAACCTGGGTCCTAATGCCAGAGACTTAAGTTCAAATCGAGCTGGGCTACTTACTAGGCTCAACTGCCCATCTAAAACACAAGGATTATAATAGCAGTTATATCATAGGATCGTTGAATACATAAAACAAGAAAACATATGCTACATAGTCAAGCACAGTGAAACATTAATCATTATTAGACTTCACTAGCTCTTGCCCAGATCCTGCATTCCTACATGGACTACCTTTTCTGCTAAATCTGCTGAGGGTAGTCTACCAATCCTTTAAAGCTCAACTCAAAAGCTACCTCCATGAAGCCTGCCCTGGTCAGCTGTCAGAAGACACTCTGCCTTACTCTACAATGCAATCTCTTACCTACACCACATTTAACGTGGGAAGCATACTGCTTTAGCTGTTTACGCACAGCATTTTGTGTCCCCTCATAACCTCTCAAGAACATGAAGTCAAGTTCATTTGTTTCTTGCATGGCCCCTGGGACATAGCTTGTGCTCAATAAATTAAATGATTTCTGTATGTCTCTTAAAAATCAATAAAAGCAAAAAATAATTTTTAACACACATTTAAACACATTCAGATTAATTAATTAAAGCTGTTTTCAACAGAATTAGCCAGGTCCAGAGGTGTGGGGCACGGTAATAGCACGAAAGAGAGTGAGATTCTTGCAGACTGAGCCTCTGAAGGATGAGATGTCACCTGGAAGTCACAAAGAACTCATGGCTAAGGCTCCAGAGGATTATTTCCCATACCGCTCCCAACTCCGAGAAAGGCCTTGATCAACACCTGCACTGAGAGAGCAGAGGCAAGGGACCAAGGGCATGTCCCATCTACCAAAGTGTGTCAAGAAAGAATCTAAGGACCAAGATCATCTCAGGCCCTCCTGTGGTAACAAAGTTTTACTCTAATATATACACCGGTATATGTTCTCTTATACTGCCAGGTATTATAAATAATTGCCAAGGCACTTGCTGCTTCTTCAGGTTTCAAAAGCTAGGAAAACACACAGCCCTAAAAGCAATGAAATATGACTTAAAACTAATTTTTAAAAATACCATTGGCACTTATCAAATTGATAAAAACAACCTCATATTGGTAGGGTTTTCAAGAAGCCAGTACATTGTTGGGGCACAGTAAAGCAAATCAAGGTCTCTAAAGAATACACTGGCAATGTGTAACAACTGTTATAAAGTTTTCACACCCTTCGAACCAAGTAATCTTACTTTTGGATGTATACCTGAAGGAAGCAATCCAAAAGAGGGGAAAAACAATGTTTAAAGATGTATACACATGCTACTTCCACCACATAACACTACTTGCAATACCCACACCTAGCAAAGGAGGCCTGGTTGAATAACCTAGGGTGACCAACCAGTAAGGTGGAATACTGCACTTACTAAAAACATTAAGTAGGAACACTTTTTGATATAGAAAAACATACCTTGCCCTGGTCAGTTTGGCTCAGTGATTAGAGCGTCAGCCTGCAGACTGAAGGGTCCCGGGGTCGATTCTGGCCAAGGGCACAAACCTCAGTTGCAGGCTCCACCCCCAGCCCGTTGGGGCACGTGCAGGAGACAGCACGGTAATAGCACGAAATTGATCTCTCTCACGGTAATAGACAGCCAATTTAGACAGCCAATTGATCTCTCTCTTTCTCTCTCCTCCTCCCCCACCCACCCCCCACTTTCTCTGAAAAGCAATGGAAAAAAATATCCTCAGGTGAGAATTTAAAAAAAAACAAAAAAATTTTAGTTAGTGATTCTCAAGTGGGGGACTGGAGGAGGAAGGCAGCACAGTTCCCCCTCATTAAGAAGAGGAGCATATCAGATGTTCCAGAGAGGCATATTTAGTTTTTTAAAATATTCAATATTTTAATTTTGTATTTAAAAAACAAAAATAGAATCCTAATTATCTGCAAAATACAACTAAGAATAAAGTAACAAAATCTTGGCTGGTGGATAAATACTTCGCTTTATCTTCTGAACATTAAGGCTCCTAACTCAAAAGGTAAACTACCCTTGGAGGTGTGTGCCCATTTCAGGGAACATGAGATTTTTATGTTTATCAAGAGGGAACAAAGGAAGTTAGAAACAATGCTTTGATCCCTATACATTATTTCAAACCTGTATTTCATATGTAGCCCCATAATTAAAAATTAGTGAAATGAAAAAAAGACTTCCAACGTGAGAATAAGTCATTCTCTCAGTTCCTAACTTCTAGTTTCCAGGTATATGCAAGGTGGGGAATTAACTTTTGTTGTTAATGAAGATACTTTAGCAAAGAAGGTATGGTGAATGCACATATGGTGCATGTACTTTCGTCTGAAAGCACTGTTTTCCTCCATCATTCCAGACTCGGAAGGGCGGGCTGCTCCCTGGGAATGCTGGAGTCGCTCCTTCTGAACCACTGCCATTAAAAACACCCACGGTTCCTGTGTGCTCAGAGCTGTGGTGAGCTGACTGTTCAGTACTATATCGGGTTTAGTTTGTTTCTGTTGAGGTTTGTCTGTTTAATTTGAATATGAGGTCAGATCTTTAGTCAGGTTGTGCTAACTCTAAATGGTGTTCTATTGCAAAAACAACTTCACAGTATTTCTGATAACTTGGGTAGAAGACACTAGTTAAGACTCAAGAGAATTCATAGGTACAGATGCAGAAAATAGTTCTGAGGGGAAAAAGACAGGGTTCTACATTTCAGGACAACTTTAACTAAGTACAAATTTTTACCCAGCTAAAAATATGTTTTTAAATTCAACTTAATGTATGTAAACACTGATATCATGTGGCCCACCACTAAACTGCAAGTCACAACTTTCTTATCTATAAATGAAGGTAATGACACCCTATTAGGCAACTCTAAAAAATAAAATTAAGTAATGTACAGGAAAGCCCTTTCTTTATGGTAAAGACTTTGCAAGTTGTCACTTAAACAAATATGTATTATCTTAAAAATGCCTTTCACAGAATGCTAGATTAGAATAGGTTGAAATTTGGGTCTCTGTCTTCCACTTTAAGCTTAATTCATAACTCATTTAATTCATGCTACCCCCAAAACATTCCAAGTGCATCAAAAATGTAACAAAACATCCCAAGTTGCATAAAATCAGTTATGTCCCAGGGTTGTCACAAAAGGAATAAAATACTCAACTGTTTCATCAGAATCATACAAGGACTAAAAACTACACTGAAAAGAGGAGTGACACAGATAAAGGCATAGAGACAAATAACAGCAGGAAACACTTGGGAAAATCCAAGACCTTCAGCTTGGCTGGAACATGAAGAGCAAGAAGGGAGAGAGGTGAAAAGCAAAGCTAGAGGGTAAGGCAAGGACAGAGCGTCAAGGCCTTTGTCCTAGAACTAATGGTTATCAGTGATGGCTTTTAAACAGAAAAATGTATGTTCTGATGTTTTAGAAAAATCATGCAGGTATATAACTCAAGGACAGGCAGACCAGTTAAAGGGTTATGACAATAAATGAGGCCAAAAGTAAAGAGGCATGAATTAAGACACAGCACTAAAGGAAAAGAAGGGATTGACTTATGAGGCATTAAGGAGGTAAAACACAAAAGGACTTGGTCTGATTTAATAAAATACGTAAGGAAAGGGGAGAAATAAGAAATTACGATGAACTCCAGGATCCTGATTTAAGCAACCAGAGGTGTCATGCACTGACAGAATTCAAAAGAAATATTGTCTGTTTGCAGGTAGGCTGTTGTTTTGGTGGTAAATAAAGATTATATGGGGTGGCTAAAAAATGAGTTCATTTTAGTCAAAGATGATGTACCTGTACATCCAGAATCAAGCTGTCCAGAGATATTAAATATGGGTCCTGAACACAGTGGAAAGATTTGGAAATAACCTCAAGATAGTGGCTAGAGCCATGGGGCATAGGAGACACCAAGAAAGACAGGAACAAAGGAACAAGTACATGGCCTGGGACTAAGCCTCAAGGAACTGCAACATGGGTTCAACAAGGACCCATCTAAAATGATACAGGATATCACATCAAGAGCACAGAATATAATTTATTCTAAAAGACACCTCAAAAGACACCTCCAGGAATTATCCTGTTATGCTTTTATTTTTGCTTGATTTGGCTCCTTTGATGGTTAATTTTATTAATAAAAATCCCAGGAATACTCATATGGTTGTATTTAATTACAATTCACTATACACTATTCAGTCTTGCCCTGAATTCAGAAATATTCTGGAAATAGAATATGAAATGCTCACACAATACACATTTATTATTCCAAAATCCTGGAACCATTTTTGTGATCTAATGGCTTATTTTTAGCAGGCAGTTTAGATGAATTTACACAGAATAAAAGGTTGGACATTTTTTAAGATTGGGGAGAATAAAGGAAATTCAAGTATAACAGTTGCTATAAGTGAGTTCTCTTAGTTTTCAACCTCTCTTTCAGTGGAAATAATAGTCAGGCATTTACAGTGAAAGATGTGTAGGACCAAGAACCAGATCATCCAATCCATCCACTGTACAAAGCACCACTATAAAAAAAAAAAAAAAGCCCTTATCATAAAGGCCAGACACATCAGTTCCATTCTGAACTATAGCCACAACCTCCTATAAGTTTAGGTGTAGCACAAAGCTGCTGCACGTAAATATCAGCTTAACTGTAAACGTGAAAACTTTTTTTTTTTAACCTTCAGGACCCACTAACTGACTTGAAGTTTCAGAGGTGCTAGTAAGACTATATTGAGGGGTGTCGCAAGATGCATTACTCCCTAAGTGCTATTGAAAATCCTACTTTATGATTATAACCATCTTAAAGAGCAATCTACCTCCATACAGGGAAGGTAGTTCCATTTAAGACTGTTGCCAGAGTAGCCCTTTTGAAACCTTTTCAATAATCTACTTTTCTCTTTAAAACTACTGAATTTTTAATACTTTGATTTTTTACTTTAAATATCCAAGAGAGAAGGATAATGTGCTGTGTTTCCAAAACTTATTTAACCACAGACCATTACTTTAAAGAAAGGCTATTAAAGATCACATTTTGGGAATTACTAAAAGAAGTAGGGGTCTTATTGACCAAGCCTCTGGACCACAAAGACATAATTTCTTCAAAAGGATATAATTAACTACCCTAAATACTGATTCTGAAAACACACTTGTTTTAAATAGGTACTTTTAAAATCCATATACCATTAAAATGTTTTTCTTTCCACAGGAAAAAAAGCAGGCAAGTAAACTAGATTAATACCCTAATATCCCAGTGTGTGTCCAGGGCACTGCATCAGGAAAATGAAAGAACCCTACACTCTCTCAGTTCCATGAAGGAACTAAAAATGAATTTTGCAATGTCCAGCAAAATTGTGATTTCTAAGAGAAAACAATGTTCCAGTTGATTGTAGTGTCTGTTTTAGTTCTCCCAAAAGTGTCTGATTTCCCTCCATACAGGCAAGAAACAAGCACATACGAACAAGTAAAAAATTAACTGAAAAGAGACAACTCAGGCTCAGCTTGCTCCCTCTGACAGACATACCTGATGCAGCAATATGTGCAAGGCATATCTCTGGGCACCATGTCATTGGCAGCCGCAATAACATAATGGGGCGGTGATGCACTCATTGGTTCTACTGCCTAACTTGTAGTTCAGGTTGTTCTCTTTCCAAAGTTTAATTTCACAAAGTGAGATTTATTATCATAAAGAAAGAGGCCATCAAAAATGCCTTTCCCAGCCCCCACCATTCCCTGGAATTTCCTTAGAATTTCTGCCTGGTATACTGCAAATGCCTCAGGGTAGTATTTGATCTGTCTTTTACTTGTTTGTGCCTCACAGCAGATCTAAAGCTCCTTGGGAACAGCTGTCTCTCTCAGTTCCCATCTCCAGTGCCCTGCACAGAGGGTGTCAGATACTTGGTAATGAATGATACTTGTAGAATGAATGAGGAGTAACATTAGGGTGTGTAACTCACTTGTATCTTAGTGTGAATGAATTTCTTCAGGCCTTTCCTAAGAAATTTTGGGTGGATCATCAGTTACATAAGAGTCAAGAGAGCTGTGAAGAGGAGAAAGTGAGCCTGAGAAAGATGCTCTTCAGTTCTTCCTGGAAACATTGTCCTGCTATGGATCAGACTAAAGGAGCATGGTTCTTCAAAAGAAACCCCGGACTTTTGTTTGAATGCCATATGAGATTATCTTGTTTCTTCATGGAAGTCTCTTTACACTTCAAAAATCTACTTCCATGAGACATTAACAATTGGCTACCGTTTATTGACAGCAAAGTAAGATCAAGAAACAGGGACCCTGATCTTTCAGACTTCTTTTTTAACATTCCTGGTGTAGCAACATAAAGAACACTGAATTAGCAAAATATTATCTAGCCAATGCAATATGATCAATTGTTAAATCAGATAAACCTGAGTTAGATTCCTGGCTTCACTGCTTACTTAAACTCTGCAAACCTGAGTTTCCACATCTGAAAAGAAAGATATCAAATACAGCCTCTCCCATGGCATTGTAGTAAGGTTTAAATAAGAATGCATGTAGCCCTGGCCAGTGTGGCTCAATTGGTTAAGCATCGTCCTGTGCACCAAAAGGTCATGAGTTCGATTCCCAGTCAGTACACACACTCAGGTTGCGGGTTTGGTCCTGGTTTTGGGAGGCAACCAATAGATGTTTCTCTTTCTCTCCCTGTCCCTTCCTCTCTCTCTAAAATTAATAAAAATTTTAGAAAACTTTTAAAAAAAGAATGCATATAAAGTGCTTAGCACTGGGCTGGCACATAGGAAGTTCTCAAGAAATATGAACCATCATTTGAAAACCTCAGTTCCCATTTTACCACAACCTCCCTATGTACCTTGGACTAATCACTATGAAGAAGCTAATGAAAACATGGAGACACTTAACTCCCCTCTAATGCTGGGATTATCAATCATGAATAGGGTAACAGGAAATGGACCAAAACATTGAAAAATAAAAGCTTTAAACAATTCTAGATATTTTTTGCATTGTACTTGAAGCTTGCATATGTTCTTGATCGCAGATGACTGAGCATTACTGGAAAAGCCAAACTTCAAAACAGATATTCTCAAGTACTTCAGTGCCTTTTAGAGATGATGGACTCAATGAAAAACCTGTTGGGGAGGGGGCTAATGGGTATCTCAATATTAACTGGCCCAATAACTATCTTGTCATCCTTTTTTCAGGATGTATCTGTTGTACATGTATTGCATAGCATCCAAATAAAGGCCAACGTTCAATCAAGCTGCTGTTTTACACAGGGCCATTACAAGTGCATAAGGCCCCTTTGTAGGAATTAAAGGGCACCCAGTACACAGGCTGGTTTTCTGTCTCCACTTATTCTGAGTTGGGTACCTCTGTGCAAGGGCACAACCATACATGGCAGTCATGCATAAGCACAAAGATCTTCAGTATTTAACTGGCATAACTGTTTATATGATACACACACCCACATCCTCAGACCTGACTGAAAGCTGTCAAGAATTTAACTGAGTAAATGGAAAAAGATATTCATGAAAACTGAAAACATTGAGTTTCAAAAGGTTTAAGAGTCCGGCCCTCATGGCTCAGTGGTTGAGTGTCGACCTATGAACCAGGAGGTCATGGTTCTAGTCCCAGTCAGGGCCCATGCCTGGGTTCAGGCTCAATTCCCCAGTTGGGGGCATGCAGGAGGCAGCCAATTGATGATTCTCTCATCACTGATGTTTCTACCTCTCTCTACCTCTCCCTTCTTCTCTCTGTAGTCACTAAAAACATATTAAAGAAAAAAAGAAAAAAAGCCCCACAGCAAAGGCAATAAAAGTCCCCAGTGGTTAAAAAAAATAAAATTTTATAGAAGTTCAAGAGAGGTCCTGTCCCTTCCCTCACCTTTTGCTATCCAGTACTGGGATATTGTAGCCAGTAGGAACTTGGTAGGTAGAGGCTTCAACACTGCAAGACTCTGATCCCTGTCAAAACTATAGTCTTTCTCCAGCATTTCCTTACTATCTCAAAAGAATGAAGGAAGGAAGGAGTTAAACACACACACACACACACACACAGACACCAATGGATAACTTAACTGTATTTGCAAAACCAGTGATAAAGTTAAGGCTGTTGTCTTGCTGTTCTGAATGCATTAAAAATCTCTAAACCCAGGCAAGAAAATGCTAAATGCTGAAGGGACTAGTCTTAAAATGGTAACTGTCAACTTGAGCTTGAGCTTCTCCCTCCCAGATACCTGATACTCACACAGAAAAGACACAAAATTATTTTTGTTTACAATTACATATGCGTATCTATCCTGCTAAACTTTTTAATGGTAGCCATCCTTACAAAGTAAGTATATGATACTGCATTTTTAACACTTTTGTACCTACCCCTGTGACTGCATAACACAGCAGCTTCAAGAGCTATTTATGGAACAGAAATTCCAGGGTAAATATGGTACCTTATTTAATACATGTGCAAGGAGACAATGTACAAAAATATTCATTGCAGCGTTGTTTATAGTAAGTTTGGAAGTAATCTAAATGTCTAATAAAGGGAAAATGCATAAATAAAGTATAATATAGTCATATAATGGAAAACCATGAGTTAAAACAAGAAATTTAAGCTACCAGCTCAAACTGAGGTATTTACATGGATAAATCACAGACGTGACACAGGATAAAAGATAAGCAAATTACAGAATGATACATATAGGTTAATACTATTTATGTAAGATTTAAAAACTCTCAACATTACCTCCGCCTTAGAATTTGTTATAACAGTTGTATATTCATTAGATGTACACTAAAGACCTAAGGAATATTCACTCTAGAAATAACAGAAAATTAAGGTTTAAAAAAGACTATTAATCATACAAAGTTCCCCAAATGGCAGGGAGGGAGTCTGATTTAGCAATGTAAATCACTTAGCCCTTTAAGTCATGTGTGTTTTATCTCCATTCTGCTACTCACCAAGACACTTTATTTCACCAAGTTTCAGTTTGCTCACCTAAATGGGGCTGGCAACGCCTGCTTGCAGGATAAAGTGAAAAATGTATGTAAGAGAGTTATACAGAAGGTCTTGAACTTGTTTTTTCCCTCATCAGTAATAGCGCTCTATAGGGGAGAAAACGTTGACTCTGCACCTTTTTCATCTAGTTTGGTAAATCTTTAAGTACGACAAAGAACACAACAGGAAAAGGCAAACTCTCGCCTTCCTCTTCCCAGTCCCCAATCTGGCTGCCCCCTTTACTTTCTGTATTTAGCACAGTGCCTCGCTCCCCCCAAAAAACCTAGGCACACGGAGACTCCCCGAGGCGCACACGCGGGCAGGGAGCCACACTTCGCAGACGGAATGCGTTGGGGGGCCGCGCCTGTTCCCCGGGCTGGCCGCGGCGGGCGCTGCGCCTCACCTGTCTTGAATACCATCTGGTCATCGTCCTTGGACCCGAAGGTCTTCAGCATGGACACGAAGAGCACCCCGCAGGCGTTCTGGATGCCAAACACCGACCCGTTGCACCACATGGCCGCCAGCATCACCAGCCAGCCCCAGCCGCCCTCGGGAGGCTGAGGGGGCTCTGCGCCCGCCGGCTCCGCCAAGTCTACCTCTACTTCTACCTTCTCGGCGGCCGCCTCGGGACCGTCTGACGGTCCCAGGCCGGGCAGAGGAGCAGCCCCCAAGGGCGCGGGGCCGAGCGACTCTGTCTCGCTCGTCCCCTTAGCGGCGGCGGGGTCCGCGGGAGAGGGCACCATGGCCCCAGCCGGCCCCGTCGGGCGCCGCGGGAGCGCGAGTTCCCGGCGGGCTCCCAGAGGAGCAGCCCACAGCCCGGCGGGCAAGCAAGAGAGACGGGGGCGAGGGCAGCGGTGCCCCGGGTGGGCAGGCGGCGTACGGCGCGGAGGCTGCCGCGAGAAAAGCGGCTGCGCGGAGGAGCCTCAGGGTTCAGGACTCAGTCCTTCCAGTCCACAGCCCCGCACCCCTAGAGCCCGGGCCGGGCGGCAGGCTCTTAAAGACGCCCCCCGCCCTGCCGGCTGGAGGCGTGGCCAGTAGCGGGACGTGCCCAGGGTCCCCAGATGATTGGGCTTCAGAAGGGCGGAGGCGGGGCCGCCCCTTCACCCCCCGCGGAGCGCGGACCCAGGTGCCCGCGGGTGGCTGTAAATGCGCGCGCCTACTGCGGCGCCTCCTCCTACCCAGCGCCGGGTCACAGATGTGTAGGTCACTGGGCCTCAAAGTGTTAACGGAAAGAGCGCGTCTCCTAGGTGCAGGCTGGTGGGTCCACAGGGCAGCAGTGTGGGATCTGCAGTCTCAGCTCACTGAGAGCCTCACAACCAAACATTGTCTCTGTTTTGTTTTTTGGCACTCACCTCTAATTACTAATTACAACATGTTAGATACATTATGCTACCTGCTTACTTAAAAAGAGAGTCGGAAGGATCAGAGGCCGTATTTAATTATTTCATTTCTCCTGCATTTATATACAATTTCCTATGAATACTTGGCACATTGAAGTGTGGCACATTTGGGAAGACACAGACTGTGATACCAAAGTCTTCAAATAAACATTTTTGACAGACAGCTAGAAAAATTACTTTTAAACTACAGTACAATTGTTTGCATGTAAAAACTAACACTATGCAACTTCTCTGTCTCCCTGCAGTATGGTACAACAATGTAGGAAAAGAGGAGTAATTAGCTATGTGATATTGAACAAACTTCTCAATTTCTCATATTCATTTCAAAGTCAAAATATGCTAGTTATTTCATGGGCCCGTCACTGTGATGGAATACAGAGATGAGTGTGATTGACCACTTTTCTGCCTCTACCCTTCATAAACTAGTAGGAAAAATCCCTGGGATAGAATAGGAGGCTCAGATGATAAGTGCTATAATGCATGTTCAACAAAGAGAAGTGGAATGGAACCACTGAATTATATTTGAAACACTAGAGAAGACCTTCTACAGCAAGCAGCCTTTTGAGCTGAGCTCTGAATCAAACAGGGAACTGCAGCCCTGACCGGTGTTGCTCAGTGGTTAGAGCATAGGCCTGCCCAGGGAAGGGTCACAGTTGGGGTCTGATTCCTGGTCAAGGGCACCTACCCAGGTTCAATTCCCAGGCCAGTCTGGGGCAACCAATCATGTGAGAGAAACACAGTGATGTTTCTCTCTCTTTCCCCCTCCCTTCCATTCTCTCTAAAAAGCAATGGAAAAAAATATCCTCAGGTGAGGATTAAAAAACAAAAAACAAAACAAAAACAGGGAACTTCAGCAGGCAAAGACAGGGGAAGAGCATTTTAGGTTGAGAAAATATAGTGTAAGCTGAGGAAAGCAAGGCGTGCTTGAGGAGCAGGGAACACAGCTCAAGTATAATGTGTCCTAGGGATGGGGTTAGAATAATAAACTAAGGAGAGTCACACAAGTGCACACAAAAATGAATGTACAAGGATATTATTCCATTATTGTTGGAAGAAAGAAAATAGGGGAAGCAAAAATGTGCATCAGTAGAGGACTGATTAAATACATAATATATAACCTCTAAAAGATGTCATGTTCACCTCTATTGACTTTAAAAGTTCTCCACAACATTTTATTGGGCAAGAAAAACACATCAAATAAAGTATGGATTATAACACAAAATATAAAATAAATATCCATGAATCAATACTAATATAAGTAAATGATTAAGTACATAAATGGGGAGGGTGCCGGGAATAGGAATAGACAGATTTCTCCTACAGATAATTCCCAATAGTATGCCAACCTTGAGGAGGTGAAGTACAATATCTCACTCCTTAAGTGTGGGCTGTGCATAGTGAGCTCGTTCAAAAAGAAAAGTATGGAAAAGGGGGGAATGCAGGATGAACTTTAGAGTGCAAAAACTGATAAATACTACTTTAGCAGGTGATCAATTATGTATCCTTGATATGATGTGATGAAAATGGCACTTTATCTCCATGATCTTCCTCCTAAAAACCCATAACCCTGGTCTAATCTGGGGGTGGAAGGGATGAAACAAATCCCAATTGAGGGATATTCCTCAAAATAATTGACCAGTACTCCTCAAAACTGTCAAGGACATCCAGACAAGCAAAGTCTGAGAAACTGTCACATCCAAGAGAAACCAGAGATATAATGCTGAGATGGGATCCTGGAACATAATAAGGACATTACATAAAAATTAAGGAAATATCAGTAAAATATGGAAATCAGTTCACTATTAATATTAGCTCATTAATTATAACAAGTGTGACATACTAATTAAGATGTTAATAATTGGATGCAGGCATATGGCAACTCAGTACTATCTTTGCAATTTTTCTATAAATTTAAAACTGTTTTAAAAATAAAGTTTATTTCATCTTATAAAATGTATATATGTGTGTATGTATATACCAATGTATTAAACATGAGTTTATTTTTAAACTTCTAAAAAAATTTTTTAGTTATACCTTTTCTCCTCTCTAGTAGTATTCCTTTAAAAAAAAAGTTTCTCGGGGTTTTTTTGTGTTTTTTATTTTGGCATTTTCTTTTTCTTTTTAAAGTTTATCTTTATTGTTGAAATATTACAGATGTCCCCTTTTTACCCCCATTGATCCCCTCCACCCCGCATCCACCCCACCCCCAGTCCTTCCCCAGACCAATGTCTGTGTCCATGGGTTACGCTTATAAACATGTAAGTTCTTTGATTAATCTCTCCCCACTGACTCCCCCATCCCCACTTTCCCTCTGAGATCCCTCAGTCTGTTCCATGCTTCTCTGTCTCTGGATCCACTTTGTACATCAGTTTACTTTTTAACATTCTACATTATAAGTGAGATTATGTGGTATTTGTCTTTCTCTGGCTGTCTTATTTCACTTACCATAATATTCTACAATTCCCTCCATGCTATCACAAAGGACAAGCGATCCTTCTTTTTTTCAGCTGCATAGTATTCCACAGTGTAAATGTACCACAGCTTTTTTATCCACTCATCTACTGAGGGGGTGTTTCTAGATCTTGGCTATTGTAAATTGCATGCACTGCTATGAACATAGGGGGACATAAGTTCTTTGTGATTGGTGTTTCAGGTTTCTTAGGATATATTCCTAGAAGTGGGATCACTGGGTCAAATGGCAGGTCAATTTTTCATTTTTTGAGGAAACTCCATACTGTTTTCCATAGTAGCTGCACCAGTCTGCATTCCCACCAGCAGTGTACTAGGGTCCCCTTTTCTCTACACCTCGCCAGCACTTGCCCTTCCTTGATTTGCTGATGGTAGCCATTCTGACAGGTGTGAAGTGATATCTCATTGTGGTTTTAATTTGCATTTCTCTATTGATTAGCGACGTTGAACATTTTTTCATGTTTCTTAGCCATCTGTATGTCCTCTTTAGAGAAGGGTCTATTTAGGTCCTTTGTCCACTTTTTAATTGGATTGTCTGTCTTCCTTTTGTTAAGTTGTATGAGCTCCTTATATATTTTGGATATTAACCCTTTATCAGATGTGTCATTGGCAAATATGTTCTCCCATATAGTGGGCTCCCTTTTTGTTTTGTTGATGATTTATTTTGCTGTGCAGAAGCTTTTTATTTTGATGTAGTCCCATTTGTTTATTTTCTCCTTTGTTTCTCCTGCCCTGGGAGATGTGTCAGCAAACATATTACTATGAGAAATGTAAGATTTTGCTGCCTCCGTTTTCTAAGATTTTTATGGTTTCACGTCTTACATTTAAGTCTTTTATCCATTTTGAGTTTATTTTTGTGTGTAGTGTAAGTTAGTGGTCTAGTTTCATTTTTTTGCATGTACCTGTCCAATTTTCCCATCACTATTTGTTGAAGAGACTGTATTTACTCCATTGTATGTTCTTGCCTCCTTTGTCAAATATTAATTGACCATAATGGTGTGGGTAAATTTCTGGGTTCTCTGTTCTGTTCCACTGCTCTATATGTCTGTTCTTGTGCCAGTACCAGGCTGTTCTGATTACACTGGCTTTGTAGTATTACATGACATCTGGTATTGTGATCCCTCCAACTTTGTACTTCTTTCTCAAGACTGCCATGGCTATTCGGGAACTTTCATTTTATATGTAAGTGCTATATATATATTTGTACAGAGGCTATGAAACGTTATTTTTGAATATATAGCTCATTCTCAATTTTTTTCTATTTGTGTGTCAATATTATTTCTAAACATTATATAATGCACCCTAATTTCAGATTAAAGTTTGACACTTTTCAGGGAACATTGATATAGGAGCACCTCTGACTTAAAGGATTAAAGAGTTAACATCTACAAAGCACTCAGCATACAGCAAGCACCCAGGAAATGTTATCAGTGATTATTATCATTACTATTGATGATGTCAATGTTTCTTTCTAATGATCTCTCATAACTACTGTTTTATTGGGATCAAAGTAATTCAAGTGGATGTTTACATTTTTATAAATACAACTTTTATTTAATCAAAATATATCAGGTCAGGAAATTTAAAAATAAAAATATTTAAGTTTAAGATTTCAGACATCCTTGTCCTCAACTATTATGTTAACTATTCCTTAAAGGTAAATTTTTGTTTTCTACCAGTTACTCTTTTCCCCAACTCACAAAAGGCACTACTTACAAAATCTGATACAAAATCTCTTACTACTAACTTGATCTGTTTGGCTCAGTTACTCCAGGGCAAAGTATTCTTCCAGACTATGGTCTGAGTGAGGGATGTATGCTGAAGTTTATCAATAAAAACTAAGGTCCAGTCCAGTTACATTAGGAATTGGCTCAGCTTTCATCTACACTGCTTTTCTTTGATTTTCTCAAACTTCTAAGTTAGTGAAAGAAAAGATTTCATGATGTGAAATGAAATAATAAAACAAAAGCACTTTGAAAACCATGAAGTACTTTAAACAATAAAATGAAACTGTTACTTTAATTTTCAATGCCCCAAGAAATAGATATTCTGAACCCCAAATTGGATTCTGGGTTAAACTCTTATTAAATCAGACAAGTATGTGTTTAGCATTTTTTTTAAAAGTTACAGTAAAGTGGGCATACATTATAGTAGTTTCAGGTGTACAACATAGTGATTTTACATTTATATACATTTATTTAGTGTGATCACCACACTAAGTCTAGTAACCATCATCACCATGCAAAGTTACTACAATATTATTGACTATATTCCCTATGCTGTGTCTCTGTGGCTTATTTATTTTATAACTGGAAGCTTGTGCCTCTTATTCCCCTTCACCTCTTTACCCCCACCCTATCCTTCTCCCCTCTGGGAACCATCAGTTTGTTCTCTTTCTATGAATCTGTTTTTGTTTTTGTTTGTTCATTGGTTTTATTTTTTAGATTTCACATACAGGTGAAACCATAGTCTTTCTCTGTCTTACTTATTTCACTTAGAATAATACCCTCTACGTCGATGCATGTTCTTTTTTTTTTTTTTTTTAATATATCTTATTCATTTCAGAGAGAGGAAAGGAGAGGGAGAGAGAAAGAGAGAGAGAAACATCAATGATGAGAGAGTCATTGACTGGCTGCCTCCTGCACGCCCCTGACTAGGGATTGAGCCCGCAACCCGGGCATGTGCGCTGACAGGGAATCGAACCCCAATTGCCTGGATCCCAGGTCGACGCTCAACCGCTGAGCCACGCCCAGCTGGGCCATACATGTTCTCGAAAATGGCAAGGTTTTTCATGGCTGAGTAATATTCCATTGTATGTATGTGCCACATCTTCTTTACCCATTCACCTATCAATGGACACCTAGGTTGATTCCATATCTTGGCTATTGTAAATAAAGTTGCTGTAAGCATAGTAGGAGTGCACATGTCTTTTCAAATTAGTGCTTTCATTTTCTTTGGTTAAATACCCAGAAGTGGAATTGCTAGGTCATATAGTAGTTCTATTTTTATTTTTTTGAGGACTCTCCATACTATTTTCCATAGTGGATGTACCAATTTAAAACCCCACCAACAATGCACATCTTCACCAACACTTGTTATTTGTTGACTTTCTGAATCTAGCCATTCTGACAAGTGTGAGGTGGTATCTCATTGTAGTTCTGATTTGCATTTCCCCGATGATTAGAGATGTTGAGCATCTTTTCATAGGTTTATTGGCCTTCTGTATGTCTTCTTTGGAGAAATGTCTGTTCATGTCCTCTGTCCATTTTTAAATCAGATTTTTTTTTATGTAGAGTTGCATGATGCATGAGTTTCTTATATATTTTAGGTTTTTAACCCCTTATCAGATATTTCATTTGCAAGTATCTTCTCTCCTTCAGTAGGTTGTCATTTCACTTTGTTGGTTTCCTTCATTATGCAGAAACCTTTTAGTCAGATGTAGCCCCATTTGTTTATTTTTACTTTTGTTTCCCTTGCCTGAGGAGGCATATCCAAAAAGATATTGCTAAGGCCATTGTTGAAGAGTTTATTGCCTACATTTTCTTCTAGAATTTTTATGGTTTCATGTCTTACACTCAAGTCTTTAATCCATTTTGAGTTTATTTTTGTATATAGTATAAGAGAATGATCTAGTTTTTCTTTCTTTCTTTTTCTTTTTTGTGTCTGTACAATTTTCCAATATCACTTATCTCTACCTCATTGTATATTCTTGCCTTCTTTGTTGTAGATCGACCATTTAAACAAGGATTTATTTCTGAGTTCTCTATTCTATCACATTTATCTACAGAACTGTTTTTGGTGCCAGTACCATACTGTTTTTACTATGGTAGCTTTGTAGCATGGTTTGATGTCAGGGAGCATGATACCTTCCACTTTGTTCTTTTTCAAGATTGCTTTGGCTATTCAGGGTCTTTTGTGGTTCCATATAAATTTTAGGATTAGTTGTTCTAGTTCCCAGAAGAATACCATTGGTATTTTAATAGAGATTGCACTGAATCTGTTTATTGCTTTTGGTAGTGGTATTATTTTAACAATATTAATCCTTCCAATCCATGATTGCAGTATATCCTTCCATTTACTTGAGACTTCAGTTTCTTTCTTCAATTTCTTGAAGCTTCCAAAGTACAGGTCTTTCACTTCCTTGGTTAAATTTGTTCCTAGGTATTTTATGCTTTTTGATGCAATCATAAAAGGAACTGTCTTCATTTCTCCTTTTGATTGTTCATTATTAAGCTATAGAAATGCAACAGGTTTCTATATATTCATTTTGTATCTTGCAACTTTACTGAATTCATTTATTAGTTTAATAGTTTTTTAGTAGAGTCTTAATCCGTAAATAGCTAGTTTTACTTCTTCCTTTCCCATTTGGATGCCTTTTATTTTTCTTGTCTGACTGCTGTGGCTAGGACCTCCAATACTATATTGAATAACAGTGGTGAGGGTAGGCACCCTTATCTTGTTCCTAATCTTAGAGGAAAAGTGTTCAGCTTTTCACCATTGAGTGTGATGTTAGCTGTGGACTTGTCACGTATAGCCTTTATTATGTTGAAGTATTATGGTATTATGATTTTACCCTTTCCTTTGTTGATGTGAAGTATTACATTGATTGATTTACGGATGTTGAACCATCCTTACATCCTTGGAGGAAATCCCACTCGATCATGGTGTATAATCCTTTTAATGTATTATTGAATTTGGTTTGTTAATACTTTGTTGAAAATTTTTGCATCTATGTTCATCAGGGATATTGACCTGCCATCATCTTTTTTTGTAGTGCCTTGTCTGTTTTTGGTATCTGATAATGCTGACTTCAAAGAATGATTTTAGAAGCACTTCTTCAAGTTTCTGGAATAGTTTAAGAAGAACAGGTATTAATTCTTCTTTAAATGTTTGCTATAATTCACCTGTGAAGCCATCTGGTTCTAGACTTTTGTTGGTGGTTTTTTAAATTACTGCTTCAATTTCATTGCTAGTAATTGGTCTGTTCAGATTTTCTGTTTCTTCCTGGTTCAGACTTAGAAGGTTATTATGTTTCTAGAAATGTATCCATTTCTTCTAGATTGTCCAATTTGTCGGTATATAATTATTCATAATATTCTTTAATGACCCTTTGTATTTCTGTGGTGTCACTTGTAATGTCTCCTCTTTCATTATAATTTTATTTACTTGGGCTCTCTCATTTTCTCTTGATGAGTCCCGATACAGGTTTGTCAATTTTGTTTATCCTCTCAAAGAACAAGCTCTTGGTTTCAATGATCTTTTCTACTTTTGTTAGTCTCTATTTTGCTTATTTCCACTCTAGTATTTATTATTTCCTTCCTTCTACTTACTTTGGGTTTTTTCTTTTTCTAGTTCCTTCAGGTATAAAGTTAAATTGTTTATTTGGGATTTTTCTAGAGGTGGACACTTCAGCTATAAACTTCCTCTTAGAACTGCTTTTGCTATATCCCATAAATTTTGGAAAGTTGTGTTTTCAATTTCATTTGCCTCAAAATATTTTTTGATTTTCTGTTTAATTTCCTCTTTGATCCTCTGATGGTTTAGTAGCATGTTGTTTAGTCTCCACGTTTATCTTTTTCCCGGTTTTCTTTCTATAGTTGACTTATAGTTTCATGCCGTTGAAGTCAGAAAAGGCGCTTGATATGATTTCAGTCTCCTTGAATTTATTGAGATTTGTTTTGTGGCCTAATATATGATCAATATTGGAGAATGTCCCATGTGCACTTGAAAAGAATGCATATGCTGCAATCTTTGGACAAAATGTTCTGTAAATATCTATTAAGTTGATTTGGTCTAATATGACATTTAAGGCTATTGTTTCCTATGACTTCCTGTCTGATGATCTATCCATTGATCTAAGTGGGGCGTTAAACCTGTGTTTAGCATTTTAATTTTGCAAATATCAAAGGGAAAACCTTAAATATGATTTCTTGTTTGAATGCTTTCTAAAAGAATTTACTTCTAAATGCCTTAAGCTACTGAATAAAGCAAAATTTTGGTTGTCAAGAGAAACTACATTCTATTTCTATGCCTACACCTGCAACTAACTTATATTGTGACATTGGATTGATCTCTTGCCTCATTTTCTCCATCTGAAAATATGAAACTGTTTATATACAACTACCTCATAGGAATGGTATGTTCCCTAATGAGTTCCTATTTATAAAGCACTTTGAGATCATGAGATAAAAGGATTTATAAAATATAAAAACATATCTGTTCTTTACGTCTAAATGCCAACAGTAACTGTACACCTATATAGACCTTTCATCTGTAGTTTATATTATTTAAACTTATTATTTAATAACCAAAATATCCTTACTGACTCACTCTATTCAGAAATGCCAGTCTTTCCTATTTAGGACAGCCTTATTTTTCAGCTAAATATTAAGACTTTTCCACCCTCCAAGATATTTTCTCCATCTAGCCCAATTCAGCATAGATGCTCATACTAAAGTGCTAAATTATGTGGTCATGGATTTTCAATTATGCTATATGTAATGCAATATATGCTACCTGCTATGCTACCATTTTAATATTTTAAATTGAGAAGCCAACAATATCTCTGCATTACCTTAGTGGCTAAAGCATAATCTTTCAGTGTCTCTATTCTCCAAATCATAAAATAAGAATAGTACTGTAATGGTGATTATTTGGTACAAAGCTGGAGTACTACTGAACTGTTACAACAGAAATAAAATTTAAACACATATACACTTACACACACAACCTACGAACCTTATTGTGAATGCTTTGATTAAAAATACATGCACAAAGCCCGAGAGCGTGGCTCAGTGGTTGAGCATCCACCTATCACCCAGGAGATGGCTGTTTGATTCAAGTCAGGTCACATGCCCGGGGTTCAGGCTCGATCCCCAGCAGGGAGCATGAAGGAGGCAGCTGTTAATGACTCATCATTGCTGTTTCTCTCTCTCCCCCCACCCTTGCTCTCTCTGAAATCAATTAAAAAATATATTTTAAAAAAGTTTTAAAAATAGACGCACAGAAATTCTACAACCGTGACTTGTAACTAACGATAAATGAAGAATTTCTTGCAAAAACCTGAAATGAGACTTTTAGAATTAGAAATGAGACTGATTAATTCTTTAGAAATGAGACTGAATTAACTCTCTGACCTTGACTTCCTCACCTCTTTCAGAAATCCCCTCAACCGGCTCCTTGCCTAGTATTCCCCCTAATCCTCCCAAGTCCAGGTTAATAAGCTCCTTGATATACCTCTTCCCTAGTTCTCCCGGACACAAGGCTGCCAACTCGTGCTGCAGGTGCTTTTCTGCCCGGCGCCCGGCTCTCCATCCCGCTGACCCCGTGACCTTGGATTTCTTGCCCCCAGAACCGCGAGAAAACGAACTGCTATTGTTTGAGCCACCCGGTCTGTGATACTGTTATAGTAGCCCTAGCAAGCTAATACGCATAATAAAACCACTGTAAAATAGTAATAACAATAAGCACTGTGAAAAAGAAACAAAAGCCCCAAAATGGAGTCGCTTTTTTCTTTTCCCCCAACCTTTCCCAGCAATCCCGCCCCCAGGTTCCAATTCGGGCCGCCCCTCCCCTGGGCTTCCCCATCCCAACTCCCAGGGGCCTGGGGGCCCCCTCTGCTCCCCAAGACTTGCCCTCCTCCCCACAGAAACTTACCCAAGGAAACAGACGCAGGGCTCCTCGCGAGCAGCCACGCCGAAGGCCGCAGCGGGCGGGAGGGGACGGGGGACCTGAGCGCGGTGGCGGTGGCGGTGGCGGTGGCGGGCTCGGGTTACCGTGTCTGGGCCGCCGGGCGCGTCAGCGGGGGGCTGCTAGGTTAGCGCGCCGCTCGGGGCCTGACCTTTCCCGCCGACTCGGGCTCGGCGTTCACACAACATGGCCGCCGCCCAACATGGCGTCGCTTGTGCTCGTTAAGGCACCAAACCAAGACCTAACACCTGACCCAGCTGCAGCCTCAGCCTCCCGCGGGAGGGGAATTTTAAACCAATCCGTTCAGAATTCCCTGCTGAATGCGCTTTCCATCCTGGGGATGTTCGATCAAAGGCTGAGCATATACCTGACGCACAGGTTTTTAAAACAAAACAAAACAAAACAAAACAAAACAACTTGTGGAAGGAAGTTATCTGTCAAACAGGTCAGGGAGGAAGTATGAATTCAAACATGAACGGACGGGGAGTTGGGCTCGATGATCTTCGAAAAGCCTTCAAGTTGAGGACCTCTGACTCCTCTGGTTTTCATGAGAAATTCTGGAAAGTGCTGACAAAGCGGGGGAGGTGTCCGGGCCCTTTTGAGCGCTCTCCGATGGACACTCACGAGCACGGCAGGGGAGCCCCGGGTGCGGCGCGGCGGAAGGAGCGGCCGGCCCGCGGAGGCCCCGCTGGCTCCCGTCAGGCCCCGCGCCGAGGCCCCGCTGGCTCCCGTCAGGCCCCGCGCCGAGGCCGCCAGTTCAAGCCCGCCCGGGGCTGCGCCTCCCCCACATCAATGTTCCCCCCCCTTCCGCTCTCCCTCTCTCAAAAAAAAAAAAAAAAAAAAAAACGGAAAAAATATCCTCTGGTGAGAATTAACTAAAAATATATATATAATTTTAAAAAAAGAACATGACAGGGTAAGAGAGAGCACCAAAGAAAAAGAGAAGGAAGTGGATGATTAGGCAATTTAACTGGAATTAAACGAAGCATTCTATCTATCCACCCTCCAGCCCGTCCATAGTCCAATAAAAAATGATAGAGTAGAACTATTTTAAAACGAAGATTATATTAGTTTCCTATTACTGCGGTAACATTCACCACCATCCCAGTGGCTGAAGACAGCACAGACTGACTCTCCTACCGTTCTGGAGGTCAGAGATCTAAAACGTTACTGGGCCAAAACCGGGGTGCGATCAGGGCTGGTTTCTTCTGCGGTTTCCAAGGGAAACTGTGTCCCCTGCCTCCTCCAGCTTCCAAAGGCTGCCAACATTCTCTGTGAGCTGGCGACGTCGCTCCAATCTCTGGCTCCCTTTCTGACTGACACTCCTGACTCCTCTAATAAGGACCCTTGTGATTACTTGGGGTCCATCCAGGTATTCAGCATAATCTTCTCATCTCAGGGTGCTTAACTTAATCGTCTTTTATCATGTAAGGGTACACATTCACAGGTTCTGAGGGTTATTAGGACGCGGCCTTCTTTAGGAGGCCATTACTCTGGCAAGCATTTGCTTTCATTGTGAGAAATATGATGGGAAAGTATTCAAAACTGAGGCCACTGACCCAGCATTTGTAGGAAATATGCAATTACAGAGCATGGTGGTGGGAAAGCAATGAATCAGGATTCAGGGGACCTGGGTTCTAGTCCTGTCCCTGCCGTTAGCTGGCTGTAGGACCTTGAGCAAGTCATTCCCTCTTCCCTGGAATTTTCCTTGCCTTTGAAATAAACTCTATAATTTTCTGCTGGGGAATTGTTAAACCAGCACTCTTGGCCGAATTTTTCTTCCTTGTGATAAACTTTCCTAAAAGTTTTTGTTCACTGTTGCTATGAACCAAATGTTTCTCTTCATAGCCAGAAAAACTCTGGGGCACTTTACAAAGCATGCCATTCAGTCTCTGTAATGGTGTCAGTCTGCACTCTGTGCGTGTCATTCAAGTCTCTTAAGAAAATTATGTTCTCCTGGAGAATATTATGCTAAGTGAAATAAGCCAGGCAGCGAAAGACAAACATCACATGATCTCGCTTACACGTGGAATCTAAAGAACTTAATACACTGATGAACAGAACAGATTCAATGACGTGGGAGCATAGATGAGACTGACGAATGTCAGAGGGATGGAGGAGGGCAGGTGGGTGGAGGGGGAGAGAGTAACCAAAGAATTTATAGGCACATATGCACAACCCAAGGACAGGGACAATGGTGGGGAGGGGCCTGGGGAGGGGGGAGGGACGGGGTGGAACGGGCCATTGGGGACAAAAAAGGGGCATTTGTAATATTTTAAACAAAACTAAAATTTTTAAAAAAAGAAAGAAAATTATGTTCTAAAGGTCATTAAGACTTATGAATTCTATATGAATACAACATCCTAGGCTTGTTCGCTGAAATACTATTTGAAACTATGGTTTAAATATTGTACATGAATTCACTTATTCAGCAAACACTCACTGAGCATCTACTAGGTGCAAAGCACGGTGCTAGGCTGATTCCTGGCAAGCTTGGTACTTGAGTATAATAAACACTACAATACCTAATAGATTAAGTGGAATGCCTGAACATTTCCAGCCAGCAGACAATTCAATGAACATTCATGAGGACTAAGCAGAGGAAATAAAGAACTTGAGTTCTCTAACCTTAAGTAATGCCATACAAATATAATATAAGGCAATATATGAAAATTGCCTCAATATCAAGGTAGGGTTTTTTTCCAAAGTTTTCAGTTTCCTTTATAACTTATAAAACAAGTGTCAGCCTTCACCTCTACCACCTTCTACGTGCTGCTTCTTCTACTACAGGAATATGAAAACAGGCATTTTGACCATAGCTTCTGAGTATTTTTCCTGTTACAAATAGTATAATCCCATTTTTTAATTTTGAAAGTATGTGAGTGGTTTTTCCCTACAGGATGGAATTTTGAGTGTGTGTGTTTTTCTTTTTCATTTCTCTACATTTTCTAATTTTTTAATAATGAATAATTATTTACCATATAAAGAATATATAAAAATGTTTTAATAGAAAATAGATCCTTACCTCTTATGATGAATTTATCCTCAATGTAAGCGCTCTGTTGAAAAAGGTAGACATACTACTCAATATCCACAATAGTAGTGCATGTCTATACCACCTGATAGCTTTTAAGTAATAATTATAGTAATAAAGCATTTATGAGATTGCAGGTTTAAATTTTGACTTCTCTCCAACTCATTCTGGAACCTTGGGAACTGTTCAACTTCTCTGCACTGTGGTTTTTGGCCATATTTCTTCCCCAACCTGGCACAAGTTAAGAGCAATATGGGCTTTGATGGTCAAACAGCCTTTGAAAACATTTTATTTATTATATTTATAATCACTAATGGTCACTTTATGATGTAAAAAATTGAGGGAGCTAATTTGGCACAATTATTGTAAATCTCTCTAAACTAGTCAGTCTCAAAACTTGACGAGCTAATTAATTTCCAAATTAGATACTAAATTCTCATTGAAAATCAACAGGAGAAAGACAAGCTAATATAAGCACCTGTGTAAGGTTATAATTTTTGTTTTTCACAAGCATTCACAAAACACTTTCTTTTTTCTTAACATCTTTATTTTTGAAAGTATTATAAATGTCCCCTTTTCCCCATTGACCCCCTCCAGCCCACTCCCACCAGTACGGTTATAATTTAACCAGTGGTTCCCATTTGAGGTGACCACCTTCCTACACAGAAAAGGAAATATTTAACACTTTTATCTGTTTTCTTCCATGGAGTTTGAAGGGATTTACAATTGAGAAGCAGTAATGAATTATTCTAACTCCAGCTACTTTCACAAATTTCAGGATGGAGCCCAATTCACAAATACAGCACATCAAAGGTAGTAGTCTTATGAGAGGGTTGTACTCCTTTACTCAACCCCAGAAGGATTAAGTCACCCAAGACCACATGATTACAAAAAGAGGAGGGTAGATCGTTGAGTTTCCAGTCTCTGAAGCAATTCAGGAGCCCTGTTTGGTGTTTTCCTGGATCACACAGACCTCCTTTATACTTTTCAGCCCCAACAATCTCTAGTACTCAAGTATTTTGGCTTGGTGTTTCAGTCCTGCTCCCTTATTCATTCAACAGCCATTTTTGAACACCTGTCCCATGCCAGCCACTGTATTAAATGTTAGGGGAAAACCCAACACGTAGTATTGTGCCATTCACAAGCCAGTTTCAAACACCATGTCATTTGGCCATGTAAAGTGAGCTATTTAGAGTCAAGACCCAAGATTTCTGGTCCCTACTTATTTCTTTCTCTCCTGTAGAGCACCTCCTAATGGTGCTTAAAGGCAAGACCTTGGCTGCTGACAATCTGTGGCTAAGGGGACATTGTGGGTCAGCCCTGCTCTGACCCGTTTTTGAAACTGACCAACTCTTTATGAAGAGGTTGGCAAATGGTATGAAACAAATTTTGTCAATCTTCTTACTACTGTTGTAGCATAATTTTAATTGGGATAAAAAGCTGTGGAACTAGGTTTTCCTTGTTAGACTAGAAATCAGGAAGGCAACATGTCAAGAAATCTAGAAAACAGCAGTGGAACACTGTGCTGATGTGCATTTAGTGCTCGGCGGAGGGCAACAGGTGGAAGCAGGAAATGGATGGTGTCCAGGAATTGCTACACATATTTCAAGCAATTATCTACTTGCCTCACAAACCAAAAGGGTTTTGGGTGTTATTTTCCATTTTTTAACAATACTGTACTTTCCAGAGCAACCAAAAATTTAAAAGCCTTTTAGATTATCATCTTGAAAACAGCCCTGAGGACAGATAAAACTCAAAAAAAACCCACCAGACCCACCTAAAGTGGCAATGATCCTGTTCCTTTGAGCACTTGGTCAACAACTATTTATTGAACATCTATTTGTCAGGCTTTCTTGGGGATACAGTGGTTTGTACAAAAGCCTGACAAGCTTTCAGCTCAGAGTCAGCCTAGGTGCAATTTTTTTCCGTCATCTGGAACCTGGGTTCATCCAACACCAGCCGCCTCCACCATGCCGCCTAAATTCAACCCCAACAAGATTAAAGTCTTATATCTGAGGTACCCCAATGGGGAAGTTGGTGCCATATCTCACCTGGCCCCCAAGGGTAGCCCCCTGGGCCTGTCTCCAAAAAAGGTTGGTGATGACATCGCCAAGGCAACCAGTGGTTGGAAGGGTCTGAGGATTACAGTGAAGCTGACCATTCAGAACAGGCAGGCCCAGATTGAGGTAGCACTTTCTGCCTCTGCCCCAATAGTCAAAGCCCTCAAAAAACCGCCAAGAGACAGAAAGAAGCAAAAACAAGACAAACAAAAGAACAAAACATTAAGCATAGTAGAAATACAACTTTTGATGAGATTGTGAACATTGCCCAACAGATGCTGCACTGATTTTAACTAAAGAACTCTCTGAGTCCGGCTGGCATGGCTCAGTGGTTGAGCGGCGACCCATGAACCAAGGGACCACAGTTTAATTCCCAGTCAGGGCTCAATCCCCCAGTGGGGGGCATGCAGGAGGCAGCCAATCGATGATTCTCTCTCATGACTGATGTTTCTATCTCTCTCTCCCTCTCCCTTCCTCTCTTTGAAATCAATAAAAACATATTTAAAAATAGAACTCTCTAAAATCATTAAAAAGACCTGGGGACTGTCCAGTCTATGGGCTGCCACCCTTACAAATGCCCAGCTAGTTAAATTTTTTTCACTTCTCTGTCTCCCTCCTTAAGCTCACTGAAGGGAGAGACTGTGTGGCATCTATTAACCCCCAGCAGCTAGCACAGTAATTGGTGTTGGTGAAGGAATAAATACACAAAATATGCAGTGGAATGCCCAGCTAGTTAAGGACTACAAAGGCAAATATTTCAACTAAAGATCATTTGACAACCAAAACAAAAGACAGACAAGGACGCTGCTGGGAAATGGTCAGAGAAGGAGATGACACTTCAACTCAGCCTTGAAGGACAAGAGAGAACAGCACATGCAGAGCTCCTAAAGCAAAAAGTCCTGGGCTGCTCCCTCAGCCTAGAGAACAGAGAGGGAAAACATACAAGATGAGATCTGAAATGGAGCGGGAGCCAGATGAAGAAGGGCCTGGAGGTAGAGGAGGCAGCTGCGTTTTATTCCGAGTCCAGCGGAGAGCCCTAAGAGAAGTGGAGTGGCAGCTTCTCGAGTGTGTGTTTTCATCTGTGCCACACACAGTGGCAACAACATTAAAGTAAAATGGCCACCTAACGTGGCACCAAAGTGACCACCACCTTTGCCTCATTCATTTGGATACTACTTTGGAGGATTAACTATGACTATCTATGTTTTATTCTTTACTAAACACTTCCTTTTTAATAAAGATTGTGCCAGGTTTTACCCAAGTTATCACATTAAATCTTTATACAAACTACATCCAAACCATCTGTGAGTCTTTGACAAGAGGCTTCAGAGGCCTCCCTGTGCCAGGGCATCGAAGCCGGGTTGTTGAGATGACATTCTGATAACACAGCAGGAAGAGAGTCGAGATGAGAATCTGCTTCCGCAACATTTTCCACACCAAGGCCAATAAATGTGCTGTAGATTTTGATCAGGAGTAAAATCCTTCCTTCACTCAGCATGTATTTTAGGGCACCGGAGATATGAAAACGGATAGAACGCAATCCCAGTCCTTGTCCTAGTCGCGTAGTATGGAATCTACCGTTGTGAGTACATGAAACAGTCCCTTCCTCCCTTTCCCTGCCCAAAAGGCCACTAGCTGCCACTCACTGCAGGCGGCAGCAGTGGCAGTGTCCACACACGGGAGATCCTGGGCGCTGGGTGCTGGGGTCTGTTTCTTTGTTTCATTAAATTGCTGTCTCTCTCAGCCCGTGTGGCCCACTCCATTCATCCAGCCACACCAAGGAAAATGGACACCTTAACTGGAAAACCCAGCTAAGGTGGTTGGAGAGTTGGGGTTGGCAGTGTTAGGAAAACACTGTGGCTAGGAACAGCGGGCTTTACAGTTTTCACACTGATTGCCAAGGTCACCCTGCTCTGAATCTGGAAGATACAAGGGAGCCAACAGGACAAGTACAGGTTAGAGTTTAGAGAAAAGAGGGAGGGAGGAGTAACAGCATCTCATTGTGGGGTCTGGGGATGCTCCATGAAGCAGGTGACTTCTGAGTCAATGGGAAGGGAGGGCATGTAAACCAGAGAGGCCATTTTTCAAGCAGGTTAGCTAATGAGAGACAGAGAGAGAGAAACAGGGAGGGAGGAATGGAAGAGAGAGAGGGAGAGAGGGAGAAAGAGAGGGGGCATTAGTTAGAAGGAAACAGAGGATTCAATCAGGGCATGTTTTAACACCAGAGTGACTTGAGCATGGGTGCAGGTTGAGAGACAAAGCAGAGGTGGCTGAAGGAGCAAGCTCTCAGAGGGGCTGTGAGGCGACCGGCGTGGCCCAAGCAGAGTGGGCAGCTCACCGTGTGTCCTGGGGAGAGCAGGTGAGGTTAGTTGTAAATGTAGATAAAATGGAGCGGAAGCAGGCTGTTCAGGTCTTGAAACTGTGTAGCTCAATTTTCTCAATGAAGTAGGGAGTCCATTCCTGAGGCTGATGAGGATCGATCAGGGGAGGCTCAGAAAGAGAGAAGAAGCTTTGCAAAAGTCATTGAAGGCTGCTAATTAGAGACAGAGAGGTCTTGTTGTGGTTTACGGGTGTGTAGTTTCCTTTAGCAAATGACAGAAGCCTGGATGTCCCTTGGAGGGAGGTAGACTGTGGAGTGAGCAATAGAATGTCAGAGGAAGGGGTGGTAAAGTTCAAGTTATCAACTGGATAGTCAAGACTAGATAGAAATGTCAGAGGTCAACAGAGGACTGACGCACTTTGACAAAGTAGGGAGGCATGAGATTGGCGGGGGAAGAGGAAGTATGGGCGTGAGATTGTGATAGCTGGAAAAACTGTGAACTGGGTCAAATAGTGTCTTCCAAAAGTCTATGTCCACCCAGAACCTCAGAATGTGACCTTATTTGGTAATAGGCTCTTTGCACATGTAATTAGTTAAGAAGTCCTACTGCATTAGAGTAGGCCCTAAATCCAATGACTGGTCTTCTTTTAAGAAAATGAGATACAGGGATACACACACAGAGAGAGAGGAGAAACAGAAAGGGACAGAGATGGGAGTGACACCTCTAGAAACCAAACAATACCAAGGATTGCTGGCAACTTCCAGGAGCTAGGAGCAAGGCATGGAACAGATTCTCCTTAAGGCTTGTGGAAGGAAGTCACTCTACCAACACTTTGATTTTGGACTTCTAGTCTCCAGAACTGTGAGCAAATAAATTTCTGTTGCTTTAAGGCATTCAGTTTATGATATTTGTTATGACGATCCAGACAGGAAGAAGGTTATGGTTGGAGAGTTGGGGTTGACAGAGGCAGCGTCCCCTCCCCCACTTTTGTGCTCTGCCACAGCAGTGAGGAGGAAGAGAGTTGGTAGATGCTAGGGAGAGCCTGTGAGGTGGACTCGTGGAACTTGGCAACTCATTAGGTGATAGGCTGGCGAGGGGAGGGAAAGTGCATAAAAGGGGCAAAAATGATTCCAAGGTTTCACAGTCAGTAAATGAGAGACCACCTACCCTGATCACCTCATTCTGTGAATGGCACTACCATCCTCCCAGAGAAGAGGGCGCCGTCTGAGAAGATTCAGTAATCTTGGTGTCTTCTCTGTTCCCACTCTACCCACTTGATGATCTCCCTCTGGATGTGTGGAGATAGCAGCCACCTTCAGCAAGTCCTGAGCCTGGGCCCCCTCCGGTCAGCAGGGGCTGTGGCTCCAGGCAGGGCTGGGAAACTGCAGTCAGGGGTTACCTCCTCCCGTTTCTAGATCACAGCCAAACCTGCTCCTGCTTCTTGTCCCGAGGAATGGAGTGAAGAAATAAAACGGAGTCACTGTGGTCAGCTGCTGAATTATTAAAATAAAGTAGGCTGAGGAATGAAGAAATAATTCTATTCTTTGCCTCAACTAGCCTGAGAACTTAAACTTCTGAACTTTCTAGTCCAAGTCAATGCCTGGATATACATCAGATCCTCAGATGACCATCAGAGTGACTTCAAGAAGAAATATTGTTCCATTGTTTAGACCACCAGACATCTGAAGATGACTATCTTCGACCAATTCACAGGCTAAGAATGCAGGACTGTAAGATCTTTTAAGTAAGCTTTGCTGTTTATTTCTAGCCAAAGCCTTCTGACTCTTTTTGAGTATGTCCAAAAGGACCCATCTCCTAATGTTGTCATATCTGATTCCGACAGCAAGTTGTTGTTGTTGTTCTTTTTTGTTTATAAGTACAACACCTCGGTCTACATTCCTGGCATAGAAACAAAGAGCTGGCTAAAGATAATACCTTATTCTATGGAGCCCTGGAGGTCAAAACCAGAGGATCAGGGTGGGCAGCTCTCTTCAAGAGCCTGAAAGCCCTTTTCCTCCCCACACAATTTTGGTCTCCCCTTCCCTCTGTTTGCTCAGACGATTCTTAGCTGTAATAGAATCCTTTTGCTCTGTTTGCAGCCTGATACCAAGAGAGAATTCATGCTTATTTATTAAACCTTTGGAAAGAATAGAGTTGAGTAGGATGAAAATTAAGACTAGAATCAAATCAAAGGCTTAGTTGATCTATTATGCATGCTACCACCCACGTAGCCCAGCTCTGCTGATTGAGAGATAAGGGGGAAAGGGCTGGAGGGGAAGAACCACCAGAAACAGGTGAAAGGAAAGTTTTCTTTACTGAAGACTCTTCTAGTCCACAGCTCTGTGTCATCCAGTGATATAACCACATTTCAGGGCCACTGTAGCATAGTAGGAGTACAGGAGAAATGCAAGCTTCTCATTAATCCATTCAGTGTTTTGAGTACCTACCGTGTCCTGGGCATTGTGTGAGTAAGGCTCTAGGAAAATAAAGAATATACACTCCCTGTTCTTGTGTAGTGGCAAGGATTGGGGATTAAGGCCTGGTACCCAGCACACAGAGGAGGGAACTGTAGCTACCACCTGGGGAAGTTGGGAAGGTTTCAAGGAGGAGATGATAATTCAGGTAATTCAGCAAGGAGAATAGAAGATAGGTAAGTATTAGAAACAGCATGTACTAAAGTAGAGTTGTAAAGAACATATTTTGTTCAAGGAACATTAAGAAACTGAAGGCAGCCCAATCGGCATGGCTCAGAGGTTGAGCATCGCCCTAGGATCCAGGAGATCACTGTTCGATTCCTGGTCAGGGCACATGCCCAGGTTTCAGGCTCGATCCCCTGTTGGGGGCGTGCAGGAGGCAGACGATCAATGACTCTGTCATCATTGATGTTTCTATCTCTCTCTCTTTCTCCCTTCCTAACATTTAAGAAAGAAAGAAAGAAAGAAAGAAAGGAAAGGAAGGAAGGAAGGAAGGAAGGAAGGAAGGAAGGAAGGAAGGAAGGAAGGAAGGAAGGAAGGAAGGAAGAAAGAAAGAAAGAAAGAAAGAAAGAAAGAAAGAAAGAAAGAAAGAAAGAAAGAAAGAAAGAAAGAAAGAAAGAAAGAAAGAGGGAGGGAGGGAGGGAGGGAGGGAGGGAGGGAGGGAGGGAGGGAGGGAGGGAGGGAGGGAGGGAGGGAGGGACTGAAGGCAATGGCAGGGGATGTGGCCAGAGAGATAGGCTGGGACTATACTATGAAGAACCTTTTCTACCACACTAGACATTTGGATTTTATCATGTGATGGAGCTCTTCTGGGAGTCTTATGTTTTTAACATTTTAATTTGTTAAAAAATTATCTTTAGTTGATTTTAGAGAGGAAGGGAGAGAGAGAGAGAGAAACATCAATTGGTTGCCTCCCGCACACACCCCAGCCAGGGCTGGGGATCAAGCCTGCAACCGAGGTACGTGCCCTTGGCTGGGATCGAACCGGGGACCCTTCAGTCCGAGGGCTGACACTCTAACCACTGAGCAAAACCACCCAGGGCCAACCCGCCACCTTTTGGTGTACAGGATGATGCTCCAGTCAACTGAGCCGCACCAGCCACTTAAAGACTCTGCTGGGAGTCTTCAGGTAGGAAAGCTGCTTGGTGAGATCTTAGCTTTAAAACGATAGATTGGACTGAGGCTGGGAGGTTAGGGATGAACAATGACAGGCAAGGATATGGCGAGAAGAGGAAACTGGCAGAAGAGAGGGAGGGGAGAGAGCCAAGGCGAACTTTGAGACTCCCGGCTGGGCAACTGGGTGCACGGCAGTGCTCTTAACGGAGACGAGGGCGACAACATAGGCGGCGGGTTTGCCAGGGGAGCTGCACGGTCATTCCAAACCCGGGTACGGCACGCGGGTGCTCTCCGGGAAGGCCCAGGAAGCAGCCACCGGCAGACCCCATAGGGCAGGAGCAGGGACAAGCCTGCGGCGGAGATGCACCCACGGGGGGAGTCAAATGGATGCTACCACACGGTGTAGGAGTTAAGTATGAAAGTATGAGCTACAGACCAGAAGGTACCCAGAAGAGCTGGTGACCCAAGAGGCGGGAGCATGATAGATGGAGAAAGCTTTAAGGAGTAGAACACAAGAGTCTTCCACACTGGACAAACATCTGTGGGGAAGGGGAAGGAAAGCTCTCGGGTGGAAAGCAGCTGAAATCCTTCCTGTCTTTTTCTGTGTTTGGCTCTTGTCCACTGCCTCTGGCCTCATCCCTGCTCCAAATCTAACCCTGCGAGCCACAGGGGCGTCAACGCCAGGTGGACAGGTTAGTCCTTTCTGGGCAGCTCACTCGCTGCAACCTGGGAAGGAAAAGCAATTTATTTTCCTTGTTATAAGGTTTATTTTTTCACTATTATGAAATAAAAGATAAAATAAAAGAAAATTTGAAAATAATAAAAAAGGAGAGAATACTTATAATTTCAAAACCCACCATTAACCTTGTGGTATATTTCCTTCTTGTCGTCTTCTACATGCATTGGGGTTTTGCTTATTGTTACTTTTGTTTTATATATACATATAATGGTTCATTTAAAATGATATTATAAGCTATGTTATTATACATGTTTCATAAGTAACATGTTTAGGGGCTGCAGAAATTACTTTGATTGGAAATAATAATTTTTTGAATAGGTTATAACATGTTCTGGTAAAAAATTCAAAATGCAAAACGGGTGTACATGAAAACTAAGTCTCTCCAATGTTTACCTCCCTGCCACCCAGTTCACCTCAAACATAAAACTGGTTCCAGTCTGTTGTGTGTTCTTCCAGAGATATATGCAAATATGCTTTTGCAAATAAATGTTCCTTTTCCTCCCCCTAATGGTAGCATATTATACACAGTGTCTGTATTTTCTTTTTCTCACTTACCAGTGTATCTTGGAGTCTGCTCCAGGTTGCTAAATTAAAGTTTCTTGTTCTATTTATTGGAAAAACAATTTCTTATATGGTTCTCCCAGGAACAACTGGGCCCTCCCTTGAGCCAAAGTGACAGTAAGTGGCCTGCCTGCCAGGTCTGCCCACGTGAGACAAGAATGTGAAGCCTGAGATTTCCATCACCCGCCCACAGAATAGGTGCACTCAGAGACCCAGGACGCAGGAATATCTCGTTAATAAATGGAAGCAGCAAGTACAGAGAAAACAAGACGGGAAGAGTGAACTTTGCTCCAGAAATAAGGTTGTTTTCTCTCTCTCATTCACTGACTTGTGCAAATCCACATACTCCAGGACAACTCCCCAGCCTTCAGACTCTCCAATGCCTCAAATGCAGATGGATTCAATGGCCCTAACAAGTGAAGGGAAAGTCTTGGTATCCATAATGGGAGCTGCTCAAGCAATGGATCTTGTATCTTTGCTCCAGGTCCATTGCTGCGATTCTAATATAGGTCCTTGTCATTTCTGATCTGGGCTCCAATGAAGGCTTTCAGGTTGGTATTCTTTCTTCTGTTCCAGCCTTCTGTATTGGCCAGGACTATGTTCAGCTGTAACAGCAATGTTTACCTCAGTAGTTTTAAACAGCCAGGGCTTTATTATTTTCATGTAACAAAAAATCTGGGTGTGGGTTGATCAGAGCTCATATAGCTGCTCAAGGGTGTCATCTAAAAACCAAACTCATTCTATCTGCCCATTCTGTATCCTCGATATGAAATCTTCCTCCTCATGGTTGCAAGATGGCTGCTGCACCTCCAGATATTGTATCCTTCCCCCAGATAGGAAAAAGAAGAGTGTAAGGCAAAGTGACATACCTTTTCATCAGTTAAACGATAGCTTTCCCTGAGACTATTGGCTGTCCACTCAGTAGACTTCCAAAGTATATCTCATTAGCCACTTACGTTGTCACATACCACCCCTTGTGCCAAGGGAACCAGTCAATTTGCATTTTTGGCTGAACACATCAATGCCTTGAACAAAAACCAGGGTTTTGTTAGTAAAGAATTGATATCTAGAGCACCTGCTATATCTTCTCCAACATAGGCCCTGCTTCGAACCCTTCAGTGGTTTTCTACTGCTCTGAAAGCAAATCTAAAACCTTTAAAGTTGCTGTTATGGACTGAATTGTGTGTCCCCCCTCCAAATCCAAATGTTGAAGACCTAACCCCATTAGAAGATAAACTAAGGCAAAAATTTATTTGAATCGGGCAGCATCCAATCAAACAGGCAGAAAGAAGCTGTACAAAATGAAAGACTTTTTATAGGCAGAAGAGAGGAGGAACAAGGAAACTATTCTATGTGAAAAAGCCAGTTGCTTATCAGGAGTTTACTTTAAGGAATCACAGAGCAGAGTGCCTAACTGCTGTTGATCAGGTAATTCCTAATTGATTGATTCAAGATTCCATTTCTGGGAGAGCTGAAACTAAGTGTTGGTTTGGTGCCCTGGGACTTAGCATAAGTAACCCCATTTCGAGCCTGTTGTCTTGTTTTCTAACAACCAATACTTCAGAATGTAACTACATTTGGAGATAGGGCCTTTTGAAAAGTAATTAAGTTAAAAGGATGCCTTTAGGATGGGCCCTACTCAAATCTGACTAGTGCCCTTATAAGAAGAGTAAAGTAGGACCTACAGAGAGACACCAGGGATGCATGGGCATGGAGGAAATGCCCATCTGCAAAAAGATGACCATTTGCAAACCAAGGAGAGAGGCCTCAGGAGAAAGCAAATCTGCTGACATATCAATCCTGGTCTTCCAGCCTCCATTTCTCCACTGTGGGAAAATAAAGTTCTGTTATTTAAGCCATCTAGTCTGTGCTATTTTGTTATGATAGCCTGTGATATTGTGATTTATAATAAGTAATATATATTCGGTCTTCCTCCCATTCTGGGTACAAAGCTCCTAAAACCCTTGGATGATGAGAGCAGAGGAGGATGTTTGTTATGTTAATGAGGACACTTTTGGAAAGCCCTTAGATAACCTAAGGGTGGAAGCTCGTTGTCAGGGGAACCAACCATGTGATTAGAGCATTGAAAATTTCAATCCTTGTCCCCCAAACTTCATCTTGGTCTATGATTTAATCAATCACACCTATGGAATGAAGCCTCCATAGAGCTTCCAGATTGGTGAACACCTAGAGATTTTTGGAGAGTGGTGAGCCTAGAGGGCATAGAAGCGTGGTGCCCCTTCCTACATTGCCTCACCCATCTCTTCTACCTGGCCATTCCTAAGTTATATCCCTTACAATAAACCAGTGATCTAGTGAGTAAAATGTTTCTCTGAGTTCTGTGAGCCACTCTAGCAAATTAATCAAACCTAAGGAGAAGGTCATTGGAGCTTCCAATCTGTATCTGGGTTGGTCAGAAGCACAGAAAACATGGACTTGCGATGTTTGAGGCGTCTGAAGGTGGGGGGCAGCAGTCTTATAGAGCTGAGTGCTTAACCTGTGGAATCTGATGCTATCTCTAGGTAGACTGTGATAGAATTCAGCTACTTATTTGGCAGTGTGGGGGGAAAAGCACACATAATCTAAAGCAAACTAATTCAGTTGCTTAAAACATCTCAGCATGATCTGGATCCCCACTAACCTTGGGCTCCCTCTGATGCCATTCTCCCTCCTAGGCAGGCTGGCCTTCTCTAGTTACTAGAACAGGTGAGCCCTGTTTCAGGCTCTGGGCCTTTGCATGCACCTCCTTGCTTTTGAAATACCCAACTCCTTGTCCCATAGTTCACATATAACTTACTCTGATACTTCCCTGGCCACTCCATAGAACAAAGAGGCTCCCTGATATTCACTATCCCAGTTCTTGGCGTATTTCTTTTAGAGATCTTATGAAAGATTATGATGTGTAATAATTTTGATTACTTTTGTCACCAGTTGTTTGTCTTTTCTAGTAGAAGATCTCAGCCTCCATAAAGGTGGGAACCTATCTAATTCATAGTTGTGTCTCTATGGCTAGGACATCCTATACTTTCAATTAATAATTTCTGAAAAAGTAAATGGAATGTATGGAATGTATGTTGTCTGGTATTTCCTGTTGGTTAAATTTATATTTACTATGTGTTGAATGAAAGGAGGACGAGCAAGCCTGGCCTTTCTAGATGGAAGATGAGTGGCAGTTGGATACAATCACCACTAACAAATATGCCCCTGGGGTTTGGGGAATGACACTCTGTGCTTCCTTTAAGCCACTTAATGCGTTTTTCTGACTTCACTGGCTTGGAGTAAAGATAATCTTTTTTTAATCTATTTTTATTGATTTTTTTAGAGAGAGAAAAAGGAAGAGGGATAGAGAGAAACATTGATCGGCTGCCTCCTACACGCCCCCTACTGCAACCTGGGCACATGAATCGAACCGGTGACCACTTGGTTCACTCAACCACTGAGCAACACAGGTTGAGCAGAATAAAGATGATCTTCCAAGCAGTTTGCTTGTTAGTGGTTTTACTAACAGCATGGTGAGGGAAGAGTTTGGAAGTAATCGTGTGACTTAAAATTGGTCAGAATTTCATCAACTGCAGTGCATTCTCTTCTAACTCTGTTCCAACTCCACCTAGCTTAAGCAAACACATATCACAAAAGCTGAACTGTTCCACAAAAGACTAACAAATAGAAATTGGTATCTGCTTCAAGTCTCTAACACAGAGCCAGAAGTAAAAGGAATCTGTTATAATCTACACATCTAACATGAAACCAAGATTCACAGCAGTGATTCCCCTGCCTCAGCTGGCCCTAAACATCTCCTAGTCTGAGAAACCCCTGCCTGCCAGATTGCTGGAACAATGCAATATTATTTCAAAACATCTAAGTTTATGCAAAAGCAGAGAGACCAATTAATCAAAACAGGATATAATGAGTTCTTGAAGTTCCATTAATAAAATCTACTTCAAAAGGTATTTGTAGCCGGCTGGGTGTGGCTCAGCAGTTGAGCATCAACCTATGACCCAGGAGATCACCGTTCGATTCCGAGTCAGGGCACATGCCCGGGTTGTGGGCTCAACCCCCAGTAGAGGGGGCGTGCAGGAGGCAGCCGATCAATGACTCTCTCCTCATTGATGTTTCTATCTCTTTCCCTCTCCCTTCCTCTCTCTGAAATCAATAAAGACATGTGTGTTTTTTGTGTGTGTTTTTAAAATATATATATATTTGTACTTTCTGTCCCAAAGGTTTTAGAGCTTCTGAATATGTTTAAGGGGAGCAAAAATATTATGTTTCTGCTAAATGAATCTAATATGAGCAGAGTTGGCTAATCACCTCAATAATTAGCTCAGGGCTTTGCCTCTAAAAGATATCCAAATATTAGTTTTCCAATTTTTCTCATTTTATAACCATAGGTATGTCCTATTTTAAAAGACCATTGTATTTCTGAAAGGTTTTGGGGTGAACAACATTTTTGGAAACAAAATAATCTAATATCTAAAGATGCCAACTATTTTAGGAATCCTTATACTGAATTTTGTTTGAAATATTAATAAATATTTTAATGAAAATGTTCACTTTCTAATTCTTCATATTTATAAAAGTAGATTTTTGAGACTCAGATTTGTTTGTCTTAAAGTTTAAAAAGGATTACACACCATAACCAAGTAGGATTTATCTCAGGAATGTAAGATTGGCTTAACATAGAAAAATCAGTTAATGTAATATATCATACCAATACAACAAAGGTCAAATTCCACAGGATCATCTCAGTAGATACAGAAATTTCATTTGACAAAATTCAAGACCCCTTTATAATAAAATCACTTAACAAACTATGAATAGAAAGGAATTTCCTCAACCTGGCACAGGGCATCTACAAAAAACTTATAGTAAACATCATAATGGCGAAAGACTGGGTACTTTCCCCCTAAGACAGGGAAAAAGAGCAGAATGGTCTTTCTCCCATTTCTTTTTCTTTTTTAATATATCTTTATTGACTTCAGGGAGAGGAAAGGAGAAGGAGAGAGAAATAGAAACATCAATGATGAGAGAGTCATTGATCGGCTGCAGCCCACAACCCGGGCATGTGCCCTGACCGGGAATCGAACCCTGATCACCTGGATCCTAGGTCGATGCTCAACCGCTGAGCCACGCCCAGCCGGGCTCTCCCATTTCTCTTCAACATTGTGCAGGACATTCCAGCCAGGGCAATTAGGCAAGAATTAGAAATAGAAGACACCTAGATTGTAAAAGAAGAAGTAAAACTGTCCTATTAGCTGACAATGTGATCTTACATTGACACCCAATTAAAAATAAGGGGAGATCTAAATAGATATTTTTCCAAGGAAGATATACAAATAGCTAATTAGCACATCAAAAGATGCTTAACATAAACTGGTCATCAGAGAAATGTAAATCAAAACAACGAGAAACATATCTGCCTGAAAACAGCTCACGACACAGTTATTTATAAATAGCATCCAAAAAAACAAAAACACGAGATATTATTTCACACCCAATATGATGGCTATAATAAAAATGGTAAAGAACAAATGTTGGTGAGAATGTGGAGAAATTAGAAGCCTCATACATTGCAGGTGGGAATGTAAAAAAGTACAGCTGCCACAGAAAATAGTTTGGAGATTCCTCAAAAAGTTAGACATAATTACACATGAATTTAAATCTGCTCTTATCACCCTACGAATGACCTTTCTCCCCTCTGAAGCCCCAAAGCAACTTACCTCTTCCTTAGCTCAGAATATCATTATTACCCCATTTTCCCTTTCTGCCTCAGAACCTTGAATGTATGTGGGGTTCCCATAAATACATATGTAATTAAATGTGGTCATTTTCTCTTGTTACTCTGTCTCATGTTGATTTGATTATTAAACCAGCCAGAAGAACCTAGAAGGGAAGATAGGGAAAAGTTTCATTCTCTGCCATAGCCTCATGTGACAAAGTTTGGAGATTTTCATTACCTTCATCATCATCTTCTGAATACATTCCAAATTCCTTCAAGGTCGGTTCCCAGAACTGGAACAAATTCTGTGTAGATGTGATTTGAGCAGATTTGAGTACACTGGGACTCTATTACCTCTGCTTTTTTATTACTAGATGTTCCTATCAGGCTTTGCTGTTTTCAGACTTTGCTGTCTATCTCATGTATATTATTTCAGTCAACCTGAATATTCTACTCCTGTCAGTGCAGCTTAAATTTCTGTGAACTTTTCTGGAAGTCTGCTCACACTGATCACTGACGTTGGGTTTGTTTCCCAACTGTACAAACACGCCTCCCTTATCCTTCCTATGTTCATGTTCTCTTTTCTACTTCTGACTGAACTTTTCACTTATTAACTTTCTCCTTTTGGCTTCAGTTCATCTTCCTAGCCTACCAAGTTATTTTATATACCAAGATATTTTACATTTATGACATTTTATATTCTTACTGCTTTGTGTAATCCACAAACTTAATGTCTTCTCTTTATTCAAGTGCAAAAAAAATTGTTTGAGACAAAGGTCAAGGACAGAGTCCTTAGGCTGGCCAATAAAGATTACCTTTTGCAGATATCACAGATTTATTTATCATTCATCAAAATTATTTGGGTACAGTAGTTCTTCAAATTGCTTTAAATTGGCCTAAGTGCTCACACCTTAGATATCTTGAGAATATAGTAGATTAGTAATTAGAAGACAGGGGTTCTAGATGTTGTATAATTTCAAACAAGTTACTTAATCTCTCTAAACCTTTGTTTCATCAACTAGAAATTATATAGTACCTCCTTACTGTACCTCTTAGAGAATACTTTAAATATCAAATAAAACAAGCATGTGAAAATGCTTTCTAAAAATATTAGAAAAGCTCTAGCACATTATATATAACAATTACAAAAGGAAATATTAAAGCCCAATAATAAAATAACTAAATAAAATTTAACACATATAATTGAATATTATGTAGCTATCAAAAATGGTATTTAAAAAAAATTAATGACAGGAAAATGCTTATAGTATAACATTGATTTTAAAGAGCAGGACACCTAGTAATTAACTCTACTAGTAATGGGCTGATTACTGAAGGGGGAATAAAGGAGTTTTGACAAAATTTCTATTTCTTGATCTTGATAATGGTTAGACAATGTGTTCACTTTATAAAAATTCATCACATTCACTCACCTAAGCACTTCCCTGTATATGGGAATTCATTTAAGAAAAATTTACTTCAAAAAATTTTACATTTTTAATGGACCTGCCTTTTGACCCAGTGATCCCACTTCTAGGAATATATCCTAAGAAACCCGAAACACCAATCAGAAAGAATATATGCCCCCCGATGTTCACAGCAGTGCAATTTACAATAGTTAAGATCTGGAAACAGCCCAAGTGCCCCTCAGTAGATGAGTGGATAAAAAAGCTGTGGGACATTTACACCATGGAATATTACGCAGCTGTGAAGAAGAAGGATCTCTTACCCTTTGGGACAGTATGGAGGGACCTGGAGAAAATTATGCTAAGTGAAATAAGGCCAGCAGAGAAAGAAAAACATCACATGATCTCGCTTATATGTGGAATCTAAAGAACTTAATAAACTGATGAACAGAATAGATTCAATGACATGGAAGCATAGATGAGGCTGACGAACGTCAGAGGGATGGAGGAGGGCAGGTGGGTGGAGGGGGAGAGAGTAACCAAGAATTTTTGTGCTTATATACACAACCCAAGGACATGGACAATGGTGGGAGAGGGACTGGGGAGGGGAGTGGGACGGGGTGAAACGGGTCATTGGGGAGAAAAAGGGACATCTGTAATATTTTATAGAAAAATTTAAAAATTTTAAATAGCCCGGCCGGGTGTGGCTCAGCGGTTGAGTGTCAACCTAGGATCCAGCTGATCGGGGTTTGATTCCCGGTCAGGGCACATGCCCAGGTTGCGGGCTCGATCAATGACCCTCTCATCATCGATGTTTCTATCTGTCTCTCTCCCTCTCCTTTCCTCTCTCTGAAATCAATAAAGATATATAAAAATAAATAAATAAATAAATAAATAAATAAATAAATAAATAAATAAATAAAAATTTTAAATAAATTAAAAAATTTTATTTTTATAAAACTAGAACTCCAAATACTATTGTAAAATATTATTTTAAAACCCATATTTTTAAGAAGTAGCAAGTAGTACAGCAAATGTTAATAGGTGACATCTCCAGATGGTGAGACTACAGGTGACTTTTATTCTCTTCTCTGCAACTCTCTTCAATAATCAGAAAAACAATTTGTCTTTTCATAATCAGGGGAAAATCAAATCTGTATTTTAAAGAAAATGCTTTCTAAATTGTAAACATATACAATGGAAGGCATTATTCTAGCACAGTGCCTGAAACATAATGCTTGAGAAGAGTGGAGTGAATGATTACTCCTTTAGGTACTAGGCAAGTACCCCTTTCAAAAATGGAAGGGAATCAGCTGACACCCAGCTCCCAGAGAACTCGTGCTGGCTCCTAGCAATGATTACCTCCATTTCTAAGGTCTCCCTCTATGGAGGAAGCTGCTGGGGACAAAATTCAGACACATTTATGACATAGGCTAGCTCTAAATGATGAGCCCAGTGAATGGAAAAGGGGAATAATGGGCACAGAGATGAGTTCTCACACTCTTTCTGTCAGTGCCATAAAACCCAAGCTGCCTCTGAGAGGCTGAGCCAGAGGTGCTGTTGCAGGTTGTCATTTAAAGTCATGTCTCAGTCAGGCCCTGGCTGGGTAGCTCGGTTAGAGTGTCGTCCCGATACACCAAGGTTGGGGGTTCAATGCCTGGTCAGGACACAGACAAGAATCAACCAATGAAGGTATAAATAAGTGGAACAACAAATCAATGTTTCTCTCTCTTTCCCCCTTCCTTTCTCTCTCTAAAAAATAAAATAATAAAATAATAAAATAAAATAAAACAGGTTATTAAAAAAATAATGTCTCAGTCAGGTTGCCTTCCCATCTGCTTTTGTCACATGACTCTGGGGAGCTAGCTAAGAGATTAAAAAATAAACCTCTCCAAGTCCGTTGGAAATGCATCAGTTAAATAGGTTGTGCTTTGGCCTCCAGGCAACTCTTTCTCAGCTCACTTGCAGTGTTTGAGAGGGACAGAGGGGTTACCTGAACACAGCCTCAACTCTGGTTGCAGGTCCCTTCCCCTGGTCTGGTTCTAGAGGTAGTGTTTCTGCAGCCCTGGATTCCAGCTAAGTGGGAGAGCATGCCTTGCAGAGCCAACATCTGCTACTCTGCTTCTAGCTGAGCCCTCAGAAACCCAGCTTTGAGCTTGAGAAATCAATCTCGATCCAGTAAGTGTACTTAAAACTCAGGGGCTTTGATCTTTGCTTGGCAAAAGCCCTAACTGCTAAGTACTAGAGGCTTTGCCATTTCCTCTTTATCTGTCTTCTTTCATGCTGGCCCCAGCCCTGCTTAGTGGCAGGGGTACCCCTTTCAAAAATGGAAGAGAATCAGCTGACACAATGCCAGACTTTTGTCCCAGATTTGGAACACACCCAGAGAGTGGGGATGAAGGATCGGTGGTGGTGAGGAGGGTTGGGGGAGGGAAGAGAAAGTTCTTTAAAGGAAGCAACAGAACAAAAACAGAATTAAAATGCATGGTTATCTTCAAAGAAAGGCCTACCTTACATTTATGCCGTATTTTAAAACTTTTTTCCCAAAGGGCTTTGAAATGGAAAGAGCGCAGACTGGCTTCAATTCAACCACGGCGCAGTTAAAAACCCTACCACGGCCCACTCCGGGTGGCACAGGAAACAGTGAAATCGTTGCTGTTCTTACACTTGAACAGCGCAAATCGGTGTGAGAGGAAAACAACATATGTTTAAAAGCAAGTTGACTTTCTTTCCACAGCTCGCATAAAGCTCAAGCCAGCAAGCCCGTTTTACCCTGTTCACAGCGGCTTATTTAAGTGGATATGAATAATATTCTACACAATTTTATAATGTACATATGCTAGGATATATTTGCCTTCAATGCAATTAGAAGATGTTTTGATCATTTCTGCATGATCTATTGAAAGCGCATTAAGGTCAAATGAAGACCCTGTATTTTTTGCAGGTTCTGTATTTTATAATAGACTGATAGCTGAAATTTCATTAAAAAAGCAAAGCAACCTTCCCTTGTTGGTCAAGTTTTAACAGCGGTTTTAACACATTGTATGCGGGAAACGTATTTATACGTTTTACATAGACTGGTGGTAGAGCGCGCGATGAAAACTACCCATAAACAATGTGTTAACGTCCGTTTTAAAGCTTCCTTGATTCCTTTCCTGACCCCACCCCTCTGAAGGGTAGGGAGGCAAAATGGCTATACATGTAAATAAAAGGAAAGAGAGATTGGAAGAAGCTAGATAATCAGGTAATTGAAAACTGACTTGGGGTCAGTTCTTTTTCCCCCCTTCCTTCCTTGACTTAGGTAATAACATCTCTACTTTGGATTATGTTGAATACCAAGAAAAAAAAAATCAGCATTTAAGTTATAAAAAAGGAATCAAATTTTATGAAGTCATATATAGCTTAGTATTAGTATTAACATCCTACAAAAATTACGAAGAGCTTGGTATTTAAAAAAATAACAGCAGCAACAAAAACCCTAACTTGCTTTCCTCATCTACCAAAATACAAAATTAAGTAAAACTTAAGACAGGCAATTTACCATCTCTATTGAAATAAATACATATTCCCTAATTTTATATATGTTGTGTCCTGAAGTTCAAAAACAAGTGACAAAATGCACTTCTCACAGAAACAGTGATATAAATGAAGGATCAAGGGTTCCAGATGGTTCTACAACTATAACAAAAAGACTTTTCAATAAAGTTTTTGAATTAGATTTAAGTACTACATAATACTTCTCTTAGTGAAGCGGATGCATTCAAACACTTACTAGACACTCTTATCAAATATAAAAATTACATAGGAAACAAAGATCTATTACAAATCTCAAACAAGAGGTTATAGATTAAAGCAAACATACAAAAAACACCCTTAAGACAACATCCCACATACAGATGTGCTAAATTTACATTAAGATTGGAAATTGTTGGGGTAGGTCTTCCTGGTGGGGACGGGTCAAGGTGTCACAGGGTCCATCCTGTAAGTGGCTGGTGAGAGACCCATTGCTTTGCCTTCTGAAGTGCTATCTCCATTAGCATTAGCTGCTCCAGTCAGGGGCCAGGCACTGGGGAGGGACTATGCATCCATCATTTCTGATGCCCTTGTATGACTCCCCTTCTCCCCAACTAAGGTTCATCTACTTGCAGATGGCACAGTATGCGTCATTTTAGCCCCTTTTCCCTATTTAGGCATAAAAAGTAAATGTCTGCTTCAGATCTAAAACTGTGTGGGGTTTTGGTTAAATGTATAATCAAGCAACAAGGGTAAATGAGTGATACTAGCTCCCTCATTTTTATGGAGAAGACATTATTAGCCATCTGGAAAGGGGAGAGGGAAGAAAAATGGATTTACAAGAGAAGGGAAAGGATGCAGAAGGTAAAACTGAGGCTCTAGCTTTGCTTTAGTGTTAGCACACCCACATAAATGCATGCACATCTGGGCACAGAGGAGCTCCTTGACATGGAATTGAAAACAAAAGCATTTCTACTTCATGTAACAAGTTATGTTTATGTATGCTTGTGCTTTTACACCATAACTGGCTTGCACTTGTATAAAGGAGCTTCTCTGCCAGGGACTCAATCAAGGAACCTAAATTCTACACTTAGGAAAAACAAGTAAACAACACTAAAAGGAGGAAGTAGAAAGTGTTTTCCCATTTTCCTAGGCACAGGGCAGGTGTTCAAGAAAATTTTTGGAGGGCTCCAATATGGCAGCAAAGTAGGTAGGTATTATACTCACCTCCTCCCAGGAACAAACTGGAATTACAACTATATAATATATAGAGCAAGCAACCTGAATAACCAAGTGAAGACTAGCTGAACAGAAGTGTTATAACCAAGGATTTACAGAAGCCACATCTAGACCAGTAGGCAGGGCAGAGACATGAAAAGGGCCAACCCTAGCCCCACATGTGGTGGCTGAGGTTCTAGAAAAATATCTCAGCTGTGGGCGTTCCCCCTGAGAAGTGTGGGGTCTCAACCCCAAGCTGTGCCACGCAGCCCAGAGCACCAGAGCTGGAAAGAGGCACCCACATAATATTTGGCTGTGAAAATCAGTGGGGATTCTCTCTACCAGGGAGACACAGGGGTCTGCTAAACACACAGGCACCCTCTTAAAGGGCCAATGCACAACATCTCATTCACAGCCTCTCACCCTGGGCTCTGGCAGAGGGAGGGCAGGGCAGACTAGTCACATGAGGAGACTGGGGTTTGTGGCTCTGGGAGAGGTAAAGGGACAGCCTCCAGGATCCCTGTGCTGTCACTCTCCCACACCGCAGATACCATCATTCTTGGGTGGAGCACTCCCCTCCATACATCATCAGCCTGGGGGAATGTAATAGTCCCATCCTCTGGACTCCATCACCCCACCCCATGGAGCTTGCACCCTACTGAGTCAGCTGCTTAGGCTGGGGTGTAGAGGTCTGGGCAGATTCAGGAGGTGTCAGTGACTTAGTTATAAATCTTTGGGGCAGGGGTCATTCTCCCAACTTTCCCGTGAATCTAACTGGTGCCTCCTCCTCACAGGACACCCACTACCCCACTCTCCATGCTACTCATGGCTGCACCTTCTCAAAGTCTAGGCAGAAATTGGGACAGAGTTGAGTGGCTCTGGCAGAAAGGCCACTTCCTTTACCTTTTTCCAAGCCTGATCCACACCTCCCCCTAATGGAAGATCCACTAGCCTCATCTGGCAGCACAGCCCTGCTAAGATCAGGCTCCTGTCAGAATCTAGAACAGAGTTGTGTAGCTCTAGGACAGGAGCCATTTTCCCTAGCACACCCAACTGCTGCAGAACCATCCCTTCACATGGCCAAATCTTAGTCTGTTTGGGCCTGAAAAACTCTGCTGGCCTTACCCTCACAACTCCCTGAGAGCTGACGCTACCACAGAGGTGTGTGAGCACATAGGAGGTGGCAGCTAGACATTGCACACCCTGGGCCATTTGCTAAGCAGCCTCAGACCCAGTACTGGAACCAAGTTTGAACCTCTATCAATCTGGTGAACACCATTCACCCCTACATGGTGACTCACTGAGAACCTACCTCATGCAACTCAAATAATGACACAGGCTCTTTCAGTGACTAAGCTTAACAGTAGCCGGCAGGTGGAGGCAAGTCTCAGGGTGCCTTGGACTTTTGCTGACCTATCCCCTGTCCCCACGTCGGTAAAAGCTGGCCTTGGTGTACAGCTTGATCCTTCCTGCACACCCAGGCCCAGCAGTGGATCGCTTTGTAGCTCCAAACAGGTTGCCCAGAGCCAGTTACAGGGAGCATCTGACATTGGACCTCACCAGAATCTCTCCTAAGGGGCCCCAGAACCAACACACCCAGAGGCCAGCTTCAGACAACAGAGCAAGGTCCAATTAGCTTCACAAGCGGCATATCCAAGGGGAGATTTCGACCCTGCTGAGGTGAATTCTGCTTTGGGTGGTCAGCACCTGCACAATAGCTTGTATACCATGATCTGGGTTGATCCTCACAGTCAGCCACCCTGAGGGGTGACCCCATACACAGATGGGACAATAGTAATCATGAATCAGTTATAACAGAAGGGCCCATATAATTCACACAAGGGACATTCTTAGAGCATCCAGCTCAGGTTATCAAGGGGACTTGCCACTGGGTCCCACAGGACACCTACTACACAATGCCACCCTGTCAAGACTGGGAGACATAGAATAGAAACACATACAATAAATAGAAACACACACAAAGAGGTAGCTAATATGGGAAGAAAAAGAAACATGTCCCATATGAAAGAACAGGCAGTATCTCCAGAAAAAGAGCTAATATAAATGAAGGCAATTTATCAGATATAGAGATCAAAAAATGGCTATAAGGATGCTCAAAGGACTTAGTGAGAACTACAACAGCATGAAAAAGGACACAGAAATAATAAAGAACCAGTCAGAAAGGAAGAATACATTATCTGAAATGAAGGATATACTAGAAGGAACAACAGGAAGTGGGTGAAGCAGAGAATCAAATCAGCAATTTGCAAAACAAGGTAGCAAAACGAAAAGAAAATTTTTTAAAAATATAGTTTAAGGGACCTTTGGGACAACATGAAGTCTAACAAAATCAACATCATAGGAGTACCAGAAGGAGAAGAACAAGAGCTCAAGAACATATTTGAACAAATAATGACCAAAAACTTCCCTAACCTGGTGAAGAAAAAAGACACACCAGTCCAGGAAGTGCAGAAAGTCCCAAACAAGGTAAACCCAAAGGGGCCTATAGAGATATTATAATTAAAATGGTAAAGAAATTAAAAAAAAAAAAAGGAAAAAAAAAGCCCAGCCAGCGTGGCTCAGTGGTTGATCTAGGAGATCATGGTTTGATTCCCAGTTCAAGGCACATGCCTGGGTTGCAGGCTTGATCCCCAGTAGAGGGCATGCAGGAGGCAGCCAATCAATGACTCTCTCATCATTGATGTTTCTGTCTCTTTCTCTCTCCCTTCCTCTCTCTGAAATAATCAATAAAGATAGATATATATATATTTTTTTAAATGGCAAAGAGGACACAGAGAGAACCTTAGCCCTGGCCTGGTGGCTCAGTTGGTTGGAGCACTGTCCTATACACCAAAAAGGTTGTGGGTTTGATTTCCAGTCAGGGCACATACCTAGGTTGTGGGTTCCATCCCTGGTTAGGGGAGGCAACCCATCAGTGCTCCTCTCTCACAATGATGCTTCTCTCTCTCTCTAAAAAAAAAAAAAAAAAAAAATTAATTTAAAATACTTAAAAAACCCAAAACACTAACCAAGATTTGGAAGCAGCCCAACTTCCCATCAGTAGATGAGTGGATAAAAAAAAAAACACCTGTGGTACATTTACACAATCAATGGAATACCACTCGCCGTAAAAAAAAAAAAAAAAAAAGGAAAGCGTGCCTTTTGCAACAGCATGGATGGACATGGAAAGTATTATGCTAAATAACATAAGCCAGTCAGAGAAAGACAAGTACCATATTTTACTTACACAGGGAATCTAATTAACAAAATAAACTTATAAAGAAAATAGAAACAGACTCATAGATACAGAGAACAGACTGACAGCTGTCAGTGGGGAGAGGGTTGGCAGGCTGGGTGAAAAAGGTGAAGGGATTAAGCAAAAACAAACAAAAAACCTCATAGATACAGATTACCAGAGGGAATGGTGGGGTGGGGAGAGGTAGAAAAGGTAAAGGGGAGATAAATGGTGACGGAAGGAGGCTTGACTTGCAGTGGTCAACACACAATACAATATACAGATGATGTATTACAGAGTTGTACACTTGAAAACTATATAATTTTACTAACCAATGTTACCCCAGTAAATTCAATAAAAATATAAAAAATAAAAATAAAATTTCAAAACAAGCTGTTTGGCTTACTCAGTGTGCAAACACCTAGGACCTTCGTGTAACCTTTACCCTAAAGTGCCCTGTGTGTCTTAAATCCTACTCATTTTCTCCTTTTTCTGTCTACCCCTATCAAAACTTCTTTTCTCTCAGAGAAGGTGGGTTGGGCACCACTTAGTAAAATCTCTTAAAATAATCAATAGTAAGGTGATACATCAATGATCAGGTAGTAGACATCTCTCTTAGAGACCTGTTTTATGACAGAAAGCTTAAAATCTCAAATTAATCTCTAACTGGTAGCAAAACAACTGAAAAGTGAAAAATAAAAGCGAGGTTGTAGGTATATGTTGGGAGAAGGGGTTAACTTTCCAGGTAGGTCATACTGAGTGTGTATACAGTTCCTTTGAGCCATTTCTTCTTTTCATGGCTTCCTCCTTTTATCTAAAGTTTAACTCAGAAATTCTCTGAGATATCAATGGCTGTTCTGGAGATCCCTCCCCTGCCTCATCCACCCAATGAGATAGGTGACTTTGCAGGCTGGGTGGACAAATGGAAATATACCAGAGAAAAAATGGCACACTAGGCTGTAATGTCTCAAGTAAGAGGCTTACTTTCAACCTAATAATAGTATATTACTGTTCATAATATATAATATATATTTAGGTAAGTTATTATGTTATAAAAATATACAATCAAATCTTGTAAGAACTTTGAAATGACAGATGCCTGATAACTCTTTATGTAAACAGACTATAATAAAACTAGTTACTGGCTAAGTTCCATCAATTTTTTTTAATTCTCTTTGATTTTTTCTCCTGGTCTTCTGTTATCCTTTCTGCAGGTCGCTTCTTCAGCCCCTTCATTTTCCTGGTTTGTAATTTGCTTAGGTCTTGCTTCTGCATATGAATCCTTCCATAAGTTGTACCAAAAGTATCATGGGAGACATTTTTCTTCTTTTTTGGCTATAAAATAGAATATATATATTTAACGGTCTCTGCTATTATGAATTGGTAAAAAAAAAGTCGAATGTACAAGTACGTTACTAATAATTTCCATTAGTGAGCACCCCTTCAATGTTATAGCCCATAGTCCTATCAACCTTTCTTCTCAAATTCAAGTGTACATAGAAATTAATTGCGGATCTTGTTAAAATGCAGATCCTAATTCAGTAGGTCTAAGGTGGGACCTGAGATTCACTATTTCTAATCCCCAAGTAAATTGTCAGACCCCACACTCCAATAGACTACACTAACCTTTTTAACGTGCACTAAGAGAATTTCCTGTGTTTAAAGAATCGTGACTATCATATCTTTATTGGCATTCCAGAGATGCCATCTCTACTGGTCTTTTAAAACCATTCAAAAGTCAAAACATTTTTTACGCAAGTGTGGGCTACACATCCTGCGCTCTAAATCCCCAGTCTTCACAATGTCCAAAACAATTTTTCCTTTTGCTGAAAATGGGGAGCAGCCTTGGCTACCAGAAAGTTCTCAGCCACACTTGATCCTGGTTTCTGCAACTCTTTCATTATCCTTTGTGGTTCGCTTATTTGCTTCCTCCTTTTCTTGTCTCTGAAAGTCTGATTTTATCTATTATATTGATCTCTTTAGTATGTCCTTTAATGGATGCCACAAGTCCTTTTTGGAAAGAGTAGAATAAACAATCCACAAGTCATGTACCTTGAGGGCTTTTGGCATTTTCATGGATAACTTATAAAGGTCATCTGAAGCCAGATGTGTCCTCCTCAGCACCAGATCTAATGAGGGTCCCATCTCTTCCAATTCAATCCGTGGTGTTCTGCAACCAGATTTCTTCAACAGCAGCCTTCGTGAAATAAGAAAAAAATGTTGCTCTGACTTTGATAAACATCCTATTCCCACCCAATATTTTTGTCCAAGAGAATTACAGTTCCACAAAATGATATAAAATCTTTAGAAAGGCTAAGCATCTTAACTACTTTACACATTTAGGCCAAGTGTATTATTTGATTCACAGTTTAAAAAATAAAAAACTATACAATATTGTTGAGAAACAGCAAGTGAGATAGACAATTCTTCTAAGAAATGGAATCTTTTGATCTGACTTCATTTTACATTACGATTTACATAAGCATGAAAATAATTTTAATTGGATCTTTAAAACATTATGTTTAATGTTTCTCTAAGACCTATTTAGAATCAACTTTTCTCCACAGCACAGACATTTCCTGATCTCTATAGATTGGAATGAACTTTAAAATCTTAATATAACTACAACTTTCTGGATACCATATGTCCAAATAGCTCTGGATCTGGAAACATATGAGGGATATAGTGGGGAGGAGGGGAGACCAGCAAATTCTTTTTATGAGTGATACCACAAAAACAGCTGAAAGACTTGAAGATTATCCAAGCTGACTCAATTTGTTACAGTGGCCACATCTCCATATGGAAAAACAGAAGTGACTGAGTAACAATGTTTATATAAGATCAGCTTTTTCACACAAAAGCTGGAGTGTACGAGAAGCAACAGGTGATACGAAAGAAGAAAAAAGAAAAGGAAAGCACAGTAAGGAATGCCCAGGAGAGCAGCAAACACCAGGAAGTGCGTGTGCAAATGCTCATTACCAGCCCTTCGGGCCTTAAGTGCGTCACATGCAGATGGCCAACCAATACAGTCCACCCATGGGAGGTGCATTTACTGGCCACAGGAAAAGTCACAGTGATAAATATGCTGTATAAGACACAGTAATTTATAGCCAATTGAACAAGTCAAAAAAGAAAAATATCCCACCAGCCTAGAATACATAAAGAGCTGAAATGTTAAAACAAAACAAAAAAAAGCTATATGAACATTAAATGATAAATAGATAAATGAATATTAGTATGGGACTTGCGAAGGGAGCAAGCACAGGGGAAAAGAGCCTAAAAGAGAGTCCTTAGGCAGCCATTCTCTTCATATGGTTCCAGGAGAGAGGAACACCTGTCTCAGGCTCACTAAGGGGAAAATATTTTTAGAAGCCAAAGTTGGCTGGTTCAGGGCATCTTCCCAAAGAGCTAATTCCAAGCATACAGGAGCAGTGATCATTTGACTGTCACATCACACATACTTCTGCATTTGCATCCACATTTTCAGTACCTCCAAATAAACCATATTTGTAATGCTGAACTCATATCAAGATTAGTATCTTGATGAACGTCAAGAAAAAAAGGGTTTAATCCACAACTTAAGAAACCAGAGATATTACATATAAAATTTCGATTAAAAAGTTTTCTACTGTTGCCCTGCCAGTGTAGCTCAGTTGGTTGGGTGTCATCCCGTGTACCAAAAGGCTGCTGGTTGGATTCTTGGTCAGGGCACGTGCCTGTGTTGCAGGCTCAATCCCCGGTTGGGGGTATGCAGGAGACAGCCAATCGATTTTTTTTTTTCTGTCTCTCTCCCCCTCTCCCTTCCTCTCTAATTAAAAAATCAATTAAAAAAATTTTTGTTAAGTTTTCTATTGCTTAAAATGCTCATTTTCAAGTAAGTGGAAAACCTGTCGATTCAGGAAAGTTCATAGCATGCCTAATGGATTCAGATCACCCGAGTACCACTATATGTGGCAAAACTGCTTTAAAGCACCTTTTTATTTATAGAAGTGTCCTCCTAACAAAGTAATTTTTAATGGTATATAAAATTGTTTCCAAATAACTACATATGTTGCTGTTTATCAAAGAACTAAGTTACAGTGCCATCCTGTCTATGTAAATGACCTAATCTTAATCACTTCACTGAGCATGCTTACTGCCAGAAACAGAAGGAAATGCTCTCTAGTTTTCAGTTCCCTGCACGTGGTTTCTGATGATAGGACTTATCATCCTTTCTCTTTATTAAGCTTTTAATAGTGATATACATATATTTAAGTATATCTTTATTGATTTCAGAGAGAGAAAGGGAGAGGGGGAGATAGAAACATCCATGATTAGAGTCACTGATCGGCTGCCTCCTGCACACCCCCGACTGGGGATCAAGCCCACAAACCCAGGCATATGCCCTTACCGGGAATCAAACCTCGATCTCCTGGATCATAGGTCAATGCTCAACCGCCCAGCCACGCCACCCCAACTAATAGTTATATTTAGAATCTAAAATTATCACTTGTTAATCCTTTAAAAAACAACCTTACTCTTTTTCACAGGAAATGTATTAACAGAGGATTTATAAATGATTTTTGTGATCACACTAAGAAAAACAAAGACTATCGTTGACTCATTAAAAACAAGCAAAATTAAAACCATTTCCTTCACCTTCGCCCCATTATACACACTGCAACTTTTTTTTAAAGATACTGTAACCTCCCCAATCCAAGTTTTCATTTTCCATGGTTTCAGTTAGCCATGGTCAACAGTGGTTCAAAAACAGAAAATAGAAAATTCCAGAAATAAACTATTCAGAAGTTTTAAACTGCACATTGCTCTAAGTAGCCTCCTGAAAGTTCACACCATCCTGCCCTGTCAGGCCCAGGACATCAGTCGTCCCTTTGCCCAGCATCCCCATGCCGTACAAGCTTCCTGACCGTCACGGAGCAGCCACTGCTCCTGTATGCTTAGAATTACCTTTGGGAAGATGCCCTGAACCGTCAAGGTATTGCAGTGCTTGTGTTCCAGTTACCCTTATTTTACTTAATAATGGCCCCAAAGTACAAGAGTAGTGACACTAACAGGCCAGATATGCCAAAGAGAAGCCATAAAGTGCTTCCTTTAAGGGAAAAAGTGAAAGCTCTCAATTCAATAGAAGGAAAAAAATCATATACTGAGGTTGCTCAGATCTATGGTAAGAATGAATCTTCTATCCATGAAATTACAAAGGAAAAAAACACCTATGCTGTCTTACCTCAAACTGCTAAGGTTAAGGCCATAGTGCTTGATAAGTGCTTAGTTAAGACTGAAAGAGATATTAAGTTGGTGGGTGGAAGACATGAAGAGAACACGTGTTCTGAATGACAGCAATATGCTGCACCAGAAAACATCGAGCCTATCCGGGGACTTCAGCAAGGGATCTCCTAAAACAAGTGACTAAGTCATTCCCTGCAAGTAAGGGACGGTTATAGATTTAGGAATAGGTTTGGACTGAAAATATTTCAATTCCAGGCTTTCCTATCTCCAACCAAATATCTATTGCCCAGAACTTTTACATCGTATGCATCTCCATCTCAGATACTAACCTCAAGCTTTCTTTTCCCTATAAGCTCTAAATCAAAAGTGACATTCAGTTCTGCAAGACCATATGGTACGAGATACAGGGACACAAAGACAAAGAGAACTCAGTTCCTTCCCTCTCAAATGGGCTCCAGCTATTAGACATGTTAATTTCCATATACTGTTAAATATTATTTGCATACTTCTTGAGAAAGACTGGCATTACCACTCTTATTCAAACTGTAATTTCCTTCTTTTCCTTCTTTGCATATCCCTCTCTTCTGCTGAGATTCTGTTCTCATTACTTAAACCCCTTGCCTAGTAGGGCATGTCTGCTTGTAAAGCTATGCTAACACTTCATGCTTTGCTTATTTCTCCCCACAAAACCTAACCAATGCCACTGCAAAGGCACACGTGGAAGTTACTAAAGATTTTCATATTAATGGCTCTGGACCCATATCAAATAAAGTCTTCTAAGAAATACAAACTGCCAGTCACATAAAAGGAAATAACTGTTATAGGATATACAGGAAGAGGTCAGTAGCACTGATCTATTTCCCCAGTAGGTCAGGTCAAGGGTTATAGTAATATAATTTCATGTTCAGAATTCCTTTCATCCAAGCTCAAACCATTTTTATAAGCCTTACTAACCTTCACAAATAATGTGTATGAATATTACCTGTTACTTTTATCAATTGCTTAAGATCTGACGCACAGTAAAAGAGGTCAGGGCTCTGGACTAGTAGCTCTGTTGGTTAGAGGGTCATCCTTGAAGGGGGACAGGACCAAGTACAGCCTGCACAATGTCAGAGGAGCCACACTGTCAGACACTGTGATTTAGACCCAACGGAAGACAGAGAACCCAATTCTAAGTCTGTCATAGTCCTACCTCTACCTGCGCCCTCTTTCCCTCTTATAAAGGACCAATCTCAGAGGGACCTCAAAATTACCCAAGTGGTATTGCTACATTTGCAAATGAAAGACAGAGGCCCTGAGAAGTGACCTGCCCACATCATGTGGCTGAGCTCCAGCCCAGAGAGACAGGCCACTAACCTCAGAGGTGATGCTCATTCCTGGGAACAACTCTTTCTTCCCCTCCAAGAGTCACACGGCCTCTGGAGACTAAGCTAATCCATATACTCAGTCATTTTCCCAGTAGCAGTTAGTTCTCAATTATACTGTCCATTTTCTATTTCAAATCAATAGCTAACAGGCCTTATAGGGCATATATGAAACACCTGGAATTAAAATTTTACACTATGATTTTTACTCTCTGATTTTTAAAATTAAAATTTTTTTTCCATTATAGGAGCTGCCATGCTAACCTAATAGTGATTCCACGAATTATATTTTTCTTGAAGTAAATGGGTACGTGGATGTGTACAGTTACATTGCTAATTTATCCTTGTTCAGAAGTCTGATTTCTTAATTCTTTTTTAATTTTTTCCCTGTGCTTCTTTTTTTCTTTACAAATTAATCTTTCTTTTCACTAAATACAAGTTCTGACACTTTCTTTGAAACTGTTCACTATGAGAGAGTTTTTAAGGTATTATTAGTCATTTCATCTGTATCCTCATGGTCTTCTTGTTTAACAAAAAATTATGTCAGTGATTATTCATCTTTTATTTCTTGTTCTCTAAATAGGAGATACCAACTTTATAATAAAATATACTCTTAAAAGCCTCAAAATCAAGTTGGAAAATTCAAACAACAGATTTAAAGGGTTTTCAAGTTTAACAAGCCAAAAATGATTATAAAATCCTTGATTATATCTTGTAGTCATGTGGATATTTTATTGCATTTCCTTCTATTATTACTGAAAGGAGAGGAAAATAGAAAAACACAAGTGGTGGTATTAGTCATATGGTAAGAAGAACTGAGTATCTCTGACTCAATACAGTTGAGACAAAGATGGAAATTATTGACAGAAGAGACGAATATTCAGTTTCATTTGGATGCTTACTGGACATAAGCTGGTCAATCACGTATCAACACTGAGGCTTCTAGGCTGCCCTGCCATGCCACAGCGCAAAGTAACCATCAGCCTGAATCTGATGTTCAAAGGCAGGCAGTTTGTCAAAGTCAATGTACTCTCTAGGCTCTATCAACTCAAAAGGTACAACTGTAGCATGTCATCAAGCATTTTAATAAAAACAAAATCAGCTTGTTAAGATTTATACTGTGGTGGGGGTGGGGCAGAAGGTCTACGCTGAAGAAAGAGGGCAAATGAATCTAGGCACTGAGTCTCATTCCTTTCAGACTCCATTTTTTTAGACTCAGGGTTTTAAGATTTGCTTTGGCTGGTGTAGGTCTTGTGGCTTGGTGCTCTAAATCTAGTCAAGAAAAATAAGGACACTGCATAAAAGTAGGGAGGGTCAAGACTGCATTAGTGTTCTAAGCTCAGAGGGAGTGCAGCGCTAGGTGCTCCAGGGACCTGTAGGGTTTCAGACAGAAGTGAGCAGGGGAATGAAAAACTTGAGGACCAGCACAGAATAGCCACTGCTATTCTGCAAACTTTCCAAACAAACTTTTGGCCCAAAATCAATTCTAAGTTTGAGCTCTATAAAACAGTCACACTAAAATACTAACCATGGGGATTAATAGAAACATGCTAAGAAATGCACTTACTTATAGCTTCGAAAGTAAATCTTCCCATTCAGTGCAGTGAAGTGAAGGACACAGTCTAAACCGGCCAGGCGGATATTTGAAACTGTGGGGCCTCTGAAAAAATCTAAAAGCACACATTAAATTGTTTAAAAAAAAAGACTAACATGCTTTTAAAATTCAGTTATAAACAGCTGCATTCTAAATGCTCTGGTTTGTACCAATACTTACCTAAAAAGATAAGATAGATAGCATAAAACTAATCCCTGAAAACTGTCTGATTGTTCATCCCACCCCTCTACTAATCCCAACTATTTCTCTGTTTAGTTTATTAAGCCATTTTAATTTTTCAGTTTTGAAGTTCTTCCTCTAAACCAATGCTCAGCACAGAAGTGTCATATTTACCATAGATGTTAACTACCATGACGTAGAATTTTAACCTATAAGACAGGTAGGTTAAGATGACAAATTTCTATAAAAATGGCTGTTAAAACACTGGCTATTAAATGAGGGTTTGTTTTATGGCAGAGGCCAACAAGCAAGAAAAGTCTAACAAGAAGTTTCAATTATATGAACAAAGGATAAAAAAACTAAATTGTTAAAGGCAGAAAAGAACCAACATCAGTGATTACGCTTTTCCCCCCCAAAGATTGATGATCATACCACTGGTGGCACATGAGATGATTTTAAATGATATACAAGCAATATAATTTACTATATTATTTGTTTTATCATATACTATTTTTAATTCATTGTAGGAACATAAACTTCCCTTTTAAAAAGGAAACCACTCTTATTCAACACAGACTGGAAGTCCTAGCCACAGCGATTAGACAAGAAGAAAACATAAAAGGCATCCAAATTAGAAAGGAGAAAATAAAACGGTCATTATTTGCAGAAAACATGATATTATACATAGAAAATCCTAAAGACACCACCAAAAAACTATTAGATTTAATAAATGAATTCAGCAAGGTAGCAAGATACAAAATCAACACCCCAAAATCGATGGCATTTTTATACACCAATAATGTACTCTCAGAAAGAGAAACTAAAAAAAAATCCCATTTACCATTGCAACTAAAAAAATAAGATACCTAGGAACAAACTTAACCAAAGATACAACAGACCTGTACTTGGAAAACTACAGTACACTAAAAAAAGAAATAGAGGAAGATATAAACAAATGGGGAAATATACCATGTTCATGGATTGGAAGAATTAACACCATTAAAATGTCCATACTATCCAAAACAATCTATAAATTCAATGCAATCCCTATTAAAATACCAACAGCATATTTCACAGATCTAGAACAAACACTTCAAAAATTTATATGGAACCAAAAAACACCCCAAATAGCCATGGCAGTCTTGAGAAAAGAACAAAGTTGGAGGGATCACAATACCAGATATCAAGTTATACTACAAAGCCAACGTAATCAAAACAGCCTGGTACTGGCACAAGAACAGACATACAGAGCAGTGGAACAGAACAGAGACCCAAGAATTGACAGACGCCATTATGGTCAATATTAATTGACAAAGGAGGCAAGAACATACAGTGGAGTAAAGACAGTCTCTTCAATAAACTGTGGTGGGAAAATTGGACAGGTACATGGGAAAAAATGAAACTAGACCACTAACTTACACCATACAAAACTAAACTCAAAATGAATAAAGACTTAAATGTAAGACATGAAACTATAAAAATCCTAGAAAATGTAGGCAGCAAAATCTGACATCTCTCATAGTAATATGTTTGCTGACACATCTCCTAGGGCAGGAGAAACAAAGGAGAAAATAAACAAATGAGACTATATCAAAATAAAAAGCTTCTGCACAGCAAAATAAACCATCAACAAAACAAAAAGGGAGCCCACTGTATGGGAGAACATATTTGCCAATGACACATCTGATAAAGGGTTAATATCCAAAATATATAAGGAACTCATACAACTTAACAAAAGGAAGACAACCCAATTAAAAAGTGGGTAAAGGACCTAAATAGGCACTTCTCCAAAGAGGACATACAGATGGCTGTAGATGGCTAAGAAACATATGAAAAAATGCTCAACGTAGCTAATCATCAGAGAGATGCAAATTAAACCCACAATGAGGTATCACTTCACACCTGTCAGAATGGCAACCATCAACAAATCAAGAAATGACAAGTGCTGGCAAGGGTGTGGACAAAAGGGAACCCTAATATACTGCTGGTGGGAATGCAGACTGGTGTGGCCACTATGGAAAAGCAGTATGGAGTTTCCTTAAAAAATGAAAAGTTAACCTGCCATTTAACCTAGTGATCCCACTTCTAGGAATATATCCTGAGAAACCTGAAACACCAATCACAAAGAACTTATGCCCTCCATGTTCATAGCACAATTTACAATAGCCAAGATCTGGAAACAGTCCAAGTGCCCATCAGTAGATGAGCAGATAAAAAAGCTGTGGCACATTTACACCATGGAATACTATGCAGCTATAAAAAAGAAGGATCATTTATCCTTTGGCACAACAAGGAGGGAATTGGAGAATATTATGCTAAATGAAATAAGCCAGTCGAGAAAGACAAATACCACATGATCTTGCTTATATGTGGAATGTAATAAACAAAATGAACTGATGAACCAAATGGACCCAGAGACATAGAGCATGGAACAGACTGGGGGACCTCAGAGGGAAGGTGGGGAGGGGAGAATGGGTAGGAAGAGATTAACCGAAGAACTTACATGTTTATAAGCATAACCCATGGACACAGACATTGGCATGGGGATGCCTGGGGGTGGGTGCGGGTGGAGGGGATCAATGGGGGCAAAAAGGGGACATCTGTAATATTTTCAACAATATTTCAACAATAAAGATAAGAGAAAAAAAACTATAATATTTTCTCTAAGTTACAAGTCTAAGGGAAACTAGAAATGCTACTGGCAAAAAAAAAAAAGGGGGGAGGTAATTTAAAGAAAAATCCCCAGTGAACAATACTATGAGTACTAACTACATGGACTTTGCTAAAGCTATGAAGGCAGCACATGAATGAAAGAAGTCTGGAAAACAGCAATCAAGATTGGTCCCTACATTTTACTGCTAAAAGGATTAAACCCCAAGGAGGATAAATGGAAATACACCGATAACATTTAATAAGAAAACTGTATACATAAGTTTACCCAACTTAATTCCTTAGGAAGAGCTGCCCCGAGGCAAGTGACGCAGTAAACAGGAAATCTCATTCTGTCCCAATCTGTAGCCACCCAGCATTTTTCTTCCCTCTTCCCATTAGCTCATAAGATAAGGCTTATCTCCATGTGCATGGACATATATATCTTTTTTGTTTGCTTTTCCTTTCTTGTGGTTAACTGAAAGAAAATCACAGCACTTAATATGCATGCACATGTATACACCACCCTTCCCTACTACACCAAACAAAAATCTCTCAGGAATATTTTTATAAACCAAGTACATACTTTTTCAAGGTATTTGATTTATATTTTCATCATAATTTATGAATAGCTTTTCCATGATTTTGCCAAAACCTGACTATTCTGCAGTGGTCAAGTTACTAAAGCCCCACTCCTTGTTGTGGAGGCATTACTGAAGCCATAGTTATTCTAGGAACCAAGATATGTACATTTCAGTCTCTGCTAAAATAGCTTTTGTAATGCAAAACTTGCAGGCATATGTTTTTTCCATAGCTTTTTAAAAAAAAATTTTTTTTTAATGGTTTTGCCTGGCCGGGCGTGGCTCAGTAGTTGAGTGTCAACCTAGGATCCAGGCGATCGGGGTTCAATTCCCGGTCAGGGCACATGCCCAGGTTGCGGGCTCGATCCCCAGTCAGGGGGGTGCAGGAGGCAGCCAAACAATGACTCTCTCATCATTGATGTTTCTATCTCTCGCTCCCTTTCCTTTCCTCTCTCTGAAATCAATAAAGATATATATTTTTTAAAATCTTTAAAATTGGTTTTAAAGAAAGGAGGAGAGGAAGAGAGAAACATCGATCTTCTGCCTCCTGCATGCCCCCTACGGGGCATCGAGCCTGCAACCCTGGCATGTGTCCTGACAGGGAAATGAACCAGCAACCTCCCGGTACAGTGGACTACGGTCAACCAACTGACCCACTGAGGCCAGCGCTACTTTTCCCATAAGCTTTTAAGAATGAAAAGAAAAAAAAGAGAAATGAAAGTAGAAAGTTTTAAGAACACTGACTCTTACACACCACATACAAAAATTAATTCAAAATGGATCATAAACCTAAATGTAAATCTAAAACTATTAAGACTTCAAAAAAAAAATATAAGAAGAATCTTTGCAATCTTAGGATAAGCAAAGGTTTCTTAAATAAAACACAGTAAGAACATATCAGTAGAGAAAAAAATGTCTCAAAGAGATGTCCCAAAAAATTAAATAATTCTGCTCTTTGAAAGATATTGTTAAAACAAAAAGGCTGGGAGAAAATATTCAAAGATTATATATCACACATAGAAGGACAAAGGATTTCTCTCTCTCTTTTCCTCTCTCTCTCACACACACAAGCGTGCACACATACACACCCCTGCCTTATTACTCAATAATAATAAGACTAAACACAGAACTAAAAAAATTCTGGCAAAGATTTGAATAGACACTTCACCAAAGATATATGAATGGCCAATAAGCACATGAAAAGATGTCAAACATCATTAGTCATTAGAAAATACAAATTAAAACTGCAAGAATACCAATACTTTATTTTGTAGATCTGGCTTTGGGAACACATTACTATCAGTATACAACACACATTAGAATAACTAAAATGAAAAGGAATGGTCTACCAAGCATTGGCAAGAAGTCAGAGTAACTGGAGCTCTCATACACTGTTAGTGGGAATGTAAAATGGGACAACCTCATTGGAAAGCAATTTGGTGGTTTCTTAAAATGTTAGACATACACTATTCAAATGACTCTACCATTCTATTCCTAGATATTTACCCAATAGAAATGAAAACATATGCCCTTACAGAAATTTGTATATAAATATTCATAGCAGCCCTACTGATAATAGTCAAAAGCTGGAATCAACCTAAATGTCTATTGGCTGATGAAGGAATAAATAAATTATGGACTAGCTATAAATGGAATACTGCTTGGCAATAAAAAGAAATGACTACTGATACACACAACAACACAGATGAATCTAAAAAAAATTAGGTGAAGAAGCCAGAAAAGTACACACTATACAATTCCATTTACCTAAAATTCTAGAAAATGCAAACTAACCTATAATTAGCACAGAAAGCACAACAGTGTTTGCTTAGAATAGAGAAAAAGGATGGACTGCAACCCTGGCCGGGTGGCTCAGCTGGTTGGAGTGTCACCCCATACACCAAAAGGTCGTGGGTTTGATTCCTGGTCAAGGCAACCAAACATTTCTCTCTCTCCTCTCTCTCTAAAATCAGTATTAAAAAAAACAAAAACATATCCTCGGGTAAGGAAAGAAAAAAGATGGATTGCAAAGTGTTGCATCCAACAAGGAACTGGTTCACACCAAGATCCTAGTAAAGAACTGTACAGCCCTGGCTGGTGTAGCTCAGTGGATAGTGCTGGCACGAGCACCGCAGGGTCTTGAGTTTGATTCCTGCTCAAGGTCACAAGCCTGGGTTGCAGGTTCAATCCCTGCCCCTAGTCCGGGCATGTGCAGGAGGCAACCAACCAACCAACCAATCAATCTCTCCCTCCCCGCCCTTCCACTTTCTCGAAAAAAAAATAAAAAGAAAAAAAAATAAATGGAAAAAATACCCTCAAGTAAGGATTAACAAATACTAACAATAAAATAAAAGGAGGAGTTTTCACTGGCTGAACTCCAAGGCCAAAAAAAAAAATAAAACAATTACTGCATTGTGCTCATTGACAGCACATGGTACTAACGGTGGTACGAGTCCCACCAGGCCACAAGAAGGGGGCCAAGCTGGCTCCTGAGGAGGAAAAGATTTTAAACAAACAAACAAAAAATAATCAAAGAAAATTCAGAAGAAATGTGATGAAAGAAAAAAGAATAATCAGCACTCTTCTACAGGAGTAGTTCCAGCAGGGCAAGTTTCTGGCATGCATCGCTCCAAGATGAGGCCAATACGGCTGAGCAAGTGGCTACATGCTTGAGGACAAGAAGCTGGAGTTCTAGCTGAGGAAAATCAAGGCCCAGAAAGGCAAATAAATCCCTCTCCCTCCTATCTTAGCTCATGCAATAAACGTGTTTATTGTTAAAAAGAAAAATTAGGATAGCTGAACCTAAAAATAGGTATTTACTGGTTTTTGGTAAAGAAAGTAGGACCCACTAAAATTAACCACAAATCTATATAATATTTAAGAAACAGAAATAAAATCCAGGATGAACAAAATGGGTACCTGCCGTGAAAATACTGAAGAAGTTAACTTTTCTTTCTGGCCAGTCATGAGAGAGAGAGAGAGAGAGAGAAAGAGAGAGAGAGAGAGGGAGACACACACAACACACACACACACACACACACACACACACACACGAGAGAGAGAGAGAGAGAGAGAGAGAGAGAGAGAGAGAGAGAGAGAGACACACACACAACACACACACACCCTCTTCCTAGAGAGAAAGAGACACACACACACACACACACCACACCCCCCCCCCTCCTAGAAGGAAGAAAGCCTTTGATAAAATTCTCTTTCCCTACTGCTCTACTTTATTTCGTTTGAACACAAAACATAAGCCAGAAGTCTGCAGCCACCTTACCTCATATTTGTATTAAAAATTCAATTTCCCTTGGTACCCAACAATCTCACTCCATTCCTCTACCTTTCTTTCTTCTTTCCCTAGATCCCTTTATTGTTTCACTCCCTCCCCTCATCACTGAAATATATGGATATTCCTGCCACCTAGTGGAAGCACAAAATAAGAGCAAGTTTTTATAAAAAGTATTTAAACAAAAGCAAACAAAGCATTCTCCCTTATAACAAATTATAAGTACTACCCTCACTGACAATAGAAGAACTAGGGGAATAAAGGGCAGGAAATCTGGGCCAATGCAGTACAAGTAATAGTAATTTTAGCTTAGCTAGAAAAACACCCTTGATATTTTTGGGTGCATAATATTAAAGGAAAGAAATGTTGGTCATTGTCTTTCATATATGATTTTTTTTAAATTCATGAAAAATAAAGGGAAGAACCTATAGCAAAGACTCTGCAGGGCTCTTGTTCACCACCACATGATGGATAGTAGAGGCAGAAAAGTTTTGGGTTTTGATTCTGGCTCACCTACTTAATAGCTCTTAACCTCTCTGAGCCTCCATTTTCCCACCTGTGAAATGGAATGTCGCCAAAATCAGGAGCTTTAGAAAGGATTAAATAGGTTATAGTGGTACTCAGTTTTCTTTTCTTTTTTTAATATATTTTTATTGATTTCAGAGAGAGGAAAGGAGAAGGAGAGAGCGAGACAGAAACATCAATGATGAGAGAGTCATTGATCGGCTGCCTAGCCCGCAACCCGGGCATGTGCCCTGACTGGGAATCAAACCCCGATCGCCTGGATCCTAGGTCGATGCTCAACCGCAGAGCCACACGCAGCCAGGCGGTACTCAGTTTTCTGAGAAGTCATTTAGTAATAAGAGAAATGAGAAGTTCTGAAAATTGTAAACCCAGCACTAAGACCATAAATAATCCCAATAAGAAAAACTGAAAGTGGTATGTCTGTCCACAAACCTTTTCTAGTCAACTCAGAACTGTAAAGAGCATGTATACAATTTATTTATAATATATACACCACCAACTTTTCAAAAGTGATCTAAGGCCAAGTATATAAAAATCCAAAAGGGCAACCAAAAAAGTCAATGGCTTAGCTTACAAGCTTGTAAGAACGATGCAAGAGAAGTTCAAATGAAATAAGTTTAAACTTGAGATAATGCTGAGTATCAGAAGTGTTTGTAGCTCTAGGTACAAACTAAATTTCTTTCCAGAGTTAGAAAAGAGCTGCAGATGTCACTGCAGAATATTAACTATTAGTAACAGTTAAGAAATCACGGAGAACAATTATGCCAGCTTTTCAAAAAAAGGAAGAAAAAGTGGTTCAAAACTGGTAAAATTAATGTCAATCCCAGACGATGGCAATAACTATACACTGGATTTTAAGAAGGTGATTTGTGAACACATAGGAAAGAATGTGGTCGTTACACAGAGTGTTAGGAACTAGCATATCTCACTAAGAATAAGTCATCTATGAAACAATATTACAAGGTTATTGTGAGAATGAAGCAAAATATATAACATACCTAGCATACACTTGGCACTTAAGATAACAATAATTAAATAAAAGGAGCTGGGGGGCTCACTGAGGATTTCCTGGGAAAGAAATAAAATTTGCAAGAACAGAAGCAAGCATATAAATAAGCATGAAATCAGAAAAAACAATAGGAATATGGATAACATATTTTCAATAAACCACTTTTAATGGAAAAGAAAGGAAGAAAATTGGAGGAGATCAAGAAAGCAAGTTTCAGTATGAAAAGCATCATATATCAGATTAAGAAAAACTAGTAGAGGTTTTTAATGGAAAGTGAATGATGTAATAACCACCTTGAAAATTGAACTTTTCAATTTTCTAAACTGAATTTAATGATGTCAAAAATGACAGAAGATGGGTGTGAGGGTTTTATAAAGTGTAAAATGCTATATAAATAGTTTGATACCAAAGTTACTATAGCATCAAGAATGTAATAATGACCTATAGAGTAAAACATCCCTTTAGCTCTCCCCTGCTAGTGAGGAATAAAGAAAATAATGAAAAGAGAAGAAACCAAAAAGAAAAAGTTGTATACCTAGAGTGACATGGCAAAGCACCACCGATGACAGTCAGATTGCGTACCTGAGCTACCCTGTGCATAAGTATTAAAACACTTACCAATGAGAAGGCTTTTTAGCCTTCGGTAGTCTTCTGTTACATCAAAATCATTACCAGCAAATATTAACATGGGTTTTGTTCCCTCAGGGCATTTACTATTCTACGAAACAAAAAATGTAATTATATAATTATCAAGTCTAAATTGTTTAATTGAGGATTTAAAAAGTAGTTTAATACTGCTCAGCCGGGTGTCACTCAGCGGTTGAGCATCGGCCTAGGATCCAGGAGATCGGGGTTCGATTCCAGGTCAGGGCACATGCCCAGGTTGCGGGCTAGGCAGCCGATCAATGACTCTCTCATCATTGATGTTTCTATCTCTCTCTCTCCCCCCTCCTTTCCTCTCTCTGAAATCAATAAAGATACATTAAAAAAAAAAAAAGTAGTTAATACTTATATGTAATGATTCATTTTCAGATTTCCTAAACTGTCCTAAAACTAGTCTATGAATGCTGATTTTAGACTTAAAACCAGAGTCGGGATTTTTAAACTTACAGATTTTTATATTAAAAATAATTTTTCATTCCACTCCTTCACGTTGCCAAATGAAAAAGTGGCCAAAGAAAGACATAAACTACCTGTTAACATTATTCTATGCAAAGAATAAAATATGAAGTTAAACTTGCTTAAAAAACAAACAAACAAAAAACAAAGCCCTCTAATAGTCAAAATAAATTTAATTTCTTTGAATTATTTGTACTGCTGTGCCTTTCCTACTGTATCACATAAACAGTATTTTTAAATGAAACATAAACTACCAACTAAACATTCACATGGGAAACAATATAATTTTATACAAGCCATAGAAAGTATGTGCTAATCCTCAGCAGGGTTGAAGCTCTTACTGGAAAAAGTATTTTGTTCAGTTCTGGATTTTCTACACCAAGAAGAATGTGATGTAAGTAATAAGAGGATTTAGATTTAAAAGCTACTGAAGTTAAAGAAAATCAAATAGAAAAAAACTCTTTAACTGAAGGATTAATTTATAAAGAAAGGTAAACAGCTGTTGTCTGAGCTTCCCAATGATTCTAATACCTCTGCTCTGACATCAATCAAGATTATCCAAATCCGGCAAAAAAAATACTTTTAAAAAAAGAAGAAAAAAACTGGAAAAAAGACAAACATCCCCTACTGTAGGACCAAAAGCCACCTGTTGCTGCTTCCCTAGTCATCAAACCACTCTTGTTGGCATTCTCTGCTTCCAAATCCTGAAACTTAACTGTCTACTTAGGAGATGTGCCTAAGGCCTGTCTGTCTGATCAAGGGCCTAAATGGACTTTCCAGATCCAATGACTCCACTGTGCTCCATCTGTCCTAACTGGCCCTCCTACTGCTATCCCTAGGTCTACAGAGGTTATTCAAATACTAAGAGAAAGTGAGGAAACACCAACTACAACTTTGGCTTTCAAACCATCCTGGCCACAATGCATAGCAATAAAGAATATTATTTTAAGTCATGACCCAAAATACACATCATAAAAATATAATTAAACAAATTATGTAAAACAGAACTTATCATGTAGATCACTGATATTTTTCACAATGTAAAACCACTGGAACTAGAAGAAACTACAACAGAAGAGCTTTATTCCAATAGCCTGAAAGGTACTATAATTTTAAATACTATATAAATACCATGATATAGTATAATAAAAATACTATAATTATGAAGTCCTTGAACTAACCTACTTAAGTGTTATTAAAAAAAAAAAAAAAAACACAGAAAAATAATTCTAATAAATTATAAACTTTTCAAATAAAATATCCTAGGAAAGTGTGATATAAGTTATACTACCTAATATAACATCAACTAGCCTTAAATTTTAATCATCTCACTCATTAAGGTTTATTTTATACAGAAACCTCCCAGAAGTTTGGCCATCTTAGAAAACAGGCTCCTAGAATAATCACGCCATTTCCTGGTAACATCTAATCTAACGTTGCTTAAGAATTAACAGAGGGCCTGGGCCTGGCCGGGTGTGGCTCAGTGGTTGAGCATCGACCCAGGATCCAGGAGATCGGGGATCGATTCCTGGTCAGGGCATATGCCCGGGTTGCGGGCTCCATCCCCAGCTGGGGGCATGCAGGAGGCAGCTGATCAGTGACTCTCTCATCATTGATGTTTCTCTCTCTCTCTCTCCCCCTCCTTTCCTCTCTCTGAAATCAATAAAGATATGTTTAAAAAATAAAATAAAATAAATCTTATCTAAAAAAAAAGAAGAATTAACAGAGGGATGAGGCTTGGCAATAAAAGTAGGCAAGTGAAATAGGAAATACCTGGTGAAGATGTCTTGAAAATGAGGCCGAGTAAAGAGAGAATAAATATAAGGAAAAAGTAGAACAAAATATGCAATCCAGCCCTGGCTAGCATGGTAAGTGGTTAGAGCGTGAGCCTCTGGACCAAAGGGTCTTGGGTTCGATTCCCGGTCAAGGGCACATGCCTATGTTGCAGGTTCATTCCCCGGCCCCAGCTGGGGTGTGTGGGGGAGGCAACCAATTGGTGTATCTCTCTCACATAGATGTTTCTCTCTCTCACCCTCCTTCCCTCCCTTCCACTCTCTAAAAAAAAAAAATCAATGGAAAAAATATCCTCGGGTGAGGATTAACAAAAAACAAAAACAGAAAAACATGCAATCTAAAACAGACTAAAACCTGTAACCAAATAATGGGGTAAAAAGTGAAGGGCTGAATAACAGTCTATGCAGGGATTGCCAATGTAAGCATATACTCAGCAATTAATGAATTTTGTAGTTATGGATATGCTCCATGAGTGAAAATTTAGTCTTCAGTTTAAATGGTTATTGTTAAGAATGAGCCCTGAAAAACAATTCATGGTCCAGTTTACAAGCTGCAGTGATAGAAGTATTTCTTTGCTTTGGAAGTGAAGTGGAAAGAGTAGAGGGGTTGGCATGCAGGCAATAGTCAGTGCTCATGCCCACTAACTGGTGACCAAGCTAGCAGCAGTGGCAAAGGTAAAATGGGGACATCTGCTGGGACTTGTGCACAGCCCCAAAGAAAAACTGTAAAGAGTGATGGCTTCCCATAATAAAGCACCACTGTTTACACACGTTACAAAATGCCTTCCAAAACAGTATTTTCAATAAGCATTTTCACGTATATTATCTCAGCTGATGTTATACCTACTCAATACTTGATTGTAATTGAGGGTCCTGGAAGTAACTGACTTTATCAGGTAATAAATCATCTAAATGGCCAAGACAGGCCTCAAACCCCAGTGTTCAGCCTCTGAATCCAATCTCAGGCTCTGTTCTACACTGTACCTGAGGAAGCTGCGGCAGCTAAGTGGGGACCTGGTAAAGGCCTTTTCTCAAACCCACAGGAAGCCTGAAAGTCATGCCCTCTTCCTCTTTTTAGAGGAGGTTGGGAAAAGGAGTTATTATATATTTGTTACAATTCTTTCAACTATATCGCGAACCTCAAAGACCCATAAACTGAGAACTATTGTATTTTCCATTACAAACTTCAATATCCTTCCTTTCAAAGCCCTAATTGGTTATATAATTTACTGTATGTATGACTCTAATTCACCAACGGAATTCCTCTGGGCTTCAATCTCTAAATCTATACAAGAGGGAAAATAATTTCAGCCTTTCATAGGGTAGCTTTGAAATCTACATGAAATAATGTATTTGATGGAACAGATTAAGTCAAGAATAAGAGTTCTGAAGGAATACAGCCCAATTTGGACCCAGGAGCTGAATTAGGACAGTTCTCTTGCCTTTCTAAGACTATTTACTACTTTCTAGTTCATAATCCATTCAAACAAAAAAGACACAAAGAAGCAAGTCCTTAAGGGGAGGCCTGAGCTAGCAATTTGGTGGCTAGTAGCCAAAATATTATACAGGATCAGTTAAAGCTTCCTAGGTTTAGAACAGGGTTCACTTTGAAAATTCTAGTATTTCTATAGCTCTATAAAATAGGTGCTGTGATAACTCAAAGGGAGAGGATAGCATTGAAACCATGGCCTAGACAATAGTTAGTAATCACTCTGAAGTCTAACTATAAGATGACCCATATCTGTTATCTGCTATAAATATATTCCTCTCTTTAAAGTAAAGGTAAAATGAAATTGTGCTTTTATCTTAGAGCACAACAGTATAAAAACAAAGTTCTTTTTTATTTAAAGATGTCTTTATTGATTTCAGAGAGAGGGAGGGAGGGAGAAAAACATCAGGGATGAGAGTCATTGACTGGCTGCCTCCTGCATGCCCCCTGTGCCCTGAACCAGGAATAGAGCCTCCATCTCCTGGATCATAGGTCGATGCTCAACCACTGAGCCACGCCAGCCAGGCAGTTCTTTCTTATTTAAGCTACAAAACTGTATCAACACTCTTTACCACAAGATGTCACTATTGCCCAAAAGTAACTTTACAAAATGTTTCTTATTTTCATCAGTATCTTACCTTAATATCTTTTAGAGAGACAAACTTCTCAATACCTAATTCAATCATATCCAGTACATGGTAGTCATACATACGACCTAGAAGGAAAATACATTTTCTTTTAAGCATTTATTTTTCCCAAACAGCTTATCTGCAATGTTCCCACTTATCTGCAATGTTCAAAATGTTCTAATATCCGCTTCTTTTCTTTCTCCTTATACCCCTTTAACATGTCTGCTCTTCTTTAAATTTTCAACACAGGATAGAGTATTGTAATCTTGGTCCTGGAAGGGATCTTAGAGATCATTTAGCCAACCTCCCTTATTTTACAGAAGAGTAAATAAAGGCTCACAGATGGTAGGGGGTTTGCTTGCCTAAGCCATTGAGTATGCCAGACCAAGTCTCAAAACACATGAGCAAGGGGTTATTTTTTCAAATGTATCCATTAAACAGATATTTATTAGGAAAGGGTTAATGTATTCAAGTAGGAATGCTACTTTGTTTTTTTTTCCTACTCTAATACTGATTTAGGATATATGTTTTATATTAGAAAAATATCTACAACTTGAGGTAGGGTAGTATCTTTCTTTACCTTTAGACCAATAGACAAAAAATTTTATTCCCAAGTCACATGGAAAAAATATTAGTCTAGAGTTTACTAGTTACTCCTGACTCCTCAACATCATCAATTAATTGTCAAAGAAGTGACTCTATAAATAAAAATACAAAAAAGTAAAGGATACTTACCTATTACTAGGTTATTTGGCCGCTTCTTATTATGGGAGCCAAACATAAATAAAGAACAATCTGACTTCTTTGAAAAGAATTCCTATAAAACCAAAGAAATTCCATTCAATCAATAAATATAAGAAACTTAAGAATTATATCTCTAAACTAAAAAAAAAAAAAAAAAAAAAAAAAAAAGTGTATCAGTTTTTTACAGTGGAAGTTAATGGAGACTTAATGAATTATGTGGGAATAAACAGATAAAAAGAACTTTATTTCTACTTTTTACTTCAAATTTTCTGACTTGGGGTTTATAGGGAAAAGGTGTAAGTTCAAAACAAAAAATATGTGAAAACTATTAGGTTAATAAATAGATAGAGACCATTTATATTTTCAACTATGCAGTTATTTTGAAAGAGCAGACCAAGTATTTCATTTGCTGAACAGATGCCTTTCCTCATGGGATATTACTACGTATCATTAATCAACATGGTGTTTTTAGATGTTTATAGCTGGACTCGAGTTTACAATGTGTATGTCTACTTTTCTTTTTTCTTAATTTTATTTATCTTATTAATCTTAGAGAGAGGGAGGGGGAGAGAGAGAGAGAGAGAAAAGAGAGGGAGAGAGAGAAAAGAGAGGGAGAGAGAAACATCTATCAGTTGCCTCCCGAATGCACCCTGACTGGGGATCAAACCCACCAGCTTTTGGTGTATGAGATGACACTCCAACCAACTGAGCCACACCAGCCAGGGTGCATATGTCTATTTTTCTTCTTAAATTTATCTTTATTGTAGTATTACAGATGTCCCCTTTTTTTCTACCCATTGATCCCCTCCACCTCGCATCAGCCCCACCCCCAGGCTTGCAAGCAGTGAATAATAGGTACTAGTGATAGTGAAATGTAAGTTCTATAGTCATATTTTGAAAGTATAAAAGTCTTATTTCCCCTCCATTTTATATCAGAATTCTCTCACATAGGATGATTTCTAATTTTTAAAAATCATATATTAGAAGTACTAAATAAATTAGTCTGAATAATCACTTACATGCTCTCTTAAATCAAAAGAATTTCATACTTACCAATGATGTCTGATCCTCAAATGGTCTCGTAATATTTTTCCTACAAATATTTTTTAAAAGGTGAGGCTAATTTTAATAATCTTAATAATTCAACCATAACAATATATAAGTAAATATAATTCTATATTCAGATGATCAAAAAAAGCTAGAAAGACATTCATTCATTCAAGTATTTATTTAGTGCCTATTATGTGCTAGGCATTGTTCTAGGAGCTAGAGATACGATAATACCATGTCAAACAAGAGCATTGCTTTTTTGATCTTACATTCTATTGGGAAAAACTAAACAATTTCAAAAAATAGTAACTGTTGTGACAAAAAATGAAATAGGGTATTGTGTCAGTGTGAAAAGTGGATGACTATTTGAGGTGAGACTTGAAAAATGAGGAGTTAGCCATGGAAAAGATTTGAGGTTAGGAGTTCTGCAGGAAGAAGGAATAGAAGCAACAAAGATTCTGAGATGGAAATAAGCTTAGACTATTCAAGAAACAGAAAGAAGGCAAGCGTCTCTGGGGCTTAGTGAGCAAAGGGATAATGGGGGTTAAAGATGTAGACACAGCCCTAGCCGGTATGGCTCAGTGGGCTGAAGGGTCCCGGGTTTGATTCCAACCAAGGGCATGTACCTGGGTTGCAGGCTCGATCCCTGGCCCTCTCAGGGCACGTGCAGGAGGCAACCAGTCGATGTGTCTCTCACATCGATGTTTCTCTCTCTCTCCCTTCCACTCTCTCTGAAAAGCAATGAAAAAAATATCCTCAGGTGAGGATTTAAAAAAAAAAAAAAAATGTAGACACAACCCAGATATGTAGTACCTTTTCGGGCAAGGTTAAGGAATGACTGGACTGAAATTTCCCTTTAAAGGACTGCTCTGTCTTCTATATGAGAAGGGAATGGAGTATTGTAAGAGTGAAAGGAGTCAGTAAGAAGCTATAGCAATAACCCAGGAGAGAAAGAAAAAAATGGGGGATTGGATCGTAGTAGTAGTAGTGAAGATGGAGAAGCAGTAGGTAGAGAAATGTAGAACATGCTATCTTTCATGCAAAAGAGAGAGAAATAATATATATTTTTATTTGCTTAAATATTCATAAAGAAATTCTGATAAAATGTTAAGAAACTAGTGATAGTTGTTCTGGAATAAGTGTGGTTTATATTTTCGTGTATAATTTCTGATTTTTAATCATAAAATTTAATAAAACAGTTCATAATTTTTATAAATTTAAAGAGAAAATCGTATGTACAACATGATCTCAATTTTGTTTAAAGAATAGACATACAGATATAAAAATAAATGGGGAGGAAATTATGTCAAAATGTACCGCGCTTATCTATGGGTGATTACTTACCCATTATCCTAATTATTAAGATAAATACATTATTACTTTTATAATCAGTAAAAAAAAAAAGTATTTTGATTAATAGCTTACAGCAATTCACAAATAAGAAAATATGACCTGTTGAAAACATATGGAAATATAAGTTAAACAGAATATCATTTTCATTTCTTCTTCCTTTTTTTTTTTTAAAGTATGTTTTGTTGATTTCAGAGAGAGGAAGGGTGAGGGGGAGAGAGAGAGAGAGAGATACACCAATGATGAGAGTCACTGATCAGCTGCCTCCTGCACCCTCCCTGCTGGGGATCGAGCCCACAACCCAAGCATGAGCCCTGACTGGGAATCAAACCACCATCTCCGGGATCATAAGCTGATGCTCAACCACTGAGTCACACTGGCCGGACTTATTTTCATTTCTTAATTTTAAAAAATAAACCAAAAGTAGGTAAAGGCCCATGAAATTTATATATTGAATTCTCCCAAAAGGGGAAACTTTTCAAAAAGCAATAATGTTAATATGCTGTATTGGACATGAAGTTGTAACCTGTAACATCAAGTCTAGGAATCTCATATAGGAACTAATTCAAAAGGTATCTCCTTTGTGTAAGAATGGCCACTTTAGCATTATTTATAAGAACAAAAAAGTGAAAAACCCAAATTCCCCCAAATTAAGGAAAAAGGCATTAGACTGGCATTAAAAATAATACTGAGCCCTGGCCAGGTAGCTCAGTTGGTTAGAGCGTCACCGTGATAAGCCAAGGTTGTGGGTTTGATCTCCAGTGAGGGCATATACAAGAATCAATCAATGAATGTATAAATAAATGTAACAACAAACTGATGTTTCTCTCTTTCTCCCTTCCTCTCACTCTCTAAAATCAATAAATAAATTTTTAAAATTAAAAAATAATAATAATACTGAAGGGACCACCATTTATAACATAACTGGAAAAGGTTTGATATAAATTGCATATATAAAACAACAGAGATAAATTTTAAATTCATTTTGCTAATGAAAAAAGACACCAGAGGCTACATGTCATATAACTCCATTTATGTGACATTCTGAAAACGGAAACACTAAGGATGTAAAACAAATCACTGGTTACAGAGGGGAGAAAGGGGAAGGACTATAACAGAGCACTGCATGAAGGAATTTTCAGGATAATGGAACTGTTTCTGTATGACTGAGTTGCAGACACAACTCAATGCATCTGCTGAAACCCACAAAATTGTACACTACAAAGAGTAAATTTTACATACATAAATTAAGATGTGGTAGAAAACCCAAAACAGAATGAAACAATAATAAACAACCCTAACTGTAGTAAAAATGAATAGCAACTGCATTGAAGGGGCTGAAAAAAAAAACACCCCAAAACCTAAGCTAAGTTAAATTGGAAAACTATATTTTGATTGGTTACTGTAAGGCTAAAGACACACACAGGAAAATTCTGTACTCTAGTTACAACATTGTTTCTTATAGGATTAGACAATCTGAAACTATGTATATACTACAATTATATGAGTAAGTAAATATATTATAAATAATGGAAGCCAGGTTTCTTACTGTCAGAAGTTACAAACAAGAAAAGGAGAAAGGCTAAAATGAAGTCTGTGGTACTGGATTGGAATTGAAAGTATCAGTATGAACACAAGGTTTTAAAATACATAGGGGGGGCAAAAGTAGGTTTACAGTTGTGAGTTTGCAAAACACAGTTCTTGTATTATTTATTAATTATTGTATTATTTTCCATACAAACAACTGTAAACTTAATTTTGCTCCACCCTGTATATGATTTTTCAATTCTCACCAGAGGATATGTTGTTTTAAAGATTTTTGGACAGAGAGGAAGGGAGACAGAGAGAGAAACATTGATGTGAGAGAAACACATCAATTAGTTGCCCCCTGCATACACCCCTGTACACACCACAGTAATTACTGTTGTAGACTAGATCCACAGATGGATGCTAAAAGTTTAAGAATAAGAATTATGTGCACCCAGCTGGCGTGGCCCAGTGGTTGAGCATCATCCTATGATCCAGGAGATTGAGGTTCAATTCCCAGTCCCAGCACATGCCCAGGCTTTGAGCTCGATCCCCAGTAGGGGGTGTGCAGGAGGCAGCTGAACACTGACACTCTCTCTTTCCCTCTCCCTTCCTCTCTCTGAAATCAAAACAGACATATAAAAAAAGAAAAAGGATTATTTGCATAGTCTTTGCATAGTCTCAAAGCATCTCCTTCAAACTTTGTAATTTACTAATTACAAAGAGAAAAGCAGTAACTTCATAGTGGAGAAACCCAGCAGACACCACTTTAACCAAGGTTAACGCCACAAGTACAAGGCATCTTGTACTCCCTGGTAAGATTTACTGAGAAAAGCCATCACTTTTGTGGTATTATTTTTTTTTCTCCCCCAATACTACGGAGAAGATATGCAGATTCAAAAAACAGAGTCACATACAGAAACAAAACATAATGGACCAAAAAAAAAAGAGAGAGACACCGTAGGCATTCGAGGAGGGAGGGGACTTTTGTGGTATTCTTGCCAAAAATGTATAACCTCAATCTATTCATGAGAACCTTAAGGCAAATCCAAAATGAGGGATATTTTACAAAATAATTGACAAGTACTCATCAAAAGTGCCAAGGTAATGAAAGACTGAAGAGCTGTCACAAATTGGAGGAAACCACGGGGACATGACAACTAAATGCAATGTGGGACCCTGGTAGAGAAAAAGGACCTTAGTGGAAAAACTGGTCCAAACCAAATTAAGTCTGTAATTTAGTTAACATTATTGTACCAATGTTAATTTCTTACTTTTGACAATTACACTATAGCTATGGAAGATGTAACATTAAGGGAAGCTGGGTGGCCCTGGAGCATGTGGCTCAGTTGGTTGAGTGTCGTACCATGCACCAAAACGTCACTGGTTTGATTCCGGGTCACGGCATCTGCCCAGGTTTCAGGCTCAATCCCCAGTAGGGGGCATACAGGAGACAGCCAATAGATGTTTCTCTCTCTCTAAAATCAATACAAACATATTTTAAAAAAGAAAGAGCGCCCGGCTGGGTATGGCTCAGTGGTTGAGTGTCGTCAACCTAGGATCGAGGCGATCAGGGTTAGATTCCCGTTCAGGGCACATGCCAGGGTTGCAGGCTCGATCCCCAGTCAGGGGCGTGCAGGAGGCAGCTGATCAATGACTCTCTCATCATTGATGTTTCTCTCTCTTTCTCCCCCTCTCCTTTCCTCTCTCTAAAATCAATAGAGAGATATTTTTAAAAATAAAAATTAAAGAAATAGAAAGAAGCTGGGTGAAGGACATGGGAATGCTAATTTTTTGCAACTTTTCTGTAAGTCTATAATTATTTCAAAATAACATATGCTACTATTATAATGATGTAAAACTATTCACTACAAATGAAAACAGACTGGAAAGAAACTTAAAAATACAAATAGCTATATATAAGGAACTATAGTGGGGGGTTTCTGTTTTGTTTTGTGTAAATATATCTTTATTGGTTTCAGAGAGAGGAAGGGAGAGGGAGAGAGATAGAAACCTCAATGATGAGAGAGAGTCATTGATCGGCTGCCTCCTGGATGCCCCGGACTGGGGATGGAGCTGGCAACCCGAGCATGTGCCCTGACCAGGAATCGAACTGCTATCTCCTGGATCCTAGGTCAATGCTCAACCACTGAGCCATGCCCAGGCGGGCCTATAGTTGTTGTTTTCTTAAAAAAAAATTTTTCTAAATCTTTCATAGAGTGGTTGTTACTTTTACACTGTAGTAATACAATTTAAAGTAAAGTAAAAGAAATCATGACTTACTTTTTATACAGAACGCCATATGGTTTTTTCAACGCATACTGTAAAAAAAAATAATTTAAAGCTTTCAAAGCAGAGGTAAAAATAAAGCATTGGAACAGTCATTACACAGGATTATTCTAGTCCCTAAATCCTATTCTGATGTCTTCTGCTTGACTACCTTTTGATCACTTATAACAACCTGCAACATAAACTTAATATTCTAATTCAGACTGGACCTTCCTAATTACAATTTTCTATGCTCTTTGAATAGTCTATCCAACTTAAATGCCTCCCTTCATTTCTTTAAATTCTACCTACTCTGTTCTTTCCAGGAAAATAATTTTAGAGTAGAAAGAAGAGTAGAAGAAAACCGAAAAAATAAATCCTATCAGGAAAGGCTGATAGAATTGATATAATGTCTGGAGAAAGAGAACTGAGAAAGTCATAATAATGACAATCAGAATACTAGCTAGTTTAAACATAGCCCTTTAAAAAGTTCCTGTTAGTCAATCTCTTTTCACTTTTTTCCTACTTCTTTTCACTCATCCACTAATAATCACTTATTGCCTATATGGTCAGTACTGCTTTACCATAGGTAATAAAGATCTAAGGCATTACCTTGCATTAGAGGAAGGGGTAAATGAAGGAAAACAACGAAAAATGAGGTGAAATAATCATTCATTAACTATTAGAGCTGGCAAACAAAAGAAATTCAGCAGTAAAATCTATCATTTTAAGTACTAACACTTATGATGATCCTTGACCACATTTCCCTGCCTCAGTGGAATGGACATTACCACCTATTCTTGACAACTCCAGAGTCATCAGTATGAGTGTTAGCCATTGTAATAATTTGTAATATTGTACTGTTCTTAGAGATTACTTAAATATGTAGGGTTATTGTGCTGAAAGGATTTGGGGAAGACGGGAGAAGTAACCCATTAACACAACTGACATTCAGACAGCCATAAAGGATGAGCATATACTAGACACTCAGGAATCTGAATTGACTATTGTGTTTAACAAGCACAGGGAATTTAGTCAAGTTTAAGAATCTATTCAATTACTTAGTCATTTTAACTCAAAGAATCTATCTGCTGCACTCAAGGCCTAAATATTCAACTACTTATTATATATCCCTACAGACTATGCCTTTCATTCACTGATTAAACATTTACTGAGTATTTATTGAGCACCTACCATGTGTCAGACACTGGGCTAGACACCAGGTTACAGAAGTGCATAAAGCTTTTACCTTCACCACTGAAATCACATGTCCTAAACTGAACATATCACTTTCCCCCAAAATCTGCTCCACACGATACATTCTTTAATTGGCATTATTGCTCATCAGGCACCAAAGACAGAAAGCTGGTAAGTCATACTTCTTACTCATGCCCAAACTCTTTTACCTTCAACATCTATTTTCTCTGATCATCTCTCATTTTCATTGCCACCACAGGACTCCAGATGCTCTTTATCTGCTGACAGCAAAGACTTAATTTCCTACATTTGCTTCAACCCTTTCTAGTCAAGCTGATTAAAAGCATCGTATCTCTCACTTAAAATCTTTCAATGGTTCCACTTGAGCTTTCAGAATAAAGCTCAAACTCCATGTTATTGCCTTATCCTGCCTATTCTTCTAGTTTCATCTAACCCGCTCTTCTTTCACCATCCCAATTATCTGCAGTTCCCCAATGCATCATGCTCCTTCCTTCACACTTTGAACAAGCTTTTTCTCAGCCTTGGAAACCATTCTCTTCCCTCCCTGATCTTGCTCTAACGCTGCCTCCCATCCCACCTCATGCATGCCTCTAGCGCAGCACTCAATTCACAATGTTACAATTTTTTACTTGTCTGTCTCCCTCACTAAGCTCATTGAAGGGAGAGACTGTGTTTTAAATAACTATTAATCCCCAGCACCTAACACGGTAACTGGTGTTGGTGAAGGAATATACAGTAATACCCAGTTATTTCACTTTACAAATTAGATACAGTATGTTCCTTAAATGTGAGCAAAACAAATTTTAGTAACTGAAACCAGCTGCTTTAAGGAAAACCGGTAATCAGTGCCTTGGTAAAGCACAGAGCATCCAACCCGTGCTTTTCTCTAAGGCTAGTCATTCTTAAAGCTAGAATAACTTACCCATGTATTTATGTGTCCAGCAGCCTGATTCATACGTGCCCCTGACCGGGAATCAAACCCACGGTCCTTCGATGTGTGGGCTGATGCTCTAACTACTGAGCAACACCGCCCAGGGCTCAAAACTATTTTAAAAATGAGGATATATATACGTACCACATCTCTAAGTACTTGTGTCACTGTTGAATTTGCATTTCCCCCTTTAATAAGCATGGCATTTTTAATATTTTCACTGAGTTTCGGTTCTCTCTTCTCAAGGAATCTCTTGGCTCTTTTCGTTTTGGGCTTTCTGTTCAGAAAAATCACAATTCATAACAACTTAAAACATTTTCTTCATATTATAAAACCATAACTTGACTAATGTGCATAATCTTAAAAATCAACAGAAACATTACATAACATTTAGCAGTTAGGGTTCCAACATTAAACAAAATCTCATTTTTTAAGAAGATAATTGGTAAAAAATATCATTTATTACTGCTAAGTAAGTTAATTTTATTAGCTTTTGTTTTTTTTAAAGGCTTTCCTTTTAATATTCCCAGCATTCTTTTATTACTGCTTCTATCAAACCTTTTTTTATTAAAGGGGAAAAAGAACTCAAGCGAATACTGTTGCTATTTTCTCACTTATATGTGGAATCTAAAGAACTTAATAAACTGATGAACAAAACAGATTCAGTGACATGGAAGCATGGAATAGACTGGCAAATCTCAGAGGGAAGGTGGGGGTGGATGAGTGGGTGGGGGAGGAGAGATTAACCAAAGAATTTATATGCATACATGCACAACCCAAGGACACAGACAGTAGTGCGGTGAGAGACTGGGGAGAGGGGTGAAAGGGGTCAATGGGGAGAAAAAGAGACATCTGTAATATTTTGAACAATTAGAAAAGCAGTCAAACTATACTCTGTAACCTAACACAAAGAATTGCACACCAACTGCTGATCAACTTGTGGGCAGTTGCTAAACATAAGGAGGTTAATTATTGCTTATCTTTCCTCCAAGTTTAAGACCACAATGCCTGTCCTAGCCAGTTGCTCACTGGTTAGAGTGTCTGCCCGAGGACTGAAGGGTCCAGGTTCAGTTCCAGCCAAGGGCATGTACCTCCAGTGCAGGCTCAATGCAGGAGGCAACCAATCTATGTGTCTCTTTCACATCAATGTTCCCCTCTCTCCCTCCCTCCCTCTCTCTCCCTCGCCCCCTTCCACTCTCTGAAAAGCAATGGAAAAAATATCCCCGGTGAGGATAAAAAAAATAAAATAAAAGACAATGCCTGCCAGGAAGTATACACTATCCCACTTCAACATCACTGCTGAAAAAGTCACATACTGTCACCAAAGGGGAATCGCTCTATTAAGGCTTAATCTTCACCAAGACCTATGAGACAAGTACAATTATAATCTTCAATTTATAGGTGAGGCAGTTGAGGCCAGGGAGGTAGTCTGCCCAAGGTCACACAGCTTATAAGTAGGCAAATCTTCAAAATGAGCTAGATTTAAAACTCATCTAGACCAATCACCCTGCAAAATATGAAGGAAAAACAAATCCATTATTCTGATTTTATAATGTGACAGAAATAGAATGTTTTTATACTTTCCTGTTCAGAAAAAGGGCTTCCCCTCTGCTTCCACTACAGTGAGATCTTGCTTTCCCAATAGTTCTCTGCCATCTACTGAAAGAATTCCTCCTCTCTTAAATAACTATTACCTTCCCTCCTTCTTCCAGGCCCATGGGCACTTCAGGAAAGAGGAAACACACACACACACCAGAATATACACACACTTTAGTCTACCGTGCATATTTTAAATATTCTCCTCCAGATAAAATGTTAAGCACATCGAGCACATATAAAGCTTCTAATCATTTAATGGTTGATAACACACACACATTATTTATTAAACCAAACCAAGAGGTATTTAGTGTGTCTATATAACAATATAAACGCTATATGCTCTACAATGTGGATTATTACTTCTCACTAACCAGCAATGAATGCATATACGTTACATATTATAAAACATGTAACACCTTAAACGTTTTATTTGCTATTTGTCCCCCAATTAGACTAGTTTTACTAATCTGTCATCTTTGCAGTCCCCACATCTAGAGGTATAGCGAATGCACTTAAGAAATCTCTAAACTGATACTAAAATACTTTGTTGTTTACATGTTAACCCAGGTAAATTGTAAGAAAACCACAGCAAACAACAGCAGGGCCTTGTAGGAGACCAACAAATGCTTTTCCAATTGATTCAAAACAGACATCACTCAAGGATAACTCATAGACGTGTACAAGGTTGGGAGGGAAAGAAAAAGCTAATGAGCATTTTTACGCGCTGTAGCAAAGGCTTTACGCCCATTCTCTCAAATAATCCCCCCAGTTCTACGAGGTACCATTACGAACGCTATTTCACAGAGTGAGACTCGGGGAAATTAAATGGCCCCAAGTCGCAAAGCTTCAGTGGACGCCGCCGGTTTGTCATCTGGATCTGTCAGATTCCGAGGCCTGGGTTTGTAACCTGCGCCTCTCCCACCTCCCTCGCACTTCGGCAACCAGCGCCTTTCTAACTGGCTAGGATAACCTGCGCGACCTCCCCCCGCGGCTGCCACGGTGGCTGCCCCGCTCCGCGCTCCCAGCAGGCGGCACCGACCCGGGGAGACCCAGGCCGGGGCACGGACAGGCCTCCCCCCGGCTCCGAGCAGCGAGTGTACGGATGCAGAAGGGTAACCGGGGGCGCGGGGTGCAGTGGCTACATCACTCCATCCCTCCGGAGGAGCCCTTCTACCCCACGTTCCCCGCGGCTGGGAGTCGGCGAACTTACACAACCCGATCCAAGGCGTCCATCGCTCCCGCAACGCGAGCTGAACAAACGAACACACGTGCACCGAGCGGGTACCGCGGCGCAGCCCGTGCCCGGAACAGGCGGAACCGGAACCTGCGCGAACGTCACTTCCTGGGACCGCCGCGCCTCGGACGCCTGGAGGCGCTAGCGGGCATTCGGGGGTGGAATCGCGTTCTGTTCCCTTGGTTACGGGTTTTCGCAGCGCCTAGGTCCCGGAAATTAAAGCTCTAAGCAACATCGCCTCTAGCAGCTTCGCGTACACACCTGTGTGTAGATCCTGAGTCACCCCTTCAGGGACCAGGTGTAATTCTTCTAAGAATACCCCAGGATGGTAAAAGGGTTGATAGGTACTCCTACAGTCACTAAAAATACCAATGTGCAATGTGCACTTTTTACCCAACTGTGAGATCAGTGAGACAGCTTATAATTACCGCAGTGTCTGGCACATTTGTGTCTATTCAAATCTTTGCCCATTTAAAAATATATATTTTTTATTGACCTTTTAGAGAGGAAGGGAGAGGGAGAAAGAGAAACACCCATGTGAGTGGAGAACGTCAATTTGCTGCCTCCTGGACGCCCCCTACCGGGGGATCGAGCATTCAATCCAGGCCTGTGCCCTGACAGGAAACCAACCAGCAACCTCTAGATGCAGACGCCCAACCAATTGAGCCACACTGGCCAGGGCTCCATCCAATTACTTTTAATCTGTGTGTCTGTATATATAACGTGGGTTTCTTGCCCTGACCTGTGTGACTCAGCTGGTTGGACCATACACTGAGTGGTCATGGGTTCTAGTCCCCGTTCAGGGCACATACCCAGGTTTTGGGTTTGATCCCTGGTCAGGATACATTCGCGACCAATGTTCCTCCCTCACACTGATGTCTCTCTGCCCTCTCTCTTCCTCTCTCACAAAAATAAAAGTATATCCCCAGGTGAGGATTAAAAAATAAATAGCCCGCCGGTGGGGCTCAGTGGTTGAGCGTGGACCCACGAACCAAGAGGTCAGAGTTCCACGACGCGTCAGGGCGCATGCCCGGTTCGGGCTCCATCCCCAGGAGGGGCCTGCAGGAGGCAGCCCACCCATGTTTCTCTCTCACGGATGTTTTTCTCTCTCTATGCCTCTCCCTTCCTTTCTCTCTAAAATCAATAAAAACATATGTTTTAAAAAATAAATAATGCGGGTTTCTTGTAGATAACAGTTGGGTCTTGTTTCTTGATCCACTCCGACAATCTCTGTGTTTTGATTAGTGTAATTAGACCACTGCCCTTCAAAGTGATTTTTTTATATAGTTGAATTAATATCGACCACATCTATTTGTTTTCTATATGTTGCCCGCGTTCTTTCTTCTCTTCCAATCTTCTGCTGCCTTTTGCGGTTTAATTGAACATATGACTCCAGTTCCTCTTCTTTTTAGCATATTTGGTTACACTTTTTAAAAATATATCTTTATTGATTTCAGAGAGGAAGGGAGAGAGAGCGCGAGCCCGAGGGTCCCTGACGCGCAGCCTCCGCAGGCCCCGCGCCAGAATCCAACCGCCTCTCCCGGTCCCGCCTCCACGATGCTCGGCCGCTGAGCCACGCCAGCCGGGCTGGCTTATACTTCTTAAACACTTTTTTAGAGGTTGCCTTTTACAGCACGGAGGCCCAGGGAAAGGGCCCCCAAACTGAAAATGTACCGCCATAAGCCGAGGGCAGTGGCAGCCTGAGGAAAGAGGGTTACTCCGCGTGGTAACTGGGGGAGGCGGGCGAGGGACATTGACAAACGCGCTGCATTTTGGGAAGGTGCCGGACAAAATGGATCCAAAACGCGCCGCCTGGCAAGTGCCGCATAGGATGAAAGCGGGGAGGAGAGCCACGGGCACTAGTGCAGGAGTGCCAACAGGTACAAGAAACGACAGGCCTGACCGGGCCAAGACGTGGGCCTGTGCCGGCAGCCAGCAGACCGAGGGGCGGAGGCGGGCGGGTGCGGGTGGCGGGCGGCAGTTCCCCGGGGCCGGGCGCCCGGGCGGCCTCGGCTCCGCGCTGAGCTCCGGTCCAGCGCGTGTCAGGCAGCGGTCACCTCTCTAGAAGCTCGAAAAGGATTTTTAAGAAATGGATTTTTCCCTTGGAGCAGCCAGAAGGAATGCAGCCCTACCTACACCTTGATTTTATCTCCGTAAGATCGGAATCTTGAATTTGACACCCAGAACAGTAACATAAATTTATGTTACTTTAAGCCACTGTTTGTAGGAATTTCTTACAGCAGCACTAGGGCACTAATACAATCACAAATTGGGAGCATCGAATATGAATAGAAAATAGCTTAAGACATGAGAGTGAAAATCTTATTTTAGATCTGAGAAAAGTAGGACCTCTGCTACCATGACATGAAAAAGAAACTTTTTTTAACCCTTACTGAGGATGTTTTTATTTTTTTTCAAGACAGAGGGAGGGAGGGAGAGGAAAAAACATCCATTGCCTTCCGTACACGCACCACAACCAGGGACCAAACCCACAACCTGGGCATGTGCCCGTCCAAGAATCGAACCAGAGGCCTTTGATGCACAGGACGATGTTCCACCAACTGAGCCACACTGGCCAGGGTTACCTTGACAATTTTATTAATGATATGCAAGTATGGCTACATTAAACCCAGATACGAAATACCAGTAACTGCCACCCCCCCAAATATAAACAAAAAAATTAACAAAAAAACAGTACCTAGAAACTAAAAATTGTCATTAAAAAAGGTATATTCACTCTGCATTGAATTAATAATGTAAAGTGTACTAGACAATTTCATAAACAGAATTTTCTTATTCCACAAGGAAATAATGGTGGAAATGATAAAAGTCATAAAATCCATCTCCAAAGTCAATAAAAACTTTTCTGAAAGATTATGCAAGCCTTATGCTTGAAGTTTGTTCAGTTTCACCCTAGCCGGTTGCTCAGTGGTTAGAGCATCAGCTGGCAGAATGGTCACGGGTTCGATTCCGGCCAACAGCACATACCTGGGTTACAGGCTCGATCCCTGGCCTGGTCAGGGTGAGTGCAACCAATCGTGTCTCTCACGCCAACAGTTCTCTCTCTCTCTCTCTCCCTTTCCTTTCCACTCTCTCTGAAAAACAATGGCAAAAATATCCTCAGGTGAGGATTAAAAAAAAAGAAGCTTGTTCAGTTTCACATAGGCTGTTGGAACAAAAGTAAATGAAGCCTGGCTGGCGTGGCTCAGCAGCTGAGCATCAACCTATGATGCAGATCACAGTTCAATCCCCGGTCAGAGCACATACCCGGGTTGTGGGCTTCATTCCCCAGTGGGGAAGCATGCAGGAGGCAGCCAGTCAATGGCTCTCATCATTGATGTTTCTCTCTCTCCCTTTCTCTCTCTGAAATCAATGAAGATATATTTATTTTTTAAAAGTAAATGAAAAATAGATTCTTAAAATTTTTAAACTGCTGTTGAATGAACAGAAAAACATGTATCAACAGTTTCACTAAACTGGCCACGTGTCAATAAATTTATGATGATCCATGTATTACATAATGAACAAATGGGTGAATTTTCAAACATTTCAATAATGGCCTGAAGGAATGATGCCCGTTGAGACAGCTTAACAATATGGTCCTTTTGAGTAGAGTATCATTATTTGTAAGCAAAAACCACCCATTGCACTCAGTGTCAGAAGTAGAAGTTAGTGTGACAGCTAGAGACTAGTTCCAAGATTAGTTTGTAAGTAATCCTGGTAAGTTAGTAAGGCAGATCAACGGTGTAGAAATCCTAGTTTTACAAAGTATTCCATAGTTGAAAAAAATATATTTTTACTAAATTTGAAACATTTAATCTTATTAATAGATAAGGAGCTAAAACATGCACTCTTTGGAACTTATGACTTTATTTTCCTCTTCAATTTAAGGTATAAAGTACCTCATAGTCTAGATGTTCCTTTTGCAAGATTACAAATCTCAGGAATCTTCCACTCAACTTCTTTATACTTTTCTAAATAGTTCAAGTTTGCTGAAATGCATACTGTGTCAATTAGGATTAAGTGTGGTATTACAGAGTGAGTTAAACAAGTTATTTCACTCAGGTAAAGGCCAGAGGTGGGCAGTTGCGATGAACAGCAGCAGCAGTCACAGGTTTGGAATGACATTCACACTCACAGGACCCAGTAAGCCTTGCGGGACCCAGCCGGGCACTAGATTCACTTTGTAGGAAATGGCACAACAGCATGAGCTGTTTCAGCAGGAGTCTTTACCCCAGCTGCCCAAGTGTCAACTCAGGTGTAAGGGAAGATCATTGGGTGGGTACAGAAGCCATGCTGGCTTAGAAGCTTCATGTTCCCTAAGAAACAGTATCTCTTGAAATAGCCCATAGGGTCTTTGTAATAAAGAAACATAGCATTTAAGACCAAAGCCCATGCTTTCCAAAGGCCTTTTATAGTTCTTGTCAGTCTTCCTGGCCCAGATATAATTTACCAGTAAAGGGTCATCTTTAATCATAAACAATATTGCCTGGCATCACAGCTGATGTTCTTTTAGTATCTTGTCTAATACAATTCCAGAGAAAACAGTGCTGAAAAGTTAACTTGAGGCCTTTTTACTGGGAGAGTTTTATTAACTCTATTCATAGCAGTCCAGGGCAGCATCATAAAATTAGGACCCAATCTTCTATCTTCTTGCTCTGCCACTCATGGCCTCTATTTCCAAGGCTACTTTATAGTCCAAGAAGCCTGCTGGAGCTCTAGCCATCACATCCATGTTCCAGCAGAAAGAGAGATGAGCTGGCCCATTTCTGTTTACACCTTAAGGTTTAAGGAAACTTCCCAGAATCATCTATCACTCAACACTTCTAATTCCATGACACTGGCCAGAACTTGGTCATATGGCCATATATATACCAAGAAAAGCTAGGCACACTGATAACCAGAATAAATCCTGGGGTTCTATTCCAAAGGAAAAAAGAAAGAACAGATACTGGACAAGGTTATTAGCAGTTTCCTACATATACATATGATGGGGAAAACAAGCTTTTTAATAAACAAAAGCTAAGGCCAAAGTCACATAAAAATTGGGAAGATATACATGCTTATGGTTTGGAAATGTTTTAAATGAAGTTTTTTTGTAAAAAGTTACACAACTTATTGAAGAAAAAATTCCTCATTTATAACATTAGTTATCTAACTTGTCATAACATACAATTATATCTCCAACAGTTATGATGTAATTAATGTAAGATGTGTTTTAACTTATTAGTACCAGGTTAAACCACATGAAATTGCCTGCTTTTTATAGTCAGAAACAATCAGATATTGGCAATTTCATACAGTTCGATCAAAGTTTGTGAATATTTTATGTAAAAAAATAAAAATTAGAGCAGATCTAGGTAATCACAATAGAATGTTACAGCTAAATTCCAATAATCTTTTTCAAGTGGGAAAGGAATGGAATTACAGCTGGGATAGCAGGAACTTAACCTTTATCCTTAAGCACTTGCGAATTATTTTTCTGTTCCTAGATAATTACTGTGGTAGACTGGATAATGACCCCCCCCCCCCCCCCAAAGATTCTCATGCCCTACTGCTCAGTTCTATACCTGTTGAAGTTACATAGCAAAAAGGACTCTGCAGATCAATTAAGGTTATAGACCTTCAAATAGTGAAGTCATCCAGGTGGACCCAGTATAATCAAATGGACCGTTAAAGGTGGAAGGCAAGAAAGATTGGTCAGATAGGATAATTGAAGCAGAATAGATATTAAGCAGGAGAGGAACCTGACCTGCCATTGCTGGCTTTGAAGAGAAGGGGACCATGAGCCAAGGAATGCAGGCAGCCTCTAGAGGCTGGGAATGACCCTTAGCTGACAGCAAGGAAATGGGACCTTGATCCTTCAATCTCAAGGAACCGAATTCTGCCAATAACTGAATGAACAAGGAAATGTCATCTCCACCCCTACCTTCCATTCCAGAAAAGAATGAAGTCCTGCCAACACCTTGATTTTAGCCCAGGTAAGACCCATGTCAGACTGCTGACCTACAAAACTGTATGAAAATACATTTGTGTTGTTTTATCTACTAAATTTGTGGTAATTTGTGATGATTATAATAGAAAACTTATATACTTACCTTAGTAAAACCTCCAGTTTAAAGGACTCATCAATGTTCCCTATAGTTATTTTAACCATTTTTTTTTTAATCCTCACTCGAGGACATGATTTTTTATATTGGTTTTTTAAAAAAAATATGTCTTTATTGATTTCAGAGAGAGGAAAGGAGAGGGAGAGAGAAACATCAACGATGAGAAAGTCATTGATCAGCTGCCTCCTGCACGCTCCCTACTGGGGACTGAGCCCGCAACCTGGGCATGTGCCCTGACCAGGAATCGAACCTCGATCTCCTGGATCCTAGGTCAATGCTCAACTGCTGAGCCACTCCAGCCGGGCTATATTGATATTTTTAGAGAGAAAGCAGGGGGGAATGGAGGGAGAAAAACACCAGTGTAAGTAACATTTATTGGTTGGCTCCTGTACATGCCCCATCTAGGGGTCAAACCTACAACCTGGATATGTGCCCTGACCAGGAATTGAACCTGCTACCTTTTGGTGTAAAGGACACTCCAGCCAACTGAGCCACACTGGCCAGGGCTAACCATATTTTTTAAAAATTCTATCTGTTCCTTAATGATTATGATATATTAAGTTGTAGCTATAACTGAAAATGTGTACAACCAATAAAAATAATAAAATACTGAACAACTGAAAGCTACACAATTATTTTATATAAAAACTTTTAAAAATTCTGACTATTATTAAAAACCATTTCATTTAGGAGTGATTTCTAAGGTAGCATCTTGAGTTTCCATAAAAACAGAACTTTCTGTTTCAGAAGGAATATCAGTAAGAGGACCAGAATCTTCTATTTCCAAGTGTGGTGATTTCTCCTGTTCATAACTCAGGTTTGAATTATCTTTCATTTGAATCTCTTGCTCTTCCAATTCCACAGGTTTATCTGGGGCTGGAGCTACAACTTCTTCATCTTCATTTTCATGTAGAAAGTTACAAATCATGTTGGGTCTATAGGAAAAATCATTATCCTCGATTTGCAGCCATTCCACACCACCTAATTGGGGGGGTGAGTGGGGAGTATTTAAAGGTGGGAAGACAAACCAAGAAAGAAACATAAACAATGAATTTTAGTTATTTAAGTATATTCTTCTTTAAATTTTCATCCCATCAATATATGTCAAAGTAAAACTCCAACATAAACCAAGAACCATGGTTCCTGTAACTACTAATAAATAATCACATAATTTCCATCTTACTTGGAGACCTTGTTATGCTTATAGAGTATATATCATCAAAATCACTAAAAGTGCCCGGCTGGGCATGGCTCAGTGGTTGAGCATCAACCTAGAATCTAGGAGATCATGGTTCGATTCCCAGTCAGGGCACATGCCCAAGGTTGCAGGCTTGATCCCCAGTCAGGGGCATGCAGGAAGCAGGTCATGAATGATGACTCTCTCATCACTGATGTTTCTCTCTCTCTCCCTCTCCCTTCCTCTCTCTGAAATCAGTAAAGATATATTTTTTAAAAATCACTAAAAGTAACCTACTTTAGTTACTATTCCAAGCTTGTCTTCCATAGTTCAATACCCAACTTATTCTGAGAGATAATTTGAGCTCTCACTACCATCTCATACCTTAGACTCTAAGGCTTCGAGTAAGGAAGACTGTCACTTCTCTACCATTTTCTCCTTACCCACTTAGTTTTCATAATACCATGGAAGATTCTACTCTATCATCTCAAATCAGCACTTATGTGTCATCCTGAGTTGGGACATCCAATTATCAAATAAAACACCTCTCAAAAAACCATGAAAAAATGTGTTTTCTTTCCTATACTCAAAGTCAAAGCCCTAACCCCTCAATAAACCCCTATAATCAAGAACTGCTCCAATAATGCTAGTAATTTTTTCTTTTATTCTTATTACCCTTTCAGGAAAATATTTTCCATGGATCCTCAATAGTTTTTTTGTTGTTTTTTTAGTTTCAGGGTTAATATTTAATGCTTAAAGTCTGTGATACTTGCAACAGTGTTTTGGGTTGTTTTGAAAAAAGTTTAGGCTTATTAAGAATTTTTTCCCCAGCCCGGCCGGGCGTGGCTCAGGGGTTGAGTGTCGACCTAGGATCCAGGTGATCGGGGTTCCATTCCCAGTCAGGGCACATGCCCGGGTTGTGGGCTCGATCAATGACTCTCATCATTGATGTTTCTATCTCTCTCTCTCCCTTTCCCTTCCTCTCTGAAATCAATATATTTAAAAAAAAAAAAAGAATTTTTTCCCCCAGTGTTGCAACAAAATATAGTTTTTTTGTAGTTATTTGCTTAATTCTTTTTTTTCCTTTTTACTGAATTTATCGGGGCCTCATTAATTTCTACAGCAAGCCCAAGCTGTTTAGTCTCATCCTTAAAATTTCATTAGATATTAAGATACCCCAACCTCTCTCACCACCCTATTCCCTCTTCCATCTGCTCCTATTCCTCACCATTAACTCTTCTGCAGCTGTTTGTTGACACTGTCTAACTGCTGATCCCATGGGTCTTCTCATGTTATTCCTATATAGTCTCCATCAAAAATTGATTAGTCCTGCCCAGCAAGCGTGGCTCAGTGGTTCAGCATCGACCTAGGATCCAGGAGATCAAGGTTCGATTCCCAGTCAGGGCACATGCCCGGGTTGTGGGCTCAACCCCCAGCAAGGGGCGTGCAGGAGGCAGCTGGTCAATGACTCTCTCATGATTGATGTTTCTCTCTCTTCCCCCTCTCCCTTCCTCTCTCTGAAATCAATAAAGGTATATATATTTTTAAAAATTGACTAGTCCTTTTCTCTCCAGTTCAGCTTCAACTACTGACCTGCATACTTTTTCCTGCAAGAGCACTGTTCTGCCACTCACCCAGGTTCAAAACCTTGAAGCCATTCTCTCTTTTTTTTTTCCCAGGGGAGATCATAAACACAGACCTCTACTACCACAAATTATGCAGTTGAATTTCCCACATTTAGGGAAATAGTAGGGGTCAGCACATCTGGAGTGCAACGGATAAGCCTCACCCTGAGAAAACCACCTTCCTAATCATGGTATCTCCCCTGCCAGGTAAGTATTGACACCATTCTTTACTCTTACTTAGTATAAAACTTGCCACATAAAAGATACTTAAAATTAACTGAATGAAATGGGTGTTGTTACATTCAGCCATGTGTTTCAATGTGATTTACTTTTATTTTTTTATTTTTTAAAATATATCTTTATTGCTTTCAGAGAGAGGAAGGGAGAGGGAGAGAGAGATAGAAACATCACTGATGAGAGAGTCATTGTTCAGCTGCCTCCTACATGCCCCCGACTGGGGTTTGAGCCCGCAAACTGGACATGTGCCCTGACCAGGAATTGAACCACAATCTCCTGGATCCTAGGTCGATGCTCAACCGCTGAGCCACACCTGGCTGGGCATGATTTACTTTTAGAGTGCAAGTTTCTAAAAGGTAAGGCCCACATCTCCTATCTGTTCTGTTCTGCCTCCAGCACATTGCCATGTTTGGTAGCCAGCCTCCAGATGGTCCCCAATGATCCTCACCTTCCTGTTATTCAAGCCCCGTGTAGTCCCCTCCCACACCGAATAGGATACTGCAGAAATGACAGAATGACTTCGAAGACTAGTTCATAAAAGACACCATGGCTTCTACCTTGTTCTCATGGACCAGGTGATCTGGGAGGAACCAGCTGTCATGTCTGGAGGGCACTCAAACAGTACTACGGGGAGGCAAGGAACTGAAGGCTCATGCTAACAGCCAGCACAAACTTGCCAGCCACCTGAGTGAGCTATCTTATAATTAGATCTTCCAGCCTTACTCAAGGCTTCATATATTGCAGCCCACCCAACATACTGACCGCAACCTCAGGGGGCCCCAGCCGGGACCACCTAGCTGAGTACTCCCAAACAGTGGGGTGTTGTTGTTCTAAGCCATTATGCAGCAACAGATAATACAGCCATGAATAATTGGTTACTCATTTATTTGATCAAACAAAACACCCAAATCTTCTCAAAGATCTATCAGATTACTAAAGACCACAGGAGAGGAAGTTCTATAATTTCCTTTAATAAGAGTACCTAAATGCTAGCTAAGCTTCTCTGATATGTATCTCCTTCTGAAGTTCATTCTATAACTTCAAATACCTCCTTCTTCCTGTTATTTTCATAGTGCCTAAAAAAGGGGATGGTTTGGTGATATACATGATAAGAACAAAGACTTGTTCTGCAGTTACGTTAGTATAATTAATTTCTACATGATTAATGTACCTTCAAATGTTTATTCCTTAAAATACAATAAATCTATCAAGCCATGAATATTCATCATTAGAGTCATATTTACAAGAGTTCCAAATTGTCTTTGAGCAATGAGCTCTTCAACCATCAGGTGATTATTTGTTCATCTCTACAAATATGTGCTGCTATGGGTGCAAGAAGCACTGGTCTAAAGTCTAGTCTGGGGCAATCAGCAACTAGAGAAGGTTAAATGAATGATAACTAAGAACTAGACTCAGGAATAACAACTGTGGTCCTCAAGTCCCTTCCTCACATACAAAGCCAGCTTCTTTCAGCTGTAAGTTTCTTGGGAAAGACTGCTACAGCTGCCAAAAGTTTCCAGGAGATCCTCTGAGGTTACACCTTGGTAATCCGGAACTGCTATCATCTTATCTTCTCCACTTACAAAGAATTTTAATTTTTAAAAAAAGCCCTGACAGGTTTGAATCAGTGGTTAGAGCACTGGCCTTCAAACTGAAGGGTTGTGGGTTCGATTCCCACCCAGTCAAGGGTGCATACCTCAGTCAAGGGCACATACCTCGGTTGCAGGCTTGATCCCGCCACCGTCCATGTGCCTGTGGGAGGCAACCAATCGATGCGTCTCTCTCACACTGATGTTTCTCCCTCTCTCTCCCCTCTACTCTCTCTAAAGAAAAACCAATAAGAAAAAAATATCCTTGGGCGAGGATTTAAAAAAAATTTTTTTTAATTTATTTTTAATTTAAAAATAAAATAAAGGAGATTGCTGACTTCCCTAGGGGTTGGAGATCATGTCAAGTTTCTTTTTTTTTTTTATCCCCACCTGATGGTATTTTTCCCATTGCTTTTGAGAGAGAGTAGAAGGGGGAGAAAGAGAAAGAGAGAAAGATCGATGTGAGAGAGACACATCGATTGATTGCCTCCCACACAAGCCCTGACCGGTGTCAGGGATCAAGCCTGCAACAGAAGTATGTGCCCTTGGCCGGAACCGAACCCTTCAGTCTGAGGGCCTCTAACCACTGAGCCAAACCAGCTAGGGCATGTCAAGTTTCTTGACAAACTCCCCACAACTATTTCCAATGCAAAGCAGATAGAGATTTCTAATATGTCCCCAGTGCCCTCTACTACTTTTGAGTTCAACTGAATTTTAAATCTATGTTTGGTTCTCTTCATGGAGCACCCTCAATAATATATTTAACATATTACATATAGTCATTACTATAAAGTACAAAAAATGTCCTGGTAGCAATGTGTCACTGTCAAAACCAATATTAAATCACCTATTTTCAGAGAACTATGTGAACTAACCTATGCTTTCTTCTCCTTCCTTCTTTTCTGTCAGAAGAGTTCTTGTCATGCTGAGCTTCTTCATTGTATGGCATTTATATTTTAGCACTGTTTTATTGTTGCCTTCTGCATCTACTAGAACATAAAATGAACTCAATTATTATACTGCTTAAAGGAATATAATAAATACAATGCAAATAAAATAATCATAGTAAGCCTCAATAATTCCAATTTAGTTAGGCTGAACGACTTCCTATCTAGATTTTGGAGTAAGTTCAAGATTTAACTCATCCCTCCTGCTCCAAGCAGAGAAGTGACAGATAAAATACATAAGAACTGAAGGCACAACTGGACTCAAAACAACAAACAACTCTAGGGGACAGCCACACAGAGCTATGAGTGAGATTAAAGTTATGTGCCTGCTAGGCTCCAGCCCTAAAGTAGGAAAGTGGAGCCAGAAATTTGGCTTTACTAAGGGGTAATGAGGTCTAAAATTCTACCACACAAAATAAAGGACCAAAGTCAGACTTACTACTTAAAGCCCAAGACTGGATGGAGTCAGCACATTCTCAATCATGAGGGAAGGCTGAGAAAAAACATGCTGCCAACCCGCTGCCTAGGGTTACAGCTTTAAAGAAAACTGGGCATAGGCAGGAGGGAGGATGAGGCTATGAGCTAAGAATGTGAAACACACTGCAGACTTCCATTAACTGCTACTGTGAGTGTAACTGACACGCATTTGAAAGCAACATGAAATTGTCACTATTTAGCCCAAATCCTTCATTTCATATTGTTGAACCCAACACACAGTCATCAATCTAGCAATTCCATTTCTAAGCGTATACTTTATACATTATTACATATATGCACAGAGAGAATAAAAATATTCACAGAATAAGAATATTCACAGAAGCATAATTAATAACATGGGCTCTGGCCCTGGCCACTGTGACTTAATTGGTTGAGCATCGTCCCATGCACCAAAAGGTAGTTGTTTCAATTCCTGGTAAGGGCACATGCCCAGGTTGCTGACTTGATCCCGGGTCAGGGTGCATGAGGGAGGCAGAGAGGCAGCCGATTGTTTTTCTCTCACACACTGATGTTTCTCTCTTTCTCTCTCTCTCTAAAAAAATCAGTAAAAACATATTTAAAAAAAACACACACATGTGCTCTGGAGCAGATCATCAGGGTTCAAATCCTGACTCTGCTTCTTACTTTGTATATGACCTTGGGAATGTTATTTGCCTGTTCTGTGCTTCAGTTTTTTTCCAATATAAAATGAAGTTAACAATGAGATCTACCTCGTAAACTTGTGAGAATTAAATGTTAAAACATGTAACATTCAGAATAGTGCTTGACATATATATAGAAGGCATTCAATAAGTTTTAGTTATTGATTATTACTGGTAAAAATGGAAGCAACCAACATGTCCATTAACTGGAGAATAATTTGTGGTACAGTCACAAACGGAATACTAAGAAACAAGGGAAACAGAGTTATATACACACACACACACACACACACACACATATATGTATCAGTATGAATCTCAAAACGTATCTCTATTTGAAAAAAGATTATAGAATGATATGCACAATATGCTATAACATATAAAGTTTGAAAATATACAAAAATGCTATTTATTCTTTGTGCATGCATACATATGTAATATAAAATCAGGTATAGGAAAGAAAAACACCAACTTCAGGTAAATGACTGATGACAGAAGGCAAAGTTTGGAGAGGGGTATACAAGGGGCTTCAACTGTATCTAGAATGCTTTTTAACTATCTGGCAAAATGGTTGAATTTGATACAGCTAGACAATGGGTACATGAAATGTTTCATTTTAATATTCACTGTACCTAAGTATGTTTTAAATATTTCATAGTAAAAAGAGTTAGCATGGTAATTACTTACCATGTTCAACATTTTCTTCAAATATAACACAGGTCCCAAGAGTGTCTGGGGAAAAATTTAAAGACAACTTGCTAAGAAATAACAGAGCTACTTTCTCCAAAAAGCATATTTAAAAAGGAGTTTCACCTCTCTGACATCTTCCTACCTTCATACTCTCCAGCAAAGACATAGCTGTCCATTTGCAGAATGGGCCTCTCAGTGTCAATTCCCTACATCAGAATATAGGAGCATAAAAATCATGAAAAAAAGCATTAGGGGTTGGATAAAATGGGTGAAGGTGGTCAAAAGATACAAACTTCCAATTATAAAATAAATGTCCTGGGGATGTAATGTGCAGCATGGTTACTACAGTCAAAAATACTCTATTGTATATTTTGAAACTTGCTAAGAGAATAAATCTTAAAAGTTCTCATCACAAAAAAATTAAATGTATAACTATGTGTGGTAATGGATGTTTACTAGACTTACTGGCAGTGATCATTTCATAATACATACAAATACTGAATCATTATGTCATACCCCTGAAATATAGTATGTTAATTATATATCAATTTTTTAAAAAAAGAAAGCCCAGCTGGGCGTGGCTTAGTGGTTAAGGATCAGCGTAGGATCCAGGAGATCACAGTTCAATTCCTTATCAGGGCACATGCCTGGGTTGCAGGCTTGATCCCCAGGTCAGGGGCGTGCAGGAGGCAGCCGATCAATGACTCTCCCATCACTGATGTTTCTATTTCTCTCTTCCTCTCCCTTCCTCTCTCTGAAATCAATAAAAAAAAATTTTTAATAAATAAAATAAAATATAAAAGAAAATAATAAAAGAAAAAAGAAAAAGCCACATGTAATCTTGCTACCAAGGAGATGGATCTCCGAAACCTGGGGAACCTCTTAGAGCTTCCTGTCCTGGCAAGCACAAGGTAAGTTAAAACTACACCCTGAAGGCTGCTTAATTCATACCCAAGTAAACAGGTCTATTTCAGTCAATATGCTCTTCAAGTTAAGGTAAGAACGGAGGAAGTTTTGTCAACAGTAGCTCCAAGATTTTAAAGCAAAGTGATAAAGCAGGCGGTAACTTTGAATACCATGGCTCCAGACAGCACAGTGTGAGGTACCTTCTCCCCTTCTCCACGTTCAAAAGGTGCATGTGTATCTGATTATCCTCTCTCCCGCCTCACTACCTAAAACGATGCTATGTATATATACACATATATATCTCAAAGTGCCACCTCCTCCGCGTCTTTAACTCTCTGCAGCCACACACCCAGGCGCCCGAGCAGTCAGGCACTGTCTCCCATCTGCTCCCGCAGCCGCCTGGGCATCTACGATTGTCTTTAGAGTTCACTGCTCAGTAACATGGAATTAATACATCAGTCTTTGGGGGGAGAGAGTTCACCATTCATTCTTGTTCTTCATTTAAGAAAATCTACAACCATCCCCCAATTCCAGAAGACTCACCAAAACCTTGCATTTATTTTCACATTTTGAGAGAAAGTCTGAATCGATAATTCCCGAAAATTCCACCAGAACCAGCTGCTCCTGGTGGAGGACAGAAGGGTTAACAAGCTGGCGTGCGCGGGGTGCAGCAAGAGGCAGTTCACAGGAGCACCCCAAACCCCCATCGCAACGACCCCACCTCCGCCAAAACGGGGCCCTGCTTCGGGGACGGAAGCAAGCGGCGTTACCTAAGGCGACTTCCTCTGCGTCCGCACTCTGAGGACAGCTCCTCAGAGCAATCAGGCCTGAGGCCAGCTCCCTCGCCCCCCCGCGGGCCGCCCTAGCTCCGCTCCGACCGCCCGGGGCGAGCGGCGGCCCAGGCGGCTCCGAGCTGCCGGCCGCATCCCGACTCCCTCCCCCTCGCGCAGCCGGCGCGGCCCTCACCGCCACCGCCCCTCGCGCAGGCTTCGGTCGTAGCTCTCACCGCGCCCCCTACCTCCTCTTCCTCATCCCCGGGACTCGGATCCTCGGCTGCCGCCATGATCCCACTCCTCCCCGCAGCCCCGGAGCGGCTGGCCACGCCCACCGCCGCCGCCATCTTGAGTACGGGCAGCCCCCTCCCCTTTCCGCCCGGTCTTGCTGCTGCTCAGGCCCTAACCCACTGCTGCCAGGAGGCGGGATGGCCGCTGCAGTGCCCACGTGGAGGCGGTTGCGGGCCCTCTCCTTGTTCCTTTCTTGAGCGCAGGAGCCGGGTCCCTGGCAGGCTTGGGAGGGCCTGTGACCGAGGGATCGCTTAGGCACCAGCCCAGGTGGGAGGAGAGGACCGATGAGGGAGAGAAGATAGAGAAGGTGCAAGCAAGGAAACCAGGTGCAGGGAAACAGAGGCCTTGTGTTAGCCGAGCCTACTTTCTTGGGAAGAAATAATTAATATTGTGGAGGAAAAAAGGAGAAGTAACTTCACAGGGTGAGCCGATCATAAATTCCTAAGTGGACAGGTCATGGTGGGTAGTCACACGCCAGGCATGTAACTTTTTAGTAAAAGGCTTGTATCTGCCTTAAGCAAGCCCTGTCGGTTGCTTCTCTGCAACTAGGTTAACACACCTTTGAAATAAGCAGTAATCTTGTTAACTGTCCTGGAATCCAGTCCCTGCAGTGCTTTCTCCCACAGCCTTGTAAACTTCCTTAGTTCTCGCCTTAATCAGATGCATAAAAGAAGCTTATTCCCTGGAGCATTTGAGATCTTGCTCAGAGACACAGGTTGGCAGTTTGGCTCAAACTCATAAAAACTCTCCACAGGTATAAACAGTCTTATGTTACAATATCTTGTGAGCACTAATCCTGATTCAGGTTTTCTCTGAGCCAAATTGAGAGCGTATTTCAGATTAACTAGTGTGTGGGCTTTAGAATGAGCTGCCCAAAGATATGCTTCTGTGATATGCAGATTGTTGATCTAAGGGCAATTTTAGCTTCAGGCTCAAGACAAACTTCTTTACCTAGATCTTAAATTACTGTACTTGTCCATAATAAGAGATTATCAGCGATAACCTTTTTGAGCCACCTACCTATATGGCACGGAAGCTTATGTTTACTAAATATCTGCTCTTCTTACCCTGCAATGACCCTTGGAAGACCCCTAGGCATTATTTTACCTCATCCCTAGCTTATCCCTGTCTTATACACCTCACTCTCCCTTTCTATCTCTGAACCTGTCCTGCAGGGGGGAGGGAGGGACTCTGACTCTCCCATGTAAGTGGGGTTCCCATACATACCTATGTGTTAAATGTAATTTTCTCTTGCTAATCTGTCTCGTGTCTATTTAATTATTAGACCAGCCAGAAGAATCTTGGGGCTATAGGAAAGTTTGTTCCTCCCCCGCACTAACCCCCACTATGAAAAAAGCCCTGGGCTAGAAAGTAGACTTGGTTTTCAGGCCTGTAGGAGCATAGGATCTAGAAGAGGAAAATAAAGGGACCCAACCAATTATGCACTAATCAGATTGTCTTACATGCTATAAGAGATACAAATTATTATGGGAGTGCAGAGGTCTGAGAAGTGAAGTTTGGGGTAGCCTTCTCTTTTTTTTTTGAGAATTTTTATGAGTTTATTTGAGTCAAACTGACAACATATGCCAGGGAGCAAAATCTCAAATGCTCCTGGGCAGAATTTCTTTCTTCCTTTCTTTTTTTTTAAGATTTTTAAATTGATTTTTAGAGAGAGAGGAAGGGAGACAGAGAGAGAGAGAGAGAGAGAGAAACATGGATCTGCTGCCTCCTGCACGCCCCCTACCAGGGTTCCATCCCGAAACCCAGCATGTGCCCTCACTAGAAATCAAACCCACAACCCTTCAGTAAACAGGAAGATACCCGACCAATTGAGTCACAGAGACCAGGGCCAGAATTTTCTTAAAGTAACCTCATGGATCGTTCTGATTATAAAATAAAGGATTTTTGTACACGAGACAAAATGATCTAGCTCCAAAGAACATGAGCTATGAGGTCCAATACTTGTCCAGTTCTGCTGCATTATTAGCAGCAAGGCCTTATGCAAGTTGTTTATTGTGAGGATTAAATGAGATACTGAATATAAAATAGACTTAGCCCAGTATTTGACACATTAAACACTTAATATGTCTTTATTAGTAGTAGTAATATACAAAATTTGAGAGTATCATGACTTTTAAAAAACATTTTCATATATATCTTTCAGGTTCTTTCTATTTACATATTTTAAAAAAAGAATCTGTTCAAATCGTACATTTGTTTATGTCGTCTATTTACTTTTCTCACAATATGCAGGATAAGGCAGGTTCTTGCATGTTTTCCATGGTAAATACAGATCTGCATCATAATTTTTAGTAACAGCAGCATAATATTTACTGTATAATATTGAGAATACACAACGCTTTAGTAAACGTCCTTGTACACTCTAACCCAATTGCCTCATTAAGTGATTTCATAGTTTAAAAAACAAAAAAAGCAGAACCCTCAACCTGACAGAAGTTGTAGATTCGAATTCTAGATCTGAAGCATAATAATTGCTATCTGGGACAAGCTGCTGCACTTTCTCAACCTCAGTGTTCTTATTTATCGAGGATAAAAATATTTATATTATTTTCTATTTTTATTTGAAGATTAGACCATGTACCTGGAAGTACTTTGTAAATTGAAAAATTACAGAAATTGTCAGATTTTATTGGGGTAAGGGGTAGATAAAGAAGAGAGCAAGCCAAGCTGAGGTAGCACAGGTGCTAAGGCTGGAGGAAGGCATGTGGGTGTAGCAAGGTCAGTGTGACAACTCAGGATGTCCCTTTCAGATAAACATGCTTCATACTTCTAGTCAGGGTTTTTATTGTTTACTCTTTATGAAGTAATTATTTATTTTGAATGACTTCCAAAAGGATACTGAGTGAAAAGTAAGCCTTCCATACCTGTCCCACTGTTCCCCTTTTTATAGGCAACCTTTTTTTTTTACCAGTTTCTTAAGTATCTCTTCAGAGATATTCTATGTATTTACAGAAACATGTATACAAAATCTGTAAAGTAATTTTCATATTCAAACATAGCACACAGACTAGAAAAACATTCCTTTGTAAGGAAAGAAGACATTATAGTACTGGCTCCATGGCCTAGAGCTCATGCCCTTCGAAAATTAGCTTAAAGGTTGAAACCACTCTCACACAGAAAACAGGAACTTATTGGGCAGAATAACTCATCAACATTGGCTTTGAAAGAGGAAGAAAAAAGCCTTTTGGTGATTGGGAGGAATTTCCATGGTATATAGTTGGAGTTTATTCTTAATAGTTTTACTTTCAATCCTGAAAAAAGGTAAGGTCCAGATGCCAGCTTAAAAAGACTAAATTACCTTCATTATCTTTGCTCCTGTCGGGCGTGGCTCAGCAGTTGAGCATCGACCTAGGATCCAGGCAATCAGGGTTCAATTCCTGGTCAGGGCACATGCCCGGGTTGCGGGAGGCAGCCGATCAATGACTCTCTCATCATTGATGTTTCTCTCTCTCTACCTCTCCTTTCCTCTCTCTGAAATCAATAAAGATATATATATTTAAAAATAGAAGCAATAAACAAGATGTGGTATATTTATATAATGGAATATTATTCAGCAATAAAAAGGAATGACATACAGATACATGCTACGGCATTGCCAAACTTGAAAACAGTACTTTAAGAAGCCAGACACAAAAGGCCACATATTTAATGAGTCCATTTATATGAGATGTACAGAACAGGCAAGCCTATATAGAGAGAAAGATTAGTGGTTGCCAGGGCCTGGGGGGAAGGGGAATGGGGAATGACTGCTACTGGATGTGGGGGTTTTTTTGGGAGTGATGAAAATGTTCAGGAATTAGTGGTGATGGTTGCAGAACTCTGTGAATACTGTAAACTAAAAATCACTGAATTGCAGACTTTAAGAGTAAATTTTATAGTATGTGAATTATATCTTTAAAAGCTGTTATTTAAAACTAACAATAGTAGAAGCAGCTAGTTTCAAACTGAACAGAGAAAAGAAAATTACTTGGGTGATTAAAGAAAAATCTTTGAAGGCCAGATGAGAGCCAGATACCATGGAAGCTACATAGCAGAAGTACCAAAAAAAAAAAAAAAAAAAAGGCTTAAGGACCCATGTCTGGAAGTTGGAAGGCTCTGATAAGGGCTGTCATTAGCTTCTTTTTTATTTTGTTTTTTACATTTTTATCGGTTTCAGAGAGAGAGGAAGGGAGAGGGAAAGAGAGAAACATCAATAATGAGAGCCATTGACTGGCTGCCTCCTATACACTCCCTGCTGGGGATCGAGCCGAAAACCTGGGCTTGTGCCCTGACCGGGAATTTAACCTCGATCTGGATCATAGGCTGATGCTCAACCACTGAGTCACTCTGCTCATTAGCTTCTTTTAACTGGACACTCTTTAGGCCTCATGATAGTCTCAAGAGGTAATAATTATGAAGAGTCATATTCAAAATATTTATGGACTAGTAGGGCACAGCACTCAGCCATGCTGGAGTAAGGTCATGGGAAAGCTGGGTAATGTCTAGAGCCAGCTAGAGGCTTGAGGCTGTTTCTTTTCACTGACTGATAGGGAAGTTTCAATAATTTAAGAGCTGGTATGGTTTCACCAGTACATACACGCTGACTGTCAGCCCTCATTAGTCTAACAGCCATTTTATACATTAGAAAACTGAAACAGAAAATTAGGAAACTTGCTTGTGTGACTTTTTCCTCTATACTGTTATCTTTTCTGGGAAAGCAGGGGAACCTTAAAAGTCCAACTGAGATGCCAACCCCTGCATCAGGCTAGCTAGAGTCAGAGGAATGAGATGGAACATTCAACCTCAGTAGAGTTAAAAGGGGAGACAAAGAACTAGGGAAAGGCACAGATAAAACTGGGCCAGCCACATCAATCTGTACTGCAAGACTTGAGTGACATTAGGATCAGTGTCTCTTTTTCTGTGAACTTGTCCATCACAGTGTAACTACATGGAAAAAAGAACCCTTATTTTCTTTTTTATTTATTGATTTTTAGAGAGGACGGGAGAGAGAGAGAGAAACATCGATATGTTGTTCCACTTATTTATGCATTCATTGATTGATTCTTGTAGGTGCCCTGACTGAGGATCTAATCCTAAACCTTGGCATATTGGGACAAAGCTCTAACCAACTGAGCTACCTGGACAGAGCAGAAATCTTATTTTCTTTAATCTGGCTTTTTATTTTGCTTTTTTTCCTTTGACTCAAACTGACATCATTCAGCACTCTGACTTACCCACATCCCTCTCTCTTGCTTAATCATTAAGCCCTTAGGACAATGAGGTTCTGGTCAGCATCCAGTAGCCTTAGAAACAAGGTCCTGGGTCTGTTCACTATTGAGACAGAGTTTTCAATCAAACTAAACATAGTATTATCTTGGCCTCAGTTTTAGCTCAGGACCCAGGAACAGATACTTGTGAATTGGACAGAACAACTCCATGGCTGACATCAGGACCAAATGCAATGATCAGTTAACCCCCTACCTAACACCAGTCAATCAGTAGAGGCCATGACCCTAACTCTATTAGTCATCATGATTATTTTTTCCCTATATAATTCATCCCCAGGAAGCCATTGGAGAGCCAGGTCTTTGAGCATGAGCTACCTGTGACTCCGGGCATGGCTCCATCTCCCTAATAAATCCTTACTTTCCAGTCTTCAGCCCACATCGGCTACTGCTGAGATTCCCATGGTTAAAGACACACAGATTCTTTCCTGTTTTGTGTTTTTTTGTACCCTCACCGGAGGATATTTTTTCCATTGCTTTTCAGAGAGTAGAAGGGAGGAAGAGAGAGAGAAACATCGAAGCATATCGATTGGTTGCCTCTGCATGCATCCCAACCAGGGCCTGGGATTGAGCCTGCAACCAAGGTCTACTTTAACCGCTGAGCCAAGCCGGCTAGGGCAGCCACACAGATTCTTGAAGTGCAGGGACTCTGCTTCCTCAGAGCGTGGGAATTCCTGCCATGTTGGGAACCTTAGTGTCCAGCCTTTCTAAGCAGACCACAGGTCCTGGCACCTGTCTAGGGTGCTGCTAGGGGAATGAGGTCACACCAATTTACACTCCTTCCCAACCTAAGGAAATCTCCATTTTTTTTCCTTCTGTTTTCAATAAAGGCACCCTCTCTTTTTCACTCTCAAACATCTAGCATACTTTCTTCAGTGAGTTCACTCTAACAACAGGTAGGAAAAGGCACGATCTTCAAGTAACTTAAGCTTTCCATTCTTTAGACATCCCAGATAAAGGATTACAAATGGCCTGACTACCTGCTTGGAAGGCATAAAGGGGACAATGTAGGGCATTAGTATCTTCATAAAGTATCTGCCATATCAATAAACTCTTTTTGGGAAAAATCAAACCTTGTCTTGTTGGTTTTAAGAGTTAAAGGAATTTTCATTCACCCCTAGGTTCACCCTAGGAGCCCAAGGGCTCAAAGTGCTCATTGAAAAGAGATTTGGTGGCTGTGGCTATCCTAGTACCCCGGAGATCTTGCGTGGTTCCTGAGGCATTGCAAGAAAGGGAGTCATGGTGAGAGGAGTAACGGATAAACCCTAAACCCATGGGAATTTTCTATAAAGGAAGAAAATTCCAAGTGTTCTAAGTAATGAAGTTCTACAACTAAGAAGTTATGGGCAAAAGTAAAAAAGGAAAGAAAAAAAAGTTAGGAGTAACAAAAGGAGGGAAAATTACAAGTACAATTTTAAAAAGCCATGTAATGGCCCTGGCCAGGTAGCTCAGTTAGAACATTGGCCCGACACGCCAAGATTTCGGGCTTGATCTGAGTCAGGGCACATACAAGAAGCAACCAATGAATGCACAAATAAGTGGAACAACAAATGGATATTTCTCTCTTCCTCCGTTTTTCTCTCTCTCTCTTCCTCCCTCTCCACTCCCCCCCTAAATCAATAAATGTAAAAAAGAAGAGTCATGTAAGGGACAAATTGCAGGTTTTGTGCAGCCACAGTTGGATCTAATAGAAAAAATCTAATTTGGTGGAGAGGGAAAATTTATTTTAATTGTAGTTAACAAGAGGAATCTTATTTAAAAATTCAGAAATATAATTTCTGAGAAATATAGATGGGGTTTTATACTCAGTATTTAAAAGCCTGCCACTAGGAGGAGACAAATGAATTAAAAATTGTTTAATCGGTTTTCTTTAGAACACATTTCCTAAATTAAGAAGAGCCTCATGAAAAATATATTTAGTAGAATCATTTTGTTTTAAAAATGAATATTTTTCTTTTTGTTTATTATTTTTAATATTTTAATTGATTTTGAGAGAGAAAGGAAGGGAAAGGAGAGGGAGAGAGAAACAGAAAGAACAATGTGAAAGCAGAACATCTATTGGGGCTGCCTCCTGCATGCCCTCTACTAGGGATGGAGGCCGAAACCCAGGCGTGTGACCTGACTGAGAATTGAACCAGGAAACTTTTGCTGCACAGGACCATACCCAGTCAACTGAGCAACACCACTGAGCCACACTGACCAGGGCTATTTATTTATTTATTTATTTATTTATTTATTTATTTATTTATAAATAAAGAGAGCAGAAAGAGAGAGAGAAGCACATCGATGTGAGAAAGAAACATTGATTCTCTGCCTCCCACACATGTGCCGAATGGGGATAAAATCTGAAACCTGGGTATGTGCCCTTACCGGGAATCAAACCCTCCACCTTTTGGTGTACTGGATGACGCTCCAACCAACCTAACCACATATGGATTTTAGAAAATTTATACCTTACTCTGTTTTAGATCTGAAAACTAAATGTTAGATCAGTGGCTCTCAAACTTCAGCTGCACCAGAATCACCTGGAGGGCAGATTTTCAGCCATAAACATAGAGTTTCTGATTCACTAGGTCTGGTATAGAACAGGACAGAAAATATACATTTCTAACAAGTTCCCAGGTAATGCTTATGCTTCTGGTCTGGGGAACATAGTTTAAGAACCATTGTGCTAGATGACCATAGAAGTAAACCATTTTTCAACAACCAGATTCAATTCGATATTGAGAACTTACTAACTAAAGTATTTCAGTTTGTTGGAAAGTAACTTAGTATTGGAAATAAGATTAAAATGATCATTTTTGGAGGGCTATGAATCCAAAAGAAAGCAGTTTAATAGAGGCACAGCACTACTGGAAGCTATTGGAGTGTGTTTTAGACAGTGGTGAAGTTAAATGGCACAGAGAAAGCCTGAGAGCAGAGAGACCAAGTGGAGCCTACAGAATCTTTTTCAACCAAGGGCAAGGTACCCTATATGAAGCACTGGATAAACACAGAAAATTGTCCTAAAGCATCATTTTGGCTCACTGACCAGTAACTAAAAGCATTCTTTTAACATTAAGACAAAAATATATGGAGGGTGAAAAGTCTGCGTAATTTTTTTTTTTTTTTATAAATTGTCCCCAAAGTGGTGCACTGTTCCAGAGGCATTGCAGTACTGGATCTATGTGCAGCGTGGGTGGAGCACGCTCCTGTTCCATCTCCCTGCTCCACAAATCCATTTAATATGTTGTCCTCAGACGGAGGACGTATCAGATGTTAAACTGATTAAGAACAGATACCTACCCTGGATCTTAGCCAAAAGGCTGAGAAGAGATTGCATAACCTTTAAAATTGATAGGAGCCCACCAAGATATTTCTCCAAAGTGGGTAGAGAAAGATTTAAAAGTTGCTTAGGGTTACATTCCCTAAGAGTACCATCCTCCATATGGTCTACATTTTCTCTGTAGTTAGAAGTACTTTCATGAAAAAGTCTGAGAAATACTGGTGTAGGTCAAAAGTAAATGACAGCTTGGAACATCATGACGACATTTATAGCTAGAAGAAACAGACACAAGTCCAGGAAGCACAGAGAGTTCCAAACAAGATGAACCCAAAGAGGCCCACACCAAGACATCATAATTAAAATGCAAAAGGTTAAAGACAAAGGGATAACCTTCAAAGCAGCAAGAGAAAAGCAGTTAGTTACCTACAAGGGAGCTCCAATAAGACTAGCAGCTGATTTCTCAGCAGAAACTTTGCAGGCCAGAAGGGAGTGGCAAGAAATATTCAAAGTGAAGAAAATTATGGAACTACAACCAAGATTGCTCTACCCAGCAAAGCTATCATTTAGAATTGAAGGTCAGATAAAGTGCTTCCCAGATAAGAAAAAGCTAAAGGAGTTCACCACCACCAGACCAGCACTACAGGAAATGTTGAAGGGTCTTCTTTACGAAGAAGGAGAAAAATAAATGATCAAAAATATGAACAAAAAAGTGGCAGTAAATATATGTCTATCAATGATTGAATCGAAAAAACAAAATAAACGAACAAACAGAACATTTTTAAAAAATATGTTTTTATTGATTTCAGAGAGAAGAAGGAAGAGAGAGAGAGAAACATCAGTGATGAGAGAGTCATTGATCGGCTGCCTCCTGCATGCCCCGCACTGGGGATCGAGCCCGCAACCCGGGCATGTGCCCTGACCTGGAATCGAACCGTGATCTCCTGGTTCGTGGGTTGACACTCAACCACTGAGCCCCGCCGTTCGGGCAGAACAGAACATTTTGATGGTTGCCAGATGGGAGGGTGCTGGGGGGATGGGTGAAAAAGGTGAAGGGATTAAGAAGAGCAAATTGGTAGTAACAGAACAGATATGGGGATGTCAAGTACAGCCTATATAATCCAGTCAATAATACTGGAATAACTACATATGGTGTCAGATGAGTACGGGAATAATCAGGATGATCACTTAGTAAGTTACATAATGTCTAATCACCTGGAGCAAATATAATATTGTATGTCATCTGTAATAAAAAAATAAAAAAATTTAAAAAACAAAAAGAAATAGGACTTGGGTGGCTGCATAAATGAAGAGGCGAAAACGAGAAAGTTGTTTTTAAAACCTCCCAGTTATGAGCCTGAGAGTCATTTTAGAAGTGGGCTATTGGCGACACGAGGTAGAGCCCCAGCTGCTCTGTCCAAACAGATAAAGGAATAATTAAGCAGGCTGTGCTTCTCAAGTGCGCCCCAGACCTGTGTGGCGAGCATGCCCGGGATTCTGTTACAGTGGCAGTGCCCAGGCCCTAGCCCAGACTAAATCGGAAATGCTGGGAATGCGGCCCAACAATTTGTGCAGCAACGAGCTGTCCAGGTAGTTCTGACGCACAATTAAGTAGAAAATTGAGCTAAGCCAGTTCGATTTCTTTTTTTTCCTTTCAAGAATTTTAAGTGGGATATAGAGAGAGAGAATCAGTCTGTTGGTCGTGGGGAGAGAAGCTAAAAGTTGGTTATACACAGACTGTGAGTAAGCTGGAATTATGAGTAAGCGGAAGCTACAACTAAGTGAAGTCATTGGCTGGTAGTCACAGAGACAGAGAGCACGGTGACAGCCTGTGGTTGGGAAGTAGTGCATTCCTGCGGCAGCCGAGAGTGACAAGTTGACTCAGTCTTCAGGTGTGCGTGGAATTTGTCCAGTTCCACGTTCATTTTAGTTCCCAATTGAAGCCCAATCAGATTGCTATTCTTAGGTTCCTGTGATATTATTATCTTTTTTGTCACATGTATCCTTAAAATAGACAGACTTCCCATTAACTGAAGTGACCTCAGTGGATCTGTGTTCCTAAAATATAAAGAGCTGATAAGGCTCCAAAGTAGATGGAACAAAAGTTTAAATTAATAAAAAAAAAACACTTGCTTTTTTAAAAAAATATATGGACACTTATTTTTAAATTAAAAAATAAAATAAAATTTACCATCTTAATCATTTTAAAGTGTACAGTTCAGTAGTTAAGTATATTTACGTTGTTGTGAAACTAATTCCCAGAAGGTTTTCATCTTGCAAAGAATTACTTTTTTAAAAATTACACATTGATGAAATGTATTTTAATGTCATCACCTTTTCCCTTATACAACTGAATAATTTCAGGTCTGATGCTTAGGTTCATACTTGGAGTTTGGGGATTTTTTGTCTGTTTTATTTTGTCTACTTGTTGTCACTCTGAAACAGTACTATTGTCTTTTCATCTGGGATGGCTCTTGACCTCTCCTCTCATTTCCTTTAGTTCCTGCCCTGATCCAGGTCTAAATGTCCCACTCTTAGACTTCAACATCTTCCATGTATGGTGGCTTTAACTTTTCTTTTTCTAATTTTTATATTTTTATAATTTTCACATTTTTCATATTGATCATCAAATAGTTATATTCATGCAGTTCAGGTAGAGTTATAAACATTAAAGATTCAATCAACGATTGATAAGTGAGGCAGCAACCTCAGCTGGCTTTCTCAATAACTTAGCACCCTAACTTGCCTGGATCCTTGACCTCACTTCTGGTAAAAGAGGGGTTGAATTAGAAGAGATAATGTCTCCATTTTCTCCCATCCCTGACAATGCCTATACCATTATGTTTTGCTTTATCATCTTGATGGCATTTTCCTTTATTTACATAATGTTACTTATTAAATAACTTGGTCTTACAGAATTAATTTTGTGTGCATGTGTGTTTAAATATATCTTTATTGATTTCAGAGAGAGGAAGGGAGAGGGTGAGAGAGAGATAGAAACATCAATGATGAGAGTCATTGATCGGCTGCCTCCTGCACGCCCCACACTGGGGATTGAGCCCAAAACCCAGGCACATGCCCTGACTGGGAATCGAATCGTGATCTCCTGGATCCTATGTCATGCTCAACCGCTGAGCCATGCTGGCCGGGTAGAGAATTAATGTTTTGTTACCAATACATTACAAGAAAAGAAGAGAAGTCAAAGTTCTAAGAACAAAACTGTTTATATTTAGGGTGTTTCAAATGTTTTAATTTGTTATGACATTTTGGGTCGTATCAGAACGTACCATACCTTATCAAACCTCACACTCTTCCTCTTCACCCACCAACTAACCCTTTTGTTCTAACCACGCCAATCTGTTGAAACTATACATCCTGCCTTCCCCCCACACACACTGGGCCTTTGCTAATGTTATTTGCTCCACCAGGCTGAACTTTGTTTCATTTCAGTCAATGCCCATTGCTTCTGTTACTCCAAGAAACCTGCCCTGACTTACGTTCATTTATCAAAGCCACATTTACTGAGTACTTAATTATTTGCCAAGCCCTCCCTCCACTTTTCATGTGAATTTCTGTATGCAACTTTAAATACTGTTGTTCATATTCTGTTTTGTATTTGTTAGTTTGCATATATGTATTTTTTTTCTCACCTCGATTTTACTTTTTAATCTTTTTAATACTTACCTGAGGATATTTCTTCCATTGCTTTCTCAGAGAGAGTGGAAGGGAGAGAGAGAGAGAGAGAGAGAGAGAGAGAGAGAGAGAGAGAGAGAGAGAAACATCCATTGGTTGCCTGCTGCATGTGCCCCAACCAGGGTAGGGGATCGAGCCTACAACTGAGGTACATGCCCTTGGCTGGAATCAAACCCGGAACCCGGACCCTTCAGTCCTCAGGCCGACACTCTAACCATTGAGCCAAACTGGCTAGGGCCTCACCTCGATTTTAATGCCTTAAGTTAATGTTTTAGGCTTCTTTGTACAGTGTTGTGGGTTCATTAAAGTTATTGAATGAATGGATGGATAAATGAAGTAAATAATGTGGAACTAGTTTAACTCAGAGGAATCTGAGGGAAACATTTGATTAGAATTTAAAAGTTATCCATGGAGCCGGTTTGGCTCAGTGGTTAGAGCATTGGCCCGTGGACTGAAGGGCCAAGGGAACGTACCTCAGTTGCAGGTTCAATCCCCATGATCCTCACATGAGCGGGAAGCAACCAATTGATGTGTCTCTCTCACACCGATGTTTCTCTCTCCCTCCCCCTTCCACTTTCTCTGAAGAGCAATGGAAAAAATATCCTCAGGTGAGGATTAAAAAAAAAAGTTATTTTAAGTCCAAACAGCTTTGAGGGTTATGTTGTGGATGATTCAATTGAGAGGCTTCTGTCTGCACTATACACTCCTCCTTAAGTATTTTATTTTTTATTGATTGATTGACCCCCCTCCACCCTGCACCCCCCCCCCCCACAGCATTCACCACACTATTGTCTGTGTCCACTATTGTCTGCGTTATGCATATAACTTCTTAGGTTAATCATTCCCCACCCACCCCTGTCTTCCCTCTGAGATTTGTCAGTCTGTTCCATGCTTCTGTGTCTCAATCTATTTTGTTCATCGGTTTATTTTGTTCATTAGATTCCACATATGAGTAAGATCATATGGTACTTGTCTTTCTCTAGCTGGCTTATTTCACTTAGCATAATACTCTCCAGATCCCTCCATGCTGTCTCAAAGGGTAAGGGATCCTTCCTTTTAACAGCTGCATAGTATTCCATGGTGTGAATGTCCAAGAAGATGCTTGATATTATTTCAATCTTCTTGAAATTGTAGAGACTGATTTTGTGTCCTAATGTGTGGTCTATCTTTGAGAATGTCCCACGTGCACTTGAGGAGAATATGTATTTGCAGCTTTGGTAACCCACAGAGTTTGTCCTTTCTTCCTTTCACCTTTTCTGTTCCAGAGACATTGACACATGAAACCAGGATACTGCCTTATTGCAGGGTAAGCCTGCAACAAAGAAACCCTAGATCTTTTACCACATGCTGATGAGCCAGAGATCACTACTCAGTCTTTTGTACTGCTTCCCCATAATTAAAACTCGCCTAAAAAGGGCAAGGATTCAAAATGAGTCTGGCATGTTTTCTTACTTACAAGAAAGCATTGTGTAGCTACAAAGGGCAACAAAACACAAAGCCTATTGTAACAACAGTCCTACGGCCAAGTCATCTCCTGTCCCAAGTCTCTGGAGATCATGTTGACTCCGGGGCCTCTTCTTCCTTCCCACTCTTGTCTCCTGGAGTTTTGCTAGCCTCTGACAGAACCAAATCAGAGGGTTTATAGCTCCCCATACCCCTTCCATTCTCAAGTGAGACGAGCTTTGGCAGCTGATCCCTCAAGGACAGATCCTTGACAGCAGGTGTGCCTGGGAAGTTTAAGGACAGTTTTTCTATAATAGGCTCCTTGTTGGTACATGTATCCAGACTGGATGTGATTAATTGACTCTTAAATGTAGGCTTTCTTCTTATCATGTGACTCCTGGAAAGTTACTTAAGATTAGAATTTTCATTTCCCTATTTGTAAAAAAGAACTTACAATAAATGCTAGTGCTAGACAGAACTTGTAAGGCAATTTACTATAACCCCTTAAATTTTTATACAGACTAGATCTAGAGAGGTTGAGGAATTTACTTAAGATCAAAGAGTGGGGTCAGGAATAAAAGTTGTGCAATTTAGTTAATTTTGCTATTAACAAAGGGCTAAAATTGGGGAATTTTGCTTGATGATTAAAATGCTATTGGTATTTTACTTTTTTTTTTTAAGATCTATTTGGTTTTATTAAGTGATTCATGAATCAGGCTACATTCCTTCTAGCAACTAGAAGAGTGCTCTCGTATTTTACTTTTTGATATTAATTATTTCTGACAATCTAGCTATGGAATAAAAAGATAAAGAACTGTTTTCTAGTATTTCATCCAATGAGAATATGAAATTATTACTATTAAACAAATATATATTACTATTAAACAGAAGGTCTAAAAGTTTTAAAGTTTCTTTGAATACATACATTTTATAATAATTTGGGATCATAATTTTAATTAATATATTAATAAATTGATTCTTTTAAAGTTGCAAGAATAGTACAAAGAATCCCCAGTCTTCACATTATAACATTAAATATATATATATATAGTTATATATACTCTTTTTTTAACCATTTAAGTGTAAGTTGCAGACATGATGGCCTTCAAACCTTAATTCTTTTTTTAAAACATGTTTTTATTGATTTGAGAGAGAGAGGAAGGGAGAGGGAGAGAAAGGGAGGAGACTCTCCATCGATGGGCAACCTCCTGTATTCCTCCCCCCTGGGATGGAACTGCAACTCGGGCACGCGCCCTGACCGGGAATCGAACTGGGGACCTTCTGGTGCCTGGGACGACGTTCAACCAACTGAGCTACACCGGCCGGAGCCTAACCTAATACCACACCCTGTAACTGTAGAGTAATCCAGTATCGGTCTTTTCAGCAACACCCACTCAGGCAGCTAATAATCGTGGTTGATAGCATCATTTTTAAATGGTAGCCTCTTCTGACTTGAACAATGGTAGATAAAAATCAGCTGTAAGAACAATACTCTAGCCTGTCATTCAACGGATATTTAATAAAGAGGGAGCTGGCGCCCTAGTGGGTGGAAGAATAAAACATCCATATTTTGCTCATTTGAGAGTTGCTGAGCTCCACAAAGTTGTTTTCTCTCTCTCTGTCTCTCTGTCTCTCTGTCTCTCTTTTATGCCCTATTTTCTCCTTATACACTGAAGCATTTTCTTTCAGAAGAAGAGGATTTAAAATAAAATTGTAGGTGCTCACAGGTGAAGGATTGAGGGATCAGATCAGGGATGTAAAGAGACCAGCTCTGAGCTCTCCAAGGATTCAGTTTTGTCTTCTCAGTTTCTTTATTGTGTTAGCTGTTTCTGCTTTTATGGAAGTTGAAGGACATCAAATAGGTCTTTAAGAAGTTTCTCTTCCTTGCTTCTATTGCATTGTCTTCCACATGACGTTAACGTTCAGCGGGTGCTTGCAGTACCAAGGAAACTCTTTCATTTGTCACCTTGAGTACACATTCTGTCTAACTCTGCACGTGAATCCTGATTACTCTGATTAACAGTCATAGATATTGTGAGATCATATTAAGGATACAGTGGACAATGAACACAGGTGCCCTCATCATAAAGCTGCCACAGGAGCTCTGAGTCGCAACAAGGGGGGTGGGGACAGAAGGTCAATAATAATACAGTACGTGGCATTTAGTTAAGTGCACTGGATTTCCAGGGCTACCCTTTGTGAACAAAGCACTCTTGTGTAGGAAGTTAGTTGTCATCACTATAGATCAGCATAAATAACCCTAGAGCAAAATGTCCTGCGTAAGCCAAGTTCCTCTCTATGAGCAAGAGAGTTTTATAGCAACAATTTTGTTTTGTTTTTTATTTTAATTTTTATTTATTTATTTATTTATTTATTTATTTATTTATTTAATCTTCACCCAAGGATGAGTTTATTGATTTTAGAGAGAGAGGAAGAGAGAGGGAGAGAGAAAGAGAGAAACAACAATGTGAGAAAGAAACATTGACCTCTTGCCTCCCCCACACCCCCCAACCCAGAATCAAAGAGGCAACCTTCTGGTGTGTGGGAAGATGCTCCGACCGACTGAGCCCCTGGCCAGGGCCATAGCAACAAGTTTACAGCAACAATCAGGCCTTTATTCCTGGTTTTAAGCACCAACATTTGGAACACACTTATTTCTATTTAAGAGGACAATTCTGTGAAAGATAGCTAAACTTCAGTTCCAGCCTCAGCTCCCGATGTGAAACAGCTTCTTACCAGAGGCCTAGGACGTGACTGGCTGGCTTGGGAACGTCTAGGACCGTGAGGGCACCACCATCTTTCTGGTGCCAGTGTGTCTTCGGTAATTAAGGTCTAAAGAAAAATACTTTTAAATGTGAACACAAATAAAATGCACTTTATTTTTGTTGCCCTGATAAATAAAAACATAAATAAAGTAAAAAAAAAAAAAAAAATTCCAACTAACCTATTGCCTGCTGCAGAAACGCAGAGTCAGCGACTCTTTATCAGGCTCCTCTGGTACATGACACTCTTCATGTGCTCATGAATGTGGGAATATTTTACAAAGTTGATGCAATTTGATTAGATTGCACTATGCTTTTTCCACAAGATACTGTTTCTTTTCATATTTTGAGCGATGTGGGATAGAAACTAGTTAAGGCTAAGAGCATTCAACATTAAACAAAAATTTTCCAGTCTTAAAAAAGTAGTTGTCATTGGATCTTTCTCTTCTTTTGTTTCACCTCATTCTTTAAAATGACATCTTCACTATAAGCAATGAACACCACTGAGTATCATCTTAACCAAATTCCCTCATTTGCATTTATTTTTCTCAAGTATTAACTCATATACCTGGGTTGGGTTTTTAAATTTTTTTTTTAAGGAGGGAGGCGCTTGATTCAGTGGCATAGAACTCCTATAACGGTTCATCACAATTTTCCACGTGGAAGTTACTCCGGTAGGTGAGGATCATAAATGGGCATCGCCAGTGGCTTTTCATAAGCCCCCGATAACTTTAGATAAACTTTAGGAAGAAGAAAAGAATATTTTACTTACATTATGCTAAATTAACAGCATCTATCCATCTTTCATGAACTTGTGTTCCACAGAACACTTCCCAGTATCTAATAAACAATTTGAGAGTGCGGGACCATGTGTGAGTTATTATTGTGTTCTTTGGTGTTGAGCACAAAACAGTACACACCTTGTAGGAGATTTATATACACTTGATGAATTGGAACAATTCGTTGCAAAACACCAGTTTGCAGATAAAAATTTAGTACATCAGGGCAAAAAAAGGATTGACTTGGGGAAACAAAGAAACCTCAGTTCTTATGTCCCTAATATGAAAACCTCATATATTTCTGTTCAGAAGTATATAACTCAATCCAACGGGGTGCCATTTAAAGTGGAAGCTTGGAAAAAAAAGATAAAATATAATAATAAGTAATTTTAAATTTCTTATGGTATTGCATTTGAGAGTATTGATGTTCTCTTTGGAAAAATGACTTTTTTAACTGGCATGGAAAGAAAGTGTTGCACTAGTAGTGGGGTTGTGGGGAAAGGCAACAGAAGTTTCTTAGAGCACTTAATCATGTCAGGGCTAACTTCCTGTCACAGATGTCACATCCTGGATTAGTCATGAGATAAGAAGTCCAGAACATGACCCAAAATGACAAATTATAATACAAAACTTAGATATAAGTGCTTTTCTTATTAAAGAAATGAATGAAAGAAAAAGCCTCGTGATCTTTAAGCAACTTCTTTAAGCCAAGAGCTGCCTCCTTTATAAAATGAGAAAGTTGTGTTGGATAATATTAGGTCCCTCCCGCACCGCTTACTTAATGCTCTTTCAGGATCAAAAAGTTCTCATGGCTGAAACAAGGAACCGACAAAAACCAGTTACGGTGAAAATAATGATAAAGATGACGATAGAATAATACATGGCATCACCTTTCAGTCATGCAAATCGGTGGATTCCTGCGGCGCTGTACCAGGCACTTTGATGTCACCCACAGTTATATTGCCCACCTTTGCCATTAAAGGGATTTACTGTGTTCTAGAGATAGACTGACTACACAGCAGCGTGGCGGTCAGGGCCTTTCTGTTCCAGTGCCGGGGGTGCAGCTCTCTAAGCTTCCTTCTTCTGCAAGTTATGAGCCGGGCGGTCACGCGCTGGTGTTCCCCACTGTCCTGTAGTCTCCCGCAGGGCAGGGTCACACCCCACTCATGTCTAGATCCCATTCCACCCGGCACAGTGCTTTGCTGACAGTAGGCACTCAATAAATGTCACTTGAATGATCTCTGACTATAAAATAATGGTGAAACTTAGTTTTCAAATGGCATTTCACACTAGAAACTATAATATTCATCTAGTATCTACCACCTAAAATATTTTCTTATGCTCATTAAACTTCAGACCCTTTCCTTAGGAGTCAGGTCAGGCTCACCCTTGTCCACGAAGCACTAACTGGTTGTTAGAGCCCTCGATGATGGCCTCTAATTTTTTGTATCACTCAGGTGGCCTAGCATATTGGGTGACATATTGGGTCTATATTGCGTTAGATTTTAAGTTTATCACAGAGAAGAGGAGTTCCATGTCTCCTTGTACCCTGTAAACACGGTGCATTCACAACAAAGGTGCTAAATAAATATTTATGTGTAATAAATAGTGATCATAATGGTCAATAATTCATGATTTACTGTTAAGATCAGTTGTTTATAGCAAACCCCAAAGTATTTTAGCTGCATGTTTTCTATGAGGAAGGTGCTTTGGGCACGGCAGCTTTGCTCCTGTGTTCCTTGGTGCAGGCCTCCTCCAAGTGCCTGCAGCCTGTCACAGCTTAAACCCAGGCAGAGCCTTCTGTGTATTTTATTGTCTTAGTTTTCCTGGAAGTCAGGAGATTTGGATGAAGAGCAAATGTTTAAGAAAAGAAATAAAGAAAATAAAAATGTTTTCCATGAGTTAACTGTGAATATGTTGTACATGAGTTAACTGTGAACATATTGTACAAAGGGTAACCAAAGAACAGACTAGCAGATTTTGAGGACATTATATCTAATGGAATAATCTGGATACACACAATTGAAAATATGTAATAATATATAACATAGAAATATAAATGTAATATATCAAATGTGATTGTATCTCCATACTCCAGAACTAGTCAAAGAAGGCCTGAGGGAAGGAGAGAGGCAAAAAGAGAGCAGAAGGAAAGAAGGAAAAAAAGGCAAGATCATATGGGTCTAGGGAGGAGGGATGGTACTAAGTGGAGTTTTGTGGAGACTGTGCGTGGCCTTTGGGTGGTATATTTAGCCAACTGGGTTACAGGAGTGGAGCTCACACTTCACAGCAGGTTAAGAAACTGGTAGTAAGGAGGAAAAGTTAAATTGATAAGGGGCCTTAAGGCTCAGTGTAGATAATGTACAGTTTCTATGAGGAGCTGCTTTAAAGGTTTATGAAAAAGAATTTATGACGTGTTCAAAACAGTGCTTGAGGAAAATGAATCTTGCTATAACAACAATAGTAACATTTATTGAACACTTACTATATGCCAGGTGCATATACAGGGGTGGGCGAAAGTAGGTTTTCAGTTGTGCGTACACCAACCAGTTTATTCTTTTATTATTATTTATTATTGTATTATTTCTTATACAAACAATGGTAAACCTACTTTTGCCCACCCCTGAATTAAGCGCTTTATATATTAGCCCATTTAATCTTAAAACAACCCTGTGAAGAAGACACAGTTATCTTTATAGTACAAGCAAGGACATTGAGGCAAAGATCTGTTAAAGTAGGTCCCATTGCTCTGAATAGCAGAGATGGGGCTATTTCATCCCCAAAATATTTACTGAACACTTACTATGTGGCAGGAGATGTTAGGTGCTAGGGAAGAAACAGTAAACCAAATCAGCAAAGTCCCTGCACATATGGAGCAAGATTTTGTTATTAGTAAAAAACCACAAAACCCGGTTATATATGCATAGACTTTGTCTAGGAGGAAACACAACAAACTGGCAACACTGGTTGCTTAGGTGTGAACACGCTGGAAGCAGGGGTACCAATGGAAAGGAAACCTCAAGAATTGTGCCTGTTGAATTTTAACACATGGATGTGTTACCTATTTGAAAATTATAATTATCTTTTTAAAAACTGAGTAATAAGATTGTGTGCCGTCTACTAAGACACTGTAAATGCAAACACACATATTTGCCTGTGTATGCACAGACTTTCTGGCAGTTCATACAAGAAACTGGCAAAACCAGATGCCTCTGAGGAAGGGAATTGGGTGGGTGGGAGATCGAGGTAGAAGAGTGACTGAATTTCACCCTATACTTATATGTGTCATTTGCATTCTTATGAATTTGGTAATTTAATATAATATGCAGAAGTATTAATTTTAAAATCAACTGAGTTTTGAAAGTAGTAAGCAGAAACATATGCATGAATAGGAGTTTTATATAGATAGAAAAATCCCACACATTTTTAAGATTTTATATACTGGTGTGATTTCTCTAAGTTGTAACTTTTACCACATTTAACATTCAAAGAAAAAGAGTGTGTGCATGTGTACACACACGCAGTGTAGGAGAACCAACAAAAATGTTGGTGCTTGTGAAAATAAGGGAATTAAAATACTTGGGCTTTGGCTAATGTGGGAAAAACTCCTCAGCTATCAAAATTGTCTAGATAAGTTTTCAAAAAATGCCTAAGGCAGTTTCACTTCATACAATAGACACTCTGTTGAAACAAGTTCAGGTCGTGGCCAACCTCCACCCATAGGCTTTAGGGTTTTTGTGTTTTCTTGTAGAACTAACTAACCCTGACCTGACAGCTTGCACTTTGCTCTAAATCTGAATTGATCTACTCAATCCCAAACACAGTTTGGATCATGAAACCCCTTATTCTTTCATGGGAGTAGGATGGCCAATTTGGTGAAATCATGATTAGAAAACTTACGTTGTTTTTTATTTTTTTTTTAAAACAATCTTTATTGACTTCAGAGAGAGGAAAGGAGGGGGAGAGAGAGAGAAACATCAGTGATGAGAGAGTCATTGATCGGCTGCCTAGCCCGCAACCCGGGCATGTGCCCTGACCAGGAATCGAACCCCGATCTCCTGGATCCTAGGTCGATGCTCAACCACTGAGACACGCCCAGCTGGGCAGAAAAGTTAGTTTTGTTGTACATATTTTAACTTTCAGGGTTTTAAAAACAGATTTTTTGCGGTATGACTGACATACAATAAATTGCCTATAATACCAAAAAGTGGAACAACTCGATCAATTGTAGTATGTGCCCAGCTATGACCACAAACAAGGTAGTGAACATATCCATCACCTCTAAAACTTCCCTTGTGCCCTTTCGTAAAACTCCCCTCCTGCCCCTTTGGACCATCTCCCCTTCCTAGGTAACCACAGATCTGCTTCCTATCATGTAGAATAGTTTGTATTTTCTAGAATTTATTTTGACTGATTTTTCTCCTTAGTGTAGGCTATACTTTCCCTTCTTTGCATGCCGAGTAATTTTGTACTGTACGGTAGTGTAAATTTTACCTTGTTAATCTCCTGAGCTTTGTTCTGGAATGCAGTTAAATTGCTTAAAACAAATTTGATCCTTTTGGGTCCTGCTTTGCAGGAACAAGGAAGCATTTGGTCTAGGGCTGATTTTACCTCATTGTTGACTACTCTACCCAATATCCTGTGAATGATGAGGTTTTATAGTCTGGCTGCTAGGAAAAGGAACTATTGCTAGCCCTGTGTAAACCCCAAGGATCATTCCCTTTAATCCTTTCAGGGGATTTTCCCCGAGGCCTCCTGGTAGCTTCATCACAAGGATCAATACACTTCTATTCCAGAAGAATGCTCTGTAGACGTTCTAAGCCTTTGTTCTTCCTGGGTGGGGCCCTGTCCTGTGAACTCTAGCTGTATTGGCCTCTCTGAACACACAGCTCCAAGTTCTCAGCCCACGGCACAGCTAAACTTTGCCAGGGTTCCCCTACCCTGTGTCACAGCCTGGAGTCTTTTCATCCAGTACATTCGGTTAATTATTTACCTTGTTTATTTCCCTTCCCTTGAAGTTCGCTTTCCTTTATTGCCTGTCATTCACTTAAAAAAAACACAAAACTGTTTTATATATTGCTTAGTTTTTTTGGTTGTTTCAGGTGAAAGAGCAAATCCCTTTCCCACTACTCCATCTTGGCCAGAAACAGAAGTTTATCTCCAACATTTTCTTTTAAATTCTTTTATAGATTTTAGAGAGGGAGGGAGGGAGAGAGAAACATCGATTGGTTGTCTCCCGCACGGACCCCGACTGGGGACTGAACCTGCAACCTAGGCATGTGCCCTGACCAGGAATCGAACCGGCGACATTTCTGTGCATGGGATGACACTCAACCAACTGAGCCACCTGGCCAGGGCTATCTCCAACTTTTAAAGAAATAATGTGCTTATACATCTTTCATCCTCATGACCCACAAGGCACTCTTGAGTGTTTAAGACATGATTGGCAATAAAAGATGGGAGGGAATTCTGGGGGAGCAGAGTAACTTTCCTTTCACCAAGCAGTACTTCATGCTCCGTCCATCCTCAGCTTCTCTTCCTAAGCTCACCAACACTATGTCTACTTGCCTGAAAGCCTGTGTTGTTTTCTGCTAAATGACAGTAATCCTGGCTGATCTTGATGGAAGTCAGGTTACTTTGGGCAGTTCTGTTCCTTCCTGCCTCTAATATTAAATACCTACTATGTGCCAGGTATATGATTCTAGATACCTGGTACATTAGCTCTTACTATGTAACTACCCCCAAATTTAGCAGCTTAAAATAAACCTCCTCTCTCACAATTTCTCTGAAATTTGGGAGCAGCTTAACTGGGTGGTTCTAGGCCAGGGGGGTCATGAAGGTGCATTCAACATGTTAGCAGGGCATCTGAAGGCTTGACTGGGTCTAGCTCATTTATTTCCAAGATGCCTTTTATGATCTATCTTTGGAGGTTATACTCTAGAATCTCTGCAATATCCTGTTGGCTACATAAGTCAGCCCTATCACTGTTGGAATCACTGGAGGCCGTCTTGGAAGCTGGTCTCCATATCTGGGAAACAAAGAAACCAAATAGACAAAATCCCTGCCCTCAAAGTTTACCTTCTAAATATAATTACTCAGTATCTAATGAAAAGAAAAAAAAAGATTAAGGGTCATTAGGACTGCTTTGGTGTTGGGCTGAAATTTAAAACAGGATGGTCAGGATAGGTCTTACTGAGATTAAACAGACTTATATTGGTGAGGGAGTGAGCTACGTAGATAACTAAAGAACATTCCAGCACAGTAAGTGCAAAGCTCCTGAGACAGAATCATGCCTGGTGTATTCTGGGAACAAAAAGGAGCCAGTGTACCTGGGGAGCGATGAGCAGATGAGTTTAGAGGGGAGGAGGAGACAGATTTCATAAGGCCCTGTAGGCCACTGTAAGGACTTCAGCTCGAAACTGAGGGAAGTGGGGAGCTACTGGAAGATTTGAGCACAGGGTTTTATACTTTTTATTTCCTCTCACTGTCTTGCACTTCTGCTAGGTAAGCATCTGCAGATTGATTTCAGGGGAGCCACATGTGAAAATGCTCTGACTTATATGCTATACTAGTGACCATTTTGGGTAGCCCCGGGGCAACCAGAGGGGAAGTTCTGAGGCAGATGAAACATCGTGAGCCTTCAGACTACACCACAAAGCTAAAAAAACTTAGAGATACCATTAAAATAATTCAAAAATTTAGTAGTAAGTTAATTTCAACAGCTTTTTGCAGCAAAGTTCTCTTCACAAGTCCCACTGCGTTGCCCATTCTTTTGCATGGAAATAAAGGCGGCTTCCTTTTGTCCACTCTAACACGCTTGTTATACAGGGTGTCCCCCAAAATGTACACACTTCAAATAATTCCAATAGGTTGAATCTGAAAAGAAGTATCAATTGAGCCATCAGAAAAAAGTGTGTGTTTTGGGGACACCCTGTATTATGACAGCGTAACAGGTAGTACATCACAGAACAAATATAGTGCCATTTTTTTTTTTTTTTTTAAATTCATGTTAAGACCTGGTAACTTGGTAAGAAAAACTTTGATCAAATTTCCTTACAGGACAGAAAAGTTACCAAGTTAAGAATTTATTGATCCTAACTGTTGGGTGCAAGGCTAGATTGGGATGAAACTGATTTAATCAGTCTACAGTGCCTTTGAGCAGTCTTGCCCCAGTATAGTAACAACGGTGACTGTTTTAAATAGGGTGATCTTTTCAGCTCTAAGAACTTTTTGTCCTAGGACGCGGGTGTCATTGCACTTCTTGACTTCATATGTATTTTATTTTTTAAAATACATCTTTATTGATTTCAGAGAGGGAGAGGGAGAAATAGAAACATCAGTGATGAGGGAGTCGTCACTGATCGGCTGCCTCCTACACGCCCCCAACTGGGGATTGAGCCTGCAACCCCAGCAATGTGCCCTGACCAGGAATCAAACTGCGACCTCCTGGATCCTAAGTTGATGCTCAACCAGGGCCATGCCCGGCCGGGCGACTTCATATGTATTTTAATGCTGTATAAATGTCCAATAAAAATTTCTAAAAAGTAACCCAGAATTATTCTGCCGTAGCATAGAGCTCATCTCCTTTGGGTGGTTAGTACCGGCACTCAAATGTTTTTTGAACAAAGACCTAATGAACAAGTGAGTTGTGTGGTGGGTGTAGCATCTGGTCCCAAGTGCCATTTGAATCCCTGCTTCTTATAAGGATGGCATGACTTCTGCAAAGACAGGAAAATGACCCTCACACCATTTCCCCTCTCATTCCCAGGACTCTACATTCTGAAGTACAAACTGGGGTAGATCAGGCTACAAAGAGTCTACTGACTGTTACCAGTTTGCAACAGGTAAGTACAGAAACTGAGGGCGTTTAGCTTTTATAACTATTTGGCAGTAATTTTGCCTGCTGAATAAACTTTAAAAATCAGGCTGCATCTATCTAAAAATTCATTTTCAGAGGTACTGACTTACTGTAGTCATGTCTGTGACAGGTTGGGAAAAGCTGGTTTTCAATGTCAAAAATTTGTCTAGATGGCCCTTTACCTCAGATGTCATCAGAAGAATGCTGATTCCCAAGTCAATCCAACTTTGTCTTTTTGGATATATGAAATAGCCTCAGTCTTGGAACCTACCCAATCCATATAGCTTGTCCTCCATTCTATTTCTGCATCAGGCCTGAAGTCCATATGCTCAGCTCAGCATGGCTCCACAGGGGTGTCTGCTCAGTGGGAGCTCTAATTCACACGCTACTTACTTACTATCCCTGCATGGAATCAGGGAGCAAGAGCAGGAACACTTGAAAAATGTGTTCTTATTTACTATTCAAATAGTTCATGTACATTGTAGAAATATAAAGGCACACCCATAAATCCATCACCAAGATGACACTGTCAAACTTACATTTATTATTCTACATTTCTGTGCAATCTATAAATGCCTATTATACATGTACTTAAAACAAAAATGGTGACTATGTATTATTGTCGTAGAGCTTGCTTTCCTGTTAACATTGTTATCATGCCAACATAGATCTAGGAGTTCTGATAGCTTCAACATATTTCAACGTGTGATTACTTAACCAATCCCCTACCAGTGCACAAGTTTATTTCATTTGTGTTAAGCAACACTTTTACATCTTAAGTAAATAAACTTAAGAAGTTTGCAGAAAAGGTTAAACATTAAAGTGCCCATCATCTCAGAATCCTTTCCTTTAGTAGGAGTCTTAACTGGTCTCCTAGCATCTAGCCTACCTTGCTGCAGTCAACTTTGAAACTCCCTCCAGATTTTTGTTCCTTTAACTTTTCTGCCAAACTAAGTTTCAAGTATTTTTCTTAAACAGAAATCTTTAGCTGAGGACAATTTCTAGGGAGGAACTGAACAGTGAGCTGTCAGTAGCCAAATCTCCTGGTAAAGGAATCAATGAGTTGGTCCTGAAGGCAGAAGTTGAGGGGGAAATGAAATCTAAGTTTAGCATCCACCACAATCTTTCCACCAACATCATAACACCACTTCCCCATCTCCCTCCATTCTCGACACCTCCACCTAAATGGATTCTTGAGATATCTAGAGCAAGCAGTTCATCTTGATCTCTGAAAAAAGATCTGTCTGATAGTGGCATATCTTTGCTTGTGATTTAGTTGGTTCCTGGAACGGTTAGTTCAAAGATGACCTTTTCTATTTGTATTTCCCAACCTCCCTAAGCAAGAGGCACTCTTCTGTGCCTCTATCAACAGTGTTTGTCGACTTCCTCTATTAGGATGAGACAGATTCTTGAAGGGGTTGCGATTATTGGCACATTTTTATATTTTCAGCATATTTTTTGTTGTTAATTCTTACCCGAAGATATTTTTCATTAATTTTTTTTTTTAGGGTTAAACATCACTATGAGACACAACTTCACTAGTCCTTTGGTGTGTGGCCCAAAGCTCTAACCAGAGCCAAACCAGCCAGCATCTAGCACTATGACTTAAATTTAACTCATACTCAGCATTTTAAACAGACTGAACATTCCTCTACTTTTTCCTAGTTATATAGTGAACCAACTTCCTTGAAATTTTACTGTAATTGCATAGACCTGGAGTGGGGGTGCTGGTGAGTGAACAGCATCTATCAACATCACACTGGATCTGATGTGCCTTTAGCCACAGCTGGGTGCATTTTACAGCAGTCAAGGAAAATACACAGGCTATGTCAGAAGTGATGTGCATTGGGCGGGACAAGACAGGGGGAATCTATGGGGGAGCGTGAGACTTCAGTGTCCCCCTGAATGTCCAGCTGTCGCCCTTGTCAGCTTGCTCCTGGTTACTCTTTTTGGCACCGTTCTGTCCCACTGCCTATGTAGTTAGTGCAAAAGGATGCTTTTTTTGTTAGTGGTGTGTTTTGTGGGGTACTCCTGCGTGGGCAGATAGACTGAGGGGTGTCCGTCAGTTCAAGGTTTTACAGTCAACATGTAAAATCGACTAAAACTGCTTTTGTTTCAAAAATATCTGCCATCTTCTGTTCCTTCTTCTCTGCCTCAGAGAACATCAGTCACCGCCACCGCACAGTAACCGGGGCAGTTATTTTAAACGAGACCTTTTTCTCCAGCACTTGGGGGCTTCTTTCAGTCCTCAGGTTCCGTTACTAAACTCCCAAAGGCAGGGATAGTATCTTTACAGAATAAGACACAGACTATATAACCACCTCAACAGATGGGGGAAAAAGGGTACCTGACCAGATTCAACACCCACCCGTGAAAAAGACGAACTATAAACAGGCTATGTAAGACACCATCTATCTAGGCATCTGCGTAAAACCAAGAGCGAACATTCTTGATGAAATATTGAATACCTTCCTAAAACTGGAACAAGGCTAATGGTCTTCACACAGGACTAGGCCAAGACTGAGGCAAAGCCCTTAGGGCGCAGAATGCAAGGCTGCACTCACTCAGATGCCTACTGCCACCACTCCTGGAATTTTGTTCCCTAGGTGTCTTGCGTACCTCATCTTAGTCACATCAGCCCACTCTCATCACTTACATATTAGAGGTGTTAACCAGTGTAATAAGGAAACAAAAAGTTCAGCAAGGTCTCATGATACAAGGCTAAAAAATTATATATCTATAAACTAGTAACTGGAAAAAGAAATCCCCTAGCTAAAAGAAACCTAAAATACTCTAAAAAACTTTGTACTAAATAAAAGCATTGTATGTATAAGAGTACATACTATGTGAATCAATTCATATAAAATTCCAAAGGGAGAAACAAAACCCGTCTATGATGAAAAAAATTCAGAGTGGTCAACTTGGGGGTTCAGTGGAGTGCTTGGTTGCCTAGGTAGAGATGAGTGAACCTTTTGTCCTGATAATGGCTGTGGGCTAAACAGTGTATCCATTATGCAAAATAAGATTTGTGTATATCAATTTCAATTTATATCACTCTTACCTAAAAGATGTAATGAATAGGTGGATGCATCAAAGCGGAATTGAGGCTTGTTGAAGATAGGGTATGAAGGTTCAATGCACTACTTTATATGCTTGAAAATTCTCCAATTAAATGTTTAATTACAAATCTCCATCTATTTTCTGGGCTCCTAGCTCCTATGTCCAACAGCCTATTAGACATCCCTTGACGCTTTTCACCAATGGTTTTCTTCCCACCTTAGTCATATCAAGAACCTACGACCCTGCCTTAATTACACCCTAGATTTCTGGTTTGAGCATTCAGGAAAGCAGTGGATTGCAGAAAGTAGTTGAAGAGTTCAGTTTTGGGGTAAGAATCTGGACACTTGTCATCTTGTAAAGAATTAACAAAGCAGACCCTAAGAAGGAGCAAAGGGAAGTGGGAAGAAAGCTAGAAACAAACTAATGGAAAAATTTTATGAAAGTAACCAACAGTAGGATTTCCTGCAGAGAACCCAGGGACAAAGCACTTCACCCATTAAGACAGGAGGAAGAGAAGGGTGGATGATAAAGTAGTTTGAAGGTAGGAAGTCAGAATTGGTGACAATGATCTGGCTAGGACAATTAAAGTCAAGTCCTTTATTTTCCATAGTGCAACATCACATTTACCGTCTATGTGCCTGAATCTTATAAGCAAATTGTGCATTAGTGTCCCCCCAAACTCATCTGTTTCACACACATATGTAACATCTTGCTTTTCTATTCACATTTTGGAAAATATTCTCTAATAAGCTTATTCTAAGATTTGAAGACAGTTTTATAAGATTCTGATTTTCAGCTTACTGTTAGCCGGGAGACTGAGGAATAGAAATTTTACCAAATAAATGATCATAAAATATGTACTTGTATGGCAAAATGATCAAGCTTATAACTGTTCTAGTTAACAGAAATAATCATCAATGAAATAAAGGACGCTCACAGCTTGTTTCTTCCCCTCCTACCATTATGAGGCCTGTTCCATAAAATAAAGGGTGGAACATTTACTTTCAAACCTTTGACTTCTTAAGACCAAACTCACTAATACACATTATTCTTACAACTTACCCTTTCTAACCCGATATCCTAGTATACAGCCCAAACATTTCTTTTGACCTTCAGTGAATAAAGCCATATTCTCCCAGGAGCTTAAAGATCTTTTGCCTTCAAAACTCACAAACTTATAAAATGATCATTAAATGGAGATTTCCTCAAATAATTTAAAAACTTTAGATATCTAGTATTTGGTCATGTATACTATTTTAAAAATACATCAACAGAAAACTTTCTGAATGTCACTAGACAATCAATTAAGCAAACTTTTATTGAAGCTTAAATTGAGGTACAGAAATACATTTCAACCGATTTAAGTCCAACACCACCATGAAGAGAGAAATTATGGCACCAAAATTTCCCCTCCTCTATCATAATGTACTAGGATTAATTTAAATTATGATTTAATCTAGTTTTCATTTTTTCTAGGTTTTGCTTCATACAAATTTGTGGTTTTTCAACATTAGATAGAAATCTTAAATGCATTAGACAAAAATTAGACCTCAAGCCAACACATGTCATCAAATCTACTGGGACACTGTTCAAGAAAAGCCACTGTGAGCGTTGGTCCTCAAAACAGCACCGAAATAGCAGGTACTGTGTGCCAATTACATAATCAAACTGACTGATCAAAAGCTTCTTCAATGAAACTTTGAATCAAGAACGTGCTTAAAATAAGTCAAAAGTGATCCAACCACTTGATTTCAAACCAAGTAGATTTTATGATTAGAAACACTAAAAAAAGTGTTTCATTTATAAATATGGAAGGAACAAAAACACCACTGCATCAAGCCACAAAAAATTAAAAATTTTGAGGACAGAATACAAAATTTAGTCATGTTTGCTGTTTTCTAGGCTGCTTATATCTCATAGCATTTGCAAATATAGCTACAAATGCCAACTCTTGAAAGCCTGTATTTCTAGTCATTTCCCACTGACCCTTTTGTAATTTTGCATGTTATGTTTTATGGGCAGCGTTCTGCTTCACTGTGTATGTATGGATAACCTGAACAGTTCTCATTCTGGTCATTTGCAGGATCCTCTGAAACCACGGTGAAAGCAACACCAGCAATAGAAAGAACACATAAAGTCAGAACACTCTCATATGCATCACCAAGTCACAGAACTTCAAGTCACAAGATGACAAAGACACTGATGTCGCTCTGAACTCAAGTTTATGGTATATTATTAATGGAAAATAGTAGAAATGGCTGCTAAAATAAAAATTAAGATGATCTAATCTGACTTACTGAATCCAATACAACCTTTATCTGAAATCCTGCTAATATTCGGTGATAAAATTTTTTATACTAATACTTAGCAAGTTAGTAAAGACATGGTCCTCATGATAAGCTAATCTTATTTACTGGAGAGCTCAGAATGGCAAACAGTTCCCATATAGTTCTGCCAGTATATTGTAATATTAATCTATGTGTCTTCCTTGCTAATCAACACTACAAATTTATTTTTGTCACTATCTTCTAAAAGATCCAATGCCAATAAAAAAGAAGCCAAAATCCCTTGACCTTACAAGGATATTAAGCCTAGGCCCACCCCTTTCCCTCTCTGGTGTATAATACTGGTATAAACCCACAGTGTAACAGTGTATTGCTTTACTGGGGTGGGGATGGGAGGAGAGACACCATGGTGAGGAACAAAATCAATTAATGGAATAAAAGCTCGGGAAGCAACGTTAAAATAGTAATACACAAAATGGTTAACTGCAATCACTTTCTTAAGAGGACTCGACTTGTGGAAGAAAAACTTTAATTGCCATTGCAAAAAACATCTGTATGAAGTAGAAATTGGTTTCAATAACATTAGTAGAGAATACGTTCTAGAAATTGGAGGTAACTGGATGTAACATCCCGGCAGCAACTTAACAGAACAGTCCCGGATGGTTAGGCTGAGGCCAACTAAGGAGGACGAAAGCCTTGTCTGTGGGGGATTTTGGATGAAACCTGGAGAGATAGTACACTGCGCATAAACCAAATTGAATTGTTGTCACAAGTGTTGTAAAGTTTCATATAGTAAAAGTTTTTTTCTACATGCACTTCAGTTTCACAGCAAGAGTGGCATAGAATACCTAAACACAGAAGAGAGCATTCATGCAAGATATCTAACTCCTTGATATAATAATGCATACAATTCAAAATGATTACACTATCATTACATCTAGGGCTTTCTGCAACTACAAGGTGGTGGTTATGGAAAGCATGGCCCCCGGTATCAATATCTAAAAAGCAGCCACCACCTTCTTTTATGTGTGTTTCCTTTTTGCGTTTTTTCTTCATTTTTCTTAATCAACTCTGCTGTTGTTGCTGCTTCTTAGCAAAACTGGTAAAAACAAAGTTGTAATCATTGAACATAGCACTCTGGCAATCAAGACGTTTAAAACCTTCAATCTTCTGGGGCGAAGAAAGCACTGTGCGACATTTAGAACTCTGGGCAAAAAAATTAAATGAACCGTTAGTGATTCCAACCTGCAGAAGTTATTGCAAACAACAAAGTCATGCCACAAATATTTAAAACTACTATCTTAAAAACTGTGGTATTTGAAATATTTTGGCTGCCTTCTTATGGGCTTAAGTAAGTTATGCCCATCAGCCCCCACCCCCCACTCCAGGCCAATAAACGGGACAGAAGCAGCCCATCAATTAGGCTAAATATAAAGCAAGAACCAATAGAAGTCTAATGAAACACAGAAAGCTTTTCGTTCCAGTGACCTCAACTAGTAGCACCCTTATATCTGACTGATACATGCCATTTTATGACCTTCCTCACTACCCTTATTTTCTGGAAGATTTAATTGTCAATAAGACAAATTACCTGGTTTACAAACAAGGTGGTCACAAATTTTCCTGGCTTGAAGACTTCCACAACTTTCCTGATCAGGTCATCATAGGAGGTCTGACTTAAGTTTGTTTCAAAGCTAACATAAGAAAATTCTGGTTCTGGAGTGATGTGAATAGTCCAATAAGTTCCCTTAGAAAAATAGTTTTGTGTTAATAATGGAAAGGGCACACTTAAATATTTAAGTAAGTATTGAGTAAATATTATTACTTACATCCGATTTCATGCCATTCATTGAATACCCACAAGGATTGAACATTGTGGCATCAATGACAGAACCTGGTATCAGGTCACGAATTCCACTCTCCTGAAAAGAAAAAAGACTGAAATAAACAGAAATTTGAAAAATAAAACAAGAATGAGTTAAACAATATATTTTGGTCCCTAAGCAGAATCCAGAATTATTAAAAATCCTTACACGAGTGACATCCTTTGCAGTAACACCATCTTTCATGTAGAACTGGTCCATAACTGCTGGGTCAAGCTCACTCATCAGAATCTCCAGGGTTTGATCTGGCTGATTGATTACCCTACTCTCTGGGAAATCCAAAGTATACAAGTACCTATACAAAAGTAAAAAATCATTTCTAAAAATGACAACTGGCAGTTTAAAGTAAATCTTCTATAGAAGAAAAAAATCCATAAAGTTGTGTTCAACATACCAACAGTCAGAATTCATACGTCCCATACAATACGCTGCTCCGTCTGTTGAGGGAGGAGAATGGAAAGTAAATGGAAGAGACCCGTGAAAGGGTGGCTCTTTCTCACCCTTCCGTGGCTAGGGCGATGAGATACACTTCAGCAGCCAGAGTCGGTCTAAATAATGCTGAGAAAACTATGGCTACTTCTCTGCTAAAACTCCACTAGGAAATGGAATTTGGTTACCCATTTATCAACTCCCCCAAGTAAATAAAGTCATTTTATGTAATACATTCTTTCCCCATTGTTTCAGAGCCTCACTTAACACAGTAAATTAACACTTGGTAGATATTTACACTAAATTACAATTAGCACTCTGTGACTTAGACCAGTGGAGTTTTGTATTAGTAGGTAAGTTAAGAATAGAACATAAATGTTTTTCTTTTAAAATCATGCCCGTGACTGTCAAGTTATTACCATCACCCTAAGTTTTCAGCCTCATCTAGGACAAGGGTGCTGGATTAGATAACTTTTAGTTCCTTAACCTGAAGCTCAAAAAGGAAAGTCTATAGCACTGGTCAGGTGGCTCAGTTGGTTGGACAAGTCGTCCAGTACACCAAAGGGCTACAGGTTCAATTCCTAGTCAGGACGTGTATGGGAGGCAATCAATGGATGTTCTCTCTCTCTCTTTAAAAAGCAATAAAAACATATCCTTGGGTGATAAAAAAAAAAAGGGGGGAGGTCTATAAATAAAAGCTTTGTAAATGAGAAGAAAATCTTGCCCATTCTGAAGTCACACTATGATTTCAGTGTTGGTCATTTGTAAGTCAGCTCAATTCCTATATAGAATGCCAGACTAGTGTCTTAACACAGGATTATAAGTTATGAAGTCACTCACTGGGTATTTTTCTGGATGAAGGGATCATAGCCTTCATATTCACTTAGATATAAATCAGACCAAATGGCTAGATAAAGATGAACTCTCCCTCTAGCACATGACCAATTCCATGATTTTCTTTTTCCGTCATTTTAACAAGAATGACTTGAGGTATACACACTCATACTTAAAATTGTGTTCAGCTATATTGACATTTTATCTTAATTATATAACACGCTGATCTCTGAGAAGATATACTCTCTAACTTTAATAAAGCATTTACTTAAACTTACTTGGGAAAATTGCATTAAGAAACTCTATTTCTTCCTGGAAATTCCGGTGTGGGTACCCTTGGTGAGAAGGCTTCATGAAATTCTTACGAGAATAAAAGAAGCTCTAAAAAAGACAGACACATAAACCAATATCCATGAGTTAAGTGTAAGGAGCAACTTTGTTTTTAAGCTGTGGATAAGTCTCTACAGAGCATTAATAATGTAGAGTACATCAATGAGTTTCTAGAAACTAAAATGCCCAGTCTATAGATGATGGGTCTTAACAATTGTAGTGACAAGGCACAACATTTCTAGAGCAGTGGTTTCTAATCTGAGCTTTTAAATAGGCATGTAAGACAAAATTCTGTGAGAGAACATGTGTACATTAAACTTCAGGAGTCATTGAGTCACCCTGGCCAGTGTGCTCAGTGGTTAGAACGCCGTCTCATGCACTGAAGGGCTGTAGGTTTGATCCCTGTTTGGGTGTGTGTGGGAGGCAACTGATGGATGTTTCTCCCTCACAATGTTTCTCTCCCTCCCTTCCTCTCTCTAGAATCAATATCTAGAAAAATACATCATTGGGAAAAGAGTCAGTGATTCAAAAATTAAGAACATATTGCTTTAGATTTCTTAGAAGCATCAATAATAAAAACTCTTTTAGGTTCTAGTAACAAGATATCCTCTACCCTAATTAGGTGAAATACTCTGCTATTCTTCAGTATCAAGGATATTCTCTCCTGGTGTGCCCATCCTTACCCATTACAACTAAAGAAGCAATCAAGTATACAAATTTATTTATAACTTAAAGGATATAAATGTATTTTGATCACTTACTTGAATTGAGTCAAACCCACTGTAATCCCTAGCAAGTTTCAACAGGGGAACCAGTGCTTTCAGCAAGAGGGTGGTACCACATGTCTTCAAAATGAAACGTCTCTTGGAGACAAACATGCTACTCTCACTGCAATCGAAAAAAGTTACATTATTATAATGCTGCTTTTATGTACTACTGAGATACAATTAACCTATTATTGGACTATCATTTACAATATAAACTTTTGGGTAGTAATTTTAAAACGCTAAGATCTCAAGGGAGCAAATAATGTATGATAGTAGTTCTATTATACAAAATTTAAGTTCTAGAACTCACAGAAACACTCCTTGAATTAGGTATAAAGCATATTAGCTCATTACACAAACCCTCTTTTTTACTACTAAATTTTCTTCTTCACCTCACCTATTCTATTTTTTTACTAAGCTCATTCATATTTTACCTCATCTTGCACCACCCACTCTCACATGTATTTCTATAGCTACTTTATTACTTACACTAAGTAATAAGTCCAATGAGGAAAGGAATGTGTTTTTACTCACCATTACATCTCTATGGCCTGGCACATAAGTCTTTGATAAACATCTGTGTATGCCAAACACGAAGAGGTACCTTGCTCAATCCAAGGCCCGTTATAATATATATAAGAATTCAATGTATTTATTGAATAAATTATTTTTGTACCTATGAAAATGTTGAATGGCTTTCTTCTGTTATACATGGCAATCCTATTTGTATGGGGGAGCTAATTTTCACTTTGCCTAAAGTTCTGATATTGAAAGGCAGACCTGAATCTGTAAGGCAAAGCAGGCCATTCTACCCAGCTTTACAGATCCTTCCTGCCAAATACAACGAGTTAAAGATGGCAACCATCCCGAAAAGCTTTCAGGTTAGACTTCAAAACCTACTGCCTAGGAACACCTGAAGTAATAAACATTTTATACCATATTTTAAAAACAAGGTAAAAATAATTATAGAACTAAAGTCCAGAGGAATAATTTGCGATTCTATAAGAAGTATGATTCAGACTGAAATGTTAACTAACACTTGTTTTACAGGACTTACCTGAGTACATAAGCTTCCTGCTTGTCAGTTTTTGTCACACTTATGATTGAACATTGCACATCCTTCAAAAGTATGTCCCACTCGGATCTATTAACAAAAAAGGATGATTAATTCAGTACACTATTTGCCTACTCTCAAAAATTATAAATCTCTCACATTTAAAAGTTTTCCAATTATTAGTTTTCCACAGCATATTTTATATTTGTCAGCACATTCTTGTTCTAGCTTCTCTTATGAATACCAACATTTAGTCTTGTTCCAAAATTGCCTATCTATATTGACATCCATTAAATAAGATGATAGGTTTTTCTATATATGAAAAACAATTTAAAAAGTAAACTAGAAAAGTAGAAATTAAACTACTGGCAATTTACTAAGAAAAAGACAAATAGATAAAATACTGTGAACAAGCCTCATACAGAAGAAATTCAAAAGGCTCATAAACCAAGGAAAACCATTACCTTTCACTAGTTAAATGATTAAAGAAAAGCAAGTTAAAAGTTGAGAAGCAGTGTCAAAAAATGCCTCTGGGTGGCAATTCAACAGTACAGCATATCCATAAGATCTTGAGAATATAATGCAGCTCTTTAATGAGATGGGGAAATGCCTATTTCAACAAAGCAAAAAGTCTGTAGTACAGGCAATAATAGATAGCAAAATAGAAGCCATATGGGTCTAACTAAGTAAACTAGCTTTAATTTACCCCACTGAGACCTAAGCAAGTGCTTCCTATTTAGTGTGCTCACTATAAACAAAGACAACATAAAATTATTCCACAGTACATCTTAAAATTATCAGATTAAAGGCTAAAAATGTTTTAAGACACTTAATATTTGGTAGGTCATTCTTCTATACTAAACAAATTGGCATATTATGGTTAAAGTCTTCTTTTCCAGTTAAGACTTTATGTAAGAGAAATCCTCAATAGCACAGCCAGCATAAAAACAGGCATGTTTTATTCCTTTGTAGCAAAAAGCAAGCACAGTACCAATCAATCCTGCTGGAATTTTGTGCCTGTTTTATCGTTTTGCTAAAAGGAACTGTTACTGGCCCAACAGGCAACTGTATGACCAATCACAGAAGACAGTAATTTCTAAAATGGGTAAATTTATTTGCCCACAACTTTACCAAACATTTTTTAAAAGAGCTAACAATTGCCCTGGCCAGTGCAGCTCAGTTAGTTGGGCGTGGTCCCATACACCAAAATGTCGCCTGCTGCATTCTGGATCAGGGCACAGGACCAGGTTTCGGGATCTTCCCCGGTAGGGGGCATGCAGGAGGTAGCCCATCTGTGTTTCACTGTCACATCAACGTTTCTTTCTCCCTTCCTCTCTGTCTAAAAAACAAAACAAAAAAACTTTAAAAAAAAAAAAAAAAAGCTAACAATGAGCTCTCTATTTAAAAGGTAGTAATGATTATTTATATAAAGGAAAAACACATTAGATTGGATTATATTTTTGCAGTTTGCTTTGCATTTTTAAAATGGTACAACTGTTGGTTAAGGAAGGAAAAAAGTTACAATTAAGATCCAATTCTGAGTAACATTTAGAGATGGTTTTAATCCTCTTATTTTAGGTAGCCAAGCACTGGCTTTGGGTTTAAAATTTTCTAAGACTCAAAGTTCATTTGAGAGCCCACAGTATTTCAATTCCACAAATAGTATGTTTTACTGCAAAAAGAAATAATGAGACCCAAAAAACACAGGGTTCTTACAGAACCTATTACTTTTCTGCTTTGTGACATTTCTTGCAATTATTCCTGGGCTTGGTTTCTTTACCTCATGGGTAATAAAACTCACTTCAGAGGACGAAATTAAATCAAACAATGCACATCAAATTTACCTACTAAATACTAAGAATTCAAATACTGAAGATTATTCTTCCAGTAATACTACCTGCTAATGTCATTACCTACTGACTTCCCACTAGAATTCAGCATTCTTGCAAATAGTTTCTTCTACCTACTGGACATAATAATGAATCTTTTCCTATCACCCCTTCTCAGTTATTTATAAGACCTCCCCCAAGTTTTACTGAAATCAAATTGACATGCAGTACGTTAATATATAAGTTTAAGGTGTACAGCATGATAATGGCTAGACGTACATACATTGTGAAATGATTACCACAATAAGTTTAGTTGGCATCCATCATCTCATATAGATACAATAAAGACAAAGCAAAGCAAAAGAAAAATTTTTTTCTCTGTGATGAGAACTCTTCACAAGGATTTACTCTCTTAATTTTCCTTTTTAAAAATTTTACTTATTTTCTTGTACAGCTTTGTTTTCACTGGATTTAAATACTGTCTTGACTCTTCATGTGATTCTGTTTCCAACCTGAACCTATCTGAATTTATCCTCAGGTATTTTTCCCCAACTGTCCTTCAACATATCTTTTAAGTGAGTCTTGGCCAAGCCCTGAAGGTGAAGAATATAATTACGTTGAGACAATGTAAACTTTGACTGCTGGAATAGATTTCATCCTACCTAGAACCCTTGTCCCAAAACCCCTTTCTTCCAGCTCAAGTTACCCCATTACCCCTACCAGATCAAATCTGTCATTAAAAGGATTTAAAACTTGTAAGATTTGCCAAAGTACTTTACTTGTGCAGCAATTTTGGTATTCACATAAATTCTACTAGTCATTCCACGTAGTTAGGGACTATGCCTAGCCCAGTTCATAACAGGCCTTTCAATATTTGTTAAATCTGTCAATAACTATTATAGTTAGATCTGAAGAAAAATCATAAACACACTTAAATTTTTAAAATCTAAACTAATGCCCAGCTGGCGTGGCCCATTTGGTTGAGCATCATCCCAAGCATATGCACGAAGAGGTCACCGGTTTGATCCCGGCAGGGCGCCCCAATAGGGGGTGTGCATGAGGCGGCTGATCACTGTTCCTCAACCTTGTTCTCCCTCCTTTCCTTCTCTCTCTAAAATCAATATAAAAACATTAAAAAAAAAAATCTACTGTTACACGATCCTTTAGTTTTTAAAACTGGTCATCATAATTCATTTGACAAAGATTCATTTGACAGAATTATCCTGTCAACCAACTATAGATATATATTCTACTTAAATGTCATTTTCTTTTAATCTACATAAATGAAGCTTACTCATTTCACTGCTAAATAACTAAGTTGCTATAGAACTCATTCATTATAATAAACCTAGATGTGGATTATTTTCTCAAATACTTTTTATGTAATACTCTCCTTTTTCTCGGTATCTGCTGACCCAAAATGATAAACCTCGGGTTTGTCCCACAGGCTTTTTTCTCTGTTCCTGACTGGATAATTCCTACCAATCTATCTTCAAGCTCCTTCACTCTTTTGTCATGTCCATTCTACTAAAGCCCATCCAGTAAACTTTTTATTACTTCTTATAGAATGATTATGACAGCTGCCTTTAAATCTTGATCTGTATCACCTCAAGGTTGGTGTCTGTTGACTGTCTTCCTTCGAGAGATGCCGAGAATTTCCTGGTCATTTGCATAATTGAGCAATTTATGATTGCACCCTGAACATTTTGATCATGTTATGTAATTAAAAAAAAAAATGTTTACATTGATTTTAGAGGGCCAGGAGTGGGGGGTGGCGGGGAGAGAAAGAGAGAGATGGACATCGATCAGCTGGCCTCCTGTATTCACAACCCAGGATTGAACCTGCAACCCAGGCATGAGCCCTGACTGGAGATCTACCCAGTACCCCTTCAGTGCAGCAAAGGATTTGAGCCAAACTGGCCAGGGTATGTTATATAACTTTAAATCTTATTTAAATCCTATGGAGCATGTTGATTTAAGAATTATTTTAGCAGGCAATTGAAATGGTTATGGTTCGGTCTTCCAAGTTCATATCCAACTTCTTTCTATGGGTTATGTTCCGGCTTCAGTTTAGTTTGGAAAGGCTATTACGCATGCCATGGTATTCAGATCTATCCTGCACTCAGTGGCCAGTCTGGGACTGGGAGGTGAGCTATCAGTTTTCAAAGCCCTTGATCTTCGGTTTAGGGTTGGAGCCATACATGCCATACACGAGCAGCTCAGGGGTGTTCCTAACCATCTTTAGGGCACTCACTTTCTTTAACTCTTTCTCATCTCCATAACAGCTCTGACAATTTCTGGCTCAGAGGCAGCAGGAGGGGAGCCTTTGGGTCCTCTGGCTAGAAAGCCAAGGCTTTAGTTTTTCCACTCTGCAGCAGGCTGCCTGTGATTGTCTTTCTCTCTTGGGCCAAAAGGGAAGATGACAAAGAGGAAAAAAGAACAACAGGAACCACAGTTCTTCTGGTCAAAAAACATTACCCCCTCCCTTGGAGTTTAGGCATCTGCCTGGTTACAATTACTAGAGGACTGCGTGAGCTGCGGCAGGACAGAACAGAAGATAAAAACAAAAACAAAAAGGGATTTCCCCCTTCTCTTTGACCCAAAGGGACTACCTCCTTTTCTGTCTTTACAGACCAGAAAAAGAAGACTGCTTGGAGCTCTTTATTTGCACCTGGTGTGCAGTTCTGGGTTTCTGGCAGCCTTTGAGACCACCCCAGGAGATTCCAGAGGAAAAAAAAGAAACAGGAAACCATGGCCGGTTCAGTGGTATTTTGAATTCTGGTTTCCTTTTCCCATTCACCTGCTAACACTTACTTTTCAGAGTCCTCGAATAGCTGCACCACGCATTCTGTCCTGGGTTTTTAGTTGCATTTAGGAAGGTGCTTATACCACCTTAATGAAAACCACACAGTGCTCTTGTAACTCATTCACCATTACTTAATAAACTGCAACCAAACAGAAACCCTCAAGCAGTCTGTTTCCAAAGTCACAGTGTGAAAGAAAGCAATTGTTAAAACACCTTAAACACAGTTGGATGGCCTATCAACCACATGATTATAAAGACATAATCCTAGGAGAACTGCTCAACTCAAAACTATAATAAATCAAAGGGGGGGGGTAGGAAAAAGAAAGATGTGACAGAAATAAAACTGAAGTTAATATAATGCTATACATGTGCATAAAGGGAATGGTGAAAAACCAACACCAAAACAGCCAAGAATTCCAGCATATCATTTAATCACATTTCCGTGGGAAAAATAAACCTCCTTTTGTAAATAAAGCTTCATTGGATTCTAGCCACACCTACTCATTTATATATTGTCTATGGTTACTTTCTCCCTGTAAGGGCAGAGCTGAGTAGTTGCAACATAGACTATCTTGCAAAATTTAAAACTCTCTGGCCCTTTATAGAATTGTTGACTCCTGTTTTAGAGGAAAAGTTTTCAGTGCCCTGCTTCGTGTCCAAAATTTAATGATGAAAAAGACAAAGTGTTTTGTACAGCTGACCGAGGCGGTTTCTAAATTAACTTGTTTGTGATTTCAAAGTGCAATAGTATCAAGTTAGAAATGTTACAGCAGGCTCAGTATGCTGGAAGGTGTCCCTGCTTTGTCCCCAGGCACACTAACACCTGATTAGTCTATACTATAAACTATTTTACAAAATTGGTCTTTTTCTCATTCATTGCTGTTTTACTTATGTTTTAAACACAGATGAGTTCAAGAAATCAATCATAAACTGACCAAGCAGAAGGCGACAATTTTTGGAATGTATCTCATAATACTGATTTAGTGATTAGAAAATATTGCACAATTGCTGGGTGTTAGAAAACAAAGGAAATCAATAGATCAAATGAACATACTCCTATTTGAATTACATTTCCTTTACTTAAATGCCGCCACCTCACCTCATTGTTCTAACTCAGTGATTTTCAACTAAGGATGACTGTGACCCAGAAACGTTGGGCAGTATTTAGAGACATTTTTGGTTTTCACACTGGGGAGATAGGAGTGGGGGCGGCGTTGCTGGCATGTAGTCTAAACTATAATAGGACTGTTATCATAATAAAAAATTATCTAGCCCAAAATGTCAACAATGTTGAGGTCAAGAAGCCCTAATTAACTTAATGTAAAGTATTAAAAAATACTATCAGATGATGATAAATTATCCCAAAGAAGTAACGTGCTGTTTACCAAGGTAGTATTATGGACTGAGTGATCTGTCACTAGGCATGAAACAAAACACATCTCAGGTCAAATGACCTTTAACAAAAATACCAAGACTACACAATTGGAAAAAGACAGAATCTTCATTAAGTGATGTTGGAAAAACTGGGTATCCACACAAAAGAATGAAGTTGAAGCCTTACAGTATACCATATGCAAAATTAACTCAAAACGGTTGTTAAAGACTTACATTAAAACCTAAAACTACAAAACTCCTAGGAGAAAACAGGGAAAAGTCTGATGCAGGATTTAGCAATGTTTTCTTCCATGCAACACACAAAGCACAGGCAACCAAAGCAAAAATAGACAAACAGGACTACATCACAGTAACTTCTGTGCATCATAGGAAAACACTCAACAGAGTGAAAAGACACTCTACAGAATGGGAGAAAATATTTGCAAATCATATCTGACAAAAGGTTAATATCCAGAATCTATAAGAAAAACTCCAACAAAAGCAACCAAATTTAAGAAATGGCCAAAGGACTTGAATACACAATTCTCCAAAAAAGACATGCAAATGGCCAACAAGCATATGAAAAGATGCTCTACATCACTAATCATAAGAAAGGCTAATCAAAACCACTTCACATCCATTATGATGTAAAAACAAAAAGGAAATAAATAAATGCTGGCAAGGATGTGGAGAAATTTTAACAACAGTGTACCTTTTGTGAAAATTATCATATGACCAATATTCCACTTCTGGGTACATATCCAAAATAATTCAAAACAAGATCTGGAAGGGGTATCTGCACATCCATGTTAATTGTAACTCACAACCATCAAAATGTAGAAGCAACCCAAATATCCATCAAGAGATTAATGGATAATGAAAATGTGGTATATACATATAACGAATTATTCACCTTTAAAGGAAATCCTATCACATGCCACAATGGGATGAATCTAGAGACATTACACTAATTGAAATAAGCCAGTCACAAAAGGACAAATATTTATGTGTTTCCACTTATATGAAGTATCTAAAAAGAAAGTAGAAAGGTAGTTGTCAAGGGCTGAGGGAGAGGAGAGATTAGTATTTTATGGGTATAGTTTCAGTATAGCTTCCCAAGAGGAAATAAGTTCTAAAGGCCTCTTGGGCAACAATAATATACTTAATACTGAACCGTACACTTTTAAAAGTGGCTAAAATGATATTTAACGTCACATTTTTTAAAACCACAATTTAACAATGTAAATGACTGCAGGAACAATGCTACTGGTCGGTTTTCTTCCTCATCGCCTTAAGAGTTATAGAGTTGAGCCCGGCCGGGCGTGGCTCAGCAGCTGAGCTTGGAACTAGGGTCCAGGCGGTCAGGGCACATGCCCGGTTTCGGGCTTGATCAATGACCCTCTCATCATTGATGTTTCTATCTCTCTCTCCCTCTCCTTTCTTCTCTCTGAAATAGATGTATTTAAAAAAAAAAAAAAAAGTTGAGTTGGACTCTATTCTGAGGTCCAGTAGGTCAGACGCTACAGATGGTGCCTAAAATTTGCATTTAAAAGGCCTCCATGTGATTGGATTCCGCTGATGAATTATTTCCTTAAAGTAAATATCACTGGTTTCAGAGTTATCAATTTACTCAAAAAGCCTGTTTGAGGCTTCTCTCAACTATGACTTTAGCTGACCAAAATAAATTCTGACTTTGCCCTCCTAGGGCAGTTAATTCAAGATATCAAGAGAAATAAGTAATCTCTTTTTGTTCAAACAAATGACACCGGAAGAGACTGCTAATTATAACCACAATTCTGCATCTCAAATCTCTACCCCAAATTTAAGTCACTATCAGTATAATTACTGCTATATTCAGTTAATACTTCTGATGTGTACTTCTTAAAGGTGGTTTAGAGACAGCAGTGCTGTTAGAAATGTAATGAGTTTAATTCAACAGGAAGCTTTTCTACTTCAAAACATTTACACTAAAAGGTTTTTTGGCAATGGGTTGTAAATTCTTTCAATGTAAATTATCAATACTGCAATACTGTGCAATGATGTAGTCAAGTAAGGTGTAAGTTCTGGGAAAGTTAATGCTGAGGTGTAATTTACTATCTTTGCAACGGCCCCTAATCCTTTACTGCAAATTATATATTAGCTTATAAAAATAAAATACCTGAAAAGTTTTTCACAATTAATGAAATATTTATCCTTTTTACCTCCACTAGAATTTCCCATCTGAACCCATCTCATTACTAAGAATAAGTCAGGTCTGTGATGAAGTCATAAGCGAAAAACCTACTTTATTGTCCTGAAAGATCAAATTAAACTATCTTTTCTTCTCACCAAAATTTCTTATTTTCTAACAGACTTCCACCTTCCCTCCATAAAGCTGCCATTAAAATAAGACTTTTGTTTGGTCCAGCAATTTATTTAGTCCAGCAACTCTAAGACATTTTTGTACATCCTTTTGAAATCTGAAAAGTTAGCAGACAAAACTGCAGGTTAAACCTAAAATACTGTTATAGTGTAGTAAGAAGCTAGGAAAATTCTAAGACATGCAGAATAGGGAAACTGAGACAGATAAACAGCAGTTTGCCCTTAGTAAATCCTATCTTCCCTAAACCAAGGTCACTGAAGAGTAAATGGTTTGCGTTCCTCCTTCCTTGTCAGTGGAGATTGATAGCTTAAATCATCCTACTCAGGGAAACAGATAACAGAAATCCAATCAGTGCCATTTGTCAACCCCACCCAAAGCAAAGTCAGAGAATAAATCTCATTTTGGTACATCAGCATAAAGCTGATGAATATTCTATTGATCTGCCCCTAAGACCTCCCATAAACACCCAGACTTTAAAACCCCTGAAAATGAACGTCCCAGGGTGTGCTCCCCTCTTCCCCAAGGGGACTCCACGACACTTGCAGCCAGGGGAGCAATGAGTAGTGGCAGCTCGTCCCTGGCTTACCCCATGAACCTGTCTCCTTCTCTCTCTCTGACTTCCCAGTGAACCAAGACAGCCCAGCCTAGGCTCTCCTGTTACTTCTATTGACCTTCCTTGTTTCAATAGCCTAAATATATTTTTGCTACGGCCAATAAATTCTTGCTTTCTTTCTGCACTTTGTCTCGATTGAAATCTTTCCGTCAAGAAGACAAGAACAGAGGTCTTGTCGTCTTTCCAGTAACAATACTATTCCTTGTTTTTACACTTCAACTTTAAATACCGCATAAAATAAGTCGGTTTTAGAACACATCACCCATTCTTTTATTTACTTGGATATGCAGGGACTACTGCTTTTCTCCAACAGATGATTAACCAGTATTCTTTAACGCGGGCCATACCAGACAAGATTTTCCTATTAAAAATGAATCCCCTCCAATTACATGTGTCCCTTTTACCTCCCTTGAGAAATTAGTAAAAAAGACTCTCAGTATTACACAATTGCTTGGAAAGATAAGCCAATTTTACTTTAAGTGTGTTCTATTCCCTCATGCCACATAAAAAAAATCAACTCCAGATGGACTGCAGCTATAAATATGAAAGGTAAAACAATGTTTAGGGGGAAAAAAACCTTAATTACTTTGGGATGAGCAAAGATATGTCAAATAGTTGTGGACAAGCTCAGGGGAGGCCTGCATAGTGGCCTTACAAACTCAGAGACCAACAGTAACCACATGGGATAGTCTGAAATGAAAATGTCCTAACTAAAAAGCAAATCTAATGGTCGAAATAAACTGACGAACAAAACAGAAACAAAGGTATGGATACATGGAACAGACCTGACAGTTGTCAAAAGGGAGTGGGCACTGGATGAAAGAAGGTGAAGAGATTAGCCAAAGAACATATATGTCTTAACCCACAGACAAAGACAGCAGTGTGGTGATGGCCAGAGGAAAAGGGGTGGGGATGGGGACATCTATAATACTGAAAAGGAAAAAAGTAAATGAATAAGAGAAAAAATAAAATCAAGTAATGGCGGGTAGTCTTGTACTGGGCAGGTATATTCCCCGATAAAGGTTGACCTTTACCTTAACTGAGCTTATTGTTTTTTTTGCATCTAAGATAACATTTGTCACAGTAATTTCCTTTTCTAGACCCCTAAGGGCACAGTCACTGCACCAGAGCAGACCAGACTCCTGTTACTGTTATCATGTTAATTGTTCACTGTTAATTATCCCGTACCCACTAATGTAAAAGAAATGTGTCTATTCCTTCTACTTTTTATCCAATCCCAGAGATTTCACAGTTTTGCTTTCTCCTGCCTCCCTAATCACCAATAAACTTCATGTAACCCCCTAAGTGTTTCCCCTTGTATTCTGATGTATAAAATAAGTGGTAAAACCGACATTTCCAGTGCACTTTCTCAATCAGTTGTCCTCAATTTGGTTCAAATAAACTCAAAAATTCTCTACAGGCTTGGATGTTTCTTATGCCAATATAGTACATAAAAACTGCTAACTATTAAAGGGAAATTTTCATAAATTGAACTGTATTAAACTTATGAGTTTCTATTTTTAAAGGTATCATTAATAGAATAAAGAAAACCATAGAGTATTTTTGTAATACACATATTAGACAGAGAATTCATCTGTAATATACTAAGAACTGTAAAAACAAAGTCACCCTAGAAGAAAAATAGGCAAATGGACTTGAACAAGCATTTCACAAAAGATATCTAAACGGTGAATAAAGATATAAAAAAAGGAAGCTCAACTCCATTAGTATGATGGGGAACACATACTACTACTACTACTACCACACACACAATAGCTAAACTCAGTGGTTAGAGTGTCAGGTGGCACACCAAAGGGTTGCATGTTTGATTCCGGGTCAAAGGAACATACACCTGGGTTGCCGGGCACATGCGGGAGGCAACCAGTCAATTGTCCCTCTCACATCTCCCCCCCAACTCCCACCCCTTTCCATTCTCTCTGAAAAAAGCAATGAAAAAAATATCCTCAGGCGAGGATTTAAAAAAACACACAACCACCACCACAACAAAAAAAAACAAGCTTTAGATGAAGATATGGAGCAACTGGAACCCTCAAGCTAAGATGTATGTGGGATTTCTGGCTAGTTATATTCCTTAGATTTGAGTGATAGTTACTTGAGTGATCAGTTTGTGAAAATTAGGCCTATACTTATGATTTTCATAACTTTTAGGCTTCAACAAAAAGTTAAAATCTGTACTCAAAAAATAAGCTGTCTTATTAACAGCCAGATTTTTTGTATTACATTTATTAAGCCACCCACCACTTCCAATTAAATATTTTTGTCCTTATACCTCACAAAAGCAGCTTTTCTCTAAAGTCATTTCAGCAGCGTTCCAAATTCATATTTGTCTTTGTTACTGTAAGATTTGGAGGCATATAATGCTCTAAGTTGATTTCATATAGATGCTGGTTGCTAGATTTACATACTTGGGGGAGGGCAGAGAGGGCTTAACAGCAACCAAAATTATCCTTTGATTTGTAGGATAAATACAACATACATGCTAATAATAGTTAAATTAACATTTCTATTAGCAAGGCAATTCAATCACATGTAAGGTGAAAATCACTGAAAAGATGATGCTACTATGCAAAAAAAATCAGGTTGTTTATCGGAGACACGCATACATTTATTTTAACCTGTGTTGTAGAACTTCAAATTCTATTCATCTTTACATTTAATCTACAAGATTTCTGACATACATACCTAATTGTAAATCACAAGATTGTGAGGCAAGGACAAGCAAGGACTTTCTGGCTTCCAAATTTTTATGCCATTCAATAGTGACCACTTCCATCTCTCACAAAAGGTCCCTCAGGCCTCTTTATAATCCAACCCTTCCCTTACTCCTATCCCTCCCTCAGGCAACTACTGATCTGATTAGTATGCATTTTTTTGAGTTTTCACAGAAATTAAATCTTACATTATAGTTCTTTTACGGAAACTGCCAAACCATTTTCCAAAGTGGTTTGTTCGCTTTCCATTCCCACCAGCAGTGCATGAGAGTTCTGGTTCCTTCACAGCTTGTCAGGGGTTTGGAAATCAAAATCATGCCAATCCCAAAATGAGCAGGAAAATGTGTCCCCTTCTCTATTTACAAGAATGTGTGTAAAAGGCTGGAATTATGTCTTCCTTGAATGTTAGAACACTCTGATAAAACCACCTAGGCCTAGAATTTTCTTTATGGGGAGATTAACGACTAATTTAATTAATGTAATGGTTATAGGACTATATAGATTTCTATTTCTTCTTGCATCAATGTTGGAAAGGTTATTTTTCTAGGACTTTTCCCCTAAAATCCATTTAATGTTATAGCACGTGTTGTAATCCTGTTAGGACATTTGTGCCTTCTCACTCTCAATGTCCTTAGGTGTAAAAACTAGATTAACTTTTAATTTTAATAAAATCTGTTCATGTCTTTTCATTGTGACCTTCCATCTACTTACATTTTAATTTAATTACTGAGTAGGGGCGTGAGGCAAGGACAAGCAAGGACTTTCTGGCTTCTAAATTTTTATGTCACTCAATAAAAACAAAACTACTAAAGATTGAGTCATTATATTAATCCTTCTACAGAATAATCAATTTAAAATTTCCCAGTGACACTATCTCCTCTATTTGAATAAAAACTACATTAAATTATTAGGGCATCCTTTAATGTGTAGCCGTTTAGATTACAACCTGCTATACTCTGAGAGACTGATTTTGTCCTAAAAAGCAAAGAATCAAAGATAAATATAAAACATTTGTAACACTTGTACAGTGGTTACTATATGTCACTGTTTTCAAGCACATATATATACACACTAACCCACTTAATCCTCACAACTACTGGGTGAAGTAGGCACCATTACTGTCTCTATTTTAAAGATGAGGAAACATCACACAGCTAGTTATTAAATGTTGTTTGATTAAAATCTAGACATTCCAGAGGCCATACACCATTTAATTATGCATACTCTTCTAGAGGATGGGTTATCCTTTCACAGTCTCTGGGGACCTACAACGCCCTCCTAGTGTCTAGACTCCAGTGATTCCCTCTTGCCAGGTCATAGATTTCAGGTGATTTATCTACTAACATATAGTATCTCCTCAGGTACTTTTTAAACCTCCTAGTAACAAAACCTATCCAGTGCACCCCTGTTTGACAGTTCACTGAAAAACTTTCCCAGAAAGGTTACCAATGGCCTTCTCAGTTAAATTGGTATTTTTTAGTTCTTAGTTACTTCATCTACAACAGCTGAAACACGCTGGAAAACTCTCAAAAGAGTAGTTTAACGAATATTAATGTCTACAAAATGTATGGCACTAAATCATGAACTGTACAAAACAGAATATTCTGTCCTTGAAGATTAAACCTTTGCCATCATTTTAAGAGCCACATTCAAGTAGTAAAATAACTGCTACTGATAAAAGCACGAAGGAAAAGTTATTCTCAAGTATTTAAAGAAAGGAAGCCACCCTTTTGTAAGCCTCTGTCTCCCTCCTGGACCCAGGGAACTCTTAACCACCAAAATAAATTATGACATTCTACCCAAGAACTTGGGAAGAGGAAAAAACCCTCTTCCCTTTATTAAGAAGGTACCCTTTACAAATAAAGCTTTAAAACATTTAATGAGCCAGAGCCAAACAAGCGTATTCATTTTAATAAAGATTTTCTAGATAATCCGATCACAATCGTTTTATCAAAAGCATATCACCAACACCAGGGAGTTTTCCCATTTGTGAAATGGAGGAAATACTAAGCTTCCCCATATTTGTAAGAAAAGTGACTGCTTCCTGTAATATACACATAAAGTGCTCAGAACTGAGCCTGGCACATGGTAAATATTTTAAGTGTCGCACAAAGCTTGAAAAACGAGAACTGTGACATGAGCTATCACAATGCTTTTCTACAAGAGAATGCTTCAAGACATAATGCCTTAAAGTCTCGGCAGCACGTGTCCTCCTGGATTCCCTTCTTCAGTTGCTTTTTGTCAGGGTCGGCGGCGAGCGCGGCCAACATTCCTGAAACGCCCATTGGCCCACGCCCTGGGCCAAGCTCTCGGTAGGGCCCGGGAGCTCATTGGCTGTCCACTCTCAATGAAGCGGCCACGCCGGCTCCTGCGCGGCTCCGCCGCACTCGCGAGCGGAGGAGCCTAGAAAGGCAAGGGGCGGCTAGCGGCCCGAGCGCGGCGAGGAACAGGCCGAGGCACCTGCGGAACCGCCTGCGCCTTTATTTGCGCTTGGCTTTCCCAAAGACCACGAGAAGACCCCTCGCTTTCTGCGCTGCCAGCGCAGCTCCCTCGCGTCATTGCCGGGGTGGGAGGCTGGGGCCCCAGATTCCTCTGCTGGCTTAGGCTTATAAAGGTTATTATGTCCCGAGCCTGACGGGCCTCTAGCCCGTAAACGTTGGCAAACCTTACACCTCGCCAGGACCCCACTGACTCGGTAACAGGTTATACAAACCAAGGTCAAGAGACTCGGGAGCACGCCTCGGCGGCCTCCGCGGCCGTCTCCGCAGATCGGCCTGAAAGGCTTTGGTGCAGAGCATGTTAGGGCGGCGGTGGGGCCCAGCCACTGCGACACTGCCGCTCCCCCCCGAACCCCCGCCGTCCGGGCGCCACAAGCTGCCGGCGCGGACCGCGAGCCGGAGGCCTGCTCGTAGCCCCTCAGCCCGCGACCCCGCGGGCCCCCTCCTACCCGCTGCACGCGGCGAGAACGAGCCCGCTTCAGACCCGCTCCCTCCCTCCTCCACTCCCCAAAGCGGGCACGCCCGAATTAGCGCCTGACTAAGCCCGCCGAGCCACACCTGCCGGGAGGGAGCCCGTGCGGCCCCCCTAGACACCCCCGCCCGGAGCCTCGGACCTTCGACTCCAGAAGGGATAGTCGGGGGCGCGGGCCCCCAAACCGCCCCGAGCGGCGCCGCCCGCTGCCCGGCCGGGGTCGTTACCTGAGCACGCGGCCGCACCGGCCTCCTCCCCTCCCCCCGGGCAGCTCCCTGCCCGGCAACGGCGGCGGGAGAAACCGGCTCGGGCCCCGCGTGGACGCAGCCGCTCCCTCGAGCACCGGGAGCCCGCTCCACGGCCTCGAAACGACCCCAGAACGCGGACCTGTACCCACCTGCAGGCTGCGAAAATCCGGCCCCTGACCTCCGCCCGTTCAGGCGGCGACAGCCCAAGAACCGACTGTGGGCGAGCGCCCTGAAAACCCACCTTGGGATGGTGCGAAGATCCCCAGATCCTTGATTTGCGTCGGGTTGCTGCCTGGAGAACCAAACCTCCAGTAGCTTCTCGGTCCCTTCGAAAAAATGTGCAGCTTCCATCACCGTGAGACTGGCGAACAACCAACAACCACAGAAAATCAACTAAATTAAATCTCTTCTCCCGCCGCTGCTGCGGATTGTTCCAGCTGTTTCAGGTTCCTTTTTTTTTTTTTTTTTTGCTATAATTTTATATTAACTTTTTTTAAAAAAAGGATTAATAAAATTTTCCCGGCTTTTTTTGTGTGTGAGCAAAAGTTGAACGTGAGTCTGTTGGAAATAGAGGCAGATACAGTTCAGTCTCTTGTAGTCCGCTGTTTCCCCGTTAGAGAGAGCAGAGCGAGCGCTAGCTAATGTCGCCGGCCATACTGTGGAAGCGAGGGCGATGCGTGAGCAGCGAGTTTATATACCCCGTCTCTCTCGAAAAGCCAGGAAGTGACGCACGTCCCGCCCCTGCGGCTCATAGCTGCAGCCGCCTGTCAATCACCAGCCGCCCAGTTGCGGCTGGCTGGCCGCTGGCCTGCGGGGAGCGCGGGGAGCTGCCGGCCGCGCTGCGGCTCGGGTTCGCGCCGCATCTAGGGCGGGAGATGGCTCTATGATGTGTGCCTGGGGGCTAGGAACCTGGCACCGAAGGCTGAGTGGGTGGGAGAGCGCAGAGGGAGTGGAGAAAGGCTCTGCAGCTAAGCGTAAAGCGACTCGTTAGCTGATAACATGGGCGGGTCCTGCGGGAGGTTGGCGGGGTTCGGCGGGGGCGGCGGCCACTGCTGGGCCGGCGTGGTGGTTTTGATCCCGTGCAGCTCGCCGCGATTGCTGAGGTACTTGGCCATTCTCCGAAGTGTGTTTCCCCTGCGCGAGGGAAGCCAGGCGTTAAAATCCAGCGTTTGTCTGTGACTGTGACGCACACGTTGCCAAGGGTCGGATTAGAAGGCGCTTTAATTCTGCTCACGCCTTAGCTGATGTGCAAACCTACGCAGTTCTCGACCCGTTGACACAATAGCCAGAAGCTTTGTCTTATTTAAAAACGGAAAAGCAACGTGGCTCCCGGCCCTGGAGGGCTCGGGTTCTACCTGCCTCCCGCCGTGTGGCTCGCCAAAGGCTCGGCGTCGGCTGAGCACGGCAGCTGCCGTGAAGCGCTGGCAACTCCACGCTCCATTAGGTCAACTGGTGGGAATCTATTCTGCAAAACTATTTCTAGAAACTGATTTATTTAATATAATTAGAAATTGATGTTTTTTTTCATTGAAGTTGAACTAATTGAAAGGGGTCCCCACTACCTCCAAAATTTACAGTGCTACCATCTTAGTGTATCAGAATGTACATGGAAATTAATGTAACAAGGATCCAAAGCTATCACTAGTGGTTATTTAAAGAATCATGTATCTAATATTTCTATATTCAACGTAGAGTGTCAAACAGTTGTCAAGTAGTATTCAGTTTAACCTGAGGTGGCGAAATTGTGGTAACAAAGTTATGAATTTTACTAAAAACGGAAGAAAAAGCCAACCTGAGATAAAAATTACCTCTGTGACGAGACAGACTTTCCCCCTGTCATCCGTAAAGACTTTCCTCAACTGAAAATGAAATCAGATAATGTCGTAAGCGTGAAAAACCTAATGAAAATGGCATGGTTTTGAGTTTGCACTCTAGATGCCCGGCAGGGTAGAACTTGTCTTACAAAAACGTTTATTTATTCACATTTCTCCATAAAACCTGTTGAAAGAAGCTGTGTTGTTGGGTAGGTACAGATACTACTCTTGCCATGTTTTTAAAAGCATCCAGTTCAAACTGGGGATTGGGACAAAAGATAATGTTGCTTATTTTATTGTAATGACAATTCAAAGAGAATGTGGTGGTTATACTTGGAATAAAGATAAAAGAAGTATGTGTTTTACAAGCTATTCACTTATTTTGATGTTGCTTATTGTAATGAAGAATCAGTCTACTAAACCACCTCAAACACTAATTGTGGTATAAACATAATTTGCCTTATAATTGCTTATAATTAGTTGCTTTTCAATTACTATTATGCTTTTTCCCAATGCAATTTAAGTTAATATAAGTGCCAAAAATCTTGGCAAGGTAAATCCTTGTTAATTTGATATAGGATAATTTTGTTGTTGCTGCTGTTAATCCTCACCCAAGGATATTTTTTCCATTAATTTTTTTAGAGCGAGTGGAAGGGAGGGGGAGAGGCAGAGAGAAACTCTCCCTCTGTGAGAGAGACATATCAATTGGTTGCCTCCGACTTGGGGCCAGGGATCCAGCCTTCACCTGAGTTATATGCCCTGGACCAACAATTGAACCCAAGACCCTTTCTGTGCGTGGGCTGTTGCTTTAACCACTGAGCCAAACCAGCTAGGGCTGATATGGGACAATTTTGAAAGTGTCTACCAACTGAACTGGTCCTTTGTAAAATGTATTATTTTTCCTAAATGGCCCCCTTGGATGATTTACCACAGAGCAGCCAGGGTGATTTTTTTAAAACATAAATCCAATTTGACACTCTTTAATATTATTTTAACATTTAAATTTTAATATTTTAAAATTCTCCAGTGGTTTCCTATCACACTTGAAGTCAGCCTTAGCCTTCAAACCCCTACATGATCTGGTCCCAGACTAATTGTGTCCAAGCTCATTTCCACCATTCACTCTCTGTGCCCCAGACATACTGATATTTCTCTTTCTTGGCCATTTTTATTTGTCTGAAATGCTCTTTCTCCTCCTCTTTGTATGGCTTGTTCATTCTTGTCACTGAGGTCTTAGCTTAAATGTCACCTCTTCTCAGAGGTCACTAGTAGGGCACAGGCTAAGCTACTATAACAAAGAGATCCCCAAATACAGTAACTCAAAAAAGATTACAGTTTATTTCGCTCTTATATAACAGTCCAGAGCTAGGCTGGCAGTAAAAGGTGAAATGGGCAGTTTGGCCCCATGAGATCATTCAGGGACCCAGGTTTCTTCTAGCCTGTTTTTATCATAGAGTGCAGACTTCATTCACGTGATTGAAGTTGGTCCACATCTATCTATATTCCATCCTGGAAAAAGTTGAAAAAGAGAAAGTGGAGAAAAAACAATTTCTTTATGAAAACAAGACCAGGAACATTAGTTCTGCTCATTTAGTCACATGTTTACACCTAGCTGCAAGGGAGGCTGCGAAATATGGTTACTACCTGGGTAGCTAGTTGCCCAGTCAAAACTTGGGCAATTCTGTTACTAAAAGAAGGAAAGAATGGGTGTGGGGGACAATCTGCGGGCTTGCCACACCTTTACTTACCACCTAATCTACAGTAGCCAGCTAGTTACTCCCTCACACATCATTCTACTTTAATTTCTTGCATAATTCTTATTGTTTTCTTGTATTTACTTGTCGTTGATTGTCAGCTCCCTGTCACCTTCCGATTAGACTTTAAGCTACCTAAAACTTATTTGTCTTTGCTCAATACTTTATAACATTGCCTTATAACATGGCTTAAGGTTGGTATTCAATCAGTATTAGTTGAATAAATGAGTCTCTAAGTATCCTCCTGATAGATGCTACTACTCTTTCAAACTAACCTTATTTCCCAACGTTCCCTCAAAGTCCCCTCTATTCCCTGCACTATCAAAATCTTACTCAATTTCCAATACTAACTACAATTCCAAGTAACATTCTCTGGGACAATACTCCAGCCCACACTGACTGCATCAACTATCTATTGTTGCATAACCACACAGACTTGAGACAACACACATTTATCTCATTATTTGTGTGGGTTAGGTGTTTGCACATGGCTTACTTAGCTGGGCCCTCTGCCTCAGGATCTCTCTCAAAACAGCAATCAAGGTACTGGTCTGTGTGGCAGTCTCATCTCAAGGTTATACTAGGAAAGGATCTGTTTCCAAGCTCACCTGGTTGTCAGCAGTATTCAGTTCCTTACAACCTGTTGGACTGAGGGCCTCAGTTCCTTGCCATGTGGGCCTCTTTACAGGTCAGCTCACAACATAATAGCTTGTTTTATCAAAGCCAGAAACAGAGAGTCTGCTGGTAGGACAGAAATTGCAATCTTATATAATTATGGGGGTGGCATCCCCTCATCTTTGCCATATTCTAAGAAGCTTAGAAGAAAGTCCTAAGTTCTGCTGGCACTTCTGAAAGGGAGTGGATTCCGCAAAGGCATGGATACCAGGAGTCGGGGATCATTGAGGACCCATCATATTTGCTACCCTCTGGGAACTCCAAAAGCATTTGTAATTAAGATCACACTGCCATGTAATAGCTTCATTGTTGGTTTAATCCACCAACTAAATTGGCAATCCATATTTTTTATTTTGATATTCCAATCTCAAGGCACATGTAAGTTTTTATATACTTTTGGATTAAATTTAAAGTGACTGGTTGGTATGCTGGAGCTGACTTCTTCCTATTTGCAAAAGCCATTTGTTAAGTTTTCAGAACTTTTAGGAGCCAGCTGCATCACATTGTAGCTTGAAATTGCCATGGTGGGAGTATTTACTTCATGGAAATTGGTAAACTCTACAATCAAGGCTCTCCATACTCTCCAAGAGGCAGGTGTTAAACATTCACCAGTATACCACTGGTTGTCACAAATCTGTCACTTTGTGATGTTGAAAACATGGTTTTCTCTAATATAAATATGAGTTCTAACACCCAAGACTGTTGTGGGGCTTCATTGCTGTTATATTGATACAAGTGATTTGGAAGCTATAAAACAGCATATAAAGATAAGATATGGTATTATTACTACAAAATGCAGAAGCAAAAGTACTGAAGAAAGGAATGACACTGTAATGCCTGAGATGTTTTACATTAAATTGTGAAACAAAAGTACCCAGATATATCCTAAAAGCTGCTGACTTCTCTAGTGTGACTAATGCGAATAACAGGAGATATGCAAAAGGTGAAAATGCAGTTTTATTTGGAATGACTCCTCTTAATGTTCCCCATTGTGTTTCAACTTATCAGACATAGAGGAAAGAAAAATGATAGAAAAAGTGGAACTGATAAGAGAGAATGAGAAACTCAGAATATAACAAATTTAATAATAGTGTTTCTTAGGACAACTTAAAATATTTAACAGCCCACATAAGGTTAAAAATAAGAAAACATATCGCCGGCGTGGCTCAGCGGTTGAGCATTGACCTAGGAACCAGGAGATCAAGGTTCGATTCCTGGTCAGAGCACATGCGCGGGTTGCAGGCTCGATCTCCAGTAGGGGGCGTGCAGGAGGCAGCTGATCAATGACTCTCTCATCATTGCTGTTTCTCTCTCTCTCTCTCCCTCTCCCTTCCTCTCTCTGAAATCAATAAAGATATACATTTTTAAAAGAAGAAAGAAAAAGAAAATATAGACAATGAGTGGAAATGGACAATGAGAGTTACTAACAATGTAGTTGACCATTGTCCTGGCAAGATATGCTAACATAATTTTCTTACTCATTTTCATCAGTAATTAAGTATTCATTAAGCAAAGAATTTGTAATGTGCTGTTAGCTAATTTTATGTGGTTCATGAAACTTTTGCTTTCAATTTTTAAATATTTTAGATGATAGACTCTTTGAAGGATTTTGTATTTTTTTCTTTTGAGATATTTTTTACTGTTTTTGAGCTCCATTTTTGTATTTTCTTTTTCTATCATGACCTCAACTTGTCAGCTAAAGAATTGAAAAATAACTGTTTTGAATGTGTATTAAAATATAAAGTAAGTGTAAAAACATCACAAATTAAAATTTGTTCAGTTATTTTTCTTCCAAAACGTATAATTATCTGTTAAAATTAAAGACAACAAATATATGAATTATAATTCATATAATTATAATTAATAATAAGTTATAAAGTTTTTAAAATTAATTTTTGAAAATTTAATAAAACCGATTAAATATTAACTACCTGCAATTCCAGTATAACATGTCCATTTTGCTACTAATGTATAGAGTTTGTATCACATTTTATGTATGTTATGTCTATACCTACACATATACAAATTTAAGAATAATATAAAAGTATTCAGTATTGTAAAATGTACCTCAGTCACTATGCTCAACTATTTGAATTTTTACCCTAATTCGTGAGCATCTCTGGTGTCCTGAGAGAAGCAAGAAAATGGTTACTCGACACTAGTAAAGATACTTTATTAGTCAAAAGCTATTGCATTCACAATGAGGAAAATCATTTGAAAAATTAATTATTTTGTCTTTTTAAAAAATCTGTTTCTGATATTCAAATCTTCCAGATATTCCAAAGCAAGGTCATTCTCCTATGTCAACAACACCCTTAACCTTAAACCTTAATGGCGTTTGTATTTAGTTGCCTTTTGTGTTGTTGACATATGACAGAGATGTGGAGTATTTCCCTGGGGTTTAGTTGGTATTAGTTCCAGAAGTGGATAAGTTTCTGAGTCACACTATACTGGCAATGTGCAGTAGATTTTGAGTGACAGAGGTGCCGGTGTGTTATTCAATAAATGAATTCTGGAGTATGTTTGTGATATGCAGGGTCCAGGACAGGGCCCTTCTGAGGTCCCAGGTACCGGATCCAGGGTTCACAGAATTGTTATTTCTGGACTGTAACTTCCAATGTTACCAGACCAAAGGGGTCTGCTTGCCTGCGCACAACAAAGCCCAATGAGACACAAACGAGTTTGTAGCCAATAAAGTAAGGATTTATTAAGGAGATGGTGCCATGCCCAGAGTCACAGGTAGCTCATGCTCAAAGACCTGGCTCTCCAATGGCTTCCTGGGGATGAATTATATAGGGAAAAAATAATCATGATGACTAATAGAGTTAGGGTCATGGCCTCTACTGATTGACTGGTGTTAGGTAGGGGGTAATTGATCATTGCATTTGGTCTTGATGTCAGCCATGGAGTTGTTCTGTCCAATTCACAAGTATTTGTTCCTGGGTCCTGAGCTAAAACAAACTGAGGCCAAGATATTTAGTTTGATTAAAAATTCTGTCTCAATAGTCAGTAGACCCAGGACCTTGTTTCTAAGGCTACTGGATGCTGACCAGAACCTCATTGTCCTGAGGGCTTAATAAATTAAGCAAGAGAGAAGGAGATGGGTAAGTCAGGGTGCTAGGTGAGGACAGTTTAAGTAAAAGGAAACAAACAAAATAAAAGGCCAGATTAAAGAAAATATGGTTTCCGTGTGGTTATAAGCCCTACCTTTCTTTTGATATTTTCTCAATCTTGAGGAATATCGGGCAGTAGAGTCCAGGTTCAATCAAGAGAGAGGATTAGCCTGTAAAATAGAGTCAGATTTGTCTGCCCATCCTGCCCCTCTTATCTGGCTCTTAAAATCTCATATGCCAACCTCTTCCATGATGGTTACTGAGCCTTAGAGGAGGGGGCACTCTAGGTGTTCAATTTACAAGCAGGAGCTGCAGTGATAGAAGAAGCAGGAGGCCAGGATACCTTTACCCTAAGTAAAAATTAAAGCAAACCATAAGTTAGTCTCTGAGTCTTTAAAAAACTGCCAGTCGAGAAAACCTCCAGATGAAAGGCTCAGAGCTTCATTTTTGCTGAAATAAAGGCAGGTAGTGACAACTTGACAGGTGCTCTCATCTGCAGTCCAAATGTCCCTGATGGATGTCCTGACACCAGCTCCAGCAAGCTCTCTGTGTGGCTTATACAGTATGTTTCCAGAACTATCTAAGCAAGAGCTGTTGTGATGACCCCTCTGAAGTTTACATTATTTCGTCTAGCTGGGGTCTACAATTGTAAGGCTCAGAAAATACAGTTTTAATTCTCAATAATTCCAAGGCAAAGGACTGGAGAAAAATGAAATACCAGTTCAGAGGGCTGCAGCCAAACACTTTCATTAGAAAAATTCAGGATCCAGTCCAGTCCACAGGTGAAGATAATTAACCGATTTAGAATCTAATATCAATAATTGGGTATTATGGTTTCTATTGAAACAATTTTCCTCTCTAAAATCATTCTCATTTTATCAAAGATAGCCAAGTTAAGATTAATTTATTGTATAAATCCAGGTCAATAAATTCAGCCTGTTATCTGCATAAGTATGATAAGAATAGTAATTGGTCATATAAGATATAGGCTCTTTTAAATGCTTTACTGGAGTTTCATAAAGTATTTCTAGATTGAACTATAATTAGTCTCTCAGGGCTAAGAAGCCAAGTCATATACTTCCCAACAGTATTTGCCTGCAATACCTATCACTTTGGGTGAATTCCTCAGGTTCTTGAGGTTCCCCCAAATACCTTGAGGTTCTTCCTTTGCAGTCTCCCAGGAAAGCAACCTTTGTTTCTCACCTAGAAAGACTGCTGTGAACCATGTAAGGAAACAGGCCATTTCTCCAAGGGACTTTCACCGACTTCCAAAGTCAATCATAATCCCTTAAAGCTTTCTGGTGACCTCCAGAGTCTATGCATGACTCTCTCAAACATGACATTCCAGTAGAGTCTTGGTAATAAACCAATTTCCATTGTGTCCTGTTATAAAAAAATAACATATTCCTATTGAATTTTTGCAAACAACCATATTGCCATAAAAATAATAATATTCATTCAGAGTCTCCAAACTTCTAGAAGGATCAGGCGGGGAGAAAAATAGAAATGTTTCAATATTATTTACAAAGGTATAATTTACCAAATTGCTCTAAGTCATAGGCAGTTTAAGAGAAAACAAGTTTCCTTATACCTGGAAAACAAAAAGGTTAAAAATTAGCAATATTTTTAACAAGATATAAAAATTATCATCCTCAGTTCATTCAGTTCCATATAAGTAATTTTTGTCTATCTTGATCCTGTGCCAGCAGTTCTTAAATCCAGTTATTCCTTAGAGCTTTATAAATCTTCAGTTTAAAGGTATAATCTTAAAGTTCATTTTTAGAAAACTCTGTTTTAGAATAAGTCAGAGTCCTTTTATGGATCTTTCTGAAGACAAAGCATACTTGCAAAAGCATCAGAGAAAAACAATGACTGTAAATGACAAAACAAAAACACACACCTTAAAATGACATAGTTATAGATCTGATTATAATGCAGTTGACAAAGAACTTTGCTTTTCTCTAACATAACATTTTAAGATAAAAAGAATTACAAATGATTATTGTATCCGGACTTGTAGACTCTTGGAGATTTTAACATAATAGCCACTATATAATACCCATTTAATAATAAGAATATATACATACAAATACAACACAATTATTTCCTTAGTTGATAAAGCTTTCCGTACAATTCAAACCTATCAAATGGACCTAATTACTTCAAAACCTCTTGCAAGGAGGAAAAAAAATTCTTGAGGTCATCAAGGGACAACCCAAAGCCATTTCTGGGTTAAGAAGAAGGTCTCCTGCTAAAATTTGAACCCCAGAAGTTCATCAAACACACTTGACAAAAAAGATCATATATCATTATAAAACAATATTAAATTGCCCCAGCTAATTTGCACAGTGGTTAGAGCGTTGGCCCTGGGACTGAAGGGTCACAGGGTCTATTCTGGCCAAGGGCATGTACCTCGGTTGCAGGCTCGATCCCTGGCTTGGTTGGGAGCATAAGGGAGGCAATCAGTTGATGAGTCTCTCTCACATGGATGTCTCTCTCTCTCTCTCTCTCTCTCCCTCTTCCACTCTCTCTGAAAAGCAATGAAAAAAATATCCTCAGGTGAGGATTTAAAAAAAACAGAAAACAAAAAACCAATTTTAGATTAATTATGTACCCAAAGTGACAATAAAAAGGTATCAAATAAAAATGCAGGTTAGCAAAACTTTAGTTCTTAGGATTAAGAAAAATGTTTTCTTAAGGAATCAAGGACCCAATCAAGACAATAGAAAACTATTTTAATAAAACTGAATCTTTGCTTTCTGGCAGAAAACTTTCAATAATATCTTATCTGGAGTAGAATAAATACAAAAACAAGTTTTTTTAACAGAGTGAAAGAAAACCCTCTTATTCTGCGTTAGCTTACATTTGATATTTAAATTTATTTACTTAAGTAAATTCCAATTTTATGCAGCTTCATCATGTATAAAATCACCTCGAGATTTTTCTTTATAGACCATCTACAACTTTCATAGTCCCTCCTAGTCTGTCCCTCCTATTCATTCTGAAACAACCATCATTATTTTAGGACAAACCTTGTTCTTCTAATTCCTTCAAAAAATGTATTTCCATATTATATATATATATTTATTACTAAAAACGCACAGTTTCCATTTTAATTAGAAATCTTAACTCTTAGAAACCTCAGTTTCTGGTGACAACAAAAAAGTAAGCAATTAGTATTCTTTGGAGTAATACACTTATGAACACATTTAATAATTTCTAAAACTATATTTCCTCATAGCACAATTTTTTTTAATGTGGCATAAGATATGTTTACTAATGGCTCCAAATATCGGTAGTTTATAATAAGCAGGCAGTAATAGATAAACCTAGGTTCAGTAATGGTCTACATATTTAATGACTGTCCATTATTTAAAATTTTTAAAGTTTCAAGTTACCAAAGAGATTTACTTATGAAGCCATTTAAGTACAATATAACTATTGCTAAAGAGTTGACGTAAAATAAGTTTTTTATCCCATTTACATTTGTTTAATTTATTTACTCCTAACATTTATGTTTAGATTACTTATAAAGGTTTTATTATACTGTTATTTTTCTTGCTGAAATTTTGCTACAGGGATAACATAAACTTACTTAACTAATAAGCTAAGGCAGAATAAAAGTATTATTTAATGCTGATGATTTTAAGGGTATGCATATTTAACCAAACCAAACCAAACCAGACTCAAAGCAGCTTTAATATCATCAGATACTTTCTCAGGTCATATGATTCTGAAAGGCACTTGGGTTAGTTTCTGTTATATTTTTGAGCATTCTCATATAAGCCCTTGTTTGTTTAATCCAATTTAATAGAGCTCTTTTTAAAAAAAATTAACAATGCTATCTGGAGGTAGAAAATACCACAACGCACATGAACATACAGACACCTAGACATAGAGATCTTTTAGCCATGAGACAGGGACCATAAAGCAAAACTCACTTATTTAGAAAGGAAATAATTTAAATTGATCTGTTCAGATGGCTATGGTTTGTTTGTTTTTCACTAGTATTTGTGGAGAAAGCGCTTGGGAGCTGTATTTGTCCTTTGTAAGGATGTCTTGGAGCCATAGAGGCAGTTTGTGCTTTCAAAAAACACCCAGTCTCCTTTTTGTTTTCCTTCAGCCTTAGAAATTGAGAATGATAAAGATAGGTGGGCTTGAGTTGCTTCTAGAGCTGTATTTCTGGTTTTGTAAAGATTTGTAAGATATGGAAAACTGTTCTCAAAATTTGGGTTGAAACTTAAGTGACATCATAGGTTGATCTGCCTAATTTGTTTCTTTCCCTTTAGGGTTATAGCTTTTATTTTAGCTCAAAATAGAAATTCCTATCAGGCTCTGACATTAGTTTTCAATTTGGCCAAATTATTACAAGAGAGCAGTTATACTAACATATAAAAACTTGGTGAAACTTATACAAAACTCAACAAATTATGGATAGTAAATTGAAAACATTCTAAGGAAAAAGCAATGAATCTTAATATAACAAACTATGACAAATAGATTTAATACCATTTTGGGGATAAAGAAAATTACTATATCACAATTTAAATGCTATAATAAATCCAATTAATGAAAGAGTAACATAATATGAGGTATTAAATCAGGTGAAAAGAGCTAGAAGGAATAGTTAAGACAATCTTTTCAAAATAGTCTGGAATAGGTGTAGCATTCAGCAAAATGGCTGGGAAGCAATACCCTCAGCACTAAAGAAGAAAATACGCTCATCTATATCAAACAACTTCAATTCCCCAATTCAACCCTCCCACACACTGGAAATACAAAATACTAAAAATATAAAAAATATGAAACTGATGATTAAATAAGTAAAAATAAAATTAATTTATAATGCAAGGAAATGTACAAGATGAATGCAGCAGTGGCTTTAACAAAAACAAATTATGGTGGGCTTCTTTGAAGGTGTCATTCAACTTCAGAAGCTCCCTCAATAAGACACTTCACAATTGTATTTGTTGAGGTAGAATGCCCAGTGGCACACACAGGAGATGAAAAACATGGACTGAACACTAGTTTAATCAAAGCCTCAAGGATAGGAGGATGTGAACTTGGACACTGTTGCCTTTAGAATAAATTTCTATACTATTTATTGTGGCTCAAAGGGGATGATCATTAGTATGTGTGTACATGTGATCAACATTATCACAGTGTTCTGGAGAGATGCTTTTTTGACACTCAAAACTGGAAAGAAAATTGAAAGCACTCATCTGTCAGGCTCTTGTGATACTTTCTATCTTGGTATCCTTGGACATGCTGATCGCTCTACTGAGCAGCTTCAAGAACTGCTTCTCTATTTAGCAGTAATATGCAACATATTAGTGAAAGTATTCTCCATCAGAATTTTCTGTCACTACTCACTGCATAGGAGAGTCCACCAGAAGTTATCCATTACCTGAAGGTGCATTATACCAGCAAAAAAATACAATGAAATATCAGACTTTCGGAATGTGTTTTTCACGGGGTAGATTCAGAGGCATTATCACACGAACTTAAGAGAATGTGAAATCTGGAAGTCTATTTTCTCAGACTAGGAAGCATGGTGTAGAGAAAGAAAATACAAGGTACGGAGTCAGATATTGTAAGATCTTTAGATGGGACCATGTGCTCTACCACAGACACCAAGCTAAAAGTATGAAAGATTGATGTGTTCCCCACTTAGGACTGGGGATCTAAGAGAGGATCTCTCTGTCCACTGTCTTTGAGATCTCCTAAGTAACAGTTACAAAAGGTAGTAATCACCCCCCTTTCTCAAACACTTATGAAGAGTGTAGAAGAATCAGAGGAAATTGTTGAGGTACCTGAACAGGCAGACAGGACTGGAAATAGCTCCTTGCAGTTGCTGGCGGGCCAGATGGAATGGAAGAAGTGTATTCCCATCATCTGATAAGGTCTTCCAACTACAAGAAAGGGTAATGGAACTGGGATAGGTCCAGGGGCAGGACTACAAAGGCCTCAGCTCTGATCTGTATAAACTAAGAACGGAGCATCCGATGGAATCAAGTCCCCGAGGAGACACCCCCAAATAGGGGAGAGACCGCTTTGAAACAGCATGCCCCTCACTCTTCACAGACTTCACAAGGGCAGATAACAGAGTGCTGTGATCACAACAAACAGTCTGCCTTTTTGCCTCTGTTGGAACATCAGCATGACAGGAGAGCGAAAGGACAAATTTTACACACTGAAGGACAGAGCAAGTTGGGGAGAAGAAAAATTCCTTTGAGGATTCATAAGAAGTAAACTTCTGTTTACCCATAGAACTCTCTCACTTAGGGAGAGTTTTGCAAACACTATTAATGCTGTGGCTTCCTCTCTCCTTTCTGAGCTCTTCCACGTGTTTACACCTTTTATATGTTCCCATCTATTTGTTTTCTTTTGCTATTTCAACTCACTCTCCAGAGTCCAGAGCAATATTCCTTGCTCCAAAATGGAGATAATATTCAGATCAGAAACAGAAATTCCTGCATACAAGAAGAATGGAGCATGAAGACCTGTGGTTTTTTCAGAATTTCCAATCTCTGCTTTACTGAGGTTATGAGGATCTTATAGAAGGGCTGAAAGAAACATTTCACAAATCCATCCACTGCTTGCCACCTTCTGTGCATAGGGACCAGTGTCTTATGCAGATACCAAGCTCTCTTCCAAGAACTACTGAATCAATAGTACAGGGAGAGAAAACAAAAAATTAGATATTTTAAGTTTGCCATAGGGCTTTATTAACAATTACTCTCTGGAACACACCCTGATAAACCATGAAGTAGGCAGAGCATCTGAATAAAGGGCACGTTTGAAATCCTGATGCTACATTATGAAGCCTTTTCTTGTCTGAGTAAACAGAGCTTCAATCTCAGTCACCCAAGGCAGGGAATCCCAAGCAGCACACAAAGGAAAAGACACCCAAGAGCAGAATTTGACTTCTGGAGGAAGTTACCCTCACCCAGGGAGAACAGGTTCCTGAAGTTCTCCAACATCACTTGCCTGTACAAGGGCCTCTGAACTGGGCTCAGGTATTCTCACTCCTCCTGAGAGTTCAGTGGCCACATCCTCGAATGTTAACCATCCTCCCTGCATCAAACATAAAGACTTCTCTGTGTCAGAGGACACAATACACAAGGTGAAAGTGCAACCTCCAAGAAATGAATGAGAAAAAAGTGATCTGGCCCTGACCTGGTCGCTCAGTTGGTTGAAGTGTTGTCCAGTACACCAAAATAAATAAATAAACAATAAATAAATAAATAAATAAATAAATAAATAAATAAATAAATAAATAAATAAATAAGGTTGAAGGTCTGATTCCCCATCAGGGCACATACCTAGGTTGTGGGTCCCACACATACCGGGGTTGTCGATCCCCGGTCAGTGTGGGTATGGGAGCAACCAACCGATGTCTCTCTCTCTCACGTCCATATTTCTCTCTCTCTCTCTCTCTCCCTCTCCCTCTCTCTCTCTCCCGGTCTCTAAAAACATATCCTTGGGTGAGAATTAAAAAAAAAAAAAAATGACCTAAAGAATCTCCAGCTGTCAGACATTCGGTTGGTTTCCTGAGAAAGAGCCCTTGTGGAACCCTCTTCCTTTCCTCTTCCTTCTTTTCCAGGCTTTTTCCTCAGGAAACAAGTCTTTAGCATTGAATGCTCTGCAGTGTGACCTTTGCTCTGTCTCCAATTAATTTTTTTCTTTTCTTAAGAAAGCAATTATGCGAACAAATTATTGCAGTAATTCCAGTTTAGCTTTTTCCCTTTGGCTGGTATTGCTGCATATGCTTCATTCACCCCGACTTATAATTATACTCAAGGAGTATCTACTTTACTTACTCAGATTTATACTTACACCCAAGAAGTTGTATAGCAGTGATTCCTTTCTCCTTCGTACTCATTTACTTTCTTTTTCATGTACCTTGCTGACCTACATAAAAGTCAGTTGTAACTCATTTAAATTCAGGTTTCCAGTGTGAAGTAGTGTATTGCTTAATTCCACAGGGCCGTAACCCCAAGTATGAGGAGTGTCAGTGTTTCCCAAGAGCAATGCCTTTAGCAATTAAGGTGTGGTAGCACCAGTGCTAAAAACCCTATTCCAGTCAAACATGTTTCTGTTCTGCATCTTTCATTGTGCAGTAAGTTCTCTAATAGATACGTTTTAATCCTTAAGTTTAAAAACCCTTAAAGAAAAAAAGCTATAAAGAAAAACCGTCATTCAAAACCAAAAGTCATCTATAGCCTCTGAAAATTCCTGGACATAAAGTATCAGTCACTGGATTTTCCTTCACCCCTGCCAAGTTCTACAGCCTCAGCAGTTTCCAAACAGGAGGTGAGAGAGGAGACAGGGAAATGTTGCTAAGTAACACGTGAGTACAGTTATGTGGTGGGCCTATCAGATGACACAGCCTTGAGCCTTACTCTGGTTCACAATCATTCCACAATGTAATAAAAGAGCTGCAATATTATGTAGACACAGAAAGGCAAAATAGAGAATTCCTAACCTCAATTCTTAGTTTCAAAAGGTCAGGAAGTTTAACAATGATATGGTTACTTAGACCTATGAATTTGCCTTGTTAGTCTTATCTTTTTCACAGAACACTTTTAGTTTAGGTATCATCTTTATGTATTCATGAATGAATGAATGATTTCAATCGCTTATTCATGCAATAGCTATTCATCAGTACCTATTTTAGAATTGTGTTAGGTCTTAAGTATTAAAATTGAGACTCATATTGGTATTGTGAGGTTTTTATAAGAAGTTTGTTATAAAAATGAAAAAGTATAGAGATCAAAATCAGCAATTCCTTGAATTATTTATTATTGTTGCATTTTATTTTTTAAGATGAGGCTAGAATGTAAGCCTTTATTTGCTATGACTATGGGTTATAAAACAGATATTTCCCAATTATGAAGGAAGATGGAAGTCTAAACATGAAGAGCTAAACAATATATATTAAAAGCTACATTATGTTAAAGAAGAATTTAGCATAATTCCCTTTTAAACAAGCTCTGGCTTTGTCTTTAGTCCAATTTATACACATTTAAAAAATTGTCTAAAGTAAGCTGCACATGTTATTTACTTTTTAAAAAATATGTTTTTATTGATTTGAGAGAGAGAGGAAGGGAGAGGGAGAGAGAGAGACACATCAATCGGCTGCCTCCTGCACACCTCCTACTGGGGATCGAGGCTGAAACCCTGGCATGTGCCCTGACTGGGAATCAAACTAGTGACCCCTGAGTACATGGGACGATGCTCAACCAACTGAGCCATGCCAGCCAGGGCTGTGTTTACTTTTTAAAAGACATAATGCCATTGCACACTTAATAAGGGTGGGGCAAAAGTAGGTTTACAGTTGTTCATATGGAAAATAATACAATCATTAATAAATAATAATACAAGAATAAACTCTGTGTTTTGCATACTCACAACTGTAAACCTACTTTTCCCCTATCCTATATAACTTTTGTATGCACCAGAAACCAAAAAAATTTGTGTGACTAGCTTTATTGTGATATTTGCTTAATTTTCATGGTCTAGAACCAAACCAGCAATATCTCCAAGATATGCCTGTATAAATTTATTTTCTAGAAGTCTTATTTGGTTCCTTTGCAAACTTGACTTGTCTTATTTATTTATTTATTTATTTATTTATTTATTTATTTATTTATTTATTTAAATTTATCTTTATTGTTGAAAGTATTACAGGTGTCCCATTTTTTCCCCTATTGGCCCCCTCCATCACACTCCCACACCCTCCCCAGGCCTTCACTCCATTATTGTCTGTGTCCATGGGTTATGCATATATGCATATAACTCCTTTGGTTAATCTCTTCCCACCCCCCACCCGCCTTTCCTCTTCTGTCTGAGATAAGACAGTCTGTTGCACGTGTCAGTGTCTCTGGGTCTATTTTGTTAATTTCTTTTGTTCATTAGCTTCTTCTTAAAGAAGACCCTTCAACATTTCATGTAATACTGGTTTGGTGCTGATGAACTCCTTTAGCCTTTTCTTATCTGTGAAGATCTTTATCTGACTTTCAATTCTAAATGATAGCTTTGCTGCGTAATCTTGGTTGTAGGTTCTTTCTTTTCATCACTTTGAATATTTCTTGCCATTCCCTTCTGGCCTATAAAGTTTCTGTTGAGAAAGCAGATGACAGTCATATGGGTGCTCCCTTGTAGGTAACTAATTGCTTTTCTCTTGCTGCTTTTAAGATTCTCTCTGTTTTTAACCTTTGACATTTTCATTATGATGTGTCTTGGTGTGGGCCTCTTCGGGTTCCTCTTGTTTGGGACACTCTCTGTTTTCTGGACTTGTAAGTCGATTTCTTTCCCCAGGTAGGGGAAGTTTTCTGTAATTATTTTTTCAAATAGGTTTTCAATTTCTTGCTTCCTTTCTTTTCCTTCTGGTACCACCATAATGCAAATATTGGGACTCTTGAAGTTGTTTTAGATACTCCTTAGATTTTCTTCATATTTCTGGATTCTTTTTTTCTTTTTGCTCTTCTGATTGGGTATTTTTTGCTTCCTCATGTTCCAAATTGCTGATTTGATTATCAGCATCCTCTACTCTACTGTTGGTTCCCTGTAAATTATTCTGCCTCTCAGTTAGTGTAGCTTTCATTTCTGACCAGTTCTTTATTATGTCATTGTTGATCTCACTAGTTTCCTTAATAGTCTTACTAAGATCCTTGAGCATCCTTATAACCATAATTCTGAACTCTATATCTAGTAGCTTGCTTGGCTCCATTTCATTTAGTTCTTTTTCTGGAGATTTCTTTTGTTCTTTCCTTTGTGACATGTTTCTTTGCCTGGATGCTTTTTGTTGTTTGTTTCTATGTATTAGGTAGAGCTGCTATGTCCCCTGGAATTGGTAGAGTGGCTTTGTGTAGTAGGTGTCCTGTAGGGTCCAGTGGCTCAGCCTCCCCAGTCCCCTGAGCTGGGCCTTCTAGGTGTTCCCCTGTATGTGCTATGTGTACTGTCCTATTGTAGTTGAGCCTTGGTTGCTCTTGGCGTCACTGGGAGGAATTGGCCCCCAGGCCAATCAGCTGTGAGGACCAGCTGTGCAATTACAGCAGAAGAGCTGATGTGCTGGAGACACCCCTGTGGATCAGGATTTACTTCAGTTGAGCTTTGGTGTTCACCAAGTGTGCCCCTTGAGTGTGTCACTTGTGGATATGGTAGGGTTGTAATTCAGTGTGGTCGAAGCTGACCACTGGGTGCACTGTCTCTGGGGCCTCCCAGGAGGTGCAAAGTCAGCCTCTGTCTCTGTCCTCCCCAGGGCCACCCAGCACAAACTACACAGCAATCTGTAGATGGCTGCTAATTGTGCTGGGCTTAGAGGTGTACAGGAGAGGCCAAGTTATGAACCAATGCAGGGTGCCACTAGTACCAGTCCTGGGGCCACTTATTGAGAGATATGGGGCACACTGAGGCCAGCTGCTGCTTATTTGAGAAATTTTAGGAAAGTCCTAAGCATGAGGCTAGAGAGGCCACTTGCATATTTAAGCACTGGAAATGGCTTGGATGAGCATGCAAGTAAGGAGGGGTAGAGTCTCCGGGAATCACCAGGGAAGGGGGAAAGGTGTGAATTAAGTTGATGGAGATTCAGAGAAGGTGCCTGTCTGCCAGCTCTGTGGGGGGGGAGGGCTTGTCAAAGGAGCAATGGCCTCTGCCAGCTCCTCTGTCTGTGAGAAAGCTGCCCCTCTAGCTTGCGCCCTGATTCCAGGCAAAAAGTTAGTTCCTTCCTGAATGTCCCAGGTTCCTTTCAAGCTGCTGCCCTGCGCTGGAGCTCAAGGGAGCACATCTGAGTAAGTCCATATGCGGGCCCTTTAAGAGGAGCTGCCTGGGACTCCAGAAGCCTTTGCTCACTCAGCCACAATCCCTGCTGGTTTTCACAGTCCGAAGTTGTGGGGACTTCTCTTCCCAGAATTGGAACCCTGGGCCAGGGAGGCCTGATGTGGGGCTGGGACCCCTCACTCCTGTGGGAAACCTCCACCGCCAAGATATCCCTCCCTGGTTTACCCCACGGCACCAGGTGTGGGCCCGCATCCACGTCTCCAGTATCCAGCCCCGATCCACCCACGTCTCCGCCCCTCCTACCGGTCTCAGTGCTTCTTCAGTTCCCTGGTTGTAGGGCTTCTGTTCAGCCAGATTTCAGGAGGTTCTGGATGATGGCTGTCCTGTATTTTAGTTATAATTTTGATGTGGTTGTGAGAAGCGGTGGGTACTGTGGGTACCTATGCTGCCATCTTGTTGTCTCTCTTGACTTGTCATTTTTTAACAGTCTCTTGGTTTTTACTCAAATTTTTAAATCTTATCTTTTATCTCTTTAAAGATATTAAACATACTTATTTTATATTCTGTACCTAATAATCCTAATATCTGAAACTTTTGTGAGACTGCTGCTAACCCATGGTTCTTTATTTTCTTGCATGTTGTATGACTTGACAAAAAGATCATGGTTCCTTGGTACATTATCTGTGGAAATTGTTTGAGGTCTGAATTGAAGGGTGTTCTTCCAGAGAGGATTTTCTTTTGCTTATACTAACTGTCTAGGAGTATTACCAACCTAGGACCAATTTAACAAATTTTCAGCATAAGGTGTTTGGACCATCTAGATATTAAAAATTGTGAAGGGTTTTAGATTTTACCCTGCCAGTTAGCCTGCCATAAATGCATGGATTTTGGCAGAAGACATGTTACTCTTGGGTCAGAGACCAAGGACAGGCTATTACTCAAAACAATAGTAGTAATCAGAGTATCAGCATTTGTGTTGGTTCCCCAAGCCCCAATTCCCACAGGGAAACACAAAGTGGTTCCGGTGACATCTATACATGCAGTGGGTTGTATTACAGGAAAGGAAGCCTGAACTTACAGAACGTAGATCTTCTATAATGGGCAGCATGTCTGCCTTTTTCTCCAGAGGTAGACATTACGACTATCTTCCAAGGCTATAAGCAAATCTACCCTTGTTTTCTTTAAAGACTGCTCAGTATAAAAACCGTTGAAAGAGTCTGGAACAAAGTTCTGCCTCTGCTTACAAGATGTAGAAACTTGAGAGACTCATGAAGAATTGTATCCTAAAAATAGGCAGTTTGAATTAGGTCATGAACCCATGCTTGTGCTTGTAAATTATTACAGTAGCTTTTTCCCTCTTCTATCTACAGCCAAGGTCAAGATGGGTTAAGTTTTTCTGCTGTCCTCTGCTATCGAGCAGGTGTGTGTTTTGTTGTTGTTTGATGAGGGTGTAGACCTTTGTATGTGTATGTCCTTGAGGATCTCCTATTAGACTCTTTACCTTGGCTGAGGTCATGGGTTTGTCTCTGGTCCCCTCACCCTTCATGGCCATTAGAACTCTAATTCAAAGTCACGCCCCCCCCCATAAAATTTTCCTTTTGTTCTTGTTTACCTCTCCACATTCCTGCTTTCACTTTTCTATGGTCTCTGAGTAGTCCCTTTTTGCTAGCTCAGAAATGTATTTGAACAGATGTTTTTCATGTTCTAGACAGAATTAATGTGTGTGTGTGAGAGAGAGAGAGAGAAAGAGAGAGAGAAAGAGAGAGGGTTATTCTGTGTCTCTAATCTCCCATACTGCCAGAGTGCCTGAAATGCAGGGGAGGTTTTCATAATTGTAGCTTAGGGTATCATGAGTCACCTATAAGAATGAATTCACCCTGGCTGGTGTGGCTCAGTTGGTTGGGCATCTTCCTGTGCACCAACAGGTTGCCCATTTGATTCCCAGTCAGGGCACATGCCTGGGTTTCAGGCTCCATCCCCAGTAGGGGATGTACAGGAGGCAGCTGAATTAATGTTTCTGTCTCTTATCCATATTTCTCTCTCCCTCTTCCTCTCCTTGCCTTTCTCTAAGATCAACAAAAACATATATATTTTTAATTTTTTTATTTTTTAAATATATCTTTATTTCAGAGAGAGGAAAGGAGAGGGAGAGACAGAGATAGAAGCATCAATGATGAGAGTCAGTGATCGTCTAGCTGGCAACCCGGGCATGTGCCCTGACCGGGAATCGAACCTCGATTGCCTGGATCCTAGGTCAACGCTCAACTGAGCCAAGCCCGGCCGGGCAACAAAAACATATTTTTAAAAAATGCAGAATTCATCCAGAAGACTGGCATGTTTGAAAAAGGGTATACTTAACCAACATGATTAGGAAATGAGGTTTTTTTAGTTAACTAGATTTTTCTCCCAGTTAACTGAAAAGTCGCCTGCTTTGGGAGTAATACCTCTCCACATAAAGCTTCTATACATAGAAAGCAAGGCCTCAGGATTCTCTGAGTCCTATACAGTCACTGTACACAGTTGCATTAGTTGATGATTTTATTGGCAATTTCCAAAATGCTGTACATATTCAATTTCATAGCTTTTATTCAATTTCATAATTTTGATATAGCAACTACCTGGATCACTGCAGTGTTAATACCTTCTGAAAACTTGCTACTCAGTGTGGCCCATGATCAGCAGCAGCAGCATCACCTAGGTGGAGTTGGAAATGCAGACTCTTAGGCTCCTCCCCAGCCCTACTAAAACAAAATCTGCATTTTTTACAAGATCCCCAGGGGGTTCATTTGCTTGTTAATGTTTGAGAAGTGCTGCCCTTTAAAAAATGCTTTGAAAAAGTTGCAGTTGCTGTTGATGACTCTAGCAGTCTCCAGCACTGCTGTGTCTTGCCATTGATTGGGTACAGGTTTTGAGAAACCACCTAGTGAAATTCCCAGTTTAATCTGGGAGAGGCTGTATCAATATCATTCTGTGTCCTTACTTTGGGTCTCTGAGTTTGTAAGGCTCACCATGCAGGTCTCTCCTGAGCTTGTCAGGTTTAGTATGTGGCCCCCCCTTTTTTTTAATCCTCACTGGAGGACATTTTCTCCATTGATTTCTAGAGAGAGTGAAAGGGGGGAGAGAGAGAAAGAGAAACATCAATGTGAGAGAGACACATCAATTGGTTGCCTCCCACAAACACCCGGACGAGGGCAGGGAATCTGCAACTGAGGTACCTGCCCTTGACAGGGAATTGAACCCAAGACCCTTTGGTCCGAGGGCCAATACGCTAACTACTGACCCAAACTGGCCAGGGTGTGGCCCCTTTTTTTCCACATATGTGGTAGGCACTGTCATTGGCATTTTTTTATATTATCTCTTTTTATTCCTATAACAACCTTGTGAAATATGATCCTGCATTTAGAAATGTTAAGTGATTTGTTGAAGATCATGCTGTTATTTAGGAATGGATCTCAGAATCTGATTCTTAAAACCATGCTTTCTCTATTGTATTATACTCCTCCGAATATTTTTTCAAATTAAATTGACTTAATATTGGTTAATAACATTATAAATTTTAAGTGCACAACATTACAATTCAGTATCTGTATACTCTATTGTATGCCAACCACCCAAAGTCTAGTTTCCTTCTGTTAATATATATTTGACCCCCTTTACCCAATTTGCTTTCCTCCACCCCTCTTCCCTCTGGAAACCACCATTCTGTTGTCTATTAGCTTATTTTTGTTCATCAGTTTATTATTTTGTGTTTTGTATTTTACATATGAGTAAAATTATATATATTTTTGTCCTTTCCCATCTGACTTATTTCACTTAGCATAATACTCTCAAGATCTATCCATGTTGTTACAAATGGCCTCCAACTTTAATTACATCCTTGGTTAAATTTATTCCTAGGTATTTTATTCTTTTTAAAGTAATTGTGAATGGGATTGTTTTCTTAGGTTCCCTATCTGAGAGTTCATTATTGGTGTAAAAAAATGCAACTGATTGGTGAGGGACTGGGAAGGGAGGTGGTTGCAGGGTGGAAGGGGCCAATGGGGAAAAAGGGGACATCTGTAGTATTTTGAACAAAAAAAAGCATAAAAAAATGCAACTGATTTCTGGGTATTTATTTTGTATCCTGCTACTTTACTGAATCATTTATCAGTTTTAGTAGCTTTGTGATGGAATCTTTTGAGTTCTATATACAGTATCATGTCAGCACAGATAACTACAGTTTTACTTCTACTTTTCCAATTTGGATACAGTTTATTTATTTTTCTTGTCTGATTATTGTGGCTAGGACTTCCAGTACTATGTTGAATAAGAGAGGTGAAAGCGGACATCTTTGTCTTGTTCCCGATCTTAAGGGGAATGCTTTTAGTTTTTGTCTGTTAAGATGTTGGCTGTGGGTTTGTCATATATGGACTTTATTACATTGAGGTATGTTCCCTCTATTCCTATTTTGCTGAGAGTTTTTATTAAAAAGTGGGTGCTGTAAAAAAAATTAAAAAATAAAAATAAAAGTGGGTGCTGTATTTTGTCAAATTAATATGATCATGTGGTTTTTTATTCTTTATTTTGTTTATGTGGTGTATCATGTTTACTGATTTGTGGATATTGTACCAACCTTGCATCCCCAGAATAAATCCCACTTGATCGTAGTGTATAATCTTTTTAATGTATTGCTGGATTCTGTTTGCTAATATTTTGTTGAAGATTTTAGCATCTATATTCATCAAGGATATATTACTTATAATTTTCTTTGTAGAAATTTAGTAAAACATCTTTGGAGTGGCTTATGTATGATGTTAGAAATGCATAACTCGACAGTGAGAACAATCAAGTTACAAATGTGTGAGAAAAAGATGCATTCAAAGTTCAAGATAGGGCAATGGATTTTTAGGTAACAGAGCATGAACTTCATTGCTGTTGGTTTCAGATTCTACACTGTCACTATCCTTTAATAGACTAACACTTGTTGAGTTCTGATGTATTATCAGAGAATAATATCCATATAGTTGTCTGAAAGGGCCATTAAAATATTTCTCCCTTGCTCTAGCCGGTTTGGCCCAGTGGTTAGGGCACTGGTCCAAGGACTGAAGGACCCCGGGTTCGATTCTCAGTCAAGGACACATACTTCGGTTGCAGGCTTGACCCCCGGCCCCAGTTGGGGTACGTGCAGAAGGTAACCAATTAATGTGTCTCTCTTACATCAGTGTTTCTCTCTTTCCTTCTCTCTCTCTCTGTCTCCCTCTCCCCTCCTTCCACACTCTCTGAAAAGCAATGGAAAAAATATCCTCGGGTGAGGATTAAAAAAAATTTTAAATTAAATATTGCTCCCTTTTTTACTATACATATAGGCATATGATGCTAAATTTTCTTCATAAAAACACATAATTAACCAAACAAAACATAACTAAAACAACATATTGTAACAGAATGAATGCAGAAGCAGATGTGGAAACCTACCTGTATTCTAATGGTTCAGATATAAAGATTTACAAACATTTAAAACAATGACATTCTTTTCACTAATTTTATTTTGTTTTGGAAAATATTTTTTTATTTTTTTAAATGTCTTTATTGATTTCAGAGAGAGGATGGGAGAGGGAGAGAGATAGAAACATCAATGATGAGAGAGTCATTGATCGGCTGCCTCCTACATGCCCCCCACTGGGGATCAAGCCTGCAACCTGGGCATGTGCCATGACAGGGAATTGAACTGCATTCTCCTGGATCATAGGTCAATGCTCAACTGCCGAGCCATGCCGGCTGGGCTAGAAAACAGTTATTTTTAATATAGATATGCTAACATATTTATTGTTGTTACTTTTGAATAATTAGTGAAAGACTACTTAAAATTATTAGTTGCTATTTCTAATACACTATTTTGTAAGAAAGATATATAAACATGATATGCATAAGATGAAGACAGTGTAAGGAAATCTTACAGAGTGCTACCAGCATGGATGAGGAGCACCCTATGTAGTTTGGGGAGGCAAGAGAAGACTTCCTAAAGGAGATGATCCTGAGTTGAGCCTTAAACCCTGAGGAAACAACTTGTTAAATCTCTTCAATAAACTTTCCTGACCTAGATTAGACTGTGGTAAGAGAAATGTTATTTCCATATTCAAATTTGACTTCCACATAGCTTATAAACTGGTTATGACTAATGGCATAAGCATTAAAAAATAGTCACGATTTTGCTAACTACTTCTATCACATATACATCGAACCTGATTTACAAGATTTGCAGCTTAGTTCTCTTTGTGACTAATCCATTGGAAGCTGGGCACACCCACCTTTCCTTTTGACATGAGCAAACTATTGAAGCCATCAAGTTCTTCTTTCATTGCTATTCTCTATCTGTGTCAAATGAACTCAGTTTTTTAATGTTTAGGTAAAACTTTCAAACACCTTTCTAGCATGTGATTAGGCCTTATTAATTTCTGTGTGATATCATTTATTTGATTTTTTGTTTAAAACCTAGGGCAGGTTGCATTCTGGTGTCAGGAAATAATTAGTGCTAATTGGGGATAAGAAGTTTATAGAAGGAAAGAATGACTGGCAGGGTTCTATTTGTGGAGTTTAATTTCTCTATGTTGTCCTGAAAACATAGTAAGCCGAAGAGGCAAATAAGGTTACTATGTAGTCTTGCTCCTTTTTGGAAGGAATTTGACTTTTTTTCCCTCTAAATAAAAAAAAATAATAATGTCCCTCAGCTCTCTTTGAAATAAGCACCTGCATTATAGTGGGACTGATCAACCTACTTTGTTATGTTTTATAATGCATTGTATTACTGTATTTTTTTTTAAATATATATTTTTTATTGATTTCAAAGAGAGGAAAGGAGAGGGAGAGAGAGATAGAAACATCAATGATGAGAGAGTCATTGATCGGCTGCCTCCTGCATGCCCCCGACTGGGGATCGAGCCCGCAACCCGGGCATGTGCCCTGACTGGGAATTGAACCCCGATCGCCTGGATCCTAGGTTGATGCTCAACCGCTGAGCCACGCCCAGCTGGGCTGTATTACTGTATTTTGAGGAAATCCTATATTTTCCCAAACATGATCTGATAAAAAAATAACAATGGAAAGAAAAAGTATTCTGCAATTTGTCTACAGGGAATACTAAATTAATTTTTAAGAATCAGATTTATTCAGCATGATATATTTTTATCATTAGAGTAGCTAAAAAATGAAGAGGCAGTGTTTTAATAATATTCTTATAGTTAGACTCTCTTTTATTAAAAGAAAAATATAAATAAAAATGCCTAATCTGGGATTTCAAGGTGTCTGGCATTATCTGAGACATATTGTTTTTTTATTTTTAATATAAAAGCATCTGTAGATCCAAGATGGCACTGGAGTAGGTGGAAACTAAACTCACCTTCTCCCAGGACCAAACTGGAATTACAGCTAAATTATAGAACAATCAATCTGAATAACCAACTGAAGACTAGCTGAACAGAAATCTTATAACCAAGGATTTATAGAAGAAGCTATATCGAGACTGGTAAAAAGTGTGCAGATGCAAAAATGGCTGGCCCCACACACATGTGCGGTGGTTGGGAATATGGAAGGATATCTAAACTGAAAAGGTTCCCCCTGAGTAGTGAGGGGTCTTAGCCCCACAATGGGCTCCCTCACCCAAAGCACCAACCAGGAAAAGGAACTCATATAACATCTGGCTGTAAAAGTAAGCAGGGATTCCCTGTCCACCACGGAGAAATGGGAGTGTGCTAGAAACACAGGTGCCCTCTTAAAGGTCCAGTGCACAAAATCTCATTCACGGCTACTCACCTTGGGCTCCAGCAGAGGGAAGGTGACTCCAAGCCAACTGGAGTCATAAAGGGAGAGACTAGGTTGTGTGGCTTCAGGGAGAGGCCTGAATGAACAGCAGAGGAGACCCTATGCTAATTCCATTTCCCACACCACCCACAAACACTGTCTTTCCCGGGTCAAGCACTCCCCTCTATAGGGCATCAGCCTGCGGAAATGCACTAGCCCTGCCCTGCTCAGCTCATGCCTCGTGGAGGATCAGCTGGCTGTGACCAGCCTGGACTGAAGTGCAGACTTTCTTAGAAGGCTCTCGAGGACATCTGGGCAAACTAAGGGGGTGGCAGAGAGTGAGTTCTGTGGCTCTAGGGACAGGGCTACTTTGCCCCTGCATGCCTGACTAGTACCACTGTTCCTGTGAGGCCCCTGTCGACACTCTTGGCCTGTTTTAGCCTGATTAACTCTGCTGGCCTCACTTTGATGACTCCCTGAGATCCTGCACCATCACAAAGGTTGGTCTGGAGGCCCCAGGGGGGCCCAGCAGCTGGCCTTCATGTAAACTGAGACTTACGCAGAGTGTCCTCAGACCTAGCACTGGCATCTAGTTTGAAAAACTAGAGGCATCCAATGAGCAGGGGCAGGTCTCAGGGTGCCTTGGGCCTTTTGCTGACCTGTCCCTGGACTCAGTGTGGTAGAAGCCAGCCTTGGAATGCAGCTTAGCCCCTCCCATGTGCACCCAGCCCAGTAGAGACAGCCACAAACTGTGAATCACTCTCTGTAGCTCCAAACAGGTAGCCAGGGCCAGTCACAGGCAGCATCTGACATTAACCTGCACCAACCTCCCAAGAGGCCCTAGAACCAAAACACCCAATGGCAGATTTCAGACCACATCAGAGCACAATTTAATTGGCACCACAAGTGACACATCCAAAGGGAGATCTCCGCAGGCACTAGACCCTGCTGGGGTAAATTCCACTTCATGGGGTTAGCCCTTGCACAGTAGCTCATACACTGTGGTAGGAGTCAATCCTCACAGTCAGCCAGTCTGAGTGTCAACCCAACCCACTGATGGGCCAACAGAAATCAAGACTCAATTACAACACAAGAGCTCACATAACCCACACAGGGACATTCCTGGAGCACCTAAGTGATCTGGGAGACTGCACCACTGAGCCCCACAGAACACATACTGCTTAAGGCCATTATATCAAGACTGGGAAACACAGCAGATCCTCCTAATACACAGAAACAAATATAGAGAGGCAATCAAAATGGGGAGACAAAGAAATATACCCCAGCCCAGCCAGGAGTGGCTCAGCAGTTGAGCGTCAACCTAGGATCCAGGTGATCAGGTTTTGATTCCCGGTCAGGGCACATGCCCAGGTTGTGGGCTCGATCAGTGACTCTCTCATCATTGATGTTCCTATCTCTCGCTCTCCCTCTCCTTTCCCCTCTCTGAAATCAATAAAGATATATTAAAAAAAGAAAAAAAGAAATATACCCCAAATGAAAGAACAATAAAAATCCCCAGAAAAAGAACTAAATGAAATGGTGGCAAGAAATCTACCACATAAAAGTTCAAACAGAATACACTAGAAAAAATCAACAGCAGATTAAATGAAACAGAGGATCAAATCAGTGATTTGGAAGACAAGGTAGCAGAAAATATCCAATCAGAGCAGAAAAAAAAAAAAAAAAAAAAAGAGTGAGGATAGTGCTCACTTCGGCAGCACTTATACTAAAACTGGAAAGATACAGAGAAGATTAGCATATTCCCCTGCACAAGGGCGATATGGAAATTTGTGAATCGTTCCACATTTTATAAAAAAAATAAGGATAATTTAAGGGACCTTTGGGACAACATCAAACATAACATCTGCATCATTGGGGCAGAAGGAGAAGAGAAAGAGCAAGAAATTGAGAACCTAGTTGAAGAAATAATGACTGAAAACTTCCCTATATTTATCAAGGAAAAATACACACAAGTCCAGAAAGCAGAGAGAATCTCAACCAAGATAAACCCAAAGAAGCCCACAGCAAGACACATTATCATTAAAATGTCAAAGGTTAAAGACAGAGAGAATCTTAAAAGCAGCAAGAGAAAAACAGTTAGTTACCTATACCGGCGCTCCCTTAAGATTGTCAGCTGATTTCTCAACAAAAACATTTCAAGCCAGAAGGGACTGGCACAAAATATTTAAAATGATGAAAAGCAAGGACTTACCACCAAGACTAGACTACCCAGCAAGGCTATCATTTAAAAGGGAAGGAGAAATAAAGAGCTTCCCAGACAAAGCAAAGCTAAAGGAGTTCATCAACATCAAACCAGTATTACAAGAAATCCTATAGGGACTTCTTTATGAAGAAGAAAGAAAAAAAGAGAGAAATATAATTATAAAAAATAAAATATGTACAATATGGCAACAAATACATACCTATCAATAATCACTTTAAAGTAAATAGATTAAACATGCTCCAATTAAAAGACATAGGGTAGCTAAATAGAAAATAAGATCCATATATATGTTGTTTACAAGACTAAAGACACATACAGACTGATAGTAAAGGGTTGTAAAAAGATATTTTATGCAAATAAAAATGAAAAGAAAAAAAAAAAGCTGGGGTAGCAATACTATCAGGAAAAATACTTTAAAACAAACGCTATAATAAGGGACAAAGAAGGAAATTACATAACGATAAAGGGATCAATCCAACAATATGATATAACCCTTTTAAACACCCAACATAGGAGGACCTATAAAAGCAAATATTGATGAACTTAAAGGGAGAAAACGACAGTAATACGGTCATAGTAGGGGATTTTAACACCCTGTTGACATCACTGATGTTATAGACAGAAATCAACAAGAAAACAGCAGTCTTAAATGATACAATAGAACAGTTGGATTTAATTCATGTTTTCAGAGTACATCACCCTGAAGCAGCAGAATACACATTCTTTTCAAGAGCACAGGGAAAATTTTCCAGGATAGACCACATGTTAAGACACAAAACAAGTCCCGATAAATTTAAGAAGACTGAAATAAAATCAAGCATCTTCTCTGCCCATAATGGCATGAAAATAGAAATCAATTACAAAAACCCCCTGTAAAAACACAGACTAAATAACATGTTACTAAACAATGAATGGGTTAACAATGAGATGAAGGAAGAAATCAAAAGATACCTTGAGACAAATGAAAATCAGAACACAACAATCCGAAATCTATGGGACACAGCAAAAGCATTCCTAAGAGAGAAATTCATAGCAATATAGGCCTACCTAAAGAACCAAGAAAAATATGAAATAAACAATCAAGCCTTGCACCTAAAGAACTAGAAAAATAACAACAAACAAAGCCCAAAGTAAGTAGAAAGAAGGAATATCAAAGCAGAAATCAATGAAATAGAGTCTAAAAAATGTATATATACAAAAGATCAACGATAACAAGAGCAGATAAATCTTTGAAAAGATAAACAAGATTGATAAACCTTTAACCAGACTTATCAAGAAAAAGAGAGAGAGGACCCAAATAAATAAAATCAGAAATGAAAGAGGAGAAGTAACAACTGACACCACAGAAATATAAAGGCTTATAAGAAAATATTACAAACAACTATATGGCAACAAATTTGACAACCTGGAAGAAATGGATAAATTCCTAAAAACAAGCCAAAGTTACCTATCAGAGGAATCCTACGCTTGGCAGGAATGGACCTGCCTTAATATCCTGCAATGCTCAGTCTTAGGATGGGAACAGCTCATAGGGAGTATGGCCTCATTGCAAATGCAGTGGTAGATTCAGAGCTTAGCAGTTGGGGCCTCTCTGCAGGAAGGAGATCCAAGGGGAATATTTTATAGACTTCACATTATTTTCAGGGCTGCATAATGACTCATTCATGGATGTGCCATAATTTATTTATCCAGTCCCTCTCTAGTGAACATCTCTGTTGTTTCCAGTCCTTTTCTATTTGAAACAATGCTCAGTGAATAACCTTGAATTGTATAATCTTGCCCATGTGGGGAATACTACAAATTGGGCTCCTGGGGAAGCAGACCCTGAGATAGATATTAACATGTAATCAGTTTATTACAGAGTGTTAATAAACTGAGATCAATACCTCTAGAGGGGAAAGGAAGAAAGCAGGATGGGGGAGATTGAAAAGTTGGTCTGCAATGCATTCTCAGTGATGGCCTCAGTCAACCCCACAAGGAATTCTAAAGATAGGATGACCCATCAGAGTAGTCCTGAAGTGGGGTGAGAGGTCTGGGCCTCTATATCCCTGCATTGATCAGTCATTGGACATAGGCTGCTCTAGAACAGCGATTTTCAACTGGTGTGCAGCACCATACTGGTGAGCCACAAGAGGCACACTGGTGTGCTGCAGGAATTTTTAAAACATGCAATACCTGACTATTTAGTCAGGGGCACTAACCTCTTTTCCTTTAGATTGTCAAATAATAACAACACAAAGCCGTCCAGTGTGAATGAACCAAAATTATACCAATTTTTTTTGTTGTTTTTTAAAATCTTTTGATTGATTTCAGAGAGAGGAAGGGAGAGGGTGAGAGAGAGAAACATCAATGATGAGAGAGTCATCATTGATAGGCTGCCTCCTGCACGCCCCAACCGGGGGTGGAGCCCACAACCCAGGCATGTACCCTGACCGGGAATCAAACTGCCATCTCCTGGATCCTAGGCTGATGCTCAACCGCTCAGCCACGCCCAGCAGGGCTATATATTTTTTGGTCAGATTGGCAAAAATTATATTTTTTGGTGTGCTGCAGAATTTTAGCGATTAGTTTAGTTGTGAAAGCTAAACTAATGAAAAATGACATGAAAAAGGTTGAAAATCGCTATTTAGGAAAATGGCATGATCTAGTGAGGTGGCTCTTTAGCCAAGGCAATTCCTGAAGGGGGCTGACAGCTGAACGCTGTCTGTAGCAGCACTCCTAGCAGCTTGGAGGTATACATCCTTTAGTCCTCAATGGGGATCTGGGAGGCACATCATAGATTCTACCACAGGAGTATAATTGTAGGATACTACTATGTAATTTTTCTTTTTTAATCCTCACCTGAGGATATTTTTTCCATTGCTTCGATTGGTTGCCTCTGGCATGCATCTTGACAGGGCCAGGGGTTGAGCCTGCAACCGAGGTACATTCCCTTGGCCAGAATCAAACCTGGGATCCTTCAGTGCGCGGGCCTAAGCTCTAACTGGCTAGGGCACTACTATGTAATTTTGATAGACGATGCTAAGATCAAAATCTAATGAATACATTATATACCTCTATAGGCAATGTAGGAGAGTGTCTGTTTCTCCATATCCTTAATAACACAGGGTGTGGTCCAATTTTTTGATTTTTTAGTTAAGCTTTTCATAATCTATATTTTATTTTTTACTAATGCATTTGTTCCCTTCCCTCTCCTCCTGTAGTAGTTCTCCTATTCTACCATTGCTCATTGTACTCACAGTTATTTTTGTTTGCTTGTTTATTTCTTCAACAGGTTTTAGTTCCCTGAGGGAGAAAGATCTATTTTCATCTGGTATCTCCAGTGTTTATCATAGTGCCTGGAAATAAGAGAAACTCAAGTACTTCTTGATTTACTTCAAGATCTGAGGAAGTTTCCTAGGGAACTTACTGTTGTAGTAAATAAACCATCCTCCTTCCTCCTCCCTCTAGTTGTCTAGGTTTCTTACATAACCTAGCAGACAGGTCACTATTCACTTTCCTTACCACTTCAGGCAGACTTGACCATTCTCTCCTTTGTGTTTCCACTGAATGTATTATATAAGTCCCATCCTAGCATCAATCATATTTAAAGTTGACTTCTAAGCATGTTGTGCACGCAGTAATGAAATGAATCAGTGTATAAACCCTGATTAAAGATACTTTCTTAAACATTCTAGGAGAACGTCACCATTATGCATACACCGTAAAGAAACCTTTACAATCCAATTTAAATGATTGTTTTTAAAACGCTGCATCCTCCAAGCACTTTGTCCTCCGACAGATGACCCAAACTTGGCTATGGAAACTCAAAAGCTAGTAGGAGACCACGACACCATGACTAGACGGCCAGTAAAAGGATGACTGGCTGCTAGGGCTCAGAAGTTACAAGTTCTTCTAAGACCGATGCTAGAACTAGGAAACAGCTTAATGTTCAGCTTTTGAAATACGGTTTTTGCATCGTCAAGAAAAAAGATTAACCTATCAGGAAGAACTCAGCACATTCAATTACCAATCAAGAGCGGGAAAGAATCCAAAGCCTGGGCATACCCACGCACCAAGGAGGCCGCCATTCTCTAGTCTCCGCCAATGAGCGGTTGGACCGGGGGCGGGGCAACAGGCGAATCAATTGCCACAAAAAGCAATCTGCGGTACAACCGTCTTAACCACTGTCCTCGCCTCTCAAGCCACTAGAACAAACTTCTGGACGAGGCGTTTGTTAAATACTTTCTACTCTCCTCGCCTGGGGACAGTTACAGTGAAGTCCCTTCCTCATACCAGAGCTAGGGCCTTCTTTCCACCAGCTCCCACAGACTCGCAGGAAGAAGAACTGCAACTTTGCACTTTCTACCTTCACAGGAACTGGCACCCCAGCGTTACCTGAGGGGGCGGGACAGTCCCAGGGCGCAGGCGTGCATGCCTCGCGGGGGGATGAGGCTGTAGCGACTCAAGGCAACCTGGGAGCTGTATTTTTTTACTTGCGAAACTCCAGTGCTTCTGGGGCCTTCTGAACTACATTTCCCAAGAGCCTCCGCGACCTCGGGGTGGGAGCGCTGGTTCGTTAATGAGCTCGAGGTAGCCGCGGCGCGGCCCACCAGGTTCCAAAACAAGGAAATGAAGGGAGGAGGCGGGACTGGGGGTGTCTGCGGGAGCCACCGCCACCGCCAGGGAGGAGGAGGTGGAGGAGGTGGAGGAGGTGGTGAAGGAGGTGGCTGCCGGGACCGCTGAGGAATCCCTTGCTGAAGGCGGACCGCGGGGCGGCGGGTGACGCGCGCGTGCGCGCGCGCCCGACCGGCGGCTGTTGGAGAAGTGGAGCGGCGGTCGCGGGGGGAGGAGGAGGAGGGACTGAGCGGCGGCCCCCGCGTCCCGGTGCCTCTATGGGGGAAGCAGACAATGGATTATGATTTCAAGGCGAAGCTGGCGGCGGAGCGGGAGCGGGTGGAGGATTTGTTTGAGTACGAAGGGTGCAAAGTGGGACGCGGCACCTACGGGCACGTCTACAAGGCGAGGCGGAAAGATGGGTAAGAGCAGGGGCGGGGGAGTAGGCTTGTTCGGGTCCTCGCCCTGCCCGCCACCGCGGGGGATGGGTGGGTCGGAGCCCGGCGTGGCCGTGCCCGAGGGGGCCAGGCGGAGGTAGTCGCGGCGACGCGTCCCGGGGCGGACTCTGAGGGGCGCGGGTTCCGCCCGCCCCCTGCGCGGCCCCGTCGCGCCCCTCGAACTCTGGCGGCGCAGCTTAGTCGGGGGGCATCGGTGCCGTCCCGGAGGGAGATCTCCGCGTGCGTGGGGCTGGCGGCGGGACGCGAGTTGGAACCTCGGTTGGAGGTGGAGTTTGTGGGGTCTGGTCTCCTGGGGAGACGCGTAGGGCTGAGAGAGCTCCGCTGAGGAGTTGCCGCTCTGGCCCTGGGTTGGTGACGGTCGTTGTGGAACTTCCAATCGGCTGAGCGCCTTCCGGGGGCGGCGGTTTGAAACCTCGCCGAGGAGCCCGTCGGCGGCCGAACGTTGGCGTCCCAGCCAGCCTCGCGGGTCTGACCCACTGGGCACCTCCGCCCTTGGGGCCGGCCAGCCCATTGGCCCCTCAGCGCTGTCGCTCCCTTCCCGGTTGTATATCCGGCGTTTTCTCGACCTCTCCCGATTTCGCTTTCTCACGTTGTGGGTTCCACACCTTCCTTTGAATGTAGGACCTTCTGAGAGATTAACCGTGTTTTGCCTGCAGAATGTAAGAGTTCGTCTAGTTCTCTGGTAACTCATTTCCCCCCACCGTGGGTATTATGTCTTCCACTTTACCCTCTGCAAGTGCTGGAGTTTATCGAGCACCTAGATGTTCCAGAATGGAGTGCGGAGTGAATACAGATCTGGGCCCGAACCTTCGTTTTCCTGGGAGTTGAGGGAGAACCGAAGGAACCCCTTAGGAAGCTCTTACTGACTGTTCTCCTAGGAGAAGGCGAGCTGGGTAGTGTATTGAGAACGCCTGTCTTTCGTCCTGGAGGGCTTATGGGCTTGCACTGCAGGACAAGTGGCACCAGCTCTCCGCCTGCGAAGGGCAGGTTTAAGCTAATCATCACCTCTTTGCCCATCCTGGCAGGAATTCCCCTTCCCCAGCGTGAGGGCACCTGGGAACATCTGCCTGCCCCTCTTAGACTTTAAAGATGGTCACACTATATAGAAGAGAGTTTTTAGCATCGTAGCCTAACATTTCCGAATAAACTGAATGCCCGTCACAGTGACATCAGTAAGTTTGAAGTGCCTGCTTATCGTTGTGCGCACCTTGTTGTAATTGAAATGGTTGATATATAACTCGGGGACCAAAGTAGGGTGTGTGTGGGTGGGTGTGCGCGCGCGCTCATTTCATACAGGGAACGAAAAAGCACACTTTATAAATTGCTTTATCATAAAAGGTGAAAATTACGAGGTACCATACAATTGTAAATTTTTTCTCTTGTAACTGAACGGGCCCCATAGTATTAAGTTGTTTGTAAACTTTTTTCCATATTTTTTTAGTTAATTGCCAGGTGTCCTTGAATGAAAATCTTGGAATGTGAGGTACTATAATTAACTTGTATTTTGTTTTTGGATTATCCACTCTTATACTGGTGTTCCTGTGGGAACCTTAAACAGATAAGTTTGGGGAAAACATATAGTTGTCCTAATTGGACATTGACGTTGCGAAACAAATCACATGTGCTGTTTTTCATAGTCGTGCTAACTTTGTAATATACTTGATCTGGAATTTTAAAAATGTATTTTGAATTTCTTTTTTGTTAAAATAGCAGGCAACTTTTGAGAAAAGTTGAAAATTCTGCTTCTGAATTGTATTTGAATAGTGTGGGCTACAACAAAAAACAGAATTTAATTCCTGCTTCTATTTGTTCTTTTAAAATATTTCCCCCTCTAATAAAGTTCTTGATTCGAATATACTTCCCTCTTGAGTGAAATTTGTTTGGTTAGGATTAATAAAGATTCTTCAGTAAAGATCAGTTTGTGTATCTTCAAAATACTGTGCTTTAAAGAAAACTTTTAGGATCTGAAAGCATTAGGTTTTGATCACTATATTACGTGTAAGAAAAGTCAAAGTAAAGGATTTTTTCTTGGATCAAGGGTCTAGTTGAGATTTTAGGTAAATCCCACATCTCTTGTGGCTTGTAGCAGGATTAGTTTGATGTTCATTGATACCAGCAGTTTGAAAAAAAAATGTTTAGTGATGGTTCTAAACTGTAATACAGATTTGCATAGTAAAGGATTTTACACTCTGATCATGGTAAATTGCAATTTAGCTCTTTCCAGGATTTATTTTGGTTAATTCTAAAAAATGTATAATTCTATTTTAGGGAGCAAGAAAAAATCACATGGGTACCTTGAAAAGAAATTATTCTAGTGTATATATAGTGTAGTATACTGTATAACCAAGAAATTGTTCAGGTCTTCAGAAGAAACACTGGGAGAACTAATGTAACACAAAACATCATTAGAAAAGCCTCTACTTATAGTTTAATATTACAACTTATAAAACTTTAGAGTGTTATTTCCTTTGAAATACATAACTTTAATTATGCTACATAAATTTAGAACAGACTGGAAAATGTAAGATTTACATCTGGATTTTTCACCTTTAAATGTTATTTGTTCCATCTTTTTGTTTTGAAGGAAAGGAATCTTTTTACCCAACTATCTTTTTAAAAAAAAATCAGGCTTAACTCTTATTCTTGAAGAGAAACAAGTTCAGAATATTTCTAGACTTTTTAGTATGACAAGTTTGTAATACAGTTTTTCTTTCAACAGTAGTAAAAAGTCACACACAACAGTTTATGGTTACAAATCTGGAGACCGTATTTCTTAAGTTTGAAACACTTTTTTGTTTTGATTGATAAAGGAATATTGTTAAAAAGTTCTTTGTCAGTAAGAGGTTCAGACAAACATGATTCCATAGGGTAGTGTTATGTCTGAAAACTTGTACCAACAATACTACTATTCAGCTTTGCAGACATTCAGTCTTTTGAGCTACTTCAATAAAAGAATGCTCCTTTTTGGAGATGTTTTTGAAAGATACTTAGTAATTGAAAGTGAAATGACTAACAGGCATCTTACAGTTTCAGTTTTGCCTTAGGGTTTCATATGAGTGGTTGGTGACTATGTCTTAATGTATGCCATGAAATTTTTCACAAATAAGTGTAGTAGGTAGTGTAGTAGTGTTTGCCTGTTTTTGATGGACTTTTCACATTTGGTTGGTAGTTAAAAAGATGATTGATTGTACTTGTATTTTTTTTGGAAATCTGAAGATTAAAGATGTATCAGTATGATCACAGCATTTTAGAACTTTAATGAGTTTTAGATCATCTAGTCTTATTTCCTCTTTTTACAAATGAGAAAAACCAAAGCTTTTAGAAGTTAATTGTCATGCCCACAGTCTCACAGCAAAGACAAGCCTGAAATCCAGATCTCTTGACTCTGAGTTATTGCATTTCTAATGTGTTTTCCATCCTAATACCATGGGAGGAAAAACAAAACATGCCTTCAGTTTTGACAACCTTACTGTATAGGCTTTTTCCATGGAAAGGATACATCTATACCAAAAAATATGGAAAAGGAAAATAATCACACGAGGGACATTTTAAAAAGTAGGCATGCTGGCCTGTGGATTCGACCATGTCACTCTTCATCTGGTTTCTTTTCATCCTCACTGTCATTACTTTTGGCCATCTTCTGATTTACACAGTAGCTGATTGGTCTCTGCCATTAGTCTTTCCTCACTGTGTCCAAGATCAAAGTTGCTTCCAGCGTCATTTTCCTACAAAATAAAATCAATCATGTCTTATCTCATTGGAAAAACTGTACATTTTCTATGGCTCATACAATCACATCCAATCTTAATTCCTTAATTTGGCATGTAAAAGTATTTGCATTCAGATCCTAAAGTCTAGTCTTTATGGTCTTTATACCTGCCACCATCTCGCTCCTTTTTTTCAGTGTGTTCAAGCCATATGCTTCTGTAGTATTGAACTACTCATATTTTTTAGGACTTGCTAAGTCCTTTTCACGTCTTATTTTTTTTCTACATTCAAATTAGAATGGTGTTGCTCTGCCATTCCTCCCTCTTATTCCCATAGACCTGGCTAACTCCTGCTTATACTTCAATACCCAATTCAAATAGCTGTTCTTTTAGAAGCCTTCCTTTCTTTATTCACCCAGTATACTCATTAGCTTCTGCTCCTCTTTGTTCTTATGTGTGTAATAATACTATGTGATATTAATCTGCCCCTTAAACTATTAACTGCAAATGTGTGATCATCATCATTCTATTTTCAGTGCCTTGTACACAGTTGGGCGTATAATGCACACTCAAAATTTTTATTTAAAAAGTTCCTAAATTGGTAAACATGCCTCACTGATATTTTTAGTAATAGTTTTGAAAGCCTGAAATATAGTGATGTTGCATGAAATAAGTGGTTAAATGTAAATATTTCTGTAGCACTTAGTCTAGACTGTGTAATTTTTTCTCTAAGAAATTATATAGTGCTTTTCAAGACAGTTGAAACATTTCTTTTAATAGATTGATAGGGGACATGGGTAAGTTTTTTTGAATTAGGTATTTTTTGTCTTTTAAGCTAGCTCTTTTAAAATATCTAGACTGTAGTTACCTATCTTCTGTGCTTTTACTATGTATTTTATAGAGATGCTTAGAAAAATATCAGCATTTAAACATTTTAGGACTTTTTTGATATGGATGTATGTTAAAAAATTAAGTATCTTTAGCTCTTAGTAAATCAAGTAGACATTGGTTTATGTTTAATTGGTTCATTTATGCAATGCAAGCCTTCAAAACTTCGAGGTCCAAAGGAAATAAATGTTCTTTTCAATGAACTCTAGCAGTGGTTGACAAACTTCCGTAAAGAGGCAGATACTACATATTTTAGGCTTTGTGGGCCATACCTTCTATGTTGCAGTTACTTGAATCTGCTATACTGCCAAAATCAACAGACAATATGTAAACAAATACAAATTAGAATGGCTGTGTTTTGTAAGTAGAACTTTATTTACAAAAACAGGTGGTGAGCTGGATTTGGCCCCACAGGCTGTAGTTTGCTAACCCTTAGATGACAGCAGTGATGTCCAGTATAACTTTCTGCAGTGATGAAAACACACCTGTGCTTTCCAGTATGGTAGCCACTAGCCCCATGTGGCTCAAGAGACGTAATTAGTGTGCCTGAGAAAATGGCCAGTAGCTATAATATTGGACTGTACAGGTTTAGTTTTTGGAATGGGTGGTTTAGCAACTCATTTATAATTCTCAAATCCATGAAGTGACCTAATTGAAATGTATAAATGACAGTATGGACAAACGAAATAGGAAAGGTGCTTGTCTTTTAAAGTTTTAGGTGAAATTTTGAGGCTGAAATAGTTTGATAAAACAAATCATTATTGGAACTGAAAAACGGAATTTGTGAATGGAATCAGGGATATTGATTACTTTTTCAAAAAAGAATTTTGTAAAGACCCCCCAAAAAGAATATGTGTTTAGTAAATAATAAGTGCATGTGCACAAAAAGATACATAATGTAGTGCCATCCTTCCCTTTGCCAGCCACCCTTTTCCCTTTCTATAAGCAACTATTCTTGGTTTTCCTTTTTAGAAAGATTTTCTTGGGGGCTGTTTAATAATAAATGGTAGTACACTTTTTCTCTCTGTTTTTTTAAACTTGAATATAACTTGAAGAGTATTAGGTATCTTATGTATTGAAATACATAGTTTTTCTTAATAGTTTCATTGTATTCCATTGAATTTATCCCTCTTGATGGACATTTAGGCTGTCTCCAACTGACACTGCAGTGAATATCCTACTAGGCACAGTATTTTGTGTGTATTAGTATAGCTGCAAACTAAATTCCTAGAACCTGCTTGGCTTTGGAAGTAATAGCTTGAAATGATTTGTTAATATGGGGCTGTGGAGCTGGGAATAAGGAAGAGAAATGTTAGGCTTTTAAAATAATACATAAAAATGAGTTCTAAATCATAAGTTTGCTCTAGGAAGTGCAAGTTATTGGTTTAGCAGTATGGGAAAGGCATGTTTCTGAGTTTTAGACAGGAAAAAGGTAGACAGATCTATGGGAAGGTTTTTGAGGAATTAAGAATTTTTACTTTTATGCACTATAATTTTGAACCAGGTATGCTGGATAAAAAAGTTAATATGTGATGTTAAATTGTGTATTAGTTTTGCAAAATGCTCAAGTAGTGCAGTGAAGGTTAAGCATCAATGTAGAAGACTTAGGCAGTACATTAGGTTTTGAAATTTTCTTGATGGTAAACTAATATAGTCAGAGTATTTGGCTAATGTGTTTTTAAAGATCAACTTGTTCCTTATCTTGCCATGTTGTGACTGTGTAATATTAGTGCTTTTGGATAACAAAACAAAGGAACAAGATGCTTGTTTTGCAGAGAGCATTTAAATATTTTGAAGTACTAGCATGACTATGTCTTTAAAAACAGGTAGTTTTTTCTGTCTAGAACCATAAAGAGGTAGCCAACAAAGCTATTTAAAGATTTTCAACCATTTATAAGTAGCTGATAGTCCAACAGTTCCTGTAATAGCTGTTTTGAGCATGCATTGTGCAGGGTAAAAGAGAGTCTCAAGAGAGACGACAGGATGTAATTCAGGATACTAGTGTACAGCAGTAGTTTTTATTGAGGGTTTGGGTTCTTATCCAGAAGTCAGTGATGGATCAAAGAGAAATAAAAACCTATGAAGTCCTCAAATAATTGTTCTTTTAAAATGTTTTGAAATTCTAATATATGAAGTCTTTCTAAAGGAGAAACACACCTTCCTTGTAGAGGCTTTAAACCTGTTGTGTATTTTCTATTTAAAAATATTACTTTAGTGAGACTTTGTGGTTGATGAGCTCAGTTACCATGATGAATATGATTAGGAGATGGCTTTAATTACCGAGTAGGCCAGCCACCCTTGCTTTGTTCTGTGACCACAGACCAAAACTGTCATGGCAGACTGTTTTGCAGGTATTTTTAGATATTTACATTTGGACAGAAAGGGAAGCCCATGGCTGTTAGAAAAATAAGGAAAAATTTTGGCTTTATAGGTGGGTTAATTGCCTCTTTCTGTAGGAAAGTTATCATTTTTATTACGATTGTTAAATAAGCTCACCCCTTAAAGTACCAAGCAGTTTGAGGCACAAAGTATGCTACTTTTTACAAAAGTTAGTTTCTTCTTCCCCTTTTCCCTTTTGCAATGTAATTATTATAGTTTCATTTTAAGAGTTACTTAAACACTGAGTGAATCCTGTTGTTTTGGATTTAGGTGCAAATTTAAAATACTGACCTTCCTTCTGTAAAGTTATATAGCGTGGGACAAAAGTAGGCTTACAGTTGTGAATACATGAAACAATTTATTCTTGTGTTATTATTTATTATTGTATTATTTTTCACCTGAAGAACAGTAAACCTACTTTTTATTTTTTCTTATCCTCAAAAAATATCCCAAGGAATTTCCATTCTTTTCAGAGAGAGTGGAAGTGGGGGGCAGAGTAGGATAGAGATGTGAGAGAGACACACAGATTGGTTGCCTGCGGACCAGGGCCGGGGATTTAGCCTGCAACTGAGGTACACGGCCTTGGCCAGAGTTGAATCCCCCGACCCTTCAGTCCTTGGGCTGATGCTCTAATCACTGAGCCAAACTGACCAGGGCAGCAGTAAACCTACTTTTGCCCCACCCTGCATGTAATACGAGATTGTGTAACTTAGAAAACCAGAGTTCTATTAACAAGTTTATCAGCATTTAAAAAATTTTTATAGTATATGTGCATCAAAGTGGAAATATTTTTATGCTATTAAATTTTGTCAAAGAATAGTTGCACATGATTTTAAAAAAACAACAGTACAATTGTATGTAAAAGAAAAAGGAAAGTCCTTCTTACTATTCACTCCCAAGCCCCCTTCACTTCTCAGAGGAAACTAGTGTTAACAATTTCTGTTTAAAGTTTTGCTGGTGCTTACCATTATAACTTTAAATGATATATATATAATTCTGTTTCTTAATTTATCCACTTGAGGCAGTTTCTGTTGACTTTCCATTAGAATAGCTGAGCAATTTTGTGAAATCTCACTACCTCCTGTTTTCCCTTTTCCCATCTCAACCTTGAAATTTATTACCTTTTTTTTTTTTTAACATTTCATGGTGAATACTTTTATGACTTTAAATTATAAACATAAATTTCTTTTTCTTGATTTATCAAGATATTACATATGATCTTTCTGATATGAATGTTAAGGAAAGTAACACATTTCTCTTACTCTTCTTTGTCTTGAGATTTTTAAAGTATAATTTTTATAGCATCCTGGTTTATTCATTGCTTATTATCTATGGGTGGATTCTAAAAGGTGAACATAGGAAACCATTCCATTCAAATATTATGATTATGAAATTTTTTTATTGCTGAATGAATTAGTGTATTGAGACCGGTAGAGAAGGGAGTGTAATCTTGTGTATTAAATAAGTGCTTCTTGAAATAATCTAAATTTTAAGGCCTAAAGGATCTTCTTAATTTATTTTGCCCTTTCTTCAAGTCTTCTGGGTCATACTCAGTGTGGTTTTTGTTGGATTCCTTTTTTGTTTAGTTGAGGACATTTTTTTAAAATTAAATAATCTTTATTTGATTTCAAAGAGAGGGAGAGAGAGAGAGAAACATCAGTGATGACAGAGTCATTATTGATTGGCTTCGGCCTGCATGTCCCCCACTGGAGATCAAGCCCTAAACCCAGGCATGTGCTCTGACAAGAATCAAACCATGATCTCCTGGTTCATAGGTCAATGCTCAACTGCTGAGCCACACCAGTTGGGTGAGGACATTTTTTTTGAGTAGCTTTTTCATATAGGATGTGTAGATTTTCTTAGTTCTTGCATGTCTGATAATATATTTTGTTCTCATACTTGATTGATAGTTTGGCTGAATATAGAATTCTATATTAAGAATATTTTTTTCTCAGAACCCCAAACTGTTGCTTTATGTCTTCTGGTATTCTTTTGTTGGTCATGGGAAGTTTTTTTATTGGAAGCTTGCTTGCTTCTCTGCAGTCGCTTAGGATTTTTCACTTCATCCGTGCATTCTAAAATTTCACCAGTCTGTCTAACAAATACATGTTTAAAAAAAAAAAAATCTGGCTTTTTTGTTTGTTTTTTAAGATTTTGTATTGATTTTTGAAGAGAGAGAAAGGGAGAGGGAGAGAAGGAAACATTGATGTGAGAGCATAACATTGATTCTGCTGCCCCTTGCATGCCCCCTACAAGGAATTGAGCTGAAACCCCGGGCATGTGCCCTGACCAGGAATAGAACCGGCAACCTTTTGGTGCAAGGGATAATGTCCAACCAACTGAGCCACACTGGCCAGGGCCTACCATTAATTTTTTTAATATGAAATTTTGATGATCATTGATTTTTCCATATCTTTTTATTTCTAGGGTGTCACAAATTGCTCTGATTTTTAAAAAAAATATATCTGTATTGATTCCAGAGAGAGGAAAGGAGAGGGAGATAGAAATATCAATGATGAGAGAGTCATTGATCCGCTTCCTCCTGCACGCCCCTGACTGGGGATCGAGCCCACAACCCGGGCATGTGCCCTGACCGGGAATCGAACCCCAATCGCCTGGATCCTAGGTCGCTGCTCAACTGCTGAGCCACGCCCAGCCAGGCTGAATTCTTTAATTAAATACACCATGTGTTATAAGTAAGAAAATGTTTATGCATGTTATAAATAAGGAAATGGTGATTATTGAGTTGTAAAAAACAAATATTTGAAATAGACTGGTTTCTAAAATAAAAGTTATATAATCTGAAAAAATAATTAGATAATAAGGAAAGATATAAGGGAGAAAGTAAGAAACACTCAAAATCCCACCATCCAGAGAAAATTACTTAATATTTTGGTACATTTTTTCCCTGATCGTTTTTCATTTATTTGTGGTGTCTACAAAAATACACATACCACTAAAAAAAATTACAAAAGTTAGCACCATCCTACATGTGTAGTTTTAATTTGTTCTCTCAAAGATCTAAATGGTAATTTTATCAACCACTGTCACCCCAATAAATTCAATAAAAAAATAAAATCTAAATGCTGTATGCATTTTTCTTTCTGTTTTAGTAAATATAGTTTGAACTGTTTAATGGTATGCTGTTGTTTGGCTGTGTTTACTATGATTAATCTGTTAATGAACTTTTAGGTTGTTTGTAGCTTTTTTTACTGTTTTAAATAATGCATAGTATGTTTGATTATCTGATATTTGATTATTGACCTCTTTATTTTTTATTTTATTTTACTATTTTTTTGTGTGGTTTTAAAACTTTTACTGCAATAAAACAAGGAAGTAAACAGTAATTAGACACCTACCAATTTCCCCCCAAACAAACCAAAAAAATGTAAACAGGAAAATAACTCTGCCTATACTTGTACAGCTTCTCAAATCATATCACATTGAATGATGAAGAGATTTTAAAATAGCAGTAATTATTTTCACTTTAAGAAAAAGTTCCCGTTCCTCCCACCCCCACCCTAAGTATTTAACATGAAAGAATGGGCTTTCTTGACATTAATTTTATACTTATTTGAAACAACAGCAATAACCAATTATTTGGCATTTATAGTTGTTCCAAATTTTTTCAGTTTCATAAAGCCATTATCCAGTGTTGTCATGAAATAGATACTGTAGATTCTAGGTAGCAAAGATTCTTTCTGAAACCAATGTTAAGTCAAAGAAATATAAAGCAGGACATTACACTAAATTTCTGGATCTAGTACACTAAAAAGTGAAACCTAGGAAGTTACCTACTGTTTTATACAAGAGCTAGAGACCTGCAAAAGCTGATTTTTGGTTGTCTTATTTTACACACTGTGTGGATCTGCAGCATCTGCTAATTGAAGCAGACATGCACTGTATTTATCCTAGATGCCTCCCACCCCCCAACAATCTACTGCCTTATATAGGTATTGTGGATATGAGCCCAAGTCATCCCAGACAATCCAGTGAACAAATGCACTGGTGTGAAGTGTGAGATTGAAAAAAAAGTCCCTTTTAATCATCAAAGTTCTGCTGTAGAAGAAAATTGGCAGCCAAGTTCTCATTCTCACAAGCGAAATATGCTTGTATCACAAGTCCTTCAGGAAATCCTAATGCCTTTAACCTTTCTAGCTTCTTTTTCCTGAGGCGTTACTTGAATGTTTTGTATGAGCACTTCCAGCTTCTGCAACTGCTCCACTGTCACCTCCGCCCCCTCCTCCTTGACCACTAGCTTTTTGAACTGGTTCATTTAACATCTGAATAAAATGCTCCTGGTGTTGGCTAATTTGCTGCAGTAACTGAGGATTTTCTTGACCTATCTGTTGTAGCAATGCTGGAAGCAGGGAAGGATTCTGTTGAATAATTTGTCTCATCTGTTGAAACTGAGGCTGATTCTGCAAAAATTCAAGGATATGTCCTCCAGAACTTGTAGTCGTTACTGTCATCGTTGCTGCAACTGCAGCCACCGAAGACTGATGAGGCCCAGTACTAGCTGCTGGAGGGTGATAACCACAGCCTGACTTTCTCTGTCTATAGGGATCCCCGTTAAAAGATACTGCACTGCTGTCAGAGTTGTTGAAACTGGCTGTCAGGGCTGCAATTACTTGCTCTGGTTCATAGCCCATTGACATGATCTCAGTTACCATATTGTCCCATAAGAGCTGTCAAGCGCTCTTGTTGCATCTTTGAAAAGGTTTTACCAAGAAGAATCTGATGTACTGTCAGTTGATGTCGAGCTAGTAGCCACCGGTGTTTCTGCTGGCTGTTCTGCAGGGTTCTTCTGTTTTGTTGTACTAGCAGGTACAGGTTCAGAGGATGTTGTCGTTGATGCTGGAGTGATAGATGCAGGTGTGGGAGTGGCAGCCAAAGCAGGGGTGGGGGTTGGGACCTGAGCCATAGCTGGTGCTGTGGAGGAACTTACTGTGGTAGTGGTTGCAGAATTTGATTGCTGAGTAGTTGTTGGAGTTGGTGGTGTCACTGCTTTAGGTTTTGTCACCATAACCACTACAAAGTTTTTCTCATCAATTTTATATTCTTTTAGAGCAGTATCATCATTGAGGATTTTGCCTGCATAAATTAATCTGACCTGCTACTGGAAAGGCATCTTTCCCCTTTTCAAATTCAATCTTCTCTTTCAGTGCTTTCACTGTCTCCTTGGGGTCAATGTCGATCCTTAAAGGTCTGCTGCTGGAGGATCTTCAGGGTGACCTGCATGGTGCTGCCGTGCAGCTCAGCTGCTGGGCCTGCTGTGGGTGCTGGCCACTGGGCGGGTTCTCGACCTCTTTATTTTTTAATTTTAATTTTATTTTTAAATTTATTTATTGCTTAGAGAGAGAGAGACAGACATCAGTTTGTTGTTCCATTTATTTATGCATTCATTGGCTGATTGTTGTATGTGTCCTGACTGGGGATCAAACTCACAACCTTGGTGTATCCACATGATGCTCTAACCAACTGAGCTACTTGTCCAGGATTTATTCTCTTTAGAATAAATTCTTAGAAGTAGAATTGGATCACAGGGTATGCCCATTTTAAATTTGGGAACATAATGCCACATTCTTTTCTCCAAGTAGACTGAGCCAGCTTCTACCAGAAGGGCACAGTGCTGCTGCTTTCTCCTTACCCTTGCCCACATTGGCGTTTGTCTGCTTATCTAAACTGATAGTATTTTGCCTTTATTTATATTATTATTTTATTACCAGGGAGGTTTAATGTCTTCATTGGTGTATTGGCTGTTTGTATTCATCTTCTAGATATTTTGCATTCATTTCCTTTGTCTTTTGAATGGCAATTAAGATTGGGCTTTTGAGCCACAGACTTACATTTAAATTTTCTTTAGGAATTTCCTAGTAACAAAGATCTAAAGCAGCCACCGAAAGGGGACTTAGTGAGTGGTTATTTTATTTTTCTTCTCGTGCTTTATCCCCAAGTTTTTCAGACTAATTTAAGTAGAAGCTAGAAGTAAGTAAGGAATTAGAGCCAAGTGAGGTAGGTGTCAGAGCCATAAGTTGCAAGATGTCATTTTTATTCAGGAATTAGGGGAGATTCAAGTCACACAAATTCCTACTCTAAAATCTTCACACCTGACCTTCCAGGATGCACATTTTCCTGTCAGTCTCCTCTCAGTTTTGTGAGTTAAGTCAAAACTATGTATTTCTCTTTCCTCATATATTTTTGCTTATTAGTGTATTTCTTGAGCTGTTTTCATATTATTTCTTTCCTTTCTGTGAAATGGTTTTTTAAAAACACTTCGGACCACCAAGTTGTAAAGATGTATGTTTTTACCTGACAATTATACCACAGGTAGGCTGTTCAGTTAAGCTGAGAAGAGTGAATTGATAGCTTGTATTTATTTTTTAAATTAATCCTGGATAAGAGTTGCTTTTTTATTTTTAGGAGTTAGTACTTTACCACTAGTTTGATACCATCTCTGTTTTAGGTAACCTGTTTCACCAGCAGGCCTGCTATTTTCCTTGACTACCTGTGTAAGTGCTTATACTGTAATGGAATAAATTGCTTTTCTACATTAAAAAAAAAAAAGATTGGGCTTTGAAGTTGTATTATCTGGATTCATAATCCCAGCTATACCACTTATTAACTGTGTGACTAGGTAAAATTAACTCTGTGTCTTAGTTTCCTCATCTGTGAAATGGGGATAATAGCAGTACTTACCTGATAGGGTTGTTGTGAAGATTACATAACATGTGAAGTGCTTGCAACCAGTGTCTGGCAGATAAGCACTGCTATTACTATTAATCTTTTTACGCTTTTGCATTTCTATAGGATAAATTCCTATTAGGGTAAAAGTGTTTAAGATACCAAATTTCTGTCTTAAAAAGTTGTTTGTTTTGCACTAAAAATGGCATAATAACTTTTTAGTATTATCATTATGATTGTGCAAAGCTCTCTCCCAATGATCTGTTTCTGTATTTATCTGTATTCTTGAGAAGTCAAAAGATTCATGTAAAAAATTGTATATATTTCCAATTTTTGATTATTAAGAATTTCAAACATACAGAAAAGTTTATAGATTTAGTCCTATGATCCCTGTATATCCACTGTCTAGGTCAGTAGGTAGCAAAAATTTTTTTCTGTGAAGGACCAGATATTTTCTGTATTTCTGTAAAGGACCAATTAATATTTTAGGTTTTGAAGGCCATGTGGTCTCTGTCACAACTACTCATTATTCTGTAGTTGTAGTGAGAAAACAGCCATAGACAATAGGTAAATGAATGGGCATGGAAGTGTTCCAATAAAAATTTATTTACTAAAACAAGTGCAGCTGGATTTAGCCTGGGCTGTAGTTTTCCATCCTGACTCAGATTAAGCAGTTAACAGATTGCTACATTGGATTTTTCTGTAAATGTATTTGTATATACATATATATTTTCCTGAACCACTTGAAAGTAAGTTGCAATTATCATGGCACTGTACCCTTTAATATTTCAGCATGCATCTCCTAAAAATAAACACATTCTCTTGCATAACCATAATACCATTATTACAGCTAAGAGCATTATAATTTTGTTCTTTTTAATAGAACTGAAATTATATAATGTAGCACAAAAAAGTATGAAAATCCTTAGTTGCTTCTCAGTCATTGTAACCTATTGAACTGTCTTTATCTCCATTCCTCTTTTCCTTTATTTTTCTTGATTTATTTCTGTATTGGGTAATGCTGTTTGCTGATTTCATTTGTCCCAATTACACAATCAACAAAGGGGAAGTTTTGATTTTTTTTTCATGTGTTTGGTTTGTATTTTTTAAAATCTGGGTTATGTTTCTGTGTTTTATATGGTATGAAAGAGAGAATTATGTGTAATTTATAATCAAAAGAAGAGCTCTCATTAAGTTGCATATAGTCTCTATAATTCACATTGAATTGCTCTTATTATGTAGTAGAAAAAAACTAAAGGAAGGTAAAGCCAGTTATGTGCTTTAAAACAGTGGCCAACTTTTGGATTTTTATGCTAAAAGGAGGGAAAGTAATATAATAATGTTAATATACTATTTTCAAAGTTAACTTCTTTATGCTTTTACTTGATACAAGAATTCATAACACTTCAGATAAAGCTATTCCACTCCGTGAAAAGTTGTGTTGCAAATTTATCCAGGGTCCTTGCCCTTTTTTCCCCTCTACTCTCCCATTCCCTACCCAAATTTAGCACTTTACATTATGCCTCCTGCCATATCATCTCTTAGGTTATGGATGCAAAGCATCATCTTATTTTATCTTTTTAAAAACATCAGTTTCCTTGGTTAGAAGGAAAAAGTTTGGTTGGTATAACTGTGCAACTGTAGGCTACTGCTAGGATTAGCTCTCTGTAAGATGAGGTATGTTGGCACTCTTCCTCTCAGGAGCATGCCCTGGCCTTTCCCTTTCTCCTGTCCCCCCCCCCCCCCCCCCCCCCCCCCCCCCCCCCCCCCCCCCCGGCATGTTACCTTTGTCTTTCTCTCCTAAGCTCCAAAGGCCCTTCTTTTGCTTTTGTAACTTGTTTCCTGCGCCTGTGCAGCCCAGCTGGCTCACTTCTACTACCTCTGTAACTTTCTAAATAAACTTTCTCTTATAATTAAAAAGAAAAGAAAAGATGGGTTATATTCTTTATTCTTCTTAGATTGACTTACTGTAACTATTAGTGGGAGGCAGGTTGATTATTAGGAACAGACTCAAGATTATTGTTATATCTCTATTTTACACAGGGGAAGCAAAATGTATACAATTATGATATAAAGAAATGCACAGCAAGTAATTCAGGATGGCTAGAGTAAGTACTTAGGATGGAGGTTGGAAATACATTTGAGAAAGGCAGAGTATGATCATTGCGTGCCTGGATAAAAAATTTGGCCTTTAACCCGTTGGAGAAGTGGAGTACAGTGATAGATTCCAAATAGAATGGAGTCTAATAGTTCGCAAAATAGAAATAGTAAAACTTTTTTTCTGACTGTGATAGGAACACATGCTTGTAAAATGCAAACAAATATGTAGGCGTTCACTAGAAATAACCACTGCTAACAGTTTGGTGTGTAGCCTCATAGAGGGGAATGTCATGATCAGTTTTGCAGCAGTGTGGATGGTGGAGAATACAAGAGGGGGATGAAAATGGAAGCAGGAAGGCTATTAGAGAGGTCCAGGTGAGAAATGAGGAGGACCTGCTTCTTAGTGGCAGCTGTGGGCATAGAAAAGGAGGAAGGCTGGGGGGAAAAGTTCAAGGAATATTTAGGAGAAAGATAGGATTCAGTGACTACTTGGTTGAATGGGGTGAAGGACACCCAGAGAAGAGGCCAGGATGGTAGTTGAGTTGATTTCCCAGAAGGTGGGACCAAATTGTGGGCTCATTTGACATGACATAAAAAGGAAAAATAGTTTACCAACTGCATAGTGCCAGAGCGGAAAGTGTATCCTTTATTCTTGTTTTCTTCTTGTTTTTCCAGGCTTATTTAAAAGGGAAGGGTAAAAGAAATTTAATATCTGTTTTGATTGATAAGAGCTATTATATCATGCCCTTTTCTTTACTAATTGTTTCTCCCTTTTATTAGTTAAGGATAGCATCTTCCTTTCAGAAGTTGCTTCTGTTTTGGTGTGTAACTGTAGCATTAGCTTTTGTATTGCACAAAGTTTCTGTTGGAATCTTACAGTTTTTATTCTGCAGAATTGGGATCGGGTGCAGTGAAGGAGGCATTCAGGCAAGTTATTGGCAAAGATTCTTTGAATTACGGGCTGATTTGGTCTCTGAGAAGGATCTTGCTTTCACCAGGTTCTGCTGCGTTTCTCAGCACTGGGAGTAGGGCTATAGAATTCACATAGTGAAACCCCTGTTCTGTGTTACCTTCACAATAATACTGTCAGTGTTGGCATAGACTGAGCTCTGGGACACAGTGAAGGAGCCTCAATATCCAGGTAACTAAAAGATGGTTGGTTAGTGGCTGGGGAGTTGTAGGACTAAGACATTAATTCCTGGGTGAGAAAGACTTAGGTCACAAATATTAACCTCTCTTGGCTTTCAAATAAGATTAAACATGAACTTCCATATAGATAAAAATTTCTGTATTTTAAAATATTCCCATAGAAGGAAATTTTACACTCTTTTGATTGTCCTTTGCATTGAATGTATCAACCAAACCCTCACTGTTAGGGCATTTTTTATTCTAACTTAAATGCCTTGTGCCTCCATTTCATGGCACTTGTTTGGTTTTATGTTATATACTTTCATGAACCTCTTATAAAGAGTTGCCTGCCCAGCCAGATGTGGCTCAGCGGTTGAGCATCGACCTATGATCCAGGAGATCTTGGTTCGATTCCCGGTCAGGGCACATGCCTGAGGTTGCTGGCTCGATCTTCAGTAGGGCTGTGTGCAGGAGGCAGACGATCAATGACTCTCTCATCATTGATGTGTCTCTCCCTCTCTCCCCCTCTCCCTCTCTCAAATCAATAAAGATATATTAAAAAAAAGAAAAAAAAAAGAGTTGCCTGAACATACCTGTGCTGTCATGGTAATACCTTTCTTTTGAGGTTTGAGAAGATCTGGATAAGGACAGTAGTCATAGCATTAAATTAATCTTTCCCCCTAGAGTTACTTTCTTGTTTAGACTATGTTATTATTACTATTTTTATTAACCTTCAAATGGATGTAGTTACTTATCTGAGGTATTCTAAATATTATGTGGTAAGAAAAACATATTTTGAACAACAATCATTTGAATTTGAATTTTCCCAGATGATATTCCAAATGTTAAAGAAAAAAGATAGTGTGATTGAATACTTAAGATTATAATTGTTTGGTTTCTTACATATAGATAAGTGCCTGGCTTGTGTGATTTTAATTGCATAGACTAGCTGATGTAGTGACTAAAACTGTGGCTCTAAAAGTAAACAGTCTGGGTTTGAATGGCAGATCTGCCATCTCTGGCTATGTGCATTTAGGCAAGTTTCTTTTTTAATTAAAAAAAAAAAAATTTACTGATTTTTTAGAGAAAGAGGGAAAGAGAGAAACATTGGTTTGTTGTTCCACTTATTTATGCATTCATTGGTTGATTTGCTCTGACCAAGGGGATTGCAAATTTCTTAAGCTTCCTGTGCCTCAGTTTCTTCAGAGTTGTGAAGACCAAATGAGTTAATACCTGTAGAACTGTTAAAACTGCCTGGCACATCATACATCCTATATAAGCCTTTGCTGCCATTATTGATTTATTGGGTGGGATCTTACATCTTTGGTTTTTAGAAATATATGCAATATATAAATAGTTGCTGTGTCTCAGATCTTAGCTTAGAATGTCACAGCACTGCCTTAGAGGAGGGTGCAATCTATGATGTGGTTTTGGGGAATTAAGATACATTTGAGGTAGATAGTGCTGGGCAAATTGCTAAATTAGTAATATGATAAAACTGTTTCTGGGGGACTGTGACCTTCTGGTTGTCATTTAGCCCTGATGACTACTCTAGGCTCTTTTGTTAAGCTCTGCCTTTTTTGCTTTGCTTCTTTGCGTTTCCTTCCCTGTACAGCTACTCCAATTCCTTGGCTTGGCACTCTGTATTTCCTCTATTTCTTAGTTAACTTTCAAGTTGTTAATTTAAGTCAAATGCACTGATTTAAATTTTTGCGAACTATAACATTCGGTGATTTTTAATACTTTATTTTATTTGATAGTCAGTATAAATCTGAGAGATGGTGAGGTCCTCATTGAACAACTCTGGTTGTACCGAGAGGTTAAGAGATGTGCCTGGTGTGGCAAAACTATTAAGTGATTTAGCTGGAACTTGAACTCAAGTCACCTGACTTTGGGGCCAATGTTTAATAATACTATAATACTATGTTTCTGTCTTGACATAACATCATGTTTTAAGACAATGCTTTGTTTCTTCTTTACTAATTATTTGATGATATTTTCAAGGATTTTTAAATATTACATAAAGATAACCTGCCCTCCTCTTTTAAATTTATGAGCTAGTAAAATTTATCTGATTTCTTTTCTTACTTACCAGCTACATTTTGTAATATTTTATTCCTGTCATCAGAAAAGAATGAAATGAAATCTGAGATCTAAGTTATTTCACCTGGTTAAATCCTTAATTTTTTTACATGAATGTGTTCTGAAAAGCTTTTTTTTTCTTCATGCTTATATTTATTTTATAATATTGGATCAAGATAGATTTCCACCAGACTGCTCAGTGTATCTAGTACCTTGTTCATTTGAATACTAGTGTCAGACTTAATTTAAATCTTGGCATTAGACTATCTTTACAGTTCTACTTTCCCCTTTTCCCCTCTGCCTTTGTCTGCTTCCAGGCCTGTTCCTAATTGTTTTTCTTATATTTCCAACATTCTCTGGTCCTAAGAAAGAATGTACCTTGAGCTGTTGGCACCTTTCATTTTGTGAAGTATATTTTTCCACTTAATTTCTTATTTAGCTTTTATATATGTATTGCCTGCCTCATATAATTTAAAAAATTGTTACTTTCAGCATATGTGAATTCATACTTAGTTGGTCTGTTAGCATTTCTCATAGTGTAAATCACTTCTGTTGGTGAGAATATAAATTAGTTAAGGCTCAACTTTTTTTCATATAATCAGCTGCATAATATATAATGAACTCTGAAAGTTATCAATATATTGTTGATTTACTCATTGTCAAAGCTAAAATCTGATTTCCTTGGCAGATATGTAGACTTGTGATAGTCATTTGGCATTTTATGTTTTGGGCAGTGTAACTTTAAATCTACATAAACTTCTCTGCCTTTTGCCTCTGCTGTGTTCATAGATTCCAGGAGGGCTTCGTGTATGGACCTCAAGCGTTGGAGGTTGCAGACTTTTCAGCAGAAGGTAAAGCAGAGTGTTTGCCTTCTGGTGTCATTGTGTGTGTGTGCTGGGGTGGGTATGTGACAGGTGAGAACTTTTCACAAATGTCATCATAAAATAATTTAGAATGATGCATTAAGTAATTCACTTTCACAAAAATTAAAACCAAGTTAATATTTGTATAATTTTATTCTGTATTACTAAATTTTATTAAAAAAAGGAAAACTTCCTCTCTGCTGTTTACTAAAAAGTGAGTGATTAAGAAAAGAGAGTATTAGTGTAATTTGTAGTAAATGCTATCTAACTTTCTCAGACCTAACTTCACTATGATTTCTGCCTGGGAAGTTGTCCAAGTTATTATTCATACGTTGTATTCTTTCCTGCTGCTCCTTTTGCTGAAAGATTGCTTCACAATAAATAGAGAGGCAGCCTAGTGTATGACTCACGACTGGAGGATAGACATTCTTGCTGTAGGTCCCATGTGCCAAAAATATTAGTTTCCAATATGCTAATTACCTCTCTTCAGAACTTGTTAATATGCTCTTCTCTCAAGTTAGTTCTTGTTTCAGTAGAGAAACAAACACATCCCACATACTTGTAAAATATGTTTTTATAGAAACCTTAATGAGTTACTTTTTAAGAAAATAATGTGACATAATGCTTCTTTGGATAACGTTTCTTTGATTTTTACAAAAAATAGAAATATTTTGCTATTTATGTGCCAAAGATAGATACTACTTTCTGTGAATTTATGAAACTTCTTATGAACTTTCTTCAGATGATACCTGAATAGTTTTTGTTTAAAGATCTATAGCAGCTAACAAAGCTGTAATCTTAGACATAAAATTAATAATGTGGTCAGTTTTTAGATAGATTCTGAATAGGAATCAGAGGAATGTTTTCTTATTTATTTTGGAAATTATATTTGCTTTGATATCAAGTAAGTAGCTGTAACCTCAAAGTGTGTCCCTTATGTGAAGTTAGGATAGTACATATTTATTAAATTTCTGCTATGTGCCCCAAACAGGATCACTCCATTTTATTATCAGCCCTGTTTCACTGTTTCTTTTCCCTTCCTCCTATTAAGAGGAATTGCTTTTTGTTTTGTTTGTTTTTTTGTTTTTAATAGAGATCTTTATTTTATTTATTTATTTTTTTATATATATCTTTATTGATTTCAGAGAGAGGAAAGGAGAAGGAGAGAGAGAGATAGAAACATCAATGATGAGAGAGTCATTGATCGAGCCCACAACCTGGGCATGTGCCCTGACCAGGAATCAAACCCCGATAGCCTGGATCCTAGGTCGATGCTCAACCGCTGAGCCTGGCCTAGCCGGGCAAGAAATTGCTTTTTTAACTAGAGGGAATAGATGGGTTTCAGGCGTTTATTGAGGTTAGCTACAATATTACCTCTTAAGCCCTTTCTCCTTTCTTCAGTAGCCATTTCAAGGACATCTACCAGTAATAGATTGCAAGTAATTTCTTGAAAGGCCTTTTTATATTTCATTTTCAGGCTAGTTGGCTGTTTTCACCACTGTTGAATTATGTAGTCTTATATTTGTTTAGCTAATATAACTGTGGTGTATTTTGTCGCCAATTGAGAATCTCAATATATAATCCTAATCAATAGTATAAGACATGTAAAGTACTGCCTATGTCAAGGCATAGGAAGATTCTGCTTTCCAGGTCCTCATCTCCCAATTTCTATGAGAAAGATTGATAAAATGGATAGTTTAAAAGTATTTTAAGAAACAAAATGGACTTTATTTTTTAGAGCAGTTTTATGTTTATAGAAAAATTTAATGGAAAGTACAGAGTTCCTGTATATACCGCGCCCAACTCCCTATGATTGATATCTTGCTTTTTAGTGTGGTACATTTGCTACAATTGATGAGCTAATATTATTACATTATTATTAACTAAGATCCATAGTTTACCTTAAGGTTCACTCTTCGTGTTGTATATTCTGTGGGTTTGACAAATGTACGATAACATGTCTCCACCATTGCAGTATCTACAGAATAGCTTTATTACGATATCATCCAGAATAACTTTCTTGCCCTAAACATACCCTGTGCTCCATTCATTCATACCAGTCTCCCTCCTTCTGACAACTGCTAATCTTTTTCTGTCTCTATAGTTTCTTTTTACCTTTTCCACAGTTTCATAGTTGTAATCATACATTATGTAGCCTTTTCAGGTTAGCTTCTTTCACTTAATAATAAGCATTTAAGGTTCCTCCATGCCTTTTCCTAGCTTGATAGTTCATTTCTTTTTAGTACTGAATAACATTCCATTGTTTGGATGTACCACAGTTTATTATCCATTCACTTACTAAGGGATATCTTGGTTGTTCCAAGTTTTGGCAATTATGAATAAAGCTACTCTAAACATTTGTGTGCAGATTTTTGTGTGGATATAAGTTTTAAATTCATTTGAGTAAATACCAGGGATTGCAATTGCTGGATTGTATGGTAAGAGTATGTTTAGTTTTACAAGAAACTGCAAAACTTTCTTCGAGAGTGACTTACTTTTTTGCATTCCCACCAGCAATGAAGTTTTCTTGTTGCTCCACATCCTTGTCAGCATTTGGTGTTGTCAGTGGCCTGGATTTTAGCTGTTCCAGTGGTGTGTAGTAGTATTTCATTGTTTAATTTGCAACCCGCTAATGACATATGTTGTTGAGTATCTTTTCATATGCGTGTCATCTGCATATCTTCTTTAGTGAGATGCCTGTTCATATCTTTTGCTCATTTATTTTATTTCATTTTTTTCATCATCATTTATTCCCCCTGTTTTGCCCACTTTTAAATTGGATCTTTTGTCTTATTGTTGAGTTTTAACAATATTAAATCAAGTATTTTGGATATAGGTTCTCTAACAGATTTATGTTTTGCAAATATTTTCTCCCAGTTTGTGGTTTTTAGTCTCTTAAAAGTGTCTTTTGCAGGGCATCATGTTTTAAATTTAATTTTCCAATTACAGTTTACATTTAATATTATTTTGCATTAGTTTGAGGTACACAGCACAGTGGCTAGACAATCATACACTCCACAACACTCCCCACCCCCCCTGACACTTCCAGCACCCACCTGGCACCACACATAGTCACCATTGACTATATTTCCTATGCTGTACTTTACATCCTGTGGCTGTTTTTTAACTACCAACTTGTACTTCTTAACCCCTTCACCTTTTTCACCTGGTCCCCCAACCCCTCTCCCCTCTGGCAACCATCAGTCTGTTCTCTGTGTCTATGAGTCTGTTTCAATTTTGTTTGGGGTGAAATGCCCTGAAAATTTCAATTAAATCCATCTGGTCCAGTGTGTCATTTAAGACTGCTGTTTCCTTTTTGATTTTATGTCTGGAAGATCTATCCATTGATGTCAGTGGGGTGTTAAAATCCCCTACTATGACCGTATTACTCTCAGTATCTTCCTTTATGTCAATCAAGATTGCTTTATATATTTAGGTGCTCCTATGTTGGGTGCATAAATATTTGCAAAAGTTATATCCTTTTGGTGGATTGATCCCTTTATCATTATGTAATGTTCTTCTTTGTCTCTTTTAAATTCTATTTTGTCTGTCCATCCCTTTACTGTCAGTCTGTGTGTGTCTTTCATAAGAAGGTTGGTCCCTTGTAGACAGCGTATATATGGGTCTTATTTTCTTTTCAGTTTAGCTACTCTATGCCTTTTTTCCCCCCTTAATCCTCATCCAAGAATGTATTTCTACTGATTTTTTAGAGAGAGAGGAAGAGGGGGAGGGGGGAGAGAGAGAGAGAGAGAAACATCAATTGATTGCCTTCAGCATATGCCCTAACCAGGGATTGAACCTGCAACCCAGGCATGTGCCCTAAAAGAGAATCAAATCTGCAACCTTTTGGTGCACTGAATGACGCTCCAACCAATGGAGCCACCTGGCAGGGCTACCCTATGTCTTTTGATTGGAATATTTAATTTATTTATCTTTAAAGTGATTATTGATAGGTTTACATTTATTGTTATTTTATTCTTTATAATTATGTTCGTTTTATTTTTCTTTCTTCTTAAAGAAGTCCCTTTAACATTTCTTGTAACACTGGTTTTGTGGTATTAGCTTTTTCTTGTCTGGGAAGCTGTATACTTCTCCTTCAGCGTTAAATGATAGCCTTGCTGGGTCTAGTCTTAAGGTTGTATGTAGCTCCTTGCTTTTTATATTCACTTTGAATATTTTGTGCTAATCCCTTCTGTCCTGAAATGTTTCTGTTGAGAAAGCAGGTGACAGTCTTGTGGGAGCTCCCTTGTAGGTAACTGTTTTTCTGTTGCTGCTTTTAAGATTCTCTCTTTGTCTTTAACCTTTGCCATTTTAATTATGATGTGTTTTGGTGTGGGCCTCTTTGGGTTCACCTTGTTTGGGACTCTGTGCTGCTTCCTGGACTTGTGTGTCTTTTCCTTCACCAGATTAGGGAAGTTTTCAGTCATTATTTTTTTTAAATAGGTTCGCAATCCCTTGCTCTCTCATTCTTCTTCTTCTGGTTCCTCTCTGATGCAGATAAGCTTGATGTTGTCCCAGAGGTCCCTGAAACTATCCTTATTCTTTTTTCTTTTTTCTCTCTGATAGGGTGTTTTCTGTTACTTTGTCTTCCAAATCACTGATTTGATCCTCTGCTTTATCTAACCTGCTCTTGGTTCCTTCTAGTGTGTTCATTATAGATATTGTGTTCTTTATTTCTGACTCGATCTTTTTTATGATTTCTATCGTGTCCTCTTTTTTGTTTACTATATCTTTGTTGAGGTGCTCACTGAATTTATCTGTTCTTCCGTAAGTTCCTTGAGCATCCTTATAACCATTGTTTTGAACTCTGTATCTGGTAGATTACTTGCCTCCATTTCATTTAGTTGTTTTTCTGGGAACTTTTATTGTTCTTTCACTTGGGGCATGTTTCTTTGTCTCCCCATTTCGGGTGCCTCTCCATATTTGTTTCTGTGTGTTAGGTAAATCTGCTATGTCTCCCAGTCTTGGTAGGATGGCCTTATGAAGTAGGTCAGTGGTGTAGTCTCCCAGATCACTTGAGCTAGGTGCTTCTGGAAATGAACCTGTGTGGGTTATGGGAGATCTCTTGTTATAGTTGAGTCTTGATTGCTGTTGGCCCATCTGTGGGTGGGGCTAACCCTCAGGCTGGCTAACTGAGGATGAACCCTGACCATAATGTATGAGCTGCTGTGTGGGGGCTGACTCCACAAAGTAGAATTTGTCCCAGCAGTGCCTGGTGCCTGCTGAAATCTCCCTTTGGGTGTGCCATTTTGTGGTGCCATTTGGGTTATGTTCTGATTTGGTCTGAAGTCTGCCATAGGTGTTTTGGTTCTGGGGCCTCTTGGGAGGGACTTTGGTGCAAGTTAGTGTCAGATGCTGCCTGTGACTGGCCCTGGATACTTGCTTGGAGCCACAAAGTGATTCATAGTTTGTGGCTGCCTCTGCTGGCCCTGGGTGCACATGGGAGGGGCCAAGCTGCATACCAATGCTGGCTTCCACCACACTTGAGTCCAGGGGCAGGTCAGCAAAAGGCCCAAGGCACCCCGAGGTCTGCCTCCACCGGTTGGCTGCCTTTTAGGCTCAGTCACTGGAAGAACCTCTGGCGATATGCAAGTTGCATAAGGTAGGTTTTCTGTGAGTCACCAGGTTGGGGCCAGTGGTGGAAGGGAGAGGGAGAGAGAGAGAAACATCAATGATGAGAGAGACTCATTGATCGACTGCTTCCTGCACTCCTCCTACTGGTAATCGAGCCCAAAACCTGGGCATGTGCCCTGACCAGGAATTGATCTGTGACCTCCAGGTTCGTGGGTTGCCACAACCACTGAGCCACACTGGCCCAGGGCAGTTGGATACAGATTTAAACTAGATGCCAGTGCTGGATCTGAGGCCACTCTGCAAAAGTTTCAGTGTACGCCAACGCCAGCCGCTACCCACCTGAGGTCTGTGGACCAACCTTTGTGATGGGGTGGGATCTCAGGGAGTTGGCAGGGTGTGGCCAGCCGACTTAATCAGTTTAACACAGACCAAGATTGACTTTTGAATATTAATGTTGTATCCTTCAACTTTACTATAATCGTTATTTGTTCTAGGAGTTTCTTGTTGATTACTTGGGATTTTCTCCAAAGACAATCACGTCATTTGTGAACAAAAACAGATTTTCCCCCTTCTCAATTGGTATATTTATTTCCTTTTCTTATTTTATTGTATTAGCTAGGACTCTGTTGTAAGATTGAATAGGAGTGGTGACAGTAGACATTTGCCTTTTCCTGATCTTGGTGGAGAAACCACCTAGTTTCTCTGTGTGAAGTATGATCATCTCAATAGATTATCCTAATCAGTAGTATAAAAACTGTAAAGTAGTGTTCATATCAAGTCAGAGGAGGACTCCTCCCTACCTCCAGCCCCTTCTCCTCACCTAAACTTCTGTGAGAAAAAGGGCTAAATTGATGGCGATAAAAATATTTTAAATGATGGGCTTTAGGCAGTTTTCATATAATACCTTATATTTAATAACTATGCACATGACTAAGTTCCTGTACTCTCTTGTGAACTCCAGGAGGGCAAGAACTATATATACCTCAGTATATTATTGCAACCCTTGTAGTGTTTAAGATGCACTACAATAGGCATGACTATTTGTTGAATAAAAAAAACAATTCTAGTCCTAGCTGGGTTGGCTCAGTGATTAGAGCGTTGGCCCTAGGACTGAAGGGTCCCGGGTTTGATTCCAACCAAGGGCACGTACTGTGGTTGCAGGCTCCAGCCCCTGGGTTGTGTGCAGGAGGCAGCTAATCAATGTGTCTCTCTCACATCTCCCTCCCTCCCTCCCTCCCTCCCTCCCTCCCTCCCTCCCTCCCTCCCTCCCTCCCTCCCTCCCTCCCTCCCTCCCTCCCTCCCTCCCTCCCTCTCCATCTGAAAAGTAAGGGAAAAAATATCCTTGGATGAGGATAAAAAAAAGAAACAAAAACACCAACTTAATTCTAGACTCTCACTGTCAACCTCCATTTTATTAGAAGAAGCAGATAACCAATAATATCAGTCCTCTAATCAGTTAATCAATTGACCAAATATCTGATTGTTAGTTGCAAGATGTCTACAAAGACATACATGATAATGATAGAAACTTATCCATAGAGGAATGTGAATTTCAAATCTCTTGTTCCGTTTTTGCTGATAATCTGTTTGCTAAAAAGTCATATTCCTTGTCCCTTCCTGAGTGTTCTAACTGAAGTATGTGTCCACAGGTTTCTTTCATATTCCTGTAAGAAAAGTTTACAATTTTGATGTAGGCACTGATACTGAGCCTAAAGTGGGTGCTGGGCACTGTGCTAGGTACTTGTGTGATCTCATTTATAATTAAAATGATTGTGTTGTATATTATTATTCCCAGTTTTCAGATTCAAAAACTGGTAATGTGGGTATAAGTAACTTATTAGCTGTGTGGCTTAGTATAATAGGTGTATGATTCCATGCCCCAAGCTCTTTAAATCACACACTATGGAAAAGTTACCATACAAAGTGGTATAGGATGACTGTCATGTGTATAGTACAGAGATGTGCTTGGAGAATGCAGAGAAGAGAGGTTTGGCCTCAGGCTAGAGTGTTCATAAAATTTCTGGAAGCTTGACCTTGTCTGATGGATAGAAAGGAAGGGAAGGAGGGATGGAGGGAAGGATAGGAAAAAGGGGACATTTGAGAGATCAGTCATTGTGGAAAAGACTGAGGTCCAAAACATCAAGTATCTTGTGATTTGAGAGTATAATAGAAAACTGTAATAAAAATTTATACTGTTAGTAGTAAATGCAATGGAACAAATTTTGTCTTTTATTTTAAATGAGAACTCTTCTCCATTTTTCTCTTAAAATAATTTCGACTAAATTTGCTATTAGGTGTCGTGTATGAGAGAGTAGATCACTGAAACATTATGTAACTCCCATATTATCAGTTGTCGGCTGGGTTAGAGCAATCAGTGCAGCAAGTGCAGAAGAGCGAAAGCCCAGGGGAAAATGGAAGATCAAAGGATCCTAATGAAAAGATTTTCCTAAAATCAAGAATGTTGTACTTATCCCTTGTCCATATCTCAGTTGGTTAAGTACCTCACAAATAGCCATTAATATTCTAAAAGGTGTGGAATTGCAAAGGTCTATAGGAGGTATAACTGCTTTCAGTGAACTTAGTAAGGAGACCAGAGTAAAATAATTAGAAGCCACTTAGCAGTGTTAAGCATGACATAATGTAGTATACATTATTAATACTGTGGTATTCTTTTTCTTAAATGCAATGGAATAAATGATATTCTTGAGTTCTAGCCTCTCTGCTGTTCTTAAATTTCAATTTCTAAATACTTTCATATCTCTATCTCTAGTCCACATCTTCCTTCTCAGCTATGGGTTCATCAAAATGCCTTTTGGACATCTCCACTTAGACAACACCACAGTACTCCCAGCTTCAATTTTTCTAAAACTTCCCCCATCTTTTTTCTTTTCTTTTTTTAAAACTCAGTGGATGTCACCACTGTCACCCAGTTATCCAAGCCAGAAACAAAATCATTCTTGCTTTTCTTTCTCTTGTTTCTTAACCACGTGTTCAGTTGATACTGTTTCTTAATTATCTTTCCAAGCCATCCATTTCTTTTTATTCCTTCTGCCACCATCCTAATTTAAACTGTAGTAATCTCTTAAATTACTGGAAAGGCCTCTTATCCAGTCTCCCTGTGCCCTCTTCACCTCCAAACTATTCACAAAAGCACAGATTGTTTAAAAGCTTTTTCATTGAGATTAAGTCCAGTGTCTTTACTGTGGCTTACCTGGTCACTTGGTTTGGTCCTGCCTCCTCCTTCTTCAGCTTTAACTTACTTTCCTCTGTTCTAAACCATCCTTATTGAACTTCAGATGCATTTTGCTCTTTGGCCACAGAGCCTTGACACATGTTGTTCCCTTTTTCCAGAAGAGGAATATGAAGAAATGAAACTGTGGTGATTAAAAGCACACAAACTCTGGAGCCAGACTTCTAGGTCCAAGTGAATCCTGGATCTTCCACTTAGCTAGCTGGGTGATCTAGAGTGAGTTACTTAACCTCTTTGCTTTCAGTGTCCTCACCTGTACATTTGGGGATGGTAAAAATATCTGCTTCACAGCATGTTATGAGTATTGAAAGAGTTATTGTAGTTGAGGCTTTTAGAATGGTGCCTGCTTCGTACTATGTATATGTAGCTATTAATAACTTATTGCAAATGTGTTGTGACACTAGATAGTATTTTTATGTTTTAAAGATGATTCAGTATTAAAAGAAAAATACTGTTTTTCCTCGTAAATTATGAATTGATTGGCTCATTATTATTGGTGTTTTGTTCTTAGATGGACAGTAGCTTTTTCTAAATTCTTGTTTTAGCTTTCTAGTGACTAGAATTTGATCTTTGGTTGACATTCCTATGAAATGAATCACTTAATAACATTAGGTTTACCTGACTTTTATACAGACTAACTCAGGTCAACCTATATGGAAACTTTTAGAAGAAAATTAGTTCTTAATAGCTAATAGCTAGTTTTTTACTTTATGGTCTATGTGCTATGTTGATTAAAGTTTCAACTAAAGTTCTTCAGAGGAATTCACTTTTCATTCAAGTTTATTTTAGAAATTGTGGATTATAATGGTTCAAATGGTTTGGGTTCTGGTAAGGATACTTACTGTAGTATTAGGAAATAGATTTTCTGAAAGGAAAAACTCTGCTTGTCTATTCACAACTACACTTACATCCAACACTTCCCGGAACACTTCTGATTACCAGATAACGTGGGGGTTTTTCAGTATTGACCAATTCTCTGACACTCCCCGGGTAGCGTACAGTTTAACTCAGTTTTGACACTAGGTGGTTGGAGTTGGTACAGACTCCACAGGTTAAGATCCCAGTTCCACAAGATTGTACCCTAACCCCACTTTAGATGCCAGTCACAAGTGTTGTGCCCCCAAATTAGTTACCCCCAACTTCTGTCCGACTTGACTTCAAATCAGGTTCCCATGACCCCCTCATCAGATTCAGTCATTTGCTAGAATGGCTCACAGAACTCAGGAAAACAGTTTACTTACTAGATTACTGGTTTATTACAAAGAATATGTAAAGGATACAAATTAACAGCCAGATGAAGAATACAGAGGGCTGCGTCTATATCTGGAAGTGTCCAGAGCACAGGACCATATGTTCCTATGGAGTTTTAGGGGATGCCACCCTTCCAGTAAATGAATATGTTCTGGTTCACCAGCCTAGACGCTCTCTGAACTCATACTTTAGGGGATTTTTATGGCAGTTTCATTATGTAGGCATGATTGATTAAATTGTGACCATTGGTAATTAATTCAACAGCCAGTCCCCCTCTTTGGGGTGGGAGTGGGGTGTGGGTGTGGGTTGGGGGTGGAGGCGGGTGTGCTGAAAGTTGTAATTACCTGGTATGTTTCCCTGGCAATCAGTTCCCCCATCCACTGGTTATCTTGGGACTTTCCAAAAGTCAGGTGTGGTTGAAAGGGGCTTGTTATGAATAAAAGAGCTTTCATTTATCCTTCTGGAGCTATTCAGGAACCAAAGCGAAGTATTATGATAAAAGATGCTCTTATGCTCTAATCACTTAGGAAATTACAGGGGTTTTAGGAGCTGAGCTAGGAACCCTGGAGGAAGATTGAAATATATATTTCTTATCACATTCTCTGTTGTTACAGTAGTTGAGATCATCTAGAAGAAACATGCAAAACCTAAATTTTTTCAAAAGAAGATTCCTCAGTGGTCTAGGTTTGGCAGAACTTTCAGTAGTATGGTGGTGTAAAACATATGTATTTAAATTTTAAGTGTTGATGTTGATATCTTGACTATTAATTTCTCTTTTGAATACTTGTTTTTTATTGATACTTATGATTTGAGATGATTTTATCAAGACTGAAATCTGAAAATGTACCTAAAGGAGCAGGTTGTTAATCTAATTCTATCTGATCTGATAGTGTTAGATTTGAGAATGACAAAATATTTATATTTTCCTCCTTCCCTCCTAGAGGAGATAGTTGCTTTCTGGTGAATTTTTTGATATGATTACTTTTCCAATACAAATATTATATGTGTTGCTACTTTAATAATTTTATTTTCTAGAATATTTTGTTTTTATCTTCAAAATATGTACTTCTTAAAAGGAGGTTTTCTAGATTTTCTGTTATGCTAAACTATTTTTTAAGTTGATCAAGACTAATGAACAGGCTGTGGCGGGTAGCTCAGTTCATTAGAGCATTGTCCTGATACTCAAGTTTCGGGTTTGTTCACTGCTCATGGCACATACAAGAATCAACCAATGAAAACATAAATAAGTGGAACAACAAATCCATGTTTCTCTCTCTCTAAAATCATTAAAAAAGACTAATAAACAAGTTTATTTCAGTGCAACAAAAGTTTAGTTTCTACTATTTGCAAGGCACTTTGTTAGCTCCTAAAGAATATACGGAAATGAGTAAGATAGTCTCTGTCCTCATTTGGGGATGGGGGAAAAATGCATGAGTCAATTATGAGTAATGATAATAATAAAATAGAGTAGGTATAGTCCCTGAGAAAGTTTTGAACAAAGTGCTTGCTCTACAGTCATGCTTTTGCAAAACATCAACAGCTGTCAAGTATAAGCTCTGCTCTACTCTCTCCTGTTTGAGTTTGCTTCTACATTTCTTTTGATCACCTTACTTTTTTAGCTTGTATATACAACTTCCTTTTTTCTTTTAACTCTCTTAATGCTGGTTATTAGTTACTTTCCTCTTCATTTTTTTTATTAAAAGTTTTGTGTTCTGGTCAGTATGGCTCAGGTGGTTGCAGTGCCGTCCAGTACACCAAAGGGTGGTGGATTTGATTCCTGGTCAGGGCACATACCTAGGTTGTGGGTTTGATCCCTGGTTGTGGCGGGTATGGAAGGCAACCAATTGATGTGTCCCCCCCTTTTCCTGTGTCTAAAAAAACGAAAAGTGTTTGTAAAAGTAGGAAGGTTCAAACTCTAGAACAATGAATATTCACATACCCATCACCTAGATTCAGCTATTACCATTTTTCCATATTTGCTTTATTTTTCACTCTCTATATATAAAAACGTTTTTTGTTGTCTTTGAACCATTTGAAATTAATTTGCCAGTGTCATGACACACCACCCCAAAATACTTGAGCCTGCATCTTCTAAGAATAAGGATATTCTCCTTTATAACCATAATACCATTACCTTACATTTAAGACAATTAATAAAGATTAAACAAATTAACCATGATAAAATAATGCCATGTTATATCTAGTGTATATCCAAAATTTCCCAGGTGTCTTACAAGTAAACTTCTATAGCTGTTTTTATTTGATCTACAATCTAGTCAAGGTTTTCTTGCATAGTATATATATATTTTTAAAATATATACTCAGTGTGACATTTTACTATGTTTCTTAGATGTGATTCCTTCCTTTTCCTTATACCAGTTTGTTAGGAAATTAGTTTTTCCATACATACATTGTAATTTAGTTGTTCATAAAGCCTAAAACTATAGGTTACAAATGCATATCAATTTTGGCAATGAAATGATGTGGGGTTTTTGTTTTTTTAATTTTATTGATTTTTAGAGAGAGGAACCGGGGGCAGGGGGGAGAGAGAAACATCGATCAGTTGCCTCTATCCCCGATCAGGGATGGAACCTGCAACCTGGGTATGTGCCCTGATCAGGAATTGAACCCACCACTTTTTGGTGTACTGGAGGACACTCCAACCAGCCTGTCAAAGGGTGGCATTTACTAGAGAAGGGCTTCCCAACCACTGTGGCCTGGGTACTATGAATGGGTTATGGGTCCTGTTAATCCTTAAGTTCTTTGGCCACCAGTGGGGTTTGGGGCGGTGGGAGCCTATGAGTCCCTTTACCTCTGCCTGTGAGCACTGTCAATTTACCCTTGTATACAGTACACATATTAACATTAGGTAGGCACTGTGACTTGAAAGAGCACTCACTGGCTACCATCTTCAGCTATTTTTCTCCCCCTCTGTGTTCTTTTTTTTTTTTAATGTTTTTATTGATTTCAGAGAGAGGAAGGGAGAGGGAGAGAGAATCATTGATCAGCTGCCTCCTGCACGCCCCCTACTGGGCATCCAGCCCGAAACCCAGGCATGTGCCCTGACCTGGAATTGAACAGTGATCTCCTAATTCACAGGTTGATGCTCACCACGGAGCCACACCAGCTGGGCATGTGTTCTTTTTCTTTATGATCACATTTACTTCTCTGGTTTTAACAGTCGCCTATATAGTGATGTTTTCTTTCCTAAATTCTACTTCTGTGATTTCTTTTTGTTCATCTTTTCCTGGATATCCAGTAGCCACTTCAAAGTCAACATGATCAAAAGATATTTATTCTCTAACTGCAAACTGGCTCATTGCCAGTATTCTTCTTCTTTGGGGTAGAGGGTATAAAAGATGCAGTTTTCACTGAGACAAGAGTCTGGCTAGAAAGCTCATTCATCTTCAGCTGCTTCTCTGGCTGTCTGCTTGGCTCTCTCTTTATACACCTACACACATGTACAGTTATCAATAGTTTCAGTGTCTACAATGTACCCATATATATTTGGCCGCAATAGATTTTTGTTTCTGGAATGCCTCTTGAACACATTCCCTCCATTCTTCTTATATTTATTCTTATTTTTCGTCCTTATCAACCCTTCCCAGAACTTTTATAATGGTCTCCCTACATCTGGCTTTAAATACGCTTATCCATTCTGCATACTGTCTGCTTATTGAGAATACCTGTTGAACCATGTGTTTCTCTTGCTTGAAACCTCTTATAGCTGCCAATTTTACAGGAAAAAATGCCAACATTTTAGCGTACTATACAAGACTATGCTAATTCTGTCTTCTTTGCCCTTTTTATGTGTTACTTCATCTTTTGTGTTCTAGCTATACTTGTCTTCTGCTAATTTCTTGAATACAGCGTGGACTTTAATCTTCAGACTTTGTCCATACATTTCTGGTGTCCATAAGACCCTGACCTGTCTTTTTCACTTTATGAAATCCTGCTATTCTCTCAAGTTCCGCTTGGATATTCCCTTTGAAAATTATTTACCTGATAGCCCTCTCTATCTAGCCCCTCCACCAGAACCAAACCTTTCCTTCCATTCTTTATGCAATGTACTTTGCACGTACATCTATTATACTGCTTATCAGATTGTGTCCGTTGCTTGTGTGTCTCTCTTTGTAAAGGTTCAGAAGGGAAAGGATTTTCCTGTTATTCTTACTCTCCCTAGAGCCCAGCACAATGCCTGGCACACAGCTCATGCTTAGTAAAATAGTTCTGAAAGGAATGTCTGGCATTACGTTTTATATTACCTTCTGTAGCAAGTACGTCTGACTTGAGATTCATGAATTCTCAAAGGAAGATATTTTATGTAAAAACTGGTTTATACTACATATTTGCTAATGATTACTTTTTATGTAAAACAGTTCTTAATTATGTTTTAAACTTAACACTTTTCATGCCTGAAGTCCTAAAGCATTACTGCAGATAAATTTGTTTTAATTAAAATCACTTCTGAGCAATAAGAATTTGACAGAATAGGAGTTTCTGAAATTTTGACATTTTAGAGCCTTTAAATTAAATAGTAAATGTTTATCTGACTTGGATTTTTTTTTTTTTTTTAATATGGCTACTAGAAAATTTCTTTTTTTCTTCTTTTTTTTTGTTTTGTTAATCCTCACCTGAGGATATAGTTTTTCCATTGATTTTTAAAGAGAGTGGAAGGGAAGGAAGTGGGGAGAGAGAAAGAGAAACATCAAGTGAGAGAGACACATCGATTGGCTGCTTTCCCGCACTTGCCCTGACCACCTCTACCTGGGGCTGGGGATTGAAACTGCAACCCAGGTATGTGCCCTTGACTGGTAATCAAACCCGGACCCTTCGGTGTGCAGGCAGACGCTCTACCCTGAGCCACACCCATCAGGGCTGACTTGGAATTTTGAATGAAGGAAATAGTATATAATGAAGATTTTTTTTAGGGCAAGAGATATATTAATTGATTAATCGGTTTTTAAGGAAAGAGATTTAAAAAAGGCAGTCTTTCTAAAGAATGAAGGCAAAAAGGTAAAATGTCAGATTCCTGTGTTGCAAGGGAATTCCAAACTTGAATAAGGGAGACTATTACTGTATTTTGGTGATGTTTAGAGAATGAATAGATGATATATTTGATAGATTAAAGCATAAAGAAGGTGCTAGTATTATTTGACATTATTCATTAATAAGGGGAATACAAAGAAACGATGGTACCTTATGGTATAAGATTTTAGTATTTCAGAATGATTTCAGAGGACTATTATTATTTAAACCAAAAAAATTCCTGTTAATTAAAAATGTTATGATATTTCTGGGCTGGCATGGCTCAGTGGTTGAGTATCAACCTATGAACCAGAAGGTCACCATTTGATTCCCTGTCAGGGCACATGCCCGGGTTGCAGGCTCAATCCCCAGTGTGGGGCATGCAGGAGGCAGCCGATCATTGACTCTCATAAAATTGGTGTTTCTATCTCTCTCTCCCTTCCTCTCTCTAAAATCAATAAAAACATTTTTTAAAAATGTTATGACGTTGAACTGTTTATGAATGAAATGATATAGTGTCTGAGTTTTATTTCAAAATGATCAATCAAGAAAAGGGGAAGCAGTGGAAACAAGACTTGCCATATGTTGATAATTGTTGAGGCTGTATCATAAAGTATTACTGTCATTTAAAAAAATATATGTTTTTATTGGTTTTAGAGAGAGAGGGAGAGCAAGATAGAAACATGGATCAGCTGCCGCCTCTCATTTTGCCTCTACCTGGGGATCAAGGCTGCAACTTGGGCATGTGCTCTGATCAAGAATCGAACCCATGACCTCTTGGTGTATGGGTTGACATTCAACCATTGAGCAATACCTGCTGGGATGTCATTTGTTTTTTTTGTTTGTTCATTTTTGGAAAATTTCATTACAAAATGTTTTAAAATATTATGGTATTACATAATAGAGTTCCCAAGTAAGGAATCATTACTACTAGGCTGTGTGAATATTGAGTTCACGATATCGAATAACGATACTAATGTAAAAACTAAATGATCTTTTTTGAATTTTGTTTTTCCAAACTTTTATTCTTTATTTTGTGTGTGTGATATGGAAGTCTCTTAATCAGCTAAGTCAAATCATCACATGTTAAATGAAAGGGATATAACATTGATTTATGTCAGCATTCTTCTTAAAGAAAAAAAATATGTTGGCAAGACTCAGGTGTCATATTGTTTGAAGAATGTCTTATTGGTAACACATAGTTACAAAAACTGGTAATACTGTACCATCTTGGATACTGTTATTCTGATGATTTAATTCGTTGAATTCTCTTAAGGACGAATTCATAGAATTGTCTTCTTAAGGAATGTAAGAGTGAAGTGCTCAGAACTTGTTCTTTTGTCTCTTTTTCCCTCTCTCTTTGTCTCCTTTACTCCTTGTCTCAAGTTTTTCCCTGGGCACCAAAAAAGTTATCTATGTGCTACTTTCTCTAATCCAGTGTCACTTGTAGTCTCCTCTATTCAATGTCACATGTAGTCTCAAGGCCTTTCTTTCAATCTGAAACTACTATGATAGGCCCTCAGCAAACATCCTTAGGACATCTCCTCTTTGAACTTCTCAGATATTTTCATTTTTGGTTGGAGTTTTTTTCTATCTAAAAGAATCATTTATGAGTTGAAGAATCTTCTGAGATCTGATCCAACTCTTGTTCTTAGCGATATCATCCTCCCTATCAGCCAAGCTCAGAATCTCAGACTTATTCTGATTTAGTCTTCTTAATTATCTATTCATTAGGTTCTGCCAATTCCTCCTTAAAAATTACGATCATAAGTGTTCCTTTTTCTCTCCAGTCTTACTATTACCACTTTGATATGGAGATTGTTGAACTTGGAATTAGAAGATTGCATCTCAGCTCTGCTTCTAGCTGCTGGCCTAGTTTCTTCATCTTTAAAATGAGGAGGTTGTAACAGGGTTGTCTTAAGCCCTTTTTGAAGCTAACTTTCTATTATACTAATCCAGGTTCTCACCTTCTCACATTTACAGAAACCTCCTAATTGTTTTTCACACTTCTAATCTCAGGTCTTCCTAATAAGATTAATCTTCATACATAGCTTTCATTGCCTTTAGAATAGAATCTTATATTATCTGGTCTCCATTTATTCACACCATCATTTCTCTAGTTAATGGTGTTATCATTCACACAATTAGACAAAGTGGAAACTTCATGTCTTCAGAGTCAGTCTTTCCTTGATAATGCAGAATCAAACTGGTTATCAAATCAAATCTATCAGTTCTGACTCAGAAATGACTTTTGAATCCATATTTGTTCTCCTCTCTTACTCTAATCTAGTCCTTCATCTTTTCTTACCTGGATGTTTGATGCAACCTACGAAATATTTAGTCTGCCATCACAGTTATCATTCTGAGCAAAGATCTATTAATGTAACTTCTCTGTTCTAAGAACCTTTTGCTCCACACTGTTTACACATGCAGTATAAGCTGCTTTGCATAGCTTACATCGTCCCTTCCCTTTTCTAATCTGTCCCTTGCCCCTTGTTATCATGCCACCAGCTTCTGGCCATAATAAATACCAATGGTTTTCTGAATATACCTTTAATTTTTCTCATGCTACACTTCTGCCTGGAATTCTGTATCCCCTCATCCCTTCTCTGTCCGGGAAACTGTTCTCTTAAAGGCATTACTCATGTAGTTAGTTTCCTTTCTTAAAGCTCTGAAAGAAATAATAGTTTCATTTTTTCTGTGCCTGTTGTGCATACCGTTTGGGTACAGAGGGAGTCATATCACTTGTTTATATTTCCCACTCACCCAGAATCTTTTCCCAGCTGGATTTTGAACTCTGTGATATCTAGGATAGTCTAATTTTGTTTCTAACTTTGTTCATCCTCAGAGTTTGGCATAGTGTTGGAGCATGTACTATTTATTCAGTAGTTATTTGTTGGTTGATGTAAAATAAATTAGCAAGGTTCTTCTGTTTCCCTTAGAAACAAAAATGAATTTTAACCCTATTAGTTCTAAGACTGAAATTTTCCCCTCAGCCTTGCTTTAGCTTGAACTCCTTAGTCTTTTCTTAAAAGATGCTTTTAGATTTTTGTCTGTCATAGGTCCTTGGGACCAAAGATGGTCTGAACACCTTATGGTGGTATTGATAGGAGCCAAAAAGCCCTGGGCCTGTTTAGTTATGATTATAACAAATGGAGCTTTGGCCAGACCTTAACTATACAGTGTACTTGTGCATACAGGCTGCTGCATGGTGCTTCACCTTGCTAAAAGTGACTAACGGCTGGTCACCAAGTTTATATGTTACTGAAAGGTACAAGACTATCTTTTTCATTAAACCAATTGCTAAGATTTCATTTAAGACATGTTCCTACTGAACTTGTTCCTCCCTCCCTCCCTTCCTTCTTCTTAATATATCTTTATTGATTTCAGAGAGAGGAAGGGAGAAGGAGGAGAGAGAGAGAGAAACATCAATAATGAGAGTCATTGATCGGCTGCCTCCTGCATGCCCCCGACTGGGGATTGAGCCCGCAACCCGGGCATGTGCCCTTACTGGGAATCGAACCAAGATATCCTGGATCCTAGGTCAGTGCTCATCCGCTGAGCCACGCCTGGCCAGGCTGTCTGTCCTTATTATAGTAAACAATAAACTACTTTTATTTAGAAATAAAGTTGCTTTAAGAAAGAACTAAACTGCCTCTAGAAGCCAGACTATCATAGCATAGGCAAGGTTCACCTGCTTTTCAGCCTTGCCATGTAAAAGAGAAAATTATACCCATGGCATTTAATATTTTATGTGCCTGAGACATACAACCTGTGGGGTATGAATTGTCACTGCCATTTGAAGGAACTCCTAGAGAGGGTCATTCACATTGCTTGAGAACAGTAAAGCTTCCCTGCCCCATGTGCTAGTCATTGAAATATTTGTGGGCTTTGTGGCATCTGAGCAAAGGTTGGCATTGACATAGTATTGTGGTGAAAGTGAGTCCCATATGCACCCTGGGATTCTGCCACTTCTTCATATGGTGAACTTCAGAGGTGCCTTATATGTCATCACTTACCACATAACAGTTAACATATAAGAAAAATGGTAGTGATACATGTACTTTGATTCTCAATCTAAAAGTTGCAAGTAGTTCTTAAGTTTGCAGATCTTTTGTTATTTTATTATTAATTTAACAGATGGGCATTATATTTAAACTTATTAAGTGAAATAATTACTGGGTTTGTTCCTAAATCCTATCCACATAATTCAGAGTAAGAAGCCTATACTTCAGTCTGTTTTGCTCAAGCTTTCAAATGCCTTTGATAGCCTAGATGTGAAATTCAAGTCATTAATGAGATGTGTTAATTTTGTACTTTTTGATTCACTGCAAAAATTTTATAGCTTCTATAGCAACGATAACCTATCCAGACTGTGTAATATTCTTTACAATGTTAAAAATAAAACTGTGCAATTACATGAGCTTCTGGAGCACTTCGTTTAGGGAAACTGAGGATTGAAATACTTGTTTTAAAAAATTATGATTTCATATTAAAATTTTGTCAGAAAGCTTACATAATTTTGTTTTAATAATTATACTTAAATATTCTGTAATAGATACCTGTTAGTTAATTATTAAATTATGAAATTACATTGTAAGAACTGTGTTAGGTTCTTAGGCACAAGTACTCTCATACACATACCCACACATATATTTAAGGTAGGGGGGAACATTTGGCTTTAATTACATTCAGTCACCTGCTGTTGGTACTTCTTGGTGGCTTCTGAGTAGTCTGAAGAAGTCTAGTTTTATGTTTGGAGGAAATAGGGCAGAGATAAAGGAAAAAATGACCGCTTAAGCTTCCCATGTTTTCGACTTTGTTCTTGAAAACATGTCTAAGATATCACTTTAAAAATACTAAAGATTCTTTTAGTAGGTGACTATTTTCAGAGTGTCAAATTATTTTGGCTCTTTTCTTTTTTCCTTTAATTCTAATTTAAAAGATAACATAATATTAGTACGAAAGCTAATTAACATAACTTCTTACATCTTAACTGTTTTTCACTTGTTACATTACCTCAACATGTCTAGATATCTGTATATTTTTATATGGCATAATTTGTGTGTATTCTCAGTAGTATATGGTAAACATTTTCCATGTGACCTTCATGATTATTTTATTAATTTATAGCAGTCCATCCTGTTGATATATCTGGTCTGTTTTCTGTTTATCAAAATGCTGCTTAATTATCTTGAATGCCATGTATTGGAAGAAAAATGGATATAATTTTCAAACTGGGGGGGAAAGTAACCATAACTCAGTTATTTGCCCCAAACGTAAATGTTTGTGAAAATCTTCAGAAGGCATTTAAAATGATGTTTTAAAATGCATATTATGAATAACCTCTTAAGTTGATTTATCTGCTTGTGAGCAAAGAATGGGGAAAAGGAGAAATAGGTAAGTAGGGCAGATGTGGCACTGCTTAGGTACTGTCATTTGACAAAACCATCATGACATGGTGATACCTTGCTGAGGCTCTAATATAATCAAAAGACAAAATTTGGAAGGCACGGATTATACTACTCTTATCAGAACAACCTTTGATGTGACCCACATTTGTGACATTCAGCTGGGGCCTTGGTGTGGCTGCTTCTGGTGTCAGCACCCTGAGGATAATGTGTGGCCCTAGCCACTCATCTGATAATATTACTATTTTTATGAACTGTATCACCATTATTGAACTACTATCTTCACTTGGTTAAGCACTCTGGTAATTACTGTGGTTTCCCAGAATTCCTAATCCTACCTCCATTATTTGGAAAATTCACTGTAACTACTGGGTTTTTCCTAGTGTTCTTGAGAATGAGATGTTGGTGGCTGGAGTTTCTAAGTCTTTCCAAGGCTTCTGGTTGAGTTGAGTTTATGGGGCTTTTGAATGTTCTCTGTCCTAGTTGAGAACAACGGTGTCCGAGGAGGTCAGCATTCTTCTATAGCTCCTCCCTCCTACTAAGGATTCTAATACTATGAAATTACTTTAAATGAATATAGGAGTTTAAAATCTGGCATTTATTTTTGTATTTAATGTTTATAATGCTTTCGTAGACTCCAGATAATTAAGATAGGAGTAGAATCATCTTGCAATATACTTGAGTTTATATTTATGCTTGTTTACTTTTTGAAACCAGTGCCTTGTTCAGTATTCTGTTCTGTTTTAATTTTGAATTTTATGTTTTGGCTTTGTCTGGCTTTTTAATTGTGACATGAATTTCTTTCAGTATTTCATATTTCTGTTGTTGAAATATCAGAAATAATAAGCAAATGCATGCATGTGAGAGTGTTCACGTATCACTGAGAGACTAGTGCATTTTCATTGTTTTGGTAATTATAAGTTTGATCTGAAAATGTGTAGAAAAAAAATAAAATTTTTTTGTTTATATGCAGAAAAGATGAAAAGGAATATGCATTGAAGCAAATTGAAGGCACAGGAATATCCATGTCGGCTTGTAGAGAGATTGCAGTAAGTGGATATAAATATGTTATTTATTTTGTTACTGATATTGGATGATGATTGATATTAATATCAAATAGTTTCATTAATGTATACAACACATGGTTATTTCAAAGATGTTAATTAATGATATTTTCTGTAAGATGAGAAAAGCTGTATAAACTTGTTGATTATTTGAAAATCATCTTTGAACATTCTCATAGTGATATTTAGGATTTATAATCTTAGGAATACTGAGTTAAATGATGATTTAATTAATTTAAATTGCAATACAATGTAATTAATAACTTAATGTCTGTTTTTCTATAATTTTAGAACTGATATCTGTCTTTATAGAGAAAAGGATGATATTATTATTATGCATATTAAATATATATTTTTTAAATATATTTTTTGAAATACATGTTTTAGTGCTAGATTTTACTAGTTGCTAGAAAAATAATAGGATAGAAAGAAAGATCATTCCTACCTGGGGCAGGTAATTAAAACAATCAAAACTAGCATAAATTTTGCAAAACTAGCATAAATAAATGCAAAGACAGCATAAATTTTTTTCTCTACCATTCCAATAAAAAGAAAGATCATTCTTGGTTTTTGTCTTTATTAAAATGACACACATATGCATTTAAGAAATGATTGTCCATAAGAATACCTAATATTTACTGAATATTTACTAAGTACCAGGCTTACTAAGTACTTTCAGGTATTAATTTAATTTTCACAACAGTCCTATGAAACCAGTACTTTTAATATCCCCATTTTATAGATCAGTAAACAGAAGCAAAACCATAAATATGGCTTACTGTTATAGTACCTTATTTTAGTTATTTTCTTATTTAATTCTTTTTTTTTTTTTAATATATCTTTATTGATTTCAGAGAAAGGAAGGGAGAGGGGGAGAGAGAGAGAGAGAAACATCAGTGGGGATCCAGCCCACAACCCAGGCAAGTGCCCTGACTGGGAATTGAACCCCGATCTCCTGGATCATAGGTCAATGCTCAACTGCTGAACCATGTGCTTGCTGGGCCTGTCTTTTTTTTTAACCATTTGCCCAATGCAGGTCTGTTCTATGACTGGCTGTTTGTGATACTGCAAAATACTACCTGTTTGTAATGTCTGTTTTTCTTCTTCTTATCTGGAACTGTCTTCCTATCTGTTCAGTTATGAATGGTATGTAGATTCATTCTCAGAATTTTCCCAGACGCATAAAGAAATCATGTATTATAGCTTGGCCAGGGTGGCTCATTTGCAATCGAACCTGCAACCTAATTATGTGCCCTGAGTGGGAATTGAACCCGCAGTCTCTGAGTGCATGGAACGATGCTCCAACTAAATGAGCCACCTGGCCAGATCCAAAACATGTAATTTTAGAACTGGGATTAACTTTTTCCACCTGAGATAGTTATTCCACTTAGTATTGTTGCTTAATACGTATTCCAAAACTCAGTGGCATAACACACCTTTTTTTATTATGCACATGGATTCTGTGAATTGGGAATTCCAAAAGGGCACAACTGGGAATGGTTTTCTCAGCTCTATGATGACTGGGGTTGCAGTCAGGAAGACTTGAAGGTTGGGATCAACTGCTGGGGGCTGGAATAATCTGAATAATCATTTGATAATTTGAAGGCTTCTTCACCACCATGTCTGGCACCTGGGCTGGGAGAACTTGAAGACGTCAGAGCTGTTGGCCAGAGCACCTACATATGGCCTTGCTTCTGTGCAACATGGTGGCTTCATCATAGTCATACCAGGCTTAAGTGTTAGAGTGAACAAGGAGAAAGTTGCATTGTTTTGTTTTGCTCTTTTGGACAAAGACTCACAGGCTATGTATGCATTGTCACTTCTGCATTGTGTTGATTACAAGTGAGTCATAAACAGCCAGACAGATTTCACCTCTTGCTGGTAGAGTGGCATATTCCAGAAGAGCATGTGTTACCAGAGATATTATTGTGGCCATCTTTGGAAAGTGCATTCTGTCACAATAGTCAAGTCCAATACTTGATATTATTTTTCATTTCAAATCTATATTTTATAATGACTTTAGAGCTAAAAGGTCAGGAAATATTTATCTGTATCTGTGATTGGTGTTTAGGACTTTAGGAGTCTGTGAGCTGAAGGTTGAAAACATTTTCTAAAATGGTTTTTAAAAAATATATTTTTCTATTACTTTGAAAATTGCCTTTTTAAAACTTTTTTCCCCCTGAAAGTCAAAATTGTTTAGGTATTTTTTTCCCTTCCCTTACTTTAAACAATTATAGAATGTGATGGATCATTAGTATATCTAGTTTATGTACAGTTTTCATTGTTGTTACCTGTGAAGATATATTAAACAGTTTCCCATTGATAAGAAAGAAGGAAAATTTACCGTGCCATCTGTATTTATGCAGAGTTTAGCTTAAATGGAGAAATATTTTTACACTTGATCTTAGCCAAAAGGTCAAGAAACGATGGAAACATTTAAAAAATACAATGAAAAAATAAAAAAGACAGCAGGACAAAAACTTGTGTCCTTTGACCTTACCCTAAAGATTAAGTGTACAGTACTCCATGCTTTTTCTTGTCAGGCAGTTTTCTTGCTAATGGAAGCCATAAGCCAACAAAGCTGAAGAAGCCTATCTGTCTGCTAGCCAGAAAACATATTGGACAGTGTGAATTGTTTTGACCAGAAGGTGGCTTATTTTGAAAAGGCTGGAACCTTCCCTCTATTTGAATTTGCTCCAACACAAAAACCTTGTCTTACAAAATCTTGTAAGCAACAGTAACGATATAATTGAAGAGGTCTAGATGAAGCTCTCTGAACTTTGGATATTTTGTGAGTGGGGGCAGAACAGTGAAGTCCTCTTTCAAATGACATTTTTCCAGAATTATTCCCATTTTTTCCCTTGTCTCAAATCAAGGCTTTAAAAGAATTGGAAGTTACGCCATTTTCTTTCTGAATGCAATTCTGATGTTTCTTAGTGAAGCTAGTTTCTCTTTTTTGTCCTTTAAGAGCATGCTGATGCCATTGAGGATTCTTGTTTTGTGAACCCATTTTGGAAGTTAGAAAGACCATTGAGAGATAAAACAGTGCAAAGTAGGTTGCCATTAAAACTGATGGAGTACCTGGTAACACATCTGGTTCTGTTGCTTTGGTGAAGGAAGAAGCTCTATAGGTCACCATGAATCGTTGCTTTTACATTAGCATCGCAGATTGTGCCAAAGATCATGAAAGAAGTCTTGTCCAATGTATTAAACGTCACTCTTTATTCCTTGAATCACTGCCTTGTCAAGAGCTTCTCTTGAGAAATGGGAGTAGAATATTGCAGGGAAATTCATTGATTCTCCAAAGAACAAGTCTCAACGCACTGGGAAATTCTGATTCCATTTGCTGCTACATAACTTGGTGAATCAGTTAAAGCCACTGGCATATTATAAAAAAACCATTCTGCTTACTGTTGTAGCAGTTTATTCAAAAGAAACAGTAATATCTTTCTAATTGTAGTTGATTTTTGTGAAATTAATTTTAATTTTCTTTTAAATTTAATGTCCTTTTTAATCTAAGCATCCTTTTTAAGTTGGGAGAATTTAATTTATCATTAATGTGTCTATATACATATATGTAGTCCTTGTCGAGTGGCACACTTGAGCTCCTGTTTCCTGTTTAACTTGAGTCTGCCAAAGCCTGTGACTGTCTTAGGCATGTCCAAATAATGTCTGACTATTCTACAAAGATCATGTAATACTTCTCTAATCTTTCTATAGAAAGACTCTTTTTCCATGATTTTAGGTAGTGGTTCTCAAAGTGTAGTTCCTAAATCTTCAGTACCAACATTACCTGGGATCATGTAGTGCACACTGTTTCTACGTGTCATTCATTAGATATTCTTCTTTGTCATGATTTTTAAATTAAAGTTTGATAAAATGTTTGAAGTATGGGTGGTACAGTGATGGATACTTTTAATAAGTAGATGAAATACGAGTTTATGACTTGGTTTCTTTTTTTTTTATACAGAGAGTATTAATTCTAAAGTATACTATCAAATTAAATACTATAAAAATGATACATATATTGGTATATTTATGATTTCCTTGCACTTACGTATCCTTTATTTTAAAAAGTTCTTAAAATTTAAGTGTTAGATGTGGAATTAAGGAAATGTTTTACGTGTGTAAATTAATTACTTTTTTTCCTATTGTCTGCCTAACCTGAGCTCAGAAAAGAAGTTCAGTGTTATTTACATGACTCCGTTTAATGGTCCCCATGGATTTAAAACACAGTTAGCATTGTTACACTTCCTTCCATAGAGAAAATATATGCTTTCTTAATAAATGTATTATGCTTTTGTTTATGAAGAATGTTACTCAGTAATGCCAACTATTTTAGAATGCTAAAATAAAAATATTTACAACAAGAATACTTTAAAATTATTCTTATAAAAGAAAGATGTTCCATTGTTTTTGGTCTTTTACTTCATCATATAAAAATGCTGTAGAAAGCAAACTGCATGACAATTCAAGGTTCAGAGATTTGGTGATCATTTAAATGTAAGTTTTGCCAAGGTACTAGAAAATGAAATAAATGATAGCACCATTATAAAGGCATTGAGGACTCATTAGACTTTTAATGAATTAAGTACTTAAAGCCCACACAGTACCTTGTATATAGGATTGTTCAGAAAATGTTGGCTTAGTTTAAATGATCAAGTTAATTTTGATGCTGTTAACCTACTATCATAATGTCTTTTTCATTTAGTGAGTAAGCGATCAGATATGTTAGATATTTGAACTGGCCCTCAGTGCTCCAGAAGGCATTGTAAGATGTAAACTAGGAGGAGAGTGAAAGAAAATATTAAGTATTAATGGAAAATAGGAAATATCCTACCAAAATATTAACAAAATCAGTCTATAGACCTGAAGAATTGAAGAAAAGATGATTGCCTAATTGATTTGAAAATGAATATTCACAAAAACGACAACCCAATTTAAAAATGCACAAAGCACTTGAATAGACATTTCTTCCAAGAATTATTCAAATGACCATTAAGCATTTGAATAGATGTTTAATATCATTAGTTACTAAGGAAATCAAAACCACATTGAGATACTACTTCACATCCACTAAAATGGAAATAATAATAAAAGAAAAATAACAGCTGTTGGCAAGGATGTGGAGAATCGAAGCCCTCATACATTGCTGGGAATGTAAAATAGTTTAGATGTTATGGCAAACATTTTGGTGGTTCTACCAAAAGTTAAGCATAGAATTACCCTATGACCCAGCAATTCTACTCCTAGGAGTATACCCAATAGAACTGAAAACAGGTGTTGAAACAAAACTTTTACAGAGCCTGGCTAGTGTGGCTCAGTGGTTGAGTTTCAGCCCATGAACCAGGAGGACATGGTTCTATTCCTGGTCAGGGCACATGCCCGGGTTGTGGGCTTGATCCCCGCCCATTAGAGGGCAGCCAATCAGTGACTCTCATCATTGATGTTTCTATCTCTCCCTGTCCCTTCCTCTCTCTGAAATCAATAAAAACATTTAAAAAACCCCACAAAAACATGTACACAAACGTTTATAGCAGCATTATTTATAATAGCCAAAAAATGGAAACAACTTACATGTCCATTAGCTGATGAATGGATAAATAAAATGTCATATGTACATACAATAGAATATCATTCAGCCATAAAAAGAAGTGAAGTACTGATACTTGCTATAAGATGGATAAATCTTAATAGCATTAAGAGTTCTGAGACATAGTCAGGAAAACTGTTTGACTTAGCATTTCCAAACTTACTTGAGCCCAGAACTTTTGGGGGGAGGGAATCGACTGCATAGCTATTAATATCTTACATAACATCAGTTGGGAGACATTGTCTTAGAGCATTGTAAATTTGTACATATTCCCGCGTGTAGATTTATAGTTATAATCACATTTACATCTGGGAAGACAACACAGTATTCACTGAGTTATGTTTTAACTTACATCCTTCATAATCTGTACAGTTATTTCTGTTTGGAAATGGGTCTGTTTTGTGATTGCTTATTTCTAGGGTTCAAATCCAGTAGTTCTGATGTTGATGTGGATTGTTGTTGGCAAAGCTATAGACATCTAGTTAGGTATTGCTTTGGTGAATATTCTTGAATTTTGTATTTGTAAAACTTTTGCAACAATCTTTTGTATTTCACTTTGTTTAGAATCATGTATTTTGAGAAAGGATGGGTAGTGGGCAGAAAAAGGTGAAATGGGCTGTCAGAAAAAGGTTTCACAAAGGACAGGATGCTTGAGCTGAATCTTGAAGGTAAGGTCTGATAATGTAAGGTACACAGCAAAGATACATGAAATTGAGGATAGTGAAAGTTAAAAAACAAGCACGCTTTCTACAGATGGTATGACTGTAATATACATGGTTTGGTTGAAAACAAAGTCTTGATTTTATTCTGCTGTAGTACCTTAATTTTACTTAATTTAGTGACGGAACTATGTTCTTAATCCTGGCTATTCATTTTGTAGTTACCTTCCTGATCAAACAGGTGATTGGGTAATAGATTGTGTTTGTAATCCAAACACATCCTTTGACACCAAAAAAACCCCCAACCCAACAACTAAAAATATATGCCCTCATATTAACCTGTACATGTATATGAGCTATGTTCTCTTGATATTCTGAAATTCTCAGCCTTGTTTTTTAAAAAAATCTTTTATTTTGGTGCTCTCTTTATAGATAAAACAATCTTAACTAAACTTCTTTAATTTCAATCTTGTCAACTTTAGAGATGATTAATATGTATAACTTATAATGTGCTATTCCAAATATATGTACACTGATTCACTTTTTAGAATTCATTCATGTCTTAGTGTATGTTGTAGAGGCTTCATCTTAGTACATCCTTTTATAGTTTTCTCTCTGAGTTTTCAGAAATTATATAGTTCATTACCTTTTCAAGTTGGTCATACCAAGAATTGACATGTAAAAACTCATTTTACTATAAAATGATTCTTGTTTTTGAAGTGGAAATTATAGGGTCATTAAGATTTTTTTCTGAGTACTCTATTAAAAACACTTTTTTAAAAAGAAAATATCTTTATTGACTTCAGAGAGAGGAAAGGAGAGGGAGAGAGAGAGATAGAAACATCAGTGATAAGAGAGTCATTGATCAGCTACCTCCTGCATATCCCCGACTGGGAATTGAACCCTGATCGCCTGGATCCTAGGTCGATGCTCAATCGACGAGCCACGCCCGGCCGGGCTATAAATACTTTTAACATAATATCCTAGAGCAGTGGTTTTTAAACTTTTTTGACAGTAATCTATTGTTTTGCCTCTCTCTCTTATAACAATGTGCACTGGTGTTTTCAGTTACTTTCTATTTTAGTTTAGTTCAGGTGATTTCACTTGTTGGGGGAGTGGAGAATGCTGGTTGCAACTCACTAAACTGATTTCATAATCCACCAATGGGTTATAAACTGCAGTTTGAAAAATAATATCTTAGAGTAAATTATTATGGAAATTAACTTTTAAAAATGCTAGACAGTCAGTAAAAGGTAGCAAATAAAAGTTACTTACAATTATTTGTTTATTCTGTCTTCGCTTTGGTCTCCCTGTGCCTGAAATATGCTGGGCACTCAAATGTTGATTAATACTTTGACTTTTTTTTTTAAAATCATTGTTACTTGCTGGGTATTTTCTGTCATACCTCTGCCTCATCTTCATATCCTAGGTCAAGGCCTTATGGGAAAAAATGGGTAATGGGCAGAATTCTGTGCAGTGGAGACCTTGGGAGCTTATTCATGATGATTATGTAGGGTGTATCCTTAAGGTGAAGGCCACAACATATGCCAGTTATGATACTCCTTTTGTCAGGGCAAAACTCATTGGTCATTAACTTGGATCTTATCCACATGTAGCACTTGTTCAGTCACTGAACAGTGATTGATTATAAGGTTTTGAGCCTGCCTCAGTGATTTGAGAAATACTGGTGTAATTGCAGGAATAATGGACACATAGAGGTGGGCAAGTGATATTCAGTTTTGGATCTGTGGATTTTGTGGTACTGTCATTTTACTTTAAGGAGGAAAAAGGATAAATAAGGAAATAAACATTTGTTAGGAGTTTACTTATTGAAACCCCAAGGCACTAAAAAACACACAAATACCCAGAGTCAAAGACAAATTTAGTTTTGATGATTGTGAAGGTAAAGAAGGTTTTCTGATTACCCCTCAGTGAATCAAAACACACCTGAGAATTCCAGGTAATTTAGGTTTAACTTTGTAAACTCTTTATTTTGATTTGCATCTGAAACATATTTTTCATATTTAAACTTTGTATATTCAGAATCCCATTGATTTATAAGAAGCATATACAGCTTTCTCATGGAATACATAAAAGATTAAACACTCATACCTTAAAAAGAACATATATGCTATTATAGTTGGGGGGATGTAAACTTATTTATTACAGACCTCATTTGGTTTCAGATATCTCTCTAAGACCAAGTACATGTATTTCTTGATGTCAGAGAGAAGAGGAAACCAAATTGGAAAGGGAGATAACTTTCATATAGCTATATTATTACAGAATATACTGAAGGAGTGTTTCAGGCACTTTGGTGAGGAATTGCTATGGCATTCCCCCATCCAAGCATATCTGTCTGTAACAAGTATCTCCTATTGCCTGGAGTGGTTAGCCCTTTTCACCTATGTATAACAACAAAACCAGTTGTTATTTATCAGGAACTTACAGTATGCCAGGCATTCACATATATGATGTCGTTTAGTCCTCATAACATTTTTGCATATAGTGGTGGTTATAAATAAGAGTAATAACTATAATTTGCCAAGTACTTAATATGTTCTAAGCATTGTGTTATATAGCTAATGTACTTACATTCACTTAATTGTTGCAAAAACTGTGTGTATGTTTGGCAGTAGATACTTTTATTCCATGAGGCCCAGAGGAGTAAACAACCTGCTTTATGCCATACATCTATTAAGCCAGGACTCAAACTCAGGTCTCTGAATTCTAAAACTACAGCCTCATTGTCACTTCTGCTGGGTTGCAATGGGGAACATAGACCTGCTTGAAAATTATGACTCATACCTAACCAGTGTCACTAAAGTAAATTAAAGCAAAAAAATTTAGGGCCACCTTAAACCAGGACTGGGTTACTGTTTTATAGACTCGTTTTCAGGGTATGAGTGCCACCTGCTAGAAGGCTATAATGTATTACGTGCTTGTAAACACCAGCTTCCAGAAGGCCTGTCACAGGTGTGAAAGTGTCAGGTTTCAAAATGCTAATTCTTAAATTTCAGATTAGGAATATTGGGGTATTTTAGAGTTAAGTGAACTTCTGTTTACCTTAAAATACACTTCTTCATTTATCTTCATTTTTGGTGGGGGTGGGGGCATAGGGGGTAGACAGTACATTTTAAAAAATGATATACTCAGTGCTTTCTCACATAAAGCCATTCTCACCAAGGGGGAAGACAGTGGTCAAATGGATTGTAGAAAGATAGATCATGCATAATCCCACCACTCAGAGATAACAGATCTAATAAAAATAGAAAATTGGATTTACTTTGAGATCAGTGAGTTATTGAAGTATAAGAGGATGCTCCATTCAGATACCCTGGAAAAGGAATCTGGAGCCCATGGGGGCATTAGAGACTTGGAGAACAGAAAATGGGGATAAAGGGAAAGAAAGATGTGTGGATAAAAATACAAATGGAATCTGTAATTGTTAATCTAGCACCAGGCTCCCTAAATTCAGTCAGAATCCTAAATAGTGCTTTAGAGAAAAAAGTTTAGGATTGTAACTTTAGATTGTCATGTATTTAGGACTGAAAATTGGACACTTTTTATAGCCACTTAAATGCACTGAAAGGGGAATCTGATAAAATCTTGGCATGTTCCATGCACATTCTTTCTTAGGCTCCTCTGGGATCACGTTAGTACTCTGTATCTAGCACAGGAAATGTTATCATTTAGTGTGGGATTTTCAAAGGAAAGTGACACTGTACTTAACTCCTGCTTAGATGTGATTAAAACATATTTATAGTTGCATGATGTCATGTTGAACAAATATTTGTGTGACGAGATTAAAGTCCATTAGTAAAATCAAGAGTTAAGGAAAGTACCAGTATAACCATCTCCTTTCTTTGTGTAACTGCCTAAGAGGCTGTGATAGTGCAGTAGTATCTTATCTCAGCAGGTAGATTTCTGTAGAGAAAGGGCAGTCATGTGTGTATGTGTGTGTGTGTGTGTGTAAATTATAAGGGTGATGCTCATTCTAGAAAACTTATAAAATAGAAAAAGAGAAAGATCACACATAATCCCACCACTAAGAGATAACTATATTAATGTTTTAGTATATTTTTTGTTTTATAAACATTTATATTTTGTAGCCTTTTTATATCACACGACATTATAGCACAGGTCTTTTCTAATGTATCTAAAAAATTTCTTGGCATATATATTTGAGGTTACAATATGTGGATATACCGTAATTTACTTACCAGTTTTCTTATTATTGGACATTTGTATTGTTTACTGTTTTTCTTTCTTCAGTAAATAGTGGTAAAGAAATTTACTTTTAAATTTTTTTGTTTTGGTAAATAGGGGTAAGGAATACAATTTTGTGTCTAACAGTTGCATCTGAAGCAAGAAATAGGGTTGCTTAACATTTCGTAGGCAGTGGGAACAGAGATAGCAGCTGATAGCTGAACAGCACCCACCTAATCACCCCTTTTCTCTCTCCCCACCACGGGAGGACTATTATGTCTTTCTTGTTCACTTCCCTTCCAGCTTCTCCTTTCCCACCTAGATCCATAGGAAATACAGAGGCTGGCTGTAAAAAATGGAAAGCTGGCTAGATGCAGACCAGCCTATCCCAGCACTTACCTCTTAGCTGTGTTTCCGTGCGTGTGTGTTGGAGGGAGAACCCAGGGAGTCATATTCGGGAATCCTGCTCCGATCATAGCTGATAGAACACTTTCCAGCAAGGCTGTCAAGGTGTAGGTGAAGAGAAAGAGCTGAGGTACAGAGCCAAAATGAGAGAACTGAGGAACTAGGAAATCTATAATTGAAAGTAGTAAAGAATAAGGCAACTAGGAAATAGTCTGTAAAAATTCCCTGGGATGGAGTTTAGGCGATTTTTTTTTTACATGTTTTCAGCACAGGCACTCAAGGTATGCTTTACTAGTTAAAGTTACTAGAATGGGTGAGCAATTTATTTTTCTCTGCCTCATCGATCTGTTTGTATGTCTATCTTCCGCACTGCTATGGGCTTTGAATACAGGGACTTCAGCCATAGTGGGAAAAGCATGGACTTTGGAATCAGGCAGATCTATTTAAAAGCAAACCTCTTCCTCTTTCTAGGTGTTTGATTTTGGTCAAGTTATTTTTATTACACTAAACCTCAGATCCTTTGTGCATCATAGGGTTTTTATAAAGGATTAAATGAGAGAAAATTTTTATATATAATCATCTTACACATAGAAAGTATTCGATAGAAGTTTGTTCTTTCTCCCTTTTTGTGTGTCTTCCACAGAGGTTTACATTTAAAAGGCATTCAATATATTTATCAAATTGAGTATGTTTCTCTGCACCTGTTAAATATGAACCTTGGTTATGGACAGCCTGAGGCAGGCATATTTACCAGGCTTTCATCTTGAGCAGCTAATGTTGTTGTTAAATATTTTATGAAGCAACAGCCTGCTATGTATGTGCCAGTGCTAAGTTTTCACTTGCTAGTTTGATCTGTCTTTCCTTCTCATTGTCAAGAGTCCAGCTTGAAGCTTCTACTTTGTGGAGTCCTATTCCTTTGCTCTATTTATAGAACCACTTCTCCACACCAATTTTTATCAGTGGTTATGAGAGTCATTCCCTTATACTCACTAGTCTTCTAAAAAAACCTCGATCACATGCTATAAGCAAGGATGAGTGTAGGGCTTATTAAATTATCTTTCTTTTGTCAGATATTTATTGAGTATATACTGCCTAGGGTGGATATATACACAATGTTAATACATGGTTCCTGCCTCTCAAGAAGCTTTTCTTCTAGTAAGAAAAATGCACATACCAAAATATGTTTAATTATTTAGTGATATAATACTTTTGTTTACTATTTTACATTTTAAAATGACCTCATTTTAAAAACACACGCATACACATAGAAAATGGGTTGGAAAGATGTGAACCAAGATGTTGCCAGAGCTTATCTCTGAGTAATGGTATTTTGGGTGGTATTTTTTTCTTTTATTTTTGCTTATCCGGATCATCTAAATGTGCAAAAATTTCACTTTGAAGTTATAGGAAATTCATCATTCTCTCCTCATTAACAGAATAGTGACTCCTCTCTTCCTCTTGCCTTCAGCTTTTGCGAGAATTGAAGCACCCCAATGTGATCGCATTGCAGAAGGTGTTCCTTTCTCATAGTGACAGGAAAGTGTGGTTGCTATTTGACTATGCAGAACATGATTTGTGGGTAAGTCTAATATCACTTTATTTTTAGAACTATTTTACATAGGAACGAAGAAGTAAATGTATGCACTACATATTGCTAATTCACGTAAAGGAAAACTTGGCTCTGTTGATTGTAGTTCAAAACAAATATAATAAATGTAAATGAAGATTTAGGAGAATTTGAGCAATACACATCATCACCTTATTTTTCTGAGAAGATAGTATTTGTAATTATTAGAAATTTTACTTTTCAAAATGTTAATGAGTGGGAGATTATAATTTTATGCAAGTAATTAATGATAGTTTACTAATATGTCTAGTGAAAATTGCTCTCTTTTGCAGTATACACTGTAGTTCAAATTTAATCAATTATGTACTTATAGTTTCCCTTTCTAAGTTAAGGTTAATCTCTTGCAGCAATTTCTCATTTAAAACCAACTCCTTCAAGTAAAAGCATATATGTGGTTTTATAAATATTAGGGATGTTTTATCAATATATAATGGAAGGTAAAAGTTCTAATTCCAAACTTTTAAAGTTAGGAATTAGGGCATTTAAACATTTCATCTGAGGAGTTGCTAAAAATAAAAAAAATCAAACTTGGCAGTAAGTTTAAATTTTGGATAATAAAATTTTGATTTAATATAGTGTGGTTTGTCATGCATGTCAATTACAAATCTGTTTAGGAATAACTTTAACAGACTTATAGGTCTTGAAGGAACTTTCAGAGTTAATGATATTACTACAGATATTCACAGGAACTTCCATTCTTTTTCTCCATTCTTTTTATGGATATTCAGTACCCATTTTGGCATGTTTTGAACAAGGCTGGGGTGGAGGTGGAAGTGGAAATGGTGGTGTAGAAGGCAGGTAGAATTTTGTCCCTTACACTGCAATACTTTTATAACCCACAATATGACATGTGGACATAAATATTTGATTATAGGTGATCCAGCTTATTTATTTCAAAAATCAATTCCCCTTTTTTCTCTCCCTCCTCCTTCCTATTTATTTTCTATTTAATATTAACTACTAAGAATATCTCCTAATTTCATTCTGTGTCAAAAGAAGGTGGAACTTTGCAATAATTCAAATATACATGTAGTCAGTGATGATCCTCAAATGCACTAAGTGCGACCTTTTTATAGAATATTAAAAATTTGTAGTTTTCGTCTTTTTTTAAAAAATCTTTCATTTTTGTCAGTAGAGACTATAACTAGTACTGTTTTTAAGTAGGCTTTAAATATCAACCCTTTTTTACCTTTTGGTCCTAGGTAATGAAAATCTTAATGCTTTCTGTAAATCTAGTCATTATACCCACGTTAAAACTGTCACTTTCACTCCCAGTATCAATTCTGTTTTGTTGGTTGGCTTTGTTATTCAAATTATTGTTCTTTGTGTCACTATTGGCCTTTAATAAGTAATCTTAAAACATAGAGAACTTATTGCAGTCTTGTTTATATATATTATTGACATAGACAAAGACTATGTGTTATTATAGTATTTTTTTTTATTTTTAGCATATTATTAAGTTTCACCGTGCATCAAAAGCAAATAAAAAGCCCATGCAGTTGCCAAGATCTATGGTTAAATCATTACTTTATCAGATTCTTGATGGTATTCATTACCTCCATGCAAATTGGGTGCTTCACAGAGATCTGGTAAGTATGTTTCTTTTAGATTAATCAATATTCTTTTCGTCCTTTAATTTAATTTAATTTTTTAATATATCTTTATTGTTTTCCGAGAGAGGAAGGGAGAGAGAGAGAGGTAGAAATATCAGTGACGAGAGAGTTATCATTGATCGGCTGCCTCCTGCACGCCCCCTACTGGGGATGGAGCCTGCAACCCAGGCATGTGCCCTGACCAGGAATCGAACCTTGATCTCCTGGATCCTACCTAGGTTGATGCTCAACCACTGAGCCACACCCGGCCGGGCCCTCCTTTCTTTTAAAAGATATCTTTTTTTCTTGCTACAATTATGATAAACATTATAGAAAATTTTAAAAATACACATAAGCAAAAAAGAAAATAAAACCATCCATAAACCAATGATAAAAATTTACCATTATTAACATTTGGTGTGTTTTCCCGTTATATTTATGCATAGCTATAAAATGTCAGTGTGGTTTTCAACAAATGATTGGTACAATCTTAATGGGATAGTCATATGTGAAAAAAGTACCTTTTGATCCATTTGTTTTTTGTATTATTGCTCATCATTAGCAAAAACATTAATAATTAAAAACTGAATTCTCATTGTTTTTTTCCTTATGAGTTAAACTGAAATAATGACATTTCATCCAGTAAATCAAATGTTATCAGTATTAACAATAAATAAATGAATAAATATAACAGATGGAATATATTTATTAGGCAAATTAGCCACAATTCAAATGTTTGATTTTACTTTTTTATTTAGTACACAAAGCAAACATTTATTAATGTGAAATTATATGCTATTCATCTTTGCATTTTAATTTATGTTGTTCTTGAGAAGATAATGGGTACTGAACAGTTGTAATACTCATGAGCTTATAATTGGAAATTTTTTTTTGCCCCCCACAAAAGTGGTTTCATGATCATTTATTTATTTCTTAGGCTTTTGGAGATTCTAGGGATATGGTAGGTATAAATCTAGGTCAACTCAGTTTTATTAATTGAGGATAAGTACTTATTATAGAAAGGAATAAATACACAAGGAGACCTAGTTAGTGCCCCTTGCTACCCTGTCAGTCAGTCAGGCCTGCTCACCTGACTTGACCATCTTGCTGTAGCGTTGAAGTTAAATTGGGGTGAAATGACAGTGACCACAAAGATGCATTTGCCATTTTAGCAGACACATTTCACCTCGTAATTTTAAACAGTAAGATTTTCAAAGACTTCCACGTATCCACTTTACTATTAATCATGATTCAGCATGTTTTTGATTCTTGGGTATGTGAGGTTGTTCCAGATAAAAACCTCCTACATAAATGGTTGTAGATTTTAATTTGCTATAATGTAACCTATGTGAGTTATATTTTTGAGGTCATAATCACCTTTGAGTCATTGATCAGAAACTTTTATTAAGATTAACCAATTTTAACTCATTTCTTTTTTTCACAAAACGTATACAGGCATACCCCGGCGATACTGAGGGTTTGGTCCTAGACCCTCCAAAAACTGAATATTGCAATAAAGAGAATCACATGATTTTTTTGTTCCCCAGTGCATGTGAAAGTTATGTTTACACTATATACCGTAGTCTGTTAAGTGTACAATAGCATTATGTCTAAAAAAACAATGTTGTACATACCTTAATTTAAAAATACTTCACTGCTGAAAATGCTGTTCATCATCTTAAAACTTCAGTGAGTCCTAATTTTTTTTAACTGGTGAAGGAAGGTCTTGCTTCAATGTTGTTGGCTGCTGACTGATCAAAGTAGTGGTTGCTGAAGGTTGGGGTGGCTGTGGCAATTTTGAAAAATAAGACAATGGTGAAGTTTGCTGCATTGACTGACTCCTTTTACAAATGATTTCTCTGTAGCATGTGTGATGCTGTTTGATAGCTTTTTACCCAGAGTAGATCTTTCAAAATTGGAGTCAGTCCTGTCAAACTCTGAAGCTGCTTTATCAACTAAGTGTAATCTTTCCTTTTGTCAGTAGAGAATATAAGTAGTAGAGAAATGAACTATTCTAAACCCTTTGTTGTCATTTCAGCAATCTTAATAATAGCATTTTCACCAGTATATTCCATCTCAAGAAACTACTTTCTCTGCTAATCCATAAGAAGCAACTCCTCATCCATTAAAATTTTATTATAAGGTTGTAGCAATTTAGTCATATCTTTAGGCTCCACTTCTAGTTCCCTTGGTATTTTCACCACACCTGCAGTTACTTCCACCAAAACTTGGCTGTTTGGCACAAGAGGCCTAGCTTTTGACTTACCTTGGCTTTCAACTTGCCTTCCTCACTAAGCTTAATTATTTCTAGCTATTGATTTAAAGTGAGAGACTTACAACACTTTCTTTCACTTGAACACTTAGAGGCCATTGTAAGGTTATTAATTGGCCTAATTTCAGTATTGTGTCTCAGGGAGTAGGGAGGCCCATGGACGGAGAGAGATGGGGAAATGGTCTGTAGGTAGAGCAGTCAAAACACAACATTTATCAGTTAATGCCTGGCTGGGCGTGGCTCAGCGGTTGAGCGTCGGCCTAGGATACAGGCGATCAGGGTTCGATTCCCAGTCAGGGCACATGCCCGGGTTGGGGGCTCCATCAGTGACTCTCTTGTCATTGATGTTTCTATCTCTCTCTCTCCTCCTCCTTTCCTCTCTCTGAAATCAATAAAGATATATTAAAAAAAAACAACATTTATCAGTTAAGTTTGCCATCTTATATGAGCGTGGTTTGTGAAGCCCCCTCCCCCCAGCTTACAATAGTAACATCCAAAATCACTGATCATAGGTTACCATAACAAATACAATAATAATGAAAAAGTTTGAAATAATGTGAGAATTACCAAAATGTGACACAGAGACATGGACTGAGCAAATGCTATTGGAAAAACGGCGCTGATAAACTTGCTTGATTGATGCAGGGTTGCCACAGACCTTCAATGTGTAAATAATGCAATGTCTGCAAAGCACGATAAAGTGAAGTGCAATAAAATGAGATATGCCTATATTTTGTTTTAGTAAGCATAGATTTTCACATTTTGTTGGTGATGCTATCACCTGAATGTTCACTGGTACTAAAACTCTTTATGACCTGGACTCAGTTTTCTCCCATCCAAACTTGCTGCTGCTTTAGTGTCCTCTGTTTTGGTTATGGCACCACCTTCCTCATGGTCTAGAAACTTCTCTTATCCCTTGCAGACCCTTGCGTTCCACATCTAGAACTTGCCTACTCCTGTCAGTTTCACCTCTAAAATCTCTCTTCTGTTCATCTAATTTCATCTCTAGTGCCTCCTTCCTAGATCAGCTCTTTACTATCTCTTTCTTATAGATTCTTACTTGAATCTTTGTCAACAACCTCTTTCCCTTCCAGTCCACTTTAGACCTTCCGACCTCAGCTTCTGCTAAAGAACTTTGAAATGGTTCCTCATTGTTTACAGACTAAAGCTCTGGTTCCTTATTTGGCTTTCAAGGTCTTATCAGATGTGGCTCCAACTGGCTTTAAATATGTATCCATAGAATCTTTCACTTACACTATTCTTTTGAACTATTGATTATTCCTTGTAGTCTCCTGAGATTTCCTGCCTCAGTGCCCTTTATTTCTTTTGTCTTAAAACTCCTTATCCCATCTCTACATATTTAGACACCACCTGTCTTTCAGGACTCACACAAACATTAAAACTTATCTTCATATCCATCCCTACTTGGAAATCATTGCTCCCTCTTATTGGTTGCTTTTGTACTTCATCTTTACTTCTCTTCTAGCACTTAGTATTATAATAATTTATATAGATGCCTAGAAGATGTTCTTGACCACAAATTTCTTGAGAGTAGGGTCTATGATTCATTTGATATATTACTACAGTACACAATGGGTACTAAGTAAATATTTCTTTAGTGAATGAAGATCAGTAAGAATATTATTATGGCATGTTTTTGGATCAAGTAACATATTTTGCATTTCAACACACTGTCTCCAATAAACATTTATCATTTCTTTGTATGTGCCAAGCATGGGGGGAGGGGGACAGTACAGACATGACTGCATCAAAGACCTCCTCAGGAGTTTAGTTTGAGAGAAGAAATATGATGTGTATATAAATAGCTACACTGTAAGATAGGTGAGAGAGAATGTGATCATGGCAGCTATGTGAGAAGTTACAGTCTAAATGCTATTCAGGGTTAGAAGAGATTCTGAGGGGGGCAATAAGGGAAGACTTCAGAGAGGTGCCATTTGACCTGAACTTTGAAGGATGAGTAGAATTTAAATAGAGATTTGAGAGATGAAGTTAACCTATGGGAGTATTGGATATTAAACTTCTGAGATGGGAAAGCACTTGAATCATCCCAAAAAGGTTGTATAGTTCTTTCTAGACTAGAAAGATATGGGTTGGAGCCTGATTGAAGAAGGCCCTAAATATCAGGCCTAGGGAGTTTGTGCTTAAGTGCTCAACGTTTGTGAGCAAGAGAACGAATTTTCCCCCGGTGAAATTTTTCCCCCTGCTAAAGAAGCCACCACTGATGGACACAATCTTGCAAATATGTTCTGAACGTGGTTCTGACCTAGTATAGCACTTGTTTATATTTTACCCACACATTCCCCGAATGCCTCTCTATTCCTTAAGTAACTCTAATAAGATTTGAAACTTTGAAGCAATAGGAATCTAGTCTGTGCAATCCTACTCAATTCTTTTCATTGATCGTGAGTCCTGATACCTGGACCATATTGTCATGGTTTTGCCAAAATATTTTCGGGAGTAGAAGATTTAAATTGTGTGTTTACTTTGTAGATATATTCTGTAGTAGATAAAGAAATACAAAGTATATAAACTATGGATATGGTCTTAAAAGGAGCATGATGGAGACATTTGAAAAATTACTCTTTTGTGAGCTTAAGAGTAGATTTGCAGTTTTAGTCAATGAGTAATTTTTTTAAATGCTTCCTATTGCTGTAGGAAATCTGGCTTTACGTTATTTGTTAGTCACAACTGTTTCAGAGTATGTACTATCTCTAAATTTTTATTTTATGTAAGAAACCTGGAAAGTCCATACAATTAAAGGTATTAGAGTAAATATAAATTTTCAGTGGAAGAAATTCCTCTGGTGAGGATTAACAACAACAAAAGTAAATAAAAACAAGTGTTTTGGATTTGGACACACATTACAGATTCAGAAGCATTACATCAAAGAGGAGGTTGGTGTTTTTCATTGTGATTGATTTCAGTCTGGAACAGTATTTTAATTATGTCATTTGGATCCTAGAGTTTAATACAGAAATAGACTAAAGTCACCAAAAATATTACATAGATTGAGGAATTGCTTTTAAAGGAAAGTAGAAAAGAAGCTAAATAATATTCATTTTGGCTGAGAGACAGTGAAGTAGAGACATAGGTCTATAAACGTTTGGAACTTGTAAACACCAAGGAGGAAAAGGTGTATTTTAATTTTATAGCAGGTTGTAGCTAAGAGTAAGAAGATGAAATATAGTGTGACTCATTTTTATGGGACCACTATTCTGGTAGGTTGGAAGAATGCCAAGAAATAGTGTATCTTTTTTTCAAAATTATGGGCTTCTTGAGAGCAAGGATCATATCTCACTAATTTTTGTATTCCTAGCTTTGGCATATTGTTTCTGCTCATAAGTTACTTGAATTTAATTTTAGCAAAACATCTGATAATTGCACATTTTTCTTTAGCAGGGGTAGAGAAATGCTGGCTAAATGATAATATTGTTAAGTGGATTTATGGCTCCTTAGCTGTAGAATATTGCTACTAAATCAGTAACATAAACTATCTCTTTTTCACTTTCACATTTTAACACCTAGCACATGATACACACTGGGTCTTTCGTGAATGAAGGATTTGAATGAATGCTCAAACATGGCCCACTTTCTACGCAGTTGGGAGAAGTGCTGTGCTGTTAGTCATGATAGTTTCACTAAGATAAGTGCTTGGTAGCTGGAGATTTGTCTAGAAATCCCTGTGTGCAGCACAGCTTCTCTTCATACCTTGTCTGACAAGATACAAGTTTTTAATTTTGTTTGTGCTAAACAGCCCTGATAAGGTAAATGTGTTACACCTCAAAGAAATCCTTAAAATCTTACTGTAGCCATCAGGCCAGCATTTGCAAGCATTTTCATAATGTTTCAGAATTTTAGCCTTGTGTAGTTTTTATGATATGGGAGCTTTGACATCCTAGACTTAAAAAAAAAATTATTTCTAAGATAACTAATCTTGATCCTTAAGCCTCAGTTTACTCATTTGTAAAATGAGGTTAACGATAGGTACTCTATGGTTGTTGACTTCCTATCTTAGCTCCAGAGTTCCAGAATTCCTCCTAATTCCCTTCTGTGAAGCTCCTGTACATTCTTTCTGGATCCCATCACCAATCCAAAGATGCCCTTTCTTTAAACTGCTTTCTTCCCCAGAATTCTTGTAGCCTGATACTCTTCCCACCTTCTTCTGCTTTACACAGTAGAGCCCTAATATAAATATGTGAAACATGCTCCTCTATTTTATAAAAAAGAGTAAGCCATATTTCATCTTGTTTATATTTAAATATTGGTAATATTTTTGCCAAGTCTTCATATTTAAAAATATGAAAGTTAAAACTTGCTAAATGAGATCTAAATTAGTGATTCATTTAACTTAGTTTCATTCTAACAATTCCATGCTAATCAAATGAATTTCTATTCATTGTTCTTCATTTAACTTATTAAGTTAACATTCTACTTACAGAATTATGTCAGAATGCAGTATATATTTTAATATGACTTAATCATCCTAATTTCTTTCAGAATGCAGAGCTAACTATGAAAAAATCAAGTATGGCTTGGTTATCTTCTAACCTGCAATTTTAGGTGATTTGGGACAATTACAGATCTTGTCATGCTGAAGAATCACACTAGGGTTCCTGCTGAATACCTCTGATTCCTAACCAGTTCTTTAGAGCCGGGTCCTCGATAGTTTGTGGCTTAGCCATTCCTGTCTGTGGTCTGAAGACCTTACATTGTGGTGATGTCATTCATGTGCAGTGCCTCCTGTCCTGCTGCCTCTACACAGACCTTGTGAAGATCAGACAAGATAATGTTTCCTACAGTGCTCTGGATACTGTGACACATACCTTACAAATGTAAGAAAGTATTATTGAGGTGTTTTTTTAGATATGGGCTCTGATTTTTTGGCATGACAGTTTTTCCTTTATTCATACCGCTAGCCAGGTAACTGGAGCTTTGAGCAGAGTCCTGTACGTCTGTCTGAGTTAGAGTGTAATGCTCTACCAGCTGTTCCATAGGCAGGTGACGCACGCTAAGTGTCATACTTCCAAAAGGTCCACCTTTAAAGGGGATGTGGTTAGACTCACAGTGGCCTTTGAGGCCTCCTCAGGTTCAGCTTAGGGACAGGGCTCTTTTGGTGATCCCTGACTTTGACATAAAGTTTTAGTAGCTTGTACTGACAAACACATGTATCTACAAGGCTATTTGCCAAACCAAGTTCAAAGTCACTAAGAGGTGTTAAAAAACAAAATTCAGCTGAGTAAATTTAAATATTAAATTGGCTTTATTCAGGGATTCATGAATCTAGCAGCATCCCATCTAGCAAATAAAAAGGAACTCTGCTGAGCTATAGAAAAGAGAAGATTTATAAAGGCAGAAAGGGGGCAGGGAAAAAGGAAATTATCAGCAAAGAATGCATTGTTTCAGACAAGGTCCTCCTCCTCAGGGGCACGGAAGGGGCCTATTACCTCACTAGTGCTGAGCTGGCAATTCCACAGGGACTGGCTAAAGATTACATTTCTGGGAGAGGCTGAAACTACAGTTAGGTTAGGTATTAAATCTTGGTGTGCTGATGGGCCTGGCACAAGTGACTCCATTTTGGACCTTAAGTCTCTTTTTTTGGTTTTGTTTTTTTAAACCTCATCCAAGGATATATTTATTGATTTGAGAGAGAGAGAAATATTGACTGGTTGCCTCCCTTACTCACCCCGACCAGGGACGGAAACCCACCACCTAGCACCTAGGTATATGCCCTGACCAGGAATTGAACCCACAGCCCTTTGGTTTATAGGATAACATTCCAACCAACTGAGCCACCTGCCAGGGCTTGTCTCTTTTTTAACAGAGGGCTGTTTACTCAACTAACTTCAAGGTCACTAAGAATATAATCAAGTTATATTCCACAGTGACAGCAGTGGCAGGAACTGATTAGGAACCAAGGGCTACAGGAGGAGCCCCAGTACTTTGAGGCCTGTGTTTAAAACTGAAGAATCAATTCAGGCATACTATTTTATTAATTGTATTGAGGTAGAACTTATATACAGTAAGATACACCCATATTAATTACAAATTGATGAATTGGGACAAATGAATATACTTGGTAATTACCACCACAGGCATCCTATTTGACTAGCACTATAGGATGATTCAGGATACCTTTACTTGATGGTATCTTCACCAAGAGGGATCTTGCATGTAAGGTCTGATGATTCATTTCACTGAGAGGTTTAGATGATGGGTTTTTGTGTTATTCTGTTCTCCACTAAGGACACATCTGTGTAGAAGCCTTCTAGAGGTGAGGACCATAAATCAATTAAGTGTTGTACATTTTCCAAGTGTGCTTTTCTTCTCATGACTCTGGCCTTGAGTGTATCTCTAAGATAACTTGGGTTCTGATCCTGGGTCTGCCACTGTTTGTGAACGGTGAACTTGGTTAAAGTTGTAGGTTTTTCGTCTGTTTCTTCATGAGTAAAGTGAGTGGGCTCATTTTGATAATTTCTACCTCTGACATTCTTAATTTTGCATGTTAATGAGTCTGAAATTATTTTATTTGAATTGAATGTCACAAATGTAAATAGAAAATTGCTTTCTACCAGTGTTGCTCCTCTGTGGATGGATTGAACAGGATAGAATCTGAATGTCTTTGTAGCATTATTCCTGGCATTGCTGTCTACGTGGAATATACCTTGATTATACTCTTAGTGGCCTTGAAGTTAGTTAGGTAAATAGCCTTCTAGATACATGTATTTGTCGAGCATTAAGCTTTTATAATGGCTGTTCTTTATTGCTTCTTGTTAGAGCAAAGAAAACCTTATCTCTGCTGTTCAGGCCTGTGACCACTCCTAAAAGGCAAAGACAAAGAAGTGTATTGTTAACTGTTGTGCAGTGCTGGGTTGGCAGGCATTGTTTACTGTGAACACCAAGGTTTGATTAACAGAGTTGCTTATTACAGATACCTCTCAACCATTTTAAAGCAAAATGAAATTAAGCACAGCTTTTAATATTATAGACTGCTCCTGATTTACAGATAGCCTGAACCTACATGTATATGCATAATTTTGAACTGAGGAGGCATTTTTCGCTTAGAAAGAGCACTTTAAACAGTGGTTGGGTTCTCTGAATGCAAATGCCTATTTAACCCACAGTATACCTAAAGTATGACACTTACACATCTATGGAACCTGTCATTTTAAACTAGGTTATTCATTTATAACTAGATTTCTGTCAGAGGAAGTACTGGTTTACAAACTTAGAATATATGCTTTACAAACATATTTTGATCTCTTAGAATATATGCTTTACAAACATATTTTGACCAGACACTATGCTGGGTACTGGGAATACAGAGATAAATAAAATGCAACCCCTCACCTCAACGAGTACATGGTGGGAATATACATATAAATAGATCATAGAATAATAAGGTTTGAAAAGGAAATGATGAGGTATATTCAGGGATCAGCAAGAAGTAGTGAAAGAAGAGGCAGAAGTGAGAAGTAGGGATCAGATTATGGTGGATCTTAATGGTCATGTTCAGAAGTGTGGATTTTTCCTGTGGGCGATTGGAGCTGAGCTGGACAGATTTTTGCTTAAGAAAGACGTGGAGCAGGGAATTGGAGAATTGGTTTGAGGGTGCAGGGACAGCAGCTTTATAAGGCTGTTGTAATCAGCTGGTTGAGAAGTGATGAAGGCCTGAATTACAGCAGAGGTAATCCAGATAGCGAAGTAAGATGCAAATCTGAGGACTGATTAGGTTTGAGGGTTAAAGCACAGGGTATATAGACTTATTTTGTTGATTGAGTGACTGAGAAGGGAATACCAGAAAGAGGCAGTAAAAATTCAGGTTGAAAAAGTTGTGTTTGAGATGATTGTGGAAATGGACAGTATGCAGTTGACATTGCTAAGATAGAAGTTTAGAGACTCTAGAAGTACAGATTTGGGAGTCATTAGCATATGGGTGATGGCTGAAACCCTGGAATAAGCTAGAATTAGGATTTTAAAAAATCTATATTCTGAAGTGAACTTGCATATTTTAGGGTAAGTGCTTACTCTAGTTTTTACAACTTCTTTTAAAATGGAGGACTTCCCTCACAAAGGGCCATGAGTACTAACCATTGGCTATTTTTGTTCATTCGTTTGTTTATTCATTCAACAAATATTTATCAAACACTGTGTGTGTGGATTTCATAAGATACATAAGTGGTAACAAATATCCTCCCTGACCTTTAGGAAGTTGCAATCACAATATCAAATTCTTTATATTTTTAAATCCTCTCCATCAGTGAGGTTATTTTAATAAGGGGAAACAGTTATGATAGACTGATGCTCTTAGCAAATGACTGTTGTGTTTGCTAAGAAAAGAAAGCATGTACACAGTATCTTACTCTTAGGTAGTTCTTTGCCCTGTTACAACACAGAATCTTATTTGTTCAAGGTAAACAATGGAGAACTGTGTAAAGAAAGGAACAAAAACTGAGGGTTTTCTCCTGGGAATGTACTTCTGTATCAAATGTGAGGAGAGTTATGCCACTTCTATATTTAAATAAAAGAATAGTATACCCATTAATATTAGGCCAGTACTGTTCATTGTTCAGAAACTAGTTAGACTGATATTCTGATTGGTTTTGTTCCTATTATTCAGGATTCTAGACAGTTGCATTTGTGTTTTCCTGTTTTCTTTATTGGTGCTGATAAGAGTCATCTTGTGGGTTTCATATTTTGGTTCCTGGGGTGGGGAATGCAAAGCAAATGTAGATGGATAATTCTGTATCTTTAGGCTGCTCTATTTATGATGTGCCAATTAACTGAAATAAATTTAACTCTGTGAAAAAAATTGATTCTATAAAAGGAGAAGGCAAATCTGGAGTACATATAAATGTAAATTCAAGAATTAACCGAATTCTGCTAAAATGCAGATTATTTCAAGAATAGTTTCTGAGTAAATACATTGTTTATCACATTTTTTCCCTGACTTTTACCTTTAAAGTACAATTAAACTAAAACCCTGAAGTCTTGATTTGTCTATCCGATTTTATTGCTGATACTTAAATGTGAGGCATCCAACTCCATTGCTACTGTTTCTATGGTAACTAAAGTGTGCAAACCCAGCAGTATCACTTTCTTTCACAGCTGGCATTTTGTGTTCACAGTAAGAAGAGTTTTAGTAAAGCATAGTCTGTGTTAATTGGGATGTAACTAGGTCAGAACAATTTTGGTATCCTTTCTTCATTCTTTTAGGTTTGTATGTGTGGCAGTAGGTGTGTGTGCATGAGCTACATTTTCCTTTATTTCCTTTTAAGGCATATACTGTCACTTAGATTAATCACCGTTAGAATTAGCCTTTTGAAAATTAAGCATAGTCTCTGTAAACACAACCTGGTGTGGTATCTTGAAGTTTACATGGAGTTGTTCTGAGACTTGCCCCTAGCCCTGTAGAACTTTGAGTATTTCCATTAAGAAAAAGGAAATTTATGTGAAAATGCTTTGAAAAGTTAAGTGTATTTTAATGGTGATTATATCATTTATTTTGTTAACATTATTTTAAAACAAAGTCTCTTATGACCTTAACATTTACAGTATTCTCCACTTATTCTGTATTATTTTCCATAGTTTCAGTTATCCACAGTCAACTGCAATTGACCTAAAATATTAAAAGGAAATTCCAGAATTCGTAAGTTTTAAATTTTATGCCATTCTGTGTAGTGTGATGAAACCTCGAGCTGTCCTGCTCCATTTTGCCTGGGATGTGAATCACCCCTTTGTCCATGCTGTATAGCTACCTGACCATGAGTTACTTAGTAGCCATCTCGGTTCTCAGAGAGAGAGACCGCATTCACATAACTGTCATTACAGTATGTTGTTATAATTGTTCTATTTCATTAGTAATTACTGTAAATATCTTAATGTGCCTAATTTAAAAAATTAAACTTCTTTATCAAAGGTATGATATATGTGTAGGAAAAACATAATATATATAGGGTTCGGTACTATTTGTGGTTTCAGGCATCCACTGGAGGTCTTGAAACTTGTATTTACTTGTTCTAAAAGAGACAGGTGATCCCAATTAAGGAATGCACATTTAAAAATGACTCCTGCAATTCTAGGTCTTAACTTGACTATAGGAGTCCTTCTCTGTGGATACATCCCAAGCTCTGGGTTCCTTTCTGAGACTGTACAAAAGAGCTCATAGCCACTGCTCCCCTAAACCATGTCACTACCTCTGATCTCATCTCAGACTCTATGTGGAGACCCCACACTTAGAGCTTCCATAGGCTTCAAGTATATCAAAGGTATTCTCTACTAACTTCAATACTACCTAGATCTGCCTTTCTCTCTGTCTATCCTCATTCCACTGTGGTGCTCACATTCTGTTTCCACATAGTAGTGACTGCAGGGACTTCTAACAAGCATTAGCTAATCTTATGTAAGATCAGCTTCCTGCTTTTCTCCTGTTCAGCAGCTCATAAACTATTTTCATTTTTTATATGAAGCAATTTTTGCTCCCATATCGCATACTTTGTGTATCATTATTTATTAAAGGATTTAAGCTCAAAATTTAGGAAATTCAAATTGTGTAGCAAATGGCATGTAAGATGGTTTATTTGATAATTTCACAATTTTTAAAAATATATATCTATTGATTTCAGGGAGAGAGAGAGAGAGAGAGAGAGAGAGAGAGAGAGAAAGAGAGAAACATCAATGATAAGAGAGTCATTGGTTGGCCTCCTCCTGCAGGCCCCGGACTGGGAATCAGTTGAGGATCGAGCCTGCAACCTGGGCATGTGCCCTGACCAGGAATCGAACCACGATCTCCTGGATTTTAGGTCACCCCTCAACCGCTGAGCCACGCATGGCTGGGCAAATAATTTCACAATTTAAAAAATTGTTATATCCCAGATATCCTCTTTCTCACTAAGGCCTTCAAAAGTATACTCTAATTCTGTCTTTGTGTTCTTTCCACTTATTCGGGTATTATTTACTGTGTCTGGCTTCTGTAAATGCACAGAAATTATTTTTTCTAAGTCACCAATGAGTTCCTAATTGTTCAAAAGTTGCCTTTTCAGAGCTTCATTCTGTTGCACCTAAAGATCACCTCTTCCTTTCTAAACTCCCTTGGCTTCTAGAACCCTGTGCTGTCTGTTGTCTTACCATGGATGCTCGTTTACAGGTTCTTGCATTGACTCTTTTTCATCTAAGCACCCTTTATTCCTCTAAGCATTATTTATTCTTTATTATATTTTTAAAAAGTACTATTTCTCTAATTACAAGTAATACCAAAATATACAAAAGCAAACATTATAGAAATACACATTGTAGTAGTAAATGGCAGTCTCTCCAAACCCTGCTATCAGAGATTGGGCAGGATACATTGTATATGTATTATACAATTTGTGAAAATTATGGGTCAGACAGAAAGATAACAAAATGATGCTAATTCTAGTCATGTGAAACCTGAAGTTTTTCCGTGTTTCCACATCGTTCTGTATGATTGACAACCTCCCTCCTCAACGTTCGCCTTACCTCTCCATTGCTCCTCCCGCCGGAACTCTCCTCTTACATTGACTCTAGCCACATTTACCTCTTTGCTCTTTCTCCAGTTAGTCAGCCTGCTGGCTCTCCAAGTTTTTCCTAACTGCTCCAAACATCATGACCTTGCCCTTCTGCAAATCTTGTGGCAGCCCTCACCAACTCTCACAGCATGGGGCAGGCAGTGCTCAAGTACCTATCCAATTCTCAGATGAATTGTGCCCAAGGCGGAACAATTGGAAACAGCAACAAGCCCTCCCTTGGGGTTCCTTCCCTAGATTCATCAGCACCCTATCACACTGTTCTGTCGCCCACTGTTTTCCCCTAACACGCCTCCAGTTCACCAGGCAGACTCCTGCCTCGGGCCTTGCAACTTGCTCTTCCCTTTGCACAGACTGTTCTTTCCTTTAGATTCCAGCTGGCTTTTACTGCACTTTCTTCAGATCTTTTCCCAAATGTTACCTTCTCAAGGAGGTGTTCTCTGAGTTGTTTTAAAATAATGCTTCAATAATGTTGAAAATAATACCCTCCCAACCCACTCAGCACAGTACTTATTCCCATTCCTTGCTTTCTTTTTGCTTTATTGTATTCTTAATACATGATATATACAACAGAATATGTGGAAGGAACATAAATGTACTTCACAAAGCTTAACAGTCGAGAGACTGTCACTTAACCCAATAATTGAAACATGACCAACAGCTTGCTTCTACTCATGTTTCCCCTCGTCCTGTCCTTCTGCCTCCTTCCAAGAAGTAACTAATATCCCAAATTTTGAATTCTTTATTCACTTCTTTGTAAAAACAGTTTTATTACATTTAAATATGTGCCTAAATACTATATTTTTAAACTTTGCTTGGTTTTAAGTTTTATGAAAATGGCATCCTGCTGTATACACTCTTCTAAAACTTGCTTTTTTCACTCAACATAATGCTTCCAATATTAGAACATTTTTTACCTTTATTTGTAATTCACTGATTTTCACTGTTACTTTAAAATTCATGTGTGACTCTACCACAATTAATTTCTCCATTTTCTTAGCCAGAAAGCTGGTTTGTGTCCATATTTTTTTGTACTACAAACTGTGCTTCTATGAACATTCTTTAGAGTATCTAAAAATGGAATTAGAGTCAAAATGAAAACTGCAGTTTTTCAGTTTTGCAAGGTGATGCCAAGTTCTTTTCCAAAGAAGTTGTAATTTATTTTCCCACCAGCATTGTATTGGAGTTCCCCTGGACCCACTTACTATTCAACAGTTTTTAGTTTATAACCAGTATACTAGGTGTAAATGGTATCTCACTGTGATATTAATTTGCATTTCCCTCATTATTTATGAGATTGAACATCTTTTCATATGCTTAGTGGTTAAACATGGTTCTCCTGTTAAATACCTATTCGGACATTTTGTCAATTTTTCCATTAGGTGGTTTTTCATGTTGGTTTTTAGTTCTTTATTCTGGATATTATATCTTTGTTACTTATGTGTGTAGCAAATACTTCCAGTTTGTGATTTGTGTTTTTTTTTAATCTTTGATGATAGGAAGTTGTTTTACTAGCCAAACTTACCAGTCTTTTCTCTATGGTTATTTTTTGTATCTAATTTAAGAAATTGTTCCCTACCTCAGAGTCACAAATATATTCTCCTATATTTCTTCCCCCAAAAGTTTTAAAGTTCTGCTTTTCACATTTAAGTCCTTAATCTACCTGAAATTGATGTGTGTATGGTATAAGATGAGGATTCATTTTATTTATTTATTTTCCCATTTGGATAACCTGTTGTATTAGCACCATTGAATGGTCCTCCTTTCTCCACTGATCTAAAGTTCCTCTTCTCTCACTATCATGGTTTCATCTAGATAGTCTGTTCTGTCCCATTGATCAGTTTGTCTGTCCCTGTACCAGTATCACACTGTCCTAATTGCTGTAAGTTTAAAATAAATCTTTTTTTTAACCTCTTTTTTAAAAAAAATTTCATTTTTGTTTAAAATATTACAGATGTCCCCTTTTCTCCCCAATGACCCGTTCCACCTCGTCCCATCCCCCTCCCCAGTCCTTCTCCCCACCATTGTCCATGTCCTTGGGTTGTGCATATATGTATATAAATTCTTTGGTTACTCTCTCTCCCTCCACCCACCCGCCCTCCTCCATCCCTCTGACATTCGTCAGTCTCATCTATGCTTCCATGTTATTGAATCTGTTCTGTTCATCATTTTATTAAGTTCTTTAGATTCCATGTATATGCGAGATCATGTGATGTTTGTCTTTCTCTGCCTGGCTTATTTCACTTAGCATAATTTGATGACATGTTCTGAGCCAGATTCCTCTCCTCATCCCCTATCCTTAACACTTCCACAGTATCTTGGCTATTCTTAGCTCTTTGCTCTTCTACATACATACATTTTTAAACCAGCTTTTCAAGTTCTGCAATAAAAAACACAGATGAGATTTTGATTGAAGTTGTATTGAATTTACATGTAAGTATGGGGAGAATTGATGTCTTTAGTATACAAGGTGTGGCAAAAGTAGGTTTACAGTTGTTCATATGGAAAATAATACAATAATTACTAAAAATAATACAAAAATAAACTGTTTCACGTATTCACAACTGTAAACCTGCTTTTGCCCACTCCTGTATTCAGTCTTCTTATCTATAAACATGGACTTTTAATTTATTTAGGACTTCTTAATGTCATTTAATATAAGGTGTCTAGATGTTCTGTATAAAAATCTTGTACATCCTTTGATATATTTATTCCTAGGCACCTTATATTTTGTTTCTGTAGAAATGCTGCCTTTGAAAAGTATATTTTTCGCTTGTTTTTTTCCTTTCCCCCCTGGTATATAGAAATACAGTTGACTTTTTCATATTCTGTTAGCCAGACATCGTATTAATACTAAACTCTGTTACTATTGCTAATTTGTTTATGAATACTTTCGATTTTCTATGTAGATAATTATGTCATCTCCAAATAAGAATAGTTTTGTTTCTGCCTCTCCAGTCTGTATGCCTTTAATTACTGTTTTATAGCACTGGGTTTATAGTACAATGTTGATTTTAGAAGTGTGTATAGTGGATATCCTTGCATTATTCCTGATTTTAAAGGGAATTCAGTGTTTCTTTGTTTTTGTTTTTTTAAATATATCTTTATTGATTTCAGAGAGAGGAAAGGAGAGGGAAAGGGAAAGAGAGAAACATCAATAATGAGAGAGTCATTGATCGGCTGCCTCCTGCAGGCCCTCGACTGGAGATCGACCCTGCAACCCGGGCATGTTCCCTGACCAGGAATCGAACCCCAGTCGCCTGGATCCTAGGTCGACGCTCAACCACTGAGCCATGCCCGGGCTGGGCTCTTTCTTAGGTTTTTGTTTGTTTTTTTTTTTTAAAATATCTTTATTGATTTCAGAGAGAGGAAAGGAGAGGGAGAGAGAGAGATAGAAACATCAATGATGACAGTCATTGATCGGCTCCAGCCCGCAACCCGGGCATGTGCCCTGACCGGGAATCGAACCCCGATCGCCTGGATCCTAGGTCAACACTCAACCACTGAGCCACGCCCGGAGGGCTTTCTTAGTTTTTGATACCTATTTCCGATTAAGGAAGTTTTTTCTAGTCTAACTTGATGAGAGTGTTTATTATGAATGAGTGTTAAATTTTATCAACTGCTTTTTCGGTCTCTCAAGATTATTATCTGTTTTTCAGCCACTTTGAAGATAATTATCTTTAATCTGCTAATACGACATTCCTGTTTCTGGATTTTGCTTAATAATATTTTGTTTAATATTTTTGCATCTATACTCATGAGTGAGTTTGGCTTGAAATTTTTTTTCTTCTCATACTTTGGTTTTGTTGGGAACATTCTCTCTTTTTCTATTCTCTGAAAATGTCTGAATAAAATTGAAACAATCTGTTCATTGAAAATTTGGAAAACTTTCCTCTTTGATCAACTGGGGTCTGATGTTTTCTTGGTAGGAAAAATTTTAACTACAGTTTCAGTTTATTCAGCATTTCAGGTTTTCTAATTGATTTTGAGTCAATTTGTAGGTTACATTTTTTTGACTTTGTCTATTTTGTGTATGTTTTAAAATTAATAGATATAAAGTTCTTCATACGCTTCTTTTATCTTTCTAACCTCCACTGGGTTTATAGTTACGTTCTTTTTGTAATTTGTTCCTTCTCTCCGCTTGCTTTGGTTGTCCTAGAGGCTTCATAAATCCTCTCTAGTTCATAGATAATCTATCCTTAACTTTATCTTTATTACTTCTTCGTTCTTTCTGTTTATTCTGTTGAGCCTATTTTTTTAAACTTTTGCACATAATTATTTTCATCCTTTCTTCCTTATTAACATAAATAGTTAAGGCTATAAATTTCCCTTATAAGTACAGCATTAGTTGCATTCTATGGTTTTAGTAGGTTGTACTTTCATTATTACATTTCTGAGTATTTTTAATTTCATAGTTTCTTCTTTTACCTCTGAGTGATTGAGAAATATTTTTTAAAAATTTTTTTAAATTGGTTTTTAGAGAGGAAAGGAGAAGGAGAGAGAAAAAGAAACATCAATGTGAGAGCAAAACATTGATTGGCTGCTTCCTGCATGCTCCCTACTGGGGATTGAGCCTGAAACCTTGGCATGTACCCTAACAGGGAATCTAACCAGCAGCTTTTTGGTACATAGGACGACACCCAACCAACTGAGCCACACAGGCCAGAGTGATTTAGAAATATTTTAAAATTTCCTTGAAATTTCTTAGACCTGCTAGTACATGATTAGTATTTGTAAGTACCCATGTATGCTTGAGAAAAATGTATATTCTTCAATTATTGTGTAAAAAGTGTATATCACTGCTAGATCAACCTTGCTAATTTTATCCTTTGGGTAGTCTATACCTTACTAATCTTTTGTTTGCTCGACATATCAGTAACTGAGAAAAGTATAATATAATTGATCTTTTCCCTCCCTGAATTATATATATATTACATATACACACACACACACACACACAAATGCATCACAAGTTTAGGAATGTTGCCTCTTCCTGGTGAGTTCAACCTTGTATTATTATATAGTGACCATCTCTACTCCTAATAATACTTTTGTCTTAAAGCTATTTTATCTGACATTTCTTAGCTGATCCAGCTTTCTTTTAGCAGTTTCCCTACTATATCTTTTAATAGCCTTTAACTTTTAGCGTTATGGTGCTTCTATTTAGGTGGATCTTTTGTAAATAGTATAGAATGGATTTTGTTTTTAATCCACATGGAAATAATATGCTTTTAGCATGAATATGTAATGTAACTTGGGCCTAAGTTAGGAAGTTTTTTTCTCCAGAGAAGATTTCTTCTGCTTCTACTGGTAGCATCTAGGTTTACTTTAGTTCCCTTGAGAGTCTTGGCTGATTGAGGGGTAGCAACTCAGCTTCCCTTACTTTGCTGGGCCCAAGGTTCAGTGTCGCCACTGAAGTGTGTCATTGGCTCTGCCTTCAGGCCCAGCCCACCTTTTTGTCACTCTCCAGCCACAAGGATACATTATTTGGGCTGAGATTGAGGATTGTTGCAGACCTCTTGTGAGATTGGGGATCCTTCAGGGAATGTTTCTTATGTGGCATATGTTTCTTCTGTAATGACAAAGTCCCCTAGGAACACTTAGTCAGCCATAACACTAGGTGTGGAAACTTCTTGTATTCTCCTTGTGTTGTTTTTTTCTCCCACAGTACTTACCAGTATCTGATGTACTATACATTTGTTTATTGCCTCTCTCTTCCCACTAGAATGTAAGCTTCATGAGGGTGAGGATTTTTCCTGGTTTTATTTACTGCTGTATCGCTAGCATCTAAACCACTGCCTGATACTAGATTTTAAGCTCTTTCAGTCAAGAGATTTTCTTTATTTCCTGAAAGTCTCCAGTACAATATTTTATACATAATGTATCTTTGATAAATAGTTGTCAAGCTTGAATTTTGAATGTTGTGTGATGCTATTTTTCCCTTCCTGCTCTGGTAAACCAATCTTGTCTTTTGTCTTCAGTTATCACACTCCAGTGACAATAACTTTTAAATCCAGATCTTCCTATTTTCACTCCCCTGGTTAATATGACTTCAGCATCTCACCTTTCTCAAACTCACTATGTCACCTCCTTTCTCTTTGTTGTTCCCACTACCAAACCAGTACTTCTTATAACTTTTCCATAATAAAGATGCCATCATTCTTTCAGTCAGATAAACTCAAAACCTTGGTGAAATCTTTATCACCCTTTGCCTTAATCTTCTGACTTCAACTAGCCAGAAAATCCTGTTCATTTCTCCTTTAAGATGTTACTTGCCTCCATAATTCTTCCATTTCAGCTGAGAAGATCTTGGAAATGGAGTTTATGGAGGAGACATATTGTCCAAAGGCCAATTTCTATAGTTTCTCTGTTTCCAAATGTCTACAAATGAGGACGACTTAAAAGATGTTGGATACATTTGCAGCCGACTCTTCTCTTTATATAGCTTTGTATTAGCCTTGGTTTTTATTTTCTCACATCTTGAAATTATATTTTGAATTCCTCACTTTTGCATGAATTATAGCTGAAACCATGTATGAATTTTAATGGAGTCTGTTGAATGTTGACCATATTTTCCTACAGTAGTTTAGAAATATTTAGCAAGGAATATTCCATTTGATTCATTTAAATAAATGTATTATGTTGTGGTTTGAAATTTTATATACATTTTTCAACCACAAAGACACTGTTGTGGGCTACAAGCAGACAGTTTATAATTTGTACAGGTTTTTACGTTATTATTACTTATTACTTTTGTGGGACAAATAGAAATGATAGCTTTAATTCCTTTGTAATTATTTGTATGATATAATTTTGAAAATAAGATGTTTCCACAGTAAGGATGTTTATGGAAAGTTAGTGCTAACTTCAAGGATGTCAAATACTTTAACTATGTAGAGGGTACTTAATATATGATTATAGTTTTGTTGAAAATACAGATTATTATAAGAACTTTTTCACATTATAAGAACTTTTTTCCATTTTAGAGCATGTCAAAAGAATAAACATAGTAATTTGAATGCTCTATTTTTATTTCTAGAAACCAGCAAATATCCTAGTAATGGGAGAAGGTCCTGAGAGGGGGAGAGTCAAAATAGGTAGGTAATTATTTCTAAAATAATCTATTAAGAAACTGAAGTGACTGCAAAGATGTTTTCCCTTTTTAATACTCTTAGTTAATTTAAAAATTACGTTCTCATAATATTTTTAGAAAAGATATTGGGAAATATAGTTTATAAAAACCCTCAGGTTTATACCCAAAATAAAGTTCCATAATTCTAAGCTGAGGCAAGCAAGCCCACAAAAAATTCATTCCCATACAAAATCCCAAGTTGTGTTTATGTCACTATTACTGTCCTGCACAATCACCTAATCCCATAAATCTTACTTTTGTCTTAGCTTTACCAAATGTTCTTTCCTTTAATACATCCCTCCAACTGTCACCTAATACATATAGAGTATCACAGATTCCCCCCCCCCCGCCCCACATATGTCCTGTGCCAGGTGCCAACATATCTTTTCCAAATGAATAGATATGTTTTCAGACCCTCTTACTTGCCAATCTTAGGTTAAGGCCCTGAAAAGAGTCTTATTTCCTTTTCAGCCCTGGAGGAATCGGCATCATTTATACCTGTGACATATTTGGGGAGAAAATTAGCTAAGAAATGTTTTATTATAATTTATTTTACTAGAAATTACATTTATTGAATGTTCAATGCTTTTTAGAAGGATTTCAAAATAAAGTGTGCTTCATCAGCTTGTTTCCTTTGCTATTAGACTATAGCATACTGGGATTCGTGCAAAGTGACACTAACCTGACCACCTACTAGTCCATTCTGTCCTTCAGCCAAGCCAGCCCTGCTGCTTGGTCTTCTACTTCTTCAGTTAACACACCACCCACCTAGGCCCTGAGGAAGCTGTTCTAAACCAACTTCCCTTTCCTTAAACCTCTGTTCCGAGTTTACTAAGATTCAGATATTCAAAAGTTTTATTGATGTTAATGAAGAACCAGGTCACTGCTTTCCTTTCCTTTCCCTGTCAGCTTCCCTCCGCACCTGCTTTGTACCACTCTTCAGTTGTTCTGCACTCACTCTCAACACTCTTTTTCCTATGGGCATTTATTGAGTACCTACTTTTTGCTAGACACTGGTGAAAGTGGAAGGGAGATCAGGGGTGGTTCCTCCCTGTGAGAGACAATAAAATAAACAGTTTACTATCCAGCATGATAGATACTTTCATATGTTAGTTAACTGTGTTGTTTTACACAACCACCCCATATGGTAGATATTGTAGATAAGGAAAGCTGGATTTAGAGAGGTTGTAGCTTATTCAACCTTTCAAAGCAAGGACTTGAATTCCAAGTCCAGAATCTCTTTCCCTACAAACACAGCTATCTGGTATGACCTCACTGACCACTTTTTGTCAGCACGGCTTTGCCTTTAAACTGTAAGAGAGAGAGTGAGTGACTTTTCCCTCCTAAGGCCCATCTAGTGCCCTTCGTAGCTTCAGTAATCTTCCTGGCTATCCTTCAGCCCCTCGTATTATGGGATCTCCAGTCTCCCCTCCTCAAGTTTCTCCTCTTCACCTTTAAACATTCATGATCCTTTTCCCAACTTTAAAATAAATCTTCTCATATCCATTTTGTTTTCTTTACCACTTGTGCTGTTTTTCCCCCTTGTTCCTCTGCTTCTAGAACACATATTCACCCATTGGTTCCACGTGCCCTGATTTGTTATAACCTGGCTTCTAATTCCATTCCTCAGTTGAAACTGCTCTCTAAAAGGACACCCTTGACCTCTGTCTTACCAAATCGAGCGGCCTGCATTTAGTTATAGTTTTCCTTTACTGCCTTAGCCATTTGCTCTCCTAACCATCTGGCCTTAGGACTGTCTGTTTTCTTGGTCTATATGGTATCACATAATTCTCTTTTTTCTGTATACCACTTTTGCTGTTATTTCTGTATTTTATTCATTATTGCCTCTTACTTCTGTTAACCTGTTGTTTCAATACACCCCAGGCACTGGCTTTGGACATGGCTTCTCTCTACAATTACTTCTTTAGGGAATTGATTAGCTGTAACCTCAAAATCTTGGACTCTGTGAAAATTATTCTAAGATCTGGATGTCAGCTTCCATTCTCTCACCTTAGTTGAAATTCTTATCTCTATTTGGTTTCCTGTGGACAACCCATACTCCCATTATTCGAAACCAAATTCATCATCATTTTCTTATACTTTCCTTTGTTTGTACCTGTCATCACATTTAACCCAGTCATCCAAACTTAATGTCTCTCCTTACTGTTCCCAAATATCTCTACTGTTTCTTAACATAAAATTCTGTATCCCAGTCAGGCTAGTTAGTTGCCTTACTGTTTTAGGGTTAAAATTCTATTCAAGGTTAAGCATAAAACCAGAGTTAAAACTAAGCGATAGTTAATAATAAAGATCAAGTAAACAATTTGGTTGATTAAATTGCTTTACATTTTAATAGCACATTATTTAAAAAAAATTAGTAATGCTCTGATGCCTATGCTTAACTCTATAATACAGTTCTTTTTTGGCTGAAAAGAAAAACATAGTCTAATGGAAAACACATTGTGCCCTTTTCTGTGTCCCTGAGCCTTTCCCTCCTCAGCAACCTAAAGGCTTCCCAGGCCTTACCTAAAATGCTTACTGCCTTCTTTACCGTTCACAACAATTCATCCTTCAGAACCCAGCTCAAGTTCTACTTTCAGTTTAGTCTACTTGTACAAATGTTTATCAAACATTGGTCCAGATAAAACCATGAAGGAGACATAGGCTCTTTCTTTAAGAGACTGAGAGTGTAGGAGAAACCAGTAGGAACTTTCCTTTATTCTTACAGCACTCACCCTTTTTTAATTTTTGTCTACTCTGTGTATTTTGTCATCTCACTTTCACGTAAGCTCCTTTGGTGGTAGACAATGTCTTTTGCCGTTTGTCTATCATTTGATATTGCTTCATTAGCACCCACACCAGAATTTTACTACTACCAACGGAATTGAAAATTTCATTCATATCTAATTTTAGGAAAACAACTGTTAGTAATGTTTAAGCTAGTTACCTTTTGTCTAAATTAGTAATTATTTGAAAAATGGTTTAAAACTCCTTTGAAGTTCATACAATAGACAGGGATTGTTTTCAAGAATATATATTGTGTCCTCTGGCTTACATAAAATCAAGGAAGTGTAGAGAATAAGGGGAGAAGTACTGGCTTTAGCCTTTACTCCAAAACAAAATGTCTTTCAACGGGTGGAACAGCGTTCCATCATATTACATTGCCATCAATGACAATTAGCATCTGTTAAATTTATAAAGCAGTGCTTTGATGTAGGTGTGATATTGGTAGAATGGTTTTGAATATTTTTGTTTGCTATAGGGAAATTTAGTTAAGAAAGAGTAGGCGTTAGCACAGGCTTCCTTGGACAGCTTTGTTTTTTAAGACCTGGCTTCTCCAAAACATTTCTAGAAAGTCATATAAATTATTCAAATTCTTAAGAAATAATATCACTAAGTTAAAATTTGAATGTATGTTGTATCATAGCATATTAGTTTTAGATTAAATGAGTCTCTGTAGTTGAAATTTTAGATACTATTTGTGTATTTTATAGTTCATTGAGGCCCATTATAATCAAAATATACTTCATATATATTTCAAATTACAGAGGTTTATAATTTTTTTGATTTTGCCTTTGTGACATGCAATTATAGCTATAATATGTATAATTTATTGGATGTCAGATCAATGGTTAAGAATGTAGCTGCTAGATTATAACATGGTTTTTGTTGGAGTACTGGCATCTTTACTTACTATTCCTGTAACCATGGATAAGTCATTTAACTGCTTTGGGCCTTAGCTTCTTTATCTCAGAAGTAGGGACCAGAATACCTATTAAACCAGTGTTCTTATGAGGATTGGATGGAGTGATATATGATGTATCTGAAAATGGTTTGTAAACTCTAAAGTGTTCTGTAGATGTAAGGTATTTGTTATTTATTAAATCTTAAGAAAATCAGTCTCCAGCACCTTATTTAGTAATAAATATCCTTTTTACTACTTTTGTACTCCTTTAATAGTTAAATAAGTTAGCTTTGATACAGACCTTTGTTAAATGCTGAATTACACAAATTATCTCAGATATTCTCTGCATGTTCTCGGAAATGTGTATGTGATGTGGTAGTCACTGTACAAAACTGGGTCTCTGTGGGGGGACTGGGGTGGGGAACCCTAGTTTGTATCATTTGCTGTTTTTCATGATGTAAATACTCTCACCACAGCCAGTTTTAAGCCACCAACATGATGTCACTGAACTCAGAGTTGAGACATGTACCAGTCAGCTTTCGTCAGTCCATAGAACTGACTCTATCACACACTGACCTAAGATATAGGTCTGTTTTTAGATGTATAGTCATACAGAAGTCATAATTAATCATGGAAACTTTTAGGCTATCTTCAATTTTTAAAAATCTAAGAATATTATTAATGCAGCTGTCTCTGAAAGACAGGAATCTGAAATCAGACCTGAATTCTCATTTGGACTCTGTACTTAGTAGTTCTGTGACCTTGAGCAAGTCAGAATATCTTTAAGCCTCAGTTTCTTCATCAGTAAAATAGGCACAATAATAGTATCTACCTCAGAAGGGAGATCTGGTGGCTGGTACAGACCACTGGTTGAAAAGGGAGGAAAAGGCTTGCTTTATAAGGTTGGCAACTAGTGTTATCAACCTTGTATGCTTCCAGTAGCATGCCAAACTGAGTTTCATGTTAATTTATTTTATTTTTTAGCTGACATGGGTTTTGCCAGATTATTCAATTCTCCTCTAAAACCGCTAGCAGATTTGGATCCAGTAGTTGTGACTTTTTGGTATCGGGCTCCAGAACTTTTACTTGGTGCAAGGCATTATACAAAAGCCATTGGTAAGTTAATCTAAAATGATTTCCTTTCTTGGCATTGAATTATCATAAATACCAAGTGGTATAATAATGCAATAATGCTGTTTTGTAAAAACCACTTTCTGTCTGTCTGTGAAAGCTCTGTTGTCTTCTGTATTCCTAGATTTTACAGTCTGGTAGATTTGGATTTGTAACTGTATAGGAGAAAATGGTTCTTTTTTTTTTTTTTTTAAGTTTAAAACAAACAAACAAACAAAAAAATATATATATATGTCTTTATTGATTTCAGAGAGAGGAAAGGAGAGGGGGATAGAGAAACATCAGTGATGAGAGAGAGTCATTGATCCCCTACTGGGGATCGAGTCCGAAACCCAGGCATGCGTCCTAACCAGAAATCGAACCACGATCTCCTGGGTCGTAGGTTGATGCTCAACCGCTGAGCCATGCCAGCTGGGCAAGAAAATGGTTCTTTTAAAAGAAGAAAGCATTTTCTTTCAGAGAATAAAGGTATCTGATCCCTTTGAGTTGCTATGGAAATGATAACATGTAAATTTTATTTTGCACTCGCCTACTATCGATCAGAAGAACTGGAGAGAGGTTTTAGAATTATTTTCTTTACAAACAGAAAAACAGGAGTAGTGTGGTGCTGGAGGAGCCCCTTCTTTCTGGGGAAAAGTTAGTCTGTCTGCCTTTCCTAAGCAGGAAACAATATGACTAATCTTTCTCTCTTGCCATTACAGTTATCAGTATGGCAGTTTCTCCATTAAGGTAGAAAATAGATTCTGGGTAGGTTAGCTGTGCTCAGCATCTTGCTATCTCTTCAAGTAAAAAAATAACTGAGTAGGAAAATCTGTTGTAAACACACACTTTGTAGGAATTAAAGTCGTCTTCAGAACAGAAGCATCAGAGATTTTGCTTCCTGGTCACTATATTATCCTCAGAGGATCCAGCTGCAAACTAAGGGAGTCAAGAAGAGGGAGTCCTCCTCAAATCTAGAGATTTCTTTAAAAGGTAAAAAGAGAGGATAGGGAGGGAGTAAATTAGTATTGTTAATATGAAGGGCTAGTTTTATAAGGTACCTAAATTTGTTAAGTATTTTTCCTTAGGTTTTCCTTTTATAGACAAGTAAGCACAATCCTTTTTGTTAAGTTTATGAGAAACCTGGTGACACCCAAAGAACTACAAAGGAAGTTCTTAAATTTGGAAGATTATATTGATAACTAACTTATTCATCAGTAAAAAGGAAAACAAAAATTTTAATATAATAATACCCTCATTCATTGGGAGATCTGATTTGTGCAAAGCTCAGACACCCACAACACATTTATACTTTGTCCAGGGATTGATACACTAGCACAATGCTGAAATATTGTAATACTTCATAAATATTGCGGAAGAATTTTATGAAACGAGTGAAAAAAAGCCCATGAGTAGACTCCGCACTGTGAGATAAACAGTGTATGACAGTAGAGGAATATAGATCCTTCCCCTAGCAGTTGAGCCCATAGTAAAGCTCCATATCCAAGGTGCCAAGGCCTCACTAATAGCATCAGACAGTGCCAGTTGTCTGTGAAGGGTGAAGAAAAAACCACTACGGAAAACAAATGGGAGGAGTTGAGTGATCCTGAGAATGAGAAGTTAAAATTAGAGTCTGACTCTACCTACATTCCAGTGAGTGACTTTGACTGTAGGGCTGTATTTTTGAGACTTCTGGAATTATGATTTCTTTTTCTGTTATTGGGTCTCTTTTTCTATGGAGAACAGTAAAATCTCTTAGGCAACCTCAGAAGGCACCAGAGGATAGGAAGAGATTGAAAGTGTTAGTTGGAATCAACTGGTGGTACTTTAGAACAGAATTGATGCTGAGCTAACCCATGGCATGGGGTAGGGATAAAGGAGTGATAACGGTAGAAATCCGTATGTGTTGGACTCTTAACAAGCACTAATACAGTCTATATCTAAAAGGGTGCTTCCCAATAAGAAAAGGCAAATCCAGCCAAAACCCTCTGTTAAACTAAATGACCTCCCACCAAAGTGTATCCTGCTCTCAGAGATTCTTATACAAAATTCATGCATGGTAAGGCCCATTTTTAACAGGTACCATTAGGTGATTCTATGGTATGTGGTTCACACTTTGACAGCCCACACTTTGAGAAGCACAGTTTTATGAATGTTATAATTAATTGCTCTGTTGAAATAAAAATAGATTTGTTTTTTTGAGAAATAAAGATAATTGGGTATGAATTGGAAACCAGCTGTATTTCTTGTTTTCTCCGGGTAAGGAGAACTGAAATTGAATTTTAACTATCTTGTAACTTACTTGCTCAGTAAATGAGATTTCCACATGTCCAAAGATAAAATCATAATCGCTAATTTCTAATTTTAATCAAGTCCCAATTATCCATTCCAGATAGAAGTTAGGAAAAAAATTAAGGCACATAAAAAGAATAATCACCAAATCAGTTATCTTTAAGCTTGAAATATATTCATAGCAGACATATGAATGCACATATATTCACTCACTCTTCTCCATACCTGGTTTATGTCAGAAATGAGTATTATTTCTATTCGGAACGTAGAAATAAGAGAGTTTTATGATTTGATATCACTGGAGGTTTATAGAATGACTATATCAGGGGCAAGAGTGACAACCAACGTGATACGGGAGAGAGAAAATAATTAAAAAGTCAACACTAAAGAGTGCTACTGTTCTACTCTTTAGTGATGGAATGTTCAGGATGACATGACCCTCCTGCATCATTAAGAAAGATGGCATTACATTTTCTATTTTATAGCCTCTTAAGATGACGGGTGGTAGTGTAATAAAATGGTTATTGAAGGGTTATGTTCCCAATATCCAAAACACTAACTTATGTGGAAGGAAACCATTCCTGAATAGAGTCTCATATGTGAGATATTACTAGATTTTTTTCCCTTCTATTTGGCAATTTGTTTTACAAAACAGCATATACACACTAATTCTAGCTAATGGATATAATCAGACTTTTTTCTTATTTAGCTTGTCTACAGAATGCAATTTCCACATTTAGTAGGCTACTGAACACTGTACTTTTCTATACTATACCACAGTCTGCATTATTTTTTTTAAAAACTACTTATTAAACAGCATTTATTTAAGTGGGTAAGTGTGAATGTACATCTCAAAAATGAATTCATTTGTATATTTGGCAAAGCATTGTAAATATAAAGTCTCTGAATTGAAATTATAGTTTTTCAGTGTATAAAATCCAAATAGAATAACTTATAACTGGTGGTTTGAAATAGTTAATAAAACTTTCAAAGATGCCTAACTTTATCCTGAAGAAGTGTTGGAGAGTTGGAGAAACATCTAAGTGAATGTGTTTAGGTAACATCTATCTCTACTGGTGTATTTATCAGCTTCTGGACCTTACAGTTTGTTGAAAAAACTGAAGTTGGTAGTCTTTCATACAAAAGTTGAGTTATTCCAAATAATTTTATGTGGTATTACTGTTGGTCTAGACTCACAATTCAGACATTCTGCTCTATCATTATGCATTTGATTGCTTTAAAGACCGTATTGCTATACCTGATGATGATATTGTTTTAGTCTGTCAGATCTTGAGTATTATGTCATGTATTAGATTGTCAGTTAAATGCTTTAGTAATAGAATTATTAATATTGGTTAGAAAGGCTTTTGCCTAAATATAAAGTAAATCCATTGCTTGCTACATTGGATTTCCTAAGCTTACCTTCATCAGGAAATACACAAATAAATATTTTTTATTTGGCTTTCAATATGTTGTGTGATGATCAGCTATTCATGTCTCATATATATGTTTTCTTAATACACTTATTTCATTTTGTATATTGCTTCACTGAAAAGTATTTTTATATATAGGTTGTGATTATACCCAGGAATTATAACCAAAGAAATGTAATAAATGTGTACAAAAACTTGTGTGTGTTTTTCACAGATATATGGGCAATAGGTTGCATATTTGCTGAATTGTTGACTTCAGAACCTATTTTTCACTGTCGTCAGGAAGATATAAAAACAAGCAATCCCTTTCATCATGATCAACTTGATCGGATATTTAGTGTCATGGGGTTTCCTGCAGGTAATTTATTTTCCTTTTCAAAAGTGTATTTGAAGTATTTTTAATATATATATATAATATATATATATATATATAATATATATATATACACACACACATATATATATAAATGTATATATTTTTTTTTAAGCTAAAATAGATTTTTTATAAAAGTAACACATTATTTTCTGTAACAATATTCAATATTTTTTTGTAAGATAAAGACTGGGAAGATATTAGAAAGATGCCAGAATACCCCACACTTCAAAAAGACTTTAGAAGAACAACGTAAGTAATTCCATATTAAATATAAGTAGTAACTTCAGTGGGAGTATTTAAATTAATCCTTAAAAAAAACAGATATAGATTATTACTTAAACCAGGAACTAAGATTTTTAAAAAATGTTAAGTATGCCTTATGATTTAAAGAAGGTACTTCAGATGTTGTTCACATACATGCCAGGCTTAAGCTGTAGTATTTAAAAACCAAGAATTTAAGGGGTAATAGGTGGTTTAAATGTCTCTTCTATGTTAGCATGGTAAAGGGCTCAGTTTAAGACCACAATGGTGATTTTTATCTTTATCTGAGTAATGACTGGTGACGGAAATTCTGGGCTAGCAACCAAGAAGGACGGCAGAACAACGCATGGCCTGGGATCTGAGTGACTGGCAGGGCATTTATGTTGAGTAGAAACGAGAGGAGAGGAAAGGTGGCATGAGAGGAATCTGTTATAAATAGGTATGCTTAGAGGAAAAGATGGAAGAGTTTCCCTTTTGGGCAACCTAATGGAAAAAATTCAGGACAGGATGGCTTGTAGAAAAAAAAGTAGACATCATAAAGAGAATGGCCCTAATCATTTTCTGTCCCTCTGTTACACAGTCCTTGGTAGGGTCCTTTGTCTCTATCTCTCTCTTCTAAAACACACACACACACACACCACCACCACCACCACCACCACCACCACCACCACCACCAACAAAACTATGGTTAGATTCCATTGTCAAACTCAAGGGCCTCTTCCATCCTTGTCAAGGGGAGTGTTAACCTCCTTTCCTTTCATACAATACCTCTCCATCTCTTAAAGGTAGCACTGATACTGTTCAAGGTTTTCTCTTTTTACACTAGAAATTTTCCCAGGAAGTCTCCATGATTCGAATGGCCACAATTTACCATCAGTTATGCTGATAACTACCAATTTATATATCCTACTTAGGTCTCTTTTTCTAGTTTCAGACCCATTTATCTAATTGCCTTATGGAATCTCAGTTTCAGTGTTCCACAAAATGCTTCACTTAAATGTCCCAAACTGAATTCATCCTTTATCCTCTTAAACCACTCCTCCACTATATTTCCTCTTGTAGTTATGATATCTTATAACACTACTAAATGTACATGATTCACCTAATTGTTGAAGCCAAAAGTGTGAGAGATACCCCTGATCTCACTCTGCCATTTTGACTCCCAGTGTCCAAACAGTTAGTAAATCCTAGTCAGTTCTTTGTATTAAATATCCTTTGAATCTTTGTATTTCTATCCATTCACCCTGCCGCTATTAAAGTGCAGACCACCACTCTCTCACCTTGAATCCTGAAATGGCCTCCTAAGTGGTATTTCTACCTCCAGTCTTCATTCCAACTCACTGTCTATACTGCAATCATTGCCAAAAGCAGATTTGATCATGTCAGTCTTCTAGTTGCTCTTAAGTCACCATTGCTCTCAATTCCTTAATACACTAATAAAACTGGCTTCTACATCACCAAATTTATCTCATAACCACTGTTTACTTTGTATTCTATAGTCTAGACATCATGGATTTCTTTAAGAGCCTCCAAGGAGCTTTCCTTGTCCTCTGGATTTTTACACTTGCTGTTCCCTCAGGCTAGGATGTACTTTCCTCCCACCCATTTCAACAGACTTACTCCCTTATCCTTTCTACTCATCCTTTAGGTCTTGGCATCATTTGCCTAATGAGTCCTCCTCTGACCTTGCAGGTTCCGAGTTAGATGCTCCACTTCTGTGCTCCTGTAGCATCCTGTGCTGCTTCTCAGCACTGATCACTTAGCACTACAGTTAGCTTTTGAATATACTTATCTCCCTTTCCCTCTAGTCAGTATGGACTATGTCTGTTTTATACACCATTATATGCATCCCCAGGGCCTGATACATAATACATGCTCATTAGTTACTTCTCAAATGGGTATTCAATGAAAGTAGTTCAAGTAATTAAAGGTGTTCTAATAATATAAAAGATAGAGAAAATTAATGAAGGTACATAACATTTAACTCAGTACTTAAAGATCAAAGAAAACTTATTAATAAAAAATGATAGTATTTACAACAACCAGAAATAAAAGGAGAGAAATTTTAAAAGACAAGTGAAATTCAGTTAGAAAAGGAATAGGAGAAGTTTAGAGATAAGAACCCATACTTCCTAAGCAAACAGTTTTACCCACACAAAAGCAGACTGCTGATACAGAAAACAAAATGAGATTTATTAAAATTAGTTTAATATAATACATATAAATCGTTGAAGTAAAATATGATAAAGTTCCAGAAAATATTATTTCAGATAGCATAAAAAGTAAAAGAATAATTCATTTTCATTATTTCAGAGGAAAAGAACCCCAGAACTTATTCTCAAAGTGAATTGGGAATGATAACAATAGCAGTTTCTGTAATCTTTCCAAAGTGTAAGCACTTACTAGCTCATTAGAAGGCAAGGTCAAAATAGCATTAAAAGGAAACCGTTAAGTTGACTTTAAAAGTTGAATGTTTAAATAAGCATGGTCTGATAAAATGCTTCATAATGTATATAAAGAGTTTGAATTACTTTGATAACTGTTCAGCTCTTAAACTATAGCAAATCTGGAAAAGGATTATTCAGAAAACAACAAACAGTTCAGCTTTACTTTAATACTAGGAAAGATAAGAAGAAACCACAATGGGAATTGAGCAGTAGGATTTCTCAAGTTCAAGTCCTCTTATGATAGAAACAAATAACCTGGAGCCTGCAGCTAACCCAAGAAGTCAGTTAATTCAGCATAAAAACCAAAACCATGTAGACAGACTCCATTTCTACATAAACTTTAAAGTTTCTTCCCATTACCAAATTATAGTGGCTACTTCGGCAAAAAAAATGTTCCTGGTATTGGAGAGGAAAAATTTTAATTAGTATACACGGCAAAGATTTTTAAAGTGAAAATGCCTAGTGTTGGCAAAGGTATAATAAAATGGGTGCTCTTACTAACTTGTATGCTACTGGTGAGGATGAAGGCTTCTCAAACTTGAATGTACCTACAGATGACCTGGTGACCTTGTTAAAATGCAGATTCTGATTCGGAATCTAGGATAGGGCCTGAGAATCTGTATTTCTAATGCAGCTCTCAGGTGCTCATGCCTTGGATCTAGAGGCCAGGTTTGTGTAGCAACGGCTTTGAAATGTACATACCCTTTGACCTAATAATTCCAAGAATTTATTCTGTGGAAACAATCAGAGCAGCCACATGTAGCTAATTCAGTACTTACTATGTGCCGGACATGGTCCTACACCCTTTCCCTACATTTTCCCATGTGATCCTCATGACAACTCTATAAAGTAGGTGTAATTTTAATCCTCATTTTTCAAATGAGGAACCTAAGCCTTTCATAGTGGTTAACTAACTGCCCACAATCACACCAACTAGTAAATGACTGAGTCATGGTCTAGTAGGCATCTCTGAGTCTCATCTTCTCTGCAATATTGTCTCCCTACAGTGTGTACCAGATTTACCTACAAGGTAAATCATAACTATTGTGAAACACATTAGTAACAGTAGGAAATATGCAACCATTACAAATAATAAGATTAAGAGCATTTGACAAGGAAAAATGTTTATGAGACAATATTAAGTGAAAAAAGTTAAGAGTATGATCCCAATTTTATAAAAACAGCACAAAAATCCTTCAGTGTTTGTACTATATATATATTTTTTTATATAATGCCAAAGGAAATTTTCAAAATCTTGACAGTGGTTCCTTATCACCCGTGGCTTGATTATGAGTGATTTTAATTTTCTTCTTTATACTTTATTCTCTAAATTTTCTACCATGAACATATATTACCTATTTTTTAACCATTTTAATTTGAAGTATTCCATATATAGGAAAGAATGTATATAATGAAAATATGATATGTAGTATATTTAGAATAATAAAGAAATAACCCTCTTCTCACTCCTCAACAAAAGCAGTAGAACATTACTAAGATTATAGAAGTACTCGGTGTACCCTCCCTTCCTATTGACGCCCCTCCCAAAGAGTAGCCACTGTTCTGAATTTGTATTTATCATTCCTCATTTTTTATTATAATTATACTACAAATAATTATTGTTCAGTTTAGTATATCTTTGAACTTTTTACATAAATAGTATCATACTTTCTGCAATTTGTTTTTTCCCCCCATTCAACCTCTGTATTCATTTTTACTATTGTTAACATTCTTTTATGTCAATATCTAACAATTTAATTACCCATTCTTTAGATAGACATTTGGGTTGTTTACAGTTTTTTCTATTAACAAAATGCTGCCAAGAACATTTCTTGTCTATGTATCCTGTTTATAAATGTGCAAAAGTCTCTTTTAGACTAGAGTGTGTACCTAGGAAAGGAATTGCTGGATCATAAGATATTCACATTTTCAACTCTAATGGTTAATGCATAATTTTCCAAAATGATTGTAACAGTGTAAACTCTTGCATGCAGTATGTAACAATTCCTATTTCTTCACACATTTACCAATATTTAGTTATATATTACTTTTTAATCAGAAAAAACAATGGCGTAAACACATACCTTATAGGAAAATCAATCTTTGAACTTTCCATTAAATGTATGGTGTGAGTGTTCCCAATGATGTATGATTGTTATGTCCTTGCAGGTATGCCAACAGTAGCCTCATAAAGTACATGGAAAAACACAAGGTCAAGCCTGACAGCAAAGTGTTCCTCTTGGTATGTGCATCTGGGAGGTCAGATCCTTAGCACAGCTCTCACCTCATTCTGTTTCCCATGGAATTGTCCCAGCTATACCTTCTCTTTAGAAAGAAATAAGTGGGTGCTGGGGCAAAGTAAATATTTTTCTTTTGAGATGTTACCCTTGACTTCTAGCCTTATTTATTTATTCATTTTTAAATATATCTTTATTGATTTCAGAGAGAGGAAGGGAGAGGGAGAAAGAGCCTGATTTTCCCCCCAATGATTTATCAGCAGAAAAGAATTAAATTCTAAAAGGGCTTTAATGCTAATGATTTTTATCAATATCACATTAAACGTGTGTAGTGTACTAATTGTGCAGTGAGCTGTACAAAAGGGCATTTGATATTAATCCTGTTAGACATTAATACAGAAGTCAAAACATTGACTTGTAAACAACCTTTTCATGTGCTATCAATTTCTTATGTGTTACTCCAGCTTCAGAAACTCCTTACTATGGATCCAACTAAGAGAATCACCTCAGAGCAGGCTCTGCAGGATCCCTATTTTCAGGAGGACCCCTTGCCAACATTAGAGTATGTATCCTACCTATTCTGTGTCCTTTACTTCAGGTTGAAGGTGTTGGGTGGTAGATGAAAGCAAGAGAGCACTTGTTTTGAAATATTTTACTTTCTTCATTAATATTACCTTGGAGAAAAAGTACTCACAAGAAAGGTCCTATATTTTGAAAGAGGCAACACTGTAGACAGGTATGAATGAAAACAAGTATTTTTGGATTGATGATTAATCAGTTTTATAGATAAGAACAAAGCTGAGAACAGATGGGACTTTTATAGATGGTCAGTCAAAACAGTTTAAACAAAACCAGTGGGGAACTGAGAATTTAAAATTCAGTGTGCCCACTGCACTACCATACCCCTCTATTTCCCCATCCTGGGTTTCCCCACCCACATATATCATTGTGCCTGGATTTATTAGAGGTGCAGCTTTTCTTGAGAAAAAAGTTATTTTCTTTGTTGAAGCAAATACAAATTCAGTTATTTTTAGTACTAATGAAGTTTATGTGGAAAAATTCTATGTCATATATGTCAACTTGCTTAAGAGCAGCTAAGATTTGTTACTGAACGTGGCAACTAGTATAAAACTTCAGACAACAAATTATTCTTTAATGCTTAAATTATGCTGTGATGGGAGACATCCAGCAAACACCAATCACGGATGAAGAGTCGGAAATAAGAAAAAGGTAGAATTTTAAATTAACAAGGTCATTCATGTCGTAGATTTTTGGTCATGACATGTATTCTTTGTAATGATCTTTAGCGTGTTTGCTGGCTGCCAGATTCCATACCCCAAACGAGAATTCCTAAATGAAGATGAACCTGAAGAGAAAGGTGATAAGGTATGAACTGCACAGTACATTTTCACTTCCAGAGCGTAAGGGAGAGGCAAAAAGAGAATGTAGGGAAGTATGATTTAATAATCCCTATGTATTTAACCACCTTTTATTTAATTAAGTATGTATTTATTTAGGTGTACTTCTAAATGTGAAATGTAATAAGCTTACAGATAGATGAACTTCCTGATTTGTTTTATAGCCTATTTTATTCCCTGACTCTTCAATCCTTGACTCTTCATTCTTATTGTTTGTTTGGCATTATTACCATCACCTTATGCAGACAGCTTTTCAAAGCGTCATTCTGTTCATGATCATACTTGGAGATATAAGGGCCCTCCCCAAACCCTTTTACCCCAGAATCACTATGGAAAAGCTATTAGAGCTGTTTGAGTGAGGGCAGAACTATTTCCTATGTGCCTATGGTCTCCAATGGGATGTCTGTGTCTGGTTTGGAGGATTGGACTTCAGAGAATGAGTGCTAGTCAGAGCCTAGCACTTTGACCTTTGGGGATGCTGTATTTCCTGGCTGCTCCATTCTTCAGCCGTTCCAGCCACTTTGGTGTCCCACATAGGTTGCCCTGCAGGTTGGGTCAGAGTCACATGTGCACATCAAGTAATGAGTGACATTTCCTGTTAATTGAGTTCCATACCAAGCTTGCTTTTTTTTCTCTTCCAAGAATCAGCAACAGCAACAGAACCAACATCAGCAGCCCACAGCCCCTCCACCACAGGCAGCAGCCCCTCCACAGGCACCCCCGCAGCAGCAGAGCAGCACCCAGACCAACGGGACTGCGGGAGGGGCTGGGGCTGGGGCTGGGGCCGCCCCGGCAGGGCTGCAGCACAGTCAGGACTCTGGCCTTAATCAGGTGCCTCCAAACAAGAAACCACGTCTAGGGCCTTCGGGTGCAAACTCCGGCGGGCCTGTCATGCCGTCAGATTATCAGGTACTCCCCTGAATTTTGTACACGTTTAATGTTTATACATTTCATGAAATCGAAACTTTTAAAATTAAGTAGCACTTAACTCTAAAGTTTGTACAGACTGTACAATCCTGTTTCTAGGGTGTTTTATGAAAATGAAGAACTTTGTCATATTTCATGTAATTGCAAGATATTTCTCTCTTGACTTGTTTATCCTGACACTATGAGGCAGGCACCTTCCTCCTCAAAAAAAATTTCTCATTTTGTACAGACTATCAGCTTTGGGTGAGAAAAAGATAGTTAGATAAGCAGTTGAAAAGGGAGAAGAGGGGTAGCTTATTTTGGACAGAATAGCTATATACCAGCAAGATTTGCCGTCACTGGGAGGAAATAGTAAATAACCACATAAACATAGAAGAGAAAGGGATTAAGACCAAGACTTCTCAGAAATAACCATTAAATCTCACTAGAAATAATTTTGAGACTAGAAAATACTTTTTGTTAAAAGTGTTTTGAAAAAAGAAAACTACAGTTGTAATACAAATTCAAGAAATCAATGAAAAAAGTCTAAGGGTTGGTATTTCGGGAGAGAGCTAAAAATACTTGTGAAAACCGCTGGCAATCTTGCAAAAAATAAAATTTTTTTTCAAGGTACCAACAAGCTAAGAAAAGATCTAAGAAGATGGGAAGAAAATCGTAAACAAAAGGTAGAAAGAAAAAAGGCCTAGAACCATGGCCCCTCGGGGAACTGGTGGAGGAGGACCAGTTAGATGGTTAAAGATGACAGAAAACAAACTACAGGCAGGCGAGCCATAAATGCAGGGTAAGGAACTAGAGTCAAGAAAGATGTGAACAAGAAAGACATAATAAATAGCTGCCTAAATAGGCTTTACATTTTATCACCTCACACCTGTCGGCATGGCTGCCATCAACAAGTCAACGAACTACAAGTGCTGGCGAGGGTGTGGAGAAAAGGGCGTACACTGCTGGTGGGGATGCAGACTGGTGCAGCCACTATGGAAAGCAGTGTGGAGGTTCCTCAAAAAATGAAAAATTGACCTGCCATTTGACCCAGTGATCCCACTTCTAGGAATATATCCTAAGGAACCCAAAACACCAGTCACAAAGAACTTATGCCCCCCTATGTTCATAGCAGTGCAATTTACAATAGCCAAGATCTGGAAATAGCCCAAGTGCCCATCAGTAGATGAGTGGATAAAAAAGCTGTGGCACATTTACATCATGGAGTACTATGCAGCTGTGTAGAAGAAGGATCTTTTATCCTTTGGCACAGCATGGAGGGAACTAGAAAGTATTATGCTAAGTGAAATAAGCCAGTCAGAGAAAGACAAATACCACATGATCTCATTTATATGTGGAATATAATAAACAAAATAAACTGATGAACAAAATGGATCCAGAGACATATAGAAGTATGGAACAGACTGAAGGACCTCAGAGGGAAGGTGGGGAGAGGGGAGTGGGTGGGGAGAGATTAATCAAAGAACTTAAATGTTTATAAGCATAACCCATGGACACAGACCTTGGTATGGGGAAAGCCTGTGGGTGGATGCAAGGTGGAGGGGATCAATTCAATGGGGATAAAAAGGGGACATCTGTAATATTTTCAACAATAAAGATAAACTAAGGAAAAAAATAGGCTTTACATTTTGAACATCTCAACAAACTCATGTACTTTCGTATAACTGCTTCTCTGAAAACTTGGAAGATTCCCTGCTAGCAGAGGGCTGTATAACAGCACTGCCATTTGGTTCCAATTAAACTGATCAAGGTTTCCATATGATCCACTAAAAACAGTAGAAGTCATGAACCTATTTGAATTTTATTATAAATTCAGATTCCCCCCCCCCAACATTGGATTTTTCCTTTATATGAGCAATAAACCTTTACTATATACTGGCTTATCTTTGTGTTTCTGACTGTATTATATTAACCTGATTGTAGTCAATTATGGACAGATTACTTAGTTTTTTTTAAAAAAAAATTAAATTTATTTATTGATTTTAGAGAGGAAGGAAGGGAGAGAGAGAAATATCGATTTGTTCCACTTATTTATGCATTCATTGGTTGATTCTTGTATGTGCCCTAACTGGGGATCAAACCTGAAACCTTAGCATATCAAGACGATGCTCCAACCTGAGCTACCCAGCCTGGTCAGGGCATTAACTACTGTTTTTACTCCTGTCAAATCCAAGAGCTCTTTGAAATGCTTTTCTTTGTCCATCCTGTGCTATTTACTTAAAAATAAAACAGCATATCTATGAAACGGGTAGATATTGCAGCTATTTATTTGGAAGAACTTTGCACTTATTTGCAACTCTCACATCATCAACGTGCTTGTTCTTTCTCTAGTATGGGAAATTCAGTGTACTGTATCTAATTTGCTGAAGCAAAAGTGGTCTTCGCCAGCCGAACAATTATAGGGCCTGTGAGCGGAAAGAACATTTTTTCATAATAAACTTTCAAAATAAAACATAGTCAGAATGTGGAATTTTGCAAGGCTTCTTACATTAACATAGCTAGTCAGAATTACGTAACTTTGGAAGGATCCAGCGAGTTGTTTTTACCAAGCCTATCTTACTGCCCTGCAAGTCCAGTTTGGCAGCCTTTGCACGTGAAGTTGGGGACCTTGTTGATTTGTCCTTTCTTAAACCCCTAGTGCCACCTCAAAGTCATTTACATTTTAACTACAAGTAATAGCTTTATTATGTACATTCTTTTCCACTTTGCTCGTAGGAAGAACTGGCCTTCTAAGCATAGCCAGACATTGGTTTCAGCTATGTTCATGTTTAGGTTAGGCACTGTGTTGTTATTCTATAGACAAATTTTTCTTTCACGTATTTTTTCATATTTTCCCTGAGTACTGTGAAGATAGATGTTTCATTTAAAGTGATAAAGTACACTGAATTGAAACACATTCGTGTCTGCCTCCTCTTGAGGGCATTTTCATGTATGAAAATTTTTTTATTCTAAGTAAGACCTGGTGTTTATAAAACCCACTTATTGCTGCCATGCCCTGTTCAACCTTGCCTTGCTTTGTCATGTAGGTGCTGCTGCTGCCGCCCCCTAGCTTTACTCTGAGAATCCTTTTTCTCTAAACATGATTTCTTAATTACAGCTTTGTTTTATATGAGAAAATTAACAGACATCTGTATACATCATAGATACCATTGATTGACTGCGCCAAATTGATTATTCTTGTTCGTAAATCTCTCTTATGCAAAGAATGACTAACCAGAATTAGTCAGTACAAAGAGCAGTGGACAGCGTTTCCCCACTGCCTTTTGTGTGTGTGTGCGCCAGTGTAGCTTATCTCCCAAAGAATTCCAGCCAGACATGGTTACAGTGTGGCAGGCTATGATTTTCAAATAAGCAAAATGTACTAACACACTAAGTTAGCTGGATCTGAACCAGGAGCCTCTGATGAGAGTGGCTCACTTCTCCATCCCATTGTGATGAACATCTCTTTCATCAGTAACTCCCTTTTCCCGTTTCCTTCTAGCACTCCAGTTCTCGCCTGAATTACCAAAGCAGTGTTCAGGGATCCTCTCAGTCCCAGAGCACACTAGGCTACTCCTCCTCGTCTCAGCAGAGCACCCAGTACCACCCATCTCACCAGGCCCATCGGTACTGACAGCCGCAGCCCAGAGCACAGACTCCAGCAATATGATGTCCGCATTGAAGAGAACCAGAAATGCAAAAACTATGATGCTGTGTAAAACTCATCCACGTGGAAGGAAAACTGTATACTGAGCATCTTGCAGGACTGACTGATGTCTCTTCATTGACCTAAAGAAGATTTTTGTGAAGTTTCCCCAGCACCCTTTCCCTGCATGTGTTCCATCGTGACTTCTCTGGTCAAGCATCTGATCTAATCCCAGCACTTACCTTCTCTAACCTTCAGCTTTTTTTGAAGGATTTCCTGGTGCACCTTTCTCATGCTGTAGCAATCACTATGATTTATCTTTTCAAAGCTCTTTTAATAGGATTTTAATGTTCTAGAATCAGGACTCCAGTGGTGTATAGTTTTATACTTCATCAACTACCTTAGCAACACAGGTAAAAATGCACCTTTTAAAGCACTACATTGTTTTCACAGAATATAACTGTTTTGCTCATGGAAGTCTTAAACATAAATTGTTACTGTCCCAAAGTACTTTACTATTATGTTCTTATTTATCTAGTTTCAGGGAAGGTCTAATGAAAAGACAAGTGGTGGGACAGAGGGAACCTACAACCAAAAACAGCCTAGATCTTAGCAGTTACTATGCTTTATGCTATGAACTGAAGTATGTGGTAGTTTTTATATAATCATTTACGTGGAACTTAGTTCCCAGAATCATCTTATTCTGAATAGTAGTCAGTAATTAAGAATTATAAATTTAACCTTCATGTAGCTAAGTCTACATTAAAAAGGGTTTCAAGAGCTTTGATGAAATGCAGTCCTCTGGTGACCCACACTGAAAGCTGAAGAGAACTTTAACTGCACTAGGATTTCCTTAAGGAGTAATGTTGATCAAAGGATGTATTACTTCCCTTTGAAGGAAGAGCTTTTAGTGTGTCTTGTACATAAAGTTGGCTTCTCTAAAGAGCTGTTGGTTTCTTCACACGTGGGCCATATTGAGTAACTTTCTTACATAATCAAGGGTACTCAGTGGAAGCCTGCACATTAATCTGCTTTTAAAATAAAGAGCAATGTTCTTCATTCATATTTGCATTAGATATAGAGTGACTATTTTTAAGGCATGTTAAAAATTTAGGTTTATTCATGTTTAAAGTATGTATTATGTATGCATAATTTTGTTGTTACTGAAACTTAATTCTATCAAGAATCTTTTCATTGCACTGAATACTTTCTTTTGCCCCTAGGGGAAAACTAATAATTGTGCCTAAAAACTATGGGCAGATAGTATACAACTGTACTAGATAAAGTGCATATTTGCATTTCCATGATCTATGAATTAGAGGCCGAGTTCTTTCTCAGCCAGTATAAAGAACCCCTCACTCCCCAGAGTCACAAAGAAGTGTAGACTTAGAGCACTCGTTGTAATGTAAGGGACAAGACATTTGTGTTCTCTGAATGCTACTAGCAGCACCAGCCTTGTTTTAAACATTTTCTTAGCTAGGAGAATAGCTGATTGTTGTATATGCAAGTTATAAGAATTTTTTTTACTATTCTTTATGAACTTATCTACCTGGTTATGATACTCTGGGTCCATACACAAGTAAAATAAGATTTTAGACAGAAGCCAGTATACATTTTGCACTATTGATGTGATCCTGTAGCCAGCAAGGACCTTACTAATTTCAGCATAATAATGCTTATTAATAATAAAGACTATATAGTGACACTCACCAACACTGAAGCAGTTGACATGCTCCATTGGAAGGAATTTTTTATTGTCTCCATGTACCCCTTCCATTTTTTAAAATGAAAAATTAATAGCCCTCTGCATAATGTAGCTACATGTATAAAGTTCTGTCCTGTGCCCTGAAGCCTCACTGTCCAGAGTTATTGGTCAGCAGATAGATGCTTACTGCACCCTTGCCATGTACCCAGTGCTATGCTGGATGGAAGATACCAAGGGCAAGACGTACTTCCTGGCACTTAAGGAGCTGATACGCTCTCTATTCTGTGAAAGGCAGCTCTCCTGGGATGGTTGGCTTATAAGTGAAACCATCTTAGAATATGAAGGTCCTTTTGTTTACTTCTAAACCCACTTGGATAGAGTTACTATTCCAAATTCTGCTCCACAATAAACAGTGTTATGGAGAGGTTTCTATGTCTAGCTACCTTCAAGAAAGCCAGCAATTCAGTAATACCCCAACAGGCATTAATGTATATTTAAAATGTTCACAGCAGCCTTTCGACAATTGGGTGGCCCCTGGTAGGCAGAACACAGTCTATTAAGTAGCTTGTAGGAAAGTACAATGAAAATAGGAGCTCTGTCCTGCCCTTTGATTACACTTAATCAAAGACATACCCAAATATGTACATGAACCAAATTGCCATGCCCCTTAATACTTTATAAGCAACTTTGATACACAGTTCTTGTAGTATGTGCTTACATCATCACAGGACTACCCAGTGTCCCTGATGTGTAGTGAATTTTACTGGCAGACCAGTGGAGACAATGTAAGGGGATTTCATCAGTTCCCAGTATGATGTTCTCCATATTTAGCCAGATATCTGCATTGCACACATGACTGGGTTTCTGGTCACTGCCCTGGCACTGGCCCTTCTGTGTTGCTGCCTCAGAGTTGGTGATGCCCACTGGTGCCCATTACCCTTTGAAATAATTTTGGTTTGTAATTTCCTTTTTCCTTTAAAGGGGAACAAAGCCCTTAACACATTTATGGGCCCTAAAACTGTGGGACCTCAAAGGAGAACTGTGAAGCTTTTTGAGGTTCAAATTTACCTTTGTAGTCCCCAAACAACCACATTCCTCTTTGAAAATTTATTACTGTCAAGTTCCCTGAGAACACAGTGGAGACATCCCTGAGCACGTAGGAACATCCAAATCAGGGGAGGTCGCAGGAAAGAAGGAATTGAAATGAAGGTGTTCTGCTCTCCATACTACAAATCAGTTTTGAGATAGCTTTCTGGCAAGGTGTGTGTTTGGAAAAAGGGGTTTTAGAGTTTCAGGACAGCAGAGCTCAAGGGTAAGGTAGCCTGGCAGCAGGGCTGATACTACGAGGCTGAAATAATCCTTGTGATGAAGCGGATCATGCAGCAACATGCAAAAACCAAGGATGTGTCTATTTTTATATCTGTGTGATTTTAAAACTTTAGTATTTAGGATTTTGGCCTTCTGCACTACTCTTTTGCTCTTATAAACATAATTTACATTTAAGAATGGAAAGGGACGACATTTACATATGTGTTCACTGCCTCATTCCTGGTGAAGCAACTGTTAGTTGTATGCCTCTAAAACAATGCTGTTTTCTCTGCTAAAGAAAGAAAAAATAGTTGGACAATAAGACTTGCAACTTAATCTGCCTTGAATAAATTTATGTAGCAGAAACTATACAATGAAGGAAGAAATCTTTGCGAATTGCAAACCCCAAACTCTTATCTATGGTGATATCTTTGCAGGGGATGGAGGAAGGCAGTGAAATGGCAGTTAGAGTAAAGGAGGCTTGAAGGATTCAAGTATAAGCAACATTTTATATAAAACATAGTAGTTTAGGTCCCCATAATCTTAAAGAATAGTCACAAATACCATAAAGCAAAGTTCATTGTTTTAGGATTTAAAAAAAAAGTGTTGTACCTAAGGCCATACTTACTCTTCTATGCTATCACTGCAAAGGAGTGATATGTATGTATTATATGGGGAAAAAAATCCTTAATGCACTGTTATCTCCTAAATATTTAGTAAATTAATACTATTTAATTTTTTTAAAGATTTGTCTGTGTAGACACTAAAGGTATTACACAAAATCTGGACTGATGATGTCCTTTTTAACAACAATTTAAGATACTTTTTATATATGTTATGTAGTACATCCTTTCTTAAACTGCCTAGTTTGTATTTCCCATGATTCCTGTTTGTGAAGTGTGCCTGTCCTTGTCTCACTTCAGTCGTTTCCGTGCACGCATCCCTCTTTACGATTATAGAGATGACCATATGATCTCCACACTCCGCTGTGAGGTGTGCGCTCAGAGCCGGCTGCACCCCAGCGAGGCCTGCTCTGGGGGTGCAGGACAAGCTGCCGCTTTGGAACCAAGTGGTCCCTGCTTTTGAGTTGCCCTGGCCTCCTCCTCAAAATGACTGTTAAAACTAAATTACATTGCATTTATTTTATATTCTTGGTTGTAATAAAAATTTAATTGACTTTGTTTCTGTGTGGATTCTTTGTGTAAAAAACTCTTGTTAGAAGTTTTAGTGTTAAAATTTGATCTGTGTGCCTAGAAGCTTTTCAGATCACACTTGTCCTGCAGAGATGCAAAGTCTCCCAGTGAGTTGCCACATGTTATTTTATGCAGGGTGTTTATGATGTCACAAAACCACAGAGGCAAGGCTTAAAATTATAGTTTTATTTAAAAGATCTCTAGGGGAAACATCCTATTTTTGAAAATGAAAATTAGAATGGTGTTCTAGAAAAAAACAAATAGCATGTTGTGGGTGGAGTGGCACTGAGAGTTTCTCCTTTTATAAGAGCATTCTGCTGTACCTGGTTCCCCTTAAGGTTTACTTGGTGAATCCTCTGTGGTTATTCCAAGGGTCAAAGGCATCATGGAGTAAGCTGAAGGATGTTTAAGTGACACACACAAAGTTTCCATTTCTATTTAAAATAGATATTCCACATATCTGACTGCTTCACTGCTTGGCACAGATTGTTTTTTCAATACTGTGCGGTCTACAGGGCAGAGCTTCTCTTGGAAAACTGTTTTTTGACCATAGCTGCCTTTCTAACCAGGCACCTGGGTAGGAGAAAGTGAATGAAACCCCTTACCACTCCAGGGAGGGTAACCTGAGAGGACCAGACAGCGCCTGGGATTTATTCCTCCTGCCTTCCCAGCAGCTGGCATTATGCCCAACATAGCAGGTGATATGGCGAGTCGCTAGCATATCTGACTTTCGTACACTGGCATAGAATTTCCAGATCATTCAATATGCCGTATTTGTATTCGGACAGGGATGAATGAATGTAATTTCCATGAGTAATGAAAATGCTAGAAATAGGCATCACTTCTTAAAATAGGTTCATTTCTTATATTTTTGGCTGCAAAGCCAACATAATTTATCACCCCAAAAGAACAATCTAAATTGCGTTTAAATAAAAAAATTAAGCCAACTTAGCCATACCTGACAACCTTTAGAAGCCATCTTTCTTCTGCCTGCCTAGAGGTGGGCATTTTAGGGCCTTGCAAAGCGTCATTTTATCTAGCAGGCAGTCGAAAGCCAGCTTGACAGGTAGCACACAAATCTAATAGGAACATTTGTTCATTTGATCTAAATGAGAATATAGGGAGAAGAAATAAAAATATTGACAAAGCATTAAAATGCATTTAGCACATTCCTTCTGCTTTTTTAGACTTTTTGTGAAATTGCTGAATTTTTTCACACACAGACGCTATTATGGACTGAATACCCTCCCCCCATTCTTTTGAAGCCTTTATCCCCAGTGTGGCTATATTTGGAGATGGGGCCTTTATGGACGTAAGGTTAAATGATTTCATAAGACTAGGGCCTTGATCCAATAAGATTAGTATCTTTGTTAGAAGAGAGACTGGAGAGCTCTCTCCTCTCCCTGCTTTCTCTCCCCTCCCTCTCCTCTTTCCTCTCTCTCCTACCTATCTCCCCCGACTCTCGCCACCTTGTGAGGACACAGCAAGAAGGTGGTCAGACATCTGCAAGCAGGAGGACAGCTGTCACCAGAAACCAAACCCTGCCAGACTTTGATCTTGGACTTCCCAGCCTCCAGAACTATGAGAAAATAAATTTCTGTTGTTTGTGCCACCCAGCCTATGGCATTTTGTTAATAGCAACCTGAGCTGACTAATACAAATTTTGGTACCAAGATGGGAGGTGCTACTGTAACAAGTACCTAAAAATGTAGAAGGGGCTTTGCAACTAAGTAATGGGGTAGAGGCTGGGAGAGTTTTGATGTGAATGCTAGAAATATGAAATGTTAAAGGCAATTTTAGTGAAGGCTCAGGAAGAAAAGAGGAGAGCTGGGAAGAAAGCTTCCATCTTCTAAGAGAACACATAAATAATCATGAATGCTGGTAGAAATGGATATTAAAGAGATCTCAGATGGGAATGAGGAAGAGTTAATTGGAAACTGGAGGAAAGATGATCCTTTTGTGACAAAGTGGCAGAGAACTTGGCTGAACTGTGTTCTAGGAGTTTGTGGAAGGTGGAATTTTAAAAAAATACATATCTTTATTGATTTCAGAAAGAGGAAGGGGGAGGGAGAGAGAGAGAGAGAAACTTCAATAATGAGAGAGTCATTGATCAGCTGCCTCCTGCATGCCCCCGACGGGATGGAGCCCGAAACCCAGGCACATGTCCTGACCAGGAATCAAACCGAGATCTCCTGGATCCTAGGTGGATGCTCAACCGCTGAGCCATGCCTGGCTGGGCAGAAGGTGGAATTTTTGAGGGATGAAACTGCTCTTAGATCTCTCGTAGTGTCAGGGAAGGCAGCACAGAGAGCATGTCAGAAGGGAGACTGGGGATTAAGAAGACAAACTGAAGATTTCAAACTTTTGCCTTTCTCTGATTTCGTCCCCTGCATTCATTTCTCTTGCATGCATTGCTTGGTCCTGGGAACCCACCTTTGAAAGATCTGGGTCCTTCAAACAAATGCTATCCTGTAGCAAGCTTTCCCTTTTGGTAGTAAGATTAACCTAAATTAATTGAAGCCTGTAGATAGACCTCAAATTGTAAACAAGGTGTGTAAGATTTGATTGAATTTAGGTGCAGGTGCCATGCCTGAGCTGTAACTCTATGATTAAGTTCCTATTTTCTTTATTGACATATTCATAAGCAGTGAAATGCAGAGATCTTAAGTGTACAGTTCAAAGAGTTTTGAGAACTGTATACCATGTAAATAAAACCCCAATCAAGAAACAGAACATTTCCATCACTCCAGAAAGCTCTCATTCTCCTTCCTGGTCAATACCCCCTCCCCTCCACTTTCAGAGGCAGCCACTGTTCTGATTTCTGTCACCATATATTAGTTTTGTCTTTTTAGAATTTTATATAAATGGAATCATACAGCTTGTCCTCTTTTGTGTCTGGGTTCTTTGGTGCAACATGTTTTTAAGAGTCATTCATGTTGGGTATATCAGTAATTTGTTTCTCTTTGTTGCTGAATAATATTCCATTGTATAAATATAACACAATTTGATTAGTCATTTGTTTGTTGATGGACATTTGGGTTTCCTGTTTGGGGTTATTATAAATAAAGCTACTATAAACATTTTTGTATCAGTTTTGTTGTGGTCATGTTTTAATTTCCTTGGGCTTACTTGGAAGTGGAATTGTTAGGTAATAGGAGGGGTGCGCATCTTGAAAAGAAACTGCCAAAGAGTTTTCTAATATATGTACCATTTTATACTCTTTAAGTAATACATGAACTGAGAGAGAATAAATTTCTGTTTTAAGCCACCAAGTTTGTGATACAATTTGTTATAGTAACCATAGAAAACTAATAGGTTTTGATCATAATGTATTACCATTTTTCTGATTTGCTGCATTTCATTTGCTAATATTTTGTTAAGGATTTTTGCATCCATACTTGTGAAGTATATTTATTCTATAATTTTCTTGTGATGTCCTTGTCAGGTTTGGTATCAGAGTTATGCAGGACTCATAAAATGACTTGGGAAATGTTTTCTCTTCCTCTGTTATCTGAAAGAGTTTGTGCAATATTTGCACAGCATGTCCTTGAATAATATTGTTTCATTCAATGTCATTTTGTTACAATGTTGATGAGAAAAACAAATCTATTCCCAGTCAGGCTCACTGTGTGGAGTTCTCACATTCTCCCCATGTCCATGTGGATGTTCTCGGGGTCCTCCAATTTCCTCCCACATGCCAAAAATGTGCATGTTAGGTGAACTGGCACGTCTACACTGTTGCAGTCTGAGTGTGGGTGTGAGCGAGTGCGCCCTGCAAAGGAATGGCATCCTGTCCAGAGTGGTTTCTACCTGGCGCCCTGAGCTGCCAGCATCGGCTCCAGCCACCCACAACCCTGAATTGGAATAAGCAGGCTGGGAAATTATCATCTTACGTGTTTTAATTAGTCTGTCTTAAATGTATGTTTAGCTCACATTAATTTCAGTGTTTAATATTAGAAGTGTTTTGGGTCTTTAGAAGTTTGGAGATGTTTTTGTGACCAGAAATATGCCATAGGAACTTAACTCTTGTTGATATCAATTAGCCCATGGCAAAATTGGTTTCAGTTATACCTCGTTTTGCTTAATGTTGCCATTTCCAAGAACCTATGGACGGCGTTAAGTGAGGACACACTGTATTATTTCTTCCTTAAGTGTGTAGTAGAAGACACCAGTGAGGCCTTCTGGGCTTGAAGTTTTCTTTATGAAATACATTTGAATTATAAATTTGATTACTTTAAAGGATATAGAGCTATGGAGATTTTCTGTTTCTTCTTGAGTCAGTTTGGTTAAGTTGTGTTTTTCAACAAACTTGTTTCACTTAAGTTGTAATGTAAATATTTTTCTTAAAATATATATTTAGACATGGAATTATCCAAAGGAATGAGCATTTTAAATTATAACATTTATTGTGTTAACATTCAACAAACACTTCCTGTATGCACTTCACATATATTAACTCACTTAATTCTCACAGCAAAAAGTAAGAGGTGGCCACTATTATTGTCCCCATTTTTAATAAACGAAAAAAACCTGAGACAGAGTGGTTAAGTAACTTGCATAACTCACACAGCTGATAAGCATCAGAACCAAGCTCATAACCACTTTTACCAGTGACTCTCAAAGTGTACTCTCTGGACGAGCAGCATCAGAATCATCTGGGAACTTGTTAAAAAAGCAAATTCTCAGACTCCACCCCAAACCACTGAATCGTAAACTCTGGGGGTGGAACCCAGAAATTTGTGTTTCAATGAGCCTCTAGGTGATTCTAGTGCATACTAAAGTTTGAGAACCACTGACTTGCACCATACTCTTCTCACAATACTCCCAAATTACCTTCCAAAGGCTAGATTAATTTACTTTTACTAATAGTATATGAGAGTGCCCATATCTCCTGGCCTTACCAACACTCACTATGAGCAATCTTTAAGTTATGTACCAGTCTAATAGGCAAAGAGTAGTGCCTACATCCTACTGTCAAAACTAGAAAGAAAATTTCATTTGTGTCTAATTGCAATGAAAGGAAAATGTTAAAATATTAAAAGGAAAATAACAGTAATACTTTCCAGCAACAAAAGAGTATTCCGGTCCTCCTTGCAGTAAGAGAGTCAAGTTCTGTCCCTTCTGCTGCCCTGCTTGGACCTCCTCTGCTCTGCATGGCCTCTGGCTCCACTGACCTTCCCTTCTGGCAGGTTCTCAATCCTAATTCTTCTACCTTTGCCAGGCAACCATGTGCTTGCGTGCTGCATTGGCCTCATTCTTTGAGAGTAGGGAGAAGCAATATGTTATCTAACATAAATACAAAAATCTTTTTTTATTTATTGAGCATGAAATACAAAGTCTTTCTCAGCTCTTGTTATTGATAAACCTTTTCTAAGTTGTATGTTTTTCTTGGACCTCTGTGCATCTCTTGCCACCGGGTGCCAGTGTACTGAACATCATTGAGGGTGAGAGGTATAGGAACAGATTCGTAGTCACCCCCAATGAGAACCTCAAAAATGCTTAGAGGAACCTGATCCCCAATCACAACATTTTTTTTTGAGAGGTATACCTTTCTCATGTCCAAGAGCTGAAAAACCGTGATTGACAAAGGATCCCTATGAGTTGATTTTGTGGTGTTTCCCGTTGCATTTTCACCACATTGCAGAAAAGACCATGAACACTGAGCTGGTTAAATGTCACAGGGCTAATTCCCACTTACAGTCCCAATAATTATTGAGCTGTAATATTCACCTCTTCATCAGCCACATCAACATGGCATGACACAAAGAATATGGGGTTTTGGAGAAAAACTTAGGCCTGAAACACAGCTCTTCTACCTCTGAGCTGTGTGGCCTTGGTTAAGTTATTTAACCTCTCTGATCTTTTAATATCTATAAAATGTTAAAAGTAGTATCTACCTTTTAGAATTTAATGATTTAATGAGATAATATGTGGTGTGCCCAGCAGAGTTCCTGGCCCATAGAATACTTCTCAGTAAATGTGGATTCCATTGTTTTTTCTCTTCCCTCTGCAATTTCTATGTGTTCAAATGTGTGCTTCTAGTGTTAACAAGAGGTTTATCTCCTTTGTTTGATGATCTCTCTTTTGACAGAAGATGATGTCTACATCTGTGCAAACTACTAGGTCAGCCATTTGAAGGCCACCACCCTTCATGCCAGGGAGCACTGTCACAGGCAGAGAGCTATGTAACAGGCACCAGGGTTTAACTTCTTTAATGAAACGCTATGAAAAAATGAGGGACTCCATTGTGTTTTGGTGGCACCACCCATCACCTTTTTCTCTCTCTACCTCAACAAGAAGTTCATTAAATTGTGTTTCCATACCATTTATAGCTGTAGCTATACCAATGAGAGCAACTATCATTTTCATGCAATCGCAAAATGAAGTAGAAGCCACCTACCTAGTTTGGATCCAGAGAGAACATAATTCCTCCATTTCCCCACTGTGACTCTCATAAATTACCATCTGTGCTTCCAACTCTGAGTGATCAGATCTCATAAAGTCATGGTCCAGAGATCTGCAAAGCTCCTCAGCTAATAATACTTTTGTACCATTCATATGAGAAAGATTGCCAGGAATAAAAATAACTCCTAAATTTTGCCTTTTAGCCCTATCGGCTAGGTTTGGAAGGCCGAGCCCACCAAAGGCAGACGAGGGAAGAGGGAAAGAGAAAGAGATCCTCTCTATGTGAGTGGACAGCATGAGGGGTCCCACTAATCAGAGCAGCCCTTCAGGGGTGAGTCTGGCGGTTCCAAGACTCCAGTCTGCTGGGGAGTGTGCCATGGTGGAAAGGCCCGATGGAGTTGGAGCAGTCTGGGCCCAAACTTCAAACCAATAAAACAAAGTTCCCTTCCAGAAAGTCCTGCACTAGGGAGAAACTCCTGGAAGCATCATCCAAATTGAGCAATGCATGGGCTGCAAGGCCAAAGGAAAGAGAGAGCCCAAGTGAAAACGGGGGAGAGAGCAGAAGAGGTGGGTCCATAAAACTCCAAGGGCATTTTCCCCCCTAAAGTATTTGTGGAAACATATTAAGCTTTTAAAATCATGAGTATTTTCATGCTACCCATGTACCTAAAAATCTTTTTTTAAAAAACGACCTGATTTTCCAATGGCTTAAAAAATTCCATGCATTTTTCCATATAAACAAGGAATAGATTCATTTTTGCTTCTCCACCCACACTACGTATATAAAAAGCTCTTTTGGCATGAACAACAGCTTAGCATTGATTGCAATATATGTGCATACATAGTTTTCATATATAATTACTTATTTGCAATTCATGGAAATTTTCATATGAAAATGATCCAAAAGAAAACTATAGATTAAGTGGGGCTCCTGCCAACTAAATTATGTGAAAAGTTCTTATACGATTGTTTATAACATGTTCTTTATTTCTAGTGAGGACAATGGAAATAAGTTTTTAAGCAGAAATTCAGGGTGTGTCTCTTATAGTCTTAATATTGTCTGGTGACTCTTCTTGTGAAGTTGTCCTACATCATATAGCTATTCTATGATCATTTAATATCTGGACTTGTATAGACACCAACTAGATAGAGCACTTGTTAAAGCAAGGAACATGTTTCTGGTTTTGTTCATCTTTGAAAGGCCCGGCCTTATACATGGAATGAACATTCAATACATTTGCTAAGTGAGCCATAGAGGATTCAGGTTGGGCATATGAAACAACTTCCTAACTTGAAACTTTTCTAAGTGGTTAGTGACTGAAGTGAGGCCACATACCCTATGGGGAAGGAACAAACTTTCCTCTACCTTCAAGGTTCTTTTGGTTGGTCTAATAATAAAAAAGACATGAGACAGATTACCAAGAGAAAATAACCAAATTTCATACATACTTCTGTAAGGGAACCCCACACACATGAGAGAGTCGGAGACCCCACATGCACGAGAGGTTTAGGGGAGAGGGAGATGGAGGTATGCAAGACATCCTGAGCTAGGGCTGAGGTAATGCACCTGGGGTCAAAGGGTCATTGCAGCGCGACAAGAAGAGCAGATGTTTAGTAAATAGTTTTCCCTGCCAGATAAGTGGGTCAAAAAGTTTTTGCTGATAAACTTATTATGGGCAAGGCCCCTATTCAAGTTCTTCTAGGTAGTTAAAGAGAGGGACAGGAGTTTCTCTTGAGCCCAAGGCTAAAGTTGCCTTTAGCTCAAAACAATTTGCAGACCACAGAGGCACATCTTGGGGTGAACCCCTGCACCCTCACTGTTGGAAACTATTAACCACTATGTTGCCCTTGGGGTGGTTTAAGTAACCATGTGACTTGGATTGTTCTTGTCCCCATGTTCTGTGGGAAAACAAAGTAATAGAAAGGCTGGACATCTTATCTGGAACTCACCGTGGCCAACAGAATTAACTTTTGTTTGCTCCAAAGGCTAAGTAATGAAAACAATGGATCTAGAATCTAGATCTTTTCACCAGATCTAGTTTCAGCAAACAAATCAGTCTTCCGACCACCACAGCCACCACACCCTATCTAATTCAGAGAAGGGAACAAATGAATTCTGCAACATTTTAATGCTCTTTTTCAAAAAGTAGCAAAACATGCCAAAATAAAACCGTTTAAAATTCTTCTTATAAATGCATCTTCACATAAAACCTATTAACACCTAAATCCAATTTAACTACTGCTATGGAAGCTGACCAAATATCCAATATCAACCCAGTGTCTCACAAACAGATGTCTCACAGAACACAACTTCTGTTGTGTTTATAGATTTTTTTTCTTTTTGTTCGTTTGTTTTGTTAACTCTCACCTAAGGATATTTCTTCCATTGCTTTTCAGAGAGAGCAGAAGGGAGGTAGGGAGGGGCAGAGACAGAGAGCGAGAGAGGGAGAGAAACATTGATGTGAGAGACACATTTATTGGTTGCCTCCCTCGCCCTGACTAGGGGCCAGGAGCAAACCCATGACCCTTTTGTGTGCCCTGACACTCTAACCACTTAGCCACACTGGCCAGGGCCAGATTTTCACAAACTGATTTTATGAACCTTGGAACTGCCCTATCTCTGCAATTCTCTTCTGGGACTTTATAAATGTCCATACCTTGGGTTTAAAAATCAATTTCATTTGGGTTTCTTTGTTTTATATTTTCAGTCAAAATCACCCAGATATGGTGGGGGGTCTAACTAGTTAAAGCCTTAATGCTTTGGTACGGGTACAGAACATTCAAAACATTGGAATGTTTGGAAATGATAGTTGTTAAAAAGCAGTGGCTTATTACAAACTGAGTGCCTCCTACCAGTATTACCAGGATCTGCAATCTTTATATTTAAATGAATGACTCTCATATTGTCATTTTTAGTGTCTCTAAATTAGAAAATTAAACATTTATTCCTCAGCAGTGGAGACAGGCTATGATAATAAACATAAATCATCAAAGCGCTGTAGCACTGAAAGCCATGAAGTCCCTCAATGAAATCCCTCGAAGACCCTCAGGAATCAGAACATGCACAACAGCACCACGTCTCTTTGGTTGCCTGGCGTGTGCTGCACAACGTCTGGGCTAAAGACTGCTCTGCTCTTTGCATTCAGAAAATTTGCATAGAGTCCTCCCTATGTCCAAAGCTCTGGGAAAGGTTCCTCTCCTCTGTCCTTCAAGTCCTACTCCCCATGGAAATCCTGCCTAAAGTCCCATTTCCATGAAAACTCTCTAGTTATTCCAGCCTCCACTAAGCAACCTTTTAAAAGAATTCTTCCTAGATGCCCATCTGAACCATTGGCTCTCGCATTTAATTGTACTTACCCATATTTCTTTTATTGGTTAATATTTCATCAAGCCCCCATTCCTCCCACCCCACCTCAACCCTCGTTGAATGAAAGTAATATAGAGAAGACAGAAGTGATATGAATTTTGTCTGAGTCGGTGGTTATCAATTCTGTCACACCTGACACCCCTTTTTTATAAAGTGTTTTTGTAATGCCCTTTAACCATCATGAAAAACGCCTGGGGAGGGGGAGGTATTGGTTCTAGTGAGATCCACTGAGCTAAACCTAGATGAGCTGGGGAGAATATTATTACTAGATAATCTAGAACATGATGCTCAGTTTTAAAGGCCCTGCAAGCCTGAGGTGAACCCCCAAATGCCAGTTTATTGGCTCACTGCTGTGGTTCTCAAGGGGTTTCTGCAGACCAATCAAAAGAGTCAACAAGTCAAGCTGGGGGTAGAGGGTGATCTGCTTCATCTTCAGTGTTTCCACTTTTCCCATTTGCTAGACTTCTCATCTATACTTTTGAATGAAGGGTTCCTCAATTTTAAGAATTGAGGAATGTTATATGTTTTGACTTTCTTGTCCAGATTTATAATTTCTGGGAGATGATGTGTTGACTTCCTCACTCCATCATGCCAGAAATGAATGTACTATTTTTTTTTTTTTATAGTTTCTACCTCTCTATTGAGTCATTGTCATCATAGTTTCCATTAATTCTTTTAACATATTTATAATAGCTGCTGTGGGCCTGGCTGGTGTGGTTCAGTTGGTTAAACACTGTCCCATGCACCAGGAGGTTGCTGGTTCAGTTCCTGGTCAGGGCACATGCCTGAGTTGCGAGCTCAGTCCCCAGTAGGGGGTGTGCAGGAGGCAGCCAATCGATGTTTCTTTCTTATCAATGTTTCTATTTCTCTCTTCCTCTTCCTTCCTCTCTCTGAAATCAATAAAAATATATATGTATATAATAGCTGCTGTGAAGTCTTTGCTAAATCTAACTTCTGGGCCTGTGCAGAGTCAATGAGCTCTGAAGGTCACTCAAACCTGAATCTCACATCCCAATGTTCAATCAGCACATTAGCTCCCTTTGGTCAAAAGCTCATGGGAGACCATGGATGGATAGCTCAGTTGGTTAAAGTGTCATCTGGATATGTCAAAGTTGCAGGTTCTATCCCTGGTCAGGGCACATACAAGAAGCAATCAATGAATGCATAAACAAGTGGAACAACAAATAGATGTTTCTCTCTCTCTAATCAATAAATAAAATAAAGTTCATGGGAAACCATGTCATTGTAAACAGTTTCTTTTAAAATTCACCATGAGAAATCCCTGTCCAAGCATAAAAACGTCTCAGCTGTGGACTTGCTCATCAGCTCCTATTCTCCTCTGGAGTTGAAACAGCTAAGAACAGAGGGCTCGAGGGTAAAAAGGTAGTATGAACCATGGCTGGGTGGCCTCGCTCAGCAGTTGGGGCCTTCTGGAAGAATTGCAATGACAAGCATCACCGAGGAGAGAAAAGTCCCACCAGCTGGCATATCCTCCTCTTGCAGGCAACTCATGAGAGAGAGAGTATAGTGAGCCTGGACACAGAACTTGGGGAGATGGAAGATCAGAAGATTCTCTGGCTTCAAACTCGAGAGGCTGATTACTATGATCCATTTCTACTCAAAACACTTCCGACACCAAATGTGTGTGTTTTTCACACCAAACGATTATCCAGTTTTCTGCAGGTACTAACTGGAAGTCTTACAATTTAATTCAATTCTGACACTACCTACCTGGAGTCAGACCCAGTTTAAGGGCTCAGTGCCACAAGACTGGCCCCACTTCAGAGCCAATCATATGTCTAGGCCTCTTATACTTCTGAGTGACTGGCTGTTAATCAGGGATTCCCACAATCCCCTCCTCAAGTTTGATAATTGGCTACAACAGCTCACAGAACTTAAGAAAACAGTTTACTTACTATTAGTGATTTATTATAAAGGATACAAGTCAGGAACAACCAATGGAAAAGACGCATAGGGCAAGGCACAATGGGGGGGTTGGGGCCACAGAACTTCCATGCCTTTCCTGAGCACATCACCCTTCCAGCACCTTGATGTGTTCCCGGTCTTGGAAGCTCTCCAAACCCTATTGTTCAGAGTTTTATGGAGGTTTTATTTTGTAGGCATGATTAATTAAATTATTGGCCATTGGTGATTAACTCAATCCCCAGCCCTCCACCCTCTGGAGGTTGGGTAATGAAGCTGAGGTCATGCCTAGGTCTTTCTAGAACCCTGTTCCCATTCTGAAGTCATTTAGGGGACCCTCTTACACTCGGAGATTTCAAGGACTTTAGAAGCTCTTGCATCAGTAACTGGGGACTGAGATAGAATATGGTAACAAAAGGTGTTTCTATACCCCCATCACTCAGAAAATTACAAGGCATTTAGGAGCTCTTGTCAGGAACTGGGAAAGAAGACCAAATAAATATTTCATATTTTATCACAATATCACACTGATTACTCATCTTGTAGCCAGATGCCCTGGAACCAGTCTTTGGGTTAGAAATACTCAACTCCTCGGCCAAGTTCTAATCCCCTGACTGTGCTCGTGTCTTCCTTTATCTGCCTTGGCCGCTCTTCTCCTGTCCTTTCATGGCTGACCCACCCCCAGCCCCATCTGACTTTATTTAGACATTGAATATATTCCATCTGGTAACAGCAGAAGCTTCTGGGCCTGGGAGCTACTTGTGGTTAGCTCCTCTTTGATCCATTGACAATTTGACTCTCATAGAGTAATATTATTTCTCACATTTCCAGTTCCCATGGGAGCGTACTTGAGCCTCCAGAGACATGACAACTTCCCCAACCGGAATGGTGAGCCCAGGGGGGCCACAACGCAGCCTTGGGTAAGGCAGACCCGGGGCACAGCTCCTCCTCACCAACCGCGTGTGTTTTGGGTGAGCTGTCTCTCTCTCAGGGTGGAGAATACCAACTGTGAGATGAGGATAATACTTCATAGGGCTAATACGATGACAAAATGAGGGAAGGTATGGACACTTCTGGTTGTTAATGATAAACATTATTGCCTTTTCCTGTTTCTTACCGTCACTTCAGAGGCTATATTTCCTGTGTAATTCCTATAACATCTAAATCAGTGCTTGGTTCCCAGTCGCTGCTCAGTAAATATTTATTAGGGGAATTACATCCTGCTTCTCTTTTCTCCTGCATCTTTTTTGGTTGGTGATTTTCACACCATGCTCAGTGCAATCTTAGGGATTCTGAGGAGGTGCCCAAGGGCCCCATGTGGGTCAGGACAGGTAAGAGTTAACAAAGGACGAAAGTAGAGGAGAGAGCAGTTGGACTCCACCCCTACCCGCATGTTAATTACTTTACATTTTAAATTGGTTTGGGAACAATAAATTTTTTTAAAGAAGGGATTCTATAATTTAAAGTTAGAAAATAACTGCCTTATACTTTGGATAGCTTAGAAGAGGAGTTTAATTTTATGAATGGTACAAATGTATCTTCATTCTCCCAAACATTAGCCACTATAATTAAATTAAATAAAAATTCAATTCCTCAGTTTCACTAGTCATATTTCAAGTACTCAACAGCTACATGTGACTAGTGGCTACCATTTTGGACAGTACTGATATGAACATTTCCATCAATGCAGAAAGTTCTGTTAGATAGTACTGGTTTTATTTTATATTCTTTAAATCATAGGACTTAATTGACAGTGACTGTGTACTCTGTGCTGTAATATGTTTCTAGGCTAAAAGGTTGAGTTGCCGATAGATACAGGTTTGGGTCCTGCTATTTACTTGCCATATGGCTTACTGGACTAGCTTCAGGTTCCCTCATCTGAACCAGGGAGATCTGGGCTAAGAGTTTTCCATCTATTTTATCTCCAAGGGTCCCTTTGATTGTTACTTTGTTCCCTTGGACCCACACCCATGTTTAAAATTACCTGCATCATTAGGTAATAATTGGCTTACCCTTCTACTTTTGTTAATCAGTGCTATTTATAACTACCAACAAAAACCTCTGATCAGCATAAGATTAGCAGAATTCTTATTTTGATTTGAAGTAATTCCAGCCCAAAACTTAGAAATGGGACACTGTGATTAGCTTAGCCTTATCTCTGGTAATTGTACAACTTCCACGTGGCGTTTTTGAAATATTGAAAATAACATATAAATTGCTCTTCCCTGTCACTGTTACTACTGTCTACCACCTTTAGGGCTTAAGGAGCTCAAGTTAGGAGTTTCCTGATGGCATGAGCATTTAAGATTTGAGTTTTAAAGGGATTCTAGGTCAAAGGAGGTAATGATTCCAAAAGTTCATTTTGGGAATTCAGAAAATCAACCACAGGAAACCAAGTTATCAAATGCACAAATCAGACTGAAAATCTAGAATAGATAGACTTTTCAGTGTCCGAAACAGAATGTGCAGTGTGATTGCATTTTAAAAGCATATATTGGGTGAGAATTCTAACTATTGCAGAGTAGAGTGGTTGCCAAATTCTAATTTCAAAAAATAAGATATAAAACTGGGAAAAACTGCAGAAAACAATTTTAGGGCTTTGGAAATTAGCCAAAGGTAAACAACAAATTGAGAAGCATTTAGCATGAAAAGCTGCTAAAATTTTATGTAAAAATGATGAGAGTCTGTGGCTTTCATGTCTGGAGCTGCTTCCCAACCCTGTGCCCCCAGCACATTTAGTCTAGTAATTTTACCAAGGCAATACTGACACTGAAAATCAGCAGCCTCTCTGTCAGAGGGGGATGGATTTGATTTGGAATAAAAGGTGAAAACCCACACCCAGCAGTGTTGTCAGAAAAAGTAGCAAACTCAGTAGAAATTGGAAAAAAACCTCACAGCTCTGCTAGTCTGAGATTGCAGTCCTGGTTGGAGTTAGCAGCTGACCAACTAGAAATTTAATGGGGAAATCTTAGAAATGAGAGAGTCATAGAAAAGCTATATAAACTCTCCACACATCCCTGGTTGACCAGGAAACTATGCATGTGTACACGGGAAAGCCAAGAGAGATCCTGGAAGAAAGTAAAAGTTAGGCAGAGTTGAAAACTGACTGAACTTTGAATGCATTCTTCAACCCACACACAGACTCATCAGCAGAAGGTGGATCTTACAAGCTTAAGGTATTTGAGCATAACCTCTGCCCAATCACTGGCTCAATTGTGCAGACATAGAAACAAGACTTAGGGAGACAGGCTAAAAATTAAACATAAGAATTAAAAACAAGAAACTGAGCAGAGACATTAGTGGCCACAAACTGTAGGAGACAGGGTTCTGCAGATTAAGTCAAAAAAGTTGATCAAAAAAAAAGAGCCACCTGAGTAAAGAAATCAGAATCCAGAATTGCTACAGTATATTATCTAAGATATTAAGTTTTCAACAAAAATTATGAGACTTGTAAAGAAACAGAAAATCTAAATCATACTCTAAAATATTTTGCTCTCACATCGATGTTTCTCTCTTTCTCCCTCTCCCTTCCTTTCTCTCTAAAAATCCATTAAAAAAAAATCTTAAAAAGAAAGAAAGAAATATACTGGAGACAAAGTGAGGTAATTTATAATAATAAAAATGTCAATAAATCAGGAAGATATAATAATTAGAAGTGTATACATACCTAAAAACAGAGCCCCAAAATATATGAAGCAGAAATCGACAAAACTGAAAGAAGAAATTCCATAACTATAGTCAGAGACTCCAATACCCAACTTTTGATAAATGACAGAATAACTGGGCAGAAAATGAATAAGGGTAAAGAAGACTTAAATACCTCAACAGCAGCAGAATACACATTCTTTGTAAGTGCACATGAAACATTCTCCAGTATAGATCATATGCTAGGTCATAAAACAAATCTAAATAAATTTAAAATGATTGGAATTAATCAAAAGATGTCCTCTGACTACAATGTAGTTAAATTAGAGATCATCAACAGAAAGAAACTTGGGAAAACCCCAAATATTTTAAAGTTAAACAATGCACTTCTAAATAACCCATGGGCAAACAAAGAAATAAATTTTTTTTAAAACATTATGAATTTAAAGTAAACAAAATACAACATATCAATGATGAGTTGCAGCTAAAGCAGTGGTTGGGAGGAATTCATATCACTGAATACCTATATTTCAAAAGAAGAAATATTACAAGTCAATTAACTCAATGTTCACCTTAAGAAATTAGAAAAAGGACAAATGAAACCTTAAGCAGAAGACAGGAAGTAATAAAAATCAGCATAGAAATCAGTAAAATAAAAAACAGAAAAATATAGGAAATTAATTCAATTAAACCAAAAGTATGTACTTTGAAGCAATTTAAAGAAAAGATAAACCTTTAGCTAGACTGAACAAGAAAAGGAGACAAGATACAAATGATCAAAATTAACAATGAAAGAGGGGACATAACTACCAATGTGACAGAAATTGAAAGGATATTGTGGGAATATCATGAAAGATACAAATTACCAAAACTGACTCAAGAAGAAATAGAAATTCTGTATAAATCCATAACAAGTAATTAAATTTGTAGTTAAAAACTTTCAATAATGTAAACTGTATGACTAACTGTTTTCACTGGTGAATTCTACTAACATTTAAGGAAGAAATAAAACCAATTCTACACAATCTTTTCCAGACTACAGAAGAGGAAGATACACATCCCAACTCAATTTATTAGGGCAACATTATCCTCATACCAAAACCAGAGAAAAATACTATAAGAAATAAAAATTATGGTTCCAAATTTCTCATAAACATACATGCAAAAATCCTAAACAAGACATTAGCAAATTGAATCCAGCAATATAAAGAAAAAGGATACATCATGATGCAGACAGGTTTATCTTGGTCTCCAAATTATTAATAATGATTGTCTCTGAATCCTAGGGTTATGGGCAGTTTGTTTTCCTCTAAAATTTTCAATAATGAACACAGCTTAGTTCTTTCGCAAGAATTTAAATATTATTTAAAAGAAATACAAAGAATATTCTTCCAGTATTTCCTGGAGTAGATACGAAATACAGATATGGGCAAAAGATTCACGAAGAAAAAATGTTTCTCACCCTCTACAAAGTAAAAGATGAAATGAAAGCATGAAACAAGAAATAGTAAACAGTAAATGTGACAGGATGCCCTCTCCTCATTCCCACAAACAAGCAGGGGTAAAGTGGAGTCTTCAGCGAAAACTAGGGGCCTCTCAGCCCCCTAGCCCTGCAGAGGAACCACCTTCCCCAAATCATGGGGGCTTCTGCATGGCACTTAGCTCCTCTTTTGCTATGTAACAGAAGATATTCACAGATTCTGGAGATTAGGACATGGACATCGTTGGGAGGGCATTACTCTAATACAGATGTTAAATAATGTGAGCCAGATCTCTGACTTTTGATTTTCACAAACTATTTAAACCAACAAGCTTTTCTGGATATCCGATTTTGTGTAACAAATCACTCCCAAACTTAATGGCTTAAAGCAACAAAAATAATTTATTTTCTTCACAAATATGCAATTTGGGTAGGGCTTGGTAGGACTCGTCTTTGCGCCATGTGGTGTAAGTTGTGGCAGCTCAACTGGGGCTCTAGGATCCACTACCAATTGGGCTCACTCCATGACTGGCGAGTTGGTTAGGAGCTCATCTAGTGCTGTTGGCCATGGGCCTTGCTTCCTCTGTATATGGGCCTCTCCTTGTGACTGCTTGGGCTTCCTAATAGCATGGCAATTGGGTTCCAAAAGTAAGTGTTCCAAAAGGCCTGGACAGAAGCTGCAAGAATTCCAATGACCTACTTTAAGAAATTCTAGACTGTCATGTCTACTACATTTTATTAGCCAAGTCAGTCAGTAAGGCCAGCCCAGATTCAAGAGGAGGCAAATCAGTGGCACCCTCAATGAGAGAAGTACCAAAGAATCTGTGACCATCTTTAATCTATTGCACATATAAACAAAACAAATGCACGAACAAAGAAAAATGGAGGACCAACATACTATTGCCATATTTTATTTTGATAAATAGCAATACTACAAAGCAAGCCCCAGAATATTACCTATTACATTATCCAACCTGTTTCTTAAAAGTACTTTTTTCTACCAAAAAAAATGTAGAAAGGAAACAGTTGCAGAACAAATGGAAGTTCTTTAAATAGAACAAATTTAGCCTAATGAGAAACTCACTGTGCTATACTTGTTTTTCTCATTTCGGCCCAGGTAGAAAACTAGGTCATGGATAGGTCATCCAGAAGGGCTTCGGGAAACCACCAGGCATAAGGCATGAGTGCTTCTGTGGTTCAGAGCAGTAGTTCATGCCAGGCCCTCAGCCTGGTTTGCAGCCAGACTACCCACGAACCCTACGTCCTGCTGGCTTTTGAGACTCAATGCCCTACTCAACTCCCTGTCTCCAGGGAATGGTCTCATAGACAGAAGGATCTGCCTGATGATGTCTGGAGTTTGCCTTGGGGCAGCCATGATGGGACTTTTATCTGGCAGTGTCAGGCTCTCGGGCCCCAGCTTGGACTTCTTCCAACGTGGCTTTTGCTTTGTGGGCTGGGCTATTCCGACTGCAGGTCTGGGCATGGCAGTGATACAACTTGCCTGAGGCAATGGGAAGCCTGCCTGAAACCACTGCCAGCACCCCATTTTAGCTTATCAGAGTCCCCAGGGGAGGCTTTTCAGAGCCAGCACCAATCCTCCTTGAAATTCTGACACCTCTTAGGTACTATGAAGCTCCCAGGTCCCACGATGGAAATGTTTTGCTAGGTCAACAATGGACCTTTACTTGGCTCTCTGAGACCAGGATGAGGAGACTTCTATGTTGAGCCAATGCAGTGTTTCCATACCTTCTCCACCATAGCCAGACCCAGGAAGGGCACGAGGACTGGCATTAATGAGATAGTTATTAGAATGATGACAGAGAATTATCTGCTCACCATCAGCTATTCATGTGGTTGAGGGTTGATTTCTTCAGTGTCTCTGACAGGCACAGAGAAGCATGTCAGAGTGGAAGCAGGAAGATTCCAAGCTAAGGAGACTCATACCCTCTGTCACCTCCTAATGCCTCAACTTTTCAGGGAAGTTGAGTCCGAGTCCACTTTCACTTCACAAACGACCAAGGGGGACATTTCTAAAACGCTTGATGCGGAGGGAGAAGCCAGCGTTTACTGTCCACCGTACACACCTTTTAGGTAAATAGTTTGCTCTTTGAGAAATGACCTACAAATGGACTTCTGTTAATTAAAGTTATTATTGGAATAAAAGGGCAAACTAGAAACCAGAGTCGTCGTCTGTTCACAAATCTTAGAAAGACAGCTTGTTTTTAAGGACAGGTGAGGTTGAGGGGGTGAGAGTGCATCCCCTAGGTGATTCGTCTGATACAAGACCAGCAGGGTTGGAGGCACCCTCCCTGTCTACTCATGTATCTAAGAAGCAGGTCAGCCAGCACAAGCCAGCACAGAGCCCTCTGTTTGCAATTAGCACAAAGAGCCAATTCACCAGCCCACAAAGCTCATCCTCCATAATAGTCCTAATTAGAAACATTATACATAAGGAGGGGAAACAATTTACACAGACTCCAGCATGAGCTCATGGCAATAGAGTTGTTTGTTTTTCAACCCTCAGGCTATAGACACACACTTCTCAAAAAATAATGCAAATGTATTTCAAAGACTGATATTTTCAGACACTCCAAAAATAACGTGGCAGCGGCAATATGTTGTGGCAAAACAGCCTCAAATCTCTTCCCCTTACAATTTATTTATTTCTGCTGTCCGTCTTGGTGTTAGGATTTTGTTAGTGGCTTAATATTTCAAAAAATAATTTAAAGCCTGTTTTGTCTTTTCTCTTCTCACCTAACCTTAAAATTAAAACATCTTTCTGTTTGCTTTTTGTCCTATTTTTACTGGGCAGACCCTAAGGACGTTCCCCTTGCTTAACGAAGCAGAAATCAGCACGCATTTCTGTTTAGCAGTGATGCTGCCTGGAGGAAGTCAAGTCAGCGTGTTTTTCATAGTAACATTGATGTTACTTAACCGTTGCTAGGGGAGCCAGAGAAAAAGACAAAGAGCATAAACCACAACGTCTCACTGGTATTTTGCCATCAACACTCTTCTCTCTCCTCATTTGGAGCAGGGTTTTTTTCCCCCCCTTTGGTTTTATTTTCCCACTATAGTCTCTGGGTTTGTTGCCGTGCAGGGGAATTCTCCACCTGGCTTTGGGAGATTCATAGGGGATGTCATTCCAGCCTCACCTGAAGTACAACCTCACTCCCTACGCCTCTCCTTTCTTCTACCTCCTGCTCCTAGTTCCTGTCTACCCACAATAGCTGGTGGATAAGCCTGGGTTCAAATTCTGGCTCTAGGCGTGTGATCTTGGGTCACTTCCTTAACTTCTCTAAGCCTGTTTCCTCATCTGTAAAATAGGGGATATCTTGGGTCCTCCTCATGATATTTTCAGCATTAAATGAAATATTGCATGTGAAGAGCCTACTGCAGAGTAAGCATCTGATAAACAACATTTGTCTTGTCAAAATTCTCACAGCTTTCTAGATGTTCTTGGCGACTGGTCCTCAGCGACACAATGATAACAGAAATAGCAGTGTGTCCAGAGTACACATAGTAAATGTTTCATAAGCTCCATGTGATGAGCACCATTTTCAATTAGCCCCCAAAACTGTGCTGGGCACACTGATGCTTTGGAAAGCACATCAGGGCCTCCCTGTGTGTTGGGGTTGCGGTAGGCCTGGTTAACACTTTACTGCCCTCAGAAGAGGTGAAGGCTAATCAATGGACAGAATGCCACTCCAGCCCAGCTCTCTCTTGCTCCCTCCTACAGGCCCAAATTGAGGCATTTTCCTGTGGATTGGGATAAAAGTCCGTGGAGGGCAGTGTGGGGAGTATTAAGTAACACCCAGAAAATCTGCCTTAAGGGCAATGCTTGAAATAGTTCTTCCTTCAACTGGATACAAAGTGTATCTTGCCATGAAGCTCTTCTTGATGACCCAATTTTATTTTCCTACTCTTTTAGCTATTAGAAAATTCTCTACTTTCATATTCTGCTTAATTCAACTCTCTCTGAAAATGTACAAATACATAAAAGAAGTTAAACTAATTACCACAGTATGTACAGAGGGGTGTTTTTGACTTCTTTTTGGACATAAAATTTCTTTCTATGTTTTCCCAGGTGGACTCTGTCCTGGCCTTGCCACCTTCTCTGCCTTGAGAGCCTTGCTCTGCTCTGGCCACTGATGAACCGCAGACGTGTAGGAAAGGGGTAAAGCAGTGCAATTGAGTGGCTCAGACCATTACCCGAGCTCTGAATCGAGGAGCAATTGCAAGTAACTCCAAACACTAACACTGCACTCACAGCACAAAGACAAGTTCCGTTCCTTTGTGCTTTCCAGAGCCTTTGCCAGCTCTTAGGTCACGTTGCCGGAACTGTGTGGTCCTGCAATGAAAGGCCCCATTGTGGTGACTAATCAACAAGGCAAAGCAAAGGTTCCCTGTGCATCAAAACCTGGATTTTACGTGCTGAGAAGTGTGTACTTAGTATTGTGTTAAAGTAAATGGGGAGGCGCCAGTTCCTTTACAAGTCCCTAAAACAAAGAAAAATAGATACTTATCTGCTCAGTGATCCAAATTAGACGTATTTAAAATGACCTGAGAAATGGGCTTATTGCTTTCATTGTTTCCTTCCTTCTTCCTCAACCTTCTCTCCGACACTTGTCCTCCTCCCCAAAAACTTCCTCTCATAGTGACTCCAGGTCCCTGTTAGGAATTTTCACCCTGCTGTGTACATGAATAAGTTATAAGTGTTCCGAAAACATGGGCAAAAAAACTTGGAAAAGTTTCTGATACAGAAGTCCAGCTGGAATTGGAGTGGTTCTTGTGGGTAAAAGATGTAGTGAGCTGAACATACATTTAAAATACAGCATTATTAAAGCTCACTGGTTATCACTTAAGCACATTGTCTTTCACAGGTGGGCATCTGAGCGCAAAATAAAGGTCTCAGCCATGCCTCAGTGTACCAGTGAACCTGTCTGGTCCCCATTTCCTTGTCTATAAAATGGTATGTTGGCTCAGGTAATTTTCAGGCTCCCCTTCATACTCTGGACTATGAAGTCAATCCAAGGTCTGCTATCTGCCTCTTCCTGGCTCTGAGATTCGATACTATTCTTCAGTTATTCTAGGAGATTGACTTGGTAGAGGACATGTGGAAGGAATGGAAGCTGCTACCTTATCAATACTAAAATTGAGGTAAGGGGTCAACATCACTGACTTCCTTGCTTGGCACAAAACATGGTCAATGTTGAAATGAGGAAGAAAGTGAGACACTGAGAACAACTGACTCTACTTACTCTTTGACACAAAAGAGTCTTGATTTGAAGTCTCCCAACTTCCTTCTTTTCTCTTGGGAGCTCACTTTCCAAACAACTTTCACCTATAGTCAGGAGACCTGGTCCAGTTCAGGGACTGTCACAAACTTAGCCTGGTCTCTTCTCCCACTTCAGTTTCTTCATTGGCAAATGGGAGGTATGGACTTATATGATTTCTAAAGCCCATCTAAGAACTAGCATTCATTATTCCAGGAATTACAGAAAATGAACACTAAAACCAGGATTCTGAATCAAGTAAAAAGCCAGACCAAATATTTGAATCAATGATTTTTAGACAGTGATTTTCAGACAGGCAGTGTGTGATAGTAACTCCTGAGAGAGTGGAAACATGTGAGTCCAGTCCTATGATTGTCCCCAGCTTACTACTTAGAGTGCATTTCCAGGCCACAGCACTGGGAAGAGGAATATGAGTGGAGCCCAGCAGTATCCCTGAGTAGAGAAGATGAAGCTAGAATCCCAGGGAGACCAATGAAGCGAGAATTCACAGAACAGAATACTGGACAGGAGAGTGTTTCACAGAGAAAAAACTCTGGAATTCTGCAGAGTGTCCCCTTTGAGACTTTAGCCGAGTACTGATCAACACATGTAAGTGAGGAAACTACACGAGACCACGGAAAGAACCACCCAAAAGGATTAGAGGGAATAATCCCTAGAGATCACACAGGACAGGCAATAGTCCCTGTTCCCACCAGTCAGAGTTGAAAGCCTTATAATTCATGGGGCATTGAGTAGAATACCAATGGGGCCTACTTGGCTTTAGACTAAATACTGCTCTGATCCTTTCTAATAAAGTTTAAAAGCAAGTCTTGAAAGGATCAAACTATTTCCAAATAACTGTGTCCCAGAATAACACTCAAGAATATTTTAAAAATAAAAAAATATCCAGCATTCAATAGGGTAAATTCAAACAAGAGAAACATGAAAAAATTATACTAAGGCACATCAAAATCAAATTGCTCAAAACCAGTGATAAAGAGAGAATCTTAAAAGTAGTCAGAGGAAAAAAATTTATGATTTTAAACAAGAACAAAGATAAGAATGACAGCAGAATTCTTGTCAGAAACAAAGCAAGTCACAAGACAGAGGAACAATACTCTTTGCAGTTCTGAAAGAAAAATACTGTCAACTTAGAATTCTATACCCAGCAAAAATATCTTTCAAAATATAGATGTAAAAGACTTTTTCAGACATACAAAAACTGAAAGAATCACTCCCCAGGGACCTATACTATAAGAAATGTTAAAGAAAGTTCTTCAGGCAGGAGGGAAATGATACCTGATAAAATTCTGGCTTTCCACAAAAGAATGAAAAGCTCTGAAAGTAGAACTTTATTTACTTTAAACATGGAACAAGCTATTTAGTAGGACTCTTTCTGTTGCCCTGTTCTTGGCTACTAGTGCCCAAGAGTGAGAACAGAGAAGTTCTCAATACCTGAGTCAGCATCCATAGGAGTCAGAGAACTGAGAATTCCCATGAGGAGACAGATGTGACCCTGTTACCACCAACCACTATCTTCTACCTAATAAGACTAGGAAGGAGAGAGAGAAGTCAATCTAAGGATCACTGCAGTGTAGTGAGAGGAAAGGTGATTACTCCCTTTCCTGAGGGGATGGGAAATGGGGGTAGCCGTACTTTCTCTCTAGTGAGATTATAAGGAAATCTTTAATAAAGATTTATTATTTATGTAAATGAATTCCCCAACTGGCCATTTGATTATGAAAAAGATTTGCTGATTTACTGGTACATCATTAGGAGCAGAGAGGAGTCTTGGAGAAAGAGAAGGCAGAAAGAAGGGTTGCAGGGAGCAGTCTGAATGCACTCAGTTTGTCAAGGCCATGGAATGAGTTCCCTGTGGTTCAAGTGCATGTTACTTAGAAAGTAGTTGAATTTGTTCCATTCCCATCCCAAGACAGCTCTCCTGACTCTTCAGGGAGTTTGAATTCAAAGAGTCTGTAGAGTATACATCCAATGATGGGAGCTGAGGGGTATGGAAGGGTTGAACCTGGATTTGCAATATCCCTGCCCTGCAAGTTCTTCTGAAGAACTCACAGGAATCTCCCAGAGGAAGGTAACATTTGGATGCCTGTCTCTTACAGTGCATTGGCAGTCAGTCCAGGTCAGCCAGAGAAGCAGTGGTCATCACCAGGCTACAGCAGTAGTCTGTTGGTATAAGACCCATTGTTCCTCCCTGTCCTACCTCTTAGCCCATCACTGGAGGAACAGGCCCTGGTAGGGGAAAGAAGGGATGGGGGGCTCTCCTGGAAACAGTACTCCAGTTAGTCAGGGTCCAGGTACAAGCTCACATTGTATAGGGTGGGAGAGGGGATGAAGTGAGAATAGAATCAAGTTTGGAAATAATGTTTTAAAAGGTACAGTATCCGAAAACAACTAGAAAACTGTGGATCTTCCTAAGATACTATTAAGAGATCTACTACTTCCCACTGGGGAAGGTAGATTTGGTATAATACATTTAGGAAGAATGTTTAAGAAAAATAAAAAGCTTTTATGTCTTGAAAACAAAAATCCAAAATTGTCTTTGCCCCCCAGACACAATTACCTTTCTGGAGATGCTTTTCATCTTATGCTGTGGTTCTCAGCAGTGAGTGAGGTGTTAATGAGGCCAGGGAGTGGCTCAGGAGATCACTCTGCTTTCACTACTTGCTCTGGGTGAACTCCAGCACACCTGGTCCTTGGGCTGGTGCCTTTCCTCTGCAGCTGTTCTTTATAGGTGTGGCCTGTCTGCCTAGAAGGAAAACAGGAGAGAGTGACCTGGTCCAGTTTTGAGTAAAAGCCTTCCATGCCATGTGTCCCTTTTCAGCAGAGGGGTGGTTCCTGGGTCCAAGCTCAGCTTTGGAGCCACCACTAGGCCCTGAAAGCTGCTGTCCAAGTTGGTCCCATAGGAGGGGCACAGGTGGTGCCTCTGCCTGAGAATGGGGTGGGGTGGGCACCCTACCTGGCTCTCCTGGTAAAACCCCTTGGCAGCAGCTGAGCTTCATCTGGGTTGAAGCCATTATACTTGATTATTTCCTTTTTACTCCACAAGTTATACATGTTCTGTAGAAGAAATTGGAACATATGGGTAAGCAAATGGATAAATAGATAAATAAATGCCTCCTATAATCTCACACCAAACAGCCACTATTAACATTTGTGTTTTTCCTCTCAGATTGGGTGAGTATATGACATAAACATATATTACATATAACATATACACACATATTACATACATATACATACACATATGTATATTCACAAACACAAAATGGATTAATATTGTGCACACATATTGTGGGACATTTATATTGGTCACGACTTTCTGATCTCTTAAGGTGCAATGAACACCCTTACACATAAATCTTTGTGTATATTCTTTATAATTTCCTTGAATAAATTCCCAAAAGTAAGCTGTGCCAAGGAGGCGGTATGTTTTTAATGGCTAGCAACTGCATTTCCGTGACGGAGGCGGACCTGGGAAGGTGGAGGAACAGGAGGGGCTGGGCGGGGCAGCGGTGCCTGTCCTGTCCCTCCTGCTGCTCACCTGCTCACCCACCCCTTCCCCATCCAGGCTCCCCTCTCGCCCCTCCTTTCCCCTTTAATTCCTTCATCTTCTGCCCGACTGTCATTTCATCTCTGAACTTTTCCCTCCTGCGCCCACATCCCCTTCTCCTTGGAACTTTCTCTCCATTTCCCGCCTGCCTCCGCGTCGCTTCCGGACCAGGTGCGAGCGGCAGCATCATGGCGCCGCTGCCTCAGGCTCACCTCCTCCGGCGTCGCTCTACCCCGGGGCGCAGGGAGCGGCTTTTCTAGCGGCTCCCACAATTCCCGGGGGACTCATTGGATTGATTCAGGTCACGTGCTCGTTTCGGAACCAATGAGTGTGGCCAGGGAATACGAGGTTTTGATTGGCCGCATCTGGGCCGCTTGCCAGAGCCCCGCAGTTGGGGGCGAAGCGTCGGGTCAGCCGCGGGAACTGAAGGTGCGGAGCGGAGGAGCCTTAGGGGGAAATCGAGCCCAGTTCTAGGGACGGTGGGGATGCCCCGGAAACGCCGATCTCGGGAAACAGCGAAATGTTCCCTGTATGTCGCAGGGAAAAATAGGACAAAATATATTATGTGAAGATTTTGCTTTTTAAAAAAAATTTATCTTTAAGATTTTGCTTTTAAACGTAGTGTCAGAGTCACACCTGAGTGACTGAAAAGACTAAGAAATAAATGAAAATATTAAGTGGACACAAATTTGAAGGGCATATATTAGCTTATCTAACACTACAGGTTTTGTTTTTTCTTTAAAAAAAAAATCCCTCACATGTCTTGTAAACCCAAAAAAGATTCTAAATGAAGGACAACCTAATCTTCCATTTTACCTAAATTTCCAGTGTGAAAAATAATTTCACTATTAACGAGAACTTTTAAAGGTCCTGAGCTAGGCTCTTTACATATTATTATTTGTAAATCCTTATGACAGCTTTGCAAAGCAGTTGAATAATCCCATTTTACAGGTGAGGAAACTGAGGATAAGGGAGGTTAAGTAACTTTCCCAGAGTGACAAACTGCTAGCTCTTACCAAGTAACTCAAGCCTAGGTTGTCTATACCAGAATATCTTTCTCTGCTAAGAAAACATTAAATTCCCTAAAGTTGTGTTCAGTTAAATTTATGAGAGGGCTTTTATTGCTCAAAATACTTTTGCACCTTTAGAAGCTACAGCTTCAGGCTGCTTTTGAACATCTCAATGGCCACCAGGACAGAAATAGCACTAAATGGAGAATGGATCCAAAAGAAGAATCTACAATTTCAGATATTGTATAGACAGAAAGATATACTACGTGGGTCTTTTCACATGCATTAAAGCAGTGATTTTCAACCTTTTTCACCTCATGGCACACATAAACTAATTACAAAAATTCTGCGGCACACTAAAAAATATATTTTTTGCCAATCTGACAAAAAAAAGGTATAATTTTGATCCACTCACACCAGACGGCTATTGTTGTGTTGGCTGTTGTCATTTTTTTATTTGACTAAGGGAAAAGAGGTCAGTGCCCCTAAGTAGTCAGGTACCGCATGTTTTAAAAATTCTTTTGTGCACACCTGTGTGCCTCTCACTGGTTGAAAATCGTTGGATTAAAGGCTGCCCCGCCTAGGTTTCACAAAATAACTTTCCTATTGGTGTGGCTGGACTGGTGAAGGGTGTGTGTAGGCTTCTTAAAAGCATTCTGATGCCATCTCCTGGTAAGGTCAAGGGCTTGGAACTGAAACACACAAGAAGCAAGCACCCAGTGGGGGCTGACTTTTCCTTTAATTTTTGCATCAGGTTGTTAGCCATGTTTGACTTCCTGTAACTCATTCACAAGACTTCGGGCTTGAGGGTGATAGTCTTTGTTACCATCTTATCTGCTACAGAAATTCCAAGCAGGAAAGCTGATGCTGCCCCAGGCAGGAGAGTCACTAACAAAAGTCTGCATTATCAAAAGGTGATGGTTCCATTCCAAACTGGTGAATTCCATGAACAAACAAAGCTCTGTTTGTAACCCTGTCAGATAAGAATAATCTAAGTGTAGTATGTTTTCTGCTTGGTACAGGAAACAAGAGGTGGGTGACTCCACTTTGTGGAATTTGGCAATCTTCTTTTCACTTGGTATCTCTTATTTTGCTACTCATATTTGACCAGAAGAAAAGAGGTCTTTCAGAAGACTATGAAACCCATGTTTTGAATGTGGAAAGGTAAGGAAGGAAGCGTGGGATGTGTCCAGAGGACAGACAGTTCATCTTTTTGGCTGGAGCAAAGGGTACGTGGGGGTCAGGAGAAGGTCAGTGAGGGTTCAGGGAGGGCGGTGAAGGCTCAGCTAAGGAGCTTAGGCTTTATTCTCAAAGTAGTGGGAGCTAATGAAGCTTTTTCACGAGGTGGGTTAGAACTATGTTTTAAGGACAATAATGTATTAACAATGTGTGAAATGGAGTGGAAATAGAGAAAGTGGATACAGGGAAACCTGAGAGGTCGTCCATTGTAGTCTTCCAGGCTGGAGAAAGGGGGTAGGAGACTATCAGAATAGAAAAGATGTCCCAAGGTTGGGGTGGGCCTGGAGCCACTGTAGGGATAGAAGTTACAGGATCAGAATGGATATGGAAGGCAAATTGGTACCAAGATTTCCTCACGGGATGAGTGGGAGGACGGTGGTGCCATGGAGAGATACGGGGAAAACATGAGTTTGAAAGAAGAGACCATGAGTCCCCTTTTGAACATACTGAGTTTGAGGTGTCAATGGGACATGAGAACACAAGACAACTGGACATGTGTGCCTGGGACTCAGAGGCTGCGCTGTTAGCTAAGCTTTGAGGCCAGGCTTCAGCTTGAGTTGTCTGCACTGAGGAGCTCGGCTGGAGCCGCAGCATTGGATGGGAACCTGGGAGTTTCCCAGGGAGCAATCAAAACTAAGGGGAACTGGGCAGGCCCTGAAGGATCCCCACTTAGGGAGCAGGGAGAGAGGGAGTTAGATAAATAGTTTAACTAGCCAGGAATAGGGGTCTGGGAAGCTGAGGGAAGAGCTTTAAGAAGGGGGTGGTCGGCAGGCTCCACTTTGGCGAAGGAGCCGAGCAGATGAAGGAGGGAAGCCGGCTACCTTTGAGAGAACCATTACCGGACAGCGGCAAGGGCTGGGGCCAAATTACAGAGCATTGAAAAGCAAGTGGGCTCAGCGAATGCCATGGAACCGTACACTTAAAAGTGGTCAAAATGGCAAATTCTAGGTCAGATTTTGCCACAAAAAAGCAAGTGAGAGAAAAACGTAAACATTTAGAAGGTCATATTGTACTCTACATCAGCGATTTTCAACCTGCGTGCCACAAGAACTTTTAAACATGCAACACCTGACTATTGAGTCAAGGGCACTGACCTCTTTTCCCTTAGATTGTCAAATAAAAAAATGACAACAGCCAACACAGCAATAGCCGTCCGGTATGAATGAATCCAAATTATACCCTTTTTTTTTTGTCAGATTGGCAAAAAATAGAACATTTTTTGGTGTGCAGCAGGATTTCAGTAATTTGTGTGCCATGAGATGAGAAAGGTTGAAAATCTCTGCTCTACACTTTTCTCTATGCTTGAAATATATAATAAAGTGCTTTAAAAAGTAAAGTGGAGAAAAAATTAAGTGGTGAGTCAGAAATGGAGGTAGCAAATACAGATTACTCTTTGGAGACCTTTGATAGCTGAGTGAAGGAACAAAGGAATAGATGGCTTAGCAACCAGGGCGAGAGGACAGTCCCTTCAGTCAACTCTCTCCTGGGGTTGAGTGAGCCATGTATTCCCTGCCCAGCCCGCTGACCTATATGGGTGGAAAGCCTTTCCCAGGGAGAAGCTGGGAGACAGATGGAAGCTCATAAAGTTCCTGAGGACAGGACAGACTGTGCCACACGGTGTAGCTTCTGCATGCCTGAGTCCTGTGCACTCAGTGGATACCCAATGACCTCTTTTGCTTTTATATCTAAGAAAGAAACTTGACTCTTTTAAACTTAACTCATAGCCCACTTACTTCCCACAGGGAGCATTTCATCATCTTAAAGCTACCAAAATTATTACAATTTCTCAAAAGCATGTTTTCCTGAAGGGCTTCTGGCTAGGATCTTCGAATCTGTGCCCCTGAGGGCTCCAGGGCAGGATTCCAGCCAGGTGGTGTAAGACTTGCTGTTCTAATGTGGGTGGCAGTTGCTAGAACAGGGATTGTTTCATTTCTCTAACAGGAGGAAGCATGCTCTCAGCAGACAGCAATAGCCATGGGACAAGACACAACCAAATCTGACCTTGAAACATCCTGTCCTAGCCCCAAGCCAACTCCCTCCTTCAGGGGTTCTCCAGGAGAAAGTAATCCCACCAGGAGAGTTCCCAGAAGAGGAATTAAATTGCAGTCAGTCTAAAGTGTTCTGAATGTTCGGCTGCCCAATACTGCCCTAAACACTGCCTGCTGCAAAGCAGAATTCAGTATCCACGGGGGCTGTCTTGGACTCCACCCAAGAGGGTTAGATTTCGAAAAGCCTCAAGAATTCCCAGCATATCTGTAGGGTGAGTGTGAGAGCCAGATTCCAAAGGATTATGTTGTCCATGGTGCTTTAGCACCCTGCTTAACGAGAATTTAACAGAAATAAAAGGTTGTTCAGCTGGAGTCGATGTATCTAAGAGGCAAACCCTTCTTAAACCCCACTAATACACAACCTCGACCCACAACTGGATTCAATTACTGCGTGGAAAGAAAGGCATTTTCTCATAAAGCCTCTCTGTTTCCGCGCCTGGCTGTGAGCTGGGTCAGCCGTGACAGAGACAAGCCTGTGCGTTGTTTTGGGTTGTTTTTCATTTCAAGCTCCACCACTGGTACCGCCAGGCTCCAAGCTGTTTGGATCAGTGATGTGGGGGCCAGCTTACTTGTGTTGGCTTTCGGCCTTTTTGTCCAGCATTGACGATAGAAGAGCAAGCCGGTGCCCTGCGTGACAGGCGGATTTGCTGCGCTACACAACATGACTCGGGTTGCACTGTGCCCAGGTGCCCCTTGGGAACAGTATTTGTGAGGAAGGCCCACATTCTAAGGAAGGAGCATGGGAGAGATGGTAGGCATCTTGGGAGAGGTCCAGCATACATTGGTTTGGGTGGCACTGTGCTCGAATATTAATAATAATCCCTAACATATAGAGTGCTTATGATGTGCTGTGTGCTACCCTGTCCTAAGAGCTTTACATATATTAACTCACTTAATCCTCCCAACAGTCCTCTGAAGTAGGTACCATCATTATCTCTAGTTTACAGAAGAGGAAATTGAGGCATAGAGGGGTGACATCATTTGCCCAGCAAGGTTACACCACCAGTAAGTGGCTCAGAGCCCGGGATCTTGGACGCTACATGGTCAAAGAGTATGTTGCAGAAACTTTAAAACCATGATTGGCATTTATTAAGCTACTAAACATATTTAGAGTATTCTTAATTCATTATTTTCTCTTAATACACCTGAAAGACACATCTGTATTGTTATATATATATATGTTTTAAATCACATTCAGTCCAGGCTGCCTTGAGGCAGACAGGAAATTAAAAAGCCAGTGGGTTTTTGTAAAAGATACTGCATCCACGGAGGTTAACAACCAACCGGCTCAACTGGCTGATCAGCAGCTCAGGCCTTCCTGCATGAGCTTGGCTCTCTGATAGGAAAATCCGGGGAATGAACATGTGGATAGCTCAAGCTCCACCCGTCAGCTTAATTCATTGCAATAATTATTATTTTGTTGCCTCTCAGCTCCAAACTCATCCTTCCTTATTTGCTCAGCAATAATGGACCTGGACCCATAAGCAGCTCTCCTTTGCAAGCTAATGGGGTGTTGAGCCTTGTCAGTAGAGGGTGCCGAAGGGACACCATGGGAGGAAGGGACTTCTCTTCCTGATCTCAGTGGTCTGCTCTATCAGGCTCTCTCAGCTGGCACAGCTGTTTCTGCATTGCTGGGTGGCCAGCTGCAGTGCCGCCTCCCGGGGGCAGCCTCCCTGGGGACCTTCCTGTAAATGACTTCTGCAGGACCCCACAGGAGGCTTCACAGCAGAGTGCCCAAAGTAGGGTACCTCCCTGTGGTGCTCTCAGCTGCTCTCAGGTGTCTGCTATTCCTGTTTTCCTTAGCACTCTGTTCTGTTTACTCCAATTCTCTGTTAATAATTCTTTTGTTGCTGTTGTTAATCCTCACACGAGGATATATTGGGAGGTCTACGGTGAATTCTGGGGTATGGTACCCTACCCCATGGATGGCTTCCTCAGCACTCCAGAAAGCAGGACTCTGGAAGGTCTCACCAGTGCAGCCCCCTGTGAGCTTTTCCACCACCCGGAGAGCCACAGCCATACCCTCTGCATTGAGGGCTAGACCTCAGCCCTGGGAGGAGGCAGCCTCTTCCTGAATGCTTTATCTCAGTCTTGGGAGGGAGAGCTGCTCTCAGGTGTCTGCTATTCCTGTTTTCCTTAGCACTCTGTTCTGTTTACTCCAATTCCCTGTTAATAATTCTTTTGTTGCTGTTGTTAATCCTCACACGAGGATATTTTTTCCATTGCTTTTCAGAGAGTGGAAGGGAAGGGGGGAAGAGAGAGAAACATCGATATCTCACATTGACTGGTTGGTTGCCTTATGGAAGCTCCCCGACCGGGTCGGGGAGTGAACCAGCAAGCAACCTGGGCACGTGCCCTGGACTGGGAATCAAACCCGAGACCCTTCCATACACAGGCAGACGCTCTAACCACTGAATCGCACCAGCCAAGGCCCTATTGACAATTTTTTTTTCTTCCAACAGTTGTATGAGGATATATATTTTTAAATTAACTTGTTTTAAATCTTTGTTAAGCAAAGCGAAGTTTCTTTGCCTTCCATGAGCTACCACAGTGAATATGAGGAACATATAAATTCTTTAAAATGCTTGTTGACAATTTTTTATAGTTAACTTTCCTTGTAGAAGTTACTGTGTGATTTCTGTTTCCCGTTTAAACCCTACCTACTAAATTCATCATTTTTTTAGTCCATCATTTAAAATAAAAATGTCTCCTTTCTATGAAAAACATGTAAGAATCATGGAAGAAATAACAACAACGTAAAAACATGAAAACACTTTCACTATACATCTACTAATACATACTACTAAATAAAACATAAAAACACTTTCACCATAAATTTATTAATAAATACTCATACTTAAATAAATAATAAATTTACTAAATTCGAAAGGCCTATCTCCAATTTTTTTTTTTTTTTTTTTTTACTTTTTAAATTTATCTTTATTGTTGAGAGTATTATAGGTATACCATTCCCCCCCCCCCCCCCCAGTTGATCCCCTCCACTTCCCTCCCACCCTCTTCCCAGGTTTTCACCCTGTTATTAACTGTGTCCATGGGTTATACATATAACTTCTTTGGTTAATCTTGTCCCACCCTCCACCCCCTTCCCTCTTTCCTCTGAAATATGATCGTCTGTTGCATGCATCAATGTCTCTGGATCTATTTAGTTCGTCAGATTCTTTTGTTCATTAGCTTCTTCTTAAAGAAGACCCTTCAACATTTCCTGTAGTGCTGGTTTGGTGGTGAGGAACTCCTTTAGCTTTTCCTTGTCGGAGAAGCTCTTTATCTGACCTTCAATTCTCAATGATAGCTTTGCTGGGTAGAGCAATCTTGGTTGTAGTTCCATGTTTTTCATCACTTTGAATATTTATTGCCACTCCCTTCTGGTCTGCAAAGTTTCTGTTGAGAAATCAGCTGACAGTCGTATGGGTGCTCCCTTGTAGGTAACTAACTGCTTTTCTCTTGCTGCTTTTAAGGTTTTCTCTTTGTCTTTAACCTTTGGCATTTTAATTATGATGTGTCTTGCTGTGGGCCTCTTTGGGTTCCTCTTCTTTGGGACCCTCTGTGCTTCCTGGACTTGTAAGTAAATTTCTTTCCCCAGGTAGGGGAAGTTTTCTGTAATTATTTTTTCAAATAGGTTTTCAATTCCTTGGTCTCTTTCTTCCCCTTCTGGCACCCCAATAATACGAATGTTGGGCCTCTTGAAGTTGTACCAGAGGCTCCTTATACTATTTTCATATTTCTGGATTCTTTTTTCTTTTTGCTCTTCTGGTTGGGTGTTTTTTGTTTCCTCATGTTCCAAATTGCTGATTTGATTCTCAGTGTCCTCTACTCTGCTGTTGATTCCCTGTGAATTATTCTTCATTTCAGTTCCTGTAGCCTTCATTTGAAATTGGTACTTTATTATGTTATCGATTTTCTCAGTTATTTCCCTAACAATCTGCTTAAACATCCTTATAACCAAAATTCTGAACTCTCTATCTGTTAGCTTGGTTGGGTCTATTTCATTTAGTTCCTCTTCTAGAGATTTCTTCTGTTCTTTCCTTTGTGACATGTTTCTTTGCCTCCACATTTTGGCTGCTTTCAGGTGTTTGTTTCTATGTATTAGGTAGAGCTGCTATGTCTCCTGGAATTTGTAGAGTGGCTTTGTGTAGTAGGTGTCCTGTAGGGTCCAGTGGCTCAGCCTTCCCAGTCACCTGAGCAGGGCCTTCTAGGTGCTCCCCTGTGTGGGCTGTGTGCACTGTCCTATTGTAGTTGAGCCTTGGTTGCTGTTGGCGTCCCTGGGAGGAACTGACCCCCAGGCCAATCAGCTGTGAGGACCAGCTGCAACTACAGCCAGAGAGCTGGTGTGCTGGAGACACCCTTATGGATCAGGATTTACTTCAGTGGAGCTTTGGTGTTCACCAAGTGTGCCCCTTGAGTGTCACTCGTGGATGTGGTAGGGTTGTAATCCAGCGTGGTAGAGTCTGATCACCAGGTGCACTGTCTCTGGGGCCTCCTGGGAGGTGCAAAGTCAACCTGTGCCAGTGCCTTGCCCAGGGCCACCCAGCATGAGCTACACAGCAAACCATAGTTGGCTGCTACTTGTGCTGGGCTTGGAGGTGTCCAGGAGAGGCCCAGCTATGAGCCAATGCAGGCTGCCGCTAGTGCCAGGCCTGGGGCCACTTATCAAGCCGTATGGGGCAGCTGCTGCTTGTTTGAGAGATTTTAGGAAAGTCCTAAGCATGAGGCTCGAGAGGCCACTGGCATAGAAAAGCCCCTGGAAATGGCCTGGATGAGCTGCAGGTGGGGAGGGGCGGGGCCTCCGGGGATCACGGGGCAGGGCCAACGGTGAGAGTCAGGTGTTGGCGATTCAAATATGGCGCCTGCCTGCGGGCTGTGTGTGGGGAGGGTTCACCAGAGGAGCGATGGCCTCTGCCAGCCCGTCTGCCTGGGAGGAAGCTGTTCCTCCACCTCTCACCCGATTCCAGGCAGGTTAGTTTCTCCCCGAGTGTCCCAGGTCCTTTCAGGCTGCTGCCCGGCGCTGGGCTCAGAGGGAGCGTCTGAGTGAGTCCGTGCGCGGGCTCTTAAGAGGAGCTGCTGGGGCTCCTGCAGCCTCCGCGACCCTCAGGGACAGTCCCCGCTGGTTTCACACCCCTGAGTTGTGGGGACGTCTCTTCCTGGCCTGGAGCCCTGGGCTGGGGGCCTGCTGTGGGGCTGGGACCCCTCCCTCCTCCTGGAAAACTCCGCCGCCGAGATTCCCTTCCTGGTTTCAACTGTGGCACCGGGTGTGGGCCGGCGGCCGAGTCTCCGTGATTCAGCCCCGATCCGCCCGCGTCTCCGCCCCTCCTCCCGGTCTCGGTGCTTCTTCAGGTCCCTGGTTGTGGGGCTTCTGTGCAGCCAGATTTCAGGAGGCTCAGAGTGATGGTGGTTCTGTATTTTAGTTGTAATTTTGATGTGGTTGCTGGAGGCGGCGGGTGCAGCTGTTACCTACGCCCCATCTTGTTTTCCCTCCTTTCTTCAATTCTTAGCTTTGTATCTGCAAAATTCTTATTCAGTTGTAACCCTTGTGTGTAATCAAGTCTGTGCTCTGGGTTTATCAGTTTGACATTAAACTGTTTGATGTAGTCCCATGATCCACCTGTAGCCACTGCCCATACAATCTTGCATTTGTCATCAGTCATGGCAATATATTCCATTTTTTTCATATGCTAAAGTTTGCTTAGCTAGTTCCTAATTGATGGATACTTGGGTTGGTTCCTGCCTTTGCACATTACAAAACACACAGCTTAAAATAGCTCTGCTCAAGTTGCAGCAGCCTCACCTGATTTTTCATGTCTCCCTTTCTCATTCCCTAACAGATGGGCTCATACACCTTCCCATGGGCAGACAAGAGATGACGGGAAGAGGAATGAGAAAGCTGGTGGGGGGAATGTCTGCCCAAGATGGAGATGGAGCTTTTTACTGAAGTAAAGGCTTCGAGAAGCAGCAGGTACTACTCAGGAAGTAGCTCCTGCTGGGAATGGAATCAGTGTCAGTGGCAGGGGTCGAGAATCGTTGGAGTGAGGGCAACTAAACCTTGGGAAGAAAGTCATTCCAGAGACAAGCTGTCTTTTCTTGAGTCTCTCGTATTGTAACTTGTGACTAATGCATTAGTCATACTGAGCACGTGGAAACTGCACAATATATACTAGGAAAACATGTTAGTGCTCAAGAATAGCCTAGCACATTGTGGTCCCTGCTCTCTGACATTAACTCAATTGTTTCCTGAATTCCCAGAGAGTCAGGAACACTAAAAAACCCTCTTTGTCAACTCAACTAACTGAATGTTAACCTCATACTTAAATCTTTTTTTTCACAAAAAAAGTGTTCCTGGTATGATGCCCAGAGGGAGCTTAAGCATGGCACCCTTCATATTGTTCACATATAATATTTATCTGAAGAATTTATTATTATTTTAAAATATATCTTTATTGATTTCAGAGAGAGGAAAGGAGAGGGGGAGAGATAGAAACATCAATGATGAGAGAGTCATTGATCAGCTGCCTACTGCTCGCCCCACACTGGGGATCAAGCCCGCAACCCGGGCATGGGCCCTGACCGGGAATCGAACGTTGATCTCCTGGATCCTAGGTCAATGCTCAGCCGCTGAGCCATGCTGGCCGGGCTCTCACTCATTTTTCAGAGGAATTTTGCTGCACATGCCCTTCCCAGTTATTTTCTCCTATCGCTTTTTTTTTTTAAATTTTATTATTGTTTAGAATATTACAGATGTCCCTTTTTCTTCCCAATGACCCATTCCACCCTGTTCTCCTATCACTTTGAAGATATTTTTCTACCATTTTTCCGGTTGCTCTCTAAAGGTACCTGCTGACAACCTAATTGGTTCTTTGTAGGTGATCTGCCTTTTTCAGGCTTGTTGCCTTTAAGATCTTCTTTTTGAGTTTAGCATTAGCATGCTGCACTTTTACTACATGTGTCTGACTGCAGATTTTTAAAAATGTACCCTGGCCCTAGCTGGTTCGACTTAGCGGCTAGAACATCGGCCTGCAGACTGAAGGGTTTCGGGTTCATTTTTGGCCAAGGGCATGTACCTTGGTTGCAGGCTCGATCCCCAGCCCCGGTCAGGAGGCAACCAATCAGTGTGTCTCTCTAACATCAGTGTTCCTCTCCCTCCCCTCTCTATCTCTCTCCCCCCCTTTCATTCCCTCTGAAAAGCAATGGAAAAAACATCCTCAGGTGAGGATTAAAAATATATATATATCCTGCACGGTATATATTATGCTTCTTGTATTGTGGACTCATATTGCTCATCAGTTTGGGACCTCGTCATTCATTATCTCTCTGAATATTGCCTTTCCACCTCTTCTGGGACTCCTCCGATGAGTCTATTAAACCTTCTCATTCTGCCGTCCATGTCTCAGCCCCTCTTTCCCATTTTCCATCTTCCTTCCTCTCCCTGTGCTGTATTCTGGGGAAACAATTCAGACACACTAGTTAACTGATTCTCTCTCTCTTTTTTTAAATCCTCACCAGAGGATATTTTTTTCCATTGCTTTTTTCAGAAAGTGTGTGTGGTGGGGAGAAACATTGATTCGAGAGAGACGTATTGATTGGTTGCCTCCCCCACTCGCCCCACTGGGGCCGAGCCTGCAACCAAGGTACGTGTCCTTGGCCTCAATCGAATCCTGGACCTTTCGGTCCACAGGCTGAGGCTCTAACCACTGAGCCAAACCTGCTAGGGCAGACAGATTCTCTTTTCAACTGTGTCGTATTTACTGTTTAATCCAGTCATTGAGTTCTTATTTTCAACAATTATATTTTTCATTTAGTAATGTTATGTGACTTTTTCAAATCTGCCTGGTCATATTTCATAGTCTCTTGGTACTTGCACACACTGATGGTTCCATCTTGGATTTCTTTAAATATTTCATATACAATATCTAAAATTTTGCACTTCATAATTCCAGTACCAAAGTCCTGGGACTATATATGTATTGTTTATCGTTTCTGCCTTCTCTCATATATGGTGGCTTATATTTTTGCTGCTTGGTGATCTTTGATTCGGAACTCATTTTGCTGCAGCTATGGGAGTCCTGAGGGCCTAAACTGGAGTTGTTTACTCCAGAAGAGGTTTTCATTTGCTTCCTTCAGGACCCAGAGGACCGATATAGCCCCTTCAATAGTCAGGGTTTAAAACGGAAGACTTAGTTTGGCTTTTGCACTTTGCAATGGACCCTGAACTTAGCGTTCAATTTTGTCCAGCACTTACCACCTCCTGCTTGGATTTCAGCTCAGTGCTCATTTCTTTGGACTCTGGAGGGTTCCTTTGCTATCTGCTAGCCCAGCAGTACACATTAAAAACCACATAGTATTCAGGATCTGATAGACCTGTGGTAGGAGTGCCGTCCGGGGATGAGCTCTGCCTTAATGCTGAGAATGGATGTTATGTGCTCATAATATCCGGGCCACGTAGACACAGCAGCAAGGTAGACATATGCAGAAAGAGAAAGCCTGCACTTCAACATTTTATGGTAAAATAAAGATAGAAGAAATAACTAGAGAAAATTTCAAAGCTCTCTCTCTTTATATATATATATATATATATATATATATATACACACACACACACACACACACACACGTACATATATGTACACACACATATTTTTATATGTAATAAAGAAGCTACAGATGGGTGAAGAGCTGAAACCCAAAGTAAGTACAGATTTTCTTTAAGGACAGAAGCTGGTATTCAGGGTGGAGTAAACAGCATTAACAGAGGCACCAAGAGGGGATAAGTGAGGTCTTATCTTTGAGTCTGTTTATAAAACAGGCCTCGCCTCACTGTTATTTTATCCCTCTGGCTTCATAATTATAAGATTTAGCTAGTAATTTTTCACATGAGTATCCCTTTGAAAGTCCCCTATAATTTTCTTATTTACAAGATGGATGCTCATTAGAGTGCTGGTCTTATCAGGTGACTTTTATATGTGGTCAATGAGTGGATGGCCAGGTCATTTACTCTCCTTAATGATTTTGTAGCTACAGGTGCTGAAATCAAGCAACAGCGTCTCGAAGAGGCACATCTTGTTTCCTATTACTGCACACAAAGTTAATGTTTTTTCCTTTCAGTGTTCACTTATTTGAGGAGAGTTTTGAGAGTACTGGCTTCTGTTTTTCAACACTGAAATCCTCCCAGACCTGTATACATCTTCTCCTTGGTGTGGCAAAGTCCTCTGGCTGAGCTTTCATCTGGATCCGAGGGGCTGTACTGAACGTTGTATTTCTCTTGTCTTCAAAACAAAACAGTCCCAAACAGAGCCTACTTCTGAGTTGGAAAGTAGTTGTAGAAAATCTGGGCTCTGAACAAAAACCACATTTGAAAGAGTATGTCTTTTATTTTATTGGCTTTTGCTCTAAAGAGCAAAGGCTGAAAAACAGCTGTTAGCTGTTTATACAGTATTTTTTATTTAAGTGGTAGACAATAGCTGTTCTCTTCTCCACTTAGAATGGCACAATTTTTTCTTGGGCCATTTAAGTCCTCTCTCCGTGTGGCCTTGAGTATTGGTATGCATCTCCTCTCTCTCCCTAGGTTTCTGGGGAAGATTTAGGGATTTTTTTTCTTTCTTTCTTCAGCTTCTGTTTTTGTTTTTTAAATATATCTTTATTGATTTCAGAGAGAGGAAAGGAGAGGGACAGAGAGAGATAGAAACATCAATGATGAGAGAGCCACTGATTGGCAGCCTCCTGCACGTCCCCAAGTAGGGACCGAGCCTGCAACCCCAGGCATGTGCCCTGACCAGGAATCGAACCCCGATCGCCTGGATCCTAGGCCGATGCTCAACCACTGAGCCACGCCTGGCCGGGCCAGCTTCTGTTTTTTTACCTTGAAGTCAGACTTTGGTTTCCCAGAATAGATGGCTGAGTTTGGTACCAGGTCAGAACTCTGCAGGTCATCTTTTGGGCCAACTTGACACAGATACTCACACAAGACACTTTTCTAAATGAAGTTCCTCTGGGTGCAAAGTGCCTATAGGTTTGTGGATAGGTCACATGAACAGAATTAGATACGGACTTAGCTATTGTCACCTATTCCTGAGCCCTGAACATTGACGGTCGGTTTCCTTTATTTGGAATTCAGAAGATAATTCTTGCTAATGCCCACTTCCTCAGACATGCTCTAAGGGCACCATTTTTCATCATCACCCTCAGGGGCCAGAGCAAAGCAAGACCAGCAGGACTCATGGACGACTTTTAGATGAGTGAAAAGCACTCCTTAACCTGCAAAGGGACCCAGTCAAAATGTTCCCTTGAGTTCTCCTCTCATGTATTACCATAGCAATCCTTATTATGTAAGACAGTGGTAACAACACCAGGTTACATGTTATTTCAGGTTTTCCTGGGAAGCTTTTAATCAATTTAGCTTCTTTCAGGTCATCAACTTGTATTGACGTATATGTGGGGGAAACAATGCAGTCTATGACTTTTAGAAAGGGCAGTGTCTTGTGTGTTGCTAAGAATAGACAGTGGCTGGGTATATCTCCCTGACACAGCAAACATTCAACTCTTGCATTACATGTAATGAGCCCCTTCATTTATTCATTCATCACACCATGGGCCAGGCTACCCCTACATCGGTTTCTAGAACTTGAGAATTCTTACAAGGTGGCATCTGAGAAGCACTGCAGGCTTGTTAAAATAAAGATGCTCCTGGAGAGAAGACAGTCTTCAGGTCCTTCACTGGGGCCTTAGGCCTCTGCAAATCTATAGTGATAATGACACTTCCAATCCCCTAATAAACCCCCAGAGGTACTCCTCAGTCTTTTTTTTTGGTCACACATGATTAAACAGTTTTGCTCTTATTTAATAAAGAACAACAGATTATAAATTTCTTCTTTTAGAATAATTGGCCCAAATTAGATGATTAGAAAAACAGTTCCCATGTGTGTAACTCAAAAGACTGGGTTTACATAACATTACTTTAAAAACGGGTTTAGTGGTAAAATATTATCTCCCTTTGGGAGATACAAGTTTTGGCATATTACACATTCTGGAAAGTCCCGTAGCAAAGAAACTTTGTGGAACTCTGTTTCCATGGGATATCTCTTAACCTATCTCAGCACATCCACTGGGAAAACTGGCCCTGAAATCTGTCTCGAAGTCCATGTTTTCAGCATCCTCACATTCTGCTTGCAGCCCAGGACCAGGAACCACGGGTGATTCTGGTCTCATCCACCCTATCCTGCCGCCAGCTCTCCATTGTCTGACCCAAATCCCCTTACTTATGGGGCAGGGCTTAAATCAGGAGCATCTGCCCAATAATGGGACTAGCCAGGCTCCCATTGACTTCCTCAGGGTCTTGAACTAAGAGAGAAGTGCTGATGGTTGAAAAAGAATTGCCATCTGCCACCCCCTCCTAGGAGGTGGACCAGTGGGGATGGCAGAGCCATAACTGGTGTGAAGGAAATGGATGAAGAACCACAGCTCCTCTTACAGAAAGGGGTAGGCATTCCCAAAATATAGGGGTAGGGCATTTACCCTCAGCCATGTTAACACTAGCAATGACCATGAAGTCTGAGCTGAAATGAGTGTGGCAGCCACAAAAAAACACATGTCACTTTGCAAAGGGGGAAAAGTAGACAGTGACTTGGAACCACTGTACCCACCACACAGGCACCAACTAACTTCCTGAGTGTGGAAGCATCCATCTCAGCCCAGAGATCAGAAACTTTTGTAAAATAGTGTGCCAAGTTTCTGTCCACTCTCCTTCTGGGTGTGCCCAGGTGCAGGGTAGAGGGAGCAGAGGGGCAAAAAGGAGGAGGGAACAGACACTTTCTGGCCAATTATTATTTTGAGCAGGGGCCAGTGGGACTTCTCAGAGGAGGGAGATTTCCATTTGTCGACGAAATCTGTCTGGGAATGGGTCACTTTTGCCACGCATAGCAGAGATTGCATGTGGTGTTGGTCAACAGGTTTATTTGGTCACACTTATGCCCACATCCACTGTACTGCACACCCTTTGCAAGGAGAAAATAAAAAGCTAGAAACTTTTTTTCCTAATGGTTGCATAATAATCATTAGTTTCATAGCTGAGTAAGTAATGCGGAACAGTGCCTTCAGCTATTTTGTTACCAATCTGCCCCCAGGAGCAAGATGACGCTGATAAAATGTTTATGGGCTAGTAAATTTTTTCTACTAATTTGCAAGGCTATAATAAAACCCATGAACTTGATGGCCTGCAGGAAACATAATAAGAACTAGCAAGAAGGCGTCTTAAGGCCCTACAGGAAATGGTGTTTTGCACAGTCTGCACAGTCACACTGTGCCCTCTTGTGGCAGAAATATTACAATGAAAATTTAGAAGATGCCCTGGTATATTTTATACAGTAATTGATCAGATTTGATTTGGGAAAGTTTGTTCAAGGCACAAGATGGTTAACAAAAGTTGTTTGGCAAAAAGTGTTGTTGCTGGGGCACCTTTGAGCATGTACGTCTGGGCGGGGCTATCCCCACACAAGGGGAGCAGCAGTCTAAAGGAATCCTGATATTTTATCAAATGTAAAGAAATATCCATCACAGAAGGCTAGTATTTTAATTTTCTATTGATTGTTAGAATTTACTCATTTTTTTGTTCACAGATACAGAAAATCAATATACAGAAATCTGTTGTTTTTCTATACACTTATAACAAACTATCAGAAAGAGAAATTAAAAAATCCTATTTACAATTGCATCAAAAATAATAAAGTTCCTAGGAATACATTTAAACGAGGTGAAAGACCTGTACTCTGAAAACTATAAGACATTGATGAAAGACATTGAAGACACAAATAAATGGAAAGATATTCCTGTTCATAGATTGGAAGAATTAATAGAGTTAAAATGTCCATACAACCTAAAGAAATCCACATATTTAATGCAATCCCTATCAAAATCCCAATGGCATTTTTCATAGAAATAGAAGAATCCTAAAGTTTGTATAGAACCACAAAAGACCCTAGATAGCTAAGCAGTTCTAAGAAGAACAAAGCTGGAGGTATCATGCTCCCTGATTTCAAACTATATTACAAAGTTACAGTAATCAAAACGCTATGGTATTGGAATAAAAACAGACACATAGATCAATGGAACAAATAAAAAGGTAAGAAATAAACCCATGCATACATGGTCAATTAACTTACGACAAAGGAGCCAAGAATATACAATAGGGAAAGGACAGTCTCTCCTATAAATGGTGTTGGAAAAACTGGACAGCAACATGCAAAAGAATTAAAATGGACCACTGTCTTACAGCACAGACAAAAAGTAACTCAAAATGGATTAAAGTTTTGAATGTAAGACCTGAAACCATAAAACTCTTAAAAGAAAATAGGCAGTAAGCTCCTTGAAATTGATCTTTGAGATTATTATTATTATTTTGGATTTGACACCAAAGCAAAAAAAAAAAGGGAAAAATAAACAAGTGGGACTACGTCAAATTGAAACTTCTGCACAACAAAGGAGATTATCAACAAAATGTAAAGGTAGCCTACTTAATGGGAGAAAATATTTGCAAATCATATATCCCATAAAGAGCTAAAATCCAAAATATATAAAGAACTCACACAATTCAATATCAAATAAACAAACAAACAATCTGATTGAAAAACGGGAGGGTTGATTTGAATAGACATTTCCCCAAAGAAGACATTTTTCCAAAGAAGAAGCAGGTACATGAAAAGATGCTCAACATCAATAATCATCAGGAAATACAAATGAAAACAACAATGAGTTATCACCTCATACCTATCAGGATGGCTGTTATAAAAAAGACAAGAGATAACAACTTCTGGAGAGAATGTGAAGAAAAGGAAACCCTGATGCACTATTGGTGGGACTGGGAAGTGATATAGCCACTATGGAAAACAGTATGGGAGTTCCTAAAAATTAAAAATAAAACTACCATATGATCCAGCAATTCCACTTCTGGATATTTACCAAAGAAAATGAAAACACTAATTTGAAGAGATATATGCACCTCATGTTCACTGCAGCATTATTTACTATAGCCCCAAGAGCCCGGCCGGGTGTGGCTCAGCGGTTGAGTGTCGACCTGGGGTCCAGGCGATCGGAAATGAAGGATGTGTGATTCCCGGTCAGGGCACATGCCCGTGTTTCAGGCTTGATCCCCAGTCGGGGCGTGCAGGAGGCAGCCGATCAATGACTCTCTCATTACTGATGTTTCTATCTCTCTCTCTTCCTCTCCTTTTCTCTCTCTGAAATCAATAAAGATATATTTTAAAAAAACAAAACAAAGCGATAGCCCCAAGATATGGAAACCTAAGTGTCCATTGGTGTATGAATGGATAAAGAAAATGTGATATATACATTGGAATATTATTCAGCCATAAAAAATGAAATGTTGCCATTTGCTATAAGATGGATGGACTTAGAGGACATTATGCTAAGTGCAATAAGTCAGACAGAAAAAGACACATACCATATGATCTCACTTTTATGTGTAATCTAAAAAAAGGAAAAACTGAGCTCAGAGATACAGAGAACAGATTAGTGGTTTCCAAAGGCTGGGGGTGGAAAGTGAGTAAAATGGGTGAAAGGGGTTAAGAGATATAAACTACAAGTTATTAAATAAATAAGTCTTAGGATGTAATGCAAAGCATGGCAACTATAGTTACTAATACTGCATTGCATATTGATAAGAGAGTAGATCTTAAAAGTTCTCATCACAAGAAAAAACATCTGTAACTATGTTAACCAGACTTATTGTGGTGATCATTTTGTAATATATACAGATATTGAATCATGTTATACATCTGAAACTAATATAACATTGCATGTCAATTATACCTCAATAAAAAAAGAAAAAAAAACATACATGGAAAAGGTACCACTATACAATTCAGCATATAAGAAATAAGTATGTAAACTACTTTTTTAAACAGGAAAATGAAGGATGTATAATAGTTGTGTACATTCCCCCCCCCCCCCATCAATACAGAAAAGCTATATATTTTCTTCAATTATTTTATTGTATTTGGCCTTGAGTGTGGGCAGGACCTATGACTTGCTTGTAACCAATAGAATATGGTAATACAGATGGGATGTATGCGATTATGTGTGAATACATGATTATGTGACTTAAGATTTTAGCATCTACTTTGCTGGGGGTCTCTTTCTGTCTGGTTTTGAGAAAGCAAGTGATCATGTTGGAACCCCACGTGGCAAGGAACTGTGGGTGGCATCTAAGAGCTGAGGGTAGCCTCTGGCCAACAGCCAGTAAGATATTGAAGTCCTCAGTCCTCCAACTGCAAGAAACTAAATTCTGCCAATCAACATCCCTAGTTGAGCTTTGAATGAGACCACAGCTTGGCTAACATCTTGACTGTAGCCTTGTGAGACCCTAAGCAGAGGACTCCCTGCCCATGCCTGGACTCTGACCCACAGAAATTGTGAGATAATAAATGTGTGTTGTTTTCAGCCACGAAGTTGGTGGAAATAGTGTTACTTAGCAGTAGATAATAGTATAATTTTCTTTTAGAAGTTTTATAACTTTAATTCTTTGTTTATGTCTTTCATCTATATTAAGTTAATTTTTATAATGTGAGGTAAGGGTTGATTGTCTTTATCTTTCCCTCCCTCCCTCCCTTCCCTCTCCCTCCTTCTTTTTCTCTTTCTTTCCCTCTCCCTCCTCTCCCTCCATGACCATCCAATTTATTCCAGCATCAGTTGTTGAAAATATTATCCTTTGCCCATTGAATTGCCTTAGGATCTTTGTCAGAAGTCAAAAGACAATTCAATATATATGTGAATCTATTTCCGGACTTTCTGTTCAACTGCTTTATCTATCTACCTTTATGCCAACGCACACTGTCTTAATTGCTGGATTTATTTATTTATTTATTTATTTATTTATTTATTTATTTATTTATTTAAATATACCTTTATTGATTTCAGGGAGAGGAAAGGAGAGGGAGAGAGAGATAGAAATATCAGTGATGAGAGTCATTGATCGAGCCTGCAACCAGGGCATGTGCCCTGACTGGGAATCAAACCCCGATCACCTGGATCCTAGGTCGACGCTCAACCGCTGAGCCATGCCCGGCCGGGCTGGAACTTTATAATAATTCTTGAAATCAGATAGTACAAATCTCCAACTTGGTCTTTTTTCCAAAGATTTTTGGCTATAGCCATAGGTTCATTGGATGGAATGGACAGATGGTTTCTCTGCAGTGCAATTTACCACGGGACACAGACTGAACTTTCCTATTTGGAAGGGCAGGAGAAATGGAACAAGACTTTGCCTTTTGAATATGCTGAGAAGAGGGCAGTGCTCAGAACCCAGTAAAACCTGAAAATTTCCAAGGCCTTTCAACACTTAAATCAGCTCTTGTGAGAAATCAGCCCAATCCCAGCTGGGGAGTGTTATGCAGCAGCATTTAAGTGGGAGGCGAACAATCCTAACCCCATGCTGGTTCTGCGGCATTTCCCTACAAAATGACTGTAAAAAACCCAGGTGAGTACCTGTTAAACACACATACACCCACAGAGCTGGACTGAAAACATGCAGGTAGGTAACATGGTGGGCACAGTTTCTCAGGATTAATAATAGGGCTATAAAAGAAATAAAAGATCTCCCTATGTTTGTTTGTTCTTTAGGAAAAGGTTAATACTATGCTCAAATGTCTTCACAGTTTCGCACACATTTTTATTAAAACAAATGAACCCATAATTGCTGCAGTGTATATACATTATGTACCTTGGTTTTGGTCAATATACATTTTTAAGCATGTAGCACAGACCTAAGGGTAAAAGTTTTGAACTAGTAATTTACTTGAGTTTAAAAAACATGCTGATGGGTCTTCAACCACCTCTCCTCTTCCCATTTTTGTCTACGATCTTCCAAATAATCTAGCTTTGCACTACTCAATGTCAATGTAGCGTGAAGTTAAAAAAACAAAGCAAGGTGCAGAATGTCTATGGGCTGCTCTCACTGGGTAAAGAGCGCGATATGTATGCGCCTACCCACAGGAGAAGTTTCTGGAAGGGAACAAAAGGAACTGTTAACATTGGCTGCCTGTGAGGAGTGTAAGTGGGGTCGCAGGAGACCGATTTCATTGAATAGCCTTTCATGGTGTTTGACCTGAGTTATGCAGAGTTGCGGACTCTGTGGCCTTCAGTGAGTTCCTTAATTCATGTGCAGAGTGCGTCCTGGATGAAGGGCTCTCCGAGGCTCTACCCCGTGGGGCAGTGATTCTGCCACGGAACCTATCTTTCCACAATGAGCAGTAACTGAAGTCATTTTGTCAAACTGTTGCAAAGAAAATCCTTCCCAAATATTAACTGTTTCTGTAAGCCTCTAAATCACTCTGCCCCTTCCTTCTTTTAGGGTTCTAGGTAAATCCAAAAAGACCATCATTAAAGAAACCACAGTGGTAAAAGACATGCTAGAACTTAGGGGCTTTGACCTCGCTGCTCTTAGCTGGCAGCAATCAGATCATGAATCCCAGCAGGATTCTGCTCCGAATCTCATTCTGCAATTACTGTTTTGGCTCCTTTCTTTCATTATTCCAAATAGAACCACACTGAGCTCACCCACTTTCAAAACGACCATTTGTTTTCCCATACAGCAAAAAAGTTGTAAAGAATTTTCTGTCTCAGAGCTCTTGTTTCCCACGGCTCATTTATGTCTCAAAGCGCTTTATGGTTTCTGTTTGCTTCTTTCAAATGCCCTTCCTTAATGGATTTTAAGTAAATGCAGCTTTTAGTCAATTAAACTTTTCCCCACTTTCCCCCCCATCTTTACACAGATTGACTATTTCTCTGTGGAAATAAAGCAGTATTAGACAATGATTAATTCTAAACAACTACATCAAAGCACCCATGTAACCATTTCCCATTAAGGGCTAATTACTAAATACTTGGTAAAGGCAATTAATAATCTTTTCGTTTTATTGTTCTGACCTTACAAATGTCTCTATTCTCTCACATACCCCCCCCCCCCCATATCCTTGTGTGGTTCAATTACATTTGTCACACAGTTTGAAAAATTAAGTGATTCTAAATTCCTCCTGCTATTGGAGGGAATTGATGTGTGTGATTGCACAAATCATTCTATATTTTGCAAGTTGGGATGAATTCTCAAGTGCTTTTCCTCCTGAGCTGAGGCCCATCTGCTTTTAAAGCTTATTATGAGTCTTCATGTATCTTTGTATGAATTAGTATTCTATGTTACAAATAACTAAAAGTTCCTTAAACAATAAAGAGAAATATTGGCCTTTGTAACAGAAAAGTCCAGATATCTCTTTAGCTTCAGGTAAGGTTTGATCCAGCAAACAATGTTATGGAGGAGAAAAGGATTATAGAGAGTGTCAGAGCATTCAGTAATAAAACTATTTATTAGGTTGGTGTTTGAGATTTTGTGATTTTTTTTTTTGTATTTGTCAACTCTTTGAAATTTGTAATGCATTGTGATTTTTTTCTTATTCTAAATAATCTTGTATTTATAATTCTTTATTCACCAAAGTGGTCTCTGCAAATTGTATAAACTTCAAGTTTCACAAAACCTGGATCTGTTTCTGCTTAAGAGAGGACGAGAAAGTTGCTCCCAGAAGAAAATATTTTATGAAAATGAAGGTGAAGGGACATCTAATGACAAAAATAAGATATGACCACTAAACTCTGTTTTGAACTTTCTTAGCTTTCAGTTCTGCCTAGATGAGTCTGATTAATGTTTTTATTGGAAATGAAGCTATTTAAAGGTGGGGACTCAGTGTTAAATTTCTCTGGTTGTACCCCCAGTTATCAGCAAAGTAATTTGTATGTAAAAACATATTTATTTTCTAATGTTTCTTTCCAGAACTGTGATTCCAAAATGATTATACTCTTTTTATTTGACTATATGCAAAAGTTTCAAGGAAGAGTCCAAGTTCCATGGAGGAGTTAAATCATAAACTCAAAGGATCCTATATAGAAATACCATTACAACAATAACAAAACATGTTTATAAAACAAAACAATGACCTAAGCCTTGACTACTTGACCCACTTATTTCAAATAATTATTTATTGGCTTTGTCCCTGGTATTTGTTGAAATAGAGCTTTAACTAAAAAATCTTGCCGAATGTAGGATTGTTATTAATTTAAGAATTACCAAATGTAGCTTAGTGTTATCTAGCATTCTTGAGGAGCATATGTTTATTTTAAAGGTTGATGTAGAAAATGTATTTTAGAAAAGAATTGATGTGAAATTACTTGGGAGGAAAATATTTGAGTTAGACTGCTCACCTTGGCCTTTCCAGGAAAGGTTTGAGATTCATTTTGAGTTTTGTCATTAATTGAAACTCATTCTCAGTGAGAAAGCTTGTGAATGAATGAGGTCTAGAGATTGCTGTCAGTGGTCTAGAGAGGCAAAGATCTTACTCTCTTGGAATCTTTGGCCTCCTCCAGAGCTGCTTCATTTGGTAGTTACGGGAGACACTTAGGTTTATTTATTTGGTACATTTTAAAGTAATCTTAGTTAGACACCTCTTGGGGTCTATTCGGAACAAATACGAATAAACCAACATCTACCTATTTGTACTTTGCCATTTGTCAAGTCACCTCTCTCAGCACAGTGTCTTCATTTGTAAGAACCGGGAGGCAGGAGGGGGTTGTTCCAGAATGATCTCCCAGGTGCAAGCAGCTGTGACATTCTGTTATTCTAATATCGTACTGTAGGATATGTACACGTTCTATATATTATATTCTATAGTATTCTATAGATATTTGCAGACATATGTTAAAGGCTTGATTAACATGCAACATAGGTGCCTGAAACTCAGGAATCTTCCTCAGCTTATTGTGAGTGTGCTGACTTTAAACTTTTCTGGAATTTTCTGGAAACTAGTAGTGTGTTCCAGAATTTCTTAGAAGGGCAAAGACTTTTCTTCTCCCCTGGCAGTTAGACCACCCTGCCTCAGACAACCTTCTTAGACTGGGAATATTTATGTAAATGGTTGGTAGGCCTCAGAATCACCTGGGGCTTTATTAAACACAGATTGCTGGGTCCCACTCCCAGAGCTTTTGGGGTGGGCCTGGTGATCAGCATTTATAACAAGTTCTTCATGCTGCTGCTGTTCTGGGACCAACTTAGAGAACCACTGATTTATAGCATTTATCCATTTGGCTTACCCTTCCCTTGAAGGATGGAAGACACTTAAGGACTGTGGCCATTATGAAGGATGAGGTCTATATATACTTGTCTGCTTCTCCTCTCTCCCAGGCCTGGAAACTCAGAGCCACTACACTAGGCAGTCCAGCCAGACAGTGGCTGCTCATTTTCTAATCTTTGGGCTGAAAGATGGAGAGAACTAGAAAATACTTTCTTCTTTTCACTAGTGGTTTGTACTGGGAAACTTCTTATTTGGGTGGACTGGAGCCAGCTAGCATTCTTGACCTTTCACCCAGTTAATTCTATAAAGGCTCTTATTTAATCCCAAAATACTGCATTTCATCCATTCACTTATCTATCTGCCCATCTGCCCATCCATCCAAATAATTCATCACCCTAGAAAAAGTGGAAAGTAAGAGTAAACAAAAAATAAATAACCTCCAAAGTTTAATTGGACCAAGAAAATCACTTCCAAACTTTTTTCCTGTAACCATAGGGACACACATTACAAAAATGGGATCATATTGCTTTGAAACATGCATCACCATCTATTGTGAACATTTTTCCATATTAATATGCAAGTACACCATCATTTTAATTTATATATTATTGGTTATAAAAATAATAATTTCCTAGTGTTAAAAACTAGACAATTTTAGGATTGTATTAAAAAATAATAGTCTTATTCTCCCATACAAAAACATTATTTTCAATAGCTTCAGAGTATTTAATTATATAGAAAACACTGTACTTTAACCAGTCCTCTGAGAATATTTAGTTCTTAAATTGCTTCCGTTTTTGCTTTTATTATAAGTAATACTGCATTGAAACTTGCATATAGACATTTGTACATTTCTCTGATTATTTCCTCATTTCAATATCTTTATGGTTAGTATAAGGGTAACTATAGTTGTCAAATTTAGAAATAATAAACATATTTTCATCTGAGGCAGATGAGACAAGTAAATGGTTGATTAAATAAAGAAGTTGGTAAAGCAAGGAATCGTTAAAAAAATAAGGAAACTTTATGAAAGACACAGATGACTCCAATGCTATTTAAATTTCCAGAGCAAAGAAAAAGTATCCAAACTGTTTTATATGAAGCCAACATAACATCGCAACAATATTTGCTCAAGAAAACCATAGTGTGACCTCACATATGACAATTCAGGATATCAATCCAATAATCCATTAAAAATACTAGCAACCAGGCTTTAGTAGCACATTAAAAGAATAATAACATTAACAATTAGGAATTCATAAATGGGAGACTATTCAATATTAGGGAATCTATTATTATGATAGAAGATTAATATTATCTTTCCAATACGTAGTAAGAAGGCATTTGCTAAAATTCAATATCCATTCCTGGTAAATATGCAATAAGCTGGCAACAGGTGGATTCTTTCTTAAATGACAAAATCTTGCTTAGCCTAAAAGGCAGCATTGAGCTTAATGGAGAAACAATATATGTTTCCACTAGAGTACGAAACAAGGCAAAGATGTCTAGTAACACTACAATTATTTAACATTAATCTGCAGGTACTAGATAATTCAATTAAACAGAAAAAACTAGAGGTATAGTAAAAAAACAAGAGGTAGAAATCACTATCTGCAGATGAAGTAATGCTATACTTAGAAAGTTAAAGAGAGTCGCCTGAAAAATCTCACAATATAGGAAGTAATTTGTCAGGTTAAAAAAATAAGTACACAAAAATAAACAGCCTTTTAAATATAAAACCAATAATCATTTAGAAGATGTAATGGAAGACCCTATTTACATTGTACCTGAAAAAATAAAAACTTAAAAAACATGGACATTCTCATTAAAGAAAAACTTAAGGCCAACAGTTACATGAAAAGATGCTTCATATCACTAATCACCGGGGAAATGCAAATCAAAACCTCAGCGAGATATCCCCTCACGCCTGTTAGAATGCCTGTCGTCAGCATGGCAAGAAGACAGCCACCGCTGGCGAGGATGTGGGTAAACGCAGCCCTGGTGCACTGCGGGGGCTGTACAGTGGCGCGGGCACTGTGGGAAGCGGCCTGGAGGCCCCTCAGAAGCTTCAAGCCATGTGATCCGGCAATCCCACTTCTGGGGATATATCCAAAGAAAACAAAAACACCAGCTCGAAAAACATGCGCACCCCCATGTTCACTGCAGCACTATTTACAATAGCCAAGGTATGGAAACAACCTAAGTGTCTAATGATGAATGATGGATGAATAAAGAAAAATGCTATTATATATATATATAATTTAACCATAAAAAAAGAATAAAATCTTGGTATTTGTGACAACATGGATGTACCTAGAGGGCATTATGCTAAGAACAGATTTTTGGTTGCCAGCGATCGGTGTGGGGGGAGCAAAATGGGTGAAGGAGGTCAAAAGGCACGAAAGGTTATAAAGTGAATAAATCATGGAGATGTAATGTATGGCATATTTGAACGTTGCCAAGAGAGTAAATCTTAAAAGTCCTCATCACAAGAAAATAATTTTTTGTGACTATGTTCACGAGACTTATTGTGGTGATCATCTCACAATGTATACAAATGTAGAATCATTGTGTTGTACACCTGAAACTAATATAACTTTATATGTCAATTAAACCAATTTACATAAATAAATAAAAAGAAAACTTAGAACACTATTGAAGAGTACAGGAGAGAAGGTGGGCAAATAAAAAGGTGAGTTCTGCTTTTGAGTAGAGTCAACCTCATAATCATGTCAACTTTTCTTATTTTAATAAAACCTCAGTAAAAAGAAGGAATTTTTTGAGACCAATTAAGATGCCTTTCAAATTAATATGAAAAGTAAATGGGCATGAAGAGCCAAGACTATTATAAAAAAGAAGCGGGGGAACCAACACAGATATTAACATGTATTATAAAGTCACAGCATTTACACAGTGCAGTGTCAGCACATAATAGGCAGCTGAATGGAATAGAGTATAAAATCCTGAGAAAGACCCCAAAACTTACATACTACATAGTATTTAATATTTACTGGTGTTTGGCAAGTGATAAAGGTGCATTTCAAATCAGAGGAGGAAAAAATGAGTTATTTAGCCAATGGAGTTGGATAAACTGGGTGACTCTCTGAAAATAAATTATGTTGGGTTCATACTTCATACCTTACATCAAAATAAATTTCAGATGGGTACAAGACTTAAATATACAAAGTAAAGAGAAGTAGAAAAAAGCAAGGAGACATTTTCATCCTGGAGCGGGGAAAGAATTTCTAAGTATGTATGAAACCACAAAAGAAAAGTTTGCCCTGGCTGGTTTGGCTCAGTGGTGAGTGCGTGGCCCGTGGATGAAGGGTCCTGGGCTGGACTCCTGGTCAAGGGCACCTACGTGCCTCGGTTGCAGGCTCCATCCCCGCTCGTCAGGGCTCCTGGGAGAGGCAACCAATTGATGTGTGTCTCACATGGATGTTTCTCTCTCTCTCCTCCCTCTCCCTCTCCCTCTCTCCCTCCCTTCCACTTTCTCTGGAAAGCAATGGAAAAAATATCCTCAGGTAAGGATTAAAAAAAAAAAGTTTGTTAAATTGAGCTATATAAAAATAAAAAAGTGCAGTATGACAAAAAATCACCAGAAGGAAAGTCAACAGTCAAACAACAAACTGGGGGGAAGTTTGCAATTCTTGCCACACATAAAGGTTTTATTTTTCAGTGATAATAAAGAGCACCTATAAAACAAGACAAATACTAACACCCCAAAGAGGAGGTAAATTGTAGGAGGAATACACAAAAGGCTCTTAAATATATGAAAAAATACTCAATCTCATACATAATAAGAACATGCAAAAAAAAAAAAAAAGGAAAGAAAGAAAAACTATAAAGTAACATTTTATATTTTAATTTTGCAAATCTCGGAAGTTTGCTAACATACTGTGTAGGTGAGAGTGGGGGGGAAAACAAACACTATTACACATACTGAATGGAGTGTAAATTGGCACAATGACTATGAAGGGCAATTTGGTAATATTTACCAAGATTATAGATATGAGTATACATTCACCCAGCAATTCTTTTCTAGGAATTTAGCCAACGAATAGCTCTCATATGTGCAAATGGCATATGTGAAAGTTATTCTTTGTAGCATTATATGTAATTACACAAAAATTGGAAGCAATGTAAATATTTAGCAATAGAAGTTTGGTTGAGTGAACTGCAGTATATTCATACAATGGAAAAATATTATTCAGCTATTACAAAAAGAAACCTAATGACTTGGACTATTCTCCAAGATAGAGTATGATAGCAAGTTGCAGAACCATTCATGTAAAAAAAGGAAGAAAACTAATATAAATATATTTATTTTTGTTTATTTATGCATACAATATTCCTGAAAAGATACCCAGGTATGTTAGCTCGGTCTGCCACAGCAAAATACCGTAGACTGGGTGGCTTAAATAACAGACATTTATTTTCTCACAGTTCTGGGGGCTGGAGGTCTGGGATCAGGGTGCCGGCGGGCCAGGTTCTGGTGAGAGCTCTCTTCCAGCTGTGTAGTTGCTGCCTTCTCACCGGGTTTTCACGTGGCGGAGAGAGAGCTTAGAATGGCACTAATCCCATTATGAGGGCCCTACCCTCCTTACATCATTGAAACCTAATTACCTCCCAAGGGCTCCATTTCTAAATACTATATTACATTGGGATTAGGGGCTTCAACATATGAATTTTGGGTGGAGATACAATTTAGTCCATCCCACCACGTAACTGAAAATAGCAGTTGCCTCTGGACAGAGGAGGAAAATAGGCAACAGGACTGTTAAGGTGATTTTTCACCGTTTACCCTTTATACCTCGGTAATTCTTCAATTCTCCAACATCAACTGGTGTCCAGTAAGTCAATTCAATTCTGACGTTAGTTATCTACTTGGAGTTAGCATCAGATCCCACAATTAAGGGGCTCAGTCTCACAATACGGTCCTCACTTCAGCTGTCACAAGTCCTGGGCCACCTGGGCTTCTTACCAACAAAATTGGGAGTTCCTGGGACTCCCTCCTCAGGTTTGATAATTTGCAAGAATGGCTCACAGAACTCAGGAAAACATGTTATTTACATTTACTCTGACATGATTGACAGGGACTTGTTCTGACTAACAAGACACTACTGTCACCCAGGAAATTCCCTGGGTTTTAAGAGCTCTGTACCTGGAAGGAAGTTGGAGGGGACACAAAGACCAAATATATATTTCCTATAACACCAGGTGTCTTTTGAATTTTGATGTGTACATACACACACACACACACACACACACATTAAAGTATTGGAGAGGGGAGAAAGCTCAGAAAGCCTGAATTTCTAAGTTCACATATCTTGCTAGGATGGATTTCTATTCTCTCATTTCTATTTGAAGATTCTTTCCAATGTGTTGATTAATTTTTCATCTGTTTGAAATGTTTACTGCTTTTTTACTTCAGGGGGTCTGAGCATTCTAGTTTTCATATTTTAAAAAAGGTGAATCTTCCAGACTTTGGGGCATGTGTGGAAGATCAACATTAATGTGAGTTTTCTCCAGTAATCAATGCAAAACATAGTACCTACAGAAACAATTATTTTTATCATGCAAATTGGGAAACACTTGGAAGCTGTCCCTCCAAAATCTCTCTCTACTAGTCTGCTCAAAGACCTGAAAGAAATCCCACTATTATGTATCTCCTCAGTGAAATGAAAATGTTTCTAGATGTACTCCTACACTGGCAACAACCATAATTAACTCCGGAAAGAAATTAATTTATTAGATTCCTTCTGCCAGGTCAGACTCAGAGAGCAAACTCTGACAGGACTGGGACTAGGAATGGTGAATTTTGATAAAAAAGAAACATCTGAGGTTCAGTTTTGTCATCTGTAAAATGAGTGGGCTGGACCACTGTGGCTTCAGATTTCCTTCCTTCAGGGTCTGCTCTGGCTAAAAGGTTTTTCAAATACCTTAGTTCACTTGGTAAACCTGGGATGGTGGGGTGGAGGTGGGAGGGGGGCGGCGCAGAGAGGCACTGCTTTTCTTACTTGCCAGATGAGGAAACTGAGGCCCCAAAGAGTTGAGTCTTTTGCCCAAGATGACCTGCTAAGGAGCCTTTTAGCACGATCACTGAACTCCAAGTTCTACTACATCGTACTCACCCCTTCATCTACTGAATGCCTACTGCAGGGTATGGTGCTGGGGATGCAAAATTGAAAAGATGTTTAGGCAGTGATGAGAACCCAAACCATCTGCCTTTACAAGGTTGGCTGTCCACACTGACATAATTTTACTAATCCAGGAGACTCTCGTCAGGGAAGAAAAAGGTTACAAACACCTTATTGTTTATTTCAGGAACTTCCCAAATGCATTTAAATGAAAATCAAACTCTTCAACTTTTCACTAGAAGGTCTGTTTACTCCCCAGGACTCTTTGAACCCCTTGCCTCAAAATCCTCACCTTTCTGTATTCTTCAGCCCTGAACTCGTATCAGGATCCTGTTCCAACCCCAATAAAGCCCTCCATGAAAAGGCCTGCCTGGAACCAGTCTCCAAGACCTCCCCTGCCTTTGCCCTCACCTCTCTGAGCACTACTGTTAACTAACCTTATTGTGGTAATAATTTTGCAATAATACATATATCAAACCATCACGTTGTACACCTTAAATTTATGTGATGTTATATGCCAATGATACCGCAATAAAGCAGAAGGTCCAGACTGTGTGTGTGTGGGGGGGTAGGGGTAATTTATTTGTTTTATTGTTGTGGCTGTCTTATTGGGGGGGATATCTTTTTAAAAATTAAACTATAGTTGGCATACAGGATATGGGAGGACATAGTCTTAAGTTGAAAAGGAAACAGTCAAAGTGGAAGAAAAAGAAGTTTCAGGTAGGGCAGATGGCACCTGGAAGGTGCGGGGACTGGGGTGTGTTTGCTGTGTTAGAACATGAGCCAAGAGACCACTGTGGCTGGAGTGGAGCAGCGGTTGAACAAGACTTGGATGAGTCAGAGAAGTAGCCATGGAAGGGCTTCGAATTTTATTCTATGAGCATAGGGAGCTGCCGAGCTAGGGAGTGTCTTGGTCTGAATTTATATATACATATAGAGAGAGAGGGAGAGAGAGAGAGAGATCTTAACTGAGGACATGCTGTGTGTGTGCGTGTGTGGGGGAGAGAGAGAAGGGGGGGAACATGGTTGTGAGAGAGAAACATCCATCGGTTGCCTTCCCCATGAGCCCCGACAGGGGATTGAACCCAAAACCCAGGTATGTGCCCTGACCAGGAATCCAACTGGAGATCTGGGGGTGCACAGGATGCCGCTCAACCAGCTGAGCTACTCCGGCCGGGCTGGTATTTATCTTATTCCCCCCCCCCACCCCCTGAATTGTACTTTTAAGGAGCACTTGTCCACTGTGTGGGGCACAGGAGGAAGCAAAGAGACCATTTATGAGGATGCTGCCTAATCCAGGGAAGAGACGACGGGTGGGACGAAAAGTTTGGCGCTTGGGGGGCAGAGTCAGGCCCTGTCCTGTGGACCTCCGTCCTGGCGGTCAAAGCGCTGCCTGCCCCGAGGAAGCGACATTCGCGACCCAGAGCGGAGTCCAGAAAGGTGCCCACGAAACCGGCGCCGCAGGAGGCTGCCGCGCGCAGGTCCCAAAGCCGCGGCCCAGGGCGCGCGGTTCCGAGGCGCTCGGTTCCCGCGGCCGGGCGAGCCTCTCCCCGGACCCCGGGCTTCTTCCCCAGGGGTACCGCGAGGACGCGGGAGTAAGGGCGGGGCGGCGGGGTCCGGGGCACCGCGCTGGGGAACAGGCCCGGTGGCGGGCGAAGTCGAGGCTGCCCCGAGGGGCCGGGGTGCGCGAGCACGTGGCCGACGGGGAGGGGGAGTCGGCCCCGCGCGCGTTCCGAGCGCTTGGACACGCAGGGGCGCGGAAGGCGGCGGGCCCCCGCGCGTGGCTGGAGGGGGCGCGCGGGGGCGGCGGCCTCGGGGGTCGCGGGGGCCTCGGCGCCCGGCGGGGCGGGGCTCCCCAGTCCCGGCCGCTGCGTGAGCTCCGCGCGTCCGCCGCACCATGGCGTCCCGCGACTTGGAGCTGATTTTTGACCGCGTGGGGCACTTCGGCAGGTAGGGAGTGGGGTGGGGTGGGGCTGGGGAGCGAGGACAGCCTAGGGGGGCGGCAACCACGGGAGTGGAGGTGTCGGTGGGGTCTGTTTCTTTCCGTTGCAGCGGGGTTCTTGCGCTGCGCTCGCGATCTGAAAACACCGCCACCGCAAGTGTCCCAGGGGAGTCGGGAGGCCCGGGTCCAGACTCTCGCTGCCGAGGGACCTCCCCACAGCGAGGAGACTGGCTTTGGGGTTCCCGTCGGGAATGGTGGTTTCGGGGCAGGTGGGACCTGGGGCGCGCTCTGCGGGAGCTGAGGTCGGGAGGCCCCGCCCCAGGGCCGGGTTACACCAAAGGAGCGCCTGTGTCTGGCCGCCGGCCTCCAATCCGCCAAACCGTCTCCTCTTTCAGTTCCCCAGACGACTGCTGCCCCGCCCCGTGGCGCCCTGGGGTCTCTCTCTGTGCCTGGCAGGTACCGCCCCAGAAACAACCATTAGTCGAGTTTGCCATTTATAGAAACCTCGTAAGTGCCAGGTACACTGTGCTGGGTATAGAAACCTAGTATATACCGGTACGCTGTGCTGGGTAACACACAGTGCTTCGTTTGATGGCCGCTGCGATCTTGCAAAGGAGGTGTTCAAATATTTCCATGATTGGGAAGCAGGCTGATAGGGCCAAAGATCCACAGCTGCCCCCTGGTGGGACCTAGGTTTAGCCTTTGTACACTTGGCACCCTCTTTTCATTTGTTAGACTAATTTTTAAAAATTTAAAAATTCATTCATTCATTCGACCCAGCCTGTTTTGGGAGGAGGGGAAGCTGGGCGAGGGGCCACACAGCAGGCTGGTCAGAGATTTGGAGCTAAGTCTGAACCTGGCCTACCACTTACCTCTAGGGTGATTCTGGGGATATTGTGTCTCAGTTTTCTATCCACAAAATGGGAATCAGAATCCCGAACCCGCCTTTCCCAGGTTTTTAGTGAAGAAATAAATGACGCGGTGCTGCTCTTTGAGGTGGAGAGCTTCACATGTTTTGGTTATGATTCCCAGTGTCCGCAAAAGGGAAGCTACCCAGCTCTCCCCTGCTTCCCCCATTATCGATGCTCAACTGTGCGGAACTCTGTCATCAGCACATCTTACCTTATTTAATCTTCACTACAGCCCTATGAGATTGGTGTCACTCTCATTTTACCCATGAGAGAACTTGGGCATGTGCCTGAATCACAGATCTAGGAATAGAGCAGACTTGGATGTCCATCGGCCTCCACAGCCCACACTCTCAACCATGATGCTCTCCTAGTACCAACCCTGGTACTAGGCCAGGCCCTTTATATCTTTCTTTCTTTCCTTTTTTTTTTTTTTTAGTATATCTTTATTGATTTCAGAGAGAAGAAAGGAGGGTGAGAGAGAGAGATAGAAACATCAATGATAAGAGAGTCATTGATCGGCTGCCTAGCCCGCAACCCGGGCATGTGCCCTGACCAGGAATTGAACCCCGAACGCCTGGATCCCAGGTTGATGCTCAACCGCTGAGCCACGCCCGGCCGGGCTCTTTATATCTTATCTCATTTTAGCCTTCTGGAAGCAGGAAGCCTGAGGTCCAGTCCTGGCTCTCCCATGTGTTAACTATATGGTTTGAGCATTATATTTATTACTTCCTCATCTGTATAAAGGAGGTAATAACAAATGCTTGTTATAAGGACTCCACATGCAACCTCTCACAGTAGCCCTATGAGGTAAGAGGTGATAATCCCATTCCTTCCCTATGGGTTATCTGGGGACCCAAGTGGGCGAGGCTATTCCACCATCCACTGCTTGGGGCTCCCTTTCTGCTGCTGTCCTTGACCTCACCCACATGGTCGAATGTAGCTCACCACAGTGGGAGAAGGGGAGAATGGATTTTGGGAGACGGTTCTTAGCCGGCCACAATAGTGTATGCAAAACTCTTTTTTATTCAGTAAGTTCTCAGTATCACAGCTATTATTGTTACCTGAGCCTCCATCCTGGTGGGAAAGGTTGATAGTGAAAGCGGCTGGTAAGAAGGAAAAGGGTAACACGCCAGCGTTTACAGCAGAAGGTTCGAAAACAGTGTCACGGTAACACGGTACCCCTATTTTCTCTGGTATTTGCTGTAATCAGTCTCCTTATGTTTATAAATAGAAAGGGAGGTTATTGTGTATCATTAGCCTTCTCTTAAGGAAACCTAGTGAAAGTAGTAGGTAGAGATCCCTAATCATCTTTCATTTCTCATTAGTCCTTTCTCGGGTGAGGAAGCACTATCCTAACCACCTTTAAGGGAGGAAAGCAGGACACCTCAGAATAATTAAAAAGCAATTCCTGGACTTGTCCTGAAATTATATTGAAGTTCCATAAACTTCACAGCTTAAGCCCCGTGTGAGAGGGAATTGAGGAAACTGAGGTTCAGGCTTCTGTGTTGGGAGGATCTAAGAACCTGGATCCCTGAGTTGTCCTGGGGTAAGGGGAGATATGGTTTAAAATGTCAGACTTGGACTGTGGAGCCTGCGGCTGACTTGCATCTGGGTTTTTCTTTAAAATATGAACCTTTTTTTGGCTCTTCTTTTTTGGCTTTCCTTTATGAACATCATAATAGCTAACACATGCACCTACAGTGTGCCACATTGCTTTACATGTATTAAGTCTTTCCATTCCCACAACAACCCTTTTTTTCAGATGAGGAAACTGAGGCACAGCAAAGTTAAGGATCTTGCCCAAAGCCCTAGATGGTAACAGAGTCAAGATTCAAACCTTGGCCGTCTGGCTCAGGAGTCCATGCTCTTAACCACAGTGAGGTGTCATCTGTTATGCTTCTTTATACAGAATGAGATCAATCTAGGACTGAAAGTTTTTTAACCCATCACCCAGATTTCCAGGGAGCTCTGGTCACCTTTGCGTTTCCTTGCATCTGGGTTTTCAGCTTATTGTGTCTTTTTTTCATACTTGTGTCTCTCAGCTGTGGGCACAGTCCTGTGTTGTATCTATAGGTTTATTAGGTTGGACACATGGATGACACCTGATGGACAACAGTCTTTGTAAGGGAGAATGATATGTTAGAATACTAGACACCCAAGGAAGTAGGGTTTTCTTTTTTCAAGAAGTTATTCTTGCAAAAGAGAAAGGGAAGTTTAAATTGAAAGAATGCTCAGGATCTTCTAGAAAATAGAACACATATTTATGTGAACTAGCATGGCTTTTGGGGATTTCTAAGTGTTCATAATTTCTGTAATATAAAGTATGAAGGTGTGAAGTAAGCTTACAGTCATCCCTAAGAACATTTTTGTATGTCATGCCAAGGAGTTTGGATATTAGTAAGATCAGAATAGAAGGTGCATTGGAGGGGCAGGAGTTGGGGCAAGGAGACCAGAGAAGACTTAGGTAAGAGCCCAGGTGGGAGATAATATGGGTATGGACTAAGTTAGGGGGAGTATGAGCAGGGAGGTCGGGACAGTTTTAATAGGTGGATTGCATGGTCATTTTCCCAGGGGTACCTTTTCTGAAAAATAGAGCTGGCTTCTATTAGTCCTGAGGACTCAAGCCTTGGGCTCCATGTTCTTCTCTTGGCTGCTCATCCCAAAGAGATCATAAGAATAGTAATCTGTGTCTTCCCCCTCAGCTTCATTGCTAGAAGAAAGACAATCCCTGTCTGCTTTTTGCTTTGTGTGTTTTTTTTGCTATCCCAGGCCAGCACCAGATATAGGGTTCAACTTTGACGCTGTGGCCAGCACCCCCGTCTGTGGTGTCCTGATAGCCACAACACTTTAAGTTGATTCCATTTCACTTGTTACTTATCTACATGAGGTTGTATGAGAAGTGAGGAATGGTGGCCACTTACCAGTTGGGCAGCCATCCCTAGGACTTGGGGAGGTTGCCAACATCACAACTGCAGTGTTATTGGTGGGAAGCTCTCAGTGTTCCCAACAGTTGCCAGTGGGAGTGGGCTTCTTGCGATGTCATGAGAAAAGGAATTTTTTGAGGCTCACACTGGGGAATGAGTGTGGTGTTTGTTTGTGTGGAATTAGATCCCTGAGTTTCCAAGGTCCGCTTGTCCCTCCATCCTGCCGTGGAAGAAGTCCAGCTGTGTGTTCAGCAGAACTAGGATTAAAGCCGTTGCCCAGAGTTTCTGCTCCATGTTTGCGCAGTCCAGCCCAGCGTCAGGCGAGCTTAGTTTGTGCTCCCAGCTGCAGTCCATGGTGTGCGGGGTCCACATGGCCATGGGCCATTCTGCTTCGAGGGCCACATGGCTGTGGAGGGAACACGGGTGAGTGCAAGGAAGCAGGAGAGAAGCCAGAGGAGCAAGAGTGAGCAAGCTCCTTCGTCTGGGGATTTTAGCCTGCTGAGATTTTGTGAGCTCGCGGAGGCTCCACCCTGCTAGCCAGTTACCTTTGTTTCCAGGTTAGGAAGTCCAGCTCACCCTCAAAGAGTAGAGTAGGAATCAAGCTCTACCTCCTGTGTAGGAGGAATATCTGCAGATATTAGTTGGAATTCTAAGAAAGATTTGTCTCTTTTCTCATTTTTATTTATTCAACCATTTATTTGTATCAGTATGGTCTATTTGTCAGGATTCCCAGAGAAACAGAAGCAATAGGACGTATGTGTATAGATGTATATATGTATATAGGTATTGGTAAGAGGAGATTTATTATAGCACTTGGTTCATGAGATTATGTAGGCAAGCAGTCCCACAATGTGCCATCTGCAAGCAGGGGACTTAGAAAGGCCAGTGGTGTAATTTAGTCCAAGTCCAAAAGCCTGAGAATCAAAGGGCTGATGGTGTAAGTTCTGGTCTGAGTCTGAAAATCGATGAGCCAGGAGCACCAATGGATGAGTGCAGGAGAAGATGGATGTCCCAACCCAAGCAGAGAGGGTGTGTTTGTCCTTCCTCCGTGTTTTCGTTCTATTCAGACTCTTAACAGATTCCTTACTCAGTCTACTGGTTCAAACGCTAACCTCCTCCAGAGACACCCTCACAGATACATCCAGAAAGAGTGTGTTACCAGCTAAGTATCCCTTGGCCCAGTCAAGTTGACACATAAAATTGTCACAGTATAAATTCACATATTTATTTTATACTTTGGTATACTATGCTATTTCTTTTGTTGCTCAAATTGTTTCAGCTTTGTCCTTCTTGAGTTCTTTCAGATTCGTCCCCATGTCCCTTTGAAATGCCCCACCTTTTGTATTTTGAGCACTACCTTATTTTCTGATATTATAAGGTGATCCAGGTTTATTTTGTATTGTCCCTCTCCTGGTCTTAGAATCAGCCATTTTTCCTGGTTTCTTTTGTTGGAGAATGGTATTTAGAAATCAAGATCTGGGCACTGGGCATGCTTGTTGCTATTGGGGTGTCATTGCTTCCAGGCCCTCTCAACAGAGCTATGTATATATATATATGTATATATATAATAACTTGTATATAAGGACACATCTCTGATTAGTCTGTATTTATCCATCTGTATATATATTAAACTAAACATGATAGAGACCATTCATATTTGCTTATATTCTTTTTTAGTCCATAAGCCAGATATAATAACTTGCTTTTCTTCTCTTTTCAGATACCAGATATTTCTCTATTTCACATGTGCCTTCCAGAACATCTCTTGTGGTATCCACTACTTGGCTTCTGTGTTTATGACAGTGCTCCCCAGCCATACCTGCAGCCCCCCTGGCAACGTGAGTCGGGTTCTTTTCCAAAATGTCTCTCATTGGAGGTTGGATGACATCTGGAACCGGTTTGCACCGGGTGATGAAGATCATATTGTAGTGCAGCTACAGGACGGTGAGATCTGGGAGCTCGAAAGCTGTGTCAGATTCCGGAGAGATAACAAGTCGAGTTTGAACTATGATTATTATGGCCATAAAAGTGGCTTTAGTTGCTTAGATGGCTACCTCTATCATAGTAGCAAATGGGACAGCACCGTGGTGACTCAGTGGGATCTGGTCTGTAACCGAAAATGGTTTGCAAGGATGATCCAGCCCACATTTATGCTTGGAGTCCTGCTGGGAGCGCTGATTTTTGGCTACTTTTCTGACAGGTAAAATGAAATACTTAGCATTGTTGTTTGGTGTAGGGTTTATTTTCCCATCTGATTTTCTTAGGGGACAGGGAATTATGTTCAAAGCTTTAGTTATTTTTATGCTTCCTATCTAAATATTTACCTCTTTGCTGATCTGTTAAATAACATTCACAAAATAACATAGTAAGAGGATGGGTTCTGAAGCCAGTCTGCCTGTGTCCAAATCCTGGTTCTAATTAGCTGTGGCCCCTGAGCAAATTGCATAACCTGTCTTTTAGAATCTTGTTTGTAAGCCGAAGATGAAAATAATAGCACTCACCTCAAAGGGTTATTATTGTAAAATGAATACAGAAAAAGTACTTTGAACATATAACCACTCAACAGATACTGTTATTACTTTGAATATTTTTGTTGTTGTTGACAAATAGACTTGTTCTTTAAGAGGTGTAGCCTGGTTCTGCACAAAGACTTCAAATACTGGAATTATCAGGCATAGATCATAAAGCAACTGTATTTACTGTTCTTTAAGAAATAGAAGACAGGTTTTAAAACATTGATAGAAGTCTGGAAATTTTATTTTTAAATGACATAGAATTGAAGAATAACTACCTAGAACATCAAGAAATTTAAAGAAAAGTGACCAACAAACTTCCTGGGTACTTTTAATCTGTTATATACAGCTAGTGGAAGAATTAGTAAAATGGATGGTAGCTAAGAAAAAATTATCAATTATAAAACTCAGAGAGACAAAGAGTTGGAAAATATGAGAGATTAAAATTCATAGAGGCAGAGGAATAAGGTATGGAACATATTTAGTATTAGAAACTAATCAGTGGAAGTTACCACATTAACAGATTAGAGGAAAAACTTCTTATCACCAACTTAGTAAACAGGAAAAGCATTTAATAAATTTCAAAATACATTTATGATAAAAACTGAAAACAGAAGAATGTCCTTAACCTGATAACAGGTGTCTACAAAAAGATCTACCATGCACATCTTTTTGTTTTGTTAATTCTTACCTGAGGATATTTTTTCCATTAATTTTTAGAGAGAGTGGTGGGGTGGAGTTTAAAGAGAGTGGGAGGGAGGGAGAAAGGGAGGGAGAGCAAGAGAGAAACATCAGTGTGAGAGAGAAACATAGATTGGTTGCCTCCTGAATGCACCCCAACCGGGGCTGGGGATCGAACCTGCTACCCAGGTACGTGCCCTTGACAGGGAATCAAACCCACAACCCTTTGGTGCTTGGGCTGATGCTCCAACCACTTAGCATCACTGGTCAGGGCTCTATCATGCACATCTTAATTGTGAAATGTTAAAAGCTTTTCCTCTGAGATAAGGAACAGACAAGATGTATGAAACCCCACTGCCACTTAGTATTGTACTGGAGATTCTAGCTAGTACTACAAAGCAAAAGAGAGAAAGAAAAAGAGAGAGGGAGGAGAGGGTAGGAGAAAGATAAAGGGGAAAGAAAGAAGAAGAAGGAGAAGGAGAAGGAGAAGGAGAAGGAGAAGGAGAAGGAGAAGGAGAAGGAGAAGAAGAAGGAAGAAGAAGGAGAAGAAGAAGGAGAAGAAGAAGGAGAAGAAGAAGGAGAAGGAAGAAGGAGAAGGAAGAAGGAGAAGGAAGAAGAAGAAGGAAGAAGAAGGAAGAAGAAGAAGGAAGAAGAAGAAGAAGAAGAAGAAGAAGAAGAAGAAGAAGAAGAAGAAGAAGGAAGAAGGAAGAAGGAAGAAGGAAGAAGGAAGAAGAAGAAGAAGAAGAAGAAGAAGAAGAAGAAGGAAGAAGAAGAAGAAGAAGAAGAAGAAGAAGAAGAAGAAGAAGAAGAAGAAGAAATCATTATTTATAACCATTACAATGCTGCATATCCCTCTGCAGAAACACACTGCAATACATGTGTCTCTGATGTGGTTAAAGGATGTTTGGGTTGTTTGCAGTGCCCAGCTGTTAGGAACAATATTGTAGGAACACTCTTTTTAAAAAAATGTGTTCTTATTGACTTTAGAGAGAGGAAGGAAGAAGGAGAGAGAGATAGAAACATCAATGGTGAGAGAGAATCATTGATTGGCTGCCTCCTGCACACCCTCTGCTGGGAATCAAGCCTGCAACCCAGGCATGTGCCCCGACCCGGAATCAAGCCGTGATCTCCTGGATCATAGGTCGATGCTCAACCACTAAGCCATACCGACCGGGCTCTTAATGGTATCTTTTGATGGACATGAATCAATTGTATTTATCCCTTCTTTCATGGTTAGTGCTTCCTGTAGCTTAAAAAAAAGTCTTCCCTTCCTTCCATTAGGTTATGAAAAAATATTCTATATTATTTTCCTAAAGTTGTATAGTTTTGCATTTCACATATGTGCCTTTAATCCCCTGGAACTGAGTTTGTAATGTAAGTTACGAGAAAGGGACTCCAGTTGTATTTTCTTCTATATGGTTAGACAGTTGCCCCAGCACCACTTACTGGTTCTTTTCCTGCTGATGTGCAATGCCTTATTTGTTCCATACGTATGGCTATGAATATACTAGTCTGTTTCCGGGGTCCTCTAAGGGACCATCGATCTCTTTGTTTAATGATATATCTATTTCCCTTAATGATTTGATTCTTGAAGTTTGTCTTTTTCTCCATAGAGCGTTTACAAGCTTTTTGTTAGATTTATTCATATTCAGTTCACAGCTTTAAGTTATTGCAATGGCATTTAAAAATTTTTTATATTTGTTACTGGTCTATAGAAATATAATTAATTTATATATATATTGATAATATGTCCAGCCACCTCATTAAATGCTCATTAATTCTAATAATTCACCTGTTGGTTGGAATCTCAGGACTATATTCTTTTGCCTTAAAAGTATTTGCCAGAGACAACTCACAGGGAGAAAATATTTATAAGTCTCATATCTAATAAAGGCCAGTATCCAGAATATGTAAATAACTCTTAAACTCAACAATAAGGAGACAATCCCATTTAAAAATGGGCAAGGGATTTGGATAGCTGTTTCCCTAAAGAATATATACAAATGTCTAATAAGCACATATAAAAATGCTCACCATCATTAATCACTGGGGAAATGTAAATCAAAATCACAATGCGATACCACCGCATACTCACTAGGATGGCAGTAATAAAAAAGACAATAACAAAAGTTGTGGAGCATATGCAGAAATTGGTACCCTCATATGTTGCCAGCAGGACTGTAAAACAATCCAAAGGGCAGCCACTTTGAAACAGTTTGGCAGTTCCTCAAAAAGTTAAAACATAGAGTTATCATATAACCCAGCAATTTTAGTCTTTGGTGTATACCCGAGAGAATTGAAAACATAAATTCACATAAAATCTTGTTCAGGAATGTTCCTGACATCATTATTCATAATAATCAAAAAGTGAAAAAATCCAGATGTCCAACTGATGAACAGATAATCAAAATGCAGTATATCCATACAACGGAATGTCAGTCGGAAACAAGACTGAGGTGCTGATACATACTACAACATGGATGGGCCTTGAAGTCGTAATGCTAAGTAAATGAAGCCAGACACAAAAGGTCATATATTGTGTGACTGCATGTATATAAAATGTCCAGAAGAAGCAACTCTACAGAGACAGAAAGTAGGTTAGTGGTTGTCAAGGACTGGAGGGAGCAGAGAGTGAGGAGTGATTGCTCCTGGGTGCTGAATTTCTTTTTGGAGTGATGAAAATGTCCTGGAATTAGAAAGTGATGGGAGTTTCACAACTCTGTGTACACACTGAAAACCACTGAATTGTATCCTTTAAAACGCTGATTTTTATGGCATGTGCATTATATCTCAATTTTTAAAATCTGTCAGGAAGATAATCTGTACTTACATGTTTGTTTTTTAGACAAAGAAATACCCTCCCAATTAAAAAACATAGGGCAAGTAAGCTTCTTATTCTACAGAGTGTAGCAAGAGCTCTGTCTTTCAAGGGGCTTAGCAAGAGCTGCTTCAGCCTTGGCGGGCAGCAGGGAAGATGACCGAGCAGATCAGAGAGTGGAAGTCCTGGGAGCAAAAGGGCACATTCTCCCCCACTTCCCCCAATCCCAGATTCAGAGGTCTTCTGGGGGCCATCCAGAGTGGTCATATGTGTATATTAGCAGCTTAGGTAGAGGCCTCTCCACTAGCAGCTTAGGTAGATTGGGTTCTTGAAGAAATCAAGTATTTACTCATGATTTGCCCAAAGTGAATGAATACAATCGAATACATAAGCAATTAAAAATGTGGTCAACACGCACCTTTCATGAATTGGGGTGGGTGTTTAAACTGTCATAGCCATACCTTGCTTCTTCCACTGCTGATTCCTCTTTTCCAGGGTAGGAAGACGACTTGTCTTGTGGTCCACAAGCATCAGCATGTACTTGTTTGGCATAGCGGCGGCGTTCACATTGGATTTTTACAGCTTCATACTTGCACGCTTTCTTCTTGCTGTTGTGAGTTGTGTTTTTCAACCTCTTTAATTCTACGGTAGTGTTTTCACATTAAACCTTAACTCTCTGAGGTGTGCTTATTTGGAATCTAGGGAGAGAGAGCAAGGATTAACCTTTGTTCACTCCCTTGCAGAAGTTTTTTTCTGTGGGCTATTAATGCCCTCTGTTTAGAATGGAACTCATTAAAATGAAAAATTGTTGCTTACTAGGCAGAAACTCTTTATTTTATTCTATGCCTGGCACTTGATCCACATTCCACAATTACTACAGCATTATTTTATTTCTGAGCAATTAATTATATTGGTTGAGTCAGGCCCTGCATGTATGAGCCGAACAGACAAGGTTAAGGTATATTGTTAAGAAAGCCAGTAAGAATGAAAACAGGAAGGCATTAGGCCTTTATGTTATGAAGAACGGGGGAGTCTCGTGGAAAAGGCAGGAGTTTAAATACAGCTTTGTTATAATTGGCTCCCTAGCTGTGTGACCGTGGGAAACTGTTACCCTCTTTGAACCTCAGTCTCTAAACGAAGCTCTAGAAAATCATACCTGCTTCACAGGGTTGTTATCAGGATTCAGTGGGATTAAAGTAAACACCTGCGGTACAGCAACCCGGCAAGGGGCAGGCACTCCATGCAATGGGGACTGCCACTGGGAGCAGCCAGCTAGTGAGGATGTGGTTCCCACACTTGGTGAGGCTTTCAGACGGGTTCCAAATTTCCAAACAACAGCAGCAGTGATTCTGTTTGAAGGTCACTGATCAAGGATAATGGAGTGAAGCTTTTAACTGCAGGAAGAGCTTGTAATCTTGCATTTACATTCCTCACCAACAGTGCACAAGGATTCCAGTTTCTCTGCAGCCTTGCTAACACATTTTCTGTTTTTTTGATAGTGGCCATATTGATGGCCATGAGATGGTATCACACTGTGATTTTAATTTGCATTTCCCTAATAAATAGTGATGTCTATTGGCCATTCACATACCATATTTGGAGAGATCCCTGCTCTTTGCTTGCTCATTTTTGAATTGGATTGTTTAATTGTTTGTTGAGGTTTTAGAAGTTCTCTATATATTCTGGATAATTTTCTCTTATCAGATATGTGGTTTGCAAATAATCTCATTCCGTAGGTTGCCGTTTCACTCTAGTGATGGCGTCCTCTGATGCACAGAAGTTTTAAACATTCATGAAGTCCCAATTTATCTGTTTTTTATTTGTTGCCTGTCCAAAATAAAGTTTTAGCCAAATCTTTTTTCTTCCCACTAGTTACCATAACTTTTTGTACCTGTTTAAAAATTAGGATTAATAATTAGGACCTCCTTCATATAGATAAATTGACATGTACACTTACAAGGAAATGAGAAATAAATTCACAGTGTAAAGGAATATTTAAATGCAGCAAAAGGTAGTGCCTAACATTTATCCGTAATAGCCTCTCAAGTTTTGCGGTTGAGAGTGGAGAAGGTGGAGGAGGCTGGAAGGACCCCATGGAAAAATGAAGGATAGATCGGATTAAATGCCCTTTTATAAATGTGATACGGGTTCCAGAAAACAATTCTTTGGCATTTTCTTTCTTGCCTACATGTCATTTGTGGGGAGATGAGACCCCGCCGTAGTATAAATGTGGCCTTCAGTCTGGATTGCCCTCCCCCTCTTGTTCCTCAGGTTGCGAGCGGCTACCTGGTGGTGGCGTTTGTCTACGTGACAGAGCTTGTGGGCATGCGGGCTCGGACGTGGGCCTCCATCCACATGCATTCCTTTTTTGCGATCGGAACCATGGTGGTGGCGTTGACAGGCTACATGGTCAGGACCTGGAGGCTCTATCAGCTCATCCTCTCCTCAGTGACCATCCCCTTTGTCTTCTGCTGTTGGATGCTCCCGGAGACACCTTTCTGGCTTATTTCAGAGGGAAGATATGAAGAAGCACAAACAGTGGTTGATCAGATGGCCAAGTGGAATCGGGCGAGCACCTGTCGACTGTCAGAACTTTTATCACTGGATCGATACGGTCCTGCTGGTAGTAAGGCTCCTGTAGCTACCGAGCAAAACCTACTAGATCTGTTTTATGACTGGAATATTGGAACAAGAACACTTATTGTTTGGCTGATTTGGTTCACGGGGTGTTTGGGATTCTATGTCTTCTCCTTGAATTCTGTTAATTTAGGAGGCAATGAATATCTAAACCTCTTTCTTATGGGTAAGTAGTTAAATAATATTCAGGTGTAACAATGAAATGAACTTTCTGCTGTGTCTTTAGTGTGTTTTTATTGTCTTTTTTCCTCCCAGGAGCAATACTGCCAACTCCATGGTTATGGTCTCGTGTAGTGTTATTGGACCATAACATGCATGTACAGGGCCAGGCAAGAGTAGGTTTACAGTTGTTTGTATGGAAAAGAATACAATAATTAATAAAACAGAAATACACTTGGGTACTCACAACTTTAAACTTATTTCTGCCCCACCCTGTATTTTCTTTTTAAAAATGTAAATACTCAGAAGACTTTAGCCCTCTCCCCTTCCTCCCGCTCCCCCCGCGCCCCGTCTCAGGCCTCTCCTCCAAGGGTAACTGCTACACCCACTGGCTCTGTGCCCGAAACTTTCACGTCTCTTTCCCTGCATTTCCATCTTATTTGTGCAGATGGACGTTTCCTATTTTAATATAAATGAGATCATTCACTGCATATCGCTCTTGGTAAGTTGTTTTCCTGTCACAGTGGAGTGTGTCTTGGAAGTCTTCTGGTCTCTCTCTTTCTTTGCATGTCCTCCCTAGAAATTTCAGTCAGTAAAATCACGTAAATGCACACAGCTATAATCGATGTCATTGTGGTTCTTCCATTTTGGCAGCAGGTTAAAACTGGCTTCAGATACTGCTGTGATAGCTTGAGGTGTGACTCCCAGGTAAACTAGATTCACTCCAAACATGAGAGAACTAGTAGACATCTATCTGCATTTGTTCATCGAGTCTTAACTTCTGGTCATTTCCATGTAGGCTGCCTGTGTTTGATATTATCCTCAGAAAATCTTGCTTTAAAATTTTTATGCATAGAAATCATTAAATATTTTTCTTGATTACAGCTCAGTAGGTATTGTGAGGGAAGTCATTCTAAGGGAAACCCCCCCCACACACCTTTGCTCTCTTTTTGGGCAAACCAACACGTTTGTAGAAAGAGCCCATTCTATATGTCAGTTTGAGAAGTGAAGCAGAATTCCTAGAACAGAGCAGCATATAGTGGGAGCATGAAGCGGGGATGGGGTGTGGTCTGGGGATGCTTAGGAAAGCTGGAGTTTTAGATCTTTGTGACATGGTTTCTTAATTTTGATGGAGATATAAATTATCATGAAACTGGGCAATCTCATAACTGTAAAATTGTTTCCAAGACAAATCTACATGGCTTTATATTCTCTCTTGTCTTTAATTTCTCATGTCCTTACCCTTTCCAGTGGTCCTCTTGCTGACAGGTATTTCCATGCTGTGAAATTTTTGAACAAGTTTTCACCTTCTGAGATGGTTTGGGGCTGGTGGGAACTTCAGCTCTGGTTTTGTGCCACTTGCTGGTGGTAAATAACCTTTGGGGTTATGTGCAGATGAGAGTGGAATGGGGTCCAAGAGATTAGAGAGATTACATATTAAAGTGAAGAAAGGAATGTCCTAGTCTTAGAAGGGGTGGGCCTCACTGCTTGCCCCATTTCTATCCCAGACATAACCAAGCCAAAAATCAGATGTAATGTCAATATCCTGACGCAACAACTCAAGGAAGACCAGTGTAGTCCACTTTCACTATCTCTTCAGCTTTGCTAGACTCCAGGAGGCTGTCTGGTGGCTTTGCACAGGGTGCTGTACACGGACAGTTCCGAGTCCGACGTGCACGAAGGAAGAGGGGGAGGAAGGCTGCAGGACGGGGGCCTTGGCTCCCCAGGACCTCGCTTCCAGTGCATGAGCTGTCCCTTACTCACCTGGCTCAGATCATTTACTCTTAGTTGTCAAGTAGGGCTAATAATCCAGGCTTACTCCTAGGACGCTCTTTTGAAGATTGCTGTCTTATTTGATCTTGAAAAGTGCTTGATAAACTCTTAAAAACAAACAAAAAAGGGTAGAGTAACAGATGTACCTACTGTCCCAGCCTGGAAGCATGGACCTCACAGCAGTGTCTGTGAAAGGGAGATGTTTCCTCCAGAGCTCTCATATGGGGCTCAGAACGTTATTTTTTTGCTTTTGTCTGAGCCAGTTTTTTCCTGAGCAGCTGGAACTGAGTTTAATTTCTGATATACTACTAAGAATGCTGACTCAGAAAATATGTATCCACCCCTGTGATGTGGTCCAGAACCTGTGGGAGACATTTAGACCCAGACGTGCCTCTCCAGGTGCTTGTAAGCAAGCTTCTGTAGATGAATGGACAGATGTACATCACCCCTAAAAGGCAGTGGTCGGTAGTGTCCTGAGATTAGACAGCTGCAGAGGGAGGAAAGGACAGAACTTTGAATTACAAGGAAGATCTGGGCTAGCTCCTTTCCCAAAGGAGATTGTTGGGTTGACTCAGTTTTGCTGAGATCTTTCTTGCTCCCTGTTTGGCTCTGGGTGATGGAAAATCAAGCTTTTTTGTTCTGGAGCGAGGATTCAAACTTTGGTTCTTCAAGAGAAGGACTTTTATGTCAATTATGGATTCAATTTTTGTTGTGGGGGAGTAAAAAGATGTCCAAAATAAAGCCCCCTGTTCTGTAGGTGATTCATATTATATTAAAAATGTTTACTTTTATGTTTAAAATCCACGAAGCAGTTATAGTTTATGTGCTTAGCTGACACTGGATTTTCTACTTTAGTGTCTAAGTTTCAAGTTACTGATACAAAAAGTTCCCCCTAGTTTTTAAGAAACCAAAGATCAGAAATTATCAATGTTATTTATTAATTTCACTTATTTATTCATTCAACAGGCCTGCCCTCCAGGCACCATGCTGTGTCCTGGGGAGCTTACAACTTAGTAGGACAGGTGATAAGTGCTGGGCGTTAGTGCCTTTCCCAGGAAACATCCTCTGGGGAGTTCAAAGTGGTGGGGTTTATTGCCTCTCAAGCAGCTGATGGTTCTTAGAGGCCCCTGGAGGCAGATATACTGCTGATCACTCCTTTTGGAGGATGGGTTATGAGGTGAGGTCCCCTTGCACAGTTGGACACCATGGCTTATGGAGGGCCCTTTTGCTCAATGACAGGTGCAGTGGAAATTCCTGCCTACATTTTCGTGTGCGTGGCGATGGACGTTTTGGGGAGAAAGAGTGTTCTGATCATCTCTCTCATCTCAAGTGCAGTTTTCTGTGGTGTGATTATGGTGATCCCCAAGGTGAGTTTATTTAATGTTTTATTTAGGGAATGGTTAGTTATAATAGTGTGATGGGAGATTCTTTAGCTTATTACGGTAAGTATGAAGATCAATTCAGCTATATGGACAGAGTGTATACATAATATTTAACAATATGTTTTCTTAAAAACACACACTCCTCTGTTATATAAGTAGTACATGCTTATTGTTGAACATTTAAGGAAAAAAAAATACATTAAAAAAATGCCCATCATCCCACTTCCCAGAGATGGCCAGTGTTGTTTTTGTAAACACATTAATCTTGAGTGAGGAAAGTAGGTACCTCCCAGCAATTATCATCTTCAACATTTATTCATTCAACAAAGGTCTATCCGGCATCTGTTTTGTGCCAGGTGCTGTTCTAGGTGCTGAAGACACACAGTAAATCAAGTTTCTGTAAGTATAACAAAGAAAAATCAGGAAGAGGAATAGAAAATGACTGTGTGTGGTGGGGAGCACACCTGAATACTATTTTATTTTATCTGGGGTGGTCAAGGATGTGTGCCTCTCAGAGGAGGTGACATTTGATCAGAAACCTGGAAGAGGGAGGGAGCCATCCTTAGGATTGTTCCTATTTAAATAGTCTTGTTTTTCATTGTGGTAGATTAGTAGTTGGCAATTTCTAGTAGGCATAAGCCCCCCGAGGAGCTTGTTTTTAAAAATGCAGTTTCTTAGAAGCACTGCCATAAACTACTGAAATGACTTTCACATTCCCAAAGTTTGGCCAACATCATCTCCTAGAATACCTCTTGTTTCCAGAAGTGCTTCCATCTTCCTCCCAGAATGCTATCAGAGCCTGTATTTTCATTCTCTGTTTGAAAAATATGGTCACTCTAACAGTATTTTACAATACTTTATATAGTTTTTCCAGCGATTATATAATTATTAAGCAATAGTATCTCAACATATAGCACAAGGTATGTTAAGTTTTGTATATTGTTTGACATTAAATTTAAGCTAAGCAAAGACTGCCTTTTGGTGTGACACTGCTTAATATGACACTGCTTAAAATGGTGTGACACTTCATTTAATTATCAGGGTTGGTGAATCAAATGCTTTATGTAATTGAAATTTCCAGGTGGTTGATATACAGCTGATATGAATGCAGTACATCTACTCAGGATGAGGAGGTCTCCGCCAGTTTGAGGGAGCTTCACCTGTTTCTGTTTGTGTTTTTAAGTGGTTTGCAGTGATATTAATTGAGTTGATGGCAGCTGCCTTTGAGCTGGTGAAGATTTAGGGGAACCCCAGAACCTTCAAGATCTGCAGTGGTGATGCCACAGAGTAATGCGGATTTCCAGAAGTAGAGCATTAACCCCTAACCACAAATTTCTCCTCTCTAATAAAATGTCTCCCCAAATGGTAGTGCTAACACAATACATATTTATTTTAAGTCATAGTAATTTATTCAGCAAATAATTACAATAGTAATTAGGGTGACAAGGTGACACTAGCTGCTTTAATAGAGGCATCCCCAAATCTCAGTGACAACACATAAGAGATGTTTATATCTTGCTCATAGGAAGTCTGATGTGTGTGTACCTTGTTGGTAGCAGTGATGGAGTCATTTAGGGACTCAGGTTGACAGAGGCACTGCCATCCTAACACATGAACTCCAAGGTCATCTGTGTCTGAGCACCCAGCTGTCAGATAAGGGGGAGGAGAAGAGATGGAATACAGGAGGTGTTTGTGAGCCACTGCTGGGAGTGACACATTAGGGAAAGCAGAAACGAAGCTGGAGGCACTGAGAGATTTTGCTGTTGAGGAATGCATCAGCCGAAGGGGGCGGGGGTGACAGTCTGTACTAAAAGTCCAGTTATCACTTTCAAATTGTTTTTTGAAGATAATATATAAGCCATGGAGTCACTGCTACAAAGGGCACAATTTGTTTTTATGGCTCTTGGATTTATTCTGCGGGCTCAGTTCCAGAAGTGGGTCAGTTATTGGTGGAACCAGCATGTCTGGCCGGATCTTGTTTCAGAGCAGTCTTCCCAAGAGCTTTCTTTCCTTATTTGGTAATTTGAAGTCTCCAAGGCGGGAGGTTGGGGGGGGGGGGGAGAGTGGGGGAGAGGGCGCATCAAACTTTTCTCTCAACTTCATAAAGATGGAAAGCTTTTGCAGACCATGAGTAGAGTTTACAAAATAAATTCAAACAGAAAAAGAAAACTCCTCATTGTTCTGAAAAATACTGGAGGATTAAGAAGTTTTAAGTAATAGTTTTCAAGATTTTGTATTATTCTTTAAAAATATTACTTAGGAGGGTCTCCTTTGCTAATATATTTTTTCAGAATTACCATATTTGGAGTGTGGGGACAGCTATGGGTGGAAAATTTGCCATAGGATCAGCATTTGGCCTCATTTACCTTTACACAGCAGAGCTGTATCCAACCATGGTAAGGTAAGAGTGAGTTACTTTTCTGTTGTTTCCCTATTATCTTTCACTTACCTGTCACTTCATTATATTTGGCATTTGGGTATGAATGCTTTATTTTCATAGGCAGGACTGGAACTCTGAGATACGGGCAAGTTACAGGATGCTAATACTTAATCTGAGGCTTTGTACCTCCATCAGCAAGGATAGTAAAGAAATTGTTTTGAAATAACACTCTGTTATCCTAAAACCAGTTTAAATCTTGAGTATAATTGGCTTACCCTGACTGTCCGTGTGACGCAGGCTAATTTTCTCAGGATGTGTCTCCCGGGGTTCTGATGTCAGTTGTGTTAGGTTGCTAGGGCTGCCATAGCAAAACCCCAAAGCTGGGAGGCTCAAAGAGCAGGACTTTATTTTCTCACAGTTCTGGAAGCTAGAAGTCCCAAGATTAAGGCGTTTGGCAGTTTTGGTTTCTCCTGGGGCCTCTCTCCTTGGCTTAAGAAAAGATACTTATTCACATGAAAAAGGACTTTTCTTTCCTTCCTACTAGACATTTTATAAGGTCTCTTTAAATGCTTTTTTAAAAGTAATTTTTTTTTTTTTTTTATCCTCACCTGAGGATATGTTTCTATTGATTTTAGAGAGAGAGAAAGGCAGAGAGAGAGAGAGAAACACCAATGTGAGAAAGAAACATCGATCGGTTGCTTTCTATACTCGCGCCGACCACAGATCGAACCCACGCCTTCCGTGTGTGCCCTGACCGGAATCGAACCCACAACATTTTGGTGTATAGGACAATGCTCCAATCCACTGAACCACTCGGCCAGGGCTAAATACCATTTAAAGAAAAACACATTGAGATATTGTTTGACTTTTTAAAAATAAAATAAAATGTTCCATAGATATAAATGTTTTGTTCTCCCAAATTCCCACTCTCTACCCCGAATTCCTGCTCTAGAGGACCGATGTTGTCCTCAGTGACAGACTGAATGAATCTCTATGAGGGCCTCATCTGCATACCAGATGAAGAATGGTTTACCCTTTTTTCCGTCTTGAATTGTCTTGAATCATCTGCATGCTTGTATATACCCGTTTCACAGAATGTGGATCTAAATCATGAGTGATTCTTGAAAAATTAAAGTAAAATTATTTCCAGATATATTAAGCCAAGCTTGTTTTATTATATATTCTTTGCTGGAGGGTGGACAGGGGTTACAGGAAGTCGTTCCATCACTCTCTGTGACATCTGTGTTCTACTTGTCTTCCGTTCTTGCCGCTGCGGGTCCTAATTCTCCTCTGCTTTCAGGACGCAGGCCCTGGGGAGTGGCAGCATGGTGTCCCGTGCGGGAAGCATCATAGCCCCGTTCAGCATTTACCTCTCCAGCGTTTGGATCTTCATGCCCCAGGTGTTTAATCCGTTCATGGGGCCCTGCTGAAAGAGCAGAGCGGCAGATCAGCCAGTTGCCTTCTATATTTTTGTTTACTGGAAGCAAATTTATAATTCAATGATGGGGGTTTGTAGGAACCTTATTAACAGCTCACCGGTTGGTAGGTAGGGTGGTGGCTGCTGTTTTCTTGTTGGCCGATTGCCTTCCATCCAGCGGTGAGCCGAGTATGACACCTCTGCCTGCTGGAGAAGGATCTCTCCTCGCCCGTGCCAGGAATCTGGGTCCAGGTGGGAGAGCTCTGGTCTCTGTGGTTTCGCCCTCGCCTCTGCCTTCCCACTGCCTGTCTGCTGCTCAGGGAAAGTTCTGGAAGCTGCCTGGTCCTTGAAGGATTCTGTGGAGCTTGACGGAGAGGTTTGGTATTTGTGGTTTTCACATACAAAAACCGTTTCCTTCTGGCTCTGGTCGTGTGAGCTTTCTGCCTGGCTGTGAAGAGTGAAAGCAGTTATGTTCTGTTTGCAGACTTCCTCGGGGCTGGGAGGTTGGGAAATGATGTGGAGCCCGGTTTAGTTGGGTTTAGTAAGACATTCTGGTGAGGAGGAAGCTGGGAGATTGAGGGGGTGGCGGGAGTAGGGGTTGGGGGGGAGGGGATGTGGGGGTTGGGGTGGCCCAAGGTGCCGCAGCGACTTAGGGGAGAGCCCTGGGTCTGTGGCCCTCCCTCCTCCAAGCCGCGTCTGGAACATTGCTGCAGCTTTCTCTAGGCTGTTCCCTCGGGGCTCCTTCAGTGCTCTTCTTTCGTTTTCTGATTGCCCCTTAAATAGACTCATTCTGTAGGAGCCATCCCAGCAATCTTTCCCACCCCCTGCAGGGGCAGCCTCTCCTAAATTCTGACTTACCTTGCAAGCTGCAAACCCATGTTTCTACCAGGATTATTCTCCTTGGGTGTCTGACGCCAGATTCACTGTTTCCCAAAATGAGCTGGTTGGTGACTTAAATTTCCTCCTCTGTCTCCCACTTTGGATTAGGAGCTAGTGGCCTCCAGCATGACACCTTAGCATCAGCTACTTATTTGTCCTGTTCTTTCCCCCTGTCCTTCCAATCCAGGACACTAAATCATGTTCTCTCTCAAAACCATCCCAGATGACCTGCTTCTGGTTCAATCCCTCGTCAGCTTCCACCTCCAGGCCTTTTCCCTGCACTCCACCCCCCACCCCAGAATAGTGTGCTGAACCACAGCTCGGCTCCAACTGTCCCCTGACCTTCAGAATAAAACCCAAACTGTGCCTGATTCAATCCAAGCCCTTTCAACATGGAAGCCTTGCCCATCTAACCTAGTTTGTTTTGGTTCCTGACACACCTCCCCCTCCTCTCCACTCCCCCCACAACTGCTCCGTAGAGAGTGCTCCTCTCCCATCCCCCCTTGCCAAACTTCCATGTGTCTTTAATTTTATTTTTTTTAAGAGAATAGAAACAGTTTTACATGGACATCCTGTAGCCATGAAAGTGATATTAAAACCAGGAAAACAGGCTAAGTGACTAAATCGGGACCACTGTGTGTACGGGGGAGGCAGGCGTCTGGGGCGTGAGCACTGTTTTGTTGTGGGTGATCAAGAGAGTGATGTGCTTTCTTCATCATTTTTTCTTAAGCTGCATTTGTTTGATGACTCTTTCACACCTAAATCACATTTTATGATAGATATATAGATAGACAGGCATAGACCTTTTTTTTTTTTTTTTTCCTTTTTAAGAGGTAAATCCAAGAACTGTTAGGACTCAAACATCTCACAACCGTGACCTCCATCTGAGACAGCGCCTTGCAGGGCTACCAGAACTGTGAGATGACTTAAGGCAGTGATTTCTTCCCAGTACTTCCATGGAGTCCATGGCCGTTGACCCAACACAGTCCCTCTCTGGGGTCTTCCCAGGCTTCGTGGATAGCAGCTGCCTCGCCAGGGACTTCTGGACGAGGCTGTCCTGGAGCTTGTTCCCAGCTCATCCTCCCTCACTGCCTCTGCCCGATGGCCAGTGGGAGGCCCAGCACTGTGGGACTTTAGAGGAGGCAGTCCCTGTGTGGCCTTTACCGTGCAGAGAAAATTCCACTTCTCCAAATAGGCCGTCCAGATCCAGTGACTCTCCCTTTCCCACGTCTGCACAGCATTTCATGCTTGGCCCTTTCAGCCCCTGTCACAGGCTGGCCTTATTTGCACATACATCTTTGTGTTCCCAACAGTTAACCTGAACTCCTGCAGGGTAGGACGTTTTATATCCCCACCACTGGGTCCAGCAAAGCATTTCCTTACCTTCTGTGCTACTCTTGTTTAAATTTACTTAATATTTTAAACCAAATAGACTTGTTTTTAAAATGATAACAGTGAAATCATGGTTGTTATACTAGTTATATGTTTTTCTAAAATACACTAACAGAATCTCACAAGAAATAAAACAGAGTGTTTGATACTACTGGAAATCACCTTGCGCACACAGGTGGGTGTCCATCTGTTCTTTGGGAATCACTGGCCTGGCATGAGCAACTTTCATGTTTTAGAGCAGGCATTCAGCCAAGTTTGCTTAATTGGGGTATTGGAATGCCAGTGTCTTTCATTGGCTGTCTGGCTTACACAGGGAGGTGTTTTTGGAGAGTCCACGACCCATTTTTTTTTTTTAAATTTTATTTTTGTTTAAAATATTACAGATGTCCTTTTTTCTCCCCAATGACCCGTTCCACCCCGTCCCTTCCCGAGGCCCTCCCCAGTCCCTCTCTCCACCATTGTCCGTGTCCCTGGGTTGTGCATATATGCATATAAAGTCTTTGGTTACTCTCTCCCCTTCCACCCACCTGCCCTCCTCCATCCCTCTGACATTCGTCAGTCTCATCTATGCTTCCATGTCATTGAATCTATTCTGTTCATCAGTTTATTAAGTTCTTTAGATTCCACATATAAGCGAGATCATGTGATGTTTGTCTTTCTCTGCCTGGCTTATTTCACTTCGCATAATATTCTCCAGGTCCATCCATACTGTCCCAAAGGGTACGAGATCCTTCTTCTTCACAGCTGCATAGTATTCCATGGTGTGAATGTCCCACAGCTTTTTTATCCACTCATCTACTGAGGGGCACTTGGGCTGTTTCGAGATCTTAGCTATTGTAAACTGTGCTGCTGTGAACATTGGGGTACATATATTCTTTCTGATTAGTGTTTCAGGATTCTTAGGATACATTCCTAGGAGTGGAATCACTTGTTCAAAAGGCAGCTCCATTTCTAATGTTTTGAGGAACCTCCATACTGTTTTCCATAGTGGCTGCACCAGTCTGCATTCCCACCAGCAGTGTACTAGGGTTTCCCTTTCTCCACACCCATTTTAAGGTATCAACTCTTCTAGAAGCATCTCTTTGTGATAGCACATTCAATAAATAAAAGATAAAAATGGGAAAGGTGTTTTTTAAAACAATAAGCTGAAATGCACAGAAGATAGATAAATCTATCAAAGCAAACTGCTATAAATTTACTAAAACCAAATAAATACTTTTCTTAAATGACATCCGCAAGGATCAGTTAAGGACTTGTTAAAAGGGATTTTTAAATTTTACTTAACAGATACTTAAATAGTGCTTTTGATGTGACAAGCTCTTTTTTAAGTGCTTTACAAAAATTAGTCTTCAGAGAATGCAGATAGTGCTTACTGCTATCCCCATTTTACAGGTGGGGAGACTGATGTACAGAAAGTCATTATTAGCCCAGGGTCACACACCGTTAAGGTGGCAGAGCTTGGATTCATACCCAAATACCATGCCGTTTCCCCAGTTAAACCAACCAACGGTACAAAAGGGATTGCAGATAAGTAAGCTCCCCCTCCACCCTGACCCCTGACTGCCCCAGTCCCCCCCTTCCCAAGACAGCCTCTCTCAACAGTGCCTTGTGTATGTTTGCAGAAATGTTCTGTGAATGTGCTTCCTCTCGAGACAACTGATGTTGCTTGTTTTTAATGAGTAAAAAAAATAGATTATTCACTTTCTCAATAAGCTGCCTGGAAGCCAGGGTTTTCATTCTGAGGAATGGAAACACTGATCTAGATGATAAGTTTGTATTTCCTCTTTTGAAAGTAAGCACATGGAGATCACTTGTTCTGATGCTTTTATTATCAACCATTATTTTCTAGTAATCTAAAGAAAGTGCACACCTAATTCATATCGTTTTGTATTAGTGCATTTGGCAGGAGTTTAGTGCATGTTGATTTTGAGCTAACCTGTGTGCTAGGTGCTAAGGAGCAGAGATGAAAGGAACAGCTGCTGTCCTGAGAGACATCTAGTCTAACGGGAAGGAAGGAGAGCAAACCCAGAGATGACGGCTGTGCGGGGAAATGCGGGGTCATGGGCTTCTAGGAGAGGGCTACCGACCCAGGCTAGGGCCAGTGGGGAAGGCTTCCTGGAGGAGGAGGCCTTTAATCTGTATCTGGAGGGGCCAGTAAGACCCAGCCTGGTGGAGAAGGGAATTCTAGGCAGAGGGAACAGAAAGGCAAGAGGCTCGGAGGGAAAAGCAACCTGGCCAGTTTGGATTTGGATGCAAGTGTTATTGCTAATAGCCGGGGTGGGTTGTAGGAGTCAGGAGTTAAGTCTGGAGAGATGGGCAGGGGCTCAGAGGTCAGAAAGCAAGATCATTTGGACTAAAGGTGGGTTTGAGAATGTCACTTTAAAGCCCATTACTGCTTCTAGATTTTCTCGTGTATTTCTAAGATTTAGATTATCAGCCTTCTGTAAAACAAAATAAAAAGCTGACTTCCCAGGTCACGTCTGTTACTGAAGTTGCCTCATATCATGTCACAGTGGCACTGTGTGTTTCATCTTTCTCTTTCTCAGAGGCTGTGAAAGCTCCAAGTATTTAGATTTATTAGAAAAAACATGCCTTGTTATTTTTATGGGCTCTTCCCAGGCAGTGTTTTTGCTACAAGAATTTAAATTATGTAAGGACAGCACGCATTTTTACAGACTGTATAAAGATTTAGTTCTAAAATCCACCCAACATCTTCATAATGGTCAATAGAGAATAAATATGTAGACTTTAATTGTTAATGTGATTTGCATTTTTAAAGACAAACACCTGGTGCTAGTCTAAAAGGTTGCTTTTTATGTGTAGAAATCTGGAGAGTAAAGAAATAGTGAATTTTTATAGGAAGTCAGATGGACCCCCCCTCCAAAGTAGCAATTAGTTTCCATTGCCCTTGTTTTGTTTGCCCTTAAATTCTGTAGGTTTTGGTTCATTGAAACATTCATTCGTGCAAGTGTATATGCATTCATTCATTCCCTATCATATATTGAATGCTGATAGTGTACTGATTATTGGGGCAGGGACAGGGTTGATTAAGACAGTCCCTGACTGTGAGGCCCCAACCCAAGGCTCAGTTTCCGGGTTTCTCCACAAGACTCTGGAGTCTGGGAAAATGGGACGGGGCTATTGATGATAGCCATTCTGACAGATGTGAGGTGATATCCCATTGTGGTTTTGATTTGCATTTCTCTGGTGATCAGTGCTGAGGATCTTTTCATACGTCTTTTTTTCTCTCTGTGTAGCAGCTCCTAGGACAGTGCCTGTAAGAGTAATAATGGAGGCAGTAACTGGGATTTATTAAGTAGGTGCTCCACAGGGGTAATTAATGAATTAATGAGTGATCAGATTAAGCCTAGACAATGGGTTAAAAAACTCCCAGTCCAGCCTAAATAACCAAAGGTTTCACCGCAGAATAAAAATGTCAACTGGTATGTCAAATTCAATTCTATATCCCTCTGAAAAAGGTTCAGAGTTATTCTTTGTAGGGTACATTTATTTCTTGATGTGTTACTTATTACTATTTTTAAAAATTCCTTCTAGTTGCTTGTCGGGATTTTGGCCTTTGTGAGTGGAATACTAACATTCAAACTTCCAGAAACCCTCGGGATGCCTCTGGCAATTACTTGGGAGGATGCTACCACAACCAATAACGCTGATGCTGGAAAAAACAGAAGTGATTAATTCAGGGGATTCTGGTTTAGTGAATAAATGTGCTATGTGTGCTGTCTCGCACCTGAAAAATTGTTTACTTTACTGCCTTTGTATTAGAGAAATATTATTCTCATTTCCTGCATGTCATTTATGTCTTTAAAAATTTTTTTTGTAAGAAAGTTTTAAAATAATTGTTTCGTAAAAGAAATAAAAACTAAGATGAGAATACTCATTTTTTAGACTGCCTTCCGTTGCCACAAAATACTTTTGCATGTTTGTTCTTCTGTGTTGTTGTTTCTCAGCCTTTCCCAATCACCACCTGAGGGAATACCACCTACTCCAGTTTGTATTAGTGTCCCCTTCCATCCCCCAGGGACTGTCAACTGTGAGAGTGTGTTTCTTTTTTTCTTTTCCATAATACTGATATTTAGTTAGTTTTTAATGGCACTTGACTTTTAGCATTATTTTATATTAGTTTCAGGTGTATAGCATAGTGGTTAGACATTTATATAATTTACAAAGTATTCCCCCGATTATTGTAATACCCACCTGACACCATACATAGCTATTACAATATTATTGACTATATTCTGGGTTCTCTATTCTGTTCCATTGATCTATGTTTCTGTTTTTATGCCAACACTATTGTGATACCTCCAACTTTGTTGTTCTTAAGATTGCTGTGGCTATTCAGGGTCTTTTGTGGTTCCATATAAATTTTAAGAGTATTTGCTCTAGTTTTGTGAAGAATGCCATTAGTATTTTGATGGGGGCTGTGTTGAATCTATAGATTGCTTTGGGTAGTATAGACATTTTAACAATGTTACGTCTTCATATCCATGATCACGGTATATACATTCATTTATTTGTATTTTCTTCAATTTTTTTCTTCAACATCCTATACTTTTTTGAGTATAGATCTTTTACCTCTTTGGTTAAACTTATTCCTAGGTGTTTTTTTTTGGATGCAATTGTAAATGGGATTGTTTTCTTAATTTCTTTTTCTGATAGTTCATTATTTGTTTATAAAATGCAACTGATTACTGAATATTAATTTTGTACCCTGATTCTTTACTTAATTCATTTATGAGTGCTTATAGTTTTTTGGTGAATCTTTCAGGTTTCTCTATATAGTACCATTCTGTCTTCAAATGATGACAGTCTTATCTCTTCCTTTCCAACTTGGATGCCTTTTATTATTTTTTTCTTTTCATGTTGCTGGGGCTAGGACTTCCAATACTATGTTGAATGAAAGTGGTAAGAGTGGACATTCTTGTCTTGTTCCTGATCTTAAGGAAAATGCTTTTAGCTTTCTCCTGTTGAGTATGATGTTAGCTGTGAGTATGTCATATATGGCCTTTATTATGCTGAGGTATGTTCCCTCTATTACCACTTTGTTGAGAGTTATTATCATAAATGGATGCTGAATTTTGCATCCTGTTGCTTTTCTGCACCTGTTGATACGACCACATGATTTTTGTGGATATTGAACCAACCTTGCATCCCAGGAATAAATTCCACTTGATCATGGTGTATAATCTTCTAAATGTATTGCTGAATTAGGTTTACTAATATTTTGTTGAGGAATTTTGCATCTATGTTCATCAGGGATATTAACTTGTATTTTTCGTTTTCTTTGGTAATATTTTTGCCCAGTTTTGGAATCAGGGCCTTACAGAATGAGTTTGGGAGCCTTTCATCCTATTGAATTCCTTGGACTAGTTTGAGTAGGATAGGTATTAATTTTTCTTTGAATGTTTGGTGAAGTTCACCTGTGAAGCCATCTGGTCCAGGACATTTGTTTGTTGGTATTTTTTAAATTATTGCTTCAATTTAATTGGTTATAATTGGTCTCTTCAGATTTTCTGTTTCTTCTTGATTCAGTCTTGGAAGATTGTATGTTTCTAAGAATTTAACCAATTCTTCTGGATTGTCAAATTTGTTGGCGTATAATTGTTTGTAGCATTTTCTTATAATCTTTTGTAGTTCTGTGGTGTCAGTTTTCACCTCTCTTTTGTTTCTGATTTTATTTGCCCAGAAGCCACATAACTTAGTTTCTCCCTTTATGTCTCTGTGGTCCCCTGAGCTGCCGTCCCTTTGCTGGAGCCCAGTGTGAGTGTCTGCAAGCAAGAGTCTGTGTGGTGGCCCTTTAAGAGGATGTCTGGGTTTCCAGCAGGCTTCCATCTCACCTGAATGGATGGGCTCCCTCCCTACTGAATTTCACAGCCAGATATTTTGTGTACTACTCACCCTGGCACTGGTGTTCTGGCTGGGGAGCCTGGTGAGGGGCTGAGACCCCTCACTCCTCAGAGGGCATCCTTGCAGTTGAGGTATCTCTTGGGATCCTCAACCACCGCATGTGGGTGTGGGGCCAGCCCATTTTGCATCTCTGCCTCTCCTACCAGTCTCCATAAGGCTGCTTCTTTATAGCCTTAGTTATAGGACTTCTGTTCAGCTAGTTTTCATATGGTTCTCCAGGTTGATTTCTTATGATTTAGTTGTAATTTTGCTGTGGTCATGGGAGGAGGTGAGCACAGCATCCTCCTACTCTGCCATCTCAACTAGAACCAAGAGTATGTTTCTTTTGGCAAAGCCCCTTGAAGATTCTACTTCTGATGTTCCTTCTCCTCTTATGAGAACCATAGCTCTAAATGCAAGCATTTTTTGGTAATTCCTGTCAAAAAATGTTTATTTTTATAACTTAACCATTAAAACTCTAGTTATAAAAAAAGATACCTTTCTTCCCAGCACTCTCAGTGAAGAGGGCTTGAATATGTAGTCAAATGTTTTTGTGTTAGGCCCAGTTAAGGGACACACATCTGCTAGGAGCCAGGAGTAAGTATTCTAGTCTGACATTTTTACTTTTCCCAAATTTATGAAATTCTCTCCATAAGTCTCCTTCACAGTACAGAGAAGCTGTAGCATTTTAAAGTTTTCAGGTCATCCTGGAAATTGACTTTAAGTATCATGAAGATCTGTTGCCAGTGTAAAGAAATTTAGGTATTCTTGCCTTTTAAAGAAATTTTACAGGAAGATTTTTACTCTTTTTTTAAGTACTTAAAGTTTGTTTTCTCAACTTTACTTACTTTATATATATTAAATATACATATTTTAATCCTCACCTGAGGATATTTTTTCCCTTGCTTTTCAGAGAAAGTGGAAGGGGGAGAGAGAGAGAGAAACATCGATGTTAGAGAGACACATTGATTGGTTGCCTACTGCATGTGCCCTGACCCCGATGGGCCGAGGATTGAGCCTGCAACCGAGGTACATGCCCTTGGCCAGAATTGAATCCAGGACCCTTCAGTCTGTGGGCCGACGCTCTAACCACTGAGCCAAACCGGCTAGGACTTAAAACTATATTTTGAAAAAAATAGTTTAATATCCTGAACATTTCAACTACAAAATTATGGCATAATCTCCTTTTGTAAAACAAAGCAAAAAAACCCAAACAGGATGGTATAAAAAGAGAGGAGGAAGACATTTCTTAATTTTTCCTCTCTCCTATTTTGTCTCTTGTTTTAATCTTCAGCCTGTGTTTCTACTGTCATTTAGATTTTTTCCTTTTAGCTAATATTTGATATTTTTTCACTTTTTGTGTTCTCTATTAGTTTGCTAGGCTGCCATAACAAAATACCACAGACTGGTGGCTTAAGCAAAGGAAATGTATTTCTCACAGTTCTGGAGGCTGGAAGTCCAAGATCAAGGTGGCTTTCATCCTGAGGCCTCTTCTCTCGGCTTGTAGGCAGCTGCCAGCTCACTGTGCGTTCATCTGACTTCTTCTTTGTGCTCATGCGGGAAGGGAGGGAAGGGGGGAGAGGGAGAGCGCTCTGTTCTCTCTTCTTCCAACGGCACTGGTACCATCACGAGGGCCCCACTCTCGTCACCTCATCAAGCCCTGCACACATTCAGTCCATAACACCCATGTATGTATTTCTGTATCAGTAAATGTCCAGTCAGAAAAACATAAAGGTCACCAGAACAATCTAAATTTTGTAAATTTTGCAAAAGTAAGATATTTTTGCTGCAATCAATTAAGACCACTGTGTCTTTCCACTGTTTTCCTTCTGTCACATTCCCCCTCTGTCAGATGACTTCACAGTAGTTACTGGCATTCTTTTCTTTCACAATTTTGTGTATATATATATTATTAAAGAGGGCTTTTAAAACTGTGTAAACTCCAGATCCCATGGAAGCTGAATCTGCACCCTCTTCCTCAAATTGCTGTTAAAAGGTATGTTGTTAGAAAAGTTTATATTAAAAATATACTTTGAATGTATTCAATTGAATGCTCGGTTCTGAGGAGCTTATCTGTCTGCTTTCTCTCACTCCTGTCGAATATTTACTGAAAACACGAAATACAAAGATGTAAGATGGCACATGCAAAGGGGCTCTTAAATTTGTGTAGGTGCAGAGGACTGTTTTCTCATTTAAGATTATTAAGCTGGCTGTGGAGTCCAAAGTCTCCGGTAACCTCCCCCAACAGAGTATCTGGGAGTTGTGGGTGTTCATGTCTTATATGAATTTCCCAGAAGTCAGTAATGGCTGCTTGTTTTATCTCTAAAGTCCACATGGTACAGTATTTACTGACAACTGCTAGTTCTTTGAGTAAATTCATGTTCTTTATTCATTCCCTACCCCTCCCTGGACTCACTCACCCCAATTAGGGACCAAACTTGAGAGATTTTTATGGATGTTTCAATAAGTAAGTTTTTATTTTATAAAGAAGAAAGTGTTCAATTACGGACTCTGCCCTACTTTTGTGTCCTGAGTCAGAGCTCACCAATGTTTCAGACTTGAGTGCCCTAAACTCCTTCCCTCCCTCCTGCACCATCCTAGAGCCATGCACAGCTGAATCCCTGGCCCTATGAGACTTGCTTCCTCAGTAGCCTTTTGAAGAATTTAAGTTCTGTTGCTTGAGGCCCTTTATTTACTGGCAAACTAACACACCAACAAGGCTGACACATCCCAAGCCATTGACTGCCATGCGGAGCACAGCAGGAGGGGCTGAGTGGGCAGGGAGTTCCCAGACCACTGCACAGATGAGGTTCTGGGCACTTCCAGAGCTCAAGGTGGAAGTTTCTGAAAAATTGTTGGGGAGGAGTGTGAAGCTGTGCTCACCTGCAGTCTCAGGGACATCAACTCTTTGGACCTCAGCCACTTGCCTGTAAAATGATAACATAAGGTCCTGCTAGATGATCCTTGAGGCCCCTTTTAACTCTCACCCTCAATGCCGCCTGTTTTATTGTCAGTTTTCTGAACGACCCCTCATTTAAGTCACATTGCTATGGTTCTGTGCAGCAGAAAATAGAAGTCCTATTAGCTGTAGACTCACACAGCTTTCTTTCTTGGTTTCATTTCTAAATGTTTCCTTCTTTCTTCCTGTCAGAGGCAAGTAGAGTCCTGACCTGGGCATGGCTCCTGTTACTTTTTAGATACAGTCCTCCGTCCTAGCCAGACTTAGGGCACTTTCTCGATCCACTCCCATACCGTCCCCCCCCCCCCCCCACATAGCCACCCATCATTTCCCCAGCTCTCTTTGAACTCCCTGCCCCTGTGACTTTGCTTGCACCGTCCTCCCTCCCAATATTTCCTACCCTCCCACCTGGGTCCACCACGCTCCCTCTCTCCTGAGCCATCCCAGGGCCTACATTTACAGTGCTACTTATTAGAGGACTGTCTTCTTCTGCCTTGTTTTCTTTCTTGACGGAGCAAACATCATTTTCGAAATCCTTGAAACTCTCATAGTCCTTGCAATGTGCCTTGGACAGAGTGACTGCTCTGTAAATGTTTGTTGGTTGATTTTATAGTAGGTGCTCAATAAAATATATATTCCACCTTACAAAGAATTTTACATACCTCAGTTCAGCAGATGTTCACAACAACTTGTAAAAGAAATCTTAGTTCAGTGCCAATTTTCAAATGGAGACATGAAATTCAGAAGTTAGGTACTTGCTCAAGATAGAACAGATCTTCTGAGGCACCTAAGTATGTGCTTTGGTGAAGACTTCAAGCCTTGGAATCTGACATTCACACTGGGTTTTGCCATTTAGGAGACTTTGGGCCTTCCCTTATTCTCTTGGAACCTCAATTTATTCATCTATAGAATGGGGATGATGATAATACTTATCTCATAGGGTGGTTGTGTTAACGGTGTCATGCATGTGTCTAGCTCATGGTTAAGGCTAAATACACATTGGTTATGATATTATTATTGTTACTTTGATACATCAAACTGCTCCCCTGTAAACAAACTTGTTGAGTGTAAAGTGTCTGCCACACAGTGGACACTCAGCAAATATTTGAGTATGTGGGCTAAAGAATCATTTCGTTTTTATCCTGGATTATCTCCTAAATAATTTTTCCAACTGCACTCAGGTCATCATCTAAGTGATCAACAACACTGATCTGCCCTCACTCCTCCCATTCCAACCCCCCCAGACCCAGCTGACCCAGCAGAGCCAGGCACCCAGGGGAGAGGAGAGGGCAGCTCACTCTGGGCAGCCAACGAGGAAACCGGGATTTGCTTCTGGCTGGAACTTGCGGGCAGTTGGACAGTTTCACCCGTTATTTGCCAGGCCTGCAAATCAGCTGCAGAAACCCCGGGCTGGTGGCGAGACGGTCTGTAAGCTAGAAAGAGAAGAGCTGCAAAGGGTAGACCCACTGCCAGGGTTCGGCAGAGCCACAGCTTCACAATTCACAAGATGAGGTCATTGGCTCCTTTCTCCAGGGAAATAAGTGGCAGAGACACGGGCGTCTTGGCCAATGGAGAGTGAGATTAGAGGGAATGTCCTTCATCCTTTCCCCAATGGGAAGCAGTTTTACTTTCACTTTGCCTCTCAGGGCACTAGACCAACCCCTCCCTGGGAAAACAAGTGTTGGTGCCAGAGGCTCCTGTGGGTTCCAGGCTGCTTTTTCAGAGACAGGTACTGGAACCTTCCTGCTCCTGGCCCAGGGGTCGCTCTATACGTACTCAGGGAGTTTGTCTTAATGGGATCAGGTGACACTGAGTCACAGGTCACTGGGCCAGGCTGTACCCACCTTGCTGGTTCCCATTTCTCCTCCCTGGCAGCTGGTTATTCTCAGCCACGGATTTATTAACTTCTCAATTTATTAGAACTGTTTTGAGAAAGTTGCTGGGCAGGGAGGCCAGGGTGAAGTAAGAAAGCCATTTAAGGGAATAGGTGGCTGCCTCTGCCTCGGGCACATGGGGGGGTGTACACTCCTCAAACTTGCCCTCTCCGCGGGCCTGCCCCTTGCCCTGGACCCTCCCCTTCTCCCCCTGCCTTGGCAGCCCTGCTCCTGAGCCAGCCTGTTGCGGAGCAATCAGGTTAACTAATGGCTGAGGAAATGCATATACTGCTTGAGAAATAGAAATAACACACAGTAAACCCCGCTGGAGGACTTTAAAGTATCAGAAAGCTTCAGAGCCGAGGAGACCGCTGACAGCTGAGTCCCACCCCGTTTGTCCTGCGCGCAGCAGAGGGAGCTGCCCGCCTCCTCCTGAGGAAAGGTGGGTTTTATGTGCAGGTGGCCGTGGTTTATATCACATCACCCGATGCCCTGGCTACTGCTCTTCCGACAGAGAAGGGCAACCGTGCCGAGGGCAGATGTACAGATCGGCTTAGCCCAATGAGCTGGCCTGGTCCTATAACACTGACAGGGATGGCAATGATTAACTGGACTAATTGGATTTTCTCTCTCTGGAGATTGAACCTGGGACCTACAGAGAAAGTTAGACAGAGAGCAGAAAGAGAGGTGGGAAGACAAGCAGGGGAGCCAGGATGGACAGGTAAGCTCAGTGGCAAGGGTGTGGGAGGGTGTTGAGCTGTCATCAGCTCTCTGGTTCCCACGCTGGGTGTCAGTGTCAGGCTCCTGCCCAGCCCAGGCTTCTGCATTTCCATACAGACTCTCAGAGAGAGCCCTCTTTATAAGACGAACTCTGGGTCTCTCTTATTTACCACCCACAGGAACTGATAAAGAATTCGTGGGGCCTGGCTTATAGATGAGGGAGTCCAGGCTAGGAGACCATGGGTTGCTCCCAGCTTACAGAAAAGCCTGCTCTCAGAGGGTGGGGTTTCAGGCATAGGGTGGGGGTGAGGGTGGGGGTGTGGGGGTTGGGAAAGCAGTGACTGAGGCAGGGAAGGAGGCAAGGAGAGCTGGTTCCCAGTTAGAGTGAGGAGCCCGAGAGGGGATGCCGAGTCCAATCATTCCAACTTTCTGCCCAGTGTTATATTTTCTGCTGGTGTCTACCTTGCTCACTTCACTCACCCGCCTTAGCTTTTGCCCACAGGGAAAGTAGTTTAGGAAAGGGGGCGGCATGGGTAGAAATCGGCCCCTAGATGCAAACCTACTTACCTGTCGTGAGTCCTAAAGGCAACTCCAGGCCAGTTTTGCTCTTAGGTCCAAAACTCCATCAAGACCTTGTTGCCCATGCCCCAATACTTAATGGGAAGAGAGCTTACAGGGAGCTCTCCTTCTTCCACGAGAAATGCCAACAGGAAAGGTCTTATTCTGAGAGGCTGCAGATCTCAGGAAAGAACCCTCAAGGCCAAACTTTGTACTGGGTGGAATAATCCTGGAAACAAGGCTGGAGCTCACACCTTTCCTCACAGGCCCATGGATCCGGTCCGGGTTGCTGTTGTGGGGGCAGGTGTGATGGGACTCTCCACCGCTCTGTGCATTTCCAAACTGGTCCCACGATGCTCCATCACCGTCATTTCAGACAAGTTCACTCCTGAGACCACGAGCGACGTGGCAGCTGGAATCCTCATACCCCACGCCTATCCAGGTGAGGGGGCTTTCGCTCCTCTCTTGGACAGGGTAGGTGCCGGGTAGAATGATGGTAATGGAATCGTGTTGACAAACAGCTGGATGTGCATGTAATTGTAAGTGAACTTTTAACATCGCATTGGTTCATCTGTTAGCAAAAGCTCAGTTATGCTGTAAGATAAAAACAACCTCCAAATCTTAGCAGCTTAAGAAGCAAAGGTTTATTTCTTGCTCACAGTATGTTTGTTGAGCATCAGCAAGGGACCAGCAGGGACCTAAGCTGATGGAACAGCCGCTGTCTTGAGTGTCATCAATATCTGTGCCTAGGGTAGGGAGCTCTGGGGGTGTCTCACCTTTGCAATTAAAGGCTCTGGCCAGGAAGTGACATTTATCACCTGTGGTGACAGCTCACTGGCCAGCACTACTCACAGGCTCTCAGCCCCTCAGGAGGAGGCCAGGAACTGCAATTCTGTAAGGCTCCCAGAAGATGGACAGCCAGAAGTATTTGGTGAACAGCAGTAATAACTACCACAATTGGTAACTCCTATGTCTTTCCAGTAATGACCATCAAGTCAGAAACTACCTGTGTGTAAAGAGGCTTAGATTTTCACTTCTAAGGCAGTATAAAAACAGTCAGTGTGTGTTCATACCAAAAGATGCATTGATTTTTAAAAATAGATCCATGCATCCTTTCCATTCTCTAGTTTCCACATGAAATGGGAGAAAAGAAATAGCATTAAATAGAAAACAAAATCACTTTGCAGCCAGTTTTATACTCACAGCTTCCACCTTCTCATTTCCACTCTCTTTTCCCTCCTTTATTTTTATTTCTTTATCAAAGTTATGCGTGCACATAATTTAAACAATCAAGTGGTTACAAGGTTTATTTAAAAAAATAGCAACCTGTACAATGAAAATTGCCCTGTCTGTTTAATCTGGAAACTCACATTCTTCCGTTCAAGAGGCAGTCTGTGAATTACTCAGTTGTTGACCTCTCTCTCTAGATGTCTCCATCTCTCTCTCTGGAGTTGCTACTGTGCTTGGCCTCCTGGGCTGGTCCTCCAATTCTCTGGATCAGGGTCTCTCTCTGGTGTTGCTAAATAAAAGACTCTGGTCTTCTCTCTGGGCTTCCTTCAGACCAGACCTGGTGGTAAATATCTTCTGTGCTCATGAATGTCAACACCATATGGGGACCATCCGGTCTTACAGGGTTGTGTGAGAATTAAATGAGTTAATATATGTAAAGCACTTAGAATAGTGCCTGGGACACAGTAAGTGCCATACCCATATTTGCTGCTGTTATTACTGCCACTCCAGTTACAGGTTCCTTTTACCAGCACTAGAACACCAATTAGGTCACCAGGCTTGCCCTACGCCCTGTTGAATTGGAATAGTTTGTTCTTTTGGGATGACTTCTGCAGTGTGTGGATCTCAGCCATTATTTTGTTTTAAGGTTTGGGGCGGGAACCTTTCAGTACAGCCCCATACACTGGGGTATAATCTTTAGAGGTCTATTGTAGTTTTCTTTGCAGCTTATTATTTATTTATTTCTTCTTGATTTCTACATCAGTGGCCCAGTCTGCAGTTATGGAAGACAGGGTTGAGCTCACCTGGGCTCGCGTTCAGAGGCAGCACAGATCCACTCTTAAAGAAATATTTATGGGCTCTGTACATGTTTTAAAACCCTGTTACTGAAATCCCCCACTGACCTGGGGATTTGTCTGTGAAGCAGGATGACTCCAGGGCCTTGTTTACCTCTGCTGTGAACTCCAGGGACATCCCTCCAAGCAGAGCTGACCCAGCATCCTCTCTGCCTCAGTTCCCTCATCTCCTCTGTGCTGGCCCCACAGCAGCCCCTCAGAATTACTGCTCCCTGGTCTCTGGCCTGACGCTGGACCCTCCCTCATGACCCTTCCACAGGGACCAGAGGGCCACATACTTTACCCACAGTTGGATTTGTCTGTATCTGCATTGGACACTCTTATTTTGGGGCTGAACCCTTACCCTTATTTTCTCTCAGACAGGCCTGCCCCCTTCTAGAAGCTGTGTCCAGGTCCCATCTCTTGTGCTCTGCTGGGGCTGTCTGGGGGATAGGGGACTCTGACAGAGAGGTGGTGCCTGGTGTGGTCCCTGCACACCCCTGCTGACCTGGGAATGCTGCTCTAAGCTGGCCCGTGATTCCATGGAGTGGAGGAGGGTGGAGGTAACGGCAGCCCTGGCTAGGGCTGCAGGGAGCCCTTCTTCAGGAGCTAACCTTCATAATTCAGGTCTTATTTCCTTGTAGCAGGAGGGTGAGCTCCCTGGGCTCCCCATTGACGCGTATTCCATTCTCTGTCCTGGTTGACCTGGGCCCCACAGATCTCCCCTTGTCACCCACCATGTTCTCAGTCCCCAGGAAAATGGCCCTGGGTTCTTTCTCCTATTGTTTTAACTGTAGGGTCAGCCGATGCTTCAGCCATGAACTTCTGCTTGGGTTGGTTATTGACCCTTCAAGGACCTCTGGAATAAACCGGGTGCCCAAGATCACCTGCCAACAGGCTCACATATCAGATTTCCCCCTGATTGGTCGGTTTCTCTTTTGTCAATTAATCATTGTACAAACAGATGCTGACAGCATGTGCGAACATCGAAAACTGTGGTTGCTTATATAACCTCCACTTTATCTAAACGTCCCTCCTCTAGTCTTCATGCCCACCCCCCAGCCCTGGGAAGGAGCTTATCTGAATAGTCATTACCGTGATTTTCCTTCCTGTTTCACTTTGCTTTTCTCCATGATTATAGACACACCTGCTCACAAGCAGAAGCAGTGGTTTAGAGAGACCTTTGATCACCTATTTGCAATCGCCAATTCTGCAGAAGCTGGAGAGGCTGCCGTTCACCTGGTGTCTGGGTAAGAGAGGAAAAGAAGCTATTTTAGAATTTAGAATGATCTTAACTCTAAAGAGTTCAACTTAAATTATTATTGAGTGTCTGCTGTGAGCAGAGTGCTGACCTAGATGTGGGAGGATTTAAAAGAACATCTTAGGCTTTCCTCCAAAGAACTCAAGAAAGACAAATTACAGTATTTGACTTTTTAACGATAAACAACCATTGCAGTTTCTCATCACAAATATTATTTTAAGTGTCTTTGGGGGTTATGCAGTGATTTGCAAATATGGCTACAAAAATATGCCAGGTAAGCAGTGAGCTTGGGTTATGTGAGGATAATGTGGCTGATGGAAAGCAAACAGGTGTGACACTGGAATGGATGCAGAGACCCAAAAGGTAGGGACATCTTATATATTTAGTGTCGTTGGAAAATGCTGTGTTCCAAAAATGTAACTTAGAAAAAAATATTTCTGAAATGGTTAGCACACTCCTGTTTGATTCTATCTGATTTCAGGAGACATACACAATTAAACAAAACAATTTAAAATAAGTCCTATGTAACATTTCTAACACAAACTAGCACTTAAAATATGGCGATATCTTTCTACATGGTCTTAAACAGATCACTAACCATTCTATAACTTTTAACTTGTGACATAACCTATATGTTGCCTGTGTTATTCTGTGTTATAACATAGTCACGCCCTACAGCCTTCGGAAGAGCAGAAGGATGTTTGCTTTTTGCTAAATACTTAAATACAGTGCACCTTTTGTGCTATTTCTAAAACAAAAACAAAACAAAAAAACCTGCTCTATCCTCTTTTGAGATCAGGCTGTCTCTGACATTCCCTGTGGGTGAACACACCTGCATCAGGCAGACTCCTACCCTTTTCCTTTTCTTGCCCTCCCTCACCATCACAAACACCAAATGATGTTGACATCACTAATTTCCCATAGTCTTTGTCCAGCATAGCAATTTTCACTTCTCCACCTCCCGAAGACGAGTTGACACTGTAACTTTCTCAATGCCAGCTGATGAGCCACATAGAAAAATGGCTCTCATTAATATATGGTCACCCTTTATTTTTGTCCAAAACCAATATGGTCCGGTCTAATTCAAATACTTTGGCTCTAAGTAATTTTTAAACACAGGGATGTCCAAAATTCAAATATCCTTTCAAGAGCAAGACATTACCACCATTGTGGATATTACAAAGAATGTACTTAAGTTATTCTAAAAGAGAGTTATTTATTTCCCCTCACATGAATCATTTTTATCCACTTGCTTCCAAAAAAGATTTGCATCAGTCAAGCCAAGACAAGGACATAATGTTCTGTGCATCTTTGGCTTAAGCAAATCTGCTCATTATTGACCTGTTCATCCCTTCAAAACAGCTTTTCAGCATTCATCAGAGTCAGGTACTGTCCTAGGTGTTAGGGATATATAAATGAGCAACTTTGTACATACTGCTTGGCATATAGTAGATGCTCAACAAACATGTGTGAAGTGAATTTTTAAGAAGGGCAGACACTGTCCTACCCTCATGTAGCTTATGGTCTGTAGATAATGCCCTAAATCTAATGAGTTACAAATGAGACACAAGTTACCAAGGGAAGCGTGCAGGGTGTTATGAAAGCAGTTGTCTGGAGAATAACTTGCTCTGGGATTTTATGAGAAGCCACCAGGAAAAAAGTAATGTTTCAGTGCAGACCATCAAGATGAGGCTAGGTTAGTCCAGTGATGTGTAGAGGTGAAGGGGGCAGAGACAGGGTGGAGGTCAGAGGAGGCAGCGTTCTGGGTTGAGGGAAGAGCACACGCATAGACCTTAGTCTGGGGTGACTGGCGTGTTGGAGGGATTGAAAAATTCCAGTGTAATGGGAAGCCATTGAGGGATTTTACACAGTGAAGTAACTGGTCATATTTACATTTCAAAAATATTCTGACTGTAGTGTAGAGAACAGATTTGTGGAAAGGGAGATGATGGTGGAGTAGATTAGCTATTGATAGTGGGGATAGAGAGTAAAAAAATTTAAGAAATGCTTAAGAGGAAATTTATTATTATTATTAATTTTTCTTTATTGTTGAAAGTATTACAGTTGTTCCTCCTTTCCCTCCCACATTGACCTTCTCTACCCTGCCCCTCCCTTCCCAGGCCTTCACCACACTCTTGTCTGTGTCAGTGGGTTATGCATATATGCATATAAATTCTTTTCTTAATTTCTCCCACCCTTATTATTTTTAATCCTACCCTGAGGATATGTTTATTGATCTTAGAGAGAGAGGAAGGGAGAGAGAGAGAGAGAGAGAAAGAATCACCAATGTGAGAGAGAAACATCATTGGTTGCCTCCTGTGTGCACCCCGACTGGGGATTGAACCTGCGACCTGGGTATGTACCCTGACTGAGAATCAAACCCACACAACCTTTTAGGTAGGGAACAATGCTCCAACCAACTGAGCCACCCGGCCGGGGCTTAAGAGATCTGATGGGGCCTGGTAGTTGAAGGCATGCAGGGAGCGAGAGCGGAGAGAGTCAAGGGTGAATTTTTGGGTTTCTGGCATTAGCACCTGTGTTGGATGGGTTCCCATTTTCCACATTGGGTAAGACTGGGAAAAGGAGTTGGGGAAGTGTGTGTACGTGGGGTTATTGTATGAGACTTGGATGTAGACATCCAGTGGGGAGTAGGCAACGTGGGTCTGGTTTTTGCCATCAAGAGAGAGAAGTGGGCTGGAGATACAGCCTTCTGGGTGCTTGGCCTATAGGTGATGGTGAAGGTAAGGAAGAGGGCAACTCAGCCCAGGGAGAGTGTGCAGAGTGAGACATCAAGAGGGCCCAGTTGAGAGACCTGCAGCAAACATTCATGTCTTACACGGGGACTGCTTTGAATTAATTACTTATGGATTACTTAGATTCTGGTACGTCAATGATCAGATCATTAACAACCACGTACAGCACTCACATGATTTTACTGGCTATTTTAGAACAGCCATGATTTACCGCATTTATTCCTACTGATGAAAGCAACCCAACACATAAATTCAAACATATGCCTAGCAGTATTGGTGGGCCTATTACAGGCTTCTTGTTGTCAACCAGTGTCATTCTAGCCTCATCCACCCCTGACTTAACCGTAACAGGACTCCTTCTGATAACTCTTGGCTTCTCTTATCAAGAACTAAACGGATGCCCTACAACTTAAGTCATCATTTGCAACCCGGCCTCCTGCATCACCACCATTGCTCATTCCAATTTAGATATTTTGTCGAGAATTTGAGGCCAGCCTTTGAACTTTTGATGGTTTGCTTATAATTTATATAAAGTGTTATGTAAAACAGAAAAACCTTTCCTCAAATATGCATAGTTGTAAGTAAATAAGAAAATCTGGGCAAGAGCTTTTGGAAAAAGAATTAACTTCAATCTTTAAAAGACATGCTACTTTTTAAATGTCTTACTCCCCTCCATCGTGAACGTTTTAAATTTAGCTTCTGAGTTATCTGAACCCAAGAGGATGGAAGGATAGCTCTTTCTTGCATGTATAGGAAGTGTGATTTTTCAGTGCTTTAGAGAATGTCCCATGGGGCTCGCCAGAAATGTGTTATTTCACACAATTTCAGGAAACTTGTTCACCTAAAACGTTTCAGTTGGCAGGTATTTCAGAGCATGCCTACTGAAGAAGCGCCATTCTGGGCCGACGTGGTTCTGGGATTTCGAAAGATGACGGAGGCTGAGCTGAAGAAGTTCCCCCAACATGTGTTCGGTCAGGCGTTCACAACGCTGAAGTGTGAGGGCTCTGCCTACCTCCCGTGGTTGGAGAAGAGGTCAGTTAAACGGCTCTTTGCTGCTCCCTTCATCTGTTGTAGATGAAGAATTTCTTAGCTATTTGTAAAATACTGGAAATTCTCTGTGGTCCCTCAGAGCTCTTGCATCGTATCTCGTTGCTCACAAATGGCCAAGGAAGGCTTTGTAAAGCAATTTGAAGACAGTGTTTGAGTCACAGGAGTGAGTCACACCATTTTGGTAGTAACATGTCCACCTTCTACGTCTAGTGTGCACCTCGATGCACAGTTTGGTCTCCACACCACCCCCCACTACACAGCAGTAAAACTACCTTATTGAAATAGTATCTTAGTTTCCTTTTCTGTAAAATGGAGTTTGGAAAATGTGCATCCAGCTATAAAATTAGATGCTTTCTAGTTCTTTGAATGAGAGAACCCTATGATTATTATAAATTATTTTTGAATATTTTTCTCATTAGTGATAAAGAAAATAGCTTCATTATTTTCTTTTGTTAGAAAGAAGAACTCTAAAACTGAGGGCTTACCTGAATTACATAATTGCTTCCTCACCAAGATTAGCCCCAAATGCCTTGAACTTGCATTTTGGCTTGGTTTTCAGGCTTTCCTATTTCCAGTTAGTTAGGAAACACATAAAGGCCATCTTTACTTCAGACATGTAAAATGTCTCTCTCTACAGTTTAGCCTAGAAATTACAAGCATGTTGGGGGTTGTGACACACGGTCCTTTTCATATTTGGTGGATGAATAGGAACATGTGAATTATTGTATAATGTTAGAAAAGTGACTGAAGGTAAGCAGGCAATAATGATTAGGTCCCAGATATAGGATATAGAATAATAGATTCAGATAATTCATTAATTCCACAATTCTTTGTTGTTCAAAAAGAAAGATAAAATATGATCACTTTTCTTAAGGAATTTAGTCTATTGGGGTGATGGTGTATATTTATGTATATATGTGGTTTTATATTTATTTATTAACTAACAATTACAGTAACACACATGGTGAGGCTTAAGTACAAATTTATGAGAGTCGGATGGGAGCACAGAGGGGGGAGCCTAAGTCCATTGAACACACCAGGAGCATCAGGAAATATTTTTACAGCTTTATAAATACTCTTCAAACTTTTACCTCTTAGCAATTTATATTGGTCATTTCACTTTCATAAGTTTCAGTTCATAAAACCCACATTTTTGTGCCTTGTTCACTGGTAAATGACTATTTGTATGTTAAATTTGTACCTGAATATATCAGTTAACAAATGCTTTGAACCATCACATGGTGGCGTTGCTCATAAGCCAACACTCACATTTTAGCAGCATCACCATCTTCCCTGAGTGGCAGTCTTGTGTAGTGCTGCATTTTTGTCCTTCTGTTATAGAAATGAGTGGGAAAAATTGGAAGAGCTAGTGAGTGACACAAAGCTGCGGTATCATGTACTTAGTTCAGAGAGGGGAAGTTGCTAGGCCTGCCCAAAGTGGCAGAGCTTGACTGTCAATACGCTGCACAATTTTTTTATTATGATAAAAAACAAAGTGGAGGAATGTGTACAAAAGGTTGGGTATAAAAGGTGAGTTGTCCTTAAAGAGTTTTATAATTTTTGGCATTTTTAGTTCTCTTGAGCTGAAGTTTCATTACTACCCCCAAATTTACTCTTTGGCTTCCTCAACTTGGACTTTCGTCTCAATGTTCTGGAAAGTCTATAAAAACCTGGCTGGAGCTCTGTGGTCTCTGGCAGATTGGGAAGAAGTGGGTGAGAAGAAACCCCGGAGTGTTCCCATCACGGAGACTGTCGAGGGCTGGCCAAAGGCTTCTGTGCGTGGGGCTGGCCCGTGGGTGGGTCAGGGGTGGTCTCGGACACCGAGATAAGGGAAGCGGGTGAACTTTTCTAATTCCTTTATCCAGATTCCTAACATTTTGCTTTATCATCTTCTCGCTCTTTTCTCTACACATTTTTTTTTTCAGAACCACCAAAGAATAAGTTGCAGACATGATGCCCCGTTATTCCTAAATATTGCCATATGTATTTTCTAAGAACCAGGATATTCTCTTTCATTAATACAGTACCATGATAAAACCCAGGCATTTATATTGATACAATACTCTAATCATGTTGAAGGAAGGGCCCCAAGGACAACATTCCCCCTGTTTATGGGTCAGGCTGATTTGGTCCAGCAGAGGGCTGGCTTTTAGACTTGGTGAAAATGCCAAGGTTTTTAGGGTGATGGTCAGTGGGTTGGGGTTATTAGTGAGCACAGCTTCTTCAGTACTCCCACCCCCCATTTCCTCATGGGTAGTTGGGGCAATGGTATTCTCCCTGTCCAGGGTGAGGTCTTGCTCAGTTGCAGGAAGCCCCAAGAACAAAGTCACCAGGCTTCTTACACCCCCAACCATGTCTCTCAAAACCTCCAGAATAACTACTTCGTATGGTCATAAAGGCAGCCTTGTAGGTGCCTGGTCACCTAATTTAACATCCAGCTTCCAGGTACAGTTTCCTCTTGCATTTCTATGTCATCTTAATGCATTGGCCATGGACTATACAATTATGACTCAGTATCACCATGTAGTCACATTGCAACCGCACAAAGATGACTGGTTCCTGGGCACCAGAAGTTTCCTCCTGGGGTATAAGGCCTGGGAGGGACCCAGAACAGCAAGCCTGACAGGGCTTTCCAACAGCCTGCCCACTATGATAATTTAAGGAGTTTCCAGGTGAAGGGTGGACTTTCATCAGAGCTCAACCAGCAAGGTACCCTTGAAATGGAATAGAAGGACATTTACATTTATTGAATTCTTACATAATTGTCATAAAAATCCCTGTGAGCTCAGCACTCTTGTCCCTAGGTTATAGCTGAGCAAACAAGTTCAGTGAGTTTAAGTAATTTGCTCAAATTCCAAGGCTGGTAAATTCTCTCATTTTGCTGAATTAGGAGAATAATTCTGAGTTCTAATTGGGATGGATGGGACACAGAACATAATGTTTAAATATTAGCCCGCTCATGCTAACGTCCTTGTGGTAGACATAAGGCGGGTGTGTGTGTGTTGGGGGACCAGGGAAAGAGGGGCATGTCACCCCTGTCCCAACCATCTAGGTAGGTAGACCAGACTAGTACAAAGGAACATGCAAGAGTTAACAATATGAGACAAAACATCCAAGATAGTTAATTTAGGTGCTAAATAAAAGACATAAACAGGAAATACTTGGGTATTTAAAATATCGGATTAACTTGGTATTTATTTGGCATCTAGAATGATATGGAAACTCTACTAAACATAAAAGGGACAAAAGTAGGGTGGACCAAAAGTAGGTTTACAAGTACGAAAAACACAGTTTATTATTATTTTTAAAAATTTATCTTTATTGTTGAAAGTATTACAAATGTACCCCTTTTCCCCCATTGACCCCTTTTACCCAGCCTCCACCCCTGCTGGCCTTCCGCACACTATTGTCTGTGTCCATGGGTTATGCATAAATGTATATAAATTCTTTGGTTCTTATATTATTATTTATTAATTATTGTGTTTTCCCTATGAATAATTGTAAACCTACTTTTGCCCCACCCTGTATATAATGTCTCTGGCTTTGAATTTTTGAAATAACTTTTTATTTAGGTTCAACTTTTGGAATTCCTAGTTTCCAAGGATGTGAAGCAATCAGTGGCTAGAATTTGGCCTGCTTGGGCCCTGCAAGCTCTTGAGGTGTTTGTTTCCACGTGTCTGCCCATCACTTCCCGTACGGGTTTAAGCAGGAAGCTGCTAAGGCTCACCTCCTGGTCTCTTGCTCTCCCCAGGGTAAAAGAAAGCGGGGGCGTGTTACTCACCCGGCGAATAGAAGACCTGTGGGAGCTTCACCCGTCCTTCGACATTGTGGTCAACTGTTCAGGCCTTGGAAGCAGACAGCTTGTGGGAGACTTGAATATTTTCCCAGTGAGGGGCCAACTACTCAAAGTTCAGGCTCCTTGGGTAAAGCATTTTATCCGAGATGGGAGTGGGCTGACATATATTTACCCTGGTGCATCCAACGTAATCCTGGGTGGAAGTAGGCAAAAGGGAGACTGGAATCTGACTCCAGATGCAGAAATTAGCAAAGATATTCTTTCCCGATGCTGTGCTCTGGAGCCCTCCCTCCATGGAGCCCGGGACATAAAGGAGACAGTGGGCTTGAGGCCCTACAGGGCAGGCGTTCGGCTGCAGAAAGAGCTCCTAGCCCGGGATGACCAGAGGCTGCCTGTGGTCCACCACTATGGCCACGGGAGCGGGGGCTTCTCTATGCACTGGGGTACTGCTTTGGAGGCCACCAGACTGGTGAGTGAGTGTGTTCAAGCCCTCAGGACCACTGCTCCCAAGTCACAGATGTAAGTGACATGAAATGACAGCAAATGGCACAGGAGACTATTGATCAAAATATAATTTCAAAATTAGAAATAACACAGTGTGTATGAGTAGATTTAAAACTAGTACTAATTTACTCTAGTGCTAATCTGGTACTAGATTTACATCTATTTCTAATCACATGGGACATAAAGCTCTATTTTCATTAAAAATAAAGATTTTGATTAAAAAAGATTACTATTAGATCTAGCGTCCAAAAATCTTTGCTAATTTACATGGATGCTGGAAGCTGTAGGGATTTTGACATTTTTGGCTCATAAATCCACAAGAGGAGATATAATGTATGGAAACCACTGAACTCACTGTCAGTTGCAGAGCTGCCCATGATACTCACAGATTGTAGTCAAATGAGCATTATAATCCTTGTAAGTAAAATTACATGGTTAGCCTGACCGGTATGGCTCAATGGTTGAGCTCGTTGGTTTTCCAGGTCAGGGCACATGCCCAGATTGTGAGCTTGATCCCCAGTAGGGAGGGTGCAGGAGGCAGCCGGTGGATATTTCTCTCTCATCGATATTTCTCTCTCTCCCGCTCTCTCCCTCTCTCTCTCAAATCAATAAAAATATATTTAAAAAATATTACATGGTTATCACACAATACAAGTTTATTACATTAAATGTAATAAAGCATGACCCCTGCTAGGAGAATTCCTGGTAGAAGACACCAATGAAGTTACTATGGACGTGGCATCAACTCAATAGCTGTCTGGGGTCAGTCCCCTAAGGGTCATACTTTGCATTACCACAGGCAATTGAGAGCTGGCTTGTTGTACGGTTGACTGAGGCTAAGCATTTTTGAAGATTGAATAGCATGTGTAGCGAAAGAACTAATTTGCTAATTAAGATGGAACAATCATTCTGAATGAAATATAACCAGAGTGTTATGCAAATTGTTAAAAAGTGCTGGGGAGGAGAGGGATGTGCCTCATGATAAAATGAGTTTGGGAATTGCTGAATTTAATATATCTAACTAGTTTCTTGACATGGGCCTACCCAGAGCCTTTAATCCATTCATGTGTACTGTGAATCCTCAGGAAGGTTTTGGTTTGAGTAAATGGTAAAGGAGGTGCTATTCATTGAGATAAGAAAGCTTGGGAGAAACAAGTAATTTTAATTTTAATTTGGGGGCTGAGATGGCATATGTTTAGAGATGAATTATATTTTGAATATTTTGAGGGAGATGTGGGGTTGGCAGTGAGAATGTGGGAAAGCCCCTAGGACAGCTTTATTTTTACTGTTTTGTTCATTGAGATTTTGCATCTGATTTTGTTTGAGGAGAAAATTCTGTGGGGGGAGAGAAAGAAGGTGTGTGTGTGTGTTTGGGGGGATGGGTTGTGGAGAGAGAAAAAAACATTCAAGTGTGGGTTCGTTTCTATAGATTTCCACCAGGGGGTGGTATTGTATTAAATTCAGATAAATTGGTAAATTTGAAAATTTAGAAATGACTAGAAATAAAAAATGGATACCAGGTGTGTTGAGTGAATATGTGATTCTTTTGAGTTTATATGCCCCAAATTCCTATTGTCCTGAATTCTGTGTAAAGTGTTTGATAAATGTACAAGTTTTGACTGAAAACACACAGACACACACACTCATTACAGGAAATTTGTAAGAAATAATATGTTATGATAAAATGGCATTTCAAAGAAGGGGAAATAAATTTTTTAATGGTAGAAAATGAAAATGAAGGATGCTGTTCATTTCAGTCAGGTAGTCTTCCAGCCGTTTTCACGGTGGTTTGAAGTGTTTTGAATTTGTTGCTTGTGCCCCCGGTTTTGGTCCCGCTGCGTTTTCATGTTGTGTAGGCAGGCTCACACTCTATGACACTGCTGCCCATTTGCTACTCTCTGACTTTAGTTTCACTCTGCATCTAGTGTTTCTAATGCCCAACATCACAAGGCTGACAGATTGGCGTCTTCCTGAGAAAGTGGTCGTGACTGCCCTGTTTCATTTTCACTAATGTCTAAATATTTGCTCCCAGTGTCTCTCAGAGATTTTGGTCAGTAGCTGCCAACCTGGGCTGCACATTAGAATCACCTGGGAAGTTTTGGGAAATATTGCTCCCCAGCTCTGCTCTATTAAATTAGAATCTTTGGAGGTGGGGAGGGGCCGTGATATCAGTATTCGTCTAAAAGTGCCCACGGGGTTCCAAACGACAGCCAGGGCTGGGGATCACTGCGCACTGGTCCCCGTTTCCTCCCGGGACTCCACGGCTACCATAACCTCCAGCCTTCCCCTCCTTTCTTGCCTTCTTGGGACATCGCCTTGGAGATGTGCTCACATAAGCAGGCATGTCCTTAGACACTTCTGGTCAAGGCGGCCAGTAGGAACTAGCTGTCTCCCAAAGTGGGGCTCTGGAAATGCTGGGGACCACCTTGCTGACTGCAGGTCAGCTGCCTGCAGATGGCTATCTGTCTTTGTCTGAGAGAGGAGATGACATACAAATGGGTGATGGCCGGACCATATGTAAAAACAACGCTCACCCACAGCTTGGAGCAGCCTGTCCAGTAAACCAAACCCTTATAACAGCCAGCCCCGGGAATCAGCCCGCTATAGGTCAGATTTGCAGGAAGCCAAGCTGCTATCTCTAGTCACAATTCAGAATGCCAAACAATCATTTCTGAAACAATTGGCCCCAAATGGCCAGGGGCTGGATCAATCACTGACAGGTCCCCTAATTTTTGTCTCATTTCTAACGTAGGACCAAGCAGAGAAAGCTCAGTATGTTCTCCTAACTATCACACAGGACACACTGCGTCTAGTTGGCACCTACAGCTGTCCCAGGATGACAGCCTCCATTCAGGGCACGCCTGGAGTCCCCTCATTTACCACTACAAAGTTTCCAACTCTGTCTGCCTCGGAATGATGGTGACTGCTCTTGCTATAGAAAGTTCTGAATATAGTCTTTGCTTTTCTCATTTGGCTGGCCTTTTTTTTTTTTAAATTTCCATAAAGATTTCCTGTCTAAGTTGAAGTCTTTGGTGATCTGTGCTAAGGCCTGAGAACGGACTACTTCGCTGCGTTTTTTCCCGTTTTCTATTACAGACTATTAAAAACATTTTTTGTTTGTTTGAACAGGGAGAACAACTGATTTCTTCCTTAAATCCCTGTGTTTGTGGCTGAGAGACCTGCTGCTCCTGTGACCCAGAGCGATATGGCAGCTTCGAGGGCACCGGTGTTGCAGGCACCGGGCTTCTGCAGCAGACAGAGATTATGTACATACTTTGAGGATTTATTCACTTAGGAAGAAAAGAACTTGAACAGAAAGGCCATAGCTCAGTAGGACATGATAGGAGAAAGGCTATTTTTTAAAATGATATATATTGTAGTCTTTCTTTTATTGAATGGATCTGTTCAAACCAGTTGCTACTGGAACCAATTTTTCTCAACCCATTAAGAGCTTTTAGAGAAAAAGAAAAAGAAAAAAAAATGATGGTGGGACCTGTGCCCACTGGGAGTTGTAGTTCTGGGAAACCTGTTCCAGGACTCTCAAGAATGTCAGGTATTTGAAATGAACGTAACATTTCATTTTTTTTTTCCCTCCATAGCATAGCAATTTCTCTTGATTCCTCTTATCTTTCTTCTGGGGGTTGTGAATGATGGAGACACGTTAGAAACCTGTTTCCTCTGGGTATCATTCACTCAGGAAAAGCCGATTGAGATGTTCAAGTGGCCCCTTTCTTCTTGAAAAATCTCAGCAGTCTGCCATGAGGCCTGGGGGCTTTATTATCCCCAATGGCTTTGCCGCCTATAAATCACAGCCCTAAGCAGCCAAAGGAAATGAGTTAACCAGATCCCTGAAAAAAATGTAACCAATGTTTCTTCAATTATTAGCAGAACAACTGACTTCCATCTGCTCAGGGCACCTGCCTACCTGGCCTGCAGCCACATTACCCACAATTCCACTGCCCATAGCCCGTTTCCCTTGAGTTGGAATTTTACCCTGGTGCGTGTTCTATGATATTAGCCCAAGCCAAAACTTTTAATGCATTCTAGTATTTCCCTTCCATACAGACCCAAGTTGTCTGGCAATGGATAGGGACTGTGGTGAATCGTAGGCCATACAGTTCGCCTATTCTGCACAGGTCCCCTTTCCGGGAAACCTGCTTAGTCCTGAAAATTCACTACCTGGTATCTCCTGTCCTCTGCTTCTTGGCCATAGTTTCTTGGATCATAGGCAACTATCAGGTTTAAGTTCAGTTTCAAGTAACAGAAACACCCCCCAATAGTTGCTTAAAGGAAATGGGCATGTATTTCTCTCTCACATAAAAGAAGCTTGGGTGCAGGCAGTCCAGGACAGGTGTCAGGACTTCATCAAGTGGTTCCTGCTCACATTCTACTATCTCAAGCATGTGGCTCTTGTGCTCATGGCTCCAAGATGTCAGTGGGAGCTCCAGCCATCACATCATCACATGCACCCCCAAGGAAACTTCCCAGGAGACTATCTCATTGCACGGTATTTAGCCTCAGGGCTACACCGAGATTTAAGGGAAGCTGGGAATGTAGTCTATTGGCTTGTTGACAATGGAAAGTTCAAGGTTTGAGCAGACTCTACTAGAAGTATCAAATTATAAATTGGGTTGAGTCAGATTCTTTTTTTTAATATATATTTATTGATTTCAGAGAGAGGAAGGGAGAGGGAGAGAGAGAGCTAGAAACACCAATGATGAGAGAAAATCATTGATTGGCTGTCTCCTGTATGACCCCCGCTGGAGATCAAGACCACAACCCAGGAATGTGCCGAACTGTGATCTCTTGGATCATAGGTCAATGCTCAACCGCTGAGCCATGCCAGCTGGGCGAGTCAGTCAGATTCTTAAGAATTTGTACTAAGGGACTCTGTTTCCTAGTATTGGCAGGCTCTGGAGAACATGAAAACTTGGGAGGGCAGTCCATTTTGTTCAGGTTTATGCAGAGGAATTCCAGCAAGAAAGAAAGCAGAAGAAAGCAGAGAATTCTAGTCCCACCATCCCCTGAGATTCTGATTTATTAGCGATGGAATTTATATTATTTATTTGTTTGTTTATCTATTTATATTGCATTTATTGGGGTGACATTGGTTAATAAAATTATATAGGTTTTAGGTATACAATTCTACAATACATGGAATCTATATTTAAAAAAACTCCTCAGGCGATTCTGATGTAAAAAGTCAGGATCAGTGTGTTTCAATCTTGGATTCACATTAAAATTACCAAGGTGTGAGGTGGGCTTTTAAAAAATATCCCTGCTATCCCCACCCATGAGATTCTAATTCTGTTGGTGTGAGGGCGGGCCCAGGTATCACATTTTTGTTTTGTTCTGCAGGTGGTTCCCGTGCACAGTCAAGGTTGAAGACCTCTAGACCAGACAAGTCAAATAGGATTTTGTTCAAGGAAGTTAAGTAACATCTGAGTGGGTGCAAAGTTAAGATAAGCCTTGGGAGACCAGACATATAGGAAGTGCTCTCAGTGAGCTAGGTGAACAGCAGGATGCAGGGCTCATTGTGGGAAAGGCCAAGCCGAGACAAGGCGTCAAGCTCACCAGAAGGCTTTCTGGCCAATGTAGTTTCTGACACAGGTCTGATGTTTTTATCTTTTATCTTGTTCCTCTCCTAGTAGGAGCCAAATCCCAGGCACAGCAGGCCTGGAAGCTGCAGAGACCATAAAGGCAAGGGAGGAGACATAGCCTTAAGCTGCTCCCTTACCAGAGGGCAGCCTTGCGCTCCTGAACGGTTCCAGTAGGATAATACCGGTGAGATGTGCAGACCCGGATGGGGATATGAACACATTGGCTTTGTTCCTGAGAACGTTTTCTTCCTCCTTATTCCTCTAGTTGATTAGATAACTCAACTGCCTGAGAACGAAAGCCGTGACTCTATTCTCTGTGGTCTACTCCAGCTGTGAGACTGTAGCAGTATGTAGATAGATTCTTGCAGTTTTTAAGGAAAATCAATCAGCAAGCCAAAAAGAGAGCTTGTTGAATGAGGCTTACTAGTTTTTTCAAATTTCAGCTGGGATAATCTATTCATTGATGTCACATTGATAATTTACTTACCCAGTTATTCAACAAAATTTTGTTTGAGTACCAGGCATGGTGTTTTTTGGGTATCAGTCTTCAGGTATAAAGTGTTAAATCAGATACATTCTTGCTCTTGTGAAACTTAAAATTTAGTGAAAGCAAATTACAACCCTCAGGCCAAATTTGGCCCTCTAACTGCTTTTGTAAATAAAGTTTTATTGGAACACAGTGATGACCATTTGTCTACCTATTATCTCATTGCTCTCGGGCTACAGTGGCAGAGTTGAGGAGCTGAGAGACTGTGTGGCTCACAAAGCCTAAAATATTTACTATCAGGTCCTTTCAGAAGCAGTTTACAGATCTCTGATCTAGTGAATAGTTGAAATGTTTTCCCATCACAAAGATCCCCTTGTTTTTAAGGTGACTTAGTCAAGGGCTTTTGGTTGAAAGGAGAGAATCTACTTAAGTGTGCTTAAGGAGAAAGGAAAACTATGATAAAATATGTCCCAGTGGAATCCAAGGACAGGAAATTAAATACAGGCATTACTCTTACAGCATGAACTTTTGCCGTACAAATTGCCCATAACTCAAATCTATTGATTAAAGAACATAATCTGCATTACTAAGGACACCATTGGTTACAACAAGATCTTGACCACAAACTAATAATATATTCAGGAGCTAGCTCTGGTATAAAAAAACTGTGGCCTGAGCAACACAAAAGCATGGCTTGGGTTGTTTTGACTTTGTTTATCCTAACAATGGGTGATAATAATGGTAAAGTTGATAAGGATCTATAAAATGTCCCCTGTTGGTGATAGAAAAAGAAAGGACAAGATTTTAAAGTAAAAGTTAGAAAACACTAAATGTTGAATTGGTTCCATGATATTTAGATTTTCCTCTTATAGCTATAAAAAGTATCCTTATTATTGAAATTACTACAGGAAAAATAACTTTTATGGGGAGTGGGGTTGATCTGAAACCCTAGAGTTCCCATTGCCTTTCTTTCCTTAATATAATTTTTATTTAAAAACGTTTAATTAAGTTTTACAAAATCATTTTTAAAAAGTGAGGTTTCTGAGCAATACAGAATTGACTGTCTAGTCAGACCTCTTGAGAATGAAACTGGAATCCACATCATCAGCTCTCAGGCCTTTAAACTACACCATCGGCCTTATTTTCACAGTCCTGCCTTAGGGGCATATCAGCTCTCCAGCCCTATGTCATAATTTAGTTTGCAGGGGTCTTGATTACCTTTCCCTTCCACCAGGTATCTCTCTGGTTCACTACATTGATGACACTATGCTGACTGGACCTGGTGATCGAGAAGTAGTAACTACTCTAGATTTGTAGGTAAGACAATTGTATGTCAGAGGGTGGGATAAATCTGACAAAAATTCAGGAGACTTCTATCCTAGTGAAATTTTAAGCGGTTCACTAGTGTGGAGCATTACAAGAGATCCCTTCTAGGTGAAGGATGTGTAGGATCTGGCTCCTCTTATAACCAAAGAAGAGGCACAATGTCTAGTAGGCTTCTTTGGGTTATAGAAGCAACATATTCCTCATTTGGGTGTGTTACTCTGACCCATTTACTGAGTGGCCTGAAAGCTCCTGGTTTTGAGTGGGGTCCAGAAGAAGAGAAGGTTCTGCTGCAGGTCCAGGCTGCTGTGCAAGCTGCTCTGTCCCTTGGGCTGTATGATCCAGCAAATCTATTGGTACTTGAAGTGGCAGTGGCAGACAGGGATGCTGTTTGAAGCCTTTGACAGGCCCTTATTGGTGAATCACAGTACAGGCCCTTAGGATTTTGGAGCAAAGCCCTGCTGTCATCTGCAGATAACTACTTTCCTTTTGAAAAACTGCTCTTGGCCTGCTGCTGGGCCTTAGTGGAAGCTGAAGGTCTAACCATGGGACACCAAGTTACCATGTAACCTGAGCTTCTCAGCATGAACTGGTTGTTATCTGACCCACTGAGCCGTGATAAACATGCACAGCAGCACTCCATCATCAAATGGAAGTGATATATCGGTGACTGGGTCCCAGCAGGTTCTGAAGGCATGAGTAAGTTACATGAAGAATGGCCCAAATGCCCATGATTTCCATTCCTGCTACACTTGCCTTCTCACCCTGAGCCTGCACCCACGGCCTCATGGGGCATTCCCTATGATTAGTGGAAGAGAAGACTTAGACCTGCTTTACAGATTGTTCTGCACAGTATGCAGGCATTGCCTGAAAATGGACGGGGACTCACTAGAGCCCCTTCCTGGGACATCCCTGAAGGACAGTGGTGAAGGGAACTCCTCCCAGTGGGCAGAACTTCAGGGAGTGCACCTGGTTGTTCATGCTGCTTGGAAGGAGAAATGGCCAGATGTGCGATTATATACCGATTCATGGGCTTTCATGGGCTACGGCTAATGGTTTGGCTGGATGGCCAGTGGACTTGCAAAGAACATGATTGGAAACTGGTGACAAGGAAATTTAAGGAAGAGGTATGTGGATAGAGCTCTCCTAACGGGCACAGAATGTGAAGATATTTGTGTGCCATGGGAATGCTTACCCAAGTATGACCTCAGCAGAGGAGGATTTTAATAGAGTTGATAGGATGACCCATTCTATGGATACCAGTCAGCCTCTTCCCTCAGCCATCTCTGTCATCACCCAATGGGCTCATGAACAAAGTGGCTTCGGTGGCAGGGGTGGAGCTTATGCATGGGCTCAGTAGCAAGGACTTCCACTCACCAAGGCCAACCTGACTATGGCCACTGCTGAAAGCCCAATCTACCAGAAACAGAGACCAAAGCTGAGTCCCTGATATGGCACCACTGCCTGGGTGATCAGCCAGCCACCTGACGGCAGGTTAATTACATTGGATCACTTTTATCATGCAAGGGGCACATTTTGTTCTTATTGGAATAGACACGTATTCTGGGTATGGATTTTCCTGCCCTGCACACAATACTTCTGACAAAATGATTATCTGTGGACTTATAGAACACTTTATCCACCATTATAGCATTGCACACAGCATTGCTTCTGATCAAAGAACTCAATTTACGGCAAGAGAAGTGTGACACTGGGCCCATGCTCATGGAGCTCACTGTGTTTACCATGGTGTCCACCATCCTGAAGCAGCCGGCTTGACAGAACGGTGGAACAGCCTTTTGAAAACTCAGTTACAGTGTCAGCTAGGTGGCAATACCTTGCAGGGCTGCGGCAAGGGTCTCCAGAAGGCTGTCTGTGCTTTGAGTCAGTATCCAATATATATGGTGCTGTCTCTCTGAAAGTCAGAATTCATGGGTCCAGGAAGCAGGGGATAAAAGTGGGAGTGGCACCCCTCACCGCTGCACCTGGCGACCTACTAGCAACATTTGGCACCCTCCTCCTACAACGTTACGCTCTGCTGGCTTAGAGGTCTCAGTCCAGGAGGAGGAAGACAGGAGGAGACACAACAATGCTTCCTTTGACTCAGAGGTAAAGACTGCCACTGGCCACTTTGGGCTCCTCATGCCTCTGAATCAACAAACAATGAAGGGTGTGGTTAGGATGTTGGCCAGGGTGATTGATCCTGACTACCAAGGGGAACTTGGACTAGAACTCCAAAATGAAAGCAAGGAAGAGTATGCCTGGAATACAGGAGATCCCTTAGGGTGTCTCTTAACATTACCATGCCCTGTGATTAAGGCCAGTGGAAAACTACAGCAACCCAATCCAGCCAGGACCCTTCAGGAATAGAGGTTTGGATCACTCCACCATGCAAGAGCCAGAACCAACTGAAATGCTTGCTGAAGCTGAAAGGAATACAGACTAGGTAGTAGGCCTGGCCAGGGTGGCTCAGCGGTGGAACATCGACCTATGACCCAGGAGATTGTGGTTCGATTCCCAGTCAGGGCACATGCCCGGGTTGCGGGCTCCATCCCAAGTAGGGGGCGTGCAGAGGCAGCCAATCAATGACTCTCATCATTGATGTTTCTAACTCCTTCTCCTTTCCTCTCTCTGAGATCAATAAAGATATATTAAAAAAAAAAAAGAATAGGTAGTGGAAGAAGGTAGTTATTAATACCAGCTTTGATTGTGTGACCAATTATAGAAATGAGGACTGTATTCCTCCTTATTTTGTTATGAATATATTTTTATGTACTATTTGCAGCACAGCAATTAATGTTTACGGTTATAATTTTGGGTCAGTGAGAAAAAATAAATTGCATTTAGCTTTGTGTTTTTTTTAACAGAGACTGAGAAAAGTAGAAAATACTTGAAAAAATGTTTCACGGAATAGTCACAATAAAGGTGTTTTAATACTTCAAGATTGGTCTTCCGTTTTATTGGAACTTCCCTCATTAGGGACACAAGATAGCAGATTCTGTGAATTGCTCAACACTTATTTCTCCTCACAATATGCCTTTTGCACCGTAGAGTCTAGGAAACTAAAAACTACATTTCCTAGACTCTGTTACAGCTAGGGCTCCATATGTGACTTAGGTTCTTTTGGACTAATGCATTTGCATGAAACTTGGATTTGAAACTGAGTAAAGTGTGGAAAGAGGCAGAACCAGAAACATCCACTCCTGCTGGAGGAGATGGTGGCAGACACCTCGTGGCTCCACATCTGCTGCATCCGAGAGCGGGGCAGCTGCTTTCCCAACAGTAGCTCAGTCCGCACCTCTTCCTCTACTTTTCCATGATTTAGGAAGCCACATAATACTTGGAAATAAGTACCTTTCAGCTTACATTAACATAAATGTAGCATCTGTTGTCTGCAACTGAACGCTACATGCCCACCATGCCCGGTGCCTGAGAAGCCATCACCGTCATCTCCACCACTCAGCTCTCAGTGCCTGGGACCACGCAGCCCTGTCATCAGGGTAGGTTAGCCTGCAGGTGGAATAGGTAATACCAAAGTCAAGTGGCTTCAGGGGATTCCCTTTCTTTCCTGAGTTTACTACCCTCAAATTTCACCTGAAATTCCACTCAGGATTTCATTCTTTAATTTAAGAACTTGTTTTGCCTTCTCCAAACTGTTCCTATGTGCATCACATCTCTGTTGGACCATCTCTTATTATATACAGATTTTTAAAAACAGTAATGAAATTTCCCTTCTGCTCCACTCACGGGGAATAGATTGTGGGAGAGAATGTACATGAAGGATGGGGAGATAAGATATATCAGATTCCAAAAGGGAGAGGCATATGAAATAAAAATATTTAGGAAGGTGTAGCTCCTTAAACAGATACTAGTGACTTACAGCTTCATGTGAATGTGTTGCCGGTCTTAGTTGAAAGCTGATTTTGATAATGTAGAACTGGGCATGGGCAGGGTGGCGGAGTAAAAGTGGAGTGTTTGGGAAATCCACGTTTTGGGGTCTGTTGCTGAGGGTTTGATGTGCGGAGCATGGAGGCATTAGGTTTTGCTGAGAGTGGGCCATGCCTTACCCTTCAGGGCTTAAGTGAAAGAGTAGAATCTGATGATATGTACAGACTGTAAGCAGTAGGCAATGCATTTGCTAGGACTTATATTTGGAAGGAGACAAAGGAAAATGTGTTTTGAGGATAGGAAGGGAGGGGGTAATGAGAGTATTTACTCTTATAGACAAGGCAGGACTGCTGGAATTTCTCTCCTGACTAATGCAGGAAGGGTGTGGAGGATAGTGCAGTTCTTTTTTCTTTTTGTCCCTCATGTATAAAATACTTTTGGGCTTCAAGTAAAATCATTTTAAAGAGCTATTCAGAGATGAGGGAATTGCCTACTTGGTCAGCAGAATTCTGGGTTTTTAATGGGAGAAAGCTGGGAGATAGGATCATTCTGACTATTTTAAAATTCCAATGCACAAATTTATCCACAGCTCATTTCTCCAGCCTTTCCTAGGAGAATGAGAAACATTTTCGCAACTATCTAATTTTAATCTTTCCAACATCCTTGTAAGGTAGGTAAGAAGAAATACACTTACACTTTTTTTTTTTTTAACAGATCATAAAATTTCATGACAAGTAGTTTCCCAAAAAACCACGTGGGGCCAAAGTGTGAAGCCAGTCAGAGCAGCCTGTCTTCTGAGAGCAGAGCTGTTATTTCTATTGCTGGAGCAATTTCTTTTATTCTGAGCTTTCTGTTTTCTCTTCTGATCTTACAGCTCCCGATGGCCTTCAATGCAGTAATACAGGGCTTAGCATTGGCCTATACAATTCAAAGAGTGTTAATTATGAAGGTTTTCCTATGTCTCTGAGAGTGGGCTGTGCATAGAATATGCTTTTTTTGCTAGGCACTTAAAAAGGTTTCAGAGTTGCAGAAAATATCTCTGATACACAAAGCTGTTGGACCTTAGGAGCTGTCTTTTGTTCAGAAACTCAAAAAGCCTTTTCTGGATCATGAACTGCTAATGAAAGGCAGGTTTTCTTTTTTAAAGACATTCTAATCATTATCTTCTTACCCTCTATTGTCTAAAGAGAAAAATAATTCTATTGATTTGCCCAGCTAAGTTTTATTCTGAACTTTCAGTAACAAAGACTTAATTTCCAACAATGGCAGATGAATAATAGATGAACAGCCAATTTATCCTGAGATGTTAAATCCTGAAAAATAATGGAACTTCTCCCTTTTGTTTAATGTGGAATTTGAGACAAGCTACACAGAAAGAGTTATATTTTATTAAAGCATGGTGGTCAACAGGAGAAAGACCCTTGTGTTAAAAAGGGCCTCTCTGTTTTAGAGAGATATGATTGTGACAGATTGTGGATTTAGTTTTGATTTTTATTTCTTATTCATGAAAACTTAAGGTAACCTCTTTTCATATTTGTGTTTTTGTTGTTTTTTTTTTTTAAAAAAGCTTAGGGCTAAAGGACCCTTTGTGAAATTGATACCCTTTTGCTTTTAAACCAGAATCAGGCAAAATGAAGACTGTAACTGGTCATATATAGTACCCAATGCTCACCAGTTTCCCCCTATGCTGAAATTGAATGCTGGAATGCGACTGTGTGGCTTGCAAACTATTTTCATTATTGTCTACCAGACTTAGGAGAGCTCTAATCTAATGGACCACACAAAATGAAGCTTCCCTTAACATTTCATCAGAGTAGCTTTTAAAGGGTTCAAGACACTTTGAATGCACTGCAGCAGTGCTGTGAGGCTGCAGCAAAGCGAGAGGATTTACTCTCAAATAATATCTAATTTTGTGTGAAGAAAATTCATACATGGGCAATGGCCACTTTATTTTGTTAGATCTCTGTATTCAAACCCTATAAAACTTTATGCATTTCTGGGAGAATGTTCTACAGTAAAGAAAGATCCATGTTAGTCTTGAGTGGTGAGGAGAGAGAAAGGCCTGGGAAAGAATCCTCTTTTTGCATCCAGAATCTTACATTCAGAAGATGTACAATCAAGCTTTTTCAGTGTCAATATAGCTGCTCTTTTGTGTTTTACTGTTTGGTACTGTCTCTATTTTGAGGGCTATAAGGTGGGGGTTTGAGAGTGCCATAATCTGCATTCTTTGGGTCTATAAAGGTCTTAATCAAGCTCAGCCTTGAATCTACACCAGTGTTTTCTGCTCAGAAACCATCAATGACTCCCCTTACCCATTAAATAAAATCCAAAGTGTTCAGCTTGCTCTTTTCAGACCTGCCCAGGACCTTCTCATCTCCAGGACAGGGAGCTATCATTCCTTGCAGGCAGGAGGAATAGCATGAGCCAAGGCCCAGGGGCAGGGCAGTACAGTGGTGTCCGGGTATCCAATGGCGAAGCTGGCTGGAATGTAGGGGGCCTGAAGGTTGGGTTTCTATATACCAAGTCCGGTCTCGCAGGGACCTTGAAATCCTCAGTTGCACACACTTTACTGAGCTCCTCTTCCAGCTAGAGACTGGTTACCACAGGCGGCCAAAAATAAATAATTCACCATCCCTGTCCCCATCCCTGCATCTGCTGTGGGACTTAGGCCGGTAAACAGCCTCTGCAGAGGCAGTTAAGTGCCGTGATACCTGATCAGAGGAAGTTATGTCAATAACAGGAATTTGTTTCCTGCTTTTTACATACAATTTCCCCACATTAAAGTCTAAGTTAAAAACCCACAGAGGCATTAAAATAAGAACTGCAGCTATTAAAAACCTATTCCAGTGATCTCATACTTTTCAATTGACGCACCTAATGGCAGCTACACACCCGCAATATTAGCCAGACACCGAAACTCGTCCCCGCTCTTCTGTGTCGTCTGGTCTAGGGCTGCTTTTCTCCTGGCCGCCCTTTGTGACAGGGAACTGTTTCTCCTGCTTCTCTCCTAGCAACGGCCACATTCTTTCAAGACAGCATTTGTCTCTCTGTCTCTGAGCAACCCTCCAAGTCACTGAGGGGGGCGTGGGGAGGGACCGCAGCTCCTGGCCTCTGTCCCCTGGGGCGGGGCAGCTCCCTGGAAACTCTCTGCAGCCTCTGTACCCGGGACAGTCCTGAAGGAGGTGTTGGGGGTGAGGCTCCGCAGCTGGGTTTGCGTGTGACACTGATGGTGCAAATTCATGGTCAAGTGGTCAGGGCTGTGGCTGTTCTGAGGGGCGGGTTGAAAGGAATCAGAGGCGATGGAGCCAGCACAGTATGAAGGGAGAGGGTAAAAGCGAGCACAGCAAACGGAATGAGAGGTAGGAGGGAGGAAGGTGGTGCGGCGACATGGCACCCAAAGCCACAGAAATCACAACTATGGGGAAGAAAGGACACGGTTTAAAACAGCGCGGGTCAAAGGGAGAAGGAAAATACCTGCTAGTTAAATAGGATCAATGTGCTTTCCCAGAAATAATATCGGAAACCTTGGTAAGACAGGCGCTGGCATGCGATGCTTCTAAAGGAAAAAGACTGTGGGCGGGCTCAGTAGTAACAGCAAAGTGGAGGTGCGGTTCTCATTTCCCCCCTTACTGCAGTTGGGTGAAGAGCCAGTAAGCCCAACCTCCAAACAGACAGTCCAACCTGCAGGTAAGAGGAATATAAACTAAGGCAAAAGTCAAACAAACGTCCCTTCTTCTGTGAACAATGATAATCACTCATCACACAGGATACTTACTATAGGCCAGAAAGTACGACACTAAGAACCACACTAAGTTCTTTAAATACACTAACTCATCCAATTTTCACAAAAGCCCTACAAGAATGTGGTTATTACTATCTCCATTTTATATACGAGGAAACTGAAGCACAGAGAGGTAGGGAACTTGTGCAAGGTACACTGCTAGTGAGTAGCTGAAGAGAAGCCAGGATGAGACTCAGGTCTTCTGCTACACATGACCTTTTGGCTTTGTTTCCTTAATCTGCTCTCCCAAGTTCATGTCTTCTGAACCCTCTGGGGTCCTTTAGTGAGTTGAAGGATGCTGTGTCCCAGAGAGATTGTGTTGCAGATTTCAAGGTGCCATGGCCTTTCTTAGAGTAAGCAAGGCGCAGCTCTGGCCATACAATATAGCTATGGGTTACCCCAACTCCTTTCCCTTTCATTCATGAGCTCTGGGAAGTTCTTAGAGCACACAGGAGAAGGAAGAAAGGGGGGGAGGGAGGGAAGGAGGGAAGGAGGGAGGCTTTTCTCTTTGTAGCCCCTTCACCTTCCCATCAAATGTCATGGTGGCAAAGAGAATGGGTGCCAAAGGGCCTCCTCAACTTTTGAATATGAAGACCTCTTGTTAATGTGTAAAACTTTATTAGTAACTATACTTAGAGGATGGAGAGAGAACATTTGCACCCATGGATACATGAACACCTTGTAATAACTTTCCTACATTCTTCCCCCCTTGCCCCTCCCACCCCCCTAACCACCACCACGGCTGGGGCACCTCTACTTCCAATGCTTCTAAAAGTTGAATCATGGATCACCTGAAACTTATTAAAGATTTTGGGGACTCACCTCTGACTTAATCTCTGGAGGTGAGGCTTTTGAACCTACATTTACGTAACTCCCCAGGTGATCTCATGCACACTAAGGTTGAGAGCCCCTGATTATGATCTGAAAATAATATAGTTCTTATGCTTTCCCGAGGGCTGGAGCAGTGATGTGATGAGAAAATAAAATGGCTTTTGACCTCAGGACTTTTAATATATTCACAAGCTAAGCTGACATGACAGCACCCTGAGATTTTTGCCTTTGGGCATGCTGTGCTTCACTTTATCCTGTCAGTTCCCTGGTGATCTTTTCTGACCTTAAAAGGGTTTTTAAGCCCTTGACTTTGGGAAAATTTCAACCAGGAATGTCTTTGACTTCAAAGTGATCTGTAGCCGAGAGATTATTTCTGGCATGTGTCATAATGATGAGATGAGCTGAGGGCGAGGGAGGGGCAGTGCTCCGTAGGTGGTCCTACGAGCCAGGTAGTGTTTGGATCATTCTTAACCTAAACTGCTTTGTTGTCATAAAATCCAGGAATTTCTCACTGTGGGAGTTAATGTCTGTAAATAAACCTAACGATGCCTCAGATGTGTTTTCAGAAACCAGGAATGTGTGCGTGAGATGCACCTTTTAGGAATTTCCTGTTCAGGCCTCTGGTTTACCTAAGAGCTACCAGCCTCCATGGCTGCTCCTTTGACACCCACATCTTCACCTTTGTTACTTTTTTCCAATGGCTTGTGTGAAGCACTCCCCACTCCCCACTCCCCACTCCCCAATTCTTCACCAGTTCCTTGAGGGAAAAAAGGTACCAGGTTGGAGATATTACTTAGGAGCCATCACAGGTTTGAGTATGATTCTTTTTTAATTAGGATGAATGAGCATCGGGATCTGCTGCAAGAAATGTGCTATCTTGGGTTTGATCTCAGCGGGGTTGTGTGTGAAATCTGTTGTCAACAATTCCAGAGATGTGATGGAGACCCATCCAAGTTGTAAGGCATTGCAGGGGGTCCAAAGGTGAGTAAGACCCCATTCCTATGCCTGAGAAACAGTCTGTGCAGAGGAAGGCAAAAGCAAGTCCTGGAGTGAGAGAAAGACCAACAAGGGAAGAAGTCAGCGTCAGAGATTCAGCAGAGGCAGGAAAGGCTCAAGCTCTCTTTCCCAAGCAGGCCAGAGCATGAAGCCATTCCCCAGGCATTTTCCACAAGACTAGCCCAAAGGCAGCTTTATTAGGCTGTGGGCAAGGCAGTGGTGTGATTTTAGGCAGGGCTCCCAGCCGCAAGCAGCGGTTCCCGTGTCTGTCATTCTAATATAACTTTATTCTAGGTCTTGAAAGCTTTCATTTTGGTGAGTTCTTCCTTTAATATGGACACTTCTGATGGGGCCTTAAATCATGTTGAGCTAGTACCTTAATATTTAGCTACATCCTCAGGGTGGAGAGGAGGTAACTAATTGACAGTGGAGTGAACACGAATTCCATCTGGGATGCGGCTTGGGATGGGCATTTGAGGGGGAGTTTAAGTGTGAGTTCAAGTGCAGTGATAGCAGGCATAGGAGGGAACTAAAAATAAACTTCTCAGTTTGTCTGTCAGAGGCTGGCTCAAGCTATCCTTTGAGGTTTCCCACTGATAACAAAAGAATATTTGATGAGCCTGAAATGGAATTAATACAGCCTTTTATGATTGACCAAAAAATTAATAATAGCACTTCACATTGAAAGACCTACAATTTCACTTTAACTTAGTGATTCTACTCTTAAAAATTAAAACATAATGAAAGCACAAGGATTTGACTCATCCTTCAGTTTTTAATTCAGCAGCTACTTACTAAGTACATAGTACATGCCAGGTACTGTTCTAGGAACTGGGATTACAGCAGTAATTGAAGCAGAGTCCTGACCTCATGGAATTTACGTTCTAGTTGGGAGAGATATTAAACAAGGCATCATGTTGTCAAATCTTGTGGGCAATTTTCAGCCCACACTTTATTAGACCTCTCAGTTCCTTGGTTTCTGGGACAGCACATTCTCTACTTAACTGCCTAAGGACCCCTTATTGGATCTTCCTCACCATCCTGACTTTATATCGGAGAACTCAGAGCTAAGTCTGCAAGTATTTCTTCCCTCCCTCACTCAACATCAATATGCTGATGATCCAAATTGATATTTCCAGCCATCACTGCTCTCCTGAATTCCAGTCTTTTCAATCCAACTGCCCATTTGACATCTCCGCTTAGATATCTTCCTAAATTCTGATGGCTTCCCAAACTTAACATGACCACCAAAATCAAACTCTAAATTTTCCACCTCAAATTATTCTTACTTGAGTCTTTTCCTTCTCAGTTAACAGCAACTTCATTCTTCCAATACTCTGGAAAAACCTTGGTATCATCCTTGACTTCTTTCTTTTTCTCACGGTCCACATCTGATCTATCAGGTTCAGCTAAAAAGATGTCCATCACAGCATAGTTTATAAAACTAAACCTTGGAAATGATCTGTTTAACAGTGGAAGGTTGGTTAAATTATGGTACATGTAGCCATTAAAAATATGTTATAGAAGGCACATGAAAAGGTGTTCAACATCACTAATTATTAGGGAAATGAAAACCAAAACCACAATGAAATAGCACTTCACACCTCTTAGAATGGCTGTCATAAAAAAGACAAGAAATAACAAGTATTTGAGAAGATACAGAGAAAAGGGAGCTATCATATACTGTGGATGGGAGTGTAAATTGGTATAGCCAGTACAGAAAACAGTATGGATATCTCTCAAAAAATTAAGAATAGAACCAGTAATTTCACTTCTGGGTATTTGTCTGAATATGAAAACACTAATTTGAAAAGCTATATGCACCTCTATGTTCATTGCAGCAATATTAAAAAAAATATGTTTGCCCAGCTGGGTGTGGCTCAGTGGTTGAGCATCGCCCTAGGATCCAGGAGATGGTGGTTCAATTCCCGGTCAGGGCACATGCCCGGTTGTGGGCTCGATCCCCAGTCGGCGGTGTGCAGGAGGCAGCCGATCAGTGAGGACTCTCTCTCATCATTGAGGTTTCTAGCTCTCTCTCTCCTTCTCCCTCTCTCTGAAATCAATAAAGACATATTAAAAAAAAAATATATATATATGTTTTTATCGATTTTTAGAGAGAGAGGAAGGGGGAGGGAGAAGGGAGAGAGAGATAGAAACATCGATGAAAGAAACATTGATTGGCTACCTTCTGCACATCCCCTACTGGGGATTGAGCCTGAAACCTGGGCACGGGCCCTGACTGGGAATCGAACCAAGGACCTCTTGGCGCATGGGCAGAAGCTCAACCACTGAGTCACACTGGCTGAGCCACTGCAGCATTATTTATAATAGCCAAGATATGGAAACAACCTGTGTTTCCATATCTTGGCTATTATGGAGATACTAGCCAAGATATGGAAAGTATACTAGCCATGGATAAAGAAGATATGGCACATATACACAATGGAACACTACTTAGCCATAAAAAAATAAAATCTTGTCATCTGTGACATTATGGATGGACCTTGAGAGTATTATTCTAAGTGAAATAAGTCAGAGAAAGACAAATACTGTATGATTTCACTCATATGTGAAAAAACAAACACAAAATGAACAAACAAAACAAAACTAAACTCATAGAGGCAGACAACAGATTGGTGGTTACCAGAGGGGAAGGGGGATGGAGGGAGGCAAAATGGGTAGTGGGTGGAAACTAGACTTTTGGTGGTGAGCATGATGTAGAATGTACAGATGTTAAATTATAACGTTGTACACCTGAAACTTACATAATGTTGTAAACCAATGTTACCTCAATAAAAAATAATGTAGGTCAATAAGTTACTGGTTAATGACATTTTTATTATGAAATATTTCAAACATAACAATAGAGAGCTGTGAACTCCATCGCTCAGCTACAAGTATAAACTCAGCCATTCTTGTTTCATTTACACCCCAAATTATCTCCCACCTACCCACTGAGTTCTTTTTATTATAGACAACACATAATTTATTATGTAAATTATATAATATTGTTACAAAAGCTGATTATAAAGAAATATGTATAATATCTCATTTTTGTAAACAATACATATATGCACAGAAAAAAGTCTGAGAGGGTAGCTACCTCTGAATTGCTCTATATGAATGACAGTTGATATCTTCTTTTGCTTGTGTGCATTTTCCACAATGAACTTGTATTACATGGAGAAAAGATGATGGGGGTAGGTGGGGTGGAGGAAGATACTGATGCCAAGAATTCTAATTCTGTTCCTTTCTAAACCTGATTCCTTTAAGTCAGGCTGGGAACTTCATATTATGAAATAGAAATAACAACTTTGGAGGTGAGGGCCCTTGACTGTCAGCCTGTTTTCTCTCTGGACAGCCTGTAATTAAAAGTTGCCACATTAACATCTATGTTATGTGACATCAGGGTTTCTCAACTTCAGCTCTATGGACATTTTGGGCTGGATAATTCTTTGTGGAAAGCTACCCTTTGCATTGGAGGATGTTTGGCAGCATCCCTGCTCTCTACCCATTAGATGCCAGCAGCATCCTCCCCCAACCATCTCCTGTTGTAACAACCAGAAATGTCTTCAGAAATTTTCCAAATGTCCCTGAGAGGCAAAATTAACCCAGTTTGGGAACTACTGCATTTACAGCATGTGTGCAAATTGAAATGTATGGTGTCTAGGAGATTAGCAGTAAAAAAATGTTCCGTTTTACTCATTTGTTGGCTGAAATCTCAAGGAAGATGTAATTTGTGATCCAATGAAAGCTGCTTTTGTGGTTTACTGACCTGCATGCATGTTTAATTAACTGATGTATGACTCAGTGGTTAATGATTATTTGCATTTTTGAAACATATCCAGAAACAACCAAGACAAGTTCAACTCTATGAGAAAAGCAAAGGTCGTGAATGAAAGATTGCTTTTCAGCTATGACAGTGATTGGATTTGCCTCTCCACACTATCAGCTGACCCATTTCACTATTCATTATCCACAACACAGGGAAATATTGTGTGGAAGTTAAAAATGGGAGTCTCTTCCTAGAAAGTTAACGATGCTATGTACATATGAACAGTTCCTTTTTATTAAGTAACAAACACATAGCGACAGTTGCAAAAGATAAGGAAAAGGGGCATTTAAATATTGCATTTTATTTAGATTTTCCCCTCATAATGGAAACATTATTAGAGAACCAGAGACATGAGATAAGGGAAAATATGAGGTCATTTTGCCCATTCTCTTCAAGAGCTACACTGTTCTGTGTGTCTCCCCTCTCCACTCCCCAGTCCAGAGTCTTATTAAATATTCCTGTTTTAATAATATAGGATACTTCTCATTTTTCCCTTCTGGAGAGTAATTCAACAGATGAGCAAAGGGCATAAGTTAGTATAATCTTCAAAGGATTACTACTTTTGTTAGTGACACTGTGTTGGTTGCATGGAAAATAAAACTATTGAAGTCTACATCAGACATCGGTGATCCAGGTTTATTAAGCACAGTACAAATCTTGTCTTAAATGGCATTACACAATTATACAACTTAATAGATTACACTCGTGGGATCTTGAGTCTTAATGGTTGTTTCTTACATTTCTTCTCCTAATTCCAGAGAAGATTGTATAAGATATTTACAAATCTCCTCTTACTTTCTTGTATTTACTTACTTTGGAATCAATGCTTAAATTTTGTTTTTCATGATAAAATCCAGAATTTTATTTAATGGTAAACAATAAAAATAATTGCTACTAATTGAGTACCATCTGTGGACCAGGTATTACTTAGGTACTAAACATATAATATTTTATGCAATCTTTGTAATCTTACCAGTATATAGGTCTATTTATCTATTAGAAAACAGGCTCAGAGAGATTAAGTACTTTGTCCAAAGTCTCACAGCTTCTGAAAAGCAGAATCTTGATTCAACACACAGTTCATACCTGAATCACAGCTCATGTTGTTTGAATAGACAAAGGATGTGAACTTTTCTTAGAGTTGTGTCAGGAAAAATGCACTTGCTTAGAGTCTTTAAAACAGAGCCCATAGCCCTGGTCGGTGTGGTTCAGTTGGTTGGGTGTCCTCTTGTGCAAGGAAAGGTTGCCAGTTCCATTCCCAGACAAGGCACATGCCCAGGTTGCAGGCTTGATCCTCAGTAGGGGTTGGGCAGGAGGCAGCCGATGGATGTTTCACTCTTACATTGATATTTCTCTCTCTCCCCCTCTCCCTTCCTCTTTCTAAAAAACTCAGTAAAAAAACAAAAACAAAAACAGAGCCATCTGCAATAGCTGGAAGGCTGCATCTAAGAAAAAACCAAAAGTCAGTCATAATGAAACACTCAGGAGCCTAAGGACCTGGTGTGCTCAGGGAATGAACTAGATTGGGTTGAGTTTTGCTCCATGTAAAGAAAGAGCTCAAATCCTTTGTACAGTGACAAAGAATAAATTGGGTCTTTCTTAAGCCAGGGGGATTTTAGAGAGGATGGCTCCCTATGGAAAATTCCCCAAATTCAAATGGGGTGTAGTGGAGGGGATTCCATGTCTCTCTTGTCCATTCTGTGGCTCCTAAGGGGGGAGGATAGGTCAGCAGGGGTAGTCTACATAGAAACATGAAAAAATGCAAGAGTAAAGCATGAAGAAAAAAAATGTGGCCACAGCTAAAGAAAGCAAATCCAAACCCAAACCTAAACCTAAAACCCAAACCGCAAACAAGTTGTGGGAAAGAATTTTACTAACATGTGAAAATGGAACAGCCAACACTGGACTTCAGGCTGTGAGCCTTTGGTCTGATTAATTAAGGTCAAGGTGGTGATGAAAATACCAGCTGGGGAGCATTTTGCTGAAAGATAAATTTGTCCCTCTGTGTCTGTGCAAGACAGCAGGGAGGTGTGTGCGTGGAGCTAAATTAATTTGATTTACTTCGTGCCAGTATCTTCCTGTTCTCTCCCCCTGTTGTCGGTTATGTTCGCTGGCTTTCCCCTCTCCTGCACCCCCCCACATTTCATAACACGGAGAGAAAGCACGGATTAGCTTCGGGCAGAATTTAGAATCGGAGTAACTCTAATTTGATTATATTCCGCACTGAGCTAGTGCTGTTCTCTCCCCCCTCCCCCTTCTTTCTGGAGGGAGAGACGTTGTAAACCTGAGCATAAGTGCAACATATTTTCATATTGTGCTTAATGGCACCAGCTGCTTGACAGTCGGAACTCGCTCCTGAGAGCAAATCCTGGCAGCTCACCTGTCCTGTGTTTCTTCCACGGTACTAACGCTGGAAAGTGAAGCCGTGGCCCAGGACCCCTCGCGTTACGAACGCGCTCTTTCTGGCCACACAGCTTCCAGCTCCGCCAGGCCTCGGGCCGGGGTGGAGGGAGCCTCCCGGGGCCCCCGGAGGTGAGGCTGCGCTCGAGGTCCAGCCCCGGGACCCCGCCCGCCCCCCCGCGCCTCGCCCCTTCCCGCGGCCGGGCCGCTCGGCCGGGCAGGATAAGGTTACGCCGAGGCTTCCTTGGACCGGAGGAAGGGAGGCGGGTCCGAGCCCTCGCCGCCGCCCGCGGGGCTGTTTCCACTGTCGGCGGCTGGGACCGCGGGGCCACATCCCTGCCGCCGGCCGCCGCGCTCAGCCCGGGGTGGGCCTCGGCCATGGCGAGGGAGAGGCCGCCCGGGAGGGGCTGCGGCTCCCTGAGCCAGTGCCTGCTGGGCGCCGCGCTGCTGCTCGGCCTGCGGCTCTGCGCCGAGCTGCGGGGCGCCGGGCCCCGCTCCCCGGCGCGCAGCGCCCCGCCCGCCCCGGCCCCGGCCCCGCGGCTGCCCGCGCCGCCCCTGCCGCCCGCTCGGGGCCCGCCGCTCGGCGCCAGCAGGAGGCAGGTGACCTACGTGCGCAGCGGGCGCCGCGCGCCGCACGGGGGCGGCGGGGGCGGGACGCCCGAGCCCGGCTGCTGCGCCCCGCGCGCGCGTCCCCGTCGGAAGGTCAGTTCCAACCCGGCGATGGAGGGGCCGGAGCCCGCTCCCCCTGGGCCGCCGCGCCGGGGCCCTGCGCTGGGGGCCTGGCAGGCCGTCCCACTGGGACCTTCACAGAAGCGTGAGCCCTGCGCTGCGAGGCGGCCCCGCCGGTGGCACGGGTCACATAACGGAGCGGGCCGAGCGGAGCTCACGCAGTGCGCCCCCGCTGCTCGCGGCGCGCCGAGCGGCCCCCGACGCCCCGCTCCCTGTGAGCGAGGGGCGGGTGTGGGGGGGCGCGGAGGGAAAGGGGCCGTGACGCTGTTTGTATCCTGTGCTTGCCCCAGTTTTCTCCTCGAGGCCTGGACGGAGCTGGGGAGGTAGCCGCCGTGAACGGCGTGTCCACCACCTTCACGCACCCTCCGGCCGCTGTCCCTAGAATCACACCGCGGACGGCGGGGGCGCCGGCGCAGGGTGAGAGGTTGAGCCCCCACACCACTTAATGGGGAGTTAATTGGCACCCGAGGACTGAGGTAATAACCTGGGCTTGATCTTCCTGCCCCATTAACCTCTTGGCTCACGCCTCACCAAGTAGTGATTCAGCCTCTGGCCTCCCTCCCTGTGGCGCTCAGTCATTTCCTTGGTACTTGGGAGCGAAAAGATTGAGAAAGGCAGGTATGAGCTTGCCTGGTCCTCAGACCCATCGACCCCGGCCTAGTCCTCTTTGCTACCTGCCTTTCTCTTTTTCTCTCTTAAACATCCCTCTCGCGCTTCCCTACCACCCCTCCCCTGGCGGGGAGAGAAACTCTCCCTTTGAGTCTCCTTTAGGGTCCTAGTTCTAATCTACTTTTTGGTATCACCCCACCCCCATCCTTTCTTCCCCGGCTGCCCTTTCCTCTTCAAGCCTGGCCCTCTGTCTTTCCACACATGCTGCTCCCTTCAGTCTTATCTTCATGGATAAACTCAAGTACTTTTTTCTATCTCCCAAACCTCACTTCCTGCGTAAAGTCTTGGTCTTTCACGAGAATGCAGCCACTTTCTCCATGCTCCTAATGCATGGTCCCTGGTACCGTGGTAGGCATCCAGCGCACGTCTGCCAAGGGCTTAGCAGGTCCCAGATGCTGCATCAGGTGCTGGGGGTACAAAATGAGTTCAGAGTCTAGTTGGGGAGGCACTGGCCTGGGCACAGGCCTCCAGTATTGCGACCAGTGCTAGAATTAAGGTCTTGAACTCTACCTGGGGAGTCAAGAAGGGCTAACTGAGAGGGAACAATTGACCTAGGATTTTATATTTCTTAAGAGTTCAGGCTCTGTTGTCTCTCTGGATATTCTCACATGTCCCATCCTTGATGCCCTCAACCCCGCCCCGCACTCTTCTTTCACATCTGCTCTTAGCCTCCACTGTTTCTGTTGTCACCTGTCCAAGAATCACTCTTAGTCTCTACTTCAGACAACAATGTCTATAATTGGAGCCTGTCCTGCAAATGGAAACATTTGGAATGCATGGGCTCAGAGGGTTACCCAAAGGGAGGTTCACATCCACCCCCTGTAGGAGGCTGCAGTGATCCAGGCTGGAGATGCGGTGGCTCAGAGATGGTGGTAGAGGTGGTCGATCCTGGGTATGCTCTGAAGGTAGATGAGGGAGGAGTAGCTTTCTGTTGTTGTTTAGTTTTTTGTTTTGGAGGGAATGGATAGAAATCAGGCGTTTGTTTTTGAACATGTTGAGTTTGAGATATCCTTTAGACATCCAGGTGGAAATGTCAAACAGGCAGTTGGACATACGAGACTGGAGTTGGAAGAAATGTGCAGTCTGGAGAGAGATGTGGGCGTCACCAGTGTCACTAAAGCCATGAGACTGTAGAGATCAGCTAGGGAGTGAGGGTGGCTAACAAAGATGAGAGATTTGAGTCTGAGCCCTGGGGCTCAGTTTTATTAAAACTCAATTAGAAATATTTGTATAGAGTTTGGGGTGTTGTAAACAATAATGGTAGCTTTAAGTTTCACTAATCTGTCCTAAGTCTTTAGCCTCAGCCATTCCCCAAATGTAATTTGTTGTTATAACCTATTTTCTTACAGTTCTTGAACATTCAGGTCAAGGATATCGCCTGGAAACCTTCCCATATCAATCCTTCTTCCATGCTGATCTTCTAGTTTGAGATGACAGCAGACATGCATTTCCAATTTGTGAGTTGCTTTGCCCATGTTGTGACCTGGTAATCCATTTCAAATGGAATGTTTTGTCTCCAGAGTTGTTGATGGAAAGGATTTTGTTTCCGAAAGTGAAGCCTAGGAAATGCTTACTCTGGAGACACCAATGTGTAAAAAATAGAAAAATCTATTTCAACCTATTGTGCATAACTCTAAATGTCTTTGGTTAAAAAATGTAAGAAAAGTGAGTTTATTCTTATTTTTAAAATACTAACTTTATAGCCCCCTAAGGAAAAAATTTCCCTGGATTTCCTTTTCCCTAGCTATTTAGTTATTTATTTACATATTTTTCAGTGTATACAGTCTTCCTTCCCCAAATTCCTAGATAGTGGGAATCTTGAATTTGTTTCATTTTTTCTCTTTTTATTAGTTGGATTGAAATGTTCCTTAAAACTGGAAAGACCAGTTATCTGCTCTGTTCTCCCATTTCTGGGAACAAAGCTCAATATCCCTTATCTTCCTGGGGGACAAATCTTGTTCCTTCTTAGCTTCCCATCAAGACGTGCTGAAATATAAGCTGAATGCACCATTAAATAATTGATATAGTTGAAGTTTGGCAGTTACGTGTTAAACTCCATGAATCTTACTTTACTAAACTTTTGTTTGTTGAGAATAATGATAAACAATGTTATTTAGGTTCTTGGGCACTTGCCATAGGCACCTTCCAGATTGGTTAGTGAAGTTCCATCTATTTCGAGGATGATCTTTCTGCATGGATGAAAACCTGCATGGAATAATTGGTTTGCTGAATGTTTCTTGTCAAGTGCTTCCTTTGTTAGAGGAACAAAAATTCAGCGATTATATTGCCACTTTGGTCGTAGCCTATGTTTCTCTTAAAGACAACAGTCGTTATAAAAAAGAGAAGTGAAGTGTAGCCCTCACAGAATCCTTTCCCTCTTTCCTCACCCCTTCTTTCACACCAAGCCCTGCAAACGCTGGCTTAAAATCGTCTTTCACATCAGGGGTTCTCATCTTCGAGCACCGAGAAATGAGGGCTCGTGATACATGATGGATATAAACTGCCCTTTTTGATTAGGACTAGCCTGGAACCCATTCGTTTTTGAATATTACAGTGGCTTTAAGCATTCTCATCAGAGCGCTTGGTCTCCTAATCCTGCAGACGATGCATGCATCAGAGTATCACTGTAATTCTTTTTCTTTCCTTTCCCTTCTCTTTGTTTTCTGTCTGTGTTTCTTTCTGATTTTTTTTTCTTAAACAGACATTGACTAGGATTCCTTGGGTAAAGTTCTTTTTGGAGGCATTTATAGAGGATTTATGCTTCTTTATGTAGTCTTGGGTAGATGTTTCCCTTACAGATTGGCAATCCACCTAAACGACAGCAGAATATATGGCTCTTTTGCGCAGGAGAGGCACTCATGCCGGAGCCAAGCTTCCTGAAGAAATGTCTCTCTTATCCGAGATATCTTCCTTGACATTTAATATGTTGGATAGAAAAGTGACTCTGAGTCACAGAGCCACAGAACCCAGCAATGTGCTGGCTTGGTTTGTTAGTCACAGATCCTTTGGAACAACGTGTCAGAAAGAAAAACAATGTTTCCTCTTCTTCTGAAAAACCATATGGCAAAATCTGGCCTTACTTCGTCACTTCTCTTCCTCTTAGTTTTCTAATTCTGCGATTATCATCAGAAAGGAAGAGGGAAAATGGCACAGTATGCCCCTTGATATATCCAGTTGCCTTAAAAGTCTTTACGAAGAATCTGAAGGTAGGTTTGAATTGCTTGTAAAATAGAGCCCAGCAGCCGTTTCCAGTACTTAGGATTTTTCTGTGTACTTACACTTCTGTCCTTCATGAACTACATTAATCAATCCTCTCACACTGTCCTCAGGAGGCAAAGCCTTTTCATTTTAAACAAAGTCATTGAGGGTAATTGAATGCTCTCCAGCAATATGTGGGTGGGAAATGGCAGTTGCTTAGTTTCACAGAGAGAAAGGCAGGTTTTGATTAAAACTTTGATGTGCCTTAGATGGGGAATAGGCCTCTGCACTCCTTCCAAACCCCACAGTTCCTCAGAGAGCAGTCTGTGGGCAAAAGAACAGCTAATGGAGGCTCCATTGTTTTTCAACAATTGGTGATGGAGCTTTTAGGTTTTTGAGAGCAATTTGGCCAGTCCATTTTCTCCAAGGAAAGGAAAGCCTTATCAGTTTTCTTGAATTGGATTTCCTTTTTGGTCTGTGAAGAAAATCGGTGCTATGTAGTGAAACTGGAGACTGTCAAGGGTGGTAGGCATGTGAGTTTTCCCATCTGTGCGATACCTTTGGAGTCCTTGTGCTTGTAAGTAGTTTGGCTCTTTCTTCGGTAATTCATAGAAAGCAACAGGAGCCTGCTTCATTTACCCTGAGACACACACTAAGGCTGGAATTGACCAGCATTGATAAGCTTTGTTAACCTAAAAGTAAAAGAACAAAGTGAAAGGCAACAAGTGTTTATTTGAGATTTTAGAATAACTATTTGGAAACACAGATTCAGGCAGAAACCCAAATAGTGTTCTAGTTATGGGGTGAAGGCAAGGGGTTTTTGTGAGAAAAGGAAAGGAAATAATTACATGAATAGAAGAAAGAAATTTCTACTGATAACAAACTAACTTACTCCTGACCTGTACATGGTTGGTTACTGATTCTAAACAATTCCATAATTATCAGTCCTTTATCAGTTAGCTTTACAGACAGTTGTTTGTGAAACAACATTGGCTTGACCCAGTCCATAGGTTATTTTGCCCAAGTCAAACATTCCAAAGTTTCAAGGAGCAAGCAAGACGTGTGAATCCTTTCCTCTGGGATGGTGGCTTCGACTCCATTTAAAAATGGTTCTATTTATATGAATTTTCTTTTTTACAGTGAAAAAATTTTGTATTTAGAATTAACCAGCTGGACTCAGTTTAGATGATCCCAATTTTGTTGGCAACATCCAAAGCATCATAGTTGGGAACCAAACTTATGCCTTCTTCTCTCCATCGGGCCTGGTCAGGGTGTTGACTTTGGCCACGTCAAGTCAATGTCACAGAGCCTCTTCACAGCCTGTTGGATGTGGCACTTGTTGGCCTTGGCATCCACAGTGAGCACGAGTGTATTGTCGATTTCTGTCTTCATGGCTGACTCGGTATCAGGGGAACCTGGTGATGGCACAGTGGTCAAGCCTGTATCTCCTATGGGCATTCTTCCGAGGATATTGAGGCTGCTTTTAGAGCCCCAGTGTCTTGGGTGATGCTGGAAGATGGGTGACCTGCGGATCCTCTTTTTCTTGTGGCTGCGGATGCCTTTAAGCACTACTTTCTTTGCCTTCAAAGCCTTTGCTTTGACTTTGACTTTGGGATGGGCAGTGGCTTCTTTCTTCGCTTTTGGCACCATCTTCATGAAAAGCCATTTATATCAATTTTCTCAGCTTCTTTTAAAAGCAGCTCTTGAGTTCTTTAGATACCTCACATTGGTCCCATTAATGGCCTAAGGAGTTTTCTGCTAATAGAGGATGGGAAAATTTGCTAAGAAGCATTTTTATTCTGCTCAAATGATAGAAACAAAGTTGAGTGTTATGAGCCTTACAGGATCGTATGTAATTTAAACTAATAGAAAGCTAGGTTGTTAGTTGATGGCCCAGGAGGTGAATTTGGCCGTGAAGAATTTTGTTTGAGCCTGGCTGGAATGGCTCAGCGGTTGAGCATCAACCTAGGATCCAGGCGATCGGGGTTCGATTCCCGGTCAGGGCACATGCCCGGGTTGCAGGAGGCAGCCGATCAATGACTCTTTCATCATTGATGTTTTTTTCTCTCCCTTCCTCTCTCTTCCTCTCTCTGAAATCAATAAAGATATATTTAAAAAAAATTTTTTTTTTGAGCCGCAAGGTGTTTTAAGTATTTGAACATAAACATCTTTAGATGGGGCATATAGTGTCCAGTGGAGTCCAGCTCAGCTCTCCCTCCATCTACATTACCTGTCTGATCTCTGAAGGCATTTGAAGTTGCACCCTCTGAGCCAGATGTCAAAATTGACAATTAGGCGTATGTTTTCCTAGTGAGGTTAAGGCTGCTAAACTGAGTGGCAGCATGGCACATAGATAGGCAAAAGCTGAAGGTCCTTTTAAGTCATTCCTGGTAAAGAAAGATGAATTATCCAAGACCGGAGTTAGATGCTGGGAGAGTAAGAGTGTAGGGGACTATACTTAATGTAATGTCCTTTTGGTTGTAAACAAGGAAAATGGACTCTGGCCTCGCTTAAGCAAAAAAAAAAAAAAAAAAAAAAAAATTAGAGAAATTTATCGGGAAAACTTGGTAATTTCTCACTGAATTCGAAGAAGAGTTGAATGACCAGCATGTGACGGAGAGAAAGAGTAGGGCTGCTCTGGAAATCCCAGGTTGCTTCTCCCTTCTCCCTAAAGTGCCACTGTAACAAGACTCACTTCCCTGGCTTGACTTCTCCCTCAGTCTCTTAGATATTCACCCTGGATTAGCCAGCTCAAGCCACAAGCCATAAACAGCCCAAGACCCACCTTCCTGTCCTCATATCCATTTTTAGGGAAAGGGGAAACCTCTAGGTTACCCCATGAAGTAAAGTCCTGACACTCCTTAACTATTCAGTATAACTATTGCACAGTTTTGCCCATTGGTTTTTGTATTCCCCATATTTTATTCCATTTTAACTAGTCTAGTTCAGGGATCTTGGATGTGAGCACCTAGGAATAGAGTGTAGGTTTTTTTCTGTTTAGTCTTGTTTTTAATAATACCCACGTCTAGCATCAGTGCTTCTGTGTGTATGTGTATTTCTTTATTGGTCAGTGATTTCTCTATCTAGATGTATTCTTATAGATAACCTGATTTCCAAGTAGCATTTGACAGTAAGTTGGCAGCTTGTGTATACTTCTGATATTTTTATTCAGGTGTGTATATACACACAAGATCCATGTAGATGCAATGTTTTGTTTTTTGTTTTTATTTGTTTAGGAAAAGTTATTTGTGAGGACTTGTAGTACAGAAAGTAAATATAATCAGTATGTAGCCAATGATCCCAATTAGGGTTCTCAAAACCAAAGTTAGAATCTTGTGTTTTTTGTTTGATTCCCCCCCGCCCCCGTAAATGCAGAAAGGCACTTCACTTACACACATACATAAAAAGATCTGAAAAATTCTTCAGAGAATCTGAATATTTACAGCTCTGTTGGCAACTGGGTACTCTGGGATTCTTTAAGTATGGTTACTTCTGTATCAGGACTCTTTGGGTTGCAAGTGACAGAACCCAGTAAAAACAGGGATTCATCAGAAGGGTCCTAGGGTAGAACTGAAGGAAGAGCTGCCGGAACCAGGAAGGCTCTGGGAGCTTTGTTACGGACTGACACAAGCACTGAAGACCTTAGTTGTCCATAGTGCCCATTTCCACAGATGCAGTGGGTATTTATCGTTCTTTTTGATCACACCTTTGAATTTCCTTCCTGTGTTTGAGGAATTCCCGATCTTCCTAAGCAAAAAGCCAAAAAATATTTTTCCAACTTTTCCTTGCACCTAGTGCACTTCAGGCCTCACTATTCAGAAACACCTGCATGAGTCTGAGTTACACCTTAGAAATTCAAGTGGCACGAGGACCACGGAGTGACACGGTGGCCGAGATTCTAGCAGAAGGACCAGTGCCAGGTGGTGAAATGAGCCCCGTGTGTGCGCCCAGCGGTGGGGCAGTGTGGTCTGCATTGGCAGGCAGACTGGTGTTTCTGCCCTTAAGATTCTGTAAGTGAATAAATCTTCAGTCGATTTATTTTCTACTTAACTAGCCAGAGTGTTTTCTGTTGTTTACAACTAAGAACTTGGACAGATCGGTAAATTAGAACTGGCAGCTCGGAAGGTTACAACTGTAACTTTCGGGCTTCCATTTTGCTTGGCCTATTTAATTCAGATTGTGGAACATGATGATTGGGGTCCGAGTGAACTGTGGGTTGAGGGACCTTTCCCTGACAAGATAAAAACATTTAGCATCAGATACTAATATCACTGGAGATACCAAGGCCTTTCTCATGGCATCATTTGGGATATAGGGCAGGAGGGGCCAGTTTATGCTGCAATCACAAACAACCCTCAAATCTCAGGGCTCATCCTAACAAAGATTTATTTCTTGCTCATGCTGTGTATCCATTACCGGTTGGCAGGGGTGGGGTGCTGCTCTGTGCTGGCATTGTCCTCTCTCTGGACCCCAGGCAGGCAGCTCAGCCACCATCTGGAATATTGCCTGTCACCTCCACAAAGGCGAGTGAGTGCTCTGGGGGTCTCCCATGGTTTTATTAAATGCCCTGGCTGTAAGCCACACACAACACTCCTATTCACAATCCAGTGACCAGAGCTGGTTGCTGGGCCCTGCCCAGGGCAAGAGGACAGAAGTCAGAGAGCTGGAAACATCTGGTGAACGGTGCTTATGGCCACCACAGCATCCCTCAATCATCTGTACCTAAATGGACATCATCTAGGTCATGGTTCAGGTTTGCCCTCCTGAATGCCCTGCTAAATAACTATGCACATTCGACAGTATTAAATAAAGCATGGGAAGCTCTTTCAGGGGCCTAGATCTAAAATGAAGCAGACACTTGAGTTTAGCAGAACAGTGAGATAAAACAAGACTATTTACATCTTATAAACAGCACTGTGAAATGTCCTGGACTTTGTTAAATATGATGATTTTATTGACACTATTTATGTTAGATTCTTTGCACAGTGGTGATAGGATGATGGTCTGCAGGCCTTGTTGTTTTTTTTCTCCTCTGGGGAAAAAAGCAAGTTATTTGAATAAATAAAGCCAGGAGTGTAAATGAGCCAAAGGCCCCTGGTGAGATGAATCAAACTCCATGTTTAAGTCCATCTTCACGGTGATCCCTTATTTATGTTTAGCTGGAGTGAGCTGAAAGACTTTCAAACTTGTATTCAGAATCTGGGGACAAATCAGAGGCAATATTCTTGTTGTAGAGTGTTTGCTGTTGTGCACAATATGACAGCAAGTATTTTTAGTTTACTTTTTGTCTATTTTGAGTAAGGTGGTGTCATATTTTTACACTCAAGTTCAGAAGTTAAAATTCTGCTCCCCTAGTTACTGGATGTGGACAAGCGGCATACCCTGTCTGAATTTCAGTTTCTGCTTCTATAAAAAAGTAATTGTGCTTAACTCACAGGGCTGTTGTGAAGATTAAATAAGAGCATGTGGGTGAAAGCACCCAGCCTGTGGGGACAGTTCAGTAAATGAAAATTGTCTCTGCTCAGTCCTGTGTTGCAGCTGGGATGTGGGCCCCTGGGCATCAGAAAGATACAGGTATGTGTGCCTGTGGGGTATAAAGCCCGATATTGTTTGGAATTTTTAACAGTATTTCTCTTATTGCTGAAATTTAAAACATGTAATATGTTCAGCAATCAGAGGAAGATATATTTTTAAAATCTTGAATAAAGGCTAGCAGTAACTAGTAAATTTTTGTTATCATTTTTATTATAAATTTATTCCCCATATAACTCATTTATTATAAAATGGTTGAGGTTTACTTTTTCACATTGGTTTGTGATTTTTTCCCTCCTCAAAACCAATTACAAATATCTTTTACAACATGCTGTTAAATAATTTTTGTCTGTGTCAGGGTTGACTCTATAAATGTGTTTCTTAGCTTTCAAACTACAACTTTCACTCAAAAGAATGTTTACAAATCTCATTAACTGTGCCACTTACTATAACTCGGCTACTTCTTTAGTTCAAGGGAAGCTAGTGTAGTAATCTTGCTAAACTTTTTCTGGTCCTGTCTTCCACATTTTAGTCAATTAAGTGCATATAATTATACTTGGCATTTTATATGCATTTTAAAGATAAACTCAATTTAACCAACACAATAAACAAAATCTAAGTATTGACCCTGCACATGGTATTATGGGGAATATAAGGCCTGCAAGAAACATACAATTTAAGAGTGAGGTTGGAGGGGCCCACTGTGCTAGGGGAATTGCATATATTCTTTTATTTAATTCTCACAATGAATCTGCAAGGTAGGAATTGTCCTCATTTTGCAGATGAGGAAACCGAGGCTTTGAGACATTAATACATTTGGGCAAGAAAGACGTAGCTGTAAGGGATGGAATGAAGGTTTAAACTCAAAATCTATGACTTTTTCAAATTGTCCAGCAAGACAGGCAGCTAACAACCAATTCTCACATAAAGTAAATTATTTACAAGGTATTTACCAGCTAAAATCTTTTTGTAAACAAAAGACACCACAAAGTTAAAAAAACAAGCCATAGGCTGGGAGAGGGTATTTGCAGTGCGTATCACCCATAAAGGATTAAGGCCCCAAATTTTAAAAGAACACCAACAAAACAGTAAGAAAAAGACAACTGAAAAGAAAAACAAGCAGGGAATTAACAAGCAATTAAAAGAGGAAGCCTGAAAGACTATCTGTCTACCCATCTTTAGAAAGAGAGGGCATGAGCACACAGATGATACATCCTACCAATAAGCAGGGGAAGCAAATTGAAACAGTGGGATTCTATTTCACAACCTTCCCCAGCGCCCATGATATTGGAAAAGTGTCTGCTAAGACAAGGATTGATAAGAACATTGAGAAAAAGGAACCCTTACTAATTTACTTGATCCAAAGTAGCTCCTTATCCCAGTCACTCCTAATGCCTTCTCTTATGGCATTCCCCCTCTGACATTTAAAAATGTTTAAAATTCTTGTTTTCAGTCTTGTCTCCTTTGAAGGTGGGGAGCTCATCTGTTCTGCGAACCACTCTATCCCCAGTGCCTATGATAATACCAACGCATAGTAGGTGCTCAGTAAATGCTGGCTGAAAGAATGGTAATTTCAATCACTGGGGTACTAGACAACCCATGCCTTTCAGGAACATCTGAACCTTTTGAGAGCTATCCCAAAGTCCACTCCGTATGAGCCTCTAATTTCTGAATGACCGTATGATTACACTATAGACTCTTAGAACAGAGCACCCAGCATTAACTTTGCTTCAGACATTGGTGACTATACCACAGAGATCTGGAGCCATATCTGTCCTGTACCTATTTTTGTATGGCCCATGAGCTAAGAATGGATTCTGTAGATGAACATTTGCAATTGATTTCAATGTTAGGAAACATTAACTTTGAACCCCAGTGAAGCCAATTACTACCCAAAAAAATTTCTGTTCTTCTCACTGGTAGATCTATATCACACAAAAAAAGTGGGCAATTATTTTGAATTTTATCAATAAAAATGTGCAACTTATTTTCTCCCTGGTTATATAAGTACCTACTTAATAGCCTTGATTTTGCCTCTTGGCTCACAAAGTCTAACATATTTACTATCTGACTCTTCAATAAAATATTTGCCAACTCGTGCTGTGGAAGGGGCCTCAGGGCCACCCAACTGTGACTCTTACAGGTGAAGGTGACCACTGACGTGCGTGGACCCAGTCAAATCCATGAAATTCTTGTGTTAGAAGCCTGAAGCCTGAGAAGAATGGTCCTAGATTTCCAACTAGAAATGAGAAAATGCTTTGGTACTCCCTAACCATTCATGGGAATGTCATCAAGTCTTCAAGTTCTTTGTTATGAGGCCATTGCCATGTAGGGAGCATTCAAGTGGTTTAAATTGGTGTTTGCTTCCTTTAGCCTGTTATCCACCTTTTCTAACACAAGTGTGGAGTTGTTGGGTAGATTGACTCCATCTTTTCCAGCTTCTGGAGTTACCCTTTCCCTTAATACCTAAACTAAAATGGCTTGAGCCATGTGCTGTGAGACCTTTCCTCCCCTCCAGGGTTCTGATAGTGTGTGGCGCTTATGTCTTCTGGTCACTCTGAATTCCTGCTCTTAACTCGGTGTTTCACCTCTGGCCACTGCTTCCTCCTCCTGCTCCACACTCCCACTTCTTTTATTCTCTGGAGTGATGTCAGCATGGGCCTTACTGAAGGTTTCAGGGTGATAGAGGGAGTTCAAAACACAAATCAACTGAAAATTGATTACTTGCAGTTTTCTTGGCCATTGATTTCTTTCTGGCTGTGTTTTCTTCTTAGACTCTGTGCCATTGACCTTGCCTTCTCTTATTTACACAGCAATCTCTTTCTTCCATTTTCAAGCCTTCAACCTCCTGCTGCTCATCCTGCTCTCTTGAGTTTCCAGCAAACAAATTCCAAATATGTGTCCTTTTCTTACTCAGGCAATTTAGCTTCCTGTGTATCCCCTCTCCTACTGTCCTGGCCTAGGGGTGATGACTTATACCACTCTGGTAGGAAGGCACAATTGGCTGCCATCAGTGTTTGTTTTCAAAAATCATGTTTCCCCCACCCTCTCTACTGTTAGACAGTTCACATAATGTGCTCAGCACAGTGCCTTGGATGTAGAAAGCATTCATTGCATGTTGGTTATTTTTATCATTAGGATTGCGCCAACTGAGATCCAGTGTATCCCCTATTCCTAGCTCTGGCTACTGCAGTTTTATGTTATAGGGCAAATGGATTATTAGTGACATTTTGGGAGCAGCAATATATTGATTTATGCAGAACCCTTTTTTCCTTTCATATATGTCTTCATTTATTTCTTCGACTTTTGGGGTTCCTGGTGAATTGTATTTCCATCTGTCGTGGAAATGAGTTCACACAGTGTGCCAACATGAACATTAGGTTCAAGAATGCCTGGAAATAACCCAGTAATGGCACTTCTAGGTATATACCCAAGAGAATTGAAAACATGTTCACACAAAACCTGTACACAAGTGGTTATAGCAGCATTATTCATGATAACCAGAAGTTAGAAGTAACCCAAACATCAATCAGCTGATGAATGGATACATAAAATGTGGTATATCCATATGACGGAATATTATTCAGCCATAAAAAGGAACGAAACCCTGATGCATGGATAAACCTTGAAAACATTATGCTAAGTGAGAGAAAATAGTCACAAAGCCTACATACTGTATTACTCAGTTTATAGGGGCAGGGGAGAGGGAGTTAATGGGGAGTGACTGCTGTTGGGAATGGGATTTCTTTCTGAGATGATGAAAATATTCTGGAATTATAGTGGTGATGGTTGCATAATATGTGTATATATTAAAAGCCACCCATTTGTTTGAAATGGTAAATTTTATGGGATGTGAGTTATATCTCAGTTCAACAGTTCTCAGGTGCCCATAGACTGAATGACAGGTGTGAAAGTACATGCTTGGCTCTGTTCAGATACAGGTAACAACTGTGAGGGACCCCTGGGACCCCAGCCTGATGGTGCTCATTGGTAAACATGTTCAGCAGAAATGTGGAGCCTGCATGCTCACTTCTCTAGGAAGCACCTGGCTTGGCCGCTCAGGAGTGGGTCACCTGGTGAACTTCATGGTGCTCCCTCTCCCCACAGCTTCTCAGGCCTGGCAGATGCACTGCAGAGTCAGACACATGCAGCCCTGCCTTGGGAACCCAGGAGTCTGTTGTTTACCAGATAAGTGAGAACCTCAAGCTGCCATCTCTGTGAGCTTGCTGGCCTCTTAGTGCATCAGCTTTTTTCACAAAGCACTGACACAGAGCACCAGGGGTTTGTGAAAAGATGTGGCCATGTACCTGTCATCCTATTGCACCTTTTATATGAGCAAGTTCTTCTTCTGCTGAGACTTCAGCTATCTTGGTTCTTCTTTCTTGCCTTCATTCTTACCCACATGACCCTCATCACCTTGTTCATAAGGATGTGTGCAGGGAGCATTCTGTACATTTTGGGGGCCAATCGTGTTCAATGAAACAGTAGTTATAGCAATACCTTGCCTTTATACAACTCTTCCCAGCTTACAAAGACTTGCTCTGTTGTTATCCCAGGTGGTTCTTAGAATAGCTTTATGAGTGAGACTGGTGTTTTTTTCCTTCTACCAAGAGAATTTGTTAAATAACTGGTTCAAGGAAAATAGAGATTGTAACCCAGGTCAGCTGTGGTGAGTTTTGGTAATTTTTCTACTTTATACTCTGGCTCTCTCCATGCTGAAATCTGGATCTCAGAAAGATATGTTGATTACTCTAGATTTTAGGTTTGATAATTAAAGCATCTTAGATATTTTCCAAGCCAACTAATATATTTTAGAGCTTAATTTTAGCTATTTTGTCAGTTTGGATTTCAAATATCACTTACTTTGCTTAAGAACAAATTGGACCTGATTATATAATTATGATAGGGAATGCTCTTTTGAATAGTGAATATTCATTTTGTACAGAAATAGTAAAAAAAAAAAAAGGAAAAAAAAAGGCTTAGTTAGCTAATGTACACTTACAGGCCATTAACCTCAGTCAGGAGCAGACAGCCACATCAGTTTTGAAACCGAAGTGCTTCAATTTACTTGGGTACCCTGGATACAGAGATTGTTTTGGAAAATCTGAATGCCTAGGCCTTGTTCCTGGACAAGGCATGTTCGTATCTATAAAACCAAATCACCAGCACAGATTGGAGCCCCCTTAACGCACACAGCATCGCATCCTTCCTTGTGATGGTCATGTATTGAGTCGGGAACAGGAAGAAGAAGAGAGAGTATGTACTATATTAATGTATAATTTGCTATTTAAAAAAATTAGGCAAGCCAGGAAGCTGACACTTAAAATGAAGGCACAGATGTTTGGTCAAGTCATTAACTTAATAGGAAAAACAGATCAAAAGTACTCTTAAGATTAAAAAAAAAAAAAAAATAACAAAACCATACAGGGATGGGAGAAGTGGGGTAAGGGAAATTGGAAATTTAATTTTCTGTGCCTTTTATTGGAGGAGTTCTTAGATTATAGTTATTTTGAAACCAAACTTTTTCAATTTAAAAATAGAAGTGAAGAAATAGGAACAGATTGGAGTTTAGGAGGAAAAAAATTAGAGTGAGAAAGAAAAATACAACTGGAAGGCTCTGTCCAGGGAGTGCTGTGTTCAGCCTCTTCTCAGATTGCCTCTGGGCTGTGGTGACAGCCGGAGCAGTGAGGGCTTGAACTGACCTCAGAACAGCGATTTTAAAAAATTTGATGAAAACAGTCTGAGGGAAGCCATGGACAAACATTTGAGGATGCCCAGCACATGTTTGCATTTACATTCATTGGCAGTTGATTTGGGGAAGTTCATGAACCTTACGAAGCCCTGAATTCTTAATCACAGAGTAGATCGGAATCACTCCTGGAGTGTTCAGAATTCAGACACCTCAGCTCCTGTGAGGAACCTTCCCTCCCTCAGGGAGGCCACATCTCAGTTATGATTGGGATGGTTTATTCTTAAAGTTGGGGTAGACACTTCAACACTGGTGTTCCCCTTCAACTAAGAGCTGCCCCAGTGTCAGGCTTGGCTCTTTTCTCCTGGAATCCCCTCGCTGTTAGCTGAGCTGAGCCCTCAGGAGGTGAAACCGAGTCCTGGCAGCAGGCTGTCCCCTGGCCTGGCCTGGGGCGGAGATGCAGTGCTGAGATGAGCAGTTCTATTCGTGGCCAGTTCCACTCTCCTTGGTCTCCTTAAGCTACACCTTGAAGAAGGGCTGTGTTTTGTTTTCAGAATAGTAGCCAATGGTTTCTCCCTGTTACCGATTTTTATGTTTTTTTCATTTGTAAATACCTTCTTGTTCTATGCTATGGAGATGTTCAATGCTTAGAAAACCTCCACAACCTTTAAAGATGGAAAATTTTATAGCTTCTTGAGAAAATAAACATAAAGGAAGTTATAGGTTATCTCTTCCAGTCTTCTACTTTGTCCACAGCCCTGCTTTATATTTCTATTTCTCCAGCTATGTACCAACATTAGTCTAGCATTTAAGTTGATTAATGACACTGTACTGTCTCTGTGCAGCTGTGGAATCTCTACAATCATGGAATTAGCAAGTTGAGTAGAAGCCTATCCGAAGTCACTGACTCGCAGTAATTTCTCAGTTACTTAGGGATGGTTAAAACAGTGAATCACGAAGAGTATACACACAGTCTATTTTAACTTAACACATAGCAGGTACATTTGTTTGCCAGTCTTTTGTTGTCACTATGGCCCTTGGCTGGAGTTCCGTTCTTTCTTGCAAAAATCCAGCCAAACTGCATCACCCACCATTTTCAGTTTGGGTTTCTTCTAAGTGGAGCAAGAACTGGACACTTGTGAAGTAATCCTAGTGCAGAACACCTCTAGAGTTAAGCAATTTTGTTTTTCTCTTTTACAGGTACTTCATGGATACCTAACACAACAGTATTTAAAAATAGCACCTAGCTTTTAATTGACTTCGTTTTTATAGGAAAGAGAACCTGTTTGCTTTCTGTGCACAGATTTCTTCGGTTTATTTAAATTTTCATCAAATTATATAATTTCATAACTTGTACAACTGATATAAACTGGTTTGGGAACAAACTAAATGACTCCTGGTGGAAATATAACTAGTCTGGTAGCAGCAGAAGTCTACAGGTAGAGAAAATGCTGTGGGTCAGTTAATTGGACAAATGGGTTTTGTAGAGACAGGTTAAGAGTGCTTCTACTGCAGTGCATATTGAAGAAAATAAAAATTGTGCACCATGTTTTAAAGTATGGCAGAATTACTTAATTTTATTTGTAAAGTAAATTCCTACAAGGAGGAATGCATTGAATTTTCTTTAAGAGACACTGCACAGTGCTGTGCAGGTTGAATGATTAGAATTGGATCAGAGCAGTTATGATCAGATGGTCAATGTTTGCAAGGCTTTAAGGGATCAACCTTCCATGGAAAACATAGTTTTCACTTTTACCTGGACAATTAGTTTTTCTGCATTTAACAAATAAAATTTATATTAACATTTATAGTTTCAAGGTAGCATGCCAACAGTCTTTGGAATTATGAAAACAAAATTTCATTTTGCAGAAAAGCTCTGTGCTCTTCACAAATAGATTTGGATAAAACTAACTTTACAATTTCAAGGTATAGAATGTGTACAGATTTAGTTTAAATTTTATAACTGCTATGTAAATATTAACTTTTTAATCTATCAAAACAAATGTTAATTTTTAATGAAATGTTCGAAATTCTCAACAATGCTTCTCTCAGGGTTCCTGCTAAATTACTTGCCACCTCTGGTTTTATTTTATTATTTTAATTTGAACAAAGCTGGATCAAAGACATTTAGGGTTTATAATAATTTATTTCCACCTAAATAAATAAAGAGTATTTATATTTAGCCAGATTAAAGTATTACTAAAAAGCCCAGCTAGTGAATTTTCATACTTTCTTTCAGAATAATGAAAAAAATTGTCCTCAGTCCCAAGAATTATATCATGTTCTTTCCTCCCTGGCATTTAAATAAATATAAAAATGTCTCTTGGAGTCATTTCTGTGGGGGACTTTAAAACAAGTAAAACACATGGTGTCCTCACAAGGCTTATAGTCTGGTGAGAGGAACAAGATTGACACACTTGAAACAGATTTTACCGAACATTTGCTTAAGAATAAAATGAGAAGCGCAAGCAATAATTGTGAAGCACCTGCTTTGTTTGCATTGTTTATTTTGCCCAGTAGAGGCTTGAGTGATTAGGCTCTTTGGGGGAAGTATGTGGGACTAGAATGGCACTCGGAAGAAAAAGTGGAATTGGAACTGACTAGTGAATAAGGGAGAGAATTCTGGATGGGAGGAAAAATGGCTGGCACAGTATGTTAGGGGCAGGGTGCACTTGGGAAGTGGACCAGAGAGTAGGGTTTGCTTTGTAATCAGAGTGTCCTATGGTCTTTATCTGAGCACTTCCTCACTCCTGAGTCTGAGTCTTATCTTGGCAGTGAATTATCTTTGGTTACAGCTCTTTTCTTTCCCTGACTGAGCATCTCCATAAAACCAATGGTTTTTTCTATCCTACCATTCAGTCTCTGATGGTGTGGCATTGGGAAGGTTCTGTGAGGATGCGTTCATAATAATGATAACTATCTTTTACCCAGTGCCTTTGAGGTACCAGCATCAGTCAGGATAGGCTGGGTTATGCTGTAGTAACAAACATCCTCAAAATTTCTGTGGATTAAAATAATATACTTTTATTTCTTGCTAATGCTACATCCAGTGGGGGAAGATCTCAGCTTCTTGCCGTCATTCAGGGACACAGGCTGACCCTGGGTCAACTGAGATATACCATTGACATTTATCAGAAAGGCCTGAATCCTGTCCCCTGACACATCCTAATCCTCCTTTTTAATTCATTGAAATTTCATCACCCATGACATTTTCAGAGCTACTGGTTAACGTTTTAGTGTGTTCTCTAGCTTATAGATAAAGTTCATAAATGTGCCACCTATTCCATGGATGACTGTATGTATCAGTGCAAGGCAGCCATTGTAGTTTTTACCTGAGAGTCCCTTCTGAAGTTATTATTGGGCATGTAATGTCTATATTAAAAGGAGAACTAGATATGGGGAAGAAGAACTGAGGCCTGCGATGGAGGCTTCAAGGTGTAACAGAGCAAGTATGGGACTAGCAGCCTAGAGGTCTGGGTCTGAGTCACATCCCTGCCTCCTCCTACCTGTTTGACTTCGATATGTCACTTCACCTCTCTGAGCTTCATTTTCTTCAATTCTAGTATAAAGGAGCTAGTATAGATTATCCTTAAGGTGTCTTTGAATATAGTGATTTTCTACAGGTACAAAACAAGTAAAATTTAAAGCTAGAAGTAGTTTGTCTTCTGGGTACTATCACTGTTTGCTTTTTAAGTTCTTCCATGTGGGAGGAAGTAAGTTTGTTTTTCTTTAATGCAAGGAATGTTAGCCCTCCTTTCTCATGTAACTAAGAAATATGGTCAGACATTTTCACCAGCTTGGATCTGCTATGTTTAGTTGTACAGTTTGTCCCCTTTACTCCTGCTATTTCCCATCTAAAATGGGCAAAGGGGACTGGGCCAGGGTCAGCTGCTACTTTGGCAACTTCACTTCTAACCTTGGAGATTCTCACTCTCAATCACCAAAGAACTTTGAGTCCAGAGTTACACAGCGGCAAAGCCAATAATAACCGACCTCCAAAAAGGTCTGCTTCTTTCAGCAATTCTCCACGTTCCTGAAAAGGGCCACTTAGTGATAAAGAGGGAAGATCTTTCCTTCCATTTAGGTTGGAGGCTTAAGTGCTTTTGGTTCCAGAATTGTCTGGCCAGCTCTCTCCACCTTGTTTTATACTGCTAGCAGCTTCCCGCAGAAGAAAAAGAAACATTTATTAGTCTGCTTCTACTTGTCAGGCACTATAACTCAGTGCATTCAGACAAAAAATGTTCTATAAATACAGAATCATGTGAGGAATGCCCTGGAACCAGAATCTTATCTCTGTCAGTGGGATTCACTCTGGCTACCAAATACTCTATCATAAGGGCCAGAGAGTGGCAATGTGGACGGTATGAAACATGGAAAGTATTAAAATGATAAAAAGTTAACAATCAAGGAATAGATATTTAAAACTGAAAAATACCTGCATACATACATACATACATACATAATTATATGCAACCATTTTTAGACCTGAAATACTTTCCGTGTAGAATTGCTCAGCAACACTGAGCTTTACCGTTGACAAGCTTTCTGGTGGACATTGCACCATAGAAGCTCGTTGGAGGCTCCAAGGCTGAGATGCCCATTCAGGGCAGCTGCATGGATGTGACCAGCAGCCTCAGGATCAGTGAGGGAACCCTTGGGGAGACTTGTGGTTTGGGGATTGATGTGAGCTGAGAGCCACCAAAGAGATCCTGGGTATGTGCACTTTATGGACAACCTGAGGCCCAGGTGAACTTGTAGGGAGGACAGGGATTGCTGTGTAGGTACTGGGAGAGCAACCCCTCTTCCCTCTCATGCCTCCCCCCCGCCCCGTTCCCTTCTCCATTCCTTTCCCTCCCTCCTGGTGGTTTTTCTGTTCTCCCCACCCTCTGCTAACTGCATTTCTCCTTTGGCTTTGGCAGCTATTAGGATCCAAGGGCCCTTGAATAGGTTTATAGGGGTACTGCAGGCCTTCCATCCCGAGAGGCTAGTGTTTCGGGAGTTGGTAAATGTTCAGGGGCTGTTAACCGGCTGGAGTTTTCTGACTGAAGTAAGTGCATGAACTCAGCAGATTGATGTTGATTCAGATGACATTAAGCTTCTAGGATTCTGAGTCCCAGAAAATCTGCGTACCTTATATGTTTTGCATAGGGTGTGTATATATGTAGAAGTGTGTGTGTGTGTGTATGTGAGAGAGAGAGACAGAGACGGAGAACACTTCACAATGTAGTCAGTGCCTTTTCTCATTCCTACTTGCTTTCTTAGGCACGCATTCTTATATAACTTTACTATCATAAGACGAATGAAACTCCTCCCTCCTTTCCTGGGTGATGTTACCCAGTGAGACCCATGATTTGACATTTGAGCACCTGCTGTGTGTGCAGATGCTGTGTAGTTTCCTCATCATGGAAACAAGTGCAAACCTCTGCATTTCTCTGGATCTACTCCAGGAATTGGGCTTTTCTTTTGACAGTTTATGATAAAACCTACAATGCATTATGTTATCTTCTCTTAGACTATTTTGACACATACAGAAAACACAGTGAATTTAAAGATGTCACTTTCAGAAGAGGGCCCAACTCAAATTTGTCTGGTGTCTCTTTCTGACTTACTGGGATGACTTAGAGAATAAACCTAGAGCTGAGTGTTTATTCCTCCCTGCCCTTCGTTTCTCTCTTTTTCGTTTATTCCTTCCTGAAAGTTCTCAGAACCTGCTTGAATTATAGTGCATTTTTTTCTTAGCAGAGTTGATTTTATTTCTGGTCCCCTGCCTTTCAGTCTACGCTCTGTAATGATGAAGAGATGGCAGGTTGATGGGGAAAGGATGCAGATGCTGCTCTGGATTTGGGTTTCAGCATGGGCACTGTCTGCTGCCAGAGACATTTACCAGATGGGCTTGCGGAGGCAGGACCAGGCCTTAACAGGCAAGGAACCTTAGGGTAAGAGGTCCCCTATGGCACGAGCTGGCTCTGCCCTTTCCTCCTCAGCCATTTTGACTCTGGCCCACTAGCGGGTATGTCACAAGATTAACGGAGACTCAGCTTTGTTTGTTTGTTGTGTTATTGTCTTGAGTTTTTAGCAGTTTGATGATGAGATTTATATGCATGAATTTATTTTAATTTTTCTATTTGGGTTTGCTAAGAGTCTTAAATCTTTAGATATATGCCTATTGTCAAATTTGGGGATCTTTCAGCCATTATATGTTTAAATATTTTTTTCTACACTGAATTTTTTCTCTTTCTCCTCTGGGATTCCAATGACTGCATGTTAGAGCCCCTGAGACTCTTAATTTTTTTTCAAATAGTTTTTTTCTCTCTGTTGTTCAGATTGGATACTTTCTATTGATCCGTCTTCAAGTTCACTGACTCTTTCTTGTGTCATATCTATTCTGTTATTGAGTCCACCCACTGAGACTTTATTTTGGTTATTATATTTTTCAGTTCTAAAAGTTTCATTTGGCTTTTTATACCTATCTTTCTGTTGGTTTAAAGAATGTATGCCTTTACTTCTTGGAGTATTTTTCAAATTTGTTGCTTTTAAGTTTTTTCAAATAATTCCAACATCTGTGTCATGCCTGTATTGGTATCTGTTGATTGTCTTTTCCCCACACTAATTGGGATTTTTCCTGAGTCTTCATGCTGAGTAGTCTTAGATTATATCCTGGACATTTTGAATATTATATTACAAGACTCCAAGTTGTTTTAAATACTATAGATAAAGTTGATATATGTGTTTAACAGGCAAATGGACTTGGTTGGGGTCAGTTCTCAAGTTCCAGTCAACTTCTGTGGATTGCAATTTCAGTATTGGTTCTGTTTGTAAAGACTTTGCAGTGTTTTGCAGCTCCATCCCACATTCATGCCACGCAGTGACTGGGCTGGCACCTGGGTAAAGCGGTCTCTGTCTGTTAGCTCGGTTCTCAAAGCCTTTGAAATACTCATGAGGATCATATTAATGAGCCCAGGACCTCATAAACCACTTTGTGAGGTTGCTTTCCTTCTCCGTAATTTTCCCAGTATTACCCAGTTCCCTGAATTTTCTGAACCTTTGGCCAGAAAGGTTGGGCCTTCATTTCCCTGGGCTTTGCCACACACTTCCCATGCCTGTGCCCAAGCCCAAGGCAAAGCTTTGGGAGAAAATAGACAGAAAATACTCATGGGGGTTCACCCTCCCCTCTTGGGCTTCAGATTGGAGAGGAAACTTCCCTTTCCTCAGAGTTTTAGGTGCCTGTGGCTGCTGCTGTGACTTCTGTTACCACAATGAGATTGCCTAGGAGTTGGTATAAAATCATGAAGAAAAAGAAAAAGAAAGGAGAGGGGGTCATGAGGGTTACTTCCCCTACCTTCTCAGCATTAGGAGACCCCTTCCCTCCTTGAGCCTGAACAAGAAGGTTTCTGCTGGAGCTCTCAGTCTGTGCCAATGCCCATGCCCAGTGTGAAAGTCTTATGTGGAGGAAGGAGGCAGGACACCAGGAGAAAAAGACAGTGATGACCTCACTGCCAGTTCAGTGGTATTTTGCATCTAGTATTTTCCTCCAATCTGCCTGCTAGTATTTGCTTTTAAGATTCCTCAAATAATTGCTCTGTGCATTCTGCCCAGGTTTTATGGCTGCATTCAGCGGGAGACACAGGGTGAGGGGTGCTTACCCATCGTTCCCAGAACTGAAACTGAGATCCTTTTTTTCTTAAATGAGATTTGTGCGTGGGCTATCTGCATTTTAAACAAAATGTGTAACTGACCCCTTTTTTTTTTTTTCTGAAAAAGGGTTAACTGTGAGGAAACAGCTAATTACATGAGTATGCCTAGGGGAAGGAATGTGAACTGCCACCCCAGAGACTCTCAGAGTCCCTGGTCCCACTTCAAAAAACACCTAAAAACCATGATGCTCTAAGGTAGAGCATTCCAGAAAGGTAGTGGCTGATGCACACGAGCTCTCAGCCGTGGCTGGGTTCATGTTCTGTCCAGGCACCATTTTGTGTCTCCTCTTCCCCTAACAACTGGCACAAATCCCCTTCATTTTTTAAAAAAGAAATAAACAATTTTCTTCAATCATTGTTTCCTATCCACTAACAGATGCTTTTTATTAGCACAAAATTGCAAAATAAATATATTTTGCTTGTTTTGGGTTTGTTTCTCCCAGAAGCTTAGGCGTCCCCAATACCAACACATCAACACAAGCTCAGTGTATTGTTTAGTTTGAGTAAAGAACTCACTACTTTGTTCTTTCCCAGGGGCACAACCATAACACAGAGGATCAATCATTAGTCATCCTTCCCAACAGAAATTGCTGGTTCTCAAACTTTTCAGGTGCTTACTAGCTATAGGAATGGGTATTTAGGAGTATGGAAACTTTATAAAAATATCACAAACACCCTACTAATTATCCATCACAATAAAGAAACTGATCATTTAAATCCTTCATCATACGGTTTCATCCTTGAAGAACTGTGGGATTGAAAACACAGAGGAATGGACCATTAGAAGCCTTCTTTGGCTTATTTTATATTTTTTGGTTTATTATACAAAAAAAGAGAAAAAAGTGCTTTTACAAAACTTGCTTGTATAACCGATGGTCATACTGTTCTTAATTTGACAGTTTCTGCATGGGCTATGTGAGGTCATTCAAGGGTGTGGGGGAAACTGCCTGTGAAGAAGGAATCTGTTATTCCAGATTTCAAGACAAAACAGTCTTTTGCTGAAGGCAGTATCGATGGTTCTCTTTTCTAGGTCATGGGTGGGTCTGCCGTTTTCTATGATTTTTGAATGTAACCAGTTTTGTTTGGGGTTTATGGTCTTGAATTAATATATTTCTTTTACGTGCATAAATGTAGACTGGTAGGCAAAGAGTATTTTAAAATATTGCTTTATTTTTTGTATCTTTTAATAAATTCTTGGAATTCAGTTTCTTTGGTTTGAAAGAATCATTTTCTTTTTTCAAGAAACACATTTAATGCTGAAATCCTATTATAAAAATATCTGACAGCCTCATGGCTATGCTTTTTGAATTCTTTTTGAGCCAAGTCCATTAACTCTGTGCACTGGCTTGGACTGACTCAGTGATCACTTTTTACCCTTTGGGAAACAGAATCTCGGATGTCTGTAAAATAGCCTCAAACAACACGAGCTAGCTGTTTATAGAATCTCTTGCTGTTCTTAATTTTTGGAAATTTTTTCTATGTAATCAAAACATTTGCCCCTCATTAGAAGAGGCCAGCTCACTTTTCATTGCACATTTCTTTGAGAAAGTGCCAACTAAAGCCTTCACAAACAAAAGAGGAGTTGCTTCCTTTCCTCAGAAATCCAGGAGCCGGCCTTCCTTGAGATGCTGGTTTGTGCTGGGCAAGGGGCTCCTTTGTATGAGTAGTGTAGGGGGTAGGATCAGGGATTGAAAACTAGTCAAGGGCTCCCACTGCCATCTCCACAGAAGCTCAGGAGCATGGTGGCTTCTCTGTGGTAACTCATTGTGTATGCTACGTTTGACATTTGAACTCAAGCCTGCTGGGGACAGACATACCAGCCCTAAATGACAGTACCTTTAACCACTTTCTGCTTAAGCTGCTCCTTTACCATCTGAAGATGAAATAGGGGCTCAGACAGAACTACTAATCCATGTTCTTACCTCCCAGGAATGATGGGGTAGCACTGACTGGCCATTTGCTATTTGGAGCACATGGATAATAGTGTACTCTGGAGTTTAGAAAATTGTTTGGGTAAAACTGTTAACAGCAGAGTTAGAGTGTTAGACCTTGGTTCTTGAGTTAAGCTAAGAAATAATTCAAAGCCAAGAACTCTAACATAAGAAATTGATTTAGGGAGTCACAGAGGTAAAAGTGAGCCAGCGAGGCAGCGTGGACTCGGGAAACAAGTAATAGAGGCAAAAAAAAGGGCCCTTGGAGGTCAGAGAAAGAAAGCAAAGATAACGCGCCTGAGGGAAGAAGGGGAAAGATGGGGGCTGCTCCAGAGTGCTCCCCTGAGGAAAGAAAGAAGTGGGGGAAGGCATGGGAGTGCTTGAGAGAGAGAGAGCACTAGAGCATGAGAGAGCACACTGGGGTCCTTTGTCTTAAGGGTGTTTATCTGGTTTCCAAAGGTGGGGATTTTAGGGAAGGTCTCAGAGGAGGATTTCAATAGAATATTCATCAGGTTTCCACCTGTGTCTTTTCAGGGTCATGGTCTCTACTGATGGGCTGGTGCTAGAGGGGGGGTCATTAGTCATTACATCTGGTCTTAATATCAGCCATGGCATCATTTGTCTGGTTTTGCTGCTTTTTTGGGCCAGGAACTGAAACACAGCTGAAGTCTAGATTTATCTCTAGTTTGACCAAAACTCTGTCTCTGTGGTCAAGAGACCCAAGGCTTTGTTCCTAAGATTGTTTGATGTGGGTCAGAATCTCATTGTCCTGAGGGCTTAATGCTTAAGGAAGTGGTCATGCAAGAGCTTGTATGGGAGTCTTATGAGGCTATCCTCTGGCCGCCTTGTTCCTCCTCTAAGCGTGTGTCTCAACAGCATGACTAGAGATGTGAAAGGTCAGGGGGTCTAAACCACATGACCAGCAACATGCTAGGGGAGGAAAGTTTATCCTGTGGGTAAGGTCCTACTTATAATACTTGTTTTTATAGTTTTGCCCAGTGCTAGGCACCTGGGACTTTCTGCCCTGGTGACATTCTGTACCTGGCCTGTCGTTCCTGCTGTGCTCCTGCCTGTCTAGCTGCCTACTCTATCTAAATCATAAAGATAAATTATTTTACAAGAAAAGTATTTTTTTGCCTTGTTCTTTTAAACACTGGCCATTGGCGTTTTAAGGTGATCAGAGAATTCAGTTTGTGGGATTTTTTTGAAGGACAAATATTGATGTGTGCACTATAGAATTAAGACAAATGATAATTGAAAGAGATGATAAAAGCTAGTGGTTTCCTTGGGGAAATAATCACAAATTACTGTCAGACTGATTCCAATAAGAACATTACTTTATGTGAAATGTTTTTTAAACAGCTCAACCAAAGCAGTGGGCCAGGGCACTTCTGGGGGCATCTCTTGGCTGTGTGTTTCTATTATATTGCCACCTGAGATCTCTCAGCTTATATTATTCACTGTTCCAGCGGTAGTGTTGTGGCCAGCACTCAGTTGGAAATGAGAAATATCAGAGTGCAAGAAGGATACTGTTTATGGATCCTTGAGATAACATCACAGTTTCCATTTGGTTCACCATGGGATGCTGTGCAGGGGCACTGCCATTGGCCCCTCAAGGTCCACCCTGTACCCTGCTCCTCCTGCTTTGTACCCTGTAGACCAACCACAGGCTCCCTCCTCTCCGCCTTCCTGTTGGCTTTGACAGGGCGGGCATGTAATAGGACTGAATGTGATAAGATTGGCTGTGTTCCCCCATTAAGTGCCTTCTCCATCTTGTTTCCCTCTCTGGGTTTCAAAAACTGCCCCCCTCCTTTCTCCTTCAGGTTTGTGGTTTATAAGGGCTGTCTGGTGCTACCTGCCACAAATATTATTGCATTCTTCCTTCTTGGTTTCATTAAATCCTGCCTGTACCTTTGAAAAGAGTCTATTAAATTCTTCTCGAATTACCCAGTCAGAAGGAGCCCACTGTATACTGCAGGGACCCTGACGGGCATTTGCCCACGTCACCCAGATGACAAAGTTGGTTATAATTTAGATATGATAATCTGTCTCTTTTGCCTTATTTCAAGTAAACACTCTCTTCTAGGCCATTCTACCTCCAAATTATAATCAAGTAGAGCAGGGGTCAGCAAACTGCAGCCTTGCGGGCCAAATCCAGCCTGTTTCTGTCAATGGAGTTTGTCGGGGACAGTCATGACCACTTGTTTACTTACTGTCTAAGGCTGCTTTTGAGCTACAGCCGGAAGTGAGGAGCTACAACAGAAACTGTACGGCCTGCGAAGTCTAAAACATTTGTTATTTAACCCATTACAGGACATGTTTACTGATCCTTGGTTTAGAGAAAAACTGTAACGGATGACCTTTATAATTTTCATCAAGAGGCTCCGGGGCCAAGGGGCACTTGTGAGCGGTCCCACGACAGTGCCGTGGGAAGCTTTAAACCCCAGGCCCAGGCAGGTCCGCATGGGGCATTAAGCTGCTGTGCTGGCACCAGTGGCAACCTGGGAAGTCACTCTTTGTCATTTGATGCAAAAACAACATGACCAGGCAAAACTAAGAGGCATTTGTATTTAAAATGTGCTTATCATTCATGATTTCGTAATTAAATAGTGCCCTGCGAACACTAGCTCTCCCTAGGGTTGCAGCCCTTCCCTATCAAAGTTATTTTGTACACATTCATCTCCCCCACCAGACTGTGAGCACCTCCGGGGGCGTCCGGGTTTTATTCACATCTGTGTTGGCCAGTGCCTGGCACAGTGGCTGACGCGTCGTAAACATTGTTCAACCAAATGATAATCAGCATCGAATTCAGAGAAGGGAAAAAGAAACGTGGGTGGTGGTGGTGGTGGAATTTCCTGACCCATCCTCCGTATCCCAATAAAAACAAATTCACAAGAAGAAAAAAAAACTGGGGTGGGGGTAGAAGACAGTAACTAGAAAGATATATGAGCTAATGTTCTCAGGCGCTCTCTGATAGAGTCTCTGCCTGTTCAACCTTCACAGAACAAGAACAGCTATAAGAAAAGGCTGTTTTTCCAGAAAAGCTGCCCCTCAGGGCAAACAGAGTGCATAATTTGTGGGGCGCAGTGCAAAATGAGAATGCTGGCCCCTTGTTCAAAAATTAAGAATTTCTGAAGGGGCACAAACATTCAGATGATAACAATACCTAACTGAATAACAATGTATATACAGGAAGTGTCCCTTTGCTTGTCCCCAGAACCCTCCCTTGTCCCCTTCCTCACCATAAAAGGGAGTTTAGGGGACCATCCCAAGCACTCTGCAGGAACCCCTGCGCTAAGACACTCAGAAGTCTTTCCTGACACTAGACGTGTACCCTGCCAGCAGCTGAGCTTCTCAGGCCCCCCAGCCCTTTCCACCGCTGTACTCACCCCTTGGAATTACAGTGAGCCTCCAGGAAGTTTCCAGGTGGTAAGAACCATAGGTGGGGGAACTTTGAACTCTAGCAAGGACTTCATGACTATTGCTTCCTGTTGACTGGAGGGGTCCCTATTTTTGTTTCTTCCAGACCATTGCCTCCTCCAACCCTTCATCCACCTCACCACTCTTACTACAAAAGGAGTCTTAGGGTTGATTTCTAGCCAGTCTGCTCAGGGGAGCTCCATATGTCCTCTGCTGAGAGGTGGGGGCTGCCTCACAGTGCTAGAAGGCCACCCTTGCCAGATCCAGCTGGTGACAGCTCTGGGCACCTCACCCACATGCGCGAAGTCCCAAAGGCCAGGAAATCTGGAACACTGGGTGGCGCCACCGTGCCTCCTTGCCACCTCGTCTGTCTCCCTGAGCTGGGGAAGGTGCCAAGTGTCCCAAGATTTCAGGCATTATGGTGCTGAGGCAACAAAACTCGCCTGTAGAGTAGGCACATATCTCTGATGCACTAGGCTTTAGGGAGTGTTTCTTCTGAATGGGAGCTGCAGCTGAGAGAGCTGAATGGGGTCAAGTGGCGTTTGCCTTTGATCAGAAGAGTCAGATATCCCCAGGGACGTCTTTGCAATCTTCTGCTTAGCCTGGTAGCTGGGCTTTCTCAGGCCTCATTTGTCTCCCTGTGACTGATGTGGTCTTAATGACAGCAGCTCTGAACCAGCTCCCTGCGCCCTGTGTGCAGATGGGCTTGTTTTGCAGGCAGCTGGAGCAGCCTTGTCGCCTGTCTCGTACTCTAGGTCTTTCCAGCCCCACCCTCAAACTCCTCACCCCTTAAACACCAACTATGTTTTCTCTCTCACAGGGTTCTCGGTGGCACATAGACCTGCAGCCTTGGGCAGGCCCTGCTCAGTCCCTGGATGAAGAGGCCTTGAGGTTCCTGAGATATATCAGCACCACCCAGGTTGTGTTTCATGTGCAAGGGGGTTTGGAGATGATGCAATAGATACTGATTGCCCCTTTTAAAGAAGGATTTGTCAGTGAGGAGGTGGGGTTTTCAGCGACTCCTGATGGAGATGTGAGAGGGGCAGGTTTCCCAGGCACTGCTGCTTCATTCATTTACTCATTCAGAAGCAGAGAAGTGCCTTCCATTCTCTGCAGCATCCTTTCCCTTCCAGGAGCATCACCATCCTGAAATGTTTTAATGATTCATCCCGACGTGTTTTAAGGATCCACTTTAGAAAATTGCTTTGGAAAACTGCTTGAAGAGACAGATTCGTGCCTGTGAGTAGGCAGTCGAGTGTGTCACAAGACAAAACCCTCATCTGGAGGTTCAAGCTTCGTTTTGTGACTAGAGGAATCCGCATCTTTGCTTTCCTGCCACAGACACTTGGCAGGGACGTGCCAGGGCAGAGAGCAGAGGAGACCCTGCAGGCAGTCTGAAGAGGAGCTTATGGATCCAGAGGCTTTCTGTCCTTTAGGGCAGTTTGAATCATTACCGAGCACCGGCCTGTGTTTGTGAATTTAACGCGTTGTGGCAGCTCCCACCCAGCTCAGCAGGCTGAGTCGGTGCCCTGAGCAGGCAGAGAGATCGTCCATTAAGGAGAGTCTATGATTCTTGACACATTAATCAGGAGGTTCCATTCTCAAGTCTCCTGATCCAGGGGAGAGAGACAGAAGAGGAAATCAAGGCCTGAGGGAAACTGCCCTGAATAGAGAGGTGCTAGTAAATTAGCAACTCAGACTGTCTGTGAGGCATAGGCCCACTCAGGAAACCTCACTGGGAGCTGGTGTGGCACTGGGGACCCCTGTTTCTTGATATCTCTTCAGCCCACTGGCTCTGGGCATTTCACTCCTCCCAAATCTCACTGGCAGCAAAGCCCATTTTTCATCCATGTTAGAGAATATATTTCTAGATCTGTAGAAGGCTAATTTAGGGGTAGAAGAAAGTCCCATTTCTCATACGATGCAGTCAATCAGGGATATTACTATTTGTCACCTCAACATGGAAGTAAAAGCTTGTTGAATTAATCATGAGTAAAGGGGTGATAAATTGGTCCCTGTGCTTTACATAATTTTTATCTTATTTTGCTGCTACAGAATAACTTGGTGGACTCACACAGACTTAATTAAAATACTGAAATTGTAATTTTATGATTTGGTTTTATGTGAAGGGTAAGAAGCTGGGCCTCTTAACTGTGACTTTAAGAAGCCCTTAAAGGCCCCGGAGAAAAAGGAGAGATGTTAAATTTATGAGTTGAATTTGAGAATGATGGGCTCCACCCCCCAAAATAAATTGACCAAGTGAAAGCCTCTACATTCCATTTTCTATGTACTGCAGGTTAATGTTCTGTAACTTCTAAAAGACACATTTACTTAGAAGAAGCTCTTGAGGCATGAAAAGGTCATTTCAAGCCTCTCTTGGATCTTTCCCATGACTTATGGGCTGAGAGGAGAAACATTAAAAAAAAAAAACCCACAAAAAAAGGCACACTACTGTGTGCTCTGATGTTGTGACCCTGGCAATTTATTTTGCTTCTCTGCCTGTCACTGTTCTGATCTCGAAAAGGAAGAGTACTAACTTATTTCTGAGGTCCCTCTCAGTCCCGTGACCTTGTACTGTGCTGAGAGTAGTGTAAGGATTGTTATTTTTTGAGCACCTACCATGTAACAGGAGCTGTGCTAGGCACTGGGGATATAATAGAAGCCTCAAGAGGCTAACAAACTAGTTGGAAAGGCAGAGAAGCGGCTATACAATGATTATTCAGCTTGGTGAGTACAATAATAGATGTTGGGTTGATGAAGGTCATTAGGAGGATTTCTGTCCTCCAGAAAGAATGAGATAAAGTTCCAGACCTCACAGCAGTTTTGTGATCAGGGATCATTCATTTTACCCAGCTTAAGTGCTGTGCTTTTATGTACTTCCGGGTCACTCGGAGGCCAGCAAGTGGGAGCTCATCAGAGATGACACTCACTTGTTCTTAAATAGAATCTTTTGCTTCCCAGTGTTCTCTCCCCCTTTCTATGTAATGCAGAGCTTTTTGGCTGCTCTTGGGGCTTATGCTTCATTTGGAACTCATTTGAAGATGAAAATTTATAAAACTGGCAGAATATTAGAGTCACTATTACCTAAAATGTTCAGTTAGCAGAGTGAGTCATATGGGCAAGGAAAAGAAATTAAACCTCTCAAGGTACTAAAGCAAATTCCACCCCCGTCCTCTTCTGCTGCTTTTTAAAATCAAATAAAAATTAGTTCCCTCAAATCTGTGTTCCAACTTGTACAGCAAGGCCCAGCACTTGATATGTTCATCATTAATTTATTCTTTCCTCAGCTCAGGAGACATTTGTTGAGCTCCTGCTTCGTGGCTGGCACTGTGCGGGACACAGGCTGGGATACCAAACCTGAATTAAATACCCACTCACACTGGTAAACAGCCAGGGTACAGGGAAGGTGTGTGCTCTCCGGCAGGGTAGATGGGTGGGTCGGGAAGCTCCCTCAGGCCTAGGGAGCTCAGGAGTGGAAGCCCAGAACATGGGACAGGGTGGCACTGGGCTGCGGTGGACATGGCGCTCCCGGGCTTGATTGGGGCCCTGCATTTTGAACGAAACACCAGAGGATGTGGTGTTTGGGTAAGGTGTGCAGAACATCATGCTCCAGTTAATTGGGTATTGTTTTCTAATGTGAAAGATCATGGTTACATCTCTGAGTGTTGAAGCCGATGATACGCTGCTGCTAACTAACAGTTAAATCATAAACACAGTGCTCTCTGCTAAGGGAAGGCTCCAGATCTAGCTTTTTATGGCAACCCCCAAACCATATGCCTCCGGGAAGCATGCCTTGCAGTACACAATTCATCTAAGCAACAGTTGCTGTTTAAAAAATAAAATACATTTTAAACTCTATCTATCATCTATCATCTATATCTATCTGTCTATCATCTATCTATCTGTCTATCATCTATCTATCATCTATCTATCTATCTATCTATCATCTATCTATCTATCTATCTATCTATCTATCTATCTATCTATCTATCTATCTATCATCTATCTGTCTATATCTGTCATCTATCTACCTATCTATCTATTATCTATCTATCTATCATCTATCTATCTATCATCATCTATCATCTATCTATCTATCATCTATCATTTATTTAATCATCTACCCGCCTACCGATTTTTGAGAATAACATTAGAACCTAGGTTCTGAAGAGGAAGACTTTAGAACTTCATAACAATAGTATTTATTATGTTTACTATTACACACACACATGCATGCACACACACACAGATTGGGATAAAAGCAACAAAAAGAGAACTCTTTCCTTGATATTTTTAGCTTTCAAAATAATGGTATTACATGAACATATAGTTGATCAGTGAAGTGATTCTTGCCAAAGTCCCCAAGTTTTAAGGGCTCCCTTTGTCAGGTTCTACTTATGGATTGGCAGAAAAGCTATTTAAGCTTTTGCAATACAACATAAAATAAAAATAAATTAGATTACTTTTAGTTAAACAACTAAAAAGCATTTTAGGAAACATCCTTCTACCCTCACCCTGAGTCTATTTTCCTTTGTCTAGACCTAATTTGCTTTTATTTAATTTTATTTTAATTTTATTTTATTTTATTAAATTTGTCTTTATTGTTGAAAGTATTACAGATGTCCCCCTTTCTCCATCCTTGACCCCTTCTACCCCACCCCCACCCCCACCCCAAACCTTCGCCTCACTGTTGTTTGTGTCCACCGGTTATGCACACATGCATATAAGTTCTTTGATTAATCTCTTCCCATCTACCTCCACCTTCCCTCTGAGATCCTTCAGTCTGTTCCATGCTTCTATATCACTGGATCTATTTTGTTCCTCAGTCTATTTTGTTTATTAGATTCCACATATGGGTGAGATCATGTAAAACTGAATCAGGAAGAATCAGAAAACCTGAATAGGTCCATAACAACTGATGAAATCAAAGCAGTAATAAAAGTACTCCCAGCAAACAAAAGCCCTGTAGACCTAATTTGCTTTTATATGGCCAAAATTACAAGGTGAATTAGGAGAGAGGGAGAGGGAGAGAGAGAGAGAGAGTAATTACTGGAGTTAAAGCTTAGCTAGGAGTTACTGCCCTCACTTATTTGCTTGTAAGAGGGTTTATGATTTAGCCCATAAATCTTAACAAGGAAGTTTGAAAAATCAATATTTAATTAATATTTAGGAACTGAATTTTACTGAGTACTCTTAGTTGTTTCAAAAACTAATGTCTGTCAATGAGATGGCTAGTAAATGGTTAAAATGGAAAAACTGTGTTTTATTTTTGAACTAGGAGAGGAAAGGGGAATATTAGCAGAGAGACTGAATGGAAAAGAATGCGTTTCCAATAGGGATATATCTGTGCAAGATGAAGTCTGTGGAAGAAGAGAAAATGCTTAAAGTATCACTTTTAATAGAATAAAACTATACTCCTAGTGTTAGCAAAGGAGGAGCAGCTAAACCCCAAAGCCCTGAATCTTGACCCTTAATAGTTACTGACTCTTAGAGGCCTCTGTCTAATTGTCTGGCTTTGTTAGGGGTAGGGTTGGAGGGGCTGCTGTTTTCAGATCAAAGCTCAGGCCTAAGAGTAGCCTCTTCCCTTAATTTGCTAAAGGACAGGGGAGGCTGGCTAAACATTTCAGTGGGGCTTTACAAAGAGCTTCCAGTAGACTCTCAGGACCACTGGCATAAGAATCACCTGGGTGAGCTTGGTAAGATACATGAATCAGCCTCAAAGATTCATCTTACTCATCTGGAGTGGCACCCAGGAATCTGCATTTTTAAGTACCTCCCATGTCCGTCATAATGTAGGCAGGCCATGCCATGAGACGCACCATGGGAGAGTCCAGAGTTAGTTTTTAATGGTGTTAGGAGGGAATTATGAATAAGAACCTATGAGTGTCCCTATTTTGATCTGTCATTATGGCAGTTCATAGGGAGAAGTATACACAAAGAACAATAGCAGATGGGCATCATCACCACACTTTAATAAAAATACCCCAGAGAGCTGCCCCATACCAGATGGCTCAGCTCTGAGGACCAGGCATGCCTGGAGGCCCACAGAACTGCCCTGGCCTAACTAACTGCTGCAGGAGGCAGGGTATGACCAGTGCCGTGGAGGTGCTATTGTCTAAGGCACAGTAACTCGACAACTAGTAACAACAAGCCCAATGAACACACAGCTCCGACTAATTAGATTAGCAACTTCTCCATTGGATGGGTGGGTGGAGACTAGGCGGTGGACAGAGGCATAATTTCCATTTATCTGTGGGAGAATGATAGGAATAAATTATACAAATTAATATGTTGACACATCCAGTTAATAAATGTATTCTGTACTAGTTGCTTGGGGAAAGATTCAGTTCCATTTATTATTTTTTTCCCTTTAAACAGTGGTTGTAGACAGAGATACCGGGTTGAGGGAAAAGAATATACATACATAGGGTTTCAGTTTTTAAGCTTCCTTCTAAAATGTCCAAATCCTAGTAGAAGACTCTGCCATAGTCACTGATAAATAGTTTAGGGTGACTTTACCAGGCCAGCCCTAGATTACAAGAGTAAGGGAGATGCTGTATTAGGTGCCATGTAATAAACTCTTTTCAGATTAAAATTTTGCAAAATCAGTTAAATAAAGGGATTGGCAAGCCTAGAATACCTAGAATACCTTCTTAAGAAGAAAATTGTTTGCTGTTATGTTTTCTGATGAATTAAAGCAGTGAACCTCAAAACACCTTTTGCATCCGGAGTCATCTGTTGTGGCAGCGAGAGCTGCTGCAGGATTTGTGGAGCATCCTGATGACTAGGAGAGTTTTGAGGGATTAGGGGGAAGTACTCTTGCTCAGCAAGGTAAATACCTTGGCCACAGATTTGGTTTCTTTGGCTCCAGCAGCCTCTGCCCTGAGCTCTATGTCAGACTCAAACACAAGTCAGAAACTCCTTACAGAGATATTTACTTCATGCGCATTTGAAATTGGCGACTCGCTTCCACTTGATTTAGGTGCTTGTTCCCTTTGGTTTTCCTGTCTAATGGTGCATGAGTTAAGGGAAGCTCTTTGGTTAGTTCAGGGAGAGCCTCCTTCCTGCTGGGGCCTTTGTGCTTCTACCCCAGGCAGAAGCTCATTAGAACAAGAGATTACAAAGCACGCTGTCCTCTTAGCAGGGACTATGGATTAATTTTACATGACCCCTGAGCAGCTGTTAACCTTGGGTAACACGTGCTACCTATCTGGCCTGTGGTGGCCCCATTTTATCTGCCTGAGATAAGGAATCAATAATCTTGAATCCTTCTAAGACCCATGCCTGTGATCGTATCTCATGACTTTTTTAAAAAAAAATATGTTTTTATTGATTTCAGAGAGAGGAAAGGAGAGAGAGAGAGAGACATCAATAATGAGAGTCACTGATCGGCTGCCTCCTACACCTGCAACCCGGGCATGTGCCCTGACCGGAACTTGAACCTTTATCTCCTGGATCATATGTCGATGCTCAACCGCTGAGCCACACCAGCTGGGCAATCACGACTTCCAGTAGGAACTCCGTGGGTAACAGGCCTCTGTTTCCAAGGCACTGCCCTCCGTGTCTGGAATGTTCTTCATGGTCTCAGCTTCTCTTCATACCCCAAGACTAACACACCTTCTGTGGAACCTTTCCTGACCCCTCCTCCCTGCATCTTTGCTCCTGACTTGTTCTCCCCTGTGTGCTCTGTGCATATGGCTACAGCCGCTCTTAATGTCCCTTCACACCTGCCTCTAGTCTCCATGAGGTTCTTTATAATCTGGTACTTGGAATTGCTCTGAACATTGAGCAGCAGGCTGTGTCTCCCTGGGGAAGGGTGTAGTTAGCAGTGGAGGGCATAACTCTCCTGCTATGGTTTTCAGGGGCCAAGGAAGCAGTAAGTGCCTACCTGCCATTTATCACCCAGTGCTTTAAATTATTCACACTGATTTCCAATCCCTGCAGATTGCATGTGATCATGTGAGCACAGACAGCCTGGCTACGGACTCCAGCCCTGCAAAGAAGCCCTGGTCGGTTTGTCTTGATGACAAGTTTGGCTTAGCTCATCAAATCCGCAACAAGCAGTGCCGTCTCTACTCTTTAGGGTGAGTGCGTTTTACAGCAGCAGAAAACAGAAACGCTTCTGCAGGTGGCCAAGGTCTTTTCAGCAACACAGAGTTAGGAATGGGTGCGGTGTAGAGCAGGTGCTATCCTCTGCCTCCTGCCGTTGTTCAGACTCGTCTGTCTGTGATGGAACTGTGGGTACGTGCTGATCATCCAAAGTGGCCAAGGCCACTTTCTCTCTCATTCTGCAGGTAGAATAAATAAGTTGGCAACCTCCGTTTTCAGCATAATGATGATCCTCTTGGTGAAGTCAGTGATTTCCAGGTAGAATCGGAGCATCCTTATTATAAAGAGAGAGAAAAATATTAAGAGTGTACCTAGGAAAAAGGAAGAACCGTGAGGATATTAGAAATTCTATACACGGTGTGGTGAGTGACCCAAGGCAAATGGCCATGATTGAATTTTTTATGTTTTGTGCCAATGGTAAATCTGGGTATGCTTTTACATTAAAAAAAGAAAGAAAGAAAAGGAACCTCTTATGAAACCTTGAGATTTTGTCAAAACTGTGGGAAATATTGATTTTCAGTTATTCAGGCTGAAAATGACCTAAATGTACAAATGGATTTAGAGAGCTTTTTGTAAAAGGGTGAATATAAAGTAATGAAACTATTTCACCAAATGCACCACTGCTCATTAAACAGTTCTGATCTTACAAATGACATATGTCTCAAAAAGGCAGGAGAGAGTTACTTTTGTTTGGAACACCCTGTTCCATAGACTCTTTGTGGAAGCCATGTAGTTAGGTTTCAGGCAAGATCCCTGAGGTCCTTTATGAAAGCACTGGGGACCCCAACAAGTGTTACATGCTTATTCCTCACCAATAGGTTTCATCACCTCTACGATTTACATTCAGGCCCATGAGTGACAGCTGCCCACCAGCATCCTAAATGGTGAGTGTTAGGGACATTTGGGTGAGGTGGAGGCCTACCCAAAGGTGCTGATGTCTGGAGAATGGCCATCGCTTGCCAAACTTTATCAAACAAGAATTCTTAGTTATAGTCATTGTGGATTTTTAAAAACACACACAAATGTTTCAAATAAGAGTTTTGGGATTATTAATAGAAGCATTCTTCTATGGGTTAAATGAAGAGTAATGGTATATATCAGTGAAGCTTGATAAGCAGTAAGCACTCACTATATATTTGCTATATAAATGATTGATTGCTGGAGGTAAGGAGACTAAGGAGGGAAGCTGGCTCTGCTGTGATTTAAACTTGGAGGCTCAAGGATTAGGAAATAAATTGCTCAGCCAGTTGACTAGAACAGAGCTCTTTTGCCAGGAGCCCACCAGCTCTGCTTCAAGATTGTAGGAAGAATGGGAAGTTGTGACAGGAGAGTTTATTTGCTATCACATTAAAAATGTATGAAAGTAGGTCATAAAAATAATTGCAGTGCCACATGCAAATTGGAGATCTCAGCCTGGTCTTATTTTCTTGCTCCAAACTGCCTTTATATTTTGCTTAATATTTTACACCCTGGAATAATTTCATTTAAAGCATATAACTGAGTAAAATGAAACTGGGAAAGCTGTTTTTAGAGAAATTTTAAAAATTCACTTTTGCTTTCCTTATACTTCAGCCTTTAGATAAGATAGTTCTGCTGGAAGATATCAGATTATTACATGCAAAAAGGTGGTTTCTTATTTTCATTTAAATCTTCACTATTCAAAATCGACTTTGTAAAGAGCAGATCAGAGCAGATGAATTCCACTGGAAATAGAAACGAATAGATTATGAAGGCCAACATTTGATTCAAAACCTGGAGATGCTTAATTGAAAACTGGGAACTAAAGAAACTATTTCTTATGCCCTAAAAAAGGATGCTTTGGATTGTAGATGTATATGCTGATCACACTGTTACTCAAGACTGAAGGTCCAGACAAGCATCCTCCCTTCCTCAGGTGAATTGCTTGCTTGGGGAGCAGGTAAATAGCAGCTGACAGCATCCCAATTGATGCTGAAGGAAGAAAGAGACCCAGGGCAGAGCGGTGTTCCTGAAATAAAAAGCTTTGGCTCCTAGTAAAGAAACTTCAGAGAGAAAGTGGAGGTGAAACCTGCTCCAGTTCTTGGGGGTGGAGGAAAGGTAGGAAATAGACCAAAAGGCAGGGCAGTCAGCCCTTGTCCTCTGATCCTCATGTCCTCAGATCCCTTCTTCCCTCACCCCAGGAAGGCTACCCTCAGCTGCGGCTGTATCCATCGTCCTCAGTTAAGATAGAGGTGACAGGGCACAGCAGTGGCATGGTGCTGCTGCTGCCACGGCCCTGGGGTGCATGGGTTCCAGTGTTGGGAGTGTTGGGAAGGTTGTGAGATAGGTGGGGAGGGCAGGTGGCCGGTGGGTCATATGGCCCCTCCATCCAGGCAGTACATGCTCACACTTCTTTCAACCCTCCTGCGCTCAGTGGTGCCGGTTAAAGACTTTCCCTGTAGCTGCTCTGATTGTATTTTATTTTTAAGGTGTTTTTTATTTGTTTTGTTTTTTTTAAAATATATCTTTATTGATTTCAGAGAAAGGAAAGGAGAGGGAGAGAGAGAGATAGAAGCATCAATGATGAGAGAGTCATTGATCAAGCCCGCAACCCGGGCATGTGCCCTGACCGGGAATCGAACCCCGATCGCCTGGATCCCAGGTCGACGCTCAACCACTGAGCCACGCCCGGCCGGGCTAAGGTGTTTTTTTTTTAACAACTTTGTTGAGATATAATCCACATACCACACAATTCTCTCATTTAAAGTGTACAATTCAATGGTTTTTGGTCACATTTTTACAGCATTTTTATTACCACTCCCCCCAAAAGAAGCCTTGTACCCCAGTAGCAACCACTGCTAATTTCTTTCCAACACTCCCCCTCCCTTTCGCCTCATAGTCCTAGGCAACCACTAACCTACTTTCTGTCTCTGTAGTTTTACGTATTCTGGACATTTCATATAAATGGAAGCATAGCATATGTGGCCTTTCGTGACTGGCTTTTTCATTTCACATATGTTTTCAAGTAATGTTGTAACGTATCAGTACTTCATTCCTTTTGATTTCCAAATGATAGCCCATTGTATGGATATACTGCATTTTATTTGTCACTCATCAGTTGATGGACATTTGGGATGTTTCCACTTTTTGGCTGTTATGGATATGTTGCTATGAAAATTCATGTGTAAGTTTTTGTGTGGACATTTGTTTCCATTTCTCTTGGATATATATACCATTTTAAATTCCCACAAGCAATGTATGAGGGTTGCAATTTCTCCACATCATTGCCTACACTTATTATTGGTCTTTTTGATTATGGCCTTCAAAAAGATAGCCACCTTATAGCCACTAGTGGATGTGAAATGGTATCTCATTGAGGTTTGGATTTGTTTCTCTCTCTTGGCTAATGATCTTGAGCATCTTTTTATGTATTTATAACCTGAATTTTTGATTCCCAGGGAACATAAAGGGCACTCACCTTAGTACTCTCAGGAATATTTTTTAAAAGAATAACCAAGGACCTGAAACAGTGCCATGTCCATCCCTTCTACTTTTAGGTAGTGGTTCTGCTACACCAGATTAGATCATGGAAAACTTAGTGGAGATTACGGTGTTCTGAACTGTGCAGGTTCAATAGGAGGCTAAAAATAGGAAACAAGACCTCTTGGGTAAAAGGAATGGGAGGTTGGTGAGAGGAGTTCTGAATCTTTTTCTAGGCCAAAAGGATGGAGAGAATTATAACTGAGGGACATCAGAGGGTTGACATGCCATGGAGCTAGTGAAGAAAAGAGCAGTGTAGTGGGAGAGAAGGGAGAGGACAAGGCAAATAAGAGTATTAAGAATGTGCAAGTGGACAGTATGGATGGGCCTGGAGAATATTATGCTAAGTGAAATAAGCCAGGCAGAGAAAGACACATCACATGATCTCGCTCTTATGTGGAATCTAAAGAACTTAATAAACTGATGAACAGAATAGGTTCAGTGACATGGAAGCATAGATCAGACTGACGAATGTCAGAGGGATGGAGGAGGGCAGGTGGGTGGAGGGGGAGAGAGTAACCAAAGAATTTATATACATATATGCACAACCCAAGGACACGGACAATGGTGAGGAGAGGGACTGGGGAGGGGGGTGAGACAGGGTAGAAGGGGTCATTGGGGAGAAAAAGGGACATCTGTAATATTTTAAACAAACAAACAAATAAACAAAAAACAAAAAAGAATGTCTAAGTGGAGAAACTCTCTACTGAAAACTTACAGTTAACTAGAACCAGGTAAATAATTGTTATCCAGTGAGCTAGCATATTTCTAAATTATGAAATATTCTGAAATAGTAGAGTCTAAGAGAATGAAGTATTTCTGCCCTGGGTTCAAGTTTGGCCAATGTATTATAGAAACTCTGGGATTTTGAAATCTTAAATCACATCTAATTATAGTATTTTGGTCAGAGAAACCATAGTCACCATTTTAAAATATACCCTTCTCTCGGTTAATTTCATGTTTTTCATTTATATTCCTTATATATCACTAAATAAGGAATATTTTTGAGTAAATTAAGAATTTGTAAGAATATGAATTTTGCACACAATGTGCCACCTACTGGGTAGTTAAATCTGATTTCTTTCCCCTGTTGAAGTGAATTTTAGGTGAGGTACCTCTTCTGCTTCTTGAACACTGAATCCGGTGGGACCACATACATTTGTCTGTTGTTTATAGCGCTATTCTAAAGCACACTCTATTTCTAAGAAGACAGCTGCTGTCTTTAAATCAAGCTGTATGCCCAGCACTGTGGCCATTAGAATGGAGACAAATTTCCTCATTAATAGAATGTACTTCTCCTTAAGGGAGCTGATCCTGGGGCTTATATTTTTGACATATTACTGGAAAAATCTCTTAAGACAGCTGGATAGTCTTTGTTTCATTGCTACTATGGTTTACATCTTTTAAAAAAACACATTTGATATGCTTCTACATGTTTGAACATGTGATTCTCTGGTCTGTCTGTGTCTTTTTAGCAGGTAATTTCCCTACTTTCTTTCATCCAGACAGAAGCTTTTAGCGATAGTGCTCTTTGTGAAAGAAGGATTATTGAATGTGCACAGTTAGCCACCTGTTAAAATAGGAGAAGGCTTGATATAACTAAGAAAATTGGCCTTGGAACTGTCATTTTCTCAAGCCAACACTTTTTGCTTCATCATATGTTTTTTGTGTGTTGATTTCCACTCTCTTCTTTCCCTGCAGGCTGGGGAGTGATGATACCCACTTTGAGGTTAGCATGGCCAACAATGGATGTGAAGTGCATCGTTTTGATCCCAGTGTTAAGTCAGCTCACATTCTGGAGAGTCAGCGCCTCTGGTATCACCGCTTGTCCATCGACTGGCGGGACCCCCATCCGGCTGTTGCTGCCCAAAAACCACATAGCAACACCAGAAAATTGGGAACCATTTTGAATGAATTTGGGCATCACAAGGTGAGATTTTTTTCATTTGATTTCTTAATTAAATAAAGTGAACAAACTCATAAACTGTGATTTTTAAAAATGCAAACCAAGAATTGGATAGTTGAAGGTCCAGGTTTTTAAAATTTTATTTTTCAGTTACAGTGTACAATCAATATTATCTTGTATTAGTTTCAGGTGTAAAGCATAGTGGTCAGACCATTATATTCTTCACAGAGTGATCCCCAATATTTCCAGTACCCATCTAGCACCATACATAGTTATTACAATATTATTGACTATATTCCCTATGCTGTACTTTACATTCCTGTGACTATTTTGTAGCTAAATGGTCCAGTTTTAACCTTACACATCACTCATCATTATTTATAGAGTCCGCTCTGTAACATAAGGTTTTGACAAGGATAGAGATCTTTAAATTGATTTGAAAATTTTAGTTGCTGTTGAGTAGCGCTAAGTAAGGTTTTGGCTAAGACGGGACAGAGAGACTAGCAAACCTACTTCTGGCATAGGCTCCAGAGTGCCATTTCCGATGGGCAGTTGATTTAAAATTTCCAGACAGAAGAAACTATTTATGTCAGCCTCAAATACAAAAAGTAATCAGAGTCAGGTTTATGTTTGATAACAGATTGCTTGTGTATCATATTTCTCACTGTTGTAACAACTATTTTGAGTCTCCAGGCTCTTAAAGGTCAGAAAATATGTGTAGCTTTGATTAAAATGTACTGTGTAAAATTGAATGGACATTATGTGTGTTGCAACTGAGATGCTTATGTTCAAAGGATGTCAAATCTCTACCAATATTTTATTGTGAATGGATAGCAGAAAAGAAACTCAAACTTTGAACTGTGTCCTTACAAGCAAATTTTGGTGTAGAGCTGAGCTCATTGCATTTTGTAGGCAGACACTAGAGAAATTCAGTGCAGTTGGCTTATGTTTGATCACCAGCCTTCCTGGGCCTGGTCTATCTTGCCCTATTATTCCCAGCCAGAGATGACATGTAATTTAGAACATGCCAGAATGGGGATTTCTGAGAAACAGTGTTCATGGAGTGCAATTTTAAACTCGAGTTTGCTGCTTGATCTTTAATAAAAGGGCTTGTTGTCTGCATTGTTTTTTCCCCTCCTGCCTCTTCTCCTCCTCTTTTCCTTTTTTCTTAAAAAACACACAAAAAAACCCAGCACACAAACTCCCTTTAATTCAACAACAGGAGCTTCTTCAAGAACAACTTCAAAGAATTTGCTGTTCTTTTAACATGTAATTAACTATTGACTTGTATTTTGCTTTGCCACTGAGAGTAACTAGCATTTAATAGTTGGGAGCCTTAATGAAAATTATATAGGATTTTGGGGGTAAAATCTGTGAGTAGAACCCAAAGAAGTGAGAGCATTTCTTTAGGACTTTATTTTGTTTTTGCTGCTTGTTACCGCCATAGACCTGTTTTTTACAGCTTGAAAATTACAGGCCTGATTCTCGATATGTAAACTCTAGATTATTCAGAGCTCTCACTACGGATCTTTGCGTTCATTTAGGCATTTTCCTGCTCCTCCTTAATGCTCTTTGCATCCTGGCCCTATCCACCCCCACTCTTTAAGAAAAGACGGAGGAGAGAAGAGAGGTAAAACTCAAAGTGATTTTGCTTTTTTCAATACTATTTTTAAAAGATTTGATAAATGTGAAGATAAAATAAGACTTTGGAAAGTGATCTGTGGATGTAATTTTTCTAAGCCACACTGCCTATGGACAATGTGCTTTTAGAAAACCAGGCTTGCACCAGATTTGTGCTTGTGTAACTCCACGGGAGCTGAGGTGGGCAAACCTCTGTGCTGGGGGTGAGGCATGAAGCCTTTACACACTCTCCTGAAGCAGCAGGAGCAGGTACATACCTAGAAAGGAGAAATGTTCTTAAAATTTCTTGTATTCCTAAGGCTACTTTTTTTGTTAAAAACATGAATAATGTCACTTAAAAATAGTTAAAATGGTTATTTTTATGTGTATTTTACCACACACACACAAAAAATCCCCAGTAATAATGAAAGTGACCTGGCTTAGAATTGCCAGATATGTTTTTGCTGCTTAAAAATAAAATCCCTGTTGAAGGATTTAAAAGAGACTGATATTCTTTTCTAGAGATGATTTTTGGGGGAATGCTTTCAAACAAAACAAAACTAAACCCAGCAGTGAGTGATGGCTTCCTTTAGGAGCGTGCTTCTAGGAGTGATGTGATACCAGATAAAGGGAAACCTCATTCCTGGCCTGCAGCAGGAGAGGTCTGTTTTCATTTTTCTGCATGTGCACAGACGCTGGTAGATAGGATGCGGCTCTGGCAGGGGACGCAGACAGAAAAAACAAAACAAAAGAAAACCACCGCACAGTAAAACATGGCAGTGCTTTTCGCCTTGCCTTCTTCTCTTATTTTTTCTGAAAGTGACTATAGAAACCAAAGAGGTTTTAGTGGTGGTGTTTTTCACTTCATGACTTTAAAACATCTCCTATAGTTCGGTGATGTTTTCCATGTTTAGCTGTTATTTTTCTTCTTTTTGTCAGACCTTGATTCCAGCCACTCAGGCAGAAATGTCGGCAAAAGGAAAGGCAGTATTTTGAGATGGTGACAGAAGATGCATATGGCTTTCTTAGTGCTTTTAAAACTCTTTGGTAATTTTAACTTCAAACTATAAATCAAAAAAATCTTTTTAAAGCATCAAGTGAGAGCAGCTGCATCAGCAAAAGCTCAGGAACCAGAAGCCCAGTCTGCCAGGGAATAATTTCACCTGAATCCAGCATTATCTGAAATGATTAACTGTCTTTACCCAACTGCTTGTTGTTGTAACTACGCATTAGAATTGTTCCACAATATGACTAGTGATATTGAATCTGAAATTTCTGCACATATTAATCATAATCTAGGCTTTTTTCCTAAGGTCTTGATTACACAGAGTATGCTAAATGATCCAGGCAGGTTAGTGATAAATTATATTTTTCAGTCTCAGCCATGCTGATGATATAACAGGACTGCGTTAGAGCTTACCGCTGCAAATTCATTAATCTAGGTTTGAGGTATGGGTCCTCTTGTCGGTTTTTAGCACTGGACAAGTCTTAAATGACTCTCCGGTGCTCAGTTTGATTGTCAGTAAAATTGGAACAATGATGCTACCTAAATGGGTTGTTTCTGAGAATTAGGTCAGAAAGCACAATGTGAAAGGCTCCAGCAGTGCCTGGCATGAATTAGTCATTTGTAAGTTCAAAGAATTTTTATTAACAGTTTCAGGAAATTTTTACTAAATTTCATAGAAAACATTTTCTTGCTCTATTTCCAGGGAAAATACATTGGAGATTTTTCTGGAAATTGCTAAATGCACCTAATTCCAGTCAAGAGTGTTTAACGAAAGCTTTGTGTGACGTGGCAGGGCAATTGGTCCTTCAGACGTGGTTGTTGGGAACTATTATTGTTTGCTGTCTCTGGATACTGAACAGTTTTGCTCCCATTGTGTAGAAAGTAAATACGGTGCTGTATAAAAATGAAATAAGCTGCTGAGACTTAATACAGAGCAGATGCAACCCGAAGGGGACGATCCGGTGGATCTGGACTTCCTCCCTGCTCAGTGCTGAGGAAGGAGGGGGTGGGTCCCCCCTCTCCTCCCTGGACGGGGCCCCAGCAGCTGAGTGTCCCTGCGGATCCTTATAGGAGGAGAAGTGTCTGTTTCCCTGGGCTGAGGGGCTCCCCACTGATCACAAAACATCAGTTCTGTTTTATGGTCGTTGCTATATGAGAGAGAATATGGGCTTTGAAATTCAACTACAGAAAGATTCCTTTTTCTTTTTGCTTATCAAATTGGCAAATATAAACAAGATATTGATGCTGCGCTACATTGGAGTGCTTGTTTGGAATAACTCTCATGCTTTGCTGCTGGAAGTGGAAAGTGACAGTCCCTTTCCAGAAGAAATTCAACCATGTATACATATGATGTCACTTTTAATTCCTAGAAATCTGCCTTAAATTCTATTTAAGAACTAATCTGCTATTAGTTCTGCCATTTCAGATCTTTTTGGATAAGTATTTTTATAAAATGCCATTCTAGATTCTTTTATTTTCATTTTTTAGATATAGTTTCAGTTTATGTAGCGTATAAGAATGACATTTGGTATATGCCCAGATTGTGTTTTTAAATTCAATCTGATAATCTTTGTCTTTAAATTGGTGTGTTCAATTCACTTAATTCATAGTAATTAGGATTACTGGCATATTTGGACTAATTTTTACTCTTTTAAATTGGGCTTTTTTGGTTTTCTGTACTTTTTTTTCCTTCTTGCCAAAGCTTCTTTGTTTAATTCTTCATGGTTACCTTTAAAATTTAAATGTATATAATTTCAAAATTTTAAAACAACATGTAAAATTATCAGTATTTTTGTATTCCTCCTAAATACAACAAGGATTATAGCAAGTTAACTGATCATTGAACATGGACCCCACATGGTTATTTTTGGGAGTTTTGATTTTACCTTACTTTTTTCATATTGTCTTTTCTAAAAATTTCAAGTTGTAAGAATAAGAATAATACAACGAACTCTAATATATTTCTTACTAAGATTCATCAATTGTTAGTATTTACTACATTTTCCCTCTCTTTGATATATATAGTTGTGTTCAACTATTGTCTCTGCAAATAAGAAAAACAATGGAAAGGAATGGATGGGTATTTCTGTAATATGTCACCTTTTTATGTAAGTTTAATCCATTTTAAAAAATCATGGTTGCTGATATATTTGGATTAATTGCTTTTTACTTTAGTATATCTCAACCCAAGAGCTGGAATCATGATTAATGTAAAAATAATGGAAATATCCTTATTCAAGTCAGGGGAAAGTAAGGGTGTCTGTCATTATCATTTTAAAAAACTGGATTAGAGTTATTTTCTAAATAAATAAACTTATTCTGTGATATAGATTCACAGGTAGTTGTAAGAAATAATACAGAGATTCCATGTACATTTAACCCAGCTTCCCCCAATAGCAAACCAGGGTATCTGTATGATATCACAACCAGGATATTGGTAATGATACAGTTCAGATACAGAACACTTTTAGCACCATAAGGATCCTGTTGTCCTTTTACAGCCATGCCTACTTTCCTCCCCCACCTCTTTTCCTAGCCCCAGGTAGTCAGTCACTAATCTGTTTTCCATTTCTATAATTTTGTCATTTCAAGAATATTATATAAATGGTACCACAGAGTGTGTAATTATTATTGTTATTTAACACAGCTCTTAAGATAACAGCTAAAAAGATTAGGAAAGAGAAAGAAATTTTAGATGTAAAATTTAGGAAGGAGATAAAATTTTTATTATTATAAGCATTTGTATTATTTTTTATTATGGGAGCACTCATTGGCAGATAATATGATTGCATAGTGGAAAACTCAAGAGATTCTAATAAAGACTATCAAGCAATAAGAACATTTCATGAGTTTTCTGAATGTAGTATACAAAAATTTAAAACCTTACTTTTATGAGTAACCAGTTAGAATATGTAAAGGAAGAGAAGACACCATTTACAAAAGAAACAAAAAGAGATAAAAATAAACTTAAGACATGGAAACTCTACAATAAGAAAATATTAACTACTCGAGAATTTTAAAGAAGACATGAACGTATTAAAAAACATAGCATGTTTTTGGATAGAAGGGATCAACATCATATTGATTTAATCTTTCTTATCTTACTCTATTCATTTAACATAACCCAATAAAATTGCCAGTAGGTTTTTTTTCTTTTTTTTTTGGTAGAACTGCATAAGCTGATTCTAGAGTTCACATTGAATTAACAAGCAAAAATAGCCAATCTAATTCTGGCAAAGAAGAGTAATTAAGGAAGTTCTAGACCTATGAGATATTAAAATTTCTTATAAATCTGTAATAATTAAAGAAAATGGTACATTTGCATAAATAGATAAATAGATTAATGGACAGAATAAAAATCCAGAATAGATCCAAATACATGCAGATTTGCTATATGATGAAGGTGTTATCTCAAATCAGTGGGAAAAGATGGATAGTTCAGTAAAAGTTATGTGGACAACTGGGTAGGAATTTGTTAAAAAATTAATTTTGATCCTTGTTTGATGCCTTCTACTGAAAAAAATTCAAACCAGTCAAATAATAAATATTTTAAAAAGCTGATACTGTAAAACTACTAGAAAAAACTATGGGGAATTTAAAAGTAATCCTGAAGTAAGAAAGCCATAAAAGAAGGGATGATTAATTTGATTATATATAAATATAAAATTTCTGCATGGTAAGAATACCAAAAGCACAATTAAAAGACAAATAACAATCTGGGAAAATATCTGTAATTCACTTTGTAAGAGAGCTAATTTCACTGGTATATAAAGAGCTTCAACAAATCAATAAGGAAAAGATTAGAAGCTTAATAGAAAATTGGATAAAATGGAGAAAAGAGTTCACAGAAAAAAAAATACAAATGGCTCATATGAAAAAATATTCTTACAGTATGAGAAATGCAAATAAAACTACATGTATATTGTCCCAAATCATATTCTATACTAAGACTGCTCTTATTTAATATGTATGCGAACCTTCTGGAGATCTAATTAAAGAGCAGAGGTCGCCCGGCCGGGCGTGACTCAGAGGTTGAGCGTCGACCTGGGATCCAGGCGATCAGGGTTCGATTCCCGGCCAGGGCACATGCCTGGATTTCGGGCTCGATCAATGACTCTCTCATCATTGATGTTTCTCTCTCTCTCTCCCTCTCCCTTCCTCTCTGAAATCAATAAAGATATATTTAAAAAAAAAAAAAAGAGCAGAGGTTGATTCAGGAGGTCTGGGGTGGGGCCCCAGATTCTGCATTTCTACTGAGGTCCCAGGTAGTGTTGATGCTGCTCTTTGGAGGACCATCCACTGAGTAGCGAGATTGGTACTAGGGCCTGAGACACACAGGAGCAGAGGATACTTAATAGTAATTGCAGTGCTGGGACTTGAAGCTGGGTGATATTCCCCCAGAGGCCCAGCACTGGGCCACTTTGTGCTCTAAGGTGTCCTTCCTCCTCAGCCCGAGTCCCTGCAAGGGTGGTGCGAGGCGCCGGTGCTGTGTTGTGCTCCAGATCATTTGCCATATCCGTTCCCGTGCCAGCCCACTGCACCAGATTTTTATACTAGAGGTGCTATTTTCCTGGGACAAAAATGTCCTCTGGTTGTCTGTCACCCAATTCAAGGCCCAGACATGCCTGAGTCCTAGGCGACTAAGGGGTTAACTGAACCCCTGCTCTCAGATGTGTGTTCCTAACTCGGCTTTGTGCAGCGCGAGGCCAGAGACCCTTTACTGTGTGGAATCCCATCCCAACTGGGTGGTGAAAGACTCAGGAAATATATAAGATACTTGCCAACCTGACTTTCTCATCAGAACCCTCTAAATAAAATGTGCAGGTATCAAAGCCCGACTACTTTATCTTTTATACAGCCTATTTCAGAATTAATTAGCAGCAGCTTGAGCATCCAGAGGCCTTAGTCAGTGATGTTGCAGAAGAACATTTGGGTGGAAAACTCCAGGGAAACAGGATTTGCTGTGGTAAAGGAAGAAGCCCTGGTGACTCTTTTCGGCCCCAGTGCAGTCTTCTATTTCGATTTGTTTACATTCCTTTTTCAAAGAGAGGTATCTTTCTGTGTATTTGAAGGCAGCTTCATCTTGCAGAATTGCTGTTTAATCACGATGGTGCTGTGTTTCTGCGAAATAAGCCAGTGGCAATTTAGGAGTAATGAGTCATTCACGGCCCTGAATCGCAATTTGAAATGCAGAGATATCTTCTGGTCCCCATCAGCCTGCAGTGGCCCCTAAGGACAAGCCATCTTGAGAAAGTGAGTCAGGAGCTCCTCTCTCAACATTTAGGAAGTGAGTTTTGGCTTTTTATCCTTTTGGCTTTTTATCCTTTTTCCCTGATGGTGAGATTCGCTGTGAAACAAAATGCCTGGGCTCTTCTGGATGACTTTCACACCCCTCAGTGCTTGGCTAGCGTGTAGATAGGATAGACTGTAAAGTGCATCTGAGGAGGGCACTAGGCACACCGGGGGGAGCGGTGGCTTGTGTTCTCCCCTTGGTTTCCTTGGGCAGAAGCCGTGACTGGTGTTTTGTGTGAATGGTGCTCTGGAATTCAGAGACCCACTCCACCCCGTGCAACCAAGTGGTTCTCTTATTTTACTGTTGGGATTCAGAACACTGGAAAACAAACCAAAAATAACAATGTCAGGCCCCAAGCACAGAATCTGATCACCTAGGGAACTTGATTGAAATTGACAAACCCAGGACCAACCTCAGAGATGCTGATTTAGCTGGTGTGGCATGGAGCCCAGGAATCCACATTTTAACCCACTGCACCCCACTCTGGCCCAGGTGATGTGCAGGTCACCCTGTGATGACCCTCAGTGTGTAGACGGCACTTTAGGGGCTGAGCTTCCCATTTACAGACCTTCATCCCCTGCTGTACACAAAACCCTTTAAACAAGAAGGTGGTCCGGAGCCTGACTGTGGCTTTCTGCAGCCTCCCTCCCTGTCTCCTTACCAAGTCGCTGCGTCCTCTCTGCCTCAGTTTCCCCTGTTGTATGATGTGTGGTGTGTAACACCTGCCATTTGAGAAGATTGTGCAGCAAGTAAACTCATGTCAGTGAGAGAAGTGAAGTTTTGATGAGACCAGAATTGTGATTTTATATATTAAAAAAACATTATGGCAAAAATAGCTTCTTTGAGATTTTCAAAGGGGGCTGGTATTATTACAAAAGAGGAAGATTTCACATATGGAGGAAATTAGTCTCCAGGGAGCTGGCATTTGGTTTTGTTCTTTGCTGTGAACCAGAGGTGGGCGTATTTGGCTGAGAATCTTGCCGTTTTGACAAAATTTGGGGACTAAGAGCCAAGTGAATCCCGAGGGAGCAGAGGGGCGCTCAGCCTCAGGTGCCCATAAAGGTTTTCCTCTGTGTGGCTTCCTTTCCTAGAGGAGACTGTGGTCGACGGAGGAATGTTATGCTTGGTGTCCTGCAGCTTGGATTCGCTGGGTCACGTAGCTCAGCAAGTTCCCTTATGTGTGTTAAAGATGCTTAATGCCTTTCGACAGTAAAAGCCCCCAGAACTCGCTGTCATGTTAGCGAACCCTTTGGGGGCGTGTATTCCTGAGCAGATCCTGTGAGGTCCCACCCTGGCTGTCCACTTCTGCCCCGGGGCTCAGCCCTGCCAGCTCCCCGAGGTGCCCAGGCATAACAAAACACCCATGAAGCAGACCCCAGGGGCTTGGGAAAAGGCATCACATTCTCATCTGGAGGTAAAACCTGATTTATTTTTCAGCCAGTAAAAATATCAGGAAAGGAACATTACATTTGCCACATTTTAGTGAAAAATATGAGGACCATTTTAAAAACACAGATTTCCTAGCATGGCTTGGTGTTCAACAGTTTTGCAATTAAAATGATACTGCAACATTTCTTATAAGATCTTCTCTTGAAAATCAGTGCCATGGGTTCACAGCACACCATTAGAAGGAATTATGTAAAGCAGCCTCTCTGTTCCAAGTTTTATTTTAAGATTTAATTTATTCCAGATTCTGCAGGAAAAAAAAATCCATGTGACAAGCCTACTAACAGATGTCAATTTAGTTTTATAGCACATGCCTGCGCTTCAGAGTCGGAAAATGGAGAGTGTTCTCTTCGCCTGCTGTTTATTACAGATGCAGCTTCCTAATGCTGCGCCCCAGAGGACAGCTGATTAATAACCTACGGGCAAGCGACTTATCACCTGCTTCCATCCTCTGCAGTGTTGAGTGAAGCTTTATTTCACATTACCCTTTAGAATTAAGAGAGGTGCTGGGAAGAGCAAAGGTGCCAGAAAATGGATTTTTCTCTGTGTCAATATCATCTTGGTCAGAAGACAGATTATACTGTAGTGAAAAGAAACAAGAGGAAAAAATAAGAATTATTCAACTAGAAAGAATTAAATCTATATTAAATTTTTTTGTGGTATTGGTAGATAAAATAAAATAACTCTATATGATAAATATTATGTCAAAATCAACTATAACAAAAACGCTTTACTTCTTTGTATCCACAGAGCCGATTTCTCTATGTTCACGTGGCATAGTAATTATTGGTTTATATGTTGCACATATGTTTACATTCCCATCAGTACTTCTGGTCCGTCCATCCGTCCATCCATTCATTCATTGAATAAATATTTATTAAGCATATTCTATATGCAAGGACCTGTGCTTAAATCATAAAGATACAATCTCTTTTTAATTAAAAACAATTTTAATTGTGGTAAAATACACAACGTAAAACTTACCTTCTTAACCATTTTTAAGTGCATAGTTAAGTAATGCTACATATATTCACATTGTTGTGCATCTAATCTCTAGAACATTTGCATTTTGCAAAACTGAAACTCTGTGTGCATCAAATACTAATTCCTTTCTTCCCTCAGCCCTTGACAACCACCATTCTAGTTTCTGTTTTAGTGAATTCGCCTACTATAGGTGCCTAATATAAGTGGAATCATATAGTGTTTGTCTTTTTGTGACTGGATTATTTCACTTAGCATTATGTCCTCAAAGTTCACCTGTGTTGTAGCATGTGATAGGATTTCCCTCCTTTTTAAGGCTGAATAATATTCCCTTGTATGTAATTACCACATTTTGTTTATCCCATCATCTGTCAGTGAACAATTGGGTTGCTTCCATTTCTTGCCTATTGTGAGTGATGATGCTATGAGAATGGGTGCAAATAGCTTTCCAAACTCTGCTTTTAGTTCTTTTGGATACAGATCCAGAAATGAAATTGCTGGGCCCTCTGGTAGCTACTTTTTTTTTTTTTTGAGAAACTGCCATACAGTTTTTCATAGTGGCTGTACCATTTTACATTCCCATAAACAAGCCTCTTAAGATTTCCATGCCGCTTAAAAGATAGAAATGTGGTCCTGTAATAAGTGCTACAGAGAAGTACCATGTGCTATGGTAGTGTTTACTAGAAAAATTCAACCTAATATGCCATTGATTTTTGTATTCCTGATGGCTAGTCCATAGTGAGGACTCCGTAAGTGTTCGGTGGGTGGGTGAGTGAGCCATTCAGACCCTTGGTGGTTACGAACACCCTAAGCCCGGCAGGAAATGCTTCGGTTTTCGAACAGGCCTCAGAAGCCGAACATGCCCTGCGGCTTCCGCAGAGGGCAAGGTCCTGAGGCCCAGCTGTTGGCCGTGGATCCCTCGGTTTTTGAATGTTTCAGAACTTGAACTGCCTTCCAGAACGGATTAAATTAGAAAACCGAGGTACCACTGTAGATTACTAGCTTTCCTTGTTTGCCTCTATTGGTCTCTGGTGAGATTATGGAAAACATTTTCCTAGTAATGTTCTTTTCCTCGTTCTGCATGTCATCTAATATTCAGAGATGTTCAGATACTTCCACCAGATACATCTCTGTCTTTTCTTTGGGGGAGTAAAGAGAACGCCGCCTGAGGATGTAAGATGAGAGAGCAGTGATGTTAGGGAGTGGTGGGTATTCGTGGAGAAAATGTTCTCTCTATTCTTAGAATGCTGCCCCTATTCCCTAAAGAACTTTGTTCTATAAAAATAGAAAAAGGGCCTCTTTCTCATTTGGCTCAAATCAATAACATTTTGCTCAATTCCCTGCTATTTATAGATATTTTAAATTGAAATTTCATCCTTGAGATTTTAAAGGAAATTTCAGATGTTTAAAATGCCTGAGCATTTTATTTGGAGACTTAAACTTCTTGTCCCTGGTTTTAGAAAAGGAATCTGTTTACCCGATCCCCAAACCAATGAAAGACATAGTTATTATTCTGTCCAGTGTTTTATTTTGCTAGTAATTGAGGCAAAGAAAGAGGCTGGCCCCCAAAAATATTTGGCACAGCTCTTTCCTTAGAAATTTTTGTTGGTTTTGCTGTTTGCCATGGCATTGTTATCCTGATGAGCTGGAGAGATCAGTTATCCGTCTGAAATGAGTCCTGAGGGTTTCTCACAGTTGCTCTGATCATGTTATTGGCACAGGAAAACAATGATGATGACATTTTCAGAATGCTGTCTTTGAGGTAGGTGGCAAAATTGGGCTGCGTTGCCCAGTGGAAGGGTCACTGGCTCTCAGCCAAGAAGACCCTAATACAGGCTTTACCTCCCGTTACTTGTGTGATTAGCACAGGTGAATGAAGCCCTATGAGCCATGTTTTATTTTTCTATAAAATAGAGATGTTAATACCTTCTTGCAAGACCATTAGGATTAAAGACAAAAAGGTCTGTAAGGAACCTAGCACAGTGCCTGGCCAGTTGCTCCCCATATGAAAGCTGTTTATTAGTTTTTGGGTTGGGTTGATTTGAATTGTTTTAGGCCAGTATTCAAGTACTTGCAAAGGAGTACTATGGTATGGACTATTTGGTATATTTTATTGCGCTTCTGCTTTCTTAGTGATAGTGGGAAATTTCCAATAGGTCAACCATTTACTCCAGAAAATGTTAGAGAGTCAGCATTCTGGATTGGATTTTGGAAGTGTTTAGAACAGCAGCAGTGTGAACCTGATGTCCAGACACCTCTTCAGTGTCCTTGGGATCAATCTTAATATAATTGGTAACAATCATAATATAATTGGTGCGCATTTCAAATAGTCTACCTGCTTCATGGCATTGGTAGAAATCTTGTAATTCAGTCATCTTTCCCATAGTGCCTGGCCCATGTGAAATGTGTATTAAATAAATACAAGTGCAGTGAAATGAGTTAGTTTTACACCGTTGGTAAGCACCTTTCTAAAACGACGGTAGTAAAACTTGTCCTGCTGGCTGAGCATCTTGAGATTATAGCCTTCCTTATAAGACCACTATACTCTTTGCGGAACATTATGAAATGCCAATATCTATAATTTAATGATTCGACTTAGGGATAATTTTACCAGGAGAAAACACGACTACTTATATGTATGTAATATAAAATCACAACAAAGATCAGCTGTAACCAACCTGTAGGACTAAGCAGGATTGACTACTTCAGGTTTCCTCATTAATAATTGCTTTCTACCTTTCATTTATTTTTCTTCTCTTGGCCCTTGGTGGCAGACAATTAGCAGATAGTATGAAGGCCTAAGAAGCACTGATGAGTTTTGTCATATGGGAAATTACCTTGATGCAATGCAGCCTCCAAATTTATACTTCCAGACAAGCTATTCCCAAATTAAGATGTTCGAATTACATGGCTTATTGAATCCATTTAAAACACACAGTGAGAAGTAAAGAGAAAGAGATGGAGTAGGTTTATGTACTTAGCACTGGGTACAAGTGAGGCAGAGGACCACACTGCCTGAGGCCGGTCAGTCTCCACCCCCATTTCCCCTCCTCCCCTTCCTCCTTCCCCTTTCCTTTCTTCCTCCCCCCTCCTCCCCCATCAGCCTTACCTGCCTATGGTGTGTTTAAGAGGAACAGAGTTGAAATTTGGAGCAAGGAGTCTCCACTGGAGAGACACAGGGACAAATATGTCTGTAAGCTCACCAGTTAGTCTATGAGCAGCTCTGGATTTTATCTGGCAGAGTGTCTGTGGGGCCAGAATGCGTGTAACTAATGGGTGGCCAATTTCAGACCTTGTAAATATTGAGTGATTTGTATACCTCATGTATACTTAATGCGCAGTGACAATTTTGTGTTTGTTCAGCATTTCTGTCCTTGTCTGTGTTCAGCACATGTATGTGCTACTTATTTTATTTATGCCTATTGTCTCATAAGTTACTTATGGATACCTAACACATCTTACAAGTTTCACCCATCCCATTTGATTTCTCATTTTCTATAGCAGAATTGAATAGCCTCAAATAAAACAAGAAATGCACATTACTAATTTAAACCCTAAAATTGATAAGATTGTGTTGATTAGTGTTGCTTTCATCACTAACCTCACTCAGCACTTCAGTGTTCAAACACTTCTGTGCCGTGTTCCACAGGAGCCTAAAATAGTCATTAATAGGCCCTCATTGATAAACGGAGTGAGGAAAGTGAGATATCTGACAATCCTGTAAAGTCATCCTGAACTTTGCTCTCTTGGTGCAGTAATCAGTTGTAGAAAATAGAATTGGGTATGCACTTATCTTATGAATTCCCTGGAAATTTTTTTATTTTTAAAAAATAAGATTACTTATGTGAATCTGTTCTGTTATCATTCAACTCCCTTAAAATTGACCTGCAGAAAAAATTATTGGGACATATTTTTAAGCCCCAAAGTGCCCAAGACAGTGCTTTATGACAAGTAGGAACATTACTCCTGTGATTAAATTCTGGTTAATTGAGATTTTACTACTCAGCTGATAGCTATCATTTCATAGATGGTTCTACTAGAGGATAAGTGTTTGAATTACAACATCTCTGTCTCAGGCACAAGACATCCAGGATCTTAAAACTTCATACAAAATAGAACTCACCAAATCACATATTACCCCCCCCTTTCACTATGGGTCTCAGTTTCTTTCCCTGATCTAGATTTTAACACAAGCTGTTTCTAAGAAGAGATAAAGTTTAGCTTCATGTAGCTTCCTTGTGAAAAGTGATGAGTAGAGAAGCCAAAAGCATTAGCAAGGAACATAAGCAGAAGGAATATTCTACCCGCTGGAGAGTCAGCTCTCCGAATGCCCTTTATTCATTTAACAACACAAGGGAATCAGAAACGAAAGACTCAGCACATTCAGTGAAATAATTACTTGGGCCTGATAGAATTACAGGAAGTAGAAAGGATAGGGGTTTGGCCAGCAGTGTTGCTTTTATATACAACAAACATGTGTTAATACATCGATGGCACTTTCAGTAAGCCTCCCCAGGACAGCTACCCAAGCTTTTCACCCTCATGGTTGGGCCTACATCAGGCAAGAGTTGAAGAAAATGTATCATGTACAAAAAACCAAAAATCATTCTTTTGGCTTCTTACATATCAGTTATCAAGGATATTCTTTTATTCACGCTTAGGGGAAAATCAGAATAATTTTGCATGGCTTAGTTCAGACTCGAATATTCCCATTTATATTCTTTGACGTCCTAAGTTAAGTGTGTTTAATCAAGACAGATTCTCCTATTTATAAGAAGACTCCATGGTTAGTAATCAAACTGAAGTATAAGATAAGGAGAAGAACATCTGCTGTTCAAGTAGAAAACAAGAGATATTAAAGGAACTTTAGTTTTCTGTACCGTTTTCCTGACAAAGATCCCCCAAACTATAACTTAAACTGCACTTTTTGAGGGGCTTTTCTATTTACAGAGAATTGTGAAGGGACTTTTTCATTTAGAGAATTTAACAATCATAGATGTAATACAGAGTGGCAATTTCCAAGAAATTATTGGATGGCAAAGGACAAATGAATCCTGTTCCCCAGGCAACCACATGGAGGGCTATAACATCCCTCAGGCTCCTAAAATGAAGTTTACAGTTGCTACTATTTTTGATTTTGGCTTCCTCTGAAAATGGTTTTTATCCTTTGGAAAAATTTTTTTTTTATATAATGAAGTTTCAGCCCTTTCCAACTCTTCTCTCTGTAGCATTAGTCTTGCATGTAACAGCTTCTCCATCCTTTGATCTCAACGTGTGTGGCTGTAAGAGGAATGGCTGTCCTGGAAATAAGATCAAATTGGGGATAGAAATGAAGATCACCAGAAGCGAAGGGAGAGCAGAAACATTTTGAGCCAGTCAGAGGGTAGACACAGTTCATTAGAAACATTGGGGGAGCTAGGCTTTCATAATTTCAGGAAGAAAAGTGCTCTGGGGTTTCTGACTCACTCAATCTTTTGTAATTTTTCACAAAATATAGGACACATCTTCTGGAGGAGGAAAAGCATTTTAAATAGAAAAAAAAATGTTGGGATGGCCGCATTTCTGATTCTTTCATTTGGCTTTTTGTGTGAGTGCCATCTATTTAGGCACTGTATTTTCCGTGTGGTTCCCCCAATATTGACACATCTCTTCTCTCAGCCTTTTTCTCCTTGCTCTCCTTGTGCTAATTCTATTTGTTTTTTAATGATTTCTTTCCACTAGGTCAAAAGTGTATGCTCAGAGATTGTGATCTTCTGAGCACTGACCCTCTAATGAGGGTGCAATGGGAAATTCCTGCAGACTTGCCAGATGTGGGCAACCTTTCAGAAAATGAGGGTGCGGAGGGGGGCTGCTCGCTGACACCAACTCTTCCATCTCGGGGCTGGTGGTCTCTACTGACCCAGAAAGTCCAAGGCACTTCTGGATGGCCTTCCAGTAGAAGTATCTCTTCAGTATATTCTGCTGGTTAGAGTCATTTGAGTTAATTAGCTAATCTTTTAAAAAGATTTTTCTCTCTGAAAGATTGAGCTTATTCTTGCCTGAGCATCGCCTACTTAAGTCGTGTAATCTTATTTGTTTCTCGAGCAGGTGTTGTGCGATATTGGCTGAGGGAATGGAAGTTGGCTGGGGTGGAAAAGGAGAACATTTTGTGTGTAGCTTGGTGTATGTTCTATAATAAAGAGCTTTGGCCAGCCGGAGGGCATCTGAGAGTGAATGCTGTGGGTGTGAAGTCACAGGACCTGGAAGAAGAGGGCAGAAGGAAGGCGGGGAGGGGAAACATCTGGGTGGGGTTTGCCCTTTGTGATTGTGATGACGCTGGGGAAGCCCTACCCACAGTTTCATGGCGTGCTTTCCTCTACATGTCAGCCATAGGTTGTTAATGCTTTTATGTACTAACTACTCTCAAATATATCATATTCCATGCTATAGATGAAGAAGAGAGACTGGATTTTTATTGTTGGTTGTTTACTTTTGCTGGATGCTATTGAACATTCTTTAGGTGTTCAGTAACTCTTTTGAGGGCCTCCTATAAATCAAGAACTCAACCAATGACAAAGAAACAGCGATGTGGGCCCTTGCCCTTGAAGACATTACGGCCTATGGGGGAGAGAAACATTTGTACAAAATTATATTGTAATGTACTAAGTGCAACCATAAGAGACACAGAAGAGCAGTGGCTCTTTTTTTCTTGGGTGGTCAGGGAGGTGGCACAGAAGAGATGCTATTTCAGCTGGTTCTCAAAAGTTGAATGGGAGTTTATTAGAGCTAGAAGGGGGGGGAAACAGTAGCAAGGTTGTAGAGGTGAGAAAGAGAATCACGAATTCCAAAAAAGGTAAAAAATTTGGCTAGCACGGAAGGTGATTTGTGGAGAAAGCAAGGACATGAGGCAAAAAAGGGAGGTTCAGCCCAGGCTGTTAGGGGCCTGGTGAGCTCTGTAAAGGAGTTTGGATTTCATTTCGTAACTGCAGGGGGCCAACAGAAGCCCTGAAACACGGGGCTTCACTGACTAGGTTTGAAATTAGATAGATAATTCCAGAAACATTGTGGAAGGTAGGCAATTCAAGACTAAGATCTCTTGAGAGTAGACACAGTTCATTAGAAATATTGGGCGAGCAGCCTTAACAAGCATGATTAAGAGCCAGTGTTGGTGAAGCGCTACCAAAATCTAAAATGTGGGCAGGAATAAGGGACTTCTACTTTTTGTTTCATACATTTCTTTCTTAGTTGCATTTTTACAACCAACTTTTTAATAAAATACATTTATTTTTGAAAAAAAGTCAAATCCCAGTGCAATAAAATTAAAGCTGCAGTACAACACATTTTAAAGCTCTATTTAATAATTCATTTTAAAAGGAAATATTTATTACTAAAACATTTAAAGTTCCTCTGGGGCTTGCTATAAACAAGTTTGAACTGGGTTTTTGTTTGTGAAGAAAACAGAAATATGTTACATTCCCTGAAAACAATGAAAGCTGTTTTTTGCACTATGAACAATTTATTATATTCCTCCAGGGATCTAGATAATCCAAATTGCAGATAACTCAAGATAAGTATTTGATATTTAGCTATGAACTGTGCACTTATAACTGCTTTTCAATGTGGGTTTGGAAATTACCCAATAGATAACTGAGAATTGTCTTTAAAAATATAGACTATATAAATGTTTTGCATGGACTATGGACTCTCTTATTGATCCTTCCCTGTACACTGTTTTTTCAAAGTTCAAATGTGTGTCCGGATGATAATTTCTAGCATAGATCAGGATGCTCACAGTTGAAATCATCTAGTTTACCACATTCAGTTTTATGGAAACAACAAATTGAAAATGTATGCTCTTAACTAAGGATATTAGAAACGGTTTTCAACATGAATTCATTAGTTAAACTTCCCATACTAAGGAACTCAAACCAATCTGGAGACTCACTTCAGAAGAACCAAGAGGCTGCTGCTTTTCCCTCCCTTGTGAGAAATGCAAAGGTTAGGATGCATTTTCCTCCGTTTAGACATTTGTGGAAAACTCCAGTATGAGGATCATTAGTAACTGAAGGAACTTCAACTTGCTACAATAATGTTTTGTAAGAGGTTTGGCTCTCCAGGGGGCTCAGAGTGATTACATTACCAGGGAAGAAACAGGTAGGCTGTGAGGTAACGATTCTCATTCTCTTTAACATAACTCAGAGCTTCCCTTTGTGCCTGACAAATGCCTGCCTGAAACCACCCACTCTCGGAAACCTAGAGCCTCCATTTAAGGGAAGGTGTCCGCAGCGCCGGATCACAGCAGACTGACTGCCAAGCTCCACGTGGCGTGCGTGTCGGGACACCGCATCCCACCCTTGGTTTCTACCGAAAAAGATGCCATCTGGAAAACCCCAGCCCCAATAAAAGGGAATTGCCTCGTGGCTCAAGCCTCCCAGGCATCAGCGATTCTTTTAAAGAACGAAGACAGAATCCTGGGGATCTCAATTTAAAAATTGTAACAACAGCCACCACCGAAATCAAGCAGGACGATGAAGTCCCTGGCTGACAACCCACAAACCTTTCCCGATGACCTCCACTCTCTCTGTGACAGCTGCGCCAACGCACAGACTTAAAAAACCCATTATATGTATTGATCGCTCGGATTCAGTTAGAAGCCCATGGATTTGAATGATCCTCAGAGATAGTCACCCGTCAAATCTCCCGCATGTCCATTCGTATCAAACAAAGTAGTAACGGTATCTTTTCCCTCTAACGACGGGCAGCCACCCGATTATTCTTGTGGGGCTGAGGAAAGGGACGGTGTCAGGGCAGGTGAGAGGCGACACCGCGGCCAGAAGCCCGCTGTGGGTGAGCCGCAGTCAGGGAGGCTGCCTCGCCTGCCCTCCACCCCCTCCTCGGCCTGCTCCTTGCACACGAACGAGGCTCTTACACACTTTTATCCTGATAAATGTTTAAATGACTCCTCTGCTCTTCCATATGTGCTTGCTTTCTTCCTTCCCCTCCCTCCCTCCCTCCCTCCTCTCCTCCCTCCCTCCCTCCTCTCCTCCCTCCCTCCTCTCCTCCCTCCCTCCCCTCCTCTCCTCCCTCCCTCCCCTCCTCTCCTCCCTCCCTCCCCTCCTCTCCTCCCTCCCTCCCCTCCTCTCCTCCCTCCCTCCCCTCCTCTCCTCCCTCCCTCCCCTCCTCTCCTCCCTCCCTCCCCTCCTCTCCTCCCTCCCTCCCCCTCCCCTCCCCCTCCCCTCCCCTCCCCTCCCCTCCCCTCCCCTCCCCTCCCCTCCCCTCCCCGTCCCCTCCCCGTCCCCTCCCCTCCCCCTCCCCGTCCCCTCCCCTCCCCCTCCCTCCCCCTCCCTCCCCCTCCCCTCCCCCTCCCCTCCCCCCTCCCCTCCCCCCTCCCCTCCCCCCTCCCCTCCCCCCCTCCCCTCCCCTCCCCTCCCCTCCCCTCCCCCCTCCCCTCCCCTCCCTCCCTTCCTTCCTTCTTTCCTCCCCCCCCCCCCCCCCCCCCCCCCCGATTTGCAATCACTCCTGCTTGTGCAATTCAGAGATTGCCTGGTGTAGATCTTGTGAAACATGAAAAAATACAAACTTTTTGCTCAGTTCGTATTAGCATGAAAATAGAATGCAAGGTGATATTTTTCAGGACGGTCAGCGCTCATCTTGTTATGTAGCTGTATGTAGGGTAAACTGAGTGGGCGCCTCCTCACTACTGTGGGGTTAAAAAGTCCCAGGGCAGCCTATACTGAACGACGCCTAAGAGAATCTAGGGCTGTTTGCAGACAGTCTCTAGAATGCTCAAGTCAAGATGTTGAAATTATCTTTGCCTGAAAAGTAAGGGAGCTGTACACGAATGTTAAGCAGATGGCCTTTTAAAGTGAAATAACAACAAGAAAACCCCCACTAGGAACAGATTTCAAGATTACACAGTACTAATTGATCTTAATTATTTTTAAAAGTAGATAAAATGCTGAAAGAAATACAACCAAAATGTTAATAGTCATTTCCTCTTGGGACTGGGATTTTGGACATTTATTTTTTTCTTCTGTATATCTTTTCTTGTACTTTCCCAGTTTTTAACAATTCCATGTCATATTTTTATAAACAGAAACAAACATCACCCCAAACTGATCCTCTTCTAGGGAATGGAGAAGCCTGGGTCAGATGTTCGTTTCACAGTATGTTAGGTCTTAAATGATTTTTCTTTTTGACACTTTAACATGTGATATGGTGCTGGCTGTAGTCCTGATCCCTTCCAACTGGACCTGAATCTGGAATTGAAGGGAATCCATAATCCATAATCCATTTTTGGTGTGTGTTGGGGGACAGTTAGTGGGAGGGAACCCCTTTTTGGCAGGAACAAGGGACTCGAAGTTATTTTAGCCTCCACAGATGCAGTTGGTGGTTTTCTTCTTATAATGTATTCATATTAATTTGTATGAAACTTGATAAAACATGAAGTGAAAGGAAAATGTCCCAGCCCCAGATTATGTCTTTTGATCATAGGGAAGCTATGAAATGAATATAAATGACAGAGTTATTGTTCCAGAAAAAGTACATGGAATAAAGGGGAGAGGACACTAGTTCCAATGATAAAACAAGCTACAGCTGCTGAAATGCGCGTGTCCTGCCTGAAGGCTGCCTTTCGACCTCGATATGGCAGCAGGTGGGCCGCGCATGTGCGAGGAGCTCAACAAGGAGTTCCCGAATCCCAGCCCCCCAGCCCTGCCCTCTGGCAACCCCCAGTCTGTTCTCTGTGTCTCTGAGTCCAACCACTGTGCTGTACACCTGAAACTAATACAAAATAATATTGAATGTAAACTGTAAGTAAAAAATAAAATTAAAAAATACTTATTAAATTAATAAATACTCCACATTGACTTTTCTCCTGTCTGTCATCTTTGCAAAAGAACCGTAAGTCCAGAAACGCTCGACGATGTCACAGTTTGTGTTTGGATCTTTACTATTGTGAGAGTATGAGAACATGGTGTGAAGAACTTCTGTTGTCAAGTCAGACCAGTTAGAATCCTGATTCTACCACTCAATAGCTATGTCACCTGGGATGTTGGTTAACTTCTCTGAATCTCATGTTTCTATGGAAACTGCTTGAATTTGGTTTTGGCTTCACCTCTCACAAGCTGTGTGTGACCTACCCAGGCCTCAGTTTCTCCATCTGTAAAATGAAGAAAATAAAACACTTACTTCCTTTGTTGGGGACTGGTTGGGACATTGCTTGTAAAGTGCTTAGCATGCTACTTGGCTGGGCACATAGCAAGTGCTTGATTAAAGTTGTCTATTAGGTTTTTTTTTTTTTTTTTACTACCAGTTGATACAAGATTTAGAAAAAGGGGGATAGCACATCTAAAGCAAATGTTAGGGGCTTTGAAGCAATGTACAGCGAGCGCCAATGAATGTTGTTTCTACAAATCATTGTCTTAAAATATTCCCTTAAATGAGGATTTTAGATATAACCTATATCTAAATATCTAACACATTCCTTTGAGTATTGTATGGGTGATATCTTTAGTCAGTGCTAATCTTTTTTGTGTAAAAAGTTTTTTTCCCCTCTCATTTTAATTGCTACATACATTTAACAGAAGGTTCAAAACTGGTACTGCTTATACTCTTTTCTTGCAGGTTTAAAAAAAATACTCTTTTTTTTCTTTTCTTATTTTCTGGCTTTTAGCCTTACATCTGTTTATAGTTTACTTTCACTTAATCCTTTCTTTCCTCTTGGGTTGAGACTTGTGCATATGTCTTCATTATAATCAGAACTGATTTTACCTCATTCTGTAGTTTATAATTATGTATTCTTTTTCTTAAAGAGGACCCTCAAATTAAATAAGCTTGAAGCTCTAGAAAGCCAGGCTCTGCCCCAATTATATTACATTTCTTTTCAGGTGAAAGGCTCGACACATTCAGCTTAAAACAGTCTAAGTTGAATCTTATTATGGGAGCATTATGAGACTAAAGATATCTTTATTTTCTTGTTCCACTTGAGTTCTGACTGAATTTTGCTGTGCTTCTTAAAGAAAAAGCACCTATGCTTTCAATAAAAATTTACAGAAGTGTAGAATTCATTGAATGGTCAAAGTGACGTCAGTATTTGGCTTCTAAGTCCGTACTAGAGTTTCAAATGTATACAATAGACCAAGAAGAGAGCCAGCTCATTAGCGTGATGCCTCAAACCCACCTTTTTCAGGCTGCAGCTGCATTTCGTGAATGCATTGCACATTTCTGGGCTGAGAGAGGAAGGGACAGTGCAGTGTGGTGGTCATGAGAATTCTGGCCGCAGAAGAACTGCCATGGTTCTGGAACCAAGAAGAAGGTGGCAAGAAGGAAATATGTAGGGAATCCAGAGGAAGGGCAACAATCCCAGAACTGGAAAGTCGCTTAGCATTTCAGGAAGTGCTGAATAAGAACAGTAGACTTTTAACCCTTTGCGGTCGTTTGTCTGCTCTCAGCCACCACAGCAAGGAACCGTACAAATCTTAACTCCATTCATGTATCAGTTCATAAATCTTGTTTATCCTTCATAATCTTGCATGTTATGTATCACTGCTCTTTCAATGGAAATTAATTCCGACCAGTACGACACCCATGTCCAAATTTAATACGACCGCAAAGGGTTAAGTGGGGACTTTAACTTCCAATAGGCACGGAAGTTAGTAGGTTGCTGGTCTATTGCACTGCCACTGACTACTTCACAGGAGGCTTCAGCTCCCAATATGCTTTCCCATAGAGGCTCCGCTCTTCATAAGTAACTAAGAATACTAGACTATGTCGAATGCATTTAAAATAAGGTTGAGCTCCAGCAGCATCACCATCAGCTGGCCTTCTGGAAGAAATGCAAATATCGGGGCCCCTCTCAGGACGTCCTGAGTCAGAAGCTGTGTATCCACAGGCCCTCCAGGTGACTCTGAAGCGCTGACCCTGAGCAGCACTGTCCAGTAGAACTTTGTGTGATGGGCATGTCCTGTGGCTGCGCCGTCCAATATGATAGCCACGAGCACAGGCGATGAACACTTGAAATGTGGCAGAGGAAGTGAAATTCCAATTTGATTTGATTTTAATTAATTAAAATTTAGACGGCCACAGATGGTGAGTGGCTATCATACAGAACAACACAGCTCCGCCCCATAGCATTCCTGTGCGTGCGTTTACGTTGGAACAGTTTGCGGCATTATACACAACATGACAAAACAACAGAACTGAATGCCAGGTATAGAATTATGTATCGATGTCATCTATTTCCTTACTTCACTGTTGGGATCATTTAACTGGACAATGTTTGGGATGGGAGCCTTTTAGACTATTGCCCCTGAAATATCTTGGAAGAGAAAAACAATTTGTATATATTTCCAAGCCTTGTCAGAATTATGGTAATTAGATCCTTCTTAGATTATTGTTTCTGTTTTAGATCCTGAGGGTAAGGATTTTTGAAGAACCCCAACACCTGAAGTTTCTTAAAGAATGAAATTCAGCCTGTGTGGGGCTCTGGGTGTTGGTGGAGAGGAGAGGTGGTGACCGGCAGGAACTGTTGTTTAATGTTCTACACAGAGAAAGCAGCATGTATAAAGGAACTAGGGTGGGGCATTTCATGGCATTTCAAGGGAAAGCAAAGAATTGCATTTGGCTAAAGAGTAGGGTTCATAAAGTGTTGCTAATCAAGACCCTGACGCCATCGGTGCAGAGTGGGACGATGGAATCCATAGCTCCCTCGTTCCTAACTTCAACCTTTGATTCCTCCCTCCTCCCTTTTAATCAGTGGAGTCCTAAGTAAGATGATCACGGTGGTGGAGGTGAAAGATAGAGACAAGGGCCAGGTATAAGATGTTACAGAGGCAGAACAGACAGGACTTGTTATCTGATAGGATGTTACACTGAATGCCTGCCAGGAACTCTCATAGGAACTTGATACCAAACAGGAGTTAGGTCCTGCCCTGGAAGAACTTACAGCTCAAGGAAGGGGGCGGGGGGTGTATCAGGCATGTCCACTAACGAGTGGAAACCATGTTATACACTTCCCTAGAAGTCCATCCACGGTCCAGAAGTGGAGGACAGCCAGCTGACCCTGACATACAGCACACACTCTGAGATCTCTTACTGTTCCCTCATCTCCTCTCATTTCTGACTTCTAACACCTGACTTCAGTCACTGCTGATCTTTTCATAATTTTCAGCCCCAGGAAAGTGTTATTTTTAATTCATATTTTGGCATATTGAAAAAATAGCTAAATAACCCAATGAGTTTATTTTGTGTCCTAAATTGGTGCTTGCCTTTTGCATTTGTTTTATGTTTTGCCATGTTTTATGTAACCTAAGTCACATTGCTGGCCTCACCATGCTCTGAGGTTGACTTGGTCCTACTTCTAGGGCCTCCTACTGAACCTCAAGAACATGTCTAGCTGAAGAATATTTAAAAAAAAAATGAATCTTTATTGATTTCAGAGAGAGGAAGGGAGGGGGAGAGATAGAAACATCAATGATGAGAGAGTCATTGATTGAGCCCGCAACCCGGACATGTGCCCTGACCGGGAATTGAACCTTGATCGCCTGGATCCTAGGTTGACACTCAACGGCTGAGCCACGCCCGGCTGGGCTGAAGAACATTTATTTGGATGTTTACTTGGTCACTTACTTCTTTACACATCCATTTGTTTAGGAATAGTTTATCCATGTTTATGTTTTATGTTTCATCTCTTTCTGGAAATACTTGAGTATGTTTGTATAAATATGATTAGACCAGAAAAATAAGCAGATGATGTAGGTTTAAGGCACGGGGTTCTGATCTAAGGTCAGAGAAAGCTGTTGTTTTCAGCTGCCCAGGGAAGTGAGGTCGATAGAAAGCAATAAAAGCAGCTGCCTGGCGCTGTCCTTGGTCCTGCCACTACCTTCTGCGTGACTCTGCCCTTGGCCAGGTCCCTGACCGCCACCTCAGGCCTGCCTGAATTCGCACTGCTTCATTCCGTGCTGTTCTCTGTCATCCATATCTTGCTGACTTCTGACTCTTGACTTGTCACCAGCTCACCAATTACTTGTCCCTGACGTGGGTTTCTGAGGTTATGTATCACATCACCTGACCCCACCCAGAAAGTACTTGTTCAGCAGCCTCAGGTTGGATTCTTTGGAATAGGCTTGAGATCTGGCAAAAAAGTCTTTGTTTGTAAATGTTTTCCTTATTTTTTAAAAAATTCATTTGCTGAGTGTTACTCCCCTACAGAGGTTATTTCTGTAAGCTGATTACTACATAAAACTTATTTTCTTAGTTCAGAATTGGTCTTACACTAGCTTAGAGTAGCCCTTTATATTTCTCATAATATGCAGGGCAAGGCTTATCTCCCTTCCCCTGGTGGTAGCAGAAATCTTGTAATGTTACATTTCTGCCAGCCGACCGTGATAATTGAGCCTGATCTAATGTACTTAAAATCTAAGGCTCTTAAAGAGACTTTTAATCCCCTTGTTCCTTTACGATAGAATAATTTCTTCTATTTTTCTACAAAAACTGATCCTCTTTCTACTGTGTTCAGTGTTCGTTTTGTAGGTGCAGATATACGTATCTTGCTTTAAGTAGACTTGCTATATAAAAGCTTGGATTTACTTTACTTTAATAATTAAGAACAACTTTCCAGAATTAACCCAAAAAGCAGGAAGAAGTTATATTGACACAATTATTTTATAATTATGATTGAATATTGACCCAAACTGTAATGAATATGGAGAATGAATATAGCTTGATTTTGGGGGGTGGTAGGTAATAGATTATAATAGAATTTAAAAAATATTCATAAAAAACTACATGAATGGTCAGTAAATAATAATTTCAAAAATATGAGCCCAATTACAAAACTCAATCTCCACACTCCTTTTCAGGAATCTATCTTTTACAAAATGTGAGATATATCTGTAAATAGCATAGAGTGCATGGCTCTGGCCCCCAAACTAGACAGCTGATATTGAGGCAAGCAGCTATGTTTGTAGGTCATTTGTGCCCTGCATGGGAAGTCCCTTTTTCTGTGTTAGTGGATTGATAAGCTGGATGATTGATATCGATGTTTTATTGGTGTAACACATATAGCTTTGGCTCTTAGCCAGAGATTTTTATTAGTGCAATGGTTAATTAACTTTATAATATATGGTAATAACCAGTTTTAAGCTTTAATACACATTTCCTGGGTGGAAAAAGAACCTATATCCTTTTAAAGATTTAATATAGAACAACAGATAAAGCATTTTTTTATTAAAATGTTTTAAATAAGTTATGTGAAGATGATTTCACATGTAGTTAGTTAAAATGGATTTGTCTCCTTTTCTCTTTCTTTAAGTGGCATTAAAGTTTTGTCTCATCTAGTGAATTGTTCAGACATAAAGGCATAGGTATGTTTAGGAATGTTCCAGAGTGTCACTTGGCTTCGGGGAGAGAATACGAGCAGGTGTTGATGGCAGGAAGAACCTGCACAGGGCTCCTGGCCTGAGCACAGCCTGGTTTGTCCTGTTTCTCAAGAGCAGGGGACAGGGAGAGGCTACAGGTTAGTGAAATTATTAGAAGTTGTAAAGCATGCCTGTCCTTTGAAACTGCTACTCCACTTCTGGGAGTATTCTTATTCTAAGAAAATAATGAAACACACTTTAGCTATAAGTTGTTGATCACATCAGTTATTACTACAAGCTGTAATATCATCCAGTTGAAAAGAACCTAAGTGTCTATCAGAAAGGGGACTGGTTGAATAAATTAAAACAATAGAAAGGTCATTTAAAAAAAGCAGGTTATAGATGGAAGCTTTCAAACTTTTTTCTCAGGAAAGCTCTTTTTCAAGTAGAAATTCTCAGTGGATTCCAAATATAAAAAAGACAGAGAAGAGGAGTTGCCCCCGTTGAACGGAGGTGGTGATCTAGGGCCTCATCCACGTGCCCTCACTCCTGGTCATCTACTGCCACATAATGAGTCACCCTCAAAACTTAAAATGATGACAGTGGCCATTTTATTATGTCTCAAGTTTCTGGGGGTCAGTTTGGGGACCAGCTCTGCTGGGCAGTCCTGGCTCAGGCTCTGCCATGTGGTTGTCGTCAGATGATGGCTGTGGCAGCTGGGGTCGTCCAGGCAGTTCTCTTCATTCTAATTCAGGGCCTCCTCACGTGGTCTCTGCAAAGGCTGGTTTGGACTTTCTCACAGCATGGTGGTCTCCGGGCAGGCAGACACTTGCCTAATGGCTAGTTTTCAAGAGTAAGTATACTAGCGAACAAAACAGAAGCTGCATCACCTTTTATGGCTCAGGCTTGGATGTTCCCTAGAGTCGCTTCTATCCTACTCTATTAGTCAATAGCCACAAGCCCACCGAGAGGGTAAATTTGGACACAGATGCACAGGGATAACATAATATGAAGATGAAGACAGAAATCAGAGTGATGCAGAAGCCAAGGAATGCCAGAGACTGCCAGCAAACCACCAGGAGCTGGGAGAGAGGCCTGGACCGGATTCTCCCTCACAGCCCTCAGAAGGAATTCACACCTTGATTTTGGACATCTAGTCTCCAGAACTGAGGCAACACATTTCTGTTGTTGAAGCCACACCATTTGTGATACTTTGTTACACAGCAGCCCTACCAAACTAATACAAATGATGTTGTCCCTTCTCCACCCCACCCTCCCTTCCTCTCATCTCTCATTTCTGGGTGGATGAACGTAGGCATAAGCTTTGCCCATAGTGAGGAAGCTGCCAGATGGCCTCACAACTTAATTCAGTTAAAATTAAATTTCTCATTTCCTCCAGAAGTTCTATGAAATGTGATTTGTTATGTATTTCAGGCATAAGGAAAAGGAGATAATTTTTGATAGGAAGACCCCTCTAATGCCTCTGAAATGATACCAAAAAGTTGCTTTCATCTACCTTGTTTGAGACCCTTCTACCCAAGAATGTCTTGTCACTCTAGAGATTACAGAGTTAACACTTCGTTCTTCTTAAGAAACTCAATTTAGCCTAACTGTATCAGGATTGGCACTTGATAATTCTGATACGATCATTTGCATGATTTTTTTAGTGCCATAATTGTAGAAAACTGATATTAGAGTATTAAAATTGGTATGTCTTATTCAGAAATGTTTAATGCTTTATAATAACAATAATATTGGGTACATTATGCAGTAATAATGGAAATTATATTTGCAAAATGGTGGTAACAGAACATTTTGAAATGCTAAAAGTAGAAAAAGCACAGTGTAAGAGAGAACCATGTTTTAATCACAGCAGTTTGGCTATCTGTGTTCCTCAGCGCCACACCATGCCTGGGCTGCATGAGTTAGATCAACCTGTGCAGCTCTGACGGAAGTGGAGAATTTTCAGTCGCTGAAATAAAAAAGGGGTAGGGATGTTGTCCTATTTGAATATACTTTTTGCTATTTAGAATGGGTTAGCATTTTGTAAATAAAAATTGGATTTCCAAAGGAAGCATATATTTGCTATGATTTAGCCTAATAATTTGGCTGTTTTCCAGTTGCTCCTAACTTCTGATTAACAGCTGATTTTAAAAATACTTGGAAAAATATGTAAAGTATATTCCTCTATACTTCAAAATTATAGTTTTTAGGTCAATTTTAGGTTGATTAGCTTTACCCTATCCCTTTAATGCTTTGATCATTCAACATATGCAAGCTCACAGAAAGATTTAGTAAAAAATAAATCTATAAGGAACCTAAGAAATTCCTGACTATGTGAATCAGCACAATAAATGTTGATTTGGGGTTTTGGATATGTTCAATACCAATTAGAAAATGTGAAGTTTTGATTGACTATTTCTTTTTTTTAAAAAATAATTTTTTAAACAGGTTTTTATTGATTTCAGAGAGAGGACAGGAGAGGGAGAGAGAGATAGAAATATCAATGATGAGAGAGAATAATTGATTGGCCACCTTCTGTACATCCCCTACTGGGGATTGAGCCCAAAATCTGAACATGAGCCCTGACGAATTGAACCCGTTACCTCCTGGTTCATGGGTTGACTGATGCTCAACCACTGAGCCATGCAGGCTGGGCTGATTAACTATTTCTTTTGGCAGGTTAATTACCCTAATTCAGGAATATTTTTCATAAGACTTAAAAAATTAAAGCAAAGGAAGTGCCAGGGCCTCAGAGATGAAAAAAATGTGAGTTAACTCTATTGTGTCCAATTGACAAGAATTATTTTAGCCTTGTGTATGCACTTGGAATCTGCTTTTACTCTGTTCCTTTCAGAAAAGTTGTTTTTTGCTTGTTTGTTTGTTTTAAGTTTTTCTCTTTGATTTTGGAACCATTGAACCAACCAGCTGGTTTATAGATACCTAGCCTTCTCTAAGACTTCTTGGTAATTTTAGGGTTGTTATCATCATCACTCTTTCCCCGATGAACTAGGAGGTGCTATCCAAGGCACAAGACTGAAAGCATCTCCTACAGGACCTCAGGATACCAGGCAAAGACCATTTTCTTGGAGCAATTATGTCTAAATTCTATGCATCTTCTCCATCCAACTCTGAAATCCCACAAGAAATGTTATCACTGCACTGAGAGCCTCATGACTCAGCTACATCTGAGAAACTTATCAAACAGCCATGTGCTGAGAGAGGAGAGGCTGGGGCAGAATTGGTCTTGGTCTTTATCCATCCTTCTAAACAGGCAAAGATATTTTACTTTCATGGGCAGGATATGGGTGACTTCAGTTGGCACTTCCTGAAGAGCTGATGAGGGTTGTGCTGTCACCTCTTGGGAAGCCATCCTTTGCTCTACTACAGCGATTCCCTCCATCCTTATTCTAGTCTGTGTCTGAATGCTGTCACCTTCCCCGGTGTGGTCTCATAATTGCTTCCACTTCTCCATTCCTTGGCAACAGAAAGGCATCTTTACCAAATCCTTGTCTGCTGATTGGGCTGTTCTACTGAGATTATAGATGTAGAAAGTAATTGTTTAAGATGGAAAGTGCTCTGCAAATGTAAAATGGTGATGTTGATAACAATACGCCTACTCATTGTCCCTTGTTTGCTCTCCAATAACACCTTGTTTTCCAAACTAAAGCCTTTCAAGGACTCCAAGTTACTGTTTCTCCTTTTGCGGTTGTGGAGAGTCAACGTTGTGTAATGGTTAAGAACATGGGCCAGTAGACAGATTCGGTTCAAAGGTCCCTCTGCGTCTCCAGCTGTGTGACGGGCTGGGCTATTGTGAGTCTGTTTTCCTAAACTCTGAATAGAAGTACTAGGAGAGTCATCCTTGCAGAATTGTTGAGAGGAGTAAATGGATATTGTAAGATGAAACAGTTAGCATAGTGCCAGGTTCATATTCGCTCTCAGTAAGTAATTAGCTTTCATTGCTTTCTGGGTGTATTTGGGGTTCCGTTATTCTAATGGATTTTGTGCAAAGCCAGCAAAAAGGATCTGATTCTCATAACTATTAATTGTAAAATCTCTCCCATCTTACTCCCCCCCCATATTTATTCATGTGGACTGTGAACTTGTATTCATTAAATGAACAGAGAATGGTATTTTTGCCTTTTTTTTTTTTTTTAAAGAATGCTGTACTGTTATATACTTTTAAAAGAAATCATGGGCCCTGTTTGGTGTGGCTCAGCGGTTTGAGCATCAGCCCACGCACTGAAGGGTCTTGGGTTCAATTTCTGGTCAAGGCACATACCTGGGTTGCAGGTTTGATCCCCAGCCCCAGTCGGGGTGCAAGTGGGAGGCAACCAATCCATTCTCTCTCTCTCTCTCTCTCTCTCCCCCCCACCCCTTCCTTCCACTCTCTCTCAAAATCAATAGGAAAAATATCCTCCGGTGAGGATTAATAAAAAATAAAAAAAAAGAAATAATGGAATAATAACAATAATTTTTTACAAGTCCAATATTCAAATACCTGAGAACTCTTTCCCCGGCTTCCAGGCCTGATGAAGTTGGAGTGGGTAAGGTTAGTGAGGTGGTCCCTACAGGCAGTGGACCTCTGTCAGGCCCGCCCTGCAGGCCACTGTTCTGTCAGGCCGCACATGGGTTCCGCTGTGCAGCATGTAGGTTTCTGGAAAGAGGCTGTGGACACAGAGCTTCGTGATACACATAGTCCAGCATCTCCTCCTCAGGCATCATTTCCCATTGGACAGAAGGTAAGAGGGTCCATTATGATTTCTGACTGGCATTTCATTATTTGTATATTAATATTTGGCATGGAGTGAGGTTAAAAATTCACAAGTGACCATTTAAAAAAGGCCTCTAAATCTAAAATTTGAACAGTTCTGCTTTCTGGGGAGGTAGTTAAACAGTGGTGCTCCTGATATCAAGATTACATTTTAAACCATGTTTATTGAATCTGTTCATCTCAGTTTATCATTTTGTTACAGATTGATGTTCTCAAAGCAGATCTGGAGAGCGCAGAATGGAAAGTTTTGGAAAATCTTATTCTGGAAGATGTCCTTGAACAGATTGGACAGCTCATCTTTGAGATCCATCTCCACTGGCCCGGGTTCGAGGTCAGCGGCAGCGACAGCAGTGTTGTACGGTTCTGGTACAGCCTCCTCAAAGAGTTAGAACTGAACGATTTCAGGCTTTTTCACAGTTACAAAGATTTATCTAAACCTCAGCTATTCCTGAAGAAAGACATTTTCAATGCAAGTAGCTGTTACACTCTCAGTTGGGTAAATACAAGGTGGAAATAGGATGCAGGGCCTCACAAGGACTCAAGGAGATATTTGCAGACTGGAGTACGTCCATGATTCTGTCGTTTTACTTGCGCAGCCTCCCTCTGGCCTGTTACCTGCTTGAGGCAGGCGTTGTTATTGCCTTCGTAGTGCATGAGCCTGGTGCCTCCACGCGGCAGGGGCACAGTTAATACTGTTGGAGGGGTGGACACAGGAGTCAGCCTTCCTCCGCCCAGACCCAGACCCAGACCCAGCGCTTTGCTGTCTGCCTCTGACCGAGCAGGATGCTTGTCTTCCTTCACCGTGATTTGGAAGATAATCCCCCACTTCAGTTTTCTCTAAAATTCATTATATAGCTATAGTCCATGAATTCACCAACATGAAAAAGAAAATTACATACATTTTCCATTTTTACTGGGTTGATGAGATTCTTCAGTGTGTAGCCTGCTGTTTAAAATAGGACTTTCCATTGACTGGAACTCACCTCTTTCAGGCTCTTCTTGCTCACCTCGTCAGTAACGTCCTTGACGCCTTGCAGATTTCAACCATTCCTCCTTGGCCTGTGCCCAGGCCACGCCATGGTTTTATAAGAACACCGATTCCAGTATCTGGGAACTGAGACACACCAGCTTCTGTCACTGAGTTTAAGACTAGGCCATCAAGAGTTGCAACTCAGCATTCTTTCCATAGCAGCCTTAAATCACCATCTGTTCCTATGAACTAAGCACAAAGCAGAATTTGAGTGTCTTATTGTTGCCTCTTTGGACTTCAGACCTGATTTCTCAACCACAGACTCACCTACACTGTCAGTTCATTTAAAAAAAAATACATTATCTCAAAGATTAAGTGAGTTTTCTTTACTGCCAATTGGTATTTGGTTTAAGTCTGAGGTCTGAGGAACAGAGTCTCTTTCCTAGGATGGTTACATCATGTTTCAATAGCACCAATCCTTTTTACTTTTTAAAAAACTATTAAGCAGAAAATGCAGGTTCTAAATAGTTCAAATCACCCTTTTCTATTTGTAGGATTAGACATTTACTCATGAATAATTTTCAAAAATCCTATTTCAAATAAATTAATTACATAGTATAAAATAAACCAAATTATCACTTTATTATGTTAAATATATTTTTCTGACACTCTTTATATCCTGACAGAGCAGGAAAACCATACATACATGTTTGTTCAAGAAATTTGAGGAGGGAATAGAATAATGATTACTACTAAATTTTGTTCCTGGTTTTTTATCTACTTCTACCCCAGACATTCCCTGGGTTGGCTTTTTATTTCTTGCAGTGGTTTGAAAATACCATTCCTCAAGTGAAAAACCAAAATATATTAGAGTTGGATGGTCTCACTAGCTTGGGTTGAAAAGAAACAAGACTTTCTGAATTAGTGATGATTTTAAAAAAGATAAATGAGGTTTCTATTTTAAAACCCATAGTACACTAATAAAAGTCATTGAGGTAGGAAGACCAGCTTGAATATGTGTGATTTGTAATAGCAGTTCAGTTTCTTTTATTGTCCACAGGAATTTCAGAAGTACAAAGTGTCCATAAAAACTCTGAAGTTATACTGTTGGTTTGCATGGCGTAGCCTCCAAATTTTAGTCCAGTTCCTGTTTGGATTATATCACAGATTCTCCTTTATTTTTTTCATAAAAATTTTATACACTGAAGCATATACAATAAACCTTTTTATACATTAAACTTTTAAACCTCCTTGTACACTAAAGTATGAAGGATACTGATCTTAAGTGTCCAGATATGTACACACCCATATCAAGATTTTTAATTCAAAGACTTATGCCATTGCTGAAAGCCCCCTTTGTACAGGGCAAGTTACCATTTATTCCAGATTGATGGCACAGGACATTGACTTCATTACACTACATATATATCTGAAACAAGAATGGGTGTACTGTTAAAAAAAAAAAAAAGACAAACTCAAAATAAATCACACACCCACCCACTCACTCCCACCTACTAGGCAGCCTGTTCAATAGTTATTTGTACTTATTCTATGCTTATTTCTAAAGCCGTCCTTCACTCCCTTTATAGAGAGTTTGAAATTTATGATGAATTTTCTGATGTTGCTATGGTTTCCCTGCCTCTAGAATTTATTATGCTTATTTTATTGGCCAGGGTTTCTTAGCCTCAGCACTACTGCCGTTTCAGGCTAGATGACTCTTTGTAGGGGGAGGGAGGGCTGTTCTGTGCATTGTAGGATGTTTAACAGCATTTCTAGTCCCCCACACTAGATGCCCGATGGTGCCAGATGTCCCCTAGGGGGCAGAATCCCCCACCATGGAGGACTGGGGTAGGCCATGAGAACCAGTCTAGCTTACCACAGCACTGGTGTTGGGGAGATCCTACTGATGAAGAGCAGGCAAAACCACCACAAAGAACACAAACAAAATACAAACAAACAAAATCCAGGGCTAGTATTTATTGAGCACTTACTATGTGCCCAGTACTGTCATAGATTATTCCTGATTTTCCCAACAACCATCCGAAGTGTAATTTTCCCAGTGACATATACAGGTAAGGAAACTCCAAGAGGTTGAATAGTTTATTCAGATCATTCTACTAGTAGATGGTGGGGCAGGAATCCTCATCTCGGTCTGTCAGGTCCCCAAGCCCATGCTGGTCCCTCCACAATGCTGCCTCAACAGCCTCTAGCGAATGTAAGATGCTTCTTTGTAAGGATGTATTTTTGCCTTCCTTTTAGTAAATGGGGAAAAAGCTATAAATATATAAAGACTGGACCTGCAAATCTGTTCGAGTTGGAGTTATTTTTGTAGTATGCAGGTTTAATTCAAATAACCTACTTAAAATATGCCTGCCAAATGGAGGCTTACTGAAAAAATATGGGGGCCCAACAAATTCTCTGTCAATATATTCAAGTTACCAGAATATATTCTTACAAAGCCTTGGAAGTGACTCTTGGTCCCTGGCTCGTCCCAAAACTTGGCACTTTCCTCCTGGGTTTTAGAAAGGGCACAGGCACTTGGAAGTGCATTGTGAGTTCCCTTTGTCAAACTAGTTTTCGATCTAGTTAAATGAGCCCCGATGTGAATATCTGTGACATAATGAATTCTTACTAGAGCAATGTTCGTAAATGAATCTGAAAAAAACCCACAAATTTAATATGCTCTTATCCAACGATTAAAAAAAACCCTGTTCTTTTTCCAGGTGAAAAACATATGAGGATGTAAGATTTAGAGGTCACCTTTTAGCACAAACTCTGTTACAACCTGAGACTAAGGTCAAAGAAAAACAATTTTCCCTTTCCCCTTTCTTAGAGGGATTGCATTTGGTAAAGTTATTCTAGGTTATCATATAAATATTTGTAGCTGTTTGACATGCTCAAGTGAAGGGAGCCAGGGAGAAGTAAACAAACTTCCATTAGAATTGACTGACGGTCCATTAATATTTACATCAGGGTAGAGCAAAAGTAAATACATGAATTTACCGTGTTTAGTTCAGATCGGCTATTCATGTAAGCATTTCTGCCTTGGCTGTAAGAGTTTAGTACATAGTAAATACAGTACAAAATTTGCATTTCCTAAGTATTACCTGTTTGGATTTTGCAAAGCTTGGATTTATACCAGAAAACAAGCCTCATCATATTTTGCCGGGTTAAAAATGAAGGCCTCACTTAGACAGATTATTGTACTTGACAATACAATGGCAGCTCCAAACTCAATTAATATAATTGTTCTCTTCTTCTGGATATAAATCTGTGTTTGCCTTTTAAGCAATAACATAATTCTTTTGTATTAGCCAATTGCTGGCTTTTTGTGAATTCAATAAAACATTTAAACTTCTGCTAAAATGTCTTCCTTTTTCTTACATTGAAAGAGGTATTGGACCTTTACTTATCATATGATCATACCCCCCAAAATTCAGTATATTCTTAAACTGCCTAAATTTAGAAATTATTGAAGTTCTTTTAATAAAGTAACTGTATTTCTGTCCTTAAGAAAAATAAATGAGGCAGGGTTAATGTCTCACTTTATGTTAAGCACTGTATGGAAAAATGCTAGTTCTCAACACTTTAAAACCAATGCTTTGTAAAACTAGCAACTTCATATTATTGTACAAAAGACTTTGTGTTTTGTTTTTTTTAGTGAGTGGTTTTGTGCAGTAAGATGATCTAAAACAACAAGGGATTTTTTTTCCTGTCAAGTTTGAATTCTAATCTAGACTATTCTAATAGAGGGGCCCAGTATAATAGGACAGACATGCAATCGGTATGTACCTGGGAGCTATCGGGGTTGGTAAATGGCTGTGGTCCTGAGTCATTCTCCTCCACTGTAGTCCCCCCAGGACCCCCAAACCTCTCCAAGATCGAGCAGTTACTGCACAGCACCCTAGGCAGCTTCCAGGCCCTGCCCTAGCCCAATGGTTGGCTTCTGTTCTAACTGCGCTTGGTCCTTTGTCACTGGTTGCTGGCTATTTTGAGATCACCCCTGGGTGGGTACATATGATGAACAGTCAAGGGGGTTCTATAACATTAATGGAGCCATAATTATGTTAATAAAAATAAGCTATTATCTGTACAAGACAATATTATTTCTCAAGGATTGATGTCAGGTCAAACGTGGCTTCCTCAGGGACCCCCACCCCACTTAAGGCGCCCAGCTATGCGCCCGTGATGCCCTCTGGTCTCCCTGTCGCCACGCACCTTGTGCCTGGATGTGTCTGCGTCCCTAATGTCTGTCCTTCCTTCCCAGCAGAGTGCGCGCCGCGAGGGTAAGGGCCGAGGCTGGGCTACACTGCCTGCCAGGTAGGAGGTGCTCAACAGATAATTGCTGAATGTGAGTAAAGAAAGCTATTTCACATGGGATTTTTCGGTGAATTTATTTCATCAGCATTTGTTACTGAAAATTTTTTCTGGCATTAAAAGTACCTAGACACAATTTACCCTTTTCTTTCTTTCTTTTTTAAAAAATCCTCACCTGAGGATATTTTTTCCATTGCTTTTAGAGAGAGTAGAAGGGGGAGAGAGAGAGAGAGAAACATTGATGTGAGAGACACATCAATTGGTTGCCTCCGGCACATGCCTGCAATGGAGGTAGGTGCCCTTGACCCGATTCGAACCCGAGACCCTTCAGTCCGTGGGCCGACACTCCACTGAGCCAAACGGGCCAGGGCCAGTTTATGCTTTTCTTGGCAGGGTGGTTTATCGTGCTGCTGGTGTCCTCACTCCCGATTAGAGGACGCTAACCTGGAGGTCTTTCTTGGGGACTTGAGAGCTATGTAATAATTGCATTGAATAAATACAATAATAATTGAAGGCTCAAGTATTACTGGAAGATATCCTAGGATAGTAAACCTCAGTCTTCGCTTCTCAGTCCTCATTGTCCTTTCTTTGTACCAATTCCCTGAAAACAAACCTTTAGAGTCCGTGTATAGAACCACAATCCCCAGTAGCACAGACTGTTTTTCAGTTTATGAGAGAAGGAAGGTGTGATGGTGTGAGGCTACTCAGGACAACGGTAGGGACTGGGGTTTCCACAAAAGTGATTAAAACATGTTCAAGGAGTAAAAACAAGGTGAGAAGAAGTATTGTGTTCTCAAAACTATGAAGTGTGACTAAGGAATGAACTTGTGAGCAGTTTTGAGGAGGCGATGGGGCCCAGCTCTAATGGAAGAGGCCATGAGAATGGCTTTAGCTACAGGTGGTTTTGCTGAAGGAGGAAATAAACATGATCCAAATAGCTGAGTGTTTCTTTTAAACCAACTAAGTCAGAGAGACAGAAAGCTGGAAGCCACACAGATTATGACACCAACCTGACAGTTTAAAAAAATACAGTTAGTTGGCATTACATAGAGAAGGTGGGATAGTAGGATGAAAGGGGAGATTTCAGCGCTGCTGCTAACCAGCTGCAGGATATCAAGCACCACCTTTCTTGGCCTATTTCCTTTCTTAGGTCGGAATATTTAATTCCTAAGGTTTCTTCTAGCTTGAAAAATCTCATTATTCGAAGATTTTCATGATTAGAGAAAACTTAGAGGTAGGATAATTTCTTGATTAGTGTGCTATAAAGGGAAGTCTTAGGATAAATTCACAAGAATCCAAATGATGCGATTATTCAGAAGAAAAAGCTCAGATAAAAGATGAATCCATTGTGATGGCTCTCTAGTCATCAAGTGAAGTGCCTTCAGGAAAAGTACCTTTTTGGATAACACACTTCAACCCTCATGGTTCTAAAGACCAGAATGCTTCAGACTGCAAGTTTGTGTGTCTGTGTTTTTAGGCTGCCGTAACAAAGTGGCAATATCTGAAGGCACTAGATCAAATATATATATCTATAGCGATCCTTCCATATGTATGTGTGTGTATGCGTATGTGTATATTTATGTACATATATACACATATACATATAGGATATATATGTTACACATATACATACACATATATACATACATATGTGGCTGAATGCCAAAGAAAAATCTTCAGACACAATAAATTTAGAGGGAGCCTGTGTGTGTGTATATACTCACTACATAGATACATGTACGTGTGTGTGTGTGTGTGTGTGTGTGTGTATATATATATATACACACATATATATATATATATGGCTAAATGCCTAATAAAGAAGAATCTTCAGACATGAAGAGCTCAGAGGGAGCCTAGAGTCAGAGAGGCAGACAGGCAAGTTGCAAGCAGTAGTCCCCGGAGTAAACCAGGGATGACCAGAGGCCTGGAGCCCTAGAGAGGAGGCCTGTATTGGGGGAAAGGATTGGGACTGAGTCACCTGCAGCAGTGAGGCCCTTGGAGGGCTACAACCTCAGTGGGAGAGGGTCCCTAGGTCTACTCCCCCAGCACAACGAAGCCTATTCTTGTTATAGTTCTGGGAGAAAAGTTTCTCTTGACAATATGGAACCTCTGGCCTGTTTAAGGACGTGAATTTAGACTAATCACATGATGAGGAAAAGCATAAGCTGAGAAATTAAGATAAACTGGTTCTGGGGGCGGTGATACCTCAGCGGTATGTGGCAGAAACCACTTTGAGACATTTCAACTCAGACTACAAAGTATTTCCTCGAAAGAACAAGTCCCACTTCAGATGAACTCCTAATAAAAATGACAACTGACAAGGAAATGGCCCACAGTGGGGTAGAGGTAACCGACAGTAAACACTGGGACTTTCAGCCCAAGAATGTGAGACAGAATAACAATCATAAAGTATAATATACATTGTTTAAAATGTTAAAGGCATAAAAGACTATATAGAAACCATAAGAAAATAAGACATGCGAAGTACAGGTAGATATTAAAAATACAAATAAACCTTCCATAAGGGGAAACGTCATTGGAATGAGAAGTTTAATGGATTAAACAGATTAGACAGCTGAAGGGACTGTAAGTGAACTAGAAGCCAAACCTGAGGAAACTACCCAAAATGTAGCATAGACAAGTATGAATAGATTACTTACAAGAGATACCTTATGAATTGTTTGAATCTTAGAATGCCTTTCAAAAAATGAAGCAGTAAAGCTGAGCCAATGTGTGTAACAAGTTCTGCTAGAACTACACGTGCAATACGGCAGCCATTAGCCACATGCTGCTACTGAGCACTTAGATTTGGCTAGTTTGACTGAGAAATTGAATTTTAAAATGTTTTTATTGATTTTTTTTTTCTTTTGAGAGAGAGAGGAAGGGAGAGGGAGAAACATCTATATGAAAGATAAACATCGATTGGCTGCTTCTTGCACACCCTGTGACGGGGATTGAGCCTGAAACCCAGGCATGCGCCCTGACCCAGAATGGAACTGGGAACTTTTGGTGCATGGCCGATGCTCAACCACTGAACCGCACCAGCCAGGGCCAGAAATTGAATTTTAAATATTTAAAATAATTTAATCCTTGATTCAATTATTAGAGAACTCTTAGGTATGTTTGTAACAACTTAGGCATATAAATATACTTTGTATGAAAGAGTGATGAAAACTTAGTGCCTGAACTGAGATGTGCTGTTATATGTAAAATATACACCAGATTTCAGACTTAGTATGAGAAAAGTAAAATATCAATTTTGAAAATTGAATGCTGAAATATTTTAATGTTGTTATATAAAATGTATTATCAAAATTAATATCCCGTTTTTCTTAAACTATGGCCAGAAAATGAAAAATTACACACATGGCTCACATATTTTAGAGAGCACTTTACTAGAACATACGCTTACATAAAAGATGTTTGAGATTTGACTTAGTCATTCAGATCTCAAATGCTGAAAGTTGGAGAGGGGAATGGGAGCTAACTAATTCATTTGAAGGCAGCTACTGCAATTATAGGCAGCTGAACATGCAAAGGCGTTCTCTTTGTCACTAAAAATAAAGCCACTCTAAGGGCACTGGCTGCAAATCCTGACTTCTTTTCCCTTAAGTTCCAGATAATGTTGCAGTGTTTAGGTTGAGAAAGTTGTTCTATAATTATTAAAGTGACCATGAACATGGAAGGCGCATATATATGCAAAATGTATATACACATAAACATGCATCTATACATACCTGTACACACACATGTACATATTTGTTAGCTAAATTTCTCTGAGTTTACATGTACTAAACAGTGTAATTTCTGAAATACTTATAAACTCAGACTCTACTTCACTGACTCTTATCCTTAGTATTCATTGTATCCTCTGGAAACCTTGCTAGAACTGCCAACTTTGACCCAGTGAATGTATATTTTTAAAATCGTAAATCCTTTGTTAGTTTATTCATTTTATTTTCCCATTAAATAAAAATTGGTAACATGAAATTTGAGCCAAGTGCTTGATAGAACCTTCTTTCCATCAATTGGATCTTCTCCTCAGGTCCCTACTACTTGCCTTAACATTGTATTTAATCAATTGTATTATGATCTACTAAGAAAGATTGCGGCAATTAAACTATGATGCAGTGTTGATTTTAAGATAGAGCTCTATTGCAGAGATGTCAAGTGAAAATACGCATCTTTGATGAAACACAGCATCAGTGTTTCATAGTTCTCACTTTTGAACCCAAATTTTTATACTACCGATGGATATCTTGACCTAGATGGCACTCCAACACTTCCCTTCCCCATACCTGAATTCATATGGCTCCCTCAACTAACCTTGACTTTCTTCTGAATCAGTAGGTGACCCACTTAAAATCTGTAGGTGTTTCAGTAGGAAGCACCATCTCCAGGTGATTCTGACGCAGCTGGTTTCAGTCCGCACTCTGAGAAACTGTCCTTCAGGAAGAGCCTCTATGATCATTGCTGGTGCTGCAATCCTTACGGCTGCCACCAAGGGTTTGCGATTTCACTGCAAATGTTTTCTTTCAGGTAATTTACAGACATGCTAGGGACATCAGTCAGCCTCACAATGCATCCTTAAGAATTACTCTACACTCTTCTATTTAGAGAAGTGCCTGTTTGATGCTAGCTACTCCCTGTTTCTTATCTTAAAACTGTCTCCTTATTTAAAGACAAAATATCCCCAGCTTGTGCTTCAATATTTAAATATTCATCCCATTAAACCTTTCACTGAAGCATCACTTTTATTCTAACTTGTAGGAAGAAAATCTGTTCTGAGTGTGGCAAAAAGGATACACAGTAAGGAAAGGAGTCAGGCGGTAACCACTTAATTCCAGTGACATGATCTTGAGACTTTTTATGCTGGAAGGAACCCCTTTCATTTGTGTACGCTAAGATGAGTGCAGCTGTGACTCAGTGTCACCACTGAGTGAATAAGTATGGAGCATGTTAAACTTAATATGTATGCTGAGGGCACTGCCCTGTATTTTTATTATTTAATCAGAATAAACCCATTAATATACCATACCTCTGAAGCAGCATTTTTCTCCATAAAATCAAAATGACCCATTAAAAATCTATAAATGGTTTAACTTGGTGTCTCAACAGAGTTAAGACTTAAAAGGAGACCAAGAATAAACATTTTGATAACACTTTTTACAAAAAAGGTTTTATTTAAAAATAGGATTTCTTTTTTTAAAAAAGGACAACTTTTATACACAGTTGCTTAGTTTAGAAACAGTCAAAAACACAATAAAATAAACCCGGGTTTAGAAATGATTTGTAACATACACAATACTGGTGCTGAACAAGATAGTTTAAATATACGATTCTTTTAGTGATTAATTCACATTTGTTAAACCCAGTGGTTGGGACTAAAGCAAAGGTCTTGTCTGAATTCTTTCCTCTTCAGGAAATGGCAGCCACCCTTCCTGGCAGACACAGGAATGGCAGCAGCTAGGCAGGACATCTTCTCTCTGAGCGCTTCTGTGTCCAAAAATACGGCTCTTACCATTGTTATTGTTCTATTTTTGCCTTTAACATTGACTTATGTGTGGCTCTAGCACCTGGTCATCTATACTAGGCTTTTTTTTTTTTTTTAATTTAGATTAAAAAAAAAAAAGGATGTTCTTGAAGACAAAAAGTATGAACTACTATTGATAACACAAGACTCAGAGCTAACGCCCTTAGGATATCAACACTCAATATGATTTTGGTCTCCTAGTCAGCACTCTGAGCAGCTAATGAATCAATCTTTTCTAGCACGGTACTGAAACATTTCAAACCACATTCAAACATCTGATACAGATCTGTAATAAAGCTGGAGAAATGGTCTGTCAAACTAAAGTGCTATTAGCTACTATATTCAAGAGGCTATCTTAATTTCACAATCTGAAGTTTTTAAACCCAACCACAGCCATTGCTTCGAAAACTGGGGAACCCTAGCCATTTTCCTGGATTGTCAATTTTACTCAAAGATTTAGAAAGATGTTCAAAACTTTTCTAATTTTAAAAAGTTCTGTCTAATATATTCCCAAACCAAATCAGAATAACTTTAAAGATAAAACATACAACTCTTCAAAGAAATTACAAGTTGATATTTTCATCGTTGCCCTGTCTCCTATGAGGAGTGTTTCAGTAGTAACATCTGTGAAGCAATGGCCCGAGAGACCCTGATTTCTGAAAGTATGGCCAAGTTCTTCCTGACAGTCAATACAAATGAAGTCCAAAGTTTTGACTCATTCTCTTGAGTTTCATCTTCAAAAATAACATAATTCTCTTATATACTGATCAGGAAGAAAGCCAAGGAAAGAACTCTGGGCTGATTTGTATTTTACATTGTTTAATAATCAGAGGAATGCTACAGTGAGAAAAGATTGCTGGCTTATAACTAAAAACACACAACATGTGTCATAAAAATAGTGGAACTCCACTATTCCTTACTTCTCTCTTTGCTTAAGAGGTATGTACATGGTACCTTTCTGAGTTATTTGTCATTACCTGTACTATCTCCTTTAGAACCCCAAATCCACTAGGGATTCTTACACGACTCTAAGGGATCTTTTCAGTTATGGCTTGGGGGTAAGCCCAAACCGCCTGCCAATAGTATCTACTTGTCAAATAGAAAACTAATGGCCATTCTCTGTATAAATAATACCTATAAAGAACAAAATAAAGTTGCCAATGAAATTATATGAGCCAAATTTACAAAGCGTTTTTTAAACAATGTGTCAACTTTATAAGGCCATGTAAGGAAATGATAATCTGTAAATCAAGTTATCATCCAACACATTTAATAATTAAATATAGTTAAATATGTTACTGGATCAAAAATAATCCTAGATAGTTTAAGGATTAATCTCATTAATCCCACAGTTTAATGAGACCATCCCAACCACAGGTGATGACTTTAGACGTTTCGTGGGGATGCCACACTGCACCTATACACACTTTATCGTGAGCTTTAAACCGACTGTAGAGTTTTGTGGTCTTCCAGTCCCAGATGTTTAACTTTCCATTTCCATCTCCTGAAATCACATAGCTACAAAGGGAAGAAAAATAAATTCAAATTATTCAAACACCTCAAACTGGTAAAGTAGACGAAGAACAGAGAAAGAGTGTATCTTTTTAACCATCTGTAGATCAATGAGAACAAAGTAGAGCATAAAGCAGTCTATAACTTAAACTTCTACCAAAAACCATCCCCATGGAGCAACAATGTAAGAGTAAAAAATAATTTTTAACTTGGGAGACTGAGATGCCCCGGGGCCACACTGAATGTGGTATCACAATCCCTCTCTATACAGTCAGAAACGGTAAGGGAACCAATTGCACGGAGCCAGCAAACACACTTAGACCCTTTCTACTGCAGTAGATTCTACCACCTTCATAATTACTTCTTGGCTCCAATACCTTTTGAGGTAGGAGTCTAAGGCCCAATTATCAGGCTAAAGGGATTTCTGAATTATTGTTATATATATTTTAGCCAAGAATGGGGGAATGCAGTTTTACTCAGAAAGACTGTTTTACTTCACAAATCTAGTGTGACCTAGAAATATTCAGAAGTTGGATTTGAGATTTCAGCACAGAAAAGCTGATTTCTGTTAACTTCAACAATGCAACATAGAATTAATTCTTCTGGTGTTCATTCCATCACAGCAATATAGCAATTACAGTCCTCCAAGCCTTGCTTAGAAAAGCAGAGAGAAAACAAGGCACTGCCTATATAGACAGGGACTTATTATGTGGTTAAAGGGCACAGGACTAAACAATATAAGGAGATATCTGGAAGAACTTAAAGAAGCAAAAGGTAATTTTCATAACTTGTTCTTGCCCTTTTATCTGGCATTTTGAAAATCTGCACAGTTCTCATACAATTACATATGTGAAAGTGATATGTAAAGTGTTATTACTTGTACAACAGAAGTTCATATCATCATATCTGAATATGAGAATACAGGAGAAGATTTAAACTTACCTCATGTCTGGTGAAAAGTCCACCTGACAAGCATAGCCAGCTACCATATGGCCCTTAAAAATTTTTTTCTTATTTAATCTAAATCTGTTCTGTGCTCCAAAAATTAAGATCTGGTTGTCCATTGATTGGCACGCTAGCCATTTTCCTGTAAATTCGATAAACGAGACATTTTAGAGAAAAACTGAAAATTTTAAAAAGAATTTTCATTCTAAATATATGCAATCATTCATATTCTTTTGTTCCCAACTTTATAATAATTCTTTATAATAATAGGAAAATAAATTTACCATAGCACCTGTAAAGTGTTACAAATTTGTCGCTGGCAAGAGGTATATAAAGTAATGGATTTTGCTCATACAATCCTATGTCATTGAGCATTCTTCATATAAAAACGTTTTTTGTTTAAAAATTTTATGAAATGAAATTAATCTGTATTAAATACAGACAACAGAACCATGGGGAGAAGATTTCTCTATGTCCATTATTAAAAAAGGAAAGATCAACTTTAGGTGAGAAAACGTAGGATTATTAAATAAAACTATACCAAAAAAAAGATATGATCAGAAAAATTTTAGGCACTGTTGTTGAAAGGCCACATTGCTTTCGTCTAGCCAGGATTTCCCAAAGTCCCTGGAGCCTAAGCTGCAGTGTCGTTTTGCGTCCTATAGACTCGTGGCCATTATTAACTGAGGGATGATCCTAACAATGCTCACAGTCTGAGCGGGCCTTGTACAAGATGGACACAATATTTATAATGGATACTTTAAAAATGCACTCCTTGAAACGTATATGCAGTGACAAATGTGACAAAGTATACAATATGGCGATTATTAAAATAGGACCCAGTTAGGTTGCTCTTCTCATAAAAATCATGGGGCATTTGACACAAATGATTACCGGTTTGCCTGGGGCAGATGCCCCGACACAGGAGCAAGCTATCGCTTACGGTCTCTTCCTTGTTCTACACTCACAGTAACTCTGAGTTAACTTAGGTGGCTTTGATGACAATGTTGCCCAAACATCAGTTCCTCCACCTGAATATCCTCATGCAGAGCTATAACTATATCAGTGTACTGTCAGGACATCTGCAGTACAAATTACCTTGCACTTAACAGGCAATGCATTACTGAACAGAAAACAGTATTAAGTAGATTTATCTTTTTTATTTTGCCTCAGAAAATATTTTATAGTGAATTGCTAAGATGTTCTCATTATGGGAAACAGACCGAAATTTTCTATTCCCTGAAAGAAAAAGAACTCACAAGAAGTCACTAAATGAGTTGTGGAACCCGATTCTGTTGGAAGGAGAATAATTTTAAAAAACCTGATCCTCAGATGGAAATACTTAGATGCTCAGTCAATGTTAGCTGCAAGTCATTGTTTTGTTTATTTTTATTCTTTTAAAAAACAAGAGACACTGTGAGGTGACTCACATATGAAAACTAATGATTATTTCTAATAATGCAAAGATTTCCTTATACAGCATGGCACTGTGACAGGGTCCCTCTCAGAGGGAATGACCAAGGCTCTTTTGAACAGAAATAACACCATGTGATTTCTTAGAAGCTCATTTAAAAACACATTCTATCTATAACTCACCATTTGGAGACAAAGTCACGGCAGGCATTGAGTGCATACTGGGTTCTGCTATATACTTGAAATCCACAGGAATATCCCTAAATATTCAAAATAGCATATCAGAATAAGTAATTTTTAAAAAGTACCTTTAGAAGAATTATCTCTGAACCAAAAGAGATACTCTTGAAATAATATATTTAATAAATCTTTCATGAAACTTCTTGGGGGAAGAAAAATCACAAAATGACTTTATGTGATAATTACAACAGTGTCAGTGATTTAGTCTTTAAACTCTATTTGATCTGAACTTTGGCCTCTATTTTATGTTGAAAAAATCTGTTACTAAAACTTCTTTAATAATAAGCTCATCTAAAAATGTATCATGGTAGGCAGATGTCTGAGGCAAACCTATAGGGAAACACTCTTATTTCACCTGCCAGTCAACCTTAACTTGACTCTGCACGCAGGTGAGAGTGCTAAAAAGCCTTCAGCAATGCAAGTGGAGGGTAAGCAAAGCTGTACAGGGATCTGCAAGCAGGTTGAGCCCCTCCAGAAATGATGTTTCATGATGAGTAAGAAAGATTAAGTGCTTATACTTGGACACCTTCAGTTTACATGTAAAATATTACAAATGTGTATGGTATAGGAGAAATAGCATTAAAAAATTCTCCTGTGAATGATACAAAGGATAAAACAAAACAAAAAACCCCAAAATCTAGTTACCTAAATTTAGAATCATCAAAAGTTCAAAGTGCCTTTTCATTTTTAATATTCTCCATGATAAAAAATTCTTTAGTAATTCTGAAGGACTTTGGTCTTGTTGCTTTTCATGACAATGCTTTTTACAGAGTAATGTGTGGGAAATGTAATTTCATGTTATCTCAGAATATAAAGCAGTAGTTTCTATTTCAAACTATATGGTCCATGTTCCAAGACTGATTAAATAGAAAATAACAACAACAACAACAACAACAGTAATTTGCCTTTAAGTAAAGATTTACTCTATCCACTTATCTATCTAACCAGAAGCAGCAGCAAATGATTAAAAAAAAATTCCACCATGGTCTTGGTTAAAGGAAAACATTTTAAGGTATAACCTGGGGAGCAGCGTCATTTATCAAATCTCCAAGGAACCAGTGAAACTGACATTCAGAATGACCCAAATGTATTGAAAACAGCCTCAATTTGAAAAAGGTCCAACTGTTTTTCCCTCCTCGTGTTTATTAGTAGTGGCTAATAATTTAATAACTTGGATTAAAACATAAGTGCATTTTCTAAATTAAATTAGCCATAGTCCAGGTTCATATCAATTGTTTTACTAAAAGTAAACAAAATTTAAACAGATCCCTTATTTCAAAGACTCCTGGTACAATGAGCTCTAGAACAAGAAATTAATCTGAACACCCAGTAAACTTCATTATTGCTGGTAAAAAATGTCTGCCAGGCATAGTTATATTTAATAAACACAACACTATTTTCTAATTGGAAACTGTAATTCATTATAATAAACTAGTAACATATATCTTACAAGCAATCTTCAGTGCGGAAATGAAATTATTGAAAAAACCCTTACAAAAATCTATAAAAATTTAAAGTTAAAAGATAAACAATAGTATCAACCTCTGCTGAATTTTCTTCTAAAAATATTTTAACATGGGTGAAAACATGCCTATGATATCTTATGAATTTAGCCGATCAGAATACCACAGGCTGCTCAATATCTAATGGTAATTTCTTACTCTCCTTTAAAACTGTACAGTATTGCTTAAGAAAACCAAGTCTCCTTTGATTTGTTTTCCTTTATCATTGTGCTACTCTAAGCAAATACAGGGTGTAAAAGTTTAACAAATATTACTTGTCTAAAGGCTCCAGTGATAACTTTCCTACTGTTGGAGTCAGTTCTCACCTGAGGGGGTTAGGGCCTCCCTTTCTCTCCCAAGCGTACCTCCAGTATTACTACTAATTGATTTTGGGTATGGCTCTATGTGGTGAAGACAGTTCGAGGGATCCTGAGGTAGTTTGTTCCCTACTTGTCTTTATAGAAAGACTGATCCTCACATTTATTGCTTTTGGACTATTCGATTTAGATAAAAGTTATCCTTTCTCCCCACCAGACCCTTCATCTAACTATACATATACATAATTAAGAACTCAAGTTCTGGATGTTTATGCAAGCCTCAGCATATCCACAAAGCAAAAATCTATAATAAATACATAAAAGATAAAGAGAAAGGAATCAAAGCATACCACTGGAGTAAAGCATCAAGTGAAAAAGGAAGAGAAGAAGAAACAAAGAAACTATAAAACAACCAGAAAACAATGAACAAAATGGCAACAGTAAGTCCCTATCTATGAATAATTAATTACTTTAAATGTAAATGGACTAAATTCTCCAAAAGACACAGAGTGGATGAATGGATTAAAAAACAAACAAACATACAAACAAACAAAAAAAAACCAAGAACCAATTATATGCTATCTATAAGAGACTCATTTCAGTTTTAAGGACACACATTGATTGAAAGTGAAGGGATAATGATATTCCATGCAAATGGAAACCAAAAGAAAACAGGGATAGCTATACTTACATTAGACAAAATAGACTTTAAGCCAAAAACTGTAATAAGAGATAAAGAAGGTCATTATATAATATAATGGGGTCAATTCATCAAAAAGATGTAACAGTTGTAAAATATTTATGCACCCCACATTAGAGCACCTAACTGTATAAAGCAAATATTAAGAGATTTGAAAGGAGAAATAAATAGTAATACAATAATAGTAGGGGACTTTAATACCCCACTTTCAACAATGGATAGATCATTCTAACAGAAAACAATAAGAAAGCATCGACCTTAAACATGTTAGACCAGATGGAACTAACTGACGTATACAAAACATTCCACCCAACAACAGCTGAAGACCCATTATTCTCAAGTGCACAAGAAACATTCTCCAGGACAGGATAGATCATATATTAGGTCACAAAACAAGTCTTAATAAAATTTAAAAGTCTGAAATGACATCGAGCATCTTTTCTGAGCACAATGATATGAAACTAGAAATGAGAAGAAAACTAGAAAATTACAAATAACATGCTACTTAACCAAAAAGGGGCCAAAGAAAAAATCAAAATGGAAATAAAAAAGTCCTGAGACAACTAAAAATAGAAACAAAACATGCCAAAAATACGGGATGCAGCAGAAACAATTCAAAGAGGCAAGTTTAAAGTGATAAACACATTAAGAAAGAAGATCTCAAACTTTTTTAAAGAAAGAACAAACTAGGCCCAAAGTTAGCAGAATGAAAGAAATAGCAAAGATTAAAGAGCAAATAAATGAAACAGACTAAAAAGATAATAAAAAAGGTCAATAAAACTAAGTTTTAAAAAAATTAAAATTGACAAAAATTTAGCTAGACTAAGAAAAAAAACAAAAGATAAAAAAATTAGAAATGAGACACTACAACTAATATAGAAACACTAAGGGTTGCAAGAATACTAAGAAGAATTGTATGTCAACAAATTAGATAACCTAGAAGAAAAAGATAAATTCCTAGAAACATACAACCTACCAAGATTGAATTGTGAAGAAACAAAATCTGAACAGATCAATAATAACTAAGGAGAGATGAAGTAATCAAAAAACTTTCAACAACAGAAAATTACAGGAACAGATGGCTTCATAAGTGAACTATACCAAACATTTAAAGAACAATTAGTATCAATCCTTCTCAAACTCTTCCAAAAAATAGAAGAGGAAATATTTCCGAATTCATTTTAAGAGGTCAATATTACAGGTCAATATCCCTGATGAACACAGATACAAAAATACTCAACAAAATATTAGCAAACCAAACTCAACAGCACATTAAAAATATTACACATCATGACCACGTGGGATTTTTCCCTGGGGTGCAATGATAGTTTTGAATATATGCAAATCAATATGTGATACACCACTATAACAAAATGAAGGATAAAAATGATACGATCATCTCAATAGATGGAGAAAGAAAAAAAAACTGACAAAATTCAACCTCCTTTCATGATAAAAAGTCTTCAACAAACTGGGTATAGAGGGAACATACCCATCCATATGTAACAAGGCTACAGCTAACATACTCAACAGTGAAAAGCTGAAAGCTTTTCCTCTAAGATCAGGAAAAAAGACAAGGTTGTCCACTCTTACCACTTTTTTATGCAACATAGTGTTGGCAGTCCAAGCCAGAGCAGTAAGGCAAGAACAAGAAATAAAAGGCATCTAAATAAAAAAGGAAGATAAAACATTGTCTCTGTTTGCAGATGACATCTTATATATAGAAAACCCTAAAGACTCCACCAATAAAACTGTTAGGACTAATAAATGAATTCAGTAAAACTGCAGGATACAAAACCAATATACAAAAATTACCTGCATTTCTATACACTACCAATGAACTACTGGAAAGAAAAACTAAAAAAATATCCCATTCCAAATAGCATAAAAAGCAATAAAATACCTAGGAATAAATTTAACCAAGGTGGTAAAAAATCTGTACACTGAAAACTATAAAACACTGATGAAATAAATTGAAGAAGACATAAATAAATAGTAAGACATTCCATGCTCATGAATCAAAAGAATATTGTTAAAATCTCCATACTACCCAAAGTGATTTACAGATTCAATGCAATACCTATCAAAATTCCAATGACACTTTTTAGAGAAATAGAACAATCCTTAAATTTGTATGAAACCACAAAAGACTCTAAAGCAATCCTGAAAAAGAACAACAAAGCTGGAGATATTATGCTTCCTGATTTCAAACTATGTAACAAAGCTACAGTAATCAAAACAATATGGTATTGGCATAAAAAGACACACATAGATCAAATGGAACAGAACAGAGATTACAGAAACAAACCCATGCGTATGTAGTCAATTAATTTTCAAAAAAGGAGCCCAGAACATACAATGGGGAAAGGACAGTCTCTTCAATGAATGGTACTGGGAAAATCTGATATCTACATGCAGAAGAATGAAACTGAACCCGTCTTACATCAGATCAAAATGGATTGAAGACCTGAACATAAGACCTGAAACTGTAAAACTCCTGGAAGACAACATAGGGGATAAGCTCCTTGACATTGGTCTTGGCAATGATTTTTTGGATTTGATACCTACAGCAGGCAACAAAAGCAAAAATAAATAAGTGGGACTACCTCAAAGTAAAAAGCTTCTGTTTAGCAAAGAAAACCACCAACAGAATAAAAAGCCAACCTAGGAAATGGGAGAAAATATTTGCAAACCAATATTTGATTATGAGGTCAATATCCAAAATATACAAGGAACTCACAGAACTAATAGCAAAAAACAACAACAACCCAACAACAAATAACCCAATTAAAAAATGGGCAAAGGACCTGAACAGACATCTTCCCCACAGAAAACATATAACTATCCAACAGGTACATGAAAAAGTGCTCAACACCACTAAACACCAGAAAAATGCATATCAAAACCACAATGAGACATGATCTTACACTTGTTAGGATGGCTAATATCTAAAAGACAAGAGTTAACAAATGTTGGTGAGGATGTGGAGAGAAAGGAACCCTTGTACATCATTGGTGGGAATGTAAACTGGCACAGCCACTATGAAAAACAGTACGGAGGCACCTCAAGAAATTAAAAATAGAACTACTATATGATCTATCAACCCTCCTTCTGGGCATATATCCAAAGGAAGTGAAATCACTACATCAAAGAGATAATTTGTAGTCCCACGTTCGATGCAGCATTATTCACAATAGCCAAGGTATGGAAACAACCTAAGTCTCTGTCAACGGATAAAGAAAATGTGGCACTTATATATACAACAGAATATTATCGAACCTTAAAAAAGAAGGAAATCCTGCCATTTGTGACAACATAGATGAACCTGGAGGGCATTACACTAATTTGAAATAAGCTGGACAGAGAAAGACAAATACTGCATGCTATCACTTATATGTGCATTCTTTAACAAAAAAAAAAGTCAAGCTCATAGAAGCAGAGAGTAGAATAGTGGCTCCCAGAGGCTGAGAGGATAGGGAAGAAAGCTGAGGATACAAACTAAAAGAGGTACAAACTTTTAGTTGTAAGATGAATTAAAGGCTGAGGATCTTATGTACAACATGGTGACTATAGTCAATACTATATTGCATAATATAAATTTTCTTAGAGTAGAACCTAGGTGTTCTCACCAAACAACAAAAGGTAAATATGGAGGTGATGGATATGTTAATTAATTAATAGGAATCCTTTCACAATGTGTATTAAATCATTAGGTTATACTTTAAATATATTATAATTTTATTTGTCAATTATACCTCAGTGAAGCTGGAAAAAAAAATTAGTAATTAGGAAACAATGATTTCCTTAGATATTCAGTACATACTACGTGCGAGGCATTGTGCTGCTGCTGGGGACAGATGGAGAGCAGACACAGGTCTTTTCTCATGGTTAAGAACTTGTGAGGGAAAGGAACAAATAAGCAAGCACTAAAAAGCTATGGGAAGCACTAAAAAGCTAGTGGGATGATAGTGAACAGGCACCAAACTCATGTGAGGATTGGTTAGGAAAGCTCCAACAGCAAGTGAGCATTCAACTGAAATCTAAAGAATATCATCATTTATAATCAAATAATATTATGGCTCTTGGGAGTATTTAAGCTCTGAGTATTTAAGAAAAAAAAAGCCTGTTAACATCACTTCTTAACTTAATCAAAATATTTTGCTGACCAATGCTCTAATTTAGAAAAGAGACACAGTATCTTTAAGGCCTTGTGACTGGTGCACTATTTAAATATTTACCAATTTCTTTTATATCACTGCACATTTTAAAAATGGAACTGAAATATTATCTGAAGATAGAAGCATCTGAAAATGTAAGTATAGCTAAACTGTTAAAGTCTACTAACAAAAACCAAGTTTATGGATGTTTATTCTCCAGAATATTGTGCAAATGGTCTTAGGTGACTCATATAAAACTTGGTGTTCACGTCCAATTCTTGGAAGGTAACCTCATTTCTGAAGTAGGGCAGATCTTAGTTATAAGATAGTCTCAAATCATGGACCCTAAGGATGATGTTAAGACTATATGTAAAGAATAGTCGACTCTTCCTTTATTGGAGGTAATTTGGAAGGGTGTACTGGTGGTGAGTGTGGGAGAAACTGCAGCTAAATTACATTAAATTTTCAATTACCCAAATTGCCCTGAAATGGTTAGGGACCTTCGCAGCTCCCTGAAGAGACTAAATTTTAGAAGGAAACTTCTGGCTGTAGTTCAAGGCTTCCTACTTCTTAAAGCAGAACAACTTCTGGGGGTGGGAAGACATACTCCTTACAAAGCTGTATATAACCATGGTTAGCTCTACTTCATAACTGGCTATAAAAACAAGCTGGGTTCCATACAAAAATTCATTTTATCAAGATTATTATGCATTTCTTTGGAAATAAATTATAAAACATGATCTATGATAGTGACATTAGTTTTTAGCATTTCTTGACTTTAGAAAAGCTCCCCCTCAAAGCAAAATTAACCCATACAGGGTGGGGCAAGTGTAGGTTTACAACAGTGAGTATGAGAAACACAGAGTTTATGCTTATATTATTATTTATTATTGCATTATTTCCCATACAAAAACCTGTAAACCTACTTTTGTTCCATCCTATATATTCTGATTACATTCTCCAGGTAAAACATTTGTTTTCTACCATATGGACTCTAAGTGGCAGGACACAAGGGAGATGACATGGGGCAATTTTCAGTATTAAATAGTCAAAATGTAGACATTAAAAAAGTTAAGAGATTTTTCAATATTTTCTTAGGCCAGGACCTTATGCTCAAACTCCAGCATAACCTACATCATCTACATATCTGTGGCCCCTAGTGCTCCTCAGCCACCGTGCGAAGGTAAGTAGGACAGCTAATAAAGGGTGTCAGGCTGCACTGCACACACTTCCCGTGGCCAGAAAAATCACTCAAAGTACGTATCCCTTAGATAGATTATCCAGACTGGGAACAGTAGCATGTTTAAATTTTCATTTCCATATTCTCGATACTTAAATAGTTATAAATTGCCTGCTTTATATAATCAGATTTTACACTGACAGAAACTCACCATTCCCAAACTCTTAGGCTCTTATCATCAGATGTACTGACAAATCTCCTGTTTTCATCAACAAAAACAATGGTGTTGACAGCTCCCAAATGCCGATCATACTCCTGCACAATCTCTCCACTTCGAATGTCCCACTGTATAGCAAACACGAGGAGGTAAAGAAAGAAGTGGAGATTTATGAAAACAATCAAATTTCGTAATTATGGAAAGTGGAGAAAGAAAAAGATTCCCAACATCATGATTTTATGAATTTACTGTTTTCTACTAAGAACAGCATCAGCAGTCCATAAAATAGCAAACATTAAATAAGTTAACAGTCCTTATTCCATTCCCTGATGTAACACAAAGCTCAGGAATCTTAATAAAAAATGTGAAAATACTTACTTGCACAATCTTTTTATCAGACATTCCAGCCACAAAGAGATTTTGCTTATCTTCATCAGGATTAAATTTGACACAATAGGGTACTTTTCGGTTTGTAAATCTTGATATACACTGTCCTAAAACCAAAGACCCAAGTTAAAATAGGTAAAATAAATTTGACCACTTAAAGATAACCCTGGGATTAAGATCTAGAGATTATTTGCTTGATAAATTCTGAGGACAGGGAGCTGATTGCTCTTTATTGTAAACCACATCGTTCTTTTTCATGGATTTTTAATGATTAAAAATATTTTTTTCAAAAGTAAATCTGCGTTGTCAACTGCAAAATAGAGAAATGTCTCCAGGTGATTATGACGTGCAGCCAGAGTTGAGGACCACTGCTGAAAAGGTTAAAAGTGCGGCTTTGGCATTAGAGAGACCTTAGTATGAATCCAATTTGGCCAACTTACTAGCTGTGTCCTGAAAAAGTTACCTCTGTAAGCTTCCGTTTTCTCCTCTATAACAGTAGTGCTTATCTCACAGGGATATTTTAAAGATTAAGTGAGATACTGAATATAAACACTTAGCATAATGCCTGGTAAACACAGTGTTCAATATCAGCTATTATCTTTTCCCCTAAACCTCAGCAAAATTGAAAGATAGTTCTTTAATTACATACATTTATACTAGCCACACTGTACTGATGTAATTCATGTCTGTGAACATAAAACCAACTGGACCATGGAAGTTTAGACCTACATTTTAATCAATTTGGGCAATTAAATTTAATTCTGTTCATCAACCATCTACTGTGCTTCTATTATGTACAAGGCCATGTGCTAGGTGATACAGGGGAACAAAAATATCAATCAAAAAGTCTATGGAAGATTTCAAATGTCCTCGTCTATCAATATGTTTGCTTTATTAATTGTGTTTGGTGGAAACAAAGTTTCATAGTGAAAGAGCTACTTATATAGCTGCGTTTCAACTCTACTAATAAGTGTGGTATAGGCTGATAGTCAATGATAGGAGAATTAGCAGTTAGAGAAGGTACCATTTTGCCACAGAAGACCACACACACACACACACACACACACACACTCTCTCTCTCTCTCTCTCTCTCTCTCACACGTTTCATTTAAAAATGCTAATTTATAAGATAAGTATCTATTAGTATAAGTGAGCTCTTACCTGTCTCAGTGTCCCAGAGCTTAAGATACCTGTCATAAGCTGCACTGAGGAACTGTGTTCCTGCAGTATTAAAGCAGATGTCCCTAACAGCTTTACTGTGACCTACAGGCAGAGACAACAGAAATGTAGGGAAGGTGAAGTATCTTTATTTAAAACATAACCACCTTAAGAAAAACAACATTAAACTGTTTTCCAAGCCATCTGTGATTGAAAAAATCACTGGAACCTCATTCCTTGATTTAAACTCAGAATAGGTTTTATGTGGGCTTGGGAATGTAGGTGGTTCCCCCCAACCCCCTTCAAAAAGCTCCACAGGTGATTTTGATGCATAACATTTAGGTAAGAACCAAGAGAAAAGATCTAACACTTTTTTAAAGCCTGTCATGGCAACCTCTTAACATGTAATATATACAACTGATGACTAAGCAGCTAAGAAAGGAAACATAATAGGCCAATTATTGACAATGAAAGAGAAATGATTGGTGACATTTTGGAGGTTCACTCTCAGATTACTCACTAAGCTGGAAAAAAAACAGTGTGACTTAAACCTCAAGTTCATGAAAATTGTAACCCTTATTTAATAATTGCATATTTGTGGGATCCCATTACCAAATTTCATAGAAATGACTTCAGAATCTGACACTAAGCCTTTTTGAAAACAAATATTAACTTCTATTTTGTTTTAAGATGGCATTTTGACAATAAATTAATTTTAAGGTACTTTGTTTGGAAATCAATCTTGCTAGACCAATCAACAGGGACAAATAAAACATGACTACATGAAAGCAGAAACTTTCCTATTTTTTACCACCCCACCATGACCAAGACTGCCAAATACATTAGTGCAAAATGTGCTTGGCACAAATTGCCAACCACACACAGTAGCCCTGAACCACCACCACCAACGCACTCTCGTGAGGCACTATGCATCACGGCAGTTAGGCAATCAGGTATCTTGTCTATAGCAGGAGTCCCAGTAAGAGCTGCTAGCATCTTCCTAAGTAGGAAATTTTCAGTTTTCCACTGAAAAACTGTCTGCCAGTGCAGGGGAGACAAATGTGGACCAAATCCACTACACCTGCAGGAGACATTCTGTTCCCCTGTATGCTGCCGACAGCCTTCCTATGAATCTTTCTTTAGGCTGCTATGCATCTTGGGCAGTATTTATTTCTGCAGTGAGGCCCTAAAATCATACAGCACTGCAGAACATACTCCCACTTCAACCTAAAAACAGCCACTAAGATCCACACATACAGTGTTTAAAGCAATAGTTAAATTTGGAGACGTAACTAGCCTTCACACAACATGACAAAGACAATAAACTATTCTCCACCAAAAGGGCTAGTCTGCCACAAAGCTGTCCTCCCTTTGGCCCTCTTCTTTGCTTCAAGGAGTTCTCCCAATCTCACCCTTTTTTATGCGTTAGATACCAATTCCCAACCTCTACTCAAAGTTTAACTTCTGGCTATCTAATTGTTTACTAGACATTTTCAAAATCTCAAAACCCCAAGGGCAGCTCAATTTCAACAAGTCTAAAGCCTCAGCATACTCTTCTGCTCCCTCTCTTGGTGACCGACACCAGCATCCATCCTGGTGTCATCTGGGAGCCACCCTAGATTCCTGCCTTACTCTAATCACTCACATCCAGTTACTAAGTCCCATAGATCTTAACTCTTGATTAATTCTTTCCTCTCTGTCTCTACTGCTTTAGTTCAGGTTCTTACCATCTCTAATCCAGACTAAAGAAATAACCTTGTGATTCATTTCCTTGCCTCCAGGCCTGCTCCATCAAAGCATCCTCCATATCGCCATTGTGATCTCTGTAAACTTCAAACTTGATCATGTTGCTTTCTTCCAAGAGCTGTTTAATGTCTGACTTCCCAAAGCCCTCAGGATAGAGTCTAAACTTCTTTTTAAGGATTCACATGGCCCTCCATACTCTGCCCCATCTTCTGCTGCCTTTCTCATTCTCATTTCTCACCATATTACCCCACACCCTGACAGCTCTAATATATGTGGTTCCCCCAAAGCAGCATGCTTTCTCACACCACTTCTGCTTCTGCTGCTTGTTCTTCCTGGTTCCCTTTCTTTGTCTATGTGAGAGGACTTATTCCTTCCTCAAGACTCAGCTCAGGTGTGTCAAGATTTTCATTCATATTAGTGCAGTAAAATTATGGTAAATAATGAGAAAAAGATTAAAAAGCCTTTCCAAACAGATTTATAGTCAGGGAGAAAAGTATTACCAATAAATGTTCGCAGGCAGCGCCTGTCTCCATAAACCTCCCATAGCTGGGGAAAAAAACAACACAAATAAGTATTAAATTTAATACTAGACTTTGATAAAATTACAACTTTCAGTCAGTAACAACAGCCATATGCTGGCTCTGTGTGTGTCCAGGGGACTTAACCAAAGGCATTATACATCATTAAATATACTGTTTGGGGCTTCTAGTCTGTGTTATACTATTTGGACTCATGGACTCCCACTCCCACACACATACATTTTAAAACTAAACTTTGAAATTAGATACTGAAAGGTATATCAAAATATCACCAGAACTTGGAGCTCGTACAGGTGATTTTTGTTTTCTTCTTGTTCTTTTCTGTATTTACTATGAAAAAAAAGTTTCTACTTATGTAATACCATGAACTACCTTTAAAAGAATTAAACGTTATTAAAACTGTCATGTCTATAACATTTTGGTATTGAAAGGTGTTTTTTCAACTTTTCTGAAGTAACAAGTATTACAGAAGCTGTATTATGAATATGATAAAATGTAACAGGCTCATAATTCTTATCACATCTGAAGTGAATTAACACAATAGCTTCAAAAGTAACTTTATTCCTGCCTGCATCAAATCCAATTCTTGAAAGTGTTGCTAATCCTCTAAAATAGAAAGCACTTCCTGGCCACTGGGAGCCAAGAGGATACAGTCTCAGTGCCCACAGCATACCAGGCAGGGACCTCCAGGACCTGGTCCTTTGCTTATGACTACAGTAGTCATTCTGTGTCAGATTTTAGGCTCCAGCAACCATGAAACTAGTTTTCAGTACACACCATGCTGATTCATTCTATTCACTCTTCTCAGACATAGTCTATGCCCTATGCCTTCCTTTACCTAGTTCCTTCCTACTGAGGTATGCTTCCTCTTTGAAACCAGGACACTTTGTGTCTGACTCCATAATGATCACTAAAATCATAATGAAATGTTCATCCTACGGGCAGAGACAATGCCTTAATAATTTTTTATTCTCAGCCTCTTGCACATAACAAGTGCATAATGAATGTTTATAGAAGTGATATAAATGGTATTCTGTGCCTTTTTAATTGGTCAAAGAGAAAACCTTAATCTCAATTAACATAGTTTTTATGAAGTAAAAGTTAAAGGAGATAAGGGTTTTTTACTCCAAACTGTTGGACTGCTATTTTAAGCTACTATGTATAGACAAGTGCCAAAATGGTTGCTTCCATTAAAAAATAACTTAAAAAATAAATCTGCCTTTATGGATATTGTTAATATCCATAAATTATTTTCAAAGAATAAAATTTTAATGATTCAACTTTCCATGCCTTGGCTCTGGCCAGATAACTCAGTTGGTAGAGTGTCATCCCAATATGCCAAAGTTATACGTTGGATCTCTGGTCAGGACACATATAAAAAGCAATGAATGCATAAATGAGTGGAACAACAAATCGATGTTTCTCTCTCTCTCCCTGCCCCTCTCTCTCTCAAATCAATTAATAAAAATAAAAAGACACAAAAACTTTCCAAGCCCCAAGAGAACTATAGGGTTGATATTTATTGATCATCATAATGCACCAGACACACAAGACACAAAAGAGATAAGAACTATTCTATTAGATTTAAGGAGTATTCCTTGGTGTCTAGCATTTATAAGAAAAGGGATGAATTGCACTATTTACTCTCTAGAAATAGGATTTCTATCTTGTGTCTTCATCTGAGAACAAATGAACTTAGTTACATATACAAAAACCTCTATAAAAATGTATTGTTAATGATTAAACATTTATGTGTCTAAAGCCAAAGTGATTGATTAAATTCTAATCAGTTATCTAAGCTTATAAAAGAGCCCAGCGAACTGGACCATAGAGCCAAATCTGAATCAACATGTTTGGTAGCAGTTAATAAATTGCTGCATTCACAAGGCCTAACAGAAAATAATTAGTCTCTAATTGCTTAACAAACCCAAATTTATCTATAATTAACCAAACAGATTTAACCAAAGCATTAGCTTTGCAGCACTTCTACTGTTACTGAAAACTCACCTTAATTTTACAGTCCATGGAACAAGACAGCAATAAATGGCCAGAGAGAGGAAACAATCTGACGGCACTGACACCCTATAAAGAGGTATTATAGTTATCAATCAGACACATTCCAAAATCAGCTAAAATTAAACATAAGGAAAGGACAGTATATTTTTAAGCAACCTAGTTTTTACTATTTTTCTTCATTCTAAAAATTATACCCCAGAATAATCTTCATTAGCATTCCAAGAGCACTTCTAAAGATTTGTTTTTTTAACCTTTAATATTGACTTCCTCACCCAAGGGAATTCTTAGTCAATCAAGTTGCTAATGCCCCCACTCCTCTCCCTTCTTTCACTCAGTCCCTTTGCTCTTTGCTAAGAGCTGTAAATTGCTACTTGGAATAGCACAGATGACAAAGATTATCAACATTAAAAGTTGTCAAGTATCTTGTCTCTTAATTAGTTTAAATATTATCACAGTTTATAAACCAGAGAACATCTAATCTTCTTTGAAGGGTGATAACCTCAAGAGCTAAAGCAAAAGTAAGGCTTTAGTGCTACTACGAGCCCATCACTCACTGATTTGGTGCCAAAGAGGAAGCAAACTGTGGCAGAAACTAGGAGGCAAAGGCCACGGCTACCATAAGGTACTAAGAATTTGTGCCGTGGCCAATCCAGATGACCTTGAAGACTGAGTCATCACTTGTGACTGAAACGTGTAGGCACCTCCACAGCCTAACTTAGGTTTTTCTTCAATTTGACTTCCCTGCTCTATCTTGACTTCCCTACATTTACAAGAAATAGTGAATTGTTCCACATCAATAGCTGAAACTTTATGTTGATATATGAAAAAGACTTCACTATTATGCATTACAACAAACAAAAACAATCAGTTTGCTTACTTTTGTGTGTCCGGACCACACGTGAATTTGTTTTTTTGGAAGATAACACTTCTCAGGTGGCACGGCTGACCGCAGATTAACACCAACATCCTGAGGTATGTGAAGATAGGATCTGCCTTGATAGTCATACATTTCTTTAACTGAAACAAGAAGGCAAAGGAAAAGCAATGAGCAAATACAAACCATAGCCATGAAATCTATATCCTTAAAATGATAACCACTTATTTATAAAGATATTATTCCACATTAAGGTTTAGGTAATAACACTCTGATGTAAGGCCAAGACTAGCTAAAATTTAGCTGCCTGAAATCTGTTTGCTATTATTTATAGTTAGAGGTAGTATTTTGGAATTCCTAAATACCCAGAGAATATTAGACCTCTAAGTAGGATCTATACTTCTTTTACTCAATTACAGATTTTAGTGATATATGAAAAAGACTTTACTACAGTATGATTATAGCGAGGAGAGGAAAAATAATACTTGGGCCTTATGAGTCACTGGCAAAGAACCAGAAGCAAAACAGGATAAGAAGGAAGATAAAACAAAAACATCTCAGCTATCCTTTCTCCCTGGTTTCCTCTCTTCTGCCCTTCCAGGTTCCTTTTCCATTCTCTTTTCTACTTTCAACACAGATTTTACAATCAAGTCACTTGTAGGAATTAAAAGACAGTCTATATAAAGCATTTGGTAGCGTGCTTGGCACAGAGTAAGTACTAAATAAATGGTGGCTGTTATTGTTATTACAGCTGTAGCACCACAGTACTAAATGGATTCCTTACAGATAAAAACTGGAGCTTGAGAAACCAAATACGGCTTCATCAAACCTAAATATTGATATGTGATGTAACATTAGAATAATCAATACTATCAGTACTGAATTATTCTTTACAGTTCAGATAACCACTACATACTTTTCAAAATATAACCAGGTACTTTCTAGAATATTTATAATTTATTCTGGTGTACATATATATTTCCTCCCACAAATCAAAATGAGCATGACAGTCTTAATCTTCAATCTGTTCACATGAAAACAGACTTAATTCTTTTAAAGTATAATTTAGTAACTGTGAGTAGACCTAGAGAATATTTGATTTGGGTTAAAAACAAAAGGTTAAAATGACTGGGGCATTACTGACACACCAAAAAGAGTCAACTTTATCTCAGGAAAGCACATGTGGAACATTTGGATTTCTTCTTGAGCATTTTAAAAATTCATCAGCACTAAAAAAATTATTTGCAGCTATTATTAATCATGCTATTTCCTTTCATCTGTTAGAACATAACGGTGTTTGTTTTAATTTTTCTGGGATGCAAACTGTCCCACATAGTTCTTAATATAATGAACTGAAGCAGCTGATTAATAAGGGCAATGGATATTATATGAACCAAGAACAGAGTAAATATCTGAAAGTTTATCATAAAAATGAAGAAGCATTAAAAAAAAAAAAATTACCATGTAAGATTGTCTTTTCCTCCCCAGGTTTCTCTTCTTCCAGTTTGCCTTTTTTCTGCCTCTTTGCTGTGATTTCATCCAATTCTTTTTGTTCTTCCTGAGGAAAGTGAGGAATGAACTTTAAAATAGATGTTCTAGAGTCCTATCATGACCAAAGAATGTTATAAATTCTTTATAATGAGGTCCACTTTTGCTGAATCAATAGCTTCAAATATGTCTCCCAGGAAAATAATCTCAACTTTTCAACAGATTACAAAATGATATTAAGTACATAATGGATGCTAGTTAATAATTTTAAGTTCATTTTATACAAAACCCATCCTGCTGGAACACCTAGAAATAAATTTAACATATTATGCTAATTATGCAAGTGAAAGGACAATGTGATTGGAAAATCTAGTACCAGGCAGGAAACTGAATTTTAGTACACAGTGTTGTTCTTCAGTAAACAGCTTTTACACAGTCATAAGAATAGAAACAATGTCAATAGATTTGTGACACAACTTTTATGGAAGAAGCAGTGAAACGAAAAATGGGGACGTAGAAAATCTTTATTTATAATAACAAAGAAGTCAACAGATGATGTCTAAAATAAATAAATAGCAGCATATGTAGATTACTGAGATATATCAATATAATATAATAATATGTTATTGGATGTGAGATATAGCTAGAATATAAACTTCATGAGAATAGGGTTTTCTTGATCTTGTCCACTGCTGTATCACTCAGACCGAGAACAGCACTGGCTCATAGAGACAGTGAAATTAGGAGGTGGGGAGAAATGGGGTAGGGATCTATAGCTTTACTTCATAGTAGAATTTAAAAAAACCCACAATATATATTTGTTAAAAATTTTAAATAAATAAATTAATAAATAAATAAAACCCACATCAATTCTAAAATCATAGAAAGGTTGATTCTTTAGTTACTACCTGAATATCTGGTATTAGAAGAGCAGCTACCATGGCAGCTTAATAGCATTATCAAGGCCCTTTTCATTAAAAATTGTTCAATACTGAATTATAATAAAAAAGTATGGAAGAAAATAAGTCAGAAAAAATGTAAGTAAAAATAGTCTAAAGAAATTTTACTGTATTTTCTCAAGGCAGAGACATTTTGATGAGTCATTTGGTTCTCTAAGGAAACCTCAAGTTTACTAATACAGGCATCCTTCATAGCGATACAGCATGCACCTAGCTGACAGTGAAAAACATCAGAGCTTACTTCTGAAGGTTTGGCTACATCTTTTTCATCCACATATTTCGCCCACGGTCCCAAGAAACCATCAATGTTTGATGCATCATTTTCTTTGAACTTTTTCCTCTTTTCTATTTTCTTCTGACCAGTTTCAAACACAGTTAAACCTACATTTAAAAAAACAGACATCACAAATATAGATTTTATTCTAAAGAAACAGCAGCATATATGTAATTTTACTTTATATTGTTCATGTAACCAAAAATCTATTAAAAAACAAAAAATAAAACCTGTATGAATATGCCAGATATACCAAGTCATGTTATACGAAAAGGGATTCAATGTTTTGGGCAAAGAAATTTTCTATCACTGTAATATTTTGCCAGTTCTAATATGTGTAAAGAAAAGACCAGCTAGCCTGGCCAGTGTGGCTCAGCAGCTGAGCATCAACCTATGGTCCAGGAGACAGAGGTTCGATTCCCAGTCAGGGCACATGCTCGAGTCGTGGGCTCGATCCCCAGTCGGGGGCGTGTAGGAGGCAGCAGATCAATGACTCTCATCATTGATGTTACTATCTCTCTCTCTCCCTCTCTCCTCTCCTTTCTTCTCTCTGAAATCAATAAAGACATATTTAAAAGAAAAAAAAAAGGCCAGCTATGTAATCCTATAATAGTACACAATCCTTTTAATGAATCATAGACCTACATCAGTGGATTTTACCACTTTTTGAAAGAAAATTAGCAATTTAATATTGTTAAATATTTAGTAATAAAGCTACCTTTGAAAGCAAGAATAACCTAAACTTATCACTTAAAAACTTAATTTGATTAAATTACATTAAGTGATTAATAACTTTGTTTACTTGCAATGCAACAATATAAATTAGACAAAGTTACACAAGAATCTGGTATTTCTTCTAAGTGATCTCAATCCAAACTTGACCTTTAATATCATAAATCTTAGCAGTAAGAGGGAAAAGAAGAAAGAGGATGTTTCTGGATTTGGATCTGATCAGTAGAAAGGGGCATACTGTGTGTAGTTGTTAAATTGGGGGAAAAATGGTACATGGGAGTCATAATCACAATTTAACTGTTAACTGAGAATCTAACTACATAAATATGTGGCTTGCAGAGGTCCAACTTAAAAAAAAAAAAGCTTACCTATATTAATTGAAATCAGTTTCCTTTAGGCTGTGTGTTATAATAGAAGCTTTTTAAAATTCTATTTTACAATAATCTATCTTATACACCAAGGATGGCTTGATCACATAGGGTCTGTAGCTACTAAGTGTCCTTGTACAAACAGCACATTCTGTTTTTAATAAGCATCTTATGAAAAAGATTCCAATGGGCTGATGAGCTTTGTTCAAATTAGCATTTAGAATATGACACTTTGCCTTATGCTAACAAACACAACATGAACATGAGCACAAACGTATTTCAAAACACATTTGAAAACTCAGCATTCGAGGCAACCCTTCAAAGACATCTCCAGAGACATGCACAATGAAGTTTTTCCTCCTGTGTTAAACGCAGCTTGACATTAGTGTTGAGAAAAAAACTGCTAAAATCAGCTATACATTAATTACAATTTACTGAATAATTTCTACGAGGTTGGCAATGTGCCAAGTACTCATAACACCTCCTCAAAATAGGTCCAACTATCTTCCCTACAAGGTTGCACATCCAGTAAGTGGCAAAAGTAAGCTCTGAAACTGTTTAATAGTTCTAAACTGCAACACTATTGCCTCAACTTAAAAAACCAAGAGCTAAATAAAATACCAGTTTTATTCCTACTGTCTAAAGTCAATCTGCCAGATGGTATTTATAGGTATATATAATATCAAATAAATTACCTTGATTTTTTTCAGCTTCCTCTACAGAACCAATATATTTAGTAGTCACTTGATTATCTAATGAAGGATCCAATGCATAACCTGAAAGGAAAAAAGTACAAATTACTGACTCCATTTTTTGCCATTTACAATTCATTTTAATTCTATACAAATATAGTCACCTGACATTTTCTCTGAATGTTGAAAATACTCTCCTTAACTTAGGACCAATCCTTTCCTGAGCTGTTTCTATTCAGAACAATTAACCCAAATCTCAGCTGGACCACAAATGACTGCAGCAGAATAAGAAGTATCTTATGGGATGAAACTAGCACACTGACATTATATTATTATTAAGATCCTTTCTGGCCAAAATATCCAACTGTAGTTCTAAATTTTGGAAGAGCTTAAAAATACACAAACATCATACATTCAGAAGCTTAGAAACTTTTTCTTTTTGGTAACAGATAATACATGGCTTAGTTTATCAAGTTATATAAACTATTAAATAATTAAAAAAGGATAAGAAGAATTACATAAAATCTAGCTATTATTTTGAAAATCCCATTCTCAGTAAAGATAGTCTGCCCTCCCAATTTTAAATATATTTCTACTTCATAAATCATTATTTATATTTCCTTGGTAAGAGAAGTAATTAAGGATATCAACTAGCATATGAATACATTCCTTCAACTAGACACAGAGTATATGGCTACATATAAATGTGGTCTTCAGCGGCTTACAGAAACTTAAGGGGAAAAAGTCTATATTAAATCAGTTTTTTTTAAGTGAGGGGTGCTGGTATAATAAATGTTTGGTAAGAGCAGTTTTAATATCTAGCAAATTCACGAAAGAGAGCTAGATAGCTAATCAGTCTATGGCTTACAAACCATGTGAATAATCATGGAATACATAATAGTACTATTTTTTTTTAAGGGCACATCTTAGTGAATACAGTTAACATTTAAAATTTTCTAACTAAAGATTAAAAGGAATGTCTTTTGGGAAACAGAAAAGGATTTGTCACCAAACATACTTTTCAAACAGGCTTAAGGATGTAAGCACCCAACTCGCCCTTATGATATGCTTACTACAGAACCAACCACCTGGCTATCAGCTCATTTGCATATAGTTTTTTTCAGTATTTAAAATATGTTCTTAGCCAGAGGAGAGCTTGATGGCAGAAAAGCAGCTTCAAAATAGAATCTGTGAAATCACAGGTTCAAATCCCATGAGTTATTTTATCTTTCACCTCTTTGAAGTATAGAATAGTGTTCTGTAAATGATGTATTTTTAAAAATGAGACTAGATAATGCTATATAAAATTTTAAACAACATACCCTAAGTTAAAAAACCCCCATCTCAACCATAAAAATGCATCTAGAATGTAATTCTGTCTTGAGGAAATTTATGTCTATATAAACAGTATTGCATTATGTGTTTGGAGGGATGAAGTAGGAGGTAGAGAGGGAAGGGTGGTCCCTGTTCCTTCCTGTGTTAGCTGTGTAAGCACCAATCCCCAACTCATCCGGTCACAGTCGTTTCGGAGAAAACTAACTTATCCTCTCCCCCTTTTCCATTCTCTGTGGTAAAATCTTTCCTGCTACTATCACCATTACCACTACTGCCTCCCAGCCCAGGCAATTAGGGGATAATAGTATTTTTCCTTTACAAATAAGAGAAGTTAAATATTTAGCTGTATGTCCTACAAGAAGTCAGCTAGTGACAGAACAAGATATTACTCTAACACTACAGAATTTCAGTCCGATTAGTTTTTCACTATCCTATGTCTCAAGTAAATGAATATATTTGCATTTTATTTCTGAAATATTCTCATCTATCTTTCTGAAACTTATTCTCCATTTTATCTTTTTAACTGAGTTAATGTCTATTTCTTCCATTTGTAGGCTTATTTAAAATGGCTATCAACTTTATTATTTATTCTTAGGATTATTAACACTAATATCCAAATAGGTAAATGAGAAGAGACTATAAACAACTCACAAAAGAATGTTCACAAATACAGGCATATCTCAAAGATACTGCAGGCTCAGTTCCAGACACCCCAATAAAGGAGCACTGCAATAAAGGAACACTGCAATAAAGCGAGTCTGTCTTTAATCAGTAAAAATGCAACTTCTGTGAAGTGCAATAAAGCAAAGCGCAATAAAATGAGGTATGCCTATATATGGAAAAACCTTCAACCTTCCCAGCAGCCCCGAAGGATAAAAATTTAACAAAGAGATATACTATTTTGTTTATCAAATAAACAACAACAAAATCATAGGATCTTGGACAGGAGCAATAGGAATTTTGTGCATGGTGGGTGGCAATGTAAGGTGGAAGTATTCTTTTGGAAAGCAACTTGACAATGTGTAACAAAAGCTTTAAAAACACTTATATTCTTAGACCTACTTCTGAGAACTCTCTTTAGAAAATAATGAGAAAACTCAAAAGTTTTATGCACAAAGATATTCACCATCACATTTAAAAATGCATTTTACTGCAAATTCAATATATACATTACCACATTTTTAACAGTGAAAACTGGAACCAACTTGAAATCTAAATGATACAAAAAATTTTTATATAAATGATATCTTCATTCAGTAGAATATTTAAAAAAATCATTTAAAAAGGTTAATAAAGAATTTCTAATATTGAAGTTAAAACTAAGTTACTAATAACGATGGTGAAACTAAAGGTGTTTAAATACTATTCTCCATTTCCATAGACTGGTGTAGAGAAAATTATTGGTGAATATAGAACAAAGGGAAGAAACCCTCATTGAGACCCCCCCAAGACCAGCAAGGGAGCAGATCAGGAACCCAAGGAAAAAAGGGAGAAAAACAGGACAAAACAACCACACAAACCATTGAGACTCCAAGGTCAGGATAAATACCATAAATGGAAGCCAGAAGCAAAATTATAAAGCAAGTAAATGGGATGATACAACAGATGAGATGATCTTCACCAATAAGGACTCTACAGATGGGTTCTGTGATAAACTAAATGTACTGTACAATATAAATTTTCCAGAAATAATGCACTTTGATTATAATATTGCTAAGACTATTTAAAAATGGGAAAAAAGTAGGATCAATGTTGTTCCATACTCCAGCAGAGTTACAGAGTGATAAATGTAAGACTTAGGTAAAACTAAATTCATGTGCCATTTCTTTTATGTCTCGTAGATAAACCAATACAAGATAGAAGGCTTGCTCCTTGAGGGAACAAAAAGTTCTCACAGCCTTAGATTCCATGTTTAAGACTAAGAGAAAATTTTCTCTACCTGAAGTTAGACAAGAGCTTTCTATGAGAGAATTATATAACTTTTAAACCAATAGAAGCTATATTTGCTTAATACTTGAAAGTAAAAACAAAAACAAAAAAGAAGACTGCTAAACCTGAGATTGATTTAGTTTATTAAGGTCAAACAAACTGCTCTCAGTTCTAAGATTATATCATAAGGGAGACAAATGACAGTTTTCTTTGTTTGGCCGCTCCCTTATATTAGGCTGCCTAATATACGATAGCTACATTCAGTTTTTGTCTTAAACTCACTAAATAGTTCTACCTGTGTCCTAGCCCACTCACTGCTAATGGGAGAGGCAAAAAACACCTGGTATTAAAAAAAGAAAGTAAGATTATTTCTGAACCCAGGTCTAAAGCCAATTGAATAATTTTAAATGGTTACTCTTTTCTATAGGATAATTTAACGAAGAAAGTATCAGTATAAGCTTAATTGGACTTTTTTCCCTGTTTTGTTTTAAAAGAGACTTAAGCTATTTAAATTATTGCTTAAGGCCCTTTTAAAGTCTAAGAAAATAAGCAAAGACTTTAACTCTTTTATTGTAGGCTAAAATGTAATAAATTCACGATGCAATAGAGTTGATTTTTGTGTGCTGCATATAAGGAATGGGTACAATGCATTTATACCCATTTTATTGGACTGGAAGTGTCACTGAAGTCTTCTAAGTGACTTAAGAGGTACTGTGACTTGGCATATGGTTAAATCAATTATAACCTCACCACGCTGCAATATGATCTAATAAACGGAAATCTTTTTTTACAACTCGTTCCTAAGAATATATTGTGATAAATAATTAAGATACTTTGTACTAAACTTCTAAACTAATTTACAGTGAATATGTCTGCATCACTAAATATTTAAAAAAGTAACTTTCTAACATTAGAATATAATGTAAATTATGATACAATCAATGGATTAAATAAATTTTTAAACTGATAAGCTTTGAGATTATGAAGTAACACTGAAAATGCGTATAATAAAATATTGAATAAAAAACTGAGATGCAAAATTTTCAGTTTAGAAAGATTATAGCTCTGTAATACAAATATGTATATGAAAAAAGACTTGGAGGGATAAAGACCACGATGCTAGGAGGAGATATTTTAGTATAGTGGGATTATAAGTATTTTTCTTCCCTCTTTCCTGTCTAAAATTTGTTTATATTACTTTTTAGGGAAAGTAACTTATTAAATAGTATCACTGGAAACATATATTGCTTCTTAACTTTTTTTGGTCCTGTCTTATAATTATGGAAGTTAATGGTAGATAGGACAGAAAAGTTTAGAACTTAAAACAAAATTCTTCCATAAGAAATAAAAGGAATTCTAACTGCAAAGAAAACTCTTTTTAAAAGAGAAAATACTGCTGATATGTAAAATGTGATTATTAACCCTAGCCAGGTAGCTCATTTGGTTGGAGTCTCGTCCTGATGCACCAAGGGTTCGATTGTGGGTCAGGGCGCATACAAGAATCAAACAATGAATGTATAAATAAGTGGAAAAACAAATCGATGTTTCTCTCTCTCTCTCTCAAAAAATCAATTAAAAAAATAAAATGTGATTATTAAATCTACTGTAAAAAAATTCAGAGTTTTCTTTTTCAATTACTCTTCTGAGAAAGAAACATCAGCACAAGTTATTAATTCATAAAGAAGATCACAACTACAAGAGACATAAACATTCTCATTTACTTTGCTCACCCACCCCTATTACAAAGCTCTTTAAAGTAAAGGTGATCAGTGTGTCTGTCAAACTGCAGGTGTGGAATAGGAAGAGAAAGGAAAGGCACCACTGAATACGGACAAATCTGATACATGTGGCCAGAACCTATGGCCTGTGGAACTCTCAACAAGGACATTATAAAAATCATCTTTTGGAGAGGATTCACAGCCCTGTGTATGCACATGCAATTATTTTACAATAAATTTGTGGTCATTCTATTTCCTGATGCATAAGAGTTGAGAAACAGAGTAAGGTAAACTAGTATATAAAATAAAAAGTGTAACCTCTTAATTTATCCTGTCCTTTACTAAATTCAAGAGTAATCTGCATATAATGAACATTCAACATCAAGTACAACAGAGAATATTCTGTTTCTAAGACCACAGAATATTTCTAGTATTCAGAAATCATAGCATATTTAGAATGACAGCTAAAAATATTAGTTTACCTTCCCATTTGTATAAATATTTAAAGATGTGCATAAGAAAACACAATACCCTTTTTGAAGGGATCCAGATTAATAAATTTAAAAAGCTAGAAGATAGATTCTCTCTCTCACACACACACCCACACACCACTTCTAATAAAGTCAAACTTGAAACTGTAAGTCTGATCACCTTACCATATGTGGCAAAAGTTCTTCTTTGCTGTTCAAACATAAAATCATTTATATGAGCTGGTTCAGCATATCCAGAAAGCATATTTCTAGGGGCAGCCATTTGCTGTGTCCTAAAGGGATTTTCTGGTCCAAACTGTAGCGTTATAAAAAAAAACACAAAACAAGAAAAAGAAAAAATCACACACTTAAATTCTGAGTGTATACAGCTAGAATAACTAGAATAATATACAATGTATAATATATTTTCAACTCTAAATCATCTGGGGTTGATTAACCTATTTGGGAACATGCTCGCCTCACTTAGTTCAGTGCTAGTGAGAGATGGCTGATTAGGCCTTTCTGTCAACTTTAGGACAGAAGGAGAAAAACCTAGCGCACCCAAGTCTACAAGTGGTTATTTAAATTAAAATTAATTAAAGTATTCAGTTCCTCAGTCACACTAGGCACATTTCAAGAGTTCAAGAGCCACGTATGGTTACTGGGTACTATAGTTCCATTACGACAGGCGTTCTATTTGACAGTGTTTCTCTAGATAATTGAGATTTACTACTGTTTTGTTTAAACTATGATGTGAGGGATTTGGGGTGACTTTTAGATCAATAATGGTACCATGAAGTAATTTTAAAAATACATATTTCTCCTCTACTAGACTGAGTTCCTCAAAGGTAGAGACTTAGAATCCTTAAAACTTAGCATGGTGCCTGAGATGGTAAAGCACTAATAAAGTACTAATAAAGGAAAGATTAATCAGAATCCAACTGGGGGCAGAAGACAGTAAAATAAACAATAAAAGTAAAGTACTAGAAAAAGTCTCTAGGGAAAGACATTACAAATGTAAATAAAATTTCTCCACTCTGAAAAGTCACACTACGAAAGTCTTACACAAAACAGTACCACTACTAACTGTTTGTAATGCTTTGAGTTTCTAGAATGGCTTTCCAAATGTTATTTAATTTGTACAAAAATCCAGGAAAGTTAGAGAAGTATTTTCATTCTCATGTTAGAAATGAAGAAAAAGGACAAAGATAATGTATTTTACCTGCCTTAGCTTCAACAGTTTTATTCATTAGTAGAACCAAGGCTAGCATAAATCCTAACCTAGCATTCTAACACATAAAATATTCCTTAAACATACAATCATAACCTCTAGCTTTAAAAAAAAAAAAAAAGCTATTATAAAAGGTATTGGGAAAAATCCAACTCTCTTTTTTTGTTTTAAAGTAAAGAATAAAATGAACTTCCCACTTTGGAAATAATGGGATTAGAGGTGATATTTTTATTTGAACTCTGGAAGGTGTACTGTCACAATGAAATATTTTGACATTAAACATCTTAGGTCACTGGCATTAGAAACCACTTTTCTACAATATACATACAACAGCCATACATATAAATTATTCATCTTCTCTTAACCAGAATGCTGCCTTCTCTAAATACCAACATTATATTATGCACAAAAATATAAATTTAAAGGATGTTAGATTTGCCTTACAATTTTTCTGCTTAATAAATGACAATATTCATTTTTTATTAACAGCTTCCATCTCTGTTTAAAATAATTCAATCTTAAAATGTTTTATATATAAAGCTTTTATTACTATTTATTCTAAATTATAATAAAGGAGAGTACAAGACTCTGTAGCCCACAAATATTAATGAAAAACTTACCAACAATCTAAGTATGATTATTAGTTCAATAACTTGTATTTTTTCTATATGTAAACTTATTTCACATACTAGTCAGTTTCTAAAAATCACCTGAATTACAAATTTACACTTAAACTTAACTACCAAAAGTTGAAAAGAAGTATTTGGAATATTTTATTAGGGCTGTTTCTATGATCTGGGGCCTTAGTTTCCTCATCTATAAAAGAGCTGGACCACATGATTTTTAAAGCTCATTTTAACATTAATATTTATAGCAGCCCATACAGCCAGATTTTTAAGAGTAACTGGCATTTTTTCCCCCCTCTTAATTTTTACACTTTTTTCCTATTCTTAAAAATACTATTATTTTAAGTCTGAGAATCCCCCTGAAGCTTATGGGTTTTATGAGTCCAGAGAAGCTAACAAATACACTTTTCTTTAAGTAGATACAATAAGAATTGGGTGAAATTAAAAAAAAAAAAAAAAAAAAAAAGAATAGACTAAAACAATGGCTACTGTCTTCAAGTTCTAACTATAAATTAAGAAAGCTTATCTGATAACTAGGTAGACCATTTAGGGAAAGTCCTTGGTTGGGAGCAGTATTTGATAAAATAAAATAGCCAATTCAGTTAATTTACTGAATTAGCAAAGTCAAAGACATAGGCATGTATCCTGCAAACCTCACCATGGCCTTCCAACTGGTCTTCCAGTTGTGGAGTGATTGTTAAGTGATCTGGACTCAGATTTGCAAATCTGTCACCTGCTGACAGTACAGTCTGAGACTTGGTTTCCTTGCTATAGAACAGGGATAAGAGTAGGCACTTCACTGGGTTGTAATGAAGACTAAAGGAGATACATATGGAAGTATATATGCCCTTCAGTACAGTACCTGGCATACAGTAATAAATGGTGGTTTTATTTCACGTTTCTATCACTGTTCTTTTCTATCACAAACCCTTACCAAATTCACCTCCCTATACATTCAGCTTTAATTATGCTACTCACTCATTGAAGAACCTTAAAAATCTACTTATTGTTAAATCAAGACCAAACTCTTCACCCTGGTCCCCAGGCCCTGTGCAATATACAAACTACCATTCTAGTCTTACCTCCTGTTCTCCCCTACTAACAATGACGAAAGTATTCCTGTTCTTCCTTTTTAAAGATTTAACCACTTTATTATTATATTATTTTTAATCTTCACCCAAGGATATGTTTTTATTGATTTTTAGAGAGTGAGGAAGACAGAGAGAGAGAGAAAAACATCAATGTGAGAGAGAAACATGGGCCGGCTGCCTTCCGTACATGCCCCAATCAGAGACAGAACCTGCGACCTGGGTATGTGCCCTGACCAGAAATAGAACCACACCTTCTGGTGTATGGGACACGCTCCAACCAACTGAGCACCTGGCAAGGGCAGCATTCTTGTTCTTTAGATCTATGATTCAGCTCACGCTGCTGCCTTCTGCCTGGAATCTTTCCTCGTAATAGCCTACCTAATCATCAATGTCAATAATAGTTATGTAAGTAACAGTAAGTGGTACCATTTATTAAATGCTTACTCTGTGCCAGAAAGTTTCCTAAACATATCATACATTATCCATTTATCCTTATAACTCAGTAAAGCAGAAATTATCTTCACTTTACTTAATGAGAAAACTAAGATAATCCAAGGTCACACAAGACCTAAAAAGCAATCTAACTCCAAATCTCATGTTCTTAACCTGGATTGTATTGCTTACTTTAAATACTGTTTCTTTCATGGAACTTCTTCTTATCTTTAAAACCAGATACAATCTCTCCTTAAACCTGAAGAGACCAGACTATTTCCTATAGGTGTCCTCTAAAGGAAATAGTCTGGTCTCTATCTTTTTAAAAAAACACACTTAGCACCCAGCTGGTGTGGCTTAGTGGTTGAACAGGCAACCCATGAACCAGGAGGTCACGGTTCAATTCCCGGTCAGGGTACATGCCTGGGTTGCAGAGTCCATCCCCAGTAAGGGGTGTGCAGGAGGTAGCTGATCAATGACTCCCTCTGATCATTGATGCTTCTCTCTCTCTCTCCCTCTCCCTTTCTCTCTCTGAAATCAACAAAAGCATATTTAAAAAAAACACACTTAGCATATCTTCTATGGTAAACAAAAGGCTTATATTTTGTTTCTAACAATGGATTCTCAAATATGAGAACTCGAATTTCATCTAGCAAAGTTCCTGGTAACACCTTTCCAGACTTTGCCAAATTACAGATCCTAGTCATAAAATTCAAAGTTAATAATCTGTTATGTCACAGATGATTCATTTGGCAACCAGGAAAAATTGTCATTTTTCTTTACTTTTCAGTCTCATTCTTTTCTTAAATTGTTGACAAGTACTGAAGTACTTCTAACGTAAACTAGTTTATATACTTGGTGGGAGGTTTCCTATTATGAGAATATTAAAAGACTGATAATCACACAAAAAGAATACGCCTACTGCCTTGTCAATATCACCACAAAAACCTTGACCTTTTAAATTTTCTTGAAATTTTTGAAAACTATAATTAAATAGCAATTTATTAGTTATGCATAGGATCTAAAAATTTAAGAAAAACAGACTTCATAGAAAATACATATACTGACATAGGAATGTCACATCCCACATTACTTCCAAATTTTCTAATTTTTTTGAATTTAGTGATCCTATTTTATTGAAGCGCTTTTCATTAAAAAAATCACGAAGCGTATATGTAATATACAACCTCTCGTCAGTGTGATGGCTTAAATGGTGTTAAGGAATATGGGACAGCCTATAGTTTGACTGACTGGAAGGATTTAAGAAATAATGGAATAAAATTTAAAATGTGCCACAGTCTCAGAATGTGAGAATGAAACTTTTGCTTCCTTGTATACCAAGAGAACTAGAGCACTCACTGTCTAAATACTAGCACTGACATCATTGGCTGTGCTACATATTTCACTTGCCATATTTTGAGTGACTACAGAAACCTAAGCAGGCAAATTATATAGAATAGTTTTATGATTCTGCTTTATAACAAACAAACAAACAAACAAAAAACCCCAATGACTATACACTAAAAAATGAAAAATATTAAAAAGTACCTCTTTCTCTACCAAGATGCAATAAGATTTAGCTTTTTAAAGTTTTTCTGCTAATAAAGCCTTTTTTTTTTTTATAATGACCTTTTTATGGCATCTCTGTTTTATCAATCAAGCATTCTTTTTCCCCTTTAAAGGCAAAATATCTAGAAATTTCATCTTTTCTACAAATGTTCCTAAATGAACAATTTTCACTCTTCCCCCCCCCTTCCTCATCTTCTTTAATGCCTTCATCATCATTTATCACTATAATCATATCGAAAAAAGAATTTGTAAGATGTCTTACTCAGAGCAGGCAATAAACACTGCAACTACTTTTGAGCAGTGGCCACATCAGAATGGTACCTCTTTTTAATGTTCTGCACAGCAACATTTGTAACTAGATGTTTCATAATATACTATGCAGTGATGATATTAATAAAGCAAATTTTCCCCCCCTAATGGTTAATATGTAATACTGCCTCATCAATACTGAGAGGAAGATGTTAACTAAGTTCACACCTAAGAATCAGATATTCTGAGATTTCCTTTTTTCAAAATACGTAGTTCCATGCTACCAGATAGTTGTATGTTGGTAGATAAACATCTCACAAAAGCATATACACTATTTAAAGTTTTGGGAAACAGAGGATGTTTTCTTTTAAAATTGAGATATAGTTGATATATTATAAGATATATTTTCTAACGAGTTTAAATAATACACTTTTTGTTTTGTTTTAATCCTCGCCTACGGATACTTTTTTTCATCGCTTTTCAGAGAGAGTAGAAGGGAGAGAGAAACATCGATGTGAGAAAGACACATCGACTGGTTGCCTCCCGGGGATGGAGCCTGCAACCCAGGTACATGCCCTTGGTCGGAATCGAACCCGGGACCCTTCAGTCCATGGGCCAGCTCTCTAACCACTGAGCAAAACCAGCCAGGGATAAACAGTATACTTTTTTGAGAAAACTTAAAAAAAAATTCACCAACTGTTTATCTACCTATGTATAATTTAAATAGTTTAGTAAAAGGCAGAACCTTAAATATAGTGTGTTTTCTTACCTCAGGAGCAAACATGGTCTCATAGGTAGGATTATACTGAACTTCCTTGACAGCAGGGTCAAGGTGAACTCCAGTCTCCAAATCTTCCTAAAAGAAAACCAAATGAACATTAAAGATCTGGCAAGTAATTGTTTTATTTTAAAACTACGTTGTCACCCTAGCCATTTTAATACCAATTTTATGATTATTACATCAGTGCCATATAATTAATAATTCTAATAACCAAAGAATAAAAGTAATGTATACAGGTATAAAGGTTAGAATGCATAACAAACATTTTTTTCCTTTCAAAATACTAACTTTATCCCAGCTGAAGAAATTAAAAATTTCTAAATAAGTTAACAGAACTCAAAGCCTTAAATTAAGTGTCTAACTCCTCTTTTTTATTAACTCAAAAAGACCTGATCTTCTGGTTCCAAATTCAGGAGAAGCAATTCTCCTTACTCAGCAGTTTATTAAATATATACTCAGGTGGACTGGTTGGGGATTGCACAGGAAACAAAAGGAAGTGAGAGGGCCCAGATCTAACTCTTAAGTCTTATCATCTAGGTCAATGTTCCACCCTTCTTAAATTCATCCCCCAGTTTAATGAACATAAAAATCTCATCGCCACTACAGAATCACTGATAGTCTATCTTTTGTGTAGCCCCACCACTTACAGACACAGCGATTCCCAAACTGGTATCTCTAGTCTGGACCTTTCCCTTGAACTCTTAGAGACTTGTGTATCTGACCTTCAATTTGGTATCTTTTCTTCATCTCCCACTTAATATGTCCAAAAGGGGATCTCTGGTCTCCTTTTCCCCAGTAACTCCCTCCAGCCTTCTCTAAGTTAAGTGCAGTCCATCCTTACACTGCTCTTGCGGGAATTCCGGGCATTATAGCAGCCCCTTTGTTCCCCTTCTGCAGCACTGTGCCCAGGCCTCAGCAGGTCGGCCCTCTACGCACACCCAGAATACAACCGCTTTTTAAGTCCTTTCCACTCTCACCTCAGTTCAATTTATCATCTTGCATCTGGATTATTTTAAAAGTCCCTGGCCCACCAACAGCCTCACTCCATAACCATGCCAGTGATTATTTTCAAATACTCATCAGATTATGTTGCTCCTGTGCTCTAAACCCTCCAGAGCACCTTCCCCACTCAGGGTAAAGGCTTAACAAAGGCCTACCAGGCTCGTTACCAGTTGTCCTCAGAAATTAAGTATAGTTCCCTAGGGCAGTTTCATAGGCATTTTTGCCCTCCTGTTTGGTCCTGCCTTAGCTTTTATATATTAAAAACATGCTTTTGTACAGGTTTAATTTTCATATTAAACATGTTATAAATACCTTTAATTTAGATTCAAGTTATAGTTAGAAAATTTTAAGGAAGTTACGTATCATTTATGAATTACATTTTGGTAAAGCTGGAATTACAAAATTGCTGTTATAAAATGAGGATGTTTGCATCTAACCGGTTGAGAATTTACCCTCCGTGATTTGCCCCGCCTCCTCCCCTGCAGCCCACCTTGTCTTCATCTCGCCCTGTACCTATGCTCACTGCACTACAGCCTCACTGGCTCATTTGCTAGTCCTGGAGTCACCCAAGGACAATCCTGCCTCAGGGTCTCTGGGCTTACTATTCCTTCTTCCTGGAATATTCTTTTCCTGGATATCCGCATGACTCTCTCTCTTCTTTCAGGTCTGGGCTCAGTTTCTTTACTTTCCTCTGACCCTGTTTTAATGACCTCCATTATATTTATCACCACCTGACATATATATTGATCGTCTACCTCCCTCCACAAGTTGGATTTTGTATGCACAAGTGTGTCCTCAACTGCTAGAACTATCCCTACCATATCACCATTTTTATTCTATGAGCCTCTTGCTGATGGTAGGATACATCTGTCAATACAAAGCAAAGACAATGCAAAGTAATATCACAAATTTTGCAAAATGGGTGGGATATCATGACATTGACAGTAATGTTGGAGAAGAAGCAATGCCACTGACAAATGAAGATCTGGTAGATTTAGACCAGCCAATGACCAGCGACTACACAACTGGCAAGAAAAATAACACCATAAACACACAGATATTGTTCCAAAATTTTACATCTTTTATTTGTTGTTTATTATTATTTTTAATATTCACCCGAGGATATGTGTTTTTTTAAATTGATTTTTAGAGAGAGAGGAAGGGGAGGAGAGAAGGGGAGAGAGAGAGAGAAAAATCGATCGGCTGCCTCCCATGCACACCCTGATGGGGGACCGAACCCTCAACCTAGGTATGTGCCCCGATGGGGAATCAAATCTGCCACCTTTTGGTGTACAGGATGATGTTCCAACAGAGCCACCCGGCCAGGGCGAAAATTTTACATCTTTTTAAACACCCTTCACCAAAGTAGGCAACTTAGTTTCTCTACTTCTCAAAGGTAGAGTCTTTCAGATATGACTCCATTAAACTCCCTTCCCCACCAGTTTCAAAACTGTTCATATCTTTACCATATCTTACCCTCCTCATGACTTCAATTTCCATCCCAAATTTACCCCTGACCACACTCCTGGCCTTTGGATCCATACATCTGACTGCCTACAGACCTTTATTATATGAATGTTCCTCTGCTATGTACAAAACAGATGCCATTCCCCCATATCTCAGCCTTCACTCACTAACAAATCAAGCACCGAGTCTTACTATTCTACCTCTGCACTATTTTTCCAGCAACTCCACTCCCACCATCCCTTCTCCACATCCCAGCCACCACTATACTAGTTCAGGGCTTCATTGTATCTTGCCTGGTCTATTATAATACCTCCTTATCAGGTTTAATATGCCCCCCACTTTTGCCATATTAGGCTAAGTGCTGATTTTTAAAAATAGCAAGCACTTTCATGCTTTCTGTGCCGTTGGCAAAGTTGCTCTTTGTTCATTATGCATTTCCCTTTAATTATCATTAGCGGCTAATCTGACGATGATGATAATATGTCATCATCTCATTTTCCCTGATAATTTCCCTCCTCCTGGCTCTAGAAAACTGTGTTTTTTGTTGTTGTTGTTTTTTGTGTCCACAGTTCTAAGGAATGCTTTACATAACTCCTTATAGCATTTGTGATATTATCTGTTGCACATGATCTCTGCTGCCTAGTTCAATGCAGGGCACTCAGAGCATGTTCAATAAATAATTAAACTGAAGAAAAGTCAAATCCATAGAGAAATTAAATAGAATGAAGGCTGACCAAAACCACTTAATTTGGCAATCATGTCACAAAAAACCTTTGCCAGAGCAATTTTGGTAGTGGGGTGGGGTATGAGAAGCCAGCTGCAAGGGGCAGAGGTATAACTCAGGATTTAGAAAAACAAGAAAGTAATAATTTTTACTCTTTCATTTCAAGACATTTGGTAATAAAGAAGAGAAGAGATGGGGTGCCAGACAGAAGGACTTTCAGGGTGAAATTAAGTTTGTTTTTCTCTCCATAAGAAAAGACTAGGTAAGAGATTTAGTCACAGGTGAGAGGGAGAAGCACATGAAAAGGAGGGGATAATCAAAGGTATGGAAGAGGTGGAAGGGAAGGGAATCCCGATTAGAAGATTAGCCTCTGAAAAGAGAAGGAGCTCTCTCTAGATGAAAGAGATGACAAAGATAACTGACAGGTGATAGATGTTTAGAGCTGGTTGGAGATGTAGGGAGTCACAGCTGGTCTTTTTATTTTCTTTGTGTAGTTAGGGGCACAGACATCTTCATAAAGCAAGCACGGTAACTAGAGATTTATTTATTCATTTAACAAATACTTACTGTGTGTCTACTATGTGCCAGGGCAGTGTTCTAGGCCCACAGAAAAAGACCAAGATCCCTGTCCTTGTGGAGCTTATATTCTAGTGAGGGATATAGACAATAACCAATATAATAAATAAGTGAGTTATATATATAGTTTGCTAGAAGAGGGCAAGTGCTATGGAAAAAACAGTATTTAACATTAGTGCCAGGACTGGGGTAAACACATTACCTCACATAATCCTTACAACACTCTGTGAGTTAAGTATTAACAAGATTAAGTCACTTACCCCAAAGTACTAACAGAATAAATGAGAAGGGGAAGAATTTGAAGTAGCCACAATGAAGGATGTCAAAGAGACCCAACTAGCAACAAACAAACAAAAATTGCTGGCAGAATATCAGTCAGGTTCTTAGTTGCAAGCAACTGAAACCATCACAGGCTGATTAACAGTATTGGATCCTTCTAAGTTTCTCTTAGCATTGCCAAGAAGGGTGGAGAATCAGCATGGGGAACCAGGCGAGATGAAGGGCTGAGTATACAGATGGAAGCACAATTCTAAATCAATCATAGCGTAGAGTTCATCATTTCTGAAACCACTGCTATGGCTACCACTGGATGCTGCTGTTGAAACTACTAGTCCAAGAAACTAGATAATGTTGCCTACCACTGCCACTTAAAAATATTTCCTTGCTCCTTTGTGGATTACCTTTAGATTAGGTGGATGCATTTGCCTGGCTGAGCCCAAGCCATAGTACTGGGCCTTCCAAGGGAGCTGGGAGAATGAGAATCTGGGTTTTCAGCTCCTGAAGGTAGGGGGCAGGGAGGGATATTCTTCACACTAAGACTCTGAGGGAAGGGGATTCAAATGCTGGGCCACCTAAAAGATGACACATAGATACTACCCTAGAATGCACACTAGAATCGTCACTGATTAGAGACAGTTTCTTACCTTGGGCTCAGTAGCACTATAAAGTTAAAAGGTTGTATACAAATTGCTTAAACTGCATAAAAACTAAATTAAATGTTTTATCTCTTAATATTCAACTTGTAGTGATAAACTGCTTAAATTAACAAGAGGCCACATTGATACCTCCCCAATGAATGTCATAGAATACAGTTGCTAGAACCACTTTATAATATGGTTTACTAGATCTTTCCAATTAAGGGTATCCTAAATTTTAATTATTTAAACAGAGTACTATGAGGTACCAAGCTTTAAATTCAAAGTACAATTTGAAAAGAATTACTCTTTATATATGCAGCAGTGCAACTAATAAAGAATATAAATAAGTCCCAGTCTCTGGGTCCTCCTAAAATTACAGAACAAATTGAATAGAACTCCAGAAAAAAAAGGGTTACTAATTTTACATTTAATTAGAAAAACTTGGACAATACCACAACTTTAAAACTCATGAGGAGTACAATAACAATTAGGCATGCAATTGAAATTACCTCAGAATTACAAAGGACTTCTATTCAGTTTTAATTATCCATATAAATTAAAGTACAGTAAATGAAGGGTAGATCCTATGGGTCAAGTAAGTTTGGAAAGTTTATCTTTCGTTGATTCAAAGAGATCTGAGAACAAAACTACATGATATTTACTTTCAAGTCTTTTTCACATTTCTTACTGTTGTACAAATAAGAAAATAGATGTGAAATCACTTTATAAACTATAAAGCAGAACTCAAATACTAATCATTACTATAAACCATTTATCAATTTATGGTATAGTGTTGTTTTTCCCCCCTGAAAGTGAAAATGAATAAACTTCCTAAAATGGGAGTCTAGGTGGATCAGATAAAAGAACAGAAATTCATATAAAGATATTGAGTTTGGCACTTAACAAATGCAGAGGAAAAGGGTGATCATTTGAAGCTCACAAATATGAGAAAGATCACTCACGAAGAAGAAATTTTAAAATATTCTCAAGAATAGAGGCAGAATTTTCATTTTACTCAAGTAGACTATATGCTAAAGCAAGGGATACACTGGGGAAAAGTAACAGTTATTAACTGAAATGAGAGAACTGCTTTAGTTCTTTAACTTCAAAGTCAACTAATAAGCAACTGTTACAATCCAATAGGGCTTATCACATGATTTCCAAAGTGCAAAATCTGACAATGTTGCATTAAAATAAAATTTTAACCAGAAAATACTCATTGTCATACATTGGAGAACACAAATATGTTAAATTAGAGTCTAGAATAAGAGAAGAGAGAATTGGACTAAAATAATATTTGAAAAGATAAGCACTGAGAACTTTCCAGAGATGTTGAAAGATTTACACTCCAAACCAGTTAATTCACAATTAAAGAAACAAATGAAAAGGACAAACCAGTTAATTCACAAATAAAGGACAAATAAAAAGAAATCCACAACTGTGTATCCAATAATGAACATAAATAATGAAACTATATCCCAAATAAAAGGGGTCCGGAGCAAGTGTCTTAGAAGCAGTCAAAAGAAAAAAGAAAAACAGCTACAGACAGCTGACTTGTTATTAGTAACGATGAAAATCAGAAGACAGTAGAAAAATTTAAATATGCTATGAGAAAATAATTCAGCTAAGCAAACTAAACTCAGTGAAAATATCCTTCAAGAAAGAGGCTTAAATAAAAATGTTTTAAAGACGAACTAAAACTGAAAGCAGCTGCCACCAGTTAATCCTCACTTAAAGACACTCTAAAATTTATTGAGACTTATTTTATAGCCTAGTGCAGGGCCTGGCAGAAATGTTAGAGGAAGCCCAATGACTAGCTTCAAGGGCTGAGGAAGAAAGAAGAGAAAAGGAAGACCCCTCCGTTCTTGGCTTGGATTAATGGGTTGGAATTATTATTCAAAATGGGGCCCAGCCGGGCGTGGCTCAGCGATTGAGCCTTGACCTAGGATCCAGGCGATTGGGGTTCAATTCTCCGTCAGGGCACATGCCCGGGTTGGGGGTTCGATCCCCAGTCAGGAGCATGCAGGAGGCAGCTGATCAATGACTCTTATCATTGATGTTTCTCTCTCTCTCTCTGAAATCAATAAAGATATATTTAAAAACAAAACAAAAAAACCAAAATGGGATTGTAGGTGCCGAGAGCCATGCTGGGAGAGAAGTTTAATAGTTCTGGAGTTAGCAAGGAGCTTACAACTGGAAATAATAAGGACAGTGTTCCTGGCAGAGTCCTAAGTGCTTCACATGCTTTATGACATCTTACAGCTCCAAGAGTTCTCCCAAGATGCTACGACTAGGCTGCGTTGTTTGGGTTGAGGAGAAAATGCAGTGAAGAAGTAGGAGAGAGCTCCAAAAACCTGGGCTGTGAAAGAAATCGAGACTCGGAAGGTTGATGAAGGAGTATAAGTTTGGGGAATCTGTTTTGTTATAAAGATAGGAGGATTCTAAGCATTCTTTCATACCAAATGCCCATTAGTAAAAAGTAAAATTCATAAATAGCTCACTAAAAACCTGTAAGTAACTTAAGTGACAACACCCTGGATTTGAGAAGACCTTAAATACAAAGGAATTTCTGTACACTGTCTCCCCTCAACACATCTTGACATTTTGATCCCCCCCATCCATTAGGCTCTTCTGGGCCTGTACTACCCATTGGTGGATGCTCTCCTTGGGCTCTAGACACGCCTACCTTTCCGCAGTTCTTATAACACATTAAACTCTCTGTCGTTACAAGGCTTGCTGTCTCCTTCGCCAGGAAGCTCCTGGCTTAGCTTGCACATGGCCGGCCGCTGCTTTTTCAGAGAGGACTTCCCTGACCAGTCTCTTGAAGTCCTACGCCTGCACTCTCTCTCGCAGGGCTCTGTTTTCCCCCTTCACAGCACCAAAGCCAACCTGCCACTTTAGTTGCTCACTTTTTACTGGCTGCCTCTTCCACTAGAAGGTGCGCACCTGATGGCCTGGTTTTTGTGTCTTCAACCCTTAGAACAGTTCCTGATAAATAACGTGCGTTCAGTGTGTGTTAAATCAACCAGATAACCCGATTTCTCCCTTTATCACCTCTCTCAACTGGGATCAGGCACAATCCTTCTTAAGCCCAAGTCCCTCTCTCCCTGTATGGACCTAGACCATCAAAAGAGGTAACATTTGTTGCACTGTATTAAATACCAGGCTCTGCGCTGTAAGCTTTATTTCCACCACTTCACTTCATCTAGACAATAACCCACTCATATAGACAGGTGCTTGTAAAATTATCTCCACCGCACAGGCAGGAAACGTGGCCAAGTTCACACAAGTGGAGCTGGGACTGGATCTAGTTCTGACTTAAAAAACAAAACAAAGCCGGTCCGCCGCTCCCTTCCAGGGAGGGCACACGCTCTGGTTTGGGAAGCCCTGCGTTAGCCTTCCTTCTGTTTTGAGATTTCGCCTGCTCTATCCAGGCCACATCCTAATCCATAAATTTCACTCCCTCTTCCCACCCGCTGTCCGGCGGGAGGCGAGAGCGGGGAGCAGCGGAGGGCTGTCCCGAACCTCCACTTCCCGGCCTCTTCCCAGGAAGACGCGTGTGGCAGGGAGAAGAGCTCCAAGCGTTAGCAACTCACTCTCAGCACCGAGGAAGAGGTAACCCGCGCGCGGCCTGACAAGCGACTGCCAGGTTTTGGAGCAGAAGCCAAATTCCCGAACCGCATCAGAGGCAGAAGCGCTTACCTTAACTGCCACCTCCGGAGCGGAGTCCACCGCCACCGCCAGAGAGGGCTTGGCAGAGGGCGATTTAGTCAAGTGCATGAGGGATTCAGCGGCTGGCAGTGGACATCGTCCGCCCTCACTGTCCGAGTCCGATTCGGACCCTGAACCCGAACCATAGGAAGCAGCCAGAGCTGCAATTGCTGCCGACATGACGGCAACAGAACTGCGGAGACCAGGCCCCAGCGGAAGAAGAGGCTCCCAGGTCCTGACAGATTGCTAATATACATATTTTTACTTCCTTTGCTAAGAAATAAATTATGACATTTTAAATAAATTAATTAGTATTAGAATAAGTACAACATAACCGAGAACTTGGAACATTTATCTAGGGAAACAGAGAGAATTATAATAGCTTATAACTTTCAGGACCTTTTTGGCTAGATTAAAGACTACGAATTCCGATATATCTTGCGGTCTCCGAGTCCTGCACTCCCGGCGTGCAGCGCGACGGGAAATGAAAGGCACGATGGGAAATGTAGTTTGGAGCGAGGGGGCGGGGCGGGCGGGCAGGCATCTCTTTGACCCCGCCCCCGAGAGGATGGTTCATTCAATTGGCTATCATCTTCCCTCATTCCACGGACTGTTCTCTCCGTCCCCTCCCCCAAATTGAGGATTGGGCAATACCATAAAACCTCTGGAAAGGGGGAAGATGGATATTCATCCCCGCTGATGGGCGAGTGGGCGGAGGCTGAGTCGGCCACCCCTGCTGCACCTAGGCACTGGGGGCTGGAGAGGAAAGCCAGAAATCTTAAGTTGGGAGACTCTGACGGACCGGGAATAGCTCCTGGTGGGAAGGATGGGAGGTTAGGTAGCAAGAGTCCAGGGGTCCCCCCTGCTTCAGGAGCGGGTCCCTGCGCCCGGTTGTGGAGCGGAGCGCGCGGGGAGGGGGCAGGTGGGGGGCGGCGGCGGCGGCTCTCGGTGTTGTTCGCTCGCGCGTCGAGCACACTGTGGGTCCGACGAGCGGCGGGCGCTGCTGGCGGCGTTCCCTGTGGCCCGGTGCGTCGGCCGCTGCTCGGAGGGGGGTTGCACCCGGGAGCCTGATTCTCCTGCAGGCTCTAGGGGGAGTCCCGGGAGCTGAAGAGGACCGGCGGCCGCCGCCGAGGCATGAAGTAGGGGTAAAGCAAGAGCCCCCAAGATTTCTCGGTGAGCGCGAGTCTCTCAGGATTGTCTTTTGGGGGGAGAGGGTGCTGGGGAGGAACTCTTCCTCACCGGCCAGAACGGAGAGGTGTGTGCGTGGAGCTCTAGTCCAGCAAAGGTGACGGGGATGGGCGCGTCTCCCCCGCAACGGCCCCCACCCCCATTCGCGGTTCCCGGTCTCCCGACGCCCACCCGCCAGCCGGGCTGGGTGCCGAGGGGGCCGGCGGCCGGCCGGCGCGTCGGGGTTTCGGTTGCAGGGACCGGCCGGAGGCTGCTCTAAGCTGGGAGACTGCGGGTCTCACCTGAGGTGCCACCGCCTGAGCGCCCCTGCCCTGCACCCCGGGGCCGCCCCCGTGCCTCCTGGCTCCGGGGAGGCTGCAGCGCCCGGCGGCGGAGAAGCCCCTGCTAGTGCTACGTGCCCGGGGCTCCGTGAGGGAAGCTTCGCGTTTGCGTGTTTGCGCCGCGGGTCTGGGTCTAAGGACCTAACGGCGGAGCGGGCGCGGGGATCCCTTTCTTCGTTTGAAGAGCGGGCGAGGAAGCGTGGCTGTCGCATCTGATGCCTGTTAATGGGGGTAGCCTTCTGGAGAGTTAGGGAGCCGCTCACTCGGCTCCGATGTCGGCAGGACTCGCCCATTGTGCCACCCAGATAATTATTCAACTATGCAGCATCCATTGCACCTTTCCCGTTTGTCTTTTCCCCTTGCTACAGCATGCCCCCTAGCTTCGGCACTCTGACGCCTTCTCTTGCACTTGCTGCTGCTGAACTGGAATCATGATGAACAGAAAGCACATCTGACCTGAACATTCACAGCCTGTCCTATAGCCGATTAGTTAACTAGTCTCCAGCTAGGCCGGGTACTTTAATACGACTCGATCTAATCCTATCCTTGGATTGTATTTTAGTTTTTTCCTTGGTGGTAGATTCACGTATTAGCCAAGTCTTACTCCTGCCCAGTAACTGATGTAATTGATTTATGGGTTATTCACCTCATCTAGTGTTCTTAAATTTAATTTGTATGGTAGGTAACTTTAATTTTTCTAATTGGTGATGGAACTATATCAGAATTACAAATGCAGTTTCAATCTTTGAACTCTCTGGAACAGCTTCTCTCGTGCTGTAATTTCAAGTTAAGGAAAGTATATGTCCAATATTTGAATAAAGTACATGATATAAAATTTCTCAAGTTTTCAATAAGAAAAGTTTTGTTTTTATTTCTAGTAACAGAATGTTGGATGCTCATAGTCTTCATTTGAACGAAAAGAAGCATTTAATATTTAAGGTGGAGTTTTAACTACCATAACGAGCATTCACTAATTTAACTAAGTTTTAGTTTTTATTCAGTTCTTTTTTTTGCAATATCACTATTTTTCAGTATCATTGAATTACTTGTTACAGATTTTTTCTCATTTTCCTAACTTCTGTCAACAAGGATGAGTAGGCTCCAATTTTTCATGACGTACCTGAAAGGTGAATTATTTTTTGAAAATGGAAGAAACAACTGTTAGTTACTTGATACTATGTTAAAAACTGTTTACATATTAAAATAAATGATTCACTACCAAAAGTGTTTTCTTTTTGTTTTTGTAATCCTCCCTTTCCAGCTTTTCTTGTTTAAGCTTGTTGCCATAACCCTCTTGGTAAAATGAAATTGCACATAGGCATTGCAGGGGTAGTAGTTTTAAGGTACAGTAATTGTTTTATGGCACTCAAAAGTGGCGCACATATAATTTGATGGTGTAGGATCGGTTGCTTGGTTAGGAAATGACCTTGCAATTTATAAAATGGACACCTTTGTGCCTTGGTTTCCTTATATGACAGTGGTGATAAGTAGAATGCATAAATTCAGTAAAGATGTTTTCATAATGCTTTTAAAGATTTTAAACATGTTTTAACTGATGAATGATGAAAAATATTTCAGTGTAAAATTCAATGAAAAAAATGTCATTAGGATTTTTCTTGACATTTTAGAATGGCTAGAAATTGAATTTTGTTTTGGAAGGGTACAGATCTAAATTGAAGAATATTTCTCATCCATCAAGAGTTTTTAATAATTTGATAGGTATTATAGTTAATATCTGTATGTAATATCTAAATATAGGTATAGTTAGTATTGATGAAAAAAGTTATAGGACTTGGTAATAAGCAAGCAGAATATTGATTTAAGTTTGTGAAAAATAAAATCTCCAGAAAACATTAAGGCCTTTTTCAATAAAAACTTGTAGCCGACAAAATCCAGAATACATAATTTTGATCATTTGTAAGATATGCTATGGAGCTACTTTATTATTCAGGTATGTAAATAACTATATTCAGAAACAATGTATGACTGCTGAATACTATATTCATTTTGCTTTATTTTCAGAATAGTCTAAGGTACCATTTCCAAGTGCTTGATTTTCATGAGCAAAGTAGATAGTAGCTTTTGATTTCCTTAATGGAGGATTAACTGAGTTAATTTTCTTAGCAGAAACTATTAAAATATATTATTAGAGCCCTAGCCAGTTTGGCTCAGTGGTTAGAATGTCGGCCAGCAGACTGAAGGGTCTCGGGTTGGATTCCAGTCAAGGGCATGTACCTCAGTTGCAGGCTGGATCCCAGGCCCTGGTTGGAGCATGTGTGGGAGGCAACCAATCGATGTCTCTCTCTCTCTCTCTCTTTTTCTCTCTTTCTTTCTCGCTCGCTCTCTCCCCCCCTTCTCTCCCCCCTTTCTCTCTCTCTCCCCCCTCCCTCCTTCCCTTCTACTCTCTGAAGAAGCAATGGAAAAAATATTCTCAGGTGAAGATTAAAATATGTGTGTGTGTGTGTGTGTGTGTGTATATATATATATATTATAATATATTATAATATATATATATATAAACTTTTACCAAAACAGTGCTTTTGGTTACTTTGTGAGGCTACTTTACATAGATGAGACTATTCAGTGTCTTTAAATTTACTATTGTATTGGGTGTTTTTTTTTTTTAGAATTAATTTGATTACATTTTTTAATGTTTTCTTAAATTACCAACTGAAATTCAGGTGTCATCATCACTTGGGTACATACAGTTAACACAAGGTTTTTTATTAAGCTTCTTGAGGACAGGAACTGATTTGATGCTTACTATCATAAATCTAAAGTTGTTAGCATAGTGTGTCGCAAGTGGGAGGAGCTCAATGTGTTTTGGGGTTTTTATTTTTTTGGACAAATTAAATGAATGAGTGAAGAATATCCACTGATTTAATGTACTGAGTAGACATTTTAAAAAATAGATTTATCAAACAAATTTTAATTAATGAAACATAAGCTTTATCTGGAGAAAAGAGAAAAATGTATTTGGAGTTTCTTTGAACTTTATCTGTTCAGATATAATTCCTTTACCTACGCTAGAACTAGCGCTAGATATTCTATAATGTATACATTGTCAACTCTTTATGAAATAATAATTTCCTTTCCTCTTATAGCTCATTTCATGAAAATATACATGAAAAGTTTTCTTTGTTTTTCCTAAATGAGTATAGAAATGTGTTTGATTTTTTTTACTTCAGTTTTCCAGTGAAATATTAATAAAAAGATGTGTGTAAATTATATCCTGTGCTAAATGTGCAAAATACCTAACTTTAAAAATAAATGGCCCCGAACTGGAGCTTTGTGTAAAATGAAGCTTTTCCTGAAATGTGTTTTTAGTTTATCACACCCAGTTTATAATTTTGAGTCTCTATGTATTGGTAGTTCCTAACTTAAAATGGGATTGATTATACTTTAAAACTTATAAAATGGTTTAGAACTTGGAACTTACTTTCTCATAAACAAGAAACTTAGTGGTTACATTCACAAACAGCCCACCAAGTTTAACCCATAATATACCTTAATTAGAGAATTATGCTAATAATACTAGAGAATTTAAAAATTATATTAATTAGTATAAATATAATATTGAAAATACCTATAATACTGGGTACAACAATATTTCTGTGGGAAAGTCAATTCAGAATCTACTTTGAAATGCTAGGAATACATTTTTCTTGTGTTAGTCATGGCAACATTATTAGGAACTTGGCCTCTGACATCCACTGGACATGGAGAAGAGGAGAATCTTCAGTCAGTGGACAGCCTTACATCATCTGGAGCAGTGGTCAGAGAATGGGAGAAATTGGAAGGAGCTAGGATCTTCTATGTAATGTTGGACAAGTCATTTTACCTTTAGCAAGGTTTCTGATTTTCTCAATTGTAAAATGAGCACGTTGAAGTAGATGACCTATGTGGTTCCTTTCAAAGGTACTTCGAAGCTCAGTATAACCCTTCCTTCCCCCACTGGGGTTCAATTTCCCTTTCTAGTATTGCTGCTTATATATTTCCTGTTAGGGAATTTCTTCTTTTTGGATTTACCTCTGAAAAGATTGCAGTTTTAATCTTTTCTCAAATGCCTATTCTTGAAAGCTAGACTTTTTAGGTTTTTAAAGGAGGGTTTTTGTTACTGTGGTCATAACTGATTTGTTGCTGTTACTAGGGAAACAGAAGTCAAAGAATAGGTAAATTTTCTTTTTGGGGAGAGTAGGGAGTCTTGGATGATGAATTTGATTTTGGATATGTTGAATTTGGGTTAATGAGACATCGTATCACTGTCTGGCAGACCGATAGCACAGGACTAAATATTTACAAGGATGTTAGGGTTTGTATAACGAATTTAGAGGTGATAGTTCAAGATTCTGGAAATAGATGGATTTATGCACAGAATAGTGTGTAGAAAGAACAGATATTACAAAACGGTTGGCTTCTGACTCAATATTTACAGAGTGGGAATTAAGGAGAGCCAGAAGAGGATACTGAACGTGTGATCGGAGAAGATAAAGTGTTTTGCATTTGGATTTGACAATTCTGTTGGGACCAGGGTTTAAGGTCTGGGGCAGTTCTCCTTTGACTAGGAATGTGGGATGCTAGTGAGGTAGGAAGGGAGGCAAAGGCAAACATATGTTGATGGTTTTGAAAGGAGAGGAGAGTGAAGGAATTACAGGAACTTGATAAGGACAAATAAATTTTATAATGAGAAATTGGCTTGGTAGGATAGAATATTAGGTCTGAAAGGGACATTTACAGATGGAGTTCTTAGAGGTAGAACCTTTTGAGTGCGCAGATACTTGATGTGTTTAGCAGTAGAGGGGAAGGTGCTACTTCTTAATCTTCAGGACTGGAAGTACTGGCAGTGGGGGCCCTCAGGAGAGATTGGGTTCACTTTAGAAAGCCTTGCTCTACTCTACATGCTTCTAACACTTGGGTTGGCAGGCAGTACAGTCTGTATCATTCAAGGTAGGAATCTTGGTGGAAAGAAAGGGGTCAGTGCTTAATTATAAATATATTCTCCTTGTAAAACTAAGTCTTTTTCATTGTGATAGAGGCAGCCAACAGCTGTGTACACCATCAGTGTTAATATAAAAATCATAATTTTCATTGTCATTTTACTCAGAATTAAATGAAATAAAGTATGTCTCTTAACGGGTGTGTATGTAAAGGACTTGGTTTCATCATTAGCATTAAAAAGAAAATGTAAATTTCTTTTTTGTAATGTTACATTAAGTACAGAAAGATGACATTAATGACCTGTCATCAGTTTAACATGAATTTTAAAATATATGTCTTATAGTAGGGATGGATTTATGAGTTCTCCAACTAATTTTAAATTCATTAAATTTGCTTATTAAAAGCCTGTTCTGTGAGAGGTCATGAAACTGCTGCTTAAAATAGTATTTTCTGTAATATCCTTATGGAGCTCTTTTTAGGGTAAAGTGAGATTATTGCTATAAAAAGACTTTTGAATCAAGTCTGTATTAATATAACATATTACTGTTATAGTCTCATGAGACCAGGACCATAGTTAAGGCCTTGATTTACATTTTAATGAAATATTTAGTATGGTACTTAAATATTTCTAATGTAATAAATGAGTGAATAAAAAGTATTTGTTTTGGAATTTATCAGTTTAGCTTTATTATTTCTAATTTTTAAGTGACTCCCTATTCCAGGAATATTGAACTTAAACTAAAGAAAGACGGTGATAGTCTGTTGAAAATTTTTGCTTATTTTTCTTCTTAAGTGTTTTGTTTCTATTTGAATCTGTTTTTTTTTATCTGTAGCTGTCTCCCCAAATAATGGTAGAATTATTTATACTTGACATTATTTGAGGATGACAGTGAACCATACAAGTTCTTTCAGTTAGATATAGATGTATAATCTCACTTTAAGAAAATTTAATGTGAGATTACTAAAGTGAATGTAAATAAAAGTAATAGAAAAGGTTGAAGCCCTAAATCTTGGAGCACTCTAAGGTTCAGAGGTACAGAAGATGAGGAGGAAGAGATGGGGGGAAAGCCATGGATTTGAGGTCTGCCGAAAGCCAGTTAAGAAAGTGATTTCAAAGAGTGAACAACTGTCAGATGCTGTTAAGAGGTTGAGAGAAGAGGCCTGACAATTAACTGCTGGATATAGCAGATAACTGACCTTGGTGAGATGGTTTGGGAATGAAAGCCCGAATGGGACGGGTTTAAGTGAGAATCAGACGAGAGAAATCAGAGAACTCATTCAAGGAATTTTGCCATAAAGAAGAGCAGAGAGAGAGTGGCTGGAGGGAGAAATAGGATGAAGAGAGATTTGTTTTGGTGGTTTTGTGTTTTTAACATGGATGAAATTATAGGATGTGTCTATGCTGATGGCAGTGATCTGAAGGGGGGGCAGGGCAGGGATGCAGGAGGAGGACAATTAGTCCTTGCTGCTTAAATAGGGTTTGGGAACTGGTTTGGAACTTTCCACTATGTGAAATGATTTCTGTGGAGAAATCTTTGACTTCAACATAGGCAATTTACAAATGCCTAGTAACCCAACCCATCTACCATTTTATAGTTGTAGATTATTTTTAGTGATGGGATGGGAATTGATAAAGTCACATTTTCCATTGTGATAACTGCACTTATTTTTAAGTCAAGAATAGGATTGTAATGTATAGACAGAAGATAGCAGAGCTCACTGATCTACCTGAGTTTGTCTAAACGTGCACTGTTTTAATCTATTAGTCTTCAAGATTTTTTGTATATGTATTTCTAGAAGTATTTTTGAAAAACCATACCCTCTTGCACATTGAAGTTGTGTCTAACATTACTATTATAAATTTAAATCATGTATTTTTGGTAATAGCTGGTAGAAAATAATAAGCATTTTTAGCACGAGGAAGAGTAATGGAATAGTTAATGCTATTTGATTAGATGGATTTTTGAGAACTTTAATGAAATATAATTGCCAAACAATAAATTGTACAATTGGATAAGTTTTGACTTACGGATTCATTCTGAAACCATCATGACAATCAAGATAATGAACACCTTTCCCCCAACCCCCAATTTCATAGTCTTTCTGTGTATTCCCTGTATCCTACCTCTTTCTAGTCCTTCCATCAACCCCAACTTCCATTCTAGGCCACCACTAATCTACCTTATGTCACTATAGGTTAGTTTGCATTTTCTAGAACTTTATATATGGAATCATATAGTATATATTCTTATTTGTTTCTTTCACTCAGCATGATGATTTTAATTTACCCATGTTCCATACATCATTAGTTTATTTTATTGCTGAATACCATTCCGTTGTCTGAATACTACTCCAGTGGATAACAATTTGTTATTCATTCATCAGTCGATGAACATTTGGGTGGTTTTTAGGTTTTGGCTATTACAGATACAGCTGCTGTGAGCATCATGTACAAATCAATGTTTGGGCATGTGCTTTCATTTTTCCTGAGTAAATACCTTTAAGTGGAATAGCTGGTTCATACAGTAGGCATATGTTTAACCTTATAAGGAAGTATTGAAGTCTTTTTCATAGTGTTCATGCCATTTTATATTTCTACAAGCAAGGTGTGAGTTCAGTTGCTCCACATCCTCGCCATTCTAATTTTAGAGCTGTTACAGGTTGGTAGTGGTATCTCATTGTGGCTTTAATTTGCATTTCCCTAAAGACGAATGATGTTGATCACCTTTTCTTTTGCCATCTGTATATTTTCTTTTGTGAAGTATCAGTTCAAATCTTTGGTCATTATGTATTGGGTTATTTCTTTTCTCATTGAATTTTAAGGGTTCTTTATTCTAGATAATAGGTGCTTTATCATATGTGTGATTTGCAAATATTTTCTCTCAACCTGTGGATTTTTATTTCATTCTCTTAACAGTCTTTCAAAAAACAGAAGTTCTTATTTTGTTGAATTCTAGTTTAACAATTTTTTCTTTTATGGATTGTGCTTTTGGTGTTATCTAAGGTATTTTTGTCTAACCCAAGGCTACAAAGATTTTCTGCTTTCTTCTAGAAGTTTTATAGTTTTACATTCTACATTTAGGTCTATGACCCATTTGTACATGGTGTGAGTTAAGGATCGAAGTTGTTTTTTTTTAAAAAAAATACAGATATCCATTTATTGTAGCACTATTAAAATTCTTTCTGTATTGAATTGCCTTTACGTCTCTGTCAACTTCTGGGCACTTCTTTCTCTCCCACTGACTATTTCTCTGTTTTCACACCAATGCCAAACTACCTTGAATTATGTAGCCTTATAATAAGTACTGAAGTAAGGTAGTATAAATTCTCTGATACTGTTTTTTCCCCCAAAGGGCTATGTATTTCTTCTCGAGTAAGCTTTAGTAGTTGTGTGTTCAATGGAATCTATCCATTTCATTCATGTTTGATTTGTTGGCATAAGTTGTTTCTAATATTCCCTAACCTTTTAATATCTGTAGAATCTACAGTGATATCACTCTTCTCATTCTAGATACTGTTAATTTGTATCCCCTCCCTACAGTCTACCCCCCCCCCCATTGGCGGGGCTAGTGTTCTTATCAGTTTTATTGATGTTCTCAAAGAACCATCCTTTGGTTTCAGTGATTCTCCCCCCCACCCCCCATTATTTTCTGTTTTCTATTCCACTGATTTCTGCTCTCTTTACTATTTCTTCTCTTGCTTACTTTGAATTAAATTTGCTCTATTTTTTTATTTTCTTGAGGTGAAAGTAGTTGAGGCCATTCATTTGAGATCTTTCTTCTTTTCAAATATTCCTAATGTAGACATTTTAGTGTTATATATTTCCCTATATGTGCTGCTTTAGCTGCTTCCCTCAAATTTTAATTTTTTTTCACTTTATTCAGTTCAAAATAACTTCTAATTTTTCTTTTTTTTCTTTTTTCTTTGACTCAGGGCTATTTACAAATATGTTTTCTAGTTTTTAGATGTGTATGAGAATTGTCCAGATATCTTTTTGTCATTTCTAATTATATTGTAGAAGACATACTTTGTAGGATTTGAAGCCTTTTAAATTTATTCTAACTTGCTTTATGGCACAGAATAAAGACTTTCTTGGTAAACTTTAAAAAAAGATGTGTATTCTAATGTTTTGGGATAAGATGTTCTATAAAATTCAGTTACGTCAAGTTGGTTGATAGTGTTATTCAAACCTCTATATCCTTATTGATTTTCTGCCTACTTGGTTCTATCAATTATTGACGGAGAGATGGTGAAATTTCTGACTATTGCTATGGACTTTTTCTGTGTTTTTTGTTTCCTTGCAGTTCTATTTTTACTTTATTTTGAAGCTCTTTATAAGGTGCATAAACATTTTAGGTTGTTACATCTTTTCGATGAATCGATTCCTTTATTATTACGAATGATTCTATTTATCTCTGCTAATATTCTTTCTCTAAAATCTATGCTGTCTGATTAGTTAATATAGTCAGTCAACTTTTTTCCTTTAGCATGGTATATCTATTTTTTAAGAAGAGTTTGAGAAAGATTGGCTTTACTTCTTATTTAAATGTTTAGTAAAAAGTTTGAGAAGAATTGGTATTAATTCTTTTTTGAAGAATTAATAGAACTCACCAGTGAAGCAACCTGGTCCTGGGATTTTCTTCATAATTAAATAGTTGCTCTAGAAAGGTATGTGTGCATGTGTGTCCTCTCCACTCAGTAACCTAAAGGGAAACAATTTTTTTTGCCTTGTTACAGTTTATTGCTTTGTTCTTTTCCCCTTTATCAGTCAACTATTGAACATCTTCTGCTTTTTAGATCTTGGAAACACAAGCTGAGTAAAACAAGATTTCTGCCCTCTAGGAGCTCTCATTTGAACATAAACATATAATACAGAAGAGTGTAATTGTTAGTATTTAGGTAGATTCATATATGGGTCAAAGTTGTGAGCACCAAAGAATAGATGGTTACATCTGCCTAGGAGATTCAGTAATGCTTCAACAAGAGGTAATGCTTGAGTCTAGTCTTGAGCAATTATGTATTCTCTGTGAGGATAAGAAAGGGAAAGGCATTCTAGACCGAGAACACCATGAGAGGAGGCATGACTGAAACAGCAGGGTATGTTCAGAGTGATTAGACTATAAGGTAGGAGTATAGTGAGAATTGAGGCCAGGAGACATGGGGAGGGGCTAAATGCTGAAGAACTTGGTATATCCTCAGAGCAAGGAATCATTGAAGGGGCTTTTTTGTTTGTTTATTTTTTAATTTAAAAAACAATGATTTTAGAGAGGGAGGAAGGGAGAGAGAGAGAAACATCGATATGAAAGAGATACATCAATATGAGGGAGATACATCAATTGAGTTGTCTCCCATCGCACCCTGCCTGGGAAGCAGACCGCAACCTAGGTATGTGCCCTGATCAGGAATTGAACCTGTGATCTTTCGGTATATGGGATGATGCTCCAGCCAGCTGAACCACACCAGCCAGGGCTGAAGGGTTTGGTTTTTTTGCAGGAGAATGGCATAACCAGATTCAGAATTTTGATAATCTTAAAGCTGTGGTGTGGGATGGATTGGTGGAGGTGGTGATATAGATGGAATGGCAGGGAGAAACTGTTGGACTAAAGACATAAAGTTTAGTCCAGATAAATGAGAGATGACCAGGGTTTGCAGAAGTTAAAATAGAAAAGGAAGGTTCGAATATGAGAGCTGTTAATGAGATAAAACTAGTAAGGCTTGATCTCCTGTTGGATTAATGGGAGCAGACTTGAAGACGATGCCTTGATTTGAAGAGGAAATATAATGAGTTTAGTTTTGGACATAGCAAATTTGGGGAATCTTAGAGAACTTCCAAGTACAGATGTTCAGGAGACATTTGCAAATATGCATCTGCAGTTTAGGAGACAAATTTGAGCTAGAGTTAAGAACTTTTAGTTATTTAGCAAATATATATTGAACATGTTTTTATGTGTCAAGCATGTACCAGGCGTCCAGAATACTATGAGGAACAAAATACACAGTCCCTGCATTATAACTAATAAAGGAGAACAGAAATCAGTCATGAAGACAGATAATTTCAACTGAGACTGAAGCTGTAAGGAAACTCATAGGGTGCTATTTTAACAGAAACTCCAGATCTAGTCTGGGGCTAGGGATCAGGGAATGCTCTCAGTTGAGGTGAAATCTGAAAAATAAGTAGGAATTGGGAAGGGAGGCAATGTAGGCAAGAAATTTATTCTGGGCAAAGGGAACATCATCATCATCATCATACTAATAAAGTACTCAAAGGTTATAAAACTGGATTTAAAAATAATAAAAAGAAACACCTAACTGTATGCAATGAAGTGACATGTAAACTATAAGGACACAACAAGGTTAGAAGGAAGAGGGTAGGAAAAGCCCTGCCGTGCAGACAAACACTAAGAGAAAGCTGGTATAACTATATTAATATCAAACAAAGTAGACTTTTAAGCAAAAAAACCGTATTACTAGGAATAAAGAGCGAACTTTATAATAATAAAATAGTCTCAAAATGTATAAAGCACATGGAGCATTTGACAAATCTGTAATCTCAGTGGGAGATCTGAACACATCTCTGGTAGAACCAGATGACCAAAAAAATAAGTAAATAAAATAAGACTGTGGAAGATTTGGGCACAATTAGTAAACCTAACTAATGGACATATATAGAACACTGCAACCAACAACACAAAATATACATTTTTTAAAATGTATAATTGACTATGCTGGTCAATAAAATAAATACAGAGTGTATTCTCTGACCACAATGCCATTAAGCTAGAAGTTAGTAACAAAAAGATAATTAGAAAATCTCCATGTTTGTTAATCAAAATAATATACTTCTAAATAATCCATGGGTCAAATAAAAATCACAGTGCAAATTAGAAAATATTTTGCAGTGAACAATAATAAAATGATTAGATATCAGAATTGAAGGGGTGCAGTTAAGTATATGGTTAGAGGGAAATCTATGGCTTTAAAACCAGATGCTTGAAATGAAACTGAATATCAATAAACTAAGCATCTATATCAATAAAGTTTTAAAAAGAGCAGCATATAAACCTACAAAAAGCAGAAGGAAATAGTAAATCGTCAGTAATGAATTAGCAAGCAACATACAGTAGTGAAATTCAATAAAGCCAAAAATTGGTTCTCTAAGAAGACTAATAAAATCTATAAACCCTTTGTGATAAAGGAAAATAGAGGATGCATAATTAATCAATGTAATAAATGAAAAAGAATATTTTATAATTTTATAATTGGGCAAAGTATAAGAATAATTTGATGTCAACAAATTTAAAATTTCAGATGAAGTAAATTCCTAGAAAGTGCAGCTTAGCAAAAGTTAATAAAAGAAGTAGAGAATCTCAAAAATTCTATGACAATTAAAGAAAATTCATAACTTTAAACCTTCCCACAAAGAAAACTTGAGGCAAGATAATGCATTTCTTTTACCAATTATTCCAAAGAATAGTGAAAGAGGAAACATATTCCAATTTGTTTTATTAGGCCAGCATAACCTTAATACAAAGCAAACAAAAGCCCTCTCCAAGAACATGACACGAAAGGAAGATAATGGACCAGTTTCTCTCATGAATATAAATGCAAAAATTACTAAACATAGTAACAAACCAAAACTAAATCTAGCTATATATAAAAAAGATATAATCTCCCTATTCTGAGGTCAGCTGATTAGCAACCTTAATTATTTATATCTGCTATTTTAATTTCTCTTTGCCCTGTAATATATTCACAGATCCTGGTGACTAGAAAATGGATAGCTTTGGAGGACCATTATTCTGCCTATCATATACATCTCAACTAAGCTGGGTTTATTCCAAGGATGCAAAGTTGTTTAACATAAAAAAAAACAAAAAACCAATGTAGTTTACCACATTAATAATAAGAGAAAGTTACATGGTCTTCATAATAGATATAGGAAAACCATTTGATAAAATCAACATCATTCATGATTTAAAAAAAATGTGAGCATGGTAGAAATATATAGGAACTTCCTTAATCAGTTAAAAGGTCTCTACACAACAAAGCAACAGTAACAGCAATACCCTATAGCAGACATCTTGTGAAATGCTGAAGGCTTTTCCTTTGGTTCAGGAAAAAGACAAGAATGCTTGTTATCATTACCTCTATTTCACATTGTTAAAGGTTCCAGCTAGTGATGAGGAAGAAAAGAAAAATATTGGAAAGGAGGAAATAATTATTGTTCAGATATGATAGATTATATACATTTAAAAAATCCAAAATAATTACAGAGAGGTTAGTAGAGATTAGAAGAGTATCTGGATATAAGGTCAGTGTTCAAAATTCAGTTTATTTTTTATATATATGGTAGAGAAAATAAAACACAAAATATGCCATTTCCAGCATTGTAAAAAAACCCCACAAAACCACATATATAACAGTAAATCTAACACAGGATGTATAAGACTTCGTAAAACTGTAAAACATTAAGAGACATTTTTAAGTACCTGAAATAATTGGGGAGATATAATATGTCCATGAATAGAAAGGTAGTGTTGTATAGATATCAGTACTCCCTAATATATATTTAGTACAGTTCCAATAAAATTTCCGATAGGTGTGTGTGTGTTTGTGTGTGTGTGTGTGTGTGTATAACTTGATAATCTGACTCTAAAATTCAAAAAAAAAATTCACATGGAAATACAAAGGGCCAAGAATAAAGGTCATTTTGAAGAACAAGGTAGGAGCGCTTGCCCCATTGGACATCAAGACTTATTATGAAGCTCCATTAAGACAGTGTGTCATTAGCCCTGGCTGGTGTGGCTCAGTTGGTTGGGTGTCATCCCATGCACTGAAAGGTTGCCGGTTTGATTTCTGATCAGGACACATGCCTGGGTTGTGGGCTCAGTTACTCCCTCTCCCTTCTTCTCTCTCAAAATCAATTTTTAAAAAGTTTAAAAGATAGTGTGTCATTATCTCAAGGTAGACAGACCAATGGAATACTATAGAGCTCCAAAATGGACATAAAAATATATAAAAACTTGATTTATGACAAAAGTGCCACTGAAGAGCCATGGAGAAAGAATAGTCTTTTCGATAAATGGTGCTGAAATAATATATTAGAAAGTTGCTGCCTCACACCATTCACAGAACTTAATTCCACATCAATTGTAGGTTAAAAGTACAAGACAAAACAAAGCTAAGAGATAATACAGAAAATCATACATATGATCTTATTGTAGAAAATGATTTCAAAACTTATGCTTTCATATTTTTAAAAAGGATTGATAAATTCCACCTTATTGAGTGTAAAAACCTGTTTATTAAAAGACATCAAGAGAGTGAAATAGCAAGTGACACAAGAGAAGATAGTTGCATCAAAGATAACCTTCAGTCTGGCAGGTGTGGTTAGTGGTCCAGCATCGACCCAGGAACCAGGAGGTCACGGTTTGTTTCCAATTCCGTCGTGCCCGGGTTGGGGGCTCCATCCCTGGTAGGGGTCGTGCAGAAGGCAGCCGATCAGTGATTCTTTCTCATCATTGATGTTTCTATCTTTCCATCTCCCTTCCTCTCTCTGAAATCAATACAAACATTTAAAAAAAAATGTTTTTAAAAAAAGATAACCTTCAAATGGCTCGTATCCAGTGTTTCGACAAATCAGCCCTAACACAAGAAATGATAAATAGAAAGTGGGCAAGAGCACTTCTCAGAGGAAAATCCAATAAGATCAATAAACATGAAAAGGCACTTACATTCATTTGTAATTGGAAAAATACAAATTAAAACTACAATTTATCACAACATACAAGAATAACTAGAGTTTTTAAATGGACAGTATCAAGTACTGTGAGGATGTGGAGCGGCAGCAGCCTCTCGACTCAGCTGAAAGGAGTGTACATTGATAGTCACTTTTGGAACAGTTGACATCATAGTAGCCTCAAACTGGAAACAACTCACTTATATCAACATTAGCCTGGGCGGGCGTGGCTCAGCGGTTGAGCATCGACCTAGGATCCAGGCGATCGGGGTTCGATTCCTGGTCAGGGCACATGCCCAGGTGTGGGCTCGATCAATGACTCTCTCATCATTGATGTTTCTGTCTCTCTCTCTCCCTCTCCTTTCCTCTCTCTGAAATCAATAAAGATGTATTAAAAAAACAAAAACAAAAAACAACATTAAAATGAGTGAGTAAATTGTGATGTAATCATACAATGGACTATTACACAACACTAAAAGTGAATGTCCTGCATCTATACAAAACAACATGAATGGTACAGATGCAATGTTGAATGAAAAGGGCAAGACATAAAATAATAATACATATCATTTGATTCCACTTACATAAACTTTAAAAAGCAATAAAAAAACCCCTATAGTGTTGAGAGTTACCTGCTTAAGTGGTAAAAGTATAAAGAATAATAAGGAAATGCTTATAAAAGTCAGAATAATGGTTATTTGGGGAGGAGGGAAGCAAGGGTGATTGGGGAGAGAACTGAAGTGGGAGGGTTCTGAGATCCAGGCTATTGTTTTATTTCTTATGTGGGGTTGCATGAGTGTTTGCTTTAATCATTGAACTGTACAATTTTGTATACTGTTTGTGTTTCATATTATAGAATTTTAAAAAGGTTTAAAATGTAGACATAATGATGAACAAAGAGGTCAGAGGAGACAAAATTCATACAAAAGTTTGTTTTTAATGAATGTTGATAAGTAACACTGCAGTACAATTAGATTTATCTAAAACTTTTTATTTGGTAGTCATTAAAGCTCAGTAAATAATAAATTACTTTCTTCAGTAACCATTGTTTACCAGAGGTACGTATTGGCAGCCCTCACTTTGCATGATAGAAATGACCATACAAACGAAAACCGTGCAAAAACTAGCTTAGTAATCAATGGGAAAATTTACAGTCGTTCCACGATCTTTAAAAAAAAACCGTCAAAACATTAAAAAACCTATGTCAGTTATAAAAATGTATAGAGAAATAATAAAAAACAGTAATACGTTAATTCAGTATAATGTAATATAAAACATTAGAAACAATGTTTTATTTCTTTGTAAAAAATTATCTAGAGTACTTTGAACAGTACTTTCTTTGCCTTTTATAACAGAACAGCTAGCAGAGTGAGCACCTTTTCTGTACCTTGGCAAATTGTCTTACTCTTTTCTACTAAATTTAGATCAGCTTTCAACATTTTATTCATTGCACTTTCAATGTGGTGAAATATCTCCCGAGTTCCTTTTAGTGTGAAGTTTCTTTCTGGCATCACTTCCTCTGGGACAGCTTTTTGTCACAACCAGTTTTCTTCCTTATGTCAATAAGTTCAACTTCATTAATTCCTTTGACTGCACATCTAGAGTCTCAAACAGTGGCAGTGGTGACATTCCTGTAATCAGTGATTTCTTCTATTACTCCACTTACATCCAATTTGAATTTATTTTTTAGCATTATCATTTTTTGTTTCTTTGCTGCACTTTTATCTTTGTTGGCCATTTCCCTTTCAGTTACCCATTTTGTAAAATTTCATGTGGATTTATCCTTGGGAGGCAAAAAGGTAACCCAACCTGTCTATAGGCTAATTGAATAGCAGCTGAGGAGTAACCAATACCCTACTTTGAAAAGAAGTGATGTGATTGGTCACTGATGATGATGTGCATCTCTTATTAGCATAGTGATGTGTGGACTGAAGTCCTAGCAAAATAGTGTGTATTTATGCAGTTATTTGTATTTATGCAATTAATGTACTGTGGTGAGTGAAATTAGAACTAGGTGGTTGAGCGACTGGTATGACTGTTGAAATTTGTGCATATAGGAAGCCTGGGAAGTGAAGAGTGACTAATTCAAAGAAGGTTAAACTCTTTGATAAATTATTTTAAATAAAGATTTGGTCGGTTTCCATGAGTTTGAGGATGTAGGGGTACTTGGATTATTTGCTCTTTGAGCTATTGAACACCTGATACATTTTACGTGTGTCAATGTAAGAAACATCCAAGCCTGTACAGAATTTTTATGAGTTTGAGCCAAACTGATGACAGTTGCCAGGAAGCAAAATATCAGTGGATTGAGAAAATGCTCCAGAGAATGGCAGTTTTGCAGCTTATTTTATACATTACAGTCTAAGAAGGAGACACAAGGCTGGGGAGTTACATGAAATCCATTGGTGGTAGATTAAGGAAGCAGGAGAAAGCAAAGCGGGGAAATCTCTGAGACTGGATAAAGTGAAACGGAGAGACACGTACTTCTTTTACATTGATGAGTATAAAATAGTTAACAGTTAACATTTATAGCACATAGAGATGGTATTTGGGCAACAAGGTAACAATGAAGAGTTGTGTGCTCTCTGCTGTGGTGGGAGGTTTTGCCCTACGGAGTCTGGAAAAGGGATTAATTACTCTGGCATTCCAAATGTATGTTATCGTACATCCAAAAAGACAGTAGAGAGGCGCAGTTAAGGTAAAGATTGACTCTTGTCGGGAAGATACTGGCCTGGGACATGACTACTCACCTTGACTCACTTTTAGTTAGGAAGTTTTCATTTCAGACCATCCTATATGATTGCTTTAGGTCTCTGAGTTTGTAGGGCCCACCATGCTTGCCTCCTCTGAGCTTGTTAGGTTTCGTGTGTGGCCCCTTTCTTCCACATGTGGAAATGTAAATTTGATACTGTTTCCAGCTTCTTTAATCCTTTTAGGCACTTATTTAGAGCGAACCTTTCATACCAATTCTCTAAAACAAAACCTCTAGTTGTAGTAAGAAAAAAGAATGGTTTTAGGAGAATAATAGTGATGGTGATTATGAAATCACCATGAAGCAACTGACTTTGAAAGTAAGGGGTTTTTCCCTCAATGTTTTATATAATGTTGACCTTCTAATAGTTGAAGATAAAAGAACGTTGACAAGTTAATTATGATTCATTTAGTCAGCTGATTCCATTTTCATTGTCTTCAACTAGCAGATATTTTATTAGATTTGAAAGATAAGGTCTCACTCTGTGTTGGTTCAAATTGAATAATGTTCATTTATTGTTTGATTTTTCTGCAGGTGAACTGGCACAGAGGTTGAGCTCAAGATGCCTTTAGTGAAAAGAAACATCGATCCTAGGCACTTGTGCCACACAGCACTGCCTAGGGGCATTAAGAACGAACTGGAATGTGTAACCAATATTTCCTTGGCAAATATAATTAGACAACTAAGTAGCCTAAGTAAGTATTTTTATATAAATTAAAAATATTACTTCTAAACCCAATTGTTATGCTTTAGATTATAAAGAATAATTGTTCTTGTGATTAATCGAAGGAAAGGGTGAGCTATTAGGTGAGAATACAATATTATCCTGAAAAATGTAGTCATTTTAAGTAAAATCAATGAGTTTTAGAATTGTTTCTTCTTCTTCTGTGTGTTTTCTCTGGGAAAGGGAAATAAAGACAGAATCTTCAGGAACATAATCCCATGATAAGAATTACTGAGATTGTTTCTAAAATATGATTTGATCTATGAAAGATAGAGCCAGACTTATATTTCTGCTTGCTTGTTATTGCTATTAACTTTTTTAGAGGCTTTAACTATGTTTTGGGACACTAGTGTCTCTCTCTTTACATATATTTTATTAACCGAGGGAAATATTTTTATATTATCAAATATATACAAGTGAAAGGTGTGGGGTAGTCACTACTCAGTGGATTGGGTTATTCCAATTTGAGTTGTCTAAAAGACATTAGGATATCAGTTAAGAGTCTGATCTGCAGCATGATGTGAAAAGAGCAAGTGAACCTGGCCCCTGACAGACAAGAGGGTTGGCCACATAATAAAAGGCAATGGAAGGGGCGTGTAGGAGAGGAGGAGATAGGCAGTGTGTTCCCATTATAAGATTAAAGAACAAAGCTACTAGGTTAAGGAATTAAATTTAGAATAGTGGAAAATTATTTAATGTTAGAAAATTAAAAAATAAATCCAGTCTGTCTTTTGAATTGAAGGATTAGCTTTTTCATAAGACATTTATATTTCATTTTAAAGATAAAACGGTGTTCTTGGCCTAGAAATATTCTCTAAATGGTCTTAGATTTATCTTCTCATTTCTACCCTCCCACATGGATTGTCCTTACAGGCAGGATTGGCTCTTGTTTTTCTTTCCTTTTAACTTTTTCCCTTTATTTTCATAACTGAGTACTTAGTACAAGATAAAGAGAGGTTATTAATCTAATCTGGTTCAAGTGAGAGCATTTGGACATACACACGTAGCTAGAGCAACATGAAAAGTTACTTTTGAATGCTAAATTTCTATATTGCCTGTGAAAGAAGTTGTAAGAATAAATGTAAAAACTGTTTATTTGAATTTAAATATATTCCTTGCCCCTTTGGTGGTTATTTTTTTCAGGTTAGTTATTGGCAGTGAATCACTAACATACATGATTGTTTTCTTGTTTCTTCCTTGGGAAGAATAAATATAGAATATAGAAAAGTCAAAAGAAGAGTTCTAGATGTTGTATTAACATATGATTAAAGATATTTGTTAACATTTTTTGTGGCCTAGGAATAATTGAATCTAACATAACATGATTTCATATAGAATTTATATGTAATGCATGTACATGAGTACATCAGCATGTTAATATTAAAATATGTTTTAAGAACATAGAAATGATGTTAATAAATTTGGTTAAAATACTTTTTAAAATTAAAATGAACTGACATTTTGCTTTAGTATATTCTCAATATAGAATTTAAAACTAATACAATGATTAAGGGTATTAATTTGCAGTACTAACTTATTTCTTACATAACCTAAGGCAAAAACTTAAAGAATTTTCAAGTCTGATATAGTTCATATAACCAGCAATACCTATTAGCATACACATGGTCATGTTGTAGCCAACCCCCTCCCCCAAAACAGAAATACATTGTAAAACTGTAGCTAAATTAGGTTTAGAGTGCTTCAGATTTGAAATTAGAGACTATATAGGCATTTTTAGAGATTCAGAAAAACAAGGAGAAAAATCCATAAAATATTGTAGCAAGGTATAACCATAGTTTACTGCCCTGGAATTAAGTTTCCTGGTAGCTTTCCCACTTGACATATTGGAAAACCTGGAATTAAGTTTAGAAGGCCTCTAGATGGCCAGAATAAACAAGCCCATGCACTAAACACTATGCACATAAAAAAAACAATTGATCCCTTTCTCATAGCCAGCTTACTTTTACTTTGGTAGCTCATGCAGGTTTGATTATCTAGTTTCCAAATATTTATGTTTCAGAGCATTAATGAGGAGGTAGGGGGCAGATAGTAGAAGTAGGCCTTACTGAGAAGAAGCCATTTAATATAAAAGCAAATATTATACATTTCAAGGCTGTTTCCTAGCCTAAGACATTAATTGGTTTTCATAATCAATTCATGACTGTGAGTCCTCAAGAAGGGGTTAAATTATGTTTAATTTTGTGTTCTACTTAAAACAGGGAAGCTTAGAATACATTTTATATAGTTTCCATCCAAAATAGTAAAAATAATTAATGTACTAAATAATCTCAGAATTACTTTGAAAACTTGGCTATTCAAAAATGGTTCTAGGTAATTGAGATTTTCACTTTGGTACTATTATTAGCACCAAAAGTGCTAGAAAACACAATGAAGGTAAATTGCAGGGCTCAGCATGGCTTGGAGCTAAACATACTCCTGACCTCTTCCTCACAAAAATGTACATCCCAGGTGTGTTTTTTTATAGAACACATTTCGGCTTTATAATACATAATTACTAAAACTGAGAATTCACTTTATATAAATTTCTTCTGTTATACCAAAGTTCTTTCCCATTTTACTGCCATCTTACTTAACAACTATTGAGACTCTTAATTACCTGAAGGATCTTCTACCATTCTTTCTTCCCAAGGCCTTTTTCTTGTTGAATATTGCCAGTTCATGCTGCCAAGATGAGCCCATAGAGCCTACTTCTTGTTCTCAAACATAGAAAATTTAGAAAATTTGACAGATCGATAGATATCAATAGGTAGCAAGGTAGATGGGTAGGAGGAAGGATAGATTGGCTCCATAAGACTAATTGGATACATAGACAGTGGAGAGCTAACAATACCTTGCTGAGTAGTAAACTACGTGGTTCTTGTCCAAAAAGATCATACTACAGTTTAGTTGAAGAGTCAATACAGTGAATGCTGAAACCGCTCGGAACGGTGCGCAGGTGTGTGTAACTAAAATTATGAGTTTTAGGTTACGGGAACCGAGAAGAGAGAGAAGGTGAAGTCATGAGAGGAGGCTTGCTGAATGAAATGTGAATAAATACATGAGAGGGACTGAAGGGACGTATGATTGGATAAACACGGTAGAGCCTGATTATGGAAGACACAGAATATTAGATGAGAGGACTTAGATTTTTAATCTCACAGATAATGAGAGCTTGTAGGTTCTTGAGTAGAGAAGTGGTATAATAGTTGAAATTCAGATACGTACACCATCAATTTTATATTGCAGACTTTCTTCCTTTCACCTCTCTCTGGGAGGGAAGGAGGAGGTAAATTTGGGAAGTAAGAAGGGATATGAAAAGGGAAAGGTGGGTGTTTATCTTATCCACTGAGGTACTTGGCACATAACACTTGTGGTGGTAGGGGCATAGAATCTTTAAAAAAATCTGTTGACGAACTATGGGCCCTCTTTCCAGAAAAATGCAGATGCATTTAAAAATCTCCATATCATTTCAGGTAATATACAGACTCAGACTGTATGTTTAGGATCCCTGTGTTAAACTAAGCTCTTTTGGGATACAGTTGTGTCTTCCATCTCTGTATCCCTCACATTTGTTGAATAAAGGGATAACTTTATACCAGCTTCTTTCTCTGTGCTCTGTGGCTCTTCATATTATAGTAAGAACCATGTATTGTTGAGCTCCTACCCTGTATCAGGTACTCCACCAGGTCCTTTGTTCACTATGTCTCCTGCCTCTTATGAGAGAAAGTTTATTTAGAAATTCACAGAGGTAGAAGTGAGCCGTAGAGGTATCTTAGAACTTCTTTTTAAAGCAGATATTTTTATCCCTGTTTTATAGGTGAATACATTGATGCCAAGGTCTCAAAGCAGATGGAACAAAGATTTGGACTTACTTATTAAATTGCTTTTTATGTGTTTAAATATCTGCTCAAAACTCATCAGTGGTAGAGACCTTCTTTCAATCAGTTTCTATTTCCAGGGTCTGGAACAGTGTCTGGCACATAAGACATTTTCAGTCAGTTTGGTTTAAAGGATGTATATGAGTGAATGAATATATACAAAACTATCCTTTTTTTCTTAATTTATTATAGAGAGATAAAAGTTCTGATTTTTTTTCTTAAAGATTATAAAAATCTTCTAGGGCAGGAGTTTTATGTTTTACTTTTTTGGTGTATTCAGTAAGTCATAGGTTTGGCACAGGGTGAGCCCTCAGTAAATGTTTGTTCATTTAACTGATAATATATTGAAATGCTTTGGAAAAATGCAGCATTATTCAAATATAAACTGATGAGATTAATGAGTACTTCTCTGTCATAGGAACGGTCCTGATAGAGCTTACTATTTAGACAGTATGTTTGGGTCTAAAATGTCTTGATTTAGGAAGACTATCGGTATTTTTTTATTCAAAAGTATAGATAGTAATTGATTCATCTTTATGTTGTAATTATGCATTAGTTTATATGTTCTAAATACACTTAAATATTTTTTTATTGTAGGTCGTCTAAAACTCCTTTTAGAATAGATTATTTTGGCTTTTTCTTTTCAGTAATAGAAATTTACCTAACTAGAGAAATGCAGTGATTTTAGATTTATGGTGATTTTTTAAGAAACTGAAATAAGAGGGAGTGTAAAATACCTCATACATTTTCAGAAACTATATTTGGGGCATAACTGAAACAAGTCATCTACTAGGTTTATGAAGAATCTTAGATTCTGCTACTTGGCCTGACTTTCAGTTCTAGTGTAGATTCTCTTTATGAAGGCTGATTTGGGATTATAAGACATACTATTTGTATGTACTTTCATACCATAATCTTCTCTGACCCTCATCAAGTAGGTAGATATGGATAAAGCAGGTAGAGTATTTCCATTTTAGACCTAAGTTGCCTAAAACTAGATTTCCCAGGAATTGCTTTGTTTTCTAACTCTGTCACAATTGGGTTACTTTAGGGCTTAAAGTTTAAACTAGTGTCAAAAAATGCCAAATTCATCAGGACAACGCCTGAATGTTAAATTGTTGGACATTATCTCTGATCACATTAAATTATATGGTACATGTTTCATTTTTGTTTAGGTAAATATGCTGAAGATATATTTGGAGAATTATTCAATGAAGCACATAGTTTTTCCTTCAGAGTTAACTCATTACAAGAACGTGTGGACCGTTTATCTGTTAGTGTCACACAGCTTGACCCTAAAGAAGAAGAATGTAAGTTTATTCATATTATATTTTCTTTCACATGTATTTTAGGTTAGGTGAGATGTGTGAAATATTTAAGAACAGTATTAAACATGAATTTATTACAAGTCTTTTCTACCCATGACCTTTGATATACATGTTGTAGTGAATTATCTATAAATGCTGTTAGCATGACTTTTCTGGCTTTTCTTTTCTACTTATTTTTTCTTTTTGACCTCTTCTTTTTGTATATTAAATAACTCTTACATTTTTGACATAAAGATAATGTTAGCCAGATTTTTCCTCCATTCTCTATCTTTTCTCCTTACAATTTATTTGTATACTCTTGTCTTAGAAATAAAAATTATTTTAAAATTACTTGAAATTCTCTGTAAATTGAAATTGATTCTAGAAGAATGTAATTCCTTTTAATATGCTTTTTGTATGTGCATATGTTAAATTGCTAAAATCTGATCTAGTTATTTGAATGTTTCTTCCCACTTTAAGTGATTTTTAAAAAACCAAAAACAAATTGCCTATATGTAGGACAAAAATGTTCTACACTAAGTATTAAACCAGGGATATCAGGTAAAAAAACAAAATAAATGAACAACAAAAATCCACATTACAGGCTAAACTAATATTAGAAACAGTAGTAAAACAGAATTTCATGCCTTCATAGAATACATTGAATGCTCATGTTTCTCAAACTCCTTTCTGTTTTTTGTGTGTTTTTTTTAAAGAAAAATGAAACTATTACGGATGTAATTTTCATTTACCCTAGAGTTATTTAGTGTGAATTTCTTATAACCCTTCAAAATATATTTTTTTGTTGAATAACATTTTTAGTATAAATGCAAGTTACATAAGGGATATAAACTTGAACAATAAGTATATTAAAGAATATCACTGGAAAAAAGCAAAAAGTAGACTGTAATGATAGATGTCTTAGTGATTGAACCAACATCTTTTGATGTAACCTAATTTAATGGCTAAATAAGGAGAGGCAAATACTATGTTAAGTTTCTATTGCTCACAAAGAAATAAACTCATAGGTCTGGCTGTGGGAAAAAACCAAATAGCACCTTTTTCTAAAAACAGTTTTATTGAGATATATTTCATACACTCTACAATTAGCCCATCTAAAATTAAATTGTACAGTTCAGTGGATTTTAGCATATTCAGAGTTATGCAACTATCACCACAAATCAATTTTAGAACATTGTATCATTCCATAAAGAAGCCCTAGACCCATTAGTAGTCACTCTTCATCTCTCCTGCCCCCCAGCCTCTAGCAATCACTAATCTGCTTTTTGTCTGTATGGATTTGCCTGTTCTGGACATTTCATATGAGTGGAATCATACAATATGAGGTCTTTTGTGACTGGCTTCTTTCACTTAGCATAATATTCTCAATATTGGTTCAGATTATAGAATGTATTTGCATTTCCCTGATGACTAACAATGTTAAGCATCTTTTCATAGCTTATAAGCTATTTAGAGATAAGTCACTCAGCAGGACGTGGTAGAGCTTGTATTTAAAACTAGGGTTAATTGATTTATCAGCAATTTGTGTATCATTTTTGGAGAAATGTCTACTCAGATCCTTTTACCATTTTTAAATTGGCTTATTTTTCTTTTTATTGTTGTTGTAAGAATTCTATATATATTGTGGATCCAAGTACCTTGTCAGATAATATGATATGCAAATATTTCTCCTGTTCTGTGCGTTGTTTTTCTTGGTATCCTCTGAAGCATATACATGTATATTAGTCATACTTCTTGAAATTCTTGAAATAAAATTATTGATAGTAGTGAAAAAACATTTTATGGCCGTTCTTTAAGTATATCATTTACATCCAAAATTTCTTTTTTAAATAACTTAAACGTTTATTATGCTATCTAATAATACAGAGATACACAGGTAGTTCTTATATTAATGGTCATTAAAATTAACATTTAGTTTTAAAATACTGTTAAATCTTAACAGATACAGTATCTCAGTGCTCCTATTAAAATTGAAAACGAAAATACAGGTACCAATAAATAACTTAAGATGTGTTTAAGTGTTTTAAAAAAAATTCTAGTGTGCCCTGGCTGGGTTTCTCAGTTGGTTGGAGCATCTTTCAGTACACCAAAAAAAAAGGTGGTGGTTCAATTTCCAGTTGGGGCGCATATGGGAGACAGTTGAACAATGTTTCTCCCCCTCCCTCTCCCCCCCTCCCCGCCCTTCCTCTCTCTCTAAAATCAGTGGATATATATCCTATGGTGAGGATTAAGAAAATCCCTAGCGTGCTAACAGCTATCAGGATTTTTTGTAGTTCCTTTAAGTTTTGTGGAGCTGTGGGTTTGAATCGAGAATGTAAAAGCTGAACTACTTAATTTGAAATTATTTTGGGGATGTTGGATGAATTTTCAAAGTTATTTAACCTAGATTTTTTAAGTCAGAGTTGAAACAAGATAACATTATGAATACAATACTAAATTATAGAGTGTAATATCAATATACTTTTTTAAATTGCCATTTAATAATGGTGAGAACTACCAATATAATTTAGAAAATATGTAAAAAAATGAGTTTTAAACAAAGACCTGTGCAATTATATTTAATTCAGTTATGTTTATAAGCATATTGTGCTAATTTACTGTATTCTGTAGTACTATTTAAATAATATTAAATGTCATTATTGGCAACTGGAAGTGGCTTTGTCACAGTGGTCTGTTAACAAATAAGACATAAATGAGAGGAGTTGAAGATAAAAAAAGTACTTATTACTTACATGGTCTTTACATCCTTTTAAACAACGTTTTGGGAAAAGGAACACTAGGTTCTATCTGCTTACTTAAAGTTAGTAAGTGGGGTGAGAGAGTGGCAAGAATTGATCCATTTTGATTATAGGAAGCAGAGGCTACTTCTGACAGGAACCGAAGGAGCAGCACGTGGTATTGTGGAAAAGGATCAACCTCCAGGGCAGACAGATTTGAGTTTTCTGTTCTGACTTTACTGATTATTAACCATTTTGCCTTAGGCCAGTTATATAATATGTTCTAGCCTTGGTTTTCTTATGTTTAAAAATATAATAATAATTTCTATCTCATTGAATTGTAAAGATTAAAAATTAATGAAAGCATCTAGCATATACATTATGTACTCATTAAATATCTCATACTACTTTTTTAGTGATAGCGAGAAAAAAAACTATTTCTTTGATTTTTATTTTGGTGTTTCTAAGTGTGTTTCAAGTGTGCAGCAGTGGAATTGCTGGGAATGCAGTGATGGCGTGGCCATTGCATAGGCGGTCACATGCTTCACCTATTTCATAGATCCAAACGGTCATGTTGAGTGAATTTTACTTGTGAGGATGATAGAGATACTATTTTAGGGAGAAAAATAATTTAAGAATTGTTATGATTGTTTAGTACTGACCTTGCTATGGTATAAAGCATTTATCTGTATATTTAAAGCCATACTAAATATGTAAAATAATCACCTAATTTTTTAATATCAAGAAGTCAGTCTAAGAGTTGAGAATGTAGTATTTTGGTACATTTCTTAATATGCTGCATAGTCCAAAAGAAAATGAGATAGAGCGTCCTAGTTACTTGATATACTAATGTGCAAAACAATCTGTTTTTAAGAGCTTATAGCTAAGTAGAGAGCCTTATGGTACAAGATTAAAGTGGAATAGACAGTAATATAGGTTTCCCAGTACTTGAAAATATTTTCTTTACTGTAAAGTTTATTTTAACTTTATAGTATATGTATAATATATATAGTCAATATAGCATAGAGGTCAAAGTGTATTTAGCCCAGACTGCTACTGATAATTAAGTAATTCCTTCAGTGTTATTGGTATAAGCTAAGTAAAACTAATAAAGGGTGATGGCAAAACAGGCTCTAGAAAAAAAGGAAGAAGAGAATGTATGTTGAGGGGCTAAATAAGGAGAGGGGATGGCAAATGGAGAAGAAAAAAAGGTGTATTTGTTGGGAAATTCAGAAATGCTTCAGGTGTCATTAGAGCCTTCTGATCCTTAGAAATCAAAAGTTATATTAAAACCCATCCGACGGGGAAAATTAGGCACAAAATGATATGGGATATAATGATAGAGCATTTAAAATGTGGTTCCTGATTCATAAGTCACTGCAGTCACAACCTCTTGAGCCATGCTGACTTTTAAACAAATATAGTGTGTGAATTTATTATGTTAAATCATCTTAGTAAAATAAGCAAAATACATTGTTGGTTTTTGTTTTAGTGTCTTTGCAAGATATAACAATGAGAAAAGCTTTCCGAAGTTCTACAATTCAAGATCAGCAGCTTTTCGACCGCAAGACTTTGCCTATTCCGTTACAGGAGACATACGATGTTTGTGAACAGCCTCCACCTCTCAATATACTCACTCCTTATAGGTCAGTAGGCTAAGAAATAAGAAGGCTGGTTATTTATCGCAGGCTTCAGGTTCACATAGGTAGCCAGTCTACCTTTAACTGCTAAATCCCCACATTCTTTATTTTACTGGGCTCCTGCCCGATACAGAGAACCCTTATAATCTATCACTTTTAGAAAACATTTGCTTTACTCACTGATTTCCCCTAGTTCTGGCATACAAAAGACAAGACTAATTCATGGGAGTTGTTTTTACAAGTATTAATAAGAAAAGCCAGTGGCAAACTTAGTACTATGAAGGGCCAAGGAATTATTGCCTTTTTAATTTAATTTCTAATTAGATGGAAAATAAAAAATAAAGAGCTCAAAATTCTACCACACTAAAAAATAAATATTATTTTTGCTTGTCCCATCTACTCTTGATCTATATGCATTAAATTTACATAATGAGTATGTAGTATTTGTTTTTAAAATGTATTTTACCATTTAGAATAAAATCTGGAATTATTCAGCCTCTTTTTGGAGTCTTTTCACATGATTTGCTGAAGAGGTAATTTAAGATGCATAACACATCCTGAATAAAATGTTATTCAGGTGCTTATTTGAAACTATTTGTCAGTATGTGAGGCATTTGGATGTAAATAACTGTGTTACTACAAGAATGACTGTTAGGTGATGTTTTTTAGGTTTGGTAAGATAATATAAGTAAATGAGAGTATTGGCAAAAACCCTGTTTAATTTCTCTATTCTAACTGATATTATTGTCCTTTCGGGCTTTTATCTTTGGCAGACACATTTCTGATTATTGGAATTTCTCTAAGGACTTTTAGAAAACTTGGTATTCACCAGAAATTACGGATGAAAATTGTCCAGCTGTACTTAATTATTAACACCAACTCTGAAAAATATCCAGTTTTCCATTTTTCTTAGTTTCCTCTCTGACTTGTGAGAAGTGTTCTATTGGTGCAGTAGTCTAATTTTTTTTGCGCTATTTTTACACATGCTATATTTTATTAATGTAAGAGAAAAAACTTTTCAGTAAAACTATTTATATTCTGATACCTAAGTCTTACTAATACATATTTTAATTGATATTTTATATTTCAGAGATGATGGTAAAGAAGGTTTGAAGTTTTATACCAATCCTTCATATTTCTTTGATCTATGGAAAGAAAAAATGTTGCAAGATACAGAGGATAAGAGGAAGGAAAAGAGGAAGCAGAAGGTATTACAAGAGATTCAAAATATTGAAGTTAGTTTTCTCGTATTTGTGTTTTATTGCATATATGGAACTTTATTAGTCCTGTACAGTTTTATTTTATTGGGTCCAAATAATTAACTGAAGTCTTTATAATCATGCAGAAAGATCATGGTCTAATCTGAGCAGATTAGATTTTTATCATTGGATTATTATACATAGATGTGATTATATTATTGTAATATGATGATGTGATAAGTGCCATAACAGAGGTATGCACAAAAAAAGCACTTGATTTAAACAGGGGACAGGGTTGGTAAACGCTTCCAACAAAGTTTGTAATGTATCTTGAACAACAAATAGGAATTAAGTGGGCCAGGGAAGAGAAGGGCATTGTAGTAAGAAGGAACAAAGGAATATTGTGCAAATATTGGTAAAGGAGATTAAGCTAATATTTTTAATCATAGAGCATATCCTAAATGTTTTGAAAAGGTAATCATATTCTCAGTAAATTCTTGTCATCTGCCTGCTATGTTGTCATTTTCCATTTTCTGATAAAATTAACTTGGATTTACTTTATTCCTTGTTAATGATAACTAGAAATACAGAAAGGAGGAAGCAGTGTTGAATTTAGGTAGAATTACGAAGCAAGCAAAGTCTGTCTTCATCACCCCTCTGTTTCTCCTATAGCTCTCTCTACTTTCCCCTCCACCCCTGGTTCTCTGTAATGCATTCCTGTTACTCTCTTCTTCAATAGGCAACACCCCAGTGTTCTGGCTAGAGTTTGCAAACTGGTGACCGGCAGCCCAGATTACACCTGCAAGCAATGTTTTGTTTGACAACCACAGTGGTTTTAAAATTTTTGACCTGAAATGTCTTAAATAGACATGCCTGTGTAGTTTACTGCCTTCCCCATCTTATACCTTACTTTCTTCATTTCTGTATGTTATTTTCTTGGCCCCTTTGGACATTTGACTTTGTTGTACCTACTCTAGAGGTTTCTATGCTTTCTCTCACAATTTAAATCACTTCCTGTTTTATTTTTCAAAAACTCTGTTTTCTGTTGAGTGACACAGTTATAATAGGTTAATTGGATAACTGGATTTTTTCTAATGTATTAGCTGGCCAGTTGGTGAATTCCCAGATAACATAACCTTAGTAAATTTTCAGGTTTTGGTTAGAGGTAGACAGTGCCATTAATGGTAGAAATTTCACTCATTATAGCAAAAACGAATAGATGTTATAGCAGAATTGGTGAATCATTTTTCATCTGAAAGGGCTTTCTGACCTCAAATTTTATTACTTAGGCATACTGTTTTTATCTGGTACATCAATTCCAATTAGAGGTTAAAGAAACATGAGGAGAAACTGGATTACAAGCAAACTAGCTAAGGTTTAACTCTGAATGTACAAATGAACTGTCTCTGTATTACTTTTACTATATTATGATGACATTGTCTTTTTTAATATTGATGTTAGAATTTTATTTTGATTGTTATAACCTCTTTTTAAAAACTTAGCACTTAGCATTTGGCTTTGTTTCAATACATCTGTTATAGCAGAAAAATCTAGATCGTCCTCATGAACCAGAAAAAGTGCCAAGAGCACCTCATGACAGGCGGAGAGAATGGCAGAAGCTGGCCCAAGGTCCAGAGCTGGCTGAAGATGATGCTAATCTCTTACATAAGCATATTGAAGTTGCTAATGGCCCAGCCTCTCATTTTGAAACAAGGTTTCTTTTCTTTTGTTTGTTTTTTAACAAAATTAATGACAAAATACTGGCTTTCTTTCTAATATCTATACTTATAAGTATTAGGTCCTGAACTGTTGAACTGGCAGACCCTACTATAAGCATAGAGATGGTTTTGAAACCCTGACCACTGTGAGCCTACTGAAGTCTGATCTTGGGCAGATTGTTTTCATACTGTGGTTTTAGTTTTGCCATTTTTAGAAAAAGGTGGTTGAGGAGATGATCTTCAGGGTTGTTTTAGCCTTTGAATGAAGTCTCAACTTCCTCTCAATATTTCAGGCAGACTCTGCTAGAATATTTTTTGAACTATTATTGACTCACTATATATATAAAATAGGAGTTGAAAAAGGGTTATATTTTGTTCCTTTTTCTTTCTGACTTCCTTTCTGTGCCATATCTCTCACTCAGACTTATCAAGACTTTACGACAAAATTACTCATCCCCTTTTGCAAAAATATAGACTAGGTCCTTCTCCTTTCTCCATGGTTAGGGGCCCTATATAAGTAACACTCGACACTAAGAAACATACTAGCAGCTTTCTGTGAAGAAATTTCTTTTTGTATAGTTGATTGATTATATAGATATTATTATATATATATTATACTTATTGATTTTTTAATGGAAAAGAGCTTAAGGTTTTCTTTTGAATAATACATGTAAATTATTGGGCCATAAGTATGAAATATTTTGGCCTATTTTAGGAGTAATATACATGTAAGACACTGTTTATGTGCATTACTGAAAGAATTGAGATTTAAAAAAAATTAATCTTTAGGCAAACATTTATTTCTACTATTGTTAAATAATTGAGGTATTTAGCTGACCCAGCAGTATACATACAATATTCCTAGCTTGCTTTGTGTACATTTTTAAAATCCAACTTTGTCCCCAGCATATTTACAATTAGTAAATATTTTTGTCTTCATATGCTCAGGGTATCTAAAATTTTTCTTAAATCTGATCTTAAGTCACATGTTGCTTTGTTACTCAACATCCTATCTGCTGAGTACCCTAATGCCTTTGAAAACACCAAAAAGACAAAAATGATGTAGTTAATCATGTCTGGTGCTAGTATCAGGGAGGCCCTTTTTCCTTGGGTATAAGGCATTTGGAAGTCATTTGGGTTTAAGAGAGCAACAAGATATCCTGGTGATAGAAAATTCTAGGTTTTATATTCTAACTTTTCGTCATTGGCATCTTATTGTAAAGAAAAAAGTGAAATAGAGGCAGATAGCTTTGAATACAATTTACTAAAAGTTATTTTCTTGTTTATAAGATTATATGTGTAATACTTTTTATCCTTGTAAAGTGAGTTAGTATTATATTATAGAATTATAAAATAACGAGGTCATCATAATGAACCTGAATCAGCAAGGAAAATTTGCATTGTGAATAGCATTTTTTGTTTTAAAAGCAGGATGAATGTAATGAATTTCTAGAAGAAGTTTCTTAAAGGTGGTTAAAATATTGGCATTCAAAGGATAAACTTTATCTCATGTAAAACACTTTTCTTCAGCAATAATTCAAGTAAAATATACTGAGATTGTGTCTTTTTTTTAGACCTCAGACATATGTGGACCATATGGATGGATCTTACTCACTTTCTGCCTTGCCATTTAGTCAGATGAGTGAGCTTCTGACTAGAGCTGAGGAAAGGGTCTTAGTCAGACCACATGAACCGCCTCCACCTCCACCAATGCATGGAGCAGGAGATACCAAACCCATACCCACCTGTATCAGGTATGCTGGGCATATGTTTGTGTCACAACTACTCAACTCTGCCATTGTTGCGTGAAAGCAGCGGTGGACTGTATACATAAATATATGAATATGTTTGTGTTTCAACAAAACTTTATTTGCAAAAACAGGGAGTAGGGCAGATTTGGCCTGTAGGAAGTGACTTTCCAGCCTCTGATAAGAGCTGATGCATTCTCTTGGGAAAATACAACTAATGAGAATGTACTTTAGAGATTAAAGTGCATTTTATTTCATTATAGCTTTGTTATTAAGCACAAGATGTGCAGTATAGTGGGTCCTTGAATACCGCCATCTTATTCAACGTTGTTTGATGTTGATTAAATGCTATAGGAACTTAACTTTTGTTTACATTAGCCTGTGGTAAAATTGGTTTCGTTACACGTCCTTTCACTTAAAGTCATTGCACCTATTGACAGTGATAAGAGAGGACTTACTGTATATTAATACAAATTAAAAATTATGTAATGTGTTAAGGGAGTAAAAAATGGGAACCAAAGATGTGATTATTAATGTTAATTTGATATTAGGGGCAATAGTCTAAGAATTTGAGAAAGAATAGGCAATTGCTCAGAGTATTTTCAGTAAAGCTATTTTGAAGTTTAATTTTGTCCATTGTTATCCAAATTATAAATTTTTAAAGAGAAAGAGAGATCAGCTTTATAATTTTCAGTTAAAAAAAAATCAGCCTTCTGTCACTGGCTCATTTGATGTTTCATCCTCAGGAAGGAAGAGGCCATAAATTTCCTTTTGTGGTTTATAATTAGTTGTCACTGATTTAACTGAAATGACATATGATGAGTCTTAATAGTTTTAATATAAATACAGCATTTTACTGGCCACAGGTATTGCTACAAATATTGTAGCATAGTAAATATTGAGTCATTACAAAGACTCATATCACAGTGTAAAACTGAACATTTTACTTACCAAAGTAAGTGTAAAATACTTGAGTGGATATGAAAGTTGCAAGAGAGGATGGGACCATTTAGAATTGTACAAACCAAAGTCCCACCTATTAATTTTTTTGTTGGTGTACTTTTAATTCTCCTTTCATTCTAAATACTGCTGAAAAATTTTTCATTTCTGTAGGAACATATTAATACATCTACCTTGATATAATTATTGAGCATCGTGTATATTTTATGTGGTTAACTTTTTCTCTTTTAATAACTTGCTAGGATCTCTTTATCATTTCAGTTCTGCTACAGGTTTGATAGAAAATCGCCCTCAGTCGCCAGCTACAGGCAGGACACCTGTGTTTGTGAGCCCCACCCCCCCACCTCCTCCGCCACCTCTTCCATCTGCCTTGTCAACTTCTTCATTAAGAGCTTCAATGACTTCAACTCCTCCCCCGCCAGTACCTCCCCCACCTCCACCTCCAGCCACTGCTTTGCAAGCCCCGGCAGTACCACCTCCTCCAGCTCCTCTTCAGATCGCCCCCGGAGTTCTTCACCCAGCTCCTCCTCCAATTGCACCTCCTCTCGTACAGCCCTCGCCACCGGTAGCTAGAGCTGCCCCAGTATGTGAGACTGTACCCGTTCACCCACTCCCACAAGGGGAAGTCCAGGGGCTGCCTCCGCCCCCCCCACCGCCTCCCTTGCCTCCCCCCGGCATTCGGCCATCGTCACCTGTCACAGTTGCAGCTCTTGCTCATCCCCCCTCTGGGCTCCATCCAGCTCCAGCTGCCGCCCCAGGTCCCCATGTTCCATTAATGCCTCCATCTCCTCCATCACAAGTTGTATCTGCTTCTGAGCCAAAGCGTCATCCATCAACCCTACCTGTAATCAGTGACGCCAGGAGTGTACTTCTGGAAGCAATACGAAAAGGTAATCTTCTCAGGGTCATTAAAAGCATTGTTATTGTACCATTAGAAACTTTCTAAGTATTTGAACAATAATGCTTTACTCGTTTATAAAATTTTAAATTATGTTTTTGCACAAATGATCTTTAGAAAGTAAAGCTGTGTTCAACTTATATTTTAAGTCATTTTCAAGAAAATATATCACATTTAATCATTTTCATATTCAGTAGGGATTCTTAAAATGTATATTGAATGAATGAGAAATTAGAAGTATCAGACTTGAACATTAAAGAAAATTAGTTAAAACCCTTTATATTATGTTTAATATGTATATTAACTCCTTAAAAAACTGTATTTCCTTCAGCGTTAAAGCTATGTGACACTTTAAAGGATTAAGTTTTCTCCCTCCATAATACAAAAAAGACCTGACATATTCATACACTTATTCTGCCAACATCCAAAGCACCTACTATATACCAGGGGCCAGTGCCTTTTCCTCAAGTGCCAGGGAGAATAAAGCCTTAGAAAATATAGTCAACAATGTTTATTTTATGTGACCCCAGAGTTAAGGAAGTAAAGTATCATCTGATTAACTTTTTAGGATTTGATGAGCAGGGAGGCTCAGTAAATTATGATGGTTTAATACATTGTAGATATCCACTGGGATGTCTGGTAAGTTCCACCAACTAATATCACAGGTAACATAATGAAGAAATGTTTCTCTAAATATGATTCTTTTAAGATCTTTTTAATAGATACTGCTTTTTATTTTTCTATTAGTGTTTCTCATGTGTATTTGATTTTATTTCAGAAAGATTAATAATATCTGGTATTTAGTATTTTGGTTTACAATGAATGGTTTTGATTTACTATATTAGGTATTCAGCTACGGAAAGTAGAAGAGCAGCGTGAACAGGAAGCTAAACATGAACGCATTGAAAATGATGTCGCCACCATCCTGTCCCGCCGTATTGCTGTGGAATATAGTGATTCAGAAGATGATTCAGAATTTGATGAAGTAGATTGGTTGGAGTAAGAAAAACGCTTTGATAAATATTACAAAACTGAATGCAAATGTCCTTTGTGGTGCTTGTTCTTTGAAAATGTTTGGTCATTCCAGTGTTTTGCTTTCTTTTCCTTAAGATAAATAACCCTTTTTCCTCCATAATTTTTGATTTCTAAGAAAAATATTAGCATACATTTCAACTAAATGTTTTACAGTGGCTTATCTTTTTTATTTTTCCCTGAAAAGACATAATTTGGTCAAATAAACCACTAAGTATTAAGCATGGACAGCTGTTAGAGTAGCAGATTCAGTTTTTTGATATATCTTAATTGTGCACTTTGTGAATTTTAATTTAAGGAAAGCAACTGAGATTGAAATCTTGAGGGCAGCTGTATCTATTAATGAGCCTTATTCCATTTCTTGATGTTTTAAAAGAAGAAACACTGACTTGATTATATGAATACACTCAGAAAGTACATTTAGCTTGTAGTATTGAATTCTCTTAAAGGAATGCTTGAATTTTTTAAAAATATTGTTTTATTGTTTTTAAATACTTGCCTTATTTGAATGTTTAGCAGTACCCCTTCCCACTTATATATTGTGTGGTACAATTTTGCCTGCCTGTAAGAGTTTAAAAGATTTCCATGTGAAATACTCTGACATAAACATACATGTAACTTACATAACTGTTAAGAATAACAGTCTGATTTAATAAATGGTTCATTTTAAAGGTTCATGGGTGTTGCTCTTTGAATAAAACTATTTCTGAAAGTTTATAAAATAATATAAAGTAGTCCTTTAATACTTAGAGAGTCAATGGGGATTTAAAAATCCACTTCTGGCCCTGGCTGGGTGGCCGAGTTGGTTGGAGCCTCATCCTACACACCAAAAGGTTCCGGGTTCGATTCCTGGTCGGGCGCACGCCTAGGTTGTGGGTTTGATCTTGATCAGGATGCAACGGTAGGCCACTAATCGATGTTTCTCTCTTTCCCCCCTTCCTCTCTCTTTAAAAGTCAATAAAAAACATCTTTGGATGACAACTTTTAAAAATCCACGTATGATATGTAATTTCCTAATTGTACAGGTTCATATTGTCTAGTGTTTAGGTAACTTTTATATCATTTTTTCCCTAGGTCACAAAAATCAGTATTTTTCAACTCCTTATGCTCTTAAATTAAAATTTAACTTACTGATTTCATCACACCTTTACTTCAGTTTAATATCATTTTTGAAATTATATTTTGCAATAATAAAATGAGTTGTTAATGTTTATACAGTCTAGATTCAGAGGTAGAGGGAAGCAGCATTAATATTAGATTATTTACTGTGAAGAAAAGACTAAATGAGGTTTTGGTAGTTTGGTTGGAGTGCTGTCCTGATGCACCAGGGTTGTGGGTTCGATCTCCGATCATGGCACGTGCAGGGGTCAACCAATGAATGCAGAAATGGGTGGAATAGCAAATCAAACTCTCTCCCTCCCCCCTTCCTTTCTCTCTCTAAAATCAATAAATAAAAAAATTTTTTAAAAAGTGACTGCGATCTTTATCCTTGCTTGTACCTCCCCTTTTTGCAATGTAATTTCCAACTCTTCCCATCAAGAGATGGGTTCTAATCCACACTCTCTTTTTAAATGTTTTATTTTTATTGATTCTAGATGTGGGGGGAGAGAGGGACATCAATTTTTGTTGTTCCACTTACTCATGCATTCATTGGTTGATTCTTGTATGTGCCCTGTCGGGGAATTGAACCCACAACCTTGGTGTATCGGGTTGATGCTCTAACCAAATGAGCTACCCGCCCAGGGCTCTAATCCACACTCTTGAGTGAGACTTGTTTTGGCCAAAAACATGTGGCAGAAGTAGGCTCAGGAGCCTGCTAGAAGATCAGAAACCTCATGCAGAGACCTGTCCCAAGTGAGGCCATATTAGACCAGCCAAGCACCAGCTCACCTGCTCCTGACTACAGACAGATGAGCAAGTCTAGCTAAGATTAGCCCAGCCCAAGAGAACTGTTCAGCTGACCTATAAACTCATAAGCAAAAGTAAGTGCTTGTGGTCTTACACCTAAGTTTTGGGGTGGGTTATTTTATATAGCATTATTGTGGCAATACAAAAGATAGCTGATACATGCAGTCATTGGTAACTTGTTAATTTGGGGGTTATTTAGGCAGATAACTAATGACTTGTAATCCTTGTATAATAGGAATGGTAAACTAAGTTCTATTGTAGCAATACAGTTTGGACATTAAAAAAAACACCCATTTCCTAATAGCTCTAATAAAGAAAAAGATTTGCTTCATTCTTTTGGTAGCTTTCCCTAGAACAACAGATCGCATAGCCATTTGAGGTTTCTTTCCAACCTTACAAAATTGTATAGTGTTGAATTTAACTCAAGAAAATATGGCATAGTTTAAAGTTTGTCTTCTTTTAAGTGTACTTATGGTTAAAAGGCGTAGCTAATAGTTTTTATAAAGCTCAGTTATAGCCACGTAACTAAAACATAATGGTACTGGTGTTGGAGCAGTTGAGGGTGATAAAAAGGGAATGGTTGGAGATTTCTTAATGATAGAAGTGGATCTGTTGTAAAGCCTGGAAGTATGTATCCTAAATAGTTGATGATAGATTCCTTTTTGTTTTTTTAAAGCATTCCTGGAAGATAAGAAAGTGTCCACAGACTGAAGAGGCCATATATGTAGTACTGATTTTAAAATCAAAATAACCTGTCAGTCTAGATATTCAAATTAACTTGCTGAGGTAGTTTCAGAACAGATCATTCAGTGGTCAGTTTTAATATCCTAGGAGAAATGAAAGTTACTGGGTAATGACTACCTGGGGATATAATTGGCCTTGCTTGTTTTGGTCAAAGTCACTCATTTGCCTTCATATTATCAAATCCAGTGAACACTCTTTAGTCCTTTATTTCATCTTTATTCTGTGAATACTCTGCCTCCTTGAAGCTGTCAATCTCTCTGCTTTTTCTGTGTTACACTGTTCCTTCCTCTTCCCAATAATGGTGGGACAGAAGAAGGGAGGGGAAATACCCAGTGGAGTTTGGGGTGAAATTCAGTCATTGTGGGGGGAGAGGGAGCGTATCTATAACTTTTTGTAAGTAAGAAATATTCGTAAGCTGCAGATTTATAAGGCATTTTAAGCTATAACCACTGCTTTTCATAATTTATAATATATTTGGGTAGATGAGATGACTTCTGAAGCGTTTTCACATTATAAAATTCATTAAAAGATAAATAACATTTTCATTGGGTTGTGTTCTGTAAGTTATAAAACACCTGCCTTTATTTCCACTTTTAGAGAACCCTACCCTTTCTTCAACAATCATCTCACATCCATATTTTCATGAAGTCTTCTCAGATCACCACAGCAGTTCTTATTCCTTTTCGAGTTCTCTCATTCTTTTATTATAAGCTTTCTTCAAGTGATACATCATGCCATTTTACGTCACAGTTACTGCCTACTTGAGCTTCCAAATAGAGGGCCTTGTCTAAAACAGGCAACTCATAATCTCTCTGTGTAAACAGGGTCAGAAATCCCCTGTTTAATCTGTCTATGAGGGCTCTTAAAATTGTATTTTCCTAGATACTGCTCCTGTTTTAAAAAAAGTTTCACCACTAATCTCAGTAGCAAGATGACCTAAAATTAGTCCTGACTTCATCAAAACTCGGTGTGTATGTGTGTGCGCACGTGTGTGTGTGTAATTTCAGAATTGGAAAGCATAGGATTGACTTCTGGCCAAAAGGTGGAAGTTGTTAATATTTCTGAAGTCATTTTTTAGGACAGTGAGCAAAATGAATGAAGTATTTTCATTTCGTGGGAATTCTCATGAATTACTTTCAAAACATAGCTTTATTTTTGCCCTTAGTAAACATACTACCACTGTTTGTTTATTTTCACTCTACTACATTTATCTTGACCCCAGCTTTTTTTAAAACTACTTCCTTAAACTGAAGGAAGCATAAAATAAATTATTTAAAACTCCTAAATAGTTCAAGAAATTTCTTTTGGATTTCACGATCTCTATATTGTCCACGTAATAAAAATGCAAAGCAATACAAGATTAATAATGCAGTATCAGGATTTAAAGCTTACTTTGCTGTGTTGAACTAATGAAAATGAAATATCAAAGGAGGGCATTTCTAAATTGTGTCATATAACTGTAATCAATAGAAATCATCCTACTGAAGCCAAACAGAAGGCATAGGACCCTTGTAATACAAAGAATAAGTCTTTTCCTCCCTTTATTCATTGCTCTACTAAGAACACATTTATGTTCTCCAGGACTTGGCTGTAGAATGCATCAGTAATCTCTTGCTTTTCAAGCCTGACAACCAGGCTCTGAATAAAGAATGAATACCAGCCTTGAATGAACATTTCAGGCACTTTTTTTTTTTTTACAGACTAGTTATCAATACCTTTTTCTTACTATTGTAAGGCCAGCTGCTCTGACTTTTTTTCTTTAGAAAAAAATATTTAAACACAACTGAGCCTGTATTGAAGTCATCTTTCTTGGGATATTTATAGTTTCTCTTTCCTATATTGGATAAAGTTTTTAGTGATAATGTTTTGTCATATCTATATAAATGTATAAATGTGTATTATACCCAAGGACTTCTTGATAAATTTCTTATTTATCCATCCTGCCTTTAGGTAACCAGCTTTTCCAATACTACTACTATTTTGATACAGGACACTGATGTCTCCAGGAGTAATCAAATTTTTCATCCACTTTTCTGGCCTGGAAACATCTAAAAGACAAGAGCCCTCAAATCACAATCTGTCTTCTGTTGTAACAGCTTTAAATATTATTTAAAAATGTCTGTTTCATTCTTATGAAAGCTTTGAAATGTTGCACTTCTAACTTTAAAGAAAATCTATAGGAACTATTTACCTAGAGCATTCCAGGTAAAGCAATACATCTATTATGGTTTATTTTTATATTTCTTTTTATATTTATTATATTTCCTTTTATTTATTCAACAAAAATTTTGACGCCTGCAGAGTTACTCTGCTAACTATTGGGGCCACAACCGTGAACAGACAGAGCCCTGCTGTCTGAGCATACAAATAAATTAACAAAGAACAATGAATGTTATGTTAGGGAAGCTCATAGCACAGACCAAACCTAGTTTAGGAAGTCAGAAAAGGCCTCTAAGAGGAAATGGCATTTAAAGTTTGAGGAGGACCTAGGCAGGCAAATGTTGAAGTGAGGGTAGACAATCTCCCAGGCAAAGTAAATGTCCCAGGTATGTGAACGTCTGGAAATGCTTGATGCAAAGCACGCAAGGAGCAGAGTGACTAGAAATAAATTAGAGAGGCGAGCCAGCAGCAAATCATGAAAGGGTCTTAGGAACCATATTAAGGAGTTTGTATTTTATTCCATGGGCAATAAAATTGAGGAAGTAACATAACAGAACAGCATTTTGGTAAGATAATTGGCAGCTACCAAAGTGGTAAATGAATTAGAGGTAAACTTGGAGCTCAAGAGACCAGTCAGGCTGTTACAGTAGGTGACAGATAATAATTAGGGATGGTGGTGACAGAGGAGATAGATAACACGATAGAGTCAAGAGAGATTGAGGATGCGGAGTACTCCGGCCTTGGTAGCTGGAGAGGAAGGAGTCAAGGAGAACTCCCAGAGGCCGGGCTCACTGGTGAGGACCGTTAGAGGAAGAGCAGGTTTGGGAGGGTGAGTGAGACAGCTTGGGGCACAGGCAGGGAAAGGGTCACTGACATGGTTGGAGGGAGGGATTAATCTTGTATTTGTGAAGGGCAACCTCTTCTGCAGGAGGGAGGAAAGGATGGCTATGTAACCGTTAGATTTGAAGGTCTGGTGCTAAAAAGCTGAGAATGTTTCCTTCCAATGGCATCTCTTTTCTCTTTGAAGTAGATGACAACGCTGCTCAGGGTGATTTGGGAGCAGAAGGATTGTCAACATTCTTTTTTTTTTTAAGAAAAGTAAATTCGGTTTGAAGTAGTCATTGTGGAAAATGGGAGAGTTTTCCAGGGAAATAGGAAATTGTCAGACAATCTTGAAAATGTTGCAATTAGTGACCATGATTTTATAGTGGCTCCAGTCTGTAATGTGTGATTCCTCCCCCCCCCCCCCCGCCCCGAAGTCTGAAGACAATTGCCAGAAACAGAGGGATTCATCTAGAGCTGGGTTTTGTCTGTATTGTGGGATGGAAGGACTATCTCTAGGGAAGAGTGCCCAATCTCTTTAGCATCTTAATCCTATGATTAAACTCCCACGTTGACGTGTTCTCTGATTTGCCATAATGCTAGTCTGATCGCCCTTTCTCATTAAGTCCACTCCTGTGGGCTCTCCTGGCTTTTCAGATCATGCAGATGAATCTTCTTTCTTTTTAAGACTTTACATTTCATTGAGCCCTTGGGAGCAAGGGCTCAACATCGTCTTGGTTTTCTTGCTACCTCAGTTTATTCTGCAGTTCCTCCCTTTTATCCTGTTACAGCTGCAGAATTTCTGCCCTATTCTCATTTTAACATGCCCAGTTATCCTTTCTTCTGTCATCTTTCAGATCTAGAAATCTTCTGAGGATTCTGTCAAAGATGATTCTGCCATGAAGGTTATGTAATTCAAAATAAAGAGGCAGTGAGGGGAGGCTCTTTGGGATTTGACTTTTTACCTCTCTCCCTTTCATGTCTCAGTCACCTCAGCTGCCTCATTTACTTTGTCTGCAGGAATCCATTTTAAAGACACTTCCCTTGGCTTAAAAAGTAAGTACTATGCTTGATTCTGTTAATTTTTTTTCTTTAGAGCTATTAAAACAAGTCCAAATTTTAAAATTTGATTCTTGGATTGGTTAATTTTCCACAGCTCTTTGGCAATAAACTGGGTTTTTGTTTTTACCTTTAGCCAACCGTCTCAGAAATGGCTGGCACATAGAGTCTCAGTAAAAGCATCTGGATAATTCAGTGTGAACTGCTCACCATTATCAATAATAAAATAACTCTAAGAGAAGCGCCTACTAACCAAATACCAAGCCTTTCATCTTGATACCAAAGGCCAGCCATTCCTTTTGTTTGGTTGTTTGGTTGTTTAATCTTTTTTTATTATAAAACAGGCATACAGAAAAATGCATAAAATTTTCAGCTCAGCAACCTGCTGCAGTGTGCCTACTATCATCCAAGCCAAGAAATAGAATATTGTCATCACTCCAGAGAGTCTCTCTCATTCTTCTTTCTAATTACCACTCTTCTTTCACCTCCAACCCCAAGGGTAACACTATCTTAATTTATGATTAACCATTTCTTGCTTCTATCTAGATGTCTTACCACCTAAGCATGTGTTTCTGACCATAACTTTCATTTTGCCTATATTTTAAACTTTATATAAGTAGAATCTTGTAGCATGTGCTTTTTTGTCTGACGTCTCCTAAAACTCATCCATGCTGCCTTATGTAAACTGTGTTTTGTTCATTTTCATTGCTTTATAGTAGTCCGTGGTATAAATACACCACAATCTACCCACTCTATTGTTGATGGATATTTTAGTTTGCAGTTTGGGGCTTTTACAAATAATACTGGTGTGAACATTTTCTCGTATGTTTCTTACTCATGTGTAGGAATTTCTGTTAAGTGTATTCCTAGAAGTGGAATTGCTCAATCATGGGCTCTGCGTGTCTTCACCTTTAGTAGATAATGTCAAATGGTTTTCCAAAGAAGCTTTACCAATGTGTACTCCCACCAGCAGTCTGAGAATTCCTGTTGCTCCACATCTTTGCCAGCCTCTGATATCATTCTGTTTAATTTTAGCTCTTCTAGTGGGTTTGTGGCAGTGTCTCATTATGGTTTAAATTTTCTTTCCCTTGATTACTAATGAGTTGGGCATCTTCTCATGTGTTTATTAGCCATATCTTCTCCCTCTCTGTGGCTTGTCTTCTTACTTTAATGGTGCTCTTTGAAAATAAGTTACTAATTTTAACATAAAAAGATTTTATCTTTTATGGTAGTGCTTTTTGTGCCCTGTTTAAGAAGTATTTCCCTATGCCAAGCTTGTAAATGATTTTCCTAAATTGTTTTCTAGAGGCTTTGTTGTTTTGCCTTTCATAGTCAGATTCATAATCCATCTGGAATTGATTTTTGTGTGCCATGTGAGGTCAGGGTTACGTTTCATTTTATTTTCATATGGATATCCAATCAAGTTAGCACCTTTTATTGAAGACTGTCCTTTCCCTAGTGCCCTGCAGAGTCAACTTATCAAAAATACATAAACAGACAAAAAATAACTATACACGTGTATTTATGCTGATATATGATTGATATAACTGTATAACGATGACAGTACAGATACACACAAACACATGAGTCTATTTATAGACTTTGTTCGCTTCCACTGGTCTATTTTTATACCAATATCACAGCTTTTAAAAATGGTTACAGCTGTATAGAAAGTATTGATATCCAAGAAAGCATGCCCGTCCACCTTGTTGATTTTCTTCACTGTTCTTGGTCCTTTGCATTTCTGTATAAATTTTAGAATCATATTGGCTGCTAAGAGATTGGGCATTTAGAGGCAGCAGTAGCTAGATTGACCTTGGTAAGTGGAGCTCATTACGTCTTCATTCCTGCCCATGGCCACGCTGTTCATATGCGCTCATGCAAGTTCTTCTAGCCTTAGCGTAGCGACCTGCATCAGCTGAGCCTTTAAATGCCTCTAGAACTCTGACCGTAATGAACAGGTCTGCAGTTAGCTGCTCAGTTGTATCTGCAATTCCACAGCCAGAATAAGGGCCTTTTTGTAAACGACCAAACTAAGCTCTCACCCATAGTCTGTAACTGCTTGTTAACAGCGCTCATGTTTTCATGATCCCACTGCAAAGCATCATTGCAGCTTGGCAATAACCAGCCAACACCACTGTCATTTAGGCATTGTTCAGTTCATTCCTGAATCATACAAGCAAGGACCGTCACCTCCCCAGGGTGTTTTCTCAGGCAGTGTGGCCACTACCCTGTGCCGGGGACTACCCATGTCCCACATACCAATCAGGGTCACATTCCTCCTTGTCTACCAGGTAATGAAAAAGCCAGTCCCAAACTCCATCCTACCACTACCACCTATGTGGGGTTGGGTCCTCTGAGGTGCCTATGCCAAGACAGGGTTAGATGTGCAAGATATTTAGTGGTGGGAATGTCTATGAAGAAAAAGGGGGCCCAGAGAAGGCATGTGGAGAGCCTTTGAAAGTAGAGGAGGGGAAAGGAGTATTGGGTGACAAGTGTCTTAGACTGCAGTGTTACTCTAAGAGAGTTTGGCCAGGGCTATGAGGAGTCCTCATGCCAAAGTTGCCTGTTAGAGGAATGGGCCAGTTTTAATAATCCTGCTGTGCTTACACTGACTAGGAGCAGCATAAGGAAAGCTGGCCTTGGCATGGACCTAATAGTAGATCCAGAAGGGCAACAGCTGGGGCCTCAGTCAACTATGCTTTCCCCAGCAGGAGATATGAATGGTGCATTTTTATAGCCAACAAGAGAAAGTAACTGGGCCATCAAATGCCCCCAGATCTTGTATATATATATTTATCCTCACCCGAGGATATTTTTTTCCATTGCTTTTCAGAGTGTGGGAGGGAGGGAAAGAGAGAGAGAGAAACATCAATGTGAGAGAGACACATCAATTGGTTGCCTCCCGCACGTGCCCGACCAGGGCCAGGGATCAAGCCTGCAACCAGGGTACATGCCCTTGGTCAGAATCGAACCCGGGACCCTTCAGCCTGAAGGCCGACACTCTCACCGCTGAGCCAAACCAGCTAGGTAGGGCTCAAGCATGTATTTTTACTATTTTGTCCAGCTTTCTGATTGTCCTTAGCAAGAAGGTAGATCCAAATTACCTAGTACCCCATTACCAGAAGACATTGGCCAGCCTAATCTCTTTTTTTTAAATTCCTTTATCAAAAAAAGGGAAATCAATGTGAAGGCCATTTTTGGTGCTTATGAAAAGTACAAATTAATGACCAAACATTTTTACATCTTGAGCACGAGTTACATAAAATGCAGTGTCCAGATTTTAGCTGAGTTCTTTAAGCTCACAATTAGACTGTGAAATTGCTGTGAAACTGCAGCTGCATTTAAAGACACATCAGAACAGAAAGAGAGAACTGTGAACAATCCACGTTATTTTTAACTAACAAAGGGAAGTGTTCAAAAGTAATAGATACAGAGGCTTACATAAGTGGAGACAGTGCATCCCTGGAGTTTTCTGAGGAATGAGAAAAAGCAAGTGACAGACCTGTCAAGTGACTTCCAATTTACTGCTTGGGGACTTACAGGATGCTATTTAAAGTCATACAACTCATAAAAACATCATCATAAATCAAAATTTCCTAGTGGCACCTCACTTTGAAGCATTCTTGCTTAAGGGAAGAGTGTGTGTGTTTGAAGCATTTATTTATACTTCCAATTCTATTTTAACTCTTTTGGTGATTGTAGACTCTCGGCTGAATATAAATGGTGCCCTTATTGGTATTGCCGATAAAACCTGCTCCAGAGGATAGAGACTGTTTTACTTACCCTTCTACTCCTGGGTCTTGTATAATACATGTTTGTTAAAATAACAGTACCTACCTAGAATCCTTGAGAAATAAATCATTCTAAATGCGTCTCCTTTTCATATAATTAAGGGTTAAATTTTTACATATTTAAAGGAAGTATTATTATTACTACCATTACCACCTTCACCCCACCACCCTATTAACCATCTGTTATTTTTGTGCCAGACACTGTGCTAAGTAGTTTACATTCTTTATCTCATTTAATCATCCGAAAACCAGGATGAGATAGGAACTGGTATTATATCCATTTTGCAGGAAGGAGCTGACCCATGTCTCAACTTATAAGGAGTAAAGCCTGGATTTGAGTTTCAGTGTGTCTGACTTTAAGCCCATGTCCTTCAATCACTATTATTACTGGAAGCTACTAAAGTTTTTCTACCTTTTTTAAAAAAATAGTTTTTATTGATTTTAGAGAGAGAGAAAAAGAGAGGGGGAAAGCGAAAGAGAGAAGGAAACATCAATGTGAGAGAATGTAACATCCTTGGCTGCCCCCTGAACTGGGGATTGAGCCTGCACCCCTGGCAGATGCCCTGACCAGGAATTGAACCCACGACCTGCATGAGACGATGCTTAACCAACTAAGCCACAGAAGCCACGGCTTTTCTACCCTTTTTACATCATTTCCATTTAAAAAGTTATATTAACCTAGCACTTATCGGAATGTATTATAATTATTTGTTCATATTACTGTATTTTTATATTAGACTGTGAGCATCTTGAGGATTATATCTTGTTTATTTTTGTGTCCCCAGCCCTCTGTATAGGCCCTCGCCTCATCAGATGCCTTCAGTAAATGTTGTTGTTGTTGTTGTTTTTTGAGTAATGAAAGAATGAGTGAGTTAGTATCATTATTATAAGTGCTGGTTACTATGAAGTGTTAAAAAGCAGATATAGAAGCAAATACAGATGTAGGTTGTGGTGCGTGAAGCTAAAAGGGTAGTGTTTCTGTCCTTGTGCTTGTACCTTGCTTCCTTTGAGAAAAGCTCCAGGTGCCATTTTTCTTTTTCTTTTTTCTAATTTCTTTTATTCATTCAACACATATTTACTGATAGTTATGTGCCAGGCACATATGGTGTTCTGTACTTGCAAAGAAAAGGAGCTTTAGCTCCCTTAGTGGCTTACAGTCCCTTTCTCACAGTGACACCAGGACAGCTGTGCCCCTTTCACCACAGAGAATTTTCTGGCTCTAAACAAAAATCCTCTTTTTTACTGTTCTGTTATGTTGACCGGTCGGCATGGTTGATGCCTCATTAGCACGTAAATAAGCAGATACCTCTTAAAAGCTTCCATCCACTCTAGTTCACTTGCACCATTAATTCCGGGAGTGCGGAGGAATTTGCCTGCCATTTACACAGTGGTTGTTAAATGTGGCTGACCATCAGGTTCATCTGGGGAACTTTTAGGAACTTCTTACCCATTATCTCATCAAATATTTCTTCTACCTTGTTCTCTCTCTCATCTACTTCTTGGACTCCAATTACGTATATGCTTGATAATTGGACGTTGCCTCAGCTCTTGGGTGCTCTGTTCTGTTTCCCACCCTCACACACCTTCTTTCCTTTGTGTTTCAGTTTGGGAGATTTCTATTGCCTTAGCTTTGAAGTTCACTGATTCTTTCTTTGGCTTTGTTGAGTCTACTACTCTCATAGAATTCTACAGCTCTATTAGTAGGCTTTTTATTTCTAGCATTTTCATTTAATTCTTATTTCCATCTCTCTGCTAAAACACATGTTGTCACCCTTTTCCATTAGGGCCTTTAACATAGTAATTATTGTTGTTTTAAAATTCTTTGTCCAATAAGAACAAGTATTGTAGGTGGTGTACTTGATGTCTCTTGTCCTCTCTTTTTGTCATAACAGTTCTGGGATAACAGAAACATGCAACTCAGCGTCCTGTTTATAGTTACATTATTACTAGATAACCTTGTAATCGTTTTACAGTTAAAGGTATCTTTTTTATTATATTTTCTAAATGCTGGTACATATTATTTTTCAAAATATTGGTACATATTCAGCAACCTTGCTGATCTTGCCTGACAATTCTAATAGTTTGTGAATTCTCTTGGATTTTCCAGGCAGAGATTGTGCAATCTTTGGGAGCAGGCACACTGTCTTGTTAAACCTGGTATCCCGAGCATTAACACAGTACCGGGACAAAGGAAGTGGTCAGTGAATGTTATGTGGAATGGACAGAGCCCTCTGTGATTCAAAAGTAAAATATTCTGGTTTAAAAAAACAGTAAAAACATTGAGCATCATAGTGACTCTGTACTTTGAGATCTTGAGACTAAGAGAGAGAGGTTTTGGGATATTTGCTAATTTAAATCCTATTCGTTTTATTGTGAAACTGGAACCTTCAGTGAGATGCAAAGGAGGAACGAGACGCAAATGGCTGCAGTTACTGCCTGGGGCAGGGACACACCCTGGGGAACGCGGGCGAACGCAGGGCCGGCCACCAAAGTGCCATCCCACAGAGGGCAGAAGGCAGGCTCAGGGAGGAGGAGGCGGCTGCCCCGGGAAAGGAACAGGCAATACAAGTAAGAGTGACCTTTCCCAGGCTCCTTATCTGGTGGGGCCGTCTCTCTTCCTCTGCCCCTTCCACTCCATCGAAGATAAGAGCTCGGCTGGCCTATGCCCGTCCCTCTGCTCCTGCCTGCTGTTTTCCTGTGCAGTCACTTGCCACTAGCTCCATCCTGGAAGTGTCGTGCTCATGACTGATAAACCGCACTGTGCTGCTCCCTAGCTGTGCAGCTGTCACTGAGAAGGGGCTGCAGAGAGACAGGGCCCCGGGAGTCTTGTACTCCAGCAAGTCCCCGAGCATACTTTATCTGGGCCATTTCTCAGGGTTGTTTTCGCAGTGAACAACCTTGAGGAAGGAGGTAGTCTTCCTCCCGACCGAGATAAACTTGCTTGCTTCCTGCTTTAGAACAGCAGGCGGCCCAAGCTCAGTGTTGCTCTCCTCTAGGACAAACGACTGCACACGCAAGGCTGTCCCCATCTAGGCCCATCACATCGCCCCTGTGGGAACCGGAGCTCAGGGGACCTTGGGAACACCGGGCACTTTGGCTACTGCTTTTGCTATGAGTAATAAAGTCTTCATTTCTGTCTTCTGACAGCATCCAGAAAGGTAGCTTGCAAGTAGGATGAAATCTCAGACCCTTGAGAGTCTTGACAGACTAACCGTGCGGCCAGTCAGATTGTTTGTGACTTGCCTGCAACTGGAACTATCAGAAACGACTGATCAGCCTCTCTGCATCATTACAGGAATATTCGGGAAATTGGGCATATTTTAGAGCAAGACCTTACTCTCAGAACCAAGGTTTGGGCTCCGAACCAAGGCCGGAAAGGAACACTTGCTTCCCTGGAAGCATGGCCATGTAGCCTTTTTCTCCCTGTGATTAATGAAAGACGACAGCCCTATCAGCACGGGAACTTCTTGTAGGGCCTGTGCTTCAGGGGACTCCTGCGATTTGGCTGGAAACGTAACATCTGCCCCATTTCTTTCTCCCTCCTCCGCTCTCTGTCCCCTAAACCCCAAACAGGGCAATTAAGTTTTTCCAAAATGTTTTATTTGAAAATCACTTTAAACTGACAAAACTAGCAAGAATAGTACAAAGAAAACCCAGCCCAGACATCTCTCACCCAGACGTACTTGTTATTAACATTTTACCTAGTTTTCTTTATTATTTATTGTGTGTGTGTGCATAGCTCTTAGTGAACCATTTGAGAGTAAGTTATATAAATTCAGGCTATGAATTTTTGTAGATAAGCTTGCTCTTGAGATCCACCTTTTCCCAAATTCCATTAAATTGTCAATAATGTTAGCCTGAAGTTGCTATGTACTTGGAGCACTTTTATTATCTTGAGAACTTAATAAGGAACTTCGTGATTGAGAGCTTGGATACCTAGTAGTTCTCCAATAAAATGACTGTTTTCACCTCACCAGGAATATTATATTGTAGATCATAGTTTTCCACTTGTATGTCTAATATGTTATTGTCTTCAAAGCCTGATTTTTAGAGGTACAATTAAACTTTCAAAATTTAAATCCTTCCTTAGGATAGGATATAATTTAAAGTTTCATGGTTTCTATTATTACTTGGAATGTATGATTTTAAAATATTTACTTAATTTTCTCAAGGATTTCCTACATGTTGGTGACATGGTTTGTATTAGAAAACTACAACAAAGGAATTCTGACTGATTATTCCAGATTGAAAACACTTTGCAAATGCTAACACTACACAAATATTATTAATTATGACTTGTTGTGACTGCACATGGTACCAGTTTTGTGTATGGATAAAAGAAAAATAGCTTAAAGAAAAGGCACAAGTGAACCACTTCATAACATTAATTTTTTAATTATCTGGGATTCTATGCACATGATCTTGGCTCCACTCTGATCACAGGTAAATTAGGCAGAAGATAGTCTCTGAATATTTTAATGAAAAATTAAAAAAATGCACAAATAATATTAATGGTGGTTATACTTCATTAAAATATGATTTTTTATTGGTTAATGGTGATTTAGAGCTTGGAAACCTGACTAAAGATTAGCAAAATCATAGCCAGTTTCCTGATACCAATTTAGAAATTTAGTGCCAAATCCATATTAATTCCACAATTAGTTTTAGGAAAGAGAGGAGCTGCTTTTAATTAGGATTGAAGTCTCCTACTGTGACTTGTGCTTGGAGAAAGAGAGTGTCACATTAACTTAAAATGACAGAGTCTGTCTTCCTAAGAAAATAGAGCCAGCAACTTCTTACTAGAATTTTACATTGTGCGAAGGCAGATAATAAATGAGTCTATCAAAATTTCAGCTAACTTCAGTAAAATATCTGAACTACCTTGTTATAACAAAAGCTGGAAGGCTTTTTGGTTTTGGTTGTTATGTAAGACATAAAATTTATAAAATACATAATGGACACCCACGTATCCTCTACCCATCTTAAGAAATACACACTGACCAATACAGCTGAAGCTACTTGTGCTCTTCCTCCAGTTGTAACTACTACCACGAATCTGGTGTGTTTATTATTTCCATGCATTTATTTATATTTTCATTTCATATGTGTATATATGAACATATATGTACATGTATTCATATGAATATATATATACACATGTACTCATACTCACTTGGGGGGATATATATGTATATGTAAGGATGTGTGTGTATGTGTGTGTGTGGAATATATGTATATCTCCCCAAGAAATATAAGTATGAATATATGTGCGTGTGTAAGTTCCTAAGAAATTTAGCGTTTTTGTGCATAGCTTTCAGACTTTTAATTCATGATCTACTATATATATTCTTCTACAGCTTTCTTTTTTCTTCAACAGTGTGTTTGTGAGTTTCCTCTCACCACCAGAGTATTCCTAGATGAGAATAGATTATAACTGATTTATTTATTTGCCCATTGATGACATTTATTAGGTTGAACCAAGTGAAATTCTGTTTTCCCAGGAAAAGGTGGTTAACTTTCTAACATGCTAATGTGTACATGGATCATGTGACTCATAAAGCATGACCTTCCCTGATATGAGAGATATTCCAAGGACAGGGAGGTGAGGGGGAGAAGGACTTCTGAATAGCAGCTAAAAGTAAACCAAAGCAAATGGTTAGACCTTGACAAGTTTGGGGAAAGGGGAGCATATGCCGTGGGACTTAGGTGTTCTCACAAGGGAAAAAATAACATTCAAGATTATCATCATTTCCTTCCCTGGGAAGAGAACATTGAATACTTTGGGGTTTTTTTAGTTGAAGAAACATTCAGATTCTTAAACATCTTATAGGCATAATTCCAATTATGCAAATACCATGAACACATAGAACACATAGATGAAATATGCCCAAACTTCTCTAGATCCTAGGATTGCCATTTTTTTCCTACAGATGATATGCATTTCCTATATAAAAACATTTATTTTAAAAGTAAGATTTATTTTTAAAAACCATATTTTAGAGATTAAAAAACTCTATAGAAGACCACACTGATGCTGGGTTAGAATCACTAGCCAGAGCCGGCCTGGGGTAGGAGGAAAAGAAAGATACACAGACACACCACTTGTGTGTACGTATGTGCAGAGAGAGAGCGTGTACTTGTGGTACCTCTCATTCTCTCCTTCCCGATTTTTCCACCTCCCTCCCAAGGCCCCCTCTGTCTCCTCCCCACACAGCCCTCCCTGACGACCTCGGTGTTGCCACCTCTGTGCACCGTGCTGGCAGCTCTTCAGTAAGCTAACAAGCTAATCTCCAAAAAGGTTTATCACTAATAATTTATTACCTATAGGACCTTTATTTTAACAGGAGATAGTAAAGACTGGAAAGGCTTAAATCAAAAAAATGATAACAGGTGGTTCTGGGCACTTTAAGGAGGTTTGGGCCAATGTTTCCTGATGCAACTTAACTATACCCAAGAGCTGAGGTTGTGAATTAATTTTATGGCTTTAGGTGTCTTGGTTATCTTGTGATTTTAATACTGAGAGAGAGCCTATAAGTGACATCTCAACAAACTCCGCTGTAGAGGAAGGACTATCATGCTTAATCCAGCTGTGGCCAGCTGTGCTCTTCCAGCCCTACCGTTCGTTGCATGTTATGTGACCCTGAACAACCCTATTTTTCTTTGGTAAAACTCACATTATCCTGGATGTGGCCTTTTGAGATCTTGGGATGAATTAAATTGTGCCAGGTACTCCATTATCCAGTATGAGATCTAGTCCACCTAGAAATGGGGTAAAAGAATGAAAGACTAGGTGATATAGAATAGGATATGAAACAGCCATCGCTGGGCTGGCTTAAAGTGAAAATACTTCATTCAGTTTCTCGGAAAGTTGCCTGAAGGAAGAAAATACATATTATCATGTAAATTTAGTATGTTCTCCTAGCTTGAGCTACCTCTCAGGCATTTCCCGTGCTTCTGTGATTCATCAACAAGATTTATTAGACCTCTAACACCAGTATGTGATTCAGCCTTATATTTTCAGCAGGAAATGATTTTTGCCTTCTCAACCAAAATGTGCAACCTCTGGAGTTCTTTCAAATATGCTCCATTTCCATACCTAAAAATAATGCTATCAAAGTGAAATTTTTATCACTAGCAGTGCAAACTGTGTGGAAGTTATATGTAACTTTAATTCGATGTTTGTTAACTAAGCTAACAGGTAAAAGTACTAAAGTACTGTTTCTTTATTGGGATCCTGCTGAAATCCACAAAAATAGAAATTATTCGAACAATATGGAATGGAAGTTTTTCCTCCTGTAGTATTTTAGAAAAATCTACCCTAGTTAAAAGCCCAAACACAGAAGATGTAGTATCTAAATGATAATACTTCTAAAGAAAATATTTTCACCCAATTTAAATGCTTAAGATTACTGTTACTTTTTAATAGATCAACAAACATTAACATTTATGTGACAGGCATTTTATATACAGAGAAAGCACTCAGCAATAATATTCAACAAATATTTGTATAGCTCCACAGTGCAATAATAATAAAACATCATGATAAAAAAGACCCCATTCATTCTGTGTCTTTTCAGATGTTCTTAAGTCCTCAATGGTATCAGTTTTCTCCAAACCCAGACGTTTCACAGATCTGCCTTTCATTGAGATGATATATTCAGATGGACCTTGTTTCTCCTATAGCTGAAGAAACTAATATTTGCATATTAGCTCTTTTAAAATCTTACTTTGGCATATATCTTATATATTTTTAAAGACATGCATTATCTCCATTGTCAGGGGTGCTTGCTGGAAGCAGAAGTGAGAAGTTGGCTGAGTTCAGTTGAAATTGGATCTCCTGCATGTGACAATGAAGGGATATAAAAAGGGTTTATGTTGCCCCGATGGGCAATGACAATTTAAAGACAACTCTGAAGGGTCCCCTGATATCTCTGCCACTTAGTGTGTGGCTTAACGGCTATAGTCCCTCGCCACATATGGATGTCATTACTAGATCCACCAGGGGGAATCTCAAATGATTAAAAAAAAAAGCTACCTACTGCTCCCCCCACACCCATTTGGTCGCGTTTTAACAAACTGAAATTAATTGCAAAATTGAATGCCTGCAAAATCTGAAGTAATAAGAAATGTTTCAATTAGTAAAAACACTAACAGCTAACACTTGTGCCTTTAACTATAGGCCATGCACTGTTCTAAGTGCTTTGCATGTATTATGCCATTTCATCGTCACAACCACCCTGTAGGGTGGGTATTAATGTGGTCCCAGAATCCAAGGCATAGCAGGTTAAACAAATGTCACAAGATCACTTGAGGCAGAGCTAATGTTAAACCCAAATGCCCCTGCTCCAGCGCCCGTGCTCTTCACCAGTATCCCATTCTATCCAGTGGGGACATGTTCAGTGTCAGATGCCTGGAGGAGGCGAAGCGATGTGTCTGCTTTAGCCCGACCTCTGGTAAACCCGGCTGGATTAGTTGGTGACTGCTTTGTGCATGCATTATTGAGTCCCTGGCTCTGGCCTGAGTGTGCTTGCTTGTGATAACAGATCAGCTGTTTCGGTTGCATTCAGCCTAACTGGGGATGTGGGGAATCCTTGCTTTAGAAGAGCCATGTGCCTCCATTGAAGCTTTGGATGTGGTGATGGACTTTTCCTTCTTCAACAAGTTATTAAATGTTACACAATCTTAATTAAGGAAGACCTACTATGGACCCCAGGAAATCCCATCAAAACAGACTGTCAGGAAATAGGAAAAAATTTACTTAAGAGAATTTGTTATCTTTTAAAATAAATAAATGGATAGCTAGAAAGTAACTTTTTACCTCATACAATAAAGTCCCACATTAGTCTGTTTAGTCGAGAAGAGCTTTGAGATTAAGTGGTCCCAATAAAACAGAATTAACCTTGTGATTAACCAAGGGTGTGATTTGGAGACTAGCATCTCATCTGAAAAACTAACCCTAGGACTCATTAATTCCACTCTTATAGGTACATTCTTTTTTGTCTTAAGGCTTTATTTCTTCATGAGTCTCCTTTTAAAATGTAGCTACCCCTGGGAGAGGGCACAGCTTTTGCGTTTATCAGCCCACACCTGATCCTATTTGTTCATCACTGTGACAGGGGTTGGATGACAGGCACCGAGTGGAAGAATAGCCCGTGGAAGCAGGCAGAGGAGTGAGGGAGAAAAGATGCCGAGAAGGGCTGGAGACAAACTCCATTACCTCACAGATTTTCCCATGCCTGGTCCTGCTCCGAAATTTGATGAGTACAGTATTCAACCTCGAAAGAAATAAGGCTTTTGAAAGCCTTTCACAAAGAATGTCTTGTTTAATAGTGGTCCCCCTATTCTTCTAGCTGCTTGAGCTTAAAATCTTAGATTCTAAGACGCAGAGGTGATTCACGCCTTTCTCTCCATTCCCTGAACCTAGTCAGGTATCAGTCGCATCCCCTTTCTCCGCATTGTGTCTTCTATTTATCTCTTCCTTTGAATTCCGGCTTTTATCATCATAGCTCAGACCCTTGTCGTTTGCCCAGGTTTCTAAGTCAGGCTGCTCAGGGTGAATGTGGGTCATAAATTCCTCTGAGATGTGTAATTCCCACATGAGGTCAGGAGTCTCAATGGCCTACTGTTCATAAGCACTGTGTCACCTTAACTGCAAATTCAGGACCACTTCTTGGTGAGAGGCACTTTCACGAAGAAAGGACAGAAAAAATAATCCTGGGTGGGGTCAGGGACTCAAGAGGCTGAATGAGGCCAGGATTCCAGAGGCTTTATGGGGTCAGGGACTCAGGAGGAGAGGATGTGAACATTTGAAGAGCTCTGCCCTCAGGTACAGAAGAGAAAGGAAGGGAGCAGGACACTGTAGGTATGACTGAGCATTGAACTCACAAAATACGATTATAGCAGCTTTTAAGGTTCTGGATCCTCTGTGTGAGCCCTTTTCAATCCCCTTAAAAAATACCTGGCAGAAGAAGAGCCCGCATGCTTAATTTTGGAGAGGAAAGAGAAAGGGTAAAAAAGCAAGTTACTGATCGTTCATATACAAAATGTATACTCGTATATGCATAAACCATCCCTGCAGAGACACCCCAAGAACTGGAAACGGGTGGCTTGGGAAACCTTAGTCTAACCATATTTGAGGAGCTCCTTCTGCTGCAGGTTTTTTAATGACAACTATAAAGAATTTGATGAGCAGAGGAAATGAGCTCACCCTGTGGCTTCAACTATCTTCAGTCTAATAGCAAACACTTTTTAAGAATTACTGCAACTACAAAAATCCATCTAATACGCGGGGTGGGGGTGTCTGGTGTTCAGTCCTGCCCTCCTCCCTGTGGGATGGGTGAAGCCTCATGCAGGAGCCTGAAGGAAACACCCTGAGCCTGTCTGAGCCCTGTTGGTGTCCTGGTTCTTGAGAGTGTGCTCGCCTTTTTCTGTGTCCCATGCCAGCTTATCTCAGGATGGACACAACTGGACTGATGCACCCATTACAAAGAACTCTCATTCTGTTGGCAAGCGCTCCACATCTCTTCTCAATTGCACTGCCCATTCCTGTTCCTAACCTGCTCCCTAGTCCCCTGTGGGACTTACGGAGGTTGACTTTCCTTCGTGTGCCCTTTGCGTGCGTGGCTGGCCTGCTGACTCTCCTGAATGGCTTCTCTCCCCCTGCGGGGTGGCAGCGGGAGGGCTGACAGGGCCTACCTGATTTGGGGCACAGAAAGAACAACTTCCAAAGCAAGTTGCTATAGTTACCAAGTCTTCCCCACTGCATGGCAGTCACTGACTCTCTGCTGTTTTCTGTGTTGCTCTGTCAGACGTTCTCCTTGGGTACAGCAGCTTGGGGTTTTGTTATTAATCATTTCATGCCCACGCAGAAGCGGGCTGCACGGAGTGAGGAGCGCGGGGACTCTATTATCAGGAGCACTGGCACACCCACGTGCTATGCATGCATCGTTCCAGTGCGACATGCCTTAAATCACAGATGTTTCTCAACTAGGGTTTCTTGAGCTGAATCCATTTTAGAAAGTTTTCTACAATAACAGATTGTATATGGAATTATTTGGTACATGCCAGAGGAATGCTCGCTTCTATGTTTCTGAACACACAATATGCGCGTGGAAAGTTCCCCTATTTTTTTCCTCAGTAATTATCAATTTCATATCTCTAGGAGAAAAAAAGAAGTTGATTGTAGATGAAATGATTCATTTGTGAGCATTTTTAAAAGTTAATGTTTCAAATCAGACCCATTGTTGAGCATTTTGTATTGTTTGTGCATGATGGTAATTACTAGAAATTGTGACATTTGGAGCCTAATTGAGCTCCTCTCCACTGACAGGCACAATGTTCTAAGTAAAAATTAAGAAAACTAATGTAGTGGCTGATGACTGTTATACAGCCTTTCTCTTCACCCAGCGCTCAAGGCAAACACACTCAGAGACCACAAGCCAGAGCTGTAGTTAGTTCACGGTCACAATGTGGTGACAGAGCTCCTGGCGATCCTGGATCTCCCTTCCCACCTGCTCCCCCTTCCCACGGGCTCCTCGCCCCCGCCCCTCTCCTTGTCCTCCCCAAGCTTTCTCACCTGGCCACCGGCTGCAGAGGCTGCTGGGAGTGAACAGGCCGCTGGCTCTGCTCTGAGCTGACTTTCTGGCTGGAGATGCTTTGCTTTGCATTTCTCCCTGGGCTGCATTGCTGCCTGGGGGCTATTGGTGGGAGCCCTGGCTCTTGGACCCCTATTACTCATGCCCTCCTGCAGAATCATTGGGGGATCACTTTCCCTGTCAGATGTTAGTCCCAAAAGCTGACTGAAGCCAAAGAAGGGAAGCTTTCTCTGCCTCTGAGGTAGCCAGACTGGCCGCCCACAGGGAGGGTCAGCCCGGAGTCTGCGTAACTACAACATGCAAGAGTGACTTGGAGAAAAAAATTTAAAATAGCAGCTGTGTCTCTCTCTTCTACAGGGGTGGGCTTCAGGCCTGGGGGAGGGCTTCTGTGGCCTGTTTCTTACTTGGAAATTCACAAACAAGTTTCTCCAAGGACAAGCCCAAGTAAGAGGACCCCAGCAGGGGTGGGAGGAGGGGATGTTCGGGGGTGGGGGAGAGGTGCCTGCACAGGCTAGCGCCCTGAAAGTCCCTAGGGGCTGTGTACATCCACGCAGCCTATGTTACCCCCTCTCACCCAGTCCCTCACTGCCAGGGAAGGCTCGCCCCTCTCTCTGGACGTACATGCTCCCAGCAGAATGGGTCCCCTCCTCACTCTCTCATCCAGGCTGCATGCTCTATTTGTATCTGCTCACTAGACTACTTGCAACTAGTTCCAAATTGTCTGCCATGTGTCCTTGCCCCCCAAGAAGGTGCCGTGTGAGACCTGGATTTCAAAGCACTCCAGGCTCTCTGGAAGAAGAGAAGGAAAAGACTGACTCAGTCTCCCCAAACTCCCACTTCTGTCTCCTGGGACCAGGAAGGCCATCAGGCTCTGCTTGGCCCTCCCTCTCAGGCCTGCAGCCTGGACGCTCCCCAGGCAGTAGACCGTGTCATGCGTGGGACTCACCTCATTCATCTCCCTCAGGGGTAACCATCCTGTGCTGTCTGTTTTTTAATGTCTGAAAAATCATTGTTTCATATACCCTGTTTTAGTAGGTGTTTAAAGCCGGAGGTCAGTCTGGTCCCCCTGTGGCCAGATGCCAAGTCCTCCTCTTGGTGAAACATGTCCTTCTCTATTGGATTCCATGACCCACCCCTCCCCTGCTGTGCCTCTTGCTCTAGAGGCTCCTCTGAGTCCCCTTCATCCAGCCAGTCCCTGTTGGAGCCCCGCCACCACCACAGCCCTTCTCTCGCCCACCCCTGAACTGCTCCCTGGGTGAACTTGTCCATGCCCAGGGCTTTGGTCACCACCTACATCACAAATGAGATTCCTGATCCAGAACTCCTGTCACAGGTAGCCAACTGCCCCTTTGCCTGCTCTCCTGAATGCCTCTCAGCACCTCAGACTAAACAGGTATATTCATTATCTGCCCTCAGATATGATCCTCTTACTGTATAACCAGTTATGAAGCCAAAACCCATGCGTCTTCCTTGACACCTCCCTCTCCCTCACTCCCACATCAAATACACTGCCAAGTCGTGCTGATTCTTCAAAAAGACTCTAACGCCTGTTCCCTCCTCTCCATCTGTACAGCTGCCACTCTGGTCCAAGTGCTGACTCCTTGCTGGTCTCCATCATCGCTTCCTATTTTGTTCTCTGCTGCAGCAAATAGTGATTTTTTAGAAGTGCACGTCTGATTATTTCATGTAACCATGTCAAATACTTTAAAAACTTTCCATTGTTCTGCTCAGTTTGGCCCCTCTCTGGCCTCAGCTCATAACAGCACCCTTCAGTCTCCCCACCCTCACCAGCCTCCTTTCAGTCCTCAGGCCCACACTCCTCTGGCCACTGCTGTCCCCTCTGCCTAGAACGGCCATCGCCTGCTCTGCCAGCTCCTCCTTCAGTGTCAGCCCCGTCACTTCCTAGGGAAGCCTGACTAGGTCAGGTCCCTGTGACGCACTCTTGCGGCACCGTGTGCCTCCTTTCCTTGGCACCTTGGTACAATGACAGCTTTACTTTTATTGGTCCGAGTCTGTGATTAGTGTTAGTTTTTCTCCCTAGACTTGGCAAGCTTTCTGATGTTTTCAATGAAAGTCTTTCAAAATTTGTTCACCTTCTTTATCTTCTTTTTTAAAATTTATCTTTATTGTTGAAAGTTTTACAGATACCCCTTCCCCCCCCTTGACCCCCTCCATCCTCCTCTTGCCTCCTCCCCAGGCCTTCACCACACTATTGTCTGTGTCTGTGGGTTATGCATTTATGCTTATAAGTTCTTTGGTTAATCTCTTCCCACCTACCCCCCTTTTCCTCTGCTATACGTCAGTCTGTTCCATGCTTCAATATTGCTGGGTCTAGTTTGTTCGTCAGTTTATTTTGTTCATTAGATTCCACAAAAAAGTGAGATCATGTGATATTTGTCTCTCTGACTGGCTTATTTCACTTAACATAATACTCTCCAGGTCCTTCCATGCTGTCTCAAAGGGTGAGAGATTCTTCTTTTTGACAGCTACATAGTATTCTGATGGTTTTTAAATCTATCTTTCCCCTCACCACACTGTTCCCAGCCCTGATGCAGGTTTGGCTCCCGGTTGGGACTCTGGGAAGATCCTGCGGGGCACCAGAGTGCAATGTGGGAGTCCAAGAAGCAGGAGGAGTGGCCCAGCCCCTCAGCCCTGAGAAGGGCCCTGTGCAGTGAGTGCGCATATGAGGGGTGCAGGGACCACAGCTGTTGGAGTACCCACAAACTGCTGTGCTTCTGACATTGATAGTCAGAATGGCAGGACACTTCTAAGCTTTTAAAGTGATCCACTCAACTTTCTTGTTCTTCCAATATATATATATTTTTAATATATCTTTATTGATTTCAGAGAGAGGAAAGGAGAGGGAGAGAGAGAGATAGAAACATCAATGATGAGAGAGTCATTGATTGAGCCCGCAACCCGGGCATGTGCCCTGACCAGGAATCAAACCCCGATAGCCTGGATCCTAGGTCGATGCTCAACCGCTGAGGCACGCCCGGCCGGGCTGTTCTTCCAATATTTTAATACAACTTTTAGGAAGAAAAAAAATAGCCAAGCAGGACAGCTTGGAGGGATCACCTCAATGAGCAACAGTGGAGGCTGCTCTTCTGAGCCATGGGCACTTGACTGGCATGTGAGGCAAGACCTGGGGTTGTGAGTGCTGAGAGCCTGACCCTCTGTGCAGGGTCCCCAACAGCCCCAGAGCACCTCTGTCTAGGATTGGATAGGACAGCCACCCTAGGTCCCTGTCCTCTCCTTGTCTACTCAGACACATTTCCTGGAGGAGAGAGGAGCACCAGGAAAGCAGGGAGGCTGAGCCAGGGCCAGGTCTCAAGGGACTGAACCATAATTTTGGATGAAATGAGCCACTTGGTGTGTGCACATGAGGACCATGGTTATAAATCTAGCAGGGTTTTGATTTTTTTTTAAAAAAAATATCTGTATTGATTTCAGAGAGAGGAAAGGAGAGGGAGAGAGATGGAAACATCAATGATGAGAGTCATTGATCGGCTGCCTCCTGCACACCCCTGACTGGGGATCGTGCCCGCAACCCAGGCATGTGCCCTGACCAGGAATCCAACTGCGATCTCCTGGATCCCAGGTCAATGCTCAACCACTGAGCCACCCCCAGCTGGGTGGGGGTTCTTTGTACTTTTTCCTTCATGCGGCAGCCCAGCAGGGTCTTGCTGTGGGAGAGCAGCAGCCCCTCTGGGCGAGGTGGGGTGGAGCTTGCAGCTCGGGGTGCCTTTCTGGGGTCAGGCAGCCTCGGGGTGTTTCTGCTGCAACACAAACAGGATCACCTCTTTAACAGGCAAGGACCAAACAGGTTCACACTTAGGAAATATCTCAGCATGCAGCGTCAATGTGAGCATGAGGGGAGAGAGTGAGTGGCTGTATGGAAGGCCCCCGGGGGTTCTCAGCCATGCTCTCACAGCAGAGGGGACTGGTTCTTAGAGAATGATCCACTCCTGAATCTGCCATGGAAACGGGACCAGTGCTCCCTCAGCGCCGAGCTTTCCAGGGTGGAGGTGGAGGGCAAGAGGTGGGAGGTAGGGAGAGTGGAGGAGCCCTCTTGGGGGCAGCTATTCCTGGAGCCAGGTTGGTGGCCTCTCCTCCTCGGAAGTCTGTAGGGGAAGCACAACCTCAGCCCGAGGGGCATGCCCAGCCCACCAGAGCCCCACTCCCAGCTTGTGGTTCCCCACTCCTCTTGGGAATGTTGGACATGAGAGAGATGGTAACTCTGGTGCAAAGGGGTGTGTGGGTGCGTGTGCGTGTGCGTGTGTGTGTGTGTGTGTGTGTGATGTAACTATAGATTTGGGGCATGGTGCTTTGCAGGGAGGACCTGGGAGCAAATGGGTAAGTGAATTACTCTGCATTCCTGCCCAGTAAGGGCCAGAATCCCTCAGACCAAGAAGGCATCCAAAGGTTTGGGAGTCAGGCAGGTTTTGTAATTGAGTATCATTCCCCATTAAACTAAGTGACTTCAGCTCCCAGAGCCCCTGTTTCCACATTTATAAAGTGTGACTATATGATATCTATCTCTTGGGCTTCTCTTAGGAAAGGGGCTGATTCTGTGTGCAGGAGGTTCCTTGGAGAATGTCCTGGGGCCCAACACATGTAGGGAAGGGAAGGAAGCAGGACGGGGCAGGGGACTGAATCAGGAACAATCAGTCACAAGGCCAGTTTCACAGGGAGCTCAATGGGTGGCCTTTGAGAATTGTAGCACCTTGAGTGAAGGTGGGCCTCACCTACAATCCTGAATGAACCAGCTGTTGGACACTGGCTGCCCCTGGGAGAGGGTGTGACCTTGAGTAAGGAAAGTGGCTCGGACACTTTCCCTCCTCCCCACCAGCTGAGGAGACCTGAGCATCAAACGGCAGCAGCCACTACAAGGTGTTGAACAGGGATTAAATGACAAAACATCTATGTAATATGGTAAGAATTAAAAATAAATGAATAAAACATATTGGCTCATCTTTTCCCAGCCCCATTCTTGGAAAAAGTGGGATTGTACTATTAAAGTTCTGAGCTGTCATCCTTTAACTCAGCACTTCACAGGGGCGCAGACTGGATGGTCGCAGCCCAGAGGGGGTGAAGACACATCTGGAGATTAGGAGATGGAAATGGTCCCGAATTAAAGAGAAGGGGAGATAAAGTCCCTACAACAGAGAGAAGATCAGTGGACATGGATTCTAATTTGTGAGGGTTGGTCTCACACCACTTCTATTTTGCCCCCACCCCCCAAGAAGATGAATGTGCATTGAAGGGGAGGGAGATTGTACACTTTCATTGTTGCTTTGAAAATCTCAGAGAAAACCCCCTGGGCTGGTGCCTGGTAGAAAAGCAGCAGAACTGCCTCTGTCTAAAAACTGCAGAGTCCCCTGAGATGCTAGTAGGAATTGAAGAGTAGATGCCCTTTCCAGAACATTCTAGGCTACATAGGCTCATTTTTCTGGGACTTCGGCATGATTCTAGGGAGGGAAAGCTCCCTCCATCACCAGATGGATTTTTTCCACCAGCCAGGTGGTTTGGGGCCTAGAGTGGTTATCTGATTTAAAGAAATGAAACATTTTGTGGAGCAAATTTCATACCCACCTCAAAATTTAGCACCAAGTGAGTGCTCAGCACCTAGTGGGCACACAATGAAAAATCCATTCCTTTCTCTTTCCTGTCCCCTTCTGTCAGGGGTATACCTAAACCTTGCAACCAGTTGAAAACCTTTTCCTGTTTTAAAAAAACAAACTGGAAAGAAAGACATGCTTCTTAGATTCTCTAATCAATCACAAACATTTATTAAAAATTTAGTATGTTAGGTTCCTCCTAAGATGGCAAGCTAAATCAAGCTGCTTGCTAATCAATACTGAAGAAACATAGAAGCAAGCTGGAAATGTGCATTTGAGGAAACAAAAACAAAAACAACAAAAGAAAGACCCCCCCCCCCCATAGGTGCTGGGAAGTTTGCCTTAAACTCTTGTATGTGGATGGGGTGACTGCAGCTTGGGGTGGAGGGACCCAGAGGCAGCAGTGAAGAGACAAGTTGGGAAAAATCTTTTAAAGGCTGTCGTTGCATCTCCCTGGAGTAGCCTCTGACAATCATTGCCTGCAAGAGCTCTGTGGCAGAAGCCTGGACTGTTGGTGCAGGTGTCTGCAGGGACATTCACGGCAGCACAAAAGTCCTGCTCGGAGGAAGTGATGAAAACAGATGCGGACTAAACAGCTAACCTCTGAGAGTCATTCCTCACCCCTTCCGTCTCCATGCCCCCAGGCTGGGGGATTGCATGCCCGGGGACTACCTCCTCCCGATTCTGCCTAGAGAGTTAAGAGCTCATATACATATATGCATAACCAATGGACACAGATAGTAGTGTGGTGAAGGCCTGGGGTGGGGCGGGGCTGGGAGACATCTGTAATACTGTCAACAATAAAATAAAATAAAACTTTTAAAAAAAGATTTAAAGATGAAATCTTGACCAGAGGAGTTGCCTGTTGGGAAAGCCAATGGCCCAGAGGAATCAGTAATGATTCCATGGCGCCTGGGACTCTTCATCCCAGGGCTCCAACCCCTCCCTTCTCCTTGTACTCACTGGAATTGTCCCAGTCTAGTGTCTTTCACACTTTCTTAGTACATATTACAAAATAGAGCAGAGGGAAAATGAACAGAAGCTCACAAGCCAAAATGACTGGAGAAATACAACTACTAAACACATAGACAGCACAACATATGCCACTGGGCAGAAGTATTTGAACAGAGGGGCCAAGGATTTAAAATAAGCACTATAAATACATCTAAAGAAATAAGGAAGATATTAACAAGAATTAAGAAAAAATCACCAAAAAGAACCAAATGGAAATGTTAGGTGTGGAAAAGGGAAGTGATAAAATAAAGAGCACCATAGCAGGGGAAACTAGTAGGAGTGAAACAGCTGAAGGACAGTTAGTGAGTTGGGCGATCAGACTGAGAAATTCTCCCAGAATGCACAGAAAAGGGTGAGATGAGAAAGAAAATAGATATTAAAAAAACAAACAAACTGAGAGAAATGGAAGATAGAGAAAAGCCCACATCAATAGAATCAGAGTCCTAGAAAGAGAGAAAAGTAAAAACAAGAAATGGCAATATTTGAAGAAAAAGTAAAGAGAAAGTTCCTGGCGTTAACTATTACGTTTAGCCCATCTGTTAATCAAATGTAAGGACATGATAATATATTCTCAGACATATAAAGCTTCAATACGACAGACCTCATATGTGCGTAAAAAGGAATGACAAGAAAAAAAGGAATCGTAGGAAAAGATATACCCATTATGAGCAATACACCTAATAAGAAAACTTCAAAATATTCCAAACAAATGAAAGAACTGCAGAGAGAAATATACAATCATACAGTTGGGCTGGAGAAACAGTTGATCAAGTAGACAAAAAAAAAAAAAAAAGGCAGAGATATCAAAGACCTAACAATACAACTTAACAAAGATTTCTTTTCAAGCACACAGGGAACATTTACAAAACTAGATTATGTTTTAGCCAACCAAGTAATGATGAATACATTCAAGAACTAAGAAGAGAGCCAGGATTAAACATGCTCCTGTGCTAGGAAAGAAAATAACATACTCCTAAATAACTTTTGAGTAAAAGAAAAAATCCTAAAGGAGTCTAAGGAATACCATGACTACAGTGAACACCACACATCAAAACTGTGGGACATGGACAATGGTGGGGAGAGAGACTGGGGTACTACGAGGATGCCCATCAGTCCTCAAATTAAGCTATAAATCAAGATAGGGATCAGAACAATAATACCCCTTCCATAACTACTATTGCTAATACTCCTTAACACTGTCTTACAGAGCACTGGAGGCCTGGACAATATTGAAAAGAAAAACAAACAAACATAAAGATCGAAAGGGAAGAGTTGAAACTTTCATTATTTCCAGTAGGTATAATCATCCTTTTAGAAAAATAAGCAGGAAAAATAAATTACTAGTAGTAATAAAATAAAAATTCAGCAAAATACACAGTATTGCTAAATAAATACCAACCTAACATACTATATAATCAAAATTAAGGTATCATTCATAATAGAAACAATAAACTATAAAGTGTTCAGGAATTCACTTTAATAATATAATGCCTCTGTGGAGGAAACTTAACAACTGTTATAAACACCATAGACTGTGTCAGTAAAGGAGAGATAATCCACACTTTTAAATCGTGTGATGTGATATTATAAGGATGCCCATCAGTCCTCAAATTAAGCTATAAATCAAATGCAATTTCAGTCAACATTCCAGCTCAATTTTTCTGAGGAACTTGCTTAACTTACGAAGAATTAAAGATTTGTGATTAATCAACCTTAAAAAAGAAGATTAAAGATAAGGGAGGGATCTAATCATACTAGATATTGACATACTACAAAACCATTATTAATATTTTAAAGTGTGATTTTGGAGTAACAACTGACAAATAGAATAATGGACAGAATGGAGAGCTCAGAGCCAAATCCAAGGGTACCTGGAAACACAGCACAGAGGTGACACCACAAATCAGTAGGGAAAGGACACATTATTCAGTAAAAATGTGTTGGGAAATTTGGTTCACTATATAGAGCAAAATAAAACTGGATCCTACCCAATGCCACATCACCAGTGGACAGGAAATGAATTAAAAACCAAAGAAAGGAAACACATGAAGTCAGACAATGACAGGGCAGCTCAATCCAGTGTTGTAAAGCATTTAAAATAAATCGTCATCTGTAGGTTTTCACTTATTATCTAGTAAATATTTTATGCTGAAATATAAACTCATTGACTTTTACTTTGTCCTCTGAAGAAAGTGCTCACCCCATATGAACACAAATGTGTTGGTTACCCCAGTCTTTCTTTCTGAAGACTGGTGTTTGGGGCCAAGCACCCCCACTGCCTGCACTGGCTGCTGATTTCTCGAAGGCTTTTCTGTCTCTCTGGATCCATTAATAAGATGCAAATTGCTTTTTGAAGGGAATTCTTAGCTGAAGCAGACTGGCCCTCCTCTGGATGCGAGGGTTAGTTGGAAGGCAGCCAGCAGCTGGGCAAATGGGGAGAGGAAGAGGGAGCATTAGATGGAAGAAGGAGGCCAACTGGCCGGACCAGTGAAAACACACTTCTGCCTCCTCACAATTTCTCCTGAGGCCGGTTGTCTCCCACTAAGCTTCATTGGCATGTGAAATACTGGAGCAAGTACCCAGTGGGCTGCGGTTGCCCCTTCGTGGGGTCTGAATGAAGGTGCCGTTAATCTTTTCACAGATTCCCTGGGACTCTCCTTCAGCTCCTTTATATCTATTTCCTGGAGGTTTTATGGGTGCTGAGAGCCTCCCCGGCCACGATTGTGCTGTTACGCACGCATTGCAAGGGCTGGGCCCTAATGTGAGATTTGCTTGAGATCTGATTTCAGTTTGCAGGTCCAGGTCTTTTTCCAGCCTTATCTGCACTATCATATTGACTTGTGTCTGGTACTCCTTCCCACACTTTTATCTCACTTTCCTGACGTGGCAATAATAAAACATGTGGCTCCCTTTCTCCTATGCTGTTGTTAACTGCATCAGAAGAACAGTGGAGAGTCTTCCAAGGCTTCCTCTGCGGTGTACATGTGAAAACAACAACCTTGTATCATTTGCTTTGCAGATGATTAAAATAAATTCTATATTATGAATAGCATTTTATGCTCTGTATAAATGGCAGGAAAAGTCTGTGTGTCTTTTAGAATTCACCAATTTTGAATGTGAGTTCACTTTACAGAAGTGTGCTGGGGCTGGCTCTTGCCAATTAGGCACCTCCAATTCCATGCTCAGTCACATAAAGGTAACTTAAAATTGGCCTTGGTAGAAGTATTTACACCATGGAAATGGGCAAACACTACACATCAGGACTTCCTGTCCCCCAGAAGGAGCTGTCAAATATTTTCCAGCATGCCACTGCTTTGGGGGCTGCAGGAGGAGCTTAACAGGGACTTGGAGAGATAAGATAGAAACTATGAAAAAGAGACTCTCCTTCAGGGAGAATATGCCTTAAATTCTCAAGTCACCAAGTCAGCCTTAACTGAGAAAAGAGATTTGCTATTGGTGAGTGTGGCAGACAAATTATTCTAACCAAATATGAATTCTGGAGCCTGAGGCATAGAATAATTAAGTCCCATTCTGAGATTGTACACCTGAGAATGTATTACATGAAGTAACTAAGCACATTTAAAAAATAACTGAAGTGTTTAAAAAGAGTAGTAGTGTAGCAGGCAGATACACAGACATGAGCAGAGCAGGGACTATGGGCCAGGTACAGAAGGTCACCAGTGTGGAAAGCCCTAGGTGCCTAGCAACAGATAATTGCAGGGTGGGACCTCATTCCTGGGGTGACCTTTCCTCCTCTAGCATATCACTGGTTATACTGTTTGGACCCCCTGACCATTCCTTCCTAGAGATAACATCTAGGTCTCAGTTATATTTCAGCTCCAGGACCAGAAAAGCAGCAAAACCAGACAACTGAGGCCAAGGCTAATCTCAGGACCAGCTGCGTTGGATAATGACCCTCTGCCCTGGCATGAACCAATTGATCAGTGGAGACGCAGACCCTGAAAGGACACACCTGGAAAGCTGCTGAATATTCTATTGAGATCTTCCCCTGGGGCCTCCCTTAAAATCTCCACCCTTAAAACCCTCGGATGGAGGATCCAGTGTGCTCTCCCTCCCAGGGGCACGAGCCTCTCCCTTTTCCTTCCCCCTTCTCCTCAGGGGCCTCACCTTTACCTTTCTCACTTCTAAGTTCCAAGGGCCCTTCCTTTGCCTCTATAACTTGTTTCCTAAACCCAATTCTTCTACCATTCACTTCTTCCACCTCTGTGATATTCTGAATAAATGTTCTCTTACAGTTTGAGTCTTGGCTCTGAATTGTTTTCTAGCCAGGATTCAAGTTCCTAAGTGCTGAACCCAGGTGCCGTTCCCACCGTTGCCAGCAGTAGTATTTTGAAAATTTTACAATATAAGTTTCTTTTTTATTACTGTAATTTACAATTTACTTTCTTATTTTAGCAAATGTGTAACTATGTTTTTATTTTAAAATGTAACAAGTCAGGACTGTACCTGTACCTCCAATTTCCTTGAGTTCTTCCATTTCTGTGGCTGACTGTCCAACTTGCAAGGTCCTGTTTTACCAGTTGTGAGAAAAAGTCCTAACTGGTACCATGAACCCGCAAAGCTCCAGGGCCAGGTACACAGGTGTCTTGGGCTATAAGGAGGGATCCTGCTTGCTGCCAGTCAGAGGTTGCAGGCTCCCTTGGGTCTCTGGCTGATGCTCCAGGGTTCCTTATGTGGGGAGGCCCCATTTTCTTTGCTCTGGGGGCAGGGACTGGGATCTTAGAGGCGGCAGCAGCTAAGGGTGATAAACATACCCCACTCTCTGTTTGAAAGGATGAGAGGTGAATCATTCTGAAAAACGTGGGAGAACAGACCTGAAGCTGTTTTCCCAGTCACTCTTGCTCTGAGGAACCTCTTTTCCGAAGGCCCAGTGAAGCATAGCCATGTGCTTATGACACTGGGGAAGGCCTCAAAGAGAGTTCTTTCTATTCATTTTCTCTAAGTAGGAATTTTGCAATATAATTTTTGATATTATGCTTAGTTCAGAAAATTCACTTGTAATGTTTTGGCATTACATGTTATTAGGTACCCAGAACCACATGGCATATTGGAGCTGGAAGTCTCCACTTTCCGAACTATGCAGGGGGCCTGTGTTGTGAAGGGACTTGACCAGTCCCACAGCGAATTAGTGGCTGTTCAAGGACAGAGCCCAGACCTCCAGACTTGATCCCATATAACTTTCATCTAAGCACATGAAATGTTTATTCAGAACCTGGTTTTTCAGAGATGACTTTGAGAATATGGAACTGGGATTGAAAGATGATTTTTAAATCTATGTACTAGTTATTTGTGTAAAAATGACACATTGGGTGTAAATATAAGATATTGAATGTTCTGCGTATTCAGCACTATGTAAAAGGCTGGATTAATTTGTACAAAGACATGGAAACTTGTGCTCAGAGAAGCATTCTGAATGATCGACAGGTGGCAGTATTTGCCTGCCGTATAGCATCCTGCTAGCCTGCTAAGGAGAGGAATAGTGTTCCTGGGCCTCTGAGTTCAACACTGATCCAAGAACTTCTTTAGAAATGCTGTCAGGCTGAGTGAGTGGGCTACTGTTCCCTGGAGCCCCCTGCACCTACCTGCTAGCACCCTAACAGAATGGTCACCTGGCAAAGTACCCTCCTTCTGAATGATCTGCCCTCATCTCTGAGGGGAAAGAATTGAGATTATAGAGAAACAATGCTGACCTGCCTGGGGTTAGCTGGATCGTTCCTTCAAGTTTAACTTATAAAATGCTTTGAAATATTTCTTTCCCACTTGCTTTTAATTTAAAAGCATAATGGGGCATACATGAGGTAGGAGGTGAGTTATGGGGATTCGTCCCAGAGGCACCTGGTCCAGCGTGGGCCACTGTCTGGGGATCAGGATGAAACCAGCAGAGTCAGTGGGCTAGAGAGAAGGGACAATAGGTCAGGCACAAGTGCAGCTTATGAAACCCTGCCAAAAAATAAAAATAGCAATAACAACAGTAAACTGTTTGTTTGGCCTTACAATGTGCCAGGCATTGTTGTAAGCCTCTCACATGAACAATTTCACTTACTTCTTCAGCCGCTTGTGAGGTAGATACTATTATTATATCCATTTGACAGATGAAGAAACTGAGTTTCAGAGAGAGAAACCAGACCATATGGTTAGTAACGAAGTCAGAATGCGAACTGGAAACCAGGGAGTCTGATTCCACGCTCTGGTCGGCTCCAGCTCTCCTGAGCAGAGGGAGTTGGGGTTGAACCTCAGAGCTTCTGGGTAAGACAGGCACCTGGGCACCTTGTTCAAAATGCAGTTTCAGGGCCCCAAACTCTCTCGGAAACCCTGATTCAGATGTTCTGGGGCGAACCCTAAAAGTGCATTTTAAGAAGCCTCCAGAGGATTTGGGGGAAGGTTGCCTGGTGGCCTCAGTTTTTGCCCTGTCACCATCTCCTGGGCCCTGCTACAGGGGAGTTTTCAAAAACATAAACATTAATTTCTTTTTCATTTATAATGATTTTAAAAATTAGTTACTAAGAAAACTAACAAACATTTAAAATACTGACAGAGGACAGGGCAAGCCATTTGCCACGCTGAGCCTTTCTCCGGGCCGTGTTAAAATTCCAGTCCCCATGCAGCACCAGTGTGGGCTCTGTCCGCCCTCCCACCCTGCATGGAGGGCTTCAGAACCAGCCACCCTGAGGTGTGCCTCCGTGGTATGCAGATTCTTTTGAGCTAAAAGCAAGTGAGACCCTGCAAGCTCAAGAGAAACGTCTGCCCCCTAACCTTTTAACTATATAGAAGAATTTTAAGGAGGCTGGCCCACAGTAAGAGTTATCATCAGAAATGACTTTTTATGTATCTATATGGCAGGACAAACCAATAGGTACCGAATGTGTGTTCTTCCTGAGTGACCTTCGGAAGCCCCCAGGTGCATTACCCATCCCTAGCTCAGGATGCCTGATGTCTTAAATATCCATGTTCCCTTTCTGTCTCGGAACCTCTAATGTATTTGAGGTCTCTGACTTTCTCCTGCATGTTCCCATACATATATATGCAATTGAATTTCGTCATTTTCTCTTGTTAATCTGCCTCATGTCTATTTGATTATTAGACCAGCCCCAAAACACTTTGAGGGTAGAGGAAGGTTTCTTCCTCCCCCCCATACAAAAACATGTGGCTGTTGATTTGCATTTTTTGTTGATGTTTCATTTCCCCATACATAAAATAACTTTAAAACAAAGGAAGAAAATGAAAGACAAGGACAAATGAGCTGTCAAAGTAGACACAGGAGATTAAAAACATTCATACCCCTTATAAGGCTAGGACTAGTGGGTGGGGCCATTTGTTCCAAAGATGTGACATGTGCGCGTATTGTTAGGGCCCTACCCAGAATCTTGAAGTGAGGCAGCTTGGCACTAGCGGTTCATTAACCTCAGTGTTAACCCACCTCTGCTGCTGCCAATTCGCAGAAACAAAACAGACTTCTTCTTGTCGTGACTCTTTGGTTAGCAACAGTGCTTGGGACATGTGCGGCAGGGACAGGTCTACATGTGGCTCCCTCTGCACTGGGACAGCTCTCCGTTCAGCCTCAGGGCCTGGAAAGGAGAAGCCCACCTGCCTTTAACTTCCCACCTCCATTGCTAAGATATAGGAAATGCACTACCTCAATTGTCTAATTATAAAAACAGCCTTGGAAGTGGTTATTTGTCCATTCTGGTGAATTTTGCCTCAAGGAGAGGAAGGCCAAATTTTGTTTCTTTTATGGTCCAAAGTGAGAGTGTGTGGGAGGAGGAGACTTGCGGTCTCATGTCCTGTGTGGGCTGGTGTTCCCATACTCCAGTTGAGTGGCTTCTTGGGAGAGCTCCATGTGTTGAGAAATTACTTCTTGTCAAACTGGAGGTGATAATAGGACAATACCTGGCAATGTTTGAGGGTACTGAGAAAGCAGAGAGGCAGAAGAATTTCTTCCCTTGTCTCTGCCAAGCCAAAAATGTAGGTCAGTACAGACAGCCTGGTTTATAGGGAGACTGGGGTTCAGGTAGTCACAGGAAACATTCTGCTTAGGGCTTCAGTTTTAGTTTTTATGTTTTTCGTGGGGCTGCAGATTTGCCACTGGAGGTGAAGGGTCAAGGCTGGCAGGTGTAGTGCTAATTTTCTATAATTATTGTCTTTGGCTTAGAGCACAAGTCCTGCAATGGGGCAGATACCCCTGGGGGAGGCAGCACACCACACTGCTGAGTTTATTCACCACAGTGAGAATTTGTTCATAATTCCACAGACTGGATGTCTGGGATTTTCCAGGAGATCGGCCTTGTAAAATGTTGGGGGATATGTGGAGAGTTCAGAGCTCTGTCCCTCCCCTCTCCCCATTTTCTTCAATGTGAGTGGCACTGGCATGAGGAATGAGAAGTAACCTGAAGGGGGGGTAGGAGTTGGTGAAGGTGGAAGAACGTCCAAGAGAAAGTTCGGTCGCTGCATGGACTGGTGCAGAGCTGGCCTGGAATCGCCAGAGTCCCACACAGTCTTCTGCTCCCAGAGTGCCCCCGAGGAAGAAAGGAAGCGATGTGGTTCCAAGATCTGGTGCTAATGTGACTATGCTCTCAGACTCCCCGGATTTGGGCTATCCCAGGCGGCAGCAGCAACGCAGTGGCCACTCAGTGTGCCATGCTGGCATCTTTTCCTTTCCTCCCTCTGCTCTCCCACCTCCCATCTTTCTTTCCTTCCTCAAATGTCCCCAAGTACCGGTCACTCTCTGGGTGCTGGGAGACAAGTGAATCAACACAGGACAAGTTCCTGTTCTCAAGAGCTAACATTCTAGTGAGGTGAGATTCACAAATCAATCACTATCTAATAGGTTACACACTATACTAGGTGTTTATCTTGAATTTGCCTAACAACTCTGCAAACTGGGTTATTATTCCCATTTTACCAGCAAGGAAATAATACCTAGGACAGTGTCTGAAAGCCTGTACTGTTTTGTAGAATGAATGAATGGATAAACTAGCAAACAAGTAAACGGACAGAGGCCCCAAGGATTTAAGCAGCTGAGCTCAGAGAGCATAGCTTATGAGCGATACAGCCTTGGTTTGGCTCCAAACCTGCACTCCGCTTGGCCTTCCAGTTGGGTGGGGTTGGGGGGTTACTTCTCTGATTCTGGAAACAAAGGAGGTAGGTTTTCCCTCATCAGTGTTTTTACCCTTTGTTTGTCCCTCTCTTTTTAAAAAATTTCTCTTTCCCGCGTCTTCTCTCCTATTCGCCTTCCACTTCCTCTCCCTGTCCACTGAGGCACGGCTGCCCTTCCAGGGGCCTTCAGGCCTGTGGAATCCGCTGCCCTGGAGAGTGAGGAGGGAGCTAAGGAGAAGGGAGGAGAGTCGGCCATCCTCACCTTGGTCTCACCCACCCAGGAAAAGGGTTTCAGACTGGTGAATATTGGTAAAACAGTCCATTTTGAGAAAACTCTTGTTATAGGCTGAAATATGTCTCCCAAAATTCATATGATGAAGTCCTAAGCTCCAGCACCTCAGAATGTGGCTGTATTTGAAAATAAAACCTTAAAAACATGTTTTAAAGGTTTTCAATTACAGTTAACATACAATATTATATTAGTTTCAGGTGTACAACGCAGTGATTAGACATGTGTAACTTACATAGTGATCACCCTAATAAGTCAGGTCTTCATCTCACACCATACATAGTTATTACAATAGAAAATAAGACCTTTAAAGAGGTGATTGGGTTAAAATGAGGCTGTTAGGTTAGGTCTAATTCAATATGACTGGAGTCCTTATAAGAAGAGGAGATTAGGACACAGAGGGGAACAATAGGGGCATTCAGGTGTGGGGGAGAAACAAACTTTCCTCTACCCTCAAGGTTCTGCTGGCTGGTCTAATAGTCAAATAGACCTCAGACAGATTAGCAAGAGAAAATAACCAAATTTAATAATATGTATGTGTGGGAACCCCACACACAAGAGAGAGTCAGAGACCCCACGTGCACAAGAGGTTCAGAGACAAAAAGGAGGATTGCGGTACATAAGACATCCTGAGCTAGGGATGAGGTAACGCACCTGGGGCTTTCAAAGTGCAGGGTGGTAAGAAGAGCAGATATTCAGTGATAGTTTTCCCTGCCATGTAGGTGGGTCAAAAAGTTTATTGCTGCCCAGCCAGTGTGGCTCGGTGGTTGAGCATCGACCTATGATCCAGAAGATCACAGTTCGATCCCTGGTCCGGTCAGGACTCATGCCCGGGTTGCGGGCTGTATCCCTGGTAGGGTGCGTGCAGGAGGCAGCCAATCAATGACTCTCATCATTGAAGTTTCTGTCTCTCTCTCCCTCTCCCTTCCTCCCTCTGACATCAACAAAAACATATTAAAAAAAAAAAAAAGTTTATTGCTGATAATCTCTTATTATGGGCAAGGCCCCTAATTCAGATTCTTCTAGGTAGTTAAAAGGAGGAACAGGAGTTTCTCTTGAGCCTGAAGCTAAAGTTGTATACCACTCAGGCACACCTTGGAGTGGCTCGTTCTGAGCCCCACACATGTACCGAAAGACGACCATTCTGCAGAGGCAGCAAGAGGCCAGCCACCTGCAAGCCAAGGAGAGAGGCCTCGGGAGAAACGAAACCTGCCTGCCTGGTGGTTTTGGACTTCCAGCCTCGTGAACTGAGAGAAAAGAAATCTCTGTTGTTTAAGCCACTCCGCCTGTGGTATCTTGTGCCTGCAACCCTAACAAATGAAAATGACTCTTCCTCTCATATCCTCAAAATTCTTAGCTTATCCATAGAGTTCCATGCCTGAGGAAATGACCGCTCACGCCCTTTTGAGGCAGGCCATTGGGCCAAGCAGTTTCTGCAAGTTTCATGCACCAGGGACCAGTCAGCTCTCATGCCAGCTTCAAATGACTACATTGGCCCTGCTGGAGCTGGAGTCTCAGCAGAATCCTCTGCAGGGCTTGATAAATCTGAGATAGTTGAGCCAGGGCCCCGGAGTTCTGATTCAGTAGGTTTGGGGCGGGGCCTGAGAATTTGCATTTCTAACAAGTTCCCTGGTGATGCTGATGCTACTTGTCTTGGGACTATATTTTGAGAACCAGTGAATTATACTTTAATTCTATCATTTGTTTTTTAAGTGGCTTCTACTTGTTTAAAACTTCTAGGAGGACGCTTAGGAAGGATTCTTCCCTGTGTCCTCTAAAGGGGAGTGGGCACTTTGAGTCAGGATGAGTGACTGGGTGGTCTCAGCCCCGCTTTGGGGACCTTTCCCAGCCCTCCTGGCCCTGCCCACCAGACAAGGTTGACAGGAGTTGCCATCATCCGACCGGTCTGGACAGCAGAGACTGGGGGCCGAGGGGCAGGGTAGATGGCTGTCAGCTTGCACGGCTCTTCTGCGGCCTAGAATTTATGTAACTGGAACAGTGTCTTAAGCCCTGGGGCCAGCTAGGGATTTGGGTCAATGGGAAATAGAAAATGGAAGTAAAATGAGCCAGGAGGAGCTTCTCTCACGTGAGGCAGAACTCACTTGGCCTCCGGGCGGACAGTGTGAAAGAGGAAATAATTAAATGTTGTTTGGTGCCTGTTCAACCTGCAGGGTTGGGACTTTCACTCAGGAGCCAGCCGGGAAAAGCTGCTGGAAGTGGCCATGTCCATTTCATAAAATCCCTGACTAATTTAAAGATCAGCTTATTCCAAAAAAACAAAACAAAACAAAAACCATTTCCTTTTGGTTGCATGTGAAAAAACAGCTCACAATGGAGTCATTCTTTTAAAAACCAGAGGTACACTTGGGTGCTATCATTGAGCCTTTCCCTGGCAAAGAACTCAATAAGACCCCCATCCTCCCCTCCCCAGAGGAAGCCACTCCTGGACTGTTTTCTTTCCTATGCATTTGGCTTATCTAGTACCTTTAGAAGACGGGCTGTGAATTTCTTGAGGGCATTGGCCATGTCTTGTTCATTTTGATGGGCCTGGCACATGTTAGGCGCTCCATATGCATGTATAGAATGAATTGAGGAAAGCACTAAATAAAGAAACTGATTAATTTTCAGTGGGAGTGAGGCAAACAGCTAAGAGGCTGGGAATCACGGACACTTGTTTCAACTGAAGTTAATGCTGATGTTAATTCCCTCAAAAACAAAAAACCTAACATTTGTGTAGTGCTTCAAAGTGTACAAAGCGTTTTCTCATGGAAGAGCTCTGCGAGCATTGCCAGGTCTCAGAGCCCTTTGTCCCCAACTCTTATGTCACCACAGATCTAGGTGACCACCCACGTCTGCTCCAGCTTTGAGTATGGTTCTTTCTGCAGCTGGTATGGGTTCCCCCTTCCTTCGAGTGTTTTCCTCTTGTGGATGGAGCCTCCTGGTGACTTGGAAGATGAGAGCTGAACTTTCCGAGCTGCCCCCACACAGGGCTCCCATGCTTCCCTCTGTACTTCTACCCGCTGCCATGGATCCAGAGATTTCTGACCAGGCTCCAGGGGTCTGGATGTCTGATGTCTTATATTTTAAACACTGGACACTCTTGAAAGTTCCTTCTCTGTTTGTGCACGCGTAGGAGTGTGTATGTGTGTGCACGTGTGTGTGGTTTGTTATTTTTCTGACCTGCTTCCTGTTGTTCTGACGGCCTGCGAAGACCTTCAGGTGAAACATGCTGACTCCTTCCCCTGTTCTCCTATATTCTTTTCAAACGTGCAAACTGTCAGGGGTGGAACACATATCCCTCTTTGCTTCTTTCTCAAGATTTGCTGCCCCTTTAATGCAGAAAGTTGCACATGCATAATATTAACCCTTCCTGCTGGTTTTGCTTGAAGGCAAGCATTCAGTGAAAGTGGATGAGATTGTTTTGCATTTCAAAACCATTTAAAAAGCAATAACTCACTGATGTGTGCTGCCCTGGTTTGCTTTCCTATTTTTACATCAAAGTGAGCCAGAGCCCGTTTTACCCCCCCAGTATCCATAAAGAAGATGTAAAGGGGGAAAACCAGAAAGGATGCAAAGCTGCAGGGTCCTTGGTGTCTGCTGGGATCTGAGTCTCTCTAGCCCCTTCCAGTTAGTTCCCCAAAGACAAAACTTGCTGCTGCACTTCAAGGCTCTCTTCAGACAATAACCAAGTTCCTGGAACACCTTCTTATTTAACCACTTAACCAGCACTTGCTGAATTCAGGTGAACACTGAGGAAGACAACTAGCAGGTGCCAGAAGTCAGGAGTCCCTGCCCCGGGCAAGCACTGTCTCTGTCCTGCAGCCCCCCTGATGGCCCATTCCCCTTTTGGAATTATTTTCCCTTTCTCCTCTGCTCCCAGAATGCTTTGCTTGTTTCTCCATTAGAGCATTTACTGTGCATTATCCTGAGTTGTGGGTATTTGTTACATGTCCTATCTATCCTTGAAAACCGCTTAAAAGTGAGGACTGTGTCACCCAGGGAAGAGGTTTGCAGGATGGTAAGTGCCTAAAGTTTGCTGAATTGAAATGAATTTTAAATTCTCACTATTTCAAATGCTTTTCACAGCTAATTCCTTGTGGGGCCCTGTCCTGGGTTCCAAATGACACGGGGGTTTAGGGGGTGGAGGAGAGCTCCCTGATATCTGGGAGTGACAGTTTGTATGTGGGGGTGGGGGTGGAAGGGTGGGCTGGCCTCGCCTCAGGGTCTCAGGGTCTTCATCTCTTGCATAGAGGTCTGGAGCCTCTCTGCTTCGGGGCTGCTGCCCAGCAGATTTTCTTTCCTTCCCTGCCATTGCTGAGAGGCTCATCCTTGCCCTTTCCAGCTTCTGTCACATGCTGAGTGAGGCTTCAGACAGCACAGGTCTGTTTTTAGATTCTGCCTCACGTGTGTTCAGCTAACTTAATGAACTCTCTATAGGGGTAGCTTTCTTGAGAGCCCGTTGCTAAGGGCCAGTGACACGTTTCTCATGGTGTTGTGATGGAAACGTGATTAGATGCTGATCCCAGCTTGGCAGAACTTGCTGGAGTGTCAGGTTGGAATGGACTCTTCAGTAGCAGCCTGTAGGATTTCACAGGTCAGCACACCTGTGATTTCAGCAAGTGGGCAAAGGTGGTAAAATGCCAGGAGGTGGAGGTTCGAGAAGACTTCAGATTCATTTGGTTGAGGGCCCATGTCTACACTGACTGCTTTGCCCACAGCAGGCACCAAATGAACAGGACCCTATGTGGCCCCTATCTCCCAGGGGAGTGTAAGCTGGTTGGGGAAATGAGAATAGACAGAAATGATTAATTGGCAACCTGGGCTGCCCAGGCTTAGGTGCAGGTGGTGAGGGGATCCCAGAGGAGGGAGAGTATGTGGGCGTCTCATGTGAGCTGGGGTGGCCAGGATAGATGTCGATGAACTAGTAGGTAAGGGGCCCTCAGCAGGGCAGATGAATCAGCATGAAGTGGGGCCGGAGGCAGGAGTGAGCCCACTGGCAAATGACGGCAATAGTCACCATTCACTGACTACCCCTTCTAGGCCAGGCTTCCTTCTGGGTGTTTCCTTTCTGTCCTCATAACCTGGTGCTATGGTCCTGATGTTATGTGTGGGAACTGAGGCCCAGAGAGGTTATATACACTGTCCATAGTCACACAGCTGGCAAGTGGCAGTTCGCAGTTAATTCCAGGTCGTTCTCACTCCAAAGCATGTGTTAGGATGGTGGGGGTAGGGGTGATCAGAGGTGAGCTGCCTGACAGAGGGAGAGGTCTGGGCTGAGCTGGAGAAGATGGCAAGTCAGCCTGTGGAGAAACAAGACAGCCCCTGAGGCGCCTGGCCTGGATCCTGTGGTTTAGGGGTCTCCAGGGCAGGGGCATAAACTGCACGTGAGCCACACAAAAACTCTTGTTTTAGAAAATATTAGTGTGTGTGTGTGTATATTAGACACGTACCAGTATATTATGTACTTAATAAAGCACGAAAAATATACAGTAAGTCCTCACTGTCGTCAATAAGTGAAAGGTGTATGACAAAACCAATTTTACCATAGACTAATTAATGTAAACAAGAGTTAAGTTCCTACAGCCTCTCATCAGTGTTGTAACAAAATAACATTATTTGAGGACCTGCTGTAGGAAGTTTTAAAGAATGAGATAAAACATTCTCTCTCATATGGACATATGGATTCTTAAAGTGGAATTCTTAAGGTAGAAAAAATTAGTGTGTCCAGGGCAGAAGAGGTAGTAACAAGGCAGGACTCCTTGCTCAGTGTGCTGAGTACTGGGCAGGATCAAGGCTGGACAGGGACCCAGGGGACATAACTGGCATAGACAAGATGGGTGAGTAGAGGGAGTGTTGTCTAATGGTTAGAAACATGGACTTTAGAGCCAAGCAATCTGGGCTTGAAGCCCAACTCTGCCACTTCCCAGCGGCCTGAACTTGTGCGAGAGCCTCGGCCCCATTGAACTTCACTGTCCTTACATGTTAAAGGGATAGTGATGCCTCCTCCAAAAGGTGATTATGAGGATTAAGTGGTACCTGCTGTGTATATGTTTAGCACTATACAGGGTATAATACCTGTATATTTTATTTTAGATTTATTGTTTTTTATTCTCATGAGTTTTGGGGGAATCAGGCAGCTGCCTGGAATTATAACTGAGACAAAGACCAGAGGTCTGCCCACTGCTTGGGTAAGTGGATGCAGTCCCTTCAGTTCCACCAGCGTCTGGTCAGGGGAGAAGGAGGACTGTGGGTGTGAGAGCCCGTCCAGGCACAGCAGCAGCTCTCCAGGCCGGAGGACGTGTGAATTATGAGGAGGATATTGTCCACCAATGGCAGTTAACACAGGCCCTCCTCCCATCTCAGGGCCTGTGTACCAGCCTCTCGCTCTGTCCAGTCTGCCCTTCCCCAGTCTCTAGCTGGTTGGCTCCTTTTTGTCAATTATACGTTGTAACTATGACCTTCCCAGAAAAGGCCTCTCTGGCCACTCAATCCAAAGCTGCCACCGTTTACAGAGCACTCCGCCCGATTATAGCAGAATACTCCTTCTTTTCAAGTGCACACGGATCGTTCACCAAGCTGGGCCCTAAGCTGACCCATAAATCGTGTCTCAAGAAATTAAAACAGTTAAATTCATACAAAGTATATTCTTTGACCACAACACAAGTAAATTAGAAATCACTCACAAAAATAAATCTGGAAAGTATCCAAGCATTTGGAATTAAATGACACTTTTCTAAACAACCCATGGGTCAAAGAACAATTCATAAGGGAAATCAGAAAACATTTTTAACTGAATTATAATGAAAATACAACATATCAAAATGTGCGGGGGGCTCACATGGTTGGTGTCTGATGCGAGTTCTCTCCTTGCGTTGCAGATGGCTGCCTTCTTTCTGAGTCCTGACCTGGCCCTTTTTCAGTATATGAGGGAAGCAAAAGGGAAGAGGGGGGAGAGGAAATTAATTTCGTGGGGGTGATTTTAGGGTTCAAATTAGCAACGGCTTTGATCTTGCAGTTGAATTTCTTAGAGCAATTCTTTTTAAAAACCATATTTTTTATTGTTGACAGTATTGCAGAAGTCCCCCTTCTTAGAGCATTTCTTATCAGGGAGCATGTCAAGAGCACCCCGGATGGCTGAGGCACCTGTCTCCAGCTGAACTTTTTTTTGTCAGTGACCTGTTGCTTTTACTCATTGTTTTAAGTAGTATTTAAATATCTGTAGAACTACTTTTCTCAGCTTCCCTTTAAAAATATGCTTTGTTTGGTTAAAATTAGCTAATAATCATAATAGTTGGCATATATTGAGAACTACTGACCTGGGTCAGGTACAGTGCTAAGCTCTTCATTTGCACTGTTCCATTTAGTCCTGGCCACAATTCTGTGAGGTAGAATTATTGTTACCAGTTATGACTCGTAATGAGAGAACAGTTGGCATTGCATTCATTATTTAGCAGTCCTCTCAGGCCCCATTTCCATATTTGGGGCTCACGTGCCCTTCTGAATTTATGTCTCTCATAAAGCCTTTATGTTGCCTTTATATAGATAGGCCTCACGCACCGAGCTCAAGGCTTATTTCTAAGCACATCCCATGTTTTGTTGCTGTTGTTAATTGTGCCCTTCCTGACAAGGCTACATCACAGGATTCCTTTGGTAATGGGCACCCCTGGCACATTAAAATCTGTTTTAACTCCCACAAATTGCAGGCCCATGCCAGAGTTAAAGCCTGCCCCTGCGTGACTCAGGCTACAGCCAGGGCGCCCTTTCCTTTCCTGCCAACGTGGGTATAAACACGGATTATGTTTCTTTCCCACGATCTCATTTTATAGGAAAAGCGGGTTTCCAGGCCAGTGTGCACAGAGAACTGGGAAGCAGGGGAAGGAGGGAGGGAGAGGAATGGTATTTTACAGTCAACCTAAAAATGGCTAAGGGCGCCTCTTGTTTTAAGGAAAAGCAGAGTGGGTCCAAGGACCACAGCACAGACGAGGAAAACTTCATTTTGCATGCACTCTGGGCTAATTCCTTACAAGCATTCAGGTACAAGGACTTATATTTGGCTGGAAGAGTCATTCAGTCAGTCATGCTTATTGAGCCCCCATCCTGGTATCTCTTGGGACCACAACATAAGTGCACCTACTTCTCCCCACCCCCACCTCCACCCCCACTAAAGGAATGGAAGTCATTAGTGACCCTTTGTTTTCTCTCTCCAGGGACAAGATAAATCTTAATGAACAGTCTGGAGCATAAAAAGCTCTTTGAACACTTCCCAAGAAGACTATTCAAGATAAAATATTTTGTATGTTTTATAGCAGAAATCCTTCTATCATCTTATGCAAGAATAAGAACAGAGAGCTGAGGATGGCAGGGCGCTAATCACATGCCTTTCAGGGAGGCCAGTCAGGACAATGCAAAGAAATATAAAGAAACGGGTGTACTTCTGACCATTAGTGCATTAAGTATTCAAGAGAAATGAAAACCCTGTTGGGCTGAGGCAGAGAAGTCTTCATGGTTTAGAAGGGACAGGGAACTGTAGGATATACACTCCAGACTTAAATCTGCAGATCTGAAGCACTTGATAGAATTACAAGGTGTATTTTTTTCACATCAGCATAATAAAAGTTTGTTTCACAGTGCTAGAGAGTTAGCCTCCCAATTTTACAGTTCCTCACATTTTCTCCCAAAGGATTTAAAAAAGCTTTAATATTAAATATCAAATCATGTTTAAATATTCTGTAGGTTATTTTAAAATTTTGAATTATTTAAAATTATGACAATAATAAAATGCCAACAATCGAAATCCCAAACTAAAAACAGTCAAAATAAAAATCATTGTTGGGATCCTGTTGTATTTGATAGTAGTAAAGTTGATCAACTGCTGTGGTTAATGTGAGTGCCATAAGTAAGTAATGCATTTATATCCTGAAAGCATATTTGTCTTGCACATATTGATACTGAGGTATAAAGCCATGTTTTGACAACATTTTAAAAATTAATCTAACAACTAATTTCTTCCAGAATAACAACTGCAGTAAAAACCGCAGTAACATTAGCCAACCTATTGTCATGTCTATGGTCTTCAAATTAATATAGCACATAGACATTTATAAACTACACAGCCACACAAATTTGTAAGCAACTAATAAATTCTGAAATGTTAAGAATATAATAAAACTACATTCTAAATAGTTTTGTTTCAACTTTTCCTTTTACCTTAAATTTTTCTTTTTATATTGATGCATCCCACTAATTTTTTCACTAAACTCCATTAAATCCTAGATTTAAATATGGCCAAAGATAAAACAACAGTATTGAGATGGGTGTCAACAAAATAGCTGAGTTTTATCAGAGTTTAAGCCACTTAAAGCTATTCTCTAAAGGACAATTTATTTACCCAAGGCAAGCATAAAAAAGCTGAAATCAAATGTTAGGTTCTTCACAGATGACCTGTCGGATACATGGGAACATCCAAGGCTCGAGTATGAAAGGTCTAGATACCAGCATATTAGTCTGTGTTCTGCAGAGAAACAGAACCAATAGGATATATTGTCAGCAAGCTGGAGAACCAGGAGAGCTGATGGTCTAGTTCCAGTCTAAGCCTAAAAGCTGGAGAACTAGGAGAGACATCTGATGGTGTAAATTCCAATCTGAGTCGGAAGACAGGAGACAGTGAGCTCAAAGACAGTGAGCTCTGATTCCACCTTCCATGTTCTATCCAACTCTTCAAAGGGCTGGGTGAGGCCAACTCATAACGGGGAGGGCACCCTTCTTCACTCAAACTACTGATCCAAATGTTAACCTCACCTAGAAACACCCCCACGGACACACACAAAATAACGCTTAACTAGGTATCCAGGCACCCTGGGGTCCAATCAATTTGATGCATAAAATTAACCATCACAGAAATTAAAGGGAAATTAAAGGAGACCTAAATAAATGAAGATATATACCATACTTGCAGATGGATCCACCACGCTTGGCTCCACCTTGGAAAGTCCTAACTCTATGGGTCTGGAATGGGACAAGGAACTATGTTTTTAATAGATCCCCCGAGTGATTCTGACATGCAGGTACCTTTAACTCTGGTTTCAACCAGGATGCTGAAGCAATATGATAAGGCAATGCTGTGGGAAGGGCTCCCGCGCAGTGAGGGGATGGCATGGCCCCACTGGGGCTAGTGAGCTCACACGGACCACACTGGTCCCTTGCTGGAGAGGAAGGAGGAAGAAATGAGAATGTTGGGAAGGAACATCAGGTGTGTATTAATCGTTTTTCATTTTCTGTGTTTTGTGATGCTTTAACATCGTGGGGCTTTGCTGGAGAGACTCCCCCTTCCAGAGCTAGCTTGGAGATAGTAAACAACTTGCTTATGAGCATGCCTTTTATATGTAAACCAGCCAATCCAAAGTCCCTGCCCTCAGCCACCTCCTTTATCTAACTCTCACAGGGCAAGCCTGCATTCCCTCTGCCCTAAATCACTCCATGGCCAGGACCTGGACAACTAGGGATCACGCCTATAGCCCAGAGCCCATGAAATGATTTAAACTAGCCATTCCTAAACTGCTTACCTCTCCTACTCTTTCTGCAAAAACCATAATAAAGGCTTTTGCCCATGCTTTCCCCTCACTCCTGCTGCCTCCTGACCAGCCCTGGTGCTTCCCTGTGTGGCCCTGTGCTGCATGCCACGTCTCCTGTTTCTAGGGATCTGTGAGTTTAAAAGCTTGTTCCTTCCTAACAGTCATTTTCATGCCTGCCTGTCTTACCACACCCATCTGGTTGAAACAAATCCCAGATATGTTTTAAAACAAGGTATCTATAGGAGAATGGGGAAGGGACTGAGTGTTTTATTGCACTTTGTTTTGATTTTTGTCTTCACAAGCTCCGTGGATGAGAGAACTTACCAAGAAAGACAGCCAGATTCAGGGCTGGCCCCAAGAGCAGTTATCTCTGCGGGCCACAGACATAAATGCAGGCTCTTTTGGAGCTTGCTGCACACGTACCCAGCCAGACCCTTTGTTATTTTTGTTCATGTTATAATGTAAGTGCTAAATTTGAGAAAGTGCTAGAGAAAAGCTGTATACAATTCTATAAGCAGCTAAAAGGCAAGAGACAAACTCTTAACAAGAGCTGAAGATAGCGGGAGGACACACTTTTATTTTTACCTGGAGCCAATCTCATTAGATGACCAATTTAGAAGAAATATAAGGTAATTCAGGCTTTTGTGACATGAGTACATTAGGCTTGGTGCTGTTGTCTCATAAGTAATCTTTTGCCAAAACCACAAAGAGGGAGATTAGGGCTTTTTGTTCAATGCAGAGGAGAAAACATCTATTTTATTCTGGATGGTAGATGGTTTAAGATCACTAAGATTGTGATTTCTCCTCTCTTCTTCCCTCTACTTCATCTTTCAAATCATGTTGAGCTGATATTGAGTCAATACAATTTTAATCTATATTTTTGTTTTTAAAATCTAATTCTTTTTTCTTTTCCTTTATCTTTTTAAATCATCACCTGAGGACATGCTTAGAGAGAGGGAGAGAGAGAGAGGGAAAGGGAAAGAAATCTCAATCTGAGAGGGAAACATCGAATGGTTGTGTCTGGCACGTGCCCCAGTCGGGGATCGAACCCCCAACCCAGGCATGTGCCCTGACTGGGAATTGAACCTGAGACATTTTGGTGTACAGGTTGATGCTCCAACCAACTAAGCCACACTGGCCAGTTCAGCCAGGGCAGCCAGGGCATGATCGTAAATCTTTAACAAGTGGGGAGCTACATCTGACCTATCCTTCACCAAAGAAACTGTGGAGTAGAAGAGGTGGGGCTGGGTCTTGCCCCAGGAAGGCCTGGCTATTCATCAAGCTCAAAAGTGTCCTAGAATTAAGGAAACATCAGAAACGCCCTACAGCCAGGAGGCCAGGAACTCAGTGGGGAGCCTGAGAGGGGTTTGGGGTTCCAAATAGGAGGAGAGATTATTCTGTTCTTCCTCACAGTTGGGAGGTGCTAATGAGCAGCAGCCAGGCTCCAGGAAGAAGGTGATTCCACACCTAGAAAGCTGGGCTAGGGAACAATCCAAGAATCAGAGTGAGGTCCTCTGAAGACTGCAGTGAGCATACTTCAGACAACAGACATAAGCACAGGATGAGGGACAATGTTGGATCCCATCACCCTAAATGCTTTCCATGGAACACACATGTCCAGAGAGAAATAAATAGTTCTTCCATGAAAAATAGTTCTGTAATCAGGTAGATCGTGGGGGAAATGGGCAAATGAAGTTCAGTAGGTTTCTTGATTGCAGACATTCTCAGAGCCTTTAACAAGTTCATGTGTATTGTAAAGGGGGGCACAGTATACAGTGTTTCCACTGTCATGTAACAATTCTCTCTCTCTCTCTCTCTCTCTCTCTCTTTCACACACACACACACACACACACACACACACACACACGCATGATTATGAAATGCTAAAATCTTATAGAACAATTTCTCCAATAACTAGTTGTTCAGTGACACACTACCTGCCTCCCCGACTATCAGATAAGAACATGGTGGAAGATTTACTGGAATCCAGGCTGGGGAGTGCCTGGGAAGTGGTGAAGAGCATAAGGGGAGGTCCTCATGCACGCCAGTCAAATGGCCCAAAGCTGGGAGCAAGGGCTGTCTTAGGCCATCAGGCCTGAAACAAAGGTGCTTCCGTGGTGGGTGCTCCTGGGCACATTCACAGAGTCAATCACACACACCCAGCCAGGGTGGTTCATGAGCAGAAGTGCCTCATGGCCCAGGCTGGTAATAGGCTCTGGAAGGAATTAAGGACCCCTCAGAAAGAGCGAAGGAATCTACCACATCTTTTTTCATTTTGCAGGCTACCAAGTCTCTACAGTCTTTTGAGTCATGTGAGTAACCTGTTAGCAGCTCTTTCCCAGGAAAGCAGGCAGCTCATGAAGGTGGGCGCTCTGACCTGAAAGAGAAAGCGGGGTGGAGTCCTGCTACCCTTCTTTCCAGCTGGTGATCTTCAGTGAGCCTCCACGTCCTCAACTCTGGAGGGAGAGCCCTTCTTCCCAAGGTTCTCGTGTGAAATATATCAAGCACGCACACCCGTAAGTGGACTTCATTAACCGAGAAGTGCTACTGGGGGGTCGGACTGTTACAAGGAATAGTCACCCTGTGGGAAGTGTGGGAAGGGCAGAGCAGGTGGGACAAGGAATGTGTTTGCATGAGACCTTGGCTCACCCTTTGGGTGGTGCTCCCAGGAGTGAGTCACCCTGGGCTGGCGTAGGCGAGTAGAGTTCAGGTGGAGCTTGGAGGTTCTGTTTTTCGTGCATATCACTCTGGTATTTCTCTTCTTCAGGCACAGTCCCCGCTGACCCTCCAACTCAACAGTCGTAGGATTCAGCTCCCAGGTGCTCCAGACTAGGGTCACTGGAGTGGGAAGTGACTTAGTGAATGGCTCTGCAGCTTCAGGGCATCATGCTAAAACAGGTTGCTGGGCCCACCCCAGAATTTCTGATTCAGGCAAAATTTGCCTTTCTAACAAGTTCCCAGGCCATACCGATTCTGTTGGTCCCAGACTGTGCTTTCCACTGCCTCGGGCTGCCCAGATTGAGAGTCTAGGGACTCTCACTTGAGGGTTTAGAATTCAAGTTGCCTGCTGGTCTTGGGCCCCTTCCAGAGCCCCTTCCCTAAAAATCACAGACTCCACATGTCTGCTAGAGCTCCTGGATCAGCGGGGCCTGGCTGTCCACTGCGCTTAATGTGAGGATGGCTGAGGGTCTTGCCTGTTCGGCCACAGTCACCAGCCCGCTCGCCTGCTGGGAATTATGCTAGCGCAGTGCACTGGCACCACGTTGTCACTTTTCTCAAGGGAGAAAGCAGATGCGTGCATCCATTTCCAATTTGGGACGTCAGTCAAGGTCTGACTCAGGGTGCTGCTTTTTGGCTGGGCAATTCTCGGGCCTGGCTTTTGTGGGCTGAGGGCATTTTGCTGAGTGCCAGCTGTGATCCTGTGACCGGAAAAAGCCCTTCAGCTGGCAGATGGGCTCCTGCGCGGTGGTGGGTACAGCTGGGTGATCTAGTAATTGCTTCCGGCCCCCACCCCAAGTCTGCCCTAGGCCCCTCGACACTCGTGTTGCCAAGTTACCCGCCAGTGCTTGTGCTCTCACCGCCCTGTGCTCGCTGTAGCTGCCCGGCCGCCCCCCCCCCCCCGGGGGTCACTGCCCAGCTGCTGTTCTCACCCAGGCGCCGTTTGCTCCTCACTCACCTGCTCATGTGCAGAGTCAGCACCTTGTGCTGATTCTCATGGAACTTTTCCTCACCTCATTTCTCTACCGTTCTATTCATTCAGGATCATTCCCTTTCCATGTCCAAAGGCTGGGATTTTATTATACATGGGCAGTGATGTCAAACCCTGTGAAACTTGCCTCATATGAAATAATAATTCTTACCCATCTCATAAAAGTGTTCTTGGTCTAACTCCCTGGGCTTGTTGCTTATCAAAAACTTAGCAAGTTATGAAATGTAGTTTTTATAGACTTGCTTTCTAATAGCTTTATTGAGATATAATTCATAGCCCATTTTAAAATATTTTCACCACCTCAAAAAGAAACTCCATACATACCCTTAGGTATCATCACCTTATCCCCCCACCTACCCATCCCCCCAGCCCTAAGGAATCACACATCTCTAGATTTCCTTGCTCTGGAAGTAGAATCATATAAGTGGTCTGCTGTGACAGGCTGCTTTCCCTTAGCATCATGTTTATAAGGTTCATTCATGTTGTAACATGCGTCAGAGCTTCACTCCTTTTATGACTGAATAATATTCCATTGTATGGATAAACCACATTTTTAAATTCATTCATCAATGATGGACATTTGGTTTGTTTCCACCTATTAAGTTTTTATAGACTCTTAGGAAGCTGGAACTGAAGTGGGATTTTGAGATTGAAAATCCTGACTTTTTATTTTACAGAGGAGGAGCCAAAGGCTGTGGGAGGACAAGGCTTTATCCAAGTTCAACTCCATGATTCCCTGACAGAGCTGGAATGGACCTCCACTCCTCTTCTGACTTCCAGGTTAGTGCACATCCCCTTTCTGTGGAAACAAATTTGTTAAGAGAAATTTGAAAAATTATTCAGCGTTTCCCAAAGCAGCTCTTGGTTTCATAAGTGTTTTGAGTTCTCCCGCTTTTCAACAGTCATGAGAAATGGTTGAAGAAGTTAAGAATTTTTGTGTGTAGTTTCTTGACATTGACTCACAAACATCTGTCCAATGACTAATAGTTCTGTGATGAAATAGGACAGAAGTACTTCTGGAGAGAGCACATCTATTGTCATATAATGCTTCTTCATTTATTTGAATTTACTTTAAAAGGGCCCCAAAATGGTGTTATGAAGACTAAGTGCATCTTGAATAGAGTCTGACAGGCCTCCTTTTACTGTGGCCTCCAGATCTGTTTCCCCCAAGGGTACCTCTCAAGGTCCCCGTGCCCTGGCCTGTTCTGGAATTTACTACCACCTCCCTTCACCCTCATGACCTCCCTGGTCCCCATCACCCTGTGTGCCAGTGAGCCCACCCCCACCCCCGGGATATCTCAAGCGGTCTGGGAGAGGAAAATAGCTCTTTCTCCCCCAGAGAAAGGAATCCTGGCTTAACTCGAATAGAGTTTCTGAGAGGAACAATTAATTAAAGATGAGAAACAAGCTGTTTCTTGAGGGGAAATTGCAGCGAGTAATTTTCCATTCCCTTCTATGGGAAAACCAGACCACCGAGCTCCAGAAGTGACCCAATTCACACTGTGCAGCCTAATGACACACAGGAAGCCAGGGCCAGGTTATTCTGTATTAATGTGAGATCATACAGTTTAGAACGAAGAGGACAGGATCTGTTCACACAGGTGCCCCCAAACGATGACTAAAAAGAAATCCAAAGGTGTTAGTAGTTATTTTTACATGAAGAAAGAAAGTGAGAATAAAATCAGACTTTTAAAAACCATGGGAACATTTAGAAATTCAGATTAGGTCGGTCTGAAGTGGGGTGGAGAAGTTGCATTTCTCAAAGCTCCTGGGTTGCCAGTCAGGGGCCATACTTTGCGAACCACTGGTTTAGAGAATTCTCCAGCCCTTTCAGAAATTTCCTGACCTTCCTTCCTTTCTTTCCCAGTAACAATATGCCAGGGAAAGCAAAGAACGTGTGTCTTTCTTTGACCTGGCTCCATACACTCATCCACACACCTCCCCCAGTGCTTCTCTTTCAGAAAGGCTTCATTGCACGCAAAACAATTTCAAAAGAGCTGTTACCAAAGTGTCTGCGGTAGGGTCGGCACCAGTGGAATCAAGTTGCCGCCTCTGCTAGAATTGGCACCTTTGGATATAGAGGTGGTTTGGACACTAGTAAATATAAATAAACATCCCAGTCCTGTTGCCTCATGTAGTTCCTTCTTCTTTTTGCTCACACCTTCCTCATTTCCATGGAAATTCCCCCAGAGCAGGGCTGTACCTGCTGACTGATCTCCACTCCCACCTTCTCCTGGGGTCTTCCTTTGAAATCAAAGCAAGTGGGAATTGAGGGAGGGGTTGGGCATGCGGTTCAGGGGAGTTAGGCAGGCAACCACTCTTTTTTTCTTTCCAGTTTACTCCATGTTTCCTTTCCCCTAGCCCAGATATATTGGGAAATGATGTATATGTAGCCAGAATTAAAGGGACTTTTATTTCTGTTAAGACTCAGAAAAGTTAGCCTGCAGTCAGGTGTTTATTCATTCAAAGAGGGCAAAGAGACAAGGAAAACCTGCCGAAAAGCATTTTCCCTTTTGTCTCAAGGACGGTAACAGCAAGAGGTTACAGGTGAGTCCAGGGCTCACGGAAGGGGTGCCTTTTGGTTCTCTGGCTCCTGGACAGGAATATTCTGCATATAATCTTGATTTTAAAAAAATATTTTAACCCTATGAAAGAAACACTCCATGAACAGGATGCCACAACTTCCAATAGGAATATATTTTGGTCCGGAAATGTGAAAATGTGATGACTGCTCCTCCTCTCCCCCACTGGCGGCGCGGGATGGGCCCGGGGTGGGCCTGGGTAGTTACATGGTCTCTCATCGAGACTTCGCTGGGTTCGCATTTCTCAAAGGGCCTCCCGGCGCCTCCCAAGCAGGAGGCATTTACCTTTGACGAGAACTGAAGGCGGGGGAGGCTTTGTTGGCGATGGGCTGTCACATCCTATTAGTGCATGGGTGGGTCTCACGGGTACCGGAGGTATGTCATTTACAGACAGAAACTGCATAATTAAACTTGATAGAATTTTGATGCTTTCTTGGCAGTGCAACTTGTTCATCAAGTAAAAAGACTTTAGGAAGCTAGTCACGTGGAATTTGGAACTCGGGAGTTCAAGACTAGGTATCTCTCACAAGTCACACTGGGAACTCAGAAGCTGATCTGATTGAAAGCAATCCTAAAGTTTCCCCCAAAGACTTCCTTTTGCCTTTGACTTCTGGCCTCATATAACCAGGTTTGAATGGGGAAAAGAGAATGAAAATAAAGCCAGATTTTCCCCCCAAATTATTTGAGAATGTGGACCATATCCACTGACTTTAGTTCCTTCCTATTTATTTTCTTTTAAAAAATTATTTTTATTGTAAAGTATAACACGTGTGCAAAAGTACACCAAACACAAAGTATATAGGCCAGGTAATGGTTGCAATGTGAGCCCAGTGTTTCCACCATTGATAGAGACTTTAGAACTTTGTTATACAAGTGGACTCAAACCCTATGCATTCTCTTGTGTCTGGCCTCTCACACAACACTGTGTTTTTGAGATTCATCCAGGTTGCTGCATGTAGCAACAATTTTTCACTTTCAGTGTTATGTAGAAGTCACAGGTGTGGTTCTGTGACCAGGCCTCAGTTTATCCATTCTACTGCTGATAGACATGATGGTGGTTTCCACTTCTTGACTATTATAAATAGCACTGCTATGAACAGTCTTGCACCTGTCTGCATATTTGAAGCATTTGATAGAATGACAATGCCTGGGTTCCACCTTAGAAAATTCTAATTCTTTGGTAATGACAATGGCTGAAGTCCAGGGTGTGCATAAGTCCAAGTTTAGTAGATGATGTGAGAATATTTTCCAAAGATTAACAGTCAATCACCCAGTGAATGAGAGCTGTATTCAGGATCTGATGTCTTTCATTACCAGACATGCCATTGTAGGATCGCCGCCACCAGGTGGTCTCTGATAACATTTCAAGGTGTATATGAACATTCTTGCTTAGTAAGAATCCTCAGTTCTGTCTGCTTCTAACTACAGGCTTTTAGAAATGTCTCCAGAAGAACTTGTTGGAATGGCTTTGTTACAATAAGCAAACACAAAAAAAGATATAATTTGATGTTTCACCCAGGATTAAAAGCATCTTTCAGTGGCTTTATAGAATTTGGTCATAAGCAAATTTATATTTTTCTATAGGCTGATTTTTTTTTTTTTTTTTTTTTTAGTCTTTACTTGAGGATATGTTTTTGCTGATATTTTTTAGAGAGAGAGGAAGGGAGAGAGATACACACACAGAGAGAAAGGGAGATATCTATGTGAGAGAGAAACATCAGTTGATTGCCTCCTGTACCTGCCCCAAATGGGAATCAAACCCACAACCTGGGTATGTGCCCTGACCAGGAATCAAACCTGAAACCCTTTGGTGTAGGAATGATGCTCCAACCAACTGAGCCCCATGGCCAGGGCTGTAGGCTGATTTTTTTTAAATCCTGTTTTGAGTTGCAACACATCTAGGGTAGGAAAAACACACATTTCTGGCAACATGGCATTCTGTAACACTGTGTGGGACACTACACTGGGCCCACTTTAAACCTTTATGTACATATTATCAGAACAGTTTTTGAGATAAAAAGCAGTAGAGCCTTAGACTTACCCTGTTCTTATGAGAGTTGTCACTCATGGGGGGACAAAGACAACAGGGGATTCTAATCTCCCCCATGCTCTTTCCTAGCAGATCCAGATGTTGACGCTGGCATGGATGAGCTTCTGTGCAGGAAGCCAAAAAGATTCATCTGCCTCTACTTACACAGTCCCAATGGTATGGACAGTTCCAACAACGATATGGCAACATCAAACGAAAAAGCCAACACCACTTCTGAGTTTTCAGGGAAGGTATGCTTTTTGCCTCTGCGTTATTTTGAAAGAGAAAGGTCAAAGATTTGTGCTCTGGCACCATTCCATACTGCCAGCTATTTCTCAGTAATAGCAGCTTTTAGAACGTCCATGTGAGCTTCTGGCACGTGGCTTTGTGTTCCAGTCTTCCAGCTGGCATTTTAATTTGAGACTGTATACCAGCCAAGGTGGGGAAAAAAATCCAAAGGCAGCTTGTGGAGAAAGAGGAGGAGGAGGAGGGGGAGGATTTGTCACCTGGTGGAAGGACACCTGTGAAGGCTTTCAACAAATCAGTGTCTCAACCATGTGGTCCCAAAGCTAGGTAAGAACAGGATAGGATCTTTCCTTGTGCTGGGAAAATGCTCAATAATCAGGTTGTTAAAAACAACCTAGTGTATGTGAAGACCACACCACTGTCATAGATAAATTAATTGATCCCCCACATTCTCAAAAGAGAAGGTTAATAGAGTTTCCCAAAATAGGTTATCAATCTAAAGCACTGCTTTTAAATATGTAGCAAACTCCATTTGGGCCAGAGTGGTTAGGAGTAAAATCTACCTACAGTGTGTGTGAACAGCTTTGGGGGGTGGTGTCATGCAGAGTTTCAGAAAACAATGCCTAGGATTGAGCCCCAATGTGACTACTTCCTAGCTTGGATGACCTTGGTAAGTCACTTTTACTTTCTGCCTCAGTTTCTGAGTAACACCTTCTTTTGTAGGGTTGATATAGGCATTAAACAATAAAGCTAGTGCCTAACACATAGGCAGGTGATCAATAAATGTGAGTTATTAATGTTCAATGTCAGAGCAAGGATGCTGTAGACACACCAAGGAGGTCTTGGTCATGATTTAAGGGATATTTTTTCAGGATGACTCGGCCTGGGCCCCCTGAGTCAAGTTCATGTTCATAAACTGGGGCCTAGGCGATCTGCAGATACTGTACTGTTCTCTGACATCTTATTGAGACACCTCCAAACACCCAGTGGCTTCTTGGATGATTACCCCTCTGGTTGCCTCCCACTGGGGATGTGGCCAATGCCCATCCCCACAAGGCTAGTGAGACTGTTAACCTGTTACCATTCAGAAGAAGGGCCCCAACCATCTTCCCTCTTCTTCTACTCTGAAGTCCTATCTCTTTAATTTCTATAATTTTGAATCTTCCCTCTTACTTTGCTATGACTTGTTACTCCTTCATTTATTTAAAAGTACTTATTGAGCACCAGCCATGTTCCAAACACAATGAAAGGCCCTGAGAATATCATAGTGGGCTTTGCATTCTTGTGAGGGAGAAAAATAAAACCCCAGTTAATAGACAAATAAATTTTAAAAATGATAAATGATGAGAGGTGTCATACTGTGAAGGAAGCCAGCAAGGGATTGAGGAGAGATCAACAGGAGAGGAAAGGAAAAGGGGGGTCGATCTAGGCGATTTCCATCTAGGAAAACATCATGAAGACATATTTCCACCCCACCCTTTGAGCTTGGTTTGTAGGACTGGGGTGGGGCCTGGGAATTTGCATATTAAAAGGTCTGGCCCAGGGCTAAGTTACGTAGGTTTAAAACTACAAAGTGCCTTGCTGCTTGCGCCCCAGCCTGACTCACTAAGGCATATGTCAGTTTTCCTCTGCTAGTCAGACCATTCTTGGAAAGCTTTGGACTCCCAGAACACCTGCCTCCAGAGAGAAAAGGGTTCCTTCTTCCACTGACATCCTGTTCCTTGCTAAGGGCAAATTCTTCAAGGGAAGTAGCATCCATCCGTCAGGCCATAACTAGGTTTTGTTACAACTCATCAACCCAACATTCAGACAAGAAACACACTCCACTGCCTGGACCAAGGTACCATAGTTTCCAAAGTCCAGACCACCCCAACCTCCTCTCCTCAGAAAAATTGCCTTCCAGGCTCTACTCACTAGGAGGGCTGCCTTTTGTTTAGGAGGCTGATAAACCAGTTTGTTAATGTGTCACTGGATTCTGATACATCCGGATCAGCATTTGAATAGCTGTTTTTCTTAGATAATATTGTAACAAAAGCTTTTGTTCAAACCTTAGTTTTGGAACCAGACAAATGTAGGTTTGAAACGACCTGTAAATTTCAAAACCTCTCTGAGCGTATTTCTTCTTGTATAGTATAGGCATGGAAAACACCCACCCTATGAGGCTGTTTTAAAGATTAAATGAGATTACACGTCTAAAGCACTGGCTTTTCAACTGGGGTGTGTGGAATAATCTGGGGAGTTTTTACAAAAACTGGATTTCACCCCTAGAGATTCTGAGTTAATTGGTCTGGGGTTTGACTGGGCTTAGGAGGGGCTTGAGGACAAAACTGATGGTCAATGCCTCACAAATATTTTGGAGTATTGCAAATAATATCTCTGGTCTGCATGCTTAAAATTCATTTTCTAGGCTATTCTGTATGACTCTTGAGGGAAGTTTTTCATCAGTGACCACATTTACTAGTTCTTCATTGCTCCCACTGGTTAATCTATTAAATATTCCCAAGCTTCTGTAATGAGAATCACCGTAGTCATAGGAGAAATTGCAGGTCTCAGAGGCACAGTGAGGGTGGGGACCAGGACTTAGCATACTTGAATTCTCAAGACACAGTTAGTGCCTTGCACTGATAGCTGTTAGATAATGTTGAATGAAAAAAAAAAAAAAAAAAGAGTGATTGTAATTCCTTATTGTAGGTTAATTTGGTTTGAAAGTAATTTCCAGTTTCCCTGGTCCCTGAGTCCCTCAGGTTGGAATGGCCATGCTTGGAGCATGCTCTGCCCTGCTGTTACCCAGGCAAGTCAAGCTCCAACTGCCTGCAAACTAACAGGAGAATGTAGTGACTGGGTATACTAATGGGGTAATATCCTTGATTGTGGTTTTCAAGCATAACATTTTTTTCTCCAACTTTTTTGTCTTTGAGTGGTCAAAGTCATCTTTGGAGATTTGGTTCTTCTTGCTTTAGTTTAGCAAGGAAGTGCTTCCTACTTTTTGATTCTGAGATTTTAATGATGGTGGGTGATGATGAAGGGAACATGAAGACTACTCTCCAGCAGAGAGTGTCTTTCTACGCCAGAGGTATTAGAAACAACTGTACTTACATGTGTACACTTACAAGGTGTAGGCCCCAATTTCTATACGAAGCACAATCTGAGGAGTCATGAAATGAGAATTTGAAGTGGATGTCACTAAGAGAAGCAAAATTCTTAATGAGGCAACTTTTCTGATCTTAACTACATTTCAATCAAAAGCAAATCTAACATCCTGTATATAAATAGGAAAGGTTTCTTATCATGAGCTTGAATGATGTGAGCCAACTGATCAAAGGGTCTCAGGAGAAGATGTTTGCCTTTTTTATGCAAATATAAGATGACTATTCATGGAGCTTTATTTTAGGAAGAGAAATTTTAAATAGCAAAACTAATTTCAGTTTAATTCACCTGTGCACAAATACCTTAAATGTTTTTGGGAACAAGGTGGGGGCATAATTATACATTGTTAAATGTGCAAGTGGAGGTGTGCTTGTACATATGTGCCTGTTTTCAGTGAGAATCAGGTGGTGCATCATGCTCAGTTCTCATCCAATCAAGGGCCTGATGGCTAGGAAAATCACAGAGCCATTGCTATATGGAAATCTCATAGTGTTCACTGTGAATTCCTTGAGCCTAATTATATCCAAATGATGGGAAGACTAAGGTTACCCAGGGACCACCGAAGCTGTGGAAAGGGGACCCCAAGCCACTAGCATTCTGAGGACTGACTCGCCTACACTTATATGGTGGGTCCAGCAGGCCTGAAGACTTGGTACTAGTCTGCACTGTATAAACCATCTGTAGATGGCACAGTGTAGGCACTGGAGATGTCATTTAAAAAACAAGACTAACTGTCCACAATTCAGTTTCACTTTTCCTTTTCTGATGCTTAACTAGTAATTAGTCTTGTTTCCCTTCAACTATCTTCAGCATGATTTTCCCTCTTTCCTTTTTATTATGGAAAATGTCAAGAATATAGCATAGTCATGTACTCATGAGTGCCTATGTCATCATCACCCAGCATCAGCAGTTATCAACTTATGGCCCACCTTTTTCACCCCAGATTAATTCAAAGCAAATCCCAGATATATTACTTAGTCAAAGCTTTTTGTTTTTTAAACCAGCATTTAAATAACCAATCATTTAGAAATCAAAAGTATTAACCAATTACTATCTACTCACAAATGATTAGGCTGACCAAACCCAGTTGCTAGAGGAAACAAAATAATTATTTGCCTGGATTTAACTTCTTTTCCTTAAATAGTTTGTATAGTCAGATACAACCGCTGTTTATAAACTCTTCTGAACATAAAGCACCAAGATGCTAAACCAGATTTAAATTACAAAAATGTTAAATACTAGCCCTAACCTTCTGGATACATCTCCTGGGAGATGTGTATTTATCTGCATCTATATGAGCAACTCCAGGTCCTTGGTTATCTTACGGGACAGATGCAAACTTCTCCTATGTCTATAAGTTCAGCTTTTCATCTGTTGGTTTGTGACTTACAGAACCTGAAAATTGTTTTCCCAGTGTTTTAAAATAAGACTATAAGAGAAAAATTGGGATAGTCGGCAAATATTCATGATGCTTTTGTAAGTTTTGCTGGGTGTTGAACATATTGGAGAGCATTTCTCAGTTTAAAATGGTGTTTGATTTTGTCAACTTAACAAAGAAAGGCTGCTAAATATAATTCATATCTTGAATTATCACAAATGGTGATTGTGCCTTAAAAATATTTTTATTTTATTTAAATAATTTTTAAACTATTTATTTAGTCATCATTCACTTAATTGTAATATAATGCACAGAGAAAAAATTTGCATTAACTCGGACAAACTGAGGTGGTCAGTCTGAATTTTAAATGTTTTAAAAATGCATTTTTAAAAAACTCTTTTCAGGTACATAAAATAAAACTGATGTTGAGATGTTTCCACATTACGAGTAACGAATAGAAATAGAAAATGCATATTTGAGTAGCTTTTCTTTGCATAGAAGCATTTCAAAGGACTTTATTTACTTTTTTTTTTGATAAGCAGACTAAATATACTCTCTGAAGTCTTATTTATGTTATTAGTTTGCTTGAAAACTTTTCCTTTGTAGATTATACAAAGGCAAAATTTTAATCATTCCAGCTGGGATAAAATTATTGAAAATTCTGAATGAAAAGAATACAAATTAATGAAAATTTAATTCACAAAAAAACTGTAGCTACTTGGATACCAGAGAGTAAGTCATTTAGAGGAGCCATGTTCTCTGGCTGGCTGAGGCTTTATTCTTTCAAGCAAATTACTAGGGAGAAATCTTTCTTTATTTTTATGAAACATTTCCAAAATAATCCATGTATTTCTCTGTTTTCTTAAGTAGAGCCAACCAAACATCATCTGTCTTTTTCCAAGTGATTCAAAGCTAGCTTTTTGAAAACAGTTGTTTCATGCTTGTTCAGAAGACTGTGAAGGGTCCTGGGGTGTTTTTATCTGCTCAAATCAATTCCCAGAAGGCGTGCCTATAGGCGAGCGTGACTGTTTCTTGAGATTCCTGCATGCTCCTCCACTCCAGGCCCTCACCAGAGCTGCAGTCATTAGTCCATGTATAAATTACTCCATTCCACAGGCCCAACCAACTTCATACTTCTCCTATCATCTTCTCCTGTCTCCTTGGGAAATCAGAAGATCACACTTATTAGAAAGGGAAGTAGAGCAGCGTGGCTCTGTGTTAGGGCCTGAGAGCGCTCTTGTGAATGGAGAGCAGGTTGCTGAATGGGGGCTTTAGTGCCTCCTGTTTGGGATGCTCAGGGGCATTTCCTGTGTCCTTCCTAGTTCTCAACTGGTCCCTGATAGGTAAGGGCTGAGCCACAGTGGTATCTCGGGATTTACCACCTTGCAGTTCCTCTTTAGACTAACAGAAAGGATGCTGATTAGAGTCTATTTATCACACTGATTAGAAGACATGTACAGAAGATATAGTGATGGTTAAAAATCCTGAGTCCTTGGAATAGAATAGATTATTACTAATAAGTCAAGAGACCCAATTTAATCCTTATTTTAATTTTAAAATATATATTTTATCAATTGTTGGCCTTCATAGCTATGAGACAAATGCTGATTTTATTTTAAATTTTCATCTTTGTCAGAAGAATTGATGAAGCTATTAAAATAGGAAGCTCTATAATTTGGGCACCTTTTTTTTTTTTTTTTTTTTTTGCCACATAGTATAATTATCACATATAACAGATAATAAAATATTTTTATTAACTAAAAAATGTTTGTTCTCTACATTTTCAAAGATGGTGTTAACCAGATAGAGAATTTTTGTACACATAGCGTAGTAGGTAAAATAATGCCTGCCGCCTCCCAAAGTTGAGCATGTCCTAGTCCCTGGAACCTGTGAGTGTTACTTTCCTTGGCAAAAGGGACTTTACAGATGTGATTAAGTTAAGAATCTTGAGACGGGGAGATTATTATGGGTTATCTCATGGACACAGTGTAATCACAAGGGTTCTTTTAAGGGGGAAGCAGAAGGGTCAGAGCCAGACAGAGAAGGCCATGTAAGATAGAAGCAGAAGGAAAAAGGGTGATGTGACGTGGAACAGTGAGCTGAGCAATGAGGACGGCCTCTGGGAGATGGAAAAAGCAAGGAACGAGCTCTCCCCTAGAGCCTGAAGACTCCAGCCCTGCTGACTCGAGCTCAGTGAAATGAATGGTGAACTTCTGACCTCCAGGATAGTAAGAGAATAAATTTGTATTGTTTAAAGCCTCTAGTTTGTGATGATTTATTACAATGATAGAAAACTAATATACATAGGAAATAAACTTAAAGGTACTATAAAGACCTCCTACTTAAAAGTAAGCAGATTAAACGTGAAAACAGTGTAGTCAGCTCAGATTTCACCTTCCTTATCCGGTTTATTCTTAACAGAATGGCAAACATGAGCTTTCTTGTCTTTTTCAATTTCCAAACGAATTCTCAATTTAGAATTAATTAACCTAAAAGAAGGAAATGTTCCTCTTAAGCCTTTTAGAGCCTCCATGGAAAAAGCTGGCCTTTCTGGTTAGTGGGCTTTCTTGTACCATAGCTTCCACTATTTACTTGGAGGACTTGCTGTAAAACTCCACCAGCAAGCATGTTCTTGAGTGACTCATCCTCGGTCCTAAAATGCGAGGTGGTTCTTACAGAGAGATGATTGCGGTGAGCCCATGCCAAGCCACGCCGGCTTTCGCTACGATGATTTGATTAAAAGTTGACCTTGCTACTTACTGTGTATTGAGAATCCTGGCAGGAAATTAAACTAGAGATTTGGAACAAGAGGCCAAGTACTACATTTGTAAGAAGATCATAGTACTATATTGTCTTTAATACTAGATAATATATGCCCCATTTTATACTTTCTTCACTATCAATCAATATTTCTATATTAAAGTAATGTGCACATCATAAATTATGTGGAACTACAGAGAAAATAAAGAAAAACCAAACACACCCTTAGCTTAACATAATTGTATTTTCTTGCAGTCTTTTACCCTCTGCAAACACAGTTTTGTTTTGTTTTAACCCAAATGTACCTATGCACCAATGTACCTATGGTTTGCATCTTTCTTTTTAAACCCAACACTGTGTCATAAACCTAAAATAATGATAGCTTTGAACTTTAAAATATTTCCAAATAAGGACCTGAAGATGCACCATGATTCTTTCATTGTAAGCAACAGAAACTGAGTGTAGCCACCCTAAGCACAAAGGTAATGTATGGAAGGGATAGCGGGGAGCTCACATAATGGACAGGAAGATCGAGAACCAGGGAGGGACAAGGACAGGAATAAGACAGTTCTGGGCATCAAGGCAGCAGGAAACACTCAGCCTTTCTTTCTTGGATAATATCCTTAGATGTAATATTTTTCGGTCCTTGAGGCAATGTACTCAAGATTTAGATCTTGGGGGAGGGACTCTGGTTGGCTCAGCTTGGGTCCTGTGCCCAACCTCTAGGCAAGAGAGGGCAGGACACCAGGGAAATCAAGAGGCCATGAGAGGAGGGAATAGAAACTAACCACTCTCACAGGAAAAGAAATTTTTCTTCAGCTGAGGCAGCTGCCTCTGAAAAATGGATCTTGGTTGCAGTGTGTCTCTACATAAATCATGTTTAATGGACTACCTCAGCCAAAGCGGCATCTCTGTATGCCCCATCACATAGGATCTTGGCCATGGCTGGGTGAAAACAGAACTCAGAAGTCATCGCAGTCTAAATCCTTTATTTTGCAGATGAAGAAGTTGAGGTCCAGAGCAATGAAAAGCATCATCTGCGGTCTCACAGCCTCTCTCACATCTCTCACCCCAGAGATGGCCAGAGTGATGATTCTAAAGAGAGGGGGGGTTTAAGGTAGGGTCTCTGTGTGCCAAGGCAAACTTCAGCGAGACCTGTCTGGAACTCTGGCCCAGCCCTTCCCTGCGTGGCAGGGGCAGGGCGGGAGGCTGGGGCATGGAGGTGGCTTAGCAGAGCCTGGGTGAAGACGCGGAGGAAGGGTGGCCCATCCCCACCCCTGCTCCAACGCCTAGTATCTAACGTGCCCTGGAGAACTGCTGAAATCCTCTTTGTGATTTTCCACTGCTCTGTTTACAGCACTTTCCACAATGTGGAGGTATCAGGAGTCCGAACATAACAGAAAACTAAATTATGGTTAAAATTATCAGTAAGAACCTCAGATAAGAAGGCTGAAGGAGATGAAATGTGTCTAGATAGCTCCTCAGCAGAGCACGAGATGGTGCTGGATCTAAAAGTCAACGTTCAAAGACAAAAATGCTAAGTGAGAAGCTGCAAGAAAAGGGAAAGGAAGAAAGGAAGAGCAAAGGGCAGGCTCAACAGACATGAGAAGAGGTGAGAGACACAGGAACAACTCACCATGGTGCTGCTGTCCCACCCAGAGAGCAGGGAAGAGCGGCAGAGAGGCCCCGAAGGGGCGAGAGAAAGGCCGGCGCTGGGGCAGCCGAGTGCCCAAGGAAGCGGGCGCAGCGCTGCACCAAAGCCGGCGGCAACAGGGCCACTCGTGATGCCACCTAAATGAGTTACCTAAACATTAAGCTGGGATGGCAGACTTTTTCAGTGCAGGCTCGATGGTCTTTTAGACTCTGTAGACCATACAGTAACAACTCTGTGTAGCACGAAAGTCACCGCAGCCAATATATAAATGCATGAGCTGGCTGTGTTCCAGTAAAACTTCATTTGTAAAAACAATGTGCTCTGTCTACTAAGGCAGGAAAGTTAACTATATATTATATCAGGAGCTGTTTGGTTGCTAGAAACTTAACCTATTTAAGCTAATATAGGTAAAGTCAGATTTCTTGTGTGTTTTTTGTTTTTGTTTTTTTGCTTTTAAGGATTCAACAATCAACTTACCTTTTAGACATCCAAAACGGGAAACAAAGTTCAGGACTATTTCAGGTGGAGCCACATGTGAGCTCCATTCCCCGCCCCCTCTGCCAAACTTTGAGCTTTGAGAGAGTGATAAGCCATTAACTGGGGTCTAAACTCCTTTCCCCCACCACTCCGAAGGGCTGGGACTCTGGAGTGGTGGGACCATCCACACTGAGCCTTGGGTTTGCAGTCAGAAGAGGGGGTGTCAGGCTTTGCAAACAGCTGCACCAGCAGGCCCCGAGCCTAAGGTCAAGCCTGGGTCACCAGCCCTAACAATGCTCAGAGCTCAGTCCAGGCACTGGGGTTGGTGTGAGGCCCTGGCCCAGCTGCTTTCCTAGGATGTAAGGAAGGGACATCTCTGAGAACAGAGGGAGGGGCAGAGAGAGGCTGTGAAGACAGACAAGAGTGCACCTGAGTCTGTGTGGCTGACAGAATGCTGAACACTTCATGGATCAAAAAGAAAAACTAGGAGCCCTGGATCAACTGAGCTCCAGCTCTGTCCTGCCCATTTTCAAGCTGTGCAATCTTGGGTAGTGGCCCACTTGCCGAGGCCAATATTACTGTCTGAAACCAAAGCGGGTTGGACAAGATGACCTCCAAGGTCCTTTCCAGTCCTGATCTTTTCTAATGCTACAACTAACCAAAGCCCCGGCAGACCCGGTTGGCTCTCTGGGCAGAGAAGGGGGTTCCCATGTGGAGAGGAAGGGAGTCACAAACAGTCACAGGCTCCTGGAGTTAAGTGCAATTTGCAAAGCCCAGGCAGGTTGGTTTTCACGTGCACACTGCATGGTGTAGACAGTGCTGCTGTTTTGGTACCAGCCCGTTCAGTGACACCCGTCACACACTGATTAAATGACTCAGCAACAGAAGATAATGTTATCTGTTGTCAGCCATTTCAGTAATAAAGTGAATGTGCATTCGCAGTGGTGGAAATGTGATTTATCAACATGTTATGAAACATAATTATTTAGCCGTCTTTACCTTCTGCCATTGTTTTCATAAGCGCCTTTATGTAAAATATTTGCAAAACACAAATTTAACACACTTCCAGTAAAAGAAACAATGCTGCCTCATGATTATTTGCTGTGTGTTCCCACTAATAATAGTGATAAAAACATCTTGGGGGCAATTATGCTTTTAATACAAGGCTCACTTGAATATTACAGTAACACTCCACTACAGGACACTGCAGTCATTTTTGGATTTGGTTACACTGTGACTTAACCTGTCACATACAAGCTTCTAGGGCATGGTTGTCACTTGCACGCTGAAACAGCCTGTATTACATAGACCTTCTTCCCCCAACACGACACCCCCCTGACTGATGAGTAACTGTACTCAGAGAATCCTCTCAGTGACTGTGGGTCCTTCTCCTCCTTTCCTTCACCTGCATGTCTCTATTCAAATGTGCTCATCCAGCCCTGGCCAGTTTTGCTCAGTTGTTAGAGTGTCGTGGACTGAAGGGTCCTGGGTTCAATTCTGGCCAAGGGCATGTACCTCGGTTGCAGGCTCGATTCCTGGCTCCAGTCAGGGCACGTGCAGGAGGAAGCCAGTTGGTGTGTTTCTCTCACATTGATGTTTCTCTCTCTCTCTCTCTCTCTCTCTTTCTCTCTCTCTCTCTCTCTCTCTCCCACCCTTCCACTCTCTCTGAAAAACAATGGAAAAAATATCCTTGGGTGAAGATTAAAAAAATGATAGATATTGTATAGCAAAAATGTAGATCTCAATTTCAGTCCATCGGGAAGAAAATGGGTACAGCACTGATTTGGATTACTGCTTTGGAAATAAAATTCAGCATTTATAAAGCCTGCTTAATAACAATAGCAACAGCAGTAATAATAGCAGCTGAGGCATTTATAATACTTCCATGTGCCAGGCAGTATTTGAACTTTATATATTAACTCATTTTATCCTTACAACAACCCTGGAAGGTAGTTACTTCTCTGATTCCCCACTGTACGGGTGAGAACTTGCCTAAGGTCTCACAGCAAATTAAAAATCAGAAGATACTGTAAGATACTGTTCTCTCTCCATCTTCCTTATCACTCCACCCTTGGAGTGCTGATCCGATTGGTCCATCTATTAAGAGGCCGACTACATACTCCCTTCCTCCTGGCTGGCGTGGAGGGGACAACTCGGCTCCTTGAATGGAGGCCTGGCCGGCTCCTGGTTATCCAGTGAGGCCACCAGGTCCCGGCTCACTGGCCCCTGGGACTCTCTCTCTTCTCTCATCCTGATTCTCTTCTCCCCAGGTCTGAAAGTTTGATGTTGGTTTGGCTTGTTTTATAACCATCAATGGCAAGATCTGAGACCTGGGTCTGAGGACTGAGGGCTTAAGTTGGGCAAAGCAAGTCAAGCGTTGGACCGGGGCTCTTCACGCCTGCCTGGCGTAAGGGAAAAGGGCGGTTTCTACCACAGCCCAGCTTCCAAGGATGCTCTGCATTTCGGCGATGTGCCAAAGCCACAGCAAACTTCCACTCTCCTTCCTCCCTTCCACAGCTAATAAATTTGACTGGATGCTGTCCTTCACTCTTTGCTTAAGGGACTTAGTAAGGTTGTGGGTAGAATTCAGATATTTCTGAGTCTTCTGACCACAATCACTTAGCACTCTTTCCTTCAATGTTTCCCACACAATTTCAACAACTTATTCAACAATGCAGACTTTGGATTTTTTTGTCTGTCTGTGGAGAAGGGTTTGTGCTAAACCTCCACAATCTTCCCCTCTTGTGGGACCAGGGGCAAAGTCTGGTTAAGGTTGGAAAATCAGGCTCCTTTCTGAAACTGTGCTTTCCTTCCACTCACCTCATGTCTTCACTGTTTTACACTGTGTTCCACCAACAAACACAACAGCCCATAACATGTTTTATTAAAGGGCCATAAACCTGCGTCAAATCTTAAATAATTGAAAATCTGAGTTTGAATCTCGCAAATCTCTTCTCTGTCTGTAACTGGACGTTCAGTTTGATATGGCAAAGACAACACATTTGCTCCTGAAGCCAAGAGTGGTAAAAATCTTCTAGAATTCATTCATTTCTGTCTTGCCTTTTTTTTCTGAGCACTCAGGAATATGACATTCCCCACCCCTTTGTTAGGGGGCTATGTGACTAGCTCTGCCCAATGAACTAGAAGTGGAAGTGTCATTTGGGGGACAAAGCATTTCATTGCTGGTGGGCTCCTGTCCCCTGCCTCAGTGGTTATAGAGAAGGTAGATGCTTATATTGCTGCAGAGAGAACAGTTGCCTTGGAAAGTTGCCCTGGCAGTGCAGTTAGCATTGTACAAGTGAGAAAGCTATGTTGTGTAAAGCCACTATGATTTGGGGTGGGGTGGGGGTGGGGGTGGGGTTGTTTGTTACTGCAGCATAACTTAGCCTATTTTGACTAATAAGCCATATCATATTGGGACTTGGCACTTTAATTCTATGTAGCATTGTTTATAATTAACTGTTATTTTACTATGATTTTTTCTCTGACCCTTAACTTATTTATTACAACTTTATTGAGGCATAATTGACATATAATGAATTGTATATATTTAAAGTGTACAATTCGATGGGTTTTGACATATTTATACACACCTGAAATCATCATCACAATTAAGATAATGAACTTATTTGTCACCCCAAAAAGTTTTCTTGTACCTCTTTGGAATCCCTGCCTCTCTCTCTTTCCCATCCCTACTCTCTCAGTTCCAACCATTGATGTTCTTTCTGTCACTATACATTTTCCAGAGTTTTATATAAATGCAATCTTACAATATATATTTTTATTTTGCCTGGCTTCTTTCACTCAGCATAATTATTTGGAGATTCATCCATGTAGTTGCATGTATCAGTAGTTCGTTTCTTTAAATTTCTGAGTAGCATTCTATCATATGGCAGTGTCACTACTTACTTACTCAACTACTTGTTGATGAACATTTGCGTTGTTCCCAGTTTGGGGCTATTACAAGTAAAGCTGCTATGAACATTCACGTGCAAGTCTTTTATGGACAAACGCTTTCATTTGTCATGGGTAAAGGTTTAGGGGTGGGATGTGGTAGGAGTATGTATAAGAAACCACCAAACTATTTTCTAAAGTGTTTGTATCATTTTATATTCCTCCCATCAAGGTAGGAGAACTCCAATTGCTCTACATCCTTGCAATGCTTGGTATGGTCTGACCTTTACTTTTGATTAAATGATTACACTACCCCAAGTTCACAGCTGTGTCCCCAATGGCATCAATTTAGGTTCTTGATACTTGATGCAATAGTTCCTTACCTGGCGGTCCTCCTTCAGATAAATTGCGGTTGTCAGCTAGGAACCCGGTGAACTTCCTCCCATTGCCTAGGCACTCGGCTGTCAGCGCCAGTCATTCCCAACTTGCCTCCCTTCAGAGCAGGGGCGCTGTCTCCACCTCTCCCTGTCTCGGTCCCGCTCCCCTAACACTGTGCCCTGGGCCTTGTCCTCACCCCGGGATGCCTCCCTCTGTCAGGCATCTTTTTCTATCTTTCTCTTTCCCAATTATATACTCCTTGTTCCTAGTGTCTAATAATATATTCAATTCTTGCCCATCTTTAAAAACAAAACAAAATAAAGGCTATCTTTCGAGCCTAGGCTTCCCTCAAGCTACTACCCTATCTCTCCCTTTCCATTTAAAGTTAAATTTATTGGGGCAGGGATTGGAAATTTTCCATTTTCTCCTCAATCCCCTGCAATGTAGCTTTCAGCCTGCTCTTTACTGAGGCAGCTCCCACTTGGGTCACCACTGACCCCCATGTTCCTGAATCGAACACCTTCCAAAACCTCTTTGACTTGACCTCTGGGCAGCCTTTATACACTTGATCACTTCATTCTTAAAACTTTTTCCTCTTGGCTTTCCAAGGGCCTTCCTGGGTGCAATAGGAAACTAATACCCTGAGCCAAGCGAGGCCCTATCCTGGGCTTCCTCCAGCTGTGCTCCTTCTTTTGGGTGAAGAGTCTGTGCCCTCACTTCTAGACCAGGCACCAGGTACCCAGGATCCTGGAATCCCTCACTCAAGAAACTCTTACTCAAGGCCTATTTCCAGAACATAAATACCTTTTCCCTAAGTCTGTCTTCCCCCTCAACAGAAAAAATCTTTTTACCTTTACTATGTCTAAATTTCCTACTGTGCTTTAAATGCAAAATATGTGTTAGGACGCACAGGTACTAAAAATGTTTTAAATGTGATTGATTGCTCCATTATCTGTGAATAAATTACTTCCATTATGGTTTATCTGTAGCAAAATTTGCTTTTAGTTTCAGCACAATCATAGACTAATATAAGAGCTGTAGGGCCTAAGTCTGTCCTTTTGAGACAGATTGCACTGTTTATGCCTGAATCTTAAGGGTAGTGAAGGGAGCAACTGTTTGTGGAGTGAGCCGCTGCATAGATAATAGACTGACAAGCACAAGAACTGAAGCCAGGAGACCAGAGGGAAGACTACTACAGTAATTCAGGCAAGAGGTAATGATAGTGATGGTGATGGTGAGAAGTGGCTGGATTCTGGGCATATTTTGAAAGTAAAGGCAATAGTTTTTGCATATAATTTTAATGGGAGGTATGTGAGAAAGAGAGAAGGGTTGATATGATTGCAAGGTTTCCGGCTTGAACCACCAAAAAAAATGACATTGCCATTAACTTAGATGGTAATGAGGCTGAAAAGACAGGTCTTTGGGTAAAAATAAGTGGCCCAATTTTAAAGATGTTACATTTGGGATGCCCGTTAGATAGACAGTGGGTAGGCAGTTGGATGTTTGAGTTAATCTTGCCTTTCTCAAAGACTGCATGCTTCCAACAACTAGAATAGGGTCTTGAAATAAGAGATTCTTAATATTTGATTGGTCAAATAAATATGTGACATTCCTCCACAGACATGTTTCCAGATCTATGCACAGTTTTATATCCTTACATCATCAGATTGGTTAATATCAAGCCTATTGACATTTTATGGCCTGGCCAACTGTGTAAGCCAAGGGTAGTAACAACCTGATTATCTAGTATCTTCCTGTTCTTGGCTGTCTCAAACATTCTGAATACGACTAGGGCTGATATTGAATATTAATACCAAGTGGATTGAAGTCAGATCCATGGTCTCTGTCTTATTAATCTAGTGTTGAACTTCCTTAATTTACTGATTGTAAGAATTTTTTTCTTTATAATTATAAAATGTATAGCAATATTGATTTTTTTGTTCCATCTCTGAAATTATATTGTTTCCCCCTACACACACACATGTTTGGAAAAATTTGCTGTCAGAGCTTTTGTTATTTCAGTCCGCTTGAATGCATTCCGGATACTAATATGGCCTGCAACAGTGTCTAATGATGCTGAATAATCTATGAAGGTTAGTTATTTAGAAAATGTTAATTTGATGAATGAGCAATAATGCTGATCTTCCTGGCTTTAAATTTACAGACACTATAAAACTATATGTCTACAAAACTTAGTGTGATTATAATATTAAAAGGTCACAGTTCTGTTGAAAGATGTTGGAGACCAGATTGCTAATGCATTTTCTCTTGTACCTTCTATAGTCAAGCTTTTCTTCCTCTCTTGTCAAGTTCACCAATGACATGCACATTTAAAAATCTGGAGTCTAAGGCCACAGTAATCAAAACAACATGGTACTGGCATAAAAACAGACATTTAGATCAATGGAACAGAATAGAGAGCCCAGAAATAAGTCCATGTCCTTATAATCAACTAATATTTGACAAAGAAGGCAAAAACATATAATGGACTAAAGATAGCCTATTCAATAAATGGTGTTGGGAAAATTGGACAGATACATGCAAAAAAGTGAAACTAGACCACTTTCTTACACTGCACATAAGAATAAACTCAAAATGGATTAAAGACTTAAATGTTAGACTTGAAACCATAAAAATCCTAGAAGAAAACATAGGCAGTAAAATCTCGGACAGTTCTCATATCAATATTGTTTTCTGATATATCTTCTCAGGCAAGGGAAACAAAATAAAAACAAACAAATGGGACTACATCAAACTAAAGAGTTTTTGCACAGCAAAGGAAACCATCAACAAAATGAAAAGACAACCCACTGATTGGGAGAACATATTTGCCAATGATACATTTATAAGGGGTTAATATGTAAAATTTATAAAGAACTTATAAAATTCAACACCAAAATAACTAAACAATTCAATTCAATTTAAAAATGGGCAAAACACCTGAATAGAGACAGAAGGCCAACAGACATATGGAAAGATGTTCAACATCACTAATCATCAAAGAAATGCAAATTAAAACCACAATGAGATGTCACCTCACACCTTTCAGAATGGCTGCCATCAATAAATCAACAAACAACAAGTGCTGGGGAAGATGTGGAGAAAAGAGAACCCTTGGGCACTGTTGGTGGGAATGCAGATGGTGCAGCCACTGTGAAAAGCAGTATGGAGTTATCTCAAAAAATAGAAAATAGAATTGCCTTATGACCCAGAGATTCCACATCTGGAACCAGAAACATTAACTCAAAAGAATATATGTGCCCCTATGCTCATTGCAGTATTATTTACAATAGCCAAGATTTGGAAGCAGCCCAAGTGTCCATCAGTAGACGAGTGGGTAAAAAAGCTGTGGGGCATTTACACCATGGAATATTACTCTGCGATAAAAAGATAGACAATTTTGCTCTGACAGCATGATGGACCTGGAGAACATTTGCTAAGTGAAATAAGCCAGTCAGAGAAAGACAAGTACCATATGATTTCACTCATATGTGGAATCTAATGAACAAACTGAACTACCAAGCAAAATAGAGACAGGCTCAGAGATGGAGAGCAGGCTGACAGCTCTCGGGTGGGGGTGGAGTGGAGGGGGGTGGGGAGGTGGAGAGATTGCACAAAAAAGAAAAAAATAGAGAACTCATGGACATGGACAATAGCGTGGTGATTGCAGGAGGGGCGTGGAGTTGGAAGAGGGCATAGAGGGGATAAATAGTGATGGGAAAAATAAAATAAAATAAAAAATTTGTAGTCATTGTTTTTAATCCTCATTTTACTTATTCTCTCAGCAGCATTTGACCCAGTTGACTAATCCCTCCTTAAACACTTTTATTTTGGATCATTGTGCTTTCTTTTTAACCCTCACCCAAGGATATGTTTATTGATTTTTAGAGAGAGGAAGAGAGAAAGAGAGGGGGAGGAGAGAGAGAGAGGAAGGAAGGAAGGAAGGAAGGAAGGAAGGAAGGAAGGAAGGAAGGAAGGAAGGAAGGAAGGAAGGAAGGAAGGAAGGAAGGAAGGAAGGAAGGAAGAAGAAAGAAAGAAAGAGAAAGAAAGAAAGAAAGAAAGAAAGAAAGAAAGAAAGAAAGAAAGAAAGAAAGAAAGAAAGAAAGAAAGAAAGAAAGATTGCCTCCTGATCGCACCCAATCAGGGATCTAACCCTCAACCTAAGTATGTGCCCTGACCAGGAATCAAACCTACAACCATTTTGGTGCAGGGATGACACTCCAACCGACTGCGACACCGAGCCAGGGCTCATTGTGCTTTCTTGGTGTGATGGTTAATTTTTTTAAAAGATTTTTATTGATTTTTAGAGAGGAAGGGAGAGGGAGAGAGAGAGAAATATCAACGTGAGAGTGAAACATTGATCTGCTGCCTCCTGCATGCTCCCCGTTGGGGATGGAGCCCACAGCCCACGCATGTGCCCTGACCAGAAATCCAACCCGGCGGCCTTTCGGTGGATGGGACAGCCCCCAACCAGCTGACTAGGTGTCGGTTGCTAAGGCATGATGGTTAATTTCATGTGTCAGCTTGACTGGAACACAGGTGCCCAGACATTTGGTCAAATCTCTTTCTGGCTGCACCTGTGAGCGTGCTTCTGGGTGGGATTAACATTTGTTTGACTCAGTAGACCGAGTAAAGCAGATTACCCTGCCTAACAGAGGTGGGACTCATCTGGTCTGTTAAAGACCATGAAAGGACAAAAAGGCTGAGTGAGACAGAACTTCTACTGTCTTGAGCTGAAGCTTTGGTCTTTTCCGGCCTTTGGTTGAAATTGGAAGCATCAGCTCTTCTTGCATCTTGAGCCCCTGGGCTCTCCTGGTTCTCAGGCATTTGAACTCAGACTTGAGGTACACCATCTGCTCTCCTGGATCTCCAATTTGCTGACTACAGATTTTGGAACTTCTCAGCCTCCATAAATGCATGAACCAATACTTTATAATAAATCTCTTTATATATATTTGCTCATTTGCTTGTAGGTCATCTCCCCTACTAGAAAACACTATGAGCACAGAGTATTCCCAGCCCTGGGATGGTGTCTAGCAGATAGTAGGCACCCAATAAATATTTGTGGCCTATATGAAGAAGTTTGCTGTGTGTATTTTTCTAAGGCCTAAGACAAGTAGCTACTTGTGCTTGTGTGCATATTTCTTCATGGGTGTTCATAGCACACATATCTTATTTATCTCCATCCTGTAAGAAGGGGAGGAGAGGAACCATTCAACTATGACTCACACCCACTGGTGGGATGGGATGTTTAGTCTTTGAGGATCTTAATGCCCTGTGGTTTGAAGATAAGAGTGTCTCAAGAGGGGCTGCTGGGCATACCTTCATTTGCCTCATGAACACAATATACCTTGGAATCCTGTCTTGGAAGAATTTATTTTTTAAGGTTGTGTATTTTGTTACAAGAACTGGTGAAGAACAACATACTCAGTCAATATAAGTTTTCTACATTTAAAATTCTTTCCAGACTGGAAAAACAACAACTAAAAGTTGTGGTTTCAGGATTCACAAGTGCACATGGGTAAGAAGAAGGAATGGTTTCAGACAGCCTCTGGAGCTTATCTTCCAAACCCACCAACTAAGAGAGTAGAATAATCTGCACTGATAACACCAATAATCTTTTAGTGTCCTATGAATACTGTTACATGAATATATTACTCCCTTCTGCCCACCATTATCTGAATTAGGCAGTTCAGCGACAATTTATGAGCAATGTGCAAATGCTTATGATTTTTTACATTAAGATGTTCACAGAAGAGAGATGATACATAATAAATTTTAAAATAAATGTATTAATACTTCAACTCTCAAGTAGTAGTTGTATAGTCAGCCACATGCCCAAAATTACATTTTATAATGTGTTTATTTGTGTACAAAATATGTTGTAATTTACTGATGCAAATGCAGCAAAATATTCTATCACATACAACAAAAATACACCTTTTACTCTCCTTCCCCTGCCTTTGAAAATGGCAACACTGTTTTGGCAGTTCAGCAGCTATAACTGAAATGCTGTAATTAAGCAGTATTGGAATGTGTCCACTTGACAAATGTGATGTACAATCTGAGTATGCAACCACATCTCCGTTAGTTTTTTCACAGACCAGAAAGTTCCACCCCCTGAACACCTCCAGAAAATACAAATAATTTGTATATATATGTACACATGTATACACTGTATATGTAAAGTGCCACCAAACTTCTTTGTCCTCGTGAGTCTGTGTGCGCGTTAATTCTCTCTTTCCTTCTTTCCAAAGTTAGAGTCACACTAGTGGGACGGCAAAGGTCATCAGCAGGCACGGAGAAGCTCGCCGTAGGCTGGCTTCTTGGGGGGGGGGGGGGGGAGGACCGAGGGAGCCTTCAGACCTCGCTGGGAGACCTGGAGCGGAAGGGCACTTTGGACTGGAAACAGCCACAGAACAGGAGCCACAGGGCGCGCTGGATCTCTTGGTTGCGGAAGGCATAGATGATCGGATTGATCATGGAGTTGTAGGTGGCGGGCAGCAGGGTGGCGTAGGTGTAGACGGCCGGGTCCTCGTGGCTGCCCACCACGCAGTAGATGGCGAAGGGCAGCCAGCTGGCTCCGAAAGTGCCCAGCACCACGGCCAGCGTCCCCACGCCCTTCCTGGTGGCGGCGAGGTGCGGGGGCGCCAGGCAGTGCTGCTGCAGCGCGATCTGGTGCGCGTGGCGCCAGACCACCTGGCAGATGCGAACGTACAGGTGCAGCATGACCGCGAAGACCGCGAAGAAGGCGGCGGAGAGCAGCGCCACGTGGCTGCGCGTCAGGGGGCTCACCACGCTGCAGGCGGCGCGCTCCGCCAGGCAGTTCCAGCCGAGCACCGGCAGCAGGCCCAGGCCCAGGGAGACCGTCCAGGTGACGGCGAGCAGCAGGTGCACGCCCAGCAGGGTCCGCCGCGAGTAGTAGGTGAGCGCGTTGTAGAGGGACAGGTAGCGGTCCACGGTTATGGCCAGCAGGCTGCTGACCGAGGCGGCAAAGGAGGACACGAGGAAGCCCACCGTGAGCAGGCTCACCGTCTCCGAGGGCACCACGTACTGGAACACGAAGTGCAGGATGAGGCCGCAGCCCGCCAGCAGGTCGGCGGTGGCCAAGCTGCCCACCAGCACGAACATGGGCGTGCGCAGCGCCGGGGTGGACGCGATGAGCGCCACCACCAGCGCGTTTTCTCCTGCGATCACCGTCCCCGACACGCACAGCAACACATCCCACGGATTCACCGCCGACAGTGGCAGCCCCGGTGGCCCCGCGGACATCTGCGAAGACAGCTCCAGCGACCCGTTAGCCGCGCCCCCGCCTCCCAGCGCCGCCGCCGCCGCCGGATGCCCCCATTCCCCGGGGTCCCGCGCTCCTGCCGCCGTGGCCGCCGCCGCCGCTCCCTCGGCCACCGCTGTCACTACCTGGGACTCGTTGAGCGCAGAGGTGCTCGCGTTCATAGCGGCCGGACGCTGCACCCTGTGTGGAGAGGGGCAGCAAGCGTCAGGTGTGCGGTTCCAGCTGCCGGGGCACTTCCCGGAGCGGGTGTCCCGCTCATGTTGCCCATCCCACCCGACCCCGTAACAGAGCGAGGAAGCAGTGACAAGTGAGAGCCAAAGAATAATACCTGTTGAATGAGAGAGTGAAAGGCACACGGGTGCTCCCACGGGTATCTGAGCTTTTGCATAGATACACACACGGATAACACGCAGTCACATGCACACAGGTTAATCCCTAGGGGTGACTGCTCCTGACGCGCATCGGCCTGCACCGGCTAAAGGTGTGGGCCTGGGCGAGCCGCTGGGGCTCTGGGCCGGCGGGGGCCGGCGATCGCCCGGGTGAGCCGCGGGGCCGCTGTCCGCGGTGCTGAAAGCTAAGTCTCCGCGCGCAGAGCGCAGAGGGGCTGGAAGCAAGGGACCTCTCGGAGAGAGGCTTGGGGGAAGAGAAGTTGGGGTGCATATGTAGGGGAAGGATGAGGGTCGAGCTTGACTCCATTTATCCGGATTTGAGGACTCCTCCCCTGGCCAGCCTTCACCCCTTCCCCTCTCCACACCCTCAAAGTTCCTCTAGGGAGCCCGGCTGCTCACCTGGGGAGTCAGGGCTTCAGAAAGCCTGTGACCATGAGCGCTGGGCTGGGGCGCCAGGCTGCGTCCCGGCGCGGACAGCCGACGCTGGCGAAGCCGGAGCCGGAGAGGAGCGCCCGGCTCCAGCGGTTGTGCAGAGGCGCCGGGAGTGAGGGACACAGTCCGCGGCAGAAAAGGCGGTTACGAGCAGCGCGCCGGTCGGAGATTGACAGGCGGGGTGCGGTGACGTCAGGCTCCTAGGTCCGCGTTCGCGCGCCTCGCCCGCCCATCACCACCCCCTTCTTTGCCTCCCCACCCCCAAAGGAGGTCTCAGAGGGCTCGAGGAAGGGGGAGGAGCGGGAGCGGCGGCCTCCATCCAGAGCCCCCAGGAATGGGATGGGGCAAGAGGAGAGGGAGAAGCGTGAACAAGACTGGGAGGCGGGCGCGGAGGGTGAGCTGGGGGGGAAGGAGGGGAGGATGCACTGGCCGGGCAGCCAAGCCAGGGTCAAGGTCACCACGCGGGCCAGGGCGAGTAGGAAGCCCTGGAGAAGGGGGACGTTGGGCAGGGAGGTCTGAAGGCAGAGTTGCTACCTTGGGGGGTGGGGGGGATAGTACTGCTTTGGGGACAGGAATTAATTGGGGGGGGGGGTGTATGGAGAGATGAGCTTTTTTAAAAAGGATGTTTGCTGAACAGTGTGCGGAGCAGAGTCAGAGGAGATATGGAGAGTTGTGGGGAACAGAGAGAAAGTGGGACATTTGAGGAAAGAATCTCTTCTTTTGAAGCCTACCTGTGCAATTTCTCTTTTCCTCCCTCCATTCCTCTCTCTCGCTCCCACTATCTCTTGAATTCTGCACAGCAGATTTCACCATGATCCTCCCAGCCCAATGTTTCACAATTTCAGCAGCTGGAAAGTGCCCTTGGAACTTGCTCTTTAATTAAAGACCAGGTCTGTGTCTTGTTAGAAAATAAGAAAACAGCAAAATGTGATTTTCTTTCCTGACAACAGACTTTGCCCTGTTAATTAGTACCCTATAAAATAAATTACAGGACAAAAATAGTGATAACTCAGCCACACCAGACTTCAGGAGGCAGGAGTTTTATTTTCAGCCCAGATAAATAATCCTTTTTGGTTTAAAGGTGCTTTGTTAGTAAAATACAAATGTTAGACTTCTTCTTTTTTAATCATCCAGAATCTTTGATTGTTGCACTTGGGCAAAAGCTAAAATAGTTGGCTCCATCTAAGGCTCTAAAATAAATGATTGCACATCGGCATGATGGCATAGTACTGAGGCCACAGCCATGATTTTCAGGGGCCACATGGTCTGGGCAAAGTGAAAATAGACATTTGTTATTGGTCCTTCCTCCACTCCTCCCTGAATCTCCCCCCACCCCTTCCTGGCTTCACTTTGCCTTTAGCTCCCGGGGTCAAAAAAGGAAAAAACATATACTCAGACTGTCTAGAGGCTCCCTCTAAACATGGCCCCCAAGTCCAGACTATTGCTTCCCTCCTGCCTCAGTGCAGCTGAATTTAACTGGGGGAAAGATGGAGAACATAGAACTATTCAATTCTTTGATGTACTAGCCAGCGATGGACCATAAATTGAGTTTACACACAATATCTCCATTTGGACAATTTATAAAATTCACACACCACCATTTTCATGACCCCCAAATTGGCTGAAGTTTCTGAATAGAGCCACTTGAATTTCAGTAAAAGATTGTCATTTAAAAACCAAGAATGTTATTTTCAGAGCTCTTAAGTGAACTGTCAAACCACTGTAATAACATGTTAATCTCACATTTTCCAAATAAAGGCCCAACGGGAGGAGAATCTTGCCTAATGTCTAAATCTGTTACATTTTTACATGGGACAATGCAGTAGAAAGTGTGGGATTAAAACTGAACAAGCAGAGATCCTGTGTTTTGGACATCCTTAGGCTTTCCCCATAGTCAAGAATGGATGTTTCAATGGTTTCAGGAGGACAACACATGTAGAATCATGTCAGTCTAGGGTTTTTAGACTGTCTTTGCATCATGCCAGTCTGTGATTACCTCTCTCAGATGCTAGACTGGATCCTGAGAACAGACAGGGCACATGCTTTCAGACTCTTCCTTACTCCCCCGTGCCCATATATTCAAGGGAGGCAGGAGATGAGAGAGAAGAAAGGTGTGTGGTTCATTGGTTATGGATGAATATTAGATGGATTTCATTGCCTGCTCTGCCCACAGCTCCTCACAAGTACCTAACTTTCCAGTGGTCTCCTAGAATGTTCTACTATGGTTCAGCCTATGAACCATATGACATTTTCTATCCCAAGCCTAGGACTTTGGAGGAGATTGACACCCAACCCAAGGCTAGACAAGATCAGTCATCCTTTGCTGATGACCAAATTCCCCTTCTTGAAAAGTTGAACTAAGAGACATTGTGACAATGGTTAGTCAGTGTTGGATTCTGGACCTGCAAGATTATGATAAATTAGGGCTGGAGCATTCTGTTGAGTCTTGTGTGAAAGGAGTAACCAGAGGAAGCAAGTTGTGGTGAAAGAATGAAGCAGATTGGAGAGAAGAACAGAGATGAAGGATCAAATGACTGAGAGGTGGAGGGAATGACATCAGTACCTGAGTATCTGGTTCCCGACCCTGGAAGTCCAGGTCCCTGGATGCCTTGAAATTGCTATTTGTGTCTCTACCACAAACCTTTATAATACTGAGCCACCTTGAGTGCATTTCTATTCTGGGAATACTTGATCCTTGACTGAAACACACAAGTAAATATATTATTCACCCACTGCTTTGTCTGGTCCTACTTATGTTTTGAGGTATACAGAGTTTGGTTTCTGGCTTGTAATCACAAGTTAAACTCACTATTGCCAACTCTGAAACATACTAACATATCATCTGGTGCTTTTATGTTCCAGCACTATCCAAGCATGGACACAAGGAAGCTTTCCTTGTCTGAGGTTATGCCCAGGAATCACAGCCTCTCAACCACAACTCTTTCTCTGGTTCCTGTGTGTATCTTTTGCCTATCTCAGCCTAAGCCAGTGGTTCCCAACCTTAGATTCACATTAGAATGACCTAGAAAGCTTTGAAAAACCACCCACTCCTGAATCACTCACCCAGAGATTCTGATTCATTTGTTTTGGAGTGAGGACCAAGCATCAGATTTTCTAAAAACTCTAATAAAAAAACCAGGGTTGAGAACACTCATCTAAGCAGTCATACCATCTCCTTATCAGTTTAACATGCATTAAAACCCCTGAAATAGTGCATTGGCGTTTGGAATAGTTGCAACAAAGGAATTTTAGCAACAATCCAGTTTTAAGTCACTTAGTGTAATTTCAAATTTAAGGCGCTAACTAGGCCTCCTCTGAAGACCTTTTATTTTTCACATTCACATAGAATCACGTACATGTGGAGCGTTCTTGGTTCCCTGACACTTGGTTCCCTCTTGACCCTGATTAACTCCGTGGCCCCATCAGGAACTCTAAATTCTGGTTGCCCTCAACCCTCGATTTTGCTGTAGATTTCAGGATACCTCAGCATCTGCTCCCTTTCTTGTTCTGAGATCACAGCCACTTCCCAGATGTACCCTCTCCTGGCCCAGATCTTTGCAAATCATTCTGTTTTACAAAATCAGAGCTGCAGTCAGCCAAGCTGTCTAGACCTTGTAAAACTAGGTCGGAAAGACCCATACTAACAATTGTGGCCTCTCTCTGAGGGACTGCAGGCACACACACACACACACCACACACCACACACCACACATTCCCTCAGCTTGGTTCTTAGAGACAAGCAGTTCAGTTTCCTAGTGGGAAGTATAAGTATATTTGGTGGTACACAGATGCTTGTGCTCAGGAAGAGGGAAGGTGCTCAGTAAGATGTATAAAGCTGTTATTAAGAGAGATTATTGCTGACAGAGACAAGAATCACAAAGGGCCATTGAATTCTCTCCATTGTTTGTCCAGATCTGGGTGTTGGATGGAGTGTAACCTTTTTGGGACACCTGCTGAGACAGGTGAGTTATATTCAAAATATCTCTTTTTGTCCTGCTGCCACCTGTCCCCAAGGTCTCTCCTCACCCGCAGGCATCGATGGTGTGTCACCGTGTCCAAGGCTTCAATTTCCTCAGCATGTCCAAAAACATCCGCGGCGTTCCTGCTTCATGCCAGCTGAGCTGTCTGTACTCCAAAGGGCTGTTATCCTCGAAGGTCAGTGTCGCCCGATGTTCCCAACTTTAGAAAAGCAGCAGCCCACCATTATGACCATCACATGTCTGCAAGATGCAGAACACTGCACGGCAGTCGACATATTTTATTTAACTGAATTGTTGGTGAGCAACATTTTTTTTTTTTTGTATGACAAACGAATCAGGAAAAATAACAGCATTTGAAGACATATGTCCTTTTCCGTAAAGAATGAAAATAACTTTATTGAGTTTCATGGAGCAATGTATAATCTGACAACTTAGACTACCGACTTATTAAAAGAGAGAATGATGAAACTGGTTCTAATACAGAGGCAGTCTTCTAATCTGTCACGCCCTACAGTGTCTTCAAAGTGCTTTCAGTCTCACACAGCAGGTTCATACTCTTCTCTCATTTATTCTCTGAAGCAATTGCATGCAGTTTAGAGTTATTTCCTTTGCAGATGGGGCAGCTGAAGTTCAGCGAGGTGGAGCAAGTTGTCGTCCAAGGGCACACAGGACACCAGCAGGTACATTGTGTACAAGTTATTGACAACCGCATGGGAAAGCAAAACAAGCACCAGTTCAATGTGTGCAAAGCTATGCAACTTTCAAAACACAAAATGGTTTTGGATAGATATGTCCGAAATGGTGGGGGTTGAATTTTATAACTTTAATGTTACTATGAGCAGCAGTTTACAGATGACCTTTTTCTGTTTTGTAAGCTGCTTTTTTAAGTGTTTTGTAAATATATTAAAGAAAATTTTGAAAGAAAAACACTCACTCATATCCTCATCAACTAACCAGAATTGCTTTTTTTCCCCTTCCAGATTGTAAACCTATTGAGGGGATGGGCCAGTTCTAATTAAACTTCCCATCTATCCATATGATCTAGCACAGAGTAAGTGCTCAGTAAATGTCTATTAAATGACCATTTCCAGAATTTATCTACATGCATATATATTTTACATAGGTAGATTGCATAGTACACATGTACTATATATACAGAGTACAATTTAAGCTTTTACTTCATAATACGGGATATGCTGTCAATATTTCCTATGTTGCATTGTAATTATTTTTATACTTTTGCTTAGTCACTAATTCATTCAATAAGCATTTATTGAGCACCTACTACACGCTAGACATTGTGCTAGAAAATAAAGATGCCAAAATATGTGCCTGTCCTCAGGAATGAGTAAACAGATTCTATGAGAATGGTGTAGTATATGTTATAAAAGAGATGATCATGGGATTAAGGGGAAACTCAGGAGAAGACTCTCATCCAGCGAGGAGGAGTCAAGGAAGGCCTATCAAAAGGAATGGTGCCCAACCAGAATCTTGAAGGATGAATGACAGTCACCAAGGTAAGGAAGACATGAAAGTGCTCCGGGCAGAGGGAGCATGAAAAAAGGCGTGAAGTCAAGGGAGCCTGGCCCAGGTCATTGGGACCGTGGGCAGGAAATTGCGGCTGGCATGTCAGACAAAAGGGCAGGAGCAGAGATACACCAGGTAGGTGGGGCCAACTCATGAAGGATTTCCTACACATGGCAGGAGTTGAATTTATCCTGAGGGTAATGAGGTGCCAGTCACAGATTTTCTTAAGTGAAGGTGGTCGATACAATGAGCCTTGGGTCCTTCTTACAATTTATGGAAGCCCCATGAGCGACTTTATGAATGGATTTGAGAGGGCAAAAGTGAAGTCAGGCAGACCTCTTAGGAGGCTGCTATGTGACCTATACAGGGGATTCTGAAGGCTTAACAGGTGGTGATGGCAGGGACTGGAGAAGGTGATGGATCCTCCAGATGTTTTGAACATTCAGCTAAAGCACTCTAGTTGCTATAAAAGATAGTTCTTCAAATCTTGGTGGCATAACAAAGAGTTGTTCCTTGTTCACATGAAATTAAAAACAGGTTTTCTCACTGGCAGACAGCCAGCCTTTCACATGAAAATGCAGGGATCCAGCTCCTTCCATCTCATAGTTCTACCCTCCTCTAGGACCTCAGAGCTGTCAGCACTCACCATTTCAGCATTTCCCCACTTTGGTGACTGGGAAATGATTGGGGAATTTCATTTGGAGTATTTTATGGGATGTGCCTGGAAATGGGGAGGTAAATAGACACAGGTAAAAGGAGAGAAGGTATCGAGGATGACTTCCAGTTTTCAGGTGTGAACAGCAGCAATATTGGAGAGGGGCCGAATGGTTAATGCAACTGTGCACATTTGAGTTTGAGGTAGGGCATCTGGGTGCAGATCTCCAGTGGGACATTGAATAAAGGGGTTGTTCTGAACTCGCCAGAGAGTTTAGACTGAAAAAGTAGATTAGGATATCAAAACTCCCCCTCCTCCCCCTCCCCCTCCTCTTCCTCTTAGTAAGGCTACTATATTCATTGAATATATCACTTACTAAGGTGCTCTATGGGTGGAACCTATTATTATCCTCATTTTACAGAAGAGAAAGTAAAGATGGGGGGAAGTAACTTTGCCATATGGTTGGAAAGTGAGAGAGTCAGAATTTGAACCCCATTTGTCTGACTTCAGTTGAAGGGAAGTGATGACTCTAAATGAGGAGGACTGGGGACAGTCCCTTGGGGATCACAGTCTTTAAGGATGAGTGGAGGAAGAGGCAGCCACAGAGCAAGGTGAGCAGAGCAGTCAGAGAAGCAGGACACAGGGAAGCCCAGCCCCCGGCAGAGAGGAGAGAGGACTGTGGCGGTCACAGGAAGGGTGAGTTTCAGGAGGAGAGTCAAGTTTTACCCCGAGAAGTCAAATAAGGTTAGGTCAAGGAAAAAAGTATTAGCCGAACTTAGCTGGGTTCATCAACTTATTGGTGACTCTGCTGCAAGTGCAGGCACGGCAGCAGCCAGGCTGAAGCGAATGGGCTGTAAATGAGGGGGGAGGGAGCGCAAGTTCTCTCTCAAGAAGTTGGCTTGAAGGGGAAGGGGGCAAGAGAGCAGCAGCTAGATAGAGATGTGGGTTCAAGGGAGAGCTTTTCCTGAAAAATAGAAGAGATTTGACCCTTCAAAGAGACGGCTGAGAGGCCAAGGTTGGTTTCAGAGACCATAGCTACTTGAGGGGGCGAGATGGTGGGGAGCAAAGACAGAGAGGCCCTGGAAGACAGGTGGAGAGATTAACCTGAGGAGACAGGGGCCGGGGGGATGAGGCGTGCACATGGGGCCAGGCATGCAAATGTTCGCGGGAAGCCAGGAAATCAAGGGATTGCCTTCTAATTCTTTGTGAAATTCGGGGATGAGAAAATCAGTTAATAGTGAGGTGGCAAATGGCAGCATCTCCACAGTTATCATTTTGATGTCTGCACCATATTACATCGAGAATATAGAGTAACATTTATTCACCATTCTCCTACTGTTAGACATTTAGGTTGTTTATACGTTCGCTATTATAGATAACTCTACAAAGATTACTTTCATGTACATGACTATTTTTATTTTGTATAATTATCTTGACATGAAAATTGTGAACCAAATGGCGAAAACGTTTTCATGGCTCTTGAAATGCACTGCTAAACTGCTTTCAGAATGACTGGGATAATTTACCATGCCAACAGCACTGTGAGTGCCTACCAGTTTCTCCGTAGCTTTTATAGCACCGGGTTTTATTATTTTAAAATGTTCTTTCAATTCAGTGGGTATAAGTGGTACCTCATTAATGATTTAAATCACATTTATTTGATTACCACTATGGTTGACCGTTTGTCTCTCTTTTTTAGAGCATTGACTTTTCTTTTATTTGTTAGGAATTAATGCTGTTTTTATATAGCTGATGAAGTCTACTGTGGCTATTCATCCTTGGCATGTCGAACTTGAGGGAAAACTGCTCTATTCTTCCTTTTTTAACTTTAGATTGCTCAGAAGTATTGCATTTTTATAAAGTTGGGTTTTTAAGGATAACATATACTTCAGCTTCTAGCGTGAGAAAGGCACATGCGTGGCTTTAGAGTAGAGTTTTACTGTCATTTATTAGAGAAGAGAAAGGACGGAGATCTAGGGAGACAAAAGGTTCTGGGAGGGGGCTTGTCCTGAGGCAGGCTATAGTCTCCTCTGAGTGTCAAATGCCCAACTGTATGGCCTTGGCCTGTACCATTTATCCAAAGAGGGGGTTGGCACATGAAGACAGCAGAGCCTTTGGGCAGGGCTGGGAGACCATCGCTCTAAAGCCCTGGCACAGAGTTCTGCAGGGAGGTCAGAGATTAGGACTCAGCTGCAAGGGAATCCAGTAGATTCTGGGCAATGGAACAGCTCAGCTCAATAGAAGCAAGGTAGAGACCAGCCCTGAACACGGGGCATCCAGTTGGAACACAACCCACTGTAAAGTCTGACCAGGAAAGAAACCCTAAACAGAAGGAAACAATTACAGAGGGAGGGGATGGGGCAAGGAAAGTCACACTCTCTTAATCCCTTGCCATTGCCAGACACAGCGCAAGACACGTTACCTGCATGATCCCACCTCACTCCTGCTTGTCCCTTGGGGTCGTTTTTATTATTCCCATTTAACACCGGAGGAAACAGATGCTCAAAGGGGCTAAATAACATTCACTGTTATGTAGCTTATAGGAGATAGAGTCTAATTGGTTCTCAGAGCCTCACTTCCTTTAAAAAGGCCTTGGCTCTGGAAAGGGGACCTGAGGTGTCATTGGCTTCAATAAAAGGTGTGGCCTGGGGAGCAGGGAAGCAGTGGGGCAGCGAACAGATTTGGAGGGTGCCCCAAGTCAAGTGGAGGAGCTCAGATTTGGTGCAGCAGGAAACAGGAACCCGGGGCAGGATTCTGAGCAGAGAGTTGATGTGAATCGATTCTTTAGGAAGAGAGCAGGGAGAGGAGAGCAGAAACAAGCTATTTTTCTGTGACACACTTGTGGGCACCAAGTAAATACAGCCGGCCTGTTAAAAGAGAGCTAGCCAGAACTGGTATTTCGGAGTTGCTGCTAAGATAAGTCACCACTCTGGATGTTTATGTGAAATGTAATCCCTTGATCTTTTGAGAAGGATTCTAAAACCTAGGAGAGGTTGCTAAGGCAATAAAGCCCTAAGTATCATAAACAGCAGAATCCATAAAATAATTTTCCCAAAATATCATGAGCTCCATTATCCAGCCAGCAGCATTTGAAGGTTTGGCTGGAGATGGGGAGGAGGCCAGCAGGGATCTGTCCCCTCCTCCCCCGTCCACACTTCCTTCCCGAGTGCACAGAGGTGATCCCCACCAGGAGTCCTCTCCACACGGCGTTCTCAGGGTGCCTGCAGCCTCTGTGTTCCTTCAGCCAGGGCCCTGCCCTCTCAGACCCTCTTGGCTTTTTACCCTGAACCCCAAACTGAATGATGCTTCAAGCAAGAATAATTGATGTGAGTGACTTGTATAAAATACATATTTTATTAGGTGGAGGTGGATTCGATTTTTTTGAGCTTTAAAAAAAGATATATATCTACATATAGTCATAAAAAGAAATTCGCAAAACGAAAACCAAAACCACTGCATACAGTATGAACTCAGTTTGTAAAAGAAATTATATATATATGTGTGTGTGTATATATATGTATATATAATATCAAAATGTTAGCAGTGATCATCTCTGAATAGAGGCTATCTTTATCCTTCTTAAAAAGATATGTGACCTTCTTAAAAAGACAAATAGCTATCTTCCAATATCCATTTTCCCTTTATTCTATAGTAATGGGGCCTCTAATATTAGCTCAGCCATGGCTACCTAGGATAAAGAGCATAATTCTAGGCCTCCCTTGCAGCTAGCTGTGGTGATGTAAATGTTCTGACCAGTGAGATGTAAATGGATGAGCTGTACAGCACCTTCCAGAAAGTGTTCTTGGGAGGAAGGGGCATGCCCTGCTTCTTTCGACTCCTTCTTGCAGGCTGGAATGTGCGTGTGCTGGCTGGAGCTGCAGCAGCCGTCTTGAATCCCGAGGTGGAAGCCATGTGCTGAAGATGCTGGAGCCACAAGAGAGGAGAAGAAGCCTGGGTCCCTGATGACCATGGACCGCCAGCCCAGCCCTGTACAACTTACACTTACATGAGAATTACTTTTCCTCTACTGTTTTATTTAAGTCACTACTATTTTGAGTTTTCTGTCAGTTGACAGCTGAACCAAATCCTAGAAAAGACATTTGTACATTTTTTAAAGCCATGAAATAGATAGAGGTACGTTGAGACTTCAAATCCAAGTCCTGTACCTGAGATAATTTTTCTGGCTGCAAACTTTTTCACTGAAACAACTTGTCCCAAGTTTCACTTATATCTGCTCTCATACTCTGTTCAAACTGCACCAAGCCAGCCAACACTTAACACTGTTCAGTTTTTATATCAAGGACACACTGTTCCATCCCTAGTCCATGGATTGTCTTGATTTTAATTCAAAAGTCTTCACAACTCTCCTGGGAATAAGGTATTGATATGACCTCACTGTAAAGATTTTGGGATATTTGTAATAGCATTTTAGGTTATTAGAGACTGTAAGTTTGAGGCCAAACCTAAGATGAAATGGTCTAGGCAGCCCTTTCTTTGCCCAGGTGAGCTGCTTCCATCAAAATATTGAGACTGGGGCCTGTGAGGACCAAGAGAAAAGTCAGTGTGTGAGTGTGTGTGTGGTGTAGCTGTGTGCTACACAAGCTTTATGTGAGTGTGTGGTGCTCATGTGCTGTGGGGTGTTGGTATGTGGGTGGTACGCATATTCATGAGGTGTTTGTGTTCATGTGTATTTGTGGGCATGTGTTTGTTGAGCCTGTATGTTGTATAGGGGTATGTGTGGGGAGATGTGTATTGTGCTCCTTTGCCACAATGGTGTGGCGTGTGTGCATGCACATTGTGTGGGTATGTGTTTGCAGCATCTGGGTGTGTGAGCACGTGCTTGCACACACATGTGTGTAGAGGTGTTATGTAACAGTGAGAGAGGAGAACGGCTCCAGATATTGGGTCCTAAAGAAGGTTGCAGTTGATTTAGAAGCCACACCAGGATTATCAGGCTGAAGAACCCCACCCCTGTCGCTTCTTCTCACACATTTCTAGACCACAGGCATCCCTATTTGTTCCTAACAATCATGTAATGTTTACATTACATTTGCTTATCTAAACTGCAGGCAATTTAATTTTAAGTTGGCTTCAATTCAGCTGGAACTTTCTGCCTTCATTGCTCCAAGTGACTAAAGTTGTTTTTTAAAGTTATTTTCCCCCCAGGCTTTTGCTTACACTATGAAGGGAAAATTATCCTGAAACATAAGGAATACTTAATATAACAAAATAAACAGGATCTGATGAAGAAATACTAATGTCAATGAAACATAGTGTTGACATTTCAGCTATTCTCCCAAGTTAGTGTGAAAAATATTCTTCAGCATCCCGCCTGTCACCACTATATCCCTACAGTTTTCAGCCATTTACTACTGTGGCTGGCATTCCTGAGCAGGCCTGGGTTCACAAGGACCCTCTAGAGGGAAAAAAAATCCTGTGGGAGTATTTCTAGATTATATTTCTACACAAGTAGAGATTCCTGACTCCACAGGATCATAATACCCTTGTGAAGCTTTTCTCGGAAAAGAAGGTGCCCATGGCCTTGGAGTTCCCTGTGGGAAAATGTCCCTGAGAGTTTTCTATGCTGTCTTGGGAGGGGCCAGACTGCTCCTAGGTGGTGCTGTTGAGCACCTGCCAGGAGGTGCACTTGCTACACCTTGGGCTGAGGAGGAAGCAGGGACAGACAGGCAGGCATTTGGAGTTTCTAAAGCCTTATGTCCCTCCTAACTGCTATTGGCCATATCTAAAAATGTGCCCAGACTGTAAACATGGGGTCATTAGTATGGCCATTATGCACATAATCTTATGAAGAATAGACTATTACCCATATTTTGAACTGAGATCAAAAGTCCCTTGTCCAAGTGTAAGCGTAGGGATTTGAACCCAGGCAGTTTGATTTCAGAGCTCTGCTCTGAACTATGACTCCCTCCTGAACACTTGCATCACAAATCATGCAGGAGCCAGGTGGAGGTGGGGGGTTTGATTGTGACACAGGCTTGACACCTACTCTGAGAGGCATAGCTCATGAGTGAGCTTGGCCAACAGCCCGGCATCTTGGTGTGATGTTGTTTTTCATCTCAATAGAAATAACCTTGTGAAGTGAAGAAAGTTCTCTCTCTTTTCAGATAGTGTTTAAAATGTTGACTGGTAGTACAGGGAGAAACTTGACCCTCTGGAGTGACTCTCAGCCCTCACCGGTAATGAAAGAATCCATCAGGACATCCTTTGGGCTCTGCTTTCAAAGGAGAACCGCACCTCTTCCATGGCTAACCCTTGACCGCTCTCGCTCTGCCCTCTGACAGAATAGAATGTAATCCTCCTGCAGACAGAACGAAGCTGTTTTAGGCTGAAAGTTCGATTCTGCCCTCTGCTCCAAAATCGCAGTGGCCCTGTTCCTGGGGCCCTAAGTGGCTTGCCTCCTCCTCGGTCCTCTCTGAGTGAGGCTACCGCTTTCCTTCTCCGCACCTCCACTCCAGTTCCACTGGTCTCGTTCTTCCTCCAACACATCAGACGTACTCCCAGCCCAGGGCCTTTGCATCGCCCACCCCTCCGCCTGACACACTCTTCCCGTGGCTGTCATGACCTCCTCCCTCACGTCCTTCAGGTCTTTGTCCAAAGTCACTTCCTCATTGAGACCCACTGTGTCTATTTCAAACTGCAACTTGCACCCCACCCTTAGCTTTCCCCTTTTTCTACATTTTCCTGCTCTACATTTTCCCCCTGGTTCTTATCAGTTTTCACATACGATATAATTTAGTTATTCATTATGTAACTTTATTGTCTGCCCCCACACAGGAATGTAAGTTCTTAGTGGCGCTCACTAATGTATGCCAAGGACCTAGTGCAGGGCCTGGCACGTGCTACGTGCTCAGTAAGTATTTGCTGAGCGAATGAGGAGGGAATCTGCAGGCTGCAAACATCCCCCCTGTGGAGATCTCAGGAGACCTTCCAAGGTCCAGGTGAGCAGTGGCCCAGGGCCAGTGGCAGCGGAGGGCTGACAGAGCATCCTGGACTCCAGGAGGCCCTGGTCTCTGCACCAGGAGGGCAGGGTTTGCCTGAACCATCGCTGCCTCTAAGCAAAAGCGAAGTTTTTATCCACAGCCTCACACTGCGTGCAGACGCTTTTTGAAATAAATGTACTAAAAACAGGACACTGTTGGCAAATGTCACTTTGCTTACTCATGCAGACTGCCTTAAACAAGGGAATGTATGTGAAAAACTTAGCACAGTGCTTGGCACATCTTAAGTCCCCTCGGGGGGCAGTTGTTAGCACGGCGTTCATCCGCCTGTAAATAAGAGAAGGCTGACCACTGCCACGAGCTTCACTCCCTGTGTGTCCTAAGCAGCTCCCTTTCTGCCTCCTGACTTTGGAGCTACGCTTGAGCTCAGCAACCAAGTGCTATCTAGAAAGTGGCTGAAGCTGCACTTATGCAAACCTGTGAGCCTGCTGAGTTGTTTGGCCCAGCTGAGGGACACCTGTAGGGGCAGGAGGCGAAACTGGAGAAGCACATCACTTCTCCGAGCCCAAGGGATCATTGAGTAAATCACTTTCTAGTTCAGTGGCCTTCTAACAGCTTGAGGGCCTGAAGGGAAAGTGAACCAATTTCTTCAGCATCCACAAATTCCACCACTTAAAAATATCCCTAGCTCCAGACCATCTCTCGATACCAGACCAAACACCTTGGTAGCCCATTCAACTTAACCTTTTCCTAGCTGCCTGCCTCGTATGTTGGCACAGGCTCAGCTCTGGGGCAATGGGGGTAGCAGAGTGCTCCATTTCCATGTTTTCTGTTTTATTTTTTGGCTTAAAACAGCACACATTTATTACCTTGCAGTTCTGTAGGTTAGAAGTGCCACATGGGTCTCTCTGGGCTAGAGTCAAAGTGTCAGCAGGGCTGCAATTCTTTCTAAAGGTTCTAGGGAAGACTGTTCCTTTCCTTTTCCCAGCTTCTATAGCCTCTCCCATATTCCTGACTCCTGGACCTTCCTTCCATCTTCAAGACCAGCAATGACTCATCCCTCTGACTTTTCTTCTGTAGCCACATCTCCCACAGACTATAGTCAGGAAAGGTTCTCTGCTTTTAAGAATGCACGTGATAGAAGGAGCCCACTTAGAAAAATCCAGAATACTTTCCCCATCTCAAAGAACTTAACCTAAATGACAACTTCAAAGTCCCTTTTGCCATGTCAGGTGTCATATTTCCAGGTTGCAGGGATTGTGACATGGGTATCTTTGGGGGTTTTTATTTTGCCTACCACAACTATTAAGATCGTCACCCTGGCCGGGTGGCTCAATTGGTTGGAGCATCCTCCAGTGCACCCAAAGGTTGTGGGTTCGATTCCCGGTCAGAGCACATACCTAGGTTGTGGGTTCAATCCCTGGTTGAGGCGCGTACAGGAGGCAACTGATTGATGTTTCTCTCTCACGTTGATATTTCTCTCTCTCTAAAATCAGTGAAAAAAATGTAAAAATCTTTCATTAGTTACCTTTCATATTGATTCATGTTCAAATGATATTTTAGTGTTTTTGAGTTAAATAAAATGGTTTGTTTGCATTTTGGGGCAATTATGGATTAAACTACTATAAATATTCCTGGATAACTTTTTGCAGACATGTTATCATTTTTCTCAGTAAGTGCTTAGTAGAATGACTGGGTCACATGGTAAGTGTATGTTTAACTTTATAAAAAGTTGTCAGACTCATGTGTGAGAGCTTCAGTTTCTCTGCATCCTTGTTAATGCTTAGCATTTTCAATCTCATTAATTTCAGTCATTTTGATGAGGGTGAAGTGATATCCATTGTGGTTTTAATTTGCATTTCTCTAATGACTAATGATGGTCAGCATCTTTTCATGTGCTTATTGAGCTTTTCATAAATTTTCTTTTGTGAAGTGTCTGTGGAAAGCTAGTTTCACTGGGTGGGGGAGGCAGAGATCAGGGTTGGGGGCTGCTGAGGGGGGTCTACTGAGTGGGAAGATTCACACAAGGGGACTTCCCCTTGGGTCCTGGCCAAGGAGGGCTGGAGGGTGCAGGGTGAGGCATGGTGAGGCATGTAGACGCACATGCTTTTGGGCTGAGGGCTGAGTGGGGATATCAAAGATGGCACAGTGCTGGGAGACCTAGGAGTTTGGGTCTGGTCAAAACAGAAAACTTACTGATAACCACAAACATTCAAATAAGACCTAAGAAAGGCTACATCTTAAGAGAAAAGACCATACCCAGGGGTAAGGGCTCTGCCCTAAGACAAAGTACAAACCTGAAACAGACACGTCTATTTCCCAGACTCAGGTGTCCTCCTAGACTCTTCATCTCCCTGTTTCTCTGCACTCAATACTACTAATAACAGCCAACATTTATGGGTATTTACTATGTGCCAGCTAGGCTGTTCTGAATGTTCTGCTTTTGTTGACTTGGTTTATCATCCCAGCAATCCTGTGAAACAAGTAGTATTTTATTTCCATTTCACAGATGTGGAAACTGAAATACTAAGAGATTAAGCAACTTGCCCAATGCTACACAATATATAAGCAGCAGAGTTGGGACTTGAACTCGTGTGAGCTGACTCCAAGGTCCACATTCTTAACCACAACCCTAATTACTGCAGTTTTCCCCAGGTTGTTACTTCTAGGCTGAAAAATCATCATGTCTGTTCCCTTTCTCTTCACTTCTTATAACCACAATCTTGGTTTAGACTCTCTTTATCCCTTGCTTAGATTTTAAAAATGATCTTCCTATAGATTTCCCTGCCTCCCTATTTAATCACAGAGATATTTCTAAATTGCAAATCTGATCAGACAAAATCTTTTTGTTCTGCTCAAAATCCTTAAATGACAGCACCTAAGGTCTGTTATGGTCTGGTGTCCAGCTCTCTATTTGGAGTTTTCCCCAGCACTTTCTCTCTCCCGCTTTCTTTCTATTTCTCATTCTTTTTTTCAACTTTAATGAGGTATAATTGACAAATAAAAGTGTAATATATTTTAAGGGTATAATGTGATGATTTGATATATGTATACATTGTGAAAAGATTCCCACAACAGAGTTAATTAACACATTTATCACCTCACATATTGACCTTTTGTTGTTGTTGTTGTTGAGAACACTTAAGTTCTACTCTGTTAGCAAATTTCAATTATACAACACAGTATTTTCAACGATGGTCAATAGGTGATACATTAGATCCTCAGACTTTATTTATCTTATAACAGAAAGTATGTACCTTTCTATCAAACTCTCCCCATTCCCCACCCCTCCAGCCCCTAGAAGCCACTATTCTACTCTGTGTCTGAGTTCGACTCTTCTCTCCCTCAGTCTTCACCACTCCTGTAATACACACCTATTTGTAGTTTAAAAAATCATGTCATTTCAATGCCTCTGAGCTTCTGTCCATGTTGTTCCCCCCACCACAAATACTTTCCCCCTACTTGTCAGCCTGGCAACCTCCCCTCCCCTCTAAGACATGTCCAGGCTCCTCTCAGGCACTCAGGCTGTTCTCCCTCTACAGGTGGTGATGGTGCACAAGGCACGGCAGGTCTCTGGTTTCTGGTTTCGCATCCGTGGGCTGGGGCAGTGTTTTGCTTATTGCCCAGCACCTGGCACATACTGGGCATATAGCAGGTACATAATAAATGCTCCTTGAAATGTGGTACACAGCCAAGAGCTAACACTTGCTCAAGGACGTTATATTGTCCTCCCCTTGGGTGGACAGGAGTCAGGGTGAAGGGCATCTTGAGAAGCTTGAATGCACCAGGAAAGAAGAGGAATGTGATGGCAGAATGTTTTTTCACTTTTACAGCCTTCAGGTGGCTGGCTCTGCTTTATTAGCAGAAGGCCAATAGCCGGGTCCCTGGGCTAGCATCCTCACAAGAAGGAGAGACTTCTCTTCTTTGTTTTTAGACAAAACTGAAATTCTACTCAAGGATTTTATAGTTCTTTGCCTGCCTCCTTTGCACAATTGTTTTTCCCTGGAATTGTCTTTTTCTCAGAAGGGAGAGTTCACAAAGAGCTCTTCAGTACTTCTGGGGAGCAGGGCTCCTAGGCCCAGACAAGTATGAAGGGGGGAGGAGCAGTAACCCCAGCACCTTGTGGTCATCTCCTCCCCTCGCCCACGGAGCACCAGTGGATAGTAAGGAAGCTTTGTTGTAGGAGGTGCAGCTGGGCTGGCTACCCACCTTCCCCCTCGACCTCGCCAGAAAACTGTGTCAGTAAGATAGCTTTTGTTTTTGCTATTTAAAATGTTGTTTTCCTCTTTAAATAATTTTTACCAAAATTTTGAGAAGGTAATTGATGAATATGAAGCTTTAGGGAGATAGGAGGGGAAATCAGAGGATCCACCACGATGACCAGTGCTGGGGCAGGAGCCTTAGCCAGGGCTTGCCCAGACCAATTTGATTAAAGCTGGGCTGTCCTGAAATGGGCAGTCATGAACTCAGGTGTTTCCTGCAGAGGGAAGCCAGCCTTCCTGTGGCTCCAGATTTCTCCGACTGTTCCAGCCTGGGTCAGGTATGCCATTACACTACCTCTCACATGCTGTACTTTTCCTTCACAGAACTACCAGAGTTTGCAAGATATATTTGAGGGGTTACCTCTTTCACCGGATCATGAACTTCCAAGGAAAAGATGTGTCTGTTGCATCTAAACCCCAGTCCAGTGCCTGGCACATAACATTTGTTGAATGAATGAATGAATGTTGTTGAGCTGCTCTTGGCAGCTCTTGGAAGAGGAAGGGTTTTATGAATTTTTTATCATAATGCATTGCCCCACTTTCACCAGCAAGGCACTAATTGAGACAAGGCCACTTCTGAGCTGGTTGTCCAAGAGTGGAGTAGTTGACATTGACACTCACATGCTCAATCAGTGTCAGTTTCTCCATCTTCTGTAGACTGAGAGAGAGAGAGAGAGAGAGAGAGAGAGAGAGAGAGAGAGAGAGAGAAACATTGATTGGTTGCCTCCCACATGGGCCCAGGCTGGGGCTAGGGATTAAACCTGCCACCCAGGTACATGCCCTTGACTGGGAATTGAACCCGTGACCCTTTGGTGCTCAGGCTGATGCTCCAATCACTGAGCCACACCGGCCAGGGTCCAGATGCAATTCTTTATGGAAAGATTTATTAGTTCATGGGTTATCTGGAAGTTTTCTTCTCTCTCATGCTGTTACTTTCTGGTCATTTTCTGCTACAGAGGTCTCGAGTACAGAAGAGTAACCTGTGTGCCATGATTTTGTTGCTTGATGGTTTAGGAGTGAAGGGGACCAGGACATGTCACTCCAAAATATGCCTCTGGCATAAGGATTATTTTGAGCTGAAGACAACTGAGGAACAGCAGAGGTAGTAAAAGTGGAACATAGTTTCCCTTTTGTAAAGGGAATTTACAAACGGAAATTTAGAAAGGAAATTTCAGTGTGTAAAGGTGTCTCCCTCTCCCACAGCAGGAACAGGAGAAATCTTAGTAACTCTTACCAACGGAGAAGGCACTGACTTAAATCTGCATAGCAAACCTTACTAAACAACCCTTACTTACCGTACTTTTTCTGGCCATTTCTCATAAATTGCCTCCCCCACCCAGAAGCCCCAAACCCCTCTTCCTTTGTCTAGACCCTTCTCTACACTTTATTGCCCTTTGGGGTGATATATAAGCCCCCAAATCCTAAATGCTTCCTTGAGCCACATTTTTCTTTGTGACTGTCATGTGTATGTACATAATTAAATCTGTTTTTTCTCTTGTTAATCTATCAGTTTGATTTGCAGGCCCCAGCCATTGAACCTACAAGGGTAGAGTACGAGTTTTTTCCCCCACAGTTTGGGTAACCAAGAAGGAACAGCTGGAGCACCCCGCTTGCTCTCCGGGCTGCAGCTGAAATCCTGGGATGTCTGACAAAAGGTAAAAATTCTTACTATGTGAGCTTCCCAGATTTCTGCCTGCAGAGTCCACAGAGGGCAGTTAAGAGTCTCCTTGCCCAGCCGGGCGTGGGTCAGCAGTTGAGCATCGACCTAGGATCTGGGAGATTGGGGTTCGATTCCCAGTCAGGGCACATGCCCGGGTTGCGGGCTCAGTCCCCAGTCGGGGGCGTGCAGGAGGCAGCCGATCAATGACTCTCATCATTGATGTTTCTATCTCTCTCTCTCCCTCTCCTTTCCTCTCTCTGAAATCAATAAATATATATTTAAAAAAAAAAAAAAAAAAGAGTCTCCTTGTCTTTTCCTTTCCAAATTCAGACTAACAGGAGATAAACATTGGAAAGAATTCATTATCTGCGTTGAGACCCTTGTAAATTTGGTTTGAGTGCTCACTGGTTATCGGTCCTTTCCTTCCCAGGGCAGTCACTGCTTTCCTGGTTGTCTTGCTTCGTGTCCTGAGACCTTGGCTTGGCTTTCTGCCTGCCAGGGGCACAGGTTGGCTGGCCTGCATCTGTAGATGACCAACCATCAGATTGGAGTCCCCAAGAATTTGTAGATGTGAGTTGTACCTCATTACAGCTGATGTCCTGATGCAAGCTCTCAGAAAGTTTGTCTAAATTTTTCTCTTTTTTGGCTATCTTTGAGAATGACTCTGGTCATGAGGGCCACATCTTTTACATTGTCTTTGGGAACACCTCTTGTGTCCATGCATAAGCAATAAAAAGGCTCATTGGTTTTGATTTTGAATCACAATTGGAATAGGTAGACCTCTGGTTACAAAAAAAAAAAAAGCCCAAATCCCTTTTCATTTGTCTAGGCTCTACTCTAATTTTTGTTGCCCTTTGGGGGTGGTGTATAAGCCCCTAAATTCTAACTGCCTCTGCATATAATTAAAGCTATTTCTTTTTCTTGGTAATATGTCTTTTGTCAGTTTCATTTCCAGGGCCCCAGCCAGAGAATCCAGGAGGGTAGAGGAAAAACATTTTTGCCTTCCCTACAGAAGACAATGTGTCGTTGATTAAGTAAACAAAGTTTTCTCAGTTCTGTGGTCAAAGATGAACAGGTCGCAGAATGAAGAAGTAAAATATTAAGTAACCCACACTCACCCCCACTCCAGTCTTTCCACTCATCAAGAAAAGGAGATGTGGGCAATTCCATCAGCAGAGCCTGCAAGGACTGGCCAGCACCACTTCACTCCTCTGCAGTCTGCTTTACTCAGTGGCCTCCTGTCCTCCTGTCCCTCTGGATTTCAAACGTTTGCACAGCTCTGGTGAAACTCATAAGCAACACAAGACTAAAGAAAATGTCAATTAACCAAGAAAGTGCTATTCAGCAGCTTTTTAAAAACCAATTGGAAGATTCCTATCAAATATTCCAAAACATGTTCATGGATTGTGTGTTTTTTTGTGTGTGTGTTTTTTTCTGGCTGGATTTCTCCTAATACATGCCTCATGACCCCACCCCAAAGAACAACATCTTTCTGTGTCCACGGCTTCTCTCCCTCCCAGCCCCTTAAGGAAGCTCTCTCCTCCCAATATTCTTTGCCTCTATCTGTAAAGTCTGTTTTCCTGGAGGAGAGGTGGTGTGAGAGATGAGGAATCGAGGGAAAGAAAACTAGCATTTATGGAGGGCCACCGGTGGCCAGGCACTGCACCAGGTGCTTTCTCTACTTTTTGCACTAAATCCTTACAATAGTCCTGCAGGATATAATCCTGTTTTAGAAATGTGGACTCTAAAATGCAGAGATTAAGAGATTTGTTCACTGTCATACAGCTGGTAAAACCCCAAGCTGACTTCCTCTGCTCCTCAGTCAGCTCTTTCCATTCAGGGTGGAGTCCCCAGAACAACAGAAGTTTGCTAATACTCACCATCCGTGACAATCTCTGTGGCTCAAGCAAGGAAACCAAGGGAAGTGGAGGGTGGCAGCCAGAGCTTCAACCCCAGGTGCTAAGACTTGCAATTAGCTGGCAAACAAAACAGAACTGACCAGAGAGCACAGGATAACCCAGAGGCTTAAGAAAAGCCAGCAGGAGGTAAGCAGGCTTCAAGCCTCTTCCATTCCTTGGGTATCCTTGGGAGAGTTTGGAAATGAAGCCTTAAAGATCCTGGCTATGTTTTCTGAACTGGTGGATCTGAAAGCTAAGTGGATGGAGGTTAAGGTGCCTTTAAGAACATGATAATTTCCCTTTTCAAAGAGAGCTTTAGTCTGAAAAGGAAGAATTCTCCTGCTGCATTCAGAGATCCAGCTGGAGCAGCAGATCTGAACTGACATCTCCTTGTTGCTATAGGAACAATTTTCTACACATTTTCTGAAACACTCAGGCCTGGATAAATACTACCATTGTTAATGTACTTCCACTGGTTCAATTAGAAAAAGAATGGTCAGGTGAACACCTATCAAAGACAGAAACTAAAGCCCTCCCTCCCAACTTGAAAACGAATTGACAATTCCATTTATAGTCATAGGGGTACCTGCAAACTCTGTGCCGAGGAGCATTCAAACTTTCCCCTCAGGCTCGTTTCCTAGGTGAACAATGATAGGTGAAGGAGGTGCTGGTGATTTAGTTCAAGGAATGCATGCCGGTGGCTATGACTCATCCTAGCGGCCTTCGTTCAGTACAAGCACAAAGGAGCTGCAGATGAAGAGTGGTGTGTGTACATGCTCACTCACTCACACACCCAGCCCCTATTGGATCGTTGCTGGGCTCCACTGCATTCCCTTCCTGAAGGTCAGTCGATAGTCACTGAACCTTAGGACTCAGGCAAAGGTTGCTTCTTTCTGCATTGAGACCCAGTCTGCACACCATTCTTATTTTGCACTGGTGTGCAGGACATTTAATATTTTAAAGGAAGATTAGGACATTTATTTTTTAAGGTGGAATTCTTTATGTGGAGGCAGCCTCAATGTAAGTGGAAGGGGGGCTGGAGTAAAACTCAGAAGACTTGCCCTGCCACTGATCTAACTACGGGAACAGGAGAAAGTCATCTGGCCCACCTGGATGACACTTTTCTCATCTATAAAAAAGGGAGATCAAGCCTTCCTCATAGCCAAATTGATTCAGTTAAGTAAATTGATTGATTCATTCAATAGTTATCTAGGGCTGGGGATATTTCAAATAAGCATGAGACAAGGCCCCTGCTCTCATTCTAATGTGCATAAATAAGTAGCAAAACTAGCAAATGGGGACTAAATAGTGTGCCGATAAATAAATAGGGGGGTATGGAAGAGAAGGGCCTGACAATTGCTTTAGAATGGGAGTGGGGTAGAGGTGGGGTCAAGGCAGGTGTGTGACATTTGAGCTAAGATCTGAATGACAAGAAGGAACCAGCCATGCAAAGATAGGAGAGAAGGGCAATCAGTTGAAGACACGTGTAGTACAAAAGCCTTACTATAGGAACAAACTTGAAGTGTTCAAGGAATCAACAGGCAATATGGCTGGAGCATGGTGGGTGAAAGGAGAGGGAAGCAGGGACCAGATCCTGTTGCCCTTTGTAAACCTAAATGGTGAATTGGGATTTTATTTTAAGAGAGAGAGGAAGACGTGGGAATGTTTTGAGAAGGAATGAGAGGTCATGATTTGATCTTTATTTTAAAAAGATTTCTTGAAAAAAAAAAAAAAAAAGATCTATTTAGTCACTCTAAGGAAAGTGGATTCGAAACAAGAAAATTGTTTAGGAGGCTATTGTATTAGTCGAAGCCAAAGATGATAGTGGATTGGTCTAGGGTGATAGGAGAGAGATAGAAAGAAATGGGTACCTCTAGGCTACGTGTTGCAGACAGTGTCAGGAATCTTACTGATGGCTTGATTATGAGAATAGGTCAGATTTTTGGACTGAGTAGATGGTTGAGTGAAATGGGGAAGCCTAGGGAAGGAAGAGGTGTAGAGGAATCAAGAATTCTATTTTATTTTGGACACGTTAGGTTTGCAATGTCTCAAATACCCAAGGAGAGATGTTATCTGGGCAGTTGGATATAGGAGTCTATAAAGTTCAGGAGGTAGGTCAAAGCTGGAGCTATAAATGAGGAGATTAGTCAGTATAGAGGAGGTATTTGAAGCCATGGGACTGGATAAAGTCACCGAAGGGGGGAGAGGACATGCAGGGACTAAGCTCTGGAGCTTGCCGACATTCAGGTATGAGGAAGAGGATCCAGCAAGGAGATGCGGAGTACGCCTTGGAGCAGGCCGAGGGAGAGAGGAAGAAGGCAAGAAAGGAAGGGGGCGTTCGACCAGGAAGAGTGAGCGGCCAGCGAAGAGGCCAAGTAATATGTTAAGAAAAGGGACCCTGAATTTGACAAGGCAGAGATGGTCTCATCAAGCAGTTGCGTGGAATGGAAACGTACTTTAAAAACCACATAGTGCTGTCAGTGCTCCTCAAACGGGAGCATGTGTGCAGAAGAGGTGCCCAGGGAGAGCTTTTTCAAATACGCATGCCTGGACCTCAGCCCCTGATCAGCTGAAACCCTATCTTTGGGGTGTTTTAAAGCCTCCCGTGCAGCCTTACTCAAGTGCCACCACGTTATCCAGTTGTAAGTTACTGTTACCACTGTCTCCATGTTCCACTCCCAAGGTTCTTCCGTGTCCCTTTCATCCCCCTCACAGGTGTCTATGACCATCGCCGTGGGTGGGCAGCTTATGTTCTTATCAGCAGACACGCTGATAATATAGAACAATCACGCTCAGCGGCCCCGCTGTCATATTTCACATAAAAGAGTTCTTTGCGTTGTGCGAATGCCCTTGGAAGTCTGAAACTAACAACTGAAGAGTTCGCAGTAAGTGTTGCAGAGAGACGTCTCTGAATTGGTTTATGCCCTCAACATGAGTTCCATTTGGTTTAGATGAGAAAATTGGTAGGAAACAAAAAGTGCCCCAACAGTCACCTTTCAAGGCACAGCAGACAGGTATGTCCCCACCCCGGGCGTGCAGCCACTAGTGACCTTGCAGAAGGCTTGCTCACTCATCTTTTCCTCCTCCAGTTCTGTGATCTTTGACTTTGTCCCATATTCTTTCATTTTAGAGGCTCTGGATAAATGAGAAGATGTGGACAAGGTAGAATAGTAAAGGAAATATTTTTTTAAAGATCTCAGAAATGCTTTATTGATTTAAAAATAAAATTGTGAAAGTAATTAATAATTGTATGACAACTGCTCCTGAGGAGTCTGCTGAGCCTCTGGGGAAATGATTATGAACACATTATTCTGTCAATTATCACACAAATAATCAAATGACCTCCTTCTCACACTCATGCACCTGGATGTGGCTCAGGAGGGCTGTCACGGGAGCCTGCTCTGCTGTGATATCTTTATTAATGAGCAAAAAGCAGAGGTAAATATTGTGGTAATTAAATCTACTGTGGGTAATAATCTAGAAGCACAGCTAGCCAGAGGGAAGCACAGATGCCACGCTAGCTCACTCCAAGCTTTTAAATACATAGAATGAGAACAACAAAATGAGTTTTGACAATAGAGGCTGAAAATGAGAGAAAAAATATCCTAGATGCACAGATTATTGGAAGGCTCATAGGAGGAAGGCAATGCCAATTATCACCATTATAGTTCACCAAGAACACTGAGTTAGCGTGGCCCTGCCCACAAATTGGATCTCCAGGGAAGACTGCAAGAGTAGTTGGAAAATTAGTTTTCAAAGACAGGAAAGAGGAAGGCAGGTGGTTTGAAGCCATGTTTACAGAATGAGAGTGGTTTGGGTCTAGTCGGCTGGATCCTACTAGAAACAATAGAGGGCAGTTGAAGCAGCCCGCCTTAGTGGGAGAAGCTAAGGGGCAAAGGAAAAGGAAAACTGATGTAGGACCTCTTTCCCTAAGGGTCCTGGAAATAAGTGGCCAATGGGAGTCTTACTGGGCAGAGATAGACATTAATATATGGTGATTATGTCCAAGAGGGAAAGGGCAGGAATGTCAGCCACTCGGTGATGTCAGCCACTTTTCTACCTTTTCCTCCTTTTCTCCATAGCTGCTTCCCCCTTTAGTATGAGTCCACCTTCTGTTAGCCCTTGGCCTGATCTCCAGAATGAGTGTGAAAAACATTCACAGGAACCCAAGGAGACAACAGGCCCGTCTGTTGGCAGAGGGTTGGGAAAGATGAGAACACCTGCTCTGGCCTGGACCACTGTGTTCATGGTCTTAGGACCTGGGAGTGGGGCCCATGAGAAAGGAGCCCTCCCCATTAAAGAGCCACATTCATTCAGTCAATGTAATTTTATACACATTTATTGGGCAACGGCTACTGCCAGGGTCTGTGTCAAAATCTTGGGACATAAGGACACAGGAAGAACAGATACTTCAACAAACCATGTCAACATGGGAAGGTGATCTCAACAACTTATTTATATCCTAAGGGTGTTATGCCACTGAGGAGGATGCACACCATTCATTGTTGGGGCCTGAGGGCTGTCAGAGAAGGTTCATAGAGGAGACACCAAATCTGGGTTCTGAAAACCAAGCAAAAGAGTTTCCCAGGACGTGTGCTGGCAGAGAAAGGAAGGCTGGGAGAGAGGGGGAAAGAGAGAAGAAAAAGGCATTCCAGAGAGTGGGAGTGGCATGTGCAAGGGCACAGAGGCATCACATGGTATGCTCAGGAGGCATGCTAAGGTCTGCCGAGGAGGCCACAGGGTTTAGGAATACCTGGAGCATAAGAGCACAAGGCAGGCATTACTAGTGTTCAACAGTGTCTGATTCTCCTTTCTTTCCTGACCTTGTGAGAGCCTACACTTCCCACCTCCTTTGTGGGGATGTGGAACCACAGATTAGCTCTGGTCAATGAAATATTAAGACAGATGCCACCTCCATGCTGGAGCCTCCTGAGAGTCTCCAGTCTCTCTTCTCCTCTGCTTAGAGGATCTGTATTGAGAAGACAGAGCCACAGGCAGAGGATTTGGGAGCAGTTTCTCTCTGTGTTAAGCAGTTTGGACACTCTGGGCCATGGATAAATGTGAAAGGTGCTTTAAACAAGGGAGTGACATGATCAGGTTTGGTGGTTGGATGGAAGGGTGTGCCTGAGGGCAGAGACCAGTTAGGAGATGATTGAAGCAGCTGAGTAACTAAAGGCTTGAATTAAAATCATGGCAGTGAGGTGGGAAAATATGAATATGGAACGATCAGGAGGTTAGTGGCTTACATGAAGAAAAAGAGGAGGGATGGATTTAGAATGACTCAGGTCTTTGGCTTGGGTGGCTGTATGGATAATTTCATCATTAACTAGGATTCAGGACGCTGTACACGTTGGGTGACAGATTATCTAACACTTTTCCCTGTCAATTTCCCAAAGACCATAGTGCTACACCCAGTAAAAGGTTTAGTCCACAGGTGCTAGTTTCCAGGTTCTTCCTCTCCAATGTTTCCCAGACACAGCCAGGGCCCAGCACCACAAATAGCATCATTCCTAATGTCCTAATGAGTCTTTTTAAAAAATACTCACCCGAGGATATATTTTTATTGATTTTTTGAGAGAGAGGAAGGAAGAGGGAGAGAAAAAAAGAGAAAGAGAGAGAGAAACATTGATGTGAGAGAGAAACATTGACTGGTTGCTCCTGTACACACTCTGCAACCTAGGCACATGCCCTGACCAGGAATCGAACCTGGAACCCTTGGGTGCATGGTACGATGCTCCAACCAAATGAGCTGCACCGGCCAAGGCCTAATGAGTCTTTTATGGCCCTGCTGTCCCACTGATGGAGAAAACTGTTGAGATCTCTCTCCAGAGGGTTGAGCTATGAAATCAGGGTCTACCCAACCTTCTCCCGGCACACTTGTGGCTCCTGGTAAAGTCATATCTCAGAAACAGCAAATAGTAACAACAGACCCTGTTGGACAACAATGCCTTGGAAGGCATCATAAACCAAGAGAAGATGAGGCAGGTGCGATCTTTAGCCCAGAAGAGCCACACATAATTGTCATGGTGAGAGCAATCTCCTGGCCAGTGACTTAGGACCTCATGACCACTGAAAGCCTTGTGGCTGTGGTTTGTCCAGATGTTACTGGATCACCCACCTCCTCCCCAGTTCCCATAGGTTTTTGGAATCCTATGGCTGAGTGGGAGGTCCTGGTTATCAAATGGAAATCATAGACCAAACCCAAGAATCTGTATAGTGCTGCCAATAAGAGTAATAACGAACATCCTTTGAATAGTGGCCCAGTATATAGAGGCACCTGGGCTCTGCGGTCAGCTCCTGTACGTACGGCTGGGTGGATGCATTCTAGTCTAGAACTAGCTATCTCGATTAGTACAGGCTTCAAATCAGATGCCCTAGGGAGCTGCATAGGAAGTGTGTGTGTGGGGGGTATTTCTAGCTGAGAATGATGTGAGGCTCAAAAATCCAGTCAGAAATAGGTATATAGGGAGGGGACAAGAAGTAAGGGAGAAAAAGTGCAGCTTTGTGCTCACACAAGTGCCACACGGCTGCCGCGAGTCACGAAGCTGCACCCCAGCCTCTGCTCACTGAGCACGCTGGCTGAAGTGGCCTGTCTCCCCCAGGTTTGTCAGTAGAAGAGGCCTGAGGCCGTGGGTGCCTGGACATCAGTATCTGTAGCGGAGCAGGGCAAAGTGAGTGGGGACAAATGATGACCTCTGGGACCTCAGTGAGAAAAAAAACCCACAGTGCAAACTCACTATCCAGCCCAACACTCTTCCTAGGGCCCCTTCCACAGAGTAAGAAATATATGGCAGTTGGGGGATGTGAAGAATAGCAGGTTCTTGGACTAGCCGCCTTGTGTTCCTCCTCCCCCTCCCCCACACAAGATTTGGGCCCCTTTGCTCTGGCTAAGAGCACAGATTGACACCACTACTTACTCAATGTTTGAAATCTGCTCGTCACTTACCCTCTCTGAACCTTGTGTTTTCCATCTAAATTGCAGATAACAAGACCTGCATCATAGAATTATTGTTGCGAGGATTAAATAAAATACACAAGGTATAGGGGGAGATCCCCACTCCCACAGCTTCACGTACGGTTAGGGTGGTCTAAAGATGGAAGATGCGAGCCCCCACCAAGGGCGGTTTATAATGACAGAAGAAGAGCTGGAGAGCAAGTGCAGGAAGGAACTGGTGGTCATGGACTTGGGTTGTAAGGCCTTCAGACCTGGAATCTCCTCCCAACTATAGATCTCTAGTGTAAGCTTTATCAGAACCGACATGCAGAAACACTGACTCACTGGGGGTTCCTTTCATTTTCGGCTGCTGTGAATAAGTCCCACGTCTGTGATGGATTTTATACTTAGAACCATCAGCCTACCGGGCTCAACACAATATAACTATTATCTCTGACTGCAGAGCAAGATCTCATAGCAGCTCATGTAATTCCACAAGATCTCTGAGCCATTCTGAGGGGAACATTTCTGCTCATACCCATAGGCCCTAATATGTGCTTATAACACCAAACTGAACCACACTTTTTGAAGAGGAGAAGGAAAGGGGAGGCCCAAGCTAGCTGAAAACCTCGCTGATTAGGGAAACCATTAAATTTTCCAAAGGTCAAGTGTAGCACAATCTCCCAGATGTTAATACTCACAAACAGCCCAGCACATGAGGAGCACACCACAAGCACTCAGACACACTGGCTCTGAGCAGTTGAAAGTGGTACTGCTAGGAACAGGAATTTGGTCAAATCTACCACAACTATAGATTCACTTCTAGGAATCACCCTCCCTTCTAGGATTCTGCCTCAAAGACACACTGGGAAAAGTACTAGATGGCATACGTATGATAGAACTATTTACTCAGCACAGTGTGTAAGAGCCAAAGACTGGAAACAACCCAAACGTCCTCAAAGAAGAAATTGGTTGAATAAGCAACAGAACATACTTACAACTGAATGCTGCGCAGATGTCAGAATGAGAAAGATCTCCACAAACTGCTATGGACTGAGCTCCAGGACACACACCCACTGTGTGTACATATAACATGTGCATGTACATATCTGTATATGTGTGTGTACATGTATGTATTGATGTGTATATACACACACACATACTCTTTAAGAAAATGTTACCTTGGTGGGAGAAAGAGAGCAAAAGGAAGTTGAGTTGAAGAGGAACTAGACCTCTCCGGAGGCAACTTGTTTCATGGTTTGATTTCGGAACCAGTAAATGTTTTATACAATTTAAAAAATAATAACTAAATATAAAGAATCCCCTAAAAATGGACAGCAAACTTAAAAGAAAACAACCTGCTTACGTATCTAGTTGGTGGCATAACCACTAGTAGAAGGCTTATTTCAAATAACATAAACCACAGTATTTTCACTATATACCCCTAATTAGTTCTATCCCAAGGATAGAAAGAACTAGAAAGATATTTAAAAACCTTGCTCTGCATTCACTGGTCTTGTTGCAGATGGTGGACATTATTGTTTTGAAAACAGAAAATAGAATAAAACAAATATGTTTGCCCTAATCTCATTTGGAAGGAATCAAGATTTTCAATGTAAGGAGATAAAACATAGACATATAAATGAATAAAATCAAGAAATTTAAATATAATATCATTACCCTTACTTTAAATTGAAAGTTTCAGTGTAAACTCATTATTTTTCTTTTTCTGAAAATATGATATTTCCTAGTGATGTCTGCTGGAAAGATTTAGAAGCAATGATAACTCAATTACAATGAACCCCTAGTTCTTAGACAGTAGTCTCTAGATGCCATTTCCCGCTAAAAGCTAGAACAGCTTGTCATGCCTGAGAGCAAGAAAGCTATCAAAGATTACTGTGATCACATCAAAATGACATAGTTGCCAATCTGAAGGGACCCCACTTCCCAAGATGAGACAGTTTGATCATCATCAGAAGAAAACATACTGCAGTGGATTGAAATATAATAAACATGTAAGTCTCTGGGCTCATAATGATACTCCAAAGCCCCTACAACCCTCCCCCGCTACCACAAGAGGTAAAGCCTCCTTAGTCACGTTTGGAAGTTGCCAGAGTATCAGCTCATTATTCTGAAAATTAACAAATAGAGGAGAAGAGTCAAGTAGTTATTCTGCTTTTTTCTTAAACAGTCTGTACCTCGTGGCAACCAAAGAGTTGCTATGGATAAGTTCCTTTACAGAAGAAACACAACTATAGGCCCAGTAGGGATGATAAAATTGGTTTAAGGCAACAGTCACCAAAGACTGCTAAAGCCATTGGGTTAAAGGTTGATGGGGAATTCTATAAGGTAGAGGTCAGGTTGACACCATCTGAACCCAAAGATCAAGGCTAAATGAAGTGGGTCTTGTGGGCTCCTGATGAGCTACGACTGGATTACACAGCATCACTTATGAAGGGTATTCTACCCCTCCCTCAGAAAACAAAGGACCTAAATGGAATCAAACTCTAGATCTGACCCACAGTTCTTAGGACGTTAAATGACATCACAAGTAATTTAATCAGAAATACTAAATACTTGGGAAATCCTACAGATCAAATGCTCCAGTTTAATCCAGAAATGACTCTTTTTTTAAAGAGAAGTGAAACAATTATAGATGAAATAAGATTAAGACCATACCAAATTTAGTGACTCTCATTGAACGATATACAGATGTTAATTATACTCTTCTTTCAACTTTTCTGTAAGTTTAAAAATTTTCAATTTTGATTTATAAATCAAAGAGAGAAAAAGACACATGAGCCAAATGTTCCTTGTGGCTTTGGATGCTGGTTTGAACAAGCCAAGTTGAAAGATGTATTTGAGACAAGCAGGGAAAATGGGACATGGTCTTTATTGTGAATTATTGTTTACTTTGTTGAGTCTGATGATTGTACTGTGGTTATGTTAAAGTCCTTATTTATTAAAAATACATAATAAAGTTGATAAATGAAAACATTAACAGAGAACTAAAGCCATAAGTACACAAGTTGGGACATGCTGGGTGTGACCTGTTAGAGCTAATGTTTGGGCTCAAATCCTGGCCCCTTCACTTTTTAACTGGAATGAGTTTCTTAGGCTCTCTTAACTTCATTTTACACATACCACCTATTTTGTAGGACTGAGAATTAAGTGAAATAATGTTTATGATAGTGCCTAACACATAATTGATATTTAACATACTTATTTTTTTAATGTTAAGGGTTCTCGCTTACAGATGGATTTTCATAAACCCTATATTAATATTTTTATCTAATGTCATGACAGACTTTCAAGCATTCATGACAAGCTAATGAGTTCAGGTCACCTATAGAAGGCAGAAATCAATGAGAGACTTAAAGAAATAGACCATTTCACACGGGTCATATCATTGAGGTGGTCAAATGGTGGTCAGATTAAATGATTCATATATGTAAAATGCTTAATAATAGTGCCTTGTTTATGGCAATATTATATAAGCATTGTTATTGTTATTATTATTATTACTATTATAAATGAACTAATAGAATACAAGCCAACTTCAACTTCTGCAAGTTCCTCCTTTTCAGCTTCTCTGAACTACCTCTCAGGTACTGAGGTGACAATCTATAAATTGATATATTTTTCCTATGCTTAGAAAGGATGACTCAATCTCTTAATTCACAGATTCTGCTCTTGTCTTGGGCTTGAGCCATTTTGAGTTTCCATTTTGACTGCATTATCGCTAATGGGTCTTTGGCTCTCATAGTTAACAACTGCCTTGACCCAGAATGATGAAGGAATCGATGGCCCCATGGGGTCCTCCCTCCAGCCTCATCCTGCTGCTCCAAGGGGAGTCTGGTCCTCACTGCAGCCAGTGGTAATCAGGGATAGAGACACAAGTCCTTTATTAATACACTGAGTAGTTCTCAGAGAAGAGCTTGGGCTGACTAGCACCCTAGGAAGTCTGCTAGTTCTGCTAGAGAAGAGATTTCTGCATGTTTCAAATTCTTCCCTTGACCATGGATGCACAGCATAAGTCTCCAGGTAACATGTACTCAGTGAGTTGCCCTATGAGTGGTGACTTAGGGTGTGGAAATGCTCCAAACAATGAATGTGGATTCAGAAATGTGGCCTGCATGAGGACTTTGTGACATTGGTAAAATGCAATATCCTAAGCAAACAAATTAACAGCAAGACCTATGATTCTGAGGCCACATCTGCCTTGGAGTAGAACATTCTGTGTTTTTATCTCAACTTAAATTGCAGAAACTTCAGGCCACTAGGACCCACTTCTGTCTCAGCTATTTCCAGGATTTCCAGGCCAAGTCATTACCATTCTCACAACCCCAGCCCTCTTTGCAAAGTGGTGACTACTATCAGCCTCTTCTCTCTCTGGGTTCTGACCACAGTGTCTGCTGAGAGGACTCTGATGCTCACGCAGAGGGCATGATTCCAATGTCAGTACAAAGCCTCCCTGAGGTCACTCTCCTGCTGTCCCTGGGTCCTGACTCTGATGCTGGCTGATGCCCTATGTCACACTGTTTTAAATTAACAAGGATATAGGTCATGTGAAGGATGATGTTGCTGGTTGGTTATTGCTTAGAGAAAGGCATGCAGGTAAGATGACTGGATGGCTAGATCCAGGAACCAATGGGCACATTGGCCTGCGTTGATTGGTGAGGTCAGTTCAGGGCTTAGGTTTCAGGGAGAGAGATCAATGGGGACTGACAAAGGAATTTGAAACGATGAGGACACCTTAACCTGACTCAAAAGGCGAGGAGCAACCTTCTGCTGAGAGAAGCCCAGCAGAAGCTGTAATCTTGCTGGGGTGCAAGTTACTTGGCTCAGCAGGGTTGTCTGCCCAGCACCCATTTTCTAGGATTGACCTAATCTCTCATCATGCAAAAAACTCACACATCCATCCATTCCAAAGCCCAGATCACACTATCCAAATTCTAATCCCAGCTCTGCCATTTACAGCTAAGTCCTTGAACTTGCTATTTAACCTATCTAAGCCTCAATTGCCTCATCTGTTTGTTGTTGTTGCTGTTTTTTAAAAGAATAATAAATGTACCTTTCCTGTAGTATTGTTTGGGACATCACTGCATGTCACACACTTGGCATAGAGCCTGCACATGGTAAATGTTCAATAAATGTCTTATATCGTCATCACTACCATCACCAGCATTTGATTACCCCCAAAATCCTATACATTTTTGTATCTGACGGTAATAAAACCCTGTATGGTCTATTCTCTTCAGAAAGTTATATATTGCCCAGGAGCCGACACTAAATATAAAGGTATTCCAATATTTAGTCACATTTCCTAAAGAACATTACTGAGATCCAGTTCATGTCCCACCTCAGTCCTTCGCAAGCCTCACTTCCTGTCCTCCCCGGTTGTCTCACTGCCTCAGCTTCTCTCAGCTCTTCCAAGCAACTCCCTGCCCCAACTCTCTCCCACATCGATTAGCCCTCCCTTTTCCTTCCCCTTACCTGCTGCCCTTTTCAACCTCTGCAGCCTTTCTCATGCAGTGTCTGAACTCTTGTCTCCTTCATAAAAGACGTAGACCAGAGCTGGTTGGCAAAGAAGAAATCCTCCTTAGACAGCAGCCTGGGGGGTTCCCTAGTGAAAACCACTAATGTCACTGGACATGTATGCAGTAGCTTAACATACACTATCTCTTCGCCTTCTAATTTAATTGAGTGGATAAAGTTAACATTCTCTTTAGTGGACAAGTGGGAAAGACAGAAAAACTCAAAATAACCAGTGGGTTATTAAATTTTGGCCCCAGGAGATGTATGGCATGATTGTGCCCTGGGGCCATCACTGATTGGCCTAGAGTGGGCATTCAGCCCCAGCTGTCCAGCAAGGGCTGAAACCACAAATTGTAAAACTTAGATTTTTTTTCTGCAATTGAAATCATGCCTTTTGATCAGTTTTATTGAAACTATATTTGTTTTGACATGAAGATAAGCCAGTCTGAAGCAAGACATAAGCTTGAGGCAGGAGAAATAGAAACAGCAGGTGGAAAGGGTCTCCATGTCTTTTGGCTGCCTCTACCAGGGGTTCCTGAGGCCCCCAATTATATTTCTGTTCTTTCTTTCCATCATTTCCTCATGGCACAAGTGGATCTGAGCTGTGCATCTGTCGCTTATAGCACAAACATCTAAGCCACACCCTTAGATTGAGATGTGGCCTTAAATAGGCAGGAGCTGCAGAACGCAGGCCTCACCTGTAGGCTGAGGTGAGAGATAAGAGTGTGGCTTGAGGCAGCCATGAACAAGGAAAGGCCTCAAGCTTCCTTGGGCATGAGAAGAGGTGGCCAGCAACTCTATCTGTGGCGCTGGAAAAAGCCCAAGCTTATTCCCAGGCTCAGCAAAAGCCCACATGGGGATCTGCATGGGGGAAGGGCAGGCCTGGGACGTCAGTGATAAACTGAATATTTGGAGCTCGGGTTGTCCCCCTCCACCAGCCCAGGCCCTGCTCCAGTCTCCACAGAACCCTCTGCATTCTCACCTTGCTGTCTCTACTCCAGCAATTGGCTCCAGGAAGCATTTGTCCTGCCTGGGGGGTTGAAGAAACCTGCCTCAGGCCATTGTCCACCCCCCCAAACCTGACTTCAAGCTTTCCACCTGTTTTTCCCAGCCATTGGGTGACCTCTTGGCATTTTCACAGGTGTGCCAGGCAGAGGGCTTCATTTGAGCCCAAGCAGAGTGGCTGCAGATGTGTCCTACACTGGCCTGTGGACTCCTGAGCTTGTACTCCCTCAAACCCTGGGGTCTCCTGAGGAAACCTGCACACTCACTCCTCCAGCCACGATAGTCCTGTTTGTGAGATTCTAGAGCTGCGATGGGGAGCTCACTTTTAAAGTAGCTTCCAAATTTTGCTATCTTTAGTTCAATCTGTGAGTAACAGTCATTATTCCTGTAGGCGAATCTCAGATTTTACAGTTTAGCAAACCAAGATGCTAAGAGGTGGAGTGTTTGCCCCAAGGTCCCCAGGCTGAACCATGTATCTCCTGACTAGGGTGAGAAGTTCTTCATTACTGCTGAATCGCGGCCCCTGGCAATTGTTGGCCCCTGTGGGATATAGCTCTCTAAGCTGGCTCCCTCTCTCACACAACTCAGGATTGCTAGACTGGGGGGGGGGAAGGGAGGGGTTCAGGGAACCTCACTGCCCTCCTCTGTCTCAGGGGTTGCTTGTAGCAACTCTTGCACATTGCTCACTGCTCCCTCTCCATCCCACACCCCTCCACCCCCAACTTTGGAGGAATAAGAGATCACCTTCCTCCTGGAGGAGCTCCCTGGCCCCACACACATGGCTCATAACAGGTTCAGACCACAATTAACACGTGGATAGAAAAACCCTTGCCCGTCTGGCGTGGCTCAGCGGTTGAGCATCGACCTAGGATCCAGGAGATTGTGGTTTGATTCCCGGTCAGGGCACATGTCTGGGTTGTGGGCTCGATCCCCAGTCGGGGGCGTGCAGGAGGCAGCTGATCAGTGACTCTCTCCCATCATTGATGTTTCTATCTCTCTCTCTCCCTCCCCCTTCCTCTCTCTGAAATCAATAAAGACATTTTAAAAAAAGAAAAGCAAAGAAAAACCCTTGTCCAGCATCACAGGGTCTTACAGGCTGTGCATACCCAGGGTGTTCTCTCTCTGTAAGGGCCTGCGTGGTGTGGGGGAGGAAGGGTGAGCAGCAGAGAGAGGATCGTGGCTGTGGCCCTTTCGCACACACTGGGTGGCAATAGGAGAGGAGTTTGAGCCTCGTTTCCTCCTTAAAGGACAAGCACCTACGACAATAGGCAATCAGTTGTCTTGTGGGTTTCTTCCTTTTTTTAAAAAAAACCAACAACACTCTTTTCAAGCTCTGTTATTTTGACAATTATTTGTTTAAAATAATTTCTTCAGAATTGCCTGCTTGCACTCTTGTGAATGTGGGACTTCGTGTTTCCTGTACAGTCCATTCTCTTCAGAGGACACAGAGGACATGCTAATAAGGGCTGTGCACATTTTGTTATTCTCTTCACAAAACTCTGTGTGTGTGTGAGTGTGTGTGTGTGTACAAATCGCTCAGAATCTGGGAATCTTATTTTTGGTAAGGTACATGGGAAATTGCTAGTGGCGTGATTAGGATCGTCTTTTCACAGTTGTGCTGAGATCAATTCATCAGCCCGAGCGGCCACAGGGCAACGGGAGGGAGGGGCTGCGGGAGGCACAGTCATTTGTTCCGTCTCCACACCCCCAGCGCTTCTGACTCGGTGCAGCCAGGAGACAGGCGCGGAAAGCAGCACAATGGCTTTTAAATGTTAACTAAGCATCAGGATACGTTGGTCACCAAGAGGAGGGTGGTGAAGGTTTGTAATGCTCCCTTCAAACAGGCACCACCGTGGTTCAGAACTCTTAGGGAGCAGGGACAGGGACAGGGACTGGCCAACCTGACGATGCCCATCAGGCCTAACGAAGAAGCAGCATCTTTCCTGCAGGTAAACACAGCACTGGGCCTGCACCTCAGGAGCAGTGGGCATCGTGTTTCCAGTGATATGGACTCATCGGGGCCAGTGATAGAGGCGTGGGACTTCTGTGTGCCTGTGCTCGGGGGAGCAGGAGAATTAATGGCCAACTCCTTCACCCAGGGATCCGGGTGCCCATGGGCTGAGCAAGAGAATCTGGGAGAGTGAGTCTGGGAGGGCTTCATGGTGGAAGTGACATTTCTGTAAGGTTGTAGTGGAGAGAGGCTGTGCAAAGAAGACGGAGAGGTGGTTTAGAAAAGGCGGAGAGGGCTTTTGCTCAGGCCGGGTGAGCATCCCTGGAGGAGGGGCGGAATGGCAAGGCTGGTTGGACTGGAGTGTGATCCAGGGTGATAATGATCTTGAGGAAACAAGGTGTCTTAAATGGAGTTGGGTGGGGATGGTGGATGGTGAGAGAGCTGACATTCATACTAGGTGAGCAATTATTTCCATTTTAGGCCCAGAGCCTCCACCACTTGAAATACTTTGCAAATGGCAGAGTGAAATTTCATTAATGCTGTTGCCATTAGCCAAGTTTGTTTGTTTGTTTGTGTGTGGGGGGGTTGGGGTTTTGTTTTTGTTTTTTCAGAACAAGCACAGGGGGATTCTCTGCATTTCTTCAGTTTCTCTCTTCTACTTAACAAGAAAAATATTCAACTGTGGCCAGAAATGGAACTCCCTGAACAAAGAATCCTTGCCCCCCCCAACCCCTGGAAATTATTAAATGCTTTAAAAACCTTTAAAAATATAAGAATGATTCTATAAGAGAGATTTTCATGGTGCTCATATTAATGTATGTTTATTTCAACAGATATTTATACAAGCTTATTATGCATGAAGCGCACTGCTGGGTGCTGGGAATATGGGCACTCAGGGGTTAGGGTGGGAGTCAAGACATGCAGCCCCCTGCGGTGGACAGGACCACGCTATGGGGTGTGGCCCTGACCATGGAGGAGCCACCTCCAAGCCTCCCCTCTCCCAGTCCTTCCCACAACTATAGACACACTCCAGGCTCTACCTGTGAGAAAGAAAATTTCCCTTCTTCCCTCACGTGAGAGAGCATTGACTCTGTCTTCACTCCTCAGCTTCTGAAACACAGAGATAATGCCCACCGCACAGAGTTATCAATAACTGAATAGATGCAGAGTAGTCAGGACAGTGTCTGGCACATAATAAGCAACCAAAAAATGTGAGCTATTGTTATTAATTCAGACTTAGGAGGGAGTAGGAAGCAAATTCATCTTCTCAGCCCATCAGTCTTACACCAGAACCTATTTTGTGTTTACTGGTATAGAAATAGCACATATCAAAAAATTTTAAAGCAGGTTACAAGATAATAATACATTATTACAAAATAATACAAAATAATAATTACATTATGATCCCCATTTTGGGGAAAATGTATATTCTTACATAAAAACTGGGAGATATTATGGGCTGGATTTATATACCCCCCAAATTCATATATTAAAGTCCTAATACAGGATGTGGCTGCATTTGGAGATAAGGCCTTCAAATAATTAATTTAAAATTAGGTGTTTAGCATGGGTCCTAATCCAGTATGACTGGTGTCCTTATAAGAAGAAGAGATTCAGACATAGACACACACCACGTAGAGGAAAGACCATACGAGGACACAGAGAAAGTGGCCATCTGCAAGGTAAAAAGAAAGGCTTCAGAAGAAACCAGACCGGCCAACACCTTGACCTTGGACTTCTAGCCTTCAGGACTGTGAGAAAATAAACCTCTGTTGTTTAAGCCCCCGAGTCTGTGGCACTTTGTTACGGCAGCCCTAGTAAATTAAGACACTGGAGAAAATTTGGGAAGGATATACCTCTAGTGGTTATTTTCAGAGTGGAGAAATTTCAGCAGGTTTCAGCTTAATTTCTTTTCTGATTTTAAAACAACCCTATATTTCTTATACAACAAGCCTTCACAAGGAATTACAGGACAAAGCAATCCCCTAAGGCTGAGTTTCCCCACAGATCTCAATCCCTGTTTGCTGCCGTCATTGCCTTGGCTCTGTGCCGCTTGTTCAGGAAGGCTGGTCGTGTGCAGGAGTGGCTGGGAGGGATGGGGCAGCCTGCTGTGGTCCTTGTCAAACGCTATCACGGGAATAGTGAGCATCCAACCCCATAGGGGTTTACTGGAAATGGAGCAGGGCATCTGAATATTATTCCATTCAAGTGAAAGGAAGGTCTATTTTCACCTGATGAATGTTTGAGTGTTGTTCACCTGTAAAATGGTAACTTTTCCTCTGGAATTCTTCAGGGCAATACCAGAAATCCTCCAGAGCCCCCACAGCCTGGCACAGGTCCTCAGGGTTGATTAGGTGGGCTCCCCAATTCTTAAGCTGTCTCGGTGACTCCAGATGAAAGGATAGCAGACTCCAAATACCCTCTGACCACAAAACTCCCAGCTGCTTTCACCTGCTTTTCTTGCACAAAACAGTTTGGACCTCTACCTGCAGTGGCTGGACTTTAGACAAGTGGTAGGGGGAGGAGAGGGGCAGCCAGACAACAGAGGGCTACAGGAGTCTCTTCTCACCCACATTTTATTTGATCCCAAGAGGAAAAACCAAAGAGATAAAAGCAAATCTTCGTGGAAGGAAGAAAACAAGAGCATAGTTTTCCTCAAGGACCTGGCCTCAGTCTGTTGTGTTAACCCCTCCGTGGGGCAGCGGAGAGGAAGGGAGTCTTGGCAGAAGATGCCCCCCACATACACACCCATGCTCCAACTGATGGCTCCCCCAGCTTGTCAGCAGTGGGAGACGCAGGAGGAAAATCGTTCTACCAGGCAGATCTGGGGAGCTTCTGGAAACTCAGTTCCCAGGAGCCATTTGTGAGGAGGGACCCTCAGTTTCTAGCCTGGAGGACTCATCCATGATGGGGGTCAGGGAAAGAGGAGGGCAAGGCTGCCCCAGGGCCACCTTTGCCCCAACACCACCACCTGAGCCAGAGGGAGCCCACCATGTCCAACATTATGGCCGAAGGCTGGGAAATAGCGCCCCACATCCGTTCAACGCCTGTCCAGAGCCTCGCAGGGAATGCTTCTCAGGGAGAGTGCAAGGTGACAGCTACGGAGCGTCCCCTCGTTTCAGACACCGAGCTTGGAGCTTCTCCTTTAACACCCGTGCTGCTGCTACTTTCCTGAACTCAGGGGCCTGGTGACTTAGATGGACAGTCAAGCTCTCACAGCCTTGGTTTCCCCATCTGCAAAATACACATAAGAGTCCATTGCATTTCTCTACACTTACAACACAGAAATAGAACTGTCCTGAGTCCAGAAATATACCCATATGTGTGTGGAACTTTGTGACATACCAAAACTGTTTTTCACAGTAGCTGTGCCAATTTATATTCCCACAAGGAAAGTATAAAAAGATCCTATTGCTTCCACATCTTTTTAATGTGTGGTATTGTCAGACTTTTTCACTATGTCTGATCCTGCCTCTGGGCTGACATTTCCATTCTTGCTTACCTGATTAACTACAGGTGTTTTATGCATATATGTATAAAATACACTATATCACAACCAAAATGCATTTAGTAGAGCTTGTGTACAAGAAATACTGCAATTGGCTTGATACTGAAAGTTGCTCGGAGTGGTCTCTGCCCTACCTGCTCTCTAAGGGGACAGTGAGGCAGAAGACAGCTTGAGAAGACAAGAGGAAGGACAAGAGGAGAGAGGGAAGCATTGAGCCCACTCATGAGCAGGCCATCTCGTGGAGATCAGCTCAGAAGTCAGCACACATGGAACCCCTCTGTTGACAAAGTGATTAGGGTGGGCTTTCATCCAATATGACCGGTGTTCTTGCAAGAAGAGGGAAAGTGGATACAGACACACTGGGAGAACACCATGTGAAGACACGGAAATACATACATGGAGGAAAGACTCCATGTGAAGATGGAGACAGAGAATGAAATTCTGCTCCCACAAACCAAAGGACACCCGGGACTATCAGAAGCTGGGAAAGGCAAGGAAGGATCCTCCCCTAGACATTTGGAAGGAAGATGGCCCTGTCAATGCCTTGATTTTGGACGTCTACATTATGGCAGTTGAAGGAAACACACACATGGATTCTGCTGGGTAGAAGCAAAAACCAACTCTATTTTCTTTCCTCCGCTGCCTTTCCATACCCACTCTGTTAGGCCATTCAGCCCCAGATTAAATCAAAGAGTGACTCTTTTTTTTTTTTTTTTTTAATATATCTTTATTGATTTCAGAGAGAGGAAAGGAGAGGGAGAGAGAGAGATAGAAACATCAATGATGAGAGAGTCATTGATCGAGCCTGCAACCTGGGCATGTGCCCTGACCGGGAATCGAACCCCGATCGCCTGGATCCTAGGTCCACACTCAACCGCTGAGCCACGCTCGGCCAGGCCAAAGAGTGACTCTTAATGTAAATTGTGGACCTTAATGAATGTAATAATTAAAATATATAATAAACAAGATTTATATAAGTCCATAATAAACATATAAATATATGATAGTATATAATATCAATATTGGCTCATCAGTTAGTACTGCACTAATGCAGATGTTAACAAAGGAAAGTGAGGGGTAAGGAGGGGTGGGATATATTAGAACTCTACTTTCTGCTCAGTTTTTCTGTAAACCTAAAACTTTCCCCCAAAATAAAGTATATTAATTTTTTTTAAAAGAGTCAAGTCAATTGTTTCACTCAGTTGACACCTGAAAAAGGTAGGTCTAGTATTTTGACGTAGTCTTGGAGTAACTAGAATCAATGGGACATTATTATTTCTCTAGGACCTTTGACTAACAGGACTCCATCCATTAATTCTGTTGTGAAAGTATCCACACAATGGACATGGCTAACTGGGAAGTTTTCAAGACCTGCAATAGAGAAGATAAGTAGTTTTTCTATGAATGTTTGATTCCCATTTTCCCAGCGCCAAGAGTCTCACCATCTCTGTCTTCTTCCTGCACAGCACCCCACCCTGGCACAGTCTGCTTCTACCGACAGAATGCCATTGGCTTCTTGACTTGTCTTGAAACTTGGCTTCTTTGAGCTTTTCCCTCTTTTTTCATGTGCAAGAGAAAAAGTAGTACAGTATTGCTGAATTCCCATAAAAACAGTCTGCTCCTGCCCCCAGAGTGCATTCATGCTGGGCAGAGAGGTTGTAATTGTGCACGCCTTGGCACTGGGTAGCCCGGGAGAGTGCCCAAGCTGAGGTAAATCCTAACTCAGAGTGAACATTTGTATTAATGGCTTCACAAGAAGCTGTCAGACTGGACTGTGGGAAAGGGTTGGAGAGGGATGCAACAGTGCCATCCACGCAGACACATTGGTCCTAGGCTTCCAGCCCCACACTCGGGACATGCCCAGGCATCTAATAGGGCTTGGTCAGCTCACAGGGCGGTCCGATCCCCGGAGCTCTCACTGGGACAGCAGGCAGCAAGAGACCTGCGCACGGCTCTGAAGTTTTCCCCTGAAGTGCACCAAGCTTTTCCCAATATTCTGGGTTGTACTCCAAAGACTCCCTGGCCAGCCTGGTTCTCCTCCTACTCCTACCTCTGTTAGGATTTTATTTAGCTCCTTCACTTTCTTTGCCCTCTGCCCTTCTGCACCTCTATTTACAGCTTTCTAATTTAGTAGTTGAAATGACAACTGGGAAGAGCACATCCCAGGAAGTTCATTTTACGTGACTGAAATTGACAAGTAGGCCAGGAGCAAAAGTGGTCGCTTGGCAAGCATGCATCCCCTCGACCAGTGTGGGTCTAGGGCCTCCCATGTGTCAGGGTGTGTAAAACTTTTGGTGCTAAAGATAAAATTTTGCAGAAGAAAATGTTCCTTCCCTGAAGAAGCTCACAGTTTGTGGGTGAGACAGGTACTAAAGAGGTGATTACCATGATAATTCTCCAGAACCTCAATTCCCCTTCCATGAGATTCTAGCATATATCTCAGGAATTCCAGTTCCAGTATCTATGCGTTGAATCATTCCCATTCGGGGTCATTAGACTGAGGCAGTGGGAGGGGTAGAACTCCGAACAGAGAATGAACAAGGGAGATACGTGAATGGCAAAGACCAAATGAACACATTTCATTGCCATATAAGCAGGGAAATTGGAAGCTCCCTCGGGAGGCAGAGAAGTGAAAATATTTATTGGAAAGGCTAAAGAAATGTGCAAAAAGTTATCATGGACAGAGCCACAGCTAAATGACCTTGTGCAAGAAGGGAGAGAGTTGAGACCTTCTATGCAGCTAAGCATCTCAGTTTTCCAAGTGATTTTAAATTAGTGAGAGCTAGAAGTCAGGAGCCAATGACTCCAAGATATAACATTAGAAAAGCATTGAACATTTGAATGGCAAAGTAGATGGGAAAGTGAATTCCTTTTACTGGGCATACTATCTATAAGAATGTAAAGTTTTCACTTTTAGGAGTCCCATTGAAACAGCCAAGGATGAGAGAGCCTAAAGATTTTTATCTTAACAAATGGATGTTAATCATACAACATACCTTACTATTAATGCAGACTGTGTAAATGGCATTAATATTCTTTTTATCTCAGATGCCATCTTTATTATATATTTTAGTGAATGTAATAACTAGTGTAATAGAGTCACTTACAGGCTCTACTCTCCAATCTATATGGTCATTTAAGGTGTTAAACTCCTAACTATTGAATTCTCTAGGGGCTTTCTGGATAACATTCCTGTATTACATAGTTGGAGAGATATTTATGGTAGATACTATTGGAAAACAAAGAAAGGCAAGACTATGTTGACCTGGGGAATTCAAGGGTGTCTTGTCAAGGAGGTGATTTTTTAGGCAGGGTCTTGAGAAATGAGATGACATTAGCCAAGAGACTAAGGAGACATCATAGCCCTTTTCATGCCCAGGGCCTCCTCGTGGTCTCCATAAGACCATTCTGCCCTTATCTGGCTATGCTTCCAAATTAAGAGAGAGTTGAGAAATCAGAGAATAACAGTAATAATAGTAACAAACTGCCCCTACCTACACAATTTCATTTGAACTTCACAAAATCCCTGTGAGATAAATGCAAAGAGCTCAATTTATGAATGAGGAAACTGAGGACCAGAGAAAATGAACAACTCGCTATAATCATGAAGATAGTAGTAATGGAGCCAGGATTTCTCCTAGGCCCTCCGGTGCTCAAACCTGTATGCTATCAATACTGGTTTACTAATACCTTATGCATTTCAGAAGGAACATGTCATATCAGCATAGATGTGCTCTATGGTAGACAGGAGACTGGATAACATTTAGAACTATTTTAGAATGAAAAAATCCATTATTTGAAATCTTAAAAAAAACTTTTTGACGTAAGTGACTCCAGTAAATGACAGTAAGCAAGGCAAGTGGGAGAAGAGACGGAGCCAATGCCAGCATTACATATTTAGAGTAATATTAGTTGAACCAACTTTTACAAACCAACAGCAAGGAAAAGCAAAGAGAGCCTCAGAAATCAATAACGCAATTTTAGCGTTAGCTACATTTAAGTGAGACAGCTCTGACTCATTCAACATGTGATGTCAGGCCAAGCGGATTGTAAGGGGCAAAAATGTATTTTGGGGAAAAGTTGGAAAAGGGGTGATAAATTTGAAAATACCACATCTTGGTAACAACTCATCCCTGTGGATGGAGATAAAAGAAATCACAGGGGACCTTCATGGAACCCTGAGGCAGTTATCCATTCTAGTCCTTTCTAATTCTTCAGAGCAGGACAGAGCATCCATTGCCTTGTGTAGGAAGCCAAGGCCATATAGGAACCACTGACAACAAATGGAAGAAGAATGCTGGGAAGCCAGAAAGGGAGAAAGTCTTAGGGACCAAAACAAAAAAAGCCCTTAAAGTCCTAGTGCTTTCTATCTCTGTAGGCAAGGAGTGATCTACAGCAACACAGAGAAAAAAGAAAGTCTCTAACTGCCAAGAAAAAAAAGAGAGTCTCTAATGATTCTTGGTCTGGTCCGTAGTTCAATATCTGCCATCAGGAAGGGTCTTCTGTTTTCAACTTAATCCCTTGTTACTTACAATTTATACACCTACCCTGTCCTTGGAGTCCCTGTTCTTTCTTTTCTCATCTTTTATGTTGATCTAACATCTATGGCAGGACTCTGTTAGTGTTGCTGTTGGAAGACTGGACTGATTGTTATATCACATAACTGATGTTGCTATCCTGCTCAAAGAGGTGTGATTGGACCCAGCACTCTCTAGAGCCAAGCAACAGAAGATCAGTGCAGGTTTTGTTTTACTCTGTTTGCTGTCGCCTTTGGTGGGAAGGATGCGTCATCCAATAATATTCATGAGTTCCTTTCCTAAATTATAAAAATTTCTATTATGAATGTTACTTTTCTATTACTTCTCCCTGCTGAATTGCATGAAGCTCATATAATAGAAAGGATTGTAAGATAGGCTGTGAGATTCCAGCAGAAGATGGGCTCTGAGGCAACGGATATGTGCTCATGCTTGGTTGATAGTTAAATTTATAGCAAGTTCTGAGGCTGCCTCTTCCAGGTAGAGGAAACCCTGGGGCAGGAGGAACTTCATAATGGGCCCTTTGCTTCCTCAGAGTGAACCAACTTTAAGTCATTGTTGGCTCCCAGGGTGCCTTCCAGCTGTAAAGCTGCTGCAAAAGGCCACAGCAACTTAACTGCATCAATAACTGTCTGGATTATTGTGCTGATGAACTCAGCAGCCTTACAATGCCTGGGGACTGATGGGCCAGGCCAACTGGGAACTATGACCACAGGTCACAAACTCCTCACTCTCTAACCCTAACCAGGCTTCCAATCTCCAGCACCCCTTTTTAGATAACGAGGGGCGTTGGGGTGTCATAAAAGAGCCAATTTTATTTTTAAATTCATTCTTTATTTTACCTAGAAAGGGGCAAACCCAGCCACACTCATGGTCTAGGCTTTCAGGAGACTGGGAGCGATTTGTCTCTGCTATAAAATGAAGAGTTTTACAGGATATGAAATACTGATGCTCAACAAGAGAAACCCTAGATTGTTTATTTTCTTTCACATTATTGAAATTTTTTTAATACAAAAGTTATCCATGCTTGTTATGGATAACAAGCAGATCAGACAGGGCAGAAGCTGGCATCGACCCCCTGCCCCGCCCGGCCAGCGTCCTTTCCCGCCTCTGGCCGCGAGTCCGCACACATCCCAGGATGCGGGCACCGGTGCAGCAGAGCTTGAGTTCTGATTTGTTATGTGGGACTCCCCAACTTTTTCAATTTAAAATCGGGTTTTTAGCACTTCTTTCATCTGACGTATTTCCACTGTGCTCAGTGTTTCTAGAGGAGCCATTACCCAATCTGCTGGGGAAAGAGGGTGAAGAATGATGGAAGAGACATAGTCCAAGGGGTGGGCACCCTCTCTGCTTTCTGGGGGGCCAGGGATCAAATAACTCGAATCACCGAGTCCCTCTCTGGTCTAAGCTTGTAGACAGTATGAAGATAGATACCTGTGTTGACCTTGGTGCAAAAAGCAGACTCTGGAGGCTTCTGACCAAGCTGCAGAAGCTGGGGAGAGGATGGTTGTTCCCATTTGGTAGCTGGTTCTGGAATATTCTGCCACAAGGAGTGGATTATTCAGGACTCTTACTTCTCCTTGGCCTCCTGCTAAGAACAGTGTCAGGGCTCATTAGCACTTCCACTAGAAGCCAGCCCTTGCTGGGAGAAGAGGTGAGAGCAGTCAATTTTGCCACTCATTAGCAACTCTGGACAGATAGTGGTGGGCAGATTGAACCAATTGGCAAAATGAGAGTTTGCTGCTCTGGGCCACCGCTATCCATTCTAGTCCTTTCGCCATCAGCGGGTCATCCAGAGTTGACTATCTGCTGGTCTCACAGATCAATGAGTAAGACAATATTTTTTTAGGTATTAGTTACTTTATATAATAACTGAGTGGCCAGTATTGTGATCCTCAATGTAACAGTGAGACTGCAGGAGGAAAAATATTTCCTGTATAGCAGACACCACAACCACCCGGTTGTCTCACTGTTCTGTTAGGTACTGTTCTTACCTAAAGGGTAAGGATCGTGTTTGAAAACAGTTTGGGCAGCTTTGTGTGAAAAGACAGGCGTTTAGTCACATGCCCCACAAGAGCCTGCCCCGATCAGCCTGACTTGATAGTTGTATAATATTTTGCAGCTTGTGAAGCACTTTGATATATCTTTCAATTCTCTCAACAACTCTGTCAGGTCATGACTTTCTCCCCCCTCCATTTCCCTGATAACTGAAGGTCATAGAAGCTAACTGAATCGCCCAAGGTCACATCCCTGACTCCAAAGTATATGGGAATATATGGGAGTTTAACAAATGGTGAAAGGAAGGGCCTCTCTTAACACTGTTTGATGACATGGGAATGAAAGTGAATAGTAAATTTCAGTAGGATTGGTCATCAAGGGAGCAGGTGGAAGGCTGAACCAACTAAATTAGTGGGAAGGATTTCTTTTCCTTGCCTAGTCATCTTTGGGACTTTGGCTTGTTTTTATAAAATGTGACTCTTTATGCTGCAACATGGATGGACCTTGAAGACATCAAGCCAAGTGAAACAAGCCAGACACAAAAGGACAAATGTCTGCCTCCACTTTCATGAGGTACCTAGAATAGACACATTCACGGGGACAGAAAGTAGAACAGAAATGACCAGGGCCAGGGCAGGGGGAATGAGAAGCTGTTGCTGAATAGCTGCTGAGCTTCGGTTTGAGATGACAAGTTCTGAAAATGGATGGTAGGGATGACTGTACAACACCGGGAATGTACTTAATGGCACTGAATTGTACACTTAAAAGCGGTTAAAATGGTAAGTGTTATGGTACGTATATTTTACCACTTTTATTTTCACCATTACATTCAAGATCACTATATTGGCGACTCAGTTATTATATAAAGTAACTAATACCTAAAAAACAATGTCTTGCTCATTGCTCTATGAGACCAGCAGACAGTCAACTCTGGTGACCCATTGATGAAAAAAAAGACTAGACTGTATATTTTACCACTTTTTCAAAATGTGGTTTCTCTAGTGCAAAGAGTTTAATTTGGAGATTCTTCACAAGACACATCTATGGCAATCTGCCACGTCAGTCAGTTTAACTGCTTTCTTTTCTGGTTGAATAAACACTTTGATTTTAAAATATTTCCCCCCAAGGTTTTTGTCTATTGACTTTTTTGATTGTTTTCTTTTGTTTTTGTTTTTAAGCTCAGACAAAAAAGATCTCTAAGTACATAGAATTACAGGTAGTTCCTCTCAAGGTAATTGTTTCTTCTTTGTTAAGTGATCGTTTTTTGATATTTTTAAAAAGTTGCTATTAGAAAATGAATTTCCACATGATTAAAAGCAACTGTCTCAACAGGATCTTACCAAGGTTGGAGACATTGTAATAAATACCAGAGGAGAAACTGGAGGCAACACAACTATTGTTTTTGAAGTGAATTAAGCCAGTCAGAGAAAGACAAGTACCATATGATTTCATTTATGTGCCAAATCTAATGAACAAAATACACTAACAGAGTGGAGAGAGATTCATGGATACAGAGAACAGACTGACAGCTGTCAGGGTGGGGGTGGGAGTGGGAGGATTGGGCCTGGGTGAGAAGGGTGAAGGGATTAAGCAAAGGGGGGAAAAAAGACTCCTGGACACAGATAATAATATGGAGATTGCTAGAGAGAAGAGGGGGAGGTAGTAGGGGGTAAAGGGGGGATAAATGATGATGGAAGGAGACTTGACTTGGGATGGTGAACACAATGTAATATACAGATGATGTATTTTAGACTTGTACACCTGGAACCTATGTAATTTTATTAACCAATGTCACCCCAGTAAATTTAATAAAAATTACAAAAATTAAGTCTGCTTCTTGCCTTATTCACTTCCCCACCTTTGCTATCTGCTGAGCCAACACTGTAAACCGGAATGTGTAATCTCTAACAGGAGTTTATTCTCCTGTGCAGAATTCTGGGGACAAAGGATTAATAAAGACTGTTAGGAAAAATTGTCAAAGGTTTGTAAATGGGCATACAGATCACTGGATACCCTTCCAGTGGTGTGCTGGGCACTGCCTAGGGGAGCCTTTGTCTCTCTAATGACTGAGACATGTTACAACTCTTTGAAAGAATGAAACAATAAAAGAAGTGGCAGACCGAGGTACAGCCACATATTGCTGAGTGAGGCTAAGCTGGAGGATGCGGTTCAGGTCCGTCAGCCAGCAGACTGGGGGCAGCTCTGGACAGGGACAAGCTACCTCCACCTGCACAGCTCAGCTCACGGGAGGCACGGCTCCCCATTAGAGGTAAGATGGGGAGGGAAGACTCCACCTTCCCAGCCGTCGTGAGGAAAGAGGCAAAGAATGTCTATGTTTGTGCTTAAGGAAATTCCTCCCACAGGATGAAAGCCATGAGTGGCAAGAGGCACACCCCAGGCAGTCACATGCCCCTATACCCTTTTCCTCCCTCTCTCTCTGAAAACTCCCCTTTTCTGTTTGCCACTCTCGGTACCAGTTGAAATGTTACCTCCTCTGAGAAGTCTTTACTGAGTGCTATGGACTGCATGGTGCCCCCCGAAACTCCTACCCCACACACGGAATTCATGTGTAAGTCCTAATGCTGAAATGATGGTATTTGGAGATGAGCCTTTGGGAGGTCCTTAGGGTTAGATGAGTCATGAGGGTAGGACCCTCATGATGAGATTAGTGTCCTTGCAACTGGAGAAACCAGAGAACTTGCTGTCTTGATCTTTCTTTCCCTGACATGCACAAAGAAGAGGTCATGTGAGGACACAGTGAGAAGGCGGCCACCTGCAAGCCAGGAGGAGAGGCCTCACCAGACACCAGCCACGCTGACATCCTGAACTCCAACTTCCAGCCTGCAGAACTGTGAGAAAATAAATTTCAGTCGTTCAAGCCACCAAGTCCAGAGTATTTTGTTATGCAGCCTGAGCTAATATACTGAGCACATTCCAAATAAAGTTAATTATGTTGTTCTCAGCACTACTTCTGTCTATTAAGCTTTTTTTTTTTCTATTTCTTTTAACCAAAGTTAGACATTTACATAATTTAAAAAGTCAGATGATACCACAGAGCTTATAATATGGCTCTCCCCCAAACCCTAGCTTGAGTTCAGCTCCTTAGTTCAACTCTTTCAGTTGTTTCTTACGAATTGGAGGCCCACTCACTGCTGAGTAATTTTTAAACCACTGTTCCCTGATTTACCAATTTTATGCATTAGTTATTGGCTTTCTATATGAGGACTTAGCACTCTTATACTCCACCACCACCCTCCCTCCTTCCAACCTCACAGTTTAGTGATATCACATTTTCCGTTAGCGTTGTTTGCATTATTTTTTAATTGAGGTATACTTGACATAAAACATTATATCAGTTTTGGGTGTATAATATAATGATTCAATATTTATATAAACTGTGAAATGATCACTCCAATAAGTTCATTTACCATCTGTCACTGTATATAGTTACAAAAATTTGTGGTTTTTTTCTTGTGATGAGAACTTTTAAAATTTACTCCCTTACCAATGTTCAAATATACAATACAGTATTATTAACTATAGTCACCATGCTCTACATTACATTCCCAGGACTTATGTATAACTGGAAGTTTATACCTTTTGACCCCCTTCACCCAATTCACTCACCCCCTCCCCTCCTCCCCTCTGGCGCCACCAATCTGTTCTCTGTATCTATGAGCTTGTTTTTAGTTTAGTTTTGTTTTGTCTGTTCTTTTAGATTCGACATATAAGTGAGATCATACGTGATGTGTCTTTCTCTATTTGACTTGTTTCACTTAGCATGATGCCCTCATTTTCAGTTAGTGTTCAGTGTTTGCATTATTTTGTTGTTTTTTATTGGAATATTTGCTTATTTATTCATTAATCCATCCAGTCACTTACTTTTTAATTAAGGTATAATTGACATATAATATTATATGAGTGGTAGGTATACAATGCAATGATTTGATAGATTTATATATATTGCAACATGACTACCACAAGAATTGTACTTCTGTGAAAATGCCATCAGAATTTTGATAGAGATTGTGTTGAATCTATACATTGCTTTGGGTAGTGTGAGCATTTTAACAACGTCAATTTTTATAATCCATGAGCACAGAATATCCATTTATTTGTGTCTTACAGTTTTCATGTATGGTACTCTCTGCAAATAGTAAGTTTTACTTCTTCCTATCCAATGTAGATGCTTTTTTTTTGCCAGATTGCTCTGGCTAGGACTTCCAGTAATGTGTTGAATGAATAAAAGTAGTGAGAGTGGGCATCCTTGTCTTGTCCCTGACTTCAGAGGGAAAGCTTTCAGCTTTTCACTGTTGAGTATGATGTTAGCTGTGGGCCTTTATTATGTTAAGGTATGTTTGCATTATTTTGATCACTTAATTGTCACCCACTGCCAAGCCAAATACTATGATAAAATTCCATTTCTTTCCTTGTACAGCTTTATTTTCCCATAGATATTTATAAACTCTTTTATTGCTTAATTTTTATCTCACTATCAGAAATTCTTCATAAATTCTCCAACAGAATTGTAAAACTTCTGAGTGCCATTTTCCACATGATTAAATCATCACTTAGTTCAGTATTTATTTCTGCCATCATATTTTTTAACATTAAACAAAATTTTATCACACAAAAGTTGTCACATAATTGGATATTTCTCTACTTTGTACACAGTTATTCTTACTCTCCATGGAAAGGCTGCCTCTTCATTTCTCGTTGGGTGACAGCAAGCACTAACACCCTGACTTTAATGGAATAGTAGTAAACATGCCTCAGTGGTTTAAGTTGAAAACAGTGCATTGGTACATGGCTCTTGCACTTAGTTATCAGGAATGTACAAATGTCTTTTTATTAAAAAACACAAAATGACAGCAGTAAGCCATTGTATGTTGTCAGCTGAAACCAGTAACCGATGATTATAGTGATTTTCTTAAAAATCAGCCAGGCTTTTCTTGTTATTTCCTTCAATTGACTTCGTGGAAGTTCTAGCTGAGGAGCACTCCCTTGAGCTTCCACCTCTCACAGTTCTCATAATGATGGGAAAGCACTATTCTAGGAATTAAGACATGCCACCTCCATTCCACCCATCCCACTCATTCCAGGGTCTTTCTCTTCCTCAGGAATTTCTGTGACTACAGCTTCTGCAGCATCCAATAAAGCAGTTCTTGTAACCTTAGTTGGGTCAGTGATTCCTTTCCCACCATATTCACAAAATCTCCGATCATAGTGTCATAATCAACTTTTGAGAAACTTTGCATAATTTTCTCAACTGATCAATGATCCTTCACCACCTGCATTCTTAGCAATGGTCGCTGCAGGAATTTCCAGTGTTTTAAAAAATAATTTCTGTATCATTTTTTTAAAAATCGTCATTAGCTGGAGTTAATGAGTCCAAGGCTGGAATGCACCAAAGCAGGGCACAGCCCCCTCCCAGAACAATGCCTCCTCCAACAGCAGCTCATACTCTGTCTTTTCATTCATTTCAATGTCACTGGTCCCACCATCCTTCAGCACAGCCACTCCATCTGAGAGTTTTGTCAGATGTTCATTTAGTTTTTCCTTTTCATATTCACTAGCTGTGATATCTAACTGCTCAATGATTTCTTGAATACATTTTCCAATTTGTGCCTTGTCACCTTTTCCTTTCAAGAGCATGGCATCATCTTTCATCACAGTGACCTCTCCAACTTTCCTAAGTCATGAGGCTGAACATCTTCAAGATTTAGGGTCAATTTCTCTTCTCCAAACACTGCCCCACCAGTAGCAATAGTCATCCATGTCCTTAAGCTAATTCTTCCTATTGTCACTAAAACCTGAAGCTTTGACTGCTACCATCTGAAGACCAACTTTTAGCCTATTCAAAATGAGCGTACTTGCCCTGGCCGGGTGGCTCATTTGACTGGAGCATCATCCCATAAACCAAAAGGTTGTAGGTTTGATTCCCAGTCAGGACACTACCTAGGTTGTGGATTCAACCTCCAGTTGGGGCGCACACAGGAGGCAACCAATCCATGTTTGTCTGACTTGATGTTTCTCTCTCTCTTCCTTCCTCTCTCTGTAAAAATCAATTAAAACATATCCTTGGGTGAAGATTTTTTTAAAAATGAGTGTACCTGGAGCTTCTCCATCAACACATTCAGCAATTATGACCAAGGGCTTAGGGTGAGCATCAGCAATTTCAAGAGCAGGTACAGTGAACTAGACAGTAGAAATGTTCTTTTCACTTAGTGGAACATCAGGCATTTTGGAATTCACATTTCTGACCTTTTACTGTATTAATAAAGTATGGAGAAATATAACCTTGATCAAACTTCATGCCTTCAGTAATTTCTAATTAATTCATTATTCAGTGTTTTTCCATCCTTTACTGTGATGACACCCTTTCTTCCAACCTTTTTCAACGCATCAGAAATGATGTTGCCAATTTCTTTGTCTCTATTTGCATAAATTGTAGCAACCTGAGCAATTTCTTCAGGGGTTATCACAGGTTTAGACTGCTTCTTAAGTTCAGCAATTACAGCATCAATCATTAACATCGCACCTCTCCTGAGTTCCAATGGATTTGCAGCTTTGCTAATCTTCTCAAAGCCTTCCTTGACCACAGAGTGTGTTAGTACAGTAGCAGCAATGCTTTGTATTATTGGCAACATCTTGAACAAGTTTAATGCCAATATTTTTATCTTTTAAGTCAATGGACTTTGCAACACTCCTACCATCTTTTTGTTACTTTGGGATTTCTCCAGCTCTATTTAATAATCACTGTTCTTGCCTTTGGCCCCATAGTAATGACTACAGCATTGGTTAAAAGGTCTACACATTGAAGCATTACGGCTTGAGTATATGCACCAAATTTTACATCTTTGGCATAAGCCCCAGTGAGGTAAATAGCCAATGCCCTACACTGGCCCAATCTGGTGAAGGACTTTGTGTAATTGAAGCATTGCTGCGGACCAGCAGCTGGGTCTGCGAGCAGCGACGCAGGCGTCAGCAACGAGTGGGGGCTCTGCTGTTGTATTTTTAATGCCCATGAATTTTATATCATTCTCCCAACATGCCTTTTTATTGTTGTTGTTCTGTCCTACTGGCTTCAGTGCTTTTGTGCATTGTGTACTTGAATCCTCACAATACCTCAGCAAAGTAGTTGTTTATCCCCATTTTATGATAAGAAAACAAAGGTTCAGAAGGGCCAAGTAAGTAACTTAAGATCACACAGCTGGTTTGGGCCAGAGCTAAGGTTTGTGAGTATTTTTTAATAGTGGTAAAGGACACATAACATGAAATCTGTGTGTCGTACAGTGTTGTTGACTATATATACATTGTAAAGCAGATCTCTACAAATTTTTTCATCTTGCTTAACAAACTGTATATTCATTGAACAAATTCTCCCATTTCCTGCCCCCTCCAGGCTCTGGCAACCACCATTCTGCTTTCTGCCTCTATGAGTCTGATCACCTTTGATACTTCATAAAAGTGGGGTCATGCAGTATTTGTCCTTCTGTGGCTGGTTTGTTTCACTTAGCATAATGTCCTTAAGGTTCATCCGTGTTTCATATGTGACAGGATTTCCTCCTTTTTTAAGGCTGGTTAATATTCCATTTTATGTAGTATATATTGTATCTCCTTTATCCATTTATCTGTCTGTGGACGTTTTAGTTGTTTCCACTTCTTGGCTATTGTAAATAACATTCCTTTTTAATGGCAGGCTCTTCTTGGTTTGGAAATGCATTCTCTCACCAAGGCTATTAACTATAGGATTTTTGTTTTGTTTTTAGTTTTCTTTTTCTGCTGACCTTTTTGCTGTTCACTTATTTTGATTTCTAATTTCCATGTTAAAAACTTTCCTCGAATGTCTGAGGATACTTGGACTGTTTGTTAAACACTAAAAGGTTGAATGAAGCTCTGTGTGTCCATGGAGGAGAGGCTTGCCCATGTATGTGTGACGTTTAGGGTGGGGATCTGAAGGATAATTCATGGAAGACTTGGACCTCCCCTTTTATTTTTCAGAAACCCCAACTGTTATTATCTGTATATCCTTTCTTTGGGGCTATTTATTTTCTCCAAAGAGAATCCACTCGTCTCCTATCCGAGGACTATATACCTGGTGTCAGTCCCCCAGGAGGGGGGCTGGAGGCAGAGGGCTGAGAGCCTTGTAGTTTAGATGTCAGTGTTCACTCTCAGCACAGCACTTTGCCCCTCTCTGCTGTGACTGCATCCCTCTTGGCCCTGCTCCCCAACAATGAATCTCCTACTTGGGTGGGGTGAGCCCTTAGCTGCTCCAGACAGGCTAGGGACCTGGGATCTAATTTCTTCTTAAACAGAATTTCAACCAAACCTCTTCTTTTTCACCTCATATGCCCCCCCCCCCCCCCCCCCCCCCGTAGTTCAGTTGTCTCCAGTTCTCCTGTAGGCACTTGGTGGTCAGATTTCTCTGTTCCTCTCCCTCTATTTTCCATCCCACCGAATCTGATGACATTTCTCATTTACTGCTGTCCTTTCCCCAATTCTCTTCACCTTTTTCGGTTTATGCCTTTTCCCCTACTACTTTCACTTTAGTGCATTTTCAGGAGGGAGCCGAGAGAAACATTCATTTTAATTCACTGTGTTTCATTGGGAAGTCATCTCAGCCACCACTTTGGCTGGTAGGTGCCTGTGTGTCGCACTTCGGCCCTAATCCGGGTACTTCTCTGCCCTCTGAGGACTGTGGCTTTCCCGGGGGCGGTAGTCTCTTCGCATCTCCAGCTCCTAGCGCAGAGGGCATGCAATCATTATTTATTCAACTGAACGAAACTTAATTCGCGTAGTTGGTAAAGCTGGAAAATGAAGTAAATGACCACTTAAGGCCTCACGTTTCGCCCATTCTCTCGTGCGGATGGTCCCGATGAAGCATTTTGCAAGGTGGAAGCAAAAACTGCAGAATCCCTCTCCCACAGTACCCCGTTTACAGTGGGCACAGCTCCTTTCTGACTCTTTCAGAGAAGTGCTTATTTTACTTAGAAGTAAGTGCTTTTCAAAGGCTGGCAATTCTCGTTAGTTACCAGGTGAGTGCATCTAATAAGAAGCCTCCTGATTGAGCTGGGAAAAACAACAGAACAGAATATAGAGTGAGGATTGTTTTCCACCTTGCAAACCAAATAGCTCCTGTGCTACACATGATTGAAAGAAAATTGGCATGTATTATCGAAGAAGAGTTTTTCCTCACATGCACAGAGAAAACTGGGCAGGTTGGGGAGAGACCTCTGAGGTCCAGAAAACAGCCGGGCTGAGGAGAGCATCTGCCTCTTAGAGATGTGACAGGGAAACTTCTGAAACAGACTGTATTCGTTTCCTACAGTTGCTGAAACAGATGACCACAATCTGGGTGCTTTAAAACAACAAGCTTAGTCTTAGTCTCAGTCTCAGTCTTTCACAGTTCAGGAGGCCAGAAGTCCACAATCAAGGTCTCAGCAGGGCTGGCTCTTTCCGGAGGCTGAGGGGAAATCTGTTCCTTTCCCCTCTCCTAGCTTCCAGAGGCGGCCGGCAATCCTTGGCATTCTTTGTAGCTGCAGCATTCCAATCTCTGCCTCCCTCCTCACAGAGATGTCCTCACACTGTGTTTCTCTAAACCTCCCTCTTTTTTTAAGGACACCAGGCACTGGCTTTAGGGCCCATCCTAACCCAGTATGACTTCCTCTTAACTTGATTATATCTGCAGAGACCCTATTTCCAAATAAGGCCACATTCTAAGGTTCTGGGTTGACATGAATCTTTTGGGGACATCATTCAATTCTGTACATCGCCTAAAAGCCTTTATCTTCCTGCCTCCTATTTTAGTTATAACTTTGGAGACCACATTTGTAATCAAATACTTTCAGACAATAGATATAGGAGAAGATGTAAGAAACTCCCAGAGAAGGTGCCTGGGAGAGGAGAAAGACGGGCTTGCAGGTGAAGCTCCCACTCTTGGGCAGGGGTTCTTAACCTTGGCTGCATGTTGGAAACATTCCAGATTTTAACTCCTTCTGTCCCAGCATCAGTTGTTTTCAAAACATCACAGGTAGCTCCAATGTTCACCCGGGATACACACCTGTGTTCCAGGCCCTCTCCCTGACACACTTGCTGACGAAGCTGCCTCCTTTGACTCTGCTAACTCTTCTAAAGCAGGTCCCGCACATGTGTGCTCTTGCTGACCCCTGAGAACTGAGCACCAGCACCTGCGGGTTTTATCGCTGTTCCTTCATTGGCTTTGAGGAAGATCAGCTTCATCGGTCCTGAAAAAACTCAAAATTTAATACAGAAAAAGACCATTTGCAGGGAAATGTGGATAAGAGGAAGGTTAACATTTAATTTTATTTTTCAGAAAAATAATTCTACTTATCAAAGTTGCATGTGCTTAAAGAAATGTGAAAACCCCAAAACAGCACAGAGAAGAAAAAATTACCTATGATTCCATCCCTCTGGGAACACAGTGGTATGGTGAATGTTCTACTACATCTATAAATAAACACTATGTATTTTACAAATGTGGAATTATGTGGTTTTGAAGACTGAGTTCTTTATTTAGCAATATCTCATTAAGTATATGTCAATAAATGATGCATATCTATAAATACTTCTCACTGAAAGTCTTCAAGTTTGAATGGCTATATTTTATTCCTTCATAGAAAAGATACTGTACTTATTTAACTGATTACTGTGAGAGAATGTCAAATGGAATTTTTCCTTGCCTGGTTACTGGGACAAAAGCCAGAGCTGCAAAGCAGAGGCCCTGCTTATCTCTTAATCCTACGGACCCTCAGACCCATCCTCAAAGAGCTCCCCTAACCCCCAGCCCCTACCAGTTCTATATGCCCAAGAGGTGGAAACTAGAGGAGACTTTGGGTAGGGAGTCCCTGACCTAGGGGAGAGGGCTCCCCCAGCCCCACATCCAGAGAGATCGCAGGGCTAGAGGGTGTCTGCGAGGAGAGACAGGCATCTCACCCCGCGAACCTTTGCTTAGAGCGCAATTGCTGATCTGTGTCCTGTACGACTGAGCAGGAGAAAAGGAGCTGGGTTAAGGCGCTGCACAGACAAGGAGCCTCCAGCTCTCGGCCCAACCGTGACATCTGGTGCGATAACGAGACACGAGGTGCTATGGCCCAGTGGATGCCGTGGAAGGAAGCCAGGCTTGGGCTGCCTGGCTGTCACCTGTCCAGACAGACCAGCAGCAAGATACTGTGGGTTTCTCTAGTGTGGGTTGCAACTGAGGGGAGGACCACATGCAATAGAAGCACGTCTCCCATGTGAGGTCATTACATTGAGGGAAGGCATCCCATAGACCTCCCGAAGAACTTACCACATGCCCCACAAGACAGTGAGCATCTAGACCCAGAGGACATGCAGGCCAAGACAGGACTACACCAAGGACAAAGACATCTGCCCCTTTCTTGCCTCCCTCCCCTTCCTACAGAGTGAGGGGGAAGCAGAAGCATGAAGGAGGAATCATGCCCTCTCCCCAGGCAGCTCCCCAGGGCTGGGGGAAGGGGAGGCATTGAGTTAGACGTGAAACACAACTTGGTCATATGACTCAATAATGCCCTTTAAAACATGCATGTCACTTGACCCAGCAGATCAATCTCCAGGAGCTTATCTAAGGGAATCATCAGAGATGTAGAAAGATTTATGCCATAAGAGAATTGTCATACACAAGAAGTATTTCCCCACATCTTGCAAAGCCATAATTTTTATGTTTAAAAAATCACCTGTTCTCTTAATAACTAACAGTTAACAGAATTCTGATGGTCTGATTTTCACATATAATTGCAATGCCATAGCCCTTATAATAAATAGAATCACACAAAATAAAGAAAAAGAGCTTTAGAAAGCTGGCCGTGACACAGTGTTGCAGACACTGTGTTCCACATACTACTGCTATGAGAAACTACCTCAAATACAGTGGCCTAAACAACAGTCCTTTTATTATGGCCCCGGATTTTGTGGGTCAGGAATTTGGGTTAAGGATAGCATGTCTCTGCTCCAGGATTCTGGGGCTTTAGCTGGGAAGTTGACTGGCTGAGGTATCTCAAACACCTGGGGAATGAAAACATCTGGAGCCATCTCCATTCACATGGCTGGCACCTGGCAGGGATAGTAACAGTGGAGAACTGTAACCCACTCAATCGTTCTTTTGGCATTGTTTCTGTAAATGCTGACTCTGACTAATATGTAGATAAATAGCACGTTTTTATAAGAATCCTAGGAACTAACTTGGGAAGATGCAGACTCCAACCTTCAGCCATCCCAGTTCTGGGAGATTTGCTGACCTTCAGCCACAAAACTGGGATGATTTAGCATCAGCATAGCTGTCAGCTGTGGGATAATGGCCTTGGGAAGAGGCCCACTCAGGGCCCAGCAGTGAGCTTGGGCAGCTACAACAGAATACCATAGACTGGGTGGCTTAAACAACAAACAGTTATTTCTCACACTTCTGTCTAAGATCAAGGTGCCAGCCTATTTAATGTCTGGTGAGGGCTCCCTTCCTGCTGTGTCCTCACACAATGGAGACAGATATCTTACTCCTCTCGCCTCTTTTCTTAAGAACACTAATCTCATCATGAGAGCAGAGCTCCCCATCACAACTAATTGGTTACCTCCCAAAGGCCCCACATCCTAACACGATCACACTGGGGATTAGGGTTTCAACATATGGATTTGGGGGACACAAATATTCATTCCACACCACATAGGGAAGACTGGGTCCTGGATACCCAATTCCTGGACCAGAAGGCAAGGGCTCATTAGCTCTGAGTGGGTACATCTTCTTAACCCTATGGATTTCTGGCCCAGAGAGAGAATGGTGGGGCTTGGACCAGAGCTGGACCCTCTAAAGCTCAGAGCCTGGGTGGGCCCATGTTTCCTGGTCTAAGAGGGTACAACCTAGTCTACCATACCCTGGCTCTTACTGGCTGATTTTTGGAGCAAATTGAGAGGCTAGATGTGAGGCTATCTGACAAAGACATGGAACAATTTCTTAGAGAGCTACATGAAAAGTAAGAAAAGAAAAATCGAAGTCAGGGCTACTAATTTTTATTCTACTTTCTGTACTTAACTATCATTTATTACTGCCAATGTCTTAAAACATAACTGGCTTTTTCTTTGTTGTGGGTTTTTCATCTCCCCACAGACACAACGTTGTTTATTAAAATTACTGATTCTAAGTTTTTTTAGGAAGCAACTGGCTGAGTAGTTGGAGAAAGCCTGTATTTTGCCCTCAATAAATTTCCTGAGCTCAAACCAGCATCATTCATGGAGTAAGAGACTCTCCAGGTTGGAAGCCACCTTGCCCAACATTCTGTCCTACTCAGAACCTTTGTAGGAGTGTTGATGTTATAGGCAAGAAGAGGCAACGCCTTACTCGGTGCTGCCTTTAATCTAGTTCCCCAGGTTTCAGGCCAGGCTACTCTTAAGGATCCCCTGGGGGAGCTCAGAAATGCTGGTGGCCAGGCCCAGCCTCTGACCACTTAAATTGGAGCCCTGGGGTTGGGCCGGGTAGCCATGCTTTATCATAGCTCCCCAGGTGGCTCTCACATGCCCACCCAGCTACCAGGCCAGGAGAACAGATACTCTCTCATTGTGCCAAGGAGGGCAGTGGCCTGGCCAGGCGAATGTCCCCCAGGACCAGCTCAGGTACAGAAGTGCTCAGTCAGCGGGTGCCACCCTCTCTGCTGTCAGGGAGGAGACTCACATGAATCTGGGCTGTGCAATCAGGCTGGTGCTTAGGATGTCTTCACAGGCTCCTCCTCCTCCCAGGACTGACTGCTATTGGAAAAATAAAAAATTTAAAACCCCAAATCACAAAACTGTACTTACTGACAGCAAACAAACTGCTAACCAGAGAAAGAAGGAAAAGCACCTCTGTGACATAAACAAACCTGGCTCCCACAGAGGGAGCTCAGCCCAGGGCAGTATTGAGACAGAGTTTTTTAAGGTTACAGAGACACACATTGTAGCAACAGGACCCAGGGAGAAATCTACCGCTTGACTGACAAGGCAGGTTTTGGAAAAGAAGGACTTGCAGGATGCACTGACATTGAAGAATAGATTCTACATCATCAATGCCTGTAAATCCAACCCATTTCAGAGACTAAAGCCATCTTCTTTTATGAGAAGTTTTCCAAAAGTGAAGAGCTAATTGCTAAAACAGACAGGGGTGGGGAAACTTTCTTCTGCCAAGGGCCATTTGGATATTTATAACATCATTCATGGGCCCTACAAAATTATCAACTTAAAAATTAGCCTGCTATATTTGGTCAAACATTTAATTAACTCCCTCCTAATGTGATGGCTGGAACTGCTTCTCCTTGGTGAGGCCTTGGCAGAGCCGGACCAAATGATTTCGCGGGCCATATAAGGGCCGGACGTTCCCCATCCCTGGCTAGGAGGTAAGATGGTTTCAGTGGCTAGAAGACCAGCCAGAGAAAGCCTGTGGGTCAGCCACTGCTCCATGCCTGCCTGCCACACACACGTCTGGGAACAGGCGGGAGGTCGGGCCACAGCAAGCGGCCACAGGCACCTACTTCTCCAGCTGCACTTCTTCTAGAACAGCCACTAGTCATGTACTCATTCAGCACAGGTTCCTCGAGGGCCTATTATATACCAGGTGTGTGTTAGATGCTGAGATAGCTACAGAGAAAGGTAAGGAATAATCCCTCTCATGTGTATAGTCCGATGATATATATCGGCACACAAAGAACACAGAGCACATGAGAGGTCCAGCCTTGCCTCTCAGACCCCCTAACATATGATATTAAAGTCCCGCAGTGTCTCTAGGTCTCAGTTTCCCTGTGTGTACATTGAGGGCTTAGGGTGAAGAGGAAGCTTTTTTATATTCATGTCAAGGCTTTTCCCCGTCACTGTTTTTGAAACTCAGCTTTGTAAAAGCACCTGTGCCCAGGTCCCTGCAGTAAGCAGAACAATTCCACAGGGTGGGACCTGAATTTCTAGACACAAACTCTATTTCCATAGGTCTCACTAGGCCTGGGGGCAAAACGAACAATTAGGAACAAAGAACTTCTTGCTGCTCTCCATCTCCCTGCTTGGGGGGCCCTTGGCTCTCCTCAGAGGAGCCCCTCAGGTATCTCTAGAGTCCCCAGGTGGCCTCACTCCGCCTCGTGCACGCAGCCCCTGAGCTCACCAGCCGCAAGGGGGCACGCGGCCGGGCCCTTCCGCCTGGTGGTGTCTGGACTCCTTTACCTGTGCTGCTAAAGCACTAAATTCAGAGGCCCCTGAGAGGTCACTGTCTCTTCCGCTAAGGGTACAGTTGGCACTGCTCCTAGGGTGCCCCGGAACCTCCATCAGCTTCGGACAGGCTGGGCCCTGGCTGCGTCCCTGCAGCTCCCTCGGGGGGCTGAAGCTGCGCCTGCCCCCCGCTGCCCACCCCCTGAAGTTATTCGGAATCAGCGTTCCCGAGCTGTTTCAAAGGACTTCAGGGAGGAGTCCTTTTCCTCCAACTTTTTGCCACATTCTGCTACGCGTGTCCCAAAGCAGCCCTGCCTTGGCCTAGGGTTTGGGCATAGTGCTTAAGAGCTCAGGATCCAGGGCCGAAGGTCCGATTTGAATCCTGGTTCCTCTACTTAGAAGCAAGTTGCTGGCTTGGGCTTCAGTTCGTCTGGCATCAAATGCGAATGCTAATATTATTTACTTAATTTGAAGGATTGTTATGACAATTAATTGACTTATCACATATCAAATGTTAAGAACAGCATCTGGCACAGAGTAAGCGCTCAATATCTACTTGTATTTTCACATCGAAAGATGGCTCATTCTCAAAGGCTACAGCAAAGAATGTGCTTAGCTCCACAAAGTATTTATTTATGTTTGTGTTTCTAGTTCCTAGCACCTGCCTGGCACGGGATAGGCGCTCATTTGGGAAACACACGAATTAATGAGTAAATAACGAATGGAGGAAGGCTGTTTTTCAACCAGGAAAAGAACTGTAGGTACTACCACCAGAAGGCCCAAAGGCATTAGGTGGAGAGGAGACAACGCCAACTTGGGGGAGAAAACCTAATTCGGCTGTACTCGGATTGGCTCCCATCCTCCGTGCATCTCTGTTCTCAAACGGTGGAAGGGGGACAGGAAGGAGGGCCCAGGTTGGGCATGGGGACCTTGGGAAGAGATGTGTCAATCGTTTGGGACTTTGGGTTTCTTGTGTAGTCAGTTGTGTGTAAGTTCCACTCTATTTCTGTGCTTTATGTAACAGTACAGACTGGAAAAAGTGTTCTATTGACCTAGTATTTGGACCACTGAAGTTTCCAGACCCCACCTGCACCTAAGGCAGAATTTCACTGCACAGGCCGTTTCTGCTCCCCCCCAGGAGCCTGTCCACTGGCACGTCCAGAGCTAGGTGATCTGGGTGACAGGTCGTGCTCCTGAGAATATCGGCACTAGCCACTCTCCACAAGACTCCCGCCCCTCTCCTTTTTCTTTCCCACTCTTGCCTTTTTCTTCCACCACAACTACGAGCTGTAATTTTATCTTTTATTTCCTCACCTCCCCTGCTGGGAGGTCAGGGGCTGGATCGCCCATCCTGGAAATACTGCCCTAAATCTAGGAAACAAGGGTGTGCTCCATGGGGGGAAATGGCAGGTGGCTGGGACCCTCAGGCGAAGCAGGCAGCAGTCATCGGGTGCAGGTTCGAGGGTTCACACACTGCCTCATTCACTGTAAAACACTAAAACTCATCACCTTCCCCAGAAGGAGGCTTCAGACTTTAATTACAAGACTCAGGACGGGCAATGACATTTTCACTCTACAGTAATAGTATCTCCTGAGGGAGTCTTACCTCATTGGCTCCAGTGCAGTAAAACAGCATCTGAAATTTTCTTTTCCAGGGAAGCCAGAGCTGGAAAGTCATTGCAGAATGTCTTGAATGCCCAGGGAGCAGTTTGATGTCAGAATCAAACACCAACTTTTTGTGGAACCTTCTACTGTGGTTGTTTCGCTTTGTTTTCTTTTGTTAATGGCTTGGATCAAATAAAATACTCCCCTTGGCTTTGTCCTAAACAGAACTAGAAAAGCTCACCAGGTTCATCTCAAAACTAATTCACCCACAATCCCTCTGACTAGAGGCAGGCATGATATGATCCTCAAATGAAAGATTAAGAGAATTAGACCAAAACTGTAAGCATAGTGTGCCTGGCGGCCGTGGTAGGTACTGAGTATTTCCAGTCTCTCTTTTACCTTCCTGTCCACAGAAGAGGCTGTTGAAAAGGCCGTGGGTACTTGCTGCTTGGTGCCACTTAGTGTGGTACAGGAATGCCAGGTCTCACAGCGCCTGTGTGGGCAAGACAGCTATTTATTTTGCAGGAAGGGAGCCTTGCACTGGTTCCAAACTTCTCTGATGGTAGCTGTGATGTAGAAGAAACTAGTTGGTACAATGCAGTGCTAGTTAAAGGCACAAGAGATTTTCCTTGTGTCTTGAAGAAGCTGTGGAGCAGAGCCAGCTTCCTGGCCGAGGGACCTGTGCAGGCGCACAGGCCTGGCGCTGAGAAGGGCCCGCGCCTGGTTTAATGAGCTACTGTCGCTGTCTGGAAATTCTTAATAATTTTTGGACAAGGGCTCTGCATTTCTATTTTGTACTGGGCAAATTATGTACTCCCTTCTGCTCTGGAATCCGAAAGAACTGGTTTGAACCGTGACCTGCACTTATTATTATTACTGCTACTACTTTTACCATTGTGAGACTATCCCCACTGCTAGCTTTTGGTCCTTGCACAGGGCCAGGCACTGTGCTCAGTGCCTTCCAGGCATCGCTGCATTTAGTCCTCAGTGCAACTCTGTATGCTAGTTACCAGCAGGACCTTCATTTTACAGATGATAAACTGAGAAATTAAGTAACCCTTTAATCTTACATATAGTCCCAAACAGTTTCATTTCAGAGCCTACACCCTTAACCACTGTCTATTTAGTCTCACTAGCTTTGTGACTTTGCGTAAGTTACTTAGTCTCTCTAAATACAATGTTTCCTAACTGTAAGATGGGATAACACTGGTAAGACCAGAGCCCCACTCCCAGCCTCAGCCGGGATACCTCACTGAAACCCCCCTGCTATCTAGCTAACTTGCCTATGCTGTCTTCATTAGCAAATCTTCAGTCTGTCTTTATTAGCAGGACTTTACTTTTCTAGGACCCTCCCACCCAGGCAAAAATGTGGCTGTTCAATACAAGGACTTCCTATGAGACTCGAGGGCTCTTCAGTGGAGAGCATCCACAGACAAGATTCTTCGAATCCCCGCTTTCCAGATCCTCTCCTTGCTGTTCCCACCAGTCCTGGACTGACACCATGATTCTTCCCCAATCCTGATAGGTCCCATGTTGTAAAACCTGCCTTAAACTAACCTTCTGGTTCTCAATCACTTCTGACTGTCCCCTTCCCTGCTCCGCGACACTGCCAAGATGGGGTGGTGATCTCTCCCACTGCCTTAAGGAATAAACTCTGCTTTGTGTTATCAGCGGATCCTGTTGGTGGTATTTGGGGAGCCAACTTGTGACAGTTAGTACAAATCTCAGATCCCAAACTCAGGTGTATATAAAATGGATCTATTTGTTTCTCTGTAACCTCATTTCTGTATTTGGTCCCCACATCCCCGAAAGGTGATGGAGGCTTACTTCCCATCACTTTTGTGTTGTCAGGGAGGGAAGACTTTCCCTCTACTTTCTTAGGTTCTGTGACTGGAACCTGAGAATTTAAATAATGGAAGACAGATTTACAGGAGAAAGGCATGTAAGTTTTATTTCATGTTGATATTTTTATGTGTACACAGAGGCCTTTGTATATGAGAAATGCAGCCCTGGAGAAGTGAATGGGCCTTAGAGCTTCTATATCATTTCAACAAAAATGATAAATAGTGGAGATGACACAACAAAGGAAAGGGGGTTTGGGGTCGGGGCAGTGAACTGTGGGCAAGTGACTAGGAAATATGTGAGGGAAATTAATGGGAGGCAAAGGTTTGTTTGTACATGGTCATCTGTGCATCGCCTCTCCGTGTCCAGGGTAAGAATGATCTCCTCTTCCAGGTACAGGGGGCCCTTTCACAAGAAATGTATGCCCCACTTTTAGTCGAAAGGAGGAGATCAGAGACCCCTTCCTGCATCTGGTATTCCTCTGTTTTCTTCACCTCAAAATAATCAACATGCCAAAGTGGCATAATTGGGGATGGCATGTTCTGAACCCCTCCAGTGTCCTTGCTTATTCATGTTTTCCAGGGTTGTGTCCTTGCCCCACGTGTACATGTGGACAATGGAAGGTCCTACATGGTTCTCAATCTACTAGAACATGCACCCCTCCCCCCCCCCTGCAATCAGCCTCTGGTTGGCACAGGCCACCGCTAAGAGCCCTCTGTTCCCTTCTGCAGACTGTCCACATCCATCGGCAGTTTGTGACTTCTGAGCCTCACTTGACCTGGGACTTGCTGGAACAGAGTCCAGGGGTCTCACTGGGGGAGTTCAAGGGCCAATCTGCCCGAGCAGATCATGCAGCCATTGTCCTCCTAGGTGGGGCCTACTGAGGCCTCTGTCAAGGAGACCCTGTGTGAGTCCCATCAGCCTCTCCCGCCCAGGTCCTGGCGGCTTAATGCAGGAAAAGAGGTGAGTGCTGGGCTGAGCCTACACCCCTGCAGGGCTCAGCAGTCCCACTTCTGTTCCTTCTGGTGTCCAAGATTACTCCACCCAAGCTCACCTTGGTCTCCTCTGTACTAACAGTGGGCTCTTTATAGGTATGGTTTACCATGAGATTCTCTTTTTTTCATGACCAAGTAGACTTTATTCAGGAATATAAGAAAGATTTTACATTACATTAGAAAATCATTTAGTTTATCACATTAACATAGTAAAAGAAAAATCTTGTGATCACCTTTAGATGTTTCAATGTGCAGATCTCTCAGACATGTTTGTGCGTTGAGTAGGGGAACCTTTGTTGAATTATCGCTGTTAAATTGTTGAAACTTCAAGGGGAGAGATCAAGGAGACCTCTCACATCTCTATTTCTCTGAGATCTGAGATTGATGGTTTTCTGACAAGCAAAGCCAGAGGAGCATGCTTGCACTGCCCCCAGCTAAGAACTACCATATGGGAGACATGACTGAAATATATAAATATAAAATGTTTCTTCCTCTTCTGAGCACCCGGTTTTCCCTTGGGATCAAGCGTTAGTTCCTGGTCTCTACCCCTGGGAATCCAGAGGGTCCTGTGGCCATCTGCTGCACAGCTCCAGGATTCTTAGCTGCGTCTCAGTTTGGGGCTTGCGTATTGCCAAACGTGGGCCAAGGCTGCAGCATTTGCCCCACAGTGTGTCTGCCCACGCGAGCTTATTCTGAACCATCCTGTCTGAGCTTGGTCATCTGTCCTCACAGGTGACCACTCCTTTCCTATCTCTTCCCATTATGCCATGCTTGTGGGTAGCAGAATTGTCCTGCTCATTCTGGACAATTCTAGAACCTGAGAGGCTGCCCAAGGCCCTGTCTAACGTCATGTAGCCATTCGGTTTCTGAGATCTTACCCCAGAGCTCTCAGGAAACACAGATGCTCTGCTTTGGAAACCTCAAACCCACCATTAGGATCTACCATTTCTCCCAGCCCTGGAAAAAGAAGGCTGGGCCCTGTTATTTCTTCAAATTAGCCCAAAATTTACTGCCTTAAAACAACTGTGGTTTGTGGTGTTTTTTTGTGTGTTTTTTTGTTTTTTTTTATGTCACGGAATCTATGGGTCAGGAATTCACAAAGAGCACATGGGGCACCTTCCCTCTCTCTGCTCTGACGTCAGGAATCATCTGGAGGCTTCTTCCCTCACCTGTTTGGCTGTGGATGGCAGCTGTCAGTGAAGGCCTCAGCGGGGCTGCTGGCCAGAACACGTCCTCGAGGCCCCTCCAAGTGCCCCGGCTTCCTCGCAGCATGGCTGCTCAGGGTTCCTAGGCGAGTGTCTCAGCTCCCAGGCAGAGCTGCATGGGTTTCTAAGAACTCCTCTCAGAATCCACACAACGCCGCTGCTCCCACGGCCTCCAGCCCACCCAGACTCAAGGGGAGGGAACATTCGCCCCACCTCCCTTTGAGAAGACAGTCACAGTCACTCTGTAAGGAGAGCATGGGGAATGGGAGACCTTGTTGTGGCCACAGCCCATCTCTCTAAGACCCTCCAAAGTGTATTCTTCCTTCCCCATCATCTTTTCCTAGTGTGCAGGGGGGAGTGGGGAGTGGGGGGAGAGGCACAGGAGAATTTCTCTTTCTCTTTTTTTTAAACCATCAAATAACTCAGCAATTCCAATAGACCGCCCATGCCACTGGCCCATGGAAACCAACACAGACACGTTCCCCTCGTTTCCTTAGCGATGACTGTGGGCCCCAGCTGGCCTGCTGAGGGCCGAGGGATAAAAGCGTGAACTCTCAGGGGAAGGTCGCTCTCCCTGTATATTGTCCCACCACAAGGAAAATAGCAAGTATCTTGTAGACTTGAGAGAATAAAGTGAGAACATACACAAAACCCCGAAAATCATACTTGAAGTTGTACTTGACCTTGTCTGCCCTTTTCCAGCAGGGACAGCCCCATGCAGGGCATGGTTGACTTGAGGAGAGTGAGTTCATCTAAACCTGGACTGGACGGTGGGGATACATCAACAGTCCTTTAACAGCATTTGGAAAGAGAAATGCTATTTCCAAAAGCCCTTTATGGCTCTAAACTGCCCCTCAGTCTCTTCGAGAGTCCATTCCACTCGCTGGCTTCCCGGTGCCCTGAGGGTCACCCTGGCAGCTCCTCGGTGCAACCAGACCAGCCGTGTGAGCTCGTGGGGAAGGCGGCTTTGGGGGGCTTTCGGCTGGGCTTAGTGCCGGGCCAGCGGTGATTTTTCAAATTGTGTCTGGGTCCCCGAAGAGTGGAGTCTTCAAAGCACTCCAGCCTGTGAAGTTGTGGCTAAACACCACACCTGGGGACACTAAGTGCAGGAACACAGGCAACCCCTGCCGGCAAGGGGTCACCTTCCCCCCCCTCAGGCGGCCAACCCACAAAGAGGCTGCGGCCAGTGGGCATGTCCACGCACGGCTCCTGCCTTGAAAATGTTTGTGGATAATTTGCTGGCCGCACTACCGAAGAAACTGTTAATATCTCCCCTGCCCTTTCTTCAGAAAGCAGGACTAAAGTCAAACTCTCATAATGAAAACAATCTTTCAAAAAATGTGTAGAGAAATTGCTTTGTCATGTACAGCAAAAGGAAGCGTTTACCTAAACCCGTTCCCTGGGCGAGCTGCGCCCTCTCGGAGCAGGGGGAGGCGGGGAGTGGGCTCAGGCCGGGCTGCTTGTCCTTACCCACGTTGGAAGCAGAAAATGCACCACCTCTACTTCTCTGTGGTTTAGGCTCTAATGCAGCAATTCTCAACTTTTTTGTGTGACCACAGCATCCTTTCTAATACTGAAAGGCTTGGTGATGTACGTGGAGGTGCTGAAAAATGAGAACAGTGCAGACCCTGCCAACAGTAACATAGCGCAGCGATGGTTCCATTCCTACCACCGCCTGCAGCAGTTTGGCGGTTTGGGCAGAACGGTTGCTGCCTGGACACCTCTCAAGTACTCAAGGCCAAGTTCCCGTTACAGCCCTGTCTGTGGAGGACACCTGACTGTGCTCCACCTCTCCCCTCTTGCCTGTCCCCCACCACGCTGCGCAACGAGCCCAGCTCACCCTTGTCTCACAACGCACCCTGCTGTGTGGACACTCAGTGGTCGTTAAATGACTTATATACACAGATCAAAGATCCATAGCCCATTTGTAAAGGGCTTCCTGCACCATAAAGAACCTCTGGGAATGTGTCCACAGAAAGCCTTGTTTTCCGTGTTATCTCTACCTAACCAGCCCCGTCCTGCCAGCCTGGGTGCCCTCCTGTGCTTTCGCCAGATGTCCCGTGTTTACCACACCCCACCATGCTTACCATTATGGGTCCAAAGTGCTCTTTTCAACAGCTTGAGGAAAGGAACTCTGTTTTGCTTGTCAGTGTATTCTCAACCTCTAGCAAAAAGCCTAGCACATAGTAGGGGTTCAGGTCTAATCCTATAATGGTCCGACCTTGCCACATGGCAAGAGCTGCTTTTTCCTTCCCATAACTGGAAGACACACTTGGAGAGACCTGAGCCCTAATTCTAGTCTCTCTCTATGTCCACCCAGTCTACTCATAGCCGATGCACCAAAAAAAAACACCCAAAAAACTATGTTGAATGAATTATCTAGAGGTGTGCTTAAGCCAAGGAGTAAATGGGTGCATGCATGTTAGGTAGGTAGCCGTCTTTGGGGGTGGGACTCAGTTGGAAGAGGTTGGGGATCTCTTAAGATAGAAAGAGGGACATAGATGGCTGGTGGTTCTGTGGTGGGGGATGGGAAAGGTCAATGTCCAGAAGACGTACTTATGGGCCACAGCTAAGGACCTGACCCACAAGGTGAAGATGAGGAAGCATGATGTCCCAGGGGGAAAACAGATGGGCAACCACCAAGAGTGCTGCTTAACAGCCAGAAGGAGCAGGAGGCGGAGGACACCCCAGTAAAGAGCCAGTCTCTCACCCAGTTCCCAGACCAGAGCAATTTTCCGATCCAGTAACCCACTGACTGAAGCCGTGGCTGCATCTGTAGGAGGAGGGATGCTACAACACACGGCAAATATAGTCCATGGCAGCTCCTCCTGTCTTTCCCCAAAGTGACCTATGGCCATTTACTTGAGTGACTGGACAATGGGGAAAGCGGACATTTCAATCACAGATCTGAGATGCACTGACGCCTGGAGACGCAAAGTGTCATCACGGCCCCCCAATCAGCTTGAAGGCTCACAGGGGCCAGGTGATAAATGGAGACCAGGCTAAAATCCAGCTCACTGTGGAGCCACTGGGTCTGTGGTGGTCATTTCCCCAGACCTTGAACGTATAATTGAAACTGTTATACTTGGCAGTTGGAGTAATGTCCACACTGGATCCTTGGACTATGGACTAAGAGTTCTCAGAGAGGGGCTGGCCAAGTAGAAACCTTTCAAAGGGCTCCCTCTTCATGGGCCAAGATTGTGCATCATAAAATATCACACCCCATAGCATAAGGTGGAGATTAGTGCCACTATTAAAGAAAGGAATAGCTTCATATAGTCCTGGATGGGTTGTGGCCCCGGAGTACCTTAGGTCCCCTGGGTCAGTGTAGATGTGGGCCATCTCCATGAGCAGCTGGTTCTGACTTGGATCCAGAACACCCCTTCATCGCGGCTGCCAACCCCCAGCAAGTTGATTTTGTTTAAAAATAGTAATAAATTCACACTAGTAAGTATGTAAAATAGGAGTCCTTAATTCAGGTAATAAATTGAGTTTCTTGAACAGTATTTTTTAATGTAGAGACTCTCAGAAGGTTTATAGAGACATTTAATTTTATTATCCCAAAGATTTCAATCTCTGTTCCAAAGATTTCATGAGCAAAATATAAAATAGATTTTTTACACAAGCTTAATTGGCCTGAAATGATTATTTAAAAGGTCATATACTTCCATTTACTAAATGTTTTCTGTGAACAAGCTGACCTGTGAATTTCTCTCTCTCTGAAGATACAGACAAAATTAAATGTTTTATTGAATTGAATTAAAGATGACTTCATAATCAGGGAAGAAAGATTCATAAAGGCTTTTTATCACACGTGACTTGCCAACGTGTGGTAGGTATCTTTTCTCAAATTGATTTTCAGAGGTATTAGATTTTATGGAGGCAAAGCCAAACTTAACAAAATTGTTATCCATATCTTTTGGAAGAAACCAGACCTCCATAGCTAGTTCATCTGGAAGTAGAAAGTTACACTATCGTAAAAAACAGCACATTAATATAATATCTAGTCTACCTTATCCTGCTAAAAAGCCATCAAAAGTAAATAATTAGGAATAAAAAAGTACATAGTTAAGGATTTTCAACACTGTCAATATAACTTTTAGTGTTTCAATGACCAAATCCAACAAAATTAAAATTCTGCACTAGCTGATTCTTTTGGATGTGATACATAAAAGCAAAATCTATATGTACATAAATTTTTTTTTCCTCCATAAAGACAAGGCACATAGTAATGTACTCCAAACACCCCTGCTGGTAGCAGAATCGTGCAACAGGTTTGGGAGTGAGGGGTTAGGTGCAGTCAAATTTCCCTCAGATGAGTTTTAAAACAGGCACATTTTTTTTAAATGGGTCAGACACTCAAAGGCAACAAGATGATTTGAGTCTCCTGCTGGTCCTGACCCTCCACAGCGTCACGGTGCTGCCAGAGTCACCCTCGGAGCATTCACTCCACAGCACTGAGGGCCTCTGGGTGTGGGAGATGCAGATGAGAGCGGCATGGCTCTGTTCTCACAGTGCTCAGTCTTTTGGGGGAGACAGACTCTTAACACACTCTACAGAACTGTGCGCTAAGTGCTTCAAGAAGCCAGGATGCTGGAAGCACTCAGAGGAGAGTGTGCCCAGCCGAGGCACTCTCTTCAAGGCCCTCAGTGGTCCACCTGACCACAAGTTAACACTCAAAGCCTGTAACTCTTAGCATAGTTCTCAAATGTGGCTCATGCACCCACGGGAGTTCCTTGTTCAGGAAGCTGACTAGGTCAAACTGTTTTCATAATGATACTAAGGCATTATTTGCCTTTCTCACTGTGTCGACATTGGCACTGATTGTGCAAAAGCCATGGGGGTAAAACTGTTGGAGCCTGGGCACGAATCAAGGCGGGGATACCCACTCCACAAGCAGCATAACATGCTTCACCACCATGTACTCTCGGTAAACCACCAGCTTAAGAATGTCCCTGCAATAAAAATGGTTCATTTGATTAAATCTCCAGCCTTGAGTACAGTGTTTTGAAATACTGTGTGATGATATGGGAAGTGCACCTAGAGCATCCGAGCTGCACACCCAAGTACAACAGCTACCTTGAGAAACATTGTAATTGCTTGAGTTGTGAGCTACACTAGCCATTCTTTTCAAGAAAGACCATTTTTACTTAGAAGAAGGACCATCAGACAAACTGCAGTTATCAGTCGTGGTTATTTGGCAGTCTTTATTCTTGAAAATGAATAAAGTGAGGCTGCCTGTCATTACATGGAAAATTGGTAGTATTTGTTGCCAAGGATAAAATTCCAGCTTTCAAGCAAACATGAGAATCTTTGAAAATTTGTATCCACCACTATGAGCTTGGCAGCTTCCCAATGCTTAAAGTGGGCCATAAATGAACTTGTCAACATTTGGAAGATCCGCTTAACTCAGTGGACCAATACTTTCCAAATGATCAATGCATCTTGCTACAAAATCAGGCAGGGGTAACAGATCCATTCTAAGGACAAGAAAGATCAACGGATTTTAACGTCACAGACTGTGAGAAGTTCATTGACACAGTTTCAGGCTCTACAATGCAACTAACCTTTAAGAGACTACCAATTATTGAGTGTGTAGTAAGAAAGACTATCCATAATAATCTAAAAAGACTATTAAAATACTTTTTCCAACTTCTCTGTGTGATGATGGATTTTCTTTATATGTTTTAACCAAAATATCAAAACAGATTGAATACAAAAGATACAATAATCCAAAGGTCTTCTGTTAAGTCAGATATTAAAAAGATTTGAAATATAAAATAATGTTAATCTTTATTTTTTTGTTTTGAAAAAGTTTCTTTTTACTAAAAAAAGCTATTTGACATGTGATGGGTTTATTATTATGTTCTGCTTTGTTATTTTTCATTAAAATATGCTGTTTATATTAACATGGGATGGGTTTATTATTTTAAATAAATTTATACATATTTAAAAGTATCACTTTCAGTTTTTAAATATTAATAGCTAGGACATGTATAAACTAGAGCTCTTTGGGATCTTCAGTAATTTTTAAGATTGTAATGGGTGGGGTTCTGAAAGTAAAAAGTTTTGAGATCCCCTGTGTTAGCCTATCAGGCCCTTCATAATCTCACTTATCTTTCCAAGTTTATTTCCTAACCTTTCCCTTCTCTTCTATCTTCCCATCCTCCCATCCCTATCCCCATGTCCAGCAATGACTAATGACTTTCGGGCCCCTAAACAGTCTACATTCCTTGTTTCCACTGTTCTTTTGCCTGCCCTCTCTGCTACCCTTATGTGTCAAGTTTCTAGTCATTCTCTTAAAACCAAGTTCAGTAAAAATTTCCCTAGAAAGTTAGTTATGCCTTCCTTGGGGCCCCAGGGGCTTTGTGCAGAGCTTGATTTTTGCATGAGGTTGTTCACAAAGCTGTCTTTCCCTCTATGCTGCAGAGTCCCCAGGGCAAGGAACAGTCTTCCCCACCCTGACTCACTGAACTCCAGCAGCCAGCGTGGCCTAATGACTCCGGGTCAGAAGGAAGGCTGTAGTGGGTGGCACTCCTCAGAAGACGAGATGTACTAGACAAAACAGCAAGTGCACACTCAAACCCTAGCTGCCCAGCAGATACACAAAACTTCTTTCCCCCAAACACTTCCAGAAATGTCTTCTATCATAGCCAGAGGTCCCCCACCACAAATGTGAGCAGGCATTCCCTCTCCCTCCCACAGGAAATCGGAGCCCATCCAGCTATTGTAGCCAGAGGTGATACCATGGCGACACTGTTTCCTAATTACAAGCTCTTTGGAATGAGCCTGTCTTAGCTATTCTGCCACCTTGGGACCAGATGGAAAATTCTATCACAAGCCCAACCACCTCTAAAGTACAATGATGGCAGGGAGGTGGGGAAACAAGGGAAAAGAAAACTTTGTATTTAAATTATAATTCCCATTCTTAAAGGAAAATAATGGTAGGGGAGTGCTCGAATAATTTGCTTTTTAGTAGCAAAAAAAAAAAAAAAGCAAATGGAGGCACTTTCCTCATTTTTGCAACTAACGTTGAGGCCACAGTGTGTGTGACCCTCCCCCTTCACCCAGGCCCTGTTTCTCCTCCTTTTCATCAGCATCCTAGCTGCCGCCTAGTTTAGCAAATCCTATTCTCTAGTCCTTCTCTTTCTCTATAAACGAATGCAAGTGGTTTAGTTTAGTGATTTTCTTTATGAAAAAGTCTTCTCCAGCTGCCGAGGATCAATTTCAGACTACAGTTCTTATTTACCAACTGGATGGCAATTACATTGGAGTCCGCTCAGATGAATGCACCAAAGAAATGAACCCATAAACATATTTTGTGTGTGGGTAGTAGAGTTAAATGACAGCTTGCTGTTCTTTGTTAGTAAATGGCCCTTCAGCTTCTGAAAATGAAAAGGGGTCTCAAGAGTCTATTGAAGGAAGCTGCTCATGTGTGGATAGAGAAACCAGACCCATGCTAGGAGCACGCTAGGAGCTCATCAGAACACATGCAGTCTCCAAAATATTATCTGTTGGCTCTTCCAAAGGGAGCAAATTCAGTCTCAATAAGGAACTAAAATAGATAATTTTTCCTGCAATAAAGGACTTATTTAACCATAACAATTATCAGGTAGCTCTATTGTTTGTTAGGCAGGAGAGATTAAGAAAACAAATTTAAAAATGCCAGGGGGAAAACTAGAAAAAGAGAATATATTTTTAAATTTGAATGTATTTTAAAGAGTAAAATGTGACTTTAAGAAAAACATGTTTGGGACGTTAGACCAGCTTCACCTTCTTTGGCCACTCTAAGCAATTTTATTCTGACAAAATTCCTCTTGCCTATTATTTTATCATTTTTAAATTCTGGCTTTATGGTGGCATCAATCAAATATGTCTATTATTAGGGGCTTAACTTTTATCTGCAATGTAGAATCTTCCACAGAATCACAGAATCTCAGGGTTGGGGATACCTTCAAGGCCACTGAGGCCTTTGCCTTCTCCCATTAGATGCTTGGCTTTCTTCTCTGTTTTATTTATAAGGAGGGAGAACTGAGACAACTTGTGGGGGGAAAAGCATAGACATACTGAGATCAAAAAATCTGTTAAACTGTTAGAAAATGCAGAGCGTTGTCCATGTGCTGTTGAACTGAATAGAGAACAGACCATATGTGCATGTGATGAGTCAACCCGGACTGGACACCCAAAGTCAAAACATGTGACACAACTGCACACTACAAAAGCTTTGCAGGTAACTAACTTTTAATGTTTAATTTTACATAATTTCATACCTATAGGAAAATGGTAAATATAGTTCAAAGAACTCCTGTTTACTTCCCAGATTTACAATGACTAGTATTTGGCTCATTAGAGAGTACTTTGTTGACATCTATACCCATAAATATTTCAGGGCTTTCAAAGTAATACATTTTTTTTATCATAACACAAAGTTAACATAAAAACCATCAGAATAAATAAAAAATATGTCAACTACAAAGAAAAATAATCTGACTTCATTTTGCACAAGAGAAGAATTTACTGGTCCGTTTTGTTTACTGTGATACTCCCAGACCCTGCCACAGCACCTGACACCCAACAGGTGCTCAATAAATACCTGTTAAATTAATTTCTTAATGTGATGGTGTGATACTATATTGACTGCATTTCTAAACAAAGTATTTTTAAAATAAAGCAAAGGCAATGACAGCAAAATATTCAGTCATTTCTTTATGATTTATAATTCCCCAGTTTCAAAAAGAGGAAAAACCTTCAGTTGTAAAGGACTGATAGGAAATCACCCTTTGAAAATGAGGCAAAGCAGATTACAACATAACAAAACTGACTCTGTTGGCCCCCCTCAGGGCCACCAGGAGGACCTGCTCTCTCTTCACAGGTAGCGGTTTCTGATGTATTCTCGGTACACAGAGGTGTCTTCTCTTCCGAGGGGCTGCATGATACCTTGACTGGCCTGGATGTGGGCCTGGAAGATCTCGGTAGATTTTCTGTCTACCCTGGGAGGCTGAACTTCATAGATATTGTCTTGTGAGAAAGCTGAGATGGGTGTTCTATAAAAGAGAAGAGAAGAGAGGGCTACATTAAAGAAAATAAAGAGAAGGACCTCAGAGAGCTGGGGTGGCAAAGCGTCTGAGTGCTGCTCACCTTGAACATGTGGACTCAGTAGTAACGACGGGCTACTGTGACCTCTGCCCCTCTGGACTGGCTTCCCTGCCTGCCTACAGGACAGCGCTGGACCAGCACCTGCCCGGGGAGCCTTCCTGAAGCACCGGCTGGGCACCCCCCTCTGTTCCACAGCCTCGGGCACACCCATGTCTGTGCATCCACCTGCCTCACCTGCCCCCCTCACACGACTGGAGAAACTCTAGGCGGGGGCCGTACAGACTCTTTGCTCCTTGGCCACATCTTTTTTTTTTTTTTTTTTTTTGGTATATTGATTTTATATCCCACAATTTACTGAATTCATTTATTAGTTCTAACAGTTATCAATAGTTTTTCAAAGGAAGATTTAGTAGGAATCGGTGAAGTAGAAGATGCTAGTAATTCCTACCTCGCAGGCTGATGAGAGGAGTAAATGAGTTTATGTATGTAAAGGGCTCACTTATGCCTGGTACACTGTAAGTGCTCAGTAAATGTGAACCACTGTTAATAACTATAGGCGCATAATTCTTATCTGCAATTCTGAAACTCTAAAAGCTTTAATAACCTAATGTTACTTTGCTAGTAAAAACTGATCCAATGAAACCCCTTTGGAGGCACATCCTGACATGAACCGACAATACTCATCCCGCTTCATGTGAATATTACTGTGTTTAATTATCAGACAAGGCCTCAAATCACACTGGCGACATTATTACAAGGCGTATGTACCATCTGGGTATTCAAACATCCCCAAAATTCTGAATTCTGAAACACATCTGGCCTCAGGCTTTAGGATGAGGGGTTGTGGATCTGTCCTAGGCAGCTTCCTTCCTTCCTGAGATGATCTGAAAAGCACCCAAGAACCTCTCTATTCAAAATACCCTTCCCTCCCTACCCCACCTAGCCTAGTGCTTAAGATTGCCATCCATCCCTTGAGGAAGGCGCTGTCTCCAGAAAGGCCTTGTCATAATGCAGCCCAGTGTCTGACACACCCTCTACTGGAGGAAGGCTGAGCAACTACTGGTTATTACATTCTTAGCTGGAGGCAATTCCTCAAGGGATGAGTCAGCCAAGGCAGGTTCGATGCAGAGTCTGTGCAGAGTGTGGGTGGAAGGCCAAGAAGATGTCACCAGTAGGGGAGGATGGTAATCTAAAACAACGCAGTGAGGGGCTGGGAGTGCAATGAAAACACCCTCGACCCCTTGGCCCAGGGCTGGCCCTGCCAGGTGGAGGGGAGCTCTCCACGCCAGGGCACCAAGATGACCCAAAGAGAGAAAGTCCACAGAACCCATTCTGCTGGGCTGGGACTTAGCTTTGCGCATCTTATCAGAGGAATCGGGAAGGCATTCTGGATGCTTGACTTTTTAGTTAGCTGGGACCCCTGGAGCTCATCTCAATTGTTTTCACCTCAGTAATATATTTCAACTCAAATTTGGTATATAGTTTATGAAATACTTCCATTTTTTTCAAAGCACTCTTGACAATTTCACATAATTTTAGAATGGATCCTCATTTAAGTAAACAAAAACCTAAGGATGAACTGGTTCACTCCAAGTTAAAAGAAGTTAATGGCGAAGGTGAAAGAATCCTGAGATTCTGAACCCATCATACCCCAGCCTGGCAGTAGTGCTTTTCTTCAAAGTACAAAAGCTCCAGCTACTGTACTGTCTGTGGCTGACACGTCCTAGTGGTGGGTAATCAGGATAATCAGCATATGAACTCTTCTCAGTTTCCTCTCGCAAAGCACAGCAACTCCACAGGCATTTACATAATTCAAAGTGAGATGCTAGAATCCTTTAACAGTTGATAATATTCAGAGTCAAATCATTTTAATCTGACCTTTAAAAGGAGGCTCCATTGGCCTTTTCAGAGATTGTCATCAAAGCACCAGCCACAGCAACGCCTCCTGTACCACACAGTCTACACGCGTGTACCACCTCCCCTGCACATATATTATCTTAGTTCATTTTCTCCATTTTACAGATGAGACATTTCAAGTCAATTTTTAAATGGGACTGATGATTTCTGTCCTGTCTTTGACGCCAGACCTTTGCCCGGAACCCTTTGTGCCTTAATGACGGCCTCTCCGGCTAAAATCACGCCAGACATCCAACGAATGGAGCAAAACACGGTCTGGGAACTAAACCTTAATGCAGCTAAGAAGGGAAAATGCCAAGTCACCCAGTCATTGCTTTGTCCTTCAAAGGACTCAGCTGAAGACACAGGCAGGCAGGCTGTGGGAGGTAACAGGCCCAGGGCTTGGCAACTGTCTGATGACGCGGGGCTGGGACAGCCACAAACAGGGCCACAGATCAGCCACGTGCACCCAGTGCCTTGGGTCTCAGTAAACCAACCAGGAGTCCTCACCCTCATTCTCAGTAAATCGCTTCACTGCCGCGTGGAGCAACGGGAAACCCTTACAAACACTAGATACAGAATGCCAAGCATCGGCTTTAAATGGGGCCAGGCCGAGTGGCTGGTGGGTCGCGGGCTCCAACGCCACCTCACTATAGTTTCAAAACAATGTAGGGAGTCAGAAAATGCATCAACGGGCCCCCCGTCCTTTTCATTCTTACAGACTCAAAGTCTATATTAAACGACAAAATTGTAATGTTAAAATGTTTGTTAATGGACTTGGGCCAGAAAGAAGCTTAAGGCATACCCAAAATCAGAGTGAGTTCCTCAGAGTCAAGGCAAAGGTTCTCTAGGTGTGGTCTCCAGGCCAGCAGCATCCGCGCCACCTAGAAACTTGTTAGAAATGCAGGTTCACAGGCCTACTCCAGACCCACAGAATCAGAAACTCCAGGGGTGGGAGCAGCAAAGGTGCAACAAGTCCTCCAGGTGATTCTGATACTTGGTAGAATTTAAGAATCTCTGGTCTAAGGAATCCAAAAGTATCTAAAATGCTACAAATACCTTATTTGTGGACAGTGAGCAAAACTGAATATTTTAAAGCAAGAGCATCCCCTTTGAGAATGATGTTCTATCATAACCTATGCTGAGAGCATCATTTAACATTTAATTGTAAAGATAAGCAGCAATATCAGATTCGCCACACATTTCCTAATGAATCCCTGTTGGCTTACACATATCCAATGCAGGCAAGAAGGAAAAAACATCCAAGACCCTCCCAAGGGGCTGCTGGCTGGCATTTTGACTCTGAAGGCTCTGGGCAGAAATGAACGTAAACCTACTAACATTCCCAATACTACATGCTACATGGTATTGTCTCTTTATTAGCTTTCATGGCATCTCTTTCTCGATATAAAAACCCCCCATAGTATTCAAACACTAAATGATGTGAAAACTGTAAGACTACATTTTTTACTCATTCCAGTAGAGAGAGTTGGCTTATTGTGCACTTTCATGGTGGGGAAAAAAAACGGATCCACTTTTCTCTGCTGACCATAAACAGAGGGAAGATTTTTTTCCAGCTTCTCCTCACAGTCGCCAACGGCATAACAACTCTTGCCCCTAATTCAAATGCTAGTTGTATTTGTGGAGACAAAATATTACAGTTACAAAGTTGCAAGCTCACTTCTTTTTACCTACACTACCTAGCTCCATCTCTGAGGAGAGCTCTGTTTCACCCCTCAAGGGATGTTACGGTCTTGTTTGGAACAATGTATTGGCGGCTCATTTATGGGCCGCGTGATCCATCTGCTGGGTGCACTCAGCCACCGAGGACGGAGGACACTCAGCCTTGGCTGCGGTTCCCATTCACAGAAGAGCAGCACTCCGGGCAGAAATCCATCAGACACACCACATGCTTAAAGAAAATCGTACTGGCGCCCTTTCATCCTCGTTCTTAAGTGTGGTGCTCCTCGCTCCGTTAAACTCTGACCGTGTCTCATCTTAACCGTCTCTCGCACTTGGATGCAGAACTAATGTCTGAGTCCCTTTTAAAGTTCAATCCCTGTTGAAGTTTTTTCTGACTAATACCCAATAAACATGTTGGTTTCACAAGAAAATATTTAATTGGTCAGACTGAAATGTCTTCTGAATTTAGTAATGTCATGATGATTTGTAGCTGGTGATAGAAAAACTAGGTAATATTTTGTGTAATTGTCAATAATTTTATATATGTGATACTTTTCCATATGTTAAAATCTTATACTCTTCCTATCATTTGCATTTTGGCATACATCAAACCCCATTTGGCATTTCCAGAAAATTTAGTAACGGTTCTAGACACAATAAGTTTCCCTTCCAGTGGTCCCCTCTGTTGCCACCACAAACTCCAAGTTTTCTCCCAACATGGCTGTTTTCGCCTCACCAAGTCATTCTGTGTTGGTCATGACTGAGTCACAGAATCAAAAGAATATCATAGCTAAAGACGACCTTACGGGAGACCTTGACCAACCCCTTTATTATTGACGATCATCATTAGGTCATTTCTTTCATTACTTTCTCTACTTTCTAGGAGAAAACTATAATTAGGGGCATGTTCACATCGACCAGATGCTCTGGGCTCAGTGGAGCAAAACCTCAGCAAATCTCCAACAGCACTAGCCTGTGATCATTAGTCTAGTTGTCTTTCCGCCAGTTTTGGAATTTCGATTAGGAAATGATGACCCTTATCATCTAACTGGCAGAGAGGACCAGTGTACACATTACCATGGTACGATTTTCTCTCTTTCTAGCCTTTAATATTTGCCGGGCCTTTCAGCCCTTAGTTTGCGGTGCCAATCTAATGGGTTTTATGTGCCCACCCATTGCTTCTCTTTAGTGCCCTCGCTGGGCTGCTTGTATCTTCCCAAGAGGTTCCTCACACACTGGCATCTACCTGGAGTCTCCTGCCACGGCGACGCAGTGAGGTGTTTGCTTCTTCATGTTAAAAATCAAACTCTCGAACTGTGCTTGCCCATATGGTAGCCAGGAGTCACACGTGGCTATTTAAATTTATGTTTAAATTAATTAAAATTAAATAAAATTTAAAATTAGTTCCTCAGCAGCACTAGCCATTATTTTAGGCACCCGACAGCCACACGCAGCTAATGGTCCCTGCATTAGACAGCGCAGATATGGAATGTTTCTATTGTCAAAGGAGGTTCTACCGGATGGACTGTTTTAGAGCCAATTTCCTCTTACTTTTCCCTCAGAAATTCTGGGTACTTTTATGTCTTTCTCAGCCCATTACCCTAACACAATATGCTTCTGCATAGCGCTTATCACTGTCCAATCCTTTATGTGTGTATTTACTTACTTGCATGTGAACTTCATCTCTATTGCTCCTTTACCCCCAATGCCCAGAAGAGCACCTGACACATGGTACGTGCTCAATAATTATTCACTGAATGAGTGAACAATGTGTGGTTAAGGATGATTTTACCTTGAGTTTTGAAACGCAGAACCTGAATTCAGTGTGATCTGGATCACTCTCGACTACAGGGAAGCTAGGATTCCCATCAGGAGCTTTGCCCTTCCTTAGGTTCCTTTCCTCAGATAACCCATAGGTGGTGCTTTCTAGGGGGTAAAGCTATCAAAGGGGCTCAAAAACAAGGGTGAGGCAGGAGGGGTGAGTTGTTATCCCCCTTAAGAGGTGAGAAAATCATGACTCAGAGATTAATAAATTTACTAAATGGGATGAAATCAAGAGGAAAGTGTCAATCTTCGAGCCACCTCTAATAAAACAAAACAAAAGGCCAAATATACCCCTATATCTGGGATCCTAGACAGCAGGCTCTACCTATATTTGCTTTTATATACTCTGTAAGACCCATTTCAGTGCTGGAAATTGGGTAAAAACTCAGTGTTATTTGCTGCCTTGCCCCCCTTGGGCACTTTTACATGTCTTTGGGTAGATACATATGATTCCACACAGTAAAGGTGGCAGGCTTGAGAGGCAAGCACTTAACTATGATTGGGCCATTAAAAACCCATGCTATTAGCCGGTGACAATTCTAAACATTGTAAGGTAAAGAATAATTATTTCTCTTTTTACTCCCGCTAAAAGAAACAAGTGTATACACACAAATCTATATACACACAAAATGCTGTGAATCGAATACATGATCCCCAACAAAGTCCAATATTTCAATCTTATTATGCCATTGAGAGCTAATCAACATGACATAAAACAGTAAACAAATCTGATTCCTTCAAATGCAAACATTTCCAAATCCTTTCAACAGCTGCTGTTATAATGGGATGATTAGACTGTCTTCCAGCAGAGACACTGAAAGGGAGGTTAGAAATTTCAGAGGCAGGTTAAAATTCAAAGATGACAATAATGCCAGTCCCTAAACAAACTATTAAAAGGAGCAAAAGGAGTGATAAGAAGGAAGTAAAGAAAAAAATCTGTAATGCTGGACCAGAAAATGTACTGCCTTGCAGACCGGAGATGCATACAAGGCCCTTCAAAGGCTCAACAACAAGGAATCTCAACCCCTTAGAACAGAGGGAGTCTTTAAAGATTTTGAATGGAGAGCGATAGGTGGCATTTTGGTTATGGAGAGAGCATCGGGACAGCAAAACCCTTATTGTGTGTGTTTCTCAGACACTTATCTGCCTCCAGCCTGTCAGGGAGCCATGTCCATGAAAGGCATGCAGTCTTGCAAAAGTTGAGGATTTTAGGCCTAACCCTAAGCACCATCAACAACCCAGAACAATTATTTACAGATGAAAGTACAAATGACCTTAATACAGCTCAGAGAAATTGAAGCATCTGTAATGTCTAAGGCTGCTAAACTCTATCTGTTGAAGACTTATCATCAGATCCACTAAATGAAAAATCAGTGTTATGTGTACACACACATAATCAACATATTTATATATATGTCTATATACACTAATACATTTTATACATGTATATATTCTTTAAACACAATGCTGAGGAAAGAGCAATATATATGTATTTCAATCCTCCCCACAAAGTGATATACTTCAAATGAGTCCATGTGAACCTGCTTTTACAATGTCCAGCCTATTGTGCAGATATTGAAACAAAAGTATAGTTGATGAGCATCTGGGGTAATGGAGCCAATAAATCTAGATAACATATTGCAACCAACATTTGCTATTTCTTAGGTAGAGTTGGAACATCGTGCTCTTAAAGGGTAACTATAGCCATATATATATGATCAATGCAATACACACAAGAGCCTTAGAGGCTGTTATAAGCTTGTCAGAGGTGGAAGTGGGGAGGAGGTGGTAGAACCCTTAGTCATGTAGTTCATCTGCATCTGGTTAATCAGGTGGTGCCTATTGGCAGCAGAAGTACAACTAGCCTTAGGGACATTAAAAAATGACTGCCCATCAGCTATGCTTTTATTGCAGCTAATGGGAGATGGCTAGTATACCAAAGACCTTACTCCACTACCCAAGGAGGGTGCCTTCCTCATTCTTGCACAATGGAATTTGGTCACTGCTAACTGCAACGGCACCTGTATGTTTCCCATTCTCCTCCTTTCTGAATGAGAGTTTTTCTTTCCCTTTGCCACTGTATTTTGGAAGCAGGCAGGCAGTCTTCTTGTTTATAGGTCACTACATCAGAAGAAGCCTCATCTGGACCTAATAAAGAGAACTGCACAAAACCCAGAGATCGTGGACTTTGAGTAGGATGCAGTAACTTAGTGGGGGTGGAGGGTGGGTTTTACTTATAGCAAGAGGAGTATGCATGGGTAATTGGATAGCTGGAGGAACAGACTGTGACAGATAACAGATTAGATTTCATAGTAGCCACCTGAACTCCTCTACTAGTGTGCAGAGGCTCAAAAGCAAAAAGTAATACCCCAGGTTCCCTTGCAATTCGTGTTCAAAATGTGATTTAGGTTCTACCCACCACTTGTACTACAGAAGGCTAAGATCTGGAACTGAGCCATATGTAAAGAAGCAAGATGTATGGTATCCATTTTGCAGACTGTGGCAAAGGTGCCATGGCTGTCAGCTGGCCACTGCAGTGGCAGCTTCCTGATTAGGGCTGAGATGGCTGGTTTTGCAGCCAGCAGCTGCTGTGACAGCTCCCTGATCAAGGCAGATGCAGCAGCCACTCCGACAGTTTGCCATATGGTTTTGGGAATTGTTCCTGGAAGCTTGCTCTATGGTCTGCTTCTTTGGCCCTCCAGTGATTCTGAAAACCACCTAAAATCCTATAATAAATTACTTTCTGTTGAAACTACTTAGAGTGGATAATTTTTTTTCTGCAACTGAATTCTGATCACCATAGCCAGCCAATGAGCAAAGCATATCCAGCTCCATCTCTCTCTTGCTTTACCCAGAAGCAAGTAGCCAGGCTCCCAGGTGACCCCTGTTCCTAGATGGTTCTAGTGGGAAGGGGCTACTTCCAGCAACTGGGCACATGTACATTTGTTGCCCAAGGAGAGAAATAGGATAGTCTACCACAGGCACATATATGAGTGGCAATAGTAGTACTTTAATGTTTAATGTTTTGGCCATAGCCATTGATATTTTTATTGGTCCAGGTACAACAGAATGACAGTGGTTTTACATTCTCTCTGAGAACTGTAAAATAAAAGTGTTATTTGTGTTTCTAAAAGAAGTTTTGGTTTTAGAGAAATAAAGCAGAATGACTTTTGGATTTGAAATGGGGAAAACTGCCAATTTAGGGTGCAATTTATAAACTGTATGGTTTCTCTCCCATCTGCAGAGCATATTATCTATCTTGTTACAAAATGAAATGCAGTTTTTCTCTGTTCCAGCTGTGTTTTGATTACAAACACCGAGGGAGTGGCCAACAGTATTTGGCTGCATTGTTTATAGGTTATAACTTGAACATTTCAGCTGTTGTTTAATAAGAGAACACTTAAGTGGCTTTGAGCCACTGGACACAGGGACTGGCTATCCTACCCAGCGCTGAGTCTGTTCTGCCAATAAAGGACAGGTTGCACATTGAGGGCATAACAAGCTGTTCTCAAAGGGCAGAGAATGAGGAGGGCGCCCCAACAGAGGACAGATCCGGGTGGGGAGTGAAAGCTGTGGGTGAGGAGGGTGTGCATGTGTAAGGGTGCCCTGAGGAGGTACGCTGGAGCCTGAGTAAGGAGAAGTGGGTGTGGGTATCCATGCGGAGAGGTGGCCTGCGGCAAGGGGATGAGGTGGGCATTCATCAGGTGGGTATGCTGCAATGGAGTCAGAGCCTGAATGGAGGGCATCCATGTTTGGGAAAGGGTGGATGCAGTGGAGATGGGAGACTGGTTATGTATGGAGGAATCAATCAAATAAATAAATATAATAAGGGAAACAGGAGCCTAGTTTCTCACTGTAGAAGAAAGTACTAACATGGAAAGGGAGAAAGATAGAAAAAGAGAGTACCCTACAAAGAGAGGTGTCAGTATGAACTTATAGATTTAAATATGTATATTTACCTTTATTTATATTTATAAATACATTTATATTACATAATATACAAAACACATATGTAGTGTATACTTGTATATACATATATAGGGTGTTTCCCAAAAGTGTGTACACATACTTGGAATAACTAGAAAGGCAGTGTCTATTAAAATGCATTTCATTTTCAAAATTGAGCTACCAGCTGCTAAAGTGTGTACACATATTTTTGGGACACCCTGTATGTATGTATACATTTACATATACAGATCTGCATATATTAACATATATCTGTATATGTAATTAAGTGTATGTTCTATGAATGGGCCTGGGAGCAGCAACACCCCAATGGCAATAGTCACACCTCGTGCCCAGATCTTGGCTTTAATGCTGTTTTCCACTAAAAGGAACTAGGGATCCTTAGAAAAATGACTGATTTCAGGGCTAGGGCCAGCAAAGAACATGATGAGATTAGAACATCTTGTGCCAGAATCAAGCAAGTGCTCAAAAAATGATGAGGAAATGTCCTAAGAACATAGTAACCAAGTTAAAGGGACTTGTGTGAAATTTGGGACAATTTGAACATCAAAATAAATAATGATCGCAACAAATTATTCCCCAATGAATAAAATAGGAAACCAAGATCTTATACTGAGAAAAGTTAAAAAAAATTGAGACTGATGAAGGGTTATTTACATAGTTTCAAAGTATCTCCCATAAAACAGTCAGTAATTAAAAGAGGGAGAAAGCCCCACTTGCGTGGCTCAGCGGTTGAGCATCGACTTATGGTCCAGGAGATCGCGGTTAGATTCCCGGTCAGGGCACATGCCCAGGGTTGTGGGCTTGATCCCCAGTAGGAGGCATACAGGAGGCAGTCGATCAATGACTCTCATCATTGATGTTTCTGTCTCTCTCCCTTTCCCTTCCTCTCTCTGAAATCAATAAGGACATATTAAAAAAAATTAAAAGGGGAGCCTGGCCAGGCATGGCTCAGTGGTTAAGCGTTGACCTAGGATCCAGGCGATCAGGGTTCGATTCCCTGTCAGGGCACATGCCCGGGTTGCGGGCATGATCAATGACTCTCTCATCATTGATGTTTCTATCTCTCTCTCTACATCTCCTTTCTGAAATCAATAAAGATATATTTTAAAAATAAAATAAAAAAATTTAAAAAATTAAAAGGGGAAAAAAAGAGCAACTGCACAGTGGAAAAGCCCAGAGGAAACCACTTTAATCAACGGATTGGAATAAAGACCATGAGAAATGAGATGCAATGAAATGTGTGCCACCTGACAGGAGGCAATGAAAAGAACCTCCATCACTTCTGTGCTATTGCTGCCTGTATTCATTAGGTACCTTAAGCCAACAAACACGTATTATGGCACAGTTTCTGGGGGTCAGGAATCTGGGAGTGGCTTAGTTGGGTTATTCTGGTTCAAGGTCTCTCATAAGGTCAAAGTTAAAGCTGTCAGCCAGGACCACAGTTAACTCAATGTTTAACTGGGGCTGAAGAATCCACTTCCAAGCCCACTGAACGTGGTTGGGAGGCCTCAGTGTCTCACTGGCTGTTGGCTAGACACTTCATTTCCTTGCCATTTGGGCCTATCCATAGAGCTGCTTACAGACGAAGCTTGCTTCCCAAGAGCAAGTGATCTAAGAGACCACTTTTATAACCTGATCACTTCTGCTATATGCTCTTGGTCACAAAAATCAGCTCTGGTGCCATGTGGGAGGAGACTGCACAAGGGTGTGAACAGGAGGCAGAGCCAGCCTGAGGACTGGCTCCCACACTGCCAAAGATTGGTAACCTGAAGACAATCATGGCAAACCCAGACTGAGGACCACTCTTCAATATAATTGGCCTCCATTTTTCAAAGTGTCATGGTCGGACCAGATGGCTTCACCAGTGAATTCTACCAAACATTCAAAGAGGATTTGACACCTATCCTTCTCAAACTCTCCCAAAAAACTGAAGAAGAGGCCATACTTCCTAACATGAACATATTTTATGAGGCCAACATAACCCTGATGCCAAAACCTGACAAGGATAACACTGAAAAAACAAAACCTGCAGACCAATACTTCTGATGAATACAGATGCAAAAGCCCGAAACAAAATACTAGCAAATCGAATACAACAATATATTTAAAAAATAACGCACCACGATCAAGTGGGGTTCATTCCAGGGGCACAAGGATGGTTCAACATACACAAATCAATCACTGTAACACACCACATTAACAAAACAAACAATAAAGCATTTGATAAGATACAGCATCCATTTATGATCAAAATACTCAATAAAATGGGTATAGAAGGAAAGTATCTCAACATAATAAAGACCATATATGACAAACTCTCAGCCAATATCATACTCAATGGTAAAACACTGAAATTTTTTCCTCTGAATCAGGAGCAAGACATGAATGGATGCCCACTCTCACCACTCTTATCCAACACAGTTCTGGAAGCCCTGGCCAGAGCAATCAGGCAGAGAAAGAAATAAAAGGGATCCAAATTGAAAAGGAAGAAGTGAAAGTGTGATTTTTTTCAGATGACATGATTCTGTATATAGAAAACCCTAAAGACTCCACCAAAAAACTATAAAAAACAATAAACAAATACAGTAAAGTTGCAGGGTACAAAAATCAATGTACAAAAACCCATTGCTTCCTTATATACTAACAATGAAACTTCAGAAAAAGAAATGGAAATACCTAGGAATAAACTTAACAAAGAATGTGAAGGACCTATATACTGAAAACTACAAAGCATTATTAAGAGATACTGAAAAAGACACATGAAATGGAAAGATATTATGTGTTTGATATAGTATTGGAAGAATCAACATAGTTAAAGTGGCCATATTACCCAAAGCAATATACAGATTTAATGCAATCCCCATCAAAATCCCAATGTCATTTTTTAAAGAAATAGAACCAAAAAAATCACCAGATCTGTATGGAACCACAAAAGACCCCAAATAGCCAAAGTGATCCTGAGAAAAAAAAATGAAGCCAGAGGTATCACACTACCTGTCTTCAAATAATACTACAGAGCTATAATTATCAAATCAGCATGGTACTGACAGAAGAACACACAGACCAATAGAACAGAGTTGAGAGCCCAGAAATAAAACCACAGGTATTTATTTGGGCAAGTAATTTTTGATAAGGGAGCCAAAAACACACAATGAGGAAAAGAAAGCCTCCTCAATAAATGGTGCTGGGAGAATTGGAAAGCCATATGGGAAAGAATGAAACTAGATTAGTTTGCCCCCATGTACAAAAATTAATTCAAAGTGGACAAAGACCTAAATATAATATCTGAAACAATAAAGTACATAGAAAAATACATAGGTACTAAACCTATAGACCTTGGTCGCAGAGAACAATGCACACGAGAAAAGTCTCCAAAATTTTAGTGGCTTAGTTTTTTAAAAATAAAACTGTTCTAAGCATTTTATCTAAAAAATAAAGTGTAAGGGTCCCCTTGGGTATTCAGAGAACACAGTCTCGTTTCTCTTGGCTGTCTCTGTTCTCTTGACGGCCTGCTTCTCTACATCACACTTTCTGATGCTGAGGGAACTGCAACAATCACAGACAGCCAGGCCCACAAGGGTCTTTCCCGAGGACAAAGGCTTATCTTTCTCAGAATACATTTGTGGGTCTATGTTCTCATTTCTGAATAAATTTTAAATTTTCATGAGAATTCTCACGATGTAACTGTTTGCTAATGAGCTTTGTGGCAAGGGCTCTTTGCTCAGGGCATTAAACAGTTTATTCTACAAGTAAAGAAACAGTTTAGAGCTTACTTCCCTTTGGGCTTTCAATGTGAGCGCAGTACAAGAGGAAGAACATCTGCTGCGGTTACACAGGCCGCATTCTAGTGCAGGTTTGTATCCTTCCTTCCCTGTGACTTCAACAACAGAGTAAGCACTCTATACATATTACTGAATGAAGGAGTTAGTGGGTGAGTAAAGGGACCAATGAACCAGGGGATGTCAGAACTAGTGCTCTAGTCCAAGCCCTCATTTTACAGAGGAGGGGGCACGGGAAGGACAGGGAAGGACCACGGCTCAACAATATTAGACGTGGCACCAGATCCAAGGGCTCCCAATCCTCAGGCTTAGGGTTCTTTCCACAGGTTCGTGCTGCCCCTCTTATTGGGCACCTGTGCGAATGAAGTGCCAGTTAACTGGCTAAGGAGTTTTTTGTTTTGTTTTTGAATAACTATGTCATTGTGAATGACTTCTTCATATCCATGTCCCCCAAAATGATTGTTTTAAGCCAATCACAGCCCATGGCCGTTGGCAGTGACAAGTTTAGGGACTGGTTTGTGACCCAATCCTGGCCACTGAAGCATGAGAAGTCTGCGGGGCAGGGACTGGGGCCCATGCTCCCGAGGAGGAGACACAGGGAAAATGTTCCTTTTCTCCCTTAGGCAATACTGTGTCTGACTGTGGGACTGGACCTGCTGTAGCCACCCTGCTAGCAGCCTGAAGATGTGAGAGCAAAGAGATGGAAAGGAACTGGGCACTTAATGATCCTATGAAGCTCCTGAACCAACCAACTCTGGAACCTGCCCTATGTGCAGTCTTCTAGCGAAGTCAAGAATGTACATTATCTTAGAGTTTAAACCAGTTGAGTTAGATATTCTGTTATTTGGAACAGAAAGTATCTTAAAAGGACCAAATAAGTGTGTAGCAGTGAAGAAAAATGACCACCCACTGAAAGGGTCTCACAACCCCCAGGAGTTTACAGGCCATATTTTGAAACTCACTGGTTTATGCTTAACTTTTTCCCTTTCTTCCTTTGGTGACAACCTGCTAGATGTCACTGTTTGTTACTATCCACGCTCCTGGGGGAGGCTCTCCCACTTTTCATTGCCCCCAGTAGTAGTATGGGTTGGGGAAATTCCAGCTGCCTGGCTCAGGATAGCATGTTATTGGACTTAGGGTTTAAGTCCCAAAGAAATGAATTTGAGTCCTAATTTTATCATTTAAAGGTTTTGTAACTCTGATGGAACTGCTGACCTTCTCCAGGCCTTATTTTCTTAGAAAAATCAGACTGAATCCAGTGATCTCCAGGTATTTTCCAGTTCCCAGATTTCATGGTCCTGATATGCACTAAATGCATGCTAATGGGACATTCTGAGAAGAGCCCCTCTCTACACAAGTCTGATTATATCTTTGTACCTCTAGAAGCCATTATAGGCAGGCTTTGGGAAGAAAGAGTAAATGAAAAACTCAGAGGACACCAATTGATTTTCTCATTATGAGGCTATTGAGAAATACCCAAGATTCCAGGTGTAAAAAAATAAATAAGTAAAATAAAATGAAGGCTAAAATGAAATAATAAATTTAAACTAGTAAACAATAAATTCAATTTATTTATATCATCTAGACGATCTATAAAAAACCAATAACTGGTTTGTTACAGCATGCGAAAATCCGAGGAGAGTATTACCTACTGTTACCGCATGAGAAAATCCAAGGAGAGAATTACCTACTGTGTTAAAATTGTTCAAAACAAGTAAAAACAAAATATTTGGGCTGATAAAAATAATGAGTAGAAAACAGTGTGTGGGATAAAGTTACTGGTCTGAGAAACTTCAAATATAATTCTATTTAGAGTTTCCCCCCAAATACCTAAATAACACTTTAACTCTTTTTCTATCTGCTAAACATTTACTGATGCTTCTGAGATTATCAGAATGTTTTTTCCTAGCTCTATTCTATTATTAAATTAAATGTATCTGAATATACTAACTGTGTTTAGTCTATTTACTTTCCTGTTTTCTAACCACATGATAGAGAAACTACCAATTTAGCTACTCATCTTTTGAAACAAACCTAAAAGAGTTTTATTTCCACAGAAGTATTACTTTGATGTACAATGCTTAAAAAGCACTAACTGACTTTATTTTGACATTTAGTAATGAACTTCTAATAATTATAAGTAGCAAAACAAAATGGTTAAAAAAGTCAAGATAGTCTCAATCCCTCTTTCCTTTCAGATAAGAGAAGGATACATTTTACTCGGATGTTTTGGGGCTTAATTGTGTTTTGGTGACATCACACACACAGAACAGACACCGTGACCCTTCGCTAATGGATGTAAACCACCTCACAAAGAGTGTTTTACAAGCTGAGGGGAAGTGGGCTTGAGAGGGAAGATTTTTAAAAATGTAAAAATTTTCATTCTTTGAAACTGAATCAAACTGCCATATATATATTTTTTAATTATAAGATTCCAAGAGTAAATTACATACAAAAATAAAGCAAACCTTTTAGTGCTTCCTGGAACAACAGGCAAATGAAAATCAGGAAATTATGGTTTAATTCTAGTTAGGTTGATCAAGGGATTCCAAGAGCTAGTTACATATGGGTGGAAATTCTTTTGAAGAGCTTCAGCAATTTGGTAGCAACAGGGAACTGAAAACCAGAAAATCATGGAGCAGGATGGCAATATAGGTCATTCCCCACTTCAACCCCCCTCATAAGACCAACTACCAGCTATCTGTAGACAAGATATTACTGTGAAAATCCCAGAACCCCCTTTACCCACAGAGATGGAAAAGGACAACATTAGAAGCATAAGAGAAGTGGCAACACTCGACCTCACTGCGCCTCCCCTGGGCTGTCACAGCACTGAGCTGAGGGTGTCCCCCTGGGCTTAGAGTTTCTACAGTGTGAGGGAAAAAGAGCCCAGTTGGCTATCCAGTGCTCCCAGCATTGCATGGTACTTCCGAGGAGGCTCCTTGGGTCTTGATTCACAGGGATCACTGGGGAAACTGAGGGGCTTGACCACAGAGAATCAGAAACAAAGGAGGTGGAGCTTATAGTAACCAGCACTCAGATTTTGGAAGACTACATTCCTCCTTGCAGCTACAGCTGAAAAGAGATCCCAGCTAGATCCTCTTTCCAGCTGCAGAGCTAAGCTTATGGCTCTGTCTGGCCAGGGAGCTCGGTGAAAGTGGAAATAAAAGGATGCTAATTAATATCGCAAAAACATGAGTGTGTAAATCTCACTGGGAACTGTAAATATACAGTCAAAGTCAGATTCTCTAATATTGTAATGGTGGTGTATAATTCACTTGAAACTCTAGTTTAAAAGTCAAATAACAAACATTAAAAATAACCATAACTAAAATAATTTTTATTGGATAGATAATATAAAAAATGTAAAGAGTAATATCAGTAACCTAAAACGTAAGGGGGAAATGTAAAAACATAAAGTTTCCGTATGCTATTAAAGTTATTATCGGCTTAAAATACAGTGTTACAAATATAAGATATTTTAGGTAAGCCTCATAGTACCCACAAATAACCTGTAGTACATACACAAATGATATGATAAAAGAGCCAAAGTGTAATGCTACAAAAAGTCAAAAATTGCAGAGGAAGGCACCAAGAGAAGAAGCAGGGAGTAAGAACCTATAAGCAGGAAACAACGAACAAAGTGGCAACAGTAAGCCCTTACCTGGCAATAACTTCTTTAAACATAAATGGATTAGATTCTCCAATAAAAAGACAGAGTGACAGAATACAGTAAAAAACAATGATATGCTGCCTACAAGAAATTAACTTTACCTTTAAGAACACACCCAGACTGAGAGTGAAGGGATTCAAAAAGATATTTCAAGCAACTCGTAACCAAAAGAAAGCTAAACTTACATCAGACAGAAATGGTCAAAGGACACAGTCACTACCTAATGATAAAGGTCAATCCACCAAGAAGACAAAACAATTGTAAATATTTATACACCCAACATCGGAGCACCTAGATGTATAAAGCAAATACTAATAGAAGTAAAGGGAGAAATTCACTGCAATACAGTAACAGTTGGGGACTTTAATACCCCACTCTCAACAATGGATAGAGAGATCATCCAGACAGAGATTCAATAACGAAACAGAGGACTTGAACAACTCTATAAACCACACAAACCTAATAGACAACAACAGAATATTCCAACCAACAGCAGCAGAATACATATTCTTTTTAAGCACACATGGAACATTTTCAAGGATAGATCATATGTTAGGCCATAAAACAAGTCTCAACAAATTCAAGAATATTGGAATCACACCAAGTATCTTTTCCAACCACAATGGAATGAATGAAAGTAGAAATCAATAACAGGATGAAAGCTGGAAAATTCACAAACACATGCAAATTAAACAACACACTCCTGAACAACCAATGAATCCAAGAAGAAATTAAAAGAGAAGGAAAAAAACATCTTGAAACAAATGAGAATAGAAACACAATATACCAAAACCTATGGGGTGCAGCAAAATCAGTGTTAAGAGGAAAGTTTGTAGAGATAAACACATTCATCAAGAAAAAAGAAAGATCTCAAATAAACCACCTATGCTTATACCTCAAGGAACTGGAGAAAGAAGAACAGGGTCAAGAGTTAGTGGAGAAAGAAAATAATAAAGATTAAAGAAAAATAATAAAATAGAAAAATAATAAAAAGATTAACAAACCAAGGGTTGATTCTTTGAAAAGATAAGCAAAATAGATAAACTTTAGCTAGACCAACCAAAAAGAAAAAAAAAGACAGAGAACCCCATTCAATAAAATTATAAATAAAGAGGAGACATTACAACTGATACCACAGAAATACAAAGGCTCATAAGAGACAACAATGAACAATTACACACCAAATTTGTACAACCTAAAAAAACTAGATAAATATCTAAAAACATATAACCCACCAAGGCTCCATCATAAAGAAATAGAAATGTGAACAGACTAATAATGAGTAAGGAGATTTAATCAGTAACAATAATAATAATAAAAACATCTCCCAACAAAGAAAAGCCCCGGACCAGATGGTTTCACTGATTAATTCTATCAAAGATTTATAGAAGAATGAATGTCAATCTTGCCAAAACTCCTCCATAAAAATCATTTTATGAAGCCAGCATTATCCTGATACCAAAGCTAGATAAGGACATTACAAGAAAAGAAAACTAGAGGCCAATATCCTCAATAAATATAGTTGCAAAAATTCTCAACAGAATACTAGCAAACCAAATTCAACAGCCCATTAAAGGGATCATACACCATCACCAATTGGCATTCATCCCTGGGATGCAAAGATGGTTCAACATATGCAAATCAATAAATATGATAATCACAGTAGAGTAAGAGATAAAAATCACATGGCCATCTCAATAGATTCACAAAAGCATTCCAAAAATTCAAAATCCATTCATGATAAAAACTCTCAACAAATTGTGTATAGAAGGAATGTACTTTAACCTAATAACAAAGAAATAAATACGATAAGCTCATAGCTAACATCATACTCAATGGTGAAAGGTTGAAAGCTTTTCCTCTAACATCAGGAACAATACAAGGGTGCGCATTCTCACCACTCCTACTCAACATGCTACTAGAAGTCCTAGCCAGAGCAATCAGGTGAAAAAAGAAGTAAAAGGGATCCAAACCAGAAAGAATGAAGTAAAAGTATCTGTGTGCAGATGACATCATCTTATATATATAATTTCTAAAGACTCCGCAAAAAAACTGTTAGAACCAATAAATGAATTCAGTAAATTTGCAGGACATTAAATCAAGATATAAAAATCAGTGTGTTTCTGTACACTAAAAAAGTTATCTAAAAAAGAAATGAAGAAAACAAAAACAATATCAAAAGCAATAAAGACTTAGAAATAAACTTAACCAAAAGGTAAAAGATCTGTATAATGAAATTTATAAGACATTGATGAAAGAAATTGAGGAAGACATAAATCAATGGAAAGATATCCTGAGTTCACAAACTGGAAGAATTAATACTGTTAAAAATTACCAAAAGTAATCTATTAATTCCAATCTCTATTAAGATTCCAATGGCATTTTTTATAGAAATAGAGACAAATAACCCTAAAATTTGTACGGAAGCCCCCCCAAAACCCCAATTGCCAAAACAATCCTAAAAAAGAAGAACAAAGCTGGAAGCATTCTGAACTATAAGGCTATAATAATCAGTATGGTATTGGGGTAAAAACAGATACAAAGACCAATGGGAGAGAACTGAGAGCTCAGAAATAAACACACATGTACATGGGCAAATACTGTTTCACAAGGGAGCCAAGAATATCCAATAGAGAAAGGATAACCTCTTCAACAAACGGGGCCGGGAAACTAGATATTCGCACATAAAAGAATAAAAATGGGCCCCTAACTTATACCACATGCAAAAATTAACCCCAAATAGGTTGAAATGTGAGACATGAAAGCACAAAACTCCTTGAAGAAAAAACAGGGACAAAGGTCCTGGAAACGGGTATTGGCAACACATTTATGGCTAGAACACCCAAAGCACAGGCAACAAAAGCAAAAATAAACAAATGAGACCACATCAAACTAAAAAGCTTCTGTGCAGCAAAAGAAACGATCGACAAAATGGAAAGGCAACCTAGGGAACGGGAGAAAATATTTACAAATCCCATCTCTGGTAAGGCATTAGTATCCAATATATAAGGAGCTCATACCACTCAACAGCAAAAAGCAAATAATCCAGTTAAAAATAGCCAAAGGATCTGAATAGACATTTTTCCAAATAAGACATATAAATGGCTAACAGGAACATGAAAATGTGCTCAACATCACTAATCATCAGGGAAATGCAAATCAAAACCAAACGAGGTGTCATCTAACAAATATCAGAAGAGCTACTATCAAAATAATAAGAGGTAACAAGTACTGCCAGGATGCGGAGAAAGGGAACCCTGCACACCGTCGGCGGGTATGGAAACTGGTACAGCCACCACGGGAAGCAGTACAAAGGTTCCTCAAGCAACTGAAAATAGAACTATCATGTGCTTCAGCAATCCCAATTCTGGGTATTTACCCGAACAAAACAAAAACACTAACTTGAAAAGATATACGCACCCCATGTTCACTGTGGCATTATTTACAATAGCCAAGACGTGGAAGCCACCCAAGTGTCCACAGACGAATGAATGGATAAAGAAGATGTGAGATACCTAGATATAGACTTATGTGCATATCGCTCAACCATAAAGAAGGAGACCTTGCCATTTGCAATGACATGGGTGGACTTGGAGAGCATTATGCTAAGTGAAATAGGCCAGACAGAGAAAGACAAATACTGCATGATCTCACTAATATGTGGAAATAAAAACAAAATGAAAACCCAACCTAACAGAAACAGAACAGATTGCTGACTGCCACCAGCAGGGGTGGGAGTAGGGACAATGGGTGAAGGTGGTCAAAAGGCACAAACTTCCAGTTATGAGATAAATAAGTTCTGAGGATGTAACATACAGCATGGTGACTAGAGTTAATAATACTGTACTATATATTTGAACGTTGTTAAGTGAGTAGATTTTAAAAGTTCTCACCACACACACACACACACACACAATGTGAGGGGATGGAGGTGTTAACTAACCTTCTTGTGATAATCATTCTGCAGTATATACATATATCAAATCATTACACTGTACACCTTAAGCTTACACATTATGTCAACTATATCTCAAAAAAGCAGGAAAAAAATTAAATTTAACTTTAAAAATCATGATCATATTTTAGCCTGTCCTACTAACATGATGTATAAATTAACTAATAAGGACAGCAATAGTTTGTCAATTGAAAAAATCCTGAGATACCTGCCAAGAACTCTGAGTAGTTACATCTAAAACTGAAAATAAACTATAGTGAAATAAAAAATTATGAACATTTATCATTTGCCTTGCCATTTGTCTCAATTTGTTAACCCTGGCATTTCTCTCTCTCCCTCACACTTAATTTTGCACAATATTCCTTAAAAAGGTAAAAATACTGATATCAAATATTAGTCATTTGTAATTTATTTAATGCTTACTATATACTAGGTATGTGCTACAGCCTGGACATACAAAGCCTGGGCCTTAAGTAACTCATAGTCTTTTTCAATTTGCTTTAAATTAAAAATATCACATAGTGGGTTCTATTTACCAAGGACTTTCCATTCTCATAAAATTGGGAGGGATGACAGAAGGATGTTTATAGAATATGAGCAGCCCTTTAATTATGAAGACAATGCAATTAATTTCCAAGGTAGTATTCACAAGACCAAAAGGAAAATAAATAGCAGTATTACAATATTAAACATGAAAAATTACTTATATAACATTAAAAGACTATTGGTGAATTTTAAACACAATTAGGATTTAATGGGATTTGTATTTTATTTTTAAAACCACGTGTACAAGCCCAAAGGGGTCCTGAGTCACACATAGGGTAGGTAAAGCTACAGTTACATATAAAATTGAAATGTTTTTTCTTTATTTCAACCAAAAATTTATCTTAACTGAAAAAGACTTTCCGTATATGGTCAAAGAAGACAAGGGCAATGAATACATCAGATCTGGGCACACATCTTAATTGTGCAAAAGAAATAGTTGTCAGGAAGCCACTGTGACATAGCACAGGCTCAGTAATCATTCTATCTGCCTCAAATCTACCCACTCAGCTTTCATACTCAAGTGGATGATCATTCAGTAAAATAACAAAATATCAAAAGGTTAAACAGTTACAAAATGTGATTCTTGTATACAGAGCTAAGAAAACCAATGAGTAATACCTCACATGGCCATATCACCAATCCAAATCTGTTCCCACAGGATTAACCTGCTTGCTCATCTAAAAAATAAGGCAGTGTTTGATGCGCTAAAAATACACTTAAAACCACAATAAATTCTTCCTCTTTCAGTAATTAAGGGATTGTTTTCCCCTTTAATCTGACCATGAATCTCCAGGAAATTTCAAAGCACATTAATAATCTATTTAACTTTGACCTCCTTCAGAGAAAGTTAAGAAATTTCACTCACTTGCCTTTTAAATCAAGAGCAGAAGAAAGCTAAATTACGGAATCTGTTTAATCTGAAACCTCTTTAGCTCCAGAAAATCATCTTGGATGTCCAATAATCATCACAAAAAAATCACCTGAGCTCCCAAATTTGGTTTGTAATGTATTTCCAATCCTGGTGACCCACTAGTATCTAGCCAATCAAGCTAGAAAACTCCTGCCTCTCACATGTTCTTCACACCCAATCCATTACCAAGTTTCACCAAGACCTACAGATTCTACATTTACAAAATAACCCCCCTTTTTTAGTTCAACTGCCAAAAGTACTGCAATCACTTTGTCCTGTTTCCTAGATATGTTGTTTATGTCTCTGCCTCCAATCCATTTTCCATGCTATTTCCAGAGTGACCTTTCTAAAATGCAAATATAAGCCTATCACTCCCCTGATTAAAACTGGCTTTTAATAAAATAAGAGTCACTCTCTCTCACTTAGCATCTCCTCCTGATCCTGTTCCTACCTGTCTGTGTCTCCGGCCTCCTCCTTGATTGTCCCCATATTAGACACACAGAATTGTGGATGGGTCTCCAAAAGTGGTGTCCGGAGCTTCTGTCCTATGCCTTCTTCAGCCAGACAACTTCATCTTTCCCTTAGAATTTACCCCTGTCCAGGAATCTCTGTCTGATTTGTATTTTTTCCCTATAGTCCCAGAGCCTGCTCTGCTAACACCTTCACACCTCCCCACCACCTGGAATAATGGCAAGGTAAACCAGACAATGCTTACCCTCAGAGGCGGGGCTTTACCAAGTCTTTTATGTGGTTCCAGAAAAGGTACATTCATATAAATCCAACCTGTGACTGGTACTCATAGTAAGAAATGCATTTTGCATGGCATATCAGTACACACCTATTTATTTGTGTGTACCGATGAAGCAATATTTATGCATAGGAACAAAATTTCATGAAATAAGACTTAACCATACTATATGCCATGCACTGGAACTTTCTATTGGAATCAATCTGTTTTATTTCATTTCACTGTGTGGAGTGAAATGAATTAAATTAAAAAATTAATTTCATGAATAAATTAAAAAATTAATTTCATGAATTTAATGAGTCAAGAACTGCAGCCTGAAAAGCAATGTCCCAGAATACCTGAAAGAAACTTGTACTTTGGAGAGATTACTATATTTAAAAAAAAAATACCCTGGAGGGGATGGAGAGAGGATGGTGAGGGAGAAAGAAGGAAAAAAGAAATAAAAGTAAAATAAATGGGAGTGGGGGTGGGCATGCACAAGACAAAACAAGCTAATTTAGAAATAGAAAAACCAGAGAGGCTTAAAGAGAAAGAGAGAAAAGTAAAGGCCAGAACGAAGAAAAGAAGAAAGACTGTTGAGGCAGTTTCTGGGGTGAGGGAAGAGGTCACAGCCTCCTTGGGCTGAGGAATTGCCACCTATCATCTCCCTCCTGTGGAAGGAATTAGCTGACTAATCACTGATCATGGTCTCCCAACTGCTCTACTCCTTAAGCCTTTAAACACTGTACTCCCCGGTGTTTGGGAAAGATAACAGGAGTCACCCATTAGTGTAGAAATTATTTAGCCTGCAGCACAGAGACCAGAGCATTATCTACAGAGGGCTAGAGAAATCAATGTGGGAGGACCCCACAGTGACTTGTATATAGGGGGCACATTATTGCAAATGCTGTCATGAAAAGTAAACAAAGTTGAGTCAATCATGGCCATCGTCACACTCATCCCATCAGTGTGAGAAGATGCGCTGATTCTGACTGTGTAAGAGTGCCCTCTGACTCATGCAACACCTCCCCTGACAAGCCCATCCTCAGGGGCATTCGCTCTAAGGTCAATAAATGCTGCTTATTATAAGATGCACTTAGGGAATAAATTCAATCTTAAGGTCCTGAAACATATTCATTTACCTTATATTACATTTCAGCTCATCCTGCATTGGAAAAATCCTGAGTTAGACAGTATTTATCCAAACTCTATGTGTTACATTTTGAACCATTTCTTAGAGGTAATTTCTAAATGAGTGAGACATATTCCTGGAATAGGTGAGCCACAAGAATAGCAGGCACTAATAATATATGTGTTCATGTTCTTTTTAACCTATACTGATTGGCATTTGTTGCTTAGTTTAAAACTCCCAGAAAACTGGTAGGAGTGTAGAATGAGAACAGGTTGGCCCCGCTGGCCCTGCACAGCAAGTCCTTCCACTCGGGCCTTCTCACTCTGCATTTGCTCACAGGTGCAGGTGAAGTAGGCTAGAGAGAGAGAAAGCTAAAAACTTGGTGTGCTTCCTTTTTGCTTCTTTTATCAGAAGGCACTAGGGGAGCCAAAAAACACAGGCAGAGGCAGAGAGGGCTCAGGAGCATAAAACAGGATAGAGGAAGAACTGAAAAATGTTCAGGATTGGGGGTAGGGGGGAGGAGCCACTGGGAGGGTGGCTGAAAACCGGGAGACACGGGAGAGGTGGGCTTCTAGGGGTGCTCAGGCTCTGACAGTAATGGAAGGGATGAGGGGGATGAGATTCGGTCCATCTCAGTAAGTATTTACTAAGCCCTCAATTTCAGGTACTATTCTGGGAGCAGCAGGGGACACAAAGATGGGCTCCCCTCTAGGAACTTATAACCTATAACCTAGGGTTAATCTATCGACAGCAATAACCCTAAATAGCAGCAGCACTGTTCTGATGATGGCTGAACAACCTCTACACCACGTCCTGAGTCAAGCAAAGTATGCTTGTCCAGGAAGCATATCTGCATTAGGGACAATATGCCGGGTACTGGAAAAAGAATAAAGGTATATTACCTTAAAATATTTTTTAAAATTCAAGATCAACAGAGTGGAAATATTATGTCAGCATATAGATCATGTCAGAGAATCAAAGGAAGGAATGTTCACACTAACGATAAAGTATTTCTACCATTGTGACTATAAAAAGCAGCTGGTAACACTAGGCATTATAGCTTAGTGGTGAAGAGCCAGCTTGTCAGAGTTTGAATCCGGGTTCCTTCATTGGCTAGCTGTTTGACCTTGGGCAAGTTACATACTTCTCTGTACTTCAGTTTCCCATCTGCAAAATGAAGGCGATAGTAAGTTCTACTCCATAGGATTATTGTGAGAATGCAGTTAATAGGGGTTAAGGTACGTAGACAGAGCCCATTACACACTGAGTGCCCAGCAAATGTTCGCTGATGTCATTTCTCCCTGACCACCACCTATGCACTTAGGAAACGGTATAAGGGAGGGGTCACACGCATACAAAATACAGCTTTGAGCGGGCTCACAGTGCAGACAGTGACTGGTTTGGGTTTAACATTCACTTCTAAAAATGTCCCGCAAGACCTTGGGTGACAGTGTCCAGCTTCCCTAAGCAGGTTTCTGCACCTCATACAGTATTTAGAAAAGAAATATTGGTTGCCTCAGGATTTCAAGAAAAATTGGTTACATTATAAATTATCCAGACATGAGTAGATACATATGTATATAAACTTAAAATAAACTTATTACCATTTTAAAATCTACTAGAACCTAAAATATAACAAGATGAGAAATTCAATAATCTCATATAAATCTAAATTCTTTTGGTATTGGCATAGCTTTAGAAATCTAAATATGAACAGTTGACATTTTAAAAACTTACAGAATTTCAATTTAAGGTGCACACCCATGCACAAACACACACACACAAAACAACAACAACAACACTCTTGGGCAGTTGCCATGACTACATATTGCAGAGCCTACCAGGCCCTTTGTTATCCTGCTGCTGATGCTGTGCAAAAACACACTCATGTTAGATTCTTTACTAATGAATTGGAAAAGGTTAAAAAAAATCTAGATCTACATGGTTTTCATATGTGTTAGAACTCAGAAAAGCAAGTACTAAATGTTTTAAGAAAATAATTTAAAAGTAATAACTGCAAGATCAATTATGGATCAAAGTAGCACCTACGTTAAAGAAAGCAGAGGGAAAGGTTTTTCTTCTATTTTGTATGCTATATTCTTTCCATCATCTTCTTCTCCTAAGTGGTGCCATATTACTTTAATACAATTTGCATAATACAATTTAGTTAACAGTGACTCTTATTTCACTAATATATTTAAGTACTTTCCTTCTTTGGCGACATATATTTCAATTCACTTGGGAGCCCACACTTCCACATGTTAATTAAACATAAGAAAGAAAAACTGTCCCTAAATTAATAGTTCGTATATTATTTATTTATTTTTTTAAATTTTATTTTTGTTTAAAATATTACAGATATCCCTTTTTCTCCCCAATGACCCATTCCACCCCGTCCCATCCCCCTCCTCAGTCCCTCTCCCCACCATTGTCCGTGTCCTTGGGTTGTGCATATGTGCATATAAATTCTTTGGTTGCTCTCTCCCCCTCCACCCACCCGCCCTCCTCCATCCCTCTGACATTCGTCAGTCCATGTTATTGAATCTATTCTGTTCATCAGTTTATTAAGTTCTTTAGATTCCACATAAGAGCGAGGTCATGTGATGTTTGTCTTTTGCTGCCTGGCTTATTTCACTTCGCATAATATTCTCCAGGTCCATCCATACTGTCCCAAAGGGTATGAGATCCTTCCTCTTCACAGCTGCATAGTATTCCATGGTGTAAATGTCCCACAGCTTTTTTATCCACTCATCTACTGAGGGGCACTTAGGCTGTTTCCAGATCTTAGCTATTGTAAACTGTGCTGCTATGAACATCAGGGTACATACATTCTTTCTGATTAGTGTTTCAGGATTCTTAGGATACATTCCTAGGAGTGGAATCATTGGGTCAAAAGACAGCTCCATTTTTAATTTTTTGAGGAACCTCCATACTGTTTTCCACAGTGACTGTACCAGTCGGCATTACCACCAGCAGTGTACTAGGGTCCCCTTTCTCCACACCCTCGCCAGCACATGTCGCTTGTTGATTTGTTGATGGCAGCCATTCTCACGGTGTGAAGTGATACCTCATTGTGGTTTTAATTTGCATTTCTCTGATGATTAGCAACATTGAGCATTTTCTCATGTGTCTCTTGGCCATCCGTATGTCCTCTTTGGAGAAGTGTCTATTCAGGTCCTTTGCCCATTTCTTAATTGGGTTGTTTGTCTTCCTCTTGCTGAGTAATATGAGCTCTTTGTACACTTTGGAAATTAGCCCCTTATCAGATACATCCTTGGCAAATGTTTTCCCAGACCGTGGGGCTCCTTTGTATTTTGAGGCTGTTTTCTTTTGCTGTGCAGAAGCTTTTTAGTTTGATGTAGTCCCATATGTTTATTTTTTTTGTTTCTCTTGCCCTAAGAGATGTATCAGTGAAAATTCCACTACATGAGATGTCTGGGACTTTACTGCCTATGTTTTCTTCCAGGATTTTTATGGTTTTGTGACTTAAAGTCTTTTATCCATTTTGAGTTTATTTTTGTGTATGGTGAAAGTTGGTGGTCTAGTTTCATTTTTTGCATGTATCTGTCCAATTTTCCCAGCACCACTTATTGAAGAGACTGTCCTTACTCCATTGGATGCTCTGGCCTCCTTTGTCAAATATTAACTGACCATAATGGCGTGGGTCTATTTCTGGGGTCTCTGTTCTGTTCCACTGATCTATATGCCTGTTGTTGTACCAATACCAGGCCGTTTTGATTACAATGGCTTTGTAATAAAGTTTGAAATCTGGTAATGTGATCCCTCCACTCTGTTCTTTTTTCTCAAGTTGGCTGGAGCTATTCGGGGTCTTTTTTGGTTCCATATAAATTTTCAAAATGTTTGTTCTAGGTCTGTGAAATATGCTGTTGGTATTTTAATAGGAATTGCATTGAATTTATCAATTGCTTTGGGTAGTATGGACATTTTAATGATATTAATTCTTCCAATCCATGAGCATATTATATTCTTCCACTTCTTTAAATCATCCTCTATTTCTTTTTTCAGTGTCACATAGTTTTCCGAGTACAGGTCTTTTACATCCTTGGTTAAGTTTATTCCTAGGTATCTTATTTTTTTAGTTGCAATGGTAAATGGTATTGTTTTTTTAGTTTCTCTCTCTGAAAGTTCATTGTTGGTGTATAAGAATGCCATTGATTTCAGAATGTTGATTCTGTATCCAGCTACCTTGCCAAATTCGTTTATCAAGTCTAGTAGTACTTTGATGGAGTCTTTAGGGTTTTCTATGTACAATATCGTGTCATCTGCAAATAATGACAGTTTTACTTCCTCCTTTCCAATTTGGATACCTTTTTTGTTTTCTTCCTGTCTGATGGCTGTGGCGAGGACTTCCAGTACTACGTTGGATAAGAGTGGTGAAAGTGGACATCCTTGTCTTGTTCCTGTTTTTAATGGAAATGGTTTTAGTTTTTCCCATTGAGTATGATGTTGGCTATATGTCTGTCATATAGGGCCTTTATTATATTGAGGTATGAACCCTCTGTTCCCACTTTGCTGAGAGTTTTTATCAGAAATGGGTGCTAGATTTTGTTGAATGCTTTTTCTGCATCTATTGATATGATCATATGGTTTTTGTCCTTCATTTTGTTTATGTGATGTATCACATTTATTGATTTGCAGATGTTGTACCAACCTTGCATCCCCGGAATAAATCCCACTTGGTCATGATGTATGATCTTTTTAATGTATTGCTGAATCCAGTTTGCTAGTATTTTAGTGAGGATTTTAGCATCTATGTTCATCAGGGATATTGGCCTGTAATTTTCTTTCTTTGTAGTGTCTTTATCTGGTTTTGGGATTAGGATGATGCTGGACTCATAAAGAGAGCTTGGGAGTTTTCCCTCCTCTTGAATTTTCTGGAATAGTTTGAATAGGTGTTAATTCTTCCTTGAATGTTTGGTAAAACTTGCCTGTAAATCCATCTGGCCCAGGACTTTTGTTTGCTGGGAGTTTTTTGATTACTGCTTCAATTTCATTAGTTGTTATCGGCCTATTCAGGTTTTCTGCCTCTTCTTGATTCAGCTTTGGAAGGTTGTATGCGTCTAGGAATTTGTCCATTTCCCCCATGTTGTCCAATTTGTTGACATATAGTTCCTCACAGTATTTTCTTACAGTCCTTTGTATTTCTGTTGGGTCAGTTGTTATATCGCCTCTTTCATTTCTGATTTTATTTATTTGGGTCCTCTCTCTTTGTTTCTTAGTGAGTCTGGCTAAAGGTGCATCAATCTTATTTACCTTTTCAAAGAACCAGCTCTTGGTTTCATTGATTTTTGTATTGTTTTTTTTAGTCTCTATGTCATTAATTTCTGCTCTGATTTTTACTATTTCCTTCCTTCTACTTCCTCGGGCCTTTTCTTGCTGTTCTCGTTCTAGTTCTTTTAGTTGTTGTGTTAGATGGTTCATTAGATCTTTTTCTTGTTTCTTGAGATAGGCCTGTAATGCTATGAATTTTCCTCTCAGGACTGCTTTCACCGTGTCCCATAGATTTTGGGTTGTTGTCTGTTCATTTTCATTACTTTCCATGAAGTGTTTGATTTTTTCCTTGATCTCATTGGTAACCCATTTATTGTTTAATAACATGCTATTTAGCCTCCATGTGTTTGAATATTTTTTATTTTTTTAATAGTGGTTGATTTCTAGTTTCATGGCATTGTTATGCTTGATATGATTTCAGTCTTCTTATATTTGTAGAGACTTGCCTTGTGCCCTAACATGTGGTCTATTTTTGAGAATGTTCCATGCGCACTTGAGAAGAATGTGTATTCTGCTGCTTTGGGGTGAAATGTTCTGTAAATGTCAATTAAATCCATTAGGTCTAGTGAGTCATTTAAGGTCTGTGTTTCCCTGTTGATTTTTTGTCTTGATGATCTGTCCAGTGCTGACAGTGGGGAGTTAAAGTCCCCCACTATGATTGTGTTGCTGTCAACCTTCCCTTTAAAGTCCCCCAAGAAATTTTTTATATATTTAGGTGTTCTTATATTGGGTGCATAAATGTTTATAAGGGTTATTTCCTCCTGTTGGATTGATCCCTTTAGTATTATGTAGTGACCATCTTTGTCTCTTGTTATGGTCTTTATTTTGAAGTCTATTTTGTCAGAAATAAGAATTGCTATTCCAACTTTCTTTTCCTTTCCATTTGCATGGAATATTTTACTCCATCCCTTCAATTTTAGCCTGTGTGAGTCTTTTGCTCTCAGGTGGGTCTCTTGTAGACAGCATATATTTGGGTCCTGTTTTCTTATCCATTCAGCTACCCTATGTCTTTTGATTGGAACATTTATTCCATTTACATTTAAGGTTACTATTGATATAAATTTATTTAATGCCATTTTCCCCCTTTATACTGATGTACCTTTTTCTCACTATTCCTTCTTTTTCTTAAAGCAGTCCTTTTAGCATTTCTTGCAGTGCTGGTTTGGTGGTACTGAACTCCTTTAGCCTTTTTTGTCCGGGAAGCTCTTTATTTCACCTTCAATTTTAAATGATAGTCTTGCTGGATAAAGCAATCTTGGTTGAATGTTCTTGCTTTTCATTACTTGGAGAACTTCATGCCACTCCCTTCTGGCCTGAAGAGTTTCTGTTGAGAAATCAGCTGTCAGCCTTATGGGGGTTCCCTTGTAGGTCGCAGCTTGTCTCTCTCTTGCAGCCCTTAATATTTTCTTTGTCCTTGACATTTGCCATTTTAATTATGATGTGTCTTGGAGTGGGTCTCTTTGGGTCCCTATTGTTTGGAACCCTCTGTGCTTCCTGAACTTGTGTGGCTTTCTCCCTCGCCAGCCTAGGGAAGTTTTCTATCATTATTTCCTCCACCAAGTTCTCTACCCCTTGCTCTCTTTCCTCCCCCTCTGGCACTCCTATAATGCAAATGTTGTTTCACTTCATGTTGTCCCAAAGCTCCCTTAGACTGTCCTCATGCTTTTTAAGTGTTTTTTCTTTTTGCTGCTCTGAGTGATTTTTTCTACCTTGTCTTCTAAGTCACTTATTCTATCCTCTGCTTCATTGAGCCTGCTTTTAATTCCTTCCAGTGTATTCTTGATATCAGATACAGCATTCTTTATTTCTGTCTGATTTTTGTTTATGTTATGTATCTCTTTTTTCATGTTTTCCCTAAAGTCCTCTATCTTATCCTCTATTGCCTTGTTTTTCTCTTTAAGTTCCTTGAACATCTTCATCATCAATACTCTGAACTGTGTTTCTGATAACTTGCTTAACTCCGTCTCATCAAAGACTTCTGGCGATGTTTCCTTTTCTTTAATTTGGGGGTTGCTTCTTTGTCTCCCCATTTTGGTAGGTCTTAGTGTTTGTATCTATATAATAGATATATTTGCTGTCTCCCAGTCTTGTGGGATGGGATTTTGTCTTGTGGGTCCAGTGGAGCCGAGAGATGTGTTTTCCTTATACTTCTGAGCTCTTCGCTCTAGGTGTGTCCCTCTTGTGGGTGTCCCTTTTGTGGTTTCTTTATGTTTTCCTGTTGTGGTTGGGTCTAGATTGTTGTTGATCAGTCCTTGGGAGGACCCTCCTCTCAGGTTGGCTAACTGTGTCTCAGCCCCAACCTCGTTGTGTAAGCTGTTGTATGGGTGCTGGCAAGGCAGGACAATATACAACTAAACTTCCAGGAAACAAGGGGTATCTTACAAAATATCTTGACAGTCACAATGAAAACAACCCACGTGAAAATAGAACTGGGAGAATGAAGGGAGAATACACACACACAAAAAAAAGCTTAAAAAAAAGAGAGAAAGAAAAGTAACGCTTAGAGAGATGTATATTGTTGTTAATAATGGTGAAAATTTAGAAAATAATAATAAACTAAAATGTAAAGAATAGAGAAGCTACTGGGAGATAACAGAAGCAGGGAAAAGATTCTGAAAGAAGGGCCAGCAAAAAATTAAGGGAGAGAATAGGAATAGGATAATAGTTGAAAATGAGAGAACAAAAATACAATAAAGAGAATAAGACAAACTAACAGTCGAACAAAAAGACAGGAAGACAGAAAGGAGGATAACAAAAGAGTGAAAGAAAAGTAGAAAAAGAAAAAAGGAAAAAAAGTTATGCCAATGGATCGAGAGGAGAGAGAGAGATATAGCCCAGGCAGGGAGGGAGTCCAGTAAGAGATTTGGTGAAACTATAGAGGAAAGCAGTAAACTGGGTTATAATGATAAAGTCCCAGTCATTAAGTAGGGATATCAAGAAAGTCTTGATAGTAGAAGCAAGGATAAAACAAAATAAAGCAAATAAACAAAACAAAACTAAAAACAAGCTAAGCAAGACAAAATTCTTTTATAAAAAAGAGAAAAAATTTAGCTAAAAATGTTTTTTTTTTTTAAAAATTTTTAAAAATTATTATAAAATTTAAAAAAGAAGAAAAAACAAATAAATTTCTCCCCTTTCTCCCTAAGGAAAAAAGAGAAAAAACAGACAAACAAACACACAAACAAAAACCAAACAAACAAAAAACAAAAAAAGCAAAACCAAACAAAACAAAAAAAAGAAGAAAAAAAGACAAATCAATCAGGTGAGTTTCTTCTGGGCAGCTTATGTTGTCTGAGGCTCACTGTTTTGTGGGCTGGTTTCAGTTCTCCTGGGAGGTGCTTGTGTATCAAGCAATGTGAGGAGCCGTCTACGTTTGGCTCTGGTGTCCTTAGGTAGATGGCTGATCTGAGGCTCTCCGTGGGCCACCTCCTCTTGTCAGCTATTTTGCAACCTTGTAGTTGCCTGGTCTTGCTCCAGAGTCTTCTGTAGAGTCTTTAGGGTGCAGGGTGGCCCGTGTAGCCCAGGGTATCACTCCCCTTAGAGGCGTCACTGTCAGGCACTCACTCTGCGGGAGTTAGTCTCTGCTCCACCGCCAGCTCCTCAGTCCCTACCCTGTCCTCTGATTCTAGTTCCCCAGGCTCTGGCAGCCATTAAAGGCTTTGTTTCCTAGGAAGGCGCCATCCCCTCCTTGTGGGCTCACCGCTTCCCTGGGTCCCTCTGCCCTGTGCGCGGGGCACTCCTTCCCCTCTCCTCGCTCTGGGTGTGGTATCCCCACTTTTGGATGCCGTCCATACTCCCAAGGGGCGGGGGGAGCTTTGCAGCCTCCAGGTCTCTGGGCTTGGAGCCCAGCACAGGCTTCAGGGGTCTCCCCCTTCCTACGCCCCCCCTCTTACTGGACTCCGTGATGTGTCTTCAGTGCTCCCCACTCGCACTCCGTCCACTCAGGTTTGTTTCTCTGGTTTTTCCAGGCTGGCTCCGTAGGATTTTAGGAGTAAATCGAGTCCGTGGCTGGGAGCGGGGGCCTCTGCTGCTTCTCACAGCGCCTCTATCTTCCCTCCCTCCGTATATTTTTAAAAAGATGAAAAAGAAAAAACAGCCACCGGTGACAGGGAGAAAGGAGGGACGAACAGCCGCTCCGAAGGCTGACAGACGCTGCCTCGGCTCCTTCCTGCTCCGCGGCCTCTCCGCCTCCCTGCAGGTTGCTGCTGTGCTGGCTGCAGTCCCTTCTCACTCTCCTTTCCCTAGGTGGGCTCACCCTCCGCCCTGCCCGGGGCTTTAATTATCGCCCACGTGCATTTCCCCCCCAGGAGGCTCTGTCTGAGTTCCAGGTCGGCTGACGCAACTGCTTCCTAAACGGGCCGCTTTGATGATGCTTTAAAGGCAAACTGGATCCTTCATGGTGCTCCTTACCATGGTAAATGGCAGCTCTGAATGGTTCTAACACAGGCAAACTCAACACCTATCTGCTAAATGAATGAATGAATCTGTCAACAAAACCTGTCACACAAACCAAAACGCTTAGGGGTCATCTTTGATGCGGCCCTGCTCCTCCACGATGAGTCAGCATCGGAGCCTTGCCCGGTTCACCTCCTAAATACTCCCCACGTCCGTCCCATTCCCAGGCTCCTCCCAGCCTGCTCCCTAAGGTGCCCGACGTTGCCTGGATTACTGCAGTGGCCTCTTCACTATCAACCAGAAACACACAGTGAAGTCAGGCAGTTAGTATCCATCAAATAATGTACTGAACTGATGAAGTTGGTCAAGAAATCCTCACTAAATGTCAACTATATGCCAGGCACTGATCTAAACGCCTCACATATGCTACCTCATTTAATCTCCACACTGACCCATTTTCTAGAAGAAACTCAACTGAGCGTACGGCACTGGGGAGCCTCTCCTGCTCACCGCCTTTGCTTTGTTTGGCCCCAACAAGCAGAGAGTGATGATGAATATGAAGAAGACGATGAGGAGGATGGTGAGGATGATGATAATTACAACGTATTGAGAGATTTTTCCAGACACCGGTCTAAACACTCTGTATTATTTCATTTAAGCCCACCACCCTCCTACAAAGTAGGTGTGATTATTACCCTTTTGCAGATAAGGAAACTGGGCTATACAAGACTTAAGTTACTTGCTGCTCAAGGCAGAAAAAAAACACACACCACACACAAAACCCAAGAAGTGGTAGAGCTGTGATGTTGTGATTCAGGGTATGAAACTAGTTCTGTTTAAGAATTTACTAATCACCTGCTTAACTTATAGTAAGTTATCAGAACTGGTGAGAATATACAGTTAGAAGAGAGAGGTCACCCTGCCTTCAAGGGCCTCGCATTGAAACTGAGCCTATCTGCAGGGTCAGAGCTGTTCTGTCATCCCACCTCTGCCCAGTGGGAAGCAGAGTTCAGGGACAGAAGCCTCTTTCAATTCCAATCCCACCTCCAAAGGGTGCATTTCAAGTACAGTCAAGGCTGCCGATCTCTTCTCCACCCCTACAGCTACCCAGTTTTCCTTGGATAAGGTACCAGGAGGAGATGCTTTAGTGCTTATACTAATATGGTGACAAGACAAATTTTTTTTTACAAAGTCTTTTTTAAAAAAGCACTATGCATGGTATGAATGCAAGTTTTTTTTTTTAAAGGTCTAATCTAATACTCACAATTTTATAACTCCGTCTGGACACCTGGAACAGAGCTGCTGGCTGCTCCTGTCCTGCTGATGTTGACTCTGACCCAGCTGAACGAATCTATAAATTACAATGGGTAAGAAGTAAGCTAGAGAAGAAACTACTTGCAATAAATTCTGTAGAACACAAAAAACTGAATGAGCTTTCAAATGACAACAGTGTGCTTATTTCAGAAAAGGACACAAGAGCACCCTATGTAACACAAGGCTTTACTCGCAAATGGTTGCCTGATTTTAGAGTGGATCTGTGAGAAGTGAAAGAGGAGGGATTCTGCTTAAAATGTAAGTTAGAACCATAGATATAAGAATGACAAGAAATGTGTACTATATTGCATTTCTACTTACTTAAATGTGATTTTAAAAAACCTGAACAAATGTTCCTGAAGCCAAATAGATGATCTTTCAGGACCTCACATACCTACAGGTGACCTGGCAGGAAATCAGGGAAACACAAGGGGAGAGGTTTGTGGTGGGACAAATGACAAGGACAGGGCAGGACCAGGCTGGGGATCCATCTCCTGAAGCAGGGACGTTGCTGAGACCCCAGGACCTGGACTCAGTTTCCTCAGACCACAAGAATCACCATGTAGACTCCAGTCAATCCAGAGTACTTTTAACTGAGATGGGGAGGACTGAGACCGCCGGCTGAGCACCACTGTATACCACCCCTCCTTTGGGAAGACTGGTACAACACTAAGCCAGTCTTAAAGCTAAGAGCCCAGAGAACCGCCCCAGGCGTCTCAGCAGGGTAAGAGGACATATAAGATGGGTGGAGGGCCACCAGCTATTTCTCAAGAACAGACCTGTCTGGAGTGTGGCCTGCAGTTTTGCTCTAATGTGTCTGGAGGTTACAGGGCAGGACTAAAGGGCTGATTCCCTTTTCACTTTTCTACTACTTAAAATGTTTTCTATTGATGACTATGGACATCTTTATAATTTACTTTTTAATTAGCTTTTTAGAGGTCGACCAAAGTGCTGCAGAAACTATCAATTTCCCAGGGGCATTGTGGCTGAACAAGGCTGGATCTCACTCCCCAAGAAGGGAAAACTAAAAGGAGGCCTTAGGTGCAGTCTGAACTAAAAAGGCTCTAGGTGAAAGTCATGCCTGAAGCAAGAGACTTTTTGCTTAATTCATGCAAGCCAAAATTTCAGCCTTTGACGTGTACACTCAAGCTCTCTGCAATACACAGTCATATTAGTCACTAACCCCAGATAATTCATTCTTCCAGCCATGTTCCTTACAAAGGCCCACCTCGACTGATAAAGAGTTGAGCTACGCGGTTGTGACAATATGACTAATAATCGATTGCATGTCTGTGTCCAGGGCTAAGGAGGGTGTGGTTCAGTTCTGAATGACTAAACTGGCTGCTGGTAAGGCAGCGATGCAGTCATACCAGTGCTTTTGCAGTCAAGGAATGCTGTGCATTTTCATATTTTACATATTATATAGCAGATCGTTCTTGAAGTAAAAAGCTGACAATATCCAGTATGACAGATTCTATAAATGAAATACCCTCCTTAAAAAAGAATGGAAGATCAGTGCTCATTTATATTACAGCGTTTACATATGCCAAACTTATATGAATGAAGGGTCTCTTTATGGAATTATCATAGCTCCATATTTAATGAAAGCCACTGTGCTTATGTTTTGATTGGAAGTTCCTCTAGTGTCAGCTGTTTAGAAGCCAATAATGTTTGCCACTGAAATTCACATCCATAGAAATATGTTATCCTTTCATGGAACTTTGCAGAGTTCATTTCTAGTTTGATAGAACTGTATTTAATTCTCTATTATCCTTGACTTTTAAGGGCTGTACTATAATAAGAATATGTTCTATCTTACTGTTAACATCTAATTACACATGCTTTATAATTTTCTAAGACAGTCCTTTGGGTCCTGTAAATGTGAATTTTGACATAATAACTGCTAATAAAATTATACTGAAACGGTGAAAAAAATAATTAAGTCTTCTCAATGCATGTATTAGTATGAGGGGATGCTTACAGTGTTCCCATTAGTTTCTTGAGGATTTCTAGGTGAGGGATTCTTTTGAAACTCTCATAACTATGAATCCCCTCAGAAAAACACACATACACACAAAATTATGTATGCGATTTCAGGGAATGCCTTTTGGTGGAGCCTCTCCTTTTAGCTAGATCTGCCTAACAAAGGTCTTACCACATTCCAAATTGGCACCCTTGTATCACTGCTTCCTTCACCCTCCCTCAGACACCACTCCCACCAGCAGCCCAGAGCCAAAGTGACTGCAAAGTCCTCAGTCAGCAATATCCCAGTTCATTTTGTACCTGATCTTGAGGATTTGTTACTGCAGAACTGTGTTTGTATTTCAGTTTGTAGCTTATATGCAGGCAGTGAAAATACATGTATACATCATAAACTTTCATCATTGAGAGACACTGAAAGTCTCAGACAATAGGCACTTTACCTCTAAATATAAATCAGTGTTTCTGAACTTGACCCTGTAAATGCTACTACTATATTCCAGGTAGAATTCATTTCCTCTGTATTTGACTATTTTAAATTTTTTTAAGTTATTGCAATAATACATTTGCATTTTTTCCCTCAATTTCTACATGGAAGTAGTTTACCTTGAATAAATGGAGAGATCTTCCTCTGAGAGGCCATCGAAGAGGTTAATTCCATATACCTCTTTCATGGGCTGGACCACATTCTGGGGTTTAAAAAAAAACCAGGAAGAATTTTTAGACATCTAGCATATTAGTAATTTCCAAAGGTGAAGAAAATGAACTTGTGAATTTTTCCACAAAAGGAATCACAGTGTTTCTTTAATCTATAAACTTCTCAGTTAATGGTTTTTTAAAAATATGATTTTATTTCCACTAAAAATAGTTTGTTTTAGGATAAAATACTGTTAAATAATTATTAGTTGCTTCTGTTTAGTACAGGAGTTAGTAAACTTTTCTGCAAAGGGCCAGACAATAAATATTTGAGGTTCTTTGGGTCATACCATTTCTACAGCTACTACTCAACTCTGCTGGTACAGTACAAAGCAGCCACAGACAAGTAGGCATGGCTGGGTACCAGTAAAACTTTATTTACAAAAACAGACAGTGGGCTGGATTTGACCAACCGTTTGTAGTTTGCTAACTCCTGGGATAATGGATTCAGTTCTTGTATTATCACATTTTATTTGTTATATCTACCTATAATGACTTTTGGCTATTTCTAGAAATTGAATTTCCCCAAAGCTATATTTGGCTCTTTTGCTGTTTACCCCCCTTTTGTTCTCCCTTATGATGTTGGTGATACCAAACTGAACAGGATGAACTTCCCGCGGGGGCTGTGCAGAGACCATGGAGCCCAGGTCCAAGCCCTGCATCCCAACAATGTGCTGAGCAAGGGAATAAACAGACCTGCAGGCGGATGGGCTGCCCCAAGAGGGACAGAATTCTCTTAAGAACTGTAAAGTAATAAGAATTTCACTGTTATACGTGGGAGCAAATCACCTATTTTATTTCAAAATGAAGCCATTTTCATCTTGTCTGTCTGTGCTAAATGTATTTATCTCCGCAGTACCTCAAATACCACAATTAGAATGGTGTGGATGAGATAAAGTGGCCTTTGCTCGCTCTCAGTCTTTTCACTGAAAACAGAATGTAGAGGTCATTCTCCAGAGCCTCCTGCTGGACCGCACAAGCTCCCTCCCCGCACCTCGGTCACTTTGGCACTGTCTCCCGTGTCCGTCATCTTCACTGGGGTGGAGCGCTGAGACACAGAGCCCTCCTCCTCCCGGTCGGTCCCAGAGTCATCCTCAGAGCTGCTGGACACGGCCTCCTCGCTGGGCGGGGGCGGGGCGCTGGCTGCCGTTTTCCGCTGTAATACGGCTTCTTCTCTATTGCTTTTGTTCCTTTGAAAACATAAGAGGAAAGTGAAGCATCTTTAAACAGGACCCTCCACACTCACAGTGCATCATTCTGTCCCAAAGCCTTAGTCCTAGTAAAGCATAAGAAATGACTGTGAGAAAATAGTTTCTGAGTTCAAGTTGTACTAAAGGACAAATGTTAATATTTTACCATGTACAAGTACGGGCCTTATATGAATTTCAACCCTGTTATAAATTCTGGAAGTAAACCAGTATGTGCGTGTCAACCAGTGCAGAAAAGTCTTCTGATCACTTGGTTACTGTGCCTTCCTTTGGCAACTGAAATCAGTATTTTCAAAATTTATGATATAATAATAGACTAGATGTTTTGAAATATTAGTAACATCACCTATAACTTGTAAAAGCTTCAAGAAAAGGTCAAAAGCCAAATCCATGTATATTTCTTTCCCTCCTATGATTTTTCTCAGTCACAGAATCAGCTGGTTATTTGTACCAGAGCAATGAGCAACTGCTGAACATGAATTAAATTTTAAAATTTATCGTGTTATTAGTAAATAATTATATTTGCTGCACATCCTTTCTAATAGTATGGAATAGATGGGGAGGAAAACAGAAAAAACACATAAAAGTATTTACTTTTATTTTAGCTCCAAATTTGAGAGTAGTAGGATATTGTATTTTTTAATTCAGAAAATATTTTATAATAATATTTTTGGCTTTTATGAAAAATGTTTAATATTTCATTCTTTGAAAAAAATTATCTACAAGGGACTTAAAATACCATAATATTCTCAAATGTTCTAGGAAAGGAAAATGCCATACTATGTGACCATGGGTTAGATATTATAGAAAATAAATTAGCTTCTGACTTTCTGTAACTAAAAGTTAAAGTTAGTAGCATTTCTGTGCCATACATAAATATAGCTGGTGGTTTATGTATTTGTCCCAGGAAGTCCTTGAATCCTAAATTCCTGAGGACATCCTTTCTTTTAAATTCCTTAGCATCTGGTCCACCAGGGCTTTACACAAAGCTATTTAAAGTGACTTATTTTAAGCCACAGAAATGGTCTGTCTGGAAAATATTAATATATATTCCATTGTATAAATCACATGTAGCTAAAATCCAATTAGGATCCCGTACACACTCCTAAACACAATTCAGACTCAGGATCTACAGTCTGGCCAGGGTTTCTGGTCAGGGTCTAAAAGAATCCTTATCACTGGGATTATTCAGGTCACTGGCAGTAAGAGAGATTCTTATGCTAGAGTGCAACGTGTTTCACTCCAGTCTCTAAGCATGAAGATGTAAACATGATTTGTCTTCCCTGTATTACTGGATATAATAAAATAACAGTCTTCCCTAAAACAATGTTACAGCAATACGCAGAAAATCTATTAAGCTCTTAGGCATATTTGCTTTAATGTTTCCTCAGGATGCGAACAAAAATAAATACTACGAATAAAACAAAAATAAACACTGTGACTATCAATTTCTGCTTAAGTATTTTATGTTGAGAGAAACAGAGGATGCTGAGTTATTTATAGGACAAAGTACATAATATCTGCTACCTGTCTTTATGCCATCTGTGATTTAAAATAATAAAATACACCATGTTGCTGAAACTCCCATAAATTCTACTTTCCACCTTGAACACTTTAGTGATGCCAGTGCTATAAATAAACTACCTATATAGATGCAATAAATGGACTGTGCCCTAAACTATTTGGCTTGAAGTTATTAATTTTTGGTGGATATTATATTGCAAGTGCTATATTATTTTACATGAATCTTTAAAATTTCATTCTATATGCAAATCTTACCCCAATACTGATTTTCCAGTTTCATCTGGTTTACGCACAGTAAATGGGCTTGGATCAATGCCAACGGTCTTAGGCATAAAGTCACTGAAGAAAGGGGAAAAAATCCATATAAGTCACTGTACATCCAGATAATATTGGCTTCTATTCAATTCACATTTTTATACTATTCCTTCTTAGCCCTTGGAGCCACTCGCAGGGGTGGGAAAGAATAGGTTTACAGTTGTGAGTACACAAAACACAGAGTTTATTCTTCTGTTATTATTCATTAATCATTGTATTACTTATTTGTATTACACATTACTACTTTTGCCCACTCCTATATATTTTGAGCCAAATGTTCAAGGGAGCTTAGGTGATCAGGGCCATAAAACCCCATGAACTAATGACACTCAGTAACTTCAATGGCATCAGTCTTCACTGTGAACTTTCTTCATGATTATGAGGCACAATGGTTATGAATTGAAGATTTTGTTTAATGGAACAGAGTTGATATCTGGGTTACTGCTAAGATATATACCTTCTGGTTATACATCATGATTAGTTTTCAGGTAAAATTAAACTCACAAAAAACAATGACAAAACACTAAGCCACTCAGTTTTATGGACAATGTTTTTATTACATTATACCACCTAAGGAGAATGACATGATTAAAAACACAGTGGTATGCATTAAGTATCAACATCTACCTCATGAGGCTAAGGTTAATTCATTAAAACACTGTTGGAACACTTAAAATAGAAACATTTCATTTACCACCTACTAAGAATCTAAAGCTACTTCCTCACTATGCAAGGCCGACCTACCTATTATTGCTGAAGCCAGACTCAACGCCTCACTAGATGCCAAAAAGGCAACAATTATTGGCAAGGAAACTGCTCCAAGTGTGAATCAATATTACATTTTCTTGAAGGAGAAGAAAGTAATATTGAATCTGACTCAAAATGCCTCTTAAACAGTTTGAAAATGTTTTTTAAAATTTAAGTGGTTTATTTTTTCTTCCTTTTGAACATATACAGTCGATCCTCATTATTTGTCAACTCCGTATCTGAGAATTTGCTTACTCACTAAAACTTATTTGTAACCAAAATCAAAACTCAATAGCTTTCATGATTACTCCCAGACATGTGCATGAGCTGAACAGTGAAAAATTAGAGCAACCCAACACTCATGTTCTCAGCTGAGGCAGAACAAGGTGACACGGTGACACTGCCTTCTCGTTTTAGTTCTCATACTCTAAACAAGTATCCTTTTCACAGTTTATTTAGTGCCATGTTTTTCACACTTTCGTGCTTTTTGCTTTTTTTGGTGATCTCACTGGCTAAAATGGGACTCCAAACATAGTGCTGAAGCTGTCCTGTGTTTCTAAGCATAAGAAAGTTGTGTGTTATAGAGAAAATAAGTGTGTTAGTTTCATTCAGGCATGAGTTATAATGTTGTTGGCTATGTATTCAATGTTAATGAACTGACAATATATATTAAATAAGGTATCTTTAAACAGAAATACACAAAACAAGGTTATGTACTAAGTGGTTGATGAACTGTTGTGACCAGAGGCTTACAGGCACCTAACCCTGTATTTCTTCTAGGAGCAAAGGTTCTACGTTCTCTAATTGTGTCTGCAGGAACTTTACAGAACATAGCTTCTGCAAATAAAATAAACTGTATATCTGTATGTACATATATATGTAACATCATTCATACTTTGTTGAACTGAAAACTTCTGGAAATGACAATTTAACAAGTTTAACTGAACATCAAACAAGTAAAAATTCCAAAATTTCCATCTAAAACTGAAGCAAAATGTAAGTTCTAGGAAACGAAACTATAAAATATGTTTCTACATGTGCCATGTTAAGTTTAGGCATACATATATCATATCTCAAGAAAATTTAAAATACAAAACTGTAGACTTTAGTATTAAACATAATAATCAAGAAGTAATTTGCTTTGCCTGGTTTCCTTATTGTAGTCTCATCATTTTTCTAAAGGGTGCCACCAATGTCTAAAAGAGACACAGAAAAATGAAGTATGTTCAAAGGTGACCAGACCAGGATGGAAAGTCTGAAAACAATGCCATATGAATTATGAAAGAAAGAATGAAGGCTATTTACCCTGAAAAAAAATTTAGTATGTTTCTTCCAATATCTGGAGAGCTGTCATACAGAAGAGGAACTAGACTTATCCTGTGCCTAATAAAAATTGTAATATAATGATATCAGTCATCCACTTGTGTCAGGAACTATATTAGGTACTTGGTATATGTGTGAATATAAGTGTGGGGTGTCACACATATTCCTATCTATATGAAATGAAGGAACTGAGACTTAGATAACTTGAATAATCTTAAAGTAACACAGGTAGGCAGTGGCTGGTCTAAGATTCATATCCCAGCCTTTCTAGTACCAAAGACTATGCTTTTTCCACTAATTATATTAGCTCTCAATTTCAATGTTCACTCTTAAAAATTGAGTTTATTTCAAATGACACACTAGGAACAATAGGAGGAAGATTTCAACTTATCAAAGGAAAGAAATTAAATCCAGTTTTCTTACAATAGAAGGGACTGCCTCCTGAAGTAGCAGGCTTCCAGCCACGGGAGGTATTCAGAGGCTGAACAACCACCTGCTAGCAGGCTTGCAAAATAGATTTCTGGTAAAGTAAGACACATGTGTATACACTAGGAAAGGTATACTTCCCAAACACTCACAGTATCAGAGTACTCACAACATACCGTGCTGAACTTGTCATAGCCAAGCAAAAGGTGTCATCAAAACTGCTCAGTTCATATGGTCGGAAGAACTCATTATGGATGTCAATCTCTTCTTCATATTTGTGAAATTTCTTCACTATCAACTTCTTAAAATTCGCAGCACAGATAACTAAGAGAGATACTGCCTGTTACTCTTGAAGTCTTCAGATTACATCTAGCAAACATTTCCGTAATATCAACTGTGTTCACAGAGAGTGCACTGAACAAAGTTCAGCTCCTGCGCCTGGCACTTACAGGCTGGGAAGAAGCAAGATATAGGTACAGAATATTCAGTACAAAGCTGAGTGTGACACAGAGGTAGGAGGCCTTTGGGAGTCAGGGTTGGGGCAGGGAGTTATTTTAGAAGTTAAGTTATTCAGTTTTTTAAACTCCTTCTTGCTCTTAAATACCCTCTGCCTGCTATGTAAAAATCATGTAGTTATTTCACCAAATTTTCCTTTATATTTCAAATCCTGTTTATGGCCAATGTTAGACTGTTAAAGTCCTTTACTTTGTTCTAGAACAACCAAACCTTCATAACAATATGAGTTATGATTTTATCCAGAATTTCAAGGTTACAAATAATTTAAAAATCAATGAATAATGTTTTATGAACTAAAAATCATTTTCAGTCTTCTTACTTCATGGTCTTCACCACCCAAAGTTGGGATGGTTGACCATGACTAGATGGAGTGCTCAGTTACTGTGCTCCATCTTGGCAGTAGATCTTATTTAGTAGTCTTACCCATTTTCCTAGAGCCAGGATTAAACTCTATTTAAAACTGGGCAATTATTTAAATTTGAAAACATTGTCCTAATATACTATACATTTGAGGGTATTCTTTCAATACAAAAATTTTCCTGCCTTGCTCACAAGTTAATAAAATTTAAACTTTAGTGACTAATATGTACTTTTTATACACACTCTTGCACCTTTTTTCAATGCTTAGATATGGGAAAAGTTTTTATTTCTCCTTGTGAATGGTCTTCACTTCCTCCCCATTCTCCCTAAATATCTAGAAATATAACCAGTACTAATTTAAAATGACTAATATATCTTCTAAACATCTGAGGATCATAGCTAATAATTGTAAGACACAATACCAGACCAAAAAAGTATAACACAGCCCTGGCCGGTTTGCTCAGTGGTTAGAGCATCAACCCATGGACCAAAGGGTCTCGGGTTTGATTCCCAATCAAGGGCATGTACCTGGGCTGCAGGTTCCACCCCCGGCCTGGTCGGGTGTGTGCGGGAGACAGCCAATCGATGAGTCTCTCTCACATCGATAGTTCTCTCTCTCTCCTTCCCTCTCCCATCCTTCCACTGTCTCTAAAAATCAATGGAAAAAGTATCCTCAGGTAAGGATTAACAACAAAAAGGAGTGTAACACAATCCTTGCAACACAGTACTGAGTAGCCATTCACTTCTAATAAAAAATTACATGCAAAGAATTTACCGCTTTGAACTCATTTAGGAATAATTCCAAAACATGTTAGTATAAAAACTAAAAGAGAAACAGTGTACCTACCTTCATCATAAGGCAGTGGTAAATGTTTTATTATCTCTGGTGTCCACCAGTAAGTATAACTATAAAATAAAATAAAATAAAAACAAGATGGACCAGATGTAAAGGTCGATTTTCTACAGTTCACTAGATAAAAGAGATTGTATGGTCGATAGTAAGATGCTGCCTCATGTATCAAAGTTAATTTCTTTCTCTTTTTAAAACATGTTTGTGAAGCTTTTGGCACAGTAAGTCTTCAACATGTCAATTCTTATCGCAACCCCTTTCTTGTTTCAAATATGTCACGGATATATAAAAATGCCGTAAACATATCTGAGAGTCAAGATGCTCTGAGGTACTTACTTTTAGATAAAAAATATTAGGATAGATTTGGGTATACTCCACCAGACTCTATGAGCTGCTGCTTACCTCCCCAGGGACTGCGCCTGCATTACTCTGCCACCCGGAGAGCAGTGGGGCTTTGACCCAAGTCCCACAACCAGGATTCTCTTGCACGTAGTTATCTGAGAGTGAGATTACGTTTTCTATTCTGCTCTACATGTATGGGTCTGTGTGTATAGTTCATTGAAAGAGTTCAGCCAAGTCATTAAGTGAATGGATAGTCCTAAACAAGTTCCCCCAGAAACTAGCATAAGCCATGTTGATCTCTAACTATAGGTAATATAGTTAGAGGCCAGTCAGAGTAAGGTAGGGAATTTCAATCATCTGGGTTTTTGCCAGAACACTTACTATGAGCAGAGAATCTGAAAGAATCCTGAACTGCCTTCTCTCCAGCGAATTTAATTCTAAATCAAATTCTGATGAAACAGATATTTAGGGAGGAATGCTGTATCAAAGTTCATGAGAGCTAGCAGGAAAAATGATGTGAAATGGTATATCAAAATGTTAAAAAAATACATTTTCAAAAGGTTCAGAAAAAGGGCCTACAGCAGAAAATGCTAAAAAGGATCATTTTAAACAAATGAAAGGCTTCCTAAAAATAAAATGCTGACATTAAAATCTTGAATCATTCCAATTGTGAAGAATGGAGGAATATTTAAATGAAATAGGTAACGTAGAGAACGCCCCAGAGATGGCAGGTGGGATACATACCCAAGAAGGATGAGAGAAGGAACATGAAGCCTAAAGAACTATGAAGGGGGAGAGTGTTATGATAACAGGAAAGGATCCTAAAATTCTGCTTGAGACTGAAGTTATGCTTTGGAGCAGTACTTCTTAAAATGCAACACACGCACGAGTCGTTTGGAAATCCTGTCAAAAGGTAGATTCTGATTAGTAGGTGGGGCCTGAGATTCAGTGTTTATGACAAGCTTTCCAGTGATGTCAAAGGGGCTGGTCCTCAGACTGTTTTTTGAATGCAAGACTTTAGAGTAGGAAAAGAACAGAAAAGGGATAAGTCTGCTGCTGCTTGCAGACTTATTAACCTTTCAACATTTATTAAACACCTGCTGTGTGTCAAGCACTGCTCCATGTGTTAGAAGTGCCATGTTGAAAATAATGACAGAAAAAGTAGAGCTATTTAATTCCAATATTGTTTTTATCTTTACCAGCCATGGTAAGTTTCATGTTGGAAAGGGAAAAACACAAGATAAGAGGGAACTGTACACAGCCCAAGGGGCAGAAGGAAGCAACAGAGCATCTCTAAAAGCATTCGAGTGTCGTGGTACAGTTGCGATCAATACTCTTTAAGAAATAGTAAAGAATAGAACTTACACTGGAAATGGGCAAATACAGTCTCGATGCTCAGAGGCTAGAGGGGGATACATTCCAAAAGCTATACATCAATGAGTGTGATGTCGATCCCAGCAAGATAATAGAACCAGGTATTCACTAGAAATGTGTTGTGATTTACCTAAAATGATGACCAGTGACTTACTTCTAAGAATCCACTTTTTCAGGGGAATGAAAAGGACATGGGCTGTTTAACAAGAGTGTGTGTGTGTGTGTATGTGTGTGTGTGTGAGTGAGAGAGAGAGAGGGGGGGGCATGTAAGTTCTATTTTGTGATAAGCTAACCTTGACAGAGGAGAAAAGTAGAGAAAGTACCAGCTAGTATATAAGGAATTTCAAGAATTTTGCTCACAATTATCTTGCTTAGAGAAAGTAAACATTATGAAAACAAAGTGTTTTAACTCAGAATGCATCAGTTGGAGAAAAATAATGAAGAGAATTGTATTAGTGATTTGAAACCAGGCCACAAGTTTTTAAAAAATTATTACTAAACTGTGTTTTCCTAAGCAAGACAAAGTAACTTAACACTTTTATTTTAAAAGTGCAACTACTCTGAGTGGATTTCAGAAGCAAAGCAACCCAGGAGAAATACCTGCCCAGGAGAAGATGAGCTGAGGGGGGTAGAGTGTGAGAACCTGAGAGATTCCCCCTAGGACAGGGGATCTTCATTACCTCCATCAACAGGTACATTTATTCAGAGGAAGAGCACCTGCACCAGGGCAGAAATAAATCTGCTTTGGGACCAGAGATCAGAGGATGGAGACACATGTTGGTGTGCGCCTTCCTTTGCATATGGTACCTAATAAGTGTCTTTTCTCTTTTTCATCCCAATATTAAGAGTGCTCAATACCACTGGCACACACAGGAAGGTTAAGGAGATTACAAAGACTCTTTAATTCCCCTAACTTGGGAGTCCTCTGAAATAACATATATGGACTTTAACAAAGCAATAGGTATTTGTGAGCAGCATAGAGAAATGCAGGGAGAATGACAGACAGTATAGTTAAGTGATGACAATATGGTAAGTTACAGCTGTTTAAATGATTCTAACCAAAAATCATAAAACAATTTTAAGACAGAAGAGGTTGTCTGGTGGTATCCCACAGTGCTCTGCCAGCTACCCTGCTCTATTCAACACTTTTCATCAATGACTTGTATGAGGATCATGATGGCCCAGCTGATTAAATCTGAAGAAGTTACAAAGCTAGAGGTGAATAATTAATAAAAAGGATACACATTTAAATACTTTTTTGGAAGCAAGCAGAGAATATATGAGCATGGCAAGAATGGTACACACAGGACATGGCAGCAGGACATGTTAAAAAGACTTGGGAGTTCCAATGGACAGGAAGCTCAGAGCGTTAACGATGAGACAGCATTACTGAAAACAGCCAATGTAATCTAATACTTAATGATAAAAATAGAATATTCAGGACAAAGGAAGTAATGGTCCCAATGGCCCCACAATAGTTGGCACAAATCAGATCAAACTCTACTTTTGGACCCGGGTCTGGGTACAACAATTTACAAAGAACACTGACGTTGACTAGAATACATACAGAGAAGAGCATTCTGAATGCTAAAGAGGCTTGGAGCCACAGTACAGGACAGCTGAAGAAGGTGGGCATATTTTACTCGGAGAAGATGAGATTTTGAGAACGTGTGAACTTGTCCTCAAATATTTAAAAGACTATCAAGTGGACGAGGAAACCATGTTCTTAAGGTGTCAGTGGGCTGAACTAAGATTAGTAGGTAAAGTTACAGAGAAGCAGATCACTGCGTGATATGAGGAAGAGCTGAGTGGGTGAACTGTCCAAAGAAACTGCCTCCCCAACCAGACTCGTCCTGGTTGACGAACCAGGGCCAGTCAGCACAGGCCAGGTGACCTCTCTCTGGGCAGCTACAGAGGGAATTCACCTATCAGACAGAGAGTGGGGCCAGGAAACCTCTCAACTGAGTCAATGAAATAATTAATGCTTAATATCTAAGAACATCTTGGTGACATTATAAACGCTGATTCAATAAATAGCATCTTAGATGACACATGACATTAATTCAGAACAAAGCTTCATTTAGTGGTTTTGAATATATCAATTAATGTGGGTCTTTGAGTAACAGAAACAGTTACCTAAAGAGGACCCTATTAGGATGAACTCTAGGCAGAGCTGGGTTTACTCCCCTTTCCTTTATCATTCAATAAAAATATCAGTATAAAATACAGATGTCACCAAGTTTAGAAACATAAGCAAATCTATATTAAAGTGTGTATTTATAATATAATAAGTGGTAAAATAATAATATCTAAGTTTCCAGATTTTACAGCCATCCTGTATGATTTTTAATAAACATTAAATGAGACAATGTAATCTGCTTGAATAAAAACAGTACAAATATTTATTGAACTTCTATGTGCTAAGCATTTATATTATCTCATCTGACTCTCAGAAAAACCAACAAGTCAGATGCTATTATTATCTGCTTTACTAATGTGGAAACTGAGAATTAGACCAGGTACGTGACTTGCCCACGATCACACAGGCGTTAACTGGAGGCAGTCTCTCCAGGGCCTGGCTGCTTCAAGACTGTTTACTCTGTATCAGACCCAATACTAGGAGCTTCCCACACATCTCATTTGATCCCCAAAATGGCCTTGTGAGGTATGCATAGTCATTTCCATTTTAGAGATGAGAAAACAAGATTTCCAGAGGTTAAATAACAGGTGTAAGGTCACACACTTGCAGAAATTCCAACTCAGCTCTACAAAACCCTTAAGTTCATGTTCTTGTCTTGTTACTGCCTCTGGTAAAGTGTTCATTTCTTCTGAGAATTATAATACTGTCACCAAAATAACCAGTATAGATGAGTGACACTAGAAAGTCTAAAATAAAAAAATGAAATTTATCTTACAGTATTTATAAGTACTATTTATGGGCAGTATCAATTGTTGATAGCATTAAGCAATATTTGGTTACTGACATTCTGGAGAAAAAATCAAAAACAAGAGACCAAGCCAACTGAGAGAGCCATATTACCTTCCTTGATAAAACTTTATTTTCAGTAGCAGGCTTGTAGCTGATTCGTGATGAATCATCTAACTAGTTGAATAATCTTAGTCAAGACACATTCTGCACCTCAGTTTTCTTTCTTTTCTTTTTTTAGAAAATCGATATAACCCCAGCTTCTGTTTAGTCCCACAAATAAGCTCCAACACTGCCTGCCGCTGCCTCAGGTATGTAACTCAAGATAAGCAGTGGTTTAATTTACATTTGTAATATCCTGGCTAATTTTCGCAGTAGAAAATTGAGTTTTGGTTGTCCCCAAGTTGTGTAGTATGAAAAGATGAGGGATTTCATGGTTTTTGGCTTCAATTTCTGAGAGAAAGATGAGGTCGAGTTGACAGCTAGTAATAGCCTCAATGCTTTATAAGGCAGCAATTTTCAATTGATGTGCTGCAAGAATTTTTAAAACATGCAATACCTGACAATTTAGTCAGCGGCACTGATCTCTTTTCCCTTAGATTGTCAAATAAAAAAATGACAACAGCCAGCACAACAATAGCCATCGTTGTGAATGAATCAAAATTATACCTATGTTTTTGGTCAGATCGGCAAAAAAATATATTTTTTGATGTGCCGCAGAATTTTAGTAATTAGTTTATGTGCCGTAAGATGAAAAAGGTTGAAAATCGCTGCTTTAAGGTTGTATGAAATTTCAGAAAAATCAACCACATTTACCAATAGTCAACCGCATCACCAAAGGTAAATATAGGTATTTACACTCGTCTCTCATGAAATAAACATAATTAGCTCCAAATTTTTTGTTTATCAGCCAGAACTCATGTAGGCAATCGCTTACTAACATTAAGCCAGCAGTGCTTCATTTACTGGGAAAGTAAGCTCAAGTAATAAGCTGGTTATTCCGTAACAAATTTGAGAAACATGAACTATGACACTTCCTTATATTTTAAAGATTCCTAATGTAACAGAATTTGGAAATGGCTATCACATCAGCATTTGCTAATTCACCAGTTGTTGGTAGTCTGCCCACATAATTAGCACAGACTCTTAGTGACCCCTGTAGTGTTCCGGAGGCATCGTTTCACAAGATCAGGGCTCTATCAAGCCCACGCTGGGCCAGAAGAGCACTATGAAAGAGAACTTGACATTTAAGCAGAGTGGACCAGGCTCCAACCTCATACACGTGAAAAGTTTGCTCCTGTGGCAAAGCTGATGATATTAGTACATGACTCCTCAATTAAAAACACGAGAGAGTCCTCTCGTTAAATCCTCACAAGGACTCTGAGAAGTATGTCCCATCATTTATAGTTTGCAGACCAGGGCAAGGCTGAACCACCAGTCCGAGGTCACACAGGGATGCAGAGATTCCAGCTCAAGTCTACCTGACCCTGAGGCCCACACTATAGGGTGTCCTGGTAAAATGCTTCAGGTAAACTGCTCATTTGTTTTGAGAATGTTAATAACAGTTTAACTGTCATCAGAATAACCCGTACTGGTGAATGATGCCAGAAAGCCCAAGGTAAGTGGGAGGGGTGATGGGAGCAGCACCTGGCACTGAAGGTGCTGCTCTAGTTTCCTGTCTTTACCAGTGTCACCAAGAGGTGGTTGTGCTTCCTGGAGGAAAGAAAACCAAAGTGATGCTGCTTAGACACCACACTTGGAAAACCAAAGACTGACTCGGAAATTCGGAATTCTTTAGAGTTCGCGTTTGTAGGAAGCACTCAAAGATGCTGCTGATGGTTTGCTTTAGTGTAGCTCTAATTCATGTTGACTAATAAAGTTCTGAAACTTTTCATCATATGAAAAATACAAAACACCAACTGTTAATGAGTTTCCCAAAGTTACTATCAGGACATCAACAATGCTAAATTTCTCATGGTAAATGTGTAGAACCACTGACTACTTTAGCCTATTGACTGTTTCTCAAAAAAAATGTATCTCATTTTCAAAATAGTATCAGTTTACATTGATTACATAAAATAATCTGAGTTTACATAGTAGAGTAGGAGGAAAAATACCTTCTTCTTGTTGGTAAAAGTCTCATGGTGTTTTTATGATGCAAGTAAAAATCTGTTGGGAGTTCCCAGAGATGAGGTTTCCCTTCAGTGGGATGGAAAACTCCCAGGAAGAGATTAATGGAATCCTGTCTATCGGCATCTAAAAAGCAAAAATACGTATTTCAGAAATTCCATTGTTGACATGTACAACTCAGAGAATGTTTTCTTAGGAGAATGTGGGAACAATTGTGGTTTCACAGAATATACCTTTGAATAGTATTTATACCTCAAAAGTAATACACACAAACAAAATCTAAACAGTCACCAAGATTTTGAGCAGAATTCAAAATTGCTTCAAGATGTTTCCTTTTTGCTCCATACCTCTTATAATATAGAGGATAGTGCATATAAACTGCTTTTTAAAAAATATAAATCTTTATTGATTTCAGAGAGAGGAAGGGAGAGGGAGACAGAAACATCAATGATGAGAGAGCCATTGATTGGCTGCCTCCTGCACGCCCCCGACTGGGGAACGAGCCCGCAACCCAGGCACATGTCCTGACCTGGAATCAAACCGCGATCTCCTGGATCCTAGGTCAATGCTCAACCGCTGAGCCACACCGGCGGCACTAAACTGCTTCTTGAATTCTGAGACTCTTAAAAATCTTTAAGCACTGCCATAACACCATAGTGATTTTTAGAATAAAACATATTCTCACCATTTGTTTCTTTTCTTGAAACAAATACATCTCGACTTTATTGCAAAGACAAGCAGAGACATTAGAGACAAATAAAATAACCCAATTACTACCCATATTCTGTTGCACAACCTTGAACAAACTGGTTTTGCATAGTTTCCACTTTTAATCCTTGAAAAGGTATTCTCCATTTCTTTAGCAGATAAAATGTTTATAACATTTTCTTCTCTCCTCCCTCTTCCCCTCCCCTCCAGCTATGGACTTGGCCCATTCCCTTCTGTGTTTGATAATGAAGGCAGAGTGAGCACACAGGTAACAGCCTCATTCTAACTATTCAACCACTCCAAAATTACTGATTATATACATATATACATAGTATTTCTTCTTCCTTTTTTTTTTAATTTTTTTTTTTTATATATATCTTTGTTGACTTCAGAGAGAGGAAAGGAGAGGGAGAGAGAGAGATAGAAACATCAATAATGAAGAGTCATTGATCGAGCCTGCAACCCGGGCATGTGCCCTGACCAGGAATCGAACCCCGATCACCTGGATCCCAGGTCGACGCTCAACTGCTGAGCCACGCCTGGCCAGGCTCTTCTTCCTTTTCTAATTCAATCTTGGTAAAAATGATGATAAGCACGGAAGTGGTCTCATGAACCACCCTTCCCACTCTGGGCTGTCTTCTCCTAGTGTCTCATTCTTTCCCCTCATTTCCTGCCCATTTTTGTCTCAGAGCCTTGTGTATTCAAGTTTGCGGCAGACACCCTCAATGTAAATAATAACCTCTTTCTAAAAATGAGTACAGAACTCAAAAGATGGCACAGCAGTAATGACTGCTTTTGAAATAAGATAACATTATCATAAAATCAGTTTTCTTCCAACAGCAATTGTGAACACTGACACATCTGAAATTAGCAACACTGTTCTCATTGGGCTATTTGATGGTTTCAGTCAAAGCAATAAATGAAATACGGTATATCAAACATGGATTTGAGTTATTAGTATTTTCACAGGAAGCATTCCATTAAAACAGAGCTTACCTTTCAGCTAAAAGTGATATATAAAAGGTGTGTATTTATATGAGTAATATATTTGGGGGATTTTTGTCATTTGTTGGGAGAAAACATCAAATATTAAATGATGCAGGCATTCTCGAACCCTCTTTACACAATACAAAAGTAAACATATTACTTTTACAGCAATTACATTCTTTATGCTTCTCGAATAGCTTTAAAGGCCCTTATTAATTCATCTTTGCAGTACCTCAAAATGCCTTAATTCTACCTAGAGAAGCTTTCCATTTTCCAGTCATGTTCTCAAGGAGTTCTTTCATCCTTTAAGCCCAATAGTAGCTTCCTTTAATTTTAAGCAAATGTGATAAAATGCAGGATGTGAGAAAAATAACCAAATGAAGAATATTCTTTCAAAGGCTCATAATGAAGACTTCTTGAATGCACTGCAGTTTTTTAACTTAAAATATACCTGTGGATTTTACTGTTACTTATTAAGCTTGGACTATAGCACCAGCCCTCATGAACCTGAGGATCTGTTCCTGGCTACTTTTGCCTGCAAATAAGACAATCGTCCTCAGGAAGACAGTAGTACTTTGGATATGGACAAGAGCTTAAAACAGGTAGATTCTCAGTAGGACAAAATGATTACCTATTCTTGCACTCAATCATGCTTTAAGGGAAAAAAGAATATGTACCATTTAAACTCTGTTCAAACAACTACATATTATATGCACTGTATTTAAATAGATCAGGCTTAAATATAACAATTCTTTTGAATTGGCCCAAAACTTTATTTTGTAACTAAAATATCTGTTATATTAATATTCAAATTTGTGATAAAGTAGCCTCTGAAATCAGTAATGGAAATGATCATTATTAGACTGTGATAAAAGCTGTTGAAAGGCTAAGATAAAGACAGAAAAATGACCACTGGGATTTGGCACTGTGGAGACTGGTGGCGATTTTGACAAGCACAGTTTCAGTGCCATAACAGGGCAAATGCCCATGAAGCAGATGGAGAAAATAGGACATAAGAGAGGAAACAGGCATGCAGATGACTCTTTCAGGAGGTTTTGCCTATGCAGAAATAGGATGTGGGATTAAGGATAGAAGGAAAGGTTACATGGAGAACACTAAATTGTGCTTCTATGCTAATGCAGAAGAAGCAGTAAAGAGGGAGAAACTGATGATGTACATGCAGCAACAAGCATATAATTACAGGGACTGCAGGAAGGGATGAGATTTGAAGCACAGTGGACCAGTTGGCCCAAGATGGGGCAGGGGCACTCCAACCACTGTAATACAATATAAGGTAGAAACTATGGATGCATTTTCTCTGGTCACAAAAAATGTTGGAAGATAATGCTTCTGTGGATGCCTTCATGCCCGCATCAGTGGTTCCCATCGCCGGGGACTCTCCCGTAGTTCCCTTGGTGTGGGCACCTGCATTTTCCCATTATCAGTCCTTTTCCTACAACTCCTTCCTTATTCAGTGATCACCTCCTGGTTTTTGCTGCTAGGGTCCCGCTGACCAGGACTTAGGCCAACCCCATGCCAGCACCCTCCCCCATGAGCCTATATCTGGTGACCAGTAAACACTCAAGCTCCCTATGGCCCAAGTAAGTCTAGGAGGGCAGGCCATTTCCAATATGTACACAACAGGACAGCCCTCTCCTCGGCCTGTCCCTCTGCTTCAGCTTTGCTGTACAGCAGCCCAAAGCCAACAGCTCCAGGGGCTCCTTCCCACAGGAGGATACTACAAGCTTGCCCAGATTCCTGTTGAAGGCTGCTCTCTCCAGGCCTGACAGAAAGGAGTCAGTGTGGTAACAATCACTGCATGGCAATGGTTCACTTCAAAGAATCTCTACCAATATTTCTTCTCTACATTCTGTAAGCTTTGTTATCCTTGATCTGGTTCATGAGCCTAAGAATCACAGAACCAGCCACTGAACATGTTTATGTAAATTCTGTGCATGGAGATTTGGTACCTACTGTGTTGGAAATTCTATCAGAATGGAAGCATGAAAAGTACCAATTTAACAGCCTGTTACTTTGAGTATCTGCAAGTCATAAAATAAGAAAATAACTTAGTGTTAATGTTATCATTCATTTCTAGCTGACATTTTTTAAAAATCAGTGATATTTATATTCTTAGACAACTGTCAAGACTATATGAACCCTATTTAAAAAATAATGATTTACCCTGGCTGGTATGGCTCAGTTGGCTGGGTGTCATCCCATGCACCTAAAGCTTGCCTGTTTGATTCCCGGTCAGGTCACATCCCCAGGTTTCAGGCTTGATGCCCAATAGGGGTGTGCAGGAGGCAGCAGACCGATATTTTGCTCTCACATTGATGTTTCTCTCTCTCCCTCCCTCCCTCTCCCTTCTTCTCTCTCTAAAAATCAATAAAAATCTTTAAAAAAATAATAATGATTCAGTAGCCCAAACATTTTTTTTATCTATATATTGCAAGCAGAAATACAGAGACAGAAGCCAGGGAATCAAGTGTTTTATAAATAACTTTGGCATTATGTAAAAGTTCCAATTATGGAAAATGCAAACATGCCCTATTTAAAATACAAAGTTTATTCATACATTTATTGAACAAATGATTATTGAGCACTTTCTAAGTGACAGATTCTATTTTATTTAAACTTTTCAAACATTTAATTTTGAATTTTACTTATCTAAGTAGCTAAAAAATAAAGTATATGCATAAGAAGAAAAATGCACATTGGGTTAAGTCTTAGAAATGCCTAATTACCTGAAAAAGCATTGCTGTAATATCTAGACAGGGTCTGCATGATGTCTTTTGAGTGCTGGGTCCATGGTGCTATCTTTCTGTAGGTTTTTACACGATGAACAAGTTGAGAACCACCATACTGAAGGGACAGGGTGTCCCCATGATCTTCATAGAGCTCCTCAAATAACCTAAGCAAAAGAAATACAAACATTAAAGAATTTTAGAAAAAGTATTACACATTATTCACTTAGTTACAGACTCAAAACAAGTCTTTTACTTTACAAATTCTCTGAACCATTCCTTTCAAGTAGACCCTTCAATATCTTAAAGATGAATACAAATGAAAATATTTTATATTTTATAAGAATAGTCTAATTAGCAACAAAGTCACAGAAAACACTAAAAAGGAACCAGGAGCACCAAAAACATAACCCACCAAAGCCAGACCAAGCTGGTTCGAACCTTATTAAAAGATGCCTAACTTTCTGCAGCCTGCCAGATCAATTTATCTCCCATGGCAGAATTTTCTGTTCTCTGTGAATTGCCTTTTGAAAAGCAGGACATGCTCTGATCACAGACAGATAAACCACATTCTTTCCTGAAAATACATGTTTGAAACTTGTGTTACTTCAAGTGCCCATTAAAGACTTTCAGTGCAGTGATATCTGTGGATCTGGCTACTTGAAAGATGATTACTTCCCTTAAAAATCTTTCTGACTATCTCAGATGAGCAATAACAGCTCTCACTGTATTTTCAAGAAACAGTACCTCATTCAAAGCCATAGATCCAGTGCACAGTGAAGAAACCAATTCTTAATGAAGAATCAGTCATTTATATGTCTTCTATTTTAAATTTAAAACATATGAAGGCACATTGTTTTTGCCTAATGTAGTCTGGATTTATTTTTTTTAAAAACCCACTAGTTTGGGTTTATTTAAAGTACTTTGGATTTGTCTTAAAGAACACAGTGTTTATCGATAATTAAAACAAGAAAACCACAGCAACAATACACAAGTAAGTAATATAAACATTTATTACAGAATTAACTTGAATAATTAGCAACATAATTTTTGAGGAGCTAAAAGTACAAACGAGTTCAAAGAAGTCCTTATTATTCATCAGATTTGCTTTCTGTCATTACCAGCATTCAAAAGGCAGAAACTAAGGCTTACCTGACTGCGTCTGTATCAAACTGCAGATTAGGCTTGTCAATCAATCCCAAGGAATACAGCTGATAAGCCAGGGCACATTTTCCCACCATAAACTGTGCTGTGTTGGTGCGATCTAAACAGTCCACACAGTTGGTCCGAAGAACACCAGTCTAAAGAGAAATACCTTAAGATTTTAATCATTATTCAGTTGCCAAAACGACTTCCATTCTACTTAGATTTCTTTTCTTTAAGAAGAAAAGCTGTAGGCAGGATTATTTCTGAACAAATAATGATCACTTCTTAAATTACGAAAGGTCACAGTCTGCTCACTTACTGCTGCAGCAGCATCAGTACACCTTCTAGTCTAGATTTGACTTTTCTCCTTTAGTTTAACAAGACAAAACACATAACTAACATTTTCCACATGTACCAATTAGTAAAATATGTGCTTTTTCCTGATATGTTTCCTTTATTGTACAAACCAAATATTCAGTGGTTTAGGCCATATCACTCTTAAAGCATACAAAGTATAGAGAGTGATCATACCAGGCTCCTTTTACAAAGTCACTCTAACTTATTTTTTTTCGCATTTCTAGGTTTCCATTTCCAATAATAAAATTTATACTATATAAAAAATATTTTTATTTATAGTTATTATTTTTAGCTGTACATCCTTTGTAGGAGGTTAAACACCAGCTGTAAGGCTTTAAAAATTACTCACAAATGATTAATAATTCTGCATTAAATAAAAAGTATGTCTCTCAATGGTTGCTTTCAGGAAATATCATATACTATGATACAGATTCTATTCATTATTAATATAATGTTGTCTATACCTGCAGGCGGCCAGTAGGAATCACACATCCTCCTAGTTCATTCCACCTGTTTAAAAAGACATGCTTTAAAAAAAATTTTTTAATAATATAATCTGTATTCATTTTTGGTACTAGATCTTTATTAAGAATCAAATGAATAGAGCTAAATGCGCCAACATAATCAACTGATTCTGCTTACTTTCATTCTTTTGGGTAAGTTAATATGCAAATGACCGAGACGGAAGGCTCTCCATGCTCTCCCCAAAGAGAGCCCAGGAAAGGAGCATCTGAGCTAGTCCCAGGGCCCACTCGCCGGCATTCTGTCACCCATCTTCAACCAAACCTTCTCTTGCTTAAATTTAAGCCGATTTCTTGCTTGGTTCCTACAGAGGTGAGTAGTAATTGCAGGGCACTTTCTAACAAAATACAATAATCTCTCCCAGGCCTTCTCCTTCTCCCGTCAGTCAGGATTCTCCTCCTCCCGCCTGCTCCATGGAGCTTCACTGTGCTCCTTTGGCTGTTTCTGCAGGCTTCCTTATTATTTTCTTCCGCTTACGTTCTTTCCCACATGCTAATGACTGCATGGGGACACGTTCTAAGCACACTATAATGAAGTTAATGTTATTTAAATTATTTAAAAGACGGTGCAGTGCAGAGAAGAGTTAACATAGCAGGTCTGACTGCTATCCTTGGAAAGGCCTGCTTACAAGGTTGGCCATTGGCGGCATCTGAGAACTTGAGTTTTCTCCATCCCAGAACTAAGAGCAGCTCACCGGGTCTAAATTGTTTGTAGAAACAATATGGTTTAGCTGAATATCCCCTTTCCTCTGGGAGTCTGGAATTTTGGTTGATGCCAAGCAGACTGCTTATGGAATTAGCCTCTAATTAAAAACTAAAAACAAAAAAAAACCCATATGGCACTGAGTCTCTAAAATCTGTCCTCACTGGCAACATTTCACACACACTGTCACAAGTGGCCTGGGGAATTAAGCATGTCCTGTGCGATTCCACTAGGAGAGGACTCTAGGAGCTTAGGTCAGATTTCCTCTGAACTTTGCCCCAGGTGCCTTTTCCCTTTGCTGATTGTGCTTTGCATCCTTTCACTGTAGTAAGTCACAGCCATGAGTATAACAGGCTGTCTTTGAGTTCTCCCAGTGAATCACTGTGCTTGGGAGCAGTCTCGGAAACCCCCCATTACAGGTGCCATAAATTCAAACTACAGAAAAGGATTACCTCTAAAGACACATCCTAGTAGCTGGTTGTTCTTGCACTTTTTTTTAACCATTGAAATTAACTTAGTTAACTGAAAAAATATAATATTGGTTCCTTAAAAGGTAAAACATGGATCCTTGATCTGAAGAAGCTCACAAGGTATCTTGGTACATAATGGTAATGAAGAAAGATTTGTGAGCAAATAACTACTACAGTAAAATGATAAATATTATTTTCATAAAAATGTTAGTATTTAGTCCATAAGAAAAAAATTTCCTGCTCCTATTTAATACAGAAAAATAGCATTCATTGCAGAAAATTTTGCTTTACAGAAATATTTTATGTAATGTTTATTCCATGAAGCAAGATACAAAGTCTGCATGGCTTCTGTCTCAAGGTATAGGACCACTTGAGGAAATCTGATGGCCACAGTGAGTGCTCATTACATAGTCACATGAGCAGCTTGTCTCGTCTCCCCGAAGGAATTAAATTCATCCACCTTCCAAGCAGTACAAACTGCTCATATTTAGAATATTTTTATCCATAGAGCAAAATTCTTTAATTTATTTTAAGTTTTTAAACACCATACATACTTTTCATCTGGCCGCAAAATGCTACAGTAAGAATCAGGACGATTCACAAAGAAACCTGTCTTCTTCACCACACTTTCTGCGATCACATTAAGTCGGTCAAGAACATTACACAGCTTGCTGAGGAGAGGAGAACGAGAAAAGTAAGAAGAGCCCAAGTTTTAATCCCTATTTCTCCTTACGCCTAAAGCAAGTAAAGTCTATAGTAACGATATTCAGGGATTTAATTTAAACATCTCTGGTGTGTATTCAATAGGGGCATTGTAGCAATTTCTAGGATATAACGCATACTCAGTAACTAACAAGATTTGGTGCAAAGGGACGTGAAGGGCCTGTAAGCTAATATCAACTATTGGCAAGCCTTACTCTTGGCACATTACATCCCTGCAAGAGCTTCTCCCAAAGCCTTTTGCTCCTCAAGAGTGAAGTCAGTCACATCAATGTGCATTCACAGAATGACTGTGAAGAGAGCACAATGCACAGTGCGGGTGGCAGGAGAAGAAAACACTGGGAAATTAATTCATATGAATGGCACCAACCTGTAACCAGGCTTATTGTACTTAGGGAAGGTGTGTGTGGGTGTGTGTGTGTGTGTGTGTCTAACTACATAAAATGATTTAGAAAACAGTATAATGAGTTAAGTGCAAAATAAAATAGTCACATTTTTTTAAAAAGACCTCAAAAGAAATCTGCTGTTTGTATGACGCCTACTAAGTGAGCAAGAAGACACAAGGTTAATGAAAGAAAGTTCCTTGGAGCTGTCCTGAATCAGATCGTGACAAGAAAGAGGTGGGAAAGCAGCCTGGAGAGAAGGGGAGGAAGGGAAGGCGGGTGAATGACAGGACGAAGACTCGGAAGGGGCCTTGGCTGTCACACTGGGGCAGGGGACGACGTTCAGTTTTTCAGGAACAGAACAGCCCTTGGAATAAAAAGTTACTACATTCTGGAACCAACCAGGTGATGAGGCTTTAACAGTACATGTAGGAGTCTGGATTTACCATAAACACTGGGGAGGTACTTGCAGGTTCACCCATAAGCGAGATCATCTGCTCCGTGTCAGAGGAAGTGACTAAACAGGTTGAGTGAATAAAGTGAAACGAATGCCTTTACGAAAAAGCAGTGGAGCAGAGATGTCCTGAAAGGACTAGCTAATTCCAAGAGAATTTGCAATGGTACAGAAAGTGGGCAAAAAAAGAGTTGGTCTATTAATCTAAGCACGCAACAGCACCTCAGCAGGTTCATGAAAGAAATTAAAAGACTAACATTTACTTTACCATGGAGATCAGCTTTCCACTATTTTACATCACAAAAAAGGAAACTATCACAACCAGACATATTAATATCTGCTCACCTTTTGGTGTACTTGGCCATATCCCAAGGAATGTAAATAATAGTGTGCTCAGGAGGCAGAAACTGGTTGAGGTATGTCACAGCAGCTACGAGTTCTTCGCTCAGAATTCTCTCATGCTTTCTTTTCTCTCGTTCCTTTATCAAAAATTACACATTTTCAGTGTTCTAACTACCTTAAATCAGAGGAACAGACTTTTAACATTTTTACTTTTCAGCCAAGATAAGACAAAATGCCTAAAGTCTTAAATATACTGAAATGAAACCTACCTTTGAAAATTAAAATAATATAAATGCAAAAACATAAATACTTCATTGAATTAAAGTCAACAGATAATGAGCTCTAAAACCTCAAGGAGATCAGATTTCTTCCTAGTAACTTCCTGCAGCCCCAAGAAGCCCAGTTCACCCTGCATAGGCTTGGCCTACACACTCCACACCCCACTTCGGCAGATGAGAATCCCCATGGACCAGAAGAAGGGAACCCCAAACTCCAGCCAGCTAAGAACCAGACAGATCAACTGGGTCTGGATGGATAATCTCCCTCTCCCTCACCTTAAATCCTGCCCTTCACCGAGTCCACCTCCTCCATTCACTTCTCTCATCTCTACCACACCACCCTAGGACAAGTCAGAGCCACTCCTTTTCTGGGTAATTATAATAGCCTCCTATGTGGTCTTCCAGCATTTTTAGCCTTGTGTCGATCCATTTATTCTCTATGTGGAGGTCAAGACAATCTTTTCAAAACATAAATCTGATCACAATCCCCTCAACCATGCAAAACCTGCAATGGTTTTCTATTACTCTCAGGATAAAGACCAGGCTCATTAACGCACCCTACACGGTTCTACGTGGTCGCACCATAACTCTCTCTTCAGCCTCAACTCACAACAGGCTCTTCTGCCCTCCTTCTCTGGGACCCAGCCATACAGGCCTTTTCTCTCTCAAACACACCATATCCCCTCCTGTTTCAGGGCCTTTGTACCTACTGTTCTGAGTTGAACAGTATTCTCGGGGTTTTTGAACTAGTTCATGCCTCTTCCTTCGGGCCGCACTGACTCATCAGTGCCTCAGGGAAGATGTCTCTGCCACTGTAAGCTGGCATAGCACCATCTGCCCTGTCTTGGTACCTCTGCATTACTTCACCGTCTCCATTAGACTGTTAGCTCTGTGAAGGCAGGGATGGTTTCTGTGATTGCCTTGGCACAAAGGGAACCCTCAAAAACACTTGTTAAACAATGGACTAAATGAACACAGAATTCCCTGGGTTTTGATTAAATTGAGTTACATATATTAAACAACCTCTCAAAATAATCTCAGTCACTACTAGGCCGTTGGCCGCTGCCACAACAATAACAAAACCCTTGTTTTCCACACTCTCTTGGCTGCAGACTGAGATTCTTTCAATTCACTTGGTTGCAACAAATACAGATACAATTTATTATCTGGTCTCCCTATCCTTCATCCTAGGCCTCTGACACGGGTGCCTACTCATACACAAGATATGGTGACCACATAGTGTACTCTGACAAGGAAGCACAGAACTAAGAGGCCATGTCTACCTGACTCTTAAGCCACAACAGCATTCCAATTTCTGAATCTAGCCTTCAAGTCCTATTACTATGCATTAACTTACTCAGGAGATCTGAATGGTCAAGGGAACTGGCTACATCAAGGCTGGGCTGTGGCTGTTGGATCTCCATGCTTCCTTCTCCAAGCTGTCCTGGAAACTAAGGCAGAATTTCACCCATATCTACTTCACCCAAGGAAATCAGGAGACTGACCCACTGTATCACACTCTTCCCTTGGAAACAATCACTGATTCTCCTCGGTACCCATGGAAAAGGCCACATGGAATCTGAAGTCGGAGGACAGAGGCTCAGACAGCTCAGGCACAGCGAGCCATCACAGCTAAGTCTGCAAGGCTCTCCTCTGGGGAAAGGTAAAGCAAGCTTGTCAATCCCCTTTGTGCTGAGGAAAAGGCTGTCCAGTGTGGCTGAATTTCATAACCACAAAGGTGAGCACATCATACCTTCACTAAATTCAAGATGATGATGGGGGAGCCAAACCTCTGAAGCATCTGGTCAAAGTGAAGGGCAGCCACATGTGCAAATGGATCTGCCTGATCCACTAGGAAGAAAGAAAAAAAGATGAATAAATACCAGAATGGAAACTAAAAGGCAAGAATAAAAAGTATAAGGTTTTGTTTTGTTACTTAATGTTTATAGAAATGCAATTTGACTAATCCACTGGTCCCATTCCCAAATTCCTCTCGAGCTTATTAAGACACTCATTCTTCACATATTTATTGAACTTGAATGATTTTTACATTTCTGAAGTAAAATATAAATAATTTACCAGCAGCCAAAGTTAAAGAAAAAAAAAAAGTTACTGCACAAAAATAACAGAATTATCTTCTAAATTAGCTTCTTTCCAATACTAAAACTTTGTCAAAACATAAGCTTTTATGAGATTTCTGGGACAACAGTCAATTATCTCCACATATGGGTAAAGAAGAGTTACTAATTAAAAATGTTGTTCCACGTACATGTAATGGGTGGTTTAGGCATCATAGTTGAAATGTCCTGAGACCAGTACAAAGGAACCGATCCTCTAACTTGGACGTAAGAGGAGTAACTCCCTGCAGTGAAAGACATCACGGAGGCATCGCAGAGCATCTGTTCCGTCTCCACTTCGTTTGCAACATCGCCCTGAAGAGAAATGCGCATTTATAGATAGTTTATGTTCTTAGAATGTTTTAACGAAAAAAATGTCAAGTCACAATGAAATTATAATTCCTGTTCTTAGAATGCTTTGAAAAAGATAAATGTTGATAAATACTCACTGAGTACATTAGAAAAGGAAAACCATTATAATGCAATAAAGGAAGACGATTAAAAAATAGCAGAGAATAGACTAGGAAAAATGAAATGAAATAGCCAATAAGACAAATAGTGGAGAACATCTTGAGTGATACAAATGGCAGAAAGGGAGAGAAAAGAAAAACAATTACATGGAATTATACAGAGGTTAGGAAGACCAGAGGAATACAAAAATTCAATTCTGAAGACCAAGGAGGAATGAAAGGACAAAAGTGAGATTCATGTAATGTCTGATGGACTGAAGAAATAAAAAGGGGTCCTGAGGTGGCTTAATCAACAAAGTTTATAAGGATGTGACAAAAGATAATTTTAGAGGCATTAATAACATGTCTGTTGGGTCACCCTTTGATATTCAAAAGTAAATAATATAGCTACAAAATTCTGATTTGTTTAAGGCACCAATTACAACTATTTTCATTGTTGTTAAGAACAATGTTGCTATTTTAAGCCAGGATCAAAACCCAGTGTCTCACTCAATCCGTCTACTCACACATCTGCTTAAGACTCAAGTTGTCTATTGAAAACAGAGACAGAGCACTCCAAGGGGATTCCACGACTGCTGGCAGAATAGACTTTTTGTTGTTGCTAGTCTAGTGGTGCACAGAAGGAGTCTGCCTTGAGCCAGATTAAAGCAGAGGGAAGAGGGTAAGCAGTTTCCCATGCCTTCCTCTCCTTAGTCTTCTTATCAAGGACACATTTCCAACAAGTGCTCTACTGCTCTTACTCCTTGGGCGGAGGTGCTTTGCTATTTCAGTCTCTGCACTAAATATGTACTACATCCTTTCATATATGACAGAAATGGCTCATCCTCTAAAACATCACACATTTCATACCTCCCTAAGGCACTGCATAGCTTGCTCTAAGACAGCTGATTCTTCAGAACAGCTGCATACTAGTTCTAGTTCTCACAAATTTCGTATACACTGGATATTCTCTTGATAATGTCCCAAACTAAGACATTCCACTTTCTAAAATTCTACTTTGCTTCCTCTGTCAGCAAAGCTGATGTAAAAAGGTTTAAATGCCAGCAGCGAGCGCTATTGTTTTTCCCGTCTTACCTCACAGTTCGCACCTCTCTTGAGAAAACGGGTCCCCGCAAACTTACTGGATCTTCTAGCTATTAGAGTGACATACACTGGTCGTCCGTAGATCAACAGCTCTTAGAAATCAAGTTAAAGCTGTTCAGCATTCATGACTGTCACACCAAACCAAGAGAATCTTATACCTAAAATACACATTTAAATACGTCTTGTTGAGCGAGTTAAAGAATACCAAAAAGCTCCACCCAAGGAGTAGCATTGGGTCCAACTGTTCTTCCTAACTGTACAGGTATTTAAGGCAAAAAACACACCTCCCTAAGGAGTGGGTTCTCAGAATTTCAGAGGAGACGGTAACCACGTGCAGGGATACTGGCCAAGGGGAGACTTGGTCTGTCCTTATAGCCAACTAAAGGATGTAAACGAATCCTTCCTTAGTCTTCAGAGGTCGTACACCTCTCAGAAAAAGCGCATGTTACCCAACAGGTTATTTAAACTATGAAGCAGCATATCATACTGAGGGGAGGGAGTATGAAAACAATCCAAATTGGTCACCTAACTGCAAAAGCTGAACGCTGTGGACTGTTCAGTCAACATATAGCTTATTGTCATGTCACCTCATTAAACTTTCTAAGTCTCAACTTCATTTTCTGTAAAATGGTATCAGTACTAACAAAGCAACTAATTTTATTAAGTTGGGAGGACTCGGTTAGGTAATGTGCATAAAAGCAGTGTCTAGCCTGCAGTAAATATTTAATAAACAGTGATTACTTTTATCATCATACAGAGTTGCAGAATTCATCAAATGCTTGATAACTAGGAGACCAGAGTCATCATTTAAACGAATAAGCTTTAAAATTATAACCTATGGTGCTATTGGCCACTTCAAACAAAGCAGACGCTTACTATGTTTGATCCATGCCAGGCCCTGAGTTAGCTCTTTGCAACACAAAATAGCTTAGAACCACCTTTTAGAAACTGCCTTTAGAAACTGTAGCACATTCTTTTTGGTGTGCTTGATGGTGAAAACCTTGTCTTCTTTCCAGGTAGATTTTACTGACGGAAATAGAAAAAGTAATTCAGGGCCAATTCTCATTATTCAGGGAGTGATCAAGTGGATAATACCACTCACTGGTAGAAATGATTATAAAGTAATAAGCCTGATTTTCAAGCATAGCATAAAACCTCACTTATCTTCATTTCAAAATTCCTTGGTGTCTTCATCTAGCCTCTCCCCTCCCTCACTTGCCACAAAGGTAGCACTGGCCCTCTTCAGGTCAAACCTCTCTAGCTGTACCCCCTGATCCCACTCCTCCCAAGTGCTCTGGTACAAGCAAGCATAATATTGGTGAATTACATTCACCCACTTACTAATCTCAAAACAGCCACTCCTTTAAAGTTTTCATGATAGGTCTTTAAAAAATCTAAAACACAAGGAAGAATCTCAACTAGACAATATGCTAGGTTCATAATTGCCCTACATGATCTCAAAAAGGGGTAGGAAAGCCTAAACACCACTTCTACAAAGTATCCACGTTGCCTTTCTAAACCTCAGAATAGCACTTTCTTGAAAGGTTTCAACATAGCTAGAAATTAAATGAAAGGGAAAAAATTATTTATAAACTTGAACTCATCAGCTTAACCCAAGCCTACTTCTAGCACACCCCTTTCTAACCAGGCCTCACTATTCATTACCTTATTCCTCACCCATGTCCCTTGTCTCATTTCACTTAACAGCTTGAAAAGGGCTGTTAACTCAAGCTTCCTAAGTGCTACTTTGTACATGACCTTCTTGAAAAATAACTTTCAAAAGTTTTAGCGCCAACCCCAAAGAACTTAGTCAGACCACCAAAGCAATCTGGTGACCGGCAATCCGACTCCCCCTGCCAAGCTCCTTCCCACTACATTGTACCTCCCGGGGTTTTAAACACAAACCACAAGAACACGCCCATGAACTCTCCCTAATCCACACTCACGGTGCTTCCCCAACTCGTAGTCTCACTCCCTGCTCACTGCTAAGGCCTGCCGTGTTCAGGGCCCGGGCCAAGCTTGACTTTTCTTATGAGCCTGCCTCAGCCTCCCCCCTGTGATTCTTTTCTCTTTCTCAGGTAAGAATGATACTTATCACCTATTCAACTTACAATGCACATAGATTTTCTGCCTCTTTTTTTTTATCTTTCTGTGTACATAAAAAATCTGTTAAAGTTATTAGTATTCCTCTTTGTATTTTTACTACATGGTAAGTATTCCTGCTGGATACAGAGCATGATAATTATAATCTTATAATTCATAGATAGCTTTCGATAAATTGGTACAGCATAAGTTTAATATGTATCTTAATTTTTTTTAAAAAGGATACTTGACTGTCCACAGAATCCATGAATAATATACAACAGCCAGTCACGATGCACAGTATTCTTAATCACATCCAGAAGTTCACCATTCCACACATACTTCATATAAGGCTCACCACAGATCCCAAAGACACCTGAAAAATAAAAGTTGGTATCAGAAAGATAAGCAAGTTGGTTGATATTCAACTTATTTTTAAGACTTTAAACTTCTGTTTTTAACTTCAAAATAAGATGCTGGATCAATAGCATTGCCATTTTCAGTGAATATAATTCATATCACAGTCTGGAACACTGTGCTCATACTACACAAAGTCAAAGAATAAACACATGTTCTGATTTGTGGGAGTTTTTAACCTAAGAGAAAACAAAATGAGAGGGAAATTAAGGACACGTACAAATGCATGAATAAGGCTGAGACATAGCACAGGGCAGCGTTTGGGAGCACTGCTCTGGGGTCAGAGTGCCTGGGTCCAAATCCTGGCTCTGCCTCTCATCAGCAGTGTGACAGGTGTGACCAGGAGTGTTACTGGCTATCTCAGTGACCATTCCCTCACCTGTACCTGTATCATGTGGGTGTTGTAAAGATGAACTAAACTGATAACGCACAGAAAGGCCTTAGAACACCCCTAGTGCCTTATTTATACTTCCATGGTGGTAGTCATCATATGAGGCTTTTTCTATGTGAAGAAATTAATTTCATCAAACACGATTTCAGCATATCTAGATACATTTATTGGACATCAGTGAGTTTTACAAAAGTTATATAAAGGGCAAAATAAGAAATAAGTATATTTATAAGATAATGGTTTAAAAGATTGTAACAATTCTGGATGGTAGGCAATCAATACTATTTTTCTTTTCAAAATATGATATGACAAGAGTATTTATACACTATGACAAATACATTTATTCTGATTCATGAAAAATAAATCTTGTCTGACCTGTCAATGCATTACACAGAGCATGTATAGTACAGACATGGATTGGTATCCTGTCTTTGCCACTTATCAGCTCTGTGACCTTTGGCAAGTTACTTAACATCTCTGAACCTCAATTTACTCAACTGTAAAATGATGATACTACTACTACTCACTTCAGTGATATTGTTCAGATTAAATAAAATAATATACGCAAAGTGACTAATAAACAACTTGAGACAGCAGAGACTTTTTAAAAAATGTATTATTTTCCTTTTCTACCTATCCCCATACCTTCTACCCTCCCTCTCTATTTCCTGTCAGTTACCCCTGTTCTGGTAGAAAAATAATGATCCTCCATGTCTATGTCCTAATTGCCAGAACCTGTGAATATGTTACATTACATGGCAAAGAGGAATTAAAGTTGCAGATAGAATTAGGTTGCTGATCAGATGAACCTGAGATGGGGAGATTATTATGGATTACCCAGGTAGGTCCAATAATGCAATTGGCGTCCCTATAAATGAAAGAGGAAAACAGGAGTGTCCTAGTGATGTAACATGAAAAAAACCTTGGCTGCCCATTGATGGCTTTGATAATGGAAGGAGGCCATGAGCTAGGAAATGCAGGCAGCCCCCAGAAGGTAGAAAGGACAAGAAAACAAACTTTCCCTTAAGTTTTTAAGAAAGAAATGCAGCCCTGCCGACACCCACATTTTAGTCCACTGATAACTATTTTGGAATTCTGACTTCCATAAGATAATAAATTTTATAGTTTTAAGCCATTAAGTTTGTGGTAATTTGTTACAGCAGCTATAAAAACCTAATACACACTGTTATTCATATTTATCAAGTAGAATTGCTCTAGAGATAGTAAAAAATTAAGTGGCTTCAGAGCCTTAATTCAGATGCCAGAACAGATATTCAAATTGTATTTAGGATGACCTGTAGTGCAAATTTAGTACTGCTTTTAGCTTTTCTTTTACTAAGGGTGATATTTAGAAGAATGATGCAAGCAAATATCCAGGCACACATTATCTCACTCTCCTCCTGTCTCTAGCAGTATAGGTTACAATTCACGTGTCTGAATCAGGGCAAATTTATGACATCTGGATGTTCTGGGGTAGGGAGGGTGCACTAGGTTTGATCTTAGCTCAAGTGATAGTGGATCTAATAAACTAATGAGTTAAGGGCAATGACAGAAATGGCATTCAGTGTTAGGAACAGTCTAAGTCTTCTTAGAGTGGACCAGAACCTTTGGCAAAATGCTAATAGAGCACAGCCTCTTCTTGAGGGTCCTGCAAGGACAAAACTTCTGGAACCTTACATTACATTCTACCTCCTGTACTCACACCTTCATCACTCTCATTTAAGCTGCATAGAGCAAGGCACTCATGACACAATTGACTTATGTTTTCATAGTTAAATCCAATCCAGCTAAGCTGCCTCAGCTTTAAGTCTGAAATTACTCCGTCACAACATTCACTTTCGCAATGTCTCTGGCTTTAGAGTTCTAGACCAACCCAAAAATCTAGAGATAAAGCTACTGATCCTGTTGTGTGACTAGTTAGTTCGGGATCTCAGGGTAACCCTAGACTGGTCACACAATGGTTCTGCAGTGATCCTATAGTGGCCCTGACAGAAGCAAGACCTATGAGGGACCAGTGGGTCTGGCTGGGACCAAAGTAAGAATAGCCTCTGACCTGCTGAACTGGCTTCTCTGGACACTGGTCATGTGATCTTGCTCTCAGTCCTGTTTCCCACTTAGTCTTTATTTCTTTAAAAGTGCATTATATCAATTAAGCAGTTTTTATGAGGTTTAGGAACTTTGTATATAGATGTCTAAGGCACAAAAGACAACCCATGGTAATTTTTTCCTAAAATTCAGCCCATATTGAACTGGTCACTATGAAAGAAAATAAGGTGGTAGTGTGCGTTCTCCAACAGTTAAAAACAAAATTCTCTATTTTAACTTAATCAAAATGTAGACCTGAATATATTCCATAAAAAGTACATGAAAATTTGCTACGAAATGTCAGCATACAATTTTCTGGTTGGCCCACAAAATCACCTAGTGATTAATGAACTCCATTAAAATAAATTGGTCAAGTTCATATATCTGAAACAACCTCATGTAAGGACAAAGAGCAATGAGGGGTGGAGATACATGAGAGAAATGTGACTGAATATAATGAGATGCCATTCTATGGAGGCTACATTAACAGACATTAGAGTGCTGAAAACCACCTACCACTTCCACCCTGTGTAATTAATCCTTCATCTTCAAAGATGTCAAAACTCTCCGAGCGAGTCTGGGTCGTTTCTGACTTTAACATCTCCAGGGGCATTCGCAAGACAGTGAGATTATATTGAAGTGAATGGGACAAATCATAGCTGTAACTAAGAACAGAAATGAAAGTTAATAAGAATTACAAAAGCAAAACATATTTCACAGTCTTGGCTCCCATATGGAATTAAAACTGTGAACTAAATTACTTGGCACCTGTTACTTTACCTAAAAGTAATGTTCAAGTAAGCACTAATATAGTAAACCATAAATATAATTGGAAATTTAAAAATCCTTGCATGACTTAGGCATTTGTACTAGAAATGTAGAATACAACATGAGTAACCTACACTTGCTGATTTGCAATGTGCATTTTTTGCTTCACACTGAAATCAATCTAACTTCACGGCCTTATGCAAAGGTGTCACACTCTTGTGTGTATCTGAATGGAGTTCTATGGATGTTACAACATCCACAGTGTGTGCTCTGTATTCCAGTTTAACTATGAATAAAAATAATTCTATTAATTATTAATGGTGGTACCACAACTGACTTTTTAATAAAATAGAAATAAAAATATAACATAAGCCATTACAGCAAAACGTACTAGGAAGTAACAGCCACCCAAGAAATTATAACAGTCAGAATAGGCTGTGCAAGTAAAATTTGGCCTTTAAGCCAAAAGAAACCCTTTAAATTCTGATTTCACATAATTAATAATTTTTTCAAAAGGTATCCAGACTTCTTTACTTTTATATAAATTTGTAAAATATTTTAGCCATATTTTAAGATGGTTACAATTCTGTCTGGGGACACATATTATTTCAATTATTATTTCTTCTTTAATTTTTCATGTAATTTGGTTGAAATTGATTTGTTTCATCTGTGAAATTCAATTTCACCATAACTGCTTGATGAAAGAGCAATTAATTTCACTAGCATCTAATCTCACATGGATAGAAACTATTGGTTTCTCAATCTCATTTACAACATCAGAAAAAAATAAAATACTTAGGAATAAATTGAACCAAGGAGGTGAAATCTCTGTATGCTAAAAATTATGAAATTGATGGAATAAATTTAAAAAGACATAAATAAAAGGTAAGATATCCTGTGTTATGGAGCAGAAGAATTAATATTGTTTAAATGCCCATGTTACTCAGACAGCTAGAGATTCAGTGCAATCCCTATCAAAATTCCAATGACATTTTTCACAGAAATAGTAAAAACAATTCTAAAATTCATATAGAACCACAAAAGACCCCTAATAGCCAAAGCAATCTTAAGAAAGAACAAAACTGGAGACATCATACTTCCTGATTTAAGGTTTATTATAAAGCTACCAAAAAAAAAAAAAAAGCTGTATCATACAAAACAGTATGATACTGGCATAAAAAGACCAATAGACCAACGAAACAGAATTGAGAACACAGAAATAAACCTACTCCTATACATTCAATTAATATTTGACAAAGGAACCAAAAAGATGAAATGGGGAAAGGATAGTCTTTTGGTGACGGGGAAACCTAGATAATCCTTTGCATGAGAATAAAACTGGACCCCTGTTTATACCATGCACAAAAATTAACTCAAAATGGATTCATGACTTAAATGTAAGGCCCAAAACATAAAACTACTAGAAGAAAACATAGGTGAAAAGCTCCTTGTTGGTGTTGGCAAAGATTTTTTGGAAATAACACTGAAAGCGCAAGCTCAAGCAACAAAAGCAAAAATACATAAGTGGGATTATATTAAACTAAAAAGCTCTGCACAGAAGAAACAGTCAGCAAAATAAAAGGGCAAACATGGAATAGGAGAAAATATCTGTGAACCATCTATTTGATAAGGGATTAATATCCAAAATACACAAGGAACTCATACAACTCAAAAGCAAAGAAGTAAATAATCCAATTTAAAAATGGGCACAATGGGCAAAGGATCTGAGTAAACCTGAATAGAGAAAAAAATAGAAATGGACAACAAATTCACGAAAACATGTTCAACAGTACATCAGGGAAACGCAAATGAAAACCATAATGAGATATCACCTCACGCCTGTTAGAATGGCTACTACAAAAAAGACAAGAAACAAGTGTCGGCGAGGATGTTAAGGGAACCCTTTGCACTGTTGGTGGGAATGTAAACTGGTACAGCCACTATGGAAAACAGTTTGGAGATTCCTCAAATAATGAAAAGTAGAACTACCATATGATCCAGCAATCCCATTTCTGGGTATACATACAAAAAAAATGAAATTAACTATCTCAAAGAGGCATCTGCACCTCCATATTCATTGCAGGATTATTTGCAATAGCCAAGATGTGGAAGCAACCTAAGAGCCCATCAATGAATGAACATATAAAGATGTGAACACACACACACACACACGTGTGCATTATGCATGCATGCATAATGAAATATTATTCGGCTATAAAAAGGAAATCCTGCCTTTTGTAGCAACACAAATGGATCTTGACAGCATTATGCTAAATGAAGTAAATCAGAGAGAAAGAGACAAATACTGTATGTTCTCACTTATATGCCGAATCTAAATGAACCGAACTATAGACAGTAGAATTGTAGTTGCCAGGTGTGGAGATTGGGGGTGTAGGAATGGGAGATGTCAAAGGGTAAAACCTCCCAGTTATAAGATAAATAAAATCTAGGGATCTAATATATAGCATGGTAACTATAATTAACAATACTGAATTATATACTTGAAATTTATTAAGAGAGTAATCTTAAATGTTACCACACAAAATCAAAATTATGTGAGGGGTAATAGGTGTAACCTTAATGTGGTAATCATTTTGCAATACATACATTTATGTAATCATCCCATTGTACACTTTAAACTTATACATATCTTGTATGTCAATAATATCTCAGTGAAGATGGATGATGAAAAAAGTTTTTTTTACTTATAACAATCAATTCTTCCTATTTAAAACAACTGCTGTATTCTAGCTAAATCTTAAGAATGTAGTATCGTGTTTTTTAAAGCTTACTTATGAGACACAAAAACTTTAACCTACACATTTTTACTTATGGAATGACTTGATCAGAAGTTAAAATGGGGATGCAAACAAAGTTGAAAATCATGAAGCAAGAGAAGACAATTTCTAACGGTACCACCAAGCTTTAGAAATAACTCACAGATGCTATAAACATAAAATTAAACAATAAAGACTGAAAGTGGATGATGGAGACAAATACAATAGATATATACATTTGATAAACATTTGTGGAAGTAAAAATTATTTCTTTAGGAGCCCTTTGCTACATAGTACTACTGTTATAATAATTAACCTCCTTCAGAGTTTTACATCAATGAAGACATAGTCCAATCTACATATCAGACATAGTTTTATTTGTTTCATAGATAAATAAATGGTTAATTATATTAACAATTTAAAAATAAATTTAAAATAATGGAAATTACCCCATCACTATATAACACCAATAGCTACAATACTCTAGGTCCTCTTTTAGTCCCTGTGACTCAAGTCCTTATTGGTGCATGCTATTTTGTGTTGTATGTTTTAGTTTTGGCATTAGAGCTGATAGAATTTTCCATTTAGTACAACTCTGCATCTACACACTGGTCACATCAGTGGTGGTGTAACGCTCTCTCATGATGCTCTACTATCATTTACTTGCCTCCTGTTTCATTATCAATATTTGGGTTGTCCCTGTGTTGGCTGGTTTGCTAAATAGAAACTACAAATGTCTCTACAAATAGGCATTAATATTTTCTCTCCTGATTTATTGCCTTAGAACACATTCTCATATATACTTGATGCTACACTCCTCTCCAGAAAAACTATTCATTTACAATGCCATTAGCAGCACACTGGTATTACAACAGTTCTTCCTATTTTGAATTTATTTTTATCTAATTTTGCTAAATCTGTAACTGAAAATTGAACGGTGAAATTGTTACAACTCTGTATTAGAGGCTGAATGCAAATTTCATTTAATTCAAAATTACAAAATAAGAATTCTTCATTAAAATTCCATCTAAAACATAAATGGTTTTTACAATGAGAATAATTACCCTTTAATTTGTCCATTCAAATACCATATTTTTTAAACAAAGGGAATACCTGTATTATTATGTTCTTGTATGAAATAATTTGGCCATTTTAAAAAAAGAATACAGGAAGTACTAATGTGTCCTCAGTTTCTGTTTTACCTCCAGGGAAATAATATAAACATTTACATGGCTGACAGGAGAGAAACAAAGCTCAAGCTTACCTGAAGTAAAAATTGCTAGACAGGTCCACATTCTGAAATATTCGTAGATACCTAAAAAAAAAAAAAAAAAGTCAAAGCATATTACTATTATTTTTTCATAGCTTAACATACACTCAAATACACTCCTTTATGTCTGTAAATTTGCTCATTAAAACTGAGGAATTCAATCCATAACTGGATTACGGATGTCATGTGAATCAGTTTCTAAGTCTAAGTTGATCTCCCTTCAGAGACCCTGACCCTTACAGTTTGACCATTTCCTCGTCACTGATTATGCCACAGAAGGAAAGTCACGCACTTGCACGGGGCACTTAACTTGGGGTGAGGTAGGAGCAAATATTGTTCTTGTTTTTATAATGTGCTTTGTAAATGCTTTGAGGTTGGAGACAGGAAGAGTAACTAAATGAATAACCAAAATATTTGGGAATCACCATAATTTTAAGTTGGAAAGTGTTTTAAATTGAAAAATATGTATAGAAAAAATATCCACATATCTACCACTCAGGATTAATAAATGTTAACATTTTTTTCATATTCATTTCAACTTTTAAAGACATTTGATCATAAATAGCTATTGAAATTGTCAAATATAGCTTCTACAAATATTAAGATAATCATATTTTCCCCCAAAATATTTTAATGTGGTAAATTGTTCTAGCAAATTTTCTAATGTCGATACAGCCATTCACTACAGGGATAACCTCTACTTGTCATTATGGATGAAATGTTTAATAGCACTGTATTTTACTTTCTAATATTTTACCAAATAGTTTAACTTAAATACATTCTTGAATTATATAGTTTTATAAGTTTGTTAAAAGTCGTACCTAGCTAGTAAAAGCACTTCAGTCTACCTATAACAAGCTATTAATATAACTGTATCTCATCCTGGATAATGTCTATTTGCTATACAGTATTTCACTCTTTAAAGAGAGTCAAATCACTATACAGAACAACATAATTTGTTACTATTCTTAGTTAAAGAATCATAAAGGTGGGTTTACAAATAATATAAACCTCTTCAACTTCTCCCATTCCTTGGATTCATATGTGATGGTCTATCTGATTCACTTTTAACCAATAGCCTAGGCTGGCCTATAAGCTATATGGGATATCAATTTACTTTACCTGGTAAATTCTACTTACCTTCATCTGAAACAAATTATTTTTTAACAACCCCACTTCCAAATATCACCAAAGACAATGTCACAGGAGTCTAGAAGACTATTACCTAAGGTCTTTAAATTTTGGTTCATGTATCTAGAACAACACTATAAAAGTACACAGTGCAAGAAAAATTGACTGTTACCTTTTCTAAAACTTTATAAGCATGGCTAACTTTGTTCCATTTAACCTTACATTATATTTATAATAAATGAATTTACTTATTAAAGTGAATCAATTCAATTCTTTTCTCTATCAAATTATTAATAGCCTTTTCCCACATTACCAAGGCTCCAATAATTTCACCAAAAAGCTTTTTCAAGATTTCAAAAAACTTTGGGGGGGAAAAATAGCACAGTGAACACCAGTATGACCTTCATCAGAATTCACTATTAAAGTTCTCTCCTTAAACAAACACATATATATTCATTTTTTAAATACACAAGTACATTTTATTTTTCTAAACCATTTTTACTAAGTGGCAGACATGGTGACACCTTACTCTTAAATATTTTAGAATATATCTATTATGAACAAAAACAATCTCCTAAATAACCACAATATCATTATTATACCCCAAATTTAATAGATTCAATTTTATCTAGTCTATAATCCATATACAAACTATCCCAATAAAGTCCTTAATAGCTGTGTGTACATGCACGTGCATGTTTGCATGTTTTAATTCAGAATTCAAAAGAAATTCAAGGGCTACATTTGGTTGTCATGTCTGTTCTAAATTCTAGAACAGTCCTCCGGCTTTTTCTGGCTTTGATGACATTGACATTTCTGAAGAGCCCAAACCAGCTGTTTTACAAAATGCCCCACAATATGGATTTGTCTGATTATTTCCTTATGCTTAGATTCAAGTGAAATATTTTAAGCAAGAATACTATACAGGTAATCTGTGTCCTTTCCACTGTTTCACATTAAGAGGCAAATAATGTCAGTTTTGTCTCATCATTGGTAAATGCTAAGTTTGATCATTTGGTTACGTATGTTTGCCACTTTGTTCTTCTTTGTAAATAATAAAGAGATTCATATAGTGTATGTTAAGACTGAGTGAATATTCTGTTTCTCAATAATAACCTCTCGCTTAATGACTTCAACAGGCATTGCTGATCCTTACCTAAGTCAATTATTATAATAGAGGTTTTAATAGCCCTTGAACAAAAGTTGTAGAATTCTGAGCCAGTATTTCATATTTTTAACATAACATTTATAATCTCTCGACTATATTTTGTTCTCGAATCAATCTACCACATTAAAAAAAATAGTAGTTACCACCACCGCATACCTGGCTTCATCAGGATGAGTAATGCGCACAGAATCATTGGGTATATAGATCATGTTTGTATCTTCAATCTTATATATAGCATGACCTCCAATATCTGCCATCTTCCGCCGTTTAGTTATTAACACAATATAATAGCCTTCCAGAAACCTGACAAAACCTACAAACAAAAGAGATAAATATGTTTCCTAAACATAGTCATATTTAAAAGGCAATATTTAAAAGGCAAACTAATTTTCACGCATTTCCTACTTTATTTCACTTTGATTACAGCCATACAAATTTTCAGTCATCTTAGAATTACTCTTTAGAAATAACTCTAGGCTTTACATCTAAAACTTCAGTGATTAGCAACAACTTTTTTTTATCAAGTTCAACTCCAGAATTCCTAAGGAAGGACTTGAACTGGCCCAACATGGGTTGGGTGCCCAGCATCAAATGTGGCCAAGGAATAAAGTCACATTGCATTGGAAGCCATTTATTTATACAGTGACTACGTGACTTAGATGAGGCAGGAAGAGGTCCCAGAAAAGTAGAGACATTGAGCAAACAAAACAATATACCCAGTAAATTGCTTATCTTTCGTGCAATCTTCCACAAATACCACTTCTGATAGTTAAGCTTTTTATGAATGTTGGAGCATTATAAAGTTACATTTTATGTCAAATCATTGGAATGCATGTTCTATATAAGTGATTAAAGAAAGACTACATGTACTAATGTTCAGTAGGACTAAGCTCTCAGCAACACACTAGTTACTATATAGTCTTGGTCAAAATTTTTTTGGTCACCAGACATTTTGCTTTGGGAGTTAAAACTAATGAGACATTCGATATTACATAGACCATTTTTTAAAAAGTTGTAATGAAATATTAGCATTTGAAGGAATATGTTTAACTTATTAAGCAACTAATACTTAAATGAAGCCTAATGTATTTAAGACACATTTTATTTCCAATTTTTTCTTTAAAGTATGAGAAACACAAAATGAATTTTAACATGTAGAATCTATGGCATTTAAACACATGAAGTCACATGACATACACAGACATGCATACCTCCACAAACACTTATCTATTAAATATGTAAGTAATCTCAGGGGCCTTGTCGAGACCTAGCAGGAGGTGTAGAAAAGGGGCCAGTCCTAAGGAGACGAATTATACCTACCACTCTTGACCTTCCCCAGCAGCCACCTTAGGCAAAAAATGGACCTAAAGGGATAACACATGAAGAGCTCCAAGAGCACACTGAGAAAAATAAACTTCAAATATGGCAGAATATAATCAAAGTATCAATAAAGATCAAGTCACAAAATAAAAAGTGCTAATCAGAAAAACAAACAACAATTTAAAAATACAGAGTGGGGCAAAAGTAGGTTTACAGTTTTTTGTATGGAAAATAATACAATAATTAAGAAATAATAATACAAGAATAAACTCTGTGTTTTGCGTACTCACCACTGTAAACCTTCTTTTGACCCACCCCTGTATATAGCATAGTACTGTCCATATTAGTTTTGTTAACTTCTATAGATAACAATCATTCAGTCAATACTTCACACAGTCCAGAAGATTTAAGAAGCACAGAGATAATTTTTAAGTGTTAAAAAGAATAGACTCAAAAAAAGGCTCTGCCAACAGAGAAGCTGAGATACAATTGCCCTCTTCTTGGCTTCAAAGGCCCCGAGCAATCTGGCCTCACCCGACAACTCACCAACATTCCAGGACCCATGGGCATCTTCATGCCTATGTGTCTGCTGTCATCCCCACTACAGTTCTCTCCTCTCTTCCTCACATCCACCCAAATCTTGTTCCTCCTTTAGGGTCCAGGATGAGTCTCATCTTCTCCAGGAAATCTTTCCTGGCCATTCCAGATCAAGTAACCTACCTCTTCTGTAATAATCTCCAGCACCATTTAATTTTTACTACACAGCTTGGGTCTTAGTTACATGCTTCGAGTTGTTTCATGTGCATTGGTTTTTGTCCTTCATCCTAGTCCAATCATCCCAAGACACACCCCCACCCTCCAGGGACAAATCCACGGTACAGCAAAGACAGATTTATTGACCCACTGCAATGAGGAAAAATGCACAGCAGAGGAACTGTGGGCACTCACAAATGCCCCACAAACCAGACAGCAGACTCCTTAAAGGCCAAAGCCAGATCTATATCTGTTCAAGAATAAATAAGGGAGTTATTATAGGATTTAAGGGCAGAGTTTAGGTAACATTTAAATGAGTAGGCTCAAACCAAAGCAGGACTATATGTAAAGAGATCAACATCAAGTCTGGACTGTGAAGCGAACTCAGGGTCCCCTTTCTTTTGGAAAAACACAAATAAGCAGCACAGCTGTGGACTACTGTCCCCAGAAACCCCTTATCTGAAGCTCTGCACCTGAGCTGCAAATTAAGGCTGCTTCTCTGTCAAAGGGACTTACTTAGATCATCCAGGCAAGAGGGGGATGTTTTCTCTCACTGACATAATTTCAAACAGCAGAGTTTCAAATAGTATGTGATTCTAGAGGACAAAGTTTCTCAGTGAGTAAGAAAACAGTAGTCATTCAAAGGCAGGGTTATGACACTTTCTGCTGCACCAGGTCCTGGGGAGAAATTCCTGTTCATTTTAAAGCTGGTTTTACCTGTATCTGTTTTTTCCTGCTGATAAATGGCAAGGCAGATGTTCACAGTCCAGGCTCATTTTTACTTTTTCATTCCTCAACAAGCCAGAGAGCAGACTCCTTAAAGGGTCAAAGGGTCAAACCGTTTCTATATTATTTGTTCATATCCTAGATGAAACTGAGTACAGTGCTGAGCACAGAGCAGATGCTATATAAAAGCTATTTGATGTCTGACTGATGGATAATGGAGTTTAAACAACCAACACTACAGATGATGGGTTTATAATTATAAAGCTATATAGGCTTGCAAACTATTTATAAGTAGTTTGTGTAGATTTTTTTAAAAAGGGGTAGTAAGAGGGAGGTACATTTCTTACCTACAACACCGAAAGCAGAAACAGCTCGAAATAACCCAGAGGACCCTTTCTGTCCCATCTTTGTTCTGTTTCCTAGATCCAGGCGGCCAAGAAGCTCTCTCACTTCTTGTGGAGTATATACATGCTAAGAGGAAGCAAATTTAATCTGTAAGGTTCTACTTACTTCTTAGATTTATTCTTTACCCTTGAAAATTAAAAGTTGCTTACAAGAATCATCAGCTATTTCACAGAGAAGTAGGACTAAGCTACGATTTTAAAAAGCCAACAAATTCTTTAATATTAGCAATTAAGAGTAGTTATTGAATCATGTTGCTATACTAAACACATCAAAACCTTATTTTCTGAACAGAAATTTAAGAGATCCACAGACAAATTCCAAGAAATCTATAAACTCCGTAAAATTATATGCAAAGTTTTGGTTATATGTGCATATGTGCATTTTTATAAGAAGGCCCATAGCTTTCCATAGATTCTCAAAGAGATCCCAATCAACCACTCCCACCCCCAAATAAAGTCAATAATTATTATATCATATTAATTTAAAAACTCCCAGATTTGGGGGGTGGGAAAGACCCAGGAGCATAGGAAATCACAAAATAGAATTTATCTAAAATTATTATAAGACAGAAAATAGTTTTGCAAGAGCTTAGTGAAAATGGGGTCCAAATTCTAGCTACTAATATATTTGAAAAACCAGGAAATTACATGGATTCAGAAATATTCAGAGAAAGGAACTTTAATACAATGGTAAGTTAGGTTCTTTCATTTGAAAGAGTCAAAATTAACTGTTATCACTACCATATTGTACTTCTCTTTTGACTAAAAGCCTCATGTTTTTGTGCCATTTGAATTAAGTCTCATATTCTTGACTCTGGATAATACAGCATCTGGATAAGAGCAGCTTTATATTTGTCTAGTGAATAGCGAGTCGTCAGAAGGGGCCCTACAGGTGATTTTTAGCAGCATCCTAAAGTCTGCAATTTAAAAGAATTGTCTGACTTCAAGTGCTTTCATATTAAAGCATAGCAATAATCTCTTTGGCAGATGAAATACTGAGTTAACTTAATTATTAAAATGTCATCCCTTTAAGAAAATATATTCTTACCTTATGCAAAGAGTTTGCTTTGTAAAACAAATCAAAATGAGAAACAAAGTGCAATTCTGGCATACTACTTGACATCAGTATTTCTGCAAACCACATTAAAGATTCAAATTGTAGCCAATCATGAAAAATAATTGTAATTTTTACATGCATAATAAAAAAATTATATATCACTAGAAGGCATAAGGATATTTCATATTCTTTAAACAAGTACAAACGTTTCTGTTTGTATTCAGGTTTGCAAGGTACTTACCCTATCATCAATTATGACCAAATCCTTTGGTTCTGTTCTATCAATTTTCAAAACACGGTATTTTGTTTCTGCATGATTGCTCCCAACTAGAAAGTATCTCTATAAATAAAAAGGAATGTCATTAGTTTTTCAGGCATCCTGCTTTACACACATTTAATAACCACTTCAGTTTTTGAAATTAAATGCATTAGTAAAGTGAGGTTACTTTTTAAAAGAAATATTTCTGTTAAGTACAACTGGCAGATTAAAGAAAGGCGGATTCAAAAGGTCAGTTTTAACAATTAAATAGTCTTAGGGGTGTAAGCATCAGTCCGATATCTGAAACGTACCCAGTAACCAGGTCAGATGAATTTAATTATATTACACAGAGATTAACCTAACTGACGGGAGACTGATGTTTAAACTCTGCCAGGAAGGAGCAGCTCTGGTAAGAATTAGAAAGCTCAACATATAATCAGGAATGTTGAGACAATTATCACTATTACAATATTGATATTTTATCAAATAAATCTTTACAAAATTTTTATAGAAGACTGAAAATGATTTTAATATAGCAACTATAAAAAAATCCACCCCAACCCTGGCCGGTGTGGCTCAGTTGGTTGAGCAGCATCCCATGCACCAAAAGGTCACCAGTTAGAGTCCCAGTCTAGGCACATGCCCGGATTTCTAGCTGGATCCCCAGTGGGGGGGGGGGGGGGGCGTGCAGGAGGCAGCCAATTGATCTCATTGATATTTCTCTCTCTCTCTCCCTTCCTCTCTCTCTCAAATCAATTTTTAAAAATCCACCCCAAAGTCCTATAAAAGATTAAAATGAGTGTACTTTCCTAAATGGCTTTTTATAGATAAGCTACAAAAAAATAATCTTTCTTTTCTGAAACACTTCCTTGGAGCATTAAATCTGAGCACATTAGTCTCCTTATATAAATATTGAGAACAAAACGAATAATAAAAATGTAGAAAAATAATAATCTTATCCTTAAATGAGAATTGATTTAAGAAAACTTAAACAAAATGAGTAATTTCTAAGTTGCATCTAAGAAAATAAGTAAAACTCTTATAGCAAAAATAAATTATTTAAAGATATTTTGCTTCAAAAATGTCCTTTAAAATGTGGCATATTTTCAACATTGCAAAAATTGAGAAGACACTGCCACAATCAACTGCCATCTCACCATCTCATTGGTCAGATGAGATTATAGATACACAAAGCAATTAAATACAATTCTCCAGATAAATGACCAACTAAAGTATGTAGAACATAGCAATTCAGAGCAAGAATGATTACTGTGGGTTACTACAGATGCAGAGAATGTCAGTGGAGTCAGGACCCGAACTGAGCCTTAAAGGACGAGTAAGATTTTTAAAAGAAAGATTTTACTGTATATCAGAATATGAGCAGTTGGTTTTATTGTTTTAATACTAAATCTGTAGAAATAGAGGGGCTTTTCCTTATTAAGTATATGTCTGTTTATAAAGGTCTGCTCTAGATTTCCAGGTTATAAGGAACAAAACTATATGTTAAAAGATGCTGGGTTAGCCCAGTCTGAAGAGGAAGGCTAATCAAAGAGCTGACTCAATCCTTCATCTCCTAGGAGAGATGGAGTCTGGATGACAATATCAGTTATAATGAGGTGGGGGGAAAAAGCAATTATAACAAAAATTAGTAAACTACCTTGAGACATCCTGGTCACATCAAGTGATCAGGACTTGATGCACTTGGGGAGCAGCCAGAAGGGCAGGGAGACAGAGGGAGAGAGGAAGTCAAAGATTCTCAGCTGGCCAATGTACTAAAATTAACTTCAGAAGAAGGGTTTGTAAACTATACGTATCTGTTGGCAGAAAATGGAGCCACCTTCTTGAGGACTTCAGGAAAAACAGTTCCTGGGAGAGGAAATAGCAGGTGCAAAGACATAAAAGGGGAAGGGGAAGAAGCTTGGTGTGTTTGTTAGAAGAACAAGATTAAATGACTAAATGTTCATAAATCACCTAACGGTGAATAGTGTTCAACACAAAGAAAGCACTCAAAGAGTGCTAGCCCTTTTCTCTCCTGTATTTGTAAGACATCAGCAAGTCTACGCCACTGTATTGGAGAATAGGGCCAAAAACAAACAAACAAACAAACAAACAAACCAAAACACAGGACAGATGCGTACCCCAGAGGAAGAAAAGCATGTGCAGAAGCAGAACAGGAACAGCAAATGGAAGAATGTACATAAATCTATTAGCAATCAGTCTTTGCAAATCAACGACCACGAGTAGCGGGCTATAACAGAGGTGGGAACTGGACAACACAGGAGGGGCACTTAGTTCATTTGGGGAAGGTCAGAGCAAGCTATCCAGAGGGGCTGGTGGTGTCCTGATGTTGAGTTTGGCCTTGACAGACCTCTAAACAGGACGTGATATACTGAGCCAAAACAGGACAAGTGATTACCCACTATCTCCACCTGCAACAATCCTCTCATCACCCACCCCACCAAAGCACTTTTATTTATATCTAAATGTAGCACTTACTCTGAATGCCTTGTCAAAATTTGCTTGGGGCATGTCTGCTCCCTTCACCTAATTATAAGCAGCTCAGGAGACTGGGGCTAACACCCTAATCCTCTGTGGTTTTTAATTCTACCCTAGACGCACAATCTGGTTCCACAGACATCGGGTAAATGTTAGGTGAAAGAACAACCGCCTACCACAGACTAATCATTTAATTTGTTTGGTAACTTTCTGCAACATTTACACTAACCCATCTTTTTTGTGTAAGCACACAGAAAGATGGCCCTTTTTAGTCAACCATTCAGTAAGGCACATCACAGTTTTAAGGAAGGTAAAATTCCTGAGTGGAATTCCTAGAATTGTAATAGACCCTAGAAAACCTAAAGATCAATTGCAATAGGACTGTGATTTGCCAGTTTGTAATAAAAAGACAGATATAATTCCTGAGATCCTAGTGGGCAAATGCATTACTGGCTTTTGGAGCAGACACATGCATAATAGGAGGACGGATCTACACCTCCCATATCTAGACCCCTCCAAAGCCTCCAGGAAGCAGAGGAGCCAAAGCTAAAATCCACACAATTTAGAAGCAGATCTGAGCAGAGAGAAAGAAACAGGAAGTGGTTTAACTATCTACATTTTCTCTCTTCTAAAGTAATCTAAGAATCCTAAAAATGTTTTGTGTGGAGAAGAGCGACCTCATGTGGAGCAAGTTATGTGGGAAAGAAAGCCACAGTCCTCAGCCGGCCTGCTGTGGACAGAATAGCTCTCATGCACTGCCCTCTCGTGGGCACTTGACCATCCACTTTCACACCCAATTTTTTAAAAAGAGGTAACTTTTTCAGAAAGGCCTCATTTCCACTTGGCTTTATTTCCTTCCTGCTAACTATATGAACTCTAGAATTATGTATATCCTTCAAAATGGGTTTTAGCATTTGGGGGCCTAAAAATTGTCCTGAAATATATTTTCCTTAGATTCTTCTCCACTGCTTTTTCTAATTTTTGATTTTGAAAATCTGTTAAACCTACAGTAAGATGAACAGAATATACAATGAAAACCCATACACCCTTCACCTAGATAAACCAATTGTTTATATTTTGCTACATTTGTTTACTCCCTCACTAATTCTTGAGATAAGCTTTTTTCTCTTGAACCATTTGAAAGTGAACTGCAGGTATCATAACACATCACCCCTAAAAAGCTCAACTTGAATTTCCTAAAAACAAGGACATCCTCCCACATAATCATAAACCACTGATACAATATTAACTACATACAATCTATATTGAAATGTCCCCAAGTGTCCCTATAATATCCTTTATACCTGGTTTTTAAAAAAAACCAGAATCCAATCACAGGTGATGCATTGCATTTGATTACCATATCTTTATAAAACTCTTTTAATTTAGACTAGTCCCCCTGTCTTTGTCTTTCATGACCTCAACATGTTTAAGGAGTCCAGATTTTTTTACACCAACTTTCCTGGTTTTCTACTGACATCATTCATCTGACTGTTTCCTAGTGAATTTCTTACATATGCCAGGCACTGGGCTAGACACCTGATGGAAAAGATAAATTGAAGATAGATTTTGGGGATATAACTTGCTGATGGTTAGGTCAAAAAAGGGACTAATTGATCCAATTACCTTTGTTTGAGCAATTAGGAGGCGGTCCCACTTACTGATGTAGGAATGATTGGAGAAGAAACAAGTTTGAGGGTAAACCAACAGTTCTGTTTACAACATGCCCCAAGAAATCAAATGGGAATTTTGTATAAATCTAGAGCTCAAAGGACAGGTATCAGTGTGTGTTTATCAGCACATACACGGCCTTTAAAGTCATGGGACTGGCTTAAACCTACTAGGGACAGTGAAGGTAGAGACAGAGCCCCCAAACTTGGCTGAGGCACTACATTATTTAGAGGCTGGATACGGGAAGGAACCAGCTGAGAAGACTGAAAGGAAGGGTCAGTGATGAGGAAAATCCCAGTATAGCATAGAGTCATCAAAGCAAAGGGAGAGGATCGTTTGGAAAAGGAAGTAGTCATGTCCACATCAAATGTGGCTGAGAGGTCAAGGCAGATGAGGAGAGAGAAGTTCCCACAGGATCTGACAAGAGGAACATCTAAGTGGCCTGTCCGTGGGCCGCCTCAGGGACAAAGGGGAGGCAAAACCCATGACAGAGCTGGTGAAGGGTAAAGATGGAAGAGTGTTCCTCCCAAACACCTCACAAAAACTATAGTAAAATTTTTTAAACACAAGCCCAAAGGACAAAAGGAAGAATGAAAGTGATAATGGCAAAAAAAAAAAAAAAAATCATTTAAAACTGAAAAGCATACCTAAGCTGGCAGTGGGGAAGTTGAGAAGCAATCCAATTTACACCACAGAACCTCCAAAAGATGCAAATATTTGTGGCATCTCTTATCACTGGAGGTAGAAATGTAAAATTTCAGAAAACTAAAGATAAGAAGATAGCACAAGCTTCTAAAGAGGAAAAAACGGGCGTCAAACTAAAGATCAAGATAAAATAACATTAGAAATTCTCAACAGCAACACTGGAAGGTGGAAGACAGGGACAAGCTACCTTCAAAATTTTAAGGGACAATTAATTTCAATCTTTAATGTAACATTAAATCTATGAATCAAATGTGAGGATAGGATGGGGACATTTTCACACATGCATGGGTTCAAAAAATTATTGTCCAGAGCCCTTTCTCGTGAAGCAATTGGAAGAGGTGCTCCACCAAAATGGGGGCAAAAATCAAGAAAGAGAAAGACACATGATCTGGGAAAATAAGGACATCATCACGGGAGGCTATAGGATGGTGGTGAAGGCAGCAGGATACCAGCTTCGCTGCAGGTCTTGGGAGCAACCAGTCCAGATATGAACCACTGCTTCAAGAAGATGACACTGAGAAAAAGACCTAATGTGTGCGCATGTGCTGAGAGGAGGTTTACATATCTGGGAAGCTGAGGTTGAATTCATTATAAGTCCTTAGTAAGAACTAGGGATTATAGAAAGAAGGAAAGGTCATCTCAAGTATTAGCAGTCTGAAGTTCAAATAATGAAGCTGGAAAGGAGGTAAACAAAATCCCAAAAGTTACAGAGAAAGAAAGAGCGCGGTAACTGAAGTATACAGGATTTCCATAAATCAGGCCTGCGTCAGCTGGACAGCCAGAATGCACTCACACATGAGGTGTGGATGCATTGCCTCTGGGGGACACCTTCGAGTGCGTGTTTGTAGATGTGTTGGGGGTGGGGGTGGCAGGAGTCAGGGTGGAGAATAAGTATACCAAAAACAGCTATATTAAAATGCCCTTTAATGACAGAAAATGATCTGAGCATCTGAAAGTTGAGCATCAATGTTCAAGAAAATGTTTAAAATTTCAATACGTAACTTTAACAATGGTGACTTGGTATAAGATGAATGTGTTTAAAAATGTATGTACATGAACTCCAAACGGAATACAATAGGTAACCCATTTAACAGGAAACTCAGTATTTATTAACATTATTATCTCCTTTTATAATGACAGGCTAATTAATCACCCACTTTTCATCTGAGGGAAGAAAATCTGCCTTCTTGAATAAGAAGACATTTTAGGTTGTCTGACAGCTTCAATTATGCTAACCTTCACTTGAACTTTCAGAATAAAGTTCACCATGAAGTTACTTCTCACAATCTAACAGTATTTCAGGCCTCCCTCCTCACTTATCCCAGCAATCCCACGATCAGTAACGCAGCCCAGAAAGGGAAATGGGTGGGTCCCTGACAGTCTAAAGGGATGTCTGCAAGTTCCCTCTTTATAGATTCAGAGCTTTACTGATGGGGAAGCTTCCAATCCCCTCTAGAAATAAGTGTGAAACTTTGGCACCTCCAACCACACCTTCCAAATCAACCAAGCTTCTCTCTCCCACTTAAATCATTTAGTCCCCTGTTCCAACCCCTTAGCCAACCGCTGCTATATTGTTCCATTGCCTAATTACACAAATCAAAGCTAATACCAAGGCTAATTAAGTAAGCGGCATTCCTCATGATGTGGTTCTTTCTTACTTTATTCTATTTTGTATGATGGGATGGAGAGGTAGGAGCAGCTTCCTTAAATCCTTTCAGAACAAGGCAGGAATTAAATAAATAAACACATACGCACCTACCTACCTACCTACCTTTATACATACATACAAATAATTCTGAGCTAGCAAGAGTAAAGATTATCCTAACTACCACACCTCCACAAAATACACATGCAGACACAAAAATCTGCCACAGTTCTGTTCAGCTACCAATTTTGAAGTCAACCGCTGTTAATTCTTTGTTATGAAATGGTCACTTACAGCAATGGTAAGACCTCTAGGGCATCATATATTATTCAAGGGCCATAAATTACCATTTCACCCATGATAACTTAGGTTGCTAAATCTCCTGTGGGCGACTCCTAGCTGCACTGAGCTGTATGAGCAGTAGGGTAGGATCTAGCCTTAGCTGATGTATAGGCTTGGGTCACAGGACAGATAAAGGCCAGAGAAGGGTCACAGGAGCCAAAGGGCAGCATGAAGGTGTTGGGTGCCAGAGTGAACAGGTAAGTCTGGGAGGGAATGCCTCCTGCATACTATCTACCAACCCACCTCCCTTTCCTCTTCAAACGGTCCTCAAACTCCACCTCTAAACACAGGTAACTATGACAGCCTGAAATTCACCCAATGAAGGCTCAGGACAAGAGATAGCCCATATTGTCCAGTCTTTTTTGTTTCTTAATGTGTACCCTAATTCCTCATAACCAATTGGTACACTCCCACCAACCAAAACAAGAATGCTCATTTCTCTTACATACTTGATAACAATGACTTAGGTCAATCTTTCAAATCTTTGCCATTCTGACATGTAAAAAATGGAAATCTCTTTTCATTTTATTGCCTTAATGAATAGCAAGTTGAATAGCTTTTCATAATAAAATGTCTTTTTGGCAAATTACCTATTCATGTCCCTGTCCTTTTTTGTCAGGTGTTTTTATTTTTCAGGCTAATTTACAAAAGTTCTTTGCAAGAGATTAAAGATGGAGGCGGACTGAGTGGAAGCTACACTGACACTCTCCCAGGATCAAACTGGAATTACAATTAAAATGTAGAAAAACCATCCTGAATAATCAACTGCAACTAAAGACGAGCTGGAGAGCACCCTCATAACCAAGGAGGAAAAGTGGAGACCGCACAGAGGCTGGTAGGAAGTGTGGACATGAGAGGGCTGGCAGGGCTCCCACAGGCAGCAGCTGAAGGTCCAGAGGGAGATCTCAGCTGTGGGGGTTCCCACTGAAGACTCTGGGGTCTACACCCCAGGCTGGGCTTCCCAGCCAAGAGCACCAGAACTGAGAAAGGTGCCCACATAACATCTGGCTATGAAAAGCAGCCATGTTTCTGTCTGCCAGGGAGAGTAAGCAAGAGTTAGAGAAGCTGTTTGAAGAAATAATGGCACAGAACTTCTCTAATGTGGTCAAGGAAAAAGTCACACAAGTTCAGGAGGCACAGAGAGTCCCAAGCAAGAAGAATCCAAAGAGGCCCGCGCCCAGATACATCATAATTAAAATGCCAAAAATTCAAGACAAAGAGAGAATATTAAAGGCAGCAAGGGAAAAGCAATCTGTTACCTACAAAGGAGCTCTCATAGGCTGTCAGCTGACTTCTCATCAGAAACTCTACAGGCCAGAAGGGAATGGCATGAAGTATTCAAAGTAATGTGAATCAAGGATCTGAAACCAAGACTACTCTATCCAGCAAGGCTATCATTCAAAATAGATGGTGAAATAAAGAGCTTCCCAGACAAAAAAAGGCTAAAGGAGTTCATCACCATCAAACCAGCATTGCAGGAGATGTTAAAGGGACTGCTATAATAATAAGAAGAAATAGAGAAACATAGGCATAAACAATTAAAATGTCAATAAATAAGGACCTATCAATAATAACCTTAAGGATTTTAAGGGAGAGATCAACAGCAATACTGTCATAGTTGTGGACATTAACATCCCACTGACTTCACTGGATAGATCTTCCAGACAAAAAGTCAACACAGGAACAGTGACTAAATGGCACACTAGATCATACGGATTTAATTGATATTTATAGAACATTTCACCCCAAAGCTGCAGAATATACATTCCTCTCAAGTGCACATGGGTCATTCTCAAAGATAGACCACATGCTAGAACACAAAATTGTCTCTACAAGTTCAAGAAGGTTGAAATCATATCAAGCATCTCAGATCACAAGGGCATGAAATTAGAAATCAACTACAGTAAAAACACTCAAAAACAGTCAAACACATAGAGGCTAAATAACATGTTATTAAATAATGAATGGGTTACCAATAAGATCCAGAAAGAAATCAAAAACTTCCTGGAAACAAATGAAAATGAACACATAACAACCCAAAATCTATGGGACACAGTGAAAGCAGTCGTAAGAGGGAAGTTCGTAGCACTGCAGGCCTACCTCAAAAAGCAAGAAAAATTTTTAGTAAACAATCTAACCCTACAACTTAAAGAATTAGAGCCTAGCTGACATGATTCTGCTGTTGAGCATCGACCTACGATCCAAGAGATTGAGGTTCAATTTCGGTCAGGGCACACGCCCAGGTTGTGGACTTGATCCCCAGCAGACGGCATGCAGGAGGCAGCGGATCAATGAGTCTCTCTCATTGATGTTTCTATCTCTCTCTTCCTCTCCCTTCCTCTCTCTGAAATCAATAAAAATATATTTTAAAAAAATAATAATAATTAGAAAGCTCCCCTGTGAAGCCGTCTGGACCAGGGCTTTTGTTTGCTGGGAGTATTTTTATTACTGCTTTGATTTTATCAGTTGTTACTGGCCTATTCAGGACTGGATAGGAACACAAGGGAACTTTATGGGACAACATAGGAATATGGTTTACACACATGTATACTTCTGTCCAAATTCTACAGCTTAGATCTGCGCATTTCAATTTATGTAAATTTTAGAGGAAAAGAAACTTACATAATAAGTGGTAGCTAAAGAATGGAACAAGTTATAGATAATACAGGATGACCAAGTGTTGGTAATGGGTGATGGGTATATGGAGTTTATCTCGTTGTCTATTTGTATGTGCTTGAAATTTCCGTAGTAAAAAAGTTAAAAACAAAGAAAGACATACAAAACACAAACCAAATGCTCTAAATTATCTGACCCATCAGAAATACAACTACTCTGTCAAACTGCCATAAAATTTGTAATCATTTACGCTAGGTGTTTACAGGTAATTTGTTGCAGTCCAGTTACCAACTATCTATGCCTGGCAGCAGCTCCTGACCACAAGCTCAGCAACACTATCTCAACCTCTCTTTGCCTCATTTTTTTCTTCACCAAATAATAGGAGCAGTATAACAACATTGACCTCTTAGAGGTTTTATGAGTATTAAACAACAAAATATATGTAGAAAGCTTTGAATAGTGTCTGGCATAGAAGTGCTCCATCAGCATTAACAATTATTCTCATTAATACAACCTGCTACAGTTTGTTTTTTAATTCCTAGGATCTACTTAGTTGCCAGTAATTTTATGTCTCTTTCTAAGTTATTGACATCCCTTAAACTTTGAGCTTATTACTAAAAGAAACCCAAAACACCTTTCTGCTTATATCTTTGCTTAAGTCAAAAAGATAAAAAGAACCACCTATTGTACTGATGAGGAAACAGAGAGGTTCAAAGATTAAATACAAGACATTTCTCAGGTTTGCCCTGGCCCAACCATTCCCTGAAACAAAGGGGTATTTCCATAGATAAGTCATTACTGCCAGACCCTTCCTGGCCACTATGGTTTGTCCATACAGGGGCAGATTTCCAATCATAGCTGAGTGAATCAGATTCTTTCTCTCAGCACTATGCTATGTCCTTGGCAGCATTATGAGAGGATTCTCAAACCCTGCTGTCTTGTTTCTGCCTTTCCCAACAGGTTGAGGAGTTAGGCCTCCAATGAATCTTCCATGCAATGGGTCCTCTAGCATCCTTATGATAAACTCACCTTTTATCTCTAAGTTGGCCTGTGGGGAGCCGTTGTGGCCCTAGGCACGGAGGAGCTGCCTGGGTGAGCTGCAGAAGTGCTCCCCTGCTCCCTGGGAGATGTGGGTGAGCTGCTGTGGCCCCAGGCACAGAGGAGCTGCCTGGGTGAGCTGCTGATGTGCTCCCCTGCTCCCAGGGAGATGTGGGTGAGCTGCTGTGGCCCCAGGCACAGTGCCTGGGTGAGCTGCAGAGGTGCTCTCCTGCTCCCTGACCCAGTCCTTGAGGCACCAAAGCAATACTAAATTCTAGAAAGGCTAATTAGGAAGCTGGCCCCGGCCTGAAGGGTTAAAGGATAGTTAAGCCACATACCAAGCCAAGGACTCAATCCTCCCTAAAAGTTCCCATTAGAAGCCCAGATAAAGATAGTTACCAAGGTCTGAGCTCCTGCAGGTGGCAGAGTGTTTACTCTGAAAGAGCATCCAAACGGCCTTGTAGGAATGTGGGGAGGGGTGCTATTCAGCAAAATCAACAGTGCCTGTATATATGGAGCTGGAAAAATAAACTCGGGGCTGGCAGCTGGCAACAGGCATGAGCTGCAGCCCTCCTGATCCCATCTTTTTTGTGTCTATCTTTTCTCCATCCTCACCCCTTCCTCAGGACCGTTCGACTCTGCCGGCGGGCTCCGGCATTGGCCAGAGTTAGTTCCATTACTAAGATGACTGAGAGGCATCACAGCTGAGTTCTAGAATACACGTCTCTGTGTTAAGCCCTCTCAACCAGCATTTATTGAAAGTCTACTGTTTACAAGGCACTGTACCAGATCTGTGCTGTGAGAACCAGCAAAATTTTGACAAGAGAAGAAGGGGTGAAACATTACAAGATAAGAGAACAGCAGAAAAGCAGAGATATAGGGAACTGAAATAAATACAATTTTACTGCAGAATAAGGCACAGAAAAGTACAGTCAATCCTCAATAAATGTTTGCTGAATTGATATTAAATTAGATATAAGACCAGACAGACAAGTTGAAGACCAATCATAAATGGCTTAGAATGATAAACTAAGGAATTCAGTGTTCACTCTCCTCAGAATGGGGGCTACTGAAGGTTTTTGAGCAGAAGAGCCCTATTACATGAATTGTTTTAGAAAGAACACTAACATCTCAGCCAGGCCTCGTGAATGCTCATCTTATCAATGGGCTGAAATTCCTGTTTTCGGTATAGTATTTCTGTTTCTAACTAATCTGTTTCTACTTACCAGCCCACTGCACAGAAAGCAGAAGGTTTTGCTTCAGTGTCAAAATGACACTTCTGTATGACTATACTCAAACAACAGCAATATCTGCAAATGCTCTATATTAGATAATTTCATCTTCTGGTCTGGATCTAAACAAAATTAATTTGGGGTTAACAGTGTTTCTACACTACCTGAGGCAGATATGCTATTAGGACAATGTTAAAACTGAGAAACTGTTAAGCGCCTTCTTGTACTTTTAGCTAATGAAGACAACCCAAGTTCCACTTAACGTGCCTTATAAGACATTCCGTAGCATAAGAAATCTTGTTATGTGCAATCCTGTTACCATGAAGTGTAATTTTAAATACAGACTCTAAAACCCGATTTAGAAACGCTGTACTTTATTTTCCAACCACACAAATAACAAAGTATGTATGGTACTGCTATAAACACCATTCCCTGGTAGTAGTAACCTAAACATAAAAGCGGACCTGCTTATCTGGCTAGTAACTATTAACATGGCCATTTGCAGTAATAAAACAACCCACAAACAAACGTATTAGGGAAAAGTCAAGCGAAAAGCAAAATAATTTTATCCAAACAAATCAGCTGTCTTTAAATAAAAAGTTTTTTCTTTCCTTTCAAATAAAGAAAACCCACACATTGCAGCAATAAAAGCACCTGCCACTAACACCAGTCGTAGTGACAGCATGCCGTGGAGCCGGAAAACAGACAAGTTACCGATTCATAGGTCAAAGTATTTTCTCAGGCCCGTCCTGCCCCGTGCACAGCGAGCCGGGAGCTCTCACCAGCCTGGGCAAGCTGGAGGAGCCAGGAGCTCCTGCAGGACTCCAGCAGCCAGCTTCCGAGCGTCCACAGGCACCTGCCTGCAGCGCGTGCCCACCGCGGCTTCCAGGTGGGAGCACGTGCCAGCACACGCACCAGTGTCCTGCGGGCGGCAACTGGGCGAAGCCCCCTCAGGCACACTCCCCAAGGCTGGGGTTAGGGAACTGGGGGGCAACAGGGGGGCTGCCTCTGCCCTGCCGGCCCGCAGCCACCCGCGCGCCCCTCCCGCCGCGCCCGGTACTCACAGCTCTGGTCTCGTACAGGACCAGCTTCTGCACCGAGCTGATGATGGGGGCGGCGGCCACCGGCATGGCCGGAGCAAGCGGGGGTCCCCACGCCCGGGGGGCACAGGCCGCGGCCCAGGTTGCGGCGGCCTCCGGGCCGCCCCAGGAGACCCAGAAAGAAGCCTCCTCGGACCCGAGGCACGAGGTCCAGCCGGGAGAAAAACGCCTCCCGGGGGCTACAGAGAAAGATAAGTATACAGAGGACTGGCCACGGCTCAGGTGTTTCCGGATCCTGGCGCCCCACCTCCAGGCAAGCCCCGCCCCAGGATCAGCGGAGCGGGGCGGGGCTGGAGGATAGACCATAGAGAGGCCGGGTAGAGGTTCCCAGAAACTGCGTGAGGCCGGGAAGGGGCGGGGAGGGCGCCATCTTTGGTGCGGGCAGGAGGAAAAGTGGGCGGAGGAGGTCGGCCAGTGAGTTGAGTCTCGGTTATCTGGTTCTCTTTGGAAAGAGGGAAGGTTGGGGACTGGATGGCTTCTTTTGCAGCGCTTCTCCGAGTTGCAGATAGATCCATCCCCAGGGTGGCTTGTTTTTCCCCCTGACTACTTCTGCCTTTCTTTCCCTAGAAACCGGCTTGTCGGTGTTTTCCCCCTCACATCTCTTTGTTATCTGTTTTACCCTTATCCTCAGAAGGTGTGTGGTTCCAGGATTTTTTTTTTTTAACCACCTAAAGTGAGGAATTTTGGATTTTTCACGTGTCTGTGCCGGAGGCTAACCCTTTGTGATTTCTACAAATGGACTCTCGAGGGTAGAGCGGCGCAGTGTCGTGCGGCCCTGGCTTCGGAGTCAGGCACTTGTGCGTTAAAATAAGGTTTCTTCCGTTTGGTGTGTGTGAACGTGAATGCGCAGGGCAGGCACCCGCTCTGATAGTCGCCTTCCGTATTGGTGAGAAGCGGTGTGTTATCATTGTGAATACAAAATTAGGTACAAAAGTGAATAAAGTAAAAAAATAAATGAATTGCGATCCCAGTGCAGATGCCCCGCCCCCGAGCTCGCGCCAGCGTCCCCGCGCGCCGCGTCGCCAGGGGTTCCCCGGGCAACCGCTCAACAGCTCCCAGCCTCCCCGGCGCGGCCGCAGCCCACCAGCAGGGTCCGCGGGGGTCCGCTGCGGCCAGGTAAGCAGGGTGGTAGTCCGTTCAACCGATGCATTTTGGTACAGATTGAATGGAATCCCACCTCCTGCTGCAGCCCCAGACCAGTTCCTTTTCTTGCGAAACTAAACTTCGAAATCTCCATAAATTCCGCTTTTTAAAACCACTTCCTCTTTCAGAGACTGATGTTTTCTTTCCACAGATATTTACTGAGCACCTGCCATGAGAACGTAGGATGTATTGGAGTGGCAGCTAACTTAGCTTAAGCAGAGTGCTAGATTTTCCAGGAGTTGGACCCCCTGTAAACCTCAGGACCCATTGCTAGAAGGTTTTTCAACTGCTAAAATTGTAAGGAAACTTTAAAATTTTGTATTGAATTATAGTATAAACACATAATATGTTATTAGAGATGATATTGTAAATTCAAAATTGAGAAATTACAGAACTTTTAAAATAAGTAATTAAATTTTTTTTTTTCACAGTTTGTATTCCTTGTATTAAAAACTAGATAGGTGACCATGTCAGTTCTGGCATTTTGCATTGAGTTGGATCTTTTAACTGGGAAAATATTTAGTTATGTTCCATTTATAATGGAAACCAACTCTTCTGAAAATGAGTTCAATATTTGCACAATGTTTTTATTTAGGATAACAACTCTTAAAATATCTGTTGAATTATGGTTTTCCAATATTTAGTTTTCAATTATTATACTATAATTAAGCACTTCCATTTGAACTTTGTTTTAGTTTGGTTCAGCCAGAAACAGATCCTGAGACAAAAATTTGAGTACAAATAGTTTATAGGGGGAATAGTACAAATAGTTTATATGCTGAAAACAACAGCAGGGAAGTGAAGGAAGCTATTAAAGGGAATATCATCAAGCAGATTTCTCTGTGGGGTGAATTCAGTTGGACATATGTATGTCTCAGTTATTTCTTAAGGGGTAAAGGAGCTGGGGTATTTGTTCATCAACCGCCACCAGTTATTGGCTGAATGTTAACCCCCTGGAACTTCCAGTCTGCCCTGTTCTCAGGCAGATAGGCTTTAACAGCCGGAAAAAGCCCTTAGGCAGAGTCACACAGTTGGAAGTGGGGCTGGCCATGCATGGAAAAGATGTATGTCAAGTAGGTATAAGCAGGGCACTAATAACATCTGCTCTTTTCCAACCTTTGCACCATTCATATGTACTCCTCCCCTATATTAAGTTCACACAATCTATCACTTATTCTTCAGTGTGGTTTCTGGTCCCAATTTCTAAAAGAAATGGATTCACAAAAAGATGATTAGCAGGACAATCTACAGAATCCACTACTGCAATTAATCCTAAATCTGTAACTGATAATTCATCACTTCCCTCCTCTACCACCCATTCTAAATTTCCCTTACCTTTGGTCAGCATTTCTGCTGGTCTAAATTGTTTTACCAGTAGGGTAACCAGTCTCATTCATCACTGAATGGTGTAAACCCCTGGTTATCATGTCCTTTTCAGGTTGTGGTTGCTATAGTTATCAATTCACTGGGTATGAAAACATAAAGAGTCTCAGAGAATCCCCTGTTTTCAAGACATACATCTCCCTTCCCCAATTATGTAGCATCAGCTCTACCTCCTTAACAGGTAGGTGGAGCCAAATATGACCAGGTGGAAGCAGCAATTTTAGGTTTAATGAAACCTAGTTAAGTGGGTCCCTTAAAAGAAGCATCTCTTTCTTCAGTCAAAACCAGGACTTCCAGTTGAGCAGAGCCTCAAGCTGTGAAGAAGGTTGGTGCAAATTCCTCATGTCAATCACAGAGTGATAGTGGGAGGAATCACTCTTACCCAACACTTGGTTGAAAGCATATTCTTCATCTTTTCAGTACGATATCTCAATCCCACATAATCCTAAACTGTTGCTTTAGCTGTTTCTTTAAGAGGCCATTTTAACAATCTGTCAGACCAGCAGCTTCTAGGTGATCTGGTATGTGGTAGGATCAGTGGATCCTCCTTATATCTTCATTACTATATAAAGAGGGTCCTTTGATCCAAAGCAGCATTACATGGGATCCCATGATGATGATAACAACTCCAGTCCTTAGAAAGTGGTACTTGCCAAGGCATTGCAGGTAGGAAAGGCAAACTCGTACTAGAAACACATGTCACCTGCTAACCTCTCCAAGGTGAAGGGGTCCTGTGTAATCAGTTTGTCACTGAATGGAAGTATATTGAGGACTCAGCCTCAGTCTCTGCTGCAATAAGTAAGACAGCCAACAAAAATAGTAGCTAGATCAGCCTGATGAGAGGGAGGCTTGTTGAGCCGGTGCATAGCCTCCATTGCCTCCATCCCTGATACCATGCTTACTCCATTTTTGAGCCCATTAGGCAAACACTGAGGTGACCAAGGACAAAGACTAGGTGGCATTTACTGGATAATCATCCTGTCCACCTGGTTAATGAGTGCCTCTTCTGAGATGGATGCTTTGTGAGATGCAAAACTTCACACATATTGTGTGTTCATCTGTGTTAGTTTTCTATGTGACATAACAAATTACCACAACTTTAGCATTTTAAAACAACACTTATTTATTATTTCTCAGTTTCCATGTCCAGAAGTCCTGGCATAGCTTAGCTAGGTCCTCTGCTCAGGGTTTCACAAGGCTGCGCTCAAGGTGTTGGCTGAGCTGCATTTTTATCTGGGGGCCCAACTATGGAAGAATCCACTTCCAAGCTAATTCACACTTGACAAAATTTTTCTCTAGGACTGAGGTACCGGTTTTCTTACTGGGGGTGGCCAGTGGCTGCTCTCAGCTTCTGGAGGCCACCTACTGTTCCTTGCCATGTGGTCCTTTTATAACATAGCAACTTATTTCTTCACAGACAACCAGCAAGTTCCTCTCTAGTCAACTAAGATGGAGTCTTATGTAACATAATGTTATCATGGGAGTGACATGTCTATTACTTTTGCTATATTTAGAAGCAAGTCACAGACTGCAGTCAAAGGAAGAGAATTACACAAGGGTGTGACTCGTTAGAGGTCACCTTAGAGTGTTCGCTATACCACTCCCCTAAGTCCATTCACATGCTCTTCTCACAAACTTTTTATCTTCCAATCTTGTTCCTTCCAGGCCCTTGACCAAGTGAATTAGGACCCACTCCAGGTATCCTACCAGGCTATTAAAGCATAAGTCATGGAAGAAAACCCACACATCAATAAACTCTTATCCAGTCAACATTCCCCTACCCAACACTCTCAAGATCTCTCAGGGTATTCTCCTAGTTCCTATTGGTACATCGTAGCCAGGCCCTTCAGCTCTTCAGGTGCCGAATGCCTATTTTTTCCTGTACCAGTGCCTCCCCAGTTGGGCTAGGCTGACATTTGACCCCGGCTACTGCTCTAGAAGCTATGAGGGAAGGTGAAGGCAGGTTGTGGAAGGCAAGCATTATCTTCTGAGGCATCTGCCTTAGACCAGACAAGAAGAGTCTGGTATCCTCCAGAAATGAGGAGGGGCTGTCTCTGTTAACACAGAGCACTCAGAGTAACCTGGGGGTTCAAGATACTTAGACATCCACCTAGGTAGCTGCATCCCTGGACTTGGTACTTAATAACCTCTTTAATAAATGCACCATCTCTCTAAAAGATATAGATGCATTTCCCCTTTAAAACTGTATTTTATGGTAGTATTATTTTTTTGGTATGAAAAAGTTAAAATTTCAGCCCTATAGTTCATGAAGTATCCATCTTAAATCTTTTTAATATACTAGTAATATTTCTCACTGTGTCTTGTTTCATAATGACATCTTAAAATAATATTAGTTGTAGTAAGCCCATTTGAAAATTTTTAACTTCCACGGAGAACTATAATTGCATCCCATTTACCTGAAAGCCTATAACCCCCTGATCCATTTTTTAGTTATTCCCTGAACAGTGTCCCAGACCACTCTGACATAATTTTGGTCCATTTTTGAAGTTTCCTTATGCAAGTCTTCTTAAAAGATTTTGTAATTTTTTCATAAAGGTCTTGTATATTTTTTGTTATATTTAATCCTTGTTACCGTATATGTTCACTGTTAAGTCATATTTATTTTTGGTTACATTTTCTACATAATTTTGGTGTATAGAAATGCAACTGAATTTTGTATAATAATTTTGAATCCAGAAAATTGGATTATCTCATTAATTCTTAAAATGTGTCCATGATTGAGTTTTCTATGCAGGTGATTACATCAACTGGGAATAATTACAGTTTTCTTTCTTTTGTCTTGTTATGACCTTAAAAAAACCATTTTAAAAATTTAATCATTAAATATGTTTGTCTTTTTTTCATACCCTTTATCAAGTTAAAGAAGTTTCCTTCTATTCCTGGTTGCTAATAGTTTATCTTTTATTAATCATTAAAGGGTGTTGAATTGTCTCATACTTTTTCTATTAAGATAACCATATAGTTTTTCCCTTTATTTTAATATGATAATTTAATGTTCTAATATTAAACCAGCCTTGAATTCTTGAGAAAAACCCAACTTGACCATGATTTTGTTATCTTTTTTATATATTGCTGAATTCAACTTGCTATTATTTTGATTAAGATTTTTAAAATCTAGTTCATGAATGAAATTGGCACATAATTATGCTTTTTCACACTATTTTCTGGTTTAGGTATGGAGGTTACATGAGACCCATAAACTTATGTAGGAGGTCTACACTTTATCTTTTCTCAGAAAGAGTGTCTGTAAGATTGTAGGGCATGGATCTCTTTAATAAAGCCATCTTGGTTTCTTTGTGGGAAGATTTGTAGTTACTGACCCTGTTTCCTTAATGGTTATAGAACCACTCAGGTTTTGTTTTTTCCCCCGAGAAACAGATTTTTCTCGGAATTTATCAATTTTGTTTAAGTTTTCAGGTTTATTTTGGATATCTGTTTATGATGTCCTCTTATTATTTATATCTGCAGCATTATTATCTCTACAATCCTTCCAGTTTTCTATATCTAGTATTGTCTGGTTAAGTAGGCAGTAAGTCAGTAAGTGTTAAGGAAGATTCAGCCAATAAAATGAACAAACATGATATAAAAAACATGACATCAAGCAAATATGAATTGCATATCCTTTTCAAGGGTACAGGGAGTTTTTTTGGAAATTACCTTGTGATAGACCACAAGGCAAGCCTCAACAAATTTCAAAAAATAATCAAACATGAAGAACATTCTCTGATATAATGAGTTAGAAAAAACAACAAAACAGAAAAGTCTTAGTTTTGAGATGTAAAAAAACACACTTCTAAAAAAAACCTAAAGTTTAATATTTTTAATTTGTACCTTCTATCTTCTTTTCTTGATCAGTCTTAACAGAGATTTTTTATTTATAAGTTGTTTCAAAATACCACTGTTTAGCTTTGTTGACCCTCTATATAATGTTTGTATTTAATTAATTTTTTTAAAATATTTTTAAATTTTTTGTTTTTCTTTTTCAAACAAGTTGTGAGCTTATTTCTTTTCAGACTTTCTTTGGTTCTAATGTAAGTATTTAAGGCTTCTGAATACCACTTTAGCTATATCTTAGAGTTTTGGTATATGTTGTGTTCATTATTTTTCAGTTCTATGTATTTTCTCATTTCAATTAACATTTATTTTAGAGCCATGGAAAGTCCCTAAACATCCACACATACAAAAATAAATGTGTGTATATATGTATAACATGTTCAATTTGATCTTTGATAAAATACGTGCATCATAATGTATAGGTATATGTATACATATATATATATGTTTTTTCCTTTAATCTTTCAGAAACACTTTATTTCAGCTTTTTTACAGCATGTAACTGGATTTTTCTTTTTATTTCAAACTAAGAGCCTATTATATTTTAATACATGAGTTTAACTTATTTACAATTAGCAAAAGCCATATGTTTAGTGGTGTGAAATGGCTTCTGGGCTAAGCAAATTTACAGGATATTCTAATTCTCTGTAGCCTGCCTTCCTGTTCCAACTAAATTAGGCACTTTAACAATCTTACTCTTTCTTTTTGCAGCATTTTATATTATGACTTCTGAAGAGAAGAAAGAAGACTATCCGTTTGTGGATATATTTGATGAAGATGAAGCAGAAAAAGACTTTATGTTGTCTAAACCTGTTTGTTTTGTTGTATTTGGGAAACCAGTAAGTAATCTCTTCTAACTTATTTGGTATAACTTTTTAAAACATTTTATTGAAGGATAATAAACATACATAAGATGACTCATAGATGTATATCTCGGTGAATTTTCATGGATTGCACACATAGAGACACTGAACATGATAGCACCTCAGGCCCTCACACTCTCTTCCTGAACACCTCGCTGGAGTATCTAACAACTTAATTTGGCCAGGGTTTTTGTTCTTTATTTTGTTTTCCATTTTTAAGTCGTTTTTATTTTTCAGTTACAGTTGACATATATTAGTTTCAGGTGTATACCCCAGTGATTAGACATTACATAACTTACTAAGTGATCATCACAATAAATCTGCTACCCATCTGACACCATACATAGTTATTAGAATATTGTTGATTATATTCCCTATGCTGTACTTTACATCCCCATGAATATTTTATAACAACTGAGTTGTACTTTTTTAAAAAATTGAATTTATTGGGGTTACATTGGTTAATAAAATTATATAGGTTTAAGGTGTACAATTCTATAATACATCATCTATATATTGTATTGTGTGTTTACCACCCCAAGTCATGTCTCTTTCCATCACCATTTATCCCCCCTTTACCTTCTCCTGCCCCACCCCCACCCCCATCCCCCTCTGGTAATGACCATACCGTTGTCTATGAAGGGTTTTGTGTGTGTGTGTGTGTATGTTCACTTAATCCCTTCACTTTTTTCACCCAGCCTCCCTACCCATTCCCCTCTGACAGTTATGAGACTGTTTCTGTTTTGTTTGTTAGTTTATTTTGTGCATTATATTCTACATATAAGGGAAATCATATGGTACTTGTCTTTCTCGACTAGCTTATTTCATTTAGCATAATACTATCCAGGTCTAGCCATGCTGTTGCAAAAGGTAAGATTTCCTTCTTTTTTATGGCTGAGAAGGAGTTATTCAGTATAAATGTTTAATTTTTAAAATCATAATCTTATGTTACCGTATAAGAATGAAAACCACATAGTGTGCTAATTTTTTTGAGTGTTAGACTTTCATTGTATGACTTAAAATCTGACACAATATTGGTTGTAAATTTATCTTTCTCTCTTGTGCATCATATTTGAAAAGGAACCTATATTATCTTTGGCTTTATATTATGAAGCAATTAACTCATCAAAGCACTGTACAAGGACAGTTATTAGTAGTATGTGATCCAAGGTTATATCAGAATCAATTTGCATATAAAACTTTCTGTGGAATTTGTTTTGAGGTTCTCTGAATATGTGAAGAGGGGACAATATAAGGACAAATGGGAGATTCTCCCATTAATATCTGAAGCTACTGAGAGTCAAGGTGCCTCACCTTTGTCCACAGTGTGTTGTTAGTGGACCTATGCATTGTCTTTCCACAAAACAGGAAAAAGCCAAAAATGGATGTCATAAGATAGCTTTCCTTTCTAGGCAGTTCTAGAAAGGACCTCTAGATAAGAGTTATTTTCAGCCACTTTTCAGCGATTTTCAGAGTTGGTAGTTACCATTAGAGAGCCTGAGCTGGTTAATTAAAGAGCCTTTCCAGAACAGCAGAGACCAAAGGCTGGATCCTGTTTTTGACTTAATTTTATATGGACCCTGGGACAGATACCAATAAATGATCCCAATAACTTTATTATGTTTCTAAAAAACATAATAGAGTTTTAAAAGTCAGCAGTAAAAGTAACCATATGCAACTTACTTCATTAACGTGATCTTTTGCCTTTAAAATATGATACTTTTCAAAGATATCCATTAAGAAGGACTTTTTTGCTCTTGAAAGTTACTAAATGAAAGTCTCAAAACGTTCATGATTATGAACTTTAAGAAGGAAATAAAATGATGAATCTCAATATAATCACAATGATTTATATTCAAAATTACAAAATTTGACATTCAAAAGTGTATAATACCTGGAGTACTACTTTGGTACAGCTTTCTGGTTTTTAGGGTCTACTCTTCACTTATTTTGGAAAATAATTTACTTGATAATATAGTAATCATCAATAAAATCTTTTAAAACGGGAATATTTGTTCCCCTGACAAATAGCTATTTTATTGAGTTTTAAATAACATCTTTCTTTTTAAGGGTGTTGGGAAGACAACATTAGCCCGTCAGATAGCACAAGAATGGAAATGTATTCGTGTAGAAGGTAAATTTCACTTTCCCTCCCGATATTTTAGTATAACTTTCAAATATGCATAAAAAGTAAAGAATTTTACAATGAACACTCATATAACCCATCTAATCACCATGTTTATAGTCTGTGATTAACATTTTGCTATACTTGCTATATCACACATTACTATCAACTCAGTGAATTATCTTTATAATAGCATCAAACATGTTTTGCCCTTCGGTTAGTCCTACTTTTCTTCATAGAATATAGGAGGCTTTATGAAGGATCTTTGACTCCATGCTATTGCTTCCATTTCTCTGATTTCATAATTTAGAACTGTTGAGGATACGAGTCTTTGGGGTGTCTCTTTATGGGAAAATAAGAGAAGAAACTCTCACAGCTGCTCTTGGGAATATTTTCCAGGACTTAATTTGTAAATTGACTTGCATTCTTTGCAATATATAAGACAAGGGTTGATATCTTTATATATAAATATTTTGTTAATCAATATAACTTCTTATGCCCTCAGAGAAAAACAATCCACAAAAGTAGAAACAAAAATAGGCAAATATAAGAAAAAAGAGTTTAATCTCATTGTTATTCACAGAAATGCTAATTAAAATAACACTGACCCATATTTGCCTATCAAGTTGGCAGTAAATTTTTAAAGTTTATACAATCGTTGTTTGCAAGAATGTTATGAAATGAACATTCCATGGGCTGTTAGTGAAATTGCAGTTGGATACACTTTGGGGAGGGGGAAAAACACATATACACAAAAACTTTAAAATTTTCCTCTTTCTTTGATCAAAAAATTCATTTGTAGAAAATCTTAAAGAATAACAAATGTTCCATAGATTATTAACAACTAGGGACATAATACAGCTCCTGGGTCCTCCCCTGTCATTTCTATTGCAGGATGTCTTCATCAAGGGAGGGAATATTTCCTCTGAAAAAGGAAGCACATTATTCATATTTCAGCTTTAGAACCCTTTTCCTGATCAGTTTTATCTATTCCATCATTTTTTGATGCATATTTTCCTTTTATACAACCAATGCACTAAATTAATGGGCTCTGGATATAACAGTATGGTTATAAGTAATATAGTCCAGATACTTTTGTGCAACACTTCACAATTTCCTAGTCACTGTCATATAGACAACCTCATTTTATCCTCATATTCTCTTGCATGTTATACAGTGTGTAAGCTCACAAGGCACAGAGGTGTTTAGGAAGTTGGCTTCCCCAAGATGGCCAAGGTCTGTTCTCTGTGGCATACATTCTACTGCCTGGGCTCTTTGGTTAGACTTAAGTGACATCATGTGTGTAAAAGTGCTTTGTAAACTCTGAAGTGATATACAAATGTTAATTTTTGTTACCAGTTACAAAACACCCGAATGTGTTTCTTAATTTGACAATTCTAATACTAGTTTGTGCTAATATTTTGAATTCCTATTTCAGCTTTAACAGTTTTGGAAGAACTGATTGCCAGTGAAACCGAATCAGGAGTTATGGTAAACAAATCTAAATTTCAAAGTTATTATTTTTTTTAAAAAAAGCTCTGTCTCACAGATATATTATACAGTAATGTAAAATATGTGTGCTTTTCTTAGTTGCAGTCAATGCTGGTCAGTGGTCAAAGCATTCCAGATGAACTTGTCACAAAGCTAATGTTGGAGAAGCTCAACTCCCTAGAAGTCTCTCACTTTGGTATGTTTATTTTTGTACATCGGTGGCTATCAAAGCAGCCTTAAAACTTGTGCTTTGTCTGTGGCACAAATAATTTCTGGAGTTGCTCGTTCTTTTGCCCTGGCACAGGTCCTAGAGCCTGAATTCAGTTGAGCAGCTCAGAGAGTTTTACTTCTTTTTATTTTTCATACTCTACTTTTGTAAAAACAAATTAAGTTTATGTGATCCAATCTTCTTTAGCATTGTGGGGTTTTTTTGTTGATTTTTCTAAAATATGTCTTTATTGACTTCAGAGAGAGGAAGGGGGGGGGGGAGAGATAGAAACATCAATGATGAAAGAGCCATTGATCAGCTGCCTCCTGCACGCCCCCTACTGGGGATTCTGGGCATGTGCCCTGACCCGGAATTGAACTGAGATCTCCTGGATCATAGGTCAGTGCTCAACGGTTGAGCCATGCCAGTCAGGCTAGTATTGTGTTTTTCAACAAAAGCCTCAAAAATCCGAGGTGGTCCTCCCAATGCTGACAGCTTCTGCTGACTGCTTTCCCATTCACCTTGAGTGTGATTACTAAGTCCTGTCAATGGTTTAGGTTTCTCTGTATTAATCCACACTTATCATGCAGGAACAGAGAGTAGAGTAGCCCCAGCTTACCCTCTGGCTCCAGATATTGGCAGGCTTCAGCCTGTTCATCCATTCTACCCCATGACTCTGGACCTGAGAAGTGTCCCTACACTCAAACAGAGGCTGAACTGGGGCTTGGGAATTGCCTGACCAGGGGGGATGAGCTGGGCAAGGCTTGAATTCAACCTAGGGTTAGGCATGCTGTCCCTTTCACCATAGTATCTATCCACCATTGTGATGCGTCAGACCTAGACGTTAATGCCAGCCTTTACGTCCCAGAGGAGACACTGGTCAAAGTCTTGAAAACAAGTTTGAAAAATGTTGTTAATCAACTGAGGTCTAGATTAATAACAGGTGCCAAACCAAACTAGGGGAGGGCTGATACAGGAAAGCAAAAAAGCAAGAACAGCAGGAGGAAACGAGCAGAGAAAGATCTGGCCCAGTTCCTGGGACAGTATCAATGCATGCAGTGGCTGTATTTTTGCAGCGGTGCCTTGAGCTCATTTAAAGAAGCTCGAATAGGATGAATGCCTTAGGATACATCCTATTAGGATACATACATACTATTTCAAAGTGTTTCAAAGACAACAGCAAGTGCAAATAAGGAAGCCAAGTTGGAAACTAAGGATTATAGCAAAACCAGAGAGAATCATGATATAACTCACATATCCAAACCCAAGATAACAGATCTCCCTTTCTGCTCTTTGAAGTTAAACTACTTAGGATTGCTTTTCTGGATAGTGTCCCACACATAGAGGCAGAAAGTAAGTGTTTAAGAAAGCTTAGGAGAAATTGAGACATTTAATGAAGTTTTTGATTACTGTGAGAGTTGTTGATCTAATTTTTTTTAAATAAAAGATTGTAATCAGCATGTTCTTAAGTGAGGATTTTGAGTTTGGCTTATTAGACACATTTATTCGTCTATGAACAGATGCTTAGTAGCTTTTTTAGGCATTGTATAGGATACCAGTTTTCAAGCTTTTTGGTCTCAAGACTCCTTTATGCTTATAAGAATTGTTGAGGCCCCAAAAGAGCTTTTGCTTACATGGGTTATATGTATTGGTACTTATCATATTAGAAATTAAAATTAAGAAATGTTTAAAATATTTGTTTAAAAAATAATAAAACAGTTACATATTAACATAAATAGCATATTTTATCAAAATAATCACATTCTTCAAAGAAAAATATTTAGTGAGAAGAGTGATATTGTTTTATATTTTTGTAAATTTCTTTAATGTCTGGCTTAAGAGAAGACCTAGCTGGATTCTCACATCTGCGTCTGCTTAATCTGTTGCAATATATTGTTTTTGTTGAAGTACATGAAGAAAATCCAGCTTCACACAGATTGGTAATTGGAAAAGGGAGAGTATTTTAATAGTCTTTAGAATATTTGTGGATATTCTTGATCCTGCACCAAAACTTGAAAAGGGGAAGTTTAAGGTTAGTTGCATTGTAGAATCTGAAACCATATCAGTGAACTTTTCAAACTCTGTTCCATTAAAATCCATTGATCTGTCTTGCACTTGGAATGAGTCCTTAACCGAGGCATGATTTTGTGGCACGAGGCATTGGTCATTTGGAAAATATTGGTCACTGAGTTTTGCAGACCTTCTACATGTTTACACATTTCATTATACAATATCAAAAACTCACATCTGTTAATATTACCACCAATCTTATCAGGACAAGTTTTAAGAATTGGGATGTTGTTTAAGCTTAGGGAAGTAGATACAAATTTTCCAAAATACTAATTTTCACTTGCATTTTGTAATTGGCAACAAATACTGTCCGTTGCTGTCCTTGAAGTGAGAGGCTCACTCCATTCACTTTTTATAAAATGTCTGCCAAATATCCAAAGCTAAACAACCATAATTTGTCAGTTGTTCTCCCAAGAAGAATAGTTCCATTAAAATAGCAGAAAAATCTGTTAAAGGCTTTCAGTTCCCACTGAAGGAGTTGAGACTTTATCCTATTAATAAGAAAAAAGTTTCTCAAGCTATTGCTTGACATAATTAAAGAAATATATTAAGGAAATTAATGTGATGGTGGTAAACAGGGTAAATTTCTATGAGAAGATTTAGGTTTCTGGGTAGGGATAAAAGCCAGTGAATGTGCTAAGCCAAAATCACTGATAATTTCTTATACTGTACGAGAGGTACCTGGGTGTTTTATTACTCCCTATAACTTACATAAACATTATACACATATATAGTCTGTTATATTATTAAATAGTAATTTAAGAAAGAAAAATAATATACCGTACAACCTCTATAAAATACTTTTACCATTCATCAAATTATCTTTACGAATATGAGTTAAAAAAATTGTTAGCATGGAATTTCCTTCCATAGGCACCTCATGTGCCTAAAATAAATTGATTCCGAATTTTAAAAGATATCTCCTCCTAACCCAATTATTTCATTTATTATCAGAAAAATAGTATTCATGTCTTACATAAACATACTTCCTTTACTAGTGATTTAAAAGTTTTGATAGATGATTTTAAGACCTGCATTAGTATTCAATAACTAGATGATATTTAATAAAGTAATAATAATAAATCCATGCTTTCACATGGATAATATAAAACTTTAAAAATTATATTTTATTCTACAGGTTATATTATCACTGAAATACCGTCACTTCCACAGGATGCCATGACTACTTTGCAGCAAATAGGCTTACTTAAAAATTTACATTTGAAACCTGATATTATAATCAATATTAAGGTAAGAAGTTGTTTTTTAGTATAGTTAACCATTCTTTTTGACGGTAGTGAAAATAAAGGAATGTTTACAAAAATTTTAAGTAGTTAGGGAAATACTAATTTATCATAGAGACTGAGCTATACTCTCTTATACCTCTGTACTTTTGCACCCAAAGCTCTATCCACAGAGGACACCTCCTTGCCTCTTCACCAGGTTTAAATCGTAGTCATCCTTTGGAAGTCAGTCAAGTATCATCTGTTAAGAACTTTCCACCCTAGGGCCACTCCCTGCATACCAACCCACCCATTAACTAATTCATTCTTCCCCCACCCCCCACCTGCCTCCCCATCACATTACTTCTCTGATGACCATTTATATTACCCTCTTTTCTCCCTCATATTACCTCACTATATTGTCATTGACCAGTTTCCTTCTGGACTCAGCCTTACTTGAAGGCAGGAACCATGTCTTACATAAACATAAACTATCACAATATTTGGCACCTAGCTGACACCTAATAAGTTTGCCAGTTTAATAAAATGAAAGGACAAACAAATGATTTGGATGTATGAATGTTAAAGAGCACTACTAGACTGGTTACAAATCAAGGCTGGATCCTGTTCCCACTTCTCTCCTTTCTCAGCTGTTAGAATTTGGTAAGCCACATTTAGTTGCCTCAGTTTCCACTTTACAGAGATGATAATAACTGCCTTATGGGGTTGTGATAAGAATTCAGTGAGGTAAGGACTACTTGTTTATATGAAAATGAATAAGCTTTTATATTCATACCCTGATTCCCCAAAAGGCTTGACAGCTCAAAATAAATTCAGTGGTTCTCAGCTCGGGTGTTGGGACCCAGTGGTGTGTGGAGGTCAGCTGTGAGAGAGAGGTGGCACTGCAGTGCTGAGCGTGCAGCCCCAGCCACAGGTCATGGTCGGAGCCAATCAAAATCCCTGTGACCTTGAGACTGTCACATGTGAATATGTGTATAATGGAGAGAAGAAAAGATCTCAAACAATTAACCGAAGCCAAATATAAAGTCTAAGTCATGGAAAATATAGATCGTATAGGAATATTAAGACTTGGTGGAGCAAAAGCACACAGGCTGTACGGCCCCAAATGTTTACTAAATTTGGGGCATCAATTGGATCTAAGTTTGATGAGCCAGAGTAGAAGGGGAAGTGCGGCCAGTTATATAAAATTCATGTTGCCCATGAAAAGACAAGCCATTCCTCAGGAAAAACAACTCATTAAAGATGAGAGAAATATCTTACATGGATCTTAATGTAAGAGATTGTTAGTGTAGAGATGAAATCCTGAACCCCATTTATTTTGGAAGTGTAATAGTGAGTGTCCACAGCAGTTTCTGCAGTGTAGCCAAAGTATAATCAGAGGGACTAATGTGAGACAATTTGGTACAACACACACTTCTCTGATGGTTTAGCCTTATTTGGGGATAAAACCTGGAATTTCTAGAACAGAACCTCTTAGCCTGGGATTCATGAATCCTTCAGCATCCATGAACCTCCTGAAACTACGTGCAAAATTTAATGTGTATGTGCATTTTTCTGAAACAAAAGCCTATGACTTCCATCATTCTAAAGGGGGTTTGTATTACAAAAAAAAAAAAAAAGAAAATGGTTAAGGGCCAGTAATCTGCAGCAGTGGTTCTCACAGTATGGTTTCAGAACCAACTGCATCAGCAGAACTCAGAAGCTTGTTAGAAGTGCAAATTCTTGCTGTACACCTGAAACTAATATAAAATAATATTGAATGTCAACTGTAATTGAAAACTTTTTTTAAAAAAGAAAGAAATATAAATTCTCCAGCCCCACCTGAGAACTATGAGTCAAAAACTCTGGGGGTGACGTCCAACTCTGTGTGTTGAAAAGCCCTTTATGTGACTGATGCCCACTGAAGTTTGAGGACCACTACTCTGAGGCATGTCCTTCAGACTTAACCCCATGTTAATCACTTTCTACGCGTGAAAACAGGAGAACTCAAGGCAATAGTCTTCGTCAAGGACCCACAATGTGGGTATTCTGTGCAGCTAAGTAAGAGCATACACATTTTTAAAATTACTTGAATGAGTTGAGATTTTTTTTGTGGAAAATTTGGAAGCCTAAATAAAAGTCTTGCCTCAATAAATAGCCCTCCCATCTCCACATAGAGGGGGCCTGAAGAAATCAGAAAATGAGCAAGGGAGGTTCTAAAGTATCTTGCTTTCTTTGTTTCTCAAAGTTGTGATACATGAGCTGTCACATCAAAATCACTGAGGATGCTTGCTAAAATGGCTAAGCCTCACTCCAGACTTAATAAGTCACAAGGGGGAACAGGAATTTCTACTTGCAATTCCCTATATATAGTTATACCCTAATGTTTGAGAACCACAACCATAGACCATCATCCAGAGTTTTTAATCCTGAAAATTATTCAGAGCAGGATTTATAGCCTCAAACCCTAGTTATCATTACTAATGGTGCCACCAGAGCATGGGCTATGGATCAGAAGGCCTGGTTTCAAGTCATAGTTTCCCCTCATGACAGGGTGATCTGAGACCAGAATCTTAACCTGCCAGAGCAGTTCTTCTCTGATCAGCAGAATAGCTTTAATTATAATATTAGATTACTTCTCTTTAATTATAATATTGGATTACTTCTCTTACATGATTAGCTTGAGAATTGAGTCAAATATTACACATGTGAAAGCACTTTGAAAGAAGAAAGTTACTCAGAGACTTTGGCTTTTTTTTTTTTTTTTTACTATCCAGACTCAGTTTTCTCATTTACAAAATGAAAAGGTTAGACTAGAATAGATGACCTTTCAGGTCCCATTCATGATTACCATTTTATAAAAAACTTCACCCATAAAATTATACCTATTGTCAATACACAATATATTTTTTTGTTGAAAATATGTGGATGTTCCCCCATTTTCCTCCATTCTCATCCCTTTTTTTAATTTTATTTTTTTCAACTACAGTTGACATCCAATATTATTTTATATTAGTTTCAGATGTATAGCATAGTGGCTAGATATTTATATAATTTATGAAGTGATGCCCCAATAAGTCTAGTACCCACCTGGCACCATACATAGTTATTACAATATTATTGACTATATTCTCTATGCTGTACTTTATATCCCTGTGACTATTTTGTAACTACTAATTTGTGCTTCTTAATCCCTTCATCTTTTTCATCCAGCCCCACAACCCGTCTCCCATCCGGTAACCATCAGTTTGTTCTCTGTATCTATGAGTCTGTTTCTGTCCTGTTTGTTTTGCCCTTTAGATTCTACATGTAAGTGAAATCATATGGTATTTGTCTTTCTCTGTGACTTATCTCACTTAGCATAATGCCCTCTAGGTTCATCCATGTTATTGCAAATGGTAAGATTTCACTTTTTTATGGCCAAGTAATATTCCATTGCATATATGTACCACATTTTCTTATCCTTTTGAAATTAATGTGACAGAATCCTTCTGTGTATCTTTGCAGGCTAACCTGATTTTCAATTGTATTTCTCTGACTCTTTCTACTGTTAGTCTAACCCTCTTTTACCATCTAAAACTTACGATATTTTTCTCACATATATTAATTTTGGATAAAGAAAAGTATTTACGTAGCTTAAAAGTAGTGTCTTGTGTCTCTTGGCACATGATGAAACCTGATACAAAATAACATTTAAAATACTATTATTTGAACAGGGTTTTAAGGAATTTTTTTGTTTATGTATTGCAAAATATATGAATAGGGAGTAAAAGCATATTCAGCATGTTTTAAATGATTGCTAATGTTTCTTAGTGCCCTGACTATGATTTATGCCAGAAAGTTTCTGGGCAAAGGCAGCACAGTACTACAGGGTACATCTATACAAGAGATCAGTGGGACCCGGAAGTCATTGAGAGTCGAAGGAAAAAAAAGAGAGAAGCCCAAAAAGAAGGAAAAGGAGAAGATGAAGGGGAAGAGGAAGAAGAGCAAGAAGAAGAAGAGGTACTATCCCAATACCATGTACTGTACTTTTAAAATTTATGACAGTCTTCAAATTGGACGGCACAGATACAGAACACTTCCATTAGTGCAGCAAGCTCCTCCACACAGCTAGAGGGTGCGTGCCCTTCAGAGGACTGCTCCCTCTCAGCCCAGCCCGGCCAACTATTGCCATGAGGGACAAGTGGCCTATTTTTACCAGGTGGTCTGGTTTCTCCAGATACCAAAATCAGTGTAGCGTTTTAAAACAAAGTAGTTGGCAACTAATCTGAACATTTTAAAACACCATTTAGACTGTGGAAAATTTGATATTAAGAAATCTATTAACAGGTGATGGGCTGGATTAAATTATGGAAGATAGGAAGGAAAAGGAGAAGGGACCGGGAAAGAAAATAGAAAAAGAAGACAGGAAGATAATTAAAGACAATTAAATGCTGTGGAAGGTAATTAAATTAGGCCTTCAGGCTGGCTTCAGCTCCCAGGGCTGGGTTTGTTGTGATCTCTGCCTAACAGCACAGCCATGTTCAGAACAAACCTGCTGCACACTTGGGTTGATGGTGTGAAAGTGTTCGCCTTTATATACACACAAATGTAAACAATCTCCCTGAACTGTAATAGCTTTGTTACTGCTCTCCTGGCTTCCACTTTCCTCCATCCTCCTCACCCCATTCTATTCTTTCCAGAAGCCAGAGCCATTTTTTAAAATATGACCCTCAGTGACTTTCTGTTACCTGTAGATGAAAATCCAAACCCCTCACATGGCTTACAAGGCCAAGGACCCGGCCTCTCTGATCTCATCCCCACTGTCTCAGCCTGTTCACTTATTCCAGCCATGATGGCCTTCCTGCTAGTCTTCAGCTATGCTGAATTCAGTCTCACCTCCTTCAGCCTTTGCACCTACTGTTTCCGCTTCCCTTGCCTACCGCCCTCTCCTCCAGATCTTCTTTATATGCTTGCTCCTTCCTGTCACCTCTTACCCCAGAGATGACATCACTGGAGACCATCTAGAAATATACCCTGCCATATGTGATTTTAAATGTACTAGTAGCCACTTATCTATTTATTTATTAATTAAATATATTTTTATTGATTTCAGAGAGAGGAAGGGAGAAGGAGAGAGAGAAACATCAGTGATGAGAGGGAGTCATTGATTGGTTGCCTCTTGCACGCTCCCTGCTGGGGATCGAGCCCGCAACCCAGACGTGTGCCCTGACCAGGAATCAGACCACGATCTCTTGGATCATAGGTTAATGCTCAACTGCTGAGCCACACCAGCTGGGCTAATAGCCACTTTTTTAAAAAGTAAAAAGAAACAGGCAAAAGTAATTTTAAAAATATATTTTATTTAAGCCTGCCTATATATCCAAAATATTATTTCAACACGTAATCAACATAAAAATTCTAAGGATGATGCATTCTTTTTTATCCTAGGTTTTTGAAATCTGGTGTGTATTTTACATTTACAGCACGTTCCAATGTACATTTCACGTGCTCAATTGGTATGTGTGCCTAGTAACTACTATGTTGGACAACACAGGCCTAACCCCTTACTCTGCTTTGTTTTCCTCATAGCACTTGTCCCTGTCTGAAATTATGTTATTTGTTTACTTGCTTATTATCTCTACCCCACTAAATGTAAGCTTCATGCAGCAGGAACGATATCCCCTGAGCCTTTAACAGTTCTAGGTATACAGTAGGTTCTTAATAAGAAGTTGTGTAATGACTGATGTACGAGCATGCTAGCAAAGTCCTCTGCTACAGAGAGAAGAGCGACAACATCTTTTGGAAAGGACAGTGTGTATTATGCTTCTTTGAAATGTACAATCTTGGGCCCAGTAATTTTACTTTTAGGAACTATATTAAGGGAAAATATTAGCAATATAAAGATTTACCTACAAAGCTAGTCAGTGAAATGTTGTTTATAATTGTGAAAAATGTGAAACATTCTTGTTGTTCAACTATAGAAAAATGATTAAATAATCATATATTTAAGGATATTAATATATTATTTGACCAATAAAATAGTATTGGTATTTCAAATAAGTTATAAATTGGTTTATATCGTAGATAATATTTTTCAAATGGTATAAAACAGATTTATATGCATTGAGAAAAACTATAATTAATAATTAGATAATAAATATGATAATAATAAGATAGTAAATATGATATTGAACACTTTCCAGGCCTTGGGCTGAGAACTTCTGCATGTACTATTCCCACTGCCTTGAAATGTTCATTCTCCAGGAATCTGTGTGGCTCTCTCCCTCATTTCCTTCTTGGTTCTGCTCAAATGTTACTTCTTCGGAGAACCCAACCATGACCACCTGTTTAAAATAGCACCTTCTCCCATTACTCTCCATCACCTATATCCTGCATTATCTTTCTCCCTCATACTTAAGCACCACCGAACTTGTTATATATTTATTTGTCTCCTTGTTTATGCTTTTTATGCCCCAACTGGAAGGTGTGGTCTATGATTCCCAGTGTCTTAACTGGTTTTATTCACTATAATATCTCAAGCTCCTGGAAGTGCCTGCACATAGTAGGCACCCAATCAGTTTTTACTGAATGATGGGATGAACGAACTAGTAGCTCAGATGTTCAGAGGAAATCTAATTTCTTTATTTCGTCTCTAAAAATCTGATGTTCTTCCCCTGCTCGTCCCTACTCATTGAGGAGCACAAAGAAATTAATAAGTATTAAAGTCAATTTCAAGTTTTATTCCATCTGATAATGGCCCTTTACGGTGTTTAATCTCTCTTAAATAAAAATCCTCAGTTTCTAATTTTCTCTTCTGCCTGCTTCTCACACCAAAATGGCATCTAGGTGTAAGGAGGGAGGGATGTGGCTTGTAAATTAAGTAATCACTAATATAAAGATATTTAAAATCTCTTCTTTTTCATTTAGGCATTTATTGCCGAAATGCAGGTGGTGGCTGAAATTCTTCAACATTTAGTTCAGAGGCCTGAGGATTATTTGGAAAATATTGAGCACGTCGTTCAACTTTATAAGGACATACTTCTTCATGCTTTAGAAGTAAGAACAAAATATATTGCTGAAAATGGGAATGTTGATGTTTGTGTTCTATCACTGGTTAAATAGCTCTCACATTTATTCACCCCTATATATCGCCTATCTGATTCTCCTCCACTTGAATTAGGTAGAATGATATTAGAATAAGGCTTCTATCCCAAAGGCTGTTTCACAAAACAATGTCATTTTACCCTTACAAAGCATCAGTGTTGCTGAAAAGTGATAAATGAACTACATTTTTTAAAAGTCACTAGGGGAATTCATTTACAGTTGGAGATTGAAAAACTATGTTAACAGACTATTTTGTAAAATCATTTTCAACCTGTAACTTACAGGTTTATCAAAACAAATGTACACTTATGGTACATCTTTTTTATTCTAAATGTTTGTTTAAACTGCAATCTAAAGAATTATCCCCAGATTGGTTTCTATGGGTATCCCATTCAAAGTTGATTATATGTGAACATGATAAAAACATTATATATATATTATAATAAGAAACTTTTAATTAAAATAATTTGCATTTAAAAATATGGTTACTAAAGTTATAGTTCTGTGAAAATCATATTTTATATGGCCAGAAACCCAGGGAACACTGCCAAATTTGTATTGGAAATTTATTCAACAGACATTTATTGAACTTGGGTATCTGGCCAGGCATCAAGCAATAGAACAACAAAGACAAATAAAAAAGTCTTCAAATTGCCTCTTTCCCATCTGATAAACTAAAATAATTTGTTTTATGCTGTTTTATAATATTTATATATTTTTAAAGACAAATAAGTGGATCATTTTAATTCTCATCATCTACCCCTCAAAATGAGAACCAAATTTGTTTTTTTATGTATGACTTTTATTCCTCTCTTCCTCCTCTTCTATCCCTGTCCTTTAAACATAGCTTTTAAATTTACATGTCTATGTGTAGCATTCTTTCTTTCTTCAACAAAAATATCCTTCAGTGGCTGGCACTGGGTATGAAATAAAGCATAATTAAAATCAGATTCAGAAAATTAGAAAACTGTATTCACAGCGGATAATAAGTGGAGGTAGACTCATCAAGATTAGGGACAAGGTCTTACATATTAGCATCGCCGATGCCCAGTGCAGTGCCCAAAATATGGCAAGTGGTAAATGCTTAACTGATGTTCAGCTGAACAAGTAATGAAATCACAAAGGAAAAAAATGATAGCTTCAATTTCATTACATGTAAGACTAGAAATTAAAAATTTAATAAACCTCACTCAATTAAAAGATAAACTGGAAATATACCCACATCAATTTGAAAAAGTCATAGAAGTGATTTTTTTAACCTATAGGTTCTTACCCTTCTGAGATAAATAGACCACAGATATGAGCAGACAGTTCACAAAAATGAAAGACAAAAGAGTAATAGGCCTCTAGAAAACTGTTCAGCTTCACTGATTATGAAGAAATGCTAACCTAAATAATGAAGTGTCATTTCCATGATCAAATTTTAAAAGATGAACAAGGAATAAGACTTAACAATAGCAAGAATATGGTAAAGCAAGCACTCACACCCTCCTGAAAGGAACAGAAATCAGTATGGTTATTTTGAATAGCTTAGGCACTGAAAATAGCATACATTATATCATGTATAAAGCAATTTAGGGTTCACAATTTCTTCATAGTGTGTTAAGATTCTGATCTTGTATTCAGTTTCCCCAGTGATCCTAGGTTATAAGGTTTCTTTTCTATTATCTGTAGGAAGTAATGGCTGAACACAATCCCCAGTATTTCATTGAGCTAGATGGAAATAAGCCCTCAGAGGAGCTCTTCATGGTAAGTGCAATTTTCAGTAAGAGTATCCCACAGTTTAGAAAATCAAAAGGTTGTTGATTGGATTATACTTATTTTAATAAACATCAGAAATATGTTTACATTTTTAACCATTTATGGTTTGAGAAATTCATTTTAACACTTAAAAATTTGATGTTGTATTTATTCATTTATTTATATTTAAATCAAAACTATACTTGAATCTAAAATCTCTGTATGACAAAAAGTGCCTCAAAAAAAAGGAAAGGCAGCCCGGCCGGGCGTGGCTCAGCAATTAAGCATCAACCTAGGATCCAGGCGATCGGGGTTCGATTCCCGGTCAGGGCACATGCCCGGGTTGTGGGCTCGATCAATGACTCTGTCATCATTGATGTTTCTATCTCTCTCTCCCTCTCCTTTCCTCTCTCTGAAATCAATAAAGATATAATTAAAAAAAAAAAGTAAAGGCAAATAGCAACCAATAAACTCATGATGATGCCTAATATGAATGATTAGAGAAATGCAAAACAAAGCCATAATGAAATACCACTTCATACCCACTAAGATGACTGAAATTAAAGAGAGAGAAAAACAGGCACTAGCAAGTGTTGACAAGAATGTGGAAAAATTGGAACCCCTCATACATTGCTGGTGGGGTTATAAAATGGTGTGGCAGAAGGGCAGAAGCTAGTCTGGTGAAAAATAATCTGAAATTACAATTGAAAGTCTAAGGGTGAGCAGCTGGAAGGATGGATTTGACATTACTGAGAGGGGAAGACTGGGAGAAGTGTATTTGAGTTGGGGTGGTGGTGATGGTGGATCATGAGTTTTTCTTGCACGTTTAAATCTGAGGTGACTATTAGACATCTGTAAGATAATAGAAATATATATTGGTCTCTGCCCTGGTTCCTGGCACAGAGCTCCCCAAACCTTTATAATTTCCTAAGTGATAAAAGTACCAGGAGCATCTTTTGTTCTATTGATTTAACTCTGAGTAGGCTCCTGGATGGTAGCTGGGCACCTGAAAGACCAGTTTATTAAAGGACATGATAAAGGATACAGATGAACAGCCAGATGAAGAGATACATAGGGTGAGGTCTCAGGGTCCCAAGCTCAGGAGCTTCTGTCCCTGTGCAATTGGGGTGTGTCACTCTCCTGGTGTAGATGTGTTTGCCAACCTGGAATCTCTCCAAACCTCATACTATAGGGATTTTATGGAGGAATCCTTACATACACATGATTAATTAAGAACTCTGTTTTTAGCCCCTCTCCCTTCTTTGGAGGATAAGGGATGGGCTGAAATTCCGAGCTGCTCTTTTCTTTCTCTCACATCCCACATTCAATCCATCAAGCATACACAGCAGGCTTCTCCTTCAAAATGTATTCAAAATTTGAGCACTTTTTGCAACACACTTTCTTCAAGGTAGAGGGCAGAAACTCCAGTAGGTCTGGTTGAAACTTGCCAAGCCTGTTAAGGCCCCATTTGGCATTGGTACCCTGGCACTTCTGCCCACATTCCACTGGCCAGAACAACTTACATGGAGAATGGGATGGGGAGTGTACTTTACCCATCATGAACTAGGAAATTAACAAGGGAAGGGAGGGAAAGGTGAATTGTGAACAAATAATATAACCTACCACAGTTCCCATGTACCACAATTACCATGTACCATTTGTCTATCTCACCATCTCTCATCTCAGACTCTATGCTTCAAATGCTTCCAGAGTGTCTGTATTAGTTTCTTAGGGCTGCCATAACAAAGTACCATAGACTAGGTGTCTTAAAATGACAGAAATTTATTCTCTCATCATTCTGGAGGCTAGAAGTCCAAATCAACATGTTGACAGGGTTGTGCTCCCTCCAAAGCCTCTAGGGGAGGATCCATCCTTGCCTCTTCTGGCTTCTGGTAGCCCCAGGCATCCCTTCACTTGTGGCAGTATAACTCCAATATCTGACTCTGTCTTTATATGGCTGTCTCCCCTCCGTCTGAAGAGGTTCTGTAGAGCTAGACCTCTAGGGACATGAATATTTGAGGACCAGAGGGAAGACTATTATGGATTAAGTTGTGTCCCCTCAAAAGATATGTTGAGATCTTAACCTCCATTACCTATGAATGTGATTTTATCTGGAAATAGGAACTTTTCTGATATAATTAAGATGAGGTCATGCTGAATTATGGTGCCCTTTTGCAATGTGACTGGTGTCCTTATAAGAGAAGAGACTCAGACACATAGGGAGAAGATGGCTATGTAACAACAAAGGCAGGGATTAGAGTGATGTATCTCTAAGCCAAGGAACACCAAAGATTGCCAGCAAACAACCAGAAGCAAGGAAGTATTCTACTCATGAACTCATCACTTTTTCAGAATATTTGAGATGTTCAAATGCCAATGTATTTAAAGATTTGTTCTTTAAATTTAGACGGTTATAGATCGACTTAAATTTCTGAACCTAAGAAGAGCAGCTATTTTAACAAAACTTCAGAGTGCAGAGGAAGAAATGAATGACACAATGGACACTGTAAGTTAATTTTAACTGTTTGAAAGTGAACCTTTTTACTATATGTTGTTACCTTTTGTATTCTTCCAATGTTTAAAAGGAGTTTCAGAATACCTCTTAAAAAGATGGATTTGCTTTCTGGGAAGAAGCTGTAATATTAGCACAATATTCTTATAGACACCAAACACAACAAAACAAAAGTTATGGAACAAAGAAAAACAATAAAAGCAGAACAACTAATCACAGGAATAATGAGAAAAAAGAAACTAAGCTCACTTTAAAAATTTGCAGCACAAAGAAAGCAAAGACATAAAAGCCGTGAACTCTATAAGCACTCATTCATTCCTTCAGTCATTCAACCAATTCTTTGGAATAAGTGCTGTGTTCCTGGCACTGATGTATTATGGATATGATGGTGATCAAATTATAAATGCTAAGTGCTAAAGGAGCCACAGGGCTTTAATTGGAGATTTAATCTATTCTGGAAAGTTCAGTTTCACCTATATGAATAGAAATTTAGAAACAAATACCAGAATTTTAAATAGATATTATAATTCAAATAAAATAAACTTTGAAGAAAGGTCCTTTTGTTATCCTGTAATGTGTAATCCTTAGATGTCAATGGGTGAGCATAGCTGGAATATGTGCTGGGACTTCAATGACACAAACTGGTGTTGAAGGCAAAGAAAGGTGGGCCTGATGAGCACAGAGGCTGTCAAGAGCCTTCTCTTTTAGGTCATCAATGAAGGAAAAATTTGAAGTATCCATAGAACCTGAGGGAATTTCTCAACTAGGAAGTTTGTCCTTAGACATTATTGCCTAAGGTTATAGTTCATAAGATATATAACTAAGGATGCCTGCCCTCTCTTTCATGAAAGGGCAGAAGTTGTGACTATGTACAATGGAGTCATTATTTATATCCCTCTAGCAGTATTTCTCCCTGGCAGTCCAGACCACCTCCAAAAGAGTCAACTGGGAAGCTTACTACAAATACAGATTCCTTAGGCCCACATCCCAGACTGAGGGAACCAGAATGTCTGTCTGGAGGTGGGACCTTGAAATGTATTTTCACAAGATCCAGAGAAGATTTCTATCCCCACTTAACTTTGAGAATCCCCCACTTTATTGGGACACTGAAGAATCCTGGCTCATCATGGTTGATAAATTTTGAAGTTCCTGTGTGTTTTAAAGAACTTTAGATGTATGCTCTTCAGCTAAAGGCAGGTGAGTTGAAAATCAGTATAAAAGAGTTGAATATAAAGGACTGAAATCTCCAAGGACTTATGAATGGCTAATAAGCACATGAGAAGAATCTCAGTATCACTAGTCATTAGGGAAATGCAAATCAAAACTACAAGATTACCACCATTCAGTGTTAAGAAATACATAAAAAATTAACAATACATAAAAAATACATACATATGTGTATGTGTATCCAAAAACGTGAAAAATAACAAGTGTTGAGAATGGTGCAGCTATTGTGTAAAACAGTTTGGTACTTTCTCAAAATGTTAAACACAAGTTTACCATAAAATCCAGAAATTTTAGTCCTAGGTATGTACCTAAAAGAATTGAAAGCAAGGACTCAGATATTTATTTGTACAGCAGTATTCATAGCAAATAGCTAAGAATGTCCATCAGTAGATAAACAGATAAACAAAGTGTGTTATGTAGACACAGTGGAATATTCAGCCTTAAAAGGAAGTTAAATTCTGATACATTATATGAAATGGTGTTTGTAAAATGCATAAAACCAATGGTAATATTCAAAATATCCAACATCTGTATTGAAGGGGCAAGGCTTACTTCATGGGCTAGTGACGTGTGCAGTCACACAGAGCCCCATGCTTAAAAGCACCCCACAATTAGTTTAATGATGCGCTGTCACAATGTTGAAATTCCTAATCACTTTAGAACAAGAGCTCTGTATTTTTATTTTGTACTGGGCCCAGCAAATTAGCTGATGCTGTGCAGGGTAATTCACCCAATCACAATGGAGCTGGCAGAAGAGCTGAAGAGCCGTGGCTGTGCCAGGCATTAACTAGGTAGTTGCTGGATCATGGGAGGGTCCAGAGGTTCCTCAGCTAGAGGCTCAGGTGGGAGGGGCGCTTGAGTGTAGTGGCTATAATTGCTGACTTTCTTGTGCCTCCCTCTCACCGTGGCTGTGTCTGGGGTTCCTCTTACAAGACCCTCTGGTTTAGTCTCTCCAGAGAGGAAGCCTCCAGTCTTCTGGTTGAAGGAGAGGTGGTGGAGGGCTGAGGAACAGTTGGCTGACAGTGAAATGGAGAGTGGCTCTGGCCACGAGCATTTTAAACATTTTCTTTAAAATCCTTGTAAAGATTTCAACCTGTCTTCCTGTCTTCTGCTCTCCATTCCCCACCTTCAAGGTACCTGGTGTCAACAGGTCCTGAGCCTCTTAAGGATTTTACGGAGTGAATGAACTTGATCCTTGTTGTCCCCACACCCATCCCTGTTGCCACACTGAGCCTTTACCTTTCTCTGATCTAAGTCAGCTACCACTCAGCCATCTGCTTTCTAGCTACAAAGATGTGTAGCCATGGAGGGTCCCCTATCCTATCAGTTCCTGTGGTCTCTTTTCCCAGTCTGTGTCCTCATGAGTTTATTCCTCTGCTCTCATTTTCAGGAGGTTTTAGGGAAGCAGCAAACACAAATGCATGTTATCTGCCTTGTTTAACCAGAGGTTGTCCTGATCCTTTTTAAAACTGTAATGTCCAACTCATTTGAAAGCTCATCTAATCGCCCCTCAGCACCTGTAAACATGTGGTCCAGGGACTTGAAGTTGAGAGAGAAATGTGGTCTGCTATTAAAACATTTTTCCCAAGTTGGGACAGGAAATAAGGATGATAAGGAAAGAGTGGCCGCTTCTCACTTGACTGGCTCATCGTCTGTCGACTCCATGGAGAAGGGGGGATAGCCCCACCGACAAGATTCTCATTCTCATGCAGCTCCCTTAAGCACTGACAGTTTCCTTTATACTTAGCTACTTCTCCCAGCCTTCAGTTGGGGACATTCATGCAGCATCTCTGCACTGTGCCTGCCTTTTTACTCTGATGCAGCAGTACTCCAGGCAAGACCATAGCCCCCACTCTCATCTGTCCTCCACAGTCAACTCTGGAGCCAGCAGCTAATGTGAAATCCACACCTGAAGGTGGGAGGGAGCCAACCTGGACCCTGTCACCCTGCCAGTTGCCCACCATGCCATCTCTCTCCAGTTTTCTTGTCCCCTGCTAAGGTAGCACAAGGAGAGTGTACCTTCCAGTAATCTGCAGTCTATAGAGAAGTGATTGTTAACTTCTCTGGAGATCATCAACAGAAAGAATTGCTGAGGGCAACTTTACATTCTAAGAAGAATGAGGAGCTAAGTAAATGCAAAAATAATCTGTATATACCAGCTTACTATTTAAAAACTTAGGTAAATTGACTAAGAATTTGGTACATTTTCAAACCTTTTCAATAAAAATTTTTCAGTATATGTTTTCTGAAACAGATAATAGAAAGTGCTCTAGTTACCTTATGCTCATTCCACCTTATAACAGAAAATGGTCAATAAAATGTAAACAGGGTCTTATAACAGAAATGAAAACTGTGTGTATGCCTATTACATTTTGGACTAGTACAGAATGGTTGCAGTTAAGAAATGCCAAAATTTGCTTTCTAAATTATTTCTTAGTTACAGCACTATCAAATAAGAAATGAAATAATACCATTAATTTCGGCAAAACTTATGCCCACATATTTAATGTGGTATTTGTTTTTAATAGGATGAGCTGTTTCATACTCTTGCATCTTATAAACTTATTGCACCAAGATATAGATGGCAGAGAAGCAGATGGGGGCGATCATGTCCTGTGACTTTAAAAGAAGGTAACATTTATCCAGGAATGGCAGACTTTTCTGTAAGGTAAGATTTTTCAGAACTCAGTTTCAAAACTTTCCCATATCTCTTTTCAGTTGTTTATGATTATGGTATATTTAAAGTTTTCTAGGTAAAATGTACTGTCTGTCATCAGAAGAAACATTAAAAATGTTTTTATTGAACCCACGTCCCTATCTTCTCCCACCTATGCCGGCACCACCATTTAAAGTATTCGTATTTGGACCTCCATGTTCAGGGAAAACAACACTTTGCAATTTGCTTGCAGAACATTACAAAGGAAAGGTAACTACTTATCTAGCTAACTCTAGCTTTCTACCTATTTATACTTAATTATACTTTGTAGGATATGGGGATTTGTAGGATTTGTACTGACTTTTCCTAATTTTACATGTCAATTGGGTAATTGTTCTTCTGGGCTTGGAGGGGGGAAAGCATTCCCCCTTGCTGCTTATTGTAGCTTCCTGACCATAGTCCCTCCCTGCTTCCCGAAAGCCCACAGATTTAACTTTTGTATAAACATTCTTGTACATGTCTGTACAGGTGATGCCACCTATTACCTCTCTTGGTTCCATTGGTCTACTGTATCCTGGGCATACCCCTCCTGGCTCACAAGTTAATATGTGGAGAGAGTTCTCCACAACATACTCACTCCTGTCATCATTCTTGGTGATTTCAGTAGCTACAAAGATGACCCTCTCAAATCCCTGGCCTGTCAATTCCTTGACCTCTCCCCTCAGTGATCTTGTTCTCCACACTCAGTAAGTGGAGAGAACTTAGTTTTAGCTTGGACTAGATAAATAGCAGTAGAGGTGGTAAGAAGCTGGCAGATTTGGGATATAATTTGAAGACAGAGCCAAAGTGTTTGAGGAGGGATTGGAATGTAGTGGAATGATATGAAGGCCAATGTGGCTAGAGCGTAGGGCGTGAAAGGAGGAATAGGGTGTGAAGGTGGCTATAGATTAGAGCAATGCAGGTCCTAGGAAGGAATCTGGATTTACTCTAAGTCCTATTGAGTTCTTTTAAACACAGGGGTAACATCTTCTATTTGCTTTTGGCTTTTTTATTGTAAAATATGATGAACATAAAGAAAAGTTGAGGCTCAGTAAACTATCACAATACAAACCCCCATATGACCACCACCCAGGTCAAATGTGGAATGTTGCCAGCATCCCAGAAGGCCCCTTCATGCCTCTTCCCAATACCATCCTCTTATTCCTTCCCCAAAGGAAGCACTGCCCTGAACTTCATGGTATTCACTTCCATACTTTTCCTTTATGGTTTTACCATGTAAGTGTGCATACACATGCCATAGGTTCGTTTTGCATGTTTTTCTTTTTTTTTTTTTTTTAAATATATCTTTATTGATTTCAGAGAGAGGAAAGGAGAAGGAGAGAGAGAAATAGAAACATCAATGATGAGAGAGTCATTGGTCCGCTGCAGCCTGCAACCCAGGCATGTGCCCTTACTGGGAATCGCACCCCGATCACCTGGATCCTAGGTTGATGCTCAACCGCTGAGCCACGCCTGGCTGGGCACATGTTTTTCTTTTAACCTTATGGACTTAAACAATTTATGTTCTTTTTGCCTGGCTGCTTTGATTTAACATTATGATTGTGATATATATGTTTTATTGCATATAGCTATAGTTTTTCATTTTTATTGTATTTTACTGATTGAATTATATTTTATTTACCCAGTTGAGTGTTAGTAAAACTTGGGTTAACTCCAGTTTCGGGTATTATGAATAATATTGCTATAAACCTTCTTGTACATGTTTGTCACTGCACACACACATTTTAATGGTTAATTATAAAGTCAAATATACACGTATCATTCGACTCAGTAATTCCACTCCTAGATATTTATTCAAGGGAAATGAAAATGTGTTCACAAAAAGACTTCTTCAAAAATGATAATTACTACTTTACTGATAATAGCCAAAAAGTGGAAACAACTCAAATGTCCATCAATAGATGAATGAATTACAAAAGCCAAAACTAGTATATTCATACAATGATACTACTCAGCAATAAATTGTATACAATTACACTAATGAATCTCAAAAACATTACGATAAAGGGGAAAAGCTTGGAAAAGATCACATAGTAACTATAAAGAAGCATAAGGGCACTTTAGGGCTGATGTAAATATTCTATATCTTGATTGTGGTGGTGGTTATATGTATATATTTGTAAAAACTCATCAAGCTGTATACTTAAAATGGGTACCTTTTATTGTATGTAAATTATACATACAAAGTTGATTTTTAAAATATGTGTAACTTGAAGATATATTACATGATGTATTCATACATAGATATATAATCCTTCATGAAAAATATGATGGAATTTCTATGAAAGCAAGTATTGAAAAATCAGTGAATTCTGAAAATAACATACCTCAAGTAGCATTAAGGTTTTTAAGATAGCCTTGGCTGGTGTGGCTCAGCTGGTTGAGCATTGTCCCATGCACCAAAGGGTCGCCTGTTCAATTCCTGGTCAGGGCACATGCCCAGGATACGGGTTCGATTTCCGGTCGGGGTGTGTACGAAGGCAACCAATAGATATTTCTCTCTCACATCAAAGCTTCTCTCTCCCTTTTCCTTCCTCTCTCTCTAAAAATAATAAAACATTTAAAAAATAATATTTTTAAAAGATGTTTAAGATAGGTAAAGATATAGATATAGGCACAGATACAGTTAGATATAGATATAGATATATAGATATAGATGAATAATGTGTTAAATTTTACAGTAACTTGTGCTTATGTTGGTTTTCTCAAATATTCTTTACAGGTAGTTGACTATGCCAAACTTGTTCAACCACGTTTTGATAAAGCCCTTGAAACGTTAATAGAAAATACTATAGCTGAAGCCACTGAAGAGGCTATTAAGACTGTGAAAGAACGGCTTCTCACAGAAGCAGAAGCTAAAAAACAAGGTGATCTGTCTTTTTTAAATGTGTTTTTTAAGGTTGCTACCTACCTGTGAGCAAGGATTTGGTTACTCATCTTGATATCTCTGGCACCCTTGCGTGTTAAAGTCTCTTAATAAATGGTTGAAGAAATTAGTATTATATCAACCTGATTCATAAACAGAGAAAATATTTCAATTCTAGACTTCTCAGGAAAGAAATCAGAAAGAGCTTCCAAATATAGATTGCTTAACTTTTATGAGTCTGCTTGTCGGCCAGAGACTGAACAGAATTTATACCTTTATCTACACCAGTCATGATACCACAGTTCCACCTGACTCATGGAGTTTGGTGTCGTTGCTGCCATTGTTGTTTTAGGTTTGTATGTTAACTCTGACTGTAAATTAAATCTTTCTATTTGGGGCATATTTTAAATTCAATAAGTCATAATTAACTAACTTTAGAGATGAGAAAACTGAGGCACATGAAGGTTAATGGCTTCCTGGGACTCACCCAGCTAATAGCCAAGACTTGAACCTTGGTTTCCAACATCTCCATGTTCTTTCTCCTGACCATTCTGCCCCTTCCTGTATCTCACTTCTTATCATATATTTAAGAATAGGCACAGGAGTTTGGGGTTTTTTTATTTTCTGTTTTTCTCAAGGAAAAATTAGAGTTTTCATTTCATGGCTATTTTTGAAATTCATAGATTGGCTTTGGTAGAATTTATGTGTATAGTTGGCATCCTTGTACCAAGTCACATTAGAACACATGGAAGTAGCTTAATATCTAAACATCTCCTCTTAGTGGAATACCCACAGTGCAGCACTCGCTATACACTACATGGGCTATTTCTCACTTTCAAAGATCTGGAAACAAAATTTGAGATTAGCTCCAATATTTTAGACTAGATTCAGCCACCACTGTTTGGATTTCCAGAAGCTATGGCAGTTTACTGTACCCTAATAGAGCCATCACTGCCTTGATTCCAAGTACTCTTTTCCTAATAAAGTTTTTCTCATTACAAAAGTAATGTCAGGTAATATTTATTGGGTATTTACTATACGCAGGCCATGCTAAATGCATTGCATGAGTTACCCTATTTAATCTCATAACAGGCTTATGAGGTAGGTATTTTTATCTCTACTTTTAGTACGTTAAGAAGCTAAGGCTCAGACGGGTTAAGGTACTTGCCCACAGTTGACTTCCAGCAAGTGATTAGAATTCAGTCCATTGGGTTTCAAATAAAAGCTGTGCTTTTATCCTCTGTGTCTCTCAAGTGGTCAGAGAAAACTGGAAAGAGCAGTCACACCCCAGAGCTGTCCCTTTAAGAATTTGATGCAGCCCGGCTAGGCGTGGCTCAGCAGTTGGGCATCAGCCTGGGATCCAGGTGATCACGGTTCGATTCCCGGTCAGGGCACATGCCCGGGTTGCGGGCTCTATCAATGACTCTCTCATCATTGATGTTTCTACCTCTCTCTCTCTCCCTCGCCTTTCCTCTCTCTGAAATCAATAAAGATATATTTAAAAAAAAAAAAAAAAAAAAGAATTTGATGGATTCTTTAACCCTCTCTTTTTTCTGTTCATATTAATAATAATTAATTGTGGTTCTATGATATATGCAAAATTGCATTCTTTTGTTTTAAAATAATGCTTCTTTCTAATTAATATGTAATTATTGTAATAAGTTGCATGTGAGATAGAGATTTATGTTTATTATTTCCAAGTGGTGGGCCAATTTTGTAAATAACATTTACTAAGTTATACATATTTTTACTACAGATCTGAAATGACATTATTAAGTTCATGTGTGTATAAACTCCTGAATTTTCTATTCTATTCATCTTTCTATTACAGCCTTTAATACAAAATGTAGTTATTAAAACTTTATGATGCATTTTAATCTTGTAATGTAAGTTTCTCCTCAAGACATTTTGTTTTGAAATTATTCCTGGGTATTATTTTACTTATTCCATAAAATGGGTGCTTACTGTGTGCCAGGAGCTAAACTAGGCTTTGGGATATGTGTAGGATATTGTTAAGTTCTACAACAAATCCCAGTGAGAAGATTGTGTTAACATTAAACAATAATTTGATGAGAATTAGCACCTTTACCATTTAATCTTCTCATGGAGACAAATGAAATCTCCATTTTTTGGTCTTACATTTGTATCCTTCCTGAACATTTTATAGCTTTCTTCATGTGTTATCTACACTTTTCTTAATAAGTTTAGTCTTATATTTTTTGTCAATTTGTTACTATTGAATGAGATAATTTTTCTATTATATCTTCTAAGTAGTTATTACCAGTATATTGGAAAAATGTTTAATATTTATATATTTGTTTGTAACTGTCCACCTCATTAAACTTACTTGCTAGTTCCGATAGATTTTTTAGTTGAGTCACTTGGGTTTTGCAGATAACCAATCATATCGTTTGGAAAAGAAGTACAGTTTCAACTCCTCTTTTCCCATTATTTATGCTTATTTCCTTTATTGACTAATTATATGCTAGCAGTTCTAGAATGATGTTAAATAGTGGCAGTGACAGTGGGCCTCTTTAAATTGATTCTTTCCAATGTTCCTTCATAAGGTTATTAAGTATTTTTAACTGGAATGGATGTTGATGATCAAATGCCTTCTTGGCATCTATCAAGATGATCACAAATTTTTTAATCCTTTGACCTATTGATTTCTCAATTATACTAATGTATTTTCCAACATTAAACTATTCTGGTGATTCTGAAATAAACCTTACTTGGTCACGGTGTATTATTCTTATAACATATTTTTTTGTTGTTGTTTTTAATCTAGGATTTTTTTCCTACACTTAGAAGTGTGATTGTATATAACATTTTCTTTTTTGTGTATGCTCTGTCAGATTTTGCTATCAGAGTTTCATTAACTTTTTACATAAATTGAGAAGCTTCTCATCATTTTCTGTGCTTGAAACTATTTGAGCAAGGAAATTACCTCTTCTTACATGGCAGTGTTGACCTTTTGCTAGGCAAAAACACATATTGCCTAATAAATCTTCCTCTCTTCTTTCTCACTAGCCTATAAACAAGTGAGAGTCCAACATGGTGCCTAAGGGATTACAAAAAAGTAACAACAAAAAGACCAGCACTGAAATTGCATACTGTACAAACGATCATCCAGATGATGCAGAATGAATTTATATTTTTAGTATATGGTCTTCAAAATGAAAACCAAAATTTAAAAAAATACTCATAGACAGCTCACAAACTAAAGGTTGAGAATATTGACCCAGACTACTAAGTTGGCTTGCTATTCAACCTATTTAAGGCTGGACAAAATGAATTCATTAATTCATTCAACAAATACTAGAGTACCTACTTTGTGTTAGACACTGAGCTACGGAGGTGAACAAGACACATGAAGCTCCTGTCTTTGTGGTGGTTACACTTTAATGGAGGGTAGAGGGCAAAAAAAACAGAAGTAAACAGGTAGAAAAAAATGACCAAGGAAGACCTCACCGAAGAGGAGACATTTAACAGAAACCTAGATGAAAAGAGGAAGCTAGCTAGGGTCCTGGAGGAAGAACAATGATCTGTAACATCTCTTGGAGTCTGTAGTGATTCCTTTCACATTATATTGTGGCATAAAATCATAGATTTTAAAGCATTCCACAAATTGGTTTTTTTCACCAGAATATAGAAATAGATGCTATCACTCATATGCTACAAATGTAAAAGCCTCTTTTCAAGTTCACTGATTATTCTAAATCTAACCTTTCTTAAAATTTAAAAAATTAGAATACTTTTGCTAGTGAATTTTACTCCAATATATTTTTAAGAAAAATTCATCAGTGGAGAATATTGAGGTTTTCAAACATAGAAAATTATAGACTAATACAGAGGATGGCAGCTAACATGGAGCAAGCAGGCTTCCTGAAAGCCAAGCATTTTCTAAGTTGTCATCATCCATTATCATATTTAATCCTCACAACAATGCTTTCGGTTAGATGACCTTCATCTTGCAAAGTAGAAATTGAGACAGGAGATCAAAGCCATGCTGACAAATCAGAACTCACACTCAGACTTTAAAGCAGAGAAGTGAATCATTATACCTGTCTCCTTACCCCCAACTACCTTTTGCTAACATAACCAATTACTATCTTTCAGCTTCAAAAGATCCTGAAAAAGAACCTAAAATGAAGGGATCGTCCAAGTTCCTATCTGATAAAAGTTTGGAAGAGACGTCCTCTCCACTTGAAGATGGTAAAGAAATATATTGCTGCTGTTGTTATCGGCCAGATTTTTTCTAATATAAACAGATCAGCTGATAAAGCATGTTATTCTTTCACTGCAGCAGTTTCTCAAGAATCCCAAAGAGAAAGCTCTTTAGAGGACAATGAAGGAGCCAAAACGAAGTCATACAGTGATCAAACTGCTAAAACTGGTAAAGATGGTAACAAAATGAACCATAAATGCCATGTTTATGGATCTAATTTCCATTTATTTCATATTTTGTCTTGTTTATATTGAAGCTTAAAACACCCCCAAAATTGGAAAAGTTCAGGAGAAAAAAGTTAGCTTCTTTTACAGATTTAAGCTATAGAACAAAACTAGACTTACTGGAATAAAGAAGAAAACATAGAAACTGAGGAATCTAATATGATTAGAACTGCCCCAAATTTTTCAAAATGTTTCTAAACGTAACACAATTATTATTATATAATAATAAAAGCTTTCTGCTTCCTTTAATGCGTTCAAATTGAACCATCATAAACGCAGAGTTTTAGCTATGAAATGTTATCATTTGGTGCTATTTACCCTTATGAAGTTTTTCCCTGCATATTTTAACATAACTGAAAGCATACAGTATAAATTACTTTTACCTCTTGATTTATAATGTAACTTTAATTACATTATTTCATTAGGAGATATTTTAGCCCTCATTTTCAATTGCTATACAATTTCCCTATTTATAGATAATAGTTTTAACTAGTTCTTTATGTTGGAAACTTGTAATTTTTCTGATTTTTTTTTTTTTGGCTACAAAAAATAATGTCTCAGTGAGCTTTTTACATAAAGTTTTGTCTGTGAGTTGACATAAGTGGCATCACTGGTTCATTGAGTATGAAGCTATAGACAGAGTCAAGTTGCTTTGCATAAAAGTTGTTCCAAATTATGTTCCCCTCAATAATATACAAAGTACATGTCGTTGTTTCCTCAGTATTTTCTCCTTTTGGATATTATTTTAATTTTTTAACTTTTTCTGAAGTTTAATATTTGTTAACCATTTATATTTCTTCTCTGAGGTGACCATTTTCTCTTTTGCCTATTTTTATAAGTTGTATCAGTTGTATGGTTTCTATATAAACTTTCTATATCAGTCACTTATTTTTCATATTCCTTTTCAAAATTGGGTGGTTTGTCTTTTAAATCACCTTGCTGTTTTTTAAGTAGAGTAATTTTTTGTATTTTCGTGGTCAAATCATCACGTTTCCTTTGCTGATTTCTTCCATTTACTTTCAGACTTAAAAAGTCTTCCTTTCAACCAGAAATTTAATATATATATGTATATATATATACTTATATTCTTTCTTTCTTAAATTCATCCAACCATTTGTATGTAGTTTTTAAGCACATCTATAATTTATTTTGTTCTATAATTGTAGAGCTGATATTTTTTGTTTGGTTCCTACTCCTGAATCAGACAGATGTGTGCTTGCCTGGTGTGTATTTCAAGCCTAGTAGGCATTGAATGGGGCACTGTCAGAAACTTACATGTGGCCCTCTTCCTTCCCCAACATACACACAGCAACACCTGCCCCCCTACACACTAAAATTTTGACCAAGTGACTTCTGGGAGTTGCCAGCCAATACACTGAGAGCCCCTCCCCCATACTGTGTGTTCCTTCCTTGGGGGAGGCAGTCCCAGGTAAAAGCAGACATCAGTGCCTCTACCCACTGCTGGAGGGAGGTCTGGTCTGCAGTGTTCCCTGGTAAAAACGCACCCTCCCTGCCCCATGTATCTGAGATAAACACAGCCTTTACCTCTGGAAGGGAAAATTTGATAAACTTTTTTTTCAATTCAGATCCACTGGCATTATATGAAACTGAAATTACTCTTGGTTTTGTTATGATTAATTAAATCATCTTCATTTTCTACTGTGTTTACCTGTTTTACTATTATGGTTATTATTTTAATCTTTTTTTTATAATTTTTATTTTTGTTTAAAGTATTACAGATGTCCCTTTTTCTCCCCAATGACCCTTTTCCCCCCCGTTCCTTCCCCCTCCCCAGTCACTCTCCCCACCATTGTCCCTGTCCTTCGGTTGTGCATATATGCATATAAATTCTTTGGTTACTCTCTCCCCCTCCACCCCCTCTCCCCAAAATTAGGAATGTGAATACTGGATACCAGGACCCATAATCTCTTTTGGAAATCACCTACAATTTAATACTGTTCTTTAGGTATTAACAATGTTTTAGTCACAAATGAAAGAGAACCCAGTGAAACATCTACATTTAAAAGAAGTTTTCAAGACAGTCACTATCTAAAGTTGAATTCAAAAAAAGCTAAATTAATGTTTGGGTAATTTGGTTCTCTTAGATTGTGGATATAAAAATCACAAATAATTCCTTCAGAATTTTTAAACAGAAATACGTGATTTTGTAAAAAACATTATTACTACCCAGTTTACTCTATCTTAAAGGCTACTTTATTATAAACAGACATGCAGGAACACAGAAAAAAATAACGTGATACATTGTTTTGGTGAAAAAGAATGTTGGGAAGACAGGAGATCTATCTTTCTGTTCTGCCATCCCTGGCATGTAGCTACCATAACAATTCACAAGATGGCTGTTGGTGCTCCAGCCATCACATCAGTGTGCCTAGCAGGAAAAGAGAAAAGGCAAGGGACAAAAACTGGCACTCCCCTCAGCTGGGTTATTCCTCTTTAAAGAGATGACAGAAAGACTCGCCAAAAAATTTTCTGATTACATCTTAATTATGGGCCATCCAAGTTATAAGGGAAGTTGGATGATGTAGTATTTTTAGCTGGGCATATTGCTGACCCCAGCAAAATCAGAGAAGTTACTAAGGAAATGGAGAATGGATATTGGCATATAGAAACTAGCAGTTTCTGGTACATTTAGTATCTTTACCTGACTATTTTTGCCTTACCCTACCCTCCTTGCCAAGACCATGGGTTCTTGCCTCTTCCACTCTGGCTCTCCAGGAACTGCTGGCTCTCTCCATCACTGAGAACAGATGTCTCACTTCCTAACAGGGAAAGCAGCAGGAAGCTGCTCTTTAAAGAGCCTTTGGGGTTTTTCTGGGCGAGGAACAATTGGGCTCCGGCAGGAGACAAGCTTGAAGCCTTGGGGCAGCAGCTCAGAAAGCACAACTGGAAAGAGAGAGAGAGAGGAGTCAGGTGGAGCTGCCAATCTCCTGTCTCATTTACATCATGATGCTGCCTGTGAGCCAACTCAGCGATGGAAGGAGACACTCAGCATGCCATGAGGGCAAGAATTAAGTGTAACACTTGAGAAACCAGCCTATGTCACCTTTTTTTCTATCCCTCCAACTTCTCTATTTCTTGTCCTCTTACTGCCCTGTGTAGTCTCATGCATTTAATTGGAAGTATTCATCTTGTTTTGTGATGCACTCCCTAGATACTTGTGTTTTAGCTTTACCTCTGGAATTGTTTGGTGCCTACCTCTTCTCCCTGGCTTTCTGGGTTTTCACTCCTGCCTATGACTTCTTGCCTCATTCACTTTCATTCTGATGTATTGGCTTTAAGCCACTGCTCTGATATTTTGTGATTCCTGACCTGACATTTTCTTCAGAATCTGTTTCCCCTTTCTTCTAGCACGTGCTACAATAACACAAAGATAGTACTTTGCTGGGTCAGGTGTTAGCAATCATGTTCTATTGCAAATAGAATTATCCACTAAAATTATTAATTGCATAGTTTATTAACTTGTTTTACTTTAAACTCAATAGAAGTCTTAATACAAGAGGTAACTGCAGATCATCCAGAGGTTCTTTCTATGATAAATGAGACTGTGAAAATGACAAAGGATATGAACTTTGAACAGCCATATGAAAAATATGCTGAAATCTTAGAGGAAGTCTTGGAAGAGGTAAGAAATCCAGGCTGTTCATTTTTATCATTAATTTAACAGAAACTGAAAAAACGTTAACATATATAATTAACTTAGAGTCTCATTTGACAGTATTGAAATCTGTAGCCTTCAAATTCATGTACATTTTATAGTCAACATTGTTATGTATAATGTACCTCAGTAATCAATTGCTTAGGCTCTTTGGTAAATTTTTATTTATCAACAATTATGCAGTGTAGTTTCATAGCTTTGAAATTAATTCTTCATTAACTTTTATTGTCTTTACTTCAGCTCAGTTGGTTAAAAGATGGTGTAAATGAGGCCAGTACCAAAGTTATATATTTCATCTAATTAGTTGTAAACCAAGACTAATTTTGCTGCATAGGTAATTTTATCCAACCACCCTGAATGTGTGTGCATAGTGGAGACAGACGGACACATGAGTAATTTTCCAATCTAAGGGGAAAATAGAGCCTCAGATACTATATTCTACCAATGGCAAATCAGAAAGCTTATTTTTTGTTTACAAAGAACAAGATACCCATGTGGGTCTATTTTGCACAGAGACCTTGAGTAAGCAGAGCAGAGTCAAAGGGAACAAATTAGTTTGGGACCCTGAATGAACTTCTCTATTTCTCTGTAATTTGAAAATGGTGCAATTTAAAATTATGTGAGAAGAAAAAAAATAATTCTGTGAGAATATACAACCACTCTGTAACACATTGGGTGGGTTCTTTGAGCCCCAGGCTATACCCAAGGTGAGTTGCTATCCCCCTCCAAGCTTCCAATAGAGATCTTCAGCTTCCTCTGCATCTCTTCAGGTTGTTCTGTCATCAATTTGTTTCTTCAGAAACACTCTGAGCACCTACAATTTGCCCTGTACTGTGCTAGACCCTCGGGATATGAAGATGAATTAAAAACTCAGCTCTTTCTAAGGAGTTATCAGTCAGGTGGGGGAAGGCTGATCAATAATCCAGTAGTTGAGTTACTGTGTGCTAAGCGATAAACAGATAAATACAAGGTGTAGGAGTTCCATCAAGGTCAGGACTGTCATCTCTGCCTAGGAGATGAGACAAAGCATCCCAGAGCAGGAGACAAGCAAGTGAGGGACGTCTTTAGCACTGTGAAAGTCCTGCCCTTGTCCTTCACTGAAACATTTCTCCATTCCTTTCAGAGTTTATTCTGGAGGATATAGATCTATAGGGAGTACTACTAAAATACTTCTGATAGAGAAATACATGTAGTGTCATTAGATGCTACATTGTGACTCTGGGATTGTAGGGGAGTTTAAGTCACATGAGCTTTTAAATCACAGATTATCTTTCTCAAGAGAACAGACCTGTGCAGGAGACTTGTTTTACCTGTCATCCATTTTTTATGATCTCTGTGAGTAGGAAACCTATTTTCAAAAAGTAACTAGTTACTAATTTTTTACATGTAAAGACAGAATCTTAAGATGTCTTTCTCAAGTTAATTTATAGATTGATGCATTGCTAATAAAAAATCTCAATATATTTGAAAACTGACAAAATAACTCTAAAGTTGATTTGGAAGAACCAATAGTTGAGACTAGGTAAGAACACTTTGGCAAAGTATAATAGAGAGAGACTTGATCTACCAGCTAGTAAAATGTGTTGAAATGCTACAATAGTATATAAAGTTGACAGTCATACAAGAATCAACAGAACCACAGAGAAGGTAAAGAAACAAACCTCAGTAGAGATAAAAAATTTATTATATGCTAAAGTTTACATTGCAATACAAAAGGAAAGGAAGAATTATTTAAGATTATTGATAAAATTAACTGTTGGGGAAAACCAATTTAGAGTCTCACCTTTTAAAAAAATAAATTTTGTATAAATTAAATAGTTAAATGTAAAAATGGCATTTTTTAACTAGAAGAAAGTATAGTGATATTGAAATGATCTTGGAATTGTCAAGTACTTTGGGCACAATTGCAGTGGAAAAACTCTTAAAGCAAAATCTCAGTGGTAAGGATACTTAATGATTCTCTCTATATAAAAAATTATGAAAATCAAAAATTTAAGCCAAAGGTCAAATTGGGGAAAGTACTTATAATAAAATGACATTAATTTCTTAACATAAGGATTTCTTGAAAATTAAGGAAAATCTATTACCCCAGTATAAAAGCAGACAAAAGACATAAGCAGATTATTTTATCAAAGAAAAAAATACAAATGGTTAATTGAAAAATTTTAATGTTCAAGTTTCAATAAAAATATGAAAATTGAAACGAGATATAATTTCTCTATAAAGTTGGCAAAAATGTACTTAAAACATATAACAATTCATATTACTGAGGCTTTCATGATATAGTCACATAGCAGAAATGAAAATTGAGACAGACGTTTTGGAAGCAAAGTGGCACTGTGTGTGCAAAACCTTCCAAATGTTTATTACTTACTCTCTTTGACCTAAAAACATTTCTTCGAGGAATCTAACCTAAAAAAGTAAGTATTTGGACAAAGATTTATATATACAGATATTCATCACATGAGCACAGTGTTCTTATAAAATTATAAACTATATAAATGTTTAACAGTAAGAGGATGATTAAACAAATTAAGATTTATTCATTTGATAAAATACTATAAAGTCATTAATTTTTTTTTCCAAAAAAATTGAGATGAGGAAACTATAAATTATATGTTCATAATGCTTTAACTTTCATATCTTTGAAACTTGGATAGTAAAAGTTTATTAATCATTTATATTTTTTCCAACTTTATTGATATATAATTGACATATAAAATTGTATTAGTTTAAGATATACAACATAATGATTTGATATATGCATATATGCAAAATGATTATCACAATAAGTTTAGTTAACATCTACTTCACACACTTTTTGTCTGTGTGTAGTGATAACTTTTAAGATCAGCTCTTAGCAACTTTCAAATATACAATACAATATTGTTAGCTATAGTAACGTTGCTGTACATTGTATCCCCGGGACTTATTTATCTTATAACTGGAAGTTTATACCTTTGGACTCCCTTCATGTATTTACCCTCTGCACCCACCTTCACCTCTGGCAATCACCAATCTGTTCTCTGTTTCTGTGAGTTTAGTTCTTTTAAATTCCACATATAAGTGAAACCATACAGTATTTGTCTTTCTCTGTCTTATTTATTTCACTTATATTCTCTATAGCTTTTTTTAACCCTCTAATTCTCATGTTACACATTTCAAAGTGTTTAAATTTTTTTTCTAAGGACTTGCTTATAGTTTCTCTTATGAAATTAAGTTGCTTTTTTTCTTCTGAAAGTTAGAAGAACTCAGAAGATAGTTGATTAAGGCTCACAAAAAGTGATATATCAAAGTAGCATCCTTGACTTGTCTAGCTATGATGGTAATATCAGTGTGTCATTTTTTTACAGGTAGTCGAAGAAAACAAGAACAGGTTTTCTGGTGCCCCAAAATATGGGGGATGGATAGTAGACAACTGCCCTATTATAAAAGAACTGTGGACAACCTTAGTCGAGAAAGGAATTATACCAGATTTAGTAATATGTTTGTCAGATACGGAAAACAATGGTTGGTAAATATTTATCATGTAAATTTGAAAGTGATGTTTTTATTGCTGATAATACTTTTAGTTAAAATATAAACTGGAAAACTCTCCACCCTCAGCCTAGGTACACCTACCACCCCAGCAATCCATTTATGACCTAGGGGTACACAAAATTAGGCATCCATCCACCAAATAGGTAGCCTAGACAGAGTACTGGGGCACTGTGTGTTCCAGCAGGCCCTTGTAATTATTCTTTGGAGCTGGGAATTTATCAACCCCTTGCAGTCAGCACTATAATCTATAAATGAAATATATACATAGTAGGCTAAGGGCAAAAACTGTGTATTAGTCCTTCACCTCAAATGGGACATATTAAGTACATAAATTTTAATTATTTTGTCACTTTGTACAAAGTTATAATAAAACAGTGTGGTACTGGCATAAAAACAAATGCATAGGAATAGAATAAAGAGCCCAGAAATAAACCCACATATATATGGTCAACTAATCTTTGACAAGGGGGCCAAGAATATTCTGTCATTTTGCTTTTTAGGAAAATACACTTGAAAAGAGTTTCCAGGGGGAAATATAATATCCTACATTTTTTCATGTTTTTGTTATTTATGACATGCCAATATATATCTTTAAAAGGGATTTAAAATGATCTCCTGATATTTTAAGGAATCTCGGCTCAATTTAAATAAATGCTTAAAGGAAAATGTATTTGGATATAGGCAGAATTAATTTTTATTTAATTTTCAAACTATCTCACTATATAGAGTTTCAAAATTAATATTATTTCATTTATATTTCAGGAAAATGTTTACTTAATAGGCTGTATTTAGGGAATAAGCCTGAAATCGACTCTCAGATATTTGAAAGATTATTAGATGAACTACAGAAGAAAACTGAGGAAGAAGCAGCAAGGTGAAGCCGCCTGGCCAGTGAACGGCTAACCAGCCTCTCGTGGGCTGTCAAGTATCTACTTGCAATTTATGAAATATCTTCAATATCAAAATGCTGGGCTAACTGATCCAATTCTAATGAATTCCAAGAAAAACAGTAATTTCACAAATGCTTCCAGAATCTCTAAAGTACAGAGTTATGGATGTTTTCACAGTCCTAAATCAAATTTATCCTAAATCAAATAACTACTCTCAAGAGACAGTGCAAAAAAAAAAAAAAGAAAAAAAGAACACAAGATTTTTTTTTTCTTTTTATCACAGTTATCTGTGATTTAAATAATTTTGCTAACTAGAATCCATAAATTGAAGAAATAGTATGATAGAAAGTAAATGAAAATACACTTGTATGATATGACCAAAATCCAAAGCCTGACTAAGTGCTAATAAGGAAAAGACTAGTTATTTATTATACTCACAGGTTTAACATCGAGTTTATTCTCCAGACAGGTTGCAATGAAGAAGTTTTAGGAATGTAAACATGTATCTCTTCATGACTGGGATCAAGACTAAGCTTTAATAAACTATCTAGTTCTTCAGAATGGGGACTAAAGTATAATAAGAAACAGTGACTTGATTTGCTGATTGTTCTTCCTTGCTGAAATATGCTGTTAAATACTTTAAATTTTAGGTTGTCCACTGGAATTCTCAGTCACAAAAGCCAAGACCTTTAAGAACTAAATTTCTTTATGTTAATCCACTAAACCTCCTACAATTAATAATGGCACCTCTAGGAGCTTTCTCAAATGTTATTTCCTTTTCCCCTTCAGATATTAACAATTTGAACTGGGATTAGGAGAGCTTTCTAAACTCTGGAAATTAGAAGCTGTTATCTGGGTTATCAGGGGGTTGGGGCAGATAATTGATGAGTGTGTTAGGGGACTTTTTTTCAGTGTCCATTGTTCATGTAAGTCAGCAATTTTCAACCTCTTTCATCTCATGGCACATAAACTAGTTACTAAAATTCTGTGCTACACCAAAAAATATGTTATAATTTTTGCGGATCTGACAAAAAAAAAAATTAGGTAAAATGTTGATTCATTTACACCAGACAGCTATTGTGGTGTTGGCTGTTGTCATTTTTTTACGTGACATCTAAGGGAAAAGAGATCAGTGCCCCTGACTTAAATAGTCAGGTAGTGCATGTTTTAAAAAATCTTGCAGCACACCGGTTGAAAATCACTGATCTAAGTTAACCATTTTTTTAGGAATTTAACACAAAAACATACAAGGTATAATTTAGTTAGGTTAACTATTTGGAATTATTTGATATATGGAGTAAAAAGTATTATTCAGAGAATAATTACAAACTGATTACATTTATTTATAGCTTTTAAAACTTTTGTTACAAATGGAGGTACAATATTTAGGATTTAAGGGATTACCTAATTTCTTTCCAGTATATGAGAAATAGTCAAATATTTGAAAACAGATGAAAATATTGACATAAGTAAAACAAAGTTTATGCGATTTCTAGACTGAGGTCTGCTACATTTTAAGTAGTAAAAAAATATATACGTCTATAATTTTTTAAAAAGGAAAAAGACATCTCCACTTTCTCACAACTATCTACCTTCATCTTCCTTCTATCATATGGAATTTTCTGAGCTATCTTTATAATCAGTTTTTACTTATTTTGATTCTAAATTTGTATATCTTTATAAACTTCTTGATATCAAAGACTTGCCCAGATTGAAGCAGACTTTTCTGTTTCTACATGTCACCTTTTAAAATTCAGCATAAGTATTTCAAAAAATCAACTTCTTTTTCATATACTGCAGAAAATGAAATCTGAAATGGAACCAACAAAGGTCAGAGTCTCATGTAAAGGCCTTGCAAATTGACTAGGAGAGAGGTAAACTTAACAGGCTTAAGAATTTCATCTTGGGCCAAATATCTAAAGACTCCAGGAATTCTACAGCTTTTCCAGCATCAATTTCCAAATGTGCCTGTCAAATGCAGGATAATTTCTACCATCACATTAGTCTTTGACTCATCTATCTAAGCGGTTTATCGGAGTGTCTAATAACAGGCAGCAAAATTCTCCTTCATTCTTGTCAGGTCTCAGGTTCCTAGCAGCAACATACTTTATCTAGCTTTTGGATAAGGGGAGTTTCACAAAAGGGCCGTATGAACTGCCGATTCACAGTCAAAATGTGAAAGGAGTGTAGAAACAAGAAACATCTCAGAGGTCTGGACACAAACAACTCGAATTACACCAAGACTTTAGTCTGGATGGTGGGATTTGGAATATAGTAAGAGAACACCCCCTATTAACAAGAAACATACCTGTTGGGAGAAGAGGTGTGGTTATTTGAAGAGAATATATGTAACTAGATTTTCAAAGGAAGAGGGAAAGGATACAAAGAATGCTGAATGTAAGAGAATGACAGGCCTATAGAACAGTCTTAAGAAGACTGTCCCAGCCCTGGCCATTGTGGCCCAGAGTGTCAGCTCTCAAACTGAATAGCTGCAGGTTCAATTCCAGTCAAGGGCATATACCTGGGTTGCAGTTTCCATCCCCGGCCCAGCTCTCTCACATCGATGCTGTCTTGCTCTCTCCCCCTTCCTCTCCCTCCCCTCCACTCTGTCTAAAAATCAATGGAAAAAATATCCTCAGGTGAGGATTAACAACAACAAAAGACTGTCCCAGAGTTTGTTGCTAACATGAAGGGCTCTACTTTACTTACCTAGTCCCCTATTGAATACTTGGTACAGTTGTTTTTAATATTATTTTTTAAAGATGCAGTTATTTTTCAAAGAATGCAACATTCTTATACATGTTCCCTTGTGCAATAACAAGCTGATTCCTGAAGGCTAGATTCCTAGATATAGACTTTCTAGGTCAAAAATATACACAATTTCATTTTTAATAAATACTGCTTTTCTGCACCATTTTACTAACTTTTTTTATACCTGTCTTCACCATTAAGGCAGGTTTAGTGCTTCAACCCTAATGAAAAACAGATTCCCTCCAGATATTGAAGTTTCCATATTCTAAGTCTCTTTAAATTTTATCATGACTGTGTTAAAAAGAAAATAAATCAGAAAATAATTGTTTTGATTACCAAGAAAAAGTTACAAATGTTCTATTTATTCAATATAGAAAAATTTTAAATGCAAAAAAGGTCAATAAAATTGAAAACTCATAATGCCGTCATCCAGATAACTACTAACAATTTGATTAGTTTTCTTCTAGTCTTTTAATCATTGTTTATACACATTTAAAATACAAAATTAAAATTTTATTATACGTAGTTTGTTTTTATACTTTTTTCACTGAAAATTATATTGTGAACATTTCTTATTTGATCAGAAAGAAAAGATGGTACAATTTCTCTCATTTGCCTTTTCAACTTGTAGCTAGACAGTCCTGTATTCATTTTGGCAGGTTTCCTAATAAATGACCACAGCTTTTCAAAGTGCAACAGTCCAAATTTTCTTCCCAAAAAACCCCCCAAAAACCTGAAAATTAACTGACCTTAATATGAGTAAATTAAACATTTACATTTTAAAGTAAAAATATAATGAATATTATAAACTGCTTATTCTTTATTTTTACCACTCTAAGCCTTAAATCCTATAATTTTGTGAGATGTTTGAATTTCCAAAGATAATTAAATTTTAGATTTTTATTTTTATTTTTTCAGAAAAGCCAAAGAAGAGGCATTGAGAATGGAAGAAGAACATCAAAGGCTGTTGGAAGCTATGGATGAGAAAACAAAAGGCAAACACAGATTGATTGGCTAATCATGTGTCATTTAATTTTGTATTATTGCAAGCAAATGCAGTATTTCGGTGAATTATAGACAGGGTGACCGTATTTCTTTGCCCATGAAAGTCCAGGTTTATGGCTATGATCCTGAAGTATTTATTTGACCCCCTTTCATTCTCAGCATGTTCCAATATGGATAAAAATTATATGGCCACTGGAGTAATGGATTCATAGGAAAAAGACTCCTGACACAGATACCTACTCATGTACCCTCTAAGAGGGGTACACATCAGGAGAACATGTGTAGCATGCCTTAAACCGGTTGCCCTGGTCATAGATGACATATGGCTATTGGGATTACTTGTATTAGAAGGATCCTGCAGAAGTTGACGAAACAGTCAAACTCTTACTAACCCATTGTCTTTGTACTTAAACTTCCAATCTCCATTATAAAACTTACTCTACAACTTTCTTTTAAGATTGGAGTTCTTAACCTGGAGTCCATGGATAAAATTCAGGGATCTATGGACTTGAATGAAAAAATAATTATTTTAACTAACCTTTAACTAAAATTTAGTTTTTCCTTCAACTAGTAATTCATATAGGCAACAAACCACAATAGTATTAGTGATAATTTAACTTTGTCACCAATAGAAATGAAGATATCACATTACAATTTATATATCTTGTTAATGCTTATCCCTGTTCCCAAATTATGGTAGTTATTAAACCACCTGCTGGTTCTTGTTTAATACTTTAGTAAAGATGCACAATTTTCTTACAGCACAAGTTTGTTTTTGAGGTCTTGATGACTGTATTTCAATATAATTGGCTTCTTACATATTTTACTTTATGAGATTGATAGCATTATTATAAAAAGGGGTCCACGAGTTTTATCAGACAGCCAAAGAGGTCGATGGCTCAGAAGAGTAAAGAGTATGTTTCAGTTTTCCATTGCTGTGCAAAAAGCCACCCCAAAACTGTAAAACAACCCCCATTTTTATTATGTACAAATTGTGTGGATCAGGAATTCGGGCAGGCTTATCTCTGCTCCCTAAGGACCTCTTTCTGACTTAAGTAGCCACCTTGGAGGTGCATCCTCTGGCCCCACCCAAGCCTTCAGCTGACTGTGGCCCTGATTAACATCTTCATGATGACATCATGAGAGACCCAGAACCAGAACCATCAGTAAGCCACTTCCAAATTCCTGACCCCAGAAATTACAAGGATAATATGTGATTATTGTTGTTTTAACCACTGTTTCAGGTAATTTATTATGAAGTAATAGATAACTATACGACACGTATTTAGTTAAAATCCCAGATAGTAAAGGATCTTAGAACACTTTTCAATCATCCCTGACTTATATAGTATTCACATTATCCACTAGGGTTCTAGAAAAAAGTATTAGAACTTTTTACTTTTTTTTTAACCAAAAGAGACCATTTAGTTGAAGACATTTTGAGTTTTGGGTGTAGAGTACATATAACTTCATCCCAAACCCTAGTAGGTTTCAGCAAATTCTGTTCCTTCCTCTTGTGTATCACCATAAAATTCTCCATATAACGCCAAAGGTTCACCACATTCTAACTCACGTATTTGGAAGCCACAGGCTCTGCAATCCTGGTCAGACCTTGAGATATAAGGACACTTCAGGATGCTTTTCTCTGGTGACTTAATCACCCAGATTTAGATTAAAATTCGGGTACCAGAGGTATCACACCAGTAGAATGTGATTGTTGGAAGGTACTCACTGAGAGGAAGGAATTCCCACAAGAATCCAGAAATCAAGTTCCTTTATTTTTCACATCATCTTGGCAAAGATATTACCTTGTTTTTCAGTCAATTTCATAAATATAGTGAAGGAATTGGGAAGATGGATTTTCTGATTCCACCATTCACCCCTTCTTCTTCCTGAAAGATGTCCATGCATATATTTCTGATAATGGTCATCAGCAACTACAGAAAATTTGAAATTATGCTTTTTAAATTTCTATTTAACATATTGATTAACATACTCTATTATTCATTATTAGCTATAAGAAAATATTGAGTCTAGCCCAGTGCTGCATAACACAAGCCACATATGTAACTTTAAATTTTCTAGTAGCCACATAAGTAAAAAAGAAACAGGTTAAATGAATTATATTTTATTTAATATGCTATATGCAAAATACTATTTTGGCATGAATGCACAATTTGTTGGAATAGTTTACATTCAATTTTTTAATACATTTTTTTTAAAGATTTTTTATTGATTTTTAGAGAGAGAGGAAGGGAGAGGGAGAGAGAAAGAGAAACATCAATGTGATGGACATGGACAACAGTGTGATGATTCCCAGCAGGAGTTGGGTGGGTGGAGGTGGAAGAGGGCATAGAGGGGATAAATAGTGATGGGAAAAATAAAATTTTGAAAAAGAGAGAAAGAAACATCAATGGGAAAGCGAAACGTCACAACCCAGGTATATGCCCTGACTGTGAATCTACCTGGCAACATTTTGATGCACAGGACAACGCCCAACCAACTGAGCCACAACAACCAGGACTACATTCAATTTTTTATACTAAATCTTTGAAATCCATTGTGTATGTTATGCTTATTTCACATCTTAGTTTGGACTAGCCACATTTTAAGGGCTCAATAGCCACATCTTGCAGTGGCTGCATATCAGACAGTGCAGTTCTAGCCATTCCCTTATTGAATGGACATTTGAGCTGTTTCTAACTTTTTACTGTTATAATATTTGGGGCTGCTATCCATTTCCTGTTTTAAATGAACTCTTAGGCTGGTGTTTCTGTAGCACTCTGAGTATATGACTATAATCCTTTACTACTACGTTTTAATAGGTAAAGTACATAGAAAATGTGTCTCTCTCCCTCATTAAACCCCGTGCTCCAAGAAGGCAGGAGAACACTCTCTTTTTAAAAAAAATTATTGTTGAAAGTATTCCAGATGTCCCCTTTTTTCCTCCATTGATCCCCTCCACCCTGCATCTACCACTACCTCCCAGCCTTCCCCATACTATTGTCTGTGTCCATGGATTATGCATATAAGTTCTTTGATTAATCTCTCCCCACCCACTCCCCTATCCCCTCCTTCCCTCTAAGATTTGACAGTCTGTTCCATGCTGCTGTGTCTCTGGATCTATTTTGTTCATTATATTCCACATATGAGTGAGATCATGTGATCCTTATCTTTCTCTGACTGGCTTATTTCACTTAGCATAATACTCTCCAGTTCCTTTCCATCCATGCTGCAGGGGACCACTCTTTATTCTTTGTTTGGGTCTCAGCACTTATCAGAGTGCCTAGCACCCAATTAATATTTACTGACCTAATTTGAATGATAATTTATTTCTTCTCACTTTTTTCCTAGAAGCTGAAGAGGCTGACCTTGAAGCTTATGAGGAGCTTGAAGGTGAGGATGCTGATGTTCCTGAGGCCCTTGAGGAGGCTGGGGGATTCTTACCTGAGGAGCCTGAAGTGTCCGAGGTTCCTGAAGCAGAATCTGAATCAGGTTAGACTTTGTTGACAGCCACATCCTTAATTCTACTCATGTCCATTGGTGTGTTTGTGTGTGCATATGTGTGTATATGTTAAGAAAATAAAAACAGGCTAAAAATGGAGAGATGAGCCCCCAGAGAACAGCCATTTATTCCAAATCCCATGGTTTGAAGTGCTGTAGGAAAGCCGATGCTGCTCTATCCCATCCTGGTACTCAGGAACAGGGCTGCCTATGTCATTTGTGGGACATGTTCAAAAAGCAGGAAAGAAGTTCCATTAAAGGTACTAAAATATAAAGCTTTTGTTTCCTTCCATAATCTCTCTCAACTTGTCATGGATTGATTTTTATTTGCTATTTAATGTCATTCTAAGTAAAGAAAAATTAAACATTTGCATTTTTAGCATGAATTTTACAATTCATCTTTATATTGTGCAAGGCCATTTTTAAATGAAAATCTAAGAGCATTTAACTCACATGCAGAATCACTGAAATTAACACAATTCATATTTGGCAGCTCATACATACATATGTAGTTCATTCTTACCAGAATACTGATAAGTTTTGTGCACAAAACTAACTCAGCTTTTTATTTCATTTCTTAATATGCACATATTCTTCCAACACTCTCTACCATTGACTTCTATGTCATCATTTTCAACGTAAGTGTTTAGCTACTATAGGAAAGTGACATGAGTAAGAAGGGCTATGATTGGGTTCCTTGGTCATTCATGTCTCTCTGAATGCTCTCACCTTCTTTCTGTATCTGAAGCAAGTTCTAGTCAAAGGGAAAACATGATCTCTCAGGTCTGTCAGCATCTTCCCCTGCCTGCCTCCAGCACTCAGTCACACTTACTCCCGCACATCATAGGTCCCCAGGAATTCGATGCTCATGATGGGGCATCAGGAACTCTCACGGGAATGGGATGGCAAGGACTGGCTAACACATATTGTGCATACCTCTGCTCATATGTGTGCTCTGTTGTCCCATGGGAGCTCCTTTGGATTTGTTTACAAAACAAAGTTCAAAGATAAAATTATTAAGAATTTCAAATTGACAACCAAAGTGCATTAAACTGTGAGGCCATTCTGAGAGAGAGACTGTACAACTGCACAGGTCACACAGCCATGGAGCCAGCCCTGCTGCAGAGGTGCAGTTTAGGGGGTAGGGGCAGGGCAAGAAGGAGTCTTAGGGCAATGAAAGTCCCCCTCAAGACTGGAGAGTGGGCTTAAAGCAGCAAGACAGAGTACCCAGCATGGTGGGAGTGAGGCTCACAAATAGGCTTCCAAACTCAGTGTCGAATAAGAAGCTAATGCTGTGAAGTAAAGGTCTTCAAATACCTGGCAGCCAAATCCAGCCTGCTGTCAGCTGGAAAGAGACCCAGGACTATGGGGAATTTTTACAGTGAGAAATCTCAAGTTCAACATAGATAATTTTTACTAGAGGGGTTGACATTAGCTTTATGGGGCAGTAAGTTTAAAATCATATCCCTTGCGCCCAACAGAGAAGCTAGCAGGATGAAATACTCAATTTCCTTTTAAAAGTCCCACACCTCTATTGACTTGTGCTCCCACCCAGAAAATTCAGTATTTTCTTCAGTACCTAAACAGTTAGGCTAACTATTCTCCCATCCACCTACCTTTTGCAAGAAGACAGGCCATAAAATACCAAATATAAATAAATAAAAGAAACAGACATCCATTAAATATGACACATCAAACATATCCCCAGAGTTCTAGTATCCACAGTGTCTCACATTAGTATTTACTAATGTAACAGGTCTAAGGGACAATTTAGTTTTATTGCCTTTCATCTCCTTACTGTTTCTCCGAGGGAACCTCCTTTGGATGTTCTGAAGTCAGCCTCCTACTCCATTTAGGGTCAGTTCTAGCTCATTTCCGTAAATAGGATTATTATCAGTTAGAATTGTATGTACTGTGTGTCAGTTATTATTTTGGTCATTGTCCTTTAGTATATTTAAGAATATTCTTCATTTTCTGCCTCATACGATTAAGTATTTTTATGCCATACTTTACCTAATAAGAACTGTATTTTCAATTAGATATAGTATATACAATTTAAACTGTGTTTTGAAATTTTCTTTGTGTCAAAACTTTCATAAAGAAACAATGTTTTAAAATGCAAACACTAACTATTAGATTTCTTTTCTAAGCATTTGAGCCTCCTGAGGAAAGTACAGTTGGAACAGAAATTCCAAAAGAATCCAAAGAAGGCCTGGAAACTCAATTATCTCAAACAGGTTAGCTTATAAAATAAAAGTAGTGCATAAAAGTGCTTTTCATATTCTAGTCCCTTATTTTAGGCATAGTACCAACTTCCTACTTATTTATTTTTACATTATATGCCAGTTGACGTGTTATGTTTATTTAGCTTATTACATTAAAAGTGTATCTAGCCAGCTTATAACACTGTTTTTCATCAAATTTTATTTTATACATTTTATTAATAGTTAAAGTTGCCATATGAAATACATAGTAATTATCCAAATAATTTTATTAATAGATAATTCATCTATAGCCAATACAAGGAATAATTAAAATATAAATTTATATATTAAATAAATTTATATAATTAAAATATAAATTTATAAATGTACACTATTGCTGAGAACAATATGTTTATTTCTTTCATATGTTTTAAAAATATTATAAAGTATAAATTATTTTGGCAGTATGGGTCAAGGTACCATGTTTGAAGCCTGTTTTTTTTCTTTTCTTTAACCTTCATTCAAAAGTTGTATTACCTGAATTTCCTGAAGATGCTTATCCTGATGTTCCTGAAATGGAACCATTTAAAGAGAAGATTAAATCTTTCACCTCCAACTGGAAATCTCTGGAAACAGCAATCACTGAATCTTTCCTTCAAATTTTCAAGTTGGAGATTGCTGGCAAAACTCCGGAGGAACTACTTCAAAAAGCAATTGAGACTATGGAAAGTAAGGGCTGGAATCCTAACACTTACTGTCAAGAACAGGTGGTAGTATTAAAAGCACTGTGCAATTTTAAAGCCTGTCTTGATGTTCTATAAGGGAAAACATTCAACAGATCGAGCGCTGATGTTTAAAATATTTAACAACTCTCATAGGGCAGGCACCTGGCCAGTTGCTGCTTAAAAAATTCTGAAGGCCAATTTGCATATACATTTAAACTAAGCGATCAGTCACTATGATTAATTTTACTAATCTTTCACTACTGTAATATATGCTAATACCATTATTTTCCCAAGTGTTTCTTTCTTTCTTTCTTTTTAACAGAACCTTTCCAGTATGCTAGGTGGGAGTTTAGTATAGAAGATTATGAAGAAGAAACAGAAGACTTTCAGGCTGAAGCAGAGGTTGAAGAGGAGCTGGAAGAGGAAGAAGAGGAAGAGGAAGAGGTATGAGTCTTCTATTACTGCTCCTTCACGTTGCCACATCATTGAAAGTGCACATATCCTGAGTGGTAATTCGCACTCTTGGACCCCAGGAAAACAAGCAGGCTCCCTCAATTTTACACATAAACATTTTCAACACACTGCCTCCAGCCCAGCTTCCCTTGATCCCTGAAATGCCAGGGCTGCTTAGACAGTATGTTACACCCATGAAAAAAGAAAAGGGAAATCTTTTACATTTTTTTCATGGAAAAAGCTATAGATATTAGAGACAGAAATAATTTATAAATTTAACAGAAGTTGGTGTTTTATGTAAAATACAGCAATGGCACCTTTGAGAGGCTACTTGCATGATACTAACAAGTGGTATTTTCAAACGGGAACAACTCATTTTAGGCACCAGCCTACTCCCTTGTCATGAGAATTTTTATAACAATTCTCAGTTGATAGCCACCCAATTTAGGCATCTATCAATAATAAAATAGGAAGTGATTTTTTTTTTTCAAATTTTGGGCTTTATGACGGAAACAAAATGATGTAATAAGTTAGATAAACATACAGTTGTAATTAAGCTAAACCCAAATATATGTGTGTCAAACAGCAGATGTCATGCCGTGTGTCTATGACAGCAACTTTCAGTGCTTCAGCACTAAGGAGCTGCCAAGACCCTCAGTCGGGGCCTAACAGATGTGGGTTCTGTCCCGCCTGTATTCAGATTCTCTTCTTGCAGAATCATCCTTCTTCTGTTCTTCTGTGTCCTGTTCTGTTTTGCGAGAGAATGTCTCTCTCTTGTGTCAGCAGAGAATTCTCAGGCTATTTCTAATCAAAACGTCTATTTTTAAGCACAGTCTTCATTGATAAGTGTCCTTTCCTCACTTCTACTCTTCCTAATTTACTAAACACAAATCAGTTTTTCCTGTTGTATTAGTTTCCTAAGGCTGCCATAAGAAAGTGCCTCAAACTGGAAGGCTTAAAATAACAGAAATTAATTCTCTCATCGTCTCGAGGCCAGAATTCTGAAATCAAAGTGTCAGTAGGGCCATGCTCCCTCTAAGGCTCTAGGGAAAATCTTTCTTTTCCTGTTCCAGCCTCTGATGGCTCCAGATACTCCATTGCTTGTGGCTGCTTAACTCCACTCTCTGCCTCTCTCTGTACATGACCTTCTCCCCTTTGCCTTCTCCTTCTCTTAGAAGGACATTCGTCATTGGATTTAGGGACCACCTGTATAATAAACTGTAAATATCATCTTGAGATCCTTAATTACGTCTGCAAAGTTGCTTTTTTCAAACAAGTCAGATATGGCGTCCAGGAGTTCTTACAAATTTTGATCTAGGAGGAAAAAGAACATTCTATCCTGACATCTGTCTGGAAAAATAGAAATAAAGAACTCTGCTTCTCCCATCTCAGTCAGTTTCCCTGACTAATCATAACTAGAGGACTTAGTATGTGGCTGAGCCAGCCTTGGTAACATGCCCACCCAATGACTGTGGGGCAGGGAGTTACTGTAATTGTCTGCTCCGTTTGAGTTCATTGGAATGTGTAAGAAGCAGTTCTCCATGGGAAGAGGGAGAAAGGTTATATTACTAGAAAAATGGGGAAAGGTGCTATACAGACAAAAGCAAAAGATATACACCACATCATAAGAAAAATTCTGGGAAGATATGTACTAAAATCTCAACAGTCATTCTGGAGAAGATGGAGTAAAGGGGATTGAATTTACCTTCTAGCCTGAAAACAACTGAAAAACAAGTTAAAATATATGAAACAGTTTTTAACACATTGACATGAGACAGTGAAGCACAGTGGTCCCAGAGAGATGGGAAACAAATGAGGTGCACCCTACCATTTCCCCAGCTTAATATCTATAAGATCATGTACCTTGTCCAGGCCATGGTCCGGGGAGGCAGAGCCTGGCAGACTCCTTTATTAGAGGAAATAGAGCAGAGAATCCCAGGGCACCAAAGCAGCTAGAGTTCACAGGGAAAAGACCAGAAAGGAAAGAAGTGCACAGAGGGAAAACTCCAGAGATCTTCAGAGCAGAGGACTGATCAGCTTTGCCCGTTAGAAAACTATTCTGAGCCAGTGGAAGTACCACCTGATGAGATTAGAGGGACCAGTACTTAGGTCTCACACAAGGCCAGAAATAATGTCTATTCCCACCAACCACTGGGTAGTACTAAAAAGGGTCCAAGCCTCAGGAATGAAGGTAATTAAACCTGGAAGGTATGCAGCAAAACAATAAATAAAATAAAAGGAACTGCTGATACATGCAACAATCTGGATGAATCTCAAAATAATTATGCTAAGAGAAAGAACCCAGACAAAAGAGAAAACATACTCTATCATTACATTTGTATAAAATTCTAGAAAATGCAATCTAATTATAGTGACAGAAAACACAGCAGTGGTTGCCGGGGGATGGGGCAAATAGGAGGCAAACAGGGTCTGGAAAGAGGCATGAAAATTTGTGGTATTGATGAATATATTCATTATCTTTATTGTGATGATGGTTTCACAGATAAACACACATGTCAAAACTTATCAAATAACACAGTTTAAATATGTACAGTGTTTTAATGTCAGTTATACCTCAATAAAGCTGTTAAAGGTATTAATGGTGGTTATAACCATCATTGTCTCTGAATGATGGACATATAAGTAATTTTTATTTTTTAAATTCTTGCCTCTCCTTCATTTCTTCTTTTTTCTCCTTCCACAATACCTATTACTGGTTAGGTCTCTTGGATCTATCCTCCAAATATCTTATCTTTTTCCTCATATTTTCCATCTTTTTATATTTTGTTAACACTTGAAGATTTGTCTTCCTAATCTTCTAATATAGACATCATTAGGGTTTCTAGAGTAGTATATTTGCTACTGCTGCTGTAACAAATTACTACAAGGTTGTTGGCTTAAAATCAAATTATTGTACAGCTCTCAAGGTTGGGAGTCTGATTTTAGGGCTAAAATCAGCATTGACAGTGCTATGTTCCTCCCTCAAAGAAGAATCCTTTTTCTCCCTTTTCCAGCCTCTGGAGGCCACCTGCATTCTTTGGTTCATGGCCTCTTCCTCCATCTTCAAAGCACATCACTTCAACTTCTGCTGTCCGTCATCTCATGTCCTTCTGCCTTTGATCTTCTTGCCTCCCTAGCACAAGGACCCTTATGAATACATTAGACCCCCTGGATATTTTTCCCAACTCAAAATCTTTAATCACACACGTGAGGTAATATAATCACAGGTTCTGGAAATCTCTTTTGCGGGGGAAGGGAGGACATTATTATGTCTACCACCATGGTCACTCTCTTCTTCAGCTCATTTACATATTTTGTTGGTCTTTGTGAACTCTTTCTAGTGGTTAGTTGAATTTTTATAAATGCGTTCATTATTTTTCTACCCAGAGATTGGGTTTCTTCCATCCTGTGTTGCAGACTTTATGATCTGTTTGATCTAACTGCTCTTTCAGTCTGCTAGTCTCCCTTAGCCTATGGGTGCCAACAACAAAAACAATAAAGGAGAATAAATGGCATTCTGAATATCAATAAAAATAGAACTCAAGGAGAAATGCATTAAAACAACAAAAAAAGATGCTTTATACTGTCAAAGATAAGCAAATTGGCACTAAAGTGGTAAGGACCTTTTAATCAGTAATAACTATTGAAATAGGAAAAGGAGCCCATTGTGAACTGAAATCAACTCTGGTTGAGTTGAATGGACATACAGAAGTGAAAGGGAGAATTAGGGGGTAGGGAGGGCACCAAGCAGGAAGCCCATAGAGTTAGGAAAATGGAAAATTGCAAAAGGTTGGTCAGTCAGTGTAAAAAGCAGTTGGACCAGCTGTGTCTGCTAGCTGGCAATTATAGAAGTCAGAATTCTGTCCTCACACAGGGACTGGGAGACTGCCCTCAGATGTTGACTGAACAAACAGTAACATTTTTTTAGCAGCCTTGAGTTTTCTCAGGCAGGCACTGAGAGGAGGTAGTAGAGTCATCTTAGGGATGTGGCCTTGACCTGTTGGAAACTATTAGCATTTATTAAAGTCTTTTAAATTTTTTTCCAGGTTTATTGAGAAATAATTAACATAACATTGTGTAACTTAAAAGTGTACAACATGATGATTTGATATTCTTATATATTACAAAATAATCGCCATAATAAAACTAGTTAACACATCCATCACCTCACATAATTACAATTTTTTTGTGTGTGGTGAGAACATTTAAGATCTACTCTTTTAGCAACTTTCAAGTATACAGTACATTATTGTTAATGATAGTCACCATGCGGTACATCAGATCCCCAGAATTTATTAATCTTATAACTGTAAATTTTACCCTTTGACCAACATCCTCTCCATTTCCCCGTGCCCCCAGCCCCTAGCAATTACCATTTTATTCTCTGTTTCTATGAGTTTGACTTTTTAAAAAATTCTACATATAAGTGAGATCATACAGTATTTATCTTTATATGACTTATTTCATTCAGTATAATGCCCGTAAGGACCATCCATGTTGTTGCAAGTGGCAGGATTTCCTTTTTTTAATGACTGAATAATATTCCATTGTGTGTGTGTGTGTATATATATATATATATATGTGTGTATATATACAGTTTTTTTATCCATTCACCTGTCAGTGTTCAAGTCTACATCTATAAAGAATGAACATTCTCTTTAGTACTCATGTAGTAGTTCAGAAAGAAAATCACAATAAATTTTAAAAAGTAGAAATCTTACATATCACAGTCTCTGATCACAATACAATAAAACAAAAAATTAACCCCCGAAGGATAGTACTTCCCCACTCCCCCAATATAAACACTCTAAATTTAAAAAATATATACACATAGTTTCTTTCTAAATGCTAATGAGTTAAATAAGAAATCAAAAATGAAACTATAGCCTATTTAAACATTAATGATAATTAAAAGATCACATACAAAAACTTTGTTGCATGGCAGAAGTGGAAATTAGATAAAAAACAATACCCAATAAAATTTGAATTTCAGATAAATGAGCAATTTTTTATGTAAGGTACATGCTTATATGTGGTACATTGTAAAACCTTATTTTTTATCTGAAATTCAAATATAACTGGAGAGCCTGCTTTTTTATTTGCTCAGTCTGGCAACCCTACTTTAAGTACATTTGTTGAAAAACAAGAAAGACTAGAAAAATTAATTAAACATTTAATTCAAGAACCTGGAAAAAAGCACAACAAAATAAAGTAGAAAGCCAGAAGATTAAAAGCAAAAGTTAATGAAATAGAAAAACAAGAGCAAATAAAAATAGTATACCTAATTTCAAAAAATGAAAAATTGGTTCACTGACAAGAGCAATAAAATAGACAAATTTCTGTCAAGTTGAATCAGGTGAAAAGAAAAAGCAAAAAATAACACTTGAAACAGAAATGTACCATATATAATCAGGTAAAAAAGAAGGTTATTTTAAATTACAGTAACTTTATAATAATAAATTAACTTTAAAATCAAGATGAAACAGATTTTCAAAATATGAAGCACTAAAATATGCTTTGGAAGAAAGATAAAAGCTGAACAAACAAAAATAACAGGAGTTTTAGGTGATTTCTAATATACTTTTGTTGATTAGATAATTCCTATGATGTTTAAAGCCATTCACACCATAGAAAAAGATCAGAACTCTCCAGTTCATTATGAAGCTTGCATAACCCTGATAAAAAATTAAACAAGAGTGGTACAAGGTAACAGTCACAGATGTAAAGTACAGCATGAGAAATACAGTAAATAATATTGTAATACCTGTGTATGGTGTCAGGTGGGTACTAGACTTATTGGGGTGATCACTTTGTAAGTTATATAAGTGTCTAATCACTATGTTATACATCTGAAATGAATATAATATTGTATGTCAACTGTAATTGGAAAAAATAACTTTTAAAATAAAATTTTAAAAAATAATAATTTTTAATTAGTCTCATTTTTGCACCGTTACCAAAAGTTGTTCATTATATCTTGTTTTAGAGGGGGAAAATGAGGCATGTAATAAAATAATCATGTACAGTTCATTGGTATTTTAAAAAATAATGTATTTGTGCCTAAGTATATGTCTAATTTGTATGTATATTGGTAGGATATACTTAGAAAAAAGAGTCTGGAAAGATACACATAAAACCATTAAGAGTGTTAATATAACATTGGAAGGAAGAAGCTGAGAGAAAATTTTTATTCTTTATGCATTGTGGTGCGTTTTGAATAATTTTACAATAAGCATGGATTTTATAACACAGAAAATTATTTTTAAATGTACTTCCATTGCTTAAATAAATTGCAAGAATCCTTAAAGGACTCTACACAGTTTCTTTATTTTTTCATAAATGAAAATATGTTACACATTTCCAATGGAATGAAATAAAATATTTCCAAACAAATTTTTTTCATTATTTATATTGAGTTTATTGGAGTGATTACATATCCACTTAGTAGGAAACATAGCAAATCCTAAAACATGTCCCATCTCATTTTCAATGAGTAAGAAGTTGTGACCCTGACTCAGCTTTCAACATCTTAATTTTATTTCAGAAACTGATTCTGCACCAGAGGCACATCCTGGGGTTTTCATTATGCCTATGTCTGTAGAGGGCTAGGGACACCTTGATTCTCAGTGCTGTTTTATTTTCTTTATGAAAATAAAGAAGCTTGAGATGTGAACTTTGAGGAATTTGAGAAACTGATTTGTTAATTAATTCATTCATTAATTAAAAGGCCAGTATAAGAACTGGCCATTACAAATTATTTTAAAGATGAATTGTTATGGATTAAATATTATTCATGAGACATTATTTTTTAATTCCTTCTTTAATATTGCATCAAAATACTCTTTAAAATATTCTCCAAATGTTAAATAATATTTCTAGAATGAAGATAGAGTGAAAGAAAAGAAAAGGCATTTCGGAGACACAAAGCACTTTTGTCCAGTGGTTCTCAAAGAAAACTTCGTTCTTCAACCAGGCAACCCAGAAGAAGCAGCTAAATATCGAGAAAAAGTGTACTACTTTTCAAGTCCTGAGGCTAAAGATAAATTTTTGGATCATCCTCAGGAGTATGTGGCTCACAATGAACCATTAAAGGTAAAAGCTATATTCCTATCCTAATGATTGCTCTTGTGTACTTTTTTTAGGAACTTATTACATCCTTACTTCTTTATCACCTTTGGAACAGTTTCCTACCTTCTTTAAAAAGTATTTATTAAAGCCAAACACAAAAGAACAAATAGTGTATAATTCGACTTAAAAAGGTACCTAGAATATGTAAATTCATAGGGACAAGAAAATAAGCGGTTTCCAGACGCTGGGAAGAAGGGAAAATAGAAGTTGCTGTTTCATGGGTACAGAGTTCCAGTCTGGGGTAATAAAAAAGTTCTGGAGAGAGAGTGGTGATGGTTGCACAACATTGTGAATGTACATAATGCCACTGAATTGTACACTTAAAAAATGGTTAAAATGGTTTTATGTTATGTCTATTTTACCACATGTGGCAATACTTTATTCATTTTTTAAAGAGTTTGACTTGTTTTTTTAAAATACATCTTTATTGATTTCAGAGAGAGGAAAGGAGAGGGAGAGAAAGATAGAAACATCAGTGACGAGAGAGTCATTGATCGAGTCTACAACCCGGGCATGTGCCCTGATCGGGAATCAAACCCTGATCGCCTGGATCTCAGGTTGACACTCAACCGCTGAGCCACGCCCGGCTGGGCCTTTATTCATTTTTTAAAACAAAGCACACACATAGCGATACCAGCTTTAGACAAGTCTTCATATTTATGTTTTACTTCTTCATCCACTTCAGCATGGATGTATATTCTTTCTAGAGTATATAATATTTTGTAGTCTTTTTTCTCTTAACATTTTATCATAGAAAGTTTATGCATTTCTACATAGATCTCATAATGGTTTTGACATAACATTTTAATATAATTTGTTAGACTTACCATGCTAAAAATGTATCTTTTCATTCTTTTTAAATTAAAACAAAACAAATTGTTTTATTAAATGCCTTTTGGCACATGAGATCAAGGTGGCTTATGATTGTTAATGCTCCCTGAGAACCATTGTTGATGCAATGCCTCATGTTAATTGATATGCTAATGTCAGAATGTCCTTGAGTTTGTGAACTGAGAATTCAGTCTTAGGGAGGGTAGTTAATTAGCCTTTTTTTTAATAACAAAACTTCCTTTCCTTCACTCTCCCCTACCCCACCTCTCCCTGACCCACCCCACTGTGGCAGGCTCCTCCATTAAGAATATGCCTTCTGGGTCCCCGTGGCTCTGGCAAAACTGTCTGTGGAAGACAGTTAGCAGAAGACTTTGGCATCTTTCACATTCAGTTTGAAGAATTTCTACAAGAAAAACTAATGCTCAAAACTGAAAAGAAAATTGGACCTGAATTTGAAGAAGATGCTGAGGAAGAACAACTTGCAAAACAAGAACTTGAAGAGCTTGCGATTCAGGCCAATATCACAATTGAAGAAGAAAATACAAAGAAGCCGGTAGTATTATTAACTCTCTTTGCAGATAGTTGTGTTTACTATTACTACTTTTGGAAAGTAGAATATAAGCAGTATAAAACTCTAACGTTTCCAAGAAAAAGAAAATAGCCCATAAAAGTCATTTAAGAGACATCTTCCCCATATGCTAGATATGAATCTTACTGCTAATCCAGAATATAAAATTACTGACTTTCACATGACTCCAATAAAAATCAGAAAAGCTTTCCCTTACAAGACTGTCATATAGCATTAATTTGGTACTATGTTATTTGATATGTCTGACCTAGACTCGGGTTTTCTATTGTGGTGTTTACTGTTTTGTTTTTAAGATTTTTTTTTTTAGAGAGAGAAGAAGGGAAAAGGAAAGAGAGAGAGAAACATTGATGTGGGAGCGAAACATTGATCAGCTGCCTCCTGTGCAGCCCCCACTGGGGACAGAGCCGAAACCCAGGCATGTGCCCTGACCAGGAATAGAACCAGCAGCCTTTCAGTGCACTAGACGACACTAGCCAGGGCTGTGATTTTTTTTTTTATCATGTATCATGCATACAATATCATGTATCCCCTGTGCTAATGGGAATTTCAAAATACTGATTTCTTATGAGGCCTCATAAGAAAGTTTGTATGACTCTCTTAGGTGGTTTCTATCTGGGGTTGTAAAGAAAAAGTTCTTAATTCTAACTCACTTCTTAACCATTTCTGGTATAGCTAGACCCTTTCTTCTCAAAGGCTCCCTGTCAATGGACCCAGGTACAGATTGTATTTCAGATGACTGCCTGGCTAGCCCATCCTTTAATCACGATGTAGGTTTAATAATTATAAAATAGATGACAAAAATCAGTTATAGATTGAACAAGGTTTTAGCAAAAAGTGATGAGACAGATATCTTGAGGCCAAGTATGAAAATCAGTTATGCTGATCACTAGTAACTCTTCTTAGCTATAGTAGATATAATTTAATATTTAAAACCATATTACATATTGGTTTAAAGAAAAGAGCACAAAATTTTTTTAAAAATATATCTTTATTGATTTCAGACAGAGGGAAGGAGAGGGAGAGAGAGAGAGAGAAACATCAATGATGAGAGACATCTATTGGCTGCCTCCTGCACGCCCCCGACTGGGGATCGAGCCTGCAACCTGGGCATGTGCCCTGACTGGGAATCGAACCCTGACCGCCTGGATCCTAGGTCAACACTCAACCGCTGAGCCATGCCTGGAGGGACAAGAGCACAAATTTTAAAAGGTTTACAAGCAACAGTATAAAAAAATGTCCTGAGAAAAACAGATGTCATCTTAATCAACTATATAATAGAGTATTGTTTATTAATATAAGGTTTTAAATTTGTGTTGTGTTCTGACTTCCGTGTCTAGCTTCCAGAAGTACAGTTTACAGAGGAAGAAGAAGCAATCAAGTTAAGCCTAATGGAGAACGAACCACTGTCTCCTGAAATCCTCGACCCAATTCTTTCTGAGTGGTGGTTTAAGGAACCAATCCGGTATCTTAATTTATATAGACTTATACATTTATTGACTTTTATTTGCCTTATTCTTGAAAGCTTAAAATGTAATCCAACATAAATTTAAGCGTTTTCTCCTTTATTCTCATGTAAATTAGTGATTCTATACATTAAAAACACCTGAGGAATTATTTTAAAAATACTGATGCCAGGCCCCAACCCAAAGCAGTTGAATCAAAATCTTTAGGGATATGAGGTTGGGACGCAGGCATTGGTATTTTTGAGGGCTCCCTGGGTGATTCTAATATGTAGTTGTAGTTGAGAATCCATAATCTAAACCCATTTACACTAATGATGCGCCAGACTCTTTTCCTTGTTGCCTTTTGGTAATTACAGTTGAGAACACTTAATAGCTGTCCATAGTGTTATCCCTTAACGAAAAGCCAAGAACAAGCCTGACCCCACAGAGTACAAATCTAAGAATCTCCAGGTCACCAGAATTTAAAACTTCACTTCATTTCCCTAAACCAGAATCTCTTGCATTGGTATCTATCAGAAGAAAGTGAAATTATATTTACAGTACTAATAGCAGACACTTAAATGGAACTTACTATGTGCCAAGTACTGTTCTATATTTTATTAATATTAATTTACTTAATCTTACTACTACCCTATGGGATAGAAACTTTTATTATCTCATTTTAGAGATAAGGAAACTATATCAGAGAATTCAAATAATCAGTCCCAGTGCTTCTCTGGACACTCGCTTAGTCCCTGCCCTAAATGAGTGAGTGGGTTTATTGGTCATCAACTTCCATTTTAATTTCCTGTTTTCTAAATTAGATCAGTAGTTGTAGTAAACTTAGGTAGGTTGCCCGAAGCAACAGTTATGAGTTGTTATTCACTGATTTGGCTCCTGACCTCACACCATACATTAAAAAAAAAAGCATGTGGGTTGAAGAATTAAAAGTTAAATGTGAAATTGTAAAAGCCTAAATAAAATAACAAAATATTATGCAGCCACTAAAAAGTGTTATAGCATAAGAAATGTTATCATATAATGGTAAGTTAAAAAAGAAGATAATACAACATTTTAAAAATGGTATTGTATTAGTCCTGGAAAGATATTAATAATAAGGGCCAGAACTCAGGTGTAGTGTTAGAAATGGAAATGTGGATACAGACATTTCCTGGAAATGAGGGCACGGCAGGACTTAGCTGTTAATATGTGAGAACCAAGAGGGAATTGAGGGAGCAGTCCAAATGTTTCTGAAGTTTGCCACCTGAATATTTGTGAGTTAGAAGGAAGAGCAATGTGGAAGAATAACAATAATTATGACTTTTGACAGTATGATGCATATTTAATTCCTGACAGGCACTCGGAGAAACTAAGCAGCTTTTTGAAAATTCTGAATTGAAACTCAGAACAGAGGTTGGGTGTAGAGGTAAAGATTTAGAAGTCACTGACAAAGAAGTGACAGCTGTAACAGTAGGAATGAAATTGTTCCTCACAGAAGAGACAATGCTGAAGGCATCTCTAAACAAAAGGTCATGTTTTATGGCCATTTTATGGAAATTTTCCCATTTAATGAGATAGAAAACATTTTTAAATGCCAGTTAAAGGCTGAAACTGTCAAATGTTCATGAAAGTCCTGTTCATATTAAGAAGAAAACATATATCTAAATATAAATATTTAAACAAACCAAATTTTAGATAAGCAGGATAAACGCTCATTCAAAAGGGGACCAATATTGACTTTCTCAAGCAAAGCTGAGTACTCAAAACCAGATTGTCTTATAGTTAGTTACTCCACAATAAAAATGTGTTAACATTCCAATCATTTTCATGATTCTTTAAGTTTCATCATACTCAAACAAGTTTGATAATCCTATTTTGTTATAATTGTCTTAATACATATGAGTCAGGATGCATACATAAATAATTGCCATGAGTTACAAGGGTACCCAGGGAAGAAGGTATGAATTGTCTTATGAAAGAAAGCATCACTAAAAAACTACTGGGAAGGGTGGCTTCCCATTAAAGGTGGGCTGGCCAAACCCACCTTTTTATAAAGGGTGAAAAGTTCATTAGGCTGGGTATTCCTCCCAGGCAGAGAATTTATTTTCTCTTAATTTTCATCAAATATTAAAACTATTTACAGTTAAAGAGAACTTATATGTACTATAAGTATAAAATATTATAATTTTAATCTAATTGAATACATTTGAGAAAAGATACATCATGCTTATACAAGTAGAAATATTTAAAAACTCTAAAAGATACTATTTTTTAAACTACTCATTGCACATCTTATATAAAGATTTATCAGTAATTTTTTCATTTTTAAATCAATAATTATAATGTAATATTTTAAGTAAATTATGAAATTTACACCTAGTTCCACAGGTTTTATATTAGATGGTTTCCCACGATATCTTGACGAGGCCCAGTTTCTGGGGGAACATGGATTTTTCCCAGATGCTGCTGTTTTATTACAAGTTGATGATCAAGAGATTTCTGATCGCCTCCTGCCTCCCCAAATTGAAAAGTGGAAACTGAAACAGAAGAAGAAATTAGAAAGGAAAAAACTCATTAAAGAAATGAAGACAAAAATCAGGGTATGTATCTCATTAAAAAAGTATGAGAGTAAATTTTTTCAGTAGCTATTCTATGTATAAAGTGATCTTTACAAAAATTTAGTTTTCTGATTTTAATACCACTGTCAATATGAAAACACTTTTCATCAAATATTAAGAGTATTTATACTTAAAGAGTTAAGATTTATTTGTAGCCTATGTGATTATCAACATATTTATGCTTCTCTCTCAAAGGCAAATAAAATTAAAGATTGTGGTAGTACCAGAGTATCCCTATACCAGACAAAGGAGCATACAAGAGGCAGCAAGCGAAGCAGGCCTTGAAACACAAAGAATTAAAATTATCAGTCGTTTTTTCACTAGCTCCTGGAATTACAACACTATTTATGGAGGCCATGTAAGCCTATAGTGAAACAGATCCATATACTAGCTTAAACATCTTTTCTAAAACTGTAATGTGAGGAGTATTTCATAAAATGTTCAAAAGTGTCATAAGGAACCCAACAGTTCTACCCTAGGAATCTGTATAACAGAAATAAAAGCATATTCACATAAAAATTTATATATAAATGTTCATAATAGCATTATTCATAATAGTCAAAAAGTAGAAACAACCCAGTATCCATCAACTGATGAATTGATAAACTAAATGTGGTAGACATCCAGATAGAGTGCCCTGACTTCTGGCCCAAGATGGAGACATAGAAGCCTCTTGAATGCACCTCCTCCCATGGATGCACTGAATCTATATACAAAGCAGTTCCCTCTGAAGGAAACAGAAACTAGCTGAGTTTGTACCTTTTACTTCTACAATTGGGAGAACAAGATAGTACCCATGTCACACACATCAAAACAGCCGCTACCTGAAAGTCTAGCTTCCCATCAGCCTGTGCTGACTGAAGCCTTCCCTTTGGGACGCTAATGGGTTGTAGCACACCCTCAGCTACTGGAAGCTACAAAGAACAGAGAGGTAGCGTGGACATTCACAAAGGTTTGAGGGACAGCCATGAACTTGGGCCAGGCTGATCAATAAGGTTAATCCTCTACCAAGACTACTCTGTCAAGACTGGGAGAGGTGTCTGTTTTATTTAATGTGCAGAAACCAACACAGAGAGTCAAAGAAAATGAAATAAAAGAATATGTTTCAAACAAAAGAACAAGATAAAACTCCAGAAACAGAACTTACTGAAATAAGTGATTTACCTGATAAAGAGTTCAAAATAATGGTCATAAAGGTGCTCAGCAAGGTCAGAAGAACAGTGAATGAACAAAATGAGAGTATCAACTAAGAGAAAGAAAATATAAGGAAGTGCCCAGCCGGGAGTGGCTCAGCCAGTAAGCATTGACCTAGGACCTGGGAGATCGCAGTTTGATTCCTGGTCAGAGCACATGCCCAGGTTGTGGGCTTGATCTCCAGTTGGGAGCGTGCAGGAGGCAGCCAATCAATGACAACTCTCTCATCATTGATATTTCTGTTTCTCTCCCTCTCCCTTCCTCTCTATGAAGTCTATGAAGATATATATATTTTTTAAAATTAAAAAGAGCCCAGCCGGGCGTGGCTCAGCAGTTGAGCGTCGACCTAGGATACAGGCGATCAGGGTTCGATTCCCAGTCAGGGCACATGCCCGGGTTGTGGGCTCAATCAATGGCTCTCTCATCATTGATGTTTCTCTCTCTCTCTCTCTCTCTCCTTTCCTCTCTCTGAAATCAATAAAGATATATTTAAAAATAAAATAAAATTAAAATTAAAAAGAAAATATAAGGAAGTACCAAACAGAAATCAAAGAGTTGAAGAGGACAATAACTGAACTGAAAAATTCAGTAGAAGAATTCAATAGCAGAGAATACAGAGCCCAAAAATAGCCCCACACACATATCATCAATTAATTTACATCAAAGCAGCTAAGGATATACAATGGGGAGAGGACAGTCTCTTCAGTAAATGGTGGTGGTAAAACTGGGCAGCCACATGTAAAAGAATGAAACTGGATTCCTATCTTACAACATACACAAAAGTCAACCCAAAATGTATTAAAGACTTGAACATAAGAGTTGAGACCATAAAACTCCTAGAAGAAAACAGGGTAAGCTCATTGACATTGATCTTGGCAATGGGTGTTTTTCTGGGGGGGATTTGACATCAAAATCAAAAGTCACCAAGTGGGACTACACCAAACTAAAAAGCTTCTGCATGGCAAAGGAAACCATCAACAAAATGAAAAGACAATCTACTGAGTGGGACAAAATATTTGCAAATTATGTATCTGATAAAGGGTTAAAATCCAAAATATATGAAGAACTTACACAACTCAATATAAAAAAACACACAAACCAGTTAAAAACAGACAAATGAACTGAGCAAACGTTTTTCCAAAGAAGACATACAAATGGCTAATAAGCGCATGAAAAGGTGCTCAGCGTCACTATCATCAGAAAAATGCAAATCAAAACCACAATCAGATATCACCTCACAGTTGTTAGAATGGCTGTTATCAAAAGACAGGAGATAACAAGTGTTGGCTAGGCTGTGGAGAAAAGGGAACCCTTTGTACTGTTGGTGGGAATGTAAACTGGTATAGCTAGTGTGGAAAACAGTATGGAGGTCCCTCAAAAAATTTAAAATAGGACTATCATATGATCCAGTAATCCCACTTCTAGGTATATATCCAAAGGAAATGAAAACAGGACATTGAGGAGATAGCTGCACTCCCACATTCATCGCATTACTATTCACAGTAGCCAAAATATAAAAACAACCTAAGTGTCTGTCAAAGGATGAATGGATAAAAACAAAAAAAGATGTGGTGTTTACATATATAATGGAATATTATTTGGCCATGAGAAAGAAGGAAATCCTGCCATTTGCAACATGGGTGGACCTTAAGGGCATTTTGCTAAGTGAAAGAAGTCAGACAGAAAAAGACAAAACTGCATGGTATCACCCTACATGTAGAATCTAAATAAGTCAAATTCATAGAAACAAGTAGAATGGTGGTTGCCAAGGCTTCGGAGTTGTGGGAAATAGGGAGAGTTTTGTAAGATGGTACAAGCTTTTAGCTATAAGATCTATAAGATCTGAGGATTTAATGTATACCACAGTGACTATAGTTGATTACACCCTATTGTATTGTATAATTGAAATGTGCTAAGAGAGTAGAACTTAAATGTTGTCACCAAAAATATATATATATATATAAATATGTGAGGTAATAGATATTTTAAAATGGGAGGAGTCCTTTCATAACGTATACATATATCAAATCATCACTATATACACTTTAATTATCCTACAATTGTATAAAGCTGCATAAGTAAAGTGGTACATCCATATAATGGCTACTACTCAGTATTAAAAAGGAATGAACTCTTGCTACACCCTACAGTGTGGATAATTATCAGAATCATTATGCTAAGTGAAAGAAGCCAGGTCAAAAAAAATACATACTATACGATTAATTACATTTATATGACATGTCTTAAAATGGCAAATCTATAGATCTGGGCTGGGGTAGAAATAATGGAGCTTTTAAATCTGGAACTAAGATGGAACATGAGAGCAGTGTTAAATTATTTGAAGGGCTTTCATGCTGAAGAGAGTTTGTAGTAGTTTCATGTGGCTGCAAGGGAAGAAACTACCATTAGCAGGAGGAAGGTACAGAGAGAGATATTTTATTAGTAGTAAGAGTTTCCAAAAAGTACCAAGACTGAAGGCAATGAGCTACTTACCAATAGATAAGTGTAGACAAAATGGACATTTGGCAGGGATAGTATGGAAGAAACCTCACTGTAGTGTCAGAGAGCTGATCAGTTCATTCCAATTCTGAGATTCTGTAAATTAGTTAATATATTTTCACAACTCAGTATCCATTAAATTATAGACCAAGTGTTAAAACCATAACGTTTCTCTTTTTTTGTTTGGACAAAGTTGGCAAATTCTTTTCATCTTGGGGTTAGCCAGAGGAAATCCCTTCAAGGGCATTGCCATTCTTCCCTCTGCTCTACCACACTAAGATTGTATGTCCCAGGCCATCTGTATGCCACCCAGAATAAAGGCAAGCTGAGCTCTGAGCCATCCATTAAAATTTTTAAATGTCTCTTTTTCTAATAGGATGATATGATTGCTAAAAGAAGGGCTGAACTTATAGCAGAGAAAGAGAAAAAAAAGAAAGAGGAGGTAAGTAAATAAGATTTAAAAAATAAAAAAGCAGGACACCCATTGTGTGTGTGTGTGTCAACAGTATAAAATAAAAAGGTGCATAAAAAAAAAAGTCTTGAAGGAAATACAGAGATTCTGTGCAAGTAGTGAGATTATATATCATTTTTATTTTGTATACCTTTTGTTATTCTATAACTGATTACAATTCCCTTTTTTTATTTTTGAAATCAGAAAAATGAACACTTTTAAAGGAAAGAAAACCACTAGAGATGTTTAAGTAATCTGATACATAATATTATACTCCATTAAACTATGCTTCTTTTGGAATTATAGTTTTGCTTTCACACTTCTAGCTCATGCCATAGGAGTTGGGCTGGGAGCTTGGAAGTGAGATCCAGACAGACAGCCTGCCTGTGAAACTGCTTTAACTAAAATATAGATTACCTCGAGATAAAGGATGCTATACGGCAGACCTGTGAACCCTGAGCCATATACTGTACAGGATGCTCAATACAGCTGCTTCTCTCCATCTGCTGATGTTTGAAAAAAACATAAACCTTGAAGATTGTGGATTTTGTTTTGTTTAGAGAGGAGCTATTCCCAAATTGACCTTGCTGACTCAAACACTGCAGCCAAGCTTGCTCAGGGGTACAGGAGTTAAAGAGAAGTTGTGACTAGACCAGCTAGTTCTGCAAAGGACCCGAAGCTCATATTTATACAATCAGCTTGCAAGTAACCCTTGTAACCAAAGCAAACAATAGGATAGTCTCTGCCTTCTTCCATTTCCATCTGGTTTAAGGCACCCTTGTAACATCTTTTCAAGGCTGACTCTTCTGTAATCTGATTTCCATCTGTATAAAAATTTAACTCAACCAAAGAGAAATAACAGAAAATAGGGCTGGCTACACATGCAACCATGTATCACACTCAGTTTATGTACAGAGGACTCGTGATGCCATACAACTGCAACTGTGGGTCAAAATATTGCAGAAGAGGGGCCAGAACAATTATTCTTTTGTCCAAAGTATTTACAACCAAAAGTTGATATAAAACCAAAGTTATGGGAAAGTTATGGCTCCATCTAAGGAATAAGAACCCTCTTCTTTTGTTTTGATCTTCATTCATCCAGTCAGTTCATCGCAAGCCTTAATTGAACATTCACTATGTGCCTGACACTGTTTCAGACACTGGAGAATCAGCCCTGAACAGAATTCACAGAAGCCTCTGGCCTCGTTCTAATGCTCATTCCCTGAACAAACATGTTCTGAAATTCTACTCTGTTGAAGGAGTCATGCTAATATTTAGGATAAAAAAGATAGGCATCCTTACCTGGGATCAACCACAGTTAACTACCTTTAGCCCTTGGGAGTCCTTAGTGGTTCCCTTAAGAATCACCTAAAATGTCTCAGGGCATATTGATTACAGATGTTGTAATTGACCAAACTGGTATAATCTCTCCAGTTCTTTCTGAATTTGTTCATTGATGGCTACCCAGTGCCTAATATAGTGCTAACACATAGTAGGCACTCAACTTACAGCTGTTTTATTGCAGTTGTATAATATTGAGCATTACTTTATCTCTCTGAGCATAGATTTTTTCATTAGAAAATGGGAAAATTTAATAATACCTAGCTTTTCTAACTAATAATACTTTAATTTTCCTTCTTTGTTATTCTTTAGTTAAATCTTCTTTTCCCTAAGAGAATTACTTTTCAGGATAAATTTTAAATGTTCTTAAATTATATCTTTTCCATTTGTTAACATTAGAATAAGGAGATTCTTATTATTTTTCATTCAAAGATTCAATATTCCATCTTATAAATTAAATGGGTTTTTGTAAGTTAACTTCCCTGAAACTTAATCTTTTATGAAATTGGCTGTGTATCCCACACAATTAATTTATACAAACTGACTTTTGGAAGACAGTTCCTGAAATTTGGGATGAATCAAAGATTAAAACTGTGTACTTGTTTCAACTCCTTTGATGGGAATTTTATGTGTCCTGCTACTGCCTCAGACAAAGAAAGACTAAACAAAATATAGCATCTCAAGGATCACTTAGTGTGATTGCTATAATCAGTTAATGTGACACCCTGAGTTGAATCCATCCTGACTACATAGACCCTGGAGCTGGCTTTTATGAACAGAAATAGGGGCCTTCTCATTTGCTTCTTTTTGCAGAATATGCGGCTCCATAACCTTTTTGCAACTGATTGAGGAACCATATGTAGATAAAGCCTTACCCAGGGTTGTCCACTCACTCTTAACAGAAGTCATTGCCTTTACCATCTGACTTTTTAGCAGCAAATAAAACATTTTAACATTAGAAATCACTTCAAAGTCTCAAGGTGACTGCTTGCATTAATTTCATAGGAAAATGTCGCCATCGTGTGGAACTTTAGTCTCCAAATGTGGCTAAAGCATATTTTATAAGCCAACCCCCTTCATCCTGAGATTTACACTGCATGTCTTCTGCCTCCTCAGAGGCCTTGCTTCTACCTTACTCCTCGCTCCATAATCTTGGCTCTCTTCCTGCCCACTGGCTCCTTCTCTGGTGCTTTGTCCCTTCTATAAAATGTAGAGCAGCCACAGCAGGAGAAAGGAAGAGCCAGAATGGGGAACCAGGGCAAAATTTTGCAAGTAAGCAAAATTGTGTGATGCTATGCCCAGGTGAGTATTTAATAGAGATACATACTCTAAGTACTGAGGTGTGCACAAGTTCATCTGAAACTAAAATGTCCCCAGCTGGTAGTGTGGGCTCATCCCACCACACTTCAAATGATCTTTAGAAAATCAAATCTCAGGATTAAAAATTGTCAAAGTATAAGAAAGAGAGAAAAGTAGCAAGAGGACCAAATGGTTTCAAAGTTTTAATAAAAAGAACCAGAACTGAGAAACTATCCCATTGCTAAGCTCCTTTTGTAAAGAGAGGGAGTGTAGACACAGAGCAGGAATAAGCCCTTATCTTCTCATCTTCCCCCCTGCACTTCAAGTTCAAATCTCAGTTCCAGACGCCTTTTAAAGACACTAGGGTCTAATCAGGAAGATTAGGAAATATCAAGCTAATCAGACGGCTATAGGCAAGAGACGAGAGAGCAAACAGTGGAGTGAGAGCACAAAGGATGAGCGTTATTTCAGATGATAGTCCTTGGACACTGGATATTCAGAGATGGAGTGCAAGGAGTCAGGATAACTTTCAGGTTTCCAAGTGGGAGACAGTGCTCTAACTAAGACAAGGAATACTTCAGGGGGAGGCGTTTAGAGGCAGTGCAGAAGAATCCATATTATAGGGCTCAGTATGCAAACTGAACTATAGCACATGCGGCCTACACAACACCACTTAGTATCAATATCCTGTCACAGTCTTTAATAATCATTTATATATTATTCTTGTTTCCTCGGATAGGCTGTAACCTCCTAGAGGACATGTTCTGTTCTATTAGCCCAGTGCTTTATACACAGTGACAGTCATAGCTATAACAGCAATAATAGCTATCATTTGCATGCCTACCATATGCCAGAAACTTTTCTAAGGGCTTTACATGTATTAACTTTAATGTCCCCAGTAACCTTGTGAGGTGGGTACTTTTATTATTCCTATTTTACAGTTCAGGGAACTGATCTTGTCCAAGTCAACACAGATAGTGAGTGCTTTATACTCTTTGGATTGCATTAAATATTTTTACTGAAGACCATCAAAAACATAACATTCTGACAGCCATAGACATAAATAGCATTTAACATCTTGTCTATTTATTTATGGGATCACTATGGTGTCAGAGTCTTAAAGGTATTAAATTTCTGGGTGTGAGATATTTAAATTTTACTATTAGATGAATGTTACCCTGCCACAACAACTAAGATCCAGTGATTACAAAATATTCCAGTTAGCACTGTCATTTGTTACATATTTTGTAGGTATGGTAAAAGGGAATATTTTCTTCCTTAGATTGTTAAAGAAGATGAAGAAATTAGTGAAGAAGAGCTTGAAGATGAAGATGATGATGTTGACAATATCCTCGAAGAGGAGTTTCCAAAAGAGGAGGAAGCGATGAGTGAGGAAGAAGACGAACAGGAAACTGATGCACTTGAACGCCTAAAAGGTGAACTGGGAGAAAAATTTGAAACAGAGCTGCATAATTTACAAGCAATACAGGTTATTAATTTTTCTTCATTTTTCATAACTCACAAAGTGACATTTGAGTATGAAACAAAAGAAATTTGGTTTATGCTTTGGTTTCTTTTTAACATTTCAAAAGAAATGTATTTTAGGGCTGTATTCCCTTTTGTCAGCACTACTACTTACAATTATGAAAACAAGTTAATAAGGGCAACATGGAAGCCACACAGGGTCAAAGGTTCTAGCCGCTGACATGCAGTCACACAGAAGCTAAAAAATATCTGTGCTCTAGACTCACATAGTGAGCCACCAGCAATATCTGTGCGCTGCCACTGAATACTGCCAGCCTTCTTCCCACTAAAAATATTTGGTTTTATGGTTTTTTTCATCAGGAGGAATTTGAGAAGTTATCGATACCAGTAATTCCCATTAATGGAGCTCGGAAAATCCGCATTGTACAATATGTGTTGAATACAAAACTGAAACCACTGGTGGAGAATCGTGCAAGCATTTTTGAGAAGTGTTATCCGATATCAACACACCTTGCCCAGAAACTGCTCAGCTTTACCTATAAATACATTAGCACATTCGGCTACCGGGACCCTGTAAAGGTAATGTCAGGAATGTGACTTCTGAAAGCCATGTTCTTTTATTTAATTTTTAAAAGCATGTCTAAGACAGTGGATAACTTAAAAAATTGTAAGCATTGCACAGTATTCTTTTTTTTTTTTTAATCCCAACCCGAGGAAATGTTTTTATTTATTTTAGAGAGAAAGGAAGGGAGAGGGAGAGAGAGAGAAATATTGATGTAAGAGAAACATTGATCATATGCCTCCCACACATACACTGACTAGGGATCGAACAACCAGGGATCGAACCCACAACCTGGGTATGTGCCCTTCCTGGGAATTGAACCCAAGACCTTTTGGTGTAGGGACTTCACTCCAACCAACTGAGCAACACCAGCCAGGGCCAGTATCCTTTTGCCTTTCTAAAGTAGGAGAAGTAGTTTAAAGGTTTAATTTCTTTTATTTCTGTAGAGAAAACCCAGTTCCAACTTGGTTTTATCTTTGTAGCAGGAGAAGATGATAGTGGAAATATTTTCAAACTAAACATCTAGAGAGCTGAAGTCTGATACTAATTTGCTGTCTAATTTTTTCGGCAAGACATTTAACCTTTTTTATTCTGTTTCCTCACCTGTAAGATGGAAGAATAATGCCACCAAGCCACTGTGATCAGATGTAAGAGTATAAAGTCCTCTGGAAAGTGTGAGACACAACGCAAAATGAGCCATCAGTGTTAATAACAAAATTATTTCTAAGTACTGTATTTTTATGCATTGTTTACAAATAGATTTAATCCAGCTGGAATTCAATAACTTCAGTTGTGGGATGATGTTTTCAATTCTAATTTTTTAAAATTTGCAGTTGACATTCAATATTATATTAGTTCCAGGTGTACAGCATAGTGGTTAGACATTTATGTAACTTACAAAGTGATTCCCCCAATAAGTCTGGTACCCGCCTGACATCATACATAGTTATTTCAGTATTATTTACTATATTCCCTATGCTATAATTTACATCCCTGTGACTACTTTGTAGCTGCCAATTTGTACTTCTTAATCCCTTTACCTTTCTCCCCCAGCTCTCCAACTCCCTCCTCACATCTTGCAACCATCAGTTTGTTCTCTGTTTCTATGAGTTTGTTTCTGTTTTGTTTGTTCATTATTTTGTTTTTTAGATTCTCTATATAAGTGAAATCATTTGTTATTTGTCTTTCTCTGTCTGATTTATTTCACTTAGCAAAATACCCTCTAGGTCACAAATGGTAAGATTTCAATTTTTAATGGTGGAGTAATATTTCACTGTGTATATGTACCGCATCTTCTTTATCCAGTTGTCTATTGACGAGCACTTTGGTTGCTTTCATATATTGGCTATTGTAAATAATGCTGCATTGAACATGGGGTGCATATATCTTTTTGAATTAGTGTTTTGGATTTCTTTAGATAAATGTCCAGAAGTGGGATCACTGGGTCATAAGGTAGTTCTGTTTTTAATTTTTTGAGGAATCTCCATACTGTTTTCCACAATGGCTGCACCAGTTTGCAATCCCACCAACAGTGCACGAGGGTTCCGTTTTCTACATGTCCTCACCAACACTTGTTGTTTGATGATTTATTGATGATAGCCAGGATGGTTTTCAACAAATCTTAACCAGGAACATGCCAGCCACTGTCTAGTCCCTAGGAATAAAGTAGTGAACAAAAAAGACAACGTTTCTGCCCTGGCCAGTTTGGCTCAGTGGATAGAACGTTGGCCCACAGACTGAAGGGTCCCAGGTTTGATTCCGGCCAAGGGCATGTACTTCAATTGCAGGCTCAATCTCCAGCCCTGGTTGGGCACATGCAGGAGGCAGCCAATCAGTGTGTCTCTCTCACATCGTATTTCTCTCTGTCTCTGTCTCTCCCACACTCTTTGAAAAGCAATGGAAAAAATATCCTCAGGTGAGGATTAAAAAAAAAAAGACATGGTTTCTTCTATTGTGGAGCTTATATTCTAATTAGGTTGGGGAAGGGTATTTAATAAATCAACAGATTCTTGTCAGATAGCATTAAGCACTATAAAGAAAATAAAAGAACATCATCTAGTAGTGATTTACTCAACCAGGTTACCTTTATATTTCTATCGGTGATGTAGCACAGTGGAGAAGACCATTGCCTCTGGAGCCAGACTGCCTGAGTTCAAAACCACCGCTTACTAGCCGAGTGAACTTGAAGAAATGACTTAACCTCTTTGATCATTCCCATTAATACAGTGGAAATAAGAATAGTCCCTACCTTAAAATATTGTTACAGTGATTAAATGAGTTAATTACTATAAAGTGCTTATAACAGTGCTTGGTTTTTTGTAAGCACTCAATGAGTTGTTATTAATATATTTTATTATTACTGGTCACTGATAAAAAGTATTTTGGTGAATAGGTCCAAATGAAGCCATGTGCATGTTACTTGAAACCTCCTTCTTGGTTGATATTGACAGTTTCAATTATACTTAATTGTGCTGTCTTCTTTATCTTAACCATAAGAGAAACCTTTTCAGACATCATGCTAAAGTATAAAAATACTGTGACAGTTTCCTCCATAGAGAATTGAATAGAGTTAAGCATGTATTAGAATCACCTGGAAAGCTTATGAAAAATAGACATGCCCTAATGTTCTCTCTGAGATAGGTAAGATAGGGAAGGAAGCAGACAAAAGTCAGAAGCCTATTTAGGGGGAAAAAGGAGCCCATGTCCAGACATACTTAGGACTGTACAAAAATGCCTTGTGGAGAAATGAGTGCATGGTCATAGGAAGGGTTTAAGCATATAAGGAATCATTTGTCAGGGCTGTTAAGAATCTTTCTTGGCACCTGACAATTTGATATTTCTGATTTGATGACACCATGAGTATTAGTGTCATCCTACTGTAAGGATTCACACTTAATTTGGGAATTTGAAATGGAACCATTGAAGTTTCAGCTTTTCTTTTATTACCAAGTATAAAACATAGACCAGACATTCCCACCCCATTCCTGAGTTTCCCCCTATCCAATCACTTTTTCCCAGCCATGAATATCACTCCAGCCCAAGAACCATAATGTTGACAATACCATTGACTGCTGACAACTGTCCTGGTGTAGCTCTAGGGAAGGAATGATGTTACCATACTGTTTCACATCGACTCCAGGGTGGCTGATGCTTGGCCATCTGATGCTGTAAAAAATACATACCTAGCACCAATTATACCCAGCTCTCATCACCACCAATGCAAAGATGTGGGACTACTCTCCCACTCCATTCCTTCCGTACACCTTAGGCTGCCTTTTAAGTGGACTTTTTCCTTTTGTGGCTGCTATTGATTATGTGAGTGGGATTTTGTCTGTATAAAAATATGGGAAAGAAGTCTGTGGGATTTGTCCTACCAGAATACCCTAAAAGATAACCCAGGCCCCCACCTGTCTACTCAGGCTGCCATAACAGAATACCACAGACTGGTGGCTTCAACAGCAGAAGTTTATTTTCTCACAGTTCTAGATACTAAAAGTCTAAGACCAAGGTACAAGCAGAGATGGTTTTCTGGTGAGGCCTCCCTTTCTGGTTTGCTGATGACCACTTCTCCCTATGTCCTCACACAGCCTTTCCTCTGTGCTCATGCACTCCTGGTTTCTCTTCCTCTTCCTATAAGGACACCAGTCCTGTTGGTTTAAGGCCCGACTCTTATGACTCATTTAACCTTAATTACTTCCTTAAAGGCCAGTCTCCATATACAGTAACTTTGGATGGTAGGCTTTTGACCTATGCATTTGGGGGAACACATTTCCATCTATAACATTACGTTAGGAATGGACCTATGTGTAAAGATAAATTTGCCCATGAATATATCCAAACAACTTCATACTCCTTGGCAGAAACATTGAATATACACACTAAAGACATTATAAAGGAGCCCTAGCTGGTTTGGCTCAGTGGTTATGAGTGTCGGCCTGTGGACTGAAGGGTCCCTGGTTTGATTCTGGCCAAGGGCACGTGCCTCAGTTGCAGGCTCGATTCCCAGGCCCCAGCAGTGCGGGAGGCAACCAATTGATGTGTCTCTCTCACATCGATGTTTCTCTCTCCCTCCCTCTCCCTCTCTCCCTTCTACTCTCTGAAAAGCAATAGAAAAATTATCCTCAGGTGAGGATTAAAAAAAAAAAAGGCATCATCATATAGGAAATCAAAGAACTATAGTAGTCATAAACTGAAAGCCTTTTAAGAAAAATGACGTATGAGTATAACATAATTTGTTTTTTTACACAGGTTTTTAATATTAATGTTTTATTATAATTATTTTTCTTATTCTATAAGAAAGTCTTGTTTTACAAATTCTTTTATTTTTAAATATATTTGGGGAAATGGTGTATAAATTAAAGCTAACTTCCAAATTTAATTGTGCATATATTACAGCTAAGTGAAGGAGAGACAATCAAGTCAACTGAAAATTCAGAGAATCCAGTTTATCCTGTAATCCATCGTCAGTATATTTACTTTTTATCTAGTAAGGAAACTAAAGAAAAATTTATGAAGAACCCCATAAAATATATTCGCCAACCCAAACCTAAGCCTAATATGCCCATTAAGATTGCAATTGTGGGGCCTCCAAAATCTGGGAAAACTACAGGTAAGGATGTGTTTGCCTTTGTTACCCATAAGCATAAAAGAATCCCCTGAAAAGTAGTGCCACTTCTCCAGGAAACCAAGTAATCAGATTGACTCAGAAAGAGATAGAAAACCTAAATAGGCCAATAACCATTGGAGAGAAAGCATTCAAAAACATAGCTCTACTCCAAAACACCCCAGGATCATATGGTTTTAGAGGAAAATTATAGCAAACTTTCAAAAGGGTTAGAAACTCAAGAGATCCTTCCTGTGTTGTGTTTTTTAATCCTCACCCAAGGATATGCTTACTGATTTTAGACAGAGGGCAAGGGAGGAAGAGGGGGTGGAGAGAGAGAGATTGATGTGAGAGAGAACATTGATTCATTGGATTGAACCTGCAACCTAGGTATGTGCCCTGACCAGGAATCAAACCGCCAACCTTTTGGTATGAGAGACGATGCTCCAACCAACTGAGCCACACCAGCCAGGCCTCCATTCTGTGTTGTTGTTTTTAATGTGTTTTTATTGATTTTAAAAGGGAGGAAGGGAGAGGGAGAGAGAGAAACATTAATGTGAGAGAGAAACATTGATTGGCTGCCTCCTGCACGCACCCCCACCAGGGATCAGGCCTGAAACCCTGGCATGTCCCTGACCAGGAATCAAACCAGCGACCTTTCAGTGCACAGGGCGATGATCAACCAGTTGAGCCACACCAGCCAGGCCTTCCTATGTTTTTATAGGCTTTTCCAGATCAGGGGAAAGACAGCTTCCTGATGTATTTTAAATTTTGTTTTCTTAAGGACTATGGTCCATATAGTCTAAAACGAATAAAGAATACAAATTCATTTTTAAGTTAGCATAATCCTGATATCAAAACCTAACAAAAATAGTATAAGAAAAGAAATTACAAGCTAATATAACATAAACATAGTCAAATGACAGTATATTAAGATTATATTAGCATAAAAATTATATTCAAACATTTTGTAAGTATAACCTATTGTATTAATAGTTTAAAGAGTACAAATCTATCATAGTAATTGCTGCTGAACTGAATAAGGCATTTAGTAAACCATTCTTACAGTGTTTGAATTTTGTATAACTGTGTGTGTGTGTGTGTGTGTGTTTGTGTTTAAAGGCAAGTAGTCTAACAACAGGTTGCTGTAGTATTTCAAATTGACATGGTAACATGAACAGTTGTTGTGGCAAGAAGAATAGAATGGAAAGGACAGATATAGGAGATATTTAAAAGGAAAACAATGGACTTAATGACTCATAGCATAGAGAATGAGGGAAGAGAGAGGTCAAAGATCAATTTGTCAACAGGAAAAATAAATGAGAGTTTTGTGCTCCACCTCAGCAGTTGAAGTTTGTTTTGCCCACTTAAATTTCTTAACACAACAAGAGCCTTCAATAGTCATACTCTAAATGTTCACAGAGATAATGATATTTCCCAAATGAGCAAAACATTGACATTCAAAATAAGATCCCACCACCACAGCAAAAAATTAAAATGGAGACAAGACTATCAGATTTCTCATTCCTTGTGGAAGTAGAGATTAATTCTTTAACAAAATGTCAAACTGTAAAAGCTTAATTATTTTTAGAACATTAAAAAAGTAGGTCTGATTCCAGCATTTGTGGCAAAACTGCAGCTCTCACAGAGGTTTCCCTTTCAGGTGATCTTAACTATAGTCAGTTAATCTGAATTCCTGTGAGATGAGATGGGCTCTCTCAGTGTCCTCTACACATGGCTGTCTCCAGACAGTGATGAGGCAAGTTATATAGACTCTGACAGAGCATGCCCACATTTAATACTAGTTCCTGGGAGCCATTGCTTGGTCTCAGTCAGAAGCATAGGTGAGTCTTCTTCCAACCTATGGCAACATTTACGTGACCTTGGACAAATCATTCTATTTAATTGGGCTTCAGTTGTCTCATGTATCAAATTGGAATTTCAATATTCATTCTACCCATTAGGTGGAATAGTTGAAAATACCAAATAAAGTCACAGAAGCAAAATTGCCTCATATGCTGTAAAATGTCTAGTGTGCCATTATAATTTTAAAAAATTGTTTCCTGCCCAGCCGGGTGTGGCTCAGCCGTTGAGGGGTTGAACATCAGCCTAGGATCCAGGAGATCACGATTCAGTTTCCGGTCAGGGCACATGCCTGGGTTGCGGGCTCGATTCCCAGTCGGGGGTGTGTAGGAGGCAGCCGATCAATGACTCTTTCATCATTAATGTTTCTATCTCTCTCTCTCCCTCTCCCTTCCTCTCTCTGAAATCAATAAAGATACTTTTTTTTTTTTTAATTGTTTCCTAGAGGATTAACTGAGTTGTTTTGGACATAATACCAAATGTTAATAGTATACATAGGATGTAAAGCTCTCAATAATTTTGCTACCTCATGTAAAGAAGGCAGAGAAAACTTCAATGTTGGTTGGGTTATGAGAAAAACCCACAGAGTTGGCTCAGTACCCACCCAGATCTATCAGCCACATACCTGAAGTAGTAATAATCATTGACCTTTGACATTATTAATTTAGTAAAATGTAGCAATTTTAATTCTCAAAATTTCTTTGAGAAATGTGGAGATTAGTTTGCTGTTGATATTAAGTGACCAGAATCTACAGCTAAGGTTAACTGATGGATTTGTGATATGGAGTAAGGTTAATGTTTTAATGTTTTTCAGTTGCCAAAAAAATTTCAAGTGAATATGGTTTAAAGCTTTTGTCCATAGGCAAAGCTTTGCGTTATGTGTTAACCAACCAACCAGACACAGAGCTGGCACTTATGTTAAATTGGCATCTTCATAAAGGAATGACAGTACCTGATAAACTGGCTATTGAAGCCTTAGAAATATCTCTGTTGGAAAGTGCATGTAATACTGCAGGGTAAGTGGGGAACTTGAGGGGGTGGTTAACTCTTTCAAGAAATTATTCACTGGAATTTAAAACACCTTACGTAGGGTTTAAAGCTCTGTAAAAGGTGTGATCTGCTTGTCAAACTTTGGGCACCTATATGGTTACATATTTTAATTTTCTGTCAAGCTAAAACTTGGTTTGAACACTCATATGCCAGAATAACAAGCCACTTTACTCTCTGCAGCAACCCTGAGTTGTCCTAAGGCCCTGGTCTTGAGCCCAAGTCACTGATCTAGAATCCCTAATTTACTCAAAGCTGTTTTATGTTAGGAGCCTCCTTGCCCTTCCCTGCAGCTGGTCCTTAATCAAGTCCTTGGACAGTTCTCCTAATTGCAGTTATGAGGGAGCAGATTCTGGGGTGTCAGATTATTGGCTCTGGGACTTATGCAAGTTAAGTTACCTCCTCCCTGGGGTTCAGCCTTGCATACAAGAAATCTCAACAGTCCAGCCAGCGTGGCTCAGCCTTTGAGCATCGATCTATGATGCAGAAGATCTCTGTTCGTTTCCTGGTCAGGGCACATGTCCGGGTTGCAGACTTGATCCCCAGCAGGGGGCGTGCAAGAGGCAGCCAATCAGTGAGACTCTCATCTTTGATGTTTCTCTCTCTCTTCCTTGCCCTTCCTCTCTCTGAAATCAATAAAAATCTTTTTTTTAAAAAAAGAAATCTCAATAAAAGCAATCTTGGTTGAGTTCCAAAAATACCAGGAGAGTGACTACCTATTTACTCTGAATTTCTCTAATCCTGAGGCCCTCTTGAGTGACCCTTCACAGGACAGAGAAGCTGAACTATTCTCCATTAAAGACAATGACAAGGACATCCCCATACATTATCTATTAGGCTGGCCTAGCTAGGTTAACTTAGGATCCTCTCGGCCATGGAACGTAGAAGTAGTTAGTGCCTAGAGATTTGGCTGGAGAGCACTGAGGGAGGACATCCTGTTACTTACTCCAAACCAGCCCTTCCTGATGACCATCAGCCAGAATTTCTCTGACTTTGGAGGCCATTCCTCCCAGAATTTGCAAACAGCCTTTATTTCTCCTCTCAGTTTGATAGTAACACTCCCATTACCTCAAACTGTTGGACTAACAAATTCTCCTTCATTTCTGCTCAGTGGCCTGATGGGTCCTGATCGCTTTATTCTCTCCCATATATTACAGGCCTCCTCTCACCAACTCTTTGTCTCCCCTTCCACACACCCCAGACTCCTCAATTGAATAACACAATATTCAGGGTATTATGTGTGTTATCTCTCGAATCTTGCCAAAACCTAGCTCTATAATGCTAAGTGTCTGAGTTCAGAGCTGTGCTCCTATGTATTTTGCCCTCCTCCTGGGCCTTGGGCTGACTGAGATTAAAAATATAGAGATAAAGAGAGCAGAGTGCAAAGAAGGTAAATCAGGTTACAGAAGGAAGAGCATGGGCCTAGTCTTGAAGAGATAGACTGGTTCTGGAAGGCAGGAAGGAAGGCATGAGGAAAAAGAAATCTGGAATTCTTATTTTCATGTTTCTCCTTGTTAGTGTTGTCATCGATGGATATCCTGTAACTAGTTATCAAGTGAGTCTCTTGGAAACCAGGTCAATAATCCCCCTGATCATCTTTGAGTTAGATGTGCCCTCCAAGGAGATTTTCAAAAGATTGCTCCTAGAGAAAAAAAAGGAACAAAGGTAATGGATGTGATAAAAACAGTGATTAAGGAATGAACTTTAATCATCCAGAAAAAAAGTATGTTTTAAATAGCGTTTTCCATTCCTTCTCTATTTCTCTATTAGTTTGCCTTATCCATTACACAATAGCACACAGATTACAGCTGTCAAGAACTCAAAGTACCGCAAAAATGTTGTTGAGATTAGGCAATATTATCAAGAACAACATCAGAACTGGTATGTGATTGATGGATTTCACAGCAAATGGTGGGTGTGGAATGAAGTTATTAAGAACATTAAAGTGGTGCATAGATACATGCAGATATACCTGGAAAGAATAAAAGCAGGTAAGAAAAACAGTTAACTGTTAAACTAGAATAAAATATGAATTTAAAGTCTACACATGCATGGCTCATGTTACTATAATTCATTCAATTTGAACACTTGTTCCCACAATTTTAATCAGTATTTAAAATATATAGTACTATCCAATTTTTATGGGCATATATAGTTGTTCTAATAAATGACTTGCTACTCAAGCTATCATTTGAGTGCCCATGTGAACCTAGCACATAAGTAATACGTAGTTTCTCACTAGAAGAGTTTATGGTGTTTGCGATGCTATATAAGAAGCTAGTTTCAAGAATTGTAGTTATGTGAGGCAGTGGTCTGTGGAGTGACACTTGTCAAAATTTTGTTTAGAAATCTAGAATTAAAATTATTCCTACTGTTTACATTCACTATGGTATTATGTAAATGTTGAGTCTATAAAAAATTAAACTTGAGCACAAAATGTCTTTTCATCTACATTTGGAATCCATGAAAGAAAATGTTTGATTATATAGTCCTAGAAGTTTCTTGATTACACAAAACAGAGGAAAAATTATCTACACCTGATATCTCTAAAAACAGTGATGACTTCAAGCAGTTCATCTGTAGGGATCTCACAGACATCTGCGTAATGACTGTTTAACTTTGGAGATTAACTATAGAGTAGAAGATATAAAAAGGTATGAGAGCCGTGTGACTAAGAATCTTGTACAAGATTGCAGGGAGAATACTAATGGTAAATATATCTTTGAATCTTGACTTGATTCATTATTTGGGCATAACTAGTATCTCTGGTTCCTGTTTATCTGCAGATTGGGAATTTGTTTTCACCTGAGTATTTATTGTAAGTCATAAGATAAGAATGCAATCGAAGGAAGAATTGAGTTTTTAGAAACCTACTCCCAATAAGTTTTAGATAGCATCACAAATTCCACAACAGACTTTGAAAGCAAAAATCATGTCTCATTTATTTTTCTGTTACCTTATCTCACCCTCCCTGCCTTAGATTGAGTTCCCTGGGAACAGACTCAAGATGAAAAATTATATGCAGAAACTTCATCAGAAAGTAGACTCGGGAGTAGGGATGTCTCTAATAGTGTCAACAATAAAAAATAAAAATAAATACAAAGAAGTCCATGAAAAAAGAAAGAAGTCTCAGGAGTAGAGTTGCCAGACTTAGAAAATAAAAATACAGGATGCCCAGTAGAACTTAAATTTCAGATAAACAACAAGTAAATTTTTAGTATACAGTACGCCTCAAATATTACATGAGACATACTGTATCTTGCCTGCCAACCCTTATCAGGAGATCCCCCTGTGGGGAAGTGAGGACAGTAGAATTGGGCAGAGGGAAAAGCTAAACTACAGTGCAGTGGAAATGGAAGCCTCAGCAGATCCTATAGGAGGAGCATCAGAGCTTGGATGGATTTTCAGAATTTCCCAAATTGAGGAGAGGGACCAGGCTTTATATACTCCCATTGGCCTGTCATTGACCATAGGCCACTCTGGGAGGGGGTATAACTTGTGACCTAGGGGCAATTCCCGGTACAGCTCTGAGCCATCAGCAACCAATGTTCCCAGCAGCTGGGGGATAGGTTGTGTGAGCCCTGAAGAGGGATCTGGATGGGGCTCCATGGTATCCACTACATTATCCCAATATACTTGCCTCTGCCTTGAATAGTTTAATCTAATTGAAGTCTGCCCTCTTGCTCTTCTGCTTCAACTTGCACCTGATCACCTAGCCTGCACCCAGTTCTTTGAATTTAGTTTTGATTTTTTTCATTCTCCATTTCCTTTGCATGCTATTCAAATAATCCTCCCCGATCGAGGCCAAGCTTTACTCCACTGGAGTAAATGGAACAAGGTCAGGGCTAGAAGATTAAAGAGTCTTCCTCATTCTGCCACGTTTCAGAATAGAATATATTGATATTGTCAGATGTCATAAAAGATATCCCAAAAATCAGAAAAATAGATATTTAAGTGTCATTTAGGACTTGAAGTCAGGTGATTATAAATTACTAAATCTGTCGGGATTGGTGAGGTTCAGTACATCTGAGCTAAAGAGCAACCTAGTAATATATAGTATTGTAATACTGTAGTACCATATAGTGTAATGTTACAGCACTAGATACTACTATATACTTCAATAATACCATATAATATCATAAAACTGTACATTATAATACTTTAATATTATGCCACTGGTATTATAGTAGTATAATATTCTTTGTAGGAAAGGGATATTGGAGCTTTTAAGTCTTTCATCTCTGTGTCATAAACAACAAATGGAATAGGGTGTTAGTTTGTCTATTGCTGCATAACAGATTATTCCAAAATTTAGCAGCTTAAAACAGCAGACACAGTTTCTGTGGGTCAGAAACCCAGGCACAGCATAACTGGGCCCTCTACTTGAGGGTCTCTCACAAGGCTACAATCAGGGTGTTAACAGGATTATGGTCTCATCTGGAGGCTCAGCTGGGAGCCTTACTCATGTGTTGTTAACAGGATTTTGTTTCTTGAGGATTGTTGGACTGTGGGCCTCAGTTCCTTGCTGGTGGTCAGCTAGAGGCCACACTCAGTTCCTTGCCATGTGGACCTTCCCAATATGGCAGCTTGCTTTACCAAGTGAAGAGCTGGGAAGGCAAGAAAGAGTGTCAACAAGACAGATATCACAGTCTTCTGTAACTGTTTTAGTTTCCTAGGGCTGCTGTAACAAAGTACCACAAGCTGGGTGGCTTAAACAACAGAAATGTATTCTCTCACAGTTCTGGAGGTTAGAAGCTTAAAGTCAAAGTGTGACAGGACCAAAATATCTCTGAAGACCCTAGGAGAAAATTTGTTCCATGCCTTTCTCCCAGCTTCCAATGTTGTCAGAGATCCTCTGCATTCCTTGGCTTGTAGACACATCACTCTGATCCTGAGGATCATATTTATGTGTTTATACTATCACATAACTGCTTCATAATTTCATAGTTAGTTTAAGACCTTCCTAAGCATAATTTTAAAAAGGTAAAACCTTTCGCTGGTGATAGATACCATTAACAAAATATATTGGGGTCAAAATTTACTCATTATTACTGAGATGTATAAAAAAGTAATTTTATTTTTTATAATATCTCATATTGCTTTTGAGTCCTGATTCCAGTGGAGTATTGGGGAGAGAACTCTTAAACTTATCCATTGAAGGAACTTGGGCTCTTTCTTTTTAAAATAGACTCCTTAGGATAAACCTAATCGCTTTTGGATAAATGTTTCTTCACTTGTCTTGGGTGGCATCTAGGTGCAGGAGGAAGTTTGTGTTAGTAATATCATGTCAACAAACTATTTGCCCTTCCTAAAACCTATCCGTAGAAAAATAAAAAATATGAAGCAAATGAACAAGGTGTCCCAAAAAAATGTATACACACTTTACCAGCTGATAGCTCAATTTTGAAAATGAAATGTATTTTAATAAACACTGCCTATATAATTATTCAAAGTGTGTGTATAAATTTTTTGGGACACCCTATATATGTGTGAATGGGTGTGTATATATACATGTACATGTACATACATGTGTGTGTATATTGTTAATAACATATATAATTTATAATAGCTAAGAATTAAAAACAACCAAAATGTCCAACAACAGATAAATGGTTAAGTAAACTATATTTATATTTATACAATGGAATACTATGAATCGATTAAAAATCATATAACCTGATGTGGAAAGGTGTCACAGAACACACCTAACTGATAAAAAAAGCAAGTTGCAGAATAAGGTTTACAGTATAGTGGCATAAACATAATATATGCAAAAAAATACACATATGTACATGCAACTGTATAGAAAAAGTCTGAAAGGATGCAGACAACAGTGGTTACCTTTTAGGCGGGACTGTGAGGACAGAGGTGTGAATACAAACTTCTACTTCCTACTCTATTGTTTGGAAATTTACAATGTGTGTGTATTTCTATATTGCTGTGTTATTGACATTATTTTAATTTTTAAAATCATTGTGTTTTCTACCAAAAAAATGCATTTATACTAATAGTTAATCTATTAATAATAGGGAAAGCTGCCTGTATTGACAAGCTGTGCATCACACCTCACGAACTGATTTCTCGCCTGGGCGAATTTGGACAGTTCTGCCCTGTCAGCCTGGCAGAATCATATGAATTAGTTGATTGCTCTTTAACTAAGTCCTTGGAATTTGCAGCCGAGTTCAGAGGGCATTATTATAAAATGTGTTCTCAGGAAAAACTGAATGTAAGTTTATTCCTAACTCCAAGTATTTACCAGGGAAAGAAAATTCTTGTCTCAGAATTCATCAAATAGAAAGGGGTGGGCACAGTTATGAACACCAGGCGCCGGAGACCAGGAGCCCCATTATTGAAACCTGTGTCTCTGGGACCAAAAAAAGCAACTCATAAGCCAGTCCTTAGACTGCATCCCAAACATATTTTAACATAAAGCAGAAGTTCAGGGTCATTGATGGGCCCTCAAGATGGGCCAGCTTAACAGGTAGGGAGACCCAATAGCGAATGTCACCAATGGAGAGGATGCTTGCTGAGCATCAGGGCTCAACCCACAGGAGGACATCCAGGGGATTCAGCTCCAAGAGTACAGAAGGGAAGTCAAAGTAGAAATGAAGCAATGTTTCCTGTGCTTTAAATTCTTTTCTATCACTAGAATTTTCTGTATACCTTATTTTTCTGTTTAATGGAACAGAATACAGATTTGTTCTAATATTATAATGTCTATAATTTGATGATATAAAATGGTTGGTAGTTGCAAACTAAACTGATGCCTCTGAACATTTTATTTTCCTCTGAAGAATTAAGAGATTTTTGATCACTTAATTAAGGACACATTTGTTTCTTTCTGCTTATTTAAATGATACTCACAGAATTTAAAAACCAGACGTGATATTGGAGATCATGTACCTGTTCTGCCCCCTCCATTTTATAGAGTGATAACTAAAGCTGACAAAGTTAGCTCACTTGGCAAAGGGCACACAAGTAGTTGATTATACTGCAGGACAGGAAGACAGGTGGGCAGGGGACTATGTACTCTCCAGTGCCAGGCACATAGTAGAAGCTCAACAAATATTTTTGTAAGAATGCATGAGCGAGTGAGTGAGATAGATTAGAAGAGATCTTAGATGCGATCACTTGTGTGTTTTACTTTAAGGAACTTCCAGCCAGGGATGAAGTTATTGTAGTGCTGAAAGCAGCTCTCTGATGGTTTGAGGGACCAAGCATTACTTCTGAAAATGGAGAGAATACCAGAAGAGCCTCAGTGGGTTTTTGGTTGGCATAGTTCTCCTGGTTTAAATGGTTTTATTGCTGTAATCCTTTCTTCATAGGAATTTTTGGAGAACCCAGAATTATATGTGCCTCCATTAGCACCTCATCCACTCCCACCTGCCAACATGATCCCCAAAAGGCTGACACTGTCAGAGCTGAAGGAACAGTTCCCTAAGTGTGCTGAGCTCCAAAGCTACTGTCCAGTGACCTATAAGGATGGAAATCAAAGGCAAGTCCTCGTGGAAGTACAGGATGATATCTCTACTCGGAATAAGGGGTTCATATAACAGTCTTAACATTGTGGTCAAAAGGTCACTATTGTTTAACTGGAGAATATTCTGTTTCTTCCTTGAGTTGCATAGGTAGAAGAAGAAAACATTTTGACATTTTATTTACACAGTACTGCATGTTAATTATACTATAGTTTTTTTTGTCTTTCAGATATGAAGCCCTAGTACCTGGTAACATTAACTATGCCTTAAAATATCGTGATCGTATATATATCTGTGAAAGTAGTGAAAAACTTGAGAAATTTTTGAGGTGAGACCATTCTCTAAGTCACATATTTCTTGAATATCGTCTATGTTCAGTGCACCGTGATGGACTGTATATGTGTGTGTGTGTACACACATGCACACACATGTACATATACATACATACACACACACACATATCATATATGATGGTGAATAAGGACTGGTCCCTGCTGTCCCAAAGCCTGAGGCTCAGAGGTAAAATAGAATGTAAGTACCTGATAAGAAAACAGAATGTAATGGGGTTTCGGGTGGGGAAGTGTCAGGATTTCTAGGAAGGTGTAGCCTAAAAGTCTGACTAGATTGTTTGTGTAAGACGTGAATGAGCAGTAGGAATTGGCCAGATGAAAGAAAAAGGGACAGGTTCTAACCAGAGGGACCTACAACCTTAGCCCAGGCGATCACAGAGCTACAAGAAATTCAGCATGGCTAGATGTGATGTGGAGAGGGAAAGGAGCAAGAGGTGAGGCTGGAGATAGTGAGCCAGGCCTGAGTGTAGAAGGTCAAGTAAAATCACCATAAATCATTTGGACTTGATTTGATGGGCAGTTTGAATACATTGACTGGATTTCAGTGCTATAATTAAATTTGCTTTGGAAAGAGACCATCATTGGAACACTGATAATCAATTGGCGGCGGGGATACCAGTTATGAGGCTGTTGGAGTTCAAAATAATGTAACAAGTTTGAGGTCACCGATGAGGAGTAATGTGGGAAGAGCTGCATGCACAGGGCAAGCCCTGAGAAACACTGACAAATGAATGTCAGAAGGAGAGCTTACAAGGGAGAATGAAAAGGAAGAACCCACGGAGAAGTGAAAGGAAAGCCAGGAAGGGAGGCTCCGGGGGGCGAAGGGGAGAGCGTCTCTGGGAGAGTGTGGCCAGCAGGTTTAAATGCTGCTTAGAGGTGAAGCAAGACAAGATTTGAAGAGTGTGTCGGCTTTAGGTTATAACGGGTCATCAGTGATCTTGGCAAGAGTGGTTTGTCGAGTGAGGTGAGTAGAAGCCAATTACAGAGTGCCAGGGAGAAGATGCAAGGTGGCAAATTAAGACCTTGCCAGTAGCCCAAAGGTTACAAACACAGATGTTTACAGTGCCAGGAAGGTGATGTGAGTGAGGGCGGCAGGTTGGATGTGAAACAACAGGAAGTGGTTGGGACTGCTGCACACTAGACCACACACGCCCCAACTAACGGGAACAGCAGCTACTCTTCTATTGCCAGACGTTTCTGTTTTTCACAAGAAGTTGGAAACCAAATTTCTTTCCCTTTTTTCTAATTTTTAAGTGTCTGTGACTGATTCAAATCTTTTAAAAAATACTATGTGAATCAAATCACATCCGCAGATGGAATCTGTGCAGTAGTCTGTGATCTCTAGGGAAGCACACTGTTTGAAGAAGTGTAACTGTGAAAAGACATTAGTTGCTGGAAGATACATGAGATTGAAGCACTGAAGGTGGTTTTTCTTTTTTCTTCCTCCTCCCCTCCCCCCAATGGGGGAGGTTTGAGCATGTTTAAAGGCAGATGCATGGGAAGATCCAATGCACGGGAAGGAAATGCCAAAGTTGAGAGTGAGAGAGAAACGCTATAGTAAGATATGTGGGGAGAGCCCGGCTGGGTATGGCTCAGCGGTTGAGCTTCAACCTAGGATCCAGGCGATCAGGGTTCAATTCCCCGTCAGGGCACATGCCCGGGTTGCAGGCTCGATCCCCAGTCGGGGGCATGCAAGAGGCAGCCGATCTATGACTCTCTCATCATTGATGTTTCTATCTCTCTCTCCCTCTCCTTCCCTCTCTCTGAAATCAATAAAGATATAATTTTAAAAAAAATTAAAATTAAAAAAAAGATATGTGGGGAGAGAGGAGAGTGGGGATCCAAAGTGTGGGTGGAGACTGATCTTAGGTGAGAGCTTCGCTGTGGAAAGAGGAGGCTGCTTGGGGCTTTGCTGGTCATAAGCAGTTGGGGGAGTTCCTTTTATTTATCTTCTCTTTGTACAGCATGGCATCTCTCTAGAGGGTTACTTGGGAGAGTTAGAAGTTTGAAGAGAATAAAGAAAATTGTATGTAATTGCTGTGAAAAAGAAGAAAACTGAGAATAGGCAAGCAGGGCTAGGGACCAAGCAAACGTGATGGTCATGAGTTTCTAGGAGCTGCAGTGGAGAAAACGGGTAATGAACTTTATCTTCTAGTTGTCTCTTGTATATCTACATTCCTACATACACAATGAGTATATCTGTGAGCATCCATCTAATGAACTTTGTGTTCCTAGGTTGCCACTGAAATACTGGAAGCAGAAGCTTCCATACAAACTTCCCCCGTTAAAGGAACCAATACATCTTACTAGTCTTCCCCTGCCTGGATATCTGGAACAGGTTCAGTAACACGATTTTCTATATATATATACATTAGAAGAGTACAACGATCTCTTCTTTAACAGTAATTTTTATTTTGGTAATGATGAAATTCAAGGCAGAGTTTTCTGATTTTAAGCTGCAGATCCACTTTTAACCTATTTGTTTATGGGTGGTTATGAAAATAAAATATGTGAAATAACTAGTTCCCAAATACCTACGCTAAATTATTTACATTTGACATGCAGTTTGGTTCATATTTTGAATTTCAGTGTCTGTAAAACATTTTCGTATTTTGAAATGTATAGATTCAAGTGTCTAAGAGGCTTATTCCCCCCTTCAGAGTTGAATTATAGTGTTACTGAAGCTATCTACTGAAGTCACATTTTATTTATCTAAATGAAACTCTTTTTAAACATAGTAAAACACAACAGTAGCCAACCCCTGTTTTTAATTCTATAAAATAAATGTCCAGGGCACAATTTCATACCTTTCTCACAAAAATTCTTAACCACTTGTGTGTTTTTTTCAACTCTCCTAGATGTTTGGCCTTCAATCTGGTTTAATATCAAAATGTAAGATGAGGCTCACCCAGAGAAGGTGTTCTCCTAAAGGCCAAGTTTCATCAGGAGGGCCCTACACCTTCTTTGCCTGCTCAAGGCTCCAGAACCTTGACTGCAGTGATCTCTGTGGTCTCTGAAAGTCCTTGTCAGGTGACCAAGGGTCCTGATAGTGGGAGGCAGTCTGGCCAGTTCTGAGCAATGGAAGCAGAGATGGGCCAAGACAACGCAAAGCCCAGTGTCCCCTTCTTTCTTCTTTAACTGTCTGCAATGGAATATGTGAAAGGTATAATAATAGAGAGAGCTGTATAATGATGCTCATGTAGCCATCACCTCGTTGGCACTAAACCAATGTATAATTTTCATTTTTCCTGACCAAACCTATTTTGGCTTTCTTTTATGTTGGCTAAGTGGTCATCTAACCATCTTTATAAGCCCCATTCCCAACCCCAGGAGGCTATTAGAGGTAAAGAATAGCCTCTTTATCTATTTGCCACTAAGAAAAGAAACTCAAATATACGTATGATTTAAATTGTTTTCTATCTGCAGGGTGTCGCAACTTCTCTAATTAAAGCAATGAATGCCGCAGGATGCTTAAAACCCAAATTTCCCTTCTTAAGTATAAAGAAATCTGCGCTACTCTATATAGCATTTCATCTAAAAGGTATGTCTTTTTTAGTGATATACTACTCAGAAGTAATTTAAAACTAATTGTACTATTTATGGTAAATAGGATTGTTGAGCTGGGTTGGTCTCTTGAAAGCTGTGTGCGTGTGCGTGCAAGGGTGTGCGTGCAAATATTTTAATGAAAATACCAAAACTGAATTACTAGTTTTTAAAGTAGGGACTCTGAGTAATACAGTCAGCTCTCAAAAAGCCAGGCCATAGAGGAAGGTGAAAAGGAAATTATGATCTAGAATAGAATAATCCCCAAATTTTATTTGGGATTTGGATATCTTCTCAGCTCAATCACACACACAGTTCTCTTTCTCTGTGGTTTAATGATTTACTAACCTAACAGAAAATATTCACAAGTCTGTGAAATTTTCTACAGCCTTTAATCCCAAAGGTTCTGAATATACAAGAAAAAAGTATAAGAAGAAGATGGAGCAGTTTATAGAGAGATGTGAACTCATTACATACCTGAGTGCCAAGATGACCAGAAAATACAAGGAACCTCAGTTTAGACCCATTGACTTTGATCATAAATTACAGACCTTTCTCTCTCTCAGAAATATAGACCCAATTAATGAATAGTTTGCTTGGGTAACTGCAACGAGAATCTCAAGAGTTATCTGAATGGCATAGAGGGAAATAGATTGAAAACTGGGCCCTCTCTGATGAACTTCTCCCTCCTGAGTGCTATACCATGGCTGCCAGACCTCAAATGGACTCAAAGCTCTGCCATCCAGGAGGAGTGCTCTTCTGTAAACATAAGTTTTAATAGAATTTTAAACTTTATTGCTCTTTGCCTGAAATTTGATGCTGTAACAAAATGGCTATTCCATTTAGAATTCCATTTAGAGTATTTAGGTAATTCATTTTACTTAATAAATCTATTGTTCATTTTCCTTTTTAACATCAGTTGAAAAAAACCAGTCTTTGTTAAAGAAAATTACTCAGTAAGTGTTAGAAAGCTTCAAGAAACAAAATTAACATTGATATCAATAGCATAGAAATATTCGTTACACTTTTGAAATAAGGAGTTGTGTGTAAACTTTATGAACATAAGGTACTTTATCATTTTCCCAACAAAATAAACAGATTTTGAGATAACTAAATGGCTGCCTCTTTTCTTTTTCTTTAAGTATTCAAGGAAATATGCTTTATACATTATTTATAATTAGAAATCACCTGGACTTTTTAGAAGGATGAAATCTAGACTCTTATAAGACATTATCAAGAAGTATATGCAAGAGAGAAACTTACTAAATTGAATATGAGTGAGATTTTAAAAATAAGATTATCAATTTTTCAGCAGCAGCATAAGAAATTTAGAATATGAAGTAGCAAGATTGGTTCTTTAAAAAATAAAAAAATGCAACCTGTATAATCTTAGGTAAATCTAAATTTCTCTGAGCCTTTGTTTCTTAATCTCTAAAATTAGTGAGTTGGCTTTTTTCAGCTTTATTGAGGTAAAATTGACAGACAAAATTATATATACTTAGAGTGTACAAAATGGTGGTTTTGATATAGGTATACATTGTTAAATATTTACTACAATCAAATTAACACATCCATCCCCTCACATAATTACTGTGTGTGTGTGTGTGTGTGTGTGTGTGTGGTTAGAACACTTAAATTTCAAGTATACAGTACAGTATTATTAACTATAGTCACCATGGTGTACATTAGATCCTCAGAATTTATTCATCTTATAATTGAAAGTTTGTACCATTTGACTAATTTCTCCCTGTTTCTCTCATTCCCCAGCCCCTGGATGCTACCATACTACTCTCTGCTTCTATGAATTTGACCTTTTTAAAAATTAGATTCCACATATAAGTGTGGGGAGGGAGAGAGAAGGAACTTTCCTCTACCCTCAAGTTTATTTTCAGCTGGTCTAATAATTGAATCTACATGAGACAGATTAACAAAAGAAAATAACCAAATTTAATTACATATGTATGTATGGGAACCCCATATACATGAGAGAGTCAGAGATCCCACATAGGTGAGAGGCTCAAGAACACAAAGTTAAAATGAGGTATAAATGGCATTTTGAGCTAAGGATGAGATAAGACACCTTGGGATTTCAAAGGGAAGGAAGGTCATTCACTGGACAATAAGAAAAACAGATATGCAGTAATTAGAAGTTTGCCCTGCTCTATATATAGGCCATAAAAAGGTATCTCTGGTAATAATTTTTACTATGAACAAGGCCCTTAATTTAAATTCTTCTAGGTAGTTGGTTGTGAGGAGCAAAAGCAGAACTTTCTCTTGAGCCCACAGGGTCTTGGTTGCCTTTAGCTCAAAATAATACACAAACCACGGAGGCACATCTTGGGCTGACTCATTCTGAACCACTACAAAGTGCTACCATACAGTATTTGCCGTTCTCTGTCTGGCTTGTTTCACTTAGCATAATGTCTTTCATGTTCATCCATATTGTCTTTGATTCCTTATAATTTCAACACTCCACTCTCTCTAAAAAAATCAATGGAAAAAATACCCTTGGGTGGGAATTAAAAAAAAATTTTTTTAAAGAATACTGTTTTCTTAAAATAAGTAAATAAAATGCATTTCATTTTCAAAATTGAGCTATCAGCTGTTAAAGTGTATATACATTTTTGGGGGGACACCTCGTATATCTAGCTGTGTATTTCTTTTTTGTTTAGCCTTCTTGGGATTTGTTATGCTTCCCAAATCTATAGATTTGTGTTTTGTACCAGTTCTGGGACATTCTCATTATTATCTTTAACAATTATGTCTTTCCCATTCTCATTAGTCTTTGCATCTGAAATTTCTATTAGGTTGTATGATAAATCATTCTCATTCTGTTCATCATGTCTCTCAACATTCTTTCCATACTTTCCATCTCTTTATTTCAGACTAGCTTTCTAGGCAATTTCTTCAGATTTATCTTCTAAATTACAAATTCTCTCTTCAACTGTTTCACCTACCTGTGGTGTTTTGTGTATGGTTATGTGTAGATTTTATTGAAATGTTATCCATTGATTTTTAAATTTCATTGATTACATTTTAATTTCTAGGAGGATTTTGGGGATCCTGGTTCTTTTTAAAATTCTGACAGGTCACAAATTTTCAGAACTCCCCCCTCACCTGGAGCCAAGGCCAAAAAAAACCACATGATTTCTTGGTACCTCCCTTCGACAGCAGAAAGATTTTTATTTTTTATAGCCCACCCTTTCTTGGAGATTATAGCCCTTCTACAGAACCTGACTTCTGTGGGAGCTTCTCTGTTTCAACTCCCTACTGCAGACACACCAAAGGCTTTGTATGCTGGTCCTAAATTACTCATTAAAAGCCAAGCCTCTAGGTCCTGGTTTATAAAATGCCCTTAGGATTTCCATAGCTCCAAGTTTAGCTCACTACCCTGATTTTAATTCTATTTTTTTGTCACGTGGGATTTTCTTTACTCTCCTTTAAGCTCAGTTATGCATTTTCTGTCGTCATCTTTAGCTATCTGGTGAAATGGTTCTTCATAGTATTAACTTTCCATATTGTCAGAATCAGGCATCCTTTCCAATGAAGGTTGTTAGATAAAACACAGGATGTTCAGTTGAATTTGAATTTCAGATAATCACATAGATTTTTTTTTTTTTTTTTTTGGTATAAGAATATTCCATGATATATTATTCATTGTTTATCTGAAATTCAAATTTTACTGGATGCCCTGTGTTTTTTATTTGCAAAATCTGGCCACCTTACCTCCAGTCCAACTCCTGCCACTTTCCCCCTCATTCACTGTGCTCCAGCCACAAAGGCCTTTCTGTCACTCAAAAGTCCCAGGCTCATTTCCAGTCTCAGAGCCCTTATGCTTGCTTTTCCCTTGCCTGGAAAATTCTTAGTTTAGATCTTCACACAGCTGGTTTCATATCATTTACATTTCAGCTCAAATGTAATTGTATCTCAACTTCATTTCTTGTCAGTCTCCATCATCACTACTCATAAAACTTAATACCTTCTGAAATTATATTATTTTACTTGTATTTTTGTCCTTTGTCCCCATAGAAGAGGGCAAGGGCCTTGTTAGTTGCTATATTCCCTAGCACCTGAAACAGTGCCTGGTGCTTAGCAGGTACTGAATAAATATTTGTTGGATGAATGATAGTCAACCCAAATCCTTCTCTGCAAGATTTAAAGTTATGAAGACCTGTTGAAGGTAGACCAGCTGGCCTTAACCAAAAACAACAGCAGCAAACATTTCAAGAAAAGTAAAGAATTTTAAACGAAATTGCCTTGAAGAAAGGGCTGGTTTCTACTGTGACTGACTGATGCTGGAAAATCATCCAGACCCAGTATCTCCTTGCAGAGCTTGTGCTCTAGTGAGCGGTGACCGAATGGGGAATACCTGGCTTAACTCCACACTGTCATGTTTAGCTGTGAGACTGAGGGCCTATGGAGGACCAGTGTTTTCACTGCAGTTCTTGTGGCAGTGAGACACAGTGGGGCAATCAACTCCCTGGACTTTCTCTTCGTGCTGGTGTACAGAAGGCAGGCAGAGCCCCCCTTCTGACTTGGGTCCCCACAAATCTGGGTGTTTAAAGGCTATTCAAGACAAAGTGGAAACCTCAGAGAAGGGGCTAATTTTAATACAAACTAATAAAATGTTAAAGGAGCCAGGCTGGTAAGTATACCTCCAGTTTGAAAAATTTGGAGGTGACAGATGGTATGGTGGGGTCTGCAAGTGTCTGTTGGGGGTAGATAAATTATAAGCAATTAGGTGTTGGTGAAGCATAAATTGAGACAGAAAAGGCTAAAATGGCTGGAGCCCTGGTGGTGTTGCACAGTGGTTAGAGTGTCTACTGGCATCAAAGGATTGTGGGTTTGATTCCAGGTCAAATGCAGGTTGCAGGCTGGAGGTTGCAGGTTGGATCCCAGCCATGGTCCTGGCACATGCTGGAGGCAGATGGATGTGTCTCTCTCACATCAATGTTTCTCTGTCTCTCCCTGTCTCTCTCCCCTTCCCTCCCCTCCTTCTACTCTCTAAAAATCAATGGAAAAAATATCCTCAGGTGAGGATTAACAAAAATTTTTTTTAATAAAATAAAAACGACTGGAGAGAGAAGTAGGAGGGGACTGGATTTGGGTGGGGCTTAAAAAGACCACGTCAAGAAGCTTGGTCTTTACCGAAAAGGAGAGTACCCCAGAGCCACAGTGGATTCTGAGCAGGGGTGACTCCAGTCTCTGGATGTGACTTGTACTTGGAGCGGTCTCCCCTATTCCTGTGTCCTGTAGGGAACAACACTGCAACTAAGACTAGTTAGAAACCTTTAACAGTCCTTGAAGAAAGATTATAAAAGTCTGAAGAAGCAGAACGGTAATTTTAATAATTGTAGTCAAGAATTAAACCAGGCACTTACTAAACTCATTACATAATCTTGTTTGCCTCGCAGCGACCCAACCTAGTAGGCACTAGTGTTAACATCTCCGATTTACAGGTAAGGTTAAAAAAAAAAATTTGAGAGGATCAGTAACTTGCCCAAGATCACTCAGTACCCAAGTTCACTAGACCGCTCTCTCTATTCCCTTGGACTAAGGATTGGAAGGGGCGGGGGCGGGAGAAGGCGGCCGTGAAAAACATTTAGGAGGTAAATAATAATGGAGGAGGAGGGGAGGAGAGGGAAGGGGAGGGCAGGGGAGAGGGAAGGAGAGGAGCAGGGGAAGATGAACGAGACTATAAAGGCGATTTCATTCATCACACATTCGAGACCTTATAGTGAGCTTCGGCGTCAGGGGCGAGCAGCTAACGGTCTAATGTGATATAAAACTTCCACAATTGCAGAGCGACAACGTCACTGCAGGCCATCTCCCCCACATCGCCGCAAACACGAGACCTGCCAAGGCTCTCAGCGGCGCAGCCCCGGACCTCAGGCCCCGCCCCGCTCGCCCCGCCCCGCCCCGCAGGGGGCGTTTCCGCGGCCACGTGGTCCGGCGTCGCGCGCGGTCCTCTCCCGGCGCCGGTGCTTCCGCGTTGGCAGCATCTGAAGCGGCGGCGGCGCAGGAACCCCAGCGGCAGGCCCAGCGGAGCTGGAGACCACGGAGGGCACGGCGCGGGTGCGCCTGCCGGGCCCCCTGGTGGGCAGCGCGATCTACACCTCGCCGGGCGCCCCGAGAGGTAGGTCCACCGCGGACCCACCGTCCGTGCTTGCGGGACCCGCGGCCGTGTCCACCCCTCCTCAGCCGTCGCTCCCCGGCCTGGCCCAGAGGTGGGGGCCCCTCCTGCGCCCAGCGCCCAGCTTCCTGCTCCCAGAGCCCGGCGCCCCGCGCCCAGCTCAGCCGCCCCCCGGCTCCGGGAGTCGTCCACCCGCCTCCCCGCGCCGAGCGCCGCCTGGCGCCAGCCGTAGACGTTCCACACCGACCATCCAAAGCGAGGCCCTGAGCGTCTTAGGTTATTATTATTTAATTACAACTACCCCAAAAAATCACTTCACACGAACATTTTCTTTTCCCTTATTTGTTTTCACAGAACAAAATGGCTAATAATGTGTGAAATCGAGACACTGTAGTTCTCATTGTGATATTTGTGCAACTATGGAAAAAGTGCTGGGAAGGACTTTTAGGGTTGGTGGATCCCATTTTGCAAAGGAGAAAACAGACCCTGAGAGGTTACATGGATGTTGGAAATTCACCCAACTAGATAATGGTACAACAGAAATGAGAACCCAAAGCTGTTTTTAAATAGACTTTTGAAAGCGGGAAATGGTAAATTTCATTTAACGATGTGAAAAGGAGGTTCATTTGGTCTGGGATTAATCTTGTTAGTGCCCCTTCCTTTTCAAACATTATTTTCTTATTTCAGGCTTACTACTTCTTGGCTTCTAAAGAAAATGGCAGAAACATCATCAGAACCTTCTGGGCAGCTTGTTGTACACTCAGACACTCACAGTGACACTGTCCTGGCTAGTTTTGAGGACCAGAGGAAGAAAGGCTTTCTCTGTGACATTACTTTAATCGTAGAGAATGTGCATTTCCGGGCCCACAAAGCCTTACTGGCTGCCAGTAGCGAATACTTTTCCATGATGTTTGCTGAAGAGGGGGAGATCGGCCAGTCCATTTATATGCTGGAAGGCATGGTAGCGGACACGTTTGGTATCCTGCTGGAGTTTATCTACACAGGTTATCTCCAGGCCAGTGAGAAAAGTACAGAACAAATCCTGGCTACTGCTCAGTTCTTAAAAGTCTATGACCTGGTAAAGGCATACACAGACTTTCAAAATAGCCGTAGCTCCCCAAAGCCAACAACTTTGAACAGGGCTGATGCTCCAGTGGTGGTTATTTCTAATAAGAAAAATGATCCACCGAAGCGGAAACGGGGAAGACCAAGAAAAGTCAACAATTTGCGGGAGGGGAAATCAGAACTGGCTGCAGAGGAAGAAATACAGCTGAGAGTAAACAATTCAGTTCAGAACAGACAAAACTTTGTGGTTAAAGAAGGAAATGATGATGTACTGAATGAACAGACTGCAGCAAAAGAAATGGAAGAATCTGAGCCTGCTTGTGAGCCAGGTAGAGGGGAGGGAATGCCCGCTGAAAAAGATGAGAACTGTGATCCTAAGACCCAGGAAGGGCAGGACCAACAGACTCGGTACAGCAAGCGGAGGATTCAGAGATCCATCAAACTGAAAGATTACAAACTTGTTGGGGATGAAGAAGACCAGGGTTCAGCCAAGAGGGTCTGTGGAAGGAGAAAGCGTCCAGTTGGCCCTGAGGCCCGTTGTAAAGACTGTGGCAAAGTCTTCAAGTACAATCACTTTTTAGCAATCCACCAGAGGAGCCACACAGGTAATTACACTTTCACAGCTTATTGGAATGTATTTTGGAGTAGTGATGATAATAGCTTTCGTTTATTGTGCAACTTCTAGGTCACGGGCATTGTAATAAAGCCTTTATATGTCTTACTGCATTTAGTTCTCACAACACCCTGTGAGACGGGTTATATTATCCCCATTATACAGATAAAGAGACCAAGTCCCAGAAAGCTTAAATAAGTTGCCCAGGTTATCCATTTAGTGCCAGAGCTGGGATTTGAACCCAGGTAGCCTGATTCCAGAACCTCTCGTATTTGTAATTGTTGGTTTAAGGCTGTAATGTCCAGGTATTAGCCACATTTATTCGGCTTTCTGACTCGAACATTCCTCATCTTGACCATAGCTATGCTTTTGGTCTGAGTGGACAGCTTTCTTAGCTGTCTAGCTCTAATCTTGCTGTAAATGTCTTTTTCATCCCTCTAGCCCAGTACTGGCCAAGAGACCCTTCTGTGATGATGAAAATGTCATCATCAGATATAGTGCTGTCCAATGTTGTGGCCACTAGCCATATGTGGATTTTTAGCATTTGACTTGTGCTCAAGTGCTCATGTGGCAAGTGTGACTGAGGAACTGAAATTTTAAATTTATTTGAAGTAATTTAAATGGCCACCATATTGGACAGTATAGCCCTAGCCAGAAATCCCTTCTTCTTTTAACCCTCCCTTATACATACACCTAGCTCACTCTGGGTTCAATTGTAGTTACTGGTAAAATACCCCTCAACTTAACTGTAAGCCTATGTATAGGGACTGGTGCCTAAGTTTTCTGTCATCCAGCAGCTTGCTGTCATCTGACCCAGCAGCAGCTAGCACTGTGGTTCTGAACCTGGGTGCACCTTAGCATTACCTACGAAATTTCTAAAACTACCAGTGCCTGGGCCCTAGCCCCAGAGCTTCTGATTTAATTGTGTTTTGGGAACTTGGTGTTTTTAAAATAGGTGAAAACCCTGAATTCTGGTTCTTTGAACAAAGTAGACACTTGAGGAATATTTGTTGAACAGCATAGTTTAAAGAGTTAAATAGTTCTACAAGGTTTTTTTTAAGGAAAATAGTACATGGGATCTTTCGTTTTGCCCCAGTATTCTGAAAGTTTCCAGTGAATCACTTTAGAGTGGGTCTCTCTAGAAACTCATACCTGTCAGTTCCAGAAAGTTTCCTGAAATTATTTCATAGATGATTTCTCTTCTCTGTTTCCTCTCATTCTGGAACTCCTGTTACTTGGTTGTTGAACTTCTTGCACCCATCCTCTAACTTCTTTATCTTTTCTCTCCTCTTTTCCGCCTGGGAGATTTCCACTTACTATTTTGGCCCTTACAGTTTTTTTAATTTCTGTGTTGTTTTTTTCACTTCTAGGTGCTCTTTTTTCTTTAAATTCCTTTTTTTTTTTTTTTTAATTTTATTAAAATTTTGTTTTGTTGTTGCACAATGTAATCTCTTATCTCTGTGAGTATGTTTACAATAACATTTACTTATTTGTTAGGTTTTAACATTTTATTCACCTTGGGCAGTTTCTGTTTTCTGCAAGCTGCCCTTTTTTCTTGTTTTGGCATCTGTTTCAACTACTAGAGGCATTCCTTGAATGATTTTTTTTTTTTAAAAATCAATCTTTTAAGAATGGTTTCCTAAGAGCTTCTGGCAAGTCTATGGGTATGGAGAGGGCCTGTAGACAATGTCCTCGCTGGGGGTGGCATGGCTGGCCCCCACTTCCTTGCTGATGCTCTTGTCTTGGGCTCTTCACATTCCAGGGAAAGACTCCCCACTCTCCCACCTGGAGGCTATAGGCTCCCTGCCACCAGTGTCTAGAGCCCGAGGGAAAAGGCTGGGGCAAGTCTCATCATTCCAAACATAAACTTTGACCTGCTCTCCCTGTGGTTGTCCCACTACACTGGACTGGGAGACCTCTAATCCAGAGACCCTGTAGTCCAGAGACCTTTTGTTTTACCCTCTAGAGGGAACATTCTCCATCTTCTGTTGGGGAGAGAGCCAGTCTCCTGGCTCCATGGAGTAGGAGACTGGATCTGAGGGTTCTAACCACCTTTGAAACAGATGTCATTTATCCTCTTACTCCCATTTTCAGAGAACAGGTACCACCAACTCCTGAGTGTTCTGGAGCCTCTGTCTTAAGAGTTAGGTTGTATCTCAGCATTCCTCACTGCTGGCATTGACTCATCTGTTACAGCTTGCAGAATTTTATTGCTAATATTGTTTCTCCTGTTCATTGGCCTTTTGGTTATGTTCCTTTTAAGAGAAATCCCTTTATTGTTATTTTAATTTGAGAATGAACAGAAAGATGTGCAGATTCTTGCTTATATCAATTTTCTGGGGCTCTTATTCCAGGAGAGCGACCTTTCAAATGTAATGAGTGTGGAAAAGGCTTTACCCAGAAGCATTCCCTGCAGGTCCACACCCGGATTCACACAGGCGAGCGTCCGTACACCTGCACCGTATGCAGCAAGGCTCTTACCACCAAGCACTCCCTGCTGGAGCACATGAGCCTGCACTCAGGTAGCCAGGCTTGCACTGGAGGGCAGTTGCCACCAGGTTCCCATTCCCAGGGTGGGCATTACCGTGATCTAAATAATCTCTTCTCAGCCTGGTGCTATTTCCTACATGGTATCATTGAAAGACAGAATTAGGCACTTGTTAGAGTGCAGTTTAGAGTTCTGCACAGCATCAAGCTTTAAACTAGGACTTACTATAAACTGGCTGCTGGGGAGTTTAGTGTGCAGACTTGTTTTAATGACCAGAACTTGGAATTATTTTCCTTTGGATGCCTTTGAGGGAAAACTTGAATTCTCCAGTTCTACTTCAGTCTCCACCATTCCCTATTGCCTTACATGCTTTTGCACATTTATGTTACTGTAGTAGACTCTGAAGCCTTTGTAGACAAGTCACTAGTATCATGTTTTGAAAATGGGGATCTGGGCCCACAGTGGTGTTTACCATATTAGAGAGCATCCTAGTTCTTTATAGTTTTTTGCATATTTTAGTGTTTTGTTTTTTTATTTGGCAGGACAGAAGTCTTTTACCTGTGATCAGTGTGGAAAATATTTCAGCCAGAAAAGACAACTAAAGAGCCATTATCGAGTTCATACAGGTACAATAAACTGAGAGAAAATTTGGATTGGTGGGCGAGAAATGCAAATACAAGTTATTTCTGAAACATTGGGTTTGTATTGTAGAAGATAAATGAGTATTTAGAAAAAGTCTTAATTAAAAGCAATCTGAATTAGATGTCCTTGTGTTATTCTCACTACCTTGTGATTTGTGTTTAATTTTTATACTATAATTTTGGTGCCACGTGCAGAAACCCTACAGAATTCATATATTTCAAAAGTGCCACTTGACTACGAGGTGCCAGTAGATTGGTTGTTAGTGGTGCCTGGAGAGAGATGTCACTACCACACAGCTGTCAGTCCAGGCTTTCTCCAACCTGGCTCCACCCACTGACCTTTTTTCTTTCCTGACAACCCATAAGAAATGAATGTGGGGGAGGGAATGTCATTTGAGATTAATTGGCCACAGTCATGCCAATCCTTTGAGGGAAAAAGGAGATTGTATTTAGGAAGACTGGAAGGGTCCCAGCTTTCTTAGGAAGCAGTAAATTGAGATGTATAGGAAAATATTAACTTACCAAATTAATTTAAAAACTATTGTGGTTTAATTAAAGTACCATATTTAAAGTGATTATTTTTCAGGGAAATGCTATAATACAAATCACTGTTTCCATGAGCAGGAGTTACCTTCCCTAGACGGCTCTGGTTTGTTCGGTGTGCCACTAGGTGTCACTGTGTTGTTCTTTGCTTTGCACACATAAGCACATCTCTTGCCTAGATAGAATTCAGTTTCACCTCCAGCATAAACACCTTCGATTTTAAGAAAAACTGTGTGCTCCCTCTAGTTCTGGAGACCCCACTTATAGCCAGCAAAAACGGCCTTGGGCCACAGCCTTCCAGACATATTTGTTGTTTATAGAAGTCCTGTTCCCAGCAGCCTCCCCAGGCTCCAAGATGGCAGAAAGATGAACTGACACTTTTTTTATTGTCACGACAAGGCCACTCATTACCGGAATGCAACCACTGCCATCGCAAATTCATGGATGTGTCTCAGCTAAAGAAACACCTACGAACACACACAGGTAAAACTCTGTCTCATCTTTCCTTTCTAGTATACTTTAAGTTTTCAGGAGAGTAAGGAATGAAGTACTTGGAGTTCCCTCCTCAGATTGTTTATTGTAGATTGGGTGGGAATTTTATAATTTATAAGCCCAAGCAGAATGCTGTCAGCATCTGTAGGGAAATCACATCTCTGTATATTAGCAAAACAGAGCTTACTTACTGAGCACTTTCACCTAGGGAGATTTATCTAATACCACAAAGTAGTATAAGTCAGAGTCTGGTTCTGTGTTTCACTCTTAATTTACTTCAGCATTCAAGATTATCAAGATACCTTTTTTAGAAAAGGAAGCAAAATGAAACATACCAAGGTAACATAGGCACTGAGGACTTTTTTCCACTTTCTCTCCTAGAATCAGTATTTATAACTGAAGCATTGTCACTTCCAGAAAAATCAGTTTCAGGGATAAAGAGGAATCGGGAGTGAATAGGGCATGTCAGAGTCTTTCATATAAGATGAGAAAAGTACAGGTGTGGACTTTTAGACCTTTGGGTAGGAGCACTTAAAAATCCATTAGATATGTCTAAGAAGAGTATTCTAATGTAGGTTAATTATTTAATGGTCCTGTTAAATTGCCTGCTAAAATTATATATCAGATTGATTTATGTTGCTTTGGACATTTTTTGAAAATGTAAGATTTTCTCTTTAATCTGCTTTCTTGAAGCAAATGTCTTATAGGGGATGAATTTAATGAAAATGTGTCTTGATACAATTTTTCTACAGACATTATCATTAATAAGTTCTGTGAAATTTAATTTGTCCACTTGGCACATTACTGAACAGTTACTGAGTACCAAGCAGTGCTTTGGGTCCTGACGATACAGCGATGAGTGAGGTAGACAGAGCCTCTGCTCTTGAGGGGCTAACATTCAAACAGGGGAGACAAAGAATAACTGTGTAGCCCGTTAGGCAAGGGTAAGTGCAATGAAGACCTCAACACAGAGTAAGGGGACAGGGTGCAGGAAGGGGAGCTGCCCTTTTATGTGGGGACTTGTCTGGGAAGGCCTCACTGACAAGGTGACATCTGTGATGGAGATCTAAATGTGGGGAGCAAATAAGCCATTGTGGCTATCCGGGAGAAGAGCATCCTAGGCAGAGGGAATGGCATGTTCAAAACCCTGAGACAGGAGAGTTTTTGACATGCTGGAGAAATGCCAGGAGGCAGGAGTGGCTGAGGCACAGCCAGGATGCTGGGAGAAGGAATGGGGTAGGTGCCATCAGAGGCAACTGGAGTCCGTGTAAGGCAGGGGCTTTCAGTCTACCTGTGTGCTTCAGTCGCCTGAGAAGCTTTCAAAAAGAAAAGGTTTGGTCCCACCCCAGAGATTCTGACTGAATTGACCTGAGGTAGGGCCTTGGAATTGGAATTGGCATTTTTAAAAGGTCTTCAGTTGATTCTAGTGTGCACTCAAGCTTAGGAACTTTGGAGGCATGCCCTGGCTGGTGTGGCTCAGTTGGTTGGGCGTTGTCGTGTGCACCGAAAGGTTGCTGGTTCCATTTCCTGTCAGGGCACATGCCTGTGTTACAGACTCAATCCCCTGTAGGGGGCATGCAGGAGGCAGCCAGTCGATATTTCACTCTCACATAGATATTTCCCTCTCTCTCTTCCTCCCTTCCTCTCTAAAAATCAATAAAGAATTCTTAACAACAACAAAAAACTTTGGAGGCCACAGTAAACTCTTTGGATTTCATTCAGAAATGACTTTAGCAAGAGGATTGACGTGATGTGACTTAGAGTTTTAATAGGATCACTCCAGTTCCCACGTGGGGTGCGGTGAGGCAGGGGTGGAGGCACCCATTAGGAGGGTGGAGAGACTCAGGAGGCTGTTGCAGTAATCGGGTTTGGCACAGCGTTGCAGCAGTGGAAGTGGTGATAAGTGTCCAATTGTGGCTCTATTTTGAAGGAAGAGTCAGTGTGATTTGCTCATGATTGGATGGGGGAGGCGGTGAGAGAAAGACGAGGCAGAAGCAACTGGAAGGATGAAAAATCGGAAGACTATGGGAGGAGCAAAGCAAGAGTTAGACTTTGGACATGTGGGCTCTTAGATGTCTATTTGACATCCAAGTGCAGATGTGGAGGAGACAGCTAGAGTTAGGGGAGACATGCTAGCAGAGAGATAAACTCACATGCTTACACATCTGCCTGGAAACAGCATGTGAAGCTGTGAAGAGAAGACCTGGGGGAGGGGGGGAGCTGAGGTGCCATGGTTATGTTGAAGAGCACCAGAGATGAGACATTTCATCTTGGTTTTGTCTTCTGAGTATAGGGTATTAGTGAGGCTTCTGGTCTTTTTGAGATGTCACCTTGAAGTGGGGACAAAAAGGAACAGAAGTCCTTTCTTTGTAATCCTAGCAAACTCTTCTCCACCTTCTAGTTTGAAGAGAAGCAGAAGAGGGAAGTGGAAGATATATGATGGGTAAAAAAGGAGACAAAAAGTACTCTGTAAAGTGGTTTGTTACACTTACAAATAAGAAATCAAACCCATCCAAAAATTGGACTCTTTGAGGGTAGGGATTGTGACCCACCTGCCTCTAGCACAGAAAATATGCACAATGCTGATGAAAGAGTTGGCGTGCCACTTCCCTGCTCCCTGGGCAGATTGGAAAGTTTAGGGAGAGGCCTCCTGGCAGAGTTGTTGCCCACCTCTGCAGACAGTGGTATGAACAGACCTTAGCTGGCAGGTCATGCTGAGAAGGCCAGAGCAAGAAGCACCAATCGTAGCAGTGGGGAGCACACTCAGTTGGAAAACTGTGACTGTTATCTCTTAGCTCTTTAAATACAAAACTCTCTTTGGGTTAGATGTCTCCCTGTGCCAAACCCGAAAATAAGAAATACTCTTTTCCTAAGAGAACATCTTCAGTGAGGCAGATGCGTTTTGAAATGGAGGCAAGGCATCAGGCAGGTGGGCAGTGCCTGTCAGGTCCCCACGCCTTGGGCTCTCATACTCACCTTATGTCTCTACCTGGAGCTAGTCAGGTTTTCAGGGACTGAACCAATCATAGGACTGATAAACCAGTGAATGTATTAACTTAAAAAAGAGACTATACCTTTCTGTTGCCCACAGTACCACCTTCCTGACATCAGTGTACCTGAAAACCATGTTAGTGATCAGAAGATTGCTTGGTGAGCCGGGGGCAAGTTCAGGGAATTGGCCCAGGCCATGGAGAAGCCTGGTGAGTGACCTCAGACCCCACAGTACAGTAACAACCCTCTAGTGTCCCTGTCCCTTGCATGACGTTAGATAAACACTGATTCTGCCTGATAGGCTCCCACTCACATGTAGATGCCCTGCTTAGTAATATATCATCCAGTTAATTAAATCACAGCTTTCATTCACAGCCTCGTTTTGATAGAATGGATTTGAAGCTTCCCAGATCTCCTCAGCCATGTATGTCTAGACCATCTATTAATGTTGCTTGTCCCCATCTTAGTGAGCTCTGGGGGCCTCTCACTGTAGCTTACCCTTACAGAGTCTACATGCAATCTAGTAAGAGTCTCACCATGATGCGAGCCCGGTATAGGTGTGAACACAGTGACAGAAATGATTCCCTTTCCCTGGGAAGATCTGGGATAGCATCCCAGAAGAAGGCCTGCATCTTGAAGCCAGAGTAAGTGCTGCATGGACAAAGGAAGTGGGAAGAGGCTTTTCCAGACACGAACAGGGTGTGCGGAGCTTGAGGCTGTGAGAAGCTGGCATCCAAGGGCCGCAGCAAGGATTTCCATGGTGAACAGCTAGAGTGAGATTGCTGAGAAGGGAGCAGATGGGGTGAGGTGGGTTCAGGGGAGATGTTTGGGCAGAGAGGAGGCGTATTTTGATTTGCGTATTGAAAAGAACTCTCTGGGAGGATGGACAGAGAGGGAGGGTCCTAGGGGTGAACCAGTTAGCTGGCTCTTTGGTGAAGGAAGACAAAGGCCTTTAAGTCAAGGGAGTGGAAAGAAGAGATGTATTTAAGAGTTTTGTCTGGAAAAAAATAGTCACTGCAAACATGAGAAAGTGTTGGTATCCAAAATACGAAAATATGAGTACCCAGTAGAAAACTAGACAGGAGACATGAAAGGCACATCACAGAAGAAGACATAGGAATGGCCAGTAGACATATAAAATGGTATTAACTCTATTAAAAGAAAACGAAATGTGCACTTCCTTTGCCCATTAGGTTGGCAGATATGTGAGGAAATGGAGAACTTTATGTTCTATTGGTGGGAACTTTCTGAAAACAATTTTGGCAATATGTGTCAAAAGGTAAACTGCCTGATTGTGAAAAGATGTTTGCATAAGGATATCCATCATAAGCAGGATTGTTTATAATGTCACAAGCTTAGAAACTGCCTCAATGTCCATCAGTAAGGGATTAGTTAGGTAAATTTTGGACAGGATATACAGTGAAACACTGGACAGTCTGGTGGGAAGGAAGAGACTGTCCTCTATGTTTCTTGAGCTGGTCTAATCAAATAGACATGAGATGGATTAACAAGAGGGGGGGAAAAAGAAGTTTAATTATACACATACATACTGGAACCCCACATACATGAGAGAGTCAGAGACAGAAAGTTAAAATGAGCTCTGCCTGGCATCTTGAGCCAAGGAATGAGGTAAGTTGCCTGGGGCTTCAGAGGGGAGGAAGGTCATTCACAGGGCGATTAGAAGAGCAGATGTTCAGTAATTAGAAGTTTGCTCCACCCTATACATAGGTATTAAAAAGTTATCTGTGGTAATAACCCTTATTATGGGCAAGAACCCAAATCTAAATTCTTTAAGGGAGAGGTAAAAGTTTCTTATGAGCCCACAGGGTCTGGATTGCCTTCAGCCCACAATAATTCACATGCCCAAGTGGCACATTCTGGGGAGGCCTGCTCTGAACCCTGTCAGTTCCATCTTTTGACACTTCCTGACGAGTTTCATATTCCAGATGTTGGGTTGACAACCGTCTCGGCCTTAAAAATAGGTCAGTTCAGTTATCTCATCTCAGGAGATGGTGATGCAGGTGGGCTCCCAAAGTTAGGCCCATGTGTAAGCAGCCAGGTATTTAATAAGGCATGTCTGTGAAAACAAGAGAAGTAATGGTTAATGATTTGAGCAGACTGGAACCCTAGGCTCTGAGGTCTGAAGGCAGCCAGTTGAGAAGATTTTTAGGTGTGTAGTTTGAAGCATTTACAGACAGAGCGGAGGCAGGCAGTGACACTGATAGGTTTCCTGGTCTGCAGTTGGAATGTCTCCGATAATCTTTCTGTAACAGTCACAGACATTGCCCGTATATGAACTGTTGTGGTGATTTCTCTGAAGTTCATGTCCAGTTGTCCCACTTTAGCTTACATGGGTTTGGGGGAAAGGCAGTTTTAGTTCTTAATGATTCCAAGTTAGAAGAGTGGGAGAAAAAATGGGAAATGTTAGTTTGGAGGGTCATAGCCAGATATTAGACAAAACTGGAATCTAGGACCCAGTTCAATTTACAGGTGGGAACAGAACCTCAAATGACAACAAAATTTAATTTCCACAAAGGTATGTTACCGAAACAACCTTTCTCTTTCAAGTCACCCCCATTTTTACCAGATAGCCAAGTTAACACTGATTTGTTTGTAAAATAAGTCTAGTTTCGATAAACTTGGCCAGTTATTTACATAAGAGCAGCAATGGAAAAATTATCCTCAAGTGAGGATTAAAAAAAGAGAGAGAAGGTAGCTCTTAATATTGGAAAGATTCCGTTTTCTTAAGCAATCAAAGTCCTGATTAAGATGACATAAAACAGAAAATTATTTTGATAAAACACAGAATCTTTGCTTTCTAGGCAGAATACTTTTCACAGTATCTTGTTGTAAGTAGTACTTTCTCCTTTTAACTTTGCTGACCTGCTGTTTCAAGCCAGAACTCACCCGTACGGCTGGCTACTTTGGTCAGCAAGGTGTTTAAAATTACTTAAATTAATGTAAGTGAATTACTTAAATTCGTGTCTATGAGTTATCTCATGACCAGTCAGCAGCGCTGGGACACAGAAATATATGATGGGTCAGCAAGGTGTCTTAAGAGAGAGGGTGGTGAGGGGAGAGGGAGAGAGGATGAGAGAGCTCTCCAAACTTGTAATTTTGCATTAGCTTACTTACAAGATTAAAGCTCATTTACTTAATTAAATTTATTCTGACCTTTTTCAGCTTAACCATTTTTAAAATTTTCTTCTTCAGAATTCCCTTTCACAAACCTTCTATAACTTTCCTTTTCCAATCTAGTTTGTCTCATTCAGAAATAGACAACGTATTTTATGACAAACCATTTTCTTTTAATTTCTTCAAAACTGCATTTCCATACATACCTTCCTTTACTGAAAGTGCATATTCCTTCCTTCCTTATTTATTAGAATTCTTAACCTTTAGTATATGATTCTAACCACTATGCTATACTCCTGAAATTAATACAGAATAATATTGAATGTAAATTGTAATTGAAAGATAAAATTTTTTAAAAATGTTTAATTACCAGAAACCTTAATTTTTAATGACAGCTAAAAAGTAAACAATTAGCATTCTTTAGATTGACAAATTTATGACTATATTTCATAACCTCTAAAAACATAGATACTAATTTACTGACAAATATATTTCATAATATTTAGAAATATATGCATCCTCAACAAAGCAAAACATATTCATTAATAGCTCCATATTTATCTTTTAATTTTTTGTTATAAGAAGTCAAAAGTAGATAGCCTTATTTAACAATTAATGTTTCAATATTTTTATCTTATTTGGAAATGACCTAGATCTTCAATAAATTTTCATTATTTAATTTAGTAAAACTCTAAGGTGTTAAGTTACCAAAGGATTGTGGGAAACTATTTTTAAGTATGTGTACTATAATGTAATTATTAAGAAAAAGTTTCACTTAAACACCTCTTATTCTACTTATATCTATTCAATTCATTAATCCTTAAAAATTATATTTAGACTGCTCATGCAAACTATGAGACATCAAAGTTAATTATTATCCCAGGCTAGGTTTCCTGCTGACAAATTTTGTAACAGAGATAACATGAACCTTTTTTTTTATAAACCATGTAAAGTTTTAAATTGAATTCGGATAACTTAAAGACATGTCAGTTTTAACCAAACCAAACTCAGACTAGCTTTTATGTGAAATATTTTCTCAGATCACATGATCCTGAAATACATTTGGGTTAGTTTTTATTATATTTTAAGAATTTTTACGTAAGCACTTCTTTGTTTAAGCCATTTAATAGAGCTTTTTTACAAATTAGCAATACTATCTGGAGATAGAAAACACTACTCAACACACGTGAACATATGGACAGATTTGGACAGAGACTTCCTGGGCTTTTGTTTTAAATTTTTAGCTAGGGGACTTGTAATAAGTTTATCAACTCAGATAAACTAAAGGATTTTTTTAATTAAAATTTGTGTAGAAAACAATCTTACAGAGACTGTAGGCCACATTTGAGCTATGGGTGCTTCTATAGTCATTTGTATTTTAAAAAAGAAACTTCTTATTCCGTGGTTTTTTTCTTCCAGCTGAGGAATTGAAGGTGATAAAAATGGGTGGGCTTTGAACTGCCTCTAGAGCTGCCTTTCTGGTTTTACAGAGATTTGTAAGATAAGGACAATTGCTCTCAATTCCCAAAGAGCTGGGTTGTAACTTAAGTGACATCATAGGTTAGCTACCCATCCAACTACATCATCCCTGAGTTGCTTTTTTCCCTCTGGGTACGGAGTTTTATTTCTAATTGTAGTTATTAAATCCTTTCAAATGTCATGTCTCAGCAGTTTAGTTAGTTTCCGGACACATGGTAGCTATTTCTAGCAGCATTAAACTATTCCATGGAATCAAGAGGGTACAAAGGTTACCTTCCAGAGTCATTCCCTGTGATAACCAAATGAAAGAACTGGCAGCCTGCATGTCACAGGCAGGCAGAAAGCCAAGCCCAGCTCTTAGGACATAGGCGATAGTTATCCCTGAGAGAAAGGATCAATAGCTATTTGGCCTGGATTTGGGAAGGAAGGAAGGGGCAACGTGAAATTGTCTCACTGGGCTCAAGAGATAATCTATTTAGAAAAACTTTTTTTTAAATTGAATTTATTCGGGTGACATTGGTTAATAAAATTATGTAGGTTTCTGGTGTACAATTCTATAACACATTATCTGTGTATTGTATTGTGTTCGCCACCCTACAAAAACCTTTTTTTAATCTTCACCGCAGGGTATTTTTTCCACTGCTTTTCAGAGAGAATGGAAGGGTGAGAGAGAGCAACATCAATGTGACAGAGACACATCAATTGGTTGTCTCTCTCACATGCCCCAACTGGGACCAGGGATCGAGCCTGCAACCGAGGTGCATGCCCTTGGCCAAAATCAAACCCGGAACCCTTCAGTCCACAGGCTGATGCTCTAACCACTGCGCAAAACCAGCCAGGGCCCTACAAAAACTTTTGAGGATCCTCCTTGAGTTTAGGAATTCTCTAATAGTGGTCCTCAGCTTGGCCTTAGACCAAGGAGTGAAAGATACCCAAGGACAGTCACCTGTAAGGGGTAACATCAGTCTTACAGTCCTTTATTTTAGATACCTCTTATAGCTTTAATTTTTCATTAGCCTATTAAATCTTTTACAGCAGATGTTTTAATGAAGATTTAAAAAAATTTTGAAGCCTTAGGATGGCTCTTGCATACCAATCAGAAATAGGTATCTGATTTTCTTTATTTGATTTGGAAGCCCTTGCTTTTAAGTGCACTTTTAAATAATCTAATCTAATTGAGACATTCCTCATAATTGCTGTTGTAATTTTAGGTTATAATTTCTTTCAGGATTAGCAGCAGTTTGGTAGGACCCTAGCCATAAATGTTCTGTACTCCTTCAGTCCCGCCTTTGACACTTCCTGACAAGTTTCACATTCCAGATGCTGGGCTGATAGATTGATCCATATCTCATTAAGCCTGCCTCAGTCATTTCTGAAGGGTATGACAGTCTGTCACTGTACAAACTTGTGCTGAATAAACTCCGGTGAAGCTTTACTGATTCTCAGTGGGGTGTCGAGCAGTCACATCTTGTGTGAGCCTTAGTCACCATCTTGTGAGATTCGTTCACTCAAGGAGGATTTCTGGAACAGTGTGCCAGGCCTGATTCTAGGCACTGGGGTGCTAGGAGTGAATAGGCCCATAAATTCTCCTACATAAGAATGGGGGTAGATAATAAATAACATGATAGCGTTGTGAGAAAACTAACTCAGGAAAGTGTACTAGGAGTGTTGGGGGCGGGGCAGTGCTTTCAGTGGTGAGGAAGCCTCCTGGTAAAGTGACATTTGAGCAGACTTAAGGTGAGTGACTCATGCTAGGAGACCCCTGGGGAAGACATGCCAGGGCGAGGGGATGTGAGTTCAGTGACTCTAAGGTGCCTGAGAGGATGAGTCAATGAGCAAGAGGAGAGTGCTGGATGAGGTTAAGGAGGCTTGGGGTTAGAAGTGGAGGTGCTCAGACAGATCTGATAGCTTGTAGGGCCAGGGCTTTGGCTTTTATCTCTGGATGGTCACCATTAGAGTGTTTGTACAGGATTGTGAAATGATCTGACTGCATTAAGGCAAGGAAGCAGGGACAGAAGTGGTGGGGAGAGACCCATGAGGAAGCTTCTAGAGAGGTGCCAGTGGCCTGGACCAGAGGTGACAGTAGAAATGGTAAGAAGTGGTTGGATTCTGGGTACACTTGGAAGGTAGCTATAAATGTAAATAATACGAAAGTCACCCTAGTGACAGGTGTCCTTAAGAATGTCAAGAGGGCTGCCTAACCAAGCAGTAAGGTATGAGAGTCTAAGTTGTCCAAGGGTGGACGACACAGGAGTGAATGTGGTGCATTCCTTTGTTTCCTGTGGATAATCGCTCACCTCCTTGTTCCAGTTTTTAAGTTTAAGGGAAAGAACCCCACACCTACACTTTTTCTGCATCCTCCTGGCACCTAGCACATAGTATAGGTACTTGGTAAGCGCTTAATGCATTCGTGCTTATTGAGGATTCAAGTGGTATCGCCTTTGTTCTTTATTATATTGTGAAACTATGGGGTGATTTTTGCTTTTTGTTTTAGGTTGAATGTATATTTCTAAATGCTTTTTTTTTAGGTGAGAAACCATTTACATGTGAAATCTGTGGCAAATCTTTCACAGCAAAGAGTTCCCTTCAGACCCACATCAGAATCCATCGGTAAAGTTATACAGATATCTCTCTCGTGTGAAGTCCTCATTCAACCCTAGTGTTCAGGAGGGTGACATATGTTACCTATCTAGTCCCTTCCCCCAAATTATTACTCCGGTAGAATTTTCTGTGTAGTTTATAATTTTAAAAAATCTTTTCAATGAAGAAATTCCTCACTTAGGCAAAATCAGGAAAACCGATGCTGGCCAGCAAAAGTTTGCACTTGATTTCATTTCTTGGATTTTGATTTGGTCTGGGGGTTGGTCCAAAGCTTAAATCTTCAATCAAAATAAATATTAAATGTAATGTTTTCTGAATGAATGTTTTCACAAAACTAGATTGGATTTAGTAGGCCTTCTAACAGCATCACAGACAACTGGGGCTACTCATTTTTATAATGTTGAAATTAGTTTGTATATACTTATTTGGCCATTAGATTAAAAAATTGGCTGTGAGAACTAAAAACAAAAAGGAATTATATGTGTAAAATATAAATATTTACTTATCTGAAATAAATACTATGGAATCATAAAATTTTTTTACATCTAGCCCAATCTCATCCACCACCCTTCCTCAGACACCACCCCCACCTTTTTTTATAAGATTAGAAACTGAAGCCCATGGAAGTTGTGAGTTGCTCCAAGTCCCTAAGTGAGTAGGAGAATCCATGACTATTACTCCCAGTCTGGTTTCCTCTGTTCTTGACTGCTTCTTCCAATAATAGGAAGTAATATATAGATCTTTCTGTCTCTAATATAAGACATGTGTTTCTTTATAGAGGAGAGAAGCCATACTCCTGTGGCATATGTGGCAAATCCTTCTCTGACTCCAGTGCCAAGAGAAGACACTGCATTCTACACACGGGCAAAAAGCCTTTCTCCTGCCCTGAGTGTAACTTACAGTTTGCTCGCTTAGACAACTTGAAGGCTCACTTGAAAATCCATAGCAAAGAGAAACATGTGGCAGATGCCAGCAGCGTCTCTGGCAGTAACAACACTGAGGAAGTCAGGAATATTCTTCAGCTGCAGCCATATCAACTCTCTACCTCCGGAGAGCAGGAAATACAGCTTCTTGTAACCGATTCTGTCCATAACCTCAATTTCATGCCTGGTCCTAGCCAAGGAATTAGCATCGTCGCTGCAGAGAGTTCCCAGAACATGACTGCAGACCAAGCTGCTAATCTCACGTTGCTCACACAGCAGCCAGAACAACTGCAGAATTTAATTCTTTCAGCTCAACAGGAGCAAACAGAACACATTCAGAGCCTCAACGTGATTGAGAGCGAGATGGAACCCTCACAGAGCGAGTCAGTGCACGTAATCGCACTTTCCAAGGAAACCTTGGAGCATCTGCATGCCCATCAAGAGCAAACAGGGGAGCTCCATTTAGCAAGTGCTGCGCATCCAGCTCAGCACCTGCAGCTGACACAGGAGTCTGCTCCGCCTCCACCCAGCCACCATGTGCCCCAGCCCACACCACTGAGCCAGGAGCAGAGCTGATCTAGAAACATTTGACTGCTCTGCTGGTCTCTTCTCCATAAGCCAACTATAACTGGATTGTGTACTTGAAGTCAGGCTTCCCGAAATGCTCACTCACAGATCCTTACAGAGATGTGGTAGCTGGCTGATGGATGCTTTGCATGCAGGCAGCAAGGTGTGTGGATCAGGTCCCATATATAGTGCTGATAGGGATTTAGCATTTCACTATTGAGGGGTTTTCATTTCATCTACTATATCTCAAAGACTTGGGTAATTTTTCACTTTGGGTATTGATTTAGACTTTTCTGTAACTACTAAATGTTCACAGCTATAGGTTACAGTCTTGCTGACCTTTCTAGTTGCAGTTTTTGTTTTTTAGGACAAAGGAAATCATATGTTGAATTGGGTAGAATGGCTGGTTTCACTTCCTTATTTCTCACAAGCAACACAATTGCCTCCATAGGTCAAGTCAGACTCCCCGACCTGCAGTGATATTTGATCTTCATGAAGTTAGAGCTTTCTTAATTATCCTGGAATAAAAATTTTATTCACTGTAATTTGTGTTAAATATACTGAATTCTAATTGGCCTCCAAAGATGTTGATTGTGTATTATGTCTGATAACTTTCTGGAGATGGGAACCTATAAGCTATTTTTATTGCAAAGTAGGTTAAATCCCGTAAAATGGACACATTATTTTTAAAAGTGAATATTTTCTCATAATCTTACTATCTTTGAGCCTTGGAGAATTAGTAGCCAGCATGTGTCTATAATTATTGTATGATTTTAGACAATTGCGAAAGATTAAATTATGTTTGGGTTAGGTTTTTCCAGCCCAACACATTTTATTTTATTGAATACTTTAACTGCTTTCTGTCCAGTATACTAGTAGGGGATTTTTAAGAAAAGAAGGTGGGTGCTGGTGCATGTGTAAACAGTGCTGGTGGAGAGTAGGAGGGACCTACCCGAAAATTAACAATCATCACATCAGTTACTTGTTTTCTCCTTTTAAACATCTTTGATTTCCACCTGAATCAAATTAAGTTTGGAAGTTAAAGTAATAGAGAATTGTTCAGGTTTAAGAGAAGATGAAAGCATTTTTCTAACATATTTGCCAAAATATGTTTTGCATATAATTCACAAAATTTCCAAGATGATTTCTCTTATATGTATCAACCAAAGTAATGTTAAATCAGACCTGACTAAAGCAAAAGTATAATTTTTGCAAAGCAGTTATGCCTTAAATATTTCGGATTCTTGCCTTAGCCATTTAAACTATTTTCTTAAACCTTATTCTCAAAATGCATAGCCTTTCCCAGCTTTTCAAAGCCTACTGGCCCACGTTTTCTCCAGGATATAAATAGTATTTAAGTAAATGAATTTTTAACTACTCTATAGATAGCTGGATAATTATTCAGGAAATATGGTCACATGACTATTTTTACGTCACGTTTAATTAGCTATATGACAGTCTACCTCTGCACTAAGAGAAATTAATGTGAATCACGTGTAATTTTACATTTCTAGTAGCCATAAGTAAAATAAAAAGGAAATTAAGTTTAATAAAATAGTTTATTTAATCCAACATTTGCCAAATAGTATCATTTCAACCTGTAATCAAAATAAAAATGGATTCATAAGGTATTTTACATCCTTTCTTGTGTATTAAGTCTTCAAAATCTAGTGTGTATTGTATACTTACACTCATTTTGGATGCTAATGTTTATTGGACATGCTTGATCTGTATTTAGAGCTCATGCAATTTACAGTTGAAACTATATATTCAAGTAGTTGCAGATGTACCTTTTTTTCAATAACTGAAATGAGACCCTGGCCAATTTGGCTCAGTAGTCAGAGCTCTGGCCCTCAGACTGAAGGGTCCGGTTTCAGTTCTGGCCAAGTAACGTCCCTCAGTTACAGGCACAGTCACCGGCCCTGGTCTGGTCAAGTGCAGGAGGCTACTGATGGATGTGTCTCTCTCATCAGTGTTTCTCTCCCTACCCCCCGAAAAGTGATGGAAAAAATATTCTCAGGTGAGGATTAACCAAAAGATAATAGATGAGTATCCATTTTTGGAATATATTAAAATTCAAATCTCAGTTCCATGGTCATTTGCCACATTGTGAGTTCTCGGTAGCCACATGTGGCTAGTGGCTCCGTCTTGTACAGCACAGGCCAACCTGTTTGTAGCTTGAGAGCCAGTGTCAGCCATAAAAATATCTTCTGCAAGAGTTCTGGGTTATTTCACCAGCTGTGAAAGGGAAATGAGAAAATGATAGCTTTATAAATCTAGCCTCTTTTCTGTGTCCTAAATATACATTCTGCTCCTTTGAATAAAATCCAGAATTTTTTTTTAATCACCCAAGAACACATTTTTGTTTTGTTTTTATTGATTTTAGAGCTAGGGGAAGGGAGTGAGAGAGAGAAAAAAACATTGATGTGAAAGAGAAACATCCATCAATTGCCTACCGGATGTACCCTGACCAGGAATCAAACCTCTAACATTTTGGTGTACAAGACAATACTCCAACCAACTGAACCACCTGTCCAGGGCAAAGTCCAGTATTTTAAAGTTCAATGACTATCCAAAGGAAATGTCTCGTACATACATTTATATTGTGTCTTTGAGAAATTGCTGGCTCAGTGTTTCATAACTCATTTTTACTAAAACTTATACAATTTTTTAAATTGTCTTAAGTACAGAAATACAAATTGTACTTTTTAAGAAATAGTAGAATATTATGTTTTTGTACTACCGAAATGACCTTGTCACCTTCAAAGGTGAATCTGGTTTTCTCTCAGTAGAGGGCTATCCTTGGGAAGACTTGAACTCTTGCCCTCAAAATAAGTTATTCTCAAAACATCTTCTTCTACCTCTACTCTGTATTTTCTGCAGTTGTTTCTCGTGTTGTAAGTTTTGTGAGCAACCAGTTTAATAATGCTGAGGAATATGAGATTTTCAGTTTAGATGCTTACAACTAGATTTTCATAAATTGGAATAATAATTTCTGCCACATATAGAGTCTTTACTGTAGGCCAGGAGCAAAGCCAGCTGCATTAGGTCTAACTCTTATCTTAGAGCTTTTCAAATTTCTTCCGTGTCATAGTGCACAAAAAGTAGGCTTTCTCCAGTACTCTGCAATTAGAGGACTCCAGTCAGTCATCCCTGGCCATGACTGGTGTATTAGCTACCTAGGGCAACCATAACAAATACTATAGACTGGGTGACTTAAAAAAACAAATTTCTCACAATTCTGGAGGTTAAAAGTCCAAGGTCAAGGTGTTGGCAGGATTGGCTGCTTTTGAGGTGTCCTGGCCATCCATCCCTCCCTGTGTCCTCACATGGTCTCTCTGTGTGTGTGAATCTTAAAAGAATACCAGTCATGTTGGATTAAAGCCCACCCTAATGACCACATTTTAACTTAATTACTTCTTTAAAGGCCCTGTCTCCAAATACAGTCACATTCTGAGGTACTGGAGTTAGGACATCATTGAATTTATGGGGGACACAGTTCAGCCCATAACCACTGTCAGCTGGAATGTGTTGGGAAGCACTTCCTAGGACACGCCTGTAACCCATTTGAAGCACATCTTATTTTACTTAATCTTCATGGCATTTCTGTGAGGTAAGTAGTAGTATTACGACTATTTTACAGATGAGAACACAAGCCCAAACAGATGAAGTCCATTGCCCAAGGGCACACAGTGAGTGGCAGAGCCAGAGCTGGGGCACAGGGCTGGGACATCCCACTATGCTGCTCCCACCAGATGGGCTTACTATCTAACCAGTCTCCTGAAACTTCCAGCTGGATTTCTTTTTACACATGATCTGCTTAATATAATAGAACCTTTTTGACTAAATTTTAGGGTTTGTGTCTGAAATTTTAGCATGTAATCATAAACTTTTTACATAAAACAATAGTAAAAGTTATATAGTCTTCCACAAAACAATAACTACCATATTAATAATATGGTAGTGTTTTACTGTTGATTTAAAGCTTAATCAAAATTTATCAATTAGATGAAAGTTACTACTGAAGTGAAAATGTCTTAACTTGAACCTCTGTAAGTGGGCCGTTTTGTCAAACTTCTGAGGATTTACATTCAGGACAGGTTTTTATTTTGCTGCTCTATTTGTAAATATTGAGGTAAATTTTCATCCTCAGTTTCCAAGTTAAGCCTAAATTTTTAAGGACTGAAAGGAAACTGCCTTATGTTTGTATATAGGCTTGCAGGAATAACCTTTTAAAAAATCTCCCTTGCCTGCCTTTTGTAAACAGCAAAGAATGACCTCCAAAAGCAGCAGGAATGTCACTGTGATAGTTACCTTGCTTTCATGTTCTCTATCCATAATATGAGCAACAAAACTGCTGACTGGAATATGTGTGTCTGTTCATTTGTCAGAATTCAGCGTCAGCGTCACTTCCTCAGGGAGGCCCTCCTTCACCCTCTAATCTCAATGTGATTGCAAGCCACCCTGTCATATCTGTTAACAGCACTCTACACATTTGGCTCAGTTCATAACTATTTTTACATCAGGAGCTGTGCCTGTCTGGTCACACAGTCGCCACAGCTCCCAGCCCAAGCCCAGGGATGTGTTGTTGAACACACTGACCTCCAGGTACAGTGTGTCTTAGACACGCCACCTGCACTGCTAGGGACCTAATTTCTGGCTCCAGGCTCAGGAAATGAGAGGTTGGGATGTGACGTAAGGACGGCATTGAAGGAAGACAGAACATGGGGTGAGTTAGAAGAAATGGATCCTATCTTAATAACTCAGGTTTTTAACCTAGGCCATTGCCAGCAATATTATTAGCAAAAACATTAGAATGGGATTCCTTTAAAACTGACTTTTCATGTATCAGCCACGTATTTGATGTAATAATATGAACTGGCTGATGTGATTATGCCAGTATTTTTAGTTCTATATACAATACATATAATATGGATCACGACTCAAGACTCTAATTAAGAAGAGAAATACTTATAGGTAAATAATAAAGTCTTTCGGTTTTAATTGAGGTCTTTTGTTTTTTCTTTGAAGAAATTCTTTAAATAGAACTTACTTTGGGTCTTCTAATCTGTACATTTCTTACAGTCACCAACATTGAATAATAGGATTTTAGAATCAAAATGGGCTGAGGAGGTTGGGTAATTATAGTCTCCATTTAGAGATAAGACTGAAGCATAATGGTGACTTTCTCAAGGTCACACTAGGCTAGTGTGAAGCAAAGCTGGAATCTGACAAGACCTTCTGGATTACAGACCAATATATTCCTCATTTCTTTATGCTCCCATGTGTATCTTTAATTAACATAAAGTGAAACTTCAAGTAAGCAGTTTTTTAGTATTGATGAAGTCATTATTGTTCTGTGATCTTTTTTACACTTGATCTTAGCCAAAAGGCCTATGATCTTTTTTAAAGACAAATTTTACCATTTGTCATTCAGAGAGCCACATAACCCTGCCTTTTGCAACCATAAGTCATTGAGTCAAGGGCCAGACCCTGCTGGGGCTTTGCAAATGTGCTAAGTCCAAGCAGCTGGTTGTTACCATCTGCTAATGAACGGGAAATGGGGTGTTTCTAAGAGCCTGTAACCCATTTATAGTGAACTTTAGCATGCTTCTTATAATATATACTCAAATATGGGTGTGTCTGATGTTTGGCACATTCATTTCAAGACAAATGACAAGTCACACTCAGGAGCCAGGATAGGCCCAGCTGGGAGGCTGCCCTAGTTTCCTGAACGTGACCTGGCTGAATTCCCTGCCTCTCCTTGCAGAGCAGGCATTTTCCCCTTGCCTTTCTTCCCCTGCAGGCTTCAAAGCTCAAACTGGGAGCAGTGAGTATTCAGGTCTTGCTGGCTCTCAGAGGGTTTCCCTACGAAATACAAAGTGAGAATAAAGAGGAAGAGCCATAGGGCACCCAGCTCTTTTTGATCCCCAGATCTCAAGGAGAGCAACCCATTTACTCCGTTTCTGTTGGTGTTGCTAGTGTAACAGTGTCACTTGCTCTGAACAAGAAACAGCTTCTCATAATGCCAGCCTTTCATCTGTCACTTGCATCAACACTGGTGTAGTGGAGTCAGACCCGGGCCCCCTACCAGCTCTGCCACTTGCATGTAACTTGTTGCAGGTCACAGAACCTCTGTGCCCTTCAGTTTCCTTTTTGGTAAAATGGGATTGTTGTGATGATTGAGATTAGGGGAATGTTCATAGTGGACGCTGGGTAAATGAGAAGTGATGTTTTATTAACATTAACTAGTTGAATGACCCTGGACAGTGCCTTTACCTTCAGGCTGTTTCCTTCTACGGAATATGAGGAAGTTGATCCCAAAGGTCTCTCAAGCCCTTTTCAGTGCTGACAGGTCCGTGGGTCCTCACTCCAAGGCATTCTTGAATATCGGGGATCCAGTCTCCCACACACCCTTCCACTTGCCCCTTCTCAGCACCACCCCCACCCCGCTCCCCAAGGCCTCTTGGCCCTCTTACTTTTCATGCCGCTGTGGAAGCTGCAGAGTGCGGGGTTCCCAGGGCTTAATTCGTGCCCATTGCCTACAGGCCGGGTCTAGGGGCAGGCTTGTCCCAGGGGAGGGGGCCCCGAGCTTGAATCCAAGGTGGGGCGCCCGGGCCGCGGGTCTCCTCGTGAGAGAGGTGAAAGCGTAGACTTTCCAGCGCCCCCTACGGACCCGCCGGCCTCGGAAAACTTCTCCCAGCCCGAGAAGGCGGCGCGCGGGCGGGGCCCTCCCGCCTGGGAAAGGCTAGCTCCGCGGGCGCCCGCACCGGCGTAAGGCCCCGACCTCGGGCTGCTCAGCCCCCAGGCCCCGCCCGAGTCTCGGGCCAGCAAGCGGAACCCGGCATCCGCGGTGCCACGCCTTCGGGCACCACCCAGCGGGCCTGGGCGGGCCCGGGCCGCCCCGAAGCGGGGACGGCGGTAATGAGATGCTAATGCGGCGCGGAGAGAGCCTCGGCCGGCCGCGCCCCGCGCGGAAGCCCACAGCCGGCAGCACCCGCGGGCCGGGCGGACCCCGCGCCGCCCAGCGCCCCGTCCCCTCTCCGCGCCGCCGCCGCCGCCCATTCCTCCGCCCCCGCCCCCGCCGCCGCGCCCGCCCGCCCGCCGCCGGACAGGCAGGAAGCGGCCCCTCCCGGCTCCGGAGCCGCCGAGTAAGTTGTCCCACGGAGCGCGCCGCGCTCCCCCGGCCCGCGGCGGGGCGCGGATGGGAGGTGGGCGCGCCTCCGGGACTCGCGACCTCGGGCGCTCGGAGGCCGCCCTGCCGGCTCCGCCCGCCCTCCTCGGCCCCGCGCCGCTCAGCCCGCTCCCGACTTTGGGGTCCGCAGGGCGAGTGCCCCCCGCCGCCCCCGGGGTCCCGCCCTCTCCATCCTCCCGGCGCTCCAGCCGCGCGCGCCCTAGCCCGGCGTTTCCAGGCCGGGTCGCCGCTCTGTCTCGGGTTTGCCCCACACTCCGCCACCCCGAGGGACCTCTGCCCTCGCCGTCGCGGAGGACAGAGGTCCCTAGTGCAGGCGATTCGCTGCGGGCGGCTTGAGTCTCCTTCCCCTGCCTCGGCCCGGCCCTCGGCTCTCGGGCTGCGACCCGCGGGGCCGCCGGGGGGCGGGGTGTCGGCCCCGGGGACCCTCACCGACGCCACGCCCCTCGCCTAACTGCCCCGGCGGCCACCCGCGCCCCTCCCGGTGCCAGCGTGAGAAAGCCCCTCCGCACGCCTCAGTCTGCGTGGGGGGCCGAGCCAGAGGGGGGACAAAGGGAGGCCTTGTTTCGGGAAATTCCTGGGAGAGCGCCTAAGCCCACGGGCACGGGGCGGGTCCTGGGTGGGGGTGGGGGAGCCGGGAGGGGCGACCCCGGCCGCCGTCGCCCCCGAGCGCCCTCGAGGGCCCCTGAGGAAGGGCAAGTCTCACACGGGAAGTGCTTTTGACCGCAGTGAGTCAGAAACAGACCCAGTGCCCGCTCACCCGGGCCGCCTAACGTGCAACATCCTCCTGCTGCTCGCGGAGGTAGTTTGGGTGGTGGGAAGTGGAACCTTCGCGGTCTGGTTACAGACCGTCTCCCCTCCGTCAGGAGGAAATCACGAGTGCGAAGGAGAAAAACTTTGCCCCGGTGTAAGACACACCCCACGCCTGCGTGGCACTGGGGCCACCGAGGGGCACCTGGCACGGGGAGGTGCGGGAGACTGTGTGCCTAGCAGCTGGGTTGCAGGTATTCGGTCTGCCCCAGTCTGCACCGCAAGGAAAGCTCTCCTTCCGGCTAACATGCCCTGTCCACGTCTGAGAAATTACCCCACGCCCTGCTTTCTGCCCTGTGGGCTCCAGAGATAGAGCAGGGCTTGGACATCCCTGGCAGCTTTATCCACAAGGGCTCTCCTGTGGGCCAAGCTGGTGGCTCCCTCTCTTCTTGCATCCCTCCTGTGCCCAGGACTGTTGATTTTTCATTTCCAAATTTGGCAGATTTCACTTGGAAAGAATAGCAGCTGTCTCTGGAGCAGATTGGGAATGGGCTGGGAGAGAGGAGCAGAGCCAATCAGGGGTGGCCCTGGAGCTCCCTGGGGACACCAGCCTGTTTCTTCCCCTCCCCTTCCTTTTCCCTTCCTCCTTCCTCCAGCCTCCTCTCCTCTTTTTCCCTCCTCTCCAGTAGCCACGTGCTTCTGCCCAGCTGCTCCCTTCCCTGAGAGACCCAGAGGCCTCCATGGCCTCACCCACGTCCACCAACCCAGCACATGCCCACTTCGAGAGCTTCCTGCAGGCCCAGCTGTGCCAGAATGTGCTGAGCAGCTTCCAGGGGCTATGCCAGGCCCTGGAGCTGGAGCCTGGTGGGGGGCTGCCCCAGTACCACAAGATCAAGGCTCAGCTCAATTACTGGAGCGCCAAGTCGTTGTGGGCCAAGCTGGACAAGCGAGCAAGCCAGCCCGTCTACCAGCAGGGCCAGGCCTGCACCAACACGAAGGTGAATACACGGTGCCTGGGATGGGGCTTGGAGAGAGGAGGGAGTCAGAGGAGGGAAATAGGATGCCATGCCCACACTGTCTTGTGTGTTCACAGTGCCTGGTGGTGGGTGCTGGACCTTGTGGTCTGCGGGCTGCTGTGGAGCTGGCACTGCTGGGAGCCCACGTGGTACTTGTGGAAAAGCGCACCAAGTTCTCTCGCCACAATGTGCTCCACCTCTGGCCGTTCACCATCCATGACCTTCGGGCGCTCGGTGCCAAGAAGTTCTATGGGCGCTTCTGCACGGGCACCCTGGACCACATCAGTGAGTAACACCTGGTGTACTGATGGGGCTGTGAGCCTGGGTCTAGACAAAGGCGAGTAGGGGGCTGCTGGGCCAGCCAAGAGGCAAAGTGGACAAGATTCAATTCATCTAGGTGACCCTTAGGACTCAGGTCCTTTATCTGTAAAATGGGCAGTTGGACAGAATGATCTGTAAGACTTCCAGCTCTGACCAGGTGCACACTGGTACTTGGGGAGGCTTTGCGGTCCTGGGTCCCTGTTCCTAATGTCCTCTCCCTTCCAGGCATCCGGCAGCTCCAGCTGCTTTTGTTGAAAGTGGCATTACTGCTGGGGGTGGAAATTCACTGGGGTGTCACCTTCACTGGCCTCCAGCCCCCTCCCCAAAAGGGTAAGTACTTCTCTGCTCCTGAGAACCACCATCTGCCAAGGACATCTTGGCCTGTGGAAGAAAAAGGATGGGGTTGGGAGTCAGTCACATCTCCCTTTCTAATAGTGTGGCCTTGTGCAAACTACTCGGAGCCTCATTTTGAGCATCTGTAAAATGGGAGTAACATTCCCTTCCTTCCTTCCCTACTTTCTACAGGAAGTTGTAAAGGTATAATTTGGCAGTGTGTCATTGCTTTCTAAACCATAAAGCCCTTTAACACATTTATTTAATTATTTCACTGGCTTGTCCTGGGAATATAGGGGCCCCTTCAGACTCCTACACCTTTGTGCTTCTCACACCATTTGCCAGGGAGTGGCTGGTGTGCCCAGCTCCAGCCCAATCCTCCTGCTCAACTGGCCAACTATGAATTTGATGTCCTCATCTCTGCCGCTGGAGGTAAATTCGTCCCTGAAGGTGAGTGATCCCTTTCCTTGAAGAAATCAGCATCTTGAGCTTCTCTTGGGCCTTTCTAGGCTGTTATATCTCTGCCACTGCCTACCTGCCCCCACCTCTAGGCTTTACAGTGCGAGAAATGCGTGGCAAACTGGCTATTGGCATCACGGCCAACTTTGTGAACAGGCGCACTGTGGAAGAGACACAGGTGCCCGAGATCAGCGGTGTGGCCAGGATCTACAACCAGACCTTTTTCCAGAGCCTGCTCAAAGCTACAGGTCAGGGCCCCTCTGTCACACCGGTTCCCCTCCCCTTGCCTGACTGGGGCCTGGCTCCTACCTCTCCTGCCCACCCAGACCTGTCCTCAGTCCACAGAATCTTGGCAGCAAAGAACCTGTGCCCCCCGGGGATTCAGCATGCACAGCCCCACTTTGCCATCCAGCATGACAGGTCTTAGAAATCTCTCACAAAATGCGTGGATTTTGCTTTGTGCTTTTTAAATATATGCTTTAATATATAAACGATATAAATTCAAAATGAAATTGGTACTTCAAGTAGATGCCCTATGTTTATTTTGGCTTTGTACTGGCCACACCCCTTGGGGCGTGCACACCCGAGCTCAGGAAGCCAAGCTGTCATCCATAAGCATGTGACCATGTGGTACTGGTCTCCCAGCTGCTGCCCCACCTAAGTTCCTCTCTTTGCTCCATATCCTCAGGCCAGGGACAGATGGTCTATTGTGTCATCATAACTCATGGGCTCCTGTGTGGGGGGCACTCACTGTAGACAGAGAGGTCAGGCTTGGCTGGAGTGTTTGGAGAGGTGACACATAAAAGGAGGAGACATATATCCTGCCCTCTGCCCTGCCCCCCAGGCATTGATCTGGAAAACATTGTATACTACAAGGACGACACACATTACTTTGTGATGACAGCCAAGAAGCAGTGCCTGCTGCGTCTGGGGGTGCTACGTCAGGTGAGGCCAGGCCAGGCAGGGAGGGGCTGGGCGGTGGGCCCTGGGAGATGGAGGCCAGACTTCGACATAGTCTGCCCCACCCTCCAGCCCTGGTGTGGAGAGAGCTGCCCTGCCTCTGTGCTGACCTGTCCTCCTCAGCTCCACTCCCCTAGGATTTGTAGTAATCTGAATCACACTCTGGGCTAAACACCTTATACCCGCCACAGGCCTACCACAGGAAACTCCATTAGGGCAGGGGTTCTGTCTCTGTCTCTTTTGTTTGCTCATTAGTCCCAGCGCCTAGAATGGTGCCTGGCATGTAGTAAGCCCCCAGTAAGTATTTGCCGAATGAACTAATTGAACACCTACTATATGCTAGGTACTGTGTTGAGAGCTTTATATGCATTTTCTCACCTAATTCTCATGAGGACCTAGAGAAGTTAAGTGTGTTATCTACATGATGGAAAAACTGAGGCTCTGAGAAGTTTAGTGACTTGTCCAAAGCAAGTGTATGATAACAGTAATGGTTCTAGGCCTCGGGGGCAGGGTGAGGCCTGGCTCCCCCAGCAGCAGGGTGAGTGCTGAGGAAGGGGCTTGAGCCAGGGAGGCAGGACTTTCAAATTCTAGGCCCAGCTCAGCCTTCAACTGCTGTGTAGTCTGGGGAAGCCCTTCTTGGGGCCTCAGTACATACACCTTCTACACTCAAGGAGACAGGCTGCCCAGTTGACGCTGCTCCTGATCTGTTGGCCTTGTAGGACTGGCCAGAGACCGACCGGCTGCTGAGCAGTGCCAATGTGGTGCCCGAGGCTCTGCAGCGCTTTGCCCAGGCAGCTGCTGACTTCGCCACCCATGGCAAGCTCGGGAAGCTGGAGTTTGCCCGAGACGCCCGTGGGCGGCCTGATGTCTCTGCTTTTGACTTCACAAGCATGATGCGAGCAGATAGCTCTGCTCGTGTCCAGGAGAAGCATGGTGCCCGCCTGCTGCTGGGGCTAGTGGGGGACTGCCTGGTGGAGGTGAGGGGACAAGTTTCCCTGATTGGGGAGGAAGAGGGGCTTTCTGGTGCTTGGAGAAACAGGGACTCCTTTTAAGAAGGCACAGGGGTTCCATGATTGGGAAGGAGTGGGGGAAAGGGTTTGCAGCTAAGGGCTGCTTGATGTGGTGAGGAGCCTCCTCTGCTATGACCTTGGGGGCATCTGGGCTTGGACACTCCTGTTGGACTCTGAGCTGCTTCCTATCCTTCTGACCCTGCAGCCCTTCTGGCCCCTGGGCACTGGAGTAGCCCGGGGATTCTTGGCAGCCTTTGATGCAGCCTGGATGGTGAAGCGGTGGGCAGAGGGCGCTGGGCCCCTAGAAGTGTTGGCAGAGCGGTGAGGCCTGAGTTAGGGGATGGGGCAGGGCGGGAAAGGGCTAGCTATAGGACAAGGGGGCGGGGTGCTGGGTGACTAGATGAGGGCATGGACAAAAGAGAATAAAAGAAAGGCCTGGCAGTTCTTGAGGGGTGTATGCTGATGGGTGCACCTTCACCCCTTCCTCCCCAGTGAGAGCCTGTACCAGCTCCTGTCACAAACATCCCCGGAAAACATGCACCGCAACGTCGCCCAATATGGGCTGGACCCAGCCACCCGCTACCCCAACCTTAACCTCCGGGCTGTGTCTTCTAATCAGGTCAGAAACCCTGGCACTCCTCCCAGACTTCCCAGGTCAGGCCCCTCCTCTAGGTCAGGCCTTCCCTCTAGACCTGCCCAGTCACTGCCCCTCTGGGTTAGCCCTGCCCCGGGAGGGCCCTCCCTGTGGGCCCATGGGGGTGTGGTCAGCCTGCCTCGAGACCTGAAGGGGGCTGCCTTAGGTGCGAGACCTGTATGATGTGATGGCCAAGGAGCCCGTGCAGAGGAAGAATGACAAGACTGATTCAGGAAAGCCCGACAGTGGTAAGCGGGCCTTCCTCCAGGGCCATGTCCAAAGTGTTTACCAACCAGTGAGGCGCAAGCACCAACCTAGAGAGCAGCAGCCCTGGCTGGAGCAGAGCGCTGGAGCATTGTTGGACGGTGGGGTGGCTTGGGGCACCTGGGGAGTGGAGGGGCGGCAGAGCACTCAGCAGCAGCCATTTGCCAGTGTGTGGAAGTATTTCAGCACTTCAACAACTGCTACATCCACAGCAGCTGAATTTGCCTCTGGGCCTCCCATGCCCCTCAGTTCATAGCCTGCTGCTGTCCATGTGGCTAGTTCATTCCCTCATTTTATTCCAGATTTTTTTTTTTAATGAGAAAAATTGGGATGAAGGAAGTACTGCTGACAGTGTTAGGTTGGTGTCCTAGTAGGGGTGGGGCCCTGCCTCCACCTCCCATACAGACCCCACCCCCAGCAACTGGGCTGTCTGTGAGCCACGGGGCCTTGAGCACAGCACAACCTCCTCTCTCAGGGTCGGTGGGCACACAGGAAGAACTGCTACACTGGTGCCAGGAGCAGACAGCTGGGTACCCTGGTGTCCATGTCACCAACCTTTCTTCCTCCTGGGCCGATGGGCTGGCTCTGTGTGCCCTGGTGAACAGGCTGCGGCCTAGCCTGCTGTGAGTTGCAAATTAGGCTCAGGGGTCCCTGGCAGACCATACCTCCCTTTCCTGCCGCTGCCCTCTCTCTACTTCAGGCAGTATGGAATGATGGGGAAGTCACTGTGCAGGAGTTAGCACACCCACTTGAGTCCCAGCGCCACCACTTGCCCAAGTCACTTCACCTCCCTGCCTGACTGCCTGCCCACCTGCCTAAGAATCTTATAGGAATCAAATGCATTCATTAGGGTCAGCTTTGTGAGCGGTGGCGATCCCCAAGGCCAGAAGGTTGTCACTGGGTGGTGGTGATGGGGGGGTAGCACAGAAAAGAATAACCGTCATGCTTTCTCCTTCCTTTGCACTCCCCCAGCCTCTCCCTTTCCCTCCCCTACTGCTCTCTACCCTCCCCTCTCCCTCTTAGATGGAGTCAGGCTCTAGTCTCCCATTGGTTTCTCTCCCTGATACCCCACAGGGAACCCTCAGAGCTGCAGGGGATGGGGGCTCTGGACGCGACTAGTTGGGCCTTGAAGATGGCAGAGCATGAACTGGGCATCACACCCATGTTGTCCGCACAGGCAATAGTGGCAGGAAGCGACCCACTGGGCCTCATCGCCTACCTTAGCCACTTTCACAGTGCCTTCAAGAGCGCACCCCACAACCCAGGTGACCTGGATGGTGGGGCACAGGTGGGGTGAGCAGGGGTGTGTGGGGGTAGGAGGTGCCCTCTGAGGGACAGCCTGGGCTGAAGCTGGGTACCCTGGGCTGAAGTGTGGTTGGTCTACTCCGAGTTGGCTCCCCATCTACCCTAACACCCTCTCCCTGCAGGCCCTGTCAACCAAGGCTCCCGGGGGACCTCCAGTGCTGTACTATTCCTTGGCAAACTGCAGAGGACCCTGCAACGAACCCGGGCCCAGGTGGTCTGGGCAGTGGTTCCTAGTAGGGGTCTCTGGAGCGGTGGGGAGGACATTCAGAATGGGGGAAGGGAGGACTGGGGGCTGAGCCCCATGCTGAGCGTATGACTTGTTACAGGAAAACGGGGAGGATGTAGGTGGCAAGAAGCCACGCCTGGAGGTAAATACATGCAAGGGCTGGACAGTCCCCAGCCCCATGTTCTGGTCCCTTCCCCAGACACTTTCCCATGTCCTGTCCCCCCATACCTTACTTCCCACCCAAGGTCCAGTGCTTTAAAGCTCCCCCCATCCAGTCTCCCTTCCTAGTCTCACTCCCCTTTCATCTGCACACATCCATTCCCCAGCTGGTCTTGCCTCTCTACCTCCTGACCTGAACACTTACCTCCTTAGGTAGAGGCTGAGACCCCCAGCACTGAGGAGCTGCCTGTCCCAGAGTCTGGTGTACCCCGGACACCCCCGTTGCAACACCAGGAGGTGAGAATGGGGGCTCTGCCTGCAAGCAGAGGCTTGAGGTCAGGTTGGGGTTTCAGGGGTAGGGGATAACTATCCAGCTGACACTGTGGCATGGGGATTGGTGCAGGCTGGTGGCGAGGACGTGTGTGCACTTTGTGGGGAACGCCTTTATATCCTGGAACGCCTGTGTGCCAATGGCCGTTTCTACCACCGGAGCTGCTTCTGCTGCCATATCTGTGAGGCCACACTGTGGCCAGGTAGCTATGGACAGCACCCAGAAGATGGTGAGTGGGCCCAGGAGGCCTCGAGAGAGACTTTGGGCATGGCCCTGCCTGGATGCAAGGAGTTTGAAGGTGGAGGGGAACTGGGGTGCTGGGCATGAGGTGGAAACAGGCTCAAGAGATGTCACTCTTTCCCTGAGCTCATATCTCTGTCTCCTCCAAAGCCCCAAATGTGGGGTTGTAAGGAACCAGGCGGCTAACAGAAATTTACCTGCAAATACAGAGTCCTGTCGTCCCCACCTTCTCCGATAAACTGAGTCTCGGCACTGTGCTGCCTTCATCTGATGTCTCTTCCCCCCTCCACCCTTCCCAGGACATTTCTACTGCCTGCAGCACCTACCCCAGTCAGGCCACAAAGAGGATGGCAATGACAGAGGCCTTGAGAGTCAGGTAAAAGCTGTGAAAGTGTGTTGGGGATGGGGACAAGGGAAGGGGTCTCGCCACGCCCAGCAGACTTTGCAGGGGTACCTGAATGCTCTGCACTGGAGTATAATCTCCACGAAGGTAGGGATTTCTGTGTTGTTTCACTTACTGTTGAAGACCAAGAACTAGAACATGGTCTGACACTGTCCAGTCAATGAATGAACTCCAGGGCCCACATTTGTCTAAAGAGGCAGCCTCAACCCCACGTTGGCCAGGTCACTGACCAGACCACATGGTGGCTTTTCTAGGACCTCCCCACACCAGGCGAGAATAACATGCCATCCGGCCCCTCAACTCCAGCTCCCATGGCCCCCCAGGAGGGGGCCAGTCCAGTCCCAAGCCCCAACCAGCCCACCCGTCGGCCTATCCGTCTCTCCAGCCCAGAGCGGGAACGGCTGTCCTCCCTCAATCTGACCCCTGACCCTGAAGAGGAGGCTCCGCCCAAGCCCCCCCGCAGCTGCTCTGCCCTGGCTCGCCAGGCGCTAGAGGGCAGCTTTGTGGGCTGGGGGGTGCCAACCCAGACCCCTCAAGGTAACTGCTCTGTTGCTCTGCCAGATGTGCTGCCCGGGGAGGGGTGGGGAGGCGGCTCTGGGGTTCCTGAAGGGGAACGCCAGGGAACGGAAAGGGCAGTGGTGGATGCCAGGCCATGGCCACTTCTCTGCCCAGTTCTTATGGCCATGGAGGAGGAGGGGGGAGGGCACCCCTCCTCCAGTGACGAGGATGAGGACAACGACGAGGATGACAGGGAGCCTGCGGCTCTGGACCCCGCCACGGAACAGGTGCGTGGGGAAACGGCCGCCTACCCCACCCGCCCAGGAGGAACCTGCAGCGTGTTCCCCCAGCCCTGCTCCTGCAGGGTCTTCACCCAGCCCGACTCCTTCATAGCTAAGCTTCCATCTCTCCTACCAGCACACCCCTCGCCTCCAGCCCAGGTTCCTTCCCCAACCCCTGCCCACCCCTCGGCCCTGCCCTGACTGGCCTGACCCTGCTGTAGGCTCTGCTGACCTTCGCCAAGAACTCAGGCACCATGGACAAGTACCCGACATGGCGGCGGACTCTGCTGCGCCGCGCTAAGGAGGAGGAGATGAAGAGGTTCTGCAAGGCCCAGGTGAGATCCAGGGGCTCCCAGTTCTGACAGGGTCAGAGTTGCGGGGGCCAGAGCTTCTCTAGTGCTCCATTCTTGAACAGTCCAAAGACTTCTGGGCCTCTTGTCTTGTACTCCTCAGGCCATCCAGCGGCGACTCAATGAGATCGAGGCTGCTCTGAGGGAGCTGGAGGCCGAGGGAATGAAGGTGGAGCTGGCCTTGAGGAACCAGAGCAGTGAGTGAAGACGGGAGGGCTAAGCTAGGATGCCCCTTTGCCTCCTGGCACCGTGTTCAGCCCCCAGCGATCCCTCAAACCACTAGGCTCTGGCCCACAGCAGGCTCGTCCTCATGCTCAGGACTCCTCACCACCCCACCCCCCTTCTTCCTTCTCATCAGGTTCCCCAGAACAGCAAAAGGCACTATGGGTACAACAGCTGCTACATCTTGTTGAGAAGAAACACAGCCTGGTGAAGGAGGAGGCTGAGCTCATGATCAAGTAAGGGACATGGTGAGGTGACAGTGGCCCTCGCCAGGTCCTTGGGCACCATGGACAGCTGTGCCCCTTCTATCCCTGCCTTCCACAGGGTACAGGAGCTTAGCCTGGAGGAGAAACAATTGCAGCTGGACCAGGAGCTACGAGGCTACATAAACCGGGAAGGTAGGCAGGATGTGGGGAGTGGCAGATATCATGGGGCTGGGGTTTGTATGATCCTCGTGATGTCAGATACTGACCAAGCAACACAGTCCTCTAGTCAGAGTCCCTCTGAGGCAATTCAGGAGGAAGCCAGAGGAAGGGGCTCCAAGCCCCTACTCTGCCTTCAGTTCAATCAGAGCTGCACATTTGGGCTTTCATGCAGAATTTCTTTTTAAAATATGCTGCTGTGAAACAGTGCTAGAAAACCACTGGTGTTGACAAACCTAATTTTACAGATTAGGAAACAAAGCTCAGGTTGTAGAAATCACATGGGCCAGGTTTAGGTTTTCCTCTCTAGCCTCCCTGCCTAGTTCTCTAAGCTTCGTCTTCTCACTTCAGAATCCCTAAAGACAGCTGCCGATCGGCAGGCTGAGGAGCAGATTCTGAGGAAGCTGGTGAATGTGGTGAACCAGCGAGATGCCCTCATCCGCTTCCAGGAGGAGTGCCGGCTTAGCGAGCTGGGATCAGGGCCAGGAACCCAGTTCTAGAAGAGGGTGGGCTGCCTACCTTCTTCTATAAAAGACCACCTCACCCCAGGACAGTGCGACCCTGCTCATCTGGGCTGCCTAGGAGAGGGCCTCACTGTTTACAATAAAAATGTTTCTGCCACCCGCAGGGCTTAGGCTGCCTGCAGATGGGAGGTGGGAGTGTATAGGGAAAGCAAGAGATGTGTAGGAGCCTGAAGGTCTACATTGTGACAATCAATTGCTGTCTCTACAACGAAAAAGACAGAGCAATCAAAGTGTCAAGCTTTATTGGTCCTCAGCCCTGTCCCCCTCCTGATGCCCCAGGAACAAGGCTGGCTGAGACACTGTGCCCAGGTCCTGGGCCTCCTTTGCCTTTCCTAGCACATGCTGGAGCTCAGCCTGGGCCTTACATAAGCCCTTGGCCTCCTGCATGTGGAAGATGTAGACTGCACCTGCCCCCAGCATCAGTCCTATGCTGGGGGTCCAGAACAGTATGGCAACTTCCCTGATCCCTCCTCCAGCAGCCAGGACACATAGCACTGCCAAGAAAAGCAGCCCTAGACCAGTCATATAGCCAGCAAACGTGGCCCACCAACGAGCTTGAACTATAGCCAGATCCAGCTCTGTCAAGGCCTCCCTTAGCACACTGATCAATGGCGACCTCTCTGCTGGTCCTAGAACAAGGCAGGGCAGTGGGGTAGAAGAGAGGGTCAGAGTGGAAGGGCTGCCTTGTGGCGGGGAGGGACCAAGGGAAAAGGCAGGGGTGACTCACCGTGGGTAGAACTGGGGTTCTGCTGGGGTGGGCTGTGTCTCACACACAGAGTAGCCATCAGGGCCTCGTGATCAGAGAAGGGGGAGCTACTGTGAGGGTCGTGGCCCGTAGTAGTTTTGAGAGTCTTACAGGAGATGTAGAACCCAGAAACTGCCTGGGAAAAGTAAAGGCCAGAGAGAAATTTATATCTTCCCAGAAAACCAGCTCCTGGCTATCCCATTCTCCAGTTATCAGTGAACTAAGACTAGACTAGCTAGACAAAGGATCAGCACAGATTGGTGAGAGATGAAAAGACACAGTGGGTGAAGGCACATTATGGGGAGAGGCCTGACCTTATAAAGCACATAGTCGATGCGGATGCCACAGGGAAAGGGCTGCAGCTCCTTCTGGTTGACATAGCAGTTCCCAGGTACCATTGTACAGCCTTCTTCAGAACCCTAGATGAACAGTTGCCTCGTGCCAGAATGTGGGAAAAGAAGGGAAAGAAGCTGGGCATCCAGGTGGGGAAATAATCAGGTAGGTCCTCACCTTGAAGTCTCGGGTCTCAAGGTAGGCATCATGCAGCCCTGTCCACTCCTTCAGCAGGCGGCAGCCCAGGTCCTTTGGGTGTAAGTTGAGGTCCCCACACAATAGAACCACATCGGCCTTCTTGGATGTATGGCTGGGGGAACCAGGTGAGTAAGGCAAGAATTCTTTCTTAGCCAGCTCTATCCCATTAGTGGAGCTCTGGCCACTCCTCAGCCCCTGGACCCCATCCCACTTCCCTTGTCAAGCCCAGGCTCACACACTGGATGAAATGGGCCAGTTCCCAAGCTTGGGCCACACGATGTGCTAAGTAGATGTCCTTCTGTCGATTGTACTCTGCATGGAGCTGAGCAAGATAAATGAGATTACAGCAGATGAGGCTAAAGGTCCCAAGGGCAGGTCTAAAAATGAAACTTGTATCTGTCACTTGGCATGGTGCTTGGTGAACCTTGCCTACTGACTAGTAGATCCTGCCTCCACACTTCACCCCCAGGCAGCCCAGCTAGAGGAGTCCCATCTCTTTCACAGGACCAGGCTGCCTGTCCCAGCCCTAAGCACTGCCAGTTTCACTCACATGGGTCACGTAGACATTGAGCACCAGTCCACTGAGATGGAGTACCAGCAGCCCCACAGCCTTCCCACAGAACCAGTCACCATGATGGATCTGCAGGCAGGAGGGGGCAGGAACTCAGGGCACTGCTAAGCTCTTTCTGCCCATCCCCTGCAGCCCTAGGAGGGTGGTGGGGAAGGGAGGTGGAAGAGGTCAGAGGTCAGGCATACCATGTAGGGGTAGCCATTGAGAGTGTAGACATGCTGGGTGAATTCCTGGATTGGGTGTTTGGAGAAAACACAAAGGCCACTGCCAATGATGCCACTGAAACACAAGGCCTGATTAATAGCCAGAAAAGCAGGAAGAGAAAGAACCAGTCTTCTTCCCTTCCCTTGTCTCAGCACTTATCAGCTACTTTTTTCTCTCTCTCTCCTGCTGGGACCAGCCCTAGAACACAGCTCAAAGCAACAGCCTTTGTGGGACGAATGACAGGGTGACCTGATAACAAGGCTGAGATGAGCTGAAGAGCTAGCTAGGATCTTCCAGGTTCCACCCTCTCCTGCTTCCGCACCAGGAAGAGAGGGTGCTGGGAGAGGGAGGAGGGTGCAGGCAGGACAGGGTAGGGCTGGCCAGGGTCAAGAGCCTCTAGGTCAAAACAGGCTTCCAGGCCAGTAGCCTTCTCACCTCCTGAAGTAGTGTGCATCTGGGTAGGTGGGCAACAGCTTCTGTCTCAGGTACTGGAAGTCCTGCTCACTCCACACCTGGGGGAAGGGGTGAGGTGGTCGGCCTGGCTCATTCCCCAGAGGGAAAGTCTCCTGCTCCACCCCCACCCCCGCCACCCCTCCTCTTATCCAGGGTTCCACACCAGTTCCACACAGCCCACCTCCTCCAGTAGAGCTAGGTCGAAGCTCTCCATGTTCAGAAAGTCCCCCAGGCGCTTCATGCGGTCTGCTCGGTGCTTGCTCACGTAGGGAATGCCCCTAAGAACAGAAAGGCCAGGGAAGGTGGCTGCTGGGGGTGCTCGGCCCTCCGACACCACTGGAGCTGGGGCGAGGTGCGGGTTCTCCCAGAACCCCGAGATCGTAGGACAGGGGAGAGCCCTGGCCCGGAGGTGAGGATGGTCGTCTCCTTCCGGCTGTGTGGGTGCGAACGGGGCTGTGGCCCCAGACCCCGCTCCGCGGAAGCACTCACCAGCAGTTGAGGTTAAAGATCCTCAGTCGAAGGGAGAAGTTGGGCTTCATGGCGTGGACGCTGCGGGGGTTCCGCAGCGACAGCCGCGGTCCGGACTGGTGCGGCCGGCGGCGCCTCCTGCCGGGGCCGTGCGCACAGGTGGTCGGCCCTGCCCCGCGCCCCCCGGAAGGCCGTGGCGCCGGAGGCCCCGAGGCTCAGGCCTAGCGCCGGGCCTCGCTACCCGCCACCCGCCGCAGACTCCCGCGTCACCCGGGCAACCGGCCCGCCGGCCCAAACCGGATGCCCACCTAGCCGGAAAGGCGATCTGCGGCGAAACCCGGGAGCTGGCGGGAGGCAAGGGCCGCGCGCGCGGGGGCCCGAACGGGCGGCGAGCCGGGCTGAGGCACAAGGGGCGCGGGGCTCCCGGTTCCTCTTCCCCGAAACTCGTCCCTGGCCTCAGCGGCCCGCGCTCCCTCGCCTGCAGCGCACCAGGCCCTCCAGCAACAGGCGAACTAGCCGGGCCGCCGCCGCCGCCGCCACCAGCGCAGCCCTTAGCCCCGCCCCGCGTCCACCCCAGTCCGCCCCTCACCTCCCCCTCCCGGCTAGTGGCGGGGGCGGGACCTCGCGGTTGCCCTGGCGACACGCAGTGTTTGTGCCCGAGCAGTGCGCGGGCGCGGTCATGGCAGGCCAGTGCCGCTCGCTGTCGCCGCCCGCGCAGCCGCTGCAGGTGAAGGTGGTGGGGCTCTTCAAAAGCTCCGGCTTTCAGATTGCGAAGAGCACGGCAGAGGTAACGGCGAAGAAACCACCAGTGCGGGGGCCCTTCCCGCTTCTCCTCCCGCCCTCCCGGTGGTGGGGGGCGGTCGATGTTCCGGGCGGGGAATGTCCCGGCCGAATGGGGCCAGTCTGGTTGGATCTGAGCGCGTGGAGAAAAAGTGCGGGCTGGGGGCGGGCATTCCACTGCCAGGCCGGGTGCCTTTCAAGGGCCTTCCGAGCGGAGGGCGCGTTCAGAACCGTGCTGGGAATAAAGGTAGTTCCTTCTCTCTGCATATTCTTACATTTTATTTCACATAAAATTTTAACTGAAATTACGGATTTTAAAAATTCATGAAAAATGTTTAGGGAAAAGAGTTATATAGATAGCTGATATTTTTTTAAACTTTTATTGATTTCAGAGAGAGGAAGGGAGAGGGAGAGAGTTGAAACATCAATGATGAGAGTCATTGATCGGCTGCCTCCTGCACGCCCCCTGCTGGGGATCGAACCCTCAACCCAGGCATGTGCCCTGATCCAGAATCCAACCCTGATCTCCGGGATCCTAGGTCGATGCTCAACCGCTGAGCCATGCCCGGCTCTGCATGATATATATATATATATATGTATGTATATACTTTTTTACAAACTCTCCAAGTGATTTTTGAAAACCATTCAGAAAGGTTTTTTTAAATTGAATTTAAGTTTCTATAACAGTCACTGCATTCCAATAGAATTAGGTGCTTGAGGTGATTTCTTAATAAATGACGGACCATCAGGTGCTTTGGAGAGTACAGACACTTCTTTGTAAACACACAGAATGATCTAGATAGAAAAACACCCTAATTGGAAGAATGTGGCCAGCTCAGTAATGTTGCAGCACGTCCATAACCCCAATGCAGGGGAAATGCAGCAATGTGTGAAATGTTGAAATGTAGAATTCAGCACGTCTTTGAGGTTTGCTCCAGAAATGCTGCTCTAAGGTTATGCGGAGCTTCTCTCCTTCCCACTTAGACTCTAGGACAATACCTTATTCATGTTTCTGTCTCCCAAAGTACTAAGCTGGATACTTGACACAAAATGTCCCCAAGCAGAAGAAATCTTAAATTCCTATCTTGCCTATTCCAAGTTCACAGAATTAAAGTCTGTAATTATATCAAATCAGGAAGTAGTAACTAATTTGTGAAATAGGTAAAGTTTACATCAAAATGAAGGAATAGGTGATCAGAAGTCTGTGGAAATGATGTATGGATCATGAAGTAGAAATTAAGGGTTTGTGTTAACTGGGCTGATGGTTTCAGCATAGTTTTTATGGCCTAAGTTGTACTTCATGTGCTAGAGGTATTTTTCCCCGTTGTTTTTCTTAACTCCTTTTCTGAAGGCACATGTTTTCTGTGCCTGCTCCACACTGTAGTTAAGGTGTTGGCAATGTTTTTGTGTAAAGTCCAGATATTAAATTATTAGGCTCTCATGGCCATAGGTTGTCAATGGCCACTACTCAGCTCTGTCCTTGTGGTGCAAAAGCAGCCACAGACAGTATATAAATGAATAGTGGTTTTCCAATAAAACTATTATGCACACTGAAATTTGACTTGCGTATAATTTCACATGACATGAAATACGATTCTTCTTTTGATTTTTTGATGTGGCATGCTGACCACAGTTTGCCATTCTCTGTTGTAGAGCACACTAAGTTAAGAAAACAGTGCCTTTATTGAAAGGTTAAGGGTCGGTGGTGCATGGCTGGCTATATAGCCATCTCAGACAGGTGAATAAAGAAAAATTAAATTTATTAAAAGAGGATGAGGATATCCAAAGGGAAGGGCTACACAGCACTGAGCCAAAGGGTAGTGGGCCCATGATGGCAGCAAAAATATACTTGGGACAGTGAAACAAGGAAGAGCATAGAAGAAGCAATGGGAGAGCCTAGGCTGGGCTGCTTTGGCTCACTGAGAAGTCAGAGAGAGAAGAGGGCCTTGGAGACAGGCTCAGGGGGTAAGCGGGGGAAATGCTGCTGCTGCCCATTGCTCCCCTGGTTGCAAGTCTTGTGGGGTCCCCTGAATGGGGGGAGGTGCACTGGGTCCTTTGTCCTGAGTGTATTTATCTCTTAATTTGCAGGTGGGAATCTTAAGGGAAGGTCTCAGTAGAATATTCATCAGCTTTCCAAGGGTCCTCTTTCAGAGTCATGGCCTCCACTGATTGGTGGGTGCCAGAGCAGGGAGGCATTAGTCAGTATATGTGGTCCTGAGGTAGCCATGGTTCCACTTGTCTGGTTTCCCTGCTTTTCTGGGCCTGGAGCTGAAATACAACTGAGGCCTATTTTTAGGGAGGAACGCTCAGGGAGTCTAAAACTCATGACCAGTGATATGCTAGGGGAGGGTAGGTTACCCTGGGGACAAGGTTCTTATTTCCACAGTTTCATCCCTTGCTAGGCATCCGAGACTTCCTTCCCTGGTGAGTCTCCATACCTGGGTTTCTGTACCTGGCCCATCTAACATTTATTGTATTAGTAATGATAATTTCCCTTTCCTAAGCTTTTGCCTACTGTAGCTCTATTTGAATATGAAAACATCAATGTAAATTAGTTCTATCTTAATAAAGTTAGTTCTATCTTAATAAAGGATCATGAAAATAAGCCCAACATGATTATATGTGAGCAATCCCAGATGCCTAATTAACTGACAAAGATTCAGATTTGTAAAAAGTATTACATATATACTAATTTGGATATAGTCCATTCTAGAACAAACACTAAATTATGACGAAAGCATGGTTAAGTATGTTTAATTTGAAAACTGTTGGGCTTATTAGTTATTCCAGGTGGTCCCTCAATTCAAAACAGTCATTCTGCACAATTGCCTCAGACTGAGCACAGACGCTGGAATTGAGTAAAAAGCACACATCATCAATTGGTGGGGGACAGTAGTAAGAAGGAAATGGCCAGGTTGCTGTTGCCTTCTGCTGTCCCTTGTCCCAAGGCAAGATGCACTCACATCCTTTTTTTCTCCCTCATGAAATATCACCCTTGATGAAATGTGCCAGGTCGGTGCCCTCTTAGACCGCGGCGGGAGAGGCCAGCTGTCACTTTCCCCTGTTGGCCCATCTACTCCTCAGACCCACTCAGAAAAACGAGGCCTAATTGTTATTACCTCAACTACCTTCTCTTGCTTTAGGAGGAGGGAAAGTATGGCATATTAGGAACCAAAACTTTTTATTTTTGACAGGGATTGTTAACCAGTAAGAATTTTCTCTGATTCATATAGACACAATAATATATGTTAAACTAAAACATGCTCAATATCTAAACCTAAACGTGCCTGGCTGGTGTTGCACAGTGGTTGAGCGTCCACCCGTGAACCAAGAGGTCAAGGGTTCGATTCCCGGTCAGGGCACATGCCCAGGTTCTGGGCTCGATCCCCAGTGGGGGGCTTGCAGGAGGCAAGGATCAATGACTCTCTCATCATGGATATTTCTGTCTCTCTCTGTCTCCTTCCTCTCTCTAAAATCAATAAAGATATATTAAAAAATAAAAGAGTATCCATAGATCCGGTGAGGCTTAATAAGAGTTTAATTTAAGAAAACATCCTAAAAGAACATGGCAGATCACAAAACTATTGTACAAACTTGTTTATTTGTTCGTTTGTTCAGTTGCTATGTGTGAACGATCCACTGTGTGCCGATGTGGAGGCCAGTGGAAATACGCAAAATCTCAGACATAGTCTTTGCCCTCAAAGAGACAAATAAGACAGAGCCCCTGCCTGGACTGGGGAGTGACTTAATGGAAGTGAACACAGGGGTTCTGGGTGGCTGGGAGGGGGCATTTAAGCCGGACAGAGCAGCCTGGGTATGCGTTGCATAAAATTTCTTGGGGACCCCATAAAAACTGGGAGAAATAATTACTACTTTAAAAAAGAACTTACTTTAAACTAGTTGTTCTATTTTGAAACCTAGAGTCTGAAGCATAATTTTTCATCCCGATTTGAAGATCCTATAATAGTTCCTCTTCAAGAATTTGCATGGGATCAATATCTACAGGAGCAAAAAAGGGTAAAGGGTATACCGGGTGGGGGAAATGAGCACAATTTTGACTGAAGTATTTATGCATGTTTTGGAAAAACTGAAGCAGTAATTTTAGCACAACTAAATTTTATTTCTCTAAATTATGCACTTTTCCTAAATTATTTCAATAATTTTACCAGGCTGATTTTAAGAAAAAGTAAAATATTTACAGGATTTTCTTTTGGAAGGCATGTGATAAAGGTAAGTTTTAAATTCCCAGTGCTTCTATTTACCGCTGCTGATGGTTGCCCCTCTTTCCCTGCACATCACTTACATTTCCTGTGACACCCTGGGGCTCAGGTTACTATGGACTGGCACTCTTGACCCTGGAAGGCTTTGGTTTTGGATCACAGATCTAGCGAGGGGCTTGTGTTGGGCTCTCTGCCTCGGGAGCTCCTATGATGGCACCACATGCCCACAGGGTAGCCTTGTTCTAATCGAAGCTTCCTTCTCTGCGTCTCCCCTCTAATGGTACCCTTGAAGAATCCCAGACCCCAGAGCTGGCAGAGCTTGTCCAGGGAGGGCAGATAGGTTTTCTCTTGGATGCCAGCCCTGATAAGTTGGTAGTGCTGCGTGGAGCATGTAACATGAAAAATTCTAAGGTGGCATCCTGGCTCAGGAATATCTCGTGTTGGGTGGGGGGAGGCTGGAATGGTGTGTACTGCTTTCTTGACACCACTGGTCCTGTCCTGTAGAGAGCCCTAGTTTCCCTGCCCCACCCCATGTGGCCTGTGCCTAGTGAAATCCCATTTCCACCGACTGGAGCAGTTCCAACTGTTCTGTGCTTGATTGCACAAGGAGGTCCTGTGATCTGTGATGATCCTGTAGATAGTGCTGCTTTACCGGAGACCACTTCACTCTCCAGTCTCATGAATGGTGCAAAACTGAATCAGGAATACCAGTTAAGTCTCATTCCATTTTCACAGCCATAATACATTTTCATTGGCATTCAAATAGAACCATAGCAAACACTTACATATGGTGCTTATTATATGCCAGACACTATTTCTAATAGCTTCTACATTTATTAACTCTAATCCTTACAACAACTAGGGTGACCAATGGTCCTGGTTTACCCGGGACTGAGGAATTTCCTGGGATTCAGAAATTTTAATGCTAAAGCTGAGTCAGTCCAAACCAGGGCAGTTGGTCACCCTAACATAAAACAATGTTTTTCTTAATTTTTATCATCAAACGTACTATACTGTGTACCAGCGTCATGCTCTCCACCTCCCTGGCAGCCATGACCTTATGCTTTGGCCTGTACCTACTCCCCTGAGGTTTTCCCACTGTCCTCTGACCTTTTCCGCCTGGGTTCCTGGCCTCCGGATGTTTTATTTTCCTTCCTCCTGCTTTTCTCATGAGGCCTTCTAGGTCATCGCTGCTGCTTTCCACCTATTCTTTTTTTATTATCCTTCCTTTTTTCTCTCTCTCACCCTCACCTCCTGGATACTTGGCGCTTTAGCCTTTTCTTCTTTGTCAGGCCAGTATTTTGTCCTTCAGAGTAAGTGCTGTGTCACATGTTAGAGGCAGTGCTTATTAGCACACCTGAGGTTAGGTTCCGGCTGGCCTTATGCTTCAGCCCAATGTGTTGCACCCCTGAGGGATGGCTTCAGGGCTTTTGAAATGCCCTCCTCTCCCCTCCCTCTCCCCTCCCCTCCCCCCTCCCCTCCCCCCTTCCCCTCCCCTCCCCTCCTCTCTCCTGGCAGCAACATACTGCCCATCATAGTGCTGGAGAGCCTCTCCCCTGAGGCAAGCGAGAGACACACACAGTTGAGGCATTTACCTCTTCAGCCTGAGTCAAGTGTACCTCCTGCATTTCTCCCACCACGCAAACGAAAATAGCCACAAACTTTTTCTCCCCTTGCCAAAGTTTTGTGTCCTGTGAAATGTGATAACGCTGATCGGTTCAAACAGCTAGTGGTTTACAGTTCAGCCTGAACAAGTGTATTCTCTTTCTTGAAGCAAGCTTTGATAAGGGCATGGGAGGCTATTCCCCAAACCACCGCTCCTCTAAATGCAGCCTCCAGACCAGCCTCATTAGCACCTCCTGGGATGTTGTTAGAAATGCAAATTCTCAGGCCCCACCCCAGAATCAGAAACTCAGTTGGGGTTTAGGAATCTGCAATTCTGGTTGCCCACTGAAATTAGTGAATAGCTGTCCCAAATGAGCAGGATTGGCAGTGGGAATAATAAAGCAGGTCTCCTCGGAGGGGACATTCCTCAGTGGCCACACTCTGGGATTTAGGAGGTTGACTGGCCGTGTCCTGTGGGTGAAAAGGCACTTCATTTTGAAGGGTTGGGTGCTTGAAATGTTGATGCAGGTGAGTCCTCTTCGGGACCGCCCCTGGGGTGCCCAGAAGTCCTTGTTGGCCCTCAGGAGGCGTTTCCTCACCCTGACACACACCCTCCCGTCAATGAAGCATTCTTTCCACCCTGGGCACTGAAAACCATGTCTCGGCGCCCCACCTTCCCGTGTATGCGCTTCCACGTGTGCACACAGTGAACGTGCTTCAGAAATGAGGCCGAGATTGCCTTTTGTCCTCACGTTAATGCAACAAGTTTGCCACACGCACAGATTTTTATGACCAGATTACCATCTATTTTCTATGATTATACCATTTTCAAGATTACGTTTAGGGCATTCTTTGCTTTAAGTAATGTCAGAGTCATGAGAAATGTTCTTAAGTTCCTTTTGAGGGCAAAATTCTGAGGGGTGGCAAAATATATATATTTTTAAAGATTTAGTTCTAGAGTTGAACCCAAGCTGTGGCTTGTGGGTTTAGCATGTTTTGTTTTTTGTTTTTCCTTTTTCGTGACCTTTTTTCCGGTCCTTTTCCTTTATAGGAACTTAAGAATGAAGTCTGGGAGTATTCTTCCTATGTCATGTGTTTCGTTAATGACCAGCTCCTGGGTGATGCACTTGAACTTCAGAAATGGGCCCAGAAGGTGTGGGATATAGTTGACTATAAGCCCCATGCACTTTATGAGGCACTTACTGTGGACTATTCTGCTAAATTCTTAAGAGACACCAAGGCAAGTTACACTAATTTTTAAAGAAAAGTAGTGAAATCTTTGGTGATTTATGTTGATTCAGAGTTAGTTACTGATATCCTAATGAAGGGAATATAAAAGAGCACAAGACCAGGTTTGCAAAGGATTATAAAAGGGCTAAGTTTGGCTTGGTGGTGTGTTAACCAAGCATATCACACAGCAGGCAGGAGCACCCCCGTTCAAACAGTTCCACTTCCCTTAGAGGTTTAAATGCATCATCACTCATTTTAAAATATAAAGACTCCCCTTCAGAAAAGGTCAAGCCTTTCACTCGTTCACCTTTAGTGTGGAATATTTTAATTCATATTTTCTAACACCTCAGTGACAGCTGCTACACTAAGAGAATGATGGAAAGTTTGGGAAGAAAGGTGACATTTTAAAGCATGACACCTAGTTGGTGAGAGTAGGACTGGAACCATACAGGCTATGGCATTGAGGTTTCTGGTGGCAGAGGACAGTCATGAAGTTTGAGGTCCAGAGAGCGAGAGACAAGACATCAGGGTAGCATGGCAATAGAGATAAAAGTACTTTGTAATTTTGCTCACAAGCTTTGTAGCAACAACTACCTCATGCTGAAAATCACTTCATGCTTATGGTGGTCTGGGTGCACAGAAAAATCCAGGGCCTTTCTGAGCTGTGCAAAGGCAAAGACCAGTATCTTGCACCTCTGTTTAACCACTGCCTGGAACAGAATCTGAAACATGGTAGGTGCTCAGTGAATGTTTGGTTGAATAAACAATGCAGTTGGAAAACGCTAGAAACTCTGGGGTGTGAGGAGGCATTTAATGTTCATAGTTAATTCCCAAAGTGACAGGAGCCTAGAAGTACATGATGTACTATGGGAACTTTGGACAGCAAGGAGACCAGAATTAGTGGGTAAACCAGGCTGGGAAAAGAACAGTATTGGTCAGGATTCTTGATGCCATCAATACTAAGCTACTCTGATTAACTTAAGGGAAAAAGGTATGTATTGAAGGGATATTGGTAACCACAGAATTGACAGGTAAGCTGGAGAACTGCTTTGGAAAGCAGGTAGGAACCAAGGGAGGCCTGGCAACAGGAGAACATTCCAGAGTCACCCCCAGGAATATGCAGCCAGGATATGCCATGGGTACCCACCCATTCGCCTGGGTTCAAATTGCCACCTTCACTAAGAACAACTACTCAGCTGTCCTTGTGTCTTTGTCACTCCCTGGAGAGCTAAGGCCCAGGCAGGAGCACCTAACTAGTGGATCGCAGGTCATATCCCTACATCCTGGCTCTCACAGGATGGGGAGAGGGAGAATACGGCCCCTTTATTTTCTGTAAAGGGTGGCTGGGCCCTGTGGTGAATTCCGCAAGTAGAAAAGGTGTTCAGCTGTTAGGTTGGAAAAAAACCCCTAAAGGTTGAACTTACCATCCATTCTGAACCAAGAAGGAACTTTTCATAAAGAGCATGACAATCTTTTTTGCTTTTTTTGGAAAAACTTTCAGGGCTGAGCAGAAACGGGCTGCAGTGAGGGAAGCGTGGCGCAGGGCAGCCGCCTGGAAGGCCGCTGTAGCGGAATGGGCTAGAGAGCGCGCTTGAGTGACCTAGTGGCAGTGAGGAGAGGAGGCCAGGTTCCAGAGAAAAGCCTTAGTTTTTTTTGGCCCAAATGGTAGGTTTTTCTTGCTGAGTAAAACCCAGGGACTTGCTTACTTTTGGGTTGGATTGCTATGCTACATAGTTATGTTTGTGTTTGGCTGCTCCGCGACATTATCTTGTGTTGCCTTCGTTTGCTCTCTCTTCATTAGAGTGTTCAGAATTATCTAGTCTTGACAACCCCATAAAGACAAGATATTGTTGCACAGGGAATCATGATTTTCAGTAGCTTCTCTTTTTCCTCCTAAGCCTGTGAAATTGACTATATTATGCCTCTCATTCTCACGTGATAATATTCTTTTATAATTAAGAAATTGTAGTACAGAAGCTGAGAGGCACAAATTAATCATACTTGGCATAGATGCCAGAATACACAATATTATTTCAGTCTTTTAATTCAAAAAAGGTTAGAGTGACACAAAATTAATGACAGTGATACATTTAAAAGTTATTTATGTCTCCTAGATTCTTAAGAAACAAGGCAGGGAAAATTATGTACCTTGTTAAAGCAGGCAGCATTTTTATGTATGAGAACGGTGTCTTCAGATTCGAAATGTGTTCCATTAGATATGCTCTGCTCCCTAAATGAATGCTACTGTGGTGGAGAGTAGTGTTTTCATTTTGGATGCCTCTTTGCGGAGCTAGGCAAGATCTCACAAACGTTAGTTGTCTCTATCAGAAAGGATGCCAATTGAAAACAAGAGCTGGGGGCCTCTGGGAACATGAGGACATGATTGCACAACATCGAAAGCACAGCGTCCCTCTTCCCAGCCCCTGGAATCACACCTCCTGTGGATTTAGGAGCCTTCTTTTCCCACTCAGAAAGGCTGGCCTGGCTCTGGTTAGCTAATCTGAGCTGTCTGAAAATCCAGAACACATGGTAACCAAATCCATGGCCCTCCCATTGGCTCTTTTCCCAAAATTACTCAGAAAAGAAAAGAATTCCCAGTCATCTTCTTTTCCCAAAGGGACTGACTGGTGTTCTTTCCACATCTAGTTTGTGATGTAGTGGATATATATCTAGGCCATGTGTTCTCAGTCTTGGTGACAGGTTAATGTTATTCAGAGCTTTGTAACTGAAGGGTTTTAAAAAGTGTGTTACTTAGATTTAAAGACTTGATATACTAAAATGAAACAAAATTTCTTAAGTGATTCGTTTAATTTTGTTGTTACGTTCTCCACTGTTAATGCTGTTGACCTCTTATCAATAAAAACATTATTGTTTTATTTTTGGTTATTTCTAAAATTTTCTTCCAAGATATTGACCTGTCTTTTTCTCCTGAATTTAATAGCATGATTTTGTGTTCTTGGATGTTTCTATTGATTTTTATCCAGTTGGAAGACTGATTTTTGAGGTAAGAGGGGTTTTTGTTATTTATTTATTTTTTAGTAAGTTGGGGTGTGTGGGAATCTGTAACTGTCAAAATGTTAAATATTTAATATTTGAAACATTTAATCTTTATTTTGTAGCTATATTGTGATGCGTGTCCCAAAACATGTAAAAATTTTCAGATCTTGTGCACAGGAAAAGCAGGGTTTTCTAAAAGTGGCATCAGGCTACATTATGCTGGTTCGTGTTTTCATCGAATAGTACAGAATGCTTGGATACAAGGAGGAGGTGAGCATAAAATCTGAAATACAACTTAATTGCAACATCAAATCAGAACGTACAGAATTTTATTTACCTTTGTAAAATGCATATAAAATTAGATATATTTAATACTAGATGTTCTATATATTTAAAGGATGTTTCATAGCCAAATAATGAGTTAAGATACTGATACTCTTAGAAAATTACCCAATTGTTAAACAAATCTAAAGTACGTTACCAGGAGTATTCTAAGTAAAAAGTCATATAAGAAAGTGGGATAACATTTTTAATCAAAATGTAGCTTTAAATGTTCACCTAAATAAATAAGAGTACCTAGAAAATACAGTACTTTTAAGAAACATAGTAAAGATGAGAATTTAAAAATAGAATAAATGGAAAACCACTTTTTCTCAATGTGACATTGTTACAACTGAAAAGTAAGATCTAGAGCATTTTGGTTTCCTTTCTGCGTTCTCTTCAGGTCAGTCCTTTGGCTTTATGCAGACTAGGTGCCTGGTTAACAGCACAAAATTAAATTTGGGGGGCTTTTTGGGAACTATCCCATAGGAAGCAAACAGCAATTTAAAAATTATTGGCTTAGGAAACCCCCCCAAAACTCATAGACACAGACAACAGTGTGGTGATTACCAGAGGGAAAGGGGGTGGGAAAGTAGGAGAGGGTGTAGGGGGATAAATGGGGATGGCAGGAGACTTGACTTGGGGTGGTGAACACACAGTACAATATAGAGGTGATGTATTACAGAATTGTACACCTGAAACCTATGTAATTGTATTAAATAATGTCACCCCAATAAAGTCAATAAAAAACCCAGAAAGGCTGAAGGTGAAACAATGAAAAAAATATAACATGTCAACACTAATGAAAAAAAAATTGGCTTAGTGTAGATTTGCTTGAACTTGATGAAATATGCAGAGGTTTACGTTAATAATGTTTAATTATTTTTCTACAATCTGGAACATTCTGAGGCTGATGAGAAAAATGCAGATTTAACCTGAGCATGTTGTATGTAAATCACCTATATTTTCCCCTCAGTTTCTCCAAAGTGAGATCAGATCACCAATACTGTCACCTGACCTCATTATTTTTCCACTTAATTTATATGCTATGTATCTTCCTATGTCAGTACACATAAGAATAAAATTTTTACAGTCTGCCTAATTTTTCATCATATTGCTATACCAATTTCATTAATTCCCCATTGGTGAACATTTAGATTGTTTTCAATTTTTTATTAGTATAAAAAAGTCCTCAAGGGGCTCAATATCAGGGTCTCCTGATGCTTAGTTTGGTGTTGACTCTTATGTGCTGGGCTCCCAGGTGCTATGTTCTTTTTTGTCTTGGTTTTGTTTTTTGGTTAGACCTTCCTGCCCTCCACCCTCACACCCTCCTCTTCCCCAAGTAAGATTTTGGGAAAGTAGGTCATGTTCATTGTTTTTTCATTTGAAGTAAAATTTCCAAATAGTTAAGGGCACAGAGCTTAGGTCATGTTTTCAAAATAGTGAAGCAGCAATGTTAAGGACAGCTTGGAGAAAAACTCTGACTACTAGGTTCAAACCCAAGTTGACATGTGCACATTGGATAAGTCGCTTAGCATCTCTGGGTTGGTTTCTTATTTATAAAATGGGGGTAATTATCATATCACAGGATGTGCTGACGATTCAACAGCATGGTGTATTGAAAGTGCCACGCTCTGTCCCTTTCTCCCTTTGGATGTCAGGTTCCCTCAGGGCTGTGTGTAGAATTCTGTAGTACAGGAGCTAAATGTATCTTGTGTCATGCCTTAGGATGCTTCCAGGCATTCCTGCTTGCCCTTTGGGACTAATAGGCCCTACACAGTCTTCACTGTCCCCAACCCCCAGCCCCGTCTCGTCCTCTGACATCTCCCTCGCACTCCCTCTGCTCCACACACTGAGCTCCTCGCACATCAAGCATACATGTGCCTTGAAGTGTTGTTTCTTTGCCTGGAACATACTGTCCCCAGCTAGTCCTCCTTGCCACACACCCTGCTCTGTTTCTGTTTTTGCCCAGAGTTCATCTCAGCTAGGACTTACCTGATGATCCTATTTAAAACTGCTGACTTCCCCTCGCTGCTTGCTCCGTGGTTAGAGCATCAGTCCGCAGACGGGAGGGTCTCCAGGTCCAGTCAAGGGAACAGCGTACCTTGGTTGCAGGCTCAGTCCCCTGGGAGGCTGCAGGAGGCAACCAGTCGATGTGTCTCTCACATTGATGTCCCTCTCTCTCCCTCCCACTCTCTCTGAAAAGCAATGGAAAAAATATCCTCGGGTTAGGATTAAAAAGTAAATAAATAAAACTGCCACCTTCCTCCCCACACACCTCTCCGCAACTCCTTCCCCGATGCGCTCCTATCCCCTTACCCTGCTTTATTGTTTCTTCTTTATCTTCACCAATTCTTCACCACTGGGCATACTATTCTGTATTTCTTAGTTAATTTGTTTATTGTCTGTTTCCCTTCACTAGAATATAAATTCCAGGAGGGCCGAGATTTTTATCTGTTTTGTTCACTGTTGTAGCCCCAGGTTTGAGAACAGTGCCTGGCATATAATAGGTGCCTAAAAAGTATTTGTTGAAAGAATGAATAAACAAATGAATGAATGAATGAACAGATAGTTAAATGGGAAACTTACATTCTAAAGTACAGAATTAAAGAAGATACAAGTCATTAATCCACTTTGGTAGGATTCTCTCTCTGTGGTTCCTGGAAGGTCTAGGCTTTAGAAGGATCTCTTGAAATATAGCTTAATACATTTTATCATCACCACCACCATGCCGATCGTCAGGATGGTGAAGATGATGATGAGAGGATGCATTCTGTAAGCACACGATGCTGCCTCATAGTAACAGTTGCTCATGAACGAGCATGACGCTCTGCCAGGCGCTGACTCAGTGCTCTACCTACATGATTTCTTAATCCTCAGAACTACTTGGGAGTAACTTACCATTATCCACGTCTATACAGATGAGGAAACAGGCTTGGAAAAGGTAACTAACATCAAGATTTAAATCAGAATCATCAGACTTTAAAGTTTACTTTTAACCATTACTCTGCATTGCTGAATTTGTTTTCAGACGTATAGAAATAATACCAGATATACAAGGCTGAATTCAAGGGGGTGGGTTATGGCCACAAAAAATATTACATACTGTTAGGAGTCAATATAAAAAATTCACCTGAGAAATCTAAAGCAAAGAGCATGAGTAATGGTGGGTGCTAGATGGACGGCAAAGGAGTGTCACTGGCGTTTAAGTGTTAGCAGGGGATGGGAACCATCTGGACAGATTTGTCTGAGCAAAGCAAACTTTAGGATCTAAAATAGGTACTGGGGGACCCTCATTCCCGGATTCAGCCTTCAGCCATTGCAGCATGCTTCTGAGAGCGGCTGAAGGCTCTGGGTGAATCAAGGGGAGAGTATCAGGCAGAAAGGGGTTGGAGACTTGAGGTTTATCAATTAACTTCTGAACCACCTCTGTGAATAGTACAACTTAAATGCTACATGCCCTATCCTGTAAAAATTCCACATGCTTGCTGTTGCATCTGATATCTTTAATATAGATAAATTGCTCAAACTGAGTTAAAACGGCACAGTCCTTTATCAGCTATTCATTGCACACTATTTAAGGAGGGTGGACTAGAGAGCTGAGGAAGTAGAAAGCTATTGAGGAGGCTGGAGGCACAGACGACAGACCTCAGAGACCTCTAGTTTCACTAGAATTAGCTTTGCTTCCCCTTTAGCTGTGGATAGATTAAAAATAACTTGTACATGGAGGAATTTTATAGTAGGAACATTGTCTGAGCCAAAATATTTATATAATGCAAAATAGGTAATATAAATACCTTTAAAAAACTCATTATATTACAAAGGAACTTGATTTCCAAAATACTGGATATCATTATAGGATTCTAAGGAATGAAAGTTATCACTATAGGGTTCTAAGGAATGAAAATTTGAACATTAGTTCTTCTTAAAGCATCTATTTTTATTCTTGCTCTAAAAAGATCTGTTTTCATTTTATCTGCTCAGTTTAATCTTTCCATTTTTCTGAAAAGCAAGATGGACTATTGGATAACTTGTGAAGTAAGCAGAATTTATATGAACACATTTTAAAAAGTCATTATCAAAATTATAATTTAATACTTCATTTCAAAGTTTTACATTATAATTTAACCTACCTCCAATAATTATTAGGGAAAAAATAGGGTCTTAAATGTAAAAGTGCTTATAAAATGCAAGTGAAAACATTATAGTAATATTTTCATGGTATAGAACTTACTGTAGTCATTGGTAATAAGGGGAATGATAATTTTAAGCATTTTTCCCCTGCCAATATTGTACTTTCCTTTTTAGTCTCAGAATTCTGTTTGTTTATTGTTATTTTGCAGATATAACGGCTGGAAAAGGAGATGGTGGAGAGTCGATTTATGGACCAACATTTGAAGGTATGTGTTTTTAAATGTTATCAGTCATATTAGTTGATCATTCAAATTCAAATTTAACGGGACAGGGCAATTCACTATAAGATAGTGTTTGGGGTAATATACTAAAAGTAGACATACTAAAAGTGGGAGTTAGAAGTGGCACCCCAGTCTAGTCCAGAACAGTTTTGTACACACATTTTTTTTCATTGTCTTAAATATATCTTTAGGAATTTGTCCTAAAGGAATTGATATTTTTAAAGCTTGTAATTTGCCACTTTCAGAATTGGCACCTTGATTGTCCTTCAGTTTAGGCTGTCTGCGATCCTGGGAAGATGGTAGTGGGGGTGGCATAGTTTTTTAATTTTTAAAATCCCAACATAAAAACAGATGAAAGAATTAGATAGAAAAACTGAAAACCCATAGATAACATTTACAACAAAACTAGGTGATAAGCTAAGTTACATAAATTCCAAAGTAGAAACAGGTGAGGACAGACTGCCAACAGCCATGGTCTGCCAACAGCCTTGAAATCTGTGTGGGAGAACACAAGGCATCTGAGGGACCCGAGAACAACAGAACCCCCAAACAGCCAATAGCTGATGCATGCATGGGGCCCGTAGGAAGGTTCAAAGTGACTTGAGCAGTCTGACCTCTGTGACTCTCAAAACTGATCTGAAATGGCTCTCTTCTAGGATAGGCTCACATTTGGGAGGTACTGCTAGGAACTGAATCAGAATTATGCAGGATATGGAGACCCATGAATCAAGAGGTCACCAGTTAATTCCCATCCCCGTACATGCCCAGGTTTCTGACTCATTCCCCAGTAGGGGGCGTGCAGGAGGCAGCCAGTTGATGTTTTTCTCTCACTGATGCTTCTATCTCTCTATCCCTTTCCCTCTAAAATCAATAAACTCATATTTTTAAAAATCAATGGAAAAAATACCCATCTAGCTAGGCATCACACTTCATTTACTTTTCTATAACAAGAAATAATTAGTGAATAGCTGTTATTAAAATATTCATGGTAAAATTAGAGTAGTAGTTTTTAAAAACTGATATTGCAGGACTGAGGTCAGATTGTCTACTAGACATAAGAGTCCTTAGAAAAATTTTTGGACATGTCCCAAACTGTCTGATTATACTTTTACCAGAGAGAATGCAGTGCAGTTTCCCACACTTAAAGTAGTTGCTTCCAATAAGTATCAGAATGACCTTTATTTTTCTGAATTATGATGTTTCTCTTGGAAATTGAAATAATCTTTACATTTCAAACCCCCACGTTCCTTCCGGCCTGCTCCCCATTGATCCTTTCACACCATTTCTCCCACTTTGTCCTAGTCTTTATGGATCACACAATTCAGCCCTCACATTCTCTCCCTTCTGATCTCTGTATCAGAATGAGCTTTAAATAAATTCAGAAACTGATTTTTTCACATAAATTCTGGTTTTTATTTCAGACAAGCAGTTCTATTTCACTCTTAATGTTGTACGTTACAAGTGATGTCAATTTTAATCACAGAGCAGGAAGACTACTGCTGCTCCGTATCTTCCTATAAGTGACAGAGGCAAGCAGGAACTCCGGAGTCACTGACCATGTAATGAGAGGGTTCTGAGTTAACCTTTAAATTTCCTTAACTTCCTTTACTCTTTATTGAATGCCCATGCCTGTTACATGACCTTAAAATAAAATTTACTAAATATTCTGATTTAACCAGCATTCACAAATGTTATTTTCCTAATTTTGCCCAGCAATTAAAAACAGGTATTTCTTTTGTTTCTCCTACTTCAAAACTTTTTTTTTGTAGATTGTTTACATTTTTCCTTTCCATTCAGGGCTGCTGATAAAATTAAAATAATCCATAATAATTAGTTAACTGTCCCACTCAGACATGGTGGGAGAAAAGGAAAAATGGTTGTTGATTTAAGGGTGTTTTTTTCCTGTCCTCAAGAAAATTATGTGAGCAGATTAAATTTACATTTTTTATATAAGTCATAAGTGTTAAACTCAGTACTTACCACAGCATTTGGAATGCAGTAGGCATTCAATAAATATTTGGTGAATTAATAATGTTGAATAAAACGTAGATTTTCATTATCCATTTTAATATTGTTACTTGTGGAAAAATATTTCTCTATTAGTGTAAATATACTATTAGGATAGCCATTTTTAAGTAAAGCTCCTTTAAAGAAAAAATTCTGTTTTGAACTCTTTTATGCCATTGGCTCCCATCTTTAAGTGGGTAACAAGCTTTGGCACAGAAGCAGGTGCCAACAGCCCAGTCCTAACTGCAGCTCCTGTCAAGCTTATATGAAGAGGGTCACCACAGCTTGTAATTCTGGGCAAAGGCCAGAATTGTGGAGAGAACAGGAAGGGAGAAGATGGCTCTCCACTCCTCCCCAAATAAATGGGATGCTTTCCAGGAGCAGATCGAATTGCACCCAAGGGCTTTACCTGTTTGTGACACAGCCAGTCACGGAGCGGTTTCCCTCTGCCCTGTCATCACTGAGGGTCTGGAAGCAGCACAGCCTCAGGTCCTTAAGATTCACATCAGTATTCTTACAGAAATCAACAACGTACTTATTTCTTTTTCACACATTTTTTTCAGGTCAACACATTTAAAATTTGTAATTCAGGAACTACCTACACATTTTAAAAACATTTTTTCTTTCTACCCCTTTATAGCAGTGGTTTTCAGATTGCCCTGTGAGGAGTTCCATGAGATGGTGAAGAGGTATTCAGAGGGCTCTAGCCCATTTTATCTGTTTTATACATGGGCTCTCACACAGGTAGCATTTTTAAAATAGGTATTAGGATTAACTGCTTTAAAAGCTCTCCCATAACAACAAATTTTTGGTAAAAGTGTTACAACTCTATAAATTGTCTTTTCTATTACTTAGAGAATTTAAGAAAAATTAATCATAATATCTAAGAGCAATGACAAAAACCATTTTGTGAAAACCGAATCTTAGGGCAGATTTCTATCCCAAGCAATTTTCTGTGAAATTAATGGATATTTCTCTATTCCACTGAAATGAATATGGAGCATCTATGTAATTATATAGACTCATTGTATAAAAATGCTTTATTTGCATTTCATAAGATTTCAGAGGTATTTATTCAGGTTGCAATTTAACAAGCTTAAAGTAACCATCACAGATATGGCTTAACTGCTTAGTTGGCTTAGCTTTGAAACTTAAAATAAGAATGGTCAGAAATTGCAATTTAAGAAAATCTTCTTGACAGTTAATATTCATATCTTTCAATTATTCCCAGAACCTTATAAAGTTATTGAATGAAAACTTTTACTGGCTTTCTCTCTTCCACCACTTCCTTCTGTGTTTCTGAGTTTGGATGCAAATCTTATTTCATGCTGGAAATGGTACTTCCTGGAAATGGTAGAATAACTACGATACAATTCTTTTTGCTTGCTAATCTTACACTTAAAGAAAACCACTTTCCACAAAATCTTGGTCAATCCATAAAAGTCTGAGATTAAAATTTATTTAAAGACTACTACAAATAAGCATAAATTAATTTCCTTTCATCATCAACATTTAAGGCCACATATAAGCCAGGTAATGTAATAGGAGGCCCTGGGGGTAAAGCTATAATGAGACAGAGTCGCTGCTTTCACATACTAGAGAGGAAACAATCATGTAAACAATTACATAGAGTGCTATAAAGACCCAGTAGAGGTCTGTATAGGATGCTGTGAGGGGAAGAGTCATGTCCCAGAAAGCCTTCTCAAAGGCATTTTTAATTATCACATTGGTTGGCAGTTTGAATGAAGTACTACTGACAAAACAGCACAAGAAAATTTGCTGACCTTTAATCCTAAGCAAAATATGTGCTTCCCTTTACATTATTTATTTTCTTAGTATACTTGTTTTAGGCTATGGTAATGATAAACTAAAGGTAAATGTTCAAATAGTTCTAGTAAGACTTTCTAGCTTACCTTTTTTTTAAAAAAAGCTTTTATTGATTTCAGAGAGAGGAAGAGAGAGGGAGGGAGAGAGGGAGAAACATCAATGATCAGAGTCACTGATCGGCTGCCTTCTGCATACCCCCTACCAGGGATTGAGCCCGCAACCAGGTATGTGTCCTGACCCGGAATCGAACCTGGATCTCCTGGATCATAGGTTGATGCTCAACTGCTGAGCCACGCCAGCCGGGCTACAGCTTATCTTTTTTAACAGCCTAGCTGAGTGAGAGTAATATGAGACAAATAGAATATTTGCAATTTGGAATGTATTGATAAGTACAATTGAGCTTTACGTGTTACAATCCACCTAGATAACAGAAATATTTTAATGACCTACTGTTCATTGTCTTTTCTAGATGAAAATTTTTCAATTCCTCATAATAAAAGGGGAGTTCTTGGAATGGCCAACAAAGGCCGTCACAGTAATGGTTCACAGTTCTACATCACGCTACAATCGGCTCCCTATCTAGATAAAAAATATGTGGCTTTTGGGTATGTGTATTGTAAGTTTGTGTCTATTATATTCATATATGTAATAATGTGGTTAAAAATTTGGATTAACTATTATATGAAGTCTATTGGCAACTAAGATAGAATATAAAAAAGTAATACAAATACAAACATGTTTAGAAATAAATATTTTGTAAGAAACTTGCTATCTATAAAAAACATAGAAACCATTTAGGAGGCACAGCTGTTATAATGATCTGCCCATCCATCCATCCATCCATCCATCCATCCATCCATCCATCCATCCATCCATTATGTTCAGCCTCAAGGATATTATCAATTCTTAATTATTGTGAATAATACCATATAGTATTAATAATTTAGAGATAGATGTAGAAGTGAGGTGAAACCATTTAAGTAATTGTCCATGAACACTGTGAAGAGAGTAACTTTTTTCACTTAACAATTTAAAATATGGAAATAGCTCACGTAATTATTATTAGAATATTATTAGCAAGATGCTTATAGGCCTGTGGACCTAAAATGGATGATGAATATACTTTTCATCACTCCAGTGTTTCATATTGCTACTTGATTATTAAGGTGACTATACACTGAAGCTTAAGCTTACTTTGTCTTCCCTGAAATGATGTGAAATGTTAGAATGTTTTAGAGTAAGTATTAGATTATTCCAGCCATTCCATAGGGATAATTATTAACTCTTCACCCCATGGAGAAATTTCTTGCCAGTGTTAAATTTAACCACAATTTTACATGTGGCCATTGAGCACTTGAAATGTGACTAATGCAACTGAGAAACTAAATTTTATTTAATTTTAATTAAATTTGCATAGCCACACGTGCCTATATTGGGTAGTGAAGGCCTAGAGGAACTCCTAGGATTTGGGAACTTGTTGAATGGTTGGTGCCACTCTCCAAGATAGAGAATACAAGGAGAAGGCTATGGGAGAGAAGGTCATGAATCCAGGATGGGCAAGTTAGGATTTGGATTAAGATACAATAGGCAGGTGGCAACTTCAGAATCCCAGGAGTTGGTATTCAAGCTGGGCAAGGGCTGGAGGTGTAGATTTGGAAGCTGTCAACATGGCAACTGAGCTACAGTCAGACCAGAATACTGTCACTCCCCGAACAACCTCTGAGCCTTTGCTTATTTGTTCAGTCTGCCAAAATTTCATTCAAGGCTTAGGTCAGAAACCTCCCTGATTACCAAAATGAAATTGGTTATTTGTCCTCTTTGGCACTGTGAACAACGTGAAGTAGGGACTGGGTCTCACTCATCTTGTGACCTAACACCTGTTACAGTAGTGGAGAGGTGCACACAGTAGTTGCTTCTTCAGTATTTGTGAAACCAGTTTGGAAAATAGGCTTCACATCCTCTTTGAACAGAGGTGAATCTGTCCCTTTTCCCCTGCTCTGCATCCTCAGGATGTACCTTGTGTCCTGCTCTGTCATGGTTTCTGACTGGTTTGGCAAAAATAGAGCCCAGAGGCAAGGATGACTAGAGCATGATCAGTGTTAGCCTGACCACGTCCCTATAGAGGTTCATGAAATGGAAATTGCACCTTCCCCTCAGCTGTGCCTCAGCCCAAGCATTGGTAGAGGGCACTGGTCTTATATTTTGGGCTGTGTCTCTTTTGAGAGAACCATCAGATTAGCTCCACTCAGAGTTCTATCTCATGGCCAGTGAAGGTCTACAGAGTCCCAAACTAGCATGGCTTTGAGCTGTCTTTTATTCATGTATTCAGTGGATGTTGATTAGGTGTCTGCCATGTGCTAGGTATTGCTGGGAACTGAGCACTAAGCAAAGGCATCATCTCTGCATCATGAGAGAATCAGGAATGAATCAAAGTAGTATACAAATAAATGTCAGTTTTAACCCTGATAATTCCTATAAAGAGTTCCGGGAAACTTCCCCAAGGAAATGATGAATAATCTAAGATCTGGAGGAAGGCCAGGAAGTGACCAGGCAGAGGGGTTGGGAGTGGGGCAAGAGCAAAGGAGACAGCAGTGGCAGGAAGGGCTCAAGGTGCTACTGAGGTACTAAAAGCCAGTCTGGCTGGAGCAGAGAGGGCAAGGGGAGCATGCTGCAAGGCAGCCCTAGAGAAGTGTGGGGAGGCTGGCCATGGTAGAAATTTCAGGTTTTATTATAAGGATAATGGGAAATTATTGAAGCACTTTAAGCAGGGAGGTGAGATCAGATTTGCATTTTTAAAACATCACCCTGATGGTAGTAAGAATAACAGATTGGAAGGGTCCCAGATATATGTGGGGCAACCATGGCAACCTGGACGTATTTAGAGCTATTTAAGATATTTATGACTGATGTTAATTTAATTTGTAGGTAACATCCTTAGCTAAGCTAGATAGGACTCAATTTAGGAATGTAAGCTAAATGTGAAAATGTACGACTGACTAAATTTTCCACTTTTTCTCCTATATTAGGCAGTTGATTGAAGGAACAGAAGTTCTTCAACAACTAGAATTGGTTCCAACAGAGAATGAAAGACCAAAACAACACTGTACAATTATTGACAGTGGAAATTTTTATGCTTGATTTTCAAATCAGTATTTTCCAACAGTATATCATTATGTATCTGATCAGTTGTTTCTAGATTTAATTAAACCATGCTTGATAAAATTTAATTTGAAAGCTGTGGCAGACACTGTAGGTTAGTTTACACAACACCCAGCATCTCCCCATTTTCCTTTCTTGCCTCTGCCATAGACTATCGAAGCACAAAACTCAACTTCCCAGCCTCATTTACTTCCAGGAGTGGCCATGGGATACAATTCTGACCAGTGAGACAAGAGTAAAATGCCAGTGGTGCTGCCCCTTCCCCTTCATACCGTCTTGAATGCAGAGAGGCTGCAGCCATGAGAGAAAGGCCAAGAGAAATGCAGAGATGGCAGTCCCAACTCTTGACCTGTGGAACCAATACCCACAGCTACCTATCTCTGGACTTCTTCCTATATGAGAAAAATAGAGCCTTGTTTATGTTACTGTTGGTTGAGTATTTTGTTACTTGTAGCCAAAACCATTCTTAATTTACAGCATTACCTAATGAATGGCTTTTGAATCCTGAAAATTTTTTTTAAATGTTTTTATTGATTTTAGAGAGAGGAAGGGAGAGGGAAACATTGATGAGAGAGAACCATTGATCAGCTGCCTCCTGCACATCCCCTACTGGTGATCAAGCCCACAACCCAGGCATGTGCCCTGATCTGGAATTAAACCAGCAACCTCTCAGTACATGGGACAACACTCAACCAAGTCACTCCAGCCAGGGCAAATCCTAAAACATTTGTAATTATGTTGTAACTATATTATCTGCCATGAGAAACTTAGCAAATAACTAAGAGAGACAACAGAAAAAAATAATTGTTGTATTTCATTATTTATACATAGCATTCAGAAAAGGCCATCTTTGGATGTTTTTATAAATGAACAGCATGCTTGTTGGAGCCATACCAACCAAGGGCTTGGGTTGCAGTCCCCGTGGTGGTTAACTCAAGAGATGTTATTGGTGATCCAGCTTTATTAGTAGCTCCTTAATCTGAAAATTTCAAACCCGTGTCACCTGGGGAATTTCTTTTTTTAAATGTCTTTATTGATTTCAGAGAGAGGAATGGAGGGAGGGAGATAGAAACATCAGTGATGAGAGTCATTGATTGGCTGCCTCCTATAGGCCCCCCGCTGGGGATCGAGCCCACAACTGGGGTATATTCCCTGACCCCGAATTGAACCACGATCTCCTGGATCATAGGTTGATGCTCAACTGCTGAGCCACGCCAGCCAGGCTTCTGGGGAACTTTTTCAATAAGACTGCTGGATCCTGTCCTTGACCTACTCAAGTCTCTAAGATGTGTGAGACAGGGATTCTGTGCATTCATTTAGCTCTCTCCCCAGAGGTTCTTATTTAGCATGCTGGGCACTAGTCATTTGGGAATCACTGCAAGACATAATTGTTTCAAGCCCCTTTTTATAGTCTGTGCCATGCTGGACTCTGAGTGGTGACCCTGCTCAGCTGCTGCTGCCACAGTGCTCCTCCTCTGCCCACAGCCATTGTGCTTTTCTTGCCCTTAGCAGGTTTGTTTTCAAACATGATCTCTCTTTGAGTCAGTCTTATAGACTTGGGGTTTGCCAAAGGTAAGCATTTGCTTTTTTTTTTTTTTTAAATTATAGATTCACAGGAAGTTGCAAAAATAGTACAGAGCAGTCCTGTGTACCAGTGACCCTTTCCCCAATGTGCGTATCTCAGACAGCTACAGTATAGCACCAAAGTAGGCCATTGACACTGGTACATGTACTGTCATTTTATCATGCGTAGAAATTCATGTGACTGACACCACAATCAAGACACAGAACTTTTCCAGGGCCACAGACACAGACATCCCCGGGCTACCCCTTTATAGTTACACCTACTCCCCTGCCCCCCACCACTGCTAACTCCTGAAAACTGGCACATACTTTATAAAACATTCTCTCTCTGTAAAAGTTCAGGCAAGAACTTCACTGCACCTCTATTTCTTCATCTCAAAACAGTATACCTACCACATACAGTTGTGAGGGTTCACGGAATCAATAATTTATATACAAGACTTAGAATGGGGCCTCTTATACTGTAAGTGCTCAATAAATGTATGCTCAATAAATTACCAGTGTAAACCTTCGGGGTGTTGCCCAGGAACTTGTATTTTTTATTTTCAGCTTAAAATAAGTTTAAGTACAAAGGGTGAGTCAACACAAAGAAAAAAGGAGCGGTGCTTGGAGCCTGAGGCAGGTGGACCTCCCTCCCCCCGTAGGCCTGCGGCCATCTGGGGCTGACGCCTCACCTGGCCCCCCGTCTGCTTACAGGGGCCCGACACGGCCCCACAAACCTGCCCTCCAGTTCCCCGGGCCTGGCAGGGCACATGCTCAAAGCCTTCACTGCGCCGGCTCCCGGGAGGGCCGGGTCCTGGTGGGCGGGGCCTCAGTCACTGTCCCGCCCCCTCCTCCTCCGGGGCGAGCCCGAGTCGCGCCTGCGGTGGCGGGCCCTGGCCGGAGGGGACTGCGAGGCTGCCCCGGCCCGGTGCTCCTTCTCTCTCTTCTTCTCTTTCTTGTGCTTCTTCTTCTTCTTCTTCTCTTTCTTGCTCTTCTTGTGCCCCGGGGGGCCCTGCTCCGCCTTCTCCTCCGGCCTCGGCTTCTTCCGCGCGGGGGAGGCGGCGGCCCGGCTGCCCTGCGCGCCGTGGTGCGTGAACACCGGCAGCCCCAGCTTGGCCGCCTCCTTGTCTTCCCGGGACAGGGCCACTCGGCCCGCGGAGCCGCTGGAGCTCCCCAGGCCCAGGAGCCGGTCCACTCCCTTCTCCTCGGGGTCACCTCCTTCGCGCTTGCAGATCTCCACGAAGTCCTCCTTGCTCAGGCCGGTGGGCTGCTTCCTGACGTTCTTGTAGCCCAGCGCGGCCATGAGCGCCTCCTGCTCCGCCTGCTTCACGGCCGCCAGCTCCTGCTCGCGGCTCAGGCCCGCGCCCTCCGCCCGGCCCTTGGCGTACCAGGTGAGGTCGCGCCCCTTCTGCCAGCGGCCCACCGGGGCCATCAGCGAGTTGCCCAAGTAGTTCTCCCTCTGCTTGTCGGTCTTCACGTCCTCCCAGCTGAACTGGTCCTGCCCCCCACGCACGCCGCCTCGGCTCGAGCCGAACATGCTGCTGGACGCCCGCTGGCTCCGGCGGGAACTTGGGTCTTTAAAGGTTCCTCAATGTCTCTGCTTAACAGCCAAATTTGGGGGTCACTGAGGAGGAGCTACCTCCTGTTCCTCTATTCTTAAAGAGTTTCGGCCAAGCTGAGAACTCGGGCTGTTTGTTTGAAGCCTCCAGATGCTCTCTCTGGGTCTTTGGCTGCGTTCCTGCGGTCACACTGCGAACATCTGAAAGGGGCTCATCACCGGGACTCTCACCAGCTACTGAAGCACGCGATTAAAGAAACTGATGCTTCTAGAGATCCTGGTTAAAACAAAAGCATTGATCACGTGATAACAAGCAGCAGAGCAATTCTTACTGGCAAAGAACCCATATACTAAGACATTATTTTATGTGAAAGAATTGGGTTACCTGCATGGGTGTAATCAACTGATTCCAGCTCCCTTTATTTTTCAGTTTAGGGAGCACTGTAAACGCTGCAAACTTTCCAAAGAATGGCACATTCACAGTCCCTTTGTTCCCTCTCACTTTTCACTTTCAGGCTGTATAGAAGCTTTACTGATCTATATATGCAGTGGTCCTTGTTACCCCCACTTAAAGGTACACACTAATACTTCTGTATCAGAATATAAAATGTATTAGAATGATTTGTATGTTTAAACATGTTTGGAAAAACTGTTACAAAGGACTCACAATGAACTCCAAATATAAGACTTTGATTTAATTAAACAGAAGGAATTCTAGATTTTTCCAAGTCTACGAATATGAGAGTAAAGGCATTCTGATGATTTATACAAAATGTTAGTTATATGACCTTGCCCTAATGGGTGATATGGCAGAATCAAGTGCATAGGCTGTGTCTTACAATAAGCCACATTAATAAGAGGAGTGTGTTATCTGGACATTTTTCTTATTTTGGGAGATTTGAAGTAAACATTTAAAATTCTATCTAAAGAATGTGTTTGCCCCAACTGCAAACAGTACCAGTTATTTGTTAATTAATGAATAGTCTGGAAACCTCAGGATCCCATACTCTGAGTTTTTACTCTTTATACATATTTTAAATTAGGAGTGTTTGTTTTAGTCCCAGCTATCTAGCAATGTGACGGTCAAATCACTTAACCTTTACTTTCCTCATTTGTAAAAAGAACAGAAATAAAGGTGTTGGCTTCCTTCTGGTTCTAATCACTTTAGTGATTCTCTGAGTAAATTTATAAGATCAATAACAATACTATTATTTGCTTTGGGGCCTTAATTTCATTAATAAAATGGGGGTGTACATCTATCTCATATTGGTCTGAGGACTGAGATAATGTGAAGATACTTCTCATGATGCTTGACACATAGCAGATACTGAATAAAAATTAGTTTCTCTTCTGGAATATCAACCCAGAAAAAACAGTCAAGCTGCCACGGACAGAGAATATCATCATTTCAAGAAACATCAAGTCCCTGTTATGTTCAGTATTACTCATTCTCACTAATATCATATTAATTTTCAATTGAATTCATCCTCAAAATTAAAATTCTCTAGTACAACTCTGATGCTCTCTCTTGTATGGAAACTCATCTTTTAAACTAGTACTATATTGATTATACTATTCACTACCCTTCCCCAAATGGAATCACAAATTAAAACTGGTAAATCTGGTCAGTCCATATCTGAAATAAATTTTATGTAACATACAAAATATTTGTAACAAACTCAATAGTAACATATGCAATATAGATTACAAGGTTTGGTATTTGATAGGGGGCTTTGAAAATGTGATAAATCATAGGATCTTTCTCTTCAGTGTGTACCAGAAATGCTTGAGCCTCTCAAAACACAGATTCCAGGGTCTCATCCCAGTTTCTGATTCAGTGGGTCTGGACTGGGCAGAAAAATATGCATTTTTAACATGTTCCAGGTGTTGCTGATGCTGCTGGTCTGGAGACCACACGTTAACCACTGGGATGTATTAAAGATATAGCTATATGAGAGACTGTGGCATGCTGGTATGTGAAAGAAAGATGAAAGTTGTAAAACTGAAGTGTGACAAGAGAAAAGAAAGAGGAAAGATGATGAGACAAGAAAGTTTGATTTTATCAAAGCAGCAGGGAGATATGCAAACTTTGATCAGTTATAGAAGGGAGACTGGAGGCCTGGAGCAGGGTCCTCGTGCTCCTGGCTAGGTGGGAGGCAAGCCCTCCAGCTGCTCAAGAGGCAGCATGGCAGTCTAGGGTCTTGGAGGAGGGACTGGGATACTTGGGCTCCACAGGGCAGTGCTCTTTACTAGTCATTACAGAATCACTTGAATATTTTAATAACCAAAATGCCCATCCGGGTGTGTTCTGGCTGAAAATCAGCTCAACAAGACAGGATTCAGAGCACAATGGATGCCTGGGCACAGGAGAAGTAGTGGCTAATGTGGGTTATCAGGAAGCTGCCTGGGGTATAGTTTAGCTTGAACCTGGGGGTTGTTCCTAAGAAACGAAGTTAGAAAAAGGCTTTCTTCTGTTTCCTAAAGGACTAAAAGATATCATGGAAAAAATTCTAGCAGACCCAGGGTTTGAAGTGGAATAGAAATAAAAATAAATGCATCTCAGGTGCCAGCCTAGAGAGAACCTAGGCTGGGCTCTGTGACTCCTGCACATCCAGGAGTCTTATGCTGCTCATACCCTGACTTTACATTTCTAAAACAAACAAAAAAACAAAGAATCAAAACCTTTACGTCTTGCTTTATGTAATTTTGTAGACTATTCACTATTAAGAAATGTAGCTAAATTTAGGAGGCAGAATTATAATAGTTCTCCAGAGGTGATAGTGTAAAGCAGTCTTAAACTTTCATAGGCGTAAACATGTACATATGGATCTCGTTAAAAGGCAGATTTTGCCTCAGGAGGCCTGACGTGAGGCCTGAGATTTTGCATTTCTAAGAAATTTGTAGGTGGTATGAGTGATATTCATGAACCACATTTTGAGAAGCTAGAGTAAAGCAATGACTTTCAACCTAAGCTGCAGATTAGAAACACCTGGGGAGCTTTTAAAACTCTTGATGCCCAGGCATTATTCCAAACTAATTAAATCAGTACCCAGACATCAGTATTTTTCAAAATTTCCCACATGGTTCCTATGTTCAGCCAAGGATGAGAACTGCCCTAAAGTGTAATGCTTCCCTCTGAAACCCTGGAACAGTTATCAAAGAAGTATACAGTCAAAGTCAAGGGTCTCCTAATGAGAGATCTCTAATATAATACCAATCCTAATCATGGTGTTAATACTAATAATCTGAATACACAGTTTTAGCTCACTACTAATCTTTGACATTACAATCTTTCTCTAATTTGGATGAAATATTTAAATATTACACAAGGTTTAACACATGTTGTTAAAACTATTACAGATACCAGTCCTTGCTGTGGAATGGTGAAAATGACTTTGGAAGTCTTCCTTGATCTAGCTGAACAGATGCCATGTAAAATAAAATAAGCTGGTGCTTTTCTAGTCTTAAAACAAGGCAGTGAAATGTCTTGTTATAAGAACTTACAAAAATCTGAGGACTAGAGTTGAACACCTAGATGACAAATTGTAAAACAATGGCCTCCACAGTGGGGTGTGTTCATTCTAGGGCATAAACAAGATAATCCACTGGGGTATGGGAAGAAAATAGAAATTTTATTATATTTTTAACCTTAAAAATATAAAAGTTGACTAGTGCCTTCATTTGGTCTCGGTGTCAGTCATGTGCTAAATAAATACTATGTGAGAGGTATCCTGAGAGAAGAGCAGACGGTTCACTGAAGGCTGATGATGGGACCTCACTTACTTTACTTGGCTGCACTCTCATACTTCTGGTCATAGGCTGGATCAGTTGAAAAATCATCAGTTTCTTCTTTACATCTGAGTAAATCTCCAATAAGTGTAGTCAATGTAAGGTATGTCCATAATTATCAGACTACAGAAGGACCCCCAAAGATTAGAATCTAGGGAGTTATAAAAGCTTTCGAATTTAGGCCACAAAAGGTAAAGTGCTGACAAGAGAAAAATGATGTCCTAAATTAAATTACAGCAGGCCCTAGGGTGGAAGAGACATGGGAAATGAACCAGTTAACAGCCAGAATGCCAAAACCCATAAAGGACTGCTCACATTCCTGAATGCTGAAACTTTGTATCAATTTCCGGTTGGCATCCTGCTTACACAGGAACTTTCAAATACTTCTTCCTTATGGGTATTCACTTGTCCCAGAATTTTCTCACTTCACCTTTTCCTGCCCCCTTATCTATAGCCAATGTAAATTCTTTAAAATCAACTTTTATCTTTCTGCTCCAAACTCCTTCTATAAAAGAGCCCCACAAACCCCAAGACGGTGGACATGTTTGTCTTCTCCATCAAGTCCTGCTGCTGATGGTTCAAACTGCATGACCCAGGACAACAAATCCGTAGATGTGCATAATTAAGGTTACATGATAAATACAAATAGCTGAGAACAGAGGGCATTAAATACTTAGCTTTTATAATCCAATTTTTACCCTTTGATGTAAGCATGGCTGCAGTTGTGAATGTTTCTGTGAGATTGGGCATCAGATGGCGCTCGCCCTTACTAAAAGCCCGAGCAGTGACAGAAAATTAACAGGCATTTCGAAATCTAGCCCGGCTGCCGAGCAATCTGTGTGCTTTGGTCAAGTCACTTTTATGAATCTGCTTACTCACCAGTAAAGTGCGGGGGTAGGAGCCCATCAGATGATTTCCAACTCGGATCGTCTTCGATTTTCTGACTATATCGATGGCATTGACTGGCTGCTGCTACCGCTGGCTGAAATAGCAAGAAATTCGGAAAAGTCAGGCTGGGAAAGTGTGAAAGGCAGGTGTGCGGCTCTGGCTGGAAGGCTTAAGGCCGTTTACGGTGTTTCAGCGGCTCACACTACGTGGGCAGAGGAGCAGAAACCCCTTAACCACGTGGTCTCCATTTCCCTGGGGAGTCCCAACACGGGGTGACTTCCAGAAAAGTCGAATTCCAAGGTAAAAAGCACGGGTCCTATTAAGTATATATGCAAGACCTTGGGAACCCGGAAGCACAGCACAAATTTAATTCTTGCCCAGGCTTCGCAGCAACGAATCAACTTCCGCCCGGGGGGAGGGGGGGACTCAGGTCGCGGAGGCGGGGCCCCGCTGTCACGTGGGGCCGGGATTACAGCCTCGCTGGTTGCTTTGGCGGACGCCGCCGCCACGTCACGTAGGTGGTTCCATCCAAGCCAGGGTGGGAGATGTCCTTATTGCAGGAACAAGACAAGCCCAGTTGCGTCCTCTGTGGTAATCTTAGGGCAAAGAAAATAGTTTCATGTGTGTCTCCAGTTCTCTTGGTATAGTCTAGTCTCTTTGAGGCACAGCATCCCTCAGTTTCTTCTCGATGCCTCTGTTCCCGCTCCCGTAGTATTCCAGTTGGTATCGACCGCACCCCCCTCTACTCCTCGGCGGCCCCGCACGTGATCCCAGCGCGCTCCCGAGGGGGCAGCAGAGTCTTGGAGGCGGCGCCGCTGGAGACAAGAGTGAGCAGCCGAGGAGTCGTGCGCCGCAGCTGTCGCCGGAACACCAGCGCGGAGGTCGCGATGTCGGAGCTCTCCCGCCTGCTGCTCTGGGCTGCTGCCTGCCTGGCCGCGCTCTGTGTGCTGACCGCCGCTGAGCCCAGCACCCTGGCCCCGAATATGACGACTTCGCCCACCAACGAGACAGTTACGACGTCGTTGAGGACCCTCGCGCCGTTAACCACTCTAGCACCAGGTGGGTGCCGGTCGGTCGGGCTTCCTGCCCTCGCTCGCTCCGTCGCTCGCTCCCGCCCGGCCGCGCTGCCCGTCCTGCGTGGTGCGCGCTGGGCCCCCCGGGGCGAAAGCTCGGGCAACATGGCGGCCCCTCCAGGGCCAGTCGGGGCCGGGCGCGGGCTGGCCGCGGTGGGGAGGCGCTCCGCTGGGAAGGGGCGGCCGAGCCCCGGACGCCTTTGCAGTTTCTGACCTCAGGGTCCCAGTCCGAGGTGCTTTCTAAAAGTGCCTCGTAAGCCCCAGTTTTGCCGTAGGCTCAGAAGAGGGGACGTGGCTGGCTTCCGCGGTGGCGACGGGTCGATTGTGGGGCGAGGCGACGTGCCTTCGCAGGTAGCGACGAGACCGAGCTCCCTTTCCCTGGGTTTAGTCGTTGGTCCACCCAGGTCCCCACTCCGCAGGGAGGGTTCTCCGGAAGTTGGCAAAAGAGGGAAAGAGAAACTGAAGACATTAATTTTCGTTTGTAAATAAGTCGCCTGAGATTTAATTACGGTAAGTTTGCGGATAGGTATGGGATTTATCTGAGGTTTGAGTATTTAATGAAAACTTTAAACCCCATGCTTTGTTAAAACGACGGAAAGTACCCATTCGTGTACCCAGTGCTTCGCATACATCTCTTAGGCTAAACTAGAAAATGGGTGGTGAAACCGAGGAGAGAGAAAGTAACTTTGCCGGGACCGTTTGTTTAGTAGATGGTGAAGTTGGGGCTGGAACCAGGTCTGTCGCTTTCCTAGAATCCGATCAAGAACACACCTTTAGTTAAGCTCTGCAGGCTACTGGTCGAGGCATAAAGAAGAAATTGGCACTGCCGTGATAATACAAAAAAGAAGGGAAGATAAATTTGAGATAAGGTGAAGAAACTCTAGGTATATAAAGCCTGCAATCTAGTGTGATTGGTGGTTCTAGTTCAATATTGGGTAGGACGTAACTGGCATTTTGAGGGAAGAACTACTGGTTTTTACCTTGGTTTTTTTTCTTTCAGGTTGATCATATTGTTTTACAATGTCTTCCCTAATTTTTGTATTTTATAAAAGCTTAATAAACTATGTAATGAACTTGATATTGTTAGAATCAGAAAGATGTAATGGTAAAATTAAAAAATTTTTAGACCTGGCCCGTGTGGCTCAGTTGGTTGAGCGTTGTCCCTGCACCACAAAAGGTCACCGGTTGGAATCCCAGTCAGGGACTTCCATCCGGTAGGGGGCATACAGGAGGCCCCCAGCGGATGTTCCTCTCTTCCCCTTCCTCTCTCTCTAAAATCAATAAATATGTACTAAAAAAAAATTTTTTTTAATGAAAAGAAATTGCAGTACAATACTGGAAGTTCTGACGGCACTATTTTTAAGGTGGTAGAGCGGAATATGTTTTGCCTCCTGATTATTTGGCAGTTTCCTCTCAGAATTGTAGTTTTGTTTTTTTTGTTTTTTAAAGAGAAGCTTGGAAATATGAAGTTAATTGCCTTTGTGTAATTTAAATACATGCAAAGGAGGTAATTTGTGTTTTCTGTAAGTAGTAGTTAGATAGGCTGCCATCTGAAAGGTAGCAAGTATAGTTCATTGTAAATATCATGCGCTGTGCTACCCAAACATTCATCATCCAGCACAAAAGATTTTAAACAACTAGCATTTTTCATTTGTATACAAACCTCTGAAAAATTTAATTCTGCTTTGTGACACCCCCCCCCATATATGTCCCAGTCTCTGATAAATACTAACGATGAAGTATTGAAATGCATTGCTTCTGTGTTGAACAGGGTTTTGTGTGCGTGTGTTTAGTGGGGTTTTTTTTTTTTGAGGTACAGAGAAGGCGAAGGAGAATGTTTTTTAGAGGCATCTATCTTCTAGGAAATGGATGGAGTCCAATTCTATAGTCCATTTGTTTGTCCAGACACTGAATTGTAATTAGCCGTCTTTGAAGTCTTGTTTCTGGGCCATTTGGCTTAAATTATTTAAAAAACCTTGCTAACTTGTTAAATTACATGTACATGAATGTAGCTTCCTCCAAATGTGTTGTCTCTTATCCTCTAGTCATGGAGGACGCTGGAAAGAGTGGATAATTTATGAATTACGAAACTAGGGCTTTTCAGAATGGGCATCCTCAAATCTTGGGTTCAACCTGTAATACGTCTTTATTACTGTTAAAAATTTTAGTATCTCATCTGATGTTTTGGGTCAGTGATTTCCTGGTCTGTTGTTGGCCTTATAACAGTGTTTTTTTCCAATATTTTTATTTTTTAAGGATGCTTTAAAATGCATCAAGAAATCCTGAGCGCCTGAAAGAGTTGCCATGTAAAAAAAAAAAGTTGTTTAGATAGGTACCATGAAGTACTGAGTGTTCCCACTAACTTGTGTTTTTTCCCCCTTTCTCTTGAGTTGACACTGGCTTCCTAAGTAATTTAAAATGATTGTAATTTCTTAGCCCTTTTATGAAGTTTTTTGTGTGTGGTTTAAAAAAATCACATGAGACCTACCTTCTTAACAAAATTTTAAAGGCACTGTATGGTATTAACTATAAGCACACTGGTCTACAGGTCTCTAGAACTTTTCATCTTGCATAAAACTCTATGCTCATTGAACAATTGTCCATTTCCCCTCTTCCCCAGCTCTTGGCAACCATCCTACTTTTTGCTTCTGAATTTGACTATTTTAGATACTTTGTATAAGCGGAATCATGCAGTATTTGTGTTTCTGTGACTTGCTGATATCACTTAGCATATGTCTTCAGGGACCATCTGTGTTGTAGTGTATGACAGGATTTCCCCTTTTTAATGACTGAATAACATTCCAGTTCATTACCCTTTCACTTGTTGATAGACTATAAAGTTTTACCATTTTTCTGAGTTAGTAAGTCTGGTACTGTCTATAATGCTTACTGTTTAAAAAAAAATAAGTAATACAAATTCCAAATCAGTTGCCAACTAATTTATTTCATACATTCCTCCCCACCCCAGAAATCTGTGAAAACCACAACAGCTGTGTTTCCTGTATTAATGCTAGCAGTGCTATTGCTAATATTACCTGCTTTTGGATGGAATGTAAAGAAGGTAAGAAACTTTGGGATTGTTTTAATTTTGAGAATGCAAAACTGTTTTGTTATAACATTTTAAAATATACTACAGGATATTCTTGAACATTCAAAAATTATGTAGAATGTTTTCGAAAGTAACACTGTTTTTTCACAAATCAAATACAGTGCCAATTGCTTTACACTTCCCCCTAAAATCTCTTCTTGTCTCCCATCCCCCCACCTCTAACTTAATTCCTTAGACTTGATAATTAAGGCTCAATAGTTTTCAAGGAAGAGAGATTATAGATCTTTGTAGGATACACTGAAATCAGCTGTGAAAGAAAGTTGTGAAATTTTCTCCTGAAACTTCCCCAGAAACATGTTTGAGGCATTTATCCTCAGTGTGTGCTGTAGATGAACTGTAGAGAGACCTTATGAAACTTAAGGGAGAGAAGGCCAAGGTGGTGCTTCTGTTAGGTTTTAAAGCTAGCTTTAATTGGAGGGGTAAAGAATTGGATGGAGGTAACTTTGAAATGCCAGCTAGGTTTTTGTTAGAACCATGGGATTACAGCATAAACTATTGTTTTCTTAATGTAAGGTACTTGTATTTTTTTCTCCCATCAGTATAGCAGTTTTTACATATAAAGAAAAAGCCAAACTACATCTTAAGCTTTTTTGTTCTTCACTGAAAAATTTAAGAGTTCTGAACATTATATCACTATGTAACAAAGTTTAAAAGCCTCTTTTAAAATTAGGGTATTAAATTAATCGGGGGTTAAGTTTTCTCTTGTATAAGAGTCACTTTTTTGTTTGTTTGTCATAAAATGGAATTTAAAAGTTCATCCCTCTCCTTTGTGTCGCAAGGTTGGCAAGTTTCGGAGATTGAATGCCTTTCTGTAGGATATGTTAGGGAAAGCACTTCTTACTCTTGCTATGTCTTCCATCCAGGAATTGGTTTTAGAAAGTGTAGAAAACTAATGGAGAGATCTGGAACAGAGGACTTACTGCTTCCTTCAGGGTAGCTCCCCTGTTTAAGCCTTTATTAGATCCTCACCACTTCCTCCCTCCTGAATCACCCTTCTTGTGGATTCTAGCAGCCTTCCTTGTACATTAGTCATACCACAATTCCAAGATCTAAGTTTATCTGTTCATTATGTTCATGTGGATTTTAAAAGGATAATATTTGGGAAGATCCTATATAACATTGCTAAAACAGTGGGAAGAAGAATAACAATACTTTGTTGGTCTGTGGATGGACTTCTGTAGTGTTTATGCCTGAGTTTGATTTTTGAGAGCTATTCTGGAGCTGAGTCAGAGATAATAAAAGTGAGTGATTGGTGCTGTTTAACTTGTTTGTTTTTTCTTCCATAGCAGGTAAAAGCTACTGCTCACATAATTCAACAGTTACTGATTGCAAGGTGGTGAACAGTACAGATTTCTGTTCTGGTAAGTATTCTCATTGGCTGCTAGGGAAAGTGGCCACAGAGAGGTGAGGAAGATCATTGCTTCAGGAAGCCTTATTTCAGTATTTGATTTGAAGCATTTCCATAGTTCTGATCGTGTTAGAAATTTCAGTATGAATAGCACTTATATTGATTGCTAAAGGGACAGTGTTTTGAAGCTTGGTTTAGTGATTTGGCTATACTGTGGAATGCTGTAAGTACAGATGCCTTCTCCATCGTTGTTATTATTGTTATTTTCACTCTTACAGAAACTCATTGCACTTTAGTCCCTCTCTTTATTTTCATTTTATAGGCCTGGACAGTCTTGTTCTGGCAGTTTCTTGGTTACGGTGCTGGTGAATGTCATAATGTCCAGCACAGTTTGTGCTGTGGTTAAATGCATCTTCTCTGTATTCTTCCATTTCCTGTACTTTAATTTGAGGAACTTGATTACTCTTTAACCTTTACTCTTTGCTCAGGAAATAGTTAAAACTCCTAGCTGAAACAGCAGATTTTTCTAACAAGACTATAAATTATAGAAGGAAAGTCAAGCTCCTAATTTGGTACACGGTAATAATTAAATTGAGCAAAAGATTTTTCTGGAAAGTGTCAGTAACCTTGAAAGACTATCTTGATTTAATTTTGGTAGGAGTTTTCCCATCTTCCCCATCCCAACTTGAACTTTATAACTAAGAATTTCATTCGTATGAGATCAGTTACACACTATGTAGAGTGCAATAACATGGTTTAGGTGGTAAATGTTAATAGTTATTTAAATGTGTGTTAGAAAAAACTAATAAATTATATCAGACTTATGGTTTCATGGTAATGTTGCTTAGAAATAAGATTAAGTAAAACATTGTAAGAGACATTAAAGAAAAACTGAGCAATTCTACTTATTTGGTGATGTATCAAATTACAGTGATTTAAGAAATAGATTTACTCTGGTCTCCTGTAAAGGAAGTCTGGGTTCAAGTGCAGCTACAGGGTTATAGTAGCAGCTCTACAACCATTAGGGACCCAGACTCCTTCTAGGTTTTTATTGTTATTCCTCAAAAATGGCCTTGATCTTACTGTCCAAGGTGAGTTCTCATGATTCAGCCATGTAATTGGTTATTCTGCCAGCAGGAAGAGGGAGGGAAAGAGAAGCCCATATCTACTTTACATGTGCTTCATGGAAGTTACGCATGGCTACCTAGCTGCAGGGGAGGTTGAGAAATGTCTGCGGCAGGGAGGGAAGTGTCACTGAAAATTGGTGCTCCTGTTCCTAAGGAGGGGGAGTGTAGTACTGGCTGAGAGCAACTGTCAGTCTTTCTTCACAGGTGGCACTAAAATGTAAAAATTGTAAAGTGGCACTCAAATGACTGCAGGGTTGGAAATAGTGTTAGAGATTGTGATATTTTAAACAGTTTTGACTTAATGTTTTTGTTTTTTTTAAGTAGCGCCCACTGCCTCTCCGTTGCCAACCAATTCCACAGGTAATACAAGATAATTGACTTCTCCTCTTTCTCCTTTCAGGACTTTTAAGTGCTGTTGATGGATAACATCTTAGTAAATAGCTAAAAGGTGTTGGTATAATTTTAAAAATTATACATACTTAGTCTTGGATCGCAATAATTACATTAATGTGTGCTGTTTGTGACAGTGACACATGGCTTTGGTGTTGCACATTCATTGAATCTGAGTGGATTTCCCATAGCTTTGTATATTGAGTCCACAAACTGCTTTTTGTGGAAATCCTCAGAAATACAAAAGCCTAAAGGAAATTAAAATTCCCTATAACTCTCATCATCCAGAGGTACAACAAAATGTTTTAAGTGATTAAGTTCTTTAGTATTTTCTATGTGTAGATCTAAAAAACGTCTTATGAAATTGAGTATATGAACTTGCAGGTTTGACTTGTGTCCCTTTTGCTGCAAGCATTGTTGTGCACAGTTGACACATCATGCTCTTGGTTAAATCGTTAGGTTGGAATACTTTATAGGAAAGATTTGCCGTCATCTCTTGACAGAATTGATTCAGATAGCATTCCCAAGTGGTTCTTTTTAGACTCTCAGTACTGATTGCTTTCCAGAAAGATAGGCTTTTCATTCTCATCAGCTTGAAAGTTTTCACCACACTCAATAGCATTAGATAATATCTCCTTTTAAAAATCTTCACCAATTTGATAGGAAGAGTAAATAATTTAAAAGCAAATAGTCCAGTACAAGTACTAGGCTAGATGATAGGGATACAGAGACAGAAGTAAGACAACGTTTGGTCTGTTGCAGGAACTAGGAAGAGGTAAGCAAGCAGTGTGTTAGGGGAGTTGTATGGGAAGGGGTGTGTATTGAGTAGCATGGTATTTGTGGTAACAGCTTCCTGAAGATGCTGACTGAGTCTTGAATTTACCCTGGTAAGATATGAGGAGAGTTTCCCAAGTGGAGCAGGGTGGTCAGTATAGGTGAAGGAAATGTGAAAGAATATAATGAGATCAGGGAATTGCATTTGGAGTGTACATTATAAGGTGAGGAAGAGTGAAGCTGGGCAATCGACAAGTCAAGAGCCAGATTGGGAAGTGCCTTTGTATTCCTTGGTGGTAGATTTGAAGCAATATAGGTCCTCTGTGATGAGATTTGCATTTTAATAAAATGATTTATTCTGACAATGTGGAGAGCAGACTGGAAGGGAGACTAGAGTGAACACGAGGAGGTTAGATAACCTGTTGTAGTAATTCTAGAGAACTAATAGGGGAAGAGTTGCAGACGTACGCAAATAGACTTAGGAAGTAGAAGGCATGGGACTTGATGAATGAGGTGATGGGAGAGCTCTTAGCTAAAAGTACAGCTAAGTTGATCAGTGTAGACAGTAGTGAAGTCCTAGAGTGGTTTCTAGGGAGGAGAATAGGGTTTTAGGAACAAACTCTTGAGAACAGTAATGTCTAAGGGGTGGAAAGAGGACTGGAGAGGAAGCTGAGTGGAGATGGGAAGAGGAGAGAGCCCAGAGAAGTGTGTCCAAGAAACTGTGTGTGTGTGATTTAGGTGTAGTTTTTTCAGAGGAAAAGGTGGTCAAATGCTGTAACAAGGACAAAAACTCATTTTGAAAGACTTAGGCTGTGGTGAGCTAGCTTTTACCAGGTTTTGCTAGCCAATTGTGCACAGCTCTTTCCAACTGCACATTTCATGATTCCATGTTGGTAGTTTGAATTACAGCTACAGTGGAAATATTCACACCATGGAAATCTGCAAATGCTGTGAAACTTTATTTTGGAGAGCACACAGTGGTGTGCTCTTAAACCTTTAGCACTCATTAGAAATCACTGACTAGGAAGGTATTAAAGGTCATTGAAAGCTGAGATGTTGAGAGAAAACTTATTTCCAGAAGGTGGGATGTGAACAGAAGGAGAGAGGAGGAAATGATTTTCCCAAAGTCATTGTGAGCCTACTTTTAATTTCTTCCCCATGAGTCTTGATGTATCCTTGCAGAAAATGTATCAGTTGAGTGACAATTAATGGTTGAAAAACAAACTTTTACATGTCTCTTTCCATGGCTACTGCTGAAGAGAGCAAGTGGGAAATTAAGGGACTGTTAATGCAAAGAGAATTTGATTTATATAGAAAGGTGTTCAGTGGGGCTAATAGTCTTCTGCCAGTACAAATAGTATAAATATTATAAACACAAAACTATATTTATAAATAACATAATAAAATGACTAAATGTCAGAAATATAATGGAAAATATTCATAATAAGTGAAAGACAAACTGTATTAAGTAGTTCCAGTACAATTTATTTTTTTGTTCCATACGTGCCTAGAGAAATAGCTGGCAGGAAAAAACATGCTACTCAGAGTGATGGGATTACTTACATTTCTTTACTATATTTTCTAAATTATCACCAATAGCAGCTTTTATGACTTATGAATTATTTTTTTAAATGAAAGTAACAAAATAAGGGCAGCGCAGGTATATTTCCTGAGTAGTGCCTAATTTTGAATATTTTGTTAATTTAATACTTTGGTCAAAAATAAAACTGTATAAATGTTCAGACAAAATTAATAGTAGTGTTTTAAGATTGAAAAGGATTTTGATATATGTTTAATTTGTAAAGTACATTTTTTTGCAGTTACACAGAATGTATAAACAACAACAACTTTGAAGGGACCATAAGTCTTAAAATAATCATACTTTCTAATCTGGTGGGAATTCTGTATAGGAATCAGCCCTGTCAGAGATGAGATCAAGTATTTCCCTGTAAGATGTTCACAGATAGCATGGAGAAATGAGAGGTGACCTAACAGTCCAACTAAGAGCAGGGTGGGTAAAATGTGTACAGTGGTAAGAGAAAAAAGGGTACACACGTGTATGAAAATATCCATGGGTGTTAACATATTTATTAGTATCTATCAATAGTATCAACACTAACAAGTCCTTTAATGTAATACTTCAGTTCCTAAAATGTTATATTCCATCTAATTCTTCCCATGAGTGTACATTTGTTCAGAAGCGTCATCATATAATTATTTGAGCTTGCATAGTTTGGTAGGCTAGAGCTTCCCCTGGACACTTCTAATCTAAATTGGGGGAGCTGTGGCCTTAGGACACCAGTTTTTTATGAATAAAGTTTTATTGAAGCACAACCATGCCCATTCATTTGCATGTTGTCTTTGGCTGCTTTTGCACTATACAGTGCACAAAGCCTAAAATATTTACTTTCTGCCCCTTTAAGAAAAGTTTCCCAACCCCCTGAAATGAAGAAGATAAGCAAATCTTGATACCCACGTAAGAAATACTGAGTTGCACTTGTTTCTTACCTTGACTTTTGAAGTTTAGTTTTTGTATTAGAAGCAATATTATTTATAAAGAACCTATAATTCCCTCACCTAAACACTAATTCTTGCCCTTTTGTGTGTGTTTTTCCCCCAAACTTGATCCAGTTGTATACATAGATTTTACATATAGATGTTAACCTGGATACAATTTTATGATTGCTTAATGTTTTAAAATACATTAAAAGCTAGTATTCTGGATGTGTAGATGTTAGTGAACCATTAACTGAAAATTGGCCTTTATTTTCTAAAAAATTGAAAGCATGTTGAAGTTGGTGGCATTATTTTAAAAAAGTAGATGCTAAATAACTGGGAAGTTTAGAAATTTAAGTTTCTAATACATTTTGTTTACCTTCCAGCTGGAAACACAACTATGCCTTCCTTTTCTACAACTGCTACTACGCCAGGTAATTGAAGTTTTTAAAACTCAGTGAAGCTGGGTGTATGTGTACCGTTGCCTTTTACTATTTCTGCCACCATTTTCCAGTTTTACTCATGAATGGTGGTGAACTGAAACTCATCTTTTATGTTTAGAGGACAACACAGTGGACTGTTAAAGCAGTAGTGATAGGTTTGCTGAGTCCTTTTCTAGTCTTAGTTTGTAATCACATTTGGCATGACACATTAGAATTAAATAATGTGTTTCCAAAACCCTTTAGTACAACTTGTAGGTGAAATCTAATTTCTTATAACTTAAAAGTTAAATACTGATCAATGTTAGGCATTGGTTTTGTGCTGTATTAGGCCATAGCAATCTGAATGAAGATAGTAAAGCCGTCCTTTTTACTGAAAAATACCTAAAAAGCCAAGATCACTATTAAATGTCAATCTTGGCCATATTTCTTACAATTTCTCAAATTCCTTTATAATAACGCTTGAAAGTACATGTGAAAATTAAGTTACTAATTAGTGATTTGACATGTTAATAAACTAAGTCATTTAGGTTATGCCACAAGACACAATAGATACACAGATTAGGAACTCTTCCCTCTGTCCATATTTTAGACACTTGTTCTGTTTATGGCGAATCTTGGTAATTTTTTTATCCTTTTGTCTTTATTCTTACACTACCTTTATTTCAGTTTCAGTGAAGCCATTCTGTCTTCACAAGAAGAAATACAGAATACTTATAATTAATTTTAAAACCGGCCAACTTGTTACGTACAGCCACCAGAACCAGTGTTTATTTGATATTCTATTTAAGAAAAAAGTAAAATTGATTTTAAATATGAGATTTCTTTTTATTAAAGTGAGTGGTGCTCCCCTTGAAACATTTTACTCCCTGGGAAGGAATTCAAATTTTTGTGCCTTTTTAACCCCCTCATGACTTGGTAATAACTTTCTCATAATGTAAAATCTGCTGAGTAAGGTTTAAGGTACTTTTAGTAGCCCTGCTGGTGTCGCTCAGCGGTTGAGCATCGACTATGATCCAGGAGATCAAGGTTCGATTCCTGGTCAGGGCACGTGCCCGAGTTGTGCACTTGATCCCGGGCGCAGTGGCAGCAGGGCATGCAGGAGGCAGCCGATCAGTGACTCTCAGCATTGATCTTTCTCTCTCTCTCCCTTTCTCTCTGAAATCAATAAAGATAGATATATTTTTTAAAAAGATACTTTTAATAATGAGTTCTTTTGCTTATGGAGTTATAAATTGCAGATACTTAAGATTGTTTTTGTAATTTGGAAAATTGCAACCAAATTTTTAAATTTACCTCATGTATTTATTAAAATTCAAGTTTGTGCATTTTTAATACAAGTATTAATATTTACTCTAGCAGGATCGTTAGTCTGAAGAAATTATAAAATTTTAAAGTGCTTCGCATGTTCCCAGGGCATAATTCATATACCAGGAGAGTCTCTTTCCTTCATTTCTATATTTGAAGTTGTATAGCAGCATTTAACCACTTGATATGACCAGCGAAATGAAGAATGGAATGGTAATAATTGTCTTCCTCAATTGGGTATAAATTCTAGTTGTAAAGACTTGTCTCAAGAGGAAATATTTCAGAAAATCTAACAAAAGACAAAATCGAAACTCAGGTGGGTCTTGAAATTATGTGATAGAGGCTCATGAGACTTATTGTTATTTCTTCTATCTTATTTAACAGGTTCAACTAATGCCACTTTAAGTCCAACTTCACAACCTATGCGGAAGTCTACCTTTGATGCAGCCAGTTTCATTGGAGGAATTGTCCTTGTCTTGGGTGTGCAGGCTGTAATTTTCTTTCTCTATAAATTCTGCAAATCAAAAGAACGAAACTACCACACTCTGTAAACAGACCCATTAGATTAACAAGGACTGGCGTGTAACTCAATGAAACCAAAATACTATCTTTCAAGATGTCCCACATGGAAGACGCTGTTCCAGGATCTTTAAATTTTCAAAGGATGCATATAGGATATTTTGGAGCATCATGCTGGAAGAAAAATCAGTTAAATCATTTTGCTCAACAGGAATATTTAAAATATTCTGCATGAAGCCTTGTGGCTGTCTTCTTTCATTTTGTATGGCTGCTGCTGTGGGATTATGTTCTTTTTTCTTGACATGCCCAATGTAACTCTGTAAGGGATGGAAAACATTGTCCTGCGCAGACAACCTCATGACTTTTGGCAGTTAAATTTAGTCATTTTAAACCCTGAAAGCTGCATTCTTTTCATCCTAACTCAGGATGTAGTTCAGTGGCCAGAATTGAGAAGAATGTGCCAAATGAGCATGAATCAGGTGGATTTTTGGCTATCATTTAAAAAATGGAATAAATTTATAGTTTAATATTCATATAGTAAACTATCCTTAGAGTAAAATTTTGTGCTTGATAACAGTTATTTTTTCTACATTAGAAATAAGACACCACACAGGGAATTACATTCCAGATTTAAAGAAATAAATGGAAAGGATACAAAGTATAGCAGGTTATTGTTAATACTTGTAAAGCACCTTATATCATTGAGAAAAAGAGCAGTGCCTTAAAAGACAGACTGAAGGGTAGAATGTAACTTAAAATGTTTGTGATTTGTTGTTCCCATCAAGGAAGGTAAAAGGTTGATCTGAAGGTGTAACTTCATGTGAGCAGTAGTAAACCTGCTTTTAGATACCATACTGTTAATATTTAATTGAAAACTTACCTACTTTACTTCAGACCTGAGTAAATTAAGCTAAAGGATATTACACAAAGCTGAAAGTCTTCATATGTTAAACCTCCCAAAATACTGGCTGTTAAAAATATAATAGAGACTAAAATTGATATAATTATATTTTTCTTTGTACTTCAAAAAAGTATTTTAACACTTGTATCTCAAAAGAATTTTCACCAAGCTATCTTGAAAAGTAACTTCTTTCATGAGGCAAGAAGGAAATAATCAGTTATTTTAGAGTCATTTACTAACTCTTTAAATGAGACAATCATTTAAGTTGTTTTGTTTTTTCATTTTAAGTTTTGAGACGGCAAATGTGACCAGTGTAATTTCAGAAAATCTAAGGATTTTTGGTACTGTAGATTTTTAATAATGATTGCCCTGGATAAACAGATTGTACTTTTTTCTTTCTTCTCTGCCAAGCTTTCTTCTTCCTAGTTTCAATTCCCTTAGTATAGTAAGCATGCATACTTTTATTTCTTTAGTTTTCTTAGGAAGCACTAGGTGTTTTTTATTTTAGAGGGATACTTCTCCCTCCTGCCTTTGACACATTGGATTAGTTCAGAGGCTTAAATTGGTTTAAAATGAGCTTTTGCTTTTCTAGGTCATTAAAATTGTTTTGTTTTCATTTCTTTAGCCTAGAGTGGCTAAGTTTAGCTTTCAGTTTTCAATATTTTATGGTAGGAAAAGACAAGTTGCTTAGGTCCATTACATAAGCCAAAATTCCTTACATTTAGATAATTAAAGGTTCTTTAAATGAAGATTTGCTTGTTTCTTAGTTACTTGCTGGTACAGCTAAAGTTTGTTTTACTTGCACATTTGTATGTACACCTAATGTTTTCAAGTGCCTTAATTGTTTAAAATCTCTGACTTCAAAGGTTTTTGGGAAAAGGTAGGTTTACCTCACATTTTTGTGTTTTCATTAGTAGTAGTAGTCTAGGTACCTCACAGAAACTTTTATTACGGTGCCATGGCTGTTAGTTTTTAGTGAGTGCTATAAGATGCAAGATTTATTTGAAAGTGTGCAGAATTTCCATTCTTCCCAGAGTGGCAAAAATTGGCTACAGTGGTGTGAATGCCTTGTCACATGTTAATGTCAACACGTACGGTAATTTTTGTGAAAATGTAGCAGATGAAGCCTCTCATCTTCTGTAATTTTGAGGACTGCTCTAACAACAAAATCATATAATATGAAACTAGATTTTGCAAGAAGAGCTCTTACAACAGAACTCACAGCCTTTTTCCCTCCTTTCTTTAGCAATTTAGTATCTGGAGCCATTGATAATTTTTGGGTTTTTTTAATCCAGAAGGTATATAGAAACCTTTTCAGATTTTTCATCTGACTATTTCATGCAGATGTAGTTCTATCAAAATACCTTATTTTATCTTAAGATATTTGTTGTACAGGCAGACACTGCTATATTTAGAAATTTCTATTTTAGTTCATGAAAAACTGCAAAACCAATCTGTATCATGTACCATACTGATTTAAAATAAATCTACATGTTTATTGAATTTATGTTCTTTTTTATTAACTGAAGTGTGTATTTGCTTTTTGGTTATGACAATTAATGCTAGTGAATTTACCTTATCTCTCAGAATGGGTTGTGTGCTCAGTTTTTATTGCTCCCTAAGACCAGCAGATAGTAACTAAAGTATGTGTTCATTCGTGGAGAACAGAGCCTTAGAAATAATAGTTGGAGGGATGACTTTTTATGCCTATGGGAGTGACATACAAATTGATATTCCACAAATCAATAGAAATCATCCACTTAAGCTCTACCAAGTAACAAATTGGGCTTCTGTATAGAGTACTTTGTATAAATATCTAGTATCAAGCCGCATGGCTAGTATGTGAAATTTGGTACTTTTGGTCCATGTTTTGGCCAAGATTATATTCTATATTAAACCCCAGAATTTGAACTGAGAGAATACTCCCCTATATACATTAAAACTTATCAATAATTTTGCTGTAGAAAGTATGAACCTTTGGTTTCATATTAGCCTTATATACGGTCAAGTTTGGTAAATATAAAACTCTGCCAAGCTTGAAGATACCCTGAAATGTTGCTAGAGACAAATTATTATTTTGATAAGAATGGGGTTCTAAATAGTTATTTTAGATAATAAAAAGTCCTGTGTACTTGACACCCGTGTAATGACCATTTCTTGTGCTCTCCATTACTTTGCTACTGGTATTTACCTTCTTCCTAAAGACTGTCCTTTAACCTTTAATATTTCTAGTTAGGATGGTACAGATATTGTTGATGAATTCTTTCAGTTTTTGTGTGTCTGCCTTTGTTTTTGAAAGATGTTTTCATTGCATATAGAATTCTAGGTTGATATTTTTTGCTTTCAGCACTTTAATGATGTCCACTCTCTTCTCACATTGTGTTCTCTGAGAAATCTTTCATCTTTGTCTTTTGTTCCTCTGTACATATCTTTTTCCTCTGTTGCCTATTAAGATTTTTCTCTATCTTCGGCTTTGAACAATTTGATTATGATGTGCTGTGCTGCTGCTTTCTGTTTCTTGTGTTTGGGGTTCATGGACTTTCTTAAATCTATGGTTTTTATCAAATTTGGAAATCTTTCAGCTTTTATTCAGATATTTTTTCTTTCCCTTCTCTGTTGGGAACTTTACACAGAGGCTGCCAGAAGTTGACCCACAGCTCACCTCTGCACCTTTTAGGTTTTTTAAAAATCCTTTTCTGTTTTATGTTAAATTATTACTCTCTGAGTTCACTGATGCTTTGTCTAATGTGTTGTTATCCAATGTGTTTTTCATTTCAGATGTTTTTATTCCTAGAAATTTGGGTGTTTTTATATTTTTCATGCCATTACATAGTCAATCTTTTCTTTAGTTTTTGAGCATACAGTGTAACAATTTTTAACAGTTAGCCTATGGGCTAATTAAAACATCAGGGTCACTTTCTGTTGATGATTTTTTTGCTTATTATGTGTCATATTTTTCTATTTCTTTGCATATTTGGTAATTTTACTGCATGCCACACATAAATTTTAACTTGTTGGGTGTGGGTTACTTTTGTTCTGGGACATAAATTACTTGAAATCAGTTTGATCTTTTCATGACTTGTTTTTTAAAGTTTGGTTGGTGACAGCAGTGTAGGATTTGTTCTAGGGCTTAATTATTTCCCAGTTCTGAGGCAAGACCCTTCTGAGTGTCCAGTGCCCACTGCATTACGAAGCTTTCTCGTCTGGGCCAGTGGGAGCGGGCTCTGTTCCTAGGTTTGTGTGAGCTCCAGGTACTGTTTCCTCTAAATCTTTCCCCAGATTTGGATAGTTTTCCTCACATGCATGCACTGGCCAGTACATTGCTGAATACTGGAGGGGCGCCCTCTGCAGATCTCTGGAATTTCTCTTTCTGCTACTCTTTCTTTCTTGGTGCTCTACCTTAGTAACTCCAGCTGCCTCCATCTCACTGGATTTCAGCTACATGTTTTCAACTCACGAAGCCCAGTAGGCTCTTGCCTAGGTGTCCCTTCCCTGCAACATGGCTTAGAAAGTGAAGGCAGTAAGTGGGGTCAGTACTTTCCTGTCTTTCAGGTCTTACTGTCCTTTGCCTAAAGACCATTGTATTGAACACTACTGTTTCATGTATTTTGTCCAGTTTTTTAGTTGGAGAGAGTATGCCCCTTAAGGCTCACAAGATGGCAGAGATGTTCACTGAGGCTGTGGAACACCCAAAGTGGTGCTGGCAGGGAAGCCCTTCGCGGAGGTGCCATGCCAGTGGCACTGCTGTGAAGCTGCAGGCACCACCTTTGCCGGGACACTAGAAGCTGCACACTGCAGGCGCCTACCCAGAGGAGATCCCAGAACCTGGAATAGAGGTCCTTCTTCCTCCAGGGTCCCTCCAGCACCCTCTGCTGACAAAGCTTAGCATCTTGCCGGTTGGCAAAGAAGAAATACAGGGTCCAGATTCATTATTCCACAGCAGACCAGGAATTTGGAGCTTATAGGTTGTAAATTGATAAGTAATACCATACCTTGTCCTGTTGAATTTTGGTTTTGATAGCATTCATCAATATTCCTCTTGGCTTTTGTTTTTTTATATTTCAGAAATGTTTGTATGTCTGTGCACGTGTGTGTGCATATACATTTTTAATCCATTTGAAATTCATTATAGTGTAAGGTGATGATTTAATCTACTTCAAATAGACTCAACCTCAATTTGGAAGGCTACATATATCATACAAATTTATGTATATAAATGTTTCTTTGGTCTATTCTGTTCCATTCATCTGGTTATTACTATACCCAAGATAGATTTTTCTTGTCTGAACAAAAAGGCTTGGATTAGGACTTTATGAAGAGGATTTTGACATTTGTAGGAAGAATAAAAAGTCTGTTAAGAGAGGATGATGTTCTTAAGTGAAACAAATAGAAGTAAGTTCTCTGAAGTTTATTTGGATTAATCTGTTTTAGTTTTCCACTTACTAGTAAATACTGCTTAGCAGTAGTGCTCCCTCTCCTGACTGTGTCATCTAATCAGTATTTCTAGAACCCAGGTAGAGAGGCTGTTGATTGACCAGAGGCAAGGCCCATGTGGTAGAAATGCAAATCAGCTCTTAGGTTTCAAAATCTAGAGCCAACTCCTTCACCTGGGACGTTCAGGGTATAATCATGTCAGTCCTTCCACACTATCTTCACAGTACTCATAATAATAAGTACTAGATAAAAGGTGTAATGGAGTTTAAAATCATTTTTATTTATTTAAATGCTTATAGAAATAAAAGTTGGAAAAGGATTAGGATTACCAGTCAGGTCTGAATGGGGTTCTGGATGGAGCTGTTTGAACTTGAAAAGCTGAAAGTTGAACATTTTCTGCCACAATGGGTAGGAAGACATCATCAGCCCTTTTTCTGTGTTTAGTAGGTACCTGGAATATAAGTATTAAGTAGACATTGGAGCTTTTAAGGAAGATGAATAATTCTTGTTATACATCATAAAAAGTCACTAATGAGACCAAGATCACTGGTCTGGTCTGGATTAGGCCATTTAGAGTGCCGCCTTGTACATATTTTGCCACTTGTCATAAAGAGAACTGGTGGTAAATGAATCCATCAGTGGGAAAGCCACTTCCTGCGGAGTAAGAAAAGATACCCCCTTTTTTGGAGTAATCTGAAAGTTCCTTAATATTTTATCATTTGTGTTAGTGCAGTGCTATTTTTGTTTGTTTTAGAAAATCATTGGTGTTCTTACATTCCAGCTATGCATAAATTCCTCTTTGTCTTTATCTGACTTGTCTTATAGGCCTTGCTTAAGAAGTCAGACCTTAGATTTAAAGCAGTTCCAACTAATTTTTTGCCTTTCCTGGACCTTCAGCTTTTTGTGTACAGTCTCTACTGTAATAATCCAGGGGCCCACAAGATACTTTTTTCATTGTTAGAATTTATTTATTTAGTTGGGTAATGTCTCACAATGAGCTTTATATCATCACATCGGCCTTCTAAATCTTCCAAACAGTGGATCTCCACTAATGCATTTAGCTACTTGGCAGCCTACCCTGATCCCCCATGGTATACAAACACTTGCTTTGGGGAGTAAAATGGGGGTGAAGTCAGTTTTTAAAAAATACACTTTTATTGATTTTTCAGAGAGAAAGGGAGAGGTAAAAACATCAATGATGAGAGAGTCGTTGATCAGCTGCCTCCTGCATGGCCCCTACTAGGGACTGAGCCCACAACCCGGGCATGTGCCCTGACTGGGAGTCGAACCATCATCTGGATCCTAGGTTGATGCTCAATCACTGAGCCATGCTGGCTGGGCTGGAGTCAATCTTAAAAGTCCTTATGGACTCATACACACCAACTGAATGTTGCTTCCTTTTGTAAAAGGCTTTTTCAGAAACAAATAGACATATACTAGAATTTCATTTTAGTCAAAAATGACTCCACAGATTGGTGAGTCAAGCAAATGGTGGGCATGAAAACTGTGGCCCTCCTTGGTCAGGGATCTCAGTTGGGTATTTTCCCAACCTGTTTTTCTCTCTCTGTATTATGGCCTCTTAACTGTATGTTTAGAAATACGGCAACAAACATTTGTTCCAGTAACTAGATATGAGCCACAGAATTCACACCTTCAAAAGAGGCCTTACAGTGGCATATTTTCTGGGACAGAATGATGAAATGTTTACTTTTTTTCAAGGTAAGAGAAGGAATTCTAATTTTTTTATTTTTCAATTACAGTTGACATATTAGTTTCAGGTGTACAGTATAGTGGTTAGATATTTATATAACTTACAAAGTGATCACCCTGATAAGTCTAGTACCCACCTGGCACCATACAGAGTTAGCACAATATTATTGGCTATATTTCCTATGCTGCACTTTACATCCTTGTGATTATTTTGTAAACACCAATTTGTACTTTGTAATTCCCCTTCACCTTTTTTGCCCAGCCCCCTAACCCCTCTCCCAACTTGGCAACCATCAGTTTGTTCTCTGTATCTATGAGTTTGTTTCGATGGTTTATTTTGTTTTTTAGATTCCACATATAAGTGAAATCACATGACATTTGTGTTTCTCTGACTTGTTTCACTTAGCATAACACAAGAGGAGGAACTCTTCAATGTGTAGATCAGGTGTGTAACTAGGGGGATCCTGAAAGACGTCGGAGCAAAGAGCGTAATGCACGTTCAAGGAGCACAGAGGCGGCGCTGGGAGAGGATGTAAATGTTCACATGAGCTGAGAGCTGAAGTATTTTTAATAAATCTTCAGATGTGTGTTATGCCTCAAGCTAATCTGCATTCCAAGAATTTCTTTGGAGGACATTTCTCACGTGTTTTAAACTGACTTCAGAAACTTTCCACTCTGCCAGGGAACCCAGATAAGGAGTCTGATGCTGTTAGTTGATTATTGTAGATGAGTTAAAAAAAAAAAGAGAGAACATAACGAGGTGGTGGTACTGACTCCCACACTTATTTATTGAATTGTAATTGAGTAAGTGCTCTTGGGCTTAATAGTTCCAATGTCAGAATTTTATAATTGAGCAGTGACAGCAAGGTGGCAGAGTAGGAAGCCCTGGACCCTCGTTCCCTCCACAAATACTGATTCAGCAGCAATTCATGGACAAATTCCTTTTGTGAGAAATCCAGAATATTATCCAGACCTAAGCACCTAGATAAGATTCTGACATTTTTTAAATGTAAGTTTGAAGTGACCCTAAAACCATAACTTCATATCTATGTTTTTCATTGTTTCGTATATTCAAGTTTATCATTACTTACAGTCTTTGGCCTTTGAGTCCTTGTTTTATTGCCCATAAGATTTGTCTTTAAAAGGTGTTGCTGGGAGTATCTGGATGATGCGGAAGCAGAACTGAGGGAGTACGGAGCCCGAGCTGTAAGGCCTATAATATGAAAAATGTTAAATTATATCTTTGGTTGCAGTGTACAGGCCTAGATTTAATTCATAAATGTTTAAAGCTTAAAGTAGGCATATAACCCAGCTTCATTAATTTTGAATCAAAAATGTCAAAATCTGGATAGAGTCTTTTGCCTAAGGGTCACATGACCAAGTGAAAGCGAAGGAGATGATGGGCGACTGGGGCAGAAGTGGACAGACCGAGAAAACTTCAGGTTAATAGGACTTGGTAATTAACCGGATTTGCAGGATGAGGAAGAGCTCCCAGATTTCTGGCTCAAGCAACTAGATGGATGTTAATTTTATTTTACAATGGATCTTACGATCCTGGCACATGCTCAATAACTAATTGCTGGTTACAGGATTAGATGTGTGGGACATGGATAGATGTGTAGACAGGAAGCAGATAAAGATTAGCTCAAGGTCCCTGAGAAGGTAGGAGAGCACATAGGATCTTGTGCACCAGGATTGGCCAGGGGAGGAAAAGGGCACCTTTTCCATTTTCACAGGAGGAAGGAGAAGCAGCAGTATCGATGTAGGTAGGCTGGGGACAGGAAGCAGAGGGAGTTTTCATCTGATGGCTTTTAACTTCTCTGGGAAGTGGAGAAGGGCAGTGTCTGAAGGTCTGAAGAGACTATATTTAAAATAGTTGCTGCAAAGAGGAGTGTGCTGACCCCACCCTCAGCTCCAGGGGAGAACTGTGAGCTGAGCCTAAGCCCACCAGGCATCTTAGTCTCTGTCTTAAATGCTTTGTTTAAAATTGGGCACATAGCCCTGGCCAGTGTGGCTCGGTTGGTTGGGCATCACCCCGGGCACCAAAAGGTTGCCATTTCCATTCCCGGTCAGGGCACATGCCCAGGTTGCAGGCTTGAAACCACATAGGTAGTATGCAGGAGGCAGCCAATAAATGTTATGCTCTCACATCGAGGTTTCTCTCTCCCTCTCCCTTCCTCTTTCTCTAAAAAATAGAAAAATCATGTGTACAGCTCAGTCAGAGCCCTACTGTTTTATCCCACTCCTGCCTCCTGAGCTTGAACAGAGGGTGAAAGCTACTTGCTTCCCAAGGGGCTCCACCTCCCTACTGCTCCCAGCACTGTCGGCGCCCAGAGATGGAGAGAGAGAAACCAGTCCTCAGGAAATAGTTCAAACCATCAGAGTAACCGAACCCACTCCACTTCTGAACATCTCACAGTTCTGTGAGCCAATTGATTTCATTTTTTCCCTGAAGTGTTTTGAGACTAACTGCGCTAGAACAAGTGATAGTTTCTCAGGAGTTGCAAGATCCTGGGGGATCCATGCCAGTGCCAGGCAAGGAGAGCTTGCCCGTTCCCTCTGCCTTGGCTTCTGGTGTGGGGAGCAGGGGGCTGCTGCTACCAGCCCTGCAGAAAGGAGACCTCACACCGCCCGCCGGCTTTTCCCCTGTGGCTTTGGTAGTAGAGGGCGATGTCTGCCTGTCTCCTTGGAGTGCTGGGTGCTAAACAGACACGTTTGACCTAGTCCCTAGCCTCTGATTAATCGGCAAGTAGGAAGTCCTCAGCAAACCCTCCTCCTGTCATTGCAGAGGGGACAGATGGGGAGCAACTTCTGCCCCTGCCTCCTGGGAAAGAGATTCTCTCTCACTCCTGCCACATCCCCAGGCTTGGGAATTAGCGCTCCCCCACCTTCCTCGCGCTGCATGGTTCCTCATAATTGTGCAGGTGTTGAAGGATATGGGTGGCATTACACAACACACATTAACCCAGAAAGGGATTAAAAAGGTGCTTAGCTGGGCTGGAGGCAGAGGGGAAAGGGAGAGAGAAAAATCCCAGGGTGTGTGGAAAGGACTATGCCACACTCAGGGTCAGTGGCCAAAATAGGGCGCTTGGGTGTCCTTGATGCTCTTCCTCTTTGGGCTGGGTGGCTGGGACAAGGGGCGCCAGCCCTGCTGTCAGGGCTCAGGCAGAGGCAGGGAGGAGGGCCCCTGGGCTTCACCAACAAGCCCAGTCCTGCTTGTCAAGTCTTTGTGATCTTGATCTTTCTGCTTCTGAAAGGCTGTGTTTTCTCCCATCACTCACACTGGTAAGTAGCCAGAAGGAAACATAAAGCACAACACAGGCATGAGAGTGTAGTAGCCAGCATTTGCACACTTAGTGCTTCTATACTGTCTCTACTGTATGCCAGACGTGTTATTTCATTTAACCCTCACAATACACCTTCGAGGTAAGCTATTCCCACTTTAAGAAGAGGCTGATTAACTTGTTTAAGGTCACATGGCAGTAAGTGTCAGGACCAGGGTTTGAACCTTGGGTGTTTTGCTCCAAAGCCCCCGCACTCAATCACCAGGCTGCACTGCAGAACAGAAAAGAAGAGGCATGGCTGATCTTAACAAGAGGCTAGTCATGGTTACTAGTATTTGGTGATGTTTTCAATAGAGCTAGAAGAGAACCTGAAGTCTTCATCTTACAGGGGAGGAAGCGAGTATAGAAACACCCTGGGGTCTGCCCCAGTTCCACGCTGCTTGTGGGCTGCACAGCCCAGAGCGTTGTGCCATTTGTATAAAACTCCTCAAGCTCCCAGCACCCAAGAATCATAATGGCCTTTATGAAGAACATCTCAGAAATGTGGTCATTAATATCCCAAGGCATTGAGATGCTTCAAAATCCAGTGCATTACCCAGTGTTCTTTTTTTTTTTTTTTAAATATATCTTTATTGATTTCAGAGAGAGGAAAGGAGAGGGAGAGAGAGAGCTAGAAACATCAATGATGAGAGAGTCAGTGATCAGCTGCAGCCCGCAACCCAGGCATGTGCCCTGACCGGGAATCAAACCCTGATCGCCTGGATCCTAGGTCGACGCTTAACCGCTGAGCCACGCCCGACTGGGCACCCAGTGTTCTTTAGGTGGCATATTTCACACTCCTGGGACCAGTTTTTATGACTGAAACCATTTAGTACAGAATGACAGTAATTCAAAGAGAAGTAAAGTAGGAAATTCTGTCTGCAAATCAGAATTAAGGTTTATTCATTCATGTGTCATTCATTCATTCAACAAACATCATGGCATACCCACTCAATAACCACTGGGTAGTTATGGCTAGGTCCCTGGGCCCTGAGAGCTTGCCCTAGCCAGAGAAGGGCGTCTGCTTACCTCCAGGTGAGCTCATCGGGACAGAGGATCTCACAGAGTCATTAAGCTGACTTTGTAGCTCTTCTACACACTGGAAAGCGTCCAGTTTCATGCTGCGCTCCTGGGCAAGCTGGCTTCTCATCTGAGGGGAAAGTGCTTGGGAAGCAGAGGTGCTTTCTGGTGGTGCATACATTAGTTCCGGGCTTCCTGGGGAGAGTGTGGGTCCAGGCCACCCCAGGAATACAAGTCTTCATGAAACCCTGGTCAGGCTGAACTCAGCCTTCTGAGAAGAGCTCCAGGAAGGCCAAGAACTTAACCCAAGGGGAGCAGAGGAAGCCCTTGGAACCCCTTATTACCTTATAAAAGCCGGTGTTTAATCACAAGTTATATCTTTTATGTTTATTTTTACCAGAGGGAAGGGGGAAAGGAAGAGCGGGGAGGGCACAGTTCACAGAGGACCTTGTAGGCCAAGCCATGCACCTACCCCAAGGACCCGTAGTATAGGAGTCCCTGAAGGGTTTTAAAGAGAGGAAAGACAATCTCTCTCCTAGATCGCAGTGCTCAGCTCAGCTCCTAGTCTTCAGGAAAATCCCTGGGGCCTGATATAAGGCCAACAACCTGAGGCAACTTCTGTGTTTACTAACGTGGCTCTTCCCAGCACAGCTGACTCAGAGTCCCTGGCCAGAGAGCCGCTAGGTCCAAAGAGCACCTCATCTACACAGATCATGGGCAGTTTTTCTTTTGAAATTTATTTTTATTATCACCTAATTTTTTAATTATAAAAATGTAATAATAATGTAGTGGGTTGAATAGTGTCCCCTCCAAATTTATGTTCACCTAGAACAGGGATAGGGAAAGTTTTTTCTGCCAAAGGCCATTTGGATATTTATAACATCATTTGCGGGCCATGTAAAATGATCAACTTAAAAATTAGCTATGAAAAAAGCTCCTAGATTTGTTAAATTTTGAGTCCCACTCATGGTTGCATTGGTAGGGCCAGACCAAATGATTTTGAGGGCCTCATGTGGCTGGCCACCGGACGTTCCTCAGCCCTGACCTAGAACCTAAAAATGTGACCTTATTTGGAAAGAGTCTTTGCAGATGTACCTCAGTTAAGATGAAGTCATGCTGGTAAGGACAGGCCCTAAATCCATGACCGACGTCCTTATAAGGAGAGAAGAGGGTACATACACACGCGGGGACACAGGGATGAAGCCCACGTGATGAAGGAGGCAGAGAGTAGAGTGAGGCAGCTACAAGGCAAGGAATGCCGAGGATTGCAGGCAGCCACCAGAAGCTAGAAGAGAGGCATGGAACAGACGCCTCCTCAAAGCCTTCTAAAGGAACCGACACCTCGATTTCAGACTTCTGGCCTCCTAATCTGTGGGAGAACAAATTCTTGTTGTTTTAAGCCACCCAGTTTGTGGTAATTTGTTATAGCTGCCCTACTAAACTAATACACAAGCTAATCTCAAAAATTCTACCGCATGTGTTTTAAATCCTATTCCTGTCTGTAGGGACCCAACCAGAAGGCCCCTGAATTTGCAGAACTGTGACCACAGGCTTGTCTTACAAATGTCAAAGGGTGGTTCCTTGTATCTGTGGATGCTTTCAAGTGTAGTTTGACTTTCAGTAGATGATCAGCTCCTCAGAGTTAGGAAAGCATCCTAATACAAATGAGGCCTAAGGTCCCTCTATGTACTTTGAGGATTTGTGTAGGACGCTCATTCCCCATGGATAGGAGCTAGGAGAAACATATCAGGACTCCCTCAGCCAGGCAGAGGCTAAACCAATTTGAAAAATATTAGCAAAGGAAAGAAAATGCTTAATAAGGACCTTGTGTTAGCACACCCCACCCCCACTTCACAGAGGCTTGTACAGTCACACAGTCAGTTAGTGGCAGAGTCAGGATTTGAATTCAGACCCATTTACCTATTTCCAAAGTTGTCCACCTTCACATTCCCAACAAAAAGACAAACAGCCAATATTTATAGAGAGCTGTGTGTCAGTCTCTGCTGTAAGTGCTTCATTTGAATTATCTCATTTAACCCTCCCCCAAATCCCACGAGGTGAGTACCTCACACCCCACTGCACTCACGTAGAAACTAGGAGAGGGGGAAGCCACAGCCCTTACCCGAAGTCACACAGCTGGGGCTTGGGGTGTGAGTCAGGCAGGCTATGGTCTAAATGGCCTCCCCAGGAGCAGGAGGCCGGCAAGGGTATGCATGCTCTCCAAGATTAAAGCGTCAAAATCTGTCCTTGGAGCTCAAGGTTGGAGATGGATTAAAGACGCCACTGCTGGCTGAAGGGGCCCTTTCTTGCTGGCTGAGGGGGGACTGCTCCATGGGGTGGGTGAGCCCACCGACACCTGAGCCGCCAGCAGAGTTGGAGGGGTAGTTTAAAAAGAGCCAATGATTGTTTTTACATACAAATGCTAAAAACATGTATTTATTGAGAGAAACTTCAAAATATGCATTTGACTACTTCTGGAATCCCTGCCATTAAACAAAAAATTATTAACGGGAAGACTTTGAGAAACTACTTTATGAACCTCTGTATTTTTGTGGTGGCTTTTAGAAAAGCATGATTTGTAGGACAAATATGTGACACCAAATTTTTCTTATGGGTTCAGGCATATTTGAGTTTACTTTTCATGAAATAAATGTGAAATTCTAATGTTCTTTTAAAGCTACTCATTTTCTCTCTATTTCTACAAAAAAAAATATTTTCTTTAGTGCTGCCTCAGTTCAATTTTTACCCTTTTTTTGTCATTTATTTTTGTAGAATTTTCCTTACTGATCTTCTCCTTGAGCACTTGAAACATTCCAATAATTTAATTTAATTTTACGGTTTCTCTTTTTAATATCTCTGATGAATTAGTTGATTTATTTAATCGGTGACTACATGGGAAGTGCTGCTCTGAAGGGGCTGTTTCTTTTTCCTGTTGTATGGAATTACATTCTTTGGTTTCCTTTGTTGAAACTTGCATCAATCCACATCTATGTTATATTATATTATTTCCTTGTTTTCCTTTTTCCTGTGGGGTACATTTTAGCAAAACTGTATTGTGTCTGGGAACCACTTTTGCCTCTCTTTTTTGTCTGCAGTTCCAGAAACACCATGAATAAAATCCCCTTATATTAGCTTTCAGAATACTTGCTTTTGCAAATTACTTGTCAGAATTTTCTAAAGGATTCCTGGTTCAAAGATTAGAACCAGGGGGAAATATGTTTTTCAAGTGGGCTGCAAGGATCCCAAGATACTGGTCCTTGAGGTAGTCAAGGCATCATCTCTCACATAAGCAGCCTGGACATTCACCCAGCTTGGGCATAAATATTTATGTTTTCCTAGTGGGCCCAGAAGTGACAAAGGTGGAGAAACACTGCCGTGGGGGGCATGAGAGGCATGGGAAAGACAGGAAGAACAGAAGGGTCCCGGCTGTGGCTCCCTGACGGCTTGCAGGGCGCCGCGACCTCTCCGGAGTTACCTGTCGGAGCTCCCTCTGCAATTTCTTCCTCTGGAGCTGGCCCAGGCTGGCAGCCCGCTCAGCCTCTTCAGTGAGGAGCTGCAGGTGCTGTTCTTTCTGCTCCACATCTTCCAAGAGCTTCTCCATGCTGGAGGTTTTCAGCAAATCCAGCTGCTGCCGGTGGAGAGACTCCCGGGTCACTTGGTGTTCTAACTCTTTCAGTCGTCGGGCCTGTGCAGGAAAAGGCCAAAAGAAAGGAGAGAGGCACAGAGTCTTTCTTCTCAGCACCAGGCAGGCACCTAGAGGTTGGGGGACCTCCACAGGGTCTGGAGGCAGAGCTGTGTGGAGTGCTCCTCGGCTCAGGGTGCCACAGCCCCGCTGCCCTGTCCTGTGCCAGCCAGCAGCAAGGCCACCAAGATGTGGGCCAGCGTGGCACTTATTGTAAGCCCGGAGGCAACAGTTAGGGGGAAAACAAAAAATAAATACACAGCAATCATAGCAGGCAAGTGATAATGCCACTATCCAGTAATACCAGGTCAAATAATGTGAACTTTTAATACCAAAACTTGACGATAATGCGTATGTTACTTAGCTTATTGACCAAATAGTCATATCTGTCACACACTGCATCTGCATCGTCACTGAGCATTTGTCATGAGAGAGCAGGGAAGGGTTAACCTGGGGAGACAGGTGACCCAAGACTTGGAATGAGTGGGGAAGGGAGGTCCTACTCTGGCCTGTTTTGACTTCCTAAACAGCTTTGGGGAAGCCAGGTTCCAGCTGGTTAAAGAAGGAAAACAGTAAAAATTTGGTTCTGTTCTGAAATTTTTCTAATCAGTAGCACCGTAGGTACCAAATGGTCAGCCCCTAATTATACTACTACTACTAATGATTAATATAGCAGGCCTTGGAATAACATCGTTTTGTTCAACATCCTTTCATTATAACGTCAATGAGACGCTGTGGGACCTTAACTCCTGTTTTTATCAATTAGCCTATGGTAAAACTGGTTTTGCTATGCATCGTTTCACTTAAAGTTGTGGAACCTATAGATGTTGTTAAATGAGGACTTACTGTACTTGTATGGTGACTTCCCAGTTTAAATAATTATATACCATAATCAGCTGGTGCACAAGGATGGAGAAATTAGGATCCAAAAGGAACAAATTGTATTTCCCATTTTAAATATGCCCGGCTTTTCTAGTCTGTTATTTAAACGTAGCCATTCTCTCTAAACTGAGGGTCTCTCTGCTTCCTCCATGCTCAGAGGGTTGGCACAGTTATTGAGAGCTTGGACTTGGAAGCACCATTACTTTGGTGCCAGCCCCTACTAAGCAGCAGTAACTTCTGAAATTAAGACTTAGCACGAGTCATCAGGAAAGGGCCTGGGAAGGTCTGCTTGGGGTGTAATGATAACAGCTGGGCACACTCCACGGGCAGAGGGTTGCTGTGGATGGAAAGCACCCTTGGAAGATGAGAGGATCCTGTTCAAGGCAGGGACCCAGGCCCCAAGATGCCTTCCAGGTGAAAAGATCCTCAGAGAAACACACACACACACACACACACACACACACACACACACACACACACACACACACACACACAATCTTAAATAATCTTATGTATAAATAACATTTCACCATCTTAGCCAAATATGAATATACAAAAGCCTTTTGGCCGCCACCCTTGGTTTCTGGGCTGGAAAGGAGGGAGAAGAGAAGCCAAGGTCCAGGCCATCTTCTTCTGGCCGTTCCACGTGCTGTGCCTCACACGTGGAGCCCTGGTGACTGCTACCGGCAGCACCAGTTGCTTCCAGTGGCCGCGTTCAGCTTGCAGAGAGCCACCAAAGAGCGGGAGGATGGGCTTTGGGCTCAGATACCTGGCTCTCCTGCTGCTCGCACATCCTCACGTTGCGGGCCTGCGCCTTGGCCAGGGCCTGCCTCAGGGCCAGTAACTGTTGTCGAAATAGAACCACTTCTTGTTCTGCCATTAGCTTGATGCTCGAACACTCTTTTTTACTTTGTGTAGCTTCCTGTGAACATCCCAAACACAGTGAGATACGAGATGAGTCTCCTTCCCATAGTTCCAGCTCCATCAGCAGCCCCTAAACCGCCCGCCATCCACTGCGCTTTGAACTGCGGGTGGAAGGGAGCTCCAGCTGGTCGCGGCCTCGTGGTTTCCGTTGAGAGCAGTGGGGCAGACCAGAGTGAAGACTTCCAGAAACAGCAAGTAAAAGTTTCCAAACCGCTGTTAATGTGTGCTTTGGTTTCAGTTTACCTTGAAGCAGATTTCCCACTTATATTGTTACTTCATTTTCCTCAGATACTCATGTTCGAAATTCAAAGATTTGAAGCATTTTGAAGAAGCTGCCTCAAGCCCTTGGTAAAGTCTCTCCACCCTTTTTTCCTGTTGTCGCACTAGACTCTCTGATCTGTTTTCCCGTTTGCTTCTTTGCCATTTGCTTCTGGCTCTTTCCATTTCTCTAGAGGCTCTGACATTGCCTGTTCCCTGGGAAAACGCTCTACTGTCAGAGCCTTTAAGATGGTTGGAGCAGCTGCAGCCAAGCCCCCCACCCCCTCTCCCCAGGGCCAGGCCCCCTCCCCATCGCTCACCTTCTGGGCCCTGCTCAGCTGGCGCCGGAATTGAGCCTGCTGCGCAGCCAGCCTCCAGCGGCCCAGGCTCCTCACTTTGCACACCAGGGCCACCAGGCTGCAGTTCTCCTGCTCCAAGTCCTGCAGCTGCTCCTGCAAAGAAGGCTCATTTTCAGAAAAGGCTGCCCCCAACATTTTCTTGGGAGGGCATGAACCCTAACATCAGAGACATGCCTTTCAGAAGATGACAAAACTGTGCCCTTTTAAAATGCCTAATGCATCTCTTTCTCAGGGAAACTGGGCTGGAATGCAAACAGAGAGAGCGGTGGGGTGAGATATGGGGATGAAGTGCTGATATTCCATTGCTAAGTGAAATCACATACTTTGGCTGCGTTTTCTTTCATTCCTTCATCAGGTCTGGCAGAGCCCCATTTTTTCTTTAGGTCCTTCATATGATCCATCCATTCTGTTCTCACTTCGCTGATGAGCTCACAGACTTTCTGGATCAAATTAAGCTGATTCTCACGCAGCTTCTCCTGCAAATTGCAGACTCAAGTTCAGGAAGAGCAGCTGGGGAAGAGTCATTTTGCCTTCTAAAGTGCAGATTTCAGAAATGATTTCACATGAAAAAATCATCCACCCAGACAATTATTTCATCAGGTATTAGCTGGACGTCTCACTAGCAGCCCCTTTAGTGTTGTCTTCAGTCCCCTGGGCTTTGTCATTTGAGAGCCTGCCCAGGTTGTCAGACACTAAGGCAAGTTGAGCGGGCAGAAGAGTGGGAGGTCATAGATGGAACACTGACGACCCGCCCCCATGGCTATTTGGGCATTTAAACTTAGGGATTTTTGCTATCAGGTTGACTCCGAATCTGACCACTGTAGATTAGCCACTAATGGGGAAGTCCATTAAAAATACATAAAGCAGAGGAAGGAATCAGGCTGGCTGCCTTCCTAGTTAGCCTCCAGCCTAACAGAAATCTCCGTATGCAACAGCCAGTTCTGAATGGCTAATGGCAGTGGCTTGTGGTAAAATGAGTTGGTCATTGGTAAGTACTACTGGAGACTCAATGCTCTTGGGTTAGGGGTGAAAGTGGGGTGTGCGATGGTCATTTTAGGCATAGGGCCTCCATCTACAGCTGCTCAGACACCGTGAGAAAGCGACAGGCTCCCACAGTGCTGCGAGCACCCGGGCGCCCATCTCTCCTCTTCTAGATGGGCCTTCACTGACGGGTCAGCAGCTCCCTGGCCCTGGATGTTAGAGAAAGGCTGGTGGGCATTTTGAGGGCTGGAAAAATCTTGAAAGCTGATCCAAATTTGGAATCTGTCCAGTGAGCTTTCTGGAGGTGCCTGCTGCTACCTACAATGGGGTCTGGCCTGGCCCAGAGCACTCTCCTCTTCTGTTTGGATGGTCACTCAATAGACATTGGAAGAAAAGACTCCCCCTTCCTACTCTCAACTGGTAGTAGAGTGAGGAATACAGCAAGTTTCTAAATTATCTGAACTTCACTGTCATGGTAAAGTAATGACAACCCATTGCCGGCTCCTTCCTTATAGAGAAAGCTTAGAGCTGGAGAATTCTTGTGACCACAAAGCCCATTCCGTTGTTGATCCTTCTGTGTGCAGCTACCATGGGGGTCAGCTACACACATTCCTCACAGGGCTGCCCTGGTTTCCGACACAGGCCACTTACTTTTATGTGTAAACATGCCATAAACAAGGTTTTGACCAAATATTCATATTCTTCTTGCACTTCGCTTCTGATTTGCTTTTGGAGATTCAGATTCTCCTCTTCCAAATCCGTGAGTCGGGCTCTCAGAGCAGTGATTTCCATGATCATATTATGACTGAGCTCCACAACCTAGCAGCAGAAACATTTTCTTTACATGGAAGATAATACAGGAATTGCAAACTGCCACTACAGTGTGCACTTTTACTTTGAACCTAATGAAGGAGGTGAATATCTTGTGCAAATGTGGGTGGAAGAATCTAGGTTGGTTTAAGGGTCGCAGAGCAGTGCCAGGCACAGATTAGGTGCTCTATAAGTGGCTGCTGAATGAATGACCCCAGAAGAGACACTGCTAAAGCACTTCATTTGGAGAAAATACTTCAACTATCTTGGCCTCCATCTGAAAAATGGCCTTTCCTTGACATTTCAGCTTAAATACCTCTTCTTTGGAATTGCACCTTAATCGACCTCAAGAGAAAACAAACAATCCCCTCTCCCCAAAACCCAAAAATAACAACAAGAAGAAAAAAACAAATCAATAAAAGTAACAAAAAACACCAAACCAAACAAGAAGCCAGCATTGCTTAAAAAGTGATGGCACAGCCCTGGAGTGTTTCTGCAGTGCACCTTCATTGGAGGGACTTCCACAGGCTGCTCCTGAAGGGCACACAGGAAAGCAACACTCGGAAGTCCCATGTCTGGCTACTGCTGGGACTGTGGATTTGAGAAATGGCGACGAGAAACTTTTTAGTAATAACTGACCTACCTGAGCAGCATTGTCTTCGGGTGGACTCTGAGCTCTTCGTAAAATATCTAATTCCTGAAGAGAAGAAAGTAGCGCACAACTAAACTCATTTACTCTTCCAACCACTGGCTCAGTTTAGTACAAAGTGCTCCAGACACTTCCTACTTGTGTTCATGGAGCTTCATGTAGACCCTTGGGCCCCACGGGGAGCCAGGCCTGTGCTTCAGGATGCCCAGTCCAGCATCAAAAGACAGCACCCACTTCCAGGTATCCACACTGGCGCAGAGGGCTTAGCTATGGGGATAAGTCCAACTGGGGGCAAAAGCCAAGACTCATTGTTTGATATTTTAATGCTTCAGGTGTCCAGACTTTTATGCTTTTCTTAGGTATACACTAAAATTACACTGACTCTCTGATGCAATCCATTTCAAAAAGGGTGCCATCTAGAACAGGAGAAGTGGCTCTTGGATCCTGCCAGTGGGGTCTCATTTTAAGAAATTCTCATCATGAGACTCGGGATGTGCATCCTGAAGACAGCGTTGACTCAAGTGTCCTGGATTCTCTGCTAGACCAGGAATGGCATGAGGTGCCTTGTGTTTGTCAAGGGTGAGAAGGTCAGTTATGCATCTTCCTTGGGGCCAGCTCCCTTGTCACTCACCTCTTATTATATTCTCTGCTAGACACCTCCAAAGCGCACCACCCACTATGGCTGGGGCCATCATCTTTGTGACTGAGAATACCAGACTGAGAAAATGAGCCAACGAGAAGAGAAATTTGGAGAGTGGCATTCATCCTCCGTTCTACACCTCTCCCCACCCTCTGCTTTACTTTCCTCTTCAGAGTGACTCCTGGGCCTCCCTACACACACCTTCCCCATTGCAGTTCTGGTCTCTGGGAATCTACCTGCTCCTTCTGACAGAGCTTCTGCCTCACATGCTTCAACACATGCTCATAACACATGGAGTAGCTCTCGAAGTTGCTGCGTTCTCTTGCCATCACATCAGAGCCCAGGGAAAGGAGGCAGGCCTCGAGGTGGTCTTTGCTGAACGTGATCTGAAAAGAAAGGGGCGTCATTCACAGCCGCTCCAGCAGGGCAGCCTCACCATGCCAGGCTCATGGCACAGGTGGCCTTGCAAGCCTCTCTTCCAGGTCTGCTCTCAACATGCGCAGGACCAGGGACAAGAGTACAAATGGAGGCCCACATACCCTATGTCTAAATATTCTAAATATTTGTAAAGGTTACAAATCAAACTAACAAACCATTAAAATGAGAATGTTTCATTCTCTTACTTTGGAAAATAGGCCTTCAAAAATGACTTGGAAGGCAAGGTTTGAATTTAAACTACTCTGAGTTCTATTATGCTGAAATGTGGTAAGTTGGGAGGAGATCCTCCCTCTCCCCACCCCCAGTTTACAGCATGACCGCCATTTCTTCCCCTCTGGCCTCACATCATACTTCGGGGGGGGGGGGGCGGGGGGGGCTTGCATATAAGCAGAGAGCCCAGCCGTCCACACCCACACACAGCTGCCCTGGATCACCCCTCAGGCCAGGGTGTATACATGGCGGTGAGGTCCACTCTCCCTCTGGGGAGCATGATCTGGGAAAGAAGCCCTGGACTCAAGGAATTCCAGGGTCCCAGGCATTTGAGTGTGGTCTGGAAGGAAGACCAGGAATCTGAGTGTGCATGTCCCTTTGGCTGCATGAATTTCTCACCCTGTGGGGAAGGGTGGGGCTGGAGGAAAGTCAGAAGGCCCTCTGAAGAATGGTGCTTCTGGCAGGGATCCCTCTTCCTCTGGCTGAGGGGCCATACTCTTCAATTCCTGAGCAGTCTCATTCCCTCTCTTTCTCCAAGAGATTTGGCACCCTTCTGAAGAGGTGGCCATTGAGGAACAGAGGAAATGCCCACCCCTTCAGGCAGGCTTAGAGTTTGGCTCTAGAGAGAAATGGAAGGTTGGACAGATCTACCTGACGAGGGCCTGCATGTCCATACGAGTGCTTATGTATGTCTCTGTGTGTCTACATCAGTGAGTGTGTCTGTGTGCATTTGTGGATGTCAGTGCGTGTCTGCGTCTCTCTGTGTATGTCCCTATCTGTATATGTCTCTATGTCTGGGTGTGTCCCTCTAGGAATATCAGTGAGTGTATCTGTGTGTGTATCTGAGGGTCTTATGGGGCCTACTCTGAAACCCAGCCTGCATGCTTGCACGAGCATTATCTATGATATTTCCAGGGTCAGGAGGGCTCCAGGCTCACTGGCAGTCTGCTGCAGAAGCTAGGCTGTCCTTCCAGCCTAGGGTGGTTCCCTGGTTCTGATTCAATTGTCTGGGCAAGGCCCAGGACACTGTCCTATCAGTGCAATCTCAGTGCCTCCACTGACCTCCAGAGAAAGCCCAAGCAGGCTTTGCCAAAGCAAGTGACTGAGGCAAACCAGCAGAGATGGCAAATAGTGCTAAACCCAGTACTGATGGAGTGAGGATGGAAACAATCTAAAGTGCCTAAGAATGGAAAACAGGTTGAATCCATCTCACCCATCAATACAATGAAATACTAAACATCCACCAAATCATACTGTGGACATACATTTATTGACAAAGAAACATATTTATAACATTTAGTCAAGAGAAAAAAGTACACTATAACAAAAGGGCATATAGAATAATCTTATTCTGTTAAAAAAGTACATGAATGAAAAAAGTTATAAAGTTTGAGAGAAAATATGCCAAAATAATAATAGTGGTTATCAATGAGGGTAAGATTATGAGTGTATTTCCTAACACATCATATTTCTATTTTCTAATACAATCATAAAATGTGTATATAATTACAATAGTTATATATAAGTACATATAAATAAAATATATATTAAATAAAAGAGAGTAAAGCTTTTAATAAGATCACCAACCACAGCAGCTTGGCAGGATGAGCTCACTATAAGCAGAATAGAAATACTAGATGAAAACTCCTGCTCATGGGGGATTTTATGAGAATGAACCAGGGAGTCAGGAGAAGGTACCCAGCCTCCCGCACTCACTCTCTAGGGCCTCCTCAAGGAGGAGTGGTGGAGTGGGGTGGAGGCAATCCATCCTGCCCCTGGAAAGTGAGCAGGAGGACAGCCAGAGTTAGCTGCTGAAACCAAGGCAAAGGGAACCAAGATACCATCCCCTGGACCTTGACTTCTTTATGGTGAAAGGGTCAAGGCTACATGAATTTAGTAAGGACAAAGGAAACACACCCTGGTCTGAGTAGAATGAAAGCCTTAAGCCTTGAGACAATATTCGAGGTCAGCAAGGTGTGGCCAGTGGCCCCATCCAGGTGAGCTGGGCCCAGAGCTCGGAGTCAGCTACACTGACCCACTCCTCACTGTCCTGAGCAGCAGCGCTGGGACTCCAGTGTGCGAACAGACCCTCCAGCAGCTCTTTAGCAGGGCAAACACTTCTTAAACGAATGCTGCCATAGCCACTGCAGATATAGGATCCCAAATAGACAGAAATGTAGACTTGACCACAGCGGCTCTCTGCCATCCCCTCTGGGCCAGCGTGACGTTTTACCCAGTAAGGATGAGGAACCCTTGGGTGAGTCACTGTTACACTAAAGAGGAGAGAATGGATAGGACTTGTTGTGAGCATCTCCAGAGGCCAGAGAAATTGTGTCGCTTCCTTCCTTAGTGGCTCTGCTGAGGCCTCAGAAGGCTGGGCTGAAAGATCTGCTCAAGAAGATGGCATGTAGGTGGGTTAGTGTGAAAGCAGGGAGGGATGGTAAGGGCCCAGCCAGAGCATCCGCAGTGGGGACATGGAATGGAGAGCATGTCTATGGTAGGGCAGGCAGGAAGTTGTGACTGACAGGTGACCGAGAGGTCCAGGAAGCTCCTGGAAGTCCTCTCTGCAGGTGAACTTTGATTCTGCAGGCTGCGTCCTTGGCCTTCCAGAAGCAGCACCTGGAGCTACTTGAGCAGCATCTCTTGTGGGCCTACAGCCTATGTGGCTTCTGTTGGCACAATCCTTCTATGAGCTGTCAGAGCAATTTATTTCTTAAAAGCTGTTCTTCAACCCACCACTGCCTTACTAGGTCACTAAAGGTCATCTCTGTGTCAAAATATAGGAGGAGGAGGCTTCATTGGTCAACTTCCCCTCCAAGGCCAGCCCCTGGGTTCCCGAAGAATCCCAGAGTGAAGACTGTTGGCTTAGTGCCTTCCAGTGAGCTGATTCCTTCATCAACACTTAAACTGACCCAGGATGATGGCCCTGGCTGGAAGCTCACCAGGTTGCCCCATGGGCTTTTCTGGAGGGTCAGTGTGAAGGAGAGAGAGTATGCTGAGTGATAAAAATCCAGATTTTTAAAGATTTCAAAGAGTTCAAAGTGAACAAAAACAAGGCCTGTCACATGGCAGCTAGGGGGATGCCTGAAGGCGGCATGTGGGCTTCAGGTGACTGTTAGCCTAATGAGTCAGCCACGACGTGGCTGCCAACACCCGACACGTGGGTAGGTGTTAATCAAGCACAACCCCCGGGTCAAGGGCACTCTGCTGGTCAGATGACTGAATTTAGAGGAGGCTGACCAGGGTGGCGGGGGGTGCTCATGTCAAGTGATGAAGGAAGTGAAGATGGGTTAGTCCGAAGCAGAGGAGGCTGGGCACAGATCCTCCGTGTACTGTGCTTGTGCCATCTGGGCTCTGCACAGAGGACCCAGGTGTGGGGGGAGCCTGGCGCCTGCCCCATTTTGTAGTTCGTGCCCCATGGCCCTGGCAGCAACCTCCTGGAGGAAGGGCTAAGGATTTGTAACCCACCCCCTGCCTGGGTTTGTCCTCCTAGAGCAGGCCCTTGGTTGTAACTTTATGGAGGCTTCACACGTGTTAGCAATGGTGCTAACTGAGCTTCGCTGGCTGCCCTACCTGCCCGCAGATATCTAAAGGCTTGCTGTGCGGGGGCAGAACCATGATCTGTGGTGGCCCATGGACAGAGCTAGGATCCATGGTGGAGATGGTGGGGAGGCTAAATCCAGCTCAGTAAGAGCTTCCAGAAACACGAGCTGCCAGGAATTGGGGGAGGGCCGCTGTCACTGCAGAGGATCCAGAAGAGGCTAGAAGCCCACCGGGCACAGACTTTGCAGGGACCTCACATCATGGGGTCCTGTTATTTCAAGACACTGCAGGCGGACACCAGTCTCTTCAGTGTGCTCTGAGTTTTAGTTGTGCCTGATATGGGTTTGTCCTGTCTCCTAATACCACATTTCTTTCCTCCAGACACTGTCTTCAATGTTGGGATGAAGTATATAGATAGGGGGTGAGCAGATCTTGAGTAACAAACTTTTCGTTTTTATTGTGGTAAAATACAAATAACGTAAAATTTGCCATTTTAGCCATTTTTAAGCATACAGTTGAGTGACATTAAGCATATTCACACTGTTGTGCAATCAAGCTCTAGAATACGTCACCTTGCAAAACTGAAACTCTGTACCTACTGGACACTAACTCTCTCTCTTCCTCTTCTCCCCAGCTGCTGACAACCACTATTCTGCCTCCTGCCTGTGGATCTGACTGCCCTGCTACCTCATATAACTGGAACCATGCAGCATTTGTGCTTTTGTGACTGGCTTATTTTACTTAGCATAATGTCTTCAAGGTTCATCATGATGAAGCACGTGTCAGAATTTCTCTCCGTTTTAAGGAGAGCCACAAGTGTTTCTTAAAAAAAGATTTTCCATTGATTTTTAGAGAGAGAGGAAGGGAGAAGAAGAGAGAAACATCGATGTGAGAGGGAAACCTCAATTAGCTGCCCCCTGCACCCCCCTACTGGGGATGGAGCCCACAACCCAGGCATGTGCCCTGACCAGGAATCCAACTGGCAACCATTCGGTGCACAGGACGAAGCCCAACCAACTGAGCCACACTGGCCAGGGCAGCCACAAAATGCTTTTGACTCAAACGTTTTCCTGAGCCCCACCCTACTCATCTCTGGGCCTCTGGTTGAGGACCTCCGAGCTGCAGGGACCCAAAGCAACCACTTCACCCTTCCTCAGAATACACAGTGTCACACTTGTGTATAACTAAAAGCTTAAAGCAAATACTTGTAAATCATCAAGTTCTGAGGGAAAATGTATCCCCAATGAAGCTTGTGAATTCTCTACCTCATGATTAAGAACTGGAGTGATTATAAAATTATGGGGAATATTTGAAGAGCTTAAAAAATGTAATTTTAGAGAAAACATTGTCATGTAAAAATTTTGCTAAGTCAGGTTTTTAAAAATGGTTGAATTTCAAAGAAAACTGGATTTATGTCTACCTAATGCGCTTATGTTTAATTTGTTAATGATCCTAAAAGCTCTGTTAAGGATAAATGTCTACATATACTCCTGACTTTTTGGCAGAGTCCTTTGATTTAGAAATGCACTTGCTGTCAAGAGTAAAGGGTTCCAAACTCCACAAACTGTGTGTATGTGTGTCGTATGTATTAATTATATACTATATAGAGTTGTTATGGATTCAAATGTGCATACACAGAAAAAGTTGTTGGCACTGGTTTCCTTTGTGGAGAGGAAACGGGATGGTGGAGTGGAGGGTAATGTTACCTTTCTGGGCTAAGTTGTTTTTTTTTCATATCATACATTTAAAAAAGAGTTTTCTAGTGGTAGTATGGGCTGTTTTGGTTTCTCTCTTTAAATATTCTGTACTACAAAATTAACAATAGGAAATGTTGCTAAAAAGAACTCATTCATACACAAACCCCAAGATTACTTTAAGAAACCTGAAATTAACCAACATGCATATTCTAATTTCTCTCCCATCTTTATGAGAAATCAGTCTTTTTCCAAAATTAAAATGGTAACAAGTGATTGCTACTTTGAGTTCAGGCTCAATATTCATATGTTCAAGGGGAGGAAGGGAAGCATTAGGAGATGTGTTTAGGGAAGCGATTGTCAACCTTTTTCATTTCATGACATACATAAAGTTCTGCAGCACACCAAAAAATATATTTTTTGCCAGTCTGACAAAAAGGTAGGTATAATTTTGATTTATTCACACTGGACAGCTATTGTTGTGTTGGCTGCTGTCATTTTTTAATTTGACAATCTAAGGGAAAAGAGGTCAGTGCCCCTGACTAAACAGCCAGGTAGTACATGTTTTAAAATTCTTGAGGCACGCTAGTTGAAAATCATTGATTTAGGGGAAAGTCTTCCTTGTTTGGATTTATGTTAAAAAACCACACACTACGTAATGCCTAATTTTAATACATACCTCTAGTCCACCATCCTGGTAATTCTTCATTAATCTCTGTATAAAATTTTCAACTATTTGTGGACTGATAACTGAAAAGTTTTCTTCCATGACTTGGTGTTTCCAAAGGTCTAGGGGAAGAAACATACCAGCACTAGTATCTTGAAACTTCAACTGAACAACCATTACTGACTATGAAATGGCAACTCTCTGAGACAGCACTGGACACAGCAAGTTGTTATTTCCAAATATACAAAAACTAGTGGGTGAGGTGAGGGAAGGGAGGGGGTGGCTGAGAACACAGGACCTTCCAGAACATGGAAATAAGGAAGATATCTGACAAGATTCCTGATGAAAAGATTTGGAAAAGCACCTCTGAAGACAGTGAGCAATATTGCTACCATAACTAAAAATTCTGAGTCAAATGTTATTGATCCAGCATGACATCTGTTTTCATTAAGTGCCTGTATGTATCTGAACAATTATTTTGGCCTGAAGAGCTATTATATGTATCTGTTTCAGTACATTCCTGGTGTTACAGGCAAAATTAATTTAAATATAGAGTTAATGAAAATATGGGAGGAAATCCAAAAGAGAGAGAAGAGTCACATATTAGAAATGTTGAGAGCAGACAGACTATAAACTTTAGTTCCTGGGTTGAAACCACAACAGGGCTGACACTTCTGAGGCGAGGCATATACACAGTTACTCAGAATAGCATTGTTGCACAGCAAAAGCTTGGAAACAACACTTAAATTGTTGTATATCCTTTGAGTGGAATAGTATGAAGCTGTGAAAAAGAGAGGACTTTCTCCATGTACTGATATGAAAAGAAGCATCGATTGTTAAGTGAAAAATTAAACTTGCAGAACAGTGGATATAAAATGCTATCCTTTATAAGAAAGATATGATAAATATAATAAAATGGGAGGATATCTCCTTAAGCCTGTTCAACATCACTGTTCCAAAAATTTGGCATTCTTCAATATCATCCCTTCTTCCGTTTCCTGAACCATTCAAAATAGCACACATTCTTTTTCCCACCTCATAAAAATCCTCTTCTGGGCCCCACTTCCTCTGTCAGCTATTATCTCATCTCTTTGCTCCCTTTTTAGCAAAACTCTCAGAAAGAGATGTCTACCCTTACTGTGTGTGACTTCTCAAAGTCCTTAAACTCACTCACCCAGCTCACACCTGCACCACTCCAATGGGACTGATTTTTTTATAAACACCAACATGACACCAACACCACCCTGTGACCGTAACATGGCTAAAGCCAGTGGTTTTACTTGACTACCAGCAACATTTCACATGATTTGTCACTTCCTTGTGCTTGAGAAACTTCTATCACTAAACGTTGGGACAACACTCTGTCCCACTTTTCCTCTACCTCACTGCTTGTTCTTTCTAGATCCCTTTTACTGGTTCTCCTTTTCTATTCCCCACCCCCAGCTCTTGACATTAGAGTGTCCTAGGACTCAGCCTTCGGTCAACCTCTTTTTCTACCCACACTCACGCCCTTGGCTAGCCCATCGAGTCTCATGGCTAAATAACATCCATATGCTGACAGTCCTCAAATTTAGACTTCATACCCACTTGGCAGCTCTCCTTGGATGTCTAAAAGGCATTTCAAACTTCACTTGTGCATAATTAAATTTCTGATTTTTCCTCCCCAACTTGCCATCTCAGTTGATGGCAATTCTATTTTTCCAATAGCACAGGTCAAAAATCTTGGAATTATCATGGATTCTTCTCTTTTTCCCATACTTAATACTTAACCCATTAAAGACTACTTCAACAATATACCTAGAATCTGACCACTTAATACCTCCCCTTCTCCCAACCTTGTTTGAGCCACCTTGCTTGGATTATTGCAATAGCTTCCCAATTCCCTCTCCCTTATTGCACTCTTTCTTCCTTCACTGCCCCTTCTTAAAACAGAAGCCAGAAAGATTCTATTAAAATATGTCAGATCATATCACTCAAAATCTTGGGCAGGCTCCCCATTACATTCAGAGTAAACACTGAAATCCTTGCAAGGTCCTGCACAATCTGTTCTCCTTTCACTCTTCCTCACTGGCTTAATCTCCTACCACCCTCCCTCACTCTCTCCATTCCAGCCACACGTGGGCCTTTGCTCTTCCATAAACATGACAGGCATGCTCTGCTTGGGAACTTCATATGAGCTGTTGTTCTGTCGAAATGCTCTTCTTCCAGGCACCCATCTAGCTAACTCCCTCACTTTTTTAAACTTTGCTCAAAACATCACTTTCTCAGTGAAGTCTATCCTCACCACCCTATTGAAAATCACCATGTGCCTCCTTCCAACACCCACAGCACCATCTTCCTTACTCCGTTATCTCCTTATTTCTCATGTTTATTGCTTGTTGTCTGTTTACCCCCTTCTAGATGACGAACTCCATGAGGGTAAGGATTTTTTGCTTCATAACAGTAAGGATGCATCCCTGAAACAGTGCCAAAAATATAGAGGCCGAGAACATAGTATGTGCTCAGTAAGTAGGTATTGAATGAAGGAATGGATTCGTATATGCATAAAACAGCCCTGAAAGGATATATTAAAAACTAACTAAAAGTGGTTAGGTAGGAGGTGGTAGAAGAGGGTCAGTAGTGGCAACAAGACTTCTAAATATATTTTTTTAATATCATTTTGAGTTTTGAACCAGGTTAAACAAATAAAATCAAATTTAAAAATAATATGGCAGTGCTAGCACCATGGAAGGATGTCAACATTCCTTAACTCACATGTGGAAGAGCAAAAGCACATATGCGTGTTAGTTGTGTGGGTAGGACCACTTCCTTGTGCATGGCCCCTGAGGGGTCTTGAAACAAAGAGAGACCCACAGAGTTCGGGGCAGGAGCCAAGCCCCACTCCACTTCCTCTTCTATCAGGGGTGCTGGCCATCAGCAAGAGCACCACAGGGCCACTCCCTGCCCCCAGCTGGCTCTTTCTAATTTCAGATTAGGTTTCTGACTCACACTTTCAGTTTTCTGACAGGACACTCAGTGCACATAAGAGGAAGCATCCTACACAATCTTCCCAGAAATGTGGATATGACAGAGCAGGAGCCTCTGGTATTTGCACTTATTGTGTTATTTATTGAGGGGGGGGAGGGTCCTGTTTTTGAAAATGGGATTTCACGTTTCTTCTACAATTGTCTACTTTCCATAGTAAACAGATAAATCTGATTTGCTTTTCCTTTAAGACAATAAAGGTGGGTAGACCTATCACCACTGTCCTAGCACAACTGAAGCAAAAAATCCAAGAGTTAACGTGCCTGGAAGTTCACACTTCTTAAGATGCTAAGACTTTTATAAATCTAAGGTTTGACAAGACAGAGCTCACGTATATTTCAGACAAGAAATTGTATGCTTTTCCCATGATACTTTTGGGGCAGGTGTCTGGCTCAGAGAGGCCTAGTGAGGGGCCACATCCGTCACACACTTCCCATTTGGGGTCATCACCTGCCAAACATCCACAGAACTGGTTTGGGGTTTAGCTCTGGGCTTAGCTGAAGGGGAAGTGCTTTGCTTGCATGCTGGGAGATCTTCCCAGCAGGCTTCCTACTCTCGAGTTCAAGTTCAGACGTGCATCTGCATCTCAGGCAGGACAGGGGAAGCCAGGGAGAGGAGAATTCACCCAAGAGAAGTCATTCCTGGCCAAGTGGGGTTGGCAGCCTCTACGTGTGTCTCATTTTCAGTACGTGTGTGGTCACGGCTTCTCTAAGATGAAGCGGTTTTTGACAGAAGTGCGGTGGTAGGCGGGGACAGCACACTGAGGGCTAAGTGAGGGTTTTATTCTTCCCCTTCACCCTGTTCTCACGTCCTTTGACTGGAGGAAACTGACTTCCTAGAGGCCAAACCACTGCCCCCTTCCTCTCTGAACAGAGCCTCGCCCTCCCCTGCGCAGCCTCCTCCCTTAGGAAGGGCCTCTTTCTTTGCTGGTCTGTCACTTCTCCAACACAACCACTAGCCCTCTGTGGCCGAGTGGCCCTGGGTCTTAAACCAAGGCAGAACCGAAACTTAAAGTACACAACTGCCGCTCAAAATTGTTCTCCTGACTAGGCAAGGCCTCCCCTCCCCCCCAAAATGGGGGCAGGTTGAAAACCTTGTTGCTTCAAGCATATGTATGTATTTTGTACTCCTGTGTTTCTCAAACTGCTCCCCAGAACACTAGTTCTTTGAGTTGATGACAGATGTTCCCAAGGGAAGAAACGGGTTCAGTGACCAAATAAATTTAAAGAACATTTCTTACTCTATCTCTATCTTGGAAATTTATAATCTACAGCAGGACAGTGAAGTCCCTAAGAAGGTCTGGAGTAAAGAAATTTTTTTTAACATTACTTATTCCAAATTTCCCAAACTTATTTTGACAAAAAACAAACAAAACCTTTTTCTCTCAACTCCTGCAAAATATGGTAGAAATCCTCTTATCTAAAGCAATTAAGCCTAAGAGGTCATAGGTCAGTCAAAAGAAGTCTGTCAACAGAGAATGCTTAAAAAATGACATGCACTATCTTAAACATTTTATTTAACTTAAAAATACACAAATATACAGACATTTGCCAATCTTCTAACATAAAGCCTAGGCCTCTTCTTTGTATGGACCCACTCACTGGAGTTCTGTACCATCTTTCTTCTATAAACCATAGTATATGCACATGGTCTACAATCTCTAGTGTTCTTTGTTTTAGCTTCTTTCCTTTTATGGAGGGAAAACTTAAAGACTGTAAAACAATCCAAAGGCATCATTTTTTTTGGAGAAGTTTTAGGTTCACAGAAAAATTGAACAGGCATTACGGAGAGTTCCCATATATCTTCTTCCCCCACCCCCAACACATAGCCTCCTTTAATATCAACATCCTGCACCAGAGCCTTTCTGCATCAGGGGAACCCATCTCTGCTAAGGGGGACCCTGAGGCTAATAGGGATGTCTGGAGCCACTTTTGAGCGTTCTCAGGGGAGCACTAGTTCAGCTACCAAGAACCAGCACCAGATTGGGTGTGGCTGCCACATTTCAGATGCTCACTGACAAACCGAAAACTTACACAGAAGCTGTATAGAAAGATGAAGTTCCTCGACGAGGTGGGGAGGAGGGAAGGAGGTAGAGGGAAGGTCAAGGGTTCCTTTCTGGCAGGTAGAATGTAGATACTGAGTTCACCAACAGGAGAGAGGAGACCCCAAGGGGAGGACAGGAGCTTATGATGTGCCCTGGTCTCAGTCTCTTCATTCCCAACTCCCTCTGGAGAAAGCCCTAGCCCCAAGCTAACCTTGGCCACAAAGGGTGGTCTTGCATGAAGAAGCAGCCCCTGTTGGAAGCCCCATCCAGTATGGCTGCTGCTTGCTGCTGAGACTAACAGGAGGTGGTTTTATCAGCTTCTTCGAAGGTACCCAGTGCACAGAGGTCTCAGGAAGACTAGACTGAAGAAATATACAGAACAGCACCCCTGGGAGGCAGCACCCCTGTCACTTGTGTGTGGGGAAGTCAGTACAGGAGGAGACTCAGGCCTCCAGGTTGGCATGCCAAACAGACCAAAACCAAAAACCAAACCACCCTCACCACTGGCATTTATTTTCAGAACTTCATGAGTACGGAATCTGAACAAGAGTTTAGAATTGGCCAGTATACCTTAGCCAAAGTAAGGTTTGGGAATATCAACCTTACCACCATTAAAAATAACTCTGCCCCTCCCCTCTGCCTGACTCCCACCAGGCCCTTACTGAAGGCCCTTTCCGAGCACAGCTGAGCAGCACCCTGACAGGGCGCAGGCCGCACAGCCCCAGAGCAGAGAGGCTTCTCCCCGGTCTCATAAGAAGCACAGCCTGGAAACTTGCAGATGGTTGCGCCTGCGTGTGCTTGTGGATTTTTCTGCCGGGGAGCCACCTGGACGCAGCCAACGTGGCACAAACAACAGGAGCTTTGTGTCCTGTTGAATGTTCAGTAACTGGAGCTCACCCTCGCTCTGCTCTCGAGCGACACTGGGAGCCGCCCAGGGCCGTGGCTTGCCCTTCCGCTGCACTGCCTTTCCCCAGGGCCCTGTTTACAGATTCAGCTACTTGAAGCACTGATAAAATGACAATGGCTTAGGTGAGGACAGAGGTTATTCATAAACATGACAATCTGTGGATGTTGCCTCAAGAGGAAAATCTAATTTATTCTGCTAGTCAGACAACTCCTTGGTAGCTCAAAGGCTGTGGATTTTCCTACAGAATTAGTAGGAGTTAGGAGTAGATATTTCCGTTTAGACAGGACCAGCTGTGTAATCTGGGGAGCCCCGTGAAAAATAAAAATGTAAAGCTTCCTGTTCAAAAAGTAGGAAAAAAGTACCATCATAAGAACTAAAAAATAGTTTTCCTTTCTTCTGCAGTCTCTCTTGACATGTCATGGTGTTCTTACTTGTTTTTAACGTTGCACACCTAGGCATGGGAATGCTTGCAGGGCAAATTCAGCCCTCATGGGCACCCAGGGACCCTGTGACTAGGTGCATGAGTGCACATGGTCCACCAGGTGCAGGGCCAAGGTCTCATGCCCTGGCACGGGGCAGAGAAGTTGAGCCAGGCCCACTGCCCCAATCCACTGTAGACGGGCAACCCCAAGGGTATTACACTCTGTCTTGGGACATTTTAGGTACCCAGGGATGGGCAATAGACTTGTCCCCAATGAGTCACCCTTTCAACACACTGGTGCTGTTAGCTTGGGATCCCTTAGACACCACAAGGTATATACCCCCCCCAACCCTCAGGCCCCCACTGGGGTGGAGGGCTGCAGCGGTCACTGAGTGGGTTGGTACGGGGAAGTTTAGGGGTGCCTTGGATGACAGAGAGCAGAGGAGTGGGCAGCTGAGAACCCCTCCTGGCAAGCAGGGAGGCAGGAGGAGGTGGGACTGTATGTGAGCCCGGACTCCCAGCCCTTGGTGCTCTCTCCGTCGACTCGCCGGGTTCCACTTACAAAACAGAAATTCTAAGTTAAAAATGAGGAGTTTCAAGAAGGTACCCAATGAGCATTAAACTCCAAGTGCCCCTGAGTCCTGTGTGAGCACGCTGGCCATACGTCCATGAAGTGATCCTGGCTTTAGACCTCAGACGAAGGAAACAATTTTGATTGCCTTCCCACCCCAAATATATGCATTTCTAACATTTTGACATGTTTATGTCATATATGTGTAATATACGCCTGTATATGTGGAGTAAGAAAAGCTTTATGCTTTCCCCCATTTCAACTTTATTTCAGTTATGAGTTAATAAGAAGAGTTGAGACTGAAGTTAACAAACGTTTTTCTATTTATATATTTATTCATTTTAAAAGTTAATTTATTACGGTTGACGTACAACAAATGTTTTCTATTTAAAAGCCCTTTAAGTAGAAAGAAATATATCAAAGTGTTAATAGTACTCCTCTCTGGGTCAAGATGTTAAAAGTAATTTTTATATCATTTTCTGGGCTTTATAGAGTTTTTTACCCTGAACGTGGACACATGGATTGCTTTTATCATTAGAACAGTGAATGTTATTTTGCGAGATAATAATAATTTACCTGTGGGGAGAGTGTGCTGCTCCTTGGACTTTTCTGACACAACCAGTGTTATCTCTCTGTTAACTTTTCTTAATACTTCTTGGATCATATGCATTTCAAGATTTTCCAGAAGTTTCTGAAGCTAGAGTAAGCAATTTGAGAGTCAGTCTCCACATTGAGTTTCCACTCTAGGCTTCTAAGTCAAACTCCTGCAGAAGGGCCTTGGGTGGGTCCTGTCCTTCGGCTGCTCTCTCCCTGGGGGAAGGAAGGGTTCCCGCCTTGGCCTCCCGAGTGCTTCTGCAGACAAAAATCTTTTCTTTCTGGCCTACATTCTGACTAATAAAATACAACTCTTTTTCCCAAGCTCTGTTGAATTGCAAAGTGCTTGATGTCTGAGGTGACCTCAGGTGTTTTGAGGTCTCCAACTGTGGCCAGGAGTTTTGTGATCTGCTGTTACATGAGAACCCTCAGGTCTGAAGCTTGAGTTAGACAAGGAGGATTTCATGAGAAGATTTTAAACTCCATACAAGACCAAGAGAAAACTCTTCCAATAACCATGAGCCCTTACTTTATACATTATGCTTGCAGAACACATGGGGACTGGTGTGTGTGTGTGTGTGTGCACGTGCACATGTGTGTGTTGGGGGGACAGGGCACTGAATTCTCCTTCATGCTCAGTAGACACACATCTGGCATCCTGGCATCTTGGCATTGACACCCAAACAGGTAGAGGCTTTGCTCGTCTGTTCCAATGAGCCCAGCCTCACGGAACCTGGGTCCCAGGACCAAGGTGAGCAAACACTTGGGTAAACCGCCTCTCCACATAGGGACCTAACACACCAACTGGGCTCATGCATGAGCGGTGGCACCTTATTCTCAGAAACACAATCGCAGGAGCTATCATCCATTTCCTCGGGCTGGTGGTGGTGGTGGTGGGGATACTTACGTGCTGGATTTTGTGTTCAAGATGCTAATGCTTATATTCTCTTTCATGGTCTTTTTTTGTGGTGGCACACCTTGTTTGTGGCTATTAAAATATGAGAAACTAGACTTATAGTTCTGAGGCACTAAGTGGTAGTTATTTGCTTCTTCAAAGCCCCACATGCCTTTAAATACTTAGTGCCCTCTGAGCCTGTCCAACGATTTACAAACCTTCAATTTACACTGCCCTTCTTAGGGAAAAAACACACCGCTTGTGTATATCTGTTAATGCCATAAAGCAAAATCTCAAAGCCGAATTCAAAACAGCTCCTGCATACTTGCACAACCTTTATTTCAATCTCTGAAGCTCCTTCGGGGGGAAGAATGGACTGACTATTTATTATAAGTTCTTCAAGTTCATCTTCTTTCCCCATCCTCTTAGCTATAGCTTTCATGCTGGGGTACAGAATGTCAGTTCTGTTAAAGAAGAGAGACAAAGTTACAAATAAACATATTTTTTTCCCATTCAGATTCTCTGACAGTTATTTTCAGTTCTGTTTCCTGTCATCACGTATAAACCTCCCAACCCATCAGAGACACTCACATCAACCTGTAACAACAATTGCCACTCCCTTAGTCAATATGAAATCCTGAGGCCTTTCCCTATTGGGTACATTTAATTTCAGTCTTCATTTTTCAAAATATTGACAAGTCTTCTCATTCCCTAGTAACGGGGGGAGCTGACTGTTAATAACTCATACAATATACACACAATTCAGACTTCCCCCAAAGTCAACCGTCTTGTGCTCGGCAAGATCCAGGGTGGTGGGTGGGTGATTAGTGAGTGCTTATTTGGTGACACATGTCAGAAGCAATGTGTCGTTCCTCCCAGGGCTTGAAGCTGGGAAAGCACCCCACCATCCACAGACCTCATTACACCTCTGTACCATATTGTAACTCTGCCTGCAACACAGGAAGCTCTCAGAGACTCAGCACTGGGGTCTAATGGGGCAGAGAGTAGGGAGGAATTTGCAGCAGCAGCATCTTTCCACCCAGTGCTTGCTGGGATCCTTTGAGCTAAAAAGCTTAGAGTCTGCACTGTGGGCACACTTTAGAAGCCCAAGTTCCCGGGGACACAACTCTGGGTAAATAATATACCACGTTGCCTTGTGGAATCCAGGGCTGTCCCTGGGTCAACAGGACCCAGCTTCTCCTGTAAAGCACTGTTTGTAGAGACACATTGGCAGCTTCTTCTGGGCTCAGTAGGGTTGGCCATACCAGGATTCATGGATCAAATCTCACGCCCAGAGCAAGGGGCTGGAATTTGCCCAACTCCAGGTTCGCATGAATTTGCATCTCAGCAACACTCACCCGTAGAGCTCCGAGAACTGATTGTGGAGAGAGACAGAACTGATGTCCTGGCCTCGCAGCTTGAGCCGGCCCCACTGCTCCTTCAGCACTTCCAGCTGCTTCCACAGCACCAGAAATGACCTCAGCAAAGCAAGGGACATCACTGCATCACATGGGCCCCCCAGAAGCTCAGGGGCCTTTGGGCTGCTCTGGAACTGACTTCCAAATCCTGACGCTCTGGGCAAATTTGGCTGAAAGCATTACAGAAATTCTTCTTTATTGATCCTGGACCAAGACAGGATAAGCTTTTACCTGTAGCCCTTGCAGAATTAAGTCCTTGGAGAATGACTCTTCTCCCCAGAAGGGGGGTTTACCCACCTGCAGCACATGTAGGGCTCAGATAGGGAATGCATCCTTCCGGAACAGACAGGAGAGGAAGGCCTCATTTCAGCTTTCTGCTTGAGTCTTGAACCACTCGTTTTTACACTTTTTGTGCTTGGGTACTACTAACATTTTATCTCCCTTTGAAAAACTAAGCCTTTCATCTTTAGCCTCTGCTTTCTGGAAAGTGCTCTTCAACACACCCGAGATTTAACTCTCCATACGGTAGAGCAATAATACAACCTGAAATTGGGGATTTTACCCGTTGTCTGGGTATGGAAATGGAAACTTAAGTTTATCTTACCTCCTGTTCCTTCCATCATCCTTTCAAAGTTAGGCAGAGAATACGTCTCTTAATTGGAATTTATTATTCAATAGGCAATTTTACTTTAAAATTGTGATTTGTTCATTCATTCATTGGTGTTTCTCTTAAGTGTTTATTGAGGGGCTGCTATGTGCCCTGGAGGGTGTAGGGGTTGAAAAAGGGTTTCAGGTCCCTGCTCTTTTGTGGCCAGTGGTATGAGGGCCAGTCACCCAGAGAATGACAAACAGAACAGGACTTGTGTTCAGGCCCTCAGTCTGCAACAGTGTCTGTCACAGGAAAAGGAACTTTCCTTTGCAGGCGAAGATGGTAAATCTGATCACGATGTTATGACAAGGGCCTCAGAGAACAATCAGGTATTAGCACCTTAGCCGCTGGAGATTCCTCCCCCCCCCAGGGTAAGAACAGGAAGAACAGCCACCTGGTGTAGCTGGATCCTGGAACAGTGCTATTAACATCTGAAGAAAGGCCTGGCTGCCAGAAATGTGTTGGTCCAAGGGACAGTTGGCAAGCAACACCCAGGGAAGAGTGAGCTTCTGAAGACAGCTGGCAACCCCTCAACCTTGTAGACTGCTTCCTTAACAATTAGCTAATGCATGCATTTCCAGATTCATTTTATCTTCAGAAACCTTTTGTCCCATGAAATTTTATGCAGTGGCTCCAAATATCCAATAGACCAGAGCCAAGCATGGTGACAGGAGGTGGCAGCCTACAGGCCATATAGTTGGCCCTTCTGCTAAAAAATCCCCAAAGTGCCTCTGGGACCACAGTTTTAAAGGCCCTGAGCTAATCCATTACTTTCACTTTGTTTTAAGAGAGCACAGAACTGATGGCCTAGCAAAAACAGGCAACCCAGAGTTGTAACTTACAGGCAGTATAAATTCCAGTGTTTCCTATTGTCTATGAATAAGGAAATACTCTTAAATAAACAAATCATAAAATAAAACTAATTAAACAATAATTTTAGCAAACTCACCTTGTCAATATATAGTTGACACTTGAACGATATGAGGGCTAGGGGCACTGACCCCTACACAGTTTAACTTAACTTGAATCTGAGATGGGAAGCCCAGGGATATACAGGGCCAACTGTATATTTATTGGAAAAAAACCATATATAAGTGGACCCTTGTATTTTCAAACCAGTGTTTTTCAAGGGTCAACTGTATTCATATTAAGAGAAGTCTTCTCTTCCTAAGTGTTTCAAAGGATGGGAGAAGGAATGGGAGACAGAGTGAAGAGTGAGGTGGGGGAGGTGGGGTGTCAGGGGACCCTGCTAATCCATCAGAAGCAGGGCTAAAAATGGTAAAGAGAGGGCCAAAGGGCTCGGCATGCTTCTTGATCTTGGCACTATTTGGTCTATAGCCAGCTTTGCAAATGCTCCTCCTGGGTGAAGCATGCAGTTCTGTTGTGGAATTTAGATGGCACATCTAAGCACACGTCCTTTCCCACCAATAGGCCTGAAGCGGCCTTGTTAGTCGGTGCTAGTGAGACACAGGGGAATCTATTGGAGGCTTCTAGAATGGTTTTTCCTCCTTGATAAAAAGAAAGAGCTCCCTAAGGAGAAAGCTTTTCTGCTCCTCTCTTCATCTTACAAGGAAGAGGGAGGCATTTTGCTGATACCAAGACACTGCCCCGACCTGACGCACCCCCTTCCAAACTCACTTTGAAAGATTAACTCATCCTCTAATTTAAGTCAAGGCTCGTGGGACAGCCTGGGATTTATGGCAGGTGCGCCCTAGTTGTCACGGAGAGGCATTCACTTAAAGATGGAAGATCAGAAAAGGCTTTCAGAGGAGTGGTTTGGAAGGTGAAGCCTGAGGGGTAAGTAGGAGTTAATGTGAGTTTTCCAGCAGAGGGACCAGCTGGAGGAAGGCCCTGAGGAGGGAGTGCGTGGCGCTTGTGTCAACGCGACAGGTGAGGGTAGAAAGGTGGGCAGGAGTCAAGCTGCGAAGGTCCGGTTAGGGCACGTGGACTCTATTCTCAGGGCGTCTGGAAATCGCCGACGGATTATAGGAGGGAAGTGGCGTAACCGGTTTTCATTTGACAATATTATCCGGGTGAATAGCGTGGAAGGAGGCACGAGTGACCAGAGGGAGGCCGGCTGGAGGTTACGCTCGTCGCCTCGCACTGGGAGGGACCCTGATGTACCGGCGGGCGTGGGGTGGGGAGGGGGCATGGGCACAAAGGACGCACTTGAGAGATATTAAAATAAGAGGGCAGTAAATCTTGGTGTCTGGCTATAGGGTACGGCAGAGAGAAGCCAAGGATGGGGTCCAGATGTTTTGGCCTGGACACGGGGCAGGTGGTGGTAAGCTGACGGGGAGTATGGAAAGAACAGCAAGTTGGGGGCAGGAGAATGAGCTCAGTTAGGGACACACTGCTTCTGAGATGGAGCATTTGTTCTATTGGTTTCAGTGGACTGCTTGCAACCTTTGTTCTATTTTTTAAATGAAACGAAATGGATCTACCACTGAGCATGGGACTTCCTGTGAAAGACAATGCTTTGGAGTGGCTTTCACAGGCGACTGCTGCCTCATTGCTCCTCCTCTGCAGCATGAACACAGTCCTGGGACCACCGGGCACCAGCCAATTATGTGTACTGCTCACCAAGAATACCTGTATGTTTTTGTCTAGTGTGGTCTGCTGTCCTGGGACATCCTCCGTGACCATAGGATAGTTACTCAGAAGTACGTCTTCCATGAGCAGTTGCATGCCCACCAGCTCTCCATGAGCCACCTTGAGGTTTTGGTCACTCAGCCTACAGAGGCATAGCTAAAAACATAAAGGAACAAAACAAAATAAAACAAAAACATCCAGTTTGAAGACTTCTATGTAACCTTTACACATGGCTTTTGGGGAGAAAACGAGGAGGAATTGCAATTACAAGCCCTGTCCTCTCAACTATTAAAAAATTCCATAATAATCAGAGTAACATTTCTAGCTCAAAGTCTTCAGTCTTTTGGCTCTGTATGGAAGTCCAAGGTTCCCAGCCCTTACAGCGGTGTCTGTACATGGTAAATGTATAGTGTGATGCCAATTTTCTTTTAAAAGTTCAGATATAAACACAGGTATGCATAGGAAAAATACTGGAAAAAATAACCCAAAATGTGAAGTGAACTGTGGTTGTCTCCTAGTGGGAGGCTATGATTGTTTTGTGTGTTTTTTTTAAACATTTTTACTATTTTACTTTAAAAATAAAACACTTTTTGACTTATGGAGAACTTTGAACATATACAAAAGCAAACAAAATAGTTCCCATCACCCAGCCCCAGAAACCACTCACCTATGGCCAGTCCTGCCCCATCCCTATCACTCCTCACTTCCGTATTATTTTGAAGCAAATTTATAATTGACTTTCATGTTGTTCGTAAATTTTTCTATATTTTATATTTTTAAAAATAAAAACATAATATTTGCTTTAAAAATCAGGAGGAAAACACGTAATTGAAAAAAATTCTCTTTACGAATTCTGCTTAAAGAGTTCTCTCCCTACCACTATTTGTAGATGGGTCAGGAGTCACAGGTCTGAGCTGCCAGCCTGGGTGTTTCTCTAAGAGGCTCAAAGAGTGACTGGGAATGGACGGCCTCTCTTCCAGATCATTATAGGCCATGGGAATTTCAGCTGAGTTTACAACCAAGGCTGATGCCAGCTGAGACCATGATTCTCTTCTGATATAAGAAAACAAGACTCACCCTGCAGTTATTGGGTTTAGAGCCTCATTTTAAAACACCCTGGTTATCTTATAAATTATTCATCATTGACTAGAGTGTGGAGGATCTGACCGATGGCCCCATGACACTTGCTTTGCAGTCTGCATTCAGTTACTCCTGTGATAAGTGGGAAGACCTCTCCTACCTGCATATGATATTCCAGGGTATCTGGGCTGCTACTCATAACTGGAAACAGTCCTCCATCTTCCAGAAATGCTCTCCAAGGGAACAGCACAGATGCCTAAAAGAACCAAATAATAAACATAATGCTGTACTGTGTTCACAAGTAATACACTTCTGTATATGAACAGGACAAATGTGTCTGAGCCCCAAAATACTGTGGGATGTTTTACTTTTTATGTAGAAATAGTTCTTAATGTATAGTCCTTAATGATGTAGAGTTGAGAGTAACCATCTCATTTTGTTAAATTGATTTTTCAGGAAGTAGCTAAACACAGAAGGGTACTTAAGGCTTACTTCAGTGTAACTAGTCAGCACAGTGTTCAAAAGTTCCAGAACAGTATAATACCACTGGGACATATTTATAATCAACAAAGTAAACTTATTCAAATGTTCTCAATATTAATTCTTAAAAATTTGTGCTTAATCACTGCTGTACTTCAATTCTAGGTAACATCTCAAAATCAGTGCCACAATGTTACACGTGGGCCTCTGTGTTCTCCACATCACTGTCCTACAGCCAAGGCTTCCCCTACTCCTTGTGTCACCGCAAGCAGCCCTGGATTTAGTGGGCCTGTCCATCTGACCTCCTTTGACACTTCCAGAGCTGTACTGGCTTCAGACAATTCCCAGATCTGGAGGTGATTCGGGTGGCAGAGGACCAGGACACCTCATCCACCCAATCCCAGGTAACACCCGAAGGCAGAAGGAACAGACCCAATGGTCATGGTCCAGTCTTGTCTTCTGGGTTTAAAAGAAGGTCAAGGCTTGGACCAAGAGTCATTGTCTTGTAGCTAGGGAAGGTAGAAACGTGGGACTTACACACGTTGGGGGTCAATGTTGGCATTACTACATGAAAACATTAGGTTGGAGGTTTTGGAGTGAAAAGACCTAGGCTTATGAGGAGGTCTGAAAAATGTCCACAAATTCTTTGCGACTGTTCCCAGTAAGAGGCGGAGCTTAATTCTTCTCCCCCGAGTGTTTGATGACATTAGTGACTTGCTTCTAATGAAGAAAATGTGGCAAAAGTGCTGGGATGTCACTTTTGAAATTAGGTAATAAAAAGACTAGAGCTTCCATTTTGGGTTCTCTCTCTTGCTTGCTCTTGAACTGTCCCCTCTGGGGAAGTCACCTGCCATGTGAGGAAGCCCGTGCAGAGCCCACACGAATAAGCTGGGAAGTGTATCTTCTGGTCCTGCCAACAGCCACGTGAGTGGTCTGGGAAACTGAGTCCCCTCCAGTAGAGCCTGAGACGACTGACGCACAGGCCAACACCTTAGGCAGCCTCGTGAGAGAGTCTGAGCCAGGACTACCCAGCGAAGCAGCTTCCAAAGTCCTGAGCCTCAGAAATGATATGAAATATTGAATGTTTATTGTTTTAATATGCTAAATTTTGAAGTAATTTTTTATGCAGCCATAGATAACCAATACAGTTTGTGAGCTGGTGCCGCCATGACTACCCAGCAGTCTGATCTCCGGGCTCCCTGGACCTGAAATTCTTTAGTTGTAGAAGGCAGGTGATATTGTTGGTGCCTAGGAGCAATAATAGTTGCCAGGATTACATTCAATAACACATGTAAGCAGGGCTGTTCAAAACTCGGCTGCTGCCTAATGTATGTACTGTAATTGCTATCGTTATTATTGATTAAATGAAACAGATCAAATATTGGTTTTGCCACCAGCAATGAGCAGATAAGCTTTGCCCCAATTAGCCTGTTGAGTGGTTGGGAGGCAAAAACCCTGACTGGGAATGACAGATGGCCCTGGAGGCGACACCTCTCTTCTATGTGAGTGGAGGGGAGCCAACCAAGACTGGAGTACATTAGAGCTCGGAGAGTCCCTGCGACATTTAAACCAAATGCAAACAAAGTGATAAAATCCCCTCTGCACAGCACGCCTTTGACAGGTAGCAAACACCTCTCAGCGCACCTGGGGCCCTGCGGATCCAGCGGCGGGGGCGCTGCTCAGCGGGGGCAGCCCGTGGCACAGGCCGTCCCTGGCGCACTGGGGGGCCGGAGCATCCCCGGCTGCCAGAAATGTCCTACCAAAAACGGAGGGAATCTCATGAAAAGCACTTACTTAAGCTTCTAAAGCTTAGAACTCTCTTCAAAACTCCTGTAGTAAGATAACATTTTGAGATCGAACAGGTTGCTTCCTCAGTGACCTTGTCCCTCACCCTTTCTTTACACACGGCCTCCCTCACCCTTTCTTTACACATCACCTTCACTCTCACAGTTCACAGCTCTCGAGGGAAAGGCACACATACCCTAGACCGGCAGTGACCGGCAAGACTTTCTGTGTGTGGGAGTGTTCTGTAGTTTACTGTCCAAGGTGGTAGCCACTAGCCACACATAGCTGTTGAGCACTTGCAATGTCGCTGCTGCAACTGAGGAATTGAATTTCAAATTTTATTTCATCTAAATCAATATTAAAGTTTTACATTAAATAGCCACATGTGGCTACTGTATTGGACAGCTCAGTTGTTGCTGTAGAACAACAAAATCAATTGTTTGTTGAATTGTTTTAAGACCAATAACCGAGACAACAATTCATGCCATTAAAATTTGTAAAATCAAATTTTAAGTTAAATAATAACCTGGGGTTTGAAAGAGAAAAGGTTTTTGTTTTGTTTTCAACAAAACTTGGCTTTGCATATCAAGAACCAGAAATCCTGAGGACTAGAGCATGAAGTTTATACCATAAACTGTAGAAAAGGAAGTATGCATGATAAATCACAATGACTTTCTTGCTCAAAAGGAAAAAAGAGTTTAGCAAGCAAGGAAAGACTGTTTCTAGAGCTTAAATCTAGTGAATGCCTAAGAAAAGATCCTGACACAGGATAAAGTGCGGGGGAGGGTATCCCAGAACAGAAGGGACTTTTTGCTCGGGTCCTCCATGGACTTGGCCCAAGTCTTGCATAAAGCAGACATAAAAAAGAAATAGGTTAGCAATGACTAAGGGAGATGTTAGCACTGATGGAAATGAGGCAGCCTCCCAGAGACTAGCAGGCAATCAAAGGGTGGGGGAGTCCCTGACAAATGGGTATCTAGGCAGGATGCTAAGCAGCAGGCCAACCAGAAGAGACCTGGGGTTGGGCCAGCTAACCTACAACAGGGATGGGTGAGGTTAGCCACTCCTCCCTACCAAGATGATTTATAAGCACCCCCTGGAACTTGGGTCACCTCTGAGGGGAATGAAGGAGATAGGTGTGGTGTGAGGCTTAAAATTAAATCCAATAGTATGTGCTGCCTTGACATCTGGTAAAATCAGAAGGGCCTTGAATGGCCTAATCACAAGTTCCCTCCCCACTCTGCCCCAGAGGGACCGAGGGCAGTCCCTCCTTACCCCTGAGTAGTGGTTTCAGCTCCCTGTGTGGATGAAAAAGGGGTGCTGTAATAAATCACAAATTCCTAACTGGGCAGGTCAGGGTGGATAGTCATGCCCCAGGCCTATAGCTTCTTTAGTGAAGGTTTTTAAGCCAGCCCTGTCCATTGTTTTTGTGCACCTGGGCTAGCACACCTTTGAAATGCCCCCTTTCAGGCCCCTCTTTCTAAAGTGTGCCTGAGAGCACATAATCTCATTACCTATCCTGTAATCCGATCCCCACCGTGCTTCCTCCCACCTTCCCGTAATCTTCCTTAGTTCCCTTTTTTATTTCAAATGCATAAAAGAAACTGCAAACTGCTATTCTCCAGAGCTTTGGAGATCTTGTTCCCCAGCATATGTAGTCAGTTTGGCTCAAATAAATTCTTATAAAAATTCTCTACAGGTTTGCACGTTTCATACGTTGACACCTACCAGACCACAAAACTATTTAAATGGACCAATCATATCCTCCTGTGGGAACCAGGAGCTACCACATCCCCCTCGATGCACAAAGCCTGCCTCCCTCAGCCCCTGGTTTTCACTCTGTTCCCAAGTGCAGTTCCTCTGTGGCCCTGCCTGGCGTACAATGTCCTCTTTCCCTGGGCTGTGAGTATAGGTGACTAATAAATTGCCGTTATCTCATCTGTCCAGTGTTTGGTGGCATGTATCCCCCTCTTCCCCCCGCCAACCCTAGTGCCATCCCCATAACTCTCAGGCAGAATCCCTCCCTCACCAACAGAGTAAGAGGCAATTATAATAAAGGGAAAGGGGATAATCTTGAATTAATTGGTTTTAAATATTAAACTGACCACTTTTAAACTCTAAATATGGCTGAATGTCGTGGAACTGGAAGGTTAAATATTTTTGCTATCAGCAGAAGTAGGGGTTTATGAACAGAAGTTCAAAGACAGGTAAAAGGAGCTCTATATTTGCATCAAACCATTCACATTTTAATGAGAATTAATAAAAGATAGTTGAGTACTGTTATGTACTGAGACAGTGGATAAAATAATTGATTTATCCTGATAGCTCAACGATGGAGTTTGGAGTTGCTCAATGGATATGTCAACGTAAGAACATCCAAACCTGTAGAGAATTTTTATGAATTTATTTGAGCCAAACTGACAGCATCCTGGGAAGCAAAATCTCAAATACCCTGGTTAATGGCAGTTTTTCAGTTCTTTTTATACACTTGGAATTAAGTTAGGAAGAAAGATTACATAAAGGTGGGAGAGAAGGTAGGAGAAAGAAAGTAGGGAAATCTCTATGACTGCATTTCAGGATAGTTAACAAGATTATGTACTCCTTTGAGGGTGGTTATGCCTCTGAGGGGTCTGAAAAGAGAATTTCTCTGGCATTTCAAAGATGTGTTAACTTAGCTGCACAAGAACAATGGACAGGGCTTGCTTAAGGCACAGATAAACCTATTTCTTCACCCTATGTAAAATCAGGCCTGGGGTGTGACTACCCACCATGACCTGCCCAGATAAGAAATTTATGATCAGATCACCCTGTGAGGTTACTTTAGGTTACTTGAACTTGTCAGATTTATTAGAGTCCTTTTTTCATTCACAGATATATAAACATTTTCTCCTATTCCTCATATTTTTCACATGTTTTCTTAAGATTCTCACTGAGCCCTGCCTAGGGACCCATGACTCACTCAACACACATATGTCAGTGATGTACCAAGCACCTACTATGTACAAGACACTGTGCCAGAAACTGTCTGAGATGCAAGGATGGGTCTGACCTTCTGCCTAGTAGGGCCCTGTGAGGCAGAGCCCATTATCTGACCTTACAATTAAAAAAAGAAAAAAGAAAAAGAAACAATAGAGCAAAATGGAGTTACTTTTGCTAAGCCACATCACCAAACCAAGACTAACCTAATTGCAGTTTCAGCCTGAATTTAAACAAATCAGTCTGGAATTTGCTGGTCAGCACCAGTGAGGTCGTCTGCCTGATAAGTGAATGGCCATGGCCATATTCCAAAAAACCTTCCTTTAGGACACTGAAATTTGAATTCCACGTAATCTTCATGCATCACAAAATTATTTTCTTGCAATTTCCCCCCCAGCCATTGATACATGTAAGAGCCATCCTTCGCCCACGGGCTATACAGAATCAGGCAGGGGCCTATGGCAGTAGTTTGCCAACCACTAACTTAAACAGATGAGATTGAGAAGAACCACCCAAGCATTTACCTTCAGCACAAATGATTAATTCACCTGAAATTAAAGATAAGCTCAACAGGCGTTTCTGACACTGGCTAGTAAATAAACCCTGCAGGTCGGTGGACATGCCCAGAGGTGAATGACAGGCCCTGGGCAGTGTGATTTCAATGCCATCAGAAGACAGCAGCGATTTCCATCAGGTCCTTGCTTGAGCTTAGTTGAGGGCAGATCAATAGGAGCAAAGTGAAACTTTCATGCTTAGAAAATGCATCTGTCGTGTAACCCGAGCTGGTCTATGCCACAGAGAAGCATAAGGCAGATATTAGGCGTCTCTATGGGGCCGCTGTCCTATTGTCCATGTGTTACATCCTTCCCTGCCCCCACCCCCACCCCCAGTCTATGGAAGCACGCTGCCCTCATTCTAGATAAGAGTTCAGTTCTTTCTTTTCAAACTCTGGAGAAGCCTTCAATTTACATGAGCAAAAAGTTCCCTGAGGTAGACAATCATATTTGCTCAGAGTTGGTGAGCTCTGGGAAGGGCGAGGGATCTTCCCAAGCTTCCTGTCTCTTTTGATTATCTAAGGATTTTTCCTTGTTTGCAAGTTCAGCACTAAATAAAATCAGCCAGATTCAGCTTCTCCTTTTCTCCTGCCTCTGGGCTCTGAAACTCCAAGTCAGAATTTGCAAGGAATTTACGTAGGGTGAAGAAATAGGGCTATATTCCGGAAGTTCTTTTTGGATTCCACCTACACAGGGTTAATAGGGGACTTCTCTTCAGGGTCCCCTTTTATAGCCTCACTGCTGCCTGGCATCCACCCAGTTCTCAGGCTTCCGAGTCAAACGCACCTAGGTTCTGACTCTGGTCTGCCACTTCCTATCTGTGTGATTACACACACACACACACACACACACACACACACACACACACACACACACACACACACACACACACACCCAGAGGAGCTCTGAAGAAAAAAGGTCAGAAGAAATGCAATGGATAGGCTCATGGAGAGATAACATCCTGAGTGATTCCCTCTTAGGTCCTCTGAAAAATATACTGAATCATCCAGAAACCAAACACAAGGCACAGTGCCCTCCATTCCTGCAGAGTGCGTGTGCTGGGACAAAGAGAGCCCCATGAAGCAATTCCTGGGGGAAACAGGGTGATTCCCCTGGGAGAACAATAGCAGGCTGAGCCCCTCACAGCTGAAATCCAAAGAAAACTTCTGGAGTACAGTCCTATTTCTTCCTCCTATGTCAGTTCCTTGCAAATTCTGACTTAGAGTATCAGAGGCCAGAGGGCTGATGAACAGCCATCCTGACAATTAGTCAGAGCCTTTGCATCCTACCTGCTTGACCAAGCTATAGCTCACAAAGCTGTTTGGCAATAAAAAGGAAACAAATTAGCCTGATTTTTTGTCCTGTTGAGTCTACATTCTAAATCCAGAGTCCCCTGATGCTCACAGTTTAGAAAATGCAGAGTACAAATTGAAAATATAGTTCAGTACAATCCTCAATTTCCATTCCCTGTGGACACCCACACTAACAGTGGGAAGCGATTATCATCTGCGGGTAAGGTCCCCCTCATTGGCTAAATACTCACACAGAGAATTAATCAAAGGAAGTTAATTAATTTTGGCAACTTTAGAATACGGAGAGACCCCCAGAATTGACCTCTCCTTTCTACACAAAACGTGTTATTTACACTGGAAACATAGTGACTCTTAATCCAAACTAATTTTCTCACCAGTCATGATTAATTAACCAAATAAACATTCTTTTTGTATGCAGCGTGCCTAATGCCTACAAGGCCAGAGGTAAATTTACTTATTTATAAATTTAAGTCAGGCAGCCGATTCCATTGACTTCAGAAGTACAGGGAAAACTCTGTTCTTCTGAAAGGTAATTAAGGGCTGAAAACAATAAACAAAACTCTTGGAAAGAATCATCTTCAGAAGTATAAAAATATTATTCCCAATAAAACAGTCTGAATATTGAAAGCAGCAATTGTTATGCAAACTAACTACTGAAATCACATTGACAAAAAATCAAGACCATTATTGTCTGATAAAAACACAGTCCACACGGACAGCCTTTGGGGCAGAGCATGTTTGGTACCCAGTGTTCTGGATCCAGTTGTGCCCCTGACTATTTTAAGCTGGTTATCTAATCTTGCTAAGAGTGACCTTCCTCTATGGTCACTCAAAAACACCTGCCCTGCAGAATTTCCTAGACGGGGTTAGCACTCCAGCCCTTACCTGACGAGCTGCCTCACTGCAGCGTCAAACTGCAGAATCATCACCTCCCTTCGCAGGAGGAGTGCCTGGGACACCTGGGCAGGGTCTTGGGGGCTCTCGAGGCTGTCAATCATGTTCTGCAGCTCTTGAAGCTCAGACACTGGAAGATGGACAACATTTAAGTAGGTAGTGTGAGATGCCAGCTACTTTATCTAATCCAGCGAACCATCATTTCACCTCCAAAGCTAACTTTTTACCTAAATGGACTTCTCTTTGTGAGTATACTGATTATGTTTTGCAAGACCAGCAAACCTTATGTTCTAGAACCCAAGATCTTATGTCGCTTTCCTTCCTTCCTTAGGAAGATAAAAACTTGCTTTGCTTTTCAGCAGAATCAGAAAAGGCTTTCGAAAGAAAGTTTTAAAATTTATAAGGCTACAATCTCTAAATAGATTGAAAACGACAAATTACTAGGAACAGGAAAACATAGGGCTCAGTAGGCTTATTAGGGGGTTGAAATTATTATAGATTATAACCCAGCACTCATTTCTCATAGCCATGCCATCCAAACCAGCCTTCTCTGTCACTGGCTCATCCTGCTGTTGGCTCATGGATTAAAGACGCAAGGCTATCCAAGACAAGCAAAAAACATAGAGCATGCAAATATGTATACATGTACACACACACACACACACACACACACACACACACACCCTTCTAGGAGATTCTTGTCATTTAAGGAGTAGATGTGGGAGATCCTAAATTGGCTTATTTCTTGGACTCTTGCTGCAAAAGTAGGCTGAGAATAAATAGATTTATATGTGTTTTGGATGGAAATTTAAGTTAGGGCCCGTTGGGGGAATTCAATGCTGGGTTGAGGAAACTGGCCTGGGTCTAGATGGCTGTACTAGCATCTCTGTGATGGTCCAGAAAAGGAGTTGATCAGGATGGGAGAGTGCAACAGGAAAATGATGAGCCCTGAGGAAGCATTGGCGGGGCAGGTGGGCGGCCCACACTTCCAGGGATGCCAGCATGCCAGCTTCTCTGAAATGCTCAAAAACTTCCTGTGAGGAGAGAGAGAACTTTCTACTTGGGAGGACACCCCTGCCAGTGGAAACTGACCGCTGTGCCTGATATGTAGCCCAAGGCAGAGTGAGACAGGAAACCCACAGGCTTTTTTTTTTTTTTTTTTTTTAATATCTTTGTTGACTTCAGAGAGAGGGAGGGAGAAGGAGAGAGATAGAAACATCAATGATCGACTTCCTCCTGCACGCCTCCGACTGGGGATCGAGTTCGCGACCTAGGCATGTGCCCTGACCAGGAATAGAACTGCCATCTCTTGGATCCTAGGTTGATGCTCAACCGCTGGGCCATGCCCAGCTGGGCGACCCACAGGCATCTTGAGCCGCCTCGGCCCTGTCTGGTCTGGGACTTGATTTCTTCCCCTGTCTCTGGCCTGCAAGTCAAAGGAACTGAGAGAGCGGGGAAGCTGTCCACGGAGCTCGATCAGGGTGGAACCAGGACTGAGAATGGTTGCTAATACTTGCAATTATATGCTCTTGGCTTTAGGAAAAGACAAGGCAGTCCAGGTTTCACATCCATTTGATGTTTTACGCACAACAGAAAAATGTTTTTCGAGTATTTTTCCAACTCCAAATGAATTCAGTTTAATCATCAAACTTTTTATGACTCCTATAAATCTGATGGTCATATTGGGCTGAAAAGAAATTTCCACCAGAACTAGAGTCAAGTTAGAGGAAACTGTACAAGAAGTTTAGTGGTAGATGGGAGGAGAGGTGGTCAGTGAACCTTATTTGTTCAAGGCCTGGTGTGTTTGCTCAGTAAGTAATACACTCTGTCTAAGCAGGAACCAGGGGGAAGGTTTATAATCCTCTACAATGACAATGAGAAAAGAATATGCAGTTACATATGCCCGGTGATTAAAGCTCTGTAAAATGTAAGTGCAAAGTGTACTTGGGCGGGGGCTAGAGGGGGGAAAGATAAAAAGATTTCACTTGTTAGAGTCACTGGATTGTGGGTGATGTTTCTCTATATTATTTCCATTGTTGTTCATATAGTGCTGTGTGTGCACTTTTACATGGTCACATCCCAGCAAAACTGTTCTCTGCGATAGGTGGCATTTTCATTAAAATACAGATGGGGAGGCGGGGACTACACTTTCTTTGTTACTTATGGATTTTAGAGTCCTCAGTCAGGCTTTCCTGCCTTTGTGGGGTCACCTTGCCTGTGGGAGGGGAGGTGGCAGGCACTGGCAGGGAAGGCAGCCTGTCTGTGAGGATGGGGCCAAGGGCTGCCATGTGGTCGTGGTGGTGGGGTTGGGAGTAGACCTGCACCAGGGAACTTCAGGAAATGAATGAGCCTTTTCTCCTGCTCTTCCCCAGGAGGGGCCTGTGCGGGAAATCAGAGAGAGGGGGAGGAATCGCAAAAATACTCAGAGCCAGGAGCCCCTGTTCCCAGTTTGTCTTCAGAGTTCCTGAAACACCAAGCTTAATGTGCAGCATCTGGGCTTTAACTGGCCTTTCTGATCCTTGACGAGGAAATCGCAGCTTCAACTCCCACATTCTGATTAGATCTTCTGCTTCATGCTGCCTCCAAGGGCAGGTGCTGGCATTCAAGGCCGGCGAGCATTTGGCCGGGGTCGCAGAGCTTGACCTATTAGGATTCGTGTCTAAGAGCTCCCTCCTCAGTCATGCAAGAGGACCAATGCTGAAATGCAGAGCGTCCCTTTAAAAAAGATTTTACAGTGTACAAGTCCACCAAAGTCTTTTATCTCACCCCCAACAGCACTGAGATGGCTGACAGGAGTGGGGTGAGTGTGTGACCAGACCCGTCTCATCTTTTCACCTTCGTTCTCCTTGCCTCCTCCGGGAAGCAGGCCAGGAACCGAACAGCCTAGTGTTTTTTAAAAAGGATTGTTTTAGAATGGGATTTTTTTTTAGCTCAAGTTTTCTCTTTATCTATTTTCAGCAAAGCAGAGTATGCAAAACTTTGCACATCCTCTTGGAGCACAAATGTTTGTACTGGCAACACGACAGGGTGCGTGTCTCCAGTCCCACACCCCGGAGAGCCTGGGCCCTGCAGACTTCACTGATTCCGGTTCAGAAGCACAGCAATCGTAAGAAACCAATTTCCTTCATTCTGAATTCTAGGTCCTCAGTAATTTGGCTTCATTTCCCACTGTTCCTCGGGGTCACACTGGTAGATTCACCATTCTTTGGACTGGCCACATGTAGTCCTGCTTGATGTCTTTGCCAGTGTCCTTTGCTTGTCTTGCCAGGACCATCCCTCCTATCTTTCCCCATTGATTCAAGCGAGGACAAGTCCCCCCAGATCACCTTCCCTGCAGGCCTGCCCTCCCAGCGGCCGTAGGCCCTCCCGTGCAGGGACTTCTCTTGGAAACATGGCTCTGGCTCTGTCTTAGCTTCTATCTCATTTCCATAAAACGCCTGTCTCCCCATTTCAAGGACACAGATGGCATTTTTGCTGGCCCATCCTTTTTTCTCCTGTCCCTCATCTGTAGCCCAGCTCCCACACCTTCCAAACACCCAGCAGCTCCCCAAAGAGAGTATTAACTTATTTTCTGAGTAAACCTCTTTTGACAACAGTCCCTGAATTAGTAAAATGAAAGGATCTAAGAGTGCTTTGGAACGTCTTGATGCTTATATTGAAGACTTGCCAGTAGTTTTGGAAGCTCATTACTCTGCAACAGTTCTGTGCTCTCCACTGAGGCAGCACAAACCCTGCCCCATCTTCATGTGCCTGTCCTCAGACACAGGCATGACCTTCCTCATGGATCACCGCTCATACCCTTCCCTGTGTCTCCCACCTAACCGTGTACAGACTCCTTCAGTGTTCACCAGCACGGTGCAATCTACCGGCAAGCGGGGTAGGGTCTCCACAAACGTATTTCCTTCATGTACCGACCAGAAAGGAAAAGATTCGGATTCTATTACATTTAAGACAACTAGATTTAAACAGGCTTATTACCTCATTCTTTTGGTGTTTCTCATCCTTTAAAATCTGTAGCTACAATGTTATATTTCTATTAATTAATATTTACATGACTAATGACATAATTTAGATGGGAGTCAAATTATTAAAATAACAAGATCAGTTTCCTGGCCTCTGATAAACCCAGCTTACGAAGCCTTTCAGTATCTTTAATTTACCTTGTGCATTTATCTTAGAACCTAGTGCTGAGTTAGACTCATGGATTAGTACGGGGCAGATACAACTAAAGTCTCAATCATTCTCACTACAGGACCATCGGGCCACTGTGAGCTAACCAAGGGCTGTGTGCAAGCTTCCTGATGGTGAATACTTGGCTCTCACCTTGCCCTATCAGTTCATGAGGGCCAGGAAGGGAAAGGGAATGAAAGAACCTGTAAAAGTGGAATTAATCAGTTTGGAGACAGTATATAATGGGATTTTCCTTTGCCCTTCTTATCACTGTCATCTATGAGAAAATATTTTAGTTCTGTCTTTCCAAGTATTAAGAGCTTCTTAGTAATTACTAGATGAGGGAATGAATTATTTTGCAATGTATATGTTCATCAAATCATCATGTTGTACACTTTAAATATTTTAAATAATTGTATTTGTCAATTATACCTCAGTAAAGCTGGGTGGGAGAAAGAGCTTCACAGAATTCTGACTGAATATTAAGGTGATTTAATTACGTTTAATTACTTACCAATGCCCTCAGTTCCTCCCCAGTCACCTCTCAAAGGGTTATGACTTAGAGGAAATTCAAAACATGCTGGATAGTCCCCAAGTTTAGCGAAACTGAAAAGGTAGGCCACAATGTCATGGAGAGGGGCAATCAGCTGTAGAGTCAGCTTTAAGGCTCTGAACGCTGCCTGTAATACAAGGAAATCAGTTTTAAGAAATGTCTAAGGTGTATATAAAATATATGAGCAATTATTAAAGATAACATATTTAAACACAAATATTTAGAGAAACATTTTTATAACATACTACAGGATAATAGTTATAGGAAAACATCTGAAAACCAGAACAACAAACATTCATAAACTTTATAAATTTTTATATGCTTTTGGACAAGGTGACTTCTCAGATGGGGGTTTAAAGCAATGTGTTTCTCTTTGTTTAAAGCCATCGGTGGCCAAAAACATGTAAAAAAAAATGTTTGTATGACCATTAATAAATTACCAAGGGTCACAAATAAACTTCTAGGAGGGACCCATATTTAGACAACATTGCCCTGAAGGAATATCTATAAGCAAAGCATAGATATTTATCAAAACAGTTTAAATATACAACTAAAAAAATTAAACACAGGATCTTAAATATTAATGTTCAAGTGAAAGAAAAGTGAAAAATTATGATCTAACTGAAGAAGGTTTTATATATATATATAAAACATATATAAAGTATATATATATATATTTATATATAAAACACTTGAAAATTCTTCAATGAAAGAAAGAGTAGTTCTACTTTAATTTTTTTGAGGAATCTCCATACTGTTTCCATAATGGCTATACCAATACATTCCCATCCACAGTGAACAAGGGTTCCCTTTTCTCCACATCTTTGCCAACACTTGTTCCCTGTCTTTATTTTTTTTTAATGTATTGATTTGAGAGAGAGGGAGAGAGATATATAGAGAGAAACATTGATTTGTCTTTCCACTTATTTATACATTCATTGGTTGATTCTTCTATGTGCTGACTGACCAGAGCCTGAACCCACAACCTTGGTATATCCAGACGATGCTCTAACCAACTGAGCTACCCGCCAGAGCCTTGTCTCTTATCTTTTTAATAATAGCCATCCTAACAGGTGTGAGATGATATCTCATTGGGGTTTTGATTTGCATTTCTCTGATGATTTACCTGTTAGCCATTCATATGTCTTCTTTGGAAAAATGTGTGTTCAGGTCCTTTGCCCATTTTAAAATCAGATTTATTTTATTTTATTTTGCTATTGAGTTTTATGAGTTTCTTATATATTTTAGGTGTTATCCCTATGTCATATATATAGTTTGTTAATATTCTCCCATTCCATAGGTTGCTCATTTTTTAAAATATGTTTTTATTGATTTTAGGGGGGGAGAGAAAGAGGAGAGAGAGAGAGAGAAACATAGATGTGAGACAGAAACATCGATCGGCTGCTTCCTGCATGCCCCCTACTGAGGGTAGAGCTCACAACCCAGGCATGTGCCCTGAGCAGGAATCCAACCATCGACCTTTTGGTGCATGGGGCAGTGCTCAACCAACTGAGCCATACGGGCCAGGGCATTTTGTCGATTGTTTCTTTTGCTATGCAGAAGCGTCTGAGTTTGATGTGGTCCTGCTTGTTTATTTTTATTTCTGCTGACTGCACTTTTGGTATTATATTCAAAAAGTCATTGTCAAGACCAATGTCAAGGGGCTTTTCCTCTGTTTTCTTCTAAGAGTTTTATAGTTTCTGGTCTTACATTTAAGTCTTTAATTCATTTCAAGTTAATTTTTGTGAGAGGTGTAAAGGTGTAAAGGGTTCAGCTTCATCCTTTTGCATGTAGTACTACCATATGATCCAGCAATCCCACTTAAGGATATACATCCAAAGGAAACAAAATCAGTATCTCAAAGAGATTGTCCACACTCCTGCGTTCATTACAGTATTCCTCACAATAGCCAAGCTATGGAAACAACCTAAGAGTTCAGTGGACGGATAAATATTTAAAATGTTACACACACACACAGACACACACAGGAATAATATCAGGCATAAAAAAGAGGGAAATCTGGCCATTTGCAATAGCATCAGTGAACCTGGAGGACATTATTCCAAGTGAAATAAGGCAGCCAAAGAAAAGCACATATTGTATGATTTCACTCATATGTGAAATCTAAAAAATAGGTCAAACTTATAGAATGGTGGCTGCCAGGGGGAGAGAGAAATGGGGAGATGTTGGTCAAAGGGTACAAATTTTCAGTTATAAGATGAATAAGTTCTGGGGATCTAATATACAGCATGATGCCCATAGTTTATAATACTGTATCATATACGGTAACCTGAACAAGAAGGCCAAAGTGAGAGGCAAGAAACATTTATTTGAAATCCAAAATAATAGTTATTTGGGAAGCACTGATTCAGGCAGAAACCCAAATAACGTTCTGATTAGGGAGTGAAGGCAAGGAGTTTTCATGAGAAAGGAAAGGAGGATTATTACATGAAGAGAAGGAAGAAATTTCTATTGGTGTTAATAAATCAAGTATGGAATTTCTATAGTGCAAATAAACTAAGTTATTCTTTAGCTATATGTGGTGGTGCTAATTCTAAGAAAGTCTTTAATTTTTGGTCCAGCAGTCAGAATGTCTGCATTTCTGTTAACTTTGCAAACAGTAGTTTGGACTACAATGTTGCTTTAGGCTCAGTCCAAAGATTATTTTACCCAGTTTAAACATCCCAAAGGTTGTAAGAGTAAGATGTACAAGGAATGGAAGCTCTGATTCCATGTTGAAGTGGCTCTATTTATATTATTTTTAACATAATACTGGAAATTTTCTAAGAAAGTAGGTAAATGTTCTTACCACACACACAAAAAAGAAAACTATGTGAGGTGATAGATGTGTTAATTAACTTAATTGTGGTGATCCTTTCACAGTGTATATGTATATTAAATCATCAAGTTGTATGATTTTATTTGTTAATTACACCTCAATACAGCTGGGGGTGGGGGGAGAAAGTGTGAGAAATGTAGGTTGTTAAACAGGTTTTCACTTACAAAGAAAAATCAGAATGCTCCTAAACGGCCATTTTCAACATTGCACTTTATTTAGCAAATACTTATTTGAGTGCTTTATGTATTACTATATCTTCTTTTTTTCATGGTTGCCAATATTATCCTCTATCAGTAAGTTAGGAACTTGCTACATAGAGCAGTCCCTCAAAACACAGGAATTAGCTGATTACTGGGCTTAAATGTGATCTCAGTCTCTCATGAGCTTCAGGGGATCAGGGTGGTGGTTTTCTTTAAGGGTTTGGGAAGAAATTGAGGAATAATAAAGAATGTTGGAAATTTGAACTAATGCTCATTAATGACCAGGGAGAAAGAAAAGTCATGAAATAATGGGGCCTTAGAGAAATGATAATATTAGGAAAAATATATAATTAATATAATAATATAATAATATAATAATATTAGAAGCTGTGAGAAGATTTCAGTTATTAAATATCCCTGGAAAAAGCAAGAGATGTTCTTTGGAATTGATATGTTTAACTGTGAGACAGGAAAAACCAGTCAGTTTACATTCCAGTGCACAAAAAAAAATACAAACCTTTTCTGTCAGCGTTTTGAACATAACCAGCACTTCAGAAGGGTGAGGTATGAACCATAAGTTGAAGAAGACTTTCCCATCAGCAGACAGCAGACATCAGGGCTGGGGCTCAGAACTCCTGTGGCATTAGAAGAAAGCTTGGGTAGCACAGCATTTCTCTCTAAAGAAGAGGCGTGTCCAGTGTGAACTATTTATACCAGCCCAGGTTGTGGTGACACACGAGTCCAGTGTCCAAGTCTGAGGGCGGAAGGCGTCCTTTTCAGGCTGCTCACAGGTGGCCACAGCTATAAATAACTCAACGGGAAAAGGGCAGTTGGGCTGACTTTAGCCTGAGCTGTGTTGAGGAAAGAGTGGGCACATAGGGAGGGAAAGGTGTGGTAAGACAGGAAAGAAAGGCATGAATTAGGTGGCTGGCACCATACGGAATGTTATATATGAAGGGGTTCAGAACAGGCCTCCCCAAGATGTGCCACTTTGGCATGTAGATTGTTTTGAGCTGAAGGCAATGGAGATCCTGTGGGCTCAAGATAAACGTTTACCTCTCCCTTAAAGAATTTAAATTGGGGGCCTTGCCCATAATGAGAGTTATCACCAGAGATAACTTTTATGACCTACCTATAGAGCAGAGCAAACATCTAATTACTGAACATCTGCTCTTATCACCCTATGAATGACATTCCTCCCCTCTGAAGCCCCAGGCGCCTTACCTCATCCCTTAGCTCAGAATGCTATGTATCCTTCATTTTCTCTGTCTCTGAACCTCTCATGTATGTGGCATTCCTATATGTTTGTATATAATTGAATTGGGTTATTTTCTCTTGTTAATCTATGTCAACTCAATTTGATTATTACACCAACTGGGAAAACCTAAAATGGTAGGGGAAAATTTCTTCCTCCCCCACACATATCTTCTCACTTAATTCTTATGACAGCCTTTGAATGTACCTTCTTTGTTCCTGTTTCACAGATGAGAAAAGTGAGGCCTTATGAGGTGACCTAGGTCTTGCCTGCTGACCTTCGAGGAGATGAAGTTGGGATTTAAGTGCAGACCTGTCCAGTTCTAGTATCCAGGCTCTAGACAGCCATCTCTATTCTCCTTCCCTCCCCACCATGTTTCCTCGCAGGGTGTCCAGGCTCTGGCCCTCTGTTTCTTCTTTCTCCTCTCTGCTCTCCTCCACTTCCAAACACCTTATCATTTCTTAGGCAGTAGAATAGCTGTCTCTTTGTTGTGGGTTTATATACAAACACATAATTCATACACGTCTGTTAAGAACTTGCACAAGCCCAGGTACCCACCGCCAGGCCTGAGAATTAGAATGTCACCAGTTCTCTTAAAGATTGATGTGCACCTCCCTGGTTGCCCCCAGAGGAACCACCATCCTGAATTTTACACTAATCAATGCTAGATTTTCTTTGTAGTTTTACCACAAATGGAGACACCATTGAAAGACTGTGTTGGGTTTTGCCTGTTTTTGACCTTCATACAATTGGAAGCTCATGATCTTTCTACTAGACTTACGGGGAAGCAGCATCCTTACCTGGTTCCTATACCATCTCAGAAGCGAGGCAGCCTACTGTAACAAAGGGTGAGGGCAGGGGCTATTTCCCCCTTAAATGGAGCCCGTGTCTTTAACTCTCATTAATTGTGTTAATCTGGTGTGGAAAATGGTGCTGTGTGGTTATCAAATGTGGAACCTGAGTTTGAGACCAAGATCTACCACCCACAGCTGTGTGGCCTTAGATAGACTATCCTCTGAGTCTTTTCATCCATAAAATGGGGATAAAGATTCCTAACTCATAGGACTGGTGTAAGGAATGACTTTTTAAAAGAGTAGCAAGCATTTGAAAAATATTTTATAAGTTGTGAGGCATGTAAGAACTCTCAAAGTAATTTGTTGAGAAGTGAGTACCTGAACATGCTGATGAGAGGATGTCCTAGAACTGAGAGTTATGGGGTAAGGCCAGAGATTAGGGCCAGCTCGGGGCTGTCTTGGTTATGCTAGACCAGGCAGTCCTGACAGACAGAGGGCAGCAGGAGGTAAGCAGTGGATGCCAGTCCCCAGCCCACACTGTGCCTTGCCCAGTGTGCCGGGGGTTCACTCAGCCCTCTGCTCTCCTTGGGTCCTGAGCAATCAGGTTCACTCTTCTGGCTGCAACTACCATCTATTCACCAGTGATTCCAGAACCCACATTTGCAGGCCTGGTCCCAACCTGTGTTCCGACTTGCTTCATCTTGGTTGGTGCCTGAATCAAGAAAGGCAACAATTGAACTCCTTACCCCCTTCCATCCCAATCCTGTGCCTCTTCCTGTGTTCAAAGAGCCACAACCCCTTAGTCCCCAAAACCCGAAATTGGAGTCATTTTGAGACACTCCCTTTTTTACTCCTTGGGTCCTACTGATTTCACCACTCTCTCACATTTGAACCCACCTCCATTGCCTATGCAAGGACTTTTGATGGGAGGGCCTTACCCTCTTGGGGGCATTTTGGAAGTCATAGGGATATTTCTTGACTGTTGTTATTATTTCTGGATCTCTAGGAGAGAATCATATGACCCTTTCCACTTATCAAAGTAAAATGTGACTCATTTGAACTGAGGACTGAATGTTTTCAATATCAAACATACTGAAAATGAGACTTATTATATCCTGAAAACTCTACTGTGAATCACTGGCCTTAAAATTACATTTCAAGCCTCAGGGTTTTAATCAGATAATTTGAAGCTCAGGGACAAAGTGGAGAGTTAGTTTGAAGAATTTCCTTTATTTCAGCAATCACGTCAGACTATTCTTTTCTGGAGCAGATCACAGCTAGCTTATTCCAGTTTTATCTCTGTTTTTCAGTTCACAGTGTTCAAAGGTATACCAAAGAAATACTGCATAGCAATAATAAAAAGTCACAAGGCCTGTGTCTGAGCACACAAGGCTGCAGGCCCTGGGCCTGGCAGCAGTGTGGCTGAACCAGTCCTTGGCCTCTGAGAAGCACATCTGTCCCTGGAGCCACAGGGCCCTCTACCAAGTGGTATCCTTTGCTCCTTATCTGTTTTTTCCTGCCATTTCCACCCCTAATCTGCAGGGAGCAGCCATCTGCTGAAGAGGGGCAGAGAGGGCAGAAGAAAGCTTTCGGTGCTCAGGGCAAGATTATAACCTAATTCTCAATGCCACAGGAGGGGTCCCCCATCAGCTCCTTGGCCTGACAGCTCCTTGACCTGCTCGGCATCATCTCCCTTCATTTCATTTCCCTTCAGCCACCTGCTCTGGCGCATCACTGCAGATCATCACCTGGGACCAAATCACCTCCAAAGTTCTAAACTCGAATACCCTCCTTTCCCAGCTCTACCTTTTATTCTTCCAGTTTTTCACTTGTTCACCCCCACTAAACCTCCTTCATCCCTACAAAATATGCTCCCTGACATCATCCAGCCCTCGGCCTCCCCTTCTATCTGTCAGTTCCCTTCTGACCTTACTCGCTCACTCCCCTGATTGGGTCTCAAGACAAGCACATGAGCTGCTGTCTCACCAGCACCTTCGGTTCTCTGCTTCTTTGTACTCACTACCCGCCTCCCTAACAAAACCCCAACTTTGGATCCCTCCAGCGATTCTGCCTTCTGCTTCCAGTCACACACAGCTGGAGGAGATCACACCACTAATTATACTGATACCACAACAAGTATTTAAATGGTTTCCAGTCCGAGCGGTGTCACCCTGGGACAATCTTTTCTCTTTCCCTTGATAGCTTTCATGCCCATTTCCTTTTCAATAATTCCAAGTCTTCTTTAAGCCTCAAACCAAATTCCTGCCAGGAATCAGATGATGACATGTTCTGTTATTTCATAACTGAAATAAAAGCCACTGGCTGGAACTCCCTCCACTTCCTGTGTGCCCACTCCCCCTCCCACCCTCCCTTTCAACCACAGTCAAAGGCAGAGGTGCACACCCAGGATATGAAATGGAGACAGCCTCTGCCCTCAAGGAGCTGACATTCCAGAGCAGCTAGACATGCAAACATGATCCTATGACAGAAGCAGGTGGAATGGATGTGTATGAAAGTGCAGAGAAAAATCCGGAATAAGAAGCGTCTGACACTTGTTGGAAGACTAATGAAAGAAATTCATAGCTGAGGCTTCTGAGCTGAGATTCATCATCTCCCTCTCCACAATGCTTCCTCTTAATGGCACTGCCATCTCTTCTTTCTCCATTTAAAAAACTGTGGTAGAATACACATAACATAAAATTCACCATTTGAACCATTTTCAAGTATACAGTTCAGGGGCATTAACACATTTCCATCCATCACCACCATCTGGAACTCTCTCTCATTTTCCACAGTGGAAACTCTATACTCACTAAAGAATAATGGCGCTGCCATCTTTTTATTCACCCAAGACTCTGGGTGACATCCTAGATCCCTCTTTTTCCCTTAGCCCCATATTAAATCCAGCACCTGGCCTAGCTGCTTTCACCTCCTAAACATCTCTCGTCTGCGCAGCTTAAGTAGTCTCCTAAATGATGCCCCTGACAGTCCTCTGGTTCGTCTTTCTTCCTGTTTGCTGAAGGACAAATGCCCGGCTTCTGGGTCTTGCCTCTCAGTCTATGCATCCTGTTTCCGATCTCCTCCTATGTACCCTGGAGAGACGGGAGCCACTCACAAGTCCACACACTGCCTCACGTCTCTGTGCCTTTGCGCATGGGGGTCTCCCAGCTTGGGGTAACATTCCTTCCTTGTCCACCTGAGGCACTGCTCACCTTTTAAGACCCAGGTTAAGCATTCCCTCTTCCCTGAGGCCTGCCTTGCTCCCCATCCCCGCTTTCCTGGTCTTTTAGATAATGCTGAACATTTCCTAGTGGGTGCTTTCATTATACTTTTATTTTATTCTTTATCGCAATGTACTGTAATTTTCCGTCTACTTCCCCTTGCTTGAAGGACCATGTCTAATCCACTGCTGTGCAGTGCTGGGCACCAAGGCTGCCATGTGCTACTACTGTTCAGGTCGTGCCCTGCGGCAAGCAGCAGGGGCCGAGGTCCATCCTTTACTTGCCAAGCTCTGCACCGGGCATGGGACTACACCTGCCCAGAGGAGGGAGTGCGCCTTCTTCTAAGGCACATAAAGCAGGACAGCAGTGGCTCTGCCTGTCACATAGTAAGGGTTCGATTAATGTTAGTGTCCTTTCTTTCTGTGCCTTCTTTGCTCCTCCATCAGCTAATGCCACTGCTCTTGGGAGTATGGCCAAGTGTCATCCTAGTCTCCAGACTCTAGCCTCCTCTGGTGCCACAGGGCCATGGAGGCCTCAAGGGGCACTCTTCCTGGGAGGAGAGCTCCCCTTGGCTCCTCTTCTGTAGAAACTCTGATCTGGTTGGGGGGTGAGGGTGGGGTTCTCTGCTAAAGCTAAACACAGTACATTACAGACATTACAGCCTATTAAGGATTAAGTAGCATCTTAGAATTTTAAACCTATAGAACTCACAGGGCTCTTCTCATCAAGGGATGGCAAACACAAACAGGAGGCCACCTTTCTCCCCTTTTTTGACCATGGCAGACATTGCCAATCAATTACAGCACTGTCATATGCTTGGGATGTCTCAGAAAGCCTCCTCAGAAAGGCACTGCTTGTTGGAATTGGCACTTAAAGCAAAATTTATTTCTTATCTTCAGTCAAACCCAACTTTTTATTTTATGAATGAGGTGAGGATCCTTGTATGACCCTCATTCCTCAATGCTGTCTCTTCATCTCTAGTTAAACTTGGCCTGGAATGATTCTCACCATTTCATAAACACTTTTTTTTTCTTCTTTTTAAAAAAATATATCTTTATTGATTTCAGAGAGAGGAAAGGAGAGGGAGAGAGAAATAGAAACATCAATGACGGGAGAGTCATTGATCAGCTGCCTAGCCTGCAACCCGGGCATGTGCCCTGACCGGGAATCAAACCTCGATCTCCTGGATCCATGTCGATGCTCAACCGCTGAGCCACGCCCGGCCGGGCTCATAAATACTCTTGACTGGCCCTCATCCTGAGAGTCTTTCCTCAGCAGTTGCATTCCTTAGACTCAAGCTCTTAGACACCTCATCACGAAGAACCTCAACATATTTAGTTTCAGAGAGCTGCTTCAGTTTCCTCACTCATTAGGTGAAGAGTTGAGGTTGAGAGACTGAAGAGAAGAGATTTGCCTGAGACCTCAGGGCAACTTAGGACTGAGCTGGGTGAAGTCCACATATTCTAACTACCAGGCCATGGCTCTCTCCACTATTCCTTTCTGTCGCTGATGTTCAATTTTTATGAATACTTCCTTCATGAATGAATCATAGACTTTGAAGTTATCTAGAGAGTTTAGGAAGCAAGAGATGGGTATAGTGGAGAAACACTGACTCTCTACCAGCTGCGGCTCATTCACTGCCTGACTGTATGAGTTGCTCGCACTTCATGGACCAAACACTTGCCCTGGAATTATCACACATTAACTGACAAGGTGATTTAGGGCTATAGGCTCTCCCTTTCAAGGGACTGTTTCCCTTAATCTTTAGGAGACATAGGTATCTACAAGAAACAATAAAGGAATAGAGCAAGATCTACGAGTCAGATAGATCTTTCCTCCCTCCATCCTTTCTAACCTTCTTATTTGCTGCAAATAGAACAGATCAGAAACAAAAATAGACTTCCTAAATATATTTTATCCTAAATGCAAATATAGTGAACTCATGGTTAGACTTCTGGAAACTATTTTAAAAATTTAAGCCCAAATTGATTGCACTTATAAATGGTTGACTTAGCTAGTGGATGGATGAGAGAATGGAACTGAGACATCTTAGAGGATTATCCTGCGATGTTTCATATGAGAGAAAAATGCATGTTAGCTTCATTGGGCAACAGGTCAAACCCTTTACAAAACAGTTGGTCTACTGAGGTATCTTTGCCCTGCTCCTATCTCAAATGCATTCTTTCATTAGGTAAATCCTGAAGTCTACCCAAGTGAACCCACTGGCTGAGCTCATGAGACATAACAGTCATATCCACAAATTGTGCACCTTATCTGTATCAAGGTAGGAGTGGCTACTATTTTGATAGCCAGTTATCAATCAGTGAAGGGCTTAAGGACTCAACTTCTTGCATTCTCTAGCATTCTCTAGCCTGTTCTATCATTCCCACTTTCTTGGTGAACTCCAACTTACCTACCACCTCCTCTCTGAATTTCTCCCTGAGGTCCTAGGTGTGAGTTAAACACTCCTTCTTTGATGCTGTCACAGAACTTTGTACATAACTCTAACATGTTATCTTTGAAGTTACTTTTTTGCTTATAGAACTTTCCCCACTAGACTGCATTTATTGCCAGAGTCAATGGCTTAGTCACCTTTGTGACTCCAGCATGTAGCAAAGAGCCTGGTACTAAGTAAGCACTGAATAAATAATGTTTGAATGACACATGAAGGAATAAGTGAGTGAAAGTGTGGTCTGATACAAATGGTCTTTCAGTCCCTCTCATCTCTGTGTTCTATGATCTTATTTACTATTGCTGATACTCAGCACAGTGCAGTAGGGAAAGAGGAAGGAGGGAGGTAAGGTCATCCTACAGGATGTTTCTCCTCCCCCTTGGAGACTGCGTAACTGCATAACTCATTCCTTTTTTAGAGGAAATGTGGCCACTGACTGCACAGGTATGCTGACCCCTCATCCAGGTGAGTGAACTCTAGGTAGGCTGAGTTAAGAACATTTGGAAAACTGGATAAAGCGTGATAAGAAAGTATGGAAACAACTCTGCTCTTATCACTTAATATTACTACATTTATATTTTTCTCTGTCAGAGAAATACAGAAAAACACTGATATATCCAAGGCACTGGTATACCATATTTCTCTGAATATTTCTTCTACTCCATTGAGTAAAATATTTGAAGCCAAGACAGCTCAAGATCAAGTCTACTTATTTGTTTGTTTATTTTAGAGGCTGGCTTATACAAAAGGGTGTGATTGATGAAAATCTTAGGGCTCTCTAGGGGGAAATAAAACTGCATAGATTGAAAAAGGAGTCAAACAGTCCATAAACAAAGAACTCCTTCTGGACTCAAGCACAAAGATTCTCTTATCGTTGAAGTGTTAATTCTTTCTTTTGCCCTTCTGGACTGGAAGATCAAGGTCAAATGAAGTAATGGGAGCAAGATTTCCATACCAAACTTAACATGCCTCTTCCCTGGGAGGGGTAGGGTGGAGAGGGTGAGTAACAAGCTCTAAAGGAAATTACGCACCTGGGGGCAGCCTTGAGGCCCTTCTTGGAGTCCCTCAGCCCCTTCTTTTCCTGTGGTTGCCCTACCATGAAAAAGGTATCCCTGATGGTAGGGAAATCTTCCAGCAGGGCCCTCAGGCTATTGCAGTAGGCCATGATCTGGCCCCGAAGAGCACAGTGAGACATGCGGTGGTTAAACCTGAAAAATCAGAAAAGATGATGTCTAGGTTGCTCCATCTCTCACAGAAGTTCCAGGATCTACTTCCCTAGAAGACCTTTCAAAGAGAATAGAGGACCTCTCATAAAGAAATCTCTGTCTGGGTCAGGCTGCTATTGCATGAAGGCAGAGGCATGGGCAGCTCCTGTCCTTCATTTCTGGTGCTCCTTCTTCTGTATGTCAGAGGACAGTTTAATTTGGTTTTATCTAATAGGACTGTGGCTCATATAAAACAAACCACCTGATGCCTTGTAGGATTTCTACATAATACTGAGTCAGAGAAATCAGCATGTGTAGTTCACATATACTACATGTACTATACTTACTTCCGACAATATTCAACTACAACTTCTCTCTTGGCTTTTTCAACTTCATCCTGTAATAAAAGATGATAGTTCTTCTATTAGCGGTTGGTTATAAAAATTCCCCAAGCTAGTATATACATACAAACTGATAGCAAACTTGAAGCAGAAAAAGGCCAGACTATTGAGACACTCTTTCTGAAGGTCAACTTGCTGGGAAACACTCCTCCATGGGTCTCTCCCACTCCTGTACATTTTGCTGAGTGATTCAAGAATGCAAGGCCCTGGCCACTCTTTACCTGGGCCACTTCTCAGGGTTATGTTTGAAGAAAGCAGTCTTAAGGGATAAGGTAATGTCTTCCTCCAGGAAAAAGAGCAGGCCTGCTATAAAAGAGCTGCGTTCCCCCTAGCTCAGTATTTCTCAACTGTGACAAACCCCCACTGCATGCATCCAGGCTCCTCCGTGTTGCCCCCTTGGGACTTGGGAGGCCAAGGGAACTGACACAAACATAAAGCTCATGTTGCCTACTCTGCTGTGAGAAATAAAGTTCTTTTGTCTCTGAACTAGGAGTATTGGTCTTCTGCCAGCATCACAGAACAGTCACAGGTTAACTTACTAGCTTGCAAGAAGGCTAAAATCCCAGACCTTGACAAAACTGATAATTATATTATATTAGATTAGATTTGCCAACAGTGGAGGGGACTTCATGATCTTGGCCAACCTCTGGGCCTGGCAAGTCCACTGCTAGACCTAATCTGATAGGCATTGGATAATCCTAAAAGCAGTTAATGGGCTATTACATTTTCCAGTTGGTCAATATTTTTTGAATATTATAGTTTTTAAAAAAGTAATTTAATATCTCAGTGACTTTTAAAAGGATTCCTTTTTCTCCATTATTGCTCAGCAGTAATCCTGAAGCCTGGACTCCCTCACATCCCATTTGTAGAACTGGGTTAGGTAAATTTAAGTCTTTCCTTTTCAGTCATAGGTAGGAAAAAGTATAGAGATTGTAAATCTGCAACTTCTTTCTCAAATATTGGTTCATTAGCCTAACGAGTTCCTCATCAAAACATTAATAAATAATGAAATGATATTCACAAAATTAAGCAATTCTTTTTAACTATTTAAAGACTTGAGTTTTATAAATATTTTTCAACAGGTTGGGCTAGTATCAAACCCTTAAATGGGAATAGGGTGATAGCGCCTGAAAAACCAAGATAACAGGTGAATTTATGACAAGAGTCTTTGTTCACCTTGTCTAAACATCCTACGCACCAGTGGGTCACTCAGGAATGGTCAAATGTTCCAGAGCAGGTGCTGAAACTAGTTCCATTTAGAAAGTGACAAAACAAAATATGACCTTGGAAAAATACACATATTTAAAAAACTAGGTGGCAATTAGCTAGAATTGTTTCCTTTCTATTTCTTTTTGAACTCCTTTTTCCAGGTTTTTATAATATCTTTTCAATGGTCCTGTCCCAATAGGCTGAATGCAACAGGTTCCAAGTTAAGAATTTTTATTTGCTCAAATGTAAAAGATGGCAGGAGAGCTTTCAGGAGCTCTTCTTACTATACTCACGAGGCTTTTCATTGTGTCAGCCATGGTTTGTTTCCTGAGGAGGAAGGCATTCAGCATCATGTCCCTCAGTCCCACCTTTTCTAGTTGAATAGACACGAAAGCCTCTGGAGCCCTGACAAGTAAACAGAGACATCTGAGCCCAAGGCAAGTTGACATATAACAAGAGAGCTCTCTGAAGGACAAGAACACCTGAGGTTGAGTACTGGGCATTGCAGCAGGTTGCTGGTGACTCTGTCTCTGTGGTTCCCAGCTACTTCCAGTGCTGATGTGTCACCATCCTCCTTGGGGACCCCATGTGCTTGAGGCATGCATCGGCTGTCCCAAACTTCACAGTCTGGCCTAGTGTTTGTACTATCCAGGTCCCTTTGTGTCCTTCTGGCCTGATCTATAGGGGCACCTGGACTGAACTGGCCTCCCAAGGGTCTGCTCGACCAGACACATTGGTTTTAAGTCTCCCATCCGCACATTGGGAATGTGGACTTAGGGCACCTGAACTCGGGCCATATGTCAGATTAATGGTAGCTTGAGTAGCTTTGCCTGTGGTTTCTTCTCTTTTCTTTTTTTAAATTTGCCAGAATTAAACTAGAATGTCATTGGCATGCCCCAATAAAATACTCAAGAGTATTCATAATTATTGCATTATACAAATATCTCTCTTTCTCTGTCATGGTGAGAAGAGGTCAAGACATAACAGGGCATCCCTGCTTTACAGACATATCTCTTTAGGAGCCACGTCTTTCTAACAACACACGGTTCTACTATACTAAGCAATGGCAAAACCCTCATGAGAATAGTGAGGGTAGTTCTATGCTTCTCTTTAAGATAGACATGGAAAATTTGGAGAGGCCAATATTCTTTATTCTTGTGTTCTACCCTCTTTGAAGCTTGAAAAATACAGAGAAAGGAACAAAGGAGAGGGAGGGAAGAGAAGAGAAGAGAGGAGAGGAGAGGAGAGGAGAGGAGGGGAGGGGAGGGGAGGGGAGGGGAGGGGAGGGGAGGGGAGGGGAGGGGAGGGGAGGGGAGGGGAGGGGAGAGGAGAGGAGAGGAGAGGAGAGGAGAGGAGAGGAGAGGAGAGGAGAGGAGAGGAGAGGAGAAGAGAAGAGAAGAGAAGAGAAGAGAAGAGAAGAGAAGAGAAGAGAAGAGAAGAGAAGAGAAGAGAAGAGAAGAGAAGAGAAGAGAAGAGAAGAGAAGAGAAGAGAAGGTTGCAATTAGGGACTATTAACTCTCCTTCACGTAGTCTGCAGGATATTGGAAGGAGATGAGCCTTCTTAGTGCATACAAGGTTCAACATTAAACACATGCTGGTCACTCTGGGCGTTAGGCATTCTTCAGTTCCATCATACTCTTCTTAACTGACTTAAGAGAGGTGCTTATTTTAACCCCGCTTCCCCCGGTACAGTACCTTTTGGTAGCCTGGGATCTTTCTGAAGGAAGAAAGGTGTCTGGAACTTTTGGAGATGGGGCTAACAGCAATCTCTCTGTGCCATTTACAATTCTGGAATTACTTCTGGTTGGACCCCTTCCATCATGAGTTCTCAGATCTGAACTTGTTTTCTATAATATTTCAAACCAAAGTGAATTAAATTTGTTGGATTTATAAGTCCTATGGTATTGGCTATAAAATTATCTCACCGCCACAACTGACCACAAACACATGTAAATGACTGGATACGTGGGGAGGGGGGTGGGAAACGAGAGAAGAGGGGAGGGGAGGGGAGGGGAGGGGAGGGGAGGGGAGGGGAGGGGAGGGGAGGGGAGGGGAGGGGAGGGGCGGAGCGTACAGAGAGTAAGGGAGAGCAGGGAAGAGAGCTACCATTTTGCACAACGAAGGGGTGAGGCACTAAGCGTAACTTATTTCCAGAATAGAGTGCAATTGTCTGGAGTGCTGTGACAAAAATTCTCCATTCCACAAGGTGGCTAGTTGGGGTGCTCGAATAGAGTGGCCTCTCAAGAAATACTGCTGATGGACGTCATGGCTGCGAGGTCTGAGAGCTTGCTTCAGGTCGCCCATCCTGGTATGGCCCAAGCAGGTAGAGATGGGCCATGCATGCTGCCACGCGTGATGCATTGGCGAAGGAAGGAGCGTGGGTGAGAGAGGAAAGATGAGAAGAAACAAGGGAAATCCATGTTTTCCAATCTTCCCATTGGTTATGGAGCTATCAGGCATGATGGGTGGAATTCTTTTACATTTTTCTAAAATACTAACTGAAAGGAAAATACTACGTTTTCAAAGGAAAGACCTCTCTTTCTCAAAGAAAGAAACAAGGAGTTCTCCTCAGCAGAAGAAAACAACCCTGGGTAAAACTTTAATGTTTCCATCTTGACTTTTTCTGAAGACCCCTGCGTCAGTCCCGTCTCCTGAGAGGACAGCCGCAGGCAAGCCAGGAAGAGAGCTCTCACCAGAAGCTGGCCATGTTTCACCTTGATCTTGATCTAGCCTCCAGAATTATGAGGAAATAAATTTCTGTTGTGTAAGCCACTCAGCCTGTGGTATTTTGTTACGGCAACCTGAGCAGGCTAACACAGAAGCAGTAAATGTGCGCTGCTTCTGTGTTTCTGTCGCCTTCTCAGTCCCGCGCTCGGGCGGCCTGGCTGTCACTCCAGCTTCACTAGAACTGCTCTGTCGGGCAGCAGTGAACTTGGGAGAATGTCAGATGGGCTCATTGAAATCCCTGCCCTTCTGTTCTTCCATCCAGAGTTAACTCTATCAACTTTTGGCTCCTAATTCTTTTTTCTTTTAAAAATAATAGCTTTATCAAGGTACAGATGACATCCAAATAACAGTACAGGTGTGAAGTGTACAACTGGATAAGTTTTAGCGTATGTATACAACTGAAACCATCACCACAAAAAAATAATGACCGTCGCCATCCCTCCCACCCAAGCCCCCTCCTCAAGTAACCACCGCTCTGCTTTCTGCAACGATAGATTAGAACGCATTTCCTAGAACTTTATGGAAAGGGAGTCACGCAGTGTGTACTTTTTTTTGGTCTGGCTTCCTCCACACTGTTGTGTGTATCAATAGCTCATGCCTTTGTATTGCTGAGTAGTAGTCCAGTGCATGAATATTCCACGATTTGTTTATCCATTCATCTGGTGGTGGGTGTTTGGGTTCTTTCCACTTCTTGGCTATTTCAGATAAAGAGTCTATAAACATTTGTGTGTCTTTATATGGACATGTACTTTCTCTTGAGTAAATACCTAGAAGTGGAATGGCTGGGTCATCTGGTAAGTGTATGTTTAACTTTTTAAGAAAGCGCCAAAACTATTTTCCAAGATGGTTGAGCATTTTGCATTCCCAGGAGCAGTGTGTGAGAGTTCTGCACCCTTCGCATCCTTGCCAACACTGAGTGATCAGTCATTTAGATTTTAACTACTCAAATGGGTGTGCAGTTGTTTCTCACTGGGGTTTTAATTTGCATTTCTTAATGACTAATGGTTTTGAACACCTTTGTATGTGCTTGTCATCCATACATCTTCTTAAATGTCTCATTTCTTCTTGAAACACTCCCCTCCTTTGGCTTTGGTAGCAGCATCCAATTTTATTCCGTCTCTGTCTCTTTCCTTTTTCCCTTCCTTCCCTGCCTCCCTCTTGGTCCCTTTCACTACGTTCATCCTTCATTCCTCCTTATTATGTCATTAGCCCTCTTCCGTCCCACAGTTGTAGGAAAGCCTACAAACACACGCACACACACACACACACACACACACACACATTCCTCATGCCTCCTTAGCCCTCCCAGTGCTAACGGTCTCTCCAGCCATTACTCCTCGTGCCTTCCCTCGCCTGCCCCGTGCTCCTATCTAGGGCCTTTCAACATTTGCTCCTTGAGTGGACCTCAGGAAGTAACTCATAAGCCTCTCAACCTCCATGGCAGCCTGAACAACCCTACTTCCCTCTGTTTAATTGTTGGTGTTCGTCATAAGATTAAATTAATTAAATAAAAGAGCCTATATGTCAACTTTGTATGAAAACCAAAAGTGATGGTCAAACCGGGCCCATTTTTTCCTAGACCTATCTGTCCTTTCTCGCTTCCATGCCTGAGTATCTGAAGGGGCTCCTCCCTACTCAGAGTGATCACATGTTCATCTCTGCCTGTCAAGAAACTCATCCCTCAGCCCAGCTGGGCATGGCTCAGAGGTTGAGCATCGACCTAGGATCCAGGCGATGGGGGTTCGATTCCCAGTCAGGGCACATACCCAGGTTGGGGGCTCAATCCCCAGTCGGGGGCGCGCAGGAGGCAGCCGATCAATGACTCTCTCATCATTGATGTTTCTCTCTCTCTCTCTCTCCCTTCCTCTCTCTGAAATCAATAAAGATATATTGTATTTAAAAAAAGAAAAAACTGGTTCCTCAGATTTGTTCACCAGTAGTTTCACTTTAGGAAAGAAGAAAGAATGGGAATGGGGGGAAGAAAAGAAGATAAAAGGATAGGAAAGAAGGAAAAAGGGGAAAAAGAGAAGAAGGGAAGGGGGAGGGGAAAGAAGGCAGGAAGGAGAGGGAGAGGCCGAGGTAGGGAGGGAAGTTTGGAAGGAAGGGGCAGCCTGAGCCTTGACATTAGCTGGCAGTGGCGGCACCACGCCTCAGGCTCTTCTCTCTTACAGACTGACCTTAACACGAGCAGGACAGCCCCCTCGGGGAGTGTGATAGAGGAATGCATGCTGGGCAGCCACCATCAAAGCATTTTTCTGAGCAGCCTGACATGCAAGGGTCACTTGCATATTTTCCACTCCCGAATGCAACATGAGCTACAAAAAGAAAATATCAAAGGTATTAGAAATTTCTCTCATAAAGAAAAAAGTAAAGTTGAAAGTTGAGGTCACCACTTATTCAACATGTATATATATCAATCAAACTGCAGGATGAGCCGAGATCCTTGTTCCTCAGTCACAAGACTGAATCTGTCTCTCCCTACGCAGCGTTTCCTTTGTGAAGGCAGCCCCCAAGCCTGATTTGCTCTGTAGCTGGACCCCATCAGGTTTCCCCAAATGTCAAAAAGGATGAGTAGGCTCTGATGAATGAACAAACATGCTCAAGGACAGGCTCTTGTAAAACGGCCAAGATTAGATTTATGTTTTTAAGATACACAAATACAGACCTGCACATTCACACATGGAAGCAAAGAAATCTGAGTTCAGGGAAAAAACAGCACCAGGTTTAAAAAGGTCAGATAAAAGCTCCAATAACAAGTGTATATTTTCAAAGCTTGATACAAAAATGGTTCACTATCTATGCTTCTTTTTAATATCTAATATAAATTATTGCAACGGGTGTTGCAGTCTCCATAGTTCAAACCAGGCCAATGTACACATCAAATAAGGCAAGGCCATCATCATTACTTATGAAGTTGGAAACTTTTCTTGTATGTGAGAGCCAACCTTATATGAATTAAACATTATGATTTTTAAGGAAATACATGAGCAAATTGCTTAATTTTACTTTAGTTTATTTTTTAAAAAATAATTAAAATAGTTTACCTTAAGGATGGCTTCCTTTGTATAAAAACTAAATTTGCCAACTTGGTTGTCATCCACCTCAGAGATGGCCAAGACGAGAGTAGTAGGAGAATATCTGCAAGAAGAAACATGACATTGTAATAGTGTGCCGTGCCACTAGCCAAGAAATGCCCATCCTGATGGGACAGAATGGCCTGTGATCAACTCTCAGATATCAGTAGTAACAGGGAACAGCAAGTGCAGACATTATGCAAGACTTGATATTTCCACCCAAAGACTGAAGGACTCTGGGGTGTTTTCAATCCTTATTGAACTTGATCTCCCTGTAGTTTCATTGTAGTGACCATCCACCTGGAGCATTTGAAATTCTTTTTTCTAGACTATGGCACTGTTTTCTCTTGTTTTTCCTCTTGACATCTTCACCTCCCCACTTGGGCATGTGGATTGTTTTGAGCCGAAGGCAAATTGAGAACCTGCGGGATCACAGAAACTTTTATCTCTCCCTTAAAGAATTTAAATTAAGAACCTTGTCCATAATAGGAGCTATCACCAGAGATAACTTTTTATGACTTATATGTAGGGCAGGGCAAACTTCTAATTACTGAACATCTGCGCTGTGAATGACCTTCCTCCCCTTTGAGGCCCCAGGCGCCTTACCTCATTCCTTAGTTCAGAAAGTCATTTCCTCATTTTTCCTTTTTTCTCTCTGAACCACTCACATACATGGGGTTCCTATATGTACATATATAATTAAATTTGGTCATTTTCTCTTGTTAATGTGTCTCATGTCTATTTGATTATTAGACCAGTAGAAAGAACATAGAAGTGTAGATAGAGGAAAGTTTCTTCCTCCCCACAACCTCATCTACTCAGGCCCCTCACTGACTCAGGCCCCTTTGTCCACTCCCTAAAAGTTGTCCAGCTTTAACTCTCTCCCATCGCCCCAACCATCATCTAAATATTCTTTGTAACTACATTTCTGCCCTGAGATATGGTTCTTTGCTCATAACTATGAGACTCAGTTGAGTAATTTAATGTTTATGAATTTTAGTTTCTTTGTCTGTAAATGGGATATCACCTATCTCGTATATGGTTATGACAAAAATTACGTGGAATAATATGCATGAATGTGCTTCTTAAAATGTAATCAGTATGCTTGTATTTGATATATGTTGTTATAGTGGAACTACAAAGTGGTGACTTTAAGAAATTAACATACATAAAATAAATGCAAACTCAAGGCACAGATTCCTTGGATGTATAAACCTTCCTCTAGTAATTCAGAAAGCTCCCTAGATCTTGTAGGATCTCTGGGTCATCACTGGGAAGACCAATCACTGCTTGGCCAGGCCACAGAGCACTTGGGCAAGTTGTACTTTTTGGCTGATTCCAACTGAACAAAAATATGCCCTATTTCACAGCAGTGTAAAATACCAGCTCCAGCAGGAGGCCTTGAAGACACAGAGAATAATAGCTTGGCTCTAGGTTGGAGACTTAGCCTCGACTGAGGCCCAATTATGCTTCCTGCCTTCAGCTTCCATGCGATATCTCTGTATCCTTACAATGAATTCTCATTTTGGTTTAGCTAGTGTGACAGGATACAGCAGGGGACATTTTGCCTTTAAGGGACATTTGGCAATGTCTGGAAACATTTTTGATTGTCACAAATGGGGAGAAGGGGTACTATTAGCATCTGATAGGTAGTGGTCAGGGGTGCTGCTTAACTTCTGATACACAGCCCCCTACAAGAAAGAGTCACCCAGCCCCAAATTTCAACAGTGCTGAGATTGAGAAATTTTGGGATACTATATTCTATTACCCTAACCCCTCAGTTCTAACTCATGCTCTCTCTGAGGAAGATGAGTCCTTTAATATATTAACATATCCAAGTTATAGTTTGAGCAGAGATCCACATCAGCAAAACAAAGGTGACTCTTCTTCCTTGGAGTCATCTCTGCCTTCCTTGGAGTGGGTGGGGCCAGGATCCAAAATCTCTGAGGACAGAGCTAGGTCCCTCAGGGGAAGGGCAGACTAGGAGGGAATGAAAGAAGAGGGAGACAGAAGTTTTTTCTCAGCACACATCAAAGGCTGAATCTGTGAGGGTGAAAAAGATTCCTTTTTTGACTAGATAGATTCAGAATCTGTTACTGGTAAGGGCGTTTTCTTTTTGCCAAAGGGCATGAAAACTTATAGGACATGAAAAAGAGGTTTCACTGGTTTGAGTCAGCTTCTGTTACTAACCAGCAACAGAACCTAAGATATTGCCATACATGTTAGATTTGTACATTGTGTTAGAATTTCGAGGGAACAGTGCTCAGAAAACTTGACTGGCTTCTTCCTGGTCCCAGGGAAAGTTAAAGGGACCTGGACTTCTGATCCATGGTTCTTGCCCCATGGGACCAAACTTCACAGCTCTTTCTACCCAGAAACAACATAGTCAACCCAGGTAGCTGTGATTCCATCTCATTTGAAGACTCTGATCTGATTCTTCCATTTCTCAGTTACTTGATATTTTAAAATCCAATTATTCCCCTCTGTTGAGACCTTATTTCCCCCTCATATTAAAAAGAGAAAGAAAAGAAAAAAAGAAATGTCACTGTGGCAGATAGCATATAAAGGAATGAATTTAGCAGTACAATTGCATTTGTGTGTCCAGTGGTGGTAGGAATTATTTTTCACACATTCTACCATTACATTATTTTTACTTTAACCCCCTTAAGGCTCACCTGTCCACACGATCACTGTTCTCCAGCAGGGAGGTGATAAAGATAGGAGGTGGATGATCCACCTTGTCTTTCTGTGATGCAAATTCAAAGTGAACAGGCCTCAGATACAAATGGAACTCTTCAAACCCCATCTCCCATGCCATTTCCTTGTAGAGACTAAAAGGGGGGAAAAGAGCCAACAACATTTACTATTATTTTCCCCTGAAAGGAAAGTAAGTGGTAAGAAAACTAAAGCATCAGAATAAGCACAAAAGCAAAGTGCAAAGCAAGAGTAAGCCAAGTAGGGTAGGAGGTGAATGAGTCACAGGTCTTATGTCTGCCCTGTGTGACGACAGCTGAAAACAGAAGTAAAGTAGGAGGAGATGTGCTTGGGCACTTCAACCCTCATTTCTTGCAAGTTGGCCCTGTCCTCAGAGTCCTCATCAGGTCACTAATATCAATACAAGGTTCAACATTTTCCCTTGAAATTCTTTATGGCTAGCCTCTGTTCCCTCTTTAAGGAATACCTTTGTTCTCCTGGATCCAGGATGTCCATGCTCCTAACTTGTGACCACTCTCTGTCTTCATTGCTTCTCCTTCTCTTTATTTTCAAATCCCAGTGCCTCTTGAGGTTCCAAACCCAGTCCTCTTCTCATCTCCTCCATCCCTTCCTTGGGGTGCCTTCCTTCCAATCCAGTGCCCTAACAATCCCCTCTAGTTTAAGAATCTGTGACCCCCATCTCTGTCCTGCCTCAGTTCTGAGCTCTACTCCCACATTTCCACAGCTTGCAATGGGGCTCTGTTCTGGTGTCCCTGTGGCATTTCAGCCTTATGTATCTAGAATGCCTTCTCCTCCTCTCTCATCCCCATTCTAACACATTTCTCCATCTTGAGAAATTGGCACCTGTAACAAAGTGCCATAAACTGGGTGGCACCTGTTAGGCTGCTGTAACAAAGTGCCATAAACTGGGTGGCTTACACAACAGAAATTCGTCTCACAGTTCTGGAGGATGGAAGCCTGAGATCAAGATGTCAGCAGGGTTGGTTCCTTCTAAGGGCTTTGAGGGAAGGATCTGTTCCAGGCCCCTCTCTTTTGCTTATAGTGGCCACCTTCTCCTTGTGTTTTTACATAGTCTTCCGTCTGTGTGTGTCTGTGTCCAAATATCCTCTTCTTATAAGGACACCAGACATATTCGATCAGGGCCCACCTCAATAACTTCATTTTAACCTGGCTACTTCTGTAAAAACCCTATCTCCAAATAAAGTCACAGGCTGAGGTACTGGGGGTAAGGACTTTTGGGAAGGACACAGTTCATCCCATAACAGTCCCTTTTCTATGAAGCTTTCCCTAGTTCATTTAAAAAGAACGAAATACTCTATTTTTTGTGCTCCCATAATATCTTGTTCACATAACTAAAATATCATATCAAACCATAATAGGGGTAACTTTTACATTGTGAGCTTTCTAAGATCAAGGATCAGAAATTACGGGGAAGTAGTATCTTAGGGATTAATAAATATCTTGACTCATGGTTTAAATTAGTATATTCTTCTTTTATATTTTCAGTTATGCAATCTTAAGCAAATTACTTAACTTTTCTGAGCCTCTACTTCCTCACTGGTAAAATGTTCTCAAGCTACCTCATAAGGATATTCTGAGAATTAAATGAACTAATACACATAAAGTCCCCAGTACAGACTCAGGCCGCAACAGGCCCTCAAAAATGTTTGGTGGAAGATGGTTGGACCCTTTGTGTGTACAAGGCCTCTCATAGGGATCAGAACACAATAGAACTCATACATGTTTGTAACAAACCCTCTAGTTTCATATTTTTCCTGCTTATGGAACATGCCCACTTGGATGTCTCACTATCACCTCACACTCATACCTAACACCTAACTCGTTCATCTTTCCCTCCCCCTACCTGCTGAACCTTCCACGCCTCTGTCAGGCCTGAATGCTATCCCTGCCTCAGCCTCTCCTTTGTCTAGGCCTCTACTGCTTCTGCTCTGCTAGTGAACTTCATTACATTCAAGAGAAAAGTCCAGCCAATATTCACTGAGTGCCTGGTGTAGGTCAGGCCTGACCCCGGTGATGGGTACCATGCAAAACAACACGCACAGGGGTTTTGCACTGAGGGAGCTTCCACCTGCAGGCAAACCAATAAACCAACATTAAGCGTCTTGGTCCAAGGCAATGTGCTGGATGGAGAGGAAGGCCGGGTGCTAGGATCTAGCCCAGCTAAGTGGTCAGAGAGCCGCACAGGAAGGCCTAGGTGAGAGAAGGGGCAAGCAAGGCAGCCGGTGATCATTTCAGCAATTTAGAAAGGCTCCTCCGGCTGTTCTGGGGGCACAGAGGGGGCAAGGCTTGTAGGCAGGAAGCCCCACTGTCTGTTATCCCCCATCCAGATCCTCCATCTCCCTACTGACCGAGCTAAGTGCACACTCTCCAGACTCATTTCTGTCAGCCGGTGGTGGAGGGTCACAAGTTCCAGAAGTTTGGAAAACGTTTCCAAGAGCAGCACACGAGAATCTTGGCCTTGGTTCTGTCCTTTGGCTGCTGCAGACCGGAGTGCAAGCAGGCCGATCTCCCCCACAAGAAAGGGATCTCCCATCACTTTCGCTGAAAGCAGCTGAAAGAAAACGAAGCACTTTTTAAAATATTAAAAAAAAGAAAAATCACATATTAAGAAAAATACTATTAGTGGCACAGACTCTGGATCCAGATTTTCTGGGCTCAAATCCTGGCTCTGCCACTTACAATCTGTGAAATTTGGGGCAATTTACTCCATTTCTCTGTCTCTTGGTTTCCTTATCTATAAAGTGGGGGTAATAACAGTACATAATAGGCACTAATAGATAATAATTACCTAGTAGGGTTGTTAAGAGGTTGAGTGAATAGCTGCAAAAACACCTGGTACATAGTATTTGTTGTTCTCATTATTGTAAATATTTTAAGCCAAAATAAAGAGTAGAAATGACAAAGATGACCTAAATAGAAATAGAAGTCCTTGATATTTGCCCGATAACTTATGGCCAATAATAATAATGTTTTTTTATAAGCCTCTCTGATTGCACTTTCAAAAATTCAAAGTATTTTACATACATTAACTCATTTGTTTTCACAAGATTCCCCATAGAGTAGGTATCACAGATGCCGCGATTTCCATTTGATCAGTGAGGGATCCGAAGCAACACTGAAACTTTCTACCTGTCACACAGCAACACCAAGAGTGAATTTAGGCTTCCTAATTCCAAGTTTAGTTGTTCTACAGGCATTAAACTGCCCTGACTGCTCCTGCACTCATGGCCAGCCCTGGGCAACTTGTGAAACAATCATATTGTTCTTTTTAAAAATATATATATATGTATATATATCTTTATTGATTTCAGAGAGAGGAAGAGAGAGGGAGAGAGAGTTGAAACACCAATGATGAGAGAGCCATCACAGATCCGCTGCCTCCTGCAGGCCCCCTGCTGGGGATCGAGCCCGAAACCCGGGCATGAGCCCTGACCATGTGCCCTGACTGGGAATCCAACCGCGATCTCCTGGATCCTAGGCCGGTGCTCAACTGCTGAGCCACGCCAGCTGGGCCTGCTTGTCCTTTAATGCCCCCCTGCCATGGTTGGCTCCTCTGCTCTGACATCTTTGCTACGCTCTAATATACGCTCCCTGCAAGGACCTAGTTTGGGGGACCCCCTAATCTGCCTTTCCTGGTTTGGCTCCTAAGCATGCACAAACTCCTTTATCTATCCATTTATCTACCAAAAGCCTTGTCTACTCAAGGATGTAATTTCTGTACTCTTGAAGTCTTCCAAAGTGATAAAGAAATTTATTAAACTAATTCCTACATGTCTTCAGAGGATAATATGTGCCTGCTTTTCTGGTCTAATACAAAAGTTTAATTTGAATATTTATCATTTCTATATCCAAATTTGAACACATTTCAAAAATAATAATTATTAAAACTGTGTGGTATCGATGGGAGCCTAGATAGGTATGTCAGATATTTATTATGATTTATAAGAGAATTTAAAATACATTTAAAAAATCTGGTACCATAATACCTAAATTGTAGTAGGATACATTCCTGGTAATTTGGGGGAAAATTCAATTTTGAGCCACATACACACACTCCATGTGGAATACTAAAGGGGTTAAACATTTTTTAAATAAAATGAAAATCTTAAGAAACTAGAATAAGAAATATGAAACATCTAGAAGAAACTTTGCTTTGTGGATTTAGGAAGATAGAAAAAAATCACAAAGGAAAAAGATCAACAGATTTCACTGTATGAAAATAAGTTTCTGTTAAAAATAAGACGAATTGGGGGAAATATTTGCAGAAAACATGATAGAAGGATTAAAGTTTTTATTTAAGACGAGTTCATGTGAGTGGATAGGAAGAACATCAGGATTCTAAGAGATAAACAAAGGGAAACAACAGAAAATTCACAAAAAAATACAGGTTAGACATTTAGAATATTTAATCTCAATAAATAGCAAGAAAATAAAAAGTAACAATATAATTCCACCTTCTCTATATATGTATATATTGGCACAGACATTCTGTGCTTACATCAAGTACTATACAATGTAACAGAACTGGTGCTCTTAAACATTTATTGATGGCCTTATAATTTGGCACAACTTTTTTTAATTTTAATTGAATTTATTGGGTGACATTGGTTAATAAAATTATATAGGTTTCAGGTGTATGATTCTATAATACATCATCTGTATATTGTATTGTCTGTTCACCACCCCAATTGGCACAACTCTTGAAAAGCAATCTGCCAACATGTTCTTCAAAGACTTAAAATTTTGCTTCAGCAATTTCACTTCCAAGATTTATCAAAGGAATTGATTCAAAATATGGAAAAATCTATAAGCATGGAGATGTACCTTATAGCATTTTTAATAATAAAGAAAAATTAGAAACTTACTTGAATGCTCATGAATAAGGAAATGGTTAGATATATTATGATTTATCACTTCAGAGAATTATGCAGTTACAGAAATGAGTATAAAGGCTAGTTAATAATATAGAAAAATATAGAATATAATGTTTGCTGAGAAAAACAGGAGATAGTGTATGATTATATATATGAAGCCTATGATTATAACTTAACATGCACATGAAGAATACTTGAATTCAGAAAAATGATTATGAATGCACATGAGTGGTCATATTTAAGATAATATTTTTGCTTTCCTCTTTTGCTAAAATTCTGTATTATATTATTTTGATCAACTTTAAATTAGTTTAAAATAAAATCAAATTTTAGTTTGGGCAGGATGTATAGAAGGCTGAGCCAGACACGTGAAACAGATATTTTGGCATCTGGGGCCCTTGAAAATTCCTTCGTATATAGCAAATGCCCATACAGAGTATGGTCAAATTGAGAACCCAGGCTCAACTGGAATAGCCTTAACTGAAAAATGGAAGAATTAAAATCTAACTCTTAACACCATGTAAACCACCAGGCCACAGTTTGAACCATAGATCATTAGAGCTGGAAGGGCCTTTAGAGATCATCAAGCCCACTCCCCTTCAAATACACGAACATAATGTTCTAAAATAGGAAAGTGAGGCTCAGAGAGGCTAAGACACCTGCTCAGAGTCACACAGCAAGTAAATGGCAGGGCTGACCTTGAGTCTAGGTCCTTTCTCTCCTCTACCTTGTCTCAGCTCAAGGCCCTGACTCCACATTCAGACCCCTCTCTCCTCTATGAGACCTCAGCTCAGGACAAAAGGAGCGAATTTGAGAAAGAGTCTTAGTGGAAAGAAAATATATAATTTTCAATTAAAAATGTATATTTAAAAAATATAAATAATAAATCAGAAAACACTTCCCAGCATCCTGATAAACTAGAAACTTTGACCCCCAAAAAATCACATAATAATGTTGGCAAGGCCTAAGCCTATGATCTGTCTCTGGCCAAATAGGGGAGGAACAGAGCCAAACAGAAAAACAGAGCTAAGTAGTAACATCTGGGAGGAAACATTCTCTTAGCCAAGGACCCACCTCCCTTCTTCAGAGAACCTACATCTTTCTGGATCTGTGAGCTGTACAAGGACTCAGGCTTGGCTGGGGTGAGCCACGTATCCAGGGCCAGCTGCAGCACACGTCTCTTCAGCAGGGTGAGGCCACTGGATGAGGCAGGCCTGTAGGTGAGGCGGGCCTCCTGGAAGAGATGCTCAAGGGCTCTGGGGATGAGCGATGCCAGGCCCAGGGAAGGGTGGAACTCCAGCAGGTAAATGTTTTTCAATGCCGGGCTTCAAAAGAGGAGCAACTAATGACAATTTTTCACAATGAAGAACTTAATCTGTTTCCAAAAATATTTGCATTTTATATTTTTAAAGACCAATAAAACAACTCCTTCAAACCACGGCATTATTTAAAACAAAAACCAAAACCAGGGAACTTGAATGGGCCTCATAGGCCATCCAGGGAACCCATCAGGTTATATAACATGCTCTTTGCTTTTACGTGAACCCATTTAAAATCAGAAGATATAGGAGTTGATTCTAAAAGTGCACTAAGAGTAAGTTTCTTAAAATGTATAAAGCGAACCTGTCAACATTCCAGTAATCAATATTCAGTCAAATATTTGAAACGAACCTGTCAACATTCCAGTAATCAATATTTAGTCAAATATTTGAAAACAAAGTAACTTCAAAGTGAATAAATATTAAACAAATAACTTCCATGGTTAGTTTCTATTTTCACCTGAGTCCCCTTCCCCCCAAAATGTTAATGGGCAAAAACAATTTTTAAATTCCCTATACAACTGGAATAATTCATGGTTGCCATAGGATGTTATATTTCATAAATGAATGAGGCTGGAAATAATAAAATGCTGTCTGTGGGGATGGCTTTGCAAACAGAAGACACAGTACAAGTCAAGGGCCTTTCTATACCTACATGGAAGTAAAGAATATAAATACTTCTCATATCTATGCAAACGGGGTTCCTCTTAATTCTAGATCTTAAAAAATACAAACCTCAGGCTAAAAAGGAATCTTATCAAGGACATAACACTTGTCTTTGAGACTCTTCTGACAGGACTTAGTATCCAAATAGGCCTAACATGTTCTGCCAAAAACCATTTTCTGAACAGTAGAATCCGGCCACAGCCAGTTTCACATACACAGCTGGTGTCTGAAGCTCATTACAGTGAAGAAATCAGTCCTGAGGAATGTCGGTGGAGGAAATGCAGTCTTGTGCCTGGGATCCCAAGGGCTCTTTCTCAAGAGACAATGTTAGAATCTCAGCTATGAGATCTCTTGGCACCCCGCTGGTCCCCAAAATGATACCACAGCCGTGAAGCAATTTCCCACTGCCAGTGCGCCTGTACGATGCACTGCCCCCTTCACAGGGGCACAGGGCCATAGGGCCATGCCTCCGCTGCTCACAGCTGTGAGAAGACCAGCACGCTCCTAGCACACTGCCTAGTACGTGTAAGTGCTCAACAAGGATTTGTGGGATGTTGAGAGGAGCTGGATAATGTTTCCTCCCATTTGAAGGCAATAGAGAAATTGTGATCTTGAGCCACACAGACCAACCTGGGGCTTGTCACCCACTTCTCGGTTCCTTCTCTACCCTCAAAGGCTGAAAGGGGATGGGGAGAGGGGTCATACTACATACATATCAAGGGAGTAACTTAAAGTATGTACCCTCTCTGAGGGGCCTTGGGAAATTTAATTTGCTCCTTCAAGGAATAGGGGACTGCAAGGTGAGTCTGCAGAAACCTTTTTGGTGACACTTGCTAGAAAAAAGAATTTCCCTTTTTCGAAACTTAAGTACATCAAGTTTCATATATGTTGGCTGTGTGCCACCTCTGATTAAATCCTCTGATGGCATTTCAAGAGCAACCACTTTTTTTTTTAGGTCTTCTCAAGGAAGTGGAAATTTTGTACCCAGCAGCATAAGTTTAAATTCCAGCCTCCTATTCTTTTTTTCTTAAATATGTCTATTGATTTCAGAGAGAGGAAGGGAGAGGGAGAGAGAGACAGAAACATCAATGATGAGAGGGTCATTGATCGGCTGCCTCCTGCACGCCCCCCACTGGGGATCGAGCCCGCAACCCGGGCCTGTGCCCTGACCAGCAATCGAACCCCGATCTCCTGGATCCTAGGTTGATACTCAACCGCTGAGCCACACCCGGCCGGGCTATTCTTTATTTCTTACGAAGCAAACCATACTAAGGGTGTGAGGGAATCCCCCTTCTGTGACTTTTATATCTACTTCTCTCATGTCCCCAAATATCTGAGAAGTGCTGTGTGGAGTAGTATTTAGACTTAACATTATACCCTTAACTTATCTAGGAGACTAAAAGTTAAATATCTAAAGACGACACCAGCTTACCAGCTATTGTTGATGGAAATAAGTTGTTTGCAAATTATGTTAAGGGGAAGTCCAAAGTTATTGCGATCATCTGGACGGCCTTCTTGCCAAAGCCTCTGGACATACTCCCGCTGCTGCTCTATCTAGAAATGTAGCATAGAAGTTAAAAACTAGAAAAATTACACTTTCCTATGGATGTGAGTTCTGAGCCTTGGCATGAGAAAACATCAGCCCTTTGCATCTCTTCATTATTTGACCAGTTTTCACCCAGACATAAGTTGAGGATCCACTCATACAGGAGCACGCTGGTCTCTCGGTATGAGTCAAGGGCCAGCCAAGAAAAAAGCAAAGGGAATCAACTTCCGACAATTTTAGAAGCACAAGAACACTTTTTGTCAAATAATTGACTACAAGGGAAAAGTTCTCACTAAGCCTAAGGTAAATGTACTGGAGCAATCTTTATCTCCTGTCTACTTCCTGCCACTAGTCCCCCCCCCCCCCCCCAGGACATACACTGTGTTTGTTCCCTTTAGTGTCCTAAAAATAGTCACAGCATTAAAAATAAGAATAAACACAATTATATACATCAGTGCCTTGTACAGGGGTATGTTCAGTCCTTTTATTACCAATAAACTCTATCATCTAATGAAAACAGGTTTTCCATTCTTTGTAGGCCATTAAATGTAATTAGGGTTGGAAACCTCCCTTTAAGGCTGTAGCTATGCTTGGAATTCAACAGTGCAAATGAGCTTACAAATAAACCCTGTACATGCTGCCCTAGAAAACCCAGATTCTGGACCTGCAATGAAAGGAAAACAGAATCTTCATTTCTGGCCATGTTTTCCATCTTCTTCTCACATGTAATATTTTTAGAGAAAGAGGAAGGGAGAGAGAGAGAAATACATCCGTGTGAGAGGGAAACATCGATCGGTTGCCTCCCACACGCACCCTGACCGGGGCTGGAACAGCAACCTGTGTATATGCTCTGCCTGGGAATCAAACCCGCAACCCTTTGGTGCATGGGATGGTGCTCCGGCCAGCTGAGCCACACCAGCCAGGGGACACATGTAATATTTTTCAGGCCGGCCGTACTCACGTGTGCACGATATCAGTGATCACTTGCGCTAAGGCAAACCTCTCCTCAGGGTCCAGCGCGTGCTGGTAGGCTTCAAAGTAACAGTCAAGAAGCTGCAAAGAAGGTTTGATGGTCAGGGAACAGCGGAGGTAGCCCTAGGGCCCAGCAAAGAGAGGCGAGGCACCACCCACTCTGTGCCTTGGGAAGGCCCTGGGCGCCGAGCCTCTGGCGCAGGCCTGGTGCAGGAGCGATGAGTAACCCACAGACACAGGCGGGGGCAAGGGGAAGAACACTCATTCTGCCTCTGTCCCCTCTTTCCTGCTCTCCCCAGAAAAAAGGGGGGTTCTATAATGAGTAATATCACACCTAATGATTAAAGCTCCAATCACAGTGCATTCAACGCCGCTTCATCAAATGTATTTATCTACCTCGCCCCTCTTCACAGACCCATTGCCCGCCCCCTTTCACTCCTCACCAAATGTAGGCGGGTGGCCGCCTCCCCTGTTCTGTATCCTCAGTCCCATTTCTGACGCCCCCCTCTCTCTTTTTAAATATATTCTTTTATTGATTCCACAGAGAGGAAGGGAGAGGGAGAGATAGAAACACTGATGAGAGAAGCATCGATTGGCTGCCTCCTGCACACCACCTACCAGGAATTGAGACCAAAGCCCGAAACCCTGGCATGTGCCCTGTCCTGGAATTGAACCTGCGACCTCCTGGTACATGGGAAAACACTCAACCAACTGAGCCACACCAGCTGGGCTCTGACTCCTTCTCTTTAATAGGCTGCCCAAATCTCGCCTATGTAGAAATGGGGGGGGGGGGGATAGAATGGAAGGCTGAGGGTGAAAGTCCCCCCAAATGCAGAGGCATTTATCCGGGACTGCACTCCACCAGGAAGGGCCTGGGGTACACCACTCTCAAAGGCATCCAGGGAGCTCCTTTCCTGGTGGAGTTCACAGGCCTTCTCTAAAAATTAAATCTTCCACACACTAGTGGTTGAAGAGGGTTCTTACTGTGGGAATTCAGAAAGAGATGCTCTTGATTTTGTTGTTACATTTGTCTGTGAGCTTAAGAAATTTCTGTTCTGTGTATAAATTCTATTTGTGTGTAATTAGTCATGGTGCTAATCAGAAAAAGCTCTTCAGAGATCAGTGGGCTGGAATTCCCAACAGGAACCTAAAGGCAAGGTAAGTAAGTAGTTCAGGTCAGAACAGTGTAATTACTATTTTAGAGTTGTTTTATTTTTATTTATTTATTTATATTTTTAATATATCTTTATTTATTTCAGAGGAAGGAAAGGAGAGGGAGAGAGAGAGATAGAAATATCAATGATGAGAGAGTCATTGATGGAGCCAGCAACCTGGGCATGTGCCCTGACCGGGAATCGAACCCCAATTGCCTGGATCCTAGGTCAATGCTCAACTGCTGAGCCACGCCCGGCCGGGCATATTTTAGAGTTGTTTTAAACCTTCATTGGCCTTAGACACTCTTACTTTTGGAGACCCTGTCCCTTATTATATCAAATATATTAAAATGAACTCTCATAAAAAAGTCAAAATCTTTTCTGTAAAGATGTTAAGTGATATGTATTATTTTGCTTTTCAAATTATTTGGCTATGAGCCACACATTTAATTCATGACTGGCTATGATTTCTGGGCAGTATGTACCTGGGGATTCTTATGAAGTGAGAAAATCTGAGCCATCAGTTGTTTGAAGATGTAATGAGAAGTTTATCACTGCTCAGTTAACCAAGTGTTTACATTTTACAGACATGTAACTAAGCATTTATTGACATCTATTTTGTATTTTCTTTTCTTATTTTGGAGTAGGGCATGTTTTGTGGGTGTTTTTTCTCAGATTTCAAACGTTTTCAATGGTCCCTGAAAAGCAATTAGATCCTAAACACCCAGAGTATATGGCCTGATGGATAAATCGGCTCTGACTGGCCTTACAATAAAATGAATTCCTTTCCTCTGCAAAAGTAATCAACGTATTCTGCCTCCGAGTTTTAGCTCAAGCTGTCCCTTCCGAAACAGTCTTCTTTGACTGGCTCCTCTCACGGAGGTTGCCCTGTTAGAGACCTCAGCTCCTGTCATAGCCATACTGCCAGAAACAAAAAGGCTTGCCCAGTGTAGGCACTTAATGGACAGCAAGGAGTGAATTGTTGAGTCTGCAGTTTCTAGAACTCAACAGCCTAGCCCAATTTGAGATGCATTAGAGAAAGAGTATGTTTTGTTTCCATGGGTGTTGGTTTTCCTGGTGGTTTGAGCCAGAAAGTCAGCCCTCTTCTTTAAAAACTAAGAAATTTCCTAAAAGGAGATAAAGGGCCCCTCTCATTTGTGGCGTCCGTATCTAAGAATGAAGACTGGAAGGAACAGAGAAGGTGTAGGCACTACTTGAATACAGGAGGCAACAGCACAGAGGGCAAAGCGGGTTGAAGGAACCACACGCAGGAGAAGCCAGGAGTGTCTCCATTTTGCCAACCGTGGCTTCCAAGGGAAGTGAACACTTGAGAATTAATAACAGAGTAGGAATCAATGCCTGATTAATAGATGTCCAGCCCTAGCCAGTTTTGCTCAGTGGTTAGAGCATCAGCCTGCAGACTGAAGGGTCCCAGGTTCGATTCCAGGCAAGGGCACGTACCTCCGTTGCAGGCTTGGCCCCTGGTTGGGGCCCATGTGGGAGGCAACCAATTGATGTGTCTCTCTCACATTGATGTTTCTCTCTCTCTCTCCCCCTTCCACTCTCTCTGAAAAGCAATGGAAAAAATATCCTCAGGTGACTTAAAAAAAAAAAAAAAAAATAGATGTCCAGTCCCTGAGGGTTTCAATGCTAAGGCTCAAGGAGGGAAAGCCTGGGGCACTTTATTTAGCATTGGTTTTGCAGGATCTCCTTTGGGAAACTGTTGGTTTAAGGGACTTTGAGTCAACCAAAGGAGGCTAAAAGCTCAGGACAGAACGCTCCACAGGTTAGACACCCCCACATCTCAGAGGGTGAAATGAAGGAAGGCAGAGATCCCCTTGCCTTGCAGGGTGATCTAAATTATCTCCTGTCCACTGAGTTCTACTCTGGAGTAACATTTGATTTTTTAAGTAGCAGAAGACAAAGCAGAAACTAAGGAGTGAGTGGTGTAAGAAGGGTGTCACTTAGTATAGCCTACAAGGAGATTAGGAAAGAAACAATTACTTCCTTAAATCATTCTGGACTAACTTGAACAATTTTGCTGGGCCAGTGCAATCCCAGGAGCTAGTTCGTTGCATTTGTATTGCCTTGACCTGTTTTTGTACAAAGAGCCCTATTGTCTGGTTATTTGGCAGAAGTTCAAAGGGAGGGTTCTTTTTATTTTATTTTATTGTTGACTATAATACAGATGTCCCCCAATCTCCCCACCTTTTGCCTCCCTCCTTCTTGCTGGTGATTCTAATCTGGTGATACCAGGTTGCAGAAGCTGGTGCTAAATTGCCACACTCATACTCTGGTTTCTTTTCAGATCATATAAATCTTTCCCCTTTTACTAAGTTGCCACACTCACTTTTCTTGTTGGTTAGGACTGAAAGATTTAGCAAATAAAGATACAGATCATCTAGTTAAATTTTCATTTCTGACAAACAAGGAATACTTTTTAAGTATAAATATGTCCCAAATAATGTCATATTTTACCTAGCAACCTTAGCTGTTGAGAACATGAAGGAACACGTGGCTCTCTTTTGAAATTGGTAAGGCCTTTCCAAGCTTTGGCTTCAGTCTTGAGAAGCTCTCAGATGGACGCTTGCATAATTTTATCATGAATTCTTTCCCCACAGGCGTAGGGCCATGATCTTCCCACCTCACAGGTCCTCTTTTTTATTTGATTGCTAACTGGCCCATTTCCATTTAAACTCTGGGCTGCTATTTGTCTAAGAAGTCTTCTTAGCCTGTCAAATGTCACTTGTGTGTGTCAAGGGCCAACTCTCAGGCAAAATAATATGTGGTACACCTGATGGTAGGCATAGAATATTGGAGAAAATAGAAAAATAGCCAAAATGAATAATCTCAAAACTTACTTTGTTTTTATTTTTATCTCAAACTTTTTTTTATTTCTGGGATTTAAAAAACTTTTAAAGATAATATTTCAGGTCAAATGAAAGCGCAAAACAGAAAGTGAATGCTGGGTGCAACCCACCAGCAGAATTTTGTTTTGTTTTGTTTTGTTTTTTGTTAGTGTTCCAAACACGAATTTAACAGAAAATGTGTCCTCTGGTGGCTGTAGATAGAATTAGAAATTGGTACAAGAATCACTTTGGAGCTGGCATAGCTGATACCTGGCTTCTCTAAGAGTCCCTTAATTACCTAAATTTATACAGGCTCTAATTTTATGAGCATTTATACGTAATATGGTTACTTTAAGGATTTAAGACAACCCAATGTGTTTGAGCAATTTTGAACACTCCAATAATTTAACAATCAAAAACAGCTGAGGCAACTTGGCAGCAGAACCAGTGCTAGGGGAAATCAACTGCACTCCAGATAGAAGTCTGGTTTATCCATTAAAAATTCTGTTTTTTGACAGAATTTTCGATTTAGGAGGCTACATTTTACAGTTTGGGCATAGACAGCTCAATTTCTATGGGGAACTTATTCTCAGGGCAGAAAGCAAGGTGATATTTGCAATGATTGTTTTAAGTTAAAATAGTTTCATGCGCCATAGAAGAAGCTAGTGAACAGCCCTGGTAGCTCAGCACAGAATGAACCTTAGGCTGAAGTGTGAAGACATTGGTTTGGTTTTCAGTCCACTCTGACCTTCTATTCTTCTCGGTCACTGGGTCCACCTGGGGCCTGTAGGAGGCCCAGAAGCACTAAGAAGGAAGGAGGGGAGAGTACAGAGAAGGAAGGCTCTTTAAAACTCATGTTTGTATGAATACACTTGTCAAGCTTGAGGATTCTGTCTTATTTACAATCAATGCAGCCTTTCCAGCTACTACACGATGGGTCTAAATCTCTCATTTGCTCAGTTGACCTTATGTTTCTAAATGGCAGATCAAGGTCGCAGATGCAAACTCTGCGGAGGCCAGTTATCTTCAAAAAGAGGAACCTCTTTCAAAGCCTAGGGCTTGCACCCTTTAAACCCAGCTGGTTGTTTTTAAAAACTGGTGACCTACATTTCCGCGAGTAATACACCAGAGAGTAGATGAAATGCTAAATCCATCTATTACTAGAAACACAATTCAAAGGAAATGTTTCCAATTGCCCACCTTCTGACCCCAGCACAGTGCACTGCAACAGGGCTGCCACTCTCGTAACTCTTTGGGGAGCCCTGCAAAGCTGGCCATGACCTGAGGGTGACCCCACTGCCTGGCTTTTAGGAGTCGTCTTTCCAGACCCTACTGCACCCTACACTAGTAACTACCTTCTCCTAATTAAAAGACATTTTTCCCCATTGGCTTTCGTAAACACTATCCCTTCTTTTTTCTCCAGTCTCTTTGGCTACGACTTGTTCCTCTCGTGGATTCTGTTCCAGGACCTTACCCTTGAAGATAAGTGTTACCCAGGGACCCATTCCAGACACCTCTGGCTTTTTCTAGTTATTCTGACTCATTGCTGTGGTTCGGCTTCTACCTTCCTACCTCAGCTCATACCCGCTCCTGAGTTTCAAAACTACAGCACCCACGAAACATTCACATCTGGGCCTTAGAACTCTCCTCGCAGGCTTTGTGTCCTAGCCTTGGTTTTATTTCCCCGCCTAAAGTGCCCCTCCTGCTGCTTTCTGTTTCAATTAATAGTCTCCCTGACTCCAAGGAAGTCATTTTAATTCCACCCTTTTTCTCTCACCGGAACATCCAGTCTCCAAATCCTGCCCTTTCCGCTTTGGCAAAATGCTCTCAAGCCTGCCCCTCCTTCCTGTGCCCATTGTCACATCCTTGGTGTGGGTCCCCTCCTAAATCTTCAGGTACCTGCTGTAATAACTGCACTTCTTTTCTGTTCCAGTCCATCCTTTACACTGACACCCACACAGCTATGATATGAAAACAAAGCTGTGATCCTGTGTCTCTCCCACTGAAACTCACCAATGGCTTTCCTTGCTTGTAAGATAAACTCTAAATGTGGCATGGATCAGCAGGCCCTTCAGAGGCTGTGCCCAAAACACACGTTCACCTTGTTTCCCAGTACGAGGGATGTTTTGCATCCGAGCCACAGCAGCCTTCTTACCATTCCCCAGACTCACCCCCACCCCCATTTCCTACCTCCCCGACATTGCTACTGCTGCTTCCTCTGCCTAAGGATCTTTCCTTCCCTGACAGACAATCTCTCACTCATCTTTTAGTAACAAAATGAAGTACCTATTCCTCTGGGGAGATTGTGAACATTCCCTTTACTCTGGCAGCTCCCCGCAGGGCAAATCCCTCTCTGCACTGGGTCCCTGTGGCTCTTGCATGTGACAGTGGGTTGTATTTCGCTTAGAGATCAGATCAATGTTTACCAGTTAGAAAGTCCTTAATGATATTCTCTTATATATCTATATGTTCCTGATGTCTGGAACAGTACCTGGTACAGAGTAAATACTTAATGTTTGATGAATTATCTCCCAACAGCTAGTGATTATTGGAAGGGCAATAATAACCCATGCTCCTTAGCAGTTTTTCACTTATTACAGGGATATGAACCATTAACGACAGGATGATGACAGTAACTCGCTGTTTTATTGTTTTAAATTTACCCTGTAACTTGTTGCACCAAGCACCCCTTGCCCAACTGCTCTCACCACCCACATGTGGCATACACTTCTAAAGGCTACAAAAGGTTGTGGTTTGTCTGTGTTTAGTAGACGAGGACTGTCCTGACAGGATAAGAAATGCAAATGGAGTCATCTTTTATTCTCACTTAATAAAGAGCTGCCCTAAAAGACCCACTGAGTTTTTTATAAGTATTAAGTTTTATAAGAATGTTTAACTGAAGTTTTGTTTTCTAGGCAAGAATACCTGGCGCTTGTTTTCTAGAAGAGCTGCCTCCCAAGTCCACATGTCACACAGCACAGCAAATCTGTCCACTCCTGCGTGGGCCCATCCCCAGTCCTGGCCAGTATTTGATTTGCTGCTCTCTTTGTGACCTGGAAGAGAAATGATGACAATGACCAGAGCAAGGCCTCTCTCCACGGAGCTGTTCCTATTAGAAACACACCCTCTGATTGTCAGCTCCATCTCAGGAATGAAAACACTGAATTGCAACTGGGTTCCTAAATCATTAAAGAGCCATCAGCAAAGACAAAGCCCTAAGTTCACACTTGTTGACTTAAGTCAACAGGGGTTTTTGTTTTACTTTACGTTTTTAGTTGTAAAGACTAATTTTAGAAATATAACCAAATTCAGTTAACATAAAATCTTTACTAAAATGTCCTCAAACCTGTAATTTAAAGGCAAAATATACATGTTTCCTCCTCTAAAACAAAATCCTTGGAGGTTTAAAAACAAACCCAGTTCAACCTGCTATTTCGGTTGATGCTAGCCAACTCAAAACTTTTCAGAGAAGTTTCTAAGTTATTCTTCAATTATGTTAATCACTAACCTAAATAAAAAATATAATCATTGTCATTATTCAGCTAAAATATTTTTCCACTATATTAATGGTAGTTTTCACTATCAGCATTATTATTGCTTTAAAATTTTAAGTGATCTATTTCAGAATGAAATATTAAAATGTAAGAGATTTCAGGGGCTGGAGTTTGAATTCAATAATTATCAAGTATATGATGGCTACTGAACACAAGAGGAAGACTTTGATCAGGAATTTTTCTAACAGCAGTTGGAAAATCATTTCACAATGAATGACTCTATACCTACTAGCTCAGCTAAGAGATGCTCACGTTGCTAAATGACTACTAAGTGTTTCAATCAAATTAAATTCTTAGCACTTGGAAATAGTTGCATTGCATTATAAATTATTATCAACAAAAATGATGCATTTGTATGTAAGATAACCAGTAAAGATAAAAGCATGCCCTGGAATGTTGGATGTCATAGCTGCTTCCCATGAGTCAGATACCAGATGGACTGAGACAAAGACAAGACAAAGAGTTCAAGCCGATATTAAATTAATTCTGTCTAGCAATTGTCAGTCTTCAAGCAGGGCTTTATAACAATATAATAATGAATTGTCCTGAATGATAATCTAATATATTACAAAATGGCATGAACCCTTGCTAAGTTTCCCTTTAGGTGTTGCAATATTTCTAGAAACTGTAAGTTTTTTTCAAATGTAATGCTAATGCTGTCATATTATTTCAAAAGAAATATTCTTACTTCACCTATTTCTAAAATTGGATACATTTGAGTAGTGCCAGAAGGAAGAGCGAATACAGATGATGGGTTATTTGAATACCCTGAGTTATGATTTCTCCTTCTGCGGCTTGTCTGGCATTTTCCTAGCCAGATCTTCTTGCATCTAGTGGTTTTCTATTAGGAATCCAGGGACGTCCCTGCTTCTAACTGCAGTTTCCCAAGGTCAAGCACATTTTTTGTCACTTAAAGAAAAAAAATCATTGATTTCACTTGCTTACTTTGCCTCCCTCAGGGCCCTGCATGACACCCCCTGCACACAGCAGGTGATGCAGAAATGTCACTGGGCAGCAAGTCTAAACAACAGTAAGAATTATAACCAAGCCCTGAGAGAGGAGTCAGTCTCCAACTAAAGGGGCACTTAGGCTGGAAACAGAACCATATATTTTCTAATGCGGGTGTGTGTTGGGGAGGTTATGTGCTTATTGAATTTTCAGGAACTATTGGATATGCACTTATAGATGAGAAGTGTTAAATTGAGCCTTAGTGTTTTTTGTTTGGTTGGTTGGTTGATTTTTAAAATCTGACTTCTGACCTTTTTCTTTCTCAATGTAATGGCTGGCCACAAGCAGCCGTTCTGCCTCTAGTTCCTTCAGATCATTCAAGGCTTCGTCATACATGACATGCACCCCTTGCTGGTCCTGGGTATGGATGCAGCCAGCTTCTGTGCTATAGTAGTCATCCTGATTCTCCACTTCTGAGAACTCCATGAATTGGGTGCTGTGGACCTGGGGAAACAGAGCCACATCTGGAAGTTACCAGAAATGGGAGAGCTGTATCTTGCCTGCCCAAATGGCCAACAGTAGGCTGCTTCTCCCATGCAGAGAGCTGTAGACTTGCTGAATGTATGAAGAGCTGTATGTAGAAAAGAAGATATTAGCAAAGGATGTTGGCAGGAAAGGGTAGTTTCTGAGGTAGATAACCAGCTGATAAGGTTTTTTCTCATTAACTCAGGATTACCTGGAAAAAGACAGGCAACAGAGCCAACTGAGTGTTAAAGGTGGTCTCTGAAGTTACAAAGTGTGCGTTCAGGTCCTGACTCTGCCAGGATCTCACCTTGACCAAGACACTCATCTACCCTTAGCCTCTGTTTCCTCCTCTGTAACATGGGGACAGTAGACACCACAACAGTCGTGATAGGGAGTATGTGACACTGTGCATAGGAGACACCTGAGATCTGTAAATGTTAGCTGCTAAAGATATTTTTGTTTTAATCTTCTAAATACTTCGAAAGTGCATTTAATATAATCTCATGCCTTAGTAATATACGGGGTTGAATAGTGTCCCCTGAAAAGGCATGTCTCTCTGAAAGCTGTGAATGTTACCTTATTTGGAAATAGAGTCTTTGCAGATGCACACAATTTAGAATGAGATCATACTGGCTTGGGGTGCGCCATAATCCAATGCCTGGTGTTCTTATAAAAGGATGAAACTTTGGAGACAGCTACATAGGACGGAGGCTGAGGCTGTAGTGATGCATCTACAAGCCATGGAATGCCAAGGGACACCAAGGATTGCTGGCACCCCCAGAAATTAGAAGAGGCAAGGAACGGTCTTCTCCTGGAGCCTTCCCAGAGAGCATGACCCTGCTGACACCTTTAGACTTGAAGCCTTTAGAACTGTGAGAGTACATTTCTCTCCCAGTTGTGAGCCATCACTTTGTAGCGCAGTTACAGTAGCCCTAGGAAACTAATACGATAAGTAATTTGAGTATTCTAATCATAATTTCTTTTTCTTAGATGACAGAGGACCTGTTGCTTTCTGAGAATCATCCTGATGATAATTCTTATAACTTCTAACTCCCCCATTTTCTCAAGCCTATGAACTGACTCCTCATACCTCTCCCCCATGCCCAGCATCCCTAAATCTCAGCTGAAGCCCCTCCACTTCTCTTTGCACACACACACACCTGGTGCACTCACCCCCCCCTTCCTCTTGTGCTGTAATGAATGGTTCCCCTCCCCTTCTCCAAGGCCATTCCCTCCCCTTGCTTTGGATCCCACCCCCTCCCACCTCTGAAGCATCCCTTCTCCTTGGATATCCAACTCCTCAACCAGATATTTCCCAATTGACACTGAAACATGCTCATTTCCCTCTCATTTTAAACCTTCACACCCTTCCCCAGGTTCCACCTTGTGTCTCTCCTCCTCCTCACAGTCCAACCTCCTAAAATGTTACCTGTACTCACTGTCTCCATTCCCTCACATCCTACTCCTCACCCATTCCCAACTGGTGCTTGTCTCCATCAAGCCACCCAGACCACTTTTATTATGACCCATAATGACCTTTTCTTCATCAGCAGGTTTCCTTTTTAATTTATGTAAACTCTCAGGAGCACCTGACACAATTTGGAGCTCCCTGCTTCTTGACTCAGACTCTTTCCTGGCCTCCCAGGACTCCACATTTTCCTCGATCTTGCCAACTTTTCAACCATCTCTTCTCTGATGCTCAAGGTGTATTTTTCTCTACCAGGTCATTAAATAGTGGCCATACTCAAGCCCTCATCCTAGGACCTCATCTTTTCCTCCTATATTTCTTTTTTGTTTGTTTTTTTTGGGTAATGCATTTTATTACTTTTTTAAATTTATCTTTATTGTTGAAAGTATTATAGGTGTCCCATTTTTTCCCCCACAATTGACCCCCTCCACCTTGCTCTCACCTCCTCCCCAGGCCTTCACCCCATTATTGACTGTGTCTGTGGGTTAGGCTTATATGCATATAACTTCTTTGGTTAATCTCTTCCCACCCTCCAACCCCCCTTCCCTCTGAAATATGATCGTCTGTTGCATGCGTCAATGTCTCTGGATCTATTTAGTTCATCAGATTCTTTTGTTCATTAGCTTTCTTCTTAAAGAAGACCCTTCAACATTTCCTGTAGTGCTGGTCTGGTGGTAATGAACTCTTTTAGCTTTTCCTTGTCTGAGAAGCTCTTTATCTGACCTTCAATTCTAAATGATATCTTTGCTGGGAAGAGCAATCTTGGTTGTAGTTCCATATTTTTCTTCACTTTGAATATTTCTTGCCACTCCCTTCTGGCCTGCAAAGTTTCTGTTGAGAAATCAGCTTACAGTGGTATGGGTGCTCCCTTGTAGGTAACTAACTGCTTTTCTCTTGCTGCTTTTAAGATTCTCTCTTTGTCTTTAACCTTTGGCATTTTAATGATGATGTGTCTTGCTGTGGGCCTCTTTGGGTTCCTCTTGTTTGGGACCCTCTGTGCTTCCTGGACTTGTAAGTCTATTTCTTTCCCCAGGTAGGGGAAGTTTTCTGTAATTATTTTTTCAAATAGGTTTTCAATTTCTTGCTCTCTTTTCCTTCTGGCACCCCAATAATACTAACGTTGGGCCTCTTGAAGTTGCCCCAGAGGCTCCTTATACTATCTTCATATTTCTGGATTCTTTTTTCTTTTTGCTCTTCTGGTTGGGTGTTTTTTGTTTCCTCATATTCCAAATTGCTGATTTGATTCTCAGCATCCTCTACTCTACTGTTGACTACCTGTAAATTATTCTTCATTTCTGTTCCTGTAGCCTTCATTTCAAATTGGTTATTTATTATGTTATCGATTTTCTCAGTTATTTTCCTAATAGTATGCTTAAACATCCTTATAAACAAAATTCAGAACTGTATCTGTTAGCTTGCTTAGATCTGTTTCATTTAGTTCCTCTTCTAGAGATTTCTTCTGTTCTTTCCTTTGTGACATGTTTCTTTGCCTCCACATTTTGGCTGTTTCCAGGTGTTTGTTTCTATGTATTAGGTAGAGCTGCTATGTCTCCTGGAATTTGTAGAGTGGCTTTGTGTAGTTGGTGTCCTGTAGTGTCCAGTGGCTCAGCCTTCCCAGTCACCTGAGCTGCGCCTTCTAGATGCTCCCCTGTGTGGGCTGTGTGCACTGTCCTGTTGTAGTTGAGACTTGGTTGCTGTTGGCGTCACTGGGAGGAATTGACCCCCAGACCAATCAGCTGTGAGGACCAGCTGCAGCTACAGCCAGAGAGCTGCTGTGCTGGAGACACCCCTATGGAGCAGGATTTACTTCAGTGGAGCTTTGGTGTTCACCAAGTGCACCCCCTGAGTGTGTCACTCGTGGATGTGGTAGGGTTGTAATACAGCCTATTTGAGTCTGACCACCAGGTGCACTGTCTCTGGGGCCTCCCGGGAGGTGCAAAGTCAGCCTGTGCCAGTGCCTTGCCCAGGGCCACCCAGCATGAGCTACACAGAAAACCGTAGCTGGCTGCTACTTGTGCTGGGCTTGGAGGTGTCCAGGAGAGGCCAAGCTATGAGCCAGTGCAGCTGCCGCTAGTGCCAGGCCTGGGGGCCACTTATCAAGCCATATGGGGCCCGCTACTGCTTGTTTGAGAGATTTTAGGAAAGTCCTAAGCGTGAGGCTAGAGAGGCCACTTGCCCAGAAAAGCCCCTGGAAATGGCCTGGATGAGCTGCAGGTGGGGAGGGGCGGGGCCTCCGGGAATCACGGGGCGGGGCCAAGGGTGTGAGTCAGGTGCTGGCGATTCAAACATGGCGCCTGCCTGCCGGCTGTGTGCGGGGAGGACTCACCAAAGGATCCATGGCCTCTGCCAGCCCTTCTGCCTGGGAGGAAGCCGCCCTCTGCCTCTCGCCCGGATCTCAGGCAGGTTAGTTCCCCCCGAGTGTCCCAGGTCCTTTCAGGCTGCTGCCGGGCGCTGGGCTCAGAGGGAGCGCGTGTGGGTGAGTCCGTGCCGGGCCCTTTAAGAGGAAAGCCTGGGGTTCCCACAGTGTCCAGGACCCTCAGTGACAGTCCCTGCTGGTTTCACAGCCCGGAGTTGTGGGGACTTCTCTTCCCAGCCCTGGAGGCCTGATGTGGGGCTGGGACCTCTCGCTCCTCCGGGACACCTCCGCACCAAGATTCCCTCCAGGGTTTAACCTGCGGCACTAGGTGTGGGCCCGCGGCCGTGTCTCCAAGATTCAGCCCCGATCCGCTGGCATCTCCGCCCCTCCTCCCGGTCTCGGTGCTTCTTCAGCTCCCTGGTTGTGGGGCTTCTGTTCAGCCAGATTTCAGGAGGCTCTGAGTGCTGGTGGTTCTGTGTTTTAGTTGTAATTTTGACGTGGTTGTGGGAGGCGGCGGGCGCAGCGGTTACCTACGCCGCCATCTTGTTTCCTCGGACCTCCTGTATTTCTTCCTTAGGGGACATTCCACTTTCACAGCCGAGATTACTTTCTTTAGACCATTTGCTTCCCAACTTATATTTCCAATCCAGACCTCCAGACTCACATATCCAATTACCCATTTGGCATCTGTTCCTGGGCACCTCAAAGGGCCCTCAAATTTAACAGATCAGATTGTGTGATAGTCCCCCACAAACCTAGGCCATCTCCAGCTTCCCCATTTTTGTAAGCAGTGCCACCACCCATCCACTTCCTCTAGCATGAATCATTCCTGATGTCTCTTTCTGCCTCACCCTACATGTCCAATTTAGTGCCAAGTTCTGTTGATTTTAAATTCCTATCTCTCAAGCCCATCTACTTCTCTCAATCCCACCACCCACCACCCTGGTGCAAGCTGTTATTATCCTTCCCTGGGATTAGTCTAGGAGCTTCTAAACTGGCTTAGCCTCCAATTGTTCTAGCCACATTCCCTCTGGCTTCCCTCCCCTCCATTTTACTCACTTCTGGCAGAAGATCTTTGAGAAATGCAGTTTTAATTGTCCTTCCTCCTCCCCTTTAATGCCCCTAAAAGGTATCCCATTGCTCCTAGAATAAAGCAAAACACCTTAGCAGGGCCTACATAGTCTGGCCTCTGCCTTTTTCTTTCCAGTGGTTCTCAGCCAAATGTGATTTTGTTCCCCAAAGGACATTTGGCCATGTCTGGAGACATTTTTGGTTGTCACACTTGGGGAGAAGTGCTACTGGTATCTAGGGGTTAGAGGCCAGGAATGGTGCTAAATATCCTAGAATATATAGCACAGCCTCCCATGACAAAAAAGTATCAAGGCCCAAAAGTCAATAGTGTCAAGGTTGAGGAACCTTGGGCTAGTTTCATTTTGTTTTACTTTCTATGTGGATCACGGTGTCTGAGCCACTCATGTTTTCTTTTGATTTCTTTTGGGTGCCATGCTCCCTTTGGCCACAGGTCCTTTGCACAGGCTATCCCTTCTCCATGGAAATGTCTCCCTCCCCATTTGCCTAGTTAAAGCCTTTCCATCTTCCAACCTCAGCACATCATCACTTTCACAGGGAACTCTTCCTGGCCTCCCTGTGGCACCAAGTTATTTCTCTTCTGAGGCACTTACTGAGGTTACTGTTTTACTTTTATTTGTGTGATTAGTGACTAATATTTGTCTCACCCACTGAATTATAAGTTCTATGAGGGTAAGGAACATGTTTATTTTTGTATCCTTAGTGTTGAGCACAGGGCCTAACACATAATGGGTGCTTAGAAAATATGTAAAAGAATGGATGAATAAGTGAATGGTTTTTGATATTTTTTGCACATAGATTTCTTTTAATCTATCATCTCATGATCCCTACCTATATTTTTAACATATTCCAGTCAGAAATAGTGTGTTTTGTCCTGGTAGAGTCTCATTTCATGTTATTACATCCTAATACATGCATTCTCAATGAGGGTGGAAGGTGTTTTTGGGGGGCAAAAAATCTTACTCCTTTCGTATGTAAAGCACAGACATACATACCGCACAGATATATGGCATATCTCTGGTATTAACATTTCTTTGGAGAAGGAATATCAGGGGAAAAATGTTCAAAAAGAGTCCTTTCAGGGGGAGCAATAATGAAAAAAAGGTTAAGAAATATTGGTCTAGTTTTTCATAGAATGTATATTTTAAAAGGATAAAATACATATAACATATTTACTGTCTGAGCCATTTTTAGGTGTACAGTTCAATGGCATTAAGTACATTCACATTGTTGTTCACCCATCTCCATTATCCGTCTCCAGAACTCTTTTCATCTTGCAAAATTGAAGTTCTGTACCCATTAAACAATAACTCCCCATTTGCCTTCCCTCAACCTCTGGAACCACCATTCTACTTATTGTCTCAATTAATCGGACTACTCTAGATACCACATATGAGTGGAATCATACAGTATTTGTCATCTTGTGACTGGCTTATTTCACTTAGCATAATGTTCTCAAGGTTTGTCCATGTTGTAGCATGTGTCAGATTTTCCTTTCTTTTTAAGGTTGAATAACACTCCATTGTATGTATATATATCATATTTGTTCATCCTTTAGTGGACACTTGGGATGTTGCCACCTTTTGGTTATCGTGAATAATGCTGTTATAAACATACGTGTACAAATATTTCTTTGAGCTCCTGCCTTCGATTCTTTTGGATATATACCCAGAAGTGGAATTGCTGGATCATATGGTAATTCTATTTTTAAGTTTTTGAGGAACCACCATACTCTTTTACTACATAAATGGCTGCACCATTTTACATTCCCACTAACAGTATACATGGTACACAAGGGTGCCAATTTCTCCGCATCTTCTTCAACATTTATTTATATGTCCATGTCCATGTCCATGTCCATGTCTATGTCTATGTCTATGTCTACCTATCTATCTATATCTATCTTTCTATCATCATCTATCTATATATACATACATATATATATTCTGATTTTCTATGTTGTTATTTATGAGTCGTTTAAACTATGGAACCAATGGCTCCCAATATTTTATCCCTCATCTATTCATTCTTATAACATAAAAAGTTTTCTAAGTTAAGTAACCAGTTGTTGGGTAAAATCCATTTATTTACAAATTTTAATAAGCAGTCATATCTTATCTCTCAGTAGACCTGTCAGTTGGTTTGTGTATGTGGCACCGCCTGTTGTATAACTGCAGGAACTCCTCTGCAACCTTCACAAATAGGGCAGACTCTGATGAGCTTGGATGGTTAATCATCAATATCAGAAAGGCATTGTGAGGGGTACCCTGTGGGTCCTTTCAGTTCCATGCTACTATAATTAGATTTAATGGGCTGTTATAAGTACACCCGATGATGACATACTTTATTTCCCTGAAGAGACTAGTCTTTAATGAATTGCCCACTCAATTATAGGTTCTTAATCATTCAAGCAAAAACTCTGAAGTCATCTAACAAGTAAAAGTATGAGCATTTCTAAATAATAGCCGTGGTTCTTAATATTTCATGGAAAGGATATTTCGTAGTCAAGCATTCCTCTAGTAGGTTGTTATCTTTGGTTTACTTTGCTTTTGGCTATTCTTTAGATAGAAACCTTTTTCAAAATTAGGAGCTTACTTTGGCTAGGAGTTCCAGAGTCAAAGTATAGTTTTTTATAAAATGATAGGCACTAGTGAAAAACAGAAAAGATGCTGAGAAATGATGTGCCACATACAAAATTAAACAGCTTGCTTAGATGTATAAACTAGCATGTTGGCTTCTGTTGGCATTTAGCACCTATCATCTGTTATACAAAATGAACTCTCCTTTGAGGAAAAGGGACAACTTAATATATGCTTTATCCACTTTACTGGAAAAGACCTTTCCCAAATTCTTGTACAGGGGAATCTTATAAGATGTAAAGAAATGATTACTGTATTAAATTCTGAAGCTGATGGAATGCAAAAAGTATTAAAATACTGACCATAATGCCATCGTCTATTTAAATGGCCTTCGTTTCCACTCTCCCCACCCATCTCATTGTTCAAGCCCTTTACAGACAAGATTATTCCTCTGCTTCCCTCCCTCAGTTCCTGTCTCTTAAGTGTATCCTTATGTCCAGTGGAGAGAACCCTTGAAGGCCAGATGGCCAAATTATTTCATACAGGGTTATGACTCAGTTGTTATAATAATTCCTTTTGATCTTAATTTCTTCCTTGGCCTTGTGAAAGACCCTCCTTCTAAACTTTTTGTGGTTTAGAGAATTGATTCTTCAATATTATGCTTAGAGGAGTGGCAGGAAGGGGAAGACAATAATTACCTGTTTGGGCAAGAAGTAATCTGATCTTTGGAATGATTCATATGTTTTTTGAGTCTGCAAAATAACTGATGCCAAGATAACTATTTGAGTACAGTAAGTATAGGAAAATCCATGGCCCATCATTCATACTTTTCACTCTATTGGTTGCTGTCATCACCTGTTAATATGAATTTTAGGTTTTGACAATATAGACACTATTTCTCTGACTAGCTTATCTTTTTCTAAATCATCTGTGCATTAATTTTAGTTAATAATAGTCTAAGAATGTCATCAAAATTTGTTAGGTGAATGACTCAATCCATTGGCTATAATCCAAATATTTAAAAAAAAAATAAAAAATACATTTTATTATATGCCGCACCTGTAGAGTATAATATTATTATCATAGCTAATTGTTTTTCATTTGAGCAGCATTATATACTTGGCAAAACTCTTTTATGTACAGTCTTTTTGTGATCTGTTATGGACAAAGCCTTTCTTTGTCCAACAAACATTTGTCAAATATCTAGTATGTGAAAGATATATATATGTATATAAGTATATATACGTATATATGTGTGTGTGTGTGTGTGTGTGTGTGTGTGTGTGTATAGGGTCTTCAAGTAACATCCTTTTGTTTTAACATTGATGAAATTCTGTAGGAACTTAAATCTTGTTTTTATCAATTAGCCTGTGGTAAGTTAGTTTCATTATACCTCATTTCGCTTAATGTCACAGAACCTGATGATGACGTTAAGTGAAGACTTACTGTACTTCCTTTTGCCACCTGAACATCTAGCAAGCATCTCAGAATTTTCATGTCCTAAACTGAGATCCTGATCTTTCCAACAAACCTGCTCCAACCACATCTCAGATGGTGGCAACTCCAAACTTCCAGGTGCTCGGGCCAAAACTTTTGAATCAATTTTGACTTCTCTTTTTCTCTCACATTCCACATCCCCTCTTCCTGGAAATCATACTGGCTGTACCTTCAAATATATCCAGAATCTGACCATTTCTCACCATGCTGTCTTCTCAGACCCATTGTCTCTAGTTTGATCAATATAATAACCTCCCAACTAGTCTCTGCTTTCTCCCTATAGTACTGTCAGTCTATGCCCAACATAGCAGCATAAATGTTAAAATTTAAGTCAAACTGCATTATCCTTCTGCTCAAAACTCACAAAGGGCTTCCCTTTTCAAAGTTAAAGTCAAAGTCTTCACAGTGGTCCACAAGACCCTACTTAACTTGTTCCCCACCCCTCTAATCTCTCTAACACTGTTTCTGCCAATTTCCCCCCTCATTCACTCTAGCTGCTCTGAATTCCTTGCTGTTTCTGCAACACTGTCAGATACTGTTCTGCCTCAGGGCCTTTGCACTGGCTCTCCCCTCTACCTGGCACTCTTCTCCCAGCCAGTCACATGGTTTGCTTCCTGATTTCCTTCAGGTCTTTACTCAATACCTTCTCAGGAAGGCCTTCCATGATCACCCTACTTACAACTGGAACCCCTTCCAACTTCCATCACTCTCTATCCCCCCTTTCTTCTCAAATTTTTTTTTTTTTTTTGGTAGCACCTAACACCATCTTTGCTAGTCCACAAAGGCTAGGTTATTCTGTGATAAACAACCCCAAAGCTTACTGGCCTACAATTAAAATTAATTTCTCACTCATGCTTTCTAGACAGGTATCTTCCAACAGTGACCCAGGGACCCAGGATGTTTCTATTTTGTAGCCTGACACATGCCTTCCACTGGCTACAGCAGGGGAATAGAACTGGAGGGTCATAAACCAGCTCCTAAATGACACATGTCATTACTGCCCACAGCCTCCTGGCCAAAGCTCACCACTAGGTCTCATTCAACTATAAGGGGCTAGGGAGTCTAGAAAGCTTTGATGCCAAGATACCTGACATTCTATATACGTTACTTATTTATTTAATGTCTGTCTCTTTCCACTAAGTAGTCCCATAATGGCAGGGATTTGTGCCAGTTTTATTTACTGCTGTACCCCCTGTATCTAGTATATTTATTAGTCAGAACATTTGTGGAATGAATGAATAAGTGAATGAATGAGTGGAAGGCTCATGGCCTGTGGGGTTAGGTAAGGCAACAGTCTAGCATGTCTATGAGCTGAGCACTGTAATGAAAGTAGACAAGTCATGGGGGGAAGCACTCAGCTCTGCATAGAAATGTAAGGAAGGTTTCCTGGACAGGTGATGTTTGAATGGACTCTTGAGTATAGTAGGTATTTATCAATGAAAGAGGAGGTGAGGATGGGATTGCCAGTATGTACAAGACCCATTGGAGCCCTGGATGCTTTTGCTCAGTGGTTAGAGCATTGGCCCACGGACCGAATGGTCCCGGGTTCAGTTCTGGCCAAGGACAGGTACCTTGGTTGCAGGCTCCATCCCTGGCCCCAGTCTGGGCACGTGTGGGAGGCAACCAATAGATGTGTCTCTCTCACATCGATGTTTCTCTCTCTCCCTTCCACTCTCTGAAAAGCAGTGGAAAAAAATCCTCTGGTGAGGATTAAAAAAAAGACCCACTAGCATGAACAGTTCTGCCCATTCAGAGGAGGGTCGGGCCCAGCTCCATAAAGATGGAGGTACAGGGACAGTGGAGGGAAATGAGGTCCAAGATGTTGGGAGGGGTCAAATTGTGCTCAGCCTTGTAAATGTCACCAAGGAGCCTTCACCTTTATCCTGGGAACTCACGAAGGACTTCAAGTAAGAGAATAAATGTGATTACATTTGGGCAAGATCTATAGCATTAATGAAGCAATGAGGAGAGCCATTCTCTTATTTAAAATTCTCTGTTCCCCACTAACCTTGGAATTAAGCCCTATCCTAAGGAGAGTCTAGTCCTTTATGGTCTGGCCTTTTTTTCTGTAGCCCACCTCCCACCACTTGCTGACAACAGCCTCTGCTACTAGCATGTCAAGTCCAGGAGATCCTGAGCGTGCCATGCGGTGTCAGGACTCTGTGTCTGAAGACATACTCTCAAGGCCAAACAGCTAGGAAAAGCCCACTGCTGTCATTGTGGGGCTCTTCTACTCTGCCACACGCCTAAAGTAGACTCACAAAGTGGCAAAGTGTCCATAATAGGATCTAGGTGTTTTTCCTTTCTGGTATTGTCACTGAGTGAACACTTGCTAATACTAGCCCAAGACTAACCTCATGGAATCAAACACAGTGGGTCCAGGGGAGGGATCAGCTCCCCACCCCGGGATGGTAAGCCCACTGATTTGCTCCCAGTAGCCTCAGCCTGGGCCTGGTGAGACCAACCCAACAAATGAGCATCTGTGCCTCCCACCCCTTACATGGGGAAAAATCACATTGTTAGATCTGGACATTCTAGTTTAAATGAGACAAGGCCACACACATGGAGGGCAACTAAACCATATGGTCCCATTAAAGACCCTGTAAAGGTCACTTCCTTGAGTTTCTCATGTTAAAGCAGTAGCTGCTAGCAGCTTCTAAGGATGCTGTTGCTTCTATCATTTATGAGAGTGCAGGAAAGAAATACTGCATTAACCTTGAGAAGCTCCCCCTCCAATCAGTGGGGCAGGATAGGATTTGTCTCCCCTCTTCTTCATTCCTATGGAACGAAGCTTGTGTGTGGTGAGGGGACTGGGGGTGGAGGGGGTACTTGTAAAGGAAGGAGGCCAAAGAGAAGTCTCCTGGATACTGAGTTAAGGTTGGAATCTAGGTGACTGGATGGGAAAAGTAAGAAAATGTTTCTCAATATTTAGAACTGAACTATTCAATACAATAGCCTCTAACCACAGGCAGCTATTGGGCACTTCAAATGTGGTTTGTCTGAGTTGAGATGTGCTACACATATAAGGTACACAGATTTTGAAGACTTAGTACAAAAAAATGTATTTATCTAATCCATGATTTCTTTATATTGATTATATGTTAAAGTGATGCTATTTTGGATACAGTGGGTTAAACAGATTATTAAAATTAATTTCATGTTTCTTTATACTTTTTTAATGAGTCTACTAGAAAATTTTAAATTATATATGTGGCTTGTGTTATATTCCTATTGGAAGTGCTACTGTAGACTCTGTATATTAATGATAGGGAATCAGAAGATTTCACACCCTCACAGACATGACAAGCATAAGTCAGGGGTCACACAAGCTTAGAACACAACTCGTTTGGTAGCTAGATTTATTTTTCACATTTGTCAACCTAGTATCTTTTACAAAAAAAAAAAATTCTATTAAATCCTACCTTCAGGAATAAATTTTCTAGAAATTGAGATGAAAATAATTCAATAATATCTACAAGAGTCCAAGAAAATGTAGGCATTTTCAACTTTGCTCCCAAAGGAAGGGATTTAATATAAATTTTGTAGACGATGTAAAATATACGCAAAAGAGAGTAAAAGTACCAAGGGGCAAACAGGTTTTTGGAGGGATAGAAGATTTTTTATTGTTCAGCTTTTTCCAATTTTTTCTACCTTTCTTTTTTACTCCATCTTTTTCATTTAGGGCTTGGAAAACAGATAAGAGGCAAAAAGGTACCCCTAGCAATGTCAGGGAGGGTCTTACAAGAGCTTCTCTGTAAGGACATATTGTTTTTGGGCAAGAATAACAGAAAGGGCCCCTCATGCTCTGTTCACCATAAAGTCCACAAACCAGCAGCTAAAAGGCCTTTCTTCCCAGGGCTGCTTTCAGAGTGTCTCTGCCTGTGTCCTGCTATCAAGTGGACCCAGCATTTTATTGTGGTTAAAAAGCCATTTCCCTGTTCACCCCATTTTTTAAAGAAGCCATTTTTCCAAGAAATCCCCACTTGTCATGCCATCATGTTAACTGATTCCAGGTGCCTGAAAGAAGGTGGCCTGGGAGACAGGATAATTGAAGAAGAAAAGATTGTAGCAGAATACCTTACCTTGTGCTCGGCAGGTGTCCCATGGACATAGTGGTGAGCTCCTAGGCCTTGCAAGGTGCCCAAGCCTCCTTTTGCCATATTTACCCAGGAACTCTCTTCTATGGTGAGGCCCAGACTCCCTGCAACCAAGGTAAGGCCTGAAGTGTTGATGGTCAGCGTTCGCTCAACGGATCTGAAATAGGTCAGGATTCCTAAGCAGATGCGCTGAAACAAAATAAGAAGAGGCTCAGGACCTGGCCCTTTGCTAGCCACACCTAGTGTAAAACTTATCACGGGGCCCTGGAGGTTGGCAGGTCAATCCTACTGCTGAAAAATGAACATACCATCCCCAGAAAGGCCTGATTTCATGAAAAAATCAGAACAAAGAAAAAAGTGTAAAAATGTGTTGCTACTGGAACAGCAGAAAAGCCCCCTTTCTAGACAAGCAAACATCTCAGGTGCCTGAAACCAGCATTCTGGGCCATCCATGTACCTGCAGCCCCTGATTCTCAGGTGGCGCAGATACAGAAAGGATAGGTAGGTCCCTCTCATTAGGACAGGATCCTCATCACTAGGCCCAGTCCCATCATCCAGGCCCAGCAGTTGTAGGGCCCTGGCATAGCTGTACCTGTAGCAGGCAGAAAATTTAGAATAAACGCCTTTCACCTCAAAGAGGTTTGGAAAATTCATATACACCAAATTGAAGTCATTTTATTTAACTTAAGGGAATTTCATTTTTTAAACAGCCACTCTTTAACAAATGCACTGAAGATAAAATAATTATTCTCTATGTATAAATATAAAAAGACATTTCTCTTAGTACTCTCATTAAAAACCCAGTCCTGAAGTGAAACATTGATTTAGCTGTCTGACCTGCTTTAACAGTCTTGTTTGTATTTCAGCTTCAAATATTTTAGAGTTAACATATAACCTCCATATTAATCAGTCACTCAGTTTTCCCCTCAGTGTTTAACCCATTTCCGTGAGTAAACAATGAAATGATTTAATTTTACCCTGTCTCTTTTTTCTGCTTGACGGACTCCCCAGCATGTTGACTAAGACTTATTTGTGCTGGGTTATTTTCATTTTGTTCCATCAAAAGGTCATTTTTCTTCATGTTTTCATTCTATCAAAAAAGTAGCATTAGTTGGGTTACAAAAACCTTTGCAATATTATTAACAAATTCACAGTTGGGTTATCACAAAATTAAATCTCATAACTCAAGGCATATGTAGATGAACAAGTAGAAAAGCATCTTGATCCATTTCAACCTGACATGAAAATCTATTTCTAAAATAAATTAGGGGCCACTGTTCTATTATTTAGTCTTTATTTTACAGAACTATCCACAACTTTTAAATATCAGCCGCCTCCCTTCCCTCCTTTTACATGATTCATGTAAACTTTCATGATTATGAAGTGTCAATACACTTCTCTAATAGACATTTGGAACCTTGAACTTCTAATGTAGTCTTGCTCCAGGCTGAGAGAGATCAGTAGATTAAACTCCTCTTCCTAATTTTTAGCTATATTATTTAACCACTTTAATTCTTGATCCTAGTTTTAGATTTGTAAGATGGCATGATAATGAAAAATAAGTTGCTAGCCCAGCAGGCGTGGCTCAGCAGTTGAGGTCGGCCTAGGATCCAGGAGATCGAGGTTTGATTCCCAGGCAGGGCACATGCCTGGGTTGGGGGCTCGATCCCCAGCTGGGGGCATGCAAGAGGCAGCCGATCAGTGACGACTTTTTCTCTCATCATTGATGTTTCTCTCTCTCTCTCTCCCTCTCCTTTCCTCTCTCTGAAATCAATAAAGACATATTTTAAAAAAAGAAAAGAAAAGAAGTTGCTATGAGAAATAAATGACAGCATAGATAAAAGCTTAGTGACTGGCACATTATAGGTGCTCAGTACATGCTAGTTCTCTCCTGGCCACGGGTTACAGTAGTCAGTCAGCCCTGTAGGATCTATCACAGAATTCATGGTGTACACTTATTTCCACATTCATCTTTCCTGATGTTCAGAAGGATGAGGTCGTGCACCCAGGAACCCTAGGGAAAACTGGGAAGCAGGTGATATTGGTGTATGTTCCTGCCCCCGGCCCTCTGGGCAGCTCCTTTCTTAGTTGCCCTCTCTGCCTGTCCCTGGGCATACACCCCGTTCCCATAAGCCGTGTTCTTTCATAGTGATACCGATCCCCTTGAGAACACTGAATGGCAATGGCTGAGGTTGGAAGCCCCCCCCTTTGGGTTACTTATATTCTAATTTTTGGTTCTTAAAGTTCCAACAATGGCAGAAACTACTGGTTGTTCCCCAATATCCATTTTCCTCTTTTCCCACAGTAATGTAATATTTATCTTGGCACATGGCCACCCAGATAAAGATGACATTTCCAAGCCTCTCTTGCAGCTAGTTGTAGCTATGTGACTAAACCCCAGTTTTCCCTAGGGTTCATGGGTGCACGACCTCATCCTTCTGAACATCAGGAAAGATGAATGTGGAAATAAGTGTACACCATGAATGAACATGAATATGCCACATGGCAGCTTCATTTCCCTGAAGTGATAACTTTCCCACCCCTATTCTCTACCCTGCTGCTTAGAATATGAATGTGACAGCTGGAGCTCCATCTCAGACCAGGGGTTGATCTCAGGTATGGAGGTTACATTAGTTGGAACTCCAGGATAGAAGGAGCATGGGTCCCTGAGGACTCCATGGAGCAGAGTTGTCACACCAGCTCTACACTCCCTACTCCTGACATTAACTTGGGGGAGCAAGAGAAATTTCCATCTCCTTTAATCCTGTTATTTTGTGTCTAACTATGACCAACAGCCAAACCTAATCTTATTTAACACAGTCCCCAAGGCTCTAAAGATAGACTATCAGTCTTTATGACAGGCAATGGGGAAAACATTTTGGACAGGATATTAGCAAGAGTGAGTGAGAGAGGAAGTCGTCTAATCGGGTATCATTAAGTGGCTTCCCATTCTGCCTCCTGCCTGTTCCGGGTTAGTGTACACATCGGGGTGTTCCTGTGTAAACGTCCTACAACCCTAGGACTAGGAAGGACCTTAGAAGGTGATGTGGTGCACTGCGGTTCCTGAAAACAGAAACACAAGATCATTATCCCAAAGTAAAGAGAATGTCTGTTATTTTTTGAAAATCTACAGAAAAGCACATACTCCACGAAGGGAGCTGAACTTTGACAGCTGCTATTTGACCCAGAATTTTGGGTGAGAGGCGCCTTAGGGAAGCCCTTTGCCTCTGGCACTCTTAGTTCAGCATTGCCCACTGTGGCTCCAGAGGGCCAGCTCAGAGCTGCAGACTTTCTCTGAAGGCATTGTGACTTTTCAGCCATTCCTAAAATTACCAAGAATTACATAGGAAGGAACAGAAAGTGACGTCAATTACAGTGAAAGACACTTGAAGGAAAGACTGAACAAACCACAAAAGTGCTGCTGGACCAGTCGATTGCCAGGAAGAAAGGAAGGGGGCACAGCAGGCCAGGGTGAGTAAAGCCCAGTGTCTTCCAGGAAAAGAGAGCCAACCATGGCCCACAGAAGGAAGCGGCTTAGGAAATGCCCAAGTCCATGAGTGTATTCCCTTAAGAGAGCTGGACCGCAGTGCAGATTGGTAGCCAGGGTGACCACAAACCAGGATGTCAACACCACCTGTGCTCATTCTGTCGTCCTGGGTAGATAAATCCTTCACCATCCACTCGACCTTGTGACTGGGTCCTCACCAGCATGGCTGAATTCGCATATTTTGACAGTTCTGAGATTGCCACTGATTGCAAATCTCATTTTCTTCTGGGAAATTGGCAGTGGCAGTGGAGCGTGAGGAATAATTAGAGGAAAGTAATTCTGTTATATCTCCCACCCCAATGTCCCTACAGCTTACTTGTGTGTATTCACAGCATAAAAAACCAGAAGGACGTATATCAAATGTTAATGCTGTTGTTATACATGGGGGGTAAAATAATGGGTGATTTTTATTTTCTTTCTCCAACTTTACTACACTTCACACATTTATTATGATAAGTACATATCACTATTGCCATAAGAAATGTTTGTTTTTTAAAACGTTCTATTAAGCAGGGCGAGAGAAACCAGGATGAGGGTGTCTGTGTTTCCCTGGCCTTTTGGCACATCAGAGCTACTGTACACAGCACCGCTTCTGTGAGGGCACACTGTGCACTCATTGTGTCTCATTGTCGCTGGAGATGGGGGGACCATAACATAGATGGGGATGACTCTCCCTCCCTCCCTCCCTCCCTCCCTCCCTCCCTCCCTCCCTCCCTCCCTCCCTCCCTCCCTCCCTCCTTGGTGTGGCCAGAGAGAAAAAGCAAAAGAAGAGGCAGAGAATGTCTTATTTTCTGACACTTCACTGCTCCATAAAGTTAAAGAAAAGCGACCACTTAAAACCATATCTTTAGAAATACAATGGTCAATAGTAGTATTTAATGTTTGTACAGTAAATAAACATTTTAATAAACAGTGTTTTCTTGGGGAATGACATTGGACACAAGTAACCTGATATAACAGAATTACAGATTTGGGAGAATTCATGCAGGGCCAGCTGGTCCATTCCTTCTTCTGGTCAGGACTAGAATTAGATAATTTTAAAGTTGTGTGTGTGTGTCTTTTCCAAAAGAATATCCAAAAAAATGCAGTTCATTTGGACCAGAATTTTCCAGATGAACATACCCAGTGATGTCATGTTGATGGCATCCACCCTTGACATGATGTGACAAGAAGGGCACTTCACCTCTGGAGTGTTCTTACCCCAAACCTATAACCTCAGCATAACCATGAGAAAACATCAGATAAGTTCAAATTAGGGAACATTCTACAGGTTGCTGGGCCAGTACTCCTAAAGACTGTCAAGGTCATGATACTCAAAGGAAGACTGAGGAACTGGCTCAGACCTGAGGAGACTGGGGAGACGGGACAATTAGTGCAGGACCCTTGACAGGATCCTGGAGCACAAAAAGGGCATTAATGGAAAAACCAGTGAATTCCAAATAAAGCCTAGTTTAGTTAATAGAAATGTACCAATGTTGGTTCCTTAGGCGTGACGAATGCACCATGGTATTATAAGATGTTAATAATAGGAGAAAGTGGTAAAGGATTACCTGCAAACTCTTTGTTCTATCTTTGCAACTTTTCTGTAAGTCTAAAACTATTCTAAAATAAAATATTTATTTTTAAAAAACATCCCTAAAGAAAGATTACTGGTGAACAGTATTCACTGAGAGTTGATCAGAAACTGCTCTGACGTTCACTATAATTAGTGCTTACATTCTCTCAAATAGGACACAGGACTGTGAAGATGGACAGTCCTATGAGGTTTGCTTTCCTTCATGCAGAAGTCCCTTAAGAAAGTTCTTTTTCATGAAGAATTGGTTGTCTGTCTCTTGCCAACTTCAGAATCAGGATGCTTACCAGCATACAGATGCTAAACTTCATACTTGACAGCTACGTGCTTGCGAAGTAGTAACAGAGCTTTAAAATTCATACTCACATTGCTGTGACTCCACCAGCTGCCTCCTTTTACTTAATCCTGATCTCATCTGACTAGCATTCAACTTCAGAATGGCAATGCGCTTCCACTGCTGCTCTCACACCGTATAAAGTGACTCGACCAAAGAGTTAGAAATACCTGAGGAGGTCACCAAGTGACACCCACGGGAAAATGTGAAGGAAAGTGGAAAACTATTGGTTACTGCCTTAGAATGCCCTTCCTTAAGCCCTGTGCTATTTTCTGTTCCCTGCTCGGAAAGCTCTTGCCCAGCCCGTTTGCACAGCTGAGTCCTGCTCATTTGTCAAATTTCAGCTCAGATGCATGCCCCTGACTCTGAAAGATCTTGGCTGATCTCTCTCTTCATGGGTGCTCCTCTGCCCCATTGCCCTCTACTCTTGTGTATTTCTTCATGGCACCCTCAAGTTAGAGATGTAGATTTACTTCTTTGTTCGCTCATTTATTATGTGTTTCATTTCCTGAGACCAATACAATCCCAGGCACAAAGGCAGCATTATGTAATAATCCATGAATGAATGAATGAATGAATGAGAAACTGGAAGAAACTTGCATGACACTAATATGTAGGGTAATGTGTGTGTGTGTGTGTGTGTGTGTGTGTGTGTGTGTGTGTGTGTGAGAGAGAGAGAGAGAGAGATGCCTCCCCGCATGCTCCACCTCTAGAATCTTTAGGGAAACTGAGCTGGGCTTGAAGAAAGCATAGGGCTAAAGGAGAGGTGGTGGGGAGGGAGAGGAGCACATTCTAGGAGGAAAGCATGAACAGCAATGCGGAGGAGAGACTATTCGTGGGGGGTTCAATTTTGGTTGAGTGGAAGACTCATGTGGGAAATAGAGTAAAGAGAACATTTTTCGGGGGGAGGAAAGGGCAGTTGGTAGATGTCCGTAAATCCCAGACTAGGGAATTTGTGCTTTATCCTGTAAGGCAAGTGACATATACAAAGCTGTATTTTTCAGGAAGATTAATATGGCAGCAGGGTGTTTAGTTGGATTGAAAGAAGGAGAAATTGAAGGCCGGGAGCTAGTTAGGGATAGGCATGGAATTTGGCAATGAAAGGGAGCTTCTACACAAAGCTAGGGATATGTGTCTTTACCATGGTTCTGTAGCATTTTCCGAGCTATAATATGCCGTTGTTTGTTTGTTGCTCTAAGAGGAGAGTTTTGTTTCATTTGTAGTCTGAGGAGCTGGAGCAGTGGAGAAGAGATGGAAGCTATGAAAGGGTAAATCTGAGACACAGGTGACCCTCAGGAAAGAGGAGGGGATGGGATGAAAAGGCGAGGTGGAGGAGTAATTTGGGGAAAGGCAGAATGGCATCACTTCCCCTGAGGTGAATGAGGCACATAGAAGTTTCAGCTGCTAAAAGATAAGATGCAGGAGCTCGTGGATGGCCAGGCTGTCTCGGGGGGGGGGGGGGGGGGGGATGTCTGCATTAGTGAGCACGCTGTGTGAGGAGGTTTCACTGTGGGGGAGGCCACCAGTGAGAGGGGAATGTAAGGATCACCATGTAGCTAAGAGGGCCCAGTTGACATAAGAGGGCAGGGATTTGCATTGAGCCCACTCTGCATAATAATTCTATTTCTTTCACCCCTAAAGACAACTGTAGAGTGAATAAAAACTATACATGAAGTGGGAAATATGGAGAAGTCTAGTAGAATTCTAGAAGGAGAAGCACTAGCATGATCTACCATCCCAGGCTGGTTATGGGGGAAAGAGAAACCTGAAATGGGCTTAATGAGTTACAGATTGTCCGGAAGCAAAACCCAGGTGCCTGCACACACACGCATGCACACGCACACATGCGCCACAACTTCTATAACTTTTCAATCTGTTTAGACAAGGATCTCCTTCTTTCAATCCAACTAAACACCCTGCTGCCATATTAATCTTCCTGAAAAATACAGCCTTGTATACATCACTTGCCTTACAGGATAAAGCACAAATTCCTTAGTCTGGGATTTACGGACATCTACCAACTGCCCTTTCCTCCCCCCGAAAAATGTTCTCTTTACTCTATTATCCATATGAGTCTTCCACTCAACCAAACTTGACCCCCCCACGAATAGTCTCTCCTCCGCATTGCTGTTCATGCTTTCCTCCTAGAATGTGCTCCTCTCCCTCCCCACCACCTCTCCTTTAGCCCTATGCTTTCTTCAAGCCCAGCTCAGTATCCCCCTCCTTCAAAGGGTTTTTCTCATTAGCACTAACCTCGTGGGGACCACTTTCTGTCCAAACACTCACAATATTTAACAATCGTCCAACTCATTTGGTGTTCAGCACTAGAGTGTGAAGCTTTGCACTGATATTCATCGGCTGAGTGTATTCCTGGCAGCAACAATATCTTATGTTACACCTCTTTATAGCCCTCTTTCAAATTAGTCTTTAATGCTTTTTATAATGAAAACAAACCTGGTTAGTTAGAAGAGCTTTTGGGGGTAGGGTCTCTGAAAAACTACCGAAGTAAATTTCTAAGGTCTACACACAGGTGGTGAGTTGAACAGGAAGGCATATAGATTGTTTCTCCCTGTGGTACCTGGTAGAGGTTGGCGTTGCTATAAATATCCTCCCAGATTTGGTCATAGTTGCACTGATGAAAACCCGGGGAAGCCACAAAAGTTGGTTGAGCTGGAGCCAGCAGGACTGTCTTTGCAGCATGATCTTGGAGCACTTGCATTACTCGCTCAGGGCTGGAAATCTCGAGTAGAACAGAGAGGAGAAGGAATGGCTGGGAGAAGGGTTATTCCCTCCTTCTCAGCAAGAATTTGGTCATGTAAACATGAATAAGAAAGAAGCCCCAGGTGGGATTTTATTCAATTAAAAAATAAAATTTAAATCATGATTCCCTTAGGTATGTTCATCCATTCAACACTCTAAGTATTCAAATACACATAAGAGCACATTCAAAATTCTGTTACAACTCCCTACGTATAATAGCAGGGGGGCCCCCACAAATGTTGTGGCACCAATGAAATGATAAACACCCATCTGTTTGGAGTACAAACTGTCTGCAGTTAGGAAGCTGCCAGGAGATGGAGGAGAAGGCAGCTGGGTAGTGTGAGGAAAGCACAGGCTTTGTAAGGACACAGACCTGGGCTTTTATCCCTGCTGGAACCCGGGCTTTTCAACGCATAGCAGGACAAGTCAACCTAAAAATAACACTAATGATGTCTCTCCCAGGATCACTGTAAAAATGCCTGGCATGTAGCAGGTGCTGAATAAATGTTCCTTCTCCTCTTCTGGAGGTAAAAAAATGAATAATTCCAGAGCTGAACTTCTACTTCAGTGATACACATACTACCATATTTTAATCACTTTATTATCACAAGGAACTTCAGAGATCATTTCGTTCAATCACTATCAAAATCTCAATGGCATTTTTTTTTGTAGAGTGGACAAATTTATCCTAAAATTCATATGGAGTCTCAAGGGACCCCAAATAGCCAAAATAATTTTGAAAAAAATGGAAAAAATGGAATGACTCATACTTCCTGATTTTAAAACATACTACAAAGCTACAATAATCAAGATGGTGAGGTATTGGCATAAATTAGACATATGGTCCAGAGGACTAGAATACAGAGCCTAGAAATAAACCCTCAAGTATGTGGCCAAATGACCTAAGACAAAGGTACCAAGATTACTCAATGGAGAAGGGACAGTCTCTTCAACAAATGGTGCTAGGAAAACTGGATACAACACGCAAAATAATGATGTTGGACCCTCATCTTACACCATATATACAAAAAATAACTCAAAATGGATTAAAGATCTAAACACAAGACCTAAAACTATAAAACTCTTAGTAGAATACAGGGGGAAAACTTCATGATACTGAACTTGGTGATGATTTCTTAGATATGCTACCAAAAGCACAGGCTGGAAAAAAAAAAAAGGTGAAAGTAGACAAATGTGACTACATCAAACTTATAAACTTCAGTGCATCAAAGGATACAATTAACAGTAAAAAGGAAACCCATGAAATGTGAGAACATATTTGCAAATATATATCTGATTAATATGTTTGGAGTTAATAACCAGAACATATAAAGAACTCCTACAACTCAACAACAACAAAAAACAACCCAATTAAAAAATGGGCAAAATATTTAAATAGACATGTCTTCAAATATGATATGCAAAGTCCAAAAAACATATAAAAATATACTCAAAATTACTGATCATCAGAGAAATATAAACCAAGATCACAGGGAGATATCACTTCATACCCTTTAGGATGGCTAGTATTAACAAAAGAAAAGAAAAGAATAATGAGTGTTGGTAAGGATGCAGAAAAATTGAAATGCTTATACACTGTTGGTGAGATTGTAAATGCTGCATGTGCTATGGAAAATACTATGAAGCTGCCTCAAAAGTTAAAAACAGAATTACCTTCTGATCCAGCAAGTCCACTTCTGGGTATATATCCAAAAGAATTGAAGGCAGGGTCTCAAACACATTCATGTATCCATATTCATAACAGCGTTATTCACAATAGTCATGAGTTGGAAGCAACCCAAATGTCCATTAGCAAATGAATAGATAACCAAATGTGGTGGATACATACAAAGACATATTATTCAGCCTCAAAAATGAAGGAAATTCTGACATATCTAACAACATGGATGAACCTTGAGGACATGATGGCGGGTAAAATAAACCAGTCAATAAACAAAAAAGACAAATATTATATGATTCTACTAATGTGTAACTAATATGTAGTACCTAGAGTAGTAAAACCCATTGAGACAGAAAGTGGAATGGTGGCTGCCAGGGGCTAGGCGGCAGGAGGAGTGAGGAGCTATTGTTTAATGGATACACAGTTTCAGTTTTGCCAGGTGAAAAGCATTCTGGAAATGGATGGTGGTGATGGCTGCACAGCAACAGGGATGGATGTAACACCACTGAACTGTACCATTAAAAATGGTTAAAATGGTAAATTTAATGTTAAGTGTATTTTACCACAAGTTAAGAAAAAAGGAAAAAATAATATAGAAAGGCCATGTACCCTTTACTTTGCTTCCCTCATTGTTAACATAGTGCAAAACTACAGTATCAGCCTGGATACTGACAGTGATACAACTGAGGTGTAGAACAGACCCTGCAAGAATCCTTCCTGTTACCCTTTTGAAGCTACACTCCTTTCCCTTTCCCACCATCTCCCTTTAACCCCTAGAATTCATGAATCTGTTCTCCATTTCTATAGTTATCTGTTCTCATTCCAAGAGTGTTGTATAAATTAACTCAGACAGTCTTTACAGGATTGACTCTTTTTACTCATATAGTTCTTTAGAGATTTATCCATGGTCATGGGTATATCACTAGTTTGTTCCTTTTTATAGCTGACTGCCATTCCATGGTATGGATGTACCAGAATTAGTTTAATTAGAAGAGACAGAGTTTCAGTTTTACGAAATAAAAAAATCCTGGAGATCTGTTTCACAACAATGTGAATATACTGAACACTACTGAACTGTACACTCAGAATGGTTAAGATGATAAATTTTATGTTAAGTGTTTTTTACCACAATAAAAATGAGATAACTTAGTCTAATTTTTTGTTTCACAGACGAAGAAACTAAAATTCGAGGAGGTTATATGGCTAGACCAATATCACCCAGAAACTTAGTGCTAAAGCGGGACTAAAATTCAGCTCTTGACAACCGCTGCTCTCTACTGAAAGCTAACAGGATTATAAAAGTTTGCTCGCTCTAGAATGACTAGAGCGAGCATTCCAAACAAAGCCTTCATAGTGAATTCATGGCCAACATTTTGAAAGGGAAAGAAAATTCAATTTTCTGAGAACAATTTTAGCAAGAATTTTATCTACAAGGGAATATGGTTATTTTCTTACCTTCAAAAACTTTGCTTGGAGTTGCATTAATACATCTATTCTTCTCCATTCTTTTAGTTTGGTCAAAAGCTTCTTTTGCCAAGGATCACATTTCGGCTTAATCTAGTGGATAAACATGTTCACACAAAGTTACAACATAACAGAATGGTTCTCGACAAAAGTTGCAAGCAAAGACACTCAAGGACCTTCTGAAAAGGAATCTGGCCTCAGTGCTAGAAAGTTTACTAGAGCATGTGAGGCCTTGGGAAGGGTCTGTGTGGGTTCACAGATCTGTGGAGGGAGACTACTGGTGCCTGATCTATAGACGTAGTAGCTCCATCAGGGATGACAGAGCACCATCCATGAACAGAAGGTACCCTAAATCCATCAGGTTGGACATTGCACTTGATCTATGGGGCAAGAGAAGTTCACTCACAAAGACTCCTTGTGACTCCACATGTAAAACCTTTCACGTTAACAAGCTAAATTTCAAAAATTAGTTCTATGGCTAAATCAATCAATCAATCAATAAATGAATAACTCTCTAAATTTATTTCTAGTTCTAACTCCAGCTTATATCCAACTCTCTCCTTGATACCTATATTTAGATGGCAAGTGTAACAATCTAAAAGAGAAGGTCTGGCTTCCCCTACACCGACCACCTATTTGCTCAAGCCCTGGACTTAGGAGTAATGATCTCTCTCCTTTCCTTCCACCCATCTTCATCACATAAGACTTTTCTTTCCTTCATAATACATGAAAATACATAATACATGAATACATAATACATGAACAATGATCAGGTCCTCATTATTCATGGATTTCGTATTTGTAAACTCACTTTACTCACTAAAATGTATTTGTAACCCCAAAATCAATACTGGCAGTTTTCCTGCTCCTTTGTGGACATGCACAGATGGTGAAAATTTGAGTTGCCCAGCTCCACATTTCGAGCTGAGGTCAAACAAGGCAATATTCTGCCTTCTTATTTCAGCCCTTATACTATAAACAAGTGTCCTCTCATGGTCTATTTAGTGCCCTGTTTTTATGCTTTTGTGCTTTTTGGTGGTGATTGCACTGTTTAAAATGCCCCCGAAGCACAGCACTGAAGTTCAGCTTACTGTTCCTAAGTATGGGAAGGTAATGATGTGCCTTATAGAAGAAACACCTGTTTCAGTAAACTTCGTTCAGGCATGAGTTATAGTGTTGTTGACCACGAGTTCAATGTTAATCAATCAACAGCACATATTAAATAGTGTCTTTAAACAAAAACCCACATAACACAAGTTGATGAACCTAACCCTGTATTTCCCCTATGAGCAATGGTTCAGTATTAATTCAGTATTTGTGGCAACTTTATAGAACATAATTACCCCAAACAACAAGAATCTATTGTACTTATCACTACCTAAAATCATTTCATTTAATCTGCTAACTTATTTATTGCTTGTGAATTGTGTATCTCCAGCTCCAAGGGCCATGCCTAACACACAGTATATAGTCAGTCAATAGTTTTGTACTAAAAAGCTGGATTTACACAAATCAATTATACCTTCAGGTGTTATCTTTGTTGTTGCCAAGTAGGCAAGATCATTAACAACATGAAGGGATTCTGACCCAACAGAGAGGGGTACAGTGTGGGGAATTTCCAGAGAAGGCAAACAGCATGGCTAACTCCAACATAGACCCGAGGCAGGGAGGAGCTGGGGTTTCCTGGCCCACAAGGCCAGATTCTCTGAGCTGCCGCTCCTGAGGATAGGAAGGCACCTACGCTTTGTCCTGGGGGCAATCTTCTGAGGGAATGGGGAGAGGGGACAACAGGGACCTGATGGGCCTGGTGCTGCCAGCTGGCCTGGCCTGCTAGGAGGGTACTTTGTAACAGTGTTGACATCACTGACAGGTAGGACTCCATCACCAAAGTCTTCTTACCTTTATGAAGGAAATCCAGTTGTCTCTCTTTTTCAAGGTCATCCCAGGTCCTGCCAAACCCAAATTCTCCACTTTAGCTTTCCCAACATCATAGTCTGGAAATGTTTGCATTCTCTGTTGCTCTATGAAGATGCTTTGAAATTTTTGGGAAACCTAAACAGGATAAAGGAGAGAGTAGAAACCAGAAAAAAAATGTGTCAGATTGTAGCCAATTTCAAAAACAGCTACTGAATACCTTTGAAACTAATTCATAAAACATGGCTCTATGACAGGACCTTAAATGTATATACCTGTGAGGCACATGCATTCAGTCAGCTCATTACTGTAATTGTGTGTGTGCTTTATTTGTTCTGAATTTCTGCTCCAAATATTGGAAATCATGTAACATATTTCTTTATATGTATTTTGAGCCAGACCCTAAAAGGGATCTAGATTTGGGAATACATTCACTTTTTCTGGCCACTGGGCAAACTAGAAAATCTCAGGGTTAGGTAAATCCTGCTCCCAGAGGCCTGACCAGGATGTTGCTAGAGAAAAGGGTCCAGATACTAGAATCCTTTAATGTACCTCAGCCAGCCCCTCACATCTCACTTTCAGACTGAGGTTACCAGTGCTTTCTGTGACATAGCTTCCTAATGCCAGAATGCCAACACTTCCTCCCTTCTCCAGAGTGGGCCCGGGCCCACCGAGCCTGTGGTAGCGCCTTTATCACTGATTGCACTGGCCACACTGTGTCATGATTTCCTCGCTACATGATAAGCTTCTTGAGGGCACAGGCTAGGAACTTCAAGAACCTACCACATGGTGATGGTCGTACAACAATGTGAATGTACTGAATGCCACTGAACTGTACACTCAGAAATGGTTTAAAATTGTATGTTATGTATATTTTATTACACACACACACTGAATCTACCACAGTGCTGGCACATACTAGGCCTTCAACAAAGGCTCTGGAATAACAGAGAATTCAATGAGTCACAGAGCTGAAGATTCCTCCAGTTAATGCTGGTACCTCCCAGGCTACGCTATTTAATACTGTTGCTCCTAGCCATGTGTAGCTTTTTAACATTTAAATGTAAATTCATTAAAATGAAATAAAATATAAAATTTGGTTCCTCAGTTGGGCTACCCACATTTCAAGTACCCATAACCACATGAGATTAGTGGTTAACATACTCGACAGACAAGGTACAGATCATATCCCTCAGTGTAGGAAGTTCAGTGAGACAGTGCTAGACTAGGTCTGGGGTGCAAACTTTTTCTTTTATTGAATATAAAGCATTTTGCCAACAGGAAGTTTATTGCAACACATTCTGAGAATCGAGTGGCTTTTAGACACTAGACAACTCCACCATGACAATTTCCCAAATCTTGGCTACATTTATATCATCTACTATAGACTGTAACTACCCTTTTCTTTAAATCCTGTAGAAAAATAAACCCTACAAGCCCTCTGGGTTGGAGAGTCAATGGTGCCATTAATCTCACAGAGAGCAAGTTAAACCACTAATCTAAATCTCAACTATTACTATTGTATTTTATCACTCTAACAATGGTGGCATATAAATATCCAACTTTGTGGCAAATACTATTGCTTTCTTTCATGAACACCTATATTTGAATTAAGAAAGAGTCTATCAAGTACCAACGAAAAAAGTTCTATTTCCTTAGCAGCATCCCTTAGCTCCTCCACGTCATATGGGATATTGAAATGGGAGAGCAGGAGCCTCAGCTGAGGTTTCAGTTCTTCTGTTTCTGTCATGTGTTGGGGCAGGACACAAGCAGCTTCAGTTCTTGTCGACCCTAAAAAAATCCAAAATCAAGAGCATTAAGGCCAATGAAAACCAGAAAGGAAGAGAAATGGGAGAGTCCTTTGAGATAACTGGGGAAGGGCCTTCCCTGTGATGGGAAGGGCCATTTTGCTCCTTGCCTACCCTCCTATGCCACAGTTTACAGAGTGCACCACACTGGGCCAGGCCTATTTGACAAACTCTTGGTTCTGGCTTTCTAAGTGAGGTAGTCAGGACCCTCTCCCCCTTCTCACAGCCTGCAAGAGAAAGAGAGCAGACCCTTGGGGAAATGACTTAGTGGGAGTAGAACTGCCTATGCTCCTTCACAGTAAACAAACAGTACGATTTATAAATTAACCAACAAATTAGAAGAAGGCGAGAGCCTTCACCGCCTTGCGCCTGCTCACTCCAACTCATGTCTACAAGCACCCAGTCTGGACTCTCCTTTGAGATGCCATCTCTGATTTCCCACTGAGCTGGCTGCCTCTCCAGATGCACCAAGTCCCTACCCTAAGCAAATACATCACTCAGAGAAACCCGATCAGTTTTCCTGGACATCTACAACACAAGGTAAGGGCAGGAAGGCTATTGATTCAGATAAGGAAAGTCTTTAAAAATCATGTAATATTGAAAATGAAAGAAATCTTAGAGATCACTTAATCTGAAAAGTTTATTTTGAAGATGGGTAAATTGATGGCCAAGGAGATAAAATGACCTAAACTTGCAGCCCAAAGTGAGACCACAGCAGAAACAGGTCTAGAGCTCAGTCTCCCCACTTCAAGTTCATTGCTTCCCCCCCCTCTTAGTTTGTTAGTTATAAAGATGGAGATAATAATGTCTAAGAGAAGTGTTTGTAATTTTTTTCCGTGAGAAATTACCAAATTAACACTTATTTATTAAGAAGATGTAACTTTTTGGTATATAGAAAAATTTCAAGCGAGATCATGTGACAAAACAGCACTTGAACAGCACATGTGGAAAATCACCATCTCCTTCTCTCCACATTACTCTGGGAGAAAGAAGAGTAATTTCTTACCTGAAATGCTGGTATCCACAGGGCCTGGAGATGCAGAACCCTGGATGTCAGGATTGTTGTCATTGACATGGACCTTTTCATTTTCCTGACCAACCTCAGAGACTTCATCAACAGCCACACTCAGCACGTTGGAGATGGGCAAATACTGGAAGGCCTACAGGACACAACCAAGAGACTGCATGTCAACTCAGTTCTCACAGAAGCTTCCAGAATTTGGTTCAGGAGCAGCACTTTGCTTTGACAGAGGAGGGAGAAGTAGAGCTGGGCCTCAGTAACCTGCCCAATCATAAGAGGCAAAATCTAGAGCTGGGAGGCCCAGCACTATCACCAACTCTCAGTTACCTTAACCTCTAGGCAGGTCTACATTGATCAAGTACTCATAATGGACAAGGTACTGTGTGAGGTGGCAGGAATATAAAGTTGGATAAGGCATGGACCAACCTAAAGAGTTCACAGTTTAGTGGGGGGGCCAAGACTTATGAGCAGGTCATTACTATACCATGTGACTGGGGAGAGATGACTCAGAGGTCAACCCCACAGTGACTGATTGGGAAGGAATAACATCAAGGTGATGGTCAGGTTTCTGGTTTGGGTAACTCTGTGGTTGGTGGTATCAGTGAGATAAGGTGTAGAGGAGTAGGAAAAGATTTAGGTGGCATGATCATGTGACTCCTTTTTGGTCCTCTAGCTTGGGTTAGAGCCTCTTCTCTGTCACTCTCTTTACCCTGTACTTACACTTATTCTATTTTTTTTTATTTTTTTTATTTTTATCACAGTGTATTTCAGTTGGCTATTGCCCATTTTCCTAACATACTGGGGACCCAGTTACTTTTCAGGAAAGACTATATCTTCCTCACATGGCCCAGGACATATACTTGGCATATATTAGATCCTAATTAGATATTGTTGAATAAAAAGATTTACATTGAAGAGCATAAATCCTGAACAAGATGATGAAAACAAGGACTTACAGAGTGAATATGAAATAGTACAGCGGAGACATCTTTGAGAAAGCTAAATTAATGGTTCCAAAAGAAAAAATTGAAAAGAGAAGAGCTAGTAAGCCATTGTTTTCCTGTCATTTGTAGGGCAGGTGGAATACAAAAACTAACAATCCAAAGCTAGGGGTCAGGTGTGAGCAAACAACATGCTGGCCATGCTGGGAGGGCACTGCGTCAACACAAAGCTGTGCTTTACGTACCTGCAGGTAGTGGTGAATGGTCTTGAGTGAGTGTAGGTGACACACTAACCACTTTGTATAAATAGTCAGGTCTTCCTGCTTCACTAAGCTAGGAGGGTTGCTTTTTCCCATAAGGAAGTTTTCTCGGGCAACAGACAGTCTGTCAGCTCTCTGAAGGGCATCACTGTGCTCCTGCATAATGTAGGCCACTTGCTTCTGTTTAAGAGATGCAAAGACAGAATTTGGTTATGTGCAGCCTTATTGTCTTGTATCATTTGCATCCAAGCATAGGGCAATACTGTTTGGAGGCCAAATAAGGGGTTCTTGGAGTATCAAAATGCTTTAATATTCTGAATTTGGCTGACGACAGTGGGCACATTCTTAGGATTTTGAAGGAGAGAGACTCCAGCAAAATGTCAGTGCGTAAGGATGTTTGGTAACTGGAGTTGACTTCTTTGCTTTTTAAAATATATATATATATCTTTATTGATTTCAGAGAGGAAGGGAGAGGGAGAGAGAGAGAGAGAGAAACATCACTGATGAGAGTCATTGATCGGCTGCCTAGCCCGCAACCCGGGCACGTGCCCTGACCAGGAATCGAACCCCGATCTCCTGGATCCTAGGTCGATACTCAACCACTGAGCCATGCCCAGCCAGGTGACTTCTTTGCTTTTTATCTATAGTAGAGCAGGATAAATCTATGATGAAAAATTCATTTTCTATCATGTAAAGCTTCCTTCAAATCTTATTTGTAAAAATAGGTACATTATCATCCTCCACAGATGGAGCAGGCATCCATTAGTTCCTTCCCCATCTTTAGCCATGACTTTTAAAAAACGGACAAGTTACACTGTTGGTGAGAACGTAAACCAGTACAGTTATTATAGAAAACAGTATGGAGATTCCTCAAAAAATTAAAAAATATATGGGTATATATTTGAAGGAAACAAAATGAGTATCTCAAAGAGATACCTGTATTTCCATGCTCACTGCAGCATTATTTGCAATAGCCAAGATATGGAAACAACCTAAAAGTCCATTGATGGATGAATGGACAAAAAAATGTGATACATATATATGTATATATATATGAATATTATTCAGCCGTGGGAAAGGAAATCCTAAAATTTGCAACAACAGAGAAAGACAAACACTGTATAATCTCACTTATATGTGGAATCTAAAAAAAACACCAGTTGAATTCATAGAAGCAGAGTAGAACAGTGGTTACCAGGGTCTGGGGGGGTGAGGGGAATGGGGAGATGTTAGGCTAAGGATACAAATTTGCATTATATAGGATGAATAAGTCTAGAGATCTAATGTATAGGCATGATGACTATACTTAATAAAAATGCATTGACAAGACATTTTGTTTCATATGAAAAATAGGCCACAGGTTCTATTCATGGGCTTCCTAACTTACCTTGTAAAGAGAATAAAGTTGCTCCATGATCTTACTGTGCTGGCAAAATCTCTTCCACCTAAGCATGTGTAAATATTTACTCAGGGCCAGCTGGGTAATTCTCTCTGTATAATGCTGTAACAACAACGACGACGACAAAAATTAACACAGAATACAGTTATAATAGGAAGACTGAATTAAATCTTAAGAACACTAACAGTAGGAAAATTGGTCTCAGGTTATTTGGGAAAGATAGATTTTTCTAAATGAAGATCATAAAATTAAAAAAAACCTGGCTGAAGATACCATTTGCATTTAAATAAAGCAAGTAGGCATTTCTAAATCTACATGATCTGTTGCCAACCCAACAGATTATAGTTTCATTTATCAGTTAGCAGTTTTAGTAGTCACATAAAAGCCTGTAAATCTGTCTAAAGCTGAGCTTAAAATTTCTTAAAAACTGAAGTTATGAGTCTAAAATACAAAGCACATTACAGGTAAGATTATAGCTTTTAAACTTAGGCCAGAAATTTTATTTCTACTGAAAAGTAATTAAATAAATCAACACTTTTTAAAAAATGTTTTATTTCTGATAATAAAAACAATACTGGCTATGATGGAATAAGTAAGACCAGACTTACCTTTCCATCATAAACTACTAGAAAATAGGTTATAGTGCACAAGACAACTGCTTTCTGATGTGGGACAACAGTCAATGCAGGACTGTGGTTCTTGAGAGAAACTAATGAGGTAAGTGCTATAATAACCTTGGTTTTCTGCCTGAAGAAGGCAATTTCTGAACCATGGAGAAGGAAAGGGAATCCTAAGCACAGCATAGTGGTTTCTCTGAGTTAAAGAGAAGCGAAAGTTTGGGAAGCTGAGTCAGCTAGAGTTTGCAGGGCAGAGTACTGGAGAAGGGGAAGTTACCCAGGGAAAGGGCTCCAGAAGTCTGTATAGAGAGTCCTTTCAGTTTTCTGCTATTAAGCTGTGGATACAGAGGGTAAAACCCCATGAGGCTGTGCAGAGAATAACTGATTAGGGAATTGTAAACTGAACAGTTTTCAGAGTTCATACTGGGCTAGGAAATGTTCAAGTGCCAATCAGACAGAGTGAAGAATGCTCACTGAACACCCGGTGCATGCAGTGGAGACGTCAGAGAGGTCACAACTTAATAATAAAGATAAACTATCCCTAGAGGAAAGGTTACTCTAAACATGCATTAACAAAGCTTAGAATCAAGCCTTGAAAGTATAAAACTGATCTACAACTTAATTGTCTGCCAGAATAAAATCAGCATTCTATAACGTGAAATTGCAATGTCTCGTGTCCAAAAATATTGCTAGACATGCAAAAAAGTAGGGGAATATGACCCATAAGCAGGAGAAAAAGGAATGAAGCAAAACAGACCCAGAAATGGCACCAGTGATGAAATCAGCAAAAAAAAAAAAAGTACTTTAAAAGAGTTTATATTAATATGCTCAGTATATTCAACATAAGGAGAAAAATTTAAAATATAAAAACAATCAAATAGAACTTCTAGAAAGAAAACTACAATACGTGAAATCAAAAAGCTGTTGGAATTGAAAGCAGGTTGGATAGTGAAGAAGAAAAGGTTAATGAACTTGAAGATACAGCAATAGAAACTATAAAATGAACCTTTGAGGGGGAAAAAAGAGACTGAAAACATATTAACAGAGCCTCAGTGACTTATGGAACAATAAGAAGTGATTTACCAATGTGTAATTGGAGCCCCAGAATGAGGGATGGGGAGAGAAAATATATTTGAAGAAATAATGGTTAAATTTTTTTTTTAAATTGATGAAAATGATAAGATCCAAATCCAAGAAGTTCAACCCACTCCAAGCAAGAGAAACACAAAGAAAACCTCATCAAGGAACATCCTAAACAAATAGCTTAAGCCATTAAGAGAAAATCTTAAAAGCACCCCGAGAACAAAAGGACACCTGTTAGGAAATGAAAATGACGCAAAGAGAAGACAGTGGAACAACACCTTTTAAGTGATAAAGGGAAAAATTATCAACATATAATTCTATATGGAACAGAAATATTTTTCCTAAAAGGAAGGCAAGTAAACACTTTTTTTTCAAAAAAACAAAGACAGAGAATTTGTCCCTGGCAGATCTGCACTATGAGAAGTGTTAAAGCAAGTTCTTTAGGCAGAAAATAAATGATATCATAAAGAAACCTTAGGCCCTGCCAAGGTTTCTCAGCTTCAGCACTGTTAGCATTTGGGACTGAATAACTCCTTGTGGTGGAGGTTGTCTTGTGCATTGTAGGATGTTTAGCAACATTCTTGGCCTTTTCTCACTAGATGTCAGTAGCAACCCGCTCCCCTCCCCAAATAATGACAAATAAAAAACGTCTCCAGCTACTAATATCCGCCTTTTCCTTCTCTCCAATAAGAACCACTGGTTTACACAAAGGAACAAAGAGTGCCAGGAATGACAGGTCAAGAGAATCTTGGCTGAAATAATGACAGCAGTTTAACTTGCAAATGGAATCTCAACATCTTTTGTTTCTTTGTGATGCATTTATTAATCACTAACTAGTTAAAAAATTAATTTGCATGCATAATAAGGATATAACATATAACACAAGTGTAAATAACAATGAACTTTAAAAATCAAAACAATACGTGCTTATTGTAGAAAATTTAGAAAGTATATAAAAGTTAAACAAGGACATTCACCCAAAGACAGTGATTACTAACATTTTGGTCTATGTCTTTTAAGTGACTTATCTCTACATTATGTCACCATTAGTATCACACACACATACTCATTTTATTAACTAATATTACATAACAATATAAATATTCCTTATGCAAAAAATGTTCAGTGGCAGAACAACATTCTATCAAGTACCACACTGCTTTTCTTAACTTTCTCCTATTATTAGACATTTGGGTGTTTTTCCACTTTTCTTAGTATAATGTTACAATAATAATCTTCATGGAAAATGTTTTTCCCCATGTTGTGAGTTATTTTCCTAAGACAGGGTTCCAGAAATATCTTCCCTAGGTCAGCTAACACCTTGCTGAGGACCGAAACTGCCCAGTCAATGCTGTATTGCCTCCTAATACCAGCACAGGCAGTAATCAGTAGAAACGTAGTCAACCGTTTAGTGACTGACTTCACCATGGCCTGGTTTCTAACAAAGAGGGGCATTTACAGTAACCAAGTTCTGCAAACCACACATGTAGAGAAAAGCCTACCCTGGCCCAAAGATATACCAGAAAGCCAGCTTTGTTCACACATTTCTCCTAGATTCCAGACCTCTTTTTCAACGTGCAAAATGACTTACCTGCAAGAGAAGCAAAGGTAAATTGTCAGGAGTGTACTCTCTTCTTAGGCAGCTCTCTAGCTCCCTCTGCATGACATCGGCTTGAATGACAAGGGGCTTTGCCTCGGCCACCTGAACTCCGGGCAGCCGCAGGCAAACAGAAGGAAACAAGGAAACACAACTATCAACGGTTATGACAGAGAATGACTTGAAGTTTCCGACAGCTTTTACACAACACATTATGCGAATATACTTAAATTTCTAAAGAACAGATTTTAACATCACAAATCAAGGAACCATCACAAAAATCAGATATCCCCAAAGAAGTAGCGGCCCCACCTGACCCAGCAGTGAGCTGAGTATTGGGTTGCTTTGTTCTCAGAACCACTGTCAGTAACATCGGCTCTTTGCAAAAATAAACTTTTTCTGAAAAGAGTTTCCAACAAGTTAGCAAAATCTAACTTATTGATGTATTGAAATATCTCACTCTCCTACTCACCTGTAAAGTTTTCTTTAGGGCCAGTTCTCTTTCTCTTCTGTAGTAAGAAATGTCCTTTGGTATTCGAACAGAGCTACAGAAAGATTTGTGTAATAGAAGCTGTAATTATAGAAGCTGTAATAGATTGGGTTATAGGTAGGCCCTGATTAATCTGTAACTTCTCACAACTCTTTCCAATAAGTATATATCATACTGGGTTGTTGCAGCCAAGCAAAGGCCATGCTTCTGTCTTAGAATCTCTCTTATATATACCTCATGTTTGCTAAACCTTTTCCCAGGCCAGTTTTTCTCTCCTTCTTCCCACACAAACACAGTCTTCCCTTCTACCCCTGCCTTACCCTCCCTGTTTCCAACTCCAGAATACAGAGAGAGGCACAATAGTGAGGAGTCTTCTTTCTCCCACATGTATTTCTTCCAGTAACTTAGTATCTAACAACTACACTACTCATCAGACCTATACCTCACCCCAGTTGACAGATCAAACCAGTATCTTGTAATTTAAACAAAATGTTCTTATGAAGTTCTTGCTCAGTTTTCTGGAGGTGAAAAGGGCCCTTAAGTATCAAACATTAACTACTTTGGAAATTGTTTTAACCAAACTTTCTGCTTCAGAAAAATTATTTATCCCTAGGAAAAACTTAGCAGAAGCGCCTGCTTCATCAGCCTGGGGGACTGCTGTCCAAGCCATGTCATGAGAGGGTTGTTTGCACCATGGGCTCTGACACATGGAGGCACAAGCTGCACTTGGGGGGCCAGTCATGAGAGGGGGGGCCCTGGGTCAGGAAGAGAGGAGCTCTTTCCATCTGGTATAAGATGCACCCCAAGGTTTGGCAGCTTTGGGAACATCAGGGGACAGCAACCCTGGTGCAATGTCACTTTCTTAGGATGGGACTTTGCAAACATTGGCAAGAGAGCCACAGCAGGTAGTTCTGAGAAACCACCTCAAGATCTGAGGGGGGTCGTAGGCAGTATAATTTAGGTTAATGTTGTTCATTTGATCTATCAGTCCCCGCGGAAACGTTTTAAGGAAGGTGAAATGAACTGTTAGTTTGCCAGAAGTTTCCCCACTGGAGGCCGTGGTCCTGGGGAAAAGGCGGTGGTCCTGGGAAAAGAGCAGCAGGCTGACTGTCAGGAGGCCCCTCCGCCACATGGGCCTCAGCAACCCATTGGGCTATTTGCGTTGAATTTCCAGCTGAATTAGAAATAATGCCTCCTCTATCTCCTCACATCCTGGCTTTGATGAAAAAACAAGGCAAGTTTTGAAAGGGCCTTGAAAGTAAAAGTGTTAATAAATCGAAGGAATGCTTTCTGTGATTACTGGGTACCTGCATCCCGGCTGCAGCCTCATGGAGGTGGAGAGGCACAAATCAGCTAGAACCGGGACCAGCTAAACAGGCCCTCAGGGAAACGGAAGAAACCCACCCCTTCCCTGCGCTCTCGTCTTCTAATTCTTTGGCACGCTGAGAGATTGGGTGGGGTCCTGCGTTTAGCTGCCCCAACCCTTTTTTACACAGATCATGTCCTTCCTCTGAGTTAACATCAAAATGCCTCTGAATGACCTAAAAGAGACCAGTGAACATAAGTGCTCTGTACATCCGCCCACTAAGGGATTCACTCACGTGTTCATCAAGCATTGTTCTTGCAACATTCGTTCATTTATTCATTCAGCAAGCGTCTGTGAAGCACTTAACAACTACCATGGCCTGGGCTTTAGAGGGGGAAAATGCGAAAACAGAAAAAGAAGAAAGATGACCAAGGGACAGTTATCCTCCAGTTTTCAGTGGGTTTTCGTCTCATGGTGAGTGAGACTGCCAGAGTGCCGATCAGGAATGGGCATTCTCCGTTTTCTTTGGACTCTAGAATCTAGCAAGACAACTAGCAAACAAAAGGTGCTCACTATGTATTTGTTGGATTAACAGTTAGTTCTTTTAGGTGCAGTGTTCGGTGGTTTGGGGGAGTAGAAAAATACAGGTACTCAGAGATTTCCCACTATTGAGGAAGCCTTTCTCATCACAATGTACATCAGGGAACCACTTGCCTGGCACTCTGATACTTAAGTTGTAACAGTAGCAGCACCTGATCCTTGCAGGGTGTTTTCCAGTTTTCAAAGTGCTTTAACACGCATTATCTCAATTGATCTTTATAAGGCAGACAAGGTACATATTTTTAACCTCATTTTTTCAAATAAAGAAACCAAAGTTGAGAGAAATGATGACTTCCATGGTCCCATTACCTTTCTAGTTCATCACACAATCCTTGATCTGTGATGAAAGATCTGTGTGAATCCTTCACACACCAAGGGCTTTAACTACCAAAGTATAAAACACACTAAATACTGGTTCTTTAGAATCATCTCTGGAAGGAAATGCTAATGCACCTACTTACTGCTTCCTCTCCTGATCTTCCCTCCCCAAACTTCATCATCTACATTGTGTTTACTCAGCTACTCAACCTAATGGAGTCCTTATAAGTGTTCCTCCTGATCAACTATGACAGTAACAGAAACAGAGGGATATGAAGGTCCTGGCCCATGTCACTTGTCACTCAGGGGCTGATCTGGCTACCCTGTTTCTCTAAAAGAATGGAATTGCTATCATTGGCAGCATTTACCTGAAGAATAGTTCCCAATAGAACATCATTTTGCAGAATTCACTACCAAATATCTAGCATTATTTCAGTTTTGAAATTTCTCATCAAAATCAAGGTGAAAATCAATTAAAATATTATTGGAGAAAATGAGGTCTTTTTTTCATTGAGTATGATTTGTATAATAGCTTCTGGGACTTTAAGACAACGATATTTGTGAAACCTAAGAGCACTTTTCCACTTTCTTTGACAGGACATTGCCTCTAAATGCCTTGACAATTCTGGTATATAAGAAAACCTTAAGGACAGCAGTCAAGGCTGAGCTTAAGATAATGCCAATTGCCCAAGTAAAAAGGGGGGCTAATGGAGATTATGGGGTGCTAGTGGAGGTTAAAGACCCTAAAGACCTTTGAGCTGCCACTATTTACCTGTAAGCTCTTTGAGCTGTTCCCAGCAGGGTCCCCTGTACTTCTATCTCAGACTTCAGTTCAGTCAGTTGCACAGCCAGTTCTTTCTCCAACATCTGGACCCTTTCTGTGGAAGTGATCTTATAAATGTCATCCATGGTTTGCATCTACTGCTTTTCTGTATCCCTGGAAAGGAAGAGCACAGAGCTTGTGGCTGACTCCCTCTCTAACCATTACGCACTGTGTGGGACTTGGGACTTTGACTATCTTTGTTCAAGAAATCATGTCAACTTTGTGGAAATGTAAGCTTTTGCAATTAGGAGAAATAGCTGGACTAGACTCTTGTCGTTTATGAGTTAATTACCACTTAGTCAGCAGTAGAGAAAATGTAGGTTAGAATCTCCATTGACCATAGCTTTGTACAGCCTGGTTTACCTTCAGAAACCTCTCTGCTCCAGCTTTCCCTGTGGAGTTTCTTAAATGAAAATGCATCCCCTGGTCCGACCCCTGTAGCCTTCATAAAGGCTATGGGGATTATACACTAAGTGCTATGAATGCTGGTTACTGCGGACTTCTAATATCACTTCAACTGGGACAAAATATAGGTGTGTACGGGATCCCTCTACACGTCTAGAGCTCTTCTCCTGGAGCCTTTTTGAAGGCATAAGCTTCTGACTAGGAAGAATATACTGATGATGGAGAGCTATCCAACAAAGCCATGATCCGTGCACGGCAGGGTTTGGAAGAAAGTCCTACTTATGCATGTGAATGTGTGTTCTTAATTGCGCATGCTTACATTTGTCATGCCGCTTTTACCATTAAGTGAAGTAGTTGAGAACCCCCCTCCCCACCCAGTTCACAGCCTGTCAAATTCAACACAATTGTTTACTAAGTACTCAGTGTCAACATTTTAATTAACAACAGATTAACTGCATGACCCGGAATGGGACCCAGATTTGCTGCCCTCCCCTGTCCTGGACAAGTAGGGGTAAAGTCACTCTTAGGCCACATTAAAGAGATTTAAAATATTTAAACTTTCCTTTTTTTCCTTTGACATTTCTAGGATTTTTAGTTTTCCTTTCAGAGATATTTCATTTTCTCAAATTAATCTTCTGCTGTTTCAACAAATAATTAAGCCGTACAGATGTTTTCGTAGAGGCTCCCTTTGGGAACCTATTCGTTCTTTTAACAAATATTAAAAATGGAAATGAGCATCCGCGTTCACCTAAGTTGTGAACCGGCTGTGTAATAAATCTGTCGTGTTGGGCACACTGCCGGAGCTCAATAAAGTGCACGGTTGTTGTTCTCAGCAAAAGTGAAATGTTGTTATGAAAAATATTTGCCACTTGGCAGTGTCCTTTCAAGTTGGACAAACAGTTGAACAGCTGCCTTAACAGCTGCATTCCAACCGGCGGCCAAGAGCGGCAGCAGCAAGACTGGCCGATTCTTCTCCCAGAGGATGGACATTCTGCCTTCATTTCCCGATCGGTTTCAACACTTCACAGCTCAGAAATGAGAACATTTAATCCTGTACCATTTAGCTTGCTACACAGTCAAGTACAGTATTCACAAAATTAGCATCAGGACAGGTCAGTCTTTGACAGCTGTGCATGAAATGGATCCAACCCAGAGGAATCCATGCTTGCCGAGCACTCGTGTCCAGCACTAAAGAGACAAACAAGTGCTTATTCTGGGAGGGGGGTAAGGTAGGTTCCATCTATGTTCATGAGAGAAATTGGCCGGTACTTTCTAATAATGCTCTTGTCAGATTTTTGGTATCAAGACTAGACTGCCCTCTTAAAAAAAATTGTGAAGTGCTCCCTTCTCTATTTCCTGAAAAGTTTAACATTGGTATTATTTCTTCCTTAAATGTTTAAATTAATTCATGTGTGAAACATCTCAGCCTGAAATTTTGTTTATGGGAGGGCTATTAATTACTTATTCAATATCTTTATCAGATTATGATTATTCATATTTTCTATTTCTTTTTGAGTTCATTTAATTAAAATTGTTTAAGAGAACATTTCGTCTAAGTAGACAATTTTTTATATAAGGTTTTATTCACAATATCCTTTAGTACTTTAACAGACGTTGAGATACAATTAACCCACTTTGAGTGTACAATTCAATGATTTTTAGTGTATTTATGGAATTGTACAACCAACGCCACAATCCATTTTAGAACATTTTCATCACCCCCAAAAGAAAACCCGTATCCATTAGCAGTCACTCCCCATCTTTCTCTAAGCCACCCTACCCTCAGCAATAGGCAACCACTAATCTACTCTCTATCTGTATAGATTTGCTCATTCTAGAAATTTTATATAAATGGAATTGTACAATATATGGTATTTTGTGATTGCCTTCATTTTGCATGTTTTCAAGGTTCATCCATGTTTTAGCATGTTTCAGTATATCATTCCTTTTTATGGCCAAATATTTCATTGTATGACTAGTTATACCACATTTTGTTTATTGGTTCATCATTTAATAAAAATTTGAGTTGTTTTCACTTTTTGGCTGTTATGAATAATGTTGCTATGAACATCCATGTGAAGGTTTTTGCCAGACTATTTTCCAAAGCAGATGTACCATTTCACATTCCCACTAGCAATGTATGAGGGAATGGGAATTTCAAAATCTCCATATCCTTGTCAACACTTATCTGTTTTTTTTTTTCCATTTTATTTTAGCCATCCTAGTGGATATAAAATGGTATCTCATTGTGGTTTTGATTTGCATTTCCCTCATGGCTAATGATGTTGAGCATATTTTCATGTCCTTGTTGGTCAATTGTATATCTTCTTTGGAGGAATGTTTATTCAGACTCTTTGCCCATTTTAAAATTGTTTTTATTTTTGTAATTGATGAATTGTAAGAGTTTTTAAAATACATTCTAGATACATGTCCTTTAGGATATTTGCAAATATTTTCTCCCATTCTGTGGCTCTTTTAATCTTCTTGATGTTGTCCTTTGAAGCAAGCTTTTTATCTTTTTAATGTCTATGGGATGGGTAATGCTGTCTCCTTTTACATTCCTAACTAATATTGATAATTTGTCTACTTGCTATTTTATCTTGATCAGTTTTATTAGGGATTTAACCATTTTATTAACCTTTTTGAATGACCCATATTTAGTTTTATTGTATTTAATCTAATTTGCCTTCTCTTCCATTGATTTCTGCTCACTTATTCACTTATTATACCAATTGAATTGAATTACTATTCACTTATTATTTATCATTTATTATTTACATATTTATTTTTTATTACTAGTCATTTATTATACTATTCTTTTTACTATTTTGGATTTAATTTGCTCTTTTTCCAGCTCTTAAAAAGGAAGTTTGGATCAATAATTTCTAAGCTCTCTTCTAATGTATATATTTGAAGCTATAAATTTCCTTCTATGCACAGTTTTATCTGCATCACCATTTAGCATGTTGTGTTTTTATTATTTCTCACTTCAATATTTTAAAATTTCCATTGCAATTATTTCTTTGACCTAAATTTAACCAGTAAGTTATTTATTTACAAGTGGTTCTATTTCTTACTTTCTAGTATGATTCCACTGTGGCCTGAGAACATACTCTGCATGATTTACACTTAAAAAAATATATAAAGCTTGCTTTATGGCCCAACATATGGTCTATTTTGCTAACTGTTCCATATACACTTGAAGAGAAATAGTGTTCTACATAGGTCAATTAGATGGAGTTGGTTCATAATGTTCAAATCTTTTATATTTTTACTGATTTTTATGAGATATTGAGATAGGTATATTAAAATCTTTGACAATGATTATCAATTTGCTTATTTTTCCATTTAGCTCTGACATTTTAGTTTTATATATTTGAGGCTATATTATTGGCTGCATACAAACAGGATTGTTAAATGGTGGTTGTTTTTTTAATTGAATTCAACTTTTTATCTTTATTTCAAATACTTCTTAAAGTCAAATTTACATATTAGTATTATAGTCACATTGTATGTTTTTTGTTTCGGGGGCTAGTGTTTACATGGTATATTTTTTAATCCTTTTAAGTTGTCTGTGTCTTTTTGTCTCTTGAAAATATTTTAGTTCATTTACATTTAATGGTATTACTGTTATAGTTGGGTTTAAGTGCACAATCTTACTATATATTTTATTAATTTTATTTATTTTTCTATTTGTTCCATCTTCCTCCTTTTCTTTATCACTTTGGATTACTCAATATATATATATATTTGTAATCCTCACCTGAGAATATGTTTTTATTGATTTTAGAGAGAGAGGAAGGGGGAGAAAGAGAGAAACATTGATTGGTTGCCTCCCGTATACACCCCGAGCAGGGATCAAACCCACAATCTAGGTATGTGCCCTGACCAGAAATCAAACCTGCAATCTTTTGGTGCACCAGACGATGCTCCAACGAACTAAGCCACCCAGCCAGGGCAATCAGTGTTTTTATTATTCTATTTTACCTCTTCAATGAAGTTTTTAATTAAACTTGTTTTTCTTTTGGTAGCTACCTAAAGCAGTGGTTTTCAAACATTAGTGTTCCTCAGAATCACTTAGAGGACTTGTTTAAACATAGATTTCTAGGCTCCACCTCCAAAGTTTCAGATTTAGTAAGTCTGAGGAGAGCCTGAGAATTCTGAGTTCTAAGAAATTCCCATAGAGTGCTTATGCTGCTAGTCAAAGAATCACACTTTGAAAATCATTCCTCTAGGTGAATCCTTGACTTATTACAGCTTATTGTAAGCTAATATTTTTTTGCTACTGTCCAAAAAATAAAAAACTTACAATGATTTAAGTTCATTTACCTCCTTACAATTCATGCAACTGTTTTTTACTTTACTTCTACATATAAACACAGTACATTTTATTTTTGCTGCTTTGAGAGTAAAAACACAAAAAACTTTACACACATATTTATCTTTATCTTTTTTTCCTGAAGATCCATACTTCCATTTCAGTCCATTTTCCTTTAGTATAAAGAACTTCCTTTAATATATTTTCTAGTGTGGGTCTGGTACTCATAATTTCTTTCAGCTTTTATTTGTGTGAATAAATATTTTATTTTACCATGATTTCTAAAGGATATTTTAACTGGGTAGAAAATAGAGGAGTTTTTTCTTTCAGCGCTTTAAATGCCTTTTCATTGTTTTTTGGCTTCCATAATTTCAGTCAGAAAATCAGTCATCTGTCTTACTGTTGCTTTTTTAGAAAGTAAGGTCTTGTTTTCTTCTGCTGCTTTTAAGATGTGAGGGTATATAATAGGTTGTAGATGGTGTGAGAGGAAATGGACTTTGTCTTGGTTTATAATACCCGCAAATAATGAATTTGAAAGAAGTATGAAAATGTTATTAACTTATTTTATAAAGTTAGCTAGATGTAAATGTATTTATTCATAAGATTGAGAAAACGACTTATGAATCCTATTCTATAAAATATGAATGGCACCCAAAAAAAGTAAAAAGAGTTTGGATTTTCTTTCTGTTAAATTGACAAACTGATTTTTGAGTATTTGTCTTCTCTGAACAAAAAGCAGTTAAAAGGTACTTTGAGCCTAAATAGCAGAGGTTTTTTTAATACTACTAAAATACCCTTAAGAGTCTAACATTTTGTGCTTTTGTTGTGCCCCCTTTTTTAAGTAAAAGTTCTTTATCTTTAAAAAACTTCCTAATAAGTATCATTATCTGATGCTTAGTTTATTTAAAATATTGCCTGTAACCTTTTTTCTTTAGTCACTTAATCACATCTTTCCTCCTCTTTTTTGAGATTGCATTTTCCAAATTCAGACTCTAAATTCAGAATAGTGAGGTCTTAGTATGTCTTTTACACCAAAATTGTCTTTAGGGGTTTCCCAATCAGCTGCTACACAGCCACAAAGGTTTGCTTATTTATCCTATTAAAGGAGGGATGCTAAAAATAATTTGATACATTTGATATACTCCAGATTTTTTATTAGCTCAAAAATACTGTGAAAGTCATACTGATTATCAAGTCCTCAATCTGAAAAGACCTTGAAATCTGTGAGAGTTTAAACTAAGTTAATCATCTTTAAGTAAAGTTTATTAATATAAATGTAAAATAAAGGTATTTTTAGCAATTGTGTAACTTTCAGGTTGTGCAGAAGCATACTCATGTCCATATGTAAAGACTGGCACAATAACTATTTTTTTAATTTAAGTTTTTAAAGGAATATTTTGTTTCCAGACCACAATCCCAAAATGTTTTGTGGGATAAATTAAAAGAATCTGGAGACTTATTTTTCCTCTCTGGGTCACTATTGACTAAATCCTTATAAAATGATTGTGTGTTATTTCAGAAAAAAGGATTCCACTTTCCACTATTCTAGTATTGTTTGGCTATTACAAATTAACCTGAGCCATTGAGACTTGTCATCTACAGAGAGTTTTTGCTTTTTACCTTTCATTTGTCTAAAGTCCCTACTATAAGCTACAGACAAAAACTGAGTCTTCTGGAAGAAACATGAAAAGAATGAAAGCTCAGTAAAGACTTTTACTGTAGTCATAACTGTTGACTATACAGGGAGTAGACTCATGGAAACAGATGTTTCAGGATAAGCTGATACCAGCATAACAAACAGATACCTGTCAGATTACCAAAAGATCGATTTCTAGGATTCTTTAAATCTAGAAGCAGATGACTGTGAATTTGATTGCATTACCCAAAATCAGAAAAATAAGAGTTAGGACTAAGTGAGCTAATTATGGCTGATGTCCTATTTCCAGTGGACATACAAGAAAAATTCATTTCTTTTTATTTTGAACTCTATTGGCTACACTTGTATAAACTGGAATGAAACATTCTTTGAGTGATATTATGTTCTAATTGCCACTTTGTAATTCAGATAAAATTTCTATGAAAATTCTTAATATAGCTTATAAGTAACACATTGTCAGAAAAACATAAAATAATTCTGGAGAAAATGACAAAAAATATAAAAGTGCTTGATTCCAAATGATAAAACATGGCCAAATATTACACAAAATGCCTTTACTTTTATAGTCATGTAGTTATTTTGCATAGGTTTGGTAAAATCTGTTCCCGCATTCTACTAGGCAATAATTAAAAATTTACTTCTGTAACCATGCCTCATATCTTATTAAATTAGGTATGGCAAGCTCATTATTAAACGATGTCCAAGCAACTTGGCCCAAGTAAATTAGATGGTTCTTGGTTCCTGATCTCAGTATATGGGCTGATAAGAGCAATATCTTACATATAAAAGTAATGACAACCTTATGAACTTTACAAAGCCTCCAAAGTTAACTCTTCAATTTTAGTATCATATGACCCTAGCCTTATTGACCAGATAACAAGAAAGTCTTTGTGCAGTAAACACCTTTTATCACACTTATCAAACTGACCAAATAAAGCAAAACATCAAAATAGTGATACTGCATCAGAAAATCACTAAGCAAATTTACGTAGTCAAAGCCACGCCTTAGGAGAAAATTTGGAGGCAAAATTGACACCTTAACCACATATAGGTAAGCAACGCACATCCAATTCCAGAGTTGGGAAAAAACAAAACAACACTGTGCAGTGAAGGATTAACACAGCATGTCTAGGTTGTATAAACCTTTCCAATCCCAAGAAAGGTTTGGCACTTGCTCAGCTCCTGGGAGATAACCTTAAACCCTTGGAACATCCTGCTTGATAGGAATGTTTTTGTTTACCTGGGTGACTTAGGCCCTGCCAGACAGTCTATGCTAACGAAGTGATTTATGGGGAGGGGCCTTGGGCCATAAGGTACCAGGTCGAACTCTAGAGGGGCTGCAGACTAAAGGTCAGCCACAGGGACAGTGAACCATGTCTCTGTGACAGGCCTACAATAAAAAACTTGGACACCAAGGCTTGGAGGAGCTTCCCTGGTTGGCAGTACTCCTAGCATATCACACACGTCGATGCAGGGAGAATTAAGTGCTGTCTGCTTGACCTCACTGTAAGAGCGCCATTGGAAGCTCATGACTGGTGTTTCCTGAATTTTGCCCTGTGTCCCCTTTTTAGTTGCTGGTTTAAATCTGTATCCTTTCACTTTGCATATAACAACTTCTCTGAGTTCTATGTGCCTTTTAGTGAATCTTTGAACCCAAAGGTGGTCTTTGGGGATCCCTGAAAACACACTCTGCAACCCTGAGATACAGTAACAACAACAAAAAGTCACCCTGTCTAGTTTTGGTTCCCCCAAGTAAATGAAACCTTGAGTCTTTCCTGTAAGTCACTCTCTTAAAAAAAAATTTTCCTGACTTTGAGTACGCCAGTGTCTCAAGATATATAATGACCTAGTTGGATATGACAATTTCCACCTTGAAGAGATTAACTGTAAACTTGGTGACTTTGGTGGTTTTTCCCTCCCTTTAAATACTTGTCATATTTTTAATTTGATAAGGCTGTCCTAAAGCTTGGACTCTCTTTAAATCTCCTTTGCATATAAACATCTTTTCTTTTCTAAATGCTTTAGTCTCTGAGTGGTTTATGTTTTATTTTAGCTGGTGGTAGTTTGAATCAATAATATTTTAGTAGACTGGTTCAGAGAACCAAACTCTACTTTTGTAGCATATCCACAGGAATGCTCAGAAGTAGCTCTGAGAGTTAGAAATCACAGGCAAATATCCTACCCAAATACCAAAGGCACACCCCTCCCTCTTCAGAGCTATACTGTAAAAGAGCAAAGAGGGAAAAGCCCTCACTGAAATTTTAGCTTAGGTGCTCAATGTTTCGGCCACACCACGAGAGAGAATCAAAGTATGTACTACTGATATAAATTCTTCCAAGTTTATAAAAAAGAGAAGTTATATACATAAAATCATGGACTAAGTTTTTAAAAGATCAGTTACTTTTGAGATTAAAGGAAAAGTAGAAATTTATAACCTAGAAGTAAATTCTTTTAACTCTGGTACTGAATTTCCCAGCTTTAAATTTGTAGCTTATTTTTGGAAAAATGAAGGTAATAATGTTATATGTTGTGTTCAAGCATTCAATATTTAAGATATTCATAGTGCTATTCTTTCACATGTATCGTGTATTTTGGATTTAGCTATCTCTGAAAAAATATTTTTAAGGTACTAAAGGTACTTTTTCTTTTGCTAGAAATCATAAACTATAAAATCATTAGTGTTCCATGGAATTCTCAGGAGTGTCTTTAAATTTAATTTTAAATGAGTTTCCTGTGCACCAACAGGATTTATGTTTTAAGTAACACAGTTGTAAAGTTAAAAGGACCCACAGTGATGAGAAGTGAAATACTTTCCAATTCAGCTAGAAGATTCTGGACAACTGCCCTGAAAAAATTAATCTTATGTTTCAGGCCAGAAACATTTCACCTTCTGTGCTAGCTCAGTAATAGATTTTTCCTAAGAAACAGCCTATAAGTCAATGTACGTTTACAATAAAAACTAACCAAAAAATACCTTACAAGGTTTTTCAGAAGCTATACTAAATTTTACTTAATCAGATTAAGCAAAATGAGTTCAAAAGTATATTATTTTAGCTATGGCTAGAAGGTCTGACTCACTTTACAATCCTTTTTATAAAGACTAAAATCTCTTTAACTATTTAAGCAACTTTAATAATTTGTAATGGTGAAAACTTTTATGAGTGGATAGAATCCCATTATTAACATCATTGGGATGTTTACTTCCCTATGGTGCATCTTCCTATGTTCTGACCATAGCTCAAAGCTGATACCAAAAAAAAATATGTTGAGCAAGATATCAAGTCACAGAAATACAGCCTCTAAGTTACTACTTTATTTAATGAAGCTGCTTTTCAGGTGAGATATTTACATGCACCACTCACTCATTAAAAAGAAATTCTATCAGGTCTATTGCTCAGTAAAATGACATGTTTTTAAAGAGTGCCATGTTGGTAGTACATCAGGTTTTTAGGGTTTTTTTAGGGCTGTTGACTGTTGCTGCTCAGGTAAATAGGGTTTGCCAAGGGATACATCTTTGCTCATTTCAGATTCAAGACATACACATAGTTTTTGCCCACAAATCTCATATATTTATGAATTTTAGGGCCATCTCAAGCACCTGCATAACAAATTTCTTTCCTAACTCTTAGACCCATGCTTGGTTAGATTCTACACAGAGGCAGTGATTAGATAGCAACAGTGGCTGAGGAGTAGTGAGGCCATTTGCTAAGGGATTCATGTTGAATATATTTGTGCTCACATTAGAAAAGCAACATTTCACTAATGTAGGTTGGCTAGTGTTTGAAAAGAGTATTCTATAGACGAGGATACTTAATGGTATTCATTAGAATAGGATTTCTATCTGTTAAATTTACATAACAGACTTGTACTAGTATTTCTGGATTAAAAGCATAGCCATGAGCCATAGTAAGGGATTTGGGACTATTTCTATTTTAAACTGACTATTTCACTTTCCTTCACAACATCTTTTAAATTCATTCCCTTTGAACATTTATTAAGAGCCGATGTTTTCTTCTCTAAATAACATTTAGGACTACATTTTAAATTATAATCCAGTACTCACAAAGTTTCACAAAACACTGACTACCCTCTCTATGTGTGATGATGCACTCTGATACTTTCAATGCTATTCTAATGTTGGTAATGACCCACTAAACTGATTTCACAATCCATTAATAGGATATTACGTGCAGTTTGAAAAACACTGACTTGGTCCAACAGATGAGAAACATGAAGTATGAGGAAACTGAGTGGCTTAAACTCACAAGGAAAGTGAGTGGCAATCGTGTGCATATTCTGTGCAAGTCAATGATTGGCTTCTAGAATGTAACTTTTCTGTAGATTATTTTTTCATTATTCTAATTCGTTATTGCTTGATTTCTGCTCCCCTCGCTCTCCACTCCCTTCCTATTTAACATTTCATACACAATTTTTCTACTCATGCCTTGAATTTGATACTGTTTATGTGGAGGGCATTAGTTTAAGCTTACTGGGTGAACTGGTATCTTCTATCAACAAGCCTATAGAAGATTAAGAATCCTAGATCAATATGCCACCAGGTGAAAAAGCAGATGAAAGCTATACATAACAAGACAGAGAATGAAGAAACAGCATCAGGCCAACTTTTCCAATAGATGAGAACAAAGATTTAGCAGACAAGTATTTGTTGAGCACCTACTCTATGCTGGTCATTATACCTCTGTCACATGCTGTTTCCTTCCTTGTATTATATTTAAGTATGTCTTATCTCTCCTATCAGATTATAAGCATCTGGAAGACAGATTTCATGCATAACTTGTCTTTGAATCTCCCATAGCATCTAGCATAGTATCTTGAGATCAACAAATATTTGATTAGAGATGGATAAACCCGGCTGAATGAACAAGACAAACACACCAGTATGCATATAAGCCTCTTCCTCTCAGCAATATTAAAGAAAACATCATTTGAGTGCCTATTGTCTGTGCCCCCAAATAAACAAACAATAAAATACTGGCATAATCTTACCCAGGGGTTATGTAAAATATGATCACATATCCTTGAAAGGTGAAACAGTAGAACAGCTGAACCAGTGCCTGAAACAGCACTACCTGACCCACTATGCTCACTTAGATGAGACCACCAAAATATATTTTCATTAAATTATCAAATACTTATTGAGAGGCTACTTATGGGCCAGGTATTGTGCTAGGTGCTGGGCTACAGTGGTGAGCAAGAATGAATCTTGTTCTCAGGGAGCTTTCCGTTTATAGGGAAGACAAACAATAACAAGAAAGTTTGCTAAATACAAAGACAGTAGAAATACCTCGAAGAGGCAATGAAGTCAGATTTGGGAGAAGGCAAGGGTGTGAAAGGGAGGCTTCAAGAGGGCTTCTTAGAGGAAGCAATAAATTGAGATCTGAATTATGAGGGGAAGCTAGATGAGCAAAACCTAGGCAAGAAAATCTAGGAGAGAATATGGTGGATAACTTCACCCTTATTTTTAAAGATTCTAGAAAGCTGCTCAGTTGGCTATGCTCAGTAGTTGAGCGTTGACCTATAAACCAGGAGGTCAAGTTTCGATTCCCGGTCAGGGCACATGCCGGTTGCGGGCTGGATCTCCAGTGGGGGCCATGCGGGAGGCAGCCGATCAATGACTCTCTCATCATTGATGTTTCTCTGTCTCTCTCCCTTACTCTCTCTGAAATCAGTAAAAACATATATTATATATATGTGTGATTCTAGAAAGCTGCTTATATCATTCACAGAACTTTTCCCCTTTCCTTGATAGTTCATAATGCCCAACATTCCTCCTCCAACTGCCAACCCCAGATCCAGCCTCCCAACATTACCGTTGGTCATTCACAAGTGTTATATTCTCACAAAACTGCCTCAGAGCATAAAGTAACAGAAGATCAACAGTGATTCTCTACTGTTTTCTACTAAAACTGCTCAACACATGGGTATATAATGGAATATGCACATATAATAAAAAATGTATTCCGTGGGGTATGCTCATTTATAATTCTGATTGCCTATGGCATCTAGTAGGATCTTTCACCAAATAAAAATTCAGTGGCTCCATACCAATAAGGAGAACATCCCCAAAATACCCACCAGGAAAACAAAATGCACCTAATTCTTTAAGTGAACAATTAATTTATAACTAGAATAAAAACACACTCTGGCCTAAACAATAATTTACAACTTTATAATTTTATGCCTAATTCTCCTTACATAAAAAGATACACAAAAAGGGAATTAAAGGAGGAAAGTTACATGAAAATAAGCATATAGGTTATGAAGATAATCGCTGAGGCATGGGCAAGGTCTATTTTATTACCAAGAAGTAAATTTTTCAGATCAGTGACAGTCAATATTGTTATTTATCCTCACTTTGTTTTAATTAAAAGGTGCCATGGCACCCACAAAGAGGTTTTTAAAAGTCTTACAGATGCCATTGTGTCTCAGAGAGGTTTGTCTTGTACATCTGGGAGTCAGCTTGTACTTATCTAAACCTCACACACAATTAAATGTTCTCAGTAGGTACAGCTTTAGTTTCAGCGGAATAGGGTTCCAGGAAACCCCATTAGGAGTTTCACTATTTACTCTACACCAACAAGGGCAGCTGGTGCCTTTCGGCCACGGTGCGTACTCTTTTGTGCATGACCAGCAGACCTTTTCCTCTTAGTGTGATTTCTCACAAGTCAGATTTTAATCTTTCACGTCTTATCAAAAAACTAAGAATAATACTTTACAGTTAAAATTGTATTTTTAAAGGCTATACAAAAAGCTCAAAAATAATTTTGAAGTATACCATCCCAGCCAGCTAGCTCACTATATTAATGGTGGCGGGTCATGAGTACGCACGTGTTCCGTGTCCCGACGTTGCTGACCGGTCATGAGACAACTCGTGTCTGCACTTACATTAATTTAAGTAATTTTAGACACCTTGCTGACTGGTCACCACGGAAAAGTAGCCTGCTGCACCGGCGAGTTATGGCGCGAAATGGCCACAGGCTGTTAGCATCTCCTTTAATCTTATACTGCTGAAAACTGAGCGTTTCCCTTCAACTCTCCCAAGTTTAGCTACAACCCAGTAAAAATGGCTGGGCTGCCAATGACCCAGATAAGTACAGTTAATTCAAGATTCCAACTCCTATTTCCAGGATTAGAACATTCACAATACCTGCTGCTTTAAACACTTGAACTTTCTAGTTTCACTGAAGTTGAGAGCTGTCTTGCCTAGAAAGTTCCAATTTTATTTTCTCAATTTCTGATAACAAACAAACTTGTTTTTCACTGAAGGGAACAAAATCAATGATATCCTACCGAGTTTCTGCTGGGCCGAGCACAGCTGCAGGGTTGCTATAGTAACTCTTGTACACTGACCATGGAGTGTCCCTGTTCAGGAAGGAAATCATTTGCTCCACCCCCTGAAGAGTCAAAGGCTCTGGCAAGCAGCAGTCTGTGAGCTGGGACACATTTTTAGTCCAGCAGGTGTGACAGAGGAACAAGAGACCATTCTTTATTGCCTCTCAGTAAGAAATGTCACTCCAACAACCAAAACAGACTCCAAACCAAGTTGCAGTGTGTGATCATGTATTTCTGCACCATGGGAGGACTCTATTCTTTACCCAGTTCTACTAGAAACCTCAGCTAGGGAACAAGCAAAAGCAATTTCCTCCCAGGCACATAGCAAAAGGGAACCCCTCCAAAAAAAAACAAAGACCCCCTCCCCCCGCCAAAAAAAAAACCCAACCAAGTAAATTAGAATATTCCCACTTTTATGAAGAATGTGTTTTGGCTCTTGCTTTCAGGCTTTAAGCCATGTAAACAGGTTCTTGACATTTTCCCCCCACTCAGACTTAACATTTATTGAATTTTTACTTAGTGCCAACCTTTCTGCTGGGTGCTTTAACATGTTATTTCATTTACTCCTCACAATAGCCCTGTGAGGTAGACAGTAATACAATCTCCACTTTACAAATAAGACACAGAGGTTCCAAAAATTTATTTGATGTTCAAGCTACTAAATGGTCGAGTCACAATTTGAACCCAAATCTAATTCTGAAATCCATTTTTTTCTACAACACTACACTGATTTTGCAAGAAAATTCTAAATCAAAATATTCAAGCATTCTTAAAATGACTTTAAAATTTTTATGGTATTTTGTTTTAGAAATACATTTCCATAATAACGACTTCACTACTGATATTCAGCCACCTTAAGTGCACAGAAAGATAAGGCTACATTATGGTCCTGGTTTTTGTTTGTTTTTTTGCTAAACTACAGAACTCACATTCTTGAGAATGAAAGGCAGAGTAGAAAAACAGGCAAGGTGAGGAAACTGAGTTTAGACTATGTACTCTGTGGGCCATCTCTGGGGCTGAAGAAGCTGATAGAGAAAGAAGGAGTGAAAGTGAGTGAAGACACATGTACTTATTTAAACCACAGGGAGAGAGAAACTTTTATCTCTGCCATTACTTATTTTCAAGGACAATTCCAAGTATCACTCTGCCTGTTCTCGGTCTTCCCCTCACTTCAGGTATGGAAAGGTCTTCTAACATAGTACATCTTCTTACTGAGAATGAGTCATAGTTCTCCCCAGAAAGACCACAATTATCCCCTTCACAACACTTTTTGGGAATTTCCTAGGAGGACATGAAGACTGTCTTTTAAAATTGTTTTTCCTAGCTCCCCAAGATCCTAACCAAAAATTCTTTTACACCTATAGCTTGAACATTCCCCCAGCTGTGGATTCAATAAAGGTATACCTCCAATTCTGTCCCTTTGGAATCACCACTTCTTAAACTGTTTCCCTATTTTCTAAGTTCCTCCCTCCCAGTGTATCTTTTCTGTCAGTCTTTTATTTCAGTTAATGACTCCAATTCTCTAGTTGTCCCAAAGGATTTCAATGAGAAACCAAAAAAGTTCAGAAGAGTCATACTAGTTTTCATAGGCTTCTGGAAAGATAGGTAAACAAATGTAAATTTATTATTATACATAGAAACATAGAAATCTCTTTTACAGCACTGATTTAAAAATATAAAAAATAAAAGTATTTTCCCAAATTTTTGCTGGATGAGGCATTGAAATGTCCAACTTCTTCGTATATTTTTCTATTAAAAATTTGCGGGTCCTGGAAACTCACATTCTCAATTTATACTGATGAATATTATATATAATACAAAAACTAAAAGTTGTCAAAAGTTGTAGTTATAAAAGTGGGTTTGTAAAAGAGAATGAGAATAGTAAAGCTTCTGCAGTTGGCATGTCATCTAAAAATGAAGTAATTATGGGTTCTTATTTGTAATTGTCATAGAAACTTGGGCTAAAGGCCTCTTCACAAAGTTTTTCCATTTCCAAAAAAGAAAAGTATTTCACAGCTCAAAAGCAAGATAGGGAAGTAGTACTAGGAAAACTAAAAGACCTTTCCATACTCTGTTCATTTTATATTGGTTCTTAGGGTTACAGGCCTACTAAATGAAAAAGTGGAATGGTACTTGAAATGGTATTTCAAGTTGAACTCAATTTTAAATATCATCAATCTAGTATAATTTCTTAGATTTAGCTTAAGATATCTGAAAAGTGAACAATGTTTCTAAAATATGGTGAGATTAGTATTTCAGTCAAGAAAAACAAAAAAGCATACCATTTATTATTTGGGACTCTTAGGAGGTCATTGGGCATTAATTAAAAAAATATTACAACTTGACACTTCATAGAGGCTAGAAACATAATTCGAAATTTCATAAAGATATATTAAATTAAAGCCATTTTAACAACACAAGATCTCACTGACAAGAGTTCATTTAAGGTGACAGTTTTGCTATAGTGTTACTGTTCCCACATGATATCATCTCTTCTCAATTTCATTTGAAGATTATGGACTTGTGTTGGATGAAAATTGCTGTTCTTCTGAAGAGAGTTATTTAGCAAACATTTTCTGGGGCGATTTTTTATGTTCTGTGATCCTTTAGGGTTGCTATCTTCTCGTTGAATACCTGAAGCTTCACACATCTTTGAGTTTTGAACTTTTTGCTGCAGTTTACGAACCTGGAGAGAAAAAAAAAATCTACCATTTTAGTCAAAAACATTAAAATATACCCTATAAAAGATGGATTGATGGTTTAAAGATTACATAAGATTAAAAAGCTCAAGTTTTTATTAAATGAATACCTATTATATGCCTACTACTGTGCTAATCAGGTAGAAATATAATTAAAACAATCCTTGCTCTCAAGAAGCTTACTGCTCTTATTAGTGAAAGAAAAGCATAAACATGCCAGGTAGAGAGTAAGTCAGGCCAAGATAACCTGGAGTAGGACAAAACCGTGTATCTGAGAAGGCCAAAGTAGGACAAGGTCAGTGTGGCTGGGGAAGCTGAGAGAAAGGTTTATGGAAGACATGAAATGGGTAAAAACTATAAAAAAGAGAGGAGAGAGAAGCTTTCAGGTGACATCAGCAGCAAAGATTGGGTGCTAAGAATGAGCATCAAGTTTTTAGTCAAGTATATACAGGGTGTCCCGAAAAAATTTATACATACTTTGAATGATTATTCCAATGAGTTAAATCTGACAGGAAACATCAATTGAGCTATTAGCTGTTAAGTGTGTGTACATTTTTTTGGGACACCCTGTATATATATTACTTAAAAGTATTCCTGAATTTAAAGTACTACTTTGGCCCAGCCGGCCAGGCGTGGTTTAGCGGTTGAGCATCGACCTAGGATCCAGGCAATCAGGGTTCGATTCCCGGTCAGGGCACATGCCTGGGTTGCCGGCTAGGCAGCCGATCAATGACTCTCTCATCATTGATGTTTCTATCTCTCTCTCTCCCTTGCCCTTCCTCTCTCTGAAATCAATAAAGATATATTTAAAAAAATAAAAAAGAAAGTACTACTTTGTTGTTGCCAGTAGCAACAACAAAAAAGTCAAGGGAATAACTTTATCTGATTAAGAAGTATCTAGTAATGGTTGGGTAGACAGAATTAAACAAAACAAAATCTATGAACTAGACAAACCCATTTCTTCCAAGTCCAGTCAATTACTTAATGTTTCACTTATGCACAGGCCTCATTTGTAGAGCTGATCCAGGCACAAGCGAAGTACCTGGTGTTCTATATGTCTAAGGCCATTTTAATCGCAGACATTAAATCTATCATGATAAAATACTTGAAAATTTATGCTACTACAGCCATTATGGAATATATTTTCAAGATATAATTTATGAGCTAAAATTTATGCCTAAATTTTTAAAAATTACTACTTTTCTATTCCCTTCAAGTTTCTCCTAAGTATGTTATATAATCTTCATTTCCTAACACAATCATACAAAAATTTTTATTTACTATAGCCTTAAAAGCCAGTAACGTGAACACGTTTGCTTCAAAATGTTCATTTCCCTTTCTTTCTTTATTGGCCATAGAAGTATAAAGGTAGTAAAATTCTGCATCCTTTATTATTGTTCTATAAAGTGAAGGAGGCTTAATTGCAAGGCTAATATATCACCAATTTATATGCTGATTACTGCACAGGTAGATAGCTATCCTATGTGATTTGAGAGCTCCTGGAAAGTCTCCCTCTGCCTTCTGCTCCAGCAGTGCAATAGTGCTAAAAATCCAACCTATGAAGTCACTGTCTTGGGATCAAATATTATAATATTCCATAATTCATCTTAAAATACTAAAATTGTTATGCCACTCTTAGTTATTAAGAATTCCCATGCAAGGACGGAGTCCCCCTCACCACCTCAGCACAGGTCCTCAGGGAACGCAGCACAGCAGAGTTTGCTCCAGGAAAGTGGAAATAGTGGTTTTAGGATTGGGTACTGCTTAAGGAGTCAGGTTTATGTATGGTTCTGAATTAGAGATCTGTCAACATAAGGGGCTTCATTCAGCATACCTCACAATTTTCCCAAAGACATTTCTGAATACGTAACTAAATCTTCTTTCTCCCCTTTCATTCTTAGTTTGGAAAGTTATGTAGGAGGCCATGTTATTCCAATGGGACAGATGGTTCTATTCTATAACAGGCCTGCGTGAATTGTTTATCATCTTTTCACTAAGTCATATACACAGACCTCAAATTTGGAAGGTCGTACAAAGATATAACACTGAATCCAGGTATATTATCTTTTTATTAAAATCTTTTACTAAAGCCTTCTTACACTGTCTTGATGCTTAATCAGTTTGGAAATCTGTTCTCCTTTAATTTCCATTTTCTTGACTAAATGCTCTAGTTCACATTCTATGTCTTCAGAGACTGCATGGCTTTCAGTTTCCTTCATTTGGTTCAGTAGTTCTTGGTGCTCTCTATGAAAGAAAACAAATATTAGACACTGTTATAAATTTTAGTTAAATATTAATCTTCAAAGACAGTCTGTTCCTATAATTAGGACTATCTAATTAAATACATGGTAAATGTAAACAGGCTCTTGTGATTTGAGATGAGATACATTTAGAAATATCTTAGACTTAGGGTCTTAAAGAACCTTAAAAGAAAGTCCCAATTCTTGACATTCATAGCTAAATGTAGCAAAATATTCTGATGTCCTTAGCTAGAGGCATTAAAGTATTCTCTTTAGTTCCAACTTTGGAATTATTAATGTAGGATCTTTGGAAGAATTCCAGCTATAGAAGTATTTGCCAGAGAAATCCCTAGATTAGGTGATAGCTTACTCAAAGAAATACTGTCAAAGGAACTAGTTACATCTTCCACATTGGTCTTAGTACAATTAGCTGGCCAGCCAAATCACATATTTTCTGGAATCTTGTTAAATATATATTTAAACTTGGGGCTAAAAATATGTATCTCATACTGAATCTTGTTTGCTACTGATGCTTCAACTTGTAATGCAGACCAGCCAGAGTCTAAAACAAGAAACTACATTCCTACTTGTCTAATGAAATCACTCATTTAACTAAAAGAGTATAAAAAAACAAAATAATCTTTCTTGTAAAACCTTTTGTGAGTTATAATTTAAGATCACCAGACCCCAGTTGTTAGAATGACAATATTGCACTAAAAGTTGAGATTTTGGAAATATAGAAACTTCTTAGATTAGAACAGTAGTAGTAATTACACACAGTTGAAATTTTTAAATCCAGGAATAAATACAATGAAAAATCAGTGACAAAAAATCTGCAGAACAAAATAAGTCCAAATTGCTAAGTGAGGCCATTAAGAATTTATAAGTGACACTGTTCTTAAGACTAAGAAGGAAAATAATACCTAAATATCTTGCTACTTCTCCTGATAAAAAATAAAAATACTTACATACTCATTTGGTCCAGCTCATCTTGCATTGCCATCAAAAGTTCAGACAAATTGTCACAAATGGAAACAGATTTTTCTGAGTTAGGAGGTACAACTTTACACTGGGAAGTTGTTCTAGTAGGCTTGTAGAGACATCTAGGCTCAGTAACTTCAGTGGGTTTCTGAAGAATATGTGACCCATAATGTTGCATCATTTGCAGGAGGTTTTGCATACTTGCATTTGCAGAATGGTGTGCACTGGCAGACTTTAGGGGAAAAGAAATAGCTGAGAACAATGTCAAGTGACTGATGGCATTTAAACAGAAATTACAACAAAGCAGGAGTTTTTTTGAATAAGTATCTTCATTTTTCCCCCTCTTACCTTCTCAGCCACAATGGGCAGTGATCCAGACTTTGAATAAAGTTGCTGAGGTGGTCCTCTTTTTAAACATTTAGTTTTCTAAATATTGAGAAGGGAAAAAGAAAACAAAAATATTTTCAAAGGCATTTATGACATGAAGAAGTCTCAAAACTCAACAGTAAATAAATAATCTGATGAGAAAATAGGCAAAAAAGAGAGATTTCACTGAAGAGGACATATAGATGGCAAATAAACACATGAAAAGATGCAGGTTCACATAACTTTGAATTTTACATAAATGGACTTATTTTGTTTCTGTTCTTGAGCAACTTGCTTTTTCCACTCAACATTAAGTTTATGAGGTTCATTCAACTGATATATATACCTGTGGTTCACTTTTTTTTATGGCTATAAAAACTTTATTCTTCCTCCTTTCAACGATCATTTGAATTGTTTCTCACTTTTTGTTATTATAAACAATACTGTCTTGAACATTTAGTGCCTGCCTCCTGCTGTATATACACAGGAGTTTCTCTTAGATGCTGGGCCATAGAGTCGTGCATCCTTAATTTTACAAGATAATGTCCAAAGTGATTGGACCAACCTATGTTTTAGCCAACTTTTATGACTGTTCCATATCCTTACCACAATCTTTTTTTGTTTGCTTTGTTTTCACTTTTTACTTTGAAATAATTATAGATTCAAAGGAGATTACAAAAATACATACAGGGAGGTCCCCTCTATCTTTAACCAGTTTCCCACAATGTTAATATCTGGCATAAATATAGTATAGTACAGAGATTCCAAGATGGCTGCAGAGTAGCTGGAAGTTGTGCTCACTTGCTCCCAGCCCCAAACCGGATTTACAACTAAATTACAGAGCAATCAGCCTGAAAAACCAATTGAAGGCTGGCTGATCTGAAATATTATAACCATTGAAGCCACACAGAGACTGGTAAGAAGGGTGAAGACACAGAAAGGATAGCCTTCTCACACGGTGCAGCGGTCCATGAGAAGCTGGAGGGATAACACAGCTGCAGACCTCCCTCCTCCCTTAAAAGCCTGAGGTCTCAACCCCACACAGCGATCCCTAAACCAGAGCAACAGAAACAGGAGCCCAAATAGCATGTGGCGGTGGGAATCAGTGGGGATTCAGCCTGCCTGGGAGATTTAGACCATACCCAAGGACAGAGCACTCCTAAAGTTACAGCACCAGCCTGGGGAGTTCACTCTGGACTCCTACAGCAAGGCCATGCTGCCATACTTGGGTCCTGCGGAGGGGTCTGCTGGCTACACCCAGCAGTGACTTTAAGGGGCCCTCTATTTTCTGGGTAGGCTTTTGGTGGAGATCCAGATGGTGAGTAAACAATGTGGCTTGAGAAAGGGGGCCAGTCTCCTCCACCTCCATCACATAGCTGGTGCCCACCGCCCTACCAGTTGAACAGCTAGGCCTGCCTTGTCCTGCTGGGTTCGGGTTTGGGGGTTGGGAGCAGAGAGCCGCACAGAGCTGGGATTTTTGTATTGTGTCTCCTGGGGAGGCTTCTGTTTGGGGACCGGTCGGGCAAGTGCTGGGCTGTGTGGCTACATTGAGTGGAGGCAAATCCAAGCTCCCCTGTGAGTTCAGCCCCCACTACCTTGGGAAGGAGAAGAAATGCCTGCTCATCTCCTACAAACTTTCGGGCACTACCCTCAATGGGAGGCTGTTTGGATCAGTCCTGCCAAGACCCAGATATCCACGCTGGGCGCAGTTCCATTGGGGAAAGGGGGACGTTCAAAGTGTGAGACCCTCAGAGGCTGTTGTCTGGGACCAGGGCCAAATGCTTAGGCCCCTCCTGCAGGCTGGGCTGGGATCATCCCCATTGGGAGACTCTTCTGATCTACACCTCTGAGCCCAGGGAGGCTAAGTTTGCTCCTGCAGAGGGGACAGCTGGTTGTAACCAACCTGAACCTGCAGTGAGCCCCTTCCCTTCCCCCCAAAGGGAAACTAGGGTTGGAGACTCTGGCAGAGGCTGAGGGATTTGGCTTTGAAACAGGGGTTACTTTCCCCTCACTGAGTGTCTGACTGCATGATCCCCAAGTAGAGGACCCACTAGCCCTACAGTGGCTAGCCTGGGCTCTTTTAGAAGCTACCTTTTTTCTTTCCTTTGTTTCTTTTTCCTTACTTATCTCTCTACCTTCATTATTTTTATAATGAATAAAAAATTTTTTGAAAATTTCCACTAACTCAACAAAGGATGCCGTAAGACATAAATATAAAAATAGTTCATTATTTTTTTCCACCGGCAAATTACTTATAGTGATTTTCTATTTGGCTTTGCAGTTTCTAATCTCATTGTACAAATAAGATACAGAACAAATATTTAAGAAAGGAAATAAGCAAAAAAAATCAGCATAAAGTTTCACTGGGAAAATGTTTTTCATTATTGCCATTTGTAAATTCTCTGAAAGAAAAAATTATGTAAAATACAGCCAGATTATTGAACAGTAATTCTTATTTATGCAATAAAAGGGTAGCCAAACTTAAGTACAATGTTCTCTACCTTACTGAATACATAGTGTGAGCCTATGGCAGTGGCCAGAGTTCTCAAAAATCATCTCTGCTTCCACAGCAAATGGCACACAGAAGCACTCATTACATGCATATTGAATAAATAGTAATAATGGTCATCAAAACTATAATTTCAGAATCATAAGATTAAAAAGGATTAAAATTTTCTCTCTTACCATTACAGATAATTAAGAAGGTTTAATACAATTTATCCAAGCTATCAACTCATCTAGAGTTTAGTACTAGGAAAATGTTTGTCTTTCTAGAAAAACTGGAATGCCTATTATTTCACAAAGGCAGACATACTGCCCATTATATGCTCCTTTTTGCTTTCACTGTCAAGCAAACTCAGCTAGGTTTTGTGTTCAACTGCTGTTGAGGTTTTATGTAATTTTCTGTCCTTACACCCCAAACCACCATCACTTGATTCATATTTTTATCTCCATTTTATAGCAGTATTGCATGTCTTTTATTATAAATCTCTCTAAATTTTCTTGGGAAATGGATAGGTATAAATATTAAGAGTCAGTAAATAAGTATTAGCAAATAAAAATAAAGTGTTTGCATACCTTTGAAGATTTCTTTTTTTCCTTAGATCGTTTTGGGTTTGATACTGAAGACATTAAAATTCTATTGATTTCAAGTCCAGTTTGAAGCTACAATATTAAAGACAAAACTTTTTAAAACTGATTTTTAACAAGCTTCTTTACAATGAAAGATCAGGTCTCAACTTATAAAGATAAAAATGCGTTTTGAAAAAAAAGAAAACCCAAAATACTATTTATGTGTGTGTGAAGGTCATTAAATCTGTTGGTAATTACAATCATTTATTGTTTATAAGAGAATGAATTATTTAATGTATATATCAACCAAAGAGATAACAATTTATAACCAGGAGTTGTTATATATATCTATGTATATAGATATATAGATCTCTCTCTCTCTATATATATAGTCAAAATTTCAAAACATTAAAAGACCTCTTGGCAATGCATTCCAGTATATGAATGTATTGGCTTATTGAGAATTTCATTAAGAGACAAAACTAACAAGCTAGGAAGCAGAAACTGGATTCTAGAATATAGGTTTCAGTTAAAAAAAAATCAAGTATGCCCTGGCTGGTGTGGCTCAGTGGTTAAAGCACTGGCCCTCTCATCAAAGGGTCTCGGGTTCAATTACCCATCAAGGATATATACCTGGGTTGCAGGCTGGATCCCTGTCCTCCGCCCCCCCATCCACTCTCTCTAAAAATCAGTGTAAAAAATATCCTCGGGTGAGGATTAACAACAACGAAAGAAAAGAAAGTAGAACTGTGATATATGATATAGTGCTCTATTTACCTCAGAAGCTTTGTCTTGAAATAGCTTACGCTGATGTTCTTCTTCCTTAAGTTTTTCCTCTAAATGTTTAATCTTGTCCTGCAAAATAAAAAAATAACTCAGCCAAATAACTAGAGCCAAATACCCTTTGTTCCTTTTCCAAATAGAGCCCTTGGGGTCTTGATTCTTAATAGTTTGGCAAATTAAAGCAGAAAGTAAGAAAAAGGAATGGCAAAAGACAGTAAGGTTTTTCTTGGCTTTCTTCTATGCTCCTTTACCTGCTATTACATATAAGAACAAAGGGAAAACAAAGAATGTACATGCATAGGCATTATTAACTTCCAGCAACAAAACCATAATGATGAAACTTTGGGGGGTATTAAAGGTCTAGAAGGTCAAATAATTATAGTCCTGGGTCTTAATGTTTCATTCAAAATACAGACAAATCACAATAAACGTCTGTCATGTACATACAATAAGGGCATAGTTGGAGAAGGTGGGAAAGGATAAGACATTAAAAATATAAGGTATGGTCCTTGTTACTTAAGAGCTTATATTATATGTATGAAATCAAGAGTAGCATAGATGAAACAAACAACAAAACAATGGACATGATTTGACCAAGACCAAGTATTTCGTTTTACATCCTTGGTGTGGGTTCAGAATAGGAGGATAGTACCATTTCAAAGGAAGAGTATCCTGAGTGTTGGAGAACTCAAGGAAAGCTTCCAGGAAGCAGGACCTGGAGAAAGTCCTATGGAATAGACAGAATTTTGGTGGAAAAAGGAGAGGGCATTGCAAGATGGGATGTATTAAGTTAAGCATTTCAGGCTTAACTTCACTGCAAGTGGTGAAAGACAATCTTCTCAATATCCTTTAGGTAAATTATTTGAAATGAAAATGTTCTGCCATCTGAGAAGAAGCCAAAATTACAATTTTCCATCAACAGGCAAGATCATTCATGCTGTGACAGAATATATTAACTTTTCATCTCCATAGGCAGGACTTCATGTTTGGATTACTAGAAGTTGTTAATGAAGTTTTATAAATGTAAGATTTACTGCATATTCACATACAGAGCCAATTATGCCTCATACTAAAGATTTATTCCTGGCATCACCACTTCAAAGAAATTAAGTGGAAGCTTACCTCAGCAGTTTTCTGAGTTGTTGTAAGTTTAAAACATTCTTTTTCTAAAGTGTCAAGCTTTTCAAGTTTTGCTTGCAGCTTCATATGATCTTGCTCTTTTTCCCTTTGAAGTTGGGCCTGGAAAGGATAAAAACAAAACCTGAATTTGGCAAGTGATGCCAAGGGCTCAAGAATAATACAATTTCTCACAATTCAAAGCACAGTATAAATCTGTCTTAAGAAACATGTATATACATGCACCTAGTTTAGGTGTAATATAAATCTGTCATAAGAAACATGTACACCCCTGGCTAGTGTGGCTCAGTTGGTTGGAGCACCGTCCCGTACACTGAAAGGTGGCAGGTTCAATTCCTGGTTGGGGCGCATATGGGAGGCAACCAGTCAGTTTCTCTCTCACATCTATGTTTCTTTCTTTCTCTTTCTCTCTAAAACAAACAAACAAACAACAAAAACAAAGAAATATGTACATACACGAACCAACTTTAGGTGCTTACAAGGAAAAGCCAAGAAAATAAAATATCTTTAAATAAGAAATAAAATGTGCAAAAAAAGATGTGCTACATTAGCACCAGTGGAACAAACATTTCTGTGCATTTTTATATAACATTTCAACTAAGAAAAACATCATCAGTGAAACCTGTATTAAAGTGTTATACACAGAGTGACCAAATCTACTCATTGAATTACCCTTTCTCTATAACACAGAAAAGCAGCTATCAGAGAAATAAAGCATACAGAGAACATGGAGAAGAGGAGAGTTATACATATATATGCATATCTATCTATGCACTGTTTTGTAATGGTACTTATTACAATGCAATATGTTAATAAAGGCAACAGTGAGGGGGGCAAAGGGTAGAAGAAAATATTCTAGAAAAAAGTTTACTAGTTTCTTATAAAGTTAAACATATATACCTACCCCGTGGCTCAGCAATTCTACTACTACATATTTACCCAAGAGAAATTAAAACATATGTCCACAGAAAAGATTTGTATAAGAACATCATAGCAGCTTTATTTATAATACCCCCAAACTGGAAATAAACCAAATGTCCATCAACAGGAAAATAGGTAACCAAATTGTGGCATATCTATATAATGAAATTCTGCGCAGCAATAAAAAGGAATGAACTACTGATACATAAAACAACATGCAAGAATCTCAAAAACTGTATACTAAAAAAAAGAACAGGATACAAAAGAGTATATTTTCTATGATTAAATTTATATAAAGTTCTAGGACAGGCAAAATTAATCTAAGGCAGAATAGTACTTGTCTTGTTGGGAGGTAGGGAGAGATCAGAGAATAACTTGGAAGAGATATGAAATAATTTCTGATGAAAATGTTTTATTATTTTAGAGGGCTGTGGATTATATGAGTATATGCATTTATCAATAATCACTGAACTATATACTTAAGAGCTGTACCTTTCACTGTATGTAGATTATATGTCAATAAAACATTTAAAAAACTGTTATAAGTCACTGATCTATAATATTCAGCTAGGATAGGGATTTCTAGGTTATTGGGAATGTGCATGGTAATTTTACAAGATAAAGTGGTTGCTCTTTCTGGTTGTTGTATCCTCATTTACATACAGAATTGTCAGACTTTTTAAATTTTTCCCAGTCTGGTATGTGCCCCAACTGGGAATCGAACCCACAACCTTTTGATGCACAGGACAACACTCTATAAACAACTGAGCCAAGGGGCAGGGCTCTTATTGTGTTTTTAATTTGCATTCCTCTGGTTACTAATGAGATTGATCATCTTTTCTACAGATGTATGTCCATTTATGATTCCTTTTTTCCTGCAAAATGCCTCTTTATAACTTTGCCCATTTTTCTTTGTTGTTTTGTCTTGTTTAAGAAATCCTTCTAGCCCTAGCCAGTTTGGCTCAGTGGCTAGAGCACTGGCCTGCGGACCGAAGAGTCCCGGGTTCAATTCTGGCCAAGGGCGTGTACCTCAGCTGCGGGCTTGATCCCCAGCCCCTGGTATCTCTCTCCCATTGATGTTTCTCCCTCCCTCCCTCTCTGAAAAGCAATGGGAAAAACAATATATCCTCAGGTGAGGATTAAAAGAAAAAAGAAAACCCTCTACCCCAAGGTCATCTAGACATTGTTCTGCATTTGCTTCTAAAAATTTCAAAGTTTTGCCTTTTATGTTTCTATCTTTAATCCACCTGAAACTGATTTTGTGTATGATATGAGGTAGCAATCAAACTATTTTTTCCCTTAACATGGATAACAAAATTTCCCAGACCATTATTGAAGTCTATCTTTTTCCCAGTGATGTGCAATGGTACCCTTGTCATATATTGAGTTTCCATACAATATACTGACTACATTCTACTCCTTTATTCCGCTGTCTATCCATATAAATATCATGTTAATTTTGATGACATTACAGTTTTAATACATAGAAGAGTAAGGTCTCACCGTATTCTTTTTCAGAATAGTTTGGCTATTCTTGGACCCTTGCTTTTCCATATAAGCTTTAGAATCAACCTTTCCAGTTCCTTGAAAAACCTACTAAATACCTGACCAATTAAAATTCAGTACTGACTGGTACTTTTACCCATTTCCAAGACAATGCAAAGGCCTTAGAACACTTTAAACAACATGCATCCCTTCCTAATTTATCAGCTATTATCATTAATTTTAATCCTTTATATATATTTAAACCACATAAAACATACATTATTGTTGTCTAATACAATATTCATTTACCTATATATTTACTATCTTCACTGCTCTTCATTCCTGCCTGAATCTCTGACCTGCCATCTAAAATAATTTTCCTTCTGTCTGAATGCCCTAGTACTTCCTAAAGCAGGGATGGGGAACTTTTTTTTTGCCAAGAGCCATTTGGATATTTATAACATCATTCATGGGCCATACAAAATTATTAACTTAAAATTTAGCTATGAAAAAAGCTCCTAGATTTATTGAATTTCGAGTCTCACCTGTGGTTGCCTTGGCAGGGCCAGACCAAATGATTTTGTGGCCTTATATGGCCCTTGGGCCAGACGTTCCCTACCCTTGTCCTAAAGGGTGAATTTCCTAGTAATAAATTATTTCAGTCTTTGTTAGTCTTAAAATGTCATTATTACACCTTTCTTTCTAAAGGATATTTTTCCCAGTCATGATTTTTAATTGGCAGTTATTTTCTTTTAATGCCGTAATTATATCAGTCCACTGTCTTCTGGGCTCAATACTTTCAGTTGAGAAGTCAGCTGTCCCTTTAATGTCCCTTTGAATGTAATCACCCCTCCCCCCCCAGGAAGCTTTTACGTTTTTTTCTTGCCTCATTATTTATCTTCTTCTGAGGTGTCTAGGCATAGTTTCTTTTTATGTATCCTGCTTTAGTTTGATAGGGCTTCGTGAATCTATGGTATAATCCTTTTAAAAATCAGTTTTGGAAAATTCTATGCCATTATTTCTTCAAATATCACTTCTATCCCATTCTCTCTCACCTTTCCTTTTGGACTTCCAATTATACATAAGTTTGACCTTTTCACTCTAACTTATGCCTCTCAGTCTCTTTTTTGAAACTACTATCATTTTGTTTCTTCACTGATCTCGATGGTTTCATTTTCCAGTTCACTAATTATCTCTTCTTATCCACTGTTAGACCCATCCATTGAGTTCTAAATTTCAGTTATTATATTTTTCAGTTCTATAATTTTTATTTATTTTTTCTCAAATCTGTTCAGCCATTTTATGGTTTCCAATGCTCTGCTGAAAATTTCAATCCTCTGTTTTACCTCCTTGATTATAGCTAGCATAATTATTTTTTTAATCCTCACCCAAGAATGAAAATTATATATATATATATATATATATATATATATATATATATATTTAAATATTTATTGGTTTCAGAGAGAGGAAGGGAGAGGAGAGAGAAAGATAGAAACATCAATGATGAGAGAGTTGTCACTGATTGGCACACCCCCGACTGAGGATTGAGCCCGCAACCCAGGCATGTGCCCCGACCAGGAATCAAACCGCGATCTCCTGGATCCTAGGTCGGTGCTCAGCCGCTGAGCCACGCCTGGCTGGGCCCAAGGATATGTTTTTACTGATTTTAGAGAAAGAAGGAAGGAGACGGAGAGAGCATGAGGGAAACATCCATGTGAAAGAGTAACATCGATTCATTGCCTCCTGTATGCTCCCTGACCAGGGATCGAGCCCACAACCTGGGTATGTGTCTTGACTGGGAATCGAACCCATGACCCTTCAGTGCATGGGACAATGTTCCAACCAACTGAGCCACACTGGCCAGGGCACAAGCATAATTATTTTAAAGACTGTGTCTGTTAGAGACAGTGCCTAGTTGGAGCTACCTTGTGAAAGTGTTTATACACAGTCTATTAAGTATGATATATCTTTCTTCTTAGTGTCCTTTCTTCTGCCTGGTTATCTCTAAAAGTTTCTCACTGTGTCAAAGAAACGTTTGTAGAAATAATTTGAGGTACCTGAGAATATTAGCAATCCAGGATCGCTTTAATCCAATTTCAAGGACTAAGATTTTTCTGAGTTATTTTGATAACCTAGAGCAGAGTTGAAATCTGTGTTTTTTTCCTACTGTTTACCCTTATAAAGCATTGAGCCCAGAGGATATACTAGGGTTCCTATTCTTGATAGGCCCGAATTCTAACTTTAATTTCCTTAACCCCAAAAGGATGGCTGTCAAAAGCATTATTTAGCCTCTGAATGGACTGTTCTAGAATCAGAAATGCCCTTAGAAGGGACCTGATATATCAGGCCTACCTCTCTGGATTTAAGTTTGCACAAAGATTTTGAAATGGTGATTTTTCATCAACTTTTTAATTCTCCAATGCCTTTGTGTATTTTTTCTTTCTCCTCTTTCTATTCTGTCTTTCCTTTTAATATTCTGTACAGTTTTTCTTGTTCTTCTCTATAGAAAGTTTGGTCCAAATGACCTAGTCTGCACCACTATAAGTGGAAATCTATATACAGCTTTATATCCTATTTTACTTATGATTATACTATAACAATTTTTCCACAACATTAAATATTCTCTTTTTTCCTGAGGGCAAATTTGCCAGCTTTTATCGTGTATTGAATTTGTGTCTAGTTTACTTCTTACTTTTTTACTAAGGTATAATTAACATACAATGTTATATTAGTTTCAGGTGTACAACATAGTCATTCAACCTTTGTATACATTGTGAAATGATCATCTCAGTAAATCTAGTACCATCCGTTTCCATACAGACATTAAATATTCTTCAAAACCATATTAAATTATATTTCTTATAAAAAATATGTTCACCTGTTGTTCTAGGATCATATTCTTCTCTCGCTCTACATTGAGAACCATTCTCTTCGTATATTCTAGTTGCTTCTCTAGGAGTGTACAGCGAGACTGAGCTGAGCTTAATTGTATACTTATATCTATGAAAAAGTAATGAGTCAATTAGTTGATTATCACATAGACCAGAGATTTGGTTATCATAAGAAATACATTATATGAATTCAATCAAGGGTTAAAAGTTAAGGCTTCTTTAGTTCTATGTACTGATTCTTTCAGAGTTACCAACATATATTTTGTGAATATTTCATTAATTATATGTAACTGGTTTAACATTATCTCCCCCTAAAGACCCAGAGGGCATACATCTCAAAAGGGAAGATGTCAGTGACTTATGGGATGATAAAAATCCTGGCTGTTCCTGGGAAATAACACTAACTGGAAAAACAGAGGACCCAAAGTCTCTTCCCTATCATTCTACCATTCCCATTTTTCTCTGCTCTTGACTACAGACAGCACAGTTAAATTCATAAGGTATAAATAACCTCTTTTTATTATTTTTTTAAATATATCTTTCTTGATTTCAGAGAGAAGAAAGGAGAGGGAGAAAGAGAGATAGAAACATCAATGATGAGAGAGTCATTGATCAGCTGCCTCCTGCATGCCCCCGACTGGGGATCGAGCCTGCAACCTGGGCATGTGCCCTGACCGGAAATTGAACCCCGATCGCCTGGATCCTAGGTCGACACTTAACTGCTGAGCCACGCCTGGCCGGGCAATAACCTCTTTTTAATCCTTTAATTTCTTACTTTCCTAAGCTCTTTCTTCCACTTTTTCCAATTACCTCAGAAAAATATTTCTCCCCATTTCTTCATTCTATTTATAAATTGAAACACAAACTTGAACCTTGTTTTTAAGGGTGAGTGTCATGTTACAAAAAGAAAACCATATGCTTTGAAGTAAAAGTATATAAAGAATTTATGTTCTAAATCTCTAAAACCTGTCTCCAGGTGTCTTTTTCATAATTTCCACAGAATTTCCACCTACCTGTTCATTTCATCTAATTAACCTCTCAAGTTATATAAAATTTATTTATTTTTATTGTTTTTATATTGCTTAATTACTAGTGTTGCCTTATAGTTTTAAATTTTAAAAATGTGTTAACTGAAACTATAAAGTAGTCTAATTATGTACAGGTTAAACTGGATTTTGTTGGAATTCTGAAAACATTCTAATTTCTAAACACAACTTGTCTAAAAACTTAATTTTTCTTTTAATCCTAAAGTTTTATGAACTGGGATAAAACAGACATAATAAAAATAAGTTCAAAGTGATATCCATTTCCTAAAAATATCAAAATATCTGATAATAAGGCTTCAGGGTTTGAATGTATATATAAGAACAAATATATTTAAGTAAATCTGCTTAGACTGGGCTTATTATTTTCAAACTGTAAACTTTACTAACTCCTTGTTTCTGAGAACTACTGAATTTTCTCACCTTTTTTCTGCTTTATCAGTTCCTGGTGTACCAGATTTCTCTCATTTGTTTCATCTTCCAAGGCCTTTTTATACTGTGCTGCTTCTCTGGACAGAATGTTCAGGTTATCCTCAGCTTGTGTTCTCTCTAACTCTAAACGATGAATCTTTTCCTGAAGAGTTTTTAAGGCTAAAATAAGAGCTGTTGAAGGAAAATTTGCTTGATATTATAAATGAAAATTTTGAACACTTACAATCATATAAAAGTTACTGGTATATTTTTGTTAGTGAGCCAGAAAAATGTGTAAGTAATACATAGTTCTCATAAAAACGGAAAATAACTAAAATTCTAAAAAGGAACACATTTTCTCTAACATATCTTGTAAAAACAATATATTTATGATTGTATTTAGTGAGTTTTCTAGGTTTGACTTAAGGCTATTTTTTTTCAGTTATTGATGTGTTCAGTTTTAATCAAACCACAAACATTTATTATTCCTTTGCCCAAGATACAGTGTTAATAATCAGGACATATAAGGAAGAACAGTTTCTTCCATTGGAAAAAAATTATAACCTAGTGGTTTACCTGATAGCAGGCTTGAAAGATTATATGTAGCACACATAAAATACTAAAATTTTGGTCTGCTATGTTAATATCTTCATGATTCAGGTAAGTTCAGAGTTATAAAATGTTCAAATATTATCTTACTCTTTCTATTGAGTTGTAACTTCAAATTATAAAACTAGAGATGAATGGAATACAAATAAATATTATAAGCTATCTTTCATATAGTTTATATCCAATTAGAAAGATGTTTGCTAGAGATTATCATTTGTTTTTTACAAATAAAATAATTATATTTATTGCTTTTTATATGGTAACTGTGGCTGGCTTATTGGTTTGGATTATTATTTCTTGCAGTTGTTCTACTCCATAAGGCTAGTCTATTTATTAATAGCAACCTTTATCACAGAATATTAAAAAACAAAGTGATAATCAGCATCTAAGAAAGTAATTTGAATTGCACAAGGTATGCCTGGAATCAGAAATATTTTTCTAATTCAGTTTTAAGATCCTCCTAAATTTATATTTTAAAAGTTATAATATTTGTATTTTGTAGTTATTCCAAAGTACTGGTTCCTCACGGATTTTCAAGGAAATTTTGGATATATGTTATTTCTGAATTTAATCCTTGAATAAGACACAATTCTACTTAACTCACTAGCATTCTAATCATCTAGTTTAGAAAGATTCCAAATATGACCTCTTATTCTTTAAATAATTTTTCTGTTTTCTAATGATGCTTTTATAATAAATCTGTGATATATGTCATCTTGCAGCTGAAGCCAAAAAAAAAACTTAAATAACTTGCCTAAGTTTACAGAAACTTTTAACAGAATAAAAATTAGTAGTTTAATTAAGATTAGTTAAAACAGAATTATTTCATTTTTACATAAAAATGTTTTATATAACATACTTTGCATCATTCCTCTAATTTTAAGTAAGATTTGATATTAACATTACCTTGGCTATTTGGACTACAAAGCATTTTAGGAGAGGTAACTTCAAAGTTCACAGAGTGGTGATTCTGAGATAGTTCATCATTCTGGGTGAATGATGGAACAAACACTCTTTCTGGAGGCTTAAGATAGCTTCCTACTATACTATGCATTAATTCAGAATCCATTATCTGTAGAGAATAAAGAAGTTAGATAGTATAGCATACTCTTTCCTATTTGAATGACAAAAACATCAGACAAATATTCAAATGAAACTTTAACATTAATACAAAATCATATACTGTGGAGTTGTATCCTCATGAACTTAATTGTCACAAATTCAACTATAATATAAGCTCAGCAATACAAGAAAGAAAAATGACTATTTACTGTATAAACAGTATGGCCAATTCTGCCTGATTTGCAATGAACACATGCCCTGGAGTGAGCATTACATGGGTGGTGTAAATTTTTTGGTTTCTCAGTTGATCATAAGTTCCCATACATCTCATCATATGAGTACCTCTCTATAAAAAGAATGATTCTAGAGTTCAAAGAGAAAGTATATATTCTAAAAGACAACACAGCTTTTAAAACAAGCCACTGATATAACTTAATTCTTGAATTAAATGGTGGAACTCCGATGTACTGGCTTCCAAAGGGATTTCCAAGAGTAATTCTGGATATATCAATTTCTGAATCTAATCCTTAAATAAGACACAACTCCATTTAATGCATTAGCATTCTAATCATCTAGTTTAGAAAGGTTTCAAATCTGAAGAATCTAAAATAGCCTTTTAGATTTTGGGCCTTTTTTTTTTTTTTTTTGGTCTTATTTGGTTGGTTGTAGGAGAGCCCTTTTAATCAATTTAGCAGGCAATTTATCTAACTTTCCCAAATCATTCTATTTCCCTTTCTGTAATTTCAATGTCTTAGAAATGCATCCTACTTTACAGCTTCTAGTCAATGTTAATTAATTCATAACCACATTGGAAAAAACAGGGTAATAATTACACACATGTGTTACTGATGAAATGTGGTGTTTTTAATAATATCTAGAACAAAGCTGGACACAGAGTCCTTGCTCAGAAATACTATCTCTTATGTTGCTGTTTTAGGAGAAAAATCATAATTATCTTTTTTTATGGTAACTTCCCCCGACTAAAGCTTAAAATGAAAACATATTAAAGCTAAGTTGCAAACTTGAGAAAAATGAAATATAAGGATCTTATAAAATATTAGAGAATGCTAATAGCATTTTTCAGTTCAACTATAAAGCACTTTATATTTCACTAATTTCAATCAAATTGAAGGATAGTATTTTTTACATAAACATGCTCATTTTAAAAAATACTGTTTCTTGAGAGCCAACATATGCCATATGCTAATCTAAAACTTTATATACATTACCTCATTAAATCCTCACACTAGTCCTGGGAAGGTAGGTACTATCCTTTTATAGGTAAGAAAACGATCTCATCTCCCACATCCAAAATTAGTGAGGTGAAAGAACTGGTCAAATTCACACTGCTAGTAAAAATAGAGTTGGAACTCAAACCCAAGATGCTGTCACTCCAGGACCCATGGTCTTCTCACTATTCGAACCTAAGCTACATCTAAGCTTTCATGTATAGAAGCTATTCAGAAGCAGCATTGAGTATTGTTCACCTTAAGACTCATGAGTCCCTCAAACAAGATGATTAACATATTCAAACCTGCACTCAGAATCTTTCCATTCCAAGATGGTCTTTCTAGTATAGTTCCAGGTTTGATTAATGGAAGGAGTTACTCTTTATCTGGAAAGTAGTCACCCCAGGCATTTTCATTTTTATCTCCCAAATAGTCAGTCCTGCTGACTCTACATCCCTCTCTCATTCTCTCTCACAGACCTTTAGCTACTACCTATCTCTAGCCCTCACTGTTAAGCCAAGTTTGTTTGCTTGTTTTTAAAAGGTCTATAATCCACAGACATTGTATGTTTTTTAAGGGCAGTTCTTAAGCAGCTTCTTATGTATGCTACTGTATACTTATTGCCAATCACAGAACTTGCCCATAATAGCTTTTCAATAAATAATGAACAAATGAACGCACATATCTGGCTTTCATTCCTCTATTCCCCTGCAAGTGCCATAAAAAAGGTCACTGATAAATTTCTGATAGGAAAACTGCATTGCCTTCATTATTAAAACACAGAGTCTCTTGAGGTTGACAATGGAAGAATCTCCACATGCGGAACTTATGAGTTAAATCCATTATGTACTTCAACTTCTTACCCTCAAAATTCACTTTCCCCTTGGAAATCTCATTATCACTGTCCTTCCTCATTGGCCTCACTGGAAGAAGGGTGCTGCTCCTCTTACAATGCTCTTGCCTTATGATTATATGTCTTGTTACAGCAAAGATAAAGTTATATTTAAAAAAGACTTTACCATTGCTAGAGGATAAGAAAAGAGAAGAAAGCGCAGACACCAAAAGGAAACCAGGTAGTCAATCTGAAGTTAGGATTTTCTCCTGAGGCATTTAGGTCCTATTCTATCCTAGCTCCTGATCTACCTTTAACTAATGATCACTTTTTTACCACCCACCATATTCCCTCCTTAAACACTAAGCCTAGGAAAGAGAAGCACAGAGAGATCCAAGGTATCTATCCATCCCCACTTAAATCCCTTTATCCAAGTGATAGTTTCCTGATCTGCAACCTACCTTTTCTTAGTAGAGGTTTAACAAAAGAAACACCAGCCCTTTAGGAGAGACTTCCCTATCCTCAGCAAGCAGCCTGGTTTTACCCTACAGGTCACCTCCAATCAATCATTATCTCAATATAACATAGCAATTCAACATTTATATGGGAATATATGCCAAATGCACACATTGTACGGTAACAGGGACTACTAATGTCATACCATCTAGAAACCTGAGCTTTCTAGACATGTTGGTAGCATTCTGTGTACTGACTAGTCATTCCTTCTTGAAATTTTCAAATCCTTTGGTTGCCCATCTCCTGGTTATTTTCCTCCCTTCTCTGGTTAATTTCAGACTACCCTGGCTCTTTCCTTATTCTGGCATCCCCTCCATAGCCAATAGTGGTTAAGAGTAAGCTTTGGATCATATCTACGTTTTTGGTTTTTTTAAAGCTATGTAAGGATAAGAGTATATGCAAAACACTTAACAAAGTGCTTAAAACATAGTAAGCACTTAGACATGGTAGCATAAAAGCAAAATAAAACAAAATATTCCAATATGCGGGTAGTTTCCAAATATATATCTCTAGTTCAGACTTTCTTGCTGAGCTCAAGATAAATGTACCCCGTATGATATGTGGGGCCTAGGAAAACTTGGAAATAAGATTATCCTGAGAGCTAAACTGTCAATCAGTAATATAATGGACCAGAGCAGATATACGCAAAGTTAGCTTACAAAGAATGGCTCTAAGACCACAGATTAGACTGCAATATGTTTTAATATGTTCAAAGTAAGAATATTTTCATCAAAACGAAGAGGTGTCAGGAATGAAAAAAGAGAAACAACTAAGAAAAGACAAAAATTGGAGGTAAGTAAAGCTCTACTGTGGAGGTTCTCCTAGCTTATGTGGATGGAGGGAAAGGATGAATCTGAGGGATATTTGGGAGACAAGATTGATAGAACATAGCAATAATTTGACTACAGAAATAATTTGGCTACAGAGGTATGAAGGACAGGAAGAAATCAAGAAGAATGCTTGGGTTTCAACTTTTCACAAGTGGATGGTAGTGTTCTTAAATGAGAAAGAATCAGGTTCATAGGAGACACATGCATTTGGTTGTAGGCCACGTTGAATCTGAGATATCCAAGAACAAATATCAAGCAGATATATGAAAGCTGAAAGTGAAGCTGGATGGAGCTGTATACCAAATGGTCATGGGTGGTGGTGAAAGCATGGGTGTGGATGAGATCAGATTCAACTATGCAGTAAAAAAGGTGCTTAGACTTAAGATAACTACCCTACCCTTTGTGGGCTGGACAAAGAATGAGGAGCCCAAAAAGAAGACAAGAAAGGAATGCCTTTTTTGCTTGTTTTGTGTATTCATACTCACAAGAAGTTCTCATTTTTAAAAAAATTCTCATTTAATCAGTAGCATTAGAATACAGCAAGGCTTTCCAAATTAGAACAATTCTTTGAAACTATAAATCTGTTCAAGAATAGGTCACTTTCAGCATCTATCTGGAAAATTCATAGTACCTGTCTCTTTGCAGCTTCAAAGCACATCAATACACAAAAAGGCACCCCTTCCAAAATATATACGGTTTGGCTCACTGCAGTTTCCGGAAAACACCGCCTCTCTCTCACTTCTGGGCCTCACCATATGCTGTTCTTCTGGCCCTCTCTTTCCCTGGGATGAGGACTTCCCTGACTTTCCAAGACTGGATGAAGTGATCTTCGAAGCCATCCCAGCGATATCTCAGCACTGTAATTGTGTGTTTAACCACTTGGTTCTCTAAGATAGGTAGGGGCTGTGTCTTTTTCACTCTTGTGTACTCAGTACCCAAAAAGGCTCAATTTTTTTAAACACATCTATTCTGCAACAGATTTAAGAATCTATTCTGTGAAGAATTAAAATCTAATTTGGTTATCACTCCATTGATGCCTTATCTCACCACAAGTTTTCCTAAAAGGAATTCTTTCAAGCCCTAGCCCAGAAGCGCAGTTGTAACATCATCGTGTCCCATAGGCCAAGCCTGTGGGTTGGATCCCGGGTCAGGGCAAATCCAAGAATCAACCAATGGCTGCATACATAAGTGAACGAATCCACGTTCTCTCTCAAATCAGTCAATCAAAAAAATGTTTAAAGGGATTACTTAAAAACAGACAATACTTTGTAAACAAATGGTTGACTCCTTTGTACTAAAATTTGAAGATTTTTATGGGTCTTTTTTGACATGGTACACTTAAAGTCTGCAAAAATTCATTCCAAAAAATTATGCCCTTTAGTCTCATACGACATGGGTCTGACAACTCGCTTTCAAAGCCCTGCTTGGGAGGTCCTTTGATTGAGCAAATAAAGCACAAAACACCTCTATGCAATGTCAAAGGTGCAACTGGACAGGTATTCCCTAATCCACTCCGCACGAATCCGCCAAAAAAGAGAGGCAGCAGCGCAGAGCACCTCTTCCCACAGCATCCCTCTTGCCTGGATTAACGCCGCTCCCTCCGACCCTCAGGATCGCCACCTCCACGCGCCCTCGGGCTTGGGTACCCGGGCTGGTCCTTCTCACGCAGCTTTCTGGCAAAAGTCCCCGGGCTAAAGAGGACAGCCAGCCCCAGATGGCCTCGTCTCCAAAACCTCAGAGGAAATGGAGGAAGGAAAGTCCGTGAAGGGGAAAGCGGCAGCCAGGCCTGCAGTTCTCTCACCGAGCCCAGGCGCTCAGCGCGCTAACCGTTGACTCGCAGGCCAACTCAAAAAAAGCCGTAGCGCCTACTGGGGGCTGTAGTTTCCGTCGCAAACCGAACGCGCCAGCAGCATCAAAACTACATTTCCCAGAAGCCAGTGTGACGACGCCCTGCCAGCTTAAATAAGAAGTTTGGCGTAATAAAGAGATCGTCACTATTTTTAGGCTAATCTTAAATTAAATTTCTCCCAGGAATGCGCCTTGGCCCTCTTTGCTGTGCCTGCCTTGTCTGTGAGAGTGCCAGTACTTCAACTCCTCCTTACTTTTCTTCCTCCTTCCCCAATCCACAGATTCCGAAAGTCGAGGTACGGAAAACACACCCGCGGCGGATTAAGCGTCTCCTAAGGCGCATGCGCCTTGCTCGCCGTCACGCATGCGTAGCAGCAGGCGGCCGTTGGCGGCAGCGCGCGGGCTAGGGGTCTGGAGGTAGCCTACGGAGGGCGGGGCTTTTTCCAATGGCTTTGCCTCGGCGGGTCGCGTCTGCCTGGGCGGGGAAGAGGGCGCTAGGGCAGGGACTGCTCCTGGGCTCCTGGTTAGTGCCGGGCGGAGAAAGGGGAGGGACTGGGGGTGAGGACCCCATCTCCCCTCCCTGCTCCCGCCCTCTGGGACGAGCCCCGCCGGTGGGGCTGGGCGAAGGGGCGGGCTCTGCGCCTTGGGCCCCGCGGCTTTGCCAGCTCCGCGGCCCTACCCCGCACTCGGGGATTGCGGTGCAGCCGGGTGTTCGTCCGATTTAGCGGGCGGTGGGCGGGGACGCAGAAATCGGAAAAGAAACGGCATCTCCCCAAGGGTCTGGAACTGACGGGGCCGGAGACCCTTTTCTTCCACGTCGCTGCGGAGACAGCGACGGCCGGAGGCGGCCGTCCCCGGGGAGCGCCGGGATCCTCGGGCCCCGGCGGCGAGCGAACCAGGAGTCGGCGAGCCCTCCCAGCCGGCGTCCAGCCCGCGGCCGAGGCGCGGGGAGGAGCTGCGGAGGGCGGGGACTGGTGCCGGAGGAGGGCGGGGTGGGAGCGCTGCTGAGAACCCCGTGGCTGCGAGACAAAAAAACCCCGAATGGCTGGAGGGCGTTCAACTGTTACCAGCCTTTTTGGGCAGAGCACGGATTTGACAGCTCCACAACGTGAGGACATCCGCTGACCCCGCAAGACGGAGGCAAACCCTTCCCTGTCCAGCAAAGCCAGCACTGTAAGGTTTCAACTTTCCAACTTAGGTTTTTCAGTCTCTGGTCAGAAGACCGCCCCTTCGCGTAGAAGGAGAGGGTGAGCTCTATCTTGTAGATCGCTTGAAAGCCATCAGTATAAAAGACTCTGGTTCCAGATGTCACCCAGACGTGTGTTTCCATGAAGATTCGATTTCTCTGATTTTATTCTTACATTTCTCGTTTAAAAAATAGAAGGTGCTTTTGGGGACATGCTGAAAGTTAACTGAAGACTGCAAAGAAAAATCTCCAATTGTCATGGCTGAAGGAGAGAATGAAGTGAGATGGGATGGACTGTGCAGTAGAGATTCAACTACTAGAGAGACAGCACTGGAAAACATTAGGCAAATCATTTTGAGAAAAACTGAGTATCTTCGTTCGGTGAAAGAGACACCTTTTCGTTCATCCGACGGGCTTTCAAATGCTGTTTCCTTGGATGGGTTGAATAAGCTTCTTGCTCATCTGCTTATGCTTTCTAAGAGGTGTCCCTTTAAAGATGTAAGAGAGAAAAGTGAGCTTATTTTGAAGAGCGTCCAGGTAAGGAAGAGCATTGTAATTTCAACTGTCTATAAAGTATAGTGAAATTTTACTTGCTTAAATTCACTTTGTGTTTACTTCAAATAGGTTATTATATGAACTCATGAATTCACTCTACATCTTAAATTTGGAGTGTTCTGTAAAACATTGAATTTGGGGCCAAAATTGTACAAGACGAGCTAAAGTAAAAGTAATTTTCAAATATAAGTAAACAAGTATTGTCTTTCTAGAGAGTTTTCACAGAAACTACATTCCTCCTGGAAAAAAATACGTGAAAGTTAGTTAGTTGCAAGTAAAGACTTGCTTTTCCTTATATTTATTTTTACACGTTGTTGGAAAGTGTAGCCACTATGCTTTTCACATTGTTACAAACTGTTCTGTGTCGACAGTTTCACATTTAAAGTCTCTAAAATGATGAAGGACATTAAATGTTTCCTTGTCAGCTTTTTCAAGATAATTGGTGAAACAATTTTCTCTTGTTCTTAAAAACAAAACAAAAAATCTAGGGTCTGTTCTCTAAATGCAGCCTTTCTTTTGTTTCAAAAAAAGAATTACATAAAATAATGAAAGCTTATGTTATAAAAGCTGACATCTTCAGATTTAAAATTTGGATTCAGGTGGAGTGTATGGTAGAGACACTATGGTAAATTACTCAGCCAACTTTCTCTGTATTTGCTTAAGTTGTTTGTTTCTTTTCATTTTCACATACATTCCTGTTTAAATTGAGTGCAACAGGTTAAACATAGTTTTCCTCCTGTTTTGTACATAATCAATTTATACCATTTTAGTAGATTTATTGAAAGGGTTCTTTTTTTAAGAGAGGTTATTTTTAGATATTAAGAATACTCAGTAACCCTCTGTGCTTGTCGATCTAAATTACTCAGTCCACATATGTTGTTCAAAGTCATAGTGTGAGTTTTTAAAATTTATAGTTTATTTGGATATATATGGAAATTAAGATTGACAGTTTTTCTCTTCTGACTTGAATTCATTTTAAAGCAACAGAAAAATCATGTCTATAAAATGAAGACTCTTCACATCTTGGGATATTTCTTCTTACAAACACTTTGGAAATAATGATTACAATTCATTTATCCAGAGTTACCAGAGAGGAAAGTTTTCTAGATACATGAAGTTTACCCTTTTAAGCATCAAAAGTTATTTCTCTATCTCATAGACTGTTGTGACTACAACCACCTTTTTTTTAACTTATATATATATACACACATATATATCTTTATTGATTTCAGAGAGAGGAAAGGAGAGACAGAGAGAGACAGAGAGAGACAGACAGAAAGAAACATCAATGATGAGAGAGTCATTGATCGGCTGCCTCCTGCACGCCACCTACTGGGGATCACGCCTGCAACCTGGGCATGTGCCCTGACCTGGAATCGAACCGCCATCTTCTCCATCATAGGTTGATGCTCATCCGCTGAGCTATGCCGGCCGGGCTTTTTTTCCTTTTTTGTAATGAGGTCATCATTGTGCACATCAAGTACTGTTGCATAGCTGAGGGTGGAGTGTATAAAACTATATGATCCATGTTTTTTGAATTTTTGTGTTTGTGTTCAATTCTGTTTTTTGCTGTTGGTATATTTCACTTTGGTTTCTTTAACCTTTCGTTTTGCTGCTTATTTGTGTTAAAATGGGAAACCAGATAACCAATTTTCTTGAGTTACTGTGAAAAAAGTAATTAGGCTCTGGGGAGTACAGGGTCAAAGAGCTGTAATATAGTGGTAAGTAAATGGGTACTGGAGTCAGATAACAGACTGGGCTCAAATTCTCTCTTTTATTAATGTACTACAGAACCTTGGATAAGTAAGTCACTTGTTTTAGCTTGGATTTCCTCATCTGTAAATTGGGAATAATAACAGAGCTGTCGTGAGAATTAAATGTGATGTAAAGTGCCCCACTACATTGTGGATGATTCCCCTTTCATAAGTGAAATACATGGGACTATGTGATATAGTATATTTCAAGACTCATTCATCATGCAAAATGACTCAAGAATCTCCTTGACTGTAAAGGTTTCCCATAGATTTATACTCTCTTCGTCATCTCTGCACCTATCGCACTTTATTCCCGCCACAATTTTAACAGGCACTTTACTTATATTGTGCTATAATCATGTTTATGTGTCTGTCTCCCCCAGTAGGATTGTAAGTTCTTAAGAGTATTGGCTGGGACCTGGAAGCTACTAAATAAATATCCAATGGATGAATTTATATTCAATAGCCAAATTTATATTTGGCTTCTTTTTGTTTCTTATCAGTCTGAATAGATGAAGTTACCAAATTAGGGAGTTGTCCCCCCCCCACCGCCCGCCCCATAATTCAGTCATGCCTTCATTCAATGAGTGGTTATGGAACCCCAGGTGAATGCCATTCTAAGAACTAAGAACTGGTGGGCAACAATTTTAACGTTCTTTTGAAGGGAAGCAGACCATAAAGAAATAATCAAATAATGTAATTTTAGATAGTAAGGGAAGACTTCCCTGAAGAGATGCCATTTAAGCAGAGAATTGATGAATGAATAAATGTTATTCTGGCAAAAAGGAGATTATTCTGTCCAAAAATGGGGGACAGTCCCGACATAGGGAACGATGCATTTGGAGGACTTATGGCAAGAAAGGGCAGATGAGTTTTAGGAACTGAAAGTAATGCGATGTCGTTGGGGCATGCAGTTTGATGGGAGTGTGAACGTTTAAGCATAAAATTATATAATATCTCCTTGACTCAGTTTTCTTATCTGCAAAATGAGGGTAATGCTCATAGTTCCTGCTTCACAATGAGAGTAAAATGAAATAACGCTTGCAAAGCATAGCACGGTGCCTAGCACACTAACGCTCAGCAATGTTAGGGATTCTTACTGTTTTTAGGCAGCCAGATAACAGAGGATCTTCTAAGCCATGTTAAGATCTGCGAACTTGATCCTAGGAACAATGTGAAGTCCCTGAGGGGTTTTGAGCAAGATGGTGACATGATCCATCCTGTATTGGAAGGAAGCAGTGAGGAGAATGGATATCAGGGGTCAAGAGTGGGTGTATGACATCAGTTAGGAGGTTGTCCACTAGCCCAAAGCAAAAATGATGGAGTAGGATAGTAGAAAAAGTTGGGAAAAGTGAATGGATTTGGGAGATAGATAGGAGTTAGAAACCACAGGATATTGTGTTTATTGTGAATATAGGAAGGGAGGAAAATAACAGAAATCAAGGATGGCTCAAAAGTTTCCGGCTTTAACTACTTGGTGAATAGTTCAGTAATTTCCTGAGGCAGAAGAGCGGTAGAGGGTCATTTTAGAGGGAATGATGAGTTTCATTTTAGACATGTTGAGATTACATTGCTTATGTTACATCCAATTAGAAATAGCTCACAAAGGGATTTCTGCCCCTGCTACCACTGTTCTAGCTCTGCCATTATCTCTTCTCGAGACGTAACCCATCCTCCCCCTTTATATCCATCCTTCATGTAACTGCAGAGCCATTTATCTAAAAAGAAATCTAACCATGTTACTCTCCTGCCTAAAATCCTTTAAAATAGGATAGAATCTAAACTTCTTAAGAATTCCAGCATCATCTGGCTTCCACTTACCACTCTAGCCTCACTGCCCACCACTCCCAGCTTCACTGTTCACACCCTTGCATCAGCCTCACATGGGAAACCAAGTAGCTCAAATGTAGTGCTCCATAGTGCTTTTTGTTAGTCATTAGTAAAGCAGCAGCTGATGAACTGGCTTTGCAATTCCTGCAGGTGTTCCTGAGGACCCTCAATTGCTATAGGTCAGCTCAGAGGACTATAGTTAGAAAGGGAGAGATGGTAGGGCATCTCTGTATTCCTGCTGTCAATTTATTGATTTCATGTCAACGTACTTAAATTTGTTCAACACATTTTTGAGAACTGTTCTATGCTAGGCACTGTACTCAGGACTGGGAGATCAGTAAGATTTGTTCCCACTTTTGAGAAAGGTCATCTATCCTCACAGGAGGCTTTATTTTATTTTTAAAAAATTTAACCCCATAATACCTTTTTGATATGCTTGATTCCCTAAACAAAGGAACAGAAGTAATACACTGGCTCAGTATACTAATAGAGCCCACTGGTAACTATAGTCTTTATGATGCACGTAACTAGGGAAGAAATGTGAGTGTATGTATATACATCAAAAGATTATGAGGAGTAGTCAAAATAGCCAAGTATATTTTCAAGAATGGCCATTTGATCATTTTCATTTTCGTCTGAAAATGTCTGAAAGTAATTTGGCTTAAGACAGAAAATTTAGACCAAGTAACAAGGTATTTATCTTTAAGTGGGATGGAGGAGGCGTTCCTTTAGCGAAGTGATTGTTACACCCCAGTGAGAAGTGAAACTTAAGCTGTTGGGTATGGTGCACACTTACAGTTGTTGGAGTTCCAGTTGAAGTAGTCATTTGTTATCCAATTGGGGGATATATGGTTTGTAATTTTAACAATAAGAGGATTATTATTTTGCTAAGAAGTCTGGAGGTTGGGCAGCTTCAAGCTTCATTGATTCATTAACTGAACTACATTACCTTTTTGCTTCCATTTTTTTGTTCTCTTTTTCTCAACATAGCAAATGCTATCTCTGCTTATGGTTACAGGATTGCTACAGCAGTTACTGTCATCATGACCATCCGCAGCTAAGAATTTCTTCCCATGTGTCTATCAGGGAAGAAAAGCTTTCCCCAGAGCCCCTCCAGCAGACTTCTTAGTTTCTATTGACTGGGGTTGGGTCATATGCCCTTTTCTAAGCCAGTCATAGGCAAGGAAATTGGGCATTTCTACTTTTGGTTCAGACTAATCTGAATTCAGCTCCTAAGAACCAGGAGAGCCCCATCACTTGAACAAAGAATTTCTGTTAGGAGTAGGAGGACAGAAGGCAGTTAGGTTTAGTCAGAGGCTGCTATTAAAACTGTTGTTAGCCCTGACAGGTGTTCTTGGTGGTTAGAGTGTCGGCCTGCACACCAAAGGGTATCAGGTTCGATTCCTGGTCAGGGGCACATTGCAGGTTTGATCCTGGCCCTGGTCGGGGTTCATGTAGGAGGCAGACAGTCCTTATGTCTCTCATACTGATGTTTCCCTCCCTCCATCCCTCCCTCCCTCGCCTCTGCCCCTCCTTCCACTCTCTAAAAAAATCAATAGAAAAAATATTAAAAACAACAACAAACTGTTGTTATATCTAACTAGATAATGTATTGTTTGAGTCTAGTTATAATTTAGATTCTATTTGATAAGAAACTATTTATAATGGTGCAATAAAATATAACAGATTAGGGTCATTCTAGAAGCAGATTTGACCTTTTTAAATGGTTGTTTTGATTTCTTTTTTACTACCACGTCTAGTCAAAGCCCAAAGTTTAAGATAGTGCATCTCAAATATTCACCCCTGACTCTTAGATCACAACAAAGAAGGTGTTCCTCTTTCAGTATTTACACTAAGCTTCTCTCTTCCATTTCCACTATCTTCTGGCCTTTCTTATTTTATTGATACATGAGAACTCAGTCCCTTTCCCTTAGAAAGCCTCCGGGCTTACTTCTCTACTTGGTGCTTCCTCTTTGACCACTCTCTTTCCTTGCTTTTGAGCTCAGAGGAGAATACTGTTTACCTTCAGGTTGTCTGGGCTTCTTTGAATGGAAGATGTGGAGAAGTTGAAGGTAAATCTTTTTTTCTTAAATGGTTTGAAGACAAGTAAAGAGCCTATCTTCCCCTCCCCACCCCTTCCTCCCCAACTGGCTTACAGGATGAATCATATCTGCACTATCTACCCTCAGTGTCTTCTTTATAATATATAAATACATCCTGTCCTTTTCCTTTGTTCTAACTTTTTAAAGTTTTCAGCTTTTTAAATGTTTTATTCCTTTTACAGTGTCCCAAATGGTCTCTAGCATAATTTTAAAAATGCCCCAGAATGATTAATTTAAAAAACATAAAAAGGGGACATCTGTAATACTTTCAACAATAAAGATTAAACCAATTTAAAAAATATTTTTCTAACAGTTATTAGGTTTATAAATGGGAAGTAGTGTTTTGCAGGGAAATGGAATGTTAAACACTTGCTTATTAAATTTTGATTTATGGTCATGGGTTGTTCATGATATCATGGAGGACCCTCTGAACAGTTTGGCTTAATTAGAATTTTCTCATCTTTAACACGTGCCCTTAAAGTGCTGCACAGATCATTCATGGAATAAAAGAATTAGAAAATAAGTATGCTGTTCTCTTTGTTTCAGAGTTATATTTTCCTTTTGGTAAGCCATTAGGAATTTGCCAAATATCTTTTAAACCATTTGAAAAGATAATAAATTAATAACTCAAACAGCAAACTTAAGAATTTTTTGAAGCATTGACCTGACCGAAGGTAGTTATGGAATCTTGGGTTTAATAAAAGATTATTAATCACTTAAAACTTTGACACAACAGGGCCCTATATGGTGTTATATCTTAATCAGAAAGAGTTTTCATATTTAAAAACAGAAAATGTTTATGTGGTAGCAAGTTAACATGGTCTGGAGGAACTGTAGACATGGGAAAACTTAGAATTTGTGGAAGGACAAGGGGAGATGATGGGGAAGGGGGAGGCAATGCTTAAAATACATTGAAGGATAAAAGTACTGCAGTAAATGCATCAGCACCCAGCAAGCCTTCCCACCAATTTTAATCTCTTCTTTATCACAGTTTCCCAGTCAGTCAGTTTTTTCACACTATGGTAAAATATTTACTTTTTAAATGGAAGTCAATGGAAAATAGGATTTATTTTGACCCAGCTTTTCTAGATCACTTTCTATGTTAGGTGAGAAAAACCTTAGTTGACCTTGATGAAATTATGCTGGCACTGTATACTCAGGGGTACCTGAGGGTTCTTCAGACTATTTGATGATAGTTTTGCTAGGGGCACTGGGTAGACTGGAAATTTAAGTATGAAAACCTCAGCTAGATAGTCATACTGTGGGAACATTATTTCATACTTTGCTTTTTTCATGTGGGTTACTACACCAAGTTAAACTAATGTTGATAAAGATACAGTTACCATGATGTTTGTGTATAGAAAAAAGTCTTTAAAAAAAAAATTTTTTTTAATGCCTTTTTTACTGGAAAGATTTAGGGAGTTTTTGTAGGGTAGCAATTAGGACCATTTATTGAATTTTCCCGGTTGGCATTTTTATTGTTGAAAGTCTGTGTATTACTAGTAGACTGTCACAATTTGTGACTTTTCAACTTATAAGAAAATAACTCGTGAAATTTAGCAACATAAGAATTATCTGTCTTCTCATGCTCTAATCTCTTTTATATAGCTTATAGAAAAATCTGATTAGATTGCAATGAAATATGTAGTTACTTTAGAAAAATTAGATACTTTCAGTTTTATATTTAATTTAAATCTTACCCTATTTTTAAATTTAAAAAGGGAAAGGTCTTCATAGATTTATAAATTATTACTTATATTACAAAATTATCTTAAAACAACTTGCTAAGCTTTAAATCATACTAAAGGGAAATAAAATTTATGATGTGAGTTTTGTGAGTTATATTAACCAAATCAACTTTTATATATAAATGTTCATTAAATGAATAATATTTGCTTAGTCTTTTAACTTAATTGTATAAATTGACAAACTAATACAGGCATATATATATGCCTTTTAAAAATTAGGTGGGGTAATTTGTGAATTCTATGTGTAATATTCAGTGGAGTCTAATTAGAACCTTAGTTCACCCCACTGAAATGAGCATGTACTATTTTATACTTCGGTGTTTGACAAGCATTGCATACTCATCTTTAAAGTTTACATGATTTCATTTTCTAGCAAGTTGGCAGGTGTTAGCTGTCTATAATTATAACTGAGTAATTTTTCAAATGCTATTCATAGCCTAAACACAGCAAGAATTCTTCTGATCATGTGATGAAGACCAAACCTTGACAAATAGTGGTAGAGTAATATGTTCAGTGGTACTGAAGGACATATTTAGGAGAAGCCTTTTAAAAATAAAAAGTGATAGAGAGACAGGATTTCTCATAAAATAAGGTCTCTTGCAATCGTTGATAGTGATTACACCTTACCAAATTAAGGTGTGCCTACTTACTCAACTAACAAGTAATGTATACGTTGGTAGACTTAAATTATTAAATATAACTTAAGTTTATTCAGCTTTGTTGATGACAGAGGTTATGAGTATAAGAAATAACTGAAATTTTATTGAACTAGTATAGATTTTACCATTGAACCAGGTAAGTTAGTTCTTCTCATATCATTCATTAGGTGTTTGTTGTGTGCCTACTATATACCAAAACACTGCTTATGTATCTTTGGACATGTCAGAGGAAAGGCTGTAAGTTTCACTCAATAATGATTCTACTAAAAAAAACAGAAGAAGCTTGTATTTTCTTTTTATCTATTTTGTGATGTGATTTAAAAATTAAAGGAGATCATATTGATAAAGCATTTTGTAAACTTCAGTAACTGTACAAATTTAATTATGAATTAACTCTTGGAATTTTCCTTATCTGTAAATGAGGATAATAATAATACCAATATCACAGGGCAGTTTTGAGAATTAAATAACATGAGAAGCATGTAGAAGTGGGCCCGGTACATAGTAAGTGCTCAGCCAATATTGGTGATGATGAAGATGGAGATGCTGAACTTGATCTAGGTCATTTAGCTAAAGAATCCAACTCCAAAATAGCATCACTTTTGAATTTTTATGTTTAGAGTTTAGGATTTTTATGTGATTTTTTATACATTTCACACTTTGTATCTACATGTATTAACACCTCTAATTGCCTTTTGTACACTAAATTTTTATATATTGGATGATTAATAAAGATGTCCAACTTTATCTTGGGGTTCTTCTAACCAGTGACTACCCCACACTTGCTCAGAGTTTTACCCCAGGGGTGGTGGCATGTCTATGGCATCTATCCCCTCCTTGGAGTTCAACACCATTCTGGTATGTCAGCATGGCACCAGCAGGGAGGGGTTGCAAGCACACAGATGCATGTGTCATCCAAACGGTGAGGTGCACATGGAGAGGTCCACGGCCAAGACCTGTACTTCAGTGCCAGGACACCATTGGAGGGTATTGGTCAAGACCATGGGCTTTGAAGTTAGTCAGACCTGGCTTTAAATGCTACTCTGCCAAACTCCGTGATGCTGGGCAAATTACATAACCCTCTTAAGTCTCAGTTCCCCCACAGAATTTGTGAGGATTAAATGAGGTAACATATGCATTGCTTACTGGTACCCAGTAAGCACTCAGTGAACGTTAACTGTTAGTATTATGTTGTGCCCACACAGTGCAATGGCACAATATGTTCTTTAGGGTACCCTAAGTCTCTGGGCAACTGGGAAAGTTTTCACCTATTTTTCAGGTTCCCTGGCTCTAGGTAACAGCACTCTAGAGGAAATAGCACCTCTAGGAAACAAATTAAGGATTTTATAAATATTTGGTTTTTGCAACACCACCGTAAGGGTAGGTATTATTATCCCCATTATATGTATCAGAAAAAAATCAAGGCCCAGCTAGGTTAAGTAACTTGCCCAAAGTATCATTGCTAGGAAGAGGCGGAGCAGCCAGGTTTCAAACCCAGGCAGTGAGATGCCATAGTTTCACTGTTAGATTGTATTATCTGGATAAAAATTTAATATAAGATTCCTAACAGTGAAAATATATAACATATTACTTTCAGATGTAAAACTTTGATTTTTCTAGGGGAAACCACATTCTCAGATGTTATTAAATTGCACATCAAATTCTTATTTAAACCCTCACCCATCTTGAAACTGCATTTGAACCCTGTGGAATCGTCCCCTTTCACTGTGGCATGTTAATTTTCATTATGTTGTCATAAATTTCAGCTGATTGCTCGCTGGCTATGCACTGTGATCTTGGAAGTACGGTATACAAAAAGGCTTATCTTTATATTAAGAGATTACCGACTACGATGATTTCTTTAGTGAACTGCCTGAAAGAAAATTTGGTATATTTCCATGAGTAATAGAGTCAAGATTAGCTTTGAATGTTAAAAGAGCATTCTCCTAGCTAGTTCATTGTTGCCATGACAGTGCTGGCAGGGTGAGTGTTGTAGTAACTCCTTGCAATGATCTTATTTTAGACCCTAACGTTTGCAATGCTGAACATCCCCTTCCCCGCCCCACAAGTAACTCTAGTGGAAAAGTACTGGTTTTATAACTGGCTTCTGGCTTTGTAGCTGAAAGACTGCACTATTGTGGGCTTAAAAAAATAGTGTAGGAGTGTTGAGTATTTTTCCTGTGGATTATGAATGTTTGAAATTTCCCAAAATAAGGTATTGCATTACATGTCATACAGCAAGTTGTTTACAGCTAAAAAGGGGCCTCAGTTGTCTTTTTAGAAATCACCCCCAGATTGTACCATACATTGAGCTTATATAGAAGTCATTTTCCCATTTGTGTCTCCCATGCATACTTTAAAGTCTTTGGATTCTTTATTCAGTTATTATGGAAAATTAACATTAGAACCATAAATGATTGTGTTTAAACAGTGTAGGAAAGGACTTTTTTTGTATTCTTTCCATAATACATTTATCTAATCAAATTTGAACATTTCAGTCTTGATTTCCTTAAATTGTGAGCTAACTTATGTAACGATTTAAAGAAGTTACCCAATTTGAACTGTATAGTTAAATTAACAATTGTTGAGGTGTTTTAAAGTACTTCACTGATATTTTCTAATTGTAAGTGCTGTTATAACTATACTGTTAAGTGCAAAATATTTTCAAACTCACAATAGTAAGTGTCATTTTGTATTCTTTTGCATACCAATTGTTCAGTTTTGATATCTATGGCGTGTACATTAAAAATCTAGTATAATATGATGAAACAAAATGATTTTGACAACAAACCTTGTCAAAGAAGATGGAAAATTTAATTCTGTACTTCCTTCATTAGTGACAATTACTACAAATGATTACATTTATGTTTTTCCTAAATGCTGCATTAAAAGCTTATTTTGCTTAGATGCTGATGTAAGTAAATCTTGCACAGTTGGTTTTGTACTAAGTAATTGAGTATGAATCTCAGGAAGCCCTTTTCTGTCCTTTTTTTTTCTTCAGTTTAATGTATAAAAATCATTTTCTAAACAAAAAATTGACCCCAAGTTAGAGCTGTGTATTTGACTTTTTGACCAAGTATTTGGTATTTTAATCTTTATTTTATTTTATTTTATTTTATTTTATTTTATTTTATTTTATTTTATTTTATTTTATTTTATTTTATTTTATTTTATTTTATTTTATTTTTTTATTCCTTTTAGTGCATTTTATTATCTCCTTAGTGGTTATTATTTAGACTAGAAGGTGTCTGATCCCAATATACACATATCTTTGATGACTCTTTCTTTGAATTTGGAAGTAGGTGTGTAGTAAAATGTCAAAAGTCAAACCTTGAAGATTATTCTGTCGTTTTGATACTACATATTTATAGTAAATGCTTTTTATTGGCTGGAATGAAGCTAAATTATCATTAGCTCTTGTTCCTTTGTTAAAATATTTAATAACAGGATTGTTGTTTTGTTTTGTTTTTTCCTGAACCCCACAGCACCTCCAGCTGACCTCCCCCTGTATCTAAGACTGAAATGAGTATAGTTGTTTAAAGTAAGAATTCATTTTAAATCTTTCTTTGTACTTCTGACATTTTTCTGGCACTGTGAAGGATATAAAAAAAAGAAGACTACCACTACCCTTAAGACTTTTCCAATAACTTAGAGGAAAAAATTTAAGAACAAATCAAGACTGTAACTAAAAATGTTAAGTTTTATGGTACTAAGCTGACAACAGTGTAACTGTTGGTGGGCAAGTGTATACATAGTAATTCTACATTTAGGAAATCATCTGAAAAAAGATTAAGTATAATGATAATTACTATACTGCTATTTCTGATATAAATTATTATTTATATGTATTTTTATGTATAAGTGGGTAATTTAAATATCCAATTTCAATTATGGATTGATTAAATTATGGTACATCTGTATAAAGGACTATTATACAGTTATTAAAAGTTGTTTTAAAATATATTTCTAAGAAAAGAAAAAATTGTATATGTAAGTAGAAAAGCAACTTTTAAAGCAGTATGCGAACTATATATATTTTTATAAAGGGCAAAAAGTCAGAAAACCTATACACACCAGAATATTAACTGTAATTTCTTGAGATGGGATTAAGGGAGACTGAAATTTTTCCTTTTATAATAATCATTACTAAATACTTAATTTTATTGAATTCTTACTATTGCCAAGCATCATCACAAGCATTTTACTTGTAACAGTCCCAAAATCTGAGGTGAGTTACAGGCTTTGAGGAAGCTGTCTTCCCAAAACAAAACAAATATACAAATATGAATGCACCCACTCACTGTAAAGTTAGATTAAGTTTTTGGGTTATGTAGCCAAGGAAATAGGAACTTTGCAAAAGCTAAGCTTTCTCATTGAGAAAAAGCACTTGCAGCCAGCCTGGTGCTACTTTCCTTGGCCCTCAGGTCTCCTAAAGGGGTGCAGCTACTGGTGACACTGGGTCACGCCAGGTCTGCAAAACTCAATTCTTGGTATACTGTTGCCTTTTTATATTAGGGTTTACATCCACATTCTGGAAGAATTTATATAAATCTATACACTTTCTTTGAAGGCCCATGTGCCTGCAGTATCTTTTTCTTTTTTTTTTTTTAACCTACAGCAATTCTATGAGGTGAGTTTTACATTTCATAGATGAGGAAACAGATTAAGTAACTTAACTCAAATAGTGAATACTGGGAATCAGGAGGCATGTCCGACTCCTAGTTAATTCTGTGTTCTTAACCATTAATCTGTTTTTCTATAGCATCTTCTCTTCTTTTGTAATGAACTTATTTTACTTTTATTTTTGGAAATGATTTAAAATCAATGTGGGAAAATATGATATATATGGAGTATTATAGTAATTCATAGCAAGGGAAGATCAGGATGGATTAGGACAATGAAAGCAGCTTAATGGAGCAGATAAATTTTAATGTAATAATTAACTTTCTTTTTCAGCTGTTTGTTTATACAAGTATACGCTGTTTCTATCTCCAACATGCCCAAACCAAACCTCTGTTGACTGGCTGGAAGTAATTAATGCTCTGTTGTGCTTTCCTGCAGACTGAGTTTTGGCCTCATCTTTGTTCCCTTTTTGTGGCCCCTTTTTATTTCCCTTTCACCATCTCTCAGTGCATGTATGAACATGTAACTGACTTTTAGGAGAGCTCCTTCTCACTATAGTATTGGGCATTATAAATAAAACAGCTCCAGATTGGTGGTTTCCATGTAGTAATACCATCATAATTTAAAGATTGAGATGGTTAAAAGTAGTAAAATTTACATTTATTATATTTTAAAGCCCATTGAAAGGAAGTAGAACTAGGTAGGATCTTGAGTCTGATGAATTAACCTTACAACATAAACTCGGGCTGATATGCAGCCAATATTCATTGGCACAACAATACATGTTAAAATATTTTCATACCAGCTGGTAAATAGTAAATGGAAACTGCAAAAGCAATAAAATTAATGATACATAGTTAAGATGGGTGGTTTATCTTAGAAGCCACACAGGCACTTGGGTTCCAAGCTAGACTGGTGACTGAAACGTGGAGCTAGGGAGTTTGCCCAAATGCCCTGTTATTTATTTCAGATGTTGAGGTACAGAAGCCCTTGAATAGGAGAGAGAGACCAGGCAGGTGAACCTAATCTATAAACCCACAGAAGAAGTGCCCAATTGTGCCAAGGGTTCAGGCCTTGGTGGTAACTGAGGGGTCTGCCACAAGCCAGGGACAGAGACTCTCAGGGTACAGTCTCTCAGGTGGGCTTGAGCAGCTTCTCTTTAAGAATTGAATTAGTTATCTGTTGCTTCATAACAAATTTGATGGTTTAAGACAATACACATTTATTATTTCACAATTTCTGTGCATCAGGAATATGGCTACAGCTAGTTAAGACCTCTGCTTCAGTCTCTCATGAGGCTGCAGTTAGGTGGTGGCCAGGATTGTGGTCTTATCTGATGGCTCAGATGGGGAAGGATTTGCTTCCAAACTCACATGGTTGTTGTCAGGAGTCAGTTTTTTGAGGGCTTTTGGACTGAGAGCCTTAATTCCCTGCTGGTACTTGTCTAGAGGCTGCTCTCAGTTCCTTGCCATGTGGGCCTCTTTACTTGCTTTTCAGAGAAAGCACCTGAGAAACATGGAATGGATACCAGAAGGTAGAGATCATTGGGAACCATTTTAAAAGCAGCATACCATGACAACATATCTCCTGAAACTACAGGTTGGGCAGAGTGGGTCTTCTTGCTTACTATGAAGAGAGTTGTGATTTAGGTTTGTGCCCAGGAACCTAATTAATGTCTAGAAAAGAGTGTGGTCCAGCAAGTGATAGTATGAGCCCAGGTTCTGTTCCTTCCCCACCCTTGCAGCCAGTTTCCAGATAAAGAAATCTCACACCAGCCTGGCCAGTGGGTGCCCTTCCTCAGTCCCTGCTCTCTCACTGGGTAGGCCCACTAAGTATCAGTTGGAGGGGTCAGGCCATATGCCTCTAGCAGCTTTTTGATCCTCTCTCTTTTTTTCTGTCTTCCCCCATGACTCTTCAGTTCTGCCATTATTCCTATGTGATCCTAGTAAATTTCCTACTTTTTTTCTACTAAAAGTAAAATAGCATTTGTCCAAATTGTAGGTAGTGGCCAACAGCTTTCTTTTCATTATTTAATGATTATCTAATGAGCTGTGAATCAAATCTCAGCTGTGCCTAACTTGAGGGGAAAGTGTGTTAAAAAGAAAGTCCAAAACTTTTATGAGCATTCTCAAATGATTAATGAATGAAGTTAAACATTATTATAGCCCGGCCGGGCGTGGCTCATTGGTTGAGCATCGACCTAGGATCCAGGCGATCGGGGTTCAATTCCCATTCAGGGCACATGCCCGGATTGGGGGCTCGATCAATGACTCTCTCATCATTGATGTTTCTGTCTCTCCCTCTCCTTTCCTCTCTCTGAGATCAATAAAGATATATTTTTTAAAAAAATGAAAACAAAAACAAAAAACACACACATTATTATAAATCCAAATTTGTACTCAAATCTCCCAAATTCAAGTTTGTATACTTTACTAACAATTTAGTGGTATCCAAAAGGGAGCAGATGAAGTAATTTATATTTTTTTATTGTATAAGCCCCAGTCTTAATGGATTTTGGATATTGTAGAACAAGAACCAAAGTGATTACATATGAAATAGAAATTTTTTTAAAAATTTACCCCATTGAATACAATGTTAAGTTGAGGCTAGGAAAGTTCTTGATTTTAGTTGAAAAAATATATATATAATATATCATTTTTTGTATTTTATTTTTAACATATTGACCAAATATTTTATTAAAATTAAATTATTGTTTCCACATATATTTTAAATCTGGGAAATAAATCTCCAAATGTTAACTATTTCTCTCTCTCTGGACCATGGTTTATGCTTTTCTACATTTCTCCAAAATTTTCATAATGAGTGTTTGTATCTTTTCTAATAAGATCAAAACATGTTATTAAAAAGAAAATAAGCTCAATACACCACTTTCTGTTCATAGCAGAATGACCTATGCTAAGTAGATCTTCAATATACTCTCTGAAATAAGTTTTTTCTAATACAGTATATACTAATTTTATTTTTAAAAAATATATTTTAAATTGATTTTTAGAGAGAGGAAGAGGGAAAGAGAGAGAAAGAAACATTGATCTATTGCCTCCTGTGCCTGTCCAGAGTAGGAATCGAATCCACAACCCTTTGGTGCTTGGGATGATGTTCCAACCAACCAAGCCACAGTGGCCACGGCAATATATACTAATTTTAAAAGCTTCTGTTATTTAATTTCCTTTAGAAATACATTTCTTTCAAGACTTTGGCTGTTGATAGAGCAGATTTTTTTCTAACAGAACTTTCTGTTTTTATTTTTGTCTTCATCACACAGGATGAAAATTAACTCTGAATTTTCAGCTTGTTGTAGCTTTTATGAGCACTAGATGGCACTCTTGCCCAACTGAAATTTACCTTACTCTCGTTTATAGGTCATATTTTAGTGCTGTGGGCCTTAGAAGAATTGAGTGTGCAACTTAAAAATGCTTATGTTTCCATTTTATTTTAAAGGAGGGAGTTTGAGGAGAAAGAGGAATTTTCCAAGTTTAAGTAGCAGAGCTTCACTGGTTCGATTTTTCCATGTATTTAGAAATCACCATAATAATAATGTCAGCCATTCATTCCACAATTATTTATTATGCACCTACTGTCTTTAGGCACTGTTCTTGGCACTACATACATCAGTGAGCAAAGAGATAAAAATTCTCTACCCCCATAGAGCTTACATTCCAGTACTTGGATTTTTTTTCCCCAGGTGCCATTCTAAGCTTGTACTTGCCTTCACCCATTAACTTACCACTTAATAAGAAGCTGTCAAAGCACAGAGAGGTTATCTAACTTACCCCTCTTCACCTAGCTAATGTAGGTGGAAATGCTGGGATTCAAACTCAGGTATTTGGTCTCTGGAGTTATAGTAATCTCAACACTATAGTGCCTCTCAAAAACTAAAGAATATTTTATTGATTCTATTGAATTAAATAATATAAATTCACCTATTTCTTTATAATTGTTCCTAGATCTGTTCAATTAAAATATTCCCATTTTTATTGAAAAATACTGAATTAATAAAGTGCTTATTTTTTAATGACTCTGTTGTCAACTTATCATATTGTCTTAACTCTTTTAAGATAATGTAGATCAAGTACAAGCATAGCTAGCCTTGTTTAAGTGTATATTTAAGCATCTTTATAGCCCTGTATTAGCCATATAGTAATTTGGATATGTTACATTAATGAGAACTCTTCTAGATTGTGATTCAGTTGTTGTGTAATGAAACATGGGACATCAAATATCAAGTTACTCTTTTACTTTCCTGCTTGCTCCACTGTGTCATTTTATGTTTTAGTAGTACTGTACTCTTTATAAAAAACAGAGTAAGGTCAACAATACACTGTGTAACTGAAAAATGGCACAGAACCTTAAATCACTTCTTGGTAGTATAGGGATATGTTTCATAATTTGGGGGAGGAGGGAGCAAATTTACCTTACTCTAAAAAAATATATATGTGATTTAGGATAATTTACAATTATGCTTGTATTTCTCAAGGATCAGAATTGTATTCAACAGTATTCTGGTTCTAAGGCACTAAGCATAGAAGGCAAATCAGCCACTTTAGAATAAAAATATTGATGACTCATTCACACTTAAGTAATCGATAAGTAAAACCTGCCTTCAGGGAAGCTGAAATAAATAGTTCTTAACAGTCAGCTAGGCTAGGTTCTTATTCTTTTTTGCTACAGAACTGTTTTAGATAACAAAACTATGTTTTTACTGTGCTAATAATTAGAGTTAACTGTCTTTTAATTAAATGAAGTAATTAGTAAAAGAGGTTCACTCTGTTCACCAGGGAATAGAAGGAAGCTTTCAGAGCAGAAATTTATTTTGGTAGGTGACACAAATGAAGATTTCTCAAATTGAGGATTATGACTTTTCTAGGGGCCTGTGTACCCCTAATTTGAATGCAAAATTGTGTAGACTTATGAGCATTTTTCTTGGGAAAGGGCCCAAGTTTTATCAGATTTTGAAAGAGATTGTAACCCCGAAAGGTTAAGAACCACTGCTAAAACTAGAGTAACCTACTGCATAGTAAACTTACAAGAAAAGTTTAAGTGATTGAAATTTGGGAGTTTTAAACCAACAAAGGGAAAATTTTGTTGATTAAATGTTAGCTTATCCTTCTTGGTCTGCTGATCCTTTTGTGTTGTGTCTGGTGATATCAGTACTTGAATTACTTATGATGTTTATCATAAACTGTCAGTTTAGAGGTTAAAAGTTCAAGTCTTGCTTCAAGAATGTTAAGACACTGGGAGCTCAGCTGAGCACAGCATAACTCCAACCCTCATGTTAACATGAGCAATACATACCTGCGAGCCTCAGATATCAGGGTTGTGTTTTTCCTTAGCAAAGCTAATTAATACAGAAACTGGTAATAGCCAGACTACCAGGGTCCATATCCTTCTTCTGCCTAGCTGTCTCTAAGCTTCAGTTTTATCACCTGCAAAATAAGTCAATAGCATCTCATATCAATGAGATAATAGTACCTTGCTCTCTTTTAAGGTACTCAGAATAGTGCCTGCCTTAGTACTTATGGCAAAAAAACTTAAGTCTATCCTTGTATGTGCCGCAGTTGTCTAACATAACACCTCCTCTTACCTTCTAGTTCCTTATCTTGATTTTTCTCCTTAGTCCCAAACACTGCTGATACTGTTATTTATTTACTTTTGATTCTGTCTACTCTGTGAAGATGGAGACTTGTTCATTGCTGGGATCTCTAGGCTAGTGCTAGCACATACAAACAGATGTCTAATAAATATTTGTTAAATGAATGAATAAATGTTAGCTACTATTATTACTTGGCAATTTCTGTCTACCCCCCCCCCCCAAACCCCATCTGCCTAGACCAGCTGCTTCAGCTTTTTAAATGAGATGGGTAGGCCAAGAGGAAAGTCTCTTTCCCTAGCTGGAGTAGCTGAAATCATAACTTCAAAAGGAATATTAATTTCTTATGGGCCTTCTCTACTCAAGCTGTGGCCTGCATCTGGAGCACATAGGAGATTGTTAGAGATGCAAAATCTCAGGCCTCACCCCAGACTTGAATCTCCCGGTGGCTAGTGTACATTATAGTTTGAGAACCACCACAATGACCATTTTAAGGATTTTGGATTTTATCCTAACAGTAATGGAGAGCCACTAAAATATTTTAGGTTAGAGATTACATTATTAGATTTGTGATTTTTAAATGATCACTCTTGTGTTAGAAACTGGTTGTTTTGGGGAAGGGAAGGCTTTGGGCTGGGGATAGAAGTGGGACTGAGGCTTTTCACTATATATGTTTTCCCAGGCCCACTCTGATATGGTGGGCCCTGGCCAGCATGTGGCCTATCTACCGTGTCCTCCCACCTCAACCATACTCTCAGACCTATTCATGAAGGATGGATACCCTGCTCTCACATCAGGACTCAGTGCACACCCCACATATAGCTATCATTTGCCCACTTCCTGGGCCTAGGGGTGTGTCAGTGGGCCCTATATTCAGCCAAAGGGAGGACACCCAAGTACAGGCCCTGGGAGTGGGCTTAGCCCTTTTGGGCAGAAACGCTCAGGGTGCAAGTACATGATCTGAGTGGGTACATGCCCTAGGCTCTGTGGACTCTCACCTGTTGAAGAGCTGCAGCTGGAACAGGCCTACAGAGGACCCTCTAAAGTGCAGGGACCCATTTTCTGGTTCTCGGGTATGTAATGCCTGTTTGCACCTTCTATTTTCAAATCCTTGAATGCATTTTTGTTCAATGTGAATATATTACCTACATAAAATAAATAAAATGGGACATTAAATTATAATAAAATAAAATCACATTGGCTCCTATGTGGGAATGGATAGGAGGGGTACACAATGGAAACAGAGTTAAAAGGCAATTGCAGTGTTTCATCAGTTATTCATAAATGCTTGGACTGGCATAACAGTAATGAAGATACAGTTTCAACTCATTTTTCATCTAAGTGTTTCACTGCTATGTTGTTTAGAGTGTATAAACTCAGTATTTTATTTTTCCTAAAGAGTTGTGGGAATTAAGCCTTCTGGTCCTTGAATATTTGAAAGTATTTTTCTTTGCCCTCAGGTTTCATTATAGTTCACTAGAATTCTAGGTTAAAATCCTTTTCTCTCAGAACTGTGAAGACATTGTTAGAATATTTTTGAGCATCTGGTGCTTATAGTGAGAAGTCTTATGACAGACAGTCTCATTCTTTTTTTATAAAATGTGCTTATGTTTGTTTGTTCGACTTTCCCTCTCTTTGGGAGCCTTGTGGGCTTGCTGCTGCTCTCCAGGTTTTTGAACTCTTGAACAGTTCACAGAGCAAGACAGTAAGTACCACCTAGATTCACATGCTAACATTTTGCTATGATGGCTTTCCCTAATTTTTTTTCTTTCCTTTTGCTGAACCTCTTGAAAGTTACAAACACTTCATCCCTAAATACTTTATCATGTATTTCTTAGGAACAAGGACATTCTGGGAGTTTAAGATGTTTTTATTTATCCTTTGAGTTTTGAAATTCCATTAGTATATGCTAGAATGTGTATCTCTCCCCATCTCCCTTTTATTATTAATCCTTTACATTTGGGCTCTTTGAGTATAAAGATTTGAATCTTACATCTTCTTCTATTACTTCTTTTCCGCAGTTACCACTATTATATCTGTCCTTTCTGACCTGTTGTTAGGTAAGTGTTTAGGCCTCCATTGTAACTTTTTCCTGTATGTCCTTTCATTTTTGTCTTTTTATTCTATGCCTTAAAGAGTTTCCTGAATTGATCTTTTCAATTACAAATTTGTTTTCAGCCTAGTTTATTCTATAGTGTTTCTATTTACATGTTTATTCAGCAGTCATGTTTTTAATTTCCAAGAACTCTTGTTCTCTAATTGTTCCTTTCTCAGAACAACCAATTCTTGTATTATGAGTAATTTATTCTCTGTAATCCAAGGATGTCAATATAATTTTTAATTCGTTTCTTTTTCCTCCTTGCTGAATCAGCGAGGATCCTGGTGGGAAATGGATGGCACACTCAAATGGAGTGCCTAAAGAGACTTCATGAAGGTGTGGGTGGAGTTAAGGGAAACCAACCAAGGATGAAAAGCATTTTAGACTAGTAACAGGCAGATCTCAAGGGGCAAGGTTTGGGAGTAGTTACTGGAGCCAATGAAATTTATAGCTGTAGGAGAAGGGACTGTTGCCTTCAGTAGAGGAATATACTCACTGCTAGCCTTCAGCCTGGCTGGGAGGGAAGTGGAAGAATAAATACCCTGACGTCCTTCCTCCTGTCCTTCAATCTGTTAGTGCCTGCCATTAGAAGAACTTAATTATAGGCCAGACGGCAAGGGAACCCTAGTGATAGCATCCATAGAGGTGAGTATTTTGAAGCACAAAACAAAGAAGAGTAGGTCAGAGAAAGAATTTGGAGAGGGAAGTAGAGGATATGCTGTTTAGGAAGACATCTTGATGGGCAGATTGGGGCTGTGGAAAGAGGAGCCCTCTAGGCTGATCTGGTAGAAGGCAGCAGCAAAAACAAATGCTCTGGTGAAGAGTGAAGATGAGAGCAGTTGAAGGGGGAGAGGTTTTCAAGATTTGAGGGCTCAGAAACCAGGGAATAGAGATGGAAAAGTCTAGAGAGAGGGAGGATAAGAGGATAGGGAGAGAGCTGTTGAATTGAGGGTCTACCAAAGAAATGCATCACTTTGAAGTGTTTACACTTGTTCTTACTTTCTTTGAATTTGGAGGGCAATCATATTCGGTATCCAGTTTTAGGGGTTTTTATCTCCTCATATTGTAAACTCTTATCTTTTACCTCCAAAATGTCCATAACAAACTTGTACACTTGGCTATATGTTAGTGATGCTTTGGAAAATGATGGTGGAGTGGGTAGGGAAACTACCATGAGAGCTCAGGGAAGTGTTACTGTATGGAGGAACCAGCAGTGAAGGTCACACAATTCCTTTGTGTCCAGATAGACTAGATCTGTTGGGCAGGGGGAGAGACACGGGTTCAGGTTATTTTGTTGAATAGTAAGGGCTGCAGGACAGGAGGACATCCAGAGTGCAGGCTCCTGGAGTTATATGATGTTTTATTCATCAGGAAAGCAACTAAATTAAATGGTACTAGAATGAAGGGTTAAAATAAAAAAATTTTAAATAAACCTGTCTTCGGAAACATAATTGATTTTCTTAATAATGTACCAGAATAACCATGTCCAAGGAGATAATGAGAGGATAGCTTTTCACATATTTTCTCCAGATCTACATGTGTCTTTTATATATGTTTGTGTGTGTGTGTGTGTGTGTATGTATAATTTGATTTTTTATTTTTTTTTTTTAGAGAGAGGAAGGGAGAGAGAGAGAAATATTGAGGTGAGAGAACCATTGATAAATTGCCTCCCCTGCACGCTCCAGTGGGGGATCAAATGTGCATCTTGGGTATGTGCCCTGACTGGGAATCAAACCTGCAGCCCTTTGGTATGCAGGACAATGCTCCAACCAACTGAGCCACACCGGCCAGGGCTGCACGTTTCTTTTGTGTTATGGCATTTCTTTGCTACTTCAAATGTGATGTACAGGGTGTCCCCCAAAAATGTATACACACTTTGAATGATTGTAAAGTCAGTGTTTATTAACATATAGTTCATTTTCAAAATTAAGTGAATTATCAGCTGGTATACGCACTTTGAATGATTATAAAGCCAGTGTTTATTAACATACAGTTCATTTTCAAAATTGAGTTATCAGCTGTTAAAGTGTGTATACATTTTCTTGGGACACCCTGTATATTTGCTGTACTGCAAGTCTTCATTGACACTTGCCTCACACAAATCAATTTTTCTCTGCATGGACTCTCTAAAACTTTTTAAACAGTCTTTCAGTAGTACAGTGTATTTCTTTTGGGGGCAGTGATTATTTCTTTTATATTTTAAAGTAGTGTTCACTTATATCTCTTTGTTATTCAAGTGGCTTAGGAGTTTTCACTATTTTACATGTCTTCATGGACCCCTTCCAGCCTCTCTTCCCCTTTGATGGTTTTAATACTTGTTCCTTAGGCTTAAGTTAATCAATTTAGAGTTGTATGATGTTCTTAATTTTATCTGGTTAGGTTTTTGGTCGTTTTTTTTCACTAATTATGTCGCTCTATGATAGATTTCCTGAGTAAGCGTTTAATGTATTCCATCATATTTCTAAAAATCCCTTTAGATTTTTCCTTCCAAAATTAAAGAATTATTTGGTAAATTTTTGGGCTTTTCACTCTCCCATTAAGTTATTTAAGCACCTTACCATTGTCTTTCATCAGTGGCTCCTTCATAGACCAGGATGAGTTCCTTTTCTTCACTTTGTATCACACATTCCTGAAAATAGAAGATGATCTAGTTGGCTTCTTTGGTTTCATCTTTTTTTAAATTTAAACACCATCAGATAATATCAGTGCTATGATACATGTCCAGATCTTAGTTACTCAGATTTTCCTCAGGGAAATAGACTAACTAGACTCCTATATGAGTCCTACCTACTTTCTTTTTCGTCCCATCCCAGAGGGATTCACGTGCCTCCCTTACCCTCACTATAGGAGAAAAAGAGATAGCAACCGTCTCCCCAACCCCCAAAAAACATCTTAGTGACTTTAATCTGTGCTTCCTAAACAGGCTTGCACTTGCTTTTCTCTCCATTAGGAAGCTACAGCAAAGGCTCTAGGGAGAAAGAGATATGGATAGAAATTGTAGGTTTGTGTCTTTTTTATTATTAGTTTATGGATATATTATTAAGCCAGAAATCAAGATGCAGGATCCAAGAAAGGATTACCTGTCAATAGGAATATTAATTTGAGAGAATTAAGTTGAATGCAAAACCAGGATTTCTAGAGTTTTATATTAGTTTCATAACTTTACCTTCCACTATGTGTATAGTAGTAACTCTTTTATCCATCCTAACGGTGTCTCTTTCAAAATTTAAGGGATAGTTCTCATTCTTAGCTACTTCAGGCTCTTACCTTACATTAGACTAAAAGGAATTCTAATCTTTGTAAAAAACTTTCCATGTGTTGGTTTTAGACTGTAATTATTGATATAATTTTGTTTTATAATAGGTAAAAGATATTACTGTATTTTAAAGAAAATAAATTTTATTTTTAAATATTGTTTTGTCTTTTATAAATGGGCAGTGTTTTGTTACACTGAGACTATTACTATCACTCTGTCCACAAATATCTGAAAGACAAATGTGTGATCCTGAGCCTTTTCTACACCTGAATACACATGTGTTTTAATTTTTGGCTTGCAGCCTTGTCCCTATGAGGCACAATAATCTTGTTTTTTTCTTTCTTTCTTTCTCTTTAAATCCTCTAGTCATCTCGTTCAACCTTTGAAACTAGTTTAGAAAGAACGACAACTCTGCTTCAGAGTTTGTGCCTCATGTCTCCATAATCAACTAGTTGGGAATATGTGAGAGGCACAATTAAATGATTTGATTTTATTTTTTTTAAATATGGTTTTATTGATTTTTAGAGTGAGAGAGGAAGGGAGAGGGATAGAGAGATAGAAACATCGATGAGAGAGAAACAGCATTTATCAGCTGCCTCCTGCATGCCCCCTACTGGGGATCGAGCCTGAAACCCAGGCATGTGCTCTGGCCAGGAATCGAACCGGTGACCTCTTGGTTCACGGGTCAGCACTCAACCACCGAGTCATACTGTCTGGGAGATTTTAGGGGTTTTTTTTTTAAGTACAGCTGATTATTATTTCTTTTCAAATTGAATAATAAGAAGAAACAGATCCCTGAAGATTGAATGAGTAAGTGGAAGTAGGAAAAGGAGAAACTAAATAACAAAATTCATTCTTATAAAGCTGAGAGGCATCATAATAAATAATAACAGCATTAGGGGGAAATATTTTTTATAAACCTGTAAGAACACCAATAATGATAATAATTCTCAAATATGCCTATAGTTAAGGAACAATAACCTTATGAAAGTTAAGGTAATAGATGTGAAAATAAGAAATAATAGGAAAATAGAATTATAAAGAGTTAATGAGGTGTTAAATTTGGAGACTGAAGAGAAAGATACTGAAAATAAGTGGTGTAAAATTTTAAGTTTGGCTAATCAGGAGTTTGGTCCAGTAGCAAGAGAAGTAGTTGGGGTAAATATTAGGGTAAATAATCCAGTTATTTCATGTGTCTTATTCAAATAACACAGTTTCTTATGTGAAAGGTAACCTCTGTGTTGCACTTGATGAAAGAACTAAGAACACACAGTACTATTATTTGTAGCTATTTTTAAATTGTCATAGTATGTTTGGCATTCTGAAGGTTTATAGACTGATAGTTGTAGAAAGTGGAAAAGAAAGGACTCTTTACTGTTATTTTGCCTCCTTACACACACACGGATTGCTGAAGTGTTACTAGTTTATTACCACACAGATTTGCCAACATTAAAGTATATTATCAGTGATGTAGACTTGTTTACACTTGATATATTCTCTGTGGTTTTCTGTTTTCTTTCTTTTTTTCTTTCTAGTATTTGATATTCTCCAAGCTGGTTTAAAAAAACTGACGATCCATGTTTTGATTTAGTGATTGGTGATGACTGTGGCTTTCAGATCTTGCCTTTTGTTCTCAAGTACATACTGTCCTTAAATCATTTTCTATGTTGGTGTCAGTTAGTACATCATGGGACAAGGTGTTGTCTATGTAGCTGAATCCATGATACTTTGGGATCAAGTATACTACCTCCAATTATAGCCTGATAGGTGCCTGAGTCACCTTTAAGTTTATTGACTCTGAGCTAACTCTGTAGTCATCCATAAGCTTTTATATACTGTCTTGGCATATAATTCAAGAATATAAGGGTATAGCTATTGTAGGATTTGGAATCATAGCCTGTAGGAAAAAGGTGAGGGAGTGGCAGAACCCTAGAAATTGTCAGATATCAAGCCCGTTTAGTGAGTGACAAGGCTAAATATTAGTTCACTAAGACTCTAGGACTATTTCATGATGATTTACCATTTATTGTTGATTTCAGTGTTGTGAATTTGAATTCTTTGGATCCAGGATTATACACATGGCTCAATTTTATTTCTACTATTTAATTTAGCATTGATATGAGTAAAGGAAAAGGCTGAAAGTTGGGGTGAAATAGAGGAAAACCTAAATTTTTTAGATTATCAAGGGTTTTTTTCCTCTTTAAAAGCATAACTATTTTCATAAATAATTAGATACAAGATAACTTGTGAAGTTCCCCCCTCCCTTAAAATGCTTTAACTTCACAATATACTATGAATATCAGTATCTTCCTGTGCAAGTGGTAAAACTCCCCTGCTGAGGAATTTATAAACTGGGTGGCAAAATAATGAGATTAGAAGATATAACAGGACACACATGAAACAAAGTATCATCAAACAGTTATATCAGCAAAGGTACACCAGAAAAATGCAAATGGAAAACAGCAGTGATCACAAATCCCAGCAGAGACCTCGGGATTCAAAAATTTAGGCAAATATTATGATAGTGAGTTCCTCAGCAGTAGTACCCTAAACTTTCTCTTGATTGCTCTCATCTCCTTCATGAACATCTTCATCCCCTCCCGTCCCTCATTGTCATTGAACTGGCCACTGGGTAAAGCCCATGGGGAATTTGGGGTAAACAGACTCTTTAAACAGTTCCTCCTGGGCCTATCCTGGCATCTCCCTTCTCTTCTATCTTACATATAAATGTATATATTAGAGGACCCACCCAGCTGACAGATATATTCCTGACCCCCTCTTCAGGCCAGAAGCCCACCCAACCCCTGTAGGGTGGCTGGGAACTGGGACTCAGACAAGGCAGTGACTAAGCATACATGGGCTGCTTCATTCTGCAGAGAGGTTTTATTGCTCATTCATTTGGTACAATTTCAGACATTTTGTTCTCCGTGAGACGAACTCTGAAGTATATTCCAGACTTTTTAGGTAAAGGGATCTCTAGCAATTGTATATTTACCTTCATGTTTAATTTCATGTTATAATATTGCTATTTTTGGTCTCTCTCTTTCTCTCTCACATACACACACCACTTTAAAATTCTTATATATGATTTTCTGTTGGTGTTTTGGTCAAGGACAAAATTCTTTATCCATGGCCTCACAAAATTGATCATTCACACTAGGACAGGTAAGATGATGGGTTATGCCAGGTCAGCAGGAGTAAACCAGGACGAATAGTCACCCTCCCTGTAAGTTCCTACGTGGCCTGGCCTCTGCTTACCTCTGTAGCCTCACCTTGCAATGGATTCTTTCTTGCTCTGTGAGTCCCAGATTCACAGGCCGTCTGCAGTTCCTTTTTTAAGTGTACTGTGCTTCTGGGTGCTTAGTCTTACTAGAAAGCCTTTATACATGCCTTTCCTCTCCCTGGACAGAGCTTTTCCTCTCTTCTTCACTCAATAAACTCCTACTTTTTCAGAACTTAGGGTCACTTCCTCAGGTAAGCCTTCTCAGACTTCATTGACTAGATCCCTTCTTGTTATTCCTCAGAGCACTACACTTGACCACATTTAGATCATTCTTGGATTAATGTCTCTCCTACACTAGAGCAAGGCTTCATGTAGGCAGAGGCCATGCCAGGTTTTCTCAGCAATTATTTCTCTGTCACTCAGTAGGTACATAGTAAAAGCTAAGTAAATATTTGCTAGATTAATTTAAGATGAAAATAAAGATCAAGTTTATTGCATAACCCAAATAGTTATGTGAAGTCAATTCAGATATGTCCCATTTAATTTTTGTTTAGAATAAGTAATACATTTATATTTATAATTGAAAGTGTTTAAAATTTTAGAAATTTTACTTTTACATTATACAATAATCAAAGGTTCCAAGACAGTAAATTTATTGAAAAAAACATTTTTTTGGGGCCAAGGCTGTGTTTTCCTAATATAACATGCCTTTCAGTTATTTAGGTTTAATCCGCGGCCTCAGATGTGGTCCACAAGTCCCTGTATTAGCTAGCTCATTATTCTTTCTTCCTAAGGGAACCTTAACGTAGGGAAAACTTGTTGTTGCTTTAACTTTAGATTATGCACATTTTAAAATCAGATAGATACATCTGAGTCTGAGTAATATGTGTAAGATATTTCCAAGAGTTGAATGCATTTTTAAAAGAAAATGTTACCTTTCTGTTGTTATAACAATTTTAATCACAAATTAAATCGAGGCTTATATGCATTTATCGAATTAATCATTTAAATTCATTTGATTTGCAGTCAGCCTATCCTGATAGAAAGATTGGGAGAGAAAGTTAGAAAGAGTAGTATATACTTTTTCTCTTGAGATATTGAAAGGCATAAATTTAACAAAGAGGGACAGGAAAAACACATGGTTATTTCTGATTTTCTTGGTCACCTGTCTTGGTGAGAAAATTGCTACCTTCCAGTAATGAATTTTCTGAGGCTTACTAGTGGCTCCATGACACAATCAGTTCTGATCGCATTTAATCATAATTTAAATAATATTAAATTATTCTATGTAATTAGAGTGGAGCATCCTACAGATGCTGTGCTAATTATAGTCATTAATGGCCTACTTTTCCTGACCTAAAAAGGTAAATGAAGAAGGGAATTATCTTTGCCTTTGAGGGATTTTCCCTCTAAAAGAGATTAGTTCACTATCGTTGCTATTTATTTTCACATGATACTTTTCTAGAATCTTTGTAAAACTTCATAGTACTAAACTAATCCATAGAAAAGGCAAGTCAGATCTCTCCCACTCCAATTAGAAATTGTAAAGTTTTATAAACAGGCTCTTTCAATAAAAGAGCTTAGACATAGATGGGATCTGTGGATCAGGAATGCACACATGAAGCATTACTTTAAAAACACTATTATAACATTTCTTATAATACATCTCTTTTAAATGTTTTAGAATATATTTCTGGAAAAACGTCTTCAACAAGTTATCCTTTGTTAATGTGTTTACTTAGTGGTATGCTTTTTCTACAGATTAGGTGATGTTTACTCTTTAATGTAAATGTGTATGCATGTTACTATAGTTTATCAATGCATAGTGCTTAACAGAGGCCTAGCTTTGGTGCTTTAAGACTGAGAGCTAAAGGGGTGATTTGACCAAAGTAGGTCAAAGAGTACCATGGTGTAGCAAAGGGGAAGTCCCTGTGCTCACTCACATTGTTTGCCTCTGGTGGAGCTCAGTTTCATTGTTATGGTCTAGGCCTGTCTTCCTGTGAATGGAAGAAATACTCAAATTGCAGAAAAGTCTCAGGAATATTATGATAAGTAACTTTTTAGAACAATAAGTAATTGTCTGTTATTGGGAGGGTTGGTAGGGCAGCAAAGGGGAGAGTAAAAATTAGAACTGTAATCCTAAATTCCACAAGATCAAAAGCAAACATCTGCATACATATGATAGCTTCTCTAAGTATAACAGAAGAAGTGCTGTGTAGGTCTCCGTAAGATGGGACATAGTGTTTCAAATTTTGCCTGCCTATTCTGCTTTTTTATATGCTAAGCTGTTGTGGAAATGACCATGTTTTAGAATCAAGGAGCTGTTTCAGGTTTATCAATTTATGTCATATTAGTTCTGAACATATGCAATTGATTAAACGTTATAAGCAAATCTACTTACTGATCATTGGAATAGCACCTATCACATTTCTATGAAATACCACTTTGTGCCTGTTTGACTATGTATGATTAAGCTACTGTTAGAATCTAGGAGCATACTTTAGCTGGCTTCAAAGATCCTAGAACGTTTTTACATCTCGAAGATAAAATGAAATTTTCTTAAAATTAAGTTCTAAGAAATGACTTCCTTAGGTTGGTTAAATGTTAAAAAGTTATACACACATATATATAGTTGCATACATTTTGAAAAACTCTATATTCAGTTTGATGTCTTCTCCAACATAGCATTCGTAGTATCTTGGATCATGTTATCTCTTAGAGCACAGGTTTATTTTTCTGGCTAAATGTCTTTTTACTTAGGTTCCCCACCCCCCTTTTCTAAGGGCAAGAGACCCGTGAGAACCCTAAGCCTTTTAGAGCTCGGAGTTGCTGAAGTTATTTTCTATTCTTATATTTGCCAGGAATTGCTGACAACTTAAAAGCTATCATGAGTGAATACCAGCTGCCTAGATTGTTTGATGATTTTGGACAAGCGTGGATCAGGATTTCCTGTAATTTTTCTTCCTCTTCTGGGGTCGTGTTGCCTCTATCTCTGAGCAATTGTACACTTGGAATGAAAAAACAAAGCAAGGTCACTGGATCTAAATTACTTTTACTTCTGTGCCAAATGAAACTTTCCTCCTGTTATGTGTTACAGTTTTGGCATCTTTTGGTATCTTTTGGCATCTAGAGAGAGATTTGCAGTTAGGAGGGAGAATGCAGGGTTTTTAGGAGAGGAGATTTTTCTGAGCCTAAAGCCTTGCTTTTTCTGTACTCCAATCAGGGTAGAGACGCCTGCTCTTTGGCTGAAACATGTTCTTAGAATATATGATAAAGCAGAGTATCGTAAGAAAAACCCATTTTTCTATGGATTATATAATCCAGCAGTTTATAATCTATTCCTGAATTCTCTGTGTTTTGGAGTGTAGCTGAATGGATTTTTAAAAAGGGTATGTCTGAGGGCAGCATGTTTTAAGACATCGGCTTTCTACTGAAGGAACTGTAGCTGCTAGCTGAATGAAGAGGATAATCCTAGCCATTGCCTTGCAGTACCAGAGTGTCTGCAGGACAGCCTGAGTATTTTTTCTGGGTCAGGAAATGAACAGCTTGGTTCCAGAAGATAAGAGACGTAGGAACTTCTGAGCAGAGGCAGATCTTTGAATAAAAGGAACGTCTCTTTAGAAACTGTAATTGGACTTGGGAGATTGTTTAGTGTGTCAGTTAGGAATGTGTTTGGCTGCAAATAACAGAGAACTTTACTGCGTGGCTTACATAGATAGAGGTCTCCCTGCGTAAGAAACCCTAATAAGCTGATGCTGATGCTTGAGCATGTTAATAGTGGCCCTTTACCATCCTAGAACCTGATTCTTACTCTTAGGGTCACCAAATGGCTCTTATACCTCAGGCATCACTGTGTTTGTTATCTATCGCTATGTAACAAATTACCCCCAAACATACTAGCTAAAAGCAAACAGTGATCTCACAGTTTCTGAGGGTTGAGAATTGAGAGTGGTTTAGCTGGAAGGTTCTGACTCAGAGTCTCTCATGAGGTTCAGCCAAGATGATTTCACTCATATGTGGAATCTAGTGAACAAAATGAACTAACAAGCAAAATAGTGACACTCATAGATAGCACGCTGACAGATGTTTGGGGGGAGGGCCTAGGTGGTGGGCATGGAAGGATTGAGAAAAAAAAGAGAGAGAGAAAAAACCTCATGGACATGGACAACAGTCTGGTGATTGCAGGGGTGGAATGGGGTGGGATTTCGGGTGGTGGAGGAAGGTATAAGGGTAAATGGTGATGGAAGGAGGCTTGACTTGGGGTGGTGAACACACAAGACAGTGTATAGATGATGTGTAGTAGAATTGTACACCTGAAACCTGTTTAATCTTGTTAACCAGTGTTAACCCAATAAATTCAATTTTTAAAAAAAGTTAATAGCTGTAACTGTAGCCCAGTAAAGCCTTGACTGATCTGGAGATCTGCTTCCAAGCTAACTTATGTGGCTATTAGCAGGAGGCTTCCGTTCCTTACCACATGGGGGTGTTCATGACATGGCAGTGGGCTTTCCCCAGGGCAAATGGTCTGAAGGGTGCAGTGGGAGAGTAGTCTCTTGCACCCTCACCTTGGAAGGATGTCATCACTTCTGCCATATTATACTGGTCACACACAGCATGGGAGGGGATTGCACAAAGGTGTGAATAACTGGAGGCAGGGATCATGGGGGCCATCTTGGAGGCTGCCTACTGTACATCACAAATGTTTCTGTCAGTGAGACAGAGGGAAAGAAAAGAGACAGTGCTAACAGACTTGTCTCGTTGGCCAGAACTGTGTAATGAGGCCTCTCAAAGGAGGCTCAGAAATCAAGTGTTTAGCTTTTACAGCCTCTGTCATAGAGACAGGCAGGGGAGAAGGGTGTGAGAAATGGAGTTTGTCTGTCCCAGTGTCCATTGTCTGCCACTGCCAAGGCCTTTGGTGACTGTAACTAATTTAAATTTGCCTGTATTGTCTATTCTTAGAGTAACAATTAGCTTTCTGGGAGGAGACTCAATTAATAAAAGTGTAAATAAGAGGAGCCCTAAAATTTAAAAAACTTTTTCTAAGTTGAGGTATAATCAACATTCAACACTATATTAGTTTTCAGTATACAACATAATGATTCAAAATTTGTGTATATTGCAAAATGATCACTACAGTAAATCTAGTTAACATCTATCACCATTTATAGTTACAGAATTAAATTTTTTTTAATGTAATGGTTCCTCTAGCTGTTACAGAAATAAAGTTCTTACTGGTGTCTAGCTACCAGAAAGTATCTGAAGTTAATTATGAATCACAATACAGTTTATTATGAGGAAATATTAGGTTATTTTTTCCTCTATATTCTTTTATATTGTTTGCAAAAAAAGTGTTCTGACAGTAAAAATTCTGAAATTTGAAACTATACCCAATGTCTGTTTTTAGACATAAAAAGATACTTTTTTCCCTACAACAATTTATTGAGGCCTACCATATATCATATGCAATTAGATTATTAACAGTGTTTTGGAAAATTTGAAAGAATTTCTGCTAGGCACTGTTTCACTTGTTGGGTTTTTTTCTTTCTAATGACTGAATTTTTATAAACCATATTGTTGATTGGAATAACTGCATTTATTTCCCATATACTGTATTCTTTTAGTAGTTAATATCAAACTACATTTCTGACAAATACTATACAATTTGAAAACATGAGAGTAGAATCTGAAATAAACTGAGGACCCAAAAGGAATTAGAGAGGAAGGTAGAGGAAGTTAGATGCAAAAAATAAAGGGAGGTGAGGACCAGAGTATCTTACCCCTTGTTTCCTCTATGCCCAGAGACCAGGTAGGAAAAGGGTTCTCTCTGCAGAACAGAAAGCTGAAGAGCAAGAGGCACCACATAGCCACTGGCACGTAGAGGTGAGAATTTATACCTAGAGCATCAAAAATATATCCCACTGGGAAGGGAGACCTGCTCCATAAATGTTCAGCTTCTTGGGGAAAATCATGAAGTTTGAACCTACCTCACACCAACAAATTTAACTGATATTTAATTTGACCCCAAGTTAGGGAAGGTCTTTTAAAGAATAAAGACAAGGGAAGAAACTTAACAGAAAAGGTATGATAGTATAAAAATTAAGTACATCAAAAAATACCATTAAAATATAAACCACAGATTGGAAACAAAAGTTATATCAGGTATGAAAAACATTAATATTCTGAATGTATTAAACACTCTTAAAATCAATAAGAAAAAACAAAAGACAAAAATAGATAAGTTATAAATACACAAAAATTGTCACAAGGCTAACTTCACAATGCAGTGGTACCTTGGTTTTCCAGCATCTCCGCTGACGAACATTTCGATTTATGAACACCCTAAACCCGGAAGGAAATGCTTCGGTTTTCGAACTCGCCCCGGAAGTGGAACACGCCACTGGGCTTCCACTGAGGGCAAGATCCTGAGGCCCAGCTGTCGGCTGTTGATCCCTCGGTTTTCCATTGTTTCAGAACTCGAATGGTCTTCTGGAACGGGGTACATTCGAAAACTGAGGCACCACTGTAATAGAAGAAAAATTTTAAGTGATTCTTTTTGCTTACTATATTGGAGGTTTTTAAAAAGTGATAATCCTCATGTAGGTAAGGATACACTACATGTAAATTGATGTAACATAATTTTTCATACCTTTTTATTCAGTTATTGCTCTTAGAACAAAAAAATTTATTCACTTTATATCTCTAATAAAATACTTTATTTTTAAAAGGATTATAAAAATAAGATATAAAAAATCTTTTAAAACTATATGTTTGAACTTTACACTGTCCTCTCTTCTGTTAAACTGAGAAAATTAATGAATTTATTATTCCTTTCTCTTCCTGTTTTTGTTAGTCAAATTACTATTTTATATTCTTAAAAACTAAGAGTTAGTCTTAGTTCTATATTTAGGTGAATTTGTGGTTCATTGCTATGAATAACCAACAGAGAATTAAATTAACAGTAACTTAGAACTCTGTTCAGGAATTTTAGCCAGACACTTCCCGCCCTCCCTCCTCCCCCCCACCGAAAAAAAAAAAAAACAGAAAAGAAACATTTTACTGGTAACATTAAAAATTGACAAGGGGGGAATTTGGGCAAGAAATAATCCCAAAATAAAGATGAAAATTACTAAAACTGTACAAAGTAAGTTTACCAATATTAAAAAAAGCAAATCAAATTTTCGCATCACCTTTGAGAAAATTAAACTTGATAATAATAGTCACAAAAGACAACTCACAGTAGCAAAACCTATTACTGATCAAATTTGATATGGATGATAAAATTTGTTATGGAGAAAAACCCAATGGATGAATCAAATCTTCATTGTAAAATTTATGGAAAAGAATTTATTTCAATGAAAATTTCAGGAAACTGAAAATTGAAAAAAATGATTATAATGTAACTGCATTATTAGATAATTGATCATGGAATTCAATTGCCTCAAAATACATTCTAGATGAAATTTATTATTGCCATAATTAACAATAATTCAGAAATGTGGAGTCAAATATTCTGAACCTACGGGATTCAAAGGACTGCATAAATGAGCAGAGCAACTGATCTGCTTGTTAACAGAGACTACAGAAGGTTTGCTATCCAAGGTTCCAATCCACTGAAAGTAACACAGTTTCTACATGACATATAATCTTTTTATATTAAGATTGTTGCCATATAGGGAGGATATTTTAAGACTGTATCTTGGAAATACCTTTTACTATAATATAACTTGCCTTGTACCCTGATGAAGAGCCCAAGTGTTTCCAGCTTATTCTTAATAGCATGTTTACTGTTTCCACTTTCATACCTTTGTGATTCCATCCTTTCTATACTACTACTGTATCTGAAATCTGTGTCAGCTTTCCCTGCTGCCTATTCAGCCCTGGGGCCTCCCTGTGCCTTGGTATTAAATATCAGCCTATTTACCCACCCTGTTACAACGTAGCCCAAAGCCATTTTCTAGAACTGCATAGAACCCTCATCTGTAGTTGCACATTAGACCCAGAAAGAGAAAAAACAAATCTCTCTTAACTTTATCTACATTTGCATTTACTTTAAAAGGCATTTAAAAGCCATAACTTTTGTTCCTGAAGTGTTCAGACTTAGACATAGATATGATAGGTCCCAGAAAATATTTTTAAAACTGAGCAAATATTCATCCTTCTGTTCCTTACTTCATTAAATCCAACCTTTGTGAATTTTCTTCCCTTAAGTTTTTGAATTTCAAATAAAAGCAGTAAAAGTGTATTGTGCCTTTTCATCGCATTTAAGATTGAAGCCAACATGTTTAATGTGGCCCATGAGGACTTTTCACTGCGTTGGACATGCCTTTTCCTGCAGCCTCATCCTCTGTGTCCCTGCCTAGTGCACTGGCTGTGGTCATTGTTCTCTGATTCAAGGAAGTCTCTCCATCTCAGAGCCTTTCTCATGACTCAGCCTGCATCGAATGCTCTTCCCACTCCTCCTACCCTTCTTCATGCTTTATTAACACCTTCTAATCCTTGATATGTCAGCATAAATCTTAATTATGCTCGGAAGTGAGACATGTCACATTTCACTTCAGGCTCCACTGCTTTATTGTCTGAGTTACCCCCACAGCTTGCTATTTACTGGCTACATAATCTTAAGTAAATTATTTGACTTTTCTCTGAGCACCAATTTCTTTACTGTAAAGTGGGGGAAAAGAATTCTGACTCATGTAGGTACTATGATTATTAAATAAAAAAGTGAGATAAACCATGTAAAGTACCCAACACAGGGCCTGACTAACACCGAATGAAGTACTCAGTAAATGTTAGATAAAATTATTCCCTACCCACCTCCTACCCCCAATTCCCTATAAACACACACACAGACACACACACACACCCCACTACCAAATAGCCTAGGTCAATTCCTTTTATTGTATAAGAGGAATACCTCTTACTTCTAACATCTACAACTTACCACAGTTGGGATTTAAAAATATATATACATCTTTATTGATTTCAGAGAGAGGAAGGGAGAGGGAGAGAGAGAGAGATAGAAACATCCATGATGACAGAGTCATTGATCGGCTTCCTCCTGCACGCCCCATACTGGGGATCAAGCCCACAACCTAGGCATGTGCCCTGACCAGGAATCGAACCTCAATCTCTGGATCCTAAGCCAATGCTCAACTACTGAGCCGCGCCTGGCTGGGCCACAGTTGTGATTTTTAATTTCATTTTTTTGATTGGCCAGTTAATGTCTATCCCCCTTGACTAGATTATCAACTCTATGGGATTAGCAATTCTCTAGTTTTGCTCCCATATCCTCAGTATTTAGCCCACAATACGCCAATAATAAATATTTATTGAGTGGATGAACAAATGAATGAACTAGAGGTATATATCCTATCTCCTCTCAAAACAGCATACTTGATGGTAATGATGTTTCCTATAGGATAGTCTTGCCTTTAAGCCAATAAATCATAAATTCAGTACCAATGACTAGAGAATACTCTGGTATCAGTACCTTATATGAAACTTATTTGTCACTAAAAATTGTTTTTAGGCCTGTTTGAATGTTTGAATATAATATTTCAGAGGCATTGAAGAAGACCTTCGCTTTCAGTAATATTGGAAAAGGTTTGCACTAAAATTGTGTGTACAATGAAGGCTAGATAGATTGTTTTAAGTAATGTTTGATTTCAACTATGTAAAAATATGCATAAGATAAAGAACTGGAAGTAATTTATTAATGTTAATGTTGCCTTTCTCTGAGTAGTAGAATTATGATTAATTTTAATCATTTTATGTCTATAGATAATTTTTTACTTTCTTATAGCAAAACTTTTTATGTGAACAAAAAATACCTTTAAAACTTAAATATTTCTGAAATGTATAGGGGGATACTTTTCATTCATTCATTTATTCAGCAACTATTTATTGAGCAGCTGCTAAGTGCCAAGCACTATTTTAGACCAAGAGGAGAGGCTATAATAAAATAGGCAAAAATCCCTGTTTTTTAAAAATTTCGATTCTGGTATACTGCAGCTACCTGTGTATCTTTGGTTTGAAGCTTCACATCCAGCCCTGGTCCGTTTGGTTCAGTGGTTAGAACCTCAGCCCAAGGACCAAAGGGTTGTGGGTTCGATTCCTGGTCAAGGGCACATACCATTGCTGACAGTGTTCTCCACCCCCTTCCTTCATCCCTGCCCCGTTCTTCCTCCCTTCCACTCTCTCTAAAAATCAATGGCAAAAATGTCCTCAGGTGAGAATTATTAAGAAAAGAAAAAAAAAAAAAGAAACTCCTCTTCCACATCTTTCCTAAAAACTATTGATGTCACATGAGTGATTTATCATTTTCATCTTGTGTTCAGTTACAGAAAAAAGAAAACCAGTAACTGCAGTTTCCAAACTCTGCAGTTCTTCAACCCTTCTCATGTTTTTTATACCTTAGAATCCTCTTTGATGCAATAGTCCAGGGTAGAGGTAATTAGAGGTACTCAATTTAAACATTCCTACATTTTCACGTTCAAAGAGTCATTCACATAGTGTTACTCATTAATATATAATGTTGCAGCTTGTCCAACTTCCTTATTGTTAAAATTAGTCAACTGATTTGTTACATTATCACCAAAGTAGTATCATTATAGTCCTACTCAGTTCTTGTGTTTAGTAAATAAACAAAAAAATCTTTCAGTCTTTCTAATAAAAGATTCTGATTATATAAAACTTTATGGAACCCTGCTATTCATAAAACCAACTTTAAAGCTACTAATCCAAAATAATTTTTAAACCATTGTGAAGCTGATCTCTGAAATGAGTTCCTCTGTTTCGTAACAGAAGTTAGTTTGCAAATCAGTTGTTTAGGACTCAGGCTATATTCCTATATACATAGGGCAAATATTAATATTGGTGATTAGCTTTAAGGATTAGCTTGGGGGGGGTATTCAGCCCCTTCTTACTAGAAAAGTTATGCTAATTAAACAATTTTTACCATAACAACCTATTACTATATTATTCCCATAATATTATATGTATAATTTGAGGACCACATTTCCCCTATCAAAGCAGTAGAAGCTGTGTATTTTTCCTTCTTGCCTTCCCATTCTAGACTGGGATCCAGAGAATGGAAAGTGAGTATGGAAAGGAAGGAAGGCTAGTGGTGACTGTTGGTGCCAATATTTTCTTTATTCTTCATGCTTACTTAAAAGAAGATAGCTCTCTTGAAAAATTGCTCTTTCTGTGGTCAAAACTAGAAAACAGAGCATTTGCCCTTAGACTTAGAAACCTTAGCTAAGGAATGTAATGTGTAAGACTGGCGTGATTTGGGAGATGTGGGGAGGAACTTCTGCTTGCCTATTTGTATAGACAGTTTGTTTGAACATTGGAGACTGCTTTGGTATTTGCCTCTCTGAGGAAGCTAATTTCATCAACATTTTTAAACCATTCCAACTAATTTTATGCCTCTTGCAATATTTTTTACATAGTTAAAGTCTATGGTAAACCTGTGATTCACTATACACTGAAATGACTTTTTAATGATAAAAAAAAAAAAATTCCATGTGATTTTCTAGGCTGAGAATGTGTTTACTGCTGCCTAATAGGTGCTGTTGAAAACAGACACCACCTCAGTTTATAGCACAGTTGGTTAGTCCTTGAGCAGCTCCCAGTTGGACCAGCTATTACTCTATTTGAACATATTTAGATTTGAAGTTCCACCCTTCACTGGCTGTCTCTGTCAAGTGATTAGAGCAGGGTTGTGACATGCCACACAACCTGTTGAAAATGAAAAAAGTAATTAAGTCAGATGCTTGATAACCAGTTTGGCTTTTTCACTGAATTGGCCAATATTTTTACTTTAGATAAACAGTTTTAAAAACCAGTTGTTCCTATACTTACTACCTTTCCTTTATTCTTGTATTTGTTATATTTTACATTTTCATTTATGAATCTTCACTTTAAAATTTCTTTTAAATCTGTAACCTAGTTTCAAACCAAAGTTAGACGTACAGTTTTACTTACACTTCCTCTTCTCTGGGTATTTATGTTTGTTTTAATATTTAATTCCTATGGTGCAATTTTCTTGTTGAAAATTTTTTTTAAAGTTTTATGTAAGTTAACTTTCAGTTCTTTGTTATTAAAATATATATAAATATATATAACTGACTTCAATATATGTTATCTATCAATATATATTAATATGTAATATATTAACAGAAATAATAAATATCCACTCTTCTTTTTTTCTCTCTCTGAAGTTTTCTCTTCTCTCTAAACCCCAATACTATTTGGGTTGTAACCACATATCTGTACTGTTGAGAATGTAGTGTTCTGCATTGTTTTCTGTTTTGTGCAACTCTGTTTTGATTCCCGTGCATGTTGGAGCAGTGGTCAGATAAGAACCACTTTGTGGCTGGTAGTCATTTAAGAAAGGGGGGGTTAACATGGAGAGGGTGTAGAACCGAGGGCTCAACATTTTGACTTTGGGAATTTGTTTTTGGTTCCATCAACCCTGTCTGGTGCTAAGGTCTCTCCCTTGCATTGAAATGATGGAAGAAATAAAACTTAGTTATGCTTTACATCAATACAGCCTGAAAATATTTCCAAAGTACAGGGACAGGCTGGCTCCACACTACCACAGAAAGCTTTTACTAAAGCGGCAGTGGCACTTATTAAGGTAGCTCCTGTGGACCTGTGTCCTTGTACAGGATCTTAGGTCCTCAACAAAGAATTTATAGCAATGTATTCTGAAGACCAGGACACTAGATCTGAGAGGGTTGTAGGGGCCCTTTGAATATATAGCACTGGGAGGGACAGGCTCCTCTGTGCTGAAACAGGTCAGTGGCTGACTGGCTGAGATGTAATCTGTGCACTCTAAATTGAGGTGCTGTGAGTGAGGGAGAGTCTGTTGCCAAGCCCCAGATATATTGCTCTCATCAGAGAAGAATTTCCATTTCTTTTAGGAAATTGAGCTCCATTATAATCTTCTTACGGGATCACCATCATATATGTGGTCCATCATTGACTAAAACATTGTTATGCAGCACATGACTGTATGTGTTTTGCAAATATTTTCTCCCATTCTGTGGCTTAAGTGTATCTTTTGCAAAACAGGAGGGGTTTTTTTCTGGTTGTTGTTTTCATTAATCTGTATTGTTGGCAGTATTACAGATGTCCCTTTTTTTCCCTCCATTGACCCCACTCCACTCCACTCTTGCCCCCTCCCCCTCCCCAGGCCTTCACCACAGCAAAACAGATGGTTTTAATCTTAAAGTACAACATCTTTTTTTTTTTTTTTTAACGGATCTTGCTTTTGGTGTTGAATCTATAGTCATTGCAAAGTCCAACATCATCTACATGTTCTCCTATTTTTTTTTTATAGTTTTGTGTGTTACATTTAGGTCTGTGGTCCATTTTGAGTTAATTTTGTGAAAGGTATTATTAGTCTGTGTCTAAGTTGTTTCTTTTGACTTTTTTATATAGATGGATGTCTAATTGTTCGAGCATCATTTGTTGAAAAGGTTATCCTTTCTTCAATGAAATATCTTTGCTCCTTTGGCAGTGACTCTTTGTATGGATCTATTTCTGGTCTTTATGCTGTGTTCCATTGATACGTATCTGTTCTTTCACTGATACCATGCTCTCTTGATTACTGTAGGTTTATAGTTAGTTTTGAAATCAGGCGGTGTGACTGTTCTTCAGTATTGTGTAGGTCTTTCGTCTTTTCATATAAACTTTAGAACTAGTTTGTTGATGTCTACAAAATAGCTTGCTAGAATTTTGATTGGAATTGCATTGAACCTATGGATCAAGATGGGAAGAAGTGATATGTTAACAATATTGAATTTTCTAATCCATGAACATGGAGTATTTCTCCATTTATTTATGTTACTTCCCCCCCCCCATTTATTTAAATCTTTGATTTCTTTCATCAGAGTTTTGTAGTTTTAGGCATATAGGTCCTGCTCATATTTAGATTTATAACTATTTTATTTTTTGTGCTATTGTACTTTATTAATTTCAAATTGTAATAGTTTATTGCTGGTATATAGGAAAGCAATTGACTTCTATATATTAATTTTGTGTCCTGAATTTTTTTGTAAATTCCTTGGGATTTTCTGTGTAAACGATTATGTCATCTGCAAATAAGAACAGTTTTATTTTTTCCTTCCTGATCTGTATGCCTTTTATTTCTTTTCTTATGTTATAGCACTGACTAGAACTCCCAATACTACTTTTGACTAAGAGTGGTGAGAGTAGACATCATCTTATTTCTAATCTTAGGGGGAAAGCATTTAATCTTTCACGACTAAGTATAAAATCAGCTATAGGTTTTCTGTAGACAGTCTTTATTAGTGCTATGTTGGGTTTTTTTTTTTTTAATCCTCACCTGAGGATATTTTTTCATTGCTTTTCAGAGAGAATGGAAGGGGAGTAGAGAGAGAGAGAGACATCAATGTGAGAGAGACACATTGATTGGTTGCCTCCTGCACATGCCCTGAGCAGGGCCAGGGATCCAGCTTGGGCTGGAATCTAACCCCAGACCCTTTAGTCCACGGGCCGACACTCTAACCACTGAGCAAAACTGGCTAGGGCTATGTTGGAATCTTTTAATGAAACTTAAAAATATTTCAGGAATTATGACATGGTTTAAGAGAGGAGAGATCCCAGAATTCTTAGTTAAGCAATCAATTATAAATTGACTATTGCTACATTATTAAAATGTTTTATATTGTTTATATTATTCACATATTGATTATGGGCCCTATTGTTTGTTGTTGCATGACATAAAGAATTTTTGTGATTGGACTTTGATTCCTTATGTTCTGGAAACTTCTACTTCTTCATGGCCCGCAAAATTCCCCCTTTGGCTCAATGGTTACTTGTTGGTGGCACAAGTATTTGCACAGGTGAATGCTGAGCTGTTCTTGGAGAGAAGAAGTTTTTGTATTTCAATTTAAAATGTTGAACACTCTGCAAACTGAAGATATGTTATTAAAAATTTATACTAGTTTGTCATATACATGGTTAACATTTCATTTGTTTTTAAGAAGTTAAAATAAACTCAAGGAAGTGATACCAAGAACTCCTGTTTTAATTTAATCACTGTAGCAAAACACCTGATGTAACTTGCTGGCATTGCCCCAAGAGTCCTTGGACAAGTGTTTACACAAAGAATGGAGTGGCACAACTAAAATAATAAATATATAACTTTCCCACATTTAACAACTAAGTTGACAGAGAAATCAAAAGCCTAAACATTAAATACAACCCTTTCATTTTTTTTCTCAACCCCCACCTCTGCCCCCCAAAACTTCAGTCTGATACTTAAAGAAGTATATTTAAATTATAGAGATATATTTGAATATAATAAAGAGATATCATATAAATGAGAGGAGTATATTTAAAGAAGTATATTTAAATATAGTAAAAAGGGATATCATGTAAATGAGGGGAGACCTGACAAACTATTTTTTTCGTGAAAGAAGGAAGAATTGCTCTGTTGTTGTTGCTAAAATAAGTTTCATTAGTGCTATAGCTGAAGACTAGCTATTCAAATAATAATCTCTAATCCCATTACTGGGGTTTCATGCTAAAGATAATGCTTGGTATCAATAGGCCATGTGTTTCTAGTTAGTTGTTTTCCCAGTCATGATTCTTAAGTGAGTTCAGCCGTTCATATTCTCTCACAGTCCTCCATTGGACTGAGGTACATATACATTTGTGAAATCCCAGCCACAGCTGTGGTGTAGTGTGGCCATGAAATAACCCTCCTCAACTGTGCTTTCTCCTCTCTCCCATCCCTGCTTCCTTTTTAAATGTGAAGCCACAATAAATCTCTTGACTAACCTATTTTCTGCATGAACAAGACACTAGTTAGGAAAAAAATATCTACAAGGTCTTGGAAAACTGAATTTGTAGCCAAAAGAACTTTTAATAGATACTTAGTTTGTAAATTCATGAAAATACTTGTTCCCGTTTCCAGCAACTTCATTTTGTCATTTAGGTCAGCCGGTTTAGAATCTGTAAATGTAAATTGTCTTTATAAAATTTGGTGATTTAGGGTTTTTAACTAGTGATAGGACTATGACCCCTCTCCTTGAGATGTTTTTAAGTGCTTATCAAGATAAAGATAGCCAGAGCCTGCTGGCAGTACTCAATAAGTCACAAGACGGCTGTCTGATTTGCAGATTTGACGTTCTTGTCTCCAAGTTTCTTTAAATTGAATCTCATCTTGAACTGAAAATAGAAAAACATAAAGGTAACACTTTGGCACTAATAGTTACTATTTGCAAAAGTGAAAGGAAATTACAGTAAATTATCAGTAATCTGTAAGGTTGAGATTGTAGGAGGTTATGGTTAATAAGCCATTATGACTTAAAGTTTTATGCAGCACATGCATATCTATACTCTAAGCAAATTTGTGAAGTAGGCAAAACTTATCTTTGGCCATGGCCTTCCCCCATCCCACCCGCATGGCATCCCTCCTTGCTCTCCGGCACAGAGCCTATTCATTTTCCTTCTGCTCTTACATGCCAGCACAACCTGCTAAGGAAGGAACTCCCTGAAATGGAGTTGCATCATTCATACATTTAACTTATGCAAATGTAACTATTCTTGCTCATCAAACATTTTTAAATGTGAGGCAGAAACTATTTTTAATGTAAATAGCATAGGCAGTTCTGCCAGACATCTCACTCAAAGAACATATGCCCCTGAGTGAGTATGAAATGAGAAACAGAAATCTGCTCTGTTCTCCATTGGTCTGAATTCCTGCTTGGTTCTCACAGAGTGAGCATCTCACTGTCCTGAGGGTATTTTGGCTGTTAAGGACATGCTTTTTTATCCAGGGCTCCTAAACACAAGTCAATAACTCCAACTAATGCTGAACCCATAAACAGTCATCTGCTTTAATGCTGGAAGATAAAATGTCTGATTTGCACTTACTAAGAAGTGGCTTATCAGTCTCTAGTCTGGTACTTTCAAAGGATAATTTACATGATTTTCACTTTACATGCCTATGTAAGGTTTGAGTCCATTATATAGTTTACTGAATTTTCTCTTTTATAGGATATTTACATTTTAACAGAAAGTAGTGGAACTAATTTGCTTATAGAATTATAGGCATAATTTAACCTCAGCTAAATATATAAAAGAAAGACAAGTAGGTATCATTTTACCATTTTCATCTCTGAGGAAGAATTTGGGTGACAACTTTGTGTGTGTGTGTGTGTGTGTGTGTTTTAATACTAGCACTTCTAAAATTATACAAAGTAAACAACTACTTTATCAAATCCCAAGGCCAGGCCTGATTTTACACACAGATGTCTAAGTTTCTCAAAAATATAGTATGATAAATATATCAACATTAAAACTATGTATTTCACCTCTGGTTTTCAATTTTTTTCTTTCAAAGACAAGGGATCTTGATCAGCAAGAGTCTTTTTTTTTTTTTTCCCTGCATTAGAAAAGTTTAATTTTATTTATGTTTCCTTTTTATTGAGGTGACATCAGTTAATAAAATTATATAGGTTTCAGGTGTTTAATTCTATAATACATTTGTATATTGTATTGTATATTCACTGCCCCAAGTGAAATTGGTTCTCAATTTCTAAGTACCAGTCCTTTTTGACACTCCAGATTCCTATTCAATTCCTATTCTGGTTCTACTTAGTTTATTTTAATAATATTTTAGCTCTGAAATTCTATGGTTATTACATCAGATATGGACTAGATGCTGAATGTAATTGCATCAGTTAATTAGAGGGGATTTAAACATCTTGCAGCACTTCATAGTTATCCCTATGCATTAAGGTTTTCATAATTATTGTTATGCAAAGATACCAATTAGTAGAGATTTATAGTTTCTAGGGACTAATGATGTTTACTGTGTGAAATCAAAATTCTATTTTCTTTGCCCTAAATCCAGTTTGAACGAATAACAGAGAGAGAAAAACACAACCTAGATTTTTGGGACCTTTCTGAACATTCGAGCTATGATTTTGATTGAAAGAATACATTTTTATAGAAAATAGAACCAGAGGCATGGATACATGGAACAGACTGACAGCTTTCATTGGGGAGGGAGTGTTGCTGGATGAAAGAAGGTGACGGGATTAGCCAAAGAACATATATGCATAACCCACAGACACGGACAACAGTGTGGTGATGGCCAGAGGGAAGGGGGGCTAGAGGCTGGGTGGAGGGGGTAAATGGGGGTGTGCAAATGGGGACATCTCAATAGTGTCAACAATAAAAATGAAGTTAAGCTGCTTACACCATTTCAAAAAACAATGAATATGTTTTATCAACTTTATTAAAATATAATTTACACATCAAAAAAAATAGTAATGCAGTAGTGTTGCATCACGGAGTCTTAAACAGCATGGTTCATAAATGAGGTAACTTGTTTTTCTGGGCTTATGGCCCATTGGGGAGGGAAAGATTGCCTTTACCACTTAGAATGTGTTTGTGCTCTTTTGTGCTGTATCAGGGATATAACAAATGTTGCATTTTGGCTGAATGTTATGGGCAGGGACCTTGTAGAAAAAGACAAGGGACCTTGATCAGCAAGAGTTTTCTGACTTCAGGTGCTGAACAAAAGCCAAAGAAAATTTGTAAATGTCCTCGTAAGCCTTTTTGCTAGGACTGATGGGGCACTGTTCCTCTTCTTCTCGGTCTCAGGTTTATAATTGTTTTATTATTCTACTATAATTATTTTAAGAGCATTTTATTAGATTACAAAGAGAACTGTAAATGAACATATGATGCTTTCCTAATAGAGAAAAGCTGAGAGTAATATTGCTCAACTGGAAATAAAGCTAAAATTGTGGTAGCACTTCCTCCAGATATTTAGCTCAAGCTTAAGCAGAGTTGTCTGAAAGTTAACAGGAAAAGAAACTACTTGTGAAGTGTTAAAACCACAATCTAAGAAAAAAACTTTCCATAATGTCATATTGTAGAGTATTAAGAACTAAATGTCACAAATTGGTTTAGTAGTATTTAATAAATTACTTTCCCTCACCTAAGATTAAAACAACAACAAAAAGCACCTAATCCCAAAATCAGTAGCTGAGTTGGTTTTTTTTGTTTGTGTTTTTTTTCATTCTCCTGGAGCCATATGTCCAGCAATAGTATTACCATCTTTATATTTTAGACAAAGGATGATCTTCAGGTTTTCTATGTCTCATAGTCTACAGTCCAGTTAAAATTTGTATTAATTCTTTGTAACTAGGAACTTATTTTCTCACTCTGGCAAATCCTATAAACAACCCAGTTAACTTTAACTGCATGAGATAGCTGAACTATAAAGTTATTAATATAAATAGTTTTTTCATTCTATTTTAGCAGTATTTCTATGAGAAAATTAAACCTAAATTTTTACTGGGGATTTCAACAACACTCTCTCCCCATTCTGCTGAATCACTTCTTCCCTCAGGAGACACTGGGAGAAGAAGGTTCCAAGGAGAGGTGGGAAGGGGTAGAGCTGTGAATTGGGGCTAAAATTGGGAAAGAATAGTGGGGAGCCGGGGAGCCTTTTGAGTGTTTCTGAAGGTCTTTGCCTTTGGCATTGCAAAGACAGATGTTAAAGATATAACAATAAGGAGGGCAGTTGCCATGCTCTAGAAGTTCCAGAAATTTAACAATAAGCTTGTATGTATTAATTATTAATACATGAAAAAGGTTGTGAGGATATATGAAGCCCAGTAAAATTCAATGAATATGTGTTCCTTTTCTTTCTCCCTCCTTCCTTTTCTATACAGTTTTATCTTTGCCTTTGTCCCTAAAAGTTCTCCACACCTCCTTTCTTCCTACTCCCTCTCCATATGTCTGCTTTCTCCCAGTCTTTTACATTCATGTATCTTTCACTTTGATCCAATAGGAAAATTTGAGACCACATAGGTATAGTGCACAAATAATAAAACACAATTCAATCTACATTTTTAAATATTGCCTGACTTAGCTCTCTGAAGTCAGGGTCTGTTTTATTCATCATCTAACAATGCCTAGCACATGGTAGTCATTCAGTAAAAATTTGTTGAGTAATGAACAAACGAATGCTGTTTTTGAGGACAGTTCTTTTACAGAGTTGAAATTCTAGGATGAAGGAAAAAGATGGATCCTAGAGTGTGTGGAGTAGACTAAACGATAATTTAGGAATGTGATGTGAACTATGTCAGTGGTAGAATAGCTGAATGAACCCATCTCTTTTCTCACCTTCACTTAATACCATATAAATGAATCAAAGGTTAATATCTACAGGCGCCCAGAAGTCTACAGTGTATGAAGGCAGTGCAGGACTGATTTAGAGGCCCCATGATACCTGAATCCCTTCTGTGTTTTTCCAGTAGCTTCAAGATGTGGCTTGCATCTCTAAGATAGCTATCCAGGATGGCTGCTTCAGCTCTAAACTCACATCCACATTCCAGACAGAGGAAGAATTGACTAGAAGAATGAGCATACACATACTTACTCTAGTGATATTTACTATGCACACACCATTTCCTTTTATAATCACATGGGCCAGAGCCTACTAACTTGGTCACACCTAGCTGCAAGGAAAGCTTCTGAGTGGCAATATGCCCAGCTGAAGATTTGAGAGTTTATTAACCATGGAAGAAGCAGAGAACAGATGCTAGGGACAACTAGTAATCTCTACCACACTGACCAGTGGGTTTTCTTGGAAAAATGTCACTGATAAAAGGTAGTCAAAGAATTGTTAAATTAGAGAAAATATTCAATATTGTATTGTTTTTAAAATATAGATTCTGTTTTAACATGTAACATCATTGAGACTAGGTTTGTTAAGCACTAATTTATTTGTAGATACTTAGTAAATATTGTAATTAGAAGAATTATAGTAGTACAAATACTAAATTTTTAAAAGTGCAGTACCTAGTAATTTTTATCCTAAATACACATTGTTCAAGCCCAAAACACCAAAAGGAGGAATAAAATTTGACTATTGCGCACAAATGCTATGCTAAAGAGTTAATTTATATTCCAAGTAAAACAGGGTTGCCAGTTGAATGTATTGTAGCTCTAATGTATCTCCTACCACTAATATTTACTGAAAACTTAATATTTACTAACCACTTAGTATTACAGTGACCGTGCGAGATTTCATGTCATCCTGTGACCCTCTACGGCCACTCACTGTATTATCATTCCCATTGTACAAGTGAGAACATTAAGGCCAAGAGAGACTAATTTATCTGTGGAACCCAGGATTGTTGGATCTAATGCCAATGCTTTTCGCCATTATACTTTACTGTTTCATCTTTATAAATGTTTAATAATATAGTCTATCTGATTGTCACTTGTATCTACATAGAAACACAGCTGGAATCATTTGAGAGACAGTGCTAACTGGATGCTTTTTCTTATTTATCATTACTATTTCTCCTGTCCATATGGCAACCTGATAGTGTGAAAGTGCCAAAATGTTGGCACTGTCAGTATAATAACTTACTTGTTTCTAATGGTTTTTATATTATCACATTTTGTTCTTATACCAATCGCATGAAGTAACTAACAGGTGTTAAATGAAAGTTGTTAAATTCTTTGCTCCCTTTAAGGCCAAAATGTGATTTAACAAAAATTTATCCTCATGCAGTGGTTATAAAAAGAATATCTTTTTCCTACCTTTGCTATGGCCCTGATCCAATCCTCCTCTTCATTAAGGGGCTTGAGTAGATAGAAGAAAAGAAGGCTTGGAATAGCTCTTTCACTGAGATTGAGGCCATCTTCCAAATTACATCAGTCCCTATTTTAGCACACCTGCTTATGCATCTGTCTTTTTTCCCATTCATATAATCTTAGGGAAAGTAACTCCTAAATCTTCCTGATCTTATACCCCTCTTTACTTCCTCTGACTCACCATTATTTGCCAAGTGATTCAGTACTGGAAAAAGTGGGCCATTTCTTACCCTTGGAGCTTTCGGTTTAAGAAGGCAAACTGGCTATCCCACTAGGAATCACCGTGTAGAGACCTAAGTGCTATAGCAGGGGAAGTAAACAAAGGGGATATCTAACCCAGGTGGGAAGGGGTCAGGGAAGGCTTCTCCAAGGCAGTGACTTCTAACTTCAGACCAAAGGTGCGAAAAGGGATAGGATTAGAGGGTACTGACTTGTAGTCAGAGGGAAGAGCATGTGTACAAGTCCAGGAATGATCCCTGCGGATGGACTGTGAAGTTCAGTAACATCGTAAGGCTGTAAAAGGGAAGGGGAGTGGTAAGTCTCACTACCTCTTCCTTAAAGTACACAGATTTCCTTTGTCTGCTCTCATCTTGCACACTTGTGAAAGTTGCTGCTTTCACCACTTTGTGTCAAGTTATTTTAGGGCTCCATTATTGCCTCCTGCTTTGTCCAGTCTCTTTCACTGGCCTTCTAGGCTTTCTAAAACTGATCCTAACCTATTTCCCACTGCTTACTAACTCACATCCCCCTGCCTGAGCCAAGACAATCTCCTTATAGTCTCGAGTTCATCCAGCTTATTTTCTCCTCTGTTCCATTCCCTTCTACCCATCTTTCAAGTTTTTAGTGATTCTCTACCCCTGGATATTTGCAGTTGATGACATTCAATTTAACACAGAATTACACATTGCCTAGTGTTGTCCTTTGATTGTTTCTGAGTCTTTTATGATCAACTGGGCTGTTAGCTCCCTGAGGGCTGGCTCTGAAGCTGCATTTTAAACTGTTGAGGAAAGGAAAGGGCTGTCGACCTGAAGTCAGACAGACGTGCATTTGACATGTAGCTCAGCCACTTATCAGTTGCATGACAGGTTTGCTCTTGGGTAATACAGGAATAATGAGATTCATCTCACAAAGTTGTCGAGAGAAATTACACAAGTCACTCTGTGAAATTTGTGGGCTGTAAAGGTCTATATGCATTTTACATTTTGTTCCACAGTTCCTGTGTAGAGTCATAGTCATTACATAATATGAGATTTTATGGCTCCTTCCAAGACCTTAGGATCTTGAGTATTTCAGACATATTTTTCCTGAGACATTTTTCTCTAATCCAGGTCCTGGTTATTTTTATTCTTCCTCTGTTCACCTATTCCTACCCTGTCCTCAAATGTAAGGATAAAATCATTTTAGGCATCTGAGAAAAGAATATTTTGAGACATGAAAAAATTCAGTTGCCTAATCTATTGACACACTGAAGAAACTTCCCACTATCTTTTCCCCACACTGTACTCTGAATGCATAAGAACATGTTACTAGCAGTACATGTGTTCTTCATGCATTAATGGGCATTCATAGTTCCAAGCAGTTTTATGATACCCCTGCTTCTTCCAGACCCATTCTTCTTATTCTTGAGTTTCATACCTCTTCTTAGACCAGATTCTCAGGTCAGGGGGTCCTAGCAATGACTTCTTGTCAGGTACTAGAACTCAGATTCTGAGGTTCCAGAGGTAGGCATCTTGCTCATGCTAATGCAGGACCGAAACATGGAGAACCAGAGGAAGCAGACACATGCCTCTAAGTCCCAAGGGTTGGGAGTTAAAAGGCCATTTTATTAATTTTTACCTACTACTAGTTCTAGGGGGAGGAGAGAGCCCAACATTCCAAGGGCTGGTTACCTTAATAGCACTTATATTGTCAGTCAGTCTAGATTTAAGAACCTTACTGAGGGGTTGAAGAAGCTCAGCACAGGCTTTAACTGAACACAAATTTATATAAGAAAATAATGAACATTTTCTTCCTTGCTAAGAAAACACAGAGAGTAGATAAACCTCCTTGTTATTGGGGGAAAGGAAAATATTGGGGGAAGGGAAGGTGTTAGGTGGCAACATGTAAATTCAGTATTTGCAGCATCTTAGGAAATAATTCACATTCAAGAAAAAAGATTTCATAAAGCAAAATCATCCCTGCTACTTATAAGAATTGTTCTGAATGCTAAAATTGCCGTGAATCAAGTGCATTTATTCTGGAGACCACCTTTTTGGTACAATTACTGTGTTATTACTGTGTTTTAAACTATGGTTTTCATTGTTCTTAATAGCATCTTTAGTCATCAATGGAAAAATGTCTTTCTAGGACACTAGTAGCTCTGAAATTCCTTGTAGAATTCAGGACCTTTCTTTCTCCTTTAGTTCCCCATTTACTGCCGACATTATTGCAAATTTCTATAGTAAATAATGCTCTTAGCAGAGAAGGTAGAAAAATATCCTGAAATCATCATCTTCATACAGTAAAGATCTGTTTCAAAGTAGGCATGAAACTGTAAGAATTTTAGATTATTATCAAATGAATGATTTAGGCTCTAAATCTACATGAGACAATGTACATCTTTTCAAGGTAATCTTCAAACCCAGTTCAAAGATGCTTTTCATGTAACCTATTTGCGTCATTGTGCAGTCCAGTACCATTTTTTCATTTCTTCAGCTGCAGATATTTTGGAATGTTTTGGGGTTATTTTCTGTTACAGCCATGATTTAGGAGGCTTTTTCAAAGGATCTGTTTGTCCGAACACTGCTTCCATGGTTCAGTTCATGTTATGTGCCAGGGCCTGGGATTAGGAAGGTCATTTTAAGTAGTGGATTCTCTTTGTCTTTATGGTGTGTGCTCCTAGGTTTCTATGTGGCATCAACTAATACTGCCTTTAAGAAATGCTTTTTTATGATCCAAGGGTACTAGAAATAAAACTGTGTTGTTGAACTCTGTCTTACTCCAGTATTTTTGCCTGTCCTGGTCTCTGGAAGAAAGATCACTTTACTCTTTGCTGTATGGAGTTAATGTACTAGGAAATCACCACAGAGTACTTAGTATAACTGCATACATGCAATGTGCCAGCAGGCCTTAGGGTCAGATTTGGTCCCTGGAACAGAAAAATAAAATTTGCCCTGTTATTAGAACTATATTTCTCCCTTCCATTCGCCCCACCCAAAAAGTTATTTGTACTGTGGAATTTTTAGTCATTATAGCAGGAAGATAGTCAGATATGATATATATAAGAAAGTGAACAGCACCTACCATATAGTCCCATTCCCTGGAGAGAAGCACTTTTAACAGTTTGATTTTCAGGTGTAATAAAATTTATATGATCTTTAAATATGTAAAACCTAAAGCTATACATACTTCTAGAGGAAAACAATCTTTGTGACCTTGAGGTAGGCGAAGGTTTCTTAGAATACACAAGCATAAAACATTAGAGAAAAAATTGATAAATTGGACCTCGCCAAAATAAAAAACTTACAATCTTCAAAGGACACCATTACAAAACTGAAAAGACAAGCCACAGATTGGAAGAAAATATTTGCAACACTTATACAAGACAAAGTACTTGTGTTCAGAGTGTATAAAGAACTCCAACAGCCCAGGAACAAGAAGACAATCATCCAATTTTTAAAAAATGGACAAAAGATTTGGACTGACATCATAAAAGAAGATATATAAATGACCAATAAGCACATATTAAATGATCTTCAATATCAATTGTTATCCAAATTAAAAACACAATGAGATATTATTACACCAGGGCTTCTAAACCTTAGCACTTGACATTTGCGATCAGATAATTATTTGTTGTGAGGGGCAGCCCTGTGCGTTGTAGGATGTTTGGCAGCATCCCTAGCCTCTACCAACCACATGCCAGTAGCAGCACCCCCAACTCAACAGTTGTGAAAACCAAAAATGTATCCCGACATGGTCAAATGTCCCCCGTGGAGGGGGCAAAATCACCCCCAGTACACCCATTAGACTGACTAAAAACCACTGCGGTACACTCATTAGATTGACTAAAATTAAAAATATTGACCATGCTAACTAAGTGTTGGTAAAGAGGTGGAGCCAATGGAACTCTTGTACTCTTCTGGTAGTAATATAAAAATGGTGCAACCACTGTGGAAAACAGTTTGGCAGGTACTTAAAAAGTTAAATCTAGACCTATTACATGATCCATCCATTCCACTCCAAGCCAAGAGAAATGAAAGCATACATTCACACAAAACTACTTCGTATCCTTAGGGCATGTACTATTCTAAATAAGTGAGAATTTTATCATGAAGTGAAAATCTTAAGTACAAAGAACTTTTTCTTTTTTGACAGTTTAGCATTTTCCACACTTCCTTCTAGGGTTATTTTGTTTTTTCCTTCCCTAATGCTCCTTCAGTGAGGATCTGTTGGTGGTAGAGTCTTACTCTTTATCTCTTAAAATGTTTCTTGCATTTACTTTCTTGAAAGATAGTTTCATATGCCATACAATAAAATAAAATAAAAAATTTTTTAAAAAGGCATTTTCTTTTAGATACTATTCCTTATCTCTGGCTTCCATTGTTAAAAATTAGGCTGCCAGTTTAGGTTTTTCCTTTGTGGGTAATCTGGCTTTTCTCTTAAGATCTTAACCTTTTAGATCTTCCCTTTTCTGGGAACTTTTTAGTTTTACTTTTTTGTCAAGGTGTGAATTTCCTTTCAGTTCTTCTGCATGGGATTCATTGTGCTTCCTGAAAAAAATGGGGATTGGAGTCTCTAATCAGTTCTGGAAAATTCTCAACCAACATCTCTCTCCTTCTGGACCCCCAATTAGATATATATTAGATTTTCAGTTTCATCGCCCGTATCTTTCTTTTTTCTTTCATATTTTCCATCTCTTTGTTCTGTGTGCTACATTCTGTATTATTTTTTTATATTTACTTTCTAGTTTATTAATAGTTTTCTGTTTAGTTATGCTAAATATGCTATATTGAATTTTAAGTTAATTACTATAAAATCTGTATTCATTTTTCAAATCTGTCTGGTTATTATTTTTTGATGATTTGTTTTTCTTTGCCTATACTTCCCATTTCATTAAAAAATTTTAAAAACATATTCAACTGGAATTCTGTATCTATAATTCTAACACCTGAAGCCTTGCAGGTCTGAGTCAGGTGATTATTGTTTCTTCTGACCCTTACTAATGGTGTCTTTTTTCATGGCATGTTTTATTGTAAGTTCATATTTATGAGAATTTTATTCCTTTAGAGATAATCTGTATCTCTGACTGAAGCCTGGGGAACATAACCAACCCACTTTAACTGGATCCTTGCCTTATTTTTGTTTTAAGACCAGGCAGGTAATAAGGAATTAAGGTCCCAATTCCTCATGTGTGAGCTACTTTGTGCTTATGAATTTTCAGGGGAGATTGCACCCCCACACTTTTATTTCTATCTCCTTTTGTAGATGGGAGTTTTTCCTAGTTCATGCTTTCATTGATAGACTAGCTTTTCATGATTTGACTTTATGATAGGGTCACTGGTCTTCCCCCCAATTTCCCAAGTTCTAAGCTTTGTCTTCTGTTCCCTATGCTGCTGCTCTAGGTTACTGGGGATCCATAGCTACCAGCCTCAATAATCATTACCTCCTTGGATTCCTCCTATTGGTCATCTTTTACTTCTAAGGATTTCTGGTTACTTTGCCAGTTCACCCATACATTTTAAGTTATATTTCTTACAAAAATATTTTTAGCTGTTTTGTCCAACATGGGTAAGAATCACTATTATGGAGGTTAGTTATTACCCTAAACTGTCATAAGAGTGTTGCTAACAGAGTTCCTTGAGGCTTAACGGACTAAGTACACTTATAGTAAATGGCTCCTGCTACTGTTATGTTCAAGTTTTTATTTCTGCTTTTCAGAATTTTTCTCTTGCCTTGTGATTAAATGGTTAACTAACATTTTTCTCTGCTCTCAGTTTAAACAGTAGTCCCTAATCCCTCCTAAATCACTGTGGACTTAGAAACTAGATAAACAAGCTTGCCATACTTTTGTACAAAGTAAAAGTAAACTGCTTTAAAAAGAGGTAGGACAAAGGTTTTCCTCTTGAGTACAGTATATACACTTTGGTATATAAACTCTGTGGCATCTATTTCACATCTTTTTTTGCTCACTTGTTCTAGATTCTGTTTGTGAGATTGGCAAAAAAAAAAAGTCAGTTGAGGTATAATGAGGTATTACTATAGTCTATATAATAATCAGCTATTTTGGCCAAAATTGCTGATTTTCAGATGTGGGAAAAAACATTTCAAGGGGTGTGTGTGTGTGTGTGTGTGTGTGTAAGTCACCATTGTATTTAATCCTACTAAATAAATCACTCTGAATTCTGCCTCTCATTTTTGAATAGGCAATACCATATTTAGCCTCTAAGAAAAAATAACAATTTTTTTTATGTTTTAAGTCTGTTAAAGTGACTTGGATGATGGTATGCCAATTTGTTTTTGTGTTTTTATTTTACTCTTTTACATAAAATGTTACCTTTTGTTTGTGCTAAAAGATCATATTTATTTATTTATTTATTCATTTAGGTTAGACTCAAGCCTGTTGCTTTCTTTTTAGTGTTCTATGTACAAAGCCTATAATACAATGAAAATGTATTTTTAAGCACTTGTGTGTGATGTGCCAATAGTTATCATTTCAAAGCAAGATTAACATATTTCCACTGCCTAAATCCTTGCATTTGAAACAGAATGTATTCTCAACATAGTCCAAAAGGTACATATAAATACTCTGAGGTTGTACTTCAAAACTGTTAACACAACATAGACCCATACACAAATAATGTTTATGACTCCATCCAAAACTTAATGGATGGTATTTTGGAGATTAAAAGACAATATTGGCATGGTAAACTGTCAAGTAGTATAAGATATTCATGACAAAATTTTGTACAGAAGATGAAATTTTAGAAGACCTTTGAAAGAAGCTATGATAATGTATCCTTAGAGAAATTGTGAGGGAAGAATGTTTTCAAGTGTTGGGGAGAAATATATAAAGATTTAGAAGGGAACCACAAGTAGGTAGATGAAATAAAGGAAATTGGAATAGGGCTAACATGTATAAGATAGGCAGTCGCCAGGGAGAAGGGATATTGAGAGGTGCTATGGAGCAGCATTTTTATTTTGGCAGTAGGCTCAGTGGGGAACCAGTTCATATTTTCTGGAGAAGGATGGTGTTCTAGTGATTTGGGTGGTCACAGAGGGCTAGGTGAGCAGTCAGTTAGTCATATAGAAGAAATTGCAGGAAAAATAATTTAGGGGAAGATATAGAAGAATAAAGAAAAGAGCTAAGAGTCCCTTGGACTCCTTCCTGATGGGCATCAAATCACTGGACTATTAATAGTAGAAAGGAAAATAAAACATCAGGTGGGATAATACCCCACATCATTATGGTATAGTAAAAAGAGCATGGCTTTGGAGTCAGGCGGGCTTGAGTTCTAATCTTTACTTAGGCCCCTGCTGGCTCTGTGACCTAGGTTAGATACTTAACCTCTCTGTCTCCCATTTCTAAAGTAAAGATATTATCTACCTAAAGGGTTATTATGGGGGTTAGATAAATTAAAATATATGTAAAATTCTTTAGAAGAGTGCCTGATACATACTAACCACAGCATATTAGCTATTCTATTAATAATATCAAATCTGAAACTATGGAGTGTGATATCTATCTAGTTACAGAATCAAATGTTAGAGTAAAATCTGAGTTCTTTATTTTAAAGCTCTCCATCAACTGGCACTCAATTACCTAACTACTAGAATAACATTCAGATGTTCAACATAACACAGAATCCTGCTCTCCAAGTGCTTTGTACATCTTTGCCTTTGTAGTTTTAAGTCATTTCTCAGTCCAGGAACCCTTTCTGGAGCAAAATTACTATAGTGGGTGGATTACTATAGGAAATTATAAGAAGGAAGAGGGAGGAGAGAGGAAGAAAATATGGAAAACATGGAAGAAGACAGACTAGGAAGAAAAAAATGACTGGCTCATAGTAGATGCTTAATTAATGTTGGTTGAATGAATAGGTTTACTATATCCATACATATAGAGGTTCATGAATTTAACAGAAACATATAACCAACCCATGGTGTATAGATATATGTCCTGAGTAATTGATAAAACTTTCAGTAAGAATTGGATGGACACTGTTTTAAATTATTAAGGTTTAAGAGCCTAAGGAAAACATGAGCATGATATACAGTGTCTCTTTCCCAAATGATGTACCTGTAGTGAAACTATATTTTTTTCTTGATTCACCTTAGTTTAGTTATCTTTGACAACTGAGGATAGAGGAAAAGAATGAAGTAAGGATATCACTGATAAATAAAACCTAAAACTAGTCTCCAAACATTATTTCATTTTCCCCCACCTTCCAAGAGGTGTACAGAATACATAAAATATTGAGGGGAAGTATATATATATATACATTTTTACAGCATCCTACAGTTTTAGTAGCGAACCTGTTTTATAGTACATGGTGAGTTCAGGAGATAATTGATATGACAAGTCAAGCTGATCTTCATAAAATCATTATTTTTTTAGGGAGCTAAAACCAGCAAATGGTCTAAACAGCACCTAAAGAAAAAAATAAAAGGTGGTTCTTGAAGATTTTTACAAAAATATTGGAAACTGCCTTAGGACACTATAAATTTGACAAGCCAAAAGCAAAATGAAGAGAGCTGTTAACTACTATTTTACAGTGTTTTTGTGTCTCTGTTGCAAGTAGCACTTTGTCAATTTGAGCAAATACTGAGAATTTCACTAAACAGCGTAGCAATGGCATCTGTAACTCTGAAAACCCCTTCTACATTCTCAGAAAACTTTCTCCCTCAGAGGAGGAGGAGATGTATTGAGCGATAGAAATACAGAGGGAGAATTGCATAGAACTGTGCAATTTTTTCAGTTTGCTTGCTTGAGTTGAAGGTTGTATTTATATGTTGTTGTTTTTACTCATATTTTATATTTTTGGGTTTGAACTGTACCATTTTGGAGGATGATCCCCCCCATCCATGAATTTTAGAAATTGAGTATTCGGGAATTAAAAAATAATCTTTTCTTACAGATATTCCCACCCTTATCCTCTATCCACAAACAAGAAAGAAAATTTCCCACAAAATTCTATATTTTATTACAAATACACTAATATTTTAAACATAACTTTAATGTATATAGTATCTGACACAGTAAGGATGAAAACAAAATTATCAGTATGTTATTAAAATCTGATATTTTGATAAGCTTTGGTGAAGAGATTTTATCTTTGTTACTTGTAACCCAGTACAGTACATCGTGTTTTATTACTTTTGTTCTGCTCTAACACTATATAATTGAAAACAAACAGCAAAACATTGAATGAAGGTTGGACCTCATTGGTATCTGGAGCTGAGTCCCTACCTGTTTGTCTGCTCTATGATTGGCTGAAAGCTGTTGCTAAGCTTGTTTTTTTCTTCTTAGGAAAAGTTAAAAGTTAAGTGTGACCTATTTGAATTACATCCTGCTGCTTTTGACTCTGCTTTGCTCCCTCTCCTGATCCACATACTTTTTCTGTTACCTTTGAAGCTTAGATATTTCTTATATCTACCAATTTGTAAACTTAGTATGCAATATTTTAAGGTTTTAATTGTGTATTTCTAATGCACAAATTAAAGTACTGTGGTTTAACTTTTGAAATCTTGTTGAATATTTGAAAGTTGAATTTTCTGACATAAAGCAAGTTCTAATTGTAGAGAGCAAATACATTATTTAAAAACTTATCTGTTAGAAACACAAAAGATTATTTGAATATTAACAATATCCTTATTGTTAATTTAAACAAATTCTAGAGTACTTCACTGAAAAATTTGTTAGATCAACTCTTTGCGATCCAGGGTAAAAGCTATTATTGATCATATTGGCATGTATGTCACCGAAGGATAAGATGGACTTTACTCGTGTTTTCTGGAGAAGGGCTAGAAGGATTGATAATCTTCTCAGTTATAGACCAGGTCCAGGACAGGCTAAAGTTCTACTAGAGGGCAAGTTTGGTTTGCAATTCAGTATACCATTGTGAAACACTGTGCTTCTAAGAGCTTTTCCTCTGTTTGGTATTGATGGGAATCAGACTTTGAACTGGATTCCCCCAGCACCCTGCTGGAACCAGCAGAAACCTTTAGAACATTCCTGAACCTTAAAGCCTGACCCAAGCCTTGGGTGAATAATGTAGGAAGCTACAGACTAGCATGGATCTTCCAAACCTACTGTGAGAGTACCAGTGTGCAGATCAGGAGATGTGGTATATGTATAAAACAGTGATACTCAAGTATGTTACTACATTATTTTTTCAACATAGTGTTTAGTCAAACATTATTACCAGAATTCTGATATATACAATATCTAAAACTGACATTTTATTAATAGATTATGCCTGTAAGTTCAAATTAGTGAGAACAGTGAGGCTTTATGTTTTAAACAAATTTGAAGTTAAGGGGCTATGGATTATAGTTCGGTATTATTTCTGATTTTTCATGTATGCATAATATCAAGGAAATCTGGATTCACGTGCTGTAGCGGTCCACTCACTACTATAGTTTTACGCCAGCAAATGCAGACAGGCATGAATTTTTTAAAAGGCTAGAATACACTGACTATACCCTTCCTAATCACTAACACATTTATAAGAATATTCAGGCATATGCTCACGGAGATGGTGGAAGAAGCTTTATTTAGTCCAGTAACTGAATTATTAGTGGCAACAAATTATTATTTTGTTGGTTTCCAATGTATTTAATATTGATATACATTTGTTGGTTATTTTTAAAAAGCTCAAATCTAATATATCTCTAGAGTATTTATAAGGAATGGATCCTAAGAAATACAATTTGAAATGTACAAAAAAGGCTGGTATAGGAGGAGGCCAGGTTCTAGTTAGCTTAAAGCATATAACTCTTGATAAAATCAGTAATTATGTAAACAGGTTAGAACTTTGGAGCTGAAATAAAGTTTGAGATATGAAGTTCAGTTGCCCTTTTTAAATTTGAGGGAACTAAAACTAGAAGGGTTGTTAAAGAGATTTCCAGACTGGGTTTGGCTTTTTGTTTTTTTGTTGTTGTTTTGTCAACTCAGGCAATAAACTAGATAACTTCTCATTTCCTGCTCTCTAACAGAGTCCCAATCTGTATGACTTAAGTGAGGGTTTAAGTCTAAATAAAAGACATCCAATCTCAAATTAAGATATTTCCCCTTGCCCTGGCTGGGTGACTTGGTTGGAGTGTTGTCCTATACACCAAAAAGGTTGCAGTTCAATTCCCAATCAGGGCACACACCTAGGTTGCAGGTTCAGTCTGGAGTTAGGGTGCATACTGTAGGTAACCAATCAATGTTTTGCCCCTCCCCCATTCCCTTCTCTGTCAAATCAATAAACATATCCTCAAGTGAGGATTTTTAAAAAAAGATATTTCTCCTGTTAATTAGTAAAATAATAGCATTGGCATCCGTACATAAACCTATGAAAAATATATTTTTTAAATTAGCGTTATAACAAATTAAGGGAGAATACTACCTTCTCCAGTTTGTAATCTGAATAAAATTCTATTTTAGTATTTTTCAATTATTTGCCAAAAATTAGGAAAATCAGATTTCCTAATACTGCAAATGAAATGATTTTGAATTCTGTTCAAACTTAAGCTTATATCAAAAACTGGCATTATCTCTTTTTTTTAAGTATGTTTAGCTGAACAAAAGTATGGTAGTGATAAGCAAAAATAAACATCTTTATTTGTTGAACTGTAGTGCCCTGAATTTACTCACACCCTTTGAGCAAAGGGAGAACGGGCCCACAGAGGTGTCCTTAAGATTTAAAAGGCAGAACAGATGGGAAAGTTCAGTGAATGGCATTTTATTTCTAAGATGCTTAGTAACGGGCAAGTAGACTCTAGATGTGGCCTTGTACTTTGTGACCGGGATACGGATCTACAACTTAATACCCTCTTGGAAAGCAAGATCTCAGGAGGAGGCAGAGAAAGAAGGTGATTTAAAGGATTAAAGGACCTACAACTAAAGATTTATCACAAAAGAACTTAGTGGGTGTTCTTTGAGCTGTGCAAGAAAAGCACATATTGTAGAACTCTATTCACTGCTTGGCTGTAATAATCATGGGGGTGGGAATAGATAGGGAGGTCAGGATAGCTGTTATAAATAAGAAATAACTTGATTAAGAGATTTTAGGACATTGTCATTAGGATTTTGTTTCTTTGAATCAAAACTATCTTTAGTATGAATAAAATATTTAAAATTCAGACATGATTAAGCTAATTAATATACAATTAGCCCAAACATTTTAACCATGGGTAAATTCAATTTTATAAAGGAAATAGATACTTTAGTGTTCAATTCCATCAAGCCTGTGAACTCAGGATAAGCTAAAGATATTAGGTTTTGTTTTAACCTATTTTGAAAAGGTAATTTTTAAAATATTATGCCAGACTGATACATTCCTTGGTTTTAAAATTGTAGGTTATATATTAAAACCAGTTCTTTCCTGTATCCACTAACAGAAGAACTTTGAGAATTTTAAAAATATTTTCACCTGTTTTTAGGTATAGATGAAATCCAGCCCCTCGATTAGTTACTATTTTAGTAATTGGGTAGCTCAGTTGGTTAGAACGTCATCCCAATACCCCAAGGTTGTGGGTTTGATCCCTGGTCAGAGCGCATATAAGAATTAACAAATGAATGCATAAATAAGTGGAACAACAAATCGATGTCTCTCTCCCTCTCTCTCTGTCTCTCAAATCAGTAAATAAAATTTTTAAAAAATTATGCAGTATAGTTAGTATATATGCATAGTCTGAGAAATAGCTTTTTTCTTTTTTAGTTTGTATCATTTCCTTTTTCTCCTTCTTTAAAACCTTCAGTAGCTCCTAAGACAATATAGGATAAAGTACTCTCTATTTCCTATTACATTCACCTTTTTCCTGTACCTGAGCCTATTCCAAATTAAAGCTGTTCCTTATTTAACTCAACAATGATGCCAAAAAGTAATTAGCCCCTAAAAGTTGTAATATTTCTGAATGAATTCTCCCATTGAATTATGATATCTCAACAGACACATTCTTGTCATTTCACCTTAGATAGGCTAGAGGATGTATAAAGTCAAACTTGGTTACAAAATGTTTATGAATCTTGTCAAACAATGGTACGTGTACAGGCAGTGTCTGACCTCCATAGCTGCGACCTTGGTGTCGTGAAAGAGAGCAGGCACAGAAAAAAACCATAGAAGCTTGGGAGTATCTGTGAGTTCCCAAGAAGATGAGGAGAGACTATGAAAAATAGAAGCTGCTTAGCAGAATTGAACCCAAGCACAATCTGATTCCCGTGCAGAGCCTGCCTGCTTATATAGTAACCCCAAAGCCTTCAAAAATGTTCACCTAGAAGGCCCACATCTTTTATAAATTGAATATCGAACTTGAAACTCATTGTTATGCTTTCAATTGAGTTAGGCTTTTTTTTCTTTTTTTTATGGAAACATCTATGCAGAGCTCATTCATTCAGTACATACGGATTGAAGGTCTACTGTGTGCTGGTATTAGGGCATTGGAAATATAGCAGTGAACAAAAAAGACAAACATTCTGATCTTACGGAGCTTACGTTCTATTGAGACAGACTAAATAAATAAATTAGTGTGAGATATCAGCCCTCATACAATAAACAGTGCGCATTAGTTTAAGAACCCTGTTTTCTTCTTAACACCTAACAGTTATTCTAAGAGGAATAGGGATAATGTGAGGAGCATTTAAGAGGTTGGGTAGACTCAGGTGAGTTATTTATCGAAAGAGCTTTGGGTAGCATAAAGTCACCAGACGCTTGGGAAGAGACACTGAGAGGAGTGCAGGGATAGAGAAACAGAGAAGAGGAGCTCTCAAAGACCAAGATCACTCATTCTGTGATTTCGCCCCCCCCCCCCCCCAAATCAGATCTCACCCTGAGTATAAACAAGGGAGCTAAGCTTTTCTTTCTTCCTGTCCTCTGCTTGTCATCACAATCAAGAACTTAGGCTAATGTGTAGTTATCAACATTTTTAAAATATTCATTAAAAGAAGCAGGCCAGCTTCTGCTGCTTTGGATTCAGACAGACCTGGGTTCTATTCTCAGGCTGCATTTTACTACTTTTATAACCTTGGACAAGTTACCTATACTTTATGAATTTCTGTTTTATAAATGTGTAAAACAGAAATAATTATATCTGCCTTATAAGTATAAAGTGCTTAATGCATGCTTAGGAATTCATAAGTTACTGGTCTTATTATCATTAGCCTGGAAAGCTTGACCATGACTGAACACACTTATTCTTTGGGAGAAAGTGATTCTCTAATTTAAAACCACTGACACTGTTTAGAATATTGCTTATTTACAGATATGGGTGATGGATGGCCTGTTTCCAAAAGCCTATGTGGAGATTTAAAACTGCATTTCTAAAAGAAGAAACCCTATGCTAAGAGAGTAAATCTTAAAAGTTCTCACCACAAGAAAAAAAAATTTTGTAACTATGTATGGTAACAGATGTTAACTACATTTATTGTGGTGATCATTTTATAATATGTACAAATATTGAATCATGTTATATACCTGAAAGTAATGTAATGTCAGTTATTCTTGAATTAAAAATAAATAAATCAAAGAAGGAACCCTAAAGGAGAGAAAGAGAGCAAAAATTTGTCAACATTCTTGCTCCTTTATAAGTCATATAACTCTAAAAATTAAATTGAAGAAGTGAAAAACGTAGAGGACAGATAAGAACAATGTAAAATTAAAGTTCAGTGCTAAAAGGATCTCTGTGTACCCAAAACATGATGTTAAAAGGAAAAAAGTGCTTAGCAGACAAGCTACATACACAAAAACAGGAAGATATCAGCTGGAGGAGAAATATCTTGACAAAGTTAGTAAGCAGAAGTAATTTTATAAACCAGCATTCGTTCTAAATGAAATGTATTAAATGACAATAGGACATTTTTAAAGAATGCTTAAACCACATAAATGTAATGAATTCTACTCCCACTCTTAAAGTTATTTGGTTTAATAGCTGAAACCATTGCCCTTTGTGTTTTCTAATTAATTATTATTCTTTTTTTTAAATTTTCACCTGAGGATATTCTTTCAACTGCTTTTCAGAGAGAGTAGAAGGGAGAGGGAGAGAGAAACATCGATGTGAGAGAAACACATCAACTGGTTGCCTCATGCACTCGCCCCGACCAGGGCCAGGGATCGAGCCGCAAACAAGGTACATGCCCTTGACCATAATTGAACCAGGGACCCTTCAGTCCAAGGACTGATGCTGTAACCACTGAGCCAGACTGGTTAGGCCTAATCAGTTATTAAATATAATTCCTATTCTAATGAATAGATCTACAAGTAGATAGTATTTTAATATAATTCCTTGGGTTAATGAGAAAATTTAAGGTTTAATATGTGGTCCATGAAAACATGATTATGCCTTTGGCCTGATTAGTAAGTATTCTTTCTACTAAAATATGTCTATTCTTTTTTATGAATTAGCTAAATTTTTTTCAAGTCAAATGACTAGGGAAAGCCATTTGATCAGGAGAGGAAGATAATTTGAGATTTATCTCTTAAATTTCAAAAACAAAAAAATGAGGCGTGATTTCCTTTCTCAAGAAACCTATGTCGGAGAAACAAAATCCACCCTCATTCCTACCCTTTGCTTCAATTCCCACTGTTTTCAGGCCACCCTCTCGCCTTGCCAGAATTGTCTCAACACCCTCCCTAACTCATCTTCCTGCCTCTGGTTTTGCCCTTTCCAATATATTTTGCTAAACCCTAGCTGAAATGCAAATCTGATGTCATTCTACTCTTTAAAATTTGAATAACTCCACAAAACACTTGAGTGAAATGTATTTTCCTTAATGACTCTTTAACAAGTCCCCCTTATTGTTTTTATCTTTTACCTAAACTACTCCATTACTCTCCATACCCTCTCTGCTGCAGACCCAATGAATTTCCTTTATTCTGCTTCCCTAATGGACCACTCTCACTCTCTCCCCTGCCTCTGGACCTTTGGTACATGCTGGTTTTGTTGCTTAGAACTGTCTCTACTCTCTCTGCTCTCTCTGCTCTCATTCGCTCTCTGTCTCAAGTCTCTCTCTCTCTTTCTCTCTCTCTCTCTCTCTCTCTCACACACACACACACACAATTCTTACCAAGGCCTCTTCCAGTTCCCTAAGCTTCAACTCTGATGTTTCTTCCTTAGGAAGCCTATCTTGACCCACTGCTCCAAGTCTGGACTCTTAATGCTTCATAGTTCTCTGCTCAGATTAAGTGATTTGACACCACTCTGCTTTTATGTCAGTGTATCAGCTTGTTTTTGAGAAAATTAGAGTTGAGACCATTACTGCTAATGACAGATGCAGAAACCTCACTTTGGTACAGCCAATTTACCAAAACATTTTTAGACGGAAGGAAATATTTCAGAATTAATATTACTTCTTGTATTAGATGTCAGATTCTTCTTAGAAGAAATAAAATGTTTAAATAGCAGACTTTATAAAATAGCTACTGGCCTACATTGATAACCTGTGGTAAATATCAAAAACATAGTTCTTTCCAACTACTGTTCTGTGCTCAGGATGTTCATCTTTTCAGCAGATGTTTATTGCATGCCTGTCATGTGCCTAGCACTGGGGGTTCATTAGGAGAAGCAACTTCAGGACATCCAGCCTACTTGAAGTGAAATCTTTGGAAAGTACAAACTTTTTATTGAATGATTTTTGTCAACGTAAGAAACATTCAAACCTGTAAAGAATTTTTGTGAGTTTATTTGAGCCAAATTGTCGACAATTTCCGGAAAGCAAAATCTCAACACATTGAGATAATGCTCCAGAGAATGGCAGCTTTGCACCTTATTTTATACATTACAATTCAAAAGAGAAGATGCAAGTGAGTTACATGAAATCATTAGTGATAGATTAGGGAGGTGGGAGAAAGCAGAGCCGGGAAATTTCTGGGATTGGATGAAAAATAAAATTATAGACAAATACATCTTTACCCAGGTGGGTACAGAATAGTTAACAGTCAACAGTTAACAACAATAGCTAGGAGAGGGTTTGTACTCTCTGCCCTGGTGCTTTGGTTGTGCCCTGAGGGGTTTGGGAATGTTATCCTAGATGGAAAAGACTACAGACAGGCTTAGTTAAGGTAAAGATTGATTTTTGTCAGGGAAGATTTTAGCCTAGGACATGACTAACTGCCATAAACTGCTTTTAGTTTAAAAGTTTTTAAATTCCATATCATCCTTTGTGGTTACTTTAGGTCACTGAGTATGCAAGGCTGCCACACAGGCCTTCCCTGAGCTTGTCAGGTTAGCATGTGGTCCCTTTTCATCCACAATTTGGAACAAAACATTTATAGAAGTGAAATCTGCACAGTGATATTTTCAGGTCAATACATTTGTTGGAATTCCTGGTAACTGGAGATTTATTTGGAGGCAACCTTAAGTATCAAACACAACTTAAATGTATACAGTTTGAAGTTTTAATTTGCATTTAATTATATTAAACCATTTTTGGGTTAGCTAAATGCATGCTTTCCCCTTGCCTCTCATTAAAAAATAGAAAGGTAAGCATCCTCCACTTTGCAAATGACATAATTTTAATGCCACAAACAAGGTTATGCCCTACTAGATAACTAACCCCACTGTTTTACTCCTTCCAGAAAATAAAATCACAGCCCAGCTCTTTAGAACCAGTCATCATTTTTCACGTACTTCATTATCTAACTAGCTTTATAGCTCACAACCCTATACAACAAATCCATTTGTGTTTCCGATATTCATGTACGATCAGTTTATCATGGAGGGCACATCATATTGCTGCAAATTGGATGATTTGCTGGGTTTATTTTTGCCTGTTTGTGGCTGAGTGGGCATTTGATTATAATACTTGTTTTTGTAGCTGTGCTCAGAGTTCCCTCTGAGCTTGGAAGCCTCTATATAGTCTTTTCTTCTATGCTATTAGCCCCAAATTGCTTTTCATGACCAGTAAAAATATTTTGGATGCTTTAGCAATTTATAAAGGTAGTTTATGAGAACAAACATCTTATTGATTTGGGAATATAAATAAAAAGTAACCATTTTTTAACCTGCTACTTTTAAAATATGACAGTTTGAGCAAAAAGAGTAACAGTGTTGTCTGAGACATTGTAATCTTACTCCTAAAACTGAAACTTATTTTCATTTATAAGTCCTGGTTCTGTGCCTGTGAGGATTTTTTTATTTTTAACTCCACTTGTTTCCTTGTCAGAATGTTCCAACTTTTTTAAAAACCTGAGCATGTAAGCTTTTTAAAAAAACAAGGGCAAACATGCAAAAAGAGATCTAATTTAGGATTTTATTTTAAAAAGTGAATGGAGTCATGTAAGGAAATAGTGTTGACACAGGATTTGAGAGATTTGTGTTCTCTCAAGTTCCTCATCAGATTTCAGAGAGAAATTCTTTAGAACCCAAGGCGCTTAGGAGGGAACATTAGACATTTTAAAGCCTTCGAATATACATGAAAAGAAAAAATTCAGAGATCTGCTACCAAATCTTATCTGTGTAGGAGAGTGATATTTATAGTTTCTATATGTCTTACCAAAAATAATTTTACATTGGATATAGATAGGCAGGCCATGGTTCCGAAGTTCCTCCTGCATTCTGCCGTCCATTCTGCGTTGTTTGGGCATCATTGGAAAGGAAGAAGGGAAATTTCAATAGTGTATAAAATGTAAAACGAACTTGATTCCTCCTGGTGGTGAGGGCCAGCCCAGAGGTTGGTTGCTGTCTGGCTCTAGGTGAATGGACCCGAGCGGGTGGACGGAGGGCAGGCTCTCGGCTGCAGGTACCGGGCACGGGCGCATTGGCCTTTCACCGAAGCCCCAGGACTCGCGCCGCAGTGCACGCTCACCTCCCACCCGCCCGAGCCCCTTCCGGACCTGAGCATTAGCTGCCCTAGGCAGCTGGGCCCCTGGAGGTTGTTTTTCGCCGGGTCCGCGTCGGAACCGCCCGCCAACGCCCGCCCCTCCGCGCTGAGAGGGCGGGGCTCCGGGGCGCCGCGGGTCCGAATTGGTGCGCGCGGCCGCCGCGGGCGGAGTGACAGCCGGGCTGGGCGGTGCGGTCCGCTTGTCGGCCCCCTCCCGGCTGCGCCGCCCCCGCCGCGGACGCCGACCGAGGCGCTGCAGCCCCGAGCCGAGCCGGGCCGGCAGTCCTCCCAGCGCTCGCGTCCTCCCGAGCGTCCGGGCTGCTCCCAGCGTCTCCGCGCCGACATGCGCCTGGCCACCGCCGCGAACGAGGCGTACACGGCCTCACTGGCCGTCTCGGAGCTGCTGGGCTGCAAGCAGTGCGGCGGGGGCCGCGGCCAGGACGAGGTACCTGGGCGAGGGGCCTGGCGGGCGGGTGCCCGGGGGCGGGAGCGAGCTGGTACCCTCCCGAGCTGCCTGGGCTGCAGGATGGTCGTGTCACCCCCGCGCCGGTTCCCCCTCACAGCTTCGGAGACCGCTTTCCTGGGAGGGCGCCCCTGGCCGGCCCCCTGCGCGGCAGGGGCGTCTCGGCGTGGCCGGCGTCCCCCAGGTGAAGGGGCGACCTGTGATTGGCGGGGGCGGGGGAGACGTTTCCCATTGTGGTCCCCGGGCGAAAGCTGCCGGGCTGGAAGAGACAGCTGTCTCGGTCATTTAAATGGAAGCCTCCGAAACGTAAATAACGTTGCCTTCCGTGCAAGTCTCCACAAGTCAGAAACCGAACAAAGCTCCAGTCTCACGGTAGAACAGCCTGTGGACTTTTTCCCTCAGCGTCCTGTCAAACCAGATTATTCAGTGACCCTCACTCCCTTTGCCTCCTACTTAAAAAGAGAAAGAAAAAGGAAAAAAAAGTACATTTGAGTCAGTTAAAAGATGATAGTGCCTAGAGTAGGTATGTTCTGCCAGCTCCGTGACGTTATGCACAACGTTTACTCTTGTTTATTACCATCCCTTTTGTGTCTGAATTGGCCTTCAGAAGGAGCTAATTGTAACATTTTGTATTTTTCCTAAGTGTTTGCAAATACGGCACCATTTGAGAGTTACTAATACAACTTTAAAATTTGAACCTTTGAAAGGCTTTGATTTAGAAAGTAACAAGGACAAAGTAGAGAAATAGTCATTAAAATTTGAATTGAAATCAGATTGCTGTATTGCCTCAGTTCAAGAAATCTAAATACAAAGTAAGTTCTCTGCAGCTTTGCCTACCAAAATGACTCAGTTTTAGTATTCATAGTATTTTAAATGGAATCTTCATTATGAGAATACTTGTATATTCATGTAAACCTAAATAAAGACACTTTCTCTTGAAGGTTGTATAACAAATACTTTTTCTAGATTTTAACAGTCATGGACATATAATATGCTCTTTCTTTACAGTTAATACAACAACCTAAAAAACATACACAAAAAAACACAACAAAATAAGAACTCTTATACCTTACTTTGGAAACTACCAAAGAGAAAACACCATGAAGGTGTTCGAATAGCATTTACAGTTTCTGTTTGCAGGCCATACAGATCTTCTCTCATTTTGAGAAGTGAACCCCAATAATTGTGCTTGAATAGATCTGTTATTTCTGGTTATATCTGTGTTGCAGAATCCTGGTTCTTGCCCAAGTCTAGACTCTCTAAATATAGCCATGTAAACTGGAAGATAAAGAGATACATTTTAGCTTGAACATTGATTACCCAAGGGATTGTGCCCATGGGATGATGTTCAGGAAACCAGGAATCTTTGTATAGTTGTATTTCGTTTTTAACACATCCAACATGTGAGAAGATAAATTAGGAAGCAGTGCTTTATAGGAAAATGATTTACTTTACAGAAGAACTAATAACACAACTCCTTCAAATAGTAAGCTTCATGGTGCTTTTATATTAAACACTTCCAGGAATGAAACTCCTGACTAAAAGTATAGGGCACACATAGGACCTAAGTCAGCCTTACAAATCTAGTGCTTTGACGTCAGTGAATGTTTATTTTTCTAGAATATAGTTCATAAAAGACTCGATACTAGAAAATGAGATACCTGAACTTTCCATATTTCTAAATTCCCTAGTAGAGTTAATGACAATTTTAAAGAAACACTAATATGTTTTATTATAACAGGAATATTTCTTTATAACACTTCTAGATTTATTTCTGTTTAAAATTTTTAATGTCAAAAGGCACCCAGCTATAGACAGTGATTCTCCTTAAGAAGGGGGAGTGGGATGAGAACTTTCACTTTTATACAATATACTTTTGCCTTGTTGAAATGCCTCAAAAAGCACATAGTCCAGTTAATATCAATGTTGTGGTTATCAGTATTAAAACATCTATACAGTTTTAAAATGTACCAAGTGCAGTGTGAAAAATATAATGATTGAAATGATCTGAGTATTTTTAATTTTTAACTAGTTTTGCAAGTAGGTAGAAGCTATAAGCCAACAAATGCTTTCATTTTGCATTTGTGGCAAATTGTTCATTCTTTCACTTATATAGATTATAAATGTATCTAACAAATTTTTAAAATCTCATTAGAACAGTACTTTCATAGTGATACATTATATACATAGTCTTTCTGTGGTACTGTCAACATTTGCTAAGAATTTTCATACTGTGAAAGTATTTTACTAACAGTAATGATACTATGTCAGAGATTTGCAGCAATATTGTGATGGTAGAGGCTGTTACTATCTCTTTCAAAGATGCTGATTAGGAGAATTGTTGAGGAGAGGACTGTTAGCTCCTTTTAGTTTTTCCAGCCACACCTTCACCAAGAGCCAATGACATTTATGCTGTGATTAGCATCTACATCTGTTTTTCAATAAGGCTACTTTCTATTGGCAGTTTTGCTTCCCAGAATCTGGATTGGCAAAAATTTTATCAAAGTCTGTAATTCAGTTTCTTACAGACACAGATGAAGTCATAATTGAAGTAACCTTTAGGAAGTTATGAAATGCACTTAGTTTAGCTTATGATTACCCCGTTGAAAACCTGCGGTGCCTTTTTTTGATCAACACCTGCTAGAAAATAGGGTAGTAACTAATTTGTCATGTAACTAGGAAAAGCAGTGCTTCAAAAGTGAGTTTTCCAGAAAATTGAAACTTTTAACCTTTTAGAGACCAAGAATACTGTTGTATAATAATAACAGTATATAAAGGGACTTTTAAGGTATCAAAACCTCTTAAAGAGGCTCAAAAAAAACCTATCTCTAGAACTAGACTTCCTGGCTGTTTTGGGGTTAATTATCACTTGTTTTCTTTTCCCAGAAGTTAGAATTCAATTTGTGTGCAATGGGAGGTTACATGGAATCAATGATTTGCTCCCCGCCAGTATCTGGAGTTCAATAAATTGGGACGCAATCTCATGGCTCATCAGTAGCACCCCAGGTCAACCCTTTGTCTCTCTTGGGCATGAAATTAAGTAGAAAAGATCATATCATTTTCTTGTATCCTCCTCAGGTACTAGTCTAGAAACAGAGAGAGAGAACAGTGGACATGTCTTGAGTCCTGCCTACAAAAAGAGGAGAATGAAGATGTGAGGCCTAGAACAGTAGTAACTGTATTTCCCATTATATCAATCTTGATATCAACCCTTTCTGTTTGGGAAAGTCTTAATTTTTAAAAACCTGCCCATCTCCTCCTCCTCCTCCTCCCCCCATCCTTTCTTTCACTTCCTCTCTTCCCCCCTTACCATTTCCCTTTCTGCTTTTGCTAAATGGCACAAACATCTCACAACTTCTTCAGCTTAGTAGGAAATTGACCCTAGTAGCCCAAGGGTGAGCTGGGTAAAATTCTCTTTTTTTTAGAACTAGCCTTAGGTAAAACAGTGAAATCATATTCTTGAATGTCAGAGACTCCTTTAAGTTCCTTTTCTTTCTTTAGTTTTTTCTGTTCTTCTGTCCCCTTTTCTATTCTTCTGTTCTCTTTTATAGATTGATCTTTCTTGTTAGACTGGTCTCAACAAGGAATGAATGTGATCTTATACTAAGGTTATTAGCATAATGGATCTAAAACCCACTCCCAAAAATATTTGGTTTTTCTTAGCATCCTGTTTTAAAATACATAGTTTTTCACTTTAAAATAATGTATTTCTAAAGGAATAGGAAGGAAGGCTTTGCCAATGAAGGCAAGGAGGAGGGGAGACAGTGATACCAATATGACTTCTAAATCCCTACACCTGTAGGGATGGACTTAGAAAGATTTGAAAATTACAGAGGACCATTGGGAAAGACCCTTGCCATACCTATAGGAAAATACTCCGTTTCTGAAATACTGATAGTGACTTGTTTTATAATAGTTAGATATATAAACTGTACATTTGGTATAAAGACAAAACCAAAATAATATAATTTAACCTTTGTTTGAGGCCCATGTCTATCAATCTGGTCTCATTAAAGACTTTATATATACACCACTTACATGCTGCTAATGTATTTGTAAAGTTCTAGAAATAGAATTGGTAAGTTTTTTTCCCTCTCCTTACAAAGAGTAACATAATTATACATATTATGCATTTTGGTTTTTTGCCTCCACATTATATATCTAGGAGATCTTTTAAAGCCAACCCATGTGGAACCACCTCATTTTGTAAAGACTGCATGTTATTTAGTCCAGCAATTTTCAACTGGTATGCCGCAGTAATTTTAAAACATGCGATACCTATTTCGGTCAGGTTAGATTGTCAAATATAAAAATGACAACAGCCAGCACAGTAGCTATCCAGTGTGAATGAGTCAAAATTATACCTTTTTTTTGTCAGATCACAAAACATACATTTTTTAGTATGCCCCAGAATTTTAGTATTGCATGACATAAGGTGAAAAAGGTTAAAAATCGCTATTTTTGTCTCTGGTCATACTAAACTGTATTGAAACAACCGTCTGTTGGTGAGCACTTAGGTTATTTTCTGTCTTGTACTGTTAGAACAATGTTGCAGTGATTATCCTTGTATATACTATAACATTTCACATATGTAACCTATATTACTATAGGCTAATATTTAGGATGGAATTGTTGATTCAAAGGGTATTTGATTTTTTCATTTTGCTCATTATTGCAAATTGCCCTCCCTGGAAGTTGTAGTAATGTGTACTCCTTATATCTTTCTTGATCTTTTTTCCTCACGCTTCAGAACATTCCCATCAGAAATGTATAAGTAATGAATGATATTTTTTCCACCTCCTCTCCACAGCCTGTTATCAAATGTTTTTATTTTAAGCAATCTTTTAGGTGACAAATGATATCTTAGTGTAGTTAAGTCACAGTTGTTTTATTATGAGGTATCATTTTGTTAGTCACTTGTATTTCATTTCCTTTTAACTGTCTGTGTTCTTCATTCATTTTTCTCTCAGGTTATTCAGGGATTTCTTATTCATTTGTAGAGTGTTTATGTATTAAAGAAATTTAGCCCCTTGATATATTAACTGCAAATGTAGTCCCCAGTTTTCTGTTTGCTTGTGACTTTGTATACTTATTTTTCCAATGTGAAAGTATTTTTGTCATCAGATTTATCAGTCTTATATTGTATGACTTGGATTTTGTGACATTATTACTCCCACTCTATTTCACGTGTGCTTTGATCTACTGCAGTGGTTTTTATTTTTGTGAGTTTTTGTATACCTAGCTCTGACTTATTGTGGAGTAAAGTGTGATTTAAGGCTCCAACTTAATTTTTTTCTGAGTAGCTATCCAGTTGTTCCAAGATCATTTGTTGAAGAATCTCCCTCATTTGATGTCACCTTTTTATATACTAAAGTCCCTAGAATAATCTCTTGTTATAAAATGAATAATAAACCCTTGAAATGGATATTTTCTTAAAATGCGCTTTGTAAAGAAATAAGAAGGGGTAAATATTGATTTTAGCCTTAAAGTTGTGCCCAATATATTTTGTTTGAATTGTATGTAATTAAGTCAGAAATTCAGCAGTTTAAAAGGCTAATAGAATCATCATTTTATATAAGTGGCTGCAATTATACCAAGATGATGTATTGAATAGCAGGAATGTGGTTTTTCTTGCATTCATTATAGAACATTAAAGTAAAGACATAGACATGGTCAGACCAGTGGATTGAGTGCCTCTAATGAAGTGAATGGTTGTTAGAACATTACTGTCATGCATACGTGTGGAATAACCAGGTTAAGAAATCACTGGCCTCCAATACAAGATTATTTGAATTATATTATATATGGTGTAGATTCATTTGGCAAGTATAGCCTGCTTTGAATCTGAATCTAGAGTTCTCCTAATAAAGCTTCTCTTCGATTTTGTCCTGCCTAATTTTTAAAACCCCATTCTGCTCAAAAGGTTTTCATTCACTTGGACCAGATTTCTTGAATTGCTGCCACATGTCTTTCTTTACTCCACCCCCCTACCCCCTGCTTTTCTTTCTTTAAAAAGAAAGCATCTGGTTTATATCATGAGGGATTTTTTAAAGCAGTATTGAGAGGATAGAAATGCTATTTGTATGTAATTTTGTATGTAATGTAATTTGTATCTAATCAAGGGTTAATCTTTAGTTGTTAAAACGCTAAGAACTTTTTGTTTGTTTGTTTAGAGACCAGATTGATGAGCCTCAAAAAAAATAATGTTGAATTATTTTGATTTTGTTTCTGTAAGCACACTGTATTGGGGGGAAAATGGAAGCCTTAACAGTAGATTTTTGTTTTTTGTTAACCATACTGCATTGTCCAATAAGGTATAGAATTCTAGATTCCAGGTACAGGATTCTAAATTCACTATGTCAAAAAGCAAAAAACCATTTATTTCTCAATTATCTGAGCTTCTCTAAAATATAAGCAAGGTTGATGGCATCCTGTAGATAAAAAACTTAATTTAAGGCTCACAATCAAACTTAATTTCTCTAAAATTGTTTCACTCAACCACAGAGAAAGCATGTCCTGCAGTACTTTCTCTTTTGTAGATTTAAATAACTACTTTTTTATTCATAATATTTCTAATCTTATTGTGAACTATTATTATAGATGTAATAATAATTATACTTCTTTCAGTTTAAGACATCTAGGTAGAGGTTACTGCTTTTTCATTTCCTGACAAGATGCACAGGAATTGATATTTTGGTTGGTTGTGTTTTGGATGTACAAACACATTGGTCTTATTTTGTATCACTGACAATCCACAGGGTTGGCTGCTATGTGCTGAACTTTCTGTTCTAGACATTTTGCCAAGTACTCTATGCAAAACTCTGGTTTAAGTGAACAGGTTTCATTGTTTTTAGTCAGAGTCGTATCGTAAGCTGTTGTCAGCTATGTGACATGAACAGAGGAGTTGGTATGTATATATGGCTATGAAAGCAAACCACCCAAACAAGCCTGTCTCTGTTCAACTGGTGTTCCTCCCCCCCCCCCTTCCTGTAGCCTCAGTTCATGTTGTTTACTACTGGAGGCCTGAGATGGTGTAATTTTCTTTTCTAGGAACTTGGAATTAGAATTCCTCGACCACTAGGACACGGACCAAGCAGATTTATCCCAGAAAAGGAGGTATGTTGTTTGTGAAAGTACATAGTGAACTGTGTGCTTTTAAGGAAAAACTTACACGATCTGCATCTTGGCATCTGAACAAGTGTTAGTCAACAACATGTTTTACACAGAGTCGATCACAGTTAATCATCATGCTTTGGCATTGAATATGTGGGATTAGAAAGCTGTTGTAGTCATGTTGATTTCTAGTATTTCTAACACCCATATTTAATCAAGGAAAGGTAAGACTTGTTTTGACCAATGATACCCATCTAATTAGATGTTATTTAGTTGTGCCCTTAGCTGAGTTACTTGGTATTGACCATCTCCACAGGTTGGCATCAGTGCTCAATTGAGTATTTAATTGTAAGTATGTAAATACTCCTATGCTTTGTTTACAGATTGTTTGCTGTTAGTCAGTTTTGGTTCTCCTTAAATTGAGTGGGAGTAAGCATTGTTATAAGGAAAGGCTTTAGTATCTGTTTGCAAGCTCTGCAAGTTTGGTCATCTAAACCTGCTTCTTCTTCTGGATTCCGCCAGGTCAGCAAGTAGGCTATCTAGGTGGCCTTTGATGTTCAGACTTTGTCATTTATTCCCATCTACACGATATGTGACTTTATTCTTGGTTGAGTTAAATTTGTAGGATTATAACCTGTCTCTTCCCTTAAGCCAAATTTAATCTGCTTCTAGATGACCCTTAAAATGCAGTGCATGCATATTTTCTTTAACACTGATTTACAGTTTATGTAACCATGGTTTTCCTCTCTTTTATACAGATTCTTCAGGTGGGGAGTGAAGACGCACAAATGCACGCTTTATTTGCAGATTCTTTTGCTGCTTTGGGTCGTTTGGATAACATTACATTAGTGATGGTTTTTCACCCACAGTATTTAGAAAGTTTCTTAAAAACTCAACACTATCTACTGCAAATGGATGGGCCATTGCCCCTGCATTACCGGCACTACATTGGAATAATGGTTTGTGAACATTTAGTGAAAAATTCTGCCTGCCTGCTTTATTAATCTTTTTAAGAGATGGTTAATGCTTTAAACACAGGGATAAATACTTATACTGTGACTTCTAAGTGGATTCCTGTTAGGTAGTATCTGTTTTTCCTCTTTCTAAATAAGTATACCCTCAAGTGTAACAGAAAAAGAAACATGTATTTACTTTTGAGAATAATAATAAATAAGAATATAAAGTAGAACACAATACCTGTTTTACTATTATAAATAGTTCACATTGACATAAGTGGTGCTACTCCTGTGTGATGTGTATTCCATTATTTTATGGTTGGCACTAAGTAAAGTTTCTTCTTAATCTGAGTTTCTGAAAATTGGTATATAATAAAAGTTTCTGATGTTCAAATACTTTTATCAGATATTTTGTTCTTGGAATATTTCTGAAGTGCTTTCTGTGGTGCTGGTGTATGAATTTGTAAACTGTTTATGTGAAAACTTCATTTCTGTAGTTCAGGAAAATTTGAAACATACTAGTCAAAAACTTAACTGTTTTGAACATTGTAAAGAAAAACAGGATGTATAGTTCAAGATTTTATTATTGTTACAAAAATCTTTTTGTTTTCTGTTAAGGCTGCAGCAAGACATCAGTGCTCTTACTTAGTAAACCTCCATGTAAATGATTTCCTTCATGTTGGTGGGGACCCCAAGTGGCTTAATGGCTTAGAGAATGCTCCTCAAAAACTACAAAATTTAGGAGAACTTAACAAATTGTTAGCCCATAGACCTTGGCTTATTACCAAAGAACACATTGAGGTAAGTAGTAAAGTAATGTATCTAGGGGGTCATTAAAAAAATTAATTTTTATTTTTTTATTGAATTAATTGGGGTGACATTGGTTAATAAAATTATACAGGTTTCAGGTATACAATTCTATAATACATCATCTGTATATTGTATTGTGTGTTTACCACCAAATAAATTTTTTTAATAGACTATTTTGAGAGCAGTTTAAGGTTTATAGATAAATGTCAGTGTTTCCATATTCTACCCCCTCAGCCCCCCAGACACATAAGTTCTTCTATTATTAACATCCAGTATTATTAGTATGGTGCATTTTCTGTGATTGATGAATCAACATTGATATATTGCTATTAACTAAAATCTATAGTTTACATTACAGTTCATTGAGTTGTATAGTTTTATGGGTTTTGACAAATGCGTATGGTCATGTATACACCATTACAGTATCATACAGAACAGTTTCACTGCTCTAAAAATCCTCTGTTCATTTCTATCCCTTTCTCCCTAATTTTTTTACTGTCTCTATAGTTTTGCCTTTTCCAGAATGTCATACAGTTGGAATTGTACAGTACTGTATGTAGCCCTTTTCAGACTAGCTTCTTTAACTTATCAGTATGTATTTAAGATTCCTACATGCCTTTAAATGGCACGATAGCTCATTTATTTATTATTTTTAAAGAATATGTTTTTATTGATTAGAGAGAGGGAGAAACATCAATGATTGGCTGCCTCTTGCACACCCCCTACTGGTGATCGAGCCCACAACCTGGGCATGTGCCCTGACTGGGAATCGTACCAGCGACCTCTTGGTGCATGGGACAGAGCTCAACCAACTGAACCACACTGGCTAGAGCACTTGTTTATTTTTGCTGAAAAACGGTTCAATGTATGGATGTATCACCATTTGTTTATCCATTCACCTATGGAAGGACATCTTGGTTACTTCCAGTTTGGGGCAATTATGAATAAAGCTGTTACAGACATTCATGTGCAGGTTTTTTGTTGGACATAAGTTTTAAACTCAATTGGGTAAATAACTAGGAGTGTGATTGCTGGACTGTATGGTAAGCCTATGTTTAGCTTTACAGTAAACTGTCTTCCACAGTGGCTGGAGCAGTTTGCATTCCCACCAGCAGTTAATGAGCATTCTTGTTGCTCTTCATCCTTGTCTGCATTTGGTGTTATCAGTGTTTTAGATTTTAGCCATTCTGATAGCTCTGAAGTGACATCTTGTTCTATATCTTTTAAAACTACCATCTTAAACTAATTCCTTCTAGTTCTATTTATTAATAAAGGTAATAGAATAAAAGTAGATTGGCATTCTCTAAAAGTATCTACCATGCAATAGAAATTCTTGAAAATACATCTTTTTGGTCTTACCTGTTTTATAGAACATTTTAATTACTGTTACATAGTTGAGACATCAAGAAGATACAAAATTTGAATATGATTAATACAATGTTTATTATATTGTCTAGTAGTGAAAAATTATGCAAGATTATAAAATAGATAATGAAGCAGAAGGGACACAGGTGTAAGACTTTGAAGAATTGTAGACTTTACCTTGGTCATAATTTTCAAAATATGATTTAAGTTAGGAATATTCAGAGTCAAGTTGAAACTATCTTAAAAATTCCTTGAGGAGGCCTGATAATAATTTAAAACAAAAATAAACAGGCATATTTTATACAGTAGGTCCCACTTTGAACACAAATTATATTTGGTTTGAAAGTTGGAACAACATAGTTAATCTATTCATAATTTAGTTTATAAAATAATGGCAGCTGCTTTTAATATGCTTTGACTGCAAAATGCATTCTATTTTTAAATCAAGATCTTAGAAAATCAAAATGATAATGAATATGTCATTATCAGATTATGTTAAGCTCTATTGGTGAATACATGTTCATAAAAATTAGCAAATTCTGGGTTCTACATGTCTCAAATTGCAGTTTCACACTTTGTATAATGACTAATTCTGTTTTCAATAGATTAAATACCAAGATGAACTATATACTTTCACCAACACCATACCCCAATATAAAAATATATTCTCTTTTTTCTCCCCTAAGCAACTTTTAAAAGCTGAAGAGCACAGCTGGTCCCTTGCAGAACTGGTACATGCAGTAGTTCTACTCACACACTATCACTCTCTTGCCTCGTTCACATTTGGCTGTGGAATCACTCCAGAAATTCATTGTGATGGTGGCCACACATTCAGACCTCCTTCTGTTAGTAACTACTGCATCTGTGACATTACAAATGGCAATCACAGTGTGGAAGAGAATCAGGTCAACTCAGCAGGAAATGTTTCGGTAAGTAACTCATTTGTTACAGGATTGTCATAAGACTAATCACAATAATTGCTGTTGTCTTATTTTTTCATTTGGCGCCTATATCTGTTCATTCAGCAAGTATTTATTGACTGTCCCCAAATGCCCAGCACCAATTTAGTACTAAGGGATATACAAAATTATAAGATCCTCTAGGATAATAATAATATTTGGATTAGGAGCCACCAGCATGTGCTCATCAGAGCCAGCTAGCACTGAATGGCTATTGCAGTGAGAGGAGGGGAGGCTGAGGATAGTGCTACGTGGTGATGATGACTTCCTAATGCTGATCACAGCCTTTTCTTCCCTTCTGCACAAGAGAAACAGGCTGGCTTCTTAATTGTTTATCTTTTAGAAGATTTAATTATCCTTGATCTGTAAATTTCTCCTTTTAAAATTCTTTTTTATGTTTAATTTTATACAAGTAAATATTAAAGAAATGTAATTTTATTAAAATACGTTCACCTCTACTTTTCTCTGACTTTTATATTTTCTCAGTTGTTATTCCTTTGAAACAGAATGAGATGAATTTTCTATAAGCAAATTTTAATTCCTGTATACAATGAGTGAAAATTTCCTCTGCATTCTTTTGCTATAGCGAAAGTTCAGGGGTTTATTTTATGCTTCCAAAGAGAAATCAGAGAAACAGCATCACAGCCTTCTAAATACTGTGCATGGATTTTCTCAGTTGTATTATTCCTTTGAAACAGATTTCGACAGGTTAAATTGCCTTTAACTTATATATTTGATTGTGGCAAGTTATCTAACTTCTCTGGGCTTCTGTTCTTCATGGGAGGTTTAAATGAAATGTCTCTGAAGAGGTAAAAGGCCTAGTACAGCACTTGGTATTTATCAGGTGCTAACACACAGTGAGATGAGCACATGAAGGAAAGCCATGTTCCCCAGGTTGGTTGACATGCTTTGCTGACAAGGCCCAAGACCCTCATCTTCATCCTCTTTGGAGCTAGTTGGGGTCACGTCTAGGTCTGCATGTGGCCACTGATTATTCGTCAATGCTTAGAGGTTATGAGCTGGTCTAAGGGAGAGTATATCAGTTGCTAGGATGCTGGGAATTGTAGTATTGTCCTTCTCCACTTTTGATACCGTACAAGGCTAAAGAAATAGTACTTTATTGTTTTTAGTGATCCTTCTACTAAATAATAGTGAAATAATAGAAAATTTTTCTCTAGTGGATACTCTCCCTATTTTCAGGTGTTGAGTTGGCTGCTTTTAGAAAGTTTATAGCCCGCCCTGATGGGAATTGACTATAATCTGATACAGCTTATTCTTCAGGTACATATCAGATATCTGGCTTAGTTCTTCAGATACAAATGGTAAAAAACAAAACAAAAGTAGTTCCTCATACAATAGCAGCATTTTAACGTTAAAATGAAATGCCTTAACTTTTTTTTACACTACTAACAACTTCAACAGATTGTTCAAGGAGCAAAAAACAAAACAAAACAAAAAACCCCCACGGTTTCCTTTCCCTCTTATTTCTATCAAGAATTGGCTCACCGAAGAATACTTAAATTTTGGACAGTTTATTTTAGAGGAAAATGGATAAAATAGATAAATTAACACAATGAGGGATAATGTGAGTCGACAACTTGATTTAAACACACACACACACACACACACACACACACGCACACAAACTTAGGTCTCTCTCTTAAGCAACACAACCCGTTTCCACCTTCTTAATTTTTGTTTGGCTACTGACCCGGTCTCAGGAATAATTATGAAGAGGTATGCATCAGAAGAATCATCAGTACATCATAGAAACACTTTCCATCATGAAATTATGAGAGAAAGTGCTTAGTACAGGACCCAGGGCACTTTGGTGTATCCGTTAGGATCATATGAAAATATGAAGTACAGATAGTATACACTATTTTTCTCTTAATGTAGACTTATCCTGACAATCATTCTGCAACAGATATTTCTTGAATATCTTCTATTTGCCAGGCACTATGCTAGGTTCTGAATATATACTAATAAATTAGAGAGGTCCCCTGCCTTTATAAAGGTTTGGTTGTAAGAAGGCAGGCATTAACTCATTATCATGCAATAACAATCACAAACTAATTCGCTCTCTTACTGAAAGAGCAGAGTGCTGTTTGAGAGTAATTAGGGTGACTGGATTGGGGGTGGGGACTTGGGAGAAGCTTGTAACCTGACACCTAAAGGACCAATGAGTGTAAGCCAGGAAGAGAGTTGGAAGAGTAGGGGAAACAACATTCCTAGCAAAATAAATTTATAAAGGGAAAACACTGCTTTTGTATTTGAACACAGATTTGAAATTTTAAGGTTTCCTACTATATTTTATAAAATATGAATTCCACAGATTTGATCCAACTTTAATAGTAAGGATGTAGCAGGGTAGAGGAGTATAAATTGTTTGGCTAGTTCCAGACCATTTGGCCAGTCTTCTTGTGTCAGACCTGTCACTACAAATGTGTCACTGCTCTAGTCATCCTAGCAAGTGACAGCTGCCAGCCCTATTTGCATAGGTCAGGAGGACAACTCCAGCCCTATAAGGACATGTTTCATTCTTAATTGGTAAATTGGAAAGATAGAGCTGATTGCTATAATTTAAAGATGATAAACATATGTTAATATGCCTAATGTACATAGTTGATGCAAAACCACTTATACTTTGTGTATCTTGTTTAAACTGATTGAGCAAGTAGAAATTAACTTTTAAATACTCAGTTCTGTTTTCGATTGACGAGTAATATTAAATTTTAATTTTTAAAACTTAGCATTAATGATAATGACATTACTAATTTTCTAAGGTAAAAACATTAGAATGTATTCTTAAAATAATTTTACTCTTATATTTTAAAATCTGCATATCTCTGTAATAGGCCAAAACCAGTTTTTGATTCATTCATGTATGTTAAAATTACAATATTTATTTTTCCTATATTCGGTTAAAATTCAAATTCTTATGAGATAGCCTTAAAAGAAAATTCAGAAATTTCATCCTCTGACTGATGTAACATTCGCTGTATTGTCTCTTCAGGTAAGTGATTCCTTCTTTGAGGTCGAAGCCCTCATGGAAAAGATGAGGCAGTTACAGGAATGTCGAGATGAAGAGGAGGCGAGTCAGGAAGAGATGGCTTCACGTTTTGAAATAGAAAAAAGAGAGAGCATGTTTGTCTTCTCTTCAGGTAAAAGCAGCTGTTACATACTGATAAAACTTCTAAAGCTTACAAAAAAGAGCCCACTTTTTTTATTTAGAGAATTTAAAAATTGTTAAACATCTATCCAAATATGTCTTTTTCTTTTAGAAAGGCTATTGCATAGGTATTCCTACTTATAAAGCAGGCAACTTAGAAAAGGAAGTTGTAGTGAAAATAGCTCTAGACTAGGAGGGAAGGACATTTGAAAACATCTCATTTGTACCTCAGAAGTACTGTGGGTTCAGTTCCAGATCACCACAATAAAGCAAGTACCACAATAACGTGAATCACAATAGTTTTGCAGGTGGAAGGCCTTGCCCTCAATTTGCAAAAAAACCACATCTGTGAAGTGCAATACAATGAGGAAGTATCCTTAGATGGAGGTTGGATGTTAGCTTGTTTTTCCATTTCTATTTACTTGAAACTGTAATTTCATCAACTCCTAAAGATAGTTCAGAAAGGTTTAGAACAGTACAGGAAACATTGTAAAAATGATCTCTCTCTCTCTCTCTCTCTCTCTCTCTCTCTCTCTCTCTCTCTCTCTCTCTCTCTCTCTCTCTCTCTCTCTCACACACACACACACACACACACACACACACACACACACACACACCCCACCCCCCCCCCCCATTCACCATCCTGAAACCTTTGAGCTGTTAAAGAAATAATAATATATATTGTAGGACATTAATATTAAAAAAAAATAGTTCAAGTGCCAAAGCTTAGAGCATAGCTGATTTGTTACCACCATAAAGATTATCCAAAGTGGTGTTCATACTTTGAGCACATACTTTTAAGTAGAACCTAATATCTATAAACTGGAGTGGAGACAGAGGAAAAATGAGTGTGGATGAAAAGCATAAAAAATTCAACCATGACTATTTTTTTGTAATAAATAATCTACTTTTATTATGCTCCATTCACTTGTAAGTAAGCTATTTCTCTTTACAGTTTTAAGACTATTTTAGTTGATACTGGTTAGGGTCAAAGAAAGGATTATCCTATTTTTACTTGTTACTGGTAAAATGAATTTTAACTAGCATCCTGTATTTGAAAAGTTTCCAGTAGCTTTTTTAATTATTTCAGATGATGAAGAAGTTACACCAGCAAGAGACATATCTCGTCACTTTGAGGATACTAGTTACGGCTATAAGGATTTCTCTAGACATGGGATGCACGTTCCAACATTTCGAGTCCAGGTAAAATCGCAACATGTTTATTTTGAAATAACTCAATTTGACTTAAAAGCCACATGGATTTGAGATCTAGGAAATGTTGCAGAAAAAAGCAACTTTCCTATGTATAGGCAGTTCCCTTAGGTATATTTATTGTATTGCTAAAGCTTGTAAATCATTTGCTCAGAACTTACAACACATTCACCCAAAACAAAATTACAGTGGTAGTTAGGTTCCCGGATGATGCATTAAAAACTCACTTAAAGTTCTAATATAGCTAAACAATAAATAATAGTTGTATTTGAACGTAGCTAGCATGTATAGCATTGATTTTTCCCCCCCTCCTTCTGAGCCCCAATGTTTTTAAAATGATGTGGTGATTTGTGCCCTGATATGCACCAGGCCTGAGTGATGAAAAATGTCTTCAGTATATCAAGCATTATGTGTAGGTGGACTGAAAGGGGTGAGAAAATCAGAGGTGAAAGATGTGTTTAAATACAGATACCACAAAAAATAAAGCATGACAATTAAAGTATCCCAGTTCCCTTTAAAATATGAACTGAGTGTTGTTTGAAGCAATAAGAATTTTTGAGGGTTTTAAATTTAAACCCTTGAGAGGATTCACATAAGTAAATATTATTTCAAAATTACTTAACACCTATCTCTCAGAGTGAATAAAGTTAGTGATGTAGGGAACATAATTATTGTTGGTAGGCCCACTTACTTTAGCTCCCAAATCATTAACTTTGAAATACATAGTAAATTTCCCCAGTACACTTATGTATATATTGAGTCCATGGAAACTTAGGGACCTGGTGGTCCTCCAGGATACGAGGCTCCTTCTCTGTTTTTGTTTTGCAGGAAGCACTGTTTTAAGTGCTTTGCAAGCATATCTCAGAAGCAACAGTAGCCTTATACCCTTGTACCAGAATAAAAGTTGACAAGGATCAGTTAGTTACCAAATATTTATCTATTCTGTGCTCTAGTTTTGTAAGACTGCTTCCAGTCCATGCAGTAGAATATACTGTAGTTTAAAGGTATTTTAAAATAATCTGTATAAATACTTAAATTCAGGTGAGTTGATATTCCCAACTTTTCCAGTTATTATAAGGAGCCTGTGTTAATAACTGTTTTACCAAGATTATGAAAATAATTGAGAACTGTAAGATTTCATTTCTTTGTTCAAGGAACAAAGATTATTTAAGGGAACAAAAAGAGACACAAGGAAGAGTTATGGAATATTTCTACTTGATAGTGAAATTGTGTCATGAAATAGATTAGAATTGAAGAAATCATGAGGGCTGGAAATTTTGTGGAGGGAGATTAGGAATTTAGATAGTTGAATGGTCCAAAGGCAGGGGCATTATAAGCAGAGGACAGTAATTGAGCAATAATTGAGCTTAGATTAAGGGATGTAGTGAGGGAGGAAATCAAAGAAACTGGCTGGGCTGCAGAGAGCTTTAAGCAAGGGGTTCCTACTTCTGACAAGTGGGAAATTAGTTTAAAATTGGTCAGGTTTGGCCTTGCCCGGTGTGGCTCAGCAGTTGAGCATCGACCTAGGATCCAGGAGATTGCTGTTTGATTCCCAGTCAGGACACACGCCCAGGTTGTGGGTTCGGTTCCCAGTGGGGGGCATGCAGGAGGGAGCCAATCAATGACTCTCATCATTGATGTTTCTCTCTCCCTCTCCCTTCCTCTCTCTGAAATCAGTAAAGATACATCTTTTTAAAAAAGAAAGAAAAGGAGAGAGGGCTCCAAGTTGGTCACCTCTGGATGCTGAGTAAGGAGACTAAGAGAGAGAAAGCTGAAAACATTGGCTATGCGTAAGGGGATGAGAGTCCATTGTTTTTTAAACTCACTGAGTTATAAAACATAACCTTTTGTATGTTGTAGTATAGAAATTAAAAACATCAGACTGGAGTGCAAGTGAAGCTGGGAGCTAGGGATGTACTAGAACGGCAGTGGATTCCAGCTGACAGTAATCACACTGCAGAACAGTACGAGTAGAACTATACTTGGCCCCGTTTTAATTATTCACATTTATTCTATTCTCTGTATTTAGGACTATTGCTGGGAAGACCATGGTTATTCTTTGGTAAATCGCCTTTATCCAGATGTGGGACAGTTGATTGATGAAAAATTTCACATTGCTTACAATCTTACTTATAATACAATGGCAATGCACAAAGATGTTGATACCTCAATGCTCAGACGGGCTATTTGGAACTATATTCACTGCATGTTTGGAATAAGGTTAGTCTGTTTTCTTATGTTTATAAAGAGGTATTTTCCATTGGACTAAATTATTCAGGTACTTGGAACACATACATACACAGACTCAAAATGATCCCCTCCCTCTCCAGTAGCTTATTTTTATGCTTATGCTTCAGAGAACCAATTTATTACAGCTTGGTTTGTTTCCTCTTTCCTGATTAGGCGGGAGGGAGAGTTAGGAACATTGACAAGATGCTTCAGGGAAGCGGGGAGAGAGGCAAGCCAGTTGGTCCTAGAACATAGAGGAGAAGAGGGAAAGTTTGTCACTGAACATCTTTGGTATCTTTTCTCTTTGTATCATCTGTTCCCTAACACATGTATATGTCTACCTTCCTGGAACTTAGTACCTGTATAGTACCCCTCTGGCTGTAACTCCTTCTGAAGCTACTCCATACTCCCATGATACTTCATCAAAGTGCAGAACTTTCATGTCCTGACTGTTAGGTATTCAGCCACATAATTATGTTATATAGGAAGTGCAGCCAATATATACCACTTTCTAACACATGCACACAAACTCCATGCCACGGTGCTTTCTGATTATTTTAGCTATAAAGTCAGGCTTTCTCTTGCTATCTATCAGTGGCCAGGATATTGACTTTAGCCTCCTGAATGGTTAGGACCAGCTTTGCAAGAACTACTCCCTTTTCCACTGAAAACCACATAGGGGATTTCAGTCCTTGGTTTCTAGAAATCATCACGCAGTAGAGTGGAGCAGACACTGGTGCCTCTGGCCATTTTCACTTAAAGCAGAACAGTGTCTCCCAAGTATAGTAGATACTCTGAAGACCATCTGTAGACCATCTTTTTCTCTGGGAAACTCCCCCCCCCTTTTTTTTTACTCATATGACCCCAGAAACTTTGCGAAACATGAGAAAAAGAATTCTAATTATTTTTATTTACACGGGTAGATTACAAGTTCTAGCTCATGTAGTAGTACCACTAATAGACACTACTGTCTGATTAATTTCTTATTCTCAGCAATAGTCATAAACTCTGCTTCTAGAATCTGTGCCTCAGTGTGGTTGCTTGTTCATGGCAGTAAATCCAAACTGTTGTGGGCATGGGCAGATTTCCTGTTCATCTCCCTAACTTCTGACTCTTGTCCCTTTTACTCAGTAATCACCTCCATTTAACCATGGTAAAGTTGTTATTGGGGGACAGCTGCCTACACAGAGTGGAAAAGATATAGCATTTCCTAGTGGTGTCTGTACTTTTTGTGAGAAGAAAACAGCTCATACATTGAAAATATAATTTTTACTTTGTCTTTTAATAGATATGATGACTATGACTATGGTGAAATTAACCAGCTATTGGATCGTAGCTTTAAAGTTTATATCAAAACTATTGTTTGCACTCCTGAAAAGGTTACCAAAAGAATGTACGATAGCTTCTGGAGGCAGTTCAAGCACTCTGAGAAGGTATGCACCTGTTGTGGCTTGTTTACTCTGTAACTTAGCAGGGATTCGTATCCTTCACCTAATCTAAAGCATCTCAAACCTTCCCATCACCTCTGCCAACCCAGAGAACATTGCAGCACAGCCGCCTCAGATACCCTTTGGGAGAGAACCTCATGGTGCTAGAGTAAAAGAATAAAGACAGGGAAGACAGGTGGCCTGGCTCTTCTTTAAATGTTGACATGGCTCTCACCACTTAGGAGAAGACTGTTTTACAAGAGCTTTTTAAAAAAATGTTTAGATAGAAGTATCTGGTCTGGTCTTTGATTCATCTGTATAGAAATTATTGAATGATGATTTGGCAGGGGAAACTGGTATTCTAATAAAGCACTGTCTAGATTTTCTGAAATACAACAAACCTCCAAGGAGAGATGTGATCAGGCATAAATATAAGCACAAAACATCTATCCAAAAAGAACATCAGATAGCTTTTCCTTTGAGAAATTGGTATTCAATAAGCCCAAGACTTCTAAGTTATTCACTGGCACACAGAAAATGTACTTGATTTTCGGTGTTTGTTTATTAGATGCACTGAAAAAGTGATTGTGAATGATTATAACCCTACCTTAAATGATGTTGTGTTTTATATGCAGGTTCATGTTAATCTGCTTCTTATAGAAGCTAGGATGCAAGCAGAACTCCTTTACGCTCTGAGAGCCATCACCCGCTATATGACCTGATGCCTTTCCTCCACTAAAGACAATGGAATAATCAGCAGATCTAGTCTACGAGGGGGAGGTTCTCAGCCCCAGGACCAATGGTAGATAAAAGAATTCAGAAATATATTGTGCCATGATTCCTTTAGTTTCTGCTATTTTACTGTGGAAATACCACTGTTGGCACAAGCAGTGAATGCTTGGCAGCTTCAGGTTTGTAGAGCTGTGAAGAAGGGTTGCCATTCACAGTATTTTGCTTTTTGAAGTACAAGATACTGTATAACTGTTTTATTACAGCAAATAGTAACTCCAAATCCTGTTGCTTTTATGTTAAATAACAAGAATTGGAGTGTGCAAGGAATGGGACTTGGATAGTTACATAAGCTTTTTTACATAAAGAATTTTAGACCTTGGTGCTGCTATTCCTGCTGGTGGAATGAATAGAGTGGCTGTTCCAGTTAAGCTATTAGTAATAAAAGTGAACACTGCTACTATCTGAGCCTACAGACATAATTTGTGTGGTTTTCAAATTAAATTTGCATATGTGTTAATTTTGTTGCATCTAAAAAAGCATAGATTACTCATAGCTCAGCAAAGACCGTTTTGATGGTAACAGTTCAATTCTTTCATTATTGTTTTTTAAATTCAGAGTTATTGGATGACATTGAATTTTACAGTGTCATTCTTAAAGATTTTCTTCAAAAAGCAATCTTAAATGAAAATGTATAAATTACAAGAAAAGCTGGCTATCTCTTGATATGCTGTTTCCCAAGATTCTCTGACACTGGAGGGCAGCTATCCTGTGCAGCATTTTTGTTTTCAGCGCGTAAGTTGTGTGAAATGTTGCTGTAGACTCCTGCACAGTCCCAGGTGCGTTCTGTTCCCACCTGCCTCATGGACCCCACTTTAAAGGTTGTACACTCCTTAAATAATAAAGCTGGAAAATATTTTAGTCAAAATATGATTTACAAAAATGCTAACTTCATTTGAAATGCAAACAGGTTTGAAAAAATGTATTGAGTACTTTGTATTCTGGAAGCCTGAATTGCTTTTGAAGTCTGTCAGTATTATTGGTATTTTTCAATAAAGAATAACTTTTCTCCAATTTTAGTTTGTTGTCTCAATCTCACGTCATGACTTCACAATCAGTAACAATTCTAAGTTTATATTTACTTTCATTAGCCATGTAGATTCACACTTAAATAATGCTATATCAGATGAGAGACTGCTATTAAATGGAAAACTCATTAATTTTGAAGGATACAGAGAAAAGTGGTCCTTCAGAATCTTAGGTAAGACTTTTTATCTTGGAAGTGGCTAACATGGCCCCCATGCCTTCTCCCTTTTGAACTGGGATGTTTTAGAGTTCAAATAGAATTACTAAAAATTATTAGAAACAAGGACTTATTAGGGAGTGACTATATAGCAAAAAATGACAACTAGAAATAGCTCTAAATTTAATCAAATTTAATAACTTTTAATACATTTAATACATTTAATACATTTAATACATTTAATCAAATGTAATAACTCTGTTACTCATTAAAACATTTATTGAGTTCAGTCTATTGCCCACAAATTTATAATGTGTGGGTGGGGGTGGGGGTAGGAGTGGGGAGGCACTAACTGACTAGAAATTGATATATTTATATTCAATATATTGTATATTTAAAGAAATGTATAAGTTCGTTTCTAGTTAGCTTACAGTAATATACACATGGTCCTACCCGCTGAATTTGCACCATGCCTTTGCCCTCTTCTGTCAGCTGCTGATCACGTAGCAGTGCAGGTAAACCCAACAAGTAAGCCTGCGCTGGATACAGTTCAAGTTTTACTTATTCTTCTGCTGCTTTGTCTTGAAAATACAAAACTTGTAAGAGAGACTGTGATCACGAAACAAGATCCAATGAATGCATCATCTTAGTCCACTGAAGTTTATAATCACTTAGAAATCACAAGTCAGAATGAAAAATTTAATGAGTAAAAACGTGTGCTTATACTAACTAATAAGGGAGTGTATGTGATGCAAAGTTGATGTTCCAATGCCGCCCATTTAACAGGTGCTTCCTGTTACTCAGAATGTTTTCTCAAAACTAAACACACTGGATTTCTAATGTTACCGTAATCTTTGAAACTAATAGTTTCCAAAATAATTAGGGATAGTGAAATAGAATAGTCTATGGGCTATCAACACCCTCAACCCACAAGAGGAAATTTTTTTCTTAAATAATCATGAAAACATTTCTGGTTGACATTTCCAGGATTTCATTTTTTAAAGCTGAGGTGTTTTGCAGGATTTCAGTTTTTAAATCTGAAGTATTTGGGGGAAAGTTTGGGGAACTTTTTTATGCCAAACTTAAGTATTTCTCACTAGAAGAAAGATTAAATTCCAAACACCTCTGTATTTACAATTATTTAAGTTTATATGATGTAAACTGGTGATATTTTAAACTTCATTTAAAAGCTAAAAGATTCTTATTCTAATGGTTGAGCTATTTCAAATTAATTTTGATAACACACCATTGGTAGATATGTAGATAAATAAAACTTGTTGGATAAGCATGTTTTCCAAGCATATTTTTTTTATCGTTAAATACTCTGAAAGTTTTATTACCGTATGTGTGACTAGTGACTATCATAAGCAAGGTGTTTAAAATTACTTAGATTAATGTAAATGCAGACAAGAATTATCTCATGACTGGTCAGCAACATTCAGACACAGAAACGTGTCTGTATGCTCATGACCAGTCAGCAAAGTGTTTAAAATGATGTCAACTATCGGAATGAATCTATTATCATTTACTTACAAATTACAGACTGTAATAAGGTGAGTGTCCCAGTAATTCTGCTGAGCCCTATATCAGGGAGGAGCCCTTGGAAAATGTGTTTGTTCCTGGAAATTTAGGTTTTTCTTGATAGGCTTTGAGAGCCTGTCCAGTCTGTGATGCCTGCCCTTGCCCATTGATCTTGGTATTTTGTAGGGTGAGAGATGAGTCAGCTTTTCTCCAAGCAGAATAGTAAACCCACTTTGATGTCCAAATCTTACTTTGGCTGGTATCAGATAACAACAGTAATGTCAATTTATTTGGTGGTTTTACTTATTCAAAGGCCAAGCTTACCCCACAAAGAATGGCGAACTAATAAACTACCATCATGTTATAATTTATTGAGAACCTACTACACACCAGACACTGTTCTCGGCAGTTTTCCCATTTAATTTTTTCCCCAAAACCCCCTATAATAAAATAGGTGTTATTCCCATTTTATAGTTGAAACTCAAGAAATTAAGTTACTTGTCCAAGATCCAAGTAGGGGAGAGCTAGAATTCAAATGAGATCTACCGTACACCTAAGCCTACACACTTTCTAGTACATTATAACACCTCCCTAGTCACAGAGAATTACAATTGGAAGGATTGTCTGGTCTAGTGAATTTTATTTCAAATGAAAAGAGGTAAAAATACTCCCTTTTTCATATATTTTACTTATTTAATAAAGAATAGGTGGCCCAAAGTGGTCTTGCCTAACTTTTCCTGCTTCTCTTAATATGAGAACCACAAAAATAATGGTGCCCAACCAGAAAGTTATTATTAGCTGACATAAGAATCAGTATAGATGCTTATGCAGCAACGTATTCCTAATAGTATTGACCACCATTCTTTCTATATACAAAATCAGAGAGCCTTCATTGCAAGGTTAACTACTGGGTTGACAAGCACTTAAATTCCAGGATTGTTAGATCAGGACTTTCAGACTAGAACTAAGTTATTGGCTAGAGAATAGAAGAAAAAGTCATTTACTTATTAAAAACCACGCATATATTTTTTTATCTTACATTTCTCACAGCAGAAAGTACATGTATATTCATTTTCCCATAATACCTAACAAGAAGAAATGCTTATTAAAAAAAAAAATACTTAGACTACTCACTAACATCAGTACCTGGAAAACTTTCAATATTTGTTTATACTGAAAAGAAAAACAAGTTCATGTTTGTTCCCACTCCTTAAGAATGAAGGTGACCTGACTTCCCATTTCTGGTGTTAACTTGCATCATGTTCGAAAGAAGGAACAGGCAGGGGCTCCAGGAAGGTACAACGGGTCTGAATTCGGTTTAGAAGCTGCTGTGCCACAGGTTTGAACTCTGTTTCCCAGTGGAGTCTGTGATAGTTTTTTAGGTCTTGGTCAAAACTGTCATCCAGTGCTAGTTCTTCATCTGTATCAGAAAAATTAAAATTACAGCAATTATTTGAAATTATCCTATTGAATAAAGTTTAATCTTTTTTTTGTTAATCCTCCCCTGAAGATATTTTTTCCACTGAATTTTAGAGAGAAGGAGAGAGGGAGGGAGCGAGGGAGGGAGGGAGCGAGGGAGGGAAACATCGATGTGCAAGAGCCCCAACCGGGGCCAGGATCAAACCTGTAACCCAGGTAGGTACATACCCTTGACCGGGAATGGAACCCAAGACCCTTGGGTGCGTGGGCCAACGCTCTAACCACTGAGCCACACTACACTGGCCAGGGCAGTGAAGTTTAATTTTTGATGGCACGAGTTCAACTTACCCTGGGTCATCCCTAATTCCAACATGACACAGAGTGCTGATAGTGTTAAAAGGCTCTTTTTTTCTGTTTTTGTTTATAAAGGCTTTTTTATTGGAGAAGTTCTTTACTCTCTTCTGTTCTTTACAAATATTTTTAAATAAGTGTATTTTAGTCTCTTAATAAAAAAAGGACAATAATCTCAAAAAATTCTAAATTTCATCGAGCCTTATTTCAACTAATCTCATGTGTATAAGTCCACATCCAAAAGTCAGGTCACAGTTGCTCCGAACAAATTATTAACAGGTTACTTCCTCACCTGTGCCTTAAAAAAGTTAATTACTTCAGTGGTTGACAGGTATAAAAAGGAGTCAGGACATCTTTTGGGAAAAAGTAGCACGGTTGAACTTGACACTTAAAACTTTACTAAAAATCAACTTAGCTATCTTCAGAACAGCCTGGACATACATCCTTAAAAAGACAATCAACCACCCGGCCCTATGTTTTGACCCGTAACAGTGAAAAGTGGGAGAGAGTGAGGATCCCAAGCAGCATAAGAATCCCAAGTGAGTCCAGGGTAATGCAGAAAGCACTTGTACAAAGAATGCAAAAGTACAATTTTAATTTGCTTCTGAATTTAAAGGCATCCTGAACTCTGTAAACATCGTAAGTATATCTATGCAGGCAGGGAGATAAATGGCCAGGAAGGTTTGTGGCTGAGCTGCCACCGCGTTTCTACTTGTTTGTGTTGGGCCTCGCACCCGTGTGAAGCACTTCAGGAAAATGCACTGGCCTGCCAGTCACAAGCCCGGCTCTGCCTCTTGCCAGGTCTGTGGCCGAGGCAGGCTTCTTAAGTGGTAACTGCTAAGTCCTGAAATGACCACAAATATTGCTACTTACATAATTTGAAAACTTTCCTCACAGGGCTAATTAAAATCCTATTAGAAACTGCTTCATTACTGTTGACACCGGGTTTTGGGTACTGAGTATTTCTGTACACCCTGCGTACTTTGGCACTATTGGGGTCCCCACCCACAAGAAGATAAGGGAGCCTGGAATCCCAGCTCGTTCCTTCCCCTCCTCTCCTCACAACCAAGCGAGCAGCTATGCGGCCCTGAGATAAGTTCTGGGCAAACCCTTCAGCGAGGCCTCCGTGGAGACTCCGTAAGCAAACCTGGGCCTCCCCACCCCCAGCAACCAGGCCCTGGGGGGGGGGTGCTGATGGCGCCGGGTGCCTTCCCAGCCCTGCCCACTGCGCTGCTTCTGGACGAGAGGCGTCTGTAAGCCAGTGGTGTCAGTTCTAGATCTGCCCCCTGCTCACTCTCTTCCGGGGTTCCTGAGCCCTAAACTTCCACTTGAAAATGAACTCTCTTGTTTCGTGCCCTTCTTTCCCAAGAAGCTGAGGGCTGCCCATGTGCCTCCCAGTCCCTTCTTCTGCCCAGGGTTTTGGTTGGAGTTGGTGGTTCTAGCAAATCTCTATTTTGGTGCTTTAAAAAAAAATCCAGTATCAAGACTATGTTACTTTTCTTGAGGCTCAGCCTATTATTAGTTAATCTATACTTGGACCCTTCCAATTCTAAACTGGGTTAGACAAGATAATAAAAGTGGCCAGAGAGCTACAGGTAAGAGAAAAGCAGGCTGAAATTTCAACGTAAATACAGCAAATGCATTTTTTAAATGCCATATTACACTATTAAAATTTGGAACTTGTAGTGCAAAGAATGGCAGAGACTAATGCAAGAAAAATTTAGATTTTATGATTTTCAAGCTTTTTTGACTATGACCTAAGAAATACATATTACATTATAACTGTATACATATTTCTATACAAATAAACAAATGTATTATAATAGAATACCCTTATTACATGTTATACATTCTGATATCTTCTTTGCTACTTTGTTTTTTAAAGATGCTGGTCACAGTGTGAAAAGCACTGATTTAGAAAACCGATCGTTCCTAAGAGTTCTCTGTGCACAGCACACTTCCAAACACTAGCGTTTTAGGCCATGTATTAGGAAGGATTAATGAATTTATCAGTGATCATTGTAACACAGTCGCGAATGTAGTTTAAGTGTCCTACAGCATCAATGAAAGCTTCTCCTACTTGCTGCTCTATTTCCTAGCTTGCTGCTTAGCACCAGGCAGCTCCTTGGTATTGCCCTATTTTCTTATAAGGCATAGTCCTCACATGTTGGAGAAGCAGCCGCTGGCTCTTTGGTGTAGGCTGGACCATGTGACCCTCTAACTTGAGTGTCGGGCCCCATTCCACCCCTTGTCGTGCAACTTGGATGCTAGTGATCCATGTACTTTATAATGAACATAAAAACCCAGTGTGTTTTACATTCACAATAATAACCTGCACACACTGATCGCCAGCTGCTGGCTCTCCTGAGAGAAGCTCATGGTGGACTAGTGTGCTAGGGCACACCACTTAAAACTTCAAGGTAAACACACTGCTAATGAGTTTATAAGAAGTGATGGTAATACATCAGGAAGTCTTAGACAACATTCTTTTTAAACCGCTTTTCAAAAAGACTGTCAACATCCCGGCATCCCAACCTTGTTCTGTACAATTTATTTTTCCCCCCCCGTCAGCCCTCAAGAAAAAGTTGGGTAACTTACATTACATTATGAATTGCCTTGCCATTATTTCTAAAAACAGTGCTCACGCTTCAACATGAGACTGTTGTCTAACAACTCACCCGGTTTTCAAAATGGCCTGTTTTTTAAAGCTATCTTTGTAAAAGAATTTAAATTCAAATACACTCTCGACCACAGATGCACTTCACTTGCTGCCGCCCAAATGGCCAGAGAGAGAAGTAAGAGTCTGAGGCCCCTTCTCCCGCGCTGCGGAGAGAAGCCGGGAAGCAGCCCAGCCCTCGTGGCTCCTAAGGAGGGATGGCGATCACTTGAGAAGCCCTGACACCGTGCTGGAGACGTGGCTTCTGATGGGCTGTGTTTCCTTGTGTTATCCATGTCACAGGCCCTTCCTCGGGTGGGGCGGGTAAGGGGATGCTGTGTAATGGGACAGCAGGAAAACGCAGGGCTAGATGTTTATTTTCTGATGGAAAGTCCTGGCTTTCCTACACTATGACCTTAGGCAAGTCCCTTAACCCTCTTAGACCTACTTTCCTTTTCTGTCACCTAGGCGATGACCTCAGAGAGATGGTGTGAGGATAGAGCGGACATGCTTTCGAAAGTATACGGCACTATTAAAACAAGGTACCACTAATGAGAGTCAGTCCACAAGCATCTATCCAGAATCTTCTTTGCATGAGGCCGTACCCTTTCCTAAAGCGGCTCAGCTGGAGCGGCGAGCTGAGACAAAACAACTGTGCAGGAGAAGTCACACAGCCATGATTAATTGCTAAATAAGTTCAGATTTTCCATGATCAGACAGGGGGCTTGGAAAGCTCTGTGAGAAGGGCCTGCGAGGACAGGCAGCCTCTGGCTGGGCAGATGAGGGACACACATGACAGGTGCAGAGGCTGGGGAGGCCACGCAGAGGCCCAGCGTGGCTCTAAGGGAAGGCCGGGTGTGCGGAGCAACAGGCCCCCCGCCACGTAGTGCCTGCCGTGTGCGCTGCCCTGCGGAGAAGCTGGCCACGCTCATGCGCCCCCCTAAGCCGCCCCTGTGCCCCATGGTCCCACCATCCTCGTTAGTTATGGTTGAATTCCCCGGACTTACGTGCCAAAGGAAGCCACAGATCGCCTGCGGTGGAGGCAGCGGCCACCTGAGGCGCAGGAGCCCTACGGCCCAGAGAGTGACTCTCGCACCCAGTCACATCTTCTCCCCCAGTGGGAGGCGGAAAGGTGTGCCCACAGCGGGGGCGCTGCAGTCGCACACACGGATACTGCAAAAGCAGCCTCAAGGTGGTTGAAGCCACGACCAAGCAGGAGCCTGGAGGGAGCAGGGGGCGGCAGGACTTTTCCCATCTGCGCAGAGCAGAGCAGGGCCAGGCCTCCAGCGGGGGGGGGGGGGGGGGGGGGGGGGGGGGATGGTGCCAGCCACGGAGGGGGCAGTCAGGGCTCCGGCTCCCCCTGCAGCTACCTCCCAGGTGCTCCCTGGCAGGCTTTGGGCAATATGCTGGCTTCCTGGCTTCAGAATTCTGGGGATGGGGAGGATGAGTGTGTTTTTGTTAAATTCTGTAGCTGACCCCCATGTCCTGCCCCGGAGGAGAGCTGAGCAAGGGCAAGTCGAGCTTGCACTTCTCCTGGCAACCGGGCGGAAGCTTCACGTTCACAGGGCAGACTGTGAACTTCAATGATTTAAAATCATGTTCGTTTTCCCTTACTCTCACACCAACAAAATTATATTTATCTGGAAAAAGCAAATTTCACAGGAGCCCAGCAAACCTCCTAGCTCTGAGTTTCGGTTTAATGTGTCATCATCACGACGCTCCGGATTTACGAAGCACCTTGGCGAGCACGTTTTGCGGGCCTGGCGAGCGGCAGGCGCTGTATCAATCTCTGTCTACACCAGGCTCATTTATCATCCTCGCAGCTCTGCGAAGTGGACATCAGTCTCAGCACGGGGACGAACGTGCTAGACAGGGTGAAACCTCTCTTGTAAGCGCCAACACGGGCTCACACGCACACTGACTGCGGCCTCTGGGTCTTTCCACTCAGGACGTTTGGTCCTCGTGACTCCCTGCAGCAGGGCAGCGATGATCAGCTCCCCATTTTAGAGGTGAAAAGACAGCTTCTGAGAGATTCTCTTATCAAACGACACCACCTGAACCCCAGTTTCCGAGCAAACGGCTCCTTTCCACCGCCCTGCTGACACAGATGGCGCTGGGCAATGTAGGGCCTTCTCCATTAGGAAAAAGGAGTATTGAAAACACTCCTACTGCCCCCAGTCACTGTATGGAAACAATTATCCTAAAAATGGAAGTTCTAAAAATGGAAGAAGCTGTCTTCTTTCCTCTGGTTCGTATCAGCGATTTCCCACCTTCCAAGGTATGGACTGCACTGGAACGGCAGATAGTGTCGCAGACGCTGACCAGATGTGGGCCAGTAGGGCTCAGTCAGGGTTCTCAGCTGACAACTAACACAGCTGCTAATTAACTGTACAGATTCACTCAAAAGCATGATTTAATTCACAGTAGCTTTTGCCACGTTTTCTCAATTACAACGATTCTTTTAAACAGCATCATCTTGTATTTATGCACTCTATAGAAAATGCAAAAGAGAAAAAAGCCCTGGAAGAAATCATGACAGTGTCCAATGAGTTAAAAGTTTTTGTGCTCCCACTGTAAATAACATTTGGCCTCTTCCAGATATTTCTTAATTATAATCATCTTTACCAGGCTGTTGTTGCTTAGAGAAATATAGCTGCCCAAATGCATGGCAATCTTTAGCCATACAGGGCACAGAAAAAAGATTTACCTCACTTTGCTAATACTCACAGACGACAGTGAGGAGGCTTACCTAAAAATGATGACAGCAGGACCGAGAGTGTGTTGGTGTCTTCGTCTCCAAAACATGAGGAGGCATTAGTGATATTTTCACTGAAGTTCCATAATGTTTTGCAAACCAAGCAGGCCAGCTGCCAGTCAGTAGGGCCAAAATCCCTTAAACAGTCCACTAACCTGAGTTAATGAAAGTTAAACTGAGATGTTATTAGGTCAGAATCTCTAACTTTTATATATTTAGCACAATAATGATTATCCTTCTCTAATATTTAATATGCAACGTGTATAATTTGGCGATTATTTAAAATAATTTTCATATCTACAAATTTAAATAGCTATAGAGTTGCAGTAATCTGCTTCTGAATTATTTTATGTGTCCAATGGAATCTAAATCCCCTCTGCAGCCCTAACTTCTCTTCCAAATATTGAAATCTCTCTGCCCCAGAGGAATGACAAGAGGGGCCTACAGTCCCAGGAAAACTATGCCCTCTGAATCCAAGAGAGTTGGAACTCCGTGCCTTGAAACTTACTTTTTAATGCCACCCCCTTCCTTTAGGATGACACGCTTGTCTTTATCCACAGCGAGGTTTAGGAGAACACCACATGCAGAAAAGCACATATCCTGATGGTTGGCGTCCAGCAGTGCGATCATGAACTTGTGCACTGGGAGGGCAGACAGCAAATGCAGACAGTAAAGTTCAGGTTCTCGGCTGTAGCTTATTCCCCCTTATTTAAGGGGAAAGGGGAAAAAGCAAAGGGGAGTAGCTTGCAAACTGCAAGCCCTACAGGGGATTTTACCCCATTCTTCCTAAGGCATTACCCATTGCCCAGCAGCGGGTTCCCCAACACCCACCACGTCCAGAACCTGCTCCCACCCCCAGATCCTCTGTCCCCCAGGTATTGTTATATCTGACCCAGAAAGCAGCTCCCTCTGCAAGGCAGTAGTGTAGTTCTGGCCAGTGGAAAGGAGGAAGCCATGGACTTCCCACCACTCAAGTGACATTCATCTTTAACATCTCAAGGGCCTTTGGGAACCTCCAGCAGCAATTTTCTCTAAATACACAGCCCTGGGGAGGGGTCCTATTGAGATCTTCCCAGAAGTCCTCCAGGGCCACAGAAGTCCTGATCAAAGCACCGGAACCGGCCTGTGGCAAGGCAGGACCTCGTGGGTAGGGGGCATCTCAAGCAGGGGCCTGCTCCCGCCTCTGGGACGGTTTCCCTTACTCCTGGGAAACGGAGCTCATTGTCTTGTTTTCTCAGCCCCCCCCCTGGGCCTGGGCAAAGGGCTGGGGGACAGCGGGGAGGTGCGTGCCCTGCCTCCTCCTGTTTTCCTGCACGCCTGAGAGGCGGCCACCCTGCTCTGGCCTTGGCCCCACGGGTGGGCCCAACAGTGAGCTTGGCAAAGGCTGCCTCACATACATGTGTTCTCAAGGGTCTAAAGAGCACAGCAGAATGGGAAGCGCCGTCTCTGCGGTAGCGAGGTGATGGGCAGCCGCTTGCTGCTGCTGGTTTCCTCCATGCATTATCTAAACTTTCTATCGTCAACATGGATAATTAGGTATTTGTGGAAGAAAACGGGGTGCTGTAGTAAATAATAAATTCCTAACTGGAAAGGCCGTGGAGGGTAGTCACACCCCAGGCCTATCACTTCTGTACTAAAAGGTTTTAAGCCAGCTCCTCCATTGTTCTTGTTCATCTAGGATAACGCACCTTTGAGATGTCAGAAGTGATGCCTCTCAAAGGGGTCACCACCCTTAAGATAGCATGTAATCGTGTAACCCAACCCCCGCCTCGCTTTCTCCCACCCTTGTGCAATTCTCCTCACACTCCTTCCTTAATTTCAAGCATGTAAGAGAAGCTGCAAAATTGCTATTCTCAGCAGCATTTGAGACCTTGCTCCCCAGGATATGTCATCAATTTGGCTCAAATAAACTCATAAAAATTCTTTGCAGGTTTGGACATTTCTTATGTTGACATGTTTTTAGTTGCTATTCTTATGTGAAATATTTGAGACATCCAGAGAACGGTGACTATAAACTCTTGTGTACCTGCCATCCAGTTTAAGAAAGGTCTGAATTTGCATAGGATGGAAATCAGATGCATTCAAAAGAAAAAGGGCTACTGTATATATGAAACTTTCTTTTTCAAGAAATAAAACTTTACCTGTCCAATTTTATATCTGGGCATTCCTTTGCCTCCAAAGATAACTTCTGTCTTAAATGTGGAGTTTATCAGTTCCAAATACCATTTTTACCTTATACCAGTACTACATGAGTGTATTACATAAACAATACCCCAAGATTGTTTTGCATATTTTAAAACTTGCCTCAATGGCATTATTCTGTATATATCCCCCTATCACTAACATTTTTGCTCCTAGATTTTAAGTGTTTGAGGTTGATCCATGTTGATCCATAACCTCTAGTTCATTTATTTTCATTGCTATAAAACATTTTGTGGTGTGACTATGCCATAATTTATTTTTCCTCTTGCCTGTTCATGGACATTTGTTTCCATCTTTTGCTATTACAAGTAGTACTGTAATGGACATTCTAGGACATGAAGGAGACTTTCTCTTGAGTCTGTTTCCACGGACAGAAATGAGAGCATAGATAACTCGATTCACTCACACACACCCACACACACACACACACACACACACATGCCCCACCTTGGGAGTGAGAAGGCCTCCCCGAGGGAGAGGGAACGCGGAGAGCACGCCCAGTCCACCCTGGCATCCTGCGCCAACAGCCTTACGTCCGCGCGGAACAGAATGTAAAGTACTCGCTCGTCCCAAAGCGGAAACAAGCGTTACACTGTCGTGACCCGAGCTCTCAGGCAGCTCCGCTGTTTACTGGCGAGAAGAGCATGTTTATGAATGGAATTGTCACTAACTCACCATTCTTCCGTACAATGAAATCGCAGATGTCACGGTCCTGGGAGAGATTTCCAAAGACACGCACAGCCTCCAGGACTCCGTCCATGTTGTTACTCACGAGCAGCTTTAAAAGCACTGGGTTTGGTGACCAGAGAAATAAATCAGTGAATTAAAAAAAAAAAAAAATCTATCTTTATTGAGTTCAGAGAGAGAGGAAGGGAGAGGGAGAGAGAGATAGAAACATCAATGATGAGAGAGTCATTGATAGGCTGTCTCCTGCACGTCCCCGACTGGAGATGGAGCCCTGACCGGAAATTGAACCAGGATCTCCTGGATCATAGGTCAATGCTCAACCACTGAGCCATGCCAGCCAGGCTAAATCAGTGAATTTAAGTGTTGATTTAAAGGCTATTAGAAACCAATAACATAGCTCAATAATCACAGAAAGTACTAATAACTAATACTGATAATTCAAAAATTAAAAATGATAATAAAATACAAACAGCCAGGGACTTTAGCAAGAACTAAGAAGCTAACTTTTCCCCATAGTCTAATTTCTCAGAATCAAATCAGGCTCTTAGATATTTGTTTCAGGAAATCAGGAAATATGAATGCTTCTAGAACTATGTTTAGTTAATAAAATCAAAACCTTAAATGAACATGCATCTACCCAAACCCAACTTTGAACCTTACATTCAGCAACATGTAGCTTTTGGTCTTGAATGACAGAATTCTTCACTTGGTAGTAAGATAAGTTGTTGATTGTTGCTGTAGTATTGATGACCAGCTCCTCACAATCATCAATTGACTTGTATTCTGAAACAAAGTAAGGGAATCACAGACTCACCATAGGGCAGAAACAAAGCCATCCTCAAGCAGCATGAATCCAGCTGCAGCAGGAACTCGCCCTTGTCTTGGGCTAGGTCTGTGCAAGGATGCCACTTGCCTTGGCAGTTTGCTGCTTTATTTCCATGGCCCTTCCTGCAGGGAAATGCACCGCATGCAGGAGATCACTCCTGCCCAGGGTTGAGAACATTAAGCTCCATCCCTCCAGCCAGAGGGTCTGTAGTAAAGCTGAGGTGCCAATGCACCAGTGAGCCCCGCCGTCTCTAATCCCATCTGGTTCCCCCTGACCCTAAACATGCAGAATCTGGTCACTCTTCACCTGCTCTGCTACCATCTAACCCATCTCTCATCCCCTAATTGACTTCTGTTCATCCACCTTCACCGCTCTGAGTCTATCCTCAGCATGGTGATCCTTTAAAAGTTAGTCAGATAATGTCATTGGTTTCACTTGGTCCCCGAGCCCTCCCTGGGCTGCTCCAGCCCTGACCTCTCTGGTCTCATTTGCTGCTCCAGCCCCCAGGCCTCCAAAGCCACTCACACTGGTGTCTATTTGAACATGTCAGCATGATCCTTCCTGAGAATGTGTACACTGCTATTCCCTCTGTCTGGAATATATTCTTTCCCTGGTTATCCATTTGGCTCACTCCTTATGTGCTCCAGGTTGTTGCTCAGATGTCACCTTATTGGACATGGCTTCCTTAATCACTCTATATAAAATGGCACCATTCTTCTCTCTTCCCCTGACCCTACTTTGATTTCTCCATAGAACATGTGACCACTTGACTTATATGTTTAATATATGTCTTCTAGTCCTAAAATGTAAGTTCCACCAGGACGAATGATTTGTCTGTTTAATTCATTGCTACATTGCCAGCACCCTGAGACAGTGTCTTGCACACAGGGGGCACTCAATAAATAATTGCTGAATGCAAGAATAACTGAATGAATGAATGAGTGAACCCTTTAGCTTAGCACTCAAGTAATTCTGTCCCTGTCTTTCACTCAGCCTCCAGACTTATCTGGCCACAGCGCAGAGAAGGGCAGAGGCAAGGATGCCAGCGAGGAGCCTCCTGTGGTATTCAGATGACAAATACTGTGGCTTAGGCTTGGGTGATGGTGGAGATGGAGCACAGTAGACAGACTGAAAAACTATTTAGGGAGGAAAATGGACAGTACATGGGATTGTATTTGGAGATAGGGATTTTAGGAGGCAATTAAAGTTAAATGAGGTCACCAGGGTCCTTATCTGATAGGACTGGAGGAGTTATAAGAAGACCTGCACACATCAAGAAAGGCCACGCGAGCACATAGTCATCCGCAAGCCGGGAAGAGAACTCTCACAGGGACCAAATAGGCCAGCACCCTGATCGTGGGCTTCCAGCCTCCAGAACTCTGAGAAATAAATTTCTGTTTTTTAAGCCAACCAGTCTGTGGTCTTTTGTTCTGGCAGCGTGAGCTGACTAATACAGGAGGGAAAAGATAGGGCCTGAATAACTGCAGGCTGTAATTATAGATAATGTAACAACCTGAAAAATAAAAAGATAAGGAAACTTTAATCACGTGGACTAATGATGGAAAAAATTTAGGATTTTTGAACTCTTAGTGGTTATTCTGGCCAATTTTTAGTAATTGGATCTATATTCTTTATAAATATTGCCATGCCATTCACGTACCATAAAATGCACCCTCTTGCAGTGTACACACAGTTCAGTGGGGTTTAGCAATAATATGTATTACTATGTTTTCATTTTTTAAAAAATCTGGATTACCCTTGAGGCGGCTCTGAACGGAAGAGGACTTTTCTTTCACAGGGCTGCAAAGTCTCACTAAAGTGAGCTGACTGTACCAATAAAACCCTCAGCACACCCAGCCCACAGAGCTCCCGCCGCCTGAGCCGGGGCCGTACCCAGCGTGGCCAGGAGCAGGCCCACCACACTCGGGCTGGCGGCCAAGGCGGCCCCGACGCCCGGGTGGATGGCCAGGTTGGCGAGCACGCGGGTCAGCTTGACGAGCACGTCCTCCGCCGGGGCCTGTGGCTTCTGTGGCCGGGGCTGCTCCTCTCCGTCACCTGCTGGCCTCTGGGGACGCAGATCCAGCTGGGAGAACGTGTGGAATAATGACAGCAGGGTTGGGATGCTGCCTTTCTCTCTGAAAAACTGTTCACGAGCCTGGTTGTTTTTCGCTGTCAGGTTGCCAAGAATGAAAACAATACGAACGACTAAGTCCTGCAATAAGTGAAAGGCGCAGAGTTACAAGTGCACAGCGGCTGGGACAGGTTGTTGGAAAGAGTACAGTATTTAATTTATTCACGATTTCATTAATAGCAAGATGGAACACGGCTGGCTTCGATTAACTTGTATAGGATTTGATTCCCAAGATTGGTGCAAATCAACAGGCGATTAAAGGATTTGGCAGCCTGGGAGGAAGACAAACTGATGCTTTTAGGCCTATTAACTTCAGATCCTTCATCTGAAATTCTGGCTGGACTATCTCTTTTTTTTTTTTTCTAGAGACCGACTAGTGGAGTGGGATATTATTACTAAGAACAATGCATTACGTAAATCTAAGTTTTTCTACTGACAGGTTTCTGGAGCATCCAAATCTTTTCCTGAAAGTTCGCCTCCTGGGGAAGCGTTGAGTTTCTAAACATCAGGCAACAATGGCTAGTCAGGTGGTGCTACAGGTGGCTGTTACCTGGGCACCGCTGACGCCTGGGGCTGGATAATTCTTTGCTGAGGGCGGGGGGAGGGGAGGGGGAGGGAGGAGGGTATTGGTGCTTGTGTTTAGCAGCATTCCCCCTCCCCCCACTGCCTTATATCCACTTTAAAGCAGTATTTGTCTTTCTTGACCTGGGTAGTGGTAACGTGGGTGACACATTTATAACTATTTGCTAACTAACTGGTACACATCTGTTTCATGAACTTTTCTGTATATATTTCACAATAAATAAATAAATGTTTCTAGAAACCCCAAGATGAGAACATTTTACAACTAAACCAGATACAGAAACAATTACGTTGGTAATTTGACAGCAGACCTATGGTTGGCCTTACATGTGGTGGTGAAGGAGGTCCTAGGAAGGGAGACTTGGAAGGAAAACTTACGACCGGCTTGAGTGCTAATACTTACTATGCTGAGTGTTGTGCTATTTTACTGACGAGGAACTGGCTTGGAGAAGTGCCAGGGTCACACAGCCAGTGAGGGTGGATCAGGATTTGAACCGAGGATTTCCCAGACCCGGAGTTCTTTCAACACCCATGCCCTACTTCTCACACCTTTGCCATTTAACAATCTCCTCCTTGGACTGCCTTCTTTCTAAACAGTTAGGGAATTATCTCCTTTTAAAATGCAAATATGTCCCCGGGAGGGATTCCAAATAAACCTTTGTTTATCAGATTAGTAGTTATCAGTAGCCTTAAAAGGGACAAAAGGGAGAGGGCTGGGCTGAGTAAAAGCAGGTTTCCTGAGTGATCCTCATTTTTCAGAATACATGTGACCTTTACCCACTGTTACTAGTGGCCTAATCCAGGAAGACTACATGCATTTTTCTTTGAACAATTCCCTTGAAGTGGGGGCTCCTCCCACTTCTAAGATTCTTTGATTCTAACATCTCTGTGGTCCTAACGCGGCCCAGATGAATGCGTCGGATGTGGGAAGAAGAAACTCCAGGCTATGAGGCAGGAAGAGTGAACGCTGCTAGAATACCTCTCTCCCGGCCTTCAGGGAGAAGGAGGGGTGGTTCCTGGCAGCCGCGATGCCAACTGCAGGATGGCATGCGAGATCCACGGATGGGGAAGGCAGATTGCGCGTCTGCAGCAGCCAACTTCCAGCAAATGCTGTGCTCACTGTTTCTGTCCACTGTTAAGGCTTTCTCCCCCACCCCGCCCCCATTCTCAAACATATTCTCCACGAATGAATTGAGGGAGCACAGAATAGGCCAAAATAGAAGCAGTCTCCAGGAGGTTGGCAGAAGTGGTGCTTCCTTTTTCCCAAGCCAGCGCTTGTCTTGACTCATCTGGAACCCTGAAAGCGGAGGCGGAGTGGGGGGGTGCTGCCGGGCCCCTGAGCTCACCACTGGGGGCCTCTGCACCGTGCAGGGAACTGCCCAGGGACAGCACTGTGGAGAGGTTATTTACTGTTCCACCGCCACAATTCATCTCATCTACAGAATAGCACTTAATTAAAATCCTCTAAAGATTTGAAAAATTGGATGAAGGCCAAAATCACTGATTTGCAGAGACCACCAATTCCACAGCAGAAAGCTCTTTAACAGGCATTTCTCTTTTGAGGTACAGATTCTCTCCTTCGTTCTTAGACAATATCTGAGAACCACATATAAATCAACAGTGCACTTTTATGGCATTTCTACTAAATTTAACACAAAGTTGCATATTTCTACCACAGCTTGAAATAGCGAAATGAAGATGAAACAGGAGAGATAATTTTTTTTTTTTAAAGAAGGCATTCTAGTATAACCAGTTCATATTGACTTTCTAATTTTGCTTAAAATGGAATCGGCCTAGCAACAGCTACGGCCAACCAGAGCTCAAACAGGTCCACCTGCTGCGAGGAGCCTGCCCTCACCGTGCGTTCCAGGGTTAGCCTGCAGGATATTCCCTTCGGTTCCACATTTGTGGTGCCCTAATGAGGAAGCATGTTACTCAATCTGAATGAGCTCCACAGGCCTGGAAAGAAAATCGCTTTCCCTGGAACAAAACAAGGAGCGGGATATTGCTGAGCAGAATGGTCTACGTCAAGGTCCAGCAGCAGCCGTAGTGGTTGTTAAATGTTACTTTCCACATGAGCGAGTTTGGCCTAACGTCAGTGGAGGAGATTCCCCCTTGCTCAGAGAGCTGGAAACTGAGGCTTCGAGAGGCTCACTGACCCCAAAGTCCAACACGGGTGAAGAGAAGGGGCGGGACTTGGACGGATTCCAAAAGTTTCTATCGTCACCTGGTCTGCTCATCCCCAGTGACCCTCATCTTCCCCATCTGCCAGACTCAGGCCTAGGGGCGTCTCTGATTCCTCCGTCACCCTCCTCAACAACCAGTCACCAAGTTCCTTCTGCTCTATCATCTCAAAATCTCCCCCAACTCCCTCCTTCCCAAGCTCACTCCGGTTAACCTGTTGGGGGGGCTCTTGTCAGAGATCCTTGATGAGCTCCTCCCCAGTGCAATCAACGTTAACACCACTTCTTGAAGCACAGTTCTTACGTCACCCCCTTGCTCAAAATATCCACTGCCTATGAACGTCAAAGCCAGTATCTGATGCGCCATCGGGCCCCATGCGACCACTTCTGCGTGACCTCACAGTGCTCCCCGCCCACAGCCGGCCACAGCGAGCGCACCTCTCCCTGACGCCCACACCCTTCCTATCGCACCTTAAAATAACCGACGTGCACAACCATGGGGAAGGAACCACCTTGTGCTGGCACAGAATAAACCGTGTTCAGCAGTCTACTTCTACGTAAAGGAAAACACTTTAGAAAGATTTTCAAGAATGGGTTGAGATGGAAGGGGTTGTAAATGTGCTGAGACAAAATAAGTTACTCAACATGCCCTATTTAAAACTTGGTTAGAAACTTCTTGTGCAATCTGGATCTGAGAGCTGAATCAGGACTTGCAATTTGCAACATTTACCCGACTTCCCCCCTCATTCAAAACCCCGACACGAATTGAGCTTATTAGGTGGTCAGAAGACCAGATGAATTTTACCAGTCTAGTGCAGATAGACTGCATTACTGTAAAAATGCTAATTAGCCCTAGGGTACTGAAAGTAGGTCAACAGTTTGCACAAGTGCTGAACCATACACAATGGAAGCGTCTGAGATGTTGGAGACTCACATCCCAGAATCTAGTAGAAAATCATTTAAAAACCAGAAGAGATCACACTTGACGCCCCCACCCATCTATCCATTCCATCAGCAATCATTTACTGGGCATCCTCTATGACAGCGATTTTCAACTGTTGTGCCACAGAATTTCTAAAACTTGCAATACTTTACCTTGAGATTCTCAAATAAAAAAATGACAACAGCGAATACTAGTCGTCTGGTGTGAATGAATCAAAATTATACCTTTTTTTTTGTCAGATCGGCAAAAAATATATTTTTTGGTGTGCCGCAGAATTTTTGCAATTAGTTTATGTGTGCCATGAGATGAAAAGGTTGAAAACTGCCGCACTGTAGGCCCCTGAAGGTGGTGATCACTCTAAGCACCGGGCAGTGGTAGAATTTCACTGTGTCCCATCCTCCAAGTCAGCAGGCATAAATCAGGCACTTGGGTTCCGTGCTGAGTGGGGGAAGAGCCAGTTCCACGGGGCAGAGCAGCAGGAGCTGGAAAGAATGAACAAGCTGAGGGCTCACTGTGCTGCCCGCCGGCCCGGTCAGGGGTGCAGAGCAAGGCCAGGGCTGAAAAAAGGAGCGAGCTCAGCCAAATGCTTTCGGCACCCACTGGGAATGCGCCTGCAGAGGGCCTGGGAAGAGAGCCACAGGGCACACTCCTGCCAGGCGGGAGGCAGAGGGGGAACCGCAGCCAAGTGGCCATATAAAGGCGCCAGGGTTAGGGGCGGAGGGGCCTCCCTGACCAATCCTCACGGCCGCGGAGGCTGGAGGGGAGGGAGAGGTCATGTTATCTCTGGGCGGCTGCACAGCTGCGCTCGCCTTGGACAACAGCTAGAAAAATGGCAGATGTTTGTGCGCCTTCCGCCCCCACTGTCCAGACATTCCAGGGCTCATTTTCGACACCACGGTGCCCGAGCAGCCAAGCCAGACCGCGCTCACATGGCTGGAGACGGCCCGCAAGAGAAAGTCCAAATGGAATGAGAGACGCATGACTTTCACAGCAGCGCAGGCAAGGACATGTCTGGTGGCTCCCGGGCAGGGTCGTGCAGGCTCTGAGGATGGTCCGATGATGGAAGTTATGTTTTAACCGCCCACCCCAAAACTGGCCATTTCTACAAGTTAGACAGGCAGCTGTTCAATGGACACAAGTGATGGGAATATAGATAAAGGTTATTTTTTTTTTTTTTGGACCATGACCTTTGCAAAATATTGCTAATCTTAAAAGTCATATTTGAGGCATTTTACCAGATATCCTGCCCGGTAGATATTTACAGAAGAAATGGGGAAAATCCCTTTATGTTCTTTGAAAAAGCAAACCCAAATGTGTTTGTGGAGATGCTAAATGCGGCCACGCGGACGTCACAGGCACCTCCTAAGGCAGGCCCCACTCTGCAAGGCTGCTATCCGCCCCGCTCGTTCCTGCGTTACTAGGCCCATCTGTTTCACATTTGGTTTGTACCAAATGCAGTTCCCACCATAGGGCATACAATATGTGCATACTTCTTAAATGAAATTTGTCATTTAACTGAATTTTAGTCAGTGTTTTTCATAGATATTTCACCTAATGCTAATGTTTAGCTTTCAAAATGCATGAAGCCAACAGAAGTGTTGTGTTTCGGTCTGTTTTTGTGTGTATGGAAACTGGCGTTATTAGCTGTACCATGGATCTTGACCAAATTAACCTCATAGACATGAGCCAGAGGTGTTTCCCTCATTCTCCCTGGGGAAGCCTCTGTTAGAGCTGGGAGGACTGGATCCCTTTTCTCAGAGACTGCTGAGGAACCTGAAATCCCACCACCTTCCTATACAGAGAGGCCCACATCCCTGTGCAAAGAGGGGTGGTGCAAACCTGGCCATGTTTTATTTTAAATGAACTAATAATGTCCCACAGATTTACTTGTTGCAAACTTACAAAGGTTAGATATGGGTATATACTGAACTTTCCCAAAGCAAGATATCTGCAGGAATATTTTGTGATTATTTTAAAATAAAAGCTGGTGGTTGTTTCACTAGCAAATCAACAACTCGTGGCTGGTCTAGCCAGCTGGAGGTTAATGAGTTCTCCCATCGGCAGGCAATGCTGAGGGTCCCACAGGAGGGGCCCTCTCCTGAGCAGCCCACTCTGACCAGTGCCTGAAGCCTTATCATTTTGATGGTTATCAATGCATTATCAGTGCTCGGTGGGTTTGGTCCCAGGACCACTTGTTTTGACACAAGTCTTGAGGGGGAAAATTTACAGAACAGTCTACAGCACCATCCCATTTTCTCTTACTAAGAAAGCACCTCTCAGCTGCTGGTACACAAGGCAAAAGCCGTGTGGCTGTCACCACTTACTGGGGAAACTTATACCAACGCCTGGCACAGCTACTTTGGTTCCCACTCTGTGAGATTCACTTTCAGCTACATGCCTGTAGAGAAAGACTGACCCTGTGTGGCTGATTTGATTAATCACTTTAAAATCTCTTGAGGTTTTGTAGAAAACCCTCTGCTATCAATATTGGAGAAAAAATGGTCTCAAGGATCCACCTTAATTTATACCGTAAGTTTCCAAACCTGCAGTTCATTTGAATCACTTGAGGAGCCTCTTACGAATAGGTTCTTGGGCCCCATCCCAGACCTGAATCAGGATCTCTCAGGGTGGAGCCTGAGAACCTGTATTTTTAAAGCTCCCCAGGTGATTCCAAAGATAAGCCAAAGATTTAAATCAAGAAAGAATTCAAAATTTCACCACCTTAATAGCTATTGTTTTTATAATACTGCTTTATAAAAATAATCTAAACCTGTGTTCCATGTAAATAATTCTCATGACAGATTTGTACAAAATAAAAGTGAAAATCTCACAGAGACAGATTTTAAAAAGAGCCATTCTGTTACTAAAGGCAGACTTTACCTGGACAAGAGATGAATAGGCATCATGCTAAAAAACGGGAAAGATTTTTACTTTTGGCATTTTCTCCCATAAGTTCTTTTCTTTTTTCTTTTAATGAGAAAAGACGGCAGATGGGGGAGTAAATATTCTACTTCTCCCCGTAGCCAGCAACCCTGGTGCGTACTTGTTTCCAAGCAAGATTTCCCCATTGGTGGACTGTGGACGTGGGGGCCAGTTTCCTGCAAAGCTCCCCACCCGGTTGATAAGATCACTTAAAGAGCTGTGTGTAAGAAGGGTGTCTTTTCTTTTTTTCTTTTTTTCCTTTTGTTTAAAAGATTTTTGTTTCTGTTCTTTGAAAATACAGTTAGCCATAAACATGATTTAATTGAAAAGTGAGTCTCAGAAAAAGTGAAATCACTGCTGAGCCCAAATGTGTTCTTCAGGCTTTTAAGACAGAAGCAAACACCAACTCCTCAGAACAAAGATAAGGTATAAAAACTCTGACTCTTTAATTATTGGGTGGTATATTAAGAGACTACAAGGCTTCTAAAGTCCAAGTCTACAACCCACGGTTAGTGCTGCAGAAACATTTCCTGGAGCTGAAACAAAAATAGTTATAGGAAGTCATCGTTCTATTTAAAATGTTGCCAGAGAGCTGATGTATGTTTCAAAGGTCAGTTCCAAGCCTCAACTGTTCAAGTAAATCTCAGGTGTGACCAGGTTTTTAGCCACCGCAGATTAATACTCACATCAAATCATGGTATAGAATTTCTGGAAATTACTTTTCTTTCTAGGAAAGGGGGACAGAACAAACCATATTCAACTGGCCACCTGGGCCAGGGGAACTGAGGGTAAGATGCCATGCTGATCTGCAGTAATTTAAAATCCATCGCTTCCGTTTTGCTGCTGTGTAAGGCAGCCCATCGATGTGAAAAGTGTGGGGGAAATTCATTTTTCCTCTGCCAAACTGGGAAGAAAGTAAATATTTATGGAAGAAGCACTGGAGTATTAAAAAAAATTTTTATAATACTTTACAGACTTCAAAACATTTCATGGACTCAAAATTCATTCTTTCAACACTTATCACTTGCCTACTATGTCAAGTATCACCTCAGGTATATCAAGACAGGGCCTGTGTCCTTTAGGAACTCCCAGCAGCGGGTGAGGCAGCTACACAAATGATAACCATTTGGAAAAATCATAAAAGAAATATGCATTTATAAAGAGCTATGGGAGCTTTTGGTTAATGATTTTAGGAAGTAGTTGGGACACATAACAACTTCCTTGTAGCCTGAACAGTTTCCCTGCTCTTCTAAAATAGTTTGTTTAGAAGCATCTCAGATCACAATGGCATGAAATTAGAAATCAACTACAGTAAAAACACTCAAAAACACATGATGGCTAAATAGCATGCTATTAAACAATGTATGGGCTACCAAGAAGATCAAGAAAGAAATAAAAAACTTCCTGGAAACAAATGAAAACGAACACACAACAACCCCAAATCTATGGGACACAGCAAAAGCAGTCCTAAGAGGGAAGTTCATAGCACTGCAGGCCTACCTAAAAAAAAGCAAGAGAAATTTTTAGTAAACTAGTCCTACAACTTAAAGAATTAGAAAGCTCCCTTATGAAGCCGTTTGGACCAGGGCTTTTGTTTGCTGGGAGTTTTTTTTTTATCACTGCTTCGATTTCATCAGTTGTTATTGGCCTATTCAGGTTTTCAGATTCTTCCTGACTCAGTTTTCCATGATCTCACTCATATGTGGAATCTAATAAACAAAACAGACTGAGGACCAAAATAAGCCCAGAGACACAGAAGCATGGAACAGACTGATGAATCTCAGTGGGAAGATGGGGGTGGGGGAGTGGGTGGGGAGAGATTAATCAGAGAACTTACAGGCATGTGTGCATAACCCAGGGACACAGACAACGTGTGGTGAAGGCCTGGGGTGGGGCAGATGCCGGGTGGAGGGGATCAGTGGGGGAAAAGAGGGGGCAATATCTGTAATACTTTCAACAATAAAGATAAATTTTTAAAAGAAAGAAAAATAGTTTGGTTTTGAGGAAAATATAAATTATGCATCTATTTCTCTTACTAACAAAAAAACAAAGATGGTTCAAAATGGTGACTTTTCATTCCTTAGTACAAGTAAAAGACAGTATAGAGTCAAAGTATAATTTTAGGAAAGATAACAAGATCCTTGAACGAATATAAATTAACACATTTAAAATATTTTTTATCTCATTAATGAAGGATCTGATACAATGGTAAAGTTGGTTCCAAGAACAATCAAAGAACTGGGTGTTTACAAACATTAAAAAGAATGTTGGGATAAGATTACTAGGTTAGATACACGCCTGGCTAGTAGCCTGAAGCAGGGATTTTCAACTGGTGGCCCAAAGAATGTGTAAAACATGCAATATGCCTGACTGTTTAGTTAGGGGCACTTACCTCTCTTCCCTTAGGCTGTCAAATAAAAAAATGACAGCAGCCAACAACAGTAGAAGCCCAGTGTGACGGAATGAAAATGATACCTATTTTGCCCTAGGCAGTTTTGCTCAGTGGTTAGAATGTCAAGGGTGGCAGGTTTGATTCTGGCCAAGGGCATGTACCTGGGTTACAGGCTCCATCCCTGGCCCCTGTCAGGACGCATGCAGGATACAACCAATCAATGTGCCTCTCTCACATGGATGTTTCTTTCTCTCTCTCTCTCCCTCTTCTACTCTCTCTGAAAAGCAGTGGAAAAAATATCCTCAGGTGAGGAATAAAAAAAAATTATATCTATTTTTATTGTAAGATTGGCAAAAAATGCAGTTTTTTGGTGTGTCACAGAATTTTAGTAGTTTAAGTGTGCCATGAGATGAAAAAAGTTGAAAATTGCTGGCTTATAGGGTAATAAAACCATAACTTCTGAGGTTATTTTGTCTACCAGAGACAAATCTACAAGTTAATGTGTAACTTTATGGTGTCTGGGTTCTAATCAAACAGTAAATAGCAAGTTTAAACACAGATACATTCTCCTCAGGAATAAGCCCTGCCCATTAAACAGTGCCCCAGCATGGCTTTGTCCCACACCACACCCGATTTCTAAGTTTTGGATAATTTTCCTTAATCGAAGTGAAGTGGTTATTAAGATCCCGTATATAACCTGGCCGGGCATGGCTCATTTGTTGAGCATTGACCTAGGATCCAGGTGAATAAAATTGGACTGCATTTAATGACTATTCAAAAATTTATAATACACGTTTATGTTTGTACTAAGTATTACAGTTTTATTAAGGAGAAGTCTTTGTGAGTTGAGTTCTTCCTTTTTAAAACAACTATACACGTTTGTGCCCAATCCATTAAAACCAAATTATTTCCTTTAAGTACTTACCTAGAAATTTCATTTCCTAAATACAAAGTTAAAGAATTAGAGAATTTCAGTGCTAGAAGAATTTTTAGAGTATACCAAGTGTAGGGGTATCCCTATAGTTTTTTTTGAAGTGCAGACGGCCAGGCCTCTCCACACCCATCTGACTCAGTAGGCTTGGGGTGGGGTCTGGAAATAAACAGTGCACCCCCACCTCACCCCAAGGTGATTCTCATGTGGGGTCTACAGACCACTTGGAAGAACCAGGCTGTGGTAGTCCACCCACCCACCCCCTATATCAGAAACCCTCCAACCACATCTATATTTTGAGGCCTTTTCTGCCTCAAACGACTCCCTCCCCAACTCCTGCAGGTAACTCTCTGCCTCCCAGGGCAGCCCATTGCACAGCTAATGGAAGCTTCTAATAGGAACCTTTACATTTAAAACATAAAGTCATTCACCATGGGCTTACACGAACTCGCCAACACAGAGACACACGGGAAAGTAAATGCGCGAAGAACTGACCTGCTTCCTCTGGTACTTGTTTATCAGATTCAAAAACAAGGCGTAACAACTGGAGTAGTTGGCCAGGGCAACACAGCAGTCGCGGTAAGAGGTAAGTTTGCTGCAGAAATGCCAAACGGGAAAATAAAAATAAACTTTGTTTTTCTATAAAATGCAAGTACATGCTGTGTTACTTTAAATGCAGACCTTCAAAGCATTGCCCAGCTCATGAAAAGGAGTCTAGAACGGTCCACACACCCGTCCAGAGAAGCCTCGGGGAGGTCTGCTGAAGAATAGAAACCTGAAGCCTGCGACACATGTAGATGATGTAAATTTACACAACCCACAAAGTCATGGTTCAGAAAACGCAAGCCAAGAAATTTATACAGAATCTGGTTGGATACGAGCCTGTGAATGCCCTGGGGCCCCATGGGCAGCAAGGGTCCTGAGGATATACACTAGGCTGCCAGCCGTAGGCTGACACCAGGTAAGAGAGGCCTTAAGGCAGAAGGCCTTAAAAATAGCTCCAAGGTTTCCAAAGCGAGCAAGCATGCGGACAAATAAAAGCAACAGGGCAGCACTGACAAACTTAAATCAAATTGGGAGATATTCATAAATTTCTCCTTAATTGATAAATAGGTAAAAACATCATTAATATTTTAAAACTTTGACCATGTACCAGGCATTAACAAACCTTAGTAAATTTTTAGAGAATTGATATCTCACAGATCACGTTCTCTGGTCAGTGAAATTAAATTAGAAATCAATTTTTAAAATACATTAAAAACATACTTTTGGAAATTTAGAAACACCTAATTTTGGGGTCAAAGAAATATGAAAATAAAAAAGCACTTAGATATATCACAAATACTACAAAATACTACCAATCAAAATTTGTGGGCTGTAGCTAAAGCAGTAGTTAGAAAAAAGTTATAGCCTTAAGAAGGCTGAAAAGACAATAATTGAGTTTCTAACTAAAACAGTCAGAAGAAAAATATATCCACGGACAGGAGATGAAAGGGATTAATAAGGATAAGAACAGAAGGAATAAAATACAAAACATACATACAATAGGGTGGATCAATAAATCTATTGGTTATGCAAAAACTGGTAAAAAAAAAAAAAAAGGCAAGTCTTTGGCAAGACCGATAAACAACAAAAAAAAGAGAAACATGATAAATAATCAAAATTAGGAATGAAAATCAATATCAAGAATGAAGAGGTGGTGTAAATAGTGGTTAAATGTATGGGTTCTAGAGCCAGACTAGCTGGCTTGAATTGCAGCTCTGTGATTTACTAGCTGAGTGACCTGGGAAGAACTACCAAACTTCTCTGTGCCTCAGTTTCCTCATATGTAAAATGAAAATGATAACAATAGTACCTGTCTTTTAAAGTTGTTATAAGAAGTAAATAAATTAGTATTTGGCAAGTGCTCAGACTATTGCCTGGCAGTAGGAGGCACTATAAAGTGTTTGCTAAATAAGTAAAATAAATAAAAGGGGACTTAATTAGAGATGCAACAGAGATGAAAAGGATAAGAGGATATTTGGGAGGGCTTTATATTGTTTGAAAACTTAGCTAAAATGGACAAAATATAACTTTGAAACTGACACAAACAGAAATGGGAAATGGGGTTAAGTATTTGACCATTAGAGAAAGTGACTCGGTAGTCAACAGTATTCACCCACAGACACACACTCACACACCAGGATAAAATAGCTTTTTAAGCAAGCTCTATAAGCTTTTCAAGAAAAAGATGTTTAATTTTCACAAATTCTCCTAGAAAAGACAAAAAGTCAGAATACTTTCTAACTCATTTTATGAGGTTCATGTAAACCTGACACGAAAACCAGACAAGGCCCATATGACAAAGGAAAACTACAGGTCACCCTAACTCATGACCACAGATAAAAAATCCTAAACTAAATATTAGTGAACCAAACCTAGAAAAATGTAATGGTTTAACACGATAAAATCTATTAATGTAATCTACATTGATAAGTTAAAAAAAAGAAAATCCACAGAATCAAAATAGATTCAGGGCAAGCATTTAAGAAAATTTAACAGCCATTATTAGACAAAAATTTTCCTTAACCTTCTAAAGGGTATCTATGAAAATCTGCAACAAATATTATTTTCAACTGACAAAACCATGAAAGTATTTGCTTTAAAGTCACGATAAAGGCAGCAGGCCAAACACTTTGTCCTGAGCATCTTAAGCAATCAATGCAAGAAGAAAGAGGCGGGGACATGGAAGAAGAGTTGCAATAATTGAGGGAAAAAATCATTCTCCAAGAGAATCTATAGATAAACTCTTAGACCTAATATTCATCAACATCCCTTAATAAGCAAACATCAATACTATTCATATACACCAGCAGCAACCTGTTAGAAAACAATTTTTTAAAAAATTACATTCATCATCACAGCAAAAGCCATGGTGAAATAAACCTAACAAAAGATATACAAAATACTTTTGGAGAAAATTATGAAATGTTGTTGAAAGATATAAAAGAAGACATCATAAATGTTTATGGATGAAAGACTCAGTATCATAAAGATGTCAGTCTCTTCACTCCCACCCCAATTACTCTACATGCTCAGTGTAAGTCTATGAAACACCCCAAAGTTCCTATCATGGATCTTAGCTGATTCTCCAGTGCATAAGGAAGAGAAAAGAAGAATTTGGATTTTAAAGGAAAAAAGAAGTGATGAATTCATCTTATCTTATAGCAAAAGAAATTAAATCTGTAATAGTAAAACAGTGTAGAGCTGGTCTGAGAATGGACCAAATGAATGCCCAGAAACAGGCCTATAAGTGTTTGATTGACTAGGCATTTAAAATCAGGGAATAAAGGATGGTGTAGTCAATAAAACGTGCCGGAACAATTGACTATCCCTGTGCGAGAAGAATTAAATTGGATCCCTACATGCTGCCATACACAAAAATAAACTTTATGATTTATAGTGCTTCAGAATGGGAGCTAAAGTACCAAGAACAAAGCTCAGGAAAGTGCAGTGTTATGAGATCAAATCTGGAGTCACATTCTCAAACAGGGGTCAATTACCAATTCAGTCTTCAGGAAGTTTTCTATTTTTTTAAACAACTATAGTACCATAGTTCAAGAAAGGTCCAGGCCTCTTGAGAAGGATCATTATGTAAAAACACTGGCAAAGAGCAGTCAGAGAAGAAGAATAAATGCATAATTTAAAGACAGTTCTGAAATTTGATAACTTGCTGTGAGGCAACCTGGATTCAGGTGATCACCGCTTCTGCATTAACATGTGAACATGACTAGTTAATGTGTGAATCAAATAAACTAAACTGCTATTACAAATTTTCAGATCAGACTTTCTCAGCAATGGTTCTCTCCACGCCCCCACCCCCACTTAAAAAAATATATCTTTATTGATTTCAGAGAGAGGAAGGGAGAGGGAGAGAGAGAGAGAGAAACATTAACAATGAGAGAGTCGTCATTGATCGGCCGCATCCTGCACGCCCCCAACTGGGGATGGAGCCTGCAACCCGGGCCTGTGCCCTCACTGGGAATCGAACCTCCATCTCCTGGATCCTAGGTCGATGCTCAACCGCTGAGCCACGCTGGCTGGGCACAATGGTCCCCTTTTTGAGTTAAAACCCTTAAGTATTGTTTTCAAGCATATCAGAAAGTTTGCCACGTTTTGTAAAATAGTTCTTTATCTCCAATAAGCTAAGAGAATTCTGTTTGTTTTTGTTTGTTTCATAAGAACACTAGGATAACTCACAAGTCACCCAACAATTAAAGCGGCTTACAATTGATGAGTTTAGAATCACATTAGAAATACATAGGAAATGGAGTCATGAGTTTAAATCATTTAGTGTAAACTTGGACCATTAGACTTACCTTTGCTGCTAGGTGAAGTAAGAAGCAAAAAATTCCTTGCCAGCCACACACAGAGATATTAAAGGTAACCTGAAATCCAAGCACTGGCGTTTTTGTAAGGCTCCTTTGTTTCCTTAGTCTACCTACCTGAATATCCTGGCGATATTGGTGCAGAGATCCTTGTCACTCATGTACTGTCCCATCACCGTGCAGAGCTGGGGAAGGGCGCCCATGCTCAGCAACTTGCATCTTGCTAGGGGTGAATCAACCAAGTTTCTCAATGTAGCAGTCATCTAGGATAAAAGCATGTTTGTGCCATTTTTTAAAAACTGGAAAAATACAGCAACACTAATCAGCACAGCACAGTTCATCCCATAAGTTTCATTACACAGGTTATGCATCTCCCACCAGAGGACATGGGCCTAGGCACAAAGAGAAGAAAAGGAAAACCGAGAAACAAATCCAAAGAAAACCTAGGTTGGTTCCAACGTAAAGAATGAAATATTCATGTTAATGATCAATTAATATTCCAAAGCCCCAGGGTTACAGAAATCATCTGAGTTTGTCAACAGACGAAGATCTTCAATGGACTCTGCAACGTGCCACATCAGCTCCACAGGAGTAGAAACGTCCTGTCCCATAGTCTTAGAAGTAGCACCAAAGAATGCTGTGGCCAAAGAACATTTAAGACCATTAGTTTCATTCATTCTCTTCTAAGGGGCAAGTATTGATTTCTTGCAGATTTGTCTTATTTTGTGAAAAATGTTCAGGAAAGCTATCTACTTTAGCCTCCGTCTCAAAGCGGAGAAGAGAACAACTTAGTAAATCCATAAAACTAGCATTGCTGTTATCTAATAATTTTAATACGCACTGTGATCTGTCCTCATAGGATAGGACAGGCGGGCTACTGGTTAAGAGAGTCACTCAGGAGTTGGACGGCCTGGTCAAGTCTGAACCCCACCTCTCACTAGCTTGGGTTAGTTAGTTAACCTCCCAGAGCACATTTTTTCTCATCGGTAAAGTGGGGGTGGTGATCACTGCCATGGAGCTGGGAGGATCCGATGAGATGAGACGTGGGAATGGCATCGCCAGTGCCGATTACCTAACAACGGCTCAAAAATCCTGGGTCTCATCCCCCACCTTTGTTGTGGGGACTTCACATCCAAATACACTGGCCTTAGAGTCAAATGACAGAGTCTCAAGTCCCAGGTCTCCTCCTAGGCATGTGACTGAGGCACTCGCTCTGTCTCAACCCCGTTTCCTCATGTGTGAAAAGGGCGCGACAATCCCTGCTCACTTCGCAGGGTAGCTGTGCGTCTCAAATGGAAAACATGGAACCAGGCTCCTGTGCACTGTGAAGAATTTGGTCAATCTAAAGCAGTGATTTCCAACCCTTTTCATCTCATGGCACACATAAACTAATTACTAAAATTCTGAGGCACACCAAAAATTTTACATTTTTTGCTGATCTGACCAAAAAATAGGTATAATTTTGATTCATTCACACTGGACAGCTATTGTTGTGTTAGCTGTTATAATTTTTTTTTTGTTTGACAATCTAAGGGACTCTAAGTGGTCATGACTAATTAGTCAGGTATTGTATGTTTTAAAAATTCTCGAGGCCCACCAGCTGAAAATCGTTGATATAAAGCATCATTATAGCCATAGTTAGTACACTCTAAAAGCAGTTATTAAGTGATATGTATCTTCGACTAGTTTTCTTTTATAACAACAGTAACAAAAAGATTTTGTTAAAATATAACTCTCTTGCCCGGCTGGGCGTGGCTCAGCAGTTGAGCATCGACCTAGGATCCAGGCGATTGGGGTTCGATTCCCGGTCAGGGCACATGCCCGGGTTGCGGGCTCGATCAATGACTCTCTCATCATTGATGTTTCTATCTCTCTCTCTCCCTCTCCTTTCCTCTCTCTGAAATCAATAAAGATATATTTTTAAAAAATTAAAATAAAAAATAAAACTATCTTGAAAGCAGAAAAAATAAACATAATGCTTCAAATATATATGTACAAGTCTTTTGTAGTCAATTGTACATTAATTCAGTACATGCTTCCCTAAAAGCTTCAGTATCCGGAACACTGGAGGAGAAGCGAGCTCCGAGAGCATTCCGCTTAACCATGGCTCTGCGACTAGGCTCCTGGGCTGAGGAATGGGCCTTTGCGAAGGCTAACACACCACTCTCCGCAGCCCAGGCCTTTCCCGCCCGACAATGGAACAGTCTCGTCATCCCAGCCGGGCTCGACCTGTTCCCCTTCTTCAGAGGCAGCCCACACACTCCAGCAGGCGCTGCTGGCTTCGGTCCATCCAGGGAGTGACTCGCAGGCGGTCCCTCTCAGCCACCACAGGCGGCCCGTGCACCCTGCCCTGGGCCCAGGCGGCCAGAGCGCGTGGGGGCCTGTGGGGCACTCGTGCTGACCTGAGCCGCTGTGCACACAGGAACAGCTCCCCGCATCTAACCTCCAGCTGAACGCGCTGTTGGCGGACGGGGCGGTAGTTTTCTTAGAGCTTTTATTTCCTTGTTTCAACCTCAGTTCTTTCTCCATCAACCCTTTTTTCTCACCACATTTGAAAAGACGAAGACAGCTCAAGGGTTTTTTGCGCCTGAAATGCAACTTTTACAAATGGCCCCACTCAAGAGTGGAAGCACACAGTCAGATGTGAGGCGTCATCTGATTGCAAACCCCTGTGCGTTTACTGCAGTCTCACACCATGTGCAAAGCCCATAGTCCGGTCAGATATGACCCCTCAAATAGTTCCATACTTGTCATTGTGATGCTGATGGAATAACAGACGTGAAACATACCACACACTTGAAAAATACACAGGAACACCATCGACTCAGCTGCTCAAGTCCCAGACCTCAGAGACATCCCAGGAGTCTGCCTTTCTGTCACCCGAAGCTCTGCTGGCTTTTTGTCCATCGCTCTTAGGATAAGATTCTGTTTCCTGACCATGATTTACAAGGCCCAGTACAACCTGGCTCTTACCAACCCTTCAAACGTCCTCTCATACTATATACAAATTATTTCATATTAGGTTATTTAATATTAGGTCTTATTGTCTGTCTACTCCTCTGTACTAGAAGCATCAGTGAGGGCATATAGCTGTCTGTCTTTTCACCATTGTGCCGCCAGGCACCAATCCAGTGCCTGGCACACAGCGGGTCCTCAATGGGCATTTGTGAATGGAATGAATGGAAAGGTGAATATCTACAAAGGAAAGGCTTGGGTGTAAACAGAAGGGTTAGGATATCAGAAAACCATAGATTAATCAATATTTCTGAAGTAGATGCATTTTAAGATGGTTTTAAAGGAGAAGAGAAATAAAAAATAATGGATAAAAGGAAAATGGACTTCCTGGAGGGGGACTGGTCCTCGGTGTATGCCCTACACTATATCATTCATGACAGCAGCTCCTTTCTGGGCACCTAATGGCCTTCCTCCTTCCCCGTGTCTCACCCAATTAGTTATCTGGTCTACCTCTTCTTTCCAACACCAGGTTGCTGGTTCAGTTTGAGCTTCATCTCTTTCCTAAACTCTAGAGCTCACTGACAGGGCCCCTTCCAGTCTCCCCCTTGTTGGGTTCATCTCCCCACAGCGTCTCCCTGCTACCAGAGGGTGTATCTCAAGAGCCAACATTCCCTGCTCAAAGACCCCCTCTGACTTCTGGCGGCCTATTGGGCAAAATCCATATCCTAAAGGTGCTTCACTCTCTAAAGTGCAGTTCGCCCCTCCAGGCTCATCTCCTCCTGCTCCCGTGCATTGTTCAGACCTCATCTGTTCACAATTTCAGCCTTTGGCTAGTCAATTGCCTCTGCCCAGAATGTCTTCCTCCACCACACTCCTGCGCCCTTTCTCCAACCTGCTCACCTCCTGTTCATTTTCCAGACCAACCTCAGGCTCACTTCCCCGCAAAGACGTTTCAGAGGTTGATCACTCCCTCTTCCAGGTTAACACACCATCCTGTCCATGCCCGCAGCGCACCCACCGCAGAATCATAGCTCCTTGTTTCAGGCACCTTCTCTCCCATGATGAGCTCCTCTAGGGTACAAACCGTTTATTGCTCCTCTTTCTACTTGGAGGACAATAAATATGCCCATGAAAAGCTGGCTGGATGAAACACAGAGGGAGAAGGGGGAGAAAGAGGAGAGGAGGTGAAGGACAGAAAGTAGGGGAGGAAGTGAAGGGCAAGGGAGAGGAAAAGGGAGGAGCCTCTGGCAAGAAAGCGCCTGGATTAGCAGAGGCCTGGTGGTAAACCAGAGTTTAACCCCCGAGGGAGGAGGGTTGGGAGGAGGTGACCAGGCATGTGTAACCATGAAGGCCCCCCATTCTGAGATGCTGGCTGTGACCCACCAGTCTCACTGTGGGGGTTGGGGTGGGGTGAATGCTGAGCCCAGTCAAGTGGCTTTTTCTGGGAAAAGGATTCAGTGGGAGGAGAGTCTAGCTAAATACTGTGATAACAGTAGAGGCGAAATCCAAGTCAACCCACTTAACTCTCAACCTCGTTCCAACTTTTAACAGAGATAAATTTGCAGAAATCATTAAACAGTCAAGAGTCATGTGTTCTGTAGCAGTCTTTGTTTTCTTGCCTCCAGGAAACCCACCCATTGGGCCTGCAGGAGATCACCAAAGCCCAAGCTTTATACTTAGAAAAATGTATCCATTTCTTTCTTAACTTACTATTCTAATTTATAGTGCTCCTGACTCTACTTGGTTGTGTACTTGTCCATTTTATTGTATATAATCTTTTAAACCATCTCAAATGCTTTATGAAAAAAAAAAAAAAAGAAGAAGAAGTGAAAGTTAGATGCCTACATAGATGCTTGGTTAGCTCCTAAAGGACTTACTGGAACAATTCCCAACCTCTTATGTCATCTCATCAGGAACAAGAAAACTGAAACACATGAGTTTCAATTCTTATTTTTCCCATCTCCCAATGAGCAACCCCTTGGGACAGCTATACTGAGTCAGAAGGCAACCAGTGGGTAGAAGAAAACAGAGAAAAATGTGGAATTGATCATCCACAAAGAAGATTAATAAAATTTCAAGTGTCCTTGTTTAGTAGAAGTTATTAGATGATGTCTTGGACAAAAGGGGACTTAAGTTTTTGGTAAATATCAAGGAAAAAACATTCTAATGTGATTCTGGTTACTAATCTACTGCTGAGAAATGACTGAGCTACCCTCTACTACTGTGTGGTGCTCACTGTTTCTGAGGCAGCTGTTTCTTTCCATCTTTTCCCAGATTCCTTGATATAGGCGATACTAACCCTCCCCCCCCAAATCAGAATGTCCAGGTAAAATGCCTGGTGAGTTTGGCAAAGCTCTCCTATCTCACATTGAATTAGTTGAGCCTCAAAGTTCTCGCTGTACAATCAACATCAGCAAATCCATTTTAAAGGGAAAAAATATAGTAAGAAGTGGCTAGGTAATTTAGAGAGACTCAAACGGCATTTTAACACAGCAAAATTAGAAGGCAAAAGATTTAGCTTCTATTTTTTCAAATCAATTATAGGTACTTAGTTCTCAATTTCAAATTATGTTTTCAACTACTAATTAATTGAAAAGTCCTTTGTAAACACAAGAAATCTTAAAATATAAAGCCTTCCTGATTTAGATCGGTAGACTTACAAATGAAAACACAGGCCCAGCAGGCATGTCCCCATTCCCAGGATTCTCTACACACTGGGTTGGACACAAGGTAGGGAGGGCTGGTCGAACCACCTGAGCTTCCACATACTGCTCATTTCCCCAAGTGCACTGTTTATCTGTCAGAGTCCCAGGTCCCCAAGGAACTCACCAGATTCTTCCTAGGAAACATTCAGCCATTAGAGCTGCCCCAGATCAGAGGAACCTGTGGCTCACAGGCCACCACAGGGCTCCTGATCAGAAGTTCAAAAGGCTCTCTGGCTAGCCCAGGAATTTCACCATCAATCATGACATTGTTTGTTGGAGAAATATTTTCCCTTTAATTGAAACAAACCCAGCTTTCAAAGAAATCTTTGGAACACAATGCACTTGAAAACTATACCATTAATAGTTGGAAAGGTATTTTTCTTCCTTTACTAAAATTAGCATCAAGATTCAGTCTTATTTTTCTTATATTTTGAATGCTATTATGAAAAGGATTTGAGTGCTTGACCTCATTTGCTCCCTAAACCAACCCCGGGAGGTTGACGGAAAGCTATTATGAGCTTCACTTTCCGATGAGGAAACCCAAGCCCAGACCGTTCACCAGCGACCAGGTAGGTGGGCATCCCCGGGTTCCGGCTCCTTGTCTGTTGTCTCCCTCACTCTGTTTGGCTCTCTCTAAAAGCACTGTATTTTCTCAATCATCTGGAATATACATAACTAAACTCCCTCGAGCTTTATCTCAGCTGAACTGCCAACTGCAAAATGCTTCACTTCCCGCCGATGACGTGAAAGAATAAAGAGCAGCCAGAGACCACAAACAGTGTCAAACGGCTTAAGAACAAAGCCACACCATTTTCCAACCTCAGCAAAACCATCTCCCTCTATTAATAAAAGCGCATTCATTGTTTGGATTTGTGCCCAGCTGAGACCACACATATGCCAAAACCAGAGCCTCTGTGGTAACCCAAGGAGTTTCATATTGTCTCATATGTGATTAGTACAGTTCTGACTGGGACAAAAGACATCAATGACAAGATGCTGCTATATGCATGAAACCACAAGTACCAACAATTCCTAAGCATTTCACTGGAGTTAAGATATATGCATATGAAAGTAATATTAATTCACAGTCCTCGCTAACGCATGGTGCCGGGCGATGGAGCCTGTTTGGCTCATTCCTTCCTTGGGTGCCCTACGTCAGCAGGGACTGGGCCCGTTCCCCTCAAACCCTCAGGGTCCCACTTTGAGACCCCACTTACCGTTTGCCTATGTTTATTATATATCCACATATCCCCCCTGTCAGTTGCTGTGGTAAAACGAGTAGGTAGCTGATTCTTCCAGGCGTGGCTCTGATATGTATCAGCACAGCTGAAAATCTGAACAACTTATGAACTATACAGGACGCCGATGCAGGAAAATGAGGAAAATGAGCCTGCAAAGGCAAGGCATTAAGAACCCCCGGGCAGCCCTGCCGGCGTGGCTCGGTGCTTGAGCGTCGACCTAGGATCCAGGAGGTCGGGGTTCAATTCCCGGTCAGGGCACATGCACTCAGAGGTCACCGGGTCCATTCCGGGTCAGGGCACATGCCCGGGTTTGGGCTCGATCCCCAGTCAGGGGCGTGTAGGAGGCGGCTGATCAGTGACCATTCTCTCATCATAGATGTTTCTCTCTCTCTCCCTCTCCCTTCCTCTCTCTGAAATCAATAAAGATATATTAAAAAAAAAAAAAAGAACTACCAGGTAATAACACTAATTTTCACAATGACGTGCTAGAGTCAGTGACGTTTCTTTTCTGCCACACTAATATGTCTGAGAAGGGAGAGCGGAGGCCGAGCCGATGTGACAGCCGTTGAAAGCAAACGCTCTCCCCAGAAGCGCAGGAGTAGGGATACTCCCTTCCCACTCTTGATCTTCCCTCCTTGTGCAGACTCCCTCTGGCATAATACTCCTGGCCACTCTCCACCTCTCCCTTCCTGTTGGTGAGCACAGGCGTCCCCTGCTCCCCCAGGGGACTAGGTGGCGAATCTAATCTGGGGGCTCGGGTTAGAAAGCACGCCTGCCTCAGCTTAAGCTACAAGCCTTCAACCATGGCGATAACTTTCCCCCCTCCCCATTCATCTGCTTTGGTTTTTCCCTTATTTCCAAGTTCAAAACCCCAGGCATTACATGCTTGGGGCCTCTGAGTCGCCCCAAATCTTCAGACATGTTGTCTCTGGAGAGTCAAGGTAAAGTGAGCTGCTCAATGTAACTCCTCCCCAAGGAGGAGCTGTTAGGCTCTGACTGCCTACTCTCTCATGCCCATTGGGCGAGCGACTGGTTAGTCATACTACTGAGTATCCTTTTTTTTTATATATATATGTCTTTATTGATTTCAGAGAGAGGAAGGGGGAGGGAGAGAGAGAGAGAGAGAAATGCCAAGGTTGAGTCATCAATCGGCTGCCTCCTGCGCGCCCCCTACTGGGGATCGAGCCCACAACCTGGGCATGTGCCCTGACCAGGAATCGAACCGCGATCTCCTGGATCCTAGGTTGATGCTCAACCACTGAACCATGCCGGCCGGGCACTACTGAGTATTCTTTACAGCGATACAGGCAACTTCATAAGTAGAAAATAGCTGTTCTCTTCTCACTAACAAATACATCACTGAAAAATTAGCAAGCTTACTAACCAATACCAAAGATTGTGACAAAAAAGAGTTTCATCTAATTTCAAAAACAATATGCTAATAAGTAAAATAAGCCAGACATAGTGCCCTATTTAACTGTATTGGACCCTATCAATTTCCTCACTTTAGTAATGTACTATAATTATGTAAGATGTCACCACTGGGAGAAGCTGGGCGACGGATACACAGGACCTTTCTTACTATTTGTGCAACATCTTGTGACTCTATACTTAGTTCAAAATAAAAGCTAAAAAAAAAAAAAGCAGACCCTGCCCGGCCAGCATAGCTCAGTGGCTGAGTGTTGACCCATGAACCGGGAGGTCACAGTTCGATTCTTGGTCTGAATTTTGGGCTCGATCTCCAGTAGAGGAGGGGTGCAAGAGGCAGCTGATCAATGACTTTCTCTCATCATTGGTATTTCTATCTCTCTCTCCCTCTCCCTTCCTCTCTCTGAAATCAATAAAAACATATTTTTTAAAAAAGAAGCAGACACAAAAAAGTACACACTGTACGTTCCATTTATATTAAATTCTAGAACAGCAGAGCTTGTCTATGACGAAAGGGATCAGAAAAATGGTTCTTTTTGGTGGGGGTGGGCAGGAGAGTGGGAATTAACTGGCAAGAGGTGGGAGGGAACTTCTGAGAAATCTGGGTCTTGATAGGGGTGTGGATTACATGGCTGTATGCTTTTGTCAAAACTCATCAAACATGTCAGATCTGAGCATTCCACTGTATTGTAATAAATTATATGCCCCAGTGAAAGCAATCAGAAAATAAACGGCCTCATCTGCTGCTTCCTATTCAAGCAAAGTCTTCAAAAGAGATGTTTTAAAAATATTTTTTTCTGTTTAATCGTCAAATCTCCAATGAAGTTATCTGTATGAATTTAAGAAATATAATCATGGGAGTAGTTGCTTCTATTTTATAGGTATGCAGTTTATTTCCTCCAAAAACCAGAGCAAGGCTTCCTCAGACAGAAGTTACTGCCTTGGTCCTGACTCATGGTCTGAAGAGGCAGCCTCCCCACAGTCAGGGTTAAGCCCGAGAACAAGGGTTAACATACTTGCCAGCTCAAGGATGCACCTTATAATAATTACTACCTAAAGTACACACTTATTAATCTTTACATCTTAAAACTATTAAATACAACTAAAGCAAGATTTAAAAGACCCCAATCACCTCAGTACAATCCTTAATTACTATGTAATTTAAATCACTGCTTAATTGAGTCTCCGGACTTCAGTCAAAGGCCTCTCTTAAATCCCTCAAATCCTTAAAGCAGACAATAACTGGATCTGAGAGCTTGGGGTTCATTATGTACCCAGAATCCTATGCTGCTGATGTCACAAGCCCCTTTCACTTTTAGTTTCTCTTCAACGATCTTCTCCACACAGCTTGTCAAAGCCAGAAAAACAAAAAAAGATCCAAGATTTGAAATCCATCTCTAACTCTTTCATCTTAACTTCTTGTATTTATTTATTTTTTTCTTAGAAGTAACTGCTCTTTGAAACTTCAGCTTTTGGTAATTCTGATCTTACTTTATTTAATGAATTTCTTCTGAGTGCGAACTATGTTCTTTAATAGATCATCTCATTTAATTTTCCCAACTACCCTTTAAGCCAGGCATAGCCAGACCTTTAGAAGTGAGGAGAGGGAGACTCAGAGCGTGAAAGGCACTGCCAGTGTCAGAGCTGAAACTCCCGCTCAGGTTGCAGGGCCCCGAGTCTGGGCACTGGGGCCACTGAGCCCTGTCCCAGCACCAGGTTACACACCAAATGGACCATCAGTGCTTTTGAAGATGATGCAGGGAAGGAGTGGAACACAAAATACAAAAGTGAGCTCTGGTCAGCCAAAGCAAAGAGTTCTACTGTAGGGCTTAGAAATTTTTAAAAAACTCAACTACATCAAACATCTTACTGAGAAATGTTCATTTAGAGAGCTGGGAGAATATGGCACTGGAGATGTACTGAACAAGGAGGGGAAAGATTCTGATCCGACGGACCCTCTGGGGAGAAGCTGCTGCTTAGAGGCCAGAGAAGTGAAACAGGTGTGAGAGGAGGAAAAGCACACCATGTCATCTGGCTGCTGCAGAACAGTTTTAACTGCAAAAATGTTGTACCTGGAGCAGGGAGAGAGTATATTTATCTAAGGATTGAACTCAAAATCAAGTGGATCTGGCTGTAAAGAAAAAAAAGGTTGGAAATACAAAGGAATAAAAAAAAATAGGAATGTTCAAGTCAATCTAGGTCTTAATAGTTGCATTGTATACCTATAAATTACCCAACTATAACTATGGATACCTTGAGACTTTCTTCAGTTATAGTAAAGCAACTTTATACATGACATTCTCAAGAGACAAGAGGACAACCGAGGTGCCAGGGGAATTTGGGGGCAGGGTAGAGACCACACAGACTTTCTGATGGAGGCGACTCCAGACAATTTCCTTGGTTCCTGTTTTGTGCCTTCAGATCGTTGGCCTTTACAAGTCAGAGATGAGCCCTAGCACCTCGTGATAATCCATTCTAAATCAATGAAGACAAATCTCTATTGCCATCGGTCATCTCCTTGGGTCATACAATTTACGACTGACATTAGGGGGCTTTGCTTTTTACCTGGCCTGTGTTTCTCTTTTTTTCAAGTTTCAGAGAGCTCTCTCAAAATTCCAGTATCCTGGAATTTCGTGAAATGCACAGTTTAATCTTCCTCTTGTGATTTTACAGACACACGCATGCCTCTGGTTTTGCCAGGCTGGAAGCATTAATGCCTCCACTGGGTCACAGGGGGTGGCCTCTCCGTCCCTTTGAGCATCAACAATTATCCTCTCAACCTTCTCAAAATGCTATGAGGTATCTGATAGGCAGAACTGAATGCAGCATCGAACATGTGGAGGTGTCATGGCTTCGTAGAAGAAGAAGACATCAGACACTATTATCTGCACAAAAGAATCACCAAAAAGCAAGCCCCTACTGGCAGCTTCCTTGTCTTGCACTATCTTACTCAGCACCTAGAACACGCCTGGCACAGAGCGGCCACTCCACAGACTCTTGTGTCATCAGTGTTTCTTGGTTTCAGACACAGTGATAAACATATATGTATGTGTATATGTAAGAAACAGCACAAAGAAAACCTTCAAAATCACAGCACTTCAGTATTTTTTCCTCTAAGCAACACCAGCTGTGGAGAAACTTTTGTTTCAACTCATTCCTGACCTCTTTCCTTTAGCTCCTTTATAATCAGACTAAAATGTAATAACTGCAGAAACGTGTCTTAATTGGGGCTTGTGTGTGTGAGATCTTAATTGTCCAATCTGTGCGTACCCCTGACACATCCTCCTTCCATCACTTTTTTAGCTTTTGGCCTTTATCAGTTTAATATCTTGTGCACATTCATCTTTCTGCCACTCTGATCTCATTTTCTCCCTCCCACGAACTGACCTCCAATTGCTTCCTGTTGCTTTTAAGTCCACACTCCGCGGCCTGGTATTCAAGACCCAGGGCTGTAGCCTCTGCCTCTCCCCTGCCCGCCTCCCCCACACAGCCTTTCTGGACGTGCCCGCCTGTTCTGCACCCCCAAACACACCTTGCCCCTTTCCCTTTCTCCAAACCCTACACAACCCTCAGGGGCCAGCCTCGGATATCTTCCATTCATTCAGCGGCCTCCGCTCAGACTGCTTTAGGGAGACAGGATGATTCTAGCCCTCCGCCAGATGCCGGAATGGACAGCTTATAACAGGAGGCCCCTAGAGAGTATGCTAAAGCCACTGAGGCCCTCTGGGTCGGAAGTCCTAAAGGATGGCAAGTCCTGGCTGCCCAAAGTGGCCTGCCTTTGTCTTTTCTACCTTGCCATGCTCTCTCTGCCTTATAGACGTTATTTTACTAGTACAGCCACAGGTAACTTATTTTTTCAATTAAGAAAGTTACCAGGTCCTGAAAGTTGGTATAAACGAACGATTTTGCCCGTGGCCGGGTCTGCTTGGTGGAACTTGCACACGAGCAGGCCGGCGAAGGGCGGCCAGCGCCACACGCGCGCAGGCAGAGCTTTCCCGCGCTCTCCTGGTGAGGCCCTGGGCGGGCCCTTCTCCTGCAGACGCCGCAGAGCAGCCCTCCCGCGGGGGACCTGCGCGGCTCTGGGGGAACGCCCGGCTCCGGGGCTCTGCAAATGCAGCGGCCCGGCCGCCACCTCCTGCCCCGTCTGTAAACACGCATAACGCCATCCCACGGCTCAGGCAAGCGGCCCGGTGGCTGCGGGAGCTCGGGCTCCGCTCTCTCCCGCGGGGTGCGGGGTGCGGGCCGCGCTCCAGGGAGGGGCTCGGACCCCCGCAGGCGCAGAGGGCGCTTTGGAGACCACAGGGCGCTGGCGAGAGGCGGCCGCACGAGAGGGAGTCCCGCAGAGCCTCGGCCGCAGCCGCCCAAGGGCACGCGGGCGGCAGGAGGGACAGGGCCGTCCGACTAGGGGTCGCTCTGCACTGGGCGACGCTGGGGCGGGCGGAAAGGACAGGCGAGGAGCAGAGGGAGAGAAACACTGTATTTACCGACCTGCCAGAGGTCCTAGCTCTTGATTTGATATCGTTTTGGTCACAATAATATTCAATGCTCCTATATACCAACTGATTTTATTAATATATTATATGGTTATATATTTTATGATATATAAATAAATAAAAGTATAAATAAATTTATATATTAAAAATTTTAAGTTATATAAATATATTTGTATGAATTATATATTATAAAATATGTAATTTTATATATACAAAATAGGTTAGAAAGAGCTCTTTTAAACCAGGCTATCTATCTGTTTATCCACAGATATATCTGTCTATATATACATAGGCATACAGTCTACTGTATATCTATAAACGCACATATAGAGAGTCTGATTTTAAAGAGCTCTTTCCAATGCATTTTATATAAAACATATGTAAATTTTATATTTATTTAATTATATAAATATAATTTATATTTTACAATTTTATTTTAGAATTCATTTGAATACACACACACACACACACACACACATAAATGAGCTGAGAGTTTTAAAAAAAAACTAGATAAAAATTCCAGCAGCTATTGAATAAAAACTGAAAACAGAGTGAACATCTCAGCAGGAGAATGGCTGATTATTTGAGGTATAGCCTAATCACAGAATATTATGCTGCCATCAAAAATAAAATAAGTCTATAGAGTTCACTCAAGGGGTTTTTTACTCTTGTTAAATGAGAAAAGAGAAGTGTGTTTCTACACTATTTTTGAAAACCTATGAGTGTATTAAAAGGTGCCGAGCACATCAGTGTGAACAGAGTCGGCTAACTGAGTGGCCCAGAAGGAGAAACAGGGAGGAAAAATGATGATGGAAAACGAACAAAAACAACTATGAAAAATAACAGGTTCCATGATAAAAAGCAATAATTACATGAAGTTATACATATGTAAGCATATATATGCATAAAAATGCTTGAAAGAATGATTGCTAAAATGTTAGAGGTATGTTATCTCAGCGAGAAAATAAAAGCTGTTTTATTTTTATACTTTCTTATACCTTTTTGCATTTTAATAAAAAAATTAATTATATAACCAAAATAACCATTCATTGAGGGAAAGCTTGAATAAGTCAATGACACTGGCAGCATGAAAAATAATGTTTCTCAGGGCTTCCTAGCCAAAAGATGGCACATCCAGTAGATTTTGAGTCATTTGTGACTAAAAGAGGTTTCCATAATCTTTTTGAAAATGGAGACAGACCATAAGTCCAAAATTAATAATCATCATAAACACTTTGAGCATCTTTATGCCAGGGCCTAAATCTAATTTTTAACACACTTTCCCAAAGTCTTCAAGCACTCTGAGTGCTTAATCAATCCTCATTAATTGACAAGCACATTTCAAATCTCATGAATTATTACATGGAAGATGCTATTATCTGACATACAAATGCTATTAAAGAGTAAAATCTCATCTAAAAAAGAATATGAGAGCTGAAGCAGTTCCAATGAAAATAATTTAAGTATGAAATTTAATCTGCCACAAAAGAAGTAATAAAACTCTAACACATTTTTTCTTCCTGCCCTGGTCATATTAAATGTATTCAGTTTTGTTACCTTTGTCCCTGCCGTCTGAGGCCTGCATGTCATCTACACCCACCCCCCTCAACTGCCCACTCAATATCATTAACTTTCTGGTGTTTTTTCTTGTAGATTTAAGATTCATGACATTTACTACCCATCATCATAAACAAGCTCCATATCATTATAATTCTGATTATAACATGCAATTGTTTTGCAGAGATGTGCTGCCTTTTCATGCTTCCAGGCTTCTTTCTCTGCAGGGTAGTGGAAAATTTGTGTGCAAGCTGTGTGGACAGCTGCTCCATGAAAAGCATGGACTAGCCTTTCCAGGGAAAATGGGCACACACAGGGAGGACATAGGGCAGTGACTGCTGTCCTTGATCCCCAAGGTGGGCACCCCCCCGGCCGTAGGGAGCAGCCCACCTGTCTTCTGTTACGTTCACCTGGCAGGTAACTGTTACTAGGTAACATGAAAACTAATTTTACACATCTCATCTTTTCAAGAAAAATACTTACTTGGACTAACAAATGGCCTGAATTAGGCAAACATGTACCACATTCCTTGGTGTTCTCATTTATTTGCGTTATCAAATTCATCAGTATTTCCACAGCACCTTTGCTGATCATTTCATTAAGAAATCCTGGATTTCCAGAAATGAATTTGATAGTCCCCATACAGTATAAGAAAGCTTCAGTGTTAGTCTGCAGCACTTCACTTCTCAGGACCTCCAATAACGATTCTGTCAAAAAGATGGATTACTGCAAATGTATGATTACAACAGCTGTAGAGAGAGATATTAAAGTGTTTGTATGTGAACATCAAACACAATTTGTAGGCTGTTAGTCAGAACCTACAGTCAAATGCTTGTTATGGGTTACTGATTGGTATAAAGAGGAAAGCCTACTTTTAGCTAAATCTTCGTTGTAGTAACGACAGTAAAAGGAAGGGATTATAATATATAAATAAGAAAGTGTTCTTTAAATGCCATGCCTCTTACATTTACCAACCTTATTTTTGGTTACAAACATTTTGAGTTATTGTAGAATAACTCATTATTAAAGTAATTTAAGAGTTACATTTCAACAAACCATTAAGAATATACCAGTTGCTGTATGAATGGGAAATTAATCAAGATAGGACATTTTAAAAAATCTCAATCACCATAGAAAGAAATGCTTTGAATATAACATCCACCCTTTCCAAAGACAACTTAAGAACATCCTTCCAAAAACATACAACGACTGGGTCCTAGGAGTGATCCAAGCAACTCTGATAAGGTTAATCATGCTTATTTCACATTTTATTTTATTAATATCAGTGTGACCATTTGTTAGAATCTTTCTTTGTTTTTTGGTCTACAATTCTCAGTGAGTTGATTCAGTGTTTGACATTTCTTTTAGCACTGGGCTTGCCCCTGTTTGCTGGGGTAAAAAAATAGATGAAGACCATTTATCCTTTGTTGCAAAAAGAGGACTCAAAGTATTTTCCTTGCTGCCTTCTTTTATTTTTAAAAAATTCTTTCCTGTATTGTTGAAAGAATTACAGGTGTCCTCCTTTTTTCCTCACTGACCCCTTCTGCCCTGCCCCCACCCCCGCCCCAGGCCTCCCCCAGACTATTGCCTGTGTCATGGGTTAGGCATATATGCATATAAATTCTTTGGAAATCTCTCCTCCTCCACTCCCGCCTTCCCTCTGAGATCCCTCAGTCTCTTCCATGCTTTCTGTGTCACTGGATCTATTTTGTTCATCAGTTTATTTTGTTCTTTAGATTCCACATGTAAGTGAGATGATGTGATATTTGTCTTTCTCTGCCTTCCTTTAGATCAGTAATACCAGTTCATGAAAGACTTCTATTTAGGTTACTATTAAAGCAACTTATTTCAGAACATGTCAACAATTAGACCTTATTAGCTAGGTAGGTAGAATTTAGTAACATTTCTCTATCCACATATTTGAAACACATTTGGGACACTTTGATGTCAAATTTCTACAACAGTTATAGATGTCTTCCAAGTTTTAGTCATTCCTACTAAATCAAAAGATTGAAATTTCAATAATTTCAAATACTATTAAAAGTACTTTTTTCTAATAGACCAGGAAATGAATTTTTAAATACAGAACACTTTGTAAAGTCACATCATGTTACTATAAGTATTAAAAAAACCACCAGACTATTCTCCTAGGCTCCAAAGGATATATTAAGTGGAATGAGGAAGACACAGAGAAGGACAGAGTAAAAATAGGCACCACATAGCTTCTGCATAATACTAGAAAATAAAGTATTTCAGCTATCATTACTTGGAACCTTGTACTCAAGTGCAACATTTGGTCAATGGTAGCGCTGGGTGACACTCACCCAGAATGCTGTCACTTTGAATCAGAGAATCATTCTTCTCACTCCTGCTAATTTTAAATATAAGTTTGCAGACGTTAAGAAGGTTCTTCCTACTCACTTTAAGCTGCAGAGAAAGAAAACACATTTCTATCGGAGAGGGAAATAAAGACATGCCATAATTTTTAACACAAACATCTAATTTTAAAAGTACAGCAAGAGGATTTTTAAAACAAAGAAAAGTTATAAAGAAATCAACTTTCCAAAGTTCTGGCCACATATTTGCCAACTATCTAATATAAATGACATTTCTAGAGTAAGCACATTTTAATAATAAGCATTTATTTTTACTTCATAAAGTTTCATGCTTATATGTGAGATTACTAGTTACTTTTTAAAGAGTATATGAGGAAAGAAAGGGGGATGATGTTGATAAATTTAATTAAATGGAATAATTGCTTCTTAACACAGACATAAAAGAAGATGGATACCAAAATTTCAGATTAAACTATTTTAGAAAACACAGTGGAGGTGAAAGATAGAAAAGGGGAAATGGACGATTCTCTTTATCATTTGTATAAAAGAAAATAAAAAAGTCATTCTCTCATTAGATAATATATGTATTTATTTTTTAAGACTATTTCTGGGCCTAGCCGGTTTGGCTCAGTGGTTAAGAGCGTCGGCCCTCAGACTAAAGGGACCCAAGGGCATGGGCCTCGGTTGCAGGCTCGATCTCTGGCCCTGGCTGGGGCTCATGTGGGAGACAACCAACGCATGTGTCTCTCTCACATCGATGCCCCTCTCTCTCTCCCTCTCCTTCTCTTTCTCTCCCTCCCTTCCACTCTTTCTGAAAAGCAATGGAAAAAATATCCTCTGGTGAGGATTTTTTTAAAAACCAAGACTTTCTGGAATACTTTGAGATAATGACAAGTGATGTTCAAAGTTTAAAATTACCTTCTAAATCACATAAAAATATTCAAGTAATTTAAACATAGGGGCAATAAGGAAGTATGCATTTTTAAAAAAAAACACAGTATAGGAAGACTAACTAAATTAGCTGTATATTTATCTAAAGAAGTAAAAATTAAAAAGAAAAATCCTAAATGTACAATATCCTAAAAACCCCAATATTAGGGAATACTTTAATAAATTGTGGAACATCAATACTATTCATATTAAGCAGTCACAAAAAGTATAATTGTGAACACTATGTTTAAAAAGAAAGACATTTATAAGCTCTTATAAGATGGAAATATTATGTGCCCTCATGCAAGAGTGTAAAATATGTTTATAGAAATAGGGTCATCTGGACAAATAAATCTGTGTGAAAAGGGTGGAATATGGGTCATTATTTTATCATTAAAAAGTATCTTTTAAATTATCTTTAATACTGTTTATTAATGAATTTTCAGTTAATTTTTTAAAAGATAATGGAATTTGCCAGACATATTTTAAAACGATTTGTTCTATGTTTGATCCACAAATATTATTGAGCTCCCATTGTGTAGCTGGCCCTGTGCTGTTTGCTGTAGGGGATACTGTGATAAATGCAGTCAGCCCCATCTGGAGGGGTAGAGGGAAGGGAGCGTTACCCATGGAGCAACTTCCATCTGGCCCGCTCTGGGTCCTTTACCTGCTATCTCAGAGCCACCCTGCATATTAGGTGTTGTCATTCCCATTTTGCAACTGAGGAGTCTGCTCCTCAGACAGGTCATGGCAACTCATCTCGGCATCACCTGGTTGTATACTAGAAATGCAGAATCCCAGTCCCCATCAAGCAGGACTGAACCAGAATCTGCATTTTAACAAGCTCCTCAGGGGATCATGTGCACATTCCAGTCTGAGAAGCCCTATTGAGAAAGCCTCAGAAACTATCAACAGATCTTGTACCGTAAAAATCCAGCCCGGCTGCTGTGGCTCAGTTGGTTGGGTGTCATCCCATGTACCAGGACATCACCAGTTCAGGTCCTGGTTGGAGTTGTGGGCTTCATTCCCCAGTGGGGGGTCTGCAGGAGGCAGCTGATCAACATTTCTCTCTCTCCCTTTCCCTTCTTCTCTTTTTAAAATCAGTAAAAACATATTTAAAAGAATTTTTAAAAGAAAATATAATGTCCCTAATATATTTTAATCAGTCAACAATCTTCCACTATATTGTGAGACTTTGAGGTGAAAAATCATGATTTATTATTTTCTATGGAGGCATGTAGCATGTGTTATATACTTAATAAGGCTTCTTGAATAAGAGAATGAATACAACTAACCTCCCTCCTCCCCCACCCAAGTTTTATATTTTTAGTGGACAGTGGCAAAGTAAAAACAAAAAAACAAAAAACAAGCAAACAAATGAAAAACAGGGTCAGAGTTTTCATTAAAGAAAACAACAAATAACCCATAATTTCCAGGTCTGCTATAAGGTCAGTTTACATTCAAAACAAATTCTTATACCTTCTCTTTTGATAACTGCAAAATTATGACTTTGAAACATGAAAAGATAATAAAATATTAAATTATATGCAAAGAAAAGTCTACCTTACATAAAACAGCACTCCCGCCCTAGCACTGTCCATTTCCTTAACTCCAGTTTATTTTCTTCCCACAGTACATCAGCCCACTTTGGCACATTCTGTGTTTACCGTCTGTCTCTCCTGCTACAGGGCCAGCCCAGAGGGCAGGGGCTATGTTGTTCACCCGTATTTCCAGTGTCAAGAGTCCCTGCCACAGAGGTGGTTCCTTTAGTGGGATATTTTTCTTATGTTAAAAATAGTAGTCTTTTCTATTTAGAGCAAATTTGGAAAATTAAAGAGAAGTTTAAAAATCACTCATAATACTACCACTGTATATAATCGCTGTTGACATACTGGTATTTCTTTTCTGTTTTTCTTCCCTTTATAGGGTGCTAGATTCCCCCCCCTTACTGAATATAGTTACATTCATACAGTATAATGTTTTTACTAAAAAAAAAAAAAAAAAAAAAATCTTAATATAGACTGATATATTTTTGTAAGATTTTTCAATACAAAGACTAAAATTAAAATGGCCTGACAAGCTCCTACTTAACCAAAGAATGCAAGAAATCAGAACAACCAACATTATGATCACTGAATTTTTAACTATAAATAATTTAAAATGTCTCAATTATTATGTTAAACTGATAAAGTAAATATTGGCAGAGAGAAGCTATTAAAACCTTCTTAGTTGTATATATCTTTAGTTTTTTTGCTGAGTTTTTTCAACAGCACTTTATGTGGTCTTTTTAAAATTTAGATAGAACCCCATCGCCAAGGTCTAAGCAAAACAACATCTTGCCTGGAACATTATAGGATATTCAGGAGGCAGAGAGGAAGTTGGCCTTGATAGCCTTGAAGGTCCTTCCTGACGCTGTGGGTTCATAGTTAATCAGAGGGGACAGCCTACCCATCTCTGCACTCTGGAATGTAGCCCAGAGAGTCTTGCCCTGATTCTGCAAGGCAGTCAATGTCATGAGAGGGCTTCATCTAAACACACGTTTCAGTCACAACATGCTCACTGACTGGCAGATCACTTAGCTTTTTGCCCTAAAATAGTTAAATTGTGCCATGGATATAATTATTCTGAATGGCGCCTTTATAACCAAGATAATACTTTCTCTGCAAAGCATTTACAAATTCATGGCATTTTCCTGCTTTCTCCCACTCTTTATTAATTTTTTTGGCTTGGTATGGACAAAATATCTAGGATCTAGGTGGAAAACCAAAGGCAGGCCCTGGACAGCTGGCAGCTACACCGGTAGGGCTCTCCAGCCTCACACTGGGGCTCTCCTTGGCCAGAAGGCGCCCCAAATCCAGGGCCAGAAAGGGCACTGGGCAAGCACACTGATATCCTTTTATCTCTACTTACAACTTACAAGTCCTCCCTGTGGTTTATGCTCCTCTTGTTTCACTAAAGCAGTTGATCAACTGTCATCAATGAAAGGGGATTCAAATACTACTGAAATCACTATTTCAAGGAAATGCTGCTTTCTGAGTCATGATCATATCACAGTTTTTGTGAGGAGGGTGAATAGTTTGGGATGATAACTACATAAGAATGTAGCTGCTCCAAAAACCTGCCTAGGACATGCAGCCAGAATGTTCTGCCACATGAAAGACATCACAGTGAGACACTGCAGACACTCTTACCAAGCTGTGCCCACTCTCACTGTGCACTTCAAGATTTTAAATTATATAAATTATGGGGTGTTACCCTAATCGCTTTTACTTTTACGAAACTGGGTGAACAAAGCCTTGTCTGTTTCAATGGCTCTTTTAGAACATTCTATAATAATTGTGTCTTATCTTTGGTTCCAACTGTTTATGGCTGTGACAACAAAGAGTTTCTCTGCTTCTGTTTGGTGTCTGGCCTTTGCTTCTCGCCCCTCTCAGGAGCCTCCGGGCCCTTCCCGGCCGCTCGCAGCTGCTCCTCGCCTCACGCCGCCGGCAGAGCACCTGGCCTTTGTGCCCCCGCCCGGCTTATCTTAGGTCATTTATTAAATCACGTGGCAGAACCGAGCGGGCGACAGAAACCGCAGGGCAGAAACCACAGCCTGCACGTCCATGCTGCTCTCCAGCAAGCGATTTGAGCAACTGCTTTGAATGCATTTGCCTGTGGTGGCGTTTTCTAAGCCAGCCGCAGTCTAAACGTGAGAGCTCATGTGAACAGTTTCTGTGTCCCCAGACGTAGTCCCTTAGAGAGTACATTCCAGTCAGATCCTGGGCTATCGGTTTATTACCTTAATCTTCTTCAGCGTTCTGAATAAACACGCTGCGTGTCTAATCATCTTTGTAATACTCACGAGTAAAGCATTAAACAGGACTTTTAGGTGCCACCGTCTACGAGACCCGAGGGGAGAGAAACTTACTGCTAGAATAAGTTTTGCCAGCTTAAGGCTGAGCGGGTCCGAGCCAACATCAACGAGCTTATAGAGGGTCTTCAGGAGAAGGCTTCTTCTCTTAAAGTTCTTCCCAAGCATGTGGTCTTCCTCCAAAGCGTGATGAAGCTGCGTGCAAGCAGCACAAAGCATTTCAGCGTTTTCTTCTGTCGGGGCAAAGAGAGTAAGGCAGCACTTACCATTAAGGTCAAGTTTTCAAGTGTGTCAAACACAGACAGCCTAAGTAAAACACCCCATAGTTATTTTCCAGGACACTTTCACGCTCCTGAACTATGCTTTTCCCTTCCTCTTATCATTTCCATCTACCTGATTTCTTTCCATTTTGCTGATGCATCTCCCACCATGTCGACTTACTTACTAATCGGTCAGTGGGCTGGGGCGGCGCAGTCTTTCCGAGAGCCTGCTAATGAATGGAGTTGTACCTACGTCGGTTGGTCTCCTTTGCTCTAAATGCCTCCCCCTCCGCCAGGCTCTGTTCGGGCTCATGGAAGCAGAGCACTTACACTTCCATCCTCAAACCTTTGGGGCACAGTCTGCTGGCCTAGAATGTTCTCCTCTTTATTTCTACTGATTTTGGTCCTTCAAGGCTTTGTTGACCTTCCGGATCGTCTAGAAAAGGTACTCTATTCTACATACAAGAAATGTTAGCTTGTACTATTATTTTCACATGTATATATATGTATGTGTGTGTGCGTGTGATGTGATATGTCCAGTGCCCTGAGACAGATGTCATGCTAAGTGAGTAGGAATCCTGTCTTAGATGTTTGTGTCAATCACGCAAGGTGCAGTGAGAATACTGTACCGACAGCCTGCAACATAGTCTAATACATATTCACTTTCTAATATTATCTGTTGATTAAAAACAACGACCAATATGTTTCTGTGAGAAAAATGCTTATTTTCTGAGAAAAGAGGACTCCAATGGAACAAAATCTCAAAATGTCACCACACCCACCATGATTTGGAGGTGCTTATTAGAAAAGAGAATGAAAAAGAAGACTCGTTGTTAGGAAACAGGGAGACCTAGAAGATTTTATTTTATAATTAGAATTCTGAGGAAAGCAATTTTTCAAAGTGGCAACCATACTAACAGGCACACACTGAAGAAAAGCAGCAGACGTGGAATGTGAGGAGAAATACACGAATCCAAGGCCCCTGGTGTTCAGTTGAAAATATTATCTCTGATAGATTCCATCACGAAATTTAAAACTAGGAAACCAATCTTAAATAAATACCATAATGTGCTCTTAAAAGCCCACATAGAGGAAGTGTGCGCCTGCAGAAGGAAATGACTCAGGCCATTTTTAGCTCCTTTCAACAATAACATCTAAGAAAAAATTTTAAACCTCCATAGTGAAGTAAGCTTCAATGCCTTTCAGTTATGCGCTCAGATAAATGAATTGATGGGAAATGACTTAGACTAACTCTGAATAAAGGGGAAACCTGGGCTCTATTGTAAAAAACATTTTGTTTTGTTTTGCCCTTCTGCGACTGGCGGTGTCTTCACAAACCCAAGTCCAGTGGGTATAGACTTCAAAGCATTCTCCTAACACTTCCCTCAGCAGAGTCTCCCACCTGGTGGCTTCTATTCAAGAGAAACTGTTTTAGCTTCAAATTAAAAAATAAGGCTCAGGGCCAAATTTTAAACTATTGATCAAATCAACACTTTATACCCATTTGTTAGAGATTCAAAGGACAACTTGAACCTAAGAGCTATCAAGATTCTCAAGGGGCTAAAGCTAGTGAGCGATAGTTTGGTGAGTAATGTAGAATAAAGTAACTTCCCCCGTAAGATACTCATTGTTACAAGAGGGGAAATAGTGATTTCACAGTGGAAGGACCTGGCAGACACGGCCTCCTTCAAGTGGTCGAAGTTCCCATCACCAGCAGGGGACCAAGACAGCATCTCATGCCTCCTGATAAGATGCACTGAGGACGCAGCACCACTCATCCCATATACCTGCCCCAAGAGCCCAACCTGGACCTAACTGTGAGAAAATACCGGGCAAACCCAGTCTGGGGGCAGTCTATAAACAATTAGACGTCAAGATCATGAGAGAGATGTGACAAATAATTGGAACTTGTGATCTGCGATTTTCTTTCTCTATAAAGGAAATTTTTAAAATAACTGGCAAAAATCTGAATAAGTTTCATATAGTGTTGTATGGCAATTTCCAGGTCTGTAACAGAATGCCCTTGTTTCTAAAAGTACACAGAGTACTTAGGGGTATGGGACACCATGTCAGCAAGTTGTTCTCAGAGGGTTTGAAAGAAAAAAACTGCGTCTGTGTGTGTGTGGGCAGGGGGCGTGGAGAAAGGGGGCAACGGAGGAAGGGGGAGAGAGGCTGGTGCAGCAAATGTGGTAAAATGTTAGTATCTGGGAATCTGGGGGAAGAGTGTACAGGGTTTCTTTGTACTATTCTTGCAACTTTTCCGTAAGCCTCAAAGTATGTCAAAATAAAAAGTTAAAGAAAGAATCTCAAAGGGTCAAGTAACCCAGCCCTGCCCCCCTTTGCTCTTCTTGAAGTTGTCTGTGGAAGACATGTCAGACTTCAGCGTTTAATCCTTCTGAGAGGGGAGACGCGCCCACATCCCAAATCCCAGGCTCCTGTTACTCCTGCTGGTCCGCGGTGGCAGGGCCCTCGGGACCCTCTGGACGGCCCTCAGGCTGAAGGCCTCCCCCCGCCACCCCGAGAGGCCCCCGCCCCGCCGCCCTGCTCCCACTGTTCCTCCCGGTAGCTCCCTTGCTGAACTCTCTCCCACACTAAATGCTCCCGCCGTTTTCGCACACATCTCCTGAAACAAGGGCTGCAGCTAAGCTGGCCTAACAAGAGGCGGAGAGGCAGTGACTCTAGAGCGGACGAGGCCATCACACTCCCGTTCGCAGGGCCTGAGCGGCAGGGGCTCTGGCGAGGCTCAGTCTCACTCACCCCTCACCACGCGGGCGAGGGCGCTGCTCTGCGAGCTTGGGGGATTGCCCGCGGCCACACGCGCAGGGCTCCCACATCAACCATGGTCACGGCTAAGGACCTGCGGGGAGCCCAGCTCGTTCGAGCCTTTAGGAAGTGGGGCTCCTGCAGGACCTCCCCGTTTGGCTCGGCTGCGGGGAGGACTCCTCTACCCACGTTTCCTGTGGCCTCTTCCTGCGGCTCCCCCGCTGCTTCACTCACCCAAGGAGCTCTCACCCCACAGTTGCCAGGGAAGGTCTATTGTATGCCGCGTGCCAGGTGCTGGGCTCAGCCCCGGGGAGCCTGTTTCAACTTCAGAAATGGACTCGGTGGGGGCCGTTCCCCTGACTGACAAGCTTCCCACAGGTCACCTCTGCAGAGGCCTGCTGACTGTGGGCCATCCCTGCTGGGCACTCCGGGGTGCAAGGGGTGCCCAGCTCAGGACACTTCCCGCTCTGAGTGGCACCCCTGACAGGTGTGCTCAACCTAAGAGAGTAGGACATATACATTCGGATCTAGGAAACCAGGGTCACACCTGCCCAGGATGCCAGTCTTTGAGACTTAGTCCAAGTTTCAGAGACTTGAAATGTTTCATTCTTTCACTTTCTTGCTTAACTGCGACCCTAAAGAGTTCAAACCAGCATTTCCATGGGCAGAGGAGGTGATAATTAATTTATATTCCAAGAAGAATTTTAGAAGTAGGCTCTCTTGCTGCATTTAAAGTATAATTTTACTCACTAAAAATTAGGTTTACACGTGATATTTACTGCATATAACCCTGGGTAAGTAGGTTGACAACTTCATTTGTTTTTTACTATCTTCACAGAAATGATAGACAAAGTGCACTAAAAATATCAGGGCAATGGGGACATAACCACAGATATTGTTGATTTAAAACAAATACTGCTTTTTAAATTACCTTTTTCTAATTTATGCAAAATTGGTACTATCCTTGTATTCCAAAAGATATCGTCTACTTCCATTTCTGTATCTTTTTCTTGCAAGTCAGCTCTTGAAACTGCAAAACAAACCCAGAGCAGGGGGAAGAGCATTGAAAAGAGTTATAACTGGAGCACCATCAAAAGTATTTGCTATTTATCACTAAGACTAATAAACTCTAGAATTAAATTATGCTTTGTCCCCCAACTAGCACTGATTAGAACTACATGTCTTCCAATCAAATCACTCCAAATTAAACTCAGATATGATCATGGAAAGGCATCAGAACTTAAAACTCTGATTGGGATACTTCATGAAATCTTAGGCTTTGTAAAGCTGAAATTATTGTCAGTAAGGCAAACAGTTTTGAATTATTTTTACTTAAACTTATCCCTCTGTAATGCAGAATAAACCTTTAAAGAATAAAGATTTTGAAAATGTTTAATGAAAGTTTTCTAACAGGGAGGCCTGCAGGGATTTTCTGTCCTATATAAAATAAAGGGGTCCAGGTGATTTTGTAGGGGGTGGGGCGGAAGCCTGGGCTTTGGGTGCTGACAAATCTCCATTCAAATTCCAGCTTCATGACTGATGCTTTGGGTGACCAGGGGCCGATTTCTCATTCTTTCTGAGCCTCATCAACAAAATAGAGATTAGGATATTTGTCTTCAGGGTTATGTGAATTAAAAGACACGACACAGGCAAAGCTCTGAGCCCAGTGCCCAACATCTAATAACACTCAATAAATAGGAATTTCTTTCCCTGATTAAAAAACAAACAGGCCACCATGTCGGAAGTGTATCAGGCTGTATGATACACCAAAGCACCAGGCTGGATGCTGCCCGGGGGTGCAGGCTATGGAGAAGGGACAGCTACCATTCACTGTGTACTTTGGACACAGTAGGCCCATCTTTAATTTCTGTAACAGCATGATGAGGAGGTTCCCAAATTGTCCCCATTTTCCAGATGAAGAAAGTGGGGCTCAGGGGTCTTAAGTTACCTGCCCAAGGTTAAACAGCGCCACGGTCTTTGCACTTGACCTCTATGCTATTCTGCCCTGCCATAAATCAGCAAACTAAAAGGTAACTTTGAGGGGAAATGCAAATCATATTAGAAACTGTAAATCATGATTACACTTCATACAGGAGCTATCTCAAGGTCTGAGACAGTGACAGTCTAGCAGGAGGAAGCCCCGCTGTGCAGGGCTCTGAGCAGCAGTGCGGGAGGGATATTCATCATGGCCTTTCTCAGAAGGGGCACCCCGTCTACATTGGATCAGGATATCTGTGCTCTCCCAGGGTGTACCCGATACCAATTAAATGACCACACAGTGGATGCCTGGACCCTAAAAATGTCACAGGATGAGTTAGAAACCATAGGGACAATGAGAGAGTTCCAGAGAGAGAGAGCATTGGAAGGTGTGTAGCTTGTATACATTTAGGTTGTTTCAACTACAAAACAGACAAGCTGACCGAGGAGGCCCATTAGGAGCACAGGTTCTAGAGTCCCTGTCTGGGTTTGAGTCCTAGCTCTGCCACCAACCAGCTTGTGGACTTTGGGCAAGTTGATTCACTTTTCCTCTGTAAAATGGGATGGTGATGACAATGGTCATCTCAAGTATTGGGACTATGGGTCATTAATTTATTTTATGTGCTCTTCTGTATTTCCCCAAACCACTAATATGCTTGTATTACTCGTGAACAGAAAATACACAATGCATATTAAATTTCCCATGCATGCGGCGATGATGGGGAGAGGCAGGCCTCCCTGGGGCGCCCCTGCTGCAAGCAGCCACTCCCAGCTGCAGGGGGTCCAGGCTCCCCTTTCAATAAACCTTCCCAATGCCAGGAGGGGCTGGCGCGAGCTGGGCAGGAAGGGCGCTGAGCAGCGAAAGTAGGCAAAAGGGGCTGTCGACAAAGCTGCAGTTGAACAGCGTGGGTGCTGTCAATGGTTTTAACTGCAAGGTTTCACACACTCTGTCTATCCCATAAGCACGAATTCACCATAAAACACATGGCTGAACTGGGCAAAGTGAGTTCGTATCAGTACAGGTTCACAGCCCCTTATCCAAGCCTTTGGGACCAGATGTGGTTTGGGATTCAGAAGATTTTGAGATTTCAGTGAGGCCGCATGGTGCATACACCGCACATTACATACCACCCCAAGTAGGGCCTTCGGGGGCAGCCACCCTGGAGCAAAATATGTGACTATTCACACTAATGAAACAAAGATGCTATTGGCCTTGGGTCAGTACAGGTCAGGCATCGTCACTGAAGGAGTTCGAAAAATATTTCAGCTTTTAGAGCTTTTGGTATTCCAGAACGGCAGGTAAAGGATTGCAGACCGCCACCTCTATCTTTTGGGTTGTGACTTTTGTGAGTCTGCCCTGACTTTGATAAACTACGAATATGGATTCTAAAAGTAAACATGACTATTCAGGCAGTGTAAGAAACACAGTTGTTCACATTCCCAGGTATGGGGCATCTTCAAATCCAAAGTATATGAATAAAATCAACATATATCAAGTGGAAAGCCAAAAGATAATGTGAGACAAATAATTTAATCAATGACATTTATGACGCACTTACAAATTTCAAGTCCAGTAAGCTCAAATCAGCATTTTTACCCTCTATGCAATATGCTCTTTAATAGAATAGCTCTATGAGAAACCAGACTATCAACCCGTTTCTCAGGACAAACAAAACTGGTAACGTGTTCACCGCAGGAAGAGTGGAATTACAGGGCTGAGCCAGAAATCACAGAACAGTTTATTTGACCTTCAGAAAGGAAAGGTCCTCACAGGCCCTTCTGAATGTTTCTAGGATGTGTTTCTTCTCACAACAGAAGTCAGCCAGGCACTGTGGTATAAGGGTTTGCTTTCAACTCCCTCCTAGGGATCCCTGCGTGAGCAGTTGTCTCGGGCTACAGGCTCCCCACATCTTCACCCCTCACACGCCTCCTCCAGCTCTGCTCTCCACAAAAGTCCTATTTTACACACTAACTCAGTTTCTATTCTAGAAATTAAAGCATCGATTCACATGCTTACTTTTTAAGAGCCACAAAAAACAAAGTTTGTCTCGATCTTGGACAACAACCTGATATTTTAGAAAGCATTTTTATCTAGGTTTGCTAAATATAAAAATTATGATTCAACAGGAAATTGGGTAAGTCAAGCAGAAATTTCAGCATGTTTTTGAAGATTTTGCTGTCTCAGTGGTTATAGTTCTTAACCACAGCTTTGAGTTCTGGACACAAAAACTTGACACAATGTTTATTGGCTGATGTTTTTAGCATGTAAATGTAAAACCCTCAGCAACAATGCTGACATGAAAATCAGTCTAGCTAAGATTTCCCTATATAGAAATTCTCATTGGCCACAAAAGTCATTTTTAAGAAATTAGTTTTGAAGAGAATAAAAACATTTTTTGAACCTAATATTAGTTTGGTTTCATAAAATTTCATATGTACAATAAAAGTATAAAGAATATAACACATGCCTGTATATCCAAAACTGCTTTGGTCAAATATGAACCATATTTTTATGCTCCTCATTTTAAAGAACCAAAATGTTACAGATACATTTGATGACCTCTGTGAGCTTCCCCCATCTGCTCCCCCCTCCCTCGCCCTCTGAAGGTTACCACCATTCTCAACAGGTGCTTATTTTTATCATGCTTGACTTTACATGTTTACCTCATAGATCTGCACCCATAAGCAACATATATTATTATTTTTGCAACTTAATTTTTCATGTAATGTTATATTTATACTCATTTCACTCAATATTATAAATGTAGTCTAGTACATTTTTCTAATTGCTGTATTCCATTGCCTGATACATTTTGTATCATTTCTAGTCTGTGATTTATATTGTTATATATTTTTCTCAGTTAGATAGTTTAAACACCTGGAGGATGTATATAGTTGATACAGTTTCATTTATATGAGTAATGATCTTGAAGTTTTGAACTCAATAACTATGTTGATGTCAAGTTTTGAAACTTTCCAAATGCTTTTACAAAACAATTTCATTAAGATTGAATCTATAGATATTTGAGCTGGGATAGTGGTAAGAATGGTAAGGCTGTTGTGAAAATAATAAGAAGTTACAAAAATAAATGCTGATGTGTGACCAAGTTGGACAAAATCTCTGGAGTTTTCAAACAGTGAGCCAACATCAGATATCTTCAGTGTAAACATTTTTTTCTGTGACTGGAGATGCTGAAGATGAAGGAATGCTGGGGACCTCTGGGGACACAAGCACCTCACCTGCTCTAGTTTCCAGCCTGCTCGGGTCCGAGCTGTTGGGGCACGACAAGGCCCGCGAGCGCCTCTTCCCCTGGTCCCTGGGAGGAAGAGGAACACACACAGCACTCAGCACAAAGACCGAAGCGTTTCTTTTTCTGAAGTGTCAAGAGTCGAAGAAACCACAGCGCATTGTTTATGAAGTGGGGTTTGGTAATCCAGACCCTATTTTAATCAACCTCTGACTCCCAACTAAGATTTACCTTTTGAAAAGTCATATTTGCTTAACAATATGAAACACAGTTACTAGAAACAACAACAAAAATAAATCCAAAGTTTACTTTGCAAATCAAAAAATTGATTAAGGATATAGACCACAAGAGGTCACTGTAAGAATAAGAAAGAACTCTCCTATGCTTGAATCACAAAAGCCTAGCATTTATGAGCTGGGAGCAACCTCTCTCTCTCCAGATCCCCCCCCCCAAAAAAAAATGTTCCCCAATTCATCAGATGCTCCCACGGTCACGCACAGAGCAAGGTCAGATCTAGAACCCAGGTCTTATAATTTCCAATTCACTGCTCTTTCCACTACATCACAGAATGGCCTGTTTCCATTTAAAAATTAAATTAATATTCTCTGAAAATCTTTTATTTTGAGACATAATTTATATTTATTTATTTATTTATTTATTTATTTATTTATTTTTAAATACATCTCTATTGATTTCAGAGAGAGGGAAGGAGAGGGAGAGAGAGAGATAGAAACATCAATGATTGGAGAGCCATTGATCGAGCCCACAACCCAGGCATGTGCCCTGACCGGGAATCGAACCCCGATAGCCTGGATCCTAGGTTGACGCTCAATCCCGATCCTAGGTCGGGCTTGAGACATAATTTAAATGTTAAAAAATTAAAGGTAAATTCAGGCAGTCCTAGATGACAAATATTTTGTGTTCCAAATAAGAGAGTGATGACTTGCCAACAGCAGGATTATATACCTGTTTGTTTTTTTCTTAAGGTTACATTTAATATAGAGATGGTCTATGAGGATATAATTTCTCTTTAGCTGGAGCTGAAACTTAAAAGTACTTACTTTGAAATATCTGTACAAAACTCCAAGGCAAAAAAAAACAACACTGAGAGAATAGTGAAAGTTTTAAAACAAAATTTTATTCATTAAATATAACACTTGCTATGAAAGCCATAAGGAATGCATATACTTGTGGCTAGGGTTACCCATGAACATCCATATGTATGCCCGTTGCTCCTGCTCCCTGCGGCATGAGTTGCCCGGTGAATGTTCGGTGCTGGTCTTGCTTGACCTTTACTACTGCCCCAAGGATTAGCGTCTACAAATATCATTTTTTCCATAAATAGGTCCTTTTCCTTTAACACTTGATTTTATCATACAAGAGAAAAGATCAAGCTAACCTTCTAAAAAATATCTAATTAGTTAATACTCGGAAACAGTTGCTTCATTTTTATACAGGTAAAAACATAGATCTATCTGGTAGCAAGGTATCTCCCGCCAGTCAAACAAAGAAATGGGGATGAGGCCCTTTTTGTCCACACTCTCAGAGCTGAAATGTAAATGAAGCACATCTCAAAGAAGACAGGAAAGAAAGAAATCAACCCTGAGAGAAAACACCAAAAGTTAGGCAGGGTGTGAAACTGGAAGTTTCCATATTTATCACCCCTAGAAATAATAACAAGGCAGTGTGGAGACAATAGAGGCAAGGCCTTCTTTTCATTATTGTCCTAAACAGCTGTTGAAATCAAGCAAGATAGTTTTCAACTATTGGCCTTTCAAAGTCCCTGGTCTACCCTCCCTGAGGACATGGCCAGTGATGAGGTTGCCTTCCTAAACACCACATGTGTGTGCCCCCATTTCTAAGGGGGGAATAAAGGGTCCTCATTACAGAAGCTGGGCAGTGCTGGGCTACAGTGGTTCTCAAGAGCAGCACAGGCCTGGAAATGACCAATGCTGTGTACGACCATCATGGGGCAGGGACTGACGGTGCAGGCTCTGCACCCAAACTACCTAGATCCAAATACCGGGTCCAACACGTACCAGCTAGGTGCCCTTGGGCAAGTTACTTAACCTCCTGGCCTTGATTTCCTTATTTTAACATGAACGCAGTACCTCTGTTTAGTACAGTGATTGGTACATTTGAAGAACTTAATAAATCATCAGTATTACTTTTCTCTTCAGTTCTGAGTCAACAAACACCTGTCTGAGCAGTCCAGTGCTAGATGTTATTGTCATAAAGAACATATAAAGAGCTGCCCTAAAGAAGTTTAAAGTCTACTATGAGGAACTAAGGGACTTTTTTTTTTTTTTTAATGGAAAATTCCAATCGAGTCTCTACACAAGTACCAGAATGTGAAACTTGGTGGGTTACAAGAACGAGAGGGATGCTGAGAAGGAAGTGAATGCTGAGAGGAAGACCAGGACCACAAAGTGGACCCTAAAAGAATAAAAGTTGAACCAGCAAATGATAAGTCTACTCTCAGGAGGGGAGTACCATGAGCGAAGGTAAAGAGGGGCCCGAGGAGCCCGGTACTCGGGCAGGGAGAGTTGCACCGGGCTGGCAGGGTAGGAACAGAAGATTTCTGCTGGGAGGCACTGGGAACAGCTGCCTGAAACTTTGGGTTGAGTCACTGGACCCAATTTAATGGGCAATGAGGAACTGTCATAGGTTCTTATGTAAGCCAGTGATGGGATTTAGAATCATGCAGTGAGCAGAATATTTAGGAGACTTGGAGAGAGGTTAACAAGGACCAACCCTGTGAGGGTGAGCGTGGGACTGGAGGAGAAAGAGCATATTCAAGGGACCCTATAAATGAAAAGCTGATAGGGTCCAGTGGTTGATTTCGGGCAGAAAAATAAACAGAAGGTAGACCTGGAGGAACAGGATAGTAGGGTTGTTAGCAACAAAAATGGGGAGTCTAGGGAGTAGAACAGTTAGAGGTGTAAAGTAAGTTTGGGTTTCGCCACATTGAGTTTCTGACGAAAATAGAGCACCTGCAATGGAGATGGAGAAATCGGGAACGGAGCTCTGTTAGGGATCCGCGCAGGACCGGGGACCAGGGTCATCAGAAGACTGGCTCAAAGGCTGGATTTGCAGAACAAGCCTGTCAGATACTCATGGGGAAAGGGCAGAAAGGGGAAAGGGAGACAAAAGGAAGAAGAGAAATAAAATACGCTCTCATGTAGTCCAAGGATGTTGTGAAGACGAGCGTGATTAACGTGATGAGGGCTGAGGGAGAGCTGTCCAGTCTGGCCACAGTAATCCAGAAAGTTTGGGCTGAGTCAACGGTCTTAAGAAGAAAATCCCCTCTTTGCTGAAGAGGAGGAGACTAGATGGCCTTTACTCAATGGAAATCTGTCTTCCTGTAACCACTACCCGTTGGTCTTGGTTCTACTAATTGGAGCCCACATGAAACAAATCTTTACCTTTCTTCTTGGCAACCCTTCAAATACTTAATGGCGTTGTGCTCACCACTTAAAGCCATCTCCTATGACTTAAATCCCATGGCTCTACCACTTATTAGCTGTGTGACCTCGGATAAGTTTTTTACCTAAGCCTTGGTTTCCTCATCTGTGTAAGAAGGGGTGGTGAACAGCGGCACCCCTCCGTGTAAGGTTGTTATGAGGATTCAGTGAGATGAAGTGGATTTGCTTAGCATAGCTCCAGGCACATAGTAAGTCCTTAAGTGTTTACCATTATTGCAGTGCTGTCATTGATGTCATTAACAAATTTCTCCAGTCCCTTCAACTGCTTCTCGTTTGGTACAGTTTTTCATTTTCTTGCCAGCCTGTTCAGTCACCCTGAGTGTCGGTTTGTCTGGATCCCTTTTAAAGTCTGGAACCCAGCACTGAGCTAAACATATGGCGTGAGGAGCAAAGAGGAGATTTTCTAAGTAAGGCAGGCCTGAAACTGTATTAGTGGTTTCAGTGGTCACATCACAGTGTTGGCCAAGTCTTGTCTTTTCTTACATGTGGAGCCCATTCTTATTCACATTCTTAAACTCATTCTCATTGAATTTCAGTGTTATATTTGGTAAAGTGTTCCTGCCTATTGGATGGTTTTAGATCTTGATACAGTCATCCAGGATAACTGCTCCTCCGCCCAGCTTCCTGTTTCATGTTGTTAAAGACCATAATTAAATTTTTTACAATGATTTTGATGTACCAAGGATAAGGCAATTCCAGAAATTATCCATTAAAACTCTTCTGTGAAATTCTTCTTAGAGGTAGAATAGCACCATTTTATTTGTTAAGATGGCCTCATCTACAAATAACAAAAACCGTATCCTAACTGACAATAAGTGAAATTTATTGGCTCATCTAACCCAGAAGTTGTGTGCTAGAGTGGGTTTCAGGCATGGTGTGATCAGGGTTTTAGCTCCATCTCTCTGCAGTTCTCTCAGGTTTGCCCTTTGGTCCCATCTGCAATCAGGTTGGAGTTCTGAGGAAAGCAGAATGGGCTTGGCATTCCCAGGTTCTCATCAGCGGCCCACGTGTTTCAGTGCAAAAAGCAAGGTCTTCATTTCCCAGTTACCTGTCCAAGGTTCTCATTGCACTCTGAATGATGAGAACCGAACTCTGTAGCCAAGGCAATGCCATGCACAGACTGGCTGGTCAGGGCACATGCCCAGGTTGTGGGTTCAGTCTCCAGTTGGAAAGGCAACCAACTGGCGTTTCTCTCTCACATTGTTTCTCTCTCTCTCTCTCTCTCTCTCCCTTCTCTTCTCTAAAATCAATAACCATTGATTGGGTGAGGATTTTTTAAAAAGGAAATGATTTTAAAATGTATAAACAATTCTTAGCTCATGGGCTGTAAAAAGTATAGGTGTCTGGCCAGATTTGGCTCCTGGGCTATAGTTTGTTTGCTCCTGCTTTAGAGCAATAACTGGATATTAAGTCAACTAAATGAAAGAATTTGGAATTAAGGGGAGGTAAAAAAGATGAATTTATTTCTATTTGGGAAAAATTACATGTAAAAATGAAAAAGGAAATTTTAAAGGATGCTTATGATAAAAAGAAAACGTGGAAAATTTTGAGCTAAGCTTTTCCTTGTACTAAGATGACACGTCATTTTTAGAATTAGACTTAAGTGTATAGATTTAAGTCTGGTAGTAACTATTTTAGGCTTTGCGGCCACACAGTCTCTGTCATGACCACTCACACTCTGCCACTGTAGTGTGAAAACGGTCATAGACAACAGGTCAATGGATGAACATAGCTATGTTCCAATAAAACTTTATTTACAAAAACAGGTAATAGGCTGGATTTAGTCCATGGGCTTTAGCCTGCTGACCCCTGCTCTATAGTCTCTTACATTCTCTGACTGGGATTTGGAAATGTCAGCAACAAGGGGTGGTGGTCCCTTTATCATATCCCCATAGCCTGAAGCACCAGATATATAATTTCTAGCACTCTGTCTTAATAACATTAAACAGGCATCTACTTAAACAGTTACATACAAACAGGAGGAAATTAAAGGACATGATTTTAGAGGAATGTTCTTAAGATCAAAATTTTAAGAAAGTTCTCCAAGGTATCTAGAGCATTCATTAGCTTGTGGCCCAAGATGTAAAACATATACATTTCAAGGTTGTACACATACTCTTAGTACCTTTTTCAATAATCACTAACTGGTTATCATTAAAGTTCTAAATGTATAGAGTTGACTAGACATTGCTTGGTAGCTAACCATGTTAGCTTAGCTTAGTTAGGTTTAAATTCCCTTAGCTTAGCATGAAAGCTTCCAGTTTCATGCTCCCCTTGACCTCCATAGCTGCAGTTTCAAGGACCCTCATGTGAAAAGCCCTCGTAGCTTCTCACTGTTGCACTATGACAATTCAGCACAGGGGATGGCTGCTGTGACTGCCCTCACCCACAGCGTGTTACTGTGCAAACTGATTCCACACCGGTTTCCACTGTCTGCTTTCCATCCCTAATGCCCCCAGGCAGTGCTCCAGCTCATGCATTACTACCTCCCACCAGACCTGCTGCAACTGCTTCCCGATGGTCACCTCTGTCCCAGGCTCTCCCTTCTCTAAAGTCATCCACATTACTGCCAGAGCTGCTCTTCTGCTGGAAAGCTCTCAGTGGCCTCCTGCAGTCTGTAGCCTCAGAACCCATGCTCCTCCTACCCCAGGCCACCTGCCTTTCTTTGAACCTGCTACAAGTCAAATCCCCTCTTTGCTAATGCTGTTCCTTTAGCAAAGTACACAACGCTTTTCCCCTATTGGAAATCAGCCTCTGGAGGCCTCACAAACCCACAAACCCTGGGAATCCTCCCAAGATCTTCAGTTAGAATGAGGTGCCCTCACTTCTATATGCCCAGGACCTTTCTTTCAGTTCTCCTTTCCTTCCTCCAGCACTAGAGAAATCATTGCACAGTGCTTCAAAAACATTTGTGCTCATGCAAATCACCTGGATATGCTATAAAAATGCAGATACTAATTCAGCAGGTCTGGGGTGGGGCCTGAGATTCTGCATTTCTAACAAGTTCCCAGGTGATGTTGTTGTTGCTCTTCCAGGGACCATACCTGAGCAGTCAAGCCAGATGTGCTTGTAAGCTCTTCACGGACAGGGCCCATTTCTCTTTCTCCCAACCACCAGCACAGGGCTTTGTTTACCAAGAAATTCTTACCAAATGAAAACTGTTGAGTTAGGTGGGACTCTACCAAATCACTCTGGCCAACGTGTCTTTTCCAAATTAAAACAGTTTCTCGGCCGCATTACCCTTAATTTCTTAACAGAAAAATGACTTCATTATTTGGGGGGAAATATATATATATATATATTTATTATTGTTTTTAAGGCCAGGCAATATGAGAAAGTACAAAGAAAATTATAAAAAATCACCCAGGATCCCACCACCCAGAAGTATTGTTAATATGTAGTAAACATCATTCCAGATATATTTTGCATATATTCAGATAAAAAGATAAAAGAATGAAAGAACAGAAAGGTGCATGGAGGAAGGGCAGGTAAAGGATACATACAAGTGGGATCACAATACATGTTATTATAACTTTAAAAGTATTAATTTTAAATTTTACTTGAGTTTAGCAGAAAAACAGAAATTGAAGTGAAACTGAAGGAACTGTAGAACTTCAGATGAATGGGTCTTCCCAAAAGATTTTAGTTTCTAAAAGATTTCTCTGAAGTTAAGAAAAAAAATAATGAGAAACGTTAGGATGCTAAAATCATTCTTTCTAAACAATATATTTCAATTTCAGACTGCAGCGACGGAAAAACCTATTCCCTATCATGACGTGAAGTAATTGGTACTCACGCTTCCTCCCAAGTCCAGGTTCTGATTGTGTATGTTCCTGTGACACCGTCCAGGCTGCTGGTCCATAGCCATCCCTTTCCGAGTTGTTTAGTGTTACTTCAATATGGAAACAAAGTCAATACTCACCACAAATGCTTCTACCATAGCATCTTCATTTCTGAGCTTTGAATTTCCACCCATCATTCTGTTGCCCAAGAGCTTTCTAGAAAGTGCATGAGTACTACAGTGCCCGAGCTCATTCGCATCGGAAAATGACTGTTGCCTTTTTGCTGGAGGACAACTTGGCTGGCGATACAGTTGTTGGGTTACCCGTCTTATACCTAGGCCCTCATGACATTACTCCGCTGTCTTCCAGCGCTGAGGGATGCTTTCCTAAAGCCAGGGGAAGCCGGCCTTTTTCTCTTACGTGGCTCTCTCGTTCAGCGGGGTGGCCAGAGGACACTGTCTTCCATTTGTCCCCCAGCCAACCATTACTACTTGGGTGTGGACCATGCGCCGGGCGGTGTGCTAGTGCTGAGCACTGTTGGAAATGCCTTAGTGTGGGTTATTCCATATCAGATTTTGTTGTGACACAGTGTGTCCATTTGAGATTCAGATTCAAATCTTCATTTCAGAAAGTTGTCTTCTATTACGTCTTAATATTTTTCCGGTTCTTTTGGTTCTGATCTCTTCCATTCTCAGTGGATTGTTGTAAATAGCAAGTGAGTTAATGCACAGAAATCACTTGGAAGAGTGCCTGGCACTTAGTTCAAAGTAAGACAGTGCTGGTAGAAAGAGCAGGAGGGGGATGATTCTCCGCGTCAGGAACACAAGTGTCACGCCTCCCGTGCCTATCTCAATCTCTCTAATCATTTTCCTATCTTCTTATTTATTTCTTTTCAAATGATTTCCTCTAGCCCGTCCGCTAAATTTCATTGCATTTTCAGCTGTTTTTATTCTCTCTTTTTTTCTAATGTGGCTTTCCTTTCCACATTTATACATTCCTTTCTTTTTATTTCTTTCTGGAGAACTGCAAGCATACTTTTCATATCTTTATGTGGGATTATAATCTCTAATTTGAATTCTTATAATCCAAAGAAGAGCTCCATTTCCTTCTCCCTTTTTTTAAAGAGATCAGTAACATCTATAATCTCGTTGACACTAATCAAAATTGTTTTAACTCTTTCCTTGTTTTTGGAGAGTAATTCCTTTTGTGATCCATTTTCTTCATCTGTCTTCTGTTTAATTCTTCACATATCTATGCTCAAGTCCCATATTAACTCTTGTCATAATAACTATTTACCTTTAAACAGAGCGATATATTTGTCAAATAATGGAAAGGATCCACAGCGGGAGAGAACTGGGGTATGCTGCACCTGCACCTTCAACTTTAGTTTTCTTGAACATCCATTCACCAGGTCTGTAATTTTTCTTGATCTGGAGCGTGTGCTCCCTTGGTTTGTGTGTAGCAGGCTGCTGTGACTCACAGTTAAGCTCCCTGAGCTCTAATCTATCAAACTACCTGCTGGCTGCCCCACTCCCCCCACCACACACACACACACACACACACACACACACACAGACTAGCTGCCTCACAGGAAATGAGAGCATGTAACCCTCAGCTTCACCTCCCCAGTTGTGTCATGGTCTGGATCTTGAATGGGGCCTTTACAGTGGCTTTCTCGCTTCTCCAGCCGCCTGCCCACATCCTCAGATCTCCTTTTTCAAATTGAGGACTACTGGATACTCCTTTCTCAAATGACTCAGTTTTAGTGAAACCTGTTTCCTGCTCAAGGTCTGAGGAGGTGTCTGCTCTCAAATTACCTCATTTTCATCTATATTTCAGAGTCTGGCAGGTTAACTAGACTCTTTTGGTTGAAATATTCCAAGTGACAAAAATCTAAAGTATCACAAACTGTCCCTGTCCAAATAAATAAAGGAAAGAAGAAGAAGAAAGGAAAGGAAAGGAAAGGAAAGGAAAGGAAAGGAAAGGAAAGGAAAGGAAAGGAAAGGAAAGGAAAGGAAAGGAAAGGAAAGGAAAGGAAAGGAAAGGAAAGGAAAGGAAAGGAAAGGAAAGGAAAGGAAAGGAAAGGAAAGGAAAGGAAAGGAAAGGAAAGGAAAGGAAAGGAAAGGAAAGGAAAGGAGGAGAGGGAGGGAGGGAGCAGGGGAGGGAAAAAGGGGGGAAAGAAAGGAAGGAAGAGAAGAGAGGAAGGAAAAGAAACAGATTGGATCAAAACAGAGCAGCCTACAGTGTGGATGTGGTGGCTTCAGGCACAGGTGGATCTAGGGGTTTATATAGCATCCTTGGACTTGGTCACTATCTCCATTTTGCTTGTTTATACATCACTTCCCTCCCAGAGTCACCCTCCACAAGGCAATGGAATGGCCACTGTTGGCTCTAAGACATCTTTATAGCTTATGAACTTGGAGAAAAGGGCATTTTCCCCAAAGGCTTTGGCAAAAGTACCAGGGAAGGCTTCCATTGGCCTGGCTGGGATCATGTGCCCACCTCTGAACCAACCACTATGGCTGGTGGGCAGGAGAATTCTGATTAGCCAGCTCTGGGCCACTTAACTGCCTCTAGGAAGAGGGGTAGGGAAGACAGGGACAGCCCTCCCCAAACATGGACTTAGCAGGAGTTCATACACAATGCAAGACAGCTCACTTTCCAAAGGGGAGGAGATGAAACCCATAACGCCACGTGAAGTCTGCTTCATGTTTTGTAGTTTGGGGTTGGAATCATTTTTTTGGTTTGTTTCATTGATAACATTTACTTCTCTGGTTTTTATTCTTCGTTGCTTTGGTTTCTGAAGAATGCCTCCACTTTGCCATCTTTAACCAGAAGCCCTCTTTTCTTATTTTTGACTCCAACAATCTAACAGCACTTGGTAGTTTAAATATAAGCCTGTTATTCATTCCACAACCCACGGTGAGGCTGGGAGGAGAAGGGAGTGAAGGAGCACAGTTATTTCCATTTTATAGATTAAAAAACTGAGCCCCTGAAAGTGTTGAGAGACTCGCTAAACAGCATACAATTAACTCAAGGGGCTGAGAAAATAACCAAACCCAGGGATTCTGGCTCCCAGTGAAGAGTTCTTGACTCTCTACAATTGGTTGCTCTTGGTCTTTCCTCTTAAAAATTAATTTCCAAACCACAGTAGTTTGAACAATATTTACACAGAAAGCCTTAAAAGGTTTTTAAGCAGACATATAAAGGATTTCATCAGATTGAACCACTGGATGGATGGATGGTGGATGGATGGATGGATGGATGGATGGATGGATGGATGGATGGTGGATGGATGGATGGATGGATGGATGGATGGTGGATGGATGGATGGATGGATGGCCTGACAGACGGACAGATATTTATACACATACAGGGGTGGGCAAAAGTAGGTTTACAGTTGTGAGTACATGAAACACAGAGTTAATAAGCTATTGCAATAACCATAATCCGCATGTCTTTTTCCATATAAACAGCTATAAACTACTTTAGCCCACCCCGTATACATATTTTAATGAAAGCTGTTTTCAACCCATAGAGCAACACAAAGTTAGAGAAAATGGAGTGTTGCTAAGGAGCACGCCTGCCAAACTCTCAGTGAATCCTTAAATGGACAGAGACTGCTGTAACTGGCACGCTGCTTTAAGATGATAATTAGTGAAGTGCTTGAGAGTATGTCCCCTTTTGGGAAGTTGAATGGCTCCCCAAGATCTTGTCTGCGATGACACCTTGCTTAGCAAATCTTTTTCCATCGCAACCAGCCTAAAGTTAAACTCCCATCCGTCCCATGTCTGAGTTATCTTTGTCTAAACTGAGGGTGCACAAATCAATGCGGTTTCACTGAAATAAACTGCTCCTTCCTCCCCCCGCCCGAGCACCCAGCGTGAAGGTAGCTGCTCCCACGGGCACCCGCGTGTGAGGGCCCCGCAGGAGCGTGCCCTCTCCTCTGCCCCTTTACACCACCTGCTCCGTCTGCTCCTGCTCCTCTGAGCCCGCTGTCATCTCATCCCGCTTCCTGCTCTAGTTCTGCATCCCCCCCTCCTGTCTTCTGCCAGCCCAGCTCACTGACAAGACTTTTCATTTTACAGTTTATGGGCTAAAGATGAAAAAAAAGTTAATTGAGGGTAAGGCTTTAGCATCAAAACTGGGAATACTCCACTGCATAGCAAAGATCATTTCTTGGAATTATTCACTTAAATGTTTACAAGAAATGATTATCGAGTGTCCCAGATTGATTCACAAATGTAATTAATGAAAGAACTGCTAATAGTTTCCATTTGCTGGTTTGTTTTAATCCTACTGTATAAAAAATTCTTTGGCATCTCAACAAAATCCCACCCAATGATTAAAGGAGCTAAAGATTCATAAAGCAAAAATGTTATTGGGAGTTAAACCTGCCAGGGTGTCCTACAAACCCAACTCAATCCCAGTCATGACATGATGCCAAAGCCATGCTAACAAAACAAAAAGAAAGCAATGAACAATTAGTGCCAACGCCTCATAATTTTGGACGGTCGGGAAGAAGCGTATCCAGTCCCTAATTGATTTCTTCTTTGCTGTTGGTGGAATAAAATATGTCATCGAACATGCCTTTGCCATCCCAGACTGAGGGAGACATAATGAACTCTGGCTTGCCAGATTACTCTGCAACATCTGAAGGTTTGCAAAAAGTAAAATAAAATGAAATAAAAGAGCGCTGGTCTGGTTTTCCCCAGTCAACTCTGATTACCGTAAGGCCGGCTGCAGCAGGGTAGCTGCTTCCTCCTCACTCCGGTGCTGAAAGGAGCACAAGCTCTCCGTGGCCTTTTGTGTCTTAGCTCTGAGGCCTGCAGCCTGTTCTTACAACTGGAAAAAATGTGTTGCAATGGCCAGTTTGATGTTTTGCGCTTGACTCCCAAAGTCCCAATTTGAAGTTTGTTCTATTCCACTTAAGGACAAGTTTCATTTTTCTTTTAATTTAAAAAATGTTCTGAATGCAAAGCGACATTACTAGGACTACTAGGTTACCTAACATAAATCCCGTGTGTGCGACACTCTCCGGGCTGTGTCAGTAGACAAGGCCAGCGGCTGAACTAACCGGCTGCCAAGCAGCCAGTTCGGGGAAAAGTTTAAGCGCGTAACATGTGTACAAACCAAAGTCAGGCCTGAAATCTAAAGCGAGGGTAACAAGCGCTTGGTCTTGAAATGGCCCGTGGAATTTAATCTCGTTAGGCAAATTTGAACTGGGCAGTTGTCCATAATGACCCAATGGAAAGTCATAGAAAAATATCTTTGAGTGACCCTGTCCAGCCCAAGACCTTCTGCTTATCTTAGCATCATTCCTGGCTGGGGCTGGAAAACAGAGCCTGCTCCCACCCTGGCTCCCAGTTAGTCAAGGCCACCTTAGGAAAACACCAGGGTAGGAATGCATGTGATCCATACGGTGAGCATTTCTTCACAGATCCTGAATATGGTAGGAAGCCTGCTCCTCAATTTTCTGGGTAAAGCGTTGGAAAGCCCTATCTAGGAACACAATATGAACTTAGGGACTCCCAGATAGGTGCAGGGCAGGGGGAGGGAGGAGGGGAGAGTGAAGATGTTGGTGAGAATTAGGGTGAAAAAAAAAGCCCTATCTAGGAACATGTTTGAAATAAAGTAATTACCAATCATTTACTTTATGAGGGATTAGTAGAGGGATGTCATAGATAGAAATCCACAGGACTCTCCTGCTTTAACTATTAGTTTGCAAAATAAATATTTTAATCCAGGTTTCTACTGGAGAATAAAATAAATTAAGTGTTTACTCTTTTGTAGAGTTAACAAAAGTGAACTAACCCAAAGGGAGGTTACAAGAGATTCCAGGCCAGGCAAGAATACCAAATAACACAAACAGAATGATCAGTCGTCACTCACTCAAGGGCAGGCTGGAATGGTTGGCCTAAAGCGAAGACTTCATTCTGACAGTGCTATCAAAGCAGCATTTAGGCCAGTGTGAGCAAATGTTTTCCTAAGGATTCAATGGGGAATGATGTAAAATCAGCTCCATTCAGCTGTGAGAAGAAGTCTTTCCTACTCATGTATCGTTAACTTAAAATTTGATTTATGTAAAAGACAAAATGCAAACCAACCATCTACATAAGATAAAAAGCAAACCGGTAAATGACACTGTTACCCTCGCCAGAAAATCAAGTGAAAAGAATACTGACCCTCCACTCCTGAGATGGGATGGCAAGGATGTTGCCCCTTTGAACAGTTCTTGCTCCTTGATTCCACTGAAGCCTCCATCGTAAGTCAGCTGAAGTGGATGACTCTTTAAGTGGCCAACGGCCTTCGATTCTGTTAAATAAATCCCATTGGCTTTCACCATGGAGTCCCCCATCCTAACTGTGTCTTTGGATTCCACTGTTTTCTTTCCTGTAATAATGAAGGAAATGTCTTGTCAAAGCATTTCTTATTTTAGGACTCACCATCTTTCAACATTTTTTCAACCTAAGAATGTACACAATTTAAAAATTATATATTACTTATAATCAAGCCTGGAACTATATGGAGAAAGCCTCTCTGAACACACAAGACCTCACCACTATTTTAGGCGTGGCGTCATCACTTCCGCAGGGAAAACTGAATAGGGTCTTATTTCTATTAGCTGGGAGTCTACCTGCAGCACACACTTAAATGTAGGTTCATGAGCTACCTAAGTCCACATATGTACTCTGCGGCCTGTAATGATATGATAACTCCTATTCCTAAATTTGATCATGTTAGTAATTGTCGATTTAAAAACTACTTATTGAGCACCTCCCTAGAGTCAGGCACTGTCATAGGCACTTAGGACGCATGAGTGATAAAACAAAGACCCCTGACCTCATAGGGCTTACATCCGAGTAGGCGTAAATGGACAATAAGTAATGCCCCATAATAAAGAAGGTAAACAAGATAGGAAGTGCTGTGGAAAAAAGCAAAAGTAGAAGAGTAGAGAAGGGTAAAACGGACTGGGAATGGGGGCAGGGAGCAATTTTGAACAGGGTGGACATAGTTGAGGGACCCTGGCCATCAGACCCTGAGGGACAGTACTTCCAGGGGACAGATACAGAGGCCCGAAGGCAGGAGTGTGCCTGACGCGCTCCAGGAACAGCGGGAGTGGAGTGTGTGACGGGGACAAGGGGAGTAGAGGTGATCAGAGGGGCAGGGGCTGGGTCGCTGAGGCTAGCAGACCATTGCTAGGTGATGAGCGGAGGAGTCACCGAAACCCTACTGTATAAGGCTTTCTGAAGGGGAGTAACACAGAGTTGCAAAAAGATGCCCCATCTCTGAACTGACACATCCACCTTGCTTATGGCTGCAAAACCTTAGGCTCCTAATACAACACTGCTCCTTTATCAGCAATTCACATCGGGAATAGCTTATCCGTGATGCTGCTACTCTACTCTACTCTGTGATATAATATTTTTTCAAAGGGGAAGGAGGGACAAGCTTCATATAGAAAAATACTATTTTGAAAGCTTTTCCAAAATGACTCAAGGTTTCCTTTACTGCACTTGAACCAACAAACCAATAAAAACCACCAACAAAACCAAGTCTACTCCTCCGACCAAACTCCTTGCTTCCAAAACACTGAATTTTAAAGCTGAAAGAAACCCGAGAGGCTGGCTAGTCTAACCTTCATTTTTCAGATGAGAAAATTGAGAACCCAGAAGGTTAGGTGACTAGGTTGAGGTCACAAAGGAAGTCTGAGGAGAGCAAGACTGGGCAGTGGGAAGAACATGCTTTGTGTTTCAGCAGACTTGGGATCAAGTATAGGCTGTGTGACCTGGGCAGGCCACTCAACTTTTCTCTCACCTTCCTCAATAGTCCCCACCTCTTGGGGATGTGGTAAGAACTAAATGATATGGACTTACATGGTGCTAGCACGCTCAAAACCTAGAAGTTACTGTCATTAATGGAACTCAAGAATCCTGACTGCTGGTCCAGGGCTCTCTCCCCAGCACCATGCTGCCGTAAATATTTTTACTACTGAATTACAAAGCACATATTTTGTTGTAGGTTACAAAGCATCTTTAGCCTGTGCCTATATTTTAGCACTTGTTTCTTTCACTCATTCACTCCATGAATATTTATTGAGCACCCACTGCTGTGGGCCAGGTGCTGCTCCAGGGAATGGTGGTCCAGCGATGGATGAGAAGTCCCCGCCCTCATGGGGCCACTGTTCTAGATGGGGAAACACACCCACACTCACAGGTGAAGGAGCTGCAGCCCCTTTATCTTCACAATCTACTAGGGTGAGCTCAGCAGTCACTACTGCAGTGAAGAGTGGCCCTGGGGCTCGCTCCTACTCCTGATGGGGTGCCACCATTAAACTGAGCACAAGCAACAATGCTCTGTGTCTCCCTGGCGAACCTCTGCAGCACACTGTACTGATTTTGTACTGACTTTGTAATGGATCAGGGGTAATCTTCAAAAGGACTCTACAACCAGTAGAATTACCATGCAGCAACAGCTCCACTTCACAGATATTTCTTTAGCACCTACTATATACTAGGCCTTGTTTTAGGCTCTCAGGCTACAAATAGAGAAAACCTCTTTACCTACTGAAGTCTCTGATCCAGTAGGGGGGAGAGAAGCAGACATGGGTAAAGAGAGAAATGCGGTACAGAGCAGTGCAGTGGTCCGAACAGGTAAGGATGACAGAGTGAACAGGGAGTCCTGAGGGGTTGGGATTTGGTCAGGGAGTCACAGAGGAGGTGGAACCTGCAAAGTATTTTGAAGAGTTAACAGGGGGCAGAAAAGAGTTCTGAGAAGAAGGGGAAAAAGCCTTGAGTCCCAGCCAGCCTCATGTGTCTACAAGCCGGACGGTCGAGCAGGGCCCTGCTGAGAAGGGCCCCACACTGCTTTCATGCTTTGCTGTTGCCATCTTGAAATTCTGAATAATGTTTGAACATAGAGCTCCGCATTCTCATTTTGCACTAGGTCCAACAAATTATAGAGCAGGTCCTGCATGAGGCTTGAAACAGCAGGGTGGGTGGGTAGGCGTGGGGAAATGCAACGAGTTCCATGTTGCTGGTGCACAGGCCGTGGGGTAGGGCGGGCGAGGGAGAGTTAGGCTGGGGCCAGATCACAGCTGTCATGTTGCAAGGAGTAGAGGCTTCACCCCTGGGCCAGGAGTCAGCAAGCTACTACCAACTCTGACCTGCCTCCCATTTTAGTATAGCCTGCAAACCAAGAATGGTTTTTATATTTTTAAATGGTTGAGGGTAAAAATCAAAAGAAAAAACATATTTTGTAACATGATAGTCATAGGAAATTCAAATTTTAGTGGCCATGAATCAGCCTGTGGTTGCTTTCCTGCTATAATGGCAGAGCTGAGTAGGTAGCACAGAGACTGTATGGCCTACGAGGTCTAAAATATTTACTCTCTGGCCCTTTACAGAAAAAGTTTGCCAACTTCTGTGCTAGGTCAGTGTTCCCAAACTGTGTTCCCCAAAAAACAGATTCCACCGCCAAGTAGATTTGTGAATTGCTGGGCTGAGTTAAAATCAAACAGGTTTCTTTCCCAGATGGCTTTACCAACCCTTTAGATATGCTCATGTGTATCGCAGCTCTCCAAGAGGGAGGGAAAGTAGGCAGACTTATTTCAGCACTGAGCCCTTTATCCAAGGAAAAGCTATTAATATTTTGCTGAAAGTTCCCTGGAACTCAGTTTGGCAAACACTCCTTTAGCCACAGGGGGCCCTCTGAAGGGTTTTTAGCAAGATGATGATGTAATCTCATTTTTGTTTGCTTCCTGACCTCTTGTCCCCTATGACACACACAGAAAATGATTTCTCATGGTCCATTACGATAAAGGGACAAGGCCACTGCTCACAGCCATGTGTGGCTGGGAGCTTGGCTTCCCCAGGCTCTGCTGGCTGCTCCGGGGGCTGAGCGTCCTTGTGTTGACCTACTTGCAGCCCCCGCAGAGGGTGAGAGTGGAGCACGACGGGCGGGCTGGAAGGTGGTAGAGGCAATGAGGCAGAGGTGGGAAAGGGGAATGCGAACCCAAGAAGTACTTAGAAAGCCCATCTAGGAAGCCTGCGGAAAGTTTGGTGACGGCACAGATGACAGGGATGGGTGAGAGTGTGGAGACTGCGTAACAGGGGAGATGTTAGCAACACTGCCCCCTCCAGCCAAAAACCCTAGCTAGAACACGGAGCAATTAAACTGCTGGTCCTATGACGATGACTACACACACCTCTTCCTTTTCATTTGCTTAAATCAGAAATTCCAAGCCTGTCACCACACCCCTAGCCCTGCAGTGTCAGCTGCAAGTGACCTCACACCAAAGGGAGGAACACAATTCCGTCCCCACGCACATGGTTGCTTTTACAATTACCCAATAAAGAATACCTTCTCTAAACAACAGGGACTCTGAGACAAGCCCAGGGAGCTCCTGTGCAAATGACAATGATTGCAAGGCTAGAGCGCTAAAATAAATGTTTTAATTGGGTAACATGCGCTTTTAAAATGACAACGACTTTTTACTGTCATTGCTCTCTGAGTGCTGACACAGACCTCAGGGATGGTGGAATTGGTAAAGTAGGGTAACTACAAACACGGTAGATGAAAGAATCTCAACAAAGACATGCTTTGGTGCCACTACTGTGCCACTTGGAGGCGTGAAGATGGCCTCACTGCTGGGAAATGACACCGCCCTGGCACCTCCCAGAGCACAACTGGGTGCTGTGGCCAAGGGCCAGGCAGCCCAGGAGGGGAGGCGCTAAGCCATGTGGGAAGCACAGAAGACGAGGCTGGTGGGTGACACATCCACCTCTTCGGTCACCTTCACAGAGACATGAATGGCAAAACCGGCTGATGAGCGGCCGTTTAGTAACTCCCCCGCCAGCCCTGCCGCCCTGTGTATAAGAAGTGATCCTGTTCCTGTCTAAGCCTCACCTCAGCCCCAACCTTGGCCCCAGATCCCCCCCCCACCTTGTGGAGGACTTCGCTCCTGCAGGGACCAATCCTTTCTGATGAACTGGTCTGACAGGGGGCCCCGGTGCGGAGCATTCGAGAGCTGCTCAGGTGGTTGTACCGTGCAGCTATGGCTGAGAAACAGAAGCTGGAGGTTGTTTCTCCCCTGCTCAAACCCTGCCCTGCGCTGCAAGCAGAAGAAAGGCCAAGCCATTTCCCCAGCCTGGCCCTGCGTGGCCCTTAGCCTCAGCTCCCTCCACCTTCCCTGGGTGAGCCCCCTTCCAGCCACACTGGCCTTCAGGTCCTCCACCCCGGAGCCCGCTCCCACCTCGGCCTTGCCGCCCCTTCGGTGCGGCACTTGCTCACAGGTTTCTACACGGCTGCCTTCTTCTCACCATTCACATTTCATAATGAAATTAACATCTTAAACTCTTATATGAAAACCATTTATCTGATATTGATAAACCCATTCATTAGAAAATACTTATCCTAATATTATTTTTCTACCAAGTAACATTTTTTGAAAACTATGATATTTAGGTATTCTTTTTAAACACCCAGAAAAATATATGAACAATATTTCTTACCCAGCCTTTTGCACAATATCAACTAAGTCTTAGTTAATGTAAAAATCATGCAGGGTTTGAAAAAATTATATAAAAATAGCTTTTGTGTGCAAATTCAGAGACGCGGCTGCCCCCGAGTTTTAAAAACTGCTACTTGGCCTTACGCTCAGCGGGAGGAAGGGTCCTGTCGGGCAGGAGGGTGCCCTGGGAGGCCGCCCTGAACAAGCGAGCCCGGGCACTGCTTCTTCTTCTGATCTTTGCGGGGTCCGCGGGGGGCTTAGGAAAGGCAAGGCAGGGACCTTCCTCTGTGGTGGGAGATGCCGGAGCCTTCGGTTTCTGGAAAGAGATTTATTAAACGATGGCATGAGTTTCTGTATCTCAGATAGGACTAGCACCCTGGGGCTGGCCTGACACTCCAGAGGAGCACAGACAGGGCTTTCCGTCTGGCTTCATCCAGCCCCTGAACTCTACGTCTCATTGGCCCATCTTACTTAATATACTATATAGATAAAGCACTTTCATTGTTTTTGTCAAATATATTGTATTAAATACTCTACTGTCCTTCCTAGCATATTAAAAAAATAAAACAAAAACAGTTTACCTATGCTAGCAAATGGATATCTGTGTAAGTGACTAAAAAACTTGGTAGAGTATATTCAACATGCTTTGCAAATTTTTGTGTTCAGTGTAGCTCAGAAAACACTTATTAGGCACCTATGTCTGTCAAGAGCTGTGTGGAATATAAATATTACCATTATACATTTTGGACTCCACGAATTACTTTTTAATGATATAAAATTTTTTAAAAATAATTTAAAGTCACAAAATATAAGAGCAAGAAGTCATCTTGGACTTATGATAAAAATGTGTGTTATTTTCCATATCGCCAGAATTCTGTGCTGATATCCTTAGAAAAGAAACATTACTGGCAAAATTCCAATTCCTTAAAGACTTTTAAAAATACCTGCACCAAGCACTGTGCCACCCAGAGCACCCTCTGGTCTAACCTCCAGGTGGCAGTGGCCTCTGACCCAGGGCCAGAACCTCAAGGATACCTTTACCTCCCACCTTAAGCGTTGCCTGGGGGTTGATCCTTCCTCCCTCCAACGTTAGCATGATTATTTGTGAAAGAACAAGTTCCTCAAGTCACTTATATAACATGTAAAAGGCATGACTCTCAATCCGACAGGTTAATCAACAAATTTTTAAAAAATCCAGTGTGAGATTCAAGTCAGATCATTTGGAAAAATGGGTGAAGTCATCTACCATATATGACAGAATTTTAAACACACATTTTCTCATATACATTAAGACAACACTGGCATCTATATTAAAGTTCTCCTTGCAGGAAGTTGCTTATTTCAATAATGATCACACTTTTCAAATTATGTTTTTGTTTTCCTGTTCAATTACAGTTCACATTCAATATTATTTTATATTAGTTTCAGGTATACTCAAAGTATTTTTTATACCCTCTTGTTCAATTGCATCTGAAATCGGTTCATGAGTCACATAAAAAATTAGTTATGACTTTAGAGACACATTCTTCTAAACACGGGAAAATGGTCAATAAAATAATTAGCATAATATAGAAGAAGAGTAAATGACTTTGGAATCAACCTGATCTGGAGTGGAATCCACTTACTAGTTATGTGAGCTTGGGTGGGTCACTTACTTCTCTGAACTTGCCCAGCTATCAGACGGAGGCAGCAGTCCCCTTCTTGCAGGGACACTGACATATAATTCCTCTATACAATTCCTGTTATGGAGGCTCAAGAAATGCTAGCTCCCTTCCCTATGTGAGTGACTCACTTTTTATTTACCGAATTAGGTTCCAAGTTACTTTTAAGCCTCAAAGCCAAGGCCTTAGCCTGTGACACAACCTTGCCGGGAAAAAGATCCTGAATTCAGAGAATTCACGTCTGTTCTGAAGGAGACAACATTCATTTGTCTGTATAAATTCTGCTATGTTTGTCTCATAAATAATCACTTTACTTTTTATTCTCTCTAATGTGTTGCAAAATATTCATTAGAATGTGACTGGGGCCATAAAGCTAATAGCAACAAAAAAAGCTAAGAGTATAAAACAGTAAAAGAAGTGGTCTGGGTGAAATTCTGGAAGACTGGATACATCAGGATAATCTCAATATTGAATGTAGATATGAAGTTTTCTTATCTCAAGATGTGCGCACTCTGCGGGCACCTTGAATGTGAAACAACGATGGAGAAGTCTGCCAAATAATAGTAAACATGAGGCAAATGTTTTCCTTCACAAAGGTCTTCACTGGTATAAATGATTTGGGTACTAAATAAAAGATCTTATTAAAAAAGGAAAATACAGTTTTGCAAAACTAATTTTTACCCAAAAGAGAGTTGCTGAGTTACCTCTGGGTGGCAAGAGGAAGGCTCCTAGCTGCTCCCTGATAGAAGCTATTCCTTTTCTCCTGCAAACTTAGCCACTGTTTGCGTAATGAAAAATGAGTTCCAGTTTACGACTGACCTTTACTGAACTACTGATCCCATTTAAACATATATCTTACTGTACTACTTAAAATATAAACTGATACACGGAAAGCATTTTTAATTCTTTGAGGGAAAACGACGAAACAAGCCATCAATTTCTGTCATGCCAGGTTCTACAAACGGCCTTCCATCTTGTGGAGCAAAGTGGTGTTTATGAGGCAAAACAGTAAAAAAGATTTTCTTACACAATTCGTGTCATTTTGGGATTCAGAGAATATTTCAAGTAAGTTTCAATCTTCACTTGAGCGCCTTCCCTCCCTCATGTTTTGTGTCATGACACTAACCAGGGACTTGAGTATAATCACCGACACCAGAAAGTCAGGATTTAAGATTTATTCTGGTTGATAAAACTGCTAGAGCCTATTGAAGACTGAAAGACTATTTTCATAGAACCACCTAAAGAAGACGAAACTCCTAGAACATTTAAGGGATCTGGCTGGCCGAGACTCTCCTCCTGGGCCTCACCGATTTCTGGCATGGGTCCTGGGGATCACCAGAGGGGAAGGTGGGGTCTCCCCTAGTCTACGTGGAGGCTGAAAAAGGGAGTCTATGACATCCCACCCCAGAAAGTTGCTATGATTTAATTTGTAAAGCAACAGAACACACACACATATAGTCCACCAAAAACAAACACACTCAAGCACACATATGTACAGTAACAAAAATTGAGAAGCAGCTTGACTGACACTCCGATTCCATAAAAGTCTAGGAATTGGTGTCACTGGTACTTGTAGGATCAGGGGCATAAGGGAGGGGGTACCTAAAATAGGAAGGGCTGGCTGCAAGCCTGTGTAACTCTTTCCCTCCCAGCTCTTCATAATCAGGCTACTGAACCCAGGAGTAAATGGGAGGTTTGCTCTCTCAAGAGGTAAAACAGGGGCTCTGAATGGGGCTCAGCAGGCACCGGTGAGGGTCGGGGCACTTTGAGTGAGTGTGGGCACTAATGGAGCCTTTAACTGCTGGGCGGCAGGCATTCCTGCCTTCTTCCTCTAGGCCCCTGGAAGTTAGAGCCAGCCTTTACCCCAGCCAGAGCTCAGCAGATACTTCCACAGGAAATTAAGTAGCCCAGGAGGAAAGCCCTACAGGCACTGTCTCGGGGAGTTTCATGAACAACACACCCAGCCAGACCCCACCCCCTAAACGTGGTGCGGATAGGTGTCACCTGTGGGTTCATGCTTCCACTCTCAAATAAGGGCAGCCAAACGAGCAGCATGAGCTGTCCGAAGAGAGCCTCTGATATGAAAAACGAGACCCAAACAAACAGAAGAATGCAGCGACACAGACAAAAGACCATGTGAAGACATGGGGAAGGGTGGCCATTCACAAGTCAGCAGAAAGTCCTTAGAAGTGATCAACCCAGCTGCCACCTCATCTCACACTTCCAGTCTTCAGAACTGTGAGAAAATAAATTTCTGTTGTTTAAGCCACACACACACGCACGCACACACATGCAACAGAAATTTTAAAGGGAGAAGAAAACAATGGAAAAATCAAAACTATCATTAATATATGCAGATAAAAGACTACAGCCATGAAACAAGAACTGAATGCTCTATATAAAAAAAATAATTTAAAGGGGAGGGGGAAGCTTTTGGAAATTAAAAATATGATAGCAGAAATGAACTCAATAAAAGGATTGGAAGATAACATCTCTTCTAGAAAAAATAGAGAAAATAAGAAAATTAAAGTGCCAGTCCAGGGGATCCCACACCCCAATAACAAGCTCCAGAAACATCAAACAGAACAAAAAAGAGAGGAAGACATATAAAAATAATTCAAGGGCATTTCCCAGAGCTGAAGGGCAGGAGATTATGCACTAACACAAAGGCCCATTACCATAAAATTTCAGAATGCTGGGAACAAAGAAAAATCCTACATTCTTCCAGAGAGAGAAAAAAAAAAGCACTCAAGTTCTCAAATAATTTACTTCCCATACACCTTTCTCAAGAAGTTACTGGAGGGAGTGCTCCACCAAGAAAGAGGAGGTCCTTGGCTACAGGAAACTGACCCCCAGCACAGGAGGGAGAAGCCAGCTGCGTGCCAGATGCCCAGGGCAAGTGGTCCACGACAGAGGGTGGAAAATTCTCCAAGGAGGTGAATCATCGGAATACCCCATGTGCCTGAATATATGAAGGACATTCAGAGCACTGGGGAAGAGTTTGGGTTTGAAATAGTAATAATACAAAACCTAAAGAGCAAGGCAATGATTAATGCCAGGGAAAACCAGAAGTGGTGCAGGGCAGAAGTAGCAGCATTAATCGTTACCGGTCCAAGGCTCAGCTGCAAACATGGTTTATGTGATCAGAGAAAAGGGACCTAACCAAAATTATGACATATCTACCTTGGGAGTAGCACTGGGGACAGAAAGGGTGAACGTGGTGTGAGGAGCCCTGGGAAGATAGAGTTAAACCTTCAGCTGCCTTAATGGGAAGTCATCAGATAATTCCTCAAGCCCCTAAGTCAGGGAGCAGCAAGAGGCTGTGTTATGTAGAAATATGTATGAAAAAAAAAAAACACAAAAAAATGTGCCAGAAGAATTTAAAGTGAGAGCCACTGGGGAGGGGAGAATGAAGAATACGAGGACAGGAGCCTGCTGGAGCTGTTTTAGTAGCAAAGCTTTGACTCTTTCTGTACATGTATTTACTTGTATATAACTATTAAAAATAAAACATATATGCATAACTTTTTTGAATTAAAAAAATACACTGTGAAACATTTTGTTTGCCAGATTACTCTGTATTTCTAAAATTCTTTATTATTAAACTGTAGGTAAATAGAAATGTTTTATCAGATACTAAACATTATATTTGAAAAAGTATGAAAGAATTTGCTTTCATATTAAATTATAGTACATTTAGGTCTATGTGATCATTTTCCTAGCATACATAAGTGCTGATTCCAAGTATTTTTTACCAATTCCATTTCACAGCTCTCGTGATATTATAAAGTACTCACAAGTTCTAGTGGGCTGAGACGTGCACCAGAAATGGGCCTGGAATCAGAAGACTCAAAATTGGATGCATGGAGGCTAGCACAAGACGGAACAGAAATGTTAGTTCGTGAAGAATCATTTATTTTATTTCTAGTATATATTAGTTAACTCTAGCCCAAAACAAAAGCATTCAATGCATGAGTCTTGAGGAAGAAGAAATTTAAAAAAACTATAGTACTTAAAACATCTTATTAATAAGTCTTTTCATTGCCTTTAGGAGAATTAAAAATATTGAATAATGAAAAGAAGAAATATATATAATGATTTTTAAAGATTTATTCATATTGCTTTTATAAAGTAGATATGACAACCACTATTAACCATTGCAAACCAACTTCTTGGTCCCAAGGCCTGGAATTATCTTTGGGAATCCTGAACAGATACAAGAGATAATTAGCAGAAGTCAAAGGGAAAATGTCAACTTGTGGCTTACATGTACAGGCAAGGGAATGTCATATACCTGAAGGAGGAAGGGGGTCTATTTTCTGGTGTCCTTGAAGATGCAAGTCCAAATAGCTTTCTTTGGTTTTCCTGTGGTGTGAATGGTCTTTGGGTCCCAACTGTTCTTAATGCATTTCGTGCTTCACTTATGATTTCTGCACTGGTCTTCTGCTTGGCCACTGAAGGTCGATAAAACGGATCCAGCTTCTCTAACTTTTTATCATTTGGAGACAGCATCTTTTCTTTTAAAGTAAAATGTTCTTCGGCTAGACACCACACCCTACAAATATACGGGACAAAATATCAACTATTTTCACCCAGTAGTTTAGAAAGGAGTGCTTAAACCCATCATACATGCTTAAACCATCGCTCTATATTAAACTTGAAAAAATGATAAATAGCCCAGCCAGCATGCCTCAAGATGTTTACAGGAACATATTCCACTTCTGGCACAGAAACACAGCCAAATCAGTCTTCGTGGGACCCAACTGGCCTGATTACTACTAGACTAGCACCAAGATTGGCCTTTTCTCCTTTGATTAGTCTTCTGTATCATCTGTATTTTCTCCCACAAAAAGTTATGGGCACTAGCAATCTGGATCATCTTAATCTAGTTAGGTCTGGAAACAATATCAAACTGGGGTTTAGGCTTTGAAAAGAGATTACCAAGACTCAGTGAAATCACTTATGATGACTCAGCAAAATCATCAGTTATCATGACTCAGTGAAATCACTAAATAATGATTAAAGAAAAAAAAAGAAACTAATTCCCTGAAAGTGTTATATCTCTAGGGAGACAGAGGTCTAGAAATTACTCATATGTTTTAGCTGCCCAATTTTAGAATAATCTAGCCAAAGAAAAAAATCGGAGACATGCCAAAGGAAGCTAAAAAGACTCCATTTCATAAGTAGAATCAATAGGTGATTTCTTAGACAAAGATTTACTATATCATGATTTTATACATTAAGTTGTTACATAACAACAGACAACCAGAACATTTCTACCCAGGCCTCACCCAAAGAGTTTTTGAGGAAGAGTATGATGAAAACTACAAACAATATGTCATTCCTTTCATAAGCAAAGGCCAGGTGTTGAGGTAAAACTAGATAAGCAATGCTATTCTAGGAATTTTTAATGTAGAAGTTAAGCAAGATCTCCAAAATTACTATGCAAATTAAAACAACTAACAGAACATATGACAGGCCTGATACATTGTACTTCTAATATATGATATGATTGGCTCTTTATTAAAAAATATTCTATGATAATTACTAAAAATATGTTTAAAGTGTGTTAAATATACATCTAGATTATTTTTGGATGGATGATAATATAAATTCATTTGCACAATATCTAACTTAAGTGGCCATGATAGTTTTTGTTTTCTTTTAAAAATATTTGTATTGATTTTTAGAGGGAGAGGGACCTAGAGAGAGAAACATAGATCGTCTGCCCCCTGCCTACCCCTTGGATGCCCCCTATGGGGATGAAGCCCACAACCCAGGTATGTGACCTGACCAGGAATCGAACCAGTAACCTTTTGGTGCATATGACAATGCCCAACCAACTGAGCCACACTGGCCAGGGCAGGTTTGTTTGTTTTTGAAAGGCCCATTGCAGTAAGAAATTACACCACTTAATGAGAGAAGCTTCAGTACAATGAGCCAGTTTCTTCCAGAACCCAAATCAGGTTTGTGACTCTCTTGGCCCCACATGTCACTAATAAGTCTAGCAATATCCAAAGGTGCTCTGACAAACCTAATAAAGATGAGAGAAAGGACTTTAGATAGTAATAATGGACCATCACTTCTGACTAAGGTTCTCTCTCACTGTATTAGTTTGCATTGAAAACTATGCTCTTTCATAGAGTAACGAAGCAAGAACATTTACTGACGTCATATTCTAGGAAGTCTGTAAATTATTTGGGCATACAGGAGTTTAGACTGATCAAACAGTGGTGGAAACAATGCAAATAATGGACTTAAAAAGTTTTGTCTCTAAATTTTTAATACAAATTCTAACACAACTTTCTCACCTTTTCTCTCTCTTCCCCCCAAATCTTATTTTAACGGTATATTGTGAAGAATTGTTTTAATAGTGTAAGATCTGTACAGTTAATCTATTATTATATTAGAATTAATATATTATTAGCTAAATCAAACATGGAAATGTTTAATAACACAAGTGAACTGAGTTAGAAGTGGGTTTTGAGGGAGGGGATTTTTTCTTTATTTGTTACATTAAAAATTCTTAAATAGATGTTTTTTGCCAAACTTAAAAAAACACAATTACTCAGAGTTTTAAAGCTTGTCTCTTCATAGTAAAGTATTACACAATAGTGTCACAGAAATTTTAACTTTACAGAAATTCTCCTGACAGCTGGAACAAATCCGTTCAACTAGAACTGATTAACTGTTTCCTATGTGCAAAGCCCTCTGCTTGGATCTCTGGGAACACAGATGGGAATAGATACTATCTTCACTCTTGGGCAAGAAGGGCCACTAATGCTAGTTAAACATTTATTTTAATACCAAGCACTATACTAAGTACTCTCAATTACATCGTCTCATTTAACCCCCACAGCAATTCTGTGAGGTGAACAGAGTCTTAAGCAATAAAAATAAATAAATAAATAAATAAATAAATAAATAAATAAATAAATAAATAAAAGCCATGACATATGCCCAGGGGTGATATTCAAACTATTACCCGCTAGATGGGGTGGGAGAAGGTGGGGCACCCAGAGGCCTTGGAGCTGCAGTTATTTACACACCAATATAGAGACATGACAGTGTTTTCACAACTGAAGTGGCCTTCTTGGTGTGTACCAGCCCTATTTGTACCCAAATGATTTTAATACAAGGTACAAACTGATGGGGCAATTTAAAAACCCCATCACCATGTGATCACAAAAGAGGAGGGGACTTCTGATTGGGAGAAGGTGTCAGGTAGACTTCTTGGAGGAGGTGACGCTTCACCTGGGTTCTGGAAAAATGGGCTGAATTTGAGCAAGTGAAACTGGCTGACATTGGGGCTGGAGTAGAGAAGGAATTTCCAGCAAAGTCAGTGAGTGAGCCAAGGCCGAGAGCCAAGAATGTACGGGCGTGTGCTGAATAGGAGGAGCTCTGGACATGAAGAGTGGAGTGGGACCAGGGAGAGAACTGAATGGCAGGTCAATAAATTAAATATAAGCTGATAATAAAATAAAAAGAATTTGAGGCATGATATAATCTGGCAGGCATTGGCAGGATGGAAAGAAGGGGGAAAACTAGAAAGGACAAAATCAGACAGTTCTTAGGTAATCACCCAGCAAACTCTTAGAGGTCCTCATGAAAGCTTTCCTGGACATGCCTCTCACCCCCACAGCCTCGGTGAGGTGTCTGTCCTCCATACTCCGCAAGGTCCCCAGTTGCTCTCTGTCAGTACCCCTCCCACTGTGCCTGTGTACCTGGTGTTGTCCCACCAGGCTCAGAGGCCCAGCTCTTCGTATGAGGCACAGCTGAAGGTCAATAATTGCATATAATCGCTGGGCTCCATTTTCAAATACAGACCTGAGCTAGGAAATATCCAGACAGAGGCTGCATGGCTTCCTTAATTGTAGACATTTGTTACATTGGACTAGAAAAGCATTTTGGACTTCATTTCAAATGGAATCTGCTTCTTGGTGCCATGTGGTCATATGAGATCAAATGTAGCCCTCCTTTCCTTTCTTGCCATCAGCTGAGTCACCTGACATGGAGTTAGACTCAATAAACATGGATGAGTTACCGAAACCCCTAAATATAGGAGTGAAGGTGAAATAGAGGGAAGAAGAGAGATGAGAACCAGTGAGAAGCACCAAGAGCGGAAGAACCAATAGGATTTGGCATTTAAGGAGAGAGGAAGGGACAGAGGTGACACTGGGTACACAAACCTAGGGAGTAGGAGGGCAAGGGGACCTTTTAAAAGAAAATGGAGAGAAGCAGACTTCAAAGAAAAAGAAGGCAGGTAAGTTCCGTCTTGCGTCAGCATCCTGAGTTTATGATGTCCACAGAATCTCTAGAAGATGAATGCCATCAGCAGTAAGAAATTCAAAACTGAAGGCCATTTTAAACAAAATATTTCTTATTGATTGGTAGAAAAGTCCCAAGTCATCATTTATAAGTTTATACCTAATTATGAAGACGTGTCTTCACCTTTGTAGCCAATAGTCACCTGAATCAGAGCCTTCTTGCTAAATGCAGCACTGCCACTATCAAGATGTTTGCAACAGGTCAAAGACTGGCCATCTCCATACTATTTCCCCTGAAAATCAAGTACTCGGGACCCCTACCTGAGGCTGACTTGCTTGTGTGCTAATATGGGCAATCCAAAAAGGCAGCGTTTAGGGGCTTAGATGCTGGAGTAAGGGCTAAATACTCTGACAAACCACAGCTATGTAACCTAGGGTAGGGCTTCTAACATCTCTAAGCCTCAGTCTCCTCACCTGTAAAATATGTGCAGCAATAGTAATTGACCAATAGAATTATTTTGAGAATTAAATGACATAATTCACATAAAGTGCTTTAGCATGGTGCCTGGCCCTTAAAAAACATTTACTACTGTCCAAGCACTATGCAATAAAAGTATACAACAAAAATTTCTCCCATGAATAAAAAACTGCATTAAAAAATAAATTGCAGAAGAAAAAGAATGACATTTGTTCAGTGTTTTCATATATTTTTATAAAATTTAAATAAGGAGTGTTTTCCTTTGTGAACAAATAATTTATTTTTTCAAATATATCTTTATTGATTTCAGAGAGAGGAAAGGAGAGAGAATTGAAATATCAATGATGAGAGAGTCCTCATTGATTGGCTGCCTCCTGCACGCCCCCACAGGGGATCCAGCCCGCCACCCAGGCATGTGCCCTGACGGGGAATCCAACGGGATCTCCTGGATCCTAGGTCGACGCTCAACCGCTGAGCCACCGCAGGCCGGGCATGAACAAAGAATTTTATTAAGTATTTTATTTAATATCAGCTATGCTAAATCAACAACTAATCAGGATTTAATAGCTTCATAAAGCAGGATACAAATGAGAGTGGTACTTGCTTTTCTACCAAGTTACAGTAGTTCCAAATCTGGGTGAGATGTAATATCTGCTGTGATACTTGTGGGAATGAACGATGAAAGGCATTATATGGATATTCAATGTATATTGTTACACAGACATTTATTTAGAGAGGCTCTATCTGTTGCAGAGAAGAGCCCAGGTACAATTAGCGTGACCTTACCGGGTTACCGTTTGTCTAGACAAAGGCCCCTTAGGCTACCACGCTCGCATTCAACAAATGTTCACGAGTTTCCATTAACCGCCGCGCACTTGGCTAAACGCTCAGCGCACAGACGTAAAGACAGCTGGGGCCCAGCCCTGCGAGCGTCCAGAACACTCTCCTCGCCTCTCCCCCGCCCGCCCCGTGCAGAAACAGAGAGGGGGCGGCAGCAGGACGGGGTCGCGGGTGGACTGCCCGCGCCTCCCGCCCGCGCGGAGAGCGGCTCCCACCGTCCCAGCAACGCCCCCTCCTCCCCTGGTCCAGGCGCAGCAGCATCTTCTCCCTGCGCGCCCGGCCCCCCGGGCCCGCCGGCGTCTCCACGGCAACCGTACACAAACTACCTACCGGGGAGCCTGCTGCGGAGCCGGGTCCCTGCTGCGCAATCCGGGGAGCGGGCCGGGGAAGCAGCTGGGGGTGGGCGCGGGGAAGCGGCTTCTGGCGCGTCCCGACGCACCTGCGATTCGCGCTGGAGGCAGGAACAGCCGCGGAGCTTCAGTTCGCTTTCCAGTTTCCCCGGAGCTGCGGCCGCGGTGATGGAGAAGGCGGGGCGGGCGGGGCGGGGCGGCGCTAGTGGGGCGGGGAGGTCCCCCTGCGCGCGGCACTGGGCCCCTGGACCCGCGCCCGGCCCACCCACGCATGCGTAGAAATGCTGGGGTGTGGGAGTGGGAGGGGCCTGGGCCGGGCCGGAGGCGGGGCGAGCGAGGGTCCCCGCATGGGAGGGATGGGGGGAGGGCTCGGCGTGGACAGCCCGAGTGGGAAGGTGTCTACTTTTACGATCTACAGAACCACGTTTGTTGGGCCCCTTTGAGATTTCAGCGCCTCTATTAAGTGACAATAAGAAGGGCCGTAGAGTTTAGGGGTTAGGGGGTCTACCCCTTCAGGCTGAGGCGCTGTATTACGTCAAACTAGTTGCTACCCTCTCGATCCGTAAAATGGACGGAGGGAGTGGTACCCAACCAGGTCTTGCGATGCGAAGGCTGAGTGAGTAAATTGACCTAAAACGCTATGCACGTGGCAATCAACGAAATGTGAAACTGTTGCTATGACCGAGTCCTTGAGTTTGTGCAGCACTTTAGAGATGACAAGGGGTATGACACTGGATATTATCTTTTTGAGCATCCCTGCCACTCTGAGCTAGCCAGCTTGGCATCCCCACTCACAAGAGACAAAATAGGGGCCCCAGGTCTAGTGAGTGACAGTCTAGATTCAATTCTAGGCCTCCCACGGGCAATCGTTTTTTGTTTTTACTGCATCATCACAGTTGATTGGCAAAAAGGACCCCACTTAATATATTTCTGGTTTAAATTCTGTTCTCTCCTATTACACCGTTCCGCAGCACTTTGCAGTGTTAAATACAAGTGAGACCACAAGCACTCTCCATTCGGTTTGCACCACATTTTACAATTATGGGGAATTTTCAGCTGAAGTGTTGTTGTCAACATTGGAAAAATGTCACATCCCTTGGTGCTAAGTATATGGTAAAGAATAGTTAAATTGAAAATATTTTTGAGCACATACTAAGTGTTAAGGCATTGTGCTAGGCGGGACATAATACTAACTTGAACTAAAGAAATGTCAGTATCCTTCAAAGTACCCAACAGGATTTCAAACATAACAGGTAATAAATATTTATTACTTGATTGGATAACTTGAGGTTCTGAAACAAAGTATTTGTGTCCTTCAGGGTTGAAATCTTTTCTCCAGTGACTCAATGTGAATGACCCCATCAAGTCCCTTTTACTGGCAACTGGACTCCATTGTGCAAAGGGACCTTTGCCCATTTACCATAAAACCATAACTACTATTTTGAATTCACAACTTGTGAGTGTGATCAAAATGCAACTTCATTTTTGTCTCTGTCATTTTGAAATATATTCAGTGTTATCTTCTCCTGCCCCTGGATGGAAAACTGGATAGAGTTTTTGTATTTTCTGCTCATTTTTAGAAAACTGATAGTCCTATATAGTAACTAAGTCTCAACCACAGCTTCATTCCAAAATTATAATGTTGGGTACAAGACATAAAGAAATGCAGCAAACTCCACTTGACAGTAAGGCATCTGCTGCTTCTCCCAGGTTCCAGCTTAATAAGGTCTGTGATTGACTTTCCCAGCAGGGATGAAGTGGCTTCGACTCACCATTCCCCATTCACTAGAGGCCAGTGAGACTGGCCTGGGTGGAGGTGGGCAGGAACTAGGGAGAGGGGAAGCTAGGAGCACTTACACCTGGAGCCGATTGGCTTTGAGTTTGCGCAGCCTGGTCTATGGTTAAAGCAACTCATGTGGGTCTTCCCTGTGTCCTTCAGAAGTTTCCCATTCATGAGGACCTCTCTCCCTGGATGCAGCACTATTCCACAGTTGCTTACAACTCTTTCCCTTCCCTAGAAATCCAGGGCCCACTCCAGCCCCTTTAAATGGGTCCCAAGATGACCCCATGTCTTGTCCAAGGGAAACCCCGCACAGCTCTTGCCCCAGTGACTCCGAGACTCCCATCCCCATGCAGCCTCCTCCATGCTGTCATAGGGAGCTTTAGCTTTCCCAGGAGTGAGTCGGGCTCCAGACAGGCTCTGGACCCCCTAACTGCAGTCTTTGGTATCACCACCACCCCCCCCCCCAGGATGCCCTTCTCACTGGGTTGAAATGAATAAGGTGGCATCCCCACATTCCTCTCCAAAGAAATGTCCTCACACATTGTCCCACTTCCCTCTCTGAATCCCTATTTTTAGCCTCAACCTGGATCCTCAGGTCCAGGGAGTCTACATTTCTTTGTAACTTGCTCTTTGGAGACTCTGTCTCGCCTTCACTTTGTAACTGATGATTATACAGTCCCCATTGCAGCTGAAACTTCAGTTTAAACACCTGTTGTACAGCCTGTTACTAACTATGCTCTTGCGCCCTAGGATCTTGATCTAAAATAGACCTCGTAAGCATACTACTGGAACCTGAAGCTAGCCAGCTCAGTAGGCCAGGCAATGTCTGCCAGGCAAGTTAGGACAACTGAAAAGAAGACAAGGGTAGAATTATAGGAAACAATTATTTAAAGCAATAAAGCTGCCCAGTTTACTACACTGAATGACACAATATGGGAAAATATTGAGGCTCTCACAGTAGTGATCTATTATATTGACCTGGCTGTTCCTCCATGGTTACCTAATGGCTATTTAACAGAATTTAACATAGTTAAGCTTGTAAGTGAAATTATTTTAGAAACAAAAGTGTTGACATTTTTTTATACCTTAGAGAGATTAAAGAGGAAAATAAACTATTAATTGCAAATATGACATTTATAAAGCACTATATAATTTCCAAATTACTTTCATTTGGAGCATTTTATTTTTATTGTTTTGTTGGGAGTTTATAATAAGCCTGAGACATAGTTCAGGGATTATTAGCCCAATCTGAGAGTGGTGAAAACTGAGGTTCAGAGAGGATACGTGATCTTCCCATAGTCACACAGGTAGAAAAGTGATCTGAGACCCAGTATTTTTGATGCCCAAGTTCAGTGTGCCATCTGCTATTGTACATGTGTAAATACAGTTTTTTCAGGCTGAAGCCTCTCATTCACAGCATTAAGAGGTACTTCCTAGGCTGCTGAGCATGCTCAAGTATCCTCTTACTTTTCTCTCCTCCCTGATCTCAGAATATGTCCTGTGTGGGGTAGGGATCAAGAATTTAAGAATCTTCAGTCATTTAAAAATGCCTGCTGGATTTGGGGATTTTGAGTTAAGGTGAGAATTATACAGATGATAGAATGGGTAATAATATAATCTTACACACTCTAAGGTGAAAACATGTAACAAAATGATGAACTTTTATCCACACAATCCCCCAATGTATTTATATTTTATATTACAGTTTACATCACACACACACCTCATATTTAATTTCTATAACTTATTTTGACTTATATGTTAGATATATTCTTGAAGAGATACAGTTTAAATAAATCCTTCTTTAATGCTTACAATTTCCCCAATGATTTTTATGACCATAACAGAGAGATGACTCACAGAGGGAAAAATTGTTTCTGGCATAGAATCGAAATCACGAATTTAGAATTCTAATATTCACTTCAAGACACTTTCCGCTTTTGTAACTATGGAATCTCGGTGTTTTAATTATATTTATCACATAATCCCTGCGAGGAGTTCATCAAATTGATAGCCTATGCAGTCTTTGCACACAAATTGGAAGGTGCAAATACATTAAAATTCAACTCGCTGGAAACTAACAATGCAATGAAAATTAACTAACTTCATGGAACTGAACAGACACAAGACTGTGGAATGGTCCTAAAACTTATTAGCTGAAAAGGATTACATGAAAATTCCCTATTTAATGGGGCTGTTACCTGTACACCTTAAGTATTACTTTGCCTTTAAATACATTATCCTTCCCACAGCATTTCCACCACCCCAGGCCACGTTCTCCATGAGCAGCCAAGTCAAGTGTTGCTAGGGATGCTAATGAGTAAGGGTCCACTTAATTACCAGTTGATTACAAAGTCTCCAACTCCTCGTGTTTCACTGGAGCGCAGAGGGTTCTACTTTTCAGGAATTGAGTCAGCAGGAGTCTTAACCATGAATTGCTTCGTCTTAAAGAACTGCCACAGTAACCCCTGTGTGTTGAAAGACAGGATCAGAAACCCCCAGCCCTTGCCAAGCTCACCTGTGAGACATTACTAAATGAGCATGCCTGTATCTTTTAGAGGCTGTAGACTGCAAATAACAAAATACCCCATCAAAAGTAGCTTAAGTACCAAGGACATTTACTATTTTGTTTAACAATAGGTCTCCAGGTAGGTTGTTTCAGCTTGGCCCTGCACACAGGGATGCCGGCCATGCCTCCCCAGGAGGTCGCAAGACAGCCCTGGCGGCACTGCCCTGTGCATTGTTACGCGATAGCGTTTCGAAGCAGGGAAGAGCGAGAAAGGCAGGGCCCTCTTCATATACATTTCTTTACACAGGGAAAAGAATTCCCAGAAGCCCTCCAGCTGTGTTCTTCTTACATCTCATTGGCCAGAACATTGCCACATGCCCAATCCCTGCCAGAGATGAATGGAATGACTAGAACTATGATTGACTTAGATCAATCAAGTTTGGGGTTTGGGGGAGAAGCCCATCTTCTCCAAGCATTTTGCCACCACAACCTGAACCAATCTGGAGCCTGCTTAGCAGGAAGAAGGAGCAATGGCTGTTGGGTAGATGCTAATGATGTCTGCCACAGCGGGCTGGGTGAGCTAAGGGAAAGTGTCTCCTGGTAATGAAGAGGTTTTGAAGGTTGCCTGTTCTGACTGAAACAAGAGAATCCAAAGAGTGACACTCTAAGTGAGCTCAGGCAGGGTGCTCTAGCTTGGTGCTACCTGCTGAGGTGAGGTCACGGTCCCTGGCCTCACTGCTGCTCGGTCCTGCCAGCCAGTAGAATCAGGTGGAAAGTTTCAAAACCATCTCAGCCCGCACCCACCCAGATGCCCCGATTCAGTTGCAGAGGAGGAGCACCTGGGGAATGGGTTCAGTGTTTTTGGAGTTAGGAGGCAGCTGTAATGTGCATCAGCCACACGGAGAACCTAGCCTTCGTGATGGCCAGAGCTCTCCTGTCTGAGGGCCTCAGGCAGGACCCAACAGGAAGCAGAGATGTAAGAAGAATCCTTGGCTTTCGGAGCAGAAGGAATGAACAGGATTCTATGCACGACCCAGAGATGTCTCACAGACTCATGAGGCTATCTCTGGATGTCCCTCCCTCCTATCCACATGCCATTTTGGACACTTTTTATATCTTCTCTCCAACTGCCTCCTCTGACCCCACTTAATCTCCTTCTCCAAGTCCAATATCCAAAGTGACTGTCAGACCACAGTCCTGAATTGCCCATCTCTTCTCACAAGCTCTCAGTGTCTGCCCATTGACCACCAAACCAAACCCCAGATCCTCTGCGATCTGTACTACTACCTACTATAATAACTAGGATTTACTTGGGGGTTATAACAGGTGCCCCCCACAGAACCTGGTAGCCCAGAGAAGGCTGTAGTCCCTGGGGCTTGAGGCTCCAGGATAGATAGGCCTCCCGGTTCTCTTAGGTAATGATAACAGTGAGTTGCCTGAAGAAGAAATCCCCTAACTAGCCTGGACCTACTCTGCCACTTCTTGGGGCTCTCAAAATCAGGTTGTTGTTGTTTTTATAAATATGTTTGTGTACTGTTGAGTGATCATGAAATGTAGAGTCCAGCTTCAGGTTTAAATATTCGGACAGAAGGAATCCTAGTCGGTCCCAAATCTAGCTGAAAGCGTGTGGGCTTCAAATACCAGTACCTTTAAGAGCTAAAGATGTCCAGCACACATGTTCATTGGGATGAGATAGTCATATGATCCTTTATGCTACTCAGATAAAAGGTATTGCTATATAGGGTATACAATATTTTCTACCAAGACTGCAAAAGTAATAGCCACAAAAAAATTAAAACCTCATGATAATCACTTTTCCACTTGCAAAGTACATTTCTTCGTTGGAGCTCAGAACACTGCATTTCATAGAACTAAATACACACATGCATGTGAAACGGAGGGAATCTGAACATAGCAGTGGTTGTATCAGTGTCACTGTCCTGGCTGTGATACTGTGCTACATAGTTCTGCAAGGTGTCAACATTGAGGAAACCAGGCAAAGTGTACTTGGGACTTCTCAGGACCTCTCCATATTATTTCTTACAACCACATGTGACTCCCCAATGATCTCAAAATAAAAAGTTTAAAATAAACCACTTCACTCTCTCACTTCCTTCCTATTTCATTTCTGTAAGGCTCAAAGATAAAACGTGATACAAACACCAAAGAAATATCAGCTGGGACATAAACAGGATGATTGTCCCACGATACATCTGGATAAAACACTTTCTGTGTGAAACTTGACCACCAGTGTACTGACCTTAGCTGACCAAGAAAAGTGAGCTTCAGCATTGACAGTCTCAGTGAAATTATTCTTTCCTGGTTCTTTCTAAGTTCACACAGATTGTTAAAATACACAGGGTGTCCATCAGAGTCTTTTTAAATTTTCATTTTGTTTTCAAAGTTTTGGCTTTACTGAAGGATAATTGACATTATTGTGTGTTTTTTTTTTTTTTTAATTTCAGTGTCTCTGTTCTTATTAGGGTATGAAAAGAATAGAAACTTCTCAGTTTTGCAACCATTTCAATTCTGAGAGCTCAAACTCAAGAGAAGGAATTCTTGTGCTTGGACTTAGCAGTGTTCAAAGCAGCTCATTTTCTATCAGCAGTGGAGACTCCCAGCTCCTCCGGGCCCCTGCTGCTCTCTGCCCACTGGCTGTAGCTGCTCCAGAGCCCCCACTGATCCCACTTCCCGTGCCCTCTAATTAAGCTGCAGGGGTCAAGCCCCCAGCCAGCCCTGATAGGCCACCTCCTATTTCGGCCTTGCAGCCACATTATAAAGATCTGCCAGGCTTTGCACTAAGTGGCTTAAGGTCTTAAGAAGCCATGTGACTGCATCTTGTGCCAGCTGGTCATCGAGAACAGCTCCGGACAGAGCAGTTGTCCAGCCGGGACCCACTTGAGGTCTCAATTAGCTGTGGGGAAAGCTCATCTCGACTGGAACAGCATCATCGCATGCTCCCCGAGCACTCAGTACAGGAGTCCTATGCTGAAGTATAGTCCTTACTTTCAAGAATCTTACTGAGAAGAAGGATTAATGCCTCTGTAGGAAGTTTTATAAGATGCCCCAAACCACCTTTTTTGGTTGTGTGCTGTGTGCTGTGTGGTGTGTGTTTTTTGTTTTTTTGGGGGGGTTTTTTGCTGTATAGTATACTTCTTGTTTACTTGGGTCACACACAGAACCCAAAGAAGAGAGTGGAAATACTAAGCTAAATGGGAATGGTGAGCTCTCAAGATCAGAGATCTTGTCTCTTTTTTGCCCACCTTTGGGTATGCTCAATATAAGAATAATAGCTGGAACATATAGATGTCAATAAATATTTGTTAAATAGATGAACAAATGAATGTGGGCTTGAGAGCATGATATTCAGGGTCAGGGCATCATAATGAACAATCTTTATAAGGCAGATATCTTTCCACTGACAGTCACTCAGGACCCTCTAGCCTCTCCCATCCTGCCTCCTGCCAGTTATTTCTGGGCGTGCCTGTGGCTGTGCCACCTCACCTGTGCTTAGGAATAAGTTAGCTTACCTCCCCACTCCCACCATCTCATGGGCCCCTTGATGCCCAGGTATAGGAGGTCTTCCTTCAGGAGCTGTGGTCCTGCCATCCTCCGCACTGATGCCACCCTGGGGTGGGGCAGGCTCTCCTGATTCTGTCTGCATTTTGATCCTGGGCCCTGAGACCCCTGCTTCCACCCCGAGTTTCACACAGCCATTCACAAACAGCACACCCTGGGCGGCTCACCTGAACCTCCCTCCAGGGGGCTCAAAAGCAGTCCATAAGCCTGGCTAAGGGTCAGCCCCTCCTCCATCCCTCTCATTTTCTTGTCTCTCCATTTCTTCCTCTCGGTACCAACACACTCCTCCCTTTTTTATAAGCACAAGCCAAATGCTCTTCTGCAAATCAGCTCCTGCAAACGGGCACCTGCAGGGGTCACCAGCTTCCCAGCTCTATAGTCAGCAGAGGCCTGGTATGAACTATCCAGGAAAGAGCCCTGGGCTCGAGGCCCAGAGTCTGAGGTCAAGCATCACATTGTTCCCTCAACCACTTTGTAAGGTGGGAGAAATCACGGGAGCTCCCTGGCCTCAGTTTTTAGGTGCGTGAAATAAAGTGGGTTCTAGCAGTCTAGGTACCGTGAGAGAGTAAAATGAAGACAAGAGGCACAGGGAGGAGACAGAGGGTGGGAATCAGTGGTGGGCCAGGAAAGGCAGAGAAGGGAATGTTCCTCTGGGCAGGGGGAGGAAACAGCCCACCCCAGAAGCTAACGAGGGGCGCTCCTGTTGCAGTGCAGAGGTGAAAGTCACCCCTTAGGATCCTGGAGCTTCTTCAGGTTAAAGAGCAGACGCGGCTCTTCTGTGCATTCATGTGGGATGGCTGGCCACACTCCTCGTCCAGACCCACACTGTTTTTTCTTCTGTTGTTTGCGACTTTGGTGTCTTTTCTAAGAATCCATTGCCAAATCCAAGGACATGAAGATTTTCTCCTGTTTTCTTTTAGGAGTTTTATAGTTTTAGTTCTTACATTTAGAAGTCTTTGATCTATTTTGAGTACATTGTTGTATATGGTATAGAGAATGTGCACACTTCATTTTTTGCATGTGGCGATCCAGCTGTCCCAGCTATTGAAGAGGGAGGGAGAGACTTTTTTTTTCCAGGCACCTTACCTTGTGTCATTTAAATATCTTCTGATCCAGGGGTAGGGTAACCTAAGTAGAGTTTTTCAGGAAAAGGGGCTGTAAGATCCTGAGGGTGTGAGCTTATCAGAGTGACCGTGCAGGGCTGGTGTGATGCCCTGAGGAAACAAAGCCCGCTGCCCCTCAGTCAGACTGGCCTAGGCACCGGCCTGAGGCTGGCGTGAGGATGGGAGCAGTGGCGCAAAGGCGGCTTCGGAGCAGGAACAAGGTCAAGCTATGTGGAGGCCGCAGCAGGGCTAGCTTGAGGCCACCAGGGGGCAGAGCAGAAGGTGCCAAGTAGGGGCACATTAAATGGCCCCCACCTGCAGGTTTTATCCAGGGGACCTCTTCTAGGGAAAGAAAGGGTTGAGAGGACCCCGGGTTCCAGCATTTCTGGTGGTGGGCTCTGGGAGCCAAAAACTATTTTTGGAACTTTTTGTGTGTCCTCCCCCAAGAGTTACAATTAATTTTCCTTTTCAAAACGGGGTTCAAAAAAGAACATTCTGTTTTCCAGGACCCTGGTGTTCTGTGAGAAACTCTATACTAGCATTTCAAGGGAAGCCACATTCGCCAAAATGTAAATTTCTTTTAATGGCTAATGTTTTTAAGTAACTGCTTATGTTTGTAGCGGAGAAATAAGAGAAAAAAGGAGGAGTGATTTATCCAAAAAGCAGCAGTTTTATTTTGGGGAAGGGATGTCACAGAGAACTGATGTATTTCTGTAATATTAATGTATTTCTAATTTTTTAAATGTCAAAAACAGTTTACATTTACTGCCACAAATTCGGTGAACATTTTTCATTATATGCTAAGCAGAAAATTCGGAATTAAATGTTCAGCAATATTCAGACAAATGAAGAAATCCCCTCCCCCGGGCCATCCTTTGACACAACTAGGACAATCCAATATAACAACCTTCTAAAAGGATTAATTCTGCCTAAAACCAGCTCCTGAAGAAAACCACATGGCACTTTCTGAAAAATTCTTGATAATGTGCACATCTTTATTGTATTTACAATCCGTGAGCCTGGTGATGGATTGTGCGGCTCTGTCTCGGAACATTCTACGACAATGCTGACCAAGGGAACCTTCACAATCAGAACCGTAGGAAACCCTCAATAGTAATCAACATGTACAAAATAAAAGAGCAGTAAGGTTCCATGCTACTTCTATTAAATTAATAAAATATTTAAAACATACTCGTTGCCAGTGATGGTGTAGTGAAACTGGCACCCACATGTACATGGCTGATGACAATGTAAAACCTCTCTGCCAGGCAAAACCATTCAAAATATTTAGATGCTTCAGTGATTTGCATGACCCCAAAGAAGGAGAATGTTTTAGGACTGCTTAATACAAATTAATGTAAGAACATTGGTAAGCTGAAAGCCTCCTAAATATCTGGTGGGGGTGATTGGCGATTAGGTAAAATACTGTACCCACTTAATGAATATAAATGCACAGTCAACACGCTGAGATGCGCATATAATAGAATTTTAAGAGGCACAAGTAGCTCCATCAAGCCAGGGGGAGGGGCAGAATTGTAAGTTCAGTTGTTCCTTCCGTTATTGAAAGTTTCATTAACGTTGCCATAATTTTTTTGTTGTTCAATAAAAACGTTAAATAAATTGCACCAAAGGTACATTATCTTTGTAAGAGGATACAAAATCGAGTCTATGTAGCATCTCAATTTTTCTAACCTTTTCATTGATGCTTGGTGTGGGTAGACTGGCCTGTGATTTCTTCCACACAGTATTAAGTTGCACCCACCCACTGGGCCAGGAGGGCAAATTCTCAGGGTATGAAGCCATTCAGTGGAAATACTGAAGGAGAGGAAGAGAGACAGAAAGAGCAGATTTCCATCCCAAGGAGGCAGTGGAGCAAGGAAGCCAAATTCGGCTGCAGGACACATCTTTTGGGGCATTGTCCACATTTTGTTCTCCATCAGTGGGGTGCACCCCACAGAATGCAGGCCTCGGTGTTTTGCAGCGCCAGGTGCCTACCGTGGTAGACACAGCTTTGCCCACCCAGCAACCGTTCTCCACCTGCTCCTTGCAGAGCTCCCGGCAGTGAGCAGTGCAGCCCACTCGAGCTTGTTGGTTTAAGCCAGAAAGGAATTTACTAGGGAGCTCACAGGATCCCCAGGAGGGATGGAAGATCAGGCTCGAAGGTTACAGAACCTGGAACAATACCCAAATTATACCACCAAACTGCTTCAGTGGAGATCTGTGGCCATGGCCGCTAACATGCTGTGCCCAGGATGTTACCCCTCAGCTGTCTCCGAAAACTAGACTGTCTTTCTGCAATGATCCTCCACCTTCAATAGCAAATGGATTCTGCCTGGCACCCAATTCCTCGATTTTGAATTCAGTCTTATGCAGGGTGTCTGATTCGTGGCCTCCAGGTAACACACCTGCTGACTGGGAAGGGAGTTCTGCTCCTATCTTGGACAGGTAGGACTCACAATGTGCAATATTTCTCAAATATAGCGAGCCAGAAATATGACTAATGTCTACAAAACTTCACCAATTTTGTCCTATTGCCCATTTTACTCTTTGTGACCATGAGCGTTTGGGAAGGCCAGCCCCATTCGCAGCTATCGTGACTGCTGGAAATTCGTGTTGGGGAAATTCCATTTTCTTCTATGGTAACTTGCCAAAAAAGGCACGGGACCCAATTCTGACCAATGAGGCATGAAGAGACATCTGTTGAGGGACTTCTGAAGAAGGTTTCTTAGCTCTTAAAAAGAGGCCCTAGGATACAATAACCCTTTTGTTCTGCCTCTGAAGAGTGGTGGGTGGGGACTTGAAGCTGGAGCTGCAGCAGCCATCCTTGACTGACACACTTAACGTGGAAGAACAAAAAGATGAAATTAATCGGGTCCTCGATAACATCCCTAGCCACTGACTCACCCAATCATCCGACCTCAGGATTAGTTGTTAAGTAAAATAATAATTTTCCATAATGTTGAGTAGAGGTTTTCCTTGCAGCCCAGAGCATCCTGAGCAGCCACCTCTGTGTCCAGTGTGGCAAGGGTGGTTGAGATCAACAGAAACCTAAGACATTGCCACCTCCTTGGGCTGGAGGAGCCTGAGAGTGCATCAGTGAAAATAAAATGGGTGGAGTAAACACTGGCCATTTTAGGAAGGTCCCTTCTCTTCTGAACAGCTTTCCCCCTCAGGTGTGGACCCAGCCTCCACTCCCTCTCTGTAACAGCCCATTCTTCAGTGGAATTTTATTTCCTCCCTCATGTTCAGTAATTGGAGACACCCTGTCCTATGACTGAGAAGGCTGAAGGAGTTCCTGGAGGTTCTTTCTGGCAGAAATGTCCTGTCATCCTCCAAATAGCCAGGGGCAGGCTCAAGACTTAAACTCAGACTCTTTCTCTCAAGACTTTACATCTCCAACCAAGTGACTCAAGGACAGAAAATAGCAGTGCTGTTCATTCATTCCAGAAAACTCCCACTCCACCTGGCTGGGGCCCACGAGTCATTCCTGCTGCCTAGTTGCCCAAAGCTGCCCTAGAGGAATATCTGTTCCGTTCTAAAACCACCATGTTCCCAGGAAACAGAGATTTCAAAACCTGCCCCAATAGCCCAGCCAGAGACATTCCAGTGTGAAAGTTTACATACTTGAAGAAAAACCCAAATCAGAACCTTATGAAAAGCAGTTCCACCTCTTCCTCTAAGGATCGCTTCAGTGAATTTATACTGAAATGCTCTTTATACAAGAAATCCATCCTATTTCTTCTTCTGGCTTCCCACCCCGAATTGGGGGTTTTAAATTATGAAATAAAAAGGCAGATATGAAACAAGCTGCTAAAATTAAACAAACTCATCAAGAAGTTTACAGGTGAACCAACTGTTCACGAATCATTTACGTTTATGTTTCAAGAAATATTGGTATCCCAGATCTTTACTTGTTGGGTCCTTGAGGACAATTGTTTGAAATATTTGAAAAAGCATTTTTATTTCCCGGAACTGTAATAATGAGTATCATGTGACATCCAAGGGCAAGAGAAATAATTATTGAGGATGGAGAGGGAAAACAAAACCATTTCTTTTCGTCATTCTTTTTACTTACATAAAAATTTTAAAATTGTGCTGAAATGTGCATAACATAAAATTTAACATCCTAACCATTTTTAAGGGTATAGTTCAGAGGAATTTTTTTTTTTAAACCAGACCATTTAATGTTTTGGGTTTATCAAATATATTCTCATAAAACTTTCTAATGAAATCAGAACTGTTTAGCACGTTCTCTGAGGAAGTGTTAGTGATAAAGCTCATTACTGAGATAGCAGCACAGTGATGACCTCTCTTCTATTTTTAAACATTGAAACAAATGAGAATGATCCAAGAAATAAAGAGAAACACGTTTATGATACAAGCCACTTGCTTTTCCATTTTTAACCTCTAGCTAATTAAAAATAGTAGGCAATGGTCAGTGGGTCTTGCTATATTCAAAAAGAATTATCTGTCAACTATTATACTTTTAAAACTTTTATTATGGAACATTTCCAATGCATACAAAGTGAACAGAACAGTAGAATGAATCCCCATGTGCCCAACCCTCAGTTTTCACAATTATCAATAGTCTACCATTTTTGTTTCATCTGTAACAAACTGGAGACAGACTCATGGATACAGAGAACAGACTGACAGCTGTCAGCGGAGGGAGGGTCGGGGGCTGGATCACAAGGGTGAAGGGATTAAGCAAAGAAAAAAAGACTCATGGACACAGAGAGCGGTGTGGTGATTGCCAGAGGGAAGGGGGTGGGGCAGGTAGAAGAAGGTAAGGGGGGGATAAATGGTGATGGAAGGAGACTTGGCTTGGGGTGGTGAACACACAGTACAATATGCAGATGATACACTGTAGAACTGTATACCTGAAACCTATATAATTTTATTAACCAATGTCACCCCAATAAATTCAATAAAAAGTAAAGTAAAATATGTTCAAGGTATTGGAAATTATATATTGAAGCTCAAAACTACCTGCAAGCTCGTATCTGGAACCTAGATGTATATAGAACAAAAAAGCATAATTTGGGCCTCAGTACAAAAAAGTGCACAGAATCTATACATCTTCACAAGGTGCTGCCCTGACAGCTCTGCTCCCAGTGATGTAGGGCGAAGCAGGTGGCACAGGGCGAAGCAGGTGGCACAGGCCATATAACTCTTGAGCAGTGAGTACCACACATTTAACCCCTCGGCACAACTAGCCTCCCATTGAGCTCATGGCCTTCACCATGAGACAACACAGATAGGAATTAATTATGTGGAGGTTAGACGGGAACCATACACGAGCAGACGCCGTATACTGTCCAGAAATAGAGCAACTGCGGGCAGGGCGGAAAGAAAAGTGCTTTTAAGGACATACAATTCCAAGCATGAGACCAGTGTTAGCCAAGTTTACATTTGACAAAAGAGAGGGGGTGAGTGATAGGAAAAGAGGAAAGAGAAAGTATTCCTATTACTTTCATATCCAAATTTCCTAAAATAACTTCTATCATGATTCCCCTTTATAAATTAAGATTGAGGCTTAGAGAGGTAACTGGCTTAAGGGACTCCAGCATGTTTCACATAGCACCAGCGCAATATTGTAAATTTTTAGAAGTTAGAGGTCAAGTTGCTAAACGCTTTGCCTTTGATGGACGACAATGCAGTCACTAAAGACGTGCAAGAGACACAGAGAAGGTGCCATTGTTTTAAAACCTCTAACTCTGTTCTACACACACTCAGAACCTATGAATCAATCAATCCTCCAGTCAGTTAATTAGAGTTTTAAGTGGGTTAAAAAGCCACTCTTAAAAAAATAAAACCTATTCCTGGGAGGCTTATATATCAGTCATGCACATCATTGTATTAATTATTTTACTTCCATGGCTTTCTTCCTCATGGCTATTTGAGAGAGAAATGTGTCCTATTTTTTTTCTTTGGAAAGGAAAGAGAGGCCACTATGGAGCGAGGGGCACTTGGAAGCGGGCCCTGAGGGAAGCAGAGCGGGGCTAGGCACCAGAGAATGTCATGGTTTCTGGAAGGCAGAAAGAGGAAAGATGCCAATTGTCAAGAATATATCAAAGACTCTATTGCCTCTCTGGACTTCTCCAGGGTCTTTTTGGGGGCAACTCCTACCGCTATGACCACTGCTGAAAATGCTGCTTGTGATGTTACTGTCACGGAGAACGAGCTCTTCCCTTTTGACCTGCCATCAATCAACACATATTTATCAAGTGTTCAAGACATCCTCAAGCACCCCAGGGATTGCAAAAATAAGTAACCCCAGCTCTTGCCCTCCAAGAGCCCACTGTATGGATTTGGGAGGTGGTGTGTGAAGAGGCTGACAGGTAGATGAATAAATACATATATTGCAAGACAGAATGAGTGAGGTGCCACGAGGAGGGATGAACATTTGTGAATGCAGAAGAGGGTCTGGTTTGGGGACCGAGATGGGCTCTGGCTTCACAGAAGAAGGTTGTTTCCATGTGGGGCACAGTGAGAAAGAACCAATGGGGCCCATGAGAGCTGCCATGGGCAGCCTTGAATTCAGGGTAGAGGTGTTCATTCTCTATCTTGCAGTAAGGGGAGGGGGCACCAAAGATCTGCAAGCGGAGAGAGGTGTGTTTAATCTGACAGCACAGAAACTTAAATTTAATTTTATTCAGACACCAGATTAGGTTCTGTGGTGGCTTGTGACAAAACCATCAAACTATTATCCAAAAAAAGAAGTGAAATGAAAATGTAAGTCCCAATGTATACCCCTGTGGGCAGATAATGGGCCCGTTTCTTCTTGGAATACCATGGCCTTATTTTGACTTTACAGGGTACACAGATAGCTTGAATCGTGGAGAGAGGTAACCAGAAGTTAAAATAGCATGCTTGGGAAGGCAGTCCCTCTTAGCCAAGCAACATGACATTTTAATCTCCCTTCTTTCATTTGGACTGCCTGGCCCTGCCTCCAAGAAGGGTGCTGACATTTTAATAGTATCATTACACAACAAGCTTCCTTTGATTTCACTGAATTTTCCCTCGGACTTGCAGCTCTCCTGACATGGCCGAGTTCCCCGTCAGGAATAGCCCTCAAATTAAATTGCTTCCTTCACTTCTCTGGCCCCTAAGTTATGGAAGCAACATATTTCCAATATCTCCTTTGGGTTTTTATTCTCAAGTCAAATCTTCTGCTCTTGTTAGATTATCGATGCAGCGTTTTATGTCCGCAGAATGCCTGCATGGCTCTCCTATAAAATAAAGCCTCTATTAGCAAAAGGGGTCATTTCAATGACATTTCCTCAGCAGACATTTTATTAGGAGAAGGAAAAATAACAGAGGGGGAGAGGGGAGATAAGGTATAGGAATCAAGGCCAGGAAGTTTGGGACAAAGAAACCATTAAATGGCATCTAAAATATCACTTGTATAATAATGTATGTATCTAGGAGTCCGGGGGTCAAAGACAGGCAAAGCAGGGACAGATGTGAGGAGACAAAGGAGGTGGTCTCTCTCTAGGTCAGGGAGTGGGCTAAGAGACTGGAAAAGAGGCACGAATTCTTCTTCTTTTTTCTTTGGCTCTTTTGGGCCCCGGCGCCTGGCTGGAGGAGCAGAGGACTTTTAGGCTCCCTGTCCTAGGGCCAACCATCACCACAGCCTAAAACAATTCCACAAGCATTTACTGACTCAGGACTATTGCCCTGGAAATGGAACATCTCCCCTACCCACTGACACCTAAAAGCTTGTTAAGGAGAGAAAACGTCTTTCATTCCAGTTAATGATAGAAGGCTTAAAACACAAAGCCTGGCAGGGTAACACTTTCGGTGAACGAACTGGTGAATGACCTTTTCTACTATGGAAGGGGCTACAGGGAACAGGAGACTCTCCTAGGGGTGAGCTATTGAGTAAGGGAGGGAAGAGGAGAGAGAGGGAAGTAGGGAGAGAGGGGGGCAGGGGGAAGGAGTGTTTGGAAAGTGGAGAGTCTGTGACAGAAGAGAGACCTGGAAGGCATCATGATTTGGGGAAGTCACCTGTTACCTTCAGTGGCCCCAAGACATTAAGAACAAGCTGTACCTGGGGTTGACCCAAGGAAGCAGTGCTGGGCCACGTGACACTCCCCCACCTTTTGATTTGTTGCATAAATCCACCCATTTATTATAGCTAGCAGCGTCTCAGTGGGGGAGTTTCAGCTGGTCTTTCAGTTCCTTCAGTCCTCTGTTGGCCAACCATTGTGTCTGCAGAAGTGGTGGTGGAGGTCCAGGCACTATCTGCTGCTGCTTCGTGCAGGAACACCAGCGCCAGAGCCTATGGCTTGTCTCTTCATCTTGGTTTTGCCACAGAAGGCTGGTTCACTTAACATGAAAGCAGATTTCAGTTTTCTTCACCGTTTTCCTGAGAGAGGCACTGTAACCAGTCTTGTATTTGCCAACAAATCAGACCTTGGTGTGTTCAGCCACATCCTCACAAGCTGACTTCAAGCCCAGAAAGGAAATGACCCCCTTTATTGTAATGTTGACCAATTATTGTATAAATTGACTTCATCCTCAGGCGATTGTGTAATTAAAGTAACATTCAATTTGCTGGGGTTTTTTTAATGACTTATTGGCCAGAGAGTGGTATTTCAATCATTGAAACATTAAGAAACAGAAAAAGGAGAAACTGGGCACATTCCCATTTCAGGGTACTACATGGGAACATGGGCAGGGTCAAGATGAGAATTCTTAGGGGACAATCATACCACCTCTTGCTTCACCAGCCCAAAATACTGCTTTCTTCTACCTACCAGCTTTCCTATCTCGAAATAGGAGTGTCTGCTTTACAGGAAATCTCACTGGCTATCGCCGCATCCTGGTGAGGGGTATTATTATCCTGGTTAGGCAGCAGTCACTGCCCTGGCCTGAAGCCACACCACAGCTAAGTACAAAGCTGGGGACAAAGCCAGACCTGTGAGACTGTGGAACCCACACTTCTGACCACAGTGCACACCCCAGGACCTCCCCTGTTCCCCCAGGGCCTGAGGAGGCAGCATAGCCATCTCTGGGCGAAGACAACCCTTCCTCCCGCCAACCACCACCACTAGGATGTTTAGGGCACCAGCAGAGGGAGGATTAACCTTGCATCTCAAATATCCCCTGAGCCAAGAGATTTGCCAGGCTCCTAATGTGGCTGGGGGCAAAGTAACCCTGCAACCAAAGCTAGAGGGAAAGCAGCCTGGCTGAGGCCCGGTGGGAGAGGGTGGCAGGCACTCAGAGGTGTCTGTGATTTATTGGTGGCAGCCATTCTGACCAGTGTGAGGTGGTGTCTCATTGTGGTTTTAATTTGCATCTTCTGATGATCAGCGACGTTGAGCATTTTCTCATGTGTCTCTTGGCCATCTATATGTCCTCTTTGGAGAAATGTCTATTCAGGTCCTTTGCCCATTTTTAAATTGGATTGTTTAATTTTGGGTGTTGAGTTTTATAAGTCCTTTATAAATTTTGGAAAATAAGCCCTTATCAGATGTGTCATGGGTGAATGTGCTCTACCATTCCCTTGGCTGTCCATTCATTTCGTTGACAGTTTCCTTTGCTGAGCAAAAACTTTTTAGCTTGATGTAATCCCATTTGTTTGTTTTTTTCTTTCATTTCCCTAGCTTGAGAAAACATATCAGAAAAAATATTTCTATGAGAAATATTCACTTGAAAAGAATGCATATTCTGCTGCTTTGAGGTGAAATGCTCTGAAGATACCAATTAAATCCATCTGATCTAGTGTGTCATTTAAGGCTGCTGTCTCCTTGTTGATTTTCTGTCTGGAACATCTATCCACTTATGTCAAGGGGGTGTTAAAGTTCCCTACTATGACTGTATTCCTATTAATGTCTCCCTTTATGTCCATTAAGATTTGCTTTATATATTCAGGTGCTCCTATGTTGGGTGCATAAATGTTTACAAGGGTTATGTCCTCTTTTTGGGTTGTTCCCTTTATCATTATGTAGTGTCTTTCTTTGTCTCTTAGTACAGCTTTTGTTTTAAAGTCTGTTTTGTCAGATATAAGTATTTCTACCCCAGTTTTTGTTTCTTTAATTTCCATTTGCATGAAATATCTTTTTCCATCCCTTTACTTTTAGTCTGTGTGTATCTTTTGTTCTGAGGTGGGTCTCTTGTAGACAGCATATATATGGGTGTTATTTTCTTATCCATTCAGCTGCTCTGTTTTTTGATTGGAGCACTTAAGCCATTTACATTTAAAGTGATTATTGATAGATTTGTATTTACTGCCATTTTATTCTTTTAACTATGTTCCTCTTTTGTTGTTATTTTTCTCTTCTTTTTTAAGAAGACCCTTTAACATTTCTTGTAATACTGGCTTGGAGGTAAGAAATTCCTTTAGCTTTTTAATGTCTGGGAAGCTCTTTTTTTCTCCTTCAATTTTATAGTATTGTTGGGTAGAGTAATCTTGGTTGTAGGTCCTTGCTTTTCATCACTTTGAATATTTCATGCCAATCCCTTCTGGCCTGAAATGTTTCTGTTGAAAAATCAGCTGACAGTCTTATGGGAGCTCCCTTGTAGGTAACTGTCTTTCTCTTACTGCTTTTAAGATTCTCTCTTTGTCTTTAATTTTTGACATTTTAATTATGATGTGTCTTGTTCTGGACTTCTTTGGGTTCATCTTGTTTGGGACTCTCTGTGCTTCCTGAACTTGTGTCTCTTTTTCTTTCACCAAGTTAGGGAAGTTTTCAGTCATTATTTCTTCAAATAGGTTCTCAATTTCTTGCTCCCTCTCTTCTCCTGCTGGTACTCCTAAGGCATGGATGTTGTTATGCTTCTGTTGTCCTAAAGGTCCCTTAAACTATCCTCATTTTTTTAAAAATCTCTCTTTTTCCTTTTTGCTACTCTGATTGGGTGTTTTTTCCTACTTTGTCTTCCAAATTGCTGATTCAATCCCCTGCTTCATACATCCTACTATTTATTCCTTCTAGTGTATTCTTCATTTCAGCTACTATATTCTTCATTTCTGACTGGTCCTTTTTTACGGTTTCTAGCTCTTTGTTGAAGTTCTTACTAAGTTCTTTGATGTTCCTTTTTTTTAATCAAAGTTTAAAATGAACTTTACAATGCTAATTAACCTTTCCCACTGTTTGGTATCATCCTAGTCCCTGTGCTCTGTATTTCCCCAACAACAAATCATACTGTTTGCTTATTGATCGGCTAAATCAAACTTTTAACAGCCTATTAAATCACACCAGATTGACTAAGTTGTTTTCACAAAGTCAACATTTTGGACAAACATTGTCGTTCCTTCTTGTCTATCAGCCTCAGAGATAGGGAAGAGTTCCCTGTGGGGGGTTGTGGACATCAGAGGTGACCATATTTAAGGTTCCAGGCTAAATTTAGCCCTCCTGGCTGGTTGTTATTCCAGCAACTGTGGGCTTACCCAGCTGTATTTTAAGCTGAGCCCCAAATTTCCCTGTTTGGTTTCATGTTCTGCAGGATTTTGGTTTAGTTACCAAAATTATAAAGGATTCTTTTGTGGGCTTTCAGGTGATTAAGTTCAACCAGGGAGAGTGAGGGCAAATTGCCTTGCATGGACATAGGAATTTGTGATTTGAAGGGACCTGCCCAGCCAGTGAAGACATTCTCTGACCACTCAAGTTAATTGTCTGAGACCTAGAAAGAAGGAAGGCCATGATTACTAATTTGCACATTCAGAAAACTTACTGTTTTTATGTCACTTATTCTTCAATAAAACTGAAAATTTTTAAAATGCTTACTGTTTAGAAGCACTTTCAAAATTTGCAAAGCCCTATGCTTAATTACAAAACAGTATGCACAGTATGCTACCACTTATGTAGGAAAATAGAAATATATGTTTGTATATGCAAATTATATTTCCAAAAACCTTCACAAGGAACTGGCAATGCTGGTTGCCTCTGGATAGAAAAACTGAAGGACTGAAGGCCAGAGGATTGTGCTAGAATTTTTTTCTGTGTACATGGATTACTTACCATTTTTATGCTTTAAAAATGTGTTATTTGGATAGTGCATCTGTACATTGACATGTAAAATCATGGCTTCATTATTTTATTATTACCACAGTGGTTTGTAATGTACAACCTTCCAACTCAGAAACCCCAGGAAAGAGCAAGCAAAAAGTCACAAAAATGTGAGTACATATCCACGGTGAATTCACAGTGTGCACATGTGCACACACACTGACACACTTCATATTTTCAGCACATAATTGCAGCAGTGTAGTTTTTAAAACAGAGTACTAAATTAAAAGGCTGGAAGCAAATAAGCCAAAATGTTAATAGCACTTACTTGTGCATGGAGGAAATATGGGTTGTTGTTATTTTCTTCTTTATATTTATATTTAAAGAATTTCAACCCCAAGTTTTCCCTTAAAAATAGATGCTAACTCTGTTTTTTAAAAAGCAGTTTCTCATACAGGAAAATGGTAAAGGAATCACATAGCAGCAATTCTTCACATTTTATATTCAGCCTCTTATAAGAAGCATTGGGAATTCTCATTTTCACTTAAAGTCATGTGTCCCATAATGATGTTTTGGTCAATGATAGACTGCATATACAGTGGTGGCCCCATAAGATTATAATGGAACTGAAAATTCCCATCACCTAGTGACAGTGAAGCCATCATAACATCATAGTGCTATGGGTTAATTCACATGTTTGTGGTGATGCTGGTGTAAACAAACCTATTGGGCTGCCAGTCCTATACAAGTATAGCATGTAAAGTTATGTACAGTACATAATGCTTAATAATGATAATGAGCAGCTATGTTACTGGTTTATGTATTTACTATATTATACTTTTCATAGTTACTTTAGAGTGTACTCTTTCTACTTATTAAAGATTGTTTACTGTAAAACAGTAGCTGTGTTCCACCAACAGAAGCCACATACATCTTGTGTTTACCACGTCTCTTGATGGCATCATTTCTCTTGTGCTTAATTTAATCTCATGTTGTTTTGTACAGCAACATGCTATACAGGCTTGTAGCCTAGGAGCAGCTATACCATATAGTCTCAATGTGTAGTGGGCTATCCCATCTAGGTTTGTGTATGTGTACTCTATGATGTTCACACAACAATGAAATTGCCTATGCATTTCTCAGAACCTAATCTCATGCTGAGGCACACGGCTGTATTTGACATCATGAAGCAATGACGCATATTTGCTCATGTCTCATCCTTAGATATACTCATTTCCGCTCAACAAATGTTTATTGAATGAGTATTATGGGCCTGCAATGGGCTGGGTGCTAAGGGTACTAAGATGAATGAGACCCGCCATAGCTCTGTTCATGTGGGAAATTATTATCCTTTCTCTGAGTTTTCTGAAGCAATAAAACTTTTACATTGACTCAAAGCTTTAAATAAAATACTTCTCAGTCATCAGCATTGCATGTAGCCAAGGGTTTATGTCCCGCTTCTGAAGTCTTCCTACATAGGATTATTATTTTTGGTACCTTGCTGGAAGAAAGGAAGCTGGACAGGATGACCTTTAAAGGCCCTGAGTTTTAATCTTTTGTTGGTCTAGTCCTATTCAACAGTGAAATACCAAGACCCAGGGATGGCATGGTAAAGGAAAGACAACAGTTTATCCAAGAACAGACAATTCAAATTTCCTAACAAACCAATCAGAGTAACTCACTTTAAACTGTATATAGAACGGGACTAACCAACAAAAGGCACTTGATAAATACTGACAGGGGTAGAGGATGAGGGAGAGGTGGACACAGGTGAAAGAGGAAGGCTTGATGAGAGCCACTGGAAGTACCAGAAAAATGCTTGGAGGTAGGGAGGGGAGCTTGGGGCCTCCAAGGGGGATCCTGGATCCACAGAAAGAGCTTCTGCTTTGCAGTGTCCCCACTGAGGCTCTCTGGAAGCCTTTTGGAACCTGTCCCTTCATCTTGGCAAAATGCTGGCCTTCAGAGAGCCAAGCCAACTCTGGAACACCCGACTTACTTTGGGATAGTTGGTAAAGTAGGAATGTGGAAGTAGAAAGTAGAAAAATAACTGAGTCACTTGGTTTTGTTTTTTTAGGTTTTTTTGGTATGTTTTTTTACCTGCACCATAGAGACTTGACCCTGACCTTTAACACATCCTTTTAATACACTCTTGACCCTGACCTTTAAAAACACCCAACCCTGCGCCAATTCCTCCATCCATTAGTTTTCAGAGCAAAAACAGGGCACCATCTATTGCTGGAGTAAATCATATAACTGCCAATTGGTTCCACATCAAATCCACACTTTGTAATCTGGCGGGGCCCTCAAGGCTGTTCAGGAGTCACCTACTCAACCTATGTTCTCCCTCTCCTCATGGCAAACATTTTTTCCCTACATCCTCTGTTTTGAACCCTACTCTCTCAAGGGGTGACTTCATCTCCTTTTTTACTAGGAGAGGAGCCGTGTGCTGTGTTTTAGCTCCCTCAGTTTCCCTTCTTTGTATTCAATATTGGTCATTTCTTCCATTTCCTTTTGTCATGGAAAGACTTGAGGATGACTCCCAATAATTCCTACCTCCTGGTATTCAGACCCTGGTGGAATCTCTTCTTCAGTGTGGGAGGGGCCCGTGACTTTTTTCTAACCAATAGAATATGGCAAAGGCGATGTCACTCCTGTGATCACATGACATAAGATTGTAACGTTCATCTTGCTAGCAGACTTCCTCTACTGACTCTCTCCCTTTCTGGCTTTGATGAAGTAGCCCACCATATGGAGAGTCCCACATGGCAAGGAACTTGGGGAAGCCTCCAACTGACAGCCAGCAGAGAAGTGAGATCCTTAGTCTGATAACATGCAAGAAACTGAATCCTACTAATAACCAGAGTGTGAAAGTGGATTCTTCCCCATTCAAACTTCAGATGAGACACCAGTCCTGGCCAACACCTTGATTGCAGCCTCATGAGACACCCTGAAACAGAGGGTGCACTGAGCCATGCCCAGGTTCCAAATCCACAGAAACAGAGAGAATGAATGTGAATTATTTTCAGCTTCCACATTTATGGTCATCTGTTACACGGTGGAAGATAACTAATATACTCCTCATTTCCTCCTTTCTCAAAATCATAAATGCCCCTCCAATTCCTTTCCAGCTCCCCATTCCCTCCACATCTGCTTTTGATCCTACTCTGTTTTCTCTCTTTCAGGTTATTTCTCCAGGTTCTGAGTTATTTAAATCCACATCTCCACACATACCCATAGTCCCACACAACCTGGCTGATCATTTTACTTAAATGTGTGACCGTTGAAGGGGGAAGGAGAGAGAGTGAGAGAAAGGAATCTTAGGAAAAGAAGACAGAGACCAAAGGGACGGTTACCAGAAGGGAGGGGGTGGGAGATGGGCAGAAAAGGTGAAGGGGAATATAGTCAATAATACAGTGATACGGTTTGCATGGTGACAGATGATTACTAGAATTTAGTGGGGTGATCACATTGTAAAGTATAAAAATGTCAAATTATTATATTGTACACCTGAAACTAATATAGCTAATAATATTGTGCACCAACTACACTTAAGTTAAAAAATTTTTTAAAAGAAAGAACTGTTTTTAACCAGTTGGTGTACATTCTTCCAGACATTTTTCTATGCATATTTAAAGGTAGCTAACATTTATTGAATTCTTTTTATGGATCAGACACCAGGCAGTATGCTTTAAAATTAACTAACTTTAACCTTACAGTGATCCTCTGAGGTAAGTACTATTAATATCCCCATTTTATAGACAAGGAAACTGAGGTTTAAAGAGGTCAAATAAAACCCCATTGGTTGTAAGGTATCTATCAGTCAGCTTAGTCTGAGTTATGCTGCATTATCAACATTTCAGTGGCCGACAATAACAAAGGTTTGTTTCTCGCTTATGTTAATGAACTGTGTCAACCATGTGTGGCTCTGCTCCAGGCTGTCTTCATTCTAGGACCCATGCTGAAGCCTAAGGAGCACCCTCTGTCTGGGAGCTAGCTGATCATCAGAATATAAGCATCTACTCAGAAGGGGCATATCTCACTTCTACTCTCAAAGCAGGTCACATGACCAGCCTGGTGTCAATGAACAGAAAAGAATAACCTTTCCCAGGAAGAGACAGTAAATATTTTCAACAATAACACAATCCACTGAAAGTACTGAGCTTAGAGTTTGATTCAGTCTGCCTTTAAAATTTAAAAGCTCAACTACTGTGCATACATATTTGTTAACCTTAAAAGTAGGAACTCTACCCACAGTTGAATTACCTCCCTTTTAATGTAATCTATACTGACATCTTGCTCTATTTGTTCACACAGACTTAGAATATTCTTTTTCTTAATGTTGCAGTTTTGTATGGGGTAGCCACCATTTTACCATTGAAACCCTCCCCTTCCCTAAGGTCCCACTTGGAGGCCTCACCCCGGGAATGACCCTACCTCTTCAGCACTCTGGTTGCATTTGGTGCACACGTCGCCTCTGTAACGTACGTGCCTCATCTCAGAGGTACTTTTACAGATGTCTGTTTCCTTCACTAGATTTTGAGCACCTTGAGGCAAGAATCGTGTCTACCTAGAGATAACGATTTTATCTTCCTGTGCTTGTGCATGCTTGACAGAGATGAGATACTGTCTGTTGATTTTGCAATGTTGTGGAATTATCCTCTTTGCTCTCTCAGTCACGTCGTTACCTATACTGGTCCTTCTGTATTATTTAAATCTCGTGACCCCTTCAGAATTCACGTGGAATTTGTTGGTTAAATGAGTCCTCAAATAGCTCTGCCTTCCACACTTGTTAAAATTACAGCAGCAATAACAACATTAGGAAAACAAAATGGCAAATGGATATTAATACCTCCCTTCTTACTCATTAAAGGAAGAATCTTACAGGAGAAACACAAATGTAATAATGTTCTAAATTCATATCATCAAGTTTTCCCCTCCACTCTTTACAGCAAAAGTGACTGAATAAATGACAATCTTTAAGACAGAGCTGTCAGAACAATGCTGGGCGCAGAAGCATAGACTAATGCCCCAGTGCCAGGAGCACTCGCTAATCATCTAAGAGAAGGCCTTGCCATATGTACTCAAACACACACAACCCTCCCGGGGTTGAAATGCTCCCTTTCTGGTGCCCAGAATGTTTATTTTTTAAGAGTACCAAGTAGAAACACATTCCTAATCTGCATCGCAAACAGGGGGCACCACACTTTGAAGGAGAGGCCATGCCATCTTGGAGGAGAGCTACTGTCCTAAGCAGATCAGCCATAGGTTCTGTCACACCGGGGAGGATTTGCCCAGAAACAGGCATCTTACCATTATTAATTATTCTGTCATTAGCAGTCATCGGAGAGTCCTCTTCATCTAATTCTTACTGAGCACCTGTGTGAGTGGCATTGTGCAGCCTCTCCATGAGAGACCCTAAGGACAAACACTGCATCTCCTCTTGTCCCCAAGCCAGCTTTGTATACAGGAGGTGCTTTGGAAAAGGTGTGAGCAGAGCCCAGAACAACCAAAACTAACAGTATTTCTAAAAATGTGATACAAATACTGGTGGACTGTTAAGCCCCTGATGGTGAGAAGGTGCTCCCGGGGCCTCACCCACCTTCCTCACGGTCTGTCCCCTCCCCAGGCCCCTCAAGGCCATGACCAGGTTTCCGCTCTCACCCTACCTTGTGTGCGGCTCCCCAGCCCCGGTGCTCAGAGCCACTCCTCCCACAGGGACTCAGGCGGGCTGAGAGCTCCCGGCCAGGCCCCAGGGCCGTTATCACCACTCACCACGCCGCTTCCCGTCACGTATCCTGTGCCAACACTGTGTGAAGCCCATCTCACATTTTTCAAAATGTCCTTAGCATCATTTCCTGAGTCTGAACATTTGCTCTTGCTGCAAAACGGCATCCAAACTGAAACTCTCTTTACAAGTCCCCCGCGGGGTTACTGGGACCACAGCCTTCCAGGGGCAGGAGCAAACGCTCGTCTCTTATCAGGGGGAGAGGGGCGGCCCAGCCTTCCTGTGAAACCCCAGCAGCTTGCAAACCAGAGCGGGCCTGTGAGTTTTTATCTAAGTAGAGACCTGCTCTTCCAGTAAAAAAACACACACAAAACCATGTAAGAATTACACTCTCCCCGCGTATTTTGGCATGAGATTATTTTGTAGAGCCATTCCTCCTTTCTCGAAGCTGGGAGGAGGCTACCTGGATGCACTAGGAGTTTGGCTCAGGGCACAGGTGGCGGGTGTGTGTCTCCACTCGGCCTCAGCCCAGCGGCCTGTAAATGACGCTGCCTCACAAGATTTCTCCTTCCTTTAGCCTTTTGCCTGAGCCCTTCCAGCCCCACTTGCTTACATCATCCTGGTTGGATTTCAATAGCTAGTTGTGCCATGTTCTCTTGGATACAAACCACCCATTGGCCACCTCCCCACCTGGCCTCTACCTGCTGAAGAGCAGGAGGCAGAGCTTTGGGGCCGACGGCTGCCAGAGCTCAGCTGCTGCTGAGTCCGATGGGTTTTCTGTCACTGGCGGAGGGGAAATATAGAGGCACGAGAGGTCTGTCCTGCGCCAGGCGATGCTCGCCTGCCTGGGCGGTGAGTTGCACTGTGCTCATTTCACCATGTCCTGGGCACAAAGGGAAAAGATAGTGCAAGTCCTTTGTTCCCGTCTGTTGAACTGCAAGCAGATTATAAAATCTAGCTCACGGCTAACTGATAGGATAATTTTAGCTCCAAGGAAGGAGAGAATCAAATGATGGATAGGAGATCTCTGGAAACTGCAGCCTTTCCCCTTTCATTTGAAGGGTAACTTAGCTGAGTCCTTGGGGCAGTGGGATGTTGTATAAATGTCAAGCTGAGTTTAACTCCATTGTGCTCAACAATGAACACTTTTAATTATTTTAGTGGGTTTTTTAAGTAATAAATGCTGAGTAGCAGCCTGCTAGGCTGCAGCCGTCTTCAGTAAGGATTCTTATAAGAACAAGACTCTAAGAGAAAACTGAGGAAGGTAAGAGTGAGACTAATGTAACCCACTGGAATAATATACTAGAATTTTAATTAAGTAAATTTAAATGCACTGGAGAGCCATCTACACAAACAGTAGGCTAAAACTTACTAGGCTGTGTTTAATACTGAAATCAACATTCATAAGAAAATCTTAACTGTGTGTGTGCAACCAGCAGGGAAAGTGAACCCACTGGGAGCAGGGGACGGGGCACAGAGAGAACCCTCATTCCCTATTCAGAAAAGCACTATTAAAATCCTTGCAGAAGGTAGGAGGTCTCTGATAAACTATAATGGAAATTATACATATAGTACACACACATGACTTTTATAAAGAGATTAAGCCACAATCCATTTAGAAGTTAAGAATACAACTGAAAGCTCATTCCATTTTATAAGAAATAAAACTAATCCCTGTGAAGTCACTTACTCATATAGCTGGATACTTGGGGTGGACTCTACACGGTCCATGTAGTCCCTTGTTAGCTAATTCAGGTCTCTTTCCAGGCCCCACGCCTTGTGAGGCCAGGTCTGAGTACTCTCATTGATTAGGGTCAAGCACACTAAACAATTATATTTAGGAACACAGAGATGATGGATTAGGGATCGCTGGGGCCACAAGATAGAACACATTTACAATCCTAGCAACATTTGAATGCAGGCTCCCAGATCTTAAAGTAAAATCAGATAACCTCCTCATTCCAGATCATTAATGCATAAGCCATGAATTAGTAACGTTACACTTTAGTGCTTCCTAAATGAAGTGTGATTTTCCTTTTTGAGGTGTAATAATGCTGGGTAGACTGTTTGTTACAGTATTCTTTATACTTTTTGTATATTTAAACTATTTCACAGCTTTTAAAGTGTGCATACCATTTGACCCAATGATTCTACTTATATGGGAATTTATTCTATAGCTATGCTTACATATAAGCATTGTTTGAAATAACAAAAGATTGCAAACAGCCTAAAAGTTCTTTAAAAAGAACTGGTATGGATACTATGCTGTATCCATATGGGGAAACTATGCTGTCCACCCAAAGAAAGAGGTGGTACTGACTGCAGTGGCCGAGTTGTCTCTACAATACATCATTAAGAGACAAAACCAAGGAGCAGAGCTGAGTGTACAAAATTCTGTCATCTCTATTTAAAAAAAAAAAAAAAAGTTTATAAGTACAGGCAGGAGGTTATTTCTAGAAGGCTCTACCCCACTCACTCTCCCGTCCCTCCCCCTCCAAAAAAAGATAGCATGGCCTCCAGAGAGGGATAGAGTGGCTGGGGGACAGGAATTGCTTTTAATATCATAACCAGTTATTTTTCCAGTTTAACTTAGCTTTAATGAGATACCATTTGATGAGGGCTTTTTTGTACTCTTTGATTTTGTGCATGTATTATAAAAATAATTTTAATTAAAAATAACTTTTGAGCTAGATTCTTCAGAAGTTTTATGGAGTCAAGTATTAACATAAGATACCTTCTTTGGTCTATGAACTACTAGTAGAAGGTGGCCACTTTGGGAAGAGGAGTTACTCTGATCTTTCATAAAGATAAATGTCCCACATGGTAGTGAATCACCTGGGAAGGTGTGAAGGCCCAGCTTGAGGGTGGGGGAGGGAGGTGACTGGGAGAAGAGAGAGCCAGGGAGATACTCTTACTTCTAGGAGCTAAAAGCATCTTCACTTTTGATATGGTCTGAGTGGTTATGTCCCCCAAAATTCATATGTTGAAGCCTAAGCCCGAATGTGGGAGGTGATTAGGTTTAGATGAGGTCATGAGGATGGAACTCTAGTGATGGGATTAGCAGCCTTATAAGAAGAAGAGACACCAGAGCTTCCTCTTTCTGGTATGTGAGGACACAGCCAGAAGGTGACCATCTGCAAGCCAGAAGGAGGGCCCTCACCAGAACCTGACCATGCTGGCATGCTGATCTTGAGTTTTCCAGCCACCACAACTGTGAGAAATTAATTTCCGTTGTCTAAGCCACCCAGTTTATGGGATTCTGTTATGACAACCTGAACTGACTAATACAACCTAGCACAGAGATGGAGACTAGGAATCTCCCAATGTTATAATCACCATATCTACATTCTGAAATGCTTGCTTGTGGCCCAGTGTTTTCAGACCCCTCTAAAGATATATAAGAATTAGTCTGTGTGCTAAAGCCAATTTAATGTTCTGACTGTACCTCTGTCAGCCTAGGAGGTGGACTTCCCTTCCACCTCTAATGGCTTGAAATTTATGATGTCAACTTGGTCAAAGTACTTTGGCCCTACTCACCAAGGAGGCCCAATGAGGTGCAGGCCGCAGAGCCGGGAGGATGGCGGCAGTCAAGGCAGCGGGCTGGGAAGGCCACGGCGTGGGGATGTGGTGCACAAGTCCATCAGCGAGGGGCTGGAGGTGAAATGTGCACGAGGAAGCGGCTGAAGCATCGAAATGGTCCAGCCTGTGCCACCCAAGGGCGATCAGCCTGTGACCCACTGTCATGCCACCCTCTAGTTGTTTCACATTCACAGAGCCTGTTTATTGCCTAGAAAGCAAACATCTCATGTGAAGAGAGTCCTCTTTCGTCCTGCTCTGTGTTCTCTTTTCATCCCTAAGCACTCAGCAAACAGGAAGGAAGGGAGGGAGGAAAGGAGGGAAGAAGAAGAAGAAGGAAGGAAGGAAGGAAGGAAGGAAGGAAGGAAGGAAGGAAGGAAGGAAGGAAGGAAGGAAGGAAGGAAGGAAGGGAGGGAGGGAGGGAGGGAGGGAGGGAGGGAGGGAAGCAAGGAGGGGGGAGGTAGGGAGGGCCAGGGGAGGGAGGAAAGAACTATTGCCTCAGTGCCAGTAGAATTGTTAAGGTAAATATAAGATAAGGTAAGCATAAACTTTTAATTAAGCAGAGCTACAATTTTTCAATTTTAGGCTTTTTGACAGTATATCTAGAGGCATCACATGCTAGGTAGGTCAGTGGAAGCATGGCTCCTGCTCCTCAGCTGACTCCAGGACTCACTGAACACAGAGAGGACAGCCCCACACCATCTGGTCCCCTCTCATCCACCAGGTGAAGGTAAAATGACTTTCCTGAAGAATGAATCCAGTTCCACCACTGCCAGTGGTGCCCCTTGAGCACTGAATTCCTTGTGCTTCATTTTCCTCACCTATAAAATAGGTCTCATAATAGTACCTTCCTCACAGAGTTACTGTGGAAACGGAATTTCATATTTATTATATACATATAAGTATATATTAATACATGTTAATAATATATTAATATCAGGCACCCAGAGACCATGTAATAAATATTAACTATTATAATTAATAACATCACCAAATGCTCTAAGTTCTCCCTACCTTAAATAGTTTAGTGATATTAACAATGGGGTCACCATTTTGCCAGTGGTTCAAGCATTCTCCGTGCTCTGAATAATGAAGACATGTGCAGTGGTGGGTTGCAGGCAATAAGCTAACTGATGTTGTTTAATAAAGATGAGATTTATTCCACATGCTGGTGGCTGTTCAGTCAAGAAACTTAACCATGAAAATACCTGAATACACCATGTGTAGGGCTATTGGTCACTAAAATGTGCTCACAGGAAAAATCCCACTTCCTGTCATAATTATCACTAGAGAATGAATCCGTGAGGCCAGCCTGTTGGAGGCAGTCCTGGCCATCACACACCGAGCATGAGGCATCTTCACCTTTTGGAGACACTGAGCGCCCCCACCAAAGGCAGAGTAATTCCTACATCAATATATTATAGTCTGCAAATGAACTCATCTATCTGATGTGAATTCAATTTAGAGGATGCTGCCAGACAGAATTAAATATGCCTGTTTGAAAAATTACAGAGAGGGTGTATTTATAACAGTTCCATTTTGATTGAATCAATTTTCTAAGCATTTATCTTTTAAGAGTCCTAGAGGTCTTGCTTACAGGATGTGCCTCCCAGACAGACTTTGCACTACAGCCTCCGCTGCAGGAAAGGACCCCGGTGTGCTTTATTTGGGGCTTTGATAGCTTTCTAAGGGGACTGCTACAGAGGGAAAGTATGTGAAAAATCCCTTACCACAAACATTCCCACAAACAATTCTTCCATCCCTTACCGGGATTAATTATTGATCTGTATATTCTAGGGATGGCAGAGTTACAGCAAAGGGGTTATGATGGGACATGACTAATGAAAAGATCTCCAGACACTATTTGGGGACAACTGACATGATGGCACCAGTACTGATTAAGGTTCTTGTGCAGGAGATAAGGATAGCCCTTTATGAAACCCCTCCCATTGGCCAGGCTTGGCACAGGCACTTTCTATGCACCTTATCATTGGTTCCTCCTGTCAACACTGATGGGTTTATTTCATAGATGAGGAAGTTAAGATTCAGAGAGATTCAGTGAGATTGAAGTAAGTTGCCCAACTCACATAACTGGTTAATGGCAAGGCTGGCATTTGAACCCAAATCTGGTAGACCTCAAAATATATACTTTTACATCCCACTGACCTGTCAGTTTCAATAGGTAAAAGCAAGATACATATGGTCTTTTCCTCCATCACCATTTTCAGAGATATTTCCTTAGCATAAATTCAATCATTAGAAATACTTACTTTTAAAAATCATAGCCACTTTAGAGATTATTCTCTATTTTTAAAGGATATGATTGGAGATGGTAGTGTCTTTTTTTAAGGAAAAAATTTTCCCTGGATGAAATTTCAGTCCTCCTTTTGAGAGTTAATATTCTTTTTGAGGAGAGTTAACTCCCTTACTTTGTATTAAATAAAAAACCACAACAATGAGCTAGAATATAGATCTGAAAAGTTGTCAAAATGCAGTTCACAATGAGGTTTTTTCAAGACAAATATAAAGAGAATGGAAGAATAGAATGAGAAAGTATATTTACAGATCTAGAAAAAGACTAAAGTGAATGCAATATTCAACTAGATAATAGCTGAGAATATTCTAGAATTAACAAAAAACCCCACAGTCTTCTGATTAAAGAAACACAACAAACATTGACCAGAATAAACCAGATAAAACTCAGATATATATGGTGAAACTTTGGAACCTCAAAAATAAACTTTCGGACAACTTAAAAACAACCAGGAGAAAAAAGGCACATTGTCTGCAAAGGAACAATTAGACTGAGAGTTAACATCTCATCTGCAAAAATTGAGGGCAAAATAAAATAGAGAACTATCTTAAGAACTGTTGACCTAGAATTATATACCAAGTTAAATTATCATTCATGAATAAGAGTGAAATAAAGACATTTTCAGACAGGAGCTAAGAAAATTTTCCACTCACAGATTCATTAGGAAAGAACTACAAAAAAGATGGACTTCAGGAAATAGGAAAAATGAACCCATGAGAAAGAATTTAAGAAGCAATAAATTAGAAATGAAAAATCTAAAAATAAAACAATTACAGTTATACTAGCATCAAAAAAATAAACTATTACCCAGCTGGCATGGCTCAGTGGTTGAGCACTGACTTATGATCCAGGAAATCGAGGTTTGATTCCTTATCAGGGCACATGCAAGGTTGTGGGCTTGATCCCTAGTAGGGGGCTTGCAGGAGGCAGTCGATCAATGACTCTCTCATCATTGATGTTTCTATCTCTCTCTCCCTCTCTCTGAAATCATATATATATATGTGTGTGTATATATGTGTGTGTATATATATATATATATATATATATATATATATATATATATATATATATATATAATAAACTAGGAATAAGTTTAACAAAAGTATAAAACTTATACTCTAAAAATTACAAGATTATTAAAGTAAATTAAAGAATTCCTAAATAAATGAAAAGACATTGCATGCTTATGGATTGAAAGACAATATTAAGATAGCAATAGTCCCATATTCATCTACAGATTCAGTGCAATACCTATCAAAATCCAAGCTGGCTTCTTGTGCAGGAATTGAGAAGATGATGCTAAAATTCGTATGTAAGTACAAGGGACCCAGAATAACTATCTTGAACTAGAAGAAAAATTTGGATGACTCACACTTCCAGATTTCAAAACTTATTACAAAGTTACAATAATGAAGACAGTGTAACACTGGATTAAGAATAGATATATAAATCAATGGAATAAAGCCCAAAATTAAACCCTACATTTATGATCAATTAATTCCCAACAAGGGTGCAAAACATTCAGTGGGTAAGAGAATAACCTTTTTCAACAAGTGTTACTGCGATAACTGATCACTACATGTTAAAGAATAAATTGGGACCTCTTCCTCCCTCTATACACAAAAAGTGACTCAAAATTAACCATAGATCTAAATGTAAGAGCTAAAACTATAAAATACTTAGAAGAAACATAAGAATAAATTTTCATGGCCTTGGTTAGGTAAAACCTTCTTAGATAGGACACCAAACGCAGGCCATCACTAACCTGTTTTTTATATACATAGATTTGCATATTCTGGACATTCATAAAAATGGGATTGTATAATAATAGGCTCTTTCTTGACTGGCTTCTTTCATTTAACATAATGTTTTCAAGGTTCTTCCATGTATCAGTACTTCATTTCTTTTATGACTGAGTAATACTCCATTGTATGGATATGTCACCTTCTACTTAACCGTTCATCAGTTAATGGACATTTGGGTTGTCACCACATTTTAGCTAGTATGAATAATGCTGCTATGAACATTTGTGTGCAAGTTTCTGTGTGGACGTATTTTTTCATTTATCTTGGGTATATCTCTAGAAGTGTAATTACTGGGTCATACTATAACTCTCAGTTTAGCCTTTGGATGAATTTCCAGACTGTTTTCCAAAGAAGTTGTATCATTTTATAACCCTACCAGCAATGAGTGAAAGTTCTCATTCCTTATATCCTTGCCAACAATTTTTATTATCTGTCTTTTTGTTATAGCCTTCCTAATAATAATTGTGAAGTGGTATCTCATTACGGTTTTCATTTGCATTTCCCTAGTGACTAATGATGTTAAACATCTTTTTGTGTATATTTTCTTTTGAGATTCAAATCTCCATTTTAAAATTGGGTTATTTGTCTTTTTATTATTGAGTTGTAAGAGTTTTTTATTATAGATGCAAATAATTTATCTAATGTATGATTTAAAAATATGTTCCCATTTTGTGGGTTAAATAGTTTCACTGTTTTGATAGTGTTCTTCAAACCTTTTCAATTTTGATAAAATCTAATTTATATATTTTTTCTTCTGTATAGTATGTGAATTATTCTTAATAAAAATGTTTTGAAAAGAAGCAATGGAGAGTAAATAATTTGATAAATATATAGTCAAGCCTAACAAATATTGAATGTTTGAAATAATAGTAGCAAAAGCACTAACAAAAGTTATGAAGAAAGATGGAATTAAAATACTAGAAATAATATGTGAGAAGAGAGGAAGAATGATCACAAAGTATCTTGAGATCCTAATTTTGTTTAAAAGGAAAGCAAGGGGTGTTGATTAATCTGCAAGATTGTCGAATAGCATGCTTGCTAAATTTAAAACTAAATATTCAAAAATAAAAATACAATCACTTGAAGGAAGAAAATCGATCAGTTCTATAGAAGGCAGGAAAGGAGAAAAAAACAACTTGGTGAATGGAAAGCATAAAATGAAATTAAAGAATAAATTCATCACAGAATGTAATTACAATAATGTAAAAAGACTAAATTCAATTTAAAAGCTGAGGCTCAGATTTAATTTAAATAAATCTAGCTGTATGTAGTGTTTTTAAAATATATTCTTATTGATTTCAGAGAGAGGAAGGGAGGGGGGGGAGAGAGAGAGAAACGTCAATGATGGGAGAGAGTCATTGACTGGCTGCTCCTGCGCGCCCCATACTGGGGATTGAGCCTGAAACCTGGGCTTGTGCCTTGATTGAGAATTGAACCCTGACCTCCTGGGTCATGGGTCGACACTCAACCACTGAGCTGCACCAGCTGGGCTGTAGTGTTGTTTTGAATTGCATTTTCTAACTGTTTGTTCCTGGTATTTAGGATGAAATTGCATTCGGATGTTTTTCCTTGTCTTGGTCCTGACTTTAAAAGGGGTGGTTTTTTGGCATTTTGCCATTAAGAATAAGCTATAGAGGGCTTTGATAGATGCTTTTTTGAGTGTTAAGGAATTTTTCTTTTATTCCTAGTTTACTAAGAGAAAACATATTCAGAATGTTGAGGGAAAATAACTGTCAACTTAGCATTCTATACACAGTTAAACTATCATTCGAGAGTAAGGATGAAATAAAAAGATACACCATTCACAATACTATAAAAAACTACATGGTACCTAGAAATAAATCTAACAGAAGATGTGTTTTCATGGAGAAAACTCTAAAGCTTTATTGAAAGACATAAAAGATAACCTGAAAAAAATGGAGAGATACAACAATAGGATAACAGTAGTAGTTTTCCTAAATTTACACTACAAATTTAATAAATTTTATTAAAAATCCCTGGGGAATTTGTCACTGATTTGGATAAGCAGATCAGAAAACCCATTCAGAAAAGTAAAGGTCCAAGAATAGCTAAAAAAAATTTAAAACAGAGAAAGAATTCACCCTAACAGGTATCAAGACTTTTCACAAAGGTACAGTAATTAAAATACTCTGGTATCAGCATTTGGATAAATAGATCAAGGAGATAGATTTTCTGAAAAACCTCAAAACACTAACATATAAAGAGGAATTTGGAATATGACAGGTGATATTACAAATCAGCAGGGAAAATGACTATTTAATAAATGGCACTGAGACTACTTGTTAATAATATTTTCAAAGGGAAAGATTAGATTCATACCTCAAAGAATGCACAAAAATAAATTTCAAAACTGCTCATTAGACACTGTAAACATTTAGACAGACTAAGGGAAAATACATATGACATCCTAGAGGGCACAGAGCAAAAATTATCATGGAAAATGATAAACTGAACTATATAATTTTTAAGAACTTCTCAATGACAAATGACATCAATAACAAAGTAGACAAGCACAGGCCTGGAGAAAATATCTGCAACCTACATTTCCAACCGAAAAAACAGTATTCAAAATACACAGTAAGTTGCTAAAAATGAGCAAGAAAAAGAGACACAACCAAACACCAAAATGGCAAAGGACATGAAAAAGCAACTAGCAGAAGAGGACATTTAATGGCCAATAGACACAAGACAATGTGGTCAGCTTCACTAGTAGTCAAGGAGATGCAAACTAAAAGCAAAAATATTACTTCACACTTGTTAGAGTAGAACAAAAGTATTAACTCTGACAATACCAAATTTGGTGAGAATGGAGAAATGAAAACTTTTGTCTGCTGCTGGGGGCGAGGGGTGTAAAATGATAAAACCACTAGGAAGAGCGATTTGGCAATGCCTGGTAGAGCTAATGTATAACCTAACAGCAACAATTCACCTTTATGTGTCTAGAAGTTCCTGAGAGGTACTGGGCCTGAGGAGATACAAAAGAATGTTCTTTTCAATACTCCCTGTAATAGCTAAAATGTGGAAACAAGCTAGCTGACCCTCAGGAGTCAAATGGGCAAATAAAATGTGGATTATTTCTAGAATGCAACGCTGCACAGCAGTTAACAAGAGCTAACTAGATCTATGTCACCTACACAGATAAATCAAAGTACATAATGATATGTTAAAAAGATGAAAAGAAAATATTTATATATGATATCTATATAAAATTTAAAATAAATGAAACAATAGTATGTATTATTTACGACACATTAAAAATACCAAAATCTTCCTGGTTATGATTCACATCTCTGAGGTGGAGAGAGAGAGGGGTCTCCTAATCTAGATGTCCTAACACCACAGCATCTAGAGAGCTCCTTGAACTGATATGTCATAAAAGATCAGAGAATTTTTCGAGAATGATTGAGCCACTAATGAGAATTCAGAACCATTTATGTGCTTATGTACAAAGAACCCTAGACATTCAGTGGGTTCTGGTATCAGTGGCTAGTTCCTCTTCACTGAGGAACTGATGATAATGACCTTCCACCAGTGGGGCTAAGAGAATGGTTCTGGCACCCCCCTCACCTTCTTCTGCAGGTCCCAGGTTGCTCTCCCTCACCCAGCCTGATTTGTGCTGAGAAACCCCTTTCCTGCTGCAGATGTGTACATCCTGTGCTTCCTTGGGCACTCACCAGAAGTACAGGCCTGGCACCCTAAGTTTTATCTGCTGATATCTGTAGAAGGTTCTACAGCCCAGCTCTGCCTCTCTGATCCATGCCCAGGGCCTGTCTTGTGTCTATTCAGGGGCTGGGCTTAGCTTTCCTCTAGGTGCTGCAATACTGGGCAGAGGGCCTTTGAATTCCATCTGGCTTAGAGTCCTAGAACCATAATCCTTCCATACACATACACATGTGCACAAGCACACACACACTTTCACATACACACAAACACATACACAAACACATTTATATACACATACACACATGTGCAGAGACTCAGACACAAAGGAACACACTCTTACACCCTTCGCCTTCTCTGCGACAGGAATCAGGGCTGCTTAAATCACTCAGACTCCAATATTGTGCAGATATCATGTGGCAGATCTGATTTTGTAATGGAAGACAATGGGAACAATACAATTTGCTGTTCATGAACATATAGATCTCAAATACCAAAGAACAACTGTATGACACCATTGGAACCACTGTAACATAATGAATGGATCCCCTGTCACCCAAGCTCAAGTCCTGTGGATTTTCCTTCTCACTTTGGGAGCAGAGTTGATTCAATTACCCTCTTCGGTTCTTATCCCGTTACCATTACCATATGTGAGGGCCCTCTCTAGTTTTATTTTACTTTATTATATCTCCCCCTCTGTGCCGGATTCCACTGTCGTTCTCCATCTCTGCCACCCCTCACAGACATCCCCTGTGGTGTGTTTGGTATTTGCCCGATCATCATTCATCCTGTTGCTTTTCTACTAGGATGGCACAGCAAGACGGCGTTTGTCTCCGATCCATTGCGCCGATTCGTTTTTATTAAGCGGCAATAATGACTTCGGCGCCGTGCGGGAGTGACCCGCTGTGGCACCTAGCAGCCGAGCCATGTGAACATCTGTTCAAGTTGATGGTGGGTCCAGAGGTATCTGTTATATTATTTTCTTTGTATACAGAATTTGGCTCACAAGATTGTACACTTATGGGGAGAAAATGTTCTTTAAGTTGGGAAAATGCTCATTTTTCATGAACGAGTTGAGAGTTTTCGTCGGTGACTAGCTGTTCCACCGAGACTCCTTCAAAGCTGCGGTCGCGGCCCGCTGGCTGAGCCCCGCGTGCGGGCTCCGCTGGAACCTGGCCCGTAGGTGGCAGTCTCCCTTCATCATTCCTGGACCGCAGACCTCAGGAGGACAGTCTGTCTGCTCGGTTTCTTTCCCTCTTTTCTTTGGGTTTCCTAAGATCTAATGTTCCCTCCATTCAGCTTCCCAGCTGGAGAGGGTAGAGACCAGCTGACAGGGGTGGAGCAAGGGACAAAAACTTCATCTGGAATCCAAGTCAGAAGACCCAGGGTGTGCTCCTCTCCAGGCTCTGTAAATGGTAAGGAGTGTCTTTCACTCTAAATAAAGCCTTTGCAAATTGTCATGGTTTTCAAAAGCAATCGCGCCGATGCAAGTGTTTACCCTCCACACCTCTCTGCCAACACCCACCCACAGATTCGGGGTTAATCTTTGAGAGTGGGTTGTCATTAGACATTCTCCCCCAAATGTGCCCAGCCCTCACCCAGCCCCTCACAGAGCCTATTTGACAAGACAGAGTAGTGACAGGCAGAGATGAGGAGTGTGTATGCACGTGCCTGTGTGTGTGTAAGGATCCCCTCTTCTCTGTGTGAGAGAATTCTAGATGGGGTGTCAGAAGGAAACCAAGAGATGAAGAAAGGAGGCACCCCCTTCTTGCCTGCCTTCTGCCCCACTTGCCCCACACTCCAGGACAGAAGACAGGTGGAACACTGACCCAGCCCTGGCCTTTTGGAAAGCCTGCCAATGAGCTTCTGATCTGCTAGGACTGCGCGTCTGGCCCCCACTGTTTATGGAGCCAAAGGGAGTTTCTTGGTGTCAAATTGCCTGAGGATGGTGCTTGTTTATGAAGCCAAATGGAGTGGTTCATTAGCATTTGTAAAAAACTGCGTCAACAAAAAATGTCAGATCCAGTGCTGGGTGGGTTTTGTGTATTCCACTTGAATTAGCAAGTAGAATACCTTTTTAATCTTATTAACTCCTGGGTTCTGAAAAGGACACTCCCTAAGGAATGGGCTTCCTTGCCTGTGCTGGAAGAGGGCTTTCTTTCCCTGCTTCTAGGTGCTTCTCCTTCCCAGAGAAGAGACCTAATTAGATGCCCTGTCTCCTCCTATTTCCCCAGAGGTGGGTAGGCCTCAGGCTTTGGGATAACAAAGATCCAGGAAGCCCTTAGTATTACAGCAAGCGTTCCTGATTCAGAGGTGGCCAGGGGTCAGCCTATTCTAAAGGGGGCCACATTCATATCCCCCCAGAGGACTAGCACTTAGGGTAGGAGTGTGCGTGTGTGTGTGTGGGGGGGGGTGTGGAGGGAGTAGAAAGGAAGGGATGGAGGGAATGAAGGTGAAGAGAGTGGTGGAGGTGGAGGAGATAGTGGAGGAGCTGGAGGAGGTGGGAGTGGTGAGAGTGGAGGAGGGGTAGAAGAGACCTGGCAAAAACCAGGTTCAAGTTGGAACTTGACAGAGCAGTGGCCATGACAGGGAAGCCTCTGCCACCCTGTGATTCTGTCTTGGGTGTCTGGCCACTCTATGGTACACACCTGGAGTCAGTGTGTTTCTGAGGAACCAAAGGTAATCTCTTCTTGCTAGGCTGACTTCAGGGGAGACAGTCTCTCCAGCCTAGCTGGACAGTATTCCAATGTGCTGGGAGCCTGGGAGCCTGGGAGCCTGGGAGCCTGGGAGCCTGGGAGCCTGGGAGCCTGGGAGCCTGGGAGGGGGGCAGCCAGTCAGGAGCACATACCCACAAGGGGGCCGAGGTCACCTCACTTGCAACCTTAGTTAATTCTGAGGTGGGAACATGTGGCCATTTATGAGATAGACTCTATCAGGAAGGTCCATTGTCTCAGTGGCCATGTTAATTTATGACACAGGAAGTCATAGTTGAAACCAACATTGTAGAGATGCTGAAGTGTAAAGAAGCAGGACTTCAGGTTAATTTCTGTCTCAGTCAGGCCTTAGTTGATTATAATTCCAGGATGCTTTATCATTCTGCATCTTCCAGTGTATACCAGCATGGAGAATGGATGCCCAAGATCTGAGAACATAACAGTCTTTCTTCGCCCTAGACCCTTTCCCTTGAAAAGCTCTATAAATTCAGATTTCCTTTCCTCATATGGAGAAAACAACAACTGTGCTTAAAAGCACTACCAAGTCCTCACATCTATAAAATAAAACCTTAGCAGGATATTTAAATTCTGCTGGAACATGAGCCCAGCAGCCCTTCTTACTTCATCTCCTACCACTGACATCTCATTGGATTCATCCCAGTTCTTCTTGAAATGCCAAGGGTGTTTCCACATCCCCACGGCCTGGGCGTTCCTCTCAACCCACTCCACTTGTCAAGATCCTACTTATTCCTCAAGGCCTGTCTCAAATCTCACTTCATAAAGCCTGATCCATCTGGAGTAAGTCAACCAGCCCCACTCTGTGCTCTCGTGGGCCCTTTGACCCTCCACGGCATCATTTGCACACGCAGCCCTGTGGGCCAGCTGGCTGGGCTTGTCCTTCTCCACAATCTTCAGCTTCCTGTGAGCGTCAGCCACGTCTCAGTGTACCTCCTCTAATGCCCAGCCCAACGTTGCCCAATTAGTAAATCTCAACAATTGATGGAATTTGCAATCAACCACATTAGCTTATAAAAATAAACACAAATGTAAGGCCTAATCCCACCCCATTCCATGTACGAGGCACCACAGATTCACTTTTAACAGAAAAAAAAAAAGGAATTTAAAACTAGAAATGAATTAGCTAATTAAGAGAAAGACAAAGAATGTTCAGCCTCTCTGGAATTCAAAGAGTTGCTTGTGAAAAGAAGGAAATGCGAAATTTGGCAAATCAAATTAACAAATTCAGAAGAAATTACAATGGTCGTTGTTGCCAGAGTCACAGCGACATACGTTCTCGGGGCTGCTCGCAATGCAGCCAGTGTGGTCGTTCTCAAAGCAATTTTACAAAATGTCTCAAGAGCCTTAAAAATCTTCATTCACTTTGATTCAGCAACTCCAACAAGAACGGATTGCAAGGTAACAAGCTGTGACGCACATGAAGAGTTGTGTATATTATTATGTTCATTGAAGCCAAAACGATTTATGATACTGAAAAGTTGATAATAACCTAAATATCTAACAATAAGGAAATGGTTCAATAAATAATGGTGGGTTTGTATAACAGTTGCCGTGCATTAAGATGATTTTTTAAAATATTTATTATCATGGGAAAATGTATATGGTATAATGTTAACTGAAAAAATAAGATATAAAAGTGAATTAGCATTAAGATCCCAAATGTGATGTTATATACATATATGTATACACACACATATGTACCTATATGTGTATTTAACCTGTGCTATCTAATATGATAGCCACTAACCACATGTGGCTATTGAGCATTTGAAATGTGTGACTAGTCCAAAGTAAGTGATGCTGTAAGTGTGAAATACTTACCGGATTTTAAGGACTTAGTATGAAAAACTAATTTTTATATTGATTACATATGGAATAATATTTTAGACATCTTGGGTTAAATAAATTATATTATTAAAATGAATCTCATCTGTTTCTTTTTACTTTTTAAAATATTGCTACCAGAAATTTTTAAATTGCATATGTGGCTCACATTCTATTTCTATTGAACAGTGCTGCCTGCATTAGACAGCTGCATTTAAAAAGAAGACAGAGAAAATTGCTAGTTGGGGTTATCCCTGGGTTTTAGAATTACAGGTGATTTTAGTTTTGTTCTTTAAACTCCTGTGTACTCTCTCTATTGTCTCAATGAGCATATATTTCTAGTATTTCACTTCATTTGGGGAACAGCTATGTTACTTGGCCACCCCAACTGCAAGGGACACAGAGAAAATGAATATTTAGAATTTCTTAGCCTCTATACTAGACTTCAGAGTAACAGGAAGAAGAGAACACATGAGTAAGGACATGCTGGGATTGGAAGAGCTGCATGTGTGCCCTGGAGAGGATGCGTGTAAAGCATGTGACAGTGTGAAGGGAGTGGGGTCACAGTCCCAAGAGCAGGATCATTGAAATAGCCTTGGAGGACCAGAGCAGGAAGACTATGATCTTCCAAGTAACTTGGGTGATGAAGATTTGAGATCGGATTTGGCCAGGGAAGTGAATATTTGTTCTCTTAGTTGTTCAGCATCTGTTCTCTTTTCTCATGGTAACCATATCCTGACTCCCTGTTTGGGAACAACCACTAACCCCATTCTCAATCTATGGATTTCTGGAGGAGCTGAATCTATCCTGGCCCAGAAATCAGGAACTTGGCCTGGGCCTGAGCTAATCACTTCATCAAATTTCCTTAAGCAAAGTGATTGGTTTAGGAATGGGCAGCAACTCATTGGAGCCAATAACATTTCCCCAGGTATTCTAGGACAAAGACACTCATTTCTGCAGGCTGTGGACCTGGAAGGTATATAGTCCTGGGAGTTGCTGACAGCCATCTTATGGTCATGAGCCTATTTAAGGTTAGCTTCAACATTCAACCACTTCAATTGTCCTTCACAAAAGAAGTAACAGAAGTCGTAATGGTTACTTTTGCAGATGGTATTGATTGGGGTAAGGGCATGAAAAAGGTTGGTGTGCTGAAAATGTTCCACATCTTGTTCTCGGTGGTGGCTACATGGGTGTATAACAAGTAAAAGTTCACTGAGCTGTACACTTAAGTTTTATGCATTTTATTGTGTGTGTGTGTGTATATATACATACATATATATATATAATTTTTCAAAAATAAAAAGCAAATATCTATATTGAAGAAGGCTTGCATATAGGGTACTCAGAACTGTTCAATTGGGTCTAATTTAGATATATACAAGTTGAGGATAAACATTCAATGAAACTGAATGAAGCTGAATAGCCTGTGACATTATCTGTCAGGAAGGTATCGTTCAGTTCAATGTGGAACAATCTTTTGCTGAGCATCTGCCATGTGTTGTAATGCTATGCCAGGTACTGGGGATATTAAAATGACAAAGTTGCAGTTTATGCCTCAAAGAATTTACAGTCTTTCAAGGAGGCAAGCTACCAAATGGATAGTTATAAGATGGTATGACAAGGGTGATGATCAGGGTCTCACGGGGCACAGATTTGGGTGTCTCACCCACTCTGCGACAGATCGCACCAGTCACGCGTTCTCCTCTCCCTGTTACTCTGAAGTCTTAGCAAGGGTGGGGGTAGGAGCAGCAAGAGAATGAGATGGATTTTATCTCCTCGTCATCATCATTTCCCTTTTCTTTCATTGTCACAACAGGACAAGAGTCAGATGATCAGACTTAGCTTCTTAACTGCTATGATTCTGAACAAGTCACTTCACCACTCTGAGTCTCAGTTCCTGCAAATGCAAATGGAGCTTACGATGTCCACTTTACCTCCTTCTAGGCAATATCCCTAAGAAAAGCTGTGTAAAGGAGGGAGGTAAGAGGGTGACAGGTCTGGAGGTTGTGTATTCTGAATGGCTGTTGAGGTTCCTGGTGATGCTTCTGCTTGAGAAATCTTTGCATGTGGGATTTTTTCCCAAGCCTTTCAAAGATTGTGAAGATTCAATAAAATATTGTGAAAATGTTTATAGACTCTGAAGCTCTTGAGAGACGCTGAGTTGGACTTTGGGACCCAGACAGATCATTGTAAAGCTCTTGTTTGACCCCAAGTGTTGTTTGTATAGAACACTTGTTGAGGGTTTCCACCCGAGGGAACAAAAGCACAAAAGTTTCACTGAAGTCCTCTGGTCTAATCCCCTTAAGAGTCGTTGAAACCTCTTTGAATTGATCCAGAGGTAGCCAAGTACCTTCTTAAAACTGGAGGCTCTTTCAAATGTTCTTACTATTCCTGGTTCTGACAAAACCGCTCGAGTGTGGCTGCTACCTATTATCACTGTCCATACAGCAGCTGGAGCCAGAGATTTTGCCCAAGGTCACAATGCCAGGAGTGGCTGGACAAGCATTTTTCTAGGACTCACCCTAACTCCTCATGGCTAGAGGACACTAAGCCTGCACACTCACACTGGAGACAGGCTGTAAAGCATATGAAAAATACAGATTTTGACTGCATCCTGCAGAAAGAAGGTGACAGTGTCTGAGTAAGGAGTGGACACACAAGGAGTAGCAGGTTTGGAAATGAATCAGGAAGATCAGCTCTCAGACTGCTGCTGGTGTGTAACCCAGGACTGAAATCCTAAGACCAAATGCCTCAATGACCTTTGTATATGCAGAACCCAGCACAGCACCTGACTTAATGGGTGTTCAGATGGGCTAATGGTCAGGGTGGAAAGAAACAGATAGATTAAAGAGATCCTCTGGATAGTAGTCAAAATTTGTGAGTAGTTAAATGTGAAGGATGAAGGGTAAAAAAGAGTAAACTATGACTTTGGACCTGGGGAACTGGCAGACAAAAGGACATTTGGGTGGGATGATTTAAGTTCAATGTATGGCTCTAGTTGGAAGCCATGGTAGGTCAGCTGTGAATACCCTATCGGAGATTTTATAGCGTAATGTGATTTCATAATGAAAAATGTATATGAAATTTTAATAAGTTTTCCCAATAAAATGTAAGCCAGTAGAACGTTTCTTATAGAAACATTCCTTTGGATATAGAGCATAGACTCCTAGACACCTGTCCCCACTTCTTCCTTACTAATGGAGCTCTAATTTTGTCTGAGGCAGCAATGAGCCAGGCTCAATATTTCCATATTTCAGCCCCCCTTGCCAGATGACCATTGAAGTAAATTTAGCCAATGAGACATAAGTGGAAGCTGTTGGGTAGGACCAGCTCACTGGCCTGCACATTTTGCTCTTGGCCCTTCTAGTTTTCCACTTGCAACGCAGACCTGATGGCTACAGTTCCAACAGCCATCTGATGACCACGAGGATGAAAACCACATGCTAAGGATGGCAGATGGAAGAAACCTGGGCCCCTCGTGGCATTGTAAAGCCACCACACCAAGCCCTGGATGCCGTCCCAAGATTTCTGTTCAATGTGAAAAATAAAGCTTTTAACATTTATTTATGTCTCTTTTCAGGTTTCTGTTATTCACAGTCAAATGCAATGCCTCGTTGATACACCACTGTCTTAAAAATTATGAAATACCTTCAACTGCAGAATGAGTTAGAGTTTTGTAAAAGAAATAGTAAGAATAAGGCATTAGTCCCTGATTCAAAATAATAAGCGTCAACCCAATAAGCATGTCTATCATTTAAAAACCTGAAAAGAAGCCTGTGGGAGGCCTGTGACATTAGTCACTGCTAACACAGCCTCTGGTCTGCTTGAACCTCTTGGCTAAAAGGGTGAGAGAACAACATGACCATCAGTTTGAACTTAAAACCACCTACTTTTAGTGCCAAAGAGTCTAATAAATCCAAAGAAATCAGGGCTCTTGTGGAATTCTGTGAAAACAGGCTAACTCTTAGCAATCACATCCTAAGAAAACCACAGTTGCTGCGGGGAAGGAAGAAGGTACTAGGCACCCATGTCCACATCAGGCCCCGTGTTAGAGCTTATAACCGAGTGGGAGGATTTTGTTTGATTGAAAGCTCATGTCAGCAGATGGATTCTTCAACACAGGCTCTATCCTCAGGCCTGGCTCCAACCAGCCACTGATCACCTGACTGGCCGGGCCTAATGCCATTCTCCAGGAAACAGTTTGTGATTGGTCCAGCCCAGTTTGTAGGTGGGTTCTTCTGCCACACCCTCTGAAAGTTGAGGCAGGGCCTTTTGGGGGGAAGAGGGGATTTTATTTATTTTTAATGTTTAGTGGTTTGACTTATTTAGTTAGTTTTTCTTTTTGGTTCAGGAGTGCACCTCTGTGAGTTTGGCCGAGGCAGTAGCAATTCTTAGAACAAGGGAGGTTTGGCTGGGGGTGGGGAGGGAGAACCAATGAAACCCAACTGTGGATTATTAGAAACGAACAGCACAGGTGTGTATGATATTTTCCTGCCAAATGCAAACACACCCTCCAGGAAGGTGCCTCGGTCAGAAGCCTATCTGGTTTCATCCCTGAAGCTTTAGGCATCATTTCTGCAGCGTTCTCAGCCTAAGAGGGGAGCTTCATTTTGCCAATAGCTCTTACTGCAGAGTTCATTGCCCTGCCCTTAAATTGTTCTGTTTGAAAGAGCAATTTCTTTCTCCATATTAGTTCAGCTGATCTATTAGGTAACCAAAAAACAAACAAACAAAAAACCCTCTAAAAGGAAAAAGAAAAGAGAAAAACCTCAGCCTTTAATTCTACAGCTCCCTTGGGGTGGGGTGGGGTTGCGTGGGGAGGGGAGGATAGCTCCAATAAGTGCCAGCTTACAAAGCTCCCGCTCTCTTGATGTACCTGAAACAGACTCACACTCAAAGGTGAGCCCTTTCAGGAGCTGCCTCTGAATTTCTTCCCCACTCGGAAGTCTTTGGTACTTCCATGCCCTCAGTTGTGAAATGGAAATAAAACACTCAGAGGTCTTGACAAAGCAACATTATTATCTCCGGGCATATTCAGAGGAACAGCAGAGAATAGAGACAGACTTGAAGACTGTTGAAGAGTGAGTGTAGACAGACGCCCGTGCCCCTACCTGGGAACAGTGGAACGTGTGTGTCGATGACCTTACTTTTACAGAGCAGTTAGAGTTTGCACCACACATATTCTCTCATTTCCTAGATTGCTGGTGTGAGTCAAGTGACCTCCCTTAGCTCCAGTCCCACACAATGCAGGAACCCTGTGCCAGTTCCTGCCAGGTGGTCAGGCTGCTGCACATCTGATGAGAAGGAGCTCCCCACATTAAGGCCTCCAGCCCCCATTCTTACAAGCTCTGCATCCTTTAGTTTCCGTTTCCTGGCCTAGCTCTGTATCTACATCTCTCCACACAGGTTATACACTTTCTCCTCCTCTTGATCACTTAATTATGTGAAGATCACCATCATGTCACCCCACTGAGTAGTCCCCTTATAGGCCATATAATCCCTGACATTAATGATTTCCCCACCACTTGCCCTGCCTGCAGTTTGTCAATGAGCCTCTTACAGAGCACTCTCCTGGAGCCCAAGGCTCATGTGGCCACACATGCATGCAAGCTCAAGGTGAGTCCCGCTAAGCCCTGCACTTCTGCCAGTAACTTTTCTGTCAACCCCTAGTCATGCTGAGCCTCCAGGTAACTAAAACTCATAAATCGTCTCCAGTTCAAACATGTGTCTTTAGCTTTCCCAGATCCTTTACAAGAGTAAGGAAAATATGGATCAATAACTAATGCTGCCATTGGTCTAATTATTGTTAAACCCAAGTACAATTCTGTCCACTGACCTTAGAGGCTTCATCCCAATGTTCCAACCAGTCTTGAGACCTTCTAGCAATCCCATCTGTCATTTGTCATTATAAGCCACACTCTCCAGCTTTGTGATATCCATGACTTGATAGACCTGCTTTTTAGTTCTTCATTCCCGCCATTGCTACATTGTAATAAAAGCTGGCTCTGTATATCAGGGGGGTGAGCAGATGTGATAAAATCTGTCTTATGTAGGGTTTGTTCAAGGTTACACAATAGACCAATGCACTGTGGAGCTGGCACTGGATCTCTGGTCCCCTCAGGCCCAGGGTGGAGATTTTCCCACAGTGCCATGGGACTGCTGCATGAGATGTTTGCCTCCCACAGGCCCTGCTACCCCTGAATGTTCATTGTCCACTCTGCAGGTAGGGTCTCTACACAGTTTTCAGGGTGAAAAACTGTTGATTACCTTGTGTTGGCTGACACAGAGAGCTGTAGTTGCTTTCCATTCACTTTCACTTCAAGGACCTCTTACAAAACCCAGCTAAATCCTTCCCTTCCATGCACCTCCTCTACCTGCCCAGCTCACCGCGATGGGACGGATGTGGTCTGACCTAGGCACTGAGACACTTGCACCCTAATGCACCTCTGCCATGTTTAATTCTTTCACGTTGTTTGACAAGCCATTCAACTTCCCTGAGGCTCAGTTTTCTCAGCTAAAATAGAGGACCACACCACCCTACCTTACAGGGGTGATTTCAGCATCAAAGGAGAGAGTGATTATAAAAATTTTTTGAAAACTCTCCAATGCTTAGTGAAGCACATTCTTATTATTGAATGGGTACAGAGAACTCCAAAATGCATCAGTACCTAAAACTCATTTTTAAAGCAGCTCATTGTATCCTAACCTATTTATTCCTTTCTTTCTCTTTTTCTCATAAAGTCCAACAAAAATTTCACATTAAGAATGCTTGCAGGGAGAGCACTGAATACAAATTAACTATGCAGTGTTCTTTAGTCACTTTGGCAGGGAAGTGATACACCTATTAAAATACCCCAGTCAGAGCTAGCACGTACTCTGCTGATAACCCCAGCAGGCAATGACCTTGGCACCATTACAAGGGCAATATTTTCAAATGGATGAACTATTCCTGAACAAAGTGTCCAGTGTACTAGGAATAAACAGGCTTTTCATCAACCAAGCCTGTGTGTTTTCTGCTTCCAACAACCTTTCCCAAAGACAGTGTCAGAGAGGGGGGAGGACCAGGAAACAGCACCTCCTAGCAACCTGCCCAGTCTTGCTCATCCCTCCTGAAGAATCCTGTGACTGAACAGACCTCCAACCTCTATTCTCTCTTCCAAAGGTTTCATGATTTCTTGTCTGCACTTTTCCAAAAGTAGAACCCAAAGCTGTCCGTTGCTCTCCTAGTCAGACTCAGGGTGTTCCTGGGGCAGAGCAGGTGGGGGAATCAGCTTTTCCCATAGTGCAAAACAGAACCCTGGAGCCTCACAAGCAAGAATTTGTTCTGGAAACTCACGTACAGTATCACCGAGTGTCTGCAAGGCCAACTCTATGAGAAGGTGGACAAGTCTCCCAGCACAGTCCAAAATAGGGTACGTAAGAAGCTTTGAAGACAAGATCCTTGAGACAAACTTCTTTGGGAGGGCAATAAAGGACTGGATTCACCAGAAATGAAGTGCACCAGGAATGAAATGCAAAACTCAGCTGGTAAGACTTGCTTCCTGACCAGGGCCAATGAGGCTCAGCTGGCCCATGTAGGTAGCAGTCCTTTCATTCATTCTATGAATGTTTACTGAGAACTTACTCTGTGCCAAACATTGTTCTATGTTCTGCAGAAACAGAACAAACATGACAAAGTCCCTGCCCTCCTTACATTCTGGTAGGATTAGGCAAATAATAAGCAAATAAATAAGTAAATATATAGTGTGCCAGGTGGTGATAAGTGCTAAGAGGTGGAGGGAATATAGGTACCGGCGAGCAAGAGTTTATATCAGGGAAGGCCACACTGTTGAGAACAAACTTGACCAGAGGTCCAAAGGAAGTGAGAGAGGCAGCTACAACTCTCTGGGCCAGTGTGTTCCAGGCAAGAGCATGCTTGAAGCAGCAAAGAAGAGAGTGTTGCAGGAATGGAGCAAGCCAAGGAGAGAGTCGGAAGAGACAGAGTCAGAGACAGAGTCAGAGAGGTAATAGAGAGTCAGCTCACCTAGGGCCTGAAAGCCATTTTAAAGACTTTGGTTTCAGTTCTGAGTGATCTAGGAAAATATTGTATGTCAGCAGAAGTGGGGGAGCTGGGGGAATAAAGGGAGGTGGAACAGAAAAGCAAGATAACCTGATTTATGTGTGTAAAGATCTGGCTGTTTGTTGAGAACGGTATGTAGGCAGGATGAATATTAGGAGGACAATGCAACAATCTAAGCAAGAGCTGATGGGGTGGCTTGGACCATGACAGTAGCCATGGAAGGGTAAGATGAGGATCTGGATATTTTTAAGGTAAGACCTATAGGAATTGATAATAATGGAATGCGGGAAATAAAAGACAGAGTCACCACTAGACCATGGTTTTTGGCTTAAGCAACTGGAAGGATGGAGTTAACATTTTTCTGAGATGGGGAGATTATGGGTGAGGCATCAGGAGCATGGTTTGGCTATGTTAAGTCTGAGGTGTCCTTTAGACGCCAAGTGGAGATGTCTAGTAGAGAGATAGACAAGTAAGTCCTGGGTCCTGGCTAGAGATATAATCTTGGGAACCATCTTTGTACAGAAGGTATTTGAAGCCAAGAGCGAGGGTGATGTTAACAGAGGAGTGAGTGCTAAGAAGAAGAGATGCAAGGACTGAGCCCTGGGGGGAGCTAACACAAAGGAGTATTGACAAAGTTTATTAAACTGGGTTTAAGGATAAAAAAAAAAAACCAACACAAAAAAAAAACACAGAAGAGGCCTAAAGAATATGTAAAGAAAATTTTTTAAGAAGGAGCCATCGGTCAACTTTGCCAAATGCTGATATTTGGTGATATGTAATAATAACTGAAAATTCACTATTGAACTTAAGGATGCAGAGGTCACTGGTAATTTCATTAAGGTAGACTTACTTCTGTAACAAATAGCCCCAAAATCAGTGATTTAACACAATAAAAATTGTGTATCTCTGCCCTGTGCACTCCATCTGCACCTGCACAGCTGGGTGTGGCTGCCTGGTCTTCCTTTAAGTTCATTATCATAGCTGCAGGTGTTTGCCTGGCACTCTTTTGTTTTCCTACACCACTTATTCTCCTACTCTCCAAGACGACTTCCCAATTCCTCCTCCTTCCTCACGCACTCAACCCTCCTCCTCCACCCTCTCTCATTCATGTCACAGTCCAATCAAGTGTTTGGTAGACAGCCTTCCACATGGTGACTGAGGTACTCAGCCTTTTTCCATCTTCAGTATGTGGCCCCCGTGCTCACCTTGGGGAGGGAAGGGACAGCTCACACTGAGGCTCACCCATGCCCAAACGCCTGAGCCTGAAGGTGGCACATTGCCCCCCTTCACATTCTTATGGCAAGAACTAGTCACGAGGCCTCATTTGGATGTGTGCACAGAAGAGGAAACAATTTGGTAACCACCTGGCCGATCTGCCATAATGACCTAAGCAAGGTCAGTTTGGGGTGATGTTGGGAGCAAAAGACAGATTGAAGGGAGTTGAAGAGAAAAAGGGAAGTAGAAAAAGGTGGTAGCTAAAATGGGATTTGGAATCAAGAGGTATTTTTTGCTTTGTCTCCAGCTTGTTTGTAGGATAATGGAAAATTATGTAGTAGAGAGGAAGAAAGTGTGATCATGCCAGAGAGAGGGGACAACCACGGGAGAGATACCCTTGGGTAGATGAGAGAGAAGAGGGTCTAGTTCAGAGCTTCCTAAACTTCACTGTGCATAAGAATCACTTGGAAAGCCAGTCGACACACAGATTCCCAAGCCCCACCCCGGAGCTTCTGATTCAGCAGCTCTGGAGCGGAGGCTGCAGAACGTGCATTTCCGACCATCTTCCAAGTGATGCCAACCTGCCGGTCAGGATTGAGGCCCACGCTCGGAGTGTTGCTCATGGAAGCTTGGGAGCCCATCCTGTACTGGGGGTAGGCACAGACGAGGGTGGGCCGTGGGTATGGTGGTGAAAGCATGAACTCATCAGCTGATTGTCCCACGATCTCAGGGAATTAGGAAGCAAGGTCACCAGCTGAGAGTGAGGGTGGAGGAGGAAGGTTGAGTGCGTGAGGAAGGAGGAGGAAATGGGAAATTGTCTTGGAGAGTAGGAGCATAAGTGGTGTAAGAAAACAAAAGAGTGCCAGGCAAACACCTGCAGCTATGATAATGAACTTAAAGGAAGACCAGGCAGCCACACCCAGCTGTGCAGGTGCAGATGGAGTGCACAGGGCAGACATTCAGCCAGGGTCCAGGTTTTGCCAGGAAGGTACAATAAAGGGAGAGAGGGGTCAAAGGGAGCTGTGCATTAACTGGCACTGTGATAACCACGGACTGCAGCATCTAAGTGGGTAAAGAGGGCAGTTAGGACTTGAGGGTAGTGGGAGGAGGGGGGAACAGTGAAAAGGTGGTAAATCAACTGATTGTAGATCACAAGGAGGTTGAAGAGTCATTGGAGAGAACAGAACACTGAGCTGGAAGGAGGAATTGTGACAGGAGAGTGGGATGTTTGAAACTGAGATTATAGAGAGAGCGGGATTGTTGGTCATGGCAAGCAAAGTCAAGGTCATGGCCATGGGTATAAGTGGCCAAGATGCCATAAAGAACAAGATCACTGGAGCAGAGGAAGTTGAGGAACTGGGCGGCTGCCTATGGGAAGCATCATGTTTGAGGATGTTGAAATTACCAAGGATTATTATCAAGAGGATTGTTGAAAGTGCACTGAGAGCTATTGTTTTCAAACTCTTTTTACAGAATCTAGCGCTCTAAGGAGAGGAAGACATTCTGAAATATAAATTCGGGCCCCCAAGCAAAAATTTCCCCATGAGTCTCCTTCTAGCACTAATTGCAAAATAAACAGAGAAAGCAGCGGGGGCTGCCTGGGAAAGGCGGAGGCATCAGAGAAGAGCGCCGCGCTAGCGGGCTGGTGTTGGCCTCCAAAGAGCCCAGCTTTCCTCCGCTCTTTCCCTGCTTAATCTGAAGAATTAAGAGTAGCGGTGAGATGCTGAGAAACCTGGGGTGATTCATCAAAGCCCATGAATGCTCATATCTCTCCACTGGAATAGTAGGCCACTAGTTTATGATGCCTTAGTTTTCATATTTAACTACTGGGAGTGTTCTAGTGCAGAAAGACTAAATATAGACTTCAAATTAGGAAATCTAAAATGAGTACCAAAGTAGCATCAATGGAGAGGGCTGGAGGAGCTGTGAATTGGAGTGGGAGACACTTGGCCAAGAGGGTGGCATATTCTTCGCCTGAGGATCCCATTCTGTGACCGAGATGTGTCAAGAGAGAAAACAGCCGCCTCAGTACATTATTGAGAAGTGTCCTCCCTCCCGCCACTTGCCCGAGCGGAGCGGGAGCTCTCTGCCCTCACTGTGTGGCAGCCGCGCTGAATTCTACCCGGATCTGTGGAGCGGTTCCTGTCCCCTGGGTCAGACCCACCCCTGCAGCAGAAAGGGGACCAGACCCCGTGCTCTCTGCTCCTTAGACCCTCCAGGCCCAAGCGTCCAAACACGAAGCACAGCCCCTTCCCTTGTGCAAACTATTGCTGCAGATCAGTGTGGGGCGGGCACAGGGATGGGGAGAGCGGTCAGAACTGTCGCCAAGTATGTATCCCACCTGGGACCTTCCACTTGGGTGTAGCTGCGTGTGAAGCATGAGCTAGAGAGAGAAAGGAAGGAAGGGGATTTACATCCAAAGCAGACTGCAGTTGTCTCTGGGGAATGGGCTTATGAATGCCTTTCCATTTTCTATTTTCTCATCTTTATTTTCTAAAAGGAGTCTATGTGACTAATATGTATACTAATGTATGTGACAAACTCCAGATAAACATTTTTATTGTTAATAAAACAGTTAAATGGTCTAAAAAATTTAGCAAATGCTTTTTAGATGCTTAGAGAATTCACAATGTCTATTAGCATGTTAAAGGCTCTGAGAAGTTCTGTAATAAAAAGGAAAAAAGAAAAAAAAAAGAAACCTGTTTAACTTGATTTAATACAACATTGCAAATTTATTTGACTGTGGAATTTATTTTTGTTTTGTTTTGATTAGTTTATTTAACACCTATCATGGTTGTTATCATGTTTTGGGAAATGTTCCTCCAGGGGTAGGATATTAAGCCAGTAATCCTCTGGCCTAGGAATTTATTAGAGATCCCTTATCTGGACTTGAAGTAAGTAGCCAAAGACCAGGCATTAGTATGCCAGTATAGTGTAGCAGTCAAGAATAGAGCTAGATTGAGTTCAAATCCTGACCCTGCCATTTACTAGCTGTGACTTTAGGCAAGTTTCTTAACCTCTCTGTGCCTTATAATCCTCATGCATAAAATAGGAACGATTATGCACACACACACACACACACACCATACGATGGTACTTACACATAGTAAACACTATAGAAGAGTTAGTTATCACTTATTATTGTGCCAAACATTCCAGCCTAAGGTCAGGACCTAAAGCTACACCGCTAACTAGTAACATAACATGAGACAGGTCATCTCTCTGCCACAGACTTTAGTCTACCCACATGTTGAAACAGAAAGTGAGCCAAGGCAATCTCTGAAGCCCCTTCTAGTGTTGATATTCTCTGATTCCACTATCCCTTGCAGAAGGTGGCACTAACCTGGAGCATGAAAGGAGAGAGAACATAGGAAGATGAAGGGTGGTGGGTGTAAGAGCCCTCAGGCCCTGGGCGGTATCAACAGGGGATGAAAGGATTCCCAAAATGGAATGGGTGGCCTTGGAGGACAGAGTTATCTGCTCCAGAGCCCTGCCTCATACGGCCCTGGTTTCTCACCCCTCCCGGGTGTGAAGGAGAAAGAAAGCAGGGTCTCCTGTTCCTACCACCCCCACCTCCATGGCGCCACTGCCATTAAAATGGCTGCTTGAGATGAGGGCCTGGCTACACAGAAGAGTAGGCTCCTTAAAAAGGGTTAAGAGGAAATGAAGCTTTCAGCTTAATGAGCAGCTTTTCCTGTCTCTTCTAAGGACCCTTCACACCACCCTAGCCCCAGAGAAGCCTTTTTGGCTTCAGATAAGACACAACAGTGGCTACCTCTATAAAAATTCCTCCCATGTGACTTCATCACAGTTGGGAATGAAGAGAACTCAGTCTTAAAAAACTGAAAATGTCTGTATAAGAGAGAGCTTTGAATTGCTGGCAGCTGTGGGCCAAGGTAGACTCGCCCAACATAATGCTTATGAGGCTAAATTGGGAACATTTGAATGCTTGGTTTTACTTGTGCTTAAAAAAGCAAGTAGCAGCTCAACTGCCAGATGTTGGAGAACTTCAATATGCAGTTCATGGGAATGGTATCAGCAATGCTTTTGCAGGTGACCCCATGCCAAAGGAAGATGATGACTTGCTTTCCTAAAACTGCTCCTCGGGAGGGAGCCCTGTGGCTTTCATGTTTCACTTTCACTGAAGAAGTTAAACTAGGAACACCAAAAAGGATCTCTCAATTCAGAAAAGGATGGCACTGGGGCTTGTCAGCAAAAAAAGAATCTCTGAGAACCAGGGCTTCATAAGAGCTCAGCTCACAGTAACTAAGGCCTTTGCGTAATCACTGAACTACCTTCTTTCTAATTTGGTGTGTCAGTTAGGAATTGCTTTTGGTTACTAGTGACAGAGAACTGACTATAGTGGCTTAAACACCAAGGTTTTGTTTGTCATGAGAAGTGCACACATGGGTAATTACCACATGGGCTCAGTGGCTCAGGAATCAATTAGAATAATTCAGATCAGGGCTAGGTCTTTGGGAGTCCCTTAGTCTTTTCTTCATGGCCTCACATGGCTCTTGCAGTCCCAGCCATCACATGCATCCGTATCCCCAATGACAGAAGGCAGATGGGATGGAATGGCAAAGAAAGCTTTCCCAGGAGTCTCATTCAACAATTTCTGTTTTCATCTTCTACAAGAAAGGCTTGGAAAAGTAGTCTTTTCACTGGATATATGGTGCCTAGAATGACACCGGAGCTCTGTTACTAAGAGACAGTGGATTTCACATAGGAAACTAGCACTCTCTGTTTGGGACTTTCTAGAGAAATGTGTTTAGACAAGAAGTTGCTGCCTGGACTGGTCCTTCTGAGAGAGCTTGTTATATGAAAGGGCAGATACCTAGGAGAGCCTCTGTTGACCCATGAAGCTGACTTCCAACCCTTTCTCTGTGAAGGGCAAAGCTGGCCTCCATTCTAGCAGTGCCCCTCTTTCCAAGCACAACCTGGTTAGGAAAGAAGAGAATTCAGAAAACAGGGAAATCTCTGAAAAGCAGTGGATTCATTTTTTGATCAAAGGCAGTGTGCTCAGCACTGCGCGCATGCACGTGAATGTGTCTGCTAACACAGGAGGCGCTTTTCCACCACTTGTTGATGGAGTGAGGCAGGCAATGAATGAAGAAAATGTGGTTCTGAACCTCCAGATTAGAAGAGACAGACAAAACATGTAAACTAGACAGTCAGAGAGGCTGCTATAGACTGAATATTTGTGTTGCACCAAAATTCTTATGTTGAAACCTATTCCCCCAATGTATTAAGAAGTGATTAGGTCATGAGGGTGGAGCCCTCATGAATGGAATTAGCACCCTTGTTAAAAACGAACAATCAAAACAAAACAGAACAAACAGAGAGCTCCCTCTGCCCACCCCCCATGTGAGGACATAGCAAGAAGACAGCCATCTATGAGCCAGAGAGCAGGCTCTCACCAGACACAAAATCTGCTGGCACCCTGACCTTGGACTTCCCGGCCTCCGAAACTGTGAGAAATAAATTTCTGTTGTTTATAAGCCACCTAATCTCTGGTATTTTTGTTATAGCAGCCTGAGCAAACTAAGAAAAAAGCTAAGTGGACTCAGCACCGGGCACAGAGAAGGGAGCGGCCATCACCACCAGGATGGTCCCAAAGGTGTCAGAGAGGAGGGGGAAGATTCAGGGATGTGCCAGGGGAGGGGGACTGGTTGCTGCCTAGCCACACAGTAGGGCTCCCTCAATGGCAAGAGAAGCAACCCTTGGCCACTGTGGATCTTAGAAAAAATGTCCTCCCCATGTTTCCAGCTCTCCAGCCATCCACATAAAATAAAGAAGTAGCTTTAACAAGACCCAACAGCCCAGCCGGGCGTGGCTCAGCGGTTGAGCGTCGACCTAGGATCCAGGCGATCGGGGTTCGATTCCCGGTCAGGGCACAGGCCCGGGTTGCGGGCTGCAGCCGATCAATGACTCTCTCATCATTGATGCTTCTGTCTCTCTCTCTCCCCCTCCTTCCCTCTTTCTGAAATCAATAAAGATATATTTGAAGAAAAATAAAAACAAGACCCAACAAAAACCAGGGAAGCGCACAGCAGAGAGAGTACCACGGCTGAGAACCCCAACACCAGCATCTGTCGCAGGAGGGAAAATCTCTTACACTGATGTACGGGGGATAAGTTGAAGAAAGGAGGGTATTTTGCCCTGGAGTTTCTTCTCGGGCTTTCCCTAGACCCGGGAGTGAAATGGCCAGCAGAACCGGGACACTCTGTGGGTTGTGGGAGAGGGCCAAGCAAGTGGGGAAGAATCGGAGTGGCTTAGGTCCATGTTCCCAACTGCCATCCTGTGCTTCCAGCGGTTACCATGTGTTTGCAGATCACAGTAAACTTCAGGGAGAGCGGCTGCGGAATAAATCCCACCTTTGTTCATCTTCCAGCACTCCCATCAGATCACACTGCTAAAATAATGACTCTCCCTCCCCCGCGCACCAAGGGCTCTGCTCCTCTACATTAACGGTAGTGAGAACAGCAGGTTTTGCGGAAAGTTAGAAGAATTGCAAACTGACTGCTGAGCTTTCAACAGGTCATGAAATTTTTAGTCACTAAAACTACTTTTTCTAACGTTTAGAGTTTTTAAAATATTTCTTCTCTCTAGTGGCATCTCACCATGCAAATTATCACAGGCATACAAGACTGATTCCATCCTGTCCTCAGAAGATGCTGATAACGTGGGAAGGAATTTGTGTAGTGATTCTGGAGGTAGGCTACCTGGGTTCAAGTCCTGCCTCTGCCACTTATTCACTGTGGGAAATTGGGCACATTATTTAACCAATCTGTGCCTTGATTTTCTCATTTGTGAAATGGAGCTTGTAACACTGAGGTGTTATTATGAGGTGCCTATCTCAGTGCTATAACACTGTGAGGAATGAATGACTTGTCAAATGTAAACTGGTTAGTGCCAGGAACAGATGCCAATAATAACTAGCAGTGAATACAATCGTGCACTTGTTTACCCATGTGGCTTTTTAAGCGTTAATCCTTAAGGGTTAAGTCCTGCAATGCCCTGCAATGTGTTTGTCCAGTTAGCTACTGGGCAAGGAAGAGGCCTGGTATTCTGCATTCCTGTCTTTGCCCTTCCACTTGCCTTCCCAGCATCAGCATCTTCTCCAGCCCACGGAGCAGGTCTAGTGGCCAGGGCGAAGTCCCCGGCTCACCTGTGCTCGACACAGAGGAGGGTGGAAGAGAGGCTGAAGGACAGCACAGAACTGAAGGGGACAATAGAAGTTTCCTCAGCCTGGAGTTGTTCTTTTTACTTTTGGGCCAGCCTGGTGGAGTTGCTACCTTGTACCATTGCAGTCTATCCAAGGCATCCAATTATTTGTGCATCTGTTTGAAAAGCAGCCTGCTCTTATGGGCAGAGACGAGCAGGCCTGGCCCAGTTCCTCATGACACGGAACAAGCTAGCACTGCTCTTGGGAGCCCTGCCCAGTGGTCTGGCCTTGGAGGCGCTGCCAGCTACCCAGAGAGAGTTGGATGATTTCCCTGTATTGAGATCGACTAAAAAAGAACAAAGTTGCTCTCAACACCTGCTCACCCTCTCACAGCTATGAAGGCCAGGAGGGGAATGGGTAACTGCGGACCACAGGCAATGAAAGAGAAAGGGAAAAATAAAACCAGCAGCCCTTAGCGCAGCGCCTCCCCCAGTCCTTGCACCCGAGAAGGGCCGAGCGGCACTCGCCACGTCTCTGGGTGGAGAGCTGGGAAACAGGAGGGAAAGGCGGAGGATCGGGAAAGCAGCCCCAGAATAATTTCCTTTTTGTTTAAACTAGCTTAAAATTGGGCTTCTCTGCCTTGTACTCACTCTCATTTGTAATATATTTTGTTAGAAATGCAATACGGACCCCTTGGCATAAGCGAATAAATAGCCTTGGAGCCTGGTCACATTTCAGAGGAGTTGCAAGGTGGCTTCAGGTCCCCCCAAGGCACCCCACTGGCCTAGCCCACTCACTGATGGGCCCCTTTTCACTTTGTTCAGCCTTAATGCCCAGCCAGGGCAGCCTCCACAGAGCTTACATGATAGAAATCACAGAAGACTAAAGAGACTGGGATACTGTGAAAGGGGTTCTTACAGTCAAGTCTTACTCTTCACTGACTGTTGTAATCACGCCACTAGAGGTTGCCATGATGTTTGCAGAAGGCACTTCTCCTGGTACCTGCCCAGCTGGGTCCCGCAGGGATGGACAAAGGATGGCCAAGTTTGTCCTATGTGCCCCTGCCCACACTCAGGACTCATTAGACAAGGAGTGGCCCCCAACCCAGGCTGAGCCAATCTGAATTAGGACCCAATAGAAAAGCCTGGGCTCCTGGCTTGAATGGGGGGGTGTCATCACAGGTGCCATGGGTCCACCATGTTTGGCCCTGTGAGCCAGAACAACGGAAGCCAGATTGCAAACAGAGAGAAATCAAAACAGGTGGAGACTCAGAGGAGCCCAAGGGAGGCAGCTGCCTCAGGTCCCAGCTCTCCAGACCCCAATTCTGGATCCAGCCTCACTTCCCACTCATGGTTTCTGAGAGGTTTCAACTCAGTGCCTTCCTTTTTGCTTATTTATTGGGTTTCTATTACGGGCATCCAGAAGAACTTCCACGAAGGCAGTGATTCACAGTTTACTGAACACTATCACGTTTTAGCTTGTTTGGATTCTGTTTCTCATGCTACTTCAGGAAGAAGTCAGGGAGGTATAATCATCTATATTTACGGCTGAAGAAGCCCAGGCGATGACTGATGAGAAGTCAAGTTCTCCAAGGCAGTGAGGCAGCCGGACCGAGACCCAGTTTTGCCTCCATCATGACCCCTTGATATTGGACGTGTGCTTCCAGGAAAAGGGACTCTGCCCAAGGGATAATCAAAAGCAATGTGCTGCATTCCTAAGCACAAGCAGATATTTCAAGGAGAAAATAGGAGCTTCAGCTGGATCATTAGTTGCCACACCTTCATGGGCCTCTGTAGGCAGAGAGCCATGCTTCTAACTTTGAAAACAAACTACATACAGAAAGCAGAACCAGGCAGGGACTTTTTGGTGGAGAACCCTCTCTTATTAAAACATGTGAAGCCTGGCCCTGGCCGGGCAGCTCAGTTGGTTAGGATGCAGTCTCAATACACCAAGATTGCAGGTTTGATCCCTGGTCAGGGCATATACAAGAATCAACCAATGAGTGCATGAATAAGTGGAACAACAAATCGATGTTTCTCTCTCTCTCTCTAAAAAATTTAAAATAAAAACACACATGCAGCCTGTACTATTATATTACTTGAGCATTTATTGTACCTTACTTCTTTCTCCTTTCTTCTGTGACCAATGGACAGACATGTTACATTTCTCTTCCCTGCCTTTGTCTAGTCCCCACTCTGACATTTTCCACCCAAAGTAGTTTAACTTGGAAACTGGCAGTCTCTCCTGATGGTGTACATGTGTCCACGCAAACACACACACACACACACACACACACACACACACACACACACACAGGTCATGGATACCATTCTTAAAAAAAACAGCTTTCCTGAGATATAAATTCAGACGCCATACAATTTGCCTATTTAAAATGTACAATTTAAACAGCATGGTACTGGCATAAGAACAGATAAACAGATCAGTGGAACACAATACAGAGCCCAGAAATAAACCCCTGCCTATATGGTCAATTAGTATTTGACGAAGGAGGTAGGAACATACAGAGGAGTAAAGATAATCTGTTCAATAAATGATGTTGGGAAAATTGGACAGATATGTGCAAAAACTGAAACTAGACCACCTTCTTATATCATATACAAGAATAACTCATATATGTGGGTTAAAGACTAATATGTAAGATCCGATGCCATGAAAATACAGAGAACAACATAGGCAGTAAAATCTCGGACATTTCCCTTAGTAATATTTTTACTGATATATCTCCTCAGGCAAGGGAAACAAAAGAAAAACTTTTAAAGTGGGACTACATCAAACTAAAAAGTTTTGCACAGCAAAGGAAACATCAGCAAAATGAAAAGACAACCCACTGAATGGGAGAACGTATTCACCAATGACACATCTGATCAGGGGGTAATATCCAAAGTCTATAAAGAACTTAAACAACTCAACACCAAAAAACAAAAAACAAAACAAAACACCCTCAAACAATCCAATTAAAAAACGGGCAGATTGGTAGTGACAAAATCGTCATGGGGATGTAAAGCACAGCCGAGGGAATACGGCAGTGACATTGTGATGACCATGTGTGCTGCCAGGTGGGTACTGGGAATATCAGAGGGAACACTTTGTAAAGTATCTGATTGTCTGACCACTATGCTGGACTCCCAAAACTAATACAAAATAATATGGACTATAAACTGTAATTGAAAAATTTTTTTAAAGAATAAAAAATTAAATGTACAGTTTAGTGGGTTTTAGTATATTACACTATTTTTTAAACTGTGGTAAAATATATATAAATATAAAATTTGCCATTTTAACCATCATTACGTGTAAAATTCGGTGGCATCGGCTGCATTCACAGTGTTGTCCCGTCATCACCACTACTTCTCATGGATACCATTTTTTGCCTGCGAGCCCCCTCTTTCTCCCCCCCCCTTCGTTTCCTTTTGCTTTCAAGGAGAGAGGGAAGTCCATCCCCCTCAGCCCTGGCTTCCCCATGCGTGCAGATCCCCTTGCACATTCCTCTATTTAAACAGCCTAGGCCAAACTTGAGGACAAGATGTTGACTTGACCACATGTGAATTTCTGCCTGCTCTCAAGTCTCCATGACACAGAGAAACACCTTCTGGGATGTTCCCTGGGTGCTTAGCTCCCCTGGCCAAAGGGGAACTGCCTGAAGGCAGGGCTGTGTATTCTCAGCCTGAGCCCTGAGCCGGCCACCCAGGCTCAGCCAAGGTCTTCAGATGACCTTGGGGCCCGAAGCTCTCTCCAGCACTGGCCAGGACACAGCACCTGATTCTCAAGGAATTTCTCCCCAGCTGAATGTTGAATTTCAGATATTTTCTTCCTTCTTCTCTTCATCACTTTTGCTTGCCTCCTGTTACTCCTTACTTGTCCTAACTGGTGTGAAAAGAAGAACCTTCTGGAAATTCGATCTAATCGGATGTTGATGCAGACTCAGTATTTTGACATTCTGCCTCATTGCTGGTTGGGGAGGTGGGTCCTGAATGGATGTTAAGTGATGGATCCTTATTGCTGGGTTCTGCCAGTGAGCACCCCCTCATAGGAATCCACTCAGAGAGAAAGACAGGGAGGAAGCATGGAGGCTTTCCAGAGGGGAGAGCACAGCCCTCAAGGGGAGCCCCAGGGTCTCTCTACGCAGGACTGGCTTATAAACTTGTCTGGAAGCTCCCAATAAGCCCCATCTCCTCCTCCACTGAAAGCTGTCCTTTGGGGATGTCATTCCTGCCGTTCACCATGCATATGGACAATCAACAGCTGAGTCTCCTTGTGAGTATCTTTTATGTAATTAAATATACTAGCCTGACAGCCCCCCACAGAGGGGGTAATCTCTCCTGGATGTAAATGGCTTTTCTCTAATCCTGAGCGACAGCATGCTGTTGCTAGGTGCCTATTTTTTGCCTTTCAAATACAAAGTGACTAATGGGGCATATTTCATAACACATCTGCAAGTGTGTAGTTATTCTTATACTTCAATGGCCTTTCAAATATTATCTGCCAACACTTGGACTATGTGTTAGTATGCAAATTAGACATAATAAAGGTAGAAGGGAGAAGTTCTTTGCTCTTGAAAAATCATATTTATAAGGTTAATGAGACTGATATATTACAGCAGGGAACCAGGCTTAGAACACAGGACTTTTAAATGTAATAGTTGGCAACGATAAAGATCCTCTGGTATTTTTCCCTGCATCAGATCAAAACTTTTCATCTGTGCTGAGGTTAATGAGATGAAAAAAAAAATTCCCACAAAATCAAAACACATAGACTCCAACTCCAGGATCAAGGCAAACATTCTAAGATGAATGTTTTTGATTGGCAGTGACTAGAACAGGAGCAGTATTTTAAAAACATATGAATTTGCATTTTAAAAATAAGTTAAATATTCCAGTGAGTTATCCACTTAAGCCAGGAAAGTGGGCACTTTTATTTTGGGGATAAAAAGGAAAAGACCAGGAAAATTCAACCTAATAAAGGAAAATACACACAAAAAATTTACACATACACACATGTGCATCTACACCCTTTATAGAATTACGAACTACTCCAAAGACAAACAGGAATATGTTTGATCCCAGCCTGATCAAAAAATGGGATGTTATGATTTAGCAACTATTCTGATTATAGGGGAACCAACTCTGTCTTAGAATGTGTGTCTGTTTAATATTAAAATGGAAGCATAACTAAGTTTGTTCTTGCTAGAGAATCAGATATCAGCCAAATATATTCAATACTAAAGCAATTCTGATGACTAAGTTATTAGTAATGACTCCAAGGGCACTTTGGGAGCTTGTAGCACTTGGGACCATTATTACAAACATGAAGTTATACTGTCTTTGTGGTCATGCACCAAGGCTGAACAGCAGAATTCCCGTTGATAGGACATGGTATTGAGCAAATGTAGATGTTCTGGAAAGGTTTCCAGAGGCCAGCCTTGGTGGACCCACCCAGCACACCCAAAGAGGGTGAGTCCAGACCAGTTTTGCTTCATACTGGGTACACCTTGGCACAGTCCTGGGCACATGGTCCATGATGGATAAATGTTGGCTGAATAAATACTGTGAATGAATGAATGAATTAGTAAACAACAAAGTTAAATTGAATTTTTCTGTTGAGAACTGCTGATGTCCAAAGCTGAGATGAGTAACAAGCAGTCTCATGTCCTAGACAGAGATGCAACTTCTATCCTTGCAAGACTTGTTAAGAACTGGTCAAAATAATAGCCATGAATGATACAGATATAGATTTGGATGGATTGTATGGAAGTTCTAGTAAGAAGCATTGTGCATTTATTTTCCTTTTCCTCTCACTGGGGAGTGTTTCCCACATCCTTGAACCAAGTAGGAATGGCTCTGAGAGCACCACTTTGAGAGTGGGGGTCTACCAGAAGCCGAGGCTAAAATCTCCCTTCCAGGTGGAAGCTGCTGAGCTGCAGGGTCTTGCAGGCCTGCTCTGGCTGCCACCGTCGTGGGGAACAAAGAGCTCTTGGGCAAGGCCTTCACTTCCAGAGTTTGTTGGAACAATAGGTAAAAAAGTTCTTCTGTTGGCCACATGGCCTCTAAGGATGATAGCTGGGCTTGAGTCCTCTTGACAAGACCAGCCAAGGGCCCTGACTGCCAGGGTGAGGGGAGCTTACATTAGTTGCCATGTGGGGTATCCCATTGGCACTGGAACTAAAGGGGAGTCATAGGAGTCAGCCAGAGAGGGCATCATTCCAAGTCCAGGCCCTGGGTTGGGTGGGGCAGATTCAAGAAACTCACTAAAGTGCCTGACAAGAGAAAGAACCAGTACCTGAGCATCTGCATTCAGAGGACAACAAGGGCTAGATTCCACCAGGCCCAGCCGAGTAAAGACATTTCGGCTCCTTGCTCTCTTGCGCCCTACCTTGGGGAGTCAGGAGCAGCTAGAGAAAGGTAAGAACACAATGACGAAAGACAGCAGTGCAACCTTTTTGTACTTCAGTCAGGCCTGAGCTGCAGGAACTGGAAAAGCTTTGCATTTGATGGGAAATAAATTTAAATGTATACTGGAATGAGCTTTCTTAATACTGTAGTGTGAGGACGGTTTATTGATCCCTGAAAGGGACTGAATAGTTGTGGGATTTGTCTGAGGTGTTGACCAGTGAAAGAAGATCTGGTAGAGCAGTTTAGAAGGGCAGTGATGAGAGAAAGAGGGGAAAAAGTAAGCTATTTCCTGATTATATACCACCAAGCCCAGCCCATTCAATGCACTAGTTATAAGTGAATGAAAGAATACATGCATGTATGAATGAATGAAAGAAATCATTTCTGTATAACTGGTTGGCACTGTGGCCACCTACCCAGTGTCCCCCGCTCACCCTACCTATGACAAAAGTCCAGATGACTTCCTCCCCTCAGCTGCAGGCAGAGGAGACCTCTCCACCAGCTTTGGAGTGTAGCTGGGAAGAATCACCAGGTCAGTGAGTCAGGGAAGGCTGAGCTCCTGCCGCTCCTGCCTTCTCCCAGGTGTGCTGCGGGTTGGTCATTCACCACCTTATCACACACTGTAACTGCTCAGTGTTACTTTGGCCCCAGTAAGTAACGATTTTCAGCGGCAAGTGAGCAAAGTGCCCAGGTGTGACATCACCCTATATCTGGTGTACTTTGGGCTGGTGTACACTCCCTGGACAATTGGCTGAGAAGACAACAAGCAATGTGGAAACCTGTCCTTCTGGGGTTCTGTGTGTTGTGGAGACCAGGCCTGTGGGAGAAGAATGAATGGTTCCCACTTTCACCATTTCTCCCCAGACGAGCACAGCTCAGGTTCTTGTGGAGCAGTGTCAGTGAAATTCAGTTGGCAAGATCCCTTGCAATCCTGCTCTTGAAGTGCAGAGCTCAGGGTGGCTTCCATGGCATCATCCCATTTTTCTTTTTAACCTAATTGCATTGCCTTGTACTGACCAGTCACTTATCTGTCTCTTCTTCTAGGGCAGGGGTTTTATTTTATTCATGATTCTACCGTAAGTGCCAGGCAAAATAGACTCTCAACAAATGCTGGCTCAGTGAATGACCTTGATTGGCTCTGATGGGTCTTCCTAAGACAGGTGGAACTAGGTGGCAGACCCATTTCCCAGAGGGAGCAACCAAGGTACAGATAGGTAGGGTGGTTCAGCCACCGTGCCAGTGAAGCAGGAGGACAGTTGAGATTAGAGCAGGTGATGGAGCTCTAGAAATGACTGTGAAGCCACATGTCTCAGTAGACATAAGCCAAAAGCTAGTTGCCTGGAGGCCAGGGCCCCTCTCAGAGCACAGAGGCCCGGACAGTCATGATGCCACCACTCGGCTTAGTGGCATTTACAGATCACCAGACGGTTTCCTAGCCACCAACTCTCTTGCCCTTCACAGCAAGCTGGGGGCGTGTGGAGCAGACCTTATTATCCACATTTTACAGGTCCAGAGAAGTTAAATGATGTTCCCAAGGATACCCAGCTACTAAAGGGGGAGTGTGATAACCTTAGGTCATGTGACCCCAAGTCTGTAAGCTTCCCACGAAACCTGGGCAAACCCCACCAAACAAGGGCACACACAACATTTCAGGCTCCGCTGGGCGGGCTCCCTTTTGGTTACAGCACAGTTCCTTAGCGGCTCCTTCAATCCTGCCCCATGAGGGCTCACAGGGGGGCAGGCTCTTCTTCCCGGGAAGAACCATGGCGCAGCCCCTCCTCCTGGGCCCTCCTGTAGCCCACGGGCCTGTTTGCAGAATCTGGTCCCGCTGGGCCTCTATCACAGTGCTGTGCCTGGGCAGGACCGCTTGCTGAGGCTCGGAAGTGGCTCTGGAGCCAACACACTTGCCGCGTGGGAGAGGCTACTGTGCCAGCATGGTCATTTTCCACTCCAAGGGCCAGGGGAGAGGGGAGACTGGCAGTGTTCTTTCCTGTGCCCCAGATGTGCAGTCCTTGGTTTCCATTGGCAGCATCCAATCTCTTTCATTCTCTTTGAAGGAGCGTCTCAGCACAGAAAAAAGACTTCCAGAAATTAGGCATTTTCAGGGGTCTTATTCACAAAGTTGGGATCAGAAGAGAGAACAACTTTCGAGGTTTTGCTCAGATTGTTAAAAGAGATGCCCAAAGATGTCTTTTTAAGGTTCGGTTGGCTTCATCTTTTAATGTCAACACCAGCTAAAGGCTGAAGGTAGCAAATGACACACTGTCATATCTTGCCCAGGTAATTTCTAAAAGGAAGTTTATGGGGAGGGTGTGAAGATATTGTTTTTGTTTTTTAATGAGAAAGTATATTTAGACAGACTAAATGTGACAATAATAATAATAAGTAAATATAAGTTCAGAGACTTTGATTTACCGAAACTCATTTTCAAAGTAAGAGGAGACATGAAAGACAAAAATTCGACTCAAATTCAAATAGTTTCCAAGGAAAATTCCTGTAACCTTGAAGAATAATAAAGGCCCATGGATATATTTGGAATTTCTGAATGGTAGGACTGTTTCCCCAGAGCATTTTAAACATCCCAAGTGAAAAATGAGAACAAGGCCCAAATTGTTTGGTAAAGAGCAAAGAGGCCTTTCGTTTAAGAAAAAGAGAGGGAGATTGTAGGAGTCAAAAACACTGTGAGGGGCTGGAGTTTTGCATGAAATACGAACGGTGGTAGCTTTTTACCCAAAAACTTTTTACTCAATGCCACATGCAAAGAATGTACATTATAATCATCTATTTTTAAAGTCCATTTCATACCATCTAGCAACCTGTGAGTTTTCCGTTTGCTTTTTAGCCCAGCAGGAGGTGCCGGAGTCTGGGGATCTGCTGGGTGGGGCCTGCCAGGCACGCAGAGCCCAGCCCCCTCTCGAGTCTTTGCAGAACTCTAGGCCCACTTCTGCCCAAATCCCTGTCAATCTTGAGGCAGTTGGGCATCTCTGCCGTTATCATTTATTCTGTATGGCATTTCCTAAAGCCACCTCAAACCTCAAAAGTGGACATTACACTGGACCCTGAGGGAAATATATGTGGGAGATTCGTGCCTGCCCTTAAGTTGCTTATACTCCACTGGAGTGGACAAGCATCGTGTGACACACGTGGATGGTACAATAGTAGCCAGCATCGTCCGGCAAATGTAACGAAGTCCAAGCACTTTGTAAGTGCTAAGAAGAGAATGATTACTTCCATCTGAGAGGGCTGGGGAAGACCTCATTCCAGCAGAGGTAGCGCAAGGGAATGAGGGGTGAAGTGGGGTCTGAGAGAGGGAGGAAGCGAGAGAGCACAGTAGGAACACGGCCAGAGCCTGGATGCGCCCAGGACCTTCCCCCATCCCCCACACCCTCTGTGCCGGGACCAAAGTGCAGCGGGAGATGGGGCTGAGAAGGGAGGTTGAGCCCTACCATGTGAGGTCTGAACACCATGACAAGGACTCAGAGTTGATTCTGGCGGTAAAGGGGGGCTAACCACTGGGAGCAGAGGAATTATGAAGTGTTCAGGGGCCCCCTGTATGGGCTCAGGGGCCCAGGAAGCCTCTGGAATTGTATCCACTCCTGCGCTCATGCACCATTTGTGTGGCTGAGCATGTCCATAGCTTTTCCTAGGTTCTCAAAAAGCCTCACAGTGTTTCTGAGGCCAAGTTCTGGGGCCAAGCTGGAGAAGAGTCTCACCACCACCCTTCTCCCAGCTCCCTATCTACATCCCACACACAGGAGCAAAAGATGCTTCATGCACTCCCTCTCCCGACACAAATCAGCCATCAAAATAGGATCCTGGGGGGTTCCAGATGCCCGCGGCCCCTTAGGGCCTCCTCCGGGACCTCCCTGGGTTATTAAATTTCCAAACTACCCAAGGTTGTTTGTTTACACCACATTTTAATGTCAAATGAAGGGAGAATTGATGAAAAACTTCTGCAACAAGGTTCAGATTTCGAAATTTCCCTCTTTGACAACATCATCTCAATTGTTTAAAGCAAAGCAACAGACCCGTCTCACGGTTTTCTCTGGACTCACTGGCTCCTCCGGTGGCTCCAAACCAGACCCCAGCCTCTCCTCCTGTCTTCTCGCCCTCACTCCTCTCACACTTTCCTTAGTGGGCCAAACTACAGAGCTCTACAGCAATGGAGTTTTCCAGAACAAAGCCCAGGCTCTGCCTGAGATTAATTTTACCTGCTTCACTCCAACCACTAACTATGATGGCAAAGCCCCACAGGTTGCTTACGAGAAGCCTCTGTCTCTCGAGCTGTGGGCTGCTAGGCGTCCCCCCAGGGACCCTTGGGAAATGGAAAGAGGAGCCACAGAACCTGGGGGAGACAAGGAGGGCGTTGGTTGGATCCGATTTAAAACCCCCGTGAAGACTAGAGAGAGAGAGGGCCACACGCTGTACAGCTTCCAGAGTGCTTTGCTAATTTTAGAATATGAAGTTTAGAAACCTGAAGCACCACTCAGAAATGAGTCTGTCTTGGATTTTAAACATGCAGACTCCACGAACAAACATTTCTGTGTGCCAAGTGCTGGATGGGAGTCAGAGGCTCGACAATGTGCGTGCTATCTGTGCACCTTTGTCCTCTGCGCCTCTTGATGGCTACTGGGCGTCACTCCCGCGTTGCACCACAGTAGACGCCCTTCATCTCACCAGCCTGCTGTGACCGTGCAAGGTGAAGCGCCCGAGCCACCTGTGAACGCCCCTGCTCCCCACACACTCACTGTGCCGCCTATGGGTCTTGTGTATAGCTCATGGTAGTAACTGCGTGCTAAAGAGAATTTTCCTTCAAATGTTTGTTGAACATTCATTAGGTACTAAACACTGTATCAAGCCCTGAAGACAGACTTAGATAAATGAAACCCAGTCCTCTGCACTCCAGATGGCTTTATAATTATGGTAGACATGAAAGGAAGAGCTAACATTTAGGGAAAATAGCCTAAGAACTAAACAAAGGAGGAAGTAAACAAATGAACAGGCTTAGAATGGGTCTGGCAAAACTTTGCTTTGATTGGCGGGGCAAAACTGCTCACATTACCTGGGACTAGGCCGAGGACCTATTCTTCTTACTCCCTCCCCTTCTGGTAGCACCAAAGGGAAAAGAGAAAACATCCTACCCTCACCCCCACCTCGAAGGAGGAGAATGTACCTGGGAACTAGGCCGACTCTCTTCTAACCCATCGTATCCCATCTCATCCCAGCTCTGTGACTCTGGCAGGTGGGACTCTCACTACATGGTTTTGCTCAGAAATATAGAAAGGTCAGAACACCCCAGGACTCAGAACAATAAAATAGGAGGAGGCTGATCTGCAGGGAAAGTTCAGAGGTAGAACTGCAAGTTTCCAGAACTAACCCATAGTTACACACACACACACACACACATACAATTTATTTATCTATCTACCTATTCATCTATCCATTTATCCATTCACCCACCTAACTATTACCTTTTCCACTTTGCTTTTAGAAGTAAAAATTAAGAAAACAGAGGAATGAGGATTTGTGGGGTGGGAGGAATTGGGGACAGTGGGGGAGAGGTGAAGGGGTTCTTGTTTTAATGCAAACTAAACCAAGCACCACAGCTCTCTCTCCTCACTCTCCCTGGGAGCACATCCCACTTTGCTCTCCTCACAAATGCCCCTGGGATTCATGAGGAAAATAAAACAAAAAAAACCCATATTACAAAATCTACAATCCCATCTAATTTGAGTTTCTGAGTAACTACGGTCAGTCCTACACTCATCACCACCACCCCCACCCATGCTTTCTAATTTTAGAGCTAAGAGCATAGAACTTGACACTGGACATGTTTCCATTTACCATGAAAGGCATGTTTCTCCACAAACAGCTGGAGGGCAAGCTTGGAAAACAGGTTTAAAGATCAGCCTTGTAGAACTTTGGCACAGCAAGTCTCTGGAATCGTCTGCCATCCCAGCAAGAGGCAGGAAGCCTCCAGAACGAATATGTGCTCTGGCTTCTTTCAAATAAAATGATTTAATTTTAAGAGTTTCAATTCATAAAATAGCCCCAGCTAATTTTCCAAGGAAAAGGAGCATATTTTGTTTTTCTTCATTCTTCAAAGACTATTTGGGCCATGAAAAGAATTTATACTGAATTTCCTTAAAAGACTTAATTGGGCAATGTCCCCAGGACATTGAAGGAATAGAGAGTGGTGGGAAAAGCAAGTTTAATAGGGATATAAAATTAGAGATCAGTTTAGCCCTCTGATAATCACAAATAAATAAACAGTAGATAAAACTCTTTAGCAGGCTGTAGCCCATTTCTATAGTTTTATAGATTTATAGATTTAGGAGCTATTTCAACAGAAGGAAAGCAAAGTCTTCAATTCTGAAGCTGGCATTTCTACATCTCCATGGATGTCCCCTCTGCCCAAACTGGGGGTTAGTTTCTTTTATTGCCACATATGTAATCAAATTATCAATATTTCCCTTTAATCATCATCTTATAAGAGGAAAAAGTCAGCCGATGTCCTCAATGTAGTTTTAAAAAATCACAGAGGGCTCCTACCTGTTCCGACTCCCTGTCCCCTGGCTCTCCCCTGCCCACCCCTGCCATCACCTGTCCTCCCAGGTGGGCACCCCGCCTCCTGGCCCCAGGCGGTTGTTTGCCCTGCTTTCCTTTCTATTCCAGTGCTATTACCTCCAACAAAGAGCTCTTGTCTTCCCCTAGGACCAGCTCCTGGGCAAGGCACAGTCTCCCCAACTCCTCCCTTCTACCTCATCCCTCCAAACAAGCAAGTTGGTAATCAGTTCCCCTTTAATTTAAAAAATTTACTGCTAACCCCTCTGCAGAAATTGATGGTGGGCACCCAGAGTAACAAGCATGAGGAAGCTATAAACTTTTAAGGAATTTCCTCAGTTTTTCAAGGCATGCCCGATTGGCCCGACTTTTTCCTTCTTAAGTGGCCTCAAGAAGCTTTTTTCAGTTGGTGTTGGGTGTTGGGCAAACCTGTAGAGATTGTAGGCCAAGTTAAATTTGATCTGGCTTCTCTGCTGGAAAAATTGATCAGCAGAATTTTTGGCTATTGTCTAAAGTACACCTACCCAGGATGCCAAACACACTGCTCCTGCATCCTGTGCCCGCAGCAGACTCGGCTAAACAATCACAGATCTGTTTCATAGTGAACTTGGATGCTGCCCCAGAATCCTTCTTAACAAAGTGCTGTAAGTGGCCACTAGCAGCTCTTTGAATTTGGCACGTGAGTTGGACTTATTTGTCATTCCTGTCCCACCCTGTCCCATTTCCTGGGTGTTCTGAATGAGACACATTCATCAGCCAGTTACACAGGTTTTATCCACCTTGCAGTAAAGGTTGGCTTCTTTGCCACTTGTCTTAAGGAAGGGTCATCCAGCCCTGGCCTGGTAGCTCAGTTGGTTGGAGTGTGGTCCCGATGCTCCAAGGTTTTGGGTTCTGTTCCCAGTCAGGGCACATACAAGAGGCAACTAATGAATGCATAAATGGGTGGAACGACTCTCTCTCTCCCCTGCCCCCCACACACACTTTCCTCTCTCTAAAATCAATACATAAATAAAATAGATTTTTTAAAAAATTTTTAAAGGAAGGGTCATCCAACAGATAGACATTTGGCCTTTTTGCCCTGACTCTGCCAAGTGTGTCAGGCCTGAGGTTTTTAGCAAATCTTAACGTTTACCCAACTACAGGCAAACCTCAGAGACTGAGGGTTCAGTTCCAGACCACCACAGTAAAACAAGTATTGCAATAAGTGAGTCATAATCTTTTTGCTTTTTTGCTGGTGGAGTGGCTTGCCTTCAATTTGTAAAAAACACACAACATCCATGAAGTTCAATACAGCTAAGAGTAATAAAACGAGGTATGCCTGCAGTTAGTACAAACAAGTTAGTCAGGGGCTAACTACCAGCCTATGAGGCATTTGGTCCAAACATGGAAAAGGGAGTTTACCCAGTGCAGATGGAACAGTTTATCCAAGTTAACAGGGAAGGCAGGTGTGCCCACTTTCTACTGGATCCTCATCAGAAGACTTATGAACCTGGGGGGTGAGGCTCCTGGCAGATACGAAGGAGTGGAGGAAGTGACTGAGGTGGTGAATTTCCTTCATGCTCGTGTCCTCCACTGAGTCCATTTATGGGTCACTTGGAAGAAGTTAAAGCAGAGTGTGAACCTGCTGTTGATTTTAATGCAGACAGTTGGCTGGGTTGTAGAAACTTGTAGAGATTTACTAAGCGGCTTCCTCAGATCCAAGTCTTCTTAGCATTACTGTGCTCTGGCATGGTTCACACAATGGGTTGTACCTTCTTACAGTGACATGTTATCTGAGTGCATCAGATTGAGGCTGCTGAGGGAAAGAGAGCATTTCTCATGAGGACATGGAAGTATAGTATAGTATAGTATATAGTCTAGTATATAACATGAGAACATTCACATGGGCGTGTGCTTTGAAAAGGAAACAGAAACTGCCTTTCTCTCCCATTCCTGAACTGCCCTGAGTGCCACCAAGTCACAGAATTGAACTACAACAGAGCTATTTGGTGGAAGTGAGGTCACAATTTAAGAAAAGTCATAGATCAAACAATGTGAATCATGCATAAGTTTCTCTGGCTGCCTCTGGAGTTTAAGCTGGGGGCGTGACTGAGTTATCAAGCCTCTGACCCATGAGTGTGACTCAGTTTCATTGGATGGACCACCTAGATGACACGATATTTCCAGAACCTTGAAGATACATCATGGAACAGTGCTTAAATTGTCAGTGATGAGCCAAACTCTCTGTCTCACATCATAAATCAGCTGGAGGAAGTTAAAAGTCACCACTTTACTAGCGGCAACCTGCATCCAGAATTGAGACATGTTTTTGATTTTACCATAGTTCTTGAGACCAGTTCAGACTTCTAAATACCAATAATCTCCTGACTTGACCACATCTGATTAAAGACTAATTCATTCTAGGCCTCTGACTTTATATTATGACCTGAAAAAGGTGCTTTGGACTGTTATTTTATTTTAATTTTTATTTCTGATAAATATCTACATGTTCGAATAGCTAAAACCATTTACCATTAAACAGTTCTGTGCAGCAAACACGCGCCACATATGGGTTTCAGGTGGAATGGTTTACAAATGAAAAAAACTTAAACTCACGCCTCTCTTAAGGTAATGCCTGGACCTAACTTCTCTGAATTCTACATATTCTATGTATTCCAAAATTATTATCCTTTTAACTCACTTTTCTTTCAATTTCCAGACAAATAATTTTTAATTAAATTAAGCATGTCCTCACGCTTAGGTTCCTAATTCCAGTGTGAAAGAAAGATCCTTCTAGGCTCACTGCCATTTGTCAAATTGACATGATTGACACATCCTGTGACTAAGGAGGGACCAGTCTTTCCTGTTTCAGCTCATTAGGCCCTCCCCACTGGCCCCCTGGGTTTTCTGGACTGACTCAGTGCCCATCTCTTCACAGGCCCTTCTGCTCATAGACCCCCTCCCCTGCTGCAAGTGGTCCTTTGAAATTACCATTTTAATGGGTAAAAATAGAAGAAAAAAATGAACTTCCCTCCCAAGAGAAGGAGTCTTCTCAGTGTATCCTTAACAGAAACACCTCAGCCTTCATCGGAAGCTTCTGAGGCCTCGGAGCCATCCCACTGGCTCATGCCTTTTGCCCGCCACCAGCTTGTCCCATTCCCGGGCCCTGCGGGAGCCCTGCCTCCCTCCTCCCAGGCTGGGCTCTCTCACTCTTCTGTGCATTTCACTCTGTCAAGTGGGTCTTGAGCCTCCTGAAAATTTGGCACCTTTTTTGTCCTCGTGTATAACAGGAAAGAAAAGAGAACCTGTTGAAAAAGAATCCCAGGCAGCACATTCTTGGTCCTGGCAGTAACTGCCTGTGGCATTAGGGAGGTCACACGCAGTGTCTCTGGTTTCACTTCCGCCTCTCCCACCGGGGGTGTGGGACCAGGGGACCTCCACGCCCCGCCCAGGTCTTGCAGGAGAGAACCTCCTTCCCTCCTCGAGCCGTGGACAGTGGCGGCCGTGGAACTGAGCCCTCGTGGCTGTGGTGACAGAGTGGCTGGTCCTGCTCTGTAAATGCGTCAGGAGGGGCAGTGAGAAGGAAGAACAGAGTTCCAGAAGTCGGGGGACAGCCAGCTAGCACTTTTCACAAAAGGGCAGATAAAACAAGGAAGGAGAAAGACAAACATTGTATGACCTCACTTACGTGTGGAATGTAAAAAAAGAAGCACTCATGGAAGCAAAAGATAGATTGGTGGCTGCCAGGTGCGGGGGGAAAGGGGTGAAGGAAATGGATGAAAGTGGTCAAAATGCACAATTCCAGCTAAATAAGTCCCAGGGGGGTGATGTATAGCTTGGTGACTGTTGTTAACAACACTGTATTGTATATCTGAACGTTGCTAAGAGAGTACATTTTTAAAGTTCTCACCAGCCCCCCCCCAAAAAAAAACACACAAAGGACCTATGTGAGGTGATGGATGTGTTAACTAACCTTATTGCAGTCATCACTTTGTAATATTACATAAAAAAATCACCATGTTGTAACCTTAAACTTACACAATGTTATATGTCAATCCCATCTCAATACAGCTGGGAGAAACAATAAGGATAAACATTTGCATGGCACTTCACAGTTTAGACAGGATTGCGCTTACATTATCTCATTTAAAAGTGAAGAAGCACTTTGAGTACAATCCCCATGTTACAGCTAATAAAACAGGCTCAGAAGCTACATGATTGTCTAAAGCCACATGGCTAGTAGTAGAGCAAAGCCTGTGAGCCTGCCCTTAGATCTAGTGCCCTCTCCATGGTGCCAGGATGGCTTCCTAAGGATTTCCTTGACAGTCCAGCTGTAAAACGCCTGACCCTACCAGGTCATAGGGTGCCTTGTGGGAACTCCTCCCCCTCCCCCCTCCTCCTCCCCCTTTCCCCTCCTCCTCCCACTCTCCTTCTCCTTCTCTTTCTTCTTCTTTGGACACATTTTTACTCTAATTTACTATTATTTATGTTCTTTAATCCCACTCATCAAACTTCTCATCCTGTTCTTATAACTCAGTTTCACATCTATAAGAAAAGCTGTGGCCCTTGGGAGTGCGGGGAGGCATCCCACACAGTGATGTTTGCCTTCTCCACGCCTAGAGATCTCAGTGTGAGATATTTATTTATTAGGATTTAAAGGGGGCAATAGAAATAGAGCAGCATTTTTTAAACTTAAGAAGTATGTCTCTCTGTTTAAAAAAAGCAAACAGCAATAATCCCCAAGCCCCCGGTGTCAATTTACATGTTCTTCACTGTTTCTTGACCTTGTCCAAATGAAATAGAAGCTATACGTGAAATTTATTAAAAACTCCTTAAACTTTAAGGCTCATAGTAAGTATCTGGTTTTGCAGAAACTAAATTGCCGGCGCTGGGTTAAATGCAGATTTAGTGTGGGTCTGAGTTCGTTTCTGCATTTGACCTTCAGAATGCTATTAGCTGAGGATGCCTGCGCACCAGGTACATTGTGGGAAGCAGCATTAATAATAGCAGTGCTTTCTGGCCACTTCAGGTTGTCAGAGTCTTGTGTAACCAGAGCTCTGCCAGGAGCAGGCCTCGAGAGCCAGTTCTGACTGAGGCATCTGAGACCTCTGCCTTTTCCTCTTGAAGATAAGCTTCATGCCTTGCTGGCCAGTTCTGCTTCAAGATGTTAGACTGAAAATCGGGTGAAGATACAAAAGTGTGTGATATGCATGTGACTGTGGACCTTAGAGTCTGGCAGGCTTTTCCTGCCACGTGCTCTGGGCAGGCCCAAGTCACCCACCTTACCAGGGGTAATGCCTCCACAGACACAATGCAGATGCATGCCCTGAAGAGTCAGGTGGCACTCGGGTCTTGGTGGCCACCAACATGATTCAGAAGAGGCTCATATATTTTGGAAGAGATCATTATTGGAAAAATCTTAGGACTGCTCAGACCTGTCAGGAAGTAGTGGTCTGGTGTACAAGATGTCCCATCTTGGATTCAAGTCCTACTCCTGCTTTTTGAAAACAAGTCACTACCTAACCTCCCTGCACATCACTTTCTTCGTCTAAACGATGGAGATGTTAATAACACCTGCTCTTCTAATCCTACAGGACTGTGACAAGGCAGTGGCTCTCACAATGTGGTGCCCAGAACAGCAGCATCAGCAGCACCTGGAAAATTGTTTAAAATACAAGTTCTCAGACCCCACCCCAGACCTACAGAATTGGAACTCTGTGGTTGTGGCCAGAATTCTGTGTTTGAACAGACCCCCAGGGGAGTCCGACACCCCCTGACCTTTGAGAAGCACTGCTATAGAGAGGAGACCGTGCATGGCAACCTGTCTGCACACTGCTGAGCCCGCATACTCACTGTGAGAACCGCAGCGCCACAGAAATGTTGGCGCTATTTTAACATCCAGGCCCCCATTAAAACACAAAAACCCGCCAGGTGAGCCACAACTTACACTAACAGGTGTCAGGATTCTCAACAGGCATAGCAGGCAGTTAGCTAGGAATAAGTCTTTTCCAGAATAAAAAGTTAGGGTTGAGAATGTTCTTAGGCTTCTGTGTGGTGGACAAGAAACCAGGAGGGAAAGAGGAAAAGGGCTTGGAGTCATACAGACAAGTCAGCTCTGCCTGTCTTACTAGCTATGTGACCTTAGGCAAGCCACTTAAAGGACATCATAGTAATGATAATGACCTCCACAGGGGTACTGGGAGGATTAAATGACACAACACATGCAAAGCAGTCAGTGCAATGCATGGTTATAGGTATTCAATTACCCATCATAGCAGCAGGGCATCCAGGCTACTTGAAGCTACCACCCAGAACTGGTCCTCTCTCCCACCTTGCTCCTCTCTCCCACCTGCTCCCCCATCCCATCCCATCCCATCCCATCCCATCCCATCCCATCCCATCCCATCCCATCCCATCCCATCCCATTATTGTTATTATTATCATTATCACCAGCAATATCCTCACCCCTTCTGCCCCAGTGCTTCCTGACCTTAGGCTTAAGACTTCCACCTGCAGATGTCCTGGAAAGATTAACCACCAAGGAAGAAAAGAGGGGGGTTTCCCAAAATGGCATGGTTGTCCCCAGAGGTGACACTGGTGTGTGCCTAATTTTGAGGCCTGAAAGAGGGCAGGCAACCAGAGGAGCAAGTCCTTCCTCTGTGTCCATCCCCTTCTCTGGCTCAGAGGTCTGGCAAGTATAGCTGGAGTTGGGCAGAGTAGACAGGAGCCAACCTACAACCTTTGTCCATTGTTAACTACTGGTGGATCTGGCCCACCCAGATTTTATCTCTCAAGTGTCTCCAGGCACCTGTCTGCCCAGGTTCAGGGCCCTAAGATGGGTCATGAGGGCTTGTCTTGTCTTTCTGGGAATGAATCAGGGCCTGCTGGCCAAGAGTCACCTTCAGCTCCCCTCCCAATAAGGAGAAGAGGTCAGATTCTTTCTGATTTAGTAAGGGCACTCCTTGAGGCTGCCTTTTGTCACCCATTCACAGTGGGAATTCTCCTTTAATGAGCCGGGAGCCACACCCTCCCCCCAGAATGGGGGTGGGGTAGCTTTCCAGGTGGCATGTGAGCAGGGCTGGTTTCACAATGGCCAGCCCACAGATGAGGGACCAAGGGCAGTCTGTGTAGCACATGGCCTCCTGGACCTGCTTGGTCAGCCCTTCCCAGCCCTCCCACCCAGGCTGCAACTCCTCCACACCCCACCTGCCCAAACAGCTGGAGGGAGATGCTGCTCTAGGCGTGGGAGGCAGAGGAAGGGTGGAAGAGCTGGGGTACTGAGTGCCCGGTGATACCTGACTAGAAACCAAATGCAGCTGCCGATGGGCAAGGCATTGCTGGAACGCTCCTGCTCCATCCATCTCTCCACTTGGGCCCTGGAGAAGCCTTACCTCCATGCAGTGCCCACAGTTTACACGCACATTCACTCACTATCACCCTACCAGCATGAACCTTATCTGCAGCTCAGGACAGTTAAGGGACGTGCCTGGGTTACTTGTGGGTAAGGGAAGGAATTTGGACTCAATTCCATGAGGCCTAATTCTAAAACCTATCTATATTCTACTACACCACTGGCTTTTAAACTTCTTTAAAAAAAAAAATTATTTAGCCCTAGCCAGTTTGGCTTAGTAGTTCGAGGGTCAGCCCGTGGACTGAAGGGTCTCCGGTTCGATTCCAGCCAAGGTCACGTACCTTGGTTGCAGGCTCGATTCCTGGCCCTGGTCAGGGCGCATGCGGGAGGCAATCAATTGATGAGTCTCTCTCACATCAATGTTTCCCTCTCTCTCCCTTCCTCCCTTCCACTCTCTCTGAAAAGCAATGGAAAAAATATCCTTGGGTGAGGATCTTTAAAAAAAAAGAATTTGAACATCTAAAAAGAATATGAAATCCCATGTGCCTCTCTATACTATATTTGCGACTTCCTGTGAATCTATAATTATTTGAAAATGAAAAGTTTAAGAAAATCTATGTGGGGTATATAATAATAACAATATATAAAATATACTGAGATATGAGATACGGTTGGAAGTCAGTATATGAGATACGGTTGGAAGTCAGGAGAGTGGCTCCCCTTTCAGGGGTGCTGTTGGAAAGGAGCATGGGGTTCCTGGGAGTAAAAGCTCTATTTCTGGATCTGGTTGGTTCCACAGGTGTGTGCCACTTGTAAGACTCATTGAGCTGTACATTTATCATCAGTGCTTTTTTCTAAGTAAACTGAACAAGAAGAGAGGCTGGGATTTGTTCAGCTTCTCCCACCACTCTCCCCAATCTTAACCCCAGAGGACCCAGGGTTCTGTGGATCACAGTCTGGAATCTGGGTCCTGACTCCCCTCTCACATGAGTGGCTGGCTCAGAGGACTTCAGCTCTCCAGGCCGGGTTACACATCGCAGCCTTCAGTTTAAAAATGTCTTTCAAACCTGTGTGTAGAGTAGCTTAATCCTGGATGTGGAAGATACCACAAAAGGACACTGAGTGAAAAAGGAAAACAGCGGAAAAGCTGTTTTCTCCCACAAAGAAAGCTGCATGTGGTCCCTGCTTGGGCAGGCTGCCTTACACTGAAAGTATAAACTTAGAGTGAAGGATTCCCAAAGAAAACTGGGTAAAGGGGGCGGGGGGGGGGGGGAGTTTATGACTTCAAAGGAATTGGTTCAGACGTATAATCACAGGGAGCTAGAAATAATAACCATTCACTATATTCTGCAAGTAGAAGGCAACGGACAACATAAAACAAACAAGCGAACTAACTCACTCAGGTTCTGGGTTGGCCACATACTTCATGGCCCCTTGCTTTGGCTTTTATGAAGGTTTCTGGGTGGACTGCGCGCTTTCCATCAGCATGCCTGAGCCAGGTTGTTTTTCCCTCCTGCTCGGGGGACGTGGTTAACATTTTTTCCTTTAATACACCAGTTAGTTTCCGCTGTTACCTGCCCACTGCTCTACTTGGAATCAGCTGTGGTTGCCAACACACAGCTAAGGGCAGAAGTTAGCCCAGTGTGAGGTTAATTGGGCCCAATTGAAGCCATTACAGTTTAACAGATCCTCTCAGAGGTCTATGGGAGGACCGCTAGGAAAGTTTGAAAGTAAACTTGCTCTTGCTATGCACGGTAGTGAGAGGTCCCCTGTTTTGGTTTTTTAACGGCCATTCTACAGGCTGCTGTGGGATGCAGCTGCTAGATGGAGGAGAATCCTTCATGAGCTCCTGTTTCTAGACGAGGCTAATCCCTGAGGAGTTTAGAAACTGATAAAAACAGTGAATCAGACTAATGACCCAGTCGAGGACTTGAGGGGGGGGAGGGTTAGACGTGCAGGTGCCAGCGTCTCCTACCTGGGGACATGTCCTTTCTGTGAGGTTCTTTCCGGTTCAGTAACACTCCACTTAACCTCACGGGAAGCAGTTTTGTTTTACCGACTTTTCAGGCTAAGGGGAAAATTCTTTTTTGATACACCATTTGTCACTGTAGAGCTATGCTCTCTATGATTCCAGGATTCTCTCTACCTTGGGACCCCTCCTCAGAGGGACAAAGACAGGGAGGTTCCAGTTGGCCAAAGTGCAAGTAGCCAGTGGGAGCTTACCTCTCTTATAAAAGCCAACCCCACTTAGCAGTCATCGAAGGGCTCATCTAGCCAAGGAAGGTAACAGCATGGTCCCTCTGTGCTCTCAGGACATTGGTTTGTTGGGTACAATCGTGGGGGCTTCTTGGCACACTGGAATCCTTCCAGAAAAGAGACCAGCATGGTAAACTGTCTGGGAGCTGTGTACATTGAAGAGAATGGGCATGTGTAGCCAAGACAAGAGACTTACTGGGGGTGGGGTAGTCCCTGGGGAAGAGCAATGACCCCTGGGGTTGGCCAATACCACACTCCTATATGGGCTTTCCCCAGGACCAGTCACGGATCTAAACACTGTACATACTATGAACTCATTTAATGCTCACAACTGCCTTACGGGTGACTAGCTCTTATTATCATCCTCGCTCTACAGATGTAAACACAAGCCCAGAGAATTAAGTTGTCCAAAGTCACACAGCTATAAACGACAGAGCTGGAATTTGAACCCAGCTTTCTCACCAGCCCAGGGTTTCTCAACCTCAGTGCTATTGACATTCCAGGTCTAGTGACTGCACTGGACCTTTCATCTGCCCAGAGACATCCTCCCCTTAGACATTGTTTGATTTTTAACATTTCCTAATTATATTGTCATTTGCCTCTGTGTCCCAAAAGTCAAAGTTCTGCCTCATTGGGGCAAAGGTTGAGAAAAGGCCTACATTTTACTTAGCACGTCACATATATCTCCCGTTTAATCCTCACAGCAATCCTACTGAGGTAGATACTTTTATCCCCATTGTTTAGATGAGAAAACTGAGGCTCACAAAGTTTAGTACCTTTAGTCATAGCTAAGTAGTGGAGCCAAGATTTGTAGCCAGCTCTGTCAACACCAAAACCCACGTGCTTTTTTAAGGGGAACAGATTGGGCCACCTAGAGATAAGCTCAAACACACAATGCTCACAGCAACACACCAGGACAGGAGTAGCCTACGCTGGAGACGTGGAGGTGGGGACAAAAGGTAGGAGACCTACTGCCACACCCCTCTTGGGAGACAACTTAGTGTCACACGCTACGGTGACAGAGCTGAGGCCAGCGTTGAGGAGCACATTTGGGAGCTGTGTCCGTGTGCCCCACCCCTTATCCAGTTCAGGCCTTGCCCTCTCTGGCCTGGGCCACAAAACTTTTCTACCCTCGATACTACCTCTCCAGTGCCCAGAGCAGTCTATTAAAACCGCCAATCTGACTATGTCACTCCCCCCTTCTAAGTCTCCCATTACGGCCCTTCTCTCAGAGTTAAAGCCCAAATTGTCCTGGGCAGACTCATGTAGCCCTCTTGGCTCCTGACCCCATGTTCTCTACTCCACACGCTCATTCCTCTTTGCCGCCCCTGAAACTCCATGGTCTTTCTCATATGCCAAGCTCTTGGTGTCAAAACAAGCTTGAATGGGGGATTTGTGAGTGTAACTCTCACCATCTTTCTTTATTGTTTGAGCTTCAGGTGGCCCAGTCATCTCCTCCATGATCTACCCCTTTGCAGGGCCAGCGCAGTGCCTGTTACATTGTAGGACTCCATCGATACTTGATGTATTTAACAAGCATGTAATTTATGTTCTCATCTAAATCACTAATGAAAATGCCAAGCAGAAGTGGGCCAAGGCGGGGGCAGGTGGCTGCCAGCAGACATCGCCCTCTGGGTGATGTCAGCCCTTCCGTCCGCACCATCTGGGGCATTCAACCTCCCAATGCCATCCGCCTGCATCCTCATCCAGCCTGTGCATCTCTGCACAGCCAAGTCTCCTTCACCGGGCGCCGTGAGAGCACATCAACCACCTTCCTGCTAAAGTCTGTCTACCCGGGCCTCCACGCTCCTTTACTCTCCCAAGCCACAACCCTTTATAAAAAGAAAATGACCCTAAACTTGATGGCCTTTCCAACCTTTTAGTGGTCCTTCTTCCTTAAGTTCTCAAGTCTTCAAGTTATTTTGCTACTCGGTGATCTGACCCTAAGGAAACTGGGAGCATGCTCTAAACAAATGGGCCCAGGACAAGTATAATTTTTCTCAACTTTATGAAAGTATAATTGGCATTCAATAAACAGCAAAACAATTAAAACTGCACAAGTTGATGAGTTTTAGCAAATGTTTACACTCATAAAACCATCACCACAATCAAGATAATGAACATTTCCATAACCCCCAAGGTTGTCCTGGGCCCCTGTGCAATCAGTCCCTTCCTCCATCCCATCCTCAGGCAGCCATTGGTCTGCTCTCTTTCACAACATATCAGTATGCATGTTTTAAACCTTAAATAAATGGAATCATACTGTATGCATTTTCAGGGGTGAGGTGTCATACAATGATTTTAAGATTCATACATGTTGTTGCATGTAGTGACATTTCCTTTATATGCTGAGTAGCTTTCCATTATACGGATATATCACAATTTCTTTGTCCATTCATCTATTGGTGGACATTTGGGTTGTTTCCCATTTGGGGCTATTTCAAAGAAGGCTCCTATGAACATTTGTGGACAAGCCTTTCTGTGGACACGTGTTTTCATTTCTCTTGGGTAAATATCTAGGAATAGAATGATTGGGTCATTTGGTAGATAGATATTTAACTTTTCAAGAGATTACCAAACTATTTTTCAAAATTGTTGCACCATTTGACATTTCTATCAAAATGTATAATTCCATTTGCCCCCACAGCCTCACCAGTACTTAGAATAGTCAGTCTTTCTAATTTTACCCATTCTGATAGGGGTATGTTGATATCTCCTTGTGGTTTTAATTTGCATTTCTCCATGACTAATGATGTTGAACATCTTTTCATGTGCTTATCGTGAATTTTTATGTTTTCATGTTTTGTTTTTTCACAAAGTGTCTTCAGATATTTTGACCATTTTTAATTGGGTTGTTTGTCTTTTCTTTTTTAATTTAGTTGTAACAGTTCTTTATATAGTCTAGAAACAAATCCTTTATCAGACACATCTGTAGTGAATAGTTTTCCAGTGTGTGGCTTGCCTTTCCATTTCCTTATCAGTATCTTTTGAGGACAAAATTTTAAATTTTGATGAAGCCAGTTTATTTTGTCATTCATATGACATGTTTAAGAAATCTTTGCCTAGTTCAAGGTCCAAAGATTTTCTCCTATATATTGTTCTAGTTTTAGGTTTTACATTTAGGTCTATAGTCCATTTCAAGTTAATTTTTTGATGTGGTGTGAGGTAAGGTTGATGATCATTTTTGAAATATGCAGTATTCAGTGTTTTACATCTTTTGTTGAAAACTTTTTTCCTCTGTTGAATTGCTTTGGCACCTTTATTGCAAATCTTCTATTGCTATACATGTGGGTATATTTCTGGACTCTCTATTTTGTTCCAGTGGTCTATATACCAATGTTTTTGCTAATATTAAGTTGTTTTGACTACTGTAGCTTTATAGTAAGTCTTGAAATCAGGTAGAATAAGTCCTTCAACTTTGTTCTTTTTAGAGCTAGCTTTGGTTATCCTTTATCCTTTACATTTCCATATATATTTTAAAATAAGCTTGTCAACCTTTTCGAAAGATCTTCCTGGGATTTTGATTGAGAAGCTGTTGAATCTGTAGATCAATTTGGAAAGAATCTTGAGTCTTCCCATCAACCAACTCAGTATGGCTTTCCATTTAATTATATCTTCTTTAATTTCTCTCAGCAATGGTTTGTAGTTCTCAGCATGAAAGACTTGGACTCTTTTTATTAGATTTATTTCTAGCTGTTTTACATTTTGTGGTGCTATTATAAATGGAATTGCTTTTTCAAAATTTCATTTTCAAAGAGTTTGCTTCTAGTATATAAGAATATGGTTGATTTTCTTATAATAATTTTGTATCCTGCAACCTTACTAAATCCACTTATTAGTTCTATTAGTTATTTTGTAGATTTCTTGGGCTTTTATATACATATAACATCTGCAAATAGGGACAGTTTTATTTGTTCCTTCTTCATCTTTATTGCTTTTATTTCTTTTTCTTGCTTGATTACAATGGCTAGGACTTCCAGTACAAAGTGGAATATAAGTGAAAGCAGGTGTCCTTGCTTTGTTCCTAATCTTAGGGACATTTCACCATTAAGTTTGATGTTAGCTGTTGGTTTTTTGTAGATGCCTTTTTATTAGTTTGAAGACGTGTATAGTAGTTTCTAGTTTTCATCATGAAAGGGCACTGAATTTTATCAAATGCTTTTTCTGCCTTGATTGAAATGGTCAGATGGTTTTCCTCCTTTGCTAAGTGTCTTAGTCCATTCAGGCTGCTATAACAAAATACCCAGAGATTAGGTGGCTTACAAACAACAGAAATTTATTTCTCACAGTTCTGGAGGCTGGAAGCCCAAGATCAAGACACCAGCAGATTTGACGTCTGGTGAGGAATCGCTTTCACAATCACAGAAGGTTATATTTTCCCTGTATTCTCACACGGCAGAAGAGATGAGGGAGCTTCCAGGGTCTCTTTTTAAGGGCACTAATCCCATCCTGAAGGCTCCACCCTCATGACCTAATCACCTCCCAGAGCCCCCCACCTCCTAACACCATCACGCTGGGGGTTAGGCTTTAGTATACGAGTCTGCAAGGGGCACGCACAGGCGGCAGAGCTTCCCAGACACACTGGACTTTAGAGCTCTTCCACAATCCCCGGTCTCTTTGGTTCCAAAAGGACAACCTGCAGGGAAGCCTGATGCAGTATCATGTATGTGTCAGTGACTTATTTCAAAACTCTTACCCTCTAAATAAAAAAAATTTTAAAAATGCAGGCATGTTCACTCCTCATAGACTTCTACGGAGCTCAACCCACAATCGACCATTAATGAGTAGTATTATATTATTGTTAGGTATTATTATTCCCATTTTACAAATGAGAAGTTACCTAGCATAGAATGCTAACCACTTTATGTATTTCATCTAAGTTAGTCATCTCATCATTCCTGTAATATAGGCATCATGACTTGTCCTGGGTCACACAGCTAATGGCAGAGTGAGAAAGGCACTAGGGGAGAAGGTCATCCTGGTTGCCTCCATCCACCCAAGGTGAGCCGGTCATTGGGACAAAAATGGACAAAGATGCAGGTCTAAGTTCCTCCAGGAGGACAGCACCATGCAGGTGCCACTGACTCACCCCCACCCAACCTCCCTTCCAGGTGGAGCTTGTGGGGAAGAGGGAATGAATGTGTAGGTGCTGAGAACTTTGAACTCCCTGAACAAGAGGGCTTTGTTTTCCAGAGAAGCCAGATAGTGTCAGGACCTATTGTCACCCAAAACTGCAATTCTGGGCTCACAAAAAGGACAGCTTTCAGATTTGTAAGGCTTTTGGCCCAGCTCTTGTTGACCTTACTACTTTAGGAAGGAAGTAGGCAGAAGTCCTTCACTCAGAGGCTCACATGAATACTCTTCACTACCTCAGCCCTGCTCAGTTTTAAGCTGAACTAGAGTGGAGAGAAGGGAAAGCCCACGCCTTGAAAATTCAGGAAATCCTGGGTGGAGGAAAGTGAGGAAAATGTTAACACAGCATTCAAAATTAAAAGTTGTTCATAAGGTGGTTACTCAATTGTATTAATTGGCAAGTAATTGCCAGGGTGTGGAGAGGAAAAGACCTCATTGGAGGAAGCTAAGTGTAATTTAGTAATAATCCGACTGAGGCACAAAATAGACACTGTCCTCAGATGTTTGGAAATATGATTTTAAATGGAATTTGCAGGTGAAGGGGGAACTCAGGTTTGCCTTTATTTTGAGGACACTAATCACCACCACACTATTCCAGGTTTAGTTCTGAATGTTTTAATGTTGGGCAGGGGAGGAGAGGGTGTTAGTTTCCCAAACAAATAATCCTGTCTCTTTCTTTTCTTTCTTAGCTACCAAAACAGTTTAACAAGTCATCTTAGGTCCAGTGGTCCATATGCAAAGGCCAAGTAGGTAAGGGGATAAAAGTAGAGATGAAAAAGGAAAATTAGTCAGAGATTGCAGAAATGGACCTATAAAATAAATGGAACCAAAAATCCAGTTCAGCAATCTTATTCTCTGTAGGGTCCTGGATCCACTTGGGAATCTGACGAACACAGATACAGTTGCACACACTGTCCCTCTGTGGCCCCACCACGGACCTTCTGGGCGTGTAGAACCTAGATTAAGAAGCTCTAATCTTGGCAGAAACCAGCTTTAAACTGGCAAGTGGCATTATGAGTCTACTCTTTAGTTTGCTATAATTAGTTGAGACAACTTTTAGAGCTATTGTTGGGATCGCTCCAAGAAATCATTTCACTTAATCATCTGCGCTAGTCTATTAAATATTGGCTGTTCTGAAAAACTGGCCTGCAACCTGCCAATACTGGTGACTTATTGCAACTGACAAAAGACAATCATCTATAGGATGGGTTTAGATCCCATTAACCCCTCCCTGGCTGTGGAGCAAATATTGAACACAGTGGCCTGGTTTAATGAGGTGGGGGTTGGGATGGGATCTTTAAATGCCACCAACTATTGATTTCCCAGGAATTGTTTTTGTCCTTGGCAAAGCACACAGCAAGATAGGTTATGTCTTTGCTGTGCTTATTTGACAAGAAGAGTCTTGAGGATGGGAGAGGGTGAACCTCAGACTCCAGGGGAAATGTTCAGGGATTCCCCACCCTGAACTGGATGGAGCTGGTGTTGCCCCTCCATTCACAGGTCAGGGACCTCACACAGACTCTCCCCATGGCCAGCCTTAGACGGTGAAACTGATGAGCCTTAACAATTCACTCATGGGTCTTGGTGACCTTGGGTTTAGTTCAAGGAGTGATGGACAGAAAGAAGAAGACATTGACCAGGGACAGAGGAAGGCACTTCCTAAATCCTTTCAATGCTGCCAGGTCACCTGAGAACAACACCCTCTGAGATGTATGTAGGTCATCCTACCGGGAACAGGTTCCTCTGCCTAAGACCATCATGTTTTCTGAACCAAGAAAGGGGCTGGGAGGACTCCTGGTCTAGTGTGCAACAGTGTATGTGGTGGATCAGGTGAGTCGGGGCTAGACTAGTCTGGGAGGCTGAGGGTCACCATAACTGTCCCTTACAATGGCTCCCCTCTGGGAACAGAGTCTGAATGGCTGCTGGGTATCTTGGCATTCTTCTGAATGCAGTGGTTTGTGACCTTGTTTTTAGGTGGAGTGACTGAAGTCCTGCCACTGTTTGGCACACCTTCGATTATTTATAAGTAAACTCATGATAAGTCAACACCTCACTCTAGAGTCTAGATTCTGGTCCACATAAGCATTTCAGGTGATTTTTAAGAAAAATTAAACAAAAAATTTTTAAATTAAAAAAATTATATCATGAACATAATTTCCCACCCTCTCCTTCCCTTCTGGTTCCTCCCCCATGTATTGGGAAAAGACCTGAGTTCTTTGTCTTGGGAATAAATCATCCCAATCTAGCTTGTGATACAAGAGTGTCAGTTAGGAGCTACTGGTTTAAGCGTTTAAAAGAGAAGTGATGTAGAGAGGTGATGGGGGGTTGGGAGACAGAATGAAATAATTATTTGCATTGGTATTAACTGGGTTAAATCTGAATATTGTCTAATTACAGCAGGTATTTCCTTTCAGTCTGGCTTCTTGTTTCTCAAAAAATCATAGTGTCTCACCCAGCTTTCCATTAAGCCTAACGATTTAAATCTGAATGGCAATCTAGTGTGAGCTCAGTGAGATTTCTTTCTATTAAGATTTTCTGAAAATACTTAAAAAGAGTTTTAAAAATTATATTTATTGATGGCTCCCTACCAATGAGGAGGTAGCTGTTGGAGTGATTTTAGGAGGCCAGAGCCGTCCTTACCCCAGGACTCTCTTCCACAGGCTTCCCACACTGCCTCAAATGCTTCCCAGTGTATTGTCCAAGAAGTATTTCCAGAGTAAGGCATGTTGGAAAGAGAATAGGCCTGGGAGTGAAACAAACTTAGATTCAAATCCTAGTTGTTCTACCACCGGTAGCCTTAGAGAATTACATAGTCTCTTAGAAACCCAGTTTCCCCTCCTTAAAAATGGATGTATGTACATTAGATAGGGTCTGAATAGTAAAATTGATGAAATAAAATGATACATAATAGTTATCAATGCACATTGGTTTCAGAGTTAGAAGTTAAGCAGCTTCTGAGGTTGTAAAACAGGAGGTATTTAATGCAAGAATTTGATTACACAGGTGATGGGAAAGGTGAAGTCAACCAAGGGACAGTAAAGCAACTCAGAGATCAGCAACAGCAGGAAGCCACCACTGCCCAAGGCAGGAGGGAGACAGGGAGGAGATGGGCTCTCCAAGGCCAGGCACCGAAGTCACTGGAAGAAAACTGGGCTACAGCAGGAGGAGCTAGGGTCACCAGGCAAACACAGCTGCTACCAGAGATGGCACCCAAGGCAGAGAAGGGGGGAAGAAATTCTGCGCTTCCTCCCACCCCCACCCACTCTCCAATCTATTGCCAAAGGCTCTCTTAGGTGACACCTGGCCAGCAGCCGCTGACCCAGCACCCTAGAAAGTACAGCCTGCAGGGCCAGCTCCCTGCCATGCAGAGCAGAGGGGAGGCTGAGGAACAGGCCTGAGGGCAACCAGGCCCAGCGCTAGAGACCAGCTGTCCTGACGCCCTGGCCTCTCCACACTGAAGCCTCCTCTGGGCTCAGGGCCGTGTCCTCCTGGCCACAGGCCTCAGGCATTGCCTTTGGTTTCCTTCTCTCATTAAGCCTGTTACAACCCTCTGTTTCTCTCTAAACGGACCCTGGGGTTAGCAGATCTCCCTCCCGCTTTCTAAGCAATGCTGGGTTCCCTGGTGGCAAACACACGCCCCCCACTCTAAGCCGATCGTCATGTTGGGCCGGGTGAGCAGGCGGCAGCTAGAGTGGGGCCCTCAGGGTCCAGGACTAACGGACACAGCAATGCCCTCAGGCCTGGGCTGGGGCGTGCTGTTCTGGGCCTCACCTTTGAAAGGACAGGATTCTAGGTGGCAAGGGAACTGGGCATCTCTGTTTCTCCCCCATCACCTCCTTGCTCTGAGTGTTCAGGACATCTGAGTTCCCTGACTAAACAGCCTGAAACATGCTTGCAGGGCTGATTGGTCATTTCCCCACCGTGTGTCCCCCCAAGGGTGGACTATGCCCTCAGCATGAGCATCTTCAGACCTCAGGGGTGACTATTTGCAGAGAGTGGGAAGAAAAGGGAGGGTTGTGGTTGTAGACACCTCTCAAACACCACACAACTGATGTGACCACACACTGCATGTGACAGCCCCTCGTGGTAAAGAATGTGTCTGGGTGTGAAAAGAAGGGAACAGGTCGCAGCCAGGTGTTGGGGGCTGGGGCCAGCTCTCCACTTGCCGCAGCATTCAGCACAGAACTTCAAGGACGTCTAAAACTGAACCTGCCCTTCCAGGTTGTTACGAAGGTGTGACTGTTGAGTTGGAAGGATGGAACATATTTTACTTAGTGGTTGTTAGCTTGATTTGTAACCTTCATGAACGGGAGGCTGCCATTTGTAGTCTCACCACAGCCTCCACACTGTTAAGAGTGGGCATGGGCCAGAGCGGGCTGGCTCCTTAACCAAGGCTGGGCTCTGAGCATGGGGCTCAGGCGAAGAGGGAAGAAGAGAAGGATCTAGACCCACAGATGCTCACGGGCCAGGGCTCTTACCCACAACAGGGAGGCTGGATCTGGTGGATGTGGCTGGCCCTCTAGAGCAACCTAAAAATATATTTTTTACCCCTCTGACCAAAAAAAAAAAAAAAGGTATAATTTTGATTCACTCACACTGGGTGGCTATTGTTGTGTTGGCTGTTGTCATTTTTTTGACAATCTAAGGGAAAAGAGGTCAGTGCCCCTGACGAAATAGTTAGGTATTGCATGTTTCAAAAATTCTTGCGGCACACTGGTTGAAAATGTTGGCTCTAGAGAGAACTCCTTTAGGCTTTGCAGGATGGGATGCCCTCTGATATTTTAAATGAACATTTACAGAATATGGCAGACTTTGTCCTAAACACATTTCACGTATTGTCACATTTAATCCCCCTATGGACTGGGTAAGGTTACTATCCCCATTTCCTAGACAAGGAGGCTAAGTAACCTGCCCAAGGCCCAGGGGACTCAGCTCTGTGAGTCTGACTGAGTCTCAGGTGGGGCTCTCAGCCACATGATAGACTCCCCCCCACCCGTGAAAACCGTGTGTGCCCAGGGCTTCACCGCGTAAAGAACTCCCCGATGCCCTCCCCGCGACAGTGAGGGACCACGTGCTCTCGTTCGCCCAGACATCTCCCCACAGTTCCTGCACCTTCATCTCAGCCTCCCCTCTTCCAGCTGAACATTCCTTCTTACTTTTCCTCTAGGCCCTTTGCCACCCAGCTTGCTCTTGAGTGGAGTCAGCCCATCCTGCCTTGTGGCCTCTTCTGAAGTGAGACCCAGGACTGGCACCCACATTGGAGCTGTCTGATCTGCCCCGTGCGAACAGAATAATTATTCCCGCCTGTCATTCCTGTACAAACACAGCACAAGACAGAAGTCGCCTGTCCACAGACGTGTTGAGCTCTGCTCTGTGAACAGGAAAGCCCTTGTCCTCGCGGAGTGTACAGTCCAGTGAGGCAGACACACAGGGGCTCTGACCATTTGAGCAAAATGTGGCGAGTGGCGCAGAGGACCGCGTGTTCCGTGGCAGGGGCGGGGCGGTCGCCAAAGGCCCGCCGGCTGCAGCCGCCCCGCTGGAGCCGAAAGCGTGCGCAGGAACCGCAGGTGAGCTGGGGCGGGACGGCGGTGCGGTGTGCGGGGCCAGGGCGCGTTCCAGAATCCAGCGGGTGACTGGCAGCTGGATCACACCTCCGTCTGACCCTGTGGCAGGACCTGGTCACAGGCAGAGGGGAGCCATGAGCCTCTTACGGTGGGTTGACTGCTATTAGCTACACGGCGCTGTTAGTTTACTAAAACCCCGAAGTCCTTTTCACCTTTTGTCATTGATTTAGTAAACTGAAGTCCAGAGCTTTTCATTTATTTTAATTAAGTTTCATTCTTTTAGATCATGCTGATTATTTCGGTCTGTCTGGACCCTAATCCTGTAACCAAACTATTATCCTTCCTCCTGGTACATCATCTGCCCTTTATGTTATTGATGAAAATACACAAACAGGCTGAGGATGGAGCCTTGCTGCCCATCACCACAGACCTCCTCTGAGGTGCCATCAGTCAGTGTTCCTAGGTTAGGAGCTCTTCTAAATAAAAGCATGTCTAACTCACAGTTTTCCAATTTTGCCTACAAGAAAGTCCCGAGAGACACTATCAGCTGTCTGACCGACATATGGACACCACATCATCAACATCTCCCTGATCTACCAGCCCAGCAACCCCATTAGAAGAGGCAATGAGGGGAGACTGGCTTCACTTGTTTTGAGTGGGCCCCTGTAGCTCTTAGTGGTCTGTGCTCCTATTTCTAAGGGGCACAAACTGCTGGCCTCATAGCATGCACTCGGATTTTGTTGTGGCTCCCCTCAAGCCTGGAGGTATATAGTCTGCAGAATCCAAGCTGTTCCCCCTTTTCGGAGACGAGCTTTGCTCACCCCATTCTTTGGGTCTCTCTTACGTTTGCTATGGTCTGTGAAAGATTAACAACAGGCATGGAGCAAGCTGAGCTGCACTCTCCCTGGCCCTGTCAGGGAGGGCACCTGGAGTCCCTCCCAAGCCCAGCATACTCCTCAGCCATCTTCTCGCCAACCTTGGGCTCCGATTCCCACTCAGTAGGCTTATTTTTCCCTTTCCAGTCTGAAGATCATTCTTGAAAGAGAAAAGGGCAACAGGAGTTTGACATTTTGTCATACTCTCTTTAGTGTTTTGTACTGCAGGCTAAAATAAAGAGTGTGAATTTCACCTGGTAAGTAAAGAAGTCATTGAAGATTTTTTGAAAAAAGGAGTGACATGATCCTGTTTTAGGCGAAGAGTTTTCAAGTTTTGACTGTTTCACATCATTAGTACATTGCTCTTAGCATCAATATTTAACACTAGCTATTGCCTATAAGCACAACAGGCAGTGCAAAATATACCAGCTAAGGTCGATCATTTTCTCTTCAGTGTGAAGCAGGAAGGGGAAGTGGCTATGAGTAAGACTTGGAGTCCAACAGACCTGGCTTTAAATACCAACTCTATTGTGTAAAGGCAGGAGGCCTTAAACAAGCACTTTACCACCTCTAAGCCTCAGTTTTCCCATCTCTAGAATGGGAATAATAATTGTACCCACTCACAGGGTGGGTGTGAGGATGGAGATAATGACTGTAAAGTACCTGGCTCCACAGACAAAACAATGTTCCTTCATCTGAGTCCTTCATCTTTAGGTGTTATGATTATACAGTGGTCACCTTGCAGGATTCCCAAGTTCCCCAAGGCCAGGTCCATGTACCTAGAGTGGCTTGAGGAGAGGGGAACCTCCCCCATCAGATGTGGGCTCCTGGAAGCAGCTGCCTCCAGACACGGATGAGGTGCCTTCTTACCATATGACCCTGAGCTGATGGCGTCCAAGGCCCCAGCCCCTGGGTGACCTGCAGGGGAGGCTGGCACTGAATTCCTAGAGTCCTGATCTCCCTCCCACCTTAATTAGCCCCACCTGGGTGTATGTTTTGTCAGGAGTTGCAGGGTTAATAGCTGGAAAAACTGGTTTTAAAATGCACCCTCAGGAGTTAGTCTGGGTGATTCTTCAGTGGAGACTGGAGCCTGGATGGGAGGCTCCAGGCCCCAAAATTGGCATGTGTCCCGAGGCCCGCCTGAGTTTCTGGCAGCTTCCTGCACGTGTGGCTTATCACCTCCACACACCTGGGCTGCCTCCTCCCCACCCCAGCTGCGGGTGTGCGGAGGGAGAATGAACTGTGCCCCGGGAGGCGTGGCTGGGGAGCAGCGGCCCCTCCTCCATCCTGCTGTGATCCAGCCTGCTCCTGGGCTGGCCTCGCAAATGGCGGTGGAGAGGGCGCGCACCTCTCTGCCTTCTGACCTGGGAGGGGTCAGCTCCGGCCATCAGCTTATGCCGGCCAGGAGTAACCACACTTCTTTCCACTCAGCAACTTTCCACCCAGATGCCCAGTTATTCTATTGCAATATGAATTCTCCCATATATGCTCCAACCCTGTCAAGAATCCGCAACTTCTTAAACACTGACATAGCAGATTGGGCAAAATGCTGCGGGCTTCCATAGGATGACTTGTTTCGTCTGCATTCTACGTCTCTGATGTACTATCTGACCCCACTTTACAGATGAGAAGCCAAGGCACTGGCTAGCTCAGGTACATTGCCGCATAGCTAAGTAAGTGGCAGAAATGGGAGTTGAACTCTTGAAAGCTTGCTCTGTACTATATTCTATTTCCTCTCTTGTAACAGAAAGTTGAGGACTTGGACACCTGGCAGGGGCAACCACCGGCCACTGGGCCCCAATTTATTTCCTCTGTGTGCCTTGTCTCATAAAAATAACCCCAGACTCTCTAGCAACTGGGTTAATTTTGACTTCTAGGACCTCTCCTGTTTCTACACACACATATACACACACACATGCACACACACATGCACAAACATGTACACATGTACACACATACATACACATGTATACACATACACACCTACATATCCATGCACACGCATACACGCATATGCACACACATGTACACACATACACACACCCTCTCCATCCTCCTCTTATGTCCAGGCAGCAGCCACAGCCCTTGGCCACTGAAGCCTTTACTCTTTTTTTTTAATTGTGATTAAAAAAAAAAGTAACATGAAATTTACCACCTTAACCATTTTAAGTATATAATTTGGTAGTATATTCACATTGTTATGAAACAGATCTCCAGAACTTTTCAACTTGCAAATCTATAACTACACCCATTAAACAGCAACTCGCCTTTTCTCCCTCCCCCTAGACCCTAGGAATGATCTTTCTTTTTTCTGTCTCTAAGTTTGACGTTCTTGATAACTCATGTAAGTGCAATCATACAGTATTTGTCTCTTTCTGACTGGCCCATTTCACTCAGCGTCATTAGTCCTCAAGCTTCATCCATGATGTAGCATATGACAGGATTTCCTCCCTTTTTAAGGCTAATATCCCATTGTTTGTACTGTCTTTTGTTTATCTATTCATCCCTCGATGGACATTTGGGTGCCTTCCACCTCTTGGCTATTGTGAATAATGTGCTATGAATGTAGGTGTGCAAGTATCTCTTTGAGACCTGCTTTCAATTCTTTGGATATATACCCAGAAGTTGGGATGCTGGACCATATGTTAGCTCTATTTTTAATTTTTGAGGAACCTTCATACTGTTTTCCGTAGTGGCTGCACCATTTTACATTCCAACCAACAGTACATAAGGGTTCCCATTTCTCCACATCTGTGCCAGCACTTGTTATTTTCTGTTTTGATAGTGGCCATCCCGATGTGTGTGAAGAGTGGAGCCTTAACTCCTGAGCATAAAGTCCTGCACCCACTGGCCGGAGCCTGGGGCCTCCCAGTGCCAGGCCCGAGACTCACACATGGGAACAAGAGCTCCAGTTCCATTTTCCCTATGGCGAAGGAGCCAAGTGATTCTGACTGGCCGGAAACCCTTAGGCATGCCACAGCTTAGTCTCGGAGAATCCCCGAGGAGCTGCTACTGTTCAGTTTAACCTCTCCTGGGTGTACAGTATTTTCAGTGGATGTTGGACATTAATGATCATAGAATGTAAGCTCCATGCAGGCAGAAACATTTATCTTGGCCACTTTTGCATCCCCAGCATTTGGCACAGAGTAAGTGTTCAATGAATATTTGCTGAATGAACAAAAGAAAAAAATGGGCAGATTTCCAAGCCTGTGAAAAGCAGTCCCTCTGAGCTAATGTGGTCCCTCATGGCAGCCATTTGCAGACTGCTGGCCCCTGCTTCTGGTGGCTTGCAGACTCTTCCCTGAGAGCCCCACTATCCCTCCCTCCTGGCTAAAGCATTATATGTCTGGCTGCCAGCCACTGGCCCATTCCTGTCACTCCTCTCTCTTGAGGATGACTCTGGACTTTGTCATTCTGACTGCACCGACAAGGAGAGAGTTTTAAAAAATTGAGAAGTGATACCTTAGAGGGAGCTTTTGACAGGTTGTAATAAATTGTTAGCTTTACTTCGGGGAAGAAAAGTGCATCTCCCCTCGCTCCTCACAGGGGAGATTTTACGGATCTCAGCACTTTTTGTGCAAACAGGGAGATCTGTTTTAAAATGTCCACCAACCCCACTCAAAGACACTTGAGTGGGGAATGAGAATGAAGGGGTTTCAAGCTGATACAGACACAGCAAAACTTGTTTCCTCCAGTGCAGTAGGAGGAGAGGGCAACAAATGTGAGGAGAGTTTGTGCCAGCCCCAGTGCCACACTCTCTTCACGGTCTGTGAGAAATTCAGTGAGAAAGCACCTACTCTGTGCTTGGCACTGTTATGAGTGCTTTACACATTTCACCTTCCCATCAGTCTTGAGAGATGTATAGCAATGTCATACCCATTGTATAGATGGGAAAGCAAAGCTACTGAGACCTTAAGTCACTTGACCAGGGTCACAGAGCTGGCTGGGATTTAGATTTAGATCCAGGCTCTTAACTATGAACTATGCTGGCTATCTTTTTTTTTTTTTTTTAATATATCTTTATTGATTTCAGAGAGAAGGAGAGGGAGAGAGAGAGGTAGAAACATCAATGATGAGAGAGTCATTAATCGGCTAGCCCGCAACCCGGGCATGTGCCCTGACCGGGAATAGAACCCTGATTGCCTGGATCCTAAGTCGACGCTCAACCGCTGAGCCACGCCCGGCCAGGCTATGCTGGCTATCTTTAGTCGTTAATACAACAACCATTTATAGAGAGCCTACTGTGTCAGGCTCCAGCCCCAGCCATGAACAACACACAGGCCTCACCCTCCAAGGCTCTCAGTCTAGCAAGGATGTTCATATCATATGTCTCATCTGTGAGAGTAGACCCACAAATTTATGGAAATCCAGACCCACAAATTGCCAAACCAAATTCAAACACAAAACCAAATTAGTGATCTATGGTCCTGAAAAACTATTTTCAGGAGCTAAAATGTAATCTTTAAAGAAAACAGTTCAAAGTGTTTTAAAGGTGACATTGGCCTAGGGAAGAGATTTGGGAACATTCAAACAGAAAGGGGGAGCTGCTAACATAACTGCAACACTAAGCACGGAGGGCTCACCTGTGGACCCAAGAACCAAGTGTCACCGAGATTTCCTCATGAAAATGCCAAATGAAAGCATTAGTAATATCAACTGAATTAATATCAGCCAAATTCCTGCACTGGAGCAGGATCAAAGAGGCTTCTGGAATTACCCTCAGCTCCTCTGGGGAGCCCAGCCAAGTACCACTTTCTCATCAACTCAAATGAAGCCTGGGTTCTGGGTGTGCACACTTAAAACCCAGAATGGCAAACACCCTACATCCCACAGACATTCTGGGGAGAGGCGGAGCACGTCTGTGCGTCTTTGCTTACGGTGCAGTGGGGCAGCTCAGAGCACAGGCCTGGGTTTAGTCCCAGCCCCAGGGCCCACACAGGTGAATCACCTGCCATCCTTCAGTCTCCACATCCATAAAATAAAACTAATAACTAATAATCATACCTTCTGTGTGAGGTAGATGTAAGGATGAAAGGAGAGAATCTTGTAGAATACTTGGCACAGTGCATGTCCCACCCCAAAAATCAGGTGTGATAGCTATTGTTATTAAATTATCTCATGTATTATTTGCAAATAAATTCATTATTTTAAAAAATTCACTGCATTTAAAGAAATGTGCTATGAGCACTTAGAAGAACATTTTCCCTATATTGCTCAAAGTTAAAGCATTATCCCTGTCAGACACCTGGTGAGGCCAACGTCTATGTTTTCATTTTTCGGTGTGGCCATAGTAGCAGCACCCACAACTTCCAGTTCGAGATTCTGTCCAGTGGCTCAAACTTCCTCCCTTCAACCCTGGCTTCCGTCTCCATCCCATATGTTCAAAATTGGAATGCTTTGCCCACCCCACTCATCATGACTTCCAATTCTGCCTGAGGTTGGCTCCTCGAGAAAGCTGACTTTGGGAGCAAGTAATTTCTCAAGGAAGTGCTCCCAGCGGTGACCAGTAAGGGGGTGGGAGAAGAACAGGGAAGGAGGGAAGGCCAAACAAGGGTGAGGCTTCAGCAAAGTCCCCCAGAGGGCGGCTTTAGACTGACCTGGCAGGGGACCCTGCATGCGCACCTGAGTCCCTGAGTCGTCCCTTCCTTCTTGAGGGGAAGGGAACCTGAAATACAGACAAGGGAAGGGAAGGCAACGGGGTGGGAGTGCCCTGCTCACCACTATTCCCAGTGACCTACTTGGGGGAAGGTGTATTTCCCGGGGCCATAACTTTAGGGTCTGTGGGTCTGGAGGGCCTCATTCCCAGAAGGGAGACACCTCTACCAGGGACCCAGAAAGCATCACTAAACCTAAAACTTTGGCAACCACTTGGTCACTCGGGGGCTCCCCATGCTGGTAGACCGTCAGGAAAACAAAGGAGCTGCCATTCTAGTGAGCCCTGATCATTAGGAGGCGCTGTCCCTCTGCCATGAGCCTGGTGGGAGGACATGTGGAACTCGGGGCAGCTCTAGGTGACTCCCATGCACATTGTTAACGGGGACCCAACAATCATAGCAACCATACCATGGTGACCAGGGGCTCCTCAAGGATGAAGGACTGGGTCACCTCGACAGGGAACAACCAGCAGAAGTGGCAGCCAGGTGAGGGTGAGGGTATAGGAGGGTTATGTGAATATCAGTTTCGCCTCCAGGCTAGCTGTCATAGGTAAAAGCTGTAAATTGTCCCATTAACCTTCCTTGTGTAAGTTTTCCCCATAATCGTGGCCAGTCTCCAGCATGAAGACTCACGATAGGATGAGTGAACTTGAATGTGGGATGCCTGGGACAAGGTCTGTGCTCCACTAGGTCCTCTCAGATCCCTTTTTCTGGTTTTGTTCACTGGTGGCTTCGTGAAACCACCGTTTTAGATCAGGTTCCCCCAAAGCCAACCCCGGGTGAGGATTTGTGTGCATGTAGTATAAGGACCCTGCTGGGGAGTGGCTGGGGCAGGCAGGACAGGGCCTAGGAGAAGAGCAGGCCAAGGCTCCCTGCAGGTGGCCTCAGCCTGACCCTGCAGGCTCCAGCAGGAGGTCTACCAGCATGAGACTCTCCCTCTAAGTGGCCAAACCAGCTCCAGAGCCTTCAGCAAAAAAGGGTCACAGGGCTGATTTTGGAAGCAAAAGCCCACTAGGGTCTGGGTGCACAACAATGGTAGAAAGGATCTGGAGAAGAATGGGGAAGGAAGGCCCTGGCCATCTCTACTACATAAATGCTTCTGGAGTTGCTTTACTCTCAGTAAGAATGAATTGTGGTCAAAAACAGGGAACCAAGAGGGGACAGCAAGTCTGTTCCAACGACACAGATTCTTTTTCTTCTACCTGAAGACCATGTGTGCCCAACCTCACCTCTGAGGGCCCGGGACTGAGGGCAGGCAGATGCACAGATCTGCCCTCTGGAACCTCTCCTCGGGCTGTGCAGAAGAGAAGTCACCTGTGGACTTTTTAAACCACAGCTCAGCAAACCCCCAGGCGGCCTATTATTACAAAGGAGAAGGGAAGTACTTGCCCCTGGAGATTAGAGACCTGTTAAGTCACTCTGAACCTAAGAAGTGAAAAACCAAATCAAAATAGACAGAGAATTGGCATGGACACATTCAAGATTCGATTTATTTCTTCAAATTACACTTCCTTGAGTTTTGTTTGGGCTTGGAGTTGTTTTCAAGCCAGGCAGATTTCCAAGGGTCGGAAGCTGCTTTGAGAGCAGCCACGTTCGCTGGTTCATTCACTGCCTTTCTTTCACATACATCTATGGAAAGCCGGCTCCGTAAACAGGCACTGGGCTGGGCACGGGGTTGGTGACGAAAGAGACGCAGGCCCTGCCCTTATGAAGTTTGTGGTTTGGTAGGGAGATGATCGCTAAAGAAGTAAATACACTCATACATGTGGAAGTACAAATCATGACAGGCGTCTTGAAGGAAAAGTGTCGTATACCACGAGAAGGAAGAGCAGGGTCGACAAAATCAAACTGAATCGTCAGGAAAGATTTCTCTGAAGAGGTGGCATGTAAACTGAGGCCTGCGGATGAGTGGGAGTTAAACCATGGGGGGAAGGAGGCTGCGGGGGGCCTTCCTGGGCAGAGAGAACAGCCTCTGCGAAGGCCTGGAGTTGGGAAAGACTGGGACTGACCTGAGAATCAAACAGACCTGAGCAAGCAGGCGAATGGAAGCAGCCTGGTCTCCCGGAGGACCCGAGCAAAAGCTGGAGCAGTGGGGGTGGGTTTCAGAAGGGGAGGGAGCCTGGGGTGGTGATAAACATGAGCCCCCAAACCTGCCCTGGGTAGGATACTTAAATCAAACCAAACCAATGATGAACCTTTTGCTTAAAGACAAGGCAGAGGGGTCTCAGCTCATAGCATTGCACTGCTCCAGGGGGCGCCACGCACACTGCAATTCCTGTGAAGAGGCCACCCGCAGGGTCAGCATGCAGCTGCATGTGAGTTTGGAAACAGAGCTAGTGGGAAAAGGGCTCTATGGAGAAGTCAGTCAAATGGCTTAATCACTGGGGAGAAAAGAGGTTAACTCAACAGCTGAGTTTTTATTTTCTGAAGAAGCTGGAGGCCAGTGAGGAGAGCCAGCAGAAATGGAAGTGTGAGATGCGTTGAGATCTTTTTTTCTACAACAAAAAATATTTGTGGAGCTTTCTGCTAGATAGACAATATTGAGTAAAACAGACAAGGTCCTGCCCTCATAAAGCTTACAGTATAGTGGGGGAGACATTATTTTAAATAGTATAAAAGCAAATGTGTAATTGTACGTTGAGAAGAGGCTTGCAAGAGAGGACAGTGGTGGTGGGTGTTGCTGGGTGTGTGTGCCTGGGTCCTAATTAAGTCTAGGGCATGTGTCAGGACAGCTTCCTGAAGGAAGTGGTATTTAGGTTGAGATCTAAAGAATGAGCAAAGGTTAATTAGACAAAGGGGGTAGAGTGGGGCCAGGGTGAGAACATTCTAGGTATTGGGAAGGGTATAAGCAAAGGCCCTGTGGTGGGGACACCTGAAGAAATATATAAAATCTGGTGACTGGGGCACAGAAAACATAAGAGCAGGGAGAAATCATTGAAAGGTTTAAGGCAGGAATTAAACTTAGATTCTGAAACTTATCCTACTCCTTCACGGCCTATGAACTGACACAAAAAACAGAAAGACTAGTTAGGAAGTTCTTAGAGTGTGGCAGATAAGAATTCATGGGAGCCTGGACCTGGGTAGTGGCAGTGGGGATGCAGAGCATGGAATAGGTCTGAGATATATTTAGGGTGTAAATTTGGCAGAAAATTGTGATAGATTGAATGTGGGAGATCCTGATTCATTTTATGTGAACCCCAAGAATAAATTTATCTGATAAGATGGACATGGTCAACCAAGGGCCCGAATTTCATAAATAATAACAGCCTAGTGGCCATTTGCTGACAGGGGCTTCTCATGTACTCTGTATGCATGTAAGAACCTCGGTCCATTCTCTCAGCTTTCTGTATTATGTCCTGCTCGTTTATGCTGAGTATGTCAACTATTAGGTGGAGGGGGAGGTTCCTGTTTAGCCTTTCTACCAATGGACTAAGATCTGCTGGGTTCAATCAGCACTGCTCTATAACAACCAGTCAGGACACATAAGGATGACCAATCAGGACTGTGCAATTCAGACCAATCAGAAGTGTGTGAATTTGGGTACCTTATTTACATAAAATGGACCCAATCGGAAACCTGGGCAGAACTTTCCCTATAGAGGGGCAGCCTCCCCTTTGTCTCTGCAGAACACAATTTAAATTGCTACCTGAATCTGTGTCTCCCAGGTTGCAGCTCCTTTTCCTCAAATAAATGTTTTTTATTCTTTATTACGGTCTAAAATTAATTTTGCCTTATAGAGGTGTGAGGGATGAGGGGGAAACGGGTATCAAAGTTTCTGCCTTGTGGAATTGAGTGGATGCTGGAGCCATTCATCAAGTTGGGGGGCCCTGGAAAAGATCTAGGTATGGAATGGAGGATACTGATTTTGATTTTAGATACTTCGGACAGATTGAGTTGGAGGTGCTCTTGAGACATCCAAGTAGAAGTCATTGGATGAATAGATCCGGACCGCAGGTCTGGACTAGAAATATCAGTTTGGGAATCATTGGTGTATGAGGATTACTGAGGTCGTAGGCATGGATAAGACCAGATAGGGAATGTATGAAAGTATGAATGTGTATAAAGAGGTGACTTTGTTGGTCATATTAGTTTGGAAAATACTGAGTTATAAATGTACTTAAACTCATTTCTTTGCTGCAGGACTTCTCAAGGCCTTTAAAAGACCAGTGAATGTTTCTATTTCTAGAGGTGGGGGGAAAAGGCTAATGAATACTGGGAATCTACAGAAGCAGAGATTCCTAAACTTTTTGACTGCATCTTACTGCTCCAGACAAATCTTTTTGACAATTAAATATGGTAACCAGAGCACTATTTTTTCCCTTTGAAGATAAAACCAATAGCAATATTTGAACAGCACATCACACTTGACCAGGTGTTTTCATCTCACTTCTTCAACTCCCAGAACAACCTTGTAGGGGTGGTCTTAGCATCCCACTCAGAGATGAGGTTCAGATACCTTGAGCGGCATGCCCAATGTCCAGCGTCTCACAGTTGATGAAGGGTAGACCTGAACTACAGCCAGGGACAACCAGGTCACCAACTCCAAAACATACTGTTTTATGACCTTAGCTGCTCCCACATACAAACACACAGTCTTTAACAATATTGTTAATTTAATGTTAGTGAGACCAATGCTTGGATTCTCAGAGCCTTCATCTGGTAGCTGAAAAGCCTATGCTTCTGATCTTCTTTCTCCTAATAACCTAAGAATGGCTACTCTGAGTCAGACCCGAGATCCACCCACAGAGGAAGCACAGAGTTGTCCTCATGGAGGTCAACTTTAAAGGCTGGAGCCATACTTCAACCATAGCAGTTTCTCTTTAACTGTCAATTAAGGATCTAATATCCACAGACTTATCTAAAACTTTTAAAAACATTCTTATGATTTTAATCTTGCATTACCACTTGGGATAATGAGGTCTATAGGTTAGTTATTCCTGCTGTTATACCTTTTAAAATCGTATATATGTTGATTGAAAATTAGGCTGTTGAAAGTAATAAATTTCTCAAATTTATTTCTTTAATTTCTTAGAGAGAAAGGATTATCCTTAGAGGTGAGACAAGCCAAGACTATCTTCTAACATTAGCATAGGACTCCTCTTTTCATAGAATTAAGTATATTTTCCTATTAGTGATGCCCTTAAATAATATCTGGGAATTTCTATTCTGCTCAGCTACTGCACAGATAGACACTGAATAGCTCTTATTGGCAAAGATTTGTGCTGGCTGTAGTAGAAAAACATACACTCCCAATAAGAAATTTTTGTGTTTTTCAAATGTAAATTTTACTGAATTATATATATTCAGAAAGGTGTACAAATCATAAATTTTCACAAAATGTAACCTCCACCCAGGTAAAGAACATATAAGCTACCTGTGTAACACCTTCTCTCCTTCCTAAGGTAACCAGTGTTCTGGCCATGTATTAGTTTCCTACTGCTGCTGTAACAAATTACCACAAACTCAGTGGCTTAAAGCAACACATATTTATTCTCTTAGAGTTCTGGAAGTCGGAAATCCAAAATTAGTCTTAGTAAGCTGCCATCAAGGTGTCAGCAGGGTGGGTTCATTCCAGAGGCTCTAAGGGAGAATCTCTTTCCCTTTTCCAGCTTTCAGAGGCCTCCCACATTTTGTAACTTCTAACCTCATTTCAATATCTTCAAAACCAGCCTCATCGCATCTTCTCTCTCTGTGACTCTGATCTTCCTGCCTCCATCTTATTAGGTCCCTTATAATCAGACTGGGTGCATCTAGATAATCCAGGTACTCTCTCCATCTCAAAATCGTTAATTTAATCACATCTGCAATCTCTCTTTTACCACACAAGGTTTATTCAAAGGTGCAAGGGATTAGAATGTGAACAGCTACTGTTTAGTCTACCACAGACCATAACACCATAGATTCGCTCTGTCTGATTTTGAACTTTATATAAATGGAACCACATACTCCTTTAATGATGTCTTTTGATTTTAAAAAGTTTAAAATTTCAGCCTGGCCAGTGTGGCTCAGCTTGAGCATTGACCTATGATCCAGGAGACTGGGGTTCAATTTCTGGTCAGGGCACATGCCTGGGTTATAGGCTTGATCCCCAGTACAGGGCATGCAGGAGGCAGCGGATCAATGACTCTCTCATCATTGATATTTCTATCTCTCCCTCTTCCTTCCTCTCTCTGAAACCAATAAAGACATATTTTCTTAAAAAGTTTAAAATTTCATAGTAGTCTAATTGATCAACTTTTTGCTTTAAGGTTAGTGCTTTTGTGTCTTTTTAAAGAAATATTTGCCTACGCCAAATAATGAAGATATTTCACTTCTTCCAATTGCTATATTGTTTTGCCTATCATATTTAAACACCTAGAATTAGCTTTTGTGGATGGTGTGATGTAGTTATTAAGGTCCCTCTTTTCCTGTTGTAGATACACAAATGATCCAGCATCATTTTGAAAACACTGCCTTTCCTTCACTGGTCTGCATTGTCACTTTTGTATTACTCAAATATCTGTTTTAGCACCATACCATGCTGTCTTAATTACTGTTGCTTTAAAATAAATCCAAATAACCACTAATGCAAGTTCTCCAATATAGTCCTTCTTCAAGATTAGCTTGGCTATTCTTGGGTTGCTGCATTGTCATACAGATTTTAGAATCAGTTTACCAATTTCTTGGAATTTGATTGGAACTTCCCTGACTCTATAGATTATTTGGAGAGCATCTTTACTATACTGAGTCCTCTAATGCCTGAATATTTATTTGGGTTTTCTTTACCTTAGCTCAATAACATGTTATTATTTTTGCACAAAAATGTTGCACATCACCTATTGGATTTATTCCTAGGTATTTAATGTCTTTTATGATATTATAATGCTATAATATTATCATTTCAGAATTTCATTTTCTGATTACTTATTTTCAGTATACAAAAATGCAATTGATTTTTACATTCATCTTACCTCCAGCTACCTTGCTAAATTCATTTACCAATTTATATAGTTTGTAGATTCTTTTGGATTTTTCTCTATAGCTTTATCTACATAAACAATATGTATATACACACACATATTCATATACATTTTTATATATTATCCATGATACTGATGAAGAATGGCAGTTTTATTTCTTCCCTTTTTGTCCTAATACCTGGTTATTTTTCTTGCTTTATTGCACAAGCTATGAACCTCCAGTTCAATGTTGAATGAATGTCATAATCATAGATAATCTTGTCTCATTTTCAAATCAAGATGATTATGATGTTTTTGATGGGGTTATTTATGGATACCCTTTATAGGATTAAGGAAACTCCTTATCTTTCTAGTTTGCTAAGAATTTTTTTAAAATCATGAATAAGTATTGAATTTTATTAAATGTATTTTTTGTATCTATTGAGATGATCATAAGATCTCTTTTTTATTCTGTTCATGGGCAAATTACATTAATTGAACTATCTTAGCTTTTTGTTTTGTAATAATTTTAGACTTAACAGAAGAGTCATGAAAATAGTACAGAGTTCCTTTATATCCTACACCCAGCTGCCTCTAATGCTCATTTTATATAATCATAGAACAATTATAAAAACTTAAATAATTAGCACTGGTACAATACTTTCAACTATGCTACATACTTTATTCAGATTTTATTAGTTTTTCCACTAATGTTTTCTATTTCAGAATCCCATATTGCATACAGTTGTCGTGTCTCCTTAGTCCACTCTGATCTGTGACAGCTCAGACCTTCCTAGTCTTTCATGACCTTGACACTTCTGGAGAGAACTAGTCAGGCATTTTTTAGAATATTCTTTAATTTGGGTGTGTCTGATGACTTCACATAGATTGAAGTTTTTCATTTTTGAGAAATACGCAGAGATGATGTGCTCTCCCCAGTGCGTCACTTGGGGGGTACTTGACATGTCTTATTACTGGTGATGGTAACCTCGATCCCTTGGTTAAACTGGCATCTGCCAGCATTAATTGAATTTTGAATGTTAATTTTCTTTTTATTCTTGGGATAAACTCAGATTTGTTCTATTATATTTTTCATGTATTTTAAGCTAATATTTTCAATAGGGTGTTGCATCTATGTTCATGAGAGTTTGGTCTACAATTTTCTTTTCCTCTAATATATTTGTCAGGATTTGGTATCAAGGTTAAGCTGGCTTCATAAAGCAAGGTAGTAACTGCTTCCTGTCTATTCTCTGAGTTTATGTTTATGTAATATTGTTGCTATTTCTTCCCTAAATAGTTGAAGAATTCATTGGAGTTTTCCTTAAGGGAAGGTTTTAAATTATAGATTCAATAGATATTGGACTATTTAGATTTCTATTTGTCCTTGTCTCAGCTTTAGTACAGTGTCTTTTTCAAAGAACTTACCATTTCATATTTTCAAACTTATTAGCAAAAAGTTACTTATAATATCCTTGTATTCTCTCTTTTTCCCCCTCTCATAGTCTCTTTTAAATATCTATGATCTGTGGTGAGATGCTCTTTTTCATTCCTGATAGTGATACTTTGTTTTCTCACTTTTCTCTTGAATATTTTTGCAAGAGGTTTATCAATATTATCAATTCTTTTGTAGAACCAACTTCTGGTTTTGTTGATTCTCTCATTGTACATTTGTTTACTATTTTATTAATTTTCTGCTCTTATCTTTATTATGTTTTTTTTACTTTCTTGGGTTTCATATGCCGGGTTTGTCCTTGGGTTTTCAGTGATTTGGTCTTATCTCCTGGTATGCCTTGTATTTTATTTTCATGCCAGATACTGTGATGTTTTTTCTGTCAGAAAAATTGTAGTGATAATTTGAGACTGGATATTGTTATCTTCCTGCAAAGAAGATTTCCTTTATTTCTGGAAGACAGTTAGCTAGAAAAACACCTCCTTAATGTAATCTGAGATTAAACTGATTCGGATCTGAGTTTCAGTCTCTGTGAGTGCTAGTCTATTTTCAGACTAGCTTTACTACCAGGGTGTAGTCCTCCAACGTTCCCAGCTGAAGGACTGGAATGTTTATGAGACGACTCCTTTTGGAAAGCATTGAAGCCCAATTTTTGTCTCCTCAGCCCTGTGAACTGCCAGCAGTCCTGCTCAGCATCCCTGTACTGATTCCGAATCAGCAAATGCATCATGGGGGAAGCAGCTGCATATGTTAAGTCACTCAATTCCCCGTGTTTCCTTTCTCTCCAGTACCTTAGACCCTGCCTTAGTAGCTCTCTGATGCTTTCAAATAAATGTTTCTTACTTTTTTAAAAAATTCAGGTTTTTCTAGTTATTCTCTAGTTGGTCTGATACAAGCTAGTCCATCATGACTATAGGCAGAATTCTTCCCTGAAGGAGTTTATAACTAAGTACTGCTCTATTTTGCCACTCTTGGTTCCTACCCTTGAGGAATTTCTGCTTTAAAACTCCGTCCCGCCCAACCGGTGTGGCTCAGTGGTTGAGCATCAACCTATGAACTGGGAGGTCACTGTCCCGATTCCAGTTGGGGCACATGCCCAGGTTACAGGCTTGATCCCTAGTGGGGCTTGGGGAGCAGGAGGCAGTGAATCAATGACTCTCTCATCATTGATGTTTTTATCTCTCTCTCCCTTCCTCTCTCTGAAATCAATTTATTTATTTATTTATTTATTTTTAAATTGATCTTTATTGATTTCAGAGAGAGGAAAGGAGAAGGAGAGAGACAGACAGAAACATCAATGATGAGAGAGTCATTGATCGGCCGCAGCCCACAACCTGGGCATGTGCCCTGACCGGGAATCGAACCCTGATCACCTGGATCCTAGGTCGACGCTTAACCGCTGAGCCACGCCCGGCCAGGCTCTGAAATCAATTTAAAAATACATATATTTAAATTTAAAAAAAGAACAATTTTCAGTCCCAGTGCCTATAATGAAAATCTCAGTATAACAAAAATAATTGATGCATTGGATATTGAGTATTATTTTTCAAGCAATATCTTATAATATCAAGAGTAATAACAACTAACAATTATTGTTTACTCTGGGCCAGACAATGTCCTAGCAACTTACATGCATTAATTCACTCAATGGGATGCAATAATGTCTAATGCTGTCCATATTCCTCAGTCACAGAATTTGACCAAGGGTGAGTTGTGGGTGAAAACGACATATAGTTCAACACAACCAGGGCCCAACTAAGAAAAAAGATTAGACCTTATCTAGGCTATCAGATTACAGGGGATGCACAGCCAAGAAGGTGATTTATAAGCCTCAAACTCGTTCCCCACTAGTCTTTTTCCAGCGGGAACTCCTAAAATAAGTTAGTTGACAGCAAAAGACTAGCAATGAGCAAGTTTTCCTTCTACTTGTGTGCTTCTTAGTGGAGATGATGAAATGTCTAGTGTAAGTAGAACAGAAGTAACAGGAAGGGGAGGAAAGGGACGAAGAGCTATGTCCACGGTCCCTGAGTATCAAGAATCAGCTTTATTGGCATTCAGCAGACACCAAATAATTGCAGGTTTGGGCCATGCAAATGAATTGAGTGCCCAATATAAGAATAGAATGGGGGTGATATGGTACTGATGGTCCAAGGCCCTGCCAAAGAGAAATGAAGGGGATATTTAGGCTATTTACCCAGTAAAGCAGAAATGCACAGAGCATAGAACATGGCAAATCCCATCTAACTTCACCTCTCAGCCAGACACTCCCCGGGCCTGACACTCCTCACCCTCCTATGTCCTTGAGTCTAGGTAATAAACGGAGTGAGCCGCATTCTTGCTTTCGGATGAAATTCTACTTAGCTCCCTCTGTACTCCAGACAATTTTGTTTCCACCAGTGGAAGCAGCCTGGGGTGGCTGAAGCAGAGGCTGCAGAATAAGCCGGCCCTGGTTCAATTCTTAGCCCTAACTGCTGCCTTGGTGACCTTGGGCAAGCTAGTTAACCTCTCTGAGCCTCAGGATCCTCATTGTGAAATAGGGATGATGATAATAATAGTTATCAAGATGCCATGAGATAATGCTAGTGAAGTACTTGGCAAAGAAACACTTGGCAAAGCAAATAAATGTTAGCTATGGCTATTCCTTAATTTAGGGTCCTGCTGTGTGTAGGAAGGTCTTACACTATTCTTATCTATCAAATTCCTCATTTGAGAGGCAGCCTCAGGAGTGTTGTGGGAGGGGGGAGAAAGAGATGGAAAACACAGGAGTTTCCTTGGTTTCAAGGGTGAGCGTAAATTTAATCCAACAATAGTAGCGCTCAAAGGCTGGTATCTAGATCTTTTTGGAGAAATGTCGCAAAATGTATCAATGCGGGTGGTCATTAGCCAGGTTTCTAATTCTCATTCCTCCTTGGGAGGAAATCTGTTCTATTTCAGAAACATCAGGCTTCAACTTCCCTCACTTACCCCCTTCAGAAATACTGAGGCTGAGATGGCCTTAGGTTAATCAGGGGTAGATGATGCCTCCCCACTTTTGTGATCAGAAGTGCTCCTCCACGCAGCTCAGGAGCTGCTGCTCACCAAAATCTCTTCTCCGTAAAGTATTAAACATCAATTATATAGCTCTTAATGTGAACTGAATTAGTCTTACCCAAGTGAATTTGCGATTTATGCCTTACCTTCACTCTGGAATGAAAGGTGTGTGTCCCCACAAAGTCCAAGAAACAGCAAGAAAGGGAGACAGAGCAGCCAGCCATCTTATGAGTCAGAAGACCCCCACCCCCACTTCCAGTTCTCATGTGTGGCTTTGGGTAATTTATTTTTCCTGTTGTTCTCAACGTCCTCATTAAAGAGGCTCTAAAGTCCCTTTCAGCTCTGAAAACTGTATCTAGGCAAGTGGTTTTAGTTGGAGGACCTGAAGCAGGCCCAGAAATTACCCACAGGAAATTATAGTCATCCATACCCATTCTGAAGCTCGGAACATGCCCAACGTTCCTCTCACCTGCCCCTTCCCCAGCCCATGTGAGTCCCCCACCCCCAGGACAGGCCTTCCTGAGCCAGGCTCTGAGGGTGGTGGTAACCCAGCCCCCACTCCAGCCTCCCTGTGCAACCCCCCCAGTCCCCATTTCCTGTCTAGCAGATTTACGATGCAGTTCAAAGAAGGAAGGATGATATAACAGCTTTCCTGCTCCCTCCCTTTCCCAACTGACTTAGTTTAACTGGCTGGGGGCCAAGCAGTTTTGCTCTCCACAGCCTCCCAAATGTAAAAATACTCCAGGCCCCGGCCCTCTGCCTGTGACATGGCGTCAGCTCCCAAACCCACTGGACAGGCCTTGCTCGTGGGCGGGAAGGAGGCAGCCCTGTGCAGCCCTGGAGTCTAATTAAGTACTGAGGAAATAAACCCTGGGCTTCAATTTTAGCTTTAAAAATAGCTGGGGCCCAGGATTCCTCTCTCCAGTTTGAACTGTGAGTTCCCTGTATCTGTCACTGTGTCCTCCTGCTCCTGGGCTTTGGGGTTTGCAAGGGGAAACAGTAGGGAGGAGAGGACAGGGGTCTGAGGAGCAGAGGGAGCCCACAGATGCTCAGGGTGCAGAAGCCAGTGGGAGAAGCAGACTTCAGGGAGGGAGATTCAAGCCCGGGAGGTGGACTATTCCGTACCCTCCCTCCCTCCCTGGCATCCCAGTCCCTCCCTCTAGAATGTGCTGGCTCCCCGCCTGCAGGACATCCAGGGGTTCTGGGTCCTTCTGAATATACCTCCAGAGCCCCAAGTGACCAAGAAAGCTAAGCTCTGGCCAACGCTGAGGTAATTCTCCTGGAAGATAACAGAACACACATCACAGTTTTGTGCACAATCAATCCTCTTGGGCAATGAAGAGGAGGGAAAACATGAACAAATGCATACGTGGAAATAAAAGCTGCGAGTCAACTGAATGTCTAACTGGCTCACATGGGCTCTGAGCATCTCCCTGTCCACCTACCTCTCCACCTGGCAGGAGAGAAGTCAGCCTGCTGAGGGAGACGGGCAAAGACCTAGTCAGACCAATCAGGGTGAAGAGGGGCAGGCCCTGTCAACTGTGGGTGGCCAGAGGGGTCATCAGACTTGCCAGTGGGACTAGCTCCCCGGTCACTCAGCCCATCCTAGCTCTCACACCGTATCACCACTGGCCGTCATTAGACCAGGGGCAGGGCTCCAATTCTCTCCTCCCTTCCCCCATTACCCGCTGCAAAGCTGATGCCCGGCTTAAATGCTTTTGTTCCTTTTCAGGTCCCCTTTGGAACAGCAGGGAATTTGCTTTGTGTTGTTAGGAGCACTCTTCCCTCTGCATCACACAGGCACAGTCAAGAGCGAGCTGAAGGAGCTCTGTGGACAGCTCACCCCACCTGCCCTCTGCACACCTGGGCCGACCCAAGGGGATGGCAGAACTGGGGTGAGGCCTCTGGCAACACTGGTGGCTGTGAAGTCCAATGTCACACACGACACGCCGAACACTAAGCCATACTCACCGCTTCTGGGGAACAGTCAGAAAAGAAAGGAAGGGGAAGCTTGAAAGAAATCCAACTCGAAGGGCGGGAGTAAGGACTCTCACCTGCCGGTCCTCTGGGAGACCTTGTCCATCAGGGCAGATGGCCAGGCAGGAGGCTCCCCTTCAGCTCGTTCTTGGGAGATCTCTTCCGAGTCCCCTCTTCAGATTCATTCAGTCACTCCATCAGCTTGTTTTGAGCAGCTCGCACAGCTGCATGCGGAAGGTGCAACGGGGCACAGCCAGCCAGCCACATGGCTAATTACGTTATATCGTGGAGGGGACAGAGGGCTGAGGGGCGATGGGCAGAAGGCACCTATGGCTGCCTGGAGGTCATGGAGGCTTCCCAGGCCAGCTGGAGGGTACTCGGGCCTTCCCCAGGCCCACTGCCTTTCTGCTTCTCTCTCCGCTTCTCCAACCTGGCAGCTCTAACGTCTTGTAAGGGGCCCTGTGCTCTGGAAGACACAGGCCGGCTCCCTGGTCTCCTGCTTTTCTGCTCAGGTGCCTCCTCAGGGCCCAGCTGTTCCCGACACAGCCCCTCCTCTAGGTGGAGTCAGGCCAGAATACGGCGGACCCTGGGGCAGTAATAATAATGCTGAGTGGGGGGCGGGGGCGCCGTGGCAGAGGAGGAGCACCGCTCTACCCTCAAGCCGCACCCTGTGGGCAACTGTCTCAGTCCCTAACTGTACTTGTGGAGGCGCAGCTCAGTGTGGCCAAACCACAAAGTCCCCATTTGGAAGATCCCGTTTCCTAACCACCTTGGCCCAACATCAATAGCAATATTGCCCCACAAGGAATGGCGAGCCATTTACTGCAGAACCACCAGCGCCACAGCTTCAAACCCAAGTTCAGGCATGAAGAACTCCCCTCCGGAGTGTAAAACTGAGTTCAGAAATAAGAAAAACAAAGTCGCAGCCCAAGTTTCCTCGGGGAGACACCCTCAGCGCCCCTGCTCACAGCTGCCTAGGCCTCCTTCCCCAGGCTGACCCTCATTAGAACTAATGGTGCCCAGCTGGGCCAGCTTCCAGGCCTCCCCCTTAACCCCTTGGTTTCCTCTGTTGCTGCCAAAAAAAATTAGGCCTCAGAAATCCCATGCAGTGCTGGGAGGCAGAGGGCACCCACGACATTGAGTTAATAGTGTGCATGTTCTATGGTTTTCTCTAATAAGCCAAAATTAGTAATAATTGCGGCCAGGATGCCTTACCCACTTGCATTATTAGCTCTTCTGTCACCTCTCAGCTCTGCAACATCACTAGGAGGTAAGGATTGTTTCACCCATTTTATGAATGAGAACACTGAGGCCTGGCAGCTAGCAAAGGGAGACACGATTTAAACTTGGCTCTGTCCTCTTTTGCCCACCCTATCACTTACTTTGAGCAAGATTTGATTTTCAAATGTGTTTTGTCCATCTGTAGAGGTTTTAAAACTTTAAAACCAGAAAACACTAGGTTGAGAATTGGAAGAACCTGGTTTTCTCCTCAATCAATGAGGCTTATTGGCCTTGGACAAGTATCAGCTTCCTTGAGCTCCTACAACTTTATCTTCAGAATAGTGCAAGTAAAAATATCTGCCTTTCTTCCCTCTTGGGCTTGTTGGAAGATCAAATAGATCCAACTGGGCAAAAACATCGTAAACTGTAGGGAAGGACAATGACACTCAGTGCCTCCCCTCTGGGACACAACACACGCTAAGAGCAGAGAGGCTCACCCAGAGGCTGTCAGACTGAGTTTGGGGCCTAACATTCCAAGAGCCTTTTATTTCATTTGTGTGAAACTTGAGCTGACAATTATCCCCTGGGGAAGGTGTAAAGGGTCCAGGACCCCATCCCAGATGATCTGATTCCCTGGATCTGGGGTAAACCCCCCAATGACCAAGCTTCCTAGGTTATTTTGATTCTGTTGGCTAACAGACCACATTTTGAGGCCCACAATTAGGCGTCTTTCTTCATTATGTGGGAATTAAATTCTTTTGTGAGCAGGCCCCTTTTATGCCTTGTTGTTTCCACCAGTAAAATGGGGACAATTCGCCAGTCTCCTGCTTCATAGCGATCCGAGGTGGGAGGACATCCAGGTACATGTTGGGGGTGCTCCGACTTGTCACCTGCATCCCAGTAGGCTTGGCAGCATTCATGACCTTTTCCTCTGGGGCCTGTAGCCTGAGTACCTTTTCCCATAACCTGGCCTCTTAGAATTTACTCAACCTCTTAGGAAGTGGCAGCTTTGATCTTAAGGGGATATTGTTAAGATAGAATTTTGTCTCTTTGAAATCGTTGAGTTTTCTCACAGAAAGAAACCCAAGCCCAGAGGCATGCCTTTCCGGGATGACTATAATTCTGAGCTCTGGAACCAGAGAGAAGACAGATGTGAACCTGGGTTCAAATCTCAGTTCCATCACTTCCATTTGTGTGATTTGGGGCAAGTAATTTCATTTCCTAGAATCTCAGATTCTTACATTCATATTCTTCTGGTGTCAAATGGAGCTGATAACTGCACTTACTTTTCAGGGGTATTACGGGGTTTGAAAGATGCTGGCCATATGCTGAGGTATTTCAGGGTAAAATGTTATGATGGCTGAACTTCAAAAAATTTGGCAAAAACAACAACATATATACATATGTACATAAATATATAAGCTAATATGGCAAAATGTTAAGAATTGTTGAATCTAGGTGATGGGTATATGGGTAATCATTCTTCCGACGCTTTTATATGTTTGAAAATTTTCATAGAATCAGAAAAAAGAGATAATGTATGTAAGACCATCTGCACAGTGCCTGTCACTTAGGAGGGCTCAGGAGGTCCAAGAGCAGGGGATGTGAGGATGGCAGGGAATGGAAAGGGGAGAGAAGGGAAAAGGGCTACAGGCTGGTCCAGCACAGGAAAAGCCCAGGGAGAGTGAGGAAGCTGAAGCTGGGGACCCGGGAGCCCTGGCAATTCTCACCCTTGGAGGGGGTGGGTGTGAGGACTGCCCTTCATGTTCCCATCTTCAGAGTTCTGGGTGTGGGGGAGGGGTGCCCCACTCCAGTTGGGAGGCTCCTGTCATGTCTTTCTCTTTTCTCAGGGTTCTAAGCAGAACCAATTGGCCCATTTTCAGGTGCTCAGGCCCTCTCGGATAGGGTGGGAAACATGATAGAGATCCTCTGGACCTCCAGATTGTTTGTAATTTATAGATACTCTGAGCCTCCTGACGTCCAAGAGTCTTATTCAACAGCTGTCCTGAGCACCAGAGTGTAACCGAACAAGGAACAAAGCCACAAGCGCTGCCCTTGAACCGGGCAGCTGGCCCCTCCTCAGCCCACGGCTGGCCCCAGGCTTCTCTAGATCCAGCAGCGTGAACCCAACTTGGTTGAGAACATCGTTGTTTCCTGTTGCTGCTGGAACAAATCACCACAACTTAGTGGCTTAAAACATCACAAATTTCCCTTACCATTCTAGAGGTCAGAAGTCCAGAATGAATCTCCTGGACTAAAATGAAGCAGGACCATGTTCCTTCTGGAGGCCCTAGGCGAGATTTTGTTTTCTTTTCTGAGGTCCAGCGGCTGCCCTCGTTCCTTGGCTGTGGCCCTTCGTCCATTTTCAAAGCTGCCCTGGTCTTCCTCACAATGCCATCTCTCTGGCCTGACTCTCCTGTCACCCTCTATTCCGTTTAAGGACCCTTGGGATTACACTGGGCAGATAATCTCCATATTTTAATGTTCTCTAAGCAGCAACCTGAGTTGCCCTCGCCATATAACCTAACACAGGCACAGTTTCAGGGACTGGGACATGAACGTCTTTTGGGGGCTATTATTCTGCCTACTACAGAGGATGCCCCTTAAATGCATGATCATTTTTACCATTTACTCCCAGGGATTCTCAAACTTTCATGTACTTTAGAATCATGGGAAACAATGTTTACAAAGAAAGAATTTGAAGCCCGGTCCGATTCTGATTCAGCACTTCTGGAATGGGCCCAAGGAATCTGAATTTGTAGCAAGCTCCCTCATGTCTTCCCGACACACAGGATCCAAGCACATTTTTAAAAATATCTGCTTTCTTGGTCTTTGGATAGGGTATAGGGACTACATTTTAGAAACCTAATTACAAATCTTATAACCTATGATTTATTGAGCAACTCCAATGTACTAGTACATATAACTAAGTTTAGCAAGCACTTACTATGTGCAAGATACTGTTCTAAGTGGTGTCCATGCATCGTCTCATTTAATCCTCAAGATAACACGACGAGGTGGGGATACCATCGCCTCTGTATTGCAGATGAGAAAACAGAGGCACAGGGCGCTGGGAAACTTACCTAAGGCTGCCCAGGCAAAGCCAGGTGCCAATCCATCTTCTCTTTTTCTAAAGCTCGAGCTCTTTTTTTTTTTAAATCCTCACCCAAGGATATTTTCCTCCATTGCTTTTCAGAGAGAGTAGAAAGGAGAGAGAGAGAGAAACATCAATGTGAGAGAGACTCATCAATTGGTTGCCTTCTGCACTCGCCTTGACTGGGCCGGGGATCGAGCCTGCAACCGAAGTACATGCCCTTGGCCAGAATCGAACCTGAGTCCCTTCAGTCTGCGGGCTGATGCTCTAACCACTGAGCAAACCAGCTAGGGCCTAAAGCTTGAGCTCTTAACCACTATCTCCAGCACAGTACCCGCACATAGTAGGCCCTCAACAACTATACGTTGAATTTCAGGGTGAATACATAGGTGGGCATTTTGTATGCTTTCACCCGAATCCCCCTAAGAATCCGAAAGGGTAGCATTATTATTACCCCTGGGAAACAGACGAGGACCCCAGGCTTGGAGAGGATAAGGCCCCATCAGTGTGTCTCACACCAAAGTCCATATGCTTCTCACTAGCCCGGGGGCCTCACAAGCAGCAGTCCTCGAGTTCTCACAAAGGATTGCGTTCTCAGCGTGCATTTATTATTATACACAAATTTTACTGCTATAAGAATTAAATTGGCTTTGAGTTCTGTAGTTAACAGGTGGCTTCTATCAACAAGAACCTAACTCTACAGAATCAGGCCCGGGTGCCGGCTCCACTCCTGGGGAAGATTATCGCCCCCCAAAGGTGGAGCTAGCGCTGGGCAGAGCCAAGGCAGGGGGAGGTGGCTGAGCCTTTACCCTCAGTGAGGTACACACAGCAATTAGAAGCTTCACACCGCCCAGGCCCATTCTCTCCTATTCAATTCTTCTGCAAACGCCTAGCAGGGCCACACGAGCGCCCTGGGCAGGAAGGGATCTGCTGAGGAATGCCATCCTGCCCGCCCGTCCTGACAGAAGCATCAGAGGGTCAATTGGTCTTTCTCTCTCCTCTCTCCTCTCTCCCTCTCCCTCCCTCTCCCTCCCTCTCACACACACACACACACACACACACACACACACACACACACACACACACACACACAGAGCCCTTGCCAGGTGACCATTTCATTACATGGCCAGCTTCCAGCTTGTCACCATTCCCAGCCCTTCAGACTAGCAGCAACTTGCCCTGGCCTCCTGTTTGTGTCCAACAGTCCTTTCCTCTGAGCCACTGTGGACCCCTGTGTCATTTCACTTCTTTTAGCACGGAAATGGGAGAGACTCGCTATAGCACAGCTGGGGTACAGGGCTAACATCTGTGCAGGGCTCCTCTGAAATGGACGCCACAGAACAAGCCACCTTTCCCTCTCCCCGCCATACCCCACCTCCCGCTCCACCTCCTCCATCTCCAGGGCCTTTTCTCCCTTCCATCATTTCCCCTTTCTCCATTTCTCCAGCGTGCGGCTTTGGAAACCTGGGGCAGAGGAGTGGATTGCAGCAAGGAACCATGAACCTACAAGCCCACTTTGGACTCTGCCTTAGTTTCCCTTCTGGAGAATGAAGATACCAACGTCTGAAAACTTCCTGACTCACAGCAGCATCTGTGGTTCTAACGCTTGCTTTGTGTTTGGTAAAGTGTGTGCCCCATTTCTGTGTTGTCATGACAGCCTCATGAAGCCCAGTGTTTAGGAAGCAGATTTTGCAGATGGGGAAACTGATGCCCAGAGAGAGGGAAATGACTCACTCAAGACCACATAGTGTTCAGTGGCAGAGCCAAGACCAAAAACAAGCCTTCCAGCCCTCTCTGGCCAGGAAACTACTCAAGTTCTTCGTGACGATGGCTGTATGGCGTGGACCATGAGTGTGACTGCTGCCCGCAGATCCCAAAGAACATCAAAGAAAATGGGAGCAGAAAAACCTTAACAAGTTGGTTACCTTTTATGCTTAATTACTATGCAATCTAATTATACTTATGGGGCTCATTAATGTGTCAAACTTTGTTTTATGTTTTTATATGATAAAAAACCAACCTCCTCCCCCCCAGAGTGTGGGCCCATGAGTATAAAGAAAGAGAACTTTTGACGAAGGACTTGCTGCTGACTTGCTGGAAGTATGTGCAGTACTTCCCTGGAACTCACTGGCCCTCACAACCCACAACACAGGCAGCCTTGTTCCCATTTCACAGATGAGAAAACAGAGACCAGAGAAGTGAACTGACTGGCCTGTGGTAAGGCTGGGTTCAAATCAAGGTCTGCCCCATTCCAAAGTTGCATTTCCCTCCCCTACTGTGTGACACTGGCTCCCCACAAAGACATAAAGGGCTTATTAGTAAGGTGACTAAGTTTCCTCTTCCGTCAAAGCTTGCCTCTTGGTTTCTGTGTTCAGTACTGGGAGGCCCTCCTCTACCCCAGGAGCCAACCTGAATGGCATGTGGAGAGTGGTAGAGCTTTTCCTTTGGAGGAGCAAGTTCCCCCCACTTGGGAGGAAGAGCCAGTCAGACCCTTGAGGCCCTGAGTGCCCAGGGAACAGCCCTGCTCTGAAAGCCGAGGGCTTGCCCAGGGGCACGGTGGGTCAGGGCCAGCTCAGGAGCAGCATAGCTCTCCCCATGCCCGGCTAGGCCGTCCTCCAGCTGGTTGCGCAATCTGGCTATGAATAGGTCTAGGTGTGTGGTTTGGTGCCAAAGAGACCAGACTTGTTTCCTTTGGGTGACAACTCCCCTCTGGAATTCTGGGAGGTAAGGGAGTGCAGCTGTCAGGTCAGGCTGCTGACCCCGAGGCTGGGCGGTCCAAGCTGGTGGCGTGAGGGGAGGAGCCCGTGGCCAGACTGGATGGGCAGGTTGGCAGCATGACTCCTCAGCATGCTGGCACAAGGATGGTGTTCAGCTTGCAGGGCTGAGAGCGCCTTCTCCCTCCCTGGCAGTCGCCAGCCGCCCTGAGCCTACCTACTAAGTCCCTCTCCCGTCCCCTACCCTCAGTCTCACCAGGCCCTCGTTACCTTAAAACAAAGGAGTTCAGAGTGAGAGAGGGAAAAACAGACTTGCAATTTCATTTTTAAAACATTAAAAATATGAGGCTGTGGGAAATCAGGGATTCTCATATTTTGTTGGTATTGTGAGTTCAGATGTTGGAGGGCAATTTGGCCCATCTCTATCAAAACTGGAATTGTGTCTATACCCCGACCCAGCAATTCCACATTTGGGCATTAGTCCTACACGGATTCCTGCACATGTATGCTATGCATGTATAAGGTTATTTGCTGCAGTGTTGCTGATAATAAATGTTTAGAAACAATTCAATGTCCAGTATCTATCCATAGGGTATGACTGGTAAAATGAATTATGATACGTTAGTACAGAGGAATACTATGCAATATGAAAATATCTCCTTCACATGTGAGAAAAATCACTGACAAAGCGAGGTGCATAATGTCCCGTTTGTGTAATAAACAGGGGGAAGAAGTTAGAATCTGTTTTTATTTATTGTAGGTACATAAGAAATTATGGAAGGATACACAAGAAACTTTGGGGTGGGAGGAACTAGGTAAGGACTAGACAGGGATGGGAAGAAAGCATTCCCTGAGTGGGTCTATATGCTTTCTGGCCTTTGAATCATGTGAAGGCACTGCCTTTCAAAATACTTAAAAATACACTGCAACAAAATGAAGATAATTTTGACCAAAAAATTCCATAATCCAATGGCCAGAATACAATGGACAGGTCCTACATAAGAACCCTCTTCCTACTTAGAGAAGTTACCAGTGGGTGCATCTTGGTGGGAAGAGGAGCCCCTCCTCCCAGCCTGGAACAGGCCCTGGCTTTTGATGTGGCCTGCCAGCTGGGGCTCAGGCAACGGTGGCTCAAGGGCTCTCTGCCTTTCAATGTGGAGGGAATGACTGAGAAACAGTTATAGATCCTTCATGGTGGCAACCCTGAGGTCCCAAACCACTGTTAAAGCCAAAAGTGTCCAGGACGCAAGAATTACTTCAGTTTTTGCATGTTACCTCTTAGTACCTCTATCCAGCCATAGTTTACCCAGGCATGTTCCATTTCTATTCTGCTTTTTTATTCTTCTTAAATCAATACATAAGGTTATAAGAACAATAAATAATTAGATTTGTAAGAGCGCAAACGAGAATTTTCTGTGCATATGAATAGTTTTCATAATTATTGTTTTAACAGGTGCATATTCCTTTGTTCTGATTAGGTGTTTCCTATACTGTGATATTCAAGATATGAACAGAAGAAAATCATGAAAAGCCCGAAGTTATGAAGGCACAACTTTGCAATGATACTGTTCAGCAGTCAGATTCCTTGTGAACAGTAGAGTTCTCTGGCTATCTCCACTTTTTCTCCCCAATACCCTTCTTTCACATTATTTCTGACTCCCTCCAGCCTCAGTAGAGGCGGGGGTCAAAGCTAGCCTCTCCAGCTTTTTCAAAACTACATTTATAAAAGTAACAAACTCTCATTTTGGTAAATTAAAATAGTACACAAGGTGAAGAGTAGAAAGTTCAAGTCCCATCTCTTCTCTGTCCCCCAGACTTGACCATTACCAAGTTTCTTGTGATTTTTTTCTAGAGAGGGACTTTTTTTTTTTTTTTTCAGGTGTAAGTGATTTATTTAGAGAGTGCTCCCAGGAAAATCATTGAAGGGAAGAGGCAGGACAAGATAGGATCTAAGAAATGGTACAATTTCAGGTGGAGTCAGAGATTCACCTCAATATCTCTAGACCCCTTGAGTATAAATTATACAAACAGGGCCAGCTTCATGGATCTGGGGCCTAACTGCACAGCACTGGCCCATTTAGAAGGGCTCCTTTTAATTTTTTTTTATTTTTGGTAGACAGGGGAGGCCAGATTGTGAAGAACCTGGTTTTATTTATCCTTTTTCATTTTGTTTAAAATATTACAAATGTCCCCTTTTCTCCCCAATGACCCGTTCCACCCCGTCCCACCCCCCTCCCCACCATTGTCCGTGTCCTTGGGTTGTGCATATATGCGCATAAATTCTTTGGTTACTCTCTCCCCCTCCACCCACCCGCCCTCTTCCATCACTTTGACATTTGTCAGTCTGATCCATGCTTCCATGTCATTGAGTCTATTCTGTTCATATTAAGTTCTTTAGATTCCACATATAAGCGAGATCATGTGATGTTTTTCTTTCTCTGCTGGCCTTATTTCACTTAGCATAATATTCTCCAGGTCCATCCATACTGTCCCAAAGGGTAAGAGATCCTTCTTCTTTACAACTGTGTAGTATTCCATGGTGTAAATGTCCCACAGCTTTGTTATCCACTCATCTACTGAGGGGCACTTGGGCTGTTTCGAGATCTTAGCTATTGTAAACTGTGCTGCTATGAACATTGGGGTACATATATTCTTTCTGATTAGTGTTTCAGGATTCTTAGGATACATTCCTAGGAGTGGGATCACTGGGTCAAATGGCAGCTCCATTTCTAATTTTTTGAGGAACCTCCATACTCTTTCCCATAGTGGCTGCCCCAGTCGGCATTACCACCAGCAGTGTACTAGGGTCCCCTTTCTCCACACCCTCGCCAGCACAAGTCATTTGTTGATTTCCTGATGGCAGCCATTCTGACAGGTGTGAAGTGACACCTCATTGTGGTTTTAATTTGCATCTCTCTGATGATTAGTGACATCGAGCATTTTCTCATGTGTCTCTTGGCCATCCGTATGTCTAGAGCGGGACTTCTGAAAGAGGTTGGAAAGTTACAGGGGTGCTGAGTTATGGATCCCTAGCTCTTAGGGCAGCCTGTAGGGCCTGAGACCTGGAGCGATTTTTTTTATATGGTGTGCCATATACATCATTATTTTCTGTGGGTGACATGTTGCAAAAATAGTTCTAGAATAACCATGACTTCTCATTTCCTGAACATCCTCCTTCTAGGACCCACCTCCAGCACGCCCGAGGGCTCTTCCTCAGGCCCACTCTGATCAGCTCTCTGCCCCGCTAGCCTCCCAAAGTAGAGTCCGAGCAGCGTGGCCTGGAATTCTCTAGCAGCCTACTTCTCTTGCCTGACTTCTCACCTCTTCTGAGCTCTTTAAGACCCAAACAAGCCTACTGTTTCCTGAATACGTTCCAGTCTTTGCTGCCCTGACTCTCCCTGAGGTTCATCACTTCAGCTAGAAAGCCCAGCCCATTTCTGCCTTTCTGCTCAGATGTTCACTTCCTCTGGGCTACCTGGGCTCCAATGCCTGTTCCTCTACCACACCCTTGGCAGCATTCATGGGACTCATTCACTAAGAACTCACGCCAGCAGGCCTACATATTCCAGTCCAGCCGCTTTAGGCCCATCTCCTTTGGACAACACAGTGCTTAGCACATAGTAGGTGCAGATGGGATAGATGAATGAAGGATTCAGATTCCTGTGCCAATATAAGAAAGGCACTGAGATTCTTCTGCCCCAAGTGGGAACGGGGATGTTTGTAGTGTTTATAAGCAAGTCCTCAGAGAAAAAAGGCAAAAACAGTTGAGCCATTAGAGTGACAAGCACTGAGCAGAACTGCACACACACGATATAATTTCTTCAGGTCTTAAATATTGTTAATAGTCTTCTAACATTCAAATGAGGAAAACTCAGGGGGAAGGACCCTTTTTCCTCCAGCTCCAAATGTGTCTGGTTCTCTGAGCCCAGCACCGCTGCTTCTCTTCGATGGGGATAGAAGCAGAGCCAGAGTGGGTGGGTCCCTTTGTGAATGCTCCTCTCTTCACCTCCACACTTTAAATTCCCTGCAGGTACCCACCACAGGCTGAGCCGAGAGGCAGCCAGCACATCGCAGGCCTTCCCCACCTCCATATCTACCCCCGTGGCCATCTTTCTACCTTTCCATGTCCTAGTTGAGTGGTGGAGGGACATGCAGTGTCTGACAGATAAAGGCTATGAATTCTACCTTCCTCCACCTTTGACTGCTGTGTTCCAGCTTGGTGTGGGTGACTTGGCTGATGCATGTCACATATGCTGGCTTAATGGTTTGCCTTCATTACTTGAACATCTGCAAAATCAAATCCCTAAAGTATTTTAGAGATTAGTCCAAATTCTTCCCCTTTTAAACATGAAGCTGAAGCAGGTAGAGTAAGCAATAATTAGTTCTTTATTCAAGGTGCAGTAGGTAGAATGTACCTACATTACAAACTCATGGAGGGCAGAGCCTAGGTCCTAGTTCTCTTGGTGCCCATCACAGGGTCTGGCCCATTGCAACCCTTGAGATTGACTTAGTACTAGTTGAATTTTTACCTGGTTTGGGAGCACTCTCTATTGAGAATCTAGTGTTGGGTTTCCATCTTTAACCTAATGGGAGACAGAATCAAAATTGGGAAGCAGTCTCACATGAAATTATGTTCTCCCGGTCGGCTTGCATGTTAGAAGATGGTGAGGTTGTACCTTTACAGGTAATTAAAACAATGGTAAGGACCAACTTATGAAAGCATGATTCTCCGCCAATGTAAACTTTATCCCAAATGGCAAACTTTAAAATCATGTTTACCTACTTGACCTGAACTAAGAGTCCATCATGTAGCTTGGGGTTTTGAACCCATTCCTAGGGGGTTTCTAAAAGCTGAATAATTTTTATAACATGCCTATTAAAATAAAATACACAGCCTGGGCTACTAGGAATAGTTTTACAATAGGGTGGAGTTGCCCCTAACTTGACTGAGAGGCCCTACATGTACAAACATAGGAAATATTTATGCTGTTCCCACCAGAACCCTGAAGTATTGTTTGACTTTCGATATGCAGGAGGGCACTGCCCATGACCAATGTTCATCTGCCAGACTCACATGAGGACTCTCATTAGGGCGAAAACTTGGACAGGTCAAAACCTCTGATACTCAGTGAAGGCAGAGACTCTAAAACCCACCTCCCTACTGAAAAGTTCCTCTAGGCAATATGACTCAGTGCACACCCAAAGTGGCCACCAGCCACTGTGAACAATGCCATAGATCTGCTCGTACTGACTTGTTTGGTTGTCTGTGGAGGTCAAAAGTAGGCAGGGAAGAAGTTTGCTGGATTCACTGAGTTTGGAGAGCTCATGATAGGGGCATTTGGGCTTTGTGTCTCTCCCAGCCTGTGAAGTCATTGCACAGGAAGACCTTGAGATGAAAACTTAGCAATTCACTTCTGGGGTTAGAGAAAGGGGGAGGGAGAACAAAAGACTTCCTGGAGTAAGATAGCGTGTCATTGATGCTTTATTTACATGCGTCACCATCTCTTTTACAAACTAGATTACAGTTTTAAATGGAATACACAAGGCAATATCTACAAACACCAAAGAAAGTAAGGACTGAATCTCTATTTCATTTGGAAAGGGGAAGATTCCCAAATCAAACTGGCTTTGATTCTTGAAAAGAAAGATGGTAGAGTTAATTCATGGCAACATACGGCTAGACAAAATCCTCAGTGAGAATGCAATGATAGTGTTTGCTTTGGAAGAAAGGATGCGGCGCTTCAAACCAAAGTATTGACTACTTGACTCTTAGGTGTTGGAATATGGCCATACGCCATATTTAATTCTAGTTGTATGGAGTATGAGCAAGAAACTGAAACATAAGACAGTTTTACAGATACTGTATACATATTTTCCCCCCATTCATGCAACTTTTTTTTTTTCTTAAAAAAAAGTTCAATGTGTGAAGCCAAAATGCACAATACATTTTTAAAAATATTAACTAATTTTCTGGTCCTCTTTCACACCTGTTTACATTTCCCATGTACATAATGTGCTAGGACAAGTATACGAGAGAAGACTGATTGCCAGGCAATGAGATAATTTTAGAGAAATAAGTGACCAGACACACAAGTTTTAAAAGCAGCCGCACAAATACTTCTGGAGGTATGGCAGATGCCTCATCACCTATCATTCATCAAAGAAAAGTACATACAAATAAAATTAGACAAGAGGAAAACACTTCATTCATTCCAACTGCATAAATGTTACCCAGGAAACATTCAGATAAAAAATAGTATACTCTTTTCAATTACTTGGGCATCTGCTTTCAGGTCTTGTTGGACAGACAAGACGTCACAAGGCCTTCGCTCCCCCTCCATGTGCCCTGCTGTCCCCGATCTCCATGTGAGGCTGGCTTTTTCGTACCTCTTAGCCAATGATTGCATTTCTATTAAAAATTTTGCTTTTCTTAATTAAAAAAACACACATATTCTGCCTAATCATACCATGTTCCCCAAATACAGCAGGAAAAAGGAAATCAGAGGTCAGAGCTGCCAGGGTTTTGTTTCTGCATTCAGAGAGAAAGGGCAACATTTTTATTTCCCCTCACCAGCCACTGGCATCAGTGCTCAAAACGGAACTGGCCGTTTGACCACTTTTCTCTTGACAGTCCTAAGAGATTCATTAGGTAGCGGTGAAGTCTGTGCCTGCCACCTTGAACAGGTTTGGAAGCCCCCTGAAATGACACCCTGAGACTGGGCATATCTGTCCTGAGCAGCAAGAGCCAAGAGGTCCTCTCCTCAGGAAGGGGAAGCAACACTCATATAATGTCAAAACTCAACACCAAACACACGAAGTCCACCTTGTACCACGTGCCTACACAATACTCCCGTAATAGGAAATGTGTTTCAGCAATCATTGCAGAGGATGCACTAAGGGAAACTGAGCTCAGATTCATTCACAGTTAATGGGGTACCAGGAACCGGTAGCCAGTCCCCACACCAGGACAGCGAAAGCTTGTGATACAGCTCTTTTCTAACTTTGGTAAAAGGTATCGGTTCTGGAGTTCTGAAGAGAACAGAGCTGCAGAGTATGTCCTACTTTCAATATTGGTTACTTTTCTAATTTCCCATCAGAAAGTGGAAGGCCTCCTAGAGCAGCTTACTTGGAGGCCAAGGGTTGCCTCAGAGCATTCTCAGCAGGATGAAAACATGACAGCAGCCAGGCCCTGGAGGCTACTAAGTATTTCGCTGGGAAGCTCTGATCAGGAAACTTACTGTGAGGGACCCATGACACTCAGAACTCTGCATGGTGGCAAACAGTTGGTCCTTCCTGAAAGCAGGTCTCAATATAAGCGACACAGGGCTTAGGCTGAACCTCTGCTCAGTCTGACCAATTTAGAACCCAACTGGTCTAAAGGAGCCTGGGCCCTGGATGGGTGGCCAGCTGAGCGTGGCCAAGGATGACAGTGAGGCTCTGTGATCCTGGATGGGCCTAGTTATTACATTCTGACTGCCTCCTAGGACTGTTGCTGGCACCTGATTTTGCCCTGACCTCAGCTCTCCACAACTCTCTACATGTAGATGCTGTTATTAAAAAAATAAAAATAAAATTCAAAGCTTACCTTTCCCTCTATTTTCCTGCTCTGCTCTGTGGCTGCCCTGGTCTCATACCACCTCTGTCCCTCCCTCAACTGTTTTAAATTATAATCTCATCCTAGGACACTGTAAGACACTCTGCCTGAAAACAAAACTGGGGGAAAAAGAGAATAAACAAGATGTCACATGTCTGAAAGGAATGCAACATTTAAAGTTGAAACACATTTGAGGGTTGCCTTTCTTACTCCCAAAGCAGCTCCCAGGGTCTATAAAACTGCAAAGGCAAATAGCTATGTTGTTAGTATACTTGTTTCTTTGAGCTCAGGAGAGATTCTCAGGGCCCTCACACTGGAAGCACTTTGGATTCTCCCATGTATCTGATACCCTCCCTCCCACCCCCCCACCAGCTGCTGCCGCTGTCTCTGAACTAACACTCCACACAGGGCGGCATGGCTTAGAAACTGAGAGATACAGCCCTCTTCTGCCGATACTGGACAGTTCCTGTGTACAGCAGACTACCAAAGAATCAAGGAAGTGGCTAGCATTATATAAAGGAATACAGTAAGCAAAAGTCTGTCTCACTGACAAGCAGACCACGTGAATAGCATACATATTTTAAAAAATTATACATACTTTTAAAATGAAGATTATAAACTTGTAGCAGTTTAGAAAAGGTGATTCGCTACAGGTCTACTATAACCACAATTGCACAACAATTTACAGATTCAGTAAAAGGCAGGGTGAAAATCAACAGGGCCATCGCTCAAACATGACAACCCAAGCTAGGCGGGAGAGACGTGTGACAATACCAAATGGAACTTTCATTATGCTAGGAGCTGTTATCACCACCAATATCACCCCCAGAGGAATTATAAAGCAAAGGTGCACAAGGGGGCCCCTGGCGGCCGGTGGTGAGTGCAGGGGGTTGGGTGGCACGTCTGTGTTGGTTGAAGGAAGTCAGTGCCCACTGCACGGTGCAAGCATCAGCGAGAACTCATGCAGGGTGGTCTGTGCTGAAATACTAGCCTGTATTCCTAACGTCCATGCAGAATGTTCCATTTTTGTACTGTACATGATAAAATATATTTATACATTTATATGCCTAATGCATTTTATGCAAAGAAAAGAGTCTTCATATATCACTTTGGAGAAGTATGCATATGCTGTGCTAATCAGAGCGTCGTTACACCAGTTTTGTATGTACCAGAGGTGTTCCCAACTATTCTGTCTATCAAAGAAGGTAAGGAGTATAATCACACGTTCCAGATTAAACAGAAAGCCCCTATACAGCACCGTAACTTTTTGAAAACAAAATGAAATCCATAGAAGCAGGAAAGTGGAAAAAACTAGTCAAAACTGCCCTATCTTGTACTTCCATTGTGTCACTTGTACAACTGCAATCTAAGATTATATATATATAAAATCAGTTTATGCTATTGCCTCTCACTCATACACGTCTAGTAGATCAGATTACACACAGCAAGGCTGAAAATTATCAAGGGTGTGTTTTAGGAAAACAGTGAAGGTAGAACTCCCTCCGTATTGACCTGGGTTTGTACTTTTCACACGTTTCTCACTGTAGGCTTAATGCTCCCCTGTAAGATCATTTCTTCTGCAAGCAAAACAGGACTGCTTTTTTCTCCCCTTTCTCCTTAAAGTTAAATCCTTCGGTGGCATTTGGCAATTAGTGGACAGCTGAGCTGATTTCTTTCTTGAAAAGATCTTAATTCCTAACCAACATAGCATCACTGTTCAGTGCACTAGCTGAGGATACTGACAGGGGACCACAAACCCTGCTGACCTGGCACCTGCAGGTCAGGTGCTGGGGTTTTGTCCCCCAGCCACCATGACTCAGAACTGAAACACACTGGGTTGGTGGCCATGTTCCATTCGTTTTGCCTATTCAGGGTTCAATCCTGGATTGGCGCACACAGCAAACAGTTGTGCCATTGTTCAGTTTTTAGAAAAGGATAGTTTTCTACCAAACAAAAGAAGAAAGAAAATCCCCCTCTAGTTTATGCAATTTGTTGGTGTAAGGAGTTCCATGGGCTCAAACGCTTGTGATGTCCAAAGCCAAAACGGTAACTGGTACATTTTCCTTCTGTTTTTAAATTTGCCTAAAGAAGAATGGTTAACATTTTAACACAAAAATACTGCAAGTGAATGCATGTGAAAAACTCAGAAAGTCAAAGGAAAACAAACACAAAGCAACACTTAAAACACCCATAAACCATCGCGATATGAAAACCACAGAATCGCCAACAGGGGCTCACGGTGTGCTCTGACTGAGGTGGGCGGTGCTGGCAGGGTGCTGTCCTTCGCTGGCAGGTGGCACGTCACCCCGTACAAGGAAGATTTGCATACTTTATATATAGAGTTCTGTTCCAAGGGTAAGTGCTTCACCCAGGGTAAGGGGCCATTAACAGTCTCTGCTGGGTTAGGAAGATGGCGTGGGATTCACAAAGGTGTTAAGCTGTAAACGGTATCACTGTCCACTTGCTGAGAGCAGATTTGGCAAAGGGTTTTCTCTGTAGATCTTGTGTCAGTTTGAGGGTCTACGGGAGAAGAAAACCAGAGATGATTAAAGACATTTAAATGGCAAGAGTGGGCAGGCACCTTGAGGTCACACGTCATCAGCCTCCTGTCTCCTCACCCACCTCTGAGCCAAGGGCATGCTCAGTAAAGCTGTTTGGCTACACCAGCTTCAAAGGTCTCCAAGCCTGAGGACACAGCATGGAGACGACTTACCTTATTTTTCTGCTTGACTACAAAACACTCTCAAGTTGAAAAAGCACAAAGGAAATGGGATCGTTCACTTGGGAGGTTAACAAAGGTGAGTAAATTAGGGGTGTTTTGGTGGTCCTTTCATGTTAGGGACATTCAGGGTGCAGGTGGGATGTTGCTCTAGACTTTTGGACCAGGGATTTCCCAGGACACGGGACTTTTATGCTAAAACCAGGGAAGGTGGATACTCTAAATAGACCAGCTATGCTTTTCTGGTTCTCTCTCACTGGCTGTGTGGACTAATCGATTTTGCTTCCATTAATTTTCCTTCCATTAATATCCCAAAACCAGGGGAGATGAAATGGCTACTTTCCACAACGGCTTACACTGCTGGGTGGGGGTCATCTTGACTTCCCCCACTAAAAAAGGAGTAAGTAATCTCTGGGTGGGCTGTCTTAGGAATTTGCTTTTTGTATTAAAAATCTGCAGAGGAAAAAAAAATTACATAACACACATATGGCAAAAAAACAACTCTCATAAAACATCCCTTTAACAATTAACATTATTATTTTGCTTCTAAAAGTATTCAGTGGTAAGGCACAAAAGAGGTCCTCTCAGAGCATCTAATTTACACAAGTCTTATCAGACTTCATCAACCACTGAGCCTAGAAAAGTTAGAGGATATTTCTAAAAAGTACAGTTGACCCTTGAACAACATGGGATCTAAGGCACCAAACTCGCAGCACAGTCGAAAATCCGGCTATGACCTTTGATTCCCCCAAAACTTAACTACTAACAGACAATAATATAAACAGTTGATTAACACATAACTTGTAAGTTATATGTATTATATGCTGTATCTTATAATAAAGTCAGCTAGAGAGAAGAAAATGTTAAGAAAATCATAAGAGGAAATATGTACATTATTTCATGCATTCATGACATAACTTTTTAAGTTTTTTTGGTATTTCTAGGCTATGTGGTTATTTGCAAGTTTTTTCAAATTGTAGCAAATCTCCAAGTATTTTTCCAATATATTTACTGAAAAAAATCCATGTATAACTGGATCCGTGCAGTTCAAACTCATACTGTCCAAGGGTGAACTGTATATGCGTAGAGATGTAGTGAAAGGAACTGACATGACAGGTCTCAAGACATAAGACCTTCTGTTTATGGAGACAGTGTCAGTTGTCATGGTAGGGAAAAAAATGGCCCCAGGCCAAAAAAATGGAGAGAAAAATGGAGAGAAAAGTGGTAGCGCAGTAACATGAACTCCTGATCTGCTCACCGGATAAGGTGAACCAGTAATGAAAAATGCATCAATAAGCTCTCATACACACGAACATCTGCATCCCCTCTTCAGGGGAGATACCATCATGAGCTCATGTGGAATTTTCAGAAGTGTACTTGTGACTTCATCTCTTCTGTGACTACACTGGTTGGCAGTCTTAACCTTTCACTACCAATGTGCAGAGAGACAGCAGGGTTGGTATTTGTAAGGTTCCACACCCATGGTTGTAGTTACCCTGGTTATAGCTCCAAACACAAGAATGGAGGTTGTTTTACTGGCAGCTGACACAAAAACAGAAAAAGAAGCCCCTTCTTCCCTACCCCCAGTATTTAGTTTCCCTGGCCAATGGCTTTTTTGGAGCTATTCTTTGCTTATTAGGGTATGAGACAACTTATCCTGGACTATAAAATAATGGCCTGTTGACTACAGAGGGGGAAAGGCTAAACTAGACACCAGATCTCAGTATCTATGAGCAACTGACCCTTTAGGAGCCAGTGCTATTCCAGTGCCTCTACCTTGGACCCCTAAGGCATGAACAAACAGGTGTGGATAGGGTGCTTTACAAGGGGATTTGGTTTTTTCCTTCACAATAACACTTAATAAACCAGAACCTAACATCACTATGCAATTAGTCATCAGGGGACTTTGGTCCCCAACTCTCGATCCTGACTTACTGAAAGTGCCAGGGGAGAAGCTATAAAGTATTACCTAATTCAGACCCCATCCCCCGGTTCCCTTTGGTGCTAATTATTCAGCCGTGGAACTGGGATGGTGACACATTTCTTCCACACACTCACAGGCCAAGCATACAGCCTGCTCTGATGCTAGGGCTGGCTCAGCATAGGAAGGAAGGAGGCGGAGGGCACTATAGCCCCCAATATGGCATCATTCTAGGCAGAACAGGGCATCAGCCCTGAAACCAGGAGGCCCACATGGGACAGTCTAAAACAGGGATGGGGAACATCCAGCCTGTGGGCCATATGTAGCCTGAGAAATCATTTGGTCTGGCCCTGCCAAGGCAATCGCAAGCAGGACTCGAAATTCAATCTAGGAGCTTTTTTCATAGCTAATTTTTAAGTTGACAATTTTGTATGGCCTGTGAATGATGTTATAAATATCCGAATGGCCCTTGGCAAAAAAAAGCTTTCCCCACCCCTGCTCTAAAGCAACAACCAACAACAATCCCCAGGCCAAATGCCCATTCCCTCAAAAGGCCCAGAATCTTCAGGAAGCATCATTAAAAAGGAGATGAGATGAGCATCACTTTCCCTTTCTGCAGAATGGGCTTGGGGCCGCCTGTGGCACTAGGTGCTGGAAACTCCCCCACAGTCTCACAAGTGTGCCCCCCACCTGGCTCAGAAACCACCTGAGCCTGGAGGTTAACTAGAGAGGCCCAGGCCAAGGTATAGAGGCAGCTCTCAAACAAATTTTATACAAAAACTCTCACTCCACAGAACAGAAGGGCGACTTGTTTTCTCTGTGATAGAAGGCAAACAGATTGTAAAATAAAGAGACACATAAAGGAACCAGATCAATATAATCATTCTTCCAAGAGGAAAACCGAAGCACCATTCATTAGGAAGACCCTAGAATTAGAAATAGTCATAAGGAAAGCAGTTTCTCACCTGCCTTAGATTTGTATCTGCTCTTTGGTGGTTCAATGTTTGCACATGTTTACTGGATGCCATGAAGGACTGAAAGAGGGAGCACATTTAGGAGTAAGATCAGCTAATGAGCTGGGAATTTAATGATACTCAGGTTGGGTACAAGTCTCATGGATTTTAATGAAGCTCCCACCATTCTTACTCTGTTTAAAGAAAGACATTTTAGTTAACTGTGAGGTTTATGTGTATATGCTAAATGTTCTGCTAAGTTTAAAAACACATCAGATTAAGCAAAACTTGGAAGGAAAAGGAGGCATACAGCTGAAGGGAATTACAGCTATCACTTTACAGTTACTAGGCAACAGGCCAACTAACAATAAATATGAAAATGTGCTATTCCATCAGTGACTTTCATTAATAGGGAAATGGTTCCTTCTCTTCTCCCTCCTTGCCCAATAAATAAGTTTGAAATCAAGCTGTTGATGCAGGAAAATGAAACTGGGAGACCAAAGGATGAGGCTCATTCTAAAATTATCTATGGATGCTGTCATCTGGTCTCTGGTGAGAGTAAGTCCCTCTATAATCTTGGCATCTGTAGGGAAGACAAGTTTCTGCCTAATTAGCACCACTAACTCACATGATGTTCTAAGAAAGGGCAACGCCTCCAAAGAACTCCACACAAAACATAACAATCCCAATCAACTTTAATCTGGGAATAAAAACATAAATGTTCCTACTGCTGTCTTCCCACAACGCAACTCCATGGTGACAGATCTGGATTTTTCAGTAGCGTTTTAATCTTCTTGGCAGAGAAGAAAGGAACAGGACCCCAATACCAAATATGTCATGGGAGGAAAGAGAGACATCAGGATGAAACTCTCACATCCACAAACCCAGGAAGGTTATCGACTGCTTTCCTGGCTAAAACACAAAGATGTTTGCAGGAAAGTCTGCCTTTAAAAGAAAATCAAAGTGAAACACCTTGCTCCTCACTCTCTAAACATAGAGATAATTTAAGCCAAACTTGCAACTCCCGGGGCAAGCTGGGGACTATAAATATGAAGCTTTAGGATAGAAAAGGAAATGAACTGATGTTCACACAATCTGACAGGGAAGCCTCACGTAGGGTTCAGGGAACAGGGCTGTGTTTCAGAGTATGAATGTTTCTGCCCCTGAGAAGAGCAAAGAAATGCCTGCCTGCCACCACCTCTGCTTTGCCCCAGAGGGATCTAAGGGACACCCTACTCATCATGAGCCACAGTCATCTGCCAGCATACACCAAGGATTTTGTAGCTGGTGTCACCCCCAGGAAAAGCAGCATTTTGGGGGGGAAGGTCTTGGGTTAGGCAGCCACATCTATTTTTGGAACACCAAAATGGAAGCAGTTCCCTTGGAGGTCACCTTCACAGGCAAAACGTGAAGTAGCTCAAGAAAATATGCGCATAGACAGACATGTTTGGTAATTTTTCAGCATCTTCCAGGTTGGAATGGGTGATAAAGAGGATTCAGGGAAGTGCAGGAAAACCAGCCTGGTGGACACTGACAGCAAGGTCCTAGACGACTGAAATCCAGACCTCTGCCTGTGCTGCCAGCTGAGCAGAGCCATCCCCCATGACTGCCAGAGAAGGGACGTGGGTGGTGCCGCTCCAGAGAAATACGTTTTGGCAACTGCTGTCAACTTGCCAGTTGAGACACAGAAAAGTTGAGGAGGGAAAAAGAACAGGGCCAATAGTAGTTCTGGCCAGACTGGAGGCCAATCTGTATTCAGTTGAGGAGCCCCCCTAAAAGGAAACTCAAGTTTCCAGGAAACAGCCCATAAGCTCTGGCACTTTCTGATGAGCAAGGAAATGCTTCTGAAGAAGGTGAGGATCTTACAGGGAAACTTAAAATAAGCTCCTTGTGGCAAAGGTGACACTCAGGAAGATATTGGAAGACACTCAGCTATATGCACTATTTAAAAAAACCCCGCTTAGTTTGTGTGGGTGGGTATGCTTTCCGCTGCCTCCCAGGAACTTCTGGGCTTTTTCAAGGTGGCGGGTAAAGATTGTCTGTGAAGGCTGGTGATGGGCCTCAGTGGAGCCTTTGCCTTCTGGATGCAGCCAAGCCTAGAGCTAGTGTAGAGTGACCTTCCCGCCAGCCTTGGTGCTGTGCTGAGAGGGCACAGGGAACACAGGAGAAAAGCAAACCTCCTTGCACTTCACAGCTTGGGGACAAAGGGCAGGGGTGACCTGCAGAGGCACTGACTTCCCTGCTGCTTAAACTGCAGGCATCACTGACGGTTAAAATACGCTCAATTTAAGAATGTCCTATCTGTCTTTATATTGGGCCAGGGATTACATCAACCAATATTCTTTGTGTATCCAGACTCGAAAGTGGTGACTGACATGGCACAAATATATGTATTAATCTACTGTCAATAACAAAGTTGCAGAGGTTTCGTATTTTCTTAAGATTCTTAGATTTTCAAATCACACAGAAGAGCATGTAAAGTTTCTTATTATGTTCTTTTAAAGAACCATTTTTAAGGCAAATGCCTTTAAGGGGCATTTGGATCCTCTATGGACTCATGGTTATTTAACCTTAATTATAATATCCAAAAACCTTTGCTGGCAGAGGCCTGCGGGGTCAGGCTCCACTGTCCTCATCCAGGCTTTGGGAACTGACCCTCCTGGCCCACAGGTCAGGTGCAGTCACACTGTGTCTGGTTTGCTCTCCCCGTCCATGTGAATCACACCCGTACATCCAATCCCACCTTCCCTAAGTTGTTCTCTATTAAACTCCTAAGCTACTCACCTGGCACCTAATCACATAGTGCCCAGAATGGTTACTTTTTCATAGACATTAAGCTCCTGAAATGTTGAATTTCTTAAAAAAAGAGCAAAACTTTCCAATCAAACAGTGATGAAGCACCAACTATTTTAAAAGCACTGTCTGAGACATGGTATTTACCCTCAAGAAGCATATATTCTAGTCAGGGAAACAAAATTTCTTGATGTCCCCAGTAGCCTGCAAAGCTGACATACAGACTAGCCGTAAAATAAATGTTGGTTGAATAAAGGAATGAACCCATCTTCTGGAAGAGCCCTCTCTTCCTCCCTGCCAATTCAAATACCACCCTTTCTGTGCTACAGCTTCTGGAAGCATTTTAGACCTACTCACATTTGCTAAGACTTATTAGTTTTATTTGCAATCAGGCAGAAACCTACTGCTTGTAGGACAAGACCTGGAGTTTTAATGCCTTTTTTGGGGGAGGGTGATTGCAATCAAGTTTCTAAAACTCACGAAACTTCCTAAGGATCAATATGAGGCACAATTTTAACATTCAACTAATTTAATTTTTTAAAATTAATAATTAAAAAAAATTAAATAGTATTTAATCAAAAATTTATCTTTTCACATCCTTTCTGTGTATCCCACCATACACATCCTTTATTACCAGCCCCCAAATGAAGCTCTCAAACTGCTGTCAAACGCTAAAGTGATTCACTGTTTACAAACAAAAGGGAACAAGTGCAGGAGGAAATGCTTAGAGCCACAACCAGGACCTGAATATAACAATGTTCAGGTTTGTTGGCCATGGCCCCGTCCTGTGTGACCCTAGACTGCATTCACTGGCTGAAGGGGTGGAGGATGACTGAGTGTGTGCAGTCAACCTTTCAGGCTGGGATGCCCTAGAGCCCTGGGGCTTGGTGTCATGGTAGATGTGATGCGCCAGCCCACCTAAGCACCCCACTACCAAGTATAGAAGAGAAGGAGCTCTGAAGTGTTCTCTTCCTGCTTCAAATATACAGTTCCGAAGACAATCTAATTTTCTCCAAAGTGATTCTGAAATTGAAAACACAAAATCGGCTCTTTTAGTTCCACTCATCTACCTATAGGTATGACCAGGACATGCAGGCGACACAGGTGGTGGCCAAGAAGCAAAAACCACACCAGCGTAACAGGTTTAGGAAACCAAGAAGGAACTGAAAGGAGCAACTCAAGGGTAGATTGAGATTGAAAGAGAGACAAAGGACTATCCTGACGTCAGCGGTCTGGCCAGGAGTACAGATTCCAGGAGTGAGGTAAATCTGCACTTTGTGTGGCACGTGTGACCCTCACCTCCCTGCTCAGCTGACCAGCACTATGGTGGTAAGTGCCTAGAGCTCCCTTCCATGGGCTCTCCCACCCCAGCCAGCAGGGCAACCTGAATTAACTGGGGCTGGGCAGGGAGTGCTCTAGCTTGAAGCACTCAGTTGACAAGCAAAAGGTACAGTCTAACAGGTCTCTCAGTCAACACATATTTCCTGATTACTTAGAGATATGCTGGGCTGTGTTGTTTTCTGATCATTTCTGAACATACAAATGACCCATGGAAGTTCCAATTAATTTACAGTGACATGGATAAAAATGGAGGCCCAGCGGATTTCAACCTCAGAATCTCTGGCCTTCTCTTCTTGGCCATTAATTTCCCCCAAGGAGTCAAATTGAACACTTCACACAGACATGACTACTTAAAAATAATAATAATAATGGTCCAAACTTTTTCCATAAGAGAGAAAAGAGACAGAGGAGAGAGAAGTGGGAGGGGAAGGGAGGGAGGGGGATAGGGAACATACTGATACGAAAACCTTCAATCAAGCCAAGACTGGCAATTAAAGTTTCATCCTTCAGGGACACTGGAATTACCTCTGAGGCCTTTGTGACTAGGTAATTCTCATCATTTAATACATGAATGTTATAGATTTCAGCAAATAAAGAAGTTATTAAAAAAACAGAATATCGAGAATTATAAAGGAAGGTCTACAACTGTTAGTGGGAAGATAAATAAATGAAACAAAACACCTGCAACCAAGGGCACAGGAGCTCGTCACAGGGTTGTGTGTTTCAGGAACAGGTTTGTCCTGCTTCTTGGATCCCTTAAATCAAATTCCTTCTCTTCAAGAAACCGTGGGACCAGTATTCTAAGGAAGCCCTAAAGAAATCCTGCCCTAGAGTATTGCTGAAAAAGGTCAACAACCCCCTTGAGAACTATGGACTCTTGGCCTTTTGGCCCTCTATTCTTACTGAATTTTTTGTATGCCTTTGTCATATAGCAAGCTCTTCTCAGCCATGGAGTGGGTTCTACTGTTGAATGAGCTGCCTGGCAAAATGGTAGGTCCCATATTGGTACAAGTGTTCAAGAAAAGCCTGAATGCATTAAACAAAATTCGTTTATTGAGTACCTGCAGTGTGTTGGGCACAGAAGATGGAGATAAACAAAAGAGATGTTCTCCCACCCCCAAGAAATGCATGGCCTGGTTGGGAAGGTGGTGGGGTGGTGGCGGTGACCATTTGTCATAGAGGAAAAGACAGCCTTACTGCAAGGTTGAAGCAAAGGACCCAAGGGTATGTGGCAACCTTACATGTTTGGTTTTCTGGGACAACCTTGCTTTCAAATGTCCTATTCCATTATCACATGGTCTGTCTTTAGGTGATAAAAACAGAGGCCCTAGTACTTCAGGAGCTCCATACTAACAGGCCAGAGTTCAGACTAAATCCAGATGCTGGTTTCTGTAAAAAGCCCTCAGGATGCTTGCTTTGGTTTATGCTTGATTTCTAGAGTGGGCTCATCACAGTTGGACACAAGCCAGCCACCCACTTCAGCTCGCTGTCCCTGGGGCTCTGCTATGAAATGTTATTTATTAGATGTTGAATACTGAGCATTATGAACACTCTAAAAAGAAGCACTTAATGGGAGCTTAAAGTTTACAAGACTTTCCAGTAGCAATTCTGGTGACTTTCGCCCCATTTATTTATGTTCCACATAAGCTCTGTGGCCAAGAGAGACCTTCCAGAAAGCCACTTATAAATGCAGCAACTGCTTGCAGTGAGAGTCACGCAGACTCTGTCCCTATGCTTAGCAGGCTGGCCAGAGGTAACTACAGGTACAGGGAAAAACTAACAGACTCAGGACGAGCAGCCTTCGTGCTGATGTCCCTGCTTTCCAGGGAAATGACTGTATGGAAGGAGTGTAGCAGCTTCTGCACAGAAAACCCCTTTTCACAGCTGTGTCAATTTCCCTTTACTGCTGTCAACAAGATCCACTGTCAAAAGGATCCAGACAGCCATTCTCTCCATCAATGACACTTCAGACTTGGGGCTTTTTAACAGGTAAGAATGAAGAGCCCTGCAGATGCAGAGTTCTTGAGGCTGGCACACTATAACCGAAGACTAGACTAAAGCAATAGTGCAAAAAACAGAGAGTATTCTCTGTGCAATACGTACAGATTCATATTTACCATGTACTACATTCCCTGACACAGAAACACCTACATCAAGAAAAAAAATGACATGAATATCCTATATTGCCTGTATTTGGTTAGAATTAGTCTTGTCTCTCAACACAAATAAAGACGTAATAGAATCACAGCATTCAAAGTTAACTCCAAGTATCAAAGATTTGCTCCTTTTCAAAAGTAGCCTAAATGTAAATTTCTACATGGCCTCCAACACTGGAACCTGCTGTTTCCACACTGGTTTACCGCTGTTTATTTCCATTTCCGTATCGTCATGAACCTCTTACTAGAACCATTTCACAGACATATGTTAGGTTTCAGGTTTAAAATTATACATACACTGCACCTTTAAAACTCTGTGATTCTGTCCTTTTTTGACAACAATTCTAAGAGATTCATTAGTGAAAGAAAACCACCCTTCTCCTCTTCACCTGGCCTTTTCCTAGTTGATATTCTCTAATCCTTAACATGAAGCAGTTCCAAACAAAATTCAATGCTGGGCTCCTAATGGGGGTATTCAAATGCCAAAAAATGAAGATGAATGAAAGAGTTTGTGAAATTAGGCATCTTTTGACATCAGAACTACAGTGAGATTGATGCTGCTTTCCCTCCTAGAGCAGATACATGTCAAACTCCAGAGGGCTTATTCGAAGCTCAGCTTTGCAACCACTACAGCCGCTCACAGACACCTGTGCTGCCAATATGCACGTTTCTCCACCAAGCCTTGGGAGTGTCTGAGAGAGGACAATGCCCTTCAGACCCCAGTAGCTGGCACACGAAAAGGAGTGGTTCTTGTTTTTCTTTTCCAGATAGACCCATAGGTTGAAACATTTTACATGTGGCCTAAAATGAACAACATATGTGAAACACCCAGCCCTCCATAGAAGCATGTCACCACAGTTCTCCAGCATGGCTGTAGAGTGGGCCAACGGCTCTGTTAACAAGAAGCTCCAATTCAGGCTCACATGACCTTCAGTAAGCAAGTCAGGAATTGAGTCTGGAGAATACCATGACTTCTATTTTAAATAAGTCATTATAGAACAACCCTTGGGAAGCTTGGGTGCTTTATTTGGATGAGGTAAGGCCTGACATTGTGACCTCAGGCCTATTTTGTGAATTTAGGAATCTTCAATAAAGTGATAGCCTCAAGTTTAAAAGTAAAGAACATACATCATGCCACACATGCTCCTGGCTGTCTGGAGCAATTCACTTCAACACAAAATGGAAATGCTAAACCCAGAAACTAGACCCCCTCAATCTCCCCCCCTCCCCCATACTGTCTTTATGATGTTTCTTCTCTTGCTCTGGTCATTCTGAGCTAGTTTACTTTCAGGGAAATTTGGTGATTTTCCATTTTTAACTGAAGAAATATCTTCTCAAAACTATCTCCCCCAAAATGTTCTTAAAAAAAGGGTGACTAAATGATCCTCAAGTTCCATTAGGACAAAATAAAATGTGTTATCCCAAAAGTAGTTTTTTATTATCAAAATAATAATTCATTACTGTTTTAAAAACTTAAGTACTTAAATCTCCCTTAAAATATTTTCATACAATCTTTTAGAATTATACATAGACAAGAAAGGTCCGCTATTCAACTCAAAGGAAAATCTACACTGAAAAAAATCAGACCAAAAAAAAAAAAAAGATAGTGCATTTTCTTCTGAACTTACTTTAATGAACTAGAAAGTGGCCTCCTTATAACTACATCAAAATTAAAACTTTCTTGTGTCTTTTGAAGCCACAGTCGCATTCCTCTTCTTAAAGGAAGACAAACTGTTTATTCTTCTAAAAGCCAAGTATCCAAATTTCTCAAGGCAAGTCTCTACCATCTGAGTTCTGGTATGATCTGAACCGGCTGGCATGAAAGTGTGTCACCCCCTTTAGTTCCCATAATAGTCTTTTTACTATCTTACTGGCTATTAAATGAGTGAAAACAGATGTCTGAGTTCCATGAGGGGCCTGCGTATGCCTGGGAAAGCTGAGAAGCTAGCTTTAGCATCACAACCTTCTTGACGTTCCCCTTTCTATAATTACTCATGAGCTGGAGTGAGCTCACCATAGGAGACCCTTGTAATTCCTACACCAGGGCAGAGGGTTAAACAAGGCTCAGGTTTTTATACTTTGAATCCCATTTTTCTCTTACACCACTTAAAGGAGGATGTAAGAAGCTGAGATTTAAAAAAATTAAAAGGAGCTGAAGCACAGAGCAGAGCTCTTCAACATGGGAGGGTCTGGGGTGCAAACCTATTAGTAGAAGGCCTCAGGTCTCATCTTACTTCTTGAGGAGAATTTCAGGACAAGCTGGTCTATTATCTGCTACTCTGGCTCTAGTTCAAAGCACTTCTCATTTTTTACTATCTAGATAAAATGATAAAGAACTATTACTGTTCAAGCCATTCAAGAAATATGGACTCTGAGTCCAGCTGTGTGACCCTGGACAAACTACTTAACCTCTCTGGACTCCCTGCTTACTATTTATCTGTCAGTCAGTGTGCTTACCTAATTTATACCATACACATTTCAGCCCACTACAGTTTTGCAAAGCACTCTCACATACTTCAGTGCATTTGATTCTTGCAATAACCCTGTAACAAGGGCTATCAGCCTTATTTTATAAAACTGGAAATTGAGGCTCAGGAGCTGACACACACTCAATAGCAGCCAGGAAGTAGAAACAGCGGGACTGAACACTCAACTTCTGATTCCAACCAAATGCTTTTCTTACCACATCATGTTGCGTGATCTTTCTGGTTCCAACAGTATTAAAAATGCCACAATTTAAAAACATCTCTGTCACTATACAGCCCATGTCACTCTGTTTGGAACCTGACATCATTTACACATTGGGGAACAAGAAGCACGTGAGTGCTCTAACATAAAAACTTCTGTTTTCAATTTAATTCTTTTGCTCTTTTAAATGCTTAGATGCTCAATGCTAACTTATAAAGATGCTTAGTACTATGGTGAAGAATCTAACATCTTGCTTCTGGTAGAAAGAAAGAGTCCAGAATCCATAGTCTACAGTCAAATTAGAAGTGCCTGCAAATCATTACTTTCATGGAAAGGAAGATGAAATTATAACATCAAAGATCAACAATGGTAGTGTTGGACTGGAGAGTCTAAGAAAGTCCTCTGGCTGGGTCCTTAACCTTGAAGTTTGTGTGACCTAAGGTCCTGCCTTCCTCCCCTTCCCTTCTACCCTCATCCGTCCACCAAAGAGGGGAACCTGCGTCATAGGTCAGCAAGGGCGACTGGATACAAAGAAGAATGATATCTATGAATGTGTGTGTGTGTTCTTTTTACTGGCAATAAAATTCCAGAGCTGTCAGCAAATTGTGGGGAGGGGCACCGGACAGCCCTATTTGTCTTGCAGGTAAACCGCGGAGATGAACTGGTTGGGAACCATGTTACTGTGCACCATTGCTTCCTGGTTCTCAGTTTCTCAATGTGGAGTAAAGTTCAAACTAAATAAAAAGCAGCTTCCCCCAGTCACCCCCACATTATGGTTATTATTATGCCATAGCATTGGGCACTGACCTGCTTTGCCCACTTCCCCTTTCCTCAGTGATCCTTCAGCCTGGCACCCAGCTCTGAGATGAGGCCTGCTTAGCACCAGTGAAGTTCCCCACGTTCAAACCAACAACATTCTGTGTGGAGATGAGGGAATCAAAGTTAAAATCCAACCCATCAGCATCCATGAGGTCAGTACGAATAATAGACTCCATGTCACATTCCAAGCTCCCATTGAACATGTCCAGGTCCAAGTCGCTGGGGAATTTCTCATGGCCCATGACAGAAAGGTTTGCACTGGTTGAGTACAAAGAGGAGCCTGAGAGAGAGTCCGAGAGGGTTTGCATAGACTGACTGACAAGAGAATGCTGCTGGTGTTTGGCTGACCCAAGGCTGCTAGAATCGCTCAAGCCCATGTTGCTGACAGAATTGGACAAGGCACGGCTGCCACTGAGAGCGCCCTGGGTTTGGTGCTGGTGGTGGAGCAAGTTCTGATTGACCAAATTCCCCTGGTTAGGCTGGGCGGCAAAGGACATCATTGGGTCATTGCGAAGCATCACATTCCGGCGGGAGTTCTGGGCAGACACAGCGGTGCTGGCCTGAGACATCAAGGGGTCTGACTGGGTCATCATGACATCGCTGTGGCTGAGTGAGTCTGAAGTGAGCAGGTCTTGGAGTGTCTGGGTGCCATAGTGTGACATGGAAGAGAAGGTAGCTGGCTTATTCTCTTGGATGGTCTGCATGGGAGACTGGCGCAGGGAATTCAGAGATGAGGGTCCAAACACCGTGCTGTTAAAGGAGCTGGTTGGAGAGCCCAGGCCGGAGCCCTTGGTGGTGTATGGGAAGCTAGAGCTCCGCTGCATGAGCCCTCCGGTGGGGGATGGCTGGGACGGTGGGAGTGGGATGTTATCCAGCAGGTCATCCATGAGGTTGTCGGCCAGGCCATCATTCAGATTCATGGTGCCTGCCATGTCGGTGAGCCGTGGCAGCTCCACGGTGCATGGCTTGCTCACAGAGGGCGAGAGGCTAGTTGAGCTGCTATAGAGCATGGGGGAAAGCGGGGCGTCGTCATCCTGGACGTCATCCAGCTCTGTGCTTGCCAAGATGGGCGACAGGCGGCCGCTAACTGTGCTGGCATTGGAATTGGTGCGCGAGCGAAAGTCCGTCCATGCATCCAGCTCATCGCTGCTGCGAGACGTGGGGCTGCCAGGCCATTTGGAGAGCTGGGAGGGACTGTCGTCTGCTGACTCAGGTGCTGTCTGCAGGGCTGCCTTCTTCTTGGCTGCGCGGCTACGGCTCTTGGTATATTTGTTGCTGTTGTCCATAGAGACAGCCCGCCGCCGGGGTGCCTTCCCACTCTTCCCTCCATCGGGGTTGATGATCCACCAAGAGCTCTTGCCCGTCCCCTCATTCTGGACCCGCATGAACCGGCTGTGCAGCGACAGGTTGTGCCGGATCGAGTTCTGTGGAGAGAGAAGAGAAAATGTGGACTGAGCCAGAATGGTCTAAAAACTGAGCACCAAGAAGAAATAGTTAATCATACTCATTTTTAAACATCTGTATGACCCTCCTTAGCTTGGAACTAAATGACATTATAAATGGCAAGTTTCATATTTAGGAGATGGGAGATGGTTTCATATCCAGGAAATGCTGGGAATGTATAAGCTCAGTGACACCGTTTTTCACAAATTCCAAAGTTTTGTTGTCCTTTCTGTACCTGTACTTCCTATACTGAAGTTCACACTTATAATTTATTACCACACCACCCTTTCCCTGCACTTTGCAACAAACCTCCCGGGCTCTCTAAGGGTAATTAATCACCTGGGGGCTGTTTTATTCTCTCAGGGTCCCCTGTTCCACTGCTGCAGAGGCAGCATCTACATTTTCTTAACCACATCTAATGAACTCAGAACCGGTGTGAATTTTTACCTATGACTCCATCTCCTCCAGCCACAATTTCACACATGACAGGCGTAAGAAAAAAACAGTGTCGAGGAGGATTTGCTGCACTGACAGAAGTAGGTGAGTCTCCCATTCAGAAAAATTTCAATTAGTTTATGTATATACTCCCCCATCCAGGTAACATGGTTTGAGCATATTAACTTCCTTCCAAAGAGTACAGTATTGGGGGGGGGGGGGTAAGTAACTTTATAGTGGAGAAACCTCACAAATGTTACTTCAGCCAGATGATCAAGGGCAACATCAACAGGGATAAGTCATGGTGATAATACCTACTGATATAATGTGATGAAAATGCACCTTCCTCTGCCACCTTCCTTCCAAAACCCATTACCCCAGTCTAACCATGAGAAAAACATCAGAAAGATCCCAATTAAGGGAAATTTAATAAACGCCTGTCTAGAGCCACAAGGAACCTGAGGAAGCATGATGACTAAATGTGACCTGGTGTCCTAGGTGGGAGGCTGGACATTAAAAGGCCAGTAGGTAAAAACAAAGGCAATCTGTATTGATACTGGTTCACTGGCCGTGACAAATGCACCAAACTAATACAATATGTTAACAGTAGGGGAAACAATGTTGGGCATATGAGAACTCTCTGTACTAATTTTGCAACTTTTCTGTAAATCTGAAACTATTCTAAATTTAAAAGTTTATTTTTTAAAAAGAGAAATTGGGCAAAACATCCATCCCCCAAACACTAATGACTACCCTCATCTTATAAGAATCCTCTCGGCTTCGTAGAGAAGCCCAGTTGACAGGGACGACCCAAATCCAGTATTATCTCTGCCATTGACCGGCTGAGTGACCCTGAGCAAATCATTTTATCTGTCTGCGGCAACATCAGTTCTCCATCTTCATTAGAGCCATAAAAACATCTAAACCATCCCTGCCTGACAGGGATGATGTAAGGATGATATATGATAATATACTTTAGGAGCCTGTCATGCTACCAAGGTAGGGTGTTCTTACTGCTACCATCAAGTACAGAGTCCACGGTGGAGATAGCTCACTGACTGGTATGAGCTCCTTTTAACCTATAAAATGCCTCATGGGCAGTAAAAGAAAGGAGCTGGTGGTATTCTCCACATTTGGAACAGCACCTGAAGGCCACATGTGTTTGTCTTTGCAAGTTAAAGACAAAATATATTAATTTGTTGATGCTGTATATTAAATATGAACAATCCTAAATGTTTCCTTAGTTTTTTAAAATTGGCAATCACCAAGTGTATTTATGTAGAAGATACAAATACATGTGTTCTACCAAATGTTTCTAAAACACAAAGTTAGCAGGCTTTTACTGTAAGTAAATAACCCAAAATACTCACAGTGTTTTCCATGTGTATGTTCCCATGCAAGGAGGGCCTACAGGTTAGGCAGGGCAATGAGCATTAGCAACCATGGGTCATAAGTCAGTATCTCTACCATGGCCATAAAGATACATTTGAGAGGAGAAATCAGGCAACATGCTGAGTATATGATGAGCTGAACTTTGCCCAAGAGACTATATATCCTGTTTCCCTTTTACTCTTATGGTTTTAAAAAGAATAATGAAATCTCTACTAATGGTTCAGAAATTACATTTCTTTAAAAAGGAAAACAGTTTTTGAATAAAATAGACATAAAGCATGCTCTTAAAACTCATTCTGCAGGGTTCAAAAAGCAGGCAAGTGCAAGGTGGTTCTACTACTGAGTACTCAGGTGACTAGATATATTAAATAAAAAGTTAAACTCAAGCTTAGTGATGAAAAAACAACACAGTCCTAAGTTACGTGGGGCCAATGTGGACGCTGGCCTAATTATTCCTACCCTGGCCAGGCTCCTTTGCTCTAGATTTTGAAAAGAGTTCATATCAACACCTAGAATTAACAATGACCAATCATAAGTATCCAATTATCTCTCCATTAAAAAGCATTTAGGGCAATACTATTTTTTGAAATGTATTTTTAATTTTGCCAATTCCGAATCAACTGAGAAAAATAAAACAAGTTACAGACCTCCAAAATGCCCTATATGGACTTTCTAATGGTCATCTATTACTGCAACTCTAAACCCCAACAATGTGTGTAATTTTATAAAATTACAAGCTACAACTGGTTAACATTTGGAAACAGAAATCAAGCTTCTGTAAAGGCATATGGTAAAGAGGATGGGATAGCCACATCTAGGACCAGAACCACAGGGTATCAGGGCCTAGGGACCTAATTGCAAGGGTGAAGAAATGAAAGCCTGCCTAATTACAGCACTGTTAGCTACTGGGCCATAGGCTTTAGATTCACTGTCTTTAATCCTCACAACAAACCTGCAAAGTTGGGATCAGTGCACTCACTACAGATATGAAGGCACAGGCTGAGAGACTTTACAAAATTTACACAAGGCCACACAACTAGTGTCTGTAAGAACCCAAACTGAAATTTGCTTTCTCAACTCCAACCCAATTCTTTTATTACAACCTTTCACAGGTCTGTCACCCAATTATTCAGATGTCATCATTTAACCTATCTGTGCTAACATTTAAAGAAAAAAATGTTTAAGAAAGAAGGATACAAAGCACAATCTTATTATTGTAATTTTGTTTATGAAGTAGGGGTAATAATTTGGTAGGTCTTAAATTTTTTCTTTAATTTAAAAGAAAGTCCTTCAGAAGAGCAAACCTGAGAATGGAGGCTCACTCTAGAGCTCATGTTTGTGTTTCTCTGCTCGTTGGCCATCATAGCATTCATTTTAAGGAGAAGATAGCAGCTGCCACACAAGCCAATGTTAACCACCCTTGGATTTTGAAAAAAACCCCAACTGATTAAAAGGGCAATTAGCTTCAGTGTCCAATCTTTGCTCAACTCTTCATTTTAGAGGTTACTAGTAGCAGAATACATTTCCTAAGGCATATTGCCTACACAACATTCAGACAGGTTTTTCCAGTTATATTATTGAGACAACACACATAAAAACTGTGCCATCACCATCCTCACAGTACCCTATCCAGACAGGCTGGCCAGCCTTCCATTCATAAAATCCATAGTCTAAGGCCAATAAATATAGCCCCTCTGTCCATTTCCAATTCAAATGCCCCCTCACCCTTCCAAGGTCAGATGCCAGAAATGTATTCTAGTTTTCTTCACAGGTCATGATTCAAATCACTAGCTTCTCCACCTAAGTTTTGGTAAAGCACAAAAAGGTAAATAATTAAATGCCAGATAAAATGTCAGAAACGCAGTATTTCCCACCTTCCATGACAACAAAAGTTAATGGTGATATGATTTCTATAATGTTTCAAACTGCCCCTCCCTCACCTCAATCCCAAGAGTGAAGAAATGGGATTTATAAAAATAGACAAGCCAGCTGTAAATGCCTCTTATCATCTGTAAAGTTCTCTACAGACCTCTTCATTAGGGTCTGTAAATTAGCTTCCAATTTACTGTCTGTATTTTAAACTATAAAACTACCACTAGAAATATTCTATGATTTTCTACCAATTCATCTAGCATACCAAATAGTCCAAATTCCTAAAATTTTACATTAGTTTGGAGATTGGGAACTGAAGGTAGAGGAGCAATGCTTTGACAGGACTAGAGTGATTTTTCTAATCAATCTAAATACACGTTTTGAAATACCTGTGAGGCAGGCTAGTGGTAATTGGCCTAAGTACTAGCCTGTGCATTCCTTAAGGCTAAGGTGATAAAGTAAATACTACCAACCAGGATTCCTACTGTTAGAGCTCAGGCTGCTCTTTCATCACATTTACTCACTAAAGGAGCCAAGAAGCTATTATAACCCCAGCCCAAAACCATGTGGAGAGTTCTGCATATTTAAATCCACTGCTAAAAACTCCAGATACTGATGAATTACAGGAAAGCAAACATCTTTAGGAAGAAACTTTAGCATCAGGGACAAATATGCCAATTTTTCTCCAACTTGGGCACAAAGGTTTAGAAAAGAACACAATCTATCACAATGGGCCTCAAGAGAGAAAAAAAGAGTTAAGAATATCCTTCATCTCATCTTTATGTCAATCTTCTCTCTTACAAAAACGATTTACACTGAAGCAAGCCCTGTGCTAGGGCAGAAATGCTCTAGGTGTGGTTAATTAGTAACAAAACTGGCAAACCTGCACCCTGTGTGATTGCAGCTGCAATTAGTGGCCCACTCCTTTAAGAAGGCATGTGCAGTAGGTGTGTGGAGGAGGGAGCAAGAGGGAACTCACGTTTCACAGTGGTGCTGACTGAGGTGGCGTGGGCACAGCCTAGAGGTCCCTTTGCTTGGCCCCTCTCGAAGAAATTAGTATAAAGATGACTGTACTCAACAGAATCTGGCAATTATTTCTCTTGCTGTCCTGACGACAGTTTTCTACTGCAAGATAGATTTATTGCTAATGCTATAGTGCATATGGTCACTACATACATGCCAACTGGTTGTAAAGACACACAGATCCAAATCAGATCAGATTAGGTGTCAGAGAGAAGCCGCCTCAAATGAAAAAGTAATCTATCAATACTTTACAAAGTGGATAATTCACACATGCAGTTTAAGGTGTGATATGGAAGGAAGATCACAGGCTTTGATGTCAGCCAGCTCCCACGTAGGATCCTGGCCCTGGCATTAGTCCTGTGATCTTGGGCAATTGACTTAACTTTGGTTGCCACTTTCATAAATTGGGGATTAAAAATACCCTCTTTGTTGTACTCTAGGATCTCTGAGAAGAGTAAATGAAATTACACATGTAAAGTACTCATTGGAGTGCCAAGCACAAAGAGCTCTCAACGGTCTGATCCCTCATACAGAAGCAGTGACGTCACAAACGTTCACTTACTGTTTTCTGAGCATCATATACTCTAAGCCAAAGGTGAGAGGGTGGCACCTTCCAGGAAAAGATTTCAAACTCCTAAAATTATTTCAAAGTGCTGTGCCAGTCAGGAGTCACTGGTAATTTCTTAACTGTAGCTACGTCGGCTCCAACCCCTTCCAAACCATGTTTACCTTGTGCAGACTGTCCACTAACCCAGACACCAGCTGCATGTGCTTCCCCGGGAACACAGAGAGGGTTTTGTCTGGAAGCAACATGTGGTATCAATTTATCTTTCTCAGCAACGGCAACAAGGAACCCACTGACTTTAAAAATAAAAAGGGAGTTGTGTAATTTAACTCTTAAAAGCCTGTGCCCTTTTTTTTTTTTTTTTAAAGACAGCCTCTTCCTCCTTTCAAACGCAGCCAAATCAGAGTTATCGTGGTCCACTCCCAACCCAGACCCACTGCTTCCCACCAGGCAGATTGCAGGCGTCTCCCTGGTCCCTACGAGGAGGTCAGTGGGGACAATCTGCAAAGTGCTGCCTTTGAATGCAGTCCTCCACCTTGAACACAGGACCAGCATTTCAAGTAGGTCTCACAGCTCTGAGTCTGGGCACTGACAACTGGAATGAGACTGCCAAATGCCTAACTGCAACTACATGCATCTGCTGAACTGCAGAAGATAAAGGCCACGTGAAAAGCCCAACAGAAACTACAAGTCATGGGAAACCCAGGGTGCTGAGTAGCACAGAAAAGCCACCCAATGACACAGCTTCAGGAGAGGGCCTGGGAAGCTGTCTTTGATTTATAACAATAGGTTCTTTCAAAGGCAGTTCTGTTTTCTCTTAGGTGTTAGTTCTTCACCTGCTGCCCAGAAGAAAATCACCTGGAGGGATGTTAAATACCTGCGCCCCACACTCCTCAAGATTCTGATTCAACTGTCATGTGGAGGGCCTGGGTAGAGGTACATTTTTAAAGCTCCTCAGATTAGTCTACTGTGCCATCGATGCTGAGAACCACTGGCATTTCCCTCTCACATTTCCACTGACAGAATCTGATTCCAATCGGGTGATTCCTAGTCTTCCCAGGTCTGGTGACACAGCACTGTTGATGTTCTATAAGTCCAAATTTCTACCACTTAGAAGATAAGGATGAGCATTGGGGTCATAGATTATACGTGCAGAGTAAAATGGAGAAGCTTAGATCAATTTTTCAGATCACTGGGATCCAGATATCTTTTTCTTAAAAACAAAACAAAACAAAGAATAGGCAAGGGGGAGGGGGAAGGGTCCTGGACTTGCACTGTCCTGTAGACAGTCATCTACTCTGCCCCGGGCCACTTCTCCACCCAGCTTGGATAGGCACGGACAGAAAAGAGGGCAAGTGGACTTTCACAAAAGTAGGTCTGATGTAGGCTGAAGAAGGGATGGGCTAGGACAGTCACTGATCCCTGTAATTTTCAAAAGCCTCCCTGAATTAGCATACAATCTCACACAATCCCTTTCAGAGACTGTCCTTCAAGCAAAACCCCAAAAGACTGAGTAAAAATAACCACTGCAAAAGCCATATCCCAATACTGAGGTACTCATTAGCTTCCATTGTTAAGAATACAGAAAAGTATTACTTCATGAACTTCCCCAAGAACAAAAGTACATGTTCAGATAGCCTCAAGAACGTTAATAACAACCACGCACTGTTTCTCGTTCCTTGACTGGCAAAACACTACATCATTACGCTCAGTGCAAAGAGCCTGGTGTGGACACTGCAAAGGGCCAAGTGTCGGCACCATCTGAGGGAGCAGTGTGAGGGCCGGTCCTTCTTAATAGTCATTAGCTTTGAGCTGGCTTGCCTTCTCCCACTAGATTTTATCTAGGTTGGGGCTGGCTAACTTGTTCTTTAAAAGCGAGTATAGAAAGTATGATGGCATAAAACAGAGTTGAAACCAGAAAAGTTATTTCTAACTATATGGAATAGCAGCTATAATAGCCAAAAAGGCCTTTCAGGCTCTGAAGAACACTTAAAATAAACACCACATAAAAAAAAGATTGCACAATCAATGCTGATGTGCAAGACAAGTTCCAGGCTGGCCCAGTCTTATCCTTGCCTAAAATACTAAAAGTTTAAACCATTAAGGGACTTATTTAAAAAAGATGATGTTCTAAAATAAATACTGTCGGGAACTTGGCTGAAGGATTAAATTTCCAGCTACAAACAAGATTTCCGTTAAATTTGCTGACAATAATCCTGTACTAACAGAGATCTTCTTTGAAAATTAACATTTGTTTCAAGTTTTCATGCAGTGAGCTGCAGGTTCTGGTCCCTTGTTAGGAGGAATAAAATCATCATCATCTTGTGATCAGCATAATGAACCCATTTTCTATCCAGGCAAAATGAGACACACAAGGCTTTCTTAGGAGAGGAAAGGCTGGGCAGACAATGTGTCCTGCCCAAATGGAAAAAAGAAATCCTAGATGGGAAGAAAGTTCTCTTAAAGAGCTACTGCTCTATTACAGACAATTTTGTTGGGTTTTCCAGTGTGGGCTTTACTTTGGTGTTTTGTGTGTTTTTTTTTCATTTAGCAATCTTTGTTTCAAGCTCTTCCACAGCTGTTTCTGCTCTTGGAGGGCAAGAGGGAACATTCCATTCCCCACAGCCAAACCTGCACTTCCGGCACACAGAGAACCCTGGCAAGCCCTGCAACCTCTGCCCACACCCACTCCCCGCAGCGTTCTCCCCTCCCCCACACCCTCCTCCTTCCAACCCCACATCCTACTCCCCATGGGCCGAGGAAGCAGCAGTCAACGGAATCACAGTCCCCAGAAAGCAGGTTAAAGCTGCAGTATTTGCCCCTCTTTTCCAAGCTTCTTCCAGGATTTTAATGAATCTGTTTCTCCCTCCCAGAAGGGATCAGCAAACACACGCTACTTAAATTCCCTTTGAAGACCATGCATGCTCGGTAGCCACACGAAATAGATACTTTAAAGGGTTAAAAGCCATGAAGTTACAGAGCATTGTTAAAACTGACTCTGTGACGTAGAGCAAAGAACAGAAATAGTTTTATTATTAACATGATTTTCACTTAGATTTTAAAAAATAAATCTGTAAGTTTTCCTAGTTTGAAATGGAGAGAATAAAAGGGCATTGTAAATATACATCCAGTATTCAGGACTACATCAGAGAGTTTAATCACCTTCATGATACTATATAAGTGACCAGCGCAGGAAATTCAGTAAAAAGTAATGGGGGAGAGTGAAGAGAGTTATGATCCCCCATCTAGTAATAAGCAGCCTTAACTTTACAGTGAAAGAGATTGAAGACCAAAGAGCTACAAATCAGCTAGTAAGTGGAAGCTGAGCCACTTACAAACTCAGATCTCCTGACCTTGAGGTCTAATAGTAGTACCACACAGAAACAGTAATACCAATGTCTAGATTACCATACCAACTGAAAGGATAAAGAGCAGGGAGCACGGAGAATGAATATCTTCCATCCATCCATCCATCCAGTCTCCTTTGCTTTATAACTTGAGAAATACAGTCTGTCTCCTCTAACACATATTAAAGTCTTTAAAACCAGATACCATATCTTATTATAGCTTTAGCTCCTAGCATGGGGCCTGGTACATAGCAGGTGTTCAAAAAATATTTGTTCACTAAAGGAATTAGTGGGAAGGGGGCAGCAGCTGAACTACCCTTTTAAATGAAATGTTATAAAACATGAGCCAGTGAGCAATCCTCACATGAGTGAGAATGGAAGAAAGCTTGCACTGTAAAGTGTAAAGTGGTTTTAAAGTCGACAAGTTTCATCCTTGAGTATTAACTTCAACTATATAACCCAATTTCCAAAAATAAGACAATATGGTCTAATAAGCAGGCTTAAGGTTCTCTATAAGAAGAGATAGTAAGAAGGGTAAAATGACAGTGTGTGGGCTACTTGGTGGAAGCAAGGGCTTGGCAGAACGATCAAGGGTCCATCCAGGGTAAAGAGCTGAATCCTTTCCCATCTTGGTGATAAGGTTGGCCAAGAGCCCTCTGAGGCATACTCAAAACCACAGGTAACACATCTGAGTTCTAAGTTTCCTCCAAGCAAGCACACAAGGAGCAAGAGAAATACAAAATAAGAGTCTGCTTCACCTGCAATCTGAATGAACTTAATGCGTTTGGTGCCTATGAGGGCCAATGCTCTGTGCTTAACATATCTAATCTCATTTTATTTTCAGGACAAGCCTGTTGGGAGGAAACTAAGGTGCAGAAAAGTTAAGTAACTTGTCTAGTAGGTGGTGGTGCTAGAAATCAAGCCAGAGGCTAACGCCAAAAGCAAAGCTCTCATCACTGCACTGTGTGTTTCCCTCCAAGTCACCAAACTGCCTGAGGAGAGAGGCACCATTAACAGGTGACCAAGGAACATGAAGCTTTAAAGGCTACAAAAATCTGTTAATGAATTAAATGTTCCCATCTCTAAGTTTCTACATATGGTACCAAGATTATAAAAGGGAGGGAAAGGGTAGAAAAATGACGAGCCATGAAGCAAGCTTTGTTGGAACAGATCATTTTTAGAAATAATACCTTTTCTTCTCAGATATATCCCAAAAGGGACACTATTGGCATGTCCTAACTTGACCAGGGATCACCACTTTTAGGGAGTGACCAAACAAGATTATTGTCACAAACTGTTAGGTGTCTAGGCCTTACTTAATGGCATGTCTGGTGGATCTGTGCTCAGGCAGCATTAGCCCATGACTGAGTCAGGCCAGTATTACCTGGCAGTCCCTGGCATGCAGATTAAGGCCCTCAAACAGCTGGCATCATGCTACGGGGTCCTCAAGCCAGAGGCATCAAGCAAATGTCTGCTTTGCCCTGGACCTTGCTATTACGAGGCTTAATCTGAAACAGGGACTCAGCTCTATACTATCTAATATATGTAATTAGTTTATTATTGAGCCAGAAGGGATGAGCTTGCTTTAGAACTATGTGCATTTTAAAATATAATGCTTTTGCCTGCCAACTGACAGCATGACTGGGATGCTTCTGTTTAACCTCAATCAAAAACTCTGGTAGAAAACTGCTTTAAGGTTGCATATGAATGCTATTTTATTATTTGTCTTCTGGCACTGAAACACGCAAAAACAGAAAGCACTGACAATGCAAGCACATTAAAGGGATGGATGTGGAGGTGCTGAGTGGGTGAGTAAAACAGCTTGAGGGTCTGACATCTGAAATCCAGGAAAACTACTTTTCTGCTCTTAGTCTGCAATCCCTTCCCTCCCATGAAACTCACTGGCTTCAGCATCACACACATAAACACCAATGTTTCCAGCTCCTCAGATGTTATGGCTCAGAAAAACCGTTCTTTTTTGTCTTGTTATTTCAAGAGCAGCCCATTTCTTTTTGGTAGCTCTGAAATATATGCCAACGTGTGGGCACAGTCACACACTGGCCCGCACCCTGGAAAGACTGGGAGGGGTGTAGGCACATTTTTCAGCCATGGAAGGAAAAAGTTTGGGCTATTATTTACAAAATAGATTAAGTCTGTATGCATTTGGAAGCAGGCTGTCTTCCAACTGTCCATGTTAATTATTCTAACAGTCACCAAAATCAAGGTGTTACTGGTGAAAGAAGGAAAGAAAGTAAATGCCACATAACAGTATCCCATGTTGGCTACTGCAAGCAAAACCACCAATGGACTTTTTCTTTAAGGGAAAAAAAATACAAAAGTCAATTTTGCAAAATGACCCAGGCTTACAGAACCCTCAGTCCCCTGTGGACCCCCAGGAAATTCAGCTAATGAGGAGCCTGCTGAGGAGTGGCTTCTTCACCCTATCGCCTCACCTGAATGTGCAGCAGCATTTCACTGCACTGGTTTTGCAAGATTTCTTCTTGTTTAAAACCACAGGATGCAAAAGTAGCTGATGACCAATATAATGATATTGCTAAATGCCAAGTGAACCAACCATTTATTCCAGGATACCCCTGGGTGCCAATTACTCACACAGATGAGCATCAGACAGCTCAAAAGTCCACATAAAATGATCAAATAAGGAACAGAGAGGACATTTCCACTGACTAAAGAAGCAGATACTCACTCCATTTTTCTGAAAACAAAAAACACAAACAAACATACTTCCCCCATCCCAGACACCCCCCCCCCCCCCCCCCATTCATTGAGTCATTCAGATACTGGTGCATTTTAAAAATCTGGATAATCCCATATGTGCAAGTTAAAACTAGTACTGCTCCCCAAACTAAAATGAATGGAACAGGTAGAATGTGTATGAGATAAATCAGTTTTTCTACAGCACAGGAATGCAGCAGTTTAGTACTAATCCATACTAGGCTCTAATCTACTTTATGTACACTGCTAGGTAAGCTTCAGAGCATTTAGGAGACAGGAAGCACTAGCACCAGTAGTGTAATATTTCTTACCCAAAGGGCAAGAATAGTCACATATGAGACTACAGAAGCTGAGTATATAGTAGAAACAAAAAATTCCTGTAAATGAGTGCTTTGACTGCTAAAGGAATTTAGGAGACAGTACTTTCAGACTCTGTTTGTGGCTGCAGAAGGCTTTAGGAGACAGAGGGCTTAAGAGAAAGAGATCAGGGTATGGTGGAGAGTTCGGGGGGTGAACCCACTCCTCACCCAGCAGCTGTCACAGTGCTCCAGGAATTACTGGTGTCCACACACTAGCTGCCAGTGATTCCAAGGTCATTCCTGAGGACACAGGACCCCTCACCTTATAGCTGCCTCCTTGTTGAGTCTGACTTGGTAGGTTTAGCCCTTTGATTTTCTCCCTCAACTTCCTGAAGGCCATCATGTGGACTCCCTTAAGTTTCCAACTTTCTCCCCTTAGTCGGGTTGCTCATTTGTTTATAGGGTATGTGTGAGTACTCAGCATAACCAGGTCTTTCCCTAAGACTGAACAAATCATTGTATGTAGGGGACCCACTGAGATCAAACCCTTCACATCAAAACAAGGAGGAACAGATGTTGCTGAGCCATTTTCAGGTTCAAAGGTAGCTTCAAGTAACATACTTCCAACCCTCTGAGGCACTGTGTGAACAGCATTACCCTATATTAGCTGATTTTCCAAGAGTAAGTTCATAAGATTCTTTCAAACAGCCCTGACCTCAGCAGTCTTCCCAAGTAAGAAAGACAGCTGAATCCTGATGTTTGTGGTTAGAAAAGGAAGTCACACAAGCTTCTTATAAGCCTAACAAATCCAAGTTGGGGGACAATTCTCCACTGGTCTCTTGTGTTTCTGCATGTTTTGCAAGCAAAGCACTAATGGCCTTTGTCCTGGACTATCTTTCAAGGATGTTTGCATTTGCATAGTGAATAGCCTTGAAAGGTAGCGTCTTCCTCCAGAACAAAGGGCGGCTTATTGCCCATTACAAAAAGTTTAGGACCCCTAAACTCAGGGTTCCTCTACTGGAATAGAGAGGTCGTGGGCATCAACCTGGGACCATCTTGTGTCACTCCCATAGGGCTTGGGGGCAAGAAGAGAAAAAATGCAAAATATGCTGCTTGCTGTGCTGAGGGTGAGTGATAAATTCTTTTGCCTCTGACCCAAAAGCCTCGTGGCTAGAAGGGTCAGATCTCAGACCCACGCAGCAGCTCTTTACAGCACACTGCTTTAGTTTATGAACCGCTGGACTTCCCTCAACTGCAAGAAATGAGACTGGGCAAGTCATCTCTAGCTAACTTTCTTCTCTGCCCCTACACAAATGAGAAGGAACACAAGATAACGGGGAAGATAACACAAGATAAGAAGGGAAATGAGGTCACAAGAGAGGCGGCCACACATGGCTCCAGCATTCTGAATGTTCTGACCTGGCTCTGCTTAAGACCCATAAGTCTTTATGAAAACGAACCATTAGTAAAAGGGGTGGTGGCAGGGTGGGAGGAAGAGCTCCCCAGTACAGTCACTTTGCAGTGTTTCATCCGCATCAGTCACCATCTTTTTCAGCTGTTGCTCAATGCTGCGGTTTGCTTGTGATGAGCAGAGCTGAGTGAGCAGCAGCTTTAGGTTCATCTCTTCCTGCATTCCTCTTCTACCACGTTATGTCCACCTTCCCCATCTCTCTGACAACTGACTGCTCATCGTACGGCAGTCCTCTCCATAACATTTACTGACTTCCAGCTGAGTCCAGATCTCCACCATGGAGCCCTGGGCCATTCTCAGAGGAAGCATTTCTCCTTGGTCCCCTTCATTTGTCTGTGGGCTGTCCCAAATTCAACCCTGCTGCAAAGGCTTTCAAGGTCTTTCTCCTTGCCACACAGTCAGAAAGACAGTACTTTGTGACTTTGTTGCTGTAATGTGTAAAAAGCCAAGACTCCCTCCATTTTAGCTCTCCCACACACATTATCTTCATTCCTCCAGCAGTATCTAGCAGCTAGACCTGCAAAAATGAAGGACTAGGCAGTTCCCGTGAACCAAGAGCAAACACATGCACGAACACTTATATACTCTCCAAGTTCCCAAAAGAAGAGTTAATTTTCTAGCTTACAAAATATGAACCAGGGGACTCAACTATGAAATATGAAAACCTTACAAGATTTCAGGCTCTACGGTTTCTAACTACCGATTTAAGCCAGACATGTTCTGGTACATAGGGAATTGGTATTTTCTTTCCCTTCCCCTTTCCTCTTGGATAACCTACTTCCATTCTTGGCAAAAGGAGGCGTATATTTATTATAGTGCTCACATGCACCTACACGTCCAATGCCTCTGGAATGATACTGGATTGTTGCCACATGGCCAAATAATGTGCTCTTTGAGAAATAATTATCAATTAGAGTGCTATAAAATGGGCCAGCAGACCTACTCCGCTCATACTGTGTGGTATTTTGGCCACCAAACACAGCAAGCTTTCTTTGGTTCTCTTCACAACAATCAGAAAATTGCATTAATTTGCTCTGACGCTATTTGTGGACATACGTGGAAAAGAATGCAGACATCCAGGAGTAAATTTGAGTCAACTCACTCTGCTTGGACAGCAGGTCCTTGTGCAGGAACTTCAGATACTAACATCATACACTGACCCCAGCCTGGGCTGGGTGGCAAGGGCTGCATAAAAAAGGAACTATTAGCAATAATCTGCAAGGAATCAATTTTTAGTGCTTTCAGTCTAGAGTAGCTGCCAAAAGAACTTGGCAAAAGCCTTCATTTATAAAACACCAATTCAAGCTATAGTGAGGTATACTTACTATAGTAAATAGGTTTTACTTTGTCTATTAAACTTGTATATGAGGTCTAAAAATAGAAAAAATAAAGGTTTAAAATTTAGATACCACTTGTACATTAAAAATGTCCTATAACTTTCTGTCCTTCCTGACAGTTCTTTTATGTGGCACTATATTTAGTGATGATTACTGAAATATTTCTTGGGGGGAAAGTGAATAAAAATATGGAGAAATCATATAAATTTGTATAATAAAGCAACAGGGAAGCATTAAATGGCAAAAGAGAGCACGACTACATCTCTTTTTCTGTGCTGAAGATGCCTAAAACAAGGAAGACTCTCAATATAGTTTCTTGAAAGGATAAATGCCCCCCCCCTTTGATTTTCTCTTTTGGCTAAACCATGTTGAATAAAGTTAGCATATGCAACACAATCCTGGAAGTTTAGCATAAAAAGGTGGACACTCTCTTTTCCCAGGTTCTCCATCTCCAAGGAAATCTACCTTTAGCATTGAAAAGTCACAGTAAATAAAGTAGATGTAAATAAAGTTGTTGACCTTAAACTTTAAAAGCACTTAGAAGTTCAAAATGCGGATATTATTAGTTTTATTAAAAATTGTACTCATGCTTCACATGGACCACACAATTCAAACACAATAAGAGAGAACATTTTATCTTAATTAAGGCTCAGGATTTTTTGTAACTGTGGGAAAAATAAGCATTTGGATTAATTGACAAAAGTATTAAGTGGGTGAAAACTTTAAAAAATAATACCTACTGATTTTAAAACTGTATATAACCTCTGACTTAGTGGAACAGTCTACTCCCTTCTCCCCTTCTTCCTTATTATCAGAATGTTGACTTTTAGCTTGGCACATGGCTGCCCAGAAAAAAAGAGACTAAACTCCCCAGCCTTCCCTGAAGTGAGATGTGCCCATGTGACTTAGCTCTGGCCAAGGACTTGTATGTGGAAGAGTTCCATGAACTCTCAGGAAGACTGTATAAAGGCAGCTGATTCAGATGAGAGTCCCTTTGTCCTGCTTTTCTTTCTCCTGTTGGCCTACATCTAGATGGACGGTGAAGATGAAAACAACCTGCTATGGCAAGGAAGGATCCCCCTCCAGAGCACAACCCTGTCAACCCTTTAATTTTGACTTCTAGCCTCCAGATCTGTAAGACAATAAATTTCAGTTGTTCAAAACAAAACAAAAAAACCTCACTACCTGCTATGGTGAGACAGAATATGGAGGAGACTGATTCTCAACTGCTTCTCAGAGTGGCCACATCAGCCCTGGACTTCTTTTACATGAGAATGGTTCATAAGTTTGTTCTATGTAGCCTAACCTAATTCTGACTGATAGACTAATTTTAGGAATTAATTTTATTGATACACATACTCTCTCAACTTCTGTATATATTTAGACTGATAAAAATCACTGATTATAAGATTTCATGAATAATGGCAATTGAAGTTTTCTAATCACATCAAATTATGAAGTAGACATATCTCCCAAGAAAGGCCTTTCTGTGCTTGTCTCCCATCTACCTTGATGTACATGTCATCAGGTACTTTGAAAGTGCTCTTCAATGAATGATTGTGGGTGTGCTGGACACTGTCATCCCCAGTGTTACAAGACTCCCAGGGTGCACTGGGATCCTCCTGGCCCCAAAGCTTCAGAATTTCTGATGTGGAGGCCATGGAGGACAGGGGCTCAGTATGTCTCCACAAGCACATCTGTGAAGAGGCTGTGCTATAAAGAGGCTTTTAACATTTCTTATTATGAGTCAACCTCAAGAGAAAGAGCAATTTGGGGATTCAAGATATAAAGTAAATTGTGGGAAAGATGGCTTGGAGATATATATGGTCTTTTCTAGAAATTAATTTTATGATACAGAATATATAAGGTTATTTCTACCAATCATGAGAATTATACCTGAGCCACTGCCATAGCTACAATTTTCACAAAACTATCAGAAATAACATCCACAGCCCATAAACAAAGACCATCTAGAACACCAAAGTGTCATAACTTGGACAAAGACTTACTACTTATGCTCTTCTGACTTTGAAACAATGTGAAATGAGCAGAAAGTAAGACAGGCATAGTGACATGCCAGTCTCTGCTCAAGGGCATCAAATCCAAAAAGTAAAAATGCTAACCAATAAGAAAACCAACAGTGTCATAGCTGGACACTGTGATATACATCCAGCAAGAGTATTTTTTAAAAATTCTAGACTTCCACCAAATCAAATTGTGGTCAGTTACCCTTCCCTAAAATGAACTTTCAACAATCGGAAATGAGTAAGCACAGAATTCTACCCTCCCCCTCCCCCTCCAGTCATTACTTCTTTCAAATTCCAACTTGAAACTCGCTAGCAGCAAGACAGGCTCCACCCCCTTCATTGCTGTGCTCCTCTGCATCCAAAGGCAGGTACCCCAAGTTGAAAAACAGAACTGTCTTACACTGGGTGCTTTGCAGTTTTGAACTAGCTTATATTTCATAGTTGTATGCTTTTCTGTTGGACATTGCCATTCCAAGTAGACTATAAACTCTGAGACCAAGGAGTGAGTTTTCTACTTTCTGTAGCTCAGAGTGAATGGCAGTTTGACACATGCAGTGTGGTGTTCCATAAATATTTATGCTAAGGACTGAGACCACAATGTATTGATCATTCAATGTCTGTCCTCTTAAAACTGGTATGTACTTTTCAGGGAGAGTTAGTCCATTCTTAATTTACTCGTTAAATATAAAAGGAAGGTACAGTAGTTGCAGCAGCTGGAGGGGTTTTTTGTGTGTGGGGGGGTGGAATGAGGAGAGGGAGCGAGGGAGTATTAAGCTCAACCTGGGAGCAAACCCAAACATGTCCGAAGGGGGTCCAGCTCCACCTGCTCCTTTCTGAAGGAACCCGACATTGCTGTCACCTGGGGTCACTGCACCCACACTTCAGCTGGGTTTTCTGTCCCAGAGACTGCTTTCTGAGAGCAGTGTACAACAAGAAATAAGATGGTCTCATTTGCCTTTCTTTTACTTTAGTCCAATGCACTTGTGACGAACAAGCCGGGCTTTTTATTTACAACACCACATACTTTATGTAACTGGAGATAAAAAATTTTCAAAAAAGTAAAAAAGCTAATGCTTGAATAGTGTAGCAAAAGTTCATTTCCTTCCCCAGAGGGGTCTTAGTGAAGGGATTAAGCTCTGCATATGAAAGGAGACAGGATCTTCACCCAGCTGCCACTAGAGATGAGGTCTGAAGGAGGAAACCTTATCTTTAAATCAGAGGTGCAAATTGGTGCCCGGGCTCCAGGCATCACCAGTGAGAAAGAACAGAACCTGAGGATGCTTTTCCTCTTGGGTCCATTAACATGAAAGGTCTCCTGTCATAGATCTGGATGTCAGCACAGCCTCCTCACTCCCATCTAAGGCCATCTAGACAGTGCTGACACAGCAGTGGGAAAGAAATACAGAAATGAACACCCTGGACCTGTTAGCTAGGACAAGGTGCCACTTTTAGGATGAGCGAAATTACCATCCACTTTATTTCTAAAGAACCTGGATCTGTGACCTAAAGAGGTAAAAGTCATCTTTAAAGGCAGAAATGTCTACCGCTGAGCTGGCTCCTACTGCTCCTCATCCCAACCACATGCACTTATTAGAACACAAGCCTGCCGCTAAAACCCCAAACCCCACAACATGGGGTTGTGAGGCAGTTTGTTATCCTCCAGGTCAGGGCAGCAGTACAGGTTGGAAATCACAGCCTCTTTTCCTGGAGTTATTTTTTGACACCACCTGAACAGAATCCTAAAATGTCAGAGCTGTAAGGGGACTTCAGACATCACCTCGCCCTAATGAGTCATTTCAGAGACAGAACACCAGTGTCCAGAACTGGAGTGAGCCGCACAAAGTCACACTCTTAGTTAAGTGCTGGGCAGGGCCCATGCCCAGGTGTCCTGGCTCTGACACTGAGGTTTACTCCTTTCTCTGTACCAGCGGTTTTCAAATCTTATCTTCAGGAGTACAATCCTTTTCCCAAATGAAATTTCTCACAACCTTCCCTCAGGGATTTGCAGTTCCTCTGAGGATCTCTAGGGTCTCTCAGGACTGCCTATGAAAACAAACTACTGCTGTCCACCACACCGCTCCCACACACCTAAAAATGCCATATGGGCGGGTGGGTGAGTGTGGGTGAGTGTGTGTGTGTGTGTGTGTATGTGTGTGTGTCGGGTGGAGGTGACCAAATATAAGCATGCATTATGGCATTACTGAAATGTAGAAACAGAGTAAAAAGTTACTCATTTCAACCACCCTAACTTAACCACTGTTGACAGCTATATATATTTTGTTTTCATTTTTTTCCTTCTATTTGTTTTACAAATTTGAAAACCATTTTCTGAACTGTTTTACTGACTTGACATTGGACATATATTTGCTTAACAAGTTACGTTTTTATTAACACTCATCAGGATTTCAGGATGTTCTTTTAGATAAATGGCTACCTTTACAAATACATCAGAAAACTTGGACATTATAATCATTCAACCTGAGTTAGGGGGGGAAAAATTTAATACAGATACCAAAAATCTACTAGAGAGGAGACAGAAAAGACCTGGACTAGAGGAAGGGACATACTCTGACTTCCATGTGGGGAGAAAATTTCCGAGGAAAAAAATGCTAAGAAAATTCTTGCTGAAAATACAGTCTTAGAGAACAACTCTAGAAAAATGACTTTTTTCAGGAGTCTGATATGTACAGTAAATCCCATACAGATTTAACTAATATCACTTTTGTATACCCAGAAGAACACTCAGAGGCTAATTACACCCCGCTGTACTCACCAATTTTGCTCCCACTATTCTGGAGAACCCACTATTCTGGCTGGATTTTGACACTTCTAAATCCGTAACAAGGTACAAGTGAAGCAGGACACCAGGACAGAGCCTGGTTTCTAGGCTGGTCTCTGGCTTCCAACTTGGTGTTCTACACGGTGTCACTAGACCCAATAGCACCTCCAGAAGCTACTGATTGGCACGCTTGCGTGGAACTCATCATACTTAAATATAAAATTTTTTCAAGTGGTGCTAAACTAGCCAAGCAATTAGGAGAGACAAAAATAGGTGACAGAAAAATAACTTCTCAGTTATATGTGTTCTTTTAATACCTCAATTTATTTTCTTTTTTTGAAGCTCTGGGAAAACTTTATTAAAGGAAGACAAGCGTGAACTAAAAGGGCAATGGCAGTGTAGCAGAGCCCTGAGCCCAGCACCCAGAATGCCCTCGCTCTGCAGTGGTCTGAATCCCCCAATTCCTGCAATGTCAGAGATCTTCCATCCATTCCCAGGGCTGCTCATTCAGAACAGTTGTGACTTAAATAAGGCAGCTCAGTGGGACTGCCTGAGAGGAAGCTGCAGAGCTGCCCACGGCCTGGATCCTATAAGCTCTCAAATTCTGCCAGGGAATTCAATGAAGCCTGGGTAGTCCAGTACACAAAGTTGGTCCTCCCCAAGAACAGTGCTCTGGTTAGTGGCTGCCTGTTTGGGTGGTCTTTGCTTCTCGTGGTTTCTCAGCTGGCACACACCAAAGGGAGGTCCCTTCTGAGTGGTGAGTTCATGCCAATCCTCCTCCTCACAAACTTCAGAACACACCCTAGAGCCCTCCATCCCTATTTAAAGGAAGAGGCCATTCCCCAGGAAGCATGGTGTTAAAGGGCTGGTCTGGTCTTCTAGGTTCCTGCTTCCTCAAATTCTGCAGGGTCTCTGAGATGCTTGGTCTCCTGCCCCATGCATTCCCCTCCCCCAGCTCCACGTGGGCTCAACACAGGGTTTACTCTATTAGCAGAATAGTTAACCTATAAGGCACACTGGGTTTACCCTTTCCCTCTGTTAAATGAGTTCTCCTGAGCATAGGAAACTATCTCCTGTTGAGAGGTTCAGTGAATAAAATACCAAAGAGATGAGCATCTTGCATCTGTATTCCCCGAGATAAGAAGTTAATGCCTACGTGTACACACTGCACATGCTCACCACCCCCAATGTCCATAAATATATTAAGTCACACACACTCCCATCTCTGAGAATTCCTCCCCAGACACATGAGGGAAGGCATGGAGGTGCCAGTCACATTTTAGAAGCAGGCCATGAACCTAGGCCTCAGAACAATCAAGTCTTCTCCCTCCCCAAACTGAGGGCTTGCCTCCCTAGGCAGACAAGATAACCACACTGACAACCAATCAGTAGTAGAAACAGCTTTCTTTTTTCTGAGAAGTCTTATCAAGGGAACCAGTTATTAAATTATACACAAAAGCTATGCTTTTTAAAAATCTCTCTTCTTCTTGTCTCTAAACACTCAAGTCATTGTAACTAATTCATCCCCCGTGACTTAGCCCAAACCTTCTGATGAGGCAATAGGTCAGCATGTTCCAGAAAACAGTGCCATAGCTAACTGCCTTCATTCTGACCTCCTTACTGCCATCTCTCCTGACCCCTCAGGGCTTCTCTCCCATGCCATTTGGTCTCCCCTGCCGCCATGTGAATGACAACAGGTCATGCATCTCTAAAAGAAAGGGAAGGCACCCCTCTTACCTCCTACAGCATGACTCCTGACATGTCTAAAACCACTTCCTGCTCTAGAATTGTACCATTTTATCATTCCTCTTATTGTGATACATTTTAAGCTGACAAAAGTAAATTACACAGAATATAACAAACACCCATATACCCACTGCTTGATTTTATTATTTTTAATTCTTACCTGAGGATATATTTTTTTTCATTGCTTTTCACAGAGAGTGGGGGGAGAGGGGGGAAGAGAGAGAGAAACATCGATTTGAGAGAGACACATTGATTGGCTGCCTCCTAAATGCGCTGGCGGGGGGGGGGGGGGCGGGTGCTGTCAAGCCTGCAACCGGGGTACGTGCCCTTGGCCGAAACTGAACCTGGGACCCTTCAGTCTCGGGCCAACACTCCAACCACTGAGCCAAACTGGCCAGGGCCTCACTGCTCGATTTTAACAAATCTTAGTATTTTGCCATATTTGCTTTAAATGGATTTTTTTTGAAATAAATAAAACACTATAGATACAGGTGAAATATCCTGTGCATCCCCTGCTCATTCCATTTCTCTCCCACCCTCCTCATAGGTTACCTTAAAGTTAGTATTTATTATTTCTATAAAATTTTTACTACATAAGTATATAGGTATAAACAATATAATAATCTCTGAATATTTTAAAACTATATAAATGGCACCACACTGTCTATAGTGAAGCAACTTGCATTTTGCTCAATTTTTTAAAAAGAAAAAACTTTCTCACGGAGTTTCAAACATAGGCAAAAGCCGAGTGTTATTATTAATCCCCATATACTCAGCATCCAGCCCCATGACCAATCTTATTATAGCTATGTATTGAACACAGGTGGACTAGCTCTAGGGTCACATACAACATACAACCCACACTGCTTCCTTAGCCAAAGGACCAGCTCCCTGGGGAACGCAAAGAAGTCATATACTTGATGAACCTTTGGAGGCAATCAAAACTCTCCTAGCAAGTATGTGCTAAAATCCCAGTAACAAAGCCAGACTAAAGGCCATATGTGGGCTGCTCTGGGCAATTGGTTCTTAGCTTTATGACATTCAACGTAAATTGAATGTTACAATTAAATTGACTTCTATGTAAGAAAAGCAAAAAGTAGTCCATAGGTAGACAAAAGCCATTAATTAGTCCAGCTTCCCCTGTCAACTTGACCCTCAATAGCCACTTCTAACAGGGAACCAGAAAAGAGTAGAGCATACTCTTAATGTCCCAAACATGTGACCTTCCTTATCTTGAGAATGTGTATCATAGTATCAAAGAGCGCATTGTACTGCATGCACAAAGGGGGGAACTGAATTGTAATGACCTAAGTATTTGACCTTTACGCAGTAAATGCATCAAAGCTTGGTCAATAACAATTTTGGGTCGTTTATAATAGAAACTGGCTTTTAAGGAAGAAATGTCATTTTTCTTTTAAGAACAAAATCCAGAATTACTCAGCAGCTGTTTAGACTGTATATCTTAAATGCTACGTTCTTTATAAACATACAACTTAAAAAAAATCAGTTAGCAGGTAAGAAATTCTTCTACTTGCCAATTTGCCCACCCCCTCCACACACTCCCTATCCCCACCCCCAGTGCCCGAGTCAAATTTCCTCATCTAAGGTGATTTCTCACTGTGATCATATTGTTTACTTGCAATTTCTAAATCAGAGTAAACACTACTGCCCCAACATCTCATTTCATTTATTCAAAACTGAGCACAGTAACCAGCACTGTGTTAAATGTTGCAAGACAACAGTGAAAAAGATTCTCCTCAGAGAGCCTTTTATTTTGAATAGACAGAGGAATTTCCTCTTTTGCTTAAGTTCTTGAATTACGAAGCCTCGACTAAGAGGACATCTTCTAGCTGAAATTTTATTTTCTTGTGGGAAAATAAAATTTGCAAGGGGTGAGGATTGGGTAGAGAAGACATGTACATAGAAAAACTGTAATAATGGTAACATTATTTCATAGGTTTTTAAAATAGTTTTATAGAGGCCACACAATTTTAAAGTTTCAGCCTTATTCTTGAGAAAGTGTGAACCTCTCCAAAACATGCCTCCAAAAGAAGGGAAAGAAGGAAAAGAAACACTCAGGTGTACACTAGACAGCTGAAGTTCTTTACACTGTACTCCGTTTCCGTGCCCTGAATTCACATGGGTCCGGCAGGCAGAGACGGAGAAACACAGCCGCTGGCACCGGTAAATCACCAGTTCAGACATGGTGCCAGTGTTCTCTTTTACCATGAACTTCCCTTGCCTTTTGGGTGTCTCACTGACTAGATATGGGAAGTTCAGAAATGTCTGCAGGTCCTATCCTAACCCCGGTGCACTATAAAAGGCATCTACAGCAATATTACTGTACCTCGAAGGATACAATGCACAGTGGGTCAGTGGAGAGAGGAACGTTACTCAAGAAAGAATGATAAGGAATAGAACTGGTTGAGGAAACACACAGTTACTGTTGCATAGGGAAAGTATTACATTTCTGTATTAACTTTTTTGGAGTGCTAACAGTTCAAAGGCTTCCTAAGGCGCTCTCTCTTGATACCAGGTATTTATACTGATTGGCTAACTCTTGACTTCCCCGGTCCCTGGCTACACTTAACTCACCCTCTTGTCACACTGCTGGTCACAGTTGCTGACAGAAAGAAATTTAAGGCAGCTGAGACTATGCTATGTTCATCTTTGTAGTCCCCAGAGTGCCTGGCACTGTGTCTAAACCAAACTCAGTGTTCACAAATAAAAGTTTTTATTTAATTAATATAAGGAGGCTTTCCCCAGTGTGAAGCAATGTGAAGTGCACGGCTGAACCTAAACTTAAGCCTCTAGAGCTAATTTTCAGTTTGGGAAATTCAGGCGATAAAGGAACAAGATAATGACACCACAAGAAAACAGATATATCCAGAATGTGGGACAGTCTTAGGACAACGGATCCCAGTTTCTGCAACAAGCCAACAGGGTGAAAAAAGAAAGGGGGAGGGGAGCTGAGGACTGCTCTTGATTAAAAGAGACGTAACATCCAAATTCCATGTGTGGACCACATGTTTGGATTCTGATTCTACAAAACAACTGTTAAAAAAAACACACCACATACTTTTTATTACACAATTAAACATTTTATTTTTTTTTACTATAAACTGGACATTAGATGATACCAACAAACTCTGGTGATACAGCTGTCATCATGGCCTGGGGGTTATGTTAGAATATGTCTACAGCTTCCAAGGGGCACCCTGAAGTATGGAGAAGTGAAATTACATGCCTAGGAGTTGCTAAAATTCTCAAGGAAAAAACACACACAAAAACCAAAGGATTAAGTAAATGAGGCAAAATCTTGATAACTGTTGAATATATATTCTTTTTACTGTTGGCCTTTTTTCATAATTCTAAGGGGCTCAAAACAGTAATTTTAAAATATTTTATGCATAAACCAAGCAAATATTTTCAACCCTCTCTGACCACATTCTCATACTTATCAGTGAAGTAGTCTTAATTAGCAAAATGTTCATAAATCCTCACACCTAAGGTACTGATGAAAGAGAAAATGGGAGTATACAGGTGTGCAAAAGTGAGCTCTTTGACAACTGGTGGGAGATACCCCAAGAGTCAGTACCTGAGGGAGGGTCTGCTCCTGAAAACACCTAGAAACAAGAAACGTTCGCTTCAGATCTGCTTCATTTGACAAAATCAGCTTTCTTTTCTGATTACCTCTACTAAGTATTTTTTATAAGGACAAAACTTTTTACATACTATCAGATGAGTAATAAATAGAAATGCTGTAAACAGTACCCATCCTTAGACACAGTCTCTTTAGCAGCCCACTGGCGTGTTTCCTGTACCAGGAAGGACAGCAATAAATAGCAATAAACAGTAATTCTATAACCAGTGTCCATCCTTAGGCACTGTGTCTTTAGCTGACCACTGGCACATTTCCTATGCTAGAAAGGACCTGGGCCCTTGGAAACAACTCTGAAAGAGAAATGCTGATAAGAAAAAAAGGGCTGTCAGAAGGTACTTCATTGTAGGCCCAGTACAACACTTTTCGTTTATTATCTATAGATGCTTGAAGACAATGCTACTTTATTTATTTAAAAAGCCTGAGAAAACCACTTAAAAAGTACATTCCTAACTTATTTAATGTCTTCTGTAAGAAAAAAGCGTATTTTTTGAAGATTATAAAGTAATCATTTAGAGGGTAGAAAAATCCTAGACCAACACACTATCTTGTCTTCATGTAAATCAACGTGTGCCCTTCTCTTTACTTGCCCCACCCCGCCACCCAAAAAATAAAGCCCCAAACTGCATATGGATTGAGAAACTCAGTGTTTGTAAACCAGAGGTGCAAATGACTGAAAGTATGTGTAAGTCAGGTCCCTAAAAGAGGGTAATCTCTGATTTATCTGGAGGGAGACGGACAAGTAAAATGCATTTTCCATACTTGCTGGTCTGCATCATTCAGAATTTACAGACTAAACTGCAACAGTGCTGGGATGGAATCGGTCTGGCTCACCACTATACCCCAGGTACCCAGCATATAATACAGGGGTTGCAAAAGTAGGTTTACAATTGTGGGTATGTGAAACACAGAGTTTATTCTTGTATTATTATTTATTAATTATTGTATTATTATTCATACGAACAACTGTAAGCCTACTATTGTCCAGCCCTGTATACATTCTAATGAATGTAAATATATCCACAATCCTAACTACCTCAGTCTCCTGTCTTCTCAAAACCAGAAGAGAACAAAAAAATATTGATGTCCATGATGATAAACTAAATTCCACAGATTTAGTTTAAGAAAGCAGTACACTTCAATGTATTTTAGAAAGAGGGCTATTGAAATGCCTAAAATAAATGGGCTTGGGCACTTATATATGCTTTTAAAATGCAACACACCTCTACCCAATAAAAGGAATAAACAATTCAAAAGTTCATAATTATTTTATGCATTCTAATAAATCAATTAACAAACAATCTTTGTGTAAGGGCTCCTTGAGAAGAAGACAATATCCTTGGTGGCAATGGCGGAAGAAAAAGAAAGGAAGGCAGAGTTTGAGAATGTCTAACAGAGCTTTTCCTTCTTTTTAAAGTGAAACAAGTCACAGAGTTAGTTACAGAGAAGTGCTCTTAGAGAAAGGAGGTGGAAATGTAGAACTAGGTGAGCCAACAACAGGCCTTAGTCACAAGACCACAAGAAATTAACATAATCAGGCAGGCAAAGCTGCCTTCTACTGTTCCCTCTCCACTCCAAAGCACAAAAGTTCAGGTGATCCCATTGGGCACACATATGCCCAAGTGCTCCCCAGCTCAACCAGGTTCCTGATGTCACCCAGACACCCAAAATGTTAAAATTCCCTTGAAAGTCTCACAGCCACAAAGGCATCCCTCAGGCACTGTCTCCCTCAAATTGAATGCATCCCCATTCCTGCCTCCCCCACCCCCCCATTCAACCACCTCTACCCTTGTGTCTCAGCCTCACCTCTGGCCACCCCTGCCTAACACTACCTCTGTCCTCTCCGGGCTGTTCTTGTTCCCTGTTTTCACCCTCCCACGCTCTTTCTCCCTCTCCTGACCGGCTCTTCCCTCTTGTCCCTCTCATCCCCTCCTTTTCATTCCTTTCTCACTCTTTGTATGACAATGATTCCCACTCTGACTTGTATTCCCCTCCCCTAAATTTCTGTACCCACCTCTTCCTCCCCTCACCACTCTATACCTAGAAGCAGGTTTCCCTCAAGCTACCTGTCGGCTATGACCAACCCAGAGGAAACAATCTTCTCTTAGAAAGGGCCAAAATTGTAAACCAATATAATATTTAAAAATTGGTCATGTTAAAAAACATTTTAAATGTCTTCACGGATGACTTAGAAGCAGTAAGAAGGCCTCCAAAGCTTAAGGTGGGCCTTTCCTATTTCAGGGCCAGAAATGCAGGATTTATAAAACCAGGCAAATGTATTTAAATCAAACTCCTAGTCTGGGTTTCTAATCCTTTTATCATGGTTCACAGTCAAGGCCAAAGGGACTTATGGATGGAAAAGATCTCTTTTCATGAGTTTATTATCTAAATTCCTATCAAAGGTGCTTAAAGACAAGTGCTACTTTATTCATAAAAAAGCCTGAGAAAGCACATAAAGAGCAGATACTTTACTTATTTCATGTCTCCTGTCAGGGGGGAAAAAAGTGGTCTTTGTTAAGAGTATAGAGTAATACTGCTGAAAGAGTGGTTTTTACCATGAAGCAAAAATATTACCCAACTAAAGCCTCCTTCTAATCCCTTCTAAAAAGATAGAATATTTGCTTATAATATTATCATCCTTTGACTTCACAATGCCATCCAAGTACATGTCGGATAAGACGGTAAGAGGAGAGAAATAAACAAAAACCTCCCTCTAAACAGGTAACACAAACTACCAAACCTCTCCCTACTGGCAGTTCTCCCCTACTCCTGATTCCACTGCCTCAGATCTAAAAAAGACCTACAGGAAGGAGCAAGAAAATTACACAACCCCCACCCCCTACAGGACTGAACTGGAGGTCTTATCTTGAAGGGTCCTTCACAATCTAGAAGGGAACTTTATCTCTTCCCCTTGAGAATGCTGTTCCCTCTTCTATCTTCTTAGCACCTGATTGCTGCTGGTGATCACTGCTATTGCCACCACCAGTAGTGATAGACAAGTTTTAATTTACTTTTTGCTCTGAACTAGGCTAAGCACTTAATATGCATAACCTCACATAACCCTCAGTTGGTATTTTACCTATGAGAAATAGGGGCGCTTGCTCAAGGTTCTCAGCCAGCAAGTCAAGGAGTTTGGAATGAAACCCAGGTCTGTCCTAAGGCACAAAGTCTAAAGCCATGACACAATCTTAGGCAAAAAGGATCCTCCATGCCTCCATCCCAGCTCCAGAAGTTCAAAGGCCCCTAGAGATCAGAAGACCACCCAAAAGACCACCCAAAGTTCCTCCCACCTTTGTCTTTGCTTGCCAGTGCCTAGTGAGGGAGGAAAGAGGTGTCCTCCCCACCCTGTCCCAGAGTATTGTTCCACTTCTTCCTAATTATAACTGGCAGACAATGCGAGTTTAACTCTTTCAACACCAAAGAGCCTGCTTAGAATGTGATGGAGCCTCCTTCCTCCTACCTGCCTCTACTCGTGTCCTGGATGAAGCAAATGAGCCTGGACAAATCATGCACCGAGTACCTTAACTCCATGGTGACCCCCCATCTCCTCCTAACCCCTGCGTGAGAGTCCTTTCAAAGGACATCAAAATGTCCTGTTGCTGCCAGTTCTTCTCATGTGGGGGAAAAAGACTGAGAAAATGGATTACTGTGCATCAGCCGTTAGAAAGTCCCTGTTGAGCTCATGCATTATCTTAGTTAATATGCAAGCCAGAGCCTGGCCAGTGTGGCTCAGCAGTTGAGCATCAACCTATGATTCAAGAGATCAAGGTTCGATTCCTGGTTAGGGCACATGCCTGGGTTGTGGGCTTGATCCCTGGTGTGGGGCATGCAGGAGGTAGCCGATCTATAACTCTAATCATTGATATTTCTCTCCCTCTCCCTTCCTCTCTCTGAAATCAATAAAATATATTAAAAAAAAAAAAAAAAGCAAGCCAGAGACTTCATATAGGGGACTCATACAGGGCTTCTGGAGGAGGGGAGAATAATACACAGAGGTATTTTTGCCATGTTTCTTGACATGGAGTAGCCTGATAATAAATGCATATTTTGTACTGAGAAGCAGATTCTGAAAATGAAAGCAAAAATAGATGACTAAAATACATGAGAACTTCCCGTATCTCTGTTCAAGGAGAACCAACCAATCTTACACTAAGGGGAAGGATCAAATGGTAAGAAGGACAATGGTGATTATAGACTGAGCACTCGGTCCCTGGCTGGATGCTTTAGAGGCATGTCACTCCACCTTCATAATCCTGTGAAGTTCTCATTATGAAGAGGAAACTGAGGCTTAGAGACTCTACCTCCAAAGTAATTATAGCACTTACTGTGTGTCAAACTCCATTCTCAGCACTTTAAATGTGCATATATTGACTCATTTAATCCTCATAACAGCTCTCTGAGGTAGGTGATACTATCACCAGATGAGCTAACCAAGAGAGGTTGTCATTAAGCACTTGGCCCAGGTCACACAGCTGATAAGAAAGAGTAAGGATTTAAACCAAGGCATTCGGGCTCCAGCATCTGTATTCTTAGTCCCTGAGCTATACTCCAAATATACTCCCAGGGTTTTAGTTTGTTTTAAATTTTTTTTTTACTATTATTTTCCAACAAGACTGCAAGCTCTAGGAAGACAGGGAGCACTTTTCATACCACATTCAGCAATCAATACTGAGAACCAGCTATGGCAGGGTCATCAGTAAATAACTGAGTCCAGTGCAATCCACGGAGGGATCTGCTGCTGGGAGGATCTCCCAGCTCCACTGCCCTGATACAGACTCCAGGTCTCCCACCTCAGCAACTGCAAGACCCCTGACCAGCCTGTATGTCCATTTGGGGAATATGTGAATGCAGACTGGTAAATGCTGAAAATGGTCTAACATAAAGACCAGACTCCTTTACTCGCCATTTCCAATACACTGGAGAGCAACTCCAAGCCACTAGACTGCCACATCCTGCTCCAATTCCCTGCCCTATGTCCACAAGAGCTCAAAGTCCTCCTTCTTGCTAGCCCCAGGAATGGCCTCAGAAGTCACCATCAATCGGCATATCAGCATGCAAAGGGGCATCTACCAACCACCCCTGTCCTGCAGCATAGAGAACATACCTTTTGGCCTGGCATTCAAGGCCTCTCAAAGGCTCCAGTCTACCTTTTGGCAGACCTGTTCCTCTATGTACCCTTACCTGGGGTTCCCACTGCTTAGTCATTTATTCCTTTGACAACTATGTATGGAGTCCCCACCATACACCAGGCTCTCTTTTTTAGGGGCTGGAAACACAGGGTGAACTAGAGACACAGAGTCTTTGCTCTCATGGAGTTCATTCATCCTTCTTCACCTTTAGAAACTCTGGTCCTTCAAAGCTCAGCTCACATGCCAATTCCTATGTGAAACCTTCAGAGACACCCCTCATTTTAAGTATATCTGGTTGATAGTGAGTTCCATCAGAGTATACAGATTAAAAATCACCTAAAATCCTACTCAAAATACTGGAATGGCCAATTGGGGAACAAAAAATTCCATATTAAAGAAAGCAAGATTACCCTCATAGGACATTCTCTCTGAAATATGCAGAAAGGTGAAGGTTTTTAAAAAATCCATGAAATCAATGATTCCTAGGAACAACAACAAAATCTGACAAGGCAGAGAACCCTGAAACACTTTAACTTATAAACTGATTCTATCATTCCCTCCCTGGCTATAAAGTTGTTCTTTATCTCAAAAATCAATGGCCTGTCTGCTTATCTCTGATATATGTGCTCAAGTCATTAAATAACCTAGGAACATGGATTAAAATAATGAGGTGTGCCTTAAGGTAGTGACAGATATCCCAGAAAATGCTAGGAAGACAAGCCACTGTTAGTATCTGGCTGGCAACAAGACCAACAAGTTCTGACACCTCAGGAAAGAAAACTAGCATCCTCAGAGATTACACTGTTAACACTGATTTAAATTCTACCCAGGCCAACTAATACACCTCACCTATCTTGAACCACAGAAAAATAAGGGGATTACACATAAGTGAAATTTTCAAAGAACTAATGCTTACTTTTCAATTAAACATTAAAATGTGAGCCATTTTAAAAGAGTGCACTGGGAGTAAATAACATTTTTTGGATGTTCAGGGTCATACTGAAGTGTGCTCCTACACTAAACAGACTCAGATTACTTCCTCTCCTCCAAGCCTGCTTTGAGCAGCTTCCTCTCCCTACCCCCCAGCCCCACCTCCTAGGAAGAACTGAAAGGAAAAGCAGGTAACTAAGGTTATGCAACACATCAGCTGAATTTAGACACCATTCTAAGCTGACTCACTGTGGCCTCCCTTAGCAGGAGGTAAGAGGCAGGGAAAAGAACCCTAACATACAGAGTACCTGTGGCAGGGGTAGCAAGACCACCTCAGCGCCCCATCATCTTCATTTAAGCCACCCAGCACATAGTAATACTATTTCTAGTTTAAAGATAAGGTAAATGTGTGCTGGCAAAGTTGTTCGCTCACCCAAGATCTCATGGCCGGCGGGTGGCAAGGTGGAGTGGGGTCCTAGTCTTCTGACCCCAAGTTGCATTACCCTCCATTACACCAAAGTTGAGTCACAGAGGAGTGAAGATCTTGCCAGAGGACCCTGACACAGGCAGGAGAGCATAGAATTCTTCTCACCACAGCTTCCCAGAAGAAGGATTTCTTTACTTTTAGAGAAATAAATTTTTTCACTATCGTGTGTGTGTGTGGTGTGTGGGTGTGTGTGTGTGTGTGTGTGTGTGTGGCCATCATATCTTTTAGAACTTAAAATCTGCCCTGGCCTGGTAGCTCAGCTGGTTAGAGCATCCTCCCAATATGCCAAGTTTGCCAGTGGGATTCCCAGGTCAGGGCACATACAAGAACCAACCAATGAATGCATAAATAAGTGGAATAACAAATCTCTCTCCCCCCATTCCTCTCTCTCTAAAATCAATCAGTAAAAAAGGGAATTTAAAATTTATTGGTTAATGCAAATGATTAATACAATGAAGACAAGTATCTCATACCAGCCACATAATGCCCTTTAACTGTGGTCCTGTGAGCAACCCAGAATCTTTACCAGTTTACATCAATAAACCTGAAGGATGAGATTAATTGTTAGGACTACACAAAAGGGGGAGACCACTCATCTAATAATCTAACAAAATGATTACTTCAATCATTATTTTAAGATTAAACAATTGAGCAAACTCACCAAGAAGCATGGAAATGTTAAGAAACTGAAGTTTTCTCAGGAAACTACATAACAATTATTAAGAAAGCTGTAACTGCAAGTAAATGCTAGTTCACTGTATATAGTTTTATCAGCACTCCTGCTTAAACTATAGGAAATACTGGATAAAATGTTACATCCTACGCACATGGCATGTGTTCAGTGAATAACTTTTTACTGAGTCTGTAAAATGTTAGTAACTACAAACATAATTATGTACAAGGGAAACACCTGCTCCATTTCCACTCAGTTGAGGATGCACTTATCATTTCTTTGACCTCCACTTTTATGCACAGAAAAAAAGCTTATTTTAAAAGTTCTATCAAATGCAATACTAACTTTAACTTTTTACATTTTGATTATTTCCTTCAAAAATGAAATAACAATTTAAATTCTTATTTCCAAGCCCACATATGAGGTGTGCCCTATAACTACAAATAATCTTTCTAAACAGTGCACTCATCCTGGACCCATGGCTTTATTCTTGCAGCTATTTATTAAGCACACAGCTTACTGGTCTGACAAACTTGATAACTTCCCCCTCCTCCTTTTGAAATATAATTATAAAACCTAATTCTCACTTGTACTTTCTTGGATTTGTGCCCAAAGAGCTATATCTTTCTAAAGTAAATCAAGAGATTTTTTTAAAAAACTATTAGTCTATCCTAAGAAACGTCTCATCAGAATAAGGAAAGGAGATGCATCCTAAACTTCATCATCCACGGGCTTCTAAGCCTTTGGCTCAGATACACAAGAAGTCCTTAGGAAATCCAGGGTACATACAGTAGGATGGGGACCTTGCTCTCCAAGTGTGAAAGAACCCCTCCCTCAGAACATTCCCAAAATATCAAACAGATTCATGGGAAGAATAAAATTCCCTTGTCCCTGTTGCCCCAACACTACATTATGATGCTTTTGTTACAGTGTGCACACAATCCAGACATCAGAATCTTGGTGGTACATGACTCCTACCAGCCCATTAACTGATACCTATTTTCAATGAGGAATCAAATTTCTCCATTACTTCTAATTCCATTTAACGAACTAACCAAATGAACTTGTAGGGGGTTCTCTGTTGTTGTTTTAGCTGAAAGGAGAAAACTCTTGCATCAACTGTTCTTAAAGAAGGAAACACTAAGAACAGTTAGCATCATAAAAGGAGGAGACTTCTTGTTAAGTTCAGTTAATGAACCCACAGCCCAAGACCTAAACTTCCTTCCCTACCACTTCAATTTAGTAGTTGAGATTATTTACTCCTTAATAAAACAGCACAAAACGGAATAACTTTATTTGTTACAACTGTATTTTCTACAAAGTTGGGTGGGTGGCTTGTGAGAGATCTATTCTGGAAAGAGGCCATTGATTTCATACAGTAATGACATAAAAACAACAACAACAACAAACACCCAGGAACAAAAGTCTGACAAGGCCAGCCCAGGAGAAAACAAGCTTTTCCACAACTGAGGTCCAGGTCCAGGCCCAGGGATGCACAATGGGGCTGAGCCAGTGTCTGTCAGGCCCAAACCTGAGACAGCCCTTAGCTGTCTCTAGGGAGGAACCTGGAGGTGGCAAGCTTCTCCACCCAAACTGAGGAGGTGAGATATTAAGGAAAGATTTACATGTGCAGGTGGGTTCACAAAAACCTACCTGCCACAGGTATCTCCTACTCGCCCACAAAATATCCTATACAACTCCTCCCCACACTCATTGATGACCCAGAAATCCTGAAAGGAAGCCAGCATCTAAGCTCATCAATGAGGCACTGTGGGCTCAGGATGTCTGCCCCAAGCCTTCCTGAGGGCTGCCTGGGAGCAACCATAAACAGACAGTGGAAACCACTGGCAGATTCTGGTAGATTCTGAAGCATGCTTTAGTCCTATGACATGTCCAAGAGGAGAAAGGGAACGATGCCACAAACCATGCCTGCCCGGACTCAGGCCTCCTTTTCTGCCTCTCCCATGACCTGGGCATGGCCAACACTCCTGCTGCCTCCACTGTAGCTCAGGAAGGGGAATGCTTCCAATTTTATTTTTAAAGGCCCTCTTATACATGATTCTAGAACTCCAGAGAAGGAAGTTTCTGAAAGAATGCCTGAATGGGGAACACAGCACACAGGAGGCCTGGCTCACAGACATCACACAAAATGAGTCACTTCATCTACGTCTGCTGCCGGGGCTGCTGCCACCCCTGCTCAGAGTAAGCCAGTAAGGTGAATGGACCCACATGGGATCTGCGGAAACTGGACGTGTAAGATTATCACAGCAGCGGGGATGGAGCAGTCCAGTAAGAATGCTACTATTGCCATGCATGCTGGCTCCTTCCCTAGAGAAGCAGAAAGGCTCCCCTCCATGTCTCTGTGTTTACAGGCAGAAGGAAGGCCAGGGGTAATACTGGGAAGGGGAAGTAAAGACAGATGTTAAAAAATAGCACTGGCTGGGTGGCTCAGCTGGCTGGAGCGTTGTCCCATGTACCCAAAGGTTGCAGTGCGGGATCCTCAGTTGGGCATTTACGAGAGGCAACCGATAGATGTTTATCCTTCTCCCCCTCTCCCCCTGCCCACTTCTTTCTCTAAAATCCAAAGAAATAGAACTGATCCACCATTCACAGCACGAGACTTTAAGCTGCCTTTCCGCTTATTTACGAGGGAACGGGACCAAATTCAAGTCTGCTTATCCAAGGAATACAGACGTGACCCTGTAAGAACTTGCAGAACCTTAGAAAGACTGAGCCTCATTAAATATCCATGACCAAAAGGTCAAACTGGACCTGGCCAATGAAATGAAGTCCAAAATTCCAGCACTTTTTGCCTGAGGTATGTCTCTAGAAGCACTTGACAAACACCTTGGTGCCTCTCATAGAAAAACTGGAGGTGAGACACAAGCTTACAGTGTGGAGTGATTCTGTTGGTGGCCTCACAGGGACTCAGGCCAACACTGAGAAAAGCAACCAACAATTATTATTCTAGGAGGTCTAGATAATACACAAAAGAATAAAACATTCCTGTCCTCAAGTTACAGACAATCAATCAAGTTGGGAAAAGAAAAGATTAATTGCACATTCATCAATGTCCTCACCATCTAACAGCAGCAGCTAAGGTTTACTGGAAGCTTATAATGTGCTAAAGCTCTATGCAAAGCACTTTATAACTATTACCTCTTTAATTCTTTCAACAACCCTATGATAGTACTATCCCCATTCTACAGCTGAAAACAATTGAGGTTCAAAGAGACTAGATGACTCACCCAAAGTCATGCAGCTGATAATGGAGCTTGAATTCAAACAGATTCAATTCCAAACTCATTTATAACCACTGTGAAATGCTGTGCTAAAGAAAGACAACACTGCAGGACTATGAAAGGGCCAGAGTTCAGGGAGTTGGGAGACTGCTGAGATTCTCAACAGAAAGGCAAAGATGGGCTGGCAAAGGGGAAGAAAAAGTGTTTCCAATGCAAAAAGTTCTTTAAAAATGAGCTCCATGTCACCTAGCAGCCTAAACAGCTATTCAAAATACTACTGCCCACAAGGGAAATCAAAGTCTTCCCTTTAAAGGATTCGAAGCTAGAGTGAGTTGGGTGCTTCATACAGGCACAGATGAAAGCCAATAAATACTCCTTTTTCTTCCAGGGATAAGTATCCCCCTTTCTACTGGGTTTAAAACTTAAGCTTGCTTTTTTTTACCACTATACCCAACTCTCTAGGTCAGTGAATCTTCCTCTTGGGGAGCCATGGACTCCTCTGAAAGTCCACTGATGCTATGCACACACTTTTCAGAAAAGCATCCACCCCCCCACCCCCCGTATAACATTTTAAAAACACTTAAAAGGCTTTTTTACACAAGGTCGGGAAGATGTGAACACCTAATTTGGGCCTAAGTTTGGATTTCACTTTTTCAGGCGTTTTTACTCGAATGACCCTCTCTTCCTTCCAAAGTGGGTTTGTACTGAAGAGAAATTGGCCAAAGTGGGAGAGATTTATTCTAATGATTGTTCACTGTAATAACCGAGGTACATCATTGCACCACACATATACTTAATTCTTTCTTCTGGATGTTGCCTTGTTCATTGTATTTTGAATGTGACCCCCTCCACAGCCGTAAAAATGACCAAAGAAAGCCCTGGTTTGGCTCGATGGCACCTGATGCCTTTGCAACTCACACAAGCAGTCAGCCAGCAAGGTAGCCAGAGCAGAGGACTCCAGGTATCATCCTGATGAGTGACTACAGGTGGGATGAACTGCTGCTCCTTCCTCATGGGCAACTGGTAGATTTTCACGCAGAGCAAGGACATAGAAGCCTGGTTTCCAAAGTGCCTAATGGTGATTACACTGGTTTAGTGATTCACTGAGCAGTACAGGATGTGCCCAATTATACATTCTATTTTTTCCGCTCTTATTTCATAAACTCCAATTTCACAAGAACACAGATTCTCCATCCAAACAAAATTATCCAACTTGAACAATTGAAATACTAGTTATCCTCAAAACTCATTTTGGAAGTGAGAGTATACACAAGACATGATTTTAATAAACACTTAAAAATGTTTTGGTCATGTCCCTTATTTGAACATTTTAAAATTGCCTACATTTTGGATACTGTGGGAGACCATGGGCACAAAAAAAGAATCATTTTCTGAGTGTCAGTAATAAAACACTAAGCAACAAAAATAATAGACCCTATATCAAATAAAACAACTTTTATCAAGTAAAACATTAATAACATTATTTTTTTTTCTCCCCTACTCCCACCCCATATTAAAGACTACAACTTGAAATCTTTAGGAAGAAGCTGCCAACAAAAGTAGCTATTGGAAAATAAAAGAAAATTCTTACTATAAACAAATGACTAGTTCTTTCCAAAATAAATAACAACTTGGTGTTCTCATCATCAGACTGAGAAACACAGCTTCTTAATTCGCAAGGTCCCATCTCCAGCAGAAAAGCATTATGCCTTCAAACACACACAGCCCTTCCATCTATAAAGTACTATGGGAGAAACACAGTGGCCTGTCTGCAAAAAGCAAGTAACTTTAGTTTATAGGGGAAATGTCTATATCCCAAATGGAATAAACTGAGGCTACTTCCCACCACATATTTTCCTCCTAAAGAAACTGTCTCCCTCCTATTTGAGGAAAACAACAGACAAAAATTATGTACTGCTAAATGTGTTAAGGAAAAATGTTTCACACATAAAAACAAATCAAAAGGCAGCATGAAACCATGTAAGACCTCTAAGACAGGAATCAGTCAACGATGCTGTGTATTTCTGTGCTCCTGAATACAAACATGATCTGATTTTCTGACCCCCAAAAATATAATGAAAGGACTTAAATAATGTAAAAATCTTACAGAGGACACTGTTAAAAATGGTTTAGGAAATGAACCACGCTCTCAGGCGAGGAATGCTATTTAACTATTCTGGTCTAAGAATGAGCTGTGGAAATTCCTGATGACTCCTAGCAAACCTGCTCCTGTAATTTAACCTGTGAGGAACCCAGGCAGGTTTAGGAAATGAGGCCCCAAGAAGGTGGCGACATGTCTTAGCTTGGCATGTACGAAAGACTCATTTGTCAGGCTTTGCAACCAAGCTTAAGTGTGATTTAGGAGTAAGACACGCCAAATTAAAACTCTTAAGGACCATTAATCACAGCCTCATGACTTCATACACAGTAATACAACATATGCTTATGTAGGTCTGGTCTTTATTCTTAATCAGATGTATTAGCTTCCTACTGCAACAGCCTATAGGAGGAATTGTTTCCAAAGTGGGACAAGCATGGTTCAGCCCATTCATTATTTTAAATAATTAATTAAGACAGATAGGACTATGAAATTTTTGTTATTCTTGGACACAAATAAACAGATGGCCAGTAAGGAAATGGGATCAACTTTTCAGCTGAGAATATACCATATTCCACTTCTAGTTTCTGAATGCCAAAGCTTAGGAGATATATCCAAGAATCCAACTGGTAACCAGAACAGGGAAATTATTTTTATTTCATTTGTCTGGCACACTCCAACTGTTAAGAAGTAAGAATAAGGAGAAATAATGCCTAGCAGAGCACCAAGTACTCAGTGGGTATTTAATAAATATTACTTGGAAGACTAAATGGAGCAATTATTCAAACAGTGACAGCATATTGAAAATTCAGCTATCTCTTCTTCAAATCACAAAAGCCTTAGGTTGGAAAGTAATGGTACCATGTCTGTGCTTTATAAGCAGACTTTCTGCCTTGGCCCCACAGTTACACAAACTCCTTTCCCCTCCCCTCTTTACAACATGTTATCTACTTTAAACAGTTAATATAGTAGGAGATTTTGGCACTAACATCACATTTATCATGGATTCCAGCTCTAATGGAGTAACAGCTAGAAAACTGGACAGAATATATAAAACAACCGTTTTTCAGACATTGGACAATAGGCAGCACAGGACTTAATTCATGAGAAGAGTAAAAACAAATGAGGCAAGCCCTGTAATTCCCTGAACTTACTGCCAGGAGGCAGTTTCCAACCCACAGCACAGAGAAGGGGGAACTCAGAGCACAGCAGTCACACCGAGTTGAAGAGGTGGAGATCAGTATTGAAGGAGGCCAAGACAGCTAGTATTGGTAGGCAGCTCACCTGGGAGGAGGGGCAGCACACCTGGAAGGAGGGGGCAGCTCACCTGGGAGGAGGGGCAGCTCACCTGGAAGGAGGGGGCAGCTCACCTGGGAGGAGGGGCAGCTCACCTGGAAGGAGGGGGCAGCTCACCTGGAAGGAGGGGGCAGCACAGCAGTCCCCTAGAGTCTTAGGCTGAATTCTGATTTGTGTGAGAGGAGACTATCTAAAGTCAGGGAGAGAAGCACCATTAAGCAGTTTGTCTAAGAAGTCTCTGAGTTCACAAAGGGCTAGGAATAGTTCATGTTTCCACAAGCAAAAGTAGAAATAATTCATAATACACATGCTATCAGATAAAATCCTCAGAAAAGTATCATCTTAGTATTAAAGCCAAGTCATCCCTAAACTAAAGGCAGCTTTGGACTCACCCTAACAAAGCCTAAAAGCTAGCTTCAAAATGATACAATTAATTCCCAGTAACTTAACTGCATGCCAGAACAAAGTCCAGCACTATTTAAAGAAATACAAAAAAATCCAGCAACCAACAATATATGTCTGGTATCCAAGCAAAAATTACTAGGCATGCAAAGTAAGAAAAAATTATGACCCATAACCAGGAGAAAAAAATCAATCAATAGAAACAAACCCAGAAATGACAAACCAGTGCCAGAGAAGGGCATTAAACAAATTAGCATAGTGGTGTAACTTCTTTGGAAAACAGTTTGGCAGTTACAATATGACCCAGCAATTCCTCGTAGGTATAGTAAGTCCTCTCTTAATGTCATCAGTAGGTTCTATGACTTGAAGCTAAACAACATATAATGAAACCAATTTTACCACAGGCTAATTGATATAAACAAGAGTTAAGTGCCTATGACATCTCACCAACATTTTAACAAAGTGACATTATTCAGGGACCTAGGTTAGACAGTAAAGGTATTATGTCTGTGATACATAGGCAGAATACCCAAGAGAAATGAAAATATATGTCCACATAAAAACTTGTACACCAATTTCATACCAGTCACATTTATAATAGCCAAAAAGTAGAAGCAATCCAAATGTCCACCAACTGATGAATGAAAAATAATGAATACATTTTTCAAAGTTTTGATAGAAACAACAATCCTATAGATCCAAGAAAACTTAACAAACCCTAAATAGAATATAAAGAAAATTACACAAAGGCATACCACATCAAAACTAGTGATAAAGAAAAAAGCTGAAAGCGGTCAGATAAAAAAGACATTTGTTAAAAAGAATAGAGAGAATGAGAACAAAGTGCTTTTTAGATATTATGCAGGACAGGAGACAATGGAGAAACATCCTTAATACAGGAAGGGGAAAAGCTATCATCCTAGAATTCTATACCTAGTAAGAATGTCTTTCAAAAGTAAAGATAAAATAGAGACTTTACAGATAAACAAAAGCTAAGAGGAATTTACTACCAGCAAATCTGCAGTGTAAATGTTAAAAGAAAGTTGGTCAAACAGAAAGAAAATGGTCCTAGATGGACATTTGAATTTTAAAAAAAGGAATGAAGAGCTGGAAATGACCCATATATAGATAAATATTTTTTTTCTCATTTCTAATCTTTTAAAAAGATAATGAGTATTTAAAGCAAAACAATAATAATTTCTTGTGCGGTTTATAGCATAGGTAGAAGTAAAACAGGACTGAGAATAGGAAGAAAGAAATGGCAGCATATTGTTTCAAGGATCTTACACTCTATATAAGTGGTATATTATTTGAAGATTGGCTACAAACTGCTAAATATGTATAAACCCTAGAGCAACCATTATAAAATAACCAACAGAGGTAGCTAGTAAGACAGGAGTGGAGATAACAGGGATTCATTTAAATGACAATAACAACTTAATTTAAAATAAGAGAGAAAAAAGGGGAAAGGACACAAAGAACTTCAGGACAAATAGAAAACTAAAACAAGATGGTAGAATTAAACCTAAACAAATCATAATTACATTATATAAAATATTCTTTTTTTAAAAACCTCCAAATTAAAGGCAGAGATTGTCAGGTTGAATCAAACAACAACAAAAACAAAACCCAACTATTTGCTATCTACATGCATATAAACACAAACAGGCTAAATGTAAAGACAGGTTAAAGCATAAGGAGAGAAAAAGATATACCATACAAACACTAATCAAAAGAAAGCTGAAGTCACCATATTCATACCTTCTTTATTAACATAGATTTTAACAAAGAACACTGCCAGGATGAAGAGGGATATTCTTTGATAACAAAGGAATCGATGTACCAAGAAGATATAACAACCTTACATGTTTCTCTGCTAGTAACAGAATTTCAAAACACATGAAGCAAAACCAGATAGAACTGAAAAGAGAAGCAGACAGATCCACAATTACAAACGAATATTTCCAGGTTTGTCTCACAGTAACTGACAGAATGCAAAATACAGGTGACCAACTTGACCCAATTGGCACCTACAGAACACACAACCCAAAAGAGCAAATCCACAGTCTTTTCAAGTACACATAAAACATTCACCAACACAGACCATATTCTAGGCCATAAAATAAGTTTCAATAAATTTAAACATCAGGATTGTAGGAAAACAGTCTTTATATTCTTATCTTTGGGTTACAAATTGGTGGTGGCAGCAATGGGGCCAGGGGGAGGGGGACCACAGAAAAGGAAAGTATTCTCTCTCTCTGTCTCAAAAATCAACACACAAACACACACACACTCCAGCACTTCATTCTTTTTTCCTCTTTGACTCAGAGTGCAAAGGCGAAGAGGCTCAGCCTAACTGAAAGGCCCAGTCTCATGACCCTCACTTGTACAGACTTAGGAACACTGAATCCTCCTTTTAATTATACTGCCTTTCTTGTGGGTCAAATTTCCCTATAGCTAATTTACTATGAGCTCCTGGTCACGAGCCCACAGTTAGAACCTCAGCAATTCCTGTGACTTTTAGATTCAGTTCTTTTAAAATTATAAAAGCAATAACTACAGTGTTAAAGAATATTTTTAAAAGAATTCTCCCACAGGTTAATAGTTAAATTACAAATCTATCCTGTACTTGTCCTATTAAAGTAATAATTTAAAATAATCATTATAAAACCTATGTACAGATAAAAACAAAACACATCAAAGAGCAAAGAAATCTCTTAATGCAGCTAAGTAAATAGCTTGTGTGAATATGACCAGATCTGCAAGGTACTCACATAAATTAAGAGAGGTTATAACAGGTTTTCCTCAACTTTTTTCTTTTTAAAAGTGTATGAATATGTGTATGTTTGTATGTTTTCTAATTCAACATGCGCATCTCCTGAGTTTAACAAAAGGACCCGAGCCTAGGTAACAAGCAGCCCTGTGGTCAACAGCTGAGTTCACTAGGCATGTTACCAGCACACACGTATGTGATGTCAGGCCATAAGCTACAACTGAAGGACCTGCAATGAGACACACCTCTACTAAAGGGGTATGGCATGAAGAAAGAGACAGGTAAGAACACAACAGCCTTTCAATTTAAGAGGTTACTTTGTTGGCCCATGTGGTTGACCCAGAAACACAAGATAGCCCCAAAGATGATCCACAGTGTATTTATTATAAAGAGATATGCAGGAAGAAACAAATTCACTTGGCTATCTGGTACTTAGCCTTCCACCTCTCTTCTTAACAATATACCACCTGCAGTCTCAATACTGTATTTTTGCCACCACCTTGAAAGTAGACAGGACAAATAGTATTTCAGCTAATTTTAAAACTAAACAAGCCAAGCCCCAGAACTTTACAATTCTGCCCAAAGACACGCAGGTACTAAGTAGCTAAACCTGGACTAGAACCCAGGCCTGTTTATACTTGGGTAGGTAACACCCTGGCACCTTTCCACGAATGTGGACATCATCCTCAGTCAGCACAACCATTCCTACCCACAGCCCTCTCCCTAGGAACAACTCTAGGACCTGTCCTGTCTCTAAGCACTTACTGAAACAAAACCTTTGGAAGTGACGTGACGATTCACCACTCATTTTGGAAGAAAGGCTAAAATTAGTAAGGCTTAAAGATAATCCATTTACTCAGCTTACCAGTTATAAACCATCGATTTACTGAATGTGAACTACAGCAGGCTAATCTTAAAGACACTAAAGAACTAACCTCCAATAACCTCTTCTGTATCACGTCCTTTGGTAATTGTCCATTTGGATTAAGGCAAAATCTTGAGGTCTGATTCACAAATCTTTGCAGCTGGTGGAAGCACTCTGGCCACCTCAGAGTTAACAAAAGAAAATGTGCTCTATAATGCAGAGGATTAACTACATAAGCAGCTATCTTGAGGTCAAAACAAATCTGTCCAGGGAATTTAGGGTCTGTTTTCTAACCCTGGGAGGGTAGGTGTAAAGAAAAATTAAAAATTAAGCTTCCCCCCTCTAAAAATAGCATATTTCTCTTCAAACTTTTAAAAGAAGTAACTATTAGAAATGCTAAACCCTGTAAAAGCACCAAAGCCAAAAAATGAGCTTTTAAATTGTTTGCCACTGACAAACATGCCGGAGTGGTTTTCCAATAAACCCAAAGACAGCTAAAAGGGATCCTAAGTGGTACACTCTGTTCAGAACCCATGGAGCTGGCTAGCAGGTAGGATATTTGGTTTCCTGATTTCTGTCACAGAGTTTTTGTTTCTAAATTTTGTTTTTGATAGAGAAGCTGCAACAGCATTACAAAGGGGTTGGGTTTGGGGTTTGTTTGTTTTTTACCCAACAAGTTCGGAAAAGTTCTTTGAGAATACTTATACTTGGTTTAGATTGTTTCCCTAGTCTAGTCCATGTTCTATTTGCCTCTGGGGGGAAAAAAGAGAATTCCCAGTTAGAATAAGCCTCTTTGGCAGAACTACTTGTAATACCAGAAAACAGGCCTGTGATAGCCAATTCCCAATCATCTTTAAGTAGGCATGCCAATTTATCCACATATTAGTTTTCCAAGAGGCTGAACTAGAGATTTCACCCAACTCAAGCATTATAAAGATGATTCTGAGTATAAAACAGATACTTAGGTTTAAAATAGAGAAACTTCAGGTGATCTTGAGGATGACCGGGGTGTGCAAATGCAGTTCTACATTATCCCTGATGAATAAAACGAAGGAACTGAACTAGAATTTCTACGTATCTTTCAACTCTGACATCCTATGATCCCAAGGTCCTTAAAAAATGGCAGCAAACAGGACAAGACTGAAGGTCAGATCTGCCATCAACTCTCAAAATGAACTGAGAAACTGGCAATGACCAAGATCCCTTCTTCTAGGGTAATCCACTGTTAAAGAATATGAACTTCAGTGCCTGACACGTAGTTAGCGTTGCTAAACATTTATTGAGTGAAAGAATAAATTTCTTCCTTAGCATTTGAGGTAAAGCATCCAAAGAATCTAATCTGTGAGCCCTTAAAAGATGCTTATATTTTACTATGTGTCAGGATGGCAGAAAAATGAGAATATGGGGACTCCCTTGGGTCTTGGAGACTGCATAGAATTTATCCACAATCACCTGAGCATCTGAAGAGAGCAAGACAAACGGTTAGAAACAAATGCATCTTCCAATCCAATTTTAAGAACATGCAACCTTACAGGAACTAGAAAGCATAATATCAGTGAAGCAAGTTTCTGAAAAAGAGTAGAAAATATTATTGTTCTACAGTATTTCAATTAGTGATTAAAAAAAACACAAAAAACCCCCCACAAAAACCTTATATCTCCTAAGTATATCCCTTTGGGTATGAAAGACCAAACACATAAGTTAATAATTAAAAAGTCCAGTTCTAAATTCCATGAGTCTGAGAAGTCATGACAACACCTTGCTCCTAAATATTCTATTATCCCAAGGGCTCCTTTTTTTTTTTTTTTTTTTTACAAATAACAAAACAAAAAGAAACATGGGCACTTGCTGGTTGAACTAGCACTGCCTTCTTCAATGTACTCCTGTTGAGCTCTCTTTACGGGACGTTACCTCTGCCTATGCCACAGCAGGCAACAAAAATGTAATCACACACAACAGTGGCCAAATAGCCAGCTCTTAAAACAGCTGTGAAACTAGCATGTGCTTAAGGTGATCAAAATACACATTTTAACCATTCAAAACACGCAGTCTGGTGCGTAAGCCCTGGGTGAAAGTAGGACAGGCTGGTAAAAGCACTAGAGAAAGCTTGTTGGCTCTCTGAATTTGTCTGTTCACGAGGCTGCTTCCTGGGAAGGAGAAGAAAGCTGTTAATAGGGTTTCCTTAATCACAGAGTGGTAGAACTGTTACAGACACATAAATCTGAGAATACTTCTCTTCCTTTTCTCCTGATTTTTGTTCTACCAGTGGCAAAAATGTAATCACACACAACAGTGGCCAAATAGCATTGCCACTGTGTGTCAAGAACCCAAAGAGTTTAGGGTGAGGGGGAAGAATGTCACAACTGCAGAGGCCCGATTACTATGCAGAAAACATGCCCTACCAGACAGACATGCCAATGAACTGCCCTTGAGAAGAGGAGCCAGGGTACAGTCTTTGGTGGTGAACAAAAGGGGTGATGTACTGGGGAATTAGTTTCAAAAAGAATTCCTCATCTCCAGAGTGTCTGGATTTCTAGGCAAGAGCAGCAATTAGTCATTAACTGAGATGAACACTGTTGACAATGAAGGAAGAGGCTCTGATCAGCCCCCTCAAACCCTTAATACCAAATGAGCTGTTTTCTGATCTGGTCCCACCTCTTTTAAATTTATAATTGTTCTGTTTCAGAGCAAAGTTGCTTTGTGGCACCAACTGTCTTAATTTACTTATAATTCTTACATTAAAATATCCAAAACATTTCACCAATGACAATTTGCAAAGTAATTATCAGGTAGCACATACTCACATTACAAGATAAAACTTTTTTCTTCTCTTTAGAGTGATGTGAAAGTACCATATTTTACAAAATATTTGCATGTGTGACTTTTCCCTCAACTTAATTTTCTTCTTATTTGCTGTCCTACCTCAGCCTCATGCTACATTTTCATGCTTGCCCCCTCCGAGGTCCTGGCCTGGTCCCTCATTTTATCTAAGCAGGTAATCAAAATAGGAAACATGCTCATATTCCCTGCGCTAAAACAAATACATCTTCTCTTTCTAGGGTAATGCCAATCATCACTGAACCATTTGTGAAATTAACGTAATCTGATCTGAAATCCCACCCTTTTATTTACTACAAGTGCCAGTTTGGATAAGGTTTTAATTGGTCTAAATATGTTTCCTTTTCCGAGACAGAGAAACATTATATGTAAAGGACCTAGCACAATGTCTGATACACAGTGGCTGCTCAAAATATTAGCAATAGTTAAATAAAAGGATCCCCATAATAAAAGAGTGTGGCCATGAACTTCACTGACTTCAATTAAAAAGTTTATTTTGGCCTATGTGACATCTTAAACTTAAAAATAAAAATTATAAAGCCAAGAGGCCACGTCCCTGTAACACAGTGTGAAAAAAATCTGTGAAACAGAAGCATTTGGCTTTAAATACCATTTTCTTCCATCTCATTGAGCCATTATAAATCCACAGGTGAGCCATGTCACAACAGAATGGGAGAAGTCTCAAGTTCGCCACCCACCCATGACATTCAGATGTAGCACACGAGGACATCTCCACAGGGATGAACCAGAGCTGAGACAACTCCCCAGATACTAAGTAAGAGTTGAAACTAGACAAACAAAAAAGCAACAAAACAAACCCTAAAAAACTTAAGGGGACCTGAAACATCCAGACAGGCTTTCTTTTTTCGGCTGAATTCACAGGCTCTTCTATTCTAGCAGAGACCCTAAACTGTAACAATAATTTGTTGTTCAAACACGATAATGAACAATGAACATGAACTGAATATTTCTTGTTCACAAATAGGTCAGAGTCAAACATAATATTATGTACTAATAAATCACCTGAAGCCTCCACACTTCAATACAGTTTTAGAACAGGACTACTCACTCCACGCAAAGGCATGTCCCTCTGTGAAATGTTATCCAAATCCAAAAAGAACACAAACTGCGTCAGTAAATTCTTCCACAGTCATGCAAAGGTATAATAATCCACAAAAACTTAACCTGCCACTGAAGAGGTCAAAGGAATTTTTAAATTTTTACCTCATTTAATTTTACCAAGAAATATACTATTTCTTTCAGTTTCTCTTTATTATGTATCACATCCACCATAATTCTAGATTCTCATGAGCAAACCTTTCCTGAAACATCTATGCAATAAATCTTGTTTGTTGAAAATATATGTTTTTATCTCCTCTAGTACCTTCTCACCTCAATAAGCTAAATTTTGCACGATGCTGACTTGTCTCCTAAAATTACACAGATTAGAATCAAACATCCACGTTTCAGTCAATTTAGTCTAAGGTCTGATGCTGCTGCTTGCATTCCATCACCCTCAACACCATATTCTTTCAGAGTAGCTTAAGTCACCCTTCCTAGTCAATGTCATAGTCAAAGATTCTTCTGGGATGTCCTTCTTTGACTGTCAACACTAATACAGCACCTAACAAGTTAGTGAGCACAATCTCTTCTGAAACCGTCCAACCTTCTAGAAGAGTGACCTGCTATTCTAAGAGTAAAACAATTTTTACTGAAATCAGCCTGATTCATCTTAAATATCGTAGCACAGGTAAAGGAGAAAACAACTACAGATCTTGAAACAGTAAAAGAGAAAACACATCTTACACTTGGAGGAATGTGTTTGCCAAATTCTACCAAAAAGTAGAATTCTACCAAAGATTTATCTCGGAAAACACAAATAAATACATTTTCCAAGTTTTGGTAGATATATATTCTTAACCCTGAGAAACACTGAAACACTTTAGTGTAAGAAGGAGGGAAAAGAAGCATCTCAGCAACTCTGCCTACTCTTAACAGTTCCATTAAAAGACCATACTTAACTCTCATCTCTCAAATGAGCTACCATACTGCATAAGACACACACGTACTCTCTCACCTATATTGTTTGTATTAATCAGCCTTTATAAAAAGTGATTCACATCTCGAAGGTTTTTCTTTTTTTAAGTCTATCAGTTATGATAGCCCACCCTTGTCTACTTTTTCTGGATAAGGCACAATAGGAGACAACACACAAGAACAGCAGGACCTGGAGTAATTTCTTACAATTCTTTGTATTCATCTTATACCAAATCCTCTGAGGCTCTACAAAACCACTGCAGCAGTGTCATAGACTTCATGCTAAAACAAGGTTGTGGTGGTATCTCTGCTATTCTGAAAGATTTTCTTGGGCTAAGTAAGACCAGTAAGTGGTAATTGGGTGCTGCTACAGTACAGGGGCATGGCAGAAATGTACAAAGGTTTCTTAAAATAACAATGCTCTGTGTTGACAGGAGTTTAAAAGGTTTTGTTGCCCAGTCGGTTTAGCTCAGTGGTTAGAGCGTCGGCCTGCGAACTGAAGGGTCCCAGGTTTGATTATGGCCAAGGGCATGTACCTTGGTTGCAGGCTCAATCCCCAGCCCCAGTAGGGGTGCATATGGGAGGCAACCAATCTATGTGTCTCTCACATCGATGTCCCTCCCTCTCTCTCTCCCTTCCACTTTCTCTGAAAAGCAATGGAAAAAATATCCTCAAGTGAGAATTAAAAAAATAAATAAAAGGTTTTGCTGAAAGGACAAAGAGAGAAACTAAGGTAAAAAGCAAAGTGTAAAAATTCTGCATATACTAAGGCATCAATTTCACTTCTAGAAATAAAAGATGTACATTACCAGGGGCTGGGTGGAGGTGGGCAAAGGGGAGGAAAATGGGGACAGCTGTAACAGTATCAACAACAATAATAAAGTAAAAAAATTGCCAAAAAAAAAAGATGTACATTAACACCTATAAAATTCTCATCAGTGATATGTGTAACTGCAGAAAAACCGGGGGATAGGGTGGGGTGGAACAATCCTATCTAGAAATAACGAGCTAAATAAATGACATTTATTTCATACAATATACAATGAAATAAATGGCATCATTCAAATGGGCATATCATTGGGCATTTATCCCAGAGAAATGAAACTTATGTTCACACAAAAGTTCATAGTAACTTTATTCAAAATAGTCAAAAAGTAGAAACAACCCAAATATCCATCAACTGATAAATGGATAAAGTCTGATATATTCATACAATGAATAGTAATCAGCAATGACTAGGAACAAACTATTGATATGGGTTACAACTTGGATAAATCAACAGGGAATTAGGCTGAATGAAAACCACCAATCCCAAAAGGTCACATACTGTATGATTCCACTTATATAACATTCTTGCAATGAATAAATTATAAAACTGGAGAGCAGATTAGTGGTTGCCAGGGTTCAGGATGGAGGTGGGGGAAAGGCAATAGGAGGAATCCCTATGGTGACGGAAATGTTCTGTATGTTGACTGTCAATGTCAGGATCTTGGTTGTAAGCACTATAGTTCTGCAACATGTTATCACTGGGGGAAACTGGGTAATGGTACATGGGATCTCTCTGTATTATTTCTTACAACTGCATGTGAATCTACAATTATTTCAAAATAAGACTTTATTTTTAATGAAGTCATTATTGATTATTTAATGACATGAAAAAGTATCTGTAATCCCTTTACAAAAATTAGCTAAGACATAGGATGACTAAGTCCCTGAGGCTTAAGGGAAAAACCAGGTTTAGGAAAAATATATAATTATTCCTAAAGCCATAGGAATAATACTTAATTCTAGTCAAGTAACCAACCAGGAAATAAGCACAATGAAATGTTAACAATAGACTAAAGAATTACAGGTGATTTTTATTTTCTTCATATTTGCAATCTGTAAGTCTTCAAATTTTCTTCAATGAACACACACACTTTAATAATAAAAGGAAATAAATTTTTAAAGGCTTATGTCTCTGGAACACCAATTTGTGTTCACTTAGTCTTCCCAAAACAACTAGGTTTTGTCAGTAGTCTTTTAAAGTGAATGACTTAAAAAAAGAATTCTAACTATTTATGGTGATGGATGTTAACTAAACTTACTGTGGTAATCATTGTGCAATATATACGTATATCAAATCATCATGCTGTACATCTAAAACTAATACAATGTTATATGTCAGTTATACCTCAATAAAAAATAAGTAAATACCATAGGAGGGAGGGAGGGAGGGAGGGAGGGAGGGAGGGAGGGAGGGAGGGAGGGAGGGAGGGAGGGAGGGAGGGAGGGAGGGAGGGAGGGAGGGAATGGCTTACGGCTCAGAAGTCTTGAAAGACGGGAGAATCTAGGGGCAAGCTGTGCTCAGAGGGCTGACACAGATTCAGATGGGTCTTTATGGAAAAAACCAGCAACTCAATGCTTTTGTGCCGAAATATGGCTACACTTTAAACTTGAGATGGGACAATCCATTGTCCATAGTCAAGCACAAATGAGACAGAAAGAAGAGGCTGGAATTTCTATGAAGAGATGGGATAGCCCTTAACAGAAACAACTACATATGGTGGGTAGATGTGGAGTGGGCTTGCTTCTCAGATACTAATTTAAAGCATTTCTAAATTTGTGAGTCAGATTTTAATGAAGTTATGTGTGTTTTTAAAGGAGGCTGGGAGAAGGGTTTTAGAAAACTAAATCCACTGAACTGAAGTCAGAAGTTGGCACACTGAACTGGGAAAGCTTTCTGTGGCTGATCATCAAGGAAAAGACCAAAGTGTCTTTGTAGAAACACCACATTCCCACTGAGGTCCAGGGCAAGGAGCACACAGACTGTATGTAAGGTTATTACGAGGAGCATCATGAATGGCCTAAATTATTGAACTATTTATGCTGCCTTCTAAATCAAATACTGAATACCACTCAAATAAAAAGAAATACTTGTATTCAAAACATAAATCCACAAACTATAGTTGTGATACATACACACACATGCACTTATTCTAGGTATGGCTGAGAACACAGAGGTATATAGCAATTAATATGTATTTGGGTCCTAGAATAAGCAACAAAGTTAGTACTTAGAAGAATTATATCTCTCTTTTATATAAAATTTCCCTGTCTTTAAATTGCCCATTAAAAAAGGTTGTCTTTAAAGAACATTCCGGAACCTGTTTCAGTGCAAAACGGTCATTTACTTATTAACTGGAATAACAACAGGGTAAAAGGAAGGTGGAGGACAGGGAATAAAAAATAACTTGTACTGGCAGTTATTCTGGTCTAGGAGTAAGCAAATGAATCTCATACCATTTTCCAAGAACTCGGATTACATCTCAAGTTTCTTATATAGTAACTGTCAGTAATCTTACCAATTATATCTAAAAAGAAAGGGGAGAGAGGAAGAACATGCACAGATGAAAGAGAAATTCCTTCCTGGCCACTGTAAGAAGCCAAGAGTGAAGGAGATGGAGAGTCATGTGGAGGTGGCCCCTGCCCTAGGTTGGAAGTTTCCAACCATCACCAGGTCATAGTAACAGGAAAAGACACTATCGATCGTCCACATCTTGCTACATAAATCTGGCTGGCATTCCTGGAAGCCATTTGTCTGCCAAAGCAATTCCATGAATGGGAGCCTTCCTGGAACGTATTTAGAATTCTTTTCCTAAATTTCTGTTTCCATGATGGTGAATTTCTAGTAAGTCAATCACCATAAAATGTGTAACACTCCTCTCTCCCCCCACTACCACCACCAAATCTGGACAACCCCAAACCTTTGGAATGATGCTTCTAACTCATGTTGTACTTAAAAAGTTTGTTGAAGATAGAGCTCTGTATTTACCCCCCAGCAGACAGCTGGTTCAGAGCAATGGGGCAATGTGTCCCAGTGGCTCTTTTTTCGCATCCTGCTTGTGGTTGCTTCAGTCCAGTTTATCACTCAGCAACTGCTTGGTAATCCCCTGTCATCCCCACCCTACGAATGTCCATATCAGCAGAGCTGGGTAGCAACAAGTCAGCAGAATTCAGCCAATCCATTCCTCCTCTGGGGTTGAGGTAGGTGACTCAAGTGAAGATGAAGAAACTATTGAAAAACGCAATTCCAGGGCAGAAAGACTGCTTCAGACTGAGAAGCAAGGAGGTTTTTCCCTCCCTAAACTGGGGAACCAGAAGGGAGCGTCAAAAGGAAGAAGGTCAAGATTAAAGCACAGAAAACCTACAATATTATAAATTATGAACTGCATGGGAACCGATCCTTAAGGGAAAACACATGCCTCACCAAATAACTGGGAACCTCAAAACTCCATGAGAGGAATTATCTTTATATTTTTTATTACATTTCTTCTTGCTTGGTTTAGTTTGAAGGTTCTCAAATCCTAGCCTAGAATTTATGGGTTTAGAAGAAGTTATTTAACAAACATCGATGACTATAAGTTTCAGCAAAGGAAGAAGAATCACTAATTTTAAAAAAGCAGAGCATGAATTCTAATTTTAGTACCTCTTTAGTACTGTAGTAGGTGGCAAGTGATGGACTTTGTGATACATCTCAAGAGTTAGGCAGACCTAAGTGCTTATTAAAAATTAGAGGAAACATGAGGTTTGTTCCTAAAATAGCTCTCTGGCTACTGCACACACTTGCGCGGGACTCAGTTCTACAGTATGAGCCAGCAAAGCCTATTAAAATTGCAGAACAGTTGTGTTTAAAAAATGTCCTTGAAACATTAAAATATGGGGTATCTAACCAAGAGAATGCTGGCTCAGGGGGCTGATAACAATGCATAATGGGATCTTAGTACCCCTTTGCCCTGCACTACGAGCTTAAGTTTAGTCCACGGAATCCCTAATTTTACACAGTCATTATCCAGTATGGGTGTGAATACCACAAGGCAGCATGAAGACGTCCTGCTCCAATTAGAAACAAAACAATCATTTCATTTAATAAGAAAGCAACTTCCCTTAGATGAGCATTCTCACAGCTGAAAAGAATAATGCCTTCCATGTTCAGAATTACAAGCAATTTATTTTTATTTTTTAATCTTAACCCGAGGACATTTTTCAGTGATTTTGGGGGGGGGGGGAGAGAAAGAAACATCAATGTGAGAGAGAAACATTGACCGGTTGCCTTTTGCAGGTGCCCTGACTCATGGCTTTTCGGTGCATGTGACAACGCTCCTACCAACAGAGCCACACTGGCCATGGCAGAATCACAAGCAATTCTTTTGTGCCTAAGCCTATTACCTAGTTTCAACCCAGTGGACTTCTGGATTTAATGGGAACAGAGAAGATGAAAGAGTGAAACTTCAGGGGAAACTTTTTAATGGCTCAACTGGACACTCTCAGGTTGCTCTGTCTTTCTCATCTAGCCAAGAACTTACAACCTGTGAGATGTAAGTTTCTCAACCCAGTCCAATGGCATCACCCACATTCTAGCGCTTCTCCTTTGGGACAAGTGAAGACACAACTGCGTGGCCTAGTGCAGAGTTTGGCAGAATTATAAGGAACAGGGCTGCCGCCATTAAAGTATTTATTTTACTGGAATGCTAAAATATCCTATCCTTGGCCCATTAATGCAAAATCAATTTCCAGAACTATGAAGCTCATCACTAACAAGATAAAGTGGCAGGTTGGCACATTAACACCAGCAGACCCCTGCTAACATGTGGTCTTACAGAGGTCACTATGATTTCATGTGTACACAAAAAGTTCCCTTAGACAGCAATTACTATAACCAGAAAAGCAGGATTTATCCCAAAGTCTTAAAAATGGGAGACCTAAGTAGGCAGGCTCTACAAAATTTCTGCTTTCATTACTCCTTTCTTTTCTAGAGTAAATAACCAATCTTTGGGATTTTAACAAACTTGTCTTCCTTCCAGAAAGACATGCTTCTAACAGAGATGAAATACAGAAAGTTGCTAAAACTATAAAAACTTATTTACATGATTTCAAAGAAAGTGCAAAAGGGTTTTTCAGTATCTAATAGCTTTTGTGGGTTTGTTTTTAAGAAAAAAACACAAAAATTTATGTTGTATTACATACAAAACAATGACCATGCTTGGAAAATGAATTCCATATAATCAGCACCAAAAATTCAGCTTACAAATTGGAGAGATGACATTTACAATAAAAAGTACTTTTACTCTATTTCCTTCTTCAGTTTGCATTCCATATCGTTATCTAAAACCACTATATGCTCACACCTCTCATAAACAACACAAAAATAAGCAAAAAGCTTTTGACCTCAACAAACTCTTGGCTTGATGAGGGTTTGCATAACCTAGTTGCTTAGGGGAGAGAAGACTGGGAAGGGTGGAAATCACACCTCTAAAAAATAAAAAAAAATCCCCTCCAGCACAACATTAAAATGCCGGAAGGATAAAGTGAACTCTTAGTTCTTACTAGTGCTGTCTGGGAAAACACCAAGAAAATACTCTGGATCATGAGCATCACCAAAATCACACCTCCCCGACATGTGCAGACCACTGATATACATGTTCTGAAATGGTTTCTGTAAAGAAAGAAGGGCCCCCCCAACCTCAGCGAAACTGCTCAGGTAAACCCCATTCTTATCTCACAGTATAGAGGTCAGCAGGAGTCAGTTTGGAAATTGCTGGAGCTCTGCCAGATTCAACAAAGCCAGATTTGGGGATGAGGCCCATCTGTCCTGACCTAACCTGACAAGGTCACTGCAACACACCAGACTCAAAGTGCCAAAGGGCTCAAGGGGGGATGAAAGACCAGGGTCATCTACCAGGGAGGCCAGAGCTCGGATTTGCCATCTATATTCTTAGAGTTTAGAAAGCAGTAATAAAAATCATGGCCCAAGCCAAAAGAAGGGAATGCTAGAGGGAGGCCAAAGCAAAGAGGGCAATGTGGCTGAGGTGGGGAAGGAGGGAAGAAAGTGCTGAATGCCTCTTACCTTCCAGAAACCCCTCAGGAACTTGGATGGTGCTGCTGTGGTCCATGAGGCTGTTTCATACCTTTACTCTATTAATAAGAAACCCAAACTCCAGTAACTTGACAGCTTTGTTTTCTTTATTTGGCTTCTAAACCTCAGGAGCATAAAGCAAGCTTTTCATAGTCTACAACTCTCCTGAGAAGGGAAAGAGGAGAACAGGAACTCTCCTTTCTTCTTCTCTCAAGTTTCGCAAGCCTCACCTGTTTTCATCTTTTCATAAAGTTGTAGTTTAAATCAATCTAAAAATCTCAAGCTGCTCCCCCCACACATACACTTCAAACTAACCTGCCAACAACTTTTGGGGGAGGGAAAAACAAGAGAGAGGGAAAAATATCAGCATACAGCTTTGTGCTGTATCTCCTCTCTGCTTTAGTGATTTTTTAAAAGAAAAGTCAGTTAACAAAACACTACACAAACATAAAAACAAAAAAATGTCCCAAAGAAATACATGGCAAAAAATATATATATTTACTTTTCCCTCCCCCTCCTGTCCATTTCTAGCTTGCCTCAGGCACAGTTAACCTTCAGACACAACCTTTCCTCACTCTTTCAAGCTCATCTATTTAAAACCAGTAAGATCTAAAATATCTACACAACCTATTTCACAATCAACATCTTTTGATAAACCAGGTAATAAAAGAACATCTTGTTACTATAATGCGTAATCCTCCAGTCTAAGAAAAAACATTTGTACCAAATCCAGCTAACATGATCCATTAAGAACAAGCTAGTTTTTTTCTTAGAGGGCAATTTTGACTATACATGGAGGACTGAACTTTAAAGACACTCAACAATATTCCCAAGTACCTACATGTTCAAATTACCTACTAAATTATACACTTCTAAGCATGTATTCATTTCTCTGTGGACACACTAGAAAAATTGCCCTCTCTGATTTCTAATGGGATCGAGATTGAGATTAAAGACTAGAGAGCAATGAAAGCATAAGCATCCCCCTCCTCCTCCTACCCATTGAGTTACTACCAGCAGGGACCATTTTCAGCACCCTCTGTACAAATAGCTTCTCTAAGACTCTGAAACCACAACAAATGTGTAACCCGAGGACCCAGCTGTGGCAGACAAATGCCAGAAGCAAAATTCATGGCACTCTCTTTTAGTATCACACAAAAGCTTAGACAGGTGCGAGGAACCACGGAACAATTATACGAGGAACATACACCCTTCCCCCACCCCACCTACACCCAAGCTTCCATTCCATAAAACCATCAATGCGCAGAGCCTCCTACTTGAAAAATAATTTAAGGTGAATTTAAAATGCATTCTTGCACACTACTAACAAGGACTCTAGCTTCCCAAAAGTTAAGAATTTCTATTGCTCAAATCACAAAACACGGAGGAAGATGGGAAAGACGGGTAATCCTAAGTAACCGTGAATAAGGGAATAGCTCCAGAAATGCGAAAGCATGGAGCCTAGCTTATGGTGCTTAAAAACTGGCCTTTGTACTATCTGTTCTTCAAGTTACACAAAGAAATTCCAATCATAGCCTTTTCTAAACTTTCTTTTCTTTTTAAATCTTTTCTGAGGTATAATTTACATAGCAAAAAAATGTACCCATTTTAAGCATAGTTAGATGAATTTTTGACAAATGTATATACCAGTGGAATCACAACAGAGATACAGAACGTTTTCATCTCCCCAGAAAGTTCCCTTGTGCCCTTTTGCAGTCTATCTGCTCCTCCTTCCATGGCCCCTGGCAATCGCTGATCTGCCTTCTGTCAGTATGGGTTAGTCTTGCCTTTTAAAGAACTTCATATAAATGGATCAGACAGTATTCACTCTTCTGCATAATTCTGAGATGCACCCATGTTTTGTATCAGTGGTTTGCTCCTCTATTGCTGAGTAGTATTCCCTTTGAATCAATATACCACAATTTACCAAGTTTTTTTAAAAATAAAAAGGTGGCAATGGATAACTTTAAAACATGTTCATAAACTTTTTAAGACTATTATTTCTTTCTTTTGAGGTAATTGGAACCTATACATGACTGTATAAAGAGCAGATCCCAATACCTCTGGCTTCAGGAGCACCAAGTTTTATTTTATTTCACCTCCCTATACAATAAAACTTGTTCAATCAGATGGAAAGAAAAACAGATAACCTGAGATTGTTTACTGCCAGCTCAAGATGTTATTTCAAGCTGCTGAAGAACTATGAGGAAATTGTATCCAAGCAAATTTTCATGTGCTGCTTCCTGAATGCCTGACCAAAAAGTGAACTTTGGGGCTATAGTTTGATAGGATTCTGATCCTTCTGCTTTGCCTGATTAGTCAGAATTTTGGATTTCATGCTGACTCCCACCACCAGAAAGACGTCATGGGATTGCCCTGAGGTGGGATTCCCTGTAGAAGTCCTGTTTAGACAAAAATATACCACTGAAATTTTAACCTTACTGCCCAAATCATGAAGCCTACTACTGTTTCCAACGAATACTATTTGAGAAACATTATTCTAACAGATAAAAAGTACATCCCTCATGCGGTACTCGGCATTAGGATGGTTGCCTCTCTGTAATAGGCATGGTTATTCTGAATGCAAACGGACCACCCATTATGAAAGATCTCCCTGTAAGTCTCTGCTACACCTGGGTTGTGAAAGGAGAACGTAATACCCCAAGAACAGCAAAAAGAAGTCTCTATCCCCAGCCCCCACTGTCCTACCCATGCCCCCAGCAGGTCTGTATAGCAGTCACAGAGGCAGGCAGCCACATCTTCTAAAGGAAAGGGCCTAGAGTGAGAAGACTATTTCCTAGCCACTCGGCCTAACTAGCTTGGTGTTCCCAGCCCACCATCAAGTGCTGGGCCTCAGTTTCTTCTATCAAATGAGATGGATTACTTAGAATGAGCTCAAATGTTCCCTCCTGTCTGAAAGCTGTAACATGAGTCTCATAAAAGAGCAATAAATCCAAGACTGAATTGAGAAAAGTTGCATATTTTTTGAACTGTAATAGAATTTGTGAGCATGGCATCCAAAATTCTGACAGAAACATCAGTCTCAATTCTCCATTCATAATTCTTGCCCATTATAGTCTTTAAATAAGTGCTTTTGTTTTGTCTACCCATTACCTCTTCCCTTTCCTCTAATTTGAGTATTATCCTTAAAAAGGGGGGGGGGAGGGACTTACATTAAATCCTGTTAATGAGTTGCAGTCTTCACATTTAACTTTATACACCTATGTGCCAGTTTTGTCTGAATACTAATGTTTAAAAGAGTTTCTACTATGACTTATTGTATAGAACATGATATCCTTTGATTAAGAATCGGTATCTACAGGGTAAAAAGTTTCCTTGGTAAAAACATACTACTTGATTTTTGCAAGTTTCATCCTGCGCAACATGCTCTTGTTTTGATTATTCAAGAAACTGCAAAGGATCATTTAAGCTTGACTAACATTCAGTATAAAAGTTTTTTACACACTTGGAATTAGAAGGCTGTGTCTTAGAATCCGCGTTAGGCAACACTGTGTAATCCAAGAGCCCCTTAAATTTCCCATAGCACCACTTTCCCAAATATTTGTCACTGGATCTGGGACTGTGCAGCCAGCCACAGTGCTGCAACCTACTCCCTGACGACTCCTCCTGCTCTTAAAGTTAATAGCAGCTAAAGCTGAGGTTGCACGGCTGGGCTAGAAGGCAGGGGAGTGGGCCTGCAAGTCTGCACTGGAATCTGGGGAATAACGCCTGCACTCGAAGAACAAAAGCCTGCCTCACGCATGAAGCGCTTTCCAAGACAGTCAGGAATGGCAGGGCTGAGCGTGAATGCTGGCAGGAGTGCTCTGCTTGTGCAGGCACAGTCCACAGTACTGAATGTCCCAGCACTTGGAAAGGAAGTAAACAAGGACCCAGGCTGTACATGCATCCGTGTGGCCCAGGGCGGCCAAGGCCTGGCCCGGTCAGGACTCCCGACCCAGTCAGGGGGGCTTACATCAAGAGCACTCCAAAATGCGGGCTGTGTGTGACCAGGAGAAATTACACAGGCCAGTTTAAATAGAGCCTATATTTCTCTCTACCACTTAGATTTTCTTCTTATTTTCAAAAACAATAATTTTCTGAAGAAGTTAAGTAAAGCTGGAAAATGGGAAACAGCTACATGTAGAACAGGGCCCAGGCAGCATGAGGCTAGCCATTCTTGTCCTCAAAACACATTTGGATCAAACTACCCCAACCCCACTGGACCAAAACCAGGTTTGGCTATTTTGTCTCAGGAAATATCCTCAGGAATGTCAATTTTCGAAAGTCCTACTGCAGAGTCCACAGCACTGTTTACTTAATTAATGTTAAGGAACTAAGATATTATCATTACTTTCCATAAAAAAGTTGTAAGTTGTCCTTCAAACTTTTCCATTTTCCAGTCACATCACAACAAACTATGTGTTTTCATTTTGTTTGCCTAGTTGCAAAAAATAATCCCAGCAGAGCAGATAGCATCCTGAGAGCATCCTGCTGAGTCCGTGAGTGAGAGGGCAAGGCCCAAGTCCGGCTGCATTTTCTGTTTCTCCAGCCTGCTACACTCGGAGAGGCCCAGCCAGCAGGACACTGTAACTTGACTCACCACAAAGACACTCTCAGTGTGTCTTGATAATCTAAGCTTCTACTTCGCCTCTGCCTTTTGCAGGGAGAAAGGAGACTAGAAGATATGAAGTAGAAACAGTGCTGACCAGACGGAAGAAGGGAGAAAGCTGTTTGTGTCTATGCACGTCTAATTTTGTATGTCAAACGCATGCTTGTGAAATTGACCATAACTGAATTTCTGAAATCTGATTTTTAAACATGTAACAGCTCATTAATGAAAGAAATTTGACTGTATAACAACCTTGGATTATATCTTTTTGTAAATCTTAATTTTTCATATAGTTTGGCTTAAAAAATAATAATATTATATCCAGCCCATGGTCCATGCCAATGAGTCAGCACACAAGCAGAAAGAATAAGCCCAGTACAGAGGAAAACAGGAGCTGAATTGTTAAAATATATTAAATAATATGTATCAAAAGTAATTTACTCAAAAAAACAACTCACACCTATCACCTCCACCCCTGTTGAATTTGTCAATTTTAAAATGATGAAATAAAAACACATTCTTAAATGAGGTTACAAGCAATGCAACTGGTTAATATATTGTCACAAGAGCTTAGAGCTTTTTAACTTAAAATTGCCTTAAAAATTATCTTCTTTTTAACTTTTTAAAAATATATCTTTATTCATTTCAGAGAGGGGAAGGGAAAGAGAGAGAAACATCAATAAAGTCAATGATCGGCTGCCTCCTGCACACCCCCTACTGGGGATTGAGCCTACAACCCAGGCATGTGCCTGACCTGGAATAGAACCTCGATCTCCTGCATCATGCTCAACCACTGAGCCATGCCCACCGGGCTTACCTTCATTTTTAGATGGACCTGACACTTAAACGACAGTTCCCTTTTGCCTCACTGCAAATAATAAGTATGGATGGCTAGACTTGGCGAAATGCAAGGGGAGAGGGGGAGCCCTTCTCCAGCATGTGTCCCAGTTAATGTTACTAGTTTGAAAACACCAAGTCATCTCAAACTGCAGGAATCCTTAAGTTTTCTATAAAAAATATTGTGTCCTGTGACTGACTTTGTGTAACACAGGTGGTCAAAAGGAAAGTTTCAGGTTCCAGAACTAAATGTACCATTAGGCAAGTGGACTAAGAACAGATAACCTCAGAGAGAAATTAAACATTTCGTCAAGGGTTTCTGATGACAATGCAAAAGCCAGAGAGTACATTGTACTTTAAACAATGCCTTGTCTGTTTGCTGAACATGGATGGGCCTAAAATGGAGCAGAGAAAAAACATGGGCAGAACTGAGCCACAGCTTTCACGTTAAAGGCAAAGTGTGGGATCTATGTGTGTGCATGTACACACACACACATACATATATACCTTACTGTATGAACTGGTAAAATATATGTACCACAGATGGGCACACAAATCTCCGAGTGCTGCCTGACACTCCACTCCCATCAACCCCCACATCTGATGCCCCTCAATGAAACAACTTCACTCCCCTGAGCAGTTTGGAGACCAATTCTGCCCAGGGAGAAGCAGTCTCAGGACCCGTCATCTGCCTCCTGGAGGCTTGTTCCAGCCCTGAGCAATTGTTCTAAGTGACAGAGACCTCTGACAGAGCAGGGAAACCAGGAGGAGTGGGCAGGCTGGGTCTGTATTCACTCTGCAGCTCAGAAGCTGGGTGAGCTTTGGTCCACTGGATGCACCAAACACCTTCCAGAAACCAGTCAGGGGCTAGACCCAACTCTGAGCCTCTCAGTTTCTTCAGCAATTAAAAAGGAATAACCTTTACTTTCAGATTTATTGTGAGGATGGTACTCAATAAATGTTAATCCAATTTCCTTCCTGGCTTCCTAACCCCTTCCCTGAGGCTGACTTCCTGAGAACCCATCTAGTCTCACACGCAAGTCCTGCTGGAGGCTAGACCACACTGACGCACCTGTGCTGCACACCCATCCAATTGCTTCACCTGTAAGTCCCAGTTACTTCCTGAATCTGGAGCCATGCCCACCCAACCAAACTCCTGGCATGTCAGAAAAGGATTTACAAGGCCAGACAGACAGACATAAATATATCACTGAGAAAAGAACACTCAAACAAATAGACTGGCTCACGGCCTCAGAGAGCCAGATTTCATATGTGAGAATGTCATCTATTAGATCAGGGTTCTCTTTATGACGTCCTAAGAGAAAAAATTTCTAGGTAACAGAAAAAGCCAAGCTTCTCCTGTGAAACTGATCTGTTTTTATTTAAAGGCAATTACACAGGTGGAAGCTGATCTTATGTCCCTTTTTGCTTCAGCTGCTATGAAACTCAAGAGCCAAATATGTGGTTTAACTCTAGCACCTGTCAAGTACTATACTGTCCTTACCCTTAGGCTTCGTCCTTTTATACTGCATATATCTTTTTCAGTTGCCACTATGGTACAACTGGAACACAAACATAAATTTGAAATTTACATCCTAGGGCAAGGTGGTTTTTGCTTTTTTGTAGGCTTGTGTCCATTCAGGAATGGCACATCTGTGTTGGTTTTTAGAGATAATAATATAGCAAGGAGCCTACTGAGAATGCAAGATGGGAATGAGGTGGAAGCAGAGCTTAGGCCTGTGCCCCACACCTCTCTCCCATGTACCCTTAAAGGATGCATAAGGGCAGAGCCAGAATGAAGGGCCCACATGCCCAGGGAAGCACACCCCATCACTCTTTGGAAGCCAATTTTGGAAGATAACGAGTCCAATGTGTATTTAAAGTGGTTTAGATTTTCGATTGGCTAAAACCTAGGAGTCTACAGACTAATAGAATAATAATAACTATAGCTTTCCCCAAACACCCTGAATAACCTTAGAAGCACTAATGGGAGGTAAAAGGCCTCTCTAAATCGGAGGGAAGTATAGGGCACGTGTTGCAGAGGCTTTCAGCTGTCGTAGGAGGAAGAGCCCAGCCTCACTCTACTCAAGTGCTGAGGATGTGCAGAAGGCCCTTCGGGACAGGGAAGGAGCCATGGGTGCACATCAACTGGGCTCCCCACTCAACAGGCAGGAGCTGGTCCCCAGGCCAAAGGGCCTGTGAGCCCCAACCAGCTTAGCAATCTATCTGGCTTAGATTTAGACACCTCCAGCAGAATTTAAACTCCAGGTGGGAAAGTTCTACTCCCTGGAGCTGGGAAAATAAGATGGCAAAGATTCTTCGAGACTTGGAAGACTTTAGAAATAGCACTGCTAGGTGGTAACTAGAACAGGTTTTCCCCAGATGTGCTATTTTGACATGTGGGCTATTTTGAGCTGAAGGCAATGGAGACCCAGCAGGCTCACAGAAACTTCTGTTCCTCCCTTAAACGCCTACAAGATTCTAAACTGGGGGTCTTTCCCATAATGAGAGTTATCACCAGAGATAAACTTTTATGACCTACCCATAGAGCAGGGCAAACTTCTAGTTACTGAACATCTGCTCTTGTCCTACAAATGACCTTCCTCCCCTCTGAAGCTCCTGGTGCCTTACCTCATCCCTTAGGTCAGAATGCCATGTATACCTCATTTGGACTTTCTGTCTCTGAACCTTTCATGTATGTGGGGTCTCAGACTCTCTCATGTACGTGGAGTTCCAATACATATGCTCGTAATTAAATTGGTTATTTTCTCTTATTAATCTGTCTCATGTAAATTTATTAGATCAGCCAAAAGAACTTAGAAGGGTAGAGTGAAATTTCTTCCTCCTCTACATGGCAAAGCAAGAGCCAAAACCATAGACTGAATTCAGCTTCTCATTTCAAAAAGGACAGCTCTATGACCCTGTGTGAGCTACCATGTTTGAATTTCATCGCTATGAAATGAAATAAGATTCCTGCCTTTTACCTCTCACTTGAGTACTTCTGAGGCTATTCAGGAAAAGCTATCATTTTTATTATTCTATTCATCTACAACCTCCTAAGTTTTAGCCAAATGAAAATCTAAACCACTTTAAATACACATTGGACTCAGTATCACACAAAATTGGCTCTGCATCCTCATAAATGCAAGTTTCCAGATGGCAAGGTTCTAGGTGAAATCATCAAAGACTACATAAGTGACACATATTATTATGTGCATTCTACTCATTAATTCACCCAACACTCTGCACGTTAGGGATGAGCCAAGTTATCTCCTTTACAAAAAGCAGATTCAGTACTTTCACAGTTACACAAACAAATAACAAAGCCAAAGCGAAAGGAAGGGCAACTCCCTCCTCCTTGTATGCTGCGATCTATCAAGCAGGGTTCTGTGTTTTATCACTTTTCCTTGAGGGTTGCAAAACTTCTACAAGGAATTCTTTGATTACTGTAATACTTTTATCAACAATAGAAAATTAACTCCAACAACACACCAGACTGTCAGAAACTTCATTATCAAAGGTGCAAATGAGGAAGGATGGGCAGAAATACATGCCAGGATGCACAGCTCAACAAGATTTTCTTTCTTTACAGGCAAGGTAGACTCTGGGCCCTCCCAATAGATGCTGCAACTTTCTATGTGCACATTCTTATCACTCACTACATGTAAACTCATCAAAGGCAAAGACCACTTCCACATCCACCTGGGTCTTCCAAGCATCAGCACGCCGGGGGAATGAAACAGATGAATGAATGACCATAGCTGTGGCCCAGGCAGCACATTCCCATGCCCTGTCCCCAAATATCATGTCATGTGAGTCCTGGGCTCAGGCCTGGACCCTAGCCCACGCTACAGAAGCTAGCACCACTGCCATCAACCTGCTACTGAGGGACCAGAACTTCCAGCCATTTGTGTGGCTAAGAAAATTTTGTTCATGGGAGTTTTATTCAGGTAATTTGCTGTATTTTTAGTTCACCTTTAAAGCACATATGGATTAATTCACAACAGCATTAGAAATCCCATTTTACAAACCTTACAGTAATCAGTGTTGAGACTGAAATCTCCAGGTAACATTAAAAGTGACCAGAAGTGGCACTTTTGCTCTCACTGCCAAAGCCAAAGAAATTGCTTGTTCCAAAGACTACCACACTTCTCAATGCCTACAAAAGAGCTTAGCATTATCAATCAGACTTTAATAGTTACAGAAAGCTGCTTTGGGGATTTAATTCCCAATAAAAGAGACCCAAGTCTACTAAACAGTACTTACTGTATGGATTGCCCAGCATTAAGAGTGGCAGAACTATGAATTTCCCTTGCAGCTAATAGCTGCCAAATAAAGCCACTGATCCAGCTAACTGCACCCACTGCTCTGGCATAAGGTAACTAATTATTGGGAACATTACAGACAGTGTAACTCTTTCCCAAAGTCACAACCCTCAAAGTTACAACCACTCAGAAAACTCAGGCCCAGGCTCCACCACTCTGGATACAGTGAGGGAGCCTGATACTTTGCCACCAGACAGTCCTTCCAGGTCTGGAGGTTTGTAAGGCAGCATTTTGGCTGCCTGAGGACGTCTTCCATAGGTACATTTCCACAGAATACTTCCACCTCCAAATAAAAAGCCTTGCTCCTCCCAGGAGAATGATGTAGTGGTGTCTGAGGGGAGGAACATGTCCAGACAAGCGTGGGCATGCTCATAGATGTTCATGACAGTAAGTCAGTTCTCCCTCCATAAAGGTGGTGACTATAACCACCAAGCCAGTTCATCGCTAAGAGTGGCCTCACTGTGCACTTTCAGGTAAGCTCCTTTGCATCTCTCATCCTTAATTTCCCATTCAGAAAATAATGGGTTAAATCGGATGACATTCAAGGTACTCAATTCCAGAACTCAAGAGGTTCCATCATCAATTTTCAGCATTAATTTGCTTCTCAGATTAGTCCTTCCCCTAGAAAATCCCTCAGGAAACAGGGCCCAGGTGAGATGGACAGAAAATGTTAGGTACATAAACTGGGGCTGCCAAGAAGAGTGGTCTAGGTATTAAGAGTCAGGAGTAGTGGGCTGGCAGGTGTGGGGACAGTTACACCCAATACAGGTAGTGAATAACAGATTGCGGGGTAGACTGACACACTGCACTATTTTTTCTGGGTCAGACTTGGCTTTCCTATCTTTATATATAGGAAGCAAGAGAAAACAAAATTTCAAAAATCTGCCCTAAAAATTATCTCCTCAAAAAAATAGATATATACATAAACCCACCCTTTAACATCTAGGAGTCACTTATCACCTATATGACAAAAACCCAATTGCTAGATACTGAGTTATATAGGTTAAATGAATTGTCTTACAATAGTTCATTTATTTTCTTCTAGCTCTTTTAAGACATCTGTTTACATGCAGAATGCAAATTTTTCATTTAAAAACGTCTAGCCTCTTGTAGAAATATTATTTGCCAATGACTGAGAAAAGAGATGTTTCTGAGTTCTTACAACTAGATACAGAGACTTCCACGTGACTTCCCGGCTGAGCACTGTCTCCCACTAGAACACAGGGCCGGGAATCTTAGACTTCTTAGCACATGCTTCACCTTTACTTCCACTCATGAGTCCTAGGACAAGTCATGAGCCTGCTGGGGTTGCTTCCCACATCTGGAGAACAAGATGTTTAGTATGATCCCTATCTTTAATCTAAAAGCAACTGGTAGGCATTTACTTAAGTGGCTACTAAATAAATGGCCCATGCCAACCCAACCAAGAGAGAAGGTTGAGTTCCCCCTTTTTTCTCTGGCGGTTAAAAGTACAAGGAAAATATTCTGTCCCTATATGACAGTTGAAACTCTCTTTACGTAATATTCCAAAAATAGCCTCGGTTGTTTTTAGGGCTTTTCTTGGAGAGTGTGCAGCCTATATTTTAAAGTATTGAGAAAGCTTTATCTTTATCATTAATCTCAGAGAAAATGGAGACACTTTTTGTTTTTCATGTAGATGAGAAATACCAGACAACCAAGTTCTTTTAACAAAGCCTTGGCAGGAAGCTGCAGATCATTTTTCAGGAAAGGGTGATAATGGAGAAAAGATGGAACATACCGTTTCCTATTTCTTCCTTCTCATTCCTCTGCCCCTCAAACACGGGACTTTGGGAGATTTCGTTTACAGACAAAATGCCTCTCCCACTTTGACAAAGAAGAAAGTATTCATAATTCTAAACTCCTTGGAAGACACTATCAAAACACAAAATATTATTACTTTTTTTACTATTTCAGAACCACAAAATAACTCTGCTTTTTCTTCTTTTTCATTCCAGCGTAAGAACTGTTATGGTTCACTTTCCTCCCCAAAGTGTCTCAGTGGTTCCATGACTGAGACTGAAAGCAAAGTATATGCATTTTAATTATAAAATGTGCTCATTAATGATACCATTTAGCTGAGAATACATATGTGTTGTTTGATAATGCTCTTTGAAGAAATTACATAATGGTTTACCTGCCTTAAGCCCAGCCATTGCCCCTGATATTTCATCACAACCATACAACTAGAACCTTCCCGCTCCTGCCAAGGTGTTTTTACTGGGCCATCACCCAATACGCCAAGATCCCTCTTGCCAATCAATCAATCACCTGAGTCCTGGGCACCTTGGCCTCCTTCTCCTGATGCTTCCGTCATTCAATACCTGTTCACATCAGTTTACCTTCTTAAACCATCACACACAATGTCCGGGGCCTCAAAGTGGGGAAAAGATCCAAAGAAAAGAATGAAAGCTAGACCTAAATGACCAACTGGTTTCCGAAACCAGGCCAGGCATGATGCGGCTGCACACCCAGTGGTGGTACACACTTAGGCTGCTTCCACTTCCACAGGGGCGAGGAAGAGAGGGAAAGTAGTGGCCACGGGAAATCCAGATGTGGTTCAGAGAGCATCTCAGTATCTCATTTATGAATCTGCAAAATACGACCTGGATCACCTTCCCTAGAACACATATCTGCTTAGCAGCCTGGGGAAACAGGCAGTCTGGAAAGTCCCATCCTTCAGAGTAATGATACTTCACAGGAGTGCAAGTCTTAAAGGCCTCTGTGTTCACTGTGAATGCCTGTCCACACCCTAACGCTCAAGTCTGTTTTTATGGGTTCTGAAAGAATGAAAAGCCAGGTAGAACAAATCTGTCTTAATTTAAACAGAATATCATGCAAACTCCCCTCCTTTCTTTCTTTTTTAAAACAAAATGAGAGATGTGATAGGAACAGCCCAGAGAGATGTCAGGCTGTACTATAAAATCAAAATCATAAAGCTTGAATAAATGATCCATTTTAGAGTTTATTTCGTCAAAATAGAGACATACCGATGCAGATATCCCACCTCTATCCCTTAGCAACTGTATGGCTTTGGCTAAGCCACGTAACCATCCTGTACCTCAGTTTCCTCATCTATAAAGAAGAAGAGCTAATATCCACAAAGCTCTCAGCAGTCTGGCACATAATAAATGTTCAGTTAACCGTAGCTTTTAGTTATGACCATGAAAATGACAGGTAAACCTAAGGCTGTGACGACACACATCACACCCATTTGTACCAATTGCAGATTAAAAATATGATGGTTTTTGTCCTTTTGGTGGGGAGGGGATAAAAGCTTTCCAACTTCAACTACAACTCTCCCCAATTCAGCATTATGCAGAAGTTGAGAGACGGGCACCTTCTAAAAACCAAAGCCCTCCTCTACAGCCTCCTAGCGGGGATTTCCAAAGAGGGTTGAGCACACAGATGTCCCTTATTACCATCTTCAGATCTGGACCACAGGAGCCAAGGACTCAGATCCCGCTGATCCTTGGGCTGGAAGCCAAGCCCTCTAGACTGCTGCCAGGGAGGCTTCTTCTGATGTGCCTGATTATTCCTTAAGGCACTTTATTCCTCTGGAAATGCCTCCTAGATACCAGATTTTTTCAAGATACCCTCCCCTCCTTGTCCCCCAAATATGCAAGCATCCTTTTGGAAAACCAAGTAACCTTTTGAAAGTGTACTGACACATTTCATCCATTAGCAGTGGCAGCTGTGGGAAGCATCCTATTGTCCTAAGCACTTCAAGTTCCCACCAGCTGCATCTGACTGGATTCTAATCTTAAAAGTCCCTAATAATTTCCCGGAGTCCAATTTTGAATGCTATTTTACAGTGTTGTTATTTTTTTAATTTTTTTATTTACTGATTTTAGAGAGAGAGGAAAAGAGAGAAACATCGATTTGTTGTTCTAGCTATTCATACAGTCATTCGTTGATTCTTGTATGTGCCCTGACTGGGGATCGAACCTGCAACCCTGGTGTACTGGGACAACGTTCCAACCAGCTGAGCAAACAGCCAGGGCTGTTTACAGTGTTAATGGCACAATATTCAGGACTCTCCTCTAAACTCTGGCACAGACGTAAGTCTCTCGATGCAGCTTGCCCCACCACTGCATACCCTTCTGATGTCTCAACACCTGGACCTGCCCTCTTCTTGATCCTTCTCAAGAATCTTGGGGAATCTGAAGAGAGCAACTGGCCTGCCCTCCCCATTCCCAAGGAGAAACCCCTTTGAAGTGTAGCACCCAAGCCATGGCACCTCCAATAGGACTTCACATACGAAATGAGATGCTACTAACAGAAGAATCTGTAATCCAAACAAATCCTGTTTTGTTATTTGTTTTTTAACGTGTCAGATATAAGAGTATTTATGAATCTCGGGCAACATTCTGAAGCAGCTGCTAAGAGATGCTGAAATGAACTTCCAAGACCTGGCCAACCCACTATTCTTTGCACTATTTATATTTTCTAAAGCCATCAGTTATGTCCGATCATGAGGCCCTGCTTAATGGACTACAGAATCCAGCGATACCGCTGCGCAGCAATCACTTGTTTTGATCTTTACCTGGCTTCACCTCGGGGTGGGAGAGGCCGTGTGCCTTTTAGACATCGGAGCCAAGATGGATGCCATTTCCTCACCGTGGCCTCGCCTCGGACCTTGTCACAGGAGCTGCATCACTTTCCCTCACTGCACTCACCCTCTCACACTGATTACACCCAGCACATTTTAATCTTACCTTTCTCCCACAGGTCCCACGTCCGACTGTGGATGAGTCAGTGCGACTACTCCCCTGTCTGATTCTGGACTGAAAACTAAGAACATTTCCCAAAGACCAAAACAAACAAGTAAGGGGAAGAGATGAGAAAACAAAAAGAAGCCAAGCTAAACACAAGTCCTCTGACACAATATATGCACTAGGACAAACACTTGGCTTCCTCTGTGCACCTGAGCAGATCCTTCATTGGTGCCCTTGCCCTGTACTGAAAGCTGCACAGCAACAAGGCTCGGTGGGAAGTCTAGAACACTCAAGGAGCTAGGGCTCTGCTATATTTCAGCAGGCACCACTACAGCATGGCTGTTCACCTTTTCCTACTCTTTCAGGATTCTGAAGCCAAGATGGCATGAGGATTTTGATTTTTGACTCCTAGGCTGTTACCAGGGGAATTCCTGACTTAGCAAGTGACTTAAAGCAGTGGTTCTCAAACATCAACTTGCAGTAAGAATTATCTGGATGCCTTATTACAACACAGATGGCTAGATCCAGAGTTTCTGATTCAGTATGTCTTGGGTAGGCCCAAGAATCTACATTTCCAACAGATTCTTGGATATTCCTGGGTGATACTGAAACTGCTGATCTGGAGACCACACAGGACCACTAGCTGAATGCAACAGACTACAGACTACAGTTGAACTGCTGGGATATCAAAGCAGGCTGCAAAGAAAAGGGATACAAGTTTATGTGTCTCACTTTTCAAGTCTTACGCAATGACTTGAAATAGCACCATCTCTTCTTACAAATTCCTGAAAACTTCAAAATAAGTTAACTGGGATCCAGTGGAGACTATAAAAACAAGTGGGAGTTGGAAACTTAAAACAACCACATTCATTTATAGGAAAGGAAGTGCAGGAGGAGATCCTAGATAAACACAGTTTGTTAAGTAATGATGCCCTTATCCTAGAGGCCAACTGTTCTTTTAGACCCCAAATTGACAGTGCGCCTTTTTATAAGGAGCTTCTGGGGAACAAACTCTACCTTGTGATCTTCCCATGGAGGAGAAGGTGGAAATAGACCTTAAAGTCAATACAGAAATAGTGGATAACATCCACAGCCAAAATCTCTCATTTTTCTAAGACAATGGTTCTCAACCCTAACTGTACATTGTAATCACCTAGGAGCTTTAAAAATATAGAAGCTCAGTCCCCACACCTGGAAATTCTGAACTAACTGGTCTAGGATGGGACCTAGACACAAGTGTTTTTTAAGCTCCCTGGGTAATTCTCAAATGCAGCGATGTTGAAAACCACTGATGTAGGAGAAAAGTCAGAGGGAAAATAGGTGGATGGGAAAGAGAGAAGTAGCCTCCTTTAGATAATGTCCAGGAAACATAAAAGGAAAGAGAAAAGAACAGGAGAGCAGCTAGCAACAACTAGGACAGGCAAATCTGAAATGCTTAGTCTGAGATCAATCTAAGGATCAACCCAACGACAGCTGTCTTGGGTTCAAAAACAAGAAATGGCTTGGTGACCAAGGCAGTGCCCTCATTTGCAAAAGGCCTGGTAACAGTCCAAAGACCTATCAGGAAACCCTTTTAACAAGATGTACTATTTTTTTTTCCTCCAGAAGAGTTAATAACGAGGAACTTGAAGCAAAGTGCTGTAACTTCTCACAAACAAGGCATCAACTTTGAAATCATGTACCAGAAAAAAACAGTAACATTTTTTCCTGAGCAAAATTGTTTTTCTTTAAAGGGGAGGCAAGAGAAGAGACTGAAGAAGTAATTCTCAGAGCACTTGATAAATGAAACTATCCTCCCAGTAACTACGCTGACAAATGAGTTTTAAAAGTTTTAAGATCATGTGATGTGGATGATAAAATCAAGATAGAGTTATTTTCTTCTTTCTTCTTGAGTAGCACAGATGCATGAAGTAACAAGTTGGGGAGAAAACGTTTGTAAGCTTTGTGATCCTGTTTAAGTCAGAATGATGAACATAAAACAGACCAGGGAATCTCAGGGCAGATAACACAGAAATATCAGGTGAAATATCTCTGCTCACATAAACAAGGTCAACACAGGGAGCCTAGAGAAGAAAATCCAGATGAAACTAACTCATCAATTCAAAGTTTTTTACTAAACTGTAGATAAATCTGCATCTTAAAAATGAGACATTTTTTGTAAAAATGATAATTTTTTATAAAAACATTCATTTGTTAAATAATTAAAATCAACTTAGAAGACACTAATTTTCAGTAGCACAAATTAGCTTTCCTAATTTAATACATGGCACTTCACTTATTCAGTACTAACTGCCCACAAATTGACTCAAAGCATTCTCTGATTTTATAAGACTAAGAATAAAACTCTCCCTTCCTCCCAAAGAACATACCTACTAAATGATACCTATACTCAAGCGGCAAATTTCACCGTAGCAACTGACACAATGGTGGAAAGTGGTAAAGCCTAAAATATGGCCCAAATGACCTAGACTTTCAGCCTGAAATAAGGATCTTTATGGAAAGGGAGGACACTAAATAGGACTGATTTAGATAATTCAGTTCAGCAGAGGACATGCATCTATTCAAACAGAAGCCTGTAAGCTTATCTTTATTGGACAGGGTTGGAGATAGAAGGCCTGATCTAGGCCACTAATTTCAAGAAAAGTATACTGGCTCACCTAGGAAGTTATCTATCAAGAACTTAAGAGCCCACATGTGCCAAAGCAAGCACACTCACACCGGTATCAGCTCAAAGATAACTTTAAAATAATCCGGCTTACAACATTTTCATAGCCCATCCCAGGCTCCTCAGGGCTACACAAATGATACACCTGATCTGACTGATTACTATTCTTTTACGGAAATTCAGAAGAATGCTTGGGCTGAGAGTTTCAATTTTTACTTAAAAGAAATTACCTTGCTTAAAATTTAGTCCAAGGGCCACTGTTTATTTGAATGATAGGCATATTCAGACATGGCAAATTAATCTGTTAATGGAACTGTACTGAAAAATAACCAGTGAATGAAAGTATGTCCCTTCTCACTCTACCAGCTGGGGGAAAAAAGGTACCCAATACAGACTAAGATACAAATGCGTGAAGGGTTAGACTAACGAGGCCTTCATTTGGAAAGGAGTGCTGGCAGGAAGCCCCATGACAGCGCTTGCACGAGGTAAAAGTCTGGAAGAATACAGCAACAGTGAGTTTTAAATTAGGTCAAATTTTTTAGGAATTTACCAACATGAAAAGTTCTAATGCAGAGATCTAAAGAAAGCATTTTACATATAAAACCATTACAGATATACCAAGTTTTTAAAAAATATTAAGTAAATAAAAATTTAAAAAAGGAGAAGTTGAGCAAGAGGCTTTAAACGTCACTCAGCCTAACTTTATATGAAATATGGTGCCAAGGCAGTTATCTAGCTAATTTATGATGAAAGAAGTATCATTTTTAAAATCAATAATTTGGACAATTCAGGGGAAAAAATCAGTTCTGAGACTTAAATTATGTGAGTTAATGACTTAAGTATCCACTCGATCTTTCTAATGTACCTCCAATTTTCAAGGAGACATCTCACAAGCTATGTTGGCTGTAATTTTATGCCCTCCTTAAACTTCAGGTTTACACCCAGATTTGTTCCTTTAAAAGTCCACTGTGGCCATGGCCACCTTCTGTTGCAACTGCCTCCAGCCCTGTCACCTCCCCCACGCCGTGGCTATATTCAGTTATCAGGCAGAACCGTTCTGCCTGCTCCGTATTTATCACAGGGTTTCAGTCTATCTTCTGGACACAATCCAGACACTACTCACCTATCTCTACTATGAAACCGAGAGTTCTGAAATTTTTTCCAACACACAAGAGATTAGTATTCTGCTACCACATTTTATCTTAGGGCACATGGGTTCTGCGTTCCCGCAGCCAATTAAAACCGTAATTTTAGGCCCTCTTCATACATGTTTTTACCTTGAAGACAAAAGCAGTAAGCTCAATAGAAATAAACACTTTAACCTGGCCAGCAACTTACATTATGCAACATTTTCTGTTTCTGTCTTGGCAGCCTGCCTTTAAACCCTAGTAACTGCATTGCAAAGAGTCAACCACTCACAAAACATTTTTAATACCTTTAATTACAAGATCTGATTCGGCAGCCAAACTTCTGCCAGGAACTTCTTGTAAATTTTTTTCCCCCTGAAATCTATTTTTCTTGGTGGTGGTGTCTCCATTCATCTACCTACCTGAAGCCTCTAGAAATAAAGACACCTTGTCCTCCCCCCAAGGCAGAATTTCTCAGAGATAACAGCCCAACCCAAAGGATTTCCACACACTATGTATCACTCCACTAGTTCTAAATAGTACACTCTGTATCTGACCCACAGTAAGCCATGGTCAAACAAGTCAGTAACCAAACAGAAATGAATCCCCAAACCAACAGGTTTCTAAAAGAATTCTAAAGCCACTCCTGCTCCCCCACTAAAGCCCAAGCACTGACTCCATTTGTAAGTCACTAGCTCCTGCAAAAATCAAGGGAAGGAGCCTAAGTTGTGGGTCCAAGTCCACTGCCCCACCAACACAGAGAACGGTGTTAGTAGCCTAAATCAGCCACACCACACTCAGAAGATAAGCACTGAAGACAGTATTCTGGCGGTTTAACATGAGGGTTAGCGGTAATATATGTAAAGAATGTGGTGCATAGTAGCAACTTTTAAAATGGTACCTATTTTCAAAAGGTACCAACTTCTAGTTATAAAATAAACAAGTCATAGGGATATAATGTACAGCATGGTGACTACAGTTAATAATACACATTACATATTATAGTTAGTATTACACATTTCAAAGTTGCTATGAGAGTAAATCTTAAATGTTCTCATCATACACACACACAAAATCTGTAACTGTGTGGTGCTGGATGTTAACTAGGAGTTGAGGGGACTCTATAGAGAGATTCTGGATTAGCCTTACCACCACCGTCAATGACCACAAACCTGATAGGGCTCCATCTTCTCAAGCCCTGATAGAAACAGGGAAGAGAGGGTCCTTCTTCAACATGATCCTCCACTGAGGACCCCAGGCTCTTCTCTCCCCTCAAAGACTGGCTGTTCTAGACCAAAGCTGTCACCCAGACTGCATGGCCTTAGTGTAAATCTCAAAGCCCATCCTCCACAAGGACAGCCACACAACCAACTTCCCAAACTAGGCCAAGAAGAAGAAATTCAATAAGGGAAGTGGGGAGGGAGCCTAGGACAAACTCTATAGAAACGGGAAGGAGGGAAGAGTTCTAATTAGGAAATCAAGGAGAATTCATGCTCATGCCTCCCTTCTTTCTCTCACAAAAGGATAAAGAACAAAATTTAAATTACCAGCAAGTTGCCTATGAATGATTAACATTTTAATTCTAATCCAATTAAAACCATTTTCTTCTCCTCTATCTGCAACCCTGCTCCTCCCTCTCTTCCATCCTGGTGTTTCAGTGTCCTAAGATTACCATAACAAAGTCCTACAAATTTAGGAGCTTCAAAAAACAAAAATTCACTCTCTCATAGTGCTGGAGGCTAGAAGTCAAAAATCAAGGTGTTGGCAGGGCTGTTCCCCCTCTGAAGGCACTAAGGGAAGGGTCTTTCCTCGCCTCTTCCTGGTAGCTCTCATCAGTCCCTTGTGCTCCTGCGCTTGTAACTGCATCACTTCAGTCTTTGCCTGTCTTCAGTTGGCCGCCTCCACATCTAGTGTGTCCTCTCCTCTTCTTACAAGGAAGCCAGTCTTTGAATTTAGGGCCCACTCTAATCCAATATGACCTCATCTTAATTTAACTAATTACTGCTACAAAGACCCTATTTCCAAGTAAGGTCTCACTCTGAGGTTCCAGGTAGACATGAATTTTGGAGGGATAGTTTTCAACCTACTATAACTCCCAAATTAAAATAAACCACCAAAACCAAAATATGGGGCAAAATGGAGGGAAATGACAAATTATGGCATCACAGAACTGCAAAAAATTTCAAAGTTATGGTCTCCAGTGGATCCAAAATCCGAGCTTGAAATGATGCAGTTTTTACCTTTTTCTCAGTCCATGGGAAACTGAAGGTTTTGAAAATATCAAAAATCTCAATCAAAACATCACAGAATACAGAATATTCCTCTGATCTATGTCTAAGGTTTGGTATCAGGTACAGATGGACATTCACACATGCATATTATCAAGAGTGAAGTAGCTAAAAGATTACAGGCAGGAGAATTTTCCATTAAAAGGCTTTCACTTAACTATTTGGGGATGGGACACTGACGATGGGTTTCAGAAGACCAAAGTTTCCTTTAAAAAAGTTACCTTAGGTTTTTAACTGCCCCTCCTCCAAGCTATCCTTTTCTCATGATGACTTAAGCCTACACGGAAGCATGATATATCAGAGATCTTGATTGTTTTTAATCAAGGTATTACTTTAGCTATAAGGGGAAAAATAGTTGAGATCAGCTTAAAGTCTTTCGTACTCCCTCTGCTGGCTCTGAATTTAAAATAAATGCTCAATGGCATCAGGAGCCAAGTTATTAATTTCTCTAGACATCTAAAACACAAGGAAAAATATGACATGAATTCTCCCCCACATACATGTAAAGGTCATAAAAGAAATAAATAAGAAATTAGAAATACATACTGAAAACTGCCAAAGGCATCTCTATTGGATTTTTTATGGGTTCCTCTGCAGGGGAAAGCTAACGCATTTCATTTGTTTGGGGCGAGGGTCACTTCCTGCTTGGGCCTTGCCCCCTAACAAGTATGCCAGAAGCTTTCCTTGCTCTGTGTTCACCTCTCCAGTGCAGGACTAGGGTGCATCTGGACATGCAGGCCTGGTGAGCCCCCAAAGATAACCTGGCTTCTTCACCATAAGCGATTACTGGAGTAGCAAATTACTGGAAGGACAACAGCCCATTACAGTCCACTTCATTTTGTAATGTTATCCCGTAACAGTTAACTGCCGCACTTAAAAGAAAAAACTCTCAAGATAAAAATCGCAAACAAAAGTCAGAGTGAAGGGTGGAAGATGCACACTCTAGAAAAGCCCAGCTTGAAACATGCTCCAACAATCATACAGTTGCATTTTAAGAGGAAGGAGCAATATATCACAATAGTCTATGGATGCCTGCTACTTTACTTCTTTTTCCAATTGGGGAAATTGTGATACTGAGAAATAAGAATTGCTTGGTCAAGAATAAAATGGTTAAAGGTACTGAATCTGCCTGTGGCAGTGATCTGATCAGAATTGGGGTCCTTTATCACTATCACTAGCCTAACTACCTATTTAGAAACCTCTAGCTCAAAAGACCTACAGACTGCCTCCCTGAAAAGGTCCATCTCAAAGACTGTTTGCTTTCTCTTCTTCCTTCGTAAGTGATGTCTGTTTTCCAATCCATGAACATAAAACTTCAAGTACGTCTGAGGCTGATGCACCCAAATGCAGAACGTTATGGACAACTTAGTACTATACAACAACTTTGCTCCTATAAGAAGTAGATAAGTAAATTTTAGGCAGAATAATTCCATGGTGACTCTTTCTAGACAGTACGTGTTGATGTTGCATAAAGTGGGGTACACACAGATGGCAGGTTAGATTTCAATTTCCTCTTAGTGAAAGGTCATTCCAAGATCAGGTTTCCCTCAGTTTCTGTGATGGGCAGTGACTGGCACTGATGAAGTTTTTTCAGGGACTTCTACAGTAGGAAACAAGACACTGTGAGAAATGCCTTAGATAGTAGAGCATCATTTCATAATTACTACATCATATCAACATCAACACTAGGAGGTCTACAGCTTAGGCCACCTCTATAGCTACAAGTATCCAAAAGACTCTACACATGACCTAACCTCGCTCCTGAGTCACATCATCCCCTTTCAGTGTCAAGCCCCAGACAAGGCTACCTATGGGCTGAGGACAGACATGGTGATCCCAAAAGCAGCTCAAGTACCAGAAACACTTATTTGTTTGGTAGACACATTCTGTGCTCTCGAGGCTCTTATAGTGTACTTGGGAATATACAGGAGCCACAGAAAAATAACAAAAGAAACACGCAGGAGTCAGGGGCAGGGTGGGTAGGGTGGGGTGGGGTGGATAAAGTAGGCTTTTTCAGCAAGGGGGGCTGAGAGTGCTGATGGAGAATGCAAAAAGAGAAACACAGCCACTCTGTGTGAGCCAGCCACGAGGAGGGGGAGGAGGAGGGGAGGAGAGCAAATGAAGTAAGAGGTTGCAGAAATGGAGGCACTGACTCGAACAGCTGTGAAACCACAAAGGTTAGCAGCAGACATTACAGAACAGTGGTGCTCTGGCTCAGGAGGACACATTTAACTGTTTCCTTACCTGTAAAATCATTAGGTAATCTCCAGGACCTCCTTTAGTTCTGAATTTGAGGCAAGAAGTGATACAGATGATTTGCCTGTAACAAGGCTCCACATCCATTCCAGAGGGAGGCCAGTCCTACACCAGGCCCCATGAGACAGAATTGGGGCTCCCAGATCAGTCCAGGGCCCCAGGTGTACCCCAATCTGGGTGGATTTGGGAAAGCCCCAGCTTCTCCCAAACAGACCCAAGCTACTGCAGCCATGTTACAGTGGCCTTGCAACTCCTAAGCAAGCTGAAAATAATCTGCAGAGAATTAAAGGCCAGCTCCAAGCCAGAGCTCAGCACCAACTCTGCCATTTGCAGAGCTGAAACACTAGGGAAAGCAGAAGTATACATTTGAAAAAAGGAAAAGAGAATGGACAATAATGACATGTTCACAGAGCACAAATTTGCATGTTTATTTTCTGTCTTTCCCAATAGGCTGTGAACACTGTGAACTGAAACCTTGTCTTGTGTTACTACTAGCTCCCTGGGGCCCGCAGAATGCCCTGCACATAGTGTGCCTTTCATAAATATTTGCTGAATGAATGAAATGGCACAAATGAAGTGACACAAACTGGTAAAAGGGCTTTCTCTTTCCAGTCTTTTACTCACTTACTGCACTCCTGCTGTAATGTCCACTGATCCTCCTTCCCCTGTATGTATGTCATCCCAAGTTCCATCTATAGCAGCAAAAAGCCAAAATGGATCTTCAGGACCCCTCAATTTGTGATACAGGAAAAGGTGAGGAGAAAAACGAGTAGTCGAGAATAGGATCAAGTATGTTTCCTACAGGCAAGATGAGTGGGTATGAAAGCAAAATTCCATGCTCTCTCCAGCCCCGGGAATCTGGAATCTGATGCATCAGCAATGGGTAAGTGGGATACTTCACCAGAAGGCACAAGCCTAACAGTCTTATCTTTGCATTTTTAAATCAAGATCTTTGGATGGATTGAGTCTGCTAAACTCTTCCAGAGCAAGTAAATGACTTTTTTAGTGGGAAAGGCCTCTTCATTAATTTTCCAAATAAAAACACCTTGCAGGTTTTAAGTAAGACTGACGAGTAGAGTATTAAAAAGTTTAACTACAAGATGTTCTTGTAGGGTGTCATTCTCTTAAAATAGAGCTCTCCTAAAAACTCCTAAAAATAAGTCTGCATAGTTTTCATTTTCTAAGAAGGAGATAAACATATCAAAACAAACACTTTGCTTCTTTTTTAAAGAGTCTCTCTGCTACATGGGGCTCACAGATCAAAGTCCAAAAGGGCCAATTTCTTCACTTCATAGGTTGATGACACAGCTTTGAAAGAGGAAAACAGCCCCCCTAGTGTACTGCTGCTGTAGGAAGAGGAAGTATATTAGTGGAGAATCACTGACGATGACAGTACTGCCATAGGAAATTACAAAATAGCGTTTTGGCAACAGGGGCACAGCAGAAGACAGATTCCTCACACGGACCGTAATTGGCCCTTTGGTGAGTTACTCCAAAGGTGACTGAGGTCAAAATTACGGACAATATGGAACTAGTATGACTTTGTCATTTTGAATGGCTGCCCAATGTCTCCGTGCCTTCATCCGTGGGAAATGGGTGTGTGGGTGTGTGGGGGTGTGTGTGTGTGTGTGTGTGTGTGTGAGAGAGAGAGAGAGAGAGAGAGAGAGAGAGAGAGAGAGAGAGAGAGAGAGAGAGGGAGGGAGGGAGGGAGGGAGGGAGGGAGGGAGGGAGAGGGAGGGAGAGGGAGAGAGAGGGAGAGAGAGAGAGAGAGAATAAGTGGTAAACAGGCCTTACAAGGTGAACTCCGGAGTCCTAGAGGTCTGCCCAAGACAGGAGGAACTGAGAAAACCCACCAGTTTAATTACGGGTGCAGTGCAAGTAAGCTTATTGTGAATGAAGGAAATGTAACCTTTTCCCCTCTTAACCACATCTGATTATTCACTTCTACTTTAATGCCTGAGGTAAGGGAACCTGTGAGATAGCCACTACCTTTCTCCCTGGCACAGCAGGCATCTGACAAACCTAAGTTAACCAAGAAAGTCCTCTTTGTGTTAAAATGAGCTGTTTTTTGCCACCTTTATCACTTCATAGTTCCCAAATACCCATACTGATAGGCACTGGACAAGCTATACAAACATGATGCACTCACTCAGCCTCCATCAATATTCACCTGTCTTTCTGATGCTGAAATAATAACCAAGATGTTTTCAGATTGAGAGGTAAATATGTTTTTCAGGAAAGCAACTCTACTTATGTTAAGGCTACTCATTACTGAGTAAATAACCTTTTAAAAAGATTTACTTAAAGAGGAAAACAGTGTGATTAAGAACAAAGACCTCTAGAACTTTGGCTACTAATTACCTCTGTACTAACTAGCTGTGTGATCTTAGAAAAGTCATTAACTTGAAGAATCAGGTTCTTCACCTATTAAATAAGGGGTTGAACTAGATCAGCAAACCTCATCCTGGCTGTACATTAGAATCACCTGAGAAACTTCAAACCTTTCTCCCTCTCCAAATGACAAACACGAATCCACACACCAGCACAATTAAATCAGATTCTCTGGGTATTAGCATGTTTTAAAGACTCCCAGGTGATTCTAACAGGCAACTAGGGCTTCGAACCACTGGTCTTGATCCTGATTCCCAAGGGCTCTTTCATTCTACAACCTTACGGTGATAATTCCGATTACAGGCTCTCATAATGCAATGGCCCAAAAAGCCACAAAAGAAGTAAGGCCTAGACCCTGCATACTGTCCCTAGGTGCACACGTGACTGGGAGACATTAATCTGAATTCTAGACATTTTTAGAGGTTAAAAACCCAAATGCATAACTCAGAATGAAAGTAGTGTGGTTTAAATGCACATGCATGCTTCCAAAATGACTAATCATGATAGGAGTGAACTCCTGAAACTTGGACACATGAACATGGGTCACAATCAGCTCCTGACCTCTCCCTTTTCCCTTTTCTCTGCCCCTACTAAACCATAAACACAAAAAGGGTTGGCTAGTACTCATAATCAGAATATGAAACCAGCCCCAGTCTCAAAGGGCCTTCTCCATCATCAAAGATTTGGAAGTTCCTGCATGGCTGCATCTTTTGATAAAGGTCATCTTACAAAAACTCTAACTAAATTATATCCCTACAGTCTTCAAGAATTAGTTGTCCCGTAATACCCAAAAGTGGAATTGGTATAACAATTTACAGTAAAAATAATCATAAAATGCATGCCCTCTATTAAACATATTAAGGCTTGAGAGTTTCAATTTACAATATTTCATAAAATTTTGGTTCAAGAAAAATAAGATAGCGGAGAAGAAAAAAAGGAACTATGAGACCAAAAAATGTTTAGGACACAAAACCACAAAGTTTATGACTAGGCCCAAAATCTCTATTGCAAATCCTGCAAGCTACATGAAAGTATAATTAGCCCAGTCTCAATTCATAGTTACTTTTGATAATACCACTTTCTCACAGAATTCTTTTTTTTTAAATCAAACGCTATTAAACTTATTAACTATAAGCACAACAGCATGAAATGCTATTTATGGAATTAAATTACTTCTTAATTGCAAAAATCATAGGAAAGCTGAAAACTGAACTAAATGAAAAGTTAGCTAACTCTTAATTAACAGGTTCTGTGCACCAAATTCAAAACATGCAGACTAAATTTCAAGTGTGAGAAATTTGAAAAATATTCCAAAACCCCAAATCTATCTTCTTAGATCCTGTGAATTCACCCCTTCCTGATACTGTACACTGAGATTAACCCTTGCTATACATTTGGAAACTCAGGTATCACATTAGCACTGCTTTGAAACGGAACTGTCGGCCACTCTGTAAAGCGCCCTCATATCACAAGACTGGCATTCCTTCGCAAAGCAATAAAATTAAATCAAATGTGACATTCATACTGTCAGCATTTGTTAAAGGAAATGAAACAGATTTATGGAATAATATCAAAGCACAAATTCTGCTTTCAAAGTTTGTTTAATCTAAACAGGGTTTAAATCTAAACAAGGCCTCTCCAATACTGGCCATAAAAAAATTTTTTTAAAGGCACTTTACATGGGTTTTATTTTTAAGCAAATTAAAAGTCGGTACACTAAAGTCTTTAGGTTTTCATATACAGTCTCCTCTCTAGTACTTCAGTTCTCCACTAAGGCCAAACTGTTCTTATTTTATACACCTAGTGGAACCCAGGAAGATACAGGGCTCCCCAAGACAATAAAGGAAGGCACAGAAGGAGGAAGCAACTACCTCTTTAATTTTAAAAGGCAGCAGCAGCAGCAAATTGCAAATAAAACCAACTGATAAGCAATTAGTATCTCCAAATGCGTAGGACTCTTCTTTTGCCTGGAACTGACACATTCATATCTTGGGGGAAGGGGCCAGGAGAAGCAAACCAGCTGGGTATCAGCAGGGGCACAGGAGCTAATCTCTTTGGATGCCCAACTGCAGGAAGTCATTACATCATAGGCCTTTCCACACCTCTCTCCCTACCACGTGTCCAGTGCCCCCAAGAGGCTGAAAAGGAACAGTAGAGAGCCTCTCTTCAGGTTCACTTATTGGTAGAAGCCATTACAGCCCAGCCCTGCCACCAAACCTCCCTTCCAAAGGCCTAGGTGAGGCACCAGGCCTCCAGACCTGGACCCCATCTCAAACAAGGCCAGAGTCCAGGCCTCAGCCCCAGCAGCAGGTGGGGCCATACAGCGTTGAGGTGGCAGAGCTAGCCTGTTCCAGACCCCAGACATCTCAGAGGTTATTGCCGATTTACTAAAGATACATCTTTAAGCAATAAAGGTGTCAATAGAACGCCAGTCAGGAAAAGGTTTGCAACCACTGCTTTTTCTAATGATATCTTTATGCCTGTGTAAGTTAACACCCACAAGCCTGAAGCTTGGACCCAGCCAAGGGTTCTCACCCAGTTAGTGACAACGCACCTAGCTCCTGAAAAACACAAACTCAACTCCTCCTCCCGGCACCAAGTCCCAAACACAACCCCACATCCCCTCACTCCACCCACAGCGCCCTTACTGCACCCCACTGTGGTGAATTCTACTCCAAAGTTGGCCTAGGACCTACCTGCTCTGCGCTGTCCCCAGGATCCAGCACTCTGGTCCATCTGTCCTTCCCTCTCCGCAGTTCCTTGCACCCTCTCCCAACCTGGCCAACCCCCAAAGTTCCCAAAGACACCCCCCCCAGCCGCCCCTCTGAGGCCATCACCAGGTACCCCTCCTTCGGGGTCAGACAGAACCCCCAAAGCCTCACAGCCTAGGCTCTCGACCAACCCCTCTCCCCAGCTCCTGTAGGCGCGCTCCGACGAATCGAAGGCGCGTCTCGCACTGCACAGGAGGCCCAGCGGGTCCCACCGCCCGCCCAAGGTGGGTACGCACCTTCCAGCCCGCAGAGCTGTTGCTGTCGCCCTTATCATTGAAGTAGGGCACACACCGCACCATCCACTCGTAGATCTGGGACAGAGTGAGCCGTTTGTCCGGGGAGCTCTCGATGGCGCGAGTGATTAGGTCAGCGTAGGACAGGTTCCCCCAGGCGTTCCGCCGCGACGAGCATTTCCTCGGCTGCCCGGAGCCCCCAGCTGCCCCCGGCTGCGGCGGTGGCAGTGGCTGCTGAGGCTGCAGCGGCGTCTGCGTCCCCCCATTTAGCGAACCCGCCGCGGGGGCTGGCCCAGACCCCGGGTCCTGCCCTCCGGGAGCCAGCAGCCGACTCGAGTCCTCAAGGAGCATCCCGGCGCCCAGCGTGCTGCTCCCGCCGCCGCCGATCGCCATGGCCGAGCCGGCCCTACCGCCGCCGTCCTCGTCGTCTTCATCGTCCTCCTCCTCGGGGATCATGGAGTCAGCGGCCGCCTCCCCCGAGGGTTTGGCCGGGCTTCCCTGGAGCTCCGGCCTCTGCAGGGGCCACGTACAGGAGCGCGGCCGGCTCTGGGGCTCGAACTCCGGGTCCAGCTCCACTTCGAGCGGAGAGAGAGGGGCCGGGGAGGCCGGCGCCTCTGCCATCTTCGCCGCCCGCCCGCGGCTCGGGCTCTCGCTCTCCCTTCTCTGCCCGGGCGGGGTGCGGCGGGGGAGGGACGGGGACGCAGAGAAGGCTAGGACTCCCGGGCGCCGCCGCCGCCGCTACTGCAGTCGCCTGGGGAGGCACGAGAGGAGAGAAAAGGGGAGTTGGTTATCCCGAGCTGGAGCCCAGTCCTCGGCAAGTCCTGAGCCGCCGCGGCTGCTGCTTCCCGACCCACCCGCGCCCGCCTTCCAGGAGCAGGCAGATCTGGAGACGTGCGTCCCGCGAACCTGGCGCTGCAGACACCGCCCCCTGGTCAGGCCGCCGGGGAGACGCGGGCGAATCGACGGGCTCGCACGGGGCAGCACCCTCCCCCAGCCACCGCCAGATCTGCAGGTCTCCCCTGGGCTAGGTGCAGGGCGGGGACGAAGGGGGAGGGGCGCGGGGCGCGCCTTTAAAGCGGGCTGCGGCCGGAGCTGGCGCAACCTGGACTCGGTCAGAGCCGGAGCTCAGGCGGGCGTGCATTTGTTTATGTTTTACTCGGGCCCGTTCAAGTGCTTCCCGCGGCGCTGCCGCCAAAGTCTGGAGTCTTCGGCTCCTCTCCCGGTCCCCAGCCCTGCCGCCTCCGCACCCCCGTCACCTCCCTCCCAGCGACCGGTCGGAGGCCGGGGACGGCGCGGGCAGCCCCCTTCTCCCCTCCTCGCCCGTGGGCTGCGAAGGCGAACGTGGGTCCGAGCGCAGACGGGCCCTTGTCACTTCCAGAAAAAAAGAAAATACGGGAAGAAGGGAGGCAAGCAGCTCGGCGGGTGTTCGCAAAGGGTCGAGCCTAGAAGAAAGGGCTACTTTGGGGTTTTGTGTGGTTTATTTTCTCACGGACGTTCTGCCCTCCACCCCTCTCCCAGTAAAGGACGGGGGGAGGGGGCAAGTCGGAACGTAAATCTTCCAACAGGTCGGGAAGCGCCAAGTCTCCCGGGTCGCCAGAAAACCCGGACAAGCACGTTCATCACCTCCTTGCTCCCGCTGCTGCCATCTTGACAGTTTTCCCCCCTTCGCTCAAGTCCTTTAAAAACACTAGCGGGAGAGAAGAGGGGCGCGCACACCGAGTCACGGGGAGGGAAAAGGGAAGCGCCTGGCCCAGCTCGGAAGCAGATCCGGAGTCACCGGGAAGGCGGCCGTCCCGCTGCACAGCTCCGGCGCCTACCTCGGTTCCTTCCCTTCAGGGACGAGGGGGGAGGACGCACAATCCCGCGAGGGCCCGGGGCACGGCGAAGAGGGGTCGCGCAACCTTTGCGAAGGAGAGGCGCTCCGGCCGCCACCGCAGCCCGCCTGAGGAACCGCCTGTCAGCCTGCGCGCTGCCACCTTCCACATTCCTCCTCCTCCCTTTCACGAGCAGGGCGGCCGCGGCAGCAGCACAAAGTTATAGACACACGCAGGGTGCCTCAACCTAAGCTGACGGCGGGCGGGTGGGTCTCCGCCCAGGGGGAGGGCTGGGCGGCCGACCCGGGTGTGCTGGTGTCCGTGTGTGTGCGTGCGCTCGCGTGCGCGCCTGCGCGGCTCGGTTCCGCCAGGCTGCAGGCGTGGGTGTCGGAGCGCGCCGCGGGCCGCGACTCCGAGGGCTCTCGCAGCCATCCCCGCCGGGCTCCTCCTCCCTTCCCCGGAGCCTCGACGACAACAAAGCGCGGGGCTGGCCCTGGAGAAGAGAGCGCAGAGCCCCAAACGCTTCACGAGTGCAGTTGCGTGATCTCCTTGACTCCCGGCGGGGCGCCTGGCACCTGGGGTCCCCGTCAAGCGCCTCTGTCCGCCAGGCTCTGGGCCCGCCCTGGTGTCCGGTTCCCATTTAGAACCCGACACCAGGTAACACCCAAGATAAGATACTGACCGCAGATGGCAAGGGTTACCTCGGCGTGGAAATACTGACAAGCAAACATGTTGGTCAAGCCTTCAGAACTTCGATAAGCTGATGCCCTCAGATTTGAATAGGCACCAAAAAGTTTGCGCTCAGTCTCTTACCCAGGACACCCGAAAGCAATCGTGTTTCATTTTTCATGGATTTCATGGCAAACGAGGGAAGTGTAACTAACTCAAAAAAGCAAATTATTCCCCCGTGCCCAAATGCAAGAGCAGATTGAACAATTGTGAATGGGAAATCATTTGATTCTAATTTGTAAATAACTGCAAACGTCTAATTGTGCATTTTTTTACTTTTTTAAAAAAACAAACACACCTCTCTACAAGTCTTTTTCCAATGATCAGTGCCCAAATCATTCATCTGTGCACTAAGAATGCACTACATGCTACACGCACACCAAAACTCTATCCACTTTGGCTTATAAAAGTCTTTTTTTCCTTTAAATCCTTCCACTGGAGATATTTTAGAGCCTAGAGCGGGCACCGCAGCACCATGATACACAAAAAAGCCCAACCCAGCGTACGCAGAAGTCCGCCCACCCGGCGGACTCCAGGCTCCGGGCTTTGCGCGTAGCCCGTCACTCAAGTGACGGACGGCCCCGCCCCTGCACCAAGCTAGTTCGACGCGTACAAACAGATGATGTCATTGTATCCACACGCGCGTGACCCGGGAGCTCCACACCGCGAAGCCATTCGCTGCGCCGCTTACTCGTCAAGCCACGCCGCGCGCTGACTGGCCGCGGCCACCAGTCTCCAGGTCCTAGACGCCCCTCTCCGTCCCCCGCCCCCCAGAAAATAATAAACAATCGAGTAAAATTCTAAGGAGGGGTGGGGGGTAGGAGGGGAGAAGCCAGAAGCCTGTCCTCCGCGTGCTGAGGGAGGGAAAGTTAATGTGAGGGGGCTGTGAGGAGACTGGGGTGGTAACGAGAGAGAGGGAGCCGACCTGGGCAGATGGGTCCTGCCATGGAGAGGTGGCACCGGGGGAGGGAAGTCGAAAAGCACTCAGCGGCATCACAGGGGGCGCTATGGCCTGGGAGCTGCGGGGCTCAGGGCTCCGGGTGGCACGCGGCTCGCCGGGGGGAGGAGCCTGAGCAGCCGCCGAGCCGCGCGGGCCGAGCCTGCCGACACGTGCGGGAGGAGGGCGGGCGCGCGCCGCACTTGCTCGCCGAGGGCGCGCGGCACCGACGTGCGTGCGCGCTTGTTTACCGGCGCACGTGGGTGTTATTTTTAAATGGAATGGAGTGCTGGCTGCGCCGCGGCGGCGGAAGCTTGGGGCCGCAGGCGGGAGCTGGGGGACGCGGCGAGGCCCGCTCCGCGGCTTCCCAGGGCGCTGCTCGCGGGCAATCGAGGCTGTCCCCACTGCGGGCTTCCAGCGCAGTCCGCAGCTCCGCCGGGGAAGCCTGACAGTGAGTTTCACGCTCTGCCCCAGCCTCAAGGTAGATTACATGTTCCCGCCAGGGAACACTTCCTTCTTTACCCCGGGCACGGCTCCCGCATTCATATTCCGGGAACAAAGCCAGCTGCTTCTCGTCGACCTGGAGGCCGTTCCAGGCCAGGCTGCGCGGCCACCGGTTGCGGAGCAGATTTCGTACACTCACATACTCACTAGCACACAGCGCCCTGGCCGCAGGCTGACTCTCATCACCCTGCGTGTTTTGTGCCCTTGCTCTCTTGCTCTGAATGTCCCCAGTACCTTCGTGCCTGCCCATCTCGGGCTTACATTTCTGTCCACGCACAAATGTGCTCCCGCTCCTTCGGGTTATCTTTAGAAGGAGAATGCTGGAGAAGGGGCCTCTGTCTGCTTCTGGGGGTTGCTCCTCAGCGCGCGCGGCTCCTCTTGTGGGCCTGCCTGGCTGAGGAGCCCTGAATTTGCATTTGGTTTATAGCCTGATGTTGCGGAGCGTGATGTACAAAACAACTGTCAGCTTCAAAGGCCCATTAAGTGGGAGTGAGGGGCGGGGGCTGGAGGACATTACCTGGAGTCTGGTGTTCAGCTTTGAGGGTAACAGAGAGGCCTGGGCTTTGCACCGTGATACTGCATAAACGCCAAAGAACTCTCAGCTTCTTTTTAATACTTTAACACACTATAAAAGAAATCCACTCTTTTGCTTCTCTAAATCTAAGCAATCTTCTGTCACTAAAGTGAAGACGTAGAAAGAATGTGTTTGCACTGGCTGGGCTCTTGGCCATTAGATTTTTCACTAAAAACATGTGTCCATTTTCAGAATGCATATCCCAAGGGTATTCCAAAAAATGGAAGAGTTAAAGGTTCAGTAGATCAACTGAGCTCATTGTGACCCTCTTGGTAAGGAATGGGGGTGGGGAGCATGACAGAGCCATTTCTCTCAAAGAGCTTACAGTCTGAGCTTAAGACATGCAGTATTAAAAACTTCAGTATTTCAAGAGTTTATTTGTGTTGTATTTGTACAACACAAATACAAGACTTCATACATAGAGTATTGGGTAAATTTCAAATGAATTGAGGTTCAAAACTTCAAATGGCAGTGGCTATAAATGTTCAGCCCAGTAAATGTGCATCTTACCCAAAGAATTTACTGTTGTAATTTGTCCTAATGGCCAACCTTTGAAAACTCAGAGGTTGACTCTCAGTGATTTTTCTGTTTTATCCTAAAATTGCTTTGATCTTAAAGGCCTCCTTGGTCCTTTCCCACCCCACCTCCAACCCTTTTTTTTCCTCTCAAGTTTTTAGTATATGAAAGCTGAGTAAGTTAAGGTTGTTGATCAAGAAGTAATGCCATCACGACCTTCAAGATAGAATTTTTGGTCGAAACTTTCCCCACTTTCTTTTTACACTCTGTTTATTTCTACAATTTCAGGTGGTGATTGTCCACTTTGTTTTGTAAATTCAGTCACTAGAGGAACGCAAATTTTTGAAATGTTTCACCTGAACAAGCTGAGTAGATTCCAGAGCCCAAATACTAGGGACTGAGCATGCTGCCTGTCAGCAAAGTGCTCATTTCCCTCTTGGGTTGGCTTTTATGTCTGCCTCAACAATGAAGACAGGAAACACAAATACAGTGTAAGCCTCCAAACAAATACAGAGTGGGGCAAAAGTGGGTACACAGTTGTTCATATGCAAAGTAATACAGTAATTAATAACTAGTACAAGAATTGTTTCACATACTACTGCAAACCTACTTTTGCCCCACCCTGTATGTGACTGAGCCTGAAAGAAAGGATTCACGTCTATAGCTGCTCCCCTTCCTTTTTGTCTGACACTCTCATTAGTCCCTTCTGATTCCCCACTTCTCAGCAAACTATTTAGGTGAAAAACATTTACTGAACAATACGTACCAAAGAGCTTGAGCTTTGGCTTGTCTTTCAGGGCATTCCAGATGGGTTTTATCTTCCTCCTCTCCAAGAGTGTCCAGGGCTCTGCTCTTCTCTCGTCCTCTTTGCCTCCTTCAGGCATGACATACCCTGGCAGAGCCTTGTGGGGAAGGAAGAAATTTCACTCTACCCTTCTAGGTTCTTTCAACTGGTCTAATAATTCAATCTATGTGAGACAGATTAACAACAAAAGTAACCAAGTTGAGTTACATACATACTTATGTATGGGAATGACACACATATGACAACTTAAGAGACGGGGAAAAGAGGTATATATAGCATCCTGAGCTATTATGAGATAAGGTGCCTGGGGCTTCGCAGAGGAGGAAGGCCATGGGAAGGAGATAAGAGCAGAAGGTCAGTAGCTAGAAGTTTGCTCTGCCCTATAGGTAAGTCACAAAGTTTATCTCTGGTGATAACAGTCATTATGGGCAAGGCCTCCAATTTAGATTCTTGTAGGTGGTTAAGGAAGGAGCAGGAGTTTCTCCTGAGCCCACAGGGTCTCCATTGCTTTTATCTCAAAATAATTCACATGCCAAAGTAGCTTTTCTTAGGGAAGCCTGCTCCAAACCCCTTCTGCCTCCTCCGGGTCATTACAGTGACTGTCTTATTCAGTTGGGGGTCAACTACGTGTGTTTACAGAGGGGAGATAGAGGAGGACCCCAAAAAGGTTGAAGATTTACCTGAGAAAGAATTTCATAGGCAAGAAAAGAGAAAGTAGGAGGCAATCTCTCTGTTTTGGTGTTATGAGATAATGATTGCTAACTTCTGTTTGTCACTTAATATGTTCCAGTCCTAAAACGAAGCATTTTATTTGCCATGCTTAATTTAAGTCTCACAAAGACCGTATGAGATAGGTACAGCAGTGCTAAATGGTATGCGGGTTAAGAATTCAGGCTCTCAGTTTAGGTCTGATCTGCTCACTTACCAGCCTTGTGACCCTGGGCTGTTGTTTAACCATTGAGCCTCAGTTCCTCATTCATAAAATGAGAATATCTTCTAGGACTGTTGGAAAGTTTAGGTTAAATGAGATTATGAATCTAAAGCATTTGAAATTACAATAAAGGGAGGTATATGTCTTTAAATAGCGATGCCCAGGCTCCATCTTTCATCAACTGAATTAGAATCCTGGTATTGAGTCTGGCATTGATATATATTTTTAATGTTTGCCAGATAAGCCGAAGGAAGTGAAGGTTGAGAACACTGAGCTAGAGGTCTCTCTTCTGCACTCTCCAGTGTTTGTGCTCAGCTATGACTAAACTGGCTTTTGCTTAAAAATTATGATAGAGCCATAAAAAAAACTACACACAAAGGGCAGGTCCCATACACTTAACATCTCACTCTACCTGTAAAACAACCTAACCCAACAGGAACCATGCCTCTGATTTTACAGGGTTTTTCCCTACAATACACAGTGAGTGGGCAGGCCCAGGATTTGAAATGAAGTCTGTCACAATCCATGGCGTATGCTCCTCCCCCAACCCTGCACTGTCTCTCCAACAGTATTTCTTTATATGGCCATTTGGCCTAGAAAAACTGGGCTGCTGAAACCAGACAAGCACACATAACCCCAAGCACTACTCCAACCAGTCAAAAGCTGGTGGTTATCTGGCCAAATCTGCCCCATCAGGTTGTTTTTAGGCTCTCTCATGTGCTTTTAAAGTTTTTTGAGTCAATTGCCAACACTTAAAAAGGAGATTTTACCTAAAAGCCAGATTTCTAACCCTTCTTGAAAAATTTAGAAGATCTGATAATACCGGCACCATTGCCATATGGCAAGTTAGCTGGTATGTGCTCTCCAGTTCACCTCATCATCATCAGGTCCTCTTCCCTCATTTATGTATCCTGACTAATCTCTAGGCATTTGACTTAGCCACCCTAACATGTGTTTTCTACCTTTACAGTGACATGCTAGAATGGGCTCATTACAGTTCATGAGAAGCAACGGTGCACATTTCTTCCAAACTTTGTTCAGTGAATCAAATTGGTAGCTTGAAATGGACCATTGTGGGAGTATTTACCCTACGGAAATTGGCAAATGCTGACAATCAGGTTGTTTTTCTTTTTCTTTCTGAAAGTCAGTTGGCCAGCACACCATTGCCCCTACTCCACTCAGGCATTGTCTGGTGTTCTGAGGATGAATATTTGTTCTGAATAAAAAGTGAAGGGAATAGAAGTGTTTGAGAAACTGTAACTCAACTCTGTTTAGCAACTGATTATACATGATCTAATCTTGTTTTTAAAGTACTTCAATTTAATATGGTGGAGTAGATACCCAGAACAAACCTCATGATGAAAACTAAAGCTGCGTAAGATTTTTTACTATTTTTTAAAATGAATTGCTGAGCTGGCAAGAAAGCAAGAAAACCACACAGACCAATTGCAAAGTTAAGGTGGGACCCTTGGGAAGTGAGCAAGCTCCTAGAAAGTCCATCAGACAACAGTGTCCTTGAGCTTCCACTTCAACAGTGTACAAGGGCTGAGAGACAGAAGATAAAGCCTCGGGGCTGTCCAAGATCATGAGCATAATAAGAACCTCTCTCCATGTAAATTGTGCAGCCACTATGGGAAACAGCGTGGAGGTTGCTCAAAACATTAAAAACAGAGCTACTTATATGACCCAGCAATCTCACTTCTGGGTATGTATCCAAAGGAAACAAAACAACTATCTTGAAAAGATACCTGCACCCCCATGTTCACTGCAGCATTGTTCACAAGAGCCAAGACATGGAAACAACCAAGTATCTATTGAGGGCCAAGAGGATAAAAAAAAATGTGGTAGCTGTGGAATATTACTCAGCCATAAAAAAGAAGGAAACCCTGCCATTTGTGACAATATGGATGAAACTTGAGGGCATTATGCTAAGTGAAATAAGTTAGGCAGAGAAAGACAAATGCTGTGTGATCTCACTTATAATTGGAATCTAAAAAAGCCCAACTCACAGAAGCAGAGGCTGGGGGGTGGGAAGAATGGGGACATGTTAGTGAAAGAGTACAAATTTCCACTTAGAAGATGCATAAGTTCTGGGGATCTAATGCACAGCATAGTGACTATAGTTAACAATACTATATTGTATACTTGAAAGCTACTAAGACTATAGATCTTAAATGCTCACATATGTACAGAAAAATGTTATTATGTGAGATGACTAACCTTACTGTGGTAAGCACTTCAGTATATATGTATATCAAATCATCACATTGTACACTGTAAATTTACACAATGTTACATGTCAAGTATATCTTTAAAAAGCTGGAAAAAATAATTTCATACAAAATAAAACATATACGTGTGTGTGTGTGTGTGTGTGTATCTCCCATAAAACTGGGACTCCAATGAGTCAAAGTAAAAATGAATGTGAAATTGACCAGCTATGCGGAAGAGGATACCCTCGCCCCCAAATGTTGTGCCCGTCTTGATCCTGGGACTGGATGGGGGGAGTAAGGTCAGACACACAGATTTAGGGTATTTTAATAAGCAGACATAGGAAATAGTGTGCTTAAAATATATCAAGAAATAAAAGAGCAGCTTGAAAATATAAGCAAGGGAACAAGAGTCTATAAAAAAAAAAATCTGAGGAGATTTGAAATCAAAGTACTTCTTATTTTTATTTTTTATCTTCCCAACATTTTAGGTCCTTGAGGACACAGAAGCCAGGCTACTGTTTGCCAATTGAAGGAAGTGCTTAACTCTTCTTTTGAAAGCCAGCAATAAGCATTGAGTTTGTGACTACATTTTGAAAATCCTATTGTAAGAGCCTACAGATTACTTCTAAGGGACAGAAAGACCTGAAGGCAGAATCAATGCAACTCTGCCCCAGACTGGCTTGCAGCAGGTGGCACGGGGCTTTGTAAGTGGTCCAACTACTCTACTTCTCATCCTGGGAAAACTCGTGAAGTGAGCATGTGTCTGAGTCCACTTATCAGAAAATCTGTTTAAAATGCCCAGTAATTGGAATCGTAAATACAAATTACTTTTAAAACATTGATAGGGTACTTAAAAGAAATCAAGGCCATATGGAACCATTCATTACCCTTCTCAATATATTGCAGCTCCCTGGTGCGATTTGGCATGTCCACTAATGTGTAGAGTTTTCTGGAGTAGTCTGATACTAAAGCCCCCACAGGGTGTGTTTTGGGGCTCAAGGGACATTAATCTGATTATTGCCTCTCTCACATTTATGCCTGGAAATGGAGTAAACCTGCAAAACAGGAAGACGGGGGAAAAATGTGAAAGTCTGGCAAATTTTGCAAGTCTGATGTAAATAGTTTAAACTTCTTAGGCTAGATATGAGGCCTGTGCATATGTTACAGTAAACCCTGGCATAGAAAAGTACCAAGGAAAGTTACCACAGTCGCTGTGAGGGTGGTATATATGAGTTTGAATGTATTCATTAGCAATGGTTAACATCTTAGAAGGAAGTTTCTCCTTTGTTAGCCCTTTTTGCTAACCTGTCAGAGTAGGGGTCCTAGTGGTGTTAGTGGGACCTACTTTGTGACCCTCCCGTCAGCACACTCAGATGGCCCATGTTCAAGGAGCCTGGCCTGGAGCACCCAGCTTCTCACAGAGGAGAAGTTCTGGGTAGTGGTTCAGTCCTCTCTTCTCAGAAGGTAGCTCTTCTCTATGTGGTGGGAAGGGCTCACCTCATTCCTTTTCCCACTCTGGAGTAGTTCACATTCCCTTAATATCACATTTCTGTGCCCTCTTAGAGGCTAATTGTGCTCACTTCTGGAGAGACAGCTGATGCCACCAAAATGAGTGACAAAATCGCCAAGACATATGGGAGGAGGAAGTGTCCAGGCCTCCAAACACGAGTTATTTTATAAAAGCGTAACATCTGAACACCACACATTTCCCCAGCATTTAGTCAGTCCTTTTGCAATTTCACTTTGCAAACGTGTAATTTGAAGGCCTTTTTTACACTTAAAATGACCTTTATACATTCTGTATTTTGGAAACAAATAAGCCAAATGAATAATTTCATAAAAAGAACATAATCCCCGGGCATACCTGTCCTGCTGAGGGAACTAAGCAAAGCCAGTGACTTTTGGTCAGGCCTTCCTTTTCGCTAAAGAGCATGGAACTCTTGGTAGAGTCTGTGGGGATTTTGCCAACCAATAAAAGATGGAGCTAGGGCTGGGTCCTTTTTTCTTCCTTTTCATTTGTTACGTCATGAAAATATATTGTTGAAGAGTGGATGGGTTGTCATGACAACCAACTGGAAGGGCTATGACCTACATGGAGCCTAGAAGCAGCAGAGACAGTGACCACACAGGCTGGCCTTTCTCTAGTGGACAGGCCAAGGAGAGGATGGGCCAGTGTAAAGGGAGGTTGCCAGCCTCAGAAACCACTGACAACAGTTCCCCAGACCTGATAACTCTCCGGGCTAAGTAGCAAGATCAAGTTTCTTCACTTACTGAGCAGAAAATTAGATCTGATCTGGGGACATAACAGGAAAAAGAATTTTATGAGGCCCAGTCTAAAAGACGTGGGCGTTTTGACCTGTTTCCCCCCCAAACTCAATATTATCAGTAAATTACTCTTTTGAAACTAACTGGTCCCCATGTGAACAATTAGAATTGCATTCCTTTCTCAAAGATATAAAAACTAGATTGTCTATATGTGTTTTAAGTTAGTACCCCTCCACTTTTCCTAGTTGTAACACATTAATATTGAAGTTAGGCCAGGTCAAAGGTCACATGTCATTGTTTTTAATTTCTGGATTCAAGAAATACTCAGCCCTGGCCCATGTGGCTCTCAGGTGGCTGGAGTGCCATCCTGTACATCAAAAGGTGGTGGCTTCGATCCCTGGTCAGGGCAAGTATGGGAGCCAACTGATCAATGTTTCTCACATTGATGTTTCATCTCTCTGTCCCTCCCTCCTTCCCTTCCTCTCTCTCAAGTCAATGAAAACATATCCTTAGGTGAGGATTAAAAAAAAAAAGAAAGAAAGAAATACTCAGAAGATGAGAATGTTAGATGATTTGGGAAATTAATGTGGTCCCACCTAATGCTACTTCAATCTCTCATGTATTTAAAAAAATGTTTATTAACTTTGAATCAATATGAGGTTGGTACTCCTATCTCCTTCGGCATATACTTTCTTTTTCACTTTTTCATCAAGAAACATAACATGCTTATAGAAAATCACAGAACAGCTTATAGTTTATGTAACAGAACACGGTTTAGTGAATGGTTATTAACATAGTGTCCATATAACTAACATCAGGTCAAGAAACAGAACATTGTGAGCACCCTGCAAATCCCTTCCCCATCCAAAACCTCCTCTGTCTCCCTAAAAGTAATCAATCCTAACTTTCATGGTAATCATTTCTTTGATTTTATGTATAGTTTTCCACCCATGTTTGCATCCCTAAACACTACCACTTAGCTTTGCCTGTTTTTAATCTTGATATGAATGGGCTACACTGCAGATGTGACCTTTTCTGTGTGTTTTCCGTGTTCTCTGGCCTCTCTCTCGATGTTTGTGATTCGCCCACATTGCTGCGTCCTGCTGTCCCCCATTTCTGTTGCCATATGGTAGTCCACCGCATCGATAGTTATCTACCTACCATCTACATACAGTTGCTTTATTCTAACGTTGATGGCTCATTAGGTTGTTTCCACGTTAGGGCAATTGTGAACATTGCTCTGAACATTCCCAGACGTATGTGCATGAGTTTAGTATATACTTAGTAGAGGAATTTCTGGGTCACAAGCTTGTTCAAATTCCACTCCACTGAACTCCGGTCTGCTCTCTGAAGTGTTGTCCAGTTTACACTCCCACCAGCACTGCAGGAGTGTGCTCCCTGTCCACATTCTCATTAGCACTTAGAATAGTTGGACTGTTTAATTTTTTTTTTCCTGTTAGTGATGACAGATTTGAACAATTGACATTTAGTTAAGATTTACTGGGCACCTGCTAGGAGCTTCTAATATATATTTAATCATCACGCAGTCACAACAGCCCTATAAAGGAGATGATGTTCTCCGTATTTCATAAATGAGGGAAGTGAAGCTGCAGCCTGGAAGTTTCCCAGGTGAGGCCAACAGAGCTGGGACTTGAACCCCAGTCTAGCCAACTGCAAAGGTGGACAACCATGCTCTGTCCACAATGCTACACCATCTCCATCCTGATCTCTGTTTATCCTCATTGTCATCTGGAAGACAGCTGGCTGGGTCAGAGGTATGTGGCCTATGGCCCACCTAAGGCCCTCCGTGGGGACCAGGCCCTGACTCTGACCTCCCGCACACCATGCTTTAGCTAACAGAGGTCACCACCCGAAGGGAACGTTTCGGGAGGTGGTGCTGTACAACTCAGCAGAACTACATTTCTCTTGTTATAAAGGATGCCGTTTAAACACTTTCAATCAGTTTATTCCATCTCATTCGATGCCCAGAAACCCGCCTTTTCTTTAGACCTTTTGCAATGGGATCTTCTCCGAGATTCTGAGCTACTTGAGGACAAAGATTTTGTCTTAATCCCATTTTCAAAAATCATATGCTGTGGGGAGGTGTCAGCCAAAGGGAACAAAGTGCCAGTTATGCAAGCTGAATGACTTCCGGAGATCTCCTCTACAACACAGGCCTAGAGTTAACATGCTGTTGTGTACTTAAAATTTTGCGGAGAGGGTAGATCTTAAGTGTTCTTACCACAAAAGAAAAACATTTTAATTAAAAAAGGAAGAACAGAAGAAGGGAAAAAAATATATTTTTAGAGGTGATGGGTGGTCTTGAGTGTGGTGATGGTCTCAGGGGTACATACTAATCTCTCAACTCATCAAGTTGTGTACATTTACTGTGTACAGCTTTTTGTATCAATCATACCTCAATAAAGTAATTAAAATAAACAAAAGAAAAAACTGAATGCCCAGGCCAGGAATCACGGTGGGAGAACGAGCACAGGGGCCAGGAGCCACGGCTGCCGCTCTCGGAGCCATCCTCACTCACCCAGGCCACTTGACCTTCCCAGGTTTCAACTTCCTCGGAAAGGGCTGGACACTTTGTAGTACTAGCATCTGTGACTGTGTTAATTTCTCCAGCAAGCACTTATCACCTTCTGTTTTCTCTCTTTTACAAGCAAAACTTCTGGCCCATACCGTTGGTAGTCAGATAAAATGCCAAAACACTGTTTTGTTTTCCCTTCTTTACAGGTTTGTGGGCATTTGTTACTTCAGGGCATACCTGTTTTTTTAATCATGAGATTTAGTTCCTTTTTTAACAAGGGCCATCTTTGCTGTTTTCCTACTAGACTGGAAGCTCTATGAGGCCAGGGCTTGTGTCAACTTGTCTTTGTATCTCTGGCACATAGTAGGCACTCAATACATGGAGAACGAAGGAAGCGGGAGAGAGAGGGAGGAGAGGAAAGGAGGGAGGAAAGATGGACTGGTCTTTGGAATCTTCCCATACCCGTGATATCACTCAGCACTGAGACCATCGATATTTATACCACAGTTCCTGCCCGAGGAGGGTGCCATTAGTAGCAGGCTCTGACCTTTTACTGAGTCAGCAAATCATCAGAGCTATACAAAATTATATTATTTTTATTGAAGCCTTTTGCAGGTACCTAATATAATCATGGCCTTGATAAAGGATGCCAAGTGCTCCTGAGTGCAGAGGAGAAGAGAGAAATATTATAATAAGGTTATCAGACTCATTTGGCTTCTCACCATAGAAAATCTGCTCTGGGAGACCCTTATACCTGCCGAGTTGGCGTTACTATAAGGCAACCTGCTTTTTGTTAGTTTTCTCTAGTGTGTTTTAGAGGCGTTCTTAAGGAAGGTTGATTTTCTTTCCCTGGGTCCAGCTCTGGGCTTACCAAACTTCCTGGAGACCGGCAATTTATTATGAATATGCCCCAACTACGTTTCCTCCTTATACTTGCTACCATTTCCCTAACTTAAACGTAAAATACAAAATTTTAGTCTGCTTAACCGTGTTCTCCTGTGCTTAGCCAGGGTGCCCTCCTGCATTCATACGACAACTCGCACTCTTAGAAAGAAGCCTTTGAACCTCTGACCTTTCCCCAAGGGGCAGGGGGTGGGAAACAGACTTGCCCCCCCAATTAAGCAAAGTCTGACCACCAGCTGGTCTTGGAGCATCAGGCAGGCGGCTGATTTAATTTTTCCTTACCACTCCCCTCTCAGCTATGCAGGGGGAAAGGACTAATGTCTAGGGAAAAAGGTGAACTCTATTTTTCAGAGCCCTGGAATGAGCCTTTCATCAAGCCAAAATGACTTCAGGCTAAGTTTCTGTCCACAGGCTTGCATTTGTGCAGCCAACTGGGCCTTGGACAGGTTCTGCAGGAAGGCCCTGGGCACTGAACCACCGGACAGCCACCTGCTGCTCTCAGGTGCAGGCCTGGGGGTTCTGGGACAGCTGCCAAACACAGGGGATCTGGCCTTCACTCTGTTTCGGTGGGGGAGGGCAGAGAGGACTGTCCTCAGCCAGTGCCATGCCAGTGTGGAGTTACGGTCCTGTGGTAGGAAAACGGGTGAGAAACGGGCACCCACCATCTTTCTTTTGCCCCCTTTGGCTTCCCTGGGGTTTGCTGGTGTGTCAGGCTGCAGAGCTAATCAGGGCAACCACCTTCCCTTCCTTTCCCTTCCCCTCTGTAGTCCTCAGTTATTCAGCAAAGCTTCCGCTTCAGGAGTTGACCCTGTGGTGGTGGACACTGTGTCAAGTGCCAAGTAGTTGCCTGCCTTGTCCCAACACTCTCGATCACTCAGTGCTATGCTGATGCCAAGGCCTACTTTTAAAAACTAGATACAGACTTCTTAAGGGCAGGGACACGTCTTAGCTCTTCCCCTCTCTGGGTTTACAGGAGCTGTTACAATGGCTCTGCCAATATCCTCCAACCATGGCCCAAGACTGAAAAAGAAAATCTCACACACGCATTAATATTTTTGAATGGTATTTTTGAATGTTGCAAATATTTATCATGATGAATTTTTCTCAATCAGTGGGTAATAATGTACAGCCACAACCAGGGGATAGGCCTTGCTTGCTTCCTTTTGACAGTAAAAGGGGGCCTCGTGTACAGGATGGTTGGGCAAAAGATATCAATGGATATTTTGTATCTCACTGGTGATTATCCCCATTCCTAGATCCCTGGCTTCCTTTTCTTTTGGGATGAGGCTCAGGAAAGATGCCAGCGCTTTCCCATCAGCAAAGGGATTCTGCGTAGTTGACGATGTCTCGATGTCTTGATGTCTCTGCCCTTCTGCCTTAGTGACCCTGTAACTGTTGTTACAGGAAGGAGTCAGCTTGGGAAAAAAGAATCCTTTTTAAAAAAGTGATGAGCTACATAATAAAGCCTTTAAAATGTATTCTGGATTTTATAACCACCACCACTGTTCCCATTCTAATCTTGCATAACTTTAAAAAATTTAATAGTTGCTGAAAAATGAGTCAATCACCTTGGAGATAAAACCCAAGTTTGGGGCACTTTTCTCCTGAAAGAGGAATATTTTCAGAACAATCTTGGGAGCTGAAACCAGGGTTTGCCAGCGAAGGCCCGGTCAGTATTTGTGCCCCTGCTTTGCCTGCGTGAACCCTGCAGTGAGCCAGGGTGAGCTGGTCTCCTTTGCGTCTTGAGTGAAATCTTATCCTAATACTCCTGGCCCCCTTGCCACTGCCATCCCCGCGATGCTGTTAGACATCGGTTTTTCTGTGGGGGTCGCTGCAGGCCATCAGCCTCCTTGCTGTGGGCTCCCCACTCTTGCTGCTGCCAGCTACCATTGTCCCCTGGATCCGTGCCAGATGGCCAGCGTCAGGGCACCCTGTGCACGCTCAGTCACACAGCAGGGTCCATCGGCTGCTCACGGCCAGCCAGCAGCTGGGCTCCCCATTTGATTGCTGCCTTCCCAGCGCTTCCCAGTATAACGCCACCGATACCTCCTTGTTCCAAAGCTGTTTTGTACCAATGACCTGGCTTTACTTTAATTCTATTTCTCAAGTTCCTTTCATTTGAACCACCAGACTTTCTCCAGTGCCCATTCCAGAAAAACGGGCTCTAACTAAAGAAGGGTTTGTTCTTAGGCCAGATTTTCCAGTTTCCCCTAGAGCCAGCCTGAGACTGCTCCTGGCTGCACTTGGAAGACCAGATCCCAAGAGAGGGAAGCTCCTCACCAAGGCCAGAGCACTCTGCCCTCTCCCCTAGTACTTTCATTCCATGACTCGAGTCTTCTACAGCCCATTTTAATTTTCAGTTCCCGCCGCCATGTGTAAGACATGTGGAGGGTCAGGATGGGAACAGAAAGAACTTGGGTAAAGTCTTGGGAAGAATTTCCTAATTAAAATGAAAAATACAGAGATCCCAGCTGTGTTGCTCATCTCACAGCTTAAGATGCTGAGAAGTAACAATGCTATTTGTGAACTAGGATGAAGTTATCCAATAGGAAGAGAGGAAAAAAAGCCGGCCCTGGCCGGTGTGGCTCAGTGGTTGAGCATGTCCCATACACCGAAAGGTTGCTGGCTCAATTCCTGGTCAGGGCACATGCCCGGCTTGTGGGCTTGATCCCAATGGGGGGCGTGCAGGAGGCAGCCCATTGATGCTTCGCTTTCCTATCGATGTTTTCCTCCCTCTCCCTTTCTCTCTCTCTAAAAATCAATACCATTTTTTTTTTATATATAAAGAGAAAGAAACCCAAACTGGCTGACCAGCTGGCCAGAGATGGCACCCTCCCCACACCCCTAATGCAATGAGGCGCCTCCAGATACGCAGGCTTCAGGCTTCCAGGCGAGGACAATCAGGTATCCTCCGGAGAGGGTGAAATTCAGCACAAAGCACTGGGAAGAGACAGTCTTGGTGCCACACGGATTATGCACAAAGTTTATTCAGATCACCAGTAATGTTTCCCGTCATCTCGTGGGGCCTGTGAGGGGCTCAGAGGCTGGCATTCCTTCATTTCTAGGCGGGCGAGTTGAGGCCAAGAGAATCAGGCTCGGTCAGAACAAGGCTGAGATCTCAGCCACAGCACCAGGCCCCAGGTGGGCCCTTTCCGGAATTCTCCTTTACAGAGAAAAGTCTTTCACCTCTGCCTCTGGCACTCTTTTCAAAAGGCAACTCTTTCTGGAAAGTGCTGATGACTCAGTTGGTATCACCATCTTACTTAAGGAGCGAAAGATGTCAGAACTGGAAGCACATTCAGCCACCACCCCACAGTCCAGCGTCCAGAAGGTTCTGATTCTGGGAGGGGGGCCACCCACGGTGCACCCGTGCCCATCTTTCTAGACAAACAGCTGTCCCCCGAGTCCCAGGGCACTTGACGCATCTGGTCCCTGCTATCACAGTGAGGCAGGTCACACCCAGGGCCCGGTTCTGCAGGCGAAGGGAAGGAGCAGGAACACACTCCCCTCGCTATTGGGTTACTTACCTTCACTATCAAACTTCACAGCGTCTACCGGTTTCTCTCCGCACCTCTTATTGTTTTACAGGGAACTCGAGATAAAAGAAAAGAAGTCCTCTCCGTACTAACTTACCCGGAGGGGGAGCTGGCCCGGCGCCGGCGGCTGCGGTTTCCTCCAGGTGGGGCCCGCGTTCCCAGGGGAGCCTGCGGGAGCCTGCGGGAGCCAGGGCTCCCCGCGTTTCCTGAGCTCCTGCTGCCATCGTGTGGCCACGAGCAGACGTGCGTGCGGTTCCACGCCATCTGCCACGCTCTCTGAACACTCAGGTGCTGTCCTTTACAATCCACACCCGGGAGGAGAGCCCATTGGACCCATATTTCATTTACCCCTTGGTATAAAACATGTTTTAAAAAGTCCTGGTTGGTGGCTCAATTTGCTGGAGTGTCCTCCTGTGCACCAAAAGGTTTCGGGTTCGATTCCCAGTCGGGGCGAGTCATGGAGGCAACTGCTCTCTCTCCCCCTCTGGCCTTCTCTCCCTCCTTTCCTCTCTCTATAAAAATCAATAGGAACATATCCTTGGGTGAGGATTTAAGAATTAAAAAAAAATAGATTAGGTGAAAAGAAAATGATTGGCTGACAGCATCAGCATGGCAGTTACCAAAAAGGGAGGCAGAAGGCATCAGACACCAACTTTTAGCAAGTTTAACTTTTGGGGCCGTGGGTGGAGGAGGGCCGAGCGCTGGAGCCTCCCACCCAGCTGACTGGGTCCTGAGGTGCAGAGCTGGCTGCTTCAGGGCGGACTTGAAAAGCGAGTCTTAATTCCACCAGCAGCGCAGCCCTCCCCGCAATGATGCTCCACGGTTCACCTGATTTACTATCTCTAATTGTTTTAATTGGGACTTTTCGTGCTTTGAGTAACATAAAATACCAACAAAATGAAAGGAATTTCTTGGTTTATATATCTGGGGGGAAAAAACCCACAATTGTAGGGGAAACTTTAGGCATGGTTCATGCTGTCTTTAGGGTTCTGAGTCTGTGTCTCTGTGATTATTTCTGCTCTGGCCCCTTCTGTGTGTTGGCATCTTCCCCGGCTTCAGAAATCACTGCAGCAAGGCCAGGCCTGGCCTTGTGTCTGTGCGCGGCACAGTCCAGAGGAGGACAGGACATCTCTTCCCGCAGTACCCGGGGGGCCGAGGATGCTTCTTGTCAGAGCCCTTGGAAAGTGTTTCCCTCTGGCTCAGTGAGGACCAGGTTGGGGCCTGCGCTCATCCCCAAGCCAGTCACAGTGTCCAAGGGAGGTGGGATCTTCTGACTGGCTTAAGCCAAACGGGCCCCTCCTGGAGCTGGAGGGTGATCAGTCTCACACAGCACGTATGGCTCCCACAAAGTGCGGTGGGAACATTCTCCAAAGAAAACTGGACCCCGAATTTTGATGGAGGAAAAAGATAGATGTTAGCGAGGTAGCCAGTAAAAGTGTGCCACCCGAGTAGTCTCCATATTGTTAGGGCTGAAATAAAAGTAAAATTGTAAATAGTTAAGTTTTATGTAATTTTATTTATTAATAAGGCTTTAAAAGCTTTTTTCTGTCAAGATTGTTATTGAAAATGGCAAAAAAACAAATGATTTTCCCTGGCCGGTTTTGCTCAGTGGTTAGAGAATTGGCCCGTGGACTGAAGGGTCTCGGGTGTGATTTCTGGTAAGGGCCATATACCTCGGTCGCAGGCTCCATCCCTGGCCCTGGTCGGGGCACATGTGGGACGGTGGCCAACAGGTACATAAAAAGGTGCTCTGTATTAGTAATCATCAGGGAAATGCAAATTCAAACCACAATGAGATATCACCTCACACCTGCTACAATGAATATTAAAGCAAGCCCTCATACACTGTTGGTGGAATTGTAAATTGGTGCAGCCACTATGAAAAACAGTATGGAGGTCCTTCAGAAAATAAAAAATAAAACTACCATGTAATGGAGCAACTCCTCTTCTGGGTATTTATCTGAAGAAAACAGAAACACTAACTTGAAAAGATATGGAAAAAACCTAAGTGTCCATCAATGGGTGAAAGCATAAAGGAAATGTGTCTGTGTGTGTATCACTCAGCCATAAAAAAACAATGAAATCTTGCAATTTGCAACAACATGAAAGTAACTTGAGGGCATTATGCTAAGTGAAATAAATCATACAGAAAGGCAAATGCTGTATGGTCTCCACTGATATGTGAAATCTTAAAACAAAAAGCAAAACAAACCAACCTCATAGATACAGAGGATAGATTGGTGGAGGTGGGAGTGAGTGAAATGGGGTCAAAAGGCACAAACTTAGAGTTATAAAATAAGTCCTGGGGTAAGGTACAGTATGGTGACTATAGTTAATACTGTATTGTATATTTGAAAGTTGCTAAGAGAGTAGATATTAAAAGTTCTCATCACAAGAAAAAAAATTTATAACTATGTATGATAACAGATGTTAACTAGACTCACTGTGATTATTTTGCAGCATGTATATAAATATCAAATCATTGTTGTACACCTAAAACTAATACAATGCTATATGTCAATTATACTTGAATTTTTAAAAAGATGGTGATTGGAAATACTTTTATTCTCTTTTGAAAATCTTAGGTTAGTACTTTATGATTCAAAGGTCTAGTCTTACATTTATTTTTATACTTGGTTTTAATGGCTGTTATAGCAAAAAAAGACACTGCTATGTAGATTCAAATTAGCAAAGTTGTATTCATGGCAGCACTTACTGATACCAGTTTTTCAGTTCTATCCACCACTTAGGCAAAGTTGTTCTTCTTGACACCAAAAGGTATTTTGTGGTTTTTTAAACAGAAGAATCCTTAAATTTAGAAGACTTTAAAACTTTATGTTTTGTAAGTGTGTAGATGCTGGAGTTTTTATAAAGGCCTCCTAGCATTATTTTTGGCCACGAATCACGTCCTGATGCAATATTCCCAGCCAGGTTTAAAAACATGCTCTTTCCAGCAGCAGGTCAACTGTCGTCAAGCTTCCTCTCCCTCAGTCTCATTAAAAATCATCACCCATCTCTCCAAGGTACTGATGTTTAAAATACTTGTTAATAACATACTACTGAACCACTAGCCACAGGAAAGGCCTACACATTTGAACAATTAAGAGGGTTTTTTACTTTTATCTGTTTGTCAAAGAAAAGTGCGTAACTCCTCTGTAAGTCCCACGGTTCTTTTAAGCACTTTGTCATGAGCAGTTCAAAACCTGTAGGTGGCACAGAAGGTGTTCACGCCACCTCTGTCCCTACCATGTCATTTATAAAAGATCCTGTTATCTAAAGGCCATGTCTTTATAAAAAAACAAAAACAAAAACGGCCCTGTCAGCGACATCCTGCAACACCTAAACCGTAGCGTGAGGCGACCAGTGCTGCCAAGCGGGCGAGCGAGGGGGGCAGCATTGCCGAGGCCGCCCCGTCGCTGCGCCACCCCCGTGGCTGGCTGCCAGACAGCGGACCCCGAAAGGGGCTAAGGGCAAGCTGGAGGGCCGCGTCCCCTGTTCCCAGTCCAGTTCTGTTCTGCCACCCGTGGAGCTTGGAAAGAGGGCAAATGCGAGCAGAAAACAGATGCTTTGCTCTGCAGGGGACGGACGCGGCGAGCGCGGGCTGTGCTGTCGGGAGCAGGCCCGGGGACGCCCTTCCCACCCCCGCAGCCCCGAAGCGCAACTGCTGGCCTTGCGGCAAAGCTGAAGGGGCTGGAACACGGTGGCACAAACTGGGGACAGCTCAGAGCCTGGGAGGAGACAGCTCTTCCTGAGCCAAGGGACAAGGTGGTTTGGAGGTCATGCACAACAGGCTGCAGGTCCAGCTCAGCCCCGAGTGAGGAGCTGTGCCCTGGGCCTCTCTGGTGCCGGTCACACCAGTTCCAGCAGGAAGAAGGGCCTGCTTTCAGCTGGCATCAGAAGGCTGCCCTGGCACCCTCTACCTCGCGCTATGACAACAGCCCTGGGTGTCAGTGCCCTCCCCTTTTCTCCATGCTCCTGGAATCTGCTCCCGCCCACATCAGAGTCCCTTCCCTTTCTGCTTCTCACAGCACGGGCTACATTGCAGGGGGCCATACACGGGGCCAGATCTGTTTTGCCCCAAACCAAATGTTACCTTATCATGGTCTCAGGATTATTGTGCTGTTACATCTGATTATGTCAGTACCACAAAGATATAGCAATTATTTTTAATTCTATAGACTATGTTACTCTAATCAACAGAAATGAACGGATCTTTCTTTAGCAAGTGGATTTAATATTCTGCATGTTACAGAATTTGGTTAAAAATATGATAGGTTATTAGTGCCAAATAAGGGGCATGTTCTGATGATAGCACAGTTTTTACACTATGCACCTTACAGTTTGGGTTCTAAAGATGAATTGTTAAGTCTGGGAGGACCGTTATAGCCCATTTCCCTCCAAACATTCAGAAGAATAACATTTAAGTCATTATATCTCCCTCTTCTGAATTCCCAGAGCACTTAGTCATTTCTCCTGGTATTTCCACACTCTGCCCCGTGTCAGTGCTTTCTCTGTACTCAGTTAATCTCCTGGAGAGGAAGAACATGTCTAGTCATCCTGCACGTCTCCCAGCACATGATGTCTGTCGCTCTGTTCTTTCTCTGCCGTTTACTAAGCTTCCTGGCTGACGTGAGTGCACTTGGTGTTCCCAGGACACCTGGGCAAGCTGCCTCGTTGGCACGCACTATGTTGCCGTCCATGTGCTGGCCCCAAAGATCATGAGCCCATCGCGGCTAGGGAGTTTGTCTTAGTCACCTCTAGTACCTAGCTCCTGGCACGGAATAGATAGCAAGTGAATGAATGAATGAACATCTATCTACTGTTTTTAACAGTTTTATTGAGAGATAATTCATATACTATAAAATTCAATCATGTGGAGTGTTCAGTAGTTTTTAGTACCTACACAGAGTTGTGCAATCACAACCACAATCTCATTTCAGGCCCTCTGAAATTACCCCTAGAAAAAACCCTGTACCCACCAGCAAATTCCTCATTCCTGCCACCACCCATAGGTCCTACTTTCTCTCTCTATGGATTTGCCTGTTCTGTACATTTCACGTACGTGGAATCATACAATATGTGGTCTTTGTGACTGACTTCTTTCACTTAGCAAAATGTGCTCAGGTTTCATCCATGTTGTAGGATGCATAAGTACTTCATTCTTAAAATGCTGAATAATAACCCATTGTATGGACATACCACATTGTGTGTATTCATTCATCAGCTGGTGGATATTTGGGTTGTCTCCATTTTTTGGCTAATAGGAAAAACGCTATCTATGAAAATTCATGTACAAGTTTCTGTGGGGACATGTGTTTTCATTTTTCTCAGGCACATACCTAGGAGTGGAGTTGCTGGGTTAAACGGTAACTTTATGTTTAACATTTTGTGCAACTGCCAAGCTTTTTTCCAAAGTTGTACTGTTTACACTTTCACCAGCGATGTATGAAGTTTCTCCACAATTGTTGCTCTGTCTCTTTGATCCTAGACATCTTAATGGTGTGAAGTTTTATCTCACTGTGGTTTTTTAGTTGCATTTTGCTAATGCGTTATAATATCGAGCATGGACATGTGCTTATTGGCTACTTTTATCCGTACACCATCTCATGAAATTATAAAATGTCAGAGCTTCACAGAAAAACTTAACAGATGAGTCCTAAAAAGCAATGTGAAGTGACTTACCCAAGGTTATGTGTGGTTAGCAGCACTGTAGCGTCTCAGATAAGCTCCTGGCTCCCGCCCAGTGCTGTGTCCCCGCCGCCGGGCCCTCCCAGCCCCTCTGGATGCCGCCCCTGAGCGAGCAGAGTGACCGGGCTCCTGGGCGGCAGGATAGCATGTGCTCCTGTGCGGCTTCGTTTTATGCCGTCTCTTCTTTAGTTAGATTGACTTCATCTCTGCAAATGGTTTTCTCTGGGTACAGACTTCATACTTGAGCAGATGGTTTTTATAACTTGTAGCTACCTAATGTGTTAAACAAATGGTGGCTGAACTCCACACATGAAATCACTGGAAGCAGCTTTCTCCGCGACCCGAGTGCTAGCAAGGGTGGTTTTAAAGTCATGGGATAAAAGTAAACCTGCCCGCCTGTGACCAAGAACACAAAAAGGAAGTAAGAACGTATATTTAAAGTTAAGGAATGCAGCGGGGCAGGCGAGGACAGCTAGAGCGTATGTGTGAGTGTCGGGCCTGGGGGACGCAGAGCTATGCTGGTACTTCCCAGCCCTCCCAGGGACACACCGCATGGGCCTGGAGGTAAAGCTGAAGACAGAAGCCATTCTTAGTATCAATCCTCAGGGAAGAGCCAGGTCCTCAGACAAGAAACAGAAAGGAAAAGAGCTGGCCTGGGAATTGGCTAGTATATAGTCAAGATAGGCTAGATTATGCTGCAGTAACAAGCCCCCTAAAACTCTCCACGGCTTACCAGAATGCAAGTTTATTTCCTGCTCATGCACCTTTCGCCATGGCTTGCCATGCGGAGCCTCAGGATTCCAGGCTGCTTTCGTCTCAGGTGATAGTTCTAGGTTTTCAATGGCAAGAGGAGAGAGCTCTAGATCTCAAACCAGCTAGTAAGTGCTTCACCTTGGAAGTGACACAGGTCACATCACTTCTGCTCACAACCAATTGCTCAGAATTGTCCACGTGACCTTGCTTGACTGCCAAGGGGCCAGAAGTGTGATCCTCCTGTAAGCTTGGAAGGAGAGAACTGGATGGATATAAGCAAGCTCTGATCATGTCTCCCCAGCTGGCGGAGGGGGTGCTTTTGGACCTTACTCTTCCCAGAGAAGCTCTGGAGCTGTCTTTGTGTCTATGAGAGTGTCCCTTTGTGGGAGGGGATAGAGGAGGCCCCTAGAATATGGAGGAGAGCTGAAACAAAGGGGAGATCTATGCTGAAGATGATAAAATTCAATGTTATTAGCCAGATTACCTAGATTCCCACTATTTGCTGAGTTATTAACTGTATCCCCAAACATGAATGAAGTCTTTGGCTTGGCTAAGATTTGATGAAACTCAACAAGTATGGCTCATTCTTGCCTGAGCCAGACTGTGGAGGTGACATTAGGGGCAAGATTGGTGCCCCTAATACTCCAGAGAGGGTTGGTGCCTCCAGTCAGGAGAGTCTCACTCTTATGTCAGCCTTGGAGGTTCTAGTTTTTATATGGACTTAAATTGGTGAGATTTCCTTAAAAAACAATATAATCAACACATAGATTTTCTTATAAAAATAACTCCAATTTTTAAAGCTTTTACACGATGACATTCCACATAGCTTCTAGGGGAGAGCCTCACCATGAGAAGCACTGACACAGTGTTTGTTCAATAAGTCAAAGAATGAACACGAGGAATGAGAACTGTCGACTAGCTACCGCACTTCCAAAGCCAGCCTCATTCTGTAGGACCCCAGAGTCTACCCTCAGCCCCAAGGACAAGGACCAGGAGACCCCAGACCTGATTCAGGTACTGCGGGAACACTCGGAACAGGCCTGGAGCACTAGGATCATGTTTGCTCACATGGCTCCTCTCTTCAGATTGTTGGGACTTGCCATTCGTTCCAATAACTAACCATCCACCAAGTCCTGTTCTGCCCTGGTCCTTACTTGAACCGTTTCTCAATCATGCATCAACATGATTCTAATGTCTATCCCTTCTCTTATGGCCCTTGTCATTTCAGAGTATTGCAGCTGCCTGGGTGCTTGGGACAACATCACTGCAAGAAGATATTGCAGGTGTGGACGACAGGGTTGAGATCGGTACCATTTTAGACACACTGAGCTTGAAGAACATTCAAGAAGAGAGATCCACGAGGCAGCTGGGAGGACAGGACAGGAGACCGGGGGAGTCAGGGGCGGGAATGCACATGTGGAGATCACTGGCATTAGGTGGTATTTGTAGCTGCGGAAATCTAAGAAAGAATGTGAGGATGATAGGTGTGAAAGTACTTTGTATAATATTGGTGCTGTTTTTATAATGACCATTTTTAATGAGCCTAAAAAAGAACTTAGGGGGGTGAGAAAAGGTAAAGGAGCCGGAAACAGTCAGAGAAGGGTGAGGTGAGGGGCGGAGGGAGAACAACGTATTAATTCATGGAAACTGGAGGAGAAGAGGGGCCCCAGGGGGCCCTTCAGAGCACAGGCGAAGGCCCCAGGGCACAGGTTCCCCAGCTGTGTCTCCTTGGCCCTCATTTCCCGAGACGTGGGGATAGTCACACTTCCCTCGGAACTGCTGTGGATGAAACAACAGGGCACAAGCAAGTTCTCCATGAGGAAGGAGGCGCTGCTGGTTTAGCTCTGCTGTTGTCAGTGGGGTGGAGAAGACAAGCAGGAGAGACTAGGGAAGGAGAGGCATAGGAAGGAAGGAGAGGCTTAGGAAGGAAGGAGAGGACCAGGAAGGAAGGACAGGACTAGGAAGGAAGGAGAGGACTAGGAAGAAAGGACAGGACTAGGAAGGAAGGAGAGGACCAGGAAGGAAGGAGAGGACCAGGAAGGAAGGAGAGGACCAGGAAGGAAGGAGAGGACTAGGAAGGAAGGAGAGGACTAGGAAGGAAGGAGAGGACTAGGAAGGAAGGAGAGGACTAGGAAGGACAGGACTAGGTGCTGGGAGGCAGCAGGCCAGCTGGATGCACAGTGTGCCTGGGCCCAGACCCTGAGCAGCAGCCTCTGCTCCCTCCCCGGGAAGGGCTCTGGTGTGGGCAGGACACCCAGCTGTAGGCCCAGGTCTACGCACTTACAGGCTGTGTGGCCGTGGCCAAGAGCTCCCAGTCGGCGGTTTTCAGCATTAGAATCCCAGGCGAGCATTAGCAAGTACTGATCCTGGGGCCCCATATCTGACCCGTTGCATCTGACTCTGTGGGGTGGGAGGTAGGCCTGGAAACCGTGCAGCTTTCAGCCCAGTGTGAATATTGGACTTTTCTTCTCTCAGTGTTTCCACTGACCACAAGATGGTGCCCTCTTTCTGCAAAATCTTTGATGTTCACCAAATAGGAAACAATCCATTTTCCCTATAATCCTGAAAGAATGGATTTGAATTTAACAATCTTCACAGCATCTCGTTCAGTCCCCTTGGTGTCCATCCATCCTTTCAATGTGAATTTCCCCTTCTGCTAGGAAGGGTGTTGGGCTGGGATGCGTCGTCTACTCTTTTGCATTCCTCACGGGGCTATAATGCAAAGCAGAGTAGGTCCTTATTGTTGCTTTATGATCATAATCACGTGTCAATAACTAATATTCTTTTAATCCTTTACCATTTGCAAAGTGCTTTTCACCAACTATCCTCAGAATAACTCTACGAAGTGGGTACTGTTCTCATTTACAGATGAGAAAAACGAGGTTCGGAGCACTAGCTCAAGGTCACAAAGCCAAAGTTGGTAGAACCAGATCCTGAGCCTTCCTACGTGGGGGGTGAGAAGAGCAGGCGCCATGGGAAGGATCAGCATCAGTCAACCGCTGGGGACCTGAAAGGACAGCCCTGAGAGAGACGACTTCTCAGGACAGCCTCTGGGTGACTTCCTAAGCAAGCAAGCAAGATGGACAGACGTCACCCTAAAGTTTCACACCATCAGAGACAACAGGTCAGCAGACAGGTCGGACCGGGCTGAGTGTCCAGCTGAGGTAACATATGTGAGGTTTCTAGTGCAAAGCTGAAGAGTCAGCCGTCTCTCAACAAGATGACAGATTTTATTTTAAATTTTCTGTTCCAGGAAAATGAACTATGTCAATGGGGAAAAAGGATCTTAATTCTGACTGAAGAAAAAGTTGTACACTCATCTCCAAAGGAAATCCTTTTCTATACCAGCAAGTGATGTCTGATGAGGTTAGTGGATCTGATAAAGATCATTTACAAGATCACGTACAGACTTGCTGCCAGACAGATTCTCATAATCAATCAGGAGCCCAAAGGTCAGGGCCCCAAGACCCCAATCCCCTTGCTTCCATCAGTCAGGCTGTCCACCTATCTGTGTCCGTCCACTGTCTTTTCATGAAGGCACAGCACAGCTGCCACAGAAATGTGAAAAGTAAAAAGCTAAGATTGAAATAATAGTTAAACATTTTATATTTATTGAGCTAAAAGCAATAGTTCTATTGTAAACTCACCTTTACTGAGTTAAAAAAAATATATTAAAAATGTCTCCTTTTTTATAGAGGTCATGTGGTATAAAACATAATGGAAGTTTTGTAAACTGTGAATCTCGGATCAAGCCTCGGTGTCCTTATATATAAACAGAAATGATTATATTAACTCCCTAAATTTTTTATCTGATATCATGTAATATGTCTAGCAATAAATTTGGCAATTATTTCCTACCCTTTCTCCTTCTTAACCTCTTTTTGAACTCACTGTTTCAAGTCAATAAAGATATTTTTTAACCACAGTTAAGTTTCAGATACTTGATTTAAACTTTTCTCTCTACTTGGGTACCTTCTCTATCTATCTGCTTGACTTAGCCTAATGTCCAAAACAGACTAATGTGGACAGATTATTAACTTATAAATTATGTAGGTTCAAAGAGCTTACTTACGCTGATGATTGTATTCACTTATTCAAACTGACTCACCTGTGCCTACCTCCCAAAAATATTTGATCTTCACAAGACTTTGTGGACTTCACATTCTTTTCTTTTCTGTTTCTTTTATATGTGTGTGTGTGTGTGTGTGTTTTATTGATTTCAGAGAGAGGAAAGGAGAGGGAGAGGGAGTTAGAAACATCAGTGATGAGTCATTGATCGGCTGCTTCCTGCACGCTCCCTACTGGGGATCAAGCCCAAAACCCAGTCATGCGCCCTGACCGGGAATCGAACCATGACCTCCTGGTTCATAGGTCGATGCTCAACCACTGAGCCACACCGGCTGGGCTCTCTTTTTTTCTTCACGGGGGATTTAGAATTTTGTAACAGCCTCAACTGAGATTCTTTCTGTAACAACAGTTAGCAAAGTCAGATTGTACGTGAATGAATAAAAGAGTGACCTCGATGAAGGACAAATCAGGTTTTATTTAAGTAGATTCATCAAGCGTTTCTTCCTATTGACTATTAGGTCCATCTCAGGGCAGATGCAGGGGCAGGGTGGGGAGTGGCATTCTGCAGCACGGCAAATGCGAATGAGCAGCAGGAAGGAGCCCACTGTCCTCCGGGGTCTTGCTGGCCTCAGGTGAGCAGGAGTCCACTCTGTTGCTCGGTGTGTCCAGGACTCTGCCCCTCTGGACACCCTCTCATGGTCCCCATTCCTGGTATCTGTCTTCTTACTGGCTGTCAGAGTTGGGGGATCTGCCCACTAGCTGGAATTTGACACCCGAGCTCCTTATCCCATGGTGTCATAATCCTCAATTTTTTCAGACAACTCTGTGTCTGCTGCAGATCATATCCTGCCTGCCAAGCTTGCCCTCAGGGTAAAAAATATACTCTGTTGTGAGACAACCTGAAGACCTGGGAGATTCAGTACAATTTCTAGCCCCCCAAAATCATATGTATAAGCCCATATTCTAAAACGCTATCCCTTTTAGTTTATAGTAAGATCAGAATGCTTTCTTTGCTTTGCATTGAAAGGGTTTTTTCTCTCCTCTCATAAAAGATGTGTTTCTATTGTGCAGCTACCATATAGCCAAAGCTCAGACATGTCCAGACACCCTGAGTTTATCACATGTGTGTATTCAAGGTTTGTTCAGGTTGGTTTAATATGAAGCCAAATGCCTGGTCCTACATTAATCTTCAGCACTGCTGATTTTATTTTTGTGGTGCACAAGTAAGGCCAAATAAATAGGCAAAAAGTAGAAATGGCTTTAACTTACTAATCCACTACATCTTTGATAGCAATTTCAGATAAAAGTGGTCCAGAGGACAAAGTGCATAATTAATGATGAGAAAATGATTCCTTCAAGTCCTGTAATAAAGATTTCTCCCTGCGGGAATCATTTGTCCAACATTTTATTCATGCAGAAGAGATGGTTACTTCTTGCTTCTGTCCCCTTCAGTCCAGTACTGTTCAGTCTGCATTTCTGTGAGTCGGGAAATAGTGCGCTGAAATGCAAAGATTTCCTCTTCTCCGGTAAACATGGAGAGACCTGCTGAGTCCTGGTGACCAAAAACCAAAGCAAAACAAAACAGTAACTCAGCACCAATTAAAACCACTACCACTGATAATTTACAGAACTAAGCACAGGTTCTAAAAAAAACTTTCCAGGTTTATGTGTTTGGATTATAAAATGTTCTATAAATTTTTTCATAGACAATCTCTTAAATTAGGGAATCAACTAATTTAAACCAATAATCAATAAATAGAACAAATTACCAGGGAGAAAACAGAAGAATAATTAAAGCTAAAGTGACACCCCAAAATACAAATATGAACATTTCTGCTCAAAGTTCTCTGCAAAATCTAAAGGAAGGACATTCCAGATAGAAAAGGAATCCTTCCTCCAAAAGCGTATGCCAAAAATAAGTAACAGCAAAAAACAGTAGTTCTGGCAAATTAGAAAGAGGGTGACGCCCTCCTCCCAAGCTTGACAGACAGGGCTACACTCACGAGGGGTGGCCCTGAGGATGACCCTCCAAGCCTCTTCCAAACTGGATGTCAGACAGGTCTCCTGTGGGGCCTGGAGGCTGAGCCCGCGCTCCTCTGGGAAGGCCTGAGCTGCTTCTGGTCTTGAGCGGCTGGGACACTTGACCCTCCCATCTAGGGTTAGGCTGGGCAGCGTCTGTGAGCGCAGGAAACAGCCTAGGACTGTCGCTGCCAACAGGGGCTTGCCACTAAGTGGACGCTGGATTTTTGTCTTTTACTTCAGGGGTTTCTCTTTCAGAGAAAAGTTGTGGACTGCTGTGTCCATGCTCCCCACAGACCTACCGTAAAACTGCAGGACCATGTGGTCACATGTCCTGATTTCTCCTATATTATTAGGCCCAAGTGCTGAGTTTACTTTCCCTTATATCTGAACCCTGATCCTTAGGGGGTAGGGGCAGTGGAATTTAAAAGCCAGTGATTTAAAGGACTTTAAAAATAGAGATGATGTAGCTCCTCAAGTGTATTCTTTGAAACTGTCAAAGACATCACTTGGATGTAAGTATTGCTCTTAGAGAAACCGTCATTTCAAAAGGTCGGAGCACATGACTTTTTAAGCAGCTATCTATTTATTTCTACATGTAGGTTTAAGTAATCATATTTTCAAAATTTGCTTTTTAAAGAGTTATTGGCCTCATTTTTCCAATGTCAAAGACATCACTTGGATGTAAGTATTGCTCTTAGAGAAACCGTCATTTCAAAAGGTCGGAGCACATGACTTTTTAAGCAGCTATCTATTTATTTCTACATGTAGGTTTAAGTAATCATATTTTCAAAATTTGCTTTTTAAAGAGTTATTGGCCTCATTTTTCCAAATGCCTGAAAATACATAATTTCTACTCAGGTCAATAATGAACTGTTTCCTCATTCCAATAGGCCTTTTACCTCTGGGGCTGGAAGAATGGGTCTCCCCGCATTTGGGAAGTGAGTGTTTATAGATAGCTTTAAAATTCTGACAATTTCTTTTTTATTAAATTTATTGGGGTAACACTGGTTATTAACATATAAATTTCACATGTACAACTTTATAATACAACATCTATATAGTCTATTGTGTGCTCACCACCCGGAGTCTAGTCTCCTCCTTTCACCATATTTTTTACCCCCTTCAACCTCTTCATCCTTCCCCCACCCCCTTGTCCTCTGGGAACCACCACACTGCTGTCTGCATCTGTGAGCTTGTTTTTGTTTGTTTGTTTACTTGCTTTTTGTTTTATATCCCATATGTGGGTAAAATCACAAAGCTCTTGTCCTTTTCCATCTGGTTTATTTCCCTTAATGAAACACACTCAAGACGCATCCATATTGTCACGAATGGCAACATTTCACCTTTTTAATGGCTGAGTAGTATTCCATTGTATATATGTACCACATTTTCTTTATCTAATGATCCATCCAAGGACACTTAGGTTGTTTCCATGGCTTGGCTAACTGTGAATGATGCTGCAATGAGCAGAGGGGTACATATATCTTTATGAGTAAGTATTTTCAAGTTTTGGAGGTAGATACCCAGAAGAGACATTACTGAGTCATATGACAGCTCTATTCTTAATTTTTTGAGGAAACTCTATAGTGCATTCCACAGTGGCTGCACCAATTTACATTCCCATCAGCGGCGTATAAGGGTTCCCTTCTCTCCACATCCTCTCCAACACCTGTTATTTCCTGTCTCTAATAATAGCCACTCTTACAGGTGTGAGGTGGTATTTCGCTGTTGTTTTGATTTGCAGTTCCATTATAACTAGTGACGTTGAGAATCTTTTCATCTATCTGTTGGCCATTTGTACATCTTCCTTAGAAAATTATTTATGCAGGTCCTCTGCCAATTTTTAAATAGAATTGTTTGAGGTTTTTTGTTAAGTTGTATAAATTCTTTATAAATTTTGGATATTATCCCCTTCTTGGAGGTATCATTTGCAAATATCTTCTCCCAAGGTTGGGCTGCCTTTTTGTTTTGTTGATGGTTTATTTTGCTGGGCAGAAGCTTTTATTTTGACGTAATCCCATTTATTTCTCTTCTTTTACTTGCCTTGCCTTTGGGATCAAGTTTACAAAAACCCCTCTCGGACCAAGGTTTATAAGTCTCGTGCCTATGTTTTCCTCTATGTATTTTATTGTTTTAGTCTTATATTCAAGTCTTTAATCCATTTTGAGTTCATTTTTGTGGATGGTATCAAATAGCATTGTCTAGAGAGGAGAAATATGCCTTGTGACGCTTAATTATGTTTATACAGAAGAAGGAAATGCAGTTACTTCTGGTTGGCCTGAGGTGAATCACCAACCCCCAAGCACTAGAACTGGGCCAGCACTAGCTGGTTCCCCACAGGGTGTCCCCAGAGCCTGGCACCCATAGGTACTCCATACATGTCTATGGAATGGGGTTTGGTAGAAGGATCATGGGTTTCTTTGTAAGCCAAGAGACTTGCTAAGCACTCCATGGTCCTGGAATAGCCAGCCCACATGCTCGGATACTGTACTGTGCACTCTACAAACCCAGCGGATGTGAACAAGAATAGCCACAGAAGGCAGTATGGTGGGGCAGAATACGCCCAGACCCAGACACAGGTGGCCAGGTGGCCGGGTGGCCAGCTCTGGGCTGTCATTAGTCAGTGGCATGACCATGTGCCCATTAGTCCACCAATCTGCACTTTGTTTTTGTCATAAGCAAAAATGATCACTAAGATTCCTTCCCTTCTGAGAATGTAATTCTATATTTTTAGTGATACTGAGAATAGGTCTGCTATACTGGCTTAAGAAGAAAGCAGCAAATCAACAGTTAAATATATACGGCATTCATTTTTCAAAATGTAGCCATGTATCAAACCAAGAACAATTAAGCTGTTTTATAATAAAACGAGATTATGCTAATATCAACTACCTGGCTCAGCCCCAAATCATCCATCAGTATTCGGTTTTGCTCCAACTCACTGTCATCATGTTGGTGCAGAAATAAGCTTGATAAAGGAGTTGATGCAGAGCAAATTATGCGCACCTGAAACACAGGAAAATTAGTAGATGGTGTTACTCCTCACACTTCACAAGTAGAAGGCAAGAAAAAACATCTCTCACAAAATAAAACTGTTTGTCATAACATGGAGCTTAGATTTTGCTTTTAAAATGTCCAATTTTTTCCAATAGTTTGTATCTGTCTAAAGTTATATTTTTAAATTGCGTAATACCTTTCAAAATATTTCTACACAGCTTACGCCATCCCCTGAAGTAGAGAACAAAGGTCTTATTGGGCAACTTCAGGCTGGAGAGGTTTCAGCTCGAGATGCCAGACCAGATCTTCCGGTTCCGAGCCCACTGATCTTTCCATGACACCCGAGGCTGACACTACCCGGCTGTTTGGAGCCCATCTCGGTGTGCGCAAAGACGCTGCCCGGATGCACTGCGCAGAGGTCACCACTGTGCAGGTGGGTGACTGCTGAGTTCAGCACATTGCTCCTCTAATTACACCCTGAGCTTCCAGAACCTACATTTATATCAACATCCTGCCAAGACAGTCTTCAAAACGATTAAGTTTTACATTCGTATTTCTTGATTACGTAAGTGTTTGAGTGAGTGGGCATAGGTGATGATCATATGTTGGAAAGAGCTTTTATACCTTTATAAATTTTATGTCCACTAGTTTAAATACAAAACATACTCTCCTTGGTGTTTAAAAAGTCCTGAATTTGTTCTGAGGATTCACAGCAACACTTTTAAAATCATTATTTAATTTTTTTAAATCCTCATCTGAGGATATTTTTTCCATTTCTTTTCAGAGAAAGTGGGAGGGAGGGAGGAAGGGAGGAAAGAGAGAAACAGGGGGAGAGAGAAACACTGATGTGGTTACCTCCCGCACACGCTCCAACTTGGGGCAGGAGTGAACCTGCAACCCAGGTATGTGCCCTTGACCAGGAACTGAACCCCCAACCCTTTCGGTGTGCAGCCTGGTGCTCTAATCACTGAGCCACACTGGCCATGGCTAAAATCATTATTTAAGTAAATATGCCAATGCTTTAAAATAATGTATTGACAAGTGGGACAAGTTTTTCCATATCCAAATGGCCTCCCACCTGCTTTTTAAAATTATTTTAATCACAAATGACACTTCTTTCATTATTTAGATAAAAATACCCTTATTTCACAAATTCTAGAATAATATCTGTTTAATGCACCCAATTTCTGAAATAAGATCATTTTGACTACTCTAAATGTGTGATTTAGTTAACGTAAATGTTAGGAGAGTCCATCATATTGCCAGATAAATCTTTTTTTCTCTAATTAAGAGGTGAAACAGTAGGAGTGAGGTAGAGTTAGGAGGTGGGGACCATAAGCTTTCTTTAAGGTATTCCTAGTTGAAAGATTCTTAAAAATGAGTTTATCAGTTCTACACTCTAAGAACCACCTACCAATGCCCCTCTACCACTCTCTTCTTGGAGCACTGGCCCTCTAAAAACAGTGCCACCTCCAGGCTAACTCCCTTCATTCGGCCCCCATGTGACTATTTCAGAGCAGAGTCTTTGGATGAGAGACCCAGGAAACCACTAACAATGAATGGCACTTGATCCCCTAGCTCTGGTGTCCTCAGCTTCATGCCTCTCCTGACTCCTGGATCACATGCAAGCTGGCCCCATGGAGTGCACAGCAGCTTTTGCAGTCACTCACTAAGGCAGGCTCCACAGGACTGCACTAGAGCCACTTGGACTGCCCTTCATGCTTGGGCCCATCACCGGGCCTTTGCTGCAAACTCCCCACCTGGAGAACGTTTTCACCTGCCCTGGAGATCAGCCACCACTTCTCAACATTTTAAGAAGCGCCTGAGGAGCTGGTGAACAGGCAGGTTCCAGGCCCCATCCTCGGAGCTCCTTTGCCAGATGGGGTGGGCTCTGGAATCCAGATGTAAAGTGGCCCAGATGGTCCTGATGCAGGTGGTCCTCAGCAGGGCTTCCCTGTTTCCAGCTCCACCCACACAGATCAGTCTACTCTTCCCCTAGACTCGCATGGCACCATGTTCCCCCAGTGGTGACTCACACCTAGTTCTGTGGACATCTGATTAATGTTTCTCTGACACTAAGCTATAAACTCCATGAAGGCAGGCACCACACCTGGCTTTGCTTGTCACTGAACTTCCGACGCTTAGTACTGTGTTCTGTGTGGTAAAGGTTGTTGGAAGAATGAATAAATAAAACATTAAAGTCTCAATTCTTCCTCCCAGAAGATTCTGGCCCTTTCTTCCTCCTGCCAAAGTCCTTTGAGTTTTAAAATCACTGCTCTATCTATTTCTGTATAAAAAATAGGGAGCAGTCCTGGCCGGTGTTGCTCAGTGGTTAGAGCATCAGCGCGTGTACCAAAGGGTCTCAGGTTGAATTCTGGGCCAAGGGCACGTACCTGGGTTGCAGGTTCAGTCCCTGGCCCCAGCTGGGGCTCGTGTGGGCAGCAACCAGTCAATGTGTCTCTCTCACATCGATGTTTTTTGCTCTCTCTCCCCCCTCACCTGCTCTCCCTCCCTCCCTTCCTCTCTAAAAATCAGTGGAAAAAATATCCTCAGATGAAGATTAACCAAAAAAAAGAAAAGAAGTAGGGAAAAAAATTGTATCTAATAGTAAAATAATATTTAAATTAACTCTAATTTGAAGCCGTATTAGTACTTTTACTGTAATACACACTTACAGATATATATTATTAACAGTGGCTCACCTTCACTGAAACTTACTACAGGCCACATGATGTTCTAAGTGCTTTACAAGCTCAAATCCTCACAACAGCCATGTGAGATACATACCATTGTTACTGACTTTTTCTATAGAAGGCAACTGAATCTCAAGAGGTTCAGCTGGTCCTCAAGGTAGACAGCCTGGCCCCAGGGCTCACTCCTTAACCAGCAAGCTACACTGTCTCTGATAAATGGACAATAGCTCAGCAATTCATGCTAAAACACATGGCCAAAAAACAGCACTAAGATGGTGCAATGCTAGTTCCTAGGGTTTCTGGGTCATAGGGAGACAGAGAGCCAAGACTGAGGAGGTTCTTAAGGTATTCATTCATTTGCCCATTCATTATTTTATCAGTGCAATCATTTACTCACGCAATAAATATTTACTGTGCACTCAGTCTAGGTAAGGCATTGTGCTGTACATCATCATAAACAGAGCACAGGGTATGTCCAGTTGAATGATGGAATCATTAATATAGCAGAGGGCCTTATGATGGGAGTTTTACTATAGAACTACTACTACTAGTAATACCACGTTACTACTAATACTTACACAGCGCTCAGCTTGTGCCAAGCATTCTTTAAATGCTTTACATGCATTAGCTTATTTTGTCCTCATGACTCTGAAGTAAAAAAAAATATTATCCCAATTTACAGATGAGGAAACTGAGGCAGAGTGAAGTAAACTAAGTGGTAGAGCAGAATTCCAGCCCAGGTGAAGTGGTTCCACAGTCCCAAAGGTTCAGTTTTGAGAAAAAGCACATTACAGCTTTACCTTGAAATCATAGAAGTTATCAATGAGAGTTATGAATCTTCGAGCTTGAGTCCTTTTTGCCAGTGTAAATTGTGGAATGTTTCGCAAAAATACTGTATCAAAATTCTTTGATAGTTCCAAATAGTCACTGGCTCCAAGTGGCTGTAATGAAAATGGAATAAAGGACAGAAAATTAACATAAGCCAATTCTGGTTGTTCTTGGATAGGTATCATTTGAAAACACCTCTTTTTCTTATCATGATGTGACCCAGGCGCTGGCTTTAGGGTCACTTGACCAAATGGGGCAGTGTTTTCAGAATAGGCTAAGGACAGCGTATACCATCCTATAATCATGGCGTAGAAAGGGGGAGAAAAAGAAAACAGGAGTATGGTGGGGAGTGAAAGAGCCACCTCAGTTGGTAACCTGCAGGCCCCCATTCTAAATCCAGTCTTCACTCTTTTTATTTACATGACATAACTTTAAACATATTCTAACAAATCCTTTCTAGGACTCAACTACAAACAGCCACTGCTGTTAAATGAAGTTATCTTATAACAACATGCTGAACATCACATCACCATCTTGAAACTCATCAGAAAATACCTTTCATGTAAGTTGAGGTACAATTATTCAGGCGTAATGTCGGAAACATTGCTCACTGATATGGGAGATAGTGGGGGGGTGGAGTTAATGACCAGAAGTAGGCTGAGCCCTCGGCATAATGTGGCTCGGCAGCCTACCTCTAGATTTGAGGTGGTTTCAGAGTTCAAGGGCCACAAAATTACTCACAAAGATGTCACCTATAGATGTAAAGTGTTTGTTCTGAAACCTGACTTTAATTTACAAAAATTATGAGACTGTCTGCAAACACGTTCTTTGGGGTTAGGAACTTTCCCAGGAAACGTCACCTCTCCTCATTTTAAGTTGTGTGGACTATCCCTGTGAGCAGAAACCATGAGCAGGGTTCAGGGGAGTGTTTCTGGCCCCAGGAGAGTGTGGAGGGGACCAGAGAGCGAGTGGGCTGGGATCTCCTCTGAGAGCCCTCAGAAGGCTCCTGCGTCACCATGACCCACTCCTGGTGCTGAGACACAGGCCTTAAGCCTCTTCAGTTTCTGGCAGAGTCCATCAATACTCTCCATGTCCAGAAATGTCCTCCTCACTTGGGGAGTCTTTTGCATTAAAACTTCTTTCAGAAATGCAGATGGGCTATGTTCCCAGGAGAATTAGGGAACTGTGAGGAGGGGGAGAGGCACTCCCACCTTAGAGCCGTTCACTGAAGCCTACCACTCACTATCCCAACCGGTGGAAAACAGCTACACTCAGAAAGAAGACTGCTCATGGAGGTCTGGGAGGTAAGAGCAAATGAGAGTTAAGTTCTGGAGCAGTGGTTCCCTCAGGAGAGAACAGTTCTAAGGGGGAGTCAGCAATCTGGAGACCTGGGGCAAAGGGGCAGAAAACCAGAGAGAGAACATAAAGAATGAGCTCACGCCTCTGGAAGTCTGCTAAAAGACGTTCCCCCATCTCCTCTCACCAACCAGACAGCAAATGGGGGAAGAAGGCAAGAACCTGGCCTTTCCCATTTCCCTCCCTTGCTAGAGGGCATTTACTCCAGACCCAGTACCTGCCCTTAGCTGAGACTGCCCCACCCACCTCAGCCACACAGTCTCCTGTGTGTGTGTGTGTGTGTGTGTGTGTGTGTGTGTGTGTGTGTGTGTGTGTGTTTGGTTTAACCTTGACTCTCTTACAAGGAAACCTTGCTATCGAACCCGATATGGGCCATGGACCAGGAGTGTTAACAGAGTAGCCAGGAACAAGGACTCTAGACTGCCTGGGTTTGAATCCTCAGTTTGTTGCTTATAAACTGTGTGCTTTTGGTAGGTTATGTAATCTTTCCTTCCTTAGTTTTCCCATCTGAAATATGGGAATTTGAGTCCTATCTCATAGGATTGAGAGGATTAAACAAAAGCATACATGTGAAGCATTTAGCACAATGCCTGGGGCATACATTAGCAATCAAACCGTTTTGGCTACTTTTACTATTTTGAGCTTAAATGACTAGGCTCAGCACAAATGAGCTGAAGATATAAAGAAGTGTCATTCACAATAAGACCGGTGAGCTTGCTCCACCACCCTAAACCCTGGCTCAGCCTTTGTACACCTCCCTGTCCTCAGTCACAGCAAGGACCAGAGGAGACTGTGGAGGCCCCACGTAAGGAAAACAATTCCCGGGGGGGGGGGGGGGAGGCAAGGTATAGTGTCTTCATGCCAATAAGGATAACATACAATAAAACCCTCAGGCTCTGAGGGTGACACACATGACTTTTCTGACATGAGTTAGAATTTACTGTCTCCTCTTTTGTAAATAAGGAAGTATATGTAGCCAGGCCAGGTGTGGCTCAGTGATTGAGCATCGACCTAGGATCCAGGAGATCAAGGTTTGATTCCCGGTCAGAGTTGCAGACTCAATCCCCAGCAGGGGGCATGCAGGAGACAGCCAATCAATGACTCTCATCATTGATATTTCTCTCTCTCTCTCCCTCTCTGCCTCTCTCTCTCTCTCCCTCTTCCTTCCTCTCTCTGAAATCAATAAAGATATATTTTTAAGAAGGGGAAAAAAAGAAAGTACTGTAAAAAAATATAAAACCACATCTTCATATGTAGTTATGTATAATTAAGCTCACTCTATATGCGTGGATGTGATTTCTATCGGTATAACTACGTGCCCAGGGAAAATCATCATCAGGAGTGCACTGAAGTGCCTAGGGCAACTGAAAATCAGAATTCTGCCCACTCAGCTATTTTTACAAATTATATACCTTTGTCAGTAGGTTCTGCATTTGCTGTTATATTAGCAAATACCCCTTTCCTTCATATCCCTGAAACAATTATAGGCTCATTCACGAAAAGAAAACTCAGCTTAATATCGTTATCTCCTTTAAAAACAACAATCCTTGGGGAGAATGGGGAGCTAGTATTTAATGGATATAGTTTTAGACTGGGAAGGTGAAAAAGTTCTACAGATGGATGGTGGTGATGGGTGCGCAACAATGTGAACATACTTAATGCCACCAAAATGTACACTGAAAACTGATAAAAATGGTAAACTTTATGTTATGTGTTATTTTACCACAATTTTTAAAAAGTCATTAAAACAAGGAAAGGTTATTAATTGCCAAAGAAATCCCAATCTGGGCCATGGAGAGATAGCAATATTCTTTTTTTCTTTAAAAACAAGAAAGAATAAAACGTATTAATCAAGGAAGTCTTTCCCCAAAGAAATCAGCTCCACTAAGATTAAGATTAATTTTAAATATAAAATTTTTTTTTAGTAAATATTTAAAGAGTGTGTTTTCTTGTCCTGGCTTCGATGTTGAAGTGTCCAAGAAGTGACACTCAAACAAACTTTCGGGATTGAATTTGGGGACAGGTGGGCATTTCTTATTAGTAAGAAATGCCATTTTTCATTAATTAAAGAAGTTAAACAGAAGTACAATAGAGGCTTTGGTCTGTCACTTCTTCACAGGACCTTGAATAGGTCTCTCTGAACTTGTGTGTCTCCCATCACAGGACCTGTCTCACAGGTCTGTCCCAAGGACTCAGTGTATTGACTGCCTGCAAAATCTTACAACCATGACTGCCACATAGTAAGTGCTCAAAATGTTAGTTGTGAATTTACAGAGTTCATGTGAGAAGTAGATGAAAAGTGTATATATATATACACTATTTGGCATACAACAGACAATAAATAGTTGCTCTTTTGTTAATTAACTATTAAGTAACCTTTTCCCCAGCTCATGAAGCCAAGCAGGCTAAATAAGAAAACAGACTGACTGCAGCCTGCCTCTGCCTTTCCATGCAGGAGATAAGAGCTGCTCCCTTTGGTCCTTCCTGCTGTCTCTGATCCACCAAAATTTCTGCCTTCCTGGTACCTTAGCCTTCCATAAAGTCATATACAGATGACAAAAATAGCTTCTGCCACAGGCCTGCTCCCTCCCACGTTTTTTGGTAACACCATTAGCACCACTAGGGAAAAGCCCTAGGCCCACATAATGAAGAGCCCCTAAACCAGTACATGACACAGAAAAAGTGGTGAATATTTATTGAATGAATTAGTGAGTCAATGTATGAATAAAATACAACACAGCCTGGGGAGCAGGCTTATTTCTTCTTTTAAACCCAGTTGTCTTAAAAACATTTGAAACACCTACAAAAAAATCACACCCTTTCTTAGCTGGCCCCGGTTCCCCACTCCCAAGGCACGCCTCTGTTGCAATGTCCTAGGACATGTGTAGGAAGAAGATACAGACCAAAATGTTAACAGTGGTTATCTTTGGGTGGTGGAATAAAAGATGAATTTTCTTTCTTTGCTATATTTTTTTGACCCTCCCCTTTACTTCCAGCGAACTTGTGTTACTTTTAAACAGCATATACAGCAATGCTTTTTCGGGAGGTCTTTTTTACGATGGGCATCTTATCCTCCATGTCTCCTCTGTGTGAGATCATAGCATCAGTTTTGACACAGACCATTCTTTTCCATTTGGTTTTTTATCTTCATCCAAGGATATTTTTCCCACTGATTTCAGAGAGTGGAGGGAGAGAGACGTCGATTGGTTGCCTCCTGCAGGTGCTCTGACTGGGGCTGGGGATTGACCTGCAGCAAAGGTACACGCCCTTGGCTGAAATCAAACCCGAGACCCTTCAGTCCGCAGACGGATGCTCTAAACACTGAGCCAAACTGGCCAGGGCTCTCCCTGTCTTCTTATTCCACAGAATTAGAATTTTTTTCAGGGACATTTAAAAAGAAAATAAAATGTAAACTGAATACATATTTTCTTCTTTAAAGTTTGACAAAATAATAAAGGATTTTATATTTGGGGTGAAATCTGACTTTAGTTAAATAGCTACAGTTAACCAACGACTCTTCACACTAGAGCAACAGGAGGCGGGGGTGGGGGGCGTCCCGAGACAGCTCGTCCTTACTCCTCACAGCCAAGCACCGGAGTTCCCAGGTCAAAGGCCTAAGGAACATCAAAACCCACGGCACAGCCGAGGGTGGCATGCTCCCATTTACATCGTGGCTTCAGCTGAGCATTTTTCTCCATATAAGCTTGATGATCAGTGTGCTGTCAGTGCTCCCTTTCCCCACAAAGTTACACCACATCCAGGCCATTTGTGCACGTGCATTGCCTCTGCGCTCTTCGCTCTCTCTCATCTCCTGCTGGTGCTCTCGGGAACCTAGGTTAAACTTCATAGTCTCCATTTCGTTTATCCTTTCTTTTGCATTTTTTTTCCACTTCCTCATGGTTCATTTTGGCCAGTTTCCTCTGACATATGTTTCTAAGTCCATTATATTTCTCCTCAGCTGTATTTTATCTGCTCTTAAACTCATCCATTGAGTTCTAAATTTTACTTATTTTACTTTACATTTCTAGAACTTCTATTAGTTCTTTTCAACACTGATATATCTCTTTTTATACTCTCTAGATCCCTACACTAAAATTTTCAAGCCTAGTTTTTTTAAAAAATCTACAAAATGTAAGCCTAGTTGTTTAAAATACGGACTCATAATTTCAGTATCTGGAGTTGATAACTTTATTGTTTGTTTTTTTTTCTTGTTCTCATTCAAAATGTCTTTTCTCATTTGTTTGGCTTTCTTTGCGTACTGGATTTTATCTTTGGGGGGAAAAACTTGTAGAAAAAAATCAAAGTTCAAGGTCTGAAGTATTCTGAGCTACTTGGATCATACAAAGTTTGACTTAAGTCCACAAGAGAGCTAGTTTACTTCTGGTTCACACTTATTCCTAGAGCGCAGTCCTTCAGGGCTCCATCCAAAGTCAGAGGCAATTTGCTAGGTTCCCATCCTTGGTTGGCTCTAGTGTCTGACTCTGCCCCACTAAACCAGCGAGAATGCCAAAAGCAAGCTCAGTTCAGCCCAGCTCACTGCTTTAAGGGAGACCGCTAGTGCTCACCAATATCCATGCTTTCCTCTTCTTTGCGGGAACACAGCTAGGCTGTATTCCCTAGTCTCTCTTGAATTTAGGTATGGCCATATAATCAAGTTCAGGCAAGTTGACTATAAAAGAAAGTGATATGCATTGCTTCTAGACCTGGCCCATAAAAATGTCCCACACAGAATCCTCATTTCCTTTCCTCATCTGCTGGCTGGACACAAAAGTCTCTGAGGACTCAAAGGAGGGCGGAGACACAAAAGGGATGAAGCCTGGATCCACGAAGGACCACATGGAGCAGAGTTTCCTGGCCAACCTGCACTGGATGGTGATATGAGCAAAAAAAATGTGTATTTATTAAGCCTCTGAGATTTGTTTGGGTGTTGTTTGTTTCAGCAGTTAGCCTATCCTAACACTTACTTCATCCAGCTTCCTTCATTGTCCTAACTTGAAGGTTGGTGCAAATTATGGAGAAAGAGTCCACCATTACAGGAAGTGGAACACTTCCTAACACTTCTTTATTCACAAAAGATGGTAACTATCAAAATTTTCTCTTCAAATTTTCCTCAGATTATCATTAAAAATTTTACTCAGGAACTGCATTTAGCCATTTCCAGCACTAAGCTTGATTTTTTAAAAATTATGTTCATGGAGGCAAATTTCTCATTATGAATTTGAGAAGATTTATTTGAAAGTTTTGTTCAAATTTAGTATCTGAAGTATTTTAAAATATCTTTGTAAATTTATTTTTATTCTCTTGATTATATAATATACAGAAATATAATATTTTCACCAAACCACATACAGATGCTGCCAAATTATCTCATATAGCCCTGTGTGCCACACAAGGGGGGTCATTTTTGATGTGTGACATCCTGATCACTGTGACTAATAAACTGATACTAATCTTGCCGCAGAACTACTCACCCCATCTTTCCCTAGAATTCCATGTTTAAAGGTATCTGGGGCATTCAAATGCATTCATTAAAAGTTATCTAGAAAATTATGATAATTTTAAACCCAATTTTGGAGAAATGAAGAATGCCTATGAAAGGTAGTCTGATTATAGTAATGTCTCCTGTAATGTCTGGAGACATTACTCTCGGCTCCTTGTCCACACCCTTTGAATTGTGACTTTCCAGCTCTCCTGTTAAAACATGGAATCTATCTGCCCAACTCTTCAACCTGGGCTAGCTTTGTAATTTACCACAGCCAAAAGAATGAGGCAAAAGTGACAATTTTTCAGTTCTGAGCTTGCTCTGAAGAGGTTTTGCATACTTCCTTCCACACACTCGGTTGCAACACCTAGGCTGGCCTGCTGGATGAGAGAACATAAGAAGGAGAGCCTGTTGTCTAAGCTGAGAAAGCAGCCTAAGCCAGCCTATAGACATCTGGCCCTCCAAAACTGATGAGAGAACCCTATCAAGATCAGCAAAGCTGGCTGCAGATGCATAAGTGGGCCCAAAAAAGATCAAAAGAACTTCCTAGCTGACCTATAGATGAAAGCAATAATGAATGCTTTTCTTTTCCCTTGCTGTGTGAAGTAAGACCTAATTAAATTCTTATTTTTTAAAAGACTCTGAATTTTGTGTGTGATTTGTTATGCAGCAATAACTAACTGAAACACTATATTTGCTACAGAGATATTTACCTGAAAAAGTCCATATTGAGAAGTCACTAGCAAGTCCAGCACATGTAGAAAAAGTGATCTAGCTTTTATAGCAAAATATTGGTTTTATATAATTGATAAAAAATAGAAACACATATATTGTCATTTATGCTTATTTATTTTTATAATCAATTTTGGAATTTTTATGGTGTAGTAGAAAACTTATTTCCAAAAATAAAACTTATGATTTATTGAATACAAGAAGTTAGAAGACAAAAAGCCAGAAAATTACATATCATCCTTATAGGATGCAAGAAGACCCAATTGAATAAAAACAGAAAGCTATAGGGAGAGAGCAATTTGACATGAAAGAGAAACTGGGTAAGACAAGGATGGATTAAAATAAAACTAAAATTATAACGCAGCCGGGCATGGCTCAGTGGTTGAGTGCCGACCTAGGATCCAGGAGATCACGGTTCGATTCCTGGTCAGGGCACATGCCTGGGTTGCAGGCTTGATCCACAGTCAGGGGGGTGCAGGAGGCAGCCGATCAATTACGACTCTCTCATCATTAATGTTTCTACCTCTCTCTCTCTCTCCCTTCCTCTCTCTGAAATCAATAAAAATATATTAAAAAATTTTTTAAATTTTAGAAATAAAATTAAAAAAACGAAAATTATAAGAGCATTCCAACAAAAACATATAGGTAAAAAAATTTTAATAGGTAATTCATGGAACAAAAAAATATAAAACATATAAGAGGCTAATAAATGAAAAATACAAGCTCAGTATTAACCAAACACAGACCAAAAAGGGCATATTTTTCATATAGCAGTTCTGCAAAGAAAAATAAATTATACTACTCAATGCTGGCAAGCATGTAATGCTAGTATTAAGAGCCCTAAAAGAAGTCATAAACTTGATGCAATCATTTCGCTTCTAGAAATCAATCTATAGTAAATGATCAGAAATTCAACCAAAGGCTCTACAAAAGGACTAGTCATAATTATGTGAACCAAAATGCAACTTTAAAATATAACAACAGAGGAATGGTTCAATAAACTATGGCATATTGATATAATGGAATAATATGCTGCCAACAAATAATGATGTTTATGAAAAAATTGTATATGGAAACATGCTTATGATAAAAAGCTAAAAACTAATGCAAAATTACAATTAAGGTATCTGTTTTGCTCAAAAAATATATGTAGGGAAAAAGCTAAGTATATATATATATAAAAAATGTTAACATCTGTTATCTTTCAATGGTCTGAGTGATAAGGGTATTTTTACGATCTTTATTTTTTTAGATTTTTCTATCCTTTCCAAAGGGGAGAGAAACAAAATATATTATGACAAAAAAGGAGTAAAAACAGAACAATGTCGTAGTGAACAGTGACGAAAAGCAGTCAATTCCGAGCAGTCTACTCTTTGTTCTTGACTTTTGGCTCTTTTGTCCCCTGCACCTTCCCTAATAATAATGAGGAGTGAATGCATAAAATAGTCAACATAAATGCACATCCTAAAGAGCCTGAGGAGTCACAATCGATTTAAATTTGGAGTTGCCTCCCTCACTTACTCCAGTGTACACGATTGAGTCCCAGACGAGTCAGTTCTGCCTTACTGACCTCTGTCCCTAGCACCTAGCACAGACAAGAGAACAGAGTCTGGCATAAGACAAGACTGGTGAATAAATGAGCATACTAGCTCAGAGTCTTCTTCAAAATCAATGATAACTACTGAGTGCTTAATAAATACAAGGCACTGTGCTAAATCCCACAAGGTCTTTGCAAAACATAGAGAAGGCACATTTCTCCTCTCTTGTGACCTCACTAACACTCCACTAACTTTCATGCACACAATACCTATTGTAGCAGCAAACATTTATACTGTTGTTTTGCACTAGTTGATCCTCATATGTAAGTAAACCATAGCATAAGACACTTTTTTAAAGCATAATTAGTATTGTAAATTCATGCATTGTCTCCTATGAATAATTAAAGCATATGATTATTTTTGAGCACTAAATGGCACTTCAGTTAGTAGCACCCTTGAGTATGTTATTCTAGCTCAAAATTCAAGTAGCATTATTTAATGCAGACTCTTCTTATGATGATAATGATGACATTCTCCATCTTTCTACCTGAGCAATTAAAAAGTTTAATAGTCTTTGATGTGGCTGGTTATCGGAATAATTTTCTAAGCAGGAACAATTAGGACCCACTTATTTGATGGTTTGTGCATTCTCAACTATTGTTTGAAACTCTTTGTTTCTGTGGAAACCTGATGAAAACGTAAAGAACTTTAAATCTATAATGAGTTTGCAAAGAGCATTTGTTTTCCTTAATTACCGAAAGTATACAGCTGGATTATATGTAGCACAGTTTCTCTAAAACTTTTAGGAATAAAGAGCTTGCCTGCTGTCTCCTGTCTCCTGTATGAGAAACGGCACAGCTGTCTGACCCTGGTGCCACGAGTGGGGATTTTCTCAATGCCACGCCAAGGTGAAATGCACACACTTTACCACCGGGCTGCCTTCTGCCCTGCAATGAGCACTGATCCACTTCAGCACACACAAATGAGCTGTCAGCTTGAATGTCTTTTTTCTCTGCCTGGCTAATGCTTGTTCTGCCACCATTATTTCAGCTCAAGTAGGATGATTATTATTTCAAGCACTGTCTAGATTATACTGTCCTAAGGATTACTTTATCTGTATAGACTCCTCTTTATAAATTTCTTGTAGTGATACCCTGATAGCTCCTCATTAAACAAGTATGTGTGGCATCTTGCTTTGTTTACAAAGTGACAATACCTCCTATCTTAAAGAGAAGTACCTTTTAATAGAAAAACACATGCTTGAATGAATTAGAATGAATGTGTCCCTTTCAAAACATACTAAAAATATATCAATTGATGTTAAAACAATTGATATGCACCAACTTAAAAAAGATAATAATTAGAAAAAGAGCACTGAAATGTGTGTATTTGTAGAGTAAATAATTTTCTAAGATTGGTGATATGGCACTTTAATATAAGCAATCTCATTAATATGAAGTCTATAGCACCCCTTTGGGAAATATTTGCCATTCCAGAAAACACTCCCAACTCTTACACATTGTATTTCAGAGGGTGTTCCTTGGTGCACTGAGGAAAAGTTTTACTACTTGACTTACATAGTCTCAATGGCAGGAGGCTAGTTCTACCCAAATCTTCCAAATCTTTGCTAAACTCTCTATCCCCTCTGTGGCCGAATAATAATGGTTAATATAGTGCTCTTTGGGGGGAGGGTGTCATATTTTTATTTTAATGGTGAGTTTGTAGGAACAATGACTCAACAACAGCAAAAAATCAATGTGGCAAACCAGAGGCAACTACACCCTTTCCCCACCCCCACTCAACCAGCTTTATAGCTCCAAATTCTGGAAATATCTAACTCTGGAGATTCTAGAACTGGCATCCATCACAAAACACAAGCCACACCAAACCAGATCTATTGAGTGCATACTATGTGAAAAGCACCATGCTGGCTTTAGTCCTAGAAATACTTCCAGTTCATTTGGGGAGTGGAAAACCCCAACAATTGGCATGAAAATATTTGACTTATAGCCTGTAGCATAGAAAACCAAAATGAAAAATGTGGAGCTAGGTTAAAAATACAACATTAGAAGAATACAAAGAATTAGGAAATCATTATCCTAGTACCATCATTATTATAAACAAGCATCACTGAATGTAAGCATTAATACAACTCCAAAGCACTGAAAAAAACTGCAAAATGGTGATGGAAGGAGACTTGACTTGGGGTAGTGAACACACATTACAGTGTACAGATGATGTGTTGTGCACCTGAACCCTATATAATTTTATTAACCAATGTCACCCCAATAAATTCAATGCAAAGACTGCAAAAGAGTCTCCACGAGTTGGTAAAAATTAGTGGAATGAGTTATACTAACCACCTGGGATTGAGTGAACCAGACTATAATTTAAGCAATTAGCTGGAATCTGACTAGGATGGAGTGTCCAATTGTTTAGTAGACATCTAATATTTGAGGGAAGTCAAGAATTTCTCTTTTTGGAAATGGGATAAACTAAGTTCAACCATACCAACGGAATCAACAGTGAATGAGTTAGTGTGGCACAGAGCCCACTACTCAAAGACTCCAAATACTTCTGGAATAGAAAGTCCTGCCTAGGTAGTTTACTCAATTTAACTATAGTGTGAGGAAGAGTCAGAAAGTAGCATAGAGCCGATGAAAAAGAGGACTGCTTCTTTGGTTTGTAAGGTTGAGGAAAGTGGGCCTTCACAGCCAATGTCTAACCACGTCCTGGAATCTATTTTCACCATGAGCTTGTTCAACCTGGCTAGACCCTCCCATTTAGTTCTCGTAGTGTCTACAGTTTCTGTATTAAGGTAACTAGAGGTTTAAACTTTAGATTTTATAAGAAGCCATGGGGACACTTTGGATTGCTAGGTTTTCTTCTTGTTCCCTTGCTAAAATTTGTTTAGCATCAAGCCAACCTAAGTAAACCAAGTTCTAGAGAATGGGAACAACACAGATGAGCTGAACAGCATTATACTGAACATTCAGCCCAGCGATTTTCAACCTCTTTCATCTCATGGCACATAAACTAATTACTAAAATTCTGCAGAGCACTAAAGAACACATTTTTTGCCTATCTGACAAAGAAAATAGATATAATTTTGATCCATTCACACTGGATGGCTATTGTTGTGTTGACTGTTGTCATTTTCTTATTTGACAACCCAAAGGAAAAGAGGTCAGTGCCCCTGGCTGAAGAGTCAGGTGGCGCATGTTTTAAAAATTCTTGCAGCACATCATTGCGCCTCTTGCGGCAACCATTTGAAAATCGCTGATATAGCCTAATAAGAGAACCCATATTCTTCATACCCACGAACACAGCTTGCATGACACTTTTAAAAAACATGCCATATACAAATGTATGTGTGTGTGCATAATTATTTCATTGGTTATTTCCTTTAAGGAGTTTTTGGTTAGAAGGTATTTAGTTTAATGTGATCCTCTACTATTAATTAACCACGTATAATTAACCCTTTAAAATAATAAACAATAAGAAAAATTTATTTCAGCTGCACAAAAAGCTAGTTCTTTGACATGACTAATCTAGGTATTAGCAATCCAGTAGACACTGAAAAAAATATTGGCAAGGGGAAAAAATAGTTCACCTATTGCTAGAATTATTTCACAAACTCATGTATTAAAATAATGCCATAACGATCCCCTTCTAATTTCTACTGGAAAGGGGATTTTCTTAGCTAGTTCAAAACACTTTGACATTTAAACATTATAATTAATGCCTCAGACATGATACTGTACAGGCTACAGAAGGAAATAATGCAGCCATGGCTAAAAAATGTTTCCATCTTTTGATTTTATATTTTTTAATATCATGATTTTAATAAGAATGTACATGGTAATTATGAAGTAATTAGTACTAACATGATTCTACCAAAAATCACTGAAACCAGTAACTAGCACTTGATCATTAACATAATCAAGCCATCCTGAGCATCCTCTCGGTAGAGGGCAGTATTTGCTACATCTCCAGGGGAGGAAAGACATAAATGTGTCCAGCTTTGAGATCTATCCAGAAGAAATTTTACAGATTACCCACATGATGCCAGATGAAGTTCTACACCCTTTGCTACTGATCTTACATGTGCATTTGAAATGAAAGGTCAATCAATTTCCTTTCCCTTTGGAAATCAGAGCTAAGAGGCATGAAAAGTGACATTTGGGATACTACAAAGGAAAGAGAGAAAAGGCTTTAGAATAGCAAACAACTTACTTTAAATTTCAGAATGAGGACTTCTGAACATGTTCAAGTCTAACAAATGCAGAGATTTTTGTTACTTTTTGTTTTGCTTTTCCTTATCAGAGTTCACTGGGGACAAATTAAATCCTCTTAGACTTGGATATTTGAAAAGCCTAATCAGAGTTGGAAAAGAAGTGGAGATCAAAGAGTTATTATTCTTCCTCCTTATCTTCTGCTTTCCAAGTCATGGAAATATTGGGTAAAAAGGCTAATTCATATTCTAAAGATATTAAAAAGTGAATCAGAGCAAAGTTGACCGCCTCTCTCTGCTGCTGGATAAACAAAGGGCCAAACCTTCAAACTCAGTAAGACCCAGAGCATTCTTCACTCCATCTTCTTGCCAAAAAGATGACTCTGATTTATATGGTGCCCAACTTTTATTTAAAAATTCAACATTCATGAAAGGATTGAATGTGAGTTTAAACAATCTCTAACATTTTTTAACTATTTCTCTGAATCAAGCCAAATAATGAGACAAGCTTACTTTGTAAGGCACTCTTTTGACCTCTACAGCATGTTTCATTGGGCTGTACTCTGTCATTATACACCCAGCTTGGACATAAGAATCTGTACAATACAAACTTATACTGGCAGCAGGAACAGTGCTGGCAAAACTATCTGCTGGCATTTTTTGGGAAGCCCCTTCATGAAAGGCCCAAGTAAATTTTCATTGTTTCTCTAGTACCTTGGCACTGTTTCCTTCCACTGACTCAGTGATAAGATTTTCCAATCTCACCCTCATCTCTTCCCTTTTTGATGTCAGCTCAGGTGATTTCGCTGATTCCTTTAGACTCCAAACTAACACATCTCTATAAGTGAAGGCCAGATCTGTATCTTCAGTCCTAAATTGCGAATCTTCAGTCCTAGATTGCTTAGAAGCCCCTTTCTCCAACCTCAGGTTTTTCTCTTAAGGGTCCGGCCATTCCTCTGGTCATCCAAACTGAAAATGTCAGAGCCACAAGTGCTCGTCCTTGGCCCCGAAACCTCTCTACAATTAATCTTATAGATTTCTCTCATATTCATTTTGTTCTTCCTAATCTATCATTTTAAAGGGCAATTAGGAGCTGAAATCTAGTCCATGCTCTGTTTGCCAGGCCATGATCCTTGGTGAGGGGCAGCACCCAGCTAGACAAAGGAACACCCTTTAATTTATTTACTTAGCTCCAGGCCCATCTTGAGGAGTGGTTTCAACTAGTGCACACAAAAGCTCTACATATGGTAGCCACATGCCAATCTTCACATCTTTGCCAGATTATCCGACACAGATCTGTTTAAAAAATACTACTTTGTTTTATGCTGATGAAAGGTCTAATCCAAACTCTCTCACTTGATATACAAGCCCCTTTACACGGACTTCAACCCACCTATCCTGCCTGAGTGCACACCACTCCCCTGCATGTGATCTAAATTCCAGCCAGGACCCTTACATTCTCTGGAAAGAGAAGTCCGGTTTTCAGGTGTGTTTTTTCTTTCAGCATTTTAAAGATGTTGTTGCAGTTTCCAGGTCTCCACTGCTTCTGATGAGAAGTTAGTCTCATTAATCATATTACTGTTACCCTGGCTGATTTCAAATTGTCTTATGTTTGGTTTTCAGCAGTTTGACTCTGATGTGCTAGAAGTGATTTTCTTTGTACCTGCCAGGGGTTTGTTGAGCTTCTAAAATGTGTAAATTTACATCTTTTGTTAAATTTGAAAAAATCTCAGTCATTGTTTCTTCTAAAAAAAAGTCTAACCATTCTCTTTCTCCTTTCTTCTGGGATGCCAATGATGTAGTTGGACTTTTGATGTAGTTTCTTATGCCATGAGACTTAAAAATCAATCTGTCTCTCTCTTTTGTTCAGGCTGCGTAATTCCTATTATCCATCTTCAAGTTCACTGACTCTCCTGCCATCCGCAATCTGGCATTAAGTACATACAGTGAACTTTCAAATTTTACGTCTAGAATGTTTAACTTTTAGTTTTAGAATTTCCATTTGGTTCTTTTTATACAGTTTTCATTTCTTTGCTAAGACTTCCTGTTTGTTCACTCGCTGTCAGTGTATTTTTCTTTATAACCTTGAGTATAGATATCAAAGCTACTTTAAAATCCTTGCCTCTATAATTCCAACATCCATGTTATCTCGTGATCAGTTTCCATTGGTTATCTCTTCTCTCTTAAAATGGGTCAGATTGCCCTATGTCTGCATACATCTGGTAATTTTGGATTGCCTTCTGGATATTGCAAATGATGTGTTGTGGAGACTTAGGGTTCTGTTATATTCCACCAAAGTATATTGAGTTTCTGTTGTTGCTATTTTAGCAAGTAATAATGCAGCTAGTCCCAAACTCCAAATTTTTCCTCTATGATGAGCAGGAACTGAAATCTCTGTTCAGTTGTTTTTAGCCTTTGCTATACATATATAATTCACAGGTCAGGCCAAGATTTAGGGAGAGCTTCTGTGAAGAATTTTAGATTCTTCCTCTGTGGTTTTCTCATTTTCATGATTTCTCCTCTATTTTCCAGCTGCTCTGGTTCCTCAAGCCAGGAAGAGTGCAGGTTTCTACTGAGTTTTAGATGTCCCATATGAGGCCAACTGCAATCTGCTCTAAGAGATTCACCAGTGTCAATCCTTTCTTCTAAGTGTTGACTGCATTCCACTTTCTCCCTGCTTTTGGTTGCTCAACAGATAGCAACCAAGACAGTACCTTCCAGATAATTATTTTTAATTTTGTTCAGAGTTACAGTTGTGATCTGGGTAAGTTTGTCAAATAGCAGCTATTCTGTCACTAATGGAAGCAGAACCCGGCTGAGCCTTCACTTCTCTGACTTACTCTGTAATTTCCTACCTCTGTGTTTTTTTGTAAAAGCAAACCCTCAGAAGAGGAAGAGATCACCAAGGTTGCTTTCACCATCTCCTATTCTTAGGAACAAGGAAACAGCCACCCCTCATGCCCTCCCCCACCCCCCTACACCAGCAGACTCTCCAACGCTGCAGCCCTAACGGCTCAGTTCCTCTTTGTTGCTCACAGCACTATGGTCATGCTGATCCTGCAGTGCTCACTATACTCTGCCTCTGTCTAGTGATCTACGTACTGACCACACTCTCTCTTCTAAGTGAGGACTGAGTAAGTGTGGAGACTGACGTATTCACCTTTGTACCCACCACAGCACCTACAACTGTGCCAGCTTTCCATTAAGTACTCAGTGAGTACCTGCTGAATGACTAGGAGCCGGGCCATAAAATAAAAAACGGGTAAAGCTCTCTCTGTTACCCTGCATAAAAGTTAATTTAAAGAAATGTATAGCATGTTGGTTTATTTAACCTAATTTCCTCCCTGAAAGGAGCGCATTCCCAAGAGGAGATACTATTTGCTGACACACTGGAATATACTGGTGGGAGTTACAACCTTTCCTAGAGTGGCCTGCCTCATTAATCTTCCCACAACATTACTTACTTTATGTACCACGTTCCAGCTCAAAACCTAAATGACTCTGTGGATCACGGTAAGAAGTCTGGTTTATATGGAGTATCTATCTCAAATTTTCACTCTTACTTCCCTTTTCTCTCCAGCATGTGCTCTTGCTCTCATTAGGCATTTATCTTCTGCTCCTCCTGAAACGTTTGGTGCTTGGCTTCCAATCACGGATGAAACACCTTCAACCTCTTTATCTAAATTCTACTCACCTTTCAATGTCAAAATCAGATTTCCTCCTTAAATCTCAGGTTTCCTCAGAATCTTCCCAGTCCTTACTATCCTTATATTTAATTCCTGATGCACTCAGAATATGTACTTAACTAGTGAGCACAACTCCTTAAAACAGAATGTTACAGCTGAAAGAAATAACAGAAATGAGCTGATCATACCATATACTTTAGAGATGAGGTACTTGGAGCCACAGAGATTAAGTGACCTGCCTAAGGCCATGCAGCTATATAGTTTTTGCATAAAGACTGGAATTTATATCTCCTGACTCAGTTGGGCCTCCTTCCACTCACCTGCACTGCCTGGTACTTGGTTCATATTTTTTCCTCTATAAATGGTAAACTCTTTGAAAGGACCTCTTACACTTCCTTTGCCTTCCTTACAACATAGTGGCAGACAGGCATGGGGGCGCTTCAGAACTAGTTGTTCGCCATGAAAATCATGCAACAAAATGAGGGGACTCTCACATAACATGTATTTCTGGATTAATGATAAAATATAAAAAAGTTCAGTAATACTTGATCCTAAGTTACATGGAAATCTTATAAATTTGATGTTATAAGTCATTTCTAGTTTTTTCTCAAAATCTTTTGCCTGAGTCAATATCTTCACCAAGTTATTTTAAGAATCAAAAGTAGTATATTCTAACAATTCTCAAAGTTTTTCTTATAAAACATATCTGAAAGAAATAACATCTAATGGGTTATATCTTATTAAATATTCTAGTTAGAAACATATTAAATAATTACTAAATTTGAGTCCACTAATCTAATCTAAGAGGGAGATACTATGAAGTATATCAAATCAAGTACTTTATGGTGAGAACAGAAAAATTTGAAAATTACAAATCACAGAATTACTTGATAAAAAATTTTTTTCTGTTTTTTAGAAAAAGAGCCAGTTGGTAGGTAAGCATTAGAAAAGCCAGCAGTGTTAAAGCTATTGAAAGAAAAAAGAAAAAGTCAAACAAGTAACTTTAAAGTGTTTTACAGTCATATCAATTGGTTGGCCTAGATTTTGTCAACACTTTACCAAGCATTTCCTCATATAGGTCTTCTGATTCAAGAACTACTCCCAGTTATTATTTAGAGCTGTGATACATTTATTATTAAATCCAAGTGAGATGATATACTTTAAAATTAAAAACAAATTCTAATTTTAAAAAGCTAATGAATGCTTTAATGTTAAAAATTTAATTCATACTTCTTAATCATTGGGCGGGTAAATGACACATTCTTCCCAAACACTGAAACAAATATTAAATATTACTTCGCCATATTTTCTTAGAGAAGTGATCTTAAAAGGAATGTGAGTTGTATCTATTTCTACTACTAGATCTGACCCTCAAAATAATTTTACTCCTAAGACAGAGAACCTGTTGAAGGTGTACAGCTCTGAGCAAACTCGTTCTTCCCTCCAGGCCCTCTGGGAATCCCTAGGCCCTCTCCCCGCCATGACAGGGACCAGACACATTTTTAAACCATTGCAGTTAGCAGTACAATATAAATATATTCACAGAAAATGAAAGCAAGTTTCCTCTCTCAGAGAAGCCTCAGGCAGCTAAGTCTGAGAATTCCAGGGCCTGCAGAGTTTAAAATCTGCAGCCACACACTGTAGCACCTAAGGAGCCGTTCTTGCCCTAGTTTGGGAACACAAGCTGAAGAAGGCTGTTTGGCCTCACAATGTGCCCCGTGACGGAAAACTGCCCATGTGAAGAAAGCAGGCAGATATCCCCTGAACCCAGGTTTCCTCCGTTCCTGGATTCCTCTCCACCCTCCTATTCACGTGGAAATCACCGCATTTTCTAGGTGGCTACAGTTTTCAAATTTCTAATCTAGCCCCTCTTTTACAGCCCTGTCTCTAAGTCTTGTTTTCTTTTTTCCTTTAAAATAGTGAAACACAAAAGACATCAACAATGGTTAACCCAATACATAGCTATTTCCGGGAGGATACGAATCATCAACAGCAGTTAGTAAAAACTGATCCTTCAGTCCAAACTGCAACCTTGCGGAGAATTCTATTTTTCTTCTATTTACAAAATTTCAGAATAATTAAATAAATTCAGGTGAAAAGTTACTAGTATACATCTTATGTTTTTAACATATAGGTGAATTTTGAGATTTTATTCCAAAAACCTTTCTTATAATAACTGAGGGCCTATATGAAATGGTCTAGGTCAAGGTATGTACGTTGAAATTTTATTTATTTATTTAAATGTTTTTTCTTAATCCTCACTGAAGAACATGCCCATTGACTTTTAGAGAGGGGAAGGGAGAAAAAGAGACAGAGAAAGAGAGAGAGAGAAACATTGGTATGAGAGAGAAACATCGGTTGTCTCCCGCATGCACCACAACTGGGGATCAAGCTTGCAACCTAGGTGGATGCCCTGGCCCGGAATCGCACCAGCAGACTCAGCGCACAGGACGACGCTCCAACCAACCAAGCCGTGCCCGCCAGGGCTGAACGCTGATATTTTAAATCTGACTGCATGCATCCTGTGTTCCTTCTCGCACATTCAACAGTATCCCCCACATTGGCACCGCAAAACAACTGGAAGACCAGTTTGTAAGAGGATTCAGGGTTGGCTGAATGAATAGATAAGGTGTACTTCAAGACTAAGACTATGACTCTACCTGAGGGGCTGTGGGAATGTGGGCAGGAAAGGACAGAGGGCAAATAGATTTAGGGCTCTTTTCTTTCATCCTCACACCAGGGTTTTTTTCCATTGCTTTTCAGAAACAGTGGAAGGGAGAGACAGAGAGAGAGAGAGAAACATGGATGTGAGAGAGACACATTGGTTGGTTGCCTCCCACAAGCTCCCCTGCACACACCCCAACCGGGGCCTGGACTGAGCCTGCAACCAAGGTACGTGCCCTTGGCTCTACCCACTGAACCAAACCTGCCAGGGTGACTTAGCAGGGGACTTAGGGCTCATTTTTGACACTGGATTCACATTACTCCCTACAAGAATCTGACCCATCCTCTACTAAGCTCAAATTTCAATCTCGCTTCTGCTCTACCTGTCCTCTATGCTTTAGCCAGGCTGGCTGCCTGCCTTATTTGGACATGGTATGGCCAAAGGTCAGCATATTTGGGAAATGGCCACCAAAGATCAGCAATGCTTCAAGAATGGGTTTGCTGCCCTAACTGGTTTTGCCCAGTGGTTAGAGCATCGGCCTATGGACTGAAGAGTCCAGCCAAGGGCACATACCTTGGTTGCAGCCTTGATCCCAGGTCGGGGCACATGTGGGAGGCGACCAATCAATGCTTCTTCCCCCTGCCCTTTCTCTCTCTCTCTCCCTTCCACTCTCTCTGAACAGCAATTGAAAAAATATCCTCAGGTAAGGATAAAAAAAAAAAAAAAAGAATTGGTTTGCTGCTGGGAAGGTAAAGGGCCAAGGAGAGTCCTGGGCTACCTTAGCTCTGGTGATTAATGGCCTTATTGCCTGATGCTAATCACCACTATTGGCATCCAAACACCATTAGACTTGACTCTTGGCCAAGTAGCAGATATACAAGCTATTCATCCTTTAGTATTTATTGAGAGTGTTCCAAGCACAGGGCATAAACCACAAGTAGTTTCCAACAAGTGGTTTCACTTGGAATACATGAAATGAAATAAAGCATAAAATGGACAGAAAAGGGGAATAGCTCTTAATACCCCAAGAAATACTGTTCAGTACAGTTTAAGTCTAATGACATATAAACTAATATGATATAAGCAAGATTAATAAACAGATAAAGGCCAAAACATGTATCTAATGTACCTCTTTTCCTTAAATAGTAAGAACCAAGGAAGAAAGCTAATGAACAAATTGACAGTGAACAACATGTACACCCTGCATATGCATTGACTGATATATTTTTCTGCTCAGACTTTTTACAAACACACCTGGACACCTGTCATTATTTTTATGACACAAATAACAAGCTACTCTTGCAAATAGTTACTTGTGAGCACAGTTACCAGTTGAGGAAACAATTTTCTGCAGGTGTAAAAATTACATTTTTCAATAAGGAAAATTTAGGTATAGTCAGTTTACTCATTAAGCCTTTAGAATTCTGTTTTTGCTTGCTTTCTTTGAATAGAATTCTTTCATTTTGATCCACAGAAGTTAACCCTAAAGCAAGTGGTTCTCAAACTTTTTGGTTCAGGATTCTTTTATGTTCTCGTTAAGGAATCCAAAGAACTTTTTGTCTATATGGGTTATCTCTTTTTATATTTACTGTATTAGAAATTAAAACCGAAAAATTAAAACTAAAAATATTTATTAATTTATTTAAAATAAGAGTGATAAAACCATTACATATGACCCATCAAATTAACATGAATAACATTTTAATAAAAATAATTATATTTTCCAAAATGAAAATAATTTAGTAAGAAGAATGGCACTGTTTTACATTTTTTGCAAATCACATTAAAGTCTGGCTCAATAGAAGAGAGTAGAATTCTCATATCTTCTTCTACATTCACTCCATTGTGATATGTTGTTTTGGTTGGAATATATAAGAAAACCTGACCTCATACAGATATACAGTTGGGAAAGGGAAAATTATTTTAATAGCCTTATCAGATAATTATAGATATTCTTCTTTGATGCTACATGAAAACCCAATAAGAACTTCCTTCCAAAGAGCACACTATGGAAAGAGAAAAGAGTAACTTTATAGAGGAGAAACCAGACAAACACAACCTCAGACAAATGTAATCAAAGTTGATTAACATCAACAGTGATAAGTCATGTTGATAGTATGTACCCTTGATATGATGTTTGAAAATAGCACTTGACCTCTGTGGTCCTCCTCACCAAAGCCCATACTTTCAGTCTAATCATGAGAAAAACATCAGACAAATCCCAATTGAAGGGCATTCTACAAAATAACTGACCAGTACTCCTCAAAATCATCAAGGTCATCATAAACGAGGAAAGTTTGAGAAACTGTCACAGCCAAGAGGAACCTAAGGAGACATGACGACTAAAAGTAATATGGTATCCTGGAACAAAATAAGGACATTAGGTAAAAACTAAGGAAATCTGAATGAAATAAAGACTTCAGTTAATAATAATATAGCAATATTGGTTAATTAATTGTAACCAATGTATCATACTAATCTAAGATGTCAGTAATAGGAAACAGAATTTGGGAGTATACAGAAATTCTCTGTACTATCTTCTCAATTTTTCTGTAGAACTAAAACTGTTTTCAAAAATAGAGTCTATTTTAAAATTGTTTAAAACTTGACAAGAAAGAGTTTTTTAAATGTTAATTGCAATGTAGAATCTGAAATAATATCAATGTATTTTTAAAATTCTGTTATACTAAAATCCATGAGCCTTTCTTGCATTTTAAATGGATCTTCTGTCATGCATGATTTTGTAAAAGTATGTAGTAATTGTCAGAAAATATTGGTTCAGTGAGTTATGTAGATCTTTCAATGTTGACATACCTAATTATACAATGTCAAAATTTTGCATTTGTTAAATATCACCATCAATCTCATCAGAAAAAAAATGCATAAAAATTGGGAAGCTGTCAAGTTCACCGTGGTGCAACAAGTCTTCCAAAACTCCAATTTTCACTTGTTTGCTCAAATGTTATCACTGGCAGCAACTACTCTTATTTATCTTAAAGTGACAGTCTTACTTCATTCATTTTCAAGAAAATGTCTGTCAAACATTGTCAGAAAATATATGCCAAGCCTGAATAACCATAGTTTGTCCCTCATTCTTTCACATAAAATGGACATTCCATGAAAAAAGTGGCTAGTTCAGCTGGCAACTCAGACAATTGCACAGGTGCTCTTGCTCAGGACAGCTGTACTTGGTATACCGCAGAAGTGCTGCATGTGTCCTTCCTTTATCATAAAGAATATTAAAAAGACATGTTCTCAAGGGGTGCTACTTAGCAAAGTTAATCACTTTACTGCTTCTTCAAAGGCATTCTTAAGTGAAACTAGAATTTTTTTTTTTTTACAATGATTACATGGGCAATGAAGAATACAATATGGTTTAGTGCTACTGCCTTGATTCAGCTAAGGCTGTGGCAGTTTCACCCACCATTGCTTTTGTACCATTATTGCAAGTGTCACCACAGTGAAAAGGGCAAACAGTGTCCTAGTGTTATGACACAGAGTTTTGACCTCAAGGACTCCTAAAAACCATATTTTGAGAACCGCTGACTTAAGCAACCCTATTTCTGACATCTCCACACCCTCCAGTTAAGTCAAGTAACCGCTGAGGTGAGGAACAGAAACCTGAAAGCTCACGTCATGTCCTCAGAGGTGAACCTGCTTCACTTTCCGTTTACACCACTTTGATGGGGAGGGAGCGGCAGCGAACAGAGACCACCCAAACAGTTCTCGAAAACAGGGCTCCCAACCTGTTTCACGTCATGGCAGGGAGAGAAAATGATACTTATATTAAGGAGTAAAGGAATGAGGCTGCCTAAGGCTTGAGGTCCCCAGCCTGGAGGTACTGGCCCCACACAGCCTTCAGGAGGGTGTAGGGGGGTGGCTGTGCCCTCTCCCCATGGGTATGCCAAGGCACATGAGTTGGGCAGTTCTGCACTAAGGTTCTCAGTACACCTGGTGCTGTCTGATGGGAGGATCTCTGTTCCATACCCACCTTCATTCCCCGTAAGAGGCTCACAGCTTATTCAAATGTGCAAATTCACAGAGTATCTGATTGTATTTCATGGTAGAACTGGACTTATATTAATATAATTTGACGTAATTAATATAATTTGATGTAACTTGTCCAGAACATTTTCAGATATAGTACAGTGATTAAGAGCGCAGAATCTTATTTCCAGACTACCGAGAAGTTCAAAGCCCTGGCTCTGCCACTTACTGTGTGATCTTGGGAGAATAACTTAAGATCTCAGTGCCCCGATTTCCCCACCTATGAAATGGGGGCAATAACAGTGCCTGCCTATTTTAAGTATAAAATGAGTTAATATATAAAAGTGCTTAGAATGATGCCTGATGGGTGGCAATGTTTGCTCTTCTTATTATGCAGGTGCTGTAGGGTCTCCTAATTGGGACTGCTTCTCTGATCATGGCAGGGTTAAACTGCAGATTTGCAAAGCAAGAGAATCCCAGAGCTACCAAGAGGCTAGATGCTAACCTGCAGGGCTCCAGATCTGAGGTAACATGCTGAAGCAGGGAAGGAGAGAGATGTGAAAAGAGAGACTGTCCTGGGCCTCTTTAGTCTATTTACAGTACACATCAAGGGTTTATAGTCAAAACCTTCTTTTTACCTATCAAGACACAAACAGATAAGTTTCTACCTAATATATAAGTCTATATATAGTATTTTTCCTTGGGAGGGGTCATGGCGAAAAAATAATCATTACAGACTATCAACCCATCCATTTCTCGCCAAAGGTTTTTTTTCATGATGGTGTCAGGAGTTGTGGCGAGATGAGCCTGGGACTTCAAGAGCCTCCCTGAAAGCTAGAATAGGTGATCCAAAGCTGCGACCGTCCCATACACACCAGGTGACAGCTTCTTTACCTTGGGTTGAATATGTTTTTTTCTTCACTGAATGGTTTTTGGCAACTGTTAGCATAGCTCATAAGATCATTATAACTAATTAAGAGTTCAGGTTACATCTGAAGCTGAATGATTTCAAGAGTCCTCTTCATGTAAGTATTTGATATCTGAATTGCCAAAGTTACAAAGTTACAAAGAAACATAAAATTATCATATCAAGAAAATAGTCACAAATGAACTAACCACATAAAAATGTATCCCATCCTCAAACATGCCTTACAGCTTAATACTAGTACTTAACCCTATCCATCACGTTGGTATCTTTTGTCAGTCAGTCAGCGCTTGTTTAATGTAGGAAACCTCACATAGTTACAATGTTGATAAAAGGCAAACCCCTCCAAGTAGAGCCATTGACCAATGAGGATCTCTCCAACTTGAACAAGAAAAGAAAATCAACAAAACTTTAAAAGAAAGTAATTGAAATATTCATGAATTAAAAAATTTTGGAAAATACTGATGAAATCCTTAAATATTTTCTTAGAAAAGATTTCCTAAGTAATCAACCAAATGATGAAGTGCAAGACATACTAATTTATCAACCTAAAATTTTGTCAAGAAAGTTATGCCAAAAATAAATATCTGTTCATTGCTAGTCTAGGAATTTAGTTCATAGTGCTATTATAACCCATATTTTTGTCAAATAAGATAAAAATGACTTATTTTTATGTGTTATTTTCATTTTTTAAGATAAAGTACCAATTAATCTTCCCCACTATCTCCAGACCTAATTAGCAGCCTTTTCTTGGTACTAAGTATCCTGAAGTCGAGAGCACATTAAAAATACAGATATATATTTTTATCTACTCAGTGTCTGCCCCAAGAGATCATCTTGCCTCACTACCCCAGGATACACAGGACTGTCCTTCCCCTCTTCTCACTAGGTCCCTTCTATGGGAGGAGGGGGAACTTTATCTTTGGGACACATAAGTTTTTTCTCAAGTTTATTTCTCTGGTAAAGTACGTAAAACTTAAATTGAAGCCTTAATAGAATTTTGTCTGGAGATATTAGGTTATTAGGGCCCTGATAAGACTGATGCAGTAGAAGTGTGAAGGGTCCATGTCACCAGGAACAACTTTCAATAAGAGATGGACATTATTACCCTGTCAGATGGAATTCATCTTGCTGGTTTAAAAATGACACATGTACATTGGTTAGAAGCAATTAAGTCACTAGCTTTTAAGAAAAGTATTCATGAGCCTGGCCGGGCATGGCTCAGCGGTTGAGCATCGACCTAGGATTCAGGCGATCGGGGTTCAATTCCCGGTCAGGGCACATGCCCAGGTTGCGGGCTCGATCAATGACTCTCTCATCATTGATGTTTCTATCTCTCTCTCTCCCTCTCCTTTCCTTTCTCTGAAATCAATAAAGATATATTTTTTTTAAAAAAAGAAAAAGAAAAGTATTCATGAAATGGATGGCAGGTATAAATGAAGACTTTTTTCCTTCCCCCTTACTGAAAAACAATTGTTTTTAGTCACCTAAAAGTCATGATAAGTCAGAGGCCAGCTGGATAATTTATTCAAGACAATTGAGGTATTATGCTTAAAGGTATGTGTAATTTGTATTTTTTTTCTCAAGATTTACAGCCAATAAATATATTGAATATCCATTGAATACTGGGACTTCCAGAGCTTTTAAAAGACAGAATTTATATCTATAATGAATCTGCAATCAAGGTCTTTCTCATTTCTATGAATGTACGTATGTGCACATTTTTCTCTGTTGAATATATTATTATATAACATAGATGCCACAGTTATAAATATTCACTTTCTTTGACCTTGGCACAAATGGGCCAGATATTAAGGCAATAATAGATGGGGAATAAGAATGAGAATCAGAAGTCCTTTGGATCAAGGCAACACTACTTTCTCTTCCTTTCCCCACATACTAATCTCACCTCAGTTAAAAAATAATAATAATTCTCTTTATGTTTCACTTTTATAAAATATTCCTAAAACTGATCTTAGTTTTAATTCTAGCAACAGTTGACAGTTCTCTTTGTATTTCTAATTTTTGTTTTAGAGTCCAAGTGCAAATTTTGTGCCAATATCTATAAAAAGGACATGGCATATACAGATGAATATTTCCCTTAATGAGACTTTTAAATCAGTCTGACTCTGTGAATAGTATTTAAAGTCTGAAACAGGCAGAGAGGAAAATATGAAGTATTTTAACATGTGAAAGGCCAATGAGTCTGGACATGTCTGGATACTTACTCTCTCACACAGCTCTTCAAATGTGCAGTCGGCAACGGTTCCACAGGCTTTATTCAGCCACAGCTCTCTGCCTTGCACTTTTAGAATCCTTGGTCTAGTTACTATGGGAACATGAACAAAGACTCAATCTTGTCTGGATAATTACTATAAAATTCATCTCTTACAGATAGGAAATGCATAGCTTGATGAATAATAGCACATGATTCAACACATAAATTAGACAAAATGCTGATACAATGACTGCCACTTGAGCGTGGTATCAACCCATATACAGCAATGGAACTTATTAATTGGTCAGTGGAGATTGGGCATTGTGTTCTAAATGTATTCTCTTTCAAGAGAAATTAACTTACGTACAATCATTTTGTTTCTGAGCCAGCTCATCAAACAACTTATCCATGACAGCCTCCACATCAGCTTCACTTGTGCTACAGTGAAAAGAATAATAGAATATGAAATTAATAACACTTGAAGCCAACATCAAACAGCTGCCTGAGCCTGCTTAGCTTTTTGCCCATAAAAAAAGAGAACAGGATGTTATGCTCTAAATACAAACATTAGATTTAGAATACACTTAAAAGCAGAGAATATTAGCTCTCAGGTAGATGATTCTGCCTTATTTGCATACACTGAAAGACTTCTGTGCTTCTAGCTGTTTCCAGTAATGAGACGATACAGGCAGAGTAAATCCATTAATACTATGTGTACACAATGAGAAGAAAGGCTTCTGGCTCTCCCTTGCATGCAAAACAAGAGCAAATAGACACCGCAGTCAAGCATCCAGCAAAGTATCCTTTGAAATCTCTACTGAGAGGGTACATGTGAAATTAAATATTGAAGCTGCTTTAAAAAAAAAAAAAATCAAGTCAAGCCACTAACTGAGAGGATCAAACATTCAGAATTAAATTACCAGCTTGGAAAGACCAACCAGATCTGCACATCAATAACTATTGGACTTTGAGTATAAGAACAATTATAAACCACAGAGCTTCTCTCAAAAGTGTCCTTGTCAGAGAATAAATTCAAGAAAACTCTCTCCTTTCCGTGATGCCCATCATTGCCGCTACTATGAAGTTAAGTCTCCTCAAAGAATCTTTTGTATTCTAATTAGAAATCACCATATGGTTTAAGGAACCCACATATATAAATGTGATGATACTATGGCCTTTTTTCCTCTCACTTTTTTTTTCAAGAAGAGTTGATAAATTAACAGTCAATAAAATAACTGACAGAGGAAATAAATGCTGTTAAAAAAAAAAAACCAACTTCAAGTGAAAATGTAAGTTTACTTCAACTCTATCTATATACAAACTTAGGATGACCTGCCAATATGCTTGATTTTAACACACAAATCACTCTTCATCTAGGCGTGGAAGCAATGAAACTCAATTCTGGACAACCATTTTAATCAAGTCTTACTGAAAACTAATATGACAAATTATTTTCTCTTTAGATTAAGCTTATACTAAACAAAACTAATTTCTTCCTTGAGATAATTATCAGGTGGCAGGCATTTAACACACAAGCACTTAATTCTTCAACTGTTCTACAGCAAATGCCTTTAAAATGCAACAAAGCACACAGTCATTATGAAGGGTTTGGAATTGTCATATTCCAAGTAATAACTATTCCACCTCAAAGGATCTTAAGAACATTATTTGCTACGGTTAATTTTGCAAGGGAAATGCTACTTGACTTACATAAAGCCTTGTAAAGCATTTGAGTAGAGCCCTATTAAGATAATGAAGTGATACCAACAGAGTGACTATAGAGACAAAAAACAATTTTAAAGGTACAAAGAAATCACACAAGTCAACGTAAATGTCAATGTTCATGCCAGGCCCAGGTATGTGTGGATGACTTTGCCAACATCATTGTTGGTAATTCACTTGGAATCACCTCCACCTTGCAGTGGTGGATACACACACAACTGTTGGAGAAGTGAGCTACTCTTTAAGAGATATAGAAAGGAGAGAGTAATGCCAGCCACGCTGGCTTTCAGAAGTTAACCTCTCCTTAGGGCAGGCATGTTGCCCAGCAGAGGGGAGAACTAAGTTCTGAAAATTTACCAAGACAGAAGATAGTTACCCTTCTAAGAGCATATTTGGTGAGTAAACAGTAGCTTCCACACCTCCTCAGTGGTGATTTCTTTTTCACTCTGTGTTCTAATATACTGTAATATTAAAATGTGGCTCACTAAAAAAAAAATGTGGCGCACCGGACTTTAGTCAGACCACATCCTCTACATCATCTACGAAATCGTCTGTATGTGATTTCATTTATGGTGGCATTATATGTGAAATTACACAATTGTTTTAACTATAACAGCATCATATAAGAATTCTATTACATTATCATAAAAAGTTGCTCAGCCCGGCCGGGAATGGCTCAGCAGATGAGCATCGACCTGGGATCCAGGAGATCGCAGTTCGATTCCTGGTCAGGGCACATGCCCGGGTTGCCAGCTCGATCCCCAGTCTGGGGCGTGCAGGAGGCAGCAGATCAATGACTCTCTCATCATTGATGTTTCTATCCCTCTCTCCGTCTCCCTTCCTCTCTCTGAAATTAATAAAGATATATATATTTTTTTTTAAAGTTGCTCAGAAGTTACAACACATAAAATAAAAAATTTATTGGTATTAAGTGGCCTAAAAATAAATATTTGTAAAAGCAGTTAATGTAATGTCCAATTGAACAGACTTATTCATCTGAGCCAACTTGCATTTGACCTCAGGGAGTAAGTTCTATTGACTTTCTGGGGGACAGAAACCTTATCTTCATATTGTCTAAAAGCAAAAGGGGCTAGTGTGTGTTTTGGTTTCATTAGATGTATCCATATTGATACAAAATAAATAAGGACGCTATGAAATGAATCCTTACAAGAAAGGAATATATTCATAACCCCTTAACAAAACTTTTAAGATAACACCAGTCTTCCCACATTCCACTCAGATTTCAGATTTCTCCACTTAAGAGGGTTCATCAGTTCATTTTTTTTCAAAGATGAGAATTAGAAAAGTAAAAACAAAAATTTAAACTTACCTATCTAAATTAGTCTAAAAGATTCAGTTTTACTTATTTTCCAGGCTCACATCTGGTTTGAACATCTTTGAGTATATTTGTAATTCTGGACGATTCTTAACTATTTTAATGTGTCACACAGGGAACAACTAAAGAGCTATCATTTGTTGAGTAACTATTATGTAGCAGTTAATTTACCTACACCACCCTCACCTCACCACATAGTATGTGTTATCTCATTTTTACAGAAAAGAAAACTAAGACTCAGAGAATTAAGTTACTTATCTATCTCAATACATAAAAATTTAAGTTTTCTGCATCACGGAAAATATTATAAATAAAATATATAAGCATATTAAACCAGGAAACATAGTGGCAACATTTATGGCATACAATTAATAGTATCAATGTATTAAAAAACTCCAACAGATTAAAAAAATTGAATGCCCCATTAGGAAACTGTCAAAGGACCCGAATAGGCAAAACTGCATTAAAAAATAGCGCAATGGACAAGAAGCAAATGTAAAATTGTCCATTTTTACTAGTAACAACAAATGCAAAATAAAACAATGAAATGTCGGTCTTTTATCCAAACTGGCAGGGAGAAGGAAGAAGATAAAATCCTGAGAGCAAGTGTAAGTATGGGGGGAAGAACCCTCTTGGCCCTGCTGGAAGGAGTGAAAAACTGGTACAAGATTTCAGGGCAACCAGATAATATGTTACAAAAGTATTAAAAACATGCACATCGCATCACCCAGCTATTCATTCACAGGAACTTCATCTATGGAAATAATAATGGTTAACGATTATAAGGATGTTCGCTGTGGCACTGTTAACACAAACGAAATTTTTAAAAAGGACCTAAATGCCCAATGATGGGGAATCTGGTGAAGTGCATTTGTATATAACCACATAGCGGAATATTACGCAGTGTTTGAGTGCAACTTTTCCCTCTTGTCCTGTAATTGCAAGTAAGGCCCAAAGTTGATGACTGTAAGTGCTAAGTACCCTCAAATTCTAAAGAGCATCACCAATATACCACCAACAACTGGATCCAGACTCCCATCCCAATGGCTAAATGAGGAGAACCAGCCCTATTCCCAAAAACCCCCTCCTAGTCCCCTAGACATCACAGTATCTTTATAGGAGGGGAAAGGAGATCAGGAGTCACTGACCTTCGGGTCTAGGATTTGTGATGTGTTTTTCCTCCCTTCTCCTTAGGAAAGAAGAGGGTGACTCACCCTCCCCAAAGGTGAGTGATGTGGGAGAAGGGTTCTCTAAGAGAATCACTTGGAAAAATTAAGGGAGTCTAGAGGAAGAAAAGACTGGTGTTGCTTTCCTCAGTTGGATGAGCAGAACTTTAGTAGGTTAAGAAATCAGAAGGTGGAAGATGGGGTGTTGAGCCATGGTGAAGCAAAGCAGTTCTCACCAAAAACCCTCCAAAGATTTGGCTCTACTAGATAAACTTGAAGATTCGGAAAAGGGCTCAGGCTAGACATGGTCTGAAAATAAGACAAAGGCAGTTCCTTAGATTCCCTCACTTTACCTGGACAGCCATATTCCTGTACCTCTTCCACTCTACCATCTGGGACAGTTTTAACAATGAAGAAATGGGGAGAGATAGCATACTGAAAACTTAGATGTCAAACAGTGAAACCAGCCTGGCTGGCGTGGCTCAGTGATCGAGAGTCAACCTATGAACCAGGAGATCATGGTTAGATTCCTGGTCAGGGCACATGCCCAGGTTGCAGGCTTGATCCCCAGTGGGGGGCATGCAGGAGGCAGCCAATCAATGACTCTCTCTCATTATTGATGTTTCTATCTCCTCCTCTCCTTTCATCTCTCTGAAATCAATTTAAAAATTTAATTTTTAAAAAAATAGCATCCCTGTCTCTTCAGCATCCAGATCCCTACCAGCCAAATCCTTGCCAACACTTGGTATTTTCCATCTCTTCCATTTTAGTGATTATGGTAACTGTATAATAAATTATTTTAATGTAACTGGCCTCCAATTGTTTTGGAAATGGGTGGAGCATAAAATACATATATCATTTAATTAATGCAATAGTTAATCCAGAAGGATTTTCTTAGTAACATGTCATTATAATATACATAAAAAATTTTAAGCCCATTTTTTAAAAACACCTAAGATCACTTGACATTTTTAAGTAGGAAACTTCAAGAATACAACTTAAATTTCAGCCAGAGAAATGCTTTTAACATCAAGATGGGGGGGAAATGATGCTTATATTAGAGAAAACAGGAGTTAACAGCAGTGAATCTATGACTCCAGGACCTCTTGTCAGTTTTCCAGTGAAACTATTTAAAAATACAGCCACTTTACCTTACACTAAAAATCTATACTCAGAAATACAATCATGCCTGTGAAACTCTAAAAAAGAACCAGGGTCAGCTAATTTTATAAAAAGATCAAATATTTGGGACAAAGACCTAAGGTCAGCAATAGGCATATTCAGGAAGCAAATGTAGAGAAAATATATATACATGGATATAGAGTATAAAAAATACAAATAGAGATTCAAATTAGACTCAAATTACAAACATAACTGAAAAATATTCCAGCCTAACCAATAAAATTTGAGGATAGGAGGAAAGCTGGTAGTCAATAGCAATTGCATGAAAAAGCTACAGCCTAAAGATGGCACTAAATTGAACATGATTTTTTCAGTGTAAAAGGGAGCTAAATTCAGAGTTTTCTTTTGAGGCTACAAGAATATCCATGCCACACAGCATAGAAGAAAACGTTCTGTTGAGCTTTGTGTAGTTCCATTTTAACCACAAAGAGGCAGATCTTAAGGAAGGGTGACTTGGGTAACATCAAAATGATCAGGAGAAAACACAGGAATTAAGCTCAGATGTTATGTATCATATCCCCTTTCCTTTCATGAGGAGAGACAGAAACATAAGCTCCTCCAGCTGAGTGGCGACAAAGAATTTAAGTGGCTTCCTTTAATTCTGGGTAATTACCCCATCGGTGAGAGGCTACTGTATAGTAGTACTTTGTGCAGATAAGATGCAAAACAGAAAACCTGCCCACAGATAATCAAAAGTTGACCATGGTAATAGAATTAAAGTCAGTTTTGAAGAAGCAGAGTCACTCTCTGCATGTGCTTCTTGGGGGGGGGGGGCAAGGGAGAGGGGATGTTGGGGCCCAAGCAGAGCACACACACTCTTTTCCCTTTATCTATAATGCCCTGGTAATATCCACCCTTTTCATTGCTTCTATCACCTTTTGTTCAGCTCAGAAACTGCAGTGGAGGGGCAGGTTTCTATTTTCTGTTGAGGAGTACCACTGTGTCTTTAAGTCAGAAAAGCCCTGGAATCAACCACTATTTTGCTGCCAGGAATCCTCTGAGTACAGTTCCCTGGATTAAAAAGCCTGATTGCTTTGGAAGTATGAGAATCATGATTTATTTTTCCATATCATATTAGTAAACAGTGAGGAAAGTAACCAGTCATTCCAATTTTGAGAGAATTTCCACAGCTGAAATCAGGCATTCAACATAAACCTTAGGCTCAAGAAAGAGAACATGTCAAAAAAAAGACCTCATTATTGCTGGATCGTTTGAAATTCTCAACAAAATTCCCAAACAAGGGGAGCTTCTAGAAGAGGGTCACACATGAATTTAAATGGAAATTAATTTCTTCAAGAACCTCCCACTCCATTAGGATTGACTCAGGGGAACAGAATGCTACCCACACTTTGCCCCTCCATCCCCTTTTAAAAATCAACAGCTTGTTAAGGTATCAACAAGTAGAATAGGGCTGGCTTTCCCTGGTCCCTCTCTCTCCATGTTCTCTATTCCTGAGAGCCAAAGTTGATTCAACGAGGGAGAAATTTCCCCTTCCTCTTAGAGTTCTTGTGCCAAATTTCCCTGGCAGTGAGCCTCTCTCTACTGATTCCTTGTGCATTCATGCTGTACAGCTCTTTGTGCTCACACCAAACATAATCTGGGGCTGGAGGCAGGTCCAAGATTAAGTTGGTTTATACTTGCCTTAATATAAAACAGACTTGGTTGCATTTCAAATCCTGTAGTCTTATTTTACATAACGGAATCAGTTGTTAGGATGGATTGTGTCCTAGTATTTATCTTTTTCTCAATCACTCAAAGGCTTAATTGACTGTTCAGAGATCCATTTCAGTCTCTAAACTTCCCACCCTTCTCAATCACCTGGAGAGTAACTTACCTGGTTCCATTAATCTTGACCTGTGTATAATACAGAAAGTGGGATCTAGCACCTTTTGCTCTCAAATTCCAGACCTTCACCCCCCTCTTCTCAGCCCCAAACTCCATATAAAATTTCTATCAAATTTATATACTGCATTCCCCCCCCCCAAATAAATCAGTGATGTGACTGATGTAGAACTGCAAGTGAATGGATCCAAAAAATAGTTCTTTTTCATAAAATTTCAGAAAGGCTATAGTGTTTGGAGATTTTTAGAAAGATAAAAAAGCTAGGGAGTAAGAAGCTCTACCTCCTCTTCAGGAGAAGACGTTCACATCCACCTGAGAAAGAGAAGCCATGGAGTTTTATAGCTACTAAAGGAATACAGCAAGTAACTAAAGACCTAGGACGTTTGCCAGATCAGCTTTCCTAACGTTGAAGATTGATTGTTAGTTATAAACATGATCTATTTGAAGATGAAATAACAAGAAGATAAAAATTCTAAGGAAATATAAAAACTTTACTCTGTACTTTTATATGTGTAACCATGCATGCTATCTCTTCATGTATATATTGTGTATATAGCTTATTTACACTTCACTGGATGAGTACAGCCATAAAATTGAATATTTTTTCAATGTTTTCAGCTAGAAACGGTTGTCCAGCTCTATTCTGGTCCTGTCTGGCCTGTTGGAAAAAACACACTGTGATATGCTATTGTCAAATAACAGTTCAATAAAGAAATAGAAGATAAAAGCTGTGCTGAGCTGTCTGATGGGACCTGATATTGAAGTCTATACAAGATGAATTTCTTTTACTGTTGTACTACTTTTTAGGTGGTATTTCAAATAGTTTCAAACCCTTGAAATTAATTTTAATTCGGTGGTCCTTGAGTTAACATAAGATTAACAAACACTTAAATGTGCATCTAAATTATATAAAATAGGATACTTTCATGATTTTAACAGACAAAATAAACAGCGAACCAAACTGTGTCCTATAGGATATAAAGTAGAAAGTTGTAGGGTTTTTCGGGGTTTTTTTACTAATCTACAGTTATAAGTTTGTAATGTAACAGAGCCTTTCTCTTTCATAAAATATCAACAGGCATTCTTATGAGAAAGATAATACTGTATCTACTTTTGAGAACAAACTATAGTTCCCCCCCTACAATAGTCTTTTCCCTACAGGTGGCCTTAGAGTACAGATTCATTACCATTACTGACTTTTGCAACATACAATGTCTCATGCAGAATTTGAAACATTTTAATGTGAATGAAACTTTGTACTTTATACTTCTTATAGGGGTAAATACTTCTTCACTTAAAAAATATAGTGAAAAAAGTCATTAAAAGAATTATAATGTTACCTTAAAAAACATTCAATTATATGTGGAAATCAAACAGCACACTCCTAAATAACCAATGGGTAAAAAAAAAAAAAAAAAAAAAAAGGGAAATTAGAAAATACTTTTAAAATGAAGATACAACATACCAAAACTTATTGGGTGCAGCTAAAGTTGTGTTTACAGGAAAATTTATAGCTGTAAATGCCTACAATAAAAAAGGAGAAAAATCTCAAATCGTCAACTTAACTTTCCACCATAAGACTCTGGGAAAATGAGAGAAAACTAAACCTAAAACAAGTGGAGGAAGAAAATAATAAGGATTAAAGTAGAAGCAAATCAAATAGAGAATAGAAAAATAATATAGCAAATCAGCAAAACCAAATGGCATTTTTTGAAAAGGTAAACAAAACTGACAAACCTTTAGCTAGATAGACCAAGAAAAAGAGAGAAGACTAAATTACCAATATCAGGAATGAAAAAGAGGACATTACTACTGACCTTATAGAAATAGAAAGGAGTATAAGGGAAAACTATTAGTAAATGTATACCAACAAATTAGATAACCTAACTGAAATCAACAAATTCCTAGAAAGACACAAACTCTGAAACTGACTCAAGAAGAAAGATAACATCTAAATGGAGGGAGAGGGCACACTTCTCAATGCGTTCTATCAGGCCAGTATTACTTTGATAACAAAGCCAGGCAAAGACAACACCAGAAAACAAAACTACTGACCAATATCTTTTATGACTATAAACAATATCTTTTATGACTATAAACACAAAAATTCTCAACAAAATACTAGCAAATTAAATCCAGCAACACATAAAAAGGATTATATACCATGACCAAATGGGATTCATCCCAGAAACACAAGGTTGATTTAAAATCCAATAATAAAAAGACAAATGACCCAACTTTTAAATGTGGAAAGTATCTGAAAAGACCTTTCTCCAAAGATATATAAATAGTCAACATGGACATGAAAAGATGATCAGCATCATTAGCCAGCAGAGAAATAAAAATTAAAAACACATTGAAATATTATTTCACACTCACTAGGATTGTGTTTGGGTTGATTCGTGTTTCCAAAAATAAGATGTAAAAATCCTAACCCCCAGTACCTCGAACTGTGCCCTTATTTGGAAATAGTGTCTTTATAGATATAACTAGTTAAGTTGATGGGCCTTTAATTCAATATGACTAATGTCTCTATAAGAAGAAGAGAGAGAGATACATAGGAAGATGACCATGTGACGACAGAGGCAGAGGCTGCAGTGACACATCTATATGCCAAGGAACACCAAGTACTGATGGCAAACAACAGAAGCTAGAAGAGGCAACAAATGTTTCTCCCCCAAAGATCTGGAGGGAGCATGACCCGGCCAAAACCTTGATTTTAGATTTCTGGCCTCCAGAAGTGTAAGACAATAAATTTCTGTTGTTATAAGCCACCCAGTTTGTGGTACTTTATAAAAACATCCCTAGGAAATTAATACAGATGTCTATAATCAAAAAGTGTTGGCACAGATGTGGAGAAACTGGAACTCTCATACACTACTGGTGGGACTATAAAATGGTACAGCTGCTTTGGAAAACAGTCCGGAAGTTTCCCAAAAGACTAAACAAAATTACCATACCCCAAAAATCCACTCCTAGGTTGATACAAGAGAAATAAAAATGCAAGTCCACACAAAAACTTGTATGTGAATGTTCACAGCAGCATTTCACACAATAGCCAAAAAGTAGAAATAACCCATATGTCCATCAACTGATGAATTGTATATTCTATACAATGGAATATAATAAAAAGGAATGAAGTACTGATACCTGCTACAACATGGATAAATCCTAAAAACATTATGTTACGTAAAAGAAGGCAATCACAAAGGACCACACCTTATTATAATTCCATTGATATGAAATTTCCAGACTAGGCAAATCTATAGAGGCAGAAAGTAGACTAGTAGATTGCTTGAGCTGATTGGGGGACAGGAGTAGATGTGGGGAGAAGAAAGTTTCTGTATCTTCTGCTGCTAAATAAATTTTATATACTTTAACTATGTGGTATTTCCCTTTCAATACCATCACTGCTCCATTACAACACCATGCAAACTAGTGTTAGAAATAGGAATGATATGAATATGGAAGATTCTAAAAGATACATGAGAGAATTCAGGGACCTGAAGGGAAAGGAGCGTAACAGGCCCATGATTAGCATAAGGATGGGGGCTAGACTTAATTTTCAAGTTGCTCTTATTGGCAGATGTTTCAGAGGTTCTTCAACAGGAATTGAAACAGGAAATACGGGGCTGGTACTCTGACTGGTAAAACTGAAACTACAGAGTCCAATGTCTGGATGAGAAACGCCTGGTGGGAGACTCTGCTAACCAGACGATGGGAACATTCCAGGCAGAAGACAGATCTCCGCCAAAGTTTTAGGTATAAGAAGATATGACAATTGAGCTAAGAAATGTCTTAAATTTTCTTTGTTTCTCTCAGTTGAGAGTAGGAGAGTGTTATAGGGAATATCACAGACAGGAAACGAGAAGTTTTTAATCGTGGGGAAGTACATTTTAACTTGTATGAGCTCCAGTCTGTGCTTTCACAGACCTTCTAAAACAAAGCCATAATTTTGAAGCTTTATGTTTTTGCCAACAAACTTTTTTTTAATGGTGTTCAAAGATATATTTTCAGAAATAATTTCCTATTTGGAATAGATGTTTCCTAAGTGGAATATTTAGAGTACTTGAGACATGAAACTCCCACTGGTAAAAGTATTTAAGGAGAAACTTTTTAAAAAAAATCTGTTAAAAAGATGAATGATTAGCCAGGTAAAAATATGTGCATTTGAGGGTTATGTCTGAAAAGTTGTAACTTATCTTTTTCATCATTTTCAATATGATCCATAGTCCCCATATAAATGGAAGTGAAATGGTGTTAAGACAATTTAATGGAAGTATTAACTATCTGAATAATGTGTTCAGGAGTAATTTTGTTGGAGGTCTAGATGACTTCGGTGAATAGCAGCTAAATGAAATGAAGGAAGCAACCCTGGCTCCTTTAAGGTTAAAAGTCCGGTAAATGTCCCATTGGAAAAAATGGTCCTCCATGGGACTCTCACTCACCTACGCATGTTACTGAGTCTGCCAAGAATGCAAGGTCCTAACCATTCCTCAAGGTTGTATTTGTAGTGAGAAACCTTGAGGGGTGAGGCAATGTCTACCTTGAGACACAAAGCAATCTTGTTTACTTCTGGCTATAAAATAGTCCATTCCCCAAACTCAGACTTCCTCTCCTCTAACACAATCCATTGCCTATGCAGGGATCCATCTTGGCCCTCAGCGAAACTCACTATCCCCCTCAACAGGACTAGGGAGCAAGGAGGGAACCAACATGCTATCTGTGCCAAGAGTAATAAAATCCTTTGTCTCTGACCCAGGTCTCTAGTGTCTTCCCAGGAAACCATAACCTTCACCGAAGTGACAGGGAAATGGCCTGGGGCAAATCTCATGCATCCTTCAGCAGTGGTATTTCCCTGTCTGAAAAGAAATGTTCACTGTATATATAAAAGAATGACCTCTAGTGCCACCAGCCCCCAAGCAGAGCGCTAATCAGAAGCAGTCAAATTCTCTGGAAGACATGGGATGGGGCTACTCATGGCAAACACCGGGCAGTTCAAAATAAATTACTGGTCCAAGCCCCCATCCAAACGCAAAAGAAAGCCCAATGCTTGGTTGACCTGTGTGGATTTAAGCAAACTATACTCCACACATAGGGATCTACTACTAAGCCCAATCCACTACGCAACCAGCAAGAAAGTGACTTTGTGCTCATCTCTTGGAAGACCATGTGGTTACAGCAGAATGAAAACTAGACAACCGTGGGGTACTTTAATCTATGTAAAACTTTAGATATTTGTTCTCTGTGGTTTGTAACTTGCTAACTTAAATTCTCTGAGTTTGTTTTATATGAGATTGAAAACTTCTCGGGATAGGCTAAAAACATCTGGAACTTATTTATAAAGGTACTTAGGGATTTCTAAATTTAATGTGATACACAACTACAAATGAAATAAGATTACATACAAATATGCAATGCCTTGTATGAATTATTGTCTTGTATGAATACTGTCTTGTGTAAACCGACAATATTATAAACCACAGAAATTGTTCCATGTCAACTTTTTGGGTAGTTTTAAAAAATCTTTGGTAATTCTTGATATTATTTGAATTGTGCTTGGGGACATTTTTTATTGGATTTGGAAAGTTAGGCTAATAATATACTGAGTTAGTGAATATTTCTATTTAGTTAAATATCATTTATGGGACTTTGCTTATATGAAACTCTGAGATAGTGCCTGGCGTTCCCCTGGAGGGAAGCTAGAAACTTTTTTTTAGGCCAGTGGGATGCTGGTAAAGTTGAGATGGAGGTATTCTGGACTTGCATATTTAGGAATCAATTCCAGATATTTAAGCAGAGGGTAATAAAATAAACACATGCTTTAATAGGGCAATATATAGCATGGCACATTAAATCTTTATGGGGGGAAATTAATGTTTTCCTATATGAACAAGATAAAAAGAAATCTAATTCAGAAATTACTATGACCCCAGGAAATTTCCTTTTACTCTGTTATGTTAAATTCGTGACCAAATCTACCTTCCTTGAGGATTAAATTTATATATATTTTAAGGAAGCTGTTCCAGAGTTTCAAGGAATCCTTTGTAGATTCTAGTTTCCTGGACTCAAATGTTATTAGAGTTTGTTTCCCTCCAGTACATGTTTAAAGAGCAACCTGACTTTCATTGTGTTCGAATTGTATTACTTTTATCAGGAAGAAGAAGGGGCAACACTAGGTAGGTCAGAGAGAAAATGGTTATGCTCCAAGCAAAAGCAGCCTTTCCACCTCCTGTAAATTCCACCGAGACCTCTCTAGCACTATGAAACAAATATCACAATTTAGACCCAGGCTGCCATCTTTACTTAGGGAACTTCCCATTAGAAAAATGTTTTAATTCTTCCACATATGGATACATTTTGTGAGAAACAGGGAACAAGGATTACCTTCTTTGACGAATAAAGAGAATAATAATAAATTAATTTCTAAGTACCATACATCTGATATAGCAAGAAATTAGGTAGCTAAGAGTCAGGAATATCAGAAGAATAAAAAGTCTAGAAAACATCAACATAAAAGAAATAGGGAGGGGGGAGTCTAAGTTAAAGCAGAAAAAAGTGCTATAAGAGTTTTTAAAAATTATAATGTACTTTAAAGACAAAGTACTTAAGGGCAGATGAAGAACCTCCTATAAATAATCATCAGAATCTGAATAATAAACTGAAATAGTCCCCTTGGTATACTGTAAAGTACGCAATTTTAATTATGTGATTTTTCTAGCTAATTTCTGCTTCAAAAACAGCAAGTACTTCTGCTTACAAGGTGGCAGAACCTCTCATGTGCACATTGTCATCAAAATTTAAATTAGCAGAAACATGCCTTTGAGTTAAACCACAATTAACCCTTAGACCAGCGATTTTCAACCACGTGATGGGCACAATGGTGGCTTGCAAGATTTTTTTAAACATGCAGTGCCTGACTATTTAGTCAGGGGCACTAACCTCTTTTCCCTTAGATTGTCAAATAAAAAAATTACAACAGCCAATACAACTGTCTGGCGTGAATGAATTAAAATTTTACCCTTTTTTTTGTCATATTGGCAAAAAATATATTTTTTGGTGTGCTGCAAAATTTTAGTAATTAGTTTATGTGTGCCATGAGGTGAAAAAGGTTGAAAATCGCTGCCTTAGACAGATCTATTTACCAGGAACCCAAGATGTGCAAAACACTGGCAGCATACACAAAACAACAGTCTGCATTTGTATAGCATTTCTTCCTTTTCTGGTTCTCACAAATAACATTTTAAAACAAACTATATTTGTTTTTCAGCATTAACTGCACATACTGAAGATGGGTGTTATTTATAAATTGGTCCTATGCAGGAAAGTTTTAGCTTTAAAAAGACAAATGTATCCAGTTGTACTTGTGTATATATATTTTACATAGTTATGTATGGAAGTCAATCAACAAAGATAAATACAAGCAGATTGTCTGACAAAATAAAACAACAATTTCCGGGGAGCAGAAATGGCACATTTGGCAGAAGATGTCCACAAATAATTAATTACTTTAGCAAATTAAAGATATTCTCTTAATACTAGAGTGTCTTATAAGAAGATACTCATTACTTTCTAACCATCTGTCATCACTCCTCCCAAAAAAACTAATTAGGGTTTCATCCAATCACACATTATAAATCATGCAAATGTGGATGGCAAAAAAAAGTTGAAAGAAGTAAATATTATAACATTTTGTATTTTAAAAATCACAGGCTTCAAAACTAGCCTTTCACATCCTAATAATTACCCTGCTTATTTTTCTCATCATTTACTGATTATTAGATAGCAAACCTAGAAAATTAAAATGTAAAAAAGAACAAACTTACAGGTAGTAGAGTTTCCCGGCAGCAGGCATTTCCCTTTTCCGGTAATCTATCCCAGAGTCGAGCTGGACCGTATGGCAGTACTCCTACAACCCCAACACGGAAGACATCTTTTTAAACAAGTGGTGGCTTACAATTATAATCTTTCTGCTATCCTAGTTTTAAAATTTTTGAAATTTTTCTCAACAAAATAATGAGTTTAGGACAAAACAACAGAACTCATGTAAGATCATAAAACTTGAATATTAAATATTATATATCGAGCCAAAGAACCCGTTTTAAAAATTAAGATTTGCAGCATGCCTTCCTGAAACTTTGCTAAAACAATGCAATCAGCAAATCCCCCATATTACTGCTTTACTTTTTTTTTAAAACCCCAATTTCTATTACCGGGTAGTAACAAGCTGGAGACTATCAAAAAGGGTAACTTATGGGCCTTACTCGTCACAATGGAGAGACAGTCTAAGCAAGTTGGGCCAGAACATTAGTATCCACATTTTAAACCAGATGATCATACTCAAGTGATGCTATATGTATACCTGCCCTTCACTTCTAAATGACTGCTACTGTTTCTGTCCCTTAGTTCCCTCTCTAGCCATCAGAGTCTTCAGAGTTTTCTCCTGCAGTGAACACCTCCCTTCAGCCTGAGTCATCCTACGCTACTGATGTCTTTTCTATGCACTCCCTCCCTAGCATGCTTATGGGCATGGACACACCACACACACACCCTAAAACTCTTACTACTGAAGCATATGAACTTTTTATTTTGGGGGGTGAGGGAGATATATATCAGATAGGTAGGTAGGTAGGTAGGTAGGTAGATAGAGATAGATGATAGATGATGATAGATAGGTGATAGATAGATGATGATAGATAGATGATGATAGATAGATGATAGATGATAGAGATAGATAGACAGACAGACAGACAGACAGACAGACAGACAGACAGACAGACAGACAGATAGATAGATAGATAGATAGATAGATAGATAGATAGATAGATAGATAGATATAGATAGATATAGATAGATAGATATAGATAGATATAGATAGATAGATGATAGATAGATAGATGATAGGTAGATAGATGATAGACAGACAGACAGATAGACAGACAGACAGACAGACAGACAGACAGACAGACAGACAGATAGATAGATAGATAGATAGATAGATAGATAGATAGACAGGTAGATAGATGATAGATAGATGATAGAGAAAGATGATAGATGATGATAGAGAGATATATAGATAGATGATATATAGATAGATTGATATGCAAGACAGTAAAACAATGGTAAGCAAGGGTTTGGGGGACAATTCAAGAAACATTTACAGACCGATCTTTTTGTTTTCATCAAAAATGAAAATTGCTTTATGAAAATTCATGAGGAAAAAAATGTATTTCAACAACTTCACTACATCTATTAATGAAAAATTGCATTTTGGGGCCAAGGTAATTGTGGCAAATTATATTTTCCAAACATGGAGGCAATAATTTCTCCAGCCTGACAAGTTGTGCCATTGACATTCCAACCATCAAGAAGTGGGATCTATGCCCCCCTCCCTTGAATCCTGTGACCATGGTGAAAATGATGTTATGTAATAATATCCTAGGTGACATTCAAGGAGGCTTCTTACTTGTTGGCTAGAACACTTGGTCTTAAACCCTGAACTGCCAGGTAAATAACAAACTGCCTGGAGGCAACCATGCCATAAGAGAGCTTAAAGTAGCCCATACAGAGAGCCGACCTGTAGAAGCCCTGAGGTGACATGACCAGAAAGGTGTCTGACCAGTCCCTAGCTGTTTCAGTTGTAGCCACCAGGGTACTGAGGGAGCCAGAATTGCCAGCTGAGGGTTTCTCAAATCCCTGACCCACAAAAACCAGGAAAGATAATGAAGTAGCATTGTCTTAAGCCTCTAAATTTTGTAGTCATTTGTTACGCAGCAACAGATTATCGCAACAGTAATATCTGGGCACACATGAGATGTGGCCATATTCTTCCTCCCTGAAACTGCATCCTGGGTTGTATGGCTATGCAAGGGCTGAAAGCTGTTCATCATCTGTGCTGCAGGGAAGAGACTATACACAGCAGCAGGGAATGCATTTCCTCTCCTCCCACAAGGCAGCCGCTACAGGCTCAGGGAAATAAAATAGGGTAATCGACCATCCCCCTGGGGACTGAGGTGTTTCCCCAAGACTGAGGGGTTTTTCTGGATGTAGGACTTTCAGTGCTAACGCAGGGACAGTTCTGGGCAAACTGGGACAGTTGGTCACTCTGGGAATGAAGACCCAGAAGTCTTGGCTGAAGGCTGAGTAGGTATAGCATTTTGATTTATACGGTTGACCCTTGAACAACACTGATGTTAGGGGTGCCGATCCCCCCACACAGTCAAAAATCCACACAAAACTGTTGACCCGGAAGTCTTACCAATAACATAAACAGTCGATGAACACATATTTTGTAAGTTAGGTTACATGCTGCATTTTTACAATAAAGTAAGCTAGAGAAAATGTTATTAAGAAAATCATAAGGAAAAGGAAATACATTTACAATATTTATTGAATAAAATCCATTTATAAGAGGACCCAGTTCGAGCCCATGTTGCTCAAGGTCAATTGTATATTAGCAATTGTGGATTTGATTAGTATAAAAGAATCCCCAAGAAGCTGGTCCTGTGGGGAAGCCTCCAAAGCTGAGCTTTTGAACTACACATGTGAAGAACAACCCCTGAACCTAACAGAGCCATGCGCCCTACGCTTGGCCTCCCCCTGCAGACACCCATAGCTCATCATTCCAAATTACTCAAATCCACTCCCCTGGCCTCGCTCTCAGGACTCAGGCCCTATAACCCATCTCACCAAAACCTCAAAAACCAAAAAACACTTTTGCCCAAATACATGTAGTCCACTCTCCCCTAGCCTCAGAGGACCTATAAAAAATAAAAGGTATAGCCATATATCTCTCTTCTTCTCAACCTTGAGTAAAGTATTAAACCTGGGGAAACAATACTTCCTCCCCCTTGCCCATGCTATAATTGTGGGTGCTCAATCATCCAGTACAAAGAAAGGAGAGACACCTGCTTAAGTAGTACCCTGTACTCTCGCCCTGAGGGAAATCTGTCCTGGTACGGTAATGGCCAATCATTCATAAGCTACAGACAATACAGAGGTAGGCAAAAGTAAGTTTACAGTTGTTCATATGGAAAGAGATGCAGGTTATGATTATTACAATAGCTTTATTAACTCAAAAGAAAGTCACAATGGCACAGTGCACTTAGAAGGCAAATAATACAAATAAATAATACAGTAATAAATACAAAAAAACTGTTTCACACACCCAAACTGTAAACCTACTTTTGCCAACCCCTGTATAATAAATATAATAAATTGTATAGCAATGTGTTCATATATTTCCCCAGGTTTTCTATTTCTTTTAAATCACAATTTATCTTACATGACTCAATATTCCTAATTTAGTCCAAAAAAAAATTTTTTTTGCTATTAAAAAAATAAGGTTAATGGAAGTTATACAAGCTTCAATTTCACTTTCTGGGTAACTTACTTCCCTCTCATATGAGTGATTAAGCCCTAACAAATGATTGCATTTGTATGTTCACTAATCACCACCCAGGAATACCTAATCAGCAGCAAAGGAACTGAAACCAAAGCCCTTAAATGTTAGCTCTTAATTGTCTGAAAAATACTAATACTTGGTTTATATTTTTAAAGAAAAATAAACCTCAAATTTTCAGATTTTAGTCTCTAAAGCTAGATTCTTCAAAACACTTTGCAGAAGGTTGCAGGAGGGTGAAAGCTATTTCCAAGTTGAGTATGAATCCAGTCAAAGGGGCCTGATCTCTAAGCAATTTCCTAATTTCCAGGGATGTTACAAGACCTGTGACCTCTTATCATCATCCAATTCAAATGCATAAAACTAATCAGCCACCAAACAAAATTTATTTTAAATAGTTTATTTATGTACACAAAGAACAAATACAATTACACAATCTAAAAATGAAATTAGGAAGTTTGGGGAGAAAAAGGAGGGGAGCTAACACACCCCTAGGAGCATACTCAAGAGTCAAAGGCCTTTGACTTTGGAAAGAAAAATATTCTACCAGAAGAAACATATTCCAGCAGTTTGCATTTTTCTTAAGACCTATTGTGTGTATTTTTAGCAATTTTGAATAATACCATTAGAATAATAGCCATTTTACAAAACAACTTTATATAGCTTCTACTCTGACTTTTCCCTTCCCAGTTACAATAAAAGAACAATAAATATTGTGGAGAAAATCCTTTAAAACCACAACATATCAACTTCAACATAAACAAAGATTGAAATAATAAAGATTTGCCTACTTTAAGTACTCTTTATTATAAAATAATATTGCTTACTATAGAACATTTGGAAAAAGAGAAAAATAACCCAACCACATAAATCAAAAGTTTCATGTCTTACCTAAATGATTATATGAAATAGGGCTTTAAAGAATCAAATTATTGAAGTTTTTCTTGGCAATGTTTAACTGATTAGTTTTATACATTTTTAATAAGCAAAAAAGGAAAAATAGTTGAGACTTTTTCTAGTTCCAAGAAATAAAATATTCAAATAGCTAAGATCTTTTAACTTAATTCTTTTAAAATGCAGTTTTAAAAATAAAAATGTGATCCATGCTCACTGAAAAAAATTCAAATATTAAAAGTATAAAGAAATGAAAGTTTATCCCCTTCTCAGAAAAAATTTGCTTGTAGTTATATCCTTCAAGTTTTTCCTACACACAGAGATGATGATGATGATGATGATGGATTGATAGATGATAGACAGATAGATAGATAATGATAGATAGATGATAGATGATAGATAGATAGATAGATAGATAGATAGATAGATAGATAGATAGATGATAGATAGATATAGATAGATGATAGATAGAAGATGATAGATGATAGATAGATGATAGATAGATAGGTAGATAGATAGATAGATAGATAGATAGATAGATAGATAGATAGATAGATAGATAGATAGATAGATAGATAGATATAGATAGATAGATAGATAGATAGATAGATAGATAGATAGATAGATAGATAGATAGATGATAGAACAGGTAAACTGAGGTGTTCTACACATAGTTCTAAGCTTAATTCTTTTTGATATCTTAAAAGTTCTATGAGATAAATAACTTTGGATATAAATACAGGAAAGCTATGTTCCATACTGTACTATTTTGTTTGCTAAGAATACAATTCCATATGTAAATGACAAGAATACAAGATACTGAACCAAAAAAAATCAAAAATGTGGAGGACTGGGTGGAGGAATCTTTTTTTTTTTTTTTTTTTTGAGGAAGGTATAGTTTCAGATAAACATAATGAAGTACCTATATATTCTAAGATAACTGCTCCAGTCTCATTTAAAATAATCATGTGCCGCCTGGCAGGGCGTGGCTCAGCGGTTGAGCGTTGGCCTAGGATCCAGGAGACTGAGGTTCAATTCCCAGTCAGGGCACATGCCTGGGCTGTGGGCTCGCTCCCCAGTCGGGGGCGTATAAGCAGCCGATCAATGACTCTCTCATCATTGATGTTTCTCTCTCTCTCTCTCCCTCTTCCTTCCTCTCTCTGAAAACAATAAAGATATATATTTTTAAAAATTAATTAAAAAATAAAACAATCATGTGCCAACAGTGTGGTGATTACCAGAGGGAAAGGGGTGGGGGGAGGTAGAAGAGGGTATAGGGGTGGAAATGGTGATGGAAAGAGACTTGACTTGGGGTGGTGAACACACAATACAATATAGAGATGATGTATTATAGAATTGTACACCTGAAACCTATATAACTTTATTAAGCAATGTTACCCCAATAAATTCAATTTTTAAAAAAAACAAAATAAAACAATCATGTGCTACTACTTTTAAGTTTAACCAATGATATATAAAAATTCAATATATAAACTTCTGCATATTCTAAGCTTTTAATAATGTAAGTATAACACAAATACAAAACGGTGTACAAATTATAAATGTCCAGCTCAATCAAGAAATAGAACGTTACTAGCACCTCAGAATCCCCCTAGTATACTCTTCTACCTCCCCAAAGGTAACCAGTATCCTGATTCTAGTCCCATAGTTTTGCCTAGTTTGGGAGCTTTATAAAAGTGGAATCATATAGTATGTCCTCTTTTGTGAGTTCCTTCATGTGGGTGAGATTCATCCATCCACATGTTGTGCATAGTTGTTGTTTATTGGTTACTTTCTCTTCCATATTCTTTACCTTAGACACATTGATTTCTAGAAAATATTTGGACTCTTATAATAAAAGTATGATATTTACCATCTTTAGACGATCAGGAAGTAGGAAATTGTGGAGAACAAGAATCTATACTGACTTTGTCAACTTGGTGGAGACCTTGGATGCAGTTAGCATTGTAGTTTCCTGATAAGACTTAATTAATTTGGATGATCTAAGATCCCAGTTTGCATTCTAAATAGCTATGTGTCAGGATGGTGAGCAAGTCAAAACTGATTAAGTCTTATCCTTATACTATCAAATTATTTTGGCATAGGGATAGAAAACAAAACAAAACAAAGAATCCTAATGTTTATATGAAGAGATGTTTCTGTTCATCAGAAAAGTGGTAACCTTTGCGCCATGGGATGCTACATAGAGTTTACATGTTTTCTGTGTTACACAGAAAATGCCCCGCTGCCATTTACCCCAGAAGATAAATCACAGTTATCTTTATAAAACTGTCACAGAAGAATAAAAGTAACAACAGCTACCGTTTATTGAGCACTTAATTTTACAACATTTAGAAGTAGGATTATTGGCCTCGACTTACCAATGCAGTACTTGAGGTTCAAAAGGATCACATATTCTAATCTCTATTTGTCTAGTTATTTTGCTCATGGAGCAGACCTGAACTTAGGTCTGCTGGCCCTGTATTCTTCACCACTACACAAAACTTCTGTATTCAGAGTAAGACAGAGAACAAAAGTTCAGAAATTCTACCACCTGTAAATATTTTGGTAATTATGATTTTGCAATAATCTCTTGCTGGCTTAATATGTATAAGCAACATGCAATAAATTCCCAGAGTTAATACCTCAACTCCACATGATTTCTTCTCATTTATTTATTAATACTCTACTGTGTTCTAGAAGGGTGAATGTGGCTTCTTTAAAAATATCATCTTGTGATTTGCAAATTCAATTTCACCATTTAATTTTCAGTGTTAGCTAATACACAAGAAAAGAGTAATTTGACAAAATCTAACAAAGCTTTAATTGCATAGAACCTTTGACCTAGAAATTCCATTTCTAGGAATCTATCTTACAGAAACATTGACTTGTGTGACTAAAAACACATTTAAATGCAGGTTTTTTAAAGCATTATTTGAAAAGTAAAAAACCAGAATATATCTAAGTACACGAAAATAATTTAAAAATGATAGTGCAGCCATAATGTGAAATACAAAGCAGCCATTTTTAAAAATGAGCGTTATATCTAATATCAAAAGATCTCCAGGATATCTCCAAGGGATAAAAGCACAACTCAGATTAAGATGAAACTATTATCCCATTAATTTACAACAGAACTACAGGTTTAGGCATATATATAAATGCACAGAAAAATGTTTGAATAGATACACATTTTTCCCAGCTTTCTGAGTTCAGCTTTTTTAGATTCAACATATAAATATCATATGGCATTTTTCATTTCAGTTTAAGGAATTTCTTTCAGCATTTGTTGAAAGGCAGATCTAGTAATAATAAACTCCCTCAGCTTTTGTTATCTCGGAAAGACTATACTTTATTTCTGAAGGATAATTTTGCTGGATAGAGTATTCTTGGTTGGCAGGTTGTTGTTTTTTAAATTTCAGTACTTTGAATATATTCATCCCACTCTCTCCTGCCTGTAAAGTTTCTGCTGAGAAATCTGATTATCTTATGGGGGTTCCCTTGTAACTTGCAAGTTTCTTTTCTCTTGCTGCTTTTAAGATTCTCTGCCTTTGATTTTTGACACTTTTATTATAATGTGTCTTAGAGAGGAGTCTAAGTTTTTTTAATGACCTGTAAGCTTCATGAACTTAGATTTCCATATCTCTCCCCAAATTCGGGGAGTTCTCTGCCATTATTTCTTTAAATAAATTTTCTGCCCCTTTTCCCTTTCTTCTCCTTCTGGAACCCCAATAATTCATAATTTTTTTTCTTTTGATGACATCCCATAAATCATGTAGGCTTTCTTCACTCTTTTTCATTCTTTTTTCTTTGTTCTCCTCTGGATAATTTTAAAGTTCCTGTCTTCAATCTCACCGATTCTTCTTGATCAAGGCTGATGTTGATGTGCTACCGCATTACTTTTTCATTTCATTCATTGTATTCCTCAGCTTTGGAATTTGATTTTTTTGTATGATTTCTATCTTGGTTAAACTTTTCATTTTGTTTATTGTTTTCCTGATTTTATTGAATTGTCTCTGTGTGTTTTCTTATAGACACAGTTTCCTTAAAATGGCTATTTCGAATTCTCTGTGGGGTAAATTGCAGATCTCCAAGTGTTGGGGGTCAGTTACTGGAAGATTACTGTGATCCTTTGGTGGCATCATGCTTCCTTGATTTTCCACATTCCTTGAGGTTTTGCATTGCTATCTTCACATCTGAAGTAGCAGTCGCCTCCTCTAGTCTGTACCAATTGCTTTCAGGAGAGAAATACCTTCCAACAGCCTTGCTAAGGATTCTGAGGTGTTCTCAGGCCTTATATGAATACACCTGCTCCACAATTCTTGCTCCCTCTTGTGGCAGAATTCTTAAGCTTCTATGCTTTCTCTTGATCCTGTGATATGCCAAGCCAAGTGCTGGCAGCCTCCCTTTTGTTTTTCCAAAGGTGGCACTAAAGCTCAAATTTGTGCTCTCTCCCTGGCCCAGAACATGCTCACTAGCCATGTGCCAAAGCTCACCCTTGCCATTGCCAACAGGAGCAATGCAGAGCACCAGTGCAGAGTATGTATGAGGTACACACAGCAGTGAGGGTGCCCTTTGGCCAGGTGGGCGAATCTGTGGGCAAGGTGTCCCCAGTGGCTCAAGTATGGGCTTCTTGGTGGTATCTATGAAGCAGTTAGTAGGATCTGCTTCCCATTAATGCCCTCCAAGAGTCCTATCTGCTGCTCTCCCAGCCTCTTCCCGCCCTCCAGTCACACTCATGATTCAGTACTCTGGATGGGGCAAAAGAGAAATGAGCCTCTTTGGAAGCATGCTGCACAGCTGGGAAAGCCAAGTGATCACTCCCATGCTCTTACTTTGCCCTGTGGGAGAAATAACAGGGCAAGATCTCTCTTGGCCCTAAGCTGTGCTGCCTTGTGGAATGGCTGATGTGGATAAAGTCCAACTGTTCCTCTTACCCTCTCCAACATGTCCAAATTTGTTTTTTTCTTCAAGGGTGTGCTGAAACTTCTCCACTAGAAACACAGACATCCACAAAGGCTCTCTCTTCCTTGGGTGATAGTGTAAGATAGTGTTTCCACAGGCTCCCAGATTATGGCTGAGAGGGGCTGGAGCTGGTTCATAGGCCACTGCAGGGTTCATAACCAGGACTGAGGTCTGTATGCATATTACCTGACACATGGGTGGGTAGGCCTCCTCCCGATCCCTTGGTGTATGATGCTGAATCCAGCAACTCCTACAAAGGCACTTTTGTCTGTGGATGGATGGCAAACTGTTGTTAGTGGTGCAGGGTCATAAACAAGAGATGTCTTATTCAGTCATGATGGTGGTGGCACTCCTCCACATTACAGTTTTAACAGTGGCTACTCCTGAGGAGGGAAGTAAAAATGAGATTGGGATGGAGGGTGGGAGGAAATGGGGAAAGGAAGAGTAGTAAAAGGGAAGCTTTTGATATTTATTATATACACATTCATGCGATGGTTGGATTTTTTTAACCTAGCATGCATTCATTTCTCTCTCATGAAATTCTATAAAAGGAAAGATCTTAGATAACTCCGTGTATTATCCCCAAATAGTGGTACTTGGAAAAAGCTTATAGCTGTCTTGTTGAAATAACAGCCATTATACATTTCCAGCTCTGTCATAACAAATAGAATTTAAATTAATATTCTACTCTTCTCCCACTGCTTACTTTATGCAAGAAAACCAGAGTCCTCATTCCTGAGGTTTAAAAAAAAAGCAATAAACATAATAATATATCACAGACTGAAAAGAAGTTGATACGTGTACCTTTAAAGAATCTTTTTTATAACCATGCTACCAAATGCATAACTGCAGCTCCTGTAAGCTCTCATTTTCTCCCACAAAAGGAACTGTGCAGTACATTTCCAGGCTAACAGGAACTTCCCACCATAAAATGCAGCTTTACAAAATCTGTTGTTTTCAAAATCCAGTAAATTTATCCACAAGATTTTTCCTTCTCCTACACAAATAACCAGAGGTAAATAATAACTTTTCTATCTAAAAAAAAAATGTATAACCATACTATAAATACAGAGTCCATAATGCATGTGATCCATTTATACTATATTCACAAATTCCGGAATAATAAAGAAAAACTAAATCTCCATAAAAAATTTTGGCTTAAAAATAAACTATCTAGTTTCAGAGACTTCATTGTTAAGACTTTCCGTATCCAGGAGAGCAATTATAAATACTCTAAACTCTGATTTTGCTCTTTCTTCATTGTATTTGCTCAACTTTTTGTCATTTCACTGTTCATTAGCACTTTTATCTGAAGATGAAAAGAGGAAGAGAAAGGAGATTCAGTAAATCTTGCAACTTATTCTTATCTCTGGTGAAAGATCTGAAGAGTTAATTTTAAGCTATTAGCTAAAACAAGATTTGGATATAACTATATTTAATTTATCATTATATATAACTAAAGGTAGATTAATAAGGCAGATTACACTTTATAAAAGATAAAAAGTTCCTTATTGATAAAAGCAATTGAAATATAATTAATTCTATCCTAAGACAGTAAGATTATAACATATAAGCACAATGAATACGCAGTGTTAAAATGGGCGCACAAACACACACACAAACGCATAACACACACAATAGTACAACATGGTTTGGTGGAAAGAACTCTCAATAAAAAGCAGGAAGTCTGGGTTCTAGACCTGGCTCTGCCACTAGCTGGGCAATCTTATGCAAGATGCTCTTAGGTATGAGCCTCAGTTGCCTCCACTGTACAACAAGGAGGAGGGATAAGTGCTTCTAAGGCTCCTTCAAACTCTGACACCCTGTGAGTACACAGACACACTTTTAGCTACAGGCTAGGCTGGTACTCACTAGCACACACCAGTATGGTGTGACTGCTCACAGTCTGGCATCTATTCTGATTAGTTTTTCAATGTTGCACCAGATGTTAAAAAAGTTTCAATGATCATCCTTATTTCCAGGCACTTCCCAAATTATAAACTGTCTAACATGTATAACCCTCTGTTTGCATTCTGCCTTCCACACACAATGAGGATATTCCTCAGTGTTAAACAGGCTCTCCTAACCTCTGGTTATAACTTAGAGTCCAATCCCTTTCCTACTACCTTTATTCCCCTCAAAAAGAGTTTCGACAAATTCCTTGCTCTATACTTTTCAGCTCTCACTATTATAACTTATTCAGTTCCATGTCAGGTAATTTCTCCCACATACACTGAAACCATTTTTAGCTTTCTTCCTCTGCCCCCCCTTCCCCTTCTAAGCCTTGTCCAGTTTTCCCAGGAAAATCCCCACATCATTCTAGTTAAAGCAAAACAAAATAATAAGCATGGTTATTAAACCAAGAGTCGTGACAGTGATACATCCAAAAAAAAAGGCATAACCAAGTTTCATCCACCTCTGAAATTTGCCCATACACAGGAGTCCATTCAGAATCACATAAATTTCCATTTCATTCATTCATCCTCCATAATTAGCAGCATTACAGAAAATAGAAAACTTATTTAAAATCTGTGGCTTTAATAGATTTCTGTTTTATGTAATTGTTAGCATTGTAACCTCCCAACACACAACCACTCCTTATTCATTCTATATTGTAGTATATTTTGTCTACACCATACTATAATTATTTGTTGGTGTATCTATTTCCTCTACTAGAACATTCTGATTTCCCTTATGGCAGGATTCATCTCAGGACAACAGTCATCATGGTAGCCCCAGTGACTAAGCACTTCATAAATGCATGTTGAAATCTGAATATTGCTTTTTGCTGTTTATCTTACAAAGGTATAATATTTGAGCTACTTATTAGGCTTTTGTAACTTATTAGTCTAGGACTGTAACTCCACAGTTAGAACAAGTTTGGGGGGGGGGATCTATAGTAGTTCAAAAGAACTAATTTGCAAGAAACCATGTAAAACAATCTTTTTGAAAATTCATAGTATAATAAGAGCCTTAGCCATCTTCTAGTCGAATCCCATCATTTATAGATGAAAAGAAAAAAAGGAAACTCAAGCAGATTCAAGAGACTTGCACAAAGTCAGTGATAGAGCCAGGGTTGCCTTCTTAAGCTGTTATTTTTCTGCCAAATCATAGAAACCACAGAAATGGGTATAATATGACTATGTAATTTGTCCTACTGTCTGTTGCTAAGGATTTTAAAGATTTATGCTATTCTAGACATTAAGTCAGAGCTTATTCAGTTAACCAAGTATATCTTTATATGAATCCTAGCAAACATAGTTCATTATTGGCTGAGGAACACATTATAAAAACTTCCATATATCTTTAGAGACAAATTATAAAGGTCACACTTAATAAAAACAAAAACAAGTTGAATACTAACTACTGGTAGTAAAAGTACATTATGATTATACATTAAGAAGTCCTTTCTATGGATATTAAGTGTTAATACACATTTTGTTCTTGTTAATTTTATGTTTGTGTGTCTATTTAAAGAGGACACTGTTCTAACAACCTATGTATACTATTTAACACCAACTTAAAAATGGGAAGCGTAGGCACAGTCAATAGTAAAGAATATACAAAGCATTTTGTACCAAGAACCCCTAACATACTATAATTTTGAGAGAGAGAGAGAGAGAGAAGCTAAATTCACTCTAGCATAAAAATATTTCTTGGATGTCTTGAAGCCTCAAAAACTTGGCCAAACTATTGTTCAATATGCACAGAGTTTGTGTCTTCATGCTCAGATGTTGTTGAAACAGCAGACTTAAATAATGTCAATGAATCCTACCAAGCACTATACATGACCTCTGGGGTAATTAGCAATCATTCAAAAGCAACAAGACTAAAACGTTCTATTCTTTATTACTGTCAGCTCTTATCTTGATCAGCATTTTAATAAAGATGGTTCGTTTCTAAGACAGTTTCATGAATCAGTCATAATTACATTCTGACACGCAGTGAATAGTAAAGCAAAACTAAATATCACTTCATCAACCTTTCTAACCTTTATGCGAGTATTAACTGTAAATAATTTTTACACAGTCCTACAACAGAAAATCTGCATATCTCTTAGCTTTGTACATGCTTTACCCCAAATGAATTTCCTGTGACCTATACCTGAAAAACACAATCAGCCATAATTATCCAGTTTTGTGAGATGTTCAGGTGTTGCCTTTCAGAGTTCAAATCAACTCCAAGTATAAAAGGCTACTTTATTCCACAAATGGCACAATATGCAAAATGGGTTAAGTAGCCAAAAGCATCTCAGAGCATTGTGGCTTGAAAGAAGTCTATCCAGAATCAAAACGTCAGAATAAAAATACACTAAAGCAAAGCCACACTTACAAAAATAGATTCAGAGGTTATACATTAAGGAATAGATCACTGATGACTACTGCAGTCTTATAATTAAACTATGTCAAGAATATTAATTAGAAGGAAATCTGAGCACTTAAGTATGTGAAGGGTATATCTTTAAATATACATAATTCCAAAGTAGCTGATGGAAGAGGGTGAAAATTTATCAGAAATATAAAACTTACTTCCAAATACTATTTTGATATTAAAGATAATATGTGAACTGTTTTAGCCCCCCCCCCCGCACACACACACACACCAAAATACATAATTTACTTCAGAGTTTTGAAATAGCTCATTTCTCTTTTTAAAAATATTTTAGGCACAGTAAACATAATTCAATTATCAGAATAAACTGATACTGCATTTTAGGTGTTTATTGTTTCAGGTCTTAGAAAATTTCAAAATACATACAATGCCTTCTCAAAAATAATTTCTTGTCTTCCCAGCAGTACAGAGCATCCACATAGACCTAGGTTCCCAAACCTATATTTTTACTATGTCTCTCAAATAAGTGAAGTTTATGGTAAATCTACTGAGTAATATTTTTAACCAAACTGATTTCCATTTAAAAAGTGAACTACAGTGAGATAGAAACACATTTACTGTGTAATTTCAATTTGAAAATAAGTTCTTTCAAAAACCAACCTAAAAATCATTCCTTATGTGTTTTCTTACACATTTTATTACCAAATAACCCCACTAGAATGCTACCGATATGAGACAAAGAGGAATATAGCAAGCATCTTTTTCATATGGGATTAAAAGTACAAAAATGTATATCTTTTATGTGATAATTTTTGTTTAACTCTTCTCTTTAGCTTTCTTCATCATTATTCCTTTCTCTTATTGGAGGTGCCAGCCAAAAAAAAGGAAAAGAAGTGTTGATTTAAGAAAACAGATTTCCCAGAAAGAAAAAAACCGTGATTAAGATTTAAACAAAAGCTAAAGATGGCTTCCTCTGAGCACTGATGAGGTCCGCTACCTCATTACTAACCACTGAAAACTTGTGATGCATTTTGTTTCAAGAGAATCCAAAAGTCCTTGCTATAAAGCAGACAGAGGGGTGCAGAGTCCATTCACTCTTTCTGCACCACAGCCATTATGTAAGAAGTCTAAAACACTGCCTTCATGCTGCCAAGCCACAATGACTCTTCCTACATCAAAGGATTTTCACCACTAGGGGTTTTTCTTCAAAATTTATTCAAGCTAAGGGCAGGGAGACAACAATTCATACACGCTAATTATGTCTAATTATCTATTCCCTTTTCTGACCAGCTTCGGCCAGTGTTATTTGCTATCTGGATTTCTCACAACCTCCCTCTGCCCTGTCCATCCAGCCCAACAGTGAAGGCTTTGAAGAAAACAGTTGTGGCTTTTTAAAGTTTTCTCAATATAGAGTTCAAGCAAATTAAATAATTATTCTGTTAGTTTTGACACATTTATGCTTTAAATATGAGGACTTCTTGGTTAATTTGGCAAATTCTTCACATCTCTTCATGGCTGGAATCATAGTAACACCCTCTCACACAGGAGCTTCTCCTCATGCTTTCTTTTCATGATCTAAATGAAATGTTTATTGGATTAAAGTTCTTCTCTGCGGACCTTCACGGTGGCCTATGACAAAGAGCTTAAAAGTTCTATTAATTGGCTTCAGTTTTCAGGGAGGGGAAAGGGAGAATTTTATTTCACATTACATCACTAGCCAAGAAAACTGCCATGTGTAATTAAACTAATTTATTTCATGAGTCAAACAAACAACTAACTCATATTTAAGACACACTTAATTTAAACCATTTTTGTCATCAAAGAATTGATTTCTTGTAATTTAACCCAAAATAACTATACTTCTAAGGGAAAAGAATTCAAGACCTAAGCAGAACATATTTTACATATAAGCAATAGCCAGCTATATTCCATTTTGATACAAATATATAATTACATATTTCATATATAATTATACAAATACAGATTATAGTTTATCTATTTTGTGGGAAATCTTTTTTTAATTTTCTATAAAAATACAACCACAAAAAATGTTCTTTTAAAAGGCATACACCCAAAATTGCTTTTCCATAGAAAGGCCCTAATACTAGGTGTACATTCCCATATGAAGAAAAGACAAGAATTACATTTTAATGTTATTAAATACACATCACAACAATTTTTATTCTAGATACTTAGTAATTTCAAGGACACGACACAAAAACACCATCACAATATTTAATGCCTGTTACTATAGCCAGTTTTCTTAAATATATTTTCTCAAACATATATGAAATGGATTAGTTTATGAAAATATATTCTTTGATTTATTTAGCCTAAAACTTGGTAATTATAGGAATGTTTTCCAAGAAAACTACTCATTTTTATATTTTAAAATATCAATTACTATAATTCAAATGAATACTTTAGTGGTTTGTGGGGGAAAGCCACAACTTTTCAATTCAGGAATTCAGTCTACTACTTTTGTTCTGTCTTTTGCTTCTTTCAATCTTAAGTATTAAAAAGCCAACACATAAGTGAAGACATTATCACACTAACAAGGGTTAATCCCTGCTAGGCTGACTCAGGTGACAACACAGTGGAGGTCAGTGGGGCTGACACTGACCTCAAAGACTCATTCTGATTATTTAGCCCTGTGAAAGCTCTAGCATTGAAAGTTATAATGAACAAACTGACAAATCAATTTCACCAATGAAATGGAAATTGCTTCAGGAAAAAATGGCAAATACACATTTAGCAAGTGCAGGTGGCTGGACAAATGCTGAACACTGAAGCATTTTATTTAAGGGTTATAAACAATTTTTCTGAAGTTTATAACTGGAGATCACACCATGGGAATATTGTCAAACAGCTCACTATAGGTGTAGCATTCCTTTGAAAAAATTCCTCAGGAAATAAAAACACAAAGGCTAATACATAGCTTTTTAAGTTTTAGAGAAAGGATGCATAACAGTTGAAAAGGATGCATTAATGACAAAGCAGAAGAAATGAAGTCATTACTTGAACATTAAGCAAACATTATAAAAACAGTAATAATAACAACAAAACTGTTACTAACTTAGATAACAAAGTATTTTTATATGTTGCATATTTAAACCTAACAGATGTTAAACCAAATCAGATTATGCTGCTTTCCAAATAGACCATGCTTTATCAGGAAAAAGAAAATTCATATTTATAAGAGTTAATGCTAGTATCCTATTTTTCCCTAATTTTGTCATCTAACTGGCATTCATCAAAGAGAAAATTATACTACAGATTACTTTGTCAGTTATTTTTGACCAGCTTACTGCTATCATTTCAGTAATCTATTAATCACCTAACTAATTTAATTTTAAACAGAAATTTTTTAAAAACGAAAGAAAAAGCTTGCTAAAACGTTATTGTGAATTTAGAATTAAAGTGCTACATTACTGATAATAGGATCTATCACTGTATGGCAAAAACACTACATACAATATTGCAAAGGAACATATCTCATGGGGCAATTATTTTAGATTGTACATACTGTTAAACTGATTAAGAAAATCCTAAAAAGAAAGTTAATGAAATTCACATGGATAATTCTTTTTACTCTAAAAATTATGAATAGCATTTATCTCTTTCAGGGCTCATTACGGAATGATCCAAACAAAATGGTTATGTAAGCATAAGTGATAAAGTAAACAGATAGATTTTTACCCAAATATCAAACACCTGTCCCAAATGTCACGGATTGCTAGTACTTCATCAGACGGGAATAGCAATGCTTGGCAGACAATCCACTTATCAAGAAGGCCAAGAATAGTAGCCAGTTGAAATTAACTGAAGAAACTACCTGATCAAAATATCAGTTGGTCCTCTTTTCCTTTCAACAACAATAATTTTAAATAATGTTTACAATATAATGAGGTTATTTTCAATGTGTATTATTCAATGAATATACATTTAAGACATTAATAAGGCAGCATTTAACCAGAAGCAGTGACCACCACCAATGTTTCTTACCATAACATCTCATTTATAAGTTATTAATTTTGACTGGTGGTATAAAATGTTAAAGGAGTTTGTTCAGGAAGCTTCACAAGGACTATAATTCTTATATTACCATAAATCCAAAAACATAATCTGAGACCTTAGCGTTTCATGACAGCCTAGCTAATAAGAGGGACATCTTTTTTATTTTAACTTTATTTTTTTAATTTTAATTTTAATACAGTAAAAACTATTTTCTTGTATCCTATCCTATTCTAGTACCTACTTGTATACAAGTCTCAGTCCAGCTTGATTTGTTTCCCCATTGATTTTTCTTCTATGCAATTATAGGATTCTTTCTTTATCCTTGAAGTTCAGTTATGTACCAGAAAGAGGTATTATTCTTCTATTTTATCTTTATGTTCTCTGTTTTAGAAATATGAATTATGTCAGTGTTTGATCTCTGTTGTCTGCTTTCCACATCTAGCAACTTCTCTGTAATAGTTTTAATCTCTTTTTTTTAGCCCCAACTATTCATTTTGTGTGATTTGTTTCGTAAGTCTGGTCTCTTTATCACTGATTTTGTTTCAATCAGTGTTGATTCTTTTACTTGCTTTTTCTAAAATGCTTTTCTTTTTTTTACCCTCAGTCTGTACGATTCATCTAGTCTTGCAGTTATTTCATCTCTGATCTCTTATTTCATTGGTACCATAACTTCTTTAAGTTCTTTTAAAATATAAAAAATGTGTTATCTGAAAAAAAAGTCTCCCACTTCCTGAGTTAGTTCTTCCAAAGTATATTCTTCATGTGCTTCTACTTATTAGGTCATGTCTACCTCCTCTGTCTGCTCTTGCTTCCTTCCTACATCTGCCGTTCCATTTCTTTTCATAATAGCCTCTATGCATAGGAACCATGATCAATCCATTCTGCTTTTTGCTGATTTCTCAGCTTTGAATATGGGTAGCCCTATCTAGGTCTGCTGATTTCCTGAGAAGGGTGGGTCAAAATTTACCTTCTAAAAAATGGTTTTTATTATAAAAATAATACAAGATTGAGAAATCTTAGAAAAGGCTAAAAAGGAAAACTTAAATTGTCTATAATCTTATTATTCAGAAATAAGTTTTATTTACGTTTTGGGGTACTTATTTCCAGTATTTTTCCATGCATGTCTATTACTTCTATAGTTGAGAAAGTAACAGATATATTCTTGCATCGCTTTTTTTTTTCACTCACATTATCTGTGGGCATTATATTATATCATCAAAAGCATTTTGAAAATATTTTTCCAAGTAAGTAAAATACATGCCCTCATGTAACTGTACCATCATTTACTTAATGATTCCTCTAAACATAGGTGAGATGATGCGCCCATCACTTTTTTTATAGTTATCCTATTTATATTTCTGTATCTATGGGAAATTATGACTCTGAGTTCCTGAATTACACACACACACAAAATCCTGCCTTCTTCTTTTTTACAATTAAAAACTAGCAAGGAGACCATGCTTTTGGTCAAGGCAGAGTAGTTGGAACTCATCTTTGCCCTCCTGCCATAAAGCACTAAAACACTGGACAAAACATCGGATATCACACGTAACACAATGAGTAGCAAAGGACAGCAATCCCTGAGATGTGGAAAATAAATCAGGCAAGCAAGCATTATGTTTTCCCCGGCTTTCTGTCTAGAGGAATTTCTAAACTGCAGCACAGCAGTCTAAATCAGTTGAGGAAACACCAATCAGAGTTCTGGGAAGCTGAGGCCTTTGGAATTTGAATGGTGGAGTTCAGCACCAGAGAAGCTATACAGGAAGAGAGCTCCAGATATCTGCATAGAGAATGTCAGTAATCTTTGGCCAAATATTAACTTGCACATGCTTAGGGTGAAACAGCACAAGACTGGGCAAAGAGTAGTCCACGCCAGCTGGGAGATATAAGCAGTCTGAACAGCCAGAGTAAGAGAGCTTCAGTGAGCAAGCCTCAAAAGGATCACGCTGATCTGTAAGAAGCATCATCACTTGCTGAAATAAAATTCAACAGCCTAAAAGGAAGTAACTGAGACTCGATGCAATAATCACAATCTCCAGCTCCCAGGAAAAAATTACTCAACTTGGAAAGAAGCAGGAAAACAGGACCCACGACCAGGAAAAATATCAGACCACAGAAACAAAACGGTAAAGGACAGAGAGGGTGGAATCAGCAGACAAGGACTCCTGCCACCCCGACTTCTGCTCTGGAAGATGGAGCTGTGTACTTTCCCTATTTCCGCCATGGTGTACTATTTAAAATCTGGGAAAATTATATACAAAACAACGTAAGAAGACACTGAAAAGTGGTAGGAAGGAAGAATAGCTAGGACCTCTACACCTGAGAAACAACAGAATGGTGAGTTCTCTTGTTTTCTTTTTGACTCATACAACCCAGACTTAGAGCTGAAGAAGCCAGAAACCCAGAAATGCCAAAGGACACAGAAAAACGACACCCCAACAAAAGCCTACTCTCTTTAGCCAAAGGGCCAGGAAAACAGCAGCATATTTAAGAGGAAAAAAACTGTGGCACCACATCCATTCATTCCAGCAATGGCTGAAGGGAGTCTAGATCATACTCTCACAGGCTACAACGAGGCCCCCGACACTCCTGCCAGAGTAGTATCAGTGAAGGCCAAGTAGAGAGCTGAAGCTTTCATCCCTGCGAGCCAATAATGAACATCACCCCCACCCCCACGATGTCTGTGGAGATGGGAATGCCTCCACCAGCAGTAACAAGGGGCACCCTTGACTCAGGTGTCAATGGAGGCTGAATAGGGAAGTTGGACTTCTACCTATATCTGGAAGCAATGAGACAGTGTCTCTCCTTCTCCTGCCAGAATTATGTGAAAAATAGCCCGTTAAAACAGAAAATTTAAACAAGATCTACAAAGAAAATATACAAATGGCAAATAAGCACATGAGAGGATGCTCAACATCACTAATCATTTGAGAAACGCAAATCAAAACTACAATGAGAACATTTCATGCCAATTACGATGGCTATTATTATTTTTTAAATATGTGTTTATTGATTTCAGAGACAGGAAGGGAGAGAGAGAAAGAGACAGAAACATCAATGATGAGAGAGTCATTGATCGGCTGCCTCCTGCACGCACCCTACTGGGGATCTAGCCTGCAACCTGGGCATGTGCCCTGACCAGGAATCCAACAGTGATCTCCTGGTTCATGGGTTCAATGTTCAACCACTGGGCCATGCAAGACGGGCAATGGCTGTTATTTTTTTTAAAGAAAAAAAAGAACAAGTGTTGGAGAAGGTGTGCAGAAACTGGGACCCTTGTGCATTACTGGTGAGAATGTAAAATGGTACAGCAGCTACGGAAAACAGAATGGCAGTTCCTCAAAAAATAAACATAGAATTACCATATGATCCAGCAAGTCCATGTCTGGGTATATATACAAAAGATCCGCAAGCAGGGATAAAGCAGACATTTGTACACAAATGTCCACAGCAGCATTACTCACAATAGCCAAAAGATGGAAACAATCAAACTGTCCATCAACAGATGAATGGAAAAACAAAAATGTATAAACATATAATGGAGTATTATTCAGCCTTAGAAAAGAATGAAATTCTTTCTACAGCACGAATAAACCTTGAAGACATGCTAAGTGAATTAAGACAGACACCAAAGGACAAATATTATATGATTCCATTTATACTGGGTACCTAGAAATGACAAATTCATAGAGGCAAAAAGTAGAATAGTGGTAACCAGGATTTGGGGGAGGGTGTGAATATGGACTGATTATTTAACGAGAACAAAGTTCAAGTCCAAGAGGACAAAAAAGTTCTGGAGATGGGTGATGGTTGCACAACAACGTGAATCCACTTAATGCCACTGAACTATATACTAAAATGGCTAAAATGGTAAATTTTATGCAAATTTTATCACAATAAAATAGTGATTAAAAATAAGATCCAGCCCTGGCCAGTGTGGTTCAGTTGGTTGGAGCATAGTCTCGTATACCGAAAGGTTTCGAGTTCCATCCCCATTGGGTCTTGTGCACAAGGCAGCCAATCCATGTTTCCCTCTCACATCTATGTCTGTCTGTCTCCCCCGCCCCCTCTCTTCCTCTTTCTAAAAATTAAAAAAAAAGACACTTAAAAAATTAAAATATATAAGATTAAAAGTCTCATGACAAATTATGAAAATGTCCAAGTTCCAGCTGAAAATCACACATATCAAAACCCATGAGGACCTCGAACTGAATGTAAAAAGATAATCAATAGATACCAACATCAAGATGATGGGAGATGTCAGGATTATCTGATAGGCATTTGAAAGCAGACAGGATAAAAATGCTCTCACAGGCAATTATGACTATACTTGAAACAAAAGAGCATTAATACTTAATAATAAAATTGATTAGAAAAAGTTCTATTCACAAGCAATATTTAATACATTTAAATCTTTAAGCAGCTTATAACATAGTCTCCAATGATTTAAGGTCAATGACAAAATTATAGGAAAAATAGACAAATTCACAATCCAAGTGGGAAATCCTTTCCATAAGCCTCTCAATAACTGATGGGAAAAACATATAAGAACTAAGATTTAACAGTATTTAATTAACAAACCTTACTTAACAGATGTGTTGTATTATACATATATATAGCTCACAACAACTAAAGAGTAGTCATTATTTTCAAGAACACAGAGAATATTTACCAAAATTGTCCACATTTTGGGCCATAAAGCAAGTTTTAACAAATTTGAAAGGACTTAAGTCACACAGAATACATTCTCTGACTACAATGCAACTAAGCATTTGTTAAGAAACTAACAAAGGCAAAACTCTCCCAAGTTTGGAAATTAAGAGACATATTATAGATAATTCATGGGTTAATGTAGAAATCAGAATGGAAATCAGAAAATACTTTGAACTTGATAGTGAAAATACTTAATATCAAAACTTCCCTGGATGCAACTATTTAAAGAAAAATAAATAGCTTAGGAAAGAAGGTTAAAATGAGATAAAAATTACCCTCATAAAATTAGGGGGGGGGGCAGCAAAATAAACACAAAGAAAGTCCAAGTATGAACAAAACAGGAACCTCCCTACTTAAAAGGCAGTGGAAATGATATGTAAGGATTGTTTTTTTGTTTTGCTTTGTTTTTTTCAAGGACTTAGTCTAGGAAGGCTTCCTAGAGGAAATGTACCTGAGCATTTTCTATATCGTTTCCAGTCCTATGGCTTTCTTTCTTTTTTTATAAATTGCAATAAAATATACCTAACATAATATTGATCATTTTAACCATTTTTAAGTGAATAATTCAATGGTGTTAAGTACATTCACTATGTTACGCAACCATCACCATTTCCAGAACGTTCTCATCATCCCAGAGCCTCGGCACCCATAAAAGAGTAACTGTATATTCCCCTCTCCTCCAGCCTCTAGTAATATCTATTTTATTTGTGTCTCTATGAATTTGCCTTTCATAGGTACCTCATATAAGTGGAATCATATAATATTTGTCCTCTTATATCTGGCTAACTCACCTAGCATGTCTTTAAGGTTCATCTATAATGTAGCTTCTGTCAGAATTTCATTTCTTTTAATGGCAGAACAATATTTCATCGTGTAACTATATCACAGTTTTTATTCATCTGTTGATGGACCTATGGCTTTTAATAGCATATGAGCCTTCCTCATCATTCCTGCTATCTTATGAAAATACTTTTTACCAATAGCTTGTAAGTTTTTGTTATTTTTCAATACTATAAGCAACAAATCACAAGCTCTTGTAGTAAATTACAAACTTGTTATCAAAGTAAATTTCAATCTTGTTTATAATCTCTTTTAATTAAATTAAGATTCTCTATTTGTTTTAAGATTGACTTCTGCTATACATTTCCCTCAGATGGACCAAAATCAAAGAGTAATACTAACATATGTGAATAGGCAAAATGTCATTTAAATTATAATAATACAACCTATTCTCACAATAGAAACTTCATATGCCCACAGAAAAGCTCCAGGAAAACCAGCTCTAATGTACAGGTCATCAGGCTGACATTTTGTTGCATGTGAAAAGTCTTTTGAATAAATGAGGCTTTTTATATCTTTTCTCATCCAATCTAGTATTTATTTTTCTGGGAATTTCAGTTCATGTTCAATTTCAAATTGTGTATGGTTTATCTCACTTCTTTTTTTACTTTTTATTTATTGATTGAGAAAGACAGGAAGGGGGACAGAGAAACATCAGTTTGTTCTCACTTATTGACGCATTCATCGGTGCCCTGACCGGAGATCGAACCCACAACCTTGGCTTCTCCGGTCTATGCTCCAACCGACTGAGCTACCCGGCCAGGGTTCATCTCAGTTCCTGTTTGATTCCAAATCTGAATTACTCATCTGTTTGACTTTCCTTCCTCTTCAAAAAAAACATTAAGGGTGGGATAGAGAAAAAAATTAAATTCAATCTGTCCAATTTAGTTGCCTATTAATAATGCTGTTGTTATATATCAAACTATGATAAATTACTCGCCAAAAAATAATGTTTGGGGTTAAAAAACAGGACAGCTACTAAGTCCCCTGAGAACCTTTGAACTTGTTTCATTCTGTGAACATTTTCTCTTTATATTTTGTGCATTTCATGCTATATAAAGATACTATTTTTAGCCCTTATTTTTCTTAGTTTCACTGTTTATAGTTTGGTATCTATGTATATATTTTACTTTGGATTCCTGGCATGGAGAAAATACTGCAAATCGACCTTCTCCCCATATGCAGAACATGAATATAAAGGGGGAAAAATTACTAACAGCATAATTTTCAAAAATTACTTTTCCCTACATCTATAAATATCTCAGAGAAATTAAAATCCTCTGGGAAACTAAAACTGGTCAAGGAAACAGATGTTTGAAGTCTTCTAAGTATATATAGCACAGGGAATAAAGTTTGGCACCAACAACAATTGCAACTAAAGTGTATTTCAGAAAAACTGTCTGACTATATCTTTAGAATATTTGAAGATAAAATGTTTTTACTCCTCCTTCTTGGTAAGAATCTTTGAGGTTTTAGTTGTGTGTGTGTGTGTGTGTTTAAATACAACTTTATCCTTTCTTCAGACATGTTATTATGGCCTGGGAAAAATTATGTACCTAAAAAATATGGAAATTATATTTTGGCACATAATTATGCTTCTTTTTTGGTAGTTATTACATTTGGCTTTGTTACAGGTATTTTTGTACATATTGTATACCCAATTAGATTATAAATGACTTGCAAGCAAAAAAACATAGATTATTTCACAATATATTACCCATTGTGCCTCATGTTGCACTTTGCATATAGTGCAATGTGGAATTGTTGAATAATCATGTAAAAATGCTTAAAATTAACAGTGAAAAGGAAGGCTATTTTATTCTTAGTCATATTGTAATGAAGACTATTTTAAACTCTATGCAGTGATGATACACACAAATATTTAAACTATTTATGTGCCTCAACTTGACATAATTTCCTGGTAACTTGATGGCAATCACATTTAAATATATTAGAATATTTTTGTAATAATGTTACTCTAGAATAGCAACTTTAATAGCTGGGAAAACATGTTAACCTGAAGAAAACAGGAATATTACCCATTTTTTTCAGAAATCAATGTATAAGTTTAAATATTCTAGTATAATATTTATGAGCAAACCTCAAATTAAAATGCAAACTATTAAATGTTTCAGTTAGATAATAATTTAGACTGTATTTTGTAATTTTTCTTGTGTACACATTAATGAACAATACATAAAAGATTATTTTCTCCTTTAGTGTCTTTGACTACTACCACCAAAAAAATATCAAAATGAATTCTGCTTGAAGGCTGTACCATAGCAATCTCATAAAAGCCCTCATTTATCAATCAATATGATATTAGTCAGTGAACACAAGTAAGTGATTTTCCTTACCTTCAGGACAGCTATGAATGGTACAAAGTTAGCTCTTTGTAGTCCATTTTTATAGAGATCTGAAAGAAAAAATTGGTATTAGCTCTTTACTTACCCTAAATCATAATGTAAGCTTGTATTTTAGCCTAACAAATAAAGCTTCCTACTGATAAAAAACATAAAGGAGCAAAAGAGGAAAAATAACCAAAATTGGTTTCTATTCTGGTACTAAACAAAATTCATTATATCCTTAATAAGAAAAAAATATTACAATCACAGAAAGAAGATCAAAAGGCATTCCATCAAATTAGTTTTAAACTATAATAAAAATCAATAAAAGAATTTGGAAGACATCACAAATGATCATAAATAATAACCCAACAAAAGAAAGTGATATATTTTAAATATTTAATATTTGAATATACAGAATTCTACTTTTTCTCAATATATAATAAGACTTCTCAGTACACAATTAAACTAGTGTAGTAAGATCAGCCTTTTAAGAAAACACATCAACTGTCTCCACCGAGAGTTGCAGTGGTTTCCTGCTTCAACAGTGCTTGGATGGAACCAGTGCCTGACGTTCCAGCCAGCCTCCCAGTCCAACCTTCCACCACCTCCTCACAGTGCCCTGGGACTGCCCCAAGGGCCACCCCATCCCACCCCTGTTCCCCCACCCCGCCGCAGCTCCAGCACTGCACAGCCACCTCTCCTCAGCCGCCCACAGCCGCCCACCGAGATGAAGGCATCCACCTTGCAAGAACCAGACCTTGACAACTGCGAGAATGCAATGGAGTTACACTTGGGAAAAAGTATGAGTCAGTCACTACTGGATTTGCACAAACTGGCCACTGAAAAAATAACTCTCATTTGTGTCACTTCATTGAGATACTACTTGAATGAGTAGGTGATATCTATCAAAGAGTTGAGTGACCACATAACCAACCTGCAGAGGTTAGGGGTCCCTGAAATTGGCATGGCAGAGTATCTCTGACAAGCACTCCCTGAGTGACAATAAAGAAAGCTAAGCCTTAGGCTGGCTTCCCATAGCAAAGAGAGTGACGTCCTGGTCACCAAAGCAGTACATGCACGTTGAAGTTACTTTTACCTTTTCTATAGGTTGTACCAAATTATCCACTTATGTTCTTTCATTTGTACCATTCCTTCAAATAAAGTAATTTGCTACCCAAAAAAGAAAAAAAGAACCCACATCAATAGACAGAACTCTGCATGTATTTGCATCAAAATTATATATCTGACATTAAGGTAAATGACATTAAGACCAATCTGCTTTATTTTCCTACATTTTAACTTCTCTTTATTGTTGAAAGTATTACAGATGTCCCCTTCCCCCCCCCCCCCCACTGATCCCCTCCACCCTGCACACACACACCCAGGCCTTCCCCACACTGTTGTCTGTGTCCATGGGTTATGCATGTATGTATATAAGCTCTTAGGTTATTCTCTCCCCTCGCCCCCCACCCCCACCTTCCCTCTGAGATTCACCAGTCTGTTCCATGCTTCTATGTCTCTGGATCTTTTTTGTTCATCAGTTTATTTTGTTCATTAGATTCCACACATGAGTGAGATCATGTGATATTTGTCTTTCTCTGACAGGCTTATTTCACTTAGCATAATACTCTCTAGGGCCCACAACGCTGTCTCAAAGGGTAAGGGATCCTTTAAAAGAAATTATCTAAAACTCAAAACTCCATTCTTAAAAGGCTGTAAATTTAATGCAATTATATATCATAAACAGGTAGTATTTACTGCCTTAGAATGGTGTTTTACATATATGTATATGTCACTTTGTATGTTCACACACATACAAACACATATACACATATACTGTCAAGAGCGAACAAGTTGAAAGGAGCAACAAAATTTTAAACCTTGCATATTTTTCTTTTAAAATATAGACTTGGAATATTTTTTCAAGGGGTTGAAATTTCATTACATATAAAATATTCCATTTAAAAGTCAACTCTATAAAGCAATGAAATTTTAAAAATAAAAAGTATTTATAAAAATGGGAACTATAAAAAGTTTTCTCAATAATAAAAAGCACAAATTAGCGTATGTGCCTCAATTTTTCTTAAAGTATTGAATTATGAGATCCTTTCTATATTTCTTTGTTCGGAGAAAAGTTGGTAACTAAGAAAGACTTCAACTGCCATATTTACTTACAGAAATAAAATATGATCATTAGGAAACATTTATTCTCTTAAGAAAAATATTTATCATATCATTATAGTAAAGAAAGTATTTGCATTAGCCTCTGGTGAATTAAGGACCAGTGGCCTTAATTCAGCTACATTTAAAATTTTTACTTATGGATATTATAAAAGGTAATAATGCTGACATGGCTATATGAATTTCAAAATTCAAAATGAGATCTTTTCTTTCTTATAATAAATATCTTGAATAAGTAAAATGAGTTTAAAGTTAGGTATTTTCATAGTCTTCCCTAATTACCAAGTTGCTGGGGAAGAAAATGTTGCTGCGTGGTAAGAGTGGACAGCCATGATTGCGGTAAGGGGTAAAAATTGAAAATAAAATAATTTTTTTTTAAAATATATCTTTATTGATTTCAGAGAGAGGAAAGGAGAGGGAGAGAGAGAGCTAGGAACATCAATGATGAGAGAGTCATTGATCGGCTGCAGCCCGCAACCCGGGCATGTGCCCTGACCGGGAATCGAACCCTGATCGCCTGGATCCTAGGTTGACGCTTAACCACTGAGCCACACCCAGCTGGGCAAAAAGAAAATAATTTTTAAATCACACTCAATGTTTATAACAGCTTTATTCATAATAGCTATTCATAATAGCTAAAAACTGCAACTTTGTTTGTAATAGCCAAAAACTGGAAGAAATCCAAAGGTTCATCATTAGGTGAATGGATACACAAACTGTGACATATCTGTACAATGAAATGCTACTCAGCGATCAAGAAAGGGACAAAGTATCCATACACACAAAAAATAGATGACTCTCAAAGTAATTATGCAGAGTAAAAGAGGCCAGCCCCCCCAAAATGAGCACATACTGTGTGATTCCACTTACATAAAACTCCAGAAAAAAGCCTATCTATAGTAACAGAAAGTAAATCAGTAGGCTGCCTGCAAAGGGGGATGTGGGACAGGGATGGCAGGGAGAGATGAAAAAAAGGGATGAGGGAAGTTTGGGGTGTGAAAGAATGTTCATTATGTTGACTGTGGTGGTGGTTTCACAGATACATACATATGTCAATATTTTAAAAATTGTATCCTTGATATATGTGCCATTTACTGTATGTCGATTATGACAATAAGTTCTTTTAAAATTTATTGGGGGGAAACATACACAGCATTAGTGAACATCAAAGAACACAATGCTATAGAATTAAAACTAAGATACTACACTAATGAAAATTTATGTTAAGGTAAACTTTTAGTCTTCTTACTCATGGAGTATCTTTTTTTATGGACATAAAAGGTTCTGAGATGTAACTTAACAAGCATGCACCTTTGTCATTAGTTAGCTAATGATAAAGAGATGTAAAGGCCCACATGTAATATTCTTGATTAAGATTTCTACTCATCAGCAAAGTTAAAGAATAATAACAATGCTTTTAAGTCTTTAAGATATCCTTTTTAACAGTTAACTTTTTTAAAAAATCAGCCTTTACAAGGATATATAATTCAAACTTTATGCTCTGGAAATTATTTTCTAAACAAAATTCTAAACAGAATTCATCTTGAAAACTTTCAGGATTTTATAGGACACTTAAGTGAAAAATGGGAACTGTAAAAAGTTTTCTCAATTAAAAAAACCACAAATTGTACTCATTAAAATGAAGAGTTTTTTGCAGTTCAAATAATATGATAATTATCTATGCATTAGATCCATCTCCTGAAATGTTATTTAGCTAACAAAATTGTTAATATTTGTTGTTTAATATTATTTTTCTTAGACATAAAGATTTTATATATTTATATCAACATTTGCATTATTTACTAAATACTATTTAAAATTCAGCATAAGTTCTTGCCTACATTTTTTTAGTGATCTCTGAACAGAGCTAAATGAGCACTTGGTATATAAGATAGAATGGTGAAATTATGGGACATTCAGTTTTCGAGACTGGTATAAGGACCTCTACATTCTCCTCAGTGAATAGCTATAATAATACTTACAGAGGAAATACATGCAAAGAGGATTTTTAAAGTGATTACAAGGATCTACAGAAATACTTTGGAAATGCACATGGATATGCAGATCTTATCCTTAAAAATCCAAGTGTCAAAACCTACAGGGTGAGCCCTAGCCGGTTTGGTTCAGTTGGTTAGAGCATCGGCCTGTGGACTGACGTGTTCTGGGTTCAATTCCAGCAAAGGGCACATACTCGGTTGCAGGCTTGATCCCTGGACAGGGTCACTGTGTGTCTCTGTCTCTATCTCTGTTTGCCTGTCTGTCTATCTCTCTCTCCCACTTCCACTCTCTCTGAAAAGCAATGGAAAAAATATCCTTGGGTGAGAATTAAAGAAATAAAAATAAAAATAAAAAAAACCAACAGGGTGAAATAAATGCTTATTTATATAAATATTATCAGTTTAGAGTAAGAAAAACTTTTTAGACAAGCAAGGAAAAGGAGTTTTCTTATAAATGAACACAAAATAATTTTACAGTTTCATGAACCAATCTGATTTATCCTTCCAGGAGATCCTTCTTTTTTAAGAGTTTTACGTTTTAGTACTTTTTAAAAAAAAATTATTTTAGAGGGAAAGAATAAAGGACACACACACAGAGAAACATCGATTTGTTGTTCCATTTATTTATGGATTCATTGGAAGCTTTAAAGTCTTTGTGTGCGAATTCCAACACAGGGGTCATATTGGGGTTGGTCTGTTGCTTGTTTTTTTCTCTTGAGGATAGATCCTATTTTCTCATTCTTCACTTTGGAATTGTATCCTGGACCTTGTGGATTCTGTTTGATTTTCTGAAGAGTGCTGAGATTTCTGTTTTAGCAGGAAATTACCTTGACTGGACTCTAACTAAAACCTCAAATCTCAGATCAGTCCCCTATCCTCAGTTAGGTGGCTTGTAGTCTACCCTGTAAACGTATGGTTCAGAGGTCAGTCAGAGATTTAGGCAGGATTTATACACAGAACTTTGGGTTATATCAATCTAGTTCTCTCTCGGATTCATTTCTCATATTTAAGCAGTAGTGCTTGCCTCAAATTCTGCCAGCTGGGCCTTCAGGCCAGATGACTGGGTGTTTTACATTATAACTTCAGACACCCAATGCAGCACTCACTTTACCTGCTCTAAAGCTGATAGCCATTTTAAAAATGGGAAATTCTCTCCATTTTGGACCCTCTTCCAAGTTTTGTCTCCCTGCTAGAATTTGCCTTTGTCCACTCTCTAGGATTTTCAGATATTATAAATTTTGTCCAGAATTTATTATTGCTGTCTGCAAGAAGATCATTTAGCTAGGAGAAATATTTTTCTTTGATCTTTTGTTTTTTCAAGTAATTTAAAAAGTAGAAGACACAGCTTAAATTCTAAAATACTTTATATTTCCCTAGTTATTAGTGCCACAAATGATAATAGCCAATCAGTAACTGTAAATGTTCTCCAAGGGAAACAAAGTTAGCAAATATATAAGCAAGCAGTAACTGCAAATATTCAATTCATTTATACTCAATTCATTATTATGATCAGTTTTCTTATTTCAAGCATTTTGTTTTTGTTTTTGTTAATCCTCACCAGAGGATATTTTCCCATTGATTTTTAGAGAGAGTGGAAGAGAGAGAGAGAAACATCAATGAGAGAGAGACACATCGATTAATTGTCTCCCGCACATGCCCTGACCAGGGCCAGGGTTTGAACCTTCAAACCTTGTCTCAGAATCAAACCCAAGACCCTCTGGTGCTCGGAATGACACTCTAACCACTGATCCACATTGGCCAGGGCTTCAAGCCTTTCTTTTTAAAAAGTTCACATTAAAACCTCTTTCCTCCATGGGATTTATTTACGTTTTTTCATCATTTTATTTTCTTTGTTCTATTTCTACACACTAGCAAAGCTTAAGTTGTTTTCCTAAATCACTAATTTCATTTTTCTTTAGTTTAAATTCTATACTTTAGTGCTTCTAATGCTGATTTTTATTGATTTAATTTAATCTCTTTTGGCTTTCTTTCATTTCAGCTGATTTCTTAGTAAAAAGATTTTCAACTCAATCTGTTGTCTTCTCTCATCTTAGATCTTTGACATCACAGAGTGCATGTTTTTCTGATTTTAAAGAACACAAAACAGAAATTTTCTAACACTTACTTCTTGTTCCTACTTATTGTTCCCATATTAGGGTTTTTGGGTTTTTTTATAACCTTTAAAAAGGAGTGGTATGACTAATCTTGGTGAAACCCTATAATCAGGATGTGTTTTTTCCTTGGGCAACCCCCTCACTATCACCTAGTTGTTCCTCTAATCTTTCTGTCTGTACTGTAATTCAATGTTACAAAGTGATAGCTGGCATCCTTAGCTTGTTCATACTTGTAGTAGGAATACTACAGTGTCCCCACTAAGCGTAATTCTGAACTGATATACATATATTTGGTATCATATTAAGAAACTATCCATTTTTTGTATTTTATGATGTGATTCTATCAAGAAAGATGTTGAATTATGCCAAATGCTCTTTCAGCTTTCATAGTGAACACCATTGAACTGAATTTTTTTCTCCCTAGAAATGTTAATATGATAAATTATATGGGGAGGGGGGACTAGGTTTATAATTGTTCATAGGGAAAATAATAATTAATAAATACTAGAATAAACTCTGTGTTTTATGTACTCAAAAACTGTAAAGCTACTTTTGCTTCACCCTATATTAGTGTGAGAGTGTGTGTGTGTGTAACTGTTAGCCAACTTTCTAGTGATATCCAGTCTTTTATTTACTATGGATATGCTGGCTTAAGGAAGAATCACATAGCGTTGTTGCCTGATAATCTAAGTAATACAGGATTATTCTTGGACATTCTAATGCTATCTGTATCATTGTCATTATAATAAATTGTAAATTCAAAACAAGGAAGTCCAGAATGCACTGTTCTCACAGTTTTTCTAGGTTTAGTCAATAGGGGACTTTTTCCTTTTGAGCACTTTGCATTTTACTATCGAAGAAGTATAATCATTTCAACTTACATATTTTATTTCCCCATAAAAATGTGTTCTTATTTTTTATTAAGCTCTTACTTTAATTATTAATTTTAATTTTTAATTAATTTAATCTATTAGTGTATTATTAATTTATTATTAGGGTTTCCATGAACTTAAATCTTATAATATTTTTCCCCACCAGAATATCATGGAATTTAAAAAATCTTGTTTCAGAACCTAAAAAGTGAATAGCATATATATGTGTGTGTGTGTGTGTGTGTGTGTGTGTGCTTTTAATTGTGGATTTTTGTTTCTGGCTCTTCTAATGACCTGACAAAAATATGTCTGGTTGTGCATAGGCCATATAAAGTATTTATCTAAATGACAAAATTGCTAAATAAATCATTAAGGTTTTATAAAAATAAGAAATTAAATACAAACTATCTCAATTCAATGGAACAATATAGATAAGCTAATAAGCTGAAATGTAATAGGTAGAAAAATCAACCACACAAAGAAGGGGAGAGACCTAGTTTGACAGTTCACATAGTAAGATCTGAGTGTATTAGCAGATTACAAATTCAATATGTCATCAATGTGACATGTTTATTTAAAACAAAACAACAGACTTATATTGCTCTTTTCAGTTTCATTAATAAACTCCATATTACCAATTCCAATGGTCAATTCTCCACCCCATTTTCACCTCCTAGCAGCATTTTAACAAAAGTGACCAGACCTCCTTTTCAAACCACTTTCCCTTTGCTGGCTTGACACTCTCTTGGTTCTCCTACCTCCCTGGCTGCTTTTTCCACCTTCCTTTGGTAGTGATGACTTCAATATTTATTTTTCCAGTCCCAACCTTTTCACTGAAATCCAAACACATATGCATATGCCTCACCATCTTAGAAAGCCCCACTTTGACTTCTCTATCCAAATCTGCTTCTCCTGTAGTCTTCACCATCTCAGTAAACAGCAACTTTATCCTTGCAATTGCTCAGGCTAAAGCCTTGAGTCATTAATCCCTCTCTCCCTCTTTTTTTTTATACCCTACATTCATTCCATCAGTAAGTCCTTTTGGCTCTGCCTACAAAATATATCCAGAATCCGACCACTCTTACCACCTTCACTGCTTCATCATCTCGCCTCAGGATTGTTGCAATCATCCTCTAAGTGGTCTCCTCACTTCCAACCTTGAAACTTGATCCCCACGGTCTATTCTCAATACTATAGCCAGAGAGTTCCTTTCAAAGCATGCATTCATTCAAAACTCATTCTAAGACTATTTATTGAAATCCATCTATGTGCCAGGCTTAGACTACATCTATGAACAGAAGAAATAAAAGTCACTGCCCTCACGAAGCTTTTGTATCTTGAAAAGGGACAATGAACTATAAATATAATAAGTAGATTATATGCTGGGCCCATTAGTGCTACAGGAAAAAAATAGAGCAGGTAAGGAGAAGCAGTACCAAAAAGAAGAGAAGGGTTATAGATTCAAATAGGGACATAAATCTAGGCTTCACTGGCAAAGCAACTTTTCAGCAAAGACCTGAAGGAGGTAAAGACTTGGTATTGCAGTTATCTAGCAGAAGACCATTCTAGGCAGAAAGACGTTAACATTAAGAATGCATAAATTATTATTTTTGGTTCCTTAGACCTTCAACTGACCACATGATGACCTGAAGAATATGAGATTTTAAACTTGGTTTTGTCTAAATATTAATTACATTTTACTTCTTAAATAATTTCCTAATAAACCACAAATGCTTTTTTAGAAATGATAAATGGAGTATTGGAAACTACTTATACAAATGAGCTTTAAGTCTTTTTTCAAAATTTAATGGGAATTTTGCCTTCCATTTCATTGAGTTTCTTTTATAAGCCATAAAAAGCGGTTAAAAAGGGCTGCATTTTTTGACACTCACATAGGTCATAACTAATCCTCAGAAAAACAGCCAGTACATCAAACACAGCAGATCACCTGGATTTAGTTTGCTAGGAATAGAAATATTTTTCAAATACAAATACTGACTGGTTTTTCAGATTAAGTCAATTATAAAACTAATGATAAGCAAATTCATCAGACTTATTCACACAATCAAATAAGTACAAAACTATGGATTTTTAAAAGCTTGTTAGTTTCCACCTAATTGGATGAGATTAGCACAATGTTTTGTTTTTACCTTCCGGTGGCCTGTTGGATGTTGCCACAACGACAACCCCATTTTTGAACAGATTTTCAAAAAGCTGTTTCAGAATCATGGCATCAGCAATGTCAGTGACCTATGGACAACAACACATTTGTTTTATTTTAATTTCACTTCTGCTCTAACAAATTTGCTAATGGCTCATCTCTTTTTTTTAAGGATGAAAGTGAATTCTAAAAGAAAAATTCTAATTATCATCATGAAGAAAAAAGTAGATAATTAAAAGCATGAAAAACCATATAGTAATCTTTTAACTTTACTCTTTTTTTTTGCAAGCCTATCATTTCTACACAAATTATCAAATGGCTCTTTATTAACTTCTTTTCTAGAACTACAGGTGGAAAGCACAGATAACTGTCCTAAACATTTACAAAGTCTAATTAATTAGAACTAACCTAACCAATTCCCTCCTCCTATTCCCATCACAGCACCCCCCTCCAAAAAAAAGAGAGAGAGAGAGAGAGGAAAAAAAAAAAAACACAGGCTGTCTGAGATTCCTAATACCTTTCTGGCAAAGGTCCCTCAAAAGGTGACTTTAAACGGTCATGGAACTTTAGAAATAAGGACAAGTAGCCAGTGAGACATAATCAGCTGCTGTTGAAAATAGAATGATATGACATAGATACTATTGTGCAATTGTTGCACAAAACAATTCAACAGATGGCCCATCACAAAAATAAGCAATTTTATTGTTCTTTTTAAGTGCCTTCTATTACTGTCCATGAATAATCAAAAGGCACTGCAGTCACTTCCAGCACAGCCAGCCTCTGATAACCTTCGTAAACACAAATATTCCTTAAACAAAAAATATTTTTTTTTTAAGTAACAAATTACAAGAATGGTTAATACAGTGCTTTAAAAAAAACTTCTGACAAAACGGGAAATGCAGAATGCAGATAAAATTATTTAATCTAAGTATAGAGATACATATAATTATTGATCTTTTCTAAAATTATTTTTTAAACCCACAATTAACAAATGAGCTTAATGATGACTTTTTTTGAAAGCTTTTAAAAATCACAAAGAAATACAGAAGTTAAGGAGGAGAGGAAGTTGACTTCAAAAATAAATGTGTAGTGAAGGTTGGTATTAATCATTGCACCTTCCCTTATGAATATAATGTGGGTTTTAGATGCCCTAGATGTAGAAATGTTCTGATCTTTCTTTAATAACACACAGATAATCTCAATAAAACTTGTTTCATATTTATAAAACATATCACAATATATATCACATTGTTATTTTTAAAGCATGTTAGAGTACATAGAAACTAGTGAAATTCTTTCAAATTAGATCAAAATACTAAAAGTTACCAACTAACTGGTTCTAACACAACTAACAACAATCTGGATTGGACAGGTCTCAAATCACTCTCTTTACAGTTGATATCTTACTCAAAAGTTTAATTATTTTCTTCCCACGTGAACAAAGCAAAACAAGACCAGGATATGGGAATGTGCAGATCTTTTTTTCTGTTTCAAGCTGTAACTTTAAAACATTAACTAAAATATACTGAAGGTTCTTATGTTAAAAAGACTTCAGGAACTTAGAAAGTGGTGATTAAAATGAAAAGGAAAGTGGTACTGATATTAATTAATTTGGAGCTTAGGATCACTGTCAAATTTTGCTTCCGCAAAAACACAGAGAGGGCCCTTTTCAAAGGCTTCAACACCAGTGGCATTTCTGATGAGAGGACAGGACAAGCTTGCAAATTTCATAGGCAACTGCACTTTTAAATTGGATTCCCAATACACTGACTTTTAAAAAGAGTATCAATGAAAAGTTACCCAATTTTAGAGAATAAAATGGTCATCTGACTATCTCACCGATTTTTTTGAAAACATTTAAAATAGCTTTTGTGCCCTACAATTCAGAAAACTGAAGGGACTTTTAGCTTATAACGCAGCATAAAGGTTTAAATGGAAAGCTGGAGAAAGCAAACAATAAAGACTTGTGGTTGAATTACCATTTGTTGTTTCTGTATTACAGAGTGTTTTTGCACTATCAGAGTAAAATAACTTGGAGAAGCTGTGGCTAATTAATAAAGCAGGAGTCACTCGGTGTAGCCGGGTGCCGGTGTATACTCTTTTGATCTTGTCCCTGTACTTGGTCAGCTTTGCTGGGGAACAGTAATTTTACAGTATAAGTGAACAGGAGACAACTGACCACACATTCTTCAAGAGCAGGCTTTTTCGGCACCCAGCATTTCATTACCACCAGGAACAAAAGAGAAGGCTACAGATTACCAATAAGGGTAGTCTGCTAACATAGAGAGTGGAGACATTTCATTAGCATTAAAGAGAAAAGATTTTTCATGACCTAGAGTTGCTTTCCATTACGACTCACTTAAATAAAAAGAGGGGGGGGGAATCTAATGGTTAATTTACATGTGTAAGTGCTTGAGTCTCAGTCAATCCCCTGATTGGTACAGGGCCATGTAATGAGTGACAAACATAAGCATGCATTATCAGTAATTAGTATTAGCACAAAAATAAGCACCTAGTTTTTATTACCAGTTTTTAATAGCTTTCCTGTTTTATAAAAATGGTCAAAACTATTTTTTAAATGGTATTTATAGCTTATAGAGGAGAATTTTGCATGATATTCTACTCATCAGAAATCTTTTGTTTTTTGAACCATAGTAATAAAACATTTATCCAGTGTTCCTTAAAAAAAGACAGAAAGAAATAACATTTTAAAAAATTGCTTTCCTTTAGTATTCTGATATCTTCAGAATCATTTTACAGAAACAGTTTAATAAGAGATACAAAGACGTCCCTAAAGAAAATTTTAAGGAAAACCTATTGTTTTATTTCAGCAACTAAAATACATAAAAACAACCTATCTAGACAAATTCTCAGAAAAATAAAAACAGTGTATCTGATACCACAGGTAAAACTGAAATGCTACACTTAGTAAAGATGACCGAGCTAATGAGGAATATATTCTGCAGATGCAATCTGAATGTTTCCAAAACATAATCTTAAAAATGCCTTAAATTCAAGAGCATAAAAAAGAAAAGATATATTCTTGTTTTTAAGCAGCAATAATTCCCATTCATCTTCCCAGTAAAATAAATGTTATATTAAATAACACCACCTAAAGGCCTATAATAACTAGTTAAAAATCAAAACTACTAATAGGATTCAATTTTAAAAGTGAAGTGGTAGTTGTAAATATATTGTTGTTACAATTAAAGTGCCTAAAAAATTATTTTCTAGTAAATCAGTAATGCATTGTACTAGGATTAATAGGCTTAAGGATAAAAAAAGTCCACCCAGCTCTAGATCTGTATGCTTAAAAACATAGTATAAGACATCATATACCAAGGAGAACAAGAACACTGATGATGGATTCAAGCTGAGTTAACAGCTGTGCAACCTTGGACAAGTTACTTAATCTCTCTGACCCTTAATTTCCTCATCAATACATGAAGGCAATACTTACAAAATTGTTATACTACATACAGTAGATCCTCAAGAAATGTTAATATGACTATTACCTGTATATAGTATGTATATACTATATAGTATTATAGTATGCTATACCATATTATAGTATAGTATGTATATACTATATGTATGCTAGTACAATTCCATATTATTTATGTATAGCTATATAGAATTTTAGCTGTAGATGTAATAATACAGAGCATTAAGAACATAGACACAAAGAAAGTACTAAATACATAGTAGCTAATATTACAGAATATACATATTAAAATGTAAGCATTCTAACAAATAAATGGCCATTACCTCAGATAGTTCATAAATTACAGATTTTAATTAGTAAGTAAACAAACATGGAAAAAATTCAACCATTGTTACTTAAAGGAACATACATTAAAACAGTGAGATACCTGTTAAATTAGACAAAAGTGTTAAGATAATTCAGTATGTTGACAGAAAAAAATGTGGGTTGTTAACTATATATAAGGGAAGTGGGATTTGGTTGGGGGACTACTTCAATAGTTATATGGCACTAGGACTTATTCACTCATTCACTCATTATTATTTCCTCAATCTCAAGCACTATTCTAGACATTTGAGCTACATCAATTAGCAAAATGAAAATTCCTGCATTCATGGTTACATTTCTATGGAGAAAATATATAACAAACAGCAATCCCACACAAGTTCAAGGCTGTTGACAAGCTTGTGCACTAGCTACTGTAGATCAGATGTCCAAATATGGTCCATTTGACTGTGAGACAGATAGGGTCCTATGGCTCTTTATGGAATGAGGAAACGAATGAATGAACATCAAAGCTAACCTCAATAGGGTGGCGATGCGGGCAGCTCCATCGCATCTGCTTTATCTCTGTTAGCAAGCAACATTTTACATAAGCGAGGGGCCTGTCTCCCCCTTGATCTCCCTTATACTTAACTGCAATTTGAAATACCCTTTTTGTTAGCTGCATTTCTTTTGCAAAACTCATTTAGAACATTAGTGGCCTGGTAATTGCTTTTTGTTTCCTTCTTCCCAACTGTGTATCAACCTTCTGAAATCTGAACTCAATAGAGAATGTCCAGGCTTGTGTTAGGAACTCACTATCAGGGCAACATTATGACTTTCGTGCGCCTGTGGCACTTTTACCATTGTAAGCAGCACCTTCCTTAATTAAAAGTTCAACTAGGACAATTCTCTCCCTTCAACACGTATAAGTTGTAAGGCTTAAATGAGATATGTGAATCATATAAAAAATCACATAACAATTTAAAAAACTCAGACATCTTTAAAGACATTATTTTGTAATCATTACATTATTTCCATCATGGTGTGGGGGAAATGTCGATCCACTGACTAGAGTATCAAGGTGGGCAAACTTTTCCTATAAAAGGCTGAATAGTAAATATTTTAGGCTTTGCAAGTCAATAATGGGATGTGTTGAATTTTCTTTTTCTTTTTTAATGACCCTTTAAAAATATAACAAAAGGGAACTTCTCTTTACCTGATATTATTCCCTTCTCACTAGCCATAAAAAAGCTGATGGGCCAGATTTGCCCTGTGCAAGCTGGGGTGGGTGTGCTAACCCCTGAACTAAGTAGCAATATTAAAGTCATAAGAGATCATTCAAACTAATTTGAATCAAACAGTGATAAAACCAGGAACAGACTGTAAATCTTCACACTTCATTCATTCTATATCTAGAAGCTTCTCTGCCTTACCTGAAATTCATCGAAACATAAGAGACATGCTTCTTCGCTGATTTCTTCAGCTATAGGAGCTATTGGATCATATGCTTTAGCCATGAATCCTGGTTTCCTTTTTGGCAAACTCTGTTTAAGGCGGTGTATTCCTTAAGTGGATGAAGTTTAACACAAAATCAAATATTGTATTAATAGTATATTTTAGACAACTATAACATATTTTTAAATCTCTAAATAAATGAAACTTTAGTGTAAACGTAGTTTAAATTCCACATACAATCAAATGTGATTATTGAAATTGGTTGCATTTTCTCTACCTCAAAATAAGTTGCTCATATATTATTGTATTCCCACAATTATAAGGCCACTTTGTGGTGATTCCATCTCTATTCTTCAATCAGTTTGGAGATGACAAAGAGATAGACTAGGTGACTAGAGTGAAATAATTTGGTTCTTGTTCTTTTCCATGTGATTTATTTTGCTTAGCATGATACTCTTAAGAGCTACCCATGTTGTCACAAATGGCCATATTTCATCTTATGACTGAGTAGTAAAGAATAACTTTTTGAAACAGGTGAGGTTTTAACATTTCTTATTGATCTTTAGCAGAAAGACAAAATGCCTAACCTCTGTTCTCACATCTGGAAGTAATGATTTGTCTTTAGGACCCACTCTGGATACATTACTATTGTTTCAGTATAGCACAAAATAAATAAAAACAAAATATTATTTTAAGCAAAATTTTTTTTAAATATTAAAAGGTTCAGAATTTTCAGAGATGAGGAAAATTATTTTGTAGTGTTTGCCCACTTAAAAACCACTTTTCCCAGATAATTAACTTACTTTTGTGAACATCTAGCATGAAACCATGAAAATGAACCCGTTTTTTCCTCTTCATTTCCACATAAGCATAAAACATGTCCATCACCATTGTTTTCCCTGTACCTTAAAAAAAAAAAAGATACTATTAAACAGTATTACTGATGCTCTAATGATTGTTCATTAGCTTTTGGATAATGAAACCACAGTCTTCTACTGGAAAGCTTAAGACTATGTTACTTTTTTAGAAAAAGAGTTTATTTTTTTATGTTAGACCAGCAAAAAATAAAATGATATTACTTTTTTCTTTTAAAATTCTGTTTTTAGGAAATATTACTAAATATTATTTAATATTACAGGGGCTATTTCCCCCAGAAAACTATGTTTATAAATTGGCAAAATTGATAGATTATTCATTCTTCAGTTTCTCTTCCAAAAGGCACCAGTATGAATGAAATAACTTCATTAATTAAATAAATATTTATTGGGGCATTACTTAGTGTGAGAAACTATGTTAGGCACTATAGGAAAATTCAAACATGAAAACTAAGAAAATAAAGACTAGTATCTAACATAAATACTGAAAATAAATAATAGATGTAGATTAAAGCTGGACGATTGCCAATTATAACACTTTTTCAAAAATCTGAGAATATAGGTCATTCAAAATGAGGTCTACTTGAAGAAATTCTGATAGTCAACTCATATAATTAGGTTATATAATTTTAATCACTACGATTGCAGTAGTAATTGAAGAGTCAACAGCCTGGGCCTTTAACACGGGCATGCACAGAAAGCCTTATTCCCCAGCAGAAAGGCGGGAGCTCTGGGGACAGCAGCAGAGCTCAAGATCGGTTCACATCAAGCATTCCCATCAGGCAAAGCCCGGGTGGGTGCTGGTCCTGCCTCTCATTCTTCTGCTCTCTCCACCACCACCCCACCAGTGCCCATGCTCTTCTGGTAGGAGCTGTAGATCAGGAAGTGAGATCTGAGTCTTAAATTCCACAGATGACTTTGGCCCCATGCCATTTGAATTGCCAGGAAGTTTTTGCATATGAAAATATATTTCGTCAAAGAGATTCTTAATGATGAGACCATTTAGCCTGAAAAGTAATTTTTTTGCAGAAATATTCAGTACAGTATCTCTTGATATCATGAGTGGCAGATTTTAAATCATTACATTTACCTAAAAAAGTAAATCAATAAAAAGTTTCAAATTCTGCTGCATAAAGTATAGTATACTGATAGATCCAGAAAAAAGTCATGAATTATCTAACCAAAAATGTGAATAATATATATTTGAAGTAATCTTTATGCTAACTTTTTAAAAAATGGGCATAAAATATAACAAGACGATCATATAAAAAGTTTCTGGAGACAAAAGAAATAAAAAGAAATCATAAAAGAAAAAGATTGATAGGTTAGGCTACATACAACTCAACCTTCTAAATATCAAATTCACAATAAATAAAATTAATATCTTTATTCATTTAATCAATATATTTTTAGTGAATGCCTACCATGTGTGAGGCCCCTATTCTATGCGTTTAGAATTTTATAGTGAACAAAACTGACAAAAATCCATGCCCTCATGCAACTTGGGGGTTTACCCTTATATATCTTTTAAGATAAAAAGAGTTCTTAGAAACTACAATGACTATTTTATCCTAAATCTCTTCCTTCTGAAAACTTCTCTACTTAGTATGATTCTATGAGAGTATCAATCACAGGGTAGACCAATAAAAATACCCCACTACCCTATACACTGTGATTGGCACTGCCATGGGCATATGGCCCAATTAGGTAAGGTTCTGTGGGAGGAGTTAATATGGATTCTGAAAATAAGAATCATCCCTTTTCCTTTGAAGAGAACAATCTAGGAGATCCCAGGAGCCTTCTTTCCTATAACATCAAAAAATTCTTACCAAGAATGAAGACAACAATAGGAAAGCAGAACCAAAAGATGAAGTAAGAGGATAAGGGAGGGAAGGAGAGAGAGATCCCTAAAATATTATTTAAGCTCACATCTCTACCCATAGCTGAATCAGATCATTACTTGATTTTATAATTAAACCAACCATTAAATTCCTCCCCTGGTTCAGCTAATTCAACTGGCTTTTTTTCCCTGCAACTGAAAGAGTACTGAATGAAATGGAATTAACAGGGGGAGAAAAGATGATAAGCTGCAAAGAATATGAGTATTCAAATAACACAAAAAATATAAATAGCTTTAAAAATATTTTTTAAGTTTAACCCCATCAGAAATAAAAGAAATACAAATTAAAACACCACTGATAAACCATTTTTACGCTGGTGAGGACATGGGGGAAACCCAAGTAAAACACTAAGGTCTGGCTGAGTTGGGTTAAGAGACTTTAGAATTACAGGAGTCCAACACAGGTGAAAATTTCAAGGCAAAGCACCAGAGAGGAGGCTGCAATACAATGAAAGAGCTCCAGAAACCGACATGTGGGGACTCTGGAGTCTTTGGCTGAATACTAGCTCCTCCTGTGTAGGGTGATACTCCATCGCGAGAGGCAAGGAATGGCCACCAGGAAGCTATAAGATGAACAATTTCCAGTTGTTGTATGTATCATATCTCTGGAAATTATTGGCAACACAGGAATTCTTGTAGTAACAGAATTATTCAGTATCTTGACTATGGTGTTGGATACATAAACCCACACAAGTGATAGACTGTACACACAAATGAGTACAAGTAAAACGAGAAATTTGAATAAGAACCATGAATTGTATCAATGTCAATATCCTGGTTGTAATATTTATACTACAGTTTTGCAAAATGTTACCTTTAAGGACAGTAAAATAGAAAATATCAAAATACATCACAAGTAAGGGTAATTTTTCTTTCATGGAAATATTTTTCAGGTGTGTAGGTATGTGTGTGAGTGTGTGTGCATGTGTGTGTTTGCACTCATACAGTGTGAGTCAGGATGTAAACTATTGTTCTTACTGTGGGTCATGTTCAAAAATGTTTCAAAGCCACTGCAATAGTTTGTGAGCTTTGGATGAACAAAGGCTGCCTCTGCTTTCATTCACGATTACACCTCCAGAAACAACACACTGCCTGGCACAAGGCAGATGCTCAATAAGCATTCATCAAGTCAATGCAAGAACGAGAACAAAGGTGTTGGGAGGAGGTAGGGAGGAAACCCACACTAAATCGTACCTGCTTCGCAATTTGCTTTAGTTTCTACAGAATCCTAAATAAAACCTTTCCTGTTTCTTAAGATTCTTGCTAGGGGGCTAATTTGTAAAACCCAAAACTCTGTTATGTTCTAACTTTCAAGCCTATAGTTAGGAAGAAAAAATAACTACTCGAGAGCGTCCTCTCCCCCCTCCCCCGCATGGTGTCTTTTTCACAGCCGACCCCCCTGCAGAAGGAGCTGTTAGTAGTGTCCTCCATCACAGCCTCCAAGCCCAGGAGAATTTTGCTTCCCAACTCCTAACCTTATAACCAGCCCACCTTTCAACTGGTGAAATTATCAATGTGAAATAGGTGAGGTTAAACCAAGAGTCAGCAGAAAAGGGACTGATAAACAGATATGAACTTTTATTATCTCCTAATATACCAGAGAAATCATTGACCTGCCACCAACAAATATGAACTTTTATCATCTCCTAATATACCAGAGAAATCACTGACCTGCCACCACCACTGCAGTCTGCTAGTCAGGAGCCAGAACCTTGTCATAAGAAAGCTTGCTGTGGGGTAAGAATGAAGCCACAAGAAACTACTGCAGCTTTTGGTCTCTGCGTGGTTTGTGCTAAGCGTTTTAATAAAAACATTTTGTTTCAAGATTGAACCATGATGAGAATCCCTTCAATTTATGTAATCGATTCTACTAGGGTTCCCTGAATTGAGGGTCTGCCTGAGTCAATCATCTCAACATGTCTACGAAGAAAGAGAACAGTTGAGTGGGCATGAAAGAGGGCAAGCCAAGCACAGGAACAAGGAGTGGGAAGGGAGCACTAAAAAGCAGACATCTTCTTTCCCGTCACTTCTTCTGAAAATGCAATACCTGTTTCCCAAGTCTAAAAAGGGAAAGTAGTAAAGAATAAGAGCTTGTGAAGGCACTGTGAGCCTTTTATCCCAGCCAGAGAGCCTCCCAAATGAGAATCTGACCTGTTATTATCTATTTTGTAAGTATTCTAAACTGAATTGAGTATAACCACCAAAATGTTCATCTCACATCCTGTTTCAGAATTCCTTTCTCTTTTCCTCTCTACATTACAAAGATGTTCCTAACCAAAGGTTGCCACATGCCCAGCCTATGTTATCACATCTTTTCTGATTCTTTCAAGCATTCAGATGAGTTAAGTTATTGTACTTCCCTTCAATCAGTTAGAATATGGCTGTATTTTTCAAACTAAACTCCAACAACTTTCATGGGTGTTTTTTAAAGTCCTTTTGCAGAAGTAAAAAAGCTGTGCTTTACTAACCATCTCCATTTATGGTTAAGTGGTTAAGGTAACAGGAGAAACAAAAACATTGGTTTTAGCAATGACTGAACATGAAAGTGATGGTACAGAAAGGACATGTTCTCCAAAGAGGCAAAGAATGAGCTCCGACAACAGGATGAGATCTGCTGGTAGTGCCCAAAGGTGAGACACATGATACTGATCATGCACCTGGTATAAAGTGCTTTCTAACTAAGAAGGAAGCATACATTGGTCTCAAAAATACCAATTAGCTAATGAATTAAGAAAAAAAATAGTCTGAGCTTCTTTCACATTTTTTTAAGTCTGAAAGTTTCAAGAACTTGAAGAATTTTAGGGGCAATCTCCATCATTCACTTCTGTGAATTAAACAGTTCCCTTTTTATTAGGTTCACTAAATCTGAGAACATAAAACATAAATTTAGCAGCATTAATGAGTGAATAAAAAAAGGGGGAGCCCGGCCAGGCGTGGCTCAGCGGCTGAACCTCGACCTAGGATCCAGGAGATCGCAGTTCGATTCCCGGTCAGGGCACGTGCCTGGGTTGCGGGATCAATCCCCAGTCAGCGGTGTGCAGGAGGCAGCTGGTCAATGACAACACTCTCATCATTGATGTTTCTCTCTCTCTTCCTCTTCCTTCCTCTCTCTGAAGTCAATAAAGATATATTTAACCAAAAAAATGGGGCAGGGGGAGCCTCTTCTTAAAGATGAGAAGATAAACCCTTAAAGTTTTATCTTTAAGGAACTATAACTATTTATTCAACTATTTCATTTCTTGTCCTAAAAATATTACTAAGATAATAACTTCTGCCACCACTCCCTCATAATGCAAATTAGCTATGGCTACAGGGGAGTCTGAACTTTGTTTATTAGTCTTGGACCAAAACAGATCCCATTACATGTAAATGAGAGTTCTGAGTGTCCCACTATAAGAAATGACTGCCAAGCAGTAAGGCCAGGTAGAGTAAGAGCCACCTTCATGACATCAGTGAATGTGGGTAACAAGGGAGAGGTTTAGGACTAGAAGGATTTGTTTGAAAAAAATCGAAAGCAGAAAACAGATGATTTCAGCAATAATGAAGTCAGAGAAAAAGCACGACATTAGCTGATTAGGAAAATCTAGAAAGTAAGTGACTGCTCATAAATTTTCCAAGAAAATGTGAGTCTTTGTGCCCTATATATAGAAGTGGGAAACCAAGGAAATATTACCACTTGTGCATTAAGACTATCCACTAATAACTAAATTGAGGATAAGGGCTTAGATTTTGAGTAGAACTATTAGTGGAAAGTAAAAGTGAAAAAGAACAGCTTTTTAAAAAATGATATATTAAGCTGAGTAGATAGCAGTAAGCAACAAGATTCTGAATTACTGATGACCTATCTATAGATGATTTCCTTCCCCAAGATCAACTCACTTTATGCACTAAATAATGTCTGTACCCTAACATGCTAACTAACACTGCCATAAACTACTGGCATGCCCTATGAGAAGTAAAAAGTGCAAACTAAGATAACTGCCCTCCCCTCCCCCTATTTTACCTCACCTCATCCTACTCCATTGCTGGTAGTGGATTAAAGGATGGAAATGGAAGTTATCTCTGAGCAAAAGCTGGGAAGCTTTCTGTTTGTACCACCCAAAACTTGTTTTAACACACTTACCAACATCTCCATAAACATAGAGGCCCCTTGGAGGTTTGCTCCTTGAAAAAAGCTGCAAATTAAGAACAAATTATAAATCTCTAACATGGAAATAATTAAAGATCATTATATACATAGTGTCCCGAACTCTGCTATATACAGTGGACTATTGTACACAACAAATACAAAACACTTGATGTAAAAGGCTGGGAAGCCTAACTTAGGTTTCAGTACAGGACGCAAGAAGCATAGTAGTCCAGAGCCAGAGCTCTGAAGTCACTCAAGTTGACATCCCCTACACCATTTGCTAACCATGGAATCTTCCCCCTCTTTCCCATATAGGTTCTCCAAACAATGGCAGCCTAGCTCATTTTCAGCAAGCAACAGATAAGAAGAAACTGAAAGGTCTCCAGGAAAAAAAAAGACTCAAAGGCACTTAGGTGTGGGTTTCTCCCACAGAAAGAGCTGGTTCCTTACAAGATTGCTTTGAGTAAAGCACAGCACTCAACCAACCTAAGACAGACCTTTCAATCAGCATGTTAGTATCTAAAAGGCAATAAAGTAAACTGACAACCAAGAAACAACAGATTTTTTTAAAATCTTCCAAGATGAAAGCTGGAGACCAGACCGAATGTACAGGGGGGAAAAACTCACAGGAAACAGAGACTATGCAGACAGCCAAAGGAATCTTCAAAAATAAAACTTTATCGGTATAATTAATATGGTGAGAAAAATAAGAGAAGCTATTAAAACTATAAAGCAAAAACTAAATGTAATTTTAAAAAGAAACATTAAGAACAAGAGAGCACTAAAATCTCAGAAAAAAATTTAGAAGGCAAGCTTGAAGAAGTGTTCCAGAAAACAGCAATAATAAAAGATGAAAAATATAATAAAATTACAGTATTAATTCAGGAGATCCAACATCTGACAAAAAGGAATTCCACATATAAGTGAAATCATGTGATATTTGTCTTTCTCTGCCTGGCTTATTTCGCTTAGCATAATATTCTCCAGGTCTACCCATTCTGTCCCAAAGGGTAAGAGATCCTTCTTCTCACTTATATGTGGAATCTAAAGAGCATAATAAACTGATGAACAAAATAGATTCAGTGATATAGAAGCATGGAACAGACTGAGGAATCTCAGAGGGAAGGTGGGGGTGGATGGGTGGGGAGAGATTAACCAAAGAATTTATATGCATAAATGCATAACCCATGGACACAGAAATAGTGTTGTGAAGGCCTGAGAAGGGGGGTGGGTGAGGGGTGGAAGGGGTCAATAGGGAAAAAAGGGGACATCTGTAATATTTTCAAAAAAAAAAGATAAAATTAAAAAAATAAAAATAAAAAAGGAATTCCAGAAAGAGAAAAATAGAGAAGAGAGGAGGAAACTATCTATGAAATAATGCAAAGATTTTTCTCAGAACTGAAGAACTTGATTTCTAGATTGGAAGGACAGACTAAGTGTCCTACACAATAAGGGAAACAAGATCCCTACCAAGACACAATTCTGAAATGTCAGAACTCCTGGGATATAAAGATCCCACAAACATCCAAGGTAGTAGGGGGAGGAGAGTGGGGAGACAGGTCACAAACAGATAAAGAGTTTGAAGGAAATTTGAAGGAAAATGATTTCCAATCTATCTAATCTACCCATCAAGTGTGAAAATGGAAAATTTACATTCCATACATACGGGGTCTCAAAAAAAAACTCCCCAACAGAAAGAGGAAAACCTAGGCTCCAGGAAACACAGAGGATCCTGGGAAGGAAGCCCTGGTGAGATGGAGGGCTGCTCCAGGACCACAGTGACACAGCGAGTCAAGAAAGCAATCAAGTCCAGACAAAAGCAGGGGGGTGGAAACAAAAGGGAACTTCTCTTTACCTGATATTATTATCAACCCAGATAACCATCCTGAATTGTGTTCCACCTAGAAGAACAACCTGTAAACTCTACAGCCATCTCTAGACACCTGTGCAACAAACCAAGGTGAGGGAGAGCCGAGATGATTCAGAGAGGGTAAAGCAGAAAGAAGCCAAGGTTATGCCACTCAGTACCAATTAGAGCACTCAATATTTTGTCAGAGAACATTGTCAAAAGCTAGACTTAAGGATCTAGTGCATAATGCTGTTGTGTTAATCTGTGGATTCACTCCAACCTGCCTCAGAAACCTCTCTTGCTTTCCTGATCCCTCAGCTTCCTGTACTAAATCCAGCCCCTGACTCCAGCATGTTCCTTCCAGAAGAACCTTCACTATGGCTTAGACAAAAGGACGTGCTTTGCTTTGATTTTGCCAGCTGGATGCCTTCCCTGTGTTCCTCTGCACATTAACTCTCCATCTATTCTTAAATCTCAGCTGAAAACAGATTCCACTCCTGCCAAAACCTCTTAATTTGTCTTGTTTTAATATCTTACAGTACCTATTCTTGAACACTGGTTATTCTGTTTGCAGAAAAAAGTGTTATGCTCTTAAACAATTTAGAAAGCCTCAAGCTGAAAAACTTACACACGACCTGATAATCTCTACATATGTTCTGTGTATGAGAAACCTTTTGAGAGCAACATTCTGTGTTAGGTAACTGGAGTGTCATAGCAATTCATAATTCTTCACAATACATTGTGCAAGAATAGTCTGGGGCTACTCTAGTACTGCTCACATGATATAATCAATATATGCTGAATACATGAAGTTCAAGGCAAAAAAAATAACAAAGGGAAAAAAGGATGACAGAGAGAACTCACTGCTGCTAGGGGTTGATGGGGAAAACACTCAAGCCCTGGCCAGTATGCCTTCAGTCAGCTGGCGTGTAGTCCTGTACACTGAAAGGTCATGGGTTTGATTTCGGGTCATGGCACATACCTAGGCTGTCCTATCTTCTGTTGACCAACTCAAACTCCATATATTTTGAAAAAGCACTTTGGCAAATATTATATATTATAGTATAGTATAGTATAGTATAGTATAGTATATTGTAATTATAACACATATATAATTTATATTTTATTTTATAGTAACATGTAGAAGATGATAAAGAGATACTGTTATAGAGTACCAAAGGAGATCCTCCAACATCTGAAATACAAACACCTGGTATGACATAAATGCTATTTAAGATGCAGATTTTACTCTAAAGAAATTGATAAACAAAATGAATACTCCTCTAACAATAAATGTTAGCTACAGTCTATCTAAACAATGTTATATACTGCCAAGTATTTTCACTTGGAGAGGCAAGCCAGTTTTCTCCTAACAAAATTTCAGTTTTCTAAGAATTATTGAAATTATTTCAAGAGATTTAAAAATGTATATTTTAAGGGAAAAATCAGAGGACTAATTGGAGAACAGTAAGACTATTGAGAAGGCTGTAAAATGGGTCCTAAAGAAATTTTAAAATTCCTTATTCATAGTAGTGAATTCAGGGAGAGTTAGGTTCATGCAGTTTTCTTCAAGATGACTAACTTACACAGGAACCCATGTCATTTACATGTTCCTAATTTACATTTTCTCACAATTTACTCTATTTTTCAGTTCCATTAAATTTCCTTTCTTAATGTATTAATTTTCTGTAATTTGTTCTTATGTCTCAGAGAAGTTCACCTTGGCATAGTTCCTCGGGGCTGGTATTCTCCAAGGGCTCCCCTCCCCCAAAAGGCCTCCTCCTTCTTGCTCTGTACCCCAGGATGCTGCCTGGCTTGCTGGATGGCTGCTGGCTGGTTTCAGCCCCTGGGAGGAACAATTTGCAGGAAATAGGAGGGATGGGTAAAGAGCAATCTGAGTCATTCTCTCCTGCTCCCTCCCTGCTTCGGCCGCATCCCTCCAAGACCCTCAGGTCCTCATGCCACAGCTCCTCTCTCCAGCTCCTCCCTCCCCGCTCCTAGCCTCTTTTGCTGCCCTAGGCCTGCCCTGCCCATGACTCTCTAAGTCATCTCTTGATTCAGTCTTTATTTGAAACATCTGCTGTGAACTGTTTCGTGCCATACTCTGACACACACCCAGCCCCTAAAATGCACAGATGTAACATCAGACAAACACCTGAAAATGTGAACATGAAGTTTCTCTAGTGACCACAGTAAGAGCTGTTGTGTGACTTGTGTCTTAGGAAGTTCGTAAAGGAGGATGATGACACCTTATCTAATGGATTTTTTATGAGTCCAATAACACTGCATGGCAGATGGTACAGATGGCAAACTTAAGGATGATGTTGGAAGATCGTGGTAACCTACCACCTACTTCTAAGCATAAAAGATATAGCGAAGAGTATTGGAGTTGAACCCAGAAAGATCTGTACCAAAAGATCTGGTACAAATTCTGATTCTGCTACTTAGCTGTGTGACTCCACGTAAACCTCATCAACGCTGAAACCTGCTGTTTTCTTATCTACTGGGTGCAGGACAGAGCACAGGGGAGTTCCCACTCACTGCCTACTTCTCCACACCTAATCACAAGGCCCACTTGCTCACAATGAAGGCTGGAAACTTCATGTGCTTACTGATACCGGCTTCCATCCAAACTTGCAGACCACAAGGAAAGAAACATGGCACCCTTGGACATGCCGGTCTCAAAGATCTGAACAACACTAAGGAACACTCAGGATATTTCATATCTAAACCTCTACGCCAAGTAAACAAAGAATTCAAGACACAGCACAATTTCAAATACAGCCCATACATTAAGCCAAAAGGAAATACCAATAAATGCCAAAGAATCAATGTGCTCCAGCCATAATATAATAAAATTAGAAATAATGGAAGAATAGCTAAAAATAGAAAAACCTCATGCTAAGATTCTGATCTACCCATCATGTGCACCCAGGCTTCTGAAGACTGCTGGAAAAGGTCAGAAAGGCCACGGAGTGCACCCTCTCACTCATCCCTCCATATTGTCAACAACTGTTTCCCTGGTCAGTTCCTCTCTTTCTCCACAATGATGCTCCAGAACCTTCTAGCTCCCTTCATGCTAACCTTCACTTCCTCTATCACTTTCAGCAGATGTCTCCTACTTCTTCATAGAGAGAAAACAGAAGCAGTGAGTTGGAACACCTCCAACTTCCTATATGAAATTATAATCCCAACATATCTGCACCCATCCTTTCCTCTCTTCCTCCTGTGACAAAGGAAGATGGTTCCTCTCCCAATACAACCTTCTATCAATTTCTGGATCTCAGCCCCTCCCCCCTACCTTCTCAGGAACCATGACCCATCAAATTAAACTTTTCACTTTTCTTATAATCCTTCTCATCAACATCTTTATAAATGTTTTCCTGTGAATTTATTTTACAGTCTTGAAGTGTGATGTTTTATAAGCAAAAGATAAACCCAAAAGCCATAAAGGAAAGGATAAGATACTTCAAAAGCAGTGGAGTTAAACATTTCTGTTAGGGAAAAATATCTCATGGGACATATGTATACTAAAAAACTATTCATTAATTACCTGAAATCCAAGTTTAACTGGGGGTCCTGCATTTTTATTTGCTAAATCTAGCAACCTTATTTTAGATAATAATATTGTATTAATATTAATTTTATTGGGTGTGATAATGGTAACAGTTATGCAGAAGAATAGCTTTGTTAGGAGATACATAATGATGTTTTTAGGGGTTAAGTGTTATGATGTTGTAACTTACTTTCAGATAATTAAAGAAAAAATATACTGGGAGAGAGAGAAAACAAATGCGGCAAAATGTTAACCATTAGTGGATTTAAGTATATTGTTGAAATTTTTCAAAATAAGAAGTTGGGGGGCGGGGGACAAAACAAAATTGGATAAGGTGACTAATTATTCTATTACTTTTACTTTTGAATTAAATCTAAAATTAAGTATTCCCTAAGTATTTGCATATTTGCATTTTAGACAACTGTTTTCAAAACTTTTACCAAAACTATTCCTTTAACTACTGCAGAGTAAACATTTGTCATCCATCATTCCAAATATTTTGATTGAATCATTCTAACTTTATCCATTGTTCCTTATATCAAAATTCTAGTGTTAAAAAATAATCCAACATGATTCTCATCAAAGTTACGTAAAATAGCATGTCCTCTGTCTTTCTGTGTTACTATCCACCTGCTACTCTGGCATAATTTACATTAGGACAAGTAGATAATAAGAGTGGTCCTGTTAAAATTAAAAGTTTTTGATTTATTTAAAGTGCAGAAATACTACTTTTCCTGTTACTCCCCAGTCTCCCCACCATTCCACTATTATCTTCCAAAATGACAGAATCAGAGAAAATTATTCCAGCTGGAATGCTGAGCATAATTATATCTTTTAAAAACTAGCAGTACATCATTCTCAACATAGACCACTTTTTGACAAAATTATATCACTTCAGGTTTCTAAGATCTTTAAAATCTAAAAACTGAACTATATGTTAGCACCCATAAATTCTCTATAAATGAAAATCTTTTTTTAAATGCCTTCAGCAGATTTGCAAGAGAACCCTCTTAACCTCAAGTACGCCAATTTGTTCAGTTTACTAGTATAATTAAGTCTATTTAAGTATCTAAATAACTAGCAAGTGTGTGGGGGGGAGGTAAGCTCAAACCTCTAAAACAACTAGCATAAGTGGCTCAACTTCTGATTATAACAGAATTTGAAAATGCAAATTACTTTTAATGTGTCATGCATTCAAGCAACAAGCATGTATAAGTGTCTATATGTGCCACTGGGAGACAAATGACAGGAGGCAATCTCTTCAACAAATCCTTCCACATCACTCACTCCTAACTGATAATCTGATTCTGGACTAGCTTAGATGAAGCTGCACTAAGTATGATCTACTCAGTTCACCACTAGTTCAGAGGGATGTCCAGGACATAAGGATAATTATCAAATCAATGTGGAGTTCACCAAAAGAAAGATGTGGAAAATAACCCTCAGTCTGAGGCTAGTTGAGGTTCTGAACTTGAGAAATTCAAGTAGCCTTCTAGGCTTCTTCTAGATTAGCAAAGGAATGACACTGAAGAGGGAAAGAGATCACCGACACAGCCACAGAGAGGACAACGGATATAGGAACCTATACTCTCACACAGACACATGGATAGGCTGACAGCCACCAGGACAACTCTCTTCTGAGTCAGTGGAAAATTATTCTGTGAATCTTCAGTGATGAAGGATAACCTAAAAGATGCTGCCTTCATAGAAAGTCTTCACGAACAGCAAATGTGAAGGGCAACAGTGAAGGGCTCACTAGGTACAACTCTGAACTTAAATAGGTTTTATGGAAAAATAACTGAAGAAAAAGGAAAATCTAACTAGAACATAAATCAAAATCTATCGCATCCCACCGCTTTTCCAAATACAACATGCCACACACGTGGTCCTTCACCAAAGGTTGGCCTCCATCTGAAAAGAGATCTTTTCACTCCTTCTATTCAGATTCTCACCCCTGCTGCCTTACTTTCCTCCCCACCTCCTCCTCCAAATCCAAGTCCTTATTGCCAGTGGATTCAAGTGGACAATTCTTAAAATGAAGACCTCTGTTTTCCTACCCCATAAATAGTTTCTGCCAAGGGATTTTTCTAGTCCACTATCTACCCAGAGGTTTTCCTGATTTTCTCTCCTTGGAGCTGGATTTTCCACGACCATCCCCACATTGTACTCAATGCTGCTTACAATTTTCTAAAGTATAAAGTTCCAGAGATCAGGGAAGCTTTACCTGAATCAAACAGCTCAACTTACTTTAGCTACAGGAAATGCCAGGTCTAAGGAGAGGAATGGAGGAGAGAATAAGCTCATTCCCTTAGCAGGGGGGTAAAACGAAGGAACTGAGGGAAAACCAGCAAACTGCCTAGAGGCCCTTCTGAAGAATCTTTAAAAACTAGCTAAAGGGATCCAGGCCCCAAGGCCTCCTGCATCTCCAGAGAGAGAAGTCCAGAGAGAGAAGCCCACAGCCCATATTCCAGGTATCCTACTCATGGCCTCCATGTGCTAGAAGCCAGAACAAGTAAAGAATCAAAACCTTAGATTAGCTGGATTAAAGGAAGGGCAGTTCTTTTCTACCTGCTATATGCATTGTTCTTGGAAGGGTGATGAAAGGTATCCAAATAAAAAATGGTGGATGTATGAGGAAATTAGAAATAATAATTTCTCATAGGGAAAACCTGAAAATTATTTTGTGGAGAGCCTAGGATAAAAAGAAAGGACTATGTACCCACCCGCATTTGCAGGTCTCTTGGGCTATGTCTCCTCCTAAAAGATAAAAAAACCTGGCAGTCTGTATACCCCTGATTAATTGAAACAGAGATTTTCAGAGTAGCTCCATACTCCATTTAATGCTCTCCCTCCCTGACTCCAGAAATGCTTGATTTGGCTGTGTAAAAGTAATTCTAATTATAGTGATTTACATGAACTACTTACCATTTATGCCTAATTACCTCACAGCACAATAACAATTATGCATATATTAAATGTGCCAGATTAACCTGGTTGTAAGTCATATTTGATAACAAAAGTAAAGTGTTCATACATACTCCTTTTCATAGTTTGTTGCTCACATAGCATGGTCATCTGCTTGCAACTTTTTCAAAATTTTATTAGAGAAAACCCTGTTACATAGGTAGCTAAAAGCAGCCAAACAGTCGGTCACCAATTTTATCTCATTAATAATTTGGCATTTTGTGAAGGTGTATTTTATTTTAATATTATAGCTTAGCCTTACAGAAAGTTTCTTAGGAGTACAGTGAGAAAAAAAACAGTCCACTATAATAAATGTTTAAACATCTATATTAAAGACAAAATCAAATGTTCATAAAATCATAAATATTATTTACCAAAATTAAGAACTCTATAAATAAAGTTCTTCTATCGCTAGAAAACCCAAAAGCCAATTTTCCTTCTCTGATAATCAGCATATCAGTGTTTAATTTTTAGAAGACATGGGTCTGTGGCATCTTACAATCTTCAAAAACTAAAGTTTTATAGATGTTTTACTCAAATTACATTAGATAATCGGGTCTTTTTCAATGTTAAAGATTAGGTAGGCTTGCCCAGCCGGGCATGGCTCAGTGGTTAAGCGTCGACCTGGGATCCAAGTGATCAGGGTCCGATTCCCGGTCAGGGCACATGCCCGGGTTGCAGGCTCGATCAATGACTCTCTCATCATTGATGTTTCTGTCTCTCTCTCTCTCCCTCTCCTTTCCTCTCTGAAATCAATAAAGATATATTTAAAAAAAAAAAAAAGGTTTGTTAGGCTGAAGAAATTACAAGACAAATATTACCACAAAGAGATGTATGATCTAACAACTAAACATTTAGTCACAAATGCATTAGCACTTAACAAATAAAAGCTTTCATTAGACACACTGGAAACTAGCTGACACATCAAATCTCCTGCTTACATACTATACAATAAACCAGTTATTTGCTAGGTAGATCCATCACAGCCAATTTAGAAATCACGGGTGGAAGTTTGGGAGAACACCTCTAAGAGCCAACAATAATTTTTTTTGACTTACGGGTTTTATTTTGCCAACAAAAATTTTAAAGAGGAAAAAAAATTGGTAAATTGACAACCAGGTAAATTAATGATTTCAGGATACTTTTGATTGGATGGAAGTTCACCAACCACAGTAAGATGAGCCCCAGAGATGATACAGAAAGGGGAGGAGAGAAAAAGCCTGTATTTCCCAAAGGAAGAGGGCTAGAAAGGGAACAAGACACAAGTTCATCTCACTAATTCAACTTGCAGATAACCAAAAAATCCAGGTAAGTAAAACATCTTGTTTCCTGGCTATGACACATAACCAAGTTGTTATTTTATTTGGAAGGCCACCTATATTGCAAACAATAGTTAGGATGCAGTACATAAGCAGTATATATTTTCCAAACTTTTAGTTCTTTGCTCACCTAAAATTTTGGAAATATGGGAAAAAGAGAAAAGGTTGGCCATCAAAAGGAGTAATTCATCATTATTTCCTATAGCCATTGCACTGGACTAGTCAATCACAGTGGCTACCACACTCATGGTCTACTTCTGAGGGCAACGGCCATGCTCACAGGAGGTCTGGATGGTAACTTATGCAGAGATGCCATCTTTACACTGGTCAGTGGCCTCTGAAAAACCCAATGTGAAAGCTCTGCCCAAACACTGATGAAGGGATTGGTTAGCTTATCAGTTCTTACTCTGGAATTTAAACCACAGATACAGGGAGAGAATTTAGAAGCTGGTAAAACAAACAGAAGTGAAAATGGACGTGGGGGGAAAGGAATAAAAGAGGAAACGGATTTCATTAATAGAAAGAAGATCCGTGGAGTAACTAGCACCTGCCTGTCAACTGGTCAAAGCTTCCAGAGCCACTGATTCTGCAGCAGGAGCTCCAGGAAGCCTGGCTGTGTAATGGAGATGCCTTTCATTGCTATTTGCATGTGCATTCTGTTTCTAAATCTCCATTTCTTCCTGTAACCTAAATGAGTCTCTACTCCCTTTAACCAAAAGACATTAACACAATGACAGCCTTTTCTTTACATAAAAATAAAACTATTCAAAATTATATTCTCAGTGCTTTTTAAAAAGCAAAATTACTTTCAGTCATTTTTAAATAAAGCACTACTAACATGTTATACAGTACATTTTTTCTAAAGACGTTGTGATAAAGGTATATTCGTGTGGGGGGGTGATTTGGCCAATTACAGGAAACTAGTTTCTCAGATGGAACCATATTCTAACTCTTATTACTATTAATATCTTTCATAATCTGAAGATGACACCACTGAGGACATTGACTTCTATAATGGGATAAGGAATGGGAGTTTTCCTGTCATCTTAGAATTTCAGCAAAGCTCAAAGCTGAGGGTAAGGGGAGACAAGTTCTCCTAGTCATAGTCATGCAGGAATTATTTAAAAAAAAAAAAAAAAGGAAAAACCAAAGTGGAACTGAAGAAAGTCATGAAGGTGAAAGCTGTTAGCTGGGTAAGAAATGCTGCAGCATTTCCCCCAGATAAACCTCATGCCAAGTGCCGGGGTAATCTAAGAGAAGCATCTAAAGAAGTGACGACAGAGTGTAAGCTGGATGCTTGCTTAGGTGAGGAAATCCACAGTCAGCTACCAAAGCAGAGTGTGGAAGAGTTCATGGAAGAACCTGACATGTGTCCCCAGGATCATGGGAGTATACAGGATAAAGACAGAGACTGGTGCCTACTTCTCATCTGTAGAAGTCCAAGGGCAGGAAGTTGACCAAAGCTGCCCATGTAGTAGGGGTTGGAGAAAGGAGATGTTATGCTTCTTGTGGCCTAAGTGGACAACATAAAAGGTGATCTGGCTAGCGCTGTTCTGAAAGGACTCCACCCAAGAAGGCCAAGTGCAAGTGCAAAAAGGTCCCAGCAGAATGCAGTGGTGTGAGGTGTTCTGCTAGAGTCATAAGAGGTCAAAGAGTGAAGCACTGGGGAGGTCCTCAGGGAAGTCCTGAAGAACCCACCAATGTGCCCCTCAACAAAGAGCTAACATGGCAACATCTATCACACCAAAGGCCCTTAACTGGTCACTTAAGACTTGGCTATTTCACTATAATCTTCTATCCCTCTCATTCTGACCCTAGAGAAGCCAGGCAAGCAGAGAAAGGAGGAAAAGGGAAAGGAGAAGACAAATCACTCTCCACTGTTGATCCTGGACCATGCCTGAGCAAGAGAAAGGAAAAAGTCTTGAATGGCAAAGAAGTTTTTGTTTTGACCAGATGGTATCAATTACTATCTAAACACAAAACAATATGAATCCCCCCAGAGCAAAAGAAAGCTATGGAACATCAAGAGGTCATATGGGGATCCAAAAGAGCTTGTTTAAAGGTACTGGTTGGTGGGAAATTTTCAAGCTATTTCAGGATTGTACCTGACTGCATTTAATCCATTTTATAAAATGCTTACACTTTTAACTATTTAATCTTTAGCATCACACAAACCTTACCTTTGAAAACAGGCCTTCTGCCTCTATACTGTATCCTTTAAGGTCCTCATGTAATTTCTGCAAACGCTCTATGACTCTTCTTTGATGTTCATCGTGCTTTAACTCGTGAGCTTTGATCAGAAAGTCATAGTGGTCCAGAGGTCCTTGGCAAACAGCCAAAGCTTTCACATAAGCTTCTGTAGCTACAGTTGGAGACATGCTCTCAGGAGTCTGAATTGTATAGGCTATAAACAAAAATATATATAAAATTTTAGACTTTCTTAAATGGAGATATTTCATAGTGCTCTACATATGTTTCTTAATGGGCACATTAAAACTTTTAACCTGGCCCAGCTGGTGAGGCTCAGCAGTTGAGCATCAACCTATGATCCAGGAGATCGAGGTTCGATTCCCAGTCAGGGCATATGCCTGGGTTACGGAATCAATCCCAAGCAGGGGACATGCAGGAGGCAGCCAATCAATGACTCTTCTCATCATTGATGTTTCTCTCTCTCCCTCTGAAATCAATAAAAACATATTTTAAAAAATTGTTTTTTCAATAAAAATAAAACTTTTAACCTGTTACAATATATTTGAGCAGTTATTATAAATATAATTTTGATTAAAATAATATAAAGTAATTTTGCACAATAAATACATTTATAATCACCTCATTTTAATAAAAGGGAAGAAACCCAAACCCATAAGCTATAACTGTAACCCCTCTTCTAGAAAGCCTAACTGGCTGTAGAATCTCTACTTTGCCTCCATTCCATTAAATGAGACCTCTGGGTTCATCAGATCTTCCCCACAACAGGGCTGGTCCCTTTCTTTGAGTTAGGCCTGATTATGGTTCTAAGTGGGAAATATTAAAGGCTCAAATTAGGATGAGCAATGGCAGGAATTAGGATTATTTTGTTATTATAAGGTCCTTGCACTACCTGTGAAGTGGTGTAGTGTTACTTGAGAGTGGATTTGGGTCCATTGTAGATGTATATCACAAACTCTAGGGCAACCACTAAAAAAAGCTATTTTTTTTTTGTTTGTTTGTTTATTTATTTATTTATTTATTTATTTATAATACTCACCAGAGGCTATTTTACCGTTGCTTTTTCAGAGAGAGAGAGAGAACAAGAGAGAGAGAGAGATCAATGTGAGAGAGGCACATCGATTGGTTGCTTCCCGCACACGCCCCAGCTGGGGCTGGGGAACAAGCCTGCAACCAAGGTATGTACCCTTGGCCAGGATCAAACCCGGGACCCTTCAGTCTGTAGGCTGATGTTCTAACCACTAAGCAAAATTGGCTAGGGCTAAAATAAGTTTTTTAAGAAAACATATAATTGATATGCTAAGAAAGGAGAGAAAACGGAATCATATAAAATGCTCACATGCCTTTCCCCACCCCTTCTTTCCCCCTAGGGCTCAAGCTCTCACTCTCTCTGAAGTATGCTCTCACTTTTCCCCCTCTTCTTCCCCCAGGGGCTTTCTCTCTGCTTTTCTTTTTCCTAAGCTCCAAGGGCCCTTCTTTTGCCTCTGTAACTTGTTTCCTGAGCCCATGCAGCCCAGCTGGCTCACTTCTTCTATGGCTCATTTCTTCTACCTCTGTGACTTTCTAAATAAACCTTTGCTTGTATTTGAAAAACAACAACCACAAAACAGAAAGAGTAGGCGATAAAATAGGAACAAAGAACAAAAGCAACAAACAGAAAGCAGTAACAAATATGGTAGATATTAATCCAACTATATCAATAATTACTTTGAATGCCAATGGTATAAACGCACAAGTTAAAAGACAGATTGTCAGAGTGGACCAAAATACAAGACCCAACTATATGTTGTCTATAAGAAACCCACTTTAAATATGACACATATAGATTAAAAGTAAATGGGTAGAAAAAATATATACTATGCCAACACTAATCAAAAGAAAGGAGGAGCTGCTATATTAATTTCAGACAGAGCAGACTTCAAAGCAAGGAAAGTTATCAGAGATAAAGAAGCACATTATATAATGCTAAAGGAGTTAATTCTCTAAGAAGACAATTCTTAATGCATATGCACCTAACCACAGACCATCAGACTAAACTATGTGAGGTGAAATATTGATAAACCTGTAAGGAAATACATGATCCACTATCATAGTTGGAGACTTCAACGCCCCTCTAACAGAAGTGAACAGATCCAACAGACAGAAAATCAAAAAGGACATAGTTGAACTCAACACCGTCATCAATATACTGGCTATAACTGACATCTATAGAATACTTCATCCAACAACAGCAGAATACACATTCTTCTCAAGCTCACATTCACCAAGACAGACCACATTCTGTGCCATAAAACACATCTTAACAAAATTAAAAGCGTAGAAATCATACAATGCAAGCTTTTGGATCACATGGAATTAAGCTAGAAATCAATAACAAAAAGATAACTGGAAAATTCTAAAATATGCAGAGATTAAATAACCCACTTTTAAATAACATATAGGTGAAAAAAGAAATCTCAAGAAACATATAAAAATATTTTTAATTAAATAAAAATAAACACAATTATCAAAATTTGTGAAATGCTGAAAAAAGCAGTACTTACAGGGACATTTGTAGTAGTTAATGCATATATTAGAAAAGAAAAATCAAAAATCAATCATTTAACTTTCCACCTTAGGGAACTAGAAAAGGAAGAGCAAATTAAATCAAAAGTATGTAGAAGAAAATAAATAAAAATTAGAGCAGAAATCAATGACATTGAAAATATGAAATCAATACACAAAGCCAATAAAACCAAAAGCTGGTTCTTTGAAAAGATCTAGCCAGGCTAACTAAGAAAAAAGAGAAAGGATACAAAGTGCTAATATCAGAAATGAAAGAGGGACATCTCTAGATTCCATGGGCATAAAAAGGATAATAAAGGAATACTAAGAACAACTTAATCCACATACTTGATAACTTAGATGAAATGAACAAATTCCTTAAAATATACAATCTACTAAAACTCACACAAGAAGAAACAGACATCTGAATAGGCCTACATCTATTTTTTAAAATGAATCAATAAATAATAATCTTCCGAAAACAGAAAGCATCAGTCCCAGATAGGTTGACTAGTAAATTCTACCAAACATTAAAGGAAGAAACTATACCAATTCTCTACGATCTCTTTCAGAGGATAGAAGAAGGGATACTTCCTAACTCATTCTATGAGGCTAGAATTACCTTAATACCAAAATCAGACAAAGACATTACAAGAAAAGAAAACTACAAATCATTCTCTCTCAAAGAATATTGATGCAAAAGTGTCCAACAAAATACTAGCAAATTAAATCCAACAATATATGGAAAGAATTATACACTATAAACAAGTGGGATTTATCCCAGGAATGCAAAGCTGGTTCAGCATTCAAAAACCAGTGAATGTAATCCATCACATCAGCAAGCTAAATTAGAAAAATCACATGATAATATCAATAGATGCAGAAAAAGCATCTGACAAAATCCAATGCTCACTCATGATAAAAACAAAACAAAAAAACAACTCAGTAAACTAGGAATAAACTAGGAACTTCCTCATCTTAATAAAGAATATCTACAAAAAACCTACAGCTAACATCATACTTAACAGTGAGAAACTAGCCTGGCCAGCATGGCTCAGCACTTGAGCATCAACCTATGATCCAGGAGATCATGGTTCGATTCCTGGTAAGGGCACATGCCCGGGGTTGCAGGCTCGATCCCCTAAATGGGACATGCAAGAAGCAGCCAATCAATGACTCTCTCATCATTGATGTTTCTCTCTCTCTCTCCCTCTTCTTTCCTCTCTCTGAAATCAATAATATATTTAAAAAGAAAAAAAAAGGTGAGAAACTAGAAACTAAGATCAGGAACAAGACAAGGATGTCTTCTCTCATAACTCCTTGTCAATATACTAGAAGTCCTACTTAATGCAATGAAACAAAAAAAGGAAATAAAAGGTATACTGATTGGGAAGGAAGGGTTAAAACTATCTTTGTTCACAGATGACATAATCATCTATATAGAAAATCCAAAAGAATCAACAAAATAACTCCTGGAGCCCTGGCTGGGTGGCTCAGGTTGTTGGAGCATCATCCCATACACCAAAAGGTTGTGGGTTCAATTCCCAGTCAGGACACATATCTAGGTTGTAGGTTCAATCCTGGTTGGGGTACATACAGGGGGCAACTGATTGATGTTTCTCTCTCACATCAATGTTTCTCTCTCTTTCTCTCTCCCTCCCTTTCTAAAATCAATTTTTAAAAATGTTCTCAGGTGAGGATTAAAATTAAATAAATAAAAAACTCCTGGAATTAATAAGCAATTATAATAAGGTTGCAGGATACAAGGTTAATATACAAAATTGGAATTAAAAATTAAAAATACAACACCATTTACATTAGCAGCTCCCAAATATAAAATACTTAGGCATAAAGCTAATAAAATATATACAAGACCTATTATGAGGAAAACTACAAAACTCTGATGAACAAAATCAAAGAACTTTAAAATGGAGAAATATTCCACATTCATGAATAGGAAGACTCCATATTGTCAGGGTGTCAACTCTTCCCAATTTGATCTATACATTAAACTCAATTCAAATCAAAATCCAAGCAAGTTATTTTGTGAATACTGACAAAATAATTCTGAAGTTTAAATGAAGAAGCAAAAGACCCAGAATAGCCAACACAATATTGAAAGAGAAGAACAAAATTGGAGGACTGACACAACCCAACTTCAAGACCTACTATAAAGCTAAGACAATCAACAGATTAGACAAATAGGACAATGGAACAGGATACTGAGCCCAGAAACAGACCCACATAAATACAGCCAACTGCTTTTTGGCAATGGAACACAGGTAATATAATAGAGCAAAGATAATCTTTTCAACAAGTGATGCTGGAACAACTGGACATCCACCTGAAAAAAAACAAAAAAACCTAGACACAGACCTTTCACCCTTCACAAAACTTAATTCAAAACGAATCACAGACCTAAATGTAAATCATAAAACATGTAACTCCTAGAAGATACCATAGGAGAAACATAGGAGACATAAGAGAAACCTAGATGACCTTGGTGTGTATGACGACTTTTTAACTACAACACCAAAGGCACCATCCATGAAAAAAATAATTGATAAGCTGAACTTCTCTAAAATTAAAACCTTGTGCTGCAAAAGACAATGCCAGGGTCTCATTAAAGAACAAACCACAGACTGGGAGAAAATATTTGCAGAAGATCCACCTGATAAAAGGACTGTTATCCAAAATATACAAAAACTCTTAAAACTGACAACAAAAAAACAAACAATCTGATTTTAAAAATGGGCCAAAGTCTAACAGACAATTTATGATAAAGATGGGGTTATAGAGATACATTCTTAAATGTACCTCAGAGGTACCAATAAAAATTTTAAAAAATGGGCCAAAGCCCTTTTAATACACACCTAGCCAAAGAAGATATACAGATAGATGGCAAAGAAGCATATGAAAAAATCTCCAGGTCATATGTCATTAGGGAAATGCAAATTAAAACTACAAGATACCACTACACACCTATTAAAATGGCCAAAATCCAAAACACTGACAAATGCTGGCCAGGATGTAGAGCAACAGGAACTCTCATTCAGTCCTGGTGGGAATGCAACATGGTACAGCCACTTTAGAATACAGTTTGGTGGTTTCTAACAAAACTAAGCATAATCTTACCATATGATCCAGCAATCATGCTATCTGGTATTTACCCAGAGAAGCTGAAAACTTATGTCCAAGCAAAAAACCTGCACACAGATGTTTATAGCAGCTTTATTCATAATTGCCAAAACTTAGAATCAACCAAGATGCCCTTCAGTAAATGAATGAATAAACTAGTAAATCCAGACAGTGGAATATTATTCAGCACTAAAAGAAATGAGCTATCAAGCCATGAAAATACATGTAGACAATGTAAATGCATACAACTAAGTAAAAAAGCCAATTTGAAAAAGCTACATAAGATCATATTTTCTAACTTCATGACATTCTAGAAAAGGCAAAACTATGGAGAAAGTTAAAAGTACCACAGTAGACACAGTGGGGGGAGGGAGGAGGGATAGGTAGGAGGAGTGCAGAGGATTTTTAGGGCAGTGAAAATACTCTGTATGATACATGTCATAATGCACTTGTCTGAACCCATAGAATGTATAACACCAAATAAACCCAATGTAAACCATGGACTCGGGTTAATTATGATGTGTCATTGTAGGTTTATCAATTTTAAATGTATCACCCTAGCGGGGGATGTTGATAATGGGGAAATCTATGCATGGGAGGCAAAGGTGGGGGAGGTATATGGGAATCTCTGTACCTCCCTCTCACTTTTGCTGTGAACCTAAAACTGCTCTAAAAATATAATAGTCTTTAAAAGAAGGAGAAAGAATCAGTCGGGCAAGACACGCAAGGCTGAGAGATTGGCCAGCACAGGCCTGGATAGCAGCTGTATAAATTGAAACACAAAGACTTCTCAAAAGCTGCACTAAATTAAATCTGTTACTACATCAGTGTACACAAATTATGTGATGCTGCTGCCATATTATTTTGATTTGTATTAATTTGTCTTATTGTACTCCAAATGGACAGTGGGAAAATGCCATTCTGAAGATCCACACACTAATCTACACACATAAATGGAAGATTTTAAAGGCCCCAAAAGTCTGAGCTGTTCTAATATCACAGCAATTTTGTATTTTATTTCACTACTTTCTCCTAAACTCAGTTTTAGGAAGATCCCACTATACTCCATAGCCGACTTGCTATAAGATTTAGTCAGTATCATAATGTCCTAGAATCTGAATAATCGATTACAATAACTTCCTAGATAGTATTTAAACACTTATATATCCCCAAGGCTTTTAGTGTATTTGTGACTATTTCAATTTCCCTATTTTTTTTAAGTGAACTTAACCACAAGATTTCGTTGTCTTCATAATAAAACAAAAGATGAAGATCACTTGGCCCTTTCTCTTCTTTTCTCCTCCCAGTTCAAACTGCTTGCATTCTCTTAGATCTACAGTTGGGCTCAATGCATTCAAGCCTCAGCACAATCTCCTTTGCAGTTTTAGCCTTTTTGAGGAAAATCAGCTTAGTCTGCCCACCTGCTTCCTGTCATACCACCACTTTCCCTGGGCATACAGAGATGCCTTGCCCTTCTTGTCCTATGTCACATTTGGAGTTTAGTACTTCTCACTTCTTACAGGAAGTCCAGTGGGTTTTAGGAACATATACCATGTTTATCTGCAGGGTCACTATTAGCAGGGAATGAAGCAATATCCCCCAATTTTTAAGTTTTCATCTTAGGTCAGAAGTTTGGAACAAAAAAAACTTCTGAAGTTCTGCAGTCTGTGCTAATATGCTCTATTTAATGGATCTCACTGCATTAATAAATAATATAATAAACCACAATTATGCTCTTCTTAATGGCACATGGTAGTCTTAATGCAGAAGGAAGAGGCAACCCAATAGCACAAGTATAAAAGAAATTAGAAAAATGACAAACTGTTACTAATAGCCCTAAGAAGAGGTGTTATATAAAAACAAGTTTTTTTAAACAAGATCTTAACTTAGGGTCCATGGCAGACTAGAGGGCAGAGGGGAGGTTTTTGGCAGCCTTCTGAAATTAAAAGAAACTTCTATGCATGTGTATTTGAGTATTTTTTCTGAGGCAAGATCCCTAAATATACTACAGCCTTCTTCAGATTTTGAATCAAATTTGTGAATAAACACTGGTTAAGAATCACAGTTTTAAAAATAATGTCAAGCCCGGACAGCATAGTTCAGTGGTTGAGCATCAACCTATGATCCAGGAGAACAAGGTTCGATTCCCAGTCAGTGCACATGCACAGGTCGCAGGCTTGACCCCCAGTAGGGGGCATGCAGGAGGCAGCTGATCAATGATGTTCCCTCTCACCAATGATGTTTCTATATCTCCCTCTCCCTCTCCTTTCTTCTTTGTGAAATCAATAAAAACATTTAAAAAAATAAAAATTAAAAAAATAAAAATGTCAAAACAAGAGTTTTAGAAGGAAAGTCTATTAATAGCAACTCACATTTATTGAGCACCTACCATCTTCCAGGGATGGGTTAGGTAACTTAACATAATTATTTTTATTAATCCTCACAATAATCCTATTATACAAATAATTTTTTAAAAACCACAAATAAATGTATTCACTCACTCATGTTTGTTGAGAATCATCTATATTTCAGATACTATTGCTAACACCAGTGAAAAAACACTAAAAACAAACTCCTTTCCTTGTGGAGCCTTCACTCCAGTGAAGGGGAAGATAGAACCAAAAAAAATGAAATGAAGAAGTAAGGATCAGGCAGTGATCAGTACACTTAATACGAAGGATATCCTAGGGCCTCTAACCAACAGCATGGACATCCCCAGGGAACTTAAATACAGAATCTCAGGCCCCACTCCATGGGTCTGAATCAAAATTTGCATTTTTAACAAAATATCTAGGTGTTTCATATGCATGTTAAAGTTTGAGAAGCACTATGTTAGGGAATGACCAGGGACTCCTATAGTAGGAGGAAAAGACTTCCTGTGAAAGTGACATTAAAGTTGACACCTGAATGCCAAAAGGAGTCAGCTCTGAAGAAGATCTGAGAAAAGAACATCACAGACAGAGGCAAGAGCTCTACCAAAACCCTAAAGTGAAAATGGAAAAAAGCTTCATATTTCTGAGGAACAAAAACAAGGCTTATGTGGCTGGTTTAAATGAACAAGGTGGAGTCTGTCACAAGATGAAGTGGAAAGGAGAGCCAAGACCTGATCACATAGGTTCTTGTAAGCCACGGTAAGTACTGTGGGGTTTTTAAGTAGAATTAGGAAAAAGTGGAAGGCCTTGATCAGGGATGTGACATGATTTGATTTATTTTTTTTAAAGATTACTCTGTAGCACCCAGCTGGGTATGGCTCAGCGGTTGAGCGTCGACCTAGGATCCAGGCAATCGGGGTTCGATTCCCGGTCAGGGCACATGCCCGGGTTGTGGGCTCAGTCAATGACTCTCTCATCATTGATGTTTCTGTCTCTTTCTCTCCCTCTCCTTTCCTCTCTCTGAAATCAATAAAGATATATTTAAAAAAAAAAAAATTACTCTGTAGAAAATAAGATGGTAGAAAGGCAAAGTGAAAGTAGAAATGGATAAATTGCATGGTACATGAATTATATCTCAATAAAGCCATTATTATATGTATTTGTTAGGGAGAATAGAGAAACTTGTTAGGAAACTATAATAACAGTCAATTGAAGAGATGTCTGTAATTTGGACCAGAGAGTTGGCACTGCAGGTTAAGTAAATTGACCAAGATCATGTAGCTAATAGCAGCAGCAACAGTTGCTAACCTCTACTAACTACTAAGTGCCAGGTACTTTTCTAAGTACTTTATATACATTAACTCATTTAATTTTCACAACCACCCTATGAGGTAGGCACTAACATTATCCATACTTTAAAACTTAAGAAACTAAGGCACAGAGAGCTAAGTAGCCTATCCATGTCCTCACTGCCAGGTAGTGGCAGAGCCAGCATTTGTACCCACAGGTACAGCAGGAAGTTAGGATGTTACAGTGGAAGGAAGGTGGGCTCTGGAGTCATACACACCCTCTAGATCCATCTCCTGACTCCACCATTTGACCCTCAGTCACAGTAATGTTCTCCATGGTGGACTGGGGACATGACCACCATCCCAGCAATATGCTTAGGGGAAAGTCAGCTTCTGCCAAAGTTTCCCAAGGTGCTCTTCAGAAGGAACTCATTTCTTCCTGCATTTGTACTTTCACATGTCAAATAGGGATACCTGGACTACTGCAAGCATCTTAAGAATGTGAGGGGAAATGTTGTTGCCACATAGAGAATTACAGTCTTGATACATGTTGTGATGGTTAATTTTTTGTGTCAACTTGACTGGGCCATGGGATGCCCAGACATTTGGTCATACATTATTCTGGATGTGTCTCTGAGGGTGTTCCTGCGTAGATGCAGTAAAGCAGATTACTCTCTCTAACGTGGGTGTGTCTTCAATCAGCTGAAGGCCTAAACAGAGTAAATGGCTGACCCTCCTGCGAAAAAGAAGGAACTCCTCCTGCCTGGCTGCCTTTAAGCTGGGACATCAATTTTCTCCTGCCTTTAGACTCAAACTGAAACACCTTTTCTTCCTGGTTCCTGAGCCTCCCAGTCTTCAGACTGGAACTACACTATCGGCTCCCCTAGTTAACCATTGACTCTCCTGGGTCTGAGTCTCCAGTTCACCGACTGCAGATCTTGGGACCTGTCAGCCTCTGAAATTGTGTGAACCAATTCCCTATAATAAATCTCTTCCTAAATGTACATGCATCCTATTGGTTCTGTTTCTCTGGAGAACCCTAATATATATGTCATAAAGCTTAATTGTACTGACACTGTTTCCATAGAGCCAGAGTGATAATAACACAGGGGATATGTGACCTTTGTGTTCTTAGGTGCTTTAAATTGGAATGGGTTTCTAATTCTACACATAGGTAGATAGTTAAAAATATCTTAGAGATATTTAGAGACTTAAGCAAAATGGTGAACCAGACCGCTTCAACAGAAAGTAAGCATTTTCCCTTTAAGCAACGTTACTCATCTTTAAGATACTTGTTTTAATACTGGAAGTTAAAACTTCTTGAGAACCCATCTCAAACTTCATACTCAAAATCAGTAAAGATGTGGTTTAAAATAAAGAAACTTTTCAACTTGTCAATAAAGTGGGATTCAATTCAAAAAGATTCTGTAATGATTTCTCAGTTCAAAAATATCCTATGATTAAAGGAAAGAATTGAAGATATGCCTACTATGTACCCAGCGCACAAACAGCACTTTTTATATATTATCTTACTTCTCATAAAAAAATCTAAGGTAGATGTTATTATTCCTTACAAAGGAGAAAACTAAAATACCTTTAAAAGATTAGGAAACTTAAGTGAATGGCCAAGATCAGGATCTCAAGATGAGTGACTCCAAACCCCCCTCATTAAAACCACCATAATACTATACACAAGTGAAGGCTGTGCTCCCATTTGTCACAGCCAGGCAACAGAAAGTCAAAACACAAACCTCTCTCAGGCCCTCTAATTTGAAGTACTCAAGCCTCCCAGAGCAGCCAACAACCCACTCCTCCTACGTCTCCATGGTCCTCAGGCCCTCCTAGAACTCTGCCCTGCCTGCACCCCAGGATCAACCTGCCTCTGACTTCCAAAACCCGCCAGCAGCAACAGCTTTTTCTATTGAAATCCCACAGTTGAAGTGTTAAGAGGGAAGAAATTCCTTTCCATATAAAACTAAAAGCTCTTATATTTCATATAGGTGGCTTTTAAAATTTTTGACAAACTAGTTTTATGTACACCTCTTTGAGCTTTGAGAACAAAATATTAATATATTTGGTACTAAATGAAGACAGAGTGGCCTGGCCCTCAAATATGAAGATGACACAAAGTTGGGAGGCAAACCAATGCTGGATCATAATCATAATTCAAGATGTTCACATACTATAAAAATTGAATGAAACTACCGACGTGAAACTTAACTAAGGTTTATTTAGTTTCAAAAATGTAATCATACTGAAAAGAATCAAATGAAAACCTATTTACAGTAAAACCTTGATATAACAGACTAATTCAGGCAAGGAGATGTCCATTAAACTCCAATCCTTCCAGACATCCCAATCAACTGTAAAATGCAGACTTAATGAATCCCAATTAAATCTTAGTAGCAATGGATCAAAAATCTAAATGTAAGAGTTAAAACTATATAAAATGCATAGAAGAAAACATAATTGTACATCTTTATAACCTTAGATTAGACAATGATTTCTTAGATATGACACCAAAAGCAAAAGCAACCAAATAAAAAATAAATAAACTGGACTTTATCAAAATTAAAACTTTTATGCATCAAAGGACATCATCAAAGAAAGTGAAAATACAATCCACAGAATGGGAGAAAACATTTGCAAATCACACATATGATCAGGCTCCAAAATATATAAAGAACTCTTACAACTCAACAATAAAATGACAACCCAATTTTTTAAATGGGCAAAGGATTAAAATAGACATTCCTCCAAAGAAGATATCTGAATGGTCAACAGCACATGTAAAAATGTTCAAAATCATTAGTCATTAGGGAAATAAAAGCCACAATATGGTAGCACTTCACACAAGAGGGTGGTGATCAAAAAGACAGTGTTGGAGAAGATGTGGAGAAACTGAAACCCTCATATACTGTTTACAGAAATGTAAAAGAGTACAGATGCTTTGGAAAACAATGACAGTTCCTCAAGAAGTTAAACATAGGGTTACCATATGACCCAACAATTCTATTCCTAGGTATATAGCCAAGAGAAATAAAAATATATGTCCATATGAAAACTTGTACACAAATGTTCATAGCAGCATTATTCATATTAGGCAAAAAGTAGAAACAAATCAAATGTCTACCAACTGACAAGTGAATAAAGAAAATATGGTACATCCATCTATACAATAGAATATTATTCAGCCATAATAGGAATGAAGTACAGATAAATACTACGACTTGGATAAACCTCAAAAACATGGTAAGTGAAAGAAGCCAACACAAGAGACCATGTATTGTATGATTCCATTTCTATGAAAAGGCAAGAATAGTCAAATCCACAGAAACAGAAGTAAATTAGTGGTTACCAAGGGCTGTGGGCAGTGGGGGCAGTGGGGGCAGAAAGGAGGAGGGGAATGGGTAACGACTGCTAATGAGCACTGGGTATCTTTTGGAGTTAAGAAAAATGTTATAAGATTATATAGTAGTGATAGCTAAACAATTTTGTGCAGATCATTTCTTAATGTTTGTTGCTGTTCAGTATAATGATGTTTCCATGAGGTCAAAAGCTGATATTTGCTTGCAGCCCCCTTATAAAAGATGAAGTTTCTCAAGCTCAGGGTTCAACTGTGACACAACTGTGGCTGCAGGCATCCACCAGCGCCAACCTCTGCATTGCCTCCATAAGGCTTGAGGGGCAAGGGGAACTGAGGCAAACATAATGCTCACGTTACCTGCTGGGCCATGGGTAATAAAGTTCTTTGTCTCTGATCAAGGAGTTTCATATCTTCTGCCAACATCCAAGAAACTCAGACAGATTAATATGTTTATCTTGCAAATGGTAAAATTTCAGATTGTTCACAATTCTTGACATCAAGAACTATAATCAAAATTTTTAAATTTCTTAAAAATATGTTTGTATTGATTTCAGAGAGTGGAAGGGAGAGAGAGAGAGAGTCACTGAAGAGAGAGAAATATCAAGGATGAGAGTCATTGATCGGCTACCTCCTGCACACCCTCTGCTAGGGATTGAGCCTGAAACCTGGGCATATGCCCTGACAGGGAATCGAACCTCGATCTCCCGCACAAAATTTTTAAAATTTTAATAAGATATTTTACATTATTTTTTTCATACTAAGTCTTTGAAATTCTACATGTATTTTTACACTTAGAACATATCTCAATTTGGATGTTGAATCTTTATCAGAAATACTTAACCTATATTTAGACTTCATAAAATCTACAGTTGAGAAAGCAGATTCACATTCCCAAGTCATTCCAAGAATACTTACATTGATAATGAGGGAGCAGGGGGTATATGGGAAATCTCTGTACCTTCTGCTCAATTTTGCTATAAACCTAAAATTGCTCTAAAAAATAAAGTCCAATAGCTAAACCAAGCATCCTTTTTAAATTTATATTTAAGTCAATTAAAATTGAAAGAATTAAAGTTTTAGTTCCCCAGTGACAGTAGTCAAATTTCAAATACTCAGTGTACACATGTGGCTAGTGGCTATTGGTCAGACAGCCCAAGTCTACTCAATCTTGAAAAGAGTGAAGCTGAAGAACTTATATGGCAAGATATTAAGACTTATAAGGCTAAAAAATTAGGACAGTGTGGTACTGGTACAAGAATAGAACCTGTGAAACAATACAGAAGCCCACAGATATGTGGTCACTTGATTTTTGTCAAAGGTGGCACACATGGAAAAAAAATCTCTATTCAAAAAATGTTCCTGGGTCAATTGATATCCACATGGAAAAAATATATCTTGACCCCAACCTAGCATCATATATGAAATTAATTCCAGATGGATCATAGATCTAAATATGAAAAGTTTGCCCGGCTGAGCATGGCTCAGCGGTTGAGCATCGACCCAGAATCCAAGAGATAGCGGTTCGATTCCTGGTCAGGGCACATGCCCAGGCTGTGGGCTCAATCCCCAATCAGGGACGTGCAGGAGGCAGCCGATCAGTGATGGCTCTCTCATCATTGACGTTTCTCTCTCTCTCCCTCTCATTCTCCCTTCCTCTCTCTGAAATCAATAAAGATATATTAAATAAATAAATAAATAAATAAATAAATAAATAAATAAATAAATAAAGAAAGAAAGAAAGAAAGAAAGAAAGAAAGAAAGAAAGAAAGAAAGAAAGAAAGAAAGAAAGAAAGAAAAGCTTCTAAAAGATAATATAAGAGTAACTTCATGACCTTAAGGTAAAGAAGGATTTCTTAAATAGAACTCACACACAAAAAAAGACTAAGTGGACTATATTAAAATGAAGAACTTCTGCTCATTAAAAGACTCCACAAGAAAAATTAAAATGCAAGCCACAGACTTGGAGAAAATATTTACAATCTATATATCTGACAAAGGACTCATATCCAGAACATAGAGACAAAGAACTCCTACAGTTAATTAACAAATAGAATCTAACAATTCCACTTCTGGGTATTTATCCGAGTGGAAACAAAATTACTATCTCAAAATGATATCTGCACCCACCATGTTCATTGCAGCATTATTTACGATAGCTAAAATAGAGAAACAACCTGTGTCCATCAACAGATGAATGAATAAATCAATAGTAATACATATCAGGATGTTGACTACCATTGAAAGTAAAAAGCCAGTGATTGGGAGGATGCACAATGGGATCCTCTAAGCAACACAAAGGCTCCATTTCTTGATTTAGGTAGTATTTATACTGATCTATTCTCTTTAAGAAAATTCAGTGGGCTTTACACTTATCATTTGTGTACTTTTCTAAATAAATCTTTTTTATTAAATTTACTGGGGTGACATTGGTTAATAAAATTATGTAGATTTCAGGTGTACAATTCTATAATCCATCATCTGTATACTGTATTGTGTGTTTTCCACCCCAAGTCAAATCTCCTTTCATCACCATTTATCCCCTCTATACCCTCCTCTACCTCCTACCAACCCCCTTTCCCTCTGGTAATCACCTGCTGTTTTCTGCGTCTAAGAGTTGTTTTTTCTTAATCCCTTCACCTTTTTCATCCAGTCCCGCAACCCCCTTCCCCTCTGACACCTGTAAGTCTGTTCTCTACCTGTGAGTATACTTTAATAAGTAGGCTTTTAAAATGAAAATAAAGTTAACAGAAGTTGTCTTTTCTGTATTTTCTACTATGCACATAGAGTATATTATAATTTAAAATAATTTATTTTTTAAATAGAAAAATAACTAGTCAAATACAAACTGGAAAGATTTGCCTTAAAAGCCCTAGGAGTCTTAGGGTGAGACATGAATATGACTTGGCCACCAAAAGTTAATGCAACAGGACACAGAAAAGGTAACGTACAATACTGCTCTAACCAGACATATCTAAAGAAATATATTGAGATATGGGGGCCACATTTTCAGAGTGACATTCAGAAAACACATTGTAATTTCAAGAAGGGAGGTAGTTCAAGGACCTACAAATCACATCGTGAGATTTGACTGGTAAGACACGGACAGCTAACACCGAAAATAATAACAACATCTCAGCACATGTGTCCAGCATATAGAAGGCATCAAGAAATACTTGGTGAATGAATGAATGAATGAATGAATGAATGAATGAATGAATGAATGGGAGAAATGTATCTCTGATGTCTTAACAATTGCCAAACAGAATTGGGACAAGAAGGCACCCAATAATTTTATAAATGAGTAAATAAATGAATGAGATAGCATCAGTTTTGATATGTGTAAAGAGCTGTCATAGTGCAATCAGGACTAGAGTTACATATATTATTATACTTGAGGAAAGAGTCAAGATAAATTGGGGAGAAGTTATAGAAAAGCTCGAATTTCAGCCTATCTGAAGAATTTTCTAACAACTAGGGCTATCCAAAAATGAAAAGGATGCCTCAAAAAAAAACACAAAAAAACTATTACAGCAGAAACTACATGCCCGTCTGACATTTGACTACATGACCCACAGGTCCTCTTCAGCTCTAACATTCTATGATTCTATGTTATCTTTATATCTTGCTGCACAGCAAATAATTCACAATTACTTGAGTTCCTCTGAAAACAGTATTCATAAACAGTATCTTACTAAATGAAGATATTTTACCTTAGTGGCTTACCTGCATATTATAAATCAAATTTCAACAGCTTTCTTTGAAACGTCATGAAGAAAACAGTAATTTGTATTTTCTGAGAACCTCTAAATGCTCAGAATATCCAGAGAAAAGGTAGTTATGTCCAGGAGAACATAACTCTGGTTATCTACAGAGGTCCTTTGCATAGTCTTAGAAAAATCAAAACTGCACCCAGTTAAAATGGTTTTAGTAATTCTATATAGAGTTGAGTTCATTCTATTTCTATACACTGACTAGAATCCACCACTCTAGCATTTCAGAATTAGTATTTCAATTACTCCTAGCATAGCCCCACATTTATATAGCATTTCTTATAGTTTTCAAAGGACTTTCTCATATAATAATCTGCTTTAGCCTCATAAATGACATGTAAGAAAGGTAGTTAGGATAAGTAACCCCATTCTACAGATGAGAAAATGGAAATACCAAATTAAATGATTGATCCAGTACTATGGAATGAAACCAATATCACAATCTAGTCTTTTTAGGTCACATTTTATTATTCATCTGGTATCCCATATATTCACCAGCCCTAAAATAAAACCAATCAAAATTCTTCAAAGTAACAGTTATGGAATAAAAGGAGCTTCACTTCTTCACAAAAAGAAAGAGGACTGTTGCCAAAAAGAGCGTGCTCAGTTAAATGAAATCAAAACTATATAAGAAACTGAGATTTCCAGTGTAAAATGCTTCCCCAACCACTGTCAGAAAAATGCACAATCAGGAAAAACACATCTAATATTTCTAAAGGGCAGGATTAAAATTTCAGCTGTAAACTTCATTACTGTAATTAGATTTTTAATGCATATTGATTAAACATCCTTTCAAATACAGTGTTCACAATTATTTATGAGTTGCTTGAACATGTGTTGATTTTAACAAACTGTAAACAGTGGCCACTAACCAGAAATGTTCCCCTACAATGACCAAAGCCCATGCTACGGTAATAGGCAGCCCATTTATGCTCTATTATGTTCTCATCATATCCAAAAATATTCAGTTGCTTTTTTGAAAACTGCAATAGTCATCAATGACCCAAAAAGTCAGACTTACCAGTGACATTAAAGTCTTATGTTTGATTCAGTGACAAGAAAACAAAGTGCAGAACAGAAGAAAATCAAACCTTAATAAAACCATTTCTTTAAAAAAAACAACATAAGCCTTCATCAAGGAATGCATCACAAGATGATTTATGTTATTTATAAAAGGCTAATTTAGGAGCTTTAAAAAGCTGATTTTGATTTAAATAGAAAAATTATGAAAATTAAAACTAAATGCTTGCTGGTTATCATTTTTTTCCCTTTAGGAGCTAATTGATCTTAAAAGTGACAATATGTATAACTTTACAAAAGGAAAAAATAATACTTTAAATTTCATAATAACAAATCAGTAAAATGCTGCCTAAATATCTGAACAAAGCTGTTCTGAAGTAATTACAGGCATGGCCTAGCATACTGAGCAACTCCTTAACATTCGCCCTGTTTATACATTGTTTAATAATGAGATCTATGGGATCTATTTTCCTTCAAAAGATAAAGAAAAATAGCATCTATTTGTTATGTTCATCTATTTTAAATTTTATACCCTCCCACATATATATAAATGAGAATTTTAAAATGGAATCTTACAGGAGTTACATTTAAGATATAAACTGCATGATGAAGCTATGAAGGAACTAAAAATTGTTGAGAACTACAGTGCCTGGTCAAAAATATGGATAGATAGTGCATCGAAAAAGTAACTTCTAGGATAAAATGGATGGAGGGAAGAAATAAGAAGGAACAATCAGGACAATGAAAGAGGTTATAAAAAAAAAGATCCTGGAGATTAAAGTATCAGGTACCTCCAGTAGGGCAGGTGTAGGTAGAAATGGGACCTCAATAAAGACAACACACAGCAGGAACAGACATATTCAAAAGGCTCTAAAGAGAGAAATTGGAACAAATCTCAGTCACAGGTCACAGGAAATATGACTAACCTAGGAAAGTGTTATATATCTAACCTAGTGTTAGATATATTCAAGCTGAGGCTAGATGACCTTTTGTCAGAGAATTCATAGAGCATCTTACTGCACCAGACCCAAACGCTGAACTACCAGTTTCTAGACCCTTGACATCCATTATTTCTGTGGGGCTTTTTGTGAAAAGACAAATCCAAAATAGTTATACTCCATTGAAACATTCACCATTTACTTAAAGAGAATGAAGCTCTTGAGGTATGAAGCAGTGATAATCAATAGTAGATTAGTAATCCATTTCTGGACCTTTAAAGTTCCTCTCTATCACTGTACTCCTAGACCCACCCTATTTCATCTGCCCCACCCTCCACCCCAGAACTACATCTAGAGCAGTAGCTATGCTTATATAATAAGCTGTGCTATGTTTTAAAACAAAATTAATTGAAATAAACCATTATCATGAAGTTAGTCTCATGAAGTTAGGCATGAACAGTCTTTTCTAATATAATAAATGTCAATAGAGATCCAAGAAACATGAAGTTTCACATAGGGGTCTTCATCTAATTGGGTAATAAACATCCAAAGCCCATTTTCTAAGCCACTAATCTATACTGTGAATAAATTATACCAATCTACATAGCTGAGGCGGGTTTAGTTCTACTCATTTAATGCCTAATTGAGACCTCCTATGCACATGCATTAAAGAAGAGATTGTGGAGCTAAAGGTGAATATGAATCATCATTTAGAGAGACACCTAAAAACACAAACTGAGATATAGGACGCTATAATCATAGCAAATCACAAGATGTGACTCTCATATTATCTTGCCTACATGATATAAACTTAAATTCTAAGACTAGCTTAAATAAAATAGAATTTCAGATGTGCTAATTTTTAGTTTTGGAAAACCTAGAAACATTTTCCTCCTTGGATTCTCTCCAGTTTTCCTATGACCTAAATGCTCTTCGACAAGGTCACATCCTTCTGCTCTTAAAATGTCAGTTTTCCTCAAGGACTCATCCTTAGTCTTTTCTCCTTTTTACTCTACAAATATTCCCAGGCTAGTTCTTCTATTTTCATGGCTCTCAACACCTCAAATTTCCTTTTTTAGTCTAAGATATCCACATTTCCTACAACTAATTAGACTTACTTACCTTCAATCATCATAAACACCTCAAACTTAACAAATTCCAAATGGGATCTCCCCCTAAAATGCCTCTGGCCTTACTTTTCTTTTTTTTTGAGGATTTTTTTTTTTTTTTTTATGTTTTTTATTGATTTAGAGAAGAGAGAGGGATAGAGAGACAGGAACATCAATGAAAGCGAAACATCGACCGGCTGCCTCCTGCATGCTCCCCACTGAGGATTAAACCCGCAACCTGGGGATGTGCCCTGATGGGGAATCGAACGAGCAACCTCTTGGTTCATGGGTCAATGCTCAACCACTGAACCACACCAGCTGGGCTGGCCTTTTTGTTTGTTTTTTCTCTCTTGATGGATAGATGGCAATGCCATTAAATTACCCAAACTAGGAAACCTAAATTGATCTTAACTCCTGTCTTTCCTTTTCTCCCCCAAAGCCTGTCAATTCTACCAAAGCAGTGTCTCTGAATTTCCTCCCTTGCTGCCCTGATCTCCATCTTCACCACGGCAGTAATTCAGGCCCTAAATGACTCTCCTCTGTACTACTACAACTTCCTTGTAAACAATCACCCAGCTCCCAATATTCCTTCACCCAGGCATTCCCCATCTGTTTTTCAGGCTGCCACAAGAATAATCATGCTAAAACAGATCTGATCACTTCAATTCTTAAGAAACCTCCAACAGCATCCCACTGAGCTTAGAAATCTTCACACAGTATACAGGACTGTTCTAACCAAATCCCAGCTCACCTTCTGAGCTTCATCTCTAACTGCTCTCACTGATGGACCATAAACCAATAAGAGCTATATAAAGCTCACTTCTACACTTTTGCTTTAAAAACCCTCCCAGCTCCAAGTAGAGCTGCTTTCTCCTCTATAGTCCTACAATACTTCACGTGGGCCTAGATCATGGTGTTATTAATGTCCATTGTTATGGTAAGGAGCTAGTAGAACACAGTGGTTAAGTTCGTGGTTCTGGAGAAAAAAAATTGCCTGGGTTCAAATCCCAGTTGGGTAGCCATACCTGTTTATTCATTTATAAAATAGAGATAATTTTATATATCGAGTTTTTATGAAGATTAAATTATGAGAGAAAGAAACTGCTAGCACACTGCCTGGAACAAAGAAAGGGCTCAATAAATGTTAGCTATTGTAATTTCATCTGCCTTCCAAGACCATGAGCTATTCAAGGGCTGAAACTAAATTTCATTCACTTTCACACACACACACTTAATACCAGGATTCAATTGAATTAGCAATTTTGACGCATTTAACACCCACACCATAGCCACTTTGATTTCTAATAAAATGCTTCTCCTTAACTATCTGGAGGTTGAATAACTGTTACATTAAATGGAGATACACTTAGATCTAAAAGAAAACAGACAGTGAAATAAAAATTGAACATATATACTTAAATTACATAATTAATAATTTCACTTTCAAATTTTTAATAATCCTAGTAATGGAAATACACATATCCCAAAATAGAATTCATAATGCCACATTTCCTATGATGTTTAAAGTTAGGCAATCAGATAAGTGATTTGGATGAACAGCATTTTAGGACCATTAAAGTTTTTATAGTTCCAGTTTCCAACATGTCTTGGAGCCAGGGCTGATATTAAAGCTTAGATGAGGCATAAAAACAAAGCTAAGACAATGCCAAAAAAAAAAAGAGAGAGAGAGAGCATGCTCTTCCTTTCCCCTCTTTCTTTTTCTTTATCTATGTCCTTGTTTTAACATTAAGCCAATGCTTCCCTCACCTTGCACTGTAGTCAATAGTAGACTTGAAAAGATGAAAAAATGTAGATAAAATATAAACAGTAAATAACCAAAATAATTTTAAAAGGCATAGAAATATTTGTAAATGAGACTCTAAATACTAACATTGCAACTTAATTATTTAAAAAGGGGAAGAGAACATCTCCATAAGTACATTTTCATAAAATCTCCACACACAACTAAATGCTGAGTATAGGAGGTAATATGAGTACAAGTTAATGGCATAGCCTTTAGGGTCAAATGTAAGTCCAAGTATAGACTTTACTGTATAGCATTTACTTGAACTCACAAGTTCTGCCATTTAATTAGCCATATAACTTTTGCAACCTTGGATTCATCATTCCCAAAATGAGGATAATAAAAATTAGATGAGATAATGTATGTAGAAAACACTCAGTTTATTGCATGACACAGAATAAGCACTTGGTAAATCTTAAATGTCATTATGATGATTCCTTAAATCTTACTTTTCATAAATTATGGTACATACAGAGAATGGAATTCTATTTTAATCCTTTAAAACATGAGACAGTTCTATAGTTATTGATATGGAATGATCTCCAAGATATACTAAGTAAAAAATAAAAGGAACAGAACAGTGTATACAGTATGATTCACTTCTTTTTAAAAAATGTTTTTATTGATTTTAGAGAGAGGGGAAGGAAGAGGGAGAGAGAAACATCGATGTGAGAGAGAAATAGCACGTCCATCGACTGCCTCCTGCATGCCCCCTACTGGGGATCAAGCCAGAAGCCAGGGAGTGTGCCCTGACTGGGAATCTAACCAGCAGTCTTTTGGTGAATGGGACAGTGCTAAACCAACTGAGCCACACGGGCCAGGGTGCACTTCTATTTTTTTAATACAGATATTTATATACATACAAATATGTTTGTACACAGACAGAATGACTCTGGAAGAATACATAAGCAACCACTATTAGAGGTTGTCTCTGGGGAGAAAACTAAGTGGCTAGCAGAAGTGGAAGAGTCTTGCATTTACTGTATTCCTTCCTGTACCTTTTGAATTTTATATAATTTGCTTTTATTGCCTATTCCAAAAAATTAAAAATAAAGTTTATATTATCATCCAAATCTCATGCTACCAAAATATTCCATTATAAAGTGAATTATGCTAAACTTTGCAGGAAAACCTAAGGTGACTTGACCATAGTTCTAGTATTCATTTCAACTCTATTGACCATAATAGTCAAAGACAGATAAGAGTTTTAACTAAATTAGCCAGTGAGAATCAATTAAGATATATAAGAGAGGGTGCTTGGAGATGAGAAAAAGCATAAGAATGTGTATGGAAAAGACAAAAATAACGTCATTTATTCATTCATTCATTCACTCATTCAAAAAACACATCTGCCCACCAAACACTGTGCTAAGTGATGAGGAAACAATGACGCCTGGTCCTTGCCTCTGAGTAGCCGCTGTTTAGTGGGAATGCAGGAATATGGCAGTAAAATTAGCACTGCTGTGGGCTTGGTTACTGGAAACATGCGCATTCATTCTTGAACACGTAACATTTGAATGAATGATGCAAGCCCGGTGACAAAATATACCCCAAGCCTCCAGTGACTTGAAAAGAATCCAGTAATTTATCCCTCAATCTGCGAATGCTTGTGGACTTGTGTTCCCAGAATCCCAAGAGCCAGAGGTCCCCTAGGGGTCCCAGGCGTGGCTTTTAAATCCAGTGCCTGCCCACCAGCCGGGACAGCTTGGGAAGGCTGGGGGCCAAGGGCCCGTGCCCCTCCCCCCGCCCCACCCCCTCCCCCTCGCTAGCATTCCCCTCCTGGGCCCACCAGGTCTTAGCTAACAGCCAGGAGGGAACACATTCTGGGTCGACCTCTGACCCTCAAAATGACGCTCAGGACCAGCTTCCTTAGTGCTCAAGGCTCCTTCACAGACTGGCAGTAGTAACGCAAGGGCAAGAGAGGCTGAAGCTAACTCCTCTCGAGGGCTCCAAAACCGTGAAACCAGGAGGGAGGGTGACTGACCCGGGTCATAGACAGCCGACTCGGCCTACTCTTGGCACAGTCACTGACCTTTCCAAAGGAGGTTCCCAGGGGCGGTGGCCGGAGGGGTGAGAGCAGCTGCCCAGGCTCCACACCCACCACATCTCCCTCTCAAACGGCTCCGCACTAACCGCAGGGTAACCAAGGGCGACCAGGAGGCCGCCATCTTGCGCTCCGTACAAGGGGAGGAAGAGGAAAACTTTATTGAAACCCAGAAGACAGACGGTGGCACAGACAAATCCAACTGTGCTCACAGAAGGCTCCGCCCGAGAGAACCGAAGGGAGCAGCCCAGGAACGCAACCTCTCCTAGCGAGGGGGCGGGCTGCCCTCCCGTGCCCTTCTGTCCCTAGGTCGCTGCCGGCCGGGACTACGGCTCCCAGCATGCAATGCGGCGGCGCGGCGCGGAGGGAGGGGCGGGGCGGGCAGGTCTGGGCGTGGTGGGAGGGGCAATTCTGCGCCCGGCGCTGGTCGCAGAGGAGCCCAAAACAGTTTCGAGGAACTGGAGCTGGAGTGTGATGTGTAACCACCCCTGAACCTTTTTCAGTTAGCGTACCTGAGCGAGATTCCGAAGCTTAAATAAAATGTAGGAGACTCAATGCGCCCTCATATTTTAATGAGCTATTGTTACCTAGACACACCTCCCTAAATGGTAGCCCCAATTTTTTTAAAAAAGTTTGTTTTTTTGCTTCCAGCACCCAGCTCGTCTTTGGTAGAGTAACTGAAGGGTGTTCCTACCACTTTTATTTTCTGTATTAGAATAGCATCAGTCATTTTCAAAATGGCATATGCTCAAGTGTTTTGAAAGAATTCACAAGTGACAGGGGAAAGCCAATGGTCTGACAGGGACAGTGAGTGGGGGGAGTGGCCATGGATTCGTGTATCTAAAGAGGAATTTCTAAGTGACCTGCCCTAATTTTACTTAACAAAAATGTTTTGGGGCACTATGGTAAGTGTATTGGGAATACAAATTGTCCAGAAGAGGCTGGCAGTCCAGCAGGAGGGATGAAGAGACAGACAAAAGATTCTACCAAGTGCTGTGAAATAAATGAAAGAGCACTTGGGAAAATCTGTAAGGCCTTCTAGAAGCTTCTTCTTGTTTTTTTCCTTCCTCACCAGAGGATGTGCTTACAGAGAGAAACATCTATAGGCTGCCCTCCCCACACTCCCTGAACCGTGGGTCACACCCCACTCCAGCCAGCCTGCTGGAAGGCCTGCTTTTGACAGGAGACGAACACCTTCCAAGAACAGGGAGTAGAGCGGGTGAGCTCGGGCAGGCAGGCGAGGGAGTCTGGAGAGAGCCGCGTTTCAGTTGTGTGGAAACTAAGTGAAAAGGCTGCACTAGAAGGAGTTCTAAAGAGTTAGATAGTTGGTCCACAATAGAAGAGTGATTCCAAAGAAACAGGAAAAGCAAAGCATCGCATGGTATAATAATTTGAAGACTTCTCTACTAACTCTGTCAAATCCTTTATGGAAAAATTATTTTGATTGTGTCTTTCAAAATAAGTTAATTTACATTTACTAGTTGATTTTTATCTTTAATTCCATTGTCTGATATGACAAACTGTTCCTCCATGCTATGATGAATTTATTTTATTTCATTTTCAGTTACTAATTTTTGGTGTGATACTTTGTGAAACACTTTTTGAAAAATCACTGTTTCTTTCTTGACTTACATATCTATCCCACTCAAAAGAACTTTCTAGGTACATTTCATTTTGTTTGCTCTGGGAAAACAATTGCTTGCCTTGTTCAATAAAATTACCTTTTATCAGAGATTCCAACAGCTTCATAATTATGGAAGTGAAATAAGTATTCATGGATAGCTTAATGTCAAACTGGCAGGAAGATCTAAAGGAAATTTTAACATGGCTATGTAAGTGGACAGAAATGTGGCAAATCAATTTTACTGTGTACAGATATAAGGTAACTTACAGGGAAATAACTTAGGTTACATGTGTTGTATTCAAAAGAATTCATTGTGACTGGAACACTAATTAAGTAGGCGTTGTAAACTATTTTATTAAACATCAATTATGTGCTACTGCCATTCCTGCAATTACAAGACAAATAAAGAAGCAAAAAATAACCTTAAAAGAAAATTTTTACATCAGAAAATCAGAAAGCATTATCTTGTCCTTATTTAAAAATCTCCCTGAAGTGCCAAGTTCTGGCATCTAATCACAAAAACAAAACCAGACTGAGAATATCCAGAGAAAGACAAATAAATTATAAAGGAAGTGGGAAAGAGAGTGGTCAACAGAAAATAGGAGTGAGAAGATGTATTTGTGTTCTGATTTTGTCACTAACATAATCCCTTTCTGCTTCCCTCCAAGAATCTACTTGGTTCACTTCCTCATGCCGCTCAGTTAAGGCCTTCTCAAACTACCTATAAACATTACGGTCATGCCCAGCACTCCTTTTCTTCCTTTCCAGTCCTGTTTTCTCCGCAACACTTACCATCAACTGGCATAATAGACACTTTATCAGTTTATTAGCATATCTGTTCTTATTGCTCTTTCTGAACTTTAAGCTTCATGTGGGCAGGGATTTATGTCTGTTGTGTTCACTGCTGTATCCCCAGGGCCTGGAATAATGACTAGGTTCAAAGACACTTAATAAATACTTGTTAGATGACTGAATGAGTAATCTTAGTAAAAATACAAAATTTATTATTGCTGTAGTCTTTCTGCAAAAAGCAGAATACCTGCTTCATGACATCAGTGATACTGCTCATATTTTACGCCCATTTTAAAGATGAACAAAAAAACACCATCATACTCAATATCACAGAAGTAATTGGAACATAACCAAAGAGCCCTTGTTTTCCACTTATTTATTTATTCATATATTTACATTACACATGGTTCCTCATAATTGAAGATTCTTCTAATTTAACAAAGAAACATTTACAGTTATAGGAACTGTGGTTCATTTGAAGGCACATGAGGAATGAAGAGTCAAATATCTAGCTTCCAATTCCAACATTTGTGTTAAAGCCCCTAACCAAAAATATAATTTAAATTACTTAAGTTCTTCAAGCTAAAAAAATATGCCTAAGTACCTTATTAACTGTGAAAAATATAACTTCTAAGCAAGATGTACCTACTGCAGTAATATAAATGTATATAAAATATAGATAGATGTGTTGGAAGCAGTCTATTCCTTCTAATAAGTAAGAGCTATATATTTGCTAACTTTCCAATAAAAGTTACCATTTTTTTCCTTTACTGAAACATTCTCTAACTTGTAACTAGAGACTGGCCAAAGACAATATTTGAAGTCAAGTACAAAGCTCAAATCTTTATTTAGTTTCTTTCTACTTATTGTCTACAACAGATTAAAAATAACTGGTTCCTTTTGTTTTCCAGTTTTGAATATCCTTTATCAGGATATCCTTTTATAAAAATAAAAAAAAAAATTGAACCCAATGATAATATGTATGTATTTACCTACATATTTCCTCCTTAAATGTTTCTTACCCAAAATATTGAAGTGGGGAGGGGAGGCTTTTCTCATATAATTCTCCACATGACCATTCTGCCATCTTTCTTTTAAAAATAGCAGCAACCCCCAACTAACTCTAACCTCCTCCAACTCCACATGCAAATTTATAAACTGGAAGCCATCTTCAATTAATTTATTTTCCTCTTCACTCAGATCCAGTCCTTCACCATATATGATTGAATTTATCACCTTAATAGGGCTTAAATCCATCTACTATCATTGGATTTTCCCCTCCGGTCTTTCCTAGGCTAATGCAGTCATCTCCTAACTGGCTCTCTTTCTCCTTAACTTCATCCTGCTGTCAGAGCTGTTTTTAAAAATGTGACCTATCTGACCACATCCCATCACAGATTCTAAACTTGTAATGCCTCCCCACCGTCTACAGAATGAAGTACAATTTCTTTATTATGGACCTTTAAAAAAATCAAGATCTGGCTCCCACCTACCTTACTATCTCATATCACTCAATGATTTAGACCCAGAAAATATGTCACAGGTAATTTACCAAGCATCTCATTTGTTTTCATAAACCTCCATATATATTATTTTGTGAAAACTGAAAAACGGATCCCATTTCATCTCTTTTTTATTTCCTGTGTTCTCATATTTTTTAATTAAAAAAATAATCACTTTAATAAAAATAATTACAGAGTCTAGTAATTGAATTTTAATACTTCTGGAGCACCACCAAGAATGTTCCAGGTTTAATACTGCACATGAATCTAGTATTCATCATTACAAAAGAAAAATAAACTTCATGTAGATGGATATTCAGACTTAGTAAGAAAAATCATTTTTAGAGCAAATCATTCTATATGTAGCTATAGATTAAGTGTGCCCATGGGAGGAGGTGAGTTCAGGGTCTTCCTACATCACCATCTTGAACTGGAACCCAAAAAATTATTTGTAGGTCCTCAAGGGACCTTAAAAATCTTCTGATTTTAACCCAGCCATTTTACATATTAAGACTGAATGTGAGACAGCTACCATCTCTTCTTGAAGTTAACTGAACAGTAATAGGGACTGAAAGCTTGTCTATTCAATAAGATAGTTGTTTAAATGGCCCTTAAATCAGATGTATATCTAGACAAAAAATAACCCATGCCACATAGAATTTTGACTACCACTGAGTGATGGTCATAACCAGTCTAGTTTTGCTGGTTAGTTGATTGGATTTGATGCAGTGCATCTAGGCAATCAAAGAGACTGAATATTTTTCAGGTGTGTAGACTGCTTATTCTGAGGAATTAAAGTTGGCCTAAAATGCAGCCAATCTTCAAAGCTCAAAGGTGGAATGATAAAACTATATGAACTCATTTGTTTATAGGTATTAGTAGTTGCAACAGGTGACTACACTCAGAATTAGTCATGATTTGGCCTAGACCTCAGAGGACTAAGCTGGGTGTTGTAATGTGTTTTGTTTGTTTTCAAATGGAATTATTCAAGTAATAGAATTACTTGAATAAGTTTTAAATCACGATGAGTTTTATTTACCCAAGTTTACTAGTAACAGAGCAGTTCTCAATCTAGACTGTCTAGATGATAAAACCTGAATACCTTTTAGTCATGGGGCATATCTAATTCAAGAAGGATTTATTACAAAGTTGAATGTCTTCTGCCAAAACCAACACTGGAGAAAACTAAGGGACCAGATGATAACAGTGCTGAGACCTCTAATGTCTATACACACCAATTGTAAGGGCCCAATTTTCTCAGCATGTATCTCACTTAGGCCAAGAAATTCTCATCAACTTCAAAGGGAGAGATGTGCATCCACAGATCTGAGTTTGCAGTATCCAGGGCTTACTCAGCAGGAATATATACTACAATTTATGGTACCAGGCTTCATTTTTTCAGTTCAAATCAACTCAGCTGGATTTTGAAGCTGTAGTTCTTGGAAATAATCAACTATCCCTTAAAATATCAAATCCTCTTGGCTTTATTTCACATATCAATTCTGTTGATTACCTAGGATAAGCATGGTTTAGATTTATAGATTGATATGCAAGACATGTAATATAGAGCTGTATGCTATACTACTATGTAGCTTTATAGTATCAAATTACCAAAATTTATTCTGGAGATAATTTTATGCATGGCAAAGAGAGAAGCAGTAGATATAATTTCCTGTTTTGCTGTTCAACAATTTTCTTAAAAATGTAATTCTGTTTACAAGCACTGTTTTTCAGCTTTAATTTGATACTTTACTACAAGGTAAATTATCTTTTAATGTAATTACCTTTATGTAATAATTATGATCTTGAAAGTCTGCAAAGTGATTAAAGGGCAGTTTCCAAGAAATAGATTTCTGGGTTTAAATTATGCAATTTTTCTGCTTATAGTTTTGGTGTTACCTAATTATTATTATCATTACTATTAAATACTTATTAATTGGCAGGTATAAAGGTAGACCCTTAAAAATAACTGAGACTTAAGGTCAAAAATGTTTTTAATCACGTATTTCAAAAGTTGACAAGTATATCCCTGTTATCTTTTTTTAAAGCATTGATTAGTTTTAACTCACTCTAGCATTTTATACACATCAGCACCTGTGCCCATTTAGCAAAGAATTTCAGTACAAATCACTCTGAATTGAATAGACATCTCTAAGAAGCATTACAATTGTTGCAATATTTTTAGAAACTGAAACAAGGAAATAAACAACTTCAGTAAAAGTGATTTAAATAACAAATAACGTCTTTATAAACAGCTTATCTCCTTGAGAACAAAGAATAAACAAGGAGACAAGGGTTTTTTTTTTTCTTCCACTATTAAAGCAGATCACAATATGAATGGGTGAAATGTCATGAATAATTGGAGAAAATCACAGAGTAATCTTCGACAAAAACATCTGATTTATTTAAATTGTCACTACTTGTCTTATTAGAACCTTTATTTAACCTTGTTATCCACAATGCAGTATTCAAGCTGGTTTATCAAAAATGTACTTTGAAACTAACCATATTTTGAAAATCTTGACTTTCTCAAATGCAAGCTATGGTAATGTAAACCTCTGGTGGCAGCTGTTTTACTTGGGACCTAATTAATTGATATTGCATTAGACTGCAGTGCCCATGAAAACCAATGTTTTGAATCTAAAACAACAGTAAATAAATGAAGGCTTTGAAACATTCTTTCAATAGATTTAAGCTCAGGTTTCTGGTCAAGAAGATCATCAGGCTTCCTACTATTACATTCATCTGGATACAACGTTCATTCAATGTCTTCTACTCACAAACCTAGCTAAACACAGCCAGGCACTCCTTATCATAGCATTCAAGGCCTCATCTTGTGATTTTCCAACCATATTTTTTTTTCTAGATAAGATTATTTCCCTATTAACTCCTACGAAGATTCTAGGTATTTTGGGGCTTACCATTGTGTCTGGCACTGTTCTAAATGTTATAAAAATATTAACTCTTTCAATGCTTATAACCATGCTATGAGGTAGGTAGTACTGTCCCCACTTTATACATAAAGAAATGAAGGCACAGACAGGTAAAGTAATTTCTCTAGGGTTAAATAGGTACTAAGGATTCTACCCATCTCCTCTACGAAACTCTGATTAATTAAATTTGCTCACAGTAGTGAGCAACACAGATATATTTGTATGAAATATACAAATCAATTCAGATATATTTGTATAAAATACAAAATTCTAGCCAAGAGGTATTTGACATAAATATAAGACATAACTGAATGGCAATATGCAGATCATGCTAGTATTGTGCGTAATGGATAAGAGAGATCAGAGAAAATAGGCAATATGCACCGCCTGGCATGGCTCAGCGGTTGAGCATCGACCTAGGGTCCAGGAGATCGACGTTCGATTCCCGCTCAGGGCACATGCCCGGGTTGCAGACTTAATCCCCAGTCAGGGGTGTGCAAGAGGCAGCTGATCAGTGACAACTCTCTCATCATTGGTGCTTCAACTCTCTCCCTCTCCCTTCCTCCCTCTGAAATCAATAAAGATATATTTTTTTAAAAGAAAATAGGCGCCCGGCCGGGCGTGGCTCAGTGGTTGAGCATCGACCTAGGATCCAGGCAATCAGGGTTCGATTCCCTCTGAGGGCACATGCCCGGGTTGCGGGCTCGATCGATGGCTCGCTCGTCATTGATGTTTCTATCTCTCTCTCTACCTCTCTCTGAAATCAATAAAGATATATTAAAAAAAAAAAAGAAGAAGAAAATAGACAATATGAAGATCTCTGCAGTCTAACATTACCTAAAACCAAGCTATGGCAGAAAAGATGAAGGGCAGATGAGAAATAAGGGGAAAAATGATGACTCGTTGCAGGTAAATAAGGCCAAGTGATTTGAAAAATAATGATAATATTTATACCAAAAAGGATGTAAATAATGGAAATTACTTGGAGGTAAGTGGGATGAGACTGATTTTAGACATGTAAATTAAATTTAGTAAGACAACAAACAGAAATAGCATATGGGTGCTTGTATGTGTGGTGTGACGAGTGCAAACATTGTATATTCGAGGTTGAAGTAAGTATAGATTTGGGAGTATTAAAAGCTTAGTGGATCAAGCTTTGGTCTAGCAGACCTGTCAGTCTCTCTACCAAACCAAACCCACAGGTTCTGGACAAATACACCTAAGAGGATATGTTCCCAAATGAATCGTTAGAAGAGTTGACTTCCTTTGCAAGTACAACTAGGTATGCCTGGGAATACAAATATATATATCTGTGGCCAAGGTCTTTCACTAGAGCATTAGCACCAATCCACAGAGACCTGCCAGGCCCCTCGTCTCCCAGTAGAAGTTCTGGTGCTCTTTGCATGCTGACAGCCTCCCCTGACCTGGCATCTCACAGACTTCCAGTGTGAGCAGTCCTCAAGTGCTTAGTGCAGTGCCTTCCTTGGGTCAAGCCAGGGAAATAAGGGCAACTATTTCTCAAGTCCATTCACTTCTGTGCATTCCCACTGCTATTATCTTAGTTCTGCCAGAGTGATCTTTCTAAACTAAAAGTCAAATCAAGTCATTCCCATTCAGTGGCTTCCTTCAGAATGTCTTCAGATAACGTCCAGAACCATAAATACGGATTGTAATGCCCTTCAGGGCCTTGTCCCTCTGGCCTTAGTTCTTGACATATTTTCCTTTTATTCCAGTAGTACTGAACTAAGTGTAGCTCTTTCTTTTCTCTGGGCCTCTGCAAGTGTTCATCTCCAAAATACACCTCTCACACACAGGCACACCCAAATCACAGGCACGTTGCCTGTCAAATACCAGCTTCATTTCTCGCTTTTGTTGTCACTTCCTTCTGGAATTCTTCCCTACTACCCCCAAGACTGGGCTATGTGACTCTCATCACGCTCTACTGATATGTCCCTATGACCAGACTAAAAGACTCTGGAAGCAAAAACTCTATCTTGTTTACCGCCATCCCTCTTTCCGCACTCCCTCCTCACCCAGCATCTAGAATAGTGCCTGATTTATTCTAGCAGCTCATGAATGGCCAGAAGGTTCTAAGAATCTTAAGGGGGACATATCTGTTCATCTAAAGAGACCATGTGATGACACTGGTTCTGGAATGGGACCCTCCCCCACCAATTAATCAATATATCTGGCATTCCTGAGATTCTCTAGATCCTTGTTACTCAGTGTGGTCTGGGGACCAGCAGCACCGGAATTACCTGGAAATGCAAAATCTCAGGCCTCATCCTAGAACTCTTGGATTAGAATCTGCATTTTTATAAGGTTCCCAGGTGATTAATGTGCATGTTAATGTTTGAGAAACTCAGTGCTCTAGATAACATTAGTTGTTCTTTATTCTGAAAGTTGGTAACCCATTTTCTTGAAAGAATGCAAATGCCTGGTTGCTGGTGTTCCAGAAGCTGAGGACTTGTCTACTCCTTGTTAGAAATCTCCTTTTTCCACCCTTTCTGCCTATAGAAAGAAGCCTTCCATTTTGAATTGTTAAATTAAAAAATTTTTTAATTGACTCTGAGAGATTTGTTGTTCCACTTATTTATGCATTCATTGTTCAATTCTTGATGTGCCTTGATCAGGGATCCAACCCTCAATCTTGGTGTATCTGGATGACACTCTAACCAACTGAGCAACCTGGCCAAGGCAGAAGCCTTCCATTTTGTATAGCTTCTCAGAACTCCTTTCTATTTGCTAGGTAAAATGCTGCTAATTCATGAATCATTGAATAAAGTCACTTTGATCTTTTTTTTTTTAATTTTTTTTATATCTTTATTGATTTCAGAGAGAAGAAGGGAGAGGGAGAGAGAGAGACAGAAACATCAATGATGAGAGAGTCATTGATCGAGCTCACAACCCAGGCATGTGCCCTGACCGGGAATCGAACCCTGATCGCCTGGATCCTAGGTCGATGCTCAATCTCTGAGCCATGCCTGGCCAGGCCACTTTGATCTTTAAATTTACTTAATTGAATTTTGTTTTTTTAACATAGGTCACACAAAAAGAAAATATGAATGGCATGTAAACATATAAAAAGATGCTCAAGCCTAGCGAGAGAGGCTCAGTTGGTTGAGTGTTGCTCTGTGCACCAAAGGGTTGCCAGTTCCATTCCTGGTCATGGCACATGCCCTTCAGAGGGCAACCGATTTATGTTTCTCTCTCTCTTTCCCTTCTTCTCTCTAAGCACGTCCTTGGGTGAAGATTAAAAATGAAAAGATGCTCAACTGTACTCATAAAAAGGAAAAATAAAATAAGGGCATGATTTAGACTAGTAAAGATCAAAAAGTTTGATAACACTTGGTGTTGGTGAAACTATGGACAAATAGGCACTTTCATTCATGCTGAACAGGGTGTAAACTGGTAAAACCTGTACAGAAGGAAATTTTGCAGTAGTTTGTAAATGCATTTATCCTTTGGCCCAGTGATTCCATTTATAAAATTGTATCCTACAAATTTAATCCCACATGTTTGGAATGACATCATACTCAAGGTTATTCTTGCAGCATGGTAATGGTGACAGGTTGATATCATAGTACATATATTCATCAGTAGGGGACAAATTAAATTATGGAACATCATGTAATGGAATACTTTGCTGCTGTACAAACATGGATCTAGCTTCAAGATATTATTAAGGGAAATAAGGTACAAAAGTGTATCCTGTGATGCCATTTTTGTTAATATATACACACACATATGTTTTACATGCTAGAATTTTTCTGGAAGAATGCAAAGATATACAAGAAACTGTTAACAGTGGCTGTCAACACAAAGGGGAACTAGATGGCTAGTGACAGGGATAAAAGGCAGATTTTCCGATGAATATCCTAAGTGCATTTTGACTTTTGAATAATGTAAATGCTATATTTAAAATTAACAAACAAACCACAGTGTTTATACATAATTTCCTCAACACCAAATTTGAAAATGCTCACATCTTCAAAAGCTGGTAGTGGCCCAGACCTGCCTCAGGCTCTGCGTTCTGAGGATGGCGTGCTGTGGGCTGTGGGTCAGTGGTGAGGAAGCGGAGATTGAGCTTCACAGCTTTTCCTTTTCCTGGTGCTGCATGAAGTGAGGTTACCTGCTGAGAGTAAGGAAAGGGGTTGCAAAATGTGAGGAGAGGAGAGGGTAAAATAAGGGATTACGGAGGCATGTTGAAGGGTGGGCTGAGGTTAGAAACCATACATTTGCAAAGGTGCCATTTGATTTGGGATTTTCTTTGGGAAGACTCAGAAGCCAGGGAGTGGGGTTGTAGATGGTAGGTCAGAGTGTGAGAACTGAAATGCTCTGAATTGGGAAAATGATATAAAAGTGGTCATGCCTGGCCCTTGGGAAGGTTATAGGATTTCTTGATGTTTGCCACGATTCCAGAGTCTGACTCTTTGGAGGTCCAGCTACTTGGTTTTATCATTGTCCTTAGAGGTAATCAAGCTCACAAGAGACCAGTTTATAAAACAGAACCTCCATTTACAAATTTAAAATGAAAATATAAGCCAACTGCTCCCACAAGGTAGGACATCCTTTTGACTATAAAAATGTCTTCATAGGAAATGATATCACTTATCAGCTGTTTGGTGATCTCTGAAAGAAGAGGAATCTCAATGACTGAAGTGATCAAGCTGTGATAATCTAATATACTACTCAAGGAACACAACTGTCAAGGTCTTCACAGAAATATAGGCACGCTGACAAATTATTTTGCTAGAATTTGTCTATAATTGGTTATAGTTTTCTCTGTAACATTTTAGCCCATCCATACAATACATTTGTGTCTTCCCATCCTTCCCTGCACTTTCATCACCACCCTTCCTAGTTACCAGTGCTAACAACCTGGTATATATCCTTCCACACAAAAATATGCACATCTAAAAGTACATATATACATGCACAGACAGAGTTTTGTTTGTTTACCAAAATGAGATCATGTTAGATTATTCTGTGATCCTCACCAATACAACAGATATTCCTCTTGCAATTCTAATAACTAAAAATATTTTTAATATTCTAAGAATTAAAAATAGAACTATTCCATTTGCTCAAATTATTATATAATTTCCCACAGTTTTAATATACTATATTTCAAGCATTTTCTTATTAATAGGCCTTCAGGCTATTTACAGTTTTTGCCATTACAAACAAAGCTGTGATAGCACACTGTACTTACATGCATAAGTACTAAGGTCTCTTGCAGCAAAAGTTGGATTTGGGGATTAAAGTGTCCTGAATATTTTTAATTTTTTTAAAAATATATCTTTATTGATTTCAGAGAGAGGAAAGGAGAGGGAGAGAGAGAGATAGAAACATCAATGATGAGGGAGTTACTGACTGGCTGCCTCCTGCACGCCCCCAACTGGGGTTTGGGCCCACAACCCAGGAATGTACCCTGACCAGGAATCGAACCCCGATCACCTGGATTCTAGGTCGACGCTCAACCGCTGAGCCACGCCCGCCTGGGCCAACATATGAACTTTAAAAATATCTTTTCTGGTACTACCCACCCACCCAGGGCGGGGGGAGGGAGGGTAAAATTAGCCACACTGGGATTCTGATTACAATTGCCTTATTAATTTTGGATGAAGTGACATTTTTCTGATATTAATTCCTTCTATCCAGAAACATGGACCCTTTTTTATTTAGGTTATGGTTTATGTCATTTAATTAAAAATTATAATTTTGTTCTTATAGATCCTGTGCCTTCCTTCCTAGATATTTATTTTTCACTTTGGGTCATTGTTGTGAATAGGATATTTTTCCATCTCCATTCTAACTAGATATTACCTAAACAAAGTTATAAACTAGGCTCTTTACTTTCATTCAGCCACTAAATTATCTTGTTGATTCTAGTAGCTTATTCTCTTTTTATATTTTTTCTGGGAATACAATCTATCTCCAGAAAAATAAGGATAAGTTTTCCCTGATGTTTATTATACTGGGAAGCTCTTCTTTAGCTATAGGACTGTGCTATGCTGCTAATCTGCTATCCTTTGTAGTTGTTTTCCCACAGCACATAAATTACTGCTGCCCAAGGCTGCTCTAAAGTGGACTACAAGGAACGAGGCAGAAGTTTTCTATGAAAATATCCCATGATTGCTTTGTTCAGGTGTCACAGATGACAACACAATACAGGGTGGTTCCTGGTCTCTTAAATTCAAAGTCATCTATAATCACTTCTTGAATTCACAGTTTTAATCAAGTTCCCATTTGGTCTCTTGCAACAGGAAACAGGCCCAGCAGAGAGTCCTGTCTGGAAATACTTAATCTGTTATTACCCTTATTCTTTGAAAGAGAGATATACTCAGAGAGGACTTCTCTGACCACCCTGTTTAATGAGCTTGCCTCAGTCACTAGCACATTATTCAGTTTTATTTTCCTTATAACACCAATCACTTGGCAGGTATATTATTTATTAATTTATTTGTTTCCCACAAGATATACTGGACTATTAACCCAACGAGATCAGAGAATTTCCATGTCTTACCTTTATCTCTTTAGTATCTAGAATTGAAACCACCTCTAGGTCTTCAATAAATATTTGTTGAATCAATGAGTGTTGAGTTTTTGGGGAAATAATCGCATCATCTTTAATTTCTTTCGACTGTTCTTAGTGTTATTAGGAATGGTTGCTAATGATCTGAACAATTTTTCAGTTTAAAGAACAGATCATTGAAAGTAAATCAGTTTCTGAAACCTGAAAATTTCAGAAATAGTTGTGAGACTATAACATTAAGGGAGATAGCTCTGCCGGCTGGGACAGAAATTTATCCTTCTACTTCATTGTTCAAAACCTGCATTTGCTAGAAATGAACTATGTGTTTTTTTCATTTCTTATAAATGTTTATCTGAGTTTCATTTCAAATGCTGTAGAGATACGTTTGTCACTTTTTCATTTTTTAACTTGCTGGGACTGTGGGACATGAAGGAAAGAAGTTGGTCGCCCAAGCAGACGGCATTCAAGGCAGGGTTCAGCCCACCTACTACCTGTTATTTTGTATTAGAGGGCCTGCCAGTCAAAACACGGCTTGAGCTTAGTGCTGTGATTGCGCGAGGTTTCTTTTGTTTATTTCACTCTCCTACTTTACAGCCTTCAATTAGTCAAATCTGACACGTGTCTGGCGAAACTGTCGAAGTTGATGTCAAAGTCCCTGAGGCGTCTGTTAATGGTCACCTCCAAAGGCATTCAGCGGTTCAAGGTGAGACGGCGGACAGGTCGGCATAAAGCTGGCGCAGGCAGTTTTGTTTCCACTGCGGGCAAACCTCTCGCATTAAACCTCGCCGTTTAACTTTGGTTCCGGCAGTTCCCGGGCGCACGAGACCGTTTCCGTAGTTTTTCCCACTTCCCCTGGCCCCGGGAGGACCCAGAGAGACAGGAAGCGCCCGCCCCCACTTCCCTGGGTTCCGCAGGGCCGCGGCCTCATTCCCACGGCGACGCGCTCGCCCGGTGCATTGTGGGCGCTGTAGTCTGGCCGGACCCTGAGTCTGACTACAAGTCCCGTGACCCAGCTCCTCCGCCTCCGCCGCCTCGGCCGCAGTCCCTCTCGGCGGTCTCAGCTGGGCCTTCCCGGCCTGGGTGCCGCGTTTCGGCGAGTCAGCTGTCTCTTCCCTGGGCACGAGAGACGGAAGCCCGAGGGGCGCGGGGAGGAGCTTCGCGCGCGGAGTGAACGCCAGCCCTACGTGCTCGTTCGCCTCGCGACCGCTGCGCGCGAGCCCGGTGTCCCCGCGGCGGCCAGCAGCGGCGGCGTCGGTGGAACGCGGCGGGGGCGCAGGGAGCCCGCGGCGGCGGCGGCGGCTGCAAGAGCGAAATGGCGGAGACGGTGGCGGACACCCGGCGGCTGATCACCAAGCCGCAGAACCTGAATGACGCCTACGGGCCGCCCAGCAACTTCCTCGAGATTGATGTGAGCAACCCGCAGACGGTGGGGGTCGGCCGAGGCCGCTTCACCACCTATGAAATCAGGGTCAAGGTGAGGCCGTCCATCCCCACCCCCAACAGTGAGACCCTTCCTGCAGCCTCGAGTCGCCCCCAGCCGACCCAGGAGCGGATCCCCTCGGGCGGCTAACGCAGCCCAGGCCGGGATTCCCTGGCCGACTCGTAGGGCAGCCCTGTCCGCGGGCGGGGTCGTGGGCCAGGGTCCCTGCAGGGCTTGGCCGGGGGCTGCAGAGTGGGCTGCCACTTGGAGAAGGTGCGCGAAGAACAGGACGTGGGTTGGGCGCCGCTTGCCTCTCAAGCAGCTGATCTGGGAATGGCATTTGAGTTGGAAAAGGGTAGATCTTTCGAGAACACAGAACACTGCCCTTCGGGAAGGGAGGTAGATGAGACTGAGATAGGGGGTTTGCGCAAACTTGAAGCCTTCCCGGTGTTCTTTCCCTGGACACTTTTCCCAGAGGTGGCCGAGCCAAGCTTTGTGCTCCTGGCTCCTCACAAGCCACCAAACTAACCTCGTTGTACACTTCTGAACAGAATCTGATGGGAGTTCACAAAAGCCTGACAAATTTGGTAGGGCTGAGCCAGGTGAGAGGGGTGATTGAAAACGATACTGACCTTAGCGTTCTAGGCCACAGTCGTCTGAGGTGGGGCGAGTGTTACCTACCTCACAATCCAGAACTACCGCGCTTTAACAAAAGGCTATTCAGTTAGGGATCTTGCTCTGTTAATTTCGAGATTTGCACTTCACTGAATGAATGAATCAGCTGAAGTAGAAACACACTTATAATTTCATAACTAGTATTTGTTGGCAATAAGTAATTCAGATGATTTGAAAGATGCTGATTGAGAATAGTGCTTCACTTTCACTCTGTAGTTCATGCTCATGTATGGAAGTATCTTTAAAAATTAATTACGTAAAATGAATCCAGCTGTTAAAGATGACAACAATAAATTCTTTTATTAAAAATTAGGTATAATAAGAATTTCACTTTAGAGTAATCAAAATTTACATAACAAGTTACTATTAACATTTAAGGGGAATAATTTTTCATTGACTTACCCACTTTTTGTGTGGTAAATAACACACAACGTGAAATTTACTATCTTAACCATTTTTAAGTACAGTTCAGTAGTGTTAAACCTATTGTTGTGAAACCTATACACTTTTAGAAATGATTTACTTATACACTTCTAAAAAAAATAACAATCATCAAACTTTAGTTTAAGATATGAAACTAACAATTTAAATGATACAAGCCACCCATACCTTCCTACAGATGTGTAAAATGTGACCCATAGCAGTCTTGTTATAGCGAAACTGCAAACCCAGGCTCTAGTGTACCTAGGGAAGTACATTACCACCAAAACCTAGTGAAAAAGTGAACCTTTTTTTTTTTTTATTAAAATTTTTGGAATGACTTGGATTGTCTTAAATATATGGCATATTATTCACTAAAAAGAACTTCCTCTTTTACCCTTATTTAACCAGCATGCTTTCCTTTCTTTTGCTGAAACAACTTGGTATTCCTGTTTCTAAACTTCCATAGCCAGTACTTCCTGTCACACAAGTGAAGTGGAATCTCCTGCCTACACTTCCTTCATTTAATAACTGAGTTTATCTTGCTGAGTGCATTATATTAAATAGACTCTAGTCTGATAATTTAATTATTTTAAAAAATATATCTGATATTTGATTACCAAACAGCTGCTGTGACACATAAAAATAAGCTGTGTTTATGGTGCAGCCATTTGCATTTTAAAGAAAATAATCTCTTTTAAGAACAATTAATAAGTTACAGAATTAACAAAGTATACACATACACTAGTTTGTATTATATAAAACAGTTTGTTGTGTATAATGACAGTTACAGTCATAAATGCAAATGCCCTATAAGAAAATGTAGTTGAGTTTCTAATGCTTATAAAATGCCATTGTTGTTTCTCTTAATATGTAATGTGTTAAAACTCAGGACACTATGTAGTAAGATATTAGGTCTTATTTTAAGCAGCATATGGTTTTTGAGAATAATTACAGTATTAAGACAGAATGACCAGTCTAATGAATAGGTAAATCATTTTGTAATGGTTTTTATTACTACTATTCTAAACTGTTGCTTCTCTCCCTAGCCCCTACTACCTGCCTTTTGCTATTGAATTTGCCCTGTTGCAAACCATTTTATGTTTCAGAGTTTGGGCCCTTAAACTATCTTTAGTTACTCTTTAATTCTGGTCTTGAGAAAAATGTTCGATTTTATAGGATCTGATTGAAATTACTCTAATTCACAGAGTAATTTTATTTGGATGGTGGCACTTTAGAATGCAAGTTTCCTAGTTTCCATTTATCTTTTGGTTTGAGGATAGTATTTAAGACTATTAGGATCACTTGATTAGTATCTTTGGGCTTTTGAAAATAATTGGTGGTGTTAATGTTTTTAAAAATTGTTCTAATGGGTAGGTACAGCAGAGAGCACCATAAATGATTAAAGCTTTAGGAAAGCTCAGGGTGTAGAATTATTTTGGCATATTAAAGAGAAGTCTAAAGGGGAAATTCAGTCACCATTTATGAAGTTTGTGCTATAATGTAACTCTAATTTTCTGGAGATTTTAATTAAGACCTATTGTACCTAGAGACAACTGTTTCAAACAGGAGTGAAGTTAAGGATCTTTCTTGAGCTCTGAGTTCAAAGACTTGATTTATTATTTATTATCAGAGTAAGATACAAAATTTAAACTCCACTTCTTGGTAGAATAGGTATGCTAATAATAGTGCCTACCTCATAGGATTAAGTGAGATAATGCACAGAAATCTCTTTAGCACAGTGACCGATACATAATAGGCACTCAAGTGTTACCTCTTTCTCTCTTTTTTCCTTTTTTCAAAAGAATCTTATTGAATTTATTGGGGTGATACTGGTTAATAAAAGTACAGTGTCATCTATATATTGCATCTTGCATTCACCACCCCCCCACCAAAGTCAAGTCTCCTAAAGGTTACTTCTTTCTAAATATAGATATCTTCTAAATTAAAAATCAATAATCAGCATAGCCCTGACTGGTATCTCAGTTGGTTAGAGCATCTCATCCTGATACATCAAGGTTGTGGGTTCAGTCCCGGGCCAGGGCACATACAAGAATCAACCAATGAATGAATAACTAAGTGGAACAATAAATCTATGTAAGTGTGATAGTCTGCAGCTATCTTTGGTTCCTGTATCTTCCATAACTATATGCTCCTAGAGGACAGGGGCTACTATTCTACCCTTACTTAATACCTAGCACTGTGTTTGGCACATAATGGGCATTTTTGGATAAGTAAAATTTAGGAAGGTTAAGTAAATTGCCCAAAGTCACAGCTATTAAATGGCAAAACTGGGATTTGAATCTAGATTTCCTGACCTTCAGATCCCATACTTTTACTTTCATCCTCAGTGAACATTCAGATCTTTTGAAGTCATGAAGATTCTCTTTTAATTGGGTTGGGGTGGGATTTGGAAAATAGTAGTTTAAAAACCACCCAGCAAGGGCACTGCACTGATATATGCAGCAAGGATTATTCCTGGTTGCACCATGCTCTCTGTCTCTCAGAAATGATTGGCAGCAGAGAAGCATGAGGAAAATTCTGTGGAGCCACAATAATTGGTAGCCTTGATGAGATTGGAAAAAAAAGGGCAAATTCTAAAAATAAATAATAAATAATACAGATTCTGACAGCAGAGAGGAAAGCCAGTGACATTTACCAAAAGTAGAAAACTGGTTTTGGAGGGGAGGCAATTTAGATACTAGCTAAAAGCATGCCAACCTATACAACTTAGTTTTTGTGTGTGTTCTTTTTATTGTTAATCCTCGCTTGACGATATTTTTTCCATTGATTTTTTTTTTTTTTTTAAGAGAGAGTGAAGGGAGGGAGGGAGAGGGAGACAGAGACATCCATGTGAGAGAGAGACATTGATTGGTTGCCTCCCACATGTGCCCCGACTAGGGGCCAGGGATTGAACCTGCAACCCAGGTACAAGCCCTTAACTGGAAATCAAAACCGTGACCCTTCCGTGCACAGGTTGACGCTCCAACCACTGAGCCACACAGGCCAGGGCTACAGCCTAGTTTTATGGGAAGAAGGGAGGCATTGACTGTATTCAGCCAGACCAGATCTTTTTGCCCGTCTTGTACCATCCATGTCCACATTCCTAAGTAATAATCATGGAAATAAGCAGAAGTCAAGGAAAAGCAAAATCTATATCCATTTAAGAAAGAAATCTTTGTGTTTTAATAATGTCACTCTGCACCTTGAAAATGGGAAGTCTAAAAGGGCTTAACTTTTAGCTGTCACGGTGATTCCATGTAGTAATAGAGATTTTCCTTTCCTTACCTTTCTAATCATTCTTACAAAAAAAAAAAAAAAAGTCAACTGTTTTTAGTCACTGCGATATTTGTACCATATTATGCTGCTTCCATGTAAGCAGAGCCAGCAATTTTTTGATCAGATAAGAAAGATGGTGTCTAATAAAAAGCAATACTATAATCTTGGAACTGCTGTTTATTGATTCGTTAAATAAATGACTTAAAGCTTTCAACCAGAGCCCTACTTTATTTTTTTATTTTATTTTATTTTATTTTTTAAATATACCTTTATTGATCTCAGAGGAAAGGAGAGGGAGAGAGAGATATAGAAACACCAATGATGAGAGAGTCATTGATCGGCTAGCCCGCAACCGGGGCATGTACCCTGACCGGGAATCGAACCCTGATCTCCTGGATCCTAGGTCGATGCTCAACTGCTGAGCCATGCCTGGCCAGGGGAGCCCTACTTCTTTAAAGAAACATTTAACTTAGGAATTTGGACATGGTAGTAAAGTGTGACTTTGGCTGTAGCTTGCTAGAAAAGTTGTATCAATTAGAATATAATTGTGGCTGGTCTCATAGAGACCTCAAAAGTAGAGTTTATTTTTTTCATCTTGAAGAGGTCCCCGGGGGCAATCTATGGCTCATATTGTGGCTTCACTACCAGCTTCCAACATTACACCCACATTCTAGCCAAGGGAAAGGTTGATTCCTGCCTGTTGCCACAGGTAGCCACAAAGGAAGCTGGAAAATTTAGTCTGGCTGGGCAGCCATGTGAATACAGGAAGAACAGACCCTGTTTGCTTTCCCACAGCAGCAAATACTAAGTGATTGGAATCCGCTTTTTTAGGGTGTGGCTTTAGCAACATTCTCATCATCTCTCCTAATTCTTTCCCTTTTTTGCTGATGTCTGAAATTTCAAAGTTTTGAGAAAGTTCACTGGATTTGGAAGAAATAAAGTTGAGCTCTCATTAGTTTTATTAACCTTAAATGGAAATGAGTTTTGATCCCTTCCTGAGAATTAATTTTGTAGAGTAAAGAAAGGAAGCAAGCATGAAAACATGGCATACCTGGTAGGGGCATATCATGGGACTGAGTTGAGTCTGAGGAACTGAAAGTAGAAAACTAACATTTTTTTGCCATCAGTGACTGTTTAAAACTATGTAGGCATTTTTACTTAGGACCAGCATTTTAGTTGATGACGTTAAATGATGGAATATGTAATTTGAGCCACCAAAATAAGTGAGATCAGTGTCTCTTGCCAGAGAATCTTTGGAAGACTTCAAATAATTTTTATAAAACTTCATTGTGTCTGACAATATTGGAATGATCACTTTCCAATCCTTTGGCTCTAGACTTTGATTTTGTCACTGATGTCTCTATTTGCTTGACATTTCTAAAATTATTTCCACTCCTGCCCCCTATAGCTTGTTCGCTTTCTGTTGTTTCCATTTCTGCCCTTGTGGTATGAGCTTCTCTATTCTATTGTAAGTTTGGGAATTCTAATCCATACAGAGGAACAAAAGAGTCTCAAAGCTCCACATCTTGTGTCTATTTCTCAGTATCTCACTCTTGTCTTGCCTTGCCATTACTGGTTATCTTCAGGTGGAAATAAGTTTGTAAAATTGCTGTCATCAACAAGTCAACAAACAACTGGCAAGGATGTAGAGAAAAGGGAACCCTCGGGCACTGTTGGTGGGAATGCAGATGGTGCAGCCACTGTGGAAAGCAGTATGGAGCTACCTCAAAAAGTTAAAAATGGAACTCCCTTATGACCCAGAGATTCCACTTCTGGGAATTTATCAGAAGAAATCTGAAACACTAATTTGAAAGAATATATGTACCCCTACGTTCATTGCAGTATTATTTACAATAGCCAAGATTTGGAAACAGCCCAAGTGTCCATCAGTAGACGAGTGGATTAAAAAGTTGTGATACGTTTACACAATGGAATATTACTCTGCTGTAAAAAGGAAGAAAATTTTACCCTTTCCAACAGCATAGATGGACCTGGAGAACATAAGCTAAGTGAAGTAAGCCAGTCAGAGAAAGACAAGTACCATATGATTTCACTCATATGTGGAATTGAATGAATAAACTGAACTACCAAGCAAAATAGAGGCGGACTCATAGATAGAGAGCAGGCTGACAGCTCTGGCGAAGGTGGTGTGTGTGTGTGTGTGTGTGTGTGTTGGGGGGTGGAGAGATTGAGCAGAAAAGAGAATTCATGGACAGTGTGTGGTGATTTTGGGTGGGGGGGCTGGGTGGAGGTGGAAGAGGGCATAGAGGGGATAAATGGTGATGGGAAAAATAAAATAAAAATTAAAAAACAACCTACTCCAGCTCCAGGAATATAGCAGGTATAATAGTTACTCACATAATGAATATTTTTGAATGAGTTGGATGACAAAAGTGAAAAAAACTCTTTGGTTGGCTAGGCATACATCAATGTACCTCCAGGTCTTTGTTTAAATTTACACCCAAGCCCTGGCTGGCTAGCTCAGTTGGTTAGAGCATAGGCTGCAGATTTGATCCCTGGTCATTTATCTCTCTGTCTTTCTCTCTCCCCCCTTCCTCTCTAAAAAAATCAGAAAATTAAAATTAAAATAATTTTATACCCAGAAGATTTCTCCTATATTATATAATTGAGAACGTTCTTAAGACACTAATGAGTCTAGAGCAGGGGTCAGCAAGCTGAGGGCTTCCCTGTTTATGTAAAATTTTATTGGAACACAGCACTTCTTTGTTTACATGTTATTTATGACCACTTTTGCACTAAAAGGGCAGAGTTGAGTAGTTGTGATGGTGTAAAATATTTACTATCTTGCCCTTTGTGAAAGTTTGCCAATCCCCGGTCTAGAGTTTATGTAGCATTGAAATAATGGAAATCAAAAACACTTGGAGAGTCTTTTTATATTTTTTATTGATTTTCGAGCGATCTGCATATGGCTGCTACCTGTGCTGGGCTCCGAAATGCCCAGAAGGAGCCAGCTGCCATCCTGCCATCCAAGACTGGCTGCTGCTAGTGCCTGGCCTAGGGCCACTTAGCAAGAGTTAGGGGGTATGCAGAGGCCAGATGTTGCTTGTTTGAGAGATTTTAGGAAAGAAAGTTTGAAACATGAGGCAAGAGAGGTCATTGTATGGAAAAGCAACTGGAAATAGCTTGAGTGGGCCATCAATTTGGGTAGGGTGGGCTCTCAGGGAATCACCAGGGCTGGCTGAACAGTGTGAGACTCAGATATGATACCTGCCTTCTGACTCTGTGGGGGTGGGGGTTCAGAAAAGGAACAATGGCCTTTGCCCTGAAGCCACACAATTCAGTTACTCCCTGGTTCCTTTCAAGCTGCTGCCTCGGGGCTGGAGCTCAGAGGGAGTGAGTCCAAGTAAATCCATGCTCCTGCCCTTTAAGAACTCTCTGGGACTCCAGTTTCCCTCCGTCTCATTCATCCGCAATCCCACTGGTTTTTACAGCCAGAAGTTATGGGGACTTCTCTTCCTGACTCTGGAACCCTGGGCTGGGAGGCCTGTTGTGAGGCTGGGACCCCTTGCTCCTCAGGGACCGCCACAGCCAAGATATCCCCCCCAATTTTATTTTTTTTTTAATATGTCTTTATTACCCGGCTGGGCATGGCTCAGCGGTTGAGCGTCGACCTGGGATCCAGGCGATTGGGGTTCGATTCCTAGTCAGGGCACATGCCCAGGTTGTGAACTTGATCAATGACTCTCTCATCATTGATGTTTCTATCTCTCTCTCCCCCTCTCCTCTCCTCTCTCTGAAATCAATAAAGATATATTTAAAATATATATATATATATATGTCTATTGATTTCAGAGCAAGGAAGGGAGAGAGAGAAACATCAGTGATGAGAGAGTCATTGATTGGCTGCTTCCTGCATGCCCCCCACTGGGGATCAAGTCCAAAACCAGGGCTTGTGCCCTGACCAGGAATCAAACTTTGATCTCCTGGATCATAGGTCAATGCTCAACCTCTGAGCCATGCTGGCCGGGCTCTCTCCCAATTTTAAACTGCCACACGTAGTTGTGGGACCAGCCCGAACTGTGTCTCCACCCTCCTACTAGTCTCGATGTGGCTTCTTTAAATTCCTAGTTGTAGGACTTCCATTCAGCTAGATTTCAGGTGGTTCTGAATTATGGTTTTTCTGTAGTGTAGTTGTAATTTTGTTGTGGTTATGGGAAGATTCGAGTAGTGCATTTATCTACGCCCCCATCTTGACTGTATGTAGCTGTTTTTCACTGGAGAGTTGGACTGTCTGGCTGTCACTTGGATTGCCGTATTCTCTTCCACATAGCCTGTCGTTCCCCAGTCAGTTAGACTAGCTGCCTTATATGGCAGTCTTAGCACTCCAAGAAGATGAAAATGAAAGTTGCAAGACCTCTCGAATTTTAGGCTCTGAAACTTGCTTATCACTTCTACCACATTCTGTTGGTCAAAGCAAGTCATGAGGCTAGTTCAGACTCAAGGGGTGGGGAAATAGACTCCATCTCATGGATGGAAGGAGCTTCAAAGAATTTGTGGCAACATTCATCTACTGCACCTTACTTATTAGTAATCTCCAAATGCCATAGTTGGTGGCACCTATGACTTGGGTGACTTGGTAGGCAGAATAAATGACTCCCCAAAGATATCCACTTCCTAAACCTGTGAACCTTACATGGCAAAAGTGACTTTGAAGGTGTGATGTAGTTAAGGATCTTGAGGTGGGCAGATTGTCCTTGATTATCTGGTTGAGCCCAATGTAATCACAAGGATCCCTGTAAGTGAAACACTCAGGAGAGTCAGTCTTAGGAGATGTGACAATGGACGCAGAGTCAGAGTGATGTCGCTTACTGTAGACGGAGGGAAGGGCCATGAACCAAAGAATGCAGCCAGCTCTAGACAAGGAAACACATTTTCCTCTAGGTCCTCTAGAAGGAATGCAGCCCTGATGACACCTTGATATAGCCCAATGAGACCCTTTGTGGACTTCTGACCTCCAAAATTGTAAGATAAATTTGTGTCATTTTAAGCTACTAAGTTTGTGGTAATTTACTACAGCAGCAATAGGAAACTAATAAGAATGACCATGCCCATGTCTTAAAGATCATTTCCAACAGAAAGAGACTCTAGACTCTTAAGAGAGTAACAGTCATTAGAGACTGGATTTCATCCTGACACTGATACTTGATCATAGGCCATAAGCCTTATCTTCTTTCCCATCAGAACCTAGTACTGTTGGCTCTCTATCTCTCCTTCTAGTCTGCCAAGATGTTTTACCAAAGGTGTAAAAAATATTTTTTCTCGTGGAAAAAGTTGAGTGCTTTACTTAAGTTAATAGGCTATAAAAGATTATTTTTCCAAACTAAAGAGAAAATTACTAAAGCACTATGTATAAGAGAAAGAACCACATAACCTTTGATCAAGTTGTTTATGCTTGCTGTTGTGATCTAATGCCCTGTATGAGAGAGGGCTGATTTCTAAGACTAGACAAGCGTAAAATTATGTGTACTAGGTCACGAATACTTTAGGTTATTGGCTCTTGATTAAAATTTAACTTAGAAAATGTTTCATACTTTGTCAGGCCTTTGACCCTCCATAATTCCAAGTAAAGTCTTAGAAGCCTAGTATCTTCCATTCACTGCACACATTAGGAGAAAAGTACTTTGACTTCTGCAATTTATAATGCTATGTCTCAAAGTCTAAAATATATTTAAGTATTTCTGGCAATAAATGTATAACTACACAATTTATTCTGATGTCACATTTTGTTTCTATTTTGAGAAAAAAACTCCACCTTAACTTCAGGCAGTCATGTAAGATGAGCAAGAACAATCTGTTTTTTAAATCATGCACATCCATTTGTGATAGCATTGATTTTAAAAATCCAATTTAAGAAAAGATTATGAAGTATATAAAATTACCTATCAAATATGTAAGGCACCCAGTGGTTCTGTATGAAGAACATTCAAGAATCTCAAAACTAAGAGAGCATAGTAGAAAATTATATAGAATCTGATAAAAACATTCATAAAATTAAGAGCTTTGTGGCTTGAAGTAGGTCATCAGTTCTGAATATAGTTTAGTGGATTATTTAGAAGGAATATTCTCTCTTATCTGCCTAACTCTAGAACTTTTGATCTGCCTTTGTCTAAAACTGCTCTAATACAGTAGTCTTTAGCCATATGAAGCTGTTTGAATTAAAATGTTGGACTCAAACTACCAGACATCTGTTTGTCCAGATTTTCTGGAATTAAAGTTGACTTGTTGGACTTGTCTTTAGTTGATTATAAGTGATACTGGCCTCATATATATAGGATGGGTCACATATGAAGAGATCACTGTACACAAGGCCTTCTCTCTTGAGTTTCTTTGACCTTTGTACCCCATCTCACTGTGTTTCTGGTCAGTAGTCACTTACAGTCTGGTCACTTATTTTTTTGACAGGATCATTTATTACATTAGGAAATTGTTTAACTGAAGTGAACTGGGATGAGAATAAATAGTGCCTTTCAGAGTGCATAGTATCTTACTCTTTTCTCTTCAGTCCAAGTATACCTTTATGGCTTTTTACACCATTATGTATCACAAGTTTTCAAGTTTAGATGTTCAGCTTGATAGATGAAGAGTTGAAAGCCCCTGTTTTTTCCATTCACCTAACATATTCAAGGTTACAGTCATTAAGGTTATATCTTAGAGAGACACTTAAGGTTCAAACAATTGCTATATCACTTTTAGTAGTGGAAGTTCCTGACATGCTACATTATTAGGGGGGAAATGCAAGCAAATATATATGAGTTTATATTCATTCAATATTTCCTTCGTATGATTGTAGATTTAGCATAATAGAGCCAATCACAAATTTGTGACACCAATTCTGACTCCAGGAAGCAGCAGGGAAGAAATAGTCAAGCAGACCTGGATTCAGATCCTCCTCTGGAACTTTTTAACAGTATGAACATGTCAAATGACTTCCCTTCTCTAAATCTAAGTTGCCTCATCTTTAAAATGTTTCAGTCTGATAGACTTTTTCTAAGGCCTTTAAAAAGAAGTGGGCCTTGAGGAAGTGGAGCGGGAAAGAAACTTGGGAAGCAGTTCTTCCACTGGTCACAGCAAGACTTCTAAGAGAACCAAATCTGTTGCAGAACAGATAGTTACTTCAGGTGCCCTAAGCTAGATATCTTGGGAAGGCCTGGGGCTTTCAACAGACCTGAAAGCAGATATAACTGAACTCTGTCGGGGACCACACAGGCTTTACATCTAACCTGGACAGGACTGAATAGAAAAGAGTAAGATACTGTGTACTGTGAAAGGCTCTATTTGTTCTCATCCCAGTTCACTTCAGTTAAACAATTTCCTAGTGTAATAAATGATCCTGTCAAAAAATAAGTCTCTAACCTTTGTTTGGGGGGATCGAGCCCACTACCTAGTCATCTGCCCTGACTGGGAATCAAACCAGCGACCTTTTGGTGCACAGGACTCCCAGCCAACTGAGCTACACCATCCAGGGCAAGTCTATATACTTTTTATTAAAAATTTATAAGGTCAAGTTACTGATTCTATTATCTATTGCTGTATAACCAACAACCGTAAAAGTTGATGGCTTAAAATAACAATATTCACTTTATCACAGTTTTACAGTTTGGTCAGGTCTTAGAAAGAATAGCTATCACTGTTTTCCTTGATATTTGCTGGAGCAGCTTGACTGTAGCTGGAAGATTTATTTCTAAGATGACACAGTTGTATGGCTGGCTGACAAGTCAGTGTTAGCTAACATCTGGGAGCTCAGCTGGGGCTGTTGATCAGGCCCTGAGTTTTCCTCCATGTGGATAGCTAGACTCTGAACAGAATAATGGTGACTGGCTTCCAAAACCAAATTTTCTTTTAAACAAGTGTTCCATGACAACAAGCCCCAATGCACAAGTGTTTGCTTATACCATTGGTCAACAGCAGTCACATGGCCAAGCCAATATGGGAGAGGATACAGACAGAAAGATAACCAAGAGGCATGCTTTATTGTAGGCCACCAAAGTACTAGCCTACTACACTTATGTACCTCTTCATTATACAGCAAAGTGGCCTCCCTAAGAGACATTTTGAAGCCTTAATATTCATAGCCTTTGGCTCAGTAATTTCACCTTTAGGGATTTGTCCTAAGGAAAGATTATAAAGTCCCTGGATCTATATCAAGGTTTTGTCTAGCTCTCATCCATAGTATTTTGCCTGTGGTTAGATAGCTGGTTAATGCCGGAGTTGGGATTAAAAGTTGATTGGTTCCAGAGCTGTGTGCTATTGTCTGTTGTACTATACTACCTCTCATATATTGCAATCATTAACTATATCAAATGAGAAGCTAATAATATAAGTATATTTAACCAGAATAAAATTTGTATATATGTCTGAAAAGATATTATAAAAATGAAATCTCTACAGATGAACATGTTCTATTCTAATTTTTTTTTTATTGTAAAGATACTTTTCATAAGCCTATCATGCAAACTTAACCTAATATATTCATATGTTTTTGTTTTTTTTGTGTGTGTGTGTGTTTTTTAATTGATTTCAGAGAGAGGAAGGGAGAGGGAGAGATAGAAATATCAGTGATGAGAGAGAATCATTGATTGGCTGCCTACTGCACACCCCATACTGGAGATTGAGCCCACAACCCAGGCATGTGCCCTGACCGGGAATTGAACTGTGTCCTCCTGGTTCATAGGTGGACACTCAACCACTGAGCAACACTGGCTGGGCTAACCTAATATAATCATATGTTCATATGTGTATGTTTTATATCTATTTTATTTCTACCCTGATTACTCTTAATACAGGTTTCTAAACAGTAAAGGTCTGTGATAAATTGTGGTTATAACTGCCCCCCCATTTCATGCTGTAAATATCTCTTGAGAATATTTGTTTTAGATCCCTGTAGTCCATATGTACCTAATATTGCATGTATAGATGTTTAGAATTCACTTACTGAATAGAGCTTATTAGCTAATATTCTTTCATTGGTCTCCACATCATAGTTTTATTTATAATGACTTTCATTCCATTTCCAGTTCAGTATTTTATATTACTTCCAAATCACTATCTTTGAGGAGGTAAAATATTGCCCATATCTGTCCTGACTAAACTAGAATCACTTCGTGATTATACAGATTGCTAAGAACCCCCAACACCTCCCACACACACACCCCGTTTCACATTTAGTAGGCCAAAGGCAGTGGTTCTCACCTTAGAATCACCTAAAACTGTTGATGTTCAGGTTCCACCCCAGACTAATTTGAATGAGATTCTTTCGGAGGTGGCTCTTGGGGGTCTGTGGGGTGGGTGTGTGGGTGTGTGTTTAAAACTCTTGAGGTGATTCTTATGATTAGGCAAGTTGGGGAGATATAAGAAATAGTTTTGCACTTTTAAAGTTGTTCAGAAAAAGTCTTGGGCTATTAGTAGGTAGTTTTCTTTCAGCAGAAGTCTGTAGGATTATGTAAATGTTCATGAGCTGATATGAGTGAATTTTCCCTTCCACTGGAATTGTGATTCCACAAGTCCATTAAGGTTGCTCATTGAAAACCTTGCTCGCAATGAGCTCGTAAATGAGACCTGTTGCCAATTCACAAATGAAGAATATGGACAAAGAAGGAAAAGTATATGGAATTACTTGGTTTATGCATTAAACCAGTCTAGATAATTTCTTCTCTACTGTTTTGGAAATTACACCATAAAGGATACTTCTTTTAAAATAACGGGAAATTGTATCACTGGAGGGCCATGTCCTTTTTTTTTTTTTTTTTTAAAGAAAGAAACTAAACTAAATACCTTGGCTTAGTGACAATCTACATTTCAAAGGTTCACCAGACTAAAAGCTTATTCTTCACTTAAATGACTTCTCCCCAGACATATTTAGAGTTCATCTAGGTTATAAACCATATCTCCAGTTATTCATGCTGTTCCAGATGGGGTAAAACAAGTATCAAAAGTACTGAAGGGAGAGGTAATAGCTTAAGCACTTCTCAGCTTATCCTTTATCTCTAGATGTAGATATTTGGAGAAATGCAACCGTTTAATGAGAACTGTAGTGGGGCATCCATTTACATCTCTTAGGATTGGTTGAATAGAGTATGGTCTATTGAGTATACTTTTGATGTCGTTGCCAGTCTCTTTTTTCAAATGTACATGTGACACTATCTGAAGAAATACTAGAAACACCTAGTAAACATTTTTCTAATATCTATTGTTAAGCTATATTCAGGTGATCACATTTTGAGGCTTGGTTTTCTTCTTGGCTATCAGTGATAATCAGGTTACATATAGGGTATCTGTGAGCTGCTGACTTTAATAGGTCAGCCTGTGTAAGTGTGTAAGACCCAGTTTTTTTGAGACTAATAATGTGGCAGTTTCCTCTGCTTAGATGTGATGGGAGCACTTCTTTTAGAGCCCTATAACGTGGTTTCAAAAATCTCTTCTTTTGTATATAATGTCTGTTTGGATTCCTGCTGATTTTACTCCATGTGATTAGTAATACTCTATGGGAAGTGGCTGGTTTCTTTTTTATTTACATAGCAGTTTAAGGGTATCAGGCATACAGACCTCTCCTAACATTTCGTCTCTCTGCAGTTTTGTTTTTGGTGCATTATTAGAACAAGTGAACACTAACAAAATAATATTGAACAGTTTCCTTCAGGCTTTTAGTCTCGTTCTTGCCTAGTTTCCTGAGCATCCCAGGTATCTTACCCAAACAGTCCGCCACCTTTTCTTTTCGTGAGCTACGCACAATGCATCCTCTGCTTGGACGTGAAAAGGCAAGACACCCAGGGGCTTGTGAGTTGCTGTGAACTCCTGGGGCAAGCATGCCCCATCCTAGCCAAGTAGACTAAAATCCTCTTCTGATTTTGCATGTTCACACTGTATTTGACAGAGTAGAGCTTTCCAGCAACAAGCCAGTCTCTCCCCTAATGGTGAAATCAGGCAAATAACTTCACCTAAAAATGTGAATTTTCTAGGAAGCAGAATTCATTCTGTAAATTTTAAATTTAGCTGGGTAAATTCCAAATGGCACTAAGTTTTATTATGAAGGGCAAGTGCAAGATAAGAAAAATTTAATATAAAGAGGAAAAAAGGTAACTTTGGAAAAACCTGGCTCACCTAACCATAACCAACTGATCCAATAATAGGGCAAACTGCCATCATCTGCCTTCTGGTGTGATGTGCTTAGAAGGCTTCAGCATTCCTGCCAAAAATGGAGGACATGAAACTGGTCATGAGGAAACAGACATGACTCAATTGTATAATGTAGCTCACATGTCTGGCCTGCACTCTTTAAAACTGTCAGTGGCTTGAGTAGCTAAAAGGCAGGAGGACTGTTCTATATTGAAGGAGACTAAAGAGATAATGAAGGAAGTGCTTGATTCTTAATGGGATTCTGGTTTTTCAGAGAGAGAAAGAATACTATTGGGACAGCTGATAAGATTTGAGTATGGGCTCTATGTCCACGTTAAATGTGCTGTATTTGGTTCTTGTTCTGTGGTTGTGTATGAGAATGTCCTTAGGAAATGCACATTAAAGCACTTAGGGTAAAGGGTTATGCTGTCGGCAGTTTACTCTCTAATGGTTTAGCCAAAATAACTGTAGATTTACAAAGCAAATATAACAGTAAGAACTGGTTAAAGGTATAAGGAGAGTATTATAATATTAGAACTTCTTGCTAAGTTTTAAAAATACACAAAATGGGTAATGTAAGAAAAATAAAGAAATAACTTAGACTTATGGTGCAATTATTGTGTGACAGGTACCGTTCTAAGCATGTTTTATGTATCACCTCATTTCATTGCTGCAACAACTATGACATAGGGTTGTAAGAATATGATTTTCCAGCATTACAAACCTTATTTATTTCAAGATAATTATCTTTTATATGATTTCTCAAGTAGAAAAGAAATCAGCTAGGTTAGTTTCATTTCTAAACCATATAATTTGATATACTTTCACACTATTATTTCCAGTTTATAGATGAGCAAATTGAGAAACGGAGATTAACTTGCCCAAGTCACGTAGCTAAGCAGCAGTGCTAGGATTTAACCCTAGGTAGAGACTAAGCTCTTAACCACTGTAATATAGAATATTAGAAAATGTATATTCTTATATTGAATGAATCTCTGTAAGATTTGAAGGTAAGAATGAGAAAGAGTAGGGTTACTGACTTTGATTTTCTTCTGTAGAAGGAACAATATGACTGTGTCAGAAGTTTTGTAAAACAATATATTAAAAATAACCTCAAATTTGATTAAAGCCTCCCAATTCTTTAATTGAAACATTGAATGTTTTTCACTTATGTTTTCTCTATTATTTTTGTTCTCTATTTCATTTATTTCTTCTCCAATCTTTATTATTTCCTTCCTTCTACTTGTTTTGTGTTTAGCTTGTTCTGTTTCTAGTTTCCGAAGGTGGAAGATTAGGTTATTCATTTGAGATACTTTTTTTTAATGTGGACATTTACAGCAATAAATTTTCTTCTAAGCACTGCTTTAGCTGCTTGTTGTATGATCTTTTGAACTAGTCTGATGTGCTATGGTAATAGTCTCTATACTTGTGTGTAAATCATCTGGGGAACTCTCTTTAGAGGGCCCATTCTGCTAAAAGCTGGTTTAGTTGATCTGAAGTGTAGGCTTCAGGACTTTTCTTTCTTTAATGACTACCCAGATTACTACCATTTGAAAACTTACTGAGCTGTACCTCGATGTTTCTGTGCACTTTTCTATGTTTGTGTTCTATGTTTCCACTTAAGAAATTGATTTAAGCTACTTAGGTAATTCTGAAGGTTACCAGGTTGAAGAACCACTTTGATTTCAGTAGTTGGGGTAGAATATGGAGTAGAGATTTTTGATTGACTTCTTTTTGCTCTGACTTTTAACCTTGTATCCCATATTTAGATGTTTCAGATTTTGTTTAAAAAGCTCCTTTTAGTGCCAGGTGTGAATGTTTTTGTATTCTCAGTTTCTGCCTCCCTTGATAATATAGATAATCTCTTTTATAGTTTTCCAAAGAAATGTTAAGTAGTGGTAACAAATAATAGTTAACTAATTAACAGTTATTTGGCTTATAATGATTAACAAAGGCATATTTTGAATGTGGAATAAAATAGTTTTTATTGACTATGGATTCCAGGTAACCAACTTAACTTTTTGAGGAGCAGGTAATTATAATTTTCTGCTTTTTCAAGTGTTAGTTTGGGCCATAGCCTTGATATAACTTTATTGGGTTTTTATATAGATCCTATGAGAGTAGTTGATGTGACTGTTTATTGGAGCCTGTCTTTGCTCAGATGTATAATGAAACGTTACTTGCAGAACTTTTATAACTACATGAACAAAACCAAAGTCCAGATAGACCAAGGTTACTCAAATTCACCTTCAGCATTTACTAATGTTTAATATCTATATAAATAGATGAAACCTTAGTTTATGGTTCTTGCCTGATGGTGGACTTCAGTTTTGCTTGTCTCTGTCCTTCTGTTTCTCTGGTCACTGTTCCTACAAATAAAATATTTTCTGTAAGTATCGTTATTTCATACACGTCGCTGAGTTTGACACTTTTTCCTGTTAGGTAAAATGAACAGTAGCTAGGAGGAAAATAGTGACTTCTGGTTTATGCTCAGTCTGAGCAACTAAAGCAGTTTTTTTTAAATTAGGGGGAAAACATGAATGTTAGGAAGAGAGAATACTAGATCTTTTAAATTTCAAAATTTTTAATCATCTTAAAATAAGGGTACCGTATTTAAATCTGATTTATATTTAATTTCAAATTCAGCACTTTTTCCCTCTCTGAATAAGTCTAAACATTTTAAATGATATCCAAAGTCAAACCTTTAGGGGATTTCTGCTATAATTTGCCTCAGTATTCTGACTCTTGTCCATACTCTTTGAACAGTTAAACCTTAGAAGTAGCTAGAACCAACTGTTCTTTTTGAGGGATGGAGGGGGACGGGGTGTAATTGACATATAACATGTTAGTTTCAGGCGTGCAACATAATGACTTGATATTTGTATACATTGTGAAATGAGCACAGTACATCTTGTAACATCTCACCATGCATAGTTAACAAAAAAATTTTTGTGTGTGATGAGGATAGACAACTGTTTTTAATGCTCACCCATATACATAGCTAATCTGTCCAGTTTTGTGGCTTCTACTTCTATGGTAAATTCTCTCTTCTGTTTTTCTGTTTCAAAGGTATTTTCCTGCTTAGAGATGTTCTTACTCCTGGTGCTTACAGGTAGATACTTAGCCTGTTAGGGCGCAGCTTATCCTTTTCAGTTTTGTTTCCCATCATTGCCTATGCTTTGAATATATAAGAATTACTTCCTAAATATATTTGTTCCTTCTTTGCATGTAGTTCACACTATTTTTACCGTTCTTAGCTGTCTTCCTATAGTATGGCTTACTCCACGTGTTAAAAGAATGCAGGCCATGCCTGGCCAGGTGGCTCAGTGAATGGAGTGTCGTCCCATGCGCCGAGAGACCGCTGCTTCGATTCCCGGTCAGGGCACATGCCAGGGGTGAGGGCTCGGTTCCCAGTGGGGGCACGCAGGAGGCAGCCCGTCAGTGTGGTTTCATCTCGTCGATGTTTCTATCTCTCCCTTTCCTTTCTTTCTAAAAATCAATGAAAACATATATTTGTTAAAAAGAATACTGGCCAAATTTATGGTCAGTTCGTTTCTTTACCCTTTTCTTATTGTACAGATGGCATCATACTATATATACTGTCCTGGAACTTCTCTTACCAAATACATTTCAGGCAGGCTTCCTGACCAGTCTAGGGCTAAGTTATATTTTGTAAAAGTTGTATGAAATTTCGTTTTATGTTTGTAAAAATTTAATTAGGTTTTTAGTTTTCTGTTTTGTTTCTGCTATTACATAAACAATCCTAATGAAACCTCTGGGCACCAGTATCTTTTTGTATGTGTGGAAATATTTGTAGGATTAATTCCTGGTGGACTTCTTGGCCCAAAAGATACATGCATTTAAAGGAATGAGGTGGGGATGTAAAGAACAACATAGGGAATATAGTCAATAAGTAGTAACTGTAGAGTGTCAGATGGGTACTAGACTTATCAGGGTGATCACTTTATAAGGTATGTTGGTGACTAATCACTGTGCTGTACACTTGAAACTAATACTATGTGTCAACTGTAATTGAAAAATAATTTTTTCTAAAGGAGTGAAAGATGTCACAAAAATGGCCTCCTTGCAGGCTGTACCAAGTTTTCCCTACCATTAGCAGATCTTTTTTAGATGCCTACTTCTCTACCCTTACTGTCACTGGGTATTAAAATTTAATGTCTGCCTGTTTGATAAATGCAAATGGGATCTTACTGTTTGAACTAGCATTTCTTATGTGAGTAAAGTTGGATGTTACTGGCCATCAGTTTTTCTCTGTTCTGCCTATTTTATTTGTCAGGTTATTTATCTTTATCTTTCATTATTTTTTTAAGTTCTTTACGTTTTAATGAAATTGTCTCTTTGTTTTATGTTGCACATATTTGTCTACAGAGTGTTCTTTGTGTGTCAATTTTGTTTCTGTTTATGGTGTGTGGTATTTTCAACCACATAAACTTAACTTTTTCTATGCTTATCTTTTTTTTGTTTTAATCCTCTCTGAGGATATTTTTTTCCATTGCTTTTCAGAGAGTGGAAGGGTGGGGTGGGGAGAGAGAGACATCGGTGTGAGAGACACATCCGTTGGTTGTGTCCTGAGCACGCCGCAACTGTGGCCGGGAATCGAGCCTCCAACCGAGGTACATGCCGTGCCCTGGGCCAAAATCGAACCCAGGACCCCTCAGTCTGAGGGCTAATACTCTAGCCCCTGAGCCAAAGCAGCCAGGGCTGTATGCTTATCTTTTACCCTCCCTAATATAAGCTTCATAAGGGCCAGGACATCTTATGCATTATTATATTCCCCACCTTACTTAGCACTATGCCCTATGATAGAAGCTCCCACACTGTAATGATACTTGAATCCTCCCAAAACTGTAGGGAAAAAGTATTATCCTTACTCTTCTTTTTTTAAAAAACCAAAGTAGAACACTTTGTAAGTGTTAAGTTGAAACTGACCAGTCATAAGAGTTTGTATTCAGTGGTGATAGTTCAGTGGCTTAAACAAAAAACCTCCACATTTTTCATTTGTATTTTGATCAAGTTGAATTGAAATTCCTTGTGATGACCAGGAAGATGTTAACTGGCAGACTTACCACTCTAAATGTAATGAGCAAATATACTAAGAATTACTTGACGTAACTTTATCAAAAGTATAGCAGTCTTTATACAAAGAGAAATCATAGCCAGCTGAGAAAACTATAAACAAAAGAATACAACTTAAACTAACCATGATCCTTTTTTAATGTATAATCTGTCAAACTATTAGCTAGCTAATCATAGAAGGGATTGGATTTTTTTCTCCCTCCCAGTCCCCTTCTATTAAAGTGAATCAGATATAATCATGATTGTGTCAAAAGTTCAAAAGGGAAAATGGAAGGTAAAATGAGCCTGATTGGCACTATTCCCTCAACATTGTACCTGTAAGCTTGATATGTTGTTTCAGAGATTAACTTTATAGACTTCCGTACCCAGAAGTATGAAAATTCTTAGGGAACTCTTTTCACAAGCTTGATCTTAACATATTGAATAAAGAGAGCAGCTAATCCCCTTTGTAAAGTAATTTGAGAGGAGGGAATTCAAAATGTAAAATCTCACCTGCAGAAAACACTCAATTCTGTAAAGGCCTTTCTATCTTTAGACACTTACAAAGACTTAATATTTTAATGCGGAAGGGTGAACTTGGTTAAAAAGCCAGTGGGTGAAATTAGAGAGAAATAATCCAGTGCTTTCTTTCTGGGAATTATCATCCTGCTCTCCAGGGGACCTAGTTTTATTCCCTGTGGAGAATGAGAATACCTCTCTGTACAGCAAGCCAGCATCTCTAAATATAAGCTTGACTTTTAGTATAATAAGAGTCTTGTTAGGTGCAATTTGCTCTTAGTCATTAATACAAAGAACAAATGTTGTGGTTACCTGGGAAAGAAAATTCAAGTGCTTTTAAACCTCTTGTGTGATTTGGTTTCATGCTTGAAACCTATACAGTGTTATGCCCAATAGCATCTGTAGAAGATTCCAGGCTATAAGGTATACAACATAGAGAAGTTAATACACTTTGGAAAAAATTTAGACCTCTACAAAGTAGGTTTAAGATCCTGAATAAAAAGCTTTCCTTTAACTGAATGACAGTTACCAGTGGCATTAAGTTTCATGAGTGATTGGAATTTTCTTAAGAGTGAATTTTATGTAATGGTGATGTCCTTGTATACAAAATAAGAAGCCAGTCTTTTCTTTTAGTGGCACTTAACTTTTTTCTTTTCAGCTGTAAAACAGTTTGTAGTTCTACAAGTGCAAAGTTTGAATTAAGGACAAAATATAATCTGAGAGTATATACAGTTGACTCTTGAACAATGCTGGGGGTTGGTGTGCCAACCTCCCATGCAGTTGAATATCCGCCTATAACCTGACTTGCTTAAAACTTAACTACTAATAGCCTACTGTTCACTGGAAGCCTTACCAATAACATAAAGAGTCTATTAACACATATTTTGTATGTTATATGTATCATATACTATATTCTTAAAGCAAGCTAGAGAAAAGAATGTTACTAAGAAAATCATAAGGACAATAAACTACCTTTACAGTACTGGACTGTATTTATTGACACCATAAATTGATGTCTTCTGTTTAGAAGTGAATTGTCTGCCACCACTTGCATCAGTATTGTCTTAGGTGATACAAAACACTGTAGATGTTACATGTAGTACTCACACTGGATATCAAAAATGAAAAGATACTGTGAAAAAGAAATTCATATTTATTTACAGGTATAAAGATTCATGAATTGGTAACAAAGAAGCACATATGATTGCTGTATGGTAGCCTAGTGTAATTGATACAACAGGAGGTCACTATGAAATTATTAACAGTAGCACAGTATGTACTACAGTTAATTTTATGCAGTTATGATTTAATTTTTACATTTGTTTACATTTCTCTCGGCAGCCAGTGGTGCCATGTATGTAGTCTGTAATTGTGTGTGTAACTTTTTACAATAGATTTTTATATATTTTATGGTAGTAAGTGATAAATAGAGTAGTATCTATATATATTATATGCATTCATAATGTACCTTTTTCTTAATACTTTTTATATTTCTAGGCTTCATAGTTTGTGAGTTTTTTCCAAACCGTTGCAAATCTTAAAAAAAAATTTTCAATATATTGAAAAAAACACCATGCCTAACTGGACCCATGAAGTTCAAACCCATGTCATTCAAGGTTCAACTCTACTATTAAATAGCATTTTCAGTATGATAGGGCATTAATTGTATTAGGTCATTTCTGTTCCCTACAAAATTTTTGATACTATGTGCATTTTAAATCTATTCTTTTTTTAATTAAATTTATTGGGGTGACATTGGTTAATAAAATTATATAAGTGTTAAGGGTACAATTCTATAATACATCATCTGTATATTGCATTGTGTGTTTACCACTCAAAGTCAAATCTTCCTCCATTATCTTGTATTTGACCCCCTTTACCACCTCCCTTTCCCTCTGGTAACCACTGTGTCTGGTTTTTTTATTTGCCTTGTTTGTTCATGTGTTGTTTTCAGTTTTATATCCTACATATGAGTAAAATCATATCCTTGACTTTTTCTGTCTATGTTGTCACAAATGGCAGTATTTTTATCTTATGGCAGAGTAGTATTGCATTGTCCATATGTACCACATCTTCTTTATCCAATCATCTATCAAAGGACACTTCAGTTGTTGTCATGTCTTGACCACTATGAATAATGCTGCAGTGAACATAGGGCTACATATTTTTTACTAACAAATGTTTTCAAATTTTTCGGGTATATACCCAAAAGAGAGGTTACTGAGTCATATGGTAACTCTATTCTTAATTTTTTGAAAAACCTCCATATTGTAACTGGCTGTACCAGTTTACATTCCCACCAGCAGTGAATGAAGGGTTCATAAAACTTCACTCTTGATGGTAAAATTGTGATGCTCTACAGCTTCTGCTAATTGTCCTTAATCATAAACCATTTTTAATTGGATTTGTTAGTATGTTTTCTCTTTTTTAGGGATCAATAAAAGATAATAGAAGTCTTTCTTGTAACTTTAAGTTTATTAGTTGACAGAAGTGATCTTTGCAATCTTGCAGTCTCTAAAAGTTTTCTTCCATTCCAATGTAACCTCAAAGTCCTGGGCATTACATTTTCCATTGTTAAATTTGCCCTCAGCCTGTAGAGCTCTGGATCTATGAACCTGATCTAAAGTGTATGGCTCTTAATTTCATAATAGTGGTAAGTGTGGTTTTTCTGGCATTTTTAAAGAAGATTGTTAAGAATAGTTCTTTATTTCTTCCATTATGCAACATCTAACCTAGTCATAATAACAAAATATTTTGTATTTCATTTCAAAGCAGTTAAGGTCTTTTTCTCCAATGAGCATTATATACTAAGGTGCTGTCTAAACTGGATTGCAATCAGCTAGCTTTATCTTCACCCTGTTCAGTTGACATTTTTACAGATCACTGAAACAGAAAAAAATGACCTTTGTTTATGTAACTAACCTCACGCAGAATGACATCCAATAGCATATATGCAAACATGCATATTTAAAGTTGTTCTCAAGTGTAAATAACATACTTTCGTAACAGCTAAGTTTTATTTTGTTAAAGATAAAATGACACCTTAATAACTTTGCAGTTTTCTTAAGGTAACCGGGCTTGCCATGTTATTAATTTGACAAACAGATTTCACCCCTTCTTGGTTTAAAGTCCCTATAGTATGCTTCAATTTAGAAGTGACTTTTTTTGTTTCAGACAAATCTGCCTATTTTCAAATTGAAAGAATCTACTGTTAGAAGAAGATACAGTGACTTTGAGTGGCTGCGAAGTGAATTAGAAAGAGAGAGCAAGGTAAGAATTATTTGTAATGCAACTTTAAAGCAAAACATTCCAAATTTCAATATTTAAGATTTCTCAAGAAAATTATCTTGAATAAAGTGGGCAAAAGCAAATATGATTTCTCTTTTTCAAATAGTTCAGTTTAATCTTATTTCATGGGAGATGGAAGAAGTTTATAATTTTTCCTTAGAACTCTCTCTCTTCTCTCATCTACTTTAATGGCCCATTTGAGGCCTTTGCTGACTCACACTTGGATAACACTTACTTCTTAGAACTTTCTTACTATTGCTTCCTTTCCCTCATCTTCCTATTTCACCTTCCCCCTCCACACCCCTTGCCAAGTTTCTCTTCCTCAATACATCTCATATGTGAGTGTATTTCCAGTATTTTTTACTGACTCATAATAAATACATTTTTCATCATCATTTACATTAACAAATGTTTCTAAACCAGTACTTAGCTTACTCTGTCTGATACATGCTGATATTTTTCAGATCAGTTTTTTTAAATGACAGCCATGATCTACTAAATTGGTTGCTACCTGCAGTTTGAAAACAGTTTTATATATCTCGGTAACAATTGTCTTCTCTTACAAGCTTTGGCTGCAAAGTAAATTAGAGCATGGTCTCACTCCAGTATCCCTTATTTGAGCCCCTTTGTCAGAATTACATCAAAGGGGATGGTATGCTCAGAATGATGAAAAGTTATTTTGTGACTAGAGTATAGCAGGAAAAAGTGCACATCGGAACATATCTTCTGGCTGTTCTGAAGGGCAAATAGATTAGTGGAATGGAATAGAATTTAGAAGCTAACCCCTGTGTTTATTGGAAAGTTAGTTCATATCAAAAATAGCATGTTGATCAGTGGGGAAAGGAATTTATGTTCAGTAAATGGGGTTGAAACATTTGACTGTCTATTTGGAAATAAAGATTTATAACTCACTATATGTAAATTACAGATGTTTTGAAAACCTAAATGTTCAGAACAAGTTAGGAAAGTTTTAGAGAACAAAGAAATTTTTATTACTGTAGGAAAGAAGTGTCCTTTCCCCCAACTTGATTGAGATATAATTGATAAATAACATTGTGTAAGTTTAAGGTGCACACATGATGGTTTGATGTATGTATACCTTGTGAAATGATTACCGCAATAAGGTCACTTCAGATAATAACAGCTGTTATTTTAATTTTATTTTATTGTTGTCTTTCCTAATCTGTATGAAGTTGTGTTGCTCTTTCCTGTTTTTACCTTGTTGAATTATTGTTTAGGATAACTTCTGGTTATAGAAACTCTGCATCACCCTAGCCAGTTTGGCTCAGTAGTTAAAGAGTCGACCTACGGACTGAAGGGTCCCAGGTTCAATTCCTGCCAAGGGCATGTACCCCGGTTGCAGGCTCGATCCCCAGCCCTCATTGGGGGAGTGCGGGAGGCAACCAATTGATGTGTCTCTCGCTTATCGATGTTTTTCTCTCTCTCTCTCCCTTCCACCCTCTCTGAAAGAAAAAAAAAGAAACTGCATCAAGGGTTTGAAGTTTTACCTCTTAAAATATGTATAATTTGTGTTACTGGTGTTTACTATTTATAGTTCTCCTTGTTTGAGTTGTTTGCTTACACCTTTTCTCTGTTTTGGTGTAATATATGAGTCCAGCTAAGTGGTTGGTCATTTAACAGATATTTGAGCTTCTATTGTATGCCCAGCTTTTATTAAAATAACCATAAGTAGGCTAAGAGAGGGTCCTTGATTTGAAGGCATTAATAGGCTAGATTGGTGGTTCTCCACAGGGGGCCGTTTTGTCCCCGAGGAGACATTTGACAGTTTTGGAGACATCTTTTATTGTCATAACTAGGGGCACTACTGGTGGTATCTAGAGGGTAGAGGCCTGGGATGCTGTTATGTGTTCTACAGTGCATAAGAAAGCCCTCCTCCAGTACAAAGAATTATGTAGTAGTACCATGGTTGAGAAACCCTTGGGTAGAGAAACCAAACTAGCCTGTAAAGTAAAATAGCTAGCTGCTATTTAATTCAAACAAATATTTGACCTCCAAATAATTCTCAGAAGAGAGATATCTATATAAATTGACACTAGAGGATGGTTAGGCTTCGAAGGGGAAAATTTGGGATGTTTCTGTAGTGTGGGAAGGAAGAAATGACAGGTCTTTGGGGAAAGATAGGATAGTGGATTTGGGACAAAGTTAACAGGTTTTTTAACCTAGGAAATGGAAGGGTGGTGATACGTAGTTGTTGATTATTTTGTCATCACCTCAGACACAAGTAGAAAAGATTATCTACAGGTGGTATGGGGGGGAAAAAATTGATCACAGAATTCTTACCTGCCCATGTCGTCAGAACATTGTTAATGTTTTATTTCTTTATTGAATTGAGAGTTGATTTTGATCTCTGCAGTTTCCATTGTAATAAAGCATTGTCGTCCCCAGGTGACATCAAAACTGTGTGACGGGCGTTGTAGCTTTTATTTCAGTATTGCTTGAATGTTCTCTTTGTATACTTGTGTTTTGCTAATAAGTCCAGGAAAAATGATGATTAAACTAGGGGCCCAGCCATTGAGGAGCTTTGTGTAGATGGGCTGTTTTGCATTTAATATTTTTGCAGTGTGTTTTTTGCTGGTTCCCTTTTATATTTAAACAAGTTGGATAGTGAGATGGCTCTCATAGTGAGGATATACTCTATCTTCACGTTGTGCTCTGTAAATGTTCCCAACTCAGTCAGCATGTTCAAGAGCTTTCTTTGCTTCTGTTGTTTTAGGTTGTGGTTCCCCCACTCCCTGGGAAGGCGTTTTTGCGTCAGCTTCCTTTTAGAGGAGATGATGGGATATTCGATGACAGTTTCATTGAAGAGAGGAAGCAAGGGCTGGAGCAGTTTATAAACAAGTAAGTGCTCTCTCTTCCCTGGGTGTAAGAGGGAACAGTGTTCTGAGTTTACCCTGTGTGACTACGAGCAATTTTGATATTAAGCTAAACTGGAATATCACTTTTCCTTTTGGCCATTTCCTAACTAAATTTTTTTTATCATTTAAACAAAGTAAAAGTATATAACAAGTTGAATATCATGTGATAAATATTAACACACTTGAGTGATTGAAATGAGTACCTTTGTTTTGACCTAAGTTTTGTATTTGTTTTTCTTGGTTAATTTATGCAAATTACATTAAAAATTACAGCATTTAAAAACTACAGTTTTACTTATGATTCTTTCTGATTTAAGATATGATCTAGTATGAACAATAAAACTTACAATACACTTGAAATCATTTTGTTTGATTACAGATGGAGGTATTATCAGCACATCTTATAAATGTGCACATTTAAAATTTTCATGGCAAAATGTGTTCTTTTGGAAATGTAAGAGACTCGGGTTTATCTTTTACTTTAGAAACTCTTAAGCTCAAAGTAAAATTTCTAACTTTAAATTTTATTTCCATTTGAAATATAGGCATTTTTAAAAAGCCAAATAGAGAGAGTTATGCCAGGAAAGGGTTTATTATAATTATGTATTGGCCTTAAGTTCCGCCAAATAAGGTCAAATCCTAGAGAATATGGTTGTGTGAGCTATTTATTAGAAGCACTTTCATTTTTATCTAGTGGTGTGAAGATCTATGAGTGGTAAGTAAACAGAAGGAAGAGTTATACAACGCTTTTTAGTTATTTACGTAGAAGGCAGTGCTAGATTAGATGTTTTTAAATTCTGAAATAGAAGTCTGTTTGCCCAGTCTGAACTTGTGTTTAGTCTAATGGAAACCTTTAAAAGTGGCCCAGGTCAGGTAGCTCAGTTGCTTAGAGTGTCATCCTGATACATCAAGGTTTCAGGTTCAAGTTCAATTCCCAGTCAGGGCACATATAAGAATCAACCAATGAATGTATAAACAAGTGGAACCACATATCAGTGTTTCTCTCCCCCCCTTCTCTCTTTCCTTCCCTCCCTCCTCCTCCCTCTCCCTAAAATCAATAAATAAAACTTTTAAATAAATAAAAGCAATCTCCCCCCCCCCCCAAAAAAAACACCCTCTGTACATTTGTGCCTATTTCTTACTATTTGGGGCTTTTATTGAACTCCAGTGTATTTCTAACTTAAATCCTATATCTTTTCCTTCTTTAAAATGGATTCTTAGAACCTAGACATATTTCACTTTTAATATTAAAATTAATTTAGGTTTCTTAAGAATATACCATCTAATAGGAAAAGAAGCTAATTGGATACATAACTGCAGAAGCAGGGGAAAGCTAGTGACTGAATGTTTTAAATTATCCTTGTGAACTATAGGAAAGAAAATTTACCATAAGATGATAGAGCATAGCTTTATGGGCAGTTCACACTACCGCTTACTATTACTAAATTGTACTCGCTCCCTAACCTTAAAATATGTGTTTGACTCCTCCCCTTTATAAAATATTGAGCTAAATTTGTCTATTTTTTTCCTAGGGTCGCTGGTCATCCTCTGGCACAGAACGAACGTTGTCTTCACATGTTTTTACAGGATGAAATAATAGATAAAAGCTATACCCCATCTAAAATACGACACGCCTGAAATTTGACAAGAAGCGGCAAAAAAACTTTCCGTGACTATTAATGACTGTATGCACCGGTGAAGAAGTTCTAACTAACTTTTAGCATGCTGCACAGAAACTGGTCTAACATGCCTCTGGTGTACTAACACTCGTGTGCTCTGTTTTATTTTGTTTTGCTTTGGCAGTTGACAAGAAGTTAATTTGCTTTAGTGAAATCCCTCTTTCCCGCCTTTCTATATAATAGCTCTTCCTTGCTGTTTAATGTGCTGCACACTATAGCCTCACACACCTGTTGTTCGAGCATAATCTGCAGTGTCCCTACTAAAGTTACTGACCTGGTCTTAGCTGCACAGTCTTTGTGTCATGTTTGCTTCTTGGATCTGATTAACTAGAATATTTCTCTTCTCCCCTTTTTAATATGTGATGTCCCCTGACCTAATTTACGTGTAGGAGCCTGCACCACTGGCTGCCAGCACCCTACATGAAAAATGCACACTCGTATGCAGAAAGTATCCCTTCAGGCTTGTAATACCCTTCACATGGAAGATCAGTGAGGGAAATCTTTATATTCTGTATAAAAACAAAATCAAATTTATATACTAAAATCATTTGTCTAAAAATTTAAGTTGTTTTCAAATAAAAATAAAAATGCATTTCTGATGTGCACTGATTGTGCCGCCTCCGGCCTTTCTTCCTTTATGGCTTTCCTACTTAGCTCACTTGTTGAGAGGGATTATTTACTAATTATATACTTCTCATTCCTGTAACTTCATTCCTCTTTAAACAGTGGTGATATCAAATATGCTACCGCCCTTTGAATGGGGTATTTTCTTTTAAACAACAAGAAAAGTGATGTGCTAAAAAAAAAAAAAAGCATTCCTTAAGGCTTAGTGAGTGGTTATGAAGCACTTTGTGTGTTTGAAAAATGCTTTATAATCTCAAGTCAGCCTTTTTAAAAGGCCTTTTAAGATAAGGCAATACCATGCCTCTTATTTTTTAGAGGAATTATTTTTGTAGTTCATCTGAGTGACTTGCTTAAACAAACTTAGCAAGGGTGTAATAACTTTGTAGTCAGCATATTCACGCGCTCTCTAACCTGGCTTGAGGTAGCGGCACTCTTCACCCTCTGACCGAGGGAGGACATGGTGTTCTGGCCTGACGTGTATAAATGATGGAAAACCAGAAGACGGCACATGAGTCCTTGCTGCCTAGCCTGCGTTGTAGCCAGTCCTTTGCAGCCAGATGGGGTCTCTAGTTTGAATGTGCACAACATCTGGTGCTTTGGGACCCACTGTGACCTAGAGTTAATCCTGAAGGTAAGGAAGGCTTGTCCTCCCACACCAGAGCATCACCTAGAGACAGATCAGTCCATTTGAGAGGAAACCAGCTTAGGTCTTGGCCAAACTAGGATGTCCACCAAGAGCACTGGAAATAACAGGAAGACGTCAGAGCTTCCCTGTAAGTCCGTAGTATTTCACAGTTCCATAATATCAGACCTTTCAGTTACTATAAATTAAGGTGCAAAGCTAAACAACATGAATTTTATTTCACTGAGCTGGAGAAATAAGTCAGTTTTTGGTATTCAGAACAAAGGAATGGTAGCTCTGCTAAACTGAGGAATACCTCTAAAGCAGGGTTCTTAGCCAGGGACAGTTTTTACCCCAGGGGACATTGGGCAACATCCTGAGACGGTTTTGCTTGTCACAACTAGAGAATGCCACGGAAGACCAGCAGGCAGAGGTTAGAGATGCCGTGCGAAGGATAGCTCCCCACAGCCGAAAACCGTCAGCAGTGCCGAGTCTCCGCTCACTGGGATTCTTTGACTTTGGTCATTTATACATGAGGGAATAACGTGGCTTAGGACAGGTGGTCCTGGGCCGCTTGCTTCTAACCTCTACAGTCTGCTCAGGGCAAGCGTGCTACAGAAAGCTGAGGTTTTAAGTTGGGTGAAAAGTTGTCTATTCCAAGTAAGTTTTTTTGCCAGGGATGGTACTTTTCAGTGTTGTCTTCTAGAGAATTGAAACCATAGTCTGTGTTAAAACAACACCCTTAACCTGTAAAGTAAAAATTCAGGGTCTGTTACCACGTAGGCGGATGCTCTAGAAGCCCTTACGAGCCTTCCTAGAAAAACAGGTGAATTTGACAGTGGGTTGTGCAGCAGGAGTCACGGGCTCTGTGTCCTAGTAAGTAACTGCCTTGTCTCAACTCCTGCCAGCTGTAAAGGGTCAACATCAGTGGGACCTTTAGTAACGCAGGGCTGTTGAGGACAGAATGCAAACCCCATGGAACAGCAATGTCTGGGACGTGTAATATTAGTTCTTCGATGGCAGTGGTAGTCCTAGACATGTTAGTGGTAACAGCAAGTGGTACCACTAAACCCGTGGCGGTTCTTGGGTGGGCTTAACTGGTATTTGGTTTCTTCCTTGGGGGGTTCTGTCATCGGGACCCCCAGTAGGGATGACGACCTCTGGTGGGGGTGCGGGGCGCATCTCCTATTCATTACATCCTGTGGCTCATCAGCTCCGCCTCCTGTTACGGCCCACGCTACAGTAGAAGCCCTTGCCTGTTGCCTCAGCTTGCTCCCTGTTTTGGCTACAGGGGTGAGGGTGAACAGAGCCAATGAAAGGAGAATCCTGCTGGCCCCTAGGCCTTTGCAGACAAGATGTGTTTAAAGTGTGAGTGGACAGATGGCTTAGCACACTGCCTGGCATACATAGGTTAACTGCCGAACGGATGTTCGCTGGGATCGTGACGTTATGCAGATGTTTGGAATGGGAAACGAGTTAGAAGATGTTTTAGGAGGCTAGAGTGTACGTCTTACTCAATAGTTGCTTTGTGACCTTTGGCACAGAACTTTCCTATGAGGTAAATAATGTTCTCCTTTATAGATGAGAATACTGAGGCTCTGAAAGCCTAAGTAACATGCTCCAGGGTAGCCAGGATGTGCTGGCCCTGGAGTAAGTATATCAGACTCTTCTTACGGACAGGGGCTGTGACGTGGTACCCAGGCCTTATTTGATGATGCTCAATAGATGTATTGAATGACTGAAAGGACAAATTTTCAGTGATATTTCATATATCCTCTAGGCTGAACATGAGATTAGATGGCTGGGTTCGGTTTGGTTTTTAGTTTGATTTTAAGTGGGGGTATAAAAGCACTTTTTGACACGAGCTTATTAAAAGTATTTTCCTAAACTTAATTGTGTACCACAATTGTGTACCACAAACTTAATTGTGTACCACAGTTATCCTCTAGGATTTGTTTTTTTAAAGTTTCCCAGGTGATTTGGAAACAGCCAGGTTTGGGCACTTAGCTGGGAGGCCCTTTCATTTCCGGGAATTTAGTCAGACTTTATCTTGGCTACTTTAACCTGGCTACTTAAGTCATTACAAAAAGAAATTAGGAAATTGAGAAAAAGTCAGGACTTATCAGATCTTGAGAAGTTACTTTTGTAAATCTTGATTTACAGTAGGTAAAGTTTGCTTAGGAAAATGCATTCAAAAGCACAAAAGGGAGCTTGGAAGACAGGATGCTGGGTAACACCACACCACAGATGCTTTTTGCTGTTAGATGCGTGCCATAAATGGAAGTGACCCAGTAAAATCAAACAGCGTTAAGTATTTTATATGTGCAAAGTGCTAACAGACAGGTTAAACATGGGCCTTTTTCTTGAGAATGGTATCATTAGGACACAGTCATGAAAACATTCACTGCTAGTACAGCCAGATAGGAGACATGGCCAATGTGGGGACGAGAAGGGACATGGGAGTTCAGATGGAGGGAAGGGAATGGCCATCCAAAATAAAATAAAGGGGACTCTGGTTTCAGCTCTGACATGTAAGGAGCTTGAAACATGTAAAGATGTCCTGACAAGAAATAGCTGAACAGACTGAGAATGGCTTTTCTTGGACCCACTCATCAGAGAATTGAGGTTGCAGGGCAAACTAGAACCCCCAAATCTGGAGAGACAGGCTCATCTAGAGAGACAGTTAAAATTTGTTTCCCTGGAGCAGAAATGGCTGGAGCAGTAGACTGGTAGGAACACTTACATGGTAACGAATTGCTGGAGGTTGAGTGTGGTCTCAGTCTTAGAGGGGCCCCCACAAGTTCCTGGGCTTTACCTCCAGGAACCCTACCAGATTCCCACAGTGAAAAACAAAAGATCCCCTTATGTCTCTGGCAGGGAGAGGAGATGAATAATCCTTGTAAAATATGCCTAGAACTTTATTACAAAGGCCTACTCTGGAAGATAAAAGACTGCCAGAGCCTTATCCCCGTTGGGGGAAGGGCATTCTCACACTAACCCATCTAGTCTTCCTGTCTCACCCAAGGGGAAAAGAGCACAACAGGGGTCATGCCTTCAAGGAAATATATTGGCAAAGCTTCAGGCAGGGAAAGGAGGAAGGGGCTGAGTGAAACACTTGTGAAGGTCACCGGCCCACTAAATCATTGAGATTTGATCTGGAGATTATAGAATTCCCATCCCCCAACATAGCCACCACACCACCAGGGCTCCAGTATAATCATAGTGGATTACAACTGAAAACTGCAAGACAGACTCTTGAGGAGGAATAATTAGGGAAAACCAACATTAAGACAGAGACAAAAGCAAGGACACTAGAATTTGAAGCCTCAGGTGCTATAACTACAGCAAACATTAAACACAGTGCACTCCCTAGCCAGATAAATCCTCACACATAAGGCCTGTTTACCTCGGATTCTATTATTCAATGCAACATGTCTGGCTTACAACAAAAAATTACAAGGCACACCAAAAGGCAAGAAAAAGCCTGAAGAGATAAAGCAATCATCAGAACCAGAGTCAGGACACAGATGTTGGAATTATCAAACGGAATTTTAAATAACTATGATTAATGTGTGAAAGGTTTTAATGAAAAAGAACAAATGAAATGGAAACTCTTAAGAATCAAAAGGAAATGCTAGAAATCAAAATCACCATAATGGAGTTGAAAAAATGCCTTCCATGGGCTCATCAGTAGACTCGAAATAGTTTAGGAAAGACTCAGTGAACTGCAGGTAGGTCAATAGAAACTTCCCAAACTGAAATGCAAAGAGAAAAAAACAGAAAAAACAGAACACCATCCAAAAATGGGGGTCATTTCAAAAAGTGTAACATAGGTATAATCAGAATACCAGAAAGCAAAGAGAACAGAGCAAGAGGAATATTTGAAGTGATAATGGCTGAGAACATTTCAAAGTTAAAGATACCAAACGACAGATCCAAGAGGCTGAGAAAACACCTAGCCGGAAAAATTCAAAAGACAAAACAGCACAGGTTTCTCCTGTTCTCGCTGCAGAAAACCAAAGACCAATAGAGAATCTCAAGAGAAGCCAGAGAGAAAGAGTGAAATACAGGAGTGCAGGTTTGACAGTTTTGAAACACCTTTTATCAGTAGTCCTGAGGCCAGAGGTGGTGATACTTTATAACACCTGAGTCCTTACCTTGGAGTCTGGATTTGGATGGGAAAAAGTTGCATTTTTATACTTAGTATCCTCTAATGGAAATTTAGCATTTCTTCCATTATGAATGTAGGAACAAACCGTAATAGTAGCATAAGCAGAACTTGGGAATATGTTATGTCACATTTGTTGTTGTAGATCTTGAAATACGTACACTCACAATTGGAAAATTATTGTGGTTATTAGACCTGCCCCAAGATCTTGTGTAACGTGTTAAAGAGAGACACATTTTATCTCCCGTTTTAAAAACTACTTTAATAAATGTATTTCAACAATTGGTTTCTTTTGTAACCTTATGTTTCATTTTATTCTTTTATAAAACCTAAGTGGGGATCTTTGGTATAAAAAAGTTAGAAACCCTCGAATTAACAGATTCTGAACCCTCCTGTCACGGGGCGTCGTCTGGATGTGCCCCGCGCCTGCACAAAGTGGAGCAGGTCCGCTTGCTGTTCCCAGGGTGTACATGAGGAGGGGGAGGGGCCTGGAGAGCAGCCAGCTGCCTCTTGAGTGCTTGGGCTTCAGCCTGGGCTCTTCACATGTGTTACCCCATTTAATTCTGAAAACAAACCCTGTGGACTGGGTATTATCCCCGTTTTACCAAGAGAAGAACTAAGACCGAACTGAAGTAATTTGCCCAAGCTCACACAGCCAGTGAACAAAGAAACGGATTCAAACCCGGGTCTTTCTGAGCTAGCACCTGTTCCTGTGCAGCGCTGGCAGCTAGGCCAGGGCCCTGGCAGCTGGTGCCTGCGCACGGCTGTGCCCGGCCTCCTGGGCCTCAATGCCCCTAGGACTACACGCTTTGCCCTGACATCAGCGTTGCTCTCAGAGAGGCCACCGCGAGCAGAGGCTCCTTCTCGTCATCTAAAGGAGAGTTAAACATTTAAGAGAACTTGGCTGTAACACTGGAGTGGCCATCCCTGCTTGGCAGATGTAAACACTGCAGCTTTGTCATTCCTCGGCTTTCTCGGTACATTTCCTTTCCTTTCTAGCTAGATTATACTTTAATCCAGTTGTTTTCATGTTCAGTAAACCCCAACCGTGTTTAACCGGTTTATTCACCAGAGAGTCTTGAGGTGAAGAAAGTTTTGTCCTTTCAACTGCCCTGGGGATTTGTCGTCTTCTTTCTGCAAAGGGATTTTCTTGCACCTGTAACCTGAACGCTGTGACCTGTGGTGGTTTTTCCCCCCACTATGAGCAAATTTGTGAGGTTTGACTCTTTGTGTGCTGCGGAGCTGAGGACGCCCTTCTGTGAACATCTCCTGAGGACAGTGGTGGTTGACGTTAGGGGTGCTGACCGTGTGGCTCTCGCTTCCCCAGGGCCTGGCTGCTCCCGGCCACTGCAGCCGCCCCCCTGCCTCGGCTGCGTGCTTCAGAAGGGACCCACATCCTGGGCGGCCTTCTAGAGAGGGTTGCTCGTGAGCATTTTGGGAGTTGACGGTCTCACTTAAACTGAAGTGAATTGGTCTCAGACGACAGTCAGTGTGGTGAAATGACAGATCCTCAAGCGCACTGTCTGGTGGAAGGGTGAACTGGCACAACTCCCAGGGAGGGCAGTTTGGCAATAGCTTTCAAACTGTAAGCCTGGGGTTCCACCCCGAGGGGTTTATCTCGCAGACATACTTTCTGTTTCAAGAAATGATATTTATGGAATACAATATTTTCTCAGATTATTAATTGAATATCTCCGAAAGATTATGTAAGAAACAGGTAACATTGATTGCCTGGCTGAGAAGGGGACTGGGTGGCCCAAAGACAGAGAGGAAAACATTTCACCATATATTCTTTTAAAAAACCCTTTTTATTTTGAAGTAATTCTAGATTTATAGAAAAGTTGTAAAGATAGTACAAACAGTTCTCAAATAGCTCCTCACCCAGTTTCTCCTCATGTTGACATTTTATATGGTCATGGTATTTTTGTCAAAACTAAGAAACCAGCATTTGTACATTACTATTAACTACACTCCAAACTTTGACTTTCCCCAGTTTTCCCACTTAATGTCCTTTTTTTGTTCCAGGATCCAATCCAAGAGACCACATTGCATTCACTCATCACATCTCTTTAGTCTCACCTGGTTCTTGGAACATTTTGGATTTTGTATCGTGATTACTAACTAGTCAAAAATAAGTAAACTTTAAGAGTTAGGCTTACAGAGTCTCAGGAGGTTAGCGCTGTAAGGAATCTTAGAAGCGATCCAATTCAAGCTTCTTATTTTTCAGACACAGGATGAGACTTGTCCAAGGGCCTCCCCAGAGCCCAGTCTAGAAACCGGGGGTGGGGGGGTGGGGGGGGGGGGGTGGCAGGGAGTCCAGGGTCTCTCAGGAGTAGTACAAAAAGGATAAGCTTTAAAGTTAGCCAGACTTGGGTTCAGATCCCAGCTCTGAGTCCTTGGGCCAGTAGGTACTCTTTTTTTGGTCTGGATTGTCTCGCTCAACATGTTTTAAGATACAACCATGTTGTTGCATATTTCAGTAATTTGCTTAAAAGACCAAACAAACAAACAAATAAGCAGTTCTTTGAGGAACTAGTTCTGATTGCAAATAATTTTTCAAGAAAACTGTTTTTCCGTCCTTGATCTCTACTTCTTGTGCTGAAATGTGACACCACTAACCACACTTTCTCCCCACCTGGGAGCACGCGAGCACCTTGGGCCCGGGGAGGGGCACTGAGAGAGGAAAGCGCAGTGAGAGGCAATGAGAAGAAAAGTAAGTTCTGATACAGGCACCAAGACACATTCCATATTAAGAAGCAGGGATTGATCTTCTATATGAAGCGCAACATTCAGCTGTAGAAAGAGCTGAGCTCTGGGTTCAGAGCAGCTGTGTGACCCGGGAGATGTCTGTCGCTCCCCTCCTGGGCTCCGGTGTAAAATGACGGGAGTGGACAGCTCAGCTCCACGTTCTCTGCTGTTTCCCACTGTCATCTCTCCTCCCTCACAGTCACGCCCTCATCAATCCCCTCTCTTTGGCTCCCATGACCTTGTTTTTCCTGTAGGTAGATTTCCTGTGGACACAGCAGATGGGCAGGTTTTACCTGAACTTGCACAGGGATTCCCAAGAAAACAGGCACCTCTTTATTACCTTCCAACTTCATGTCTCTCCACAGACCCTTCAGCACCTGGAAGTTCCTTGCAGTCGAGACTGAATCAGTCAATGCTCCAGCTTTGGAAATTTTAAATAAATTTGGCTACAAAATAAATATAAACAATAAAGCACCAATATAAATATAAATACAATAAATATGCCATGCTAGTAAAAATAATTTAAAAAAATAAAACCACCTGATAGATTGCTTTCACCTGATAGATGAAAAAAATAACTTACCCATAATCCCACCATTTTTTCCTATGCAGATTTTCAGGTAATAATAATACCACGACAATAATCTCACAGATAATAAATGTGGAGGGTATACAAAATGGGGTTGTGCTACATTCTATTGGAGATTTTTATTATTTCCAATTTAAAAATAGTATAAATAATACTATGGTGAGCATCCTTATGCATAAAGCTCTTACTAAAGTTTAGGTTTTCCTCGAAGCCAGAGTTCCAGAAATGAATCTAAAGACTGAATGAGTATCTTTGGCTTGTGATACAGGTCACTAAATTATCTTTCATGAGAGTTGTGCACCCACTTTCCTGTGACAGCCTTCCGCAAGAATTCACTGTGGCATCTTTTACTCGGGGAAGATGCCTTCCTGGCAGGTGGATTCCTTCAGCTGGGTGCTGAAGTTGGCATCCTGACTCCGCCGCTGGCTCGCTCTCTGGAAGAGAGATACTATTTCCAGGCCTCAGCCAGCTATTTGGACAATATAACCTGCCGACCTTATCTCCCCTGCGGTGCCTGCTTATGTTTCTAAACTATAATGGTGGCAGTGAATACAGTGGATGGATTGCTAGCATTTTTCCTTCTTTGTGGGGTCTGAGTTCACTTGCGGATGAGATGAATTTTTTTAAACCATAAAGTACCCAAAATTACCTCTCACTACAAATTGCATAGATTCTCCATTTCTTTCATTTTTCTGCTACTCACCTGGTCATCTTCCCAAACTCATACCTGCTGCTTAAAGCTAAAAATCAACTTCTCTTCCTACCTGGCAGGATTGATTTAAATAGCTCTTTAGGTAGTTTGCAATCTCCTAGAGAGGGACCCCTTCCCCTGCTTTTTCTCCCTAAGGGGGTGTCCCATGTCCTGGGGGCTAGTGTGCAGAAATGCGCTCCTGGCTGTAGGAAGTGGGGGTGGGTCCTCAGGCACAGAGCCCTGGGGAAAGGCATCTCTGATGCCCACAGCAGGCATCTGTGCCGAGCTTCATGGTGACTGTAAGCTCTGGTTTCCAGGTTTGCCCACAGCCTGTGGTGGTCCCTGGACAACAGGCCCCACTTCAGCTCTTGCTGGCTGCTGACTGGGAATGTCTTCCAAGTTCTCCAGATAGACACAGGCCAGGGGGCCACCCCTACCCTCTGCTGGGTGGCCTGTCACCTTGCCGTGCCATGGTGAGCCCCTAGCTCTTGGGTCAGCTCCCACATCACAGGGGAACTGAGGGAAAATTAAACCTTAGGACCTTGCTTTTCCTTTTGACATAAACAGGTTGATGTGGCTATGCCCAGAGCACTGTGGGAGCAGCGTCAGAGAGCTGCGGGTCACCAGAACCCACACAGGCCTGGTTAAGTTATCTTCCCCTTAAGTTATCTTCCCTTCCCTAGGCCTCGCCTCCTCCAGTTCAAAGGCCTGAAAACTGAGGCACAGACCTCAGCCTGGTTTGCCTGCTTCTCTCAGTCCATCCTTCCTTCTATCATATTCAAGGACGAGAGAAGCAAGGAGCTTTGTTTTTACACACACACACACACACACACACACACACACACACACACACACACACACACACACCGTTTACCTCAACCCCCAGCTAGCTCACCTCTTGGCTTCACTGTCGTGGCCCAAAGCAAAATTTTCTCTACCCTGCGAAGCTCTGTAAACTGGGTTCTCTAAGTGCTGCCTTTGAAAAAGGAGAGAATAAAGGATTTGAAAAACCCAAAATAATAGCCTGGCTCGTTGTGTTATTATAATGCTGTTTAAACTAGGAAAATAGGCAAAAATGAAAATAGTTGTATTAGGGAGGTGGAGTCACAGATGATTCTTTCCCCTCAGATTTTCCTATAGCATTATCTAAAAAAGAAAAGTCAGTTTTCATGTTTTTATATAATGTTGTATTTGAAATAAAATTACCCCTCAGCTGCTGCCTACTATATATGTATGAGACAGTCCACTAGGTGCTGTGTGTGAGAACCTGCACTAGCCAGCCCAGCCCGCTCAGGAGGGCACCCAGCTGCAGTCCCAGGGCCACCCTGATCACAGGCTCCCTGCAGGCAGCAGGAAACCTGGAGTTCCTCTGGGCTGAGAGAGGGGTGCAGAGTGTGCACTGCTCCAGGCTCAGCTGCTGTTTATGGGGCTCCAGGGTATCTCTCAAGGGGTTGGGGAGGAATGTGTTGCTCTGACAGCCTCAACCCCACTTCTGAAATGCAGATAACCTGGACTCACTGCCCCTCCCCACCAGACTGGTGTTACCCAGTGTATAAAAGAATCCACAGATCCGGGTTCTCAGCTTTCCATTGCAGAGAGCTTGGGGTGGGCAGGGAGTCGCCGGAAGCACTGTTGGCAAGAACTGGCTTCCTCCTTTTGACATCCAGGGAGGACAGCCTGGGAGCTTACTGGTCCCTGTGGGCAACAGGCCATAAAGAGCTTGGGGAGTCAGTTCAAGGGGCACAGCCCCCTCCTCCCACCTCCCACAGCCCCTGGATGCTCTGCTCCGAATCACAGGCTGCTGCCAATTACAAAAGGACTCTTAACTCTGTTTCGCAGCTCCTTGATTGATCGCACTGGTGAGTGAAATTATAAGCCTTAATGATCACGTTAATTTCTGGGGAAAGGAAACGGTCAGAAGAGGTTCTCAATCATAAGCGCCACAATCAGCTGGGTGAGTTCAATGACAGGCCAGAGCAGGGAAAGAAGGGAAAGAATTAACTTTTTTAAAGGTCACCAGTGAGTAGGGGGAGAGGAACCAGGCATGAGGGATGGGGAGCACGGACGGTCCTGGAACCTGAACTGGAGCCCCTGTCCCGGGCTCCCAGCCAGTGGCCGGCATCAGTGCTTCTCACCCTCAGTGGCACACTGGAGTCGTCTTGGAGCTTTCAAAGACACTGCGCCAGAGACACTGCAATTGGTCTGGGATGCAGCTTAAGTACGGAGAGTTTTGAAAGCTCCCCAAGTGATCCTATGCGCAGCAAGAATGAGAACAACTTGTGTAGATGAAAGGATTTAAGGGGCAAGAAGTCAAGGCGGGGCACATTTGGAAATGTGCTCAATCTGATTAGTTCTTGCCACCAAAGGGACTTTGTTCTCATGGCGTCCTGGCCCCACTTAAAGATAATGATGATGAGAAGAGAAAGAGGGAAATTAAGCATCACTGAGCCATCACTGCTCCTTTGTACAGATGGAAACACTGAGGTACGGAGAGATGAACTGATTTATCACAGTGATCATAACTAGAACCCCCGCCTCTTCACCCTGGCCAGTGCTCCTTCCATTAGGCTCATGGGTTGGCCAGGGCAAAGAAGATGCCCTGGACGACACTTGAGGGGACAGGAGCTAAGATCTGTTTTCCATTTTTCATAGTGAAGGGACCCAGGCCTCCTCTGCCCCTTGCTCAGTGTCTTGGGACATAACCATTGACAGTTATTAAAGATACCAGGGCCACAATAAGTCCACCTAGCTCCCCTGAGGACCAAACCTGTGGCCTTGGCCTCCTAAATACTTTGACACTACTCACGGTTTCCCAGAAGAGCATTGCAACACTTTGGTACATGAGAAAGATGCCCCGGCTATGTGGCAACATCCTGGCCTCCTCATTGGAGAGACTGCCCTCTGCACATTGCAGATGAGCTCAGTGGCAGCTGAAAGCTCTGATGACCCTCCTCAATAGTCTATATGCAATATTTGGAGAAAAAAAAGCCACTTCATGTTCCGAAATGAACTTCAAAAATCTAAAAACATGATTTAAAACACAGACTACATAAAAAATAAATTTGTGGTAAAGGTACTAGAGCTATTCAATTAAAGTTATTGTTCTTAGTTTCTGTAAGTGATTATAAAAATGTGATTGTAAAATGAATGGCTGAAGATTCTTAGAGCAGCATCTTAGCAGCAGAAAATGTCTTCCAACTGCTTCTACATTTTCATTTATCTCTTTCAACCTTCACTGTGATGTGGGCACTCTCAAAAGTTCACAGAAGTGGCCTGGACTGAAAAATTTGGGGAACCAAGTTCTAACCATGGGTACAGGGCGAGACCTCCTTACCCAGTCCAGTAAGCACTGTAGTACAGGCATATTCATAATAGAAACATATGCATCCTCTGTGTTTTTCTAACAGCTTCTGAAGTGTTCATCAAGCCTGTGTCTGATTAAGCACTTTTAAATTCTGAGCAATGAAATGGTTCCTCTCATACCCTCTTGGCAGGAGTACAAATTGATACAACCCTTTTGGAGAGCCATTTGGCCATATGTATAAAAATTAAAAATGCATATAGCCCTGGCCAGTGTGGTTCAGTGGTTAGACTGTCAGCCTGTGCACTGAAGGGTTGCAGGTTTGATTCCCAGTCAAGGGCATGTACCTGGGCTGCAGGTTCAATCCCTGGCCCTGGTCGGGTGAGTGCAGGAGGCAACCAATCAATATGTCTCTCTCACATTGATGTTTCTCTCTCTCCCCGCCTCCCCATCCACTCTTTCTGTAAAAATCAATGGAAAAAATATCCTCAGGTAAGGATTAACAACAACAAAATTGCATATAACCTGTGACCCAGAAATGCCAGTTCTGAGAATTTATCCTACAGATATACCCTCCCAAGTCCACAGAAGCGCACATGGAAGAGTGATTCTTTATAGTTTAATTTATTAGTAAAACCCTGCAAGCAACCAAATCTATCAACAAGGAATTAGTTGAGTAAACTGTAGGCTACCCATAAGATGAAATACTAGGAAGATGTTAAAGAGAATGAGTCCAGGCCTTATGTACCACCAGGAGAGGCACACACACACCAAAATAACTTGCAGAAAAATAGAAGATTTCTGTTTTTATACAAATCATTAAGGATGGCAACCGCAGGGAGTGTTTCTGGCCAACAGGTTCAGTTCTTGGATTCCTAAATTGTATTAAAAACCTTGAATTCTAAATGAAATAATCCGGGAGTCTCAATTCAGTTTCTGACCTCGTCCCCTCTTCTTTCTCAGCCCTAGAATCAAAGAATAACTGAAAAGTAACTCAAACACCAATGTAAGACTCCATACCTACTGGTCACAGGACATAAATGATACTTTTGAAAAGTGACCCTTCCAGGCTTAGAAAAACCATTTGTCAAAAGAGAAGCACTGAAGACGGGTTTCTGACCACAGTAATCACAAGGCGGGGTTCATCTTCTCTTGTTTGTATATTCAAATTGCATGTATTAGAGTTTATATCTTGAATTTATATATTTACCTCCCCACAATACTGGCCTTAATATCCAGGCAAGCAGTGAAGTTAAAATACACAGGCTGCATCCAGCAGAAACCCTCAACTCCTAGAAGAGACAGCTACTGGGTTTTCAATTCTGGGCTTTTCAAATGTTGCAAGCCAGGTTTGATTCTTACTATTGATGGCAGAGATGCTCGAAGCAAAGGCCATTCCAGTGAGAGTCAGTATTTGTGGCATATCACAGGAAAGTTACTCCCTTTGAATTTTACTGAGAATATTTAAAATAGATTACAGTAGGTTATGATTGTGACAGATTTTATTAGAGGTCAGTGATACCCCCGTTCCCCTCCCCCAGGAGAGGAGTTCACTTGAGGTTGGGTTTAGCCTCCTGTCTGGCTTTGGCCAGTGGAAAGCGAACACTGTGACGTGAGCAGCAGCTTTAAATGAGCGCGCACAGATTGGCTCAGCCTCTTGCACTTCTGCACCCTGCCAGGCACAGACGTTGCTTTAGGGAAGCTGTCAGCCCAGAATGATGAAACACTGGAGCACACTCGAACACAAACTGCATCCTCGAGCCAGGCCCGGCCGAGACGCTGGAGACCGGCAGTCCAGTGAGCAGGAAACACAACTTTGTTGTTGTAAGCTCTGGGGGTTATTAGTCAGCATTATTGAAGCAAAACTTCCATAACACATGGGTTGACAGCCTTGGACCCATCACTCAGCTTTACCAAATCTTGTCGTAGGTCTCATATTTGTTTCTAGTCTTCTTTTGTCTTGTAAGATAAACTATTTCAGAAACATTTGAGGGTCCTCTTGGTACCCTTCCCCAGTCCCATCCATTCCCAGAGGGAACCGCTCTCATGCAGTTAGTGTTATCATACTCATGTTTGTTTTAAACACTTGCTATACATTTATATATCTATAAACATGATTTACTTTAGAAATATCAAGCTGTATGTATCCTCTGCAATTCTCTTCTCACCCATCCCCCAACACTGTATTTCAGATTTCCCCATGGACATGCTGGCTCTAGTCTACTCGCTTTAACTACTGTAGCCCTGTGTATACCACAATGTAACTATTCTCTGTCGGTCGACTTTTGAGTTCCTTGCTTTTCTTTAAGACTAGCTTCTCTGTGGAATCAGTAGACAAGAAGTAGGTGGCTGACTGAACTTGCACACATGCGATCTGCCAGGTCGGGTTAGTGAACAGTTGCCCGTGTCTGTGCTCCAGACCCTCACTGGAGCTGCTCCCAGGAGCCCACAGTGCCCGTGGCCTTGGGCACCTCCAATTTCCACTGACCTCTGGCAACATCTGAATGCACTTTCTACTGCTCCTTCCACATCTCACTCCCCAGTAAAGCTCTTCACACTTTATCTTTTTGATCATTAAATAATTTTAAGTTCCCGGTCAGGACTGAAATGTTGGCTAGAGAGTTAGAAACAGGAGAAAGTGAATGAAGACTGTTAATCGCCCTCTTCCTTCCTCACACAGCAATTTTTCTAACAGATGCAATTACACTCGAGAGCGGCAGAGAATGGAATCTTATGTTTTATTTCTTTATTCATCATTTTACAAATGGGATTCGCTGTAGAAAGGAAATTGCCTTTGTAGTTCATGTCTCCAGGCCGAGGGCTCTGAGCCTCAGTTGCACACCGGCTGCCGCTGCCCCCTTGTCTCTGGTAGGGGAGGGCCAGCCGGGGGGAGGCTAAGAATCAGGCAGAGCTCAGGTCCATTTAGGTTCAATATATTTTTATTCTTTGTAAATACAATGAGTACAACCTTTTAACTTCACAAATCAGTTAATTCACTTTGTACAAGAAAAGTTTTACTCAACCTATGATAGTCCAAGTGCTGAATATTTTTCCTCAGTGCTAGAACCTACTAAATCAAAATGTGAAAAGGGCAGCAGCTATCTTAAAGGGTTTGCTTCTACATTTCCATAAGCAGAGTCATACCAAAGGAGCAGCTTATAGTGTAGAACGGCGGGGGGGGGGTTGTGTATGTGACTGTGTGTGTATGACTGTGTGTAGGTGGTGTTTCCGTTGTGTGTGTGGCTGTGTGTGTGTGGTGTGTGCGTGTGTGGCTGTGTGTGTGTGTGTCATGTGTGCCATGTGTGTGTGGTGTTTCTGTTGTATGTGTGTGGTGTGTGTGGTATGTATGTGTGTGATGTGAGTGTGGTGAGTGTGGTGAGTGTGGTGTGTGTGGTGTGTGGTGTGTGTGTGTGTGGTGTGTGGTGTGTGTGTGTGGTGTGTGTGTAGTGTGTGTGGTGTGGTGAGTGTGGTGTGTGTGGTGTGTGTGGTGTGTGATGTGTGTGTGCGTGGTGGGTGTGTGTGTGGTGTGGGGGGGAGGTGTGGGGGGGAGGTGTGGTGTGTGTGTGTGTGCGTGGTGTGTGTGTGTGTGTGTGGTGTGTGTGCGTGGTGTGTGTGGTGTGGGGGCGGAGGTGTGGTGTGTGTGTGTGTGTGTGGTGTGTGTGCATGCACACACTCAAGGCTTCACCAGAACCCAGCTTTCTGAAAGGCATGGAGTCTCGGGCGTTAGCAGTGAGTCCAGCGAGAAGCCTGCGGGCTGGTCCCCTCGAGGCCCGCCCAGCGCCGCGTCTGTCCCGCGGCTCGCCCAGCGCGGCCCCGCCTTTGGCCTCGGCGCGTCCAGGGGGCCAGCGGCCTGCCTCGCTCGCCCTCAGCTCCGCTTCGTTTGGTTTCGCTGACTCTGTTCTTCCCGTCGGCGTCTGTTCTGCCAGCACAGCTCCTCCGTCTCGGAGCCGCCCCGCGGGGCCCTGCGAGGATTCCCTCGGGCGCACCCGCCCCTCCGACGGGCTGCGGGCGGGGGGGGGGGGGGGGGGGGGGCAGGAAGCAAACCTCGCGCGTCAGCGCTTCTCACTCGCTCAGTTCTGAAGGCCACTTAATGATGTATTACAACGGAAGGGAAACTTGATAAATCTCTTGATTTTAAACCTAGCCATTGTTTTTAAAATAAAGTCTCCATCATCAGGAGTTCCCAAGGCTGCTGCGCGGCGTTACGCACAGAGCTGTGGAAGGGAGTCTACTCACGCTCCAGCGCTGACCCTCCCGACGGTCCCGTGACGGGCCGAGCGCGCGGCCTGTGGCAGCCCCCAACCTGCCCCTCCCAGGGCGCGGCAGCAGCGCGTCCCCCGCCGGGGGTCCTGCCCGTCCCCCTCCTCCCGGCTGCCCGGCCCTGGGTGAGGCAGCAGGTCAGCGCCGCTGCAGCGCTGCGATCGCGGACGGTTTCTCCAGAAGGCTCCCGCCCCCGGAGGGATGCTTCCGAAGGGTGTGTCGGCTGAGGCTCGTGCGCGGTGGGTAGAAGTTCATCAGGTTCTGTCCCATGCTGACCAGTGGGGACGCGGAGAACTTAGATATCACTGGATTTGTACATATCCGAAAGCAGCCTTGTGATTGGCACATTGCCGATGGTTTTTTTGAAAAACACTTCTTCTATGGTTGACGGGCTGATAGAACGTAAAGCTGGCAGGAGCAACAGGAGCTTTCCGAAGCGACAGGGCTGAGTGGGGTATCTGGAAAGAAGCAGCCGTGAAAGAAGGTCAGATCCACGGCTGCTGGGAACGAGTGCCCCCCGCCTGAGCATGCGCCGTCTGGGGCACGGCTCGCGACCCGGCCTCTTTAATGACACTCGCGCCCTGCAGCAGGGTCCCGGCGGGGCACTGCCCCCTTGCTCCGCGGGCGGCACACCCAGGCCTGCAGAACACGAATGATGGCAAAGCCACATGGTGACTGTCTGGGCATTAGCAAAGGGGTTGCATTTTGTTTGGAGGTAAAAAAAAAACAACAAAATTTAAGAAACAGGGAACTAAGTTTAGGCTAAATAATAAATGTAAGGCTGCCAGTGTCATAGCTGGCAGTCGTATCCATGTTTTCTGATTTTCAAGGCTCCTTCCTTTGCAAGGCCATTTCCCTCATATAAAATGGATTCCTTTTCTAGGAAATTCTCCAAATTATTATTCAGGCATTATACTTAGTCACTTTCAGGAATAATTCCATCCTTATTACACTGCAAATTAAAGACTAAGTTCTGTTGGGTGGCAGTGCCACCCAACTTTCATGTCAATGAAATTGACATATAATTAAAGATGTGAGAAATTGCTGAACAATTTTCTCTCTTAATGTCCAACATACATCTGTGCTCAGATGTGCAAGTTCAATTTTCTGCTGCCTTCAGATGCCTATAAGCCATCTCCTCGCTGCAGCCCTGTAGTGAGTAGCTTGGAATCAGGTATCCCATACATTCCACAGGGAGGGCAACCTCCTCTGAAATGAACCAACTGAAAGACAGAGGTCTGGGGTCACAGCCAGTCTTGACCAATAGCCACAAGGTGCTAGAAACTGATGGATATCAAAATTCCTCCCCAGGAGTCAGATAGCTGAATACTGAGTTTAACTGCCCAATAACTTCACCCTGCAAACAGAGTCCAGGACAGCCACCTCCCACTTGTCCCCTGGCTTTGAGCACATGAGGGCCCCTCTCTTCAACCTCATACGAGGCTGGTAATTCATTCTGTGCCTCTGAGAACCTCCTTTAGTTCTTTCACTGCCCAGCTTCATGAAAGGGGCATTTACTGATGTAGTGTGGAAATGGGGAAGCTCATCTACATTTATTTAAACCTAAATCCCATTACTTGCTCTCCTTGCTAAAAGTGTCTCCTACATTTCCTGGAAAGAAATCTCAAGACCCACGTCTCCCTTTCACCTTGGCCACCTATTCTCTTCAATAGCTCTGATTCCTGTCCCAGGACTGGGCAGAGGAAAGAGAACCCTGAGCTGGGTGGGACACAGCAGCTGCCTAGAGGAGCCTCTCTCTCGTCTGCAGCAACGACCAAATGTGCTGGAAGGTCCCTGAGTGAGAGACCACTGTGGGAAGTGATTACTTTAAAAAATGATGGACTTTGGAGAATCCATAGGCAACTAACTCTTGATTTTCTGTAAATAAATAATCCACTCACCTTCTCACCCACTTCTTTTACTCTCTAGTTAAGAAGGGGCTGGTTAGTCAGTCAACAGAAATTGTCTGTTATATATGAAGCACTGTACTACCGAGAAATAATAACAATGTGTGTATGAGCCTGTGTGAGAAACAGAGACTGAGACAGAGAGAGTGTGTGTCTCTGACTGCTCAAAATTATGTTTTTAGAGTAGCTATGCCCCTGGTTTCATCCATTAGCAAAAATAACTGGAAGTTTTCTCTAAAGTGTATTTTGAGTTTGTCACAGATCCATGTATTTGATTTTCAATGATAACATATGGTTTGTGTGAAACCCCAATTCCTAGCCTTCTCCTTATGTTATTATCATTAGAGAAACAGCTCACAGAGCTGGAACAATGAGCTCAATTTGCAATGTTGACAATTAATTGTTTGCTATGTTAACTTTTCATTTCGATTTCAGATTTTATTTTTCTAGACAGGAAAGTACTAGAGGAGAGTGTTCCCTGATTGGAAGGAACTCAGAAATAAGGAGTAGTCCATTTTGTCACATGCATGAGTCTAGATCTTAATATTAAATTATAGCTGTAGAAGCTATCGTGAAACAGCAATTCCATGTCAAAGCAGATGAGTTCCTTCCATGGACAATTTCCTTGTTTTGAGGGTGAGGAGAAAGTAGTATACTAGCAGATTCTCTAAAATAGACTTTTGGCGCTTGACAGGTGGCTCAATTGGTTGAAGCATCGTCTATGCACCAAAAGGCAGTGGGCTCGATTCCTGGTCAGGGCACATGCCCAGGTTATGGGTTCAATCCCTAGTTAGGGTATGTGTATGGATGCAACTGATCGATGGTTCTCTCAGATCCCCCCCCCCCCGAAATCAATAAGACATATACTTGGGTGAAGATTAAAAATAAATAAAATAGATTTTTGTTCATTTGTGGTTTATTTCTCTCAGGCTCTCTCAGATTCTCCTCAGTCACCCCTCTGGCACCTCCCACAGTCCTTCTACCAGCCCCTCTACTGGCTCTAACGAGCACCCCTCCTCCCTGCCATTCAAGGACTCAGCTCATGTGTGGTCTCCTCCATCAATCAGCCTTTCCAGATTCTCCCTCACCCCACCTCCCCCAGCTAGAATTCGCCCTCCCACTCCCCACTTTGCTTTTCTCTCTTCTCTGGTCTGAATGGGAGCAATACGTCTGCCTACTTCACGCACCAATGGGGCAGCGGCCTGTTCTCTGCTATCCCCGCTCCCACCCGCAGCCCTGCGCAGAGCCGGCACTGGGCAGAGGCTGGCTGAGTCAGTCACAGCCCAGCATGTTCTTCTCAGTTTCATGTTCTTTAAACCTTAATGGCTCGAAATGGCAGAGGTTGGTTCTAACACACACATCAGTTTTTAGTGGGGAAATTATGCACCGCTCCATTTTATAATTTTGAACATATATTCAGTGCCTATTATATACATACTAAAATTTAATGTGGATTTTAAGTTTAAATTTTAAAACCATGGCACTCTAATTCAGAAAAACATAACACATGGCACTATCACGCAACACAGTTTCAATGATATTCCATGGACAGGGCACAGTTTTATTCAGTAGTATTCAAAAGAGGATTTGTAATAAAAATAAGGAGATCCTAGCAGAAGTGATATTACTCCAAATGGATACGGTTGACTCAGGGGTTCTCTGCCCCTCACGTAAGGGAGGCATTAACCACCTCTAGTCATCTGATTTAGTTATTCCAGCACAGTGTCTGCGGTGATATTGGGATGATAGAGACAGGCTTTCATGGGCTTCCCTTTAAGACCAACCTAGAGAATAAACAAGAATAGCAATTCTATTCTAACCTCAGCTCCACCACAGACCTAGTGAGGTTCCATAGCTCTTTAAAGTTTTGCCTTTTTCCTCTGAAAATGGAAAAATTACCCCCTGGAGGACTTGCTCATTGGTGGGCCAGGGGGACTGCTGAAGCCCCAGTGACTGAGAGTTTCTCCAAATAGGTAAGAACAGCTTCTGCCAATGGGCCCTGCTTGGCCAGACAGAACCTGGTGGGTGCTATGACTCCAAGTAACTCAACAGATACCAATCAACAGTTACGAAGGGGGTAAAGATGGCCTCTCTAGAAAGTTTTCTGGTCTTTCTATTTGGGCTTGGCATCCAAAGAAAGGCTCATGCCTTTTTAAAGGCTGACTTCACTACTCTCTACTATATCAGCTGTAGCCCTCGGCCTTCATTTTTTACCTTTCCCGCACCTGGGTCCATTCATACAAACGTGTTCGACTCTCTTGATGGACCAACTTGCTCCACCAGGTCAGCGGTAAGGCATCTGGCAACCTACTGGATAATCTAACTCGATTTGCTTCTCTCACCCGCCTTGTGAGGACATAAACCCTAAGTAACTTAATCGGCTGGCAACAGAAGAATTAGTGACAATGTTTGAACTGGCTTATTACCCGCTGCTCACACAGCGACAATGGAAGCACCTTCCTGAAGGACACGGTCAAGGCAAACAGGAGTCACCTGGTATGGATGTAGCTGTTGAGAGTCAGCTGCGCCTCGTCTTGAAGAGCGGCAATGGCAGCAGCGTTCCGGAAACTTCTCAGCTCAGAACCGCTGTGTGTAGGAACTAGAAATGAAGACCAGACAACTGTGACAGGCAGCCCGGGAAAGGCAGGCGGGAAACGGCCTCTCTGGAGCGGGCTCAGCGGCCACTTCTTTTTGCAACGGTAAGCCTGGACTTGGAGGGGGCCGAGTCAGTCCGGCGGCAAAGCTGGGGAAGAAGAGACAGGGGTTTGGGCCCGCTTACCAGCTTTGAAAGTGACGATGCATTTTAGACAGGCAAACTCAGTGGCATCCAGCCGGAGCTGTCTAAACCGAGCCACCACCTCTTGCAAAGCCTGTATTTCAGATATGATCTTGTTCAGCTTCTGGGAATCTGTGTTGTCACCATTCATGCCTAGAATAAAAATATGGCATAAGTGCTGTGATATGAAGGCATTTTCATAATTTAATATTGATTTTTGACAAAATTCTGCATATCAATATCTATTCAATTGTCACTCTGAGATATCGGATTCCATGTAAACTGGCTATATTGTATGAAAGTTAATATAAAATCTTCTCTTGGATGATAACAAACACAGTAATTTGCATTTAAATAACAATGCAAGCAGTCATGAATACAACAAAACAGCATTATTTGCATTTAAATATAGATTTATAAATGACAGGTATACGCTATTGTTCAGCAGGAATTTGTTATTCTTTACATGTTGTTCTTTTTTCAGTAATGTATTTTTATGGTAATTTCTACAACAAAGTCATTAAATTGTGCAATTCTTACCAGATACAGCCAGTAGAGTGTTAGCATCAACCGGAATGGCCCATTGTGCTATTCCTAGAACAAACAGTTCTCTCCAAGCATCTTCCAAAAGCATCAGCTGTCATACAATAGATGTATAATATAATATAGTGTGTAATTTATAAATTTATAAACAATTTCAATATGTAAATTTCCATTATTGTAAAAAGTGTTTTAAATGCCCGTCTCGGTCATTTTTCCTCTGACTATTCTAGCTTTCCCTTTCCCTTGTTTTCTTTTTTCAAAAGGTGCCTATACATAAGCGCATGCATTTGAGAGTCAGCCATTCTAATCCCCCAAAGTTTGCTTCACTTGGGAAAGGGTTTACCCTCCTGGTCCTCCCATCCGTTTGTTCCTGACCACCTAGAAACTTCTCCCAGAGACCCAGACTCAATGAAATGCCACCAACAGCTCAGCAGGTGCATTTCCCTCATATGAAATGCTAATATTATCAAGGTTGAGGATTCCAGACAGCTTGCAGATCTGGGCCCCCGTCTTCCTGGTGGGTGGAGGGGACTAGGTGAGAGAGAGAGAGAGAGAGAGAGAGAGAGAGAGAGAGAGAGAGGGAGGGAGAGAGAGAGAGAGACAGAGAGAGGGAGAGAGAGAGAGGGAGAGAGAGAGAGACAGAGACAGAGAGAGAGAGAGAGAGAGAGAGAGAGAGGGAGGGAGAGAGAGGGGGAGAGAGAGAGAGAGAGACAGAGAGGGAGAGAGAGAGAGAGAGAGAGATCTCACTAATTCCCAAGAGGCATGCAGGGAAATCAGGGTGTAATTATGTTAATCGGGCTTTGCCAAGTTTACCTCATCTCACTGCCTGATTTTTCTGAGACTCATAAGTGGACAGCATCAAGGTGCTTGTCATTTTCATTCTAATAAAATGTGCTAGTGAATATTTAAAATGAAAATCTGGCTCCTTTTCCCAATGAGTATACTGGATTCCACTTCACTGCAGTTTGCTAGTTGTTGAAGGGTTTCCACCAAAGGGCTGAGTGGCAGACAGTAAATAAATTTTGTTTGAATTAAAGAGTCTACAAATACTTACTTTGAGGAAAAAAATAGCTAATTTACACACACACACACACACACACACACACACCCCCCACAGCAAATGACCAGTAAACCTAACCATCTTGAAAAATTATTTTGAAAAATCTTTTAAAATCCAGCCAATTCTGGATGACTTATGTGAAAGGATTTTCTTTTGGAAGCTAAGAGCTAAACTGTGAAGGTTTGTAAAACCAAAAGGTTTAATTTTCAAAATGCTTTATTTTTAGTTTTATTGCATCAAGTACAAAGCAGAATAATTTTTAAATTGCAAGGGAAATAGTGTTTAGTTCTGGCCATGTCTGAAAGTCCAAGTCATGAAAAAAAGAACATTCCATGCTAGAAGATTAGATGTTTTTAGCACACTGCCAGGTCTCTCTGTAGGAAATGTGCTTCATATTAAGGGGCACTATTATTCTTTAATTAGGTATAAAGTGAATTAAAGAAATAACTCCTTTGCTTTTAGAACTACTTATTAGCCTTTGGGGAAATGTGTCATTAATGCCCATGAAGCAATGATAACAGCCAGTGGTCGCAAACACTTCATTCTCTTCCTTTCCCTTCAGTTTAGAAAAATCCTGGCAGAGGCCATTTCTGATGCTCCTAACAATAAAATTTCTGGGGTTTGGCACCATGCAGTTTTTAGCAGCACAAACTTTTACTGACTCAGAATGTCATTTACAACCACAGAATTATGCACAGTGCCTATTTGTTTACAAAATCACTTAAAGAATCAAGGGAGAACTGAGCCTGCAGGAGGTGTGCAGTGCACCCCTTAATCCTACATGCTGATAAATTAGTGGCCAAAACTGTATCACAATGGAAAATATAAAGCTGTAAACATAAAATAATGAGACTAGCTCCAAAAATCTTACAGAAGAATACTCTTCTATTTCCTCAGTTCCAGTGTTCTGAGGAAACATTGTTTTATTGACAATTTAAAAAATCATTAAAAATTTGTGACTAAATTTGATGTTTCAATTATACTAAAAAAAAAATAATAATAATGTCCTTGTTTGTTTTTCATAGACCAAATCCAACTTTCCTGAAATAACATAATTGCATTTCTTAGTAAGGATTCCATAGCTAAACATTTTGAACCTGTAGAAAAAAGCTAGTAAAAATAGTTTCCTCATTGCTGTTAGGAACTGATGCCTGACCTTGGCGATTTAGGTAACCTATAGTCTCATAAGGCTGACTCTTGTTGCTCCTTCCTAGCTTCCTCCCCTCAGGACCTCAGGGCCCTCGTGGTCATACCTGGTCTTGCAAGGACAGGGTGGAGAAAGCTGGTACACTCTTAGCCCACTTGATGCTCATGAACAGAAGCCTGGCAGCTGATTCACACACTGACTCTGTGGCCACTTCATAGAGATACATTGGGGTCCCATTCACTTCATGGGGGTACTGGGCAGGGAAGAAACAGAGACACCAGGGTGTGAGGAAACCACAGCTTTGCAAGAAGAGCCCATTTTTTCATTTTCTAATTAAAACAGGGAAGGAGGTAGGAATTTAGATGTTTTGCTTAAATGGGCAGTTGACATAGGGGCATAAAAACCACACATCACTTCTACAGAGTTTGGGAAGTTGTTGGGAGAGGCCCATTTCCATTCTTTGTGGGCCTGTTCTTTCCAGAGGGGCATCTGGCTTTTCTATCCCCTGTAGCAAATTTTCCTTGGTCTGAGCCAAGTGTGAGGCCTGTCTCCCAATTTAGACAAGAGCTGCTTGCATTTGTGTAAATAAAAATAGATGTGAAAAAAGTATAAATTAATAGGCATCCCAAACACAAATATGCATATGAGTATTTTTAGAAAGGATTAGTATATTATGGAAATATTTCAATTAGACATCTTAATCATTCACAGAGCATCCCCATTCATAACTGACAACATATTCACAACACTACTTTCCCAAGCTTATTATACACATCAAGGCTAAGGAAGCAATATTAAATATTGTGGGCGCGTGTGTGCCCAGGTGTTTGGCTCCCCTGCAGTGTGGGGCTGCAGCTGGCCCTCCTCTGGGGGAGATCCAGAGCCCTTCTTGGCCTGGAGTGGGGGCTGTGGCTAAATCCCAGCTAGAAGCCTGAAGGGTAGTCAGTTCCTAGGGGGCAGCCTTTTGAGGTGGCTCTGACTGTGGCCCTGCCAGGAGAGGCTCAATCCTGGTGTTAAACCCAGCGGCTCAGAAGAGAGTGAGGGGAGAGTGGGAATGAAACCAAGTTCCTCACACTGCCCCTACAGGGTGAGTTCCACATTCCTCTCTTAGGTTAGGGACGCACAGCTTTGCCCAAGAGAATAGACCCCTGAGATATGCAACTCAGGGACCCTTCTGCCTGCTGTAAGCAACTCCTTCCTTCTCAAAACAAATGTCTGCTCTTCTGGCCGCGGGAATTTCTAGGCCGCCCTCTCAGTTCAGACAGGGCTTGCACCAGGGCGTTTTCCAAAGGTGCAGCTTCCATCCCGGGCCCCACATCAAACTTGCTGAAAGGGGGTCTCTGGGGGCCTGGGAGCCCACATTTATAACAGCTCAGAGAGTGACTTTACTGCACACTAAAGTCCCAGCAACCTTGACTCCACGGGGAAAAGCCCAAAGGCCCTGCAGGGCCCTGGGCCGTCTCTCCACCTTTTGCTTGACCCCATCCAGGTCAGAAGGAGTGGGTGCCTCCCCCCCCCCCCCCCGCACGGGGCTCCCAGCAAGGCCGCTGACCTTGGGCGTGGGCTGCGCCAGGCTCACGAGGGTCTGCCGCTCGGGGGTGGCAGACACGGCGGCCAGCTCCAGGCCGTGCGGCTCCAGCTGCGTGACGGCGGTGAAGAAGGCGGGCGCGGGCAGGGCCGCCGAGGGGAAGTGCGCGGCCGCCCCGCTCTCCTCCTTGTGCCCGCGGAAGTACAGGGCCACCTGCTTGCGGATGGTGGACGTCCGAGGCCCCCGTTCGTGCTGCACGGCTGCAGAGACAGACGGACACACGCCCGGGTCAGAGTCGGGGCCCGACGCCCCGTCGGGGCAGGGAGGCGGGGAGGCCACCCAGGGGCCAGGGGGCGTTAGGGAGGCGGGGGAGGGGAGCCCCGCACAGAGTATCCCACGAACGACACGACTCGAGCGAGACTAGGTGTGTTCTCTGCCCACTCAGGGGTCCCCTCCGCACAGGGAGCCCCCTGGGAGGGAGTCGCGAGGTGTCCTGGTCCGCGACCAAGGGAGAGGGCGCGCCCGTCTCTGCACAGGCTTTTGCCACCTCGACCCCTGCCCACGGGGAAATGTGGGGATGCTGTTTGGCCTCCGAGGGCCGCAGAAGAAAAGGACCTGAGCCCAGGGACGCAGGGTCACGCGGGAGAGCCCCTCTGGGAGTGCGCTGGGGGAAGGCAGGGGAGAGGTGACAATTACCACCAACAGCTGAAACAAACGAATTAATTCAGGGCAATCTTCCGCTCTCCTAGCTTGACAACTTGTCAATACACAAGTTCAACAGGTTGGCCGCTCCCTTCTGCTTACTGCCCAGCAGAGGGAAGAGCTCTCCCCAGTGGGCACTGTGCCTCCGAGGGGTGCCACCTGCGCCTCCCCCGCCAGGGCAAAGCCCACTCAGCACCCTGTCCTGAGGCCCATTCCTGGCTCTTGGCCATTAACCCCCACCCCCGCCGGCCGGCCTGGGCACTCTCACCAGGCCGCCACCTGGCATCCTGAAGCCCTGGTTCTTGCTAAGAGCCTTCTGGGAGTTGGGTGTCCGAGGCACCCACAGGCATCTTCCAACCTCTCCAGCCCCTTTCTGTAAAACTGAGAGAAAGCCCTGGAAAAGCCCAGGTCACCACAATGGTGGCCCTGATTTTGGAATCTTGCAGCCAGGGACTCGAAATCCCCTGTGATCCTGTCTCTGACCTCCCTCTTCCCATATATCATCTCCTAGTTCCCACGATCTCCTCCCCCCCCCAAAAAAAAACCTGTCCAGACTGCGAGGTCCTGCAGGAGGCTAACAGGCTTGGGGTGGCAACCAAGGGCTGTATGGAGAGGCGAAATGAGGAATTAAGATGCGAGGCAGGAAATAAGTGTTTGTCCCCAGCAGAATGGGGTCCCCCCCCAGCGCTGCCTTTTTGGGGGTGACTGTGGGGCATGGGCCTTGCCCTAGGGAGTTCAAGGGGGTCAGGAGGGGGCTCATGCTGAGAGATGGGAAGGATACGACAACCCTGAGGCCAATTTCCAGCATCCAGAAAGAAGTGCTCGGGAGATGGTTTACATGCATAGGAGTGCCATGTATTTTCTGTACATATAACTTACTTATTAATCAACGTTAGAAGAGTAAAAAGATGTACTGATTACCATCTTTGTTCATGTTGACTTCCAAACACTTCTTGAGCCGACACGCCCTGCACTGGTTTCTGTGCGTCTTGTCCACGGGGCAGCCTCCCTGGAACAGAGCGCAGGCAGACCGTCAGCGGTCCTCGGCCTTTAGGCTGGAGACTCAAAGCTGGCGCTGGGTGGGGGGGGGGGCATGGAGGCGACAAAAGACCCGCCACCGACACCTGGGTCCCAGAAGCCGGGTCCTTGGGCACCAGCAGGGCCAGGCAGAGAAAGGGCTGGGGTTCCCGAGGCTACTTCAAGAGGACCAGCTCATGACCCTATGAAAGGGGACAAGTTGGAAAATCCTCCAAGCGTGAAGGGTCACAGCACCTGGTTTCTCAGACTCTGCTGTGCTGGGAGGAGAAGCTCCCGAGGGGGACTTCCGTCAGTGGAGAGGGTGGTGAAACTGGGGGAGACTTTTTCAGGACCAAAGACAGCGACCTGGCCCCAGAGGAGGAGGCCTTGGCTAGGTTGGGAGCAGGCTTGCGGGGAAGGATTCCGGCGGCATGGGCTCTTAGTCTTCCTTTCTTTTTCACTTTCTGGGTGAGCCCATTAATCTGTCAGATAAATATCTCCCATTTATTCTTTACTCTCCTGTTTTCTTACTCTTGCTTTTGTACTGAAAAGCCATCCTTATAACCAGCAGGGTGAGAGTTGTCCTAAAGTCTAGTCTCAGCTCAGATTCATGGACACACAGTCGTTCTTGGAAGTTGAGGCAGAGGCCAGAGTAGTTAGGAAGGCAGGGCCTACAGAGGAAAGGGTGGGAAGAGAAGAGCCCAAGGCCTGGGCAAAATCTAGAAATGCCCACATGTAAATATGGCCAGGAAGATAATGTCATGAACCAACAAAATGGTAACATGGGCTGAGAATATTAGCACAATAACTGAAAAAAGAGGCAATTGCTGACTTGGAAATATTTATCTGAGACATGTGAGAAAGTAAATAGTTTAATGCAATTTTATGGGAAAATGTTGGCCATTAAAAGAGGAAATTTACAGAGAAATGAATTCTTATGGAATTCATTCAGTGTTAAGTGTTATTACTGTGGAAACATACATAGATACATAAAGAGTCATATCTACATACATATTTATACACAGAAAATACATAAGTTTGGCTCTCTTGTGTTCCTATGAGCTGCTACTGTTAGATTTGCAATGAGAAGAAAGAGAATAAAGTAAATGTATTTTTATTTTGCCTCATAATATCAAAATTTCATATATCCTAAGTTGGAGTAAGTACATTTTCTAAAATATCCCTTAGGAATAATTACATATTAGAAAGCACAGTTTTATGAAATCACACACCCCAGATTAAAAAAAAAAAAAAAAGTTGATTTATTTAAATAAAGATAGGGCAGGGGTTTGTAACAATTTCTAAATGTCCTCATTGCTGTTGATAATAAGTTGGATATATTTACCTAATCTTAGAATAAAATAATGTTGGTGGGGGGTTTTTTTGGTTCCTAAGTTAGTTCTTCAGGGAATCTTGGCTGGCCCGTGAAATCCCTCTATGTAAAGAGGCTTAAAGAACTTATTAGTAAATGCAATCATGTCTATCATCAAATGTTATCCCCCAGTATTCTGATAAACATGTTAATGCAAAATAGAAACCTTCATTAGTTTTTAAGAGTGTCTTCAAATCAGATCACATGCATATAAATATCTGGAGCCAGAGAGAAAGATGAATGCCCCAGCTTGGTCCATTTATTCTCTCTGCAAGGAGAGAACCACCAAGCCTGGTGAGCCTCTTATCACTCCTTTACAAATACTTGGACTGACATCAGTATGTTGATAGCCAACCCCTTTGAAAAGATCAAGCATAACATCTAAGACTTTGATTCCCCAATTCTGTGCATTGCATAAAAGTAAAAGATAATTTAAGTAGAAGCCTGCTCAAATCTGACAACCCACCGTAACCCCATATTCCTGTGGAGCTACTGGAATACAGTCCAGTGTGTGTACAATGTGATGTGTCCATATGGTAAAGCTAGAAACTGATACTGAGCTGTGAACCCAATTAAACAAGTAACAGGGCAGGAGAGTTCCAAATAACTTATCCAAATGCAGATGTCTTCTTGTTTTTGTTGATAATCCAAATCTATCAGAAACTGATATAAGCAGACATGGCTTCAGAAAAAGAATAATTCACTAGCACCAAACAATATATGTGGATGCATATATGTGTATCATATTTATACATATATATTAATTAGTGAAAATGTTTTACCATTTTGGTTACCAAAGGATGACTTCTGACTAATACACTCTCCAGGATTGTCTTGGGAGTCACGGTGGTGGCTCTGTGCTGAAGGGTCTGTGGGCCTAGCTAAGGAGAAGGCAAAGTATGGGACCAAAAGGCTGATCCCCTGGGTTGAAATTAGCCTATTACCGGGCTAGAAAATGAGTCAGGGGGTTCTAGTCACTCTTTCTGGCAGCTTTGGCTCACACTCAGCCCATCCCTGGTTTCCCTGTTTCTCTGAGTCAGTTCAGCCTGCCCAAGACCAAAACACAACCAACCGGGCACATCTTCTAAGCAGAGAAAAAAGGAGATATGGAGACTTGGGAGAGGGTCCCAGTTACTCCTTCCTTGGGAACCTTCTCTTCCGGCTCACTCTGCCTCTTTCTGACAAGGCTCAACTAGAGTCAGAGCAGTCCTGCAGCTCCAAAGTCGAAAGGGCACAGCCCCTCCCAGAGCACGCCCTCTGTTCCAGTGGCTAACACTCACTCTGAGTCTCAACCTTGCCGGGGATGCCCTGTGCCCTTCACTTCAGCCACCCCAGGCGGCGGTCAGGGCACTGAGCTGTTAGGAATGGGGTGTGGTGAGCAGACAGCACAGCATAGGCCTTTCTCCTGCTGACTCCTGAGGTTTAGATTCTTAAGTCCCTAAGGTCCCCTGGGCTGGCTTTAAAGCCATTGGGTGTGGGCCTTATCCAGTGTCAAAATCTGTCAGTATTAAAAGTGTTTGGGGTAGGCAGGGGGGACGCTGGGATTTCAGACTTCCTACTGCAAACTCATCTGTCTTCCCTTACCTACCCCCCCCCCCTTTCCTCCAGCCTTACCCCAGGGAAAGGGCCACTCAGAGTTGAGTCAGGAAAGAGAGAGGAAGGGAGAGGTCAAGATCTGGTCTCTCCAGAGCAGCTTGGAATCTCAGAGGAGTCCTTGAGCACAGAGGAGGGGCGGCAGCAGCGCGGCCTGGCGAGGGTACCTGGTTTCCAGATTTGCAGACGTACGTCCTGTTCCGTCGGATACTCCGCTTGAAAAACCCCGAGCAGCCGTCGCAGGCGTAGACCCCGTAGTGTTTCCCCGAGCTGCGGTCGCCACACACTTTACAGGGGATGTCTAAAATGCGGCCTGAAATCCAGAAGAAGACGGGGAAGGGGGGAAGGGGAGAGGAGAGCGGAGGAGAGGGAGGAGAGGGGAGAGGGGGGGAGAGATGCTAAGCAATCTGACCTCTGAAGGGATTAGCACCGAGGCTGCGGTAAAAGCAAATAATGAAGTGATTTTATAGCCAAACTTTTTTTCCTTGAGCAAGTGTCAGTTTCCTACAATGAGCATTATTCATGCACCGCTACATGTATTTGGGTCTCGTCTAATCGCCGAGACCCATTTCGGAATAAAAGATGACAGCAGGCCCGGGCGGCCCGCCGCCGCCGCCGCCTTTCTGCTCCGCGGAAAGTCCGGCCGCCTCCCTCCCCCGCTCCCGCGTTTAACGCGGAAAGTTGTTAGCGAGCCCGCGAGCAGACAAACTTGAAATGTGAAAGGAAAAAGAAGAAAAACAAACACGGCTGGGCCTCGGGATGGCAGCTGGAAGGCAATCGAGTCCTCTCGGGGCCGCCGGGCGGCGGTTATTATCGGGATTATTATTGTAATGCTAATACTAGGATTATTAATGATAATCAGGGCCGTGGTAATTGCCCAACTTTCGCTTTACCTATTTAAAAAAATGCTTGATGTAACGCTTTTGAGAAATTATTTCTTTTAGGAAAAATATTTCTCCCCAAAGTAACTAGCCCCGGGCTAGGCACGTCTGAGGGGAGCGACGCCGGTGTGCGGATGCCCCGCAGGCTCGGCCCGACGGCACCTCCTTTCCTTGCTCCCCTCCAGCTTCTGCCCTAAAGACTTGTCTCCTTCCACTGGGTCTTCTGTGGGTCTCTTCCTCTGTTTTCCGCCCTGTCCGAGGCTCATGTTTTTTAAAGGGTCTGACTGGTTCCTCTAGACTGCCCCCCCCATTGGCCTCGACAGTCGCCAGATTTAAGAGAACTTTCCTTGAAATCCCCTCGAGCCTGGGGCGGCGGGGGACTCTGAAGGAACGAAGGGAGGGATGACACTCGGACATTCCCTAGGGAGGGAACTAGTCTCCTCCGGGATAGGAAGGCGTCCCACCAGCCTGCAGCGGCTTATAGGGACTTCGAAATCCTTCCTCTCACAAACAGAGGGAGTATTAAATAAAGTGTTAACTTAATTAACACTTTAATAATGATGACAGTTAGTAATTATTAACTTCTTAACATGTACTGTTCCTTTGCCACCTGTTCGAAGGCCTCCAGTCTGCACCCGGGCGGCCCCGGGCCGGGGAGACACTCGACAGCTGCCCCCTGGAGCGCTCAGGCCGCGCTGAAGAGAGGCTGGGGTGAGAAGCCTGGGCGAGGGGAGCCGAGGTGGCGAGGGCGCGGTGTAGGGACGGCCCCTGGGACGACGGAGGTGGGGACGGGCCGGCGGATTCCTCGGCGTCCAGGCGGGTGGCACTCCGCGCGGTGGCCCTGGAGGAGTGGCGGCTGGGGGCCGGGGTGGAAGGAAGGGGGGTGGGGGGAGGGCGCGGGCGGTCGGGGTGGGTTGAGGGGGGGGGCTTGGTAACCACCAGGCTCGGCCGGGGTAATTACAACCCCGCCGAAGCACCTGCCTATAGAGCCACCAGTGACCCGTCAAAAAGAGTAGCATGGGAATTCGGGTGGTGACAAAGGCCGGCGGGAGAGGCGCGCGGCGCGGCGACCACCGCCTGGGCGCCCCCTCTCGCTAAGGGTGGGAGGAGAGGTTGTGCGGGGGAGGGGATGGAGAGAGCGCGGGGAGACTGCAGCGGGCCTTGTCCCTCACCCCCTCAGGCCTGTCACTGCGCCCAAGGGAACTCACGGCCCACCCAGCAGGCCGGGACTGGAGCTCAGCTGCACCGCCCTCCGTCTGGAGGCAGTAAATTTGGTTTCCATAATTTACAACTATCCTCTTGTGCCTGACACACGCCCTCTGCCTTAGCTGGGGTCCACGTTTGGGGTCCCGTCGCCCCAGCTGCCCTCTTCTTCCTTGGGGCACTTTAGATGATGCCAAGATGAGCGCGCAGGAGGAGCAGTTGTAGGGTTTCTTTTCCCTGTTTCCCATCCCGCCCAGGCCAGGGGCACACTCTCTAGAGGACCCCGAAGCGGTGGAGGAAAGACCCGGCTCCAGCGGGAGGGGCTCCTGCACCGCGGTCTCCTGGGGCCATCCGGGCTGCGGGTCCGCCCTGCCTCCGCCTAGACTAGGGCCGATTAGAGACCAGCTACCCGCCTGGGGTGGGGCACAGGGGGAGGGACGCAAAAACTCTAGGGCCTAGGGGGTCTGCGCTTCAGACTCCGTTTCCCAGCCACGTTAAGGTGACTTGGGGTCACGAGACAAGCTGGTTGACCCCCTTGCAAAGCTCCTCATTTAACAAACCCAGCGAGCTCCGACGTGAGGCGAGCAGGAGTTTCCCCGAGGCTGGAAAACCGTTCTTAACTTCCCTCGACGGGGGGTCCCCTCAGGGCTTTTTGTGTATCATAATTGCCTAAAGATATATGGCAGCTTCGATTACTGTAATTACCATCAGAGGCTGTTGAAAGAAGTTAGTCTGGGCTGCAGGGGTGACTGGCCGGGGTCTTGTTACCACCCAGGCGGAGCTCCGGGTTGACAGCGCTCTGCTCTCCAGCGGCGCAAGGCCGAGCGCGGCCGGGGCTGCAGACCGGGCGCCCGGCTCTGCCCTGACCTCGCCCGCGGCGCGCCGACCTCCTCGCCGCCCGGGGCGCGCGCTGCAGGCTTCGGGCCGGGCTGCCGCCACCGCTCTGGGAGAGCCCAGCTGCAGCGGCGCCGCGAGCTGGGGCTTTGGTCCTGCGGACCTGAGAAATCTCAGCGAAGGCTGGGACTTCGCAGGGGCTCGAGGCTTCCGTGGCCAAACTCAGGCTTGTGGAAAGTTGGAGAGCGCCAAAGTTTCCCCGATGCATCACTCCGCCTTTTTTTTTTCTCAAAGCCTGGAGGGGCCTCCGCGCCCCAGTCTTCACGCGGGTTGGTCCCCATCTAAAGGGCTTCGTATCCGCCCCCTCTCTCTCCTCCGAGGCCTCACTTTTCACGACACACACACACCCAACCGAGGCGGCTCTGCACCCCAAGTGGTGCAAGAGTCCGAGACTCCTTACTTCCAGGGAAGGAGGCGAGGGGGCCTGTCGGGGTGAGCGAGCAGGAGGCCTGCGGAGGCCCGCGGGCTGGATTTTTACAGTGAGGCTCGGAAAGCCTCCAGAGAAGGACCCTCGCACACGGAAACATGGGCCACAGAAAGCGAGCTTGCTTCCCTTCCCGAGAGTCGAACAGCCAGGCCAGAGTAGGCCCGAGGCCGGAAACACCAGTCCTCCTCCAGCGTGGGCTCTGGCCGCGGCTAAGCTCCCTTGTCTCTTCCCTCAGCCTAGATCTAAACACTTCTCCTTTTCTCTTTTTGTTCACGTTCATTTTGCTCTAATTTTTAAAACGGCAACACCCAAACCAAAACAATCGGACAAAGTGAAAACACAACCCACATTTGGGTGGGTGGGAGGGGGAATGGCATCCCACTTAAGTGGGACTTCACCATCAGTTCTCAGAAGTGTCTCGGGCTGCCAACTTTCAGATTCAGGACAGCGAGGGCGCGAGAGGGGAGAAGGGGGCGCGCTGCGGGTCGAGGAGAGCACGAATCACCAAATAGGCTACAGGTGAAAAGAGCGAGGGCGGCAGAGCCCTGGGACATGGGTACTGCAGCAGCGGCCACCCCCAGCCTTGGACCCTGGAAATGGCAGCCCCGGGCCACCAGAAGGCGGGAACTGAAATGCCCCGGGGAGACCCCAGCCTTGCGGCCGCGCGCGCCCAGCGTGGGCTCAAACCCGCACGTCCCGGGTCGCGAAGGCTCGGCGCGCGCAAAGGCCCTCGCGTCCACTTAACCCTGCCCTGGGGCGTGCAGAGGGACGGCTGGAGATCAGCCTCGGCTCGGCTTGCGAGGGACAGCCGCCGGCTATAAGTAAGTGAGAAGGAGAGAAGAGCTCGAAGGGAACATGCCGCACACCCCTGCCTCGGCCGAGCCCCCGCTCGAAAAGTCCTTGGGATTAGGGATTCGGTCCTCTCTTTGCTAGAGCGGTTCGCCATACTTTAAATTCCCCAGTTATGACCTACGCGGATTTAGGATTAAGGAAAATGTGACTTTTGAATTGTTTCTGCTTCCCAGTTTGCAGGATTATTTGAAATAGCTAGAAACGGGGTACAAAGCATTCCATTCAAAATCCGCTTTTCGCAGAGTCGCTTCTGCGCGCCGCCGGAGCCCGGAGTTTGGAGCGAGCGCGTTGTTGAGCCGCCGCCTGGAGCTGCGGCCTAGTTCCCGCCCCCATCGCCCCCTCCTCCCCGCGCTCGGCGCAGGACTGGAGGGAACTCGCGGGACCGGTGGGCTGGCTGCATGGGTTGCAACCTTCCCACCTCTCCAGAAAGAAGGTGAACCAAGAGATTCAGAGGTAACGAATTGTTTTTCCTTCCACCACCAAACGCTCCGACTCACGCTCTGCAAGAAGCTGGGCCGAAGCGCACACGCCAGTGGAGCACCTCTCCCGGGTTCGGGGCCGCTGCGCTCCCCGCAGGATCTCTCCGGTCTCCCCGCCCGCCCCGGGCTGCGCGCCTGAACCCCGCTGCGGCCCGAAAGGTACCCACTTGTTGATCCGGCCGGCTTGCTCATGCTGGCGGTCCCGGGGCGGAGCGGTTGGTGGGTGCTGCTCGGGTCCCGGCCGACAGCGTCCGCCTCGCCGCCGGGCTCCGCGGCTCTCCAGCCGCCCTCCAGCCTGCGAGGCTCCCGCGCCAGACAGGTGGGTGTCGGTCGCGCGCTGCGCTGCTCCCCAGGGGCTCAGAATTCGTTCCACAGTGGAAATTTAAGCATCCTTAAGTTTCTTCCCGGCTCTTGCAAAACCGCAGCTGCTGGGAATGTTGCTTGATATGGACACACGCATGGACGGACAAATGGAGAGACAGACAGGCGGATCGAGGAAGAAGAGAACAACACGAGAGGGGGATTGAAGGACAGAGATGGAGACACGCAAATGGTCTTCCTACGGAGCAAAAAGGGCGGAATTCCTCTCGTCCCCCATCCCTGCCCCTCGGCCTTCGATTCCGCCCTCTACATTAGGCATGCAGAGTGTGGACGGGTCTTCACTGACTGCTGCTCTTCTAAGGAAGGAAGGAAAACGCAGCCGCGGTCTCCAGGCAGGCGGGCTCGGGCTCGGGCTCGGCGCTGCCCAAGCCCCGGCGCCGAGTGGCAAAACTAGATTGCTGGGAAGTCCTCCGCGGGAACAGGCGGCCAGGTCCTGCAGGCTTTCCGGGGACGAGCGTAGAGTCCCCGAAGTTCATTACCCCGTGACTTTGTGCCTGTCGCCGCGGGCTGGGTCCCCTGTAATATCTCCAGAAGCGCTCTGACAGGCAGCCGCGGGGAGGGGAATAGGGCGTCCCTGGCCCACTTAGCTTTTCCCCCAACTCCTGGCGGGGTCTGACGTCAGCCATGTGCGGGGAGGGGATGGGAAGAGGGAGGGGTTAAATGCTAATGATATTAATGAACCTCCAAGCGGCTCCCAAAGAAAATGCAGGCGCTCTCGGCGCCGACTTAGACTGTGAAAGTGGGAGCGTGGCTCTGTGCGCGCGTGGGAGCGAGGACGGTGCTGCTCTCGTAAGAAAAATGAATTCTTATATTTCATGGCAAGAGCGAAGGGGAGGGGAGATGGAGCTTTCTCTAAAACGCTTTCCCCCTTCTCTCCAGAGTGCCAGAAAATTCGTGGAGGAAGCTGGGTGGCTGTGTGTGTGAGAGTGATTGTGGGCGCCGGATGTGGCCATGTAAGTTGGTTCATTCTTGGTCCCGTGCCCTTTCTGTCGGGTAAAACTCGGATCTGGCCCGAGGTGAGTAATTATTCATTTGCAACTATCTACGGAAGGTTATAGCTGAGCACGCTGTGTGGGGACTTGGGGTCTGGGGCGGGGTCTGCCGGAGGCTGCTGGGGTCCTCTTGGCACCAGCCGGGAGGAGGGTACCGCCCGCTTCCCAAAGCGAAGCCCATCCTGAGTGGGGCGAAGCGCCAGTCACGTCTATTATCTGCACTGGGGCGGCTGGAGGGCAAAGCTTTTCCTCCCGCAGCTTGTCTTCAAGTCTTCAGCCGGGCTTTGCAGGCTCTCCCTCTGCAGACCGAAGGACTCTGAAGAGCTCCCCCGACTCAGCGCGCTTCCCCCATCCCCGCCTTCCCGCGATTCCCTTGCTGCTCCTACTGTGCTCCCGGCGCCGCACAGGGAGAGCGCGCGCCCAGGCAGCCGGCGATTCCCCATCTCCAAGAGATTAATTCTTATTTAAGCTCTCCCAGCAGCTTGAACTTGTCGAACAAGGGCTTGCCAGCCTTTCCTTCGGGTGCAGGCCCGGCCGGAGGTCAGGGGTCACATCTCCTGCGCTCCAGCGCCCAGCCGCGGGTTCTGCCCTGGAGCTGGGGGGGGGGGGGGGGGCGCGGGAGTGGAGAGGAGGGAGAGGGGAACCAAGGCCCGCGCTCTGCAATTCTCCCCGCCCACCCCCGGCCCCACTTTCTCCAGATTCAGTGTCAAACCGGGCTTTCCGGGCTAGTGTGCGTGAGCGAGCGCGCGCGCCCCGCCGCCCTGCCCCAGCCCCAGCCCTCAGAGGGCGCAGCGGCTCCTGGGCCTCCGCGTCCCTGGGGAGCGGGCCGTGCGCTCCCGTCTGCTCCAGGCCGTGGCCGCAGCAAGAGGCCGCAACTTTCTGCTGCGGCCAGGCCTCGGCCTGGAGCTCGGGGCCGCGAACCCCAAACACCTCGGAGCCTGCTGTCCTCTCCAGTGTCGCGCGGCCACCAGGGCTGGGGCTGGGGACATCCGGGAAGACCAAGAAGGGGGGACGACTATCTCCTCAGTTACCCACCCTAGGCTTTTCGGATTGGGACAAGAGTAGGACATTGTGGGACAAAGCCGTAAACCTGAGGGGTTTTGTTTGTTTCTGTTTCAGCAGGCAGGACAAGAAGTCAACGTTTCTGACAGTCAAGTTGGGCAGACGCTGGAGCAGCTAGTCCCGCGGCGACATAGCACAAACTCGAACTCCGACCTCCCTGCTCAATGACGGCGAGGTTTTAGAGACCCAGCTACTGCTGTGCCGGGAACCTGGGGTTCTGGTTCCCGCCAGAAATCCCCTGGCCGCTGCCGCCGCCACCACCATCATCACGTGGAAGCAAGGGGTGGGGGTGGGGGTGAGGGGTAAGGGCAGAGAACTTCAAGAATCCAAGTAATTTATCTCGGGAGAAGATGCAGGCTGGTGTCAAAGAGTAGATCTGGGCCTGTCTCCCAGGGAAAAGCTGAGAAGTCTGTGGTGAGGAGACCTAGAAGCCACATAGCAGGTGCAGGGGTTTGCAGGTAGGACTGTGGCTCTCCAGGGGCTCTAAACAGCCGTTCCCTACTCCCCAGCGCTTTCACCCTGCTGGCGTGTTTGCAGGCATCAAAACTTCTGTGAAATGCTCATGGGGCTCACCAAATTGCCTTAAAATCAAAATGGGAATGTCCCCTCTTTCTCCTGTTACCAGCCTCTAATCAAGCAGAATGTCAAGAAGTCCTCTGAATAGAAACACACACACACACACACACACACACCATCCAGCCCTGGCAAAAGGCACAACACGCAGGCACACACACACCAGCAGCATGTTCCTACTGCGTTCTGCCCTCCCGGCTGTAATTATCCTCATGCTTTGCATAAATCACAATGCAGTTCTGAAATCATCATGATGACTTTCTGGCATGATTGGTTTGGAGGCAACGGTAGGACAAGATCCAGGGTAGGCGGGAGGGGCTGGGGCTTGGAGCCCACCAGGTCCAGGAGGAACTGCAGGCAGGGTGCTGACTTCTTCCTGCTCCCCAGACGAGAGCTGCTGCAGGCCACAGGGAACTCGGATCTAATGTGCAGAAACTCGGGGCTTTCCTAGGTAGGTGCAGGTCAGAGCAGAAAGCTCTGCAGGGCAGAAACTGTTACTTTTCATTGCCTAACTGCAGGCTCCAGCACACTGCTTGATTCTTAGTGGGTGCTGCATAAATGTTGGGGAATGAATGAAGGAGGAAGGTTGCCTGCAGATTTCCCAAGAGGCTTTTGAAGGCACAGCAAGGCTAAACTACTGGAAGCCAGAAGGGAGGAATTCAGGCTCTGTCCCAGCTAGTGTAACCTTGGGCAAGTGAATAGGCCTGTCTGGGGGCCATTCCATTATATGTAAGATGACCATGCCCGGTTCAACCTTAACTTGCAAAGATTTCTCCTGTGAGTCCGCTAAGGGAAATGATTGATAAGTGGCAAGTGCCACCTATCTCAGATACAGCTTTTGACAGAGGCAAGATCTTAAGTTCAAATATGAGTTTATAGCAGCAATTTTCAACTGGTGTATCACAAGATTTTTTAAAACATGCAATATACCTGGCTGTCTAGTCAGGGGCACTGACTTCTTTTCCCTAGATTGTCAAATAAAAAAAGGACAACAGCCAACAGAACAGAAGCTGTCCTGTGTGAATGAATCAAAATGATACCTATATTTCTGGTCATATTGGCAAAACATATATATTTGATGTGCTGCAGAATGTTAGTAATTAGTTTATGTGTGTCATGCAATGAAAAAGGGTGAAAATCACCGCTTTATAGCGCTTGCTTGGGAGCGAGTGGAGCCACGCCCCAGAGGTTCTTAAGCCCTTCTGACAGGCTCCAAAGGTAGCCTTTAACTTCTCCTCAGCCACTTGTGAGTATGGAGCTCTCCAAGGAACCAAGGCCAAAAACACAGGGTGGCATCTTTTATTAGAGGATGTTTACCTTTTGGTCCAGAAGGTAAGAAATAAGAACTGGGGAAGGATGATAAAATCTAGGGGTCTCTATGTCCATCCACCAATGCACCCCATTCATCAAATGCTGAGCACCCCCTAGGTCCCAGAGATTAATGACATGACCCTTTCTCAAGGAGGTCACGGGGAGCAGACACGTAAAAGATGATAAGTGCTTTGGAGTGGCCTAAAACACAGGACTTTCTGAAAAATATACGAGGGACCCTAAACCAGTGTGGAGTGGGGTAGGCTGTCAGGGAATGCCCTGGAAAGTTGGCCTTGTGTTAGGAAAATTTACTGCCCCTGAAAACCGTTGTAATGCCACTTCCCATTAGTTTTATTTTTTTATTTTTATTTTTTTAAAAAAATATATCTTTATTGATTTTAGAGAGAGGAAAGGAGAGGGAGAGAGAGATAGAAACATCAATGATGAGAGAGTCATTGATCGAGCCCGCAACCTGGGCATGTGCCCTGACTGGGAATTGAACCCCGATCGCCTGGATCCTAGGTCAACACTCAACCGCTGAGCCACGGCCGGCCGGGCCCCATTCGTTTTAAAAGGGAAGTAGGGTCCTGTTAACGAGATTGTATAAAGGCACAGTCGTGCAGGGCATCACATTATCTGGGTCTGACCCCAAGCTCTCCGGTTCACAAGCTTCTCTAAAAGTGTTGTCATCTTTCTCCATTAACTGTTCTCCATACATTTAATGATATGGTACCCAGTCTATTCACTTGCCCAAGGTTACACTAGTTGGGACAGAGCCTGAATTCTTCCCTTCCAAATTAAAATGGCAAAAAGAAAGGAAAAGCTTTCTTATCAGCAAGGAGAGCTGACGAAGTTGGTGTGAAACAGAGACCCCTTCCCCAGCTGTTCCACCTCTGGAGACTCGTTCCTTTAAAATGACGTTCGCTTCACTGATGAGCAGAGTTGAGAAATATTCAGACCCAGAAAATGGCTGTGAAAACCTACCAGGTGAGCTTGCCTGAGGTTTGATGTCCACTCTCCAAAAGACACTGGCACAAGTTTTTATTTGTTTGTTTGTTTGTTTACATGAAGAAGAGAGTTGGTTTTCATTTGCTTCCAAGTCAGTTTAACCTATTGTTGGTTGTTGCTTCCCCCAGTGGATGGTGAGTGAGAGAGAAGGTGGGTCATGGATCAGAGTGTCCAGCATACATCGGGTGCTCATTAAGGGCTTCTAAGTGACAGAAGGAAAGAAACAGTCTCCTCAGGCTTGCTCCTAATTCTGCTGTGGGCCTCTCTTCAGGATGTTTGTCTCCTACTTAACTCTACTCAGAAAAGAAACACCAAGAAGGAGCCAGAAAAGAGACACGGGTGTTTCAGAACCCTATGAATGCTCAGTAGCACAATTTTTTCTTCACACTTTCCAGGACTGTGTTGGCTAAGAGTTGTCTGTTACTCCCCACCAGTGGGAAGACAACACTGCTAACAGCAACAGCAATAAGACCATGTTATGTGGGAGAGGCTCCTTTTTCCCCCCTTCACAAATAATAGATCACATCTCTGCAAGTATTCACACCCTCCCTCAAGGCCACATGAACAGAAGAAATTCAGGTCTACAAGCAGGCTGCCGATTAGCACCTTCTAGAGTGTCTGTGCACTTTGATATATTTCTCGCCCCAAGAATAATAAAATAGAAACATCTTCTCTCATCTGTTATTTACTTCTTACATTAAATATGTTATTTATTGATATCCTGCCTTGTTCCAGGAAGAATTTACTGTGTCTCTCATGTCAAATTGCTTTAATTTGAGACCTAGACTCCCTCCCTATGAGATGACTCACATGAGATGTACTTATTTATTTATTTAATTATTATTTTTCAATCCTCGCCTGAGGACATGTTCATTGGTTTTAGAGAGAGGAAGGGGGGGGAGAGAGAAACATCAATTGGTTGCCTCTCTCATATGTGCCCCAACCAGGGACAGAAAGGCAACCTAGGCATGTGACCAGGAATCAAACCCGAGACCTTTCCTTGAACAGAATCAAGCTCCAACCAACTGAGCCACACCAGCCAGGGACTGAGCTGTATTTAAAACAAAGACAATCAGAGATAATATCAGGGGCAAGGAAAAAACAGACTTCTTTTCTTCTCCCAGGAAGACAGGTCAACAGAAACAAAGCTGCCTCTTTCTTACTTCCTAATGGCAAGAGTAAAAAGGAGACATGAGGGACACCCAGCTATCCAACTAGATGGGGAGCTCCTTGAGGCAGAGATTGATTCATCTTTGGATCACCAGCCCCGAGCACTTGGGACACTGTGCTTTATAAATGCAGAATGTCTGAGCAACCCTCCTGACAGTGCTCAAAAGCTGAGGCTTGAGGCTTGGGGGGGGGGGGGGGGGTCAGGCTTGCCTTTGCTGTGCCCCAGCAACGGGGAGGGGACGGATTATGAACGGGTCCTCTAGGCCACCAAAACTTGGGAATTGGTGCAGGTCATTTTTGGCTAAAACAAAAGAATTACTAGAGAAACAAGAAAGCAGACTACATCCAGGGAGAGATAGGCCACCAAGCCTTCTTCAACCTCCTAATTTCCTGTGAATTATACAGTCTTACTTGGCTTCCAGTTAGCCCAGAATTACAGCGCGCACAAGTCGAAAGTGACCTTAGAGATCAACATTCATTTAATTCCATCATTTTACAGATAAAGGAACTGAGAGACCTGTAGAGACAAAGCTCGTCCTAGGTCATTCATTTATAGACTGAGGCCAATCCCAGAACCCGAAAAATCTCTGGATACTGTGTCTAATGCTCTTTGAAATACTAATTGCACTGCATTGAGCTACCTCCCATTTCCCAGAAGGGCTTCCAGAAGCTCCAATTAAGGTAGTTTTACTCTCTTAGGAGTGAAGTCATCAGAATTAAGAAAAACGTTTTCTGCATCTTGAAGTAAGAGTTCAGTATTTCTGAAACTTCAGACTCTTCCACTTCACTGGTTTTTCTTCAAATTCCCCCTCTGCCAGTATTTAAAATTTTCTGTGTCCCAATGGATAGAAAACCTGTGAGGTCTCTTTCTGTTTTGTAGAGGGGATCATGTGAGCTATAAGAGGAACTATTTAGAGACACTAATAGTAAATGCTGAGAAAAAGCCAATGATTAGATTAATGACTGAATTTGATCCATGTGTATTGCCAGTCTGGGCCTTTCACATTTTAAAAACACCTCTCTATTCCCTCCGCAGCAGGTTTAGGACCTGCTCTATCCAGATTTCTGTTTCAACACTAGTAGAAACAATTGTTATATAAAGCAGGGTGGCTGGGTGTAAATGTGGCTGACATGCCTGAGAAGAGCTATGATTCTTTATTCATGAATATCAGGACCACATAGTTGATCTCTGCCAACACAGTGAAACATCACAGATTCTAGTATGCTTTGTTTCCAAATGATCTAGTTCACACAGTACTCTGTTGTCCTATTCTAGTGAGTAATTTCAGAATTCACATCACTTACAAAGATGCCGAGTGGCTATTTAGGGAAGTCTGATTTAAAAAAAATAATAAAAAAAAAAACCCTCCAAAACCAAACAGACCTCCCCCTCTCATCTCCCTCCTCCAAACCCCACGTGCTTTGTGCAAGACGGAGTCATCCAGTGGGATTCACAGGAGGTCCCCAAGTCAAATGCTGCAGCTGCGTTTCAAAAAAAAGGGTTGGATAAACTACAGCCGTTAATAACATCTGTATCTATGCAAGCAAAGATGACGAGGGGGTAATCAGATCTCAGGCTTCAGGGCATAAGATGATTGCCTGCTGGGAGGAGGGTTTGCTCTTTCAGGTGTAACAGTTCACAGCTCAGGAGGTAGGTTGCAAGACACTTCTCCCAGTCTCTAAAATTTCAGGTATAACTGACATGATTTTGGAGTAGATGAAACAGTGATTTGAAATCTAATGTTTCTAGCAGATCAGGACATTGAATAATAAAATATTTGAAATGCCCACATGCGCCACACACACTATATCTGTATCTCTCTATCCATAAGATACAAGTATTTAGACGCTGTTTTTTGAAGGCTGAGGTTCTTTGATATGTTTTGACCATCTTTTAGCGCAAAGTGAGTGCTTAATAAATGCTAAACAACAACAATGAAAACAGTGGAAGTAATTCAACTTTAGTCCATGCATTTATGATTAGCTAAAGTAATGTATAATTACCCAAGCATTCATAGTTGGATCCCTAAATGTATGTATTTCCAGTTGCATTAACTGAATAATGATTGGAGTAGCATGTTTGGAGTGTACAAGGAATGGATTCATTTTAATGTCCTGATCACTAAAGTAATTTTAAAAACATAATATCTGTCTGGAGGTGAGGAAGGAATTATGCAAAATAACCTTACCTTCTCTTTTCATTTCTTTAATATTGTCAAATCCCAGGAGGGGTACACTTTAGTGCAGTTCACAACTTAATCAATTGTGAAAACACTGTGCAAGTGTGAGTTGGGCTAAAAAACGGTACTTATTTGGACATGCATTGCAGAGCAGACAGCGTCAGAGAGATGTAGACTCTTTTGAAGGAGCTGATTTTTAGCAGAGTGGTTCGAGTCCTTTTGGCACGAAAGACATTCTTGCTACTGGCTTCAGCACTATTACGAAACCATTCACTTCTGTTCCACACAGAGGGACTATTCTGAAGGATATTGCTGTTAAACACAATTTTAAAAATGATGCACATAAACAGTTTTAAAGGGGGCAAAATCCTGCAGCTGTTTGGCTGCAGACAGGCATGGGAAATTAGTCGGAAGCCGAAAGCATCATAGTTAATAACCCTTATTCTGTTGTCTGGGATGTTTGTTTAAATACTATTGACACTGTGTATGCATTGTCATCTTCTCTAAATTGTAGCTCTCAACCGCTGAAGTCTTGTTAAAGACCACCTGGGGTTTCCTCGGCATGATGCTGAAGTGTGCATTCACCTGAAGGATAAACAAAACACAGATTTTTTTTGTTTGTTTGTTTCAATTTTTCTCTCACGTGCAACTAGCAGGAAATTTTCTAGACTAAAGAAAGAGATGGCCTGAGTGCAGTCGAAATAGACGCGGTGGAGTCCCAACCTTTGTATTTCAATTCCAGTGGTAGAAAATGAACAGACCCATCAACTGATTAATACAATTCAGTTCTGCTTAACATTCACAGTTCTGTTTGGTATGAGGCTGTATTTCAAAAGACTCATACTTGCCATTAAGTATGAAGAAATCAGTAACTATTCTTTTCATCAACAGCACGTTGGGTCCCCCCTCCCCCCATTTAGATTTTGCTTATTAAGTGAGGTCATTTGGGGGAAGAGCGGCTCTGGTGGGTGGGAAAAAAAAATCTAACAGGCCGACTCCCAAGTAGCGAGCTCCAGATCACGAGCCAGTCGGGACAAAGCGTTTTATATCTTGACTTATGAGGGCACAATAGCTGGCTTTTCAAAGGCACCACCTGTGATTTAGCGCGATTGACGTCTTTGTTAAGGAGGAGCCCGAGGGCAGAAGGGAAACAGCACGCGCTCCATCGGGAACCCGCCGCCGCGATCCGCCTTCAGGCTGTTTCTCAGGGTCGCCGAGGCCTCGCCAGGTTTTTGGTTACAGTTTTTTTAAAAAGGAGGTGCGGGGAGAGAGGGGGGAAATGAACGTCGTCCAGCCTAACTGACCCAAAGCTCTGGACGCATAGCTTGCAAGTGCCCATTTCACAGATGGGTAAATGAAGGTCAGGTCCGCGGAGTGCCTGGCTCAGCAGGTGCAGGGGGTCGGGACGCCGGGCTTCGGGGCACCCGCCTCAGGGTGCGGAGGGTGCGGAGGGTGCGCGGCCGCGGGGGGGGACGGCCAGTCCCCGTGTCCGGCCCAACCTTCGGACCAGTGGCTTTTTGCTTCCTTCCCCGAAGGTCGCTTCTGACAAATCTATCTATTTGGGGCAAATTGTCAGTGAGAAACTTCCGCTCGAACTGCCCGGGACAAAACCGGCTGTTTGAAAATGGTAAATCCCGCGGCCCGGCGAGGCCGAACAATGGGCCGCTGGGCGGCGGCGGCGGGGGCGGCGGGCGGGCGGCACAAAGGGCGGATTAATTGGGGCCGCCGCTGCGCGTCCGCGCCCGCTGCACTCAGCCCGCGCCGCGGGGAGCCCCATTGACTGGGCCCCGAGCCCCACTTTTCACAAACTCCAAACAAAAGTCAATTTCTTTTTTATAAGGCGGGGGAGGGGGCCGCGGCCGAGATTCTCCACTAGCTTTGGGGGGGGGGGTTAGCTGGAGGGAGAGGGGCGTGGGGGAGCCCGGAGTGGAAAGGGGCGCGGTGGGGCGGGCTCGCCCCGTCCCGCCCCAGCCGCCCCCCGCCCGCCTCCTCCCTTCCAGGCGGGAGCTGAGATCCCCGCGCAGGCCCGGTGGCCGCGGGGGCGGGAGCGCGGGGGGGGGGGGGTCTGTGCGCCGGGACCCAGGTGAGGCTGCGGCGCTGAGCTGGGGGAAGTACCGGCTGGTGATTTAGGAGGGAGGCGAGAGACGCTTCCTTAGTCTTCCTGGCCTCCCGAGGGGTGGCCGCTCCTCAGACGTTTATTGAGCAACTACTTTGTTCCAGGTAGGGGGCGGGCTAAACCGCATTTGTCCCCAGCTTACACTCTGTGTGCTCCAGGGCTGGCGAGTTGAAGTCCCGGGTGCTGGGTCCGCGCCGGCGGGTGGTAGGAAAGCTCAGGCAGGGGCTCACCTGCAGCAGGCTCAGTGAGGGGCGCGAGGCAGCCCTCAAGGCCAGGCTGAGACCGGACGGGCAGACAGACCCAGACGCCGCAGAAGGGAGGAGGGCAGCGGATGGGCCTGCGGGCAGAATCCGACCTGCGCTCCTTCTCAACCACAGTTTAAAGCTGTAGATTTAAAAGGAGGTTCTCTGGGCCAGTCCGTGTACCCTTCCAGATTTCCCTTGAGTCAGAGGCTCTGAAAACCAAGGACGAATATTTATCTAAAGATGTCACAACTTTGAATTTCAGTAATAACTTATCTGCTAATCTCTGACGGAAATCTAGAATAACTATTACTCCACTGTGTATATTGAGTTCCTAAAAGATAAATTTGGGAATCAACATATTTCTCTCTACCAATTCCCGGTATGTTTTCTTTTAGCATATTGATGCCTTTGCAAGTTCAAATCAAATCAATGACATGACCTTTTGCTAATTATAAAACTTGTTAAACCACACCAAAAACATATCGTATTGGACCCTTATTGGCAAGTGTGACAATGCTAAATGTGTCCATTCAAAAGTTGAATGAGGGTGTAAAGACCAAAATATTGCATTATTAGGAAGAAAAAAGAAAATGCAAGTATGAATCAGAGTGATGAAACTTCCACATTAAAGGATCGCTCTGTAGCTTTAGACAGAATCAATGATAGGCTCTCCTTTCTATTAAAAGAAAGCATATGGCCACAGCTTCCAAGAACAACCAGCACGATTGCTTATCACGTCTATTTTACAGGTGAAGGTCCTCAGCGAGAGGGCAATGCCAGGTGATTTTGATAAGGTCCACCCATGAAAGGGTGACGTGCTGCATCAGGCCTTCCCATGGCTTCCTCTGGTTAGCTTTCAGGGCCTTGAATTACTCTCTTTCAGAAAGGATTATTTTGGACACACTCAAAGTGAACATCATCAGAGGAAAGAAGCTCCTGGGGATCTGATTATAATTAAACTTTTTTTATGTCTTTTACACTTGCTCGCTGAGCAAACACTGCTGGAAAGGGAGGATGATGACCTTGCTACCCCCAGACTTAGGTTGCCAGAAAAGTACAGAAATCTAACTCCTGATAATGGCAGAACAGGGCCAAGTACAGCATCAGACCTAAATTACAATAGTCATGAGCCAAAAAGAAGGAGCACTAGATCCAGGGATGACCTAGGTTTAAATCAATAAGAGAATGACATTTTCTCATGGCTTTTCCTTGAAGAAGAAAGGCAAAGGAGACAGGCTGAGCTTTGCGTGGTATGTTAACCACAATCCTGGAAACAACATATCTAAGATTTGATTATGAAATATATCATACATATAAAATACTGTATGACTGTATCTGTACAATCCAAAGAATGAAATAAAATGAAAGCTCATATCCTAGCAGCTATGTTAAAAAAAAAAAAAGGAATCTCAGTACTATCTGTAAGAAGACTCCTTTGTGCCCTCCTGGGTTGCATCTCTCCTCCCCACCAACACACACCAGGGGTAGTCACCACCCTGACTCATTTGCTTGCTTGCTTTAGAATTTTACTACTTTTGTATGTATCCCTGAATAATATAGTGTAATGTTTTGCTTTTTAAAAACTTTATATAAACAGAAGCAAACATTATATAATCTTCAGAGATTTGTGTTTTTTCCCCCAACACTATGTTTAATATTGGTATTAAGTTAATTTCGGTACATTCACACAATATGTTTTCTTCGTTGTCATTGTTGTATAGTATTCTAATCTGTAGGCATATCACACAGGATTGGTCCTCACTATGAATGGACATTTGGGTCCTCTGTCCCTTCTTTCTTTTATAATTATGATAAATGTTGTTGTGAGCATCTCAGTGCCTCTTGGTACATACAGGCAAGAATTTCTCTAGCATAGTAACCAGCAGTAGAGTTGTTCTCTTAGTCAAGTTTAGTCAGTACTATCACACTGTTTTCCTTAATAGTTGTATTAATTTATACTCCCACCAGGAGGTGATAAAAGTTATTGTTTTTTCACATCCATGTCAACATTTACTATTGACTTATTTAAAAATTTTTATTCATGTGGAAAAATATCTTTTTGTATTTTTCCCATTGGGTTGTTTATCGTCTGACTCATAGGAGCCTTAAAAAGTGTATTTTGGATACTAATCCTTTGTCTAAATTATGTGCATGCCAAATACTTTCTCCCTTTTATGATTGTCCTTTCACTCTCCTTCTAATGTCTTTTTATGAACCAAAGTTTTGATTTTGTGTGGTAGATTGTATCAGTATTTTCCTTCATGAGTTGATATTTTTGTGTCTTGTTTTAGAAACCTTTCCCTATTGTGAGGTTGTAATGGTATTGTCCTAAATTGTTTTCTAAAAGTTTTATAGTTTTGTCTTCTACATCTACATCGTTAATGCAGCTGGTATTGATTTTTGTGTATGGTGTGGGGTAGGGTTACAATTTAGTTTTTTCACTGTTGTTTAATAAAATTTCCTAGTACCATTGATTGAATCTGTTCTCTGTTTATCTCTAGTGCTCATGACATTATAAAGGCAAGTCTACCTATATACACTGATTTTTCAGGTTCCTTATCATGTTCCTTTGGCCCGTTAGCCCTCTGCCAGTATCCCACTGTCTTATTTACTGGGAGGTGGGGTGCAAGTCTCCTTATCTTGTACTTTTTTAGGGAGACAACCATTTTTTTACTATTTGCTCTTCCATTTCAATATTAGAGTTAACTTGTCAAGTTCCATGAAAAATATTGTTGGGATTTTCATTGGAATTAGATTTAGTCAATATGGGGGAAATTGCCGTCTTCATGTTACTGAAGCTTCCTACTAACAACTTGATAATTCTCCATTTAAGATTTTTTAACGTTTTTTTCAATAAGGTATAATTTTCCTTTATACATGAGTTGCACAACTTTTATTAGATTTATATCTAGATTTATCATATATTTTTGCTACTATAATGGCATTCTTTTAAAATTATATTTTCTTATTGATTTTTAGAGAGAGATGAAGGGAGAGGGAGAAACCCTGATGTGAGAGTGAAGCATCAGTCAGCTGCCTCCTGCAGGCCCCCAACTGGGGATGGAGCCTGCAAACTGGGCATGGGCCCTGACCCGGCATCAAACCAGCAACCTTTGGGTGCATGGGATGGTGCCCAACCAACTGAGCTACACCAGCCAGGGCAGTTATTACATTATTGACTGTATTCCCTTGTGTTGTACTTTACATCCCTGTGACTGTTTTTATAAAGGCATTTTGCACATAATCTCTTCCTTCTTTTCACCCAACCCCCCAACCTCCCTCCCATCTGGCAACCATCAAAATATTCTCTGTATCTATGAGTTTGTTTCTGTTTTGTTTGTTTATTTTGTTTCTAAGATTCCACATATAAGTGAAAGCATATGGTATTTGTCTTTCTGTGTCTCACTTATTTCACTTAGCATAATACCCTCTAGATCCATCCATGTTGTCGCAAATGGCAAGATTTCATTCTTTTTATGGCTGAGTAATATTCCATTGTATATATGTACCACCTTTCTTTATCCATTTGTCTATCAGTGGACATTTAGGTTATTTCCATAGCTTGTCTATTGTAAATAATGCTGCAATGAAAGTAGGAATGCATATATCTTTTCAAATTAGTGTTTTGGGTTTCTTCGGATAATACTGTACCCAGAAGTGGAATTTCTGGGTTCTTCTTTGTCTCTTGTTATAACCTTTGTTTTAAAGTCTATTTTGTCTGATATAAGTACTGCTATCTCAGTTTTTTTTTCTTTCCATTTGCATGAAATACCTTTTTCCATCCTGTTACTTTCAGTCTGTGTCTTTTGACCTGAAGTGGGTCTCTTGTAGGAAGCATGTGTATGGATCTTGTTTTTGTATCCATTCAGCCATCCATGTCTTTTGATTGGAGCATTTAATCCATTTACGTTTAAAGTAATTATTGATAGGTATGTAGTTTTGCCATTTTATTATTCATATCTTGATCTTTTCCACCCCTTCTTCTTATAAGAGTCCCTTTAACATTTCTCGTAATACTGATTTGGTGGTGATGAACTCTTAGCTTTTTCTTATCCTTCAGTTTTAAATGCCAGCCTTGCTGGGTACAATCACCTTGGTTGTAGGTCCTTGCTTTTCATCACTTTGAATATCTCGTGTCAATTCCTTTTGACCTGGATATAATTCTTGGTTCATAGTTATTTTCTCTCAGCACATTCATGACATGAATCCACTGTCTTTTTCTTTTTTTTCTGTTGCTGCTGTTGAAACATCAGTGTTTGGTCTAAGACTGCATGTTCACAGGTGATCTGTCTTTCTTCTCTGTGTAAAGTTTTCCCTCCCCTTTTCAGTTCTGCATTTTTATGATCATAGTACTACATGTGGATTTCTTTTCTTTATCCTGCTTGAGAAGCATGTGGTGTCCTGCATCTGAGCACTAGTGTTTGCAATAATATTGGAACTTTCTCAGCCATTATCTCTTTGGAAATTGCCTTCTCCCTACACTACTGTTTTCTTCACAAACTTTGATTAAGAGTAAAACTCCTAACATTTGTTTTCTACTTTTTTGTCACTGTTTCTGGACTATTGTCTGGAAATTATCTTTAAACCTGTTTTCCAGTTCACTCATTCTTTTTTCTGTTGGGTCTAAACAGCTGTTTAAGCCTCCTCTCCCATTTAAAAATTAATCATTTTATATTTTATTCCCTGAAGTACTTTTGGGTTCCATTTTAAACTGCTTGGAAGTTCCTTACAATCTCTAGTTCCTGGAAAATATTTTCAAGCTCCTCTTTTATTTCATTAAGTATATAAAATTTGCATTTGTTCACTAATGATGTCAATACTTGATGTCTCTAAGGGACTACTTTTGGTATCTGCTGCTCGCTCCTTTTGGTGCCATGTCTTCCTCAGCTTTATGATGTTTTTCTTCCAGGAGCTTCTCTTGTCTTGGCACTTTATCTCTGAGGTTCTTAGAGGCCACAGTTGAAGGTGAAGGTTTGCGTAGAAGATTTGCATCTGTTCTTCCTAGTCAAGTCACCTGGTCGTACTACCAACTTGGGGTCCTTTCATATTAAAATACTCTATTACTATGGCTAAAAAATTTTTAGGTGGGATGAATCCAAACGGAAAACCTGTGTGAGACCTAGTTGTGCTTCTAAGTTCTCAGGCAAGTGTTTTTTTCCGCCCTGTCCTCCCAGCATCAACATTAAGGTAGACAAATGTCCGTGCTATGGCACCCCTCTATAGGGCAGGGTTTCTTTTTAAATGTTTCTTTACACTGAGGATGCAGCCCCTTTGTGTTTTTAACTTTAAAGATTCTCCTATCAGGTCCCCTACTTTGGGCAATTCTTGAGCATTATCTCAGAATTAAGATTCAGTGTCTCCAGAGTCTGACAGGAACTCTCAGGGTGAAAGCTGACTTTGGGACTTGCTCACCTGCCAGAATTCCTGTTTTCACTTACATTTTGGGATCTAAACACTCCTTCCTTTTGTGCCAGTGATACATTTAAAATACATTTTTTAGCCTGGCCGGGCGTGGCTCAGTGGTTGAGTGTCGACCTAGGATCCAGGCGACTGGGTTTCAATTCCCAGTCAGGGCACATGCCCGGGTTGGGGGCTCGATCCCCAGTCAGGGGTGTGCAGGAGGCAGCCAATAAATGACTTTCTCATCATTGATGTTTCTATCTCTCTCTCTCCCTCTCCTTTCCTCTCTCTGAAATCAATAAAGATATATTTTAAAAATATATATATTTTAAATATGGTATAAAGCATTTCAGTTATTTTAGTAGAGATTGTCATTCAGTGTGTGTGTGTGTGTGTGTGTGTGTGTGTGTGTACAGAAAGAGAGACAGAGAGACAGAGACAGAGACTAACAGAAAGAGAGATTTTAAGGAACTGACCCTTTCAATTGTGGGGGCTGGCAAGGCCAAAATCCACAGGGCAGGCCAGCAGGCTGGAAATTCCAGCAAGTCTTGAGTCCAAAGGCAGGTCTGTAGGCTGAATCCCTTCCTCTTCAGGGGACCTCAGCCTTTTTTCTTAAGGCTTCGACGGAGTGGATTAGGCCCACCCACATTATGGAGCGTAATCTGCTTCACAAAAATCCTACTTTAACCACATCTAAGAAATACCTTCACAGCAACATCTAAACTGGTGTTTGACCAAACACTGGCACCATGGCCTAGTCTAGTGCCACATAAAATTAACCATTGCAGGATGTAATCCACAAAGTGCTGGGAACAGAAGCCAGAGCTGTAATTTCTCATGATGAAATGGTAGCCCCATGCAAGGGCCCAATAATGTGATGCCCAGAGGCTTCAACGGAGAGCTCCTCCTAGGAGGCCGCCTGCCCGCTCTGTGCTCACAGCCTGGTGCTCACCGCGGGCCTGGCGCTACTATGGGTACCATAGGCTGTGCCCAGCCAGCTCTCCACGTAGCAGACCAGGAAAAGGAGGGGACAGTCAGTTGCCTTAAGTTCTAGGCCAGATAATGCAAGCTGTCCTGGAAAGTTATGTCATTTATTCAAACTGGCCAAAATTTATTAAGTATTTTAAACTAAAACTATAAAGAGGGCAGGACTGAGCAGAGTAACTACTACGTTGTAGGGGGATCAGAATAACGGTCAGTCCTACTTTAGAATCTAAAGGGTGTTTTCAGGTGAATAAAAAGATTCTTTTTCTTCTCCCCCTCCTTTCCCTCCCCAATCCTCTCCTCCTCCTCCCCACTCCGGCTTTTCTAGATATTCATGATTTCTTAGGAGCCTAGAAACAGAGGACAATAGAAATGCAAAAATCCGCAGGTTACCTGGCTGTCCACAGAAAGCTGCTGTTTCCTCGCAGTGAAGGGCGGGCCCACTTCTGCTGGAAGAGCTTCTCTGCGCTAGTTGGGGATGGGGGGGGGGGGGGGGGAGTCATGGCAGCAGGAGGGATGGGGGAGCAAGGGAGTCCTGCAGCCTTCCTGTTCCCGGTCTTCTTTCTTCATTTCTCTCTCTCACTTTTCTGTCCCTGTCCTGAGAAGTCAAGCCTCGCCTCAGCAGGAAGCATTAGTGCTTAAAACAGAACAGTGAGAGGCTAAAAAAACAAGCAATTTCAAAATATATGCACAGCCCAGAGCCTGGAAGAAAAAGTGAATGGTGGTTATCTGAATGGTGGAATTATCGATTATCTTTATATTCCCCTATATTTTTCAAAGTTTCTACCATAAACACAAATAACTTTATACTCAGAACATAAATTGTGTTCAAATTTATTTTACAGAACAAGAACCTAAAATACCTTAAGGAATTTGAATTTTAAACTCAAATGTCTTTTCCGTATGCACAGCGTATAATACTAAGCTTTTATACTGTTTAAAGCCACATCCATGCAAGATACTCCAGTGCTGAAAAACTTATTTTCATGTGAGCAAAATTAAAACTCACTAAATGATAAACATATTAAGATCCTTTGATAAATTTGTGTGGAAATCTTTAACATTTTAGATGAATTCCTCCAGAATTTATGAATTTTTCATTTTATTAGCATATTCTAAAAATCTGCTTTGCTAAAACTAAAATATTTTTTCACCTTCTAATTGAAGCTGGTATTTTGTCTATGAAATTTATAGCTTTAAAAGGTACAGTCTTTAACCTTTGTTACCTCTTTCAAACCCATATAGTCTATGTTCAGGGGAACTGTAGTTTAAAGTTCTTAGATTCCAAATCAGGAGGCATGTTCATTAATAAAAGCTATGGTTCTTTGAATTGCATGATTATGGAAAGGCCAGAGGATCAGTTTGGAGCAGAAGGGCTCAAGGTAGTTCCTTCTAGAGAGTAATCACATAAAACAGGAAACGTGTAAATCTGTGAACACAGATACATTCCTATGTTTCTCTGCAGAGGGGTCACTAACTACTGACCAAGCTAGGGAGAAATTAGCATTAGTGGTAAGACCTCCTAGGATTTGACTGAATTTTCTTGAAAAGAAAAAAGAATCCTAAAAGGTTAGGTAATAAGAAAAAAATGGTACTGCGCTGGCATGCCACTGTGCCTCTCCGGAGGGTTGCAAGGATGGTGCTCAGTGACCTCTCCGAAATGTCACAAAGAGCAGTGGCATCTGGATTAGTAGGGAAATTAACATGCAGAAGGGACTTAAAAGTACCCTACAGAGACCAAGAAAATTCTTTAATGTGTATATATATATGTATATATATAAATTGTGTGTATACTGAATTAAGCTCTACAAAATATCTCTTGATAGACACATGGACTCCTTGTTTGGTGCATGAATATAAGAAGGAATGCTGGACCACCTGTAGTTCTTAATATTAAACCAATATCTCATCAGGCAAAACAAAATTCAGAATCAAGACTTTAGAATTTCAGTATCCAGATTTTGTCACCTTGGTGAGAAACATTAAATACACTACTAAAAATTTGTGATATGGGGACTCTAAAGAACAATATAAATGAACAAACAAAATAGAAACAGGCTCATAGATACAGAGAACAGACTGATGGTTGCCGGAGGGAAGGGGTTAGGGAACTGGCTAAAAAAGGTAAAGGCAATGAGAGGTACAGAGTGGTAGTTAGAAAGTGGTCATGGCAGTAATATTGGAGCAACCATGTATGGTGCCAGGTGGATACTGGAAATACCCCTGGGAACACTTTGTAAAGTATTTGATTGTCTAACCACTATGCTGTATACTTGAAACTAATACAAAATAATATTGAATGTAAACTATAATTTTAAAAAGTTTAAAAGAAGAAACACAGAAAAAAAAGATTGATGTGATAAAAGAGCAGGGAAGGAGAGCTGAGAGGAGTAAAATGGAGGTGAAAATAGGAAGAGAGAAGAGAGAAGCAGAGAGGAATAAGAAAGTTAGGTAAAGGGGGAGGAAGAGGAACCGTGTACTGAATGAGGGGATTAAATCGGGGGTGTGGGGGGTGTGGGTGTGGGGGGTAGGGGGTGGGAACGCAGCTCCACTGGGCCCATCACGCATGAACTTTTAAGGCAGAGAACCCAACCCATAAACAAGAGATAACCTTTCAGCAGAGAAAAACATCCCACTTTCTTAGTAGTTAGGAAGTTCCTGGCACGGGAAAGGGCTCTTCCCCCTCGTGGGTAGGTCTTACTGATACTGAGAACAAAGAAAAAGGAATTGGTATTAGGGGTGCTGGGCCGCTGCTGGGTTGTCACCCATTTTCTCTGGCCCAGTGTGGGGACTCCCAGCCCTATGAATGCCTGGTACTGGAAGGCTCTCTTACTTCTGTCCCACCCTCTGTGCTTTCCCTTTGTGTGGGGTGAGGTGACGGGTCGAAGGCGGATGCTGTGAATACGTGGAATTGATTCCAGCAGATTTTCTCTCCAGCAACTCACTTGCTCACCTCTTTCCCACTTCTTCCTGGACGTTGTGTCTTTTTCACAAGAACAGAAGGAAGCCTGGTGAACCATGTCATCTAATGGAAACTTGGGACCCTGTAAATGCTCATGACCTGGACTGAAACCTGGAAGAATGCACTTGAAAACCGTACATTTCCCATGGTCCCTATACTTGTCCTTTCTCATTATATTTGATGTTAAGTGTCATGCAAAGTGAAAACTGTTGCCCCATTTAAAGGTGAGTGTTACAATTTGATAAGTGGGGACAGAGGAGGGTGAGTGAGGCAATTTAAAACCTGAAACAGGCCGAAAGCTGACCATTTAACTAAAAGGCCTTTGCTATTTTTAAGCTTAATGGAGTAACAAAAAATAGTAGAAGTTTAGAAAAATGATATTTCTAAATCATTTATAGAGACTTAACCTAATATAGCTTAGTTGATTTTTTTTAATGTACTCATAGACTGTTGTAAAATCTTATGATTGCTGAAGCTGAATTTCTAATTATTTTTGTTTCAGAATCTGAAAATTGCTAATCCCTTCTTCAATTTTGTAATAAGAACAAATAAATATTTAAAAAGGAATCACTCAAGATTTTGGTAAGAAATTTCTATCTCTTGTAATGAGCAGACATAAGGTCCCAAAATACAATAATAGTCATAATAATAACAACAAAACAAACTAGCAATGACTACCTTTTATTGGCTCTAATTATGTCCTGGGAATTTTGCAGTTTTAGCTCCCTTATCTCGTTTAATTCATCCTATAAAGTAGTTACTGCTGTAGCCCCATTTTACAGATGAGCTAACAGAGGGCTATTTTAGGGTCTAAACCCAGAATTGCTCATAAGAAAATGCAGCAAGATCCATTCGTTCACTCATTCTGAAATGCGTGCAGTCCAGCTGGGCATGCTGGCACCAAGACACAGATGTGGACACTGCCCTCATGAAGTTTACAGTCTACAGGGGATAGACTCTTCAATCATTTTTGCTTAAATGACTGCAAAAATGCAGATCTAATTAGACAGAAAAAAATAGTATTTCTTTGAACAAATTGATCATATGTATTTTTGAAGGTTAGTTATATGGTAATTCTGGGATCATTTAAAACAATTATAATTGTGGGAGACATTTATTTTTTGAATTTTTCATAACAGCTTTATTGAAATATAATTGATATACCATAAAATTCACCCTTTCAAAGTGTACAATTCAGTAGTTTTAAGGATATTCAGAGTTGTGCATCCACCAACACTCTCAAATTCCAGAATATCTTTATCACCCCAGAAAAGAAGCTCCCTTTCCATTAGCAGTCACTCCCCCCCCCCCCCAGGCCCCAGAAACCACCAACTTACTTTCTGTCTTTATGGATTTGCCTTTTCTGAACATTTCATGTGAGTGAAATCATACACTATGTAGTCTTTTGTGTCTGGCTTCTTTCACTTAGCATGTTTTCGAGGTTCATCCTGTTGCAGCATGCATCAGTACTTCATTTCTTTTTATTTTCAAACACTGTTCCATTGTATAGATATGCCTCGTTTTATTTATTCATCCATCACTTGGTAGACATCTGAGTTATTTCTACAGTTTGGCCGTTACGAATAATGCTGCTGTGAATATTCCTGTCTAAGTTTTTGTGTGGACGTATGACTTTAGTTCTCTTGATTATATGTCTGGGCGTGGAATTGTTGGGTTATATGGTAATTCTATGTTTAACTTTTGGAAGAAATGCCAAACTGTTTTCCAAAGTGACTGCACCATTTTACATTTTCATTAGCAATGCTTGAGGGTTTCAATTTCTCCACATCATTGCTAACCCTTATTACTGCCTATCTTTTTTATTATAGCCATTCTAGTGGTGTGAAGTGGTATCTCATCGTCTTCATTTGCATTTCCTTAGGGCTAAAGAGGTTGAGGATGCTTTTTTTTTTTTTTTTTTTTTGTGATTTAAAATAATCTTGACTAAAGGAGCACAACAGAACCGCTTGAGGAGCTTTTACAAGACACTACCTGGGCTTCACACCACATAAAGTAATGACAATATTTGCCAGGATGGACTATTGATTTTTGGAATGTAATAGAAAACCACCAAAATGGCTTAAACAAAAGGAGAATTATTATTTCACATAACAAGAAGTGCAAGGGCAGGGAATTACGGAGTTGTCAACCACCTAGGACTATCGGGGAGACACAGCTTCCTTCCCTTACCCTACTAGCATGTTCATTTTGTCCTCACACTTGCTTTCTTTGCAGTAGCAAGATGAGGACTGGAATTCTGGGCAGTCGTCTAGACTTGGAAAGAGAAATCCTTCTCAGAAGACTTTAGCTGTCTTTTTTTTATATATATATCTCATTGGCCTAGATTTATATGCCACATGCCCAAATCTAAAGCAATCCTAAGCAAAATAAATGGAATTCCATGTATATGGTTTAGTTGAAGTGAGATTTACTATCTTCCTGAATGATAATTAAATGAGGTTCTGCTAACGGGAGAAGAGAGAAATAGATGTTGGAGAGGAAACGAACAGCGTCCCTGTTATGTATCTACAGCTACAACATCATGATAATGCAAAGTAGTAGGTTGAATCTTGAAATTGCTGCTATTGGACCATTGACACAACACTAATTTTATATGGCTTGAGCTAAGCATATGCCATTTTGAAAGATTGGGCTGAAGAGTGGGGAGAGGATAATACGGCTCCAGGTTTTAGTTCAATCACTTAAAATAGCTCATAAATTGTGAATCACTTAAATTGATTGATACAAGTAAATCAGACTCTTGTGAGCAAGAAGAATTTGTGTAATAGATCTTATTTGATTTCTTTTTCTCTTTCTTGGCACATCTCAAATGTTAGGAAATATTTCCTCAATTCCGAGGCCCAAAGCATTTGTCCCTGTGCACGTGCTGATGAAGCCTGTGAATGTTTTATTTATATAGACTTAACAGTTTGTTGAATTTTAATTTTGAATGATTAAATCACAGAATGCATTTTTCTGTTTTCATTTAAAAAACATTTAAAGATTTCAAAGAGAGAATGACTGTACCTTCCATTTTAGGGGTGCCTTTTAATCTAGGCAGACTTTGAAAAGTCTACAGTAAACTTAGAATATGGACATGAACAGGATGACTTTAAACGTGGGTTCCCCTTGAATTGTACAGAGCTATGCATAGAGCAGATTGGAAAATGGCAACCTTTCTCTTTCTAAGATTTTTAATTTATGGATTTTTAAAAATAGGTAATACATTCACCCAGCACAAATCCAAAAGATACAAAAGCTGTAGTAAATTGTCCCTCCCACTAGTTCTCTTTTTCTAAGACAACTGCAACTAGAAGAAAACTTTTATGACTATTCAAACCAGGCCTTTTCCTAACTGGTGACATACTTCACACACTGTTCGGCTCCTTCTTCATGTTGCTGCTGCTTTGATTTTTACCTCACAGTCCCTTCCAAGCTGGTATATAATGAGCATCCTGCTCTATTTTTTATGGCTGCATAATAGTCCACTTTGTGGCTATCCCGCATTTCTTTAACCAGTCCCCTGTTCATGACATTTACAGTGCTTTCTATCTACTATGAATGTAATATGAAGAATAACTTTATACATATGTCATTGTGCACACGTACATGTATATCGCTAGAGAAAATTTCTGGAGAGAAATTGCTGCGTCAATTTATCAAATTACAACCTTTTGAAATTTGATAAATGATGCCAAATGGCCCGCTATTCCAGAGAGGTTGTAGCAATTTAAACCCCCACAGCAATGCATGAGAGCACTTGTTTTCCTACAAGTGGCAGCTTCCTGGGAGAGAGATGTCATAAAGTTACCCCCCTGCACCTTCAATCTGGGTGTGTGGGCAGGACCCCAAAAGGATGTTGTTCCCATTTTTAATGACACAGAAATACTCATCATAGGGTATTAAAGGAATAAACAGAAGGGTACAAAACTAAACTGTGTAAAAACTTTGGGGTGCATGGAAAAAAAGAATGGAAAGACATAATTAAAATCTTGACAGTATTTAAAGTTTCTGTACTTTTCTACAATTAGATCTAGTTCTGTGCATAATCAGAAAACAATCCCAAAGTCACTGCTGCTGTTGTCCTTGGTCTGGGACTCTCAGGAGGGCCCTTTCCGTGAAGCCCTCCTTTAAAGGAGCCTCCATCTCCCTCCCTTTTAGGCCAAGCACCTGCTCTTCCCTTGGGGGTTTCCTAGGCTTGGTCAGAGATGCCAAGGAGCTGGAGAGGCAGCCACAGCTCACCTGTACAGTCTGGCAAATCTACCAAAACTAAAATTCCAGCAGGATTATGTCTTACTTAAAAAAAAAAAAAATTGTTCTGGTTTACCAATTTCACTGATCACAGTGGGGTTTCATCTTACTTTCTGACTTTTCCACCATCACTTGTTTTTCTGCTAAGACCATTAAAATATTTCTGAGCCCACCCCCCCCCCAGCCCCAAAGACCACTCTATCTAGAATAAGCCCTGTTCATTTGCTAATAGTCCCTGGGCCCCCGGGCAGCTCAACCCCAGCCTGGGCAAGGGCAATACTGTACACTGGAGCGTCTCCTGAGGAGGTGACTTGGAGCCAACCGAGTCCCTGGCCCTGTCCTGCGCTCACTCTGCTTCAAGCCTGGTGGCTGTGGCAGTTGCAATTTTCTCTCTAAACCCCACTCCTTTTGTCGACTTGCAGAGGCTTACATTCCAAAAAAGGTAATTTGAAAGTGCTGCTGAATTTAGATGCATTTTGCTAATTTGTTTTTATTATGCATAGAAATATTGGTATAAAAGGTGTTTCAATTATTTTCTAAGGGAGGGACCTATGCATTCTCTTGGGCCACAAAGCTTTTAAATGGAGTTATTTTTCTCGGCCTATAATCGGTCTCCCTTTTAAGTACCCCAGCAGAAAAGTAAGTTTACTGCTCCTGGCACAATGAGCCTCTTCACTTTTTAGGTTTGGGAGACCTGGGTGACCTACGAAAGTTAATTAGAAGGATAACAAAGACGAAGACGGAGTCGAATCCATCGCCTCTCCTTCAGCCTAGATGTCACCCATTCATTAGGGAAATCGTTAAGGTGGCCCTTATAGAGCCCACAGACGATCTGCCGTTGGCGGGCGACAGTTTTGATCAGGTTTTCCTCTCCCGGCAACGCCACCCTTAGTGGTACGAAGCGCCGAGGCCGAGGGGGGGGGCGTTTCGGCAGCGCTGCGGTTAACCAGCCGGTGCCGCCGGCTTTGATTCTCGGCGGCCGCATACTTGCTCCATGATGTAATCCCATTGAACCTGCAGGCCGGGGAGCGGGCGGGAGCGGGCCCGGAGCCGGAGCGCGGCCGCGGGCGGGCGGCGCGGGCGGGACGCTCTCCGCGCGGCTCCTGCCTCCCGGGGCCGAGGGGGGCGCTGGGGGGCAGCTCCGGTCCCGCCCCCGCGGGCAGCCCCGCCTTTTTTCGTTGCTTTGCGGGGGGGGGGGGGGGGGGGGGGGCGGATTTCTCCCGCTCTCCCGCCCCCGCCGATGCTCTGCCGCCCGAACAGCAGCAGCCACGGGGGCGTCTGTCGGACTCGCTCTTTGCCGCCTGTGGAACCACCCGGCTAATAGGTCTGCAGTGTAGACACGGCCTCTCTGCCATCCCGCGTCTGGCCTCCACTCGTATTTCAACCTAGAGTTTTCTGATTTAGGCAGTTACTAAAGTCTTCAGGGGTTCAATCTTGGTATTATATATTTAAAGATGGTATTAATTCTGAATATAAAATGCCATATATATATTTTTTTTATGTGGAACTTAAAAAAAAAATCACTTTAAGTGTACAGGGCAGTGGCATTAAGTACATTCACGTTGTAGAACCGTCACCCCACCCGTCTTCCCAGAGGGAAGCTGCACTGTGGGACTGACAGAAAGCTGCCTTTCAGGGTTGGTTCCATGGTTTTCCAAGACATCAGTAAATTCTCTTTAAGGAATCGCTATCTTTTAAGGAATTGGGAGCTTTTGTATAGTTTTCCTTCATAGCAAAATGTGGTCCAATGTAATGTCGCTCTTCCTTACCGTGCAAGACGTCTCCAGGTACTTTTGCCTCTGGCTGGACCCGCACTGAGCAAACGCTCACAGAGCCTCCCCCCAGTGACCTTGCTCACCTCCGCACTGTGGGCCCGGCTGCTGTGCCTGGGGAAGGGGAAGGGGCACTCTCAGCTCTTAGCATCACTGATGAGAGGACCAGAACTGCTGTCTAAATCTATAAAGTCGCATCTGGTGACTCTACCGGCACCCAGGCTCTAGTCTCTTCCTGAGCCAGACTGAGAGGAGTTTCCCTCCCGTCCTCCGGCCTCTCCCTCCTGCCTACCCGGTGGCAGGCAGAACTCTGTGGCTCAGATCAGGGCTCTGGGACAGTAGCTGTCACACAGGCTCTGCCAGCAGCTCCTTCAGTGGAGTCATCATTCCTCCTTTCCTGGGTGTCCCCACAGCCCTGGGGGAAATTAGAGTGATGTGCCCCCAATTTCCCAGAAGAAAAAGTAATAAATATAAAAAATCAACTAAATAATTAAAAGTGCATAAAATCAAGAGTGTACAAAACATGAAACATAAGCCATAGCTCTCTTTGTCACCAACACCAAAGTTTTAAATAAAACCTCACTATTCCAGCCCTGGCTGGGTAGCTCAGTTGGTTAGAGCATCATCCCAATAAGCCAAGGTTGTGGGTTCGACCCCTGGTCAGGGCATATTTCTCTCTCTCAAATCAATAAAACACACACACACACTCTCCCTTCACCATTTCCCATATCCAAAGGATTTCTATTGCCCCCAGAGGCTTTGTGCCTTTGATATCAGTTCTATCATGTGTACTTAGCACCTATGTTGTTAAATTGCTAATCTTCCTTTGCTGTACAGCTTGCAGTATATAAAGGGCCCTCAAGTAATTGAATTAAGAGACTCTTAGTGGTTAGTTGGTGGTGGTTCTGGTCTGTCACATAAAGTGCTACCTTGTGGCCTCTCTGCCCCACTGCATTTGCTTGTTGAGGTACCTCTTCTGGCCACCTTGTCTGCATATTAGAATCACCCCTGGAGCTTTTAAAACTCCCAAGATGAGCTGCATCTTAAATAATTACATATGAATTTCTGGGGGTGGGACCACAGTGTGGCTTGTTTTTAAAGCTCCTCAGGGGATTCCAATGTGCACTTTTATAAATCTAAGGTGATATATCAAGTTGAGAACTATGATGGTTTATGATGTCAACTTGACTGGGCCATGGGGTGCCCAGACATTTGGTCAAACATTATTTCTGATGTGTCCATGAGGATATATCTAGATGAGGTGAACATTTGAATCTATAGAGTGAGTAAAGCAGATTGCTCTCTTTAAGTTGGGTGGGCCTCATCTGATCAGTTGAAGGCCTGAATAAAATAAAAAGGCTGAGTAAGAGGGAACTCTCTCTGACTCAATGCCTTTGAGCTAGGATATGAGCTTTTTCCTGCCTTTGGACCCGATCTGAAATATTAGCTCTTCTTGGATCTTTAGACTGAAACTACACCATCGTCTCTCCTGAGTCCATCTTGCTAACTGGAGATCTTGGGTCTTGTCAGCCTCTATAATCACATGAGCCAATTCCTGTAACAAATCTTTTCTATATAGACATATATCCTGTTGGTTCTAATTGTCTGGAGAACCCTGATGGATATAGATTTTGGTACTGAGAAGTGGGGTCTTGCCGTAACAAATATCTAAAAATGTGGAAGCAGCTTTGAAATGCAGGAATGGGTAGAGGCTGTTTTGAGGTGCATGCTAGAAAAAAATCTATGTTGCCATGAAGGGACTCTTAGTAGACAGATGGATGTAAAAGGTGATTCTGGTGAGGGCTCAGAAAGAAAAGAGGAGAGCTGGAGAGAAAGCTTCCATCTTCTTAGAGAATACATAAATAATCACAAGAGAATGTTGGTAGAATTATGGATGTTAAAGGCTATTCTGGAAAGATCTCGAGTAGCAATGAGGAACAAGTTATTGGAAGCTAGAGGAAAGGTGATCTTTGTTATAAAGTGGCAAAGAACTTGGCTGAACTGTGTTCAAATGTTTTGTGGATGGTCAAACTTCTGAGCAATGAAACTGGATGGATATTTAGCAGAGGAGATTTCCAAGCAAAGTATTGAAGTTGTGGCTTTATTCTTCCTTACTGCTTATAGTAAAGTGCAAGAGGCAGATGATGATAACTATGTATGGTGCCATTTGGGGCACTGGAAATATTGAGAGAAGCACTATGTAAAGTATGTGATTGTCTAGCCACAGATGTCTAGCTGTACATCTGAAATCAATACAAAATAAAATTGTAAGAAAAAAAAAAAAAAAGAGGTGAGAGATGAGTTTAAGAAGGGATCCTTAAGCAAAAAGGAACCATAACTTAAATATTTGGAAGATTCTCAGCCTATCCATATTGCAAAAATGATGAAGGTGTTCTGAAGAGAACACTGACAGTGTGGCTGAATAACGTTTTGATAAGGAGATTAATGTGGGTGTGAACCATGGATATAATTAGCCATCTCATCAGAAACAGAAAAAGAGATGGAATTTCACCATTAGAAATACTGCCAGCTTCAAAAGAAAAAAGGAATGGAATGAAGGGAGGCTGCTAAGATGGGTACCCTTTGAGTAAAGAGAAGAAAGTGGCTCAGTGATCTAGAGCTGCTACTTCTACCTCAGCCCCAGGGTCAAGGCTGCTTCCTCCTTGGTTTCAGAGGGCAGGGCCCTTGAACAGAGAGGTGGTGGGGGCTCTCAGCAGAGCCTTCAGGGTGACACTGCCACCAGAGTGGCCCTAAAAGGAGGTGCATCCAACCAAAGAGAATTGTTCTCAAGCTTTAAGATCTAATGATATTCCTTGTAGGCTTTAGAATTGCTTGGGACCTGTCACCCTTTCCTTCTTTCCTGTTCTTTTTGGAATGAGAATGTTCCATGCCTGACTCACCATCGTATTTTGAAAGCTCATAACTTGTTTGGTTTCATAAGTTTGCAGCAGAAGAGGAATTTTGCCTTACCTAGAGTCTCACCCATATCTGATTTAGGTGATATTTAGAAGAGACTTTGGACTTTAGACTTTAGTTTGATGCCACAATGAGTTAAGACTTTTGGGACTGTTGGAATGGAGTACATGTATTTGTATGTGAGAAGAACATGGATTTTGGTGGAGTGTTATGGACTGAATGTGTGTGTCCCCCCACCCCAGGTTCATATGTTGAAGCCCCAACCCCCCCATCTGACTATATTTTGAAATAGAGCCTCTGAGGAGGTGATATAGGTTAAATGAAGACATAAGAGTAAGGCCCTAGTCCAATAGGGCTGGTGCCCTTATGAGAAGAGGGAAAGGCATGAGCTCTTTCTTCCTCATATGAGAACAGAGAGAAGGCAGCCACTAGGAAGCCAAAAAACACAGGCCTAAGAAGAGTGTAGCAGTCAGGACCTTTCAGAAGCAAAGGTCAGTGGGAATGTAGAACACATATAGGGAGGAGTGGTTAAGAAGTTGGTGAGGGTAGGGAGATTGATAATGCAAAACAGATTTGGCTGCCAGGATATCTGATCATTCAGACTCTCCACCTTTTCTCATCCAATTCATCTTGAGGGTGGCCTCTGTCATCATTGTCTTAAAGCAAATTTGATTATAAGGATACAAGACCCATTCAAACTTACATATGTATTGGGGGAAGGCTGGTGGTTATTGGATGGATACCAGGGAAGTAAAGCTGGACTTCTTGGAAAACTACAGGTATTCTCCATTCTCTCTCTCTTTCTCTGAGGCCCTGGGACTTCCTGTGCTAGTTCACCTGGGCAGGTCTGCCTATCTTCTGCGCAATGCTCTCTCTGCCACCACAGGTGGGATGAGCCTAGGAAGGGGTGTAAGTCATCAAGCATCTACTGAGGAAAGGCATGCTGAAAATTTCTATTCAGATGTTAGAAATATCCAAAAATACCTTGTCTATTTTTCTATTTTAAATCCTAAAGAATTAGATTTAAATTTGGATTAATGGATACACTGGGGAGTGAAGTATAGTGACTTATTTGAAATGCTTTTATCAAAAATAACTTCACTGGAAAGTGTTTCTAAAATGTTTACTTTTCCTGTCTTTCAAAGATAGTGACAATATTTGCTCCCTCTTGGTGACATGTGAGTCATGATTTTAAATAGCAGTTCCCGTGGAAGAGATCCCGGGGAGAAGTGGAAACAGTGCTGGGTTTAGGGATCAGAACGTTCCCTTCCTGCCAGCTGTTATTGTCAGAGGAGCCTCGGGCACCTCACTGAGCCTCTCTGAGCCCTACTTTCCTCATATGACAAAGAGGAAGTGGAGGTGGTTACTTGTCTCTTCTTTTTATCTTGAGGGTAATTACTTTAAATTTATATGTAAAATGAATTAGTAAATTTAAAGCATAAGTTATTGTTTCAGTCTTTGGCACATATTACTTGCTTGATAAATGTTGGTTCAATGACTTCTATGGTGCTAAGGCTATCCATGTAAAAGGCATAGGAAATTGGGCTGAATCTGTGCAAATCCCAGATCTTATTAACTATTAAACTGAGATTAGTTTTTGTAATACTAAATTCCTCCTAGGAGCTAGTTCTGTTAGCTTCTTCTTTCACAAAGTGGGGTATAGGGGGGGAAATCAGGTAAATTAAAGGTTTCATTCATTGAGTTCAGGTTTATCTGAGCTGCTACTGTACAAGAAAGGCATCAGTAATGTATTCATTTTTTAAACTTATTCAACAAATATTTACCAAAGACACTGGGAATATGTGGTTGAATAGAAACAGACACAATCTCTGCCCTCATGGAGCTGATGATCTGGTACTCCAAACACCCTCACACATCAGAAAGGACTGGGGAGAGGCTTCATCTTCCCTGACCTGTTTTCTTAGTCTCTGCAAACGTCACTTTGACCAGAGCCTAGAAGGAAGTGGGAGAAGCAAGAGAAACACCAAGGCCCAGCAGTCCAGAAGAGGGCTGGGGCCTGAACGTAAATCCCACATGAAGGCTTTTACATTCCTGCCTTGGCTGGAGGTGGGGGACAAGTTTTTTTCACCGAGGCTGGGACACCTTCAGTGACTCTGTCTATGACAGCATCCAGATGCCATGCCTTGGCTTAACTTTAATCCGACGATAGCTAATACTTTTGGAGAGCCTATTAAAAGTCAGGCACTGTGCTGGACACTTTCCATGTTTTGTGTTTAATCTTCATACCAGTCTTGCAAGGGAGATACTATCATCCTCAGTTTGCCTATGAGGGGACCGCAGCTGTAGAGGACATGGTCAAGGTCACAATAGGTGGCCTACTTGAGTGCCTTCCCTCTTTCCTCCGCCATCCAGGCCCTTTACTCCTTCGGTGGGAACTTTGTGTTTTTATTCTTTGCCACGATGGGGGGAAACTACACACGTTTTTCAACATATCAAAGGATAACGATAACAATGGCTAATGTTAATTGAGCGAGTACTATGTGCCAGACACTATAGTATAGCTCTTTACAGGTATTAAGCCTTTTAATCCTCACAAACCTATGAAATGGTTACTTATTATTTAATATTATTCATCTATTATTTTATAGATGAAGAATTGAGACACAGAGGTTATCCAAGGTGACTCAGCTAGTATATGACAGACACAGAGTTTAGACCCAAGATGCCTGGGTCCAGAGCTTAAAATGTGTCATTTCATCCAAGAGGAATACACAATTTAAAACATCTATCACAGTTTTAAGATGGTGAAATAAGGGTCACTAGCATGGGAGGGGATCCCTGTGTCCTCACCTCCCACCTCGGTCAGCAGGAGACCCGATCCCGTCCAGGGTGATGGAGTGCCTCCCTCTACCATTGTGCGGCCTGTACAATGGTACACAACTCTGAGTTCCATCCGCCATGAAATGGTACATGACCAAAAAAATGCACCTAACTTAGTTTCTGTTCCCACATGTATAACATTTTCCACGCTACGCGAGTTCTCTCAAAGAGTTAACAGCATGCCTTGAGAAGAGGAATTGAAGAAACCTAGGAGCATTCTCTTTACCAGCTCAGGCAAGTGACTGAAAAGTCAAATATTAAATGTTTAGTAAGCTTCGGATCTTCATTCCCACTGACTGGCTATTTGGATAAGTTGGACAGTGCAGCGCTGACTGGGCACCGTCCTCAGCGGCTCGGCTGGGGGCAAGGCAGAGGGAAGGCAGCAGGGAGGTGTGGGGCTTCGGGCTGGAGGGTCCTAACCCCAGTCCACTAAGAACACTCTCCCTTTTCTGCATCACAGAGACACATGAGTGACCTCTGAAGCAGGCTGATGTCCTCAGATGCAAACCTAGTTTGTGGCTAGGAATCACTAAGGATGCTTGATAACTACAAATTAAATGAATTAGGTGCACAATATATAATTACTAACGTTCTACTTTTCCCTTGTCTTTGTGCACCATGACAGTAAAAAGTTTCCACAGCAATTGGTTTGTATAAGCAAAAAGCAAAATTAAATTAAGAGGTCACACACCAGCAGCAATGACAAAATCAGGAAAACATTTTCTAATCAGAAACGGCAAAGAAATCGGGGCTTTTATATAATGGTGAAATTAGGGTTTGGATGGTGGTATTCTTTCAACCAACTTTTCACAAATATTTCCTGGAACAGGCCCAAGGACGGAATTCTAATTTAGACTATTCTTTTTCAGATGTAATTGAATTTGCTTGTTTAGCTTCCTGCCTCCCCCACCTTTCCTCTGGTGGCACAGGAGTGCTGCTCCGCTCTCACGTGGCACCTGCATGGTCTGTAGACCATGTTTGCTTGACTTGTCTCCAGGCTTTTAGTCCGTCCTCAGTCCTCAGCTACTTTGTATCGAGGAAGTTTCTCCAGACCTTTAGCTCCCTTCCCTACCCCTGCTGCTGGCCAACACCCCCCTCCACTGCTCTGCACCCCCAGCCCCCAAAGTTACTCTCCTATGAAAACTAATGACTCCCTCAGCTGGGGAGGTGATCCTCTGAAAAATATCCTCTGGGAGGCATCCCGAGCAAGAAAATATGGAGAAAGGAGTGGAATCCTTGACTGATGTCATTTAAGATTGTGAGAGCTGACACCGAGCTGAGCAACTTGGGTTCCTTGTGGCTAAAGGACTGCTGCATCAGTAGAACCAGGAAAGGGAGCTTTTGTTGCTTCACCTAGGCTGAGGATCTAGCAGTATACACACCAGGCTGGAGTGAAGGACTCTAAGGATGCACTCGTTCCCACTGTTAACCTCCACGAGGGCAGGCCTCTGGCTTGGCATCCACTTGGAGAACACAGGAAAGCCATTCCACGGGAAGACGTGACATGCCAACAGATTCCCACCACCCACCTGGAGGCCCCTTCCTGCTCCTGGAGTTGTGCCTGGCAGGCTGGCTGGCTGACTTGGCTTCAGAGTTTGACAAACATTAGCTTCTACGCCTGCTCCTTGAGATTAAAGAACGTTCAGATGAAGGCAGGTGTCTCTCCTTTCTGTTCTTGAATGTTTTTTAAAAGGATTTTTATTAGGATGTGGCAACTTCAGTAACAAGGCTTTCCCTCTCCTTTTGGGGGATTCTTTTCCCGCTGTTTGTCAGAGGCTAACTGAGGCGGTTTAGAACACATATGCAGTCACACACACACGTACAAGCATGCACACTCCCCAGCAAGTCAGCAGTCTCTGCTCTGGTACTCACATTTTATCCCAAGGAAGCGTGGGCCTCCAGGACAGAATCCCCACAGTCACTGGGCAGTAGAGTTTGGTGAGCAGTCAGGGGGCTGGTGGGCCAGTCTGCTCTTGCCATGAGGGCATCTTTAGCCTGGTTTAGTAGGAACCAGAGTCGGTGTTATTTCTGCCATGGCGTCCCAGAATCTAGTTGTCCCGTCTCCAAGTGCAGCCTTCTGCGTGCAACAAGAGAATGCAGGCTTCTTTGAAACAGGCTTCTTAGAGCAGGAGCATAGGGAGCCAAGTGTGAAGGGTGTCAGCAGCGGTGACACGCCCTGGGGGAAGATGTGGGACCAGCTGGGCTCGGAGCCAACAGCAAGGGAGGGGAAGGCTGCTGAGAGTTGGAGGAGTTCTTCCAGGATCCTGTTAACTTAAAGTGACCCCCTCACCATTGCTCTTGCCCTGGCCCCGGGGCATGCACTAATTTTCATTCAGTAATGTATTCCTTGGTAATCAAGTCATTCTCGTACAAATGGTATTGTTCAGTCCTCATAAGGCAGGAATTAAGTGGAGCTATCCCAATTTTATTGATGAAGAAAGCAAGGATTCAGAGTGGTTTACATAGTGTTCCCCAAGGTAAGGCTGTTAGTACTGGCAAAGACATGCAGTCTCAGGCTTCCTGATTGTAAGTTCTTTCCCTTGCATACCTTTAGTCAACGGACAGGTGTGTACTGCATTCCTAGCATGAAACTAGTATCAGGTTCTGTTGAGAATTCAAAAGCACTGTGACTAGGTTCCTGCCATCCTGGCACTTACAACACGGCTCGCCAGAATTATCAGATAAGGAAGGGCTGGATGGTATTTAATGAATTACTGGCTTGTGTAAGCACTCAACAATTGGTTCTTGAGCATTATGTGCCAGACACTGGGACAGGAGTAGAGGGACACAAAGACAAAAAGGAAACAATCTCTATTCTCAAGACAAGGGACTTTCACTGCTCAGAACTGTTCAATGGCTTCCTGTTGCTTCTAGGGTAAAATCCAAAGTTCTTGACGTGACCCACGAGGCTGTAGGAGATCAGGCCTCTCTCCAGCCCTACTCTGCTCCACCACACTGGGCTCTGCTGGGTTCCTCAATCAGGCTAAAACTCCTTCCTTCTTTGGGGTCTTTGCACCCTAGGATGGCTTCACAGAAGTGTCATTTGAGCAGACACTTGAAGAATGCATAGGAGATTTCCAGACAGAAAGTGATGGGGGAAACAGTGGAATTCCAGATAGAGGAGTTGGGGGGGGGGGGGGGGGCTGAGTGAATAAGAGTGGCTGGGAAGTTTCCTAGAAAAGGCAAAACGTTCTTTGTATGTAACTGATATTCAACAACTATCTGTTGAATGGAACTGGGCTGGGAAGGCTGGGGATGGGGTGTGTGGCAGGATGAGAGAGCAGGAGAGTGAAGGCAGGACCACAGAAGTGTCAGCTGAGCATGCCCAGGGGCAGAGAAGCCATCTAAGAGGCAGCTTGGGGAGGTGGGGCAGTGATTTGTACAAGGGTGGGTGCTTTATGCGATGGGATGGGAGACTGGAACTCCAGTTGTAGCTCAGCTATTTGCTTTGTAACCTTGGACAACTCACTTCTCTTGTCTGGGCCTCAGAACTGGTGAGGAAGATGGAATCTCTAAACCTCTAAACTTCTCTTTCCAGGTGAAATGGGCTCTTTAAATTTCAGGTGATGACAGAGAGTTGCAGAGGCCAGGATGGATACAAGACACAGGAATAGGGGAGGGAATCCCAGAAGGATAGAGAGACCCCAGGCAGAGTGCTGGCATCAAAGGCCCGAGTGGAAGCCAGGGGCGGGGTGGGTGGGAGAGGCTGCTGTCTATGACTCATCTGTACCCCACCAGGACAGATCAAACCCCCAAAAGAATTTTCCAAGACAACCTGACTTTTCCTCACTTCTACACTGATCCCAAGTCTAATGTGTGTGTGTGTGGGGGGGGGGGCGGGAAGGAGGGGGGACCAGGCCCACCTTCAGAGGGGAAGGCTGCTGTGGCCAGCAAAATTGAGGCCCAACTTCAAAGAGTAAGGAAGGCGGAGAAAGAACTGAAGGGGCTTTTCGGACAGCCCAAATGACTGGACAAGCCCCTAACCCAGGTTTTATCTCTAGCGACCTTACTCTGCCCCATGGATGTCACTTGTTTCTCTCTCTCTTTCTTTTTTTGGAGCTAATGGAGAGGGGGAGCCAGGCGAGGGAGGTGGGAAGAGACTTTTTTCACATGAGTCCTCAGAATTACAGTTCACAAACTATTCAGTAAACTGACCGGCCTCAACCTCCCCTTCAACGGCCTAATCTAAGGGGTGGATCTATGTGTTTTGTTGCTTGTCAGAAACAATCGCCGCCCGGCCCATTACATTTACAGCACGTCGCCCTTTAATTGGTGTAACACGCTGAGGCCTGAAAGGAGGGGAGGCCCACAAAAGCGCCTGTGAATGAGCCTTGACTCACACAAAAACACTCTGCAGAAGTTCAGAGCTGGCCACTAACAAGGAGGTAGGGAGTTAGTTTGAAAAGGGGTGAAGTTCAGAAATGTGTCACCTTGAGGAGCCTCCCATCAAAGCAATGGTCGCATTGACAAGCTGCAAAGAAGAAAAGTTAAACCTCGGGGCTGCAGACTCGAGGATTTATTCTTTTTAAACTTGAGGAGGGGTGGGGGTAGGAGAGGGGCGAGTCTTTCTTTTTCTTCTCCTGTTCCCCACCCTGGTCTCTCTGCTCCCCTTATTTACTTCAGAGAGCCTTAAAGAAGTCGGTGTGAAAAAACATACCTCCCACCCCCCTGCTAAGATACACTGTTAAAAAAAAAAAATGTATAAAAAAGTCAGGCTGAATGCGGCGGCCTCAGGCCTGCGCAGCTGATTGCAACTTCTGTGGGAATAGCGTCGTGCCTCTGCCCTCCTGTCCCCCTGCCCTCCTGTCCCCCCGCCTGCATTTGCTAAGGCGACTCCCCGCGTCCCGGGGCTGGGAGCGCGGGGCGCTGATTCGGCGGAGGCGGGGCCGTGCGTTCGGGCTCTAAGGCGGGAGAGCCCGACCCAGGCGTGCGGGAGCAGGGTCTGCGCCCGAGCGGGTCCCGCTCGGTCGGGTCCCGCTTGAGACTGTCCGGGAGAGGGGACCTAGCTTTCCCGGCTCCTGCCAGCAGCACCTGGAGGGACCCTACCCAGGCTGAGCGGATTTCCACGCTGTAGTTCCAGTTTGCAAATTAAGGCTTTCCTAAAATTAGAAACCAGCGAGCGCACGTCCCGGGGGGAGGTGAGGGACTAGGTGGCACCTTCCGTTCCTGCTCCTTACATGGTCACCTGCTGGGTCCCTCTCTCGCACTTTCCTCGCTCCGGACGCCGGAATTTACCCAGTGGTGGTAGAGGGGTCGACCTCCCTCGTCACCCTTCTCTGCACCCTGCCCCTCGCCGTGCACCGTGGGGAGCTCGCCGCCGCACCTCGCGCCCGGGTGGACAACCGCACCGCGTCCCGCGCCCCGGGCGCGCCCAGCTCTCCGGGGCTCCCCCCTCCGCTCGCCCCCTCCCGCTTTGCCTGGCGACCGGACCCCCGCCCCCGGAGCAGCTCCTGAGAACCGGCTGCCCGGTGCGAAGGCGGGGGCGCTTTTCAATGCAGGGGCGCAGCTCCCTCCAGATTTGTAATCCGCCAAAAAGCCGCTGATTGCTGCAATCGTTACTTTTCATTAAAAAAACTTAGAAGCAATTTGGGAGAACCCTTCTCAATGAATACATTTACCCCCGAACGGTCTTTATTCCCCGCCTCCACTTGATGAGTTTCTCTGGCACGGCTCCGTTCTTGCAGGCGCAGAATGGGCAATCCCTTGATCCCCGTCAATTGTCATCCCGAGTCGGGGCCACTTTGACCGCCAATAGTGGGGAAGTCAGAGCTAATCCTCAGAAGGAATCACGGGAAAAGAAAGGCAACAATAACCAAGTCAAGCGTAAAAAATGAAAGAGAAATCTCTATTATCACTCACTACATTTCCCAGCTATGTACTGAAAAAATCAGCCCGCTTGTCATTCGAGTCAGACACCCGCACAAGAATATGGGGTCGTGGCGGGTTGGTAGGCTCACACGACGTAAGGGGCGACATTTGAGAGCGAAAGGCCTCTCTTCTGCCTCTGCCAAATCCCCCTCACATCCGCCATAACCATTAAATACAGACTGACTTTATTCTGTATGGGGAGGCCCAGGGGTGGGTGGTGAGGGAGCCCCCAGCTGTGCATGGATAAAAAAAAAAAATCCCTGGAGAGAGGACTGGGGGGGGGGGCGGGGTATTGATAGTAAAGAAACGCGCCCCTCGCGGGCACTTCCAGCTCCCGGACCCACGGTTACCTCAACCACGCCCACCTTGGTCGAGCGGGAGTACTCCGCGCCCCCTGCGCCCCCCTGCGCCCCCTGCGCCCCCTGCCCCCCGCAACCCTGCTGGCGCGCGGCCTCGGAGCCTCGGACTTCGCTGGGGCGCAAGTGCGTGGCGCGCGCCCTGGGTCCGTGGGCCGCAGGCTCCGCGCAGCCCCGGGGCCCCCGCGCGGTGGGCTGCGCTGCGGAGCGAGAGGCTCGCTGCGCCTCGGAGCTCCCGCGGTGAGACCTGTGAGAGTGTGCGAGCGCTGCCGCTTTCCACGCTGACACCTACAATTATCTGACACAGGCCTTGATTCCTTTATGCCGCAGCCAAGCGAGGGGCAAAGTTAGTTCTAAAGAGGCCGATGTTAAAGCGGGACGCGGGGCCGGATTGCAGGGCGGCCGCCTCATCGCCCGGAGGGGGGTGCCCCAGCAGCCGCGCGCCCCTCTTTCCCTCCCGCGCAGGAGGGAACCTCGAGATCTGGACCTGCTCCAGCAGCCCGAGTCTCCCGCAGCCCGGGAGGGCCGCAGAGGACCTGAATCCCAACCCCCCTCGGGCAGAGAAAGGCCCGGGGCCCGCGTGACAACCTGCAGGCTGTGCCCGTCCAGCGGCCTTTCCGCGTCCCCTCTCGCTAAGTCACAAAGCCGGCCTTGGGATGCCTTTTTGGCTACTTTCATTTTCCCCGGTGGGTCGAGGGAGCCTCCCGCAGCTGGTAGGTGAGGTTGCTTTACCTGTGTGCTCGCGGGATAGAGAGCAGGGGCCACGTGTGGCACCAAGGCTTCCACCCACCTTCTCCCCTTCCCCTCCTCTCCTCCGCCTCGCCCCCGCCAGGCCTCAGGGGCGCCCCTGTTCCCCGCGCCCGGGCTGCGGCGCGGCCTCCAGCCGCAGACTCCCGCGGCGCCGCGGGGCCTCCAGAGGCAGCGCCCAGCTCCCGTCTCACCCCGGGCACCCAAACCCATGAAGCCTGGAGAGCTTCTCCCTCTGGGGACCCTCTCCCGGTTGTCACACACACACACACACACACACACACACACACACACACACACACACACACACACACGCCCTTCACGCCACATACACGCACGTCACACGCCACCTACACAATATCACAAGTGTACACATGACACACCGCATACCACCTACACGAGCGTTCTCACACTTGTGTATCACACGCTTGCAGAAAAACGTTCACGCAGTAACAATCTTACCAAACACATTCCCATGTACACAAGGCCTGGCTCACCGCATGCACGTAGTCACACAGGCACACATTCCTGCACACCGGGGCGCACCCCGCGTGCCCGCACGGCCTGTCCAGAATGGACGGGAGGGAGTCATCAGGTTGGGGGTCAAGGACCTTGGCTCTAAGACCTGGGCCTTATGTGAGCTTCCTCGCCCTGGCAGATGCCCGAGTTTCTCCAGGGGGCAGTGTGCTGAGCCCGCCCTGTGCCCGCACCCCTCACCCCGCGCTCCCCAGGCGGCCAAGCCGATCAGGCCAGAGCCCACGGCCAGGACTGGACAGAGGGACTCACTCACTGAGGCACCAAACACAAGCCCACGAGCGTACTTAAGGGAGTGGGCAAGCCGCCCTCCTGTGGCCGCGGGGGTTGGGAATGGGATGGGCAGGGAAGGAGTGGATCCCACCTTGCTGACCCTCATTCCCACCCAGGTCGGGCCACCGGGCCTGGAAGGATGGCTTAGAGAGCTGGGTGATAATCGCCTTCTACAAAGCGAGTCTGCCCAGATTTACATAAACGCAGATCTCTGCGTCGGAGAGCTGGAAAGGGTGCTTGCAGAGAAGGCGACATTCTGCAATCCTAATTAGTGATTTTTGTCCCCTTGTTACTGGGCTCAGCATCTCATGCAAATGAACCCTTCATTTCAGCCACATCACCCCAGCTCCAGAATTAACTGACTCTTATCTTTAATGATATGCCGCAGAAGTTCTCCGAGCACCGGCTAGCTTTTTATCTTGATTACTCTAATCAATAAGAAATGGTAGAGCAGAAGTATAAACTCTATTGGCTTTTAAATGTTGCCGACAAGCCCTCTAGATGGCATTCCCGTTCATTGTTATATATTGAAATGATCCGCAGCCTAACAGCCGATGCAGATAAAAGGCAAAGGAGCATTAGCCTTGGGATTCACCCCACCCAGTCCCTGACACCTTCGGCCCCCACTCTAGAGGGAAGATTCTCTGTGTTTGGGCTTGAGAAGGTGAAAACATATATATTTTAAAAGAAAATTGCTCTTTTCGAGGAGCAAAAGAAACACACAGGTAAACAAACAAATTAAGAAACATCAGATTCCCCTTCCCATCCAGATAGTGTTAAAGGTAGAAGCTTTGGAAAAGCACTTTGAGACACAGAGCCTCACCGCCTGGAAATTAATCAAATCCGTGAGACACACAGGCACCCTCCACCTATCTCACTGGCCCCACCTCCAGCTCACACATACTATAGACGTTTGTATACGTATACATGTATAATTTCAGATAGTTTGAAATCAGGAAATGCAATGTTCTCCACTTAGTTCTCTTGGGAGAAAAATCGGGATTGATTCCCTTCCTCTCTGCAGATGATTCCTTCAGCTCTAGCTGGATGTTGGGTGATGATTGGCCAAGGCGTTAAAGCACCTCGAATTAGAAGTCTGGGGATTATTAGACGCCCAGCACCAGATGGGTTGAGACTGGGAGCCATCTCTCCCGCCCGGGGCAACACATCACCCACACCCGTCCAAGGTCCAGGTCTCACCTCCCTCACAGGCCCAGTTTGCAAAGCACAGTCTGTTTCCCAGAAAGCCAAAAAGAGGGTGCGGAGTATTTCTTTCCTGGGCTCCCTGAGAGTGAAGTGTTTATGGTGTGTGAGAGAGAAACATCCCTCCCCTCCCTTGACCAGCTCAACACTCTCCTCTGAGTTTGGTCGGGGGCAGCGTGGGAGCTTTCCGGGCGTCCCAGGCTGTCCAGGGGCTGCAAGAACGCTGGCCGTGATCATTCATCAGAGTCCTGTACTAATTTACTAGCTTTCGTTAGAGCCAGTACAACCTACTGAGAGCCTGCTCTGCACCAGTCGGGAGTGCGGCCCAGGCTCCGAGCGCGGAGAACCTTTCGGGGTCTCGCCGACCCTCCTCCCTCCCCCCTCCCCCCTTTGGACCGGTTCCAGAGACCGTAGCTTCCGAAGCACCGAAAGCTCGCTAGCGGTTGGCGCGCACACACAAACGCACACTCGCCACAGCCCAGCGTGCCCCCTCGGCAACCCCTCGGGGCGCGCCGCGGCAGTCTAGAAACATTCCCGCCCGCTGGGCCACCTGCTGCCCCTGCGGCTCCCGTGGCCCGGAATTCTGCGCCCCCCGCCGGGGCCGCACAGCCCTGGGCTCGGCGCGGCGCTTCGGTCCTCGGGGGCGGCTTGGGGCTGGTGGGATCAGCTGCGCGCTCAGCCTCGCAGGGGCGCACCTGGCAGCGGAGCCGAACCAGAAACCCGCACCCGGCGGGCGCACAGGTGAGAAGCGGCTCGCTGGGAGCTGGAGGGGCCGGAACACAAATTCCAGTCCGCCAAGGCCGCGGTGGATCCGCGGAAGGAGAAGTTGGAAATTGCTGGCAGGCTAACCCCCCCCCCCCTTTTTTTTTAAATGACACGTGGGGGGAAGGGCTGAATGTATCAAAATCATGTAAAATTTCTGTTCTTAGCAGCATCCTTGTTATTAGGAATGATGACTAAACCGCCAGGATTATTCTGGACTGTAAGTTATCAAGAGCCCACTAATTTCACATTAAAGCCCATTGACTGCAACGACGTGATTGAAGGGTTTTTAACAATTAACATAATCAGAAAATGAGCTGAGATAATTTTTATTCAACTCATTACTTTTTAATCATGTATTTCTTTTAATTAATATCTTCTCCGTGAACATAACACAAAGCGGGGCCCCAGTGCTGGCCCAAGCCAGCCTGCGGGGCTGAATTTGACACAGCCAAACATTTCACCAGCCACATTTCATTGCATCTCTATTGTGGTGTGGATGAAATAGCCAAGTCTTGTCCAAAAGTCACCATGTTGTTTTGAAACACAATTTGGGAGGGGAGGGGGTGGGCACAAGGCTGGGAGCGTACAAGCCATACGCTTTTAATACAACTTGACGCTTTACATTTGGGTGCCTCTCTTGGTTTGCAGCCAGAGGGATACAAATAGGAAGAAAGAAACAAGAGGGAAAACAAGAAGAAAAAGCTTCTGGAGATGAATGTCCCATCCTGGGCTCAAGAGAATTGGGCTTTTGGCTGCTCACGCCTGCGCCCCGGGAGGCAGGGAAGGCTCGGAGCCGTCTGAGGGCGCAGCGGCCGCGCGCAGGTCCTCGGGGCCGAGGCGCTCAGCCCCAGCCCCTTCCCCCGCCTGCTGGGCTGCGGGGCCGGCGGAGCTAAGCCTCCCGGCTCCCGGGCCGGAAGGGAAATGGGCCGCGACCTGCGGGCCCTTCTTTCTGGCAGGATCCTGACCGTCGCAGCGGCCGTCTCGGGTCGTGACCGCATCCATCCCTCAACGCTTCCTGGCGTCCCCAACGCGGGAAACTTGATCTAACTCAAATGCTCAAACGGGACGAAGAGCGGACATTTCTGGCGGCAGAGAGGCCTCCAGCCTCCGCCTTGGCGAGCTCCCCCTTCACTCGGGTAACTCGGACCCCGGGGCGCATCTCGCCTGTGGCTTCGCCACAGTCCCAAGAAAGAATGTGTCTGGACTAAGATCTCGCCCTGTGCGAGCTGCATCAGCCTCAGAAAAATAAGAAACAAAGCCGACCCCTGGTGGAAGAAAACGAAAGTTTACGAAGATAAGCAGGGTTAGGAGGAGCCCCGCGCCCAGAAGTCCGCGCGGGAGCGGGCGGCCGAGGGAAGGGCGAGCGGGCGGAAGGGTGATAGGCGACGGCAGGGACAGTGGGAGGGGCGGGGAACAGGAGCGATCGAACTGCAGCAGGTGGATTCAAGCGGGAAAAGCTGGGGAGAATTAGACTCGGGGAGCCCATTCTGGGGGCCCTTGGGCCAAATAGGCATCAAATGCTTGCGGCCTGGCCAGTATCGGGGGTCAGGCGGGGCCGCCCGAGTTCTCCTCTCGCTCCTCAGTGGAGGCCTGGAAGTTCTGTGATTGCAGAGCGCAGATGGAGGTTTCTGTTGGACACTGGCAGCCACCGACTGCCTGATCCAGAGAGCACCCAGATTCCAGAAAATTCCTTCTCTTTCCTCTAAACGAACTTCTGCCTCCCACCACCCCTACCTCTCAGTCTTAGCTAGGTGATGGTAAATAAGGAAAAATCCGACCCGCCAAGGGGGAAAAAGGCTGAAAATGCAAGCCCCATCCCTTCCTGGAATTTATTAATGGTTGAACTTTAATGTGGAACATCTGGGCACGAGGTTGTGTGCCCAAGGGGTGGTGTATCTCAGGCACTGAAGGAAATCAGTGACGGGAGAACCCCTGTACTGAAGCCTCTGCTGATGTCCAGGGTCACACAGTTAAAAATGAAAGATAGAAAAGGTGACATCAGAGATAAAGATCTCACTGATGAGCAAGTCACTGTTTACTCAGTGAGCACTTCGGTTTAATCAAGGAAGTGCAAAGGGTGGCGTTTATGTCCTTCAGCTGTTTTTAAAGCCTTTTCTGAATCTACTGTCAAGATGTACCTCTGTGTTTCTCCCTCCTCACCTTCCTACCTTATCTCCTTACCCTTCTATGTGTCCTGATATTATACAGGGGTTTCCTTCACACACACATCTCTCCTGCACCTATGACATGCCAGGAGCACTCCCCCCCCCAATTCCCCCTCCCCCATTATCCATTTATCCTGGTCAGTTCTCAGGAAACATTTGTTGAAGTGTTGACTGTCTCTGAGATTCAGAGCTTGGGCTTATCAACCAGGACTATGAGCAGGGTGGTCCTGGGCTGGTCTTCCTGAATCTGGTATGAATGTGGCATTGCCACTCCTCGGCAACTAAGAACAATTGGTGCTGTTCCAGGAGGCAGTGTTTAAGTGGATGATAGAAAAGAAAACCCATTTGCTGTGCTTGTGACTCTCCACGGTGAAGGGCGTGCAGGCAGGAGGCGAGCACAGGTGTCCTGAAATCTGCTTGAGAGAAGCTGGTCAAGATGATCAGTTTGGTGTCTTGGCTAGAGGGCAGATAGCCTGTCTTGGTAGAAATTAATAGGTAGCTGTAGCACATATGTGCCAAAGATACGGGCTGCAGTAAATATTAATAAGAGGTGAGTCCATGTTCCAGGGAGAGTACACAGCATTATGTCCCACATAATTTTGTCAGTGACAGTATATGCTCCTTTTGGAGTTTCCCACTTTGCCTCTTGGCAGAGCCATCACTGACTCCAGTAGAGCCTTGACCCACCTCTGACCCAAATGATGGCCTAGGCTTGAGATGAGGGAGACCAGGTCAATAACGGGAGGCCTGGGAAATGAATCCTAATTCCTGTGGCCACCCTCGAAGCCAGAGGCAGGGCTATGGTGACCCCACCTTGGCGCAGGGCCCTCTCCTCAGGCCACTCCATCTCATCTTTAAAGCTGTCGTGAACTCTCATCAGCTGCATCCACTTCACTCCTTCCTGTTTATCAGAGCATCATGACACTCCGCTCATCCTAGTGTTGTAACCTCTGTGACAGCAGGAATGTCTCAGGGCTGCCCAATGTCTCATTTTCAGTAATTTCAAAAGTGATACTTTTTCCAGTTTAGACTGAGTGTAAACAATATAGAGCAGAGAAGAATGCACAGTTATTAGAGCACTTTATGATTTGAGACACCCAAACTGCTCAATTCAGGTCAGAATGTGCATTTAAAGGCTATATTATCTGAATCATGTACCCCCCTCTCCATCGCCAGGTGATTGCATGATTTTGCCTTGCTTTGTGCTCTGTAGACATAAGCTTGCTCCCTAGAAAAAGCTTCTTGGACACCTTCAGGGTGCTGGAGGAAGAGCTTTGTACTTTGAATGGCTTGTTGGGATTCCATCATCCCTTTGGTGAAAAACTGAAAATCTACTTATACTGTATCTAGATAAAAATAAAAATGAACACCAATTGGTATTCAGTGAAAAATACTAAACCTGAATAATATGTGACATTATATATCATGTCATGTTTTTAACCCTTTGCGGTCATTTGTCTACTCTCAGCCACCAAAGCTTTTTTACCGTTCCGGTCGTATGTCTGCTCTCAGCCACCACAGCAAGGAACCATACGAATCTTAACTCTATTCATTCATGTAGCAGTTCATAATTTCTCTGAAAGCTCTTAATTCTGACCAGTACGACACCCATGTCCAAATTTAATACGACCGCAAAGGGTTAAAATAGGTTTTATCACAAAAATTTCCCACCATACACAAAAGTAGAGTGTCATAATCCCTGACGAATCCATTACTCGATTCCTTAATAAGCATCATATTTTGCTTTCTCAGTTCCCATCTTTTTCTTGGTTTGGCTAGGGTATTTTAAAGTTTATCCCAGACATTAAATGTCATTTCACCCCTAATACTTCATTATGCATAGAAAAAAACAACATTTCATAGTCACATGGCAATATCACACTTAATGAAAAATAATAATTCTCTAATATCATATACTATAATACTAAATTTTCCCTAATTGTCTAAAAAATGTTTTTTATAGTTGGTTTTGTTCAAATCAGGATCTAAACAAGTTATGCTTATATTTAGTTGTATGGCTCTTAAATATATATATTTTTTCAGAGAGTGGTATGGGGGGAGAGAGAGAGAGAGAGAAAGAAAGAGAGAGAAATATCGATGTGAGAGAGACACATCAATTGGTTGCCTCCTGCACTTGCCCTGACTGGGGCCGGGGATCTAACCTATAACCGAGGAATGTGCCCTTGGCCGGAATCGAACCCAGGACCTTTTAGTCCGCAGGCCAATGCTCTAACCACTGAAACAAACTGGCTAGGGCACTCTTAAATCTTTGTAAAATATTTTTGTTGTTGTTGCTGTTATAGCTAGCTTTTAAGTCTTTTAAAATACTTATTTACTATAATCTATTTCCCCCCCTTTCTTTTCACATGACATCGACTTTTTCAGAAATCAGGTCATTTTCCCTGAGGAATATTCCACACTCTGCACATGCCTGCTTGTTGCTTCATGGTATCATTTAGCAAAGATTTCATGTGTCAATGAAGCACAGATTTAAATTGTTTTTACTTCTCCTGTATTTCCTGAAGACTAGAAGTAAGGTCTAACAATTTGAATAAACTCAGGTTCTTTTTTGTTAATCCTGACCCGAGGATATTTTTTCCATTGCTTTTCAGAGAGAGTGGAAGAGAGAGGGGGGGGGAGGGAGGGAGGGAGAGGGAGAGGGTGGGGAGAGAGAACCATGGATTGGTTGCCTCCTGCATGCACCTGGACCGGGGTCATGGCTCAAGCCTGCAACCCAGGTACCTGCCCTTGGCTGGAATCAAACCAGGGACCCCAGTGCACTAACCACTGAGCAACTGGCCAGGGCTCAGGTTCTTTTTTTATTGTCCGGGCAAGAATACCATCAGTCAGAGAACCCAGGAAGAGAAGCCTTTTGGCAGTTACCCTTCCTCCACATTGTGGATGCGGCTTTGACCTTCATCTCCATCTGCCAAACATGCACTTAATGCTGCTTAAGGCCCAGGAGTCTACATTGAGAGAGGGGCTGAGCCTCTCGCCTTAGATTCTGACCAGCATCCTAGTTTCATGTCTGAAGTCTCATCACTCACTCAAATGGCCGACCCCCCAAATGACCTCCCTCTTCAGGTGACAGGTGCATTCATAAGATTGGGGTCTGACTCTGACCCTTGCAGGCCTCAGCCAGCTGTTCCTATCGGAATAGAAAACATCAGCCCCACAGCCCCAGTATTCATACACAGCTGGGAAACAGAGTCATGCCCGGGTGGGGGGTACAGTGGAAATGTAATGTTCATACAAGAGCCAATATTAGCTCCTCCGAGCGGAGAAGCAGCGTCAGAATGAGAGGTAAGGGGGACTACAAAATGTGGAAATGAGCAGAGGGGTAAGCATGGGGCATAGAAACACAACTCATGTTTTCCAAATAGGCAGTAAGAAGTGCATCCCATAACGGTCAGAGTCAGCATTTCTTTGTGGGAACCCCAGCCACTCTGCTTCCCAGAGCCCCAGGCAGTGTTGCATGTTGTCCCCAGACCTAGTCGTGTGGCCCTCCTGGGACACTGATCCTTTGCCCCTGACGCACTCTCACGGTGTGTCTCATGGCTTCCTGCCAGAGCCTCATACTAGGCACGACTGCTCTGCACCAGTCTCCAGGCTGGCTGTGCCAGTCCCCTGAAGCCACCATTAGGGCACACTCATGGCCCTCTCCTGTCTCTGACAAGTCCCTGACGCTGCCTGCAGAGTCACGGACATCGATGCCTCTGGGGACTCAAGCTCTTAACTTCTCAAGGCAGCATACTTTTAAAAATGAAACGACACCTTTTGGTTCTTGCTGGTTTAGTTCTCGCAGCCCTTTTGCTCAGAAGAGGAGTCATCTAAGGGAAGCGACTCCATGCCAGACTTCTTTGTATGCTTGAAATCATCTCTCTCTCCCCATCTCTTTGTCCTTGAACCAAATGCCAAGTCCCTGCCCCTGGGAATCCATCATTTCCCAGCAAACCCCTGGGTTTCTCAAGCTCCAGACCTCTAGTAGGCTGCCTCCCCTTCCCCGCTTCCAAAATGCTTAGATGTGTGTACCCCAGAGCCCACATCAGTGTCAGTGAGGCAAACACTGGGACCCCTGCTATGTATGTTTTGTATACCTCACTACTTTTAAAATTTTCTGCTACCAAAAAGGTCCCCAGAAAAAGTTAATACTAAGCTTGAAAAATATAGTGCCATCCATGTAAAAATACATATAAAAACAAAAGAAAAAGGCAATAGGTGAAATAGTATGAAAACACTTATCAAAACTGTTAGAAACATCATTTCATTTTAAAAGTTTAAAAAATATTACTGAATTAAAAAATTATAGGACCTAAGGAACATTGTATTTTGAAATTGCCTTAAAATCACTTGACCATCTTATTTGGATAAATAAACTGAAGCTCAGAGAGATTACATAACCACAGTTGATTAGTGAAAGGGCTAAATTAAGTAAAACTGGTTACGACGTGGAATATGTATGGAAATTTGCATATCTATATTTATAGCATCAGTTTTCATGCTCTGTTTTGAAGAGGTGAAGAATCCTTTGTTGTTAGTCATCTTGAGTTTGTTGTTAACTATCAATGACAACTGATTTCAAGTTTGAACAGTTCCCTAACCCTTTACAAATCAGCACAAGGGTTTCGGCTGGGTAAAAAAGAAAATCTTTAAAGGTGAAGTAAATTATAATCACAAAGAAATGGAGAGTTTCCAATTTTACTCTAGCAGACAGTGCAATTTCCATACCTCAGTTTATACAGTTTACATACAAGTTTACACAGTTTGTAGTATTTTATCAGTTGTCTCTGGAATGTATGCTGGACATGAGACTTTGGAACACAGAGTTGCCTATAGCCAGATAATAATCAGTGAAGCAGAGATTTGCAATTATTTGGTTCATTTGAACCATAGGATAGCTCACCTGGGTAACTCAGAGCCCAAGGCCTGGATTTTCTCATGCTAATTAATTTCTCTAGTTCTTAGCATAGGTACACAGTGGATGCTTAATTAATGCTTGATGATGAGAGTGACAACTAACATTTATAAAGCATGATATACTCCATCAAATCTTTTCACACAGAAAGTCCTGGTAATTATAAAAGTCTTCACTATATGTTGTGTAATTCCAGCCTGAATAAAAATGGTGTGAGACTACTATAAACATTGTATCTCTATCTCAACCATCAATTTATTTTAGGTCTTTTTTTGGTAAAAACGGATATATTAAGCTATTTGACCTATTGCAAGAAGGATAAGAAGGCTTTGTGCTTTTTTAGGAGCTATAAACATGTGATAATTTTTCTGCTTGCAAATATCAGAACAAGTATCAAGAGGGAATGGACATGTGACCACATAGAGTCAATTGGGATCTCCTGGGATTAGATGTCCTAGTCTAGAGCAGTGAATGTGCATAGGCCTGGGGACATAGTTTGTAGGTTTATTGACTCAGTGACAGTGAATGCAAGGAAAGCGAATGCTGGACACATGAAAAAATTAATACTGGTCTACAAGTCTAGGAACAGACTGAAGGGTCCTGGTTTGATTCCCTTTAAGGGCAGGTACCTGGGTTGCAGGCTCCATCCTTGGCCCTGGTTGGGGCACATGTGGGAAGCAACCAGTCAATCTGTCTCTCTCACATTGATGTTTCTCTCTCTGTCTCTCTCCCTTCTACTCTCTCTGAAAAGCAATGGAGAGAATATCCTTGGGTGAGGGTTGAAATAAATAAAAATTTTTTTTAAGTTTTTTTAAAAAGTTAAAAAAAAAAAGACTGTAACATCAACTTCCATCTTCCTTTCCAGCCTGCCTACCTGCCCTACAGATTTCAGACGCATCAGTCCCCACAACTGCATGGGCCAATTCCTTTATTCCATAAATGAATCTCTTCAGAGACACAGTATATATACTATTGTTTCTGTTTCTCTGGAGAGCCCAACCAATACAACCTACTTTACAGAACAGAATAATTTTAAACATTATATATGTTGCAAATTAACTTGTATTCCTCTAATTCAGAATTTTATTAATGTAGAATTTTAATTACCTAGATGTTACTTTGAAGTCTAACTTTCTAATATCTATGAAGACAAGCGTTGGGCAAAAATGATAGATCACAGGTGGCAATGGTTTACCCAGAAGGAAAATAACGCATAGATTGCACAGATGGAGGAGCACCTACTACACCCTGGAATCACCTTCTAAATAGCTACCTGAGCACAAGTCTTTAGCTCAGGCTCTGGTTTTTGGAGGCATCTAGACTAAGACAGTGACAGAGTGTACTATCAAAGAATGGCCTCAAGAAGCAACTGAACCTGTTGGTTAGGAAGAAGTGTTCGAAATAAGTTATGTTAACATTTTACGCTTCACTTAAAGAAATCTTACTCAGAAATCTAACATACAAACAAAGAAAATTGGGTCTCCACTTCTATCCCTCCTCCAAAAGTGCCTAAAAGGGTATTTGTATTAGTTTGCTAAGCTGCTGTAACAAAATACCACAAACTGGGAGGGGAGGCTTAAACAACAGAAATTTATTATCTCACAGTTCTGGAGGCTAAGAAGCCTGAGGTCAAGGTGTTGGCCAGGTTAGTTCCCTTTGAAGGCTGTGAGACAAAGGTCTCTTCTAGACCTTTCTTCTTGGCTGGTAGATGGCCATCTTCTCTTCTCATTGTCTTCTCTCTATGCAAGTCTGTGAGCCCAAATTTCCCCTTGTTATAAGGACACTGGTCATATTGGATGAGGGCCCACTCTCATGACATTATTTTAGCTTGGCCACCTCTGTAAAGTCTCTGTCCCCAAATAAGGTCACATGCTGAGGGGCTGGGAATAGGATGTCAATATATGAATTTGGGGGGACACAATTCAACCCATAACAGTATTTAAAGGCTCTTAGATCACAGTTTGAAAGCTACTACTCCCAAGATTCAGTTGGATAATTTGAAACAATCCTACCTGTTTGATTAATATTTTTATTAGATAGGAGCACATTATGTAGTCCCTTGGGGTAACAGTCCTACTCAAAATTAAGCACTCCATATGAGCAATGCTAACTTTATTTTATACTAGAAACATTTCACATGGAAACCCCTGCCCTCAAAATTCAAGGGTTATCTGTCTCACAGATCTTTAAGCTTTCAGCAGATTTGAAATTGCCATTTGGGAAGAGTTTTAGCCAAGGCCACAATGCTTCACACTTTCATATATTTTCTACTATGCCTGGTCTCTAGAATAGCTGGGCTCCTATTAATCAGTAATACAGAATGCCTGAATTCTCCCCTCCCTAAGGTTAGTGCATGGGCTTGTTACATATCAAAATAGATGTCAATCATATCAGTTTGGGACCTGACAAAATTGCATCAGGAAGAAAACCCCAATGGGAATATTAAAGGATATTCTCAAAAGAGGGAAAGAGGGAACCAGCAGAGCAGTACTTTTTTAAAATAATAGACTTTACTTTGTAGAACAGTTTTAGATTTACAGAAAAATTAAGAAGGTAGTACAGGGCACTTCCATGTATTCCCTATTATTAACATCTTACAAAAGTCTGGTGTATTTATTACAACTAATGAACCAATATTCATACATTGTTATTAAGTAAAGTCCCATAGTTTACTCAGATTTCCTTAGTTCCTTTTATATCATTTTCTCTTCCAGGATTCCATCTAGGGCACCCTATTATATTTAGTTGTGATATTTCCTTGAGTCCCTCTTAGTTATGACAGCTTCTCAGATTTTCCTTGTTTTTAATGATCTTAACAGTTTTGCGGAATACTAGTGAAGTATTTTGTAGGACCCTCCTCTGCTGAGACTTGTCTGATGTTCTTAGAGCAGATTCTGCCCCAGCTGGACATGAAGATGGCTGCAGCTCCGGCCCACACCTTGGCTGTGGCCTTGCGAAAGATCCCGAGCCACAGGGTCCAGCTACCACACAAATTCCTGATTCACAGAAACTGTGCGATAATAAATGTTTTAAGCGACTAAGTTTTGGAGTAATTTGTTAGCAGCAATAGATACTAATACATCAAATTGTGAGGCTTATAGTCTATAAGAGAGAGGGAGCAGGAGGGAAAGGGCTTAGAGGACAGATAAGGGGGAAGTTAAATTTTTTCTTTTATAAAATAACTTTAAACAAACATGACAGAATGTCAATAATTGTTAAAAATCTGGGTTGTGGGTACATGGGTATTTGGTATATTATTGTATGTGCTCTTCTGTATTTTCTTTAATTCTCAAAAAAGAATAAATTCCCAGTCGCAGACTAGGCGTCTAGGGCTGAGATGCCATCTTCTAGCTCTCTGGATAGGAGAAATGCACCTTTTGTTTTCAACTTCAGTTCCACAAAGTTGTGGAGACTTTCTCGGTATATCCTTCAAGTTAGTATTTCACTTATTCCCTGTGGAGCCAGGCGAGGAGACAAGGGAAAAGAGAGATAGCTCATTTAGATTCTAAATCCCAAATCACCAGGTTTCAGGAATGGCGACTCCACAGACAGGAGAAATTAAAAAGGGAGGGTGAACTGACTTATTTTTGAAAATTATTTCCTGCAAAGTTGAAAACATAAATTGCCCAAGCACGTGCCATAGAGTTGTATGAGGCAAGTGCAACTATTAATCTGTAATTCAGACAAACTCCTCTCCCATGAGAAAGCGGCCCTGGGCTACTTACATGTTTGATTCTTTCTTCTTTTGTCTTTAGGATAAACCAACTTAAAAAATGTTTATTTCACAAGCATAGATAAAAAACTGGTGTATGATATAGTAACAACTTAAATTATTGTCTCTCTCGTTTTCATTACATTTCTCCACCTATTCGTGGCTCCTTCTGCATTCTGGTGATACTATCACCAATTGTACTATATATTTAAATCACTTGGGTCTACCAAAGAAGACATTACTTGTGATAACTTAATAATTGTGCAACTTCAAATGTTAGGCTTTGATTTTAAGGTTCACTTTCACATTTTATTCCTTTTCTTTGTATTAGCCACTTTACGAGGCCCATCTTGAGTTCCTCTTACGGAACATCCGGTATAACAGTATCTCATTCATTTCATAATGAATGGTACAATTAGGATTTCATTAGAAGCACACTGTAAGGGAATTTAAAGCTACTCTGAACCCGTACATGAAATGTTACACATTTAAATTGCTCACATGTGGCAACCCACCTTCTTTAAGAAGCTACCAAATGTAAACTTTATTTGAAACTTTTAAAAATAACATGATTGCTTGTTACACTGAACCTCTTTTTTGTCATGTGCCCACCAAAACTCATTTTATCTAAGAAGAAAGACTCACAGATGCTTCAAGGAAGAAAAGTGGAATTTTCAGTACATTTTCTTTACAAAGAACATTCTGTAGAAGCATTTAAGGGTGAGGAGACCTTACTCCCACTAATGCATGTGCTATCCACTTCTCCCCCTTTTCATAGCCACACAAAGCAGCACACTTGGGAAGTAATTTATCTATCACATATGAATCAATTTTGAATATGTAGCTTTATACTTAAAACACTGCTTTAAAAAACTAATACTTTCTATTAGGATTTGTGTCTTTATTATTGCTTCTAATCCCAATAACTTTTTTTCAAATTTAGATGTGTAATTTTCAAGACTGAAGTAGAGGGTACATTTAAATATGACTTTGCAATGATAGGCTTTCTCATTTGGATTGGGATGAGCCAGTTTCCTGAAAGGTAGGATGGAATAGCAATTTAGAAGTTTCAGGTGAGAGAGGAGTTCAAGGCTGCTGAAAATGACCTACGGGCATGTCTTGGCTATAGGAAGAGGAGTGGCTTTGCTCCAAACTGGATTTCAGGCAATTAATGCCTAAGGCTTGAAAGGTTCCTGACAGCTTGGCCTGAAAGTTGAGAATTAGTATCTTAGAATTCTTTCCTACCCGTCTTATTCTTTACATCTGGGTCCAGGGGCCTAATCATGGAAAGAAGCAGAGAAATAACCAAGTGTTTGTGATCATTATGGAAATAAAGATTTGAAGGAAATCCTGAACATGTAAGGTCTTGACATTCACAGGATGATCCAGAATTTGTGTCTTAATGCAGAGCATTTCTGGAACAAACTTATCATCCACATGGCTCTGTCAGTAAGGCGATATATTACCCTAATCAATACACTTTCCAATAATAGGGTGGATAATATTTTAATACATTTTAAGAGGAAAGTAGAAGGATTTGGGTCATTATTTTAGAGAGATGGCTAATTACCTCATGTTACTAGATCTCTAGGAAAGATGATTTTAGTAATCTTGAGCCTTCAATTTCTCTTTCTACAGTCTTTAGAATATAAAAGGAATAATAGTGGCCACATATATATTTATTCTCCCAGGATGGAATTCATTTACCCAGAATTTAACCAATTACTGTATATATACACATATGTTTGTGCATGTGTGCATGCATGTGTATGTGTGTACCTTGAGCTTAAGATCGGTATAGAATAAAAGGCTTGCTGCTCTGACTTGATAGAATTCCATTATAAAACAGAGAAATTTGATGTTAGGTGGCTTCATGTCAGGTAAATTTATGATTTTCTTTAGACTTTACAAAATATTGAAAATAAGCTTTTGGATGTTTGGTTCTTCCCTTATAGACTCCTAGATGTCTAGGGATCTCAGGCTGGTACTGGTTTAAAGGATGGAAACAACTGAGTCACAGCTTGTCAATTAAGATCATTGCAGGCACTCTGATAACTGAGTTGAATCTCTGCAAAGTTGATCTGCATAATTAACATTCATTTGTATTTGAAATGGCTCAAAATCCAGGAATATATTTGTCACTATCAATTAATCTCTTTCTGTAAGATTGGCCCAAATAATGAGCTATATTAAAACACACACACACACACACACATACTTGAGATATGAACTGAAGGGAGCCCCACCCAAAAGGCCCAGTTCCTCCCTTTAGCCAACCTACCTTGATACCCTCCACTTCCTTTTCCACAGCATAGATTCCAGTGGGCAATTGTTTATGACCAATTTGCCATTAGGAGGGAAGAGAAGGACCTTGCAGTGGACACCTATTAAGTTTATTATCCAGCCTCCGTTCTCTGCAAACTTCTCCCTCTCCCTCTCATCCACATGGTCACAGGACAGCCTCTGAGCAGCCATGGTTGTAAATTATGACCACCTAGCTCTCATCCTGGTTATAGTTTGGACTGAACAGAGACTCAGCCTTGGAAAATTTGGCATCAGGAGTAAGATCTGGCCTTTGCCTAGGTTGAAATCTTCAATGCAGGAGATATAAAAATGGAGTTTGTGCAGTCATATTTTCTACTATGAAGACTGGGTAGTTAAAGAGATAGAGTAAAGCAAAGATGGAGACAATGCCTGGTGCATAGTTCCAGTCCCATCCCCAGACATTGCCTCGGTTTCATCCTTATACTTCCCACTTTTTGTTTAAGTTAACTTGCATTGGTTTCATTGAAACAAAAAAATATTCGACAGATAGACTGTCTTGATGGAAGCCTACTGTCAAGTCCCACAGTCACATTATTGCCTCTATCAGATCACTCAGAAGTTATTCTCAAAGGTGCAGAGAATACAGTCTCTGGAGATCTAGGTATACAGTCAAGGTACCGCAGGAGAGTCACATGAGGACCTTGGTTTACATCTCACAGATCCAAGATGCATATGTAAATATTAATGTGTGTGTGATCAAGTAATTAATTTAAATTATTGTCATAATCTTTAAAATGTTAGCAGACTAGTAAGAGGGAATGGAGAGGCAACTATCTCCCCCATGGTACTGAGAGCAGCAGAGTAGTTTGTTTTTCTTGTTTTTTGTTTTGGTAGGTAATTTCTTTCTCTACTTTTTAGGATCAAAAACAGTGATCCTGTCCAGTTTTATCATTCAAATACAGAAAGCATAGCTCTCTGTTCTACATATAAAACTGGGAGGGACACAGCTGGGAAGAATTGGATAATTACAATATCAATCAGGTAAGGGGAGATTAAATGACTTTACTTCAATAGAGCATTTGGACAGAATTATAATTGGAAGGAAAATAAAATAGTTTACAAAAGAAGCGAAGAAAACAATTGAACATTGGCCTGATCTTCAAGTAAGCACAGTGGAAAGATGGTAACAAGTGATATTTGCTCCAAACGTTGCCATAGGGGAATTGAAGAACATCCACTTCTCTGAGACATGGACATTGGTGCATTTTTATTTGTAACAATTACTTCCTTCTGCTTCTGATGTCATGTACACAGTGAATATGACTAACAAAGAATATTTAAAATTTGATATTAAAAAGGCATTTTGATACTAAAAATAGCATCCTGTTGATTTCTCTAGCAATCTATATATCCAAGAAAATTAAATAACCAACAATAAGTAATACAACATACTTGGAAACTGTCAAGAGATTCATAAATTCCATATGTACTTGTTAATAACTATTGAACAATTAATAAGATTTTTAAGTAGTGCAATTACTTTTCTATCTATAGTTAAAGTATCTTTATTAGTCAGGTTTATCCAGAGAAAAATAGAACCAACAGGATGTGTGTACATGGATATATAGATAGATAGACAGACAGATACACACACAGAGACAGAGATAGAGATATAGGCAGGGAGAGATGAAGGGAGGGAGGGAGATAGAGAGACAGATAGAGTATAATGTGATTATGGAGGCTGAGAAGTCCCAAGATCTGCAGTTGACAAGCTGGAGATTTAGAAGAGCTTATGTGTAATTATAGCCTGAGTCTGAAGGCCTGAGAACCAGGCCTCACCTCGGCTGATGGTGTAAGTTTCCACTGATGTATCAATGGAAAAAGTATTTAAAGTGAATGTATATTTGCATTACACAAATTCACTGTAACATGTATTGAGGGCCTACTATGTCCAAGGCATCAGGCTACTTGGAGGACACAGGCTATGAGGAAGAAGGAAACTGTAAAAAGAAGACGTAGCATCTACAAAACAAGAGGAGGACATTGGTGGGTGTGGGGAAGCATCAACTTGATGCAGGGTATTGGATCCTGAGTGAGGTAAGAAGGGTTTTCATACAGGGCAGGGGGCAGAAGTGACTGGGTGTTTGCTTATATTCAGAGGCACTGGTCAAGCAAGTATATTAAGGTTAAAGGGAATCTGGTTTCTCACTGTTTGAGAAGGGAGTTACAAACATGAAAAGGGAGAAAAGTAGAATGAATGTTGTAGTGTTAGAGTAGAATTAGCAATAACACTGGCTGGAAATACATATAGATATAAAAATAAATCTAAATGTTTATTTATGTATATGTACATGCATACATATATGATTTTGTGTATTTTCCCTGGCTCTGTCCACTGAGAAAGCCTAATAGCAGACACCCCCCAATAATAATGACCACACAGTGCCCAGATTGTGGCTTCTAAATATCATTCTCCACTAAAAGTAACCAAGAATCCTTGGAGAAATAGCTGATTCCACCACTGGGGCAAGAAAAGCACAAGTTTAGCTTGAGTCATCTAGTGTTAGAAACTAAGAATGTGCTCAAAGAATGATGGGGACATGTCAAGAACATACAGAAACTGGCTTGACTAGGCTCCCACTGGTCAAATCTGGGACAATTTGAGCATAACTTATTGTTACACAAATACAATTTCCTACTAATTCGGTGTTGTTGTTTTTTTGGTAACAAAAATCAAACAAAATGTAGCCGTCACAAAACAATATCCAAACAGATTGGGTAAAAAGTAACTCTAAGACCCCTCAGAAACGTAAATTAGCACCATAAGCTGAATGGGAGTTAGTATAGTAACTGCAATTTACAAGGCAAAAATGAAAGCAGGGTAACACAAAACAGCCAAGAAACAATTTTATATCAAACTTGTCGGGTATTTGTCACAGAACTGTTTTCCAGGTTATTAACTTAAGTTCTTGTTACAGCCCAGCAGTGGTATTGGGATGCTTGTTAGAGAGTGTCCTCTACTATTGTCTTGGGCATGTCAGAAACTGGATGGGAGTTTGAAGTTGATCGGATTTTCCAGGTTTTTGCACTGGGTGCAGATTTGTGCTGCACCCCGGGAACCCCTTCTATCCTAAGTAAACCTGGACATTACCCACCCTTGGACCAGGCTACAGAGTGAGAGAACTTAGTCCTGTGCTGTCCAACACAGCACCACTAGCCAGATGGGGCTATGTACAGTTAATTAAATAAAATTATCATTCAGTTCCTTAGTTGAAGTTGCCACATTACAAGTACTCAACAGCCACATTCGGCTAGTGGCTATCCTATTAGACAATGCAGATACAGAATCTTTCCATCACACAAAGTCTATCGGACAGTGCTGACGTAGACAGTTAAGTGTTTGTTGTTTTTAGCTTGAAAGCCAGTCTATTACATTCAATACTGACTCCTCTGCCATTTTTCTGTAGAAATACTGGTTTATTGTATGGAGTTTCCAATGTTTACCTATAACTGATTAACGTGAGCAGAGCATGCAGCAGTCTACTTATTTTCAGGAGAATTCTTCGCATGTCCTGGCTTTTGAAAGTTCTCCTTCCACAAATCTTTTACGACTATGTATCCTGGTAAACCCCAGTCATATAACTTCTTCCCACCGACCTGGACAAATATGATGGCTTGTTGTGGATAATAAAGAGAGGCAGCTAGTCCCATGAAACCAGGTGAATACACCAGCTTCTTTGCTTTTGAGCTTCTAGCCAAAAGGAGTCCAACAACACCAGCAAGGCCAATAACAGCAAGTCTTGGAAGAAATTCAGGAGGCGCCTTTTGGAGATACTCATAGCTGTCCAAGCCCCAGTGAACCAAACTTCGCACCGCGGGCTCAGCCTGGGAGTACCGCGCCTGACACCAGCTGGCGTGCGGCTCGCAGCGCTGCCGGAGGCGTGAGACGCTTTCTTCAAGTGGAGTCCTTGGCGCCTCCACGTATTTTGACGGGTCCTCGGGAACGGAGTAGAGTGAAAGCTCACTGACCTTCACGGAAGCTTTGTGAGGTGAGTCCTCCCTCTGTGATGCGGAGACTTGGAGGGTGAGCAGACCCAGGCCGGCCGGCCCCACGGTCCTCCGAATTACTTTGAACATGTCGCTGGAGCGGCGGCTCTGGCAGGGCCGTGTTTTTGTTTTTTTTTTTTTCCTCTCGTTTTGTTTTAAGCTTGGAAGCCACTAGGCTCTACAACCAAAAGTAATCAACAGACGTTTTTACTCTCTGCGAACGGGATGCCGGGTAAGATTATGGTAAACACCAAGTAAACACGTCGGCAAAGGCACCTGCCGGCGGTCTTAGGGAGCTCACCCGGCATTCCCACGTGCCTGTCGTTCTGCGGGGTGACTTCTAGAACCTGGGAAGTCCCACAGGGGTGGGCGCTCGAGGGCAGGATCCCGAGATTTCATTGGTCAAAGCGGTGGGCGCCTGTCTTCCCGGAGCGGGCAGCACCGGGCCTCGCGCCTCTGGGTCAGCCGCCAGCCGCCAGCCGCCGGCGGGGGCGCGAGACCGCGGGAGTGTGCGCAGTGCCGGACGCACGCCGGCCCGCCGGCCCCGAGAGGCTCCTGGTAGCCAATGGGGCGCCGCGCGCCGGGGGCGGGGCCATGACGCGCGCCCCTCGTGACCCCGCTCGCGGCCTGCACCCGCGGAAGCCGGAAGCAGCGGCGGTCGGGGCGCCGGCTGAGGGGGAAGAGGCGCCGAAGAGCGCCCTGGGGAGTGGGACCCCCGCGATGGATCACGACGCCGCGCTCGCGCGGCGGAGGTCGTTGCTGCTGCCGCGGCGGCTGCTGGTGCCCCTGCTGTGGTCGCGGCTGGCTCTGGGCGCGCTCGCCTCGGGCGGCAGCCCCCAGGGCGTCCTCCTGTACGACCTCCTGCCCGAGCAGCGGTTGCTGGAGGTGGAGGACTTGTCTCTGACCCTGCTGCGGGGAGGAAGACGGGGGCCGCAGTCGCTGCCCCCGGACCTGCCGGATCTGGATCCCGAGTGCCGGGAGCTGCTGCTGGACTTCGCCAGCAGCGCCGCACAGCTGACCGGGTGTCTGGTGCGCGGCGCCCGGCCGGTGCGCCTCTGTCAGACCTGCTACCCGCTCTTCCAGCAGGTCGCCAGCAAGATGGACAACATCAGCCGAGCCGTGGGGGTGGGTAGCGGCGCTCACCCCGGACCTCCGGCGTGGACGGTTGGGAAGGGAGGAGGGCGCAGGGAGGTTAACTCGGCGAGGGGTGACTCAGTTTCCCCATCGCTAAGAAGAAGGGGTTGGGCTGGGAATGTGGAGTTTGAGCATCAAAAAAGTGGATGGCATTTTAGGGCTTGGGGTCGGAGGTTTTACCCTCGTAGCTGCTGTTGGGCCTCCTCTTGGTACATACTACTGGCAGAGAGAGAGGACTCGTTTTCTTGGGGCTCCTCCACCCCTCACCCTGCCTTTTTCCTTTCCTCCCCCCCTTTTTCCCCTTCCCCAGACTCCGCCACAGCTCCTTCCCATTTCCACCTGGAGTTCCCAGGAGGGACCCTTCCCTGAAACCCCAAGTGGAATGGGGGAGCTGTAGCGTGGTGGTGGTTAGGAGCTTGAGCTTTGTAGCCAGAAATGTTCAGATCCACCACTTTCTAGAAGTTTGACCTTGGGTTATCTTGGAGCCTTAGTTGCCTCCTCTTGTTAGCATTCTCTGTGCTGTTTTCCCGTCTGTGAAATGTGGATAAAAAGAACTCTTAGAAAACTGGCACGTAGTAATAGCTTTTAGTAAATGGGACCTAAAGTTTTAGAAAATGGTAAATTTACCCCCTTCCCCATCCTTGGTACCCTTAGAGCTTCTCTGGTCATGTGGTAGGTGCTATGAAGGACTTAAAAAAAAAAAAAAGACACAGAAGATACCTTCCTGTTGCTAAGAACCTTATAGGGTCTAGAGTAGGAAAGGATTAGTGTGTCAGGGCTGGTGGGAGTCATGAGGTGTGGGCCCAATATGCCCTGTAAAGGAAAAACATGAATAACTTTGGGATTGTGGAGTGGGGAAGTTCCTCTTGTATTGAGAGCACAAGTAGTCTCATGAAAATGTGGTTGGAATTATTTGATAAATCACAGTTGATTTAACAAGATATAGACTTGTATATATAGTTACATTTTGCATTGAGTCAACCTGATATTACATAATATATATATTTTTTTACATAAAGGGGATTTATTAAGTAAATCCTGTGGTCAATCTTTCTGTAAAGAGCTAGTTTCCAAATTAGTTTAAATAAATTCAGGTTTCCATGCAATATTTTCAGGCATATTTCTATTGAGTATAGCAAAGGGGATATATATACACATACATATGTACATCTCACTATATGATTTAAAAATAAAGCCCCCAAGACTTGTTCCTGTCAACAACAGCAGGGTATTATATGGCATCATACTCTGTTTGGAGCAAAGGTGAGTTGTTTTATACCTGATCAGAATAACTGATCATGATGCAGAGCTTGTTCTTTTGTGTTTTTTTTTTTAATCCTCACCTGAGGATATTTTTCCCATTGCTTTTGTGAGAGAGTGGAAGGGAGAGAGAGAGAGAAACATCGATGTGAGAGAGACTCATCCATTGGTTGCCTCCCATACATGCCCCAACCGGAGCCAGGATCGAGCCTGCAACCCAGGTACATGCCCTTGATTGGATTCAAACCTGGAACCCTTCATTCTGCAGGCAGACACTAACCACTGAGCAAAACTGGCTAGGGTGAGCTTGGGTCTTTTGAGGCAGCAAATGCTTTTTTCATTTGTGGGATACTATGGAATTAAGAAAAGGTTAAAAAATTACTGCAGCCCAGCCAGCATGGCTCAGCGGTTGAGCATTGACCAATGATCCAGGAAATTACGGTTCAATCCCCAGTCAGGGCACATGGCCAGGTTGCGGGCTCGACCTCCCACTAGGGAACTTGCAGGAGGCAGCCAATCAGTGACTCTCTCATCATTGATGTTTCCATCTCTCTCTCTTCCCCCCCCCTTTCCCTTCCTCTCTCTGAAATCAATAAAGATATATTGTTTAAAAAATACTTTTAAAAATTACCACGAACTCTAGTACAGTATTATGGATATCACCAAGGTTGGGGATTTAATCCCCCGTCAGGGCGCATACAAGAATCAACCAACGAATGCATAAATGAGTGAAACAACAAACTGGTGTCTCTCAATGTCTGTCTCCCCACCCCCCCAAAATCAAAATCAATTAAAAAAATTGTTCGGAAACTTTTTTTTCTGTTACAGAATACGTCTGAGAGTCATAGTTGTGCCAGAAGCCTCTTAATGGCAGATAGAATTCAAATAGTTGTGATACTGTCTGAGTTTTTTAATTCCACATGGCAGAAGGCAAATTGTGCAAGTAAGTTATTCTTTCATTTTCATGTTGCAATTATGGTTCAATAGTATAGATGTCAGATTTTATTTTAATGAAACTTGGAATCTTTGAATCTATAGAATACTTTTTATTGCTATGTTTAAGTGAACTTGGATTAGCATCATGGTTTATTAGTGGGAACCACTTGGGCAAATACTGAAAGGCAGAAAAGTGTCATAGTTAACAGCATGAGCTTTGCAGTCAGACAGATCTGGGTTTGAGCCTAAACTCTGCCACTTATTAGCCAGCCCTAACTAGCTGTCAGACCTTGGGCGTGTAACTTAGCCTCATCTATAAATTGATAGTAATAATGGAACCTACGCTATACCATTGTCTTGAGGATTAAATGAGATAAATTGTGTACAGTACTTAACTCAGTACCTGGCACATAGTTAATGTTCAAGAAATGTTAACTGTTTAGTAATAATTATGATATTTATAATAATCTTTCAAATGGTGTTAGGGTTGATGATAACATCTGTTCTACCAGTTTTGCAGGTTTGTATGTATTTGTGTAATAAAATGAGATCTATTTTTAGGCTTTCTTTGGAAAAATTAAAGTCACTATTTCAATTCAGAAGTGTTTTGAATACAAACTGTGTTCTAGGCAGTTTTTGTTTTTCATGTCTTATTTAGTGAGGATGAAAGTTATATTTACAGAATAATCTAAGGCAGACAAATAAATGCTTTAAAAAGTTATAGTGTCCTTGGAGGAAGTAAAGAACAAATTGAATTTGGGAGAATTTGAAATAATTTCCTGAAGGAGGTACCTTTTGATCCTTTATGGGTGAGCATGATTTCCATAAGTAGACATGAGAGAAAAGACATTGCCGACAGAGAGGCATCATAGACAGAGGCATAAAAGAGGAGCTTTTCCAGGGTCCTGAAAGCACAATGGATGATACAGTGGGAAAGGGAAAGTAGGCCTTTGACTGATGGAGTAGTTTATCTCTTATGCCAACATTTTTCATACTGCTTAGAATACAAGCATATTATTAAGAAATTATTATGTACTATAGTATCTTGGGGATTTACAATATATATGGAATATTAAAAACCATGAGAAATACTGCAGGTTTAAAAAAAGCTTTTTAACATCACTTAACCTACTGCTTTTCAAACCTTTTTTTTTTTTTAACTGCAAAGACCTCTTTTTTCATGGATGCCATTGCAAGAGGAAAAGAACTGTTTTTAAGTATTCTTAAGTCCTTTAGAAAAATCCACTAATACAGGAAAAGATGTTAATTACAAATAATTTTTAAGTCAGTTAATTAGAATAAGTGGAATACGTATCAGGGTTCATTTCTTTTGATTGATGTGACTTTATATACTTGAGGGGTTTTTTCTTTAAAGGGTATTTTGTAATGAAGATTTCACTAATTCAAAATAGCTTTCTTTTCCAGTTAAAAACAAACATTTTGCTGCATATTTACTCAAGTTACCTGGAAACACTCCTAATTATGTTCTCTGCAAATCTATGTAATAAAGATAATGAGAACATTTTTTAAAAAATTTAAAGAATTGTTCAAATAACTTTGAAATTTTTACTGAAATTTAATAAAGCATTCTTACTTGAGCAACATGGTCTTCTCTTACAAAGTAGTGAGAAAAATTTGTAGGAAGGAAAAAAAATGAAATAAAGAAGTTGAGTAGCAAGCCATCAATTAAATTAAATAGTGTTTCTCAAGTTCATAACCCTTGTTTCATTAGAGTTTCCTAATAAGCCCTGTGAGGTAGAATGAGGGTTCAGAACATAAATGAACTGCTGATCAAGTCTAGAGCAAAATTCAAAAGGCTTTAAGATTGTTCATCTGAGTAGACAGTGTTTATGAGTTAATGCCTAATTTTGTTTTTGTAAAGTTCTGTTTGACAAATTTATTGCACAGTCTCCATTTTAAGAAATATAAATACATTTTAATTAGCCCTACAACGGTTTAACATTTATGTTTTATACATGTTAGATATTATGGAAAACCCTAATCTTTTACTAAAAGTATTAATGTAAAATACTCTTTTTTTCTAAAGACCAATTAGTATTATATAAAATTAAAACTAGATAATGTGAAAAAATTTTTAATAGAGTTGCACACTTCCTGAAGTAATATTGTAATAACTTTACGGTGTCAGATGGGTACTAGATTTAACCCTTAGCAGTCATCAGGCATCAGACATCAGGTTCTGATGCAGTCACATCTCTAGCAACCAGATCTCTTAAACTGCTAATTTCATGAGTTCTTATTTTATTAGTGAATGATGCTAAAGTCTTCTCTTATCCTTGTATGTAAAAGGAAATCCATTTCTCACCTATCCAGTCATAGTTTATGAAGGCATTGGCCTGTAGAAATATGTGAAAGAATACCCTGACAAGGAAAAGCTGAAGGAGCTCACCACCTCCAGACCAGTGGTGCACGAAATGCTAAAGGGTCTTCTTTAAGAAGCAGGAGAAGAAAAACATAAAAAACATAAGAATATGAACCATAAAATGGCAATAAATATGTGTGTACTATTAACAAATGAATCTGAAAAAACAAACCAAGAAGCAGAACAGAAACAGACTCAGATACAGAGAACATTTCGATGGTTGCCAGCTGGGAAGGGGTTAGGGGGCTGGGTGAAAAAGGTGAAGGGAGTAAGAAGTACAAATTGGTAGTTACAGATAGTCGTGGGGATGTAAAGTACAGCATAGGGAACATAGTAATATTGTAATAACTGTACGGTGTCAGATGGGTGCTAGATTTATTGGGATCACTTAGTAAGTTATATAATGTTTAATCATTGGGGTGTACACTTGAAACTGATATTATGTCGTGAGTCAACTGTAACTGAAAAATTAAAAATGATTTAAAAAAAGGAAATATGTAAAAGAATACAAGGGATATTTACTCTTTTAATGAAATGGAAGAAAGCAATCATATCACACTATAATTTTAAACAAATTGTGCCCAATCAGAAGTTTGCCTAGGATGTTGTCATTTTGTATTATAGGAGACCAGAATATACTACCCAAAAATATGACTACAAGAGACCAGATTATGCCACCCTAAAATATGCCCCTTTGGCATAAGGATTAGTTTGAGCTACTTATTTTTGAGAAACAGGAGAAGCTCTGAAAACAGTAGAAGTAACATTTTGTAAGGGAAATTTGTATTTATGAAAGCTTCATTTGTAAGAGTGTCTATATGTATATATACCAGGAAGAGCTCAACTCTTCCAAGTCACATTACAAATAACATGGAAACTAGTTCTTGTGGGGAATGATTGCTAAAAAGTAAAGAAAATATATCAACGGATTCTCCTGTACAGACTTTTGAAGCTGTTATCAGAAGTGTATTTATTGTGGATATAAGTGTATTTATTGTGGATATAAGGATAGCTTTATTATTGAGATGCCTCTTGGTTGTCTTATGCATGTGACATTTGAATAACTAGCAGAATGACCAGATTTGATGAGACCAAGGATTGTTTTATGGTTAAGTGTTTCTGTTCTTTGTTTTTTTTCTTTTTCAACTTTGTTGAGATATAATTGACAAATAACATTGTGTAAGTTTAAGGTATATAATGTGTTGATTTGATACCCTTATAGGTTGCAAATGATTACCACTATAGTGTTAAGTAACACCTCCATCACATCACATAATTACCATTTCTTCTTTGTGGTAAGAATATTTAAAATTTTCTCTTTTAGCAACTTTCAAGTACTTAATACAGTATTGCTAGCTATAATTACTATGCTGTACATGAGATTCCCAGAACTTATTCATCTTATAACTGGAAGCTTGTATCCTTTGACCAGCATCTCCCCATTTCTCTCCCTCCCCACCCCTCAGCCCCTGGCAATCACCATTCTTCTCTCTGATTCTATGAGTTCAGCTCACAGTTGACTGTCTGTGTTGGGGTTTATTTGTGGACTCTTGATTCTGTTCCATTGATTTCCTTTCCTATGATAAGAGTCAATCTTCCCTAGCTGATGGAACTCCCAGGGAAGGGATTTATTACAATTGAGTTTCTTTTGGAGGATCTATCTGTCTTTAGGCAGATAAGGTGAATTCATAGAAAGCTTCTCTCTGCATCTGCTGTTTTTCAAGTGCCTTCAGCTCGAAATAATTCTCATGGCAAAGAGGTATATTTTAGAAAGGCATATTCTGACACCCTTCATTTATTATGTCTTGATTCTTTAAAAATCAGTAATAAAACTTAATGGTTAATCGGAAGGTCAACTACTAGAACCTCCCTTTCACATATTTTATCTACATGGTAATATACTAAGCGTTAGACTCACTTATTTGTAGCTTTTCATTTAAAATGTCTTAGTTTTCATACTTACTAAATTTATGTTGTTCAGGTACAAAGTTCCCTTAGTTTATACTATGTTTTCTGAAGCTTGCCCTATTTTTCAGAAATTGAGAGAGTGGAAGGGAGGGGGAGAGACACAGAGAGAGAAACATTGATGTGAGAGAGACACATTGATTGGTTGTCTCCTGCACGTGCCCCGCCCGGGTCAGGAATTGAGCCTGCAACCCAGGTATGTGCCTTTTACTGGAATTGAACCCATAACCCTTCAATCTGTGGGCTGACACTCTAACCACTGCACCAAACCAGCCAGGGCTCTATTGTTTTCTATAAAATTAGTTTTGAAAAACAGCAGAGATCTTTATACAAATTTCTATTAGATGCCAAATACTTTGTCTAAAGATGTATAATTCCTGTTATGATAATTCAGTAGATTTCTATGTAAGGTCTTAACTTGAATCCGTAACACCCCTAAAATGCCTTTTGAGTTGGTGCTTGAGCCCTCACTGAGAAAGAAGCTATGCTAATCTGTCCTTGATGAGGCTGCATTGATTATCTGAGATGAGGAAAATTCATAATGACCACTTCATTTAGTGCTTATAGGAAGTTTTATTATTAATATTCCTTAACTTACTAATTTTTAAAATATATAGCTTCTCACTGCTTATAACCTTATGCTCCCAATTCCTGTAAAAGGTAGAAGAGGAATTTTATTGGAGCTCCTTTATTTTAAGTCAGAAAGTCAGGGCTCTTTAATAATGAAGACATTTTTAGCCTCATTATATAAATGAACTCCTTTGTGCTGTATAATGCCACTCTTTAGTGATCATTGGAAAAATTTTGATGGCACTGCATTAATGCAGTATATAACTCGACGGCCAGTCTATATAACTAGCTGTTAATTTAATGTTCAAGTTATTTTAAGGGAAAAGGAATGGCTGTCAGTAAAATAGAAGAGATTACTTCTTTTGTTGTTCAGAGAAATTCCTTTATAAATTACTTTTTTCTTTTTTTGATCTTTTATAATTATATAAATTACTTTTTTAATGACGTAATTTCAGTTACATCCTTTGTATAGAAGAAATTACCATTGCACTCAATTATTCATGTACTACTTCTTACACAGGGATGGACACACACTCATCTATCCCTATATTACGTATGTCAGTTGCCATGACATGGCCCATTATAACACAGATGTACAATTGCCATGGGTACAGTTGTATTCCCTTGTACTTCCCTGAACAATGTCAGCTACAAAACTGAAAACCTGTTCAATCTTGTGTACCCAATATACTAATAATCTGCGTATTTGTAATTGTGTTTCTTTTTATTTATATATACTCTGCCTCATGTGTAAAAAGATTCAAGGCAACTTTGTGATGATGTTAAACCAGGATTAAGGGGGCTTATGTTATATATTTTTAAAAAATAATTCACTGTGTGAACTTTTTGAAAGCTGACTGATGGGGTAACATTTTTAAATAATAAAGGAAAAATGGCACAATTAAGAAAATATTTAATTGAGGGCCTGGAAAGTATATTTTATATTTCAGTGCCTTACTAAATTGATGCATGCATGATTCCTCAGTGTGCCACTTTATTTCTTTGACTGCTAATTTGTGATGTGATCCCTCAGATTTTGAAATGATAAGGTGAACAGTCAGAGTGGAATTTACATTCTTGAGAAGATCCAGCTACAGAGAATGTAGGTAGAGTACATGAGTTGAGAGAAAGAATGACTGTAGAAAGAGGTTCATTAGCAGTGGCCCGTGTATATTAGGTGCAGAACAACCCCTGTTCTTAGGGGACTGTGTGAGGGGGTGAATGGTGCTGAATTCCAGCTCAGCCTCTGGAAGCAGGAGTGTTGTTTTGTAATTTATCTACCCAGAGGGGATGTCTTTGTAAAATTTACACAAAGAAGTCTTAATGTGCTATTGCTGCCCTGTTCACCAGGTTTAGGTTTCATCTCAGTTGCCAACACTGATCATTTAGTAGTAACTGAGCCTCTGTATCGTGTAAGATGTCTATGGGCAGTGGAGGGAGGAGTGGTGGCAAGTATTTATTGACTCTGAATATTGAACTTTAATGGTTAGAATTTAGATGTGAATATCTAATTATTTTTTAGTGTTTGCAAGTGCAGGCTCAGGAATCAAACAGTAGAAATTTCAAGTTTTCACTTCCTGGTTTTGTGACTTTGGGCAACTTCCTTAATTCCTCTAAGCTCCTGTTCCTTAGAAAATGGAGATAATGATAGTTCTTGCCTCATGGGATTGTTGTAAGAATTAAACGAATCAATATGTTTAAAGCCCAAGCATAGCACTTAGAACATAGCAAGTACTCAGTTAATGTTAGCTTTCATTGTAGTGATTGTTGTTTATCATACTACATGCATGTCTCATAGCGTATCATATCCTAGTGTCTAATATCGGGGAGAAGAAAAATCTTTTTCTTCTATCTGTTCTAGGTTTTCTGGCTGAGACTCTGTAAATTAGACTGGCCAAAGACAGACTAATGAGAAAAACAAACAAGTTTATTAATCTATGTGTTGCACTTGTATCCATGGGAGCCCCCAATGACGAGTAACCCAAAGGGATGGTTAGAATTTGGGTTTATATACCATCTTAGGCTAATCAGAAAAAAGGGATTTGGGGCTTCTGTGTAGAGGAGACAGGTTATGGGAAGGTGACCAGAAAAAGTATGGTAAACAAGTTGTGTAGTAAGGTTAGTCACAGAGACCTACGTAAATCTCTTCTCTGTTGTGAGAGCTCTTCCTTTTACTTGACCCGGAGACATCTTTACAAACGGAAATTTCCTTTATAAATATTTACAAAACAAAAACTTGTGCCCTGCTTTTAGAAGTTTCCTGCATCTGCTGGTTCTCGGTGGCCTTTAACTCAGAATAACCCATATGCCAAAGAGGCTTATTTTGAGGTGGCATATTTCCAGTCCCCTTCACTGCCTATTCAGTCTCTCTTTTCCATTCAATTCTTTTCATTGGCATTGCCACCTTTCTCCTGGATAATTGCAATAGCCTCCTATCCCATCTCTCCATGACCAGTTGAGAGCTATCATACTAGATGGCCCTGAGGGGTGTAAGATACAGCTACCAATTGAAATTAAGTGGGGTTGATTACTACAGAATAGAAATTGGAAAGTAAACTAAGTGGTAGGGTATCTCTAAAGATTGTTTTGTGGCCCTGAGACTATAATTTGAATTGAGTTCCTTTATTATAACTAGAGTTTTCTAAAATAATGTGCTACAACCAGAATTGGGAGTCCAGAAGGTAAATGGAGTCTGTCCAGGGTTGGAAATGTTTGTACGTGGAACGCAGTGAGGGTCAGGATTCCAGGAGGGTGAGATTGAAACAGCTGACCTCGAGTTCCAGGATGTGGAGCTAGGCACTTGAACCTAGATGAGAGGGTAAACTGAGATCACGGAAAGGTACAAGCAAAGTAAGGATAAAGAGTAGGTTTATCGAAAAAGGGAGAATAGGTAAATTGTGCTATATTCAACATAGAACACTATTAAAGAATGAACTTGAGAGAATGCTAAGCAAGAGAAGCGAGTTGCTGAGGAACATCATTGTGAGATTTTAAAAATATATATATCTTTATTGATTTCAGAGAGAGGAAGGGAGAGGGAGAGAGAGAGAGAAACATCAATGATGAGAGAGTCATTGATTGGCTGCCTCCTGCAGGCCCCCGACTGGGGATGGAGCCCGCAACCCGGGCATATGTGTCCAGGAATTGAACCGTCATCCCCTGGATCCTAGGCTGTTGCTCAGCCACTGAGCCACGCCAGCCGGGCTTATTGTGGGACTTTTTAAAAAATATGTAAAACGGTTCTGTTTTTACTCCCATACTTTACTTGAAGCCTCTGTATCAGTATTTCAGGAAAAATTCCTACCAGCTTGTCTCTCTGGTCTCCCAACTCACAATAGGTTAGAAAGGTCATGTGAAAAAAGTTATCTTGTTAGATGCAACAAATGACCCACTAGTGAAGATGGGACACAGAACTACTAAATTCTACACAAAAAAGGATCAAAAAGGAGATTAATTTAGGTAAAATTAATGCAGGATAAACGTCTTCTGCCTAATCAGCACTAAGAGTACCCCTACTAAGGCAGCATTTGATAACTGATGTTCAGGATTAAGACAATGCACTGACAAAAATCAGTTTAAATTTTATTTGGGATATTGTTTTTATAAAGAAAGGAGGATATGTGATTATTATTATTATTATTTATTAACCCTCACCAGAGGATATTTTTTCCATTGCTTTTGAGAGACACACTGATTGGTTACCTCCCACTGGAGCCCTGACTGGGGCTGTTGATCAAGCCCCCAACCGAGGTCTGTACCCTTGTCTGGAATCGAACTTGGGACCCTTCAGTCTGTGAGCTAATGCTCTAACCACTGAGCCAAACCAGCTAGGGCATAATATGTGATTGTTTTAAGCTTTCATGATAACGATTATGACATAAAAGATACTTTTGGAAACTAAAAAGGGTAAGCTTTATGTATGTGGAAAATTCTCTTATATGGAACACTTCAAGCTTGTTTAAAAAATTACTATAGTGTGAAACAGAAGATGATAGTTTGAGAGACAAATGACAGTATATAATTGTTGCTTGAAATATATTAATATACTTTTTGTTTTTTTTTGACAGATTGTTTAACGAATAAAAGTGAAGAATTATCAAATAGCACATTAAACTTCCTCAATCAATTTAATAGCACCTTGACCTGCTTTGAACATAATCTTCAGGTATTTTATATATGATACTTGAAATTAAAATGAATAATAATTCCAACTCTTATGGCATTAATTATTGATATTAATATGTACACACAATGTAGAGAAGTTAGTGGACCTGGATGTCTGGTAAATTCTTCCATTACTAGCCCTTAGGAAAATTATGAAAACTTCAGTTTTCTTTTTTGTACCACAGGGTTAGTAAGATCTACCCAGCCTACCTTCAAGTATTTTGTAGTGAGGATCCAATGAGAACGAGCATGAACACATTAACTGAGGCATGTGATTGTTTAACTCAAACATAATGGTCTGTAATTTACCTTGATTTGGTTTATGCAGTACTGTATTTTGCAATGCAGCATGATTCTGTGTGTATAGGAAGCTTATTCTTTGCATCAGTATTTGCTTACATATATTTTACTTACTTTAAAAGGCACTGTTTAGTAGGTAACTTTGAATATTGATTGTAATATAAAAGGTAGCCTTCAAGAAACCTACTCTAGTGGTTTTTGGTTTCTCCACCTCTGATCCTTGAATGTTGGTATTGGAACTTTCCTGGTGGTGGTGAGGGGTGAGACTTAAACCCTGATAGAATTATTGTTTTGAAACTCACTTAACAAGTAATCCCCACAAGTAGATGTAAACATGTTTAGGATATAGATATGCATGATTTCCTCATGATAACACAGAATTATGAATTTCCTTGACAATAATAAAAACTATTACATGAGAATTTCCCAAACTATGTTCTGTAAGATGTTGGTAGATGGCCTATCTACTAATAAGGCTGGGAAATTCTTTACTACAGGATTTCAGAATTTTAGTGGATTATTGTGTGTTGTAAAACTCTAAATGGTAATATTCATATACAGTATTTGTCAAAACTATTTGTCCAGAAACTCTTTGCTTTAGGAGATTAGTATTCTGATGAGTGTATTTTAGGGAAATAAGCATTTTCCCTGGAATGTTAGTTGCAAATATTTTTTCCTAGTTTGTTGCTTGTCTTTTTATTGTGCTTTTCTTTTTGTTAGGAAGAAATTTTAATTTTTGTGTTGTTAGATTTATCAAAAAAATTTTAATGGCTTACAGATTTTGTGTCACACTAGAAGGCCTTTTCCCACTTTGAGATTATTTTTAAAAATTCTCTTGTGATTTCATACCTTTATGATTTTTATTGCTATGTCAAAATATATGTGCATTTAAAATTTTAATATCAATGGCTAAATTACACTATCTCATCAAGGGTCTGTGCTCAGTATTTAATTGAACACATTTAGCTGCTAAATGCACAGTTGTTCTATGAAAAACAAGCCATGGTCTATTTCTTGTGGCAGAACTAAAGGGCATCTTAGTTTCTCTGTCAAATAGATGGTGAGGGTAACATTGTGGGGACTGTATCGTTAATCCTCTTAGTATTCCTTTCTCTTTCACTCCAATATTCAGTTAACACAGCATTTCTCCAGGCTACAAGGTAAAGAATAAAGTGGCTCTTTAGAAAACTTGTTCTTGGAAAGACAGGTGTTAGTCCTGAAAGTGGAAAAGACTGAAATTCACTAACATAAAACCTGAGATGTTATATCCATTACTTTCATTTTAAGTTATACAATTCTTTGGTGTTAGCCCCTTTTTGTTGAGTAGAAAGGACTGGATTATAAGCCTTGGGGTAAGAGGGTTGTGTGGGGTTGTAGTTTTAGTGCCTTTTCCTTTCCCATTAATAAATGCTCTCTGTTACAAAGTCAGCACAGGCAAGGGCATATTTTATTTATTTGGTGAAAGTAGGATACATAGGAACAAATACATGAAGTGACAAGATAATTTAGGAAATTTTTGTTGTCCTCAGTTAACAGAGGCTAGTGCAGTGACTTTCAAAATTTAGAGGCAACTGGAAAGTTCCCAGTATTTTGCTATGTGCTTTACATATCAGGTTTCTAATTTGGGACCTATAATACAGGTAGTGTAGTTCTCTATTATAGATGATAAAACTGAGGCTCAGAGTCATTTAGCAACCGACCCAACATCATAGCTCAGCACTTTAACATACTGTGTTGTTTCCTGTTTTCTAGAAGGGCAAATAGCTTACATTAAAGAGATGTAATGTTTATTACTTGTGCTTTTGATATTTTAGGGGAGCATACACAGTCTTCTACAGTTAAGGAATTATTCAGAAGTGTGCAAAAACTGTCTCAAAGCATACAGAACTCTGAGTAGTCTGTACAATGACATGCAAAAAGTGAATGAACATGAGAATAAGGCTGAATCGGGAACACATTTGTGCATTGATGTGGAAGATGCAGTAAGTACTTTGCTTCTAATATGATACATATTTTGCAGTGTTGTTGAATTGCAGTGCCTTCAGTATTATTACCCCTTTCAGAGTTATATTGGAATCTTCACATGCTGTCTTCAACTAGCAATAACAAGTTATAAAGTAGTAAAGCTTTAGATTATCCTGCTCTGTCAAACTAAAATGGAAATTAATCACATGTTCATAAGTGAGTTGATAATTTGGTACGTTTTGATTTTTAAGTTTGATAATGTGTGTCATTTTCTGAGTTGTGGGCTTTGTTAGATGTTTACATTTCACTCTCTTATTCATATGTTGCTAATTCAAGAAGTCTCTAAATTTTGCTATCGTGTGTTTCTGAAGCCATTTCTCAATTACTTCCTACCCCGTTGCTTTTTTTTTTATATCTATTACTATCTGAATTTATTTACTTGTTTATAGTCTGTCTGCCCCCACTAAAATATAAGCCACATGAGGATAAGGACCTCATGTCCCTTTTTGTTCACTGTTCAGTATTTAGAACAGTGCCTGGCATATAACAGACCCTTAGTAATATGTATTGATTAAATGAATGGTCAACAAAAAAGTTTTTTTTTCTCCATTGGATGGCCTGCCTTTTCACGGGGCACCACGAGGTGGCGATCATGCCTTTTTATGGGAATATGATGCCTGAGTATTGAGGCATTAGAGGAAAGTGAGAAATTATTGCCTAAAAGTAGAGAACTCAAGGTCAAAATTTATAAACTTAATGGTTGAGAATAATGAGTGTGAATTATCATAGCAGCTCAGAGTTAACTATAGTGGATCAATAATATTCAGGATGGCAAAGAGCACTTAAAATATACACACCATGGGGATTTTCATTTGTTTTTTTACTGCGTTATTCCCAATGTCTAGAATAGTACCTGACTTCTTGTAGGCTCTCAATAAATAATAAGTATATATATTTAAAGTAATGGTCTATTTTTTTTTTTTTAAATAAGAAAAATGAATATTGGTTCTGTAACCAATGAGATTACACAGAAAATCAACATGACCACCTATTTTAGAACATCCTTCTTGCAATAAGCAACACTTACAGTATACAATGTACTCTTTGTACACAATATCTCAGTTAAACAAAATCTAGGCAAGATCAGTTTTCTGCATTAAATTTGATAGTTTCCTTGTATCAGCAGACTGTTTGACAGAAACTAAGAGCTCAATGAAAGTAAGATACTGTTGCTCCTAACTTGTATCTATTGTATACTGCAATTAATATTGTCTAATAAAGTTTCCATGACTCATTGGGTATTATGTACGTAAAAATTATTTGCCACAAGTATGAACCTTTTCATATATCTCAGATAAAATATTAAGCATTTCATAGATAAGCCCTATTAAGCTGATATTTTTATTTTCATCTAAAAATATTGCAGCAAGATTAGAGATTACATATGTGATGTACAAAAAGTTTTGTTTTTGTGAGTCTTCCACTCCTCCCCCTCCATTTTCCCGAGGTACAATTGACAAAATTATAATGTAATTGAAGTGTATTATGTGATGATTTGATATATGTATACATTGTGAATGGATTGCTACAGTTGAGCCATTCTTTAAAATCTTTTTTAATGAATGAATCATGGTCTAACTATATTCTTATTGATGCAAGTTCTGTTTGAACTCTGTGAAAGGTTAACATTATTTGGACAGTATTACAAACTTATAATATGAAATTTTTGTGTGGATATAAATTCATACAATGACTGATTGTGAACCACCTTATTTCCTGGCAGGAGAAATTGTCCTCAACGACCCATAGATTTTGTATGATGTATATTTAGTCTAAATTCTGAGTGCCTGTTTAGTTGTTAACAAAATAATTGTATGAAATTGAAGACAAATTAAATATAAAATAGAGTAATATTATTTGTTATTGTTCCAGATGAATATTACTCGAAAACTTTGGAGCCGAACTTTCAACTGCTCGGTCCCCTGCAGTGACACTGTGCCTGTCATCGCTGTTTCCGTGTTCATCCTTTTTCTGCCTGTGGTCTTCTACCTTAGTAGCTTTCTTCACTCAGAACAAAAGAAACGCAAACTCATTCTGCGTAAGTGTCTTTTTACAACTGTTCATTTATTTAGATAAAAATCTATATTTTAAAAATTTAGGCTTGCTTTAGAAATGATATATGCTCTGAGAACTCAAAGTATATTAGCCTAAGGTAGTTCTCTACTTCCATTTTGCAATTATACTTACTAATAAAAGAGATGTGTAAGAAGTTTATAAGTGCAGATAACCCAAAGACAACACAGTGTCTTTCAGATGCTTTAATTGAGAAAGCTAGGTTCCCTAGAGTAAGGTTGGCAACAGCAGAGAAATAAGCAACAAAGACTTTGCAGAGCTGAAATGGCCACAGTAGGGAGACTGAGACAGCTCTTAGGCCCACTGAGGCCATGGCGGAAGCACCTGAAAGTGTGGCAGGCAAGGAGAAACTATAGCTTACACGCAGTCTGTTTATAAACAAGTTGAAATTGCAGTTGCAGAACATTTTTTGACATATAGCATGTGCTTGATACAAATTAATTCCTTTCCTTTGTTCCCATCAAGTAGGGCAGAGCAGAAAAAGCACTGACTAAAAGATCCTGATCCCACCTAGCTGAAGAAAAGTGGCTCTAAAACTCATGAGTTGCTTGTTTATTATCAGAATGAAAGTACAAGCTTATCTTTTAGTAATTTTAGTTTTTAAAAGGAAAATGTATTTTGGAGAAAACAGTTAGACTTTTTCCCCCCTCTCAAATATTATTCCTAGTCTAGAAACCTATGACATAAAAACTCACCTGTAAATTTCTTTATAGCACTTCATGGTTTTTCTAACTTTGTTTCTAATATATATAACTTTAAAAAAAAAAGGTTACTTGTAGATAGTTTTGAACGGGATTTGTAATGTCTTATGACCTTCAAACGCTAGCTACTAGAAGGGAGAGTCCTTGTCACGTCATGGGTATGTTTAGTAAAGCTTTTTTTTTTTTTTTTTGTAAATATATTTTTATTGATTTCAGAGAGAGGAAGGGAGAGGGAGAGAGAGAGAGAAACATCAATGATGGTAGAGAGTCATTGATTGGCTGCCTCCTGCATGCCCTGGGAATTGAATCTGCAACCCGGGCATGTGCCTTGACTGGGAATCAAACCGCGATCTCCTGGATCATAGGTTATGCTCAACCGCTGAGCCACTCCAGCCGGGTAGTAAAGCTTTTTGAAGATTGCCAGCATTCTGTAAATATGTAATATCTCAGTCCTAAAAACTCTTATTTAGAATAATAACAAAACAGCCCAGGGGCTTGACTATTGAAAGACTATTTTTCAGGGCTTGGTTTACTTTTAAAGTTTATCATCTTATTTGCCTTGCATATCTATTTAACTACAAAAGTATTTATTGTTTCTGATCAGAGTTTTTGCTTGTTTTTACAGTAAAAATCACTATTTGTCTGCTTGTATAAGCTACAAACCTTGTTCTGATTTCTTAATTTTTTCTTTTATTTCCCGATTTCCCTATTCCCTTCTCCACCTCTTTTCAGTTAGTCAGCAAGTACTGCCAACCCTACTTCCAAAAATATATCTTAACTTTTTTTTACCTTTACTGGTAATACCCTAGCCCAGGCCATCATCCTTTCATTGCACTAATTCGGAATCTCTTAACTGGTATCCTTGCTTCCATCGCTTGACCCAGTACAGCCCATTCTCTATCTAGTGATTCAAACATAGAATTAATAGATGAATACTATAGTTTTTTATACTATAGTTTACATAAAATAATGAATAATCATTTTTAGAGAATTAAATTTAAGTTAAAATTTAATACTTTTGATTTATACAGCCAAACGTCTCAAGTCCAGTACCAGCTTTGCAAACATTCAAGAAAATTCAAACTGAAACATACAAAATGGAGAATTAACATCATATTCCATGGAAGAATGGTAGAAGATACAGCTTGGTCCAAAAGAAGATAAAGTTCTTAAGAAATTCAAGGACTTAAGATTTATTTTTAAATAAGAATTTTCAATTTTTCTTTCCTTTTCCACTCCCTTTGTAAGGGTTTGGGTATTTTTAATTTACAGGCATAGCAATGTTGTCTATTTTAAAGTGTATTTGTTATAATAACAAAAGATGCAAGAACAATCTTTGTTTTATTTTGTAGGCATATTATTACTATTTGAAACTTCTGGTATCTTATTAACAGTATCTCAAGTAGCAAAGTTTTAAAAAACTAACATTTAAAATTAATCAGTTATAGCAAAGACTTTGAAAAAGAAATATGCTTGCCAAAAAGTAGCAGATCCAAAGATTAATTTAAATCACCATTGCAGTATTATTGTTACATATATATTTAATATGTCATGTTATAAATAATATGTAATTCAATCTCTAGTTTCCTTAAAGTCATTTTTTGAAACCACTAATTATAAACCTCCCTAACAATTTTTAGAAGTGGGAGGACACATTACATTTATCTTTGTAAAAAGATTTATGGTAACTGGTTTCTTACTTGACTTTTATAAATAGTATTTTACACCTTATTTTTTCCTTTATTTCATAAGTAATTTGAAATCATTGGACTGCTTTATTATTCAGGGCAAGATGGATTCTTTTTATACCAGGGATTTGCATTGTGAATTGCATTAAGTTATTTGGCAATTTATAACTTATTACTACTTTAAATCAAATGTAGCATTATCACACTGTAGTGACTTTTTAATGGAGATTTTCTTTTAGGATATATGGGGATTTTTGGAGGGGAGATAAAGGAAGAGTAAAAAAGCTTAAGGTTCAGAAAATAGGGACCAGAGGGGATGCTCACTCTAAGACTGCTAAGTGGTTCATACTACTGGCACGAGTCAGACTGAGAGCCTGATACAGAAAGCAGATAGGTTAAGATGATGCTTATTTTTTTTCTAAATTATTTCAATCAGATAAAAGAGATATGATTGATATGAAGTAAAATATTTCATTCTCAGAAAACATTCTATTTTGGAATGCTTATATCTTTTTTTAAAAAAAGCTTCATTTCAGAGTTGTTTACAATATTTTCCCTCAGGTTTTTAGTGTTAGGTATTTCATTTGCTGATTCCTACTTGCTTTCTTGGTGGAAATAGGCTTTGTATTAAATGTTGAGAAACAAGAATTTGGTTAAATGTTACAAGAATTTGAATATCTTTGTGTACTGTAAAATACTCTATAGAGGGACAAGAAGGTAGTTTTTGTTGTTTTAAATGTTTATCGTACAGGCAGAGTGAAAGAAAAGGTTCATTCTTGGATATGTAACATATCCACAAGCTGTAATAGTTTTTCTAGTCTGCTGTGATCCATTAAAAATGTGCTGGGTTCATTCTGTTTTACTGTTCCCGCTGCTGATAGTAATAGTACTATTATGATCTGAAGCATATAGTTGAGGGCCATTGAAAGCAATCTTTCATTAATGCAGATAAAACCAGTTTACATGTGCAAAGGTACAAAATGGCATATAAAATTCTGTAAGTAGTGACTCTGAGCACTTTTGAATATTATATATTTCTAAAAACCATTGCTTTTGGAAATGTTTGCTAATAAGCACTTTAAAAAAGAAAAGGCAGCCTTTACTATTTTTCTGGTTGAGTCATTGCTCTTTAGAAGTAACATCAGCGAGAGATTTCAAAAAATAAATATTAAGTACTACACTAAAGTGTGTAAATATTTCATTTTTTAGTCATATTGAAAAATTCTTTGCATAGTTCTGAATTCTTAGACACGAGGCATATGTGTGTACAAGAACATCTTTAGTTTTTTTTGAAACTTTGACATAAAGGAGGTAGCTTAAGGAAATTGCAGTGCCATATTTGATTTTTAAGTACACTTTTAAAACTTCAGCTGTAATTAAATATCACATTTCAGTTTTTCAAGTATTGAGTTTAAATATCTACTTTAAAAGTACCATCTGTCTTATAACTTTATTGCAAATAAAAATGCACTTTTGGATTTTGTTGTTGTTGTTGGATTTGAGAGGTAGGAATAGCATCAGCTACTTTAAGTGTAACTCTAAATCAATGAACGACACCAGGGCTTTGCTGGTAAATGCTGCTTCCAGTGGGACCAGTATTTTGTAATGTTTCATGGATGGGCTCTACTTTTTACTGCAATGTACTCCTTATAAAATGAAATGTTTTCCCAGAACAACATTATAGTTGGGTTGCATTTCTGACCAAAAATGACATCAGAAAAATAATAGACATCACCAGCAATGAATTGTGAAAGCAAAAATATACCAGTAACCTATGTAACATTTCAAAATGTAAAAAATTATGTTCTAAGTTTATATATGTATGTAGATATATAGCCTGAGCTAGAAGAAACCTTAGAAGTCATCTGGTCATAGAATCCTAGAGCTGAATGGATTCTCTAAAGACCACTTAATCCAACCTTCTGTCTGCTGCATGGATTCCTTCTAAAAAGTCTCTCTTATTTCCTATCTTATTAACTAAGGAAGCAGAACATTTTAGAGCTCCATATTTGTAACTGAGCCATCGTTTGATAGACAACTCTAAAACTGAGACTTGAGATGCCTAAGCGAATATTTTTCCACTGCTCCACCCTGCTTATCTTATAAATATTCCGTAAGATGATCATATTGATTATAAAAAGGGCTTCGGCCTATGCTGAATTATATATGTAGCACATAAAAGTTACAACTCTACCAAGTATGCTTATTCTAAACTATTACATTAGGAATAATAAATACTAGTCATATATATAACACATTTAATGATCAGTAATTTTCTTTGTTTCCTTGGAACTTAAGAGGTCTTTTGAAAGATAATAATATTGATTCATGTTTCTAGAAGTATGAAAGTTTTCAATAATGATTTTAAAACTTGTTTTTCCTATGATAAACAGGTATTTTAAAGCAAATCCATCCCAATACCCAAATGCAATTAAAATACTTTAAACCTTTAAAAGGAATAATAAGCCAATTTTAGCTAGATATTGTAATAATTCCTTCATTGTCTTAAATATCAGGATTGTATAAAAAAGATTTGCCCAATAGCAATGGAAGTGGAAAACAGCTCAACAATTGTAATTTCTGGAATAATTGTAGGCAGCAACAGTGTGGGTCGGCAGGACTGAAAATTATTAGTTTATCCTGTTTTCACTTCTGAGACAGAAGAGTAATCAGAATAAGTTAGCAGAAAGTTTCTGGCCTTTACTGTGTATCTTTAGAGCAGGGGAGGGAAACGTCCGGTCCGTAGGATGTATGTGGCCCGTGAAATCATTTGGTCTGGCCCTGCCAAGCCAACCGTAGGTGGAACTCAAAATTCAATAAATCTAGGAACTTTTTTCATAGCTAATTTTTTAAGCTGATAATTTTGTATGGCCTGCAAATGGTATTATAAATATCCAAATGGCCCTTGGCAGAAAAAAGGTTCCCCGCCCCTGCTTTAGAGGCAGGTACCTGCACCAGAAAGCCTTGCAGTCATTCCCGTTTTCAGAGGGGACCAGAGTGATTTCTTCCCTTTTCTTTCTCCTTTTTGTACCTCATTTTCTACATTCAGTTGTAGCGCTATTGCCAGTAATGTAATAGGAGCTGAGATAGGAGCTTGGCTTTTTAAAATCTTTCTATCCTGGCTGTTCTCCAGTAAATATGGTACAGGGACTCTTACCAGTCAAAACCCACCATTCCCCCTAACACACAGTGCTCTCATTGATTTTTTCCTGTGGATTTGGAGAACGAATTACTGTGGTGTGGGAAAACAGCTAGCATTAGGATGTAAAGAGCTTAGGTGAACAGGAAAATCTCCAGATTGAATCTCCTTACCTTGCATACCTCTACCCTGTGACTCCCAAATATTTATATAGGAGGGACCTAGGGATGGCAGTCTCCATGGGATAGGGGAGTTGGGGGTCACTTGTCTTGAAGCTGTATGTGCATGGCAAATTCACTGTGTATTACTAGATTGTATACTTCTGGGGGTGACTTTGGGGAAACAATGGGGGCTAAAGCTTTGTTTGACAACACTGCTTGGAACACTTAGCCTACCATCCACTCAGGACTTCCTCCTTGCTCTAACCCAACATCTGAGATAAAAGCAGCATGAAATGGCTGTTAAGCTACTTTGGCTCTTCCTCCTAGGGGTGTGTCCTTTGCACCAGGGGATTCCTTGTTCACTGTTTTTCCTTCTGTCTCTTCATACCACAATAGATGGAATCATAGGAACTGTCCTTCATAGTTTGGCTGCTATCTCTGAATCTGTACCACTCATTCTGTGTCTTTGAAACACCAGGGATAGGTGCTGGGAGGGGCACTGCAATTTTGCTTGTAACCAACCCCACCATGCTGAGAGTGATTTAGATAATGCAGTCTCTCACCTGATCAAGTTCTGGAAAATGCTTTTGGGTTAGGGTCCTTGCTTATTGATGTTCTGATTTCAAGAGGTATATCCACATCATTTCTTTTTTCCCCTTTTTATTGAATTTATTGGGGTGACACTTGTTAACAAAATTATATGGGTTTCAGGTGCACAATTCTATAACACATCAGCTGTACACTATATTGTGTGTTCACCACCCCAAGTCAAGTCTTCCTCCATCACCATTTATTCCCCCATACCCTCTTCCACCCCCCAATCTCCCCCACTGTTACCATGTCCATGTGTTTTGGGGTTTTTTTTTTGCTCAATCCCTCCACCACCAATGCCACCTAGCCCCTCACACCTGACACCTGTCAGCCTGCTCTCTATGAGTCTGTCTCTATTTTGCCTTAGTTCATTTCGTTCATTAGATTCCACATATGAGTGAAATCATACAGTACTTGTCTTTTTCTGTCTTATTTCACTCAGCATAATGTTCTCTAGGTCCATCCATGCTGTTGCAAAGGGTAAAAAATTGTCTTCCTTTTTATGGCAGAGTTGTATTCCATTGTGTAAATGTACCACAGCTTCTTCATCCACTCATCTACTTGTGGGCACTTGAGCCACTTCCAAATCTTGACTATTGTAAATAACACTGCAATGAACATAGAGGTACATATAGTTTATCAAGTTAGTGTTTTGTATTTCTTCTGATAAGTTCCCAGAATTGGAATCTCTGGGTCATAAGGCAGTCCCATTTTTAATTTTTGAGGTAACTCCATACTGCTTTCCACAGTGGCTACACCAATCTCCACTTCTGGCTCTCAAGTTCACCCCGGCTCTTTGCATCTAAAAGTCCTATAATTTACTCTTGTTCCCATAGTGCCACCATTTTTCTTCTTAGCCCCAATTAGCTTCACCAACACCAAAAATTCAAGTGACTTGATTTAATGGTGGTAAAATCTTAAGTTTTCCAGTACTTTAAAGAAATCACTCCATTGCCTTCTGCCTTGCAAAGTTTCTGGTGAGAGGTCTGCTATAATTTGTACACTTGTTTTATATGTAATGTATTTGTTTATTTCTGGTTCCCATCAAGATTTCCTCTTAATTTTTGATTTTCAGCAGTTTTACTGTGATGAGTCTAGGTATGTTTTTGTTTGTTTTGTTTTTTATTCTGCTTGGAATTCTCTGAGCCTTTTGGATCTTTTTGTCATTAACTTTGGAAAATTCTCAGCCATTGTACCATTAAATACTCTTTGCCCTGCTCTCTCTCTGCTTTCTGGGACTCAGATTAAATTTATGTTAGACCATTTGAGATGGTCTCATAGCTCTATTGGATGCACTCTTCTGTTTTATTCACTCTCTTTGTATTTCAGTTTGGATCATTTCTGTTGACCTCCTTCAGGTTCACTGATTCTTTCCTGTGCTGGGTTCAGTCTGCTGACAAGCATATCAAAGTGGTTCTTCATCTCTTGATACTATATTTTTATTTCTAGCACTTCATTTAAGTCTTTTATAGTTTCTATCTCTCTGCTAAAATTCCCCATCAGTTTTTGTTTGCTTTCTGTCCACCCATTTCACTAGATCCTTTAGAATTTTAATCACCATTATTTTAATTTTTAAAAATTGATTTTAAAGAAGGAGGAGGGGGGGAGAGGAAAAAAAATCAGTATTAGCATTGATCAGCAGCCTCCTACACGTGCTCAGACCAGGGATTAAACCCACAACCCAGGCATGTGCCCTGACTGGGAGTCAAACCCATTACTTTTTGGTGCATGGGATGATGCTCTAACCAACTGACCCACACTGGCCAGGGCAATCACAAGTATTTTAAAGTTCCTTTTGGATAGTATCAATATCTGGACCATATCTGGGTCTAGTTCCGTAGACTATCTCTTGACAATGGGTCATTATCACTTTTTCTTGCTTTTTAATGTATCTTATAATTTTTTATTGAATGCCAGATATTGCACTTAAAAGAACAGTAGAAACTGGGATAAACAGTATTTATACCTGCAAATGGTCAAATCTCTGCTTCTATCAGCCATTAATAGCTCCCATCAGTAGTGCATCTGGGCTTGAGTTTTATTGCTAATATCGTTACCTTCAGTATTACACATTTCAAATTCCTTCAGTGGTGGACTGCCTCTACTTTATGTTTAGTGTGTGGAATGCCAAAGTTTTCCTCAGTGTTCCTGCTTCACCCTCAGCTTTCAGCTGGATGTTTCTATACAAGTGAGATCTCTCTCTGACCCCACCCATCTCCTAGCTGTAGAGATCTGTTGCTTGTTTCTTTGTGCAAGGCTTGTGGTTGGGGCAGCCATTGTTTCCCCCCCTCTAGCTGCAGTCTCATGCAGGTCCTGAGCTCTTAAACTTTAGGGGTGGGCCTTCTCTCTCATGGCAGTCAGACTCTACATTGTAATGGGAGGGGGGGGTGAGTCTTAAGTGAGAGCAAGTTTCCTGTCCCTCTCTCACTGGAAGCAGACTTCTGCTTTGTATCAGTGCAGGATCCTGGTCACAAGTGGGTTTCCTGCCCCCCTCCAGCATCTGATGACTTTTGCTTCAACTCCTCCACCGCCACAGCAAACGTTTTCCTGGAGCCAGAGGACAGGAAAGTTTTGTACCACTCCTCTCAATTCTAGGAGATAAAACAAAAACAAGATTGATAACTTTGGAAAACATAAAAAGGAACCAAGTCCCCAAGAAAAAATATAGTAGTGAAATTAACTCAATGAAAGGGTTTTTTAAAGCAAGTAAGACATAGTTGAAGAGATAATTAAGACTGCATTAGGATATCTCCACAAGGAAACATTTAGGAAAATAATTTTAGAAATACAGATGAGGTGTAAGAAATATAGGGAATGCAGTAAGATTTAACATAAATGTGTTTAGAATCTCTGAAACAAAGGAGAGAGAAATGAGACAGAAGCAATTTAAAAAAAAAATAATAGCTGAGAACTTTTGAAAACTGGTGAAGTCACAAATTGTGAAGCCCAAGCAGAATATAAATTTTTTAAAAAATTATCTTTGTGGATTTCAGAGAGAGGAAAGGAGAGGGAGAGAGAGAGATAGAAACATCAATGATGAGAGTGTCATTGATCGAGCCTGCAACCCGGGCATGTGCCCTGACCGGGAATCGAACCCCAATCGCCTGGATCCCAGGTCGACGCTCAACCACTGAGCCACGCCCAGCTGGGCCCAAGAAGAATTTAAAACAAACCAAAAAACCTAGTCACATTCACTGTAAATGAAAAACCAAAGAAAAAAAATCTTACAAAACAGCTAGAGAAAAAAGATACTACCTTCAAAAGAGCAATAATTAAACTTATTGCTGGTTTCTCAAAAGAAATAATGAAAGCCAGAAGGCAAACAGAATATTTTGAGAGTGCTAAAAGAAAGTAACAACAATCTAGAATTCTATGCCCAGCAAAAAAAAGTTCTTCAAAATTGAAAGGGAAATAAAGGCATCTCTGGACATCACAACAGAATTATCACTAGCAGGCCCGCATTAACGGAAATAACTGAAGACAGGTTCTTCAGACAGAAGTACAATGAACCTAGATGGAAAAGGAGGGGCAAGAAGAAAAGATTGATGAAAAGGGTAAAACATATGGATAAATCTAAATATTGACCGTATATAACAAGAATGCACTGTGGGGTTTAAAAAATTGTATATAGAGAAAATGAGAGCACACAACAATGGCATGACATTCCAGAGGAGACTCTTGGAGTTAAAATGTTTTAAGATTGTTGCATTGTCTGGAAAGAAGGTTCTTCCTTTAGGCTATTCCTGGAAGTCGAGTTGACTGTCAAGTGGGTATTGGTAAAGAATTTTGCTATTTTTAAGTTGGATTGAAGGTACATTCTCACTCAGATCCAATTCCACTCCTTTCATGACATTTTTTTTTACTTACTTCTGCTCTTGCCTCTTTATGTTTCTTAAAGAAGCAGGTTACCATAAAGGACAGCTCAAGGGCTGTGGAGTCAGACCTCCTGCTCTCCCCTGTACTTGGACAAGCAATTTACTATTTTGAGCCTTCACTTTTCACACCTGTGAAATGGGAGGCACTGATACTACTCACCTTGCAAGATTACTGTGCTAGTTAAATGAGGTTAAGTGTACAAACAGCCTGCAGCGTAATGGCCAGTACCTAGAGCCCGTGCTGCCGGGGAAGGACTCCTTTCTTTCCTCACGGACCGCATTGCGCACAAATTGCGCTGTGCAGCGTGAGGCCAGATTACTCAGCCTCGCACACCGTCTCCTGGGTTCCTATGTTATGATCATCACCCCTCCTCTCCTGACCAGACTGTAACCTTCTCCAGGTTTTTCCTCTTGTATCCCTCGTTCAATGAATGCTTTTTGGAATCAAGAGTAATACTTGTTTGGAGAAAACATGTAAATGAGATAAAATACAGTCCTGAACCACACATTCTGTTGGAAAGTGTCTTTATAGCTGGTCATTGCAGAAGGATGTTTGAGGCTTTGAATTAAGGTTCTTCAGCTGCCCATGAAAAGCATCAATGGTGAAAACATCACGTATTAATGAAAAGAGAGAAGTGCTATTTTACCATTCAGGAACCCTCTAGTTTAAGCCCCGAAGATTCCAGGCGGGGCCAGTGCTGAGCACCATGGATTGCTGCCCTTCAAACCTGTATCTCGAATCTCATATAATACCTTTTCTGGGCAGGAATCCCATCTGCATAATCTCTGCTAAATGGCTGTTTATTAGATCTGACTTGAAAAATACCAAGTTAAGTCAGACAGTTAAAAACAATCTGCTTGATGCTCATAACTGGCTTAATTTATCTTTCCTTTCAGTAATCCCACACATTACCTATTTGTTTGCTGTAATGAACATGCCATTCAGCTAAAATAAGATTAACTGCTTAAACCGAGGCATTACAGGCAGAGAACTTTATGCCGTTTTGCATTTCATTGTAAGGTTCAGCAGTTAAACAGTACCATGTTGTCGTTTCTTCCTCTGTAATCAAGATGGTTTCACTGAGGATTAGGGGTCCCCAGCCAATTCTCCTGATGGAACATTTGAGGCAGCAAATTTCTATGTCTAGGTTATAGCCTGGCAGCAACACTCAAAATCACACCTGTTGGCCTCATCAGCGCTCAAATAGCTCTTTGTGAAGTCCCCCTCTGTTCTAAGGGTGATGAAATCTCACCTGCCATGCATACTGCAAGGAAAACCAGAAGGGGGCTCGGCCATGCATCTGCAAAATGGCACTGTGATGACTCAGGTGGGATCAGAGTTCAGAAAATTAACCCAAGTTCCCCACAAATGAACAAACATTCACCTGTTCTCAGCATCAAGGTCAAATCCCGCTTCAGTAGAGCTTTCTATATTGTTCCAGCCCCACTCATCTCCCTCCCTACCTCCCCCCCCCCCGTCAACTCTAATTGCAATTACAGTTTCCCTTACATTAAGACTGATTATTTATTGACTTATATGAGATATATCATTGTTCTTTATGGGCTAACCCTAGCCTCTTCAGTCAGGCTGCAAGCTCTCAGAAGTCAGACACTAACATCTGCATGGTCCTGGGCCCATAAGAAGGGCCTGCCTAATAACAGCACCTGACTGAAGGAAAATAGCCTCTGTGTGATTTGACCCTTTATGACTCTGCCTGGGGACAATCAGCCTCAGCTGAGCCTGCAGGGAGCCCCTAACCCTTGTTACATTTTCTCTTCTGTGGATCAGGTTTCATTTTGTTGGTGAAAGGGACTTAACATGGTGACCAACAGATTTGCCCATCCACTCATTGATTTAGTCATTCAACAAATATTAAGCACCTACTATGTGCCAAGTCTCCTTTCTCAGAACTCTTTAAGAACTGAGAAACTTCTTGCTGACCATTTTGGCAGAAATGGGGAAAACAGTTTAAAGAGCTAGAAGAAAACTCCTTTCTTCTCACACACTACCCTTCAACCCCAACTATTGAGCAGGAGCACACTTTGGTAGAGCTTCCTTTCCTCGTGTGTTCATTCATCACTTTCCCCCATTCTCACCTCTCCCCCTGCTTAAATCACTGCCCCGAAAGATGGAGGGGCCTGCCCTGCCTCCCTGGCTGTGATAATAGCAGGCTATTGAATTTTCCTGTGTGAAACTGGTTTGCTCAGGTCTCCACTGGGCAGGCTGCACTTGCTAAGTTGGATGGGTTCCAGGTATGCTCCTCTGGATAGGATTTAGTGTGGGTCAGGATTCCTCAGAGGGCAGGAAGAGGGTGGGGAGGGAAGAGGAAGATTAAGTTGGCTCTGCTCTCTCTGCCTAGGGAATTAGATAACTTATTTAATGAATTATAAACAAGGAGCCCTGCCCTGGGTCTGCCCTCACCCCTAGTCCAATAATCACTGACCACGTTTTGACCCCTCCAGGGAAAAGTCAGAGCCTCAGTTGCCCATGAGGTGATCTGAGGCTGGTTCAGGGGGGTGGGAGCAGTGCCGTCTGATCTGGACGTCTTGAGAAATCTGAGTCACTCTCTTGACAGAGTGAACCCAAGAGTGATGCACCCTACTCCCTCGCTTCCTTCATTTCCTGCTAGAAATAGGGGATGTGCTAGAATGATAGACTGTTAGAACTAAGAGGCACCTTAATTATCCTTTATTCCAGGCCTCCTATTTCCAGGTGTAGAAGTTAGAGTCAAAGTGGTTTATCCAAGCAGGCAGAGCCAGGGCTGTGACGCAGGCCCCCTGACTCCCAGACTGGAGCTCTCTGACAGGCTGTTCTCTCTCTCAATTCTCCCCATCACTCTGGTCCGGTACCTCCTTTTAGTGTCCTCTCAATCTATTCCTTCTTGCTTGAAGGACTCATCTTACTATTTTTCTGCCTCTTATAATTTTAAAAGCAAAAATTACTAGTGTAAGAAGGAAAACAAAAATTAGCAAAACTGGCTTCCTCATATTCTTCTAAACACCTTCGATTTGTCCAGTTTGCCAATAAATATTTCTTAGATCTCAACCTGCTTAAGCATTCATTCTATTAATTTACTGTGGACTCCTGGAAGTTTATTGTCTATTTCTAATAGGAAGAATGTGTTATTTAACTTTTTCTTCTTAGTTCAGACTTGTTTTGATTACAAGGTATTTCTAGGCACCCAGAATGTGGCTCCAGCAGGAAGCCCTTATTTCCCCTAGGGCTGAAAGAGCAAGCGCTGGGGTGGGGGTGGGGGTTGGTATTGGAATCTGGTGAGAGCTGGAGCATGAAAGAGGGGCCACCTTAAGGGAGCCGTAGGTGTGGACCATCAGGGCTACCTAAGCAGGGAGGGTAGAGAATAAAATCTGACCCCTCTCTCCTCCCGCTCTCTCATCTTTTTTTTTTAAATATATCTTTATTGATTTCAGAGAGAGGAAAGGAGAGGGAGAGAGAGAGAAACATCAATGATGAGAGAGTCATTGATCAAGCCCGCAACCCGGGCATGTGCCCTGACAGGAAATCGAACCCCGATCGCCTGGATCCCAGGTCGATTCTCAACAGCTGAGCCACGGCGGGCCAGCTCGCTCTCTCATCTTAAGGGGTCAGTTTCCTTGGGCACAGAGCAGGGCTCTCAAAGATGGAGAAGGGATGTGGAAGGCAAGCAGAGGAGCTATAACAATCCAGCTCATCACTGAGCTAGGAGAGCTCTGTAAGTCAGCCATCGAGCAGACTTTTCGAGAACACGGACTCTGGGCAAGTCTGTGAGGGGTGAGTTCCACGGGATGGAGGGTTGCTCTCAGAGCTCAGGACCCGTTCACTTTCTTTCTCTGCTTTGCAAGGGTGAGCCTGCTGAATGGATCTGCAGCACAGCTGGGGGGCTCGGCCTGCAGCCCCAGGGTCCTCCTTCCCCCCTTCGCTCCCTGGAGCACCCTTCAGGGCAGGCTCGGCTTCGTGGCCTTCCCGCCGCAGGGAGAAGCAGCGCCTGCGGGTGTGGGAGCGAGCAGTAGGTGAGGGCCCAACGAAACGCTGACTCACTGATTAAGACATGTTTCTTACTTGGGCCTACTATAGTCTACTTTTTGAAAAATCCATGTCATATCAGAATGAAAATTTTATTTCTAATTGCAGTAGACACCTCTTAAATGACAAGCGACAATGGACCAAAGCTCATGCCATTATCAGTTGTTTTTATTCTGTATGATTTGTAAATTTTCCATTAGAAGGAAGCAAGTGAAATGTAGGAAATTTGTGGGAAAATCTTTTGGTTGAAATGAAGGATAAATAAATTGATAATCTTTTGACTTCCTAAGAAGGAAAAAAATAGAAAATTTGTAGCTTCCTCTCAGAGAATGCTTTACAGGCATTAACTCTGAAAAAGTTTGTTATTGCAAAGAAAAGGAAAAGGTAAATTCTTATCACATAAGCCTCTGGGAGGCAGGAGTGATTACGTGACACTGCCGACCTTGAGTGCAATCTTGTTTTAATGAGAAAACGCCTGAAAAAGACTCCAGCAGCCTACACAGTCCAAATCAAGCTTCTGTAAGCAGATATTGCCGCCTTTGGGGCTGCTGGGAAACAAAGTCAAATCCTTGGGCAAGTTACAAAATGGAATTCTTAGGAATTATGAAAATAATGAGCCATTTTACTTTTCAAACATATAGTAATAAAATCACATTATATCTGTTTTTGTGGTTAAGTTTTATTTAAAAGTATTTTTAAAGTTATATTTTGGTTAGTTGGCTTTCTAACTTTATGTTCTTTCACAAAGCAGTTTCCTTATATTTTTCTGTTTATAATGGTCACTAAAGGACTATTTTATATATTTTTAAAAATGAATGATACCAGTTCTGGCTTCAGTAGGCAAAAACTTAAAACTTAGAAGAAAAACGTATTTGGTTCTTATTGAAAAGATATATTTCAGGTGTATATGCTTTCATTTTGGCTTTTGCCCTGCCACACACAAAAAACGAAGACCTTTGAAAAGTGTTGTTACTGATGGGGAATTTCTTTTAACAAAAGAATAATAAGAGGAAAGTGGAATTATTGCCAGTATCAAAAAGCATTCTGTGGAATTCTAGCCACACACACACACACACTCACACACTTTCTCTTGGAGATTTATAATGCACGTTGACATATTAAAGGCTCTGAGAATTACTACAAGAAAGAAATCTGCTTAACATTTGTTTTACTCACCCTAATTTTCCTCCCACAAACCCATATTAATCCCCATGTAAGTTATTAAGAAAAATAAAAATTATACTTTGGAGAACGTGGCCTTGTGCTGAATGAAGTTCCCTGAACTACAGTATATATAGTTCATTGTAAGGACTTTTGTAGTTGAATTGTTTTGAAATTTTTAAGGCATCCCAGGCAGAGTGTGACTTCAAGAAAGGGTCTATGGGACCCGGTCTAATCTTTAAGACAGAGGACCTGCCCTGCCTCTATGTCACATGACCAGCACCAGCAAGAAGGTCATCGGGGGCCCTTCCTTTGTTCCGAACATATGAGTCTTTTCACTGTGTCCTGTTCATACCCAGAGTTCCTGAGAAGTTCCTGACCTCCTCTGCCTGAACTTTCCCCTTATCTCTTATTTTTTGGCTTCATAAAAACCACTTGGGAAAAATCCCAAACAAAGTACATTAGATACTCTTCTGGTGCTGGCTCCCTTTCTCTGCTTTGATTCAGATACCCCTTAAATTCTACCTCTTTCCAACCACTCCAGAAACAATTCAAACAGATTTGGTTTATCCTAAAGCCCTGGTGCTGGATTGAGTACACTCATTCATTCATTGAAGAAATATGTCTGGTCTCCTAAGACGAGAGGCAGGCATTGTGCCAGGCCGTGGGGCTGCCCATGGATTCACAGTCCACTCGGGCCCTTCTTGGGGCTGGTTGTGGCCTGAGGCACAGGCTGACTCTCTGAGGAGAGCGTGCAGGAGCAGAGGCAGGAGTCAGACAGAAAGGTCCTGACACATGAGTGAGCCATGGGGTGATGTCAACAACAGCTGACCTGTCACAAGACCCAAGGAAGAAAACCAACGGGAATCTTGTTTCAGAGCGGCTAGTGCCCAGCTGGCTCTCTGCTAGGTGCTTGGAAACAGGCTGGCTAACATAATAGAGTGATTTTGTAATCTGTCATAATACCATAAGCCACAGATCCACAGACTTTGACCCCTCACAGGTATAATGAGCTCCTTTTTTCAGCTGCACATGTTCTCCCTGTGGGGAGGGAGGGAGGGGGCCCTTTTTCTAATTATATATCCAAAGCAGATGTTTTTCTGCAGAACAAAGCATTATATTCATTAGCAGCAATCTTATAAACCAGGTTCTTTTTACTAGCCAGTTAACTAATTGACAGTTAAGAATTTGTATTAATATTACACTGCAGCCAGGCATTGCTTACTCTGACAGTTTTATTAAAAATGTAGGCAAGCCTTGCAAGCCAGCAGGACCAACAGCCTTTGTGCAGGAATCCTGCTTACCAAGGGTCTTAAAACTGCCTGTAAGACAATATCCCACCAGCAGGATATTGTTCTCCCAGGTCAAAGTCCAGGAGTCAGCAGAGTTTCTCGCTTGGATGATTTTGTTGTCGTTGTTCCCTTTGTGACATTTGAACAAGGAAGTGATTTTTGTCCCTGTTTTCTTAAAGTCTTATTGACATGGTTTCCTTGTTCTAGACCAAATTATCCAGGTAGTGAATTATCCTGACTCTTCCTTTCTGCTTTTCGGTGTCCCTTACCCTCTTTTTTTTTTAAAAAAAAATTTATTTTATGGGGTATAGAAAGAACTATTTCTCAAGTCATTAGCAATCCCATCGAAAGTTTTATATATGACAGCAGAGGTGGTGAAATTCAAAGCCTATCATATCACTGCCCTTTCCAGTCTTTGCCCTTGAAACTCAACCCATTTTTCAAGACCCAGCTTAAATACTCCCTCCTCCAAGAATCTTCTCTCATTTCCCCACTGATGGAAATAAAATATTTTCCTCTTCCACTGTCCCAGGACTTGCACTAAACTTCTCTTGTGCCCCTGACTCACCTTGGGGCACAATCTGCCCCATCTATGCTCTCATCCCCCCTCCCATGATCCCTTGCCTATAGCAAATACTAAACATTTGCTAGGTCAAATTGAACTTATCCTTTATTGCCATCTCTGATCTCAGTCAGTCAGCCTGTAAACAGTCTTTTGATCTCTGTTCTTTTCATAACTATCTCTAGAATCCAGTGCTTCTCTGTGGCAAGACCTTTAATACCTCTTGCCCATCTCCCTGTTGAGTCTCAGCCTCCCCGAGAGGAGTATCTCAAAGACATAAATATCAGCATGGGACTCCTCTGCTTAAAATCCTCCCACTGGTCTTCATTCATTCATTCATTCATTCATTCATTCATTCATTCATTCCCCAAATATTTACAGAGCACACACTGTGTGCCACGTACTGTGTTAGGAGCTGGGGCTTCAGCAGTGAACAAAACACTCTGAAATCCTGTACTCATAGAGCTGATGCTGTAGTGGGGGAGAAAACAATACATAAACAAGTAAGTATATAAGGGCTATGGGGAAAAGAAAACAAGCGAGGGGGATCTAGAGTGAGAAAGGGAAGGTCACCTTCTGTGCAAAGATGACTTTGAGCAGGGACTGGGGGAAGTGAGAGAGAGAACTGAGTGGAAACCTGGGGGAAGAGCCCACCAGGCAGAGAGAACCACGGTGGAAGGAAAGCCTGTGAGCCAGTGCGGCTGGAACAGAGCGAGGGTAAGAGGTAGGAGGTGGGGGGGAGATCGTGTTGGATTTTGTCGGCATTATAAGGACTTTGGATTTTACTCCAGCAAGATGGGGAATTTAAAATTTTTCAACAGATGAGAGTTTTGATCTAATTTCAGTTTTTAAAAGGTCACTCTGGCTGCTATGTTGAGCAGAATGCTGGGGAGGGCTGGATAAGGTCAGAGGTAGGAAGATCTGTTCAGGGGCAATTGCAGCAATGCAACAGAGAGATGACAGTCACCTGGACAAAGGTGGACCATGCAGGTAGTGAGAAGTGGCTGGATTCTATGTTTTATCAAGGTAGAACCAACATGAGGGCTTGTTATTGGAATGGATCTAAGGCGGGGGGGGGGGGGCGAGGGAGGGAGGGAGGACTCAATGATGACTGCAAGTTTTAAAATATTATTTATTTTAAGCAACTGGAAGAATGGCTTGTCCTAGGACTCTATTTGGACCACCTTCCAGTGTGGTCACCTGCCTCTCCTTTTCTATATTCTATGCTCTATTCATACCCAGCTCCTCCATGTCCCACACTCACATTCTTTCTCATGGCCGAACCTTGGCTCATAATAATCCCTCCTACTGGGTTGCCAAAGTATGACCATTTGTCCACCAGGTGAACAAACTCTTATTCTTCCTTCAAGACTTCTAAAATCACACACACGCACACACACGTACACGCGCACACACACCCTTGTAATAGGGCATATTTTCTTGCTCCTTTGAATATCTGGTAATCTTTGATTTGATGGCAGACATTGTAAATTTTACCTTGTTGGGTAGGATATTTTTATAACTGTTCTTCAACATTGCTCTGAAATGAAGCTAATTTACTTAAGACTCACTTGATCCTTTTGGGCCTTGTGTTTAAGATATTTTCAAGTAAACTAGAACAATGTTTATCTAGGGCTAATAATCATTCCCCATTATTGAGGCAAGACCCTTCTGAGGACTCTACCAATTCTCCATGAATTTTGGGGTTTTCTAGTCTGGCTGGTGGGAACAGACACAATTCTTAGACCTGTGCAAATACCATGTACTACTCTCTCTGATCAGTTTAGATAGTTCTTTTTCTAACCTTGGGTTACTTTTTTTCACATATTCATCCTGATAAGTACTCTATTAACTATTTGAAGGTGATTTTCTGCAGTCTCTGGGCTTCTCTGTGTGCAGCCGTCTCCTCTCTGGCATTCTGTCCTGTGAACTTTACCTGCCTTGGTCTCCCCAGACTCTCAGCTCCATTTCCTCAATTCAGGGAGTCCAACAGGATCCACTGGAGTTCTGCTTTGCTGTGGCTTGGAAACCTCTCAAGACAGAAATCTGGGACAATCATAGGACTCACCCATTTGATTCCTATCTCTCAGAGACCACTGTCCTTCATTGCCTGATGACCGTTGTTTCACATATTTAATCTGATTATCAGATAGGAGGGTAAATCCAGTCTCTGTTACTCCATCATGGTTGAAAGCAGAAGTCCTAAAGACTCCTCAAGTCTGCCCTGAAAAAGCTTAAATGAAAGCATTGGAAGGATCAAACTCAAATAACTTAGCTGCATGTCAGAACAAAGGCCAAAACTCTTTAAGAATACAATAAAATCCAGTGTCCAATAATGTCAAATTCACAATGTCTGGCATCTAAGAAAAATTACCAGACATATGAAGAAGTGGGAAAAGGTGACCCCACACCCAGGAGAAACACCAACCAATAGAGACAGATCCAGAAAGGACAGAGGTGATGGAATTAGCAGACAAAGAACTTAAAACATCTATTGTAAATTGTTTAAGTACGTCAGAGGATGTAGAGGAAAACATGAGCATGTTGAGGAGACATATGAAAGATATTGATTTTTACAAAGAACCGGAGTTTTGGATCCTAGTATTAATGCTTTCACAGGCTGGCTGTGTGCCCTGGAGAATACCTCTCCCCCTCCCCTTTGTGGGCTAATGACACCCCTGCTGACACTCTTCCTCTCAATTTCTTTCTCAGCCCATGAGTTCTACATCCTAAGTGTCTATATGTCTCCATCTCTGCTTCCCAATCATCTCTCCCCTAGACAATGGCAATTCTCCCATCCTAGCAACCACCACACCCAATCCTTTTCACCCACAACATAGCCAAAGAGATTTTTCTAAAATGAAAAACAAACCATGCTTCTCTTCTGGCTTCCACTGCCGGTAGGATAAAGTCCTCAGACCATCTTATAGACTCAAGGCCCTTCTTGGTCTGGTCCCACCCTGCTTACTCCCTTGAGCCTCTCCAGAAATCATTCTTCTCTTTCCCTCCTGGCTTCACCCCTGCCCTTTCATCTTGGAGCTTCCTGCCTTGAACTATCACCCAATGATTTTATTTTTTTACTGAATTAATTTCTGAATCTTAATAAAATTCCCAGCTTAAACACCACTCCTCGGAGGTTTCCCTGACCACCTATGTCCCTCTCCGTGACTCAGGTGCTGCTCCTGCTCTGCGCTCTCATATTTCTCAAATTCAATGGCCACAGATCTTATTTCACCACATTATAAGTGCTTAATTGTCTCTGCCCATCCCAACCTCTGTGCCTGTTCCCCATGGTATCCCAGCACCTAACCCAGTCTCTGGTTCTAAAAAGAAAGAAAGAAAGAAAAAGAAAGAAAGAAAGAAAGAAAGAAAGAAAGAAAGAAAGAAAGAAAGAAAGAAAGGAAGGAAGGAAGGAAGGAAGGAAGGAAGGAAGGAAGGAAGGAAGGAAGGAAGGAAGGAAGGAAGGAAGGAAGAAAGAAAAGAAAGAAAGAAAGAAAGAAAGAAAGAAAGAAAGAAAGAAAGAAAGAAAGAAAGAAAGAAAGAAAGAAAGAAAGAAAGAAAGAAAAAAATATTCCAGCTCTGCTCCTTCCATCCCGCCCCCAGGGCTCTGTTCTAGCCCAAGTCCCCATCACCCTGGATCATGAAATAGCCTCAGACCAACGTCCCTGCCAGAGGGTCTCTGTCCCTTAATTCACCCTCTCACAGCAGCAAGAACCACTGTCCTCAAGCATCATTTTGCTCATATCACTGCCCTGCTTAGAAGCCTACAATAGTTCCAATTGCCTCTTGAATTAAATTAAAACTCCTAATCATGGGTTTCAAGGGTTTCTACCAATTAGCTGCCTCCCTCCCCCACACCTAATTGCTGCCATCTTCTCACAGGCCCTCAAGCAAGGCTTCCCCTGCCGCCCTGAAAATCTGGGCCACGGCCATCCACCCCCCTCCTAAAACAGTACCTGTGGCATCTCTCTCCTCTCCCTCCCCTCCTCTTTCTTTCTCCCAAATCACATCTCTTCCCTCACTTTAGAAACACAGGGCGGGGCAAAAGTAGGTTTGTAGTTGTTCATGTGGAAAATAATACAAAAAATAATAATATAAGAATAAACTCTGTTTTGAGTACTCGTAACTGTAAACCTCCTTTTGCCCCACCTGTATTGCTCAATAATCATTTCCTTCCTAACGGTTTCCCAAATCAACTCCAAGTGGCTTTGTCCTTTCTATCATGACCTGTCTTCAGGTCTGTAGAATATCTGCGCTCATATGTATGTTGTTAGCACCTCATGCCCTGCGGCTTCTGCTAACTTATTTTTGGTCTAGTAACTCCAAGGACAGGGATGGTGTCTTTTCATCCCTTGTGACTCCCTGTGATTCTCAAGCATGTTCTGTGCCTGAGGTCCTAGCTCACTTCAGCAACAGAGACGGAGGGGAGACTGAGAAGTGGGAATTCCTAAAGAAAACCTGTTTTCCTTCAGGGTTCCCAGCCCAGACTCCGGCGAGCCTGACGGTGCAGCCCCAGCCGAGCAGTAGCTGGTCGGCGGTCAGCATTGCCGCTGCTGTCGCCGTCATGGGGAGTCTCAGTGTGATGATGAGCACTGAGGGACAGCAGCAGGCCTTCTGAGTGCCCACTCTGTGCCAGACCCTGTGCTCGGAGCTTCACAGATGTCATTTCATGTCTGCCTCCCCAAACCCGACAAATTTGGTAAGATGACCTTAACCTGCAAGTGCCTTAGGAGTCAGGGGCGTGGATGACTGGCCCTGTCACTGATAGAAGTCTTCTGACCCCCAAACATGCTTCTGCTCTCACACCAGGGAAGCTGTGTCTGGGGCGTGGACCTTCTGCCACAGTGTCCCAGAGGTAAACCGCACGCTGACAGTGCTGCGTCCACACAACATATACAACGTTGTCTCCCACTCGATGGCCCAGGAAGCCGCCCTAAGCCCGCCTGCCCCGCAGGGCCCTGCTCACCCTGTTTGCCCACTAGCCCTTGTGTGACAGGACTCGGCCTATAAATAATTCCTTTTTAAATCTGAGTCAAAGATTCCTTTAAAGCCATGGACTTTAATAGAAGTTAGAGAGGGGCTTTAGGGAAGATCAATTTCAGGCTCTTTTGTTCTGGCTGTGCCCGTGTGACTCTGTGGTCCTCGCTGTTGGTTTGAGTCACTGCACCTTTGTCTCCAGATGGACTCTGGGGGTGGTTGTCGATAACACTGTCATTCTGATTCAGCTTAATGTTTTGAAGCACGGTTCCAGAGTCTGCTCCATTTACAAGCGGAAGCTCCTTTTCAAACAGTCAACTCATTTTCCTGGGAAACTCTTCCCTTTGTATTTGAGAGAAAGGAAAAGAGAAATGAACTGGTCTTTTGGGAGGCTGTTTGAGGCTGAAGAGCGACATCTCTTGGTGGAGAGATAGAAGGGGCTTCTAATTAGGTGGCTTTTAACTGGGACATGCAGGAGACCAAATGTCGTGGCTTCAGAGTGTCTGTGAACCTCCTAAAATTGTATGCAAAAATTGGGGTGTAAAATATGTATTTTTCTGAAAAAATGGTCCAGAGCTTTCATCAGGTTCCCAAAGGCTTCTTTGCTCATGAAAGGTTAAGGTCCACTGCGCTGGGCCTGTTTTCTCTATGTGTTTGAGGTGGGAGGATGACCTCCAGCAGAACCACTGGGGGAGCTTGTTAGACACTCAGATTCCAGGGTTGCGCCCCCAATCTTCTGACTCAGAACCTCTAGGGGTATGACCTGGGACTTGGAATCTGTAACAACTTCCCCAGGTTACATTTCTGAATTAGCTGGGAGGTTTCAATTGTTTAACATCACCAGTTAGAGTAAGAAAACAATGGCAGTGCAGTGCTTACGTTTCCCCAAATGAACCTGGGTTCAAATCCCAGCTCAGCTACTTACTAGTTATGTAACCAGGGCAAATTATGAATCCCTCTGAACCTGACTGAGCAGCTTCACTTGTAAATATGGGGCTAAATAATTTACTTGACTTGAGATAATATTGCCTAATACATAGTAGCAGTCCAAAAAATATTATTTACTGGTCCTAGCTCCTCTTAAACACTATTTCCAAAACTTTCCAGGTCCGATGTTGCTTTTTGAAAAAATGCTTTATGAGGCATTTTTCATAAAAATATTGTCAGTAAACAAAATAGGTTAATCATTTTCTACAATGATCCACCGGCCATGTGTAATGGGGTTTTGTTATGCCATCAAATGTGCCTGAACTGTAAACTATGAGCTGAAATTTCTTTGCCTCAACAAAGTAGCAATATTCATATTTTGCTGGCTCTACTACACTGTAGCTCTCTCTGTGGACTCATAGTGATTTCAGCAAATGGGAAGCACAAATACCAGAATTTACCAGCAAGGACAGTCTTTCATGCTTGATAGTCACATTACTAGAATGTTTGATTTAATTGAGACTCTACTCACTAGTACATCTCCAGAAAAAGAGAAAAGAAAAACTTCCTATTTTTGTAAAACCAGTTGTAAAATCCTATGTTTGGTAAGAACCCCCTCCGAATCCCTCTCCCTTCCCCCATGCACACACCCTGGATTGTTTTTCTCAAATTCCTCCCCTCTGTGATTTTGCAGTCTTGTCCTACAATATAGCTACATGTTTTCTATCACTGGAAAATCATTAACACAGCTGTTCATTTTTACATACCAAAGAACATTTACAATGTAAGCAGAAAATCTATAAGACATACAATGCCTAAATAAAAACAACAAACTCTTTTAATTCATTTTCACATAGAGTAACCAAAGTTCCCATTTGAGTAAAAAAACCTAAGAATTTGTCCCTGGTGCCTTTTTGAGGTTAGACATTTATTTCAGTTACTGTGGATGGAAGAATTGTTTTGAGCATAAGACTGTGGCTGTGTGAAGAACCAGTATTCAAGAGGTAGAATGCAGTGGTCTGGTGACCTTAAATGTATCACCTTATCAATTCTTAAGCCTGTTTATCAAAGTCCTTTTGAATTAGATAAACTCAGGTTTTGTATTCTTTGATTGCCATCTGCTGGTGGTTCTCCATACTAGTAAATAAAAATTCCAGGGAAGGTTGCAACAACTTGGCTATTGCTTGACTTAAGTAGTTCTTACAACCCCAGAGAGAATATTTTTAATGCCCATAATGATACCAGAGAGTCACGCCAAAGTTCCAGAGAACATGCCTCTCAGAAACCTACCTTGTGTAGTTGTTTCCTGGGAGGATGATTGCACAGCCGCTAAGCATCACTGCAGGGCCAGTTGCTCACTCTTTTTAAAAAAAATAGACTTTATTTTTTAGAGCAGTTTTAGGTTCGCAGCAAAATTGAGTGGAGAGTACAGAGAGTTCCCACATGGCCCCTCCCTCCACACATCCCCGGCCGCCCCCATCAACATCTGGCACCAGAGCGAAACATTTGTTATGACTGATGAACCTACACCGACACATCACAATCACCCGAAGTCACAGTTTACATTAGGGTCCACTCTTGGTGTTGTACATTTTATGGGTTTTGACAAATGTATAATGGTGTGTATTGAACATATAGTATCATAGAGAATAGTTTCCCTGCCCTAAAAATCCTCTGTGCTCTCTCTGGTTATCCCTCCCTAAACCCTGGCAATCACTGATCTTTTTACTGTCTCCATAGTTTTGCCCTTTCCAGAATGTCATATGCTTGGACTCAAACGATATGTATCCTATTTAGATTGGCTTCTTTCACTTAGTAATATGCACCTAAGTTTCCTCCTTGTCTTTTCATGATTGATAGCTTATTTCTTTTTAGTACTGAACAGTATCATTGTCTGGATGTAACACAGTTTATCCACTCACCTACTGAAGGGCATCTTGGTTGCTTCCAAGCTTTGCCAGTTTATGAATAAATCTGCTCTAAACATCCATGTGCAGGTTTTTGTGTGAGTGTAAGTTTTCAGCTTAGCTGGGTAAATGCCAGGGAACGGAATTGCTAGATGGTCTGGTAAGAGTTTCATCCTCATTTTTCAAAGGACGAACTGGGCAGCACTAGCTGTGAACATCTACACAAGTCCTCAACCTTTAGTCCCTGGGCCCATGACGGGCTTCAGGTGTTTAGGAGTCCCACCCAAATCTTACACAAACTGTTGGGTAAAGTGTATTTTCTGGGGGGATGGCTCATCGCTTTCATCAGATGCTCAAAGATGGCTATGTCTCAGAAAGCACAGCTCCCTACACACTTTACAAGGAGTGTGGTTGGGGTGCCCACGCAGGAGGTGTGACAGGCCTGCAGTGGCTCTCTTTGCCGCAAGGCATCCATTATTGGAACTGGAATTAGGAAATAAGAAAACTAACATTCGTTCATTGAGAACTTAATATGTGCCTCATGCTCTTAGCTCTCACATTCAAATACAAACAAACAAACATAATGCTAGAAACAACAGCTGGGATTTGTTGAACAACTACCAAGCTAAATAGTTTAACTTTATTACTATCTCTCTTACAATAGTCCTATGCTTAGAAATTATTTCCAATTTTATCAAGGATCAGAAATATTACATTACCCTTTTGTACAACTAATCATAGGGCTGAAATTCAAATGTAGACCTGGTTAGACTCCACTCTCCAATAAGAAAGACAGTCATACAAAATTCATGTCTTTGATGGCTCTGTGAAGAAAGACAGAGCTGCATTCCACCTGTGGTGAGAAATGGGACCCTGGATCCCTCTCTGGTGGGAGACCTGGGGACCCCCACAAGAGGAGGAGAATATGTCTGAGTTAAGTCTTGAAAGGCAACAAAGACATGGCTAGGCAGAGAGGATGGGGGCAGAGATGGAAAACCAAGTAAGGAACTAGCACACGCCATGCACAGAAGATGAGAGAGGCTGATTGGAAGTTTCCGAGCTGGTGCTGTGACGCTCAGGAAGAATGGGTCCTTGCCAGCTCTTGGGGCAATGGGACAAAGGCCAATGGTGTCTTGTCTTAAAAAGAAGAAATTTCAAAAGTGAATGCCAAATAAACTGAATTTCATTAAAGTTATATACATTTGTGCTTCAAAGGACACCATGAGAAAATACTTGTAAGTCGTATATCTGATACGGGACTTAAGAACTTTTATAACTCAACAATAAAGAGACAAATAACACAATTGTAAAAAGGGCAAAGGAATTGAATAGACATAGCTCTAAAGAGGACATACAAATGGCCAATAAGTGTAGGACAAGATGATCAATGTCATTAGTCATTAGGGATATGCAAATCAAAACCACAATTAGAGGCCACTTCATGCCCACTAGGATGGCTAAAATTAAAAAAAGACAATACAAATGTGGCCCCCATACATTGCTGGTAGGATCATAAACAGCGCAGCCACTTTGCAAAAACAGTTTGGCAATTCCTCAAATATAGGGTTATTATATGGCCTAGCAATTCTATTCCTAAGTATATACCAGACAGAAGTGAAAACACACATCAACACAAAAACCTATCCATGAGTCCTGGGAGGAGCATTATTTAGTCAAACGGTTGAAACAACCCTTATGCCTGTCAACTGATGATTGGATGAACAAAAGGTGGAATGTCCACATACTGGAATATTATTCAGGCACAAAAATGAATGAGACACTGATACGTGCTACAGCATGTATGAACCTTGAATTGAAGGAAGCTAGTCACAAAAGACCATGTTATATGATTTTGTGTTTATGAAATATCTATCAAGAGCAAATCTATACAGACAGGAAGCAGGTGAGTGGCTGCCACAGGCTGGAGGAAGGTGAGGGACAGTGGGGAGGGACTGTTACTGGGTACAGGGTTTTTTTTCAGGCTGATGAAATGTTCCAAGATTATATCATGGTGATGGTTGCACAACTCTGTGAATATACTAAAAACCACTGAATTGTAGACTTTAACAGAATGGATTTTATAGTATGTGAATTGTGTCTCAATAAAGCTGTTGTTTAAAGGGGGAGGAATCATTCCTGAAGCAGAGTTGTCCTAGGCATAAAGCTGTATCGGAACAGGCAAAGTGAGGGAAACAGCAACAATTGTAACAGTTAACTTCATTTACTTAACAAATATTTATTGAGTACCTACTATGGTCTAGATGCTGGGGATACAGAGAAACAGGACAAAGTCTCTGTCTTCATGGGCATTCTATTCTAATGGGGGAGATAGGCAGTAAACAAGTAAGTCAATACGCCAGATAGTGCTAAGTGTTACTCAGATGAAATGAAGCCGTTTGCCTAAGGCCACTTAGGTAGTAAGTAGTAGTAGTAAGTGGTGGAGCCAGGTTTTGAAGTTAAGCTGATCTGGAAGCCCAACCTCTAACTTTCTGTGCTCCCCTGCCTTCCTCCACCTACCCTCTAGCCATCTCTCAGTACTATGTTGTACACATTCTTCAGTTTATCTCAAGCCTGTCTCATCAGTTTGCAGTTCTTCTACTTCTGTTTCCTCAAATACCGCCTTTTATGGAGCTTAATGGGCATTATAGCATCCTGCCTGCAGGAGAGTCAGTCACCATTCCTTTGTACTTAGACTGTTTGCCATAGCTACATGCCCTTGCTGCTTTTATCTACTGACGCAAGATTGGGGGGAAGATCTATAGCTGGCTACACAAAGTGTTCTTGTGGTCCAGCAGCATAAACATCACTTGGAGATTGTTAGAAATGTGAAGGCGCAGATCCGACCCCGGGCCTAGTGAATCAGGACCTCCATTTTACTAAGATCCCCAGGGATTCAAATGTACCTTAAAGTTTGAGAGGCACTAATCTATAAAGCTCTGAGCAGAATCCCCGAAGCCATGAAGCTTTGGGGGAGCTCCTGATCCAGTAACGAGCTTTCAAAAGCTAATAGGCTGCTGGCCTTAGCAGATCAAGAGCTCTCATGATCACCTAAAGAGACTTCACCTGCCCCAACACGTAAGCGGGATGTAGGTTTGCATGGTGATGGGAGGCAACTAAAATGGAAAGAGACTCTGAAAGGTGCTTTAAGAGGAAGAGGGGCTTAACTTGTATACATGATTGTACTTGTTCTAAAATTTGGCTTCCCATTGAACTCATGGGGGAAGATGGGGATCTAATTGGTATAGAGAATGGCCTTGGCATTGGAAATTTTTTAAGTTCCTCAAGTAATTCCTACGTGCAGCAAAGTTTGAGGAGCACTGAACTATTGTGAATAACTTCCCCTTTCAGTTACTGTAATTCTGGGGTCTATGATGGATTCAGAGATAGTTTAAAACAGAGTTTGCCATGCTTCTTTGATTTTTAAGACTCACCTGGAGTAAGTCTCAAAAATACAACAACCAGGTCCCATCCCCAACTCACTGGTCAGCTCCCAAAAGCGTGCGAGCTGTGATTTTAACCAGCACTCTGGTGCTCTGTTCCTCCTCACAGAAGAGGTTTGGAAAATCCTGTTTTCAAAGACCAGTGGGTCAGGAGCTCTAGGGCCTACAGCAGTTGCCTGCTTTTGTCATCTTCCTGTTTCTGGAAGGACACCTCATCCACTCTCTTCAGGAACTAAATGGTCTTAAAAGCGTAGAAAAATGATCTTAGCATCCTTCTACAGCTTTCTGAAGGGAAATGTTTTCTTTTTTTTTTCCTCCCCCCCCTTAAAAAAAAATCTTTGTTGATTTCAGAGAGAGGAAAGGAGAGGGAGAGAGATGGAAACATCAAAGATGAGAGAGTCATTGATCGAGCCCGCAACTGGGGCATGTGCCCTGATCGGGAATCGAATCCTGATCACCTGGATCCTAGGTCGACGCTCAACCGCTGAGCCACGCCCCGCCGGGCAGGGAAATGTTTTCTTATAAAATACTCAGGTTGACATAATTTATGGCCTAGCACAGCTCTAGGCACAGGGTCACAAATAAATGAATGGAAAAATAACTCCGAAAAGGAGCACCAGAGTGGCTGGTGCAAGGAATCAGCACCTCTCTCCCCTAATTGACTTTTGACCTTCTGCTCACGCACAAATTACATTTATACACACCCAATCAGTACAATATACTTTGCCTCAGTACACTCAACATAGGACAGGCAGATAATTTAGGAAGTGGTTATTTATTGCACAAAAGGGTTATTTGATTTACAAAAACGATTCTCGAGAGCAATGTGGTTCCCAGACTAGCAGCATTAGCATCACGTGGGAACTTGAAAGTAACGCAGGTTTTCAGGTTGCCCTGACTGCAGGAAGCAGAAACTCTGGGACCGGGCCCAGCAATCTGAGTTTTAACAAACCTTCCAGGTGATTCCCCTGCAACAAAAATTTGAGAACTACTACACCAGAGGGGTTCTTTAAATAAGTTCCCCACCTGCTAACACAAAGAATGTTCAAGGACATTGTCTCCCTCTCTATTAAAGCAAAGCAATAACTTGTATGGCAGGTTTATTCATTCATTTGATACTTGTGGTCTCTTGCCAGCAGTGAATCAGAAATTAAAATGAGGGTTGAATCTACTCAGCCTATAAGTCAAAGTTTCCCTCCCTTGACCTGATTAGTCAGTATTGGCAGGAACGCCCATATCAACGTGCTGGAAATGCCTCTGATGCTGAAACATCCTGGCTGGCTATCAGTCAGCTCTGGGCCAATCTGAGTCTCGGCCAGTCTGAGTCAGGAGAGCTGGGGACCCCATTGGGACCATAGTCACCCCTCCCTCTGCAGCCCAGCAACCAAGCAGGCCCCCAACCCCACTGCTTGCCCTGGTGCAGGCTGCCGTGGATGCTTTCCCTTGCTGCTGAAGGTACTCAGCCCCAGTCTCGGCTGTGGGTAGGGCTGCTATAACCTCAGCAACATAGAGAGGCTAGACTTCTAATATTCTCCTTTTTCAATTAAGGGTCTCAGCCAGAGGGCAACCACAGCCCAGGAAGTGATGGCTAGAGGGTCTCACCATTTAACTGCTCAGTTACTGTGGACCGTTAGCATTCTTAGTGGCATCTGCACCCCTTCCAAAGTTTGGGAACCTCCCACCTTATGAGGTAGAAACTTCGTCTCACTACAGATGATAAAAAATACTAAATACTCACTTTTGCCGCCTCCCCTGCAACCAGGCATGGCTGAGGCCCAGGCTCCACCATCTGGACACACCTGTTGGTGCCTAAACTTTCTCCTTACGCAAATGCAAAATCCCACGGCATACTCTGTTTCCCACTATCTACACCTTCTGATGTTTTATAGTGTGAACCAGGAAAAATGAAGGGAAACAAAGAAAAGAAGAAAAGGGGAAAAAAGAGTCAGTAAAGCTTGTTTTAAATGGATGATTCTGACCAGGTGTCTGCTCAAGTTTAAGCAGAAAATCCAGTTTCTGAGATTATAACAATTAATGTAAATTTCCCTGGCACCTATGGCAAGGGGATAGATCATATAAAATGGGGCAAGTTTTAAAAAAATTATAAAATGATACATCAAAAGGCTCAACATTACAGTATAAATTGAATAGTCACTTATTCAATGAATAACTTAATGTGCACCTTTCATATGTCAGACACTCTTCTAGGCACCTGGGGTAAACAATAAACAAAACAAGACTCTAATTTTATGGAGTTTGATTCTAGTGGGGAAAGAACTTCAAAAACTAAACAAATTAATATAGAATATATCATCTGGTGACAAATGCTCTAAAGAAAAATGAAAGCAGATAAGGAGATAGAAAAATGAAGGCCGAGGCTACATTGTACAGAGACCAGGGAGGGCCTCTCTGAAGAGGCCTGAATGAAGAGAGGAAGAGTCCCCCGGGGTAGCTGGGGGAAGAATATTCCAGGCAGAGGGACGCACTGTGTGCAAAGGCCCCAAGAATAACGAGGAGTGTGGCTGGAGCGAGACAACGAGGAGGCAGTGGTAGCAATGGACTTGGAGAAGCAGGGGCTAGGAAGGTGACTTAAGACCTTGTAGACTCAATCCCTTGGCTTTTGCTGTGAGTGAGGTATGAAGACTTTGGAAAATTTTGAGCAAAGTTACATGATCTTCTAGGCTTTAGAAGGAACACACACACACACATGCAAGTGTGGAATCTGAATAAGGCCTATGGATTGTACCAATGTCAATTTTCTGATTTGGATGTTGTATTATAGTTATGTAAAATGTTACCATTGGTGGAGATGTAAAGTATACCATAGGGAATATAGTCAATAATATTGTAATAACTATGTATGGTGCCGGGGGAGAGGCTAATGCTTGAAATATTGGGGAGATTACTTTATAAAGTATACTATGCTGTATACCTGAAACTAAAACAAAGTAATATTGAATGTAAACTGTAATTGAAATAAATAGATGTTATCATTGGAGGAGACTGAGAGAAGGGTACATGGGTTCTCTCTACTATTTTTGTTACTTCTTGTCAATCTATAATTGTATCAGAATGGAAAGTTAAAAGAAGAAGGACAGGGTTGCTGGTTGCTGTGTGGAGAATAGATGTGAGGCAGGAAAAAAGGGTTGGAAGAGAGAGTGGGACAGGATGTGAAATATAGGAGCAAGCAGAACGGGGTAAGGTATATCTTTTTGGGGACATAACTTTTGTATTAGATCTTAAGAAAGTTTGGTTGATATCCAAGAATGGAAACTATATTCTGGCTAAAGAGGAAAGAAGAAAACAGCAGGAATGGTAACTTAGTTCACCCTCTTGTTTCCTGCAGGAGCATATTTAAAACCATTTCTCTCTTTTTCTCTCTCCCCACCCCTCATTAGGCATCCAAAGGAGATTGCAATGTCTCCCACTCATGTACTCCTTTAATAAAGCTCATTTTAAAGGAAATATTGCTAACGTGTGGCCTGCAACCTAGTAGCTGGATTTAAAGGTATTTTCCCACTTGTTATTTCCATCCACAGCCAGACTGGACTTCATGCTATTTTCCAAATATGCTCTGAGATGATTCCACCTGGATTTTTTTCTTTCATTTCTATTTAAGTTTCCAGACCTAGCTCAATTACCATCTCTTCCAATTCTCTCTGCCAAAAGAAATGGCCCTTTCCTATGAACTTGTAAATAATTTTATCTGTATATCTTTGATAACATTGATCAATTTCTTCTTGGGGTTTTATCACTTGTTGAAATACCTTGTTCTCCTCATGAGATTGTAGGTGAGTTTCTGGAGGTCAGAGGCCCTGTCTTAAACATCCTTGTACTCCCCACGGGCTAATAGTGTGTGTGAGCTCAGTGAATGTTGGATGTTGAATGACTGAATTTCTTCTTTATAATAATCTGTATATTTGGAGGGTGGTAGGTACATTCATTCTGGAGTTGGTGATACGTTTATGTGGTTTCCAGTTACTTCCTGTATAGTAGTTACCACTTCCAGGAATACTCCTTCCACCTCCACCCACTGTGGCAAACTCACCCAGCATTGAAACATGAAAGATTCATCTTGATTCATCATTTGAATGTATCTCATTAGGCCTGGCACCTGAAGTATGTAGGCAGTGGAGGAGAAATATTGTTTGAAATGTATGGAGTCAGAAACTACTCTGTAGAAAATTCTACTCATTAGATGTTAAAATTGTAAGCAGAGGATTTGGTTGTCATTGAGCCTTGTCAAAAAGGAAAATCTCTTTTAGTAGGAATATACTCAATATGCAGTGCATACAATTATAAATGTATCATATTTTTTAAAAATTCTGATGGAAATCATGCAAAACAGAATTTATCAGAATTCTTCTGTTTGTAGAACACAAACTTATAGCAATTACAATTATTATAAATATTAACTTTTTTAGTAGACTTTATTTTTTAGAGCAGATATAGGGTCAGAGAGAAATAAAGTGGAAGGTGCAGAGATTTCTCTCATATCCTCCCTGCCCCCACTCATGCATAGACTCCCCTTTTATCGACACCCCCCATCAGAATGGTACATTTGTTACAACTGATGAACCCACATTGACACATCATTATCACCCAACCCCTATAGTAAATATTAACTTTTGCACCTAATTTTATATTCTTTTTCTTAATTAGGGGCCCTCAATTTTATAAGCTGCAGGACCCAGAAATCTTTGTCTTTCAACAAGATAATTTATGTTTTTTCCTGAAGTTCTAATCTCTACTGAGAATTTTTTTCTTCTTACTCAAATATCTATACTTTGAAATTGCCCAGAGTGAACTCTTCTGTTTACTTATGGCAACTCTTCCAGGTTATAGTTCAGTCTGGGTGGGAAATGTCACTAAGTGCTATTTTATGGCTTACTTTGCAATGTCAATCATTATTTTTCACCAAATAATTTATATGTGTTGGTGATGCATAAAAGTAATTCATAAAGAAATGACCTGAGTTTGTTGAAACATCATTGACAACTTGCTTTAGTACAATACATTTTCAGCTTTGTAATCACAAAAGTAGGAATAGAAGACGAAAAATAGGAATTGACAAGTCTAACATATTCATGAAAAGTGAGGAGCCAAAATCAAACCTGCTCCTAATACTAAAGGAAAAACATAGATCTTAACTCCTCTTTTAAAATTGTTTTCATGTTTCAGAGTTGAGCATAAACAAGTCCAAATGTCTTTCTAACCCACACCTCCCTTCACATTCTCTCCAAGTGTGAGACTGGGGTTTCACTGGGTCCTAAGGGCCTTAGGGGGAAAGGGAATGGAAGAATTGCAGTAGTTTAGTAGCTTTTACCTAGTCAAAGTTCCCAAATGTGGGCTGATTGAAATTTCAACTGGAATAATGTTATGGAAGCTTTTTGTTAATAATAAGTGTTGTAGAAATTTTACTTTTTGATGTTACTGTTGTCATTATGATGGAGGTTACTTTTAATTTTTATTAAAGATAAATAAAAAATTGGTTAATTTATATCAGAAGAGGTTAGCTCTTAATGGAAGAAAATCCTGACTCTGAAACAAAGTAATAAGGGATTTAACAATAAAGATGATTTGCTAGGCTTTGCCAGTGAAGGTTATTGTAAGGTGGGGGAGGAAAAAGACTGGAAACATAGTATGTATCTATGAACCTAATAATTTGGTTCTTTCCAGTCTCTTTGAGGCTAATTCCATTAAGCAGAAAATTAAGTAATGTTGATTATGGCTACACAAATGTATTTTGGTATGTATAAATGTAAGTCAACGCCAGTAGTACAAGGATGACTTGCAACAAAGGAAAGGTTCACTCTAAGGATAAAGCAAATTATTCAGATGAACCTAAAAATAGTCAGACTTTCTGCACTTGAGAGGAAATATCTACCTAGCAATTAAATATTCACAGACACATACAGAGACAACACAAAAATGCCTTTTAACATGTACTAATACAGTGAGAAGAAAATGTGGTTGTATCTCTGGTTCTACCATACTCACTTTTAAATATTTTATTAAAATGATTTCTTGAAAGAAAAATTGTGTTAGCTTAAAAATATCACAATGAATCAGAAATTGTGATTAATTGAAGATATAATTCAGATTTGCTTTGGAGAATATTTGGGTGATCTGAATTTATCTATGTTCAATAATGTTAAGTTCTAGGGTAAAATGTGTTTATACCTTTGGAAATAGAGAATACATTTTCAAATCTTTAATCTGCTTTGGTAAAAAAAATCATATTTTAGATTGGTCTGGATGTTAGCAAATAAATGTGATTTGTTCAAAGTGTCTCATGGTTCAGTTCTGTTCAAGCTACTGTTATGCATGACCCCAAAGCTGCAGTGAAAAGATTACTACTGCAGAAAAAAAGTCAGAAGTGACATATTTATCATCAATAATTTACACTGCCACAAGATTATAAAACTGATGTATTATCTTTACACAAATGCTGAGTAAAACATATAATCGGAGCAATAAAAAAAATCAGTTCAGCATTATTAAAACCTGGGAAGACTTAATAACAAATTCAACACAAACAAAAGGAACTTCAGGATCCTACCTACATCAGCTGAGCCAATTTTATGGCTAATTTGTTTCTGACACAAGGCAAATTGTTCTGGGCATCTCAGTGCTGGGTGATCTCAATACTGTGCTGACTTCATAGTCCAGTCCTCTTCCTCTCATTTCTGTTTTATTTTCCCCCCTCGAATATAGTCTTTAAAAACTTTATACAGAAAAAAGTGAAGAGGGAAACCCACAGAAAATGATTTTTCTGAAATTTTCTTTCAAAATGGGTAGGTAGCACATTTCAACGGGAAGAGAGAATACGTGTGAACATAGTCTATTATAAAGGAAAACATTCCTGATCATGATAATACTAGTTTTGAGGATATAATATAAAAGATGACATATGACCAGATTTCTCTTCCAACAACGGAAGGTATATTGAAAGAAACTTAGTAAGTCAAGTCTTAAAATGGCTTTTCAAAAATACAGTGTAATATCTGGTATTTGCTTCTTACACAGGTTTTGCTTTGAAAAGCATTTCCACTCTGCCGCCTTTCAGTCTTCACAGCCGCTTTGTGGGGTGTGGGTCGAATGGGCCTTTCCTTCCCGCCCACCGAGGGTAGGTGGGGACGCGGGGCAGGTCCCGGCCAGCGCCGCTGCGGAATCGCGGGGTCGCGCCGGGTCAGGGCACCGCGCTCGCCTCCCCGCGCCGCCACCTGTCTGCGGGCTCTCGCGGGCGGCGGAGCGAGAGGCTCCCGGAGCCACTGCTCCCCCAGCGGCTCCTTCTAGAAGCGCATCTTCCCGCCCCGCTCCGGGGAGCGCCCGCCGCTCGCGGGGAAATCTTGCGGGGGTGGTCCAGGGCGCCGGCTTCGGGGCACCAGAGTGATCTGGGTTTGAGCCCCCAGATGGCGTGATTTTAGGTAGTCTCTCTGGGCCTTAACGTCCTCATCTGGAGAGCGGGTCATGCTTTGATTTATCCCCAGGGGTTTACGGACGATTAAATGGACATAAAGCAATAAAGGTCTTAGCCTACAGCCTGGGTCGGAGAAAACGCTGTTGATCTATAAATATTAGCACTGGGATGGGAGGTCACCTTCTCTGTAGTCTTGGGGAATGCCCATCTGAAAAATGGGCGCAGTGTAGACCTCAGTCTTTTAACAGCAAACATTACTTTGCAAGCAATCACCCCCCCATCCTCCCCTGGGCCGCCCTCTTCTGAATGACCCTTGTTGCCATAATGTGGGGGGCTGGAGGAGCAGATCCTGAACCTAAAGAAAATTATTATCGACCAGGGAAAATAAAAAGCGAGAAGGCAGGACAGGGTGAGGTAGGGATAGGAGAGAGGAGAAGGCAAGAAAGTTCTGTGACCCCAGTCCCAGCCAGGGGAACCCCCTCATCCGCTGCTCGGCGCGAAAGCCTTCGTTGGGACTCCACAAACAGACCCCCCGGGCCTGGCGAGGTCGCTGGGAAAGGACGCAACGCAGTGAGGCAAAGGGACTGAGGACTGCGGGGGGATTTCTAGGGGAGCGTGGACGGGCGCTTGAGTGGCGGGGCTGTGGTTTCGGGGGCGGGGCTGGGGGCGGGACCTCGCAGAGTTCCTCGGCTGCGCGCGCCACGTCTCGCTCAGCGAGCGGCGAGTGTGAGGGGCGGGGGAAGGGAAAAACCGAGTGGGGCGGGAACTATGTCTTCTCGCGATAGCAGGCGACGCTAGCGGCGGCGGCAGCGGATTGTCCGTGGAAGTAGCGTGGGGGCGGGGAGGAGAGGCGGCGACGGGGTCCGAGCTACGCCACACCGGGCCGGAGCGCTGGGAGTCGGGGCGCTGAGCGGGGTCGTGGGGGCGGCGGGGAGAAGAGGGAGGCAGAGGAGGGTGTGCCATGGCGGGGCAGCAGTTTCAGTACGATGACAGTGGGAACACCTTCTTCTACTTCCTCACCTCCTTCGTGGGGCTCATCGTGATCCCGGCCACATACTACCTCTGGCCCCGAGACCAGAATGCCGGTGAGTTCCTCTCGCAGCTGCCCGCGGACCTCCTCAGGCCCGCCGGCCCCCTCCGGGCCGCGCCGTTCCGGCCCCGCACGGCTCGCCGCGTCCCGGTGATACCGCCCGCGCGGCCCGGTCTCGCGTCCAGGCGCCGCCGCTCACGGGGCCCGGGCTCGGCGCTGTTTGCCTCGGTGCCTCCCCGGGCTCTTCCCCACCAACCTTCATGGTCCTCCTCGGGAGCTTGGCTTCGCAGCCTCTTCCCCCATTGTTCTGGACACTCTGCAGCCTCCTCCTGTCCCTTTGTCTTCTCTGCCTCTGGTTTTATTGTGTATTTTTCTTTATGGAGGGAGCAGGATGGATGAGAGGGTGGGAATTGGGAGTGAGAGAAGAGTTGGCAAAGAAGGGAGCCGAAGGTGCAGGCACAACTCCGAGTCCCCACGGTCCTCTTCCGCCCACACCCCCGGTTCCCTGTTGCAGCTGTCGTTACAGATGTTTTAGGTACCATCTGAGCTGGGCGGCATGTTCGGGATTCCAGCAGAGCTCACCAGCCGCCCCTCCCCCGCCCCTTTCCCCCGCTGCTTTTCCATTTGTTAACTCACACTCGTGGTTATTCATTCTCCTTAGTAAAAATAGGCTTTTTTTCTATTTCCTTTTCTTTGGCGTTTCCTGTTTATGGCGGAAAAAGTGCAAGTATGAAGAATTAAGTCTTGTAAGTAGTTCATCTTGTAGGTAATTAGGAGGTAGCTGGTTCATTTGCTTTTAGCTCCAAATCTTTTCACATTAAATAATATCTGATTAGAACACAGAATAATATAGATTCTTTTCAAGGTATTTTATGTGTGGGTAATGCTTGGATTCCATTTGTTGCACTCTACTAGGACATATGGCAGATGATATTCTTAATGCTGATGGAACTCTAAGGCCCTAATAGGTTATTTATGGAAGCGTTAACAGTAACTAGTAGGTTTTGAGTATTAATAACATTTAGGGAAAGCTTTCTACATCACAAGAGCTATGCTGACTTGATTAAATATCTTCCCTCAAGTTGGGTACGGTGGAGGTCTAGGTTGTCCAGGTTACATACTGTACTTTGGGGTAAGTGTTAACACTGAAGCATTTGAATCCGCTCAGAACTTATGCTTTAAGACTAATTCATTGCTTTGCAAAATTCTTGAGTTACATAATGGAATTAAGTTAAAATTGAATGTAGGATAAATGATAAAGGATTCTATTTTTGTGTGCATTTAACAATAATTAAAATATCCATTAGGGGCAGAATTCTCACCAACGTTACCAGTTTTCTCATTCAGTGGATAGCTTGTAAAAATTGGATTTTGATCTTTTGTGCCTTCTTGTCCTAACTTTATTTAAATTGTCTGGGTTCTTTGGACCCTAGTTGTGTGTAAGTGATGAAGTCTTAATACTGTAACAGTTTCCCTTTAGCTGCAAAACCTAGGCCATTCTGGTAATTTTATTTCAAGTAAAAAAAGTGCATTTTTCAGTATAGAGTTTATTTTCACTTATTGCCCATTTGTATGTGCACTTGGTTGTGTGGGAGACAAAGGGTATTGGGAAAGTAGGTAGGTTTGGTTCGAATGTGTTGCAGAAAGCTGCCCTGATTTCAGAAATTAGTCATTTTAATCTACACTGAATTTTTGAAATTTGAAAGTTTTATTTTCACGGTGGGTTTTGTATTAAAAAATTTGCCTGATAACTTTTATCATAGGCAGGTCATACTTGAGCCCCTTCATAAAGTTCGTCTTTGGAAAAGTGGTAGGGAATTAATATTGACTATATCAATATTGATTTCAAATGTTACTTTATGTAATCTTCTTAAAAATACAAGGAATTAGGTACTATAATTATCACCTTTATTCTTACATGAAGAAACTGGAATTTAGAGATTAAGTAACTTTCCTGTGTGTGGTGGAGCAAGGTCAGCTAAGCTTCCAAATCCCTCTGTTGTTTCCATATTGCTAGATAGAAAGTTAGGTGTTTATCTGCCCCTTCACATCTGACTCTTTGCTTCAGACTTGCCTTAGTAAGTGTGCATAGGTTGGTATGTTTGTTTGGTCTTGCCTCAAATTGCATTATAAAAATTAAGGTGGATACTTAAATGTTATTCTAATCACAAAAGTTGGTGTGTATCTACCATTAATAGACTTGTTTCTTTAGAAGTAGAGTGGTATCAAAAGGATGTTTTTGTCATAGTGACTTTTTTCCCAAAGTTCCGTTGCAGTGTCTTGAATATCACAGAAATTTTGAATTATAGGTTCACCCAAAGCTCTGAAGAAGAAAAAAAGTTTTTTCAGTTGTTTGCAGCACTATTTCACACATTGTAAAATCTAGGGTTTGAGAAATAGAAATAGCTTGGTCATTGGCGTATTTCACATGTTAATTGAAGTTACTCTGTTATCCAAAACATTATCAGCGGAATCCTTCTGCCTTGATGTTTGTCTAATCTTTTGGGTTAAGTGGGCTTATAATTTATACCCCTTTTAGTAGTTGAAGGTGATACCCTTGTAATGAACCCAGTTATTAATAATTGGGAAGGAGCAAAGGTAAGGCCAAATATTATAGGCATGCCCAATAAAGTCTGGGTGAAATAGGGAAGGTACTTGCTTGTCAGTCACACGTGGGAACAAGTCATTGGCCAGAGTAGGTGTGGCCACTGCAAGCTCGGGAAGATTTAAGGTACTCCTAGACAGAGGAGTTTTCTCTTACTTGCTCACACTTGATTCCTTACTTGAGGAACTCTCTTGCTTCTGCATTTGCCCACATGGCCCATAGCCATGTGGACCCCACACACAATGGACTGATGGACTGTAACTAGCCTGATACTATACTCCACCATGGAATGGAAACTCTGGACTGGCTTTGCTACTAGCTCTGCTGAATCTCTAGCTGCACCTCTTCCAGGACTGGATTAAGGGAAATGGGATTTGCAAACCATACAATGTAACTCCACACGAATAAAAGTCACTCATCCTCCCATGTGAGTCTCAGGAAATTCTTTTTATTGAGATATCCTAAGGATCCGACCCTCAGCACTCAGTGGGGAAAGGGACCCCCCACTTCCACCAGTGGACACCACACTTTCACTGATAACAGTTAGACATTTATATACCATATGAAGTAATCAACCCAATTAGTCTAGTATCCATACATAGTTATTACAATATTATTGACTATATTCTCCATGTAGTACTTTACATCTCTGTGACTGTTTTTAGAATTGGCAATTTGTACTCCTTAATCCTGTCACCTTTTTCTTCCTCCATCCCACCCAACCCTGCTCCCATCTGGTGGCTACCAGTTTGTTCTTTGTATCTATGAGTTTGTTTCTGTTTTGTTTGCTCATTTATGTTGTTTTTCAGATTCCACATATAAGTGAAATCATACAGCACTTATCTTTCACTTAGCATAATACCCTCTAGGTCCACCCATGTTGTTGCAAAGGCTAGATTTTATTCTTTTTTATGGCTGAGCAATATTCTGTTGTATACATTTACTACATCTTTTTAATCCATTCGTCTGCCTATGGGCACTTAGGTTGCTTCTATATCTTGGCTATTGTAAATAATGCTGCAGTGAACATAGGGGTGCATATATATTTTTAAATTAGTTTTTTGGATTTCTTAAGGTAAATATGCAGAAGTGGAATTGCTGAAAACATATTAATCTTAATCTTTGATCATTTTCAATACTGTGTGATTTTAGGCAAGTTACTATTAACTTTTGTGTGTTTTAGTTTACTCATCTGCAAGAGAGAGACAGTAGTTACTGTTTCATAGAATTTAAAGCCAGGATTAAACAGTTATATGTAAAGTATTAGAACAGTGTCTGGCACATAGTGGGACTATTAGCTCCTACTGTTTTTTCTGGTTACATAGTCTTTCTGGAACTGTTTCACTGGGAACTTAAGTACTCAGATTTTGTTTGCAAGTATTAATGAAACTTTTTAAAAAAGTTACATTTCTTTATTCTCCTTTGCTTATTCCCTCCCAAATGGTGTCAAGTGACTCATCTCTGACCTGGAAATGTGAGTAGGAGTCCGCTTTTAGTGCTTAGTAGTAGAGTAAGAAAACTCTGAATTTGAAAAGTAAGAAGTTTTGGTTTTAACTTCCAGTCTAGTCCCTACTTAGTTGTTTGTGACCTCTTTTGTAGGGGCATTTTGTAGGGGCAGTAATAATAACCTGCCCTGCCTACCCAAGAAGTGATTATGAGAAGCAAAGAAATAAATGCATATAAACAAGCTTGCAAAACAATGCACTGTAGAAATTGCTTCATTTAGTAAATATTTATAGAGCATTAACTTTGTGCTAGATGCAGCTTCTAGATCAGGGATGGGGAAACTTTTTTGTGCCAAGGGCCATTTGGATATTTATAACATCATTCAGAGGCCATACAAAATTATCAATTTAAAAATTAGCTATGAAAAAAGCTCCTAGATTTATTGAATTTTGAGTCCACCTGTGATTGCCTTGGCAGGGCCAGACCACCCCTGTTCTAGATGATGGATCAGATTTTTAAATGCATATAATGTTTTTTTCTTAATAAGTTGTATATATCTAGTGCAGAAAAGCACAAGGAAACAACAAAAATTGTGTATAATTCCATCACCCAAGGCTAATTAAATATTTTGGTGTATGCAACCTCATTCTTTTTCCCCTGTGGGAGTGACTTTAGACCTAATTCCTTCTCTTGGGGACGGCCCCACATCACCTTCCAGTCTGAGTGAGATAATTGTGGTCCTCAACATCTCAGCTCTGCTGCTATTCATTGAATATTTACTAGCCTCAAGGTGGGTAGTACTAAATGCACTCAAAATAGCACTTTGAGCTAGATTCATGTATTATCTCAGTTTTATTAATGAAAAATTGGAGCCCTAGAGAGGTAACTAACTTGCCTATTGTCATATAGCTACTAGGTAGAAGATTGGGTGTTGGACCCAAGTCTGTCTTATGCCAGAGCTTCTCTTGTTAACCACTGTTCTGTACTGCCTCCTGTAATTAATATAATGCATTATAATAAGTATTAAAATGGCAGGTGGAAAGTGCTCTGGGAGCACAGAGGAAGGGGTGAATAATTCTGTTTTGGTATTTAGGTGTTTCATGTAGAGGAGAGGTGATTTACGATAGGTCTTAAAAGGTAAGTAGGATAAGAGCATTCTAGATGTGAGGAATTGATCAGCTTTGAGGATTGAGTGCAGGGAAAAGGATGGGGGTGAACATTTTTATTTAAAATGAAATGTTGGTCTTACCGATTTAATTTATCTAGATGATTTCTAATTACAGTAGAGTTATCTCAATCTCTTGACTAGATTTGTGTTGTGTGTGTGTTTTTTAAATATATCTTTATTGATTTCAGAGAGAGGAAGGGAGAGGGAGAGAGAGAGATAGAAACATCAATGATGAGAGAGTCATTGATCGGCTGCCTCCTGCACACCCATGACTGGGGATAGAGCCTGCAACCTGGGCATGTGCCCTGACCGGGAATTGAACCGTGATCGCCTGGATTGTAGGCCCACACTCAACCGCTGAGCCACCCTCGACTGGGCTTTGTACTTTTTTAAACAGAAAAAAATGGCTAGTATCAGCTTTGTGTTCAAAGGAATATATTTTATGAATGTGCATATTTAATTTAGAGCATATAGTCTTCCTAAGACTTTAGATCTTCAAGGGATATTAGAAATCTGAGAAAATTGAGTTGTTTTAAAATCAAATAATTCCCACTGTGTTCTGTCCTGACAGAAAGGGGTATCAGACATGTAGCCTAGGTCCTACACAATGGAGGAAACCAGCTGGGAACCTGGCAGTATGAATTATAGTACAACATTTAGGCTTTATAGATGTGGTGACAAACATTGGATTGGTAAATGCATTGTGTAAAATTGTTTTTATTTGAGGATCATATTGCATACTTGCTTGATCTTGGTGAACCTGAAAAACAAAGATAGGCTTATTTTTATTTTCTCAGATGTATGTTCCCTTAGTCATAGTTTTTATTCAGACATAAAGAAGGTCCTAACAAATATATCCATATTGTACTTGGACTTCCTTTTTAAAAATGTTTCCTATTAACAGACTATTGGTAAGAAATGTTGTTGCCATCTCACCATCACATTGCCTCTTTGAAAAGTGGTGGTGTTCATTCTCTTAAAAAGGTTTTCCTTAACATTTTGGAATTGTGTTTGTGTCAGTATGGATGGAGGAATTTTCTCATAGATTGCAGATCTTTTTGGCTTTAGATTTTTGCCTGTTTAATTAAATCTAGTAGTTACTAGTTGAGCATTTCACTGTTTGCCTGTATTAGGAGCAGCAGATAATACAGAGATGAATGCAATATAGTCCTGTTTTGATAGACTTTGTAATCTGGAGTGGAAGGATTATAATTCGACAAGTACACAAATTATATTCAGAGCATAACAGAATGTATAGTCCTACTTTTTTTTTAGAAGCTATAAAAATGTTAAAAAAAATTAAATTATGTTATCTGTTTATCATTTGTCTTTAATTTTAATAATATATCTTAAAAGGCATGTCCTGAAGTTTATTTCTCAGTGATTTTTATAACCCTCAAAATATCAAAATTTATAGATATATTTATCTGAACTGAAAAACGAAGTCAGACTTTTGTGACCAAGTTTCATTTGCCTAATTGGTTTAACAGTGAGAACTGCTTTTGCCAATTAGGTTACACAGCATATATTTTCTATAAATTGAATGATTCAGGGTAATTTGCATCTTCAGGTTTTGGCAAGATATAGTTACAGTACAAGATAAAGCTGTTTTGTACTTTGTCTTTATATTTTCACATATGGGCAAAAGTGTACTTTTTATTTTTAAAAATAAGTTATAGTAGTTAGAGTTTTAACTCTTTTTGAATATATGGAATATTTACAAGTTGCCTGTAAGTGAAAACATAACATGTTACTCTTATTTTAATAATCAGTTTGTAATATTTATGTTGCCTTGATAACATCAAAAAGTACAATGTCAGAAATTTTAACACATAAAACCTTATAAGATGTTAAACCTAAGTATGATAAACTTACGATATATAATAAATCTTTGGTGATATGTGCCAAAGTACTTAGAGGTGAAATGTCTTTATATCTGCAACTTGCTCTAAAATAATTCAGATAAAAAGGAGGGGGAGGGAAAGGGGGAGCTAGAGATAAAGCCGCAGTTGCAAAATGTTAACAACTTGTGAATTTGGGTGAAGGGTATTGTTCATTTTAATATTCTTTCAATTATGCTGAAGGCTTGAAAAATTTTGAAATATAAAGTTGGAAAAACGTAGTAGCCACAGAGATTAAAAAATTAATTTTAAGAAGTATGTGTCAGTATTATAAGAAATGTCTTACCAGGGTAAAACTATATTAGGATAAAATTATGTGGAGGAAGTAGAATGAAGGGCTTGTTCTTGAATTTTTATAAATGGATGATGGTGGTATGAAATTACTTTGGCTTGTAGATTTCATTGGTACATTTAAAGGCAATGGAACTATTTTATTTTAAAATGTCAACTTTATTTCAGAAATGTTATCTTTTGCAACTCTTCAGACTTATGGAAAATTTTAGATGCCAAATTAGAAATCTACAAGAACATATATGATTAAAAAAAAAATTTGTGGTAAGCAGGCAGACAGGTTTGGAGACTTCAGACCTGGCTAACATTCTTTCAGCTCTTTGGATTCTAGGAATATGGTGCTATGAGTTCACTCAGTTATGCTTCACACTGGCAGATTATCCTGGCATGGACAGATGGATGTGACTGTTTTAGCAAAGGCGCTGTATAGCTTATGAAGCACAACCATAATAACCTCCTCCCCAAACCTGAACTACTCCCACAGACATACAAACTTTTATGTTCAGCTGGTGAGAGTAATCATAATATGTTGTTATGTTAAAGGACAGAATTGTTTTATGACCTTGTAATTTCCCTTTTCTATAAATGTGAATAATTTCTTAAGAAACTCTATCATATGTTAATGATATTACTAACATAGTTTTTACTGGCCATGAAACTAGTAATTCTATAATCCAGAAGTTTACAAATGAACTTTTTATTCTTCTAAGTGTAGTATAAAAATTGTCTGGAGGGACTTGTGATACTTTGACTTGAAGTCATTCATACAGAGATTTGGAATGTGTATTATGAATATTTAGTTGTGTGGGAAATCTAAATGTCATTGTGTTATGGTATAGACTATACCCATACCCTGTAGTACTTACTGACTGACTTAAATCTTCTCCTAAAAGGTTAAGATTTAATTTTTGGATTGGAAGAGTGAGGCATAATGTACACATTGTACAAGACTATGGGGGATGAAAACCATGTGTACTTTTCTTGGCCAGGGACGCTGGGAGAATATAATTTCCTTGAATAGATCAAGCTGTCAAGCTAATAGACCAGCATTGTTCTCATAACCTTATCAACTGTTTCCTTTGGTTTTGTACCTGAAAATGGGAGATGGTGGAGGCTTAATTTAATGAAATATAGATTAAAAAATCGCTGGTGGCATTTTCAGAATTGTCCGTCATTTAACCATGAAAATCAGAAAATTACAATTACCATTTCATTCTCAGATCCCATTAAAGTTTTGTCATTTGTCTTAATGATTTCCTTTATAGTAGAAGATGCAGTTCAGAACCACATATTACATTTAGTTGACATGTTTCTGTAGCCTTTAAGTCTGGAACAGTTCCTCGTTTTTTGTTTTTTGTTAAATATATCTTTATTGATTTCAGAGAGAGGAAGGGAAAGGGAGAGGGAGAGAGAGAGATAGAAACATCAATGATGAGTCCTTGATTGGCTGTAGCCCACAACCCGGGCATGTGCCCTGACTGGGAATCGAACCCCGATCTCCTGGATCCTAGGTCGATACTCAGCTGCTGAGCCACGCCTGGCTGGGCAGGGTTTTTTTTCTTCTTAACTTTAGAGATTACCGGCCAGTTATTTTGTAGACTGAACTTGGGTTTTCCGGTGTTTTTTTTATGATTACACTCAGGCAGGAATTTTGCAAAACTGATTCAATGTTGTTATTACCTTCTGTCAGATTGTATGATTGCAGTTTGTCCCATTGCTGTTGTTCATTGATAACTGGATTAAGGTGGTGACTGCCAGGTTTTCTGTATTAGTTCCTGTTGCTGCTGTAACAAATTACCACAACTTTAGCCCGGCCAGGCGTGGCTCAGCGGTTGAGCATCGACCTAGGATCCAGGCGATCGGGGTTCGATTCCCGGTCAGGGTATATGCCCGGGTTGTGGGCTCGATCAGTGACTCTCTCATCATTGATGTTTCTATCTCTCTCTCTGAAATCAATAAAGATATATTAAAAAAAAAAACAAATTACCACAACTTTAGTGGCTTAATACAACACTAATTTATTGTCTTACAGTTCTGGATACCACAAGTCCAAAATTCGTTTCACTGGGCTAGCTGCCATATTGGCAGGGCTGGTTTTTTCTGGAGGTTCTAAAGTAGAATCTGTTTCCTTGCCTTCTCCATCTTCTAGAGATAGTCCATATTCCTTGGCTTGTGGCCCCTCTCTCCATCTTCAAAGGACATCTCTCCAACCTTTACTCCCATTGTTGCATCACCTTCTGTCTTTGATCCTCTTGCCTCCTTATAACCATCCCTGTGATTATTTTGGCCCCACCCAGATAATCTAGGATGATCTCCTCATGTCAGGATCTTTAATTTAGTCACACATGTAGAGTCCCATTTGCCATGTAAGTTGATATATTTACTGGTTCTGGGTTTTAGGATAAAGACATCCTGGAGGGGGGTGGGATGAATTATTCAGCCTACTTCCCCGCTGTAAAATCATTCTTTTCTCTTATGTAATGTTTTTGTGGGAAGATACTTTGATCCCTGCTTTCTGTTAGTGGAGAATGGTATTTAGAAACCAAGATCTGGGTGCTAGGTGTGCTCACTACTAATGAAATGACACTGTTCTAGGCTCACTTATTAGATGGAGCTAGGGAATATGTATGTATGTGTATTCAACTACATGTATATTAAAATATATTAGTTCATACTGATGCCTTCAATTCCAATCCAATACCACAGGGTTCATTCTTGTTTTCTATTTTTTTATATATATAAGACTCTGACAATGAAAAATTGATACCAGTTATCCTTAATATGCAGGGATGGGCAAAATAGGTTAATAATAAATAATACAATAATTAATAAATAATAATACAAGAATAAACTCTGTATTTCATGTAGTCACAACTGTAAACCCACTTTTGTCCACCCCTGTATTTACTTATTTGATCAGTCCCCCTGGATATCACCCTTCTGCCAACCCCCTTTCCTCTACATGGATCCTCCTTCACCATACTTGGTTCTGCAACCCCTTGCCATATAGCTGTCCTATGTGGATGCTTTCCTCAAAGCATGGAGCTAACAGGGTAGTTGGACTTCTTATATGGTGGCTTTGGAGCATTCTGTTATTTATAAAGTTCTTTTATTTACCTGACATCTCATTTAAGGACTGTGATTTATTATTTTTTTAATATCATGAAAAAAATTTATATTTAGTATTAGCCAGCTGGACTCAGTTTAGATGATCTCAGTTTTATTGGCAACATCTAAAGCATCATACATAGTCAGGACCCAGTTGAATATGCCGTCTCCATCATGACTGAGCAGTGTGTGACCTTGGCCATGTCATTGTCTTAGAGCTGCTTTATTTTTAATCCTCACTAGAGGATATGTTTTTATTGATTTTAAAGAGAGAGAAACATTGATTGGTTGCCTCCTGTACATGCCCTGACTGGCAGTCAAACCCACAACCTTTGGCGTACAGTATGATGCTCCAACCAGCTGAGTCACCCACCAGCACTGTCATAGAGCTTCTTCACAGTCTGTTTGATCTGGTGCTCGTTGGCCTTGACATTTTCAATGAACACAAGTGTGCTTTTGTCTTCTGTCTTCATGGCTGACTTCAATGCTAAGGGAGAACCTGATGGCATAGTGGTCAAGCCTGTTGCTATTGCGAGGGTATTTGGGCTGCCTTAGAGTGTTTTGGGCCTCTAGAAGGTGAATAATAGGTGGATCTTTTTTGTGTGTGTGGCTGTGGATGCCTTATAGCACTACCTTCTTGGCCTTCCAAGCCTTTGTTTTGGCTTTGGCTTTGGGAGGGACAGGGGTTTTTTTCTTTGCTTTCTGCATGCCATCTTTGTGAACAGGTATTTTATTTTAAAACTTAAACATTTTTTTAAACTTGGGAGTATTATTCAGACCAAGTGATTGTAGTTTTATTATAGTGAAACTCTACATGATATTTTGGCTTTGGTTTAATTTCAATTGAGTTGCAGATTTTTCCTGGGGACTAATACAATATATTTTGTCATATCTCTTATATGAACCTACTTTAACTACTTATGGGTTTGAGTGACTTTTCTAATTTAATGTAATTGTTTTCATGTTTGAAGAATATCAATTCTGCTTAGCTTCCTTGATAAACCACATGCTTCCACTATTTTATACTTTTTATTCCTTCTATAGTAGAAGGGAAAGGAGGAGAGAATGTCTCAGAAATTACTGATTATATGACTAAATATTTTGGGTTCAAGTCAGTTTTTACATTTTTCAATTAGAAGTTATTTAAATCTCACATGAAAAATGATCCCCTGGTAGTTGAATAAAATTTTCCAAATACTTCATTTGTTCTAAGTGGCAGAAAATTTAACCTATCCTGTGAATTTCTCTTAAATGTTATTTAAGTAGGCAGTACTTTCATGTTCCAATAAAATATTAGCATGGTAATGAAGATTAGTATGGTATTAACCCTGGTTTTTCCTTCACTGTGAAAAATGATTTAACTTATCACCTTAAATTTTTTTGACAGAGCAAATTCGATTAAAGAATATCAGAAAAGTGTATGGAAGATGTATGTGGTATCGTTTACGGTTATTAAAACCCCAGCCAAATATTATTCCTACAATAAAGTAAGTATTTGGTTTCAATAAAAAACATTTAGTGTTTACTTTTTGCTAGGTATCATCTAAAACGGGTATAATAATGAATAAAACATGTATCTGTAAAGAAATTGTGGCCTTAGTAAGTGTAAGATGTGAATAGTAAATTTGAGAGCTGTCTGAAGAGTGGTTTGTACATTCAAAGGAGAGTGTACTTCTGACTCGGGAGGAGAGGGAGAAAGAGAGGTCAAATCTTGCAGGAAAACTTTGTGCATCTGGTGTCAGGATTTGAATTTTGTCTTAAATACTATAGGGGAATCTTTAAAAGATTATCAAAAAAGCAGGGAGGTGACATGATCAAGATTGTATTTCATGGTGATAAAGTTTATTGAGCACATACTGAGTGCCAGGTGCTGTGCTAGGGCTTTATATGTTATCTCATTAGTTTTATATTCAAGGTAGATTTTTTTGCTTTTTCTCAGATGAGGAAACGGACTAAGAAAATGAGGTAACTTGACCAAGGTCATACAGCTAGAACTGGTGGATTGGGGACCTAGTTCCCTTTTATTTTGTCAGGCCCGTCTGTTTTAAACAGGCCATTAGCATGTTTAATTAGAGCAGGCCTATTTGATTTTATGAGGCTTTGGGGTATGCTTGGTTTAGAGCCTAGACTTTGGATCTTCACCCTAAGTCATCAGTTTAGAGGTAATAGATGAAACTGATAGGAGGCGAAAGAGTTGCTATTATTGGAGGACTGTATCTTGTGAATTACCTACATTTGTCTATCCAGTAGATAGGAGGGGAAGGCCTAACAGAGGAAATTAGTAAAAGTTGAACCAGTTATGTTTTAATCTTGTTTTAAATGATGATGGTAGTTTTCAATATACCTCTGTAACTTCAGGGGGTTTAAATAGTTTTTCTTTTTAGGGCTTGACTTTGTCTTGTTTAGTTCCTTTGTAAGGGAGGGAAATCTTGGCTTTGGTGTTGAGCTCTCAGTGATGTGAAACTAAAAGGCAAATATTTTTGACCTACCTATCTCTCCTTTTCTGGGCTTTGGTCAATACTTTGTAGGTATTTGAACCTCAGTTTTCAAGAAAAAAACAAAACCCAACTGTAAAGTTTTCTTCTGTGAATAGTAAACTGATTTACTTAACTGGAAATACAGATTAAAGGATGTTTAAGTAAGAAAGAGTTACATTGATACCGGTAACAATTTAAATAAAGTCAGAAACATCAAAACCTTTTTTGCCACTTAACCTTGAAGTATTCTTTCAAAATGAAGCAGTCATTGTGTAATACTCTAATTTCTGGAAGTTGCTTCAAAAATAACTTTTAAAGTATGCTTAAGAAAAAAATAAGACTTCACAAGTTAATTAATTACTGAAGCTCTGTGTAATGAAAATGCTTATCTTTTCAAAGGAACCAAACATGGCTTTTTAAAAAAATTGGTCACAGAGCATGGTGCAGTCTATTATGTTTCCACCTTTGCTTTGGCTCCCAAGAAATTAGACCATGGTTTTATTGGTTGTGGTAGTTTTTTCATCAGCCTGGGGCTTCTTTCTTGAGCCTCTGCTCTCCTCCCTCTATTCTTTGGCTCAGAGAGCCAGGTGCTACAAGTAGAACATCTAACAAGGGGTGTAACAAATCCTAGGTGTTTTGTTTCTTTTTCCTTCTACCCTTGTTTGCTTTTAAATCTTGCTATAGTGGTTTTCAATTTCACCTTTGTCTTTGTTTTCTGACCTTTGTTAGCCTGTTGGGAGAGTTGGCAAAAGAAAATGTGGAGTTATTAATTTGTGTGGGAGTAAAGTCTATTTTCATGTGTTCTTTAGATTATTGGGGGTATTAGCAAACTTTGGATTTGAGTTAAAAATTGCTATTTTAAATTATTTTTATTATTAATTCAATAAGTAGTTATTGTGCACCTACTATGTATGTGTCAGGTATTATACTAGGTGCTGATAAACTGTGATTAACAAATAGATGTGTTTCAACTACTTACAGTCTTGGGGGATACTGTCAAGTAAACAAGTAATGATAATAGAGTTTAGTAAGGGCTGTGAGGGGGATGCTATGAAAGAGTAGAGGAAGGGCTCTTAATTCTGGTTCTGCACAGGGAAGCTTCCCTGAATAATGAGGTCTGAGATGAGATTTGGGTGGAGTTAATAACAGCAAATTGCTAGTATGAATTGATTATTTACTGTCTCTGAGGCACTTTCTAGGTGCTTTACATACCTAATCTCAATTTATTCTCAAACCTACCCTAAAAGTTGGAAACTGAGTTATAAAAGGCTAATAAGCAGCTTGCAGTTATAAAAGGCTAAGAGCCTGTGTTCATAAGTACCACTCCTTAGATAGCCAGGTAAAAGTGGGAGCGCTCCAGATAGGGGTCCCTCTTCCCCTTTTGGCATGTAGATAGTGTGGATAGCAGTTTGCAGTATTTATTATGCCCTTAAAAAGATTTAGAGCATTACTTTGACCAAATGGAAAGAAATTTGCATCTCAGTGCTAACTGTGTTTAAGATACTCTGAAGTTAGTTAAAACTGAATTAAGATCCTGTCCCAGGTGCTCAGGGAGCTTGCAGCAAGTCAGAGGAAAGTCATGGTTTATGCTTCTTTGTGACCGTAATCACAGTCTCCCCGTTGACGAGGATTGCTTCTTGGAGGGTGAATAATCTGGGTTGAGCCTTGAAAGATGAATAGAGTTTGGACAGGCAGAGATGGGAAATGGGAAGTCTAGGTAGAAAGATCCTAGAGAGCAAAAGCATGATGGTGGGACAAGCTTAGGGAACTTTGGGAGATGGGGATTTATTTTGTTTTAAAAATAAGAATGATAAAGGTAAGGAGGGGGGTTGGAATTGGGTTTCAGAGTCTCATTCCAAAGCTAGGTTCCTAACAAGAGAGCTTAAACACTTGAAACATTTTCTTTCTGTCCTTGAAAACAGGTCACTCCAATTTTGTTTGATTAGGCCTCCTATGATTCATTTTGCCTTTAACAATTCTTATTCAGTGTAACAAATTGTGATACAAAAGGTATAAAAAAACCATTTAATTTCATCACTTAAAGATAGCCACTATTAAGGTGATTTACCTTTCTATGTTCTTATTTACAATAAACTTATTCACAAAAATAGGACTATATTACACGTGCAAACAGCTTTGAAAGCTGTGTTTTTAAAAAATTTAATAATACAAAGTAGATAATCCTCAACCACAAATATTTTTAGTGACTAAATAGTATTTCACTGTACAGATACACTGTTATTTATTTGTCTAGTACTCTGTTGATAGGCATTTATGTGTGTGTGTGGTTTTGGCTGTTATTTATCTCTGTAACCGCCCTTTTATACTTCATATATTTAATTCTAGTTTATTTCCTTTTAAGTTTCTTCAAGTAAAGTAGATGGGTAGTTAAAAGGGTATGTACTTCTTTAAACCTTTTGAAACCTTATCGCCAGATATTCCTGTAGAATGTGTGATAGTTCCTCTTTTCTTCAGTCTCTCCAATAGTGGTAATATCAACCTTTTAAATATTTTCACTAAACAGAACACATTGGAGAGAAGAAATTATCCCCCCCCAAATTAATATGTTCTTTTATATCTTTTTTTAACCTATTATGTACATCTTTTTATATCTTCATTGGCTAAAAAATGCTCCATTTTGTGGCTCTATCTTGGTTTATTTAATTAGTTTCCTGTAAAAGGACACTTAGGTTGTTTCCAAAGTTTTACTGTTACAAACATGGTTATTTATTTATCTTTGCACAATTGACCCATTTGTAGTTTGTCTTCTAAAAGTATTATAGCAAGGTCAAGAACAATTCTTTTTGACATTAAATGGTTTACTGAATACTTGGTATTTTGATCGAATGTAATAGTCCAGTAAGTTAATAAGTTGAATTAACTTTGGCACTTAAAATTCTGCAAGTAGTAACTGAGAGAATATTAATTGCCAGGCACTATACAAGATTCTAAAGAATTCAAAAGTGAAAAAGATACTGAGTTTAGAATTTGAGTTAATGGCATAGTGGTATGAGATTACATCAGATGATTTTATGCCTTGATCTTGCCATAATGACTCTTAAAGGAAAACCATATAGGCGTATTTATTTATACTTCACTTATCTTTTTCCTAAACAGGAAAGTAGTTCTGCTTGCAGGATGGGCATTATTCTTATTCCTTGCATACAAAGTTTCCAAAACAGACCGAGAATATCAAGAATACAATCCTTATGAAGTATTAAATTTGGATCCCGTAAGTAGAATTTTTATATAATGAACGTTAGTTTAATGATCCCTTGAAAAGACTGTAAGTCCATGTCCTAAAAGAAATTGGGCTGTGCCTAAAAATAAGACTTTGGTCAGTTAAAATTTTATTAAAATGAGGTTTCTAATCTATTATTTATTATTCTAATGTACATATGTTTTTTAAGCTACAGATGTTGGTTGCCATCCTATTAAGAATTGATTGTAATTGCTAAAATGTAAGACTATTTGAAGATCAGATGAGAAGTTAGTATCTTTTTAAAAGATGTGCAAGATGGGTTTAATGCAAAGTTAAAACCAGGAGGTTTATATATGTTAATTGTATGATTAAAATGTTATGTTCCTGTGTTAGTTGACACTGTGGTAAAGTGTTAACTCTTTATGTCTTATAAAGAACTGGTGTCATTGTCATAAAAATCACATTAACCCTTGGGTGTACCTCTTGGATGATCTCTTGATTGAACTTGATTGATGGATTTCCAACAGAAAATTAGTCTTTTAGGTATATTAGTGGAAATGAATGCTAGAGGTCAGCTAGCCAGCCTGCCTGCCTGCCTGCCTGCCTGCCTGCCTGCCTGCCTTCCTTCCTTCCTTCCTTCCTTCCTTCCTTCCTTCCTTCCTTCCTTCCTTCCTTCCTTCCTTCCTTCCTTCCTTCCTTCCTCCCTCCCTCCCTCCCTCCCTCCCTCCCTCCCTCCCTCCCTCCCTCCCTCCCTCCCTCCCTCCCTCCTTCCTTCGTTCTTTCGTTGTTAATCCTCACCGGAAGGTATTTTCTCCGTTGATCTTTAGAAGAGAGTAGAGGGGAGAAAGGGGCAGGGGGTGGAGGGGAGGGGGGAGAGAGAGAAACATCAGTGTGAGAGATACACATCTATTGCTTGCCCTGACCGAACCGGGGTTTGAACCTGCAACCCAGGTATGTGCCCTTGCTTGGGAATCTAACCTGGGATCCTTCAGTGTGCAGGCTGATGCTCTAACCACTGACCGAAACCAGCCAGGGCTAGCTTTTTTTTCTAATGGTGAAAATGAGGCCTGGAAATTCTGTATCTTGTCTGGGATCCCCTGACTTCTTAGTAGCCAAGCTAAACCTAGTGCTCTTTCCATGATTTCCCCAGGCCACTTCTTTTACTTCTAGTCTCTGCTCAGTAAATTGCTTGACCCAGAGATTCATGTAATAAAAAGTAAGGAGCGTGTTTATCTTCTTGTTTTCTGCCTTGTGGAAGAAAACTATACCTATCATTTGTTTTTCTTTTATTGTGATGATCATGGTCATCGAGAGATTTTAAAGATTAAAGGGTTTGGGGGCAGTTTGATGCTATGAAAAGTCAAGTGAAAAGCTTATTAATAGAAAGTGAGTCTAATTAGGAAACAACTAAGGTAAGCTTATTAAGTATTTACTTAATATTAAAATATTGACAAGCAGATGAAACCAGATATTCTTCAGATTATTTCTTAGAAAGGAAGTCAACCTTTTTAATTTTTTTAAAAAAATATATCTTTATTGATTTCAGAGGTAGGAAGGGAGAGGGAGAGAGAGAGATACAAGTATCAGTGATGAGAGAGTCGTTGATCTAGTGCCTCCTTCATGTCCCCCACTGGGGTTCCACCTCCCTACCTGGGCATGTTCCCTGACCAGGAATCAAACCGGAATCTCCTGGATCATAGGTTGATGCTCAGCCACTGAGCCACTCTGGCCAGGTAGAAGTTAACCTTTAACTGGAGGGTTTTTTCAGCCAGACTTAATTACCTGATCATTCTTTGATATTTAAATCGTCATTATCCTTTTATTTGATAATATGGCATTACAGTTGACCCTTGACAGCATGGAGGTTGGGGTGCCAGTCCTGCCCAGTCAAAAATTCAAGTATGACTTTTGACTCCAAAGTCAGCCCTTTGCATCACCGGATTGGAGGGAAAAGAGTATTTTCAATCCTTGGTTGGGAAACTGCAGTTGAGAATTTGAAAATACTGTTTTTGATCTGCAGTTGATTGACTCCATGATGCAAAATCTATAAATACCAAAAAAAATCCACGTATAAGTGGGCCTGTGTAGTTCAAACCTGTGTTGCTCATGACTTCATTCTCATGCCATTGGTGCCTAGTGTACTGCATGGCACATAGGTGCTCAATAAAATAAATATATTGGACAAAATAAATACATTTTTATTTAAAAAGTATGAGGAGTAAAATTTATGGGACAATATATAGGATAAAAACTTCATTTTCTCTGTCTGAAAATATTTTAAGTTCAAAATGGGATAGATTTTGTTCATGCAGCATTATGCTTATTTTTACTAAAACCTTTTCCTTTTAGGGGGCAACAGTAACAGAAATTAAGAAACAGTATCGTTTGCTGTCACTTAAATATCACCCAGATAAAGGAGGTGATGAAGTTATGTTCATGAGGATAGCAAAAGCTTATGCAGCGTAAGTATCACAGGACTCATTATTTTTAAGAGTGGTGAAGATAGTTTTCTCTTTGAATAAAGTAGTAAGTAAAATAGTTGTCATACCCTTTTATTAAATACTGACCTAATATGCTGAGTCTGTCTTTTATAGAGCTCCCTGGCAATGCTAAAATGGTAATGAAACTAAACCTTAATTTTAAGTAACTTAGAGTAGTGCATTTCCCATATGAAGCTGGTTAAATAGTGATATGTTAATTGAGCTTTTCCCAAGTATCCTGATTAGAAGGGGACATACTTATTCCTGTTTTCATTTCTAGACTTTTTATTAGGCTAGATCTCTTTCTCTTTTTTGTCAATGTAGCTTGTCTCATTAACTTCTTTAAGGACCAGCTTAATTTTTGGGAAACAGGATAGAGTATATAAAATTAGAAGTAGTTATTTCTTGAGCGTTACTGTTACAAGAGATAAAGGTTAGCTGGATTCTTTAGGACTTGTGATAGGTATATTGATACACAGCTCTTAAGTTGAATTAAAGAGTAAAATACAGGATGTCTGTCTTTTGAGGTCTCGGTGATAAATGATTTTGTGAGCTAATTCAAAAACTATAAGCAAATAATAGGGTACTCGGATATAATAGCAAACTGAATGACTAAGTTGGGGAAATATTATCTTAATCAATTATGTGCTTAATAAAAATAGATTGTGTCTCCTCTTTCCCCTTTCCCGTGGATTGCGTGTTGTCTGTATGAATGTGATTCTGTAATTCAAGAGCGTCTGAAGTGTGTACTGCTTTTTGTTTTTTTGCACAGCAGATGCCCTTCAAATTACTGTCTTTCTATTAGTGTCTCCTTTTCCCCTTTTTTGATTGTGTCTCCTTCAAGAATTTACTCTCATTATGCAAGTATTGCAGAGCCTTCATTGCTGTTTTCACGTAATTTAAGAAGAACTGAAGATTTCCAGAGGAAGTCAGATAGACAGTAATACTTAATTAGTAGTTTTACTTTTAGTGCAGTTTTTTTCTTCTGCCCTAGTCTTCAGGTATTATAACATTTTCAAGTTTATGAGTTTGTTCTGAGGTTACTGGAAATCTGACTCTTTATGATGTATGGTCACTATTCTAAAAAGTACAGAAGAATAAAATGTGGCCTTTCATTTTAACTCAGTTACATGATTGAGATAGAGAATGTTTTGTATATAAGATGTCTTAGTTGATGGTCTACATCACACAAATGGAGAAGTAGATGATTATGAGCCCCAGGCTTTGAGATTGACATCTTGTAACTTATATCAAGATTATATAAAGCTGTACATTTTACTAGGTAGAAGTTCTGACTGAATTGAAACTCCCATCTTATGTATAATGCTAGCAGCCTAAGTATAACTCAAGCAACTTTTGGAATGCAAAAGTTTAGGCTTTGATTTACAAAGCTTTTTAGAATTCAGGATACTCCCCTCTCCTCCTTTTTTTTGCCCATTATAATAAACTAGCTGGGTCATTCCTGTTTCTTCATACCAGATTTTAACTTAAAGGAAAGGAGGTCTGGTTATTTTTGAGGAGTTAGATCAACTATTGAATTTTCTGATTCATTCTTCTGGATATAGTTGGGGTTTGGCTTTCAGGTATGAAACCTAATGTCAAGCTGCTTTATAACAAGTAGGCAGCAGAGATGTTACTTTAAAGCTATTTCAATTTTTAAAAACGTGGTTTCATATGTTTGTACACATGAATATGTAACTTAGCTCTACATGGCCAACTCAGGGTCACTAATATATAATTTAGTGAAAGTATTCTCTAGATCATATTTATAACCTGGGGTCCTTGAAATTGTATACAGAAAAAAAATATATATATACACTCTTAAATATTTTTTAATATATATATAAATATATATATATATTTGTGTATATATACTTGCATTGTGCTGAGATCACTCTATATGCGCGTGCACGCACGCGCGCGCGCACACACACACACTTAAAATATTTTTATTAAGTTTTAGAGAGGAAGGAAGAAAGAGAGAGAAACAGTGATGTGAGAGCGAAACATCGATCGGCTGCCTCCTGCACGCCCCCTACTGGGGATCTAGCCTGCAATCCTGGCATGTACCCTGATCAGGAATTGAACTGGCCACCTTTTGGTGCACAGGACAATGCCCAACCAACTGAGCTGCACTGGCCCGGGCTTTACGTATCTTTTTAAATGTGTATATATATATTCCACAGCAAAAGGAACACAGATTCCGTTAGATTTATACTTGGATCTATGATACAACCTTCTACCTTCAAAGCTAAGAGATATAATCATATTTAGGAAACTTTATACTCATTGAATTTTTAAAAAATTATGTTAGCATTATTGGGCTTGTTTAAGCTTGCTATATATGAATTAACAAATCATCTAACTTTTAAGTACTTTAAGTCTTAGGAATGTTGTTATACTAAAGCACTAGTAAGTAGCAAATTAAAAAATTGATGAATCCTTTTATTTGAGTATCCAGCATGGTGCCTGTCACACAGCAGTTGTACAAGTTGGTTTAATGAATGAGTTAATGGAATTGCAATAAGGTATGGTTGAAGGTTAAAAATCAAGTGGTTCTATGATGTGAACTGTGCTTTATTTTGCAAAATCTGTGGGCATTGTGTAGAGAACAGGGCAGTTTATTGTGCTGTCAGTAGCAGAAAGGCAGAAGGGACAGATAATTATTTTGGGGAAAAGAGTCTAATTAGAAGACAGAATATTGAGAGAAACAATAGCTGAAGCTTTGGGTGGGGTGTAAATTGTACAGGTATCTTGGGCAAACTTTTTAAAGAAATATCCCTCAACAGAAAAGAATCTTAGCACCATTCCTTATTAACTTGAAATCTCTCTGCAATAATGCTTTCCATTGGCTCCTGTATTTTACTGTGGCCTTAGCTCAAATAGTGTAAGTAGAGATATAGTTAAATAAGGACTAAAGATGTCAGGGTACTTATTTTTATAAATGACCAAATTGATAAGTTTAAAAATATTTTCAAATCTTTGAAAATTTTTGCTATTTTATAAAGGTACTTTTTCATTCTCTTTCTCAACCTGGAACTTGGTTGAATAGAACCTTCATTGTATCTTAAGTGAATATGTTCTGGGAAATAGAAATATAGCCAAAATTAGATTTGGACATAACTACAAGAATGCCTTTCTTATTTTATTATTGCTCATTTTTGTGTGTGTGTTTCTGCCTTGTCTCCTTAACTACATTGTAAAGTGTTTGAAGGAAATAAAATTTTCTTTTAATGTTTTCTTAACTGGGATCTGGAATAAAACCACTCTCACTCTGTGCCTTTATCCATTGCCCAGATCAGGGGTAGTATTTATACTCAGGTATTAAAAAATATATTCTCTCTGTCACTTTCATATTGCCTGGGTTAGGAGGCTGTTGCTTTAGCAGGTTGTTTTCCTAATCCTACAGGCAGTTGGCTTTGGAGAAAATTGTGATCTCAGCACAATGCAAATGACCTTTCCACAGTAATGGAGATTTATAGGTCTCCCTCCCTCCCTCCCTCCCTTCCTCCCTCCCTCCCTTCCTCCCTCCTGAATATGGACAGATTATTATTATTAATTATGAATTAATTTTATATTTAGAAAATAGGTTATATCCTTACTGAATATGATCATTGAAGAAATTTTGGAAAATGTATGAGCATATAAGGGAAAAAAAGGCACCTATAATTCTCCCTGCCTTCTCAGAAAATGCATTTCAAGTTTCACCTCCTGGCTTGAAGTGGCTAAACTTGAGGACCTATGGAGCAACCAGGAATTTGTATCAAGGCTCAGTAGTTGGCATGTTCTGTTAATCCAGAATTCCTTGTTTCCCTGTCTGCCCCCCCCCATTTTTTTTCTGATTTCAGAGAGGCTTTTCTTGATTCTCTGAAATTAATATCTTTAAGAAATGAGTTGGTTGGTTAATGGCGTTTGTATATATGAGTACTTATTTTGCAGATGGGGCTTTTAAACTATTAAACTTTGTTCTTTTGATGCTAGTTTAACTGATGAAGAGTCCCGGAAAAATTGGGAAGAGTTTGGAAATCCAGATGGACCTCAAGGTGTGGTAAATAATGATTAAAAAATACTGGGGATGTGGTATATATTATTAAAATGTTAATTAGATAGAAAAGAGTATTTTGATTTTCTTAGTTTATGAGTAGGGAAATTACAGTCACGGGAGTTAAACAGATATGTAAATTAAGTTCTCTTTAATTAATTTTTAATTTTATTTTTCTTGAAACTAGTTTGGAAGATAAAACTTAGATTGATTTGATGAGAAGAGTGGTTACTGTCATTCATCATTTCCAGTTAGTAGTTCATGAAAATTGGATGAAAAAAATGTTTTCTTTGCTGACTAAACATTTTCTGATGTATTCATAGTGTTTACATAAACTTAGAGAATATAAAAGAATTTAGTGTTTTTTTTTGTTTGTTTTTGTTTTTTAAGAAGAAGGAATTCATGTACTAGGATTGAAATTTTTTTCCTTCTGGAAAAATTTAGTTTCAGATATAAACTATATCCATTAACTTGTGTAATGGGAACACACATAATAAGATGATCTTTTTCAGTTATTTATTTATTTTTTGTGGAGGTAAGAGGCAGAATTTTGGGATATAAATAAAACTGGAAGTACAGAAATGTTCTTTCTATTTTAGCCACAAGCTTTGGAATAGCTCTGCCAGCTTGGATAGTTGACCAGAAAAATTCAATTTTGGTGAGTGCATTTAAATATAAAACACATTATAATGCCTTTGACATTAAGAAAGCTATTACAATGAAAATACTGGTATGCTTTTTAATTTAACTGTGTATTGTGAAACTTTTTACATGATAGAGAAAAGAATTGGTTCCCATTATTAGGTTGCTGGCTTGGGCAATGTGTTCTACATGTAGTTTTAAAATCTTAAAGTTGTGGTGATTTTCTTTGGGAGGCAGTTTCAGATCAGGTCATACTCCTGGTTTGAGGAATGACAGGATTTTTTTTGAACATTTAATCATTTATTTTTCAATTATAGTTGACATACAATATTATTAGTTTCAGGTGTACACCCAGTGATTAGACATATAACTTACTAAGTGATCATCCCAATAAATCTCATACCCATCTCACACCATACATAGTTACTAGAATATTATTGACTATATTCCCTGTGTTGTACTTTATATCCCCATAACTATTCTGTAACAACCAATTTGTACTTTTTAATCCCTTCACTTTTTTTACCCATCTCCCCAACCCTCCTCCCATCTGGCAATTGTCAAAATGTTCTCAATATTTGAGTCAGTTTCTGCTCTACATGTTTGTTTATTTTGGTTTTTAGATTCAATTGTTGATAGATATGCATTTATTGCCACTTTATTGTTCATAGTTTTTATCTTTTTTTTTCTTCATAATGAAGACCCTTTAACATTTCATGTAATACTGGTTTGGTGGTGATGAACTTCTTTAGCTTTTTCATGTAAGGGAAGCTCTTTATCTGTCTTTCGATTCTAAATGTTAGCTTTGCTGGGTAGAGTAATTTTGGTTGTAGGTGCTTGCTTTTCATCACTCTGAATATTTCCTGCCACTCCTTTTTGGCCTACAAAGTTTCTGTTGAGAAATCAGTTGACAGTCTTATGGGAGCTCCCTTGTAGGTAAATAACTGTTTTTCTCCTGCTTTTAAAATTTTTTGTCTTTAACCATTTGCATTTTAATTATGGTGTATCTTGGTATGGGCCTCTTTGGGTTCATGTTATTTGGGACTCTGTGCTTCCTGAACTTATATGTCTATTTCCTTCACCATGTTAGGGAAGTTTTCTATTATTATTATTATTATTATTATTGTTATTAAATATATCTTTATTGATTTCAGAGAGAGGAAGGGTGAGGGAGAGAGAGAGAAACATCAGTGATGAGAGAGTCATTGATCAGCTGCCTCCTGCATGCCCCCTACTGGGGATCGAGCTTGCTATCCAGGCATGTGCCCTGACTGCAAATCGAACTGCATTCTCCTGGGTCATAGGTTGATGCTCAGTGGCTGAGCCACACTGACCTGGCTGTTATTTTTTGAAATAAGTTTTCAGTTTCTTGCTCTCTCTCTTCTCCTCCTAGTTCCCCCATTATGCTAATGTTGGTACCCTTAAAGTTGTCCCAGATGCTCCTTACACTATTTTCATATTTTTGGATTCCTTTTTCTTTTTGTTGTTCTGATTGAGTACTTTTGCTTTCTTATGTTCCAAATTGCTGATTTGATTCTTGGCTTCATCTACTCTACTATTGATTCCTGTAAATTATTCTTTATTTCAGTTAGTATATCCTTCATTTCTGACTGGTTCCATTTTTGGTTTCTATGTCTTTTTTCATGCTGTTGGAAGTTCTCACTAAGTTTCTTGAGCATCCTTAAAACTATTGTTTTGAACTCTATCTGGTAATTTGCTTGCTTGCTTCCATTTCATTTAGTTTTGTTTTTTTTGTTTTTTTTAAGTTTTAAAAAAATTTTGATTTTTTTTTTTTTTTTTTTTTAGAGGAGGGAAAGTGAGAGAGAAAGAGAGATGTGAGAAACATCTATTGGTTGCCTCTCACACATACCCTGACTGGGGATTTAACCCTGTATGTGCCCTGACTGAGAATCAAACCTGCCACTCCAACCAACTGAGCCATACCAGCCAGGGCTCATTTAGTTCTTTTTCTGGAAATTTCTCTTGTTCTTTTATCTGGCACCTGTTTCTTTGTCTCTGCGTTTTGGCTGCTTCCCTAAGTTTGTTTCTATGTATTAGGTAGAGCTTCTATGTCTCCCCGACTTGGTAGAGTGTCCTTGTGTAGTAGGTGTCCTTGTGGGGCCTAGTGGTGCAGCCTCTCATCACCCCAGCTGGGTGCTCTAGGTGTGCCCCTGTGTGGGCTGTGTGCGCTGTCCTGTTGTAGTTGAGCCTTAATTGCTGTTGGTGTCTCTGGGTGGCATTGACTTCTATGCTGATCAGCTGCAAGGACCGGCTCTTACTACAGCAGAGGAGCTACAGTGCATGAGCCAACTCTGTGGAGTAGGACTTGTTTCAGTGGGGCTTTGGTGCTCATGGAATTTGCCTCTTGAGTGTGTTGCTTGTAGAGGTGGTCTGAAACTGTTACTAGGTGTACTGGCTCTGGGATCTTCCAGGAGGTGCAAGGTCATCCACAGCTTTTGCCATGCCTAAGGCCACCTGACGTGAGCTACAGAGTGATCTGTAGATAGCTACTACTTGTGCTGGGTTTGTAGGTGCCAGGAGAGGCCAAGCTGTGAGTCAGGGCTGACTGACACTAGCGCTGGGGCTGGGTCCACTTAGTGAGAGGTACGGCACACGCCAAGGCTAGATGCTGCTTGTTTGCAATTTGTGAACTTTTGAGGGATTTTTGAAAAGTCCATAGCAGGTGCCAAGACAGGCAGTTTGTATGGAAAAACCACTGGAAATAGCTTGGGTTGGGTGGGTCTCGGAATCACCAGAGTGGGGCAAACAGTGTGAGCCAGGTTGATGGAAATTCAGATAATAGCACCTACCTGCAGGCTCTGTGAGGTTGGAGGGAGTCTCAGAAAAGGAACAATGGTCTCTGCCAGTACTTTTGTCTGGCAGAGAACTGCCCCTCCAGCTGTTGCTCTGATGCCAGACAATTCATTTCCTCCCTGTATGTCCCTGGTGCCTTTTGAGTTGGAGCGCAGAGGCAGCGGGCCTGAATAAGTTCTGTGTGCAGGCCTTTTAAGAGGAACTGCCTGGGACTTCAGTGGCCCTTCCTGGCACTGGAACCCTGGGCTGGGGGGCCTGGTGTGGGGCTGGGATTCCTTGCTCCTCAGGGGGGACCTCACCAGCTGAAATATCCCTCCCAATTTATATCTAGCACATATGGGTGTGGGACCAGCCCATTCTGTGTTTCTGTCCCTCCTACCAAGCAGGGTTCTTTTATTTATTTCCAGTCTCGATGTGGCTTCTTCTTTAAATCCCTAATTGTAGATCTTCCATTCAGCTAGATTTCAGGTAGTTCTGAATAATAGTTGTTCTGTAGTTTAGTTGTAATTTAATGTGGTTGTGGGAAGATTCAAGTACCGCGTTTACCTATGCCGCCATCTTGACCTGAACTACTGTTTTTTAGGGTATCTATATTTATCCTAAGTTGTGCTCAAATTTTAAATTATTCTTCATTTCATATTTACCCAGCCTAAATTAATTTTAATGTATGCTAAATTAATGGTGTATATTCCATATGGTCCTTCAGGAGATAATAGGATGTCAGACTTCAAATCAGTTATAGATGTTGAACTCTAAAACATCAGGAATTTCTATTGTTCAGGAATAGATGATTTCCTGTGTTCTTGAAAGTAATTATCTAGGAGCTGTCTTTGAAGTAATAAAAACCAAATCGCTATAGCCTGTAATTTGTTTTGAAGTGGCTTTTTAATGTTATTTTATGGCAGATTAACTTTGGTTATCTTCAATGGTGTGTAGTTGCTGTACATAAAAGTATGTTTAACATGCCTAGGCTTACTCTGGGAATACTAGAGAAGAGAAAGATAGCTACCAGAGTAGGAATGAAGCAGTAGGTGAGAAATCTGAGACCAGTAGACTTCACACAGAACATTATGAAGTTGCTCCTCGATATTTAGACAAAGGAACCAAGCAGGGTTATTATTTATTTCCAAGGCACTAACCACTTGCCAAGGTGTGGATATATAAGTACTTCACTGGAGAGGAAATATAATTTCTGGTTTGCTGGTGTTATCTATAAAGCAAATGAAAAGGTAATTTATTATAGTGGAAAAGAATGTAGGTTCTAGAGCAGGAATGCAATCCTGGCTCCCACCTACTAGCTGTGTGACCTAGGACAAGCCACATAACCTATATATGCTGCAGGTTATCTGCAAACAGAAATTTATACTACTACCTTCCTCAGAGGGTTTGAAAATAAGAATTAAACAAAATAGTACATGAGGAGTGCTTTTTTTTAATAGTGCTTCCTCCATGTAAGCCTCAAATTAAGTGTTGGTGGATGTTGTTATAAATTGCCTGATGAAGACCATAATTTTTTTCTCTTCAATTCTAGGTTTTACTTGTATATGGATTGGCATTCATGGTCATCCTTCCAGTTGTTGTGGTAAGTTCTAGCTCTTTTTATTAACATATTTTTGGAAAGGGAATTGGTGGCATGCTTTGGAGTCTCCCTGTAAGATTGTAATTTGTATTAGAATATAATCTGTTGATCCTTGAATTTTAAGAATTGTATATTCAACTGTACTTTAAAGGTCTTCTAAAGGTGATATCACTTGAGTTTGTTAAAGTATATTTCCTCCCAATTCAAAAGTTACGCACAGCTGATAAAAATGCAGATGTATTTAGAGTTTAAAATGATTCCTCCTTCACTACCTCCCTCAACTCCATATCTCTGTTAGAGATAATCCTTGCTTAAGTTTGGTGTTTTAAATACAGGGTGGGACAGAAGTAGATTTACAGTTGTGAGCATACAAAACAGAGTTTATTCTTGTATTATTATTTATTAATTATTGTATTTCCATTACAAACAACTGTAAACCTACTTTTGCCTCACCCTGTATTATTCTATGAATTATGTATACATACATATATTTTTTTAAAAAAATCTTACTATATGTATTGTGTCTTTTTTTGCTCATTTTGAAAAACAGCTGCATAGTACCTCAATATGGAGATACCATAAAGTTTGTGATTTTCCTATTTATTACTTTTATTATTGGCAGTTTTCTTTCTCATCTTATCGTTCCTGGGTCCTGTAGTGAGGCTAGTAATTAACTTGTTGTGCCTTCTTCATAGGATTTTCGTGTAAGGATCCAATGGTATGGAATAATGTGAATTAAAATAGTATATCAACTGTAAAATTGCTTCTACATTCATTTATTAAATATTGAAGACATGCTGTGTGTTAGGAACCAGCTTGTTGCTTATAGTAATGGGTTGTTTCATTCCTGTTTTATCTTCAAACAACTTCTAGCTGAAAGTTAAATGTTATAATAATATATATGTAGTGAGATAGGCTGGTGTTTAGGCATGAGGCAGTATAAATATTTGCTAAATAAATCATTTGCAATATGTAATAAAGGCATTTGTTCTAAAGCTGAGGTATTTTTATTTGTTTATGAAAATTTAGAAAATTTGACCATAAAAATATTCTGTTTCAAACTAACATTTATTGTAGTTTTTATGCTTTGTTTCTTATTTAATTTTATTTGTGTTTTAGGGGTCTTGGTGGTATCGCTCAATACGCTACAGTGGAGACCAGATTCTAATACGTACAACACAGATTTATACATATTTTGTTTATAAAACCCGAAATATGGATATGAAACGTAAGTAAACATAAGTAACTGTGACATTAGATTATTTTCTGAGTCATTTTTGTGGAGTTGATGTATATTCAACTGGAGAAATTTCCATTTTACAGTTTTATAGGTATTCAGTTCATGTACCTAAAGGTGGAGGAAAATGCTAACACTCTTTTTCTCATTTCTTGACCTATTCCTGTTATTCCCATCTACTCAGCTATATATGTATATTTTTTCTCTCAGAAATTTTATGTTAAAGCTTCATGTGGGCTAATTTTATAATAATACCAGCTAATATTTCTTGAGTATTTGTTATGTACCAGGCATTACTAGGCACTATACCTGTATTAACTCATTGAATCTTTGCTGTGCCCCTATAAGTAAGTGCTGTTTCTAAGCACATTTTATAGATGAGGAAACTGAACCCAAGGATACACAGTAGGTGACAGAGCCAAGATCAAACCCAGGCAGTCTGGTTCCTGAGCCATAAACCAGTACATTATACTGTATTAATTGTAATAAAATGAGTAGAGGTCTTGGGTGTGTTGAAAGAAAACTGCCAGGATATTTCATTCTGAGTCTTACTTTAAAATTTCTTACAAAAAAAAGAAGTACCATCCTAGATACTTTCTTTGATCCCATAAAGGTATCATTGTAAATTTTATCCTTGCAATATAGAGTATTACCTTTCAGAGTCACTACTATGCAGAAATCATAGACATCCCTCTTCCCCTCCTTAAAAAGAGAAAAGAAGATAGGAGTTTTAAATTGTGCCTCACTAGAAAATGCATTTTTTTGTTCCAAAATCTAAATGGATTTTTCTGTATTTTTCTGCCAATTTTACTATCTTTCTTGATAACCAGAGACTCCTCAGGATCATGTAACTGTGTGATTATATTTGAGGAATGAGCAGATCTTTTATTTCTGAGGAGCAAGTGAATGTTACTCTCTATGCACACGTACCACTCTTCCTTATGCTGGATTGAAATATTAATATAGAACTATTTCCTTATAAAAATATTTTCATGTTTATAATCTGTTTTCATGTGATTTTTGCATTAGTAATCTTGATTTCTGTTTCGTTTCTGAGGGTGGTACTTAGTCTTATACAATTCTATTAAAAAAGCATTGTTTAGCTGGTGGGTTTGGTTATATATCCTTTGTTACTTTAGTGTTGTCACCATTTATATGGCTATCTTAGGAACAATTTTCATGAAAACATTTGAAGGTAGTAAGAGTGGTAGCTCACGTATTACTGTGCTAATTGTGTGTTGGGCTCTTGTGAAGAAACCAAGGGTCCATAGAGAGGTGAAGACTACTATTGAGGTCACTTAGCTAGGAAGTGGAAACTCCAGGGTTTATGCTCTTAACCTCTATGCTGTCCTGCATTTTATAAATAAGTTGCATTTCCTGCTGTATAGTGAGAGTGATAATTCTAGTGCCAGTCATTAAAGAGCTTGTATAGGCTAACGAGTAATGCTAATACATGGGTGGGGCAAAAGTAAGTTTATGGTTGTATGGAAAATACAATAATTAATAAATAATACAAGAAAAAACTCTACTAACGACAGTAAACTTTTGCCTCACTCTGTATGTGACTGCGAATCACGTGTATTTCAAGGAACACTATTTCCCCAAACACTCCAGGGTTCTATAATAAAAGTTTTTGTAAGTGACAGAATATTTTAGTTTTCTGAAGGCTCTGAGAAGTCATAAAGTGAAGAAACCTAAAACTCTTTTTAACTCATTATTTCTTAGCCATATTTAACCATGAAGCTCCCTCCCTTTTTTTTACATAACGTTTATTAATATCACATGGAATATTTAATGCTCTATAGAAAGTTTCTGTGGAATACATGCTTAGGTCTAGAAACAGATGTTATTTGAATTGATTTTAATGCATCTAGTTGCTTTGGGACCCTTAATTTGATGTATATTTCTGTTCACTTGTGATAGGTAGTGTGCATATTTTAAAAAGTGAGACTTTTTTTATGGGAGAAATTAATAATTGTTAGTAGTGAAGTTCACATGGCTTTTAAACATTGTGTGTAGTTGGAAAATTGCCTCACCCTAGGATTAATGAAGTATCATAGCACAGGGGAAATTAATAGGTGAGTAAATATATTTATTTACCTTCTTATTTCTTTTGTTTTCTTAGGTCTTATCATGGTTTTGGCTGGAGCCTCTGAATTTGATCCTCAATATAATAAAGATGCCACAAGCAGACCAACAGATAATGTTCTAATACCTCAGGTTAGGCCTATCTCTAAAATTCCTTGATAAGAGTTTAGTTATTAAAGTTAATGCTTTTTTAAATGTGTATTTTTGAATAATATTTCATCTATTCTAGCTGATCAGAGAAATTGGCAGCATTAATTTAAAGAAGAATGAACCTCCACTTACCTGTCCATATAGCCTGAAGGCCAGAGTTCTTTTATTGTCTCACCTTGCTAGAATGAAAATTCCTGAGACCCTTGAAGAAGGTATTTGTGATTCTACTCTTGGCAGAGTTTTAATGATATGAAAGCAGAGGATTTAATTAGACCTCATGGTGCAGTGTTTTTGTCACTGTTATTTTTTTCGCAATTAAATAATTGCTCAAGGTCCTTTTAAAAAGAAATCTATATGCTACATAATTACTTCACAAATACTTGGAAGGTCTAAGTAAGTCAGATGTTATAGCAAATGTTAAAATTTAGTATTTCACAGTGAGAGAATACTCTATATGAGAAATGTTTAGTCAGTTGTAGATTATGCAATGATTCCTGATGACTTAAAAAAAGGATTTCGTAAGCTTTTTTTTTGCAGGGGGTGGGGGTGGGGGATGGATTTCACAGCAAGTATCTCAGTCAACTCCATTATTCCACTACCACGACTCTCCAGCAGTGGTTACCAATAAAGCATTTAATCTTTAGTTAAAGCTTCATAAGTATTTGAAGCCATCTATTTTACTTAAAAGCAGTAAACTGAGACAGCGGTGTTTCCAGGGATGCCATGAAATTGAGTGTCATCTCTTCTTCACTTGCATTATTTCTGTTGAAGTTTTAAAAGAATGTTATTCTTAGAGAATAAACGTTTAAGCCAATAATGCAATCAGTGCCTCTGAAAACAAGGCCAGTTGATGCTTATGATGGAATGAAGGAGCACTATTTAAGCATTGTTATTAGAGCTGCAAGTTAACTAATAATTATGTTTCTCATGTTTTGTACATATATGAAACTATCTCCATTTTTATCAATTATCTAAGAAATAGGAACAAAATTTTTAGATTGAGTAGTAGCCCAGTGGATGATCTTAATGATTGATTAACTATTATAGGCTGTATAAGTGAAAGTCTCCCCCTCTCCCCTCCTCCTCCTCCTCCTCTTCATTTCTTTCTGTGCATTTACTTGACATTTATTCTCAATCTTAGCCTTTGGATTTATCCATAATTATACTCAGAAAATTACATGCACAAGGAGAAAATTCTTAAAGTTCTTAAATATAGTAAGATTAAGTTAAAGATTAAACTGTGCCCCCCCCCAAAAAAAAAGGTAGGGAGTTAATTAATAAAGCCCAACACCATAATATTAAAAATTGGCCTTTGAAACATCTAATCTGAGTTAGGGTTCTCTAATGATTTGTGACATATTGCTACTGAGTAGACACTTTTGGGTTCAACCTGTAAAATTCTGAGGTCATGTGAGATATTTGTAGGATACCTTAAATTTGATATTAGTCTTGGACTATAGATGTTAAAGATGTCTTAACTATAAAGGTAGAATGATTTGTCAGGTTTTCTGTTTTGCAGATCAGCAGTTTATGCTGAAAAAATGCCCTGCCCTACTTCAAGAAATGGTTAATGTAATCTGCCAACTAATAATAATGGCCCGGAGCCGTGAAGGTGAGGAGGAGATGTAATTATGTTGTATTTTTCCTTGCAAGCATATGCAGATTACACTTCATAGTTTTATGATTGTGTGGGTACTTAATGTAATTCTGTTTTATCAGCTTTCCCAGTTTTATTTATGGTTTTTCTTTCCCTCTATTTTTCACTATGTAAAATGTTTATCACAACTTAAGTTTTGAATTTAATTTTTTCATGTTTATTGTTTATTGTTATTTATTTGCAAAAACTTAAAATATCCTTTTCTTCTGATTATTTTTAGAGTTAGGTTATTCTGTATTTTAATAGTGAGTTTAAAATAATTCTTTAAGTGATGTAATGATGATTCATCTGAAATGTAGTGTTTTTTGCACGAAGGGAAAAAAGAGTGAGGGAGTTTGGTCAATAATGGAAAAAGAGAGAGTTCCTTAAAAAGGGAGATACTAGTTGTTTGTTATTATGGATGATGTCAGTTCTCGGCATGGTGTCAGTATGTTCTTGATACTGACAATATCTGATAATTTACTCTTTTTGGAGGTAAAGCAAAGAGTTTTTCTGTTAAATCAGTGGTTGTTGCTGGATAATATGCATTTGACCAAGTTTGAATATATATTTTTGGTATTTTATTCAATAACTTTTAAAGGAAAATCAACACTGTGATTTTAAAATTTGAGGGGTTAAGGATATTCACATGAATCTTGTTTTTGTCATGAATTGTATACTCCTGAACATATAAAAAGTCCAGCTCTGTCTTGTCTTTTCCTCCTATTCTTTCTAAGAAAGGGAGTTTCGTGCTCCAACTTTGGCATCCCTAGAAAACTGCATGAAGCTTTCTCAGATGGCTGTGCAAGGCCTTCAGCAATTTAAGTCTCCCCTTCTGCAGCTCCCTCACATTGAAGAGGATAATCTTAGAAGGGTTTCTAATCATAAAAAGGTAATTCTTTGCTACCTTAAAATCAGTTTTAAGCAGTTCATCGTGTCACTTAAAGATAACATGAAAGTTTTCTGTAAGTGGTTAATATGAATTTCTTAGATTTAGAATATCTTAAACATTCTAAAACTATCCCTCAAGTGGTTCTGCTAACATTTTCTGTTTAATATCTTACTACTGTAAGTGATTTTACTACAGGGGTCAGTGCATTTTTAGCAGTTAACATTGTTCTTTATATTGTTACTAAAAATAAATGCACTGAGTAAAAATGCACTGTATACTTTACAATAATTTTATTTGTAGGTTAAGTGTTGGGCAATGGCTTATTAGTTTAGTATGAACAGAATAAACATTCAAAAATAGGTAGATCAAGTAAAGATAATTCTTATTTAGAAAACAGTTTATAGTAAAGACATGATAATGAGTATTAAGATAAATGAAAAACTTGAGGAAATATAAGAAAACACTGAATGAAATTGTAATTTTTGTAGGAGATTTTAAACATTACTGTGTATGCATTAGTCAAAGTAGGCAGAAGATAGACATTAGACTGATAGTATATTAAGGTAAAACTAATACATGTATTTGAGAAATCTGCATCAGAGTTCTCTTTTCGAGTAATTGTGTTACACTTATAAATTCGATTACATTTTAAGTCATAATTGAAAATTTCAGAATCCAAAAGCAGGCATTTCACATGCCTCATGATCTAATCCATGTCTGTGAAAGTAAAAATTAATAACTAGCACCAAACACTTGAAAATTAAAGAACACTCTCCTAAGTATCCATTTAGCCAAGATGGATACTGTAATAGCAGATAGTTATACTTAGATAATAACAAAAATCAGAATATTCCATAGGGTGCAGCTATACTTGGAGATAAATTCATACTCTTAAAGGTTTTTATCATTAAAATTGAAAATAAAGATCAGCGAACTGAGCACATCAAATGACAATAGTTCTTGCTTGGGTCAAGATTCTGTATGAAGATTTTTTTTCCCTATATCTTTTTTTTTTTTTTTTTCTAATTAAAAAAAAATAACCCTATATTAACTTTGTAACAAAATCCTAAATTTAAATTTCCTTGGAGAAAAAGGCCATGAAATGCCATAAAGTTATTTGTTGTTATTTGCTGCTTTGAAATATATATAACCTGTTTTGAAACTTATATATTTATTTTAATTTATCTTTATTGTTGAAAGTATTGCAGATGTCCCCATTTCCCCCCCATTAACCCCTCCACCCCCACCCTTAGGAAATATATATAATTTTAACATTTTTCTAAAAGTTCTTGGATTTTGTTTTAGTAAACATGCTCTTAATTTTCCTTTATGAAACGTTTTATGACTTTAGGATTTATTTTCTTTCTTTTTAAATTCAGTACAAAATTAAGACTATTCAGGATTTGGTGAGTTTAAAAGAAACAGATCGTCACTATCTGTTGCACTTCCTTGAAGATGAAAAATATGAAGAGGTTATGGCTGTCCTTGGGAGTTTTCCACATGTGACTATGGACATAAAATCACAGGGTAAGTGGGAGGTTCCCCTGTGGAACACTGCTTCCTTTTTGATAGGATGGCTCTTGTTTGTTTGACTCAAGATTCTCAAAACACTTCAAAAACTTTAATTAGACTTTATAGAACTATAGTTTTCCTGTCAGATTTACTGTGATGGAAAATGATGTATACTTAATAGTTTTGAGAACACTAATGGAGTCCTACTTTTATTATCCTCATAATAGGAATGAAAGAGAGTTCCAGATGTAATGAAAGATACTTAAAATATATCTGTTAGTGTGAAAAACATAGCTGCTTAGTTCTAAAATTAATTTTTAAACCCAGCTTATTTATGTTAATTAAACCTTGAAAATTACCACATTCTCTGTCACATTTCTTGTGTTTTTCTTGACTTACCTCTATCTTTGTTTGCTTGGAGTGAGAAAAATAGAGACTTTTTTTTAACCTACATTAATTGCCCTGTTTGTTCCCATTTTAATAGCTGAATAATACCTTATAATGAATTAGGGTTTATCTGCTTCATTCCTTCATTGTGCCATTGTTCTGAACTTTGACATTTACTAAGTTGTTGTGGGACCAAGAATACAAAGATGTATTAGGAATGGTTTCTATCTTTAAAGGGCTTATAAAGTCTAGTTGGGGAAATAGGCTGTAAATATAGGATTAAAACAAGGAATCAGAGGCTAAGTGTTAAGTGAATGATAGACATTGTGCATTTATTCATTCAACAAATACTGAGTGATACTTCTTCAAGATGCTGGGGAAGCAGTGGTAAGAGCCTCTAGCCTCTGCCTTACTGAGTTTGCATTCTCATTGGAATTGAGATGGATGGCTCCTAAAGATTGGGTGTTTCAGAGAGGAAGGCAAATTACAATCTGGGTTCAGTTTGGCTAGTGTGTAGGATACATGAAGTGAAAACTGGGGCCACTTTGATGGGGAGTTAGGATTTCTTTGTGGGTTTATGAGTTTTCACATATTAAAAATATAAAGCTGCTTGGCCGGCCGTGGCTCAGTGGTTGAGCATCAACCTAGGATCCAGGAGATCGTGGTGCGATTCCCGGTCAGGGCACATGCCCGGTTGCGGGCTCCATCCCCAGTTGGGGGCATGCAGGAGGCAGCTGGTCAGTGACTCTCATCATTGATGTTTCTATCTCTCTCTGCCTCCCTCTCTCTGAAATCAATAAAGATATATTTAAAAACAAACAAACAAACAAAAAACATAAAGCTTCATTCAGGACCATGATAATTTAATCAGAAACTATTCAAAATCCTAGTTTAGGGCTGAAGAGATACTCTGATATAATCAAGGGTTGTAAAAAGTACATGCTGCTTAAAAAAAATGAATGTTGGAGAGATTTTTTATTAGTTGTATAAGGTAAGATTATTCAGCCTCACTACAGTACATTATGATGTTTCATTCTATAGTATTTTGTATAGATAATTTATTATGTTTTTACAGTGCTATCCAAATGTGTAACATGAGATGTATAGTTAATGGAGGGAGAGTAGAATTACTGAAGCAGGAAAGGGGCATCTTCCTGATCCAGTGCTGGAGATGGTGGATCCCTTTTCTCACATTGCTAGAGGATAGATAGAGTAGGCTCTCCTTCACTTTAAAGTATCAGATGGCAGGTAGACATTGTTAGAGCTGTTAATTCATGTGCAGTGCTCATGCACATACAACTTTGCAGTGTTGATGAATATGTAGCCCAGATTTTATTTGAGGTAATGGAGACTTCCAGGTTGAAGAAAAGATATTGTACCCTTTTTTTGATGCTGTTGCACCTTCCAGCCAGTAATGGAGATAGCAGTTATTGGTTGTTGGAGCCCATTCTTTCCCAACTGGTGGTGTGTCAATGCAGATCAGAACAGTGTGCTCATCTAAATCTGTGTGAAATACACATGGCAAACTTAGAAAAACCTGTAGACAGAAATGCATAGTGAAGAAAATATTTATAGATAGAATTTATAGGAAAAAATGAATTATATCTTCATTTGAATGCAAGATAATGTTTGGTAAGTTGTATTAATTTATTTTATTAATGTTAATTTATTTTAATATCAAATTAATTTTATTAGACTTTTGAGGCTATATGTGGCAAACATAGTTTTAAAAAATTAATTGCAAAAATGTATTTTTAAGTAAAAATATCTTGAAGTTCTTCCCTTAAAAATAAATCCTTTTAATGTGGCTTATAGTACTAGTTTTAATTTATTCTGACAGGCAGGCACTGACCATACAGGTAAAATCTTGTGAATAGAAGGTTTGCACAATTTACTACAGTGACACAACCCTATTTTTAATATCACTGTGAGAGAAATCTGTGGTATGATAGTCCTCACATTATATTTAGTTTTAAAGAACCTGGGTTTGAAACTTGGCAGTGCCAGTTCAGCCATTATGTGACTTAGGCATTTTACTTTACTTCTGAATCTCAGTTTCTTCTTTAAAGTAGAAGTAATAATAATCCTTCATAGAGCTAGTTTAAGGATTTAAATGAGTACATTGCTGAAGGCATCTACTGGAGAGCCTTGTACTGACTAGACAGTCAATAAATTATGTTTTATTGAATAAGTTTAAAATATAGTACATTTGAAATACTGAGGCACCAAATTCATTTGGGTAAGTTAAGTTTTGTTTGTGTTGACGTAGAGCTTAATTTTTATTTTTTACTTAATTTTTTCCTTTTACCTTACAGTATTGGATGATGAAGACAGCAACAACATCACAGTAGGATCCCTAGTTACAGTGTTGGTTAAATTGACACGGCAAACAATGGCAGTAAGTAATCTATTTGTATTTTTATGCTTTAAGTTATGTGTTACTTAACCAGTGTTACCCCAATAAATTTAATGAAAAGAAAAAAAAAGTTGTGTGTTAAGGTTTTTTATTTAATTTCTCGTTTTAAGTTACATAGTCTCAAATCAAAACTACTGAGTAGCAAAATTTAATTTTGCAAGTTCTGTTAGCTTTTTTGAAATTTTAAATTAACTTACAGTTTTTCATATGAGTTTTCACACAAGAAAACCTTGGAAAATCTTTTTTTAAAAAAAGGCATTGAACGGGTTTTAAGTAAATTTTTTTTTTTTTTTTTTAAATATATCTTTATTGATTTCAGAGAGAGGAACGGAGAGGAGAGAGAGATAGAAACATCTATGATGAGCGAGTCATTGATTGTCTGCCTCCCGCACGCCCCCAGCTGGAGATCGAGCCCGCAACCGGGCATGTGCCCTGACCGGGAATCGAACCTCAGTCCCCTGGATCCTAAGTCAGTGATCAACTGCTGAGCCACGCCCGGCTGGGCATAAATTAATTCTGTATGTGAAGATTTTATTTCTTAAAAAACGTTATAATAGCCCGACCGGGCGTGGCTCAGCGGTTGAACGTCGACCTGGGATCCAGGCGATCGGGGTTTGATTCCCGGTCAGGGCACATGCCCGGGTTGCAGGCTCGATCAGTGACTCTCTCATCATTGATGTTTCTATCTCTCTCTCTCCCTCTCCTTTCCTCTCTCTGAAATCAATAAAGATATATTAAAAAACAAAACAAAAACAAACAAACAAAAAAACGTTATAATAGCAGGGTAATGTGGGTATAGTTCTTAAATTTTAAAGTGCTATACAGAGTTTATTATTGATTATTGTTGAGAATTTCATCACTACTCCTTTTTAGTGAATTCTTTAGAGAATTTACTCCCTTTTATTTTTTTATTTAAAAAATTAAAAAATTCTAATGAAAATAACTTTTTTCTAATGTGAAAAATTTGTACTATATGAGAAAAAATTCAGGCAATGCAAAAAAGTATAGGAAGAAATTAACATTTTCTAAAATCTTACCATTCTGAGATTATCAGTTTTGAAGCTCACCTCTTTAGATATCCTAATGCATGACTATCCAGAGTTAAATGATGTTTTTATCATGGATCCCTTCTCTTACTTACCTCCCTCAGGAAACCCCTTGTCAGTGCCCATTGACCAGAATTCAGTCTTGTGTATATCCTGTCTTATGTTTCTCCATTGGTTGTGTTTACTATTTGGACCTTGACAGTGTATATGTATATGCATAGACATCTATACTGGTATTTTTCTCATTCTTTTTTAAATCTGATCATATTGTATATGTTTCCTGCATCTTGTTTTTCACAGTTTCTATTATGTTTATATTACTTTCCAAGTTACAACTCTAGTTGTAACTTATTTTTAATAGTCTATAGTAATTTCAACTCAGTTTATTCAACTAGAGGTGGATTTTAGCTGTTCTGCTCTGGGTCTGTGAGCATCTGCAGGAAACATATGCTGCATTTAAACCCTATGTCTAAAGCCTCTGGTAGGAAAAGCATCTTTTGCTGTAGGATATATCAAATAAAAAAAAGTTAATTTTATGGTAGCAAGTGGCAGGCAAGCATTTGTGTCATAGACTGTGGATGAGAGGTGCTTCCTGGGAGAAGAGGAAACTATAAGCCAGTGGTCAGGATTGGGTTTAGAATCCAAACTTATACTACCAACATGCTTTGGAATTTCCAGCCTGAAAAATGAACAATGAAATGGGCTGTTGATACCTGGAGTAATTAACAGAAGAAAAAAAACCAAAACTGCTCTGGAGGAAGGGAAAGAATCAAGTATTTCTTGTTCAGTTCTTTTGTGAACTGTACTTCAGTTAGAACCCAGTAATAAGTGAAGAAATGAAGCAGAGATGATAGAATTAGGCAAATCTTTCTGTCCAGTTAGTAAATATTTTTGGTATTATAGGCCATGTAGTCTCTGTAGCAACTACTGAACTCACAAATGGGCATGATTGTGTTCCAATAAAACTGTTTAAAAAGCAGGCAGTTGAACATAGTTTGCTGACCCTTGAATTAGGCTAACAGTTTAGAGCCTAACAGTTGTCATTGTTTTTACTTGTTAGCTTTACTAATTCCAAGGAGTTTATTAAACAATCCACATCACTTGTTGTCATCTTCTCATGTAGATTCATACTGGAATTTAAATGCTAAATATACTGATTCTAAATGGATTGTATGGTGGATGGATGTCTTTAGGGTATGTGGATTTTCTTGGTGTTCCACTTCTTAGTTATAGGTCCAATAAGCAGTATCACTGACAGTGAATAAACTATGAAGTTTTCATGTTAGAAAATAGTGTAATACATTCAGATTTTCATATTAAAATAATCATGTCTGATTACTATTAGAATAAAAGCGAAAATTTAAACTAAAATATTTTTGAGTTTATAATGAGTTTACATATCTTAAGTCATTGCATTTATAAATTTCAATGGAGTGTACTTTTAAAAAATATTCAAGGCAGATGTGAGATATTTCAGAAGGCAATGTCTGAAGTGTCATTTAGTAATTGCTAAATTGGCACACATTTATCATTTAGTGATTGCTAAGTCTCCTGTCTTCTTACCCATTGTCACCAATTTTAAAACTTACTGGTAATATATTTTGAAAGATTGTTTTGCTTATCTGAAAGATGAATGAATACAGCTTGACAGACTTTATATTTTTCTTCTTGCTCCCTCTAGGAAGTATTTGAAAAGGAGCAGTCTATCTGTGCTGCAGAGGAACAGCCCACAGAAGATATGGTAAAACTCTGAGTTTTCTCACCTACCTTTCCTGGTGATAGAAATGTTTTGCTTCATTTTCTGACTTATTTACATTTCTGCGGGAGAATCATTCAGTTTATGAAAACATTTAGTTTAGCCATTCCCATCTAAAAATTGCAATGACTACCCTGGCCGGTGTGGCTCAGTAGTTAGCATCAGCCCTCGCACCGGAGGGTTCGAGGGTTCAGTTCCCTGTCAAGGGCACATACCTGGGTTGTGGTTTGTTCCCCACCCCTGGTCAGGGCATGTGCTAGAGGCACCCAGTCGATGTGTTTCTCTCACATCGATGCTTCTCTCTCTCTCTTTCTCTCACTCCCCCTCCATCTTCCCCTTCCTCCCTCCCTCCCTTCCACTCTGTCTGAAAAGCAGTGGAAAAAAATGTCCTCAGGTGAGGATTAATAACAAAAACAACAAAATTACTATGACTCACAAATGAAACTATTGCTATAATTTCTGAGTGTATATGTATGTTGTGATTTACAGCAAGGGGACACTAACAAGAACAGGACAAAAGGAGGATGGCAACAGAAGAGTAAAGGACCTAAGAAAACCACTAAATCAAAAAAAAAGAAAACTATTAAAAAAAAGCCTACACCTGTGCCCTTATCACAATCAAAGCAACAGAAACAAAAGCAAGCAAATGGAGTCATTGGGAGTGTAAGTTTATTACTGTTATTATATGATTATCTTTATTGAGGTATAACACACACTAAAATGTTCAAATCTTATGTGTATAACTCCTGAAGTTTTACACATGAATGTACTCATGATACCCATACCAAGATATAAAACCTTACCAGCACTCTTGAAAGCTCCCTCGTGCCCATTTTCAGTCAGTGACCATCTACCTCCTTACCCTCCCCCAGTTCTGTTATTACCATAGATTAGTGTTGCCTGTTCTTAAGCTTCAGGTAAGTGGAATTATGTTTGGCTGCTAGATAAGCATCATGTTTATGATACTCATTTGTATTGTGTGTAGCAGCAGTTCATTCTTGTGTGTGTGTGTGTGTGTGTGTGTGTGTGTGTGTGTGTGTGTGTGTTTGTGTGTGTGTGTTTCTAGTTTTTGCCAGTTGTGAATAAAGGTGGTATGCTTATTCTTGCACATTTCATTTTGTGGACATTTTTCTTGGGTATGTACCTAGCAGGGGGCTTACTGGGTCATAAAATGAGTGTATGTTTAACCCGTTGAAAGAGCCCGTTTTCCAAAGTTGTACCACTTTTTGCTCCTGCCAGCAGTTATGAGTCCACTTGTTCCACATCCTCACCAGTATTGGTTTTACCAGCCTTTTTAAGTTTTAGCCACTGTGGTAGATCTGTTGCTGTATCTGTGTGTGTGGTTTTTATTTGTATTTGCCTGATTAATGGTAATAAGCACCTGTTCATAGCTTACTGGTCATTTGGCTGTCCTCTTTTCCTGTGGGTTGTTTTATGGACTTGAGTGGTATTATTCCTTTCTAGGTTCTGGATATGAGTCCTTTTTGGTGGATATGAGTCCTTATGAGTCTTCATGGTGGCTTTTGGTATTTCTTAATTTTTAAAAAAATTTTAATTTTTATTATTTTTTAAAATATATCTTTATTGATTTCAGAGAGAGGAAGGGAGAGGGAGAGAGAGAGAGATAGACACACCAATGATGAGCGAGTCATCATTGATCGGCTGCCTCCTGCACGCCCCTGACCAGGGACTGAGCCCGCAGACCCTGGCATGTTCCCCGACCTGGAATTGAACCGCGATTTCCTGGATCGTAGGTCGATGCTCAACTGCTGAGCCATGCCCAGCCGGGCAAGTGTTTCTTAATTTTAATGAAGTCTATTTCATCATTCTGTTATGGTTACTTCTTTTGTCCTTTTTAAGACATCTCTGCCTATCCTAAGGACATAGAGACATTTTTCTGTTTTCTTTTAAGTAGTAGTCTTTTGTTATATTTAGCACTATGATACATCTTGGATTAATTTTGGTGAGTATTGTGAGAGAGGGATTATGGACCAGTTATTCTAGCACCATTTGTTGAAAAGATGATCGTTTCCTGTCTGAATTGCAATGGTCATTTGTTGAAAAACAAGTGATTATAACTGTATGTGCAGATCTGTTTATGAACTCTACTCATTGCATTGGTTGTCTATTCTTGTGACAACACCACACTGTCTTAATTATGGTGGCTTTATGCTAAGTCTTGAAATATGGTAGTATAAATCCTCAGACTCTTACTTCATGTCTTCAAAATGTTCTTGACTATGTAGGTCCTTTGCATTTCCAGCTAAATTTTTAGAATAAGCTTGACAATTTTTGCCAAAAAAAGCTGCTCGGATTTAGACTGGTATTGCATTGAATCTATGGTTCAATATGGGGAGACTTCACATGTCTGAATCTTCACAATACTGAATCTTTTTATTCATAATCATGGTTTATCTTTATTAATTTGGTTCTTCCCTAACTTTTTCTCATGAGTTTGTGGTAATTTCCAGTGGCAGAGCTATGGCACATCTTGCATTAGATTTACTCCTATGTATCAGATGCTTTTTGGTGCTCGTGCTTCAAATAACATTAAAAGAAAATCATTCTGTAATGTCAGTTGCTGATGTATAGAAATACAGTTGCTTTCTAAATATTGATCTTGTATCAAGGAGTCTTGGTGAATTCACAATAATTCTAATCATTTGTAGATATTTTAAAAAAGATTTTCTACATACACAATTATGCCATCTGGGAATAAAGACAGTTTAGCTTTTTTTTTTTTTAAATCTTTATGCTCTTTTTCCTTTCTTAATATACTGGCTATACTTTCAGTGTAATGTTAATTAGATGGTAGTTATCTATCTTATTGATCTCAGGGAGGAGCAAACGTCATTTTACTATTAAGTATGATGTTAGCTCTAGGGTTTTTGTAGATATTCTTTATCAGTTTAAGGAAGTGTTCCCCTCTATTCCCATGCTGAGAATTCCTATGAACAGGTACTGAATTTTATTAAATGCTTTTTCTTCATCTAATGAGACGATTCTATGATTTTTCTCTTTTCTGTTAATGTGGTGAATTATATTGATGTGTTAAAAAATTTTAAACAATCATTGCATTACTGGATCAAATCTCATTTGTCATAATGTAGTATCCTTTTTTATATTTATCTGGATTTGATAATACTTGTGTAGGATTCCTAAATCTGTTTTTATGAGAGAATATTGGTTTGTCATTCTCCTTTCTTGTAATATACTTGACATGTTTTGTATTGGGTTTATGCTGTGAGATTGGATTTGTTTCTTATTTGGAAGAATTATCTAGAGAAGTCATCTGGGCTTAGAGGTTTTAAAAAGGGTTTAGTTGTAGAGTTCTTATCCTCAACATATTCTACCTTTTTTCTTATATCATTTTTCATAATTGTTTTTTTCAAGGAATTTGTCCATTTCTTCTTGAGTTATCAACTAGATTGACATAAAGCTATTGATAATATCCTTTATTTTTAATGTTTTTTTTTACCTATAGTTATGTCTCTTTTATTCCTAATGTTGGTAATTTGTATTCTGTATCTTTTTTCCCTCTAGTCAGTTAGTCTTGCCTAATAACACTTACCAATTTTATTAATCTTTTCAAAGAACCAACTTTTAGGTTTGTTTGGATTTCTCTTTTATATATCTGCTTTCTTTTTAATTTCTGGTCTGTTTTATTTCTACTTTCTTTGCATTTAATTTGCTGTTCTTTTTTCTCCTTGAAATAGATTAATAAGTATTTTGTTTGGAATATTGGCTTTCCTTACTGCATTGTACTTTATCAATTATAGAAGATAATATTAAACTCCCCAAAGTTTTTAGTACTTTTCTATAAACTTCCAATTTCCTCTCCTCAAATAAAATGTATTGCATGATATATGTTTTTGAAGTATGAGCCATCTTAGCCGTTGTGGTAGTATACTTTGCAAATAGGAATAAAATAGTTTTATTTTACAAACTATGAAGAACGAATAAATGAATAGATAAGCCGAATGTTAAAGCCTTCAGCCTGACTACTGCATACTTCAACATGTTTAAGAATGTTTGTAATTCTCTAAAATTCTGTGTAAGTAGCGAAACTGTGATTTGAGCTAGTTTGAATAAGTGAGCTTCAGGGACTCAGAGTGGTACAGCCATTGAGATACATACTTAGAGCTTTCGTGGTTGCTTTTCCCTTTTAGGAAGCTGCAGTGAAGGAAGAGGAAGAAGAGGTGTCTGATAAAGGCAGTGACTCTGAAGAAGAAGAAACCAATAGAGACTCGCAGAGTGAGAGAGAGGACGGCAGCGACAGGGACTCCGACAGGGAGCACGATGAGAAGCAGAGCAAAGATGATGAGGCAGTAAGGCTGGGGTCTGAGAGGGGCCGGGGCCTCTGGCGATGGTTTTGTGCTTGGTCTTGTTCGCTTGCTTGCTTGCTGCTTTGCTTGTCAGTTTGCTTCTAGTATATTTTATAACCCTATATTGCTTTGTAAGATTATTTTTGAGGAATAGTGGTCAGAATTACAAAGAAAAATAGTTTCTAACAAGGATTGGAAATCCTAATTTTCTTAAAGCTTAAATTGCTAAGTAGATTAAGACCTAGGTCTGAGGTGAGGTCAGTTTGGTCTCTTAAGCACTTTTCAGTGCTGGAGATGATTCTGGAAGTGTGAGGAAAGAAAAGTGGGTAGTGAACTAGGTAGCAGTTTACTTGGAAGAGTCTCTCAAAAAAGTTCAATGTCACAGGTAAGATTTGATTCATGGAAAGAAGTGTAAGTTTTGAGCAGGGAAATGATCAGATTTGTGGGACTTAACTTAGCATTATTAGGAATAATAGCTAGCAGAAGATGGAAACTCCTCACAATGGTTGAAAACATACTTGATTTCAAATATTCAATTTTTATTTTACTAGGAGTGGCAAGAATTACAACAAAGTATACAGAGAAAGGAGAGAGCTTTGCTGGAAACCAAATCAAAGATAACACATCCTGTTTATAGTCTTTACTTTCCCGAGGTGAGTTATACATGGCCTAGTGTTTTTCTTACTCCATTCACTTTCTCTTCAGATATTTCTCAATCGCCATTTATCTCTTTGTGGTGGGTACTGGCTCACATGTGCTAAATGTGATCTGTTCTTGATAGGCCACATTTCTGAAGGATAGATTTAAATATGAATTATGTATGGAAAAAGAAGATTAACTTTTTAAGAATTTTTGTGGCTTTCTGTGCTGTATCTTTTGTCTGCCTAGATTACTAAGGGTTGTGCTTTATGAGGATTTCTTGCTAGCAGTTCAGGCAGCTAATCATACAAATACGTATTTTGTCTCTGACTATGTGGCTATTGTGAATCTTTCACTTCTGTCAAGTTTTAAATAGGTTAGAAAGTTCTTAAATTTTTTCCATGGGCTTTCTCTGAGGCCACCTGGAGCCACTAAACTCTCTGGTCCCAGTAATTGCCCCAGTCTATGGCAGCTGTGGGGCCAGCCTAAGTTCAATAAGAGGTGAGCATGGCTGAGTTCCTAGCTCAGGACAGGTCACTGCAGTGCTATTTGTTCCCTTGTCCTTGTTTACTTTGTGTTTGTGGTCTACTCACTTTTGATCTCTTTGATAGGCTGTATTTGTCTTTCAAATGAATTTGGGATTTGCTTGACATTTTACTTTTGTGGATGATTCTGTCTATGGCTAGAGGTCAAGAACCGGTTGCCTCCGTTCAGGGAAGCTCTTCCACAGACTGCCTTACAGCTTTGCCACAGAACCTTCTGTTTACCACTCATGTTTGGCAGGTGATTTCATGTCTAAATCTGCTTTCTGCTCTAGAATGTCAATCCAGAGTTGCTGGGGGCTGCTGAAAGCTAATTCCTAAGTAATTTGGCTTTCCTACTAATAAATGAGTGGCTCTGCACACACTTTTGTTGTGACTTGGAGAGACATCAACTCAGGATTTCATCTTAATGCTCACGCCGATCTTCTGGCATGTCCTGAGCATTAGCCCATCTGTTAGGGGCAATTTGCCCATTGTACTGGTAGTCTGCCAACCACAAGGCTCCCGAAATCAAGTGAATAAATTCCACTCAGTGATTGGTTTTTAAAAGTGCCATGGGATTCTATAAGCTGCATAATTTTTATCCTTGTAACAGTTTCATTTTAGATCATGCTTAGTTAATAGGCGAAATAGTCATTTACTTTCTTACGACATTGCAGCAGTAAAAATACCTTTTTCTGACTTAATCTGTATTTGCATGTTAAGCATCTAAAAGTACCATTTATCAGATAAAATTTATTTAGGACTTTCCTACCATCTACCTGTCTACCTTCCCATGTACCTACCAGCTACCCTAACTACCACACTACCCACTTAAAGATTTATGCAAATAATTGACTTACATGTTATCGAAACTCATTTATTATATTTAATATGTTAAGAATTTTTGGGAATCACACACAACAGAGAAACAATTTTGTTTAAAGTGCAAATAACTCATGGTAGAGCATCTTTTCCACTTTCACCATGTGCATTAGAGTCTAGGCACAGGTGCCATGCCATAGATTGATATTCACGTGCTTCTTAATAAATATTCTGGAATGAATACTTATGCATCTCATTTTAATCAAGTAGCCTGGGAAAGGAAAGGGAGAGGCATTCTCCAAGTGAGAGATAAAGAAGAAATGCACATTCTGAACATATCCCTGTGCTTCTTGTGTTACATGCATGTTCTGTTGGTGATACTTCTGACGATGAAATGTCAGAACTACTTAAATAGTAGAGGCCTTTACCTCATTTCATTTATAATCATAACTTATTTATTGCAGTCTATTTGCTAGACATTCTAACATATTTTACTTGTATTATCTCAGTTCACCTTTATTATACAGCCTGAGGTAGGCACTTATCATTTAACAGAGAAGAAAAGCGATGGTTAGAGAAGGAAATAATCCATGTCTGTGTGGCTTTAAAACATCATTGGCAAACTGCAGCCTGCAGACAAATCTGCTTCTCTGCCCGTTCTTGTGAATAAAGTTTTATTGTAAATGTTTTATTGGAACACAGCCACACTCATTCTTGTCACACTATGATGGCAGAGTTGAGTAGTTGCAACAGACTCTGTGACACACAGAGCCCAGGTATTAATACTCCACTTTGAGTCTATTATGTTTTTATCTACTTTGTGTGTGTAAAACACACAGAGAAACTTACATATGTACACATATACCTGTTGTGGTCCTAACCCTTGGGTGAAGCTGAAGTTGGCTTAATCGTGCATTTGTGATTTATTTATTCTGCTTATTAATGTTGCATTGCTTTGTTGTTTAAGTCATTTAAACAAAAGAGCTTTTAGTTGAATTTAGTGTAGCATTATTGGAGAGATAATAAACAAAGTTTTAATGTCTTACGGTTAAAATAAAATAGAAAGAAAGTGATTCTGGCTTAAAAACACAAACATTTTCCCTACAAAACTTAAGTAAAATGTACTTTTTTTAAACCTTCTTTTGGATAATTGAGAATTTAGAATAGTCTGGTGTTGTTTTGGTTGAGTATTTAGAATATCCTTGAGTTTATTATCTTCTTGGCTCCAAAACATTTTTTAAGCCATTTTAGAAAGCTATCTTTCCTAAGCAGATGACTAAACAATTACTGATGTGCTGTAATATAGTGATGGTCACCGAGCAGACTGGAGTTTGATGCGTCCAGACAGCTGCTCGTCTCCTAATTTTTTTTGTTTGTTTTCTGTCTGTCAGTTTTCTCTGCTGTCTCTGCTGTGCAGTTCTGGTGGCAGGTTTTCTTTTTTACTCAGCTCCTTTTCTGTTCCTAACCTTTTTGAAGTACAACTAAAAGTGCTCAACTTATTAATATTAAAATCATGTGCAGTGAAAGGTATAAAATAGGCTCCTAGATTTCAAGATGGTCTTTTATGAGTAATGTATTTTTAATTTATTGATTTCTCATTTGGTTGCCCAAGTCTCTTCCACTCCTACTTACTTCTGACTTTTGCTTATTACTAGCTCAAAGTACTAAGATTATTTGCTAGATGACATTGTAATAGTTTATACTGTTCTTTTTTTTAGAATATCTTTTGCTTTTTAAGTTTTTTAAAAATTAATCAGGAGTTTTTAATACAGAATCCCATCAATAGGGCCTAAAGGGCCATTTGAAACCTCAAACTTAAATACAAAATTCTTTTGGAGACCAGATCTACAAATGGATAAGAAAAATTTGTTCAGTAAATATTTATTATATATCTATTTTGTACATTACAGCAAAGAATAAAACAAGGACAATATCTCTCAAGTGAAACAAGGAAAACTCTGTTTCTCTAGTTCTTTGTGATTTTTTGTACTTTCTTTTTCCTTTGCAGGAAAAACAAGAATGGTGGTGGCTTTATATCGCAGATAGGAAAGAGCAGACATTAATATCTATGCCATATCATGTGTGTACACTAAAAGATACAGAAGAGGTAATTATCCAACAACAGTATTTCAATTTTCACAAATGTATAGCATCTTGTCATCATGCTGCTTCATAAAATCTTTTTTAGAAAATAGTTGATCATATTTGGTTTATTGCATTTTAAGACATTTATAACTTTTTTTTTTAAAAATATATCTTCATTGATTTCAGAGAGCGGGGGAGAGAGAGAGATAGAAACATCAATGATGAGAGAATTGTCATTGATTGGCCGCCTCCTGCACGCCCCAACTGGGGATCAAGCCTGCAACCCGGGCATGTGCCCTGACTGGGAATCGAACCGTGATCTCCTGGATCCTAGGTTGATGCTCAACTGCCAGGCTATAACTGTTTTCTGATGTGTCTTGGGGAAAGCTCATTTGAAATTTATAAAGTTTGAATTGCTAAAGGTAGGCAACTTGGTCAGTCTTTTAAAAACTTGTTCTCAACTTATTTTTGGACGTTTTCACTGTTAGTGTCTAAGAACATATGCCTTTCCTTCTCTAGAATTTAATTATATCGTACAAAAATGTATGATTTTTATTCTCATTGAATTAGTGCTAAGATATATCCTTTTTCTCCTTAAAAACAAATGTAAGAATGGTTGATTAGATTTTTAGCATGGAATTTTTATTATGTGGCGTTGTCCACTGTAAATGACATCACTATTTACTGTAGCATTGTGATGAACATATTTTACCCCTTGGGAAGTCTTTTCTATTTTTTGTTTTTCTTGATTTTTTTATGTTACTTTTCTAGGAAGAAGGTTCTGTCTGCTTGGAGTTGGACAAGAACAAGGCTTTTGAATTTTGAGATAGTTTTATGATACTAATTTTTAATCCAGAGAGTTTTCCCCCCTTTGTAGCCAATATAAATGTATGATGTAGTTTGATTATTTGACACTTAGAGGTAGAACTAACTTAAGGGTACTTCTTTGACTAAGCAATTTTTTAAAATATAAATTTTACTTTCTTATTTTTAAAAAAGAATCCTCACCTGAGGATATTTTTTCCATTGCTTTTCAGCAAGAGTGGAAGGGAGAGAGAGAGAAACATTGATGTGAGAGACACATCGATTGATTGCCTCCCACATGTGCCCCAACTAGGGCTGGGAATCAAGCCAAGACCCTTCAGTCTGAAGGCTGACACTAACCGCTGAGCCAAACTGGCTAGGGCAATTTCACCTATTTTTGAATATATAATACATTCACCTAGTTAGTATTTCAGAAGATATACAAAAGTGTACACAGTGAAACATCTTGCAGCTCTGTCTCTCACTGGTTTTCCTTCCTGGAGACCATCATTGTTACCAAATTTTTATTCTTCATGTGACATTGTATGTAAATTATAAGCAAATACATATGTGTATTTTTCCCAGTTTTACACAAAAGTAGCGTACACCATATTGTGCACCTTACCTTTTTTTCTCTTAGTGATATAACATGGAATTTGTTCCACGTTAGTACAAAAAAAGCTTCCTCAATCATTTTTAAAGCTGCATGATACTCTTTTTGTGTGGATTTTTATTTATTAATTTAGCACTTTGTTATTTATCAGTTTCTTGTCTTTTCCCACAATAAATAACCTATATGTCCTTTTGTCCTTGTGCAAACATTTCTATGGGATGAGTTCATAGAGGTACAATGAATGAACCAGAGGCTCTGTACATTCCTAATTTTGATAGATACTCCTAGGTATTTATTTCCCTGTAGGGAGAATGAATGTTTAAGTATGCCCATTGCCTCTCAGTGTGCCAGGCGTTTTGAGTGTCATTGCTTATCAGAATGGTAAAAAATGGCCTCTCTGTTATTTTTTTCTTTCTGATTTTTTATTTTGAAAACATTAAATCTATAAAAATGTTGTAAGCAGAGTGTTATGAACCTCATAGAATCTTTATGTACATTGACTAATTGATAACATTTTTCCACATTTTATATCTTTCTCTGTATGTTTACTCACAGAAAATACACGTGTGTGTGTATTTCTCCCTTCTGACCCACTTTAGGTACTTGCAGACCTCATGATATTATACCCCTCAGTACTGGAACGTGTATCTCCTAATATCAAGGGCCTTCTCCTACATAAGCACAGTAACATTATTATATTCAGGAAATTTAACATTGATATGGTGGTATTTGTCTAATATGCAGTGTGTTTTCAAATTTTCTCAAATATTTCACTAATGTCTGTTACAGTTTTTGTTTTGTTTTGTCTTTAAATTCAGGATCCAGTCAGGAATCACACATTGCATTTGGTTGCCACTCTTTAGAACTCTTCCTTGGCCTTTGCCTTTTTTAATTTTTCATGCCATTTTTGAAGAGTCTGGGCAAGGTATTTTATAGAATATTCCTTAATTTGAATTTTTCTCATTGGTTACTCATGATTATATTCAGCTTAAATATTTTTGGCAAAAATATTACTCAGGTGCTGTAACCTTAGTGCATCACTTTAGGGACACAGTATATCAGTTCACCCCACGTTCCTGATATTACGGTTGATCATTTAGTTAAAGCTTTTCCCTCTTGTAAAAGCTGTTTTTTGTTTTTTTTCTTCTAATCTGTGGGGTGATACTTGGGCACTATGTGACTCTCCTGATCTTCCACAGTCTCTTACTCACTTTAGCATACATTGGTGATTCCTGCCTGCATCAGTTTTTACTATGCTAGTTGTATTCAGTGTAGTTTTAACTTGGATTTCTCTTAAGAGTGAAACTGAAGATTGAAATTCACTGTGTTTTTTTAAATTGTATTTCTTTTTGTATCTGTTTGTAACCATTATTCATTTTTACTGGGTTATTTGTCTTTTAATTGTGTTTTTTTTTAATATTATGAAATCAGCCCTCTGTTATATGTATTGCAAATATTTCTCCCCCATATGTTTTACTGTTAAGGTTGTTTGGTTTTTACAAGCAAAAATATAAATATTTATCCATTTATTTATTTGGAGTTTTTATTTATTTTATTTTATTTTTTAAAAAATATATCTTTATTGATTTCAGAGAGAGGAAAGGAGAGGGAGAGAGAGATAGAAACATCAATGATGAGAGAGTCATTGATCTAGCCCGCAACCCGGGCATGTGCCCTGACCGGGAATCGAACCCCAACTGCCTGGATCCCAAGTTGATGCTCAACCGCTGAGCCACGCCCGGCCGGGCTATTTGGAGTTTTTTAATAATGTGATTAATTTTTCTTTTATGATTTTTAGGTTTTGTGTTATAGTTAGAAAGGCCAAACTGTGAGATCAATTTTTAAAGAAAAGATTCTCCCATGATTTTTTTCTAGCTTGTTTTAATGGCATATTTTAAGAATTTTTAAAAATAATTTTTAAATTGATTTTTAGCAAGAGAGAGAAACATTGATTTGTTGTTCCACTTATTTATGCATTCATTTCTTGCGTGTGCCCTGACTGGGGATAGAACCCTCAACCTTGATGTATCAGCACTATGCTCTAACCAACTGAACTACCCAACCAGGGCTTAATGGCATATTTTAATATATAATCTTGCCTACAAAATCTGAATTTTGGAGATTGGAGGCATATCACCAGAAATTCTGAATGTCATCTTAAACATTTATTCTTCCTTTGTCCAAGTAGAATTGAAACTTCTAAGACTTTATAACTCTGTATTTAAAGTTTATGATTTGGTAGGAAATAAAGTATCTTCTTTACCTTTTAAGGCATTGGGCATTTGTAAAGGAAAAACACAACTTCTCCTGTGTTTATCCTTAATTACATTACTAGCAACCTCACAGATGTGTTGGTTTTCATCCCCCACACCAAGCAATTCTCTGTCATACCTCTGAGTCTCCTACAGTTTAACTAAATGCTGACAATCTCTACCTGGATAGTGTCAAATCTCACAGGTTAAGCTCAGTCCCACAAAACTGCCATCCCCCACTCCCTCACTTCAGGCGCCAATCACAAACCTCAGGTTGTTAATTGTATTTCTGACCAAATGGCTAAAAATTAGGGTCCCATGACCCCCTCCTTGGGTTTAATAATTTGCTAGAATGGCTCACAGAACTCAGGGAAACACATATACCAGTTTATTGTAAAAGAATTTGATAAAGAATATAAATGAACATCCATATGCAAGAGATACACAGGGCAAGGTATGTGGGAAGGGGCTCGGAGCTCCCATGCTCTATCTGAGCATACCCCTCTCCCAGCACCTCCATGTGTTCCTCTTGCTTTGGAACTTTTATGGAGGCTTCATCACGTAGATGTGATTGATCATTAACTCAGTTTGGGTGGGACTGAAAGTTTCAAGTTTCTCTAATCAGGCTGGGTCTTTCTGGTGACCGGTTCTTATCTAGGAGCCCACCTGGAGTCACCTCATTAAAACAAAACTTTCCTATCACCCAGGAAATTCCAAAGGATTTACGAACCAGGGTCAAAGAGCAAATATTAGAACAAGATGCTCCTAGTGCGCTTATCACTTAGGAAGTTACAGGGGTTCGAGGAGCTCTGTGCCATGAACCAGGAGCAGAGACTATATATGTACATATGTGTGTATATATATATTTTTTTCTCTATTATCTCAAGCATTTATCTTATAAGAAAATTTGGCAAGAATTATTACCTTTCTGGTGAAGTGTATTTTATTAATTTGAGCATTTAATTTATTTTACTTTTATACCCTACTTCATTTCTTCAAGTTGTTGCTTAAAATATGCTTTCTTAAATTGTGGAGACACACATTAATCCTGTCAATTCTGCCTAGTTTTAATTCCTTTGTATAGTATATGTAACGTACGACATAAATGTCATATACTATTTGTTGTTGTTAGAACTTTTGTAACATTTATTAGGATGTCCTGTGTCATTTGAGTAAACAACTAGGTATTACTCTGGTGAAGGAATTTTAGGAGTGAGGTGGTGTTTTTTTCCACTCCATAAGACACAGGTTCTAAATGCTGATTTTATCTTCTAGGTAGAACTGAAGTTTCCTGCGCCAGGCAAGCCTGGAAATTACCAGTATACAGTGTTTTTGAGATCAGACTCCTATATGGGTTTGGATCAGATAAAGCCTTTGAAGGTAAGAATAGTGACTCTTCAGTAAATATGGTTGTCTGTTTGAAGAAGTGCTCCATATTCTAGGGGAGCATTTCTAGTTTTAAAATGTAGAGTAATAGAGGGAAAAAGAGTTCATCTCATACTTTATATATGATACATTTGATGGACTAGTCTTTCAATAATAAACTGAAGTTGTTGAGTTAAAGGAGTGTTAATGATTTAGAACCTTAAATATTAATTACTGTAATGATTTAGTACCTTGACTATAAATTACTTAAGTGATACCTTTTAATGTGCTGTAATGTGCTATAATTTTATAGGGGTTCTGTTTTCTTAAGAAAAGGATATGTTTTCCCACAGATTCTGTTGGCATGTTTATTAGTTTTTCTTTTTTTTTTTTTTTTTGAGCTGATTTTATTTAGGTTATTGTAGAAGGGAAAAGGTTGATTTTATCAAAAGGAAGGGGGTCTGAGTAAACAAGGGTGTCATCAAGTTTTATGGAGGTCATGAGGAAAGATGGAGATGGGTCCTACCTTGGCATTTGAGAGGGCAGGTGAACCTTTACACTTAGCCCTTTCCCAGAAGACAGAAGAGGGGGGAAATTTCTCAGCTGGTGTTGCTCAGATAAAGTTCAAGATTGTCAAAATAATGGATGTAAAACATTTATTTAGCACAGAGACTAAGAGCTCATAGTAGGCACTTCTAAGTAATAACAATTGTTTAGAATAAACAGAAGAGTAAAAGCACCCTTTAAAGGAACCCATCATTAGGAGTTTCCTTATTGACAGCTGTTCCAACAATCCCAGAGGTCCTTGGCTGCTTCTCACTCTGGGCTGCTTGCCAGGCTTCTGGTAACCTAAAGGGCCCTTTCTAGTCTCCTCCCATCACTCCCACTGCCTACTTATTAAGCTGTCTTCCTCAGAGACCTGTCCCCATTAGCACACTGTCCACAACTCACACAGTACATGCTCCAAAAACACATAAATGAATGCATGGCCAAGAGCCCGAGTGTTAGAAAATCTAATATCTAATCTACTTATGATAATAATCGTCCCTGTTTTCCCTCTTTTATTTTTACTTATTTACTTACTTTTTATTGAATTTATTTGGGTGACATTGGTTAATAAAATTATATAGGTTTCAGACATACAATTCTATAATACATCATCTGTATATTGTATTGTTGTGTTCACCCCAAGTCATGTCTTTTTCTGTCACCATTTATCCCCCTTATTCCCTCTTCTACCTCCCCCCACCCCTCTTTCTCTCTGTTGTCTATGTCTGTGAGGGTTTTTTTTGGGGGGGTTAACCCCTTCACTGTTTTCACCCAGCCCCAAAACCTCCCTCCCCACTGACAGCTGTCAGTCTGTTCTCTATTTATGAGTCTTGTTTCTATTTTGTTAGTTTATTCTGTTCATTAGGTACCACATATGAGTGAAATCATATGGCACTTGTCTTTCTCTCACTGGCTTATTTCACTTAACATAATGCTCTCTAGGTCCACCCATGCTGTTGCAAAGGCTAAGATTTCCTCCTTTTTTATGGCTGAGTAGTATTCCATTGTGTAAATATACCATAGCTTTTTTATCCACTCATCTATTGTTGGACACTTGAGCTGCTTCCAGATCTTGACTATTGTAATAACACTGCAATGGACAGAGGGGTGCATATATTCTTTCAAATTAGTGTTTTGAGTTTCTTCAGATATATTCCCAGAAGTGGAATCCCTGGGTCATAAGGTGGTTCCATTTTGAATTTTTTGAGGTAATTCCATGCTGCTTTCCACAGTGGCTGCACCATCTGCACTCTCACCAACAGTGTACTAGGGTTCACTTTTCTTTACATCCTTGCCAACACTTGTTGTTTATTGATTTATTGATGGTAGCCATTCTGACGGGTGTGTGGTGATATCTCATTGTGGCTTTAATTTGCATTTCTCTGATGATTAGTGATATTGAGCATATTTTTATACGTCTATTCTGTATATCCTCTTTGGAGAAGTCTATTCAGGTCCTTTGCTCATTTTAAAAATTGGATTATTTGGGGGCTTTTTGGTGTTGAGTTTTCTAAGTTCTTTATAAAGTTTGGATATTAACCTCTTATCAGATGTATCATTGGCGGATATGTTCTCCCATTCAGTGGTTGTCTTTTCATTTTGTTGATGGTTTCCTTTGCTGTGCAAAACCTTAAATTTGATGTCCCATTTGTTTATCTTTTGCTTCCCTTGCCTGAGGAGATATATCAGAAAAATATATTGCTATGAGAAATGTCAGATTTTATTGCCTGTTTTCTTCTAGGATTTTTATGGTTTCAAGTCTAACATTTAAGTCTTTTTTTCTTAAATCCTCCCCTGAGGATACGGTTAGAGAGAGGAAGCGGGGAAGAGAGAGAGAGAGAGAAACATTGATCAGTTGCCTCCATACGCGCCCTGATGGGATCGAAACCACAACGTAGGTATGTGCCCTCACCAGGAATCGAACCCACCACCTTTTGGTGTACAGGATGACGCCCCAACCAACAGAGCCACCCAACCAGGTCTAACATTTAAGTCTTGAATCCATTTTTAGTTTATTCTTGTGTATGGTTTAAGAAGGTGATCTAGTTTCATTTTTTTTCATGTATCCAATTTTCCCAGCACCATTTATTGAATAGACTACCTTTATCCCATTGTATGTTCTTGGCTCCTTTGTCAAATATTGCCATAAAGGCATGGGTTTATTTCTGGGCTCTCGATTCTTTTCCATTGATCTATATGTCTGTTTTTATGCCAGTAGTATGGTTTGATGTTAGGTAGCGTGATCTCTCCAACTTTGTTCTTTCTCAAGATTTCTGTGGTTATTCAGAGTCTTTTGTGGTTCTATATAAATTTTTGGAATATTTGTTCCAGTTCTGTGAAATATGCCATTGGTATCTTGATAGGAATTGTGTTGAATCTATAGATTGCTTTTGGTAGTCTGGACATTTTAATGATGTTAATTCTTCCTATCTCTGAACATAGTATATGCTTCCACTCATTTGTATCTTTCTCAGTTTCTTTCTATAGTGCCTTATAATTTTCTGACTCCGGTCTTTTACATCCTTGGTTAAATTTATTCCTAGATTTTTTTTTTAAATACAATTGTAAATGGGATTGATTCCTTAGTTTCCCTTTCTGGTAGTTCATTATTGTTGTATAAAAATGCTGTTTATTAATTTTTGAAACTAATTTATTCTTTAGCACTTTAGAGCATATACTTTGTGTAAGTATCATTTGAACCATACTCCCCTTAGTGTTTCCTGTTTCACTGCAGGTTTTTATGAAAGCGTTCTGTTGGCTTAGGAGGCTTATACTGTAGCATTGTTTCGCTGTGGACTGGAGTCTCAGAGTAAAGAGCCAGGAAAGGCATGCCTTTTTTCCCACAAGGGTACCATAATTCTTTCCCTTGGCTGTAGAATTTTACTTTCTGAGTCTGGAGGCTGCAAAATACCTCTTTGAAAGTCACATTTGAGCTTTTTCCCCCTCAGCAGAAGACATTAAGACATCACTCATTCTTGCTCAAGAGTCACAATTATTAATTTTTCATGCCACAGAATAGACAGCTTCTATAAAATCAAACTATCAAACAGAAATTTAACTACACTTACATGTTAGTAGATCTATCTTTTTGTTTCTGGGATGAATGTCTCTTCTCATTGAATGTTGCAAATTTAGAATTACCACCCTAAAATCTAGTTCTTCGTAATTGCTTTGGTGACAGAAAAACTTTTCTTCATCAGTTAATGTCTGCATTTAATTCTTCTTTATAGTTGGAAGTTCATGAGGCTAAGCCTGTGCCAGAAAATCACCCACAGTGGGATACAGCAATAGAGGGAGACGAAGACCAGGAGGACAGCGAGGGCTTTGAAGACAGCTTCGAGGAAGAGGAGGAGGAGGAGGAAGATGACGACTGAGCAGGGCTGCAGACGGACCATGCTGTTTGCACGTGTTCGCAAACGTTTGCTGTTTTGGAAGTGTATAATAAACCAGAAACAGTGCCGAACTATTGTCAAGGGAGGTGTTCTTTCCTGGAAATGGGTGCATAATATAACGTAGGCAGTGCTGGTGCCTTGGTATCGTCTGAACAATGCTTAAGGCTTGTTAAAGCCTTTCAGGTATGGGAGGGTACATTTATTTCATCTGCAAATGATAATAAACCCTTTGTTATAACTGTCCAGAGTGTGGGCTCTGTATTATCTGATCAATTTATGGTCCCAGTAAAAGAAAAAGTACATGAAAAACAGTCTATAAATGAGCAACTTATTTGTTCAGTTTTAGTTTTAGCAAACATTAAAGTATGATAAACATCACAACTATGTTTTAAGTAACATCCGCTCAAGTTTTAATCTTGGTAAGCTCTATCATTCATTTATTGACATTTTGCAGCGATACAAGATTATTGATCACAGCTCCATTTATAGTTTTAAACCTCTTATTTTTACCTATCATGGTCATAAGTTGGCATTCTCTCACATTCCACATAATGTAGAGGGCTGCATTTTGGGATTTTGCTTTCTTAATTTCCAAGAGTTAATCAGACAGATTATAAAAACGGCTTTTAATGGCTTAAAACATTTTTAAGCCTCTATTTGAGCAGATCAATGCAGGATCTAGTTCTTTTTATAAGCTATAGATCTAAAAATGATTGTGGGACCATATGTTCTCTGATGTGGTGACTTATGTTATTAAACCTTTTTTTAAAGGTTCACTATAAAAGCTGAAACACATTCTTAGCTTTTAATCTACCTGACTCTATCACAAGCCTTTTAAGGAAAAAAATATATAACATGCAAAGGAGGCATTTTTTGTATTCATTTTGGACTCCTGTCAATAAAATAGAAGTTTGACTCGTTTTACGTTTGTAATGGTGTGTGTCTTTTTACTCCCAGAGAAAGGATATGATAAGGATAATTGTTTTATTTTTCAACTAAAATTTTATATTATCGTACATCACTGCTGAAGTGACTGCTGTTTCTGTAAACAATAGAAAAACCCATGAGTGGGAGGAATTTCCCCTCACCCAGTGTGCCCTGAAAGGAGAGTGCTTATAAAGAGTAGGAATGTATATGTGATGAATTTTTGAGGTAAGATGAATATTTTTATGACTAGGTATGGAGGAAGTGTAAGTCTCTAATATTATAGGACTGGCTAATAATCCTCTCCTATCAAATCTTCATAGGCCAAAGTACTATTGGAGTACTAATTTTGTGACCTTGTTTATTTAAAAGTTGTCCTCTTTCCATGCAGGATTAGCACTGATATTGTTACTGCAGTAGTTGGAAATAAAATTTGAAAATTACCAGAAACATGAATGGTTTTTTGGTTCTAAATTGAGGATGTAGTATTTCCAATGATATAGTGAAAGTAGTTTTTCATTGGAACTTCCATCACCTGTTTTTCTTTTTAAATGTGTGAGATCCTTCCTTGGCAGGCAGGAGCGCCACTGAGGATTTGTTTCATTTTACAGGTCAGGAGTGGGTTTAATTTTTGAGTCAGGTTTTACTAGGAAGCTCCAGGGTCAGGGGAGGCAGCTGCTGGTCCCCTAAGTGGTGGAAGGGAGTAGGCCAGCCTGTAGCATCAGTGAAGGGGGTGGTTGGAGAGGACGTGTGGCGTGAAGGCATGGCAGGTGAGCAAGCCAAACATTGTGTGGCATCAATATGTCCTGGTTTTCTTGAATGATACTTTCCAAGAAAGGAATTTCTATTCTAGGGGCTGTTTTCTCTTAAAGAGGCTTTATAAGTTCATTGAAATCACTGGCTTCTTTCTGCTTTACTCTAGTAAGGATGATTTCACAGCCCAAGAACTCACCACAGTGCTTTAAAAAACAGCATCACCTCAGCCCACCAGTCTGTTTTCCTTTGCCCTTTGTGTGATATACAGGGTGGGGCAAAAGTAGGTTTACGGTTCATGTGGGAAATAATACAATAATTAAAAATGATATAAGTAAACTGTTTTGCATACTCACAACTATAAAGCTACATTTACCCACCCTTTATATGTACTTCCCAATGAAATAAGTACATTTTCCTCTAGTGAGTACTTGAAGTAAACTCTTTCCATACCACAGTAGTGAAAGAATTGATCCCTCAGTTTATGGTTCTCATCTTTCCAGCAAGTCTGCCAACTCTGCATCCCATTTTTCTTCTCTCGATTGAGATTTAAGAACTAACTTAAGCTTACCCTGGTTTGCATTTAATCTAATGGAAACCCTTATTGAGTGTAGTTTCTGTTTTGTTCCCTTCAAGAGACAGTGACATTTTGTCAACAATAGGTGAGCACACAGATGAAAACAGTGTGTACACACAATGAGACATTATGAAATTGAGTTACTTAAATTGTGTAATATTTTTATCTCTGTAATTGGTGAAGTACCTATTAAAAGATAACTCTCCCAAGAGGAAACCACAACTGAGAGTCTAGCAGTTGTAAATTTTAGGGTTATAAAACTGTCTTCTATGTGTATACCTGAATCTCAAAGTCAGATGTCCTTTAGAAATTTTTGTCAATTTTTAAAAATTAAGGAGCACATCGAATACAACAAATACTCTTGTATTTCTGCCAGCTTGTGCTGGGGGCTGGAGAAGGACCAGCCTGTCCTTCTATACTGCTCCACCTGTGGCAGCAAGCTCAGGCCCTGCGTGGAAGCAGAGGAAGTGGAGGGTGGAAAAGGGGAGGGTGGAAAAGTGTTGCATGTAATGAGGCTCAGAACATATTATTTTTAACCCTCACCTGAGGATATGTTTATTGATTTTAGAGAAAGTGGGAGAGAAACACCGATGTGAGAGAAACATCAATCAGCTGCCTCCCGTATGCTCGAACCCGAAACCTAGGTATGTGTCCTGGCCAGGAATCGAACCTGCAACCTTTTTGGTGAATGGGATGATGCTCCAACCAACCAGCCACCCATCTGGGGCTGAGCATATTATTCTTGACCACAATCTTTATCCAGTTGCTTGTTTCAGCTGATCAAAACCAGACACTGGAGTGTCTTTAGCACAGTTCATATTTCAAGTGTAGTTTAGCACTTCAAATATTTTTTGAGAGGTTGTTCATCATTCATGACATACTGAGTTTCCATGTGCCTGGGTCTGTGACTGGATGCTGGGGCTATAAAAAGAAAAGAATTCGTGCTCTTTTTAAAAAAAATTTTTATTGATTTTAGTGAGAGAATCATCGATTTTTTGTTCCACTTATTTATATATTCATTGGTTGGTTCTAGTTTGTGCCGTGACCAGAGACTGACCCTGCAACCGTGGCATATCGGGACAGCACTCTAACCAGGTGAGCTGCCTCACCAGAGCAAGAATTCGCGTACTTACAGACTCGTCGGTATTAGTGCAGGCAGATGTGTGGCAATCTATTTTAACCTTTTGCATTGGCTACTGGCCAATGTTTGGAATGCCTTTTTTTTTTTTTTTTTATATTAAGTCTTTCCACTGTAGGCAGAGGGATAATTTTTTTAGGTGCTAGCTATTTGTTGGCTTTAAAAAAAGCAAATCCTTATCCTATATTTTTGTGTTTTTTTAAAAGCATTTTTCTCCCCAAATATTCTTACTCAACTCCTTGAAATCCCTAATACAACCTACCTTAAAGTGAAACAGCTTAACAGTGAAGTATAATGTGACATCTTATCAGCTTACGTGTAGTGATTAGTCCAAATACGACTTAAGTTAGCATCAAGCATCTTCACATATTTAAACCTGATGCTGGGACTATTCTGCAAAACCTAAAAAAAAAAGCTGTGATCTTGTACACTTTCTGTAACCTGAGCTAACAATCCAAATACAGCAATCATTGGCAGGCTCTAGGGCTGTGGTCTCAGGTGGGGTGTGGACCCCAGGGGCATGCAGATGATCAGTCCACTGGAAAAATGTTAAAACAGTTATTTGTATTTAATCTCATCCTTTAAAATTTCTATTTTTGTGTGTTTTATAATGTACATAACATACTGTACAATTGTACACTTCTGTAATTTATAAATAAATAATACATTTATTGGTACATTATACATTCCTTCTGATTTCAATGCATGATAAAAACATTTGGATACGCGGCTTGTGAAGTACTGATAGGGTGGTGACGTTTAAGCTAAAATTAAGGTTTGGACCTTTGGCACTCGCCATTTGAGTTCACAGTTGATGTTACTCTGCTGGAGTCGAAGGGTTGCCATTCACTGTGTCTAGTCCAACAGCAGCCCCCAGGAGCAAAGTGATACTTTTGGAGATGGAACTGAGCTGGTTTGGTAATGGGGTTAATAGGCGAGGGGAGGTCTAAGCAGCTGCTGTCCATGGAATGGAAGTGGGGCAGGTGAGGGCAGAAGGCCTGGCTTGGCTTCCAGCAAAGGCTACAGCTCTGTTAGTGGTCTTTGCAATCAGTGGCAGCTACAAATTAAAGGCGAGTGTGGTCAGCACTGTCCTCTCTTTTCGGCACTGGGTGGTTCCGCATGAACCTGTCAGGCTGGCTATGCATAGGGAGCTATGTTGTTCTTACCTCTGAACACCTGAGGTTCAGAAATCTGTATAAATGAGGTTAAAATCTGAATAATGGCAGTGGTGGATACCACTTAGGAATGCAGATTCCACAGATCAAACTATTACCCTGTAGTGTTCAGTCTGCTGCCAGTAGAGGGCGATGTGGCTGTAATCTTCTGAAACAGAACGGCTTAGCTTGTGAGACTAAGAACCAAAATTTAAGACATCTTTGTAATTCATTTATATTTCTCTATTCTAGGATTACTTCCTTTCTCTTTAATCTTTGTTAGTCCTAGCTAACCTTGTCTTTCCTACATGTGTCCTTCAATACATTAAATTTACTCCTCTGTTTTATGGCTGGAAACATTAAGTCCCTTTGCGACAAACTACAGGAGACAATCCATATTTATTCGTTGTGTCAGAACTTTATTAGATTGTTTTCTTGAGCGAGGTGGGAAGTCAGGTAGGACAAAGACATCCTTTCATTCTACAAAATTTAAAATTTTTGGATGCTTGTTGTCAAGAACTATGAAGGGTCTGAGATTTTTACCCTGCAAGCTAATAGTTAACCCACCACAGGGTCATGGACACTGGAGAAAGACAGGACTCCCAGGTCAGAGGCTCCGCAGGCCTCGTGAGCTTCATGTCCCCCACCTGCTTCTCTTGTCCTCGGGGCTCTGTGGCGAGGTGGGGAGTAGCCCAGGCGAGTGCTGCATAAGCAGCGTTTGCCTCCGGTGGGTCTGAGTCCTGGCAGGAGCCTCCATTCCTTCAGCCCCGTCCTTCTTCCTGAGTCGCTGCCAAGCCCAGGGAGTGATTGGAACCTCCGCTGGTGGAAATAATGGAGGAGCCTCTGAGAGATTTTTCTGAACAGTTGTGCTGGCACCTGATCGTCCTTCTAGGGAAAATTTGTTTTTAGCTATGAAAATTTATTTAGAGACAATGCAGGTGAATAAAGAGGGTAATCAAATTTGCTGGTATTTTGATAGAAAATTAGGCATGTAATGAAAATTCAATGAGACTTTGAAAAATTATGACCTTTTGCCTTGTGGTTGGAGTGTCAGCCCTCGGACCAAGGGGTCTTGGGTTTGATTCCCGGTCAAGGGCACGTACCTGGGTTGCAAGATCCCCACCCCGTGCGGGATCACACAATCAATGTGTCTCTCACATCAATGTTTCTCTCTCCCTCCCTCCCCTCTCCCCTTCCACTCTCTCCAAAAAAAAAAAAAAAAAAAAAAAATAGATTGTAAAAATCATGATCTCTAACCCATATCGCAGACTCCCAAGGCAATATTCAATAATATTTCTGTAATAACTATAGCGTCCGTCATTAGTCTGCATCTTTATCTTTGTAAAATTAGTCTACTTCCTTTATAATCATGTCCAGAGTTTCTACAACTTTTTTTCTTTCTGCCATATTCTTGGGGCTCCAGTCACTGGCTATGCTGTACGTCATTTTCCAAATTTCTCCCAAAGCCTACAAGTCCTCTTCTTGACAAAACATGAGAGAGAGAGACAAGGGGTAGCGCCAGGAAGGGGCCCCAAGTTGAAGGGAGGCAAGGCACCCTTTCCAAGCGTCTTGGAGTTGAGCTCTCCCCACAACCAGCTCCTGGTTAGAACTCCGCACTTACCCCTTTCCTCAGGATCCCAAGGAGATCTTGCCCCATCTACCCCAGCCCTGCTCACAACACACTGATCTGGGCCTATTATGGAAATTACAAGGATTGATGTGATTTTCAGCAACGCACTTTTGAGAACTGGAAGTGAAACTGCAATGTTATGATTCACAGCTTTATTTCTTTATACACGGAAACCCCCACGTCTTTCAAGTGCACTGACTTAATGACAGGGTATCTCATGAAATGTCAGGAGTGACACTGCAGGAGCGTGCATTTCAGACGGCAGTTTAGGTGTGCTAATACGAAAACTCAGTTTTGAGTAGAATTGTGAATATGTCAGTGTGTTAAAAAGAATAATTTTTAGAGTGAGGAAAAAAATCTTGAGAAAATAAAGCTTCCATCTCAGTACGATTTGTGAAGTTTTCTCTGCATTTTTAGTAAGGTATTTGCAGTCCTATTGAACAAAGTTCCTGCCCTTCCGCAGCCTAACATAAGCAGAGCTGGAATGTCGGGATAGACACAAAATCCCCGGAGTTTAGTCGTGGGGCTACCTCTGTGGGGTGGGATTATCATGGGAGGTTAAGGCAGCATGCGTAGGAGTGTGGAGAACTTGTGAGGCGCCCTCTCTGCAGCTCTGATTTGAAGTAAATTTCACTCCCAGTTGCATTCACAGGGGAAAACCAAGGCAGTGGTGTTCTGGAAGGTACTGTGTCAATGAGGAGGGAGTATCACAGTGTCAACTGCTGCTGAGAAGGCAAGTGAACTGAGGACTGAGAACTGACCACTGGATTTGCCAAGAGGAGGTGTTGCTAATCTTTTTATTTAAATTTTTATTTTATGTTAATCTCAGTATTTTATTTTATGTTAATCTCACCCAAGGATATTTTTTCATTGATTATTAGAGAGAATGGAAGGGGTGGAGGAGAGAGAGAGACATTAATTGAAGACAGTCTCTGACAGGTAACCTGCTTGGGGTAGAGAAGGAGGGAGAGAAAAGAACTGAGTCAGGACAGCCCTTGCCCTTGGTTTTCGCTTAGAACACGTGCCCCTTGGTCCTTCCCTGGGCCTGGAGAAGGCTCCCTGAGCACGGCGGGAAGGGAAGGAGGCGGGATCAGTGGGTGAACAACGGGAAACCAGACCCAAGGCCTTGATCTTTTAATTTTGATTTAGCAGCAAGAGCCTAAGAATATTAGTGATTCTGAGTGAGGAATATATCCACTTGTATTTTTCTTTGTCAAGTCCTATATTTGAAAAGACGGGGTTCCCTGAGCACACGTTTCAGGTGGTCTAATTGGTGGGGGCCAGCAGAGCATTAGCTGCCTAATACCTGCAGAAGAGATGGGCAGCGATGCTCTTGGGGGCAGCGGGGACCTTCCCTGGGACATCCAACCAGGGACTCAGTTCTGCCACCAGAATTGGGTGACCACGTAGATACTTTGGCAGACACCAGCTGTGATTCCCTTGTTCGTGAAAATACTGAATGAGGCGTCTTGGGTGGAAACTGTCACTCTCTTCTCTGCCCCAGGAATCACTAGCTCCCCCAGGACCCTCGCCCCCTAGTCCTGGCCCCTGGTCCCCTGGTGTCCGGATTCAAGAAGGACCAGAATGAGTGAGCGGCGTCTCCAGTTGTGGCCGCCAGGGGGCGGGAGGGGGCCGAGGAGGGACCGGCCGGCGGCCTGAGCGAGTGTGGCGGGCGCGCCTGTGCCACCCGCATGTCCGCGGGACCTCACGGCCGCCGGTGCCCCCACACTCCGGAGTCAGGGCGGCCTGGGCACCCGCTCTCTCACCGACCCCTGTGACCGCGTCCCCTCTGCCCACTCCCAGGACCAGCTCCTTCTTCCTCGACCCCTAGACATAAAAGGGAGGCATTGCCCCGCGCCCCCCCCCCGCCCCCCGTGCCAGGCACTAGCTTCTTCACCCCCCAATTAGGAGCACAGCCATCTAGTCCGTTGCCTCAGAGGGTTCACCAGAGTGAATTTTCAGGGTCCCCCGCCAGGTCATTCGGGAATACAGCTACCTCCACAGTACATTGAATGCCATCAGGACGCCCCCGCAGGTCCCATCTGAGCTGTCTGGGGACTTGCTTTGCGCCAGGGCCAGGGCTGCTAGATTTAGCACACACAGGAAGGGTGCGCAGGTGAATCTGAATGTCAGACCGACAACAAATTATTTTTTAGTATATAAGTGTGTCTCATGCAATTCTTATAATATATATATTAAAATATATTTTATATTATATATTTGGGAAATACTTCATATATACATACACACATATATATGTATATATATATAAACACATATATTCCTTGTTTATCTGAAATTCAAATCCGACTGAGTGTCCTGTATTTTTTGCTGCCAGCTCTAGCCAGGAATGAATATATTCCTGGAAGGAGAAGGCTAAGGAATGTGGGAAGCTCTCATTATGAGAGAGTCATTTCTGTTTGCTCTTTTGAATATCTATATATTTTAAGTTCCATTTACAAATACTCAGCTAGTTAACAAAAAAATCCAGCTTCTCTGTTTTATTTCTGTTAATCTCAAGTACAACCTTGTCTGTGACTTTTCCACCCAAGCCATCAGTTTTCTTCACAGATTTTTAAAAGCAGCAATGGATCCTTTTAATACTGGCATTTGGCTAAAGCTGCTGCACTTTACATCTGTGGAACCTTTTCCTTCGTGGAGCTTGATATATATATTTTTGAATTTTTATGAGTTTATTTGAGCCTAACTGATGACATGTGCCAGGGAACAAGATCTTAAATGCTCCCGAGAATAACAGTTCTGCAACTTCTTTTATGCATTAGAAATTAAGGAGGGGAATGTTTTTATATTAATTTATTTTTATGGGCAAACCTGTATTCTGATATTTTGGCAGAGAGGTTTACTTTCTGCCTGGAGTCCAAGCTAAATAGGAGCTGTTTTGTGGGGCAGAAATATGGAAGTCAGGATACCACCTCCCTGAACAAGGCCTGTGGGCACCTCCTGGGGACCTCACTTCTGGGCAACCATTTCACCACACCATCCTGTGAGCCACACACACACATGCGCACGCATGGGCACACACACGAGTCTATGTGTCCATTCCATTATTCCATTTAGATTTTGGGTCCAGGGACTCAATCTCCTATAAGGGAGCAAATCCTTTATAATCCTAATAACACTGTGTGGCCCTTGTTGAGCCTGTTTCCCTCCCTCTGCTGTGGAATCCCATCCAGAATCAGACTGGCTCAGGTGTAATGTGCCCCCCTGGTCCTGACCTGCTTGGTCTTAGAGGAGAGAAAGCCAAGCGTGTTGGTTTCCTAGAGCTACTGTAACGAAGTACCGCAAGCTGGGTGGCCTAAACAGCAGCAATGTATTGTCTCAGTCTGGAGGCTGGATGTCTGAGATCAGTGTCGGCAGGGCTGGTTGCGTCCGAGGGCTGGGAGGGAGGACCTGTCCCAGGCCTCTCCCCTTGGCTAGTAGAAGGGGTCCTCTCCTTGTGTCTCTACATCATCTTCCCTCTACGCACATCTGTCTCTGTGTCCAAATTTCTCCTTTTTATAAGGACACCAGTCATGTTGGATTAGAGCCCACCCTAATAACCTCTCTATACTCTGATTACCGCTATAAAGACCCTATATCAAATAAGGTCACATTTTGAGGGACTGGGGGGTAAGAAGTTTAATATATCTTTTTGGGGTGGGGCACAATTTAACCTGCAACACCAAGGAGACCCTGATGGGTGAAAGTACAATTCACTGGTGCCTGAAAGATGACTCCTACAGGGCTCCCATCAGCACCTCAATGCAGGGCCTTGGCTGCCAGGCTGGAGCTTTGGTCAGGAAGCTTCTAAAACCCAGGCTGTGCTAGCTTCATGGGAGAACCAGCTGTTACTATCGGACACCTAAGCTTGGCCTGAGAGGCCAGCTGAGCTCCTGGCAGGAGAGGCACTTTCCTTTCCACAGTGAGCCTTCCATCTCCCCTCAGGAAGTGGCCCTTCTTTCCCAGGCAGAGGCTCACCTGTCTTCTCTCACCATAGGTGCGAACAGGACTGTGAGCAGAGCATTCCCCATAGATTTGTCCAACAAGTGTGGCACCCGAGTTCAGTGGCAAGATGGGAACTGGTCCAGGAAAGAAAAACAAAGGCAGGCATTTGAGGTAAAAATTTAATAACATGTATAGTAAATGTTCATAGTAATTTGGGTCCCATAAAACCCTTCCTCCACACAGTCTCCCTTTACTTGGACAATAAAACTCTAACGCCACTCCCTGATCTGTCACACACAGTAGAAATCTGAGGAGTCGAAATAATACCTTGCCCATTTCTTCCTAAGGATCCTTAGTCACTGATGAGTTTCAGACTCTGACTTTGGTCACCCTGTCAGCCTCATAAGATTTGAATATTCTAATTAGTAACAGAAAGTCATACAAGCAAGTGAGAAAATCCCAGTTCCTCCATTGGTTCATGGAGAAAAAGGAATCTGGTCAATCATTCGGTAATTTCCAGAGAACCATCACCTTTTCAGTAGCTGCCAAGGCCAGTGTGAAAACAAGCTAATAGCACCTGCGATCTCCCAACATTGCCACTACCCCTGGGGGGAGGGGTCCCCAGGCTCCAGCAATGCTAATTTGGTAGTCAGGGCCATCGTGTCCTGCTATGTTAGGACTGATTTTTTTTGACCCCCAACCCTAAATTTCAGATGGTCCTTTTTGCCAAAGTAAGGAGATCCTTTGTGTCATTACGTTGGGGATATGATTTTTTAGTCTCCCTAAAATACACAGTGAACAAATGGGATGGAGAATTAACTGCAGGGAGGGAGTCCACCTGCTGTGACTGCCAGTGCAATTTGACGCTTTGGAGGTAGCTATTTGGAAAATGCATTGGATTCTGTCCTTAAGAGTGAACTTATTGGTAAAGTGAGGAAGGCTTGACCCAGCTGAGAGCCACAGGAGCCCTGGGGTATGACACCCTTCTGCACACCTGTGAGGGCACTTGAGGCTTACGGCTGCTCACCAGCATCCGAAACTCATTGTAATCATCAGCTTCTTGATGCATTGTGAGCACATTAATAACCCGTCTCAACATGTTTAAGGTAAAAGAGATTGCGGTAGGAGACTATTTAATCACTGTGCTCATGGGCGCCTTCCCTCCTCGGTGCCCTCCTCGATGGACAGCTTATGCTCCTGTGAGTCAGCCCTGCTCCAGGGGATCCCCGCACCCTCTCAACGCGCTTTCTTTCTGTCAGTCTCTTCATTGTCTTTCTCCTCCTTACAACAGAAACATTCATGTTTCCCATCATTTAATGGTTCTGCGTCAAGGTTTACATTTTATTTTTCAGTTTCCCTCTATCTACTATATTACATCTGGCTTAACAAACATGTACTCATTTCATTCTGATACTGGGTCCTTAATAGTTTCCCCTACTTGGTTTTCTTTTTCCCCTGTTGCTTTGGTCTCTCTCTCTCTCTCTCTCTCTCTCTCGGGACACCATGGTTCAGGTGCCAAAGCTGGTCAACAAGACTTCACCAGCAGCCCTCGTGCCATAGCTGCCAATCTCTTCATTAGTGGTCCCTCTAGTTCTTGTGAGAGCGGGGTGTGGTACTGACCCCTCCCATTTCCTACAGCCTGTTTCAGGTAGTTTGGGTGGGCAACGTATTTAGTCTCCTTCTTCCCAAAGTTGAATGTACCTGTGAGTTTACTGCTGTTCCACACCCCCCTCTGTAGGGCATGTGGCGATAACAGCACAGATGTCACCAGCAGGGCCTTTGAGCTGAGCAGGCAGGTTCATGAAGAAGCTGGTGAGTAACAGAAGTGTACTTGCGTGTGGGGAGTTGTTTTCCTGGAATATCTGGTGATCAAACGGCATGCTATTGAAAGTTTTAGCAAAAAAAGTTGCTGTAAATTTGGTGAAGTCAATTCTATGTTTATGAGTTTTTAAAAAAATTTGATTAATGACCTCATGGGGCACTAAAATGATGTTTCTAACTACTCTTTGAGAGTCTCCTGCCTTCCCCAGGGAATGTAATATGCCTTTTTTCTCTGGATGTCTTTAAGATTTCCTTTTCATTTTTTATTTTCAGCAGTTTGAAAATGGTATACCACCCAGCCGGGTGTGGCTCAGTGGTTGAGCATCCACCTAGGATCCAGGAGATCGGGGTTAGATTCCCGGTCAGGGCACATGCCCGGGTTGTGGGCTCGATCAATGACTCTCTTATCATTGATGTTTCTGTCTCTCTCTCTCCCCCTTCTTTCCTCTCTCTGAAATCAATAAAGATATGTTTTAAAAAAAGAAAAAGAAAATGGTATACCTAGGTGTAATGTTTTATTTGTTTTCTGCTTGATGTTTCAGAGTTTCTTAGATTTGTGGTTTGGTGCCTGTCATGAATTTTGGAAAATTCTCAGCCATAAGTTTATTCAATATGTTTTTTGGTCCCATTCTCTCTCTTTTCTCCTTCTGATATTCCAATTGCATATACATTAGACCATTTGATGCTGTCCCACTTTTAATATAAAAACATAGATACATTATGAGTGAAAGTATAAAAATAAATACCATGCAAAAACTAAAGAAAGCTGGGAGGGAAGGAGAGGAAGAGAGAGGGAGAGAGAGAAACATCGATATGAGACACATCCACCAGGGCCAGGGTAATGAACCTGCAACCCAGGTACATGCCCTTGACTGGAATAGAATCCACGACCCTTAGGCTCGTAGGCAGATGCTCTCCCACTGAGCCACACTGGTCAGGGCAATGCCTTCAGGTTTTAACACACCTTTACCTCCGGGAGACTTTCCCTACTACTCTAAAACTTCATGGAAGGTGATGTCTATGGTGGCCAGGGTGCTTCTTGGGGGCCCCAGGGACAGTGAGGGTGCCCCTGGTGTTGGTAAGCCCTGGGTTGGAAAGTCCCTAGGTTTTGTGATGTGGTTGGAAGTTCAGTATGGAAATCAGGCCTTACTTAAAGTATAGTGTAGTTTAGGTGCCTAAAGTGTGGCTTTATCAGTTAAGATGTTGATGAGGTGGCTTCCTCTGTGCAGGTGAGAGATCAAGCTCTGAGAATGAGCAGACGTGCCCTTCTGACCTGTAGGCCTCAGCGCCATGTCAGCTCCACACCCATCTGCAAGTCTTTAGAGAGCTTCCCCTACTAAAGAATTTTTAAACGAGAGAGCAACAATATTCCAATTAGCATACTTTCCCCAAACAGCATGGTTTCTTAACAGGATGCATAAATGGTCTTTAAGGAGTTTATTCCATGCTTCTAAAATACATCTTAAAGCACAGGAACAAAAATTGCTGCAATCAGAATTTATTTAAGATTATTCACATCAGCAAAGTGGACTAGGAAGCTCTAAAACCCTTGTTTTCCCAAGACATCTAAATGCAACCAAAAACCGTCTGAAACAAATGTGCAGGAGGGTGAAGCCAGAAGGGTCCTGTGCCTCACTTCTGTGAACCCCTAAAGGGGCACTGGCCTGCCATGCAGCTTCTACACCTATTTCTTCTGGTTTCCTTCTTTTAGCTTTTTTTCTCAATTATCTTGGGAGTTTCCTTGACAGTATCCTCTGATCTGTCTATTAAATTTTCCATTTATATTTCCATATATTTAATTCCCAGATCTTTTATCATTTTAATGTCTTTTTTAAAAATAGCAACCCATTCTCATATTATTGATGCGATATATTATGTCTTCCAGGACATTAATTATAATTTTTAAAATCCTTGCCTGAGGATATGCTTTTTATTGATTTTAGAGAGAGGAAGGGAGAGAGAGAGAGAAACATTGATCGGTTGCCTCCTGTATGAGCCCTGACCTGGAATCGAACCTGTAACCCAGGCATGTGCCCTGACCGGGAATCAAACCCGAAACCTTTGTGGTGTACGGGTTGATACTCTAACCAACTGAGCCACCTGGCCAGGGCTTAGTCATAATTTTTAAATTTATTTTTTCTCTCGGAGGCTTACCTGTTTTCACCAGATTCTTTTTCTTCCTGTTTGCTGGTTTTGGTTGCTGTCTTTTATACCAGAGGCTCAAATTTAGTGAGGCCCTTAAAATGTGAGTAAGTCTGGGCAAGGGCATCACTAGTGGGCTTCACTGAAGGGGGGTTTTGCTGGGCTGACCATATGAACCCCACCTGTCAGTGTGTGCAGACCTTTTCTCCAGGGCTAGTCAGTTTCCCCAAAGGAACCCCCCAATGTTGCCTGGGGGTGCTGTGGGCCTCACCGCCGGGATGAGAATTTTCTCTGAGTTCTGTTTTAGGTAGAGAACCTCTGCCCTCAGCTGTGCCTGTGTCCTAGAGAACAGGGGAAGCCGTCGTTAGGTCAAGTTGAGGGGCCCTCACCAACAGCACGGGGGTGGGGAGCGGCCTGCCTTCTTGTGCTTAGTTCCCCTTCACTCCCACTGCTGGGGATTCCAGAAGCCTCCAGTTTCAGTGTCTTTTTATGGTGCGGACTGTGTGCTTCTTGGGATCCGCCACTTCAGATGAAGGGTTGGATTTCCCGGGTCTACCGGGTCAGATCCCTCTTGTGTTGTCTGCTTTGCAGCTTCTACAGTTTCGCTGCTTTATCAACCCTTTTCCTTCTGTTTCTCACAGTGCACAGAGCGGGGCAAAAGTAGGTTTACAGCTGTGAGTACGCGAAACAGAGTTTATTCTTGTATTATTATTTATTAGTTATTGTATTATTTTCCATATAAACAACTGTAAACTTACTTTTGCCAAACCCTCTATGTCATTTAGATTCCCTTGTCCTTATTACAGCTATATATATATATTGCTATAATATATATATTTTTTACCAGGTACTAACAGCTTAACATTATATCTATTCTAACTCACTTAATCCTCACAGTGGTATCACTATCCCCACTTACAGATGAAAGAAGCTAAAGCACAGAGGGTAAGCTAGAATCCCCACTCTGAGCCACTGAGCTTCATATAAAAATTGTTTGTACATTCCTTGTTAAATTTTCTTTTCATTTTAGTTTTCCCATCTCCTTTGGTATTTCTATGACTATAACTCTGGGCTGGACTCCTTCCCACAAACTGGGGGAAGTTGGCCATTTCTCTCCAGAGTGTTCCCAACTCTCTGGGTTCCGTACTTGGTCCTAAGAGGTCATTCCTGGGTTGAGGTCACTGGCAGGTCAGTCAAGGGCCCATTCCCAGATGGCGCCGCCCATGTTCTGTGGCTGCTGAAAGAAGACAGACCCTGAACCCCAAACCAGCTCCTTCAGTTCCCTCCTGGCCATTTTCCCAAGGCCTGCCTGTAGCCCTCACATGGTTCAAGAGGACAGAACTGAGCCTCCCTACAGGGCCTGGCTTTAACTCCCACCCAACAAAATACACACACACACACACACACACACACACACACACAGCTGAGGGACAGACTGCACAACCTGATTAAGGTAATCCCAGGACTCCACAACACTTCTCTCAAAGTGTAAATCACTTAATCTCAACTAATGCAGTTGGAGAGAACCAATTCAGGTCAAGGCGTCCTCTCCAAAAGCTCCCTCTCCTTTATTAAAAAGCGTGATGCAGCCCAAGGAGGTCTCCTGTACAGCTACCTACTGCCCCGGGCTTAGCAGCTTCTGAATCCCTTTGGTCTTTCCCCTGTCTTCTCATGCGCTATCTTGGTTTCACTTGCATCAACCCAGGAAGCAAAACTCAGCCTCTTCACCAGTTTCTACAAGAAATTCAACCACATCAAGCACTGCGTACTTTCTGTGGTCTTTCCTGAAGATCAGTGTGGAGAGCACTGCGTGGGGCGAGGGCCACCTGTGCAGCGCACAGCATCCTTTCATCTCCCCCCGTTCCCCCCAAGATCTTCTCACCTCCCCACCTTCTACTAGTCAGTCACTTCTTCCTGATTTTGCTCCTTTAGCACCCATTCCTCTTTTTCCTAAGAGCACTGAAATTATTCAGGTATCTCTCCCTCCTCAGGAGGTTTCTGTGCCAGGGGGACAGCAGAACCTTCCTGCCCCCACCCCTTAAAAGGGGGACTCAGAGTGGCAGTAATTGGTTCAGGAACAGGCATGGCCTAATTTTAGCCAATGAAATGTTGAGATGTTGGCTGGCGGGTCTAGGAAAGAAGTTTCTTAGCTCCTATGTACTAGGTACCTGGAGAGGCTCTCCCTGCGGTGAACGTGAATGGGGATGTGTGGGGCTTGGAATCAGCTGGCAGCCGTATTGTGACCATGAGGTTAGCCAGGCATAGGATGATTGAGAGCAGGTCTTTGGTTACATCATTGAGTTGTTGGGTCAGCCCCACGTAAAACTCACTGGACTCCTTGCCGGTGAATGCTCTTTATTTTTAAGCCAATTCGAATTGTTTTTGCAGTTACTTGCAACCTTACTTCCCTTTTCCTTCATGTTGCCCCCAGACCCTGTTTTCTAGGTTCAGTTTCTACCCCAAGTGGGCTTATCAAAGGCATGCTTATCCTTAAGGGAAATTCATCAACCAGTTTTTTATTCACCAACCAGCAGCTTTTTTAAAAAAAACATTTTTTTTTTTTTTATTAAAGAGAGTGAAAATTTTTAGACTGCATCATCTGCATTCAGATTCAAGCTTTGTTTCAAGGACAATGGTTGTTTTTTTTTTGCCCTTTGGTAACTAAGGGGTCCATATCGGAGATCTTCCCTCAAATAAAGGGAGATATTATGTTGCTATGTTCTTCCTCCTCCTCCTACTACTCTACCACACACACACACACACACACACACACACACACACACACACACACACACACACACACACACACACACACACACACCCCTTTCTATAGAAAATCGGGCCCAGGAGCAGTGACTGTTATCAGCTGAAATTGCATATACGCTTTATCCAAAGTCTCTTTTCCTGTCTCTTTGGAGCGCACATACAGGTCGGGCTGAGGTTCGCTTTCTCCAATTCCAGGACTTTCTCAGCACTCCAAGACTGATCTCTTATGTTTAACTTGGGAAAAATATTTTAGGCCGAAAAGGGAAACATAGCAAATAGCCAAAAGTGCTTGGAGATCATCTACAGTGGTACCTCGGTTTTCGAGCATCTCCCTTGACGAACATTTCGGGTTAAGAATGCTGTAAACCTGGAAGTAAGTGCTTTGGTTTTCGAACATGCCACAGGCTTCCGCTGAGGGCAAGACCCTGAGGCCTGGCTGTTGGCTGTGGATCCCTTGGTTTTCGAAGGTTTCAGAACTCAAATGGTCTTCCAGAACGGGGTACATTCAAAAACTGAGGCACCGCTGTATATGAATTCTGAATAAAAGTTTATTAGTTTCACACAAACATGGCTCAAAGCAGAAGTGATCCTAAGGAGATAACATTTTAAGAACCCAGTGGAGGAGGGAGATGACTAGATGTCATCTTTTCAGTTTTTAAAAATTACGATTTTTTTTTTCCTGATGACAAATATCCAAAGTCAATCACTCTTTTGGGGAAAGGAATCAAGTCTAAAAACCTATACTGATATTGATTAGGATTAGGCCGCCTTCTTTAACACCTAGTTTCTTTTCTTTATTCAGCAGTAATTGTTTGTTGATTTCCTACTAAGAGCAGACACTGAGTTACATGCTGGGGACACAGTGGAGAGCAAGGCTGGTTCTCTGTCATCTTGGAGTTTATAGCTGAGTGACCAAAGAAAAAGTCCCTCTGGCTGTCCCCCTCAGCTATCCTGGCTGTCAGCACATGCCCTTACCCTACCAACCCTGTTACCAGACATTGCCCCTAGGAGGAGGGTCTCTGGGCTTGCTACCACCCAAACTGCCAGACCTTGATACAAATATTTCCACTGAGTCAATCCCTGAATATCAGCCAGGGCCACAGGCCCAAAGCCACAGAGAGGAGGCCCCATCTGAGAAGAACCATGGTGTAGGCCCAGGAGAACTGGAATGAGTCATCCTTTCCTTGGAAGGGAGTGATTTTCACTTCATTTGACCACCTTCCCCTCCCCCTGCCCCTGCAACAACCCGAGTCTTAAGTCCATGGCTGTAACTAAAACAAGACTATTATCAGCTCTGAGAGGACCCCACAGACTGTGGGAGCCCTCGGGTGGGGAAGAACAGGGTGTCTGCCCTGAGTTCACACTGAGCACCCCGTGTGGGCTCAAAGATGCTAGGTGATGGGGAAGCCCAGAGTGGAGGACAGCAGGATGACTTGAGTGAGTAGGGGACAGTCGTCAAGCCTGAAGCATTGGCTGAGGCCGTGGCTGAATGTAACCTACAACCACTGGGCAAAGGTTTTACTTTTATTTCATTGATGACCAATAAATTTAAGACTTAAGATTTATGAGATTTATAAACAAATGTATTTGCAGATATTATGAGGAAAAATCCTGTTACTAATCAATTAACTCATATGACTTCATATTATCTATCATAAAAATAGGTCTTCCTTTGTAGAAAATATAAAAAAAGAGAGATTAAGAAGATAAAAAGTACTCATAATCCTGTCACCTAAGGATCATAGCTCTAGTATTTTGCAAATCATTATATTTTTTCAAAATAAGATTCTAGCCTGCAATTTTTTAGCAAGTATATATTGAGAACGTTTTTTCCCCTGTTGTTCCATAGTTTTTTATGGCACCCTCTTTGGTAGTTACGTTGTACATTCTGTGGTGTGGACACACCATACATTTACTTAAGTAATCTCTTTATGGACGTTGAGGTGGTTGTTTCCTGTTTATTTTCACTACAAAGAACAGCCTTGGTTTTAAGTTAGAGAGATCCCTGTTTGCATAAACTAAGCTCTGGCCCCCGTGGAAGGCAGGGCTTTGAGTTGAAGAGTGGCAGGCAGGGAGAGCCCAGGGGTCTGGCACCACTCGTTCTGTTCTGCCCTCTTGTCTGACTAATGAGGTTCCCCTTTGGCAAAATGGTGATCCTAAGCCTCACGCCTTCCATAACTCTGAGACTTCTGAAACCTTCGGGGCCACTTAAGGAAAAGTCTGTGCCGAAGGATGTGGAAGCAAAGCCAGGGGCCGCGTGAGTGTGGGAGACGGGTCTCTTCTGCTTCTTCAGGACTGGAACCCTGGCCTTTAACACTTCCCTGTGCTTTCCCCATGCTCTCTCCCCACAACCTTTGATGGTCTACAGCACTGGTTTGCCAGGTCTTAGTCTCTCGGCAGAGAGGGTGCTTTCTGCCTGTTAGTTGTCATGTCCATAGCTGGGTTCTCTCCAACACAAAGCATTAGTCTGTTCCAGCCCAGCAGGTAAAGCAATTCATCGAACTGTAGAATGTCAGAACCATAAGGACCACAGGGATGATCTAGTCCCCTATCCCCATCCCACTTGTTATAGAACAGTGATTTGACCAATGTCATTGGGTTAATAGTAGAGCTGGGACAAGGGGCAGTGCCAGGGGGCCATGTGGCCATATGATTAATTACTGTGCCTTTACGGACAGACTGCCTGGGTCAATGCTGTATCTAACACTTCTGAGCTGTGTGACCTTGGGCAACTTATTTAATATCCCTGAGTCTCAGTTTCCTTATCTGTAAAATGGGGATGGTACTTATAATACTTACATCATAAGGTTGTTGTAAATGAGATAACATATGAGTAGGATGTGTAGAGATAACATATGAGTAGGACGTGTACATAGAATTTCCCCAGTAAATGTTAGCTAAGATTAAGATGACAAGGGTAATTTTTGCTGTAGCACTGACTCCCCTGTCCAGGACACAGCCCTCTCCGCCTGATGCATGGGTTGGAACCACAGCTCATTGTGAGCAGATGGCAGAAGGATTACTCTTCCAGGGAAGCCTCCTCTAAGTAGGTTTGCGTTTGGGACACCCCCAAATTAACCTGCTTGATCCCAATGGCCGCCTTTTGCTAACCACCAACCCAGTGGCATTTGTGCAGAAAGAGTAGAGCATGCTGCCTGTGGTCTGAGACAGAAATGTAACCACAGGGCCAAAGAAAATCAACAACATGGCACAACTGAAGCACCTGATCGTAGCCCAGGGACGTTCAAGGCTTAGAGACAGACACATTATCTCAGATTATCTCACATTATCTTTTTCTTCTCAACAGACCCCTTAGCTTGCATATAGCTACTCCACCAAATTTCTTTTCTCTTACATGTTTAACTTAAAATTTTTCTAGGAATTAAAAACACTTAGGATTTTTAGAAACATGGATTTAATATCTTAAGTCCTATAGTCCTGGTTGCACAAAGAAAGAAATCCCAGTACGATTATCTATCTATCTGTCTATCTATCTATCTATCTATCTATCTATCTATCTATCTATCTATCTATCTATCATCTATCTATCTATCATCTATCTATCTATCTATCTATCTATCTATCTATCTATCTATCTATCTATCTATCATCTATCTATCATCTATCTATCTATCTATCTATCTATCTATCTATCTATCTATCTATCTATCTATCTATCTATCTATCATCTATCTATCTATCTATCTATCATCTATCTATCATCTATCTATCTATCTATCTATCTATCTATCTATCTATCTATCTATCTATCTATCTAGCTATCATCTATCATCATCTATCATCATCTATCATCTATCATCTATCTTATCTATCATCTATTTATCAATAGATTTATCTATTTATCTAGTGACTATTTTTTAAGCAAACCAGCTTTACTTAATTTCTATATTAAGCCACATTTTGTGGTTGACTCGTGATGCCAATGCCTGCATCCCAGCCACACCCACTTAGGGACAGGCCACGACAATAGGGCATCTGAGAGGAGGAGAAGTGCTGACCCTGAGAATCAGAGCCACAAATTCTTGAAAAGCTGGGGAGGGAAACCAAAAACTCTTTTCTTTTAGACAGTCTTTCAAGCCTTCTTCTTTTTTAGGATTCGGGGAATATTTTTGATTCTTTGAGGAAGATTTATCTTTTTATCTGAGGAAACATTTTAAAGCGTAGACCGGTCTAGCACCTGAGAATGCTCAAGGTGCCTTGCCGAGCGGAGCGCGGGGCTGTGTCCGAGCCACTGGCCTGCACCCAGCTGCCGTGGCCGAGGCCGAGGCTGGTCACATCCAAATCACCCACCGGCTCCTGTTTCCTTTTGTTCTCCTCTTCCCCTCCCTCGGGCCCCTCCTCCTGCTTTAATGAAATCAACCTCTATTCAATGACCAAAATGAAAAACTACCAAGCTTGCCTTTTCCCACACAAAACAAAACAGTAAAATTAGATGATTAAATGACCTAAATAGTGAATTTACTGCTTGCTCAATAAACACAATGCTTTGACTTAAAAAAAAAAAAAAGTACTTTTTTCCCATGGTCATAGTTTGAGGAGAGAGATCTCTTATTCTTTCTAATGTGACTCTGCCTATATATTCAGAAAAACCTCAAGTGGTAATTTTATTTTTTCTGCTCTCGGTAACTGTCCAAGTTGTGGCCTAAGCCTTAATTGGCCCTAGTTGGTGTTTACTCCTGGCCAAATGTGCTTGTTGCTCAGCCCCAGGAGAAAGCCTGTGGGTGGCCACGTATTTGTTGAGTGAATGTTTCTTCTTGTAGGAAATGCTTGGGAATAACACCCCAGAATGTGGTGAATGAAATGGGCAATGGGGTGCCTTGATCCGCTTTCCAAAAAAAGGAAAAGAGAAAGTCCCTTTTCCAGGATAAATCCCTTTTCCGGGATAAAAGGGCTACTCTTCATAGAGCCTGGAGGGTGAATAGCAGCCCTTTTCCCGTGTAAGGGCCGTTCCACCCAATTACGGCCCCGACCGCGTTCACGGCATGGAAACACTTGTGCACTTACACACGCGGGCCCGGGGCCCGAGTCCAGGAACTGTTTGAATGAGCTGACGCATGTGTTGCGTGCAGCTGCAGAGTTACTACGTGTGACTGCGGTGTGTTCACCTGCGGGGACGGACTCCTCTGGGAAACACGGTCTCTGCTGAACGATGATGCAGAATATTTCTTTTCGTTTTATTTGTCCAAAATCAAACAGCTACTCTTTCAGCTCACCAGTATCTCGTAAGCCGGGTGCTGGCCCACACTGCTGCAGGGCTGGGACAAAGAGATGATGTTACAGTCTGGTTTCTATGGCAACAGAGGAGGCGTAATGAAAACCGAAATGTTGGAAACACCCCTTCTGACAATTGTGACATAATTCAGTTTATTACAAGGACGTAACTACCAAAGAGGGAGAAGTGTCATTACCTTGCAGCTCATGTCAGCAAAGAGCTACACTGCATATTTCTCTTAGTTGGACTGCTAAGAGGAAGGAAACATGAAACACACACACACACACACACACGCACACGCCTCCTTTTCTGCATGTAAAATGTGTGTGTTCTTTAAAAGCCAGTGGTTGGCTGGTTTTCCGGACATGATGTGGTTGGAGCTGTCATCGTAATGGAAATTCATTGCCGTAGCTATGGTAAATCGAGTTTCTGCCTGTGCTGAATGCATTAGTCTAATGAGATGTGTGCAGCGGAGAGCAGGGCTGCCGGAGACTCACTGTGAGCTACTAACACGGGTGGAAGATTAGCTTTTGCAACACTCGGTTTGCATGTACCGAAAGTCTTCTGTCTTCCGAGTCAACATTCCCGGCCTGGTAAAGACCCCGATCAGGGCTCTGGTGAACGAGCTGTAGGTAAGGGAGACACACAATCGGAGGGTGTGCCGTGGACACGGGATCCTTCTCTTTCTACTGTCGGCACGACAGGCTACCTGTTTCAGTTTGTGTGGGTGTCATGCCTGCCTCTAGGGCACTGCATGAATGTTCTGCACTAAAACCACTGAGGGCGGCAGATAAACTTTAGCTCCTTCTACTCAAAATACAACGTTTGATTTCTTAAATCCCAGAGGGGAAGATGTAGTATAGAAGCATATAGTTTATAAATTCTGGGTATATACATGTTCACTACACTTTAACTCTGCATTTAAATATGTAGAAAGTTGTTCTCCCCCCCCCCAAATGTGAACTCAAATAACTGGTTAGATTTTTTTTCTTCTTCTATGATGATGATTTTGGTTTGCTTTGCTTTTTAGTTAAAAATTTTTAGTATGTCTTGGGATAAAAATATTTACCTAAAATTTAATTTTTAAAATTAATGTGTGGTGAACATGCAAGAGTGGGTTTTTAAATTGAATTTTTATTTTCTGTACACCAGATGGAATCTTTTATGTGTCTTTGTGCTGCTGTTTCCTAATTTACCAGGATGGATGAGAGCACTATTTATTGTTATTTGCTGGTGCTGGTTGGTTTTCGGAAAAAAACCAGGTGATTATGGAGTGTCACGAGCAGTTTTCCCAAATTCAAATACACAGAGTCACCTCCTTCCCAGGTGGGGCGTTGTGTGACTTGAACTTGATTCCACATGTCCCTCCTAGTGGCACAGGCCCCCTCCCGCTCCAGGCTGCATGCCGAGCAGGAGAGGACCGTGGATGAGGGGGAGGCGCTGGCTTCATGGAAGCCCTTCGGTCGATAGTTGAGGCACTAAGTCAAAGTTCTTTCCACTCCCCGTGATAGTACGTGAGAGGTGGCTCGCAGTGCTGCTTCTGTTTTCTGTGACGGTGCCCAAGAGGGTCAGACAACCTGGAGCTTTCTGAGAAAGTGGCTTTTTGGTTGGTCTCAGACGCTGCTGGGGCTTGGGAAAGAAATCGGGTGCTTCAGAACGCAGATGTTGGTCGTATATGGTTTTCTTTCCTTTTCAACCAGAGGAACCATTTTTAAAGAGTGAGAGACATAGTTGCTTTTCTTTCCCAAGACTTCTCTTCTTTTTAAAGAAAACAATATTTGGAGTGAAAGCATAAAAATAACTATGAAGGAATTCACAGCGTGGTAAAGCAAACTACCTAGGGGTGCAGCACCTGCGTGGGGCAGTTTTGTCGTTGTTGCTCTGTAGAACCAGCCTGAAAAAATAAGGCGCGTATGTGCGCAAAAGCAGCTGGGCGAAGGTTACCTAGGAAAGCAGCTGTGATCATGTAAACTCAAATAAAATGTTAATATAGAACCGTCAGTTTTAGGGAAGTTGTTTGGATGCTTCAAAATCTTTACCTTTTAAACATATTTGTGACATGTTTTAAAAGCCTAAATGTGTTTCCTTTAGCTCTTTAAATTGTGTTTGTGGAGGGACGCTAATAATTTGGTAAATTTACCTGCTTGATTCATGGAATTATAAGAAAACGGCAAATCCCACAAAAACGAGTTCTCTTATGTTTAACATGCGTGCATTTCTTCCCTGTGCCACCAAAATTACTTTCGTTTTGCTGCAAAAAGGGGGAAAAAGTAAGTGAATGAAAATAGATAGAAAAGAAAACAATGAGAGGAACGACTAGCTCGCTTTCGGTCATTTCTTTGCTGCTGGTGCTGTGTTTTTGAGGCAAGTGAAACAGGCAGAAGCAGTTTCACTTTCTGGTTCTTGGCTCCTGGGGCTGGGGTCGCAGGGCTCCCCTCCAGCAGCAGGTGAGGCAGGCAGACCAGCTGCTGGCAAACGGGAATTCGAAAAAATAATGACTTTTTAAAATGTTAAATAATACGTTTATTATAAAAGTTCAAGCGATGCCTCAAAGGACAGGGATAGAAGAAATTTTAACTTTTCAACTTAAATTCTTCAAGCTCTCATAAAGCGGCGGCTTTTATTTGCTTAATCTCAGTTTTGGATCTCAAATACTCCAAAGAGTTCAAAGAACACACGGCTGAAATTCCCTTAAATCAAAACAAGGAATGCTCAGAGAGAAACAACCTGTCCCAGCCTTTGGGGAGTTAGATTTTAGACGCAAGTCGGTTTACAGTTTGTGTGTCGGGTGGACACATCACACACCCGTCCTCTTGCCTCTTAAGACACGGTAGAGCCAGCCCTGGGTCAGGCAGAGGTGGGGGCCACAGCTGGGGACTCCATCCCCGGGGCCCAGGCAGAGCTCCCCCAGACGAAGCCCCCCCAGCCTGTACCCCTGGAAGCCTCAGCATCACGCTGTGCCAGGTGGATGGGGTGTGCTTACCGCGATCCAAGCGTCCTGAAGAAAGCAGGAGGCGACACTGCCCCTTGTGGGAATGAACCACTGGGGGCTTCAGATTCCAAGGGCCTCTGGTTTTATCTGCTGCCTCTCATCTTTCCCCAGCCTTCTGCTTTTATTCCGAGATGATGTGGGAAAGAAGGGGAAAAGGTGAGGAAAGACTGTCTTCCCATCTAATTATCAAAGAGCACAGAATTTGGTCCAGCATTTTGGGGACAAGGTTTGGGAAAGAGTCCCATTTGCTGTGAGCACACATGCTTCTTCATGTGGATGGGCAGATTTGACATTTCTAGGAATGAGTTTTGATTAAGTGCTTCCTTGGACATCTTCTTAATTCTGCGATTTCCCAAAAAGGCTAGCTTGAGCTTTGCACATTTTTAATATTTTTGTTGCCTTCAAGGGCAGACAGGTGAGGAGAGACCAGGGGATTAAAAATAGCCCCTGGGAGAAAACTCCAATGGTATGGTACATAAATAACGTAGCAGAAGCCACTACTGTGTCTAGTAAATTACTCTAAATTTTAATGAATGAGTCACAAAAGCCACACCATGAGCTTTAAAAAATTACCCCTTTATCAATAAGATGATAATGAACTTGGTCTGGAATGAGCTCTTCTCTCAGTCCAGGGCAGTGTGCAGCCTAGTAAGTTGTCTGGAATGCTGCCAATTTTAAACAATTGGTCTTTTGGCAAACTTGCTGGATTTTAATTTGAACATCTATTGTGACATTTTCCAACATGCTTCAAAGACCGTTGGGATCACCCAAATCACAGTAGAATTTCTGAGATAGAGACAGTGGCTCAAATGTTCAGATTGCATTTAAATCTGTTGTTTTCTCTTTCTTTATTTTCCTTTCCTACCTTTTCTGGGCACCACCACCAAGCCTTTGCATTTGCAAGAGCGCCACGCTCCAGTCTCTGCTCTGAGCCTCTGCTAGAATCTCTGCCATAAGTCGCTGTGGCGGATCCTGCATTTGTCGATACGTGTATACCAAGTTCCAGTGCTTTGGCTGCAAGCCCACTAAGTGTTTTTTACTGTTGTTGCATTCGTCTCAGTTTTAGTTCTGGCGAAGGTTCATTCCTTAATATTTCTGCAAACTCTCACCACGGCTTGTCAGATGCCAAGATTTAGACTGAGACTCGAAGCAGAGCAGCTGCAGGCAGAAGGGCCATTTCAGACGCGCTTAGGACTGTTTTAAATTTAGCTTATTCTGACCTATACATACTAGTGTCTGGACAGGTACAGGAGCATTGGGCATTTCAGAGCAGCCTGCGTCAGAATGAACCCTCTCAGACCCTCTCTCTCTCTCTCCCTCCCTCTCTCCCTCCCTCCCTCCCTCCCTCCCTCTCCCTCCCTCCCTCCCTCTCTCTCTCTCTCTCTCCCCCTCCCTCCCCCTCCCTCCCTCCCTCCCTCCCTCCCTCCCTCCCTCCCTCCCTCCCTCCCTCCCTCCCTCCCTCCCTCCCTCTCTCCCTCTCTCTCTCTCTCTCTCTCCCCCTCCCTCCCTCCCTCCCTCCCTCCCTCCCTCCCTCCCTCCCTCCCTCCCTCTCTCTCTCTCTCTCCCCCTCCCTCCCTCCCTCTCCCTCCCTCCTTCCCTCCCTCCCTCTCTCTCTCTCTCTCTCTCCCTCCCCCCCCTCTCTCCAGGGCTGCCTGTCCCTAGTGGGTGGCATTCAGGGGCAGCAGCCTGATGAGAGATGCTCCTAGTCAGCCAAAGTGCACGGTGTCTGGAAGGCCAGTGGCGAGATTGCAAAGCACTCTTCAGAAGTCAGACGTCTCTCTGATCCCTTTGTATTTTCAAATGTTAGTTTTGGTGGGTTCCTGCTTCTCTCGGCCAAGATACCTGGCTAGGCTTGGGTGCTGGGGGCAAAGCTGCCTGCTGGGTTAAACTGCATTTCTGACAGTGAAGAACATCCTGCCTTCAGGAGGGTGGAATGGAGATGAGCAGCAAGCAGGATTTGTGCGTTCTGGGATAAATGAAAATGTTCTAATATGGAGAGACACTTCGCCACCATTGATGCTAAAACACCTCTTGCTTCTTGTAGTGATTACTCCATGGACTACTATTTTAGGACAGAAAGGAATTTATTACCCCGTGGCTGTTCTCACTTTTTACTAAGCTGAAAAGGCACTCCACGGAGCCTGTGTGACACCCTGGAGTAACAGGAATATTACTGAGACATACACCATAGGCTTCCCTGGGGTTGCTGCTGTTACTGTTCGGCCAGTTCTGTTTTACAGAGACTCTGGTGGCACAAAACCGTATAAACTCCTCCTTACCCTCCCACCAACTCAGACACATTCTACCTAAACTTTTGTTTGTGGGGAGGCAGATTCGTATTTCTTTTTTGGCAGCTGCATTTGTTGATCAGATAAGTAGAACTCGGTCCCAGTGTTGCTGATGTTCAAAAACGATGGCACTCTTTAAAGGTGGTGACGTCTGGTTAGCCCTGTGATGGTGACTCAACTTTTGGGAGCTGAATATTTGTTAACATAAGCCTTTGCCCTTTTTTTCTTTCTGTGCTGATCATTACATAGTAAAAACCCCCGTTCTTTCAAGACAAGACGTGTGACTTGAAAGTCATCCTAAAGAAATATTCAGCCTTTCATGAAGATGGGTAGTAAACTTGGAAACAGATGCTGAGCTGGGCAGAGCAACGAATTACCCTGGTTGGGTGGGTCCCAGTCCAACCAATGGAAGATGAAACTGAACAAAGGGATGTTTGGATAAAACTCAGAGGAGAGAGTGTGTTCCATTTCCCTTCCAAATGAGGGCCTGACCATTGCTCTCCTTGCAGTTCAGAAAAGATTCAGTAATAGCCAGCAGTGGCATCTGGCTGTCATCTTTTAGCCTTTATGGGCCTTTTGCTTTTGGATAGAAGGAAAGGTTTTCTGTTTCGCCTTTCACATCTGTCCACAAAGTCATCCTGGGACATCATTGTTCTGATGAGAAAACCAGGGTCGAACACCAAGCCCTGTGTTTTCCTGGTGTCTGGATCCAGGCTCTCTCATCAGACCGATGGTAGCACGACAGCAGCCGTGTCGAGGGCCTGCTTTGGATGTGGCCTCCGAGTCACTCTGGGGCTGACCTCAGGATTTTAATTCTGTTTGGACAGGCAACTATGGCCCTGGTGAATGAGGAAAGGAAGAAGTGAAGAGAAAAACACAGGTGAAATTCAATGCCGGGGCATTCAGAGTTTCTGTTTTGGGGAAAGGATTTGGAGGCCTTGTAACTCAAACAATTTCTTTGGGCCTAGCCATTTCTAAACGATTACAAGCCAGTAGGAGTTATTCTCACCCTTTATGGCCTCCCAAAAGAAGAGGCTGACTTTTTACTTTCACAGTCCTTTGGGATTTAGTACACTCACTATTGGGAAGTTATGGTGATATGAAGACTTAATCAAATAATTTGCAATTAAGCTATGCTGTTCATCCCAAAGAATATAACTCAAAAATGTCCTTGGGTTCATTGATCAGTAAAGAACTCCACAGTGGGAATAGATTTCTACCATTATTCAGTTTTTAGAAACCTGCAGTCATTGGTTCATGCTGTTGGCAATGTTGCCTGTGCTGGGGAGCTTGCCATGAGATTTGGGGGTTAATCCAATCATCTGTGTATTTCCCCTTATTTGGGGAACTCTCCCTTTCAGATGTCAAGAGATACTCAAGCATATCTGATTATGTCACTTTAACAGCTCATTTGCAAAAATAGTTCAAGTGGAAAGCTGTAGATAGCTTTAGATTTTGGTGCACAAATTACAAACAAAGCATAAGAACAGTGAGAAAAAACCCTCAATTTGTTCTAATGTCTGAAATCACCACTCACAACGTGAAAACAGAGCTCTTGTTTTGGGTGTTTGTAACATAATTAATATCGAGTACTTAACATCAATAATGAGGGCAGACTGGATGGTGGGGTTATGTTGGGTTCTATGTGGAAACGGTTAATTGGTCCCACAGTGAGAAGCTGTACAATGTTTGTTGCCTTAATGAGACCAGATGAGTATAAACTCTCTCCAGGGAACTGAGTTAGAAACTGAAGTTGGTGTGTGATATATGTGATAACGTGTGGGGGCCAGTGATGTGTGGTGGTACAGAGGACTGGTCCTTTCTTTCTGTTCCCCTCCCTTTTAGTTAGAAGTTGTTTAGCAAGAATCCAATAGCAGAAATAAATGTTCTCTGATAGCAAAGTAAGGAAAAGGGACATTCAGAAGAGTTCGTCTTATACGTGCTTCCTTGGAATCAGCCCAAATCTCTGCTAAGGTCAAGTGCTGAGAAACTGTGTTCTCATGAATTGGCTTGAGACCAGAGTAGCGTGGAATAAACTGGAAGTATAATCATTTAAAAAATATATTTTGGGGCCACAGGATAAGGCACTGTTTTTATGACTCTATTTGACATTTTCATGCCAGAAGAAAAAAAAATTTTCCATGAGACCAAAGACCTAACTGGTCCTTGTAGATTTCAAACAGTGGACAGTGTGGGTCACCTGACTTCTTGGACAAAATTAAGCGTATCCAGGGCACACTTTTGCCAAGATTTTTCTGTACTCTGCTTGTGTTCTTCGTAGATCGATGATCAGTTTCCAGGGGTTTTCTTTCTCATCCTTGAGAATAGAGATTGAGGGAAGGATAGGAGAATTTACACTGGGACCATGGAACCACTGACGTCCAGCAGCTCAGCCTCTGTGGAAGCTGGACGGTGAAAATCCTAGCCAAAAGAGTGAGCTTGAAGCAAAAACATTTGACATTTGAAGGGAAGAGTTAAAAGCAAAAACCTATACTCTGAGAAATGGTCTCTAAGTGAGTCCCAGATCCTTAGAGTGAATGGGTTTTGAAAGCTCTCCCCAACATGAGCCTTGAACACTTTCCCAGTGTCTTCGAAGGACGCAGACAGCATAGCCTCCATCCCCAGGAGGCGGCCCCCTTCGTTGTTCAAAGCTCCAAGCATCAGGAGGCCACCTTTCCCTCCAGAACGCCCCCTAGCTTCCTCCTGCAGTAACTTCTTCCCCCCCGAGTGTGTACTTTTGTCCTTGGAGCGGCACAGAATAAATATAAATGGAGCGGCATGGATTTCAAGTGGCAAAAGCCAGCTCAAAGGCTACCAGTGTGACCCAGGACAGGTATGGTGACCACCCTGGACCTCCCTGCACCTCACCTCCTCCGTGGGGATGGTACTCCTGTCAGGCCTCACTGCTGAGGCCCAGTTCCTCGAATGTGGCAAGTGCTCAATAAATATTTGTTGGATGAATGAATGAATGATTAAATGAGAGAGAACGTCAGCATGGTGGAGGCAGCATGGGGCTGTGGAAAGAGCAGGCGCACTCTTTGTTGTCACCCTAACTTTATGAGATCATAGGATGTAATATTTCAGAAGTGGTTGGGAAGGTTACTTGGGATAATATATATAAAGTGCAAAGGAAACAGTCTATGGAGAAGGGCTTTGTAAACTGTAAAGTGCTGTACAATGATAATAAATGCATGTTCTCATTTATTGAGCATCATAAACTCAGGGATGCTGAGGGAAGCACTAGCCAGGCTTTATCTTATTTATCTCTTTTAATCCAGAAGTCAACATGGGAGGGACTATTTTTATCTCCATTATACAGTTAGGGAAACCAAGGCTACGTTAAACAACTTGTCAAGGGTCACATGGCGGGGCGAAGTCAGCTGAGTCTTTCCTTCAGTTTTAAAACACCGATGGGGCTCCCTGTCTTTCACCTGCGAGGGCTGAAGAGAAAGAGCTCTTTCATGCCTCCGAGCCAGCTGCTCCTGCTCGGCCTTGCTGGGCTGTTCCCAGGTCCAGCAGGTTCCAGAAAGGAAATGATTCCCTGGTGTTTCCACTTGGAAAGACATTTTGGATCCACAGCAAACTTCTCTTAAAGCAGTAGGCCCTCGGTCCTGTCAGACTCAACCGTTATTTTTATTACAAATATTTTTTAACTCCTTGTTTACAATCCTGAAGTGAAGTTCTCAGATAATATAACCCACTTACACCCACAGTGTAAGAAAAATCAGTGTAATGTCCTAACTGAACTATAATGCCCTCCACATTAGGGAGGCCAATCTGTTTTACTTGAATCGCCGATTCTAAGGTTAATCTCACCCAGAAACACCCTACAGACACACCCAGACTAATGTCTGATCAATCACCTGGACACTCCGTGGGCCAGTCAAGTTGACACGTAAAATCTGACCATCATAGGCGGTGTCCAGACAGATGTTGCAAAGGTTCTACCTAAAGATTGGAAGTTTGGTAGAGACTCCTGTGAGCCCTCGGCTGTCCCTGTCTCTGGTCTGAGGGTTTGGTATGCTCAGTTCATAGGGACTGTGATCCTCAGAGTCCTTCCCATAATTTCTCCTGAAAAAGTTATCCTTCAGCCTTCAGAGCAGCTTATTGAGCATGTCCCCGTGGGTGACTCTGATTCTGGGGAAGTTTGAGCCACCTTCCAGAGCTCCAGCCACCCTTTCTGGAGTGGCATTCCCAGCATCCCACAGCTGGCCACCCTGCTTCTGCCAGTGCCTTGGGCTGCCCACGGCTCTGCAGCTGCAGTTCAGGGTCCCTGCTGGCTCCCACACAGGGTGGCATGTCACAGCAAGCTTGGTCCGCTAGTGAGAAGATGTCTGCCCTGGAAGTCAGGGTCCGTAGACGCCCTGTCTCACTGATGTTAAGTCTGGCTCAGTGGTGACCAGGAGCTCAGCTCTGATGTATACGCCGTGACATCATAGGAGCGATGCTAGCCCGTGTCTCATGGCCATGAAGGCAGCTGGACACTTTCACCTGCCCCAGGCCCTGCTTGTTGAGATGATGTTGTGTGCCACCATCCATTTCACTTACCCACTTTCTCCTCTCTGAATGTGTGTCCAGACTGCCCCCAGACGCAGGATAAAAAGTCTTTAGAACAACAGTTTTATCTGTTTGGCCTCTTTGACCTGAAGGGTCATTGTAGAGCAGAAAATCAGGGATGGGCGCCTCAGGGGGATTGAAGAAAGGCAGCTCTTCCCTGGTGGATGACTTTCGATTGGGGCAGTTTATACAAAGTGCTGCAAATCAGCGCGGCAAGGTGCCCTCCCCTCCCTGCAGCCGTGTGGGAGGGGATGAGCCTCTACCAAGAGCAGGATGAGTTGCGTGGGACTACAGAGGAGTAGGGGTAGGTGATTCGGAAGTAATATGAAGCACAGAAAGAAACACAAAATGCAATAAAGAAACACACGTTCACAAACACAAGTGGTATTTATTTTAATTACATGTTTATAGGATGAAAACAGCAGCGGTCTGTTTCCTGGGCTAGAGGAGAAAATGTATTCAAAGTGCTGGAATTCGTTTGCCAGGGCTGCCATAATAAAATACCAGAGGCTGGGTGGCTTAAACAACAGACATTTATTTTCGAACAGTTCTGGAGGCTGGGAGTCCAAGCTATTTGGTTTTTCCTGAGGCCTCTCTCCTTGGCTTGTAAATGGTTACCTTGCTATGTCCTCACACGGCCTTTCCTCTGTGTGCTCGCACCCCTGGTCTCTCCCTCTTCTTATAGGGACACCTATTTGATCAGGGCCCTATGCTTGTGACCTCATTTAACCTAATTGCCTCTATAAAGGCCCTATCTTCAAATACAGTCACATTGGGGGTTGAGCTTTCAACATATGCATTTGGGGGTTACACAATTTATTGTATAACAGAGCTTATCTTCAGATTTCATCTGATGGGTTTCACCTATTTCCCTGGAAACTGTCAATGGCGAGTGTGCCTCCTAATGGTCTCCCATGACTCAGCAAACACCTACATTCCTTTGACTGTTAGGTCAGTCACATTTCTGCTGTACCCGCTCCAGATGGCCAAAGGATGTACTTCACAAAGGTTCCAACTCTCCCCTTGGGGCTGAGGAGGTGATCTGATGCCTCCAATTCCCTTTTAAATGACAACCCAAATCTCCCCCTCTCTCCTCTTCCCCCAGCAGTGCAAGTTCACAAAGTTCATAAAATGATGAAGCTCAACAAGGAGAGTTGGACTGGTTGAGTAGTCCAGACCCCAGAGCTGACGCTTGTGGACAGTGCATTCTATGCAGTCTACCTCTCCAGCGGGACATCCCTGTCCCTGAAGTGGTTAGGGACACCCCAAAATGCTCTGTGCACCAGTTGGGACTGGGAATCTTGACGATACAGATTCTATCTGAGTGAAACTTATCCTTTCACTGGGTTTTCTTCAACTTTTCAATCTGGAATTTTCCTCTAATTCTTGAGAGATCAACCTGTTGAAAATAAATAATAATTACTGTGGCGTGAATTCTACAACTGATGTTCAGATGCATTGTATTGCTTCTCCATGAGGAGGTTAACAAGCTTCATTGCAAGGACACTGAGGTACCATCAGTTAAATATCTTGCTTCAGAATCTGTAGTAGAGTTAGGACAAAAGCCTTTCCTTCTTGAATCTTAGGCCAAGGCCATTGTCAATGGACCTGTAAAGTTTTCCTAGAATCCCCAATTTCAGGATGGGCAACATGTGATGCTTGAGCATGGAGAAGTCTGAAAATACACTGCTTTTAACATATAACTGAAACATTCTCGTTCTTCGTATTTGATGGTGTGAATTGAGTTTGACTCTGGTTGACGCCCAGGCATTGAGAGAAACACCAGGAGGGCTGCCTTGGCTCTCCAGAGGTTTTCTTGGGGGCTTTGTTGGTGGCTTTCTTTAGCCACACACCACCCAGTGCCCTTGACCGAAGACTTCCAGTGGTTTTTGTATCCCGAGTGGCAGGCAGTGTAGGGAAGGCCCTGGTTTTGTTTTTTGTTTATTTCCTCATTTGGCTTTCCTACTACTCCTGGTAAAATATCCTCCTGCACATGAGCGTGGGAGCAGACAGCCAGACAGACACGAAGCAGGAGGGGGAGACTGCAGGAGGAAACTTAATTCTGATATCAAGCAATTAGGCTAATGTGATTTATAACATCACTGCGGGTGAAGTTTGTGTTTGTCTTCCCCTCAGACTGTAATTAATTTATGGAAATGCTGTAGGCTAACTTCTTTAAAGTAAACTAAGATAATAGAACTGTTCTTTAAAACGAACAACCTAGTCATTTTACAGTAGCATAAATGGGAGATAATTACAGCTTGAGAGAACAGCTCCGTCCAGGGCAGGAACACCAAGGGCGTGTGTTGGGGGCGGGGAGGAGTTGCTGTGAGCACAAACTGCAAAGTTTATGTGTGTCACGGGGAGATAGCAGGCATTTCCCCACATAGCCAAGACGAGAGCTTAACTAACTTTTTAGAAATTCCAACCAGTATCCTATAGGGAGTTGTGCAAATAAATATGACAATAACTTTGTAATGGGACAAGAAAGGCTGACGCAGCATTTTACTAATTTGTGTTCAGCATTAGTGGGGAGCTTTGCAACCCCTGGGCAGTGAGATGTGTTGGAGTGTATTGGTTCAACCCCAGGCGTTTTAATTACAGATCCTGGGAATATCTTGGTGCCGAGGCAGCTGAGCGAGGCTTGGCCCCACAACGGTTACCTATGGTGTGTTTTCCTCCTTGCCCCAGCAGCCATTAAAAGGCCTTACTGGAGGCAGGGGGCTGGGAGAGGGGAGAAAAATGTTTCTTAAAAAGGGAGGGCTTATGGTGGGCTGGCACCCAACATCGATTAGCTACTTAGCTGTCAGCACTGAGAGCCCTTGTTTTAACAAAGTGGTGGCAAAGATTGATAGAAAGGGCTTAACCCCATGATGGATCTCCAGGCGTTTTAAAAAGACTCTTTTTACTCTTGTTACCTTTTCATAATTTGGCTTAAATACAATGCATAAATCAAAAGCTGTTAGCACATGTGGCCCCCAACATTTATGAGTATTAAGCAGAAAATGCTTAGAAACATTTCATCAAATAATTTTCCAATCCCCTAAGACTCATTTAAATTTCCCTCCCCTCCTCCCTGTGGCTAATGAATATCGCTGGCTGCCAGCTACACATTGCACAGGAGCATCTGAGCCCAAGGCTCGGGCAGCCAACTCTTTGCCATAGGACAAGCTGGTTGATCATTATGGGGTGAAGCGCAAAGCTCTGCCTATCTACCAACACCACATGGGCAAAGAGCCACGAACCAAAAGATATGGCAGCTGCTCTCAGGTCAGTGATGTGGCCTTGGAAATGGCAGAGTCCATTAGCACTGAGCTTCGTACCCATTTCTTTCACCTTATGCCTGGGGTTGGAGGGTGGGGAGCTTCAGTGGGAGATGGTGGGATTAACTAAAGGTAAGGGACCCACTGCCTGGCCAGGATGGGGGCTTCAAACTCAAAGCCAGCCAGTCCTGTGACGCTTCAGAGAAGCGAGGGCTGGCTCTGGAGGCCCAGTGCTATGTTTCCTGGAAGACAACAAGCAGGTCAGCGGGTCCTCCAGAGGCCAGCATTAAGGCGAGAAACCTCCCAGTTTATGCCCTGGATGGCAGTTATTGGGGCCTCACTATGTTAGTGAAGTAGAAACTAATTGGTTACTTACATTTGTTAGTGAACTTGACAAATAATTATTGAGCGCCTCTGATGGGTGAAGCACATGGAAGAACTTACTCTGGCCATGCAGTTGGACAAAGTCAGGGAAGAGTGTCCACAAGGGCCAGAGTGGGTCTCCTGCCCTTCAGGATCACTTTCAGGAAGACCCCTGGCGTTCTCCCACCCATGTGCTTCCTCTGGGAGGGACATTCAGGCCTGTCACTCAATCCTCTGCTCTTTAGGTTGGAGGTTAACTGTTTTGCCTGTGTGTATGTGTGTGTGTGATTGTGTCTTCTCCTCACTTAGGGCAAACTCTGTGGTGCAGCATTGATGTCCAGGCAGCCCAGGGTTTGAATCCCAGCCCCACCAAAGCCTAGGTGGCAAAATCATCTCTTTTCATCTTTCTGAGCCTCGGCTTTCCCACTTAAAATGCAGACAGTAACACCTATATCACAGGTCGCTATGAGGAGCAGATGAGCTAAGATGTGTCCAACACTATGTCTATTGCCTGGCCCACAGAGTGTATGCAATAAATGGAAGCTATTCAGGTTATATCATTTAGCACATGGATTGTCAGCTGACCCCTGCACATAGGAACAAAATCTCCTTTGGACTGTCTGTCTTTCAGTTGAGGAGGTGACCCTCTAAGTAGAAAGCTGCCTGGGAAAAGTTGAGAAGGCATGAGGCGTAGGACTCTCTGTGGTGTCACCTGGCCATGGAATAAATCTTATTTTATTCTACAAGGAACGAAAAGAAAAGCAGGGGCATCTCTTTAGACATTCTTCTGAGGCTGAAGAGAATATAGAGATCCAGACTCCTAACTGTGGCCCCTTCCATGTGAATTCTGGGCTCTCCAGCTCTGGTCCCCAAGGTCCTGGCTCTCTGAGGAGATAATATCTGTCACTTTCAATGCCCTTGTTCTTGTTATAGTTGGGAACATTATATTTCAGAACCAGGCTGATTTTTCATCAGGTCTCGTTGCCAATATTACAGCTGCCTTGTGCTCTTAGATCCAAGGGCCCATAAACGAACTCACCACATACGTGAAACTTTACGTCACTCTTCACTGAGCTAAGTTGGAAATTTATAGTTTAGAAGAACAGAATCAAGTTGAAAATGTGACGTTGGCTGCGGTCTGGACATAACTGGGGTTTGCAGGTGTAGTTTGGCAGCTTCCATCTAACAGAAACATCAGGGCCTATAAAATCAGCCCAGTGCCAGAGTTGTAAGGTGTTGTATTAAATATTCCTGCAGTGGCCACCATCCCTCGCCTTTTAAAAATGAGGGTACAATTGTAATGTAGGATATTAGTTATGTAAAAATGGACAGGTACCCAGCTGATATGATGAATTAATTAATTAATCTACTCAACATATACTTGGTCTGCGTCAGTTATATGTTCATCCTTGTGAGAGGCCTAGGGGACATCAAGGTAGTTCCTGCCTAAGAGCAGCTCTCAGTCTGGTTGGGAGGGCAGAGATGGAGCCAGGCAAGTCCCACCAAGTGCCTGTTCCCGGAGAGGGAGCTGTAGGAGGGGCGCCCACTAAGTGCCTGTGACGGAGGTGGTTAGTGGCCATCCGCTGGGGAGGGTGTTTGGTCAGGAAATGCCCTCTAAGCCACCTGGAGGGGTGACTGAGTGTGCCAGGGCCAGAGGGAGGTGGGAAGGGAGCTGTCTGCGGACCAGTGGGGACTTCCCTGGCTGAGACTGCAAAGAGGTAAGGTGAGAAAGGCAGGCTGAGGGGTGAGTCTCACCTCCTCCTCTGGAAACATCAAGCCCTATTCTTCCATGTGGAGGGGAAATCAGACTCCCCATGTAAATACAGAAGAGGGAGGTAAGGCCCGAGGAGAGATGTTTCTGGGAGGCAGAGCTCAGCTCAAGACTAGGAAGAAGTCACAGTCACGTCTAGCAATGGAGCAGGCTTTACCTCCCACATGTGCAAGCAGGAACCAGGGTGTGGGGGTAGTGAGCAGGGGTCTGTGCCTCCTCTGCCAAATATAGAAAGAATTCATAAATGGGGTGAGGGGGAGAGATGAACTTGATTCCCAGGTCACAACCCGCCCTCAGGCCACCTCACCCTACTCAATTGGCCTGCGATGGCTCTCACACCTAAGCTAAGGAGGGAGCAGGGCTGACACCCAGATACTAGCTGGTGTTCTCGAGAACCCCAATTTTGCTACATTTTTCCTTTTAAGGTCTAGAAAAAAATAGAACAACTGGATAATATTCTCTGCTAGCAGAAGTTTGGAGAGCTAGCTAGTTTTAAAAGTTAAATGGATGTGTGTACACATATACATAAGTATAAAATAAGTATTGTGTTTTGATTCCAAATATCAGGTCTACTTTGAATGCTCAAACATCATATTGCAATTTGAGTCTGGCCTGTTCTTGCCTGTCCCTTCTGAACTCCCCTTTGGGACATCCTGCATTTGAAAGGTTGAAATTAAAATTGAGAAACGGAGCCCTGGGCCATCTTGATTTCCATGGGACCTTGCTTCAGACAATGTGGGCATTCTGCCATGGCTTAATTTTGTAGCAAGCTGTTGAGGGTTATTTATTTTTTAATTTTTTTTTTTTGATTTATACAAGTTGTACATACACATATTCATGTTTAAAATGAAAATTAGGGAATTAGTACAGAATCCACGTAGCTGTGCTCTCAGTACAGCAACTAGATAAGCCTTTCAAAATGAGAGTCACTTCACTGGTTTGCTCAGCTCAGGAATGTCTGGTGCTCTGCATCTCACTCAGAGAGAGAACCAGTGCTCCTAAGTGGCCTACAGGACATAAATGCCCCTCCCCCACCCTCTCTCTCACCTCATCTCCCCCCCTCTGCCTAATATCCTGGCCTCCTTATTGTCCTTGAACACACCACATACACACTGGCAACAGGGCTCTTGAACTTGCTGTTTTCCCTGCCTGGAACACTGGTCACTCATATAACTCCATACCTTGCTCTCTAAGCTCCTCGAGGTCTCTGATTAAGTATCCCTTAGAGAGAGGTCTCCCAGACCATCCATACACAATAGCCCCTTCACTGCCATCAGTTCTCTCCCTTAACCTAAGTTATTCTTACAGCACTTACCATCTTCTGGCTTATTACATAATGTTTATTTATTGCCTGTCTCTCCCCCTGGAAGAGCTCCATGAGAGCAATGACTTTTTGTTGTAGTTCACACTATATTCTTAGTGTCCAGAACACTGGCACATAGTAGGTATTTGAGCACATAGTATTTGTTGAATAAGTGAACCACTGAATGAAGATTATAATAAAAAGTAAGACTTTATCTCTCTACCCTTTAATGTGTTCGCTCACTCCCGTCCCACATTTCTCAGTTCTTAGTTTTAGAATGCATCCCTCTAAAACTTTTCATTGCATCTGCAAGAATACCTAGAGGCTTCTGCTTCCAGCTAGGATATAGAAGGATGTGAAAGGCTTTTGGTCATGGGAAGCAATGAGAATAACCTGGAAAAATAAAACAGTTCTTTTCAACGAGACTGGTGAAAAGTGATGGATGCAGAGAAGCCTTGATGAACTATACTCCAGAGAGAAGTGAGCCCTTTCTGGTGAAGCAGAGAACTTGAGCTTCCACACCCGGGGAGTGGCAGGTGAAGTAGATGTACAGTGGGGATCTCCCCAAGGACATGCTCTGTGAGCCGTCTGCAAGGCTGACTGCACCAGACTGGAGGAGGCAGCTGGGGCAGGGGTTGCAAGAGTGGGGAATAGTGTGGGAAATGATAGTGCTGTCTGGGGACCAGTGAACGTGTGACCTGGGCCTGGAATGGGGGAGTGGACCTGCAAATGACAGTGAGTGCTGCTAGGAGGGACTGGGATCTGGAACACCTCTGAGTTCAATCAGAAGACATAAACCACAGCAGAAGTTTGAATAGGGAAGATTTAACATAAAGAATTGCTGCTAACTGTGCAAAAGGTGGTTAACTGCTGAAAGAGGTAAGGGAGGACTCCGAAGTAGTGATTGCAGAGAGGAAAAACTGCCCTTAGAGCTGAAGGGAAAGGAAATAGTGAAGAAACTGAGATTCAGACCTCTGGGGAGCCGGTGTGAACATGTGTTGGAGAGTGCTGCCCGACCAGAGAACCACCTCTAGACAACACTGCCAGGACCCCTGCACACAGAGCCACTGGCCACTAAGTAGGAAAACAAAACACCAGAAGAGGCAAAAGTCCCCCCTCTCTCTTCCAGAGTTGCTGTGTGTCTCCAATGCCCTCTGTTGACAGGGTCTAACATCCAGTCCATTGGCCAGGGAGAAATGTAGTCTGTAGAATCCAGCCCCACCACAGAGGAGGGCAGAGAAAAATGGGTCTGTTGCCGACAAGCTATACATTACTAAGTGGCCCAAAAACACATACATTAAAAAAACTACACAGTACATTCATCTCCCCCTTTCTGAATCTTGCTGAGACAGCATCAGTGGGGGAGGGGCCGTTAGGCAGAAAAAAATTATGTAGTTTCAACCATTCTCCTGGTTTTTGGATTCTGGGGCTGTAAGAGTTGAATTAAGAGGTAAACAACAACAATATTGAGGAAACTGGTTGGGAGCTGGGCAAATCACAAGCAAATTCAATCTGAATAAAGCTGCGCCTCAGTTCTGTTCCAGGTAAAACTGAATAACCTCTTGACAGAGGACAGGGCTTGCAGCTCTGGGACATAAACAAAACTGAGGACAAAATCATGCTCCACTCTCCACTGTTTTTCTACACAATTCTTGCAGTACGATTAAAAAAAAAAAAAGATATTCAAAGAAGCAGGAAAATGTTACTCATGATTGAGAAAAAAATATAGACAATGGGAACATATCCACAGGTAGCCCAGATATTGGAATTACCAGATAAACACTTTAAAATAACTATTATAAATATGTTCAATAATATAAGAAAAAGGATGGATATTTTAGGAGAGAAATGGAAACTCTAAAAATAAATAAAAACAAGTGGAAATTGAAATTTTAGAACAAAAAAATAAAATATAAGACAAAACATGTCTGAAAAAAACTAAAGAAGTCATAAATAAATCGAGAAATATACCATGTGTATGGATTATAAGACTCAATATTGGCCAAATTTCAATTCCCCCCAAAATGATTTATAGATTCAATACATTCCCAATCAGAATGCCAACAGGTTTACTACACTTATATAGAAATTTAAATGTAAATTATGAAATAATCTCGAAAAAGGAAAATAAAGTTGGAGGACTCACACTACCTGATTTTAACATTTATTATAAAATAAACCAAAGAGTTTGGTATTGGCATAAGTATAGACAAATATTTCAATGAAATAAAATAATGATCCAGAAAAAGACTCAAATTCATATGCTTAGTTGATTTTGATAACGGTGCCAAAGCAATTCAATAGAAACAAAGTCTTTTCAACAAATCGTCTTGAGATGACTGGATATCTATATGTGGGGAGAATGAATCTTGGACCTTATCTCACACCACACACAAGAATTAATTTGAGATGAATCATACAACTTAAGCTATAATAGGTAAAACCACAAAGCTTTTTAAATTAGAAGAAAACAGAAGAATACCTTCACTATCTTGGGGTGGGAAAAATTTCTAGGAGAGGGCATAAAAACTACTAATCACCAAATAAGAGGTTGCTATTTTGGACTTCATTAAAATAAAAAATAAAAAATCTGCTTATTATACTTTCAACAATAAAGATAAATTTTAAAAAGCTGCATATTAAAAGACACTATTTAAAGAGTAAACAGGCAAGTCACAGACTGGGACAAGAAGTTCTGCAGTTACTATATATTAGACAAAGGACTTGTATCCAAAATTTGTAATGAACTTCTACAGCTCAGTAATAAAAAAGGCAAACAACCCAATAAATACTTGGGCAAAAACTGGAACATACACTTTAAGCAGAAGACATACCAATGGCTACTATACACATAAAAAGGTGCTCATCACTATGACTACTCATCTAGGCCATGCAAGTTAAGTTCCACCCACTAGGCTGACAGCACCAGCGTTGGTAAGGACATGGAGCAACTGGCTGGTGGAGTGGAGACGGTGCAACCACCGGAAAATTGTTTGGCATATCCTTATAAAGTTCGACATAAACCTACCCTATGACCCAACAATTCCAATCCTAAATACTTACCCAAGAGAATGAAAACAGATGTCCATAAAAGACTTGTACATGGATGTTTCTAGCAGATTTATTCAAAATATCTTAAAAATGTAAACAATCCAAATGTCTATCAACAGGTGAATGGATTAACAGATTGTGGTGTGTTCATACAATGGGGTGGTTGGCAACCACAGAAGCTAGAAAGTGGCTTGAGACAGATTCTCAGATTCTCCCTCAGGGCCTCAAGAGGGAACCAACCCTGCTTGACTCTTTGATTTCAGACTTCTGGCCTCCTGAACTGCTAGACAATAAATTTCTGTCATTCTAAGCCACCAAGTTTGTGGCAATTAATTATGGCAGCACTAGGAAACTAATACACTCCTCAACCAGGTTATCAACGAATAAAGTTTCAAGTATTCAACCTTCTGTTTGGTGTACACGAGTAGATTTTAATCAATAAATGGAACAAAATGTGCTTTAAAATATATGCCTTTTCTTGTATACATTTGGATAACACATGAATGGGGTAAAGGTACATACACTTTGGCTACTTCCTACTGTTGTTTTCTAATGGAACAATAAATCCTGGAGACAGTTCTCTGTTAGCACATGGGGAAGGCTAGCTGCTCTGGAAGCAGGGAATTTGTCTTTCTAAAGACTGCACCATAGTGCAGGATATGGATTTACCATGATTTATTTTGCCAGTCCATTTCAATTAGATGAAGGTTTATTAAATGCCTCATCCTGAGCTCTTCAATTTAAATCTGTTCAATTCAATCCAATCCAGTGCGAACCTATTCAGCAAGCATCCACTGAGTGCTTTCTTTGTGCCGGTAACCGCTGTGACAACATTGGTTTCATCTTAATTGACTACCTCTGCCCCTCAGGCAAAGATACTTCTTGAAAATCTATTATGAAATATAACAAGAAACTGATAATAAGACCATAGTAAAAGAGACTGAAGTTTGGGATGGAGAAAATGTTTTTCTTTTCCTATACTGGCCTTCGTATTTTAATAGGCTCTAATGTCCTTACTAAATTGGGCTGCTTAGAATTGGGGATTTTCCCCAGAGAGAACGGTGCAACTCATCCTGTAAAGAAGCAACAGAAGTGATGAAAGCAGAAAGAATGGGACCCCACCTGGTTCCTAGGAGCAGGGAGGAGGCACCTAAAAGGCCTATCCTGCAATTGTTCGGCTGTGTTAAGTATTTGTTTTCTCATACGTTTCTCAATGATTTGTTCTGTGTCTTAAGCACACGCAGGGGGCTTTCTGTCCTGTAGAATAAATAGCCACAGGCTGTAACATGAGGTATCTTGTTCAGTTGGTCTTGCTGCTGATAGAAGGAAGCACGTTAACTACAGCTTTCCCCCTTTTGATTAGACTGGATCTTAGATAATGAGGATTCTGAGGGATCGTCCTTTTAATCAACAATGTAATTTAAATTCTTGACGCAGTGTGAGAGTGGCCTGCACAGGAGATGGGGATGGTTGGGAGCCACCTCGGAGGCTGCCTGCTCTATCTTGGCTCTGCCTATGGTGCCCGGAGGAATAATCTGTTCCTTCTCCAGGATAATCCTTCAGTTATTTCAACTGTTCTACAAAGAAAAGTTTCCATATGCCTTTCTTGCCTCCTTTTGGATTCAATATTTACTTTAATTCCTGTCCCCAGAAACAAGTGCAAAACTCCAGATGTTTTGAGAACAAAGGGGTTATTGTTTCCCTTGATCTGGACACTATGCAATCTGTATCCCCAAGAGCTTTTTGGTAACATGGCCCACACCATAGTCTAAAGAAGACTTGTCATGAACTAAAATTCCTACATCTTTTTCACCTAGGAAAACTTTCCTGGACATCTGTAAATGCCATTTCAACTATTCTATCTTTTTAAACTTTCATTTGATTGATTGGGATCATCCAACAAAAACATTTTGAATCTTAATTCTATAATAGGTAGCATTATCTGTCCCTCCCAGACTTGTGTCATCTGCTTTTTTGATAGGCCTGCCTTCCAAATCTTCATAGACTTCATCAGGGAGACCACCTGTAGATCGGTGACCTTAGTAGTCATGCAACTTGGAACCTGGGTGGTGTCTCATTAGTTATGATTCTACCCCAGAGCAATATCCCTCTGCTCACATTTACTCTCTGCTCCATGAAATTATCTTGGGAAATTTTGTCAAATACTTGGTGGTAATCAAGACATACTTACAGCATTCCTTTGATTTCCAACCTGATTCCCACTCCCCTGCCCTGGTCCAGTAAATTCAGTTAGGTTAAGCCTTAAACTTTAAGGGAATTTGCTCCTGGGAGCCAGTGTTCTGATATTAGTGATTACACGCTCTTTTCCAAGAGCTTACCCATTTGTTTAACAACCAATCCTGTAACTGATGATTCATGTTCAGAATCCAACCTGTTTTGAAAATTGAGATTAAAATCTGCCCCTCTGTTCTTCCTGTCTTCTCTCTTTTCGATGATTTCTCAGAAATTTCCAACAGCTCTGAGACCCCATCTGCAAACTCCAGCTGTGCTGGAGGGGTATTTTGTGGAGCCTGGAGAACTTTAAGCTCACCAAAGTGAGTAGCACCTTGGGCAGCCGTCCCGTCTCCTATCATGTGTTCTGTCTGCTGCCTCCAGTTTGAGATCCTTCCCCTTTCTGCACTAAACAAAAAGGAATAGTCTCTGGGCAGTTCTGGCATCGTCACCTGTGGACACTCTAGTCTTCTCTAAGCAGTAGGCTAAAGCAGTCCTTGTTCTTGGTCTGAAAAATAAAACTTCACCCAACAACACACCCTTGCATTCTTTTTTTCTTTTTTTTAAAAATATAACTTTATTGATTTCAGAGAGAGGAAAGGAGAGGGAGAGAGAGATAGAAATATCAATGATGAGAGAGTCATTGATGGAGCCCACAACCCGGGCATGTGCCCTGACTGGGAATCAAACCCCGATCGCCTGAATCGTAGGTCGACGCTCAACCACAGAGCCAAACCCAGCCGGGTCACCCATGTATCTTTAATCCTCTTTGTCACAGACAGCTCCTCTGCCCTTTGATCTCCGCAGAGACTTTTCTCCCCGGCTCCTGCAGTGAGGCCGTGAGGTTCGTCCTTGACCAGGCAGGCCTGCTGGCTGCACGTGCTTTTCTGTTTGCGATTATCCTGAGCCCCTTTGTATCTCCAGGGCCTGGCGCAAATGCCTCACACCTAGTAAGTGTTCAATAAATATTCATATAGCTATGGATTTTTAAAAGGTAAACTTTGAAAGCTAATTAAGAATTGATTTAACTGCTGTTGCATGGCCTCAGGAGACCTTTGAGAATGGAGAAGACCTGGAAAATGATCCAGGAGGCATTTGCTAACTCACTGGGGCGGGACCAAGACAAAAGAGACATTTTTTCCTTTTAACCTTTCCTTTAGCAATCAACAAGTGTATCATCGTATAGTTTCCCTCCCTCCCTCCCTCCCTCCCTCCCTCCCTCCCTCCCTCCCTCCCTCCCTCCCTCCCTCCCTCCCTCCCTCCCTTTCTTTTTACAAGTCAATCAAATCATATCTGCTGAGGACTCACTGTCTGTGAGAAGTCACAAGCTTTTACCCAGGCCAGATATGGCAGTAATAACATCTCAGACTGTCTCAGGGAGCTTGCAAAACTGCTAGGCTTTGTGGTCTTGAGGAGTCAGCTTTTAAAATGTAACATCTCCCAGACAGAAACAAAAGCCCTGGGAGATGACACCCCTGGAATCTCAGCAGCTAGCACCTTGTTAACAAGGTGCTGGTGGAGAGAGGCTGCGCTGGGCATTGCTGTGCAAGCTCTGGCAAGACACAAGCCTTTCTGAGCCGTCGTCTGTGCAGAACTGACAGACTGTGTCTGTCTAATGGGGTTGCATAATAGACTTGCCTCAGAGGCTTGTAGTGAGAATTGAACAAAGTGATGTACGTGTGTCTATATGGTTCATTAGTTCATTTCTTTTTCACCCACTACTTGTTGCCTTATTGGCCCTGTGAGCTGGGCCCTATGTGTAACTCTGTCTACTAGGGACCACACCCGAAGCAGGACACAGTGTGAGGGAAGTCACTGACAAGGGCTGGAGGGGTTGGGAATCCTGCCTCAAGGGCTGTGCAGGGGGACCTGAAGATAAACTTTGCGGCTCTGGTGTGGGCTGGCAGGTCTGGGCCACAGAGGCTCTGTGGTTAGTGGCCAGTCCACCCTGTTGGACTGAGAGTGTGGTGTGATTGCTTCTCCTTCTCAGGTGACTTGCTAGTGTCACCAAACTCAGAGCCATCCTGGGAGACTGAGACTGAGAAGCCATGTGTTGACAACACAGATATGGAGAATTCAGCTGGCAGGTGGTGCTCGAGGAGATGCAATGACCTGTAGATAGTCTGCGTTCATCCTCATGCCCCCAGTGGGCTCTGCACAGGGACTGGCACACAATAGGTGCCCAGAAAATACTCACTGGATGATAAAAGGGATGAGTGAGGGGAGAAAAGTCTGTTGCTGGCCAGCACTTCTCTTTTGGGCCTAAGAAGTTGCTTTTTGGCTCTGGTCTTGTGATATTGTGAAGGCTAAGGGGCCACCAAGCTGTGTGGCTATCGGGATCACTGATCAGAGAAATAGTGACCTGCCCTCCCCCCTCCTCGCCCCTGGCATGTCCCTAGTGGGCTGATGCTGTGACTGCACCTAACAGGACAAGGAGAAGGCTTCAGGTTCCTCTGTGATCAGAAGCAAAGCAGGGCTGCATTTGGTTTTCCTTCCTTTAAGTTCGAAAAATCACAGGGGAAAGTTTTCCTGCACTCCTTGTTCCAAACCTTCCTTCCCTTCACCCATTCTATCCCCAACCCAGTGATAGCTTGCATTCCTAATATTTGAAGACCTTGGGATTTTTCTTCCTAAAATAAGGGGGAAAATGACCCTGTGTACATTGACTGCACGTACGGATGATCGAGGGTGACAGCACCAGGCACCAGGTAACCCCCTTTCCTCTTGGCCTCATGGCTTCCTCAAGACCCCTGAAACCTCCCCGTGCTAGGTTGTCCAAAGCAGCTCCTCCCTGCACTGCCTCCATGAAGCAGGCACAGTCCAGCTGGGAGACAGGTCTATTGTGATGCTCCGCAGGAAGGGCTGAGGGACATGGTGTTTTCTGGATGCATTTGGGTGTATTTCTTTAGCTTGGTAAATAAAGGTAAGTGATTTTGTATCGTGTTGTCTTTGGGGGCCCTACAGACAAGGTGGTTGGGAAATAGAGTTCCTATTAACTCTATTCTTTTCAGAGGGAACAAAAGATGAGAATTATTTGTTCAGGAACAGCAGCAATTTATGTCACATAAGGCTCAACAGATTGCAATGGGCTCTCGTGGTCATTTTCTCATTGGATCCTCCAGGCAGCCTGGTGACATGACCCTGGCAAGTACTGGTGTCTCCATTTGATAGGTCAGGACACTGGTGCCCAGGAGTCACACTGCTACTCTGCTTACTTCTCACTGCTGCTCAAAGCCACTCTCCTGATCCTTGCTTGCTGGCTCCTGATCACTTTCTCCTCCCACTGGCCCCTCGACCACAAAAACATGGTCTTTGTCTATTAGGGAAGCAAAAATGTCAGCTATCAAACATGGAGAAACAAAACCAGTTTCAAGATAACCGTGCACTTTCTCTTGACTTTCATCTCCAAAATGCATCTCTCCTTGACTTGCCCAAGAAGGGAAGGCATTGGTTCCTGGGTTGTTTTCTGCTGGTTTCTGTATCGGGTCCAAGGTAGTGTACCTTTCTTAGACAGTGAGTTCTTCCAAGGCAAACACTGAGTTGCTGGTCTCTTTACATAGTGCTAGAGAGTGCCTTAGATACTTCAAGGTTTTGCGAAGAGTGTCATAATGAAGAGAGCGTAGTCACACATTTCTCTACGTCAATCTAAACAATCATGTGCCTGAAAATTTGTGTGAAAATGTTTGTGCTGGAAACATTGCTACCTAAAGAAGCCTTGGGTGAATTCCTTGAGGGAATTCACAAATTCCCAAGACTGTTGAATGGTTTTGCACTGTGAGAGTTATTGACTTAGCGGAGATTTGTGTTCTTTGAATCTCATTGTTTTAATGTTAAAGCTTTGAGACTATTTCTTAGCAAAGTATTTTAAAGGCATCTAGGTGCATATAGGTGTATAACTGGTTTATATCACAAAAAATCATCTTGAAAAGAGACTTTCTTTGTAGGTAAAGATTGAGCCAGAAACAACCAAAACACCAAACCACCAGTGCTTTCTCAAAACTAAATGTGAAGTATAAATAGAGAACAAAACAGGAAATAGTGGTTTGCAAAAAAAGAAATACTTGTAGCTGCCAGAAAAAAAGTGGCTTTCCTTACAGTGTAGAATGTGAGTTCAGAGACTGACAGAGAGTCCCTGACTTCACCTCTTAGCAGAGACAAGCATCTTCCAGTAAGCATTGCCTTTAATAATCTTTAAAAATATGTGGATCACCCTGTATGCCATAGGCACTGACTAAGGAAGTATGTTTGTTCTTCTGTCCACCCAGTCAACAGCTGCTCAGTGAATTGCTTGGGTCGCTTTACACCACCTAAGCTTTCACTCTGCAAATGCACACAACCATGGTGCGTGAGGAGTGCCGCACCCATGGACTGGGTGGTGATTTGCAGTCCTTTCAGTGTCCAGAGCACCTGCCATCCTGCCTCCCACATGCTGGTGCAGCCGGCCCTGGCTGACCAGTCTGCAGATGGCCGGGCAGCTCACTCATTCTCCCTAGAGTCAGAGAGGGTAGATTAAGCTGATTTATTTGTTTTTATCTTTTGAATACACACAAAATACAAAAGGTAGGAAATAGCATGCAGAGAAAAGTCCCTTTCACTTTCCAGCCCCTAGAACCCCAGTCCTTGCTGCCTACCTCCAAGAAGATTGCTCCTGTTTTTAAACACTCCCAGAGATGTCTTATGCATCTGAGCATAGACACATGCATACGTGCGTACGCATCTGTAGAGTGTACCTTCCTCCAGACAGCACGCCATCCATGCTGCAGTGTAAATGTAAACATTGATCTTGAAGAGCATGTGCTCTCACTTTTCTTGGCTATGATTCTGCCTACCACAGACATGGCAGAGAGCATCTTATCTCTTCCCTCCTCCAGGTTCCTTCTCACAACCCATGGGTTTGCGTGTAGGCATGTCCCCAGGTGTGGCCACAGATAGACAGAGTCCATGTTTTGAGACAGCAGGAAAGAGGAAATTTCCCAAGAAGGCTTTCTTACAAGCTCCCCATTCTGCCGGGCCATTAACTGACCTGCCTAAAGGGCGGGCAGATGCCATTCTTTTCCATGTATGTCTGTCCGGGTCTAACTAGGAAATCTCTTTAGCATTGAAGACACTAGGAATTTAATGCCAGGAGATGGTCATATGGTGATGAAAGAGCCCAAACAGGAACCTGGATAATTAGCCACAGTCCCTGCAGTTGCAACCACCCCTAGGTTAGAGGCGTAGAGGGAGAAGGTGGTCTAGTAGAAGGCAGGGCCCGGTCACCCAACAGGACCACGTGGCTCCCCAGGAGGAACTAACGAAGCAAAGAGAGTCTGATAGCTTCCCTTGTCTTACTTATGCCTACCCCACCTTCCAAACTCAGACCAGCACCTCCCTTTGAGCAAACCCAGCTAGCAACCAGCGTCACAGAAACCTTGGAAGACAGCTTGGGGGTAGCCCCTTTCACATGGAGAACTGCAGGGGCAAGGTGAGGGATGGAGCTGAGGGAGACAAGCCCACAGCCAGCCCACAGAGTCTCTCGAAGCTGTCTTCTGGAAGGATGTCACCTGAAGGGGAAGGCCTGTCAGTGTGGCAGACACGATTTAAAGAGAAGGGTGGACTCCTGAAACAAGGAGCTGGCAGCCCGTCCCTCCCTGGCCTGGCACCTGCTTTCTCTTGCTCTCTGAAGACCACGGCCTGAGGAGTAGCTCCAGGCCTGCGGGCCCAGGTGGCAGTGCTGGAGTCAGAAACAGCTTCTCTCTTCTTCCTGTGCTGGCTGAGGGGACTGGCAGGTCCCAGCAAACAGGTCGACTTAGGGGACAGCTGGACAGCTGCCGGGCCAGTGAATTATTCATTCTTCTGTGGTGTGCCCGTCCCCCACGCTTTCAGATGTTGTAACGTCTTTCCAAACCCTGCAGGCTGTAGTGGGTGTTTCCCCCACTTCACTATACATATTCTCTGCTCCTGGTTTATTGTATCTTTCCTCCTTCCCCTTAAATATATGAGTCTTGGCTCTCTACCACCCTGGCTGCTTTAACATCTCAAACAACTTGTAGCAAAAAGGGAAAGAAGACTTAATCATCAGAAATATCAGAGAAGACTTCTTTCTATGCTTAAACATATGCAGATTTATCTATATCTACATACATAAAATACAAGGTGTCTCCCCAAAATGTATACACATTTAACAGCTGATAGCTCAATTGATGTTTTTTTTCCTTTCAGATTTAACCCATTGGAACTAATAGTTATTCAAAGTATGTATACATTTTGGAAGGACACCCTATATGACTAGAATCATGCTGTATATACTATTTTGCAGTCTTCATATATGCATGATTGTATGTACATACACACATATATACTTAAAATTAAAAGTATTCCATTTTATGTATGCAAAGAATATTCTTGGCCATATATCTTTGCATTCTTCCCAGATTATCTTCTTAGGAGAAATCCTTAGGAATAACACAGCTGGATCAGGAAGTGTGCAGGTGTAAATTTTTAAAGTGATTTTCAAATGTCCTCCAGAAAGGTTAGCTGATTTTTACCCCTACCAACAGTAAACAGGAGTGCCTGTTCCTCTCTCCCTTACCAACAGAGTATTGTCAGAGCTATTCACACTTATCAGTCTGAGAGCCACAAATGATTCTCAATTTACCTTTGGAGGGGTTTACCAGTAAAATTTAGAATCTTTTCTTGTGATAATTGACCATTTATTTGTTTCTTCTCTTCTTCTTTCCCTCTTTCTCTCTCTCTCACTCATTTTTTGTCAATTATGTTTTTTGACCATTTTTTAATTATAGTGCTTATTTTCATTTTAATAATTTGAAGAAATTCTTGTGTTAACTTTTTGTTGGTCCATGTGTAGCAAATAGTTTCCTCAGATTTTCATTTATTTTCTATCTTTTTCATTATTTTACTTGCACAGTATGAAAACATTTGAGTTCTATGAGGTCATGTCTATCAGTCTTTCCATCATACTTAGATTTCCCAAGTTTTCCATTAAAATTAGAAAGTCTATCACCATCTCAAGAGTATAAAAATACAGTCTGGTAGCTGCAGGACTGCCCAGACCAGGGTGTAGGGATTGTTTCTATAATCTTTCCCAACTCTTTCTGTAGCCTTTTGAGCAAGAGTCTTTAATTTCCATTGTTAGGTACCTCTAAATCTCAGAAATTAATTTTACTACTAACATCACCCCTGAGTTAAAGTCAAAATCTCTGTCTCATTTGTCACATTCCTGAATATTCCAGGAACTCTGACCCCTAAGTTCATGTACCAGCTGTGTTCTCTGGGTTGTGGATGAGCAACAAGCTCTTGCTGAAAGATTTGGCCAACTCTACTTGAGAAGCTCATTATTAGTATTTTTAGTGCTAAGAATATTATAGTATATGGAGTATCTGCTTGGAAGAAAGGATTTGTACACAATGAACAGTTACCCAGAGTCCCACCGTCTTTGCCATCGCTAACATTTTAGTGCATTTCTTTTTACTTTTTCACCATAAACATTTTTACATAATTGAGATCTTTTTATGTGAAATTTGTGTGATGTTTTTCACTCAACCTCATGCTATTAAGATTATTTTTAAAGGCATTTAACTAGTTGATTGTTTTATTCTGTAGATAAATCAACTATTTCCCTATTGCTTGTTATTTGGGGTTCAGTATATCCATTTTATTTTTGAAATTCTAAATCAAGTTAAAGTAAATATTTCTGTATGTAAACCTCTGTCCACGATTTGATTGAGGGACATAATTGACTTTATATTTATCTATCTATCTATCTATCTATCTATCTATCTATCTATCTATCATCTATTTATTTTTTAAAAAATATATCTTTATTGATTTCAGAGACAGGAAGGGAGGGGGAGAGAGAGAGAGAAACATCAATGATGAGAGAGTCATTGATCGGCTGCCTCCTGCACGCCCCCGACTGGGTACCAAGCCCACAACCCCGGGCATGTGCCCTGGCCTGGATCCTAGGTTGACGTTCAACCGCTGAGCCACGCCCGGCCGGGCCATAATTGGCTTTAATACAATTGATTTGTATGGTTAGATTTCTTCCCTGGGAAAAATGAAACCCAACCAAAGGGAAGGGATTGAGTGTGAGAGAATGGTGTGTTTGCTTAATACTGTTATTGCATCAGCTCAAAGTTGAACTAACTGGGGAAACAGGCACAAACAGATAAAGTTGTCTTGTTGCTGGTGACACTGTCAATTGTGTTTTGAGCTGGGTCTTAAAGGTACACCTAGCCAGTGTCTTTCCTACTTCACTAGAGTCCCACGGAAATTTGCTCTCCCTGAGATTATACTGGGAGCTCTACAGCACCGTAAAAGCTCCTGGTGGCGCCTGGCTCTCTCCTATTCGGTCTTTTCCGCCACGAAGGGGTAATGTGGCCAAAATCACCAAACTGGATTCATGTTTGCCTTGCAAACCAAACACACACTTCTGTTTTTGTTTTGCTTTGTGTCTGGCCTAATTCTCAGCGCCTCTTCTGCCTGCGAACGATTTGCCACATCCCTCTGTAAGACTGGCGCCAGCAGAAATGCAGTCCCAGAGGACCCCCGGGAGGAAGCGAGGCCGACCCCCGCTGCACCCCACGCCCGTGCGGATGGCGGTCCATAACCTTTATTCCGCCTCGCCTGGTCCCTTACCAGCAGTGAAGATCCCGAAGAAAAGAGGGCGGAAACCCGGGTACAAGGTACGGCCCCCCATCTCCTTCCTCCACAGCGGGTGGGCTGGGCTGGGGGCCTGGGCGGGACTGAGGGAAGGGGGAGCTGGGGAGGGACCGGGCAGTGCGTTCCCGTCCGTGGGGCTGGGGACCCGCGCCCGTTGTTCCTGCAGGGCACGCAGTGCAGGCTGGTGCCTCGTGTGCGTTTTTACAAGCAGAGAGAGCAAATTGCACCAGATGGGCAAAGTTGTGAGGCGAGCAGATTTTAGGGTCAGAGCTAAACACACATTATTCAGCCTCGCATCTAAATGAATGTTTCAGACGCTGAGCTTTCCCCGGACTGTGCCTTTTGGGGCGGCTCTTGAAACCACTTTCCAGAACTCATTCGTCATTCACTTTAGTAGAAGCAGATGATGTTCCTGTGACATTTAAGCTATTAACGCGAGCAGGCGAGTGTCGAAGGACCTAGAAGAGTTTTCCCAAATAGAGCCTCAACCAGGGGACTCATCCCGAAAATGCTGGGTGTTAATTCATAGTTTCCTGCTTATAAAAGGTGCTCACGTCATTTGGCTCCACCGAGGCTTATCCCGCAAAGTTAAAATCTCGTGACCCTTTTAAAAATTAATGCTTTGGAGAGGCTCAGGGTGGAGAGTAAATTCTCCAATCGCGTAAAGCAACCCAGACCCGAGAATTAGCTTCTCCTCTAAAATGCTTTCGAAGGCACTACTGCAGAGGAACGAGAGCTTGTTCCCCACCAGCCTTTCGGGCATCAGAAAATGAGCTTCAGAAGTTGTCCTTCATTCCCTTGTCTTGAAATAAAGAGCTTATGTTTCCATCTTGAGATCTGAATGCTCAAACCAAAATGCAAATTGCCAATTAACTCCCATAGATTTAGGAAAATGTATGGAAATTATTTCAGGTCAGCAGAAAGGCGAAGCTTCCGGAAGCACTGGTTATGAATTCAGCCTTTATTCCTCTTGTTCTCTGCAGTTCTTCCAACTGCTGGAAAACGAAAATGGCAGGTGGGGGGGGAAGTGACTCAAAGTTATTTGGGGGTTGTTGGTTTTAGTAAAAGTTCTTAGGTAAAGTCTTTTGTCACTGCTTATTTTTCTAACACAGAGAGTTTCCTTTTCCTCATGGGCACAGCAGCTTCAGAATTGTGTCTCTGAAGCTGACACAGGGCGGGTCTCCCTGATCAGCTACCTGTGCGGCGGCCGGGGCCTGGGAATTGCATCTGGAAGGCTGGAGCCAGGCAGCCTTTCTGTTTATAGAGCCAGGGAGCCAATCCAGGAGCTGAAGAAACACACTGAAAACTTTTCTATTCTGTCTGGCCTTTCTCCTACTCCCCTGGGAGCTGTGACCCAAGAATGAAAATTACTGACAGACACAGCATTTCTGGAGCCAGGAAAAATGGAAATTCACTCCATGGAATGAACCCGACTTTGCGATTTTCCTGTCTCCTACAAAGGGCAGTTTCAGTGCTCCTAATACTCAGACACCTCAGGGCAAGAAGAAAGTTTTGGGGATGCTAAGCAGACCTGCAGGCCCTGCACGAAGCAGGCAGGTCTCACACCCATGCCTCACAGGGTTTCTTTTTGGGGACAACCGGCCACAGTTCTTCCTTGGGTCCACCTCCCATATATTTGGGGAAATGTGTGGGAATTATTTCAGACCAGCAGCTCCCAGACAACTCTCCAAGTGTGCAAGTCGAGGAGAACGGCTCTAAGCCTGGTGCCAGTCCGCATGAAGTTCCTGCCCAGTCATGACATGAGAGAAATAACCGTTTGAAAGGCTTCATAAAGCCAAAATGATTCCACTTAAAGGATTATCCTTTATCCTTTCTTCTTTATTATCCTACTATTTTGGTGTTAAAGTTTATTTTATTTTATTAAGTGTTGTACATTGTAAGGATTTGCTAATTTTTAAAAAGTCCTATTTGGCAAAATAAAGTTAGCAAACTGCAGTCTCTCCAGTTTTATTTTAACAGTTTCTTAGACCCTGAAGTCCCATTTACCATTAACAAAAGGGTTTTAATTATGGAGAAGCCAGCAAGGAAACTGTACAGTTTCATTCCATTGACCAAATAACCACTAATTTGGCAATTTTAACAACCTGGGACACAGTTGGTGCCAGAAGTTGCTAAAAACGCTGAGCCAGCAAAATAAGATATTACTTGGTCTGCTCTTAGAGATCTCAGATTTTATTACTGAGAAAATGCTTTCAAGCCCTCCCTCAGAGTTCGTCTACTGTAGACACATTTCTTACAAGCTCGATTATACCCTTTTATTAACAGCCTTAGAACTGAAGGGGAAGATATGTGGGGGGAAAAGACTGCACATGGAGCTGGATGCTGAGGGGATAATAGTAGTTCTATGATAATATATTAATAACACAGAACAATAAAATATGCAATAGTATTAATATTATAAAATAATAAATAACATAATTTTGTCATATTGATAATAACATTATGATATATTTATACTGACAATATTACAATAAACTAAGGACCCGAGCCTTTGGCAGACTTGTCCCCGGGAGGTCCTGAGGACATCTGCTGTGCTGACTATTACAGGGCTAAGCTGGCTGACGCTGTCACTTCTTGCCTGGTGCTGTCCCAATCTGCTCTGTAAATCACTGTGTTCCTGCACATGCGGAAACTCTCTCTGGTCCAAGTAGGGGACAAGCTTCTCCTTTAAGACTAATCACACAGGCAGTGACATTTAACCCCTTCCCTGGGTCTTGAGAATAACACGGGTGAATTATAGGCAGAAAAGGGAGAGTTCAACCGGCAGTCAGATGTCAGTGCTCCAGAGTTCATAGGTCGTACCTCCTCCCAGGGCCCATCTGGGCACCTTTCTCTTGGCCCTGGCCGACAGCCACATTGCGGGGGCACCCTCATTGCTGTGAGAGCAACATTTTGTGGTCTTACTGCCCCATTCTAGTCCAAGTCAAAGGAAGCAAACACCTCTGAAGAGCCTACTCTGACTGCCACGCAGAGAGTGATCTTCGTCATCAAACAGAATCTTTACATGTCGTTTGCTGCACTTGCTATTGGCTTAGGTCTTTCGTTCAGAGACTCCCCAAGGTCAACAGGTAGATTCTGTGACAAAAAAGACCATCGGAGTGTTTTTAAAGAGATAAAGAGAAAGGGTCTGCACCAAGGACAAACCCTAGCTCCCATTCTGTAGACAGATGACTCAACGTCTCCACATGTGGGATTTTCAGTTTCTGTGTCTTTATGATTAGAATTATGATTTAAGCAGGAAAAAAAGTACTGGATTTTTAAGATAGCCACTTGTCTACATAATAATAATAATTAATACTAATTGCAATGTTATGTAACATTTATTGAGCACTTCTGTGTTTGTGGCTCTAGGCCAAAGAACTTTATGCGTGTTTTCTTATTTGATCCTTGATAGTTTGACAGTAAAGGGAGCCAGAAAAGCTGCGGAAATTGGCACGACTCAATCATCCCCCACAGCCTGAGGCCACTTATTGTCAGGCCAGCAGCCCTGACAATAGATGCTTCCACAATCTCTTTGTATTATTGTTCAGAATAGTAATTATGCTTCCTGATTCAAAAAAGAGCAAATTGTGTTCTGTCTGCTATGTTTAATGAGTTAGAAAAGTGTAACATGTTCTAGAAAGAATTTCATCCCTGAAATACTAAAAACAAAAGGTTAAAATGTTCTAAAATGCTGGTAATTATATTACTCAGGACACAAAGTCAGCTGCTGTAATGGTGGCTTAAAGATGATAGAAGCTAATAATTTCTCTCTCATGTTAAAGTCTGGGAAGACAATTTGGTGCTGATACGATGGCTTGATGGTGTTGGGGACCCAGGCTCCTTCTATATTGTTACTCTGCTATCTTAACACAAAGTCCATACTTCATGCTCTAAAATGGTTCCTCTAGTTCCCACTATCCCAGTAGTCCAGCCAGCAGAATAGGACAAAGTTAGTGGAGACATGTTTTTCCTCTTTAAGGGCCCAGCCGTCCAAGTTGCACTTTGCATCTCACTGGCCAGAACTTAGTTACTTGGCCTCACTTAGCTCCAAGGAAGATGGGAAAATGTAGTGTTGGGTGACCAGGTGATGAGCTAAAATTCAGGGATTCCATTATTAAAGGAATAGGGAGCATGGATATTTGGGAATACCCAACAGCTTCACCTAAGTACTTAAAGGGCAGTCTTCTGTTACAGGAAATTTTACTTTAAAGAAAAGTAATTTTATAATGAACATGGATAAACACAGTTTGTTTTGTTCTCCTTTTCTTATTGTCATCTTCCCCCTCACCCCAAAGTATGTGCTCTTGGCACTGTATAATAAGAAGTCAAGTTCTCAAAAATCTCAAGAGAATGTTCAAATTTAAGAAGAAAGGGTTTTGTTTGTTTCAACACTTGTTTGAAGCTTCTTTCTAAAATGTGTTTTCATTATAAATGTTGAATTGGCTTCAATGCTTCTTTGATTATCCAGATCTTATATTGCCTTAGAATCATATACTGTACATGAGCACTAAATGTAGCTTAATAGTAGGCAAGGAAAGACTGGATATCTAATAACTTCCTGTGCCTATTTTCAAGTCCCTCTCTTGCGGATGGTAGGTATGGTGTTCCACCTGTGGTCCATGGTGGAAAATGATTTCGCAAACACAGGCTGGGCGGGGGGCAGGGCATTCCCTCTGGCTGAACATTGTGCAGCAGCACAGTGGGCAGGGGCTGTCTCTCCTTTGGACTTCTGTTGCCCCCCAGCCCCTACCCCAGGGCTGGAGCAGGGGTCAGGGTGGAGGTTCAGCAGTAGGTCGGGGCAGTGTATGCTGGCAAATGTTTCCAGCATTTTGAGTGTAGCTCCCATGTGAATGTTAGTTGATATTTCCATGGATGTTAAGGAGTGAGACAAACGTAAACAGTGAAGTCACATGTTGGAACTTCTTTCATCTGTCAAGGATGTAAGTGACATCTTTGCTGAATTGGATAATAGTTTTGAACTCAAAAAATATTTCAGTTTTTTGTGCTATTTACAGTGTAACAGCTATAGACAAGGCACACTTTTAAGTTTGTGTTTTTAACATTTTCTTAAATCTATAAATCAGCAAAATAATAAATTCAGCCCTAATTTGTAGCATTTGTCAATTTCCAAGGTTTAAATATTCCCAATATGGTCAATTTCATCACCAATGTGACACTGCAATGTGATTTTGGGAAAAGATATGCAGCCACACACCCATCTGTATTTCCAGGTTTCCATACAGATGCAATAGTAGAATAATTGGTAAATGTTGAGCTTTGAGTATCTATTACCTTTGTTTTTAATATACTTTAGTTAATACTCCAAGTATATATACATTCATTTTTAATAATGGCTGTGTTTAACAATCAACTTGCAATATTACTGAAAATCTAATAATCACCTCTGTGGACCCATATGAGCTGGCTCCGGGTCTCTCTGCTCTGAGTTCTTCTGCACATAATGCCTGTCACTGGATGTCCATGTCCCCTCTTCATAGCTCTACAGGGCTGACTGCTTTGACATAGAACTTGGCCCCCTAACCAGTTTCTGTAAGAAACCTGATCACACCAAGCATTTCTTGAAATGTGTGGTCTTTATGAAAGATTGCTGGGGTCACAAGACACAGTGAACAGGACTCCACTAAATAATTCTCACAGATAGATCTGGTTTTTGAATTCTTCTTTATCCAGTGATGGTTTTTTTGGTGTGTGTTTTTTTCTTTCCCCTTTTCTTCCTTCTTTCTCTGAATACCTGTGGAGTACTGGCTTCATTTTCTCCTCTTTTGGCTTCCTTCTGTCAGGAGGAAATTAAACCATTCTTCCCAGCCCCATCTGCTGTGGAGCAGCAACACCCTCTCCTTCGCCCCTTCCCCTTTCCCCCCTGTACCTCACCAGCTTCAGCGACTCTCAGGGCCCAGGGGAGAATCTGAACCCAACACAGAGTTGGTGGGAAAAAGCTCCAGCATTCACACCCTATCCCTCCCCCCTATTTGCACCTCTGAAAGGCACAAAGGTGCTGGACCATTCCCCACCCACATCCAAGCATCCCCTCTGTCTTCACTGTGATGCAGGCAGTATGTTGTATTGGGGTAATTTATTTTTCTAGGGAAGTTTTAATGCAAAGATCTTTCAGATAGGATCTCGGATTTGACTGAGGGGCATGTTGCCCAAGGAGGCCTCAAGGCCAAAGGATAATGGTCCCTCCTTCCCTTGGATGTTTAATCTCTCCCCCAGATGCAGGGGAAAAAAGGTATGTGTAGATTCAGAAACAGGCTGACTCCTAGGAATGGAATTAGGTCATCCGCTACAAACTTCTTGTTGTTGGATTGGATTTGCATTTCCAACAGGCAGGTTTTTAGACTAAAGTCTGAGGTTAAACACTGCGAGGTATTCAATTTTCCCTAACTCTGCTCCCCACAGCATCTTCTCAAACCCTGAGAGAGTTTTGTATGAAGAAAGAGAGTCTAAAGGAGGAATCCCCAAGGAAAGCCAAAGGCAGGGACATGGACAATGCTGTTCTTATCACATAGGCAGGGGGAGGGGAAAGAAGGGAGGGAGAGCATGATTTAAAAAAAAAGTCTGGTATATTAGTTCCCTAGGGCTGCTGTAACAATAAAAGGACAAACTGGGGGGGGCTTGGCCAACAGAAATGTATTGTTTCACAGTTCCAGAGGCTAGACATCTGAGATCGAGGTGTTGGCTGGGCTGGTTCCTCCTGAGGGCTGTGAGGGGGACTGTCCCAGGCTTGTCTCCAAGCTTCTGGTGGCCTCAGGTGTTCCTTGGCTCCATAGGTGGTGTTCTCCCTGTGTCTTCTCACTGCCTTTCCTCTGTGTGTGTCTGTCTCTGTATGTAAATTTCCCCTTTTTATAAGAACAACTGTCCTATTGGATTAAGGCCCACTTTAATGACCAGCTTCACTTGGTCATCTGCAAACATCCTATTTCCAAAAAGGATCACACTCACAGGTACTGGCGTTAGTTCTTCAACAGCTTTTTGGAAGACACATTTCAACCCATAGCATCCAGTATAATAGTTTTTGTCTTTTAACTAGACATTTAGTCCATTTGTGTTTATAGAAATGACTGGTAAGTTTGGGTTTAAATCTATATCTTATTTTGTGTATTCTGTTTGTCCCACTCATTCTATGTTCCTTTTACCTTTCTTTTTTGCCTGCTTCAATACTTTTTAATTTAATTTTTTCCCTACTCATTGAAAGTTATGCACTATGTTTTCTATGGTATTATTGATTGCTCTAGAAAGTGCAGCAAGCTTACTTACTAGTGTTTTTATAAAGTTAACCCTACTGTTACTTCTTCTTAGATAATACAAAGACTTTAGGACATTTTAACCCCATTTGTCTTCCCACTTGTATATGATTGTTGTCACACATTTTAATTCTTTTACTTCTTTAATTTATCAAGACATTATTATTATTATTTTTTAGAATGTATACTTTTATTGATTTCAGAGAGAAGAAGGGAGAGGGAGAAAGAGATAAAAATGTCAATGATGAGAGAGTCATTGATCAGCTGCCTCCCGCACTCCCCAAGCTGGGGATCGAACCCCCAACCCAGGCATGTGCTGTGACCAGGAAACCAACCGAGATCTTCTGGATCATAGGTCGATGCTCAACCGCTGAGCCATGCAGGCTGGTCCATAATTATTTTTATATAGTCAGTTTCATTTAAATTCACAGTGTATTTACCACTTAAAATTTTTTTAGTTTCTTTTGCATATCAGACCCTTCTACCTGGGATCACTTTCCATTTGCCTGAAGTACATCTTTTAAATGTCTCTTTAATATAGGTCCTCTAGTGATGACTTCTCTAGCTTTTTTTTGTCTGGTAGTATCTTTATTTTAATTTTTGGAAAAGAATATTTTTTCTGGGTGTAGAATTCTAGGTTGTCAGTTATTCCCTTGCAGCACATTGAAGGTATTCCATTTGTTAAAACTTCTTATATTTGCTCTGTCTTTTAACTTCTCCTCCATAGTTTCTATGTATTTGTCTCTATGCTCCTTTTTGGAGGTGACTTGTTGGTATTGACATTACCAACCAGTCATCTCCTCCTTAACCCATAAGAGCAAATGTCAGCTCCTCATTTGTGACTTCAAGTGAGCCCTTCAAGGTGGCTGCCTCTCACTAGCAAAGAATGTACTCCTGTCCACACTCAGGCTGTCTTTGACAGTCTCTGCTGCAGGAAATAAACACGGAGCAGTATGTTAGCCCTTGGAGAAATAGCTCCTGCTCTCTTTTCCAGAAGGATTCAGTGATCTTTGTGAGCAGAAAGCTCCGCAGAGGAGATGAGCTGCAGGGTCAGTCTCTGGGTGGCTGTTGGGAAAGCACTATCTACAGGATTCTAGGGAGCACAGGGGCTCATGCTGGGAACTGGCCCCCATCCTGCATCCTGCACTCAGAGGGCTTATAGGCATCAACTATTCATTCCTCTGTGTGCTCCCACTGGCGGACACAGCCATTTCTTGAGTGACCCCACTGTAAGGGTGGAGTGCAAAGATGACCTTTGAGTGTGACCCCAAATGTGAATCTTGAACATAGACTTGAATCTGGAGTTCAGCCCCCCAAGCTGCACAGTAGAAAGGTGTGGAAGCCATGGTTAACTGCCATCCAGGAAATACTCTGGGAGGGTGTAGAGAGCAATTCCAGATTTTCATTGACCAAATGGGCTCTCTTTGCAGCTCAAGTCTCGGGTTCTCATGACTCCTTTGGCCCTCTCACCTCCGAGGAGTACGCCAGAGCCTGACCTCAGTTCCATCCCTCAGGATGCAGCCACCATCCCCAGCTTGGTAATCCCACAGGATCTAACAGGTAGGTCAAGTGAATGAACTCCAAGGCTGTGATGGCCTGCCTATCATCTAAGCTTTACTTTGTGAATTAGAGAGCTACCACCGAAATAGCTCAAGTAAAGGATTTAGTGTGTTAGCCAACAGCAGATAGGATGACCAGGTTCTCTGAAAACACTAGTTTGAATGTTTCACAGCTTGGATTATTTGAAACTTGGTTTTCAATGCATCTTGGGTTTAGGCGCTTGCCTTGTGTGTGGGGGGGACTGGAAAGAGTAGTTGGTGGCTCAGTTTTTTCTTTCCAGAGCCAGGTTTACTTTGCACCAATAGTGAGCCTGCTCACCTTGAAGAGTTTCCACCTCTGTGTTTGTACTTCCATATCTCCTAAGTATCTTCCTCTCCCTTAATCCCTCCCGGCCACATTCTAATCCAGTCTAAGCAGCATGCAGCCCAGTGTCTCTCAAGGAGTATCCACCAGCCAACCATTCCATCATAGGAGTAACAACAATCAGATTGTCACATGCACGTGCATGCATACACTCGGTCCCCCCTCATCACCACTGCCCTCTCCTGCCCCTCCTAAATTCCTTCATTCTCCTCTTAGGTGAAGACTAAACTTGCTAAAATGGCCAACAAGGCCCTGTAAGTTCCCTCCTCCTGTGACCCAGCCCATTGCTCTCCTTAGTCCCTAGGATCACCCCTCCATCCCCACGGGATCTTAGCACAGTCTCTTCCCTCCATCTGGAATGATCTTCCCTCTGGTCACCCGACTTCTCCCTTGTATCTTGGCTCAGGCATACCTCCTCCTTCATCGGCTTCTTGCCAGGGTCCTCAGGGAGTCTCTCTGAGGAGGAAAGCAGCCGTTCTCAGGCCTGGGGACAGTGGTTGTGGCCAGGGGCTATCTTCCATCTGGGATCCAGGACACTTCATGAGCCTGTGTCCTGAAGGCCTCTCTCAGGGCTCTCCCAGCACCAATCAGTGTTTCTCACAGCTGAGGTCCCACATCAGCCCCTGTGACTCTCTGAGTAGGTGTGCCTCCACTCTGGGCCCTAAGCCCTGTGAAGCCAGGACCTTGTTGGTTTGGTTCACGATCTTCTCCATAAGGCCTAGCACAGTGTCTGGCATGAAGGTCTCTTATTAATTGTATTTCCTTAATCACCTGGGATGAGTAGAAGAGAGGCAGCCTGGTAGAGTGAAAAGAGCATTGGCCTTGACCTCAGAAAGGCTTGAGTCCAAATCCCTGCTGCACCACTAATTACAGTCGCTCTGAGCCTCCCACCAACCATCTGAAGACGCAGTTTCTTCATCAGTAAAGAAGGAGTAGTGCCTGTTCCCTGGCTTGTCTTAAGAATGAAACAAGAGAAAATATATAAAGTGCCTGGAATATAATATGTGATTAGTAAAAACTAATTTTCTTCACCTTTGTTGTTACTGTTCAATAGCCCTACTGGTCTCCTCTTAAAGTCCCTCTCTTGCATTAGTGGCCTCCAAGGCAAGATGCTCATGCTCTGGGGTGGGAGTGCGGGGGGGAGGAGCCCGAAGAGGAGAGTCAGTGTATAGAAGAAAATGTGATACCTACTATTGATATATACTTTTATCTCATCCTTTAAATATGATGTATAAATAAATAAACACATTTTGGGGCATGTGCCCCAAATTTTTTACTGAGGGGATATATTACTTTAGAAGTGTGGAAAACCATTGATTGGGCTCACCTAAATAGGCAGCTGAGTGTTTATTTTCCCTGAAATTGTAAATAGCACTCTCTTCAGAAGGTGGATACATAGTTTTTGGAGCGACCAACATTATCTTGATGTTTTTATTCATTAAAAATTAACAAAAATATGGTAAACATCATGTGTAGCTTGGTGGCTCCCTTGGAGAAGAAGGGAAGATTCTGTGTATGTACTTGCCCAGTATGGACATATGCTTATATATGCCGTCCACATGGGCCTCCATATCTGTGTACAATTCAGATTTGAGTACATCACATGAGACCCACCTGTCCATCTGTCCCTAACCAGGAGGCCCTCTTGGGAACAAACTCTGGCAGTTGGGGTGATTGGCTTCTTTGCTTCTTTTATTAAGTAGGAAGAACCAGTCCCACTTTTGCCATTTTTCAGCTTTCCAAGGCCAGGGCCAAGGGGACCCATGGAGAAGCTCCCTGGCCTGTTGTCACTGATACTGAGGGCTTTGTGGGTCTCTGTTCCCACAGTCTGCCTCTACATCAACAAGCAAGCCAACGCAGGGCCCTACCTGGAGAGGAGGAAGGTGCAGCAGCTTCCCGAGCACTTCGGGCCCGAGAGGCCGTCGGCAGTCCTGCAGCAGGCCGTGCAAGCGTGCATCGACTGTGCCCACCAGCAGAAGCTGGTCTTCTCCCTGGTCAAGCAAGGCTACGGTGGCGAGGTGGTGTCAGGTAAGGCCCTAGAGCAGGTTTATGAGGGGGACCATGGGTGTCTCTGAAGAGGAAATCAGCCATTCTCTGACAAGGGGGACAGTGGTTGTATTCAGGGTCTAGTCTCTATCTGTTGGGCTCCAGGGTCCTTTATGAGTCTGTGTGCTGAAGGCCTCCCTCAGGGCTCAAGGAGAAGATTCTTCCACACCTGGACAAGAGGATTGGACATCGGAAATCTCACCCTTGACTCTTTTCTTTCTCCCACCCCCACTTCCCACCCATCAGTAAATCCTATTGCTCTAACTTTAAAATATATCCAGAACCTAGCCACTTTTCACCACCCACAGCAACCACTCTGGTTCCTTAAAAATATAAGCCAGATCATGCCCATCCTCTGCCCTAAACTCTTAATGGCTCCCATGTCACTCTGAGAAAAGCCCACACCCTAACAAGGCCCCGTAGGCCCTATGTGACCTGGCCCTTGCTGCCTCTTTAATCTCCTGGTCACTTCTCTCAAGTCCCCCACTCTGCTCTGGCTATAGCTTCCTCCTTGCCGCTCTTTCTGTGTCCTCAACCGTGTTTGTGCCCCAGGATCTTTGCACCTGCTATTCTCTCTTTCTGGAATGTTCTTCCCCAGCCCACTATGTGATTTGCTCCTGGACTTCCTTCAGGTTTTTACTCAAATGCCTCTTTATCAAAGAGCCCTTTCCTGACCACCTTGTCTAAAGTATCAAGCCCCTGTCACTCTTTATTCTTTACTCTGCTCCATTTCTTTCTCATGGTACTAATCCCCATGCTGGCAGTGGGGAAAGTTCATGGTCTCAACTTCATCTCACAGGGCATGTTTTTTTTAAACAAGAGCCTTTAAATTCAATCCCTTCTCTCCTTGTTGTTGCCCATCTACAGTTTCAGCCCCAACCCAATAGCTTCCCGAGGGAGCAGAAGTTGTCATCACAGTGAGAGGCGGAATTAGGAGTTCTGTTCCATTCTAATGTCTTACTGGAGGCTGTCTACACAGTGGCTGTCACCACCTGCCCTTAAGTCCTGGGGATGTCTTGACTGCAAGGGGATAGCTTGGTGTCTTCTCTGGCTCAGCATCATGGACACAGTCTCCATATCAGCAAGGAAAAGGGAGACGATTACCAGCAATGGGGCTGTGCAGCTGACCCTGCTGGCTGGCTAAGATGGGGGAGAGAGGACTCTAATGTGGCTGCATCATGAAAAACAAAGCAGCACATTTTATTTAACTCTGAATCCTCAGGTCTAGGGTCTGGGAAGGGTGTCCAATCCAGCCTCCCCAGCTCTGAGTGACTTAACCTGCCTTCTAGAGCTCTCTCTGAGCAGGAAGCTGGGTCTGACTTGTTGGTAATTGACTAAAATAGAACTTGGCTAGGTCCAGGTGCATGTGTCTGACCCGGGGTGACTTTTAAGAGACTTTAGCAGATGTGAGCAGAGATAGAAGTACTGCACTGAGAGAGGCCAGGAGAGACCTGCTGTCTGGCCTTCTAAGAGCCCCTTGGCTGTTCCCCTCCTGGTTTCTGTCTGAGAGCCAAGTTCTCAGTCTTGGGCTGCAACCTGAGATCAAAGGCCTTGTCCGTCTCCTTAGGAAATAGCAGGGCTCAAGACACAGGCCCCGTGCTAAGAGAAAGCTCCTCCTGTACTGTGTGCCCATCCTCTTGAGCAGATCCCACCTGACTGATTCTTTATGGCCCCTTCCCAAAGCTGGGAGAGATGACCCTGTTTTCCTGGCTTTCTTGCTCAGCCTTTCTGTGGCCTCAGGGGCTTTGGTGCTGGGAAGGAGCTGCAGCGCCTGGCACCAACCAGCATGGGCAGAGCCTCTCCAAGTTTCCCTTGGCTGAAAGATTCCCAGGAAAGCCAGAGCTGAGCACTTGGTCTTGGTGTCTTAGAGAATGCAGCCGCACTAAGGAGGCTCCTCATGCCACCACCTTGAGGTTGGGAAGCAGCAAGGTGGTCTTCATGTTACTGATGGTGGTTGGAAGCTCGGCAAGGCCAAGTGACAGCACCGAGGTGGTTTAGGGAAGGAGTCAAGGAGAAACAGCCAGGCTCTCCCACTCTCCACTGAGAACCTGATCCTTAGGACACTGCTTTCCAAATATGCCCATGGCAGAATACACAAAGAATGATGATACCAACACAATGAGCTGCAGGAACCAAACTGCCATGCTGGGCCTCGGGGGAGCAGTCTTGCAGTGCCCCACACCCGCTACCTGCACGCCTGCTGGGATGCTCTGCCTTAGCCACCCTCTCTCCCAGGGGTAGACTTTCTGATCTCACAAATCCATGTCCCCCTCCAAGACGTGGAATTTTCCCACTTATGTGATCTCCTAGGCACCTCTAGGAAAGTGTGCACACCGATTTATGGGACAGACCTGAATCCCCAGACCCTCCTACTGTGGGTTCAGTTTCCAGCACACCCAGTCTTCTAAGGTATTGGAGGCAGGCAATTGTATTCATGCTAGGAAGGAATTGCTAGAGCATCTGAATGGCCAAGATGACCCCTTTGGTGAGCATCTTGGGAGCTCATTGGCTGTCTTTCTTAATCAGGGTCACCTGGAATATTAGAATGACAGGCAAGTGCACTTAGAGGCCACACCCTCTCTGCAGTTTCCTCATCTGTAACATGGGGTAACCATTTTTCCACCTTCTTCTCTGGACAGTCAGGAGGCCTAAATGAGGTGATGGATGTGAAAGCACTTGTCAAACTATAAAGAGCTGCACAAAATAAATGGGTTATTTTTATTTCCAATTAAAATGGGTATTTTTGTTTGTTTGTTTGTTTTTAGTTTTGAAATAAAAACTAGCTCTGTCCGCCTCTGCCCCCGCCCTTGCTGTCTGCCAGTCTTTGGGAGATGCAACATAGAAAACCAGGCTGCCCTCTGGGTGTTGACGCTGAGTGGTGGAGGCCTAGGTGGGAGCAGAACGTCCTGTTTGAGATTTCCTTGTGTTCCTCACACTGGGGTTGATGTGCAGGCTTCTTGGGGTGAGAGAAGACTGTGAGAAGAATTACAGAAAGGAACATGCTCTGGGCTGGAAGAAACTTGTGTTTCTTCTAAACTCAGATAACTCTATAGAAATCGAGTTTGATCTAGCTTTACTGTGGAGAGATTATTGTTCTTTTATAAGATTCTTCCCCAGAGAACTAGAATGAACCTTGAACTCTGTGAGGAAGAATTAGAGACCTCAGTACAGATCTATCTATATCATCTATCTATCTATCTATCTATCTATCTATCTATCTATCTATCTATCTATCTATCTATCTATCATCTATCTATCTATCTATCTATCTATCTATCTATCTATCTATCTATCTATCATCTATCATCTATCTATCTATCTGTCATCTATCTATCTATATCTATCTATGTCTAGGTAGAGAAATCATTATAATGCAATAGTATACATACATACATTTCTTAGCTCTCTTTACTGAAAGGCCCCAGAACTAACTGACACCCCAGCAGCAATGAGCACATCCAGTGCCTAAATCTTGGTTTCTAAAATCACTCTTCAATAAACAGCACCAGGGCTGCTGGAGAAATGGCTGATTTTAGGGCTGGAGCAGGGGAAATACAAGATGAACCTGGAACATACTGAAGTGTCAGTATCTAAAGAGTTGCTAAAAAAAAAGGGAAAGGCCTGTCATAGGGACACAGGAGTCAACCTAGAAGCTCGACCAATTTGAGCAACAAAATAAATAATGTAGTATTGGATAACCACAGTACAAAATAAATATCCTGAATCTGTAGTGATATCAATAAATGATTGAATAAATAAATAATAAATAAATGGAGGAGAAATTCTTCCTTCTGGAAGAATTTCAACTGATCCAGACTCTCCCCTTTCTAGAAGGTAAGGGTTGGGCAGGACCTTGTGACTTATTTGTAAGGCAATAAGAAATGGAGGGTATAGTGGGAAAGTGTAGCAAACACTGTCTCAGCCCAGTGAAGGTTAAACCCCAGTGATGTCATGGACATCATGGGTACGTGACCTGATGCGATGAAGAAGGCATTCACCTCTGTGTTCTTCCTCCTAAAAAACTCATCACCCCAGTCAGATGATGAGAAAAACATCAGACAAACCCAAATTGAGGGACATTTTACAAAATACCTGACCAGTACTCTTAAAATCTATCAAGGTCATTGAAAACAAGGAAAAACTGAGAACCAGCACCAAACTAGAGGAGACTAAGGAGACACCACAACTACCTCCAGTGTGGTCTCCTGGATGAGACCCTGGAACAGAAACAGGACATGCATGAAAACCCAGGTGAAATCCAAATAAAGCCTAGTTAGAAACAAAACTGAACGAACAAAAGCGTCTTCCCAGGGCTGAGACTTGGGGCTTTCTCCAGCGCCCACCCTGAGTTGCTGTCTGGTTTTCCAGTCTCGGCGTCCTTTGATGGGAAGCAGCACCTGCGGAGTCTGCCCGTGGTGAACAGCATCGGGTACGTCCTCCGCTTCCTCACCAAGCTGTGCCGCAGCCTCCTGTGTGATGACCTCTTCAGCCACCAGCCCTTCCCCAGGGGCTCCAGTGCCTCTGAGGAAGCCCAGGAGAGCCAGGAAGGCAGGATGGAGTCAGGTAGGCTTAGTCCGTCTGTCTTCCCCTCGCCTGCAGGTGGTCCCAGGTGTACTTGCCCCCCCCCCCCGGGGAAGGTGAGGCTGCTGCTGAGGGAGCTGCCACAACTTCTTCGGAGCTTTCCTGCTGGAGGCCCCCGGGCTGCCTCTCTGGGAGCCCTGGGAGCAGTCAGGGCCAGCCAGGACCAAGGATACCTAGATGGTCCCCACACAGGCGCAGTGGGAAGAGGTCACTCCACTGTAGCTTCTAGGCCTATGCTATTAGAATTTAGATGAGATCACATTGCATATAATGCATGATTTTCTTCACACTCCTCTTGGGCATTTATTCATCATGGTTGACTGGTTGAAAGACTAAGAAACTAAGAAATCCTGAAAAAACTAGGGCTAAGAATCAATTACATTGGTCCTACCTGAGGACCTCGGATGCCTACTCATGTCAATAAAAGGTGTACCAGAGTGTCTGTTATCTCAGGAATCTGACCAGGCCTTAACCAAATATGTCTCCCAGTGAGAGTTAGTGTTTTTTTCTCATCACAGAATGGAAAGTGACCCAGGGACTAGTGCCTTTTGTACAGCCTGCCTCAGAATAGCTCAGCATGGGAAAGTGGAGAGTGGGAAGGACACCAAGGCCACATGGGCAAACTCGCCAGGACGTGTCTACCCAAGGGGCTAGACACTGACCAGAAGTGCTCCTTCTCCACTTAGCATCCCTGAGTTATGGATTTGCAAAGAATTAAATATGACTCCAGGTTCCCAAGGATGAACAGAAGTGTTGCCTTTTTTCTTTCTTCGGAAACAGTGCTGTTGATATATAAAGAACACACAGTGAGGCTAGATTCTAGTCATTCTCGCACTTTGCAAACATTTGCTGAACCCTCTCCTGTTCCAAGCCTCGTGAGACCTGCCTTGAGATAAGACAAATACACGAATTTAGGAAAGTTTTTGTGGTATTGAGTGACCGTTATGAATAATAAAAACTGATACATCAGTAGGTATCTGCTCACAGGCAGCCTCAGAACATTCAACAAAAGAACCCTTATAATAAGAGGGTCTATATCTTAAGCCTAGGAAGACAAGAGAAAGGAATAAATTTAGATTTTTTTGGTCTTGTTTTTTTAAACACTTTTTCTGTTTTTTTTTTTTAAAATTTAATTTTCAATTATAGTTGACATGCAATATTATATTAGTTTCAGGTGTACAGCAATTTTATACCTTATGAAGTGATCGTGCCACTAAGCCTAGTACCCATCTGATATCACACATAGTTATTTATTACATTATCGATTATATTCCTTATGTTGTACTTTACATCCCAGTGACTATTCTTATAACTGGCAATTTGTATTTTTTAATCCCTGTAAAACTTAGCTGACTCAGAAACATAGTCTAAAGCTTATGTATCTTCTGGTGAATCTTGCAATAAGAATAGCAGAATTGCCTGATTTCACTTCCCATTGAACAACCAGTGACCCTGGGACATAATCATAAGGCCACACAGTCCATGTCTCCCATTCTCCTTTAAATGTATCCTGTAAGACCATTTCTTCACTGTTCATGAATAAATCTAGGACAAATCTTGTGACTTTTCTGGCTTTTTTCAGGTAACAAAACATTCTCTAGTCAATAATTAATATGTCCAGGTCAGTGTGACAATCAAACTTTAAATTTCACTCAAAGATATAATTACTCCCCGTGCCCAGCTCAGGCCTGCTTTGGCCAGTTGCCTGCAGCAGTAAAGGAGGGGATGGTTTGCTTCTCTGCACCCCTGCCCAGCCTTGTGTTTTTGCCCCCTCGCATATCTAGCTAATGATTTCGAATCCTTCATGATCTGAGTGGGGGAAAGAGTAAAGGCAAGAAGTAAGAGAGTTTTTATTTGACTAATCCCGCAGTGAGTCGGCATCATGCTGCCTGGTTCTGGTGGGTATTTAAAGCTGATTCTTCATCCTGTGGGCTCTTACATGGGTCTTTCTGCGATTCTAACATCTCTCATTTGCACTTTCCTTGTCATGGACAAATGTAACTCCTCTCTGGCTGCTCACTTTTAGTTCCTTCCATAGCCTCAAGGTACCTGCAAGTAAATCTCTAACTTCTTTCTGCTGAGGCCCTCTTGTGCCTTCAGAGAGTTCTGTAGAAAGGATCTAAGATCTCACTTCAGATCTCTCCTCTGATGGCATGCGTCCATGATGGCATGCGTCCAGCCCCTGAGAAACACTCGCACATTCTCTACCCAAACAAATTGTGGGCACGCAGGCTGATCCCTACGGGCACCTCTTCTTTGCTCTGCCATCAGAGCAGCCAGACTTTTGCATTTCTCATGGGAATCAAACAGTGATCCATTGTGTCTCTCAAGTTCCAGGGACAGACAGCAAGCTATTCACATGGCCATGTTGAAGCCCTTGGGGACATACTGGACAGTTCTCTTCATAATTCATCTTCTATTCAACCTGTTTCTCAACCTCTACAGTTTCTTTTGTAGCTTAGATGTGGACTGTCAGCTATAGGTAGAAAACTGGCTTCCCACAGTCTCTTTCTGCAAGATCGGCACACTTCACTCTGGTATGGGGTGTCTATTGTCTTGCAGCCTCAGCCAAACTGGAAACTAAAATAGTTTCATTTTAACATCCTGTCCCAGGAACCTCTCTTCAGCTGTCTTTAGTGATCTCTCTCAAAACTTTTGCCTTGGTTTTCACTGTATTCTCTCCCCTTCCACGCTCACCATGCCGAATGAAGTTCCAGTCTTTTCCCTGGAGTAGTGTAGCTGCCTCACTGCTTCCCTTGACTGAGGCAGGTATTTCTACCTGAATGCTGGTTTCATTCCTAGTTGGCTTGGCTTTGGAACTAATGACACCAATTGTTTTTAGGAGCCCTTTCCTAGCCAATGACTGCTTTGAAAAATGGAATTGCTCCAAATCAACCAACTCCATGGACACTGTTCCTCATGCCCTGGGTGTTTCAGACCAGAGTGCTGTGTGTTTCATGTGTCCGGAGCTTCAGGGAGGGTGGAGGAAGCAGCTATGGCACAGTCTGCTCTGAGCAGCCTCCTTGTCACACGTCTTTCCCACCGGCCTGCCATGGGGTCTAAAAAATGACACCATTCAAGAGTTTGCCTTTAGATTATGACATTACCTCTTCAGGTTTGCTTCGTCAAAGTTCCCTTAAAGGCTAACATGCCAAATTATTATTACTTTCTATGAGGAGTTAGTTTAGTACCTGTTTCCTACCACTGTGGCAATGAAGGCATGGGCATTTACAAGGGAGAAGGAATGGAAGTCTTTGTTGATTTTAGGCCCATATCTGCCCATAGGACCACATCATTCCTAAACAAGATTGTATGGTCTTGAGCTCATTTGAACCAGGTCCTGCTCTGCCCTGAGGTTATTCTGTCAAAGCTGGAGTGTTTTAGGCTCACTGCCACATAGTGCTCTCATGAGAGCACTTCCAGAAGACAGTTAATCAGACAATCAGAAATGCAAAGCCATGGCACATAAGAGATGTCAAAGGAGCTATGATGTTTGTGGTTGAAAATGGACAATTTGGGGAAGACATGAATTTCTGTTCCACTACAAAAAAACAGCAGGCCTGTGGATGTATTCTCTGTGGCCCTGAAGCTGGATTTAATTTAGCCTGAGGTCTTGCCTCTCAAACTCTAGTCAGGAGCATTGTCATGACCTGTCAAAGGCAAAAGCTCAGAGGCCCTCCCACACTCTTTAAACATTGATTCCCGCGTGTTTTGGAGACAGCAAAGTTTGGGAAACATGGATTGAAGGAACACTCTCCTAGATGGGGAGCTTGACAGCTGAATAACCAAGTGGAACTCTCAAAAGTTAACTAAGTGGAGTTGACATTATAAAGACCTTTTTAAAGTCAAAGCATTCAGAAGTAGAAGGGGCTGCTTGGATGGCAGTAGTCTCCCCATTATTGGTGACAAGTGCAGATTCCCATTGTTAGGGCCAGAAGGGGAAACTCTGGCAACCCAGAGGAATGGGAGCAAGATGTTCTCTCTGGTCCCTTCCAGGCTGAGAGGTGGCAGAGGACAGCCTTGGATAACAGGAGGTCAGGGTGCCCCAAAAGCCCCAGCGAGGGGGCCCTCCAAGGGTGAAGGTGAGGACACTAAGACAGAGGGCTCACATTAGAGCAGAGAAAGGGCTTCTTCCAAATTTCTTCCTCATACTTTTGAAATATAAACTGTCCCACCAAATGATCTTTCTCTTGTGTCCAGGAAAACCAGGCTTCAGACCTACTCAGCTGCCTGAATTCAGTGTGGAAGATAGTTCTTGGCTTGAGACCAGGAACTTAGTCATTTTCCTCCGATTCTATTAACTGATGGTCATCCTTGGTTTGTGTTTTAGGAAACAAAGCAGCTCTCCAGGTGCTGTAGGAGAATGGAGGCAGAAATGTGGGTTTGATAACATTTATGGTTCTGTTGGACATCATGAGATGAGCAAGGGGAAAATTTTACCTTACCTTTGAATATTAAAAAAAAAATCTCAATTATAACTAAGCTTTAGCCATTGCTTCTCAAACTTTAATGTGCTCAGGAGCCGCCTGGACATGTTAAAAAGCAGAGTCTGGCTCAGTGGGGCTGGAGTTGGCCTGAGAGTCTGCATTTCCATCAGGTGCCCAGGTGACATTGCTGCTGCTGTTGGTTGGGGACCACACCTTGAGTGATGAGTGTGGGCTGACCGAGTCCTGCTCACAAAGGAAAATTTATTTTAGGTTTTCAGCAAAATAAGTTTACCTCTGCTAGGATGATGCCTCTTCTGTATGTGTTGCCACTCAAGATAATCCAGTGTCCCATGGAGGTGACCATGGGCTGGGGAAGAAGAGAAGGCCTTGAGGGGGCAGAGTGGTTGGGGAGAGTAGCATGTGTGCAAATCTAGATGAGAAAGAGGATGTTTGCAGGGCTGGGGAGGAGGGTGGAAGAAAGGAAAGAATGACAACAGGCAAATTTCTCAGTGTGGACTGGCCACCACCTGCAGCGGGGTCTCTGTTCCCCAAACCCTGTTTACACATCCACAGTGGACTTAATTCTGCCTGTATTTCCGGAATCTGTGTGAAGCTGGAGCTCTCACCTCCCTGCTAGATAGACTTGAGGAGAAGGCCACGTGGTCCCCAGCAGAGCCTGAGACATAACAAGTCTGCAGTAAATATTTACTGACTTAAATTCTATGTAACACAACAGACCAAACTGTCTGCTCACCAAGAGTAGGGGAGGTCTGGAAACCGCAGATGTGAGAGTTGAACTCTTCTGCAAGATCTAATGTAGAGATTGGTTTCCTGCCTTTTGAAGGTTTAACATGATGGGAACAAATTGTTTACTTTTTGTTGAGCAGCTCTTTTCATATGCGGATGGTAGGGGTGGGAGATAAGGAAGGATATTTATTCTTGAGGCCTGATGTTTTTGTTCCTTGGCTGGTGGTCTTTGAGCCAAGCACCAGAAAGCTATCGGAGTAACAGACACTCCCAGTGTGTTCCATTTTGGTGGACCCTATACACCCGGCATTTAGAAATCAAATCTGTTTCTGTGTTGAACTACAAATTTGTCTAATATCATAGCTCTACAGAGAATGACTATACCGAGAATATCTGTTTCCAAAAGATTGTTTATTCCAAAGAGGAAATGGAGTTTATCCAGTGGCATTAATTCCTCGATATAGAAACATCCACTTGGTCAGTGAGCAAACATTCATGGAGCTCCCCCTATTTGTGGGGCACTGAGGCCTGGAGAGCCGAGGCCACACGGAACAGCAGCAGCGGAGAGGGCACTGAACCCAGGTCTCCTCCCGGCCCTTTGCTCTTCCTCCCCAGGCTGTCTGTCCGTTGGGCCCTGACGCTCGCTGGGCGGGGTGTATGTCCTGTTTCCCAGCTCAGCGGTCTGACGGCACAAAGTGGATGTTCACAAGTGGCTTGTGGTGCACCTGCGTCACCTCTTTTAGCAAAGATGTAAAAGAACAAAACAACCCCCAACTCCCATTCAGCAAAATGTAGGTGGAAACTGCACCCCAGGGAGATCCACTTTCGGTTCTCCCAGGTTTCTATCCGGGCCCCGAGGAGTGTCTTGTCCTTGTCCTTGTGCTCCAGCTTCATCCCGCTGGGTGACATTCACTGGGTAGGCAAAGCCTGTCACTCTAGACACCAGGAGGATTTGCTCTCTCTTCAAAACCCACACAAAGTGGCCTACTCCACTAGACCTGAGGCATGGTTTGATCTGATATTTTAAATAATATAGAAAATGATAGAGGGGAAAAGGGAAATGAAGGAAGGAGTGTTACTCCGGATGCCCTTGCAGCTGCTTGTCTCCCGGGGCAGGCTGATGATTGGAAGGTTGCGGAGCTGTGTTCCTCCTGTCATAGCCATGGGCCCTGGGAATGAAGTGAGCTGGCCGATTCTCAAGCCAAGGGTTGGAAAGGGGGCCATTTGGAAGGAGAACCAAGTATCAGTGTCAAACTCAGGTCTTAAGAATCCTCACAGAAAGTTTTGATGGAAAGCTTAAAGAAGTGTGTCCATGGTTCTGCAGCAGATACTAAGGCCTCATGTGTCTTCAGACAGGTCCAGGAGGCAGCCCAGCCAGCGCTCTGAGCAGGGAGCAGGGAGCAGGGAGCAGGGAGCAGGGAGCGTTTGCCAGTGCAGGCTTCCTAATTTGACTTCTGCCTGTGTGTCAATAGGATTCACTTAGGAAAAGCTATTTATTCTATTTTCAATGATGTTATTCATTAAATTGTAATATCAGTACATATTTTAAAGCATTGAGTAAAAGGGAAAATTATAACGTCCAGAGAAAAGCCTGGCTTTGTAGAATTTAAAATAGATTTTTGCAATGCTCACTAATTTACTATAGCCCTCTACATTGGAAGGCTTAGGCTATCTTTTGAGTCCTGTAGATACTGAGGAAGCACAAGATATGTATTCAATAATTATTGGTTAAATGAATGAATGAATGAATGAATGTTCCAATTAAATTGTTGGAACCACCCCAGGTACTTTAAATATGAGACAAATAGCATGATACTGAATCACACTGACCAATTTGATATTTTAATAGAAAATGTATATGTTAAAATGCAACAAAAAGAAATTAAGATAACACTTCTCTTGTCTGAAATTTTAAGCAAAATCATTTTGTGGAATAAAGATGTCAACACCCAAGACTTGAGGACCAGACTTGTGAGGATGGCAAATGCCCACTAGGCTCTTGGCAGTTTGGGAGAGTGCCTTCTATGAGGAGTGTGGAGGAGAAAAAGAGCCTGTAGGAAGAGGCCACATAGACTCTTCTTCCTATAGGGCTGGTCTCGGGAGTTCTCTGAAAGACACCCCTGCCCCTGCCCCATGCTCTCTCTTCAAATAAAAAATCTACTGGAAATCTGCTCCTTTGTTCGTGAAGCCAACTGTGCCTATGTGACACCCCTACCCATTAGTCCCCCATGAGTCACTTTCCAACTATCCAGATAATGCTGGGGACTCTTGAGTCAGCTGCAGAAAGCCTCTGTGTCTCTGGCAGGCCTGTCCAAAGGGTCTCCTGCCTGTGATGCAAGAGGAGATGTAGGGGATGGGCTAGACCTCAAAGGAGATCCAAGGGAATGGTGACCAAGTTCTCTGATTTATACATCAGAACGCAGAAAGCACAAGGACCGATGGGAATAAAGGACTGAATATATGAGATGTAGCCATTCTCAAGCCTCCAGGGCCCACAGTAGCTGTAATTGGAGACTCTACCCACCCCTTTGGGCTGCTCCCTTGGACTGAGCCCCTAAACCCCTGTGGTGGGCCCTAAGGTACTATCTGTTGCTTATCCGCACCAGTACCTGCTGTCATACATCAAAACAAGGGTAAAAATAGCAAACCATGCCAAGAATAGGCTTCAAAGTTACACTTCACGTACTCTCTCCTATCGGTGGGCAGTTTCTAGGTCTCATACCTAAGCCATAAACCCTGTGCTGAAAACAATCCCATAACTTTCCTGGCAGAGAATTGCACAGCTATTCCATGGCAGAGGCATCCTAGCTGCTACCGAGTTAATAATTACAGCTTCCATTCAGGATAAGCAGAGCCAAGAGGAATGAAACAAATTCCCTTTCCCATCTGTATTAGTTATCTTTTGCTGTGTGACAAGATACCACAAAACTTGGTGGTTTAAAATAATGTTTATTATTTCAGAGTTTCTGTGAGTCAGGAGTGAGGTGCAGCTTCACTGAGTCCTCTGGCCCTGGGTCTCCCACACGGTGGCAAAGACCTCAAAGCTCAGCTAGGGAAGGATCCACTTCCCAGCTCATTCACAGGGTTGTGGGCAGGATTCAGTTTCCCACACACTGTTGGTTCCTCTCCACAGAGCACCTCATGACACAGCAGCTTGCTCCCTGAGCGTGAAGAATACTGGGAAGTGCTGTGAGCCTCCCTGAAAGTCGGGGTGTCCATTTAGAACCAAAACTAACATGGTGTCCTCTATTCCAGGGACTCCAACATTTCCCTGATTAAGAACCATTTTTAATTTCCTCAGAGTTCTTTGTAAACCCCCAAAGTGTGGAGGCTATTAGGGAAACAGAGCATGACTGTGGGAGGTCCCCCCTTTTCCTCTCTCACCCCCTCTTGGGAGTTCCCATGAACCTTGGGGTAGAGGTTTGGCAAAGCTGCAAGTAGAGAGGGTGGTTGTGAACCTGCTCTCCCCTTGAGAATGAAAGGCCATTCATGATTCCAAACGGCTGACTTTGGGTGAAATTGCCTTTGGGCAAAATTTCCACACGAGAAAATCAACCCATAGGCTTAAAACAAAATCTTAAGCAAACTAGAAATATTGGGTAGGTAAACAAGAAACATCAAAAGGACTAAAGAAGTTCAGGTGTCAAGCATTAAAATTATGGTTGCTTTCTGTGCATCTCATTAAGGGAGAAAGGATAGAAATGTATTTAAATGGACCAGAGGGGAGTCATAAGGTTGATTCTGAGGGCTGAGGGAGCTGAATTTAGAGACAAGCTTAAAGAGAAAATCTATACTGGCCAGAGACCAAGTTAAGGGAAAATTTAATTGAAGCAAATGAAATGCTATGCCTCCTAGGTGGTGTGGCCTGGTGCCCTTTGAACCAGGAAGGCTGGGATGAGAGGCCACAGAGGGCCCTCAGGGAAAACATGATGAGCTTATCTGAGCACGAACAAGGGGCGGGACTGCTCGAGAAAAGGAAATCTGCAAACCTCTAGCTGAGCCTCAGTGCAAGGCAGCTGAGGGCAGAGAGGAAAGCTGCTGGCTTCTTCCACCAGGAAGTCCTTCGGAGGCCCACTCTGCCCCCCACTGCACTGAGCAGGTGTGGGGCACCGCTGGTGCCTGAGAGGAACACGTGTGAGGCTGCCTGGTGGCAGAGACACAGCCACCCAAGGTAGGAAACAATGCCCCCCTGGCTGGATGCAGGGGAGGTGCAGCTCTACTGGGGACTGGCTGTTGTTTCCTGGGGCCGCCCCCTCCTGCTCCCTTCCTCGTTCTGCTTCTCTCCTCGCAGGTCTCTTTCTCTGAGTTCCAGAGTTTACTGGCCATGCCCCTTGGGTGGTGGCACCAGGCGAAGCATCGAGTAATAGCTAGTCCACAGCCATTCGAGTGGCGGTGTTATTAGCCTGTCTGCATTACTTTCTTTTCTAATCTGGGTTTCTAGGCCAGAGGTTTGTGGTGCTGCCGTCTCTCTAAGCAGCCCAGCCAAGCCATTCACACATGGAGCCCTCTGGACAGTGACCCAGGGGGCTGACCTTCTTGCCAGCCTGGGCAGGGTTGTGTGGCCTGCTGGGCTGGGCAGACCTGTTGGCAACTGATCCCAAGAAAGGCAAGGGCTCCCAGCCTGGGGGGAGGTGGCCGTGATGCTGGTAGGAAAGGTTCACTCCGTGCAGCTGCTCCTGCAATTAGGAGGTTATGACTGAGGTGGGGAGATAAGGTGGGGAGCGGAGGGTGAGTGTGTGTGTGTGTGTGTGTGTGTGTGTGTGTGTGTGTGTGTGTGTGTGTGAGAGGGAGGGAGAGAGAGGGAGGGAGAGAGGGAGGGAGAGAGAGAGAGGGAGGGAGAGAGGGAGGGAGAGAGAGAGAGAGGGAGACTGGAACAGAATAGCGTCTGAAGCTCTGGAATTTGGGGGTTATTATTGCATGAGTAGGTATTATTGGCGAATAATTTTGTGGATGAAGGCATTTTGCTTTTCAGGGCTCCATTTGGTTAGAGAACCCAAGTAAAGTGCCAGTTTAATTTTTTTTTAAATAAAATAAATTGTCCAAGTTCACTTCACGGTGAGGAGTTAGGTCTCGTGTCCTAAATGACAAGGGGTCAGCGCCAGCTGGACTGAAGCTCGGTCAGGAGCGCCTGTGGTTTGTACACTCAGCCCCTTGCCCTCTCCGCGCTGCTCCCGGCGCCGCGGGACCTCTTTCTCTGTCTGGCCCTTGGCTTTCTTCCTCTAGTCCCGCTGCCTCTTCCTGCTCTTCTTTGGCGGTTCTCGGGGTGCTCACACCCTGCACGAATGGGTCGCGGCAGGCATCCTGGAGGCCTCTGCAGAGGCCTCTGAAGGGAGGGGGGAGGGGGAGCCCACACTCTCCTGGCCCTGGAGTTTGTTCCCCAAACAGAGAGGTTTAGGCACAGGTCAGGTTCAGAAGCAAGCAGGTGTCCCTTGAGGCTTGAATGGGTTTGAACCCTTTCAGAGTGTCCTGTGGCCTCACTCATGGGCAGGCTTCATACACAGCGGCTGGAGGAAGTCCTTGTCCACAGATCAGCAACACCAGGCTCTCCTGGAAGTGCCCGACACCAAGCCCTGACAAGGTGGCAGGCTTCTTCGAATGTGCATTTTGCACTTGCCTTCCTATGTAAGCGTGCTCATGTGTCAGACAAAAGCAGATTATTCCTCTTTCTGGGGGAAAGATTTACTGATTTACAAGTGGCTTCCTCAGTCTCTAGGACAGAGGCAGGGGTGATAGAAGGGAAGTGCATAAAACACATTTTGTTTACCCCGATTTGCTGAACTGGTGGGCTCCTCTTGTTTGATGAGAGGTGCCAGGGTAACAAGACAGCTCATTTCAGATAAGAAAGGATTTTCTAAGAATCCGGGAGAAAAGGACTGTGAATGTGGTTTGCACGTGTCTGTGTGCAGGAGTTGGATCCATGCTGAGCACTTGAGCTGGACGATCCCAGGTCTGCTGGCCCCATCTGGTGTTCACTTACTAGTCAGCCACAAAACTGCCTGAAAAGTGTAATTCTCTCTCCAACTTTAAATAGTAGTTTTAGGTAACAATTCATGTGTCCTACTTTATTAAATTTTTAAGCTACTAGAAGTTCTGCGTACCTGTAATTCATCTACCTGTATGCTGGATGCCTGAATGGTTTTGAACAGTATAAAGGTTTTGAATACCTGGAAGAGGCAAGGAAGGCCCCTCCGCTGAAGCTTTTGGAGAGAGCGTGGCCCAGCTCACTCCTTGATTTCAGACTTCTAGCCTCCAGAACTATGAGAGAATACATTTCTGTTGTTTTAAACCACCAAGTCAGTGGTCATTTCTGCAGCCTTAGGAAATGAATCCACCAAAGTACCACCAAAACTCATCCCCTGTCCCACCAGAGGACATGGCATTTAACACTTAGGGACATGCGGGGCTGGGTGTTCTCTGAAGGTCCTTTTCAGTCCTCTGGTTGGATGATGGTGGCCTTCATGGTACGGGTCAGGTGTGATGTAAGCATCAGCACCCCATTAACAAAGGTGAGGAAAGGCTGTTTCCATCAGGTGTGAGCAGATGCACCTCATCAGTTCTGAACAGCATCCTGTGCGTGCACCTGACCTGATGTTCATCCCCAGGCTTCCTGGGAGCCCCGGGCTGTGCAGAGCCACCGCCGGGCCTTGGTGCTGCTCCATGGTTGTCTGTCTGGCTGACTTCAGAATTACTGGCACATCCTTTGCTGAGCAGAGGGCTAATGCTTGATGCTCTCTTGTGTCGGTTTTACTTTCTAATGAATTCTTTTGGATCATAGCCCAGAAGCTGGCTTTTTTAACCTTTGATCTCATCCATAGCTATCAGCGGTTTTTAAAACAATCACGCCCATGTTCCCTTGTTCCTCATTTCCACATGTGGTCATAAAACAGCCTTCTATCTGCATCTGTATTTTCCAACTATAGTGCAGATTGGTGAATTATCCACGTTCTCTACCATAGCCTATCAGAATTCCATAGACATATTTAGTTTGGATTTAAAATATTTAATAAACAGAATAAATGTTTTAGTTCAATTTTTTTTCCATTGTTTATCAATCATCTACAAGGAGAAGTTATAGTTAATTCTTTATAATCTGAATTTTAATACACAATCTGTGTAACAGCTGCCTCACTGCTAAACTGGCCCAAATGCTTATTCAACAAATATTTTTTGAGTGCCTTCTGTACGTGATGCACTGTGAGCTACTTCCTCATGTATACCAGAGTACCTGCCACTGGGGACACAAAAAAAGACTAGTGTCCCAGACTATGAGAACTTTCCAATAAAGGGAATGCAATGACAGGCTTACCGCTCACTGGCTTAGGATGATGCTGGCCCATAGTAGGTGCTCAATAAATGTTAGTTTCCCTCTGCCTCACTCCATTCAGGAAGCAGCCTAATATATAGCTCTGTAGCCTGGTTCATTTTGGAATCTTTCTACTGGTGTCTTCTGACCCAGAGGGAAGAGCCACAGTAGAGTCCGTCAAAGTGAAGGTGCAGAGTTCCAGGTTCCTGAAGATACCTCACAGCCCTCCAATAGCCACGAAGCATGAGGTGCACAGCATGCACACCCTTGGGCTGCTCAGCTCGCTCATGTCCCAGTGGCCAAAGCAGTGTTTGCCAGACTTGACTGCACAACGCTCACAAGAACGTGTTCACACCTAACACTGGGCTTCCCCAATGACTTTTTGAAACAGATTTATTGAGGTGTAATTCATATATCATACAATTCATCCATTTAAAGCGTACAGTTCAGTGGGTTTTAATATAGTCAGATATGTGCAGCCATCACCCCAACTGTAAGACATTTTCAGCACCTTGAAAACCTCATACCCTTTAGCTAGCACCCTCGATCCCCTCAACCCCCATGCCCTAGGCAATCACTAGTGTACTTTTTGTCTCTATAAATGAGCCTATCCTGGACATCTCATGTAAGTGGGATCACTTAATATACAGTCTTTTGTGGCTGGCTTCTTCACTTAGCATAACGTTCCAAGGCTCATCCACTGTAGCTGTATCAGTTCTTTGTTTCTTTTGATGCCTGAGTAATGTTCCGTTGTATGGATATACCACATTTCGCTTAATCATTTATTAGTTGATAGCCATTTGCGTTGTTTTGGCTGTTATGAATAGTTTTTCTGTAAACATTCATGCACAAATTTTTATGTACGAATGTTCATAACCTATGTTCAATATGTTTTGATTTCTCTTGGGTGTATGCCTAGGAATAGAATTGCTGGGTCATACGATAGCTCTATTTTTAACCACTTGAGAAAGAACCAGGCTATTTTCCCAAGAGGCTGTGCCATTTCACATTCCCACCAGCAATGTATGGGGGGTCCCGTTTCCCTACAGCATTACCAGGTGAGGTGGGCAGAGAAGAGAGTGCTGAGGAACTCAGACAAACCAGTGGAGACTACTGGAGGGGCAGAGCCATGGGGGGGGGGACACCTTTGTTTGAATTTTATTACCAAGTCATCAGTCACCAAGATAATTACTTTTCCCGAGGACACAGAGGCGCATATCTCCCGACCCCTGTAACAAAATGCTTTGTTGGTGAGGCAGGTGTTTCTGCCTGCTGAAGGGTGAGCTATTTGGGATTATGCCTTGGGGTCCTTTCCTCCTCAACTGTCCTCACAGATAGCGACACCCCTCCTGCTGGGGAAGGTTCCCCAAGACTGAGCACCAGGTGGCCCCTGAGCTGCTCTCTGATCTCTGCTTCTCTCCCCTGCTATCCTGCTCAGCCAAGACATTCGCCACTGCAGAGTGCCGCCTGGCGACCCCCGCGGGCATGAGCCGCTACAGCTTGGACCCCGCCACCTCGGCCTTTAGCCACAGGGGCTCCTTGCCCGCCTCCTCCTCGCTGTACTGCAAGAGGCAGAACTCTGGAGACGGCCACCTTGGGGGAGGCCCAGCCGGCACCTCTGGAGGCCCATCGGCACCCGGGCTGAGGCCCCCAGGCTCCAGCCCCAAGAGGAATGGGACCTCTCTCGAAGGAAACAGATGTGGTAACGTAGCGCACGCATTGTCTCCCTGGGTCCTGGGACCGCCGTGAGAAGGGAGGGAGGGGACTGTGGCAGCTTGAACACGGGAACACTGGGAAACTAGAAGTTTCCACAAGCCCCTTCGTGAATTTTTGTTGTTCTTGAACACAGCGGACGTCAACCTTTGGTAATAAGCAAAGGAAATGGTGTATCAGAGTAGGCTGGGCTGCAGGAATTAGCAGTACCTACAGTGGCTCAAGTACAATAGAAGTTTATTTTTTGTTCAAGAGACCAAGGTGGGTGTTCCTCATTGGTGGGTGCATCCCGGTTCAGGGGCCCAGGCGCTTTTCCATTTGTGTCTCTGCTGTCCCCCAGGCCTCCAGGCCCCAGCACCTAGCGGGTAGAAAGGGAAGGAGCAAGTGGGGGAGGCACACGCTCTCCTGGAGCCTGGAAGTTGTCACATCACTTCCACTCACAGGTCTTTGGCAAGAGCTGGCCATTTTGCCACACTTCACTCTAAGGGGGCCTGAGAGGTGTGGACTAGCTCTGTGCCAGGAACAAAACCAGATGTTAGTAAGGAGTTTTCTTTTGTGTAGGGGGTGACACTCACAGGCTACAAATACATGAGCAGAACCAGAATTCAGCAAAATTCCCACAGCACTGGTTGTAGCATCACTTCTGTCTCACCCGTTACAGGTCGCTTGTTGGGATGCAAACTACGAAAGCTGTCATTCTAGGGATAGCTTGGCATCTGTTCTGATTTTTGTTTTTTGACTCATTTTCAAACTTTAGTATTTCATTAATGAACAGAGGCTATACAGCACAGTGGATAATTGCATAAACTGTGAGCCCAATGACCTGGGCTGCAATGCTAGATCTGCTACTTTCTGTTTGACCTTTTGCAAGTCTGAGCTTCTCTGTGCCTCAGTTTCCTCACTTGTAAAATTGGAGTAATAATAATAGCACCTACCTCATAGGTTTGTTGGGAGAATTAAATAAGTTCATATGTGTATTTACTACAAAGCCTAGGACAAATAAGAGCTCAATAAATGTTAGTAGTTGTAGACCATGTGAACACACCCCTCAACAAGCACAGCTCATCAACTCAGCAGCTGAGAACTACTGAAAAAGGGAGGCCCAAGCCAAGGAGGCAGAGTCTTCATCCTGCCCCTCAGGAGCCTCCCAAGGGACTGGCTGTCTTCTTTGGCAAGCCATGTTTCCGCCCTGAGCCTTGGATCTCTCCACCAGTAGCCCTGAGAAGCTACAGCAGTTAGCTACTGTGTATGATCCAAGGTCTTCCACATACTCCCCTCAAAAAGGATCACCCATCCCACACAAGCCTCTGCTGGCCGAGGGTGGGGAGGGAAGCAACCGTGGTTCCATCTGGACTTCAGGGCTTCTACTACGAAGGAAGAAAGGAAAGGAGCTACTGGTTAGGCAACGGCCACACCTCCCGTGTTCCTTCTCTCCTGCTTCCTCCCCTGGCACTTTGATTCCTCTTCTCTAGTACTTCCTCTCTCCAGTCCCATAGTAGGAACCACTCTCAGCCTCTTGCTCATATTTGTATCCTCTGCAGCCCCGGAAGAGGGGCCTGCTTCTTTGAGGCATATACTAAATAGCTACTTATTGAGCACCCAACCCTCAAAAGTTTTAGGGAATAGGGAGGAGGGGATGGGAGCAGACAGGACTCTTACACCCTGCCCTCTTTAACCGGGGCCTCTGCATTTGCAGAATGGGGTTCTATGCTTGCTTTGCTTGAACATTTGTACAGCTAAACACATTTGGAAACTGTGGAATTAAACCATGCTGGATTGAGTGGCAGTATATTAAAGCAGGAGAGAAAACCATTGACCTCCTTACCCATTTGTCACCTAGCTGCCTGCTGGGGGCCCTCTGAAGGGCTACTGACTTTTCCCTCTGCCCAAAGAACTGCTCAGTATTGCTGCGAAATTGCATCCCAAGTGAAAGCAGCTGGTATGAAGGACCATACCTCTTTAAGAGGGTTTGACTCAAGTCATAAACCCTGGAAGGAACCTAGGAATGGATTTTCCCCCATGGTGCTGATCAAAATGGTTTAAGACCACAGAGGCCAGAAAACTGCAGGAGGCTGCAGGCAGGGGAGTGGATGTTGATGACGTGGCAAACTTGCCAGCCTTCTCTCTCATGTGCACACTTACCCTGGCCACCTGCTGTCTTGATATATCACACCTGTCATGTCTGCCAGTGGACTTGGAAGGAATGTAGTTGCAGGACACATTTCTGTGTTGTTTTTTTGCTCATACTCAGGTGAAAATTTGAGAGCTCTCTCCTATCTTTCATCCAAGACATAATCACTAAGACCTATAAAGAGGTTTCAGATAACAAAAACATCCTGACTCTTGCATTTAACATGCCATGCCATAGAATTCCCAAACACACTTGGGTCCAAGCTTCAGAATCAAGAAACAAAGTAAATCTGACATTATTATTACCACCCAAGTGCTTCCCGGGGGTTGGCGTTTGCTTCCATACGGTATGGTATTGGGTGACAGATAGAGATGACTCATCCAGAAAAAGGATGGGACAGTGCTCTATGTGATGTGGGTGGAAAGGTTGAAGGTATGGCAAGGGTCTGTTCATTCTGGGGAAAAAGGAGAGCTGTGGCAACTAAGACTTGGAGAGATACCAGCAGATTCTTATGGAGCACAAGCCAGGGGATCTTCTCAGGCCTGAGGATGGAGCTGACAGTGCAGCTCCAGAGAGACAAACAGAACAATGGCATCAACTTAACCACAGCTGTGACTATTGCTCCACAGGTCAAGTACGGCTGCTATGAAAGAGCCAGATAGGGAGGGGTCGCTGGGCCAACTCTGGGAGTCAGGAAAGGCCTCCCAGAGAGGTGACCGTGGAGCCAGCTGGAAGGAGAAGCAGGAGCTGGCCCGGGAGGGGCAGTGGGGAGAAGGGGTGGCTGGAGGCTTCCCAGCAGAGATCACATTGCTTTCCCAGAGGTCATGGTGTCTGGTGGCAGAGAAGGAATCAGTCCAGCTCAGCCCCACGTCAAGCCTGTGGTCTCTCTTTGTCTCTAGAGGTATCCTGTCGTCTCCTACAGGCATGTCAGCTGGTCTTGATGGAATAAAAGAAAAACCTGATTAAAATACAAGATTGGGCAGGCCCTCTTCTGTCTCCTATCTCTCTCACCTCATAGTGAAAATTATTGTAATAGAAATAATGAAAGATATTATTAAGTTGGCTGATGTCGCCCAGATTGTGGGCTAACCTAGTACCTCATTTACTGCATGGCCTTGTTTCTAGGAAGGGTGCAGTCCATGGGACCAGGTGACTAGGGGGAGCTGAGGGCAGATCTGCCCTCCCCATTGCCTTCACCCTGTCTCCTCCCAACCCAGCTCTAGCCAACCAGGGAGTCTGGGAGGGCTGAGGGGACCTACAAGCAGCCCGAGGAAGGACACCAAGGGGTCCCTTTCGGACACCGATTGGCTTTTCTTCAGATGTTTCTTGTCAGACTGCAGCCCAAAGCTACACATTCACTTGATTCTTACAATATTCTTGAGAAACAAATTGAAGAAACTGAGGCCCCTAGAGAACGACCATGGCCAGGAAAGGGACCAGAAGCCTGGCTGTTGACGCTTCATCGTGTGGGCTTTGCACGTGGACACAGTTGAAGCTCAGATGTGTGAGAAGCTAACCCCGTGAGTGTTGCACGGGACAGCCTGTGTGTGAAGGGACCGCACAGTGTCTCAGGTGGAAGGGACCTTAGAGGTCCTTCCCAACTCCCTTATTTCACGCCCAAGAAGCACAAAGGTGCTCCCATAGCTGATGGGTGGTAGGGATTTCTGACTCCCAGCTCATTGCTCATTCCATTCTTTTCATGACTCTGTTGTTTGCTAAGCAGTTTCCTCTGAACTATGAATGCAAGAAAGGAAATTATGCATGTGCTTGTGGGCATGTGTGAGACAGAGAGAGACTCAGAGACAGCAGTCTAAGTACCTGGAAATGCCAGGGATGACTTTACACCCTGACTCAGTCATTCTGTTCCTAGGGATGGTGAGTTCAGCTTCAGAAATGACAACACCCATCTTTAATTGCACATGCACTCACAACCGGGTGTTGCTTTTCCAGTCTCGGGCAGCCCCAGTGAATGGACAGGACCATATACAACAGTCTCTGCACTGGAGAATGCTGCCTTCCCAAAGGCACTGGGTGAGCACTTTGCGTGCTCTTTTCTTATAGGAGCAAGATTTTTTTCCAAATCCATCGCATCTTACCAATGTCCAATCACAGCTGCTTGGCCGCACCCACTCTGTCTTCCTAACACCTGCACAGCAGCTGGAGGGGGCTGGTGTATTTATTATCTTTGCGAGCAGAGACCACCGAAAAGGCTTTGCAACCTGCCACCAGCAGGTTCCATTTCTCTTCCTTCTAGAGCAAGTTTACGTGCTTTGGAACTTGAGCAAGTCCCCAGGTGTGGCAGGCTTCCTGCTGCTCTCTGTCTGGTCTGACTAAAGGCTCCCGACTGCTGCTCTTCCAGCCGAGGAACGTGAAAATGCCCACAGCAAGTACCAGGCACCCGGAGGGGAGCCACTTTCCCTCCAGGGCCATCACCTGGGCACCTCCTTGCCTCCTCGCAGGGACAGAACACCTCCTGTGCTCAGCCCTGTCACCTGACTTTGCTGAAAGGAACTGAGTCTCCTATGGACTAGGCTGTGAGTCAGCCTGGTATTTTTTCTTTCTATCAAATACAGGAAATTAGATCTGACCTCTGCTCTGATCACTCTGAAATCATTTTTGGCACCGTAGACTCCCAACCTTTGTAATCAGAGCATCTATTGTTACCCTGATTAATACCGAAGCCCCGATGGGGCAGGATTCAGAGGTGAACTCGGTTCCGTGATGCCTGGTCCCCATGTTGAATGCAGATGACTTTAAAGGCAGTGGAATCGTCTCTAATAAGTAGTCATCCCGGTTCAGATGGCTCCAGGGGGCAGCAACAGGCTCCCAGCAAAATGCCCGGGGCCAGATCACCTTAAGGGGCTCTTCCAATCCAACAAGGAAAAGGCAGGGGGACTCTCAAAGGAAACCCAATTCTCAACCAAACCACTACGCGTTCAGGAAAGACTCGGAAGTGTGATACTGTGATTCTCGGTGCTAACGGTGAACCATGCACTTGTGCAAAGAGGAGGAAAGAAGAGACAGCAGAGAACTACTGCACCTGAGCCTGAAGGAGGGAAACAAGCCAAGGCTTCTCCACTTCTGATTTAGGATTATTCTGTGGGAAAGCGGCTTCATTGTTCAGAGCCTAGACTTTTTTCTGGCCTGAAAATAGGATTAAGGATTACCCACACAAGGCTTTCGTATAAGTTATTTATACTGTTTCTGCAAAGGCTATTGAATCATTTTACATTGATTGACCCAATTTTTACAAATATATTACTTAGAGCCATGGAGGAGCCACTGATTACAGACCCTGTAGTGAGAGGGTGCCGTTTTCCACCCAGGACTGGAACAGAGAGAAGAAGCTCAGTAGACGTTCGTGGACTGAATGGGGGGGAGATGAAAAAGATCCTCCTCAAGAAGTTAAAATCTGACTGGAGGTTGCAGACAAGTACGTGCGTAATTGTAATGCCAGGCAGACTGGACAGCATCTTAAGAGAGGAACAAATGAAGATTTTGGGGTTAAAGGCGGAGGAAGGTGACGTTCAGATGGCAGGACACAGAAGTGCTGCCCTGGACGGGGTCTCCCAGGGCTCTGACCGCTGGTGGAACCTCAGTGGGAAGGAGGGAGGATAAATGTCTCCTAGACCAAAGCAAAAGCACCATCTAAAGGTGGGCAAAGGAAGCTAGAGGAGTGATGGGTCCCAACCAGTGCACAGCCACTCAGCTTTTCTCTGTCACAGGAGGCCCCTCAGGCCACCTCCCAGGACTCCAGGGCCAGGCGGGAGCAGGCAGCACAGGCAGGGGCCGAGGCCTCGCCCCGGTGTCTAATGGTCCCCCCTCCATGCTCTCCCATCCAGCCGCAAGCCCTTCTCCAGATGCACAGGACGGCAGGCGGCCAAGGAGCCGGAACCCGTCCACCTGGACCGTAGAGGACGTGGTCCGGTTTGTGAAAGACGCTGACCCGCAGGCTCTGGGCCCTCACGTGGAGCTCTTCAGAAAGCACGTATGTGTGTGGTGGGCCTGGCACGGGGGAGGCAAGGGGCGAGGGGGAGGTTCAGGAGGCGGGCTGGGGGAGGGCGTCTGAACTAAGCCCTGGGGGTACCACCCAAGGAGGCCAGTTGGAACCACAGGCTTCTCAGAGCTCAACCACCACTTAGTTGTTTTAAAGGGATATTTGTCTCATCTGTTCCATCGTTTAGCCTTTAACAGGAATGCCTGTTTTCCTGTCCATCCATCTGTCCATGCATTCAACAAATATTTGTAGTATATCTCTATGTGCCAGGCAACCTGTATTGGTGCCTAGTCCTAAGCTGAGGATTAAGTGAGAAGATGCACACAAAGTGTTCAGCATGGTGTCTAGCTTGTTACCCAGCCCAAAACAACACAAATTTATCACTTCATGGTTCACTGGGTCAGAAGTCTGACAGGGCTCTCACTGGGATGAAGTCAAGGTATTGGCAGGGCCGACATTCTTTCTGGAGGCTCTTGGGAGAATTCATTTCCTTGTCTTTTCCAGCATCTAGTCCACCCTCATTTCTTGGCTCGTATCCTCTCATCCTATCCTCAAAGCCATAATGTTAAGCAGGGTTTTTCTCAGGCTGCTCACTCTTTGGTTCTCCCTTCCACTTTTAAGGAGCCTGTGATTACATTGCTCCCCACTCCCAATAATCCAGGATATTCCTCCTATTATAAAGTCAGCTGATTGACAACCTTAATTCCATCTGCAAACATAATCCTCTTTTGCCAGGGATTAAGACATAAAGGTCTTAGGGGAAGAAGACGGATCATTCTTCTGCCTGCTACAGTTTCCATTAATTTTTCTTGCCTGTTTCTCATTTTATTTGGTGATTCTGTCATAAAAATCATACTCTCAGATTTGGGGAGGATCCTTACCTAACTGACACTCACATTTTATTAGGGATATATTTGCCCACATCTAATAGTGGGGCCTTGAGAGCAAGGACCACAGGGTGGGTTATGTTTAGACAGAGCTGGGTGGGAGGAGCTCGGCTTTCTTCCAGAGTGGTGGGAGACAGTGAAAGTCTAAGGGTTGGGGTAAAGAGAGACTTTAAGCAGTGGGGCCCCTGGGAGGGCCCATGGATGAGATTTGCCCACTGCCATTTTGCCAGGGACATGGAAAGTGATTGACACAGAGTCAGTGTTTTGTCAAAAACTGGAGGGCTGGCTAGTGAATGAGAGGGCCTTATGACTCTTGCACAGTTATCCTGCAATTGTGCCTCTTCTCCCCATCTGAGCGCCCCAAATTCCTACCCTTTGTCTTAAGTGACCAGAAAATAGCACTAGAGGTTAATGAGAAAGCCCAGCCCTACTAGGTCCATGAATTCAACATGCATTCCGGAGGGTTACCATTTTCAGAGACAATTGAGAGCAATGCCAGGACCTCAAGGGATTGGCATTCCCTTAGCGGTTCTTTGTGCTAAACCCTGAGATGAAGCAGGGGCATCATTTAGTTGTATGCCACCCAGCATTGTTGACAGGGCCAAAAAAACACCTAAATGCCCTCGTAGAGTGTAATTAGTGATCTGGTCATCAGCTAAAGGTAGGTGGGTTTACCAAGAAAGAAACAAGAGATTAGGGTGATGGATGGAAGTCAGGGCCTTTTGCCAGCACCTGAAATGGAAAGGGAACCACTAGTTTCAGGGTCTAATGGGTGACAGTTTGTCTGAGTCAGTTCAGGCTGCTATAACAAAGTACCATAGACAGCTGGCTTATGAACAATAGCAACTTACTCCTCTGTTCTGGAGGCCAGAAGGCTGCGATCAGCCTGGTCTGCTCCTGGTGAGAGCCCTCTCCCTGGTTGCAGATTGCCATCTTCCCGTTGCGTAAGGACACTCATCCCTTCAGTAGGACTCCATCACTATGACCTGATTAACCCCCAAAGTAACCACCTGTTGGAGGTTAGGATTTCAACATGTCAATGGATGGGGGACAAACATTCAATCCATCGCACACTTCTTGCTCACTTAGCCCGGATTGGATGGGGAGGAAGCATCATATGTGGGATATTGGGACCACACTGGAGTTATGCTTGATTCCTTCAATCGGGATAAAGTAGGAATACGAAAAATCCATTGTATTAAGTTACCCCAAGGAGATGATGGAAGAGGAGCATATAGTACTTCTGATCTATCTTTTAAAGAAGAGCTTGCCTTGGGACTAAGAGGATGTGTACCTAAGTAAGTCCATATTCCCTTACCCCATCCCCTGACCACACTTTAACCGCAGCCACTCCTTGACTACTCTGACCGCCTTCTGGGTTTCCTTTGTTCTGATCCTGTCCCACCAGGAGATTGACGGCAACGCTCTCTTGTTGCTGAAGAGTGACATGATTATGAAATACTTGGGCCTGAAGCTGGGACCTGCACTGAAACTCTGCTACCACATTGACAAACTGAAACAGGCCAAGTTCTGAAGGTTTTCAAAAGATAGAAGCAAAATCTAGACAGCAGATCTCAAGATTATCTCCTGCCTTACCAACATCCAGCCACCATCGAAAACATCTAAAAACAGCAGACACAAAGACATGGTCTTTTCACAAAACTCTTGCATCTCAAAAATTCAACCTGGCCTATTTGAAAGGCTCCTTTGTGTTAATGATTTGCGAAAAAATTATAAAAATGCCTATTATTTGTAATATTCCCGATAGGTTGGTTGCCATTGAGTGGGACCTATTTTTACACTGTGAGAGAATGAGGAACTAAATGCTATCACCCAAGAAGGACCCTGGAGGGTTCCAAGGATGTAAGAAGAACCTTTGTCTCAGCAGGCTTTGGGGCAACGCCCATCACAGCACCACCTGTCCTTGACTCTGACCCCATGACCTATCATTGTGAGCCTTGCTTGATTCAGCTCTAGAAGCTGTCTTTGAGGATAAATGCCTCACCTTGCACTATCTGGAAAACTTGAATTCTTTTGCTCTCTGAAAGGGAAGAAAAAAAATCTTTTCTATTCCTAGTTATCTGAAGTACTGTGTTATCACACTAGAGGGCAGACTGCTAATGAAATTTCAGGACCCTTACTGCTGTAGCTTGAAAATTCTGTACTCAGTAGGTGGATTAGGGTTTCTGTGAACAAGATCTAGTCTACACAGGTACAGGGATTTTATTCCAAGGTCAGCACCACAGATTGCAACTTGGGAAGACCTAATTACCTCCCAAAGGTAACTGGAAAGAAACCGCCTTCTAGAAGTTTCTTGCACAAGCAGCAAAGGCAAGCATTTGGGAGTACATTCTTCCAAGATGGGGCTTTGGAGTTTCTTCCCTTCCAGGATTCTTATGAGGTGTCGATATGTTGGCACATCGAAGAGTCTTAGTGACATTTAGCCATGGGTGTTTCTTTAAAAAAGAAGAAAAATGTCTCGACTATGCTTTGAAATGGGAGAGTGTTGATTTCTAGTTACATTGCTGGATTATGTAGTTGTATCTGTGGCTAATTTTTCTAGTCCTCAACAAATACACAGACATGCTATTATTGGGTTGAATTCCATTTACAAATAGGTTTTCCCTCCTTGCTGTGGAATAATAGAAAAAAAATTGATTTTCTACCCCTTTGCTGCTGTGTCCAGGGAAGGACGACCCATCCACAATTTACTAGGCAGAAGGACAACTTTGCCTTCAGTCTTCTTCTCGCCCTCCTTCCTCTCTTTCCCTCTCTCTTTTTCCCCCCTTTTTCTTTCACTGAACAGAAAGCATATCTTCAAAATGAGTTTACCTTTGCCATGGGCATATTCTCTTCCTTAAAAATCCATAGTTGGAGGTGAGAGATGAAGACCAGGTTTTGCAATCTGAAGGGCGAGGACCTGAAAGAATCTCAGGGCCTCCTTTGACCCGAATACAAGTTAGAAAAGGCGCTCCCGCCTCTGGGAGGCAGCCTGAGCAGGGGGCTCGGCTGGAGAACGGAACAGGGTGGATTTCAGCACTTCGCCCCTCAACTGGGTGCCCTTGTGCAGGACATGGCCTGTCCAAACTGGAGGGTAGATTTGCAGATTGATCCTCTATAAGCCGGTTAGAACTTAGGTGAAGATCATGAGAAATACTCCATGCCATGCTGTGTGAGTTCCAGAAACCCCATGACAACCCGTGTTTCTCACTCCACTATCTGTGCTCAACCCTCTGAAACTTGTGGTGCCTCTTCCATCAACATATACCTCACTTAGAGACTTTCAAAAACTTCCTACCCACCCTCACTCGCGCCTCCCTCACTACAAAAACATGAACATTGTGCCCCCAAATGAAAACCATCCCCAAACAATGTCAAAGAGATACTTTGAGTAGTTTTCTGGGACAGAGATGTTGCCATCTTAAACCTAGGAAAAAACTGGATCTATGCTCACGTGTAACTGCTCTCATGGAGGTGCTATCTCTTTTTGCATTAAACTTTAAGCAGGGCAGGTTGCAGAAGCCATGATATTTAAGGTCTGACTTTTTAAAAAAATCTCATTACTTTTAAAACGAATGCTGCTGTATCAAAGAATAGCCCAGGAGGAAATCCTTCTTTGCCTGTTTTTGCTCTGGAATGCAATTAGCCTACCAAATTATTGTAGCAGTACTGCAATAATAATTAATTTTCACTCCTTTCAAAAATCTTGTCAAACCAGGCAGCTAAATAGCTTAGCAAATGTAAAACATGCCAGGCCATTTCCTCTAAACAGGCCTTGAAGAGTCAGGCTGTGTGCGTCACTCTTGTCTAAATCTGAGCTTATTTGGGGCCTCACACTTGTACAGATGTGGTAGTTGTTACTTCGCTGTAGTAGCTTTGCTTCAGGTTGTGGCGAATAATGCTATAGTTTTGCGTATTTGCAAATTAGAGAGTGTGTGTGTATGTTCATGTTCCAAATATGTTCAATTATACGTTTCTGTTAAACACTTTTTTAAAAGTCTAGAGACAATTCTGTTGCCTAAGGTGTTTTAAATATTTCACGAAGCACATTATTCCTTTGGTGAAGTCTTCAGGTAAAGGAAGTGATGGGTGTGTGTGTGTGTGTGTGTGTGTGTGTGTGTGTGTGTGTGCCGACACTGTAGCTGGAAGAGCCTTAGGAAGTGACTGGGAGTAGATCACTATTCCATTTGCTATTGCCGTTGCTTGGTTAAATACGCCTCCCAGCTTTGCAGCGTGGAGGGAGAACCTGTTTACCATCTAATGCCAGCAGGGTGCGCCCTGGAGGCGGCTGGGGGCTTCTGTGTCTGCCCGGCACAGGCGATGGCTGAGGCCCGCTGTGACGCGGACCCCAGCCAGGGAGACCCTGGGCGGGGAGCGGCCTTCTTCAGCGCCCCGTTCACTGCCCACAGAGCGCGCACTGGGCCCCTGTCATTTCCCTCGCAGCAGGGCTGCCAAGCTTTTTTCCTTTCAGGAGGAGAAAGGAGTGAAGGGTTCCTCAGGGGAACCGACTACCACACTGAATGAGATGCGTTGTGAAGGAATTTGCTTGAGAAGGAAATCCGTGAGGGAGGGAAGACAAAACAATACATTTCTTAGGAAAATAATAAAAGAGCACCTCTTCTAACCGTCCCGCCCCTTTAAGCTGCAATAACCTATTTTTGTATTTAAGTCCTGTATGAAATATTTCTTTTTAAAAATTAAAATTATTTTCTAAATTGTTTTTTGAGATTGTTTGAGGAGAATTTTGTCATATCTCTGAAGATAACTGGAAATACCAGAGGTGACTAAGGGACTTGAATTTAGTCAGAAAGTCTTGAAAGATGAAAGTATGATGCTTTCTTTCTAAAGAAACAGCCAGGCTTTCCTGGTTGCGAGCAGAAGGCGGTGCTGTCTGACATTTGCTCCGACGGGGAGCCTTTCAACCCTTCTCCAAGGGGTTAGACAACGAGGAGATCTGACTTATTATTTTAAAATCTCAGATAATAAGACATGGGATTGTGAAGGAGTAGATGAATTTTTCTAAACTGCAACATTTTGTTAAGGAGAAGGGTGAGACCTGCCCACCGGAGTGGTTTATTTTCTGCCACAAACATGCTTCAGGAGCTGAGTAGAGCTGTCCTGCCACGTTCCCCGCATGAGAGGACCAGGCCGAGAACCCCGGAGGTGACTCCAGCAGGTGGCAGACAGCAGAGCTACACACATCCCTGCGAGCGCCTGGTGCTGTCCCTCCAGCGGCGACACCCGCCACACCCACCCCAGCACCTGGGCTTCCGCCCGAGTCCCTAAGGTGCCACCGGGAAGAACGGAGCCTCCCTCCCAGGGTGTCCTTCCCTCCGAACCGAAGGTGATTCCTTCCCGGACCATTGGAAGCTGGAGTTTTGGAAACGTAGCCTTTATCTGAAAGAGAATCGCTCTTATTTATTGCCACCAGTCAGATATTACGGAAACATGTCTGCTAACAATTTGCTTTGTGTAATTTGTTCTAATGCTAATGGGCAGCAGCTGGGGCGCTTCCTGCGGTGAATTCCTCTGCGGTTGCGGTGTGATCACACATGGGCTCCGCCAGGCCTTGTGCTCCAGCAGAAAGCTCACGCCGGCCCTCCCCGCTCCAGGAAATTCCCCTGACTGAGAGCAAAAGCACGTTTTTACACGAGGACTTGCTGTTCTTGCTCTGCTTCCCCAGGCAGGGCCCCAGACCTGTGCTCTAAAGTCCCGCAGAAGGAGCCTGGGGTGCTCCTCATGCCCAGCGCTGAGTTCGATTTCCTCCAGAGGAAAAGACAGCACGCAGCTTAAGGATGACACCTCCCCCAGGTCCCTGTGCTGTCCCAGAGCTGATGTTGAGAGGACGGGGCATGAGAGAGTGGAGACACAGTAGGAGCCAAAAGCTGGCTCGGCAGCCGATTCAGTAATGATGTCAGGCAGTGTGGGGGCAAAGCATCCTTCTGCCCAGAGGGTCTAAGTATACACTTAGGCTTGCTCTGGGCTGCCAGCCCACCACGCTCTGCCCTGTAGCTTGACTGCATGACCCGAGACTGAGAGGTGGTCCCGTGCACTAGAGGCTTAGTGTAAAGACCAACACAAATGTGTTCCATTGGAGCCTAGTCTGAAACCCACCCAAAGCCTTGCTTCTCCAAATAGCTCACTATGGAATAGCAGACCCTCACTGGGTGTCATTTCATAGTAAATGTGTGTGACCAGAGGCTACCTCCATCATCAATGCAGCATCCTCAAACCTCAGGAAGGCTCTACCTCCCCATCCAAGTGCTGGCACACCTTCCCCACAGCCCTGAGAAATGGCTCTGCCTGACCACTTCCCACCAGGGAGTTCACTCTCACAGGAAGTGGCTTATTTCTATGTTGGACAGCTCTGGTTGTGAAAAGTTATTTCTCAGGGAGACACAGATGTCTGCGAATCAGACACAGACGTTTGAGATGAAGCCAGCTCTGCAATCTCTCTTTTTAACAGAGCTTGTCCGTGCAGTAACCACTCCTATAATACAAATTGACATTGGCAAGTAGATCCCAGCTCTACTGCATTAGGAGAGAGAAGTAGAAACTTGATATAAATGTAGAACTCAGGTAGGTCATGGCCGTCGGGTTCATTAGCCCTATCATAAGAAACAAGTGACATTTTCGTGGCTTCATACACATGCAAAAAGGGTGGCCTGGAGAATTTTCAGCATAGTTGTAAATCTGGCTGTGTTCACATGAGCATGTGATAAAGTTACGTAAGCTTGTGTGAATGAATCTATAAGGTCATGCACCTTCCAGTTGTTAAACTGTGTAAAAGATGCTGTGACACGTTGAAGCCTATCTCTTGATTGCACTCATTGGTGATGTAATGAATGAAGGAAACTATAGTTTAGACAAAGGCAGGTTATGATTGATGATAGAAAAGTAAACATGGCCTTTTGTGAATTTATGAAAGAGTTACACAGTTTATGACCCCCAAGCCCAAGGTAGATGTTGTGCTTGTGTGCCCATGCATGAGTGAGCATGTATTTGAGCGAATGCACCAAGAAGTGGGAATTGGGGAAGGTCTGAAAGGAGATTTTTGCTTTCTAGAGCACTCTGTCTTATTCAGAAGAAAACCTAGCAATGATTTAGAAATCACACCCAAAAGTACACCAAGCATGTAGTTGATGTAACTTACCTAGATAAAATTCTGGAGCAGATTCTCTGTGCAAATATTTAAACCTTGGTACTTGGAAAAAGTAGATACTATCCAGCACCTTGCCTAGTATCCATCATATAAAAGGCACCTCATTAATATTCATTGGCTGACTGAATGAAGACATGCTTGACCAGTGTTCATATTTTCTCCAAAAGCCACTAGCTTTTTTTTAACCCCATTATCTTTACTGAAAGGAAAATTGCCAAAGGAACAGACCAAAAGAGGAGCACAAGGCCTTCCTTTTCCTCTGGCTCTCCAGGCACTCACATAGGTCGGCCTCCACAGTCACATTTCACTCACGTCTTTTTTCTTAAGCTGTCACATTCTGATTGGTCTAATTCTCTATTGCAAGCATTAGAGAGTAACAGCAGATTGTTTACAGCTTTTAAAACATCTTTTGCTTCCCCTTCTCAATCCATGATGCCTCTCAGAAACGAGGACAGTTTCATCAGCTGGTTAACTGCAGGAGGCACGTGTCTCTCTGGGAGGGGCAGAGAGCTCTTTCCAAACCCCTGCACTCCCAATATCTTGCTCACCTTGGGAGGGCAAATCACCGCAGCTGGGCCTTCCCCGCAAGCCGGTGTGCCGGTGGTAGGAAGACTGAGAATACGTGGCCCACAGGAGATAGGTAGACGGGAGCTTTCTGCTCTCCTCTTCCATTCTTCACTCATCTTCTCTCTTAAGAGCAGATTTGAAATTTCAGGGCCTTCTCTTTTTCCCCCAAATGGTTACATGGGAGCTTTGAGCATAGAATCACATGACTTTTTTTTTCTTCATAAAAAAAACTTAAGAGTGTTTCATCTTCAAAGAAATCACCTCAAAAGCCTGAGTGCGTGTCCCAAGGATGTTGTCATTGCTCCGAATATTTTTACTACATCTCTTTTGGGGTCATCGTAAGAAGTTAGGATTCATTCTTTTCCAAGTGATGTTAGAAGACCATCGTGTCATGTGAGGGTGCACTGCTTCTTTTTGAAGCAAACCAGAGCCACTGGCGTGGCATCTGGTGGACAACACAGGTGTAAAATGATGTGTCTCCATATTTGTTAGCTTGTTTTTTCCTTGTGTGTTTCCCTACTGGGCATAAATGGTCTGAGCAATAACAGCCACAATTTATTTGTTGATTTAAATATATGAGGCAGATATCAGTATAAAGAACTGCAATGTATGGACTATTATGGTGCAATGCAAAAGAAACAAGCTCTCCAAGTTACTGCCCACCACGCCCCATTTGGTCATCTGGAGAAAGAGGGGCCCCCAGATGACCTTTAAGGGCATTTCCACTCAGTTACTTTCAGCAAAGGCCAGTGCGGCTAGTGGCCCCTGGCTCTCCTCTTTCATGACTTCAGGTTCTGCCTCTCCTCCTGCCTGGTCTCATCCAGATGTCTTATCTGCTTCTCTCACGGGCCTATAACTCCTCCTCAAAGCCATGTAAGCATCACTTTGCTATCCCTTCTCATTTTTTACTTTCCATTTCTTTCTCTCTTCCTATCTCTTCTTGTTTCTTTGCTTTCTTTTCCATTTTTTTCCCATTCTACCAGCCTTTTGGGAAGGAGAGGAGGTAGAGACAGAAATAAAGAACTAGCGGGTTGCCTCTTCTCTCCCTGGCCTGGCAGTCCTGACCCCGGCCTGCCTTCCACTGTCCTGTTGTCACTTGTCCGCTGCTCTCCTTGGCTCTGTCATACTTCCAGCCCAGTCTCCACTTGTTCTTTCCATTTTCAAGGTCTAGCCCCTCAATCTGTCCTTGAGTTTGGGAACAAGAGTATTATCCCTTTTGAATGCTTTACTCTGTGACTCACTCTGAGGGTTCACTACTAACCCTCATCAACCTTCCTCAAGCACAAGCCCAAATACCCATCCCACTAGGTGTCCCCCCTCCTTCAGCCCTGAAGGTCAAGTGACCTGGAGCCAATCTGACATACCTCTTAAGAAGCATGAGTTGTTTTTTCCACCCTCGATGCCTCCTGCAATCTGTATGGAGTCACTCTAACATCCAGTGGCAATTCTGGTCATTGCACAGTTCTTTAGAGAACATGTAGCTTTGTCCAAACCCACTTTGTGCTGACGGCACCTACTAGTGGCCAAAGCCAGGCCAGAGCCTCTGTTTAAGCGAGGAAGGTCCAGCCAGGATCAAAGATGAGGCACAATGATGACGTCAGGAGCATTTCTGGGGTATGGTTTTGTTTTTAGACATTTACAAGTCTGCTGAGACGTGTGCAATATTAAGTGGCTTGTGTTTGGGCAAGGGAAGATGGTGATGTATTTCCCAAAAGAAAATGTGGTTTAGAGGAGGGGAAAGGGCAGCACAGTTTTGGAAAGGGGATGCTCTGTTCCTGGCCTTTATCCAGCACAGCCACACACCCTCAAGGTCTTGCTGGAAGTTACACTTGTTTCCTCTGCAGGAACTGGAGGTGTTTCTGCCCAAGTGTGAAAGAGTTTGGAGGACTTTGATTTCTTTCATTATCCGTCATGCTTTAAACCACAATATTTAATTTGCTGTCATTTTTTCAGCTATATCTTTGATCACTTGAGGATTTTTTTTAAAAGTGAGCTCTCATCTCATCCAGAAATTTTCAAGTATCAGTTGCTTCATACGGCAGACCTTTCCGTTTTATAGACACGGTTGATTGGATTGTTTCTCTTCTGTAAATACCTAGAAGTAATTTTATTAATATAAAAATTTTATACTTTAAGTACATTTGCAGATAAATTTTACTTTTTACTCTATACATACAAGAAAACGAAATCAATGGATAAAATAAAATCACTTCATCCTAATCATCTTCTGTGGCTATTTTCTCTTTTACATTCGCGGTAAGAACTTATTGTTAATGAAGTGCCATCGCAACATTGAAGCATCGTGAGGCACCAAGGTTTGTGTTTTCCTAGCCATGCTGGGCTGGAACAATCTGACAAGGCTCCTGCTAAGTAATGAGGGCTTCTGAGTAAGTGGAAATCCATGCTCTCTAAGCTGGTGAGGCTGAATGCTGATGACTGAAATGTTATGCCTTTTGTTTTGGAAGCTGAGAGGCTTATTTTCAGATTCTTTCTTTCAACCCGGCCTTAGTTCATCTCATGTGTCCACCTCTTTATTCCGCCTGTCTCCCCGCTATGCGCAGGCAGGAGGCGTTCTGGTCTCTCTCCGCCGGGAGAGTGGCAGCTGCACCCTTTCCCTGGGAAGCTCTGTGTCTAACACGCACCGTGTGAAAGAGCCAGGAACCAAGGGTGCAAATAGGTCACCTCCTCGTCTCCGAAAGAGAAAAACAGATTGGCCACGTCTCCTTGTCTCTGCCTAGATGGTTGTCCCTCCCTTCTAATTAAAGATTTTCAAAGTGTGTGTGTGTGTGTGTGTGCATATTCACATGTGCATTTATGGTTGGGTTTGGGAATTTGAGACAATGGTTCATCCAGTAAAAGTGTGTATCCTTTGCTTGTCCGAGGCATGTGTGCAAGAACAACCTGGCATATGTACTGCAGGTACTCTAATTACTTGAAAATCCATTGTGCTTTCCCTGTTTTGTGGACATAATGTAATTCTGAAACATTACTTCAACTCCATTCTTTGTTTAGAAGAGCTTCAGGAGTGTGGAGCTTTGAGCTTAGGGAATGGGGTAATTTTAGGGCCTTGCTTTTTTTTTTTTTTTAAGTACCAATGGATCTAATTTTGCAGACCAGAAATCAGTGAATAGAACTCATTGTAATGGGGAACAGCATTTACATAGGAGAGAAAGAGCGGTACACTCTGTCACCTGGGGAAAGAGCCTCTCCTTAATTTTTGCTCTTTGCAAGCATGATGCAATCAGTGTTCCCTAATATAGGGACAATCCCCTCACCTCGAAGTGTTCCTGTGTAATTGTGTCACATAATGGGAAGTTATAATAGGCAATTTGGCTCTGTAATTCAGTTTGCAGAGCATGCAAACATAAGATAACTAGGTTAAATGCAAATAAGCATTACACTAAGGTATAAAAACCAGGGGGGAGAAAAGACGCTGTGTCCATAACTTAGAAACAACCTGAATTTTATTCCTCATGTGCCTCAAAACGTAGAGTTTATTAAAATATTTATCCTCTAGTTTAACTTCATCACATACTGTTTATACAGATCCATTCTCTGTATGTGAACGTACAGGTTTTCTACTGCAGATATTTACAAATCTCTCATTCACAATAAGTAGGCTCCGAGGGAAGCACGTTTTTTAGGAGTGAGTTGACGTGCTCATTTTATTTTTACAATGTACAGTGTTTTAACAAATAGACTGTTATATATAAGACGCCATATCAAAACGTGCTTTTAATTTTTCAAAGCCTTTTTTTATTGTTTGTAACTTTTTCCTTTGGGCTAATTCCTTCATTATTTAGAGGTCTGTTTTTAATGTATTTCCTTCAACAGTGACTGGTAGGTACACTCTAGTTAGATATGTACAGTTTCATGAAATAAACACTATCCGCCTTAATGATTTTAATATTTTGGTGTGTTTATTTTTAATTTTTGATACAGTTTTTTTTTCTAGTACAGTGTATCATGGGCCTGAGAGTGATTCAATAAAATTTCTAAATCTTAAGCTTCCAAGACAGTGCAGTATTTTCTGTTGATGCTGCTAAAAGCATTTCTGTATTTTTAATAAAGAATGGAATTTATATGAGCCAGTGTATATTTTACCTGATCAACTTCTTTGTGTCCCTATTTCCAAAGAACTAGTTCCCATAAGTAGACAGCAAGGAAAAGCTTTCAAAGGCTGAATTCACAGCTGCCCAGGAGGCCCTCAGGGCGCACAGTCCAGTACTGCTGGCTAAGGAGGGACTTGTTGCAGGAAGGAACCTGAGATTGATCAGAGGCCCCCAGGTGAGTGTCTCCTCAGGGTCATCATCTTGGACTAGTGTCTCTTCTAGGATCTCCTCCATCCTGCTCGGTCATCAGGGGTAGGAGGGCTGTCTCCTGCGGTAGTCTGGAGGATTGAAATCAATGACAGTGCTTGGAAAGGCCTCTCACACTGTGTCTGTTGAATCTGGAATCCTACTCCAGGTTGTTTATTCCTGGCAGTTGACTGTGACTGTAGCTGCTTGGGGGTCATGATTGTGCCTGGTTTTTGATCCTGCTCTCACCCTTACCATTCCCTGCTCAGAGGCCTCCATCCTGACCCCAGTGTTTTGTAATGATCCACATGGACAAAGGCAAAGCATGGTTCTCAATGAAACCCCTGGGGGTGGGGGAGGGGAATCCTCCTGAACCAGCACTCTATGAGGCTGAGGCCAGCAAGGAAGGCCCGGGGCAGCTCCTGGGGAGAGCTGGGTGCAGACCTCCAAAGCCTTCTCTCACTACTGCATTTGGTTTGCTTCAAACTTAATAGACCCTGGAAATTTTAACCTTGCTACTTGCCCTGAAAAAAAACATTTCCAAGTGCATCTCTCCCCTCTCTCCTCCAGCACAGGTCCAAACTAAGTGGCCTTTCTCATATGTCCATGAAAGCTCTGAGCCACTCAAAAAAAACCTACCCACAAGTGCCCTCAGGTACCAGGTCCTAAGGATATCTTCTCTGAGCTGCCTCTCCTCCAACAATTAGACACAGCTCTTCAAACAGCTTCTACGACTTTTTCCTTGTTGGTGTACTAATTATAAAAGGTCCAAAGCACGGAAAAAATCCCAAAGTACATGTTATATGTAGTCCTGTCTTTTTTCTGTCCAGTCTGAACACAGATTTGGCCACCTGAGCACTTATAGACCTGAAGAGGAAGAAGGGACCCTGTGATGAAGGGAGGATCTGGCCCCAAATAAAAGCAACTGTGTGGTGGGAAGCAGACATCACTGAAGGGCAGGGACAGCACAGCTGGTGTGCATGGTCAGGTGTGGACTGATGGACAGGCATGTACACATCTGAATGTGTGTATGTACATGCACTGTCCCCTTTCCTCATTCCCTGTTTCTTAAGGGCCAGAAAATAGATTGGATCAGAAGCCACAAACCTGACTTTTAGTCCTGGTTTCCCTACTGAGCTGCTGAGGGCTTGGGGCAAGTCACTTCACCTATCGAGACCCCAGGGAGTTGGACTAGCTGAGGTCCATGTTCCCCAACCCCCACCCTGGCCCCCTCCAATAGCACGTGAATCTCCGGCTGAGCAGAAGAACAGACCATTGGTGACTAGACTGTTTTTTGAGAGTCCTGAGCTGGTAGGACCATCAGGGACCCATAGGGAAGAGAGCAGATTATTCGGCTGAGTCCACAATGACAACCTACTGCAGGGATCTCTGTCTTAAGAATCTACAAGGGAAAGGAGTTCTTGAGAACAGAATGGAGTTGATTTTCACAGGCAAATCACCAGAAAGAATTTCCTACGTACTATGTCAGCCACTGTGGAAGACAGATTGCTCCATTCTAGGAACCTAAAGCACCGTCGCACACATTCAGCACGGACAGATCTTGCCTTCTGATCTCTGGCTAAGAACTTCCATTCATTTTACTGCTCAATGGACTCGCACGTTTTCCCATTACCCTTTTCATAAAAAAATCATTTTTTAAGCGGAAGCACTTTTCTCCTCGAACTCTTCACCAAGGTCGATTCGATATCCATCTAGGAGTGGCTCCTAACTTATCGTTAGCCTATTAGTGGAAGCAATAAAAAATATTGAAGGGCAAAGGCTATTTAGATGAGAGGTATTTCTGTGAAATGCCCTGGAGTTGGGAGGTGGGGGCCAAGCGGATCTGCCGGTAGCTCTGTTGCTGTTTTCAGACTAACGGGTTTGGCAATGAGGTTTTGTTAGCAGCAGTTAATCATCAAACCCTATTACTCAATGAGGTTATCACTCTTAGCAAAAGCTGCAAATTACAGTTTCTTTCTCTCCAGGCTGAAGATAACATCCTTAAAATTTTGCATCTACAAGTAGTATCTCATTAGCAGAAAAACGGGTAAACAGAAGCACATTGAAAATGCCATTTGTGTGCCATTCAGGTTTTTAATCCCCAAAATTTGCAGTCATATTAGCCTGCCACTTACCTTCTCCCCGGTTATTTGGTGCTGGTGTGGACCGTGAACTAGAAAGAGGTAGGGAAACGCTCCTTTGTTCACCACCAGCTGCAGGAGACACACTCTCCTGTCCCCCAGGAGTAAATTCATAGCTTGCAAAAGCCTGGCCAAGTCACCCCCCACCCCAGGTGCATCTCCCGTCAGATTTAGTGATTCAGGAGAGCTGCTTTCTTTCAACCAAACCGCCTCCATTAACCCCAGTGACTCTCCCCACACATCTCATCCCCGAGCTCTGAGCAGCCTGTGAACTGTGCCCCCTGACCTCTCCCCTCTCCCTGCTCTACCCCTTTGCTCTCGCTGGCGTTTAAATCCCATAGCCCCCTCTGCCAAACTTTGCTTCTTGAGTTCATACATATCCATCCATCCCTTTCCCGTGGGGCCCACGAATCGCAGAGAAGGACCAGGTGGTGCTTCACACGTTGGCGTCAGCCTTGGCCTACCAGACGGCGTCATGTCCCTGTGCAAGGGGCGGCAGTGGAACGGTGAGCGTGTGAGCAGCGGATGGGAGTGCTGTGGGAGCCTCACACACAGGGCGAGGGAAGCTGTTCCCTCCGTGCAAATGCAGGACAGGAGGTGCGGGGAGAGTATTTCGTGGCGTGTTTCTGGTCAGCATCACCTCCAGAGGGGCGGGTCTGTGTCTGGGCACCGGCCCTGCTGTACTCACAGACGTGGACCCAGCAGACCAGGGCTCCACTCTCCAGTTCAGCTGTTTTGTTTGTTTGTTTTTCCGTTTGGCTCAAATAGCTCCAGAGGGGATGAAATGGAGAGTTTCTCCGGTGTGGGGTGTTGTGTGTATGCACCGAGCCTCTCTGCCTCGTTCCAGTCGTTGATGACATTTTCCCTCCGCCCTCGCTCTCTCCCCCACCGACCCCTCTGGCCCCCCCGCTTTCCACACATCCTCAGGGTCCCTGGCGTTTCTCTGAACTGCATATAATTTCCCCCAGGAGGGGTGCTGTGTTTTCTGGCTGAATTATTCTTCATACATTTCCCGCGGAATGCTTTCCCCTTTCGGTTGCACCTCTGCATCCTTCCTCCACTTGGCTCTCGAAGCGCTTTTTCTTGGTGTTTTATTTCCGACTCTTGCCTCCCCCGCCCCCACCCCAGTGAGAACAACTCCGTGCATGTCTCACAGCCTTACATTTTCCACCAGCAAACACACTTCCAGGGCCTTAGTGACTTGTGAAAATTCCTTCCAAACTTGTCTCCTGGAAACAGGATGGCAGATGAAAGATTTCTTCATTAAAATTAGGCGCTTTAAAGAGGCATTCAGTGAAAGCTCCGAGAAACCCCAACAGGCCTCTGTCTGCATGGAGCTGGGGAAGGGGGCCAGAAGGAGGCCTGGCTTCTAGGAAGGCTGGGACCGAGCACTTGGGGTTCTGTCCCCCTCCTGCTGACACAGAATCCCTCCCCCGGGCAGGGAGGGTTTGAGCCTGTTGGGTCATTGCCTTTCTTCCTACCCATTGCTCACATTGTGACTGCTGCTGGAAATAGCTCGTGTGTGAGGTGGCTGGAGGTCCTCACAACCCGCTGTTCTCAGAGAACGGAATATGATTTATGACTTGAGAAGGTGGTCAAGGCTCTGGATATAATTCCAACCTGTGATTTCTCATTTGGGCTCCTAATGTTTGGTTATGCAGCTGGGCGGCGTCCACTCTAAAAGGCAGCTTTCCCGACATGAGCCAGTTCCCAGCTGGGGGTTTAACTGGACCAGCAGAGTGCAATCGGAGCTGGGAGGAAACGCCTGGGCAGGGCCTTAGGAAATTCGGGGCCTGGGAAAGTGGTTGTCTGACTCTGGCTGAAAGCAGGGGAAAGGAGGCACCAAACTGGTTCCTCTCCTGAGTCGGGCTCACACCGGGTGCCTCATGCACAGCAAACATCTCGCTGATCCCTCAAATGCCCCTGCTCTGCGGGCACCCGGAGGGCAAGGTGAGTGCATGGAGGATGGGCTCAGGCACCTTACTGGGGCAAACTGGAACACCTGAGGGGCTGCAGGAGCACGTGTCTGCCAGGGCTTTGGTGCCTCCATGAGCATGAAGGCCGAGTTAGTGATCTGGTCTTGTGATTAGGCCTCTGTCCTGAGGAAGAACCAACTCTCGCAGGCCCCATCCTCAGCCTAGGTGGCCTCTTTCCACTGTTTTCAGGGAAATAAGCCTCTAAAAACTAATGAGATGCAAAGCACAAAATTAGACAGAGATTTTATTTTTTGCCCCCTGGTCCACTGAAGGAAATCAAAGATAAACCACGCTCTCAGTGTGTGCACAAGTATGCACACACAAGCACACACACAACACTAGCTGCAGATTTCCCCCATCCTTTACTGTAGACCATCATTATATCTAACTTTCTGGCAAACTATTAGAATCAACATCCTTGCCAGAATATTGAATGCCAAGGCATAGGTGGGTAACCCGAGCCAATGAAGCCTCCCTTATCCAGCCTATAGTCTACCCTCCTCAGTCCAGCCACTCAAGATTCACTTTCACATGTGCACATATTGTTTCTGCCACCAGACATTAGCCACATCCTGAGATGCCTTGGTGTGTGAGCAACAAGGGGTTTGGGTGGAGGTCAGGGACAGATCGTGACCATCTTCTGGGGCTTTAGAAGAGGCCTTGGGCAAAAGGAAGCTATTTCCTATGTCATGAATTTGACATAGGAGACCTAAGGCTGCACATTCAGTATTCTCTGCAGCTCTGCTACTATTATTATCAGATCTTGGGGCTGAATTTTAGTACAGTTTGTTCTGTGGATGCAGAAGATAAGAGACCCTCTTGCTTTCCTAGCATCCTCTAAGTTATCAGTAAGTTGTCCTCTTTTTGTTTGTTTGATCAAGTGTTGCAATGCCATCAAAAGCAGCCAGCATCTGCCACGATCCTTATAATTACCACATTCTACCAATCAAGAGCCATAGCCAATGTATATTCTAGTAGCTCCCAAATTTTGCTTCATATAAGAATCACCTGGTAATCTTTGAAAAGTACTGAGACCTGGCTTCTACTTATAGAAAATTTAATTTAATTGGCATTCGGTGGGACCTAAGCATGGGGTTATTTTAAAGCTCCCATGTGATTTTAATGTGCAGAAGTTTGGAAGCTACTGGCACATCCCAGGGCCTTGTCTTCCACCTGTACTCCATCAGTGATGAGAGCTTTAGTGATGCCACTGCACATCAGGGGTTGCTACCAGCCCACTTACCTCCAGCAATGGGGGCCTTGCGCCTACAGACCAGTGGGTGATTCAACTCCCAAATCCCATCCTGAGGGTCTGTGAAAGCAGGACCACTTTTAGAACTGTCTCTGCCCAGATTCCCTAGAAAATAGAGACCAAGCAAAAGCTTATATGCTAAGATTTTATTGGGGAAGAGAATTCCAGGGAAGCAGAAGTGAAGAAGAGAGAAAGAGTTAGGGAGAGAGAGAAAACAAATATGCAGAGGTGCATTACCAGGCTGGCCACAGCTCCGTGAGAAACTGATTGCTCAGTCGTGCAGGTCATCTACAGAGACTGTATGACACTATCCATCCTCAAACAGTCCTTCCCAGGGGAACCAGGGAGAAGCTTTTATTCTCCAACTCCCATCTCCCATTGGTCCTGGTTTGCTAGCTGCCATTACTGTATTGTGCATGTATGGCATTCAGTGGGTCTTCTGGTATCTTTCATTTCCATAGCAAAAGGATAGCCCCACACAGATGGAAGGTGGAGCTGTGCACTTGGCATGTGAGGAGAGGTTTTGCATCATTTGTCCATTGCCTTGTATCAAATCACCCTAAACTTAATGAGTTAAAACAACAACCATTTCATTTGCTCATAATACTACTTGTAGGCAGTTTGTGCTGGGTTCAGTGGTGTGGTTCTTTGTTGGTCTTGCCAGGGGTTCCTCACAGAGCTGCAGTCATTTGGGGCTTACCTGGAGCTGAGTGGTCCACCAATGGCCACGCTCCCATGGCAGGCAGTTGCTGCTTGCTAATGGCAGGGCTTCTCTCCTCACATGGTCCTTCACCCTCAAGGAGCCTGAGCTTCCTGGCGTGTCAGCATTGCGTTCCAAAAAGGGAAGACAAGGGGCTGTGAGGTCTGTTGAGTCAGAAGTCACACAAGGTCATTCCTGCACATTCTATTGGTCAAAGAAGTCACAGGCCAGCTCAGATTCAAGGAAGGGGAACTAGACCTCTTGATGGGAGGATTGGGATAGGCAGACAGCAATGGGTGTGCATGCAGCGTTGGCAGGGATCATTGCAGCTGTTTTTGTAATCTACCGTGAGCATTGTCACTTTATGCCTGCAAGCAGGCCCCTGGTCTGTGTCAATGGAGGAGGTGGCAGCAGCCAACTGGGTCCAAAAAGATGGAACAGCACAAATTGTAGTTAGAGCCACTCCAGCCAAAATCTAAGGCGACTATGTGGCCCTGGGTGGCTAATACCTGAATCCAGTTCAGGGAGCAATGTGACAATATCTAATAAAGTTGAAGATGTGCCAATACTGCAACATCAAAATTCCACTTCTAGAAATTCTCACAGGTGTTCACAAAAAAGTGAGGACAAATATAGCCATGGTAACATTGTTTAAAATAGCAAAACATTGGAACAACCCAAAAGTCTATGAATAAGAGAATAGCTAAATGAACTCTCATATTCATTCACACTCAGTGGAATACTATACAACAAGTAAAGTGACATAGATGTATCTTCATGAATAAATGCTAGAAAGATAGTGGGGAGTCCAAAAGAGAAAGTTGAAAGAGAAATGCATATTGATATGATTTGTGCAAATCTTAAAAAACACACAATGATCTCTTATATAAAGGCTTAAGTATGCAAATGTACATAGAAAAATATAAAAACATGTATAGGAAAGATATTCCCAACTTCAGAAAAGTGTTTATCTCCAGGAGAGAGGAAAAGGATGGGGGTGGCTGTAAGAAATCGGCAACATTGTGCTTATTAAAACAAAAGGTATCTGAGTAAATATAAAAATGCTAACTTTTGTTATGCATCGACCTTAGATTCACAGATTTTTGTACCATTAGTTTCTATAGAAGAATTCCATATAATATATGTAAGTATCTTGTGGCATAGAATTAGTGACTTACCTTCAAAGAATAAAGGCTAGAATGTGGGGGGTAACTTTACTATGGAAAGACCTGGCAAATACTCCCTTGGTCAGGTGACAAAGGTCAACTTCAGGTTAACTTCACCGGTGATAAGTCGTGTTCACGGAATGTACCCCTTGATATGAGATTATGAGAAGGACACTTCATCTCTCCGGTTTTATTTCCCAAAAGACCTAATCCCTGTCTAATCATGAGAAAATCATCAGCAAACCCAAAACTGAGGGACATACTACAAAACACCTAAAAATTGTCAAGGTCATGAAAAATAAAGAAAGAATGAGGAACTGTCATTGACCCAAGGAGTCTAAGGAAACATAATGACCAAACACAATGTGGCCCCCTGGACTGGATCCCAGGACAGAAACAGGACATTCGGGGAAGAACTAGTGAAATCTGGATAAAATCTGGAGTTAGTTAACATCGTACCAGTGCTGGTTTCTTAGTTTTGACATGGGTACCATGGCTATGTAAAATGTTAACAAGAGGAGAAACTGAGTGAGGAGTATACCAGAATTTTGTGTATTATCTTTGCAAGTTTCTAATAAATCTAAAATTATTCCAAAATAAAATGTTTATGCAAAAAATGATTCCCCTTAAAGTCAGGATGAGTAGTAGCATGACCTCAGATGCTAATCAGCACTGTAGGAAAACAAAAAGAAACAAAACATATTAGTATCAAAAAGGAAAAACTTAAGCTGGCATTATTTGATATGATTGTTTACACAGAAAATCCAAATGACAAACTATTAGAACTAATAAGGCTCTAGTCAATTGCTATTAGTACACACACACACACACACACACACACACATTTGCTTATAAACTAGCAACAATTAGAAAATGTAGGTATTCTTAAAGATACCATTACAATAGTAACAAAAAGCTATAATTTATCTAGAAATGAATCCAGCATAAGATGTTCAAATTCTTAATAAACAATTTTTTTATTAAGAGATTTAAAATAGAAATCAAATAAATGAAAAGATACACAATATTCATGGAAGGCAAAACTCTCTGTCATAAAGATGTTACTTTTCCACAAATTAATATATAACTTAGTAAAATTACAATCAAAACTCCATCTGAGTTTTGGGATATTTTCAGAGTAATTCATTTCCACTGAGGAATGGGCCACAGGAAAAACTCCACAGAGCCATGACCAGTGGCAACAGCCTCAGCCCTGCTTTGTGATCATCTCAGTATGGGAAGGCTTGGGCCTCAGTCCCCATTCACCCCAGTAAGGTGATGGGTCGGGCCTATGATTGGGATATATTTCAACATCAGCTGCATTCTGTGTTTTTGAGAGCAACAATGGAGAAAATCGGTTCCTGCTATTTCTATTGCTCAGAAACGAAAGCCTCTTCCACCCTGGAATCTGGCCAGCTAGGCCATAATAAATAACCCCACCAGTGGAAAAAACACCTCATTTCATTCCATGAGTTTATAAATCAGTGTGTTACTCAGTTATCCTCTGACTTCATCTACTATTTTTCTCCATCACTCCACCACTGGGGATAGTGTCCTGCAGGAAAACTCACATTCTAAATGTGCATTTCATCTTCTTCCAATATGGAAAAGCAGACTCAGTGAAGAAGGAAGAGCGAGCGGCCACTGCCAGCTTTCCGCTTGGAAACAAGCCACGGAAGGCATCCAGGAGAGTATCGTTGGAAGATGACTTTATCAGGCCAGAGCAGGAGTTCACGGCCGGCAGCTCCCGCAGGGGCTGGCTCCTTCTCCTGCCTCACTGTCTGCCCCTCCCATCTGGAGGAAGCTCTACACACAGCTCAGGTCAAAAGATGAGCCCCAACTGCACCCGTGTGTACATAGTACCTCAGAGTTTGCAAATCATTCGTCTCATTTGATCCACATATGACCCTATGACTATTGCCATTTGGAAAATGTAGAACATGGCATGTTACAGATGGGGAAGCAAACCCAGACTTCAAACTATCAGCTAGTAAAAAACAAGCCAGAACTATGTTTGAATGGGCATAGATAGATGATAGATGATAGATGATAGACGATAGATAGATGATAGATAGATAGATAGATGATTGATAGATAGATAGATAGATGATAGATAGATAGATAGATAGATAGATAGATAGATAGATAGATAGATAGATAGATAGATGATATAGATAGATAGATGATAGAGATATTCCTCACCTGAGGACATATTTTTATTGATTTGAGAGAGAGAAGGGAAAGAGAGAGAGAGGGAAACATCGATTGGTTGCCTCCCATACAGGGCCCCCAACCAGGGATTGAACTCAAAACCTGGGTATGTGCCCTGATGGGAAATCAAACACGCCACCTCTTGGTGTACTGATGGAGTTCCAACCAACTGAGCCACACAGGCAAGGGCTTGGATTTTTAAAAAAAAATCACAGATCTGCACTCCACTGTGTCCACACTCCATATATCATTGCTTTTCACAGTGTTATCCCTCAGTGCCCGCCTGTGTTGACCTCTTCAAGCTGACGTTCAGGCTTTGTCAAGACGCCAGTTTTCCTCATCTGAAGACAGGTAGAAGCATGTGGTTAATCCACAGGCAAGACAGAGAGAGCGTTTTTTTGGTACTTAATCATTGTGCCCGTGCTAAAAAGAAAGGCAGTTTCTCCAAACAAGGAATTTCAAAGGGCAACTGGCAACACCCTGTCTGTGTGCTGGGGCCTCCCTCCCAGGACTGCCCACAGGCGGCACCTGGCCAGCCCACTGCTGACACCTTGTGGCCAAGAAACAGTTCCTGCCCATTTCCTATCAGAATCACACTAAGAAAGGAGACTGAATGCCAGGACCAGCCAGATCTTCTTTTCTGTCCTTTCCAGGTGCTCCTTGCTTCCCCCTTCCCTGAACCGGCAGTTCCAGGGCTGCTTAGAGGCTGGTGTAACCCAGCTGAGGGCCTGGGCTGCCCAGCTCCTGCCAAGCCAAGGTGGCAGTCACAGGGCCCTCTAGGTGGCACCTGCTGCCCAAGGCAGTAACGGGCAGGCACTCATGGCACTCGCCAAACAACTGACAGATGAAACAAGGATTTGCTCATAAAAATAGGCATGAACCAGATACCTGAACACTGGGTCCACTTTGGGGCCCTGTGTGTGCTGCTGTAAGCATCGGAAGGCGGGCAGAGGACACCCTGCTGGAAATAGAGCTGTGGCTGTTGGCCTCTTGGACAGCCTTTGAGGCCAATTACAATTCAGAGACCGAAATCATCAAGGGACTTGTTCTGATGTCAGCAAAAGGACACTTCAAGTGCTCAGGAGACACTACTATTAATAGGAGAGGGGTGCCTCTGTTCTCTACATGCGCACCCTTTTAGTAGAGGTATCTAAATATGGAGAGTCTCGTCACGTCTTTAAGATGTGGTGTGCAATGATTTTAGTTCAAGGTATTTTTAATATTCCTAACATAATCATCAGTGTGCCTGTAATTCACTTAATAAGAACTGGAGACCATTCTATCTCAAAGCACCGTGATGACCCCTTATACACCAAGTAGCTAAAGTCCTGAAGGAGGTCATTTAATCTCTAGCCCTCTGTTTCCCCACCCATAAAATGAAAAGTTTGAACAGATCTGTAGTTCAGAATCACAAGGTCTTATTAAAGACCCAGATTTCAAAATTGCTGGTCTGGGGTCTGGGAATCTGCATCCTAATAAATTCTTCAGGTAACGCTTATGTGCACATGTTTGAGAATCATTGAACAAGGTGATGTGGCGTCTGAGATTTATTGAGACCTATTGTGCACCCTGCCCTGAGAAGAGACAGTCTTTCCCCTCAAAGAGCCCATGGATCTTTTGGGAACAAAGCCAACAAAAGGTATGGCAAATGACAACAGAGGCTGTGGGAGAAAAGAGGGGAAAGTGGGTAGCTGCCTGGGGCATCTTCCCTGAGGGTTTCACAGGGGAGGTGACGTTGGAGTTGTCTGGATAGATGGGCGCACCAGGTGCTCAGAGTGCTGCTGACAGAGGTCAGGAGGGGCCCCGCAGACCTCGGGAGCAGCATGTGACTTTCGGCGGCTGTCCTAGGGCAGGAGCTGTCAGAGATCTGAAGCCCCACCCCTACCATGAGGCCAGCATCTGTAAGAGGAGAGGAATACGCTAAGGATTAAGCCTGCCGTTTTCATTTGATCCGAAAATGGATCCAAAGCTCTGGTAATCTCATCCTCTCCTTCAGTAAGGGGTCAGGTGCCCCTGGAGGGAATGCCCAAGGGCAGGCACCCGTACCGGGTCCATCACTACACGCAGGTGACACGGCTGAGGGAGTACCCACGAAAGCCGGCCTAAGATTTCATGTCAGCAGATTAGTTTCTTAATAAAGGACATTTACAATTTAATAGTTCTCCTTTTTATATCTCTTTCCCTTCCCCCTCCTTTTTTCAATTTCCTTGAATAATTTTTAAAACTGTTTACTTTCTGTAACTTTTGGAAAGATGTGCCAAAAAAACCCCACAAAACTACGTTTAGTTACCTACTACATGGGATCTGATCCATGTTCTTAAATTTACCCCGTCCCTCAGCATGAGTTATGCCAGGCCTTCTTACCCAGATGGCCCTTGTCCTGCTCCCCTCCACCCAGTGGCCTTGGGCACGCTGACAGGAAGCAAAGCACTGTCCCATCCGTCTTCAAGTGGTGCTGGAGGCTGCTCCCAGCAGCTCACAAGAGCAGATTCTAAATTTTCAGGAATTTCTCAAGCCAGTTGTTAAATACAGACATTAAAAATTAAATTATACACATTACAATTAAATAAGTTACATTAAAAACAAAGGTAATAAATGCTCAAAACCAATCATTTCCCAAATATTTACCACATTATACCACTATCTATGCTCTTGAGGTTATTTACAGCTATTACAGATGAGTAGCAGAAATGCTACATTACGAGGTGCTGCCGCACGAGTCTTGCCAACTCTGAGTTCAGTGATACTGAAATTGATCATGGTGAAAATATTTACACCACAGAAATCAGCATATGCTAGAAATCAGGACTTGATGTATTGTTTTATTGATTATCTAGACTTTAGAAAGTCATGGAAAATGTTAATAATGAGAATTAACGTTAAAAGTGTGTCTTTTATATGACTGTTACATTGCAAATAGCACCAAATTTGAGGAAATATCTTCCCGTATTCGAAAACTAATACCAGATTTAGGAAAGAAGTCACTTGTGTCATTGATGAACAAGCAACACTCTAACCTATGTCTGTGTGGTTTCACTTTTGTCTTATATGTTAACACACAAGAAAATGTCACGAGCTTCTATGTCTCAAGACTAGGTTGTGCATGGCTTAATTGTGGAACATTAAATAATTATATTTTAAATGATCATTATGCATGTTTAAACTTTTTTAATAATCAAAACTTAAAAATCAGTGTTTCTTTAATAAATAAAAAACAACATTGAACACTCATTCAGCAATTGCAATCAGGTACAGGTACAAGAATTCAGCAAAAATCAACAAAAGTGTTCTGTGAGAATCAGTTGGCTCTATGGAATTTATAACAAAGACTGTTGTGTAATTTATTATTATTTGTAAATTGTGTGCTATGCATCCTCTGTATCAGCAAAATTTATAACAAACATGTGTGTATATATATATGCACACATTTCATTTTCCAGAGAGCCCAGAGTTGAACATTTACCGGTGCACCATTAATCTCTGAGCTTTACATCTGTAGAATACAACTCATACCAATCAAGGCAGCAAAAGCTTTAGTTGGTTTTAATTGCCGTGGTGGCTACTGGAAGGAGTACTAGATTGAGGGTCCATGAAAGTCGGTTCTCATCTTGATCCTGCCACTCACTAACTACCTGGCTCCAGACAAGTCACTCAGCCTGTCTATATCTCAGCTCCCTTTTGTGCAAAAATGAGTGCATTGAACAATATAAGCAGTCAAGTCCATTCCAGCTCTAAACTGTTATGATTTATGACCATGCGAGAAAGGGGTAATTCTGAAATTTCAGGACCATAATCTAGGAGATTCAGGTAGTGCAAATATACCAATCTAAGGATTCTCAGCTCTACACTTGAATGCCAATTCAACTGTGAGGTCACAGATGTGTTTAAAACGCCCACATGTTGTCTGTTACTATATTTTCAATAGGAATTACAGGAAATCCAGCCAAAGGGAAGGAGAGAAACTGTACTTGTAAAGAAGGCCTTTCAAGACCTGTCAGTTTGAGAGGAAAGAACATAATTCTGCCTGTGGGGATGGGAGTGAGATAGATGCACTGAATCTGCTCCTCTAGCAGGGCACCGCTGTCCTCACTCCCTCAACCCTGCCCCTCTCCCCACACAGCACATGCAGGTCACTCAATACCCAGTGAGCGATGGCCCACAAAATATAATAATTCAATAGAGAGCACTTTATAGCTCACACAGTGCCTTTGTAGCCTTCACGGTGGTGGGCAGGACATGGTTAAGCAGGAACTGTCCTGAGACTGGGCAGCCACAGGCAGGGGCGGGCTCCGGTTAATAACACTCCACAGGAAGGTGGCCTCCTTCCCTCTGCCCAAAGGGGAAATCCATGTTCAATTCTGAGCTCTATGAGGAAGCTGCTCCTCCTGCCAAAGGGAGGGGAGTGCAGCCTTCCCAGCCCCACAGCAGGCCGGAGCAGAAGACAGAGGCAGCCAGGGAGAAACAGCACCAAGGGCAGAGCAAAATCCAGGAGACGGCAGGAGGTGGATGGGCTCAGCTTTCTTAGTAGTACAGGGATGAGGCAACTTTTGACACACACTCACCGAGATGTGAGCAAGGCTGGGAAACAAGAAAATGCTACCTGATGAGGAACAGAAACAGAAGAATGTCAGCAGGACCTAGAAGAGTCTGGATACACGAGACCACGTCGCCTGGAGCTTCCTTAGCGAAGAGTAACTGGAAGGTATATCCACTGGATATATTTTATTGTAGTATATATTTAAAAACTAATATATGATTTAAAAAATATAGTTCTTATCCCATTTTTCTGTCCTTATAAAATCCTAAATTTTCATGATCTGAAACCCCTCTAGAAATAGTTTCAGATTGACAACTGGTCCAGGAAGATCCTGCCCTCGTTGTCGAAGTTCAGGATCTGATGCTTAGGGTGAGAAGAACCAGGTGAGCAGCCTTGCCCCTCGCACCTCGTGGAATGAGATCTCCAGGGCTCCTATTTCCATTGGGGTGTGTGACACTTTTACACGCCCACACACTATCGGCCAAAGGTCCAACCAGGAGAACAGAACGCCTCAGACATTTACATGCAAGCAAATTCAATGAAGGGGTCTGGCTACAAGGTGATGGTGAGCGAAGTTAGACAGGGGACCATGAGGGAACCCTGAGGCTGAAGGGACCGAGGGAGGCCATTATGGGAGCTGCAATACTGAGGGGAAGCTTCCCAGAGGGGCCTGGAGACCTGGCAGAGAGGGAGCTGCTGCCGGAGAAGCGCCTGAGGCAGAGAGGGGAAGAAACACCGCCTCCCGAGTTCCCGGTTGGCTGAACCTGGCCAGGGTCACATCCCCACCTACAGGGCAGATCAGGGGAAGCCAAGGAATGGGTCTGAGGAAAAACAGGCTCAGAGTTAGCACACATACTCCCACTTAATCCTGACGGGACTCCAAGAGTAGATAATACAATCTCCACATCACTGAAACCAAGCCTCAGAGACAGTAAAGACCAGCCCGGCCAACAGCACACACAAGAAAATGGTGGAGCTGGGATGGACACTTGGATCCCCCATCTGGACACCCACACTCTGTCCATTCTCCTTACTTGGTTCTGCAGTGGTGTGTGGGGGGGGACGTCTATTGAGCCCCACAGCACTTACAAGCTACTGATGGCAGTGGTCCTTAACCTCCTGATCGTTCCTGTGCCGGGAGCCACAGTGAGGACACCACATGGTGCTCTGGCACGAGGGGAGGCCACTGTGGGCCAAGACTACCAGCCAGTGGACTCACAGAGGGTCTGCCCAACTGCCCTGAGCCTCCGCAAACGGCCTCTGTATGCTCCTGAAAAGGCAGAGCAATGGGCCAACTCAGAGGCAGCGCCAGGTCATTATCTAGCCCTCCGTCTGCTCCCTGGAAGCCCCAGCCCTGCTGGACGGGCGGGCGCTGTGTGTCTGATGTCAGATGGCCCTGTTCCACCTCTCAGTGGGGCTGGTATTTGGTTGATCCTTCAGGCTCCCATTTGGTTCATAAAACATAAACATCTGCTGGGGCCCTGGTTGGCCGTGGCAGACTTCAGAGTGAAGAGGGATGGAGACAGGTGAGGGAAGTGAGCTGGAAGGAAGGGAGGGCTGGAACAGGCTTTCTGGGGGAGTTAATTAGATACCTTGTGATGGGGGAGGCTTTATCAAGCCAGAGCCCTTATCAGTCCCTCAAAGAAGGGAAAGGCAAGCCCTGGCTGGGGTGGCTCTGTGATTAGAGCGTCGGCCTGCACATCAGAGGGCCAAGGGTTTGCTGTGTCAGTCTCTCTCTCCCTCTCTCTCTACCTCTCCCCACTCCCTTCCACTCTCTCTAAAATCAATGGGAAAAAAATGCCCTCACTCTTAGGGTGATGATTTAAAAAAAAAGAAGGGAAAGGCAAAAAAGATGAATTTTCATGGGGTTTCCTTGGAAAGCCCAAAGTGGAGTCTGTGGCTGCTTTTCCTCCATTGCTCTGCCTCCTCCAACTGTTCCTTTTCTCACCAGGTGGCTATTATTTTCTAACGCATTTTGATAATTACTTTATCAATCAAGAAAGATAAACAATAGCCTAAAAATACATCCGAGTGACTGAGTTTCCAGAACCAACCAATACTCAGTACTGATTTTTGTATTTTTCCCCCAGATGTACTTGAGAGAGAGTTGAAGGGCTCGACTCATTTATCCGTGGTTCAGGAGAACAGACGAACCCACCTCCGCCCTCCTGGCGCTCACTATAGGGCCTTAACTCACATTCAGCGAGTTAAGGAAATGCTGTCCAAGCAAAATAAACACCCTAAAAAGGCTCGCCTACAGTCTCATCCTTATTAGAATGATTCTTTGCCTTTATTTGCTTATTAAATCAACAAAGTATTGGGTCAAGAGTTGAGAGAGCACTTTGCAAGCCACCTTTAATAAAAATAAAATGTAGGGAGTTTGTATCATTGCAACTGTTTAGAAAGATAACTGCCAGTTATTCAATGAACAGAGATCATATTTCAGAAGCCAAAATGTTCAGATGTGTCCTGTGAGTGACTGGACACGAAACTAGCCCATCAGCCTCAGCTATATCTCACCAAGTAACCCACCCCAGCCTGGGTGATTACAAGCTCTGGGGAGAATCCAGTGAGCACTGCACTGGGGAAGAGGCATTACCTCCACTTCTGCTTCAGTCCTAAAATCCATGACTTCGGAATAAGAAAGTAATTGGGGCAAACGGCCCTAGTGACCAATAGCAAAGGCTTTCACGACATGCTCCACCCCAACTTCCCCCCCTCCCCGGTTTCCATTTCCCAAAGTAACAGTGTTCCCTGCCAGGAGGGGGTCTGGGTTTTCTTTCAGCACAGGACTAACATATTCAGTGGCTATTCCCGACCATCCACAGCAGGTACTACAGGGCTATCAGACCTGAAGGAAACCATCCAATTTACAGCTGCTCACGTAAAAGCCATCAGGAGAATCATGAAATGATTCTCCATATGGTGCCCCGAAGCTTCCAAAAACTATACGAGAAAGGGGCTTGGAAGGAATTCTTTCCTTTTCAGAGACAAGGAGGGTGGAAGCCAAGCATCTGTGGCACCTTGGAAAGGACACGCCTCCCTGACACCCATTCCCCACTGCATCCCTAGGGTGGCACCCGGGGTCACCGACCTTGGCTTGTTAGGCTTCTCCATTTCAAGCTTATGTTTTCTAGCATAAATGAACTCTGCAGTTCCATTGTGTGGAAGCTTCAGGACGTGGTTTGCCAAATGGAAAAACATTTGGAGGTTGGGAAAATATCTTGCACATAAATTACTGAAGGCACAGAGAATCTAAAAGAGGGAGGGAATCAGAAGCCAAGGAAAAGCAGGGAGGGTGCCAAAGTAAAAATGGAGAGAGAGACAGAGACAGGGAAAGCGATGTAATGATTTCTCTTAATGACCTGACTTCAGATAGAAAGGCAAGTTTCTAAGCCGTGTTTGAGCCTCACAAAAGCCACGTGTCTGCGTATCGGGAAATATCCTTTAAATGGCGAGATCAAGCCCCCATTTTTCATCTTTTCTGAGTGGAGCTCTTCATTGATTACATTAAGTGCTGGTCACCGGTAAGAAACACAAAAAGCTCATTGTCTCTGACTGTGGCAAAGGCCAGTTACACACTTGTTAATTTCCTGATTTATGACACTGAGGAGATGGAACTGAGGGCGGTGCTTCCTCTCTCTCTTTCCTCCTCTCCTTCTCTGTTTCTCTGCCTCTGTCTTTCTGTCTTTCTCTCACTTGCCGTCTCCCTCTCTCTCTTTGTCTCTCTCGCTGTCTGTCTTTTGGTGGTGGTGGTGGAAACTATTAAAACAGAGGCAGATCAGGAAGTTTGTGATAAAGAGAAGCCAGGCTCTCGTCTGACATCCAATCTCTCTCTTGGCTTAAGTAAACTTGCTCCTTCAAGGCCTGCCATCAACAGAGTCGGGCTCACGTTTCACCACTAAATCTGAGTCAACAATCTCTAATCTGGACACTGGGTTCGGAATCCAGGCTCAGGTTGCACTTGGAAGCTGACAGCAGGGACAAGAGCAGAGAAAAATACGGCCTTTGTTTGTGGTTTGATCGTCCCCACCGAGCTGAGCTGAGGTCATGTGTCGTTTTCTGTCATCAACAAGATAAAAGTTTGCACCTCTCTGGCCCTGAAATGGCTCTCCTGCCATTTATATTAAGGCCAAGGAGCTCTCTGCCCCGGGATTGGAGGGCCAAGTTTGTGGAGAGCTTAGATTTGGGGCCCTTTTCATCTCTCTGACATATGACACCGTGACATAGGCAGCCCTCACTGGGTTGCTATGCAGATATACAATTTCTGAAAAGTTACACCCGGAAAACGAAAACCCCGGGCTGGATTAGCATTTCACAAAGAACAGGGATAAAATGTGTAGCAGTTAGGCTAAAAAGCTAAAAAAAAAAAGAAAAAAAAGAAACCAGTGAATTAAAGTTTCATGAAAACAAACTCTTTTTTAAAGGATCAATAAGTATAAAAGTATCTCATTGCATTCCTGGCCTTTGGTTCTGAGCTCTAATCCAGCTACTGTATGTGAAGGAGATACTGTGAACCACATGGTGGAGAATGGGGAGGGAGGTCTGGATGTAGCCTGGGGGTTTGGGGGTGCTGCAGAGAGTGAAATAAAAAGGGCCTTCTGTTGGGTGCTGTAGTCTTAAAAAAACTCTTCTTTCTTCCCACCTGTAGTTGTTGTCAATTGTTTTTATTTTGCAATAATCTTTCCCTTTTGTTTAAATAAACCTAGAAAGAAGAAAAAAAATGACACCATAGTCCAAAAGTTCTGGCTAAATAAGCTTCAGCAGACACCCTCCCTTTCTTAAGCAAGGTCAAAAAGGCATGCTCTCCAGAGCTCACTCACACACCAACTTTTCCTAAACAAGTCTTTTTTCAAGTGTTTCCAATAGCAGGAATTATCTTATATGGAACATTTAAATGGAACGTGATATTTGCTTGAGAAGTAGGAAAAAAGAAATGATTAGGGGTTTTCCTTGTTATCCCCAACACTGGTGCCTTCTGGCCGAGACTATGGGCTTCTCTCTGGATGCTCTTCCCGAGCAGGCCTTGTCCACACAGATGGGGAGGTTGTGGCCCCTCACCTGCTGCTCAGACAGCAGGGCTTCCTACCAGCCCCAACTGCAGAAACTCTGGAGGGAAGCCCAGAGCAGGAAATAGGAAAGGGGGTTTTGAAGACACAGAGGGTGTGGAGGAGATTTGAGGGACGCAACTGATCCTGCTCCCGCAGTGGATGGGAGGCACACAGCTAGCATCCATGCAATGAACAGCTCAGACCTTCAACATGGAGCGAGAGCTGTGAAATACAAAGATGGTTTAGCCCTGGGCCTTGCTCCCTGGTTGTTAGAGGAAAGCAGATGAGTGGAAATAAGTAAAGAGCTATGGAGTGAATCCCCTTGAGCATTCCTATTTGTTGGATTATGAGGCTGGCAGTGTTTGCAAAGAAGAGTTCTTATTCTGGACAGAAATTTACTGGAGGTTAGGCGAAGAAGGTATGGGCAACTGAATTTTTCTATAACTCAAGCAAAGGGAACCACTTCTGTGCTCCTCTATGTCATTTCCAAGATAAGATGACATATGTGAGAGCGACTGGTGTAAAATTTGGCCATGCATGCAGACACCCATCCATCCACAAGGGGGAGGCCACAATGTGAGTGTGCCTAATAAGTGTAGGCTCTGTATCAGAATGCCCACATGCAGTTACAGGCTCTGCCACTTACTTAGCCTCTATGTGCTCAGTTTCCTCATCTGTAAAATGGGAATAATAGTAATTATCTCATAGGGTTGCTGTGAGGCATAAATAAAATAAGGCAACTGAATGATACTTAGTACGCATTGGGTAAATGTCATGACAATGAGCAGTGATGTTCATTCCTTCTTGGAGGGGTTCACTGTCTGTTGGTTTGGCCCAACCCTGCATGTGAGGAATGGATGAAGAAAGAGAACATTTTCCATTCTCAGAGTTTGGGAAGCAGGCTGCAATGACATCATCAGGCATGTGTCATATTGGCTAATTCAGATTATAATTGAATTATGATCTAAATTGATGCCTATAATTTCTGTGGCCTTGGTGCTATCAAAAGAGCACTGAATGTGGGGCAGAGAGTTCAAGTCCTGACTCTATTACCTGCTAGCTGAGTGGCCTCAGCCAATCACTTACTCTTCCTGGACTGCATCTTCCTCATCAGGAAATGAGGATGGCACTGCCTCTAGCATGTGGTTTTGTGACTTCCTTGAGATAGTCTGAGTGATGACCTCTGTTGTGGTGTCTGATATATGGAGGCTGCCACCATTACATTTGTCCAGTAAGCTAGTCAAACAGGGATCCAGTGTCCAGTCCAAAGCAACTGTGAGGCTTGGAGTCAGTCCCCTGTGCTCTGGGCAAAATGATGCAGTCCTGTGTGGTCCTCAGAGCTCCACCACTGCTCTAGACATCTATCCCTCCACATATCTAAACAAGTGCTATGGAAGGAAGCCCAACTTCAGCTCAAAAGCTCAGAACAACAGAAGTTGAGAACAGCCCCTGGCCCACCTGTCGCCTTTCTCTCTGCCCCAGGAAATTCCACATGGGTGCTGAAGTGCCCCTGTCTTTTCTTCCTTTCTCTGAGCTGTTGCACCCCACCTTGCCTCCCTCCCACTTCACCTACAAATACATCAACAGTGGTATGGTTGGCATTGTCAAAACCAGGTGTCAGGAGAAGTTAGCAGTCGATCTCTTTTCTCCCCAATCGCAATATAAAGGTCAAAGATCTCTCACTCTCATGATTTAAGCACCAAGTAAGTGACCTGAATCTGCAGCCTGGACACCCCGGCATCTTGGACCCAGGTGAGGTGGCTCAGCAGACAGGGAGTGTGGATGCAGGAGCCCACTGCCAGGATCTGCCTCTTACTATGTGTAGCACCTTGGACAGAAACTCTTTCATCCCCATGCCTCAGTTTCTTGGGCAATGAAATGGGAATGATGATAATAGTAGCACCTCTCTCACAGAATTAAATAAGCGCATGTGTGCAACACCTGTTCATGGGGCTGGGCACAGAGTAAGTACCTAATGGATGGGAGCTGTTTCTGCATATCAGCAGAGGCCCCTCCTTTCTCTAGAAGAATTACACAGGCTGGCGGCAAGTGTGCATTCCATCCACAGCCAAGAATACAGAATAAGAGGCCCTTTCTGGATATTGAAGACTGACTTTCCACTTATACATGTGTCCAAGAGTCAAGAAATTATCTAACTTCTAAGGCTCTTCTGAATAAGGAGTGTAACAGTTCGATGACTTGGAATCACTGAGCAGCGCAGACACTCCAGGGCTGGATCTTGGCCCCTTCAGGAGGAGCCCACACATGCGCTGACTGCTGGGTGGATCAGGTGGCACTGGCGCCTCCCTCCCTTGAGCACCAGGACAAGTGAAACCCTGCAGTCTTTCTGTATTGGCTGCACAACTGATCTGGTTTTCAGGGAATACAGCTCCTTTCCACCATTAAGCTAATGGGATAAAAGTGCCTCAACTCCATCCCAAGGGTGGAGAACACCTCTTCAAGGATGCCTCGTTAGAGGGCCACTGTGCCTACCTTCAAGGAGCCCCAAAGATAATGTGGGAAGAGCAGTGCAAAAAGTGGCCTTGTCCATTTAAACCAGAGCCATGGGAGCCCATGGGAGAAGCAACAATCACACCTCAGGGAAGTCAGGTGTTGCTTCACGGAGGAGTGGCATGGAATCCGAGCTCTGAAGGGAGTAGCCTATTAATTGTATTAACAATAAGGAGGGCTTTCCATGTGCTGGCCTAGGAGATACAAGGCAATTAAGAAGGGATCCCCATCCTCAGGCTCTGTGCAGATGAACAAAGGGCACAGACAGGTAAGCAGCTGGATGATCAGAGTGGTGTGCACTGGAATGGAGGTGGGCAGGGAGAGGAGCTGCCCTAGACGGGGAGGGAGAATGTGGTGCTGGCAGGCTCCCCAGGACAGCACCGCCAGAGCAGTCAGCTGACACACATTCCCAGGGAAGATGAGGGAAAGATGATGGAGAAAAAGACAGCTCCATGTGCAAAGGCATAAGACGGGAAGGAGAGTGGGGGCATCAGGAAAGAGCTCCTAATTCCTGGGTGAAGGGCAGGTGGGGCTGGTGAGCAGGGGGTGGGCAGGGTGAGAGGCGAGCAGGGACCCTTGGCTTTGCCTCTGCAAGCCACAGGAACCACTGAAGAGTCATAAGTAGGGTTGGATGTGCCAGGGTGGGGCCCTGTTGAAGCTGGTCAAGGTAGCTAAGGCTCTGCCCCCCCCCCCCGGGGTGGAGGAGGGGCCAAGGAGAGGGAGTAGAAGTGAGTCCGAGTGCTTCTGCAGCTGGGCCCCAGCCCTGGCCTTTGGCTGTGTCACGTGGGCTGTGTGAGCTGGCACCTCTAGGCCGGCTGCTTGTAGCTCCAGCTGCCCTTCCAGTGTCAGAGGAACACCTGCAGTGCAGAGCTGTGAATCCGGACTCCAGATGGGCAATTCCATAAACTCTGGAAGACAGCCAGACAGAGCTCTGGCGAGACTAAGTGGTCCATCTCTTCCACAGCCCCATCTTCCCGTGATATGTAAAGCACTGCGGCAAGGCCTTGAACTTTATTCCTTTCCGGTGTGCCCTCAGCATCAGACATGGGGCCCTGTGTTCACTGGGGTTTGATAACCATCAAGGAAGACACCGCCTGACTCGTTTCTCAGAAAGCTGAGTGGCCTCAGCACTTCCCCACACCCAGTAAGTGTGGCGGCCGGTAACCATTGACACGCAACTCCTCTGGCTTCATTTAAAATGAGGGCCATTTTAGAACAAAACCGAATCGCTGCCACAAATGTACAGGAGGTCAGAATGACTCTGCATGCAGATGTCAACAGTTTTTCTCCAGACCAGTGTGTGACCTCTGGCACCATACCTCCTGGGTTTGAATCCCCTACTGCAACTCACTGGCTGTGTGATCTTGGGAAATTACTAAACGTACTGAGCTCCTGCTCCTTCACATGTAATAGAAGGAAAATAACAGGGTTACTGCGACTATTAAATGAGACTGATAACATATGCTCAGTACGTGCTGTCGTTGTTTGCATCATCACTTCTCCTTCTCCTTATATGTAGCTTTGCTAGCCCAAGAGGCGTGCGTATTCAGGGAACACTAAGCCTAAGAGAGGGGAGAGGAGGAAAAGCCGTGCTGATGTCGAATGAGGTGCCACAGAATCTTTTCATGTTGAAACAAAGGTACCTTTTGTTTCCAGACGGGTCAAAATGTTTGCTCGACAATCTTGGACTAGAGACAAAAGCAAAATCAATATCCTGGATGATTGTCTCTATGGCCAAGTCCAGGTGGATAAAGCTATCGGGAACTTGCACCAGACAGCACAGCTGGGTGCCCCAGCCCCTGGTACATCCTCAGCAGGGCCCTTGGAGTACTGACAGGGTTGTCATCATAAACACAACCCATACCAGGAGCCTCGAGGGTCCCTCTGGTTCCACTAGAGAAACACACTAGCTCTCCAGAATCCACTTCTAGGACAGGCACTAAGAGGAAAATGCTGATAGTGCCTAAGTTTTTAATGAACATTTGTCTTTTGACAAGCTAAACCAAGTCAGTGTGGGACTCTGGACAGGTCAGGTGACTCTTCTAGGGTTCAGTTTTTTCATATGTAGAATGAGAGGACTAGATGAGGTCTATGTTGATTAGAACTACCTATTAACATAATTTCTGCCTTGGAAACTTCTGATGTTTAATTCAGGTACCAAGGAAAAACCAGACTGGCCCACCTCATTCACATTAAACTAAACGAAAGCACTTCCCAGCCCACACAGTGAGATGGTACATTGGTGGGAGTGAAACCACGAGCCAGCTTTACATCCTGGAGGGGGCTTTTTGAGCCTTAGACCCAAAGCCTTGAAGCTGAAGCTGATCAGCACTTGGAGAGCACGTGGAAGGCCCGGCACAGGCCCTGTAACTCACTCCTCGTGCACTGTGTGTGGTCAGCAGCGGGCCCTCCAACAGGCTGGTGGCTCTTCTCCGCAGCAAAGTGTGACATGCCGCAGGAGGTGAAGGGCCAGCATCACCCCTATATCTCAACATCTTTTCAAACTTACTAGATTTATTTTTAAAAATGTTTCCCTGGAGGAAAGAAATGAACACTTTCAGTAACAAGGAAAATAACAACAATAGTCATAATAATGAGAAAAGCAAAATAAGCACATGGAAGTGCATTTTTTTCTTAGAGATTTATTTTTGTTTGATGAATCTGACACCGGTCAGGGAGAGAGGAGAATGTTGGGAGCCCAGCAGGGAAATGAGCACCCAGAGGAAGGGCTGCTGCCTCCTGCATGGGTGGGGTTGATGTTGGGATTGGCTTGTTGAATTTGTTGCTGGAAGTTTTCCTTTTGTTCACTTTATAAATCTCTTCCCGGGCTTGCGAGCTTCCCCTCCCGCCCACCTCCCTCCCCCTGTCCCCAATTTCATTTTTAAAAAGCGAGCTCGCTCGCCAGGTGTGTCCCCCAAGCTCTCACAGCTCTAATAAATAAGGAGCACCTGTAAAACAGTAGCTTGACTTGTGAAGTGACTCTGTACAAAGGAGACTATAGAAATACAGTATGTACACCGCATCCACGGGCTGGGGCGCTCAGAGGCCGGTGTGACCCTGGCTCGGCCTCGCCACCGCCTGCCCGTCGCCCCTCCTGCGGCCGGCTCGGCGGCCTCGTAGGGGGGACACCTGGACCCCTCCAGAGGGAACAATTGCTTTATTTGAGTTAGTAAACAGATACACTGAATCACAAGGTGATTTGATTTTTTTTTTTTTTTTTTAGTTTTCTTCTTTTTTTGGATTTTTTTTTTTCGTATTTTTTCTCTTTTTTTTTTTCTGTACTCATCAGAACGGGATACTCCACGACTGTCTCACCAACTCAGTGCCAGTACACATGCTCTAGAGGACTCCTGGACTCGCAGCTACAACTGTACAAGTGCACACAAGAAAATCTACCCTGTTATCCTCCACCCACTGACTGAGGATCGAATTGCACATTTCTCTTCACCATGACAGGAGAAAGCAAACAGTGAAACAGAATCACGGGCGATCTTTCTCACTTTCCCTCATTTTCATTGGTTTGTCCATACCATTCGGACTGTCATGAAAGGGCTCTGCGCAGAGGCTGCTCCACTCGCTTCCTGCATCACCGAAAACCATCAGGGCTGAAATTTCATCCACGTCTTTCGTGACGCCCAGCAAATATTCCCCCTCGGATTATTTTACACCTTGAGGGCATTTTGGTCTTCAGTTCAACACTCTTGCTCTGTTCCCAGATGGGGCGCTATTTAGGGGAATTTAAAGAGAAAGCTGAGAAGAATAAACATTTACCGAGTCCTCTTGGCATTCGGTCTCTGAAAAACCACAGTATAAACTATTCATGCTGCTTCTTACATCTGTCAAATCGAAAATTAAAAGCCATAAAAGTGTAACACTGAAAATATGGCATTAAAAAGGGTAAAGGCGGCCTTTGTAAAAATAACAAGAAAAGTATATCAGCCAATAAAATATTCTAACTCTTCATTTAAAAGTGCATCCTGGGCAGGACAGAGATGAGCCTGAAGCGTGGGGGCTCCAGCGCGATCCCTCTCCGCCGTCAAAACGGGAACAGCGTAGGTCCGAAACCGTACAATGCAAATCACAATTCTTAGTGTAGCAGCAAAACCACAGCAGTTTTTTTTAAAAGTATAAAAAAAGATTTTTTTTGTTTTCAATTCCGTATCATCTTCCAGCCTCACCCTCTGAGCCTGGAGAATGGAGCGGGGAGAATACCTACATTGGTCCTTGTGGTTTGTTGGTGTTTTGTTGTTTTAAAACCAAGGGCGAAATCCCTAAGTTCCTCTGGGGAGAAGCAGGGATGGTGGCCGCAGGAAGGCTGAGCCCGCTGGCTGGGTCCTAGACGTGCCGGCTTCTCCGGGCTGCAGGCCACCGAGGGAGGGCTGCTTCCTCTGAGATGCTTAATGACGGGAAGCGGCTTTATTTGCTTGAGTTTCAGCCAGAGGGGGTGGTGAGCTGACCAGCTGGTGTCATTGGATGTAGTGACGTGGCTTGCTCGGCGCCCTCTCTCCATGCAAGGTACCCTGTGAGCGAGTGTTCCTAGGAAAGGGGAGAAGGGCCATCAGGATCCACTGCACCAAAGCGCCCCCCCCCCCCCCCAGCTGGGAGAACCCAGGCACGGGTGAGAGAAGCAGCCTCCCCAGCCTCAGGCCAGGCCTAAACGGAGTCCCCAGGCTGAAGGCAGCACTGTGAGATTTCGACATGACTTCCATTCACCTTTCTGCTCAGGCCCAGCCCTGCCCGCTTTGTGTGGGGAAATGAAACCTGAGTCACCTTTTGGAATCCCGCAGTGAGCGTGGTGCACCACGCCCTTGCCCCAGGACCACGACAGCATCCTTTGTGACCCGACCCAGCAACTTTCACCCTCCCTGTTACTCTACCATCTGGCAGGAGGTCTTTTGAGTTGCTAAGGTCACCTCAAAGGCAGGCAAGGCCACCACGGGACCCTGGAGCTCCAGACCTCACCCCTGTACTCCGTGCAACAGCCCTGGTGTTTGTTCCAAAGGAGGAAAGCCAAGAGGTTCACTTCTTAGCACATGAAGCATTACTGTGGAGACAGACTCCTCCTGGAGTTTCTTACGGAGGCAGCAGAGCTGGAAGAAATGCCCCCTCTGTGGGTCTTGCCTGACAAAAGTGAGCCATTCATGTCTCTTCACATCCAAACCAAACAGTAGCTCGAGACTGGAAGGCTATAAACCAACCCCTGGAATCCCGGGGCAGGGCGTCTGAACAGCATTGCTCACTAGGAAAGTCCATTTCTGGGGAATGCCCACCCCAACTTTCACCACATACATTAGGCTCTGCCTCACCGTCCCCCTGGTTTATTTCATTTGCTTCCAGTCCCTTAGTTTAAAATATAACTCCTAAAGACACCCAGTCACTCCCAATAAGCAGCCACTTAGAAGTCTCAACTCCACTATGAAGTCCCCAAGGCTTGGGGTTATATCTGCTTTGTTCACGTCTCTATACCCAGCCCCCAGTTCAGCTCAACACACATTTGTCAAATGAATGAGGGTCAGACAGTCTCCCTCCATGCCCCAAAACAGTACCCCTTTTTTTCCTGCCAGTGAGTGGGGATGTCAGAAATGTGCCTGGGTAAAATTTGGCTAACGTGAGGTGGTGACAGAGGACTCGTAAACATTTTTACAACTGCTGAGATTATTCCTAGAGCAACGAACAAATAATATCAGAGAGGTGATAGAATGTAGAACCTGAAGGGACCCCAGAGATAATATACTACAAGTTCCTCATTTTACAGATGAAGAGGTGGAGGCCACAGAGAGCCCTGGGAACTAGCTCAGGGTGTCTGCAGCATGTTAGCACAAGTGTGAGGAGGTCCAAGTGCTCGCTGGGAGGACCAAGTACAAGCCAGTGCTTTGAGCCCTGCTGTCCAAAGCCTGGCGTCAATGGTAACAACAATGGTCAACCAAAAACAAGGTTTGAAAGCCTGACCGTGCATGACGGGAAATGCCTGAGTTCCCCAAATCACATTAAATCACCAGATCTGTGTGCATTTAATATGTATATTAAGTAACCAAAGTGAAAATGCAAAGCACCACAAATATGCAATGGGGGTGGAATTACAAGGCCATGGAAACCTTTCTATTTGGCATGGTCAGATTTGGAAATGTGAATGTTTATTTCTGAATAAAGAGCTCACTTTGACTTCTCTTTCTTTCTTTCTTTCTTTCTTTCTTTCTTTCTTTCTTTCTTTCTTTCTTTCTTTCTTCTTTCTTTCTCTTTCTTTCTTTCTTTCTTTCTTTCTTTCTTTCTTTTCTTTCTTTCTTTCTTTCTTTCTTTCTTTCTTTCTTTCTTTCTTTCTTTCTTTCTTTCTTTCTTTCTTCTTTCTTTCTTTCTTTCTCTTTTCTTCTTTTCTTTCTTTCTCCTTTCCCTTCCTTCCTTTTCCTTCCTTCCTTCCTTCCTTCCTTCCTTCCTTCCTTCCTTCCTTCCTTCCTTCCTCCCTTCCTCCCTTCCTCCCTTCCTCCCTTCCTCCCTTCCTCCCTTCCTCCCTTCCTCCCTTCCTCCCTTCCCTTCCCTTCCCTTCCCTTCCCTTCCCTTCCCTTCCCTTCCCTTCCCTTCCCTTCCCTTCCCTTCCCTTCCCTTCCCTTCCCTTCCCTTCCCTTCCCTTCCCTTCCCTTCCCTTCCCTTCCCTTCCCTTCCCTTCCCTTCCCTTCCCTCCTTCCGTCCATCTGTCTTGGAGAATGAGACAACATCAAGAAGGGACACACTAAGAGCCACCATCAAGCAAGAAACCACAAAGGATTGGGAAGGAGCCTCCGGAATGACAGAGCCAAATGCACAAGTGTAGCTTCTTCCGGGGACATCTCTCTTTCATTTAGGGAGCACAGCCTGAAACTTTCTGTGGAAGAAGGGAAACTGTCCCCACCTCTGGGCTTGGGACCAAGAGTGATCAAATCTTGGAGTCAGGGGGAGCCTCTGAATCCTTTCCTTAAAAAGGAAAAGGGAAAACAAATGTTCGCCACTTCCTTCCAGGGCCTGGGAAGCAGCACCATCTTGAATTACTTGAGAAGGCTGCAACTGCTTCCTCTAGCTTTCTCTCTTTAATGTGATCGTGAGCCCCCCCAAGAGAGGATTACTTCTCAAATAAGTTTCTTTGTCTTCAAATCACCTTTGGACAAGGGCCAGACATGGACAGCATCAGCCTACTTGGAGAAAACCTCAAGGCTTTCGTAAGAGGCTGGGAAGATGGGATTCTAATGAGAGCCATTCTGGAACTTTAACTACAGCATTTGCTTCCCGAACACTATAATAATCATTATTATTCTCTGCTATCTATTATTGTCTGGTAAATAATATGTGTTTTCCCCAAAGTTCTAAAGGGCGCAGCTGCGCCACACTCTATTTTTTGCAGCCCCACCCCTGCCGCTCGGAAAGCCTCCTCACACGGAGCTTATTCCAAGAGAATGGCAAAGCAGACCATCTGAACCGCTTCCTTCCCTCTCACCACGTATTTGCCGCGTCTGGGACACACGAAGGCCAGATGGTGGCAGTACAAGTCCCTTTCTGCTGAAACCTTGGAGGAGGGGTTGGTACCGAAGTCATCCTCACTTGTTCTTCTGGCTCGGTCCGAGCAGCCTGCTGGTCAGTGACGCAGGAATAGACTATGGAATCAATGGAAACGAGGAGCCAGGCCTGGGCTTCCCCTTCCTGATGGTTAATGGTAGGCAACCCAAGAGTGAGGAGGAAGCAAGCTTGGAGCTTTACAAAGCGGTCATGCCCGGCCGGTACGGCTCAGTGATTGAGCGTTGGCCCAGGAACCAAGAGGTCACGGTTCGATTCCCGGCCAGGGCACGTGCCTGGGCTGCGGGCGGCAGCTGATTGATGATGTTCTCTCTCATCTATGTTTCTGTCTGTCTATCCCTCTCTAAGAATCAATAAAAACATATTTTTTATAAAAGTGACCATGGCAGGAAGTTCCAGAGCTTGAGCTGGATCCAACTTTGCCCTCGCCAAGCAAGAGGATCTTATGGAAAATCCTTCCTCTCTGTCTAAAGCTCTTGATCTGAGCAAAGGGGAAAATAATACAATAAGTGAGACAGAGACTCAAGTTACAGTCTGGAGTGACCTCTAACTAGCCGTGTGACCTTAGACAATGACTTACTATCCCTAAGCCTTGATTCCTTCTCTGTGAGATGGGGGCCTCGGTGAGATTTTCTATCATACCTTCTATCTCTCATATTCTGTGATTGCAGGATGTTTGTACCAAAGCCAGTACCAATCTGTTATCAGTGTGTAAGGAAGACTATTAATTTCTGGACCCCAAAGCCCAAAGTTTCAGAAAGAGTCTCTATTGACCACACCCACACTCACTAGCACGTGTGTGCACACACACACACACAGACACTCACCTCTGGTAGAGATTTCTGGAGTGTCCCTCAATGCAAGGGGTTCTGTGAAGTGGCTATATTTGTGCCTTACATCTGGGTTTTCCTCTGTACTGGGGGTTTGTCTGAAGGCTGGACAACCTAGGGCCCTGTTACCTGGAACATCACTCACACACCAACCATCCCATATACCTCGTCTGTAGTGTGTGTGAAGACCAGCTTGGCACTGCACCGTCCCCACCAGGCACGCATGGCCAGGTGCCTCCAGAACTCCAGGCCACCTGACCCTCTGGGCCAGAGGAATGAAGCGTCATCACGGACTCCTAGCTGCGCATCAAACACATGAGAGCCCCTGCCCACTGGCACGTCCTCTTCAGCAGGAAAGCACTGCTGAGAATGTGATGGACTTATTCATTCTCCTTTGTCACATAAGAATTTTCAGAGAATTATCAAGAACACAATTGTGCCTAAGTGCTAATACATTCTTTCAATCGATACTGTCAAAATACGGGCATTCTTTCCTTTTCTTCTTTGGCCTTTACATTCTAAGACTTAATGCTGATTGCATTTAAAAGGAAATTTCATAATTTCCAAGCAACCACTCACCAAAATAAGTGTGTGTCCAGAGAAAAATGCCTATTTTATTCTCTATCCCAACATTTCCAAGCACGTTCCTCTATGGTGCTGGAGTCCACCTCTCCCAGGAAGCCTGCATCGATTAATCTAATCCATTTTCCAGACTTTAATCACCTTTCCTTCCTCAAATACCTTTGTAATTAGCATAATCAAAATCGGGTAGGTCTGTCCTGACTTACCTGTTTAGAAGGCAAGTTCCCTGTGTATGTCAAATTTAGGAGTCCAAAACCCTGTGGCACCAACTCTGTGATGTGCAAGAAATGCCTGTTGCTGAGCCAGCCTGCCTTTGCCCAATTACCCAAGCCCTACCAGTGACGCCACTCACTCAGGCACGTTGACCCATCACTTATCACAGTTAAATACAGCCATTAACTGCTGGCTTCGGCCACGCTGTTTATCTGGGACAATAACGAGTCCCTGAGGACTGGGCTGCTCTCAGGTAGCTGCAGCTATTCTGGGACACTCACAAGGGCAGAGCCCGTTCAATGAACAGAGACACCTGCACCAGCTGATAAAGCCGAGTGTGGTGCCAGATAGTGGTCTCCCAACCAAGCCCACCCCAGAAAGAGCTATGGCTTGGGGAGGTTTTGCCAAAAAATGGTTCTCTCCATCAACCATTGCTTCCTGAAGCATTTTGAAATGGCTTTTACCCAAATGGAAAGCATTTTCATTAATGAAGTGAGTGGCATCTCTTTTCTTAGAGTTCGGTAATTGATGAGAGTCATTAAAAAATCCCTTTTCCTACTGGTGCGATTGTCATGGGAAATAACCCATGGTGAGGAAGGGGTGTGGGGGCCCAGGGTCAGCTTCAGCTTAGTTCAGTGCTGGCCTCTGAGCTGAATCACAACTTCATCACTCCTGTGCTGCTCGCATCATAGCTCTGACAAGCTAAGGTTCATGTATATTTTTTAAAAATTAAATCTTGCCTTGCTTTTTTAAGCATAATCTTCTTTTTTAGCAATATCCCTTATTTTACTCTTTAATCAATAAAAATCACAGTCATACAAAACCCCCTACTGGGATAACTCCATCTTTAATTCTTTGTTTTATAAATTAAAATTTTCGTTTTTTTTGCTTAGCTAGTTATATGAGTTAAATGGGCAGAGAGGTCTGTTCATTCTCACAAATCATCACTGCTATTTCTTGCCGACCTCTAAAAGTTGCTGGGGGACAAAGAATCTTGAACCTCGGAGCCCCCTCTGTGCACTCACCCTAGACAATCGATCAATTGATCCTCTTTAACTACCTCAAATCCTTTCTGGAACCTGGGAGTTTAAGGAAACCCAATTACCCTGTCTCTGGCCCTTTTCTAAAAGCACAGAGGGATTTATGACTAATAGTGTACATTTTCACAAAGGCACTGGAGCAGGTGGCTACATCCATTTACAAGAGAAAAATAAAATAAAGAAGAATTCTATGACGCAGTGAATGTTCTACACGGAATCCTGAAGATCCAAGAGCCCTATGCCCTTGGCTTTCAGGAGCAAGCTCTTCCTGTGATGATCTGAGCGCTGCAATGTTTTCAAAGAAAGGAGTCGAATTGTACTGCACACCTATTTTATGTCAAATACTGTGCTAGGCACTTTTACATACTTACTTCACTTGAAAACAAGTATGTCTTATTTCACTTATACACCTTTTTCATTGAAACAACGTTACTGAAGTATTATTATCCCCATTTTACAGATGAGGAAACTTGCCCAGGAAGGTTAAGCAAATTACTTGCTCAAGGTCACTGCTAAAAAGGGGCAAAGCTGGATTGGAGTCTAGCTCCCAAAGTCCATGCTCCTCTCCTCCAGGGGGTGCTGTCCCTAGTCCAGGTTTCCTCTCCCCCCCTTCACCCTGACAAGTCCAGTCAGAACATCAGAGCTGCAGGGGGTATTAGAGACATTCACAGTCCAACTTCCTTGCTTTGAGAAAAAGAACTCTGAGAAGCTATTTAATAAGAAAAAAAAAAGTGTTTTCATTCAAGTCCCATCAATACACAAACTAGCTGATGCTGGTTCATGTGCTTTCCAAAAATTCTGCCTTGGACAAAAAAAGTAGAAGTTCATTGTGTTAAGACTGAATTTGTTATTTATCTCTGTATATTATCTGAGCATAGGCATTCTAAGTTTAAAAAAAGAAAAAGAAAGAACACAGAGAAAAGGCAGCTTTATGTTACAAGTAGCTATGGGCTATGGATCAATAACAGATTTTAAGATTTCAGGTGAGGTCTGAGTGGCTTTTCTGACATATTATTTATTCTTTGCAACCAGCTCATTAGCAGGGAGGGAGCGGCTTCATATTCACAAAAACTTCACTATAAAAAGAGCAAGCATAATGATTCCCCACTCCACACCCCCACACCCCCACACCCCCAAACAGCCCAAGAGACGGAGAGTGTGGTTAACAGTTGCTTCTCTGCAACCCTTCAACCCCAGATGCTCAGGTACAACCTATTTCCTCTCTGAAATCAGCTGCCCGATGTGAGGAGGCGATGCCATGGGTGGCAAAAATATGACTCTGGTGCTTGGCACAGGGTGTGTAACTCAAGCAGCTTTGGTCGTATCCTGTGTCCCACTGAGAGGAAAGGCAGATGAGGACTCAGGTTCTAATCCTAGCTGCACTGCTCTGTGACCTTGAGCATTTGCTCTGTCCCAGTGTCCACTCGTAAAAGTGGAACCAGAAAGCTTATAAGAATTTCTGGAATGGTTTCTGTAACCTCCAAGGTTGACAACATGAAGTGTTTTGTTACCTACCATCACACATCCGAGGGAAGATGTTCTGGGCTGCAGGGGCCACCGTGACATTTCTTAATAAGCACCTACTATGTGCCAGGCACCTCCTGTACATTTAAACTTCTGTTATTTACATTGGAGTCTGATAACTACGAAGTAGGGGCTATTCTCTTTTGTTTGTTTGTATATAAGACATCCTCAGTGGTTTTTGCATGGAGATTCAGGAGTCAGGCTGCCAGTCAAATCCCAGCACTAGCCAATGACAACAGCAGGAGACAAAGAATGTGCCTCAGTTTCTTCATCTGTAAAATGGGTTTAATAATGGTATCACCATAGGGTTGTTGTGGGGACGCAACATTTGAAACATATAGGAAGTACTCAATAAATATTAGCTTGTTACCATGATTAATGAGAAAATGTAAGCGCAAATTGGTTATAAAACTTGTCCAAGCACTCACAGCTGTTTTTCAAATCCCAGCAGGTCTCACTCCAGTCCTGTGTTCTTCTCCCAGGCACTGTAGCTCTTCTGGCAGGGCAGTAACTGCCATTTCTAGGACACCTGTGATGTGCTACACTCTACATGTTTTCTTACCTGTCCCTTGCAGCACTATTATTATTACTCATGACCTAGAGACTAGAGCTGAGAGAAGCTGAGTCACTTCCTCCCTCGCCTAGTAAGCGGCTCTGCCAGGATTTGAACCCAAGCTCGCCCAGCTCCGAGGCAGCTGTTCTTATCCATGAAACCACACCGCTGCCTTCCTTCACTACTGGGAGCCCAGTGCTGCCACATGCTGCAGCTTCAGAAAGCCCACCGCCTGGGAAGTTAAGGAGGATAAAAGTTACCAAATTCCCTTAAACGTGCCTGCAGGCCTGGGGAGGATCGGATTCGATTCTGTGAAAACCTCTGAAGGAGTCTGGGGTACAGCAAGCCAGTCGAGCCTTATGGCTACTCTTCAGCCCAAGGACAGAGCTCTGGGCATCACTGTGGCTACTGCCCAGTCTCCGTGTTCATCATCAGGAAGTCCTCTAGGTGACTAGGAGAGCTGCCACTTGCCTCTGTGGGCCACACCACAGCCCACGCCACAGCCTCCCCTGCTGGCCTGGGGCTCAGAGCAGCTGGCCCGTCAGCAGGGCGGAGCCCGCTTCCATGGAAATTGGGGTCCAGCCAGCATCCCTCTTGACTGGACTGTAGAACACTTTTGGGTTGTGAGGTTTCCTTCCATCGTGTGCTAGGAAGCCTCGGCCACAGGGAAGGGGGTTCTTCCTCCCACTGCACTGCCACAATGGCTTTACATGCTTAAAACACAGATGGGGCAGCTCCGCGCCCCCCCCCCCCCCCCGTGGGGATAACGGTCCGAAATGTTTAGAATCACCCGCTGGCAATGAGCCTGCCGCCAGAATGCAACGACCAGCTTTAGCGATGCAGTCTTCCTCCTGCTTCCTTTCAGTCTACGAACAGCTGCTAAAGTGACTGTCCTCGAGCACAGATGCCACCGTCAGTCCGCGCGAGGTCATGGTGACGCCGCCTAATGCAGAGAGCACAGATCCCACAGCCTCGGGCTCCTCTACCTACCCGCTCTCCTCCAGCCTCCTGCTCCCCTCCCTCTGCAGTCTCCCTTTGCTCCAGCCAAGTGAAGCGGACAGTCGTCCCTTACGTGACCCCCTCTTCTCTGCATCCACGGCTCTTGACATCCCATTGCACCCCTTATTCCTCCACTCCTGACTGCCAGTCCATGCTCCTCCGCAGTTTTAGAACCTAATTCCAAATCACGTGCTTTATGGAACCTGCATGAAGTCAGTGTTCCATACTGTTAGTTAAAATGGGTACGTTGCACCCTGGCCAGGTGGCTCGGTTGGCTGGAGCATCATTCCACTCGCCAAAAGGTTGTGGGTTTGATCCCTGGTCAGGGCACATATAGAAGGCATCCGATCAATGTTTCTCTCTCTCTCCCTCTCCCTTTCCTTTTCTCCCTCGCCCTCTCCCTTCTTTTCTCTCTAGAAATAAATAAAAGCATATCCTCGGGTGAGGATTTTAAAAAAAAGGGAAAAAAATGAATGTTTCATTCTTTAGGGAAATAAATGAAGACTATCTCTGAACCATAAATAAGTGAAAGGGACTGCCTCCCTGTGTTTGGATATGATAAGGAGTTTATTAAGGTTTGTGGACTGTAATATGTGAATTAAGTGTAAATTATGAACTGTAAATATAGGAATTTTTAAAAATCTTATTATTCCTGTGCTAGGCTACACACACACACACACACACACACACACACACACACACACGAGACAGAGGACAGGTTGACCAGATGATCAGACAGTGAGGGGTGCTGTAAAAATCAGAACTAGAACCCTGAACTGGTGGCATCTCATCTTCATTTGCAAAGTAGGAATTTTTAAAATAAATTTTGTTCATAGTTTTTTAATTAGCATTTGGGACTCATGTTGCTCAAACCTTGGTGGATAGGAAAATCAATATTAAATCCTATATTTATGATGCCATCCTATTTAGATGCAAAGAATAGAGGAACCTGGGCGTATTTTTGATTTGGCAAATTGTACTATTCTTTCAAACATTTGGGGTTTGTCTAAAACCAAAACTTATTTTGCCAAGCACTTTGGCTTTAATTTTTAAACCCATGTGTATTTTAAAAGACATTCAATCTATATGTTTCTGACTCATTTACACTTAACTCATGAAAATTCTGTTTGGTAAGAGCTATTAGATGTCCAAGCAAGTTTACGAGCCTTTTTAAGCCATCTCTCTCTTACGAGAAAGTTGTATTTTGCCAGCCATAAAAGAGTGTGAGCCCCAGAGGCCTGTGGTCAGTTTGAAATTTATAACCTCCTAAGCTTAAATGGATTCTGAGTTTGGAAAAAATTTTCTTTTCCTCTCCCCTCTTTCATATTAAGTGCACAAATAGGGTATCTATGATAAAGACAGGGTCCTATGTCTTCCTTTCAAAGATGGCTGAAGTGAATAGTAAAGAATTCAATCTAACCACCAATAAATTATCCCTAAGACATTTGGGAGGAACAATATGACACTTTAAGTTCACATGGACACAGATTCAGATCCAGCTTGCTAATGGAAAATTTTACTAATTACTCCTCGGGTAAGAAACAGAAGTGGGATTCAATACAATTCAAGTTGAACATTTTGCCTTCAGAGGACTAGAGAATTTTTTTTTTTAAATTACAGACAACCACCCCTGTTTTGACTTTTCATATATATTAAAAATAAGTTGAATCTACTAAAAATGGCATTAAAATTAAAACCAGAAAAGCAGGAAGAACGTGTATGCGTGCTACAGTGACCTCACCCTGCATCTTCTATATATAGTGATGCTCAGATACCACTCAATTAGAGCATTCTAGTGGGAGAACGCTTTTGGATAAAGTACTTAAATATGGCTTATAAATATTTAAAGTATAAGCATCTAACAAATCATAATGACAAAGTTTTACATTTAACCACATGTGCTCCAAATATCTTGAAATTACTCTAAATGTGGGTTTAAAATATCAAAAGGGCTTGTTGATGGGATGCAGAACTTTGCAGAGCAACTTTAACCTGATCACTCTTGCTCCCACAACACCCAATCTGTACAATTTTTAAAGTGTGCGTGTGTAGAGTTCTTTAGAAGAAGATCACGTTACAGTCTGAATTTCCAAAACAAAAGTTGAAGAATGAAATATAGGGTTTCCCCTTCTCTCACCAAATGCAGCTTAGCCACTCTGCTGCTAGATAATTTGTTATTGTAGGTTGGCTCAAATTTAAGACAGTAACATTTTAGAGACACTTGGAGAACTAAGCCAGCTGCAAGGAGGGTATCATTACAAATTGAGACACATGCTGTATGGGAATACCATTCATTTTCAATACCAGAAACACGTCTGGGGGAGCAAGCCATGCAAATGAGGGAGAGACACTTTTTCATTGCAGGTTTTGGATGTTAGGTCCATGTTTCATATCAAATGAGCCCATAAAGTATGTTTTTCCTTTCTGATCTTTAAGTACTATCAGTCCTATTCTTCCCATTTTACCCAAAACAAATCACAGCTTGCTAGCAAAGGAAGACAACAAACCAGAGGTTCAGAGGGGGAAATGATGAGACAACCAGCAGGGGCAGCCAAATATCTGGATGGGGTGAGGCCGGGAAGCACAGGACAGCTTTGATTAGTCACAGTCCCAACGCCACGGCTGCGTGGAAGGGCAGCTCTGCTCTCTCCCTCCCTCCTCCCTCTCCTGAGCCTCGCATCTGGGCAACACGGTAAAATTGCACAAGCATGTTGTTGCTTAAGGCCACAACTCTCGGCCCTAGGAGCACAGAGTTAAGAGATCTCAGAGGCAACTTGACTGGTTTCCAATATAAAAATGTTTAGTACACTCGGGAGCTATTTTAAAGCAGGAGAGACTAATTCCAAGTTTCTGTTGTTATTGCTTTTGCTCCATTTTCACTAGAATCTTTTAAATGACCCTTGAAGTAACTGGTGTGCGTATGTTTCCCCTCCTTGTTGATGGCCTTACGCTTTCAGTCCTGGTTCCGCCCTGCTTTTTTCTCAAGCAGGAGGCTGTGGAAATTCACAAACCTGGAGAACTCTCTGTGGTTAGTACTTGGAGCTGGCATCTGAGATGGCATTTATTCCTTCTCCTTGATGCCAACTGGTACACTGTTTATCTTTCAAAGCTAATTTATTTGTTTCTCTGAAACGGACTCCTTTGATGCTTTTGAGGCATTAAAAAAAAGTTTACACGTGCAGAGTACATTGCCTTAACATGTACCCACACAATAAGTGTTATGCATTTAAAATGGCAACCGAAGAATACAAAATAGCCTCCCTGGGACGGGGGAAGGAAAACAGAATGCCCAGCCTCTGCCCCTCTGGCACAATCTCTTTGACAAGAGAGTCTGGCAAAGGCAGTGATGGGGGTGGAGGTAAGTGTTCCACTACATGAGGTAAGTGTTCCATGCTGTAGTGTATTTTGGTCTTCAAACACCTCTGCCCCTCCGCAATGCTTGTCTGCACGAAGGTAGGTGTAAGTGATTGAACCATGATGCCCAGGCAGCCGCTCGGGCCGGCAAGGGAGTGATTCATTGGAAAACAGACAGGGAGCTTATTTCCAAAGCCCTTCTGGGCAATGGCTTGTTAATAGCTAGTCGAATGCTTCCCCCATTCCAAGCTCACTCTCTCCAGGTGAAAAAGCCTGCTAGGGAGCTGGGGGGGATGGGGAGCGCCCCCAGACGTGGTCACATCCATGCCTGGTGGTTACTGGGCCAGCTGCTTGTTGGACTCTAGCCATTCCACTCCCTTGGCCCCAGTGGCAGAGTGGAAGGTATTCCGCTGAAGGACCTCTCCCTACACAGTATGGGCTTGGAAAGCTGAAGTTTCCTTTCTTGCCTCCCTTTTCTTCTTTCACCACAGGCACTTGCAGGACATGGTAATGAAGAAAGGTCTACCACCTTTTGCATTTTGCCGCTAAAGCAATCTTATGGAGGCTAGTGCTACGTTATGTAACTCCATCAGCGATTCTGCAATATTAGGTCCACAACAAAAATTGCTAAAAATGAATTCTAAGTTTTAAAGGAAACTTACAATTAATTCAGCTTCCACGGAGTAACAAGAAAGATTCCAATTCCAATTTGCTTGGTGGTAATATCGTCTAATCCTTCAGAGATGTGAGGCATACTTTTTTTGAAGCCAAAATCTATGGACCTCTCCTCCCAAGAAAATGCCTCTGTGCTCAGGCACATAAAACTTTCCACGTAATTCTAGAAGGAACTGCTAAAGGCCATCCATAGACTAGTTCACGGAGCCAGGAGACTAGCCTCAGGGAGCGGCCACATGGGTCAGAAGGTCTGGAAATCAGGGCCAGGATTAGAGCTGTCCTTGCACGACCCTGGGAGTGAGTTCCTCTTTAAAGTTTGTGCACTAAGCACTTCTCCGGCCTTACCTCAGTCCCAGCCCTGCTGAAGATGGAGAGGTATGGCTACCTCTGAAAGAAATAAATACCCGGTCACATATGTCATTTCCTACTCCATCATAATCGCATTGGGATAATATCCAAAAGCCAGATGCTTGCACTTTTAAAAGCCTCCTTCAATCCCCTCATCATAAGGGTTAAAACAGACCCAGCAGCATTGAACGAGATGTGTCTAAGGCTGATCTTGTCACTGTTGATTCTAGAAATCTTTCCTCTATGAGTCTGAAATGATCACAGCAAGCACCCTCCCAGGTCCTCACGGCTCACAGGTGTGCATGCTGCAGACCTGGGTTTCCCTCTGGCTCTACACCTAGAACTGGACAGCCGTCAGCATCCTGACAGGCAGCCAAAACTTTAACATCAAGGAGTATGTCAGCAATGCACATTTCCAATGATCAAGTACTGGAATATTAAAAATCTCAAGTCTGGCATAAGATTTGCACCTCCCATTGGTATATCTTTCCTCTCCTTGCTCTTTCTTCTGTTTCTTGCTTTAAAAGTAGGCACCCATAGTAATACTTCAAATGTATGAACTTGACTTCCCAGGAAGGCTACTGCTCTCTCAAACTTCTCAGCCAGAGAAACTACACTGGCAAGCGCTACATGTCACCTCCACCCTTTTGGCTTTCCTAATGAGGTAAGTCCCCTGCCCCCTCTTGAAACAGCCCTTACAGGGATTGTGGCTTCATGACCAAACTCATAATTAAACTCTAAACTCCACAAAGCCAAAACTACAGCTGCCTCCTCCAGCTCTCCTGGAGAAAACTAAAGTGGAGAGAAGCCCTGCTGCTGAGGCTGGGGGGGGGGGGGGGGGGGGGGAGGCACCAGGAACTGGGGCCGGGGAAAAGAGCCTCATGTTTTCTTTCTGGTTTTAGGAACATAAGAAAACTGGGAGCCACAAAAGTGGGAAGTTGTATGGACTTGTTGCTCCTCAGGAATGGAAAAAGTGAGGGTGAAAGGGTTACTCACGGTACACATTTTTTCCATTGATTATTTTACTTAAAGAGAATATGTCATTTCCCTGGAAAATCGAGGAGGGGGGATATTTTCTTTTGAATATCTTCAAACATTTGCAAATGGTTACTCTGAACTCCCCAACGTACCATAAACAAGTGTAAACTGTAGAAATTCAGAAAATGTGCAAATACAAACAGTTATCCCCAAGCTCCAAGGCAAAGACAGAGAAGGGTGTATTCCATTTATAAATGGAATTCTTTGTGGACAGAATAGTTTGGGAAATGTTTATACACTGTTTTCCTTATTATTTGGGGGGGATATTTTTTCCAGCTTACAGAAGCTGCAGAACTGGTATTCGGAGTCTTAAAAGTTGAAGATGAAAGGAAGTTTACAATCTTTTAAAATCTTCAACTAAACTTAATTAGTTCTGCATCTGGGGAAATATCTGCCCATTAAAATAATTTGTAATCATATCAACAAACAAGAATGCATAAAGTCAAGTAACCAGAAACAGAATAACTTCAAAATGGGGAAAAAATACTAAAATTTGACAAGAACTAGCAAATATGATTACTTCTTCGAAGACAACTGTAGCTACCTGGACTATTGATTTCAAGATACAGTCTGCTTTGAATCTATTTAAAATGAAAAAAAAAAGTAACACAGTTTGAGGGTGGTGGTATGGTGAAAAGAATGAACCCTGATTGAAGTTACTGACAGATTTTCCTGTGAGAAATAATATAATGAGTCACCAACAGCAGATGGAAAAACCACTCACCTGCACCTCACCCACCAAACTCAGCCCAGGTTTGTTTTTGGTTTTTAATACTTTCCACTTTGGCCTTAACTCATCACAAAACAGTGTTCGCTGTCAGGGCACAAAAGCCACGTAATCCTTTATTTAACAGATGCATTTCCAATTTCCACAACCATATGAACGGGCTGGGTCTCTGAAGGCATAGAAGAAAAACAGCACCACGTGTGCACAGAAAACCAGGAAGGGTCAGAGGCTGTGAGTGAATTACGGCAGGTTGAGACTGTGCTGCGAGGTAACCGGAACTACAGAGGGCAAGAGGAAAATGTGATTTAGTGGAGGAGAGGCGGCTCTTCCCCATCTTAAATCACGTGCCTTGTCACCTGCTGTAGTTGGCAAGGCCTAGAGTCTCTGACTTTAGAGAAAAGCTGTAATTTCTTGGGGGGACCCATTAGAAAAAGAATTCTCTAATCTCAAGGGGCTATGACTAATTTCATCACTGCATCTCCTAAAATTGGCTAAAGCCAGGTTAATATTTTTAGTAATGACTGGTCCACACACAAGACCCTCCTCACCTAATTCTTTATTCAGGAACATACAGCATCCAAATATTCATCATATATTTCACTCTTTTATGCTCTTTTGGCCCCATGCTACTTATGGACCAGTGGCACTATTCTTGATCTGGTCACTTCTCACTCCAGTAATGGCAGTAAAATCTTTTACTGTCCCATTCTTCCTCTTACGTCATTTGAATGAGTGATATTAGAATGTGTTTAAAATTACAATTCCCAGTGTTCTCTGGCTTTCTGAAAGCCATCACTTTTTTTTGTCCCACATCTTCCCATCACTCATAGCTTTGTCGACCAGATGAAATTACTCTGGTGGAGAAATCAGGGGCATTTCCAATTGAGGCGACTCTGAGAAGGCTGAGGCCATCAGTTTTCAGACAGCAGAACTTGTAGATGCAGACTCAAGAAGAAATGGCAAACTGATTTTAAATATTCTGCTCCTACTGGCAAAGCCATCAATGGGAAAGGAAACCTCAAACTATGATGGCTGAGAATCCCTTCTTGCAGCACCCAACAAGCCCCCCTGCTCTGTGCTTCCCAGGCAAACTATGGCTATAAGTTACATAGGTGTGAGTGTAAATACGCTGGACCTACTTAGGGACGATGGTCTGGACACACCACATCGAGTTTTCTGGACCACACCTACATTGCCTCCTGTGGACGAGTGGGTTGTTATTCTAGGTTTGTTGTAAAAACAAGAATTGAATACTGTCAGTTGAAAAAAGAGACTGAACCCTGTCTAAACACTTAAAGAGAAGTTGGTAGGTAAGCTTGATTTTTCTCTAGGAACTTTGCCCTAAGACAACTGAGGTGGATAAAAGAATTTTATCAAGCATTAAAATAAAGGGACCAATTAGCCTATTTTGGTGGTTTAAAGAAAATGTAGGTCCGAGGTTAGGCTGGATTTGAACCTTGGCTCTGCTTACTAACTTGATTTGGGGCAAGTTACTTAATTTCTGTCTGTTTCCTCATCAGTGAAATGACAATAATAATTGTCATATGGATTGGATCTGAATAACTACTACTGGAAAACACTTAGAAGACAGCCTATGCACAACAAACATGAGCTACTGCTCTTCCCGTGCACTCCGGTCCCCTACCCAGACCTCCTGCTTCCTGGGTTTCTATCCCACCGGCTGCAAGCGCCTCAAGGGCAGGCACCCTGTCCCATTCTCCTTGGCACCTCCTCAGCTCCTGGTGTGCACAAGTCTGGCGTTCAATGAATGTTCCTGTCTCTTCCTGTCCTCTTCACAAACAGTTAATAAATCTTAACTGAATGGCAGCCTGTTTGCTGCCCTCTTGAAAAGGGGGGAGAGCTCTGGCTCTGGGTTTGGCAGACCCGAGTTGAATATTGGTCCCCCCCACTCACTAGCTCTGATTTGGGTGACATCTCCAGGCCTCATCTTCCTCCTTGGTAAGAGGCAGATGCTGCCTGCCCACCAGGATCGGTGGGAGGATTAGAGGAGGCCACAGCTGGCTATTCAGATGCATGCCACACACACACACACACACACACGCACACACACGCCCCCCTGCCGCTTACTGAAATTCCAACATTAGCAGTGGCTCGCTGGGCATTAAGCAGGATTCCCCTGCGGAGGTCAGAGGTGTGCACTCTCGTCCATTCGGGCAATGCGGCCCTTCTCTCTGTCAAAGCCTCCCACTGTCTGCAGGGCTGAGCAACACACCAGCTGAGCTGCTGAGCCCCCAAATCAGGAGAAAGCAAAGCTGGTCAGTGATGCTCAAAGCATGTGCTGGGAAACGCTGGTTGGTGACAAATGAAGAGATCCCGTGGACAGGAGCTATGAGCCACTGCTCCAACATCCTGCCCGGCAAAGGGGACTCCGTGGCAAAAGCATGAAAGAAAGGTCGTTTTTATTCTCATCTTGCAAATGGAACCCTGCGGTTATCAAGAACATTTGGTGAGTTGGGACATCCTGCCCACGTGAATGCCAGCTCCAGGAAGTGGCCCAGCTTACCTTTTACACAGCTCTGTAAACCTCATGACTGAACACTTACCGGTGCCCAGTAACCTCTCCTTTCCCTCCACATCCCCCCCGCCCCCTTTCAATACGATGCATCACAGAGCATAATCATAAAAGTGCAATTAAGGAGAGAGCGTCTCAAGTTAGGTTCGAGACTGGGCTTTACCATTAAGTAAGTGACCTCGGGCATGGCACTTACACGCTGAGACTCAGTTTCGTCAACTGTAAAAGGGGGATGCTGCTGGAGCAACGTGGGGATAGCGGGTGACCACACGCTGTATTGCAAAACCTGGAAGGTGCGGTCACGGTTATCCACTCGGCTCTCTCCCGCTGCCTTGCGGGAAGGAAGGAGCGGCGCACCGCCTGCGGAGGAGCGCCCGGGGGACATACAAACCTTTTACTTATTCTGATTTCTAATTCGGAGGCACCTCCTTTTGAGCGGAGGCTCCAGGTCCTCGGGCCCCGCGCCGAGCATGGGCGAGGAGATGATGCAGGGCGCCATGGCGGCCTTCTCCACGGGTTTTGGCACAGGCTGGATCACGCAGCCCGCCTTGGGCAGCATCCGCAAAGCATAGGCGTGGTCCTCGTCCGCGGGGTTGTTAAGGTTCGGGTCCGACTTGTCGCCCCCCGCCAGGGCCTCGTCCCCCATCAGCTTTTTGGCCGCCTCCCCGTCCAGGTGGCAGTTGGAAGCACAGTTGTTCTCCTTGACCGACTCCAGCTCGCTCACCGCGGGCTCTTCGGGCGACAGCAGCTTCTTGGGGGGCGCGGGCGGCGGCGGCGGCGGCGGGGGCTGCTCGGGCGGCGGCTCCGCGCCCTTGGCGCCCTCGGCGGCGGCGGCGGCGCGCGTGCCGTTCACGATGACGTTGCAGGCGGCGGCCGCCTCGGGGCCCGCGGGGGCGCCGGGGCCCGGGTCGCCCGCGGCGGGCGGGCTGCAGTGGCCGTCCCTGCAGCCGCCGCAGGTCCTGCGCTCCGCCGCGCCCGGCTCGCGCTCCGCCTTGACGTGCGCGTGCATCGCGCGGTGGATCACGTTGTGCAGCCGGGCCCGGTGGCCCACCGTCAGGTCGATGACGCCGTCCTGCGGGCCCTGCAGCACGCCCGGGAAGCCGAGCTGGCCCGCGCCCGGGGGGCTGCCCGCGCGCCGCGTCAGGTCCACCACGTCGCCCCGGCCGTGCTCCGCGGGCGCGGGCGCCAGGCTCAGGGCCTGGCCCGAGCAGCCGGGCGGCGAGTCCGCGGACTTGGACGAGCCCTGCTTGGAGTCCCGGGGGGACAGGGAGTGTCCGCCTGGCTTGCCGCCTGCCGCCGAGGAGTCGCCAGGGGCGCTCGGAATGAAGTTCTCCCCGTTGCTGGAAAACCCGTTGGGGGGCTTGGAATCATTGACGTGAGGGATGGGGATGGGGATGGGGATGGGCACCGGCAGGGGCACGATCACGGGGTATGGCACGAGCAAGGTGGGGGGTGGCACGAGCGGGGCCAGGGAGGGCAGCCCGAAATTCATCATCTGGGGCACGGGCATCGGGCCGTTGGGCATCATGCTCACCGGCGGGAAGGGGAGACTCGGCAAGGGCGCGCCCGGGGGCGGCGGGGGCAGCAGGCCCGGGGGGTTCCCAGGCATGGTGGGGGTGCTCGGGGGGTGGATGTGGGGCGACAGCATGGGCCGATGCATGGGGCTGGAGGTGGGGCCCAGGTTCCTGGGGCCGCCGGGCGGGGGCCCGATGCCGGGGAGCATGGGGTTGGACAGGGGGCTGTTGGGGTTGGAGGCGTGGTGCGGCGGCCCGCGGATGAAGGGCGGGCGGATCTGCTGCATGATCTGCTGCTCCATGAAGATGGGCAGCGGCACCGGGCCGCGGTTGGTCATCACCATGGGAGGGCTGCGGGGCGGGACTCCGAGGGGGGGCCCGATGCTAGCAGGTGGCTGGACGGCGACGGGAGGGATGTTTGCAGTCTCGCTGATGGGTATGGACTTGGGCACGGGCGTGGGGATCTTAGTGACAGAGCAGTTGGCGGTGTCAGATGGAGAGACGGTGGTGGACGCCGACGGGCCAGGGCCCTGGCTTTGGCCAGCTGCAGCCACCGGGGAGGGGGCCTTCCTCCGAGCATCTGTCAGAGGGATATTCCAAGAGTCTGGAGTGAGCAGCTGCACCCCGGTGCCTTCTGCTTTATTTTCCATGGGAGGGTGTAATGTGCTGCACAGCCCAGCTGGAAGATTGGCCTGTGTCTCTTTGTAGAAAATGTCCATTTTGTATTGATTGAGACATTTTGCGCTGCAGAACTGAAGCCTTCTTTCCCCGTCCCCAAAATCCAGATATTCTTTTGTGTGTCTGATGTGCTTACACCAGTCACATACCTACAACACAGTAATAAAAAGAAAAAGGTAAGATAAGCAATGCCCTCTGGTAGGCGGTGTTTCATGTGTCACGTAAAGGTTCTTTCAGACTTTATCACAATTTTCCAAAAGGGCTGAAAGTGCTTCCTTCCAAAACGTAAAATTCTTAAATGTTTGTAAAATTATTTCTCCCTGGAAGCCAGAGTTGCTTTATTAATATTAACTCTTCAGAACAGCAATTATCACCCTTTCCTACTTAGGAAAAAAATAAATAAATAAGAAATTGTGTTGTCTCCTTCAAGGTGGATCTGACAGAAAGGCATACATATACCTGCCCACGCATTTTCACTTGTCAAAGAGGTTCATTGTAAATGCAAATTTAATGGTTTTGGAGAGGATTCTCCAGAAAGTTCAGTGGGCTTTGAAATACAGCCCCTTAAAATTCTCCTCACGCAAAGTCACTCTGCACTATTGACTGTGTTTGATAATGCAGTTGGAAAGGGTGGCCTGTGTTAACCAATAACACAAAGCGCGGAGCATCATTACGTCTGCCTTCCAAGGGGAAACTTGGAATTAGTCATGACGCCTGTGTGAGGTTTAGCTATGCCCAACCTGTGGTGTCGCAGCAAGCTAGAATTATTTTCTGAGCTGTTTGCCCACTTTCTCTCAGTAGTCAGAATTTTGGTGACATTTCTTGGCATGCAGTCTTATTTAACAACTTTTCAAACACCAGAGAACGTTTTCCAAAGTTGTTATGGCTTTTTTTCCCCCCCTCTTCAAATCCACTCCTGGCAAACGAAAGGCATCACCAAATTTATTTTAAAGTTGGGCTGCAGAACTAATTAAAGGCTGAGAGCTTTTCCCAATTGGAAATCACTAGACATCAAAGTTCAAAAAATAGTCATTCTCGGCTTCAGAACCCATTACTTTGGAGAAATTATTGTGATTTCATTAACACATTAATTTTGCAACACCATCAGCTCTCACAGATGGTGAAGGCATGATCTACAATTCAAATATGACTCTTGTTTGCACAAATGTCTTTCCTTCATATGGCATTTTAAACAAGAATTAATATGAGTAATCTTGCCATAGCTATAAACAGATAAACAGATGTCAAAATTTTCAATAGTTCTTTCAGTGCCTTACTTTTTTGACTGAACATTACACACACAGTTTTTTTTCTTTTTCACATATATATTTTTTACATCATTTCCTCAGCACTGAATCCACACCGCAGCAGCCGCAGAATTCTGAAATGCAGTGCAATGGTGAGGCCACAGGGTTTAAGTCTCTCCTCACTAAAGCACTGGTTCCATTATTGTTCTAAATGGAACCCTGCTCTTGTTGAGGAGGGTCTCTGTTGTTCCCTTGTTGTTGTTGTTTAACTATGATAAATTAATAGCATTAAAAGATGATAAATTTCAATAATGATTGGTCACATCAACAATGCAAAAAAACAACATATGCTGAGCATTTCATTACTCATCTCATTTAACTCTCAGCTTTCCTTGATTGTAAACAGTGGCGGCATGCTAGTGTGTGATTGTGGGTGCACACACTCACGGCAGATGTAAATTAAGTGTAAAGTCACTCTTTTCCTTCTCACTATTTTTTTCACTGATATTGTTAGGTAATATACTTCACAGTGCGAGATTGAATAAGAAATGCTTATTGGCACGCATTAAGTTTTTTGTTTGGTCTCACATCAAATTACTCTTTCAAAATACTTGTTGCCAAAACCAAATAACTTCAATGCTAATATACTCCCGTGTCTTACTACAGTGTTTCAGTTTTCTCCAGAATTAAGGGAGCTTTTGAAAAAATCATAGTTGAGATGTCCAGTTTACACATAAGTACAGAATCCTTTAGACCCTCAAAGTTATCATCTAGATAAAGATTAAATAAGCTATCGTGAAAACCTGATACATGTAAGTTGCTATTTGTAAGATCTGATGATTTTTATAAAGTTAATGTACAATGACATGACATATAAATTTTAATATGAAATAAAGCCACCTGATTCCGTTTCAATGTTAGGCATCCATCGAAAGCCTAGAATATCATTTTATAAGCTAGAAGTGAAGGGTCAAATATGACTTTTTTCATCATGAACTAAAATACATCATCAATGAATTAAACTAATTAAAATAATACACCAAAATTTCTGGCATATTTCTTTTGGATCTTCTTTTTAAACCATAAGGGGAAAGAGTTTTCTGAAATCCTTAATTGGTTTTCAAATTGCCAGATTGGATTATTTGCCTCCAGAGGACTTCTCTGTTTCCTCAAGCTAAATAAATATTTTCAAGTGGAGTTACAGAAAATAATCTAAATATAACTTAAATGTTCTCCCTGCACTTCCTTCACTTTCAGTCATTCATTGATGAGTCAGAAACGCTTATAGATTTACCCCAATTATCAAATAGGAAGTCTCCTCCATATTTTGTCTATTTCCACATAACAAGAATTACAGACATCAAAGTTCCAAGCAAAATTCTATTTCATCAGACTTTCCAGTTAAAGCAAAGGCCTAATACTTAGCTACTTGACTGCAGCATCACAGTTTCTGACTGTCTTATTTTGGGTAATGTGAGTGTGAATGTGTGTGTATCCTTGACTTACTACATTTCCATTCAGAACACTCATCTAAAAAGACAGAAAAGCAATATTTCTGAGGAAGCAAAAAATTATTAGAGAAAAAAAACTGTCACTTAAGACATAATGAATCAAATCTGTCTTACAGGACACATCATTTAAGATGAGGTCAATGAATTTATGGTACAAATGGTTATATCATGTGAGGCAATAAAATGCAGTACCATCATTCATTCGACATCTAACTAATGACACACTTCTGGTAATTAAAGATTTCATCATAAGTGCCTGAGCTGATTGCTTAAGATGTAGTGGCTAGGTGAAAATATATACTGTAGATCTTTCTCTTTAATAGCATTTGCATATCCATGAAATACACAGCATGTGTCTCAGGAACTAGGATTTTCTGAATTGTGGTGTTATAAGGTATCCTTCCCTTCTTTTTCCACAGACGGCTTTTTTTTTTTTTTTTTTTAAACTTCATGAGGCATTTTTTCCTCATTATGCCCAAGAAGTACCAAAATTCCTTCAGATATTTTGAGAGATAAAGGTTAAGAAGTGCAGAGCTCAACTCACTGGCTCTGGGATGACTTCCCTCTAATTCCACCCTGGCTTTGTTTCTGTTGGAATCCGGCCCCTTTGGTTCCACTCTCTCCCTAACAGGTCCCAGATTGGACAGAGCTGAGGCTGAAGCTGTTTAACGATCGCAATCTGGGGACCAAACAATCAGCTCATGCAACGCCACTGAGCGAGACAGCTGAAATGCTTCGTATCACAAATACATAATGTATCACCAGGACGACAAAAAGATCACAAAGGAGATAAACAAATGTGTATTCCATTCAACCCCGTAACAGCAGTCCTCAAAAAGATTAAATTCACCTTCCTGGGATGTGTCCAATTCTAAACAACAGAATGAACATTTCCTTTAGTCCATTTAGACTATTTATATTTTGGTGGCTGGCTGCCAGGGTAGTACTTATAAGCTCAGTGGCCTGATGGATTCACTCCTTTCCTGTGAAATAAATGTGTGGCAACCTACACCACTAAACTGCTCCAAAGACACTGCCTCAGCAGAAATATCACTTGCTCTTGATACAAGAAAATTGAAAGGCAGGACTTCTGGTTCCTATAACTCTTTCCATCTTGTATTTCCCCTGGAAAGAAAGAAAGCTATTCATGTTATTTTTATATAAACGTCCAAAGTCTAAGCCAAAGTATGCCATGAGGTTACCCACATGGGCACAATATATACATTCTACTGGGCTTAAGAGAAGATTCGGGGAACGGGGAGAGGGGGCAGGGTTCCTAATTAACACATTAATCAGCTGTCAGCTGTGGAAGTGAAGTTCATTCATTAATGGAACCCACCACTGTCTTCTGAGTGGTAGTCTGGCATCAGGCAATATTTAATTAAGAAGCCCTTTTGCTGAAATCTTTCTTACCCAGGCAGAGACGTTTTCAGCAATGGAACAGGAAAAGGATATTAACACTCCTTTGAACGCCATCAACAATTTGAAAAAACAAAACAACCTTCACGTGCTCCTGACTTTCCACAAATACAGGACCCAGGTAACAGCTCAAAAGCTGTAGCTCCTTAAGCAAAGCTGTAACTTGCAATAAGATGCTGGCTCCTCAGATCTTGGCCTGTTAAATGTGGCATTGATCTTGCACTGCAGGCCAGCTCAAAAATCATGAGCACACTCAGGGGTGAAGCAAAGGAGGGTAAAAAGACAGCGGTGGGGGTGAGCAGTGTTTTGAAGAGTCTGAGGTCTGCCCTGCCTGTAGTCACCTTACAGCATGAGTTGAGGGCCTCAGACTGAACCCACCTGAACACTTGCTTCCAGCCTGACCCTGGAGTCCCATGGTGCCACCATCAACTGTTCCTTTGGGTTTACACATTGCCTCCATCAGGGCGCTGGGGTGGCAAAGGATGCCATGGAAATCACGTGGGGTTTGGAATGAGAAGAGATGTGGGTTTGAGTCTGGGCTCCATTATTTACTAGCAGTGAAATCTTATGAAAAGCTCAGGGTCAGTTTCTTCTTCGTTTGTGAATGGAGGTAATAGTGGTAACAAGTATTGCTTGTGCATCAGGCATACCATGAAGCTTGTTGTATAGTGTGTTTTTCAGTCCCTAGCCTGTTTCTCTCATGGTTGCTGATGTCCCAGGAATATCCCATATGTTTAAGTTCATTTTAACTTAATGCAAGGATATTTCTATGGCAGTGTGAGGAAGAAAAGGAAAATTTTTGTCCACAGATTTCCTATGAGCCTACGTGGTTTTGAGAGAGAATGGAGCACGCTTCCCTCTGGGCACGTGCACACAGCACCTCAGACACCAGCCCCCACCCTGCTTCCTAGGAGACTGTCCCAGAGGTAACAGAGGGGCTGTCTGCAGTGACAAGGAACCATGTCCAGCTGCCCACCGTCCTGGGAAGGCTCTATTCAACTCCTGCTGAGCAATCTTCTTTTCCAAGGCCAGTCAATCTCTAATTCAGGCAAAAGCTGATAAAGCGGCACGGCTGCTTGGAAATGAGTGTTAGAACCATTAAAATGAATAATTCCTCTTCGGCTCAACTGCTGTTTGAATAGTGGAAGCCATAAACTGTGCTATTCATGTTTTATTAAAAAATAGAGCTGATGAACGATCTGCTTGACTCATTACATGGCAGAACTATCTTCCAAAGGAAGGGCCGGAGCCACAGGATCCATCACAGGCCTTTAAGACGGGCTGACCCAAGCCCTGACTGGCAGAATGAGGATTGGCCTCCACAGGGCGGGAGGGGCCCAGCAGAGCCTGATGGGGACCCAAGCCCACCACTCCAAGTGTCCTTGAAAAAATCGGATTAGAGAGTATAGGAAGGAAAAAGATGACCTCACCATAGACATACAAAGCCATGTAGAAATCAAGAGAGGGATTTAGAACAGCAAGGGCTATTGCTTTTTTTTTTTTTTTTTTTTTAAGCAAATTCATGGAGAAGTTCATTTTCAAAGTAAGTTTTCTGCTGGCTTAGATTCCAACATGATGTTTGCTACATAGTTCTTTTTATTTAAGGGTCTTACTTGTTTTTTTTGTTTTGTTTTGCTTTGTAGTTTGAGAGCCTCTCTCTTTCTCTCCTCTCTCCTCAAATGGGATCTGGAACTCAAGGAGAGGCTGATGAGCACCTCTGTCAGAACTGAAAATCTCATTGGAAAACTGCCCTGTAGGAACTTTATACCATGACTCAAGTTCTGCTTATCTATAAGTTTTAAGCTGGACTTCAGAAATCTTGGCCCAGGTCACCAGGGCAGATCCTTCCCTTTCACGTGTGCCGTGAGCTCTGTAAGGCAGAGCAGAGGTGGGCTTGGTGTTTTTGGATCTCAATAAGCATTGACAAATGGCTCATTATTGACCCAAGTCTGTTTCTACAGCCAGAGCAAGAGATGGAATCCTGGCCTATATTCAGTGACCGCGGGTCCATCCTCACAGCCAAACATGATTCAGAGGGTGATTTTTTTTCTTTTGGGCTGACGTATTAGGTTGCCTAAGAACATTAGCATATCATCACGAAACTCTGTTTTAAGCTGGATAAAGGAAACTTACCTCTTCCTAATACAAGTTATGCAAATGGAAAGTGGAACATTCAAACATCGGAAAATCTGGTCTACCCGGTGCCAAATGACAGCCTCTCTGTTTTCCAGTTATTTGGCCCTGAGAGGATACAGAAATAGCCCAAGACATCTCAGAGCAATAAAATCCTGCCCTGAAGGGAACCTCAGAGATCGGCTAGTCCACCCTTAAGATCCCGCTCCTGGGGGGCCAGCGCTCAGCCACTCTGAGCCTCGGGTGCTCAGCTGCAAAGTGGAATCATCAGCAGAGAAGCCCGGCCCGGGAAATGCGCGAGGAAGAAATAACCAGCCAGCAATCGCAGGCCTGGAAAACATGCCACGTAAAAGCAGAGAGCGATGTCCTACCCCATCTCCCCTTGCCATGCCCGTGACTCAGTATTCTCCCCTTTTTAAAAACCAACTCCAGATATTATGACTATGACCTGCTCTGGAAATTGGCCATCACAAAATCCAATTTATTCATTCATATGTGAACATCCACCGAGGGCCCACCATGTGTCAGGCTAGGAACCAGGAATATGAGTTAAGTAAGAAACACCGCCTGACCTCACACAGCTTATTTTTTGTCGTTTTTATTTAACCATCTGCACATTTTTGTTTTGTTTTTATTTAATCATCTATGCTTCAAAGGGAAGCTTAGGGAAAAACTGAGCTCCTATTTGTAATGTCTTTATTTATTAAAAAATGAGTGCTAAGCTGGGCTCAAAAGGGCCCTGAACCATGGCCCAGTGCAGGAAAGACTCAGTACCTGCCCTCGAGGACCTCAAGATCGATCTATTAACAGTCAAGGAGAAATCTGCACACACCTCCCGCCCCATGAGTACTCTGTGCCCTCCATCAACAGACTTGTTCTAAAGGTTAAAATTCAACTAACAGGTTTTAACTAAAAAATAGTCAATATTTTACTCTCTCAATATCAAACTCCCCTTTGTTCTTCTACCCCCAGCACTGTGACTCCTCTTTTTTTCAAATGTACCTCTGAATTTTTTTCAGATTCGCATTTACCTTGTTCATGGTAACTCTCCTTGCTTTCAAAATATATCTCTCTTTTCAAATGTACCTTTGATCTCATTTATCCTTACTCTGTTTTCTAAATACATATTTGAATACCTGAAATTCCATTATTTGTGAACAGAAGAGCCTCTTCTCTACCTAAACAAGTTGAGGGAGGGACTTGGAGTTGTACTTGAGTATAACAGGAAACCCATCAAACTGATGTGCCACAAGTGAAGTGCTAGTTACCTGGCTTCTCTCAAAGAGAAGCACTTCATTTCTTCCTTCATTTCTTCCTTCATGCAGACTTTGTAGAAAACTGCAAAAATCATAATGTAAAACCTGTGGCTTTCAACACAGCTAACCATCTATCAGCGATGGACATTTTTGGAAGGATTGCAGCTATTCCCTGCGATATCTGAAGCAGTCTTTTTTCCCCTAGGGATTTCATTTGACTCTGCCTCCCAGGCTCCTCACCTGCCTTGGCCGTGGCAGCGGCAATGCCATTGAAATGCCATAACACTAAGGCTGTGTGTGTGCAGGTGGTCCAGGTCAAGGGCACTGCTGGGCAGAACTAACAGCCTCTCTGGCAATCCTGCACCTCAGCTCAGTCTCTGGCTGCTTCTCAAAGGCTTGCAGCTGCTCCTGGTGACCCCTTATTCACTTACCAACTACATGCATACGGATTGCTTGGAATCTGCCAGGCACCTGACTAAAAGCTTTCCTTGCAATGCCTCACTCAATCTTCTTCTAACAGTCTCTTGCACATTTCTCTGCCCCCTGGGTGAACCTGCGGATGGTCAGGATTGACCCACTTCAGCCCATCTCTACCCAGTCCTCAAATCTGTCCAGAATACTCCATCGCAAATTATTTTATTATACTGTTTACTAGAAGCCCCAATTTGATGTAATAATAATAGATTATACTAGTAAGAACAGCTAGCATTATTCAAGCACTAGTAACCATGCTACGCATGTTATATGGGCTACTTCAATAATTTCCACCAGTACCTTATCATATAGATAATTGGGGTTTAGATAAGTTAAATATCTTGCCTGAGATTACCTATGCAGACAATAGATGGTAGATCCAGACTCTAACTTAGATCTGTCTGGCCTCAAAGCCCATATTACCCCCACTGCTCAAGGATTTTTTGCATTTTACTTTAAAACTACAGGATTAAGACGTTTGACTAATATTTGATAACTTTGTTTTGAGATTCTAGAATCAAAGGCAAGTGCAACCTATCTCCTTCAGTGAGCTTGAGCTTCCTTTCCCACACAGATGGTCTTCCAGGTGGCACTCACTCTTCCTGTGACAGGGAGAACCATCCAGATCCATCCACACAAAGAGTGATTCACACCATAGTGGTCTTTCTCCTGACTTCTCTGGCAGCCTCTAAAGAGGGTTGCAATATAACTGCAAAGCCCTCTGCAGCTTGTTTTATTGTCAGACAGCTTTGATTAGAAAATTTAGCAACTCCACATCTCTGTCATTTCCACCCACTGATAGTAGTTCTGTTCACCAGGGTCTCCCAGCACAGGACAACTCCTCTTCCAAATCTCAGCCTTTCAAATACTTAAAAAAGAGCCATCATAGTTTCCCCGGATTGCTGTTTTTAAACATCTCTAGTTCCTTTGCCCATTCCCCAGGGACAAGTTCCCAGAGCTCTCCTATCCTGTCCTGTGCCTTTTACCCAGGCATATGCTTCACCTTGGTAAAGCCCCTCATAAAGGGTGGAGCCCAGCGTATAATGCAGCAGCCTGACTGGCACAGGGCACTCTCCCCTCTCTCACACAGAACACTATACCTCCATTAATGCCACCCAAGAAAGCATGTAAATTTTTAGCAGTCATATGCTGCTGTTAGGTCTTTGCTTTCTAAAAACAAAGATTTATTGAATATCTGTTATGTGCCAAGCCTGAAGCTTTCGCTTAAGTTATCTTCTTTAACTCTGACAACAAACTTGTAAAGAAGCTACTGCTTTTCCCATGTTACTGAAAATGATGACGTGGTTTCCCTAAATTCTACAGCCTACAAATAGTGGAGCCAGGAGCCTTGCAAGGATATATTTTCCTGAATTGTACTCACCTACTCAGTATGTTGGTGGGGTGTGTTGTTTTATATTTTATTTCTATATGTTAGCTCTAGTTTGTCTAGGCACAACTTCCCCTTCAAGTCTCAGTGGTATCTCTGAGATTGTTCATCTTTTTGTGCCCATAGTCCAGGGTAACTTGGTCCTTCCCACTCTGCACTGGTAGAGAGACGTCAGAGTCATTCATCTATTCCTGCTCATGACTTTGTTTACTCTTGGGAAGGACTGGCCCTGTCTTCACCACCCATCTCTCCTTGTATCATACCTGCTGCTTTCATTGTGTACAGTTATAAAGTTTATTGCATAGCTTTTGCCTCTCTTCTGCACCTCACCATTTAAAGTTTTCTTGATTAGAAGCTTAAATATCTAAATATATTCTTTCCAATTGTCAGCCAATGCCCCAGGCTTTTGCTCTTTACTTGGGAAGCAGCACGGTTTGGTGAGGAAAGTGGTGGGTTGGGAATCAGAAGACCCAAGTCCTGCCCACCCTGCAACATTGGGTCCTGTTCCTGTGCCCTTGAAGCCTCTGCTAACAACAAGGTCTGTTGTGACAATCAAAACAAACAGTAAAAATGGAAGCACTCTGAAAAATATAAAGTGTCATATAAATATAGATATTTTAATTTTATTATTATAAATACAAAAAGTAACATTCATATATATATATATATATATATATATATATATATATTTTTTTTTTTTTTTTTTTAAACCAGCCAACAGGTCTACCTACACTCTGCTCCTGTTTACCAGTTATTCTTCTATTAAATCTCAGTTATAAAAAACAAAGAGAAAATCCACTACTATGAGTTTTTCTATGATGTGTACTTCCAAATAAAAAGCATACCACAAAAATAAAACCCAGAAACCTAAATCAACAAAACACTGGACCCCCAAATTCTCCACTGTGTTCTGAATGGCTTGTGGAGTGTTTGACAGCAACATAATTGCAGTAATGAGGAGGCTCGCAGGCCAGGTTGTGGTCCTAAGCTCACTCCGATGTTTTAGCCCTAGGCTCCGCTGCAGGCCAGCACCAGTCACCCAGGCCAGAATCACCAACGGAATCCTTTATGCTCGGTTGTGTGCAAATGTGACATTTATGGCATCTGGTGCACAATACTGCAAATTAAAAGGCCCAGAATGCTGGGGTCACAAACTTTGGGAAATGAAATAATTTTGGTTGCCTATTATCTTGTTTTTTGAGTTAATTAAAACTTGTGAGAGAATGCCTGCCTGGTGATCGTTTTGTAGGTCTAGGAGGGAGGTGCTAGACTACTTCTGATTTCGGATCTACATGGTTGGTTCCTTTGTCTCTGAAAAGCTCCCTGGATGTTTGTGAACTGTGGGTTTGCCCAGTTCTCCTCCATCTTTGTCCTATGAATTTAGCCACCCTGCTGTGATAACTACCTGGTTGGAAGCAAACAGCCCACTAATGCTAGATTCTCCACTGAGCATCCCTCTTACAACTCCTGGGTCAGCCCAACCCAATCTGCCCATCCAGGCTGAATGTCTGAAGTGCTAAACGGTGTGAAACGAGACAAACTATATATCTGAACACACCTATTATTTACAGAACTCCTTTCTCCCGGTAAATTCGAATGGCCCAATAGCCACTCTCACAATACCACTCACCAGAAGTCTGTAAAAAGACAGCCAGCCAGATAACATACCTTATTTTAGAGACAAGTAAATTAAGACTAGCAATAATTATACATCAATTGTCAGTTTGGGGGTAGAAGCTCCCATCTCATAACCTCTGTAAAACTAACTACATCGTTCTTTGCTCTGCTCTGAAGAAGGAAACAAATGGGAAGTATACTTCCACTTGGCCAACTATACCCCTGGGCTCCTGGCTCCTGGGCAGAAAGGGGAGTGTGGCCGAGTAGCCTGATCCAAGCAGCCTGCGCAGTGGGCCTACGTACAATCAAGGCATAGTTGGTGGATAATCGAACTATGTGAGGCTGGACTTCTCTCCTAGTGCTTAGTATCTAAGAGTGAAATAAAAGGCATATTGAGTATATTCTGCTCTATCAAGGCGTGCCCTTGGTACGGACTGGCACGTGCAGAAGTGGGAGGAACAAAAAGGGAAGAAAGAAGAGGAGGAAAAGAGCCGTGTACTACCCGCCGTGAACCGGCACAGAGCCCACTAGCTGAGAGCCTGCCATGCCCACAGCCCGCTGCTTTCTGGGCCATAGTTGCCTGGACCCAAAGACGCCTCAAGGCCTTGGCGTGGCTCTCCCTAACGGGGGACAGAGTACCGTAACAAACCAGTAAGAATGTCTTCTTCGGGAAGCTGGGAATCCAGGTAACTCCAAGACACCAAGTCGTGGCGGGGACAGTGGTTGTGGAGTGGAGCCAGGGGACCAGAGAGGACAGGCGGTAAGCAGAAGTCGTGGGGAGCAGGCACGAGGCCGGGTGGGGAGAAGGAGCCTGGAGCGGCAGGAGCAGAAGTCAAGGGGAGGGCGTTTCGAGCCTGTGAAGGCAGGTGCTAAGGCAGAAAGCAAGGATGCCTGCTCCGGGGGGCAGCAGGGCAGTCGCGCTGCCTGGTTATTAGCACTGTGGGGCTACCTTTGCTGCCAGAACGATCGCCTGTGCTCCGCGAGGATGGGCAGCAATGGCTAGTCCGTCCATCATGCTGTGTCCTCGGGCTCTAAACAAATCTCCGTAACTAGGAAAACCAAGAATATAACCCAGCTTTACACACTTTCTCTGATTTGATCCGTACCATGAACCTTCCAGGTGTGGAAAATCTACAAAGGTACAGCGACTTCAAAGTCCTTGCTAATCCCCCCCACTTCCTCCCTGTGGTCGGGGAGCTCCTTGGAACACATTACTATTGTGTACCCTGCACGGGTGTGGGTGCCCAGGGCAGCCTCAGCCCAGGGCTGGGGCGGGCCAACTGACACCCAAGGGTTGGGACGCAATGTCTTCTGCGGGCTCAGAAGCAGGAAGCTGACACCAGTACATGCCTCTTACATATACCTATATACACCAGCACTATTTCTGAAGGTCACCCCAGAAAGGAAACGTGGCTGCTACATCAGGTCCTTGCCTATCCCTAAACCCACTACAACTGCCCCCTGCTCACTGACCCCTCCTACCCCAGCTCTCTATCGCCTAAAGGATTTCTGAAAAACAACTAGTCCCATCAATGTTCTGCCCCTGAAAAAAGGACTCATAGTCAAATGAGTTCGGTAAATGCTGCATAGCCTATGTTTCTTCTGTAGATTCTCAAAGCACAGAGCCCTATTGAAGCCTCTGAGAAGTTCTGCAGAAAAGAAGCATGCTGAACTTCATTAATCCAAAGTGTCCTCGACTTTCCAAGGCAGAACCCTCTTCTAGTGGGATCCTGTAGAAAAACACTTTGGAAAATGTTACTTTAATTATCTGGATGCATATAAGAGAGCCAGGGGACCTAGGCCTGGGTCCCCTGAACTTTTACACCCCAGCACACTGTCCTGCACATGGTAAGGGTTCCACATGCAACTGCTGGTTGTTGCCTGAATTGTAGAGAGGGTGGGCATGATTCCTATTTACCCTTCTGCATGTTAGCAGGCTCTGTCCTGCCAGGAATCAAGGTTACTCATCTTCTTATAGCACTTTTCTCGGCCCTACAGCTCCCCCCTCACCTCTCATCAGCTTCCTGTGCTCACCGAGCCCCAGACCCTATTACATTTCATCCTGTGGTTTCAGCTTCTGCAGTCACTACAAACTCAATTTCTGTCCTCTCGGTTCCAGTTACCCCACACAGCCCGAGAGCCTGGCAGGATGTCATAAATACCGTTACCTAGCGTGTGACCTTCCCAACCCTGGAGCTCCACCTGAGAGCATTTTAGGTCACGTCACTGCATTTTCTGCATTACAGATGAATTCATGAGCATCTCATGAGAAACGAGCCACTGAAACCAAGGGGCAACTCTTAAAGCACAACAAATGGCATATTCGTATTTTTATATTCGTACACAAAGGACACTCCTTATCTGCCATGCCGAATAAAAATATAAAATCAGGAAATGCTACCTCAACCAGTCTTGCTGGCACACTGATTTTGAAATAGATTCGATCTGTCTTTCAGGGTTTATTCTACTCTGAGTCACACCGATCATTTTCTCTCTTCCTTTGGCCATCCTCTGCCACAGGTCTCAGGGAAAATTCACCTTTATCAAGAGTGAATGGCACGTGTGTCCTACGGGGCCATGAGAACTGCAGTCTCAAAAGGAAGATGGGTAATTAAGTATTCCTGGACTAAGTAAATTCTTCTAATCAGATACTTGCATCCTGTAACACACACTTTACAGCCTCGATAAACTTGGTAGTGGCATGAATGTCCTAATACTGTGATTTCTAACAAGTAATCGAGCTCTCCCAACTCTCCCACTTAGAAGGAACTCAAATTCTTTTCTAAGTCCTGTTAACAATATACAGTCACTTTACCCATCAATTTGACTAAAAAAGAGTTGCAACAATTATCTAATGAGAAAGCATCACACTGCCTAAGCTGCCCATATCTATGTTGCTAGAGACTTTAAGAGAACACGGCCTTGGTGCTGTGATGGTCACAATGAGCCGTGGCGTGAGCAGCTCGCTGGCTAATTGAGCTTTTTGCTGCATACCAGTGAGACGTGAGTGTGGATTCAGATTCCATTACGGGTTTTTAATAATTAAACGTTACATGTTTGGAGCCTCATTCTCCTGTATTACCTTTTAAATATTAATCTATTTGCATCAGCTGGACTTCCTGCAGCTTGACACGCAGTAAAGGGGAGTCACACTGAGACAGACAACTGTGTTCAGAGCCGAAGACACCTCTGCTGCTGTAACAGTAAGTGCGACGCTAACCCAATCCTTTACCAAAATTACCCCACCTTTCAGAAGGTGGCTTATTCTGTTTTTCAGCATACACATTCCTCATCATTACACTGACTTTTTAAATGATCAAGAATCCAAATTAATCTTCTTTGGAGGTTTTTAGAGTGCCCCTGATCTCTGGGTGGGGAGCACCACCCCTCTTCAGAGCCGGGGGTAGGAAATGGATGCCCTCACGTGAGCGGTTCCTTGGATGTCACCCCACACTGTGATGAGACTCCAGCATAAAATTTCAAAAACAGGATCACACAGAAAAACCTCATTAAGGGCTAACCCTGCCTTCCACAGTGCCCTCAAGCCAATACGACTTTTCTCCTCTGGTGCCCAGTGGCCTCCCTCCTGGGTGAACTCTGCTGCTTTTGCTCGTGTCCCTCCCTCCTCCCAGTTCATCATCCCTGCCAGCAGCTTCTGGGTGCTTCTCTCTGCTGCTGGGGGTCTAACTCTCAGCCATCCACTCCCAGCTCAAACACAGAACATCCAGAGGACAGAGAGAGGATCCCAAAAGCCTGACTGCAACGGGGGACAGCCTGAGGTCTGACTTCAATGGAATCTGAGATTCTAAGCCCAGCAGGACAACCTAGGGCCCTATAAATCCAAGGATGGAGAACTGAGGCCCCAGTGTCACTGCTCCGGAGAAGGTGGGCCCCACTGTTTCTGCAGTCACAGCAATCATCAGACCGTGCCTGTGCTGGGCCCCTGACAGGGCGCGCCATAGAACAGTCTCCAATTTGGTTTCAATTTAAGAATTTTATTCCCTTTTAAGACAAAGCTAGCAGCACAGACCAGCCATGGTCTGTTTTAAAGAGTAAAACACCATTTTACTCAATAAAAAAAGATGTAGGATTCAAAGTGGAAAATTACATGGGAGCTACCCTTGTAATAGAAAAAGAGCCCCCAGCTGCCCACCTCTGTGACCACAGCGGAAACGGGAAGTAATAATACTCCAGAGGGATTAAACATAAAATCTCTACCAAATGTCAGTGTATTTTTCTATTGCTTTACCTGCCAGTACTATTAAGTGGCAGATGCAAAATACCTAAATGAAAATGTCTTTAATTAATCTTAGAAGGAAGCCTGGGTCCCGTGCACCCTCCGCGCGATGCCTGGTGCCCAGCGTTGCTGGCCCAGGAAGGCTGCAAGTCCCACAACAGTGGCTGGAGGTGCCCAGAGGCTGGGTCCACCTTGGAGGAGTTGTCCCTACTGGACTTTGGAAAGGACAAATAGGTACCTTGCATGTACGGAAAATGCTCCAGAGGAAAAGAAAAGCTGGGGGCTCATTGAGGCCTCCGTCTTCCTCAGCAGCAGTGTAGCTTTAACGCAGTGGCCCAAGGCGCTTGCCACCAATCACAGGGACGGATGGATTTAGCTTCCCCTTCCTGCCCTCTGGAGGCAGGGCTAACAAGCAGGTGGAGACATCAGCCCAGATTCTCTCCAGAACTTTCCTCTGATTCTCACATTCAGTTTTTTTTTTCCTTTGGGAACACACCATCCTTTGAATAACTCCTGGTTTTAAAAAGAGCAAGCACTTGCTATAGGTGGGCAGAGTCATTCAGAAAGGGATCACCCGCTGAGCTTTTCATGTTTATAAGAAAGACTGGAGGAAAGCAGAGAAAGCTAAGCTCTCTGCTCTCGGTTTGCCTTATCCCCAGAGGCTCTGGTTTCCTCAAGATTATCTCAGCCTTTGTCCCTCTGATTTTCAGCTGACTTGGAAAATACAAAATAGCATTCCCTAGAAAATATCTAAAAGCTTCGTAAATCTATTGCTTGGAAGTACCCCACTAATATTCAGTCTAAATCTTTCTTTGTTTAATTTCACTCCATTACTCCTACCCTAATTATACCCTTTGTCCCGAGCTAAATAAATTCCTTCCGTCCTCAGTGTTTACATCCTTCAGATGTCTGAAGACCATGATCACGCCAACCACCCAAATCCTCAGACCTCACTAATGGGAGCTGAGTGCAACAGAAAGACGAACACAAACAGCCCCTGCGTGCGCCTCGGACTCCAGCTGGAGCTTTCTTGCTTTGTTGTCTTCCAAGAGCCTTACCCATGGAGTGGTTCCATTTGAGTTCTTTAATTATTATCTTAAAAGGAGAAATTCCAATAGTTCAGAGCAGTACAGCATTATCAGAAGACTCACGTTGATGCTCCCACTGCAACAATTTATAAACAGGAGACAAAATCCCCAAGGAGTAATTAACTCTATTTCAGAAATTTTCATCAATGATGCTGAGTGATTTTTTTTTTTTTAAAAAGGAGAGACATAATTTGAAAAGTGAAAATAATAGATCAATATCAAATTCCCTTTTGATGCTGGTTTTGCATTCAGCATACAACAATTCAGCAACTATGAATGTTCAAGGTCATAATGCCTTGGCGTTGAACCGGCACCAGGGAGTCATTTCATCCCACCTTCCAATCAACACAGGAAGCCGAGCAACAATATGCTTGGCTGGTCATCTGACTCGACTGTGATGTTTTTGCCAAAGGGGAACTCACTACTTCACAAGGGTGCCCACCTTACACTAGCTGGCAAACTCTTTCTGGTACTGAGAAGAGATCTGTCTTCCTGCAACCCCTACCCCCAGGCTGGCCCTTTCCCTCAGTGTCACCCAGCAAGACTGCATTCTGTTCTACACGGGCCACCCTTCACACGCCTGGCAATGGGGGTGTGTGTTCCCTTGGCTCTTTCATCCTCAGTCACGTCCCTTGTCCTTGAGGCATCTTGACTTCCAGACCATCATCGTCCAGGCTGCCTCCATCTTACCTCCATTTCATTCATAACATGGAGGTACACACCAGCTGACACACAGCACCCTTGTGAACTTGCTCTCCAGGGATTCTGACAGCTGAACTTGCAGACTACTTGGTGTGATTCTGCAATTGCTGGAAAGGTGTCCCCTTCCTCTCCCTCAAGTATAACATTCTACCTTTAGAGATTTACTTCTTTAGTCTAAAATATTACACATCTAGGAGTCCTCTGTTAAAAACCCAAATGTCTCCTAAAGGGTAATATTTTAAACCACCAGCAGCCAGTACGAATAGATTTATTCAACAACTTTGGACTGAGACATGAATTCTAATCCTGACTTTTTCATTTTTAGGCTGTGCAACCTCAAGCAAGTTATTTAACCTCTCTAAAGAAGAAGGAGTTAATAGTTAAGAATAATGTGTTGGGGCCTGTAAACTCTTAAGACAGTAATCATCAAACATTATCCAACTATCTGTGAAAAAAATTGTCCTTCTCTCTTTGTTTTCTTCCCACTGACTACCACTGCAATGCTCAGAAGAAAAAATTCCCAATTTCTACAGCAAAGAGAAGAGTGGGTCTTTTTTATAGCTAATATTGAGGTAGTCGCGGAGTGACAAAACACCTGAGTGAAACTCCACTCAATGACAACCAAATGGTTATGCATTTTTTATAAATGTTTTCCTGCTATCTCTTTGAAATATTTTGAGGTATCACCCATGAAACAAAGTCAAAGAGAACCCCAATTCTGGACAGGTATTTTTCTTCTGGGATTAGTCTTAGAAGGACCTTTGGAAAACTCTAAATATTGGTCTCTGCAGCACCAAAGAGACGTAAGTGTCTACAGCCTTGACCCCTTGCGGGGCTGGACAGCACTGCAGTAGGACACACAGCCCCCACTGAGTGTTCTGAGTTCCTACATAAAGACAGCTCTGGGCTCTGGCCCAGGACTTCTCCAACTTGAGTAAACATCAGAATCATCCAGAGAGCTGGTTAAAACACCAATTCCAGATATCTATACACCAATGTTCACTGCAGCATTGGTCACAATAGCCAAAGGGTGGAAACAACCCAAGTGTCCATCAACAGATGAATGGATAAACAAAATGTGTCATATGCAATGGACTATTATTCAGCCATAAGAAAGAATGAAGTACTCATACATGCTACCACATGGATGAACCCCGAAAACATTATCCTAAGGAAAGAAGCCAGACAGCACTATATGATTCCATTCATATGAAACAGGCAACATCTAAAATAGGCAATGTACAGAGACAGAAAATAGATTAGAGATTATCAAGGTCTGGGGAGAGAGGGAGCTGGGAAACACCGCTTAATGATTATAGTTTCTCTTCTGGGTGATGAAAAAGTTTTAGAAACAGATAGTGGCGATGACTGTACAACATTGAGAATACCACTGAATTATACACTTAACATGGTTAAAATGGCAAATGTTATGTTACATATATTTTACCCTATATTAAAATGTAACCCCATAAATTTATATTAAATTTATTCAAAAATTTAACCCCATAAATTCCTGGACTGTACCCCCAGTGTTTCTGATTTAGTAGGTCCGGGATGGGGCCCAAGAATCTGCATTTTAACAAGTTCCCGCGTGATGCTGCTGCTGCTGGTGTGGAGACTGAACTTTGAAACCACTGCTCCAAGCCCAAAGGAGGCTAAGCAAACCCTTCTACCTTTCCTCTCATCTTGCTTTACTTTGCTGATTGTTCTAGAAAAGCTCAAACTTCTATGGACATGTAGCAATGTCAACACAAGCTGCATGTAGGTTGACTGGAGGCTGTCGGTTCTGCCCTGGTGTTTTCTTTCTCTTTTCCTTCTCACTCCGTTTTCAGCCACCGCTGACCAGGAGTGCCAATAATTACTTAGCAGCATAGAAACAAGTGCCAGTCAGATGGGCAGGGGGTGAGTGGAGAGCTCATCTTCCAGGCCCTGTCCTCAGAAATCTTACCTCCCGCCCCCAAATTCAAACTCACTACCTCACCAGTGAATTATTTTCTAATAGGACTTTGAAAAGCGCTTTCTGCTTAAAGTTTCAGAAAAGAACTTGTGTGCCAGGCTTCCTGATATTGATCTGGGCAGATATTCACACAGGGCGTAGAGGATGCAATGCAGATGTCTCATTTGGGGTCTGGGAGGCTGCCGAAAGGCTCACATTTCTGGGATTCTCTTTTTTGACATTGCTGGGTTCACCTCAAGTTCATTGATTTTCCCAATAGTATTACTTAACTTCTTCAAATTTAATATATTTTTATTGCTGCTCATTTGAGTGTTGTATTTCCACACATGCATGCTTAATTGAGCAAAGTGTGCTGAACATTTTCCCTACAGAGGTAACACTGCACAGCGTTTTCACCTGGAAAGAACAGCATCCTTGTCACCACCAGAGTGGCCTGCCATCAACGGCTGACATGTAAATAGCCACGGCAACACAGGTGAACCCAATGCCTGGCCGGGCCAGACGTCCCACGGAACAGGTCCTCCCACTGGGCTCCGGGGAGGCGAGAGCTTTTACTCAGCAAGCAGATAAAGTGTTGGTTCTTTTCCATTTTCAGGGCTGTCATGTTTAAATATGAAAATGTTGCTTATAGCCAAATGTTAGTGACAGCAGCCTGTGGCGCCTATCCCAGTGTGCACTCTCACTCCCGCTAAAAATAGGCTTGCTCTCTCTGGATTCCTTCAAATTCCACATCTGCAGGAATTTTTTGTTGCCGTTGCCGGTCCTTTTCTTTCTTTCCAGAAGAAGACTGCTGTCCTTTGGCTCCTGTTATTTGGCTCAGCCAGGGACCCCTCCTCCCTCCCCTCCCTGGGAGAGTGCCATTCCAAATGATAATAAACACCCCAGGCCCAGAGAGTCCCACGAAGGCCTCACATCAGTTCTCAGTTATTCCACAGGCCTCCGCCCTTGAAGTCTTCAGTGACGAGGGGACTGGGGCAGCTATCAGGGGCGGAATCTTTTGACCTTAAGCAGTGAAAGATGGGGCCTGATGGGACTGGCTGGGCAGGTTGAGAAGCAAAACCCAAGGGCAAGGCCTCTCTGCTGGGATCCACTCAGCAGCCACACCTGCACCAGCCAAGCAGACAGCCTGCTCCCTCTCGCACACTGGGATAATTTTGTTTCCCAGGTATTAAATTCACACCTAGCAAATGGTAACTACGGTAATGATGCATTTTGAGCACATGTTCAATTCTTCTCAAGGCAAGTGTTCAATTGCCTTTATTATTCTCTCTCTCTCTTTCCCTTACATATGGTGGGGAGGGGAGAAAAAGAGAGATGAGGGGAGGCGATTGAAGCAAATGTCTTAGTTGGTTCAGGTGTTTCAGAACCAGCCAGAGGAGCTTATTTGGAACAGGACCTGAATTCCTTTAGATGTTTCAAGGGCTTTGAAGAACATCAGAATCACCGGAGGAGCCTTTTCCTGGCACCCCACCCCCAGGAATTGATTCAGCTTTCCTGCAGTGAGTGAGGCCTCCCGGAGGACTTGTGTGGCAGCCACACGGCAACTGCTGGGGCCTCCTGAGTAAAAGCCATGAGTCGGCCCATGGACTCTTGGCTGCTCAGATGTGCTGTGTCCTTCCTTCCCAGGCCACTCTTCCTCACTCCCTGCTGCCTCCGTGGGCCAGTTGCCTCTGGTGTGCCCTCCTCTTCAGGAGCCAGCAAAGATTCTGGCTATGAAACACTTCCCAGGAGACAGTCCAGGGAGGTGTTATGGCTCCTCCCCCAGAAAGGAAGGTGGGCCCTCTCGGCAGTCCTGGCCCAGCTGCCTCGCTCAGGAGACCCAGACAGCTCCCGGCCTCTGGGAAGGGAAGAATCTGTCTCATTCCCCCTCTGCTCCCAGCTCTTCCCAAGTGCCTGACACTTGGTAGGTGCCTGCTAGAGGTTTGCTAGAGTGTTGAGTGCTTCCTTAGAGTTTTCTCCGGAGCTTACAATCTATGTGGCAGAACAGGTGGCCTCTAATTGGGAGAGGAGATGTAACTAAGAAGAGGTGTCTGTAATTGAATTTCTATGAAGTGAGTTCTTTGTGATCGAGACCTGGGGCACTTGGGGAGCCTTTTAAGAGCGTCCTCCCATCCCCAGTTCTAACTTACTGCTTCCCCACCAATTTAGTCCTTCCCAGGGATAGTGATGATCTGGGGTTGCAGGGCTTCCCCACCAGGCCTTCCCAGAACCTTTGTCTTCCTCCTTCTACCTGAGATTGCTAATGCCCATTGGAGCCAGGCGACAAGGTTGTCCCGCTCATCAGGGCTGCCAGTACCACGTTCCGCTCCAGCCTACAAACTCCTCAGGACCAAGCAGAGAGGTCTTGGGGATGTATCACCTACCCGTGTGTTCAATACAAATTCAACACCGTAAGTGGACTTGTGACACAGAGCCTCTGAATTACACTTCGCAGCTGTCCTGTAATTCCTCTTTGCCACCCAGACACCAAAGTGCTCTTCGGGTGTGCTCAGGAACAGGATGTGCAGGCTGCAGTACACACCTTGGAGCGTCTCTTATCTATAGAGCCATGGTTACTAGGAGCCTAGCTTCCTTCAGCAGCCTATGTGCACTTCTCCTTGACATGGGGCGGGGTGCCCCACCGGGTGCAAAGATGATCCACTGAAGTAACCAGAGAAAAGACTAGAATGTCTAATGTTTTTACGGATGGGTGTGTCATTGAAACCTGCTGAGATCACAGGTCTAAGTGACAAAGCCTGGCTTCCCTTTTCATGAAGCACTTACTGAAAGTAGCAGGTTAGGGTGTGAATAGCTGGGGGGGGGGGGGAGTATGTTTGATGATACTGCCTAGGTTTTTCTTTGGGGGGGGGAATAAAGAACAGATCCAAAGTAATGGATACCCCTTGATTCTGTGTCTGCCTAAGGAGCTTTCTGATGCCAAACTTAACAGACCCACCTGATGCCCCCTCCCTGATTGGATGTGATCTGTTCCTCCTTCAGATCCCCTTTTGCCATTTTTCCCTAGCTCAAAGCACAGGTGACTGCCTTCATACAAAGAACCTCTATAGCACCCTCACTCATCATGCCCAGGCACGGATCACCATTCAGGAATCTCTGAGGTGAAGGGAAACAACAACACAAAAATCCCAATCAAATACCCAATAGCATTTTGTTGCCCTGGGTGGTCAAGGGGGAGACAAACCCATTTCTGAATAGAACTCTGATGTACAAGATGTAAGGTGTTTGTCCCACCTTCTCCTTCATCAGTCTGTCTGTCACTTGGTTATCTATCCTTTCAGGGCCCTTGATCTGATGCAAATGAAACCCAAAATGTCAATCCTTATAATGATTTTAATTTAGATAGCAGTCAAAACCCAAAGAAAATAACCTTTAATAGAGGGATATCAGGTGAGTAGATGTCCTAATTCTTCCACTTGAGCAGCCCCTCAAATCACAGCATATTCATGGCTACAGACTAATCCATCTTTCTCTAGAGCTAGTCTTTAAAGAGGTCCAAAGCTCCAGCAGCCTTTAGGACCCTGGGTTGACACAGAGTCTCTTATACCTGATCAGAGGGCAAAGCCCTCTACAGAAAAGCTGATATGGTTAATCCCATCCTTTGAACTAAAGACAATGTTATACCCAGAAATTATGATGATATTGACTATACTGCATGTACATAATCAAGAAAACCCAACCTCAAGCCCCGTGCTGCCCACATGCACACTAAAGCTGTTGAACTACACATCACCAGCTTTTTCTGAGTCCTTCACATTAATTCTTTCTGTTGCTTATTTGGTTTGTCAAGTGCTGGCATATGCTTGCTACAATAGGTACTAGATACCAGATGCTTAAGAAAAATTAGAAGAGACACTCTTAAATGAACAAAAAATTATATTCATTAACTTCATTTTTTTCCTGCAGCAATGCCAGTATTTGACAGCAGCAGCAGCACATGAGGTCCAGCTGGAGGTTCCTCCATGTTCCTGGGGAGCTTAGTGATAACGGGCCAGAATATTTTACATTGGGCCTGTCCCAGAAAGCCCAGGTGGCTGTAGACACAATTCTTTTTTTTTTTTTTAATATGTCTTTATTGATTTCAGAGAGAGAGAGAGGGAGAGAGAGAGAGATAGAAACATCAATGAGAGACTCATTGATCCGCTGCCCCCTGCACGCCCCCTACTGGGGACCGAGCCCGCAACCTGGGCATGTGCCCTGACCAGGAATCAAATTGCGATCTCCTGGATCACAGGTCAATGCTCAACCGCTGAGCCAAGCTTGCTGGGTGACACAATCCTTTAAGTTAACTGTCTACTTCTTGTTGTGAAATAAACTGTTACCAATTGCCTGGAAAAAAAATCAAGACACATGATCTGACCAATATTTGTTCTGCTGGGTAGGATATGTAAGGCAGACTGGAAAATATAGCTAGAGCCCTGAATCACCTCAGAGATTTACAGTGACAACATGCAGAACATCTGGAACCAGGTGTTCTGGAAAACACAGTAGCTATATGAATACCATCACCCTGAGCACATCCCCAGGACTGGACGTATGGTCAAATGTTCACTGGCCCCAACCCCTTGTCACACATACCTCCTCCCCTGTCCCCTTTCTTGGTGTGGACAACAGACTCTGTCCCTAGACTATGAGAAACTCAAGGCCTCCCAGTCTGCCACATGCTAAGCTCCCTCAGCTGTTCAGTGTGCATGGTGGGGAGAGATGAGAGACACGGGGCGCTGATAAGCCTCAAGTTGGTTATCACTGCAGCTACTTTGAAGCCATGGGTGGGGGCTGGGATTGACCCACCTACCCTTCCCACAGCATGAGGTTCTCTATCGGCCTGAGCAGAGGGGAGCTAGTCAAGTCCAGCCTCTCCCGGTCCTACAGGTAGAAAGCAAAGGCTACCTCACCTAAGGTGAGCTTGGAGGTGGGAACCCTCTTTTGTGTTCCAGGGGTTAAACAATGAAGCCCAAATTCCAGGCACCAGAGGCAGTTTGGGATCTAGTTTTCCATTAGCTGCCTCACCTTTTCTTTCTAAATTGAAGCCCTAAGACTCAGACATCAAACATGCAGATGCAGTAGTGGGCTGAACTTCTGGAGGGGCTACATTGTCTCCTGGCTGTGTCCCCATCACTGCTGCATGCCCACCTTCACTCGCCCCCAACCTGCTCCCTGCTCCCTCTGGAGGCTCACAGCAGGACACTCTCAGCTGAGGCTAAGAATTCTATCTGTTGTACATGGTAAGTTTCTCAATGGCTGTGAAAGAGATTCTGGGGACAGGGGGAGGAGTGTGACTATGTTGTAGGCATGTGTCCTATAATTATAAGGAGACCCAAATTTACAGGATAAAAATCTGTCACCATGCCCTAGCCCAGAGCTTCTCAAACTTCAGCGTACATGAATCCCTGGAGACCTAGTTAAAATGCAGGTTCTGATTCAGGGTGGCTGACTGGAGCCTGAAAATCTGCATTCCTACTGGGGGCCTAGGTGGAGTCCATACTGCTGGTGGGTGAAGACCACAATTCGAGTAGTGAGGGGGATACGGGCAGCTTTGGGTTTGAGGGTCAGCCCACAGTCATGGGCATAAGGTCTGAGGAAAGATTTGGATTTGCCTCCTGAAGCCAGAGGTAGTCTGGGAGGCACATAGGGGTGCTAAAGGTTGGGACCCCCTGGGATGTTTTCAGAGAATAGGGGGAGTGGTTCTCAAACTCTGCTCCTGAGGACGCACTGTCTGCCCAAAAGCTGGGCCAGCTGGAGCTGTTGCTGCAATCAAACCACTTTTGTTTTCTCCCAGACCACTGGGAGAAATGTTAATGCACTGATTTTGCAAATTTGTTTTTTCTCCTATGTATTTTCCTCAGCTTTAATTAGAAGCCTTCAAGATGTAGCTATGACAGGACAATCTCTGATAGGAGCAGGGCAGCTAAATAAGCAAGAGGCAGTGACCCCTGAGGTCACCACCCTGGGATCCCCTCACGTCAGCCCTACTGGCCCCACACAGGTCTGCGGATGGCAGCTGCCTGGTCTTGACCGCTCCGGCACACCCATCAGCCCTCCTTTAGCTTGCTCTGTTTCCACTGGGACTTCAAATAAGATACGATGCATATAATATGTGAGAACAAAAGGAGACATACCCAGAGAATACAGGAAAGGAAGCACAAAGGCTGCCCGGCTGGTGGCTGGTCTGTTCAGCTTAAGAAGCTGAGGGAAATTTTTGCAGGGGGGTGAGCAGGCTGAGTGCTGCGAGGGGAAGTGGGAGGAGGGGAAGATGGCTCTGAGCAGGCTGACAGATGACTGGAACCTGCAGGGAGAAATTCTGGGGGCAGGTGGCCAAAGAACTTTTAGCATTTCGCAGTACTGTGATATATAAAAGCCCTCACCAACTTGAACCTCCAGTAGAACTTACTGCATGCACGCGCACACACATGTGAGGACACCCACACACACTCACGGGAGTCTGGCTCAAGAACCTAAAATATCAAACTCACAGGCCCCAGACTGCTGGCACAATTTGCAGGCTTGGGTGGGTCCACATGCTGGACCCAACTCCAGGGCCAACTTGGAGGGTGTTATTAGACCACACCTCACTAGGGGACGCCCTCGTGGGCATACTGTCCTGAGAGCCAAGAGAGCCTGCCTGTCCCCTGCCTTAACCCTTCTTGGTTTCTTAAGGGAAGGAAGTGGGAAGGGGACATAGGTGGCAACAGGCGTAAGGGTAGAGGTTCGTGATTGAGGTTAGAAATATGAGACCCACTCCCTTCTGGTGACACCCCAGTATCTTCATAAAGGAGTGGCCAGGTCTCCAGAACAGAATGAGCCAGGAAATAAACTCACAACACAAGACACTAACTACAGTGTTCCTAAACAAGAATTACCAGGATTCGCTAGGAAAGGACTTATCTCACAGACCGAGGCAGCTGTTTCTGCTAACAAGCATTCAAAGATGACAAAATCAACAAGCAGGTGGCAAAGGAATACTAATGGAAACGGGAACGGTCAATCCCACTTAGACAGCTTGATTATATATTTGCGAACCTGTTTATGACTCAGTATTTCATGTGTATTATAGATGGCAAAACTCACTCCCAGTTCACACAATGGGTCAACAATTCATGGTGTTTTCAAGAGTGACACTATTTCCAAATGCTGGGCACCTGAACCCATTTGTGGACCACTGACTTACAAAAACAGACAATAAATGTGAAATTAGGAAGGTTGTGCACATCCTGGGACATGCAGTGTTCACTCCAATAGCCAAGGTCCCCCTGTCTGCCTGCGGATGTACTGTCCCAATAAAGGATGCGCCCACAAACAGACCTGAATCCCCAGCCCAGCCGATAAGGAAACTTTCCCGCTGCGATCCAATTTGCTTGATCCAAACTCATCTCCTTATCCTCCAGTTTTTAAGAAATTATTACAGGGTCTCTAGGCCCCCAAAGCATGAGAGCCACAGGTGTTCTCTGCCCTCTGGCCCTGCTCCCCAGGAACTCCCGACGAGACCTCGCCGTATCTCACATTTCTGGGCAAAGGGGAGCAGTGCGGACACCAGCTTGGTACATCTTTCTGGGAGTAGAGGTTTCCTTCAATCTCCTATAACACTTTTTTTCAAGTTTCTATTACGTGGACTTAAGCTGCTTTTGAGACAGTTTTCCACTGTGTTTTAAAAGCCAGCCCTGGCATGTCTGTAAACATCAGTTCATATTCCTGGAATAGATCTTTTTTGTGTTCCATCCTACTTCCCACAGGGGCACAGATGGCATGTTTTATGTGGCGGCCACTATTTACAATTCAACCCCATGAGATGCCACAAATGGAGCCCACACAGGAAGATGGCCCTTTGGACACAGACATTTGTCCCGACAGGCTAGGGGTTGCCAGGAAAGGACACACCCTCAAAGTACACGGGTGTCTCTGCCGCTGACACACATCCTCTGTTCAGGGCCAGCAGGGTCCGGGCATCTCCAGGAGGCACACGGACAGGCAGGCTTTGCCCGAGTGACGGTGGGGTGTGCATGGCCAGTGGCTACGAGCAGGGAAAACAGCACACAAACTGCCCAGAATTGGTTGCAGTTAAAAACATCAACAAAGCAAATCCTTCCCCACCAAGGAGGCTCACCACAGTCATTTGCACGTTCAGGAGCATTTGCTAGCTGAGTCCTTTCGGTTCTGACGGACAGCCATTAGTCACAGTAGACTCGACCTTGTCAGTACCTCAGGGGGCGGATAACAGAAGCAGGGTTTTTTGAGGGGGAGCAGGGTGTGAAGGGGAGAAGAATCACTTTACTCTTAAGAAGCCGCTGCTGCCTCTGTCTCAGACTAAGATAGCATTTGCTGAAAATGTCAACAGATTGCTTCTTGAGTTGGAGTTGTGCAGACATCAAAAGCTTATTTTAACAGGGCATTTTACTTAAAATCACTTGGTTGGTTTAGGCATTTAGAATGTCTCTGACTATATAATTTGGATTAACGGATTCTTGCTGAGTTTTACTGATTTAGCATAAATCAGAAGGACATACTGGAACAGACCTCTTCACATAACCAGGGCCTTTAGGCCATTAATGTAGTAAAATTTGCTCTTTTGTGTTGCATTTTTAGTGGGTTCCTTTTCTTTCTTTCTTTCCCTTTTTTTTTTTTTTTTTTAATTAGTTTAGTTGCTATGCAGAGGCTTAGCGCCCCTGCATAGGGATCGGTTCCAGACTCTGGTTTGATTTGAAACAAGCCAAGCGAATTTGCCTGACTGTGATTTCAAAAGGTTTTCCTGTGTCTCTCATCGGGGGCCTGAAGGAAGCTGAAAAGCAAGTCACTATTTGGGTTCAAATAATGCTGGCCTGTTCTTCTCGGGTGCTTGGTGCGATTCTGCAGACAGAGTTCAGGTGGATGACCACTGGTCCTCTGCAACTCCGCAAGAGCTCTGGGTCTGGAGAAGCTCCTTTCAAAAGGCAGTTTACTTATACTTGCAGAGAAAGTGTTTTCTTTCCATTTTACTTTTCTTTCAGTGTTTCTTTTTCACTTTCTCCCTCCATATCACATTGACTAGATGTGACTCAAAAAGTTTATGGTAATTGCTCTCATCTCAATTTAGCAGAGAGAGAAATGAGTGTAATTTGCAGATGTGAGCACAGGTCATTACAGGTGTGTTATATTAGTGTATTCATGAGCCCCCCGGGACAGGCATGCTGAGATATCCAATAACTTTCTTAATGTGTAATTACGCACCATCGGACTATAATTGATTAATTGAAAAGAGAATGTAGGCAGATGTGAGGGCAAGACTTCTGCTGCTCATTAAACGAGTATGTCCTTGCTTCTCTTTAATAAGTTAAGTGGAACTACTCAGAAGCAATTAAATCAGTAGTGAAGTTCATTAAATTTTAAGTAATTATTGATATTAAATTCTGTAATAAAATTCAAGACTTTGCATATTCTATTTCGAAAAGAAGTATGATAATTCTATGGGGCCAATTCAGCAGCATGAGGGTTCCAGAGAAAACTGTATCTTGGACACACTAACATTTTGCGTGAAAATCACAGGGCGGGGGGGGGGGGGGACATGGAGGCGGGAAGGGGAGGGGAGTGTTCTAGAAGCCCTGCCTGCAATCCTAGACCAGCCAGAGGGACTGTCTCACTTAGACTTGGGAATGTAGTAGTGTTTCCAAAGTAATTCTTTCATTTAAAATCTTAATTTGTTCTGGACTGGGTGAAAAGGGTGACGGGATTGAGAAGTACAAATTGATAGTTACAAAATAGTCATTAGGATATAACGCACAGCATAGAAAATATAGTCAATAATATTGTGCGATGCATGGTACCAGGTAGGTACTGGAAATATCAATGGGGACACTTTGTGAAGTATATGATTATATAATTACTGTGTCGTATACCTGAAGCTAATACAAAATAATATTGAATATCAACTATAGTTGACAAATAAAATTTTAAAAAGAAAATCTTCATCTAGTTCGAAAATGATGAAAAAACATATTTTTAAATCTAATGTCTTGAGTACTACATTTGCTACCTTCTCGCGCAGCTAAATTAAAACATAAACATGAGTATGGAGAGTTGAATGCACTTTGGAGAATATTCTTTCCAGGCCCTACTCTCATTTGGGAAACAAACTAGGGCTGTTGGAGTGAGAGAGAGGATGAGACATGTCATAGTTCTGGAGGGGGGCAGAGGTAGTTCTCAGAGTCCATAGGTGGCTTCCCATCCGCCACTATTCATACTGCCCAGGAAACTGGTCACCTTAGAAATGTGTCAGAGAGGAACACAAGTCACCAACGCTGCCGCATTCCAGGCATTCCTGACACTCCCTAGACCCGGAGAGTCCTGGAGTGGAGCAGGCTGTGGGAAAGCGCCAGCGGGAGCCACACCAGTATGGTTTGTTCATTGATTCACACAGGAAGTATTCCCTGAGCTCCCACTGAAAGCCTTCATTAAGATGGCTTTACATCTGCATATGCATATCTATATAATATATATATATATATAATATAAGGTAAATCTACAAAGATCTTATAAAAATCAGGGATGGAATTCTGTAAAGATGTAGTCCCTTTTGTACCCATCCAAGATGACCTTGTGCCCTGCACATAGTAGGCACTCAATAAAAACTTGCTGACTGAATGGTAGGAGGATTCGACGATGTGGGCTTTTGAGGAAAGCTTGATAGTGTGTGGCACTTGCACACAGTTCTCTATTTAATTTATGGAAACAGTTACGAAATGTTAACACTTGGCCCAGATAAGCCAAAGAGATGGTGATGATGGCAGCTGGGAGTGAAGAACTGATTCCAGAACCGTTACCTATTTCCAGGTTTCTGTTCTAACCATCAGCATCCTTAACAGCCCCGTCACTTCTCTCTTGAAATCTAGAACTTAAAATGTCAACCCAAGTATTGTTGTCATTTTTTTAAAACTAGATTCAACCACATTTATTTTTTTAAACTTGTACCAAATCTAAAAATAACTTTGTATAGTTAGTTTCACAATCTAAAAAGAAACGGTTGTACTTCCATTGTTTACCGGGGCGAACACTTTGATGACATGACAGCCAGCCTACTAGATGCAAGACTGTGGGGCTGCTGGTTCTGGGAGGGACCGTTGCCATCATGGGCCCCATGAGATGAGTCCCTACTGCAGACCGACCAGACATAGAGAGAGCAAGATAGGTATGTGGCTCTTGCCATTCCCCACAGGAGGAGAGGAAAGCATTTTACATACACCCTAATTCCTGCTAGAGGAAAAATTCCACTCTTCACATACACATTAGTAATTCTAGAAAGCATAACTCAAGCTAAAACTAAATTAGACTAAATAGGTATATTAGGCTTAGAAAGAGAAAAATCAGAGTGTGCAGAAAGACACAAGGTCTCGTTGTCTGTTTACATGTTTTTCTGCTGTAAGGGGTCATTGATTGTCCCACAGCTCATCTGAATCTGCAACATGACCTTGATAATCTGTGTAGGGGCAGCCCAACTCTTTCAAGAGTTCTATCCAAGAGAGATGCTCTGTGTAGCTTTATCACGTTCAGTAAGTGACATTTTGCTCACATTATTTTGGATTTGTGTCTCTTTGTTTTTCATTTTTACAACTGTTGCAAATCCCAAACATATTCTAGATCACACTAAAAGAAAACTGATTATCAACTCAGTGAAGTGCCTAATTGATATATTCTGAAACTTGCCGGCATATGAACAAAAGAAGGTGGCCAAGACAGTGGGCGATGGTGTTTACTTCCTAAAGAGAAGTGGAATTTTAACTAGCCAGGTACTGAGAATAATCAGGGAATGTGGAATTATAAGAAGTTTAATTTGGGAGATTGACTAGAAAACCCTTTTTGTGTGAGATGCCCCCTCCCCAATCATTTATATTAAGCTGATGCTCTTAGCAAACATAATAAATTGAACAAGATGTTTTTTCTTTGATGAAGATCTTAAAAATCTTTAGGGTCATTACTGGAGAAATCCCAGCTTTAGAGTCCTGTGCATGTGCAAGTTGTAAAGAATGAGCTAAGTCCACACAATCAAAAGCTATACATCACAAGCTTTTTCACTTCCTTTTTAAAAGACAAGGATTCTGAATACTCATGTGAGTTTTACTTATTGACATTTCCTCCTTTCTCCTAAAAGTTGAGTACAAAAATAGGATTTTATTCCCTTTGTTACCTTTTATCGAGTGTTCATTATGTGCCAGGCACTGTATATGTAGTGTCTCCTTTAGCTTTTACTGGAACTCTGAATGGTGTAACAGCGATTACTTCTGTTTCGCAGATGCCGAAACTGACCTTCCCAAGGCCACAAAGCTGGTAACCACACAGCCAGGAAGTGGACCAGGCCGGTGTGATTCCAGGACACACATACTACACTGCCTCCTCTGTGCTGTTTCCACAGGGAAGGGGTTATGGCATTCTTGTAAAGGTTCTATTCCTCGTTAAATTATCCAAATTTAAGAACCTTTTTTCCCTAGTTTATATTTTTACAGTTTAAATCACATTGACTTCTGAATCATTCTGGATCATAAAGATTTTGAATTTCACTTGCTTGCTTCTACTTTGATCCTGTTTTTCCCATTGCACACAACTAGCTACCCAATTAAGACTGTTGTCCAAAGTCTAAATTTACAAGCAAATTGGCTTGAGACGAAATCTTTGCCGGTTATTTATATTAACATGGCATGAGAACTTGATGACCAATATTTTTGGACAATCATCTGTAGTGTGTTCTCTTCCTCGCCTTTCCAGCTGTGAGAGGCCTCTGTCCTCACGACAGTGAGCCTGGACTGTTTCAGGCCCCTTCTAGAAGGCTCCCTGCTCCCCACCTGGGAAAGCACTGTGTTCATGGCAGCGCTTCCTGGCTTGGGTACCTAATGAAGATCTCCTTAGCCTGAAATATCAAATGTAAAATTAACTGCTTAGTTCTCGCTGTTTTTATTATCTGACCACAGCCTACCAAGTTACTGCTCTTCTCACCACTTTTAAAGTGATGCCAGTCCAGGCAGTCTCTCAGCTGGCCTCCCACGTGGTGGCTGCTCACCGCTCTCACCATCAGTCCACCCGGGGGTGCCCTCCCACCACTCCCCCCCACCCTCCAAGGGCCAGCCCAGGCGTCCCCTCCTCTGAGGATGTCCCCCTGATGGCTCCAGCTGCCCTCTCTTCCCCATTAAATGACCCTCTGCTTCCTTATTGCACACAGGCTACTTTAACAGAGATTTCTATTCTCTAATCACCGCACCACGCCATCTGGCACTTTATTATACCCTGGAAGTTCATATAAACACAGTTAGTTTGTAAACTCCTTATGAGAAGGGCCCACATTTTATACCGCGTTTGCACTGCAACATGACTTTGTAGCACAGCCCTGGGGAGAGTGAAAGACCAATGTCTTCAAAATCTGGGTCAGGCACCTACTCTCATATTAATTCCACTTTCTGAGATGTGTCCATGACACCAAACACCCAGATTTAAAAAATGGTTTTAAATCTTTATAGACATTGTCTTCATGCAGCGTGTACAAAAGAATAAATTAGAAATTAAAAAAAAACAAAAACTATTCAGACCAAATAAACTAGGGAGAAAATATCCCTTGAGAAAAGGTCTTTTTAGTCTGAATGATCAAAACCTCTGTCTCCATCGATGCAACTCAATTTTCAACTCTGCTGACTTGACGATGGTCAGAACATTGTTTAAAAATCAAAATGCGAAGGAAAAGTGAAAATAAAAATTTCATTGCAACTGTATTTTCCCGTGTTATTTATTTTATGTATTCATATGTAACCATCAAATTATTATAGAAAAAATACTGCATCAGTGATTGAGCTGTCACTGCCCCAGGCTGATAAGCCCTTTTGTTATGCTCTCATTTATTTTCCTTTTCCTCTGTATACCTAGCCGCATTTCTAAATACAATATACAAATTTGCCTTCATATTTTGTATTTTATGTGCGTATATACACAACAATATTGCATATTTTCAAAAGTCAAGTTACCTGGCAAATGCATAAATATTTATCTTAGCCGCAAATGGTGGTTAGTTCCCTGGGAGTCTCCTTACACATTTATCAGACAATTCAGAAGTTAAGCGCATCACTCATTTAAATGGCTGTACAACAGAGGCCCCCAAAGTATCTCATAGATCTTAATAATGTGGCTACTTTTTATGTAAGGGCCTTATCCTAGCACATGCTTGGTATTTAAACGCTGCCTCCCTTCCCATCTCAGGCTTTGACACTTACATATATACTTGTGGTTTTTCCCAGCCCTGTTCACACAAAGAAGTGTGTAACAGATCCTGCTGCGACACCAGAATCAGCTTCAACTTTTCCATTCAAAGGAAACCAAACTACACTGCGACCTGAACACTTAACACAGAAGAGCATTTCACATAAGCAAGCTTAGGGTGTGACTTTACATACACAAGTCCATATTCTGAGCGTGGATTATAAAATGTGAAGGGAAGGAAATGCACCCACGTGTCCTTGTCTCTTCTATTGGTTGGGAACCTAAGAAATGATGGTAGTAGTGAGTAAGGGCGTCCTAATTTATTTTAGGAAAGATACTTTGTCCTAATGAAACCTACAGTTTGTTTCTATCGCGAGAAAGAAATCATTGCTCTTCTACCAATGTATCTTTGTGAATTTTCAAGAGAAATATTCCTAGATATGCAATCCCAAGTAGAACATTAAGCAATTTCTGGATAATGAAGACAAAAGTACTGCTTACTATTTTAAAACCAGCTTCTCTAGGGTACATCTTAACTGCTTGGACACTTCCCTTTGCAAGAATGAGCACAGCAGTCTACCAGCTCCACTGAAGGGTAAGTGCTCACACAGCAGTAAACGCTCAGCCAGGGCAGCCACAGGCCAAGCCTCCGCTCCGCCTTGTCAGTGGCCGAGGCACAATCCAGAAGCAACCTTAAGCATTTCCTTTTCACCTGAACTAGAACCAGGGGGATATGTTGTGGCATACATTCGCTCAACAAATTGTCCTTGAGCACCTACCTCCACAGTTCGTTAAATCTATATCACCACTGACAGTTAAGGTGCCGTTATTTTATACCACTAGGCAGAAACACAGCCAATTAAAAATGTTTTTTCACATTTGTAATATGCAATCAATGGTAATATGCAATCCCACTTCTGAGATGTTAAAATGCTCAAAAGGGAAAAAGCATCTTAGAATCCATGAAATATATTATGGGCGAGCAAGGCTCTCAGGGGTGTAGAGAGGAACAAGAAAGCTCCTGCCTGACAGAGCTCTCAGCCAAAGGGAGCCTGGTCCGGCATTAAAAGGCGTCTCAACTCCCGGTTATTTGTGGCCACGCAGGAGGGAGGAGTAGCTGGGGAAAAGGCCTCCAGGAAAGCCTGACACCTCAGACCAGGAGAGCAGGAAATGTACAAAACACACGATTATTAAAGCCCCTTCAAGCCAAATGCAATGAGAAAATACATTATTCTGAAGACTCTTATTTGCCTGGATCTGCTCATTTGCAGCTTAATCGAAGGGCTTCTATCTTCCTTCTTCCCTTTTAAAATTCCCTCACCAGTCCCCCATCACCCCTCGGCCCCACCTCCAATTTCTTGTCTCCTCTGTTACTCACATATGTCATTCATCTCAACTCCAAATATTTTTTATACCCTTTCCCTTTTTCTCCCAAGAGCTCTCCGTTAGTTTGCTCTGCTAGCCATAAACCAAGCGCAGGACTGAGTATGATTAATGTTAGTTCTGGCTGGTTACTTGCACAATTTTATATTGATAACTGATATCCGATCTGATTTTTCTGGCTTTGCTTGATATCTGACCTAGAGTTTCCATGAAGCCATCAGAGGTGAATTCTCTTCGGTATTTTAGGTAATTGTTCAGATCTAGCAATTAAGACAAGGGGACAAAATGTTGCTGACATCCGACTCCAGCAGGCTACTCGACAGACGGAATTCTCCAAGATACAGGTCAGTCCCCTCGGAGGAACACAACTGGGCCGAGTCAAAAGAACCCACGCCTTTTTAAAGAGGCCTTGCTCATCACAGAAAGAATCAAAACCTTCAAAAGGAGAATTAGCGCCTGTCACACATAATCTGCTGCTGCTGCATAAAAATAATGCTCTCAAAAGCTTAGGCCACATTGAAAAGTATATTTTCTATAGTCTACCAAGTTAGAATACATACATTTTGGTTCTTTTCTTCACAATTTTTTATGCACTGGGAATCCTCACACACTGATATGCCTTTCTGAATAAATCCCCCCTTTCTAGAATTCCCAATGATGTTCCTGCTGGCGTCAGAATTCTATGAACGAATTGTTACTATAAAGAAGCTAGAAGTGAGATTCTGAATTAATTTCTTAATTCACTCATCCCCCAAAACATAGACTGTAACCCTGAGATGGAAGACCACATTACACTTGTGTCCCCCCCCCCCAAGAAAGTGGCAGTGTCTTGGGCTGAGTACAGGCCAGAGATGTGGGTCAAGCTCAGCTCTATGGCTGCTTGCTAGGTCCCTTCTTCTCCCCCAGAACAAAGAGTAACATCTCTGAATTTTAATTTCCCCATCTGTAAAATGGAAATAACAACATCTATCTACTTAGCAAAGTTATGCAGAATAAAGACTCTAAAAAAGGGTCTGTAAAGACTGAGCACAGCACTGGCACATTGGAAATACCCCATAAAGGATGGTTTCCTGAGACACATCCCTTTGCTATTGTATATATTGTATATATTCCCATGTGTAAATTACATTTTTCCTTTGCATTTTTTTTTAGTTACATATTTCTAAGATTAACAGTTTTACTATTAAATGGTAGGGCAAGATGAAGAGATCTTGGATCATGTAGAGAGTCTTCCTTGAGAGTTATATATGCATTAAAAAAAGCTTAGCTCTAAGAATTAGCTGCATAATGTATCTTGTCCTTCTCACTGTTCACAAGGAAATTCTGTGGCATTTGCATGTAAATGTGCATGCTCAAGACTTTCAGACAATCTATTGCTAGAAAATTTGGCCAAGTGGTATTCTGTGATGTGTTTGAAAGTAAGCAACCTTAGAAAAAATAATTATAATCGTAATCACAACATTAAGCGCCAGCTGTTTGCCAAATACCATTCTAATAAGCATCTATGGGAAGTCATTCATTTAGACCTCACACCAATCCTACCAGATAGGTAAACGTGTCCTCATTTTATAGATAAGGACATGGACACAGAGAGATTCGGTGACTTGCCCAAGGTCACATGGCCAGTGGGTGGGGTGGTGGAGATTCCTGAGTTTGAACCAAACAGCCAGGCTCAAGAGTCCAATCTCTTCACTACAATACCACACTATTTCTTGGAATTTCTGTACTCTTCTTTGAAAAGTATTCCAACACTGCAGTACCTCACAAGTCAGCAACATCCGCTAGGCAGCCAACAGCATCTCTCGTGCCCTCAGCATAAATAGGCAACTGGGTGGATGGTCAGGGATTTCTTTGTTACAAATTAAAATATTACATATGGGCTTCTATCTAAACCAGTTGGGAAGAGACTCTAGTTACAGAATACAGGCAAGTACTCCCAGCACCTGCCTTAAGGTTATGAATAAACTAATGCCACTTTCTAGCTCCATTTTATTAGGAATAAAACTACTGCTTATTAAACCTTCATTGCACGCCAGGCATAGTTTACTCCTCAAAACAACCCCAGGAGGTAAGTACTGTATTTATCCTCATTTTATTGATAAAAATACTGAGCTCAGAGCAGTTAAGAAACTTGCCCAGGTTGCAAAGCTGGCATGTCTGCAGAGCTGAGATCGGGCGCCCACTGTTACCCACCACACCATGGGGGCTCCCTTAGAGAACACATGGTCCCTAATATCTCTCTCTGGCTCTAAGAACGACTCTATTGAGTGAGAAGCCAGCATGGAAACCAAACCATTATGCCTCTGACCTTTGTGTGCAATGGGCCTGAAACTAGAAAGGCAAAGATCTCTATGCCTTGGAAAAGGGAGCTTGACAGGGACCAAGGATCTCCAATCAAATCAGGGTCCCTAACCCTAAGAAAAGCCCTTTTACCAGGGCAGATGCTGGGGAACTCTAGCCCTCCACCAGATGGGTTCTGCCCCACATGCACTAAAAATAATGAGTTAAAACAGGGTTTGCATGGGTGGGAGGTGAAGGGAGATTGTCTACTGTGGTGCACAGGGTCTTTGTACAGGACAAGTAGGCTCTGAACCATGAGACCATAGCCACAGTGGGGGACAAGAGGCTGAAAAGAAAGAGAGTGAAGCAGCAGACCCAGCTGGGGAACAAAGCAAAAAAAGGCACAGATGGAAGCAGAGGAATGAGCAGGTGACGGGACGGTTCAGGCAGACTCCATCTCTTCTGCCTGTGTTAAAGCCTAGACGGTCTTGTGGGAGAGCAAAACTGTGCCACCTTTATGGGACATGCCCTTGCTCTCTCCTCTTGGTCCATGTCTTTCTAAAAAGTTTTATTTTTCTAAAACATAGTTTAAAAAAATTGTACGTGCACAGGAATAGCCCCAGACTCAAGGGTAGGTGGAAAAAATTGTGGGCTAAGCTGACTCTCTCCAGACAGCAACCAATCCCTGGGGTTCTCTGGGTCATCTTACACTTTGGGGGCTTACACTATTACTCTGTCAGGTACACAGAGTACTATATATGCATATGTCATATGACATATGTGATGGGAGTCCGAGTGTGTCACCAGAACTTTTAATTCCCAGTGCCTGTGCTGCTCAGCTGTAACATCAAAGAAACTGCATAAATTCAAGTTGAGCTGGGATGTGAATCTGGCTTTCTGTAAGAGGAGCTCATCAAGTTTCAAGAGAAATGTGGCAGTGTCTTTCACTTTTTGGGGGGTTCTCATTATGTCTCCATGATCTAGCAGGAAAGTCTAGCAATCGCTAGGATGTGACCGCAATCCAGAAGTTCTCCTCACTGCTGTGATAAGGCCAACGTGTACGGATGAGCTGGGCTGGGTTGCAAAGAGATCTGATCTTACTTTTAAGGAAATGCATTTAGAACCAGGGGCCTGAGAGTGAGGAAGACTCAACTCTTCACTTGCACTGTGGTATGTTTTGCACCTTAAGGGCTTTTTTAACTGGATCTGGTTGTTCCAGCCTTACAAGGCTGCGCTGAGCAGGGAGGGAAAAGCACACTGCGTAACCCAGACTCCTTTGTTTTATGTGTACATCATCCCAAAGCTCCAACTCCCCATTTAATTGGTGTCAATGGATTCTTTCCAGCCAGAGAAGTGGGGTGCTAAAGTTTTCACAAAAGGATAAACAAATAAATATATTTGCTTCCTAATGCTCCAGAAGAATAAAAGGGGGTGGGGTGGGTAAGGAGAGGGTTAAAGGACAGATGAAGCGAAGTTAAGAACTGATCATTGTTGAAACTGGGTGGCAGGTACATGGGGTTCACTATATGACTCTCTCTACTCTACTTTTGTGTATGTTGGAAATTTTTCATAATAATTTTCTTTCAATCCACACATGTACTAAGAATTTCCATGAAGTACAACCACTTATGTCCAGACTTGATAGGGTGGTGTCAGTTTCTGAGACCTCTGCAAATGGGCCTGCCTGCCAGCTTACCCCTTTATCCTTCAGGTACTCTACCCTCTTGCCAACTTAGATGCCAGCTGAGGTGTGGGTCACCTGGCCTGTGCTTTCCCCCCTCCTTGACTTTGCCCCTGCTATTTCCCTCTGCCTGGAATGCCCCCTTCCCTCATATCCCCACTCCGACTATCAAACCCAACCCATGTAAGGCGCAGATCAAAGGCATCCCCTTCCGTAAGTCTCTAATTACCGCATATGGAAGTAATCTCTTCCTCCTTTGTGCTCCAGAACTTTGCTGGTGCTCTCCTGGGGCACAGCTCACTGAGCAATGATAACAATCATGAGAGTAAGAGGAATCACAGTAATAGCAGCTAATGTGTGCTGAATGTTACTATGTACCAGGAACTTTAAATATGTCATCACTTCCAATCCTTACAACATCCTCAGAGGTTACTACCATTTATTATTACATCTAGCAGATGCAGATCTGAAGCACAGAGAGGTCCAAGGGGTGAAACACAGATCCAATGTGATGTGATACCAGATGTTTCACCATAAATTTTAAGCCTTTGTGCCCATGATCCTTATGATATACCACCAGAGTGATGTAGCATAAATTAAAGTCTAGCTGGAGCAAAATTCTAACTTTAAATTTCCTGATGACTATAATACTGTATATGACTAGTCTTCCTACTGGATTATAAGCTCCTTCAGGGAAGGAACTGTGTCTTTTTCTATTTTGCGCCCCCCACAAGCACTGTCTGATATAGTGCCTTATACACAGAAGATGCGCAATAATGTCTTGTTAACTGAACACTGTATCACTACAGAGCAGTTCCGCATTAGCAGTTCCAAAGTGTCCAGTTCTTGTCATCTACCTGTCTGCCTGCACAGGGAAATGAGATGGACAAATCGGCCCACAGAACTGCCTAGGCCTCTCTCCTCCCCGTCATCTCAGAAGGCCGCCAAACCGAAAGTTTCCACCTTTTCCCTGCGCTGGCACTGTAAGCGACCGGGAAGAATTCTTCCCCATGCTATTTCTATTTCACCTCCCAGCTGCGGGCTCCCTCCCACTCCCTCTGCAAAACCTCCATCTCCCACAGCCTTGGGAAAAGCCAAGGGAGTCGGGCTTGGTCTGGATGACCTGGGAATCCAGAGCTGAGTGAAGCAGGCTGATTTCCCCGCTGAGTTTCCTTTCTCTTACTTCTCCTTTCAGACTTCCCAAACCTGCTTTCCTTCCAACCCAATTACACTACATCATTGCTGCTGACCTTGGACTATACTTTGACCTTCTTCCCGAATGCGGTGATGCTCTCTGGACCGGCCCTAAGAACGTTTGGGGAATAAGCTCAGTTGCCTTCAGTTCCGTCCCTAAAACTCTCTCAACATTCTTCCCCTAGCTACAGGTCTTCTCCCTCCAAGAACCCTGCCAGTGCTGTAACTCTGCAAGGTCTTACTCCCAGCTGGCTTTCAGGAACTGAGGAAGTCCTGGCTGGCGAGGTGTGAGCTCATAATATGATTAAGGTCCTCCTCTCCCGCTCTTAATCCACCTCCCTCCATCAATATGAGCATTTTAATAGAGGAAATGAGAAGGCCTACTAGTCCCCAAAGAATGATGCAATAATGGTAAAGGGACCAGCAACAGAGTTGAAATTTGGGGCAAAAGCTAGTCACCCGGGCCTGGCTCTAAGTATTCCCTCTTCTGGGCTCCCGTAAGTCGCATTGCTGTGGTGTTAATGTGAGGTGAATTTCCTATAGTTTCTTTTATTGAAAGTTATTTGCCTTGGTCATAAGTTTATATCCTATGCTAGCAAAATATCCTGGTGTGTGTGTGTGTGTGTGTGTGTGTGTGTGTGTGTGTGAACGCCTATCTATGAAGCGGTAGATGGGGCCACACTGAATTGTGACATATCATATAGTACTCAAGTTTTATCTTATGTCATTCATCTTGACAGCCTTGCATTTTCAAAATTCATAAAAAGCATCAGGGAGCTGCTGCACAATCACCAACCAAAGAACCTTGGCACTGGACTAAACAGTCATCTGTGCTGGACATTAAGTATGAAGGCACATATTACAGTTTGGGATTTAAATGGAAAAATCAATACCCTATAGGAAATCTACAGGTGCACAGCAGATTTTTCTATCAGCCAATGCTTTCTTGGTCAGTGCCTTCTGATGACACATACTTGTGTATTCTAGGCATTGATTTTACTCTGCTTTTGTTTAGGTCCCTTAATATTCCTCCCTTTTCCAAGAAGCAGAGGCTGGAGGTGTGGGTAAACGACAGAGACAATCAACAGTCAGTAATTAAGCTGGAGGCTACCTGGCCAGGGCACTGTCTGTCAACACCTGTGGCCCAGAGGTTAGCCTTCCAGCCATGAGTTCCTGATCACCCGGGAGCCTAGAAGTAACCTGTGCCCTCAATGCTTTCTCCCAAGAACCACCAGCACCCCCAGGGCTCCCCCACTTTGTAAACCCCCCCACGGCTCTTGCTGCAGAGAACCATGCGAGATGGCAGAACCACCCTTCAGCTAAGAAAGCACTCTGGAGCAAGCTTGCAAGCTCCTCTCATGGATTCTTTAAAAATTTGCTCTGAGCTGCACTAAGAAAACTCCAAGGACTTCCTACTTCTCTCTTAATAATGAACAGGTCTCTTTCATATAGAAGCACAGCTTCTCAGGGCTTTATAACCAGCCAAACACCATCGCTTCTCTTGCAGCTGGAAAAAATTAAATTTCTCCTTGGAGAAATAAGCTCACATGTTTTGTCCCTCTTTATCTTCCTTTTTCCTTTATCATATGCTGACCAAAATAAAACACTTCTAACAGTGGCTTAGAAGAGCTAAGATTGTACCAATCTCTGAAAATGACTGCCGACACAGTTTTGTGTTTAAGGACAGCAAGGACTAAATATATATTTTCTCTAAAGATAGTTGGAGGAGACGTTCACATGTGCGTTTTACTTCCTCCAGTATAAACTGACCACAACCAAGACTCCAGCACATCCATTTTCCTAGTAAACAGAAAAATAATGAAATATGGCATCACTTAAAACAATTTCCCCAAAAAGTAGTGACTCCCAAAAGCATTTTGATCCCAAAATATAGCCTAAATGGCCCATAAGGTCTCCTGCTGGAGAGCCACAGCTATGGAGTGAGACATTAAAACGGAACCGAATGAAAAGGGTTTCCCCCAGGCCCGGAAGCTTAAGAGCCCTGAGATAAAATACAAGGTGAGTTCAATTTTCAGGGGGAAAACCTGCATTTACAAGCAGCGAATGTGCCTGGGCTGGCTGGTGAGGGACTGCTCGCGGACAGCGAGCGGAGCTGCTGCGACCCCGCAGGCTGCGGGGCTGGGAAAGGGGTTCCTTGCCGTCAACGTCTAACCACTGCTGCTAGAATGGGTAAAAACTGCATTTTTCTCTCTTCTCCTGCTCTTTGGACACTTTGTTTTTAATGAATACTTGGTATCAGAGCTAAGCCCAAACGCTGTCACATGTGGGATTTCCTAATGCTGAGACCTGGCAGAGCTTCACTGTGTTCCGCCAAAAAACCAAACAGGAATGAGACTACCTCGAAATGCAACCACCGAGCCCCCTCATTGTCTTTCAGTGTTTTCACTGAGTTGGAGCAAATGTTTTGCTTTAATGCGATTGAAAAGAAAAGAACATTTAGGGACAACATAGCTAGATCCCTCATAAAGCTTCATTTTCCAAAGCAGTGTTTGAATCTCTAAATAAATGACAATTCATTCTCTGTTTACTTTAGGTAAACAGAAAATGCATCGCGGAGTACTCATTTTCAAAAGCTAATCAAGAACATTAGGTCCCAACAGATTCATTTAATAGAAATATAATAGGCATTCCTGCTTGCTTTTCAGCTTGTCTCGCTGTAAATGCTAAAATGAACAGCAAATTAACCCTGCGTTGGATCAGAGTCCCTGTCACAGCTGATATCCTCTCTCTCACGACTTGTAAACATCCCCGCATCCTGTCGCTGCTTTGACTTCTACTTAGGAGAGACGAAAGTGCCTGATTGAGTTTGGCAAGAGAGTGTAGGAACACTTGAATTCTAACGGGAGCACTGCATGTCAGCTCTGCGATCTCTCCTCCTCGCAGAACAAAATATTACCATGTTGTCTCCTAAAATAGTGTACAATTAGGAAGTAGGAGGAGGGGTGGGGATGGGATTGTTTTTTTCCAAGCTACATGTATCAACTGTATTTCTCTGTATTTTTATCTTTACTAGCCATTCTCCAAACGGCTGCTTATAAACTACTATACAAAACAAGCTAATAAAGACAGGGCCATCCAAGCTCTATAATCAGATATAAAAGATGTGTACACAACTTGAGATCTTATAATTAATATTCAGTGATATCAGAATTAGCATTTAGAACTATACAGAAAAACTATAATACTTCATAAATTATGTAATAATGAACAAACCCTTTCAAAAACTGTTTTCACTGTGCTAAAGTAACATTCTAGACTTGTTGTAAGTATATTATTCTTACAAGTAGTTCGCAGTTATTCTTGAAGGCAAGCCTTGGAGTTTCCTTAGCATAGTGCTGCTGGGGAAAATTTTCAGCATGTCCATCTTCATCTCTAGCCTGAAGGGAAATATAATGGCCTATTTAGGGACTTACAAATAATGGAAGAAAAAAAAGCTAAAAGCATAACAGCTCAGATCATTAAACAAACGGGAATCCAGAAATAACAACATTATTAAGAAGTTTGTTTAAACACGCAGTACGCCATTTAGATATCAAAATTTGGGATTTATTTTTCTTTACATAGTTTAGTTTGAACACGCAAATTCATTGTGGTGTAATATTTAACGTTTTAAATATTAATCAAACCAAAATAAAAATTTTTGTTGGAAATTACCACCACTTCAGTCTTTCAGTGACTTTGGTTGTACATTTACGATTGTATGACATACATACGTGTTTAAACTTTTTGGCATGCTTAAGCAATCTCTAGATAATGCACTTTAAAAAATTCTAATAGCAAGGCCATAAGAAAAGCAATTTGCATAGTTATAGTTTGCATTGTAATACTATTAGAGATAAACTGATTCCTCTCGATTTTTAAATAAAAATCTGAAAGGAGCAATGATCTAGTAAGAACAATGATTCTTCAATCAAATGCAGTAAAAAAATAGATTTAATTAAGAAGCTGCATTAAAAGTTACTGGTTATTTTGATCTACACTGTTAATTAAGAAAGCTGAAGTATAAATGGAGACATGAACAGAACCCATCAGCAATACCGCTTGCATACAGTCTTCTCTTTCTAGTCTCCATCGGTTTCTGGTTTGGAGTTGGAGAGAAGGGAGAGGTAGGTGAAAGGAGGCGTGTCTGCAGCACACTCATTAAATCATTCATTTGGGTGACACTTGCACTCCGCTCTGCTCTCATCTCATCTTAGCCCTAACTGCTCTCTCCTTCCTGGCCTCCTGAAATCCACAGCTGAGCTGTCTCCCTCACATATGGCTTGCATATAATTATGCATATTCCATTTTGCACTGCATTAAAATGATGAGCTCCTGGCTCCCTGCCAGCTGATTTTTAAAAGCCCAAGTGAAGTAGGAAAAAGGAGAGAAACACAGGGAGAGCCGCACAGGAAGCAGCAGGTAGTTCTGTCTGTTGTCTCTTTAGATAAAATGTATGTCTGGCACCAAGGGAACAGCTGAGAGCTACCTGTTGTGATGTATGGATTGAGGCGGAGGAAACAATGAGCTGCGGGTTGTTTCTCCCCTAATGGAGTGAGATCTGCCCACTGACAAGTATCACTCAGAGCTCCTCGGCTGGCCTGGGGATTGTGATTCTAGAAAGGGATCCGTATTTGGTACAATGGAGAATGTATAGCTTGTTTTTAATAAAGGCTTCTGCTACTTATGGCGGGGTGGGAACTGGATTCAATTTGGAAGTGGAATGTCACAGGCAGGAATACGTGGGTTTCAAGAAGTTTGTGAGAGGGAGAGATTGCTCTGTTTTGGTTTCATTTTGAGATTTATCAATATCTCTTGGATTTAGTGCCTTTTTATTGTACCCTACCACCACCACCACCAAATCAGAGTAAAATAAAAACACAGTTAAAAGATTGTACTACATGTGACAGAGAAACCCTTGGTGTTCCTTCTCACTGCACCAGTGCTAGTCTGCAGCTCCATGAGGGTTTAAGTTAACATGGTCTTCAGTGGGACCTGTTTCAAAGTGGAGAGTGTAAATAAAAGGCAGTTGTAAGAAAGCAGTAAGACACAAATGGGCAGGACGATGTTAGATTCTTCATAACAGAGTTTTAAGCAACTGTGTGAGGTACAGATCTTTTGAAAGCAGAGACACCTATTTTACCTTTCTCACTCTGCCATGTCCAGTGCCTTGTTTTTAGCTGGTTTTTAACGAATATTAAGGGGGGGGGGGACACCTATACAAGGATTGTAACTAGACCCTATCATAAACAACTCTGCAAAAAATGCCACCTCAAAATATGCTGAACTTAATGGGAGGTTTATTACATTCCTGATGCACTATAATGCATATGCTGGGAAACACACTTTGCATATAGTTTACAAGGGCTACTATTTACATATGTATGTCTATGTTCAATATATATGTATCTTGTGTATAAATATTCATAAGGTGGAATATGTTTATTATGCATGTACTATCTATACACATTCATACACACCAGATGCCTGGGGATATTTTCAACATTAGTGGAAAAAAATACATTCATTCCACTTACATGTAAGGTGCTCACAGTGCTTTTTAAGTTTTTAAAGGACAAAAAAAAATCTAAGGCTTGAATATGCTTCCTCAAAGAGGCTATAGATTTCACGTAAAGCCTCATAATTTAGGAGGTTAAATAAAGCAGTAGTGTAAGAGAAAGGAGAGGGAAACTGGGGTGACTGGAAGTGGAGAGAGAAAGCCAGAAGCTTGCTTGTACTGAGGCATGTATTTGCCTCTGCAGCAAACGCCCATGCCCTGAGAGCGGTCTGCCTCTGACAATCAACCAGATTCCAGAGTCCAAGAAACTCTACCCTCCAACCATCTGCTGCATTTCCACCACATGCCAGAGATGGCAAGCACACAATTGCAAGGAGACCCAGCTCGATCCCCCTCCTCCTGGGTGTACACACAGGCACTCACACACCTGTCACCAAAGCGGCTCCCTCTGCATTCTGAAGTCTTTTAAGGTGAAAGTTTCAATTATTCTCACTGGACGAAATTAAGATAATCGCATTCACGTAAGGCAGTAGTTCGCTATTCTGGCTACATATTACAATCACCTGGGCTGATTGTTTTTCTAACATACTGGTACCTGACCTTCCTTTTCTCCCCTTATCTTTCCAATGTCCTGATTTAATTGGTCTAGGGTGGGGCCTGAGTGGGTTTGTTAAGAAAAGCTCTCAGGTGATAGTAATGTTCAGATGGGGCTGAAAGCCACTGATCTAAGGAGAGTGCCTACTGGTATCAAGAGGAGGCTCTTGGCAGAGCTGGCAGAACATTCTCTGACAGCATCCCAGGCGCAATGGAACCCTAGGGGGATAAAGGCTGTGTCTCCTGAGGTGGATCTCACTAAAGATTCAAGAAATGACTTGACTAGTTACTTGTGGGCAAAAAAAATCTATTTATTTTTAGTTTTTGGTGTAGCAAATCATCTTAGAAGAACAACTAGACACTTCCTGAAAGGTCTTCCAGAACCTCTCTACCAAGTCAAATACCTCCGCTTTGCCCTCTCTTAGACTAGACACAGGTGCACCATCCCACTGGTTGGTGGGAGTTTTGCCTCCACTAGACTGGGAGCTCCCCGAGGGGAGGGTGGTGTCTGGGTCCCAGCCACTGCCTGGTGCACAGCAAGAGCTCTGTAGGCATGGGCTCCGTTATCATCTCACAGCAACTTGGTGACAGTGTTAGACAAAATCCACAGGAATGTCCTTACCCTACACCTCATGTCATTTTAGAGAGAGTCATTTTAGAATGTTTTATAGCCTCTCATACACTGAAGCCAGCGCCTAATTCTACATCTGCCCCATTTCGGCCGGCAGACAATGGCATATCAAGGTGGGGACAGGACAGAGGGAGCTGACAGCCTCTTCAGGGAGAGGAGTTTGAACCCTGAAGATGTTCAGAATCACAGGGCATGGTAATAATATAAAGCAGCTCACTTTATTCTTGTTCTTAAACTCTCTATGGACGATGCCTCCTCTAATGGCCTGTCTCGGGCAGACCACCCCACTGCCAGCTCTTGGTACCCACTGGGGCCAGGAGACCTGTGTTGATGTCTGACTTTGTTCTGGAATGACGGGGTCTGACAGGAGGAATGTCAAGACACATCGCAACGAACTAACTCTCTCCACGTGTCTTCTTCTCAGCAGCGTTACTCTAACATGTTAGACATTTATGCCAACCATGGGAAAGAGCAAATGGGAAACTATTGTTTTGAGTTTGACTGCAAATATGATTGTCAGACCACAGGCGCATTTTTTATCTATTATTCTAAGACATCTTTATTTCTGCCATAAAATAGAAATAAAAACTAAAATCCTTCCATTAAACTGCAAGGGGATTTCCCCATCTTGCTGACAGCCATGCGTCCATTCTCGGGTCGTGCCCAGCATTTGAGTAAGTACTAGATTATATGAGAAACTTAGACTAATTGCCTCTCTACTTCAAAAACCTCTGGCTTAAATAAACTTTGTATTCTCCTCTCTTTCCCTGGGAATCATCCCTAATTCACTTTTTAAAATTTTGATTCTTACTTACAGCAAACTTTAATTCTCTTTCAAAGAATCCACTTCTACTTGGACCAAAGCCTTGGTGCCATGTTTATATTCAAGCAAGATGGACATTCTTGCTCCTCTGGAAGACATCTTTAGACAATGTGGAACCTTCTAAAAGTAGCTCCAGGGACCTACCCCAGGAAAGTGAGATGTTTCAGACTCAAGGAAAAGGTTCACACTGTTGCCATTTACGTATAAAGGTCATTAGGCTGCAGAGTGAACACCTCCCTGCAGCGAATGGGAGTTTACACCTCTGTGTCACTGTGATTCCAGAATTTCTTTTGGAAACTAGAAAAGGTTCTGCCTGGAATCGGAGCTGAGGAAAGCTCTGTGGAGCTTCCAGACTTAGCTCTCCAAGGCTGCAGCAGATGCAGTGCATGTCAGCTCACACATGTGGTGTCGCTACCAGACTTGGGAACATCAAAAATAGTGCATCTCGACATTGTGGGAATAAGTTTAGAGATGACTAGCTGGGGGTGGGGTGGGGGGGTTACATTTTATAAATAACTTTTTGAACCAGAAGTAATAGAATTTCTTTTTCAAAATTCAAGGTAAAAGCGGGGGGATACCACTTCTGAAAGCTCTTAGAATGTCATGTTTGATATCCCATTTCTGGTCTAGCCTTCCTTTGTCAAATGCCTATGCACATTCTCTCGAGGAAGCTCAGAGAGGAATAAATGGCAGCTGTCAGGTGCAGCCTTTCAGCGGGTTGTGAATGTGACACAAGGTCAGCCCATTTTCTCTGCCCCTCCATGAAGTTCCCTGGGCTGGAATAACACACAGAGGCCTGCAGAGTAGCTCCCGCGCCCACCTGAGTTACTGCCCAGTTATTCTCATCTTGGTGGCCCAACTCCCCACGACTAACATCCCACTTCACTTCAACTGGGTTCCTGTCCTTTATCTCATTTTCTCGGGGGGAAAGATGGACTCCACCTCTCTTCCCCACTTCTGGAAAATTCTTATGTGCCCTTTAAGCCTTAGTTCAGATAGCAGCTCCTTTAGGAAGCCATTCAAAACCTCTTCCTCCTGGTCCAAACCTGGGCTCTGTGCCCCTCGGTCCCTGTCTATAACCATTCCATCACACTGTATCGTGATTATGTATGTTTGCCTACACCACCAACCTGAGAGGTCCATGAGTGCAGAAACTGTGTTCTATTCAGCTGCAAATCTCTAGAACCTCATCTAGATCCTGGCATATTATAAGGGGTCCATAAATGGTGACTGAATGAATGAATGGGTCCTATCCTTTAACCCTAGCAAGTGGACATTCTGCCTTGCACCTCAGTCCCCAAAGGTAAATGTTCTGCCCCGGAACCTCGGGAGTTGTCTCCGTACCTGATCTGAGCAGGCCTCTGCCAGAGCTCTCTGATCTCACCTGCCTCACAGCTGGACCTTCAGTGACTATTCCATGCACTTCTGCCCAACGCCCATCCTTCCCACTGAGGGTCTTAGCCTCACTGCAGATCTTGTACTCAATTCAATAATTGGCCAATAATCCTTCTGTCCTACATGTTCCTCTCCTCTGCCTTCCACCTAAACTGGCCTTTGCCTAATAAAGAAAGGTTAGTCTAACTTCTGGGTTTTGTCTCATCCCCAAAGTCCATTCCTAGGTTAACCAACCTGGTGCCTTGCTCTCTGTATCTCACCTAGTTACAGTGCCCAAGTCAGTTTGGGTCTCCCTGGAGTAACTCGTCTTGGTTATGACTCATTCTTATCTTTCCTACCCGAGTGGACCCTGCTTGCGGGCAGAGCCCATGCATTATGGACGAGGCCCATGCTCAGCAGAGTACACTGTATAACAAATAATCCTGTGAATATACGTTAAATGGATTCTTTAACCCTGCCCTCTTCCTTAAGCCAGAGGGGCTCAGAAGTGTTTTGTTTTTCTCCACTGTGAACTGCCTACTTCTACAATAAATACCTCTTAATTATGAGTTGTTTCTGTGCAAATATCCAAGTCACTGAACAGATCGCAGAGGATTGTGTGTGCACAAAGCTGGGGCAGAGATCTTTCTCCTGGACAGAGGACTCCCACCTGGCCTTGGGCTCCCAAATCTGGAGAGACTCCAGGTACCGGAGCACGAATGCATGGACCCAGGCATCTGCTCAGTTCACGTTATTACCTATCTTTGCGTCAAGGTCCCTTGCCTACCTTTTCATTAGCTCGTCATCAAAGGCTGTGGGATTCCTGCAGTGGCGCTATTTTACTCTGTTCTTTTAACAAAATGTATTTAAGTGTCCATCTTGCACGTGGGCCAAGGGAGAAGCAGCTTCCCCAGGGACGTTCTCCTTCCCTTCTCCTGGCCCAGCAGCTGGAGGGGGTCGCCACACCTCTCCAGGCCCCTCCGGCAGCTCCCAGGTCTCCGATGGACGAGACGGACTGATTGGCTGCAGCTAGTTTTTTCCACTCCCTGCGAACCTTTATATATATCATAAATTTTTAATATCCAATTTGGAGTCTTCAAAGAATAACTGTAACAAATATGCAACATGAAGATAATGGGAATCGAATCATGTTTACGGCCTCCGTGAGCATCTCCTTAAACAGCGGCAGGCCAGAGGCGCCGGGCGCTGCGAGCGGGTGAGGCCGCAGGGCCGGGCTGGGGCCTGATTAACGGCCGCCCTCGCTCAGGGGCCCTAATGGACTGCGCGACAGTTACGGCAACAGATTCCACAGCAGCCTGAGTTACAGCTGCCCCGAGAACTAAAATCCATCATGCTCGGCCCGGCACATTCCAGCTGTGTCTAGAATAATCAGAGCCGTGGCTAAGTGGTTCTGAAAATCCTTATTTTCGCTTTTCATTTCTTCTCATCTATTTTCTCCTTTATTAGGCAGGTGACCCTTCTGGGTTTATCTTGCACTGCTCTTTGTCAGGTCAGCTGAGTGTCTTTGTTTGGGAAGAATTGTTTTTTTCAAAGGGTCCACAGGTAAGGCCCAGCAGCCGGAGCATGCAGCCCGGTTCTTTTCTCTGCTCTGCTAAAGCCACACACACGGCCATCGCATCCCAGGCAGCTTCTGATTATCCCAGGACCCCTGATCCTCTGTGGATTATCCAGGCTACTCAACAGCTCCCCTCCCCCCACTTCCTGCCTCCACCCACCGTTTGCCTTTTGGCTTTTTTACTATTTATTTGCATCTATTACCCAGGGACCCAGTGAGGGGAAACAAAAGGCAGGGAAACACAGATGATTCCACTTTGCTACTGGTTGGCGCCTATAAAATGCTCAAATAATTGGCCTAATCTAGGCATTTCAGGTGGTCTTTTTGTTCCTGTTCCCTGAAATCACTAGGCAGAAGGGACCGGACTTGTGTCTGTAGGTACAGGCCTCATGATGGACCTGAGAAATTAGAGGTAATGTGAAACAGGCAGGAGCTGCAAGGGGACTCCAGGACCCCATCTGCAAGGCTAGGAAAGGATCCAGACATTATGGAGGAGATTTACTATCCACAGGAAGTCTCCCCCCACATAACCTGGCCTCACATGGGAATAGGAAACACACTAGCACCAGATGACGATACTGCTCTGGAAACTATCAGGAATTCAGAGTAGCGGCTAACATTCCTGCAGCTCTTAGGGGTACACCAGACACTGTTCTAAATGCTGTGTGTGTATCAGCCCATTTAACACACACCCATACGTACACCAAAGCCACAACCAAAACTGATGAGGTAGATATAGCCTCCATTTTAATATGAGGGAATTGGAGCACAGAAGGGAGATTACGTAGTTTATGCAAAGTCACATAGCTAATGAGTGGTGGAACCAAGATTCAAACTCAGGCCGCCTGCCTCCAGAATCCTCACTCTAAATCTGGATGATCTACTACCTCTCTGCTAGCAGTAAGAAAAATAAATAAAATAAATATGGAGCCTGGCCGGGCGTGGCTCAGTGGTTAAAGCGTCGACCTACGATCCAGGCGATCAGGGTTCGATTCCTGGTCAGGGCACATGCCCGGGTTGCGGGCTGCAGCCGATCAATGACTCTCTCATCATTGATGTTTCTATTTCTCTCTCTCCCTCTCCTTTCCTCTCTCTGAAATCAATAAAGATATATTTAAAAATAAATAAATATGGAATAACTTGAAAATACTGTCATTAATTTAAAAATATATGTTATTAATTGAGGGAGGTTTTCGCAATTCTTTGGTTTTGGTTTTGTATTCCAAGATTGGATACAGCAAGGAAATTAAGAAAGGAGGGTATTTAATGACAAATATAACTGAAGGGGGAGGGGTGGTCTGCAAAGAGCCTAGGAAAAGAGAGACCAGAGCACGCATGAGTCAGTAGGTCTCTGGCACTGCCCAAGGGAGATGGTATTTCAAAATATAATTCAAACAAACCCTGATTCTTATGAAATAACCTTCAGATCATTGATACCTAAGCCCATCAATTCCAGGAGGACATGTCCTATAGAGCTCCCTCAACTCTTCAGATCCTTTATCACAATTTCCTTGGTAATGTTCTAAAAGCATTATCAGTATTATCACATTATTTTTTATTGATCCCATAAATGATGCTGTACAGACTATAAAGGACGTCCGTGTGTCTTATCTCATTGAGTCCTGGCACTGTGGTATGTAAATGCAGGTTGTGACTTTGGTTGAGTCAGCTCATCAAAGCAGTGGAGACCCTTGGACAAATTGGTGAAACTGAGTCCATGGACCTGCCTAGCTGAAAAACAGGCCTGAGAAACAGGTGATTCTTCAAGAGTGCGGGTGTGGGGATCCAAAGGCCAGTTCACCAGCCTCTGCTCAATACCACAGCACCTTCCACTACTAAAAATAATCGAGACAGATCAGCAGTAATGCTACCCTGATCAGGCCAACGGCTCATCACCTCAGCTGGTGGAAAGATGATGCAAGAGGCTTGGGCCATGGTCCTCCTGGGGATGTTAGCTTGCTCTGTGTCCCAGTCACCCTTCCTCACCACCTGCCACATCATACACATACAGGTCTCAGCAAAGGGGAGATGCACACTGGAACACACGTGAGAGGGTGTACACGGGTCAGAGCCCATCTCACTCCACTTATGGAAGAAACAACTCAAAGGGAAACCCAGTGGTTATGGTCATGGATAACTGTGAGTCACAGACTGAGACAGGTGGTGTCCTTGAATTAGCTTCTGATTCTGAGGTCAAGGACTATAAATTCTGAGTAAGCTGCAATGTTTGTCCAAGACCATGATGTCAATTGTTATCTGTAATAAAGGCTCACTACTCTGCCCAACTTCCTTTATTGCCACCAGCAACCACAGAAATGCCATAAATGGGATCTGGATACAACAGGGTTGCCTACATCTTCTCTGGATGGTTCATACACTAAGCCTCAGTCCACCCCATCCCCTGGGTGCCCATCACCTACAAAGTGGACCTATAGATGCCTCAACGTGCTCAGTAATTGCCCTCTTGTCACTGGTTCCCTGCCAGCTCCAGCTCGAGCCCACTTCCACACCACTCCCAGCTCTGGACCCGCACCCTTGACTCTTGCCCTGCCTTGGGCCCTTTGACCTGTACCCTTAGCCTAGCTGGAGCTTGCTGTCCCTCACTGACATAACCTCTGGTCCTCTACTTTGGACACCACAGGAGGGTCACTGGCTCTGGTGTGGGACAGTTTTATAGTCAACATCCTGTAAGGGTCCCCCATATACAATTTATCTTAAAGATAAGATTTATTTTGTAAGAAATAGAAGTGAGAATTATGCAATGTTTGTAAAGATCTAAAACTGGCCTGACCATGAAGAAGACAGACCAGGACAAGGAATAAAATCCTGCCTGTTGCTGTGCACTGTCCACATAAGTGTCCTGACCAGCGTGGAGTGATGCTGTGACTGACGCCAACGGAAGCAGGCAAAGGAGAAAGTCAGGGAGACACATCCATTCCGTCTGCCCTTGGGTCTTTCAGAGTGTGAGGTGGGGGTGTGACTCTGAACGGGATGGTCTTCCTGACAGCTTCAGTGATGATCCACGTGCCACCTGACCTGTTAACAGAGGCTCCCAGGAACGCAGTCTCAATTCCCTAAGCCCAGGACCAATCAGCTTCTCCTAGGAGCCCAATGCAGACAGCAGCAAAGGGGCGTCAGAAATAACCACCTCGCTCAAATGACTCTCTCCGGAGTCTTAATTTTAAATCCCAGCCATTCTGCAGATGATGAATGGAGGTAATAAAAGGTGGGAGTGTGGCATGTTTAATAGGGGAAAATCACTCGAGCAGAATCTGGTGTTGAGGGAAGAGTCTGTCGAAGCCAACAGCTGAGTCTCAGGTGAAGGTCCATTTCTGGATGATAACTTCATCTAAAAGTTGCTCCTCTGTCCCATTACCATTATTATTATCACTATTATTATTATCACTATTATCATGACATTTCCAGGAAGTATACATATTTTAAAATTGAAACCCAGGTGACAAAAGACAAACAGTGACCTGGGTTTCCACATCATGGCCCTTTTGAGCAAAATTGGGAACAAGGAGATGTGGTTTCTCCCTGCACAGTGAGCAGCCCTGCCCCTGTTTGCTCCATCCCCTCCCTCACCCAATCTTTCTGGTTACCAAAGTTCCCAACCCATTCCAGTTCCTCTGCACCTGCTACATCAATCGCCCACTCCAGCTCTAGCTGTGAGATAACTGGGAGCCACATTGGAAGGGGCTCTCAAGCCACAGACTGGACCTGATTGGAGAGACTATCGCCACTTCCAAAAACTTCCAACTCAATGACTGCTTCACAGAGCTGTCACCACGAAGGCAGAAAACTCAGTATAGCAGTCCCTTGAAAATAACATTAGGATTAAAGTTTGTGCTGTGCCAGACACCATGCTAAGCATTTTGTAGACTTGGGCTCATTAAAGCTCTCCAAATCCTTGTGAGATCTGTTACCATTCTCACCTCCATTTCTCCAGCAAGGACTCTGAAGTGTAGAGACGTTAAATAACTTGGCCAAAGCTAAAGAGCTTATAATGACAAAGCTGGGCTCTGAACACGAGTGTCGTGACACCAGGCACAGGCGCAACCCCCATACCACACTGGCTCTTGCACTGCGGCACAGTCAGCAGAAGAAGCTTGGCTGACAGTGAGCAACAGAAACTGTAGATATTACTATAAGGCAGAGAAGTCACGGCTCATTGTCCCTCAGGGTCCTTGCAGGAGAGAGGAAAATCTTGCCTCTGGTCTCCCCTCTTCATGGTGAAGCACCGAGGCCCCACACCTCAAATGGAGGTGCCCCAAATGGAGGTGAGCACCTCCCTGGGGGTCAAGGCCTGAAGATCAGTCCATCAGGCCAAAGGTAACACAGGCACCAAGAATACAGGGAAAGACTGATCCGATCCAAACCCTAAGCCCTCAGGATGGAGGGCAATGGCCTTTCCAAGTATTTTGCACTTGAGGTGTGGGGCAGAGAAGAGGGAAGGATGGGAGGAGGAGGATGGGGAGTACACTGGGGGAGCCCCAAGTCCCAGCAGGTGAAGCTCGGTATGGAGATGGGGAAGGACGCGTCTCTGAAACTGACAGACTTCCCACTACAGGGCCTGCTCATCTTGAAATCTCTCCTATATTTCAGTTTCGTTTGCACATCCCACAAATGAAAGATTATGGGATTCCAAGGTGAGAGTGGGAGCCCGAATCTTTTCTTGGGTATCAAGATAAACTGAGACAAGTTTTCAAGAAGAAAGGATTCTAAATTCACAGAACTCTTCTTGCAGTTCTTGCCTAATTATAGAACAGAAGCTGCTGTGGTTTGATGTGGAAAATAGTAAAAGGGGAGGAAGAATGATCACTTGATAAGTATGACTAATATTAGCCTTCTCTTACTTACAAAATCAAGCAGTGTTTACATGCAGCCTAGTGTGATAAAAAAAATTCATTCATTTCTTTGCCTTAAGGAATGACAGACTTTTGCCTATGAATTACAAAAATGCTTTGCCCAATTCCATAAACTGTAAGTTGCACTACTCTATAGTTATACCAAACCACTACAGTGACATTGTGACCTCACAGAAAATAAACAGCAATGACAAGGGCATTTGTGTAACTATTTCCTTAGGTCTTATTCAATTCATTCATTCATTCACCATTTATTGAGCATCTACCTTGTGCCCGGTAATTGCAGACAATCAACTAGAATCTAAAATGAATGGTATTCAGCTCACATGTTCAACATATCTTAATTTTTTAAGTCTAATGATACTAAAGCAAATGATCCCTTGCCAAGGTCCAACCATACACAATTTGGTATATCCTACTTAAAATGTAGATTTTTTTTAATTATAATTTTTAAAAGATAAATAAAAGTAAACCACGAAAGGCAAGAAGTAGAAAATATCCTTGTAAGCAGACAAGAATGATGAGGAAATAAAAAGAAAGAAAACGTGAGAGCAACTTCTTAAAGGCTGAGCATCCCATATGCCCTTTGATTGAGAATATTAGTACAGAAAGGGGTGAGGAGGGCCATTTGGAGCCAATACTGAGCTGAGTTTGATTTCTGATGCCACCAGTAAAGTGTGGGTGGTGGGGGGGATGCATAACATACAGCTCAGAGATTCGTTGAAAGGATTAAAGCACATAATCCATCACATGTCCCACACAAAGCCTGGCACAGAACAAGTACTCAGTAGATGACAGTTATTTACATTTCGCAAACCTACTTTCTTTACTTAAAGAGGAAAACTCGGCAGGCAGGAAGTCAATAGAGACCCACTATCTGTTCTTATCATTAAAGTCTTGATTAAAATTGAGTTTGTGCAACTATAGAGCGCACTCATCACCCAAAGGCAAATCCCGATCAGAAGACATTGGCAAAGGCTTGAGGACTTTTAGAAATGCAGAAACAGACTCACTAATCAGGATCCTAACCCTCTACACAGCCTGGACACATCAATACTTAATGACCACTTCTATCTCTCTTTGGCCATCTATCTACTACCCATTTTCCTCTCTGCAAATAAGGCATCATTTTGTTTTCTTTTTATCTCTTCTTCTCTTCTTATGTTTCATGAGTGGCATCTCTATCAAGGAACTTTCCACTCTAGCTGAGCAGCTCTCGCCCACATTCAGCAGCCCAGTGTTTGTGGAGACTGCTTGCTATGTGCCACCTTCCATGGCCTCACCATGTGCTATCCCTCAGGATCCGTGGGGACTGGGGTTCCAGGATGCCCTGCAGATACCAAAGCCTGCAGATGCTCAAGTCCCTTATATAAAACGGAGTCATATTTGCATATAAACTACACACATCCTCCCACATACTTTAAATCAGCTCTAGATTACTTGAAATACTTATACTATGTAAATGTTATGTAAATAGTGATATTGTATTGGTTAGCCAATAATGACAGGAAAAAAGTCTGTACATGTTCAGTACAGACACAGCCAATTGTAGGCCTAACTACACGGCACACATTAACAACTACGTAACTTTTATCCCCCAAATTTTCAATCCTCGGTTGAACTGTCAGACGTGGAAAGTGCCGACACGAAGGACAGACTGTAGCTTGGCCAAGGTTTGACCTTTGATTACCTTCATTACTATTCCTGTCATCTCCCTTTATTCTTTATTTTCCAGCTACTGAATTCACCATGCATCAACTTCTTTTCTTGTGCAGTAACAGAGGCTGCCTGCATCTGTATCGTTTGCTGACTGAAGCGCTCAGCAAGGCTTGGCCACACATCTGCTGGGACCCCCACGCTCTTCCCAAGCTGAGTGGCGGAACCAGACGTGCAGACAAGACAAGGGAGAAGGAGGATTTCTGAACAACCTAATACTTGGTGCACCATTTTGAGCAAATGTATAAATGAGTGGATATTATTTTTTTATTTGAAAGGGTAGGGTTTTTGTTTTTTTTAAAAAAACTTAATGTTGCAGCATCTATTAAGTCCGCATTCATTTTAGAATGCAGGTCAAAACCGTTGCCTTTGAGTGTTGTTTTGTTTTGTTTTGTTTAATGTGTCCACCCCCATCTTTCTGACCCATCATCTCTCCTTCACAGCCCTTAGGACTCCGAGTCACCTGGCGAACTCTTCTCCACAAAACGAGAATCCTCTCCCCTGGTCACCTGTGCATTTGCAAACAGCTTCCTTTCATTTAAAGATTTATTTCATCTCAAATCGTCCTCCTTGTATGAAACATTTTCATCTCTATTTCTCCAACCCTTAGCTTTGTCACAGGAAGCTGCTCTACAGGTGCCACATACTGTTTATGCTCATTTGTTTCCTCATATTATGTCCTGCCCGCCTGTGCTCTAGGATCTGATGTCTACAAAGACATAATCAAAATAAAATCGTATTAGTTTAGATTAGCACCTGTGGCAGCAATTCGTATAAATGATACAGACAGGGCATAGCTGTAATGTCTGTCTTGTTTCGAGGTAAAAATGAAAAATGACATCTTTGATGGAGAAGACTCCACGGAGGCCCGGGTGAAAACGCGGCCCGTTCCTCTGCTCGCAGACAGCTCTCTTTCCTGTCATATGGCTGACAGGTGTGTAATCATGCGCCTCAGTCACAGTTTGTGTTAAAATCACCAATTACCAAGTGAATGAGAACCGAGCTCCAGTGCGACTGTCACCACCATGGTAAAGGGATGATGGGCTTGAAGGGGAGCCTCTGAGGCCCTGTGACTCTGTTTCCCGTCTGTGAAGTGGGGCTACTGCTTGTTACCCATATTTAGTTGAAAGAGAGAGCGGTTGTAAACACATGCAACACCGACGGTCTAGCTCAAGAAAAGGGTCTGAGTGTTGTGTCCACCGAAATCTTTTGGTCAGAAGGACTGCATGTTTTCAAACAAGTAAGTTTTCAGTAAGGGCCAAAAGAGGTGATGATTCAGATTTGAGGCAGCAAACATCAAGTGAGAAACAACTCTAAAAATCTCTGGGCGGGGTTATTTAGGCTAAAGGAAACACGGAGACTCAAGATAGGTTCAAGGAAGGGAGTAAAAGCACAATTCCTCTCTATCACTCACTGCTTTTCTCTTATCCTGAAAGATGTTCCGCTGGAGGATTTTACCTACAAAGACCAGACGGATGTTACTTTCCTGTAAAAAGGCTTGGCACGCTATGCTTTGCATGAGATGAAGGACAATAAACACTTCAGGGGAAGGAAAAAAACATCAGCTGGTTTCCCTCGTGTCATTAGTGTAACTGATGAGTTTTTAACCACAGTCTTGTCATCCTCATTAGCATAAGTGCTAATTACCACCCCCCCCCACTGGAAGGGCAACCTGAACTCCATGCCGACCTCCAAGACGGCTGGCACCCGGGCAGGGCTGAGGGAGAGGGGTGAGGTTAGGGCTGTGTAAAGGTGAGTGGAAAACGTTGTGACAAGTGAGCTAAAAGGGGGGCAAAAAATGCAGGCGGCTGCTAAAAGCAAGGGTCTCCTAAGGAGGGGCGAGGCCTGGAGCTGGGTGTGAGGCTCCCGCACTTATTCATGTGCTCCTGGCAGTTCTGGCAGTGGCGCCTCGAGTGAAAAGCACACTACTTTGCACATATGGTGGGAGGAATCTCGTGGATCAGCCGAATGCATACTGTACTACATACACATTCTGTTTTATCTCAGGCCCAGCCGTGCTGCAAATGCTTGCAAATTGGGAAACCTTCTGTGCAGTAAAAACATGGACAGGAGAAGCTAGACTGTGACTTATAAGATGCGACAGTAGCCAAAAAAGCCAAAGTAACTAAAAGTTAAGGCGTGTGCTTCACACTCGTTGCAACAAAGGCAGCTCCGCGAATGGGGGGCCTCACAGCCAGTATGCACCCCACTGCCCCTCATCCTGTGCTTTTAGGCCCGGTGAGTGGGCTTCCCACGCACACACACACAGCTCTCGGGGAACCTCTGTCCATATCCATTGCTGTTGTGTTTTTGGAAACGTTTAAAATTGATATGGAAAAGTTTTCAGTGAAATTTCTCAGATTTGCCTTGGTGGGGGTAGCGATGGAACTGCTATTTCTGCCTTCCGTTTTTGTCTTGAGGTCTTCAGCCCACCATCCGGCGATGGGATGTCATTGCCCTTAGCGGGTCACTGGCATCATTTTCACTTCCTAAGTGTCTCTAAGAGCAAAATCCGATACTGTGCAGGGCTCAGAACTCCCCGTGTATCTGGGATATAAAAGGGGCCAAGTGGCAGACTGGTCTGACCTTCTTTCTTTCCTGCTCTTCCTGTACCCGACCCCCAAATAAAGTAATGATTTTTAAAGCAACTGGCCCCTAATTAAAGAGATTGATATAGAAATCCTTTCTCACTTCGGAGATATCCCTTTCTTTTCTACTAGCCTTGTATGCAAGTTGGGAGAAAAAAGCATGGGAATGTAAAGATTTCTTTAATAAATGAAGACGATTTTTAGCAGGGGTCAATGCATTAGGGTTTCTATGGCTCTTTTCCAGCCTGCTGAGAATGGCATAGCCTCCTGTTTCACAATGAAGAGACTGAGATGTGGCCAGGTGATCCAATCAAATATAAAGCAAAATTACAATGTGGGTCATAATATGGCCGGATACTGATTGCTTAGACTACAAAGGGAAAGGAGAGGAGGGAGCCCAGAGTGGTGCCCAATATTGTCCCCACCATCTGCTGGCAGCTCCTTCTTATTCAAGGACACATCTCTGCCCTGGTGACCCTTTCGTCTGTGCAGCATCAGAGGGTGGAAAGGAGCAGCATGCTTAATAATGCTGAAGTGCGCGTGGCTCCTTCCCTAATTTATTCTGTGTGCAGAATTCATGATTTCGTCTCCACGTTATTTAGAATCGCCCTCTCACACATGTTAGCAGTGACGGAAGTTAACCCCAAACTGGCGGAAGCTTTGAGTTGCCCGAGGCAGGCTCTGGCTCGTTTCAGTCACTCTCTCGTTTTCAATATGGTTTTAGTTTGTCAAGTTGCTAGAAACAATGAAATACATATTTAAAAGATTGTGTTTTATAAGAACTCCACAAGCCGACCCGCCTCACTCTCCACTGTTCAGCACTTTGTCCAGCTTTGTTCTTCTTTGTTGGGTGTTTGTGGCTGCCTTTTTTTTTTTTTTTTTAATGAGTTGAAATGCACAAAAACTATAGTCAAGTCAATAACTGGAAATGAGTCTTGCCATTTAACTCTATCTAATAACAATAATGTGTGATAATTAGTATCGATGTATCTGAAATTCTTAGATGGAGATTTCTGAACAGTATATAAATGGAAGGGAAAGAACTATTACATACTTGGATAAAGCCCCAGGTTCTTAAAATGGGCCCTTTAACAAGTTCATGAGAGAACCAGCCAGTTGAATTTAAATACTGCCCCTCTTTCCACACACCCGCTCCAGAGCCAGAAGAGGCGGAGCCGGGGAGTTTCTCTGGGCCACTTGCAGACTCGAGTCTTTTCTAGGTCCTCCTTGCGAGCCTCCCCGGGGTGTGCGCCGCGCCTGCCAGGGCAAAGGCACGCCTTCAGCAACACAGCTCACCCTTCACGAGCAATGACTTTCCACACCATGTCCTTACTCAGGAAATCACCCCTCGAAGTCTATTCCTGGGCTTCTCAACTAATGCTATTTTGTTAGTAAAATACCTGCAATGTATTTTACTAACCAAGTTCTGGGATCGGATTGCATTTTAATACATAGTATATTCAATCACTAACCAAGGCTCCTCCCGGAGGAGCGTGTTCCGGCGTTCTTTTACTTCAACTCAGGGTGTCAACTATGGGAATTATAGGGAAGAGGCAGGTAAGCTCGGTCCCTTCTCTCGAGGAGTTTTCTGCCTAACTGAGAACATGAGACATGTACACACTAAAGGAGGGGAGACAAAGTGGCAGACTCTTATTTAAATGTGGAGCCTGCTAGGCAAGGCAGTGGGGAAGAGGCCTCCTCTCGGGCTGGTGCATCAGGTGAGATGGGATTTTAGCTGAGCCCTGGACACAGACTTTCAATAGTGTTTAAGGACCTATCCATCTTTCGCTTTCACACTCAAGGGGCAAGAGAGAAGAGGAGGAAAGTGTGTTCTGGGTTTCGGTTATGGGTTATTAAGCCTGATACTCCTACCATCTTCCCTGCTATTCCTTATCTGCTTCTATTTGTGGCCCTTGTTTCTGTCCCTCTTTACTACAGAAACAGGAAATGAATGAACGGCTTTTGACCACCCTGGATACCAGCACAGTGCTTGACACGGGGGAACACTCAATGAGCGTTGAGCAGTGGACCTGAGAAAGCAATCAAGGCATCTGCAGACAACATCCCCTTCTAAGGGACTATGAACCATGTTTGGTACCATGTGACCCAGCCTTAGCTGACTCAGGACAAAAAATATGCACATGACCCAGGGCAGCCACTAGATTAGGTGTCCAGCAACCCACGACGTGGCCTGTTGCAAAAGGATAAACTGATGAATTCAGACTTCCTCTCTCGGGAACAAGAATCAGAATGCACCAAAAGGCTACAGCGGGCAGTGCCGGGAGCCAAACTGAAAGGTCACACAGTATTGAGGGGAGCTGGGGAGGCCATGGCGGAGGTGCACATGCCGAAATGATGAGGGCCAGCAACTGTGGGGAAGCAAAGAGATCTGGTTGACACAGAGAAAAACATGGAGAGACAGCCAGAGCAAATCAGAACCACGAGAGGGGAGGTGGAGAGAAGCCAAGCCCTAAAGCTGCCTTCGTTCTCACTGCTTTCTGGTTCCAATTCTTGCCCCCCTTTCCTAAAAAGCCAGGCTAAAATAGACAGCAACATCTTCTGTCTTCAATTTAACTCCACTCTCTTCCCTTTCAAAAGTCTCCATGCTTGTTTTCTTTCTCTCCCAGGGTGGAGAGGGGAAGTGGCTACTGGGGATGAAAGGCACCTCAGGGGGCAAACAAACATGAGGATCTCAGAACCTTCGAGGATCTCATCAGAAACCTCCATTGCCTGCTGGGTCCAGTGGGCTGGGCACTGCGTTAAACCTTAGAAAGGGAAGGCAGGAGCGAGCCTGGCCTCTGTTTTGTTTTACAGGAAGACAGCACTGTGAACAAGCAGAACCAGGTTGTTCATTTTCCCTCAGTACCTGACATGGCCACTAAATGTGCAGATTAGACAACGCTGTCAGTCTGGCAAATAGTGGCGTGCGAGTGGATTCTATTTTTTACGGAAAATCAGCCATGGCCTTTCACCCTTCAGGGCATCCGTCATTTCTAATTTCTGAGAGTGGCAGATGTCAGATCCCTTGGCAAGGGTCAATTTTTAAAAATCTGTTTCTACAAATAAGCTGACACAAACTGAGCTGAAACCCACTGGGGGAAAGTACAAGACGATGCTTGAAGCAACTAGAGAACTGCCTTCGCTGTACAGTGCCGGCGGGATGAGCCAGGACACCTCCCAGCCCGGTTCCCTTTATTTCCATGGGAGGTCAATTAATCGGAATATTCAGATCAGGTCCACTTTGATTTTTCAGTCTCTGGCTCTGCACTAATGCCTAGAGATTCAGCATATAGTCTACAATTTAATAGAACCTCATTTTTGTTTTTTGAGTTAATGTTATTCAGCCATTCCACTTATCTCCAGACACCTCTGAAGTGCCAAGGAGTGAGAAGGAACTCGCTGAGCTCTGCCTCCTCTCCTTGGGCTCCATCCACCCCCTCTCACACCTGCCTGATTCTATTCTCAACCCGTGAGCCATGGGAACCTAGAAGAGGCCCAAGTCACCTCCTACCCAGATGACCATATGGAAACTGAGTCAGTTTAAGTCCCCCCCCCCCCCTCTCACACACACACACACACCCTTTCCAGTAATCACTCAGTCTGAGTCAGACCCTTTGCACCTGCCTCATACTGGAGCTGGAGAACCCCGCATGAGAAGGCGGGGGCAAGGGGTACAGGTGGAGCTCCTACCGTGGTGGAGACTCCGAGGCAACCCGGCCTCAGTCGGCCTGAGCCCGTGGGCGCAGCTCCACGGGCCTCAGGGGCTCCGGAAGCCACGGGCAGCTAGGTCCCACCTCGGATCGTCTAGGTCCTTTTTCCACATGAAATATCACTGAGTCCTGAGCAGAGGGCTTTTGGGGGTCTCCTGGCCCTTCAATGACAAGGAGACTTCACTCCTTCATTACACGAGAGTTGAAATCCCGCAGGTTGATCCAGCCGTATGATCCAAACCAAAGGAAAAACACGGGCGGTCTCCAAGCCTGCGCTGCAGTCACCACACCTCGGCTCGCCATCGCCACCTCTTCTCTCCCTCTTGCCCTCTTTATTTTGATCCGGTGCCCTTTTAGGCAGCGATGCTGTTTTCTTTAGCAGACCAAAGGCAGTTTGTTTCTGAGTTAAATGTCACTTCAATATTTCCCCAAGTGAGATGTTTGAACCAGTTTATGAGTTTCCTAAGCAACAGAGAAATGCTGGAAAAATATTTGGTATCTCAGGTCTGAAAGTTGCCTTCAACTTTGGCTCCCCGACGCAAATGAAACAGATAGATTGAATGTTCCAGTCGCACTAAAGTTACAAGTTGAAAAATAAAGTATTGGCCTGAAGACATAGAGCTCTAAAAGCCACACTTCTAAAGCCATGCCACTCGGGTTTGTGCCCCCCAAACAATTTTAATATTGAAATGTCTGGTGACAGTAAGAGAAACAATCGCGGCACAAATCCAGAGTTCTGAAGCCACGGTCAACAGCTAATGTGTGAGGAGGGAAGCTCACTTCCCTAGCCAAACACAGAATCCTGCAGGAAAATTCCTGTGGGAACCTAGATTATGCCCTGAAGGCTGAGATTTGATTAACCTTCTTGTAGCATGTGTAACGACAAATGTTATTGGTCATAAAATTATCCAGCCCTTATTAAAACACAGCTGCAGCTCTGGGCTCAGTGACCTCCTGGGGGAGAGATTTCTATAAGATAGTGATAGACTTTATGGAAGGAGAGCGCCTTCCTAGCGTCGAAACCAGGGGAGAGTGTTTTATACTTTAATGAGGAGTTCTTGAGAGAGACCAGGCTCCTTCGTATTAAAAGCTTTAAGAAATAGAAGGGCCAGATTACACTCAGTCTGCTACTTGGTGGGCAGCCAGCCCACAGCTCACAATATGGCTATGTCGTCCTTTACGGGGAACGTGAAGAGTCCCACAGACATACCTATCTTGTGTTCAACGATCACTGCTGAGGGTGTTTTCATTTCTCTTTGTCTTATATAATCATAGAATCTCAGAATCTGAGGGAAACTTAAACACTCCCAGGTCCAACTACACATCCAACTCCATCACTAAGTAGAACTATATGGAAATGGAAACCGGCCTTTGGAAGTGTTCCAAAGCAATGCTGTGGGGTGTTATCAAGGCGGCCACAGCCAAAGGAACGATTCCTCCAGGAGCTGGGGCTGGGGGGCTCTCTCTCTCAAGTGGTGGGGGCCTCCCTCTGCTCTGCTAAACCTCGACACTCCTGGGGAGTGTGGCTGTTCTGGGCATACTGGTGCATCCCCAAGCAATGCCCTTTTGCCTACTGCAAGTTTTTTAAACAGCTAGAGGTAAAATAAGAAGAGTGAAAATGCTTATTCTTTTCTACAGTTTGTTCCTCACTATTTATACCCTATTTTATTTTCCTCCACATGAGCCACTAAACTCCTTTTTACTAATGGTGCTTCCTTTGTGAAATTTCAGTCGGCTCCTAGAAATTCTTCCCCCACATAGAGTATTTCCCCAACTTAATTTCTCCTAAGTTAATAATATATGTGCTGAAAAAAATCAGAACCTGAAGAATTCCAGAGTTGCGTCTCATTAATTTTTTTCTCAATGATGTAAAGTTCCCAATGCTACATAATTTTTTCTCAAATGATTTTTTTTTTTCTTTCTTGTGAAATTATTTTGGTCCATCAAATTCCTACAATCCATGGAAAAAAATTTCCTACTTTTCCATCTCTTACTTATGACCTATCATGTTTCTTTTATCATTTTTAACATTTTTATTACAGAAATTTAAAATATATATAAAAATAGAGATTATAGAATAGTGAATGTCCAAATTCCCAACACTCAGTTTCAACAACTGTCAAATTTTTACCCCACTTACTTCATCCTTCCCTTCTTTTAATTTTTTTCCTTACAAAAGTGTTTACAGTAATTCTGAGTCATTTCATCCCTACACACAGCAGTATAAATTTCATTCTATCAGGTTTTCATTTTGATATTATTTTATTTTTCTTTCTTGAGATCTCAGCATTTCAACATGTCACATTCACTGTTTCTACTTTGGGGGGAAGGGGAGTTTGACTCACCAATAAGAACTCTATTACAAAATATGAAATTCTGGCCATGAATTTTAAGGCTCTTTTATTACACCAAATTGGCAGATAGACATTATTTGGGAGAGACAAGTGAATGTGCATCACTATGCTTATTCAGTAACCATAAGATAAAACATGCTTCTCCCATATTCTCATCAAGACATCCTGGACCCATGTGCCAAATGACCTGCCAGTGCCTACAGTAAATCTTTCTTTTAAAATTTCTTTCATTAACCTCTAAAAGGCTTCCTTTTAATATACCATCATTTAATGAAATTCTGTATTTAAAAACCAGGGAGCCATTAAGAAGCAAACGTGTGATGATTTAGTAATATTTCGGTTCAAAGAATACATGATTTTAATGATCTCTTTTGAACACCACAGAATCCTAGACACTGGAAAGAAGTAGAAACATGTAACACACGTTTCTCTCTGTTGTTCTTATTTCTTTTTACACTATCGAACTGTAATAATTATTCAGTCTAAGCAGCCCCCAGTAAATGAAACAGCCCTTAGACAGCTGTCAGGGCTCAGTCTTCTGGAAGCTTTGATTTTAATGAAACTCATTAAGGAAAGAAATTAACAGAAAATATCATAATTTGTCTTGTTTCAGAAAACTAAACAGAAACAAAGGGCTTCTTAACCTGACAAGGAGTCTGCCCAGCCAAGCTTCTTTATTATATTCAGAATTCCCCACCAGGCAATTCTGTACATGCACAGGACTAGGTGAGAAAAAGCGCCTCTCAGAGGAATGGCCCGGCCCGGCCCAGCCCAGCTCAGTGACCTGCCTCAGTTCAAGGACAAAGGCTTCCTCATCCAGGGCAGGGGATTTAGAAGCCATGCTCTGCAAACACAGAATATTCAAGGAAATGAAAATGTATTCCCATGAAAGAGCTACAGCTGGGGAAACGGTCCACACATCTGGCTGAAAACACTAAGTCCAACTTCTCTCTAATGATGAAAGTATAGCTTCAATTTCTTTTTCTTTCTTTCTCTCTTTTCTTTCTTTCAGTCTCTTCCCTTCCTTTCCTTTCTCTCTCTCCCCTTCCCCTTCCTTTCCTTTCCTTTCCAGAAGCCTCGTGAAGTATATGCTATTTCCTTTCCTTTTCATAATCTCTTCCAGCTCAAATTAAGCTGGAACGTTTCAAGGAAGAAACAGCCACCTAAACTTCTCTCTACTCGCTGGGACATCCTCAGGGGAGACTGATGCTGCCCACAGTCATGAGTACGGGTTGGGGACAGCCCTGATAAGCCGGGTACCCCAGAGACAGACCTTTCCATAGAGAGGGCATCAGAAGCGTTTATGAAACTGGTCGCGAGTGTATTATTGGCAGCGGTCTCACTGCCGCGAGCACACATCTCTGAGAGCCGCAGGAAAAGCCTGAAAAGGTGGCTGGCTTCTTCCAGGGATTTGGGGGCATCAGCAGGAGACCAGACAAGGCGCAGAATGGAGCGCGGACTGTGTGCAGGGCACTGCTGAAGCCCTGGCCACGCGCAGCCTGACTCGGGGACAGTCACAAGCACAGCCTGATGGGGACAGAGAGCGGAGTCCACTCCCAGCCTGGTCACTTAGGGGCCCTCTGACCTGGGTAAGTTACTGAGCTTCTCTTGGTCTCAGTTGCCTTTTGAGTACGATGGGGACAAATCACCTTTTATCACCAGATTGTCGTGAGGATTAAACAGAAGTGCTTAGTCCACTGTCTGGTGTAATGAGAACTTTAACAATGGGGGGAACTGAGAGTATCCACAGGTGAATGGAAGGGGTACTAACGTGCTAACCCTTGGGGGGTCGAGAAGGCTTTTGGGGCCAGGATTTGGGGAAAGAAAGGATGGATCTTGGGAGCCAAGTCCTGGAAAGAGAGGAACCAGAGAGAAAGGAACCCCTTGTGGGAGGTGAGATGAGGCAGAGCTCCTGCACGTGGCTGACCGCCCCCCGACGACGCACTGTCCACAGGCGGGTCACCAGGAAAACCCTAAATCCCGCCTGGGCTAGTCCTAGCCTTACCATGAGGATCTCCCCAGGGGCCGCAGGAGAGAGGCCGCTTAAAGCTTATCTAAACATTACTTGGGATGGGGAAGGTTGGGGAAGGCTCCCCAAATTGTCTTTTTTACAGGCTGATTGGTAAGATGAAGGCAGGAAGCCACTAGAAAACCACCAGACAGAAAAGAGGGGGGAAAAAAAGATTCTTTTGTGGAACACAGTATATATCCACTGTTAAAAAGCTCATTTTGAATTAGTTATTTTCTACCTTTTTCTGGGTTCTATTTGATGTACACTAGGGCATCAGGAACCTCCCCCCAAAAAGGTGCCTCCCTAAAGGTTATAAGTCAGTTCCACGCAATGCGTTTTAAACACCACTCCTCTTCAGAGGAGAAAGAAATTGACATGTCTGTTGCAGGCCCCTGGGTGACTGAGGACAGGTTTTTACTTCAGATTACAAGAGTCTGTGTTTGCTTCAAGGTACAAACTACATGTGGACGGCACTAAGGGAAATAATCAGATCTATGTGTCAACCATGTCCACATTCTCTTACACAATACAAAACAAAAAGTTTCATGTGGCGATGCCACCGAATGGCAGAGAATAAGAAAATTATTCCTGCTACTCCAAACCTGGGAATACGGTGAGTTCATCTGTGAAGGTTTTACACAACCCAGTGACTTAGGGACACAGCTCCGTGACGGGTGACCAGGAGATTAGGTGCCCCCTGACTCTGGGTCCATTGACCCCAGATAGGATTACGCGTACGTTGTAATTCTCAGTCTTTTTCCAATATCTCCTTTTGGTTTTTTCTTACTTTATGTCTGTTTCTATTGTTTTCTTAGTTAAAATAAATTCCACCTGCATTTTTAACTCTAATCCATTTAGATTCTTTGTGCTAAAGGATCTGTATTTTTTAAAGAGAAAAAAATAGAGATGCTCAGCTGGTGTATCCTTTATTTTTGCAGGCTCCACATCCTCTGTACGGATGGATTCCCAGTCTCAGAAATTGCACCCAACACTTGATGTGCCCAAACTAGCTCTTTTTAACATTTAATAAATCTAATTTTATAAACTAACGTTCCTTTCAAAAAGCGAGGCCCAGTTTATTCAGTTCAAACTTTTCTATTCCTCCAGTCGATGAATATTTATCGAGAATCTTTCATATGCCTGACATGGCTTTAAACACTGGGCATAGATCAGTAAATAAGACAGATATAAATCACTCTCTTCGTGGGGTTTGATTATAATGGGAAGTATGGACAATAGACAAACATCTATAAAATATATGATATCCAGTATTACTATAAATCAGGAAAAGAAAAGCAGTTGTAAGACGTAACAGAGTAATGGCAGCTGCTGATCTAATAGGTATTTGTTGAATAAAATAAGTGCTCAATTTTTAATATCACTAAGATGACTTTTAAATTTTTTCTTATCTCCTGAGCGTGAATTAGCATGTTAGAACAAACATGCTGGCCATGATATTCTGCAATTCTACTGATTCAGTGTTTCCTTATGAGTTTACTTTGAGAAGGGATTTCTGGCAGAGCTACCATGCAGTTGCACACATTGCCCTGCTCCTTTGCTATTAAAGATCTTTATGAAAATAATAGAGACAAAAACTTGTTTCCAAACTCTCATTTTCTCTCATCTGAAGATGATTTCCTTGACAATTTAAGTGTGTCAGTGAGTACTCAGAACCAAGATTTTCCAGGAAGATCAAATGTAAAAACTAAAAATCAATACAGGCAGCAACTACTTCATATAATCACAGTTTTCATAGAAATTTAACTTTGTAATTTTTTTTCACAATTTATCAGTCTCAGGAGCATATCAGGTTTGATCCTGTGAGTCAGCATCCTAACTCTAAAACATTCAAATGTTGCATTCTAATGATATACATTAATGTCAATATGACAGAGAGTGTAGAGGTTGAATGAAGGGAGGGATGACTCATAAATTACGCAGTCACCTTTGCTGATCCTCCTTGGTAGAATGGGAGAAATCTGTGTGACACAAGACAAAAGATAACCTAAAAACTGCAATGGAACATACACAACCAATATCCCCTCCATAAGCAATCTCAGCCCCTCAAAGTTCCTCTCAGCAGCCAGAATTCAGAATGATGATGACAGGCAACCCCTAGAGTTGCTATGAAAATTCAATTCATGGGTAGTAAGTGGAGACTATACCAAATGTGAGCAAACAAAGTCAAATTCTGTTTCTAATCCACTACTTGGCATGCAGTGTCCATCTACCGAAACATTTTAATAATAACTTTCCAAATGTTTGATGTATTTTGACCAAGCCTGATATACAACTAAAGGACATGATACACTTTGATTTGTGGTTCATTTTGCCATTCCCAAATGAGTAGCCATTAATACTTTTAATACTTTTCAAATGGCTATATCTTCCATAATTTTTAATAGTTTGAGAAAAGTTTCATATAGAGACAGCAGAAACAGGTATCTGCTTGTAAAAGCAAATCTACAGTTCACAGAAGCACTAGTATTTATTTAATAAATATTTATTAATATTGTAGCTAATAGAAGGCTTAAAACATATTTTATTTTTCAAATCAATTCTAGCAGTTATTCATTAATCACTTATGCAAAGAAAGTTTGTTTTCATTTTTCTGTTGATTTCAAAGGGAAAGACTCTAAAATAAAAAATACATTTTCTATAACTTAGTTTTAGCTCTGCTTTGCATTCATACCATGTTTATTTTATCCATAAAATAGTCACTTGAATGGATTACCAAATGAGTGTACCAAGCGCACACAAAATATATATACATTGAATAAAAGAATTAGTAAGGATCAGAGAAGAGAGATTAAGTTGAACTCTGGAAGTATGTAAATGCTTTATAAATTATACAATATGATACAAATGTATATTCTTCTTATTTTTGCTATTGTTAACATCCTACCAATTAATTTCCTTTGAAGCTAGTTATATGTTAGGCTACAGCTTTTTAAATTACCACAGGACTGTCTTTTACCAGCCACCTGAATTCTGATTTTCAGAATTGCCAGGCGGACGCATCTGTACTGAGGCCGGCCTGGACTGATTCACCCAGGAAGGAGGAAGGTTCAGACGAGACCAATGCCTGCAGCTGCTGAGAGATGTGTCCCCGCTGACTAGTTACACGCTACCTCCTCTTTAGTAGAACCGTGATTCTCCTGCTTAGAGTCAGGGTTTGGAGACGAGACTGTGCCACTTGCTTTGTTAGGCACAAATTAATGCAGCCCAGCTATATAATTTATGCCACTTTGTCAAGCCAATTCACAGAGAAAGAGCACTGGGAAACCACGCCATTACCTCCTTTGACAGCTCCAAATTGTGTGCGGTCATTTGCTCTCAGGTTCGATAGATCAGAAGGGTCTCCAGAAAGTGCCTGAGATGATGGAAGTCATGCTGCTGTGAGCACTGAGATTCCAGGTAAGCTGGCGTGTGTGTGTGTGTGCGTGTGTGTGTGTGTGTGTGTGTGTGTAAGTGTGGCACTGGTATAACAGAAAACCTTTGACCACATGGAGATTTGGGAGAGGCCATTATTAGGTCACTCAGCATATCAAGAACAAAGCACTGATTTACTGCGTTAGCTTCAGAGTGTGCATTTCTGCCTTTTACAAATGATGAGCCACTGAGTGGGATCATTAGCCACCACCTTTGACTCAGAGCCGTCCTAGAACACAGGCTGCCTGTGCCCCGTTGTAACCCCCCTATTATTTTAACAAGCAGAGCCGTGGCCTGGCTTCCCTGACTTGCCACAGAATTCTCAGGTCAAGTGTGAATGCATATTCCAGAGCACCCTCTGGCATGCATTGTGAAAGCCCTCATTTTAAAAACCTCCGAAAGTTTTCAACTGTGCAAATGGAAATGTTTCCAAATCCTCTTATCCCCAACACAACCAACCCCATTGTTTATCAAATCTGATGTTTTGTAAATGTGATGCTGCCTGGCTTATAGGGGAGAAATATCTTCCAAAACAACCCAAGAGAGTTCTTATGGAAAGAAAAAGCAAATCAGGAGAACCCCCTTCCATGGTTAGAAGACAATCCCGGGGTGGGGAGACACAACACCAGGGCTAACCAATTAAGGTTCTGTCTGGGTCACGAGCTATCTGCAGCAGAAACAGGCAAGATGGCAGATGCCCTGGGTTATTTTAATTAATTTAATCATGTGACTAATTGGTCTCTGCTGGGTTTCTGTGGTAACTGCTTCCTAAGTGCTGATGGGCAATTGTGTTAAATGTAGCTTGGAATCTGCACGTAGGGCGCAGAGCCTTGGAGAGCTCGCGAGGAGGGCTGTGCAGCTGCGCTCGGAAGGTGCCCTGCTGGGCCTCTGATTGTCTGACTGAGGAGAGACTACAGCTGCAGCGTCTCTGGAAGCAGGCGCTGCCCCCCCTCCTAAAAGATCATCGTTTACCTACCTACGTGCGTGAGCACTCACCACGGACATAGGAAAATGACCTGTGATCAAAGAACACGCTGGTTCGGCGAGGATCTGGGAATTAGATGGAAAAAGGTACCTGTAATAAAGGCACATTGGAACGGCAAAGAGAGGGGGGAATTAAGGTTACTCTTCTGTGAATAATCTGCAGCCCCAGAAGCTATCATGTGTTATTCATAGCTGTTCAAATGATACTAATAAGCCATCCTTTTCAATGCCTTGCGGGATTTATCTTTTTTTTTTTTTTCCATTCTCTTACAATGCCATCTCCTCCTTGTCACCGAGAAGGTGCGTGGGAGAATGGGTGGGTGGGTGGCCAGTTTTAGAGCACAGTTTACTTCAGACAGATGGAGGGAAAATTACTTCCAAATTTTCTCATGAAGTGGGATATGTTTGTATTTGCGCAATGCATTCTAGCACCTGCGCAGAGAAAAAAAAATGTAATCACAGATTTCCCTCAGAAGGGGATTTTTTAAAAAAAAGTAAAAGAGTTAACTGCAGCGCAAAGATGCCGCTGTCCCGGACCAAGCCTCCCACCTGCAGTCCCAGGCAGGCTCTCGGGACAATCGCTTCTCCCAATCCCACTCCCAGCCTACAGGAAAAGGGGTCAATGCTTGGGCCATCCTAGAAACTCAAGAGAAACTGCTTGAGATCATCCCCGTGTTTACTGGAAAGGTGACATGAATGCTACTTTTATCCAGAGCAGGAGTGGGGGGCAGTAGCAGGGTGGCACTGCTTTTCCTTAAGAAATACCACAGTTACCCACCGTGACCCATTCTGCGTCCTGTGTATCCCAGACTTCTGCAAAGGGGCAGCTCCAATGGACTCCCGCCCTGCTTTCTCCCCTAGACATGAAGCAATATCTTGGCAAATTAAGCTAAATGGCTTCATCTAAAAATTTCACATTAGTGATGAGCATTAAATGGGCTGACAGTTTAAATTCCTTGAAGAGGTGGCAAGGAGTTCTGTTACATATTCCGATGCATCTGACAGGACATTCAGGCAGCACACGTCACTTAGTCAGCACCTTGCTAAAACTGGGAGCCTCCCACATCTGTATGTCTCTGTAATGCGAATGGAAGAATCTGTCCATAACATCACCAGTTTGTGACTCTACTGACATCCACTTTGAGAAGTACCTGTCTGCTCTAAGTATTGGCCAAATTGCTGAAAAATTGTGTCATTTGGTTTTCAAGGTCTATATTGTGGAAGGAGTATCACCGAAGGCAGTGAGGCACTGCCTTCTCTCCTATGTTGTAGAAGTTTATTATTAGATGCTTTATTCCAGAAATCTGCCTGGGGACACCAAGTGGTGCTAGTCACCCCCCTGTCTGCTTTCACTGTCCCTCATGCCGACAGGTTTACAGCTCACTTCCACCTGTTCTGAGCCTCCATTCCAGGCCGCGCAGGTCAAAACCTTCCCCTTTTATCTCTAGCTTAAGGGAAGGACTCTGGTTTTTAGAAGAGCCGATGAGGAACTGAATTCTCCCTCATCCAATAGCCCTTAGTTAGGATTCTAAACCAGGATTCAAGAGGCCCATGAAGAAATTTCAGTTCAGAAAGTACATAAACCCATGAAATTACCTGTAAAGTTCAGTGTGTATGTCTATTTCCTGGAGAAGGGGTCCACCTCACAGTTATCTTTGGATCATCCAAGAAGGCCCTGATTCAAACAAGAGGTTAAGCACCTCTGCCCCAGTTTTCTATGTGGGTTTATGCCCCACTCCACCCCCACCCTGCCTATAATCTGGCTGAGTAGCTAATTATTTAAATGGGGAGGCCTTAGTTATTGTTTATCAGCCTACTCTAAAACAGATGCTACCACTCTTTCTCCTTAGTAGCCAACTTGTCCTCCCAACAGCTCCACTGACACAGGACAGTCCTGATGGAGAGGGAGCCTCAGGCCATGATTAACAGCACAGCTCTGTAGAACAGGCCTGGGCATCGTCTCTTTGTGGCATGAAGAAAACCAGGCCAAACATGGCAAGAGTCTATCCCTCCATGTCACTCCTCATGTCCTTCGGCCCAAGGCTCAGAACTGCAGTGGGAAGCTGCTTGGGAGGCTCCTCCTGCTCCCTCACTTCACTGGTCCGGCGCCTCCTCCTGTCTGGTCTTCCTCCACCCCTGGCTTTCTTACCCTTGCCCCTTGCCCACCACGTCACCTCTGCCTTTCTTTACTTCACTTTCACCTGGTATAAGAGCTGGACATAGCACATTTTAAAATTTGAGCACCTCGTTTTACTCTCTGATCAATATACCATCGCCCCCAGTTTTCCATCAAGACAAATGCATACTTAGAAACAAATTATAAATAGGGCAGCCACTGGCCATTTTAAGGGATAAATATGACTCCGTTAAGAAAGCCTACAATGGAAGTTCCGAATAACTGATAGAAATACCTCAGATTAATTTGCAGCGGTCAGGAAGAATCCAATGGTGAGACCTTGCAGGCCCTGCTATTCTGCCACGATAATTATGTTTAATACAAATTGATCTAGTCACCTAGTATTTTCAAGCTGGGTTCTCAACCCATTAATGAGTCCCAACCAGCAATATTTCAATGAAATAGAATAGAACAAAGTAGAAAAATATCATAGCACATCACATAGAAATATAAGTACTGTCTCAAGCAACTTCATTTTAGTTTTAAAGAGATATGTCCTGTTTTGTGTACTCTAAACATTTTTCACATTTTAATACTTCTGACATCATGATACATTTTGCAATTATTGTCAGCCAGGTTGCAGTTGTGTCATAACTGTGTGAAAATCTTCTGTTGACTCTTTCTGGTAAAATCAAGAAAATGCCAGCATTCGAGCGACTTAAAGACGAGAAAAAGGGTGTGCGTTTGTGTGTGTGTGTGTGTATACTAAATTACAAAGCAAAATGTACTTCTTACTATAGGCTCATGGTAAATAAAAGTTTAAAAAGTAGCACAAGAGCCCTTTTATAGTTTATATGTACACTTAGGAAATAGTTATCTAATCATGAAGAGCAGTTTCTCTTGCCTTCAGGCAACTGCCATTTCAGTTCTCCCCTGTTGACGTCACTGACCACATCCTTGTCGCAGCACCTGTGGCCTCTCTCCTCACTAACCGTGCGACCCGTGCAAGTCACTTCTCTTCTCAGGGTCACGGTTTTCTCATCCGTAAAAGGAAGATGCTGGAGAAGCTTTCTGAGGGCACTGCCCTCCTGAATAGCCCAGGAAGCGGGCGGACAAGCATTCAGCTCTCACGCGTCTGCCGTGAGCCCTGTCTGTATTCTCCATTTCTCTGCCCCCTTTATCTTTCATAGGCTTCTTCATGATACAACCCGAAGACAAAATGATGTCAAAAATCCATGCTTAAACCATGTAATATGGTTTTAAGTATTCCTGTAAAGTTTGTGATATTTTAAATGGGAAAACATAATGTGGGAATTACACTAAGGAGTATACATTTGCTTTTTAATGTGTGACATGTGGAGCTCTTATTCCTGACTCAGATCCCTTTTTTCTGCCTTCCTGTCTGTAGCTTTTTTCCTGTCCATCCCATTTCCTGAATTCATATTTCGGTCCCCGGTCTAGCATGTGCTCACTCATGCATAGAGCCTGGCCCCTGGGATGGGACGTCACGCTGCAGTCCCCAGCTCTTATCCACATTTCCAGCACACCTCATACTGTATTATTCGTTTACTTGTCAGCCTCCCTTATACCACTGTGAGGGCCCGAGCGGCAGAGACCTCTCCTTATTTATCTTTGTATCCCCAGCCACGGTCAATGCCCAGCATGCAGTGGACGCTGAATAAATAAGTGAATAAATGTGCTGCATGAGGTCAATTTCCACACAAGCGCAGGAAAACTCACACACTCAGGCAGACATTCTTCTGAGCATAAGCCATGGCTCAGATTTCTGTGTTCCATGGCACCCAGCCCTGAGATAGGTCCCAGCCTCTGAGGGTTTGACTGAGTGGCTGGTTCATTCACTGGCTGCTCAGGCACAGACCTGTTCCCAAATACGCATTCCTGCGCTTTCCTCCAGCCTTTCACTTCCCCAGCCTATTCCGGTATCTTGGCCTAAGCCAACTGTCCCTGGCCCTGCTATCAGCAGCCCCTGACAAGGGGCTGAATGACAAACAGAATTATTTCAGCCTCAGGACCCAAAATCAAGATGGAAGAAACCAGTCTCTTTCCCACCCCCACTAGAGGGAAGCCCGGCTTTCCAGGTGTGGACAGGAGGGGCGCCAGGGGTACTAGGCTGCCCGGGCGTGAGTGAAGCCCATCTCGCCATGTCTCCTCCCACGCACAGCTGGTTTTAGCACAACGTGGCAGTGGCTACCGCTTGCTGGGCCCCCGGATGTCCCTGCGGAGTACAGGTGATGGGGGCAAACTGTAATAATCACTTTGATATAGGTTTTATTCAACATGTCAACCCATATCCCTATATATACAGGAAGAAAGAAATTGACCTCCACGCCACCATTACCAGCCCTGAACAAGTATATAGCCAAACATGTAAGCCCTGGGGATGTCATAGATCTCCTTGGCCAGAGCTGAATTACATGGTCATGGGGAAATTAAATTTAACTGATATTTATTAAGTGCTAAATGGCTGCATTAGAAATGTAAAGGAAGTGAGCAAAAGGGCTTGATGAGGAGGGGAGTTCTGCTTGTGGGGGAATGGAAATGTTAACTTAAGTTCTACCTCTGTTTACTTTTGTGCACTTTAATTTTCTTCTCAAATCACTTTTAATACAAAATGATGCCCTAAATGAGACGTGGTAAGGCATCTAAACTCATCCAACTCTTCCTGAATTTCTATTTAATTCTGGTTGTCTTGATTTAAGCCTCAATAAATGCAAATAATTTCTATGAGCACCATCCCTGGTAGAAGGCTTGGGCATATGCCTCTTCCTAATGAATTCTCTGGGTTTTATCTGTTTTTAATTCACTCTTTAAGTCAAGTGTAATGCTCTGGAATTCAGGAGGCCAATATTTTTTTCTACTCATTCAACAATTCAGGACAGAGAAAAATGAAAAAGATATCATTGGTTCAAGGCTTCCTCTGGTGCCAACAGGCCATAAGACTGGGGTTGCTTCTTTTTTTCAATCAGTACTGACTTTTGGAGTTCCATTAGATTTACAGCAGTCCTGTCTGCTGCCTTCACATCTGACTCACAAATTCCTCATACTTGATGTATTCTCTGTGGTACCACTTTAACCAGAATTAAGAAGTCATCAAACTGAATCAGCACCTGGGGTGTGGATCCACCTTCTCTCTCTTCCATTCACCTGAAATGGTCTAACTCACCCCCTCCCTGGAGCGTGCCTGTCAGCTGCGTGGCGCAACACAAAGTGGGAAATGTTCTTCCAACCCAGAAACTCATCAACTCGAACCCTGAAGCACATCACCTGAACACCTTGCTGTAAGAGTGGGAGCAGCTCACAATGGCTCTACACGATCGTTAACAACCTGCTTGCGTTTCCAGGGCCGCCTGGGCGGATTAGGATATGCGCTGGGTATTAAACCATCTGCCACGAGTTTGACCCAGTCTTTCTCCATGGTGGTCGACTGCAAAGATTAGCCCTGAGTGTTAAGAGGTAGGGTACACTTCCATTACATTTACCTTTACCAACTCTTTAGCTTTATTATTGGCTCTTTTGTCCTCAACAGTGTACCTTTTCAGGCTCTTGTACCCTGTATTTGTATAGTTTGGCACCTAATGAAAATATATTTAATCCTCTGTGTCAATCCTCTAAAGTTCAGCCTTAGCCTTTTGTAAAAATCAGGCTAAAGAAGGATGAACTACATGTTTCCTGTGAAGAAGGGACAAGGCTCGATGATCAGACTGTTGTTTGATGTACTTTTGTCCACTTTTAAAAAGCTGTCTTTAATGCAAACATTTAGAAACATTTTTTTTTTTTACTTTAGTCAAGGACCACAGCTGAGGCCCCTTCACCCTGGACCAAGCTCCCTCTCTGGGGGTGCTGAGGGGCAGCCTGTAGCAGGAAGTGTGGGGACTGAAGTTTTGTTCCTGTGCTAGCTGACAGCTCCAGGAATGGAACTGCATCTAATGTCAGCTCATTATATTTATGTATTTGTAGAGCAGGGTTTGGGGCGGGGGGGGGGGCGGGGGGGGGGAGGTAATCCTCTGTGGTTTTTGAAATGAAAGCAACTTAGAGAAAGTAGCAAACTTCCCCTCCTCCCTGTCATCTCTTTCCAAATAAGCAACCTGTATATTAAGTGTCACTATTCCTAATAAACGTCCTTGGGATGGGGTACTGCTAATTTATCTATATTCTGAGAAATAACATCCAACTCCTTACCCAGCTTCTTAATCCCGGCAAGGCTTTATTCCTTGCCCTGGGTTATTTTCCTCAAGGGTCCTTTTGGAGGGAGTCAGCCAAACTCTAAGTGAATAATTTGGGTTTTTGAAGAGCCAAACAACTTACCTTTCTTTTGCACGGCTATATTTGGTCATTTTTATTTAGGTTTATATTGAATGCTAACTCAAGACCCAAGTACTGTTTTTCTTTCCTCAGAGAAGGCTTCTCAGATGGCAACCCTGCAAACTGCTCTGCTATTCTCCAGAATCTGCCTTTTCTCTAATTATAATGGCAGCTCACCAGTCTAAAACCCAGAGACTCTCCGTGTGCACGTGCGTGGGTGCCCCAGCGCGGGCATGGAACACGCTTGGAGGATGGCATCCAGGAGCACTCGGGTACCCTCAGAAGAGGCTGGAGGCCCTCTGACCCCACTGATTTCCCAGGTCTCAGGTATGCTTACATTTTTAATAACATTACCAGCAACACCATACTTTATTTCCTTCCTATGCTTTGGACCTTCTGATTTATGGCACCTAAGCTCCTCAAATTTGCTCCAGCTGATTTTCCTCAGAGACCTGAATCACCATTTAACTTGCATCAAAACCCCTATAAAAATTGCTCTACATCAAAAATACAGGACAGGGAAGCCACACCCAACTCTCCACACGCTGCACCTTTCTCTTACATTGCTTTCTTTCTTTCGTCTCCATATTGTGTTTGTGGGAATTAAATTAACAGAATTTCTGGATGACAATTTGACATTCATAACAAAAACTTTAAAATATTGTCTACCCATTGATCCAGCAATGCCATTTCTATATATTTAGTCTACAAGTTTACATAGTTATTTCTGTATATTTATCCATACATATTTATTCACCAGAGGTAATTACGAATGTGCTCAAATATTTAGCTACAGATATGTATTGTCATGTTATTTCTGACCAAGCATGTTTATCCTGGTGAGTTTTTCTTTCCTAATATGAGTGCTTAAATCTTTGGAATGAGTTACATTAGGACAAGAGTAAATATTTAGTTACTTTTACATATATATGTATGTAATACATAAATATGTATATGTTCATACATCATTAAATATTTTACAAGGCCATATTTAAATGAATAAATAGTATTTCATAGTAAAACATGCCACGATTTATTGAGTAATTCCCCTATTATTAGATATTTAAGTTTTTTATTATGATGTGATGTCTCACATTGCTTTCAGATCTCCTTCAGGCGCACCTTCTGTGGTCCACTGTGCATAGGCCTGTTATAATTTTTCCACCATCTCTGGTTGCTTTTTAAATGTCATCTGTTTGCCCTCTCCATTCCCCACTGGCTTTTCACAGGTCTTCCAAGTTTCCTGAGACAGATTTTTCACTTTTCTAAAGGATGCCTTTTTAGTACTAATAAAACTTTCATATTTGTCTGCTTAATCGCGCCAGCTTTACTGTCCCCTTTTTACTTTTTTGTTTTTGGCTCAGAGGTATATGAACCATCTGTGCCTCTAAAACAGTTTGCTTAAATAGCCTCCAGGCAGATTTTATGGTTTTTAAGTTTTTTACTTTAACCTTCAGCCTGCTGTTAGCCATTTTCATCACAGTTTTAAAATCAGCCTCTTTTGGAAACAACCGTCACTAGATGAGGTTTTCAGAAGTTACTGGGACTGCAGAGGGGCCGCGGGCTCCAGCTGAACCGTCCCGCGGTCCCCACGCAGCCGTCTGCGGCAGGTGCAGGTGTGCGCAGCCTCGCGAAGGGTCAGCCCCCTCTGGCAGCATGAAGGGCGATGCAGATGCATTTCATTTGAAACGCCCCTCTCCACATCACCCAGCGAAGGCCCAGGACGATCAAACATGAATTACTTACCTGCCTATTTACTTATCACTGCATTTCTACGGAGCTGTCGCCATGACCCTAGGCGCTAAATGAGATACGAAGCTGAAACAATACAGAGAAAGGGAGGACGATTCCTCCCTTCCCATCACACGCTTGGGCCGTGGGAATGGCCCTGTTACTGCGCCAGCTGACACGCCGTTCGGATTCCACTTGATCACAGTGGGCTAGGCAGGGGACCTGAGTGTCAATGCGCAGTCCTCTCTCCTGGAATTTATCATCCCCCAAACCTCCCGTGTGCCCTTTGTTAATGTCAGCGCTGCTCTATGGTTCTTTCTCTCTGTAATAAAAACCACACCTCTTCCCACACCCAGCGGGAGGTAGGGAGTGGGATCTGCCCGTTCCGGGGCTCTTTCCATCAAAAACTAACTCACCCCATTTATTTTCTATCATCCAACCATATTGGTCAGACAGTAATTACATTGTCTCCCTCCCTCAAATCAGTACACTTTCACCCAATCTTTTCTCTTTTGCTTTTCTGATACATTTGATAATTTAAAATACTTAGGCTCTTATAGTTATCATTATTTTTATTATTATCATTTATTTATAAAATGCTTCTCCCTTCAGGAGTTACAAGCTGTCCATATACTCCCTGAAATGAATTAGTAATAATATGCTAACCATAGCTGAGTGAAAAGGCAGGGAAGGCAGAAGCCAATAAATCCCCAAGGGTTGGTTGATAGAATGAATGAATGACTGAATGAATGAATAGACTAACACATGGATAAGTGGGACTATTGTTCCAGGGAATATCTGTTCGTTTTCTTGTTTGTGGGTAATGTTCCATTCCTTCACAGAGAAAATAAAATTAGCAAAGACGTGGCAAATCGGGGCCAGAACTGCTGTGTCCTAGCTCTTCCTTCCCCTCCTCACCTACTTAACATCTCTTCATCTTTACTATTTCAAGTACTACTTCCTCAGGGAAACTTCCAGATCTCCTAATGAGTCAAATCTCCCTGCCGGGGGCTCTCTTAGCACTGTGCCCACACCATCACAGCACTTGTCACAGTGGCACTTTCACATCTGAGTTATTATTTAAATAAATGCCTCCCTCTGGACTGTAAGCTTCATGAGGGCAGGAACCAGGTTTTTGTTGTCCACTGTGACTCCGATATGACTAGCACAGGGCCTGGCACATAGTAGCTGTTCAACAAATATTTGTTGAATTAGTAAATTAATTAATGACTATGAAAGTTGCAGCCTTTGGGGTCTCTGCTCTATTGGCCACCTGCACTTAATGCATCAACCTCAGACTAAATCACAGTTTGTTTGACCAGTCCCCCTTCCCTTCTGTTTAACACACTCAGTTTTCAGCCACAGAGGAAGTAGCTTAAATGTGTGGGTGAGCAGGCTAAGTCTTGATGGGAACAGCTGCGTCATCCCATCACTCACCCCATCCCAGGCATCTGCCTCCCCACATTCAATATGGTCCTTGGCCAACGCCTCCCCGGCCACTTAAACTGATGAAGCTACAGGGTGGGGCAAAAGTAGGTTTACAGTTATATGTGAAAAAGAGTTTATTGTCGTATTATCATTTATTTATTATTATTTTTCATATAAACAACTACAAACCAAATTAAATCTACTCTTAGAATAAAATATACTTCAGAATAATTCCTTTACCCAAAGATGTTCCCTTCATAGTACCATCTTTTTCATCACACAACTTCTAGGGATAGAGCTTGAGAAGACCTGTGGATGCTAAAGACCTGGGTTATGTGTTGAGCTTACCTCCTGAGGCCTTAACCTCCCCACTGGGTTGGGGGCAAGCTCCATCTACTCTATAGAAGTAAAATCGCTGTGTCAGAGCATTTAACCAACAATGTCCATCCTTGGTTCATTTCCTCCAACACTTTCAACAAAAAAAACAAAATCTAAATTGGTTCAACACACTTTTGCTACTGAAAAACGTTTCATAACCACTAGTGAATAATTCAGTGAATACGATATTTTTAGTTTTCTGTTGTCAGACATGCTCAACTTTGATGAGAATGTTGTTGCCTCTATTACTCTCCAAACCTCCTTTGCATCCAGGATCTTAAATTTAAAAAAATTTTTTTTTTTTGTTCTAATTTATCTTTATTGTTGAAAGTACTACAAATGCCCCCCCCCCCCCCCTTAATCTCCTCCACCCTGCACAGGATCTTAAATTTCAAATGTATTACTTTCTTAACAGAGATCCAATCAACAATGAAAAGCAGATCATGTCACACCTCTGAATAGCTCATCACATTTGGAATAAAATCCAAACTATTTCCTCTCTGACCTATGTAATCTGGCCCCTGACCATCTTGAAAGTTCAACTGCAGTCTGGCCTTCTTGACAAAAATGTCAAGCCTATTCCTGCCTGAGGACCTCTGCTTTTTACTTGCTCCCCTCCTCTCTAAAACTCTTTGGTACAACCTCTTCGAGTGACTAGCTCCATCACTTCATTTTGTTCCTACCTACACGTCACCTCCTCAAAGATAACCTCTGTGACCACCAGATATAACACAGCACCCCATCCCCTCACCTTCCTTTTTCTTCATAGCATTTATCACTCCCTGAAGTTATGGTATATATTTACATATTTTTAACTTATAAATTATCTATCTCCCTTAGAGAATAGAATGTAAGTCCCTTTAAGGCAGGGACTTTTCTCTCGTTTAATAATAATCCACCAAGCCCCAAACAGTGCATAGCACACTATAGGGGCTCAATATATATATATACATAATTTTTCAAAGACTAAATGGATGAATAAATAACAAGGTGTTGTTTTTTAAAATCTTGGCTAAAAAGAAACAAAAAAGCATCACAGAGGAACTTGTCTCCTGTTGGGCAAATCCCCTTGTCTTCAACTATTGGCCCAGCTTTATCTCACCTACCCCTGGGTCTCTGTCTCCCTAAATGCTTTGACACCAATAACTTAAATTGCTCCAACTTATGAAACATATAATCCTACAAATGATCACAGAAAATGCCAGGGCCTTCAAAGATTCTTATAACAGAGTTGGTTGTGCAGTCATAGAATGACTCATCATATTTTAAAATATGAAATCATTGTATCAAAACAGATTACAAGATAAGTCACTACTTGATCATGGAGTGTTCAGCAAAAGGCCTGTGAAGCAGGTAAATCAGACCTCAAAATTCCTATTACCCACTGAACCCCCCCAAATACACTTGTTGGGGTAGGATCCAGGTCTTAATGCTAATTAGCTAATCAAGAAAGTGAGACACTAAGAAAATTTGTGTGACAAAAACTGGATATAAAAGTCTTTGATTTATGTTATAAATTCTAACTCTGTGGGGGAAAAAATAATCATTTCAAAGTCAAGGCAGTCATTTTTTCCACAATCAAAAGTGCTTAAATAATTTTAAATACACTTCAACATATTTATGAAGAAATTCTCCTACATGTCTCCAATCTCTCTCATAAATCAGTATAATGTTTCCAAAGTACATTTGGAAGTAAAAAATTAATATCTACCAACTATATTTTCCTCTATTAGATGATGAATTAAGCAGAAAATATATTAATGCCTGAATTTATAATAGGAGTGGTTAACTCTTAGCCATAGCAAACTAATGAGGAATATTTTACCAGGAAGGATTAATCAGGGCTCTCCAACACTATGCAATTTGACATTCTAAAGACTTAATCATGAATGGATTTTATTCCCTATTTACTTTTCATCTTGGATATGCCTGACAAAGACACTACATGTTAGAATAAATTTAATTCTTAAGCTTAATCTTGTTGCTTTAAAGAAATTTATTTAAATAATATTCCATTGCTTTAAAAATAGGCTTCACAGAAACAACACTAGTACGACTATGTCATCTCTGGGCCAAATGCAGCTCGGACATCGAAACCTGGGTCTGATCACCTCTGTCAGCAGTGAGGCGACAACCCAAATTCTGGGAGGTTGTGATGACTGGACCTCGGCTTCCCTCCCCAGCCATTGATTATCTCTATCTTTGTTAAGGACTACAGGAGTTTCATTTAACTAGAGTGCTCAGTAAATTGCAGCAGAGTTCAAGCATCTTTTATAGATTCATTAAACCATTGATCTGCCTTCTAGAGCTTGTAGTAGTGCCCGGCTCTGGCCCACAGCCTGTGTTTACAGAGAATGCAACAGACTGACGTTCGTGATCTCCGCAGGCAGCCTGTCGGTAGACGTTAGATTCCACTGTGTGCACGGCCGGCGGAAGAGGGGATTGTAACCTGGGGAATTTCCCACTCTCAGTCTGAACTGAACTGAATTAAGCAGCTGTCTGCAGCAAGATTTTCTTTATTCCATCCTAATCTTCGATAATATAAACAAAGAGCAAGGAGTCCGAGGAACAAAGAATTATACATGGCTTGCCCAGTTCACACTTCTGCTTATGTGAACAAAAGCTGTCCAGAGGTACTGAGATGGGGGAGAAATAAAAATAACCACCAGTGTGCACACCATGTGCATCTCTTGCATATGGTCCTCTTGAGTGTATTAGGGTTTGAGACTAGACGTTGCAAGTGTATGAGAGAAATTCTGGACTCAAATTACTACCTTAAAATATCTCCAGGCAAGCCACCTGGCCTGTCTCATGCATGCAATTATTTAGACAGTTAACATTTTTAACAAAGCATTTGAATTAACAGAGCATAACTACAACCCTAGGAAAATGCACAATCATTCTCTCATGGCTTCTCTGGACAGCGCACTAACTCCTCTTGTAAACTTCTCCTTCCTCTGGTCTTTATTAATATAACAATAAGATCTCATGACACCTTCTGTTTAAAGTCAGGCACAGAGAGTAACTCTGTGCTTGAGGTAGCTTTTGATGGGAGAAGTGCACCAAAACGACCCATTAGATAATCCTCTAAATGCTCACTCTTCAGATAAACCTGAACACTGTTAGGAGCAAGGTGAGAAGCTGGCGATGCAAGTGGCCGGATCGATAAAGAGAACGCATATCCCAAATAACTAGATCCCTTCCTGATCATTTGTTTCACCGAGCTGCCCACTGTCCAAACAGGCAGCCAGACTTGGAGCGCAAAGCACGCACATTCATCACTCTGCAGCCGCAGTCACCAGAACACAATGTAGCTGATGCAATCTGACACTGTGGTTAATGCTAAAAGGGAGCGTGCCTTTGAGATAGATTGGATAATTACTGGCAGTTCAGATGAGAAAAACTTGATTTAAGTGTATAGCATTAACTATCACCAAAAGGGTGGCCAGAGATTGACTGTCTGAAAATTAACATTCAAACATATATGTCAATAGCCCTGTGTATTGATCTCTGGGGGCTGGATTCAGATGTGTTAAAAATCCCCCCCTTCCTTCTGCCCATTGAAAAATAAAAGTGTTCAACAAAGATTGGGACTTGAAGTTATTTGGACTTTTATCTTCATATTTAACCTAAAATGTCTATTACTGTTCAGAAGTTGACATCCATTCTGGGAAATTGATTAGAATTATTTCTCTGTTTCCCCCACAACCTCCCCAAATGTAGCCCATTAAAAATAAGATGTAGTTGCTATTGTTTCTTTCAGTACACACTCTCTTGTTCCACTGTGTTTGTGTGCCAGGTATCCCTTAGCCCAGTATTTCTCAGGTGGTAGTCAAGTGTCCTGGTAAACAAAAATGTCACATGCATCTCCCCCAAAGCTTCTCATGACTTCTTAGGGCATCTCTCTGGGTTTCTTCAAGAGCCTACGCATCACCTCAACCTGACCTACATCTTACCTCACTGGCCTGAATTCTCCTGCTCTAACCCCAGCCTAAATGTGTTTCAAAGGGCTAACACCTTCCCCTTCCTCTGCAATTGCTTTTTTCATAGGTTCTCATTTTCAGCAGCTCATCAATATTGCATTCCATATTTTAAAAGACCAGAAAACAAGAAAACCACTGCATTTGTTGTCCTCTCCCCAGAGCTTCCCTGTTTGTTGTGACCAAAAGAGAACTTAGCCACTGGCCTGCAGGCTAACGCCTGGGAGGCAGAAGCGGCCCTACATACAGGCACAGTTCCAAGGGACACTGCAGAACCAAAGCAATCGTCCTTCAGGGAGACAGACCCAACAGGCTCCTTGGTGCCCCATAAAAACAAGGTGAATCCATGGGAAGAACCCTAGTGCTCCATGGGCACATTTACTTGTCAATCAAGAATATTTGCAAGCAACTGGCAGAAGCAAGTCTGTGGCCTGAGCTTCAGGCAGTCAGGGGACATTAATTACAAGTAATTTCTTAATGTCCTTCCCCAAACCTTCATGAATGATAGCCATTTTGCAAATTAAATCTTGCAAGTGTTTAAAGGAAAAAAAGTAGATAGGTTAATCACTAGACTAACAGGGCAATTGTTACACATTTCTTCTGCACTACTAGGTTCTATAATTAAGTCTGAAACTGAGAATCTTTCCCAGGATATATTCAACTTTAACAAAAAGACCGATAGTCTAAATAAAATGTAACTCCAAATAATATGATGATATGTGCTAACTTGCAACAGGTTCTTCCAAAAGAGATCGCTTTTAAGAAGAGATAGCTGTGCATCCAGGGATACAGTTTGAACGTAAAAGAAGTGCTTGTTATACAATATTCCCCTCATTGAATATTCATTATTATCATGACTGTTAGGAGATCTTAATGACATCATCTGTAAATGTCGTTTGTTCACATAACCTTTTTATTTTTCATTCATCTTATCCTCTCTTATCCAAACAGGTTTCTTCCCACTGTGGTTTGTTGGGGGAACAGCAACATTATGATATTGAAGAAGTATTTCTACCTATTCTTGTCTCAAAATAGGTAAAAACTAAACCAAGGAAGCAAAATTTTGGGAATGTGTGACTATTACTGAAGTATCAATGCCACTAATCCATAAAGAACGCCATAAATTTGAGATCTGAACACGGACGGGAGACAGTCATCCTTGGCATTGCCTGCGCGGGCCACCTGTCTTGAGTTTTTATTTCCTGCCTGATTTGTGGATGTTAGATGGCAGGATAGTTCCCGTGCAGAAGGAAAAAAACAAACCCAGGATATATGGAAATGACTACTATTTGTAGTCTTGTTTATTACTCTGGTTCTTAAAGGGAAATGGTTACAAGCCATTACTCCCTTAGTAAAGAATATTTTTAAGTGTCTGTTACTGTGCAAAGTAAAACTGGTATTAGTTGGACTAAACACTTCAGCATTTCCTGAAAAACCACTAAGGAGTCCCTGCAACTTTCCAGCTCCTATGTGAGTCACTAGGCTAGACATGTTCTCAAGTTCTTCTTTACTGGGGGCCTCCAAAAGGGACTGGGGAAAGAGTGAGCTATTAGTTCCCTGACAAGTCTCTAGTGCGTCCAGTAATGAGACTGGCATCCCATTGTTCGGCCTATGCCCATAGACTACAGAAGTATTTTTCTTACCCAAGGCTTCAAAAATGTTTGAGGCAGCCATTGAGCCTGTTGCAAATAAGGATTCCACAAAATACAATTATCAATTAACACTATACACTCCTTGAGCAGACATCTAGAAATGTGTAAGCTAGTCCTTAGGTTCATGAAACAAACACAGCCGCGATTCCCAGTCTTCTCCTAGCAGAGGCATTCTGAAGACAGCCTACACACTTGCAGCAATCCAAACAAGACTTCAAATGAAATTTTTAATTTGGTTTAAATATATAAGCTACATGCCATCAAGGGTTTGTAAGAGAGGGATATGACATTCTTAATCTACTCCATCAAACAAACCCAAAGAGAAAGAAGGTTCGAGAGGCAAACAAAATTTAAAGAGTCAGTTTTCAGTGGGCCTTCATTTTGAGAGTTGGGCTATTTCTGTCCTTGTTTTTTGAGCAGAAAATCAGTTCCTGCTTCTAGACCCAAGCATTTGTGAAGAGGAGAGCAGGGGAACCACGGCACAGCTGTCCAATTTACATTCACAAATGCAGGTGTTGCGCAGACACAAAACAGAGGTCAGCTGAATGCTGCTCCTAATTAGCTACCTTTTTTACAAGGATTTTTCTTTGTGAAGTTATGCATGCAATTTGGGTTCAACTTAGAGACCATTTTTAGATCCCAGCATGCTATCCACCAAGAAGCGGGCTGTCATTATAAAGCATAATTTACAGCACAGTTAATTTTACATATTTCTTTAAAAAAAATGTACATCATACCTAAGGCAAAAAATTCTGTTCTGCACACACATTATTCACTCTGTCTTCCATCCACTTCTCAATATTTAAAGGTGTAGAATTTAGCCAGAAAATCTTTTATGTAGGAATGGGGAAATTTTTGCCCTTTTTCTAAGATTAAGAAAGTCCACAATTTTAATAATGAGGATGAAAGATTTTGTTAAATGATACAAGAGAAGCAGCTAGTTGCTATTGTCTTCAGTGGGGAACACCCTGGGGCTGATTACAGCAGTTCTTAGAAATGGCAGGATGGAGGCTGGTATCTAATACAATCCATTAGGAAACCCAAGCCCTAAATGAAAGACCACAAAATCCTATCAGTTCACAGAAATGCAGCAGCTGTACATGTTTATGGTAATACAATAGGATATTGTTACAGAGATAACACCCTTAAAATTAAAAAAGAAAAAAAGATTCCAGCAAGAGATGTGACCAGTTTATTTCTCTATTGGAAAAGTGAGAATGTATATAGTGTGGCAGAGTTTTGGATACATAAATAAGCATGAAGACTGCAGAGAAGACAGGCATTGAATGTACACTAATGGCTGCTGGGATCAGCCGTCAAACTTCAAGCCACTGACTCCCAGGTTTTGCAGGAGGTTCGAAGACCTACCCCAATAACTCCTTGTAAGAAGCAAAAGGGGATGCTTCTCCTCTTCCAGCTGACTTATAATATTCCAAATGCTAATTCTTATCTTGGCTCCCAGTTATCCACTTTTCAAAACTGTATGCTAATGGAAGTTTAAATTCAGTTTGATCTTAAACTTTAAAATGATGTAAATTTATATATGGTATTATTATATATGGTATTTTTTATTATAAATAGGTTTAGATATAGATATTATATATATTTATACATTATTCTAGGCTGTTGTCCAATTGGGTCAGGTGCCTTTCTTCAAAGGCTTACTAAAGTAAAACCACTTTGCAAAGTGTAACATGTATCCACCAGGACTGTAACAAATTCATGTTGCTGGATTTTACTCACTACAGGCTGTCTACCAGGTTCAGACCCAAAGCCCTCAAGAATCATAGAAAGACAAAAACCCCTGTTCTCTAGCCATCTTCTAGGATGGAATGCAAAGTATTTTGTTGTGGTAAGTTCAGCTTTGAAGACAAAAGTGCTGGGGCCATTCCTATGATTATTACCCCAGTGTTCAAAAGGGGAGCCCTAGGGTCTCAGAGATCATTTTAATCCCCGTGTATTAAAGCAAACCTTGTCTACCGTGCGTTGCTCTAACCACCCTCCTCTGAAGCCTCTCTTGGCCCCACCCAAGGGAACGTGAATTTGACTGGTGACTGTCCCCAAAGAACTGCAAACAGTTTCCTTACTTGCCTTCCTGTTCCAGTGAAGAGGATGAGCCTAATTCTTAGAGACTGCCACTAAATTCCACCCTACTGAATCCTGCAGCCTAATTCTTTCAGCATTATGTTTTTTGGCAGAATGATGTGACCCAAATATGCAGGAGATAATTTGCTGCAACAGTGCTTCTTGTAATGCAATGAGCCAGAGATTAGCAATTCAGGATTGCAAATATAAGACTTAAAAATAATAATTGTTTGCTTCAAGAAAGGACAGATTTTGCTCTTGTATTATGGAAATGGAAATGCTCAGCAAAGTGTAGACAGTTTTATGAATTAAGGAAGCTTTACAGATCAATGGAAAATAATGAAGAACTAGCAATTTACTTCAGTAATTGGTGGCAAAATGCTATAGAGGTTCTTTAAAGATTAAGAAATTAGCTATGTGCCTATGTGTGTGTGTGGGGGGGGGTTGTAAAAACATGCATTTCGTTTCCCATCGGTGGTGGCTAATACTAGTCTAAAAGGACATTTTCAAGTCTGAGATGTCTTAAAACAAAAAAATAACCAAAAAAACCCCCATGACTATGGCTGTTCTGTGTTCACCCGCCATGCTTCTCGCCAACGCTTGGCTGTGTGAGCAATGCTGGTTCACGTATTCATTCTTTCACCTTTTCTCAATACCAATCAACGTTAATACAAAGTGTCAAGAGAGACTCGATGTGTTTCTTGATGAGAATTTGTGGATGGGATTTTGGAAAGAGCCAGAGCGCTATTCCCTTTGGGAACAAAGTAGGAAACTGAATAGACTGCAGCTTCCTGGCCATGCGCCTGTGGCTAGTTTCTCAGCCTTTATGGGAAATCTCTGCCGCTTATCTTTCAAGGTCTAGTCTACGCGTCCTAGCGCTGGAGAGTCGCTGTCACTTAGGACACCAGGGGCCACGGCCGCGTCCTCCTCAGACTCACTCACCCTCTCAGAATTCAAACACCAAGACCAGAGAAACAGAAGAACAGGTGATCATACAGTAGAAGGGCTCTCCTCATTCCAAAAAGATAAGTAGGACAGAGAAAGGGAACAGAAACACAAACACAAACACAAACGGGAGTGGGAGCCGCTCGGTGCCGGGCGGAGGCTGAGGCGCATGCGCGGGCGGGGCGGGGCGGGCGGGGCGGGGCGGGCGCCGCCCGGCTCTTACCTTGTTCCTCTTGAAGTAGGCGCGCCGGCAGGCCGCGAAGCACTTCTCGCTGCAGAAGCTTTTCACCTCGCTCCCCATACTCAGGGAGTAGCGCTTGATTCCCACTTTCTGGCACCAGGCACACATTATTTGTACATTTGACACATCATCTTCTATAATAAAAGTATAAGAAAAATGTTCACATCAGAAGCAAACACCCCTTCAAACTCAGACACCCCCTGAACCTGAAAGGGCTGCTCGAGGTCTGACTCGAGCCTCCGCGCCTCGCCGCCTCTCACCCAGCGGAATAGCCGGTGTGTTGGGGAGGTTTTTTCTTTTTCCATTTTTTTTTTTTTTTTTTCAGTTAGCTTTTCAGTTTCCAATAGACATCATTTCCTTAAAAACCAGATCATGACGACAGAGCCATGAGAGTTCCTAGGGCCGCTTAGCCTGGTAAAAATGCTGATTCTGCCTGGTTAAAGCAGGCTCAGGACTAATGAATCTTGTAAAGTGACCCGTGTCTTCAAAGGTACTGCTGAGAGCCTACAAAATCTACACTGGGGGGGGGGGGGGGGGTAGGGACACCACCACACCCACATATGTGATGTCCTAATGTGAACCTTGACAGTCAGGAGCCAGGCTCAAGCTTGGCATGTTCCCTATTGCTGTTACATGATATGAGGTTTTGTTTACTCTTGCAATAGAATGATTCCCAAATGATACGGTCAGTCAAAAAAGGAAGGATGTTAGTGGCCACATTCTGCTGATAGAACAGCAGTTGCCTGGCTAACTCGGTGGTCTCCTGGGATGCAGCCTTCCCACATGGGGGTCCCCAGGCGGGCGGGGGCCTGATTTAAATTCTTCTCCGTGAGATGTGTGTGGTTCATGGTCCCTGGATGGAGGAATAGTCACGGGGTGTCAGCCATGAGACCGGAGGCCACACGGCTGCCCAGACCACCCTTAGCCAGGCTGGTGGTCCTCACAGGTCCAGTGGGACCTGTCACCCGCACCATGGCGATGCTCAAAATGATGTTAGGTGGTATGCAAATATTTCCAACATTTAAAATATTGTATTTCTTTTCCTTTGTAAGAAAAGAAAACAAACAAGTAGTACAAGTCCATGATATCACAAATACTACTGCTTAAAACAAATGAAGGCTTTTTAAAGTGAGTCAGTTAATAAAATGTAACAGTAAGTTACAGTGCAGATAATAAAAAGTTGTGACAAACATGTGACAGTGACATTCAAATGACTGAAAGGAAACTTCGGTGGGGGACTAAAAGGAGACTTTAAGTAGAAGTCTAAGAACTATTTCCTCGCTGCCTCCTCTAGGCTTTCGCTACCTCCCGAGTTTCCTTGGTTCTCCCAATGGACGTGTGTCTGACTGATGCCACTATTAGCCACGTCTCTTTGTCCTCGATGGATTTTTTTTTTTTTTTCGGTACTAACCCAGACTCATGCTCCAGACATGAATGGTAATCACAAAATTCCCCAACAAGCTCTGGTATAGTGTTGTCTGATTCCTGAGTAAAATCCCCCAAAGACTAATTGCTAAGCAAGGCCTGGTCCATGAGCTGCTGACATATTCATGGTTCATAGAGTCTGTCATGCAATCATTCCATTTCCAGGGGAAAGATTTGGTTTGAGGCAGTGTGGTCATCAGCCTGCAAAATTAGAAGCAAACTAATTTGAAGCGCAGTGATATGGCTTTTCTCCCCCTGAGCATCGTCACTCAGAACCATGGGCAGCATTTTATTTACCTTGGTGGAATACTGTCCTTTTAATCACCACTTTTATTTTACAATTATATATTGTGACTTATTATTAATTATAATAAAAGAGACAGTGTAAAAACGACCTTTGATGTTAATCAAACATTTTCTTTAAATAGAGTCCACATGAGTTAAAATATCATACAATTACTGTACTTAATACTTTGTTCTATTTGAAGAAAGTTTTATTGTATTTTATGTGACCTCTAATATGGCATCTGTGTATAGGCATTCTACATGGTAGGAAGAATTAATAAAACTCTATAATTTACCTTAAAGTATGGAGGCATTTTTTAAATTAGGTTAGAAATGTTATACTTTTTAAATAATCATCTGTCATTACTAAATTCACTATCACTGATAGTTTCAGATTTTCCCAATCGATTAGCTGCTTCAAAACCTTAAATTCCTGAAAAAGAAAATGATACAGCAGAATTCTCACAAATAATCCGCTGGCAATAAGCTTGATTCCTGTGAAATCTGCAAGAAAAGAGATTTTTATGGGGGAAATTATTTGGCCTCAGCGTTCAAGGAGGAGAACTCACTTCCCAAGAAGGAACTTTAGGACATGCATTAGGTTCCCCTCATTGTTTCTTCCTTTAAATGGTCTGGTTTGGGAAACAAAACATAAGATTTTTAGTCCTAGGTCTTTAACTCTAATGGACTAAAACTGAGATGACAAAGAACAGGGCGCAATGCTGCAGCAGGGCTGGCGCCCAGCCTGTGCTCAGGCCCGCCCAGAGGAACGGTGCTCGGGCACAAAGGCGGCTCGCGGGTCTTCCTCCTGCTCCGCTCCATCACCACCAGTCACACCATTTGTCACTTTTTAAGGGAAGGCAAGGATACTTTCTTACAAACAACAGACCTAACAAGTGAACAAAAAAGTAGAATTTTAAAGCAGATTATTTTAATAAATCATTTGTACTACAAAATAACAACATGGGAAGATGAAACAAAAGAAATCGTGCACTTTTGTATCTGGAAATTGGAAAACTCTTAGAATGGTGGTTAGCATCTGTCTTGTTAAATAATTCAGTATTCCCATCCGTTTTTCATAAAACTCTGCTTCATAACGGCAAATACTTTGGAAAAGTTCCATCAGGTTTCTCTTTTTCTGTCATCAAAAGCTAATGCTCCAAAGAAGGGTCTGATAAGTGGATTATTCCATAGGCTCAAGAAAACACTTTTAGACATCTCAGGTACTCTAGTCTTATAAAAGTCATTTTTATTAATAGCATATTTAGGAAACTAAGAAAGATCTGTGATTATATGCATTAATTTTGTCAGCTAAAACAGAGCTCAAAATTCTGCCATCAGACATGAAAGGGTGCCCCATCTTAAGAACTATGACTGCGCCCTTAGAAAATTAAGATTTTCTTAAGTGCTTAAAGCCAAAGGGATTGGTTTATTTCAACAACCACTTTTTTTTTTTACCTGAAACCTGGGACTTATGTACATGCTTTCCATTGGCAAAATAGAAGGCCCCAGCACTTCAGGTTTTCTAACTTGATCTGCTTTAAATTTCTTTATTTAAAAAATATTTCTTCAAACTAGGGAAAACCTGATTTCCTGCCTTATATTTAGGCTCAAGGTCTGTGCCATTAGAGACTTGAGATTACCTCAAAGAAGAGTCATGCAACAGATTTTTCCTTACCACCATTAGTCTATGTATTTTTCGTAATGAACAATGCAACAATAAATGCAAAATATTTATAGCATCAAATCACATTCCCAAATAGTTTGTATAACATGATAAAAATTATCATATGATAATGTCATATAAATATGCATCAGTCAAAATATGCATGTTTCAATTAATCATGAAGTTTGTACCACCTCTTTAGGATTTAATTAAGCAAACTGTTTAGGGCATTTTCTTTCCAATCTAATGTTCAAAGAACTATAGAAGATTAGTCTATTTTACATCCCAGAAGGAGAAGTTCAGATTAATTACTCTAAGATGAAATCAAAATTGTTTTTGCTTATTACAGTGCAGAGAAGTGTAGAATGCCCCGCTAAAGTTGTTTGAGAAACTGCACTGTCTGATGACTATTAAAAATAAGGGTGGCCATTGGTCAGTGCCATTCTAGGGGCATTTGAATCTGCTATGAACATGCATACTAGCTTACCTTACCAGAGCCCAAACACAACCAGGAGGGCCGTAAGGGACCCCAAGTGATTAAACTATAGATTTACCATCCCTTTTTAGCTTTCATGGGAGTCTAAGACTGGGGGGGGGGAATCTGAAAATATTTGCTAGTGATGTTTCTCTCCCCCAATAGTTCCTAGAATGTACATATCCAGATAGTCATTTCAAGACTTGAATTATATTTGAGGCAAGCTGCAAGGTAGTATGAAGTGACTCCAGCGAGTTCTCACACCATGAAAGAGAAAGAGAAAGAGAAACATGGCACCGGTAGTACCCTGTCAATCTATTTGTTGGAGCAGCTACACTCAAGAACAGAATGAAGACACAGCCTGGAAGGCAGGCAAGAAACTAGGGTTAAAGTTTGCTTTCTTTTCAGCTCTTTTTTGGAATAATTCAATTCCAAAAACTCTAAGGAAGTCCAATTTAAAAGTTTCCACAGAGTCCTATGCAGTCCTATACAGTTTCCTGTGTTCTAGATGTGAACACTTAAGGATACCCAGAGGAAATCTGCACCCTGAGCAAAAGGGAAGTAGTCATAGCTGGCCTTATTCAGTATTTAGTAGGTGACAGGCACAGTGCAAAATTCTTTAAATCCATCTTAATCACACAACCACCACTCCCCAGGCAGATGCTAACATTATCCCCATTGTGCAGATGGGGAAAGTGAGGTTTAGAAGTTGAGTAATTTGCTCCAGATCACACAGCCAGTACATACCAAAGCCTGGATGAAGACCAGGCTGTCGGCCTCCAGAGCCCAAGCTCTTGACCACTACGCCTTAAAGTGCACAGCCTTTCTAAGCATGGGAGATGGCACCCCTTCTACACAGACTTCCCTCCACAGAAAGGACAGAAAGCTCTCACGGGTTCTGCTACTTACACAGGACACTGTTCCATGACACACTAACAGACAAAGAAAATGGAATAAAAAAGGTCAAAACGTCTTTGAGGAGACAGCTGAAGTGTTAATCAATATTTGTCAATTTATTTTTTTTAAAAAAAAACCCACACAAGTTAAAGGCCTGCACTATAAGCCTATACTTCTTGTTGACCAAGGGACTTGGATTTGCTGCAAACAGTCTATCTGAACTTTCACCAGCAAGTTCCACTTAAACATTAAATGATGAGAAAGAAGCAGTAACACGTGGATCTCAGGATGCAGTCATTCTACCCACATTCTTCCCAGCTTTCTCTTTTGTAAGGAGGCGAATCAACAGCAGGACATGGGTGAGATTGACTTTCCATGTGGGTCAAGTGGGGAATCACTTACATATGTAAATTCAAAGACCCCAATAAGTATATCCTAGCTTCAAAAATTATCTCTCTACTGCTTACTAAAATCAAATTCTACCATTAGATAGTACTTTCTTTAACTAAATATTGCTTATATCTCATTAAAACACAAATTCCCTAAAAGCAAGAAGGTTCTCTATATATTTGTCAATAATGATTTATGCTTTAAAATGAGTTATTCTTTCTGAAAGTTTTCACAGAGAGTGGGGAGAAGGGCTGAGTATAGGTTCTAATGAGGAAGATGGAGGGCAAAGACAGAAGACACTAGGGCACAAGACACCTCTGGTCATTACTTTGCTATGTCTAGCCCTGGGCCAACAGGTATAACAAGCTGAGGGCAGCCAAGTGAAGGCAAAGTGGACAGAAGAAAATGCTATCTGAACATACTGTGGCACAATGTGAAATATTTTCAGAGTCCCTTTTAGATGGGACTATAAAGCACAGTAGAAGTTGAAGGAGGTGAGAGAAATAGCGTATAGCCAGGGATCACTAGAAAAGAAAAGCAACAGGCAGATCCACTTGCTACAGTCTCAAGGTGGTGACTTTTTTAAGTAAGTGAGGTAACAGATATGCACTGCTTTGCAAACCTGAGTCACTATTATTTGAGAGACAGTGTGGTGGAGTGCAGAGACAGACAGACAGAGGACATTAGTAATACTGCCCCTTCTAGTTGTGTGACGTGGGCAAGTCACTCAGGGGATAGTAATGCTCACCCTAAGTATAGCTGTGGTGATCAAATGAGAGAAAGCAGGAACATTCTACATGTGAATGAGCCTTCCTTAGAATTACTGGCAATTGGAGCCATAAGAAAAGGGTAGGTGTCAGCTGTATGTAATCTGGACAGGCCCAGATGACCAGGCACCAGTCATTTCAATTACATCCCCTCCCATGTATGGCATCTCTAGAACCACTATCTCTGAATACAAAGAAGAACCCAGTAACTGGTTAAATTTCACTAACTCAGACTATTTAAGAGTAAAGCCACTAGACTTAATAAAAGGTTCACTTAAGAGTTATTCTTTCAAAAAATTACTTAACTTGAATTAATAGTTGACAAGGTGTTGCCAAATATATCACAGTACTGCCAGATATTCTGTAATTAATAGATGGGAATTCTTTGTAATTATTACATCAACTATCCACACATGGGTGGATCTCAGTGCCTGAGAAGTTTGCTCGTTTAAAAAGAATCATAGTAATAACTGAAAATGTCTGCCACCTTGGTGACTTAACTATCAAAAATGGCCAAATAACAGTCTGAATTAATAAAATTTTATTGCACTTACTGCTAATTAAAAAGACAGATGCAATTAAATGATAAGAGGTTCATACAACCTCTTTGTGGTACCTAAAATTATCCCTATTTTTCTTTTGGAAATGAAATTATTTGAAGTGATTTCTAAAATTTAAATAGTCTGCACCCCTCTAATTGGAGTAGTACTTAACACCAAAATAAAATCTAAATCTCTATACATAAACTAAAATTAGTTCCAGTAAGTTAAAGAAATGAGCAGCACATTTACACAAAATGACAGAAAAAAATGATAACATTTTAAATTAATTTTCAATTTTCTAATGGAATTTTTCTAGCCATTTTTAATTATTTATATATGTATGATATAGAGATGAGACAGAGAGAGATAGAGATAGAGATAGAGATGTAAAAGATGTGACTGCAGAATGAATTAAATATTTACATGCAGGGCCCTGCACTAGGTAACTGGTCAAGAATGCTGACTTGAATAGGACAAGGCTCTGCTCCCAAAAGAACAGACAGAAAAGTGTGTGAGAGGCAGAATGTGGTAAAAGAGAGGTTCAGAAACCTGTTAGAGCTCACAGAACTCAGCATTTGAGTTAGGTCTTAAAGGCTTTGGAGGGGGAGAAAGTTCACGAGAAGGAACAGTAGGAGCCAGGGAGTGGCAGACAGGCTCGAGGATGGGAAGGCTCCTGAAGCCATGCAGCTGCCAAGGCTGTGAGAAGGCAAAAGTAGGAGGTTAGCCTGGGGCTGGTGGGGCCTGAGCAAGGAGTCCCGTGAATGGGGCAGGAGGGGCTCATCTCTATTCCACGGGTAACACGGAGCTCCGGAATATTTCCCAGTAGGGCATGATGGGATCAGAGATGTGTTGAGAAATGTTCCTCCAGTAGCGTGTATCAGAACTTGGAAAGACTGGAATCTTGTTCCACATCTAGAAGCCTCAGTAAGCAATGTGAGAGCAGGCTCCATGTCTCATCTGCCTTTGTGTGCTCAGTGCCTCTCGCACAGCAGAGCTTAAGCTACGCTGAGTGAGTGAATAAGTGGACAGATGAATGGGTGGGTGGGTGGATGGGTGGATGATTGAGAGGAAAGGAGATGAAGTTCCAAAACTATAGAGTGACAATGGAAATGAAAAGAAGAAAAACAAACGGAGAGATGTCATAAAGTCACAAAGTAGTAATTCTCTCTCGACCATCACACTGACTTGGATTCTTTAATAAGACACTAAGCTCACGCGCCTGCAGCTCCTCAGCATTAACTTGAATTATCTCCCCACAGTTTCACTGATTTGCCAGTGAAGGGATGACTTCTTGTAAACCTCTTTGCCAACCTCACCTCTACTTCTTAATACTCACTGTAGAAAGTTTGTCTTTTCTATGTACTTAGCCTAAGGAACTGGAATAAGAAAAAGGTAGAACTTAAGGGTAAGGAAAACCCAGAGTCCTCTATGCAACATTTCCCAAAGCACATGCCACAGAACACTAATCCCATGGGATACTTAAATGGTTGATTTTTAATATATGTGTGGAAAACACTGGTAAGCAAAGTTAAATAACAGTCTTTTAACTGGTATGTATAATGCATGTATGATCTTCAAGTGGGAAATCGAGGGTGCTGTTTTTCACCAACTGGACCATGGACATGTCTTTTCACAGAGAATCCACAAGACTGACTTCTGAGAAAGTCTCCCTGAGACATGTTGTCCCACTGCCCTACATTAGCACTGAAGCATGGGCACTTCCACGTGGGTCATAATTATCAGGAAGGTTTCTTCTCTTTTGCCCAAAATTGGATCTTTCTTGCCAGGAGCCTCCTTTGTCTGCACTGGGCAGAGAGACAAGGCCTGCAGTCATGTGGCCAATGCTGGGTGTGCTGACCAGTGCCTACCAGTCCTCAATAAACAACACCAGGCTGGACTAAGACACTCATGGTACACAAAACCCTGTGGTGCCACCTATCTGCATCAAATATAGAGAAGGCACCCTCTTCCTGTCCTAGACAAAATGGCAAAAATCCATAAGAAGGCAATGGGAGAGTAATACTGCTCATGACACCGAATAATTCATGTTCACTGGGTGGTTGTCATGGACAGAGCTCAAGTAAAATCTTGTCCCCCATCCCTGAGCCCTGGATCTGACTCTGACCAATCTAAGAGGCCCTAGGACAGTGATGCTGCAACCATGGGTTTGCTCTCCACTGGACCTCTCTGTCCTACGCGGCTGAAGGCCACTCACTGAGCCCCAGCAGCTGCTGACAAATGCACGATTAGGAACAGGGGCACCAGCGAAGCCATCACTGCTGGAAAAGTAACTCCAAGCCCCTGCCCTGCAAACAGGGGCATCATCTCCAAAGAAAGACAAGAGCAGCATAATAGGACTAAAGGGTCAAGCTGCTTTATACAGGATGTCAGAGCAAAAAAAGTATTCCCAGCACCTACTGTTTACATGACGGGCTCATTTCCCCTTCTAAAAATCTGGCCGTCCCATTCATTACACTTACTGGGCCCCACAGTGATTGACAGAGCTCCCCAAAGGAGAAATTTAAATTGCAGACAAAGGATTCACTTATTTACTCAACTTTTTGCCAGGCACTGCACTAGGAGCTGGAAATATACTGCAAACAAGAGAGACATGATCCCAGCCCTCAAGGAGCTTTCTATGGCTGCCCCCAGTGTAAAATGCCAACACGCAGTGGAAAAGGACTGTGCAAAAGTCATGTCTTCTCCCAGGGCTCTGTCACCACTAGGAGATCACAGAAGCCAGGTGTTCGTGGTGACGACAAAGGGGGCTATAAGCGACTGACCAGCAGGCCAAGTCGCGCCTCGGCTTTCTAGCCATTCCTGCGAAGTAGCATCCCATGCTGGCGCCACCATCCCAGGGGAGGTGAAGTGACTGGCTAGAGACGCGGGTCAGAGGGCCTCCTGGAAGGGTTAAAGCGCTCACATGAAGCACTTGTTTTTCTCCTTCTCAGCAACTCTTCTCTCCATGCCCAGAACTACAAGTTCAGTGGATTGAAGAGGAAGAACTTCATTGTACTAAATTTGTGAAAAGAACCAGGTGAACCCACTGGAACACTGTCAAGATCATTTCTTTCCCTCCTCATTCTTCCCATTTTGAAATATTTATTTAAATTTCTTGAATGAGAATCAGTAATGACTGAGGGACTGTCTGAAAGGGCCCTATGCCAGTCCCTACTCAGGACTACAATGAGACAGAACATGCCAAACAGCCCAGCCATGGGCAAAGGGCAGGCCACACCAATGGGAGATCTTTCAGAGTCCTCCTCTCTTCTTTCATCACATTCCCCCTGGCTCATATCATCTATGTACTCCTGTGACTCCAGTTATCCATAAAATGCAGATTTACAACTCAACAGGTAGCTCTTATATTATTTCCAACTGCCCTGGACATCTTGACTTGCCATGTCCAAAGCTGCACAAACACCTCTCCCCATAACCTGCCCCCTCACTGTGTTTCCCTTCTCGGTTGCTGGCCCTACCATCCATGCAGTTACCTGCTAGCAGAAATCTGGCATCTTTCCTGCCTCTTCTCCCTTTCTTGCCTTCCACATTCTGATTAGTCCCCAGGTCCTTCTAAATATTTTCATAATATACCCATTCATTCATTCATTCATTCATTCAATAAATACTTATCAAGCCTACTTACATACCAGGCACTGTTCCAGGTGCCCCGTCCTCATGGAGTTCGCTGCTGTCTATTTCAGTGAAGCCACCAATACCTATTGCCCATACTACATATGGCCTCCTATCTCACTCCCATCCAGTCCATTCCCCCCCACTCTGGAAGAAGGGAATTTATTGAAACGCAAATTTCATCACTGTTGTCACCTGTTCAAAACCCCTCAGTGGCATCTACTGCCCTCAAGAAGTTGGAACTCCTCGGCATGGCCTCCATGGCTTCCATGACCAGGCCGGCCTCTCAGCTTGTCTACGCTCTGGACTCTAGATTCTTTTACTTTCCTTGAGTCTCTCTCTCCACTCTGAGCCTTTCTAGGTGCTGCTTTTCACCCTCACCCTCAAAACCCCTGAACAATTGCATATACTACTGCTCCTTCATATCTTATCTTAAACCTCACCCTAGGGAGGAGGCCTTTCCTGACCCCAAACCTGGTCAGATCCCACAGCACTCTGAACTTGATCAGCTTCAGACTTAATTGAGATTTTTTTCTAATATGTCTCCTCCACCAGACTGTGAGGCAGTTAAGACAGGGACTATGTCTGTCTTTTTTACTACAATGTAATGTCTACTCTGGGCCTCCGCATAAAAAAAAGCAAAGCAGAATCCTTACTAGGTGTACCTTGAATGACTGGATGTCTAGTGGGGGCAGGGGAGCAGGAAAAGCCAAGGGCACCATCTTCAGTAATCACTCAGAACAAAGCTTCCTTAGAGGGAAACACCACTTAAAGCCCCAGAACAGAATGCAATCGTTATTTCCACTCTCCTTGGCCAAGTCCATGAACTAAGTCTTCTCAATTTTATAGGAACTTTGAGAAGTCGGCACTGGGACTATCCCTAAAATAGTAAGAGTCACGAAGTTCATCATCATTTCTCTCTCTTAACCAAACTTGGTAACTTCAAATAATTAATAGCAAATAGTTCAGTCAAGTCTAGGTTAACTCAGAAACACAGCCATCCTCTACAGGCAAGGGAAAGCACAGCTGACATTTCCTCTTATTTCCTCTTAGCATCTCAGCTCCTTGGTGACCTGAGGCAGGATGTTCTGAAAGTATTATTCTAGCTAGGTCATAGCTGCCAAAGAGTGTAGGTAATGCCAAGAGAATTTCTGGACTGCCTCAGGAATTCTAAATCACAGACACGTGTGATTTAGAATCCATGTTTAGATGTTGTCCCCACTTCAGAAGTGAATTTTGGCCTTGATTCTGCCATTAATCCAACTGAATGACCTTGAGAAGGTCATTAAACCTCTCCAGGCCTCATTTTCTTCATCTGTAAAAGAGGGTAGTTAGCTAAATGATCTCTTAGGTCCCTTCTAATTAAAATTCTAGGATTCTAGATCTGGAAAAATAACATGATCCATTTAACAGAGTTTAGGCACAGGATATTGTTTTTCTTTTCCTGTTTTCCTTGAACCCCTGGCTTAATGTTTTGCCTTTTGTTCCTTCTGTATAGTCACCACTATGCCCCTTACCCTTATCATAAGAGGCTTAGAAAATTCTTTGGCTTAATGGGACAATTTTAGAAGTGGCTCTTTTTGAGCTCCCCAATATTGGCACCACCAAGAATCTGGCACCCTCTCTTTATTCCTTTATTATTTATTTATGCTTGACTTTAAAAGGGAAGACATGAATATTCATAAAATTCTAATTTTTTATATTCTTTTCCATTAATTTCTGATCTTTCACTGTGTACTTCCACACATGGTATTTTATCCTGAGTTTCCCATACGACAGAATCTGAGACAAAGACTTGCATGCAGGTGGTCTACTGGGCATGTGATTCCAGGAAGCAGGAGTGAGGGACAAGGGGAATGACCCTGGAAAGGAGGAAAAGCCAACAGAACAATGTGTTATTGAGTTGGCCACCACTAAGGGAGACTGGTATTCAATCATAAAGGACATTCTTCAGAGTTTATGAAATACATTTTATAACCAATCACCCAGGGGCCAAAGGAAAAAGTATTTATTCATCAACTCTCATGTCCCATTGCTCTGGTGTGTTAACTTCCCCACACTTCTGGTTTGCACCTGTGTGAGCGAGTGCAGAAAGGATTTATACGATGTCCATGCTGCCATATCAGGGAAGCCCCAGAGCAAGAAGCTAGAGTCAGGCGTGAGGCAAGGCGCTTTCAGAATGCACATGCTTAAGCTGTCAAAGCGCTACAGCAATCACTGGAGTAAGATGTGGGCCAAGAGGATCTGGAGTGGTGCACTAGAGGTGTCCCATACACAGAGCTGTCATCACTACAGAGCCTGGTACTCAACCTCAGCACCATGGACATTTTCAGCCAGGTAATTCCTCGTTGTGGGGCTGTTCTGTACATTGCAAGGTGTTTAGCAGCATTCCTCACCTCTACTCACTATATCCAGTAGCACCCCCTCTCCAAGTTGTGACAACCAAAAATATCTGTAGATATTGCCAAATATCTCCTGGGAGGCACAGCCTGATAAGAACCAATGGTGTATTGTGTATCTTATTTTTGTCACTCCCCAGTGCCCCTTCTTTTCTCTCCACTTTATACCATATCAAAAGCAGCTTTCACAAGTAGACCACTGTGAGGGATACTTATGCCTTATGCCTATAACTTAATTTATAGGCTTTACCATGATATATTTCATTTAATTAGATAATACCTTAATAATAAGGAATGGTAAGATTTAAATTTCACAAAGCTACGAGCAGACTAGATATAAAATAAAAATGCTAAAATTACATTCTGAGGTTTAGTTGCTTAAATCAGGAGGAGGAGTTAAAATACATTTTTTTGAAATCTAGGTCTCTAAGTCAAGGACTCAGTGTTTTTGAGTCAAGGGTCTTCTTCCCCGAATGATATATATGTGTTATACCCACAATTTCACATTTAACTTCAAGGCCTACACTCACCCACCTAGGCCCATACAAGGAACCCCCCAGGAGACCATGTTAACTATTGTAGAGGAACATTTGGACTGTTTCCTGTGTTTAGCCATTACAAATAAATGCTACTGTGGAGGTTCTTCTGTATGTCTTTGGCTCACATATGGACACATTTGTGGTGAGTCCGTATCTAGGATGGGATTATCGGATAATAGGATATGTATATGTTCAGCATTAACAGATATTGGCAATCAGCTTTCAAGCTTGGTTATACTGATTTACACGCTCACCAGCAATGTATGGTATGAGAGTTTCAGTTGCTCCATATCCTCCTCAACACTTGGCATGGTCAGTCTCACTCATTTCAGCCAACACTTGTGTACTGGCGCCTTGTTATGATTTTAACTTTTATTTCCCTGCTGACTGAGACTAAATAATTTTCAATATGTTTATGTGCTACTTGGATATTTTCTTTGGTGAAGTGCCTGTTTATTGTTTTTGCCCATTTTTCTATTAGGCCGTTTTCTTTTTTAATAAGGGTTCTTTATATATTATGAATATTTGTCTTTTGTGGAACATGCATTATGAACACATCTCTCACTCAGTAGTTTGCCTTTTCAGTATTTTGAAAGAAGTTTTTTAATCAGCAGAAATTCTTAACTTTAATAGAGCCTATTTAATCTACCTTTTTCTTATGGTTAGTGCTTTTAGTGTATAGTTTAAGAAATGCTGGCCAACCCAAGATCATAAATATATTCTCCTAGGCTTTCTTCTACAAGTTCTATTGTTCTGTATGTCATATTTAGATCAGCAATCTATCTAAAACTGACTCTTGTGAATGGTGTGAAGTAAAGTATCTGCATACTTTTTCCCCATAAGCACATTTATTGAAGACTATTCTTCCTCACTGCTCTACATTGTCATCTTCATTGTTATAGACTCAATGTTTGTGTCCCTCCAAAATTCATATGTTGAAGTCCCAATGTGATGATATTTGGAGACAGATCCTTTGGGAGTTAATTAGGGTCCAATGGGACTAGAGCTCTTCTAAGAAGAAACACCAAAGAACTTGCATGTGTTCTCTCTCTCGCTCTCTCTGTCTCTCTCTGCCATGTGAGGTCACAGGGAGAAGATGTCCATCCGCAACCCACAGAGACAATCCAAACACCAACCCCAATGACCTTGATCTTGGACTTACATTCTTCAGAACTGTGAGAAAATAAATTTTAGTTATTTAAGCCATCCAGGCTACGGTATTTTGTTATGATAACCCAAGCTAATACTTTTGTCATAAATCAAATATCAGTTTAGATTTGTTTCTGAAGTCCACTGTAATGGTTTATATGTATATCCTTGTATCATTATTTCATTGTCTTTTTTAATGGAATGGAAATCATTTATTATTGCTCATGTTTTCTGTAGGACAGATATTTGGGAGTGGTTTGGAGCAATTCTGGCTAAGGGCTGCTCATGAGGTTATAGCCAAATGTCTTTTGGGGCTGCAGCCATCTAACGGCTTGTCTTGGGCTGGAGGATCCGCTTCTAAAGTGACTCAGTCACATGGCTGGCAAGTTGGTGCTGGAGGCCTGCAGTTCCTGTCCACATGGGCCTCTTCACAGGACTGCTCGAGTTTCCTCATGCTCCCCTCAGAGTGAACAATCTGAGAGAAGCAGGCAGAAACTGCAATAGCCTTTTATGGCAGCCTGAGAAGTCCATCAGGCAGACCATCTCAGATTCAATGTAGGAAGAGTCCACCAGGAGGTCAGGACTACTGGGGCCCATCTTGGAAGCAGGCTACCATAATTTCATTTACCTAAAGTCCAAAAATGGGCAAAATAAACTATATTTCTTGGGGGAGTGGGGCATACTTAGGTGTTAAAACTGTATAAGAAAAGAAGGCAATGATTACCACAAAAGTGGTTACCTCTTGGAGGGAGGAAGCTGTGAATTGATAAGAATTATTACTTGTAAAAGAAAACATTTATGTTTTATGCACCTTTCCAACATGTAACATATTTTGTGATTTCAGTTTATTTTTTTAAAATTAAAACAAGAGAATTGACATGAGAAACAGAAAGTATTCTTTTTTATGTCTCAAATATATATTAACGGATTCTTTTTTTAAAATATATTTTTATTGATTTCAGGGAGAGGAAGTGAGGGGGAGGGAGAGATAGAAACATCACTGATGAGTCATTGATCAGCTGCCTCCTGCACACCCCCGACTGGGGATTGAGCCTGCAACCCGGGCATGTGCCCTGACTGGGAATCGAACCTCAGTCTCCTGGATCATAGGTGGGTGCTCAACCGCTGAGCCACACCAGCATGGCTTAATGGATTCTTAAAGGCTAATTTAAAGTATGGTTTAAAGAAAAATAGCAACAGCAACAATGAACACTGATAATAAAATAAAAGTATTTAATTATTAATTAATTATTATAGTCTTATAATAGTTGTTGAGATCTGGTAGTATAAGTTTTCCAATTCTGTTTTTCTTTTCCTTCAATGTGTCTTGCATCTCCATGTCAATTTTAGAAACAGCATTTCAATTTATACAAAATTTCATAGTAGGATTTTTATAGCACTGAATTAAACATATGGATCAATTTAGGAAGAATCTGCCTTTTTAGAATAGTCTCCAATCCATAAACATAGTGTGTCCTTCCACTGATTTAGGTCTTCTTTTATTTCTCCCAGCAATATTTATAGTTCTCTGTGTAAAAATCTTGCACATATTTTTGTTAGACTTTCCCCCCTAGGTATTCAATGGTTTGGATATGTTAAATGGTATTTGTAGACATTTTTAAGCTTTGTTTTTAATTTTTTGGGGTTGGTATATAAAAAATAATGGATTTGGGGGTATCAGCCGTGTAGAGACCTTGATTAATGCACTCATTAAACATAATAAGCACACCTGGTTTTAGTGCACTTCACTTTGTTGTGCTTTGCAGATACTGCATTTTCATCAATATCCAGGCAAGACCCTTCACCAGCAATAAAATATTTTTTAATTAAGCTATGTACTTTTTTTTAGACATAATGCTATTGTACACTTAATAGACTACAGAACAGCATAAACATAACTTTTATATGCACTGGGAAACCAAAAATGTCGTGTGACTCGCTTTATTACAATATTCACTTTAGTGTGTGGTCTGGAATCAAACCCACAATATCTCTGATGTTTGCCTGTATGTCGGTAGAGGAGGCATTCAGTTCTAAACAAAATGTTATTTGTACCTTTCAAATCTTATATTTTTTATCTTTCTTGACTTATTACATTATCTATGTAATTGGACAAAATTAAATAGAAGTGGTGATAGTGGTCATCTTCATTTCATTCTTTTTTTTTCTTTTTTTTTTTTTGAGAAGGAAGAAGTAAACCTGTTTTTATTCACCAACAACACATCAAGTTTTCATAGGAAATCCTGTGACAGCTACAAAAACACCAGTTATAATAAAGTTTTAAGATACAAGGTTGATATATATATTTTTTTCATTCTTGATCTCAGGGGAAAAGCTTTTAATATTTCAGCATTAAATATGAGAAAAGCTTTAATATTTCACCATTAAATATGATGTTTATTGTAGGTTTTTTATGGATATTTTTTGTCATATTAAGGAAGTTTCATTCTATTTCTACTTTGCCAAGAGTTTTTATTACTTATTGTGTTAAATTTTATCAAATTATGTTTCTGCATCTATTGAGAATATTGTATGAGGTTTTATTTTATTCTGTTAATGTGGTTAATTATATTGACAGATTTTTACATTTTAAGTCAACATTGCATTCCAAAAAAAAAAATCCTAATTAGTCATGATGTAGCATCCTTTTGTAAATGTATCACTGCCTTTGGTTTGCTGATTATGTTTAGAATTTTGAATCAATGTTCATGATGAATAGAAGTTTTCCATTTTAATGTAACCCAATTACATTAAATTATTATTTTCCTCACTCCTAATGCCCTTGTGATGCGATGGGGCCAAGGTCATGCTGGGATCATAAAATGAGTGAAAGTGTTTTTTATTTGTCTATTCTCTAAGAGACTCTCTCTAAGTTTGGTTTTATTTTTTCCTTCAGTGTTTGGTAGAATTTACCACTGAAGCTATCTGGGTTTAGAATATTCTTTGTAAAAAAGATTTAATTATTTAATTCTTTAATAGATGTAGGACTATTCAAGTTTTCTATTTCTTCCTGTCCCTGTTTTGGTGAATTAAATTAGACATAATGTGACTTCTCTTTTGCAGGAACTCCCAGAATTACTCGCAGTGATGACTACTTTTGTGTAACATCAAATGATTTGGTCTAGTAACATATGTGTGATATAATCTTTTTATTCACTCACATTTCACATTTTTGGCACTTTTCATAAATTCTAAAGCTATTATTTCAAGTTACTCTTCCAGAGTAAAAATTAACAATCATTGAAAGCTGTCCTAAGTAGCATAAATCTTTCATCAGACTCTTGGCTGCCATAATTACACACACAGTTGAGTTTGCTTTAAATATGTTCAATCTATTAACAAATACATGTTATGGCATATTAAAATAGACCCTTTCAAATCATTACATCAGGTGGGAAATTCACTATACAAGTCATAAATCAGGATTTAATAAATATAGGGGAATTATAGATTACCTAAATAAATACAGTTTTCAAAGAAACTGAGGCTCAGAGAGGCTAAGTAACTTCTCCAAGATTATACAGTCAGTAAATGGCAGAGCTGGCATTAACAACCCAGGTCTCCTGGTTCTTGCTCTAGTAATCTTTCCATTCAAACTACACATTCCATTTGGCATTAAGAATGATGGAACATGCTGAAATTTGGCCTACACTTTTTTAAGATTCCCCCCCAATTACATAAAGAAAGATAAAACAGGACCCATATCATAGTAAATAACATTTTTAGGCTTTTGTGTCTTTTTTAATCACTTTGAATTTTAAATGACCATCTTCTAGCCTACACTGTGTTTCAGATCTCATTTCTCAGCTGTACAAATATAGCAGATCTTGATAATCTGCCTGGAGACCTTCTGTTACTCCACTTTAACTGCCCCTGTACTCGCACCATGCACCATTCCGCCATCTAAACGCTGCTAAAATTGTGTCTTACTTTCCAAAGTCAAACTATAATGGTGTTTTGATTATATTCCAACTACACTCTAAGTTCTTGGTGGTCAGGGATGATGATATATGTATTTGTATTATCTGGTACAATGTGAAAAACATTCAGTAAATACATAAGTGACTGAAGACTTACAAAGCACTTTGGATAACCCAGTGGTTATAAATATGGGTTAAGGAGACATCATGCCTAGGTTCAAATATCAGCTCTGCCACTATTACCTGTGTGACCTCAGGTTAAGTTGCTTAGCTTTTCTGGGTCTGTTTCCTCACAAGTAAAACAAGGTTAATAATAGTACCAAATAGAATTGTTTAAAAAATAAAATGAGATCATCTATTTAAACGATGCCTGCCTGATAATAAGTGCTCAAAAAATATTAGCTGCGATGAGATTTTATCATTACTGTTATTAACAATTCCTACCTGCCATTCACCATAATCCCTCCTGTCCTTGTGCTCAGTGACTTGGAAAACTCCAAATCTGAGGGTTCAGTGAACCTCTCCTTTTTTTTAAGAAATGTATCTGCTACATAAATAGTAAGTCATCCAAATCCCATTAACTCTAAGTAATTTTATTTAATAATCATATTTTAAAAGTTGGACACAAAAATAAGTGGCAAAGCAATTCTGATTAAATCCTGTTTTCCCAATGGCTATTTGGGCTACGGCATGCATACGCGAGCCCCAGAATATTGAATAACAGATAACATAAATAATGATCATAATGCAAACCACATTCTGATTCCCATTTCCCTGCAAGTATGACTCCATGTAAGAATTAAAAGAGCCAAAAAGTAACATGCTTATTAACTGTGGGTTACTCAGCTTCATACACAGAGCTTAGCAGATCACGTGAATGTTTCCACATTCTCAGCGAAGTTAATGGTTCCATAGAGCCCAGCTCTTATAACCCCTTAAGAATTTCAAGATTTGCCTGAAAAAATATATCATATTTCCATGACTGTGACTGAACGCAAATTTGGAAAGCTCACTGAAAGCAAACCATCCTGGAAGACAGGAAATGGTCATTGTTTTCAAAGAAAGGCAAGACGCTCCTGCACACAGGAAATCAAGCTGGTCTTAGGGGCTGATCTCATCTCCCTCCACACAAACCTGCGTGTCCGGCATGAATGGGCCCTACTCTTCACCTCAAACAGGGGGACCTGGTGGGGATCAGAACATGATCACCTGTCATTTGAGGCAAAAAACATTTTATTCAAAACTGCCACATAAATGCATCCAGAGATATATAGTCCCTCCTCTTTTCACATGTCATTTCATTTAAAAGTATTCAGGGACTTAGAGGGATTCTGGATGTATATAATGGGCAAGCTACAGCCTCTGGGAAAACCTGTGGAAAGACTCAGATCTAAAGGGTCGTTTCCTAGATACACTGTTTTCGGCAGCAGAGCTCAGGAAAACTTTCATTAAAAAGTTGCTGCATTTCATCTTTTCCTTATGAACAAAAATAATGACTAATAGTTTTATTGACTTTTTTTTTTTTAATTCTTGGGAGCAAAATGTTTTCATAGGGCAAGTCTAAGACCGTGATGTAAAAATCCTGGTTTGAGTCCCAGCTGGTTACTTTGACCAGAGGTAGACAAGGTGGGGAGACCCAAACCTGCCCAACCATCCAGAGGACTGATGTCCCATCAATGGAGCCGAGTGCTATTTCACTTGGAAAGCAACAAGACCAATATAAAAAACATTATACTTAAAATCTACTTTGCATGTCTTTACTTCAATGGTCAAACTTTCAGGAGAGTAGGGCAGGCCTAGTGTTTTGATGGAGACTCACTGTAACTTGGCTCTTACACTCCATGCCCAAAGTCCTTTACCAGCACAATCCTCTTTGAATGAAGTCCCGAAGGGTTGAATTCATATTAAAATCTCTAATGTGAGAAGAATTACAGCAAGGTTACAATATAATTAACCTGAATTATCTTTCAAAACTCTTGCTGATAGATATTCCTGCCACGTCAGACTATGCTCATGCTGTGATTTTTTAAATTAGCAAAGAAAGAGGTTTCCATATTCGTTCAAACTGAAAGAATAAAGGAATCTTTGCATAAAAAGAGTTGGTCAATGCTTTCCATTATTTTCTAATACTGCTCTTACAATAGAGTTTTGGGTTAGTCTAGTAGCTTCTCTGTATGGCAGAGCCTTATTCTGTCCACTCCCTAAAGTCTGCAAAAGTCTGCGATTCTTATTTAAGGACCGTGGTGGTTCCCTTCACTGCTTGGAGAGGGAAAAAAAAGCAAAATCGGGGCTATTATCCTGTGTTTATAACAAGTCTATTACCATAGTAACAACTGTGATGTCACAAAGCCAACACCAAGGGCCAAATTCTGTCTCTGAACAGGGAAGGGCAGCTTAGCATCGGAAATCGGGTGAAATCGGATGCAAACAAGTGCGGCCAAAGGAGGGTCAATGCTTGTGGCGATCACCAAAGTACAGGGAGTTCCCCTTCTCTGAAGAAAAGGGGGGGGGCAGGAACAGAAAAGCAGTTCCCCAGGCACACAAGTAAGCTACACCCACACTTCTGTGTGCAGCTGTGCAAAAGGAGAGTGGAGATCCAAGAGTCTGTGGTATCAACCATGTTCCCAATCACGAGTATTCCACTGGGCCACGGCCTGCCAAATGTGGACGGGGTCCAGTGGTGAGCCCGCCCGAGCACAGGAAACATGCGCTGAAACCAGGGCCTGACCAAACAGGGCCTGACCAGGGCCCTCTGGCACCTCAGGGAAGCAGCAGCTTGCCTTACTTATGATGGCACTCACTTTCAAACCAAACTGAGGTTTCACCCCTACTAGGTCCTCCCAGTTCACAAAACCACTGATTCTCAGGGTGAGAGAACTCACTGAGTCTCCCAAAAGATGTGGACTTTAAAAAATAGCAGGAACAAGTTGCATCCCCTGTCACTGAAACTAAAGTAGCAGATTAATAAGTATTCTTATTTGGATACAGTCTAGGGAAGTTTTGTACAAATATGCTAAAAGAGCAACTTTAAATTAAAAAGAGTATTGGATTAGGAAACAGACGACCTTAGTACTAGTCTTGGCTCAAGTACTTAGAAACCGTGTGACTTGAGAAAGCCATTTAACCAATTTGAGCTTCAGTTTTTATTTAATACTATTTAACATGCTAATTTCAGGGTTCTATAAAGATCAGATTAAATAAAATAGCAAGTATGAGTGAGTTTCATAAACTGTAAAGGATTTAATACAAACACAGGTACTATTATTAGCATTGTCACATAGAATTGTCACAGTTCATAATACAACAACAACAATTTGAACACTAATAGTTATTTTCTTTCCAGGAATCCAAAGCATATATATGATCCTCATCTTCCCTATCCTGAGAGGTGGACACTTGCATGATACAGTCAACTCTAAATTATTCAGGGGCTGATTACCGAGGGGCCTTTTGCTTCTAGGCATTCTACCATTTCTTAGTTCCCCTCAGGAAGCCACGTCAACCTGCATATGGCTGTACCACTGACAGCAAGTGTGCCTCGACTCTATTAACCTGAATAATAACTCTGGTAAAGTTTTAGCAAAAGAAAGAATTGAAATGATTAACTAGACAGAAGTTTTTGGATAATCCGTGGACTTTTCTTATCCATGGATAATTACTCACATAACTGTCTGGGAGATTATGGTCAAGGTCAGATAGGTTGGGACTAATTCAACAACAAAGTAGCCTGCACTGTCTCATGTATGTGCAGTAGCAATTTAAATAGTCATTTATTCCGCAAATATTGGTGACACACCCACTATGTGTCAGAGCTCATCACATACCCTGAAAACCCCACTATTTTCCGATCCTCACTGCTCCTGTCACGATACTCCACAGAGGACCTTGGCAAAGCTCATAGCCCGACTCTTAGAAACACTATTCACCTTCCACTTATCATGAGACTTTTACCAGTCTTACCCTCACGCCGGGGTTACCAAACTGTGGTCCCCCGTCAAACTCTGCTCACTGCCTTTTTAATATAAAGTTTTATTGGAACACAGCTATGCCCATTTGTTTACATATCATCCATGGCTGCTCTCCTGTGACCACAGCTGAGTTCAGCAGTTGTAATAGAGACAGCACAACTCCAAAGCCTTAATTCCTACCTGGCCCTATACAGAAAAAGGTTGTTAACCCCCAATCTAGACAACATGACTAAATCAAAATTCATCTCTCCTGTAAATTTCTGCTTAGGAACTAACAGAGTAAGGTCCTTGAACACGGAGGACCTTTCTGCATCTTTGTCTTTTCCTATAGAACCCGGGAGTAGGATCGAGTCTGGTGTAGAGCAGATACAGAAAATTAAACACGTCCTCCACACTGTGCTTTGAACAGATGAGTGCCTTGGAGTTGCATGGAAGACAGCACAAAACCGCTGGGGTTCGGTTGCTCTGGCTTGGAATTCCTCAGAGTTCCAACGTCTAAGACTTCCAAGGCTCAGTTTTTGGCCTCTATCCCTTTGCATATTTATTTCCTGATCTGATGTGGAATTAGAATTAAATAGGAGCTGTGTGCTTGAATTCCACGTGGCTGGCTCAGCAGGAAACTCCAGGGCAGGTTTTTTGGCATGCCAAATTCATGTTAGCCTCAGCTATGCTAATTTCTAAAGCTGTTTGCTTTTGCTCAAATAAATCTTAGAGGGGAATTTGCATTTGGATGCACACCTTTTTATGCACAAATCATGTGCATGATCACTCTAGGGCTGAATAAAAACTGGAAGAAAAAAAAGAAAAAATTAAATGGCTTTTGTATGGCAGGGACCATGTTAGATAGCTTTGCATACATTTTCTCATCTCAGGGACACAACAAATCCCTTGAGGTGGAACTATAATCCCCATTTAGCAGACGGGGAAACTAAGGAGAAGAGAGCTTGTGTAATTTGTCCATGTTCACAGAGCTGGCAAGTGACAAAGCTTAGATTTGTCTGAATCTGAAGGCTGTGTTCTTTTCACTTAGTCACACTGCCTTAATGATACCCTCATCATCACTACCACTCATCTAAGTCACTGGGCATACATTCAAACATGAACGTCACATGTATAAAATTAGCCACCCCTCTTCTTTTCAGCTGGCCCTTGGGAGATAAATTTGGGCCCCTCCATATCACAAAACAATCAAAGGAGGATAGGGCATTAAAAAGGCAAATTTTATATGATACACAAATTATATTAGTAATTAGTCGACAAACACAATTACAAGTGACTTTCACAGGTAAATGTATTTTGATGACATATCTGAGGACCTCAGTGTGAAAGGACACTTACTGCTGAAATATACCAAGTTGCCCGGACAGGCGTGGCTCAGCCGTTGAGCATCAATTTAGGATCCAGGAGATCACTGTTCGATTCCTGGTCAGGGCACATGCCTGGGTTGCAGGCTTGATCCCCAGTCAGGGGCATGCAGGAGGCAGCCGATCAATGACTCTCTCATCACTGATGTTTCTATCTCTCTCTCCCTCTCCCTTCCTCTCTCTGAAATCAATAAAGATATATTAAAAAAATTATACACACACACACTCACACACACACACTAGGCCAACAAGAGAATGTATCCATACCATGAAATAAAATGTTATTAACACTTAGAATATGGCACAATATATCTATAACATAAGCCCAGGAATTCATATCTACAAATATCTTCACTGTTGTGGAAACAGAGCCAAACACCTACCTTCCCTAAAAAAAATACAACTATTAGCTTTAGGAAATCACACTAATTACTGCTATAAAACTCAGTATTTATCATTGTTCAATTCAATATACAAAAAAATAAACCAGTGTAGCAATTAAGTCTTCTAGCACAATTCCAACATTTTACAGCAACCCAGATACAATATTATTGAACTTCTTTCTCTGTGAGGAACATATCTGAAACCTAGCTTGCAATATCACATCGTGCTCTGCCCACTGCCATCAGGTTAATGCACTGCCATCTAATTTCTAGAAATATAAAAGAACTCATTACATTTTCATGCAAGTGAAATTCAGATCTCCACTTTTTTTAAAGGTCTCAAAGAGCTTCCTAGGAATTAGAAAGAACTCTATGGAAGAGATGGGTAATCTAAGTTGTTTCTTAAGTGGATTTAGAAGAGGGAACTTTCAAGAACAAAGCTGCCACACACCCTTTACAAAACTCCCCCTTCTTACAGAAATCCATGGAGGAGACCTCACCCTCAAGACACCACCAACCATGGTTACTTTTTTTCTTGCTAACCTGTCAGTATATATCTTATTTTTAAAATTATTTCATCTTTATTTTGAACAGATTATTTCAGAGAAGGAAAATAACTTTTGTAGCCAGTGGTAGAAAAAGTCCCTTGCAGGTTGAACGTTTATAGTCTAAGCAATAGATTGGGGGGTTTGTTTAATATAGCGATGCTGCATTAAAGAATACATGCACTAACATTTCTTATCTACAAAGTTTCTAAGAGTCTTTTCCAAAATTAACTTGAGCTTGATAATTATTTATAAGATAGTTCAAACAACTTTCTATGAGTCACTATTGTTGGAAACCCCAGTAAAGACTTACCTGCTGGTGGCTTTATGAAAGGTGGCGGAATTAAAGGGACAATAATGGGCACATTGCCATGATCCTTTGACCCTGCGGGTGAGTCACTGAGTCCATTTCCTGTGGCAAGCCCTGAATAGCCTGTGCTTATATTGTATGGTGAAATAACACTGTCCTCAGGTAATTTTGGTTTTGGCAAAGAATTTTCTGTAAGAGAAAAAAAACCATGTTCAATATGACAAATGAACTTATTTTCCTTATGACGACGTTTTCTCAAGTGAAACAGCTATGCAACAAAACAATTTTTCCTGGCAAACTTCTAAACACTTTACTAGAACTCTACAGACCATCCAAGTTTGTTACCATAAATTTCCAATGGGCTCCTTTATAATTTGCCCTACTATGATAACTAACATCCCAATTGTATCATGATGATGAATTTCAGCACTGTAAAAGCCCATAGAAAATTGAGAGGGAAATAACCTTTTCCATGTACAAAGTGATATATAGCAGGCATTGCTCTGTCTACCAAGGAGACAGCTTAAAAAGTGCCCCCCTAACCGAGCACTGTAACTAGGTCCCAGTGTATTATAAACGTGGTTCATAATATAATCAAAAGCACCAATATGAAAAGAAACAAATGATTAGGAGCAAATGTTGCATGGGGTAGAGCAATTAAATTAACCCATTAATATCAATTAAAAAGGAACAAAAATGAAAATAAAGAAAACTTACAATGATATGAACTTTGTGAATTTTATCTGTGCATGTCAATCATTTAAAAAAACTCAACCATAGAAAACAACTTTTTCCTTCTAGTCGCATATCCTGGCACTCCTGTCCCCGGAGGGAAAGATTACTACCTAGACCAAGGATTTTATGAGCTATTAGTTTATAGAATATGAACTCACAACTTGTATTTTTCATTTACAGTGAAACTGATACTACTGCCATAACGTGATGTGTACCATTTCATAGCAAGCTTAACATAAAATCTGTCACGTACGTTCAATCCCACATGCCTGCAGGACAGCTCATTTACATTTCGTGGCTTGGCGTACAAAAAGGAAAAGTGCTATTTTAGAGACTGGAAACAAAATGCACGGACAGGTAGAACCGCATGCCGGCAGAGCTTTGAATGCAGTGCAAATACTGGCCACACTGCCAGTGACGACACAATTCGTTTCAGCCGCATTTTATTAAAGTTTCCCAAATGGGTCGTTGCTTCTTCACACACTCCTCTTCTTGGACAAAGAGTCGTTCCAAATTTAGGTTCGTACGTTCAGTATCCACACCAACACTCACCCATGGCTCTAAGCTCCCTCACGGGAGAGCTGGCACTGCTCCCACCAGCAGAATCGCTGTGAATTCAGCTCTGCCAAGCCTCTAACTTCCACCCTTTCGCTGGGCTTTAAGGAACTTCTTAGAGAGTAACCCAGGATCCAATCATCCACTACTCTCTTACTCCTCTACTTACCCTACTCGCAGGTGTGGGGATGTGGGAAGGGAGAAAACTTTAGACACAAAACAGCAATAGGACTATCCTTTAGAATTCACACACAAAAAGGAGGGGATTACCAAAGTAACCATGATATTCTCTTGCGGTCTCAAAATCTAAACCGAGCATTTCACTCCACAGAAAGCACCAGTCCTCAGCAATTCGTATATCCCAGGGCTTAGGAAACTAGGAGAAGTTAGTAAACATCCCTTTTCTATCAATTTGTGGGCATGACTACAGCACTTAAGGTTCCCAGCCCTTGTCTAGCTAGTTCTCCCATTGCTGGAAGGAGACCAGGCTGTGTCTACTTTTGTTTTACGTTGTGCTCTTATATTCTGTGGGATTCTGCTTATGGGAAAGCGCTCCTGGGGCTGGGGATGTACATCAACCATTGGCATAATCAATAGAATGAGTCCCAAAGCAACTCAATTCTGGCTAGTTGAGATAGTCAAATCCTTCTTGGCATGAACAAAGGGACGTTAAATGTCATTACCTTTGAGAACAGAAATGTGCTGCCGGCTCTCTCCATCTGTAGGGTAGCTCCTGAATTCAATATCTTCACCATCTTTCAATTCAACCTTATCATAGCCATACCAGCCAAGGAGTTCATTCATGGTGTTTTCTGCAAAGTTCTGAAAGAGAAGCATAGACTACTTATTTATATAATCAATAACTATTTGCAAAGATTGCATGAATCAAATTCCGCTTGCACTGCCCATTTACTACCAGCCTCTACCCACCTCCCCTAGAGGCGTGTTCATTTTTCAAATCATGTTTAAAAATTGTAATGCATTTAAATCTCAGGATGACACATCAAATTATGACAGGCCTCAGACATTTGCAATTTAAAGATAATAAGAAAAAAGGTATTAGTCAGTTTTGCTTATGAACAGAAACACAGTTTTAGCATATTCCTCTGTAAAGTCTATCCCACACTAATATAAAAATATTGAAAGGTAAAGCCCCAAAATAGCTAAAATAAAAAAAACGATTTTGAAAATGAAAACAATTAATTGACCTTTTGTGGCTCAGATTAATGTAAATTAAAATCGCTTTCTGATTCAGTTGATGCCTCTTAACATGACTCATCTCAAATAAAGTGAAATCTCAGCAAAGGAATTTTTTGTCAACCGCTACCACACAGAAAGCTAAATAGGCTACAAGGGTCTCCCTTTTTTATTTTCCCTTTTGCAAGAGTATTCTTTAAAAATCAGTGCATGATTTGCTTTATAAATTTCATTAGTGACAGAGTCTTTCTCCATGAAATCAAAGGACACTCTATTGTCTTTTGATAGGTAATATAAAAGTACCAAATAACGTTAAGGTTACTAGTCAGCCCAGATTTTGGATAATGCATGAAAACACTTTCTGAACTATAAATCAGTATCTAAATATAAGGTGTTGTTATTATAGATATGAAACTGTGAAAATAATAGACACACTTGGATAGGTTTAAAGCCTTAACATCAGGTGACTATGTTTTATGAACTTATCAACTGCTAGATCTGGAAGCAAGATGTGAGACTATGTTTGCTAATAATCTTAATGTTTGTGTGTGCCTTAAGAATCTCTAGCTGAAAAATAGAAAGATATTGGTTAGTGGGTACAAAGTTCCAGTTATAAGATTAAAAAGTCTGGGGATCTAATGTATAGCATACTGATTATAGCTAATAATACTGTATCATATACTTGAGTGTTGCTAAAATAGTAGATCTTAAATGTCCACACCACAAAAAGAAATGGTAAACTATGTGACAGGATGGAGGTAGCAGCTAATGCTATGGTGATAATAATTTTGCAATATATAAATGTATCAAATCAACCCTCGAGACACCTTAAACTTACACAGTTATGTGTTAATCATATCTCAATAAAGCTGAAAATTTTTTTAAATAAAAAGGAATCTACACTACAGAGTAAGAGCTCAATAAATGTTTGTTGAATAAATTTTTAAAAGCATCTCTATCTGACAAGACAGCCTACGCTTCCTAGACTGAGCTAGAAATCTATATATGCTAACCTCTGTGGCTCAAAGAGTCTTTTCTCACTCTTCCTAGAAGCTGTCATTTCTGAATTACACTGGGATGTATAATTTATATACCTGAAACAAAGCAGCCAGGTTAAACCAGAGTGCTCACAGCCTCAACGTGTGAGTTCCATGTTCTCTTAAATTTCACAACTTTAGATTTCAGCAGGGGTTGCATTAAAAAAAAAAAAAAAGATATTACATTACTGACTCCACAGAAACAAATCTGGCATTTCAAACCACCCACAGGATGCTAGATTTTGTGCTTTAGTGCCCACTTAAGCTCAGAGCTCCAACTGGGTCTACCTGTGCTGGTATAGTGCACAAGCAATTAAAAAAAATCTAGCCAGACTGATTCAGCACTACCATCCGTGAGGCCAACAGTCATCCATATCAAGCTCTAGTGAGGCATTTAGTCTCTCTGATGGCTGGTCATGTCCACATTAAATAGACATTCTCTTCATGAATGCACAAAGATGAGATGATCGATATGTATAATAAGCTCAGCAACTTCTGGGATAGCACTGAGGACTCAGTTAAATGCTGCTCTGTTCAACCAAAAGTGATCCCTTTAATGAGGCATCAGTCTCCCCTAGCACCCAATTTCTTTCACTGAACTCAGTGCCTGGACTGGAGAATGAGAGTCCCTAAGCACAGAAATCGAGGTTCTCCACGAGTGGTCTGGCAGCAGAAGTCTCCAAGGATGAGAATTACCCCTTGCCTCAAAAACAATTTCAACAGTGTTAAAAGCCAAGTTCAAGCCATCCTAGTGGTCCGTGTGCTGTTTGCCCCAATCTGTAAGAGAACCTTGCCGAGACAGAAATTCTTCTGCATCATAACTCCAGGCCACCATATCCAATTTTCTAGGCCATTTGTATCTGGGCATCTCTCTCTCCAGTTCTAACCTCTGAAGTGACACAAAGGCTACAGATGCATAATTCATGGGACAACCTCCCGGTCAGCATATAGATTTGTTTGTTTTAGTCTAGCTGCAAATCCATTCAGTCTTTCAGAACCAATCCCAGGGAAGAATCCAAAAGTTTCACACATTTGGATAAGAACTGAAACCTCAGCTGGATTATGAACACCAAATTCATATTCTTCAGGCATCTTAACTGCATCGCTTAGTTTACGGTTTGCGCTGAAAGCTCAGACGCTTCGTGGATCAATATGAACTTGATCTATTCCACGACTTTCGAGCTACTACAAATGTCAGTGAAAATAAACTCTGAAACATTCCCTTTCTTGTCACTGAAAATAAAATAAACTCCTTAATGTTTTAATATATGATTACAAAAGTAGAAAACACACAGTTTATAAAACCTCAAGCCATAAATCTCAAACCTTTCATGAGGGGAGGAACAAGACTTTCATTGAAAGAAAAAAAAAGAAGAAAAAAAAAGTTTCTCCTAGTGTAAATATAAGAAACAGACGATTACCTCTGACCTACACACCACTGTACTAAGAAAGAGGCCCTGTCCTGGCCAGGTGGCTCTGCTGGTTGGAGCGTTGTCCCCATACACCAACAGGTTGCAGGTTCAATTCCCGGTCAGGGCATGTACCTGGGTTGAGGGTTCGACCCTAGGTCAGGCATGGACAGGAGGCAACCGATTGATGTTTCTCTCTCACATCTATGTTTCTCTCTCTTTCTCCCCCCTTTCTCTCTCTCTAAAATCAGTGAAAACATATCCTTAGGTGAGGATTAAAAAAAGGGAAAAAAAGCAGCCAGGTAGCTCAGCAGAGCATCGTCCAGATAAGCCAGGATTGTGGGTTCGATCCCTGGTCAGGGCACATACAAGAATTAACCAATTAATGCAGAAATAAGTGGAACAACAAATCAATGTTTCTCTCTTCCTCTTTCTCTCCCTTCCTTTCTATTTAAAAAAAAAAAAAAAAAAAAGGAAGAAAGAAAGAAAGCAAAGAACCCCAAGGAATAAATAACTGAAAATTTTAAATTTCTGGGTAGAATTTGATGCCAGATATCATATGGACTCATTATGGTGCTAAACCAAAGGAAATGAAATTTATTTTTGTAGTTATCGTCCAAGAAACATATCCTAGGAGAAGTAAATTTAATATTTATGGCCCAGAGGGGATTTAAGTCCTGATAGGGAATTCCAACAGTCATTTTTTTCAACATTTTTTTGTACTGTTATCCTTTACAAAGTTTTCTATTAAAAGAATTGTTCTTTTCCGACATAATGTTATGTCAGTTATGTTTTCTTAAAATATGAAAAAGAAAGGTGATAAGAGTTAAAATACAGAGATTCTGAGAGAAGCTACTGTACTAAGGGAGACTATAAAATTTGCTTCCCCCTAAATCTTCACCCACCATTTACCCTGGAGACTCAGAATAAGAAATTGAAGTAAAGTCTCTGAAAGTCTTTCCAAGCTCTGAGATTTTGTGAAACCAAAGAACTTCTACTTATATGAGAAATAAAATACCTTTTGCAAAGAAATATAATTATAGTGATCACACATCATAAATTTTACTAAACACCCACTACTTCAAATATTTTATCATTGCTCCCATAAACCATCAAAATGTGCCAGAAATTTCAATATTCTGGCATCTGAATCACATTTTGCAGACTGCCTCTCGCCCTTGGAAGTGGCACAAAAATCCTCTCTCATACCATGTGGTCCAATTTGGGTTTGGAAAATAGGTCACTATAATTATAATGATAACGTCTAACACTCTTATAGCACTTTATAGTGTTTCCACATCCTTTAAAGGTCTCCTGTTCCTTTCAATATCCCTATGAATTAGGTATTTGATTTCCACAATAAACTTTTGGTGAACCTATGTAATGTCCTTACTTTACAACAGAAACGAAAGCATCCAGAAGGTAAGTGACAGGCATGAGAGATCACCCAGGAAAGTCAGAACAAAAATACAGATACTTATACCAGTTCACTTTCTCTTATAAATTCTGTAAGGTCCAATGTGTAAGCAGTTCCAAAGATGCTACCTCCTTGCACCAATCAAGAGTGGCAAAGAAATCATCCCATAGGATGTCAATATCACATATAAACAGCTTTCTAACCAGGGAAGATCTACTTCTCTTAAAATGTCACCTTCTTTCAGATTTGATCACTGGGCCCTATTCTCCTTAACTTTTTATATTGTTGAAATGGGGATGCTCAACATTTATAATTAAAATTTAACCTTCTCATTTGACAATTTTCTTTTAATTTTTTTCTGTCAATCCTCATCTGAGGATATTTTTTCCATTGATTTTTTAAAATATATAGCTTTATTGATTTCAGAGAGAGGAAGGGAGAGGGGAGAGAGAGACAGAAACAACAATGATGAAAGTCATTGATCGGCTGCCTCCCGCATGCCCCCTACTAGGGATCAAGCCCAAAACCTAGGCACGTGCCCTGACCGGGAATGGAACTGCCACCTCCTGGATCATAGGTCGATGCTCAACTGCTGAGCCACACTGGCCAGGCCAATGATTTTTTTTTTTTTTTTGAGAGAGAGTAGAAAAGAGGGAGGGAGAGAAGGAGGGAAGGGGGAGAGAGAAACATTGGTGTGAGAGAGACACATCCATCAGTTGCCTCCTGCATGTGCCCCGACCAGGGCTGGGATCAAACCCGAAACCCAGGTACATGCCCTTGATCAGGAATCGAACCCAAGACTTTTTGGTGCATGGGCTGACGCTCTTAACCACTGAGCCACACTGGCCAGGGCTGACAATTTTTTTATATCACATCTGACTCTGATTGCTTTGCACATCTAATACTTTACTCCCATAGCTCTTCCTTGACCTTTCCAATCTCTCTCTCACCTCCAAGCCACCCAAGGAAAGAAGACAATCCTAACATTTAGTCTGAAAGCATCATCTTTTCCTAGAATTAAAAAAAAAAAAAAAAGTCACAGAAAGATGGTGGGAAGGCAGGAAATTTTACTATCTCCCCACTTCTCTGAGTTCTTTATATACTTGCAAAATTTATTTTCATCAGGACTGAATTCCCAGGACATTCATTAGATGCTGTCCCTATTCAACTTGAAGTACTACTGCACAGATGTCAAAGTTCAATCTAGCGATTTTTAATTGAACATTTTACCACTAAAGAGTTGGCTTCAAGGAGCTATGAAAATAGCAATTATTACAAATTCTCAACATACCTCTCAAACCCAAGTATTTCAAGGTCTTCAAGGAGGACTCATGATTTTATTTTGAAAACAAGCAGATTTTAAAATATACATAGGTATCACTAATTTCTTTCATCCCAGGCCTTGCATAACTGAATGTAAACTGCGTTTTCAACTTTGTATCCTACCCAAGAGAGCAGAAGGCTTTCAAAGAGCTCCCAGTGACTCACTGAAATGAAGGAAAAGCCATGTCCTCCTCCCCACAAACATAATTCCCATTTTCCCTCCAACTTCCAGTATTGTTTTGTTTTAATCTTCACCTGAGGATATGTTTTTACCGATTTTCAGATCATTCCCTTGCCTCCCGTGGGCGTCCCCACAGGAGATTGAACTCACAACCTGGGTATGTGCCCTGACCGGGAGTCAAACCCAAAACCTTTTGGTGTAGGGGACCACACTCCAACTACCTGAGCCACCCGGCCAGGGCCCAACTTCCAGTTCTAATAAAATATGTAATCTGTTCCAAATACACTGTAAGTTACTTGAGGGCAGAACCTTTTGTTTCATCTTATGCCTCACCTAGCATAATGCCTAGCATTTAGAATGTACTCAAGAAATGTGCTAATCCATTTGAATGCATTCACAAACACAAAAAATGTATAAATACAGAGAAATGATCAAACAAAATTCAAAAAACTGATTCTAAAAATAAATATTTGCACATTAAAAAAATCATAATATCCAGTGTTAATGAGCACTCTCCTAGTACTGGGAATTTGACACATTTAAAAAAGGTAATTTGACTCTATGTATTAAAAGCCTTAAAAAATGTACATACCCCTTGATTCAGCAATATTATTTCTAGTCATTATAGAAACTAGTCTAAGGAAATAAATGCAAAAATATGCAATGTTCAGAAACATTTATCTTAGTGTATTTTTCTTAGAAACATACTATAATGACAGTAAAAATTTGGTTAAATAAATTACAGCTTAGTCACAGAATGACTAACATGGAATACTATTTTGTTACTAAAATATATGCTGTAGATAAATTTTTACTGCCATAAAGGCTATTAACAATATATTAAATTTTAAAAGGAAGGTTAGTACTCTATAAGAACTTTTTTAAAAAAAAAAAACACAAACAAAACTATATATCATACATAGAAAAGGGCATGGAAAAGATGTGCATCAAAATGTTGACAGTAATTGTGTCTGGGTGGGAAAATTATAGGCTTTGTTTTTCTTTTTGGTTATTTGTATTGCTTATTTTTCTATTTCTGTCATGTCCATGCATTATTTTTGTAAAAATAAAAAAGTTTTAATTAAAAATTACTTAACACATAGTCCTCACATAGACAACCATATCAGCCATATTCACAATCCTAATGACAAAAAAAGAGGACCTGTCAGTTATATTACCTAACTTCAAAATATTCTAACACATTATACAAGAAAGTGGAGCATATGAGAAATACTTTCAAAGGGAAAGGAAACCCCAATCCTGAACAATTTACAAGGCAGGAAAAAATGTGAATATCTCACTAGGTAAGGTTATTAATAGACTTATGGTTACTTTTGGAAAATATTTTATCTCCCTTTTCACCTCCGTGTGTTCTAACGTAAATTTCTATTAAGTATTATTGGACTCACTAATTGAGGTTTTAAAGGGAAGTGTGTGGGGGGAGGGGGAGAATCTGTAAAAGAGAAGCCGTTTCTTTTGTAGACAGTACAACTTGAACTTGATTAGAAGTCAGTACCTAGCTCTATGCCCAGGTCTGGCCTAGGGCTGAGTCTAAATCACCACTCTTACCACAGAGCACGTGACTGGATTTTATTTTACGGTTCTGCCAAGAAGGTGGGAGGTAAAATTTAAATAGTGCAAAAGAAATATTGGAAGAGCCCTTTACAGATTACAAAGTACTTCCATATCCACTGGGTCACATGGTATCCTAAAGACGAGCTACTCCCCACAGATGACAGAAGGTTATCCACATGCATGAAACAGTAAGAGTGGCCTGATCTGCATTCTTGATGCAGACTCTATCCATTGAGCCCTGCTGTTTTTACCTGAACTACCGCTTTTTAGCTTGAAATCCTTTGAAGACGGTCAGTGCGCTCCATTTGGGTCATTCTGCAGCATTGTTCTCAGCCACAACACAATTATTGCAGTGCAATTCCAAGGGCAGAGGACATATCATAACACTAAAATCTACCTCCGTCTAGCCTTGAGCAGGCCTGAAGAGAAACTCTTGTTCTCCTATTGATACACTCTGAATTGGATGGTTGTATAATTGGCATATGAAACCAAACTTGTGTGCTTCGGAATATAAAATCTATGTTGCTTTATTGTCTTATTGTGACACAGAGCAGACAATTATGTCCCCACATTTTAATCTTTGGCCAGGACATCAAATATTCTAAAAAGGTCAAACAAATGCTGTGAAATTGTGGATACCAGCCCCCAGGCTCACATGTGGCAGGAATGGCAGGTGTGCAGCTGTGTGCAGCTGTGTCCTATTGCAGCTGCAGAACTGCCCTAAAAATCGCCAAGACCTGTTACATTGTTTTCCTGACTGTGCCAAAGCCACTGGCCTTTAAAGCAGGACAGAGTTCCACACCCCTTTGGTTGTATAAGAGACATGAACACCCATCAGTCTACAGATCCTAAAATATACATTCAAAATCTCACCCCGTACTTTCATGTCTGTTTACATGTTTCAATTGGCACCACCAAAAACAAAGTCCTCTAGTTTTTGAGGGTTTTTTTTTTTAATTTTAGGAAAATATTCAATAATCGTATTAGCTTGAGAGTGCAAGTGTGGCTGACTTCCCATCCCACAAGAGGAAGGTTTAGACTTCAGAGATTTTTATATGACCCACCTTCTACTACTTCTAATAATTTTTTTCAAAAGAAGTAAAAAAGACTCTTCATAAAAAGAACTCTTCCGTAGACGATATTAAAAGCCTGGTCTCCCCAACAAAACGCTGTATTTCCCTGGAACTCTCCTTTTCCAGACAGTCACTTGCACTCACTGATATTTACGCGTCTGGGGGCCCTTTTTTTACTTTCCTTTAAAAACTCTGCTGCCTCTTGGTTTCTATGAGTCTGTCTTTCACACAAGGAGAGTAGGGCCTGGCTTCTCAGAGCAGTGCTTGGCAAGCACCGAGGCAGGAAACGCAGAAGGGAATGAGTCTGTCAGACTCTTTTTCTTCTGGTTCAAGCGTTCATTTCAGATTTGGGGGGAAGTGCAGCGGTTCCTTCCCACTTCCTCGTCTCCGGAACCTGCGAGTTGTATGAGGCTTAGGGAATCTCTCTCTACCACACATCAGACTCACAGGTTCACAGACAGAGAGACTCTTTTCAGAAAACCTCCAGCTCGAGCAGAGCGGACTTCATAGCTCTCTGTGCCCTTCCAGGACCATCTCATGGGTTTAGGACTGGAGCATTGAGCTAGACAACTGAAAGCCATGCAGAGAACAAGGCTAGTGGGCCCAGGAACATTCTATAGCAGCTCCCAAGAGGCAAGGGCCATGTCTTGACTGACATTAGTCCCCAGTCCTTCCATGGAGCACACCTGAGGCCACTGCTCAGCCCGAGAGGTATGACATAATTTGTAAATGCCGCAGTGTGATGTGGTCCTGAGCCCACTTTCTAGGTCCCTGAGACTTACTGTGTCTGACACCAGGACAAAGTTTCAACAGCAAAACTTAAAATATACATGTTTTAGTAATGAACTGACTTTAACCCATACTGACTTTTCTAATCCATACTCTGATTTCTCCCTCCCTCCCTCCCACACTCTCTGTCTCTCTCAGTCTCTCTCTCTCTTTTAAGCCAAGCTGTTTATCTCACTGCACTCAACTCAGCTCTACAACTTGTTTTATCATCTACGCAATTGACACAGGTCATTTTTAATGCCAAATGGAGACCATCAGAAACCAAACTAAAAAATCTTGTGGTGAGTTTACTACTAAACTCTAACAGATGTGACTGACTAACTGTAGGCATCAGGACTGAGGCATAATTTTAGGTACAAATTACTTACTGAGAATATTTATAGACAGAAAACTTCAGCAAAAAAGACCCTGGACATTTAACACAGATTATCTTGTAGTTTAGCAATTGATAAAGAAGTCAAACATTGTAAATGCATTAATTATGGTTTGTTTAGGAAAGTTCCCAGGGCAGAGTGCTTGATCTAATCACATTGGTTTTGTCAAAGAGTTTTAAAAGATAAAAACCTGACTCATTATCTTTACTCATAGTTCAGATTTTTCTAGTTTCATTCCTGTTTGATAACCACTATGTGCACAAAATACATAACTTTAATTTAACTATATTTGCACTTATGTATCTATTTACATTTACACATCCAATAGTACAAACTAGTTTTTATAATATATCTACCATGCTCTGGATGAACTCCTGAAACAAATTAACCCTTCCATATGTCAGAATTCCCTCTTAACATCCATTTATTATGATACTTGTGAGTTGACAGTATAACAAAGACATATTACATTAGATACACTCACAATATTCACTTTAGAAACCAAAAGTAATCAAAATATAAATTACATTTTTAAAAAAATTTCCTCTGTTGGCTACTAATTAAATAAGGCATACTAATTGTACGTACAGTAATGAGTCTTTTTAATCAATTTTAAAAACCCAGGATGAAAGGAGGAAGAAAAAAAGGAAAGATAAAGAGACATTATAAAGGTCATAATGAGACAAGCATTTCTGCTTGAAGGTACTGTCACTAAAGTACACTATAAGCAAGCTATGCCAAGTCATGTACTTCTCACACACAAAATTATATTGTATCAAATTTAAATTTGTTACAACTGCCATGTACATTAAACTAGTGATAACGAAAATGTAACTCAATATCTGATCTAGTGAAACAGCAACCAACATTAGCTCCCAGCCACATGAAGACAATCTCCAATGCCATTACTGGTGTCAGCTAAACCTCAGCCAGTTTGTCTTCTCCAGCCATTTTTAAATAAATATGTGACTATCTCAATTAGGAAATCTTGAAGGAAGTCTCTATGAGGAGGTAATTTTGTTGCTCATTCTCAGTGCCCTGCATTTGCTGTACTTAAAATAGACACTTGTACCAATGTCCTTTCTATTACCCGAAGGGGAAAAAAAATCACATACACACCAGTCCTTTTTCTTTCAGCTTGCAGAGAAGCAACTTGATCCAACCAGTGTTGAAACCTGAGTAGGTCACTGTACACCATGATAAAATTCCCTAATCCCTGAGCCAAATCTCCCTAAGGGGGGCCTCCTCCTGATCCTCCACTTCCCAGGCTGACTTTTCCATTCGCTCTCTCCTCTTTCCCCCTTTCATTTCCCCTACCTTCAAGCCTTGATATGTGATCCGCGGTGGGGGCTCAAGTTTCCGTTTTTACAGCTTAGGCCGTGCTAGCTGTATACATTCCTTTCTTTCTGCCGGGCAGTGATTACTTACCAGGGCTTAGTTTACACTGGTCCAGATGAAAGCCGTTCAGATGAAGGCAAACACAGCCAGGCAGCTCCAGCGGCACCGATATGAAGCTGCACAAGGCCACATTGTATTCTCGGTGACATTTTGTTGCACATATTTTTATACAGGGCAACCAACTTGTTATGTTACCCTACACTTTAGATGGAGGAGTAATAATACCATCAGGTTTGGGGATGGGTTTTATTGATGTGGTTATTAATATTAAAAGCAGAAACATTTTAAATGATTTCAAAATAACCCTTTCACCTTTTGTCTTTGAAAAATCACTTTTAAAATGAGGACTTTCAGCGCTATTATATGAGAGGAATGCCTCCTCAACAACTCCACTAGAAATGGGATTTCGTGACTCACTGGCACGGTGTGCTTTGACATGACTGAAGATTTCGGCCAGGGGTCTCTGATATGTTGTTCCAAACCAGAGAGAAAATATCATGCTACAGGCAATTGAACTATTTGCTGGCTAAAACTTCTCATGTAATGCTACTATGGATTGAAACGATAAGGATTACAACTTCAAATACTAGGTGGTGATTTAGAAGAAAAATAACATTTTCAAAGAGGAAATTCTGTGCAAGAAGGTTAATTCCATACTTAGTCCTGCAGCACTGGCTAAAAATTGTGTAATTTTTCCCTTCACACAATGTTGTTTTTGTTTCTTCCTCACCAGTTCAGACAAACATCTGTTATACTGTAGAAGGACAACTATCTCCCAAACCACGGAGTGTGCCCGCAGCCAAAGTCAACAACGCGAGCCCCAAGCATCGAGCACAGTCAGCCTTTATATCCAGCCGGGATAACATTTCACATGTTTTGATTAAAATTAGCTAATTTGTAATTCTAGAACCTATGAAACTTAAAAGCTGCCATCCATATAGATCACATTAGGCAGCGTTTTAAAGGGCCAGTGCACACTGATTTCCTGGTGGCTTCCCCTCTCCTCTTCCTCCACCCCCCATTTAAAATGAAATGGAAAAGTAATCTGGAAATGCAGGAAGGGTAAGGAAGGAAGAACGGTTATGGTAGATTGTTTGAATTCCACCCCCTTTGGAGGACAACTCCTACTGGTGGGTCTCTCTCTCTAAGGGTGGTTTCCATCCCGAGGAATGGCACTGATGTCCAAGGCAAATCTTCCTTAACTCTCTTAGGACTGAAGCTGCACCTCATACTTCCAAGCACTAAGAAATAAGAACCCTAAGCCCAAAATTTAGATTGTAAGGAAATTTCCTGGGGGCACACACAGGATTTGTTATCCTTGTGTCCCTCTCGGAGCATGGGCTTCATACAAGGCACTCTCCTAGAATACGTTTGTTCTAATCAAGAAAACGTCAAAACGCGACAAATTCAGCTTAAGCGGCATGCCACTTTCATCTAGCTTGTCTTTTAAGTACAAAGTTAACCAGCCCGACCAAGTTGGTTGGCAGTGTTAAGGGTTCTAACCAGAAGATGGAGAACACCCAGACAGCTGCCAGGATGAAACCCGAAGTCCCCTCAAATCTGCTAAGTGTTTGTAACTCAAAGAAAAATAAATAAATAAAATAATTTTTCAAATCAAGAGAGGAGACTCCTGAAATCACAGAATAAAACCCTCACCCGGCAAGAGCTGCAACTTCATGGAAAATAAGGGGGCGGGGGCCCGGGGCCGGGCGCGGAGCGGGGCCCGCGCACTCGCGCGGCGCGAGCAGCTGGAGCCCGTGCGGCGCCGCCGCTGGAGCACCGCTGGGCTGGCGGGGCGCCCGCCGCGCCGAGCGCACCCGGGCCGGCGCTGCCGAACAATGGGCAGGCGCCCCGCGAGGGCCGCCCCCCAGGCGGCTATCTCCCCGCGGGGCTCCCCGGGTCTGCGTCGCTGGGAAGCGGAGCGCGCGAAGCCCCGAGGGAGGCGGAGGCAGCCCGGAGAGAGGGGCGGCGGGCGCGCGCGGGGAGCCGGGCGGCGGAGCGGTACCCAGACCCGCGCCGCCCGCCCGCCCCTCTCCCGCTGACAGCCTCTCTGCGGCGTCACCGCTGGCTACTTGGGGGGAAGCGGGATCGGGTCGCGGGGAGCTGAGCGGGGGAGACGGGCGGAATCGAGCGCTCCAGGGGTGCCTCGGCCCGGCAGCTCCTAACTTTGGAGGGATCCGAGGGATGGCTCCCAAAGAAGCGGAAAAAAAACACCCCAAAAACTACGCCGCCGACGAGGAAAGCCTCTCCACCCTGCCCGCGGTCACCTGGGTCCCCGGACCCCTCCCCCTGAAACGCGCCTCTGCCAACCTGGGGCTTACGAGGTTAAACAGCTCTCCGGCCGCCCCCACCCCCATCAAATTGGAGGCAGGCAAACCCCGGGGATGCAGCCCGCGAGTTGGCCTCCGTTTTGCACCTGGAGGGGGAGCCGAGGCGTTCGGGGCATCCTACCGAAACTGACAAGCGCGCCCCTGTACCCCCCAAATCCATACAACGGCCCGAGGGGAGCGGGCGGAAGAAAGAGCTCCGTCTCTCCAGCCCCGAAGTCCAAAAATACCTTCATCTCCTCATTGATCTCCCTCTTCACTGGGTGAGCCGGTTTCCTGCTCCTCTTATTTTCCGGAGGTCTCCCTTCTTTCTCCATTTCTGCCATGTTTTTGTGTCTGGTTTCTGTGGAGATGAAATGGCTGCTGCCGCCGCCGGCGGTGGTGGAGGTGGCGGAGGTGGTGCTGATGGTGGCGGCGCTGGCGGAGGTAGCGGTGCTGGCGGGGCCGGGGCTGGGCTGGGGGGAGGGAAGGCCGGGGTCTCTTCTAGCGGCGGAGGACGTCAGTGGCTGTCAGAGGGGAAGGAAGCTCGGGGAGTCTCGGGGATGCCGCCGCCGCCGCTCCTGCTCCCGCTGCCGCCGCCGCCGCCGCCAACGCCGCCGCTGCCCCAGCCGCCGCCGCTCCTGCTGCCGCTCCGGCCGCCGCCGCCGCCGCCGGGCTGCATCCTCGGTGCCCCGTGGACTCGTCAGCCATCTTCCGTCGCTCTGTCCGTCCGCATGGGCGAGGGGGACGAGGGCCCGGCGCGGAGAGAGCGGCTCTGGGCGTGCGTGCGCCGCTGTGTGTGTGCGCCCCGGAGAGCGCGCCAGCCCGGGCGCCCAGCGCCGCCCGCGAGCCGAGACGGGGGGCGGGCCGGGGCCGGCGCGGAGAGGGGGCAGGGAGGGAGCCGGCAGGGAGGGGGCGCGGGGGAGGGGGAGGTGGGGGGCCTAGGACGGCCCCCGCTCCCGAGCGGGCGTGGCTTCCACCGTCACTGTGTACGCCTGTGCCGCGCGGCTCGGGGGCTGCTAGCGGCCGCCCTGCTCATCCGCGGCGGACACCGGCGGGACGCGGCGCCCCTCGCGGCCGCCGCCTCTGCGCGACCCCCCACACCCCCCGCCCCGCGCTCCGGCTCCGACCCCAGACGTTCCCCTAAGCTCTGGGCCGCGGGTAGGGTGGCGGGTCCCAGAAGCTGCTGGAAAAATGAATGGGGGTGAAGGGGGAGGCCGAGCGCGGGGAGGGCGTGGGGACCTGAGGTCGCTCCGCTAGCGGGCCGCCTTCTCACCCCGGGGCTGGGCCGACGGAGTTCGCTGCCTCCGATTGCAGAGCGGGAGTCGCGGGGGCAGGAGACCACAGTGCTGACCTCCCCACAGCCGCCAGGATAGAGGGTCCCCCTGACAGGGACCTCGGGGCGCCCTGCGGGCACGTGAAGGCTGGAGGTCCCTTGGAGAGGTCCTCGCACCCTGCTCGGCTCGGCTGGTCCCCAGCGCGGCGCGGGCTACGGCTGCGCTTGCAAGAAAGCTTTTGCCTCTCAATGAACCACTTAGAAGTAGGACATCTCGGCATTCAGCCCCCTTTTCTTTTTTCTTCTTTTCCCTCCAGTCCCTCTCTTCCTCTCCCCTCTCCTGTCTCCCTCTCCTGTCTCCCTCTCCCTCCCGCTCTCCCTCCCTCTCTCTCTCTCTCTCTCTCTCTCTCTCTCTCTCTCTCTCTCACACACACACACACACACACGCACACACGCACACTGGTGTCTCAGGTTAACCCTGTCCCGGTGCCCTGGGTTTAACCCCCAAATTGGGTGCTTCTGGGAGGGCGGGGACCCGCGTAGAGCCCGGTATCCGCTGGAGTCGGGACGCCGCGCCCCGCCCCGGGGGGTCCTCCCTGTCCCCCGGATCGCGCTCCTTCCTCTGGGCTCCTCTTCCCGGGTCCGCTCTCCCGAGCCTCGCTGTCTCTCTGCGCTCACGCCCCCCCTCCCCCCCCTTGGCCTTCTGGGTCCAAGCCCGGGTCCAAGTTTGGATTGCATTTGTCCCTCTCTGGGTTGAGGCTTTGGCATGGGAGGTTTGGTGGGGCTTCGGTGAGACACGCATCCCTGGGCGCTCCTGCGCCTGGGGAGCACTCCCTGACCATCCCGGCTTCGCTTTCCCGCGCCCGACACTTCGTAACTACCTGGCAGGGAGACGTGGGGCTGTCCATTGTTCCACGGCTGGTTATTGTGGAGTGTTTCTTATGACAGCGGTGGAACTTAAAATTACACTTTTTTTTTTTTTTTTTTTAACTTAAAAGATAGAATGAATTCGTTGTGGGGGAATGTGTGTTAGCTTTCCAATAAATTCCGTTTGGCCTGTCAAGGCTCATTCTGGGTATTACATTGCCTAATCTGCATTTTAGCATTCTTTTGTTTCTTAAACATCAAATTAGAGATATTTGGGAGTGTCCTCCGGAGGGCTGAGCATCTCCACGTTGGCTATTTTGCATTTTAGCATTATTTTTTTCCCGTCAACGCCAAATCACCAGTACTTGGGAGTGTACCCAAGAGAGCTGAGCAGCCCCTCTCGCCTCTTCTGTGCCCCATCTGGAAGCCCGGGGAAGCCGCACCCGCTCTGCTCGACTCGCTGGGTCCCCGGCGAGCCGGGAGGCCAGAGTGAGCCGCGGAAGCTGGCTCCGCTCCCGCAAGGGGTCGGCGAGAAACTGGCGCCCGGAGAAATGCTAAAAATCCTGGAGCTGTTATCCGGGACGCCGAGAAGTCAAGAGAGTAGGATTGCTGAGGTTGTGCGGAGCGCTCTAGTACAGGCATTCCCTGTTAAAGGTTTTTCCAGTAGCTTCGGCAGCGTGCCCTGGTGTACACGGTGGAGATCCCAAGCCCTCTGACCTGATCTCGAAGCCTGCTCTTACCCACAGCGAACCTGGGACGACCTCCCACGCAGCAAGGATTCGCGAGGAGCCTGTTTGCGCTACCACGACCCCCGCGCACCCCCTTCCTGGCCCGATAACACGGGAGTGTGGGAGTGGGTGTGTTCCGCAGTGAGGAATGCCGTTCTAATGCTGTTACCGGAAGGGAGAGAAGAAGAGAAGGTCTTTAGGGGGTTTCAGTCTGAATTGCATCCAGAAATCTGATAAATAGTATGTGGGTTGGAATTAGTTTGTGTTCTCTGTTTTGTCTGCTTGGTCTTTCATGAGAAGTAGTGAGAAAAGTTTTTTGGACTTTTGAATATTCTAAAGTTGTAGCATATGTTGTAAAGTGTACACAAAGAGGAGCTTTTTTGTCTTCTGGAAACATATTTAAGTCCCCTCCTTTTCCTTTAGTGCCAGAACTGTTACAATTGATTCACTGTTGTTCAGCTGATATCAAATAACAAGTTATATACCCCAAGTCCTAAGATACAGTTTCACAAGTTAAGAATAAAATAAACAGAAAAGGTGAGCTGTATCCCAGAGTTATATTTAAAGGCAGCTATACTTCCTTTAAAGAAAAGTACTTACTCTGCGATGGTTCAGGAATTTAATAAAAATAATGATATTAATCAGCCACCTGTTCCTTCATAGGCATATGTCCTCCAGAAAACTGATGTGAGAGCATCGTATCAACAATGCATATCTTCAGTGACAGAATGAAAGCTCTTAACGTATGTACGAGGAAACTTAGTCTAGAATGAACTATGGAACTAATCATTGTTATGCCTTGTTCATGACAAGGTGTAGGTTTCTTCAGATATACTATAGATGAAGTCAATTATAACAAAAGTTGCTTTATGAATCTGGACATACCATGAGGCCAATAATATCCCCTACATAGCTTCATAGCACCTGTAAGAGTGTAACCCTATGTGGATAGGAACAATCTTATACGTATCTCAGAAGAGCCACTCTTTTGCTACTATGATTCACCCTTATGCCCCCCACCCACCGGTGCTTTCTCCCTCTCTCTCCCCCCACCACACACACTTCTAAACATAGATGACGTCTTCAATTTTCCCTTTACCATCCTACCAGTCACCAAAATGGGTACAGGACTGACCTTTTATACATTCCTCAGGTATATTTTTGTGACTTCATTCACTCACCAAGACTACTCTGATATTCATTCTAATCTAGCTCAACTGGAAAATACACCAGAAAACACCTAACTCAGAGGTGTAGTCCTCAAGCCTGGTAAGGAACTAATAAGTATTTGCTGATTAGTATGCCATAGTAACAAACTTACAAAAAGATTTTCCTGCATGTTGTTTGAAATTAATGCTGATCTTGAATAAGCTTTGTGATCTAATCAAACATGGGACTAAAATATATGGAATAATTACTATGCTGAACACATTATTAGAATTATCTCATTTAATATTCACAGAACCCTATGAGGCAGCTTCTACTGTTATCCCCATTTCACATACGAAGAAACGAAGGCTTACACAAGCCAAGTTACTAAGTCACAGCTAGGAAGTGCTGGGATTTGAACCCATCTTTCTGTCCAACTCTAGATTTGGAGTTCTTGACACTATGCTAATCTGTTTTAGTGAATTCATTTTAACAATCTGTATTTTATCTAATTTAAGGTTCACATTTTTCATATCTTAGCATCTCTGAGACTGTGATGTATCTTATAATGAATTCTTACAATGATAAATGACAGCTTCTTTTCCCTCAGTGGTATATAAAATAATAGCACATTTTCCAACCAGTGGTATATTTTGGTTATGTTGGGTTATGCTGTAATAGCAAATATCAGAAAATCTCAGGGACTCAAAACAACAAAGGCTTATAGTCCTTGCTCGCACAGAGCCTGCTGCGTAACTGTCCAGAGCTGTCCTCCGTGCGACGGCTTGGCGTTGCACCTCCATGCCACCATGTGTCTCCACAGCCGCTACCACAGGGGAAGATGTAGCCCTGGAGAATCTCACACCAGCAACTAAAAGCACCAGCCCGTCTGTGACACGTCACTTCTGCCTCCAATCCATTGGCTAAAATTAGTCATATGTCTCTGCCCAGTGGCTAGGGAAGCTGGGAAATTTAATCCTTCCATGTTTCCCAAAGGAGAGTAGAACTGGAGATGGGTAAGCAAGTAACATTTGTACCACGAAGCCATCCTGAGTCGATGAAAAATGGTCATTAGGATTAATTAATATAAATATTGGGGATCTATTTTATTCAAAACCAGTGAGCAAGGATTGGCCTGTGATTTGTCATATTGCACCTAAAACATACTTTTAAAAGTTTATGCCCATATCTAATTTCAAAGAACAACATTCAAAGTCAATTTCAGAAAGAACGTTATGAAACAGTATAACTATAATGCAGGAGTTTAACCAGGGGTCTCTATATAAGCTTGCAGGGTTTGGGGACCTCCTGGAATTGTATACAGAACATTCAGAGCATTTTTTCCAAGGGATGGACTCATATCTGTCATCAGATTCTCAATTGGGATTCATGTTTTATTCATTTCTTTATTCAACAAACATGTATTGAGGGCCCATTACATTCCAGGCACTGTTCTGGGTGCTTGGGATCCTGCAGCAAACATGACAGAAAAATTCCCAAATATCACAAAGCTTACAGTTTGGAGAGGAGACAATAAATAAGCAAACAGTAATAAAGGAGATAATTTTAGCTATTGATTGGTGACATCAGAAGAGCAATGTGATACAAGCGGGAATAGGGTGAGTAGTGGGGTCGGGGGTCTGCTAAAATGGTAATGCAGGACTTTTATATGGAGAACTTTGACCTGAAACAGGAAAGATGAGAAGGAACTGCCCATGAAGAGATCTTGGAACACAGGGAAAAAAGTAGTCTGGTCAGAGTTTTAAAGGAGCTGAAGAATGGATGCGCTCAGCATGTTCGAGAAATTGAAAGGTATCTGGAGTGCAGACAATGAGGAGGAGAGTGGTAGGAGAAGCAGTGAAAGAGGAATGCAAAGGCCAGATTGTATGGGACCTGTGGTTCATGGTATGGAATCAACGTTATTTTAAGAGAAATGTGGACAAGTTCACAGTGCAAAGAAACCCTTCTTTGCATGGGAAAGCCGAAGTTTCTTTCCGGCTCCACTATTTGTATGTGTCATTAGCTCTGCCATTAAATACCAAGTTAACTCAAATGGGCACATCCCTGAGTGAGGATTTCCTTCCCGCCTTGCTGTTCAAAGAACATCCTTTCCCCCTTTGCCGTGGTGTCAAGGAGAAGACTGCAACCTTCCCAGAAGAACGGGGCCTTCCTTCAGTCACAGGAATATAAGATGCTCCCCAGCTAGTAGCTTCCAACAGACTCAAGGTTCTGTGCAAGAAGATAAGAGGCTTCATCCTTTCATGAGGCCTCGCACCAGTTATTTTATCTTAGTCTTCATTTGTGAAATGAGAATAGTACTTTATATTCTGGTGTTGTGTTAAGATCATATAATATCTATAAAAGTGAACTAAAAATAAAACTGAACAAATGTCTGTATGTAAATGTGTATTATCTGCTCTTCTGAGGGTCGTTCTTGTTTTACAAAATATTATTTATATTGTTGACCTTAAAAATTAAACAGTTATTTAACCATCCAACATGGGTTTATTCAGAAACAGCCGAGAATTGCAATTTAGGATACACAAGCTATGACAAAACCATAGGCAAGTCCAGAGAATGGAGGAACAGAACGTTCTTTTATAGAGGAAAAGGGAAGTTGGGAGGCGCTATCTACAAAGCGTGCATTGGGGGGAAGGGAGAGTGTGAAGTGTAGTAGTTTTTCATCAGCTGGATTGTGACAGCCTCTCGTTGGCTGGGCCTTTGCTGGGGCAGAAGAAAATCTTCCTTACTCCTACTGGGGTGGTAGAGTAGAAAACATCTTCCTGTTGGAGATGCAAGGCACAGTCTCTTCCAGTTTGGGACAACAGACAGGGTGGTAGGGCGTGAGAGCTCCCCCTACAGGCCCTCCCGCCTCCAGGCTAGGTTGAGGTCTCCTTTGTAATTTTCAGAACATGTACAGACTAATGCTGATGTGTGCCAATGGCAGGAAATCTGATACATGAGGAATAAACATCTATATAATAAAAGTGTACTTCATTTTCAAAATAATGTACTTCTGGGTTCCCTCTAATAGTAACTTGCTAGAATGTAATAATTTTAATTTATACAAATGAGATTTTCATATACACTTTCAAAGCATTTCAACTGTACCCATTAAAACAAGCATACCAATATCCACAAATTCAAGGAAAAGGTCAATCTCAGTTACAATTTTTAATTTTTATCCATTGAAGCAGAGATCAAAGCCCAGTATTCATTTACCCCAAGCATTTCTTTTTTAGTTGAGCTCAAAAAAAAGTTAAGCTCAACTATCAATGTGTATGTCTGACTATAACAGCTTTAGGTATAGCAAGCCTGTGGAAATAATGAAGACCACCCAAATGAGAACAAACGGAGGCTTGTTTAGAGCAAGGAAGTCAGCCACTATCACTTGCATTTGGCAGAGACTCAGTCAGGCATGGAGGTGGGAAAGCTTTTTTTGTTGTTGCTAATCCTCACCTGAGGATATTTTTCCATTGCTTTTTCAGAGAGAGTGGAAGGGAGGGAGGGGGGAGAGAGAGAGAAACATCGATGTGAGAGAGACACATCTACCAATTGCCTGCTGCACTGCCCCGACTAGGGGCGGGGAGAAAACCTGCAACCCAGGTACATGCCTTTGACCAGAAATCAAACCTGAGACCCTTTGGTGCACAGGACAACGCTCTAACCACTGAGCCACACAGGCTAGGGTGGAAGGGGGGAAGCTTTAGAGTGAAAAAAAAGGCTCTGGGTGTGCTCTAATGGGAGATTGGCTCTGTGGAGACCCTGGAAGAGGGCTAACCAGAAGGTGGGCTACCTAGAAGCAAGACATCCTATGTGACCAGTTTGGGGCACATGTTTGGCTTTCTCTGGTTGGTCTTGACTTGGAAGATGGTGGTGGTGAGGAGCTGGGAAGCTGGCCGCCATTGACCAGTCCTAACCATTGTGGGCAATTGTGGCAGAAAAGGTGGTTTGGCTTCTCTGGCTTGTTGCTGAATATGGGTCAGGGTTCTATTGTCTCATGTAGGTCTGGCCATTGTTCATTTGTACATAATATACAAATGTACAAAAAATAATTTAGGCCAGACAACTAACAAGAAACTAAATCAAGGTGTAGGGAAGCTTCCATTTGTGGTGAGATAATATTTTGATCTATTAAGAAGTGTTTTGTTTTATTGTACCTACTAATTCCTTTCTATCCCATGCACTCATTCATTCAAACTAGACTTTGGCATCCATTGCTTCAGGGTAAGGATGTTATAAAAGAAATTCACAGAAAAATATGAGTTGCCCATGATTTTTGAGATTTAAAATGGATTTGTGAAATTCAAGGCAGGAAAAATAGTTTCACTTTCAAAAGTCTATATTTTGAGTATCAAGACCCAATGACCTGAATGATTTCTATTATAAAGTTTATGCTGTAAAAAGTAGATTTCGGGGGAAAGGTTGGTAAGCCAAAGGGAGTTTTCCCAATACAGAGAGAGATCATAATTCTGTGTGGTTGGGAGCAAGAAGGAACAAAGGGGCTTAGATGATGGAAGGAGCTTCACTGGAGATTCTGGAACACTTGCCAGGTTTGAGAGGATCTGAAGGCAGTGAGCTGAAAGCAGGGAGCAGAGGAGACTTGTGCCTCCCTTCCCAGATGGAGCCTGGAACAGTAATGAGCCTTATGGAACAGGCTAGCCCAACACTGCACAGGCAGGCACAGTGGGGGTAAGCACAGTGGTGTGAAGGAGCCTGGGCATAGTCCAGGGCTCATCATATACACTCTTCGCTCATCTTAATGTGTGTGTTTCGTGTGTGGCTGAGAGTGGAGCAGGTGTGGCTCTGAGCGACTGCAGAATTGGAGTAGTCCTAGACCCAAAATGTTTGAGCAGAGACTCCACAAAGACTTTTATCTCAAAGAATGCCGCCCACCCACCTCCCTGCCATGTAAATGCTAGACCTTGAGAAAAGCACAGGGGGTGGGCACGAGAGAAGGCCAAACCAACTGAGATTACCTGGAGGTTCCGTTTCCACTGTCTAATAGACTGTCTTGTGAAACAGAAATTGAGTTCAGTGATAAAGAAATAAAGAAACATGTACCAAATATCTAGGTTTTTACATTGATACATAGAGCTCACACATATATTTACCCTATAACTCAAATTTGCTTTTAAGCAATTAAAAAATGGAGTTTTCTCACTTTCAATAAAAATTTGAGGCCTTATCTGCCTAATTATTTAATATTTAAATAGCTCTCAAATGAAAATAGTTTCTTTGGGTTTATGGCCTTAACATCTTAATAAAGTCAACTTAAAACATTTTCAGTAATTAGTCAAAATTCTGGTAAATATAAAATTTAGCTTAGTATCTGAGTTATCTTGAACTGTCATTGCCTTTATTGATGATATCCATTGATGAAATCAGAATTCTTGGTTTGATTTATATAGATGCTAATATAAACTTGCAACAATATCATATTTCCTTTAGATAAATAATCAAGTGCCATTAAAATTATTAGACCTCTGACAATTCTATGTTGAGAGATATCACCAACTACCATGTATTGAATACCTGCTATAAGTTAACTATTTTGGACACATTATGACATTTATGTCTCACAACCATCCTCGAGAGTACAGTTGTACCCATTTCACATCTCAGGATAGTGAGGCTGAGCACAGGGTCACACTAGGAAATGGCCAATCTCAGATAAAATTCCCCAGTCTGCCAACTCCCAGACAGGTGAGGTATGCTTTCATCTCTCAAAGCATGTCAATATGGTAAATTAATTTTTCTTTATTTTAATTTACACATAGCTGTTAAAGAAATCACAGCAGCCATAACAAAATACTCAACCTTTCAAAAATAACATACTACATTTTAATATTCTCAAACCAAATATGATATTCAGTAAATGGTGACAGAGGATTGATATCTCTGTTTTGACCCATCTCCTTTGAGAAACATTACATGTAGTAAGAAACATTTTTCTTTTATAGAAAATTTGTCTCCAATGTGCTGTTGGGCCATAAGTTGTCTCTTTATTACATCCCAGAGGGAGGAAGTTGAGTGGAAAAGATTCGGCAGTTTAACTATTAGAGGACATTATACATGTCAGTGGAAGAAAAATATTCATCAAAAGCTAAGTAGATAAATTAAGGATTCCATAATAAGTCTTGGGATATAGGCTGTGTATTTATTTGTTTGTATGTTTGTTTTTTAATTGCATTCAAACTAGTAAGTCTGTATAACAGAAGTTGAGGAAGGATTCATGCTCGACTCAGTGTTACCCTTTCTATCTAAAGTCAGTGGTTTTTTAGTGCAGCTTGTATTTGGAAGGCCTGGAGCTGAGACAGAGCTGTCAGGGACAGGCTGAAGAGAGAAGATCCAGGTTCAGTGACCGGAAGCTGCACTCCCCAAGAAAGTCCCAGGATATGTATGCAATGTGGGAGGCACTGATGTCCTCAACTGGAAAATAAAGCAACCAAACAAAAACCCAGCATGGGGAAAAATGAAGTGCCCTGGCAGGGTAGCTCAATTGGTGAGAGCATCGTCCTGACACACCAAGATTGTGGGTTCAATCTCTGGTCAGGGCAAGTACAAAAATCAACCAATGAATGCAGAAATAAGTGGAACAACAAATTGATGTTTCTCTCTCCCTCCCTTACTCTCTGTCTCTAAAATAAGTAAATAAAATTCTTTTTAAAAGAAAAGAAAAAGATGAAGTGCCATACTGAAAACAGAATATATACTGGGGCATTTTTTTGTGGTGAGTGGTAGAGTTTTGTGGCCTGACCACATGGAAAATTACATAGAATTTAGTAATACAAAAGCCACTATTTATTGAGTGCTTCTTTATGCACTAGGGACCAGTATTTATGCTAAATACTTTACAGAGATTGTTTTATTCAATCCTTACACAGTTGACATAGCTATTGGTTTTGGTCCCATTTTACAGATGAGGAAATTGAAGGTTAAAAAAATTAAGCATTTTCCCAGTAAGTAGGCTAGCAGTCTGACTCCAGAGTCTAGAACGTTCTCTGCCACCTTGTAGTACATATGGATCAGTGATAGTTCTTGCTTGCAAGCAACAAAAACAAATGCTAAAGGAAAAAAATATATTGGAGGAAAGGGGACTCACATATTCCAAGAGACGGAGAGAACAGGCTTGGGAAACAGGCAGGAACCCAGGGCCTCAGGAGGCCAGACCACACAAAGACTCTAAACAAAATGCTGCCATCTCTGCTTCTGCTGCACCACTCCTTCCAGAAACCACCGCTGGGCACATACTGCCCATGAACTGCCCCAGATGCTTTTCCTTCATCTCAGGGTGCACAGGCCTGGCTGGGAGGGTTCACTGCCAGGTGCTGGGGCCCCTACTCCGTATTCCAAGGTGTGGGGAGCGCGGAAGTCACGCTCTTTGGCTTCCACAGTGGAAGGCAAGCTCCTGTATCCCAAGATCACACTCGATAAAAGAAGTCCCCCAAATGCAAGGACAGATGGATTTTGGCAGGCAAAGGGACTTTAGAGTGTCTTCCCAGACTACCCACTATAGCCACTTTGTAGCAAATCATTCCATGAGGAAAGTAAATGTAGGTCTGTTAAAATAATTTTGAAAGGTCAAACAAGGTGGAATTCTGCAAACATTAAATATTGCAAATGAAAACCCGAATGACCTAGAAATTCATCCTAATGGTGTTATTTGCAATCTCTAAATGTAAACTTTGAAAAGACAGATTTGGTAACCCATATGCTAAACATCAATTAATTAGAATGTTTAGGGAATAGAATGTTCTTGTTAACTTAAATTTCTAACTAAATGTGATTAAGCCTTTGAAAAGAACCACAAACCTTTATATGTCAGGTCTTGTCACTAGAATTCTTAATAAGATATTTGAGTTGTGAAGGTTTTGCAATGCCTCAGAATTATTATTGCCTCCATTTGTAGCTGTAAAGTACAGGGGGTGTAGACTGTGCTAAATGCGTATAGATTTCTAAGGTATGTGTTCCATGTACATTTCATTAACCAAACTTACGACATGGGCTTGCCTTTTGTTCTCTCCATTGCATAAAAATTGGGCAAAGGAGATGGAAAAAATTCTGTCTATGTGAATGTTTTATTTGGAACTAAGGGTAAGTATACTACTAGCACTGTGAACATAAACATAAATAAGAAAGGTGTTTTTAAAGTGAGACAGAGTTAAGGAAAGGGGACAACTAATTCTAAGGGAGAGATAGAAGCAGCGATCATCTAAGTTGGGCCTTAAGACTGATGAACAGGATATTGTCAGGTGAGAGAGAAAGAAAGAGGAGCATCCTAGACAGAAAGGACAATAGAAGCAAGGGGCCAAGATGTGAAAGTACAAATAAAATTAAGGGAATGGCGACTAAGTCGGTGTGCCTGGGATGAATGTGTTAAAGCGGACTATGAGGTTACTCCAAAGGTAGGATAGGACTGATTGTCAGTGACCTCAAATACCACCCAAAAGGAGTGTGGACTTTTTCTGAGAGTTCTAGGAAGCCCATGAGTCTTTTTTTATATGGAGGTCATGAGAACAGAAATATGGGATAGGAAGATTACTTTGACAGCAGGTGAAAGGCAGAAGAGATCAAAATTAAAAATTACGTGAGGTGTTTGCAATAGCCTAAGAAGTAATAAGTGATGGCTTAGACTAGTGCACTATTGACTGGGAGGAATTTTTTCTCTCTCTGAGTTAGTTACCTTAGAGACGGAATCCATAGGAATTGGTGTTTGATTGAATGTGATGGGGTGGGGGTTCCATGAAGAGATGGGTATTTGGATAACACAGCCCACTGCATAGTGACTATCTCTTTCTGCAGAAGCAACAACAATAATTACACTTCTAATTAGCTCATTGAACAATTGGAGCAGTGGATTCCAATTTTGAATGGCCATCTCCCCATCCTAGACCTATTAAAGCAGATTGTCTGTAAGTGAAGACCAGCAGTTCATATTTTTTAAGCTCTCCAAAGATTCTGATGATCAGTGAATTTGAAAAGCACTAGTTGAAAATGTGAAAAGGAGTGACACCCAGGAACATTAGATTTAGCAATATCTTATCAAGTCCTGTCTGCTCTTCCTCTGAAACATTTCCCGAATCTCATCACTTCTCTTTAATTCCACAGCACCTATCTTAATCTTAGACTCATTTATCAATTGCCAAAACTAAGTAACCGCCGGCTACCTGGGCTCCCTGCTTCCACTCTTGCTCCCATGCATGCAAGCCATTCTCAGTGGCTAAGTAACCCAACCAATTTTTTAAAAATGTAAACCAGACCTTGTACACTCTTGCTTTAAACATTCCAGTGGCTTCCTATTACACTCTGATGGTCTTACAATATGTCCATAAATTCTTTGATGCTTCTCCCTTGAAAAAAATTAAGCCTGATTTCCCTTCCCTTGATTATGAGCAATACTTAGTGACTCACATCTAAGAAATAGAATGTGACCAAAGTAATGGTGTGTGATACACAAGATTAGAATATAAAAGGCATTGTGGTTTCCTTCTTGCTCTCTTTTCTTGGATCACTTGCTTGGGGGAAGCCTACTACTATGTCATGATGACTTTCAAGCAGCCCCATGGAGAGGTCTATATATGGCAAGGGACTGAAACCCCCTGCCGATAACTGAGGCCTTTTGCCAATAGCCATGTGAATGGGCCATAGTGTAAGCAGGTCCTCCAGCCTCAGTTAAGCCTTCAGATGACTGTAAGTCAATACCAATTACCTGAGACACCCTGAGCCAGAACCACCCAGCTATTTGGTTCCCAAATTCTGACTCAATACCAATTACCTGAGATATCCTGAGCCAGAACCACCCAGCTATTTGGCTCCCAAATTCTGACTCACAGAAACTATGAGGTAATAAATGTTGGGTTTAAGCATCTACATTTCAGGAAAAATCTATAAAGTAACAATAGATAACACGCATGCTTACAATATCGTCCAAACTCCTTGTCATGGCCAGCAAGGCCCTACATACTTAGAAAGCTGCCTACGTTACTAGCTTTATCTACCACTCACTTTGTGGAAAAACTGTTAGTTGTCCCTTCACAATGATTTGTCTCCTCTTTGATTAGACATAGAGTCACCGAAGCTTATCCAGTTACATAAATTCAAGCTAATGACCACACACATTTCCTAGCTTCCCTCCCAGCTAGATATGGTCACGTGGCAAATTCTGGCCAATGGGATGTGAGCATAGTGATGTCTGCAGCCTCCAAGTTGCCCTTTAAATGGAAGAGATAAGCCTTCTGTTTCCCTTTCCCTCATTCTCGCTGACTGGAATAGCAGTAGGATGGTAAAAGGGTGAAAACTTGACTAGCCATTTCAATCCATGGGATGAAAGTCATACAGTAAACATGGCAAAGCAACGAGATAGAAAGTGCCTAGATCCCCAATACCATCAAAACAGAACTGTCTGGTCTTTTCCATGAGCAAGACATAAAACTCTATCTTGTCTTTAAGTTGTATTTTTTGGTCTTTTTATTACAATAGCCCAACCTGTACCTTAACTGATACTCAGCAACTTGTTCACCGTATTCCTGCCACATTGGTCTTCTTTCTTCTCTTCTGTGACCCTGAGGTCTTTGCACATGCTAGTCCCTCTGCTTGGAATGCTTTTCCCCAGGTCTCTCCATGGCTACCTCCTCGCTATCACCTGTTCCATCTAAAATATCCTTCCCTCAGTTGTTCTCTATTATATAATCATGAGTTCTATTCTTTTTGATGTTGCTGTTGTTGTTTTTGTTAATCTTTGCATGAGGATATTTTTCCCAGTGCTTTTCAGAGAGAATGAGAGGGAGAGTGGAAGAGAGAGAGAGAGAGAGAGAGAGAGAGAGACATCGATGGGAGAAAGGCACATCCATTGGTTGCCTCCCTGGACAGGCCCTGACTGGAGGTGGGGCACCAACCTGAAACCCAGGTACATGCCCTTGACTGGGAATCGAACCTGCAACCCTTCGGTGCACGGGCCAGTGCTCTAACTAGTGAGCCACACCAGCAAGGACGAGTTCTATTCTTCATGGCACTTACCAGCATCTGAAATTTTTTCATTTATGTTTTATCATCTGTCATTCTCCACTGGAATACAATCTTCATAAGATCAAGAACCTTGTCTGCCTTATTTTCTGCTGAATCTCTAGTGTGAAGAAAGTGCTTGTATGTAGCAGGTGCTCTATAAGTACCTCTTGTGTGAATAAGTAAACAAATGAGTTAATAATCAGTGATGCCAAGAACCTAGTCCTTTGGTCACTTTTCATAGCTTAACCTCCTTTACCCACTGAAATTAGGATAAATTAGGTAACAATGATGACTCAACTCAGGATTGACAAAGAATGCCACCAAGTCTCTTTTACCTCCATTACCAAGTGCTCTGATTTAATGAGGAAAAGGAAACACAAAAACAGTAAATGAAACTCTGCTTTGGGCATTTAAAACCTAACTGGGGAAAAAACTCATGAAAATATTATGCCTAAAGAACAGATTCTCTTAAGTCCTAATATAGAGGATGGAATTACACTGACTCTAAAATGCCAACTATTGTGAAACATACCATTGTTTTATGTAGCATGAAACAGTGTAGATTATGTTACTGCTCTCAGTTTCTGTCCTCACAGAGGGTGGGATACACTTCCCCACTCCATTGTCAGGATTAGCCATATGACTTGCTTTGGCCAACTGAATGTGAGTGGATGTTACAAAGGCCATATCCAGGCAGCTTTAAATGTGCTTGTGAGGTCAGCCTTTGCTCCTTTTCTGAACCATGAGAGGGTGGTAGAATAGTCCCAGATACTGGCTAGTTATTCCACCTTGATTCTAGAATGACATGTGTAGCTGTGCAGAGCTAAGCCAAGCCCAGTCAAGCCACCACAGCAAAGGCCAGTGGAGCTATAGTCAACACACACTCCTACATAATGCGAACAATAAATACGTATCCTTGTAAGCCGCTGAGACATCGATAATCACAACAAAAGCTATGACAATTAAACTACATGCCACCAATTGACCAGTTGTAAGCTGCATCCTGATTTCAGAGATTTTAATATGAACAAATGCATGTCAGAATCAATAAAATATGGCATATATTATATATGCTATTATATATCAGCACAAGATATATAGCAAGTACCCAATAAATATTTGTTGACTTGATATTATGTACATGATGATGTGGAGTTCATATTTTTAGTGAGAGTCTTCTTGACAAACACATATTCTTTTTAGCATATTTTATGTAATGGTATAACTTCAGGTATTAACTGTAATGGAAATGAAACTTTATATAGCAAGCAAAGTTCAAACTGAAGAAAAAGGTCAGCTGTGGCTTTTCATTGTTTCATCTGTCCCCACTCCCCTACTACCTTATATAATTTTTTTACTTATATCCCAATGGATTTTCTCCTCTATTGTCCCCTTTCAAAGCCCATGCAGCTAGATATTAGTCTTCTATTATTTGGAGGGGTCACCAGAGAACAAATGTAGCAAAAAATGGAGTTCATTAGTCACTGGCATAAACATAAGACAAAATATTTGAATGTTGAAGGAGGGAAGGGGTGGAAGCACATGAGCCACAGACAGTGTTAGAGAGACGTCAGCATCTGCTAGACGAAGCGCCATCTATTGTCTACGCCAGGAGCTAAGCATTGCTCATAGTATATGGTCTAACACTGTGTTATAAATTGATCACAATATGTAACTTCGATATTTTTACCCAGAAAAAATAAAATAATAATAATAGTGATGATGATGATGATATTATTGTAAACATCAATCGAGCAGAACTCTGTATAAGCCTAGCACTAAGCTAAATGATTTACATAAATTATCTCATTTGCTCCTTGCAATAGTTTTATGTGTTAGTCAGCTATTTCTTCAATAATGCTTTGTAATAAGCCACCCCAAACCCCAGTAACTTACAGCAACAGGCATCTATTATCTTTCTCATCAGTCTGCAGGCCAACCATGGTTTGGGTGGTTTAGGCTAAGCTCTGCTGCATGGCTCTTCTTCAGGCTGTGGGAGGGGAGACTTGGCTCCAGGGTATGCGTATGTTGGGTTCAGTCTGCTCCATATGACTCTCATTATTCTGGGAAGAAGAGCTACCTGGGCATGTTCTTCTCATGGTGATGGTAGGAGTGCAAGAGGGCAAGTGAAAGCACATGATGCCAGGCTTGGAACTGGCACAGTTACTTCTGCCCACCTCCCATGACCAAGACCAACATTGAGAGGGAGGAAAAATACTCTACCTCAAGGGAAATATTGACTTAACTATAATCAAATATCTACTAAGATAGGTATATAGGTATTTTACACCCATTTTACAGGTGAATAAACCAAAACACAGAAAGGTTAAGTGACTTGCCCGAAGACATACAGCTAAGACATCACGGAGCCAATATCTGAATCCAGCCTGTCTGATTTGGAGCCAAGGATCTTAACTAACACTCTATATGATTTTAACAGACCAGACTCCAGACAGCATTACAAAAAGAGATACAAAAGCAATGGCAATTTTACAATAATAAATAGAACCCGAGGAAAAGAAGTAAGGAAGGTAAAAGAGTTGACTACTTTGAGACCCTAATCAATAAAGATGATTTTCTCATTAGCTTTCATAGTTGCAGGAGGTTCTATTGCAAGAATCCACAGAAGGATGTGGTTTCATTTATTTTTAAATTCCACACACACATACAAATATGTTAACATTTTATCTATTTAAGTACTACCCTTGTTACTTATTTCCTACCCACCTATTTGGAAAGGGAAATCTCATTTATTCTGATAATTATGAGTAACCTATAAAGGAAATTATGAGTAACACTATAGAGTGTCTCCTTGTAAAAATGCTAGGGAACTTTGGTGGTAGTCATATTAAATCTATATTAAAAACAATGAAGTCCAATAAAAACATTACATTCAAGCCTTAAAGAGGCATGAAAATAGAGGTCTGTATAGAAAGAAAAAAAAACCCTGGAGCATGATTGTAAATATGAGAACCAAGGTTCAAATGTCACAAACAAATCCTTTGGAAATATTTTTAAGGAAGAGAAGAGAGGATCTGAGATAAACAAGAAGCGGGAGGGAGTTCTACATCCATGGGACTTCAGATGGAGGCTTCAGTTCATGCACCTTCAGTGTCTTGGAATGGCCACAGATGGGCTGTTTTGAACTCCATATGCTTCCTATAGCATAAGTACTTCACAAGAATTATTTTTCTTCCTTCTACTGCAGCAAAAGAATCTAATGTCATGAAATAGAACCCTAGATCAGTGTTACAAGTAAAATCCAAACTACTGCGAGACTCCCATTTCTCACTCTAGCCTGCTCTATTATGATGATGATTTCAATTTCAGATTGCAGCCGTGGTCATTCATTTCCCTTTAGAATAAATATAAAGCTGAAACATCTTCCAAAATATAAAACCAAGTAGTTTCAGCTTAAATTACCCATTTCACCTTGTTTGGATCTTGACCTAAATAAATCAACTGTGTGAAGACATTTGGAAACAATTTGAATATTAGGAATATTGGTAATTTTGTTAAGTGCAATTGTATTGTGGTTACTTTTTTCAAAAAGTATTTATTTCTTATAAATAAATTCTGAAATATTTACAGGCAAAGTATTATGATATCTGGTATTTGCATCAAAATACTTCAGCATTGTTGGGAAGGGGAGTGCAAGATGTTGATAATTGCCAAACCTGGATAGTAAATACTGTGCAGCGTGGCCCATTATCCTATTTTGTTCCACTTTTGTGCAAAGTTTAAAAACTACAATGAAAAGGAAAACATTTAAAAACACCACAAGAAACCCCTGTAAGAGAAATCAGAAAATATCTTGAACAGTGAATATATTTCTCTCTAAAATAAAGTACGTTCTAAGTCATATAACTTGCAACATCCTTAAAATAACATCACCATCATGTTCACACACAACACAGCATTTCAATTGTCTTTAGTATGTGTGTGTGTGTGTATATATATGTGTATATATATGTACATATATATGTATATATATATATATACACACACATATATATGTATATATATGCTTATACAATGTGGGTAAATTGTATGATTTGTCCTAGAATTAAAAACAGCTGTTCTCCTAAAAATGTAAGAAGCAAACACACTTCATATCTATATTTTTTATTGATTTGAAATTAGAAGGAGCTAAGGTTGAATAATGAAGAATGAAGGGAGGCTCCTATCGTGAGCTTACTATGTACCAGGAGCTGATCTAAGAACTTGAGGTTTATGAATTCATGCTAATATACCAATTACCCATTGATATAGATATTGTTGTTCTTTCCATATTACAACTAAGGAGACCACAGTGCTGAGAATAAATACGTAATTTGCCCAATGTTGCACTCTTGGTTAATTAATAGTAAAGCCGTATCCGAATGCAGAGAGTCTGGCTTGTGCCTGGTCCCTTAATCGCCATGGAAAGAGTGTTTCATTGAGTTGTTCTTTGTTTAGACCTTGGGGATCCTGTCTCTTTTATTCCTAGAAAAACAAAGCAACTCTTTGACATCAGAATATTTCTTTTATTTTGTCACGCACTTCAAAATTATTCCTCCAGACATAGTCATACCAGCCCTATAATGTTCAAACATATTTATTACAGCTGTTCGTCTACAACATGATTTCAAAGAACAGCAAACATCACAGAGACCTCTACTGATTGATTTAAACCAGGATAATTCTAAGGAACAGTTCTGACACTATAGTAGTTGACAGTGACATCTCTCTTATGTGTGTGTCAGCTTCTGGAAAATTACTTTACATGGTTTTTCCTTATCACCTGATGTTCTCAGATGGTCTTTCGAGAATTTTTTTTAACCCAGTAAGTTGATATCATGGCTTCCATATTGCCAGAGTTAATAATGAAATCTTTTTCTCTCATTTCAGATACATTGTCTTTATTTGAGTAAAAAAAGTTTTGTTTTGTGGTTTTTTTAAACAAGGGGCATTGTTTTTGTTTTGTTTTTCAATGTCTTTATTGATTTCAGAGAGAGGAAGGGAGAGAGAGAGCGAAACATCAATGATGAGTCATTGATTGGCTGCCTCCTGCATGTCCCCTACTGGGGGGCTGAGCTTGAAACCCAGGCATGTACCCTGACTCCAGGAATCCAATCTCCATCTCCTGGATCACAGATCTATGCTCACCAGCTGAGCCATGCCAGCTGGGTAAAAAAAAATGTTTTCAAAGATCTGTTAATCTGTGGGCCACATCATAATAACCTTTGAATATGGTGACTTTGATTTAGGAGTCTTTTAAAAGGTATTTTTAGAAATGAATTGGTGTGAGTCTACATGGGACTTCAGATTGACTTATTTAACTGAATTGGTCATTGAACTTATGACAAGAACTGCTTGACTGAGTTTTTTCAGCAAATTTTTGAAGAGTGATTTTTTTAGAATTAACTAACCATACTGATTTGATTGTACACCACAGATACATCCATCCCTGAATGAAACATTTTTTAATTTTAGAAGAAAATTGTATTTTTCTGTATTTTTTAATACAGAAAAAAATATTTCCAGGTAATTTAGGGGTTACATTTATTACTATAGAGCAGCAGTTACTGACAAGATGCCTTGATACTCTATAGCCTGAAGTGTCAAGTGGCAATTTTTATACATATAATAAATACAGTATATCCTGACTCCCTTATATTCGATATTATCTATATATATATCCTATGCAACAAAAGAAGGGTTTTCTATATATAGAATTATATCAGAATTACTCTAGAACTCTAGGGAATGGAGTTTGATGATCTAGATATTTCTTTTTTAAAAAGAAACAAAGAAATAAATGAAAAAAGGGAAGAAGGAAGGGAGCAAGGGAGAGAGAGAAAGAGAGAGAGAGAGAGAGAGAGAGAGCCTGCTAGAAATAACAAAAAAGGACTAGATTATAATTTTTCTAGAGTAATGATTAGGAGTAGGGATGCAGAAGCAAATAATAGAATAATAGGGCCTGCTCTGAAATCTTCCTTGTGGGCCTCAAGTTTGAACCTCTGTTAATGCCAACATCAACCAGGTTGGTTGGGTGAGAGACAAGAGACAGAGAGAATAAAATGATCATAAGGGCCAGATTAGTCTACTAGTTAATTTCATTCATAAAATAAAAACATTTTGGTATTTAACTGGACCCAAGAGATCATCTACCTTTGTTTTATAGATATGTAACTTTAAACTCAGAAGTGTTAATGACTAGCCTATGGCCATACAGGACAGAGCTGTAAAGCCCAGACAGTTGACCATTTTGTAATGTTGTCTGTGTTCAAGTAAAAACCTTCTCAGCAGATTTTTTTTCCTGCATTCCAAGTTCCTGAAAGAAAATTTTTTGTTGGAAAGAGCCTTTGTAAAAGAAAAGGGCCAACTTTTAATTGAGCTAATCCTAGTGTGAAATTAACTAGCAGCATTGCTGGTCAATTCCACTTTGCTGCCCTGTAGGGTGACAAACTAGGAAAAAAGGAGTGTTGGTCTTGGTCCATTTCCTCCCTAACTATGGCTGTTTTAGGTCAAACACTGAGAACGCTGGAAGGAGATGGCAAGAAAGTACTATTGTGAACATGGAAAGTGAGGATCTGAGAAGGGATGACCTAAACATTAAACCCAAAAGGAAATTACAATGAATAATTTTAGTCATAGATGCTTCCCTACATCATCTTTGGGAGCTAATGTGCAAAATGGGAAGGACATTTAGCAATCTTCCTCGTGATGAGGGAAATGCTGATCTATATTGTAATGAAATTCCATTTTACACCCATTTGCTGAAAATTTTAAGAAGTCTGACAATATTAAGTGTTGAGAGGGTTTGATCAACAGAATCTCTTGTAAATGGCTGGTGGAAGTGTAAAGCCATGTTGGAAAGCTCTTTGCCATCTATTCAAGTTGAATATTACAACCCAGTGATTCCAGTGCTAGACATAACTCTTGGAGGTATTTGTAAATCTGTTCATGGAAACATTGTTGTAATAGAAAAAAATCCAGAAGCAATCCAAATGTCCATTGACAGGAGAATGGATAGTGTGGAATATTCACCCAATGGATGTGTTACAGCAGTCAATACAAATGAGCTACCACTATTCACAAGAAAATTGGTGAATCTCAGCAAAATAATATTGAGTAAATAAAAAAGTAAAGAAAATTACATCTAGCATGTATTGTCTTTTTTAAGTTAAAAATAACAAACTACCTTTTAGAATTACATATATTGTTGCAAGGGCCGGTTTGGCTCAGTGATTAGAGTGTTGGCCCATTGACTGAAGGGTTCTGGGTTCAATTCTGGCCCAAGGGCATGTACCTTGGTTGCAGGTTCCCCCCAGTTGGGGTGAGAGCAGCAGGCAACCAACTGATGTGTTTCTCTCTCCCTCTCTCCCTTCCACTCTCTCTGAAAAAGCAATGGAAAAAAAAAAAATCCTCAGGTGAGGATTAAAATAAAAGAAAAAAGAAATACATATATTGTTATTAAACTGTGTTTTTGAAAAATCATGGCCAATGATAAATATAAGAATCAGGATAACTTTAGGTTGAGAAAATAAGAATGGGATGAAGACAGGCCACACAGACAGACATAAGCTGTTGTCCATATTCTAGTTCTTGTGTTGGTGGCAGGTTCACTGTATGTTTTATTTTATGCAAAGATTAATAGATAATTGTATTAGTTATTTATAGCAGCATAACAAATCATCCCATACTTTGTGACTCCTCTCAGATCAAGTAAGGGGAGAGAGAAAGAGAGAGAGAGAGAGGACCTTGGAAGCCACAATGTCTTTTATAAAACTAATATAGGAACATGACACACTGTCATCGCTGATGGATGCTATTGGTTGCACAAACCAACCTTGAGACAGTGTGGAGGGGAACCACGCAGGGTGCGACCCCCAGAAGGCAGGGGGCATTACAATGAATGACCATCTTGGGTACTATCTTGGAGGCTGCCTACCCCCATAATAAAACAGAAAAGAACAACTCATGGACCAGTTATGCAAGTGTGTCAGAAGCAGTTACGTGTGCCTGAGGTTGGAAAACAAGTGCATTCAGGTTCTGAAGACAACAAGATCGGGGGGGGGGGGGGGGTTGAGATAAGTCTGAGCTTTTTTTTTTTTTTTTTAAGCCACATTTATTCATTATTGACTTCAGAGAGAGGAAGGGAGAGGGAGAGAGAGAGAGAAACATCAGTGATGAGCGAGGGAATCAAACTGCGATCTCCTGGATCCGAGGTCGATGCTCAACCCCTGAGCCAAGCCCAGCCGGGCGAGTCTGAGCTTCAGTTCCACCACCATGTTCCAGGTTTATGACTTTGGGCGAGTCATTTTATTTCCTTCCATTTGTAAAGAAAAAGGGATGAGGATATTTACTTTAAAAAAATTTTTTTATTATGAAAATATTCAAACATACACAAAATAGTGCAGTATAATGAATACCATGTACTCATCATCCAGGAACTTTCTAGATTTAGCACACCCGCTTCATCTATTTTCCCTCTAACGTCTTAAAGCGAACCCCTGACATTGCATTATTTTATTCCTATACACTTTAGTATGTATTGCTTAAAAATATGCATATTTTATAGACTTACACATAAAATTAATAATGATTTCTTTGCAATATCTCATATATCAAAACTATAATTCAAATTTATTTACTTGTCTCAGAATTTATGTTTTACAGGTAAATTTGTTAGAATCAGGATCCAAACAAGGCCCACACATTACACTTAGTCTGTTATGCCTCTCAAAATCTTTCAATCTCGAGAAGTCCTTCCACTCACTCCTGTCTTCTCCCTTCGTCTAGTTAAAGAAATCCAGTCAGTTGGCTTGTAGAATCTGATATGCTGCATTGGCCTGTTTGCTTCTTTGTGAAGCTATTTCACTTGTTTTGTTCCCTTCTATGTCTCCATGGGAGTTAGTACTAAGGACCTTATGAGATTTAGATTCAGCTACTTTGGCAAAAATATTTCATAGGTGGTTCTGTGTACTTCATAATGCACATCAGGAGGCACATCTGTGTAGACTCCCCACTTCTAGTGATGCTGAGTTTCATTAGTGACTGCAGGTGGTTATCAGCCCAAGGCTTCGTTTGCAAAGTTCCCCATCAGCCTTTCCCCTATTGACCACTGTTGCCTGAATTGGCTATTTCATAAGGCATCAAAATATGGTGGTTTCCTAATCCTATCTTTTTTCCTCCTTTATTACAGGGCATTATTTTATAAAGAAGAACTTTCCCTCATCAGCCTGGGTCATTTGGTTAGTCCATCAGAAGAGACTTGTCCCCTGCCTCACGTCCTCTCAGCTGCCTCTTACCATAGCCATTGCTGAAGCAGCCTGCTTTCTGCAGTTGTAACCTAAAGCGCCTCTTCTCATATGTGCTGTGCACACCTCATGTTTTGCCCCTGAGTTCCCCTAGCTCCACAAGGATGGGATATCTGCCTAGCACTTAAATGACAGCTTAGAAGTGTCAGGGGGCTAAGGCCCCAAGTGGGAAATTTGGACCAGTGGGAGCTGGGAGCTGGGAACTGGTAAATAACTGTTCCTCTCTTGCATCAAGCTGACAATTATGAGGGATATATTCTACATGGGAAGTCAAAGAGTCCCAGAAGACTCAAAGCCTTATTGCCCACAGTGATGACTAACTTGAGAACACTCTTGTATTGACTTTCCCCGTTTCGCTCTCGTCATTCACTGCCGTTTCCTGAGATGGCTGTCCAAAATAAACTACCTAAAAGTAAGCCCTTGTCTCAGGTTCAGCTTTCAAGAGTGTAAGCCAAGCTAAAACACCACTAAATATAATTCATACAGGAAAGGCAGGATAAATGCTCAATTCTTTCATTATATTGCAAATATTCACAGTATTGCCCTAGGTATGCCCAATAATGAACTCAAGGATTTATATGTCACCAATGAATTTCGATCAGTTGAGGTTCTTACCCTTTTTTCATGTTCAGATCGTCCCCTTTTCAGGCAGTGGGAGCTTTTTTATGCTGATCCCTTTGCCCTTTTGGCCTGTCTCATTAGACTTTAGTAAGTTCCTTGATTTCTGGCAAAACAGGGTGTTTCAGGCTCATCGTGAACATTTTTTTGCCCAGGACCTGATAGCTGCCATTCCTCCAAAGAGTCTCATTCCTTTTAATAAGGAATGATGTACTGAAAGTACAATATGAATGCTAAAGATTACAACAAAATTACTATTACTTCTAGGTATTTTCATGGGACAAAGCAAGTGTGTTTCTTTTTTTTAATAAATGTGTAATTTTCTTATTGGAATATTCGAAACATATTTTTTAAAAGAAAAAATCAAATTTCTACTAGCAATAAAACTACTGAATGACGCTTAAGATTTCTTTGTAGGTCTATTTATCCTGAGAACACATTCCACTATGTATATTCACTATGTACAGGGAAAACAGTATTTTCTAAAGTCAGTGCATTGTTTACTTGGTGTGTCTATGCCACCAACTTAATATAGAGTTAGCTCATTTGCTTCAGTTGTTTTCAAATTTCAGGAATTAAATTTTTCTTTTGAATTTAAAATTGCTTATGTAAAATATATACATGATTCTAAAGTCAAAACTATATAGTCAAGGTATATTTAGAATAGTCTGTTTCCATGCCTGTCCCTTCTACCCATGTCCTCCCATCCCAAAGATATGCAAATGTATATTCATAGTTCACCTATCTTACAAAAAATGCATACTATACTGTTCTGCACCTTCGTTTTGTTTTTCAACACATATTCTGGAGATCATTCCACATCATTTTAAAGAGATGGCCCTCATTCTTTTTCAGAGTTGCACAGTGTGTTTCATTGTAGGGCTTTACCCCAATTTATTCAACCAGACACCTATTTGTTGTTATTTGGTTTGTTTTCAATCCTTTGCTATTACAAATAACACTGCAGTGAATAACCTTGTGCATAAGTCATTTTGTATTTTGGGATTTCTAGGTCAAAAGGTAAATATATATGTAATTTTTCTAGGGGTTATCAAATTCCCTTCCATAGATGCTATGCAACATTTTACGTTCTCATTGGCAATATGTGTTCTTCCTGTTCTCCGGTCTGCCAACCCAGTAGGTGGTCAGACTTTTGGATTTTTGCTAATCTGATTACTTGCCTCCTTTTATCATTCTGCCCCAAGATATACCTGACACTTTCATCTGCTTTTGGAATAACTCTCTTAGCATGAACAATAGGTGATTGTGTTGAGGGCGATAGGAGGGTGGCTGCAGTGTCCCTATCTATTTCCACTCACCTAATCATGAAAAGGCCAAAGTCCAAGCATACACCATCCTTGTTAAGAAATTGTGTTTCCAAAGGCTGGTTCAGGTTTCCAGCCAATAAAAAAATTAAAAAAAGAGAGAGACACCAAGTATGACCTCATTTCTTTCTAAGGTGAGCAGAATGTAGAGAGAACAGTAAATGAAGTCTATTGCTACTTTACCAGCTTCAGGATACTGAGAAAGATGGAGGAGGAACATCTTTTGTCAGCTTGCTGTCTCCAGAACAACCCTAATGCCAAGCAGAAATGTCCCTGTGTATGGCTGAAGGTTTCCAGATGGTGGAATGACCACTCTTTAATCTGCAGGGCTGCCCACATCCAGGACCTTTTCTTTTGCTGCTTTGTAAAATAAATGTCATAGATGGAAATTATTTTTTTCTTTAGCTTCTCCCATTTCCCTGTATCCTCATGGGCGATTCTGCCCCCCAGGGGACATTTTGGCAATGTCCTGAAACAAATCTGGTTGTCACAACTTGGAGGGGTACTGCTGGAATCTAGTGAGAAGAGGCCAGGGATGTTGCTAAACATCCTACCAGGCACAAAAAAGCTCTCCCTACCACACACACAACAATGAATTATCTGGTCCAAAATGTCAGTAAAGCCAAGGTTGAGAAACCCTGCTGTATTCTTTATGTACACATTCACAGATATCCTCAAAATGACTGTAGTCAGTGGGAGAGGAAGGGCAGAACCACAGATATGCCCTCTCCCTGCTCCTCCGAAAGTCACCAGCAATTCAGAAATCTCTTTAGTCAAAGAGACTCTAAGGAGTTATATATTTATCTGCAAGATTAAAGAACAAATACCATTTTAACCTTCTAAAAACTGATTATCATTAGGTATAATGCAACCTTTTAACTGTAAGTATAAAGGAAAGTGCTGATTATTTAAAATAAATGGGACCAAGAGTGCCATGAATTAAAAAAAAAAAAAACTTGGTTAATAGAGTATGACCAGAGAATAATGCGCTTGGCTTCTGTGGAGAAATGAAAGTACATGCTGTGAATTGGTATTAAGGAAATTGCATGAAAAGTTAGTCTTGAGGTACCGTGATTCCGAAGAAACAGCCTCAGGTGCACGATATATCACATTCAGGCTTTATCTCTCCTGGTTTTTTCATGACTTCTTTCACCTTGGATAACCCAGCTCAGGCCTTGGAACATTTTGGAATGGTAAGGTATCTCACTCTCCACGTTTATTTTCATCTAGAACAGACCTGAATTTTATTGCCAGGAGTTTATCTCTTTCAAAGGAATTATTTTTGAACTTTAGTTTCCCTTACTTATTTTGTGGGCACAGACTGTGTTTAATACTTATGAGCATAACTCACTTTATCTAAAATGTATCCTGAAGAGTTATGTCTAAACTGAATGTTTGGCAATAAAATAGGATTTTTAAATCACAAGGGAAATTTGTCATTCAAAGGGAGTCTGAGGCTAAACCTTTTATAGAGAAAAGCATCTTTTTTGCAAAGTGAATAATTATTCTTTATTTTGCTCCTTTTTTAAGTCCGATTTTTTAATGGAGCCTAAGTCTAGTCCAGTATTATTCACGGTGCTAATTTAAAATATATCAATCATGAATTTGAAAGGATTATGAAAGTTGAAGAGAGTTTTGCAAGCTATTTTTAAGAGTGTAAAACTGCATAATACATCCTTTATTATTAACAAGGGTTTTAACACTTGTTTGGGATAATAAGGAAGAATGCTAGGCATACTTGAAAAAACAACAGGCAGCATTACAGAAATGATAACCACACTGACAGCAATAAGGGAAAATGGTTTGGTAACCTGTTCTTTTGAGAGGCTGTAATGTAGCTATGAGCTTGGATTTAGAAACCAGACTGTCTGGGGTCACATCCCCGCCTAGTGTGGCCTTAGGCAACTTACAGGGCTCGGCTGTGCCTCAGTTTCCTCATATAAAACACGGAGAACACTGATATTTCCTACCTAATGGGGCTGTTTTGAGGGTTATGCGGACGAATACATGAGCTATAATACAGTACTGGGGTCAGTGGTAGTTTTGAATCCTGGATGGTGAGCTCTTCTAAAGAGGCGCCTCTCCGCATCCTTACGGGAGGTATGGCTGCTTCTGCTGAGCTGTACAAAGGGGTTAAAGGAGCCTCAGCGAGGCGGCCAGTGAAGCGGACAAGGACAGAGGACATTCCTTAGGAAAAGGAACCCTTTCGGCCGGGCCACGCCACCTTCCTTCTGTCTGGTTGGAGCTGAGGGCCCGAGAGCTCAGACCCACGCATGAACTTTGCATCCCCACCACCGACGAGCCACAGCTCCTGAAGGCCCGCAGCCCCGGGGGCCGCCATCACGCCGGCCCAAGGCCACTGCCAGGGGCTGGTGACCGATAGCTCCGAGGGGCTTTCCAGGGCGGGCGGCCGACGCCCTTCTCTCGCGGCGGGGTGGGCGCTGCAAAAAAACACCCTCGTTCAGTCACGCAAAGTTTTACGTGTGCCCACTCTGTGCTGGGCGCCGGGAATGCTCCGATGAATGACACTCGGCTTGGGCTCCAGGCGCTGCAGCGACACCAGGAAGCCACCCCGACGTTCCCACAACCCTCGACCTCCGCGGGCCAGGGCCAGGGCCAGGGGGTGGGAGGGGCTGAGGCTGTCACCCAACCGCATCTTCCGGGGTTCACCTCCAGAGCCCCACCCCCTCGGGGCTTTCACGGCTGTGCCGTAAAGCAGGGGGCAATCGTAGCTCCAGAACGGCCCGCCTCGGTCTTTACGGCAGGCCGCATTCCCCGCCTCTAAATATGGCGTCCCCCACGAGGGAATGGGCCGCGGTTTTCACCCCAGCAGGCCGGGGGCAGTGCTGAGCTAGGGCAGTTATCTGTCTAGACTAGGCTACAGAAAGCTGCAGTTAAAGTTCATTTCTGGTCACAGCTCCAGGAACCCGCGCGCCTCTGAGGGTCAGGACTCTCCGCTTCCTTCTAGTCCCTGCAAGTTCCTCCTCTGCCCCTGGTTGGTTTCCCCGCTCCACCTCCAGAGACCCTGAAGGCCCTGACACTCCCAGACTCAAACTATGAGCCTTCCGCAACTGCTGTTGCGCGTGCCCGGTTATCTCCAGGCCTCGGGACCCCCGCGTCTCCTGCGGTGGTCCCCGTCCCTCGGCCCCGTCTCGGTGGGCTCCTGGCGTGGCCAGTCCTCCAAGTCCCCGGCCTACTGGAATCAAGTGGTATCGGAGGCGGAGAAGATCGTGGGCTATCCCACGTCCTTCATGAGCCTCCGCTGCCTCCTGAGCGACGAGCTCAGCAACATCGCTATGCAGGTGCGGAAGCTGGTGGGGACTCAGCACCCTCTGCTTACCACGGCCAGGTGAGCTCCTCCTGCCCCCGCACACGCGCGCACTCGAGTCCCTTTTTCCAACCGACGCACCGGTTCCCGCCTCCCTCAGGCTGGCCCCCTGCTTGTCTCTTTTTACCTCTTCCGTTCCTCAGCCCTCCTGGACATTGGGTGATGTCTCTTCTCTAGTCCGCTCACCTTAACATTCTAACTCTCTGCTCAGTTGAGCGGGTAAGTGGGTGGGTTTTTTGTTTTTGGTTGTTTTAACAAACCCGTGTATGCTTTTTGCGTTTTTGCTGGATTGAGGATGAAGATGTCTCAGTGGTTAGTGGAGGAACTGAGTGGGGACGTGAGTTTGAGTCACTTGCTAGAAACGATCTTTAAAAAGTGGGATGGATTCATTTTCAATTCTGTACTATTTAAGAGGTCACCTCTAGAAAGAATGGGGAGGGGAGATAGGCTGAAGGTAGATAGTTCTTTTCAACGGGTGCCTCAGGCTTGAAGTAGGAATTTATCCAGTCAGTAGTCATTATCCTCCTGGGATTTTTATCACTTATGCTGGACTACTTTGAAGCCTCCCATTAGGATTTTAAGGACCACAACTCTTGCTTCCACTTAAAATAAAAACACACCACCACACCTGTTTATTTGTAAATAATTTCAAACTACTGAAAAGTTGCAAGAATAAAAATAATACAGTGAACACACCTGTATATCCTTTCATCAGATTCACCTATAATGTATATACAAATACTATTCACATGTATAGGTAAAACATATATACACACATACACATATATATTTTTCCTGAATCATTTGAGGGTAGATTGTATATATCATGGTCATTTACTCCTAAATACTTTATTGTGCATTTCCTAAGCATAGAAATATTATCGACATAATTATGTTACAGTAATCAACTTAGGAATATTTAATGTTGGTACAGTACTTTTATTTAATCTATCATAGATATTCCAATTTTGTTAATCTACCTAATAATTCCCTTTATAAAAGCATTCTTTCCTCTTCTAGTACAGGATCCAGTCTAAGATCAGCTATTGCAGTTGTCATGTCTCTTTAGTCTCCTTCAATCTTGAGGAACATTTCCACAGCTCTTCTTTGCTTTTATGACTAGAGCAGTTCTCTAATGGGGCAGTTTTGCCCCCTAGGGAACATTTGGCAGTGTATGGAGATCTTGTCACAACCTGGGTATGTTACTGGCATTTAGTGGATAAAGGCCAGGGGATGCTGTTAAACACCCTACAATGCCCAGGGCAGTCCCTAACAATGAAAAATTATGTGCCCCAATGTCAGTAGTGCCAAAGTGTTGAAACCCTGGGTGAAAATTATCTCTTTTTATGTTTTTTTTAATTAAATTTTTACTTTGAGATAATTGTAGATCAATTGGGGTTGGAAGAAATAATACAGAGAGATCCAGTGTACCAGTTAGCTAGTTTTTCCAGTGGTAACATCTTGCACAACTAGAGTACAATATCACAAGCAAAATATTGACATTGATACAGTCAAGATGCAGAACATTTCCATCTCTACGAGGATTCCTCACATTGTTCTTTTATAGCCACCCCCACTTCCTTTGCCCATCCTCTTGCTTTAATTTTCTGAGACACCTGTAATTTCTTTGTTGCTACAAAAGTTACCAAATAGCAATAGTAGAGTGATTTTATTTCTTGGCATCATTCCCAGTTATCAAGAATGTAATCTTATGAGTGGGCTAAACTTGTCCTATAGCTGGAATGTTAGTTCTCAAAAAAATTCTATATAATAAACACTCAACACACACACACATATTAAAGCTTAATAAGGGAACTAATGAGTTTATCATCCAATTTAAGAACTATAACTTTACCAGTCCTCTTGAAGCTGAATTACTCCCGGGCCCATCTTCCTGACCCCAAGTATACTGAATTTTGTGTTTATTTTTCCTTCTTAAAATTGCATGAGTGTTTCCCTAAATAATAACAGGTTTAATTTTTCATCTTTTTGAAATTTATTAATATGGTAGTTTATTGCATATAGTCTGTTATGACTTGCTCTTTTAATTCATCATCGTTTCTAAGATTCATCTATGTTGTGTTTAACTGGACTTCATTCATTTTTCACTGGTGTATAAAATCCTATTGGTGAATACGCCAGTCTTTTTTCAGTCAGCTTTTAGGTTGTTTGCATTTTTTGGTCTTATGAAAAATACTGCTGTGAGTATTCTTGCATGTGTATCCTGGTGTACTTGTCTTGAGAGAATAGGTATAGGAATATATGCACATGTTCAGCTTTAGTAGGTAATACCAAATTGTTTTCTAGAGTGGTTGTACCAGTTTACACTCTCATGAGCAGTGTCTAAACTCAAGTTACTCCATGTTCTCACAACACCAGAATAATAAGGTATCTTTTTTTCTTTTAAAAAAATATATCTTTATTGATTTCAGAGAGAGCAAAGGAGAGGGAGAGAGAGAGAAACATCAATGATGAGAGAGTGATTGATCGGCTGCCTCCTGCATGCCCCTGACTGGGAATTGAGCCCGCAACCCGGACATGTGCCCTGACCTGGAATCGAACCCCAATCACCTGGATCCTAGGTTGATGCTCAACCGCTGAGCCACGCCTAGCTGGGCAGAGGTGTCTTAATTTTTGCTAATCAAGTAGTGTGTGGATGTGTGTGTGATAGGAATGGTAGTGTTAGCATTGGGAGTTGTAATAGCATATTACATTGTGCATATTGCAGTCTCTGTAATAAAGCACTGAAGTGAAAAGGGCAGAACTAAAAAGAGCCTTATTAATATGTATATTCTAAGAGTTCCAATTCATCTTGTTAATTGCCAAACTATCAGATGGGGTCTTGGAGAAGATTTCTTCTGAGGCCACCAGAAACACAAGGCTGATAGCTTTGAAACTTTCCTGATTGTAGCCTACCCTGCATACCTAGTTCCATACTACAGTGAAAGAATTGGAGAGGAACAAAATAAGTTCCAGCAAAGCTGTTGCAGTAACATCTATGAATTGCTTTATTTTGTAAGGAAACAAAGCTAATCTACATATAGTTTTATTACATGCAGATAGTGTGTGTTGCAAGTTATTTCAAGTTCACTCACAGGTACCTGATGAGCAAAAACTTTTAGGGAGGTATGTATACAGGGTGGGGCAAAAATAGGTTGTTTGTATGGAAAATAATACAATAATTAATAAATAATAATACAAGAATAAACTGTTCTTTGTATTCACAACTGTAAACGTACCTTTGCCCCATCCTGTATATCTATATACACTATGTACAGATAGGCATTTGATCCATAGGGTAGGCAGATTGTGATTATTGTAAATTGTAGCTAAAAACAGCATTGGGCAGCTATGTTATTTCACATACTACGCATCTTACTTTGTTGAGATCTTGACAGCAAAGCATTGCTAATTAAGGAGGAAGATGCTCTCAGCATATTAGCAAAAGGACACAGATTCCTTGTTGTTGATATATTTAGGACCATAGGAAACCAGGTTTGGTAATTTTTTTACAGTCCCATTTTATATTTTGAGTTTCTAGTATTTACATAAGTCAATGTTCTAACCCATCTGATCACTTTACTTTTTTGGATAAATCTACATAGTATTTAGGGATGAGTCATGTCTAGTAGCCCTAAAATTTAGATGAATGGTGACATTTTTGGCAAACAGCAGGAGACAAAAAGGAAATCACCATAAGTCATTATTTACTACCTTCTCTTTCTTTACCTAAACCATCTTATCAAGAACAGGGAAAAGAGCCTAGAACTGTACTCTTTAACAGTTTAATTCAGAATTGAGATTAAATTTAAAATCGAGATTTGGTAAAATAATGATCTTGTTACTAGGAACAATGTAGCAATTAGGTAATTTTTTACCTTTATTCTTCTAGGTTTTTTAGGATCTCTCTGTTGTAAGCCCCAATTAGATAAATAATCCTCAATTAATTAAGTCAATGTTTATTGAAGCTTATGGGGGAATATAAAGAAATACAAAACATGGCTTCCCTTAATGAGTAGATATTTTGTTGACACCAGTATATAGGGTTGGGCAAAAGTAGGTGTACAGTTGTCCATATGGAAAATAATGCAATAATTAATAAGTAATTATACAAGAATAAACTGTTTCAAGTACTCACAACTGTACACCTACTTTTGCCCCACCCCGTATTTATAAATATCTGACAGAAGTAAGTAAATGATTTGTGGCTAATGAGTAGTAGAGACATATTAGCTATTACATTTAAAGAGACTACAGTGGCCTGGAATAGTACATAACCTTCATAAAGAAATTGGGATGTCATTAGAGATGATGGGTAGAATTTACATAGGTAATATTTTAAGGTGATGATAGTATATTACATATTTTTTCCTTCATTATTTTTTCTTGATTATTTTTTCTCCTTTCTTCCTCAGGCTGTCATACCTCTACAAGGTATAGGGAGGACCTTAAAAGCAAGGATAAGCAGTGAATAAAGTAAAATGAGCAGAATGAATGGAGCTAGAATAGCTAAAATCATGTTAAGAAGAAGAAGAAGAAAGGGGGAGGAATCATTTTACCTAATACTGTATTGTATAGAGCTTCCTTGATCGAGACAGTGTGGTATTAGCAGAGGAACAGAAAAGACAGATTGATGGGATAGAATAGAAAACCCAGAAATTGATCAACACAAACATACCCAGTTGATTTTTGACAAAGGTGCAAAAGCAGTTCAGTGGAGGAAGAATAGTCTTTTCAACAAATTCATACAATGAAATGCTACTCAACAATGAAAAGAAATGAACTATTCACACAACAACTTGGATGAATCTCAAAAGAATTGTCCTGATTGAAAAAAGTCAGTTTCATTCCTTAAAAAATTAAAAATAGAATTACCATATGACCCAACAGTTCCACTTCTGGATATACATCCAAAAGAGTTGAAAGCATGTCTCAAAGAGATATTAGTTCACCCATATTCTTAGCAGCCTTATTCACAATAGCCAAGAGGTGGAAGCGACCCAGATGTCCATCAGTAGATCAATGGATAAACAAAATGTGATATATACATATAATGGAATATTACCCAGCCTTAAAAAGGAAGGAAATTCTGGTACATTTTACAACATGGATGAATCTTAAGAACCTGATGCTAAGTGAAATAAGCCAGTCATAAAAAGACAAATACTGTATGATTCCATTTATATGAGTTATTTCCAGTAGTCATATTCAGAGAAAGTAAAATGGTGGTTGTCAGGAGCTGGAAGGAGGGGGGAAATGGGGGAGTTGTTGTTTTTAATAGTTAAAGAGTTTCAGTTTTACAAGGTGAAAAAGTTCTGGAGATTGGCTGCACAACATTGTGAATATACTTAAAACTGTATAGTTAAAAATGGTTAATATGGTAAATGTTATATGTATTTTACCACAATTAAAGAAAAACACAATCTCAGAAGTTTGTATACTTGTATGATTCCATTTATACAACATTCTTAAAGTGACAAAACTATAGAGATGGAGAACAGATGAGTGGTTGCCAGAATCAGGGACAGTCTGGGGAGCAGGGGGTAATGTAAATACAGAAGAGCTTTTTTGTGGTGATGGAACAGTTTGGTACCTTGATTGGGATCGTGGTTACATGAATCTGTCCATGGGATAAAGTTGCACAGAATTGTATACACCTTCTCACACAAATAAATGCAGTTGAACAAAATGATGAAAATGGAATAAGCGCTGTAATTTTGTTAACACTAATATACCTATGTTAATTTTTTTGTTTTAATATTGTACTACAGCTATATATTGGTAGAAACTGGATGAAGGATATATAGGACTCTTTTTTAATACTATTTTTGCAACTTTCTGTGAGTCTATAATTATTTCATTATTTTGGAAAACTAAAAAATCACTTTGAATTGAGAGAGAAAAAAATGAATGAACGAATGAACAAACAGAAAGCCTGGGAGACAGCAGACCTATATGTTCTAGTTTCATCTGTCAGTAGGGAATAGTGTGACCCTAGGAAGTTATCCCATCTCGCTGGGCTTTAGTTCCTAAGCAATGAAGTAAGGAGTTTGACTAAATGATTTCCAAAGGTGTTGCCAATTCTAGACTAGCGTAGAAGTTAGTGTTGTAACCGAATATGGCAAGTAAGGAAGCCATCATCACTTCTGAAGGAGGAAATGAGCAGATTGAGTGCAATATGGTGATACAAATCTATAGTCCTTTCCCTACTATTTAAAACTCCTAAAAGCTCATAAGACAATGTTTTTTCAGACTCATAAACCTGACCCAAACTGATGAGATTATTTATAGTCTTTCTTTATTCCACTTAATGTGAATATTCTTGCATTTTGCTGCAGAAATATTAATGTGTTTGATTACAGGGTACTGCCCCATATCCTGCTGGAGTGCTGGGTAAAATGCATCTTCCTAAAATAAAAAATTTTAAATTTGGAAAGACATTTTGTTTCAGGGACTTTGGGTGAGGGATTGTGGACCTATCCAGGTGGGACAGTGGTATGTAGGATGCAGTCGAAACCCAGCTATGTGATGTAAATTGTTAGAGTGGGAGAAGCTGAAGGTGGTGACAGTTCATCAACCCCCACTTCTTCCCAGTACAACTTGCACCCTATGGTTCATTATTCTCTTGCTAATTAAATGTACTTGTATAAAATATACATTTTTATTTCTAATCACTTAAATTTCTATATAAATAGTTATTTTTAAGTACTTTTAGCTCTTATAAATTCACATCATGTACTATCTACTGTAAAGAATTTAATGCTTTTAATACATATGGCGAACACTTAATTGTTCTAAAGGTAATGACTAATACTTTTTATATATAATTGATTAAATTTTGTTGCTTAAACAGCTGATTTTATTGAGCAATGTGGCTTTATTTGTTTTAATTGATTAATCTTGACAGAGTTGGCTCTTAGGATTAAATTTTTGTTTAAAGACTGTCTTTTTACTTTTGCCTTCAAAACACTGATCTGTATTTCAGTTTTTGATAGATGGGATTAATTTAGTATGCATTTACTGGGGATAAATTATGACATTTAGTCTCTCTCTTAGAGGGTATTGATTCCTTGGTAAAGACTTTTTGTTCCTGACTGAGTTCACTACAGTACTTGGCTACTAAAAAAAATTATTAGTTTTTTCTGCATGGTAAAATTCTTCAGAGCTCTTTGAATTTATTATTAGAAATTTAATTTTAGTCTCCCATGTTTATGAAAGACCCTTTCTAGATTCAGTTCTGTAATTACTGACGGAAAACCTACATTACTTATGAAGGACTTTTTCTTGGATGACTAGGAGAAAATTATACATTTTAATTCATTCCACAAATATTTGAGGTGCTCTGGGCACGAGGTGTACAAACAAGAGTAAGACATAGTTGGTGCCCTTCAGGAATTCATGAGAGGCAGTATAGTGAGCATGAGTTCTGGAATCAGACTGTTTCGATTCATATCCTGGTTGTAGCACTACCAAGCCCTGTGATCTCAGGCAATTTACTTAACCTCTCTGTACCTTAGTTTCCTCATTTGTAAAATGAGGATAATGATAGTACCTACGTCTTAGGGTTTTGCGAGGATTAAATGGGCAAATATAGACAAGGTGCTTAGACTACTACCTGCCACACAAAGTATCCAAATGTTAGCTATTATTATTATTATTATAAATTCATTTTAATGAATTAGAATAATAGATTATTTCTGCAATTTCACCTCCCATTTCAGAGGCACCATTTTTTATGCCTGTTGGTAGAAGTATGCTTTCCTTGGACACAAACACTTTTAGCAGCTCCCAGTCTTAGAGACAGGAAACAAAATGTTGAGAGGTCATTAGTTGTTGTTGTGAGAAGTGTCACATCCAGTATCCAGTTGGAAGAGGGCTGGATCAGCTGATAAACTGCATTTCACAGCAACAGCCTAGTCTCCCAACATGGTAACTCCCAGCTGGACCCTTGTCTGTGTTGTCATAGGCTGTTTCACCATTTTGTGGACCTGGCTGCTTCTGCGAGATGGCAAGGGTACATGTTAAGAATTAGAGAAGCCCTTGGTCGCCAGCGAATTGAATAACTTTTGCTGGGAAGTGGTTTTATTCATGAGAGGCACTGTTGAGTCTCATGTTAGCACACAGGTAAGTCCACAGATGGTAGTGTTGGTAAAAGCATGACAGGAAATCATATCCAAGCTTAGAATAAATGTCTCTTCTGAAGACGTGTATGTCTCCCAACTGGTCCTGGAAGATTCTCCCCTCACTCTTGACACAAGAAATAGATTGGTAAGGGGCACACCACAATTATTAATAATCATGTTAGTGGCTCTTGTTACCAGGGGTAAGGATACCTCGCCTCTCCAGAGTGAAAATGGTCACTGAGTCCATCCCTTATGAGGTAAATGGTTTGTCGGAAGGAGTATATCATATTGGGACACTTAGCAGTGACAGCCATCAGGTTAGCCTTGGTGGGAGGAAATCCCTACAGTTGAGCATAAGCATAGGCACCATTACCTGCCACCACTATTGCTTTGTCAAGTGCTGACTTGACTAGACAAGGAGAATGGCTCACTTTGTCAGTGACAGTCAACCTGTGTATCTTCTCATTAAGAGCCTCTTCTAAGTCTTGGTAATTTTGTTTAGAAGTCATGTGGAATGCAGATATTCTCAGGTGTTGGTCCCATTCCCAGACATTTTATCCAAATATCCCTTCTCCAAACCAATCAAGAGGCTTGGGTATTTTCCTTTCATCAGCTCATAATTACCTGAGTAAATGGCCAGAGGTCCATTTGGGGAAAAAATCTTTCACAAGGGATTTGGCCTCCTCTTCGTTCAAGAACTTTGGGTGTTAAATTTGAGTGAGAGGCTACAACTCTCTACTGTAGTGTCTCAGATAGGTCTCTGTTCACTAGACCTGGAGTTGTTTGTTTTTGGTTATTTAAATCAAAACATGTCTTAGTGGAATGCCTGTTGATTTGAATTCTTGGGTCTGATTAATTAAATGTATACAGGGATTTCTGCCTATCACAACAAAGCCTGAGATTACCTAATATCCCCATACCCACCTTGCTGCCTGTTAGAATCACCATGCCCACTTTGCTTCTGGAAGTTAAGTGCTACCACCTGGATCTAGCTTCCCCTGGACATCTCCCATTGCTTTCTGAGTTCAGGGAATCTATTTCATTTGTAGTCCCTCCCACCGGTATCCTTAGCCCTGGTAACAAGAGCCACTAACATGATTATTAATAATTGTGGTGTGCCCCTTACCAATCTATTTCTTGTGTCAAGAGTGAGGGGAGAATCTTCCAGGACCAGTTGGGAGACATGCTAAGAGCAGTATGTTATATGAATAAAAGTTTTATATAGTTTGTGTAGAGAAAAGTGGGGAGAGAATAGCATCTTCACCATAGGCTTCCCTTATTCCAAAGAACCTACCCAGACTGCCAGAACCACTTTCATATTGGGAATCACAATTTAGTGTGAGTCAAGTGCCATCATCTGTCATAGTAAATTAATGCCAATTTGAGTAAGTTTTGTGTTCAGTTTGTAACTTTATTTATTTTAGTTGTATAAGAACTATAACCATTGTGTGTTTATAATTTTTATATTCATAGATATTTAAATAGTATTTTAATAAAAATCATTTAAAGCAAGAATGGATGGGTGAAATTTTACCCTTTAAAAATGTTCCATATGTTCATATGTTACTCATGGCTGAGGAATACTGATTAGTCTTAATTCTTGGCCCAGTTATTAAGGATAAACTGATCATAGGTTTTTAAGAGCTATAGTACTTAATTCTTTGTGCATAGAGTCTAGCAAATTAGGATTCAGATACCCACATCTGTCTTTTCATATTGCTCATTACTACTGTATTTCCAACTGCTTTTCATTGATACTGTATTCTGTAATTGTCCCTTTATTATTCTGTAGGATTCAGAATTTTCATGTGTGTGTGTGTGTGTGTGTGTGTGTGTGTGTTTTAAACACCTTATGATAAGTATTTTTTTGTTGCTCTTTAGGTAACAAAAAAATATTCACCTGTACTTCTGGAGAGTTTAATGAATGTTTTTTCTAAAAATAACTACCCTAGAGTAGGTTTTAAAAATGGGTACTAGGAGATTAAAGATGGTGGCGGACTGAGTGGAAGCTACATTGACATTCTCCTGGGACCAAACTGGAATTACAACTAAAATATAGAAGAACCATCCTGAATAATAAACTGCAGCTGAAGATGAGCTGGAGAGCACCCTCATAACCAAGGAGGAAAAGTGGAGACTGCATCAAGACTGGTAGGAAGTGCGGAGGTGTGTGAGGGCTAGCTAGGCCCCCACAGGCAGCGGCTGAAGTTCTGAAGGGATATCTCAGCTGTGGGGGGTTTCCACTGAGGACTCTGGGGACTAAATCTCAGGCTGGGCTTCCTAGCCAAGAGCACCAGAACTGAGAAAGGTGCCCACATTACATCTGGCTGTGAAAAGCAGTAGGGTTTCTGTCTGCCAGGGAGAAGCGGCTGGAAATGCAGGCATCCTCCAAAAGAGCCAACACACAAAGTTTTGTGTGCAGCCACTCACCTTGGGCTCCAGCAGAGGGAGGGCAGAGTGGACTGGAGCTGTGCAAGGAGAATCTGGGGCTCTGGGCTCTGGAGATAGAGCTCAGAGGGCACCCCTCTGGATTCCTGTGCTGAGTCATCCCCCCTTACTGCAGAAGACATCTTTCTCAGGCAGACAATTTGCTGCTTTTGCCTGGGGGAAGGGGAAGCAATTGCCCCACCCTGTTGGAAAACCTCTCGCCCTACCCAGAGAGTTTCTACAGCCTGAGGCTTATTAAGAGACTGATAACAACCAGCCACCCCACTCTCTGGAGTTTCTACAGCCTGAGACTCATTAGGAGAATCAGATTAATCAGCCTGCAGACGAAGACAGACCTCAGAGTGCTTTGAGTCTTTGCCTGATCTGCTTCTGGACCCAGGCCTTGGAAAAGCAGACTTTGGTGTGCATCTTGGTCCTGTCCAACCACACCTAGCCCAGCAGAGGAGACCTCAAGCTGAGGGTGGTTGATAGCTCCAAACAGTGTACTCAGGGCCAGTCACAAACTGCATCTCACATTGCCCTGCACCAGAGACCCTCCAAAAAGACCGAGAGTCCTAGCAGATCCACCTAATACATAGAAACAAATCCAAACAGGCAGCCAACATGGGGAGACAAAAAAACAAGCCCCAAATGAAAGAACAAGAGAAGTCTCCAGAAAAAGAGCTAAATGAAATGGAGATAAGCAATTTCTCAGATACAGAGTTCAGAATACTTACTGTAAGGATGTTCAACAGCATGAAAAAAAGACATAGAAACTATGAAGGAAATTAAGAATGACATAGCAGAAATAAAGAATACATTGGTAAGAATAAACAGAAGATTAGAGGAAGCTGAGGATTGGATCAGCGAATTAGAAGACGGGGTAGAAACAATCAGAGATCCAAAAAGAAAAAAACAATTAAAAAACAGTAGGACAGTTTAAGGGAGCTGTGGGACAACATGAAATATCCACATTATAGGAGTACCAAAGAGGTTGAAGGTAAGCAAGGATTAGAGAATCTGTTTGAAGAAATAATGGCAGAAAACTTCCCTAACCTGGTCAAAGAAAAAGTCACACAAGTTCAGGAGGCACAGAGAGTCCCAAGCAAGAATCCAAAGAGGCCCACACCCAGATACATCATAATTAAAATGCCAAGAATCCAAGACAAAGAATATTAAAGGCAGCTAGAGGAAAGCAATCTGTTACCTACAAAGGAGCCCCCATAAGACGGTCAGCTGACTTCTCATCAGAAACTCTACAGGCCAGAAGGGAATGGCATGAAGTATTCAAGGTAATGCAAAAGAAGGATCTGAAACCAAGATTAATCTAGCCAGCAAGACTATCATTCAAGATAGATGGTGAAATAAAGAGCTTCCCAGACAAAACAAGGCTAAAGGAGTTTATTACCACCAAACCAGCATTGCAAGATCTGTTAAAGGAACTGATGTAATTAGAAGTAGAAGTAGAGAGAAAGAAACATAGGCATAAAGAATTAAAATGGCAGTAGATAAGTATATCAATAATAACCTTAAATGTAAATGGATTAAATGCTCCAATAAAAAGATATAGGGTCGCTGAATGGATAAGAAAACATGACCCAGCCCGGCCAGGCGTGGCTCAGCGGTTGAGCGTCGACCTAGGATCCAAGCGATCGGGGTTCGATTCCCAGTCAGGGCACATCCCCGGGTTGCGGGCTTGATCAGTGACTCATCATCCATGTTTCTATCTCTCTCTCTCCCCCTCCTTTCCTCTCTCTGAAATCAATAAAGATATATTTAAAAAAAAGAAAAAAAAAGAAAACATGACCCAAATATATGCTGTCTACAAGAGACCCACTTCAAAATAAAAGACTCACAGAAGATGAGAGTGAAGGGGTGGATAAAAATTTTCCATCCAAATGGAAATTGAAAAAAAAAAGCTGGGGTTGCAATACTCATATCAGACAAAATAGACCTCACAATGAAGACCGTACGGAGAGACAAGAAAGGTCACTACATAATACTAAAGGGATAGATCCAACAAGAGGATATAACTCTGATAAACATATATGCTCCCAGTACAGGAGCACCTAAATTTATAAAAAAACTTCTGGAGGACTTTGAGAGATCAACAGCAAGACAGTCATACTAGGGGACTTTAACACCCCACTGATTTCACTGGATAGATCTTCCAGACAAAAAATCAACAAGGAAACAGTGACCCTAAATGACACCCTGGATCAGATGGATTTAATTGACATTTACAGAACATTCCACCCCAATGCTGCAGAATATATATTCTTCTCAAGTTCACATCAGTAGATGAGTGGATAAAAAAGCCGTGGTACATTTACACCATGGAATACTGTGCAGCTGTGAAAAAAAAGGATCACTTATCCTTTGGGACAGCGTGGAGGGAACTGGAGAGTATTATGCTTAGTGAAATAAGCCAGTCAGAGAAAGACAAGTGCCACATGATCTTACTCATATGTAGAATGTAATAAACAAAATAAATTGATGAATAAAATAGATCCAGAGACATAGAAGCATGGAACAGACTGAGTGATCTCAGAGGGAAGGTGGGGGTGGGGAGAGATTAATCAAAGAACTTACATGGCTATAAGCATAATCCATGGACACAGACATTGTTGTGGGGAAGGCCTGGGGGTGGGGTGGATGCAGGATGAAGGGGATCAATGGAGGTAAAAAGGGGACATCTGTAATACTTTCAACAATAAAGATAAATTTTTAAAAAATGGGTATTAGATGTTAACCATTCAGATAGCTGTTTCTGATTTAATACTTATTCAAAGTTCTAGATACACAGCTTCAGTTTACAGAGTGCAGCTGGATTTGCTTTTCTTCCTATGACTCACCAAAGACTTCTCAAAGCCTTTCATTTTTTTTCTATTTTTATGTACTGAAACTTCTTTTTAACAAATATTTTTTAAATAGCCTTAAAAATTACCATTCTCTCAGAATCATCTTGGAAGGTTATTTCATTTGCTCCAAAGATTTTTTTAAACAGACTGAATTGGTCTTATTTTCAGAATTGTGAGGCTAGTGAATATTATATTCTCTGAAAGCCTAGTAGTGTTTTTTATTTTTAAACTTTAATAATTTGCATGAACACATTCTTTATAGTGTTTAATAATTATAGGGGCTTTGTGACAGGTGCTTTCTATATCTTAAATGATTGATTAAATTTATTTTATCCTCAGAATGAAAATGCCTTCATGAATCTTCTATTAACATTTCTCTCTAAGTTTAGGCTTTTTCTTTTTTGTTATTCTATATTTAAAGGAATACCACTTAGTTTCACAGGACTAATGCTATAGTTATACAAAACACTTATTAAAAGCATCTTCTTATAGTGTGATTATTTTTAAGTATTATTTATTTTCTCACATACTTTTTATTATATAGTACCCATGATTAAAAACAAGTGTGGCCCGGCTGGCGTTGCTCAGTGGTTAAGCATTGACCTGTGAACCAGGAGGTCACGGTTCAATTCCTAGTCAGGGGAAATGCCTGGGTTGCAGGCTCAATCCCCAGCAGACAAAACAAGGCTAAAGGAGTTTATTACCACCAAACCAGCATTGTAGGAACTGTTAAAGGAACTGCTGTAATTAGAAGTAAAAATAGAGAGAAAGAGAAACAGGCATAAAGAATTAAAATGGCAGTAGATGCTCGGCCGGGCATGGCTCAGCAGTTGAGCGTCGACCTAGGATCCAGAGATCGGGATTCAATTCCCGGTCAGGGCACATGCCCCGGTTGCGGGCTGCAGCCGATCAATGACTCTCTCATCATTGATGTTTCTATCTCTCTGTCCCTCTCCCTTCCTCTCTCTGAAATCAATAAAGATATATTTTAAAAATAAAAACATAAAAATAAATAAAATGGCAGTAGATAAGTATGTATCAGTAATTACCTTAAATGTAAATGGATTAAGTGCTCCAATAAAAAGGTATTGGGTGGCTGAATGGATAAGAAAACATGACCCAAATATATGCTGTCTACGAGAGACCCATCTCAAAACAAAAGATGCAACCTGTCATTGACATCATCATTGATGTTTCTCTGTCTCTCTTCCTCTCCCTTCCTCTCTCTGAAATCAATTAAAAACCATATTTTTTAAAAATCCTTTAAAAAAATTAAAAACAAGTGTGAACATATGACAATAGAATATGTATGGTACAACTTTATGATTACATAGAAGGGAACTCTAGAAGTGAACACTGAGAAGTTGGTCCTGGCCCCAGCACTTAATTTTTTATTTTTATTTTTTAATATATCTTTATTGATTTCAAAGAGAGGAAGGGGGAGGGAGAGAGAGAGATAGAAACATCAGTGATGAGAGAGTCATTGATTGGCTACAGCCCGCAACCCGGGCATGTGCCCTGACATGGGAATCGAACCCTGATCGCCTGGATCCTAGGTTGATGCTCAACCGCTGAGCCACGCCTGGCTGGGCCCCGGCACTTAATTTTAAAAATACTTATACCTGGTTAACTTAAGAAAAAAACTGGGGTGGAGTTTTTCCATCCTAGATGATTTTCTACTATTCCATAGGATGAGTTAAAACCTCAACACTTAGCTATTATTTCTCCTCCCAACCCCCATCTTACAGGGACAGAACTACAATTGAGGATAAAGATAGAGGCTTTGAAGGTCATTGTCTTCTCTTTGTCTCCCTGCAGCAAAACTCCTTTAAACATGTGAAAAAATAATAAAACTAAATTTTTACCTTTGGTTCATGTCATTCAAAGTAAAACAACCATCACTTAACAAGAAATAAGCTACCTTTATTGGAGAATATTCTAAGGGAAAACTTGAAAGCAGAACCCTTGTGCGCTAATGAATTGCTTTCCTTTTAAAGCAAAGGAACAACTCACTGGTCTCAGACCTCAGTATACCCAAACTTCGCACTCATGATTTGAGAAAGCCTTATAAATTCAAAGATATTTTTTACCAATCATTTGAATTCTATCTATCCAAGAGCATTTTCCAGTGCCAGAAAAGTTTTATGACTAGGGGTCCATTCTTTTAAGGATATTTATACTGCCTAAGTAACTCCAGATGTTTTGCTTTGGTTTTTGGTTAAGGGGTGAGGCAGGAGGGCAGAAATCAAAATGAGGGCCCTCCCAACTAGAAATGTTTGTTGTTCCATCCTAGATGAGCCCTTTCTTATATTTCTGCTTGAAAGTTCCAGAATTTAAACTATGATACTCTTGCGTAATGCCAGAATATGAGGATATAGATAGGATTTTTACTAAAAAAAAAAAAAAAAAAGTTTACAGATAGCTTACATCTAAATTATTTTTACAAATCACAATCATATGAAACAAGGATTGCTTCCTACATTTGTAATTAACTTGCCAACAGTATGAAGCACTATTTGGAGACTATTTTTTATAGAGGAGCAAATTATGGAATGACAGATTGTACTTTTTGCAAAAGTTGTACACCTGCTGATTAAAATTTGTTCTCACATTCTGTCTAAATCTATAATGTCTTAAAGTTAATATATCTTTACACTGTATGTTAGATGACAAAAATTTTAGAACATTCTGAACATTCCCTGGTGCACTGCACGGACTCATAAGGGATTTGATGTTGCTCTTCCCTCTGTCTTCATGAAGGTGTATACTAATTGTGGGGAAGATTTTCAAATGGAAGGTTGCAACAGCTTAATCCATTCCTAACAAATGTTTAAGTAGGAAAAGTGTCCCTACCTAATTTTAATTTATCCCGCTATACTTTAAGTGCATTTTTTTTCTTTCTCTGTCTTTAGAAAGAGTTGATTACTTCCTTCCACCATAATGTTCTATGCTGTGAGAATAATATGTAAGATAAATATCATGATCTAATTAAAGTAATGACTAAGGCAAAGGTAGAAAAGGGCAAAATCCTTTGGTTAGGAAAGGTTTTACTCCATTCAATTCAATTCTGTGAGAACTTATTAAAGGCTTTCTGTGTGTCAAGAATATGCCCAGCAATAGGAATATAAAAACAAAACTAATCTCTTTAAAAAAATTTACAGTCCTAGAAATACTTACACTTAAGTCAGAGGTTCACCAAAGTGATTATATTTTTCTAAAGATTATGTTAAGGAAGATATTATCATTCTTGTCATTGTATTCTTTTACCCTTTTTTCCTGTACATCTTTCCTTTACTGTATTTATTGTAGAGTATATACTTGTCAGTATGTTTTAATAAACTATTAAAAAATATCTAAATCTATACTCATTGCCATTTATAATTAGATATAAATAGAGATGTAGAGATTATAAGCTTCATGGTGAATGGGCACACATAGCCCTTGGCTTGCATGGATTGTTTTTTAAAGCAAATCTGGTCAAATTTTGTTTACTTTTAGACTAGAAATGAATGACATCTTTTCAAGAACCTAGAGGAATCATAAAGAAAAAGCAAATGTTGCTGTATCTGGCAGAAGAGTTTTATTTTTTCTGTGAAACAAAAAAGCAAGTAGGGTTTTTAGCTTATAATTTATAAAAATCTCTAATTGAAAAGAGACTTCTTTAATATGTGTTATTTGATTATTTTAAATTTTTATTTTATTTTTATATAAAACATGTCCCTGTCAGACAATACAGAAGTTTATGTTTAAAGTACCCATAATCTTACCACTCAGAGATAGCTAGTATTAATATTTTAATATATAGGTTACAAGACTATAAAAATGAGTTTGCCCCATGTGTGTATTTTTTTTATACCTTTCTCTTGTAGTAGTGTATGGAGAACTGTTTTTAATAGTAGATAAACATAAATTTTTTTTTTGTTAATCCTCTCTCAAGGATATTTTTTCCTTTGAGTTTTACAGAGAGTGGAAGGAAGGAGAGAGGGGGAGGGAAAAGGAGAGAGATAAATAGCAGTGTGGATGAATAGCAGTTGGTTGCTTCCTTTGTGTGCCCTGCCCAGGGCCAGAGATTGAACCTGCAACCCAGGCATGTGCCCTTGACCAAGAATCAAACCCAAGACCTGGTGCATGGGGCTGATGCTCCAGCCATTGAGCCACACCAGCCGGGTGATAAACATAATTTTTGATAGCTGCATGATATTCCATTGTATGGATATACCAAATATAATTCATTATCTTTTATTGGAATTTTCCCCCTAAATTCTTCACTGTTGTATGTCATTGCACACTTATTTCCTTAGGGCAAATTTCTAAAAGTTTAATTTTGGGGAATAAGAGTATGTATATTTTCTTTTAAAATTTTTTTCACATTGTAATTTCTATCCACTGTATGTGGGAGTGCCTGTTTTTCCTTGTTCTTGCTAATCTTGGATATTGACAATTTTTGCCAGTTTGATAGGTGCTAAACATATCTTCTTTTATGTTGAAAAAATTTTAATACTAGTGATTGAGTCTTTTTCTTAGGCTTTTTAGGCCAGTGTTATTCTTTTTTGAGTTTGTTGTTCGTTGCATTATCACCTTGTCACTGACATACACATAAGAACTCTGGATAGTCAGGATTTTACTTGTTCTCAAAACGTACTTTTTCCCTATTTTAAATTTTATTAAGGCTTTTTGCTGAACAGATTTTTTTTTTTAATCTTTTCATTTTGAAATAATTATAGATTCACAAGAAGTTACAAAAATAGTACAGTGACGTCCTTTGTCCCTGTTATCGAGCTTTCTTCAATGGCAACATCTTGCGTATCTGTGGAACATTATTAAAACCAGAAAATTTACACTGGTGTAGTACTGTTAACTAAACTACAGGTATTATTTGGATTTTTACAATTTTTACATGCATTTATTTGGGTGGGTGTGTCCTATAAACTTTAATCATGTGTATAGATTTGTGTAACTACCACAATGAAGATATAGAATTGTTTCATCACCATGCAGACACTTCCTAGGGTTAACCCTTTATAGTCTCATCCTCACCTCTTTCCTAACCCTGGGCATCCATTGATCTGTTCTCTACCTCTATATGTTTGTCACTTTGAAATGGAATCATATAGTATCCAACATTTCGAGGTTGGCTATTTTCACTCAGCATAATGTCTTTGTGATCCACCTAAGTTGTTGTATGTGTCAATAGTTTATTCCCTTTTATTGTTAATTAATATTGCATTGTCTGAATGCACCATAGTTAATTTATGCACTTAACCATAAAGCCTGAGTTTGAGCTATTACAAAGTTGCCGTGAATATTCATGTATAGGTTTTTATGTGAACATAAGTTTTCATTTCTCTAAGATAAATGCTCAGGAGTGTGATTGTTAGAATGTATGATAAATATATGTTTAATTTTATAAGAAACTGCCAAATTGTTTTCCAGAATAGCTGTACTAGTTTACGTTTCCACCAGCAATGTGTGAGAAATCCAGTTCCTCCACATCTTGCTAGCATTTGGCATTGTCAGTTTTGTCTTTTTAAAATTTTAGCCATTCTAATAGGCATGTAGTAATATCTCATCTTGGTTTTGACTTTCGTTTCTTTAAAGACTAATGATGTTTGCCATCCTTATATCTTAACTGTTGGTGAAACATCTATTCAAGTTCTTTTTGCCCATTTTCAAATGGATTGCTTGTTTTCTTATTGTTGAGTTTAGAGCCCTTTACACATTCTGGATACAAGTCCTTCAGATATGTGATTTGCAAATACCTTCCCCCAGTTTGTGGCTCATCTTTTTACCTTGTTTATGGGGTCTTGCACAAAGTAAATGTTTTTAATTTTGATGAACTTCAGTTACTGATTTTCTTTTATAGGTCAAGTTTTTGGTGTGATATCTAAGAACTCTACCTAACCCTAGGTTCCAAAGATGTTCGCCTATGTTTTCTTCAAAAAGTTTTATAGTTTCATGTTTCACATTTAAATCCATGATCCGTTTTGTACTGGCTTATGTATATAACATAGTTTTAAGTCAAGGTTCATAATTTTTTGCCTATGGATATCCAGTTGTTTCATCACAGTCTGTTGAAAATGCTCTCTTTCTTTCATTGAATTGATTTTGTACTTTTGTCAAAACTTAATTGGTGTATTTATATTGATCCATTTCTGGGTTCTTGTTCCATTGATCTATGTTTCTGCTCTTCCTCCACACTGTACCACACTGTCTTGATTACGATGACTATATAGTAAGACTTAATGTCAGATAAAGTGATTCCTCCTACTTAATTCTACTTTTGCAAAATTGATTTATGATAACCTTGTCTGTATCTGTCATATTTCTGGTAGTGGTGACAGCAAGACGTGGCACCTCTCCAGCTTGCCTGTGTGTGGTACTGGCTCTGGCTGAGCCCCAGAGAAGGTTACACTATTCTGTTTGGGTGAGCTTCTGAATGTCAAACTGAACACAGGGTGGAAGGGAGAAATTTTTAGGGAATAGGAAGTTATTCCTAATGTTAAACAGAGTTACGACGTCGTTTAAAATTATTTTTGTAAAAAATTTTCCTTAAGTGATATCAATACAAGACTATTTAGAATGGCATTGTCCTGCTGAAAGCAAAGTAGATGGCTAAGTACTCAAGGACCCTTCTGTTGTTTTCATTTTATTCGCTGTTGTCAGGGACTGGGGTTTAGGTTTCTACAGCAACCACAGTCTGACTACATAATACCAACACTTTGTGTGCATGTGGTGTTAACTCTTATGCCTTATACACTACATGTGGCTGGCAGAGTTACAGTTGCTATGGAAATCAATCTTTGGGCACACTTGGTTGATAACAGTGTTTCTCATATGTGGATTTTGCTGCTGAAAGAATGAATAGGAGGTGAGCCCAGCCGGGTGTGGCTTAGCAGTTGAGCTTCGACCTAGGATCCAGGCGATCGGGGTTCTATTCCCGGCCAGGGCACATGCTCGGGTTGTGGGCTCGATCCCCAATTGGGGGCGTGCAAGAGGCAGCCGATCAATGACTCTCTCATCATTGATATTTCTATGTCTCTCTCCCTCTCCTTTCCTCTCTCTGAAATCAATAAGGATATATATTTTTTTTAAAAAGAATAGGAGATGATGCTATGAGTTGACCAAGAGATGCTTAGAATTTGTCAGTAATTTCTCTAGCCGAGGATCTCACATTTGAAAACTTTGTTATACATTTGCTCACAGACACACCAAAGTGTGTGTGTGTTTTGCTTTGTTCTTAATGTATGAGCTTGATACCTAGAAAATATGACTTTAAAGAATGAGTATCAGCTCTAGCCGGTTTGGGTGACTGGCTAGAGCATTGGCCTGAGGACTGAAGGGTCCCTGGTTCGATTCTAGCCAAGGGCACGTACCTCAGTTGCAGGCTCGACCCCCAGCCCTGGTCCAGGCGTGTGCGGAAGGCAACCAATTGATATGTCTCTCTCACATCGATGTTTCTCTCTCTCTCCCTTCCACTCTCTGTGAAAAGCAATGGAAATTAAACAACATACTTTAAAAAAAAAAAAAGAATGAGTATCAGAGGAATTTGACAGAGTTCTTCTCTTGGCTAGTCTATACCATTTCTAAAACATACTATAACAATTCAAAGACTAAAGATCTTACATAGTTTTAGTTATCTTATAATAAAGTCAATTGTCAGTAGAAAAGTGAAGGACGCATACACAATTCTTCTTGTGAATTATTCTAATTTAAATATGGGGTCTTGGGATAATAAGAACCTTTTTCTTGGAGTACTGTTACTCCAAAGAGTCCTTGGAACTCCACAGGTGAGAAACATTGAGGAAGTAGAGAGATTTTATTTTTTTATTTTTCTTTCACACTGTCAGTTAAGTTACGACACAACTCCCAGTCCTAAACTTAAGACTTGCTGAGTGTTTTTATTTGCAGAATTCTTGCAAGAAATGAAGTTTTAGGTTGACATATATTCCTGCTTTGGGTTAGGGAGACTTGTCAGTTATGAGTTGACATACTAGAGCAGTGATTCTCAACCGTGGCTGCACATGAGCATGTAGGACTTTTAAAAAGTACTGATGCATGAGCCTAACAAAATTAAACCAGAATCTCTGGGAATGAGGAGAAAACATGGCATTGGTATTCTTTCTTTTTATTAAAGCTGATTACTTGATACTAATATACAACCAGGGTTGAGGACCACTGCAGGTGAGTAAGTTTTCATCTCGAAAATTAAATTTTAGCTAAATTTGTATATTAGCATGTATCAATAGAAGTAATACAAACATTACAGAAAGTTTAGAAAGAGCAGTCTTACCATCTATATTAGTTTCCTATTGCTGTTGTAATAAATTACACAAATTTAGTGGCTTAAAAACAGCATAAGTTTATTATCGTGCTTTTCTTGAAGTCAGAAGTCTAAAATGGGTCTTATGGGGTTAAAATTAAGGTATTGGCAGAGCTGACTTCCTTCCGGAGGCTATAGAGAGAATCCATTCCTTGCTTTCCCAGCTTCTCGAGGCTGCCCATCTTCCTTGACTTGTTGCCACATCACTCCAGCCTCTGCTTCTGTTGTCACGTCTCCTTTTCTGACTCTGATTCTTCTTTTTTAAGGACCTTTGTGATTATATTGCGCCCATCCAGGTAATGCAGGATAATCTCCCCATCTCAAGATCCTTAACTTACATCTGCAAAGTTCCTTTGGCCAAGTAAAGTAATATCCATAGGTTGCAGGGGATTTGGACATCTTTGCGAGGCAGCAGGGCATGGGGTGCAGTTATGCAGCTTACCATACCTGTTTAGCATGATTTTCACTTCGCTGTTTTCCTTCCTGGTCTTCTTTAATATGTATGTTTTTATTTGAATATGATCATCTTGCATACACAGTTTTCTATCTTTTTTTACTTAGTCTTCATAACCATTATTTTAAATAGCTACATAATATTCCATCCATGATCATAGCATATTTTATGTTGCTTTTACCCTATTGTTGGATTTTATGTCTTTTCAGATTCTTATTGATAGATCAAGCTGTGATTAATATTTTTGTTTATTAGATAGAGCCCATGATGTAAGAGTACTGAGCTAAACACTGTGAACATTGAATAGTGTTTAATTCAAATTGTCAAATTGTATTTTTGAAGCATTCTAATCAATTGATTATAAGACACAATCAACAGTGTATGAAAGTAGCAGTGTCACTATGTCCTTGCCAATATTGGTCATTATTTTAAAAAAGAACTTTTTACTGATTCAGTGAAAAATGTTACTCTGACTTAAATTTAATTTACTTGAAAATTATTTTATGTTTCTATTTATTAGTTTCCCTTTGTGTGTTTTGTTCATTTATTTCTCGTGGTCTGAGTTCTTTATTAATCCTTATGAGATCTTTATATAGTAAAATTGAATTATATGCTACAGATGTTTTCTTTTAAACACATCTTTATAAATTTTAATGAAAATGTTTATATCTTTTTCCTTTGTGATTCTTTTATTTTCTCTATGCTTAAGTTTTCCCACCTAATAAAGGTTTCTAGTAAATATTCAGATCTGTTTTCTTTTGTAATTTAGTCACTGCCCTTAGCAAATTGCTGACTAGCTGAGAAGTTTGTGGACTCATGAGTCCAGACTTACTGTATGTACCAAAGCAAGTACCAAATTAACTTGGTTCCATTTACATATTTTATCAAAATTGGAAACATTTTAAAAAGGACTGGAGAAGAAATCTAGCAATTTTAGTGCATTTCTAAGATGTTTATTGCCCTTTGCTCAAGGTTTCTTCGCTGTGCTTTCCTGTTGTGTGTTTGTCCAGATAATTGAGGATGATGGTAAGCTATCTTAGTCCATGATAAACAGATAGAATGTACTTTAATTGCATTCTAATTTATTGTCTAGTGAAAGTACTGTGCTAACAAATCAACCCGGATATGACTTATTGGATAGCCTTTGCACTTAGAGGAATAATCAGTCTGTAATCATAAACAACATGAACCATTCATCTTCTAGATTGCTATGATATTTATTACCCTCAAGTGCCTGTGCCGGGTTTCTTTCCTGTTTGTTTCCCACTTCATGGCTCCTGTGCCCCCATCCTGCCTGCTATAAGTTGGGGGAATCCTGTGCTCACCAGTTCTTTTTCTTGAAAGAAGGGTTAGGCACATGCATGAAAACAGTTCTGTCACTTTACCATAGAAATAAAATGCACTTCCCCCCGCTAACAGTAAGTAGAATAAACTGTCACCATACTATACTGATATGTGATTTATTCTCTGCTGCCCTGGTAAGAACGAACACAATTCTAATTCTATAAAGAAATGAAAACTTCGCTGCCTAGAATAGACAACACATCCTTTAATGTCCTCTTTTACTTCCCACTTGTTTCAAAAAGGAGATATTCAAATTAAACTGAAATGACAGCCAACCCCTGTTTCTTTTTCTTTTTGAAACAACCTTGTGCAGATAATTGGTTTCAGGAAATAAATTTTGCCAAATGATGCAGTTCTCTGATGCAATACCTCCTTATAATTCTATCACTTAAGGCTGATTGCAGAATGAACAACCTATGGCACAGGATAATTTAGAAGTTGTAGCATTACATTTCCTCAGTTGACACCAATCTTTCTCAATATCACTACTTTAGGTGGGCATTGGAGTGGGGCTAAAGTGTCAGGGGTACAAAACAGTGTAGCACAACCTAAAGAAATTTATACTCCTTGATGTAGTTACCGTAAACAGGTGATAATTGCCTTCTCTATTTCAGACACCCTTTTCTTCTCTCTATGTCTTCTTTAATAATTTTAGTTGAATCTACCTATCCTGCTTAGTATCTTTAGCAACCAAAGGGGATAATAATCTTTATCTGAGAGTATTATTCTCTTAATGTGAACAAGGACCTTACACTGAGATGAGACCTCACTAGTGCTTTGGTATAATGCTGTCCCAGTGAATGTGCCTATATAATCATGCTATGATTTTTTAATTTCCTTTCTTGGTCTAAATTTGTGTTAAAATAGAAGGTCAAAAGATATTGGTCTATTTATATTTTCCACGTTGGAAATTGGTTTTGCCATGCAAATCAGCTTAGATGAGAGTGGAAGTTTTTTCTGTTCTGAAGAATTCATCCCCAGTTTAGATCTAATCAAGGCATTGTTACAGTTTATTGACTCCTCCATTTCCAGACCCCTGGAAGCTATATACTGTGTGCTATCCTATCTGAATGTTAGGAAAGAATTAGAAATAATTGTTACCCTAACTTTCCTACCAATACCCTTACTTTCCTACTAGGGAAGTCTGTATGCTTCTGTTGGCACTAACCTAAAAGAGAAACCACGAATAGGATTTTGGGATCAAGTTGAGGGAGGGAGAGAGTGGTTTCTTTGACAAGATGCAGATGGAAGTATTTTGAGCAGTCAGAGCTTGTCTTGTGCATCCTAGTTAGGCAGCCACCTATTTTATCTGGATCTCCGGCTGTGCCTAAGAATGTTAGCAGGGGCTAACTCCAAGCCAAATCCTACTGTGAAGCTATAGCTTAGTTTGCTTTGGAGAAAATCTGCTTCATGTTTGCCACCCTCTTTGCTGTGTAGGTGTTACTTCCTACTCTGTTTCCTGATATTTCCTTCTATTGGCAGTATTTTCTGAATCTGTGCATTCTTTGCATGAATTATTCAAGAACTCTCTTGTAGGACTATGTTTGAATTCCATTTTAAGCATAATAACTGTACACTTATAGTCTTTGAGTTTAGTGGCATTTTTTAACTTCAGGAAGACCCATTTAGGATCAAATTAGAGCAAAATAGTTATAGTTGGCGATACTAGAATGTAAATCCCACTTTGGCGTCTAGCCTTATAATTCTCCCCCCAAATAGATCTAAGATTTTTAATGGCTTCCATATCACTGAATCTAATGGATTTATTTTAGTCTTTTTCCTAATCATATTATTGACAGTTTCTTTTTTCTTGAAAAACACTATTTTCTTCTGACTTTCTGGCCATTCTGTCTCTGCCTCTATGGCAGGCTCATCCAGGTGCTTGAATATTGCTATGCTGTCTTATCATCCTACTCTCTCTAACTTGTCCCTTTCATATCCTTCATGTAGCAGAAACAATCTACATTAGTCTAACCTTACCCGCCTGGCCTCCTTCCAGTCTACCCCCTATACTCTTGAGGAAGAGAGAAGTAGATGTGAACTTATTGAAAAACATACCATGATCTTGAATAGAAGTCTCAGCATCATAAAATGCCTATTCTCCCATACTTAATTTTCAACTTAAAGTGATCCCAGTGAAAATACTAGAAAAATTAATTATAAAGTACACATTGAACCCTGAATAACCTTGAAAAAGAAGAGCAATCAGGGGGAGGAATTGCCCTCCAGATATTAAAACATACCATAAAGCTTCAATTAAAGCAGTGTTACTGGTATATGAATTGACAGAGTAATAGAACAGAATTGAAAATACAGAAATAGACTAGAAAATATAGCAGTTTAGGATATGGTAAAAGCATTATCTCATATCAGTGGGAGTAAGGATGGATTCTAATAAATGGTATTGGTATAACTGTGTAGCCATCTGGGAAGAGAATGTTAGGACCATACTTGACATTGTATACTTGGATAAACTCCACATTGGTCAGAGATTTAAACATAAACCATGAAACCATGGGAAAATTTAATTATAACCTTAGAGTTATAAATCCTTCCTAAAATTATGACTCAAAATTCTGAACTCAGAAAGATTGGTTAATTTGCCTTTTAAAATAACTGTGACCAAAACTCACCGTAAGCAAAGTCAAAAGAGAAATACAGGATGTATTACAATTCCTTTCAAAATTCTAATGGCACTTGGCCGGCGTGGCTCAGCGGTTGAGCATTGACCTATGATCCAGGAGATCTCGGTTCAATTCCTGGTCAGGGCACATGCCCGGGTTGCAGGCTCGATCTCCATTGGGGGGCATGCAGGAGGCAGCCGATCAATGACTCTCTCATCATTGATGTTTCTGTCTCTCTCTCTCCCTCTCCCTTCCTCTCTCTGAAATCAATGAAGAATTTATATATATATAAAATTTCAGTTCACAGAAATAGAACAGAAATCGTAAAATTTATGTGGAACCACAAGTCCTCAAATAGCCAAGTAATCTTGAGAAAGAAGAACGAAGCTGGAAACATTACACTTCCTGATTTCAAACTATATTACAAAACTATAGTAATCAAAATCATATGGTATTGACATAAAAACAGACACATCCATTATTGGTACAGAATAGACAACTCAGAAATAAACCCGTGAATACATGATCAATTAATTTACAACAAGGAGCCAAGGATATACAATGGGTAAAGGATAGTCTCTTCAATAAATGTTTTTGGGGGGAAGTGGGCAATAACATGCAAAAGAATGAAACTGGACCATTATCTTAAACCATACACAAAAATCAACTTAAAATGGATTAAAGATTTGAACATAAAACCTGAAACCATAATATTCCTAGAAGAAAATATAGAGGATAAGCTCCTTGACATAGGTCTTGGCAAAGATTTTTTAGATTTGACACCAAAAGCAAAGGCAAAAAGCAAAAGTAAACAAATGGGACTACATCAAATAAAAAGCTGTTCAGCAAAGGAAACCGTCAACAAAATGAAAAGACAACCTACTGAATAGAAGAAAATATTTGCAAATCATATATCTGATAAGAAGTTAATATGTAAAATAAAAAGAACTCATATGACTCAATAGGGGGAAAACAAACTTATAATTGGGCAGAGGATCTAAATAGACATTTTTCCGAAGGAGACATACAAATGGCCACCAGGTAAATGAAAGAGTGCTCAACGTCACTAATCATGGAAAAGGAAATAAAAACTACAATGAAACATTATTTCACACCTATTGGAAATAAGTGTTAACCAGGATGTGGAGAAAAGGGAACCCTTGTATGCTGTGTGGGAATGTAAATTGGTACAGCCACTATGGAAAATAGTGTAGAGAGTACTCAAAAAATTAAAAATAGAACTCTAATATGATTTAGCAATTCCACTCCTGAGCATTTATCCAAAGGAAACCAAATCATTATCTGAAAAAATATCTGTATGCCCATGTTCATTGCAGCATTATTCACAATAGCCAAGACATGGAAACAGCCTATGTCCATTGATGGATGAATGGATAAAGGAAATGTGGCCTACACACACATACACACACACGCACACACATGGACACAATGGGAAAAAGTTTCAGCCATAAAAAAGAAGGAAATCCTATTTGTAATAACATGGATGGAGACCTTGAGAGCATTATGCTAAGTGAAATAAATCAGTGAAAAACAAATGCTATGTGATACCACTTATGTGTGGAATCTTAAAGCAAAACAAAAAACTAATAGAGCTCATAAATAAGAGAACAGATTGGGAGTTGCAGGGGGATGGGAGGGGTTGTGGGAAGGTAGTCAAAAGGTACAAATTTCCAGTTATAAAGTCCTGGGGATATAATGTATAGTATGATAAGTATAGTTAACAATACTGTATTGTATATTTGCAAGTTGCTAGGAGAGGAGATCTTAAAAGTTCTCATGGCAAGAAAAAAAACCCTTGTAACTATGTGGTAATGGGTGTTAACTAAACTTATTGTGATAATTGTTTTACGATATACATGTATCTCGAATCATTATGTTGTACACCTAAAAAGTAATTCATTGTTGTATGTCAACTATATCTCAATTAAAAATTTTAATTTAAAAAAGAAATATAAGTTGAAGAAAAAATTTTGCCACTAATATTGCAGACAAGTATATATATTAAGAGCTCATAGAAACACAATAGAAAATTGGGCAAAGGACATGAACAGATAGTTGTAGAAAAGGAAGTATAGTTGGCTCTTAAATGTAGGAATAGAATGCTCAACCTTACCTTAAAAAAAGAGAAATGCAAATTAAAACTTCAGTAAGATATGTTTTTCACCTATCACACTGGTAAAAATCCAAAAGTTGTGTAACTCAATCAGTTGTCCAGGCACTTTCATACATTGTTGGTAGGACTGCACAATTTAGCAATATGCCAAAATTACAAATGCCTTTACCTCATGACCCAGCAATCCTATGTATAAGATTGTCTATAATAGCAAAATCCAGTAGCGTTTGTTGGGCTTTTTCTTCCCATCCGTGGGGGACTGGTTAAATAACCCATGGTACATCCAAACAAAGAAATGCTGTGAGTTGCCAAAAAAAAAAAAAAGTATGTTAAGTAAAAGAAGTTAAGGTACAGAACAATATGTTAGCACGTTACCTTTTGTGTAAGAAAGGAGAGAAGAGTGTGTATGAGTACTAATACCAGGATATATGCAGTACCATACATAAGAAAGACAGTCTGATTACCTATAGGGGTGGGGGAAATCAGGTAAATAGTGACAGGTTGGGAGTGTGACAGTATACTTTTTATTTTATATTCTTTTGATTTAAAAATGCATAAAAACACCCACACATCCCATCATCTTCTCTACCCCTTCTGCAAACTTGAGCAGTTTCTGTTGCTCTGAAGTTGAAGACTTCTGATGTGAACAGCAAGGCCTTGGATAGCCTGTTTCTTCGGCCTTACTGCACAGCATGCTTCCCCTCTTCTCTCTGCTTTGGCCCCACTCGCCCTTTTCTCTACCTCAAACTCATTGTATTTCCATCATAGGCTCTTTAGAAACTTTGCCTAGTTAAAAATGTGCTAATTCTTTGAACCCAGTAGTTTGTCAGATGAGATCAAATTTTCCTTTGCCTTTGGTAATGCCTTGTTCATCTCCTTTCTAACTCAGGTCATAAATGCAGTTGTATATTCTTTGTTGGGACTGTTTAATGTCTGTCTCTCCCACGAGAAAGTAAGCCTCATGAAGGCAGGGACCATGTCTATTATATATTATTTTTATTTATTTTATTATTTTTTAATCTCACCTGAGGATATTTTTCCCATTGCTTTTCAGAGAGAGTGGGGGGGGGGGGGGAGAGAGAGACATCGATGATAGAGAGACACATCAATTGGTTGCCTCCTGAGAGCTCCCTGAGCAGGCGGGGATCGGGCAAGTACATGCCCTTGGCCGGAATCAAACCCAGGACCCTTCAGTCCGCAGGCCAACACTCTAAGCACTGAGCCAATCCGTCTAGGGCAACCATGTCCATTTTATTCAGAGATAAAAGTACCTATTTCAGAGGGTAGTGAAGATTAAATGAAACAATATATGTTATGTACTTAGCATGGTGCCTAGCACATAAACACATATGCCAATTAAATCCTGCTGTATCTTGTTTTGTTTTTACCAGAAGGAAATGATAGTTTGTGAATAAATTAACTAGATAAGGTTTAAAGAAGAATTCTGACTCTTCTTGGCCAGAGAAAGGAGTACCTTTGGAGAGGAGTAGCTATTCTTTTTGTGAAAAGAGAAAGATAATAGCTTTTACTCCTCCAGTATTCTTGGCTCCTGTGTCTAAGTCAAACTACAAGAAAGCTTTTTTTGACAAAATATTTTTTTCCTTTTCCAGATGCGTTTCTTTTTTCCTTTTTTTTTTTTTCTTTTTAGTTCAATAGCAGGCTGTTTAAAAAAAAAAAAAAATCACAAAACAAATTTTTCAGTCAGAATCTGGGATTTAATACATACAATTCCAGACCTATATTTGTCATACCAACTAAAGTAGTAAAAATCAGATAGAATTCAGGATAATGGGATCCAAAATAATACAACAGACATTTCATGTTATGACACAGGGAACAGGTTTGTTGTGAATCACTGGGGTCATATTCCCTGTAGTGTGATTTGTAGGGTAGCCTTTGAAGAGTTTTAAAAATTATATTCTGGCTGCTTATATTTTCTTCCAGTGTTCTCAATTACCATGGCCTCATCTTAGTTCCTAACATTTTGAAAGTTGGTAGATTATTTTAAGTGCCAGGTTTTTACTTTTCCTATATTAAATAGGTATTAAGAAAATTGCCTTTTTGGTTTATTCCTTTGGTTTCTTTATTTTACATTCCTTGAATGTCGCCAGCTGCCTTGCTTTCAGGAAATTGGAGTCCTTAGATCCTAGCTAAAATATGCATAACTAGGAAGTATTGTTTCCTGTCATTTTCCTTCATAGCTTGGGGAAGGCTATGCATAGAGCAAAGCACAAACTGGAGCCCTGTAGGCTTGAGGTTTTCAGATGTGTTTCGCTCAGCCTGTACATTGACAAATCTGAATTTCCAGTGGCTTTTGACAGTTCAGAAGGTGGAGCATTACCATGTGGCAGCAGTTGGCAGTGCCGTGTAGGTGTGGCAGAAGCACTCCAGGCTGTCATGACTTTCTCTGTCTTTCCCTTTTCCCCTAGATTCAGCCCCCATGCTTCATTAATTTACATCCCTTGCCTGGCTCCTGGCTTCTTTAGGCATTTGAGATTGTGGCCCCAGGCATAGCCAGGTAGGACACCATTAGGTTAAGAGCAAGGGAAGTTAAAATTAGTGGTCTGGTGAGCTGATTCAGTTGTATAGTCTCAGAGGTCTTCCATTCCTATGGCATCCTGATCAAGGGAGTTCTTGGTCCCTTTCCTGGGAAATGAGATTTTTTTAAATGGCAATGGATGTCTTATAGAAATGAGTTTAGGATTTTTAAATAACCATTTAATAAGAACTGCAGTGCTGGTTTTACTGTTAAGACTGTTTTCTGGAGTTTCCTGTAATTCCTCTAAGTTTGTGCACATCACCTGTTGATGAAAATGTTTGAATTTTTTGTTTTTCAGAAGAGTTTTTAAGGGGAAGCAACCCATAAACTAACAAGTTGTTAAGTGGAACAGAAAACCAAAAATTCCTCATACCTCCAAAACTCTAACTTTTGCCATTTTTTTTATTGTGGTAAAATGTACAGAACATGAAATTCACCACTTTAACCATTTTTATGACGTTTCACCAACATTAAGTACATTCACTGTGCTGTGCAACCATCACCACTATCCATTCTGGGAACTTTTCATCATCCCAAACAAAAATTCTGTGTTCATTAAACAACAGCTCCTCCTTTCCCCTTTCCCCAGACCTGGTTAACCGCTATTGTCTTCTGTCTCTATGAATTTGCCTGTTTTGGTACCTCGTAGAAGTGGAAGTATACAATGTTTGTCCTTTTATCTCTGGCTTACTTCACTTAGTATGTTTTCAGGGTTCATCCATGCCGTAGCATGGATCAGAATCTCATTCTTTTTTATGGCTGGATAACACTCCTTAGTATAGATATACCACATTCTGTTCATTTTTTATCTGTTGATGGATCAAACTCTAATCTTTTCACTACACTACACTTTCCCTTAGAGGTTAAATAGAAGAGTGAATTATTTTGGGGTCATTGTCCTTGTTGGCATCTTGCCTTCCTCCTCTATCTCCTCTGGAGTCTTGCATGGCTTTTGGTCATTGTGAACCTGAAGCAATCGAAAGGGCGCTGTTTGGGAAAGGAAGTTTTTAGGGATAAAGAGGATGCATTGGTTTCAGATTTGCTAATTGTCCAGGTTGAAGTTCAGCAGGCAGTTAAACAGGTTAGACCTGAAGATAAAGATTCAGACACCTTTAAACCTTGAGGTGACTGCAGCAACCATGAACACGGGCTAAGTTTTCTGAGGGAAAAGGTGTGGTAGGTAAGGCAAAGTGTAGCTTGTTAGAGGTTAAAGGCGTGGACTCTGAAACCAAACTGCCTGGATTTGATTGCTGGCTTCCCCAGTTACGAGCTGTGTAACTTTAGTGAGGACATTTATTATGTTGTCTTGAAAATTAAATGAGTCCCAAATATTATCTAAAATGCCTGGACTATTGCTTGGCAGAATAGATGATATATGTGTTAGCTATTGTTACTTAGTAGTGGATTAAGACCTCTGAGCAGTATGTAGTAAGGAGTGGCAGGCCATACATAGCTCCTGTGTAAAAAATGGATAAATTCCAAAAATCTTATTTTGAAAGTTATGAGAGCTGCAGAGACAAAGAGGATGAGATAAACTCAAATTCTAGAGAGGGAAGATCCTTCTCATGTGAACTGAAATGACTAGTTGTTTTTTCCTGAGAGCAGTTGCCAGGTATGGGCAGGTTTCTAGGATTAGGCTTGGTCCAGGCAGAGTCCACAGGGGAAAGAGAAATCAGAAGAGCTTTCAACAGTTGTGTGGGCTAATTTGACAGATGGAAATCCAGATGAACCCAAAATACACAGCGTTTTTTCTGTTATTTTTTTACTTGGCACTTGCTAAGTACTGGGGCAGTGTGGAAGGGGAGGCTGGGGGCTAGCCTGGAAAAGTCAAGTAAAATCTCTTGCAGTCTCATGGTGCTTCAAAGACTTGGTAGGTTCTCAGACTTCTTGATAACAAGGTCCCTTTTCAATCTTAAAAATTATTGAAGACACTAAGGAGATTTTGCTTATCTGGGTTATATCTGTTAATATTTACTATATTAGGAATTCTGAAATTAAAAGTAAGAAAATTTAAAATATTTGTTAATTTTATTTATTTAATCCTTACCTGAGGATATGTTTTTCATTGATTCTAGAGAGAGGGGACAGGAGAGGGAGAGAAAGAGAAACATCCATGTGAGAGACAAGCATTGATCAGTTGCCTCCCTGTTCATGCCCTAACTGAGGACTGGACCCGCAGTTTGGGTATGTGCCCTGACCAGGAATCAAACCCGTGACCCTTCGGTACCTGGGGCAGTGCTCTAACCAATTGAGCCACACTGGCCAGGGGAAAATATTTATTAATTTTAAAATAATTAATTAATAAACTTATTACATGTTAACCATAATAAACAGTTTTTAAAAATAATTATCTTCCAAGACAAAAAGAAATATATTATTGAGAATAGTGAATTGTCTTATATTTTTACAAATTTCTGGTTTAATAGAAGACAGCTAAATTTTTCTATCTGCTTCTGCCTTAAATTTGTTGCAAAGTATTGTTTTGGTTGATTAAATGAAGAAAATTCGGCCTTACACAGATAAGTAATTGGAAAAAGGATGAGTAATTTAATCACTTTTCGGAAAATTGTGAATATTCTTTGATCTTATGCCAAAACTTGACAGGTGGTAGTTTCTTAGTTGCAGTATAGAATCTGAAACCCTATAATGAACTTTTGTATTTTATTACATTGTTCTGTCTTGTATTTTGTTTATTTTATTTATTTATTTATTTAATTTTAATTTATTTTTTATTTATTTATTTATTTATTATTTCTGTTTAAAATATTGCAGATGTCCCTTTTTCTCCCCAGTGACCTGTTCTGTCTTGTATTTTGAATGGATCTTTTACCCGTTCATAATTTTGTATCATGCATTGGTCATTTGGAAATATTGGTTCACTGCAGTATGCAAGTCTTCCAAATATTCACATTTTACTATACAGTATTAAAAAATATGTATTTGTTACTATCACTACTGATTTTGTCAGAAAAGTCATTAAGTATTGGAAAGTTGTCAAGGTTAGGGTAGCTGATACAAGTTTTCCACAATTCTAATTTTTGCCTGAAAGTTCAAATTTTATCATTGGCAACAAATACTGTTATTTTTATCCTTTAAAGTAACAGGGTCACTGCATAATTTTGGGGAAATGCCTGCTAAATAGCCAGGTTAAAAGACCAAAATTTGTCTATTTGTTATTCTCTCAAGTAAAAATGGTATTTTATAAAAAAGCAGCTGAGTCAGCTGGTGACTCAAAGAATAATACGAGTGCTTTTCATTCAGACAACTGCCATACTTTGGTATACAACAGAATGCTTTACACATGCTTTCCATTTTGTAACTCGGGTTATAAAAATGATGTATACTCAGGAGTAAAGATTTAATAGAATTAACTATTTTTACTGTTTCATCAAGGATATTCTTAAGTAAAACCGGTATTTTTCTTACTGTGAATGCATGGCACTGAAGAATATAATTATACAGCTGGTGTCACTGCCTTGATTTGTGCTAAGGCTCTAGCAGTTTTAATCCTTGTTGCTTTTGCACTATCAGTGTCAATGTCAACACAATGAGAAAGACAAACCATATCTTAAATATTATATTATAGTTTTTATTTCATGGATTCTCTCCTGAAAAAATCTCAAGCGTCTCTGGAGGTTTATAGACTATCCTTTGAGAACCATTAATGTAGAGGAAGGAACCTGCAACAAGCACATGACAGTTTTATGCTTGAGATATTTGAAAATAGAGGTCAGTGGAGTCTAACTAAAGCTACATTCCAGTCCCAACCCAGCTCAGTTCTTTCTGCCCAACAGAGGAAAGGGCAATCCTCTGTGGAAAATAATATCAACTACAGTCTCTACAGTTATTTTATATATAGTTTTTGACATACAATCAAATATTATGAGAAAGAATTTTTGCTTCTCACCGTGAGAGAATAACAGGATCTGGATTTGCGTTCCCTCTATAAACAGCTAGAAAACTGAACGAGATACTTGAAACAACTGTCTTCATATATTGGACAATGGGCAACACAGCACCGATTCCTAGATGAAGGGAAACAAAAGAGGTGAACTATGATTTCTTTGGCTTTCTGCCCGGAGGCAATTTCCAGATCGTGTTGCAGGGAGGGGAAACCCAAATAGAACCATGTGGTATTGCTGAGTGGTGTCAGACACAGATCAGTGTTTGAGGAATCCACGGTGGCTAGAATTTACAGGGCAATGTACCAGAAAGGGAGGAGTTGTGCAAAGGAAGATCTCTAGAAGTCTGTATAGGAGTCCCTTTGTCCGGCACATGCATATGGTGAAACTCCATGAGGCTAGGCACCTAACAACTAGAATAAAAGTTATACAAGAGCTGTAAGTTGAATAGCTCCCACAGCTCATGTAGGAACAGAAATCATTTGAGCTTCTATCACCATTGTAAAAGGATCTCATTGAATACATGGGTTATCCGGGAGAATTCAGAGTGTTGCACCTTTGTTGTTGGACTAAATTAGCTCTAAAATAAAGGCTCTTCTAGACCCACCCTCATAAATACAAGCCCAGGGGGATCAAATTGGTTTACATGTAATTTAACTGCCTGCTAGAACAAAGCCCAATGTTCTTTAAAGGAATACAACAAAAACTAACACCCAAGAACATAAAATCAGCAATATTTGGCATATAATAAAAAAATTACTGGACATAGTAAGAAGTGGGAAAGTATAACTCATAACCAAAATAGAAACAGACCCAGAAATGGTAGAAATGATGGAATTAGCAGGTCAGAGTGTTGAAAGAGCTACAATAAATATGATCAAAATGTTTAAGTGATTAAAGGAAACCATGAGCAAACATTACAACTAAAGAAATGGAGGATAAAAAAAAAGAGAAAGAAAGAAATGGAGGATATAAAAAACCAAATTGGACTTCAACAAAAAAAGAGATGAAATATAAAATATATTAGGTGATTTTTCTTGATTGGATTACAGATGGACAAGCTAATCCTGCAGAGGAAAAGATCAGTGATCTTGAAAAAAGTAATTACTATCCAGAATGAACATAGAAAGATGACTGAAAAAATTCAGGGACTCATTAATATTTAGACCAATACCAAGTGGTATAAAATATGAATAATTTGAGCATCAGAATGTGGAGACAAAAATGTTTGAAGAAATAATGTCCCAAATTTGAATGGTAGGAATAACTTTCAAATACAAGAAGCTCAACAAACCGCAAGCAGAATAATCATAAAGGAAATCACACTGGAATACATTGTAATCAAATTGCTGAAAAAAGTGGTATGGAGAAAATCTTAAATTCAGGTAGGAAAAATAGGCACATTAAGTACAGAAGACAGATAATAACTATTATAGACATCTATTGGAAACTACAAAAACCAGGCAATAACAGAATGACCTGTCAACCTAGATTACTATACCCACTGAGAATATCTCTCATTAAAGGAGGTGAAGTACTTTTTCAGACAAGTTAAGGCTGAGAGAATTCATCACCATCAGACCACTTCTACAAGAAATGTTAAATGGGATTCTTCAGACAGAAGGAAAAGGATACCTGATGGAAATTTTGAGCTGCACAAAAGAATTAAGAGCTCTGGAAATGCTAAATATGTGGGTAAATATAACAGTTCTTTTTTTCCCCTCATTTAAAAATTTAAAAGTAATCAACTGTTTAGAACAAAAATAGTAGCATTGTATTGTGGGGTTTATAACATATAAGGAAGTAATATGTATGAAAACAACAGGACAAAGAATGGAAGGGGATAATGAAAGTATTGGGATATTGTTGGAAGGGGATATTGTTGAGAAGTTATCATAAAAAGAATATAGTATTATTTAAAGGTAGAGTTTGATAAGTAAAAGATGCATACTGTAAATCCTAGAACAACCACTTTAAAAAGAGACAGAACTAATGAACCAAATAGCGGAGATAAAATGGAATACTTAAAAAGAAAGAAAGAAAAGAAACAGCTCAATTAATTTAGAGGATGACAGGAAATGAAAGGGGGGAGGAAACAAAGAACAAATGGGACAAATAGCAAGATGGTAGATTTAAATAATTACATTAACTGTAATTACTCCAGTTAAAAAGCAAATTTTCATACTTTATATAAAAATAAGAAACTCTCTGCTGTTTATAAGAAGTTTATTTTAAAAAGAAAGACCAGCCCAGCCAGGCGTGGCTCAGCGGTTGAGCATCGACCTAGGATCCAAGAGATCGGGGTTCGATTCCTGGTCAGGGCACATGCCCGGGTTGCGGGCTGCAGCCGATCAATGACTCTCTCATCATTGATGTTTCTCTCTCTCTCCCTCTCTTTCCCTTCCTCTCTCTGAAATCAATAAAGATATATTTAAATAAATAAATAAAGACCAAATGGAAAAAAATATGTACCGAACAAACACTAATTGTAAGAAACCTAGAATGGCTATATTAATCTCAAAGTAGACTTCAGAACAAAGACTATTATAAGGGAGAAAGAGGGTCATTTAAAAAAGAGTAAGGGGTCAATTCATCAAGAAGGTATAACTATGTTTATATGCATGTAATAACAGAGCTTCAGAGTACATGGAGCAAAAACTGATGACTGAAATAGACAAATCCACAATTCTAGTTGGAGAGCTCAACTTTCCTCTCTCAGTAACTGGTAGAACAAGTGTACATAAAATGCATAGTATATGACTTAACACTATCAACTAACTTGACCTAATTGACATTTATAGAACATGCTTCCTAACCTGGCAAAATAAACATTCACGTGCACATAGAACATTCATCTAAATTGATCAAAGTTTTAAAATCACACAGAATATGTGCCTAGACCAAAACCAGAATTAAGTTAGAATTCTTATGAAAATGAAAAAAATGTCAATTTGTGGGATGCAGGTAAAGCAATGCTTAGGGGGGAATTTATCACTTTAAAAACAATGGTATAATCTACCTGAATAAGCAAGAAGAACAAAGTAAACCAAGAGTAAATAAAAGGATAAGGATAAGAACAGAAATCAGTGAAATAGAAAATGGACAAACAATAGAGAAAAATAAATAAAATGAAATATAGGTTTTTTAAAAGATCAGTAGTCCCACCAGTATCTGAAGTGATACTGGGAAGAGTAGATAGAGACATGGGCAGAAAGACATGTTTATCAGGTATTTGGCAGTAAGAGAGCAGCCAAAACAGAGGCTTAGCTTCCAGAACAGGAGTAGCGAAGTTTGACGTCTTGGTGGGTGGGCCTGCACTTCTGACACTACAGTGAGGTGGAAGGAAAGTGAAGAGAGGCCAGGATGGAAGTCAGAGGACACAATAAGTCATCTATTGATAGTGATGTTACAGAGTGAAAGGAAGAGAGGGTAATGGTTTTTCCCCTGTGAAAATTTCGTTGACTCTATTTCTGCATTAAAAATTTAGATGCTGTGAAAGCCTTGGGTGTGGTCATTTTTCATTCTCAGATTTAAGCTAATGAATCATGTTCAGAGAAAATGCCTGAACTTTTTTCTTCTGAGAATTTTCAAGATGAACATGGAGCTAAAAGTCAAGAGAAATATATACAACTGCTTATGTGGTTCCCCTCCCCCCTTTAAAGCCAATTTTCAACAATATTTTACTATTTTCTTTTTCTTACTGTCATTTTTTTACTGCTGCAGATAGTAGCTGACTTTTATTTTCTACAAAGTAGAAATAGGCAGAGAAAAGTTCTATTAGGCATATTTCAGGTGAAGGAAAATAACTGGGCTGAATTCTCAGATTATTTTTAATATAAGAAGAGTCTAGGACTAATACTGATATAAAAATTCAAACATTATGGCTGGTTATTCTTTAAAAATAAAAATAAAAACTTTTCTTATTTGAAAGGTGGCCAAAGTGCTTTTTATAAACTATTTATTAATGTGTCTGTCAAAGAGAGATGTCTACATTCTTTTTTACCAAATGTGAAAATCTGGGTAGTAGGTTTTAGATTTTTTTTTTCCCCTCTGTTATTTCTGCACTTGTTTGAATTGCTTGAATTTTAAATTAATGAGCATGTGTTTGTTTTGCTTTCAAAACCTATAGAGCTATTTAAAAAGTGCCTAACGTATAAGGAACATAAAGTAAATATTTATTGAATAAGTGAATGAATCTAATGGATTTTGTGGGGAACTTAAGGTTAATATTTATTGTATTAGATTTAGTTATACTGTAATGTATTAGACATACTGAGAAGTCTTTTTGGCAGTAATTCTAGTTTGTCCCCACCCACCAATGAAATATGTGGGTTTATGCCATTTTAGTATACTAGAAATTAACTCGTTAAAGCACCCTTTCCTTCTCATATAGCTCTTTAAGGGGGAAATGCATCAAGAAAATATTTGCTTCCAAGTGATTTCTGTACCCTCTCCGTAATTTTTACCCCCTGCTCAAAACAGAAACTATTTCTAGTAGCAGGAGCTCTCTAAGGAGAAAAGTTGGTCCTTACCACAGCAGACAGAGTTGTACAAAAAGTTAGTTAAAAAATATAATCTGTTTTGCAGCCAGCCAGGATAGAAAGTGGTTAGTCCATTTTCAGCATCTTCTTCTACTACCTCTTATCGTTATAAGTGTTCTTTTTTTAAAATTCTACTAATTTGTTTCTTCTCTCTCTCGATCTGTAGTTATAGTGTTGAGGGACTCCCAGTTCACCAGTGATCTTATGAGTAATGGGATTTCTTTTCTAATGGCCATGTTGTTATCTCTTCCATAAGAATGAAATACTTAAGCCCTAAATATAAAACTTGAACAGAAAGGAAGTTCTATTAAATAAAAAGTCACAAATCATCTTTTTTTCATCACGAATCTTTTTTTTTTTCTGAATTTCCCCCTCTCATAAGTTCAAGGAACCTTATTTGAAGAATTGTTTTGTATTTTGTGCAGTTACAAATTACAAAAGAAAATTTAAAAATTGTTTTATTGATCACTGAAAAGCACAAACTCAATTGTTACTCTGTAGATTTTCAACAAAGGATGTTATGAATGAAGGTAAACTTCAATCATACATCAGATGAGCATAATATCCTGGTTTTTACAGGACAGTTCTGTTTTTGGGGTTTTTTTTCTGGCAAAATTTTTAATACACTTTTTATTTTTAAATATTTTTAGATTTACAGAAAAGTTGCAAAGATATTATAGAGAATTCCTGTATACTGCTATGCAATTTCTCCTGTTGTTAACATCTTACATGGCCATGATACATTTGTTAAAACTAAGAAATCAACAGTAGTATATTACTATTAACTAAACTCCAGACTTTATTCAGATTCTACTAGCTTTTCCATCAGTGTCCTTTTTCTGTTCCATAATCCAATCTAGGATACCACATTTCATTTAAACATCGAATCTCCTTACTCTCCTCTGTTCTGTGACAGTTTATCAGTCTTTATCTTTCATGACTTTGTCTTGAGGAATATTGGTTAACTATTTTGTGGAGGGTCCTTCAGTTTGGGTTTGCCTGATTTTTTCTCATATAGACTGATCTTACGATATTTTGGGAATGATACCACAGAAATGAATTGCCCTTCTGATCACATAATATTAGGGATACATTCTATCAATATGACTTATCATTGTTGATATTAACTTGATCATCTGGCCAAGATACTGTTTGCCAGGCTTCTCCTCTGTAAAGCTACCCCTACCTTACATACTTTGTTCTTTGCAAGTCACTAAGTCCAGCCCACACTTAAAGTCCAGCCCACACTCAAAAAGAGAGGGTAGATTAAGCTCTTAGAGAGTGTCTACATAAATTATTTGATATTCACTGTAAGGAAGATCTGTCTTTTCTCCCCACTTACTTATTTCTTCAACCATTTATTTATATCAGTATAGACTCATGTATATTTATTATAACTTTGAGTTATAATGCATTTTGTTGGATTAGATGGTTCCAACTTTGGCTATTGGGAATGCTTTTAGTTTGGCTCCTATATCCTCTTGACATACTCCCATCTTTTTGCTTTTTTTTAACACTTCCTTACTCTCTGCTACTACAGTATTCTCTGGGCTCATCTTGCATTTTCCCTACCCTAGTCCCAGAACCAGACATTTCTCCAAGGAGCCCTGGTTCCTTTTATTGGATCATGGTATTTAGAAACCAATATCTGAGCAGTGTGTGTGCTCATTGCTACTGGGGTGTTACTGTTTCTAGGGCCTCTCAACAGACCGAGCAAGAAAATATATGTATATATGTATACGAACCCATATATAATACACACACACACACACACACACACACACACATAATTATTTCTTTGTCTTTCCATCTGTATCTCTATTAAACTGCAGTTGAACATTAGTTCAAACTGATGGTACTGACTAATCCTGTACTACAGAATTCTTTCTAGTCATCTCCCTTTGTTTATCTGTAACTTTCCTCTCAACTGACTTCAACCTCCATCATTGATCTACTTATTTATTCAGCTATAATATACATGTAAAGCAGTTTCAGAAATTTTAACTCCTACCCTGTAAGAAACAACTTACCAACTAGAAAACAGTGTTTATGTATGGTTTCTTTTGCCTTGAGCCTGTTTTCAGTCAAAACATGATTTTCCAAAGTTATTTAGGTCAGCTCCCTTTTTTTCCTGTACCCCCTTCATTGAGATTATGTCATACATTTATAATACAGTTCAATTCTTTTGACTGTATTCCATCCTAGGATCCCCAAACTCTTGAACGTACATACATTAAAGTTCACTGTTTGTGCTGTAAAATTCTTTGGGTTTTGCCAAATATATGGTGTCATGCACCCACCATCCCAGTACCACACAGAATAGTTTTGTCACCCTAAAAGTTCCCCTCTATGTCCTCTTTGTAGTAAACCATTCCTCCCCCAACCCCTGGCAATGACTTAATTGCTTTCTGTTCCTTTAGTTTGCCTATTCCAGAATGCATATGAATGGAATCATATCTGACTATTTTTGCTTAGCAAAATACATTTAAGATTCATCCATCTTGTGCAAATTGCTGTCTTGTTCCTTTTTATCACTGCGTAGTATTACATTGTGTGACTGTCTCACAGTTTATCCATTCCCCTGTTGAAAGACAACTTGGTTGGTTCCGGTTTTTAGTGATTAATAATAAAGCAGCTATAAAAATTTACGTATAGGTTTTTGCAGGAAGATAAGTTTTCAGTTCACTTAGGTAAATACCTAGGACCATGACTGCTAGGTTGTATAGTGAATTTATGTCTAACTTTGTAAAAAACTGCCAAACTACCTTATGCAATGGCTATTAACATTTTGTATTTCCATCAGCAATAAATGGGAGTCCCTGTTGCTCTGCATCCTTGCCTCATGGAATTTTTAATAGTGCCTTCATTCACTTTCAACAGATCCTGGTTAGGATGAAAAACTATGCTGTGTTAAGTAAATATATTGACATAATTTATCTTCTCTTTTTATGTCTTATACCTCTATTGATGAGGAAATTGAGTCCAGGATTTTTTTTGGGGTAAGATTTTCCTCATTAAGAGCATAATTTTAGATCATCTAATTTCAATAATGGTAGAGTAAGGGAATAAATAGGTAAGAGGAATGAAAGTGAAAGAATTAAATTGGACTGATATCATGTAATGATTGCCATTCTCTTTGTGAGCTTACTCATTTTTATACCACTCTTCTAGTTGTCTATTCACTTTCTTCAGTGACATCACAAGTAATTTTGTACATTTTTTTTACATTTAGTCTAGTACTCAACTGTAATTTGGATGTTTCTTAATACCTCAGGAGATGGAGAAAATGAAATCATTGCAGCTTCTAATGTCAGACTCACAATTGATGCCTCTAGGGATGGTTAGTAGGGCCAGAAAGCCATCTTTGTGTTACTCCTGCAGAATCACTGTGGGAACCTGTTATCCTTCAGATCTTTATGCTTCCATGTTGCTTTAATTTTCGTATTTATTCTTTGGATTCCAAGGTTAGCTCTTTCAGTTATACCTGTGGCATGCTGCATCTTAACCTTGGGAAACTGCCCTTTTTACCTTATCTTGATGCCAGATAGAGCAAATAATTTTTTTCTTTCTTTAAAAATTTTCCTCCCTCCTGTGTTTGTAATGACTTTTCCTTGTTCATACAAAAATAATGGTGTCAGCAAAAATGAGAGTTAAAGGTTTGCTGACAAAGTTTTTGAGCAGCTCATTCACGTTTCCTACACGGGGTCTCTAGAGATAGTTCATTTAAATGAAAACTGCTAATATTTCTAGAAATCCAGGCTGCTGCTTTATTCAGTCATGCAAGTAAGAACTCTGCTCGTAGGTTACAGGCCACAGGTGCATTTGCAGGCCTGTCAGCTCATCTTCAGGAACAGCCAACCACTCTTTCTGGTCTTTTTCACAGGTGGTGGGGAGAAGCTGGGGAACAGTGCAATTTCCAGATGTCAAAGGCTAAGTAGGTCAAGTCACATCTAGTTCACAATGGTAAGAATACTGAAGCAGAGTGCAGTGGTTGGCAGAAAATTGACAAACACTTCAGATTTATTTGAGGAGATGGTAGCTTATAGATTAAATTGCTCTACTACTGATTTTCTTTTCCTTACATCAAATTCAGATGTAAGATTCTTGTACATCTACTGTTTATGAGAGAAGGATGGCAGAGAGAACCCTAACTTTGGACTTTAATGGTTTGTTTTTAAATTTTTCATTGTTTTAGATCTTAGGGAAATATTTTGAAGATTTCCTTTATTACCAAAAGTAATTGCTAGAGAAACTTCATGTTCTCTTTTAAACTCAGAAAAAAATCACTTTATGATGAAAGAATAATATTAAGTTTTTGAAAAATATTTCTTCCTGGTTAAATATGATTCAGTTAGCTTTAATGTTAAAATATTACAACTAGCACTGTACTGTGCCCTAATCTTGAGATCACCAGGCATTTTGGGCAAGTCAGTTAACTTCCTTTGACCCTGATTGGTTCTTTTGTAAAATGAGCAGATTTTGGACTAGTGAGCTCTTGGATACCTTCCAAGTCTGTGGTTTAATGACATGAATGGCCATATTAGATTTTAACCTAAAATGAATAATTACCAAATAATGTCAATGATTTATATGTAAGTCTAGTCGTGCTGTGAGCCTTAGAAACAGTACAGTGTTTACCATGTTCAAATGACATTTTAATATGGGATCAACTTGTCAGTTTTTGTTTTGTTTTGTTTTTTGAAACCTACATACCCAATATGGTAATAACCTTTCTTGCATGTATCTAATATGCATGAAGTTACTTTTTAATATCAATAAGTCTGACTTTTTAAGTCTACTATTCCCCATTGTACAAATACCCTTTTGTAAATTGTTTTGATTCCTGTATATAGGAACCCAGATAAGTACATCACTTTTAATATTAGTTATATTATTAGCTTTTTAATAAAAGATCCTTTGGGATTTCTACATGGACAGCTATGTCTTTTGCAAATAGAGACATCTTTATTTTTTTACTTTCAGTCTGTCTTCTTATTTCTTTTTCTTGACTTATTGTACTTGTTAGAATATCCAGTATGATACTGAATAGTGGTGGTTAAGAGTGGACATTTATACTTGTTCCAAATTTTAGAGGAAATTTTTATTTTTATTTTTTCACTATTAAATATGTTGGTTGTAGGATTTTTGTAGATATTCTTTATGACGCTGAGGAAGTTTCCTTCTTTTTATATATTGCTGGGTTTAATTAGTTAATATTTTTGAGGATTATTGGATCTAATCTCATGAAGGACATTTTTTATATCTTATAATGTCTTTGGTGTTTTTTATTTTAAAACTGATTTTAGAGAGAGAGGAAGTGAAAGGGAGAGAGAGAAAGAGAAACATTGATGGGAGAGAAACATCTATCGGTTGCCTTCTGTAGGCTTCCCCACCGGGGATCAAATCTAAAGCCTGGTTATGTGCCCTGAGCAGAATCGAACCTGCCACCTCTTGGAGTACTAGACAGTGCTCCAACCAACTAAGCCACACCAGCCAGAGCTGTGTAATGTTTTCGGTTTTAATATCAGAGTTCTCTTTGTCTAATTTTAGTATCAGGGTAATGATGACCTCATAAAAAGAGTTGGGAAGTGTTCCCTCCTCTTTTGTTTTCTGAAAGAGCTGGTATTAGTTCTTCCTTAAATGTCTGGTAGAATTTACCAGTAAAGACATTTGGGCCTGGACTATTCTAGTTTTTTGTTTCTTTTGCATGAGTTCATAGTTTGTGCTTTTAAAGGAATTTGTTTATTTTATCTAATTTGTTGAATTTGTAGGTATAACTTTTTTTTTTTAAATATTCCCTTATGTTCCTGAAGTATTTGAGGCCTGTCGTGAGGTCTCTTTCATTCCTGATATTTGTAATTTGTGTCTCCTCTATTTCTTAGTCATTTTGGCTAGAAGTTTATTGATTTTATTTATATTTTCAAGGAATTTGTTTCTGTTTCTTTGATTTTGTCTATTTTTCTGTTATCTATTTCATTAACTTATACTTTTATCATTATTTCCTTTTGCTTGTTTTGGGTTTATTTTGCTCTTATTTTTCTGATTTCTTAAGATGAAAAATGAGAGAATTGATTTGACAACTTTCTTTTTTTTCTAATAAGTATTTAGTACTATAAATTTCTCACTGCATTCCTGAAGTTTTGATGTTATATTTTTATATTAATTCAAGTCAAAATATTTCTAATTTTCCTTGTGATAGCTTCTGTGTCTTATAAATTACATGGAAATTTATTTTTAATTTTCAAATGTTCCGGCATATTCCAGGTATCTTTCTATTATTGATCTCTAGTTTAATTCTCCTATATTCTTATAGTCAGAGAATATTCTTTGTATGATTTCAGTTTGTTTACATTTGCAGAGGTTTGACTTACAGCCCAGAATGTGGTCTGTCTTGGTGAATGTTCATGTGCTCTTGAAAAGAATGTGTATTCTGTTGTCAGATGGAGTGTCTGTTAGTGCCCCTTAGACTGAATTGGTTGATAGTGTTGTTCAGGTCTTCAGTATCCTTACTCATTTTCTAACTGCTTTTTCTGTTGATTACTGAGATAAGAGTGTTGAAACTCCTAACTATAATTTTGGATTTAATATTTCTTCTTTCAGGTCAGTCATTCTTGCTTCATATATTTGAAGCAAATTAAAATTTGAAGTACACTTGTGATTATCATATTTTCATGATTAATTGACTCTTGTATTATTTAAAGACATTTTGAAACACCCCTTTTCACTGGTAATAATCCATGTTTGAAGTCTACTCTGATATTCATATAGCCACTTTACCTTTTTTTTATTAGTCTTTATATATTTTTCCATTCTTTAATTTTAACCTGCCTATGTATTTAAAGATGATTTTTTATAGGCAGCATTAAGTTGAGTCTTGCTTTTATATTTGCTCTGATAATTTCAGTCTTTTAGTTGGTGTCTTTTGCTCATTTACATTTAATGTAATTATTGATATAGCTGAATTCAAATATAGTATCTTGCTAGTAGTTTTCTATTTAATCAATCATAGTCTACCTTCAAATACATTTATACTGCTTTGCACATAGTGTAAGAGCTGTACAACTGTATATTCCCAGTCCTTTGGTCCATTGTTTATAATACTGTTGTTAAAAATGTTACAAACATACAACATATTGTTACTATTTTTAGATTCATTTTATCTTAGGACAATTATAAATAAGAAAAAAGTAAATTTTATATTTACCTTCACATTTACCATTTCCAGCAGTTGGAATTGGAAATAGCCATAGAAACTCATTTTTTAGCTAGATAGATACATATAGATAGATAAATATATTTACACATATATAGGTTTATGTGTGTGAACACACAAATACCAATCTATTTCCTACCTCTTTTTTTTGCAGAGAGGACTTAGAAATGATGGTACCCCAATAGTATAGAGTACATTTCATGTCGTATAATGGTTTCTAAACACCTGTTCCATTACAGAGAACCAAGGCTCCTTGTGAGAGGCAGGATCACTCTGGAACATCTTTTTAGTAACTGAAAGTAGGAACTGCTGAAAAAATGATGAGGACATGTCCAAAGGACACAGGAGCCAGATTGAATGAACTCCCATAGACAAATCTCAAACAATGTGAGCATCAAAGGAGTGAAAATAATGAATTATGTAATTCACTGAACTGAAAAAGAATGCATGAGTTCATACAAATAAAAACGATAGATAAATGATAGATAAGAGAGAAGGGAAATTTTTGTGTGAAACTATAATGCCAACTATAAAAGAAGAAGGAATAATAGAAATTAAAAAATCACTATTTGGTATCTCTCATAATAATTGTTTTAGGAAATAATCATCAATAGTTATTAAAATTGGTGGGTGCAAGTTTGGTCAGTAATAGAATATTTTTATATTTTTCAAAGTATCCACCCATAATATTCTTATTAATTGCCAATTTAAAATAGCAACTGGAGAAAACTAGCAGGCACCACTTTAGCAAAATTGCAAACCCAGCTTCACCAATATTGAGACAAGTTAATGTTGTATGCCTCCTGGTATGATGTACTGAAAAGAACATAACGTCACTACTGTGGTATTCCTGCCAAAAATGCTTAGCCTGAAATCTAATCATGAGGAAATTAAGAAAACATCAAAATGGGGGGGGGGGGGGGCTTTCCACAAAATAACTAGCCTATACTCTTCAAAAATTTTACTAGGAAAAAAAAAAGACTGAAGCACTGTTCCACATTAAAGGAAACTAAAGAGACATGACAACTGGCTGCAGTGTATGATCTGGGATTTTCTTTTGCTGTGAGAGACATTATTGGGACAATTGGCAAAGCCAAATGAGGTCTGTTGATTAGATAATAATATTGTATTACTGCTAATTTCCTGATGTTTATATTTGTACTGTAGTTATGTAAGAGACTATCTTTGTTTTTAGGAAATACTGTATAGTATTTAGAAAGTGAATTATTTAGGGGTAAAAGGGCATGATGTTAGCAAAAATGAGTATTTTATATAGAGAAAATAGTGGAGCAAATTGGCAAGCTGTTAACACTTGGGGAGTCTGGGTGAAGAGTATATGGAGATTCTTCGTACCAGTCTTATAGCTTTTCTGTAAGCCTAAAATTATGTCAGAATAAAAAGTTAAAGTTATTCAACAAAAGAGAGATTTTTGCCTTCTTCACACCCTGCCCCCATAACTAAATCTAATTGCCATGAATTTTCCCTAAAATCAGTCTACCTAGTGTTCTTAGAATAGCTATACTACTGAGCTTTGTGATTCACTCATCCTTAATGACTATGGTACTTTTTATTTTTTTAAAAACTCTTAAACTTTTTTTTTATTTTTATTGATTTGAGAGAGAAAGGAAGGGAGAGAGAAAAAAACACATCCGTGTGAGAAGAAACATCGATCTGTTGCCCCCACAGGCACCCTGACTGGAGATCGAACCTGTAGCCTGGGTATGTGCCCTGACTGGGAATGGAACCCACCACCTTTTGGTGTACAGGATGATGCTCCAACCAACTGCGCCGCACCAGCCAGGACAACCGTGGTTCTTTAAATCACTAGTGTATTACAGTGAGAGAGAAAAACCAAGAACCAGACTGAAAAAAGAAAGCTTGGACCTACTGAAACCTTTGCCTGGCCATCTTGCCTCCATCATCCAATTGGTTGACTGCCTTCCTGACTGCCCAGTAGAATATAGGCAGCCCATAACATCAGGATATAATGAGTGGTTATTACTTTCTTTATAACTGAATCTTTTAAAAGAATAGAATCTTTAATAATTTTGCTCTTGTCCCACTGTAAGCAAGTTACTCATTTCATCTGAACATCAGGTTCTTTATGTGTAAGTCAGGAGAAAAATCCTCCTGTCCGTCAGGGTTGTTATGAAGACTACATGAGATAATGCATATTCCTAAGCACATGCCTGCTGCAGAATAGGAACTCCACAGATAACAGACCCCTTCCCTTCCTGTCAGACTTTGACAAACTGTTTAATTTGTAAATAGTTCCTTAAGAAAATGGCATGTGTAGTATCATAGACCCTAAGACACTTTAAACCCAGCTGAATTTTTTTGGGTGCAGGAGTTGTCTGTCTTCCTTCATGCTTATTAATTCTTAGTAATAGATAGTTACCATATTTATGTTCCACAGGAGTATTTTCACTCTAACATAGCCTAAATCAACTTTCCAGGGAGCGTTTAGCATTTACTTTGAGAAAAGAACTAGAATAATTATTTAGTAGACTATAAGGGAAACTGTCAGTTAAGTGAAAATATGGGAATATACAAGCTATAGATAATTTCTTTGCCACTCCCAACTGTCCTTGAATCTTGCTGTATCTGGTTTAATCTTATATTGTGTGTTCCCCTTAATATGGGAGTTGGAAAGAAAATCTAAAGTATTCTGTTTTGCTTTCTATTATATCTGAATTTTGGGTACTCCAATCCTTTGCTAAAAAAAAATTGGTCCATTTATTCCAAGTTGAATAACTGTGCTAACTTATAAATAGACCTTTCTTAATGATGTTTTACAAGAAAACCTCATTCAGTATACTTCTCTGTGGCTTCTGGTAGTTGACATTTTCTTAAAGCATTCATTACATCTATATTTAAGAGGTAAAAGAAGGATTGCTTTGAATGTGAACTGGAAACTGGAGGCTCAGAAGTGCTCAGATTTTCTTAGCATCATAAAGAAATATATTGCCTTCTGCCTCTTGAGAAGAGGTGATAAAATACATTATCTGTCAGTCTAGAATTGATGTTTGCTAAATGAAAAAGAACAAAATTGATATTTGAATACCCTGCATTGAAACTGGAGAGGAAGAAATTAAAATTTCATTATTCTTTAATATGCACTTCCTTATCTTTCAAATACACTCCAGACATGCTTAGATGGCAGACTTAAAATTCAACATTGCAAACCACACCATGCTCTCTTTGGAGATTCTTTAATTTTGCAGATGTTATTGAGTGCAAGGTTCCCAATGGAAAGTGCAAGTCAAGAAACTTTGTTTTACTGATGAAGTTCTCAGTGATAGTATATTCAGCTCTTTACATGGTCTTGTTTTCATCAAATTGGGATCACTTTTGAAAGTGATCTTGTGCAAAGATCCAGTGAAGAGCTGCTAGTGCTTTCACTGAAACACATCCCACTAATTACTACTGAATATTCTCTTAATTACTCAAGACCTTGTCAGTAATTTATACTAAAAATATCTGGACCTCAGGGTGATAATCCTGTAAAGTTTTAACAAACTTGCCACAATTCTAGCATGACCCAGAGCTAACTATAATCATAGGATGTGAAGTGATGATCTCAAAAGTCTGTCTTGCTCTTCCATCACTCCACCTTTTCAGTGGTTCCACAAATCAGAAGTTCAAAGCTCTGGTTTATTTTTCAGAGATTATTTCTCATTGTTGAAGGCTTTTGGGATTCTTTCTGTACTTTAAAATTGGTTATTAGTGATACTAAGTTCTTTAAATCACTGAATAGTAATAAGTTTTAAGTAATAAGTTTTGTAGAAATATGTATGTTGTCTCTTTTCTAATGCTTCCTTTTCCCTAGCAGCTAAAAATATATACCAAAAAAAAAAAAAAAAAAATTGTTAGCTTTATCATGGGTCAAAATGGTTGTGTGTTTTTGTTCTGTATTCTATTAATGCAATATATTAACATTACTCGATTTTTAGATGTTAAACTTTGCATTCCTGGGATGAATCCCACTTGCTCATCATGTATGAGCCTTTTTATATATTGGATTTATTTGTTAATATCTTGTTGAGGATTTTTGTGTATGTAATCATGAGGGATATTGATCTGTGATTTTCTTGCGATGTCTTTGTCTGGCTTTGTTGTTAGGGTGGTACTGGCCCTATATATAAATTGAGTTAGGAAGTTTCTCTCCTCTGTTTTTTGATACACTTTGTGTAGGATTGGTATTTATTTTTTAAGTATTTGGTAGATTTTGCCAACAAAGCCATCTGGGCCTGGGATTGATTCTCTTTGTGGGAAGGTTTTTAATTAATATTTCAACTTATTTACTTGTTATAGGTCTATTCATATTTTCTGTTTCTTCTTGAGTCAGTTTTGGAAATTCATTCCTACCAATTTGTCCATATTTTCTAAGTTGTCTAAATCGTTGGTATAAAGTTGTTCATACTATTTCCTTATGGTCCTTTTCATTTCCGTAGAGTCAGTGGTGACGTCTCTTCTTTTATTCCTGAATTAGGTAATTAGATGATTTGTTACCCAAGTAAAATAATACTTTGGAGAAAAGACATTTATAGGTTCAAGTAGAAAATGTCAACCCTAAAATTTTTCTTTGAAACACAAATTTATAAGTGAAATGGGTCAAAGAGTGTTAATTATTTCAGAGTGTTTTCTTCTTTAGTTTGTGGCAGCGTATTGCCTGTTATAACTAAAGAATCCTTTGTTAAATTAGTCCTGTACCTATGTGAAATGTCCACAGTATATACTTAAAATGCAGGGTGCTCATTTATTTATTTGATAAATTTAGAAATTTATTAGCATACTCTATATGATGTTTACCTTTAATATTTAGAATTATTCAAGAAATAGCAAAGGAATCTGAAGTTATTAGTAATCAGTTTAATATCATTTGTCAAATTGGTATGTTTATTTTTTTACATATATTTTTAAAATTTATCTTTATTATTGAAAGTATTACAGATGTCCTCTCTGCCCCCTCTTTTTTTTAATGAAAACATTATTTAAAATGTGAAGCACCATTTTGTTAAAATTCTAATTTTTTTCACAATTAAGGTTTTCCAAATAAGATTTGGGTATTTATCATGTATCATGAATATTGTAATATATGCAAATTATAGCATTAAATGCAAAATAGTTTGGCATTGCAGTTTTCTGCAACTAAAAATAAGTTGTCTTTTATATAAATCAGATTTCTCTCTGTCTCTAACATTTGAAATTAAATTATCATGTACCATAAAATGCTATTCCAGTTAGACTCTGTTAAAGGAAATACCGCCCAGTATGTAAATTCAGATTTAGCAGATTATGTCCAAATTTCTAATGTTGAAGATATCGCTCTACAAAGAGTCAAAACAAAACAGTATTAGCAGAACTTTTCAGCCTGTAAGCATCACATTGCAAAAACACAGACCGCTCTGCTCTTTTAGTGTTGAAGAAACAAAAATTTGTTGAGTATGAGAAAGGGAGACCACTTGGTAACTTTTCAAGTGAAGGCAAAATCAAAATGAGCAACACTGTCCTTTTGATGATTCTCAAAGTCATCAATTGTTCATCCTTTTTGGGGTTTTTTATTTGTTTGTTTTTTATGTACGGCCTGTAGATTCCTAGAAGCAGAGGGGACACTAATAGCAGGCCTGTTTCATGGACCATGCCTTAATTGGGCCTAATACTTTTAAAATTTGATCCTGAGCCAACTCTTGTTTGGTTGTTGAGTCTGAAATATTCCATTTTTCTCAGTGGTCTTCTTGTAGAATACTTTCATATGCCTTGTGCCCCAGATTTTTAACAAAGTTTTACCATTACCAAGCAGTTGTTCAGAGTTTCATACTTCAGAAGGTGTGAAGGCTGGAGCAGAGAGCTGCAGAGGAAGATGCATGAGGCAGAGATCAGTTCTTCACTTTCATGTATTATGAAGACCTGGCATTTGCTTACCACCTCAGTTATTTGATTCTTGATCTAACATTTTAGAAATCTCCAGTATAATAAACCTTCAGTATTTTTGAGAACTTTGGAAAATGTGAAATTTGAAAATGGTTTTATAATTCGTTTTCTCCCCACAAAATTAATATACAGAGAACAAAACCACATTATTTTAATGCTTGTAGTTCATCGGATAGGTTATAACCAAATGGCTTGCCCCTAAACACCTGCCTGGAATTGTACTTGATTGAAATTTGTGCTTTAGCAAAATGGCAGGTTTTTATATTTTGGAAGAGTAGGAAACGAAGTGCTAAGAATTTCTTGGTGGGGGAGTGTGGAACTGTTTCTAATTTGAGAAACTTTAATATAATAAATGATAACCTCTCCCTCATTAGGAACATGGAACTATTCATGTTTCTTTTTGGCAGTTAGTAGTAAAAAAACATCAAGTCAAAACCCAAGCCACACCCTGATATTGAATTTGTTGTGATTTTATTCCTCTACTCAAGACCCTAATGCTTTCTCCGTTAGAGTCAAAGCTGTCTTTTAAAGAATACTAAAGCTCCCGATTTGCTTCACCTCTAGGTGATGCTTAGTATGTATCATTAGCTTGAAAAGCAATGTAAGATCTATTTGTCTTACCCAGCATTTCTCAACTAGGGATGATTTTGCCCCTTAGGGACATTTGGCAATGTCTGTAAACATTTTTGGTTATAACAGCTGGAGGATGCTACTGGCATCTAGTATAGAGGTTAGGGATGCTACTAAAGAGCCTGCAGTGCACAAACCCTTACAACAAAGAATTATCTGGTTCAGAAATGTCAGTAGTCCTGACATTGAGAAATCCTGGTCTTATTAAAATATTTCCATTTAAATTATCATTTTTTAAAAAATATATCTTTATTGATTTCAGAGAGAGGAAAGGAGAGGGAGAGAGAGAGATAGAAACATCAATGATGAGAAAGTCATTGATTGGCTGCTTCCTCACACCCCTGACTGGGAATCAAGCCCACAACCCAGGCATATGTCCTGACCAGGAATCGAACTGCTATTTCCTTGATCCTAGGTCAGTGCTCAACTGCTGAGCCACGCCCAGCCAGGCATAAATTATCATATTTTTAAGAATCATGATTCTGTCCTTGGCTTGCTCAACAGTCTGTCGAATTTTTCACCGTTTCATTTCTACAGTGGCTTTTTCTAGATGCATGTGGATGTAGATGGTGCTATATCGTTTTTATTCTCTATAGCGTGTGGCACACAAAAATAGAGTAATCACTTAACCTGGAATAAGTAGAAATAATAGCAATATCAGAACATACATAAATGAATAAACCAATTTTTTTTTTTTTTTTTTAAACTAGACGCAGGTAAATGTAGTGTTTGAAATAACATCATCGTCATCAATTAGCACATAGAATGTTCACATCTTTGGATGATAGGTACTAGTACACTGGTTTTACAGTATAATAGTATTTTGACAATTTGTATGGTCAAATATTGCTGTTATGTTTACCTTAGGCAAATTACTTAGCCTCACTCTACCTTTTGTTCTTATTCTGTGAAAAAGGGTTTTGAAATAGATTATCCCTGCTGCAGTTCCAGCTCTAATATTCTAAATATTTTTTAGTAAGATGTACAGATGATTTTTCATAAATGTTCAAAATATTTACTATATTATTCAGTAATTATAGATGAGACAGTAAAAATTATCAGAGGATAATCATTGCCACTCATGCTTTTCAAAATAAGTACTGTAAAATGTGGTGAAATATACTGAATATAGGGCAGGAGGTTGCTCTGTGTGATTCCCTCCCTCACTTTTTAGAAGATGAGCATATTTCTTCCACTGTGTGTAAGTTTAAGTAAAAATTTAGTCCTTAGTAAACAAAGCTTGTTTGGTCTTGTTAGGTCAAGACAAAGGACATTTGTCAATTTTTTACATTCAAATGCAGTTTAATATGAAGGTCGTTGTTTTGGGACTTAGGACATATTGTACATTCAGTATCCTCTGTAGTCCATAGAAAAATACCTTTGTATTAAATTAGACTTTGGAAAGCCAAGCATTGCTTTCACATGCTAATAGGTGAAATTTCAATTTGTATTTATTTTTAATCAGTTGCCTAGTACTAAAATAAATTTGGATACCAGCAGCTCATAATAGTTAATAGCCTGTATAAATGGGTCCCAAGACACCTGTTCCTTTATTGTTAATGAAGCCCTATTTTATGTGCAGGAAGACTAGAGTTCCTGTTGATTCTCTGTCCTAGCACATCTCCCTGTCTCCTGTGTGCATATTTAAATAACATTAAGAAATGTTTCCTCTTGTTTTCTGTCATCTCTAGAATTCTACCAGACACACTTATTCTCTTTAATAGGTTGTTTCTTCCCAAATGCATTAGGGTGATTTTTTTTTCCTGTTTTGTGTGTTTTGAAATTTTTTAGAATTAAACCTCAATTATGTTATATTATGAGGATTTGATGTAAAATTATGATGAGTTAATAGCACCAGACACACAAATAGCCAAATAAAGTTTCTCAGGGAAAGAATAAATGACTTGTGGAAATTTTAGCAGCCTGTGGAAATGTAAGAAAACAAACAAACAAAAATATAGAAATCAGTTCTAAAGCCCTTGTATTCTCATGCTTTATCCTCTGAAATTATTAACCGTACCCTCCTTTCCCCAATCTCTATTGCTGACAATTTGGAGAATTTATAATTATTTACTTCTATTTGCTATTTAATATCAAGCAAAAATGCATTGGTCTTCTTGTAAATTATTTATTTATTTAATTTTAAATATATCTTTATTGGTTTCAGAGAGAGGAAAGGAGAGGGAGAGAGAAAGATAGAGACATCAATGATGGGAGAGTCATTGATTGAGCCCACAACCGGGGCATATGCCCTGACCGGGAATCGAACCCCGATCGCCTCGATCCTAGGTCGACACTCAACCACTGAGCCACGCCCGGCCGGGCTCTTGTAAATAATTTAAAAGGAGAAAACCATATATATAAAGAACCATTATGACAGTCTACCAGACATTTGCATTTTTCTACATGGTAGAACTTTGCTATGGATGTGTGGCTCGAAATAACATTTGTGATCTATGGCATTCATTTCTACTCTCTTTAGGGGACAGTTTATTGGCAGGTTTTTAAAAATTGTTTTTATATATGTGCTACAGAAGATAGATAATGTCCTTTTTACCCCTGCAGCTTTTCCCTCTCCAAATGCCTGAATTTTCACTACTGTCGGTGATAGTTTAAAGGTCATTCTTGAAAAAGAGAATGTGATATCTGGAGAGTAATAAGTAAGAGTTACACTGCTGATCATTTAAGTCAGTTTTTCAGAATATCTGTTAAGTGCATTGGAAACCCAGGAAGCATTTATTTTGGTAACCAGCTCAAACACTGGGCATGTCCCAGATCTTCCTGATAATGATAGTCTTCGTAAAAGGTGAACATTACTATCTGGAGTAGTTCACAATGAAAGCATTTTCCTACCTCACTCTTGTATTTTGTTGAACTCCTTTACAATAATTTCATTAACCAATGTCACCTCAATATGTGCAATAAAAATTTTTAAATAAATAAAACAATGCCTTTTCTTCACTCTTGTGCCTCTCTGTAATTAAAAGGAAATCTAACACTGAATTGTATATCCTGAAAAGATGATGGTAAATTGAGAGCTCTTTCTCATCAGGGATAAAAAGAACATGAATCAGTCTTTCTGGTGGGTTTTTTGTTGTGGTTTGTTTGTTTGTTTGTTTGGCTATACATTAGAATTACACCTGAGGAATATTTTTTAAATACTTGTGCCTGGATCCCAACCCTTGTGATTCTGCCTAAACTGGCATATGCTGGGATGTGGGTATTGTTATATTTAAAGTCCTTCATGTGATTCTCTTTTGTCACCAGGGTTGAGAGCCACTCTTAGAAGTTAAGCTAAACTAGGGGCTCTCTTTGCTAGTTTCCTACACTCCAAGTACCATAGAAGAAGGCATGCTGAAAACACTCTGAAAAGGGCTTGTGGTCAAGTGATCACTCAGGTGGTGATCACTTGCTATAGGTAGGCATATTTGGGGGGTGGATGAGTTTGGTACTTGATAGCAGACTCTCCAGACTCATATGAGAAAGGAGGCTCTTTCTTAGGTTCCCCAGGTTTAAATAATGCCCCAAAACTATATTATGGCAAGAGTTTTTGGTAGACTGTGGAGTTCACTGTAGCTCATCCAAGATACATAATTTTAAAATTTTTCCCCAGATTTGAGTCAAATATAAACCTAGGACAGCCTCTACCAGTCTTAAAATGTTTTAACTGAAAATTTTTTAATTAAACAGTGATATACTTTACATCACCCAAATTCATTCTTTTCATAAACATGCATACCCTTTTTCTATATTCCCATCATGGATTGTTTTGCACAATGAAATATCTCACTTCCAGTGAACTTACTTCAATATGGAAGCATAGAAAGAATTTATAAAAGACAAAAATCAGCAAATTTAGGGATAGATGCATGAGGGGGAGAATGTAAGACAGGTAACATTTACCAAATATGGTTTTATAAGTGTAATCAAAATAGCCATTTATATAATTAAAAATAGTAAATATTGTCCCAAGTTTTTATTTTAAGGTAAGCATTCCTCATCTAGTTTGGAAAATATGTCAAGGCCTCTAAGATAGGCCTATTAAAAAGGGTCGCCAATGCCCCTGCAGAGACACAGGCTCAGAAAACCCCTTCTGACTGACTGCCTTCCAGATACAGGGCCCTGCCTCAAATGTGTTGATCATACATGCAAGAATTGACTGTTCAAACTTTTACTGCCAGACTAATCACATTTATAGTTTCTTGGCTTGATTTAGTTTTGTAGCAAGTAGTACCTAGCAAGTTACCACAGTTAAACCAGTGGAATTCAGAGCACCTGCGTTTCTGAAAACCACTACTGTGCACATGGAGGAATCTGACTTTTAAACAACAATTTTGCCATTTGCTTACAACCTATTGTTTATTGTAAAGGAACTCTTTGTGCTTCTTAATTTCTCATTTGTTCTTTAAGAAAAGATGGTCAAGGAATATATATACAGACATGGTTCCACTTTGATTTTTTAATCCATTATGTTCTCCTTGTCAGATTCATATTTGTGGTGATATGCCCTGCATGGCAAGTGCTGAGAAAACATTTGTACAAAGTCTTGCCAAGGATGACTGTTGACTCTATGGAGTATAGTGACTTCACTGTTCAAGATCTTCATGTATTTATTAAAAAGAAAAAAACCCACAGATACTATTTAATTATATTTGTCTAAATTACTAGATTTTGTGGTTAGAATATAAATTTATTAAATAGTTCAAGTGTATTCAGTGCAGTGTTATAGCAGTTTTATTGATATACTGGCAAAGAAACAAACATGACCACTCTTTACCATCTGTTTATAATGCTATATAAAGAAGACCATGTTGGTTACCATGGAAACTACATTTCCAAAACCACTGAGTGTTTGCTTAAATTCTCCAACCTTTTAAAGTCATAAGCTTTTTTCCTGAGTAAAAAATAGAAAAATATATTTTAAATTTTTCAGTGATTTTCTAAAAGTCATTTCTCTGTAAAATTCACTTATTATATCTTGTTTAATATTTTGTCTCAGGATTTTATGAATTCAGTTGAGGGACTCTTAATTTGAGAACCTTTGGCATTTCCAAGAACTGAGAATAAAATGTTAACACTATCCTATTGAGGAGTGCCACCTATCTTTTTATAAGTAAAGGCTTTGCTTATTTAGAAAAACTTTTTATTGGTGTAAGAATAAAAGGGAATCTGAAGAGGTAACAAATACAATAACATGGTATCTGGGGAGGAAAGACAATTATAATTACAATGGCTAACCATGTTTCGTTATTGCTGTCATATTAGCTAACATCAGAAAATTTACAGCAGGGAAGTACTTGGCTGTAAACAGAATGGTTCGGACTTTAAAAATTGTGGCTACTAAAAAAATATTTTGTTATAATAACTATAAAAAAAAAATCAGTTGATATTCCTGGGAATCCTGCCTAGGGAAGAAAGAAGAAAAATACAGGGTGGGGCAAAAGTAGGTTTACAGTTGTGAGTACGTGAAACACAGAGTTTATTCTTATTTTATTATTTATTATTGTATTATTTTAATACAAACAACTGTAAACCTACTTTTGCCCCATCCTGTATATACTTTACTGTTGTTCTTGCTGTAAATAAAAATCTAGAACTAATTTTTCTTAATCCCAAATGCTAGTGTACTTCCACATGTTTTGTTTATACAAACCTCGTGTCTGCATAGACAGTCAAGAAACTTTTTGCTATATTCTTCAAAAACAATCTTTCAATGTCTTAAAAGTTATTAAAATTTTTACACTGGGTCTGGCCGGCATGGCTCAGCAGTTGAGCATCAATCTATGATCCAGGAGATCAAAGTTTGATTCCCAGTCAGGGCACATGCCCAGGTTTCAGGCTCAATCCCCAGCAGGGAGTGTGCAGGAGGCAGCTCATCAATGACTCATCATTGATGTTTCTCTCTCTCTCTCTCTCTCTCTCTCTCTCTCTCTCTCTCTCTCTCTCTCTCTCTCTCCCCCCCTCCCCCTCTCCCTCTCCCTCTCCCTCCCTTCCTCTCTCTGAAATAAATCAATAAAGACATATTTTTTATAAAAAAAAATTTTTACCCTGAAGCAAGTAAAATAGGATTGCATCTGTTCCAGCTTTCACTAAAGCCAAAATCATTGACTGTGGATAGCAGTAGTTATACTGATAATAATAATAACTAATGCATATTGAGCACATAATATGTGCCAGGGTACTGTGTATGTAGCTCTTTCTATGCTTAACTTCTTTTTTACTTGGTTTCCCTATCTGTAAAATTAGGATAAAAAATGCTACCTTACAATTTTGTATGAGGTCTGAGTAAGTAAAAACATAGAAGTGCTGAGAGTGGTGCATGCAATAGATATTAGTTGTCATTTGGGTTCATTACTTTTACTTTTCCAGGATAAAATGGCCAAGATTGGGTCTGTAGTCTGTTAATGAGCAGTGCTTAGAATCTTGGACTATTTATTGTCTGTTTGTTGTGATAAAGTGACCTTTGGAAACTGATGGAAACTTATCAGTTTAGAAATATGAAGTAAACATTGTACTGCAGGTCAGCACATTGAAATAAATGTAGACATTAATTTTTCATTTGCATAGTTACAGAGTTTAAAAACTAATAGTAGCTATTTTATTTTAGCTTGATATTCCAGTGATTGTTTAAAGGCTCTTCAGCCTTGTACCAACAAGAAACAAAACCTAGCTTGTTTGTTTTGCTCCTAAAATCCATCTACCTTTTCATATTGGAGTCATATCCTTGCCTCAACATTACTGGTCTCTAGGAATCAAAGAACTTCAACAAAAAAAAACAGTAATTCAAGTAGCAGCTTTGGGGTCAGACAGTCCCAATTTTGAATTCTGACTCGCCTGCTTACTTTTGATCTTGGACAAAAAACTAACCTAGCCTCAGCTTTCTCACCTGTAAAATGGAGATAACTGTAGTACCTACTTCGTTGTTATTGAGTGCATGTAAAATGTGTAGCCCACAGTATGTGTTGAAACAAGAGTAGCTTGCTCCCTACCCTTTCACTCCCATTGCCCATTCCCTTGCTCCCAAAATATCAGTGGAAAGGATAGGCAGATAGGTGTCTATCAGTTCCATTGCTTTGTTTGGGGAGAGGGTAGAATCTATGACTTATAGCATTACTTTTTTCTCATTTCTAGTGAAATGAAGGCTGTCATTTGCAGCCCATGCCCCACAACTTTTTGAGAAGGAAAACTGTGGGGGAGAAATGGCAACTTAATGAAGCAAAGCCTGATGATGACCACAACATATTTGACATTTCCCAGCACTTTAAAGCTATTTTGCTTTCCTTTACTCTCTTTTACCTTTTAAAAATGAATTATTTTAGCATGAATTAGGACAAAATATAGCTATTAGGATGGGAACAAAAAGTCTCCAAACATAAATTTCCTGTCTTATTTTAATATATTCCCAGAAATAAAATATAGAGTGTATATAAATTATTTCTTTTAACTAAGTAACCCTTTAATCATCTATTTCCATGGAGAAATTCGCATTCTATCCAATTTCAAGGAAAGGACCCAAGGTTTTCAGTAAAGAATTATGAAAAATGTGATCTCCTCCTTCCGTAAAAGTTATAATTTTATGGACTATTTTAGAGGATCAACTGTCACAGACCACCATAAGGGCACAGCGCCATATACCACAAGCTGGGGCTCTGAAGATCCTCATTTCACTATGAGACTCCTTGGCTGTTGTGTAGACCCTGGCTACTCCTTCAGTCTGAAGGCTTTTGTTGTTGTTTTTTAGTTGTGGTTTTTAACCTGGACAGCACTTTCACTGCAGTGCAAATTTTCTCAGCCTCTGTGTGAATGGGCTATTCAAGACTTGCCATGGTCCTGTGTTTAATGGGCCACAAATCCTCTGGCTCTGTGCTGCCTGGGAGTCTTGTTGAACTTGCCCATGAGGAGAAGGCTGCACCCAGCTGCTTGTCCAGCTCTGAATATATCAAACCTATAATCAAGAGAAGTTTGAAGGTGCTTAGGAGAAATGAATTTTAAAACTTTTTCACACTTCTTACTTAAAAGGTACTTTGTAAATTCTAAGTCTAAGCATCATTCCTTTTTACTCTCTGTATTTTAATGCTGCGGTCTGTGGTCATTATCTCTCTAGGCTGACTGAATAGGGGCTTTGGAGGCAGACATCTGAATTAAACCCCAGGTCCCTCATTTATTGGCTATATAATTTTAGGTAGGTTACCTTGTTAATTCATTCAACAAATATTTATTGAATATCTGTGTGTGCCAGGCACTATTCTAAGCACTAGAGATACAACTGTGGACAAGTAGATATGCTGTAATATGCTTACATTCTAGTCAAGGAAGGGAAATAATAACCAAAATAAATTATAAATTAATGGAAATATGTACTATATTGGTGATAATCATTGATACGGAGAAAATAAACTCCATGTGAGCCTCAGTGTCCTCATCAATAAAATGAGGAAAACTACCACACACAGGATGGTTGTCAGGTTAGATAAGCTGGCACTGTGAAGGCTTGGGGATACACTAGGGTGGATGAGACAGTTTGCCTCCAGGTAGCTTGCTGGCAATTGGTAAATGAGGGATATTTTCCAGACCCTTATGACCTGCTAGAGTGGAGAAGTGTTATTGTTTTCTGAGGATTAAATTGACCAGTATAACCTGTATGTAATTTATGGCAAGCATCTCTCTCTTCATTCAGTTGGTGCCATCCTATTAATACCAGGTAAATGAAACATCAAAAAAACCGAATGTTTTTCTGTTGACACACATAATTTGAAAGATGCCTATTATAGAAATCTCTTTCCTTTACTACTTCTGTTGGTAGCTACTTTATATATCTATAAGGTCTCGATGTTATTTGGGAAGCAATATTTGTGATTATGAGAGCTCATAGGTTTGAACTTAGGCAGCCAATCAGGATCTTTTCTCTGGTGGAACTTCTTTCTGTGGAAGATGAACAAAAGCAGTTTGTGTCCTGCCACCTGTCACTTCTAATTTTCCTGTGCTTTGGTCTCCTGTACCTTGATTTCAGTGTTGATTTTAGAAAAATAAATGAGATTTTCCTAAAATTTTTGCACTTGATTTCTGAACCATCATGTAGCAATAATGTAGCTTCAGGTTTTGATTGTTTTCGATTCAATTTTTAAAAGCTCATTTCTCCTAAAATCCATGATGTATTTCACTTTGCTCCTCCCCCAGCCCCACCCCAATTTGCCCTTGAGGTATTACTGTTTCTCCATAAAGTGTTTCATCATTTTTTTCCAACTTGCTTGTTTTTTACTGGCTTCTTGCATCTGCTACTGTATCTTTTACGTTTGGCTTTAGCCTATTGATAATATGTTATGTAAAAGCCAAATTGTCTTTTCCAACTTTTTCTAATGCAAACACTCTCACTTTTGCACAATTGAACCACCTTCATTAGAAAATGGGACTTATATGTGAAGTACTAAATAAATATTTATTACTTACATCGAGCTATTCTTTTTGATAAAAACATGCTTTTATACTAGCTGAATAAGACCATAGAAAATTATAGAAGATTAATCTGAGAGCAGTTCTCTTGCATTTGAGTGGCTGTCTATTGAAATCAGAACTGCAAGTTGAGAAAAGCACTGAGCATTAAGGGCGCACTCGTTCGCATATGGTTGATTTATCCCTGCACAGCCGCACTGTGGTAGTGGGAGGTGTAATTCACGGTGCTTTAGCTCTTAGCCAGTGTCACTGCTTGAGTGGTGGTGTGAGCCTCTGTGTCTGTGCAGTGTAATGATGCCTGTGTTCCAGCACTTAATTTTTCTGCCCCTTTGCTTCAACACTAAATTGATTTTTCTAATGTGAACAAAAGGGGTCTGTATGTAAAAATTATTCTATGAGATCATTTTAACAGACTTTTCAGTGTGACCAAAATATTATTTTTTTAAATGGCCCTATTTTGCTACATTAGTATTTTTAAATAAATCTTCAGTTACCATTTGAGCGGGGAAATCTTTGTGAATTTTTTTGTTTTTGTTTTTCTGATGGTATGTTTAGTTTAATTCTAAGGTGGCCAACCTATATCTTGCTAATTTTGGCATTATTTTATACTTCTTTTTAATTTCAATCATATTTTATTAAACTACTGGTGTTTGGTAACCATTTCTGAAAGGCTCCTGCTTGATTTCCCCCTGCTCAACAACCCCTCTGCCCTACCCCCATTCTACTTTCTCTTCTCTTCCTTTTTTTCCAGCACCTGTCTTCTGCCACATGCCCATCAAACCTAATTGCAGCTTTGGGAGGGCTTTGGTGAGGCAGCTCCTTGGCCCAGCTGTCCCTCAAGGATTTAATTCGGGCGGGATGTACATGTGGCCCTCGAGCCATGTCAGTGCTGCTACAGCTCCCAGTTTCTAAAGGCTGGTCACCTCAGGCCCTAAAGTTGTTTCAAGTCTAGGACAGTTTAGTCTCAGGATAGATATGTCAGGAATAATACAATTTGGGTCATTTTGTCAATGGAAATTAACTTCCATTTCTTCTGCTAATTTTATATAAAAATCTGTGACATGCAGGCTATTTTTAGTCTCCTTCAAATTACAGTGCTTTAAAAAACAACTTCCGTGATTGGTAATTTTTTTCTATTACAACTGAGTAGTATCACTGTCTTTGAATTGCTAATTATACATGTATTTTTTAGCATCACTTCTTTGATACCATTTAAACTTTCTACTGCCAAAATAGAGGTTTATAAACTTTGGCGTGGTGTCTAAATCTTAGAGAAGTAAAGGTGAAATATGAGAATTCAAAAGGCACCCAATATAGGACTCTGGGGTTCATTAAATGTGGGTTAAATTTTTTTCTTTAAGTGAGAAACACAAATATAATGTAGTAAGTCATTTGTCTTCTCAAAATTTTGTTATTTTTAAAGCACAGTATTTTTTCTCCAGGCTTACAGAGAAAGCTGTGCTGTTATACAGTTTAGAAAATAAATCACCCCTAGTCTAAAAACCCATGTTAACATGTGGGTGTGTTTTCTTCTATCTTCTTTCTTTTCTTTTTTTTTTAAACAAAATATTTTAAACACAGAAAAATATAAGGACACCTTGTATATTGAACATGTACATAATGATACCCAGATTTAAAATGTTAATGTCTTGCCACATTTTTTTCTAGTTTTTGTCCTTAGCCTTGTTTATATACATATATATACATATATATGCATATATTGAAACATAATTGAGATATTATATATACAGTTTATATTTTTTGTCTTGTTTCAGTTAACATTTTAAATATTTTCTCATGTCCTTAAAAAACTTTAATGCTTTGTTGCAACACTAAATTTGTTCTAGTGTATGGACAGATTTTTCATTTTTAAGTAGTGATAATTCTATTCCTACATAATTAATTTGGCTTAATTTGTCATATACTTAATTTATCACATGACTTTAAAGCACTATTTTTCAAAAAATTGCAGGTTGCAACCAACTAGAGGGTCACAAAATCAATTTAGCAGGTTGCAGTCAGTGCTTAAAAAAAAAAAAAAAAAAGATCAGACTGTTCCTGTGGTTCTTTGGCAAGAACTTCACACTATAGTCAGTGTTTTGTTTCAGTTTTCTGTATTTAAATTTTAAAAATTTTAACGGGATTACAGTCACAAGTATTTTTAGGAATCTTAGTCAACTCACCTCATGTATGTTAGATTTGACATCCACCTCTTATGTTTTCATTTTCTGGATTGATTTATTGGAATTGGATGTATAAAAGTAGGGTAATAAAATAGTAAAACAAACTCCATACATCTATAGGTGTTAGCAATGGTGCCAGTTCTTCCCCTCATGGGGGTCGGGCCAGTGCTGATTCTTTCCCATTCACTTTTACCTTGAGGTGCTTTGAGCTGACTCAGAGGCGATGGTCCTTGAAGGTGGTAAATTGTCTCCTTAATGTTTGATTCAAATTTACCAAAAGATGGTGGTTTGGGTCACTGGCATAAATTTAGAACTCCTGAGCATAAATCTCATAAGTGTTCTCTCATGCCCCATTTCTGCCATCCTACCTCAACTCTCCATCTGGAACTACCCCTGCTTTCTGTTCACAATGAGAGCAGCCCTCTCTGACCGGCACTGATGCAGCCCAAATTCAGTCGGTTCTCCTAAATGAGAAACAAAACACATAAACACTCTACTTATTGAATTCTCTCTATTTAAAACTTAAAGAATAGTTCCTTTAATCTAGCATAATTCTTACATACAGTAACTTTTTAATATAGCATTAAAATAAATCTCAGCATGCTTTTCAGAATGTATTGGGGTTTTTCTCCTGTCTTGCTGTTGCTTTTAAAGAAGCCACTATGATTTAGGAAGAGGGACTCAAGACTTTAGAGCTGAATGGGTGGGTGTGGCAAATGGATAACAGGAGAGATGAGGAAAGTTGGGAATAGTGCATAGTAGGTCTATTTGCATGATATATATAACATGGAGAGTCTACTGCTCTACTTCTTGAAGCTATTTATTCTCTCATTTGCATTTTTTTTTGGAGACCTGTTCTGTGTCATTTACCCTGCTGAGTGCAGGGCATCCAAAGATGACTAAGCCTAAGGGCCCTCAAGGTTCTCACAGACTTGGGAGGGAGTATCTGTGAACAAATAATTAAATAGCAAGGCTGAAAGCATAATGAGCCTGGGCTTTGGAGTCCAAATTATGTCTAAATCTTGATACTTTCATTACTAGTTGCCTAGTGTGACTAGTAATTATTTAACTTTTCTAAGCCTTCTCACTAATTTTCCTCATCTGTAAAGAGACTTACCAGTTACCTTGTATGGTTTTTATGAAAATTAGGGCATATGAATGTAAAACAGCATATGCCTGGCCTTATAGTATGTTGTAGTTGTCTGTGTCGTTGTTGTTATCACTATTATTATTCATTGCTTTAAGTGACAAACTAGAGGTTAATAACAAGAACCATAAAAGCCCACGGAAGGAACAACTACTGGCACTAGTTTCTGTCCAGTCTGGGTGTCTGTGGAGACCCATTTATTTGCTTGTGGACATACTCTGTTCCTTCACCTTGGTTACTCATCCTTCCTTAGTCCCCTAAGCACAGGAATTCTCTAAGATTCCTTTTCTCTTCCTTCCCTTCCCTTCTTTTCTCTTTTCTTCTGTCCTCAAAAACTCATCTATCAATTCCTGCTGCTTCAGCCATCACCTCTGTGAAGATGCTTCCCAAATCTATACCTACAGCATTCCCAGCTGCCTGCTGGGCATCTCCATCTGGAAGTCCTTTTTGCATTCAAAGTTAGCATGTCCAAACGGAACTCATTAATACCCCGTTAACTCTCCTTTTTTCCAGTCTCTGCATCATCACCTCCAGGAAACATGTTTGAATCTTAACTTCAGCCCTCACCTTTCCTTTGCTTCTTGATCCCTTCCCAGTGTCTCCCACATGCAGTAAGTTGACCAGACTATCCTGTTCCACCTCCATTCTGTTGCCATCGTTCAGCTTTTCTTTTCTGTATCTGCCGCCGCTCCCCTAATGTAGGCCCTCTCACCTGGACTGTTGGAAGAAGCTACTCCTAACTAATCTTCCCTCTGCTTTTCATTGCACCCAGCACACTACTGTCAGAATAACTGTTTTAGTCTTCAGCTCTGATCACAGTATTCCTTTGCTGACAAACCATCCATGCCTTCAGATTGCCTGCAGAATAAAGTCCTGACTCTAAACCTGACTTTTAAGGCCCTTCACTTTTTAGGCTTTCTTTTCCTGGGCTTGTTCACCTACACACATTGCCCAAGTGGGTAGCCCTGTAGCTCCTCAACTTGCTTCCCAGTCTTCTACCTTCTCATCACTGCATAACCTGTTTATTTCTCCTAAGATAACCCTTTTTTCCATTCCAGTAACCCCATCTCCTACTTCCATTCTCTGCTCGGGGAAATTTGACCATCTTTTAAGGCTCGTTCTGAATGCTACAGCTACTGTGAGAGACACCTCTAGCATGTAGCAATTTTCTTTCTTCCTCTGTGTACTGATAGCTTTTTGTTATTCTACTATCTTTCCTTACATTATTCAGTTTAACCATTTTTTGAACCTATTATTATAGCTCTTTTATTACAACTCATTTCTTTGTATACCTCTCATGCTTGATACATATGTGTTGAAGAAATGGAATGTGAGAGAATATGTGGAAAGGTGCCATGGCTGTGATTTGAGGATTTGAAATACTTTTGGATTGGGTTAAGGAAGATAAATTAACTAATGGTTGTGGAAAGATAATGACGATGTGGTGAGAACTGCAGTTAGCCATAGAAACTTGATGTAAGAAGGGTATAAAAAACTGGGTTTCACAAAGTTTCACCTATTCATTCAGTTCTTATTTACATGAAGTTGTATATCTATTAGAATAGTAGTGTTTACTGTTCCTCTATTGTAGATCTAGAGGAGAATTTTGGAGGAGCCAAGTGTTTTCACAAAAAATTTCAACTTCTAGACTTTCCAGAGTGATATTATTTAAAATTGCTGATATATCCATTTGAGCTAATTTTCCAGGACTATATAGTACCCAACATCTGTCACATTGAATTGAAATATTATTTGAGATGTGGTCCATTTCTGCTTTATCCACCAAGCTACCCCCATGTTTCTTACTGACTGCTGAAAACGCATCTTAACTGGTCTCATACCCACTTTGTTTTCCTCCTCCCCCATCATTTTTCCACTGATGATAGAGGATATTTTGGGGTTTTGTTTTGTTTTTTAAAATATCTGATTATGTCCCCAGCTGCTTATTAAAATACTGCAGTGGCTTCTCTTTGCTCTTTGGATAAAGACCTAAGGTCTTATCGTGGTCTGTTCGACTTGTGTGGTCCAGTCTCTGACTGCTTCCAGCCTCGTTTTATACGGTGCTCTCAGCCTTGCATATGCTTGTGCTCCGGATACACTCCCATTACCTGTTTTCTTTCCCACACCCCTCTTTTATATCTATTTTTCCTTTGGATACCAACTCAGTCACCATTTCCTAAGGAAGCCTCTGACTTAACTGGCTAAGTTAGTTCCCTAATTATAAACTCTCACAGCATCTCTCTTTTTCCTTTGTGACATTTATTACCACTGTAATTTTATTTTTATATGCGATTCTTTCATTATTACCAGTCTCTTCCACTAGATTGTAAGCTCTATAAGCTCTGTGCCTGGTTTTGCTCACCATTGCATTCATACCTACCACCAGTAGCCTGACATACAGGTATTCAGTCTATATTAGTTGGGTGAATGAATGATGAATTTTTTGTTTATGTTAGTTAAAAAGAACACAATTCTGTAGAACTTCAGTAATAAAGACACAAGATACTAAATATTGCTTTTACTTACAACACTTTGGTGACAATAAAGGATCGTTCTGATCTTTTTTTACCTATTATACATATTATAGAGTATTAAATAATTAAATGTAGTAAAGCAAGATCATAAAGAATCACAGAGTAGGAAAAAACCTCAGATATCCAGTAATCCAGGCTTCTTTCTCACGTGTTATGTCAGAGGCTCTGCAGCTTCTTGAACACCTCTGTTATTAACAAGGGACTCAGCATCAACAAAGGCTACTCTGCCTTTTAATTTCTTCATGTTGAGCCAAAATTGGCCTGCTGTATTTTCTATCCATTAGTGTAAATCTCTAAAGTGACACTTAATAGGTCTGTCCCCTATCCATACGAAACCTTTTCAAGTGAAAAGACAGTCACTACTCCTTTAGTTTTCGTTGTCCCAACTCTTCCGCCCACACACTGTGCTCCTGCTCTTACTGGTTCTGAAAGTAGCTGTGTCCTCTCCTTTCTTCTCCAAACCTTCACACAGTTGTTTCTGCCTTGGAACCCTGCGCTTCCCTTCCCCTTCCCGCTTCAGGTCGCAGGCTTCCTCCCTGTCCCTTAGGTCTCAGCGCGGCCCCTGAGCGCTCCTCACCCCCCGTGGTCCTGGTTGCCCCCTCTGTGCTCTCGCAGCCCTTGTTCACCCCCTGAACTAGCTCAGGCCTCATTTTAACCCAGACTGTTAGCCACACGAAAAAACCACAGCTCACCAGTGCTCCTCATGTTATCCTAACTAATACGGTGCCTGACACATAGTAAGCACCCACTGTACAGTGGCTCCTCGGTTTTCCAACGTCTCTGTGGACGAACATTTCCACAGAGGGTTACGAGCACCGTAAGCCCGGCAGGAGATGCTTCGGTTTTCAAACATACCTCGGGAGTCGAACGTGCCCCGCGGCTTCCCTGAGGGCAAGGTCCTGAGGCCTGGCTGTCGCTGTTGGTCCCTCGGTTTTCCAATGTTTCAGAACTCGACCAGTCTTCCGGAGCGGATCACATTCAAAAACCAAGGTGCCTCTGTATTTTTGACTGAAGACATTTGAGAACACCAGCTTTGCCATTCTCCTAGCTAACATCCATTGTTTTTTTCAGCCATGCGTGATTTTACCAGCTTCAGGATATGCTCCAACTTGTCAGTGTCCCTCCTTAAGAGAGAAGCACTGAGAATATATCATAGTGTCCAGGAGAGGTGTGACCTGGACTACCTGAAACATATTATCTCTGTAGATTGAGAGTCCTGGGGGGGTTTATGCTCAGGTGCAAATTTTCCTACTCTGTTTTGGTTGTGTGTGTGTGTGTTTTAAGGGTGTTAATGAGGTGAATTTCAAGAAGAGGTGTTTTGGAAACAATTATTAACTTCCTCAAACTGTTAATCTATTCTCCAGCTTGTCAGCTACTGTCTTACGCGGAAATCTGTGGTTGGAAGGTGTGCTTTTCTGACCCCTCTCTTGATTTCTGTTAAGCAGTCCACTACCGTTTCCTTTCCTGACCGCCTCAGTATTGCATTCTGAAAGTGGCAGGTATTTTAATGGTATATGTTTGGGGTGGGGGTAGGAAAATTTGCTTAACTGTTGTTATTTTGGGTGGTAGAAAAGGAAACAGTATTTATAGGAATTATTATCTAGTACAGTGGGGAAGACTTTAAGAAATAGGAGAAACAGAGTAGAAGAACGGGAAAATAGGAGTTGAGGAAAAACCAGATGGCAAAAAAAGTAATAAGGAAAGAGAATGCAATTTTGTGGTTACTTGATCACCTACCATGTGCTTCCACAGTGTTATATACATCAGTCGTGTTGTCTCTTCCATACAATGACTATAGAAAGTAGACATATTAATCTCATTTTATAGAAAAGGTGACAATCTGATACACACAACTACTGAGTGGCAGGATGTTTCAAACCTGGTTCTAACATAGCACTGTTCTCATTTGACTTAGCAAAGAGTTCTGTCTGTGAGGTGAGGCAGATGGAGGTCACTCTAGAGTCCAGAGCCAGTGGCCTTGGTTCAGGTCCTGGCTCTGTCTAGGCTCTAACGCCTGCTGGCTCTGGTACCTAGGTCTCTGTCTCCCGCATTCTCCTCATCTGTAAAATCAGGATGGTCAGGGTACCTTCCTCTTAGAGTTGCTGTGAAGTACTTTTAGTTAGAATAGTAAAATGCCTAGACCCGTTCCTGGCATATATGAAGTACTATATGTGTTTGCTGCTGCTGTTGCTCTTGATACTAGTTTGTGCGCATGTCCCCTTTGAAAGAAAGGTCTCATCTGAGAATTTGAAAAAAGTGTTGTCAGAACTGTTGCCAGGGCTGTTTCATCAGCCTGACTTGATCAGACTTGTGTCAAGGTTAGCCTCTTAAGAGTTCTTATGGTGTCATCATATCCTTCATCCCTAGCCAGGCTTAACCCCCCAAATACACACACACACACACACACACACACACACACACACACACACACACACTCTTAACCCCCAAAATACACACACACACACACACACATATGCACACACACTTAACCCCCAAAATACACACATACACACACACACTCTTAACCCCCAAAATACACACACACACACACACACAGAGCCCCACCTTCCTCCTTTCCCCTTGTAGAATTAGGAGCCAGTTTAGACCTCTTTAATATTATTATACAGAAATGGAAGAATAAAGATTCACCTTAGGTAATACATAAATAAGGATAAGTAACATTAAGTTAAAATTTGTAGTTTAAAGCAAAAAATTTAGAAAGAGCTCCATTTTACTTTTTTTTTCTTTTTTCTTAAAATAGGATGCTTCCTAGCCTCCCTGTGATTCATGTCTGTAGGATTTAAATAGATTGTTACATGATAATAAAGAGCTTTGGACATTTCTGATGATTGTTTCTACTGTAATATAGCTTAATTACCTTAACTGTCTTTCCTAGGAAATGAGAACTTATTTTTAAAAATCATTAATCCTTCTATCTTGCTTAAGATCACTTACTAGATTAAGGAGAAAATATAAGTAGAGAAACAGCTGTAACTTTTACTTTGCAAAAAGCCTGAAGATCTCTTTTATTTTGAAAGTAGTGAAAGAGCAAGAAGGAGCCCTTTTTAAAATTCCTGTTTGGAGACCTGAGGAGCAAAGATTTTTTTTTTAAGTAATAAACTAGCTGATTACTTTTGGCTCAGTTAAAATAATTAATTTCAGTTGATTCTTTGTTCAAAATTCACCGTGGAAGTCTTGATAATTCAATGAAGTATTACAATAAGAGTTTTAAATGTTTTTTACTACAATCAAGAATTACATATGTGTATTATTTATGTATACTAAAAATAATCTATTTGATTATTGTGAGCATTGTTCTAAATGTTAATTTATTATAAATTATATAAATATATAGTATATTATCCATAGTTTTCTTTTTTCTTTTTTTAATGATGCCATTTAGTTCTTGTATGACAACGTTTACAATACTTAAAAACAAAACATCATCAACAGAACAGTGTATTCTAGGAAACTATTCCTAACCTTAGTTATAGTAGAAATTATAAAAGTTCAGTCCTCATAGCAAAAAAAAAAAAAAAAAAATTCTAAGCCGAAGCCTCATTGTTGTCTAGAATGATAATACTTTGCATAAATAATAGGAAATGGCACGATATTTGCTCATGCATTCATTTCCATTTTACTTCTGAAATAACTGAGTCATTTGGATTAGGTTTAATCCTCTCATTCTCTGAGCTTCTTCTCTTAACTGTGAAGACTGAAATCATTTTTTATCACTCCCCTCACAGCCATCACCAAATAAGATCTCTTCATCTAAGCTGTACAGTTTGTATTTATTTCAGTTGCTATCGACTACCACAAGCAGTTTAAAACTAATGGGCCCTCTATTTTTCAGAGCAGATGGTCAATATTGCAAGGTAGGGTATAGACAGTGGGAAAACCTGCGAAGAAGAGAAGGCCGGGTCATCAAGGCTCACAGTGTGACTGTCACTTCTAAAGCCAGCCAAGGGTTTCTCCCCTTGTTTGCTGAACTCGTGTTTTCCTCCTGTTAACTCTTTCTTCTCCCAATCCTATTTCTTTTCAACAAGTTCCACTGTCCGATTTTGGAAGTATGGGCATATTTGCAGCAATTTGCCAACATGACCTGACTGACCTTATGAAAGAATATTAACCTTTTTCTTTTTTTATTTGTTGGCAGGGGGCTTGTACAAGACAGCCGGAATAACCTCCAGTTGAGGGGCTTGGTGGTGCTACTTATTTCCAAAGCAGCCGGGCCCAGCAGTGTGAATGAGTCATGTCAGAACTATGACATGGTCAGTGGGATCTATTCATGGTAAGAAATGAGTCTTTTGACATTGCTCTCTAAATTATGTTTTCTTTTACTGAACAGTGGTAGCAGAAATCACTGTTTAGTTCTTTGTCATTCTCTGATTCAAAGATAGATTAAAATATTTTGTAAGGTTTAAAAATATAGATTTTTATTGTTAACAAATCTGATTGTCTTGGCTGCTCCATGCATAACTGTGGTAAATTTACCCATACATATGTGTTGAATACTTGCATTACTACCCTGGGCATTTAAAATGTTCTCTTCATCACTACCCTTCCTCCCCCATCAAGGAATAATTATATCTCTGTAGAAACCTCTTTGTCACTTCGTCCAGGATTTTTTATTTTTAAACCTACTCAAACTGATACATAGTTGTAAGATAATGATGCAAGTACCATTTCAGCAGAAGTAGTGTATCTCAATGCTGTATCATTTATTTCATTTTGTTTATTTTTATGGTGAAGAGGTTTTTCACTGAAGTTACTGGAGTTAGAAATTTTTGCATCTCACACATTTAGATTAAAAATAAATTTATGAGTATGTATTAGCTACATTTGTTGCATATAAAACACTTACAATTTTTATTTTGTTTTAAAAAATTACTGCATATTTTTTAGTAACAGTATATCAGCAGTAACTTTAATCTTAGTAGAGTGCCTGGCATTATGTTAAAAGCCTCTCTAGAAGTAACAATCTGCAGGTGGATTTTGGCATATGAAATTAAAACCACTAAAAACATGGGTGACAAGGCCATTTTTCTCACAAAAAGAAGCATTTCTAGAAATTTTTACCTATGGCTGATATATATCTTATTGATTTAATTTAAAAATCAATCCACATCTTAGATTTTTTTTTTATTCCTAGTGGTCTAATCCATAAGTGTTTTGTTCTTCTATAATATTTAGAAATGACTGTTGACTGCCAGCTATGAAGTCCAGTGATCCTTCATCATTAACAAGCAAGCAAAATTTATTACTATTGTGGCTACTTACAAATGACCCCTCCTCCAGCCAGGATAATTTTTGCAGACCTTTTATCAATTATCCATATAGGTATCTTCACTAAAAGAGGTATCTTGGGATCATTTTTACTTTCTACTCACTCTGAAATAATTTATATTTTTATAGTGCTTTGTAGGGTACTGATCATTTTTATGAGAGTTGTCCCATTTGATCCTTACAATAATTCTGTAGGTAAGAGTTGTCATGTTACTTTCTCAAGGTGGCAAAACTGGAAATTGAGGAAAGTTGAGGCTCAAACTATAGTTTCCTTCTAAATCTCATGTGTGTGTTTTTTTATTCCATTCTGTTTTCTAGTCTGATTCAAATAATTAGCTTAACCATTAAACTAATACACCAAAAAGGTTTTCTTGTATTTCTTTGAAAAACTCCTGAATTGAAAGCAACTTGGAAGATCTTTAACACATCTGTATCCCTCCCCCAAACTGTTTGAATTAGAGGTGAAAACTTTACCTTATAAGTTTTGTAGAAAGCTCTTGCCTGAGTTTAGTTGAAATAACTAGAGAAAACACATAAGGATCCATAATGAACACCATTAACTTGTTAATCCCTGCAAAGCAAGCCGACTTCACATCACCTTCCATCCCATGTATCTCTGTTTCCTGTTAGGAATCCCTTTGGTTTTCATTCTGCTGATTTTGACCCTGTTTTATTGATCAGTCTGCTCTTGCAATTGGGTAACCATACGTACTGCTAATGAGCACCAGATAAGTTTTATTATCTCTCATTCTAAAATAACCCATGTAAAGTACTATTTGACACATAATAGGTGTTCAATAAATATTTGTTGCATAAGTGAATCAGAAAAAGAAGCTAATACTGAGATTAAGACTTGTCTAAAATCCTCTAGGTAGAAAGTGACAGAGCTGGAAATCAAATCCTCGTTTTACTCTAAAGTATATACCCTTTCTGTTATGCACGTGCTCTTGTCTATCTGCACATAGTGCACTGTGACGTGGCCTTGTGTTTCAGATTTCTTACCTGGTCTCTAAGAAACAACTGCAACATCTTCTGAGCCTTCACAGGAACATATGCATTTGGTAGATGGTCACTGTAACATGAGCAATTGAGAAAGAACTTTGCAAAAGAGTAGGTGGTACATTATGAATATAAAAATTTTCCAAATAATATAAATGGGTTTCATACCCAAGTGTATAAAATCTATAATTACTTTTAAGGAATAACCCTGGTTCTGGGCTATTTTCTGTAATCAAACTTGATCCATTATGTCGTTGATGATGTTTGGGTGTTTTGTACACTTGTTAATGTGAAAACATAATTTGGCACAGTACTATGAGAAACCATTAATTTGTTTCTCTATCCCTGAAGTCATTTGTTTGGCTCCTGCTTTCTTAATTGTTCAAGTGTAACTTTTGCTGGAGGCTTGTATCTATAATTCTGCAGTGAATTATTTAACATTTGAGGAACGTACTGACTTGGGAGCTATTTAAATTCACCTCCAAACTACTGGGACTTACATTGTTAGTGTTTTTCTCTCATAAACTTGACTTTGATGTCAGGTAATGGGACCTGAGTAAATTACCTAAGGGACCAAAGTAAGGTAGGTGACCTCTTTTGTTTGGCCTAAGGATATAACTGATGGATATAACTTGTGGATGCATCTAATTTATCATATGGCCAAGAGGCAGAATTTAGGTTAAAATGTAATAACTGCATTTTTAGAAACCAGTAAGAGAACCACATTTATAAAAATACACTATAAACATCTACTGTAGCCTTTTGCCAAGAAGACTATGGGCTTCACGTTTATTCCACCAATCCTGAGTTTAAATGGCAGAGGGGATGGGGATGGGGTGGGGGACTGCATGAAAGAAGGTGAAGAGATTAGCCAAAGAACATATAAGCATAGCCCACGGACACAGACAACGGTGTGGAGAAGGCGAGGTGGGGAGGGCTGGCTGGAGGTGGGCAAAGGGGAGGAAAATGGGGGACATCTATAATAATGTCAACAATAAAAAGGGTTTTTTTAATTGGTTACAAAGGTCATCAATAAAAAAAAAAAAAAAATCACTAAATTTAATGTAAAAGTATCCCTAGCCACTCTTGAGAAAATAAGTTTACAACTTCCTGTTCTATTAATAATAGGATATTCTTGTGTACAAAAAAAAAAATCATTATAATATATAAAATATAACATTTCAAAGTATAGACTTCTCCAATGTAACATGATTATTAAGTTTTTAAAAATTTAGGTGAATTTTTTTACTAATGGTTCGTCTTTCTCAGTTGTTTTAGCAGTAATTGACTAAGTTATTTCTCTTCTAACTAGCAATTATAAACAGGCCACATATTTTCACCTTACCTTCATTGCCTGAAACTTCCCAAAAGCTCTTGTTAACTCTGGTAGAAGAGATTGAAATGTTTGCCAAACACATTTTCCTTTCTCTCTCAGTATCTAGCTAGACGATACTTGCCAGCTTTACTCATCTGTGCGTCTAACCAGTGCTTTGGACATAGTATTCGTTTAAATCTTTAGATGACTGAATATCCTGTTAACATAAGTGTTCTAGACCAAAATAAACATTTGAATCACACATTTATAGTATGCACCTTTTAGAGTAATGTAACATGGACCATGTCTTACAGTGACTGACTCCCTTATTATATCCTTTGCAACCTCTTATTCAGGATGTGAGCTATAATCAGAACATAAAGCATTCTTCATGGAACAGTCTTAATTTTTTAACTTAGTTATTATGTCAAGCAATATCAATGTGACATTGAAAGAAAGAAAAGAAAAAACGCAAAAATAACAGCAGAACAAAAAACATTGCAGAATATCTACTCATTTTTTTAAATTCCAAGTTGTTTCCTTCATATTTTGACCTATTCCTTCTTATAATACATTTTATTTCTGTACCTCTATTATCTGCAGCTTCCATTCTAGTATCTCTGTGGCTTGAAATTTTACTGATAAGTTTTAGACTTTTCTGAGTTTGTGTTGCTGTTGCCCTCTAGTCCATTTCCAGAAGGGGAGAGTGAGCGGCTGCTGGGAGACCAGTGCAGTGATATTGTTCCTTCTAGGTGGCAGGTCAGCTGATGATTAAGAATAAAACTATGGACTGATCATCTTCCTTATTTATTTTTAATCTGGTATGAGAAGACTATGCTCTGTGTGCTGTTAAACATAGTTCACATGATCTGTTTTCTCATCACCCCAGCACTCAGCATGTTCTTAGCACATAGATGGCAGCCAATGACTACTTGATCATGGCTGAAAATAATAATAGTAATAACTATAGTTATTATTATTATTTAATCTTGAAGCAAGAAAGACTTTGCCGAAAGTCTTTCTTGCTTCAAGATTAGACTTGAACTGAACCTATAAAGAAAAAGATTAACACACTTGACTGTATAAAAGATAATTCTTCAATGGAATAAAATTCCCAAAAGTCAAAAGATAATTACCAAAATTACAAAAAATATTTGCAGCATACATAACAAAGGGCCAAGTTTAAATAAACAAATCAATTAAGGATCTTATGAATCAAGAAGATAATGTGACATAACATGGACGAAAGGTAGGTATTGGCTGTTCAGTTAAGAAGTATCATAGGTGGTTGGTAAACAGGAAGGAAAAAAGGCCGGACTTTAATTTCATCATAGGGGGCAAATTAAAACAAAATCACAGTTTTCCCCTGTCGGTGGCAAAGATTAAAAAGTTTGATATCCGCCCAGCCGGGCATGTCTCAGCAGTTGAGCATTGACCTAGGATCTAGGAGATAGAGGTTCGATTCCCGGTCAGGGCACATGCTCGGGTTGCGGGCTCGATCCCTGGTCGGGGGCATGCAGGAGGCAGCTGATCAGTGACTCTCATCATTGATGTTTCCCTCTCTCCCTCTCCCTCTCCCTTCCTCTGTCTGAAATCAATAAAGATATATTTAAAAACAAAAAACAAAAACACTGGTAAACAAACAAAAACCTTGCTAAGTGAAGGTAGTTAGCCTAGTCCTGTTATTAGAATGAGGGCTTTACAGTCCCTGATCTAATCTGAACTTTTTATCTTTTGCCTTCTTTGACAAGATCAAATATCCTATGAACATGAGTAAACTACAATTTTTTTTTTTTTTAATAAAGAAAGCAGGAGTGAAGCAAAATGATGTATTTAGATTAACTTTCTTAGATTTATCATCCATGTTAAAATTGATACCATCAGTTTCTTGGTAAGTGTGCTAATTCTTTTTCAACTCAGTGTATTTATTAAATTGATTAAAGTTAATTTAATGAGATACATGCTAAGATACATGAAGTCTTGTTGGACTTCAAGAACTAATCACAGAAAAAGCAGTATAAACAATACTATACGTTAAATCTAGAAAACTTTGTAAATTTACTGATCTTAGCGTTACTTTCTCCTCTAGGGGAAAATTGGTCAAGCTTGTTATGCTGGTACAGAAAAGTGGTAGAATATTTGGAGGACTATATGAAATCTTAATTTAAGAAGAGAACTGGAGAATATAAAAAGCTGTGAATGAAGCAAGTTTGGGGGTTTTTAAAATAAATCTTTAAATTTAGGGAATTGCTCTTGGTCTCAGCTGCAGATATGGTAGTTCGTAATTTATTATTTTAATGTGGTACTAATTAGGTTCTGATGACTTCTAATTATACTAACAATAGGCTGTGACTGTCAATCCTTACCTTCACATGTTAGAATTTGTCTGGCACTTAAAAGTGCCAAACAAAATTAACAAACTACGTTTCCCTTGGGTATTGACCAAATCAAAAAACACCTTAAAAAATGAAGCTACCCGGCGGAGCGGGGCTCAGCGGTTGAGCGTTGGCCTAGGATCCAGGTGATGGGGGTTCGATTCCCGGTTAGGGTACATGCCCGGGTTTCGGGCTCAATCCCCAGTGGGGGGCGTGCAGGAGGTAGCTGATCAATGACTCTCATCATTGATGTTTCTCTTTCTCTCTTTCCCTCTCCTTTCCTCTCTGAGATCAATAAAGATATATATATATATATTTTTTAATGAGGCTTAAGTAGGAACATGTTGATCACATTATTTATTTAGGCCTCAATTATATTAATGCAAAATAATTAACATTGAAATATATAACATTAAAAGAAACTGTTGTTGTTGTTTTTATTATGATGACATGTAAATGTTAGAAAAGAGTAGAAGGAACCTCACCTACCCCGTGGAGGACACAGGGAAGAGGGAAGTTTGGGAACAGGTAGGTGTAAGGGAATAGTCAAAGAGAACTTTATTAGTAATATTTCATTTTTTTAAATAGAATCTATTCATATTATTTTGTATAATTAAAATTAACTTCAAAATTAAAAGAAAGTTATGTTTCATACTTAGAAAGCAATGAAAGCCCATTTAAGAAATGTACCTTTTTGTACTACAAGAACCTGGAGCATGGGGAGTGCTTATTTAAAATGATTATGCTGAAGAATTTAGAGTAGATTTTTGAAGGTAAAGGTGTCTTAGCTCCTTTCCAGGGAGATCTCAAGAAATGAAAGCATGTCCAGTTTGATTACATATTTCTATTGATTGCATTCCACTTTCAACAATAAAAATAAACTCTGGATACAAATCTAACAATATTACTAATTCATTACAATCAGTACTTTCTTAATTAACTTTTTATTATTTTTAACGTACACAGCATGCACAAAGGCATCAATTACATGTTGAAGAAGAAAGGGGAAGGCTCTTTATGTTCAACATACTGCACAGCAGAAGTCATTACTTCACCAGAGCTGTTGGAAAAACGTAAGAACAGCCTCTTACAAAAAAAGTATAATTAACCACAAAAAGTAGGTGGGCTCAGCTACTAATCCACTCAGCTGAGGGTTAGTTTATCGTATATAAATATCTTGCTATAGATTAACCTGCCTGGCTACATCATAGCAAAAAACAAGCTGTGTTAATGGTTTTGTTAATGGCGAAGAAGTTAAAATCTTTTTCTTAAAGAAAGCCTGTATGTTGACTAGTAGAAACCACAGTCATAGGCAAAGCCCAGTGTCTAATTCTGCATTTTAAACAGTTTAATCCTTGACATTCATACTAATGTTCGTTCTATGCAGAAGGCTTGCAGTTACTTAAAATGTTTAATGCAAAGTGTGCTTAATAGTTTCATGACTTAATCCCAATCCTTTGGACCCAAATTCAAGGCACTCCCAGTAGTCAACAAGTGTGGTATGGTAGAGACATGGGTTAAGGGCCAGAGATCTGGGTTCTTGTCTCAAATCTGTAACTGATTAGTTATTTGACCTTACACAAGCTGCTTAATCACTGTATGTGATTACTCATGTATAAGATGGGGATGATAATGGGCTTCAAATCAGGGAGCCTAACAGGGCACATACCCAACTGGGTTTGGGTAATGTGTGGTCCAATATAGCACATCCTAACCAGCTCCTCTCTGCAAGGCACAGGGCTGAGAATTGAGGGAAATGCAAATATTAATAAGAAACCGTCTTTGACCCCATGTGACAAGGTAATGAAACAATTTATGCATCTAGCAGCCTTCTGACACTATCAATGCAATTTCATTTCTAGAACTCTGTTTCTGGAACTTAACTTCTAGAACTATAATCTTCACAATTGGCCTAATAATCCACCCACGTTCACTGGCAGCCCTTTGTTTAACTAAAGACAAATAGTCCTTAATACCACTCATATAAGGTGCTAGGAGAGAACTGGCATCTACAGGTGGCCTACTGCCTGAGGAACTCCTTCCTCACTATGCCCTTGGACTTTTCTTCTCACTCTTAGACTGTTTAGCTGGCTGTTGGTGAAAACAGAGGCAAAGAGACCAGATGCTCAGCTTAGTTATCTCTAACCGTGGCATCCTTCCTCTCTGTTGTTACTGGCATCTTGAGTCACCATTTTCTATTATTAAGATTCCCTCCTCTTTTGCTCAAGTTTTAAAGTCTTTAAGTGGAGCAAAAGATTTTAGTTCTTCAGTGGTGTTCCATTCCCTAAGGGATTAAATACAAATTCCCTAGCACAGCAGCATGCACTTCCTAGCAGCCCTAGAGCAAGAAGTAAAGAAGGTAAAAGCATGATCATGGTTTTTCTTTGCTCACCAAGAAAAGGGTCTGTGCAAAGGAATGGTTGACCTAATAAAATTATTTAGGCTCAATCAGAAAGGAAGTGGGGCTATGGGAGTCCAAAATTAGAGAGGAAATAGTGATTAAGAACTGGAGGTCATGATGATTCCTATTACAGGCTTAGAAGTAGTAAAACTGTGAAAGAGCTGAGAGGTTAGGAGACTGTAGATAGAAAGTAGGATATTTGAGTTGAACATTTCAAAGGTAGGACAGTTCTGAGTGTTCCTACCTCCAACAAGTTCCAGTTGTTCCTGAGAGCGGGGTTGGCAGAATATAGTAGAAGCTGAACTGAGTAGATCAGGAAACTACAGATGGATAGTACATGTGATTGAAGTCAAGAGAACAGCAGAACTGAACAGAATGCCCAAGACATCGATGCATCTAGAGTGATGGCGAAGAGGAGTGATAGGGGAAAGCAGAGCTGGCTTCAGAGAACAGTGGTTTTCTTAAGATGGTGAGGAAATAAGGAGAGCACTGGCCCCACCTCTCAACTCCTCAGTGTGTGGGTTTGTAGGAGGTTAGGTATATCCGCTTACAAAGATACAGGGATTTGAGTGCCCCAGGAAAAGCCATGGCTCAATTAGAACCAGAACCAAGATGGAATGTTCTCTGCATTTCTAGAACATGTAACACATTGTTTTATAATGACTGATTTGTGTATGTATATGTTTTCCAATGGGGCAGTGCATTCTAGAGCTAAGAGCCTGTGTTTTAGTCATCTTCCAACCCAGCAACTCTCCTACCACTGAGCCTTTTATTACATTTTGTACCTTGGGGCACCTGTCTATCTTGTAGTAATTAGTATACCTATCTTATCCCTCTACTAGATTTGTTCACATACTCATTGACCAGTTCATTTATTCCACAAACATTTGTTGAGCACCTGCTATGTGTAAATCTGACTGTAATAAATAGAGAAAAATAATTATTATTACTGTAGCTAACACATATCAAGTTTTCTATATGTCTGGCACTATTCCATGTGCCTCTTATATATTCTTTAATCCTTACAACATTGATTAACAAAAGAATCACTTCTTAGGAAACAGACTTAGAGAAATTTAATAACTTGATCAAGTTTATAATGTAAGTAAGTGGCAGAGTTGGGATTCAAACCCCATTTGACCGTAGAATCCATGCTTTCTCCATTACTGTAGACAGCCTATGGATTAGGGTGCCCTAAATATACTTTCTTATTCATCTTGACATCCTCAGCACTGAGGGCAGATCTTTATGTGTGGTAGTATTGAATTGTGTAGTGAATAGAAACCAAGTTATAGAATTTTTCTTTGGCCTCTAAAGCCCTAGCACTATGGTGCGCATACAAATGCTCCATGAATTATTGCTGATTTTTTGACACAAAATTTGATTTTGTTTTGTGGTTGAATATGGATCGTGGTAATGCTCTATATAATTTTATTTTAAACTTTTATGTTTTCAGGTTATGTATCTTACTGCACATTTCCTTTCACAGATTTATTCTTTATCTCTTGGGGGATACAGATACCTATATATTTTCTTTGATAAAGGAACCATTTTTTTTAAATATACTTGTGCCCCAAGCAAATATCTGTCTAATGGGCTTCCCCTATAGATGAAGAACAGCATGGATTTCATTTGTCATTAGTTCTGAAATGCTGGGTACTAAAAATTTTGGTGTTGAAAACCATTACATTCATACTCGTTGGAGACACTGTTTCAAGGAAATACCTGGTAATTATTCACCTACAAGGTTTGCTTCTGTCTGTGGGTAATTTATATCCCACAGTAATGTGGAGTTTCTATCACTCTATTATAATTACTTACATATTCATGGCAAATAGTGATGTAATGGATTTCTAGAGGCTGTGCAAAAGAGAAACAACAAACTGAGATGCAAGACAAGTTTTCACCTCTTATTTCCAAAGCTGTAGTTAATCACTTGAACACTGTCCAATATCGTAGAAAACTGGCAGACTTTTCTTTGCAGCAGGCTGTGTAAAAACGTTTATATTTTACAGCTTATTGTGCCATACAAACGACTATGTTCTCAGTAAAGGAGAGTGAGAAAATAATGGTGGTGAAATTACTTAATTCCCCTTTGTTAGTTGTTTTCTGGCACAGTGGGAGGATACTTTGCACTTAAAATGCATCTCTGCATTTAATTTTATATCATTCAATTCCAGACGTTAAAAAATAGGACTTTACTTTTTATCTCTTTTTGTAGATAGGCTAGAGCAATTTTTTTTTTAGTATATCTTTATTGATTTCAGAGAGAGGAAAGGAGAGGGAGAGACAGAAACATCAATGATGAGAGAGTCATTGATCAGCTGCCTCCTGCACCCCCCCACCCCCCGACTGGGGATTGAGCCCCCAACCCGGGCATGTGCCCTGACCCGGAATCAAACCGCAATCTCCTGGATCCTAGGCCGATGCTCAACTGCTAAGCCACGCCTGACCGGGCTAGAGAAATTTTAATTTAACAAAAACAATCTGAAAATCAGTATTGTCAGGGAATTTAAATGGAATAGTACTAAATTATTAGGTTTAATTCAATTTATGACTTCAATTTTGCAAAACCTGTTTTTCTTTTTTACATATCTGCAGTGCTTAATAAGCAACTCTTTATTTTCAAATCTACTTTACGCAGATTTTGTTTTAGCACTTTGGCTGGAAGTTAATCTTCCTTGGGAACAATTAGAAGTGTAGGCATGGTTATTTGGTCCTCTCTGTAATCTCTTGAATCTTTTCACTCATATTAGGTCTTTCCTTAGCATTTTCTGATTTTATTGGTTCCCCTCTTACATTCATAAAACCCCTAAAGTCAGGTACCACATAATATTTTGTGGTTTACATTCTCTCTGCCAGATACAGTACTACAAGTTTATACTCAATAAATATGCCCCAAACCATGGCCTTCGTTTTGATGGGAAAGTAGCTCCTCTGTGAAGAACTAGCTAAGGCTCGCTTTTTGATGTTGTACCTTATAGGTGGGCCTTCAGTGACGGAAGTTCCTAAGACACACAAGTAAAAACACAGGAACTGGTATTTAAAACTCTATAGCCTTTTTCCTTCTAATGTTTCACTTCTAAATGGGAAGGGGTTCGGGGTGGCTTTCTATTGAGTTTATACTTCCCTGGAGCTAAAAGAAGAAATTAGGAAATTTTTATGTTTAAATATGTAAAACAACATGTTTAATTTTTCTATTTTCCTATTTGTTTTGTAATTAATTTAGAAGGTGGGGGCTTTTTAATACTTAATCAGTTTTTATTTATCACATACTGTGGTTTTATTTCCATAAACAGAAATAATCAGATATTGAGTATATTTGAATGGGAATTATTGTATACCTGCAATTCATGTTTTTTGAGAAATAATGGATTATTAGAGAGAATAGGATTGTATATCAATATCAAGACATTATTATTTTTATTCTCACTGTTCTCTTCAGGGAACTTTTGCTGTAAAAACTTGTATTTTTACAACCACACTGGCTAATTTCTTTGTTTTCTATTTTAAACCTTTTGCTTTTTTAAGGCAAACATTACAACAGCCTTAAAACCATCTCTAATTGTTTTGAAATTTTAAAAAATGAGTATAAAGAGTTATTCTGTTTTCTTGGCTTCTTCCTTTTGGGTAGAGACCTAAGATGTGCCAGAGCCCAGCCCCTCTGGGTAGGAGGACAGGGTGCCTGGAACTGCTCTCCACTGACCTCTTCTGGCCTCCTGTGTTGTTGAAGGGAACGGCTGCTCTCTTGGATGGTCTTCATGAAAGAAAGGGGAAAAGTGGAAGGAAATTAGCCAGTGCAGACTTTGTGATGATAACCTTCCAGCCTCTTTACCATCTGGGACTCCTTTTGCTATTCTCTCACCCTCCTGTTAAAAAAAAGAGTCTGTTTACCAAACACACTACATGTGAAATTGTGATTACTAGATTTTCTATTTTTTTATTAGATATACTTGTAACTGAGAGTCTGAGCATCTGATGTCCAGGAGATAACTACTACTATCACATCTTATTCATGAGTACCAAGCTAAAGATATTTGACTTTTTTTTTTTTAACAGATGTACCTTTATCCAGGGGTGAATGAATGGCTTTCCTTAGACATTTTGGAAAAGGGGGAAGTAACTCACTTCTATTAAGAATTATTTATCTACTGTGAAAAATCCAGGCAGGGAACCACTGATATAAACAGTATCATCAAGCAATAAGTGATCAAATATTCTTGCTATAGAAATAGTGGCCATTACTAATTTAGTGCCATTTTCAAACAGTATGAAGTTACCCCCTCTGTTATTGTTATAAATGATGAATATTATATCAGAAGCTTTTACTTTTACCCATGGAATAGGTTTTAGAGATATAACCCAAAGCCCTGATAGTTTTCAAGACAGAGTTCTCCTTCTTTCCTAAAACTGGGAGGTCAGGCAAGGTTTTAATCCATGTACTGTCTTTAGAAAATGCATGGTCATCAAGCCTAAAACTTATCTTTACATTTTAGGATAAAATAGCAAGTTCATCACACAGAGAAAAAAGCTTTATTTCCAAATGCTCTGTTAAAATCTGTAATTCAAACTATTAGCTAATTGCTAATTGCCTCCCTTCCATTTTGTTCTTCTCTTTCTCAATCTTTCTCAATTTATCGTACTTTATCTCTTGTCTCATGTTTTCCCCACTCCTATTGGGTGTGCTTGTTGTCTTTAATCGAACACCACCTAGGAATACCTAAACCATCTTTAATTCTCGATAATAAGGCAGAGGTGAGAGCAGATGAGTCAATTTGTCCTTAGAGTGGTGGGAAGAAAAGACACCCTGACAAAATGACCTAGCTGGCAGGGCCTCTGGGTGCCCCTCTGAGGTGGGCCACCCATGCTCTTCCCCATGTCCATCTTCAGCAGTCTCATTCTTGTTTAGGTCCTTGAAATTCATAATTACACATGGTAATGAAATGAATATAGAGCAATAAATGACCAGTATGGGGCCCCATTGCCTTTTCCTTTTCCATAGTTCAACTGTAGGACTTCTTGTTGTATTATGATTATCACCTCATGATGCTCTGTACCCTTAGTGACTTCTGATGTTCTTTAGCTGGCACTTTTCCTGGTAGAAAAAAATTGAACCAAGTAAAATTCAAAGTCAGGAATGATGCTGCAACCATTTACACAAACCTTTATGTACATGGTAGTCATATAAAAAACTAAATCAGTGTAAATATATTGGACCTAGTTTAGAAATATCGTAATATTCACAAAAAGAAGAAATGTGTTATACTCTGGAAGAAATGAAGGTGTGTGTTTTGTTTTGTTTTTTAAGAAATGAAGTTTTACTATCATAATGCCTCAGTCCCTGAAGAAGCTACTGTATCAAAGACCACAGGTATATATAGTTCTGTACTAGGACATAACGACATTTCCGTTTTTCAGTTTTTGTGTAGGTATCTGGTACTAGGTACCATACCCTCAAGATTAAATCAGTCTACTTTCAGTCCTTTCAAAGTTTATTATCTATTACATCTATTTTGAAAGTAGACATACATATATTACAAATATAACATATTATTTCACACTTTCATCATGTTTAAGGGGAAAGAGACAAGGATGCTTACCGTATTTGCAAGGATAAAGACCAATTAGAATAGCCAATGATGTTCAAAATTTGACCATGATACATTATTCAGTCAGACTTACAGTTAAAATTAGATGTATAATAAACTGGTCTACTAAGAAATTTGATTGATCATAAAGCCCATCATTCCAACTTCAGGATGTTTTCTTCTTATTTGGGATCAGCTACTAAACGCTATCCCTTGACATTGTATATTCTGATTATTTGAGGTAAATGATCCCACTTCAGCCCCCTCGCTCTTCACTTCTCCACATTCTCAGTGTATTTCTTCCCACAGTTCTCTCCTGGGTGGAATTGTCCTTTAGGTCCCACTTGAAGTGTTACTTCCTTTGGAAATCCTTCTGTTATTCCATCAAGATTTGGATTATGTCCTCTGGGCTTCTTTGGCATCCTGAGTTTACTTCTTTGATAGCAATTATTACTCAGGATTGAAATGGTTTGGTTCCCTGCCTAAATCCTTCACAGATCTATCTGGCAGTGAGCTTCTTGAGGACAGAGCGATGCTTTCTTTCCTTTTTTGATGCACTCTCAGAGTCTATCACATGTGGCATGCTCTCAGTAAACGTTCATTAAATGAAAGCAAGGAATCTTTGAATATTCACTACAATTGCAGTCTGTTAATAATAAAATATGGAGAAAGTATATTTGAAATACTAGCTTCTATGATGAATTGTAACATTTTATTAACAACCAATCAGGACTTTAGAAATCTCTTCAAAAGATCTCCTTGCTACAACTATTTACTGTGTCAGTAATTCAGGTGCTGTTAATCAATTATGCAATGCTTTGACAAAATCCATTAAGCAGCTTTTATTGAGCGGTGTCTATTTTAATTTTTATAACTTACTGTAAGATCTGCCTTCTTGACCAGATCTTTCTAGTTATAATAGTTACATCCAAAATTTCAATTTATTAAATATCAATAAATGTGGGTTTGCCACAAAGATGAGAAATTAGGTTATCTTTTTAATAAAATAAGTATAGCAATTAGTAAATTTATAACCATATTGAGCAAAAATAAGTTGATGTAAATGAAGCATTTCAAAGTATAGGTTGATGCCTCATCAACTTTAATTTTGTGACTTTTGTCAGTTGATGTCACAACCTTAGTGTTATTTTAAGATAGTTTTTAGGGGTATTTAATTAAATAATGTGGTGTTTGCTTATTTCAAACAGTCTGCCTTTGTTCCTGTCAAAGCCATGCTGGCAGGGCCTTGCCTTTCTTTTCCCTTTTGTTAATATTCTGTGTTAGGTAATGGTTTTGCAAATAATAGATTCCAAGGACCTTTGATCCACCATTACTGTAAAATAAAATGCAACTTAATTTTTTTCTGGGCATAATGGTTTTAACCTTGTGTACTAATTTGACTGTGCTTGTGGGGGCAGATCCTTAAATGAGACGCAAATGAAGGAAAAATTGCTAATGCTGCTACTGTATATCTAATGAGCACTGTGTAATAAACCATAACCTCTTTGACATTTCTCTGGAAAGCAGCATGATTATTTTGGATGGCTAGCCCTTTGTGGATGGCTCATTACCGTCTGGCATAATATGTATTGATAGAGACTGTAATTGTCAACTCCTATTTGACATGCTGCCTCTAATAAATATGGCTTGCATCACTGGAACCCACTAATGGTTATATGGGGAACTGTAATTAAAGAAAAAATTATATGTATTTTAGGTTTAAGAAATAGTGTATATGTATATAAAATGTCTCTATAGAGGATTATCTGCTCTCCCCCCTCCCCTTTGCAGCTCCTTGTCTTAGAGTATTTGAAGCTTCCCCTGAGGATTGGTGTTCTTTTATCAGTATAGGGCCAACATGTGACAAGACCTGTGTGTATATGTTTGTGTGAGAGAGAGACAGAGACCGAGAATGAGATTTTCCTCCATACTGTAAAAGAGCATCTCTGTTGGCAAAGAAGTGACAATACCAAAAGCTCCTTCTTTGTATGTATAAGATCCATAAGACTATGGTTTATATTTCTGGTTTCAGCTCATAAAGTTATTGCTTTATAGCTACAGAGTCTCATTCATCTTTCCCATGGTTTTCTTTATTTTTTCCTAACTTTATTTTGTTATAAGAAATTAATGTTTTTTACAAACAACTATATGCCACCAAATTGAATAATCTGGATGAAATGGAGAAATTCCTAGAAACATACGCTTTTCCAAAACTAAATCAGGAAGAATCAGAAAATCTGAATAGGCAGATTACAACTAATGAAACTGAAGCAATACTCCAAAAAATTCCCAACAAACAAAAGTCCTGGACTGGATGACTTCACAGGTGAATTTTACCAAACAGTCAAAGAATTAACACCTGTCCTTCTCAAACTATTCCAAAAAATTCAAGAGGAGGGAATACTCCCAAGCTCATTTTACAAGGCCAGGATTATCCTAATTTCAAAACCAGATAAAGACACTACAAAGAAAGAAAATTACAGGCCAATACCCCTGATAAACATAGATGCTAAAATTCTCAACAAAATATTAACAAATAGGATCCAGCAATACATTAAAAAGATTATACACCATGATCAAGTGTGATTTATTCCAGGGATGCAAGGTTGGTACAATGTCCACAAATCAGTAAACGTAATAACCCACATAAACGAAATGAAGGATAAGAACCAGATGATCATTTCAATAGACACAGGAAAGGCATTTGACAAAATCCAGCACCCATTTATGACAAAACTCTCAGCAAAGTGGGAATAGAGGGAACATACCTCAACATAATAAAGGCCGCATATGACAAACCCAGAGCCAATATCATGCTCAATGGGCAAAAACTGAAAGTGTTTCCCTTAAGATCAGGAACAAGCCATGGTGTTCTCTGTATCTCCTCCCCGATAGACGTCTTCACGGCATTCTTTTCTTTAGAACTTGAATGAAGACAAAGGGCTAAATTATTTTTCTGCTCTCTTCAGACTGAGTTAACTGTATCATACCACTCTGATTAATATGTAGGCTTGTGTTTTAGATCCCAAGCAGGGTCCTTGTGTCCAGATGAAAGTATGCTGGTGAAATTAGGTAGTATAATGACTTCACATCCTGATAATTACCTGGCAGTGAATATTTTACAGCAGTACCTAAGACCCACATTTCTTTGGTTTAGGTAACCTTACTTAAACAAAATATAAATAAGAAGCATATTATTTAATATTCTTTTGTCTCTGTGTGAAAATGATTTTTTGGCAGATAGTAGCAATTCAATCATATTGTCCTTAATTTACCCAAGTCATTTCAGGCCTTGGCCAGAAGGTGAAGGAGGTCCCTGCACTTTTCTCCTTCTTTCTTGTATTGTTCTCACTTCTTTTCTTTTCAGGCCCTGTCTGAGAGGAGACACCTAAGCCTTTGTCCTGAACCTGTGCTCCGCCCATTTTCCTGTTTGTGTCTGCTGGCTGCAGCCATTCTCAAACCATTCCAGGGCAGCTGCCGACTCTGTTCACTGTCTGGCAGGGACAGTGATCCCTGTTGGGACCAGCAGCAGCAGCAGCAAGCTGGCTGGCTGGCTGGCTGGAGAGTCACTCCCATCCACACCCCTCAGCACTGCTGTGGCAGCCACACTTGGCACCCGTGGGGGTGAGCAGCAGCAGCCTTGCTCTCATTGATCTCAAATGCTTCTCCTCCAAGAAAAGCCCAGCTTTCCTGTTACCTCTTCTCATTACTCCCCCCAAATCCTTAGTGATCATAACAGCAATTACTGACTGTGAGATTCATTTTACACTTATTATATACTGTATGGTTTTCTCGTTAAATCTTTTTATGTCATTGTACTCTATCCCCAACTAAACCATGAGCCCTCAGGGCACAGACCATGTTTTAGACTACTTTAAAGGAAAAATACATAAACACTAACACTTTGATACATACTCATTGATAGAACAAAAACACTTCCTTTATACTTTATATTTTTAGGATCTGACATATAGTAGGTATTATATTAATAATTTTATTGCTGATAAGATAATCAGATAATCCAGGTTAACAGTTGTCTCAATTTTCACGTGTTCTGACTCTTTTAAGTTACAAATAATCAAAATATTTAATTTTTAAAGTCCCCCTCCCATAATTTAACTCAGGAGTGGCTATTTCATTTGGTTGTGAAATATGTATTATGGTAAATATATTTTAGCTTGTTGTAATGGGACTATGTGTAATCTGAATCTAGTGAGTATTTATTAAATGACTCTTTTCTTACTACATTCTGCTGATCTTTGACTTCCAAACTGGCTTATGAACCATTTGGTATCATCAACTATGGGAAATATTTTGGGGTTTTTTTAAATTGTTGTCAGTATTACAGATGCCCTCACTTGCCCCTTTTTTGCCCCCTCCCCAGGCCTTCCCCACACTGTTGTCTGTGTCCATGGGTTATGCATATATGCATATATGATCTATGGTTAATCTCTTCCTCAGAAAGGTTTTTAACAGGGGAAATTGGTGGCTTATACTCAGATATTTCAACTTCATCTTATTCTTTACCAGACTTCTTATTTTTAAAGCTTATTTACAAATACATTCATTTGTAAAGAGAGGAGCCACCAGTATTTTAAAAATAATTACTATAGGCTTTAAGTGATTGGACTTGATTAGAAGAATGTCTAAGATTGCGGAGTGGTGAAAGGAAACCATACTGGGAACATAAGAATTAACTAGGCTGGTGCATAGAGAAGACAATAATAGTAGCAAAATGCCCAGTTGACTATAAATGTGGAAAGATGTGGTTGTACAGTTTGTTCCGAAGAAGTAAGGCAGCCACACTCTCAACTTCCTGTTTACAAAAAAAGTCATATGGAGTGTCTTTCTATGAGTTCAAAGTGTATTCAGTGAGCTTCAAGCTCTCTATTTTATTATTTAAATCCAGACTTCGTAAGATGCTTCCTGGTATATCAGCTGAAAGCACGAGTAAAATGTTTGCTGACTGGATTGTGTAGTTTTTTTATTCCTTTGCAAAGTAGATATATTTTCTGAGGTGAACGGGGGCATTTTCCGACGTCTCAGTTTCTGTTCATTGTTTTTTGTCCCTCCCGGGCTATAAGCTCCTTGACAGCAGGACTCTGATGGGTTTAGGTGTAAAGGCGGCAGCAAGCCCAGCGCCTGGCACATCACAGGAGCTCACAAAGTACAAGATCCACAGAACCATGTGTACATTTGGCCACCATTTTTAAGTACATGTTATTAGTTATGTGTTAAATGTATGCTCTTAAGATGTGTGCATATTTTAATAAACCATATTACTTGCCTTTCCCAGAAAGAGAGATGCGCACTGGGAATCCAGAGGTAGAGATGAAAGTCATGGTTAGATACAGGAAAAGAGAAAGATAACTGGGGAGAGGAGAAGGTGCAGCCCAAAGTAATGTGGAGGTCTCTGAAAATAGATAAGATCTTTATGCTTATAACTACTTGGGGCTTGCAGCCAAAATATGCAAACTTAACATATTTTTGATAAATTAACACATTTCCTGAGGTTACAGGGTACATTTTCAGATGTCTCTGTGTTTGTTATGTAGAAAGAGACGGATTTCACAAATTAAATTACAAAATTCATCTCTGTGATTATCTTTGATTATTTTAGAACCATGTAATCAATGTTAATTGATTTTTAAGATTGCTTGACAAATACTAGTTCAATTTTTTTTAAGTTCTGTATAATAAAATATCTGCATACCATATGCATATCTGAAGGACCTCTAATAAGTTGTAATTTCTGGAAGATATACATTACAGCATAAAATAAGGAATGACTATTCTGTACTCCCTGATTTTATTTTGACATTTTTTTGAGAAGCTTCCAGCTAGAAAATTTACATTTAAACTGTTTTGTCTGCTTCTTGGGGCAGCATAATATATAGAAAAGATTAGAAGATGAAGATTGTACTTCTAGCAGTCTAAAATCAAGACTGTGGATAACTACCTGTATGGCCTTGAAGAGAGTACTTAGGATCTCTGAACTTTGATTTCTGCATCTATAATGAAAGAGCAGGATTGTATGATGGGCATCCAAGGTTCTCATTATTCTTCTCTGAAAAAGGGTCCTATATTTTGTGTCTAGTTTAGGAAGATCTAAGAGTAATATCAAACCCCTTCCCCACTACAAGTTGCTAGAACCATGTTTTAGTTTACTCTGTATTCCCAGTGACCTGAGTACTACCTGCCATGTAACAGGTACTTAATAAATGATTCTTGAATGAATAAACAGTTATGTCTACTTTGTAAAAAAGAAACAAAAGAAGATATGTGTTATCTGTCTGCCCCTCTAAGCAATTTGTGTAATTGGGAAAAGACCTCATCTGCTCCCCAGCAAGTAGTTGGTATTCCATAAGTCTTTGTTGCTTGCTGGGTGAATGAAGTTTATTTCTCCTTACAAAAATCCTATGAAATACCTGTTAATTACCCCATTTTCAATAGGAAACCAAGATTGGGGTGGGAGATGGGAGGGATAACTTGTAAGGTTCTGCAGATCTTAGGAAATGAAGCTAGAAGTTAAAAACAGAGCTTTCTGATAACAAAACTCACTGTTTAGATAAACCGAACTTACCCTAAAGCATAAATGACTCGTGATTATCCCCAAAGGTTCTGATGTGGGGAGGCAAGATACCTGGGGTGGATGAGCGAGTGCTGAAAGGAGGCAGGGACTCAGAAATTAAGCTTACCACCTTTCTAGAATTGTACCTGGCTCAACCACTGAGATTACTTGAAATATTTAGCAGTTTTCTTTCAAGAAGGTAACGTATCAATATAAAAAAAATTTTTTTAAAGTTTTTCTTATCTCCTAAAACAAATTTACTGGCTGTAGAAGAAAAAGCACTGGATGGGAGTTAGGGCACCTGGATTTCAGTTCTAATATATACAGCCCATGGGCCTTTAAGTAATTAAGTAGACCTTTCAGATCTGCCAGTTCCTCATCTGTACCATAGATATGTTCATCTAGATTAGTTGATCTTTCAAAGATTCATACAAGAACTTTAAGGTCTGTTCAGGGTAGGGGGTGAGGATGGGACAAGAGGGGCAGAAAAGGATTGCACATCACCAAGGGAGGCATCTAGAAGCCCACCAGATTCTGGTCTACACCAGGCCCAGGAAGCCCAGCTGAAGAATGCCTGTGGTAGTGTAATGGGTAACTCCATTTCCATAGTTTCAGGTCTTGCTGCTTTGTGGGTGATTCACTTCTGACCTGTCCTAACCAGAAAGTTGGGATGTAAAGTTTCCTGTAAAGATTTATTTAAATGGAAAAGTGAATTGATTTAAAAGCAGCAATAGTTAACATTTATTGAGCACTTACTGTGTGAAGTTATCATTCTAAGAACTATACGTACAGTCATTTAACCTCCACAACAGTGACATATGTGCTGTTATTATCTCCATTTCACAGATGAAAACACTGGGGCCTGAGAATGGTTGAGCAAATTGTTCAAGATCACACAGCTAATAAGTGGCAGAGCTGGGACATGAATCTAGGCAGCCTGGCTCCAGAATCTGTACTCTTAAGCTCTTTGCTATGTTGTATCTCTAGAAAAAATCCTAAAAGAGGATTTAAAAATCAGATTTAAAGAAAAACCTTAACTACATATGAGTACGTATGATATATGCAGGAATGACAAATGTACTAAGTAAATAACTGAAGTTCATAAATGCTGCTTTGGAGCACTGCCTTTAGCTTCTCCCAGCCTAACCTGAATTTCAGATTCCCTGGAGAAGGAACCTGAGCGCCCTTGATTAGGCCAGGTGCTCAGCTTTGGGTCACTCAACCAGCCTAGGAGATGTTGAGGGCCATGTAGAACAGATATGGCAGCTGTCACCCACCTTATGATTTCAGTGAGGGTAGGGAAGCACCATTTCCAGAGAAAAGGGAATCATTATCAGGCCAGTCACCTCAAGGGTACCCACCACAGTAATCAATTGGCTAAGTCTAGGCTGACTTAAGAGCATAGGTTAGAATTATTATTTTTTCACTAAATAATCCCTGACATGAAGTTTATCTCCCTATCATATCAGAGGCTCATGGAGAAATTATAGATAGCCAAAAACCAGATCATTTACCCTTTTGTTTCGAAAGTAGAATAGCCCATTTAGCAATAGCTAACACAATTTTAAGCAACATGCTCTTTCACCCTGTCATTTCACTTCTAGGGGTTTATCCTACAGAAATACTCCCACATATGCACATAGATATATGTATCAGGGAGTTCATTGCAGCATTGTTTATAATAATAGAAAATAGAAAGTGACCTAAATCTTATTTAATGGAGTTTGGAGAACATTATGTACATCCATACTGTGGATAAACATCCATCATTAAAAAGAATTAGGTAGTACCATATGTAGTGACAAGAAAATTCTTCAAACTACATTAAGTGACTAAATAAATATAGTACAATATGTTTAGTATGAACTCAAGTTACAGTGCAGTATATATAATATGAACTCATTTTCATGGAAAAATGCGTAGCATTTGCTCTGTGTTTACAAATGTACTGCATTTGTTATATGTTTGTAAACATATGTTAAACACATATAACAAAATTCTGAAAGAAAATATGCTAAAATGTAAAAGAAAGAACTTCTGGGGAAGGAGGATGGTGAACCTGGTGTGTCCCCATGGGAATATAATTTTTAATTTGCTAAAAATTGTAGAAGGAAACCAGTGAGTAAAATTAATGTTAATATATTTTACTTAAATGAATATATCTAAAATATTATCATTTCAATGTGTCAGTGTAAAACACTTATTATTGAAGATATTTAAAACTTTTTGTACTAAGTCTTTAACTCTTTTGGCACATCTGGATTCAGACCAGTGACATTTCAAGTGCTTAATAGCTACATGTAGTTAGTGTCTACCATCTGAACAGCTTAGCTGTATATACTTGTATATTGTTTTGACTTTTTACAGTAAGTGTATGCTCTTATCTGACTCGCATGACTCGTTTTTGTAAGTAGACCTTTTAATAGTTGTGATGTTTTTTTAAAGGTGACTTTTAATCTCACCTTTTCATCTTCTTGTGCCACTTTTCTATGAAAAAGGAATTTGGATGGCACACTTGTTTCACTTAAAATCAGTAGTCATAGAGTTTCATCTCAGTGAACACACAATAAGTCTATATTGGAATTAAATAAAGTGATGCAGTTTGAAAGAATGAATGGAGATAGCTTTTAATAGAATCTAAATTGTGAGTCACTGACTTTTTCATTGCTTTGATGTATGTGTTACTCCTTTCCTCCCAAGGCTGTGGCAGCCCTTTGAACATTTCTGTTATTTCTATAGATGTAAACAAAAAACACACTAAAGAAATGTGAAACTTAATGCTTGCCTGGAGTATAAGATGTGATTATAAAGTAACAAAGTTTATTTTTTGGTGACTAAATAAGCTATATATTTGCCTTTCAAAGTGATTTGCTTGAATGTTATATATGGATATTATTCTGCATCTGTCCTTTGAGATACCTTATAGTCAGTTTTTTAAAAACAAGCATTACTTTTAGACACCTAATATATCATTCATATTTGGCTTTCAAGAACATATGCATTATATGGACATTTTACTGTTTGCTACAGATTGTAATTTTTTTCGGTAAAACTATGTTGACATTTCCATTTTATATTGTTGCTGTTTATAGTAATTTTATTAAAAATTCCACATACTTGAAAACGAAAGTGGAAATCAAGACAGCCTAAATAAGGAATGACTCTTAATGAAGGTTTATTTTTTAGGAAGATGTTCTAAAATTAGATTATAGTGATGGTTGCACAACTCTACAAATTCATTGAATTGTACACTTAAAAATGGGTGAATTTTATGATATGTAATTTATATCTCAATAAAACTTTTTTCTTTGAATAGCCTTCAGTGATGCTATCAAGAATTTTTATAGTCATGTCTGCAGTTTGAAATAATTTAATGCATAGTAACAAAAGTATTTTGTAGAATCTGATTGTTTACAGAGGTATTTGGAAATGTCACTTGATTTCAGATCTCCTTTCCATTTAATGTTCAGATTGTTGTCTTGCCATCTCCTGGATAATTTTCCCCTGTGGAAATCCATTTCCTCATCTGTAAAACAGGGTTAATAACTAAATGTGAAGATTAAATGAGATGCTATATTTAAAAATCATAGTATCTGAGACATAGCACATTAATTGTACATTAACCTATACACTGAGTACCTGCTCATAGCTTTTATTGTCTGTGATTTAAACATGGTGGTGAGCCACTCTACTTTTATTCATCAGTGAAAAGACCCGGTGAAATATTTGGGGGAACATTTAGGACTTGTTTTCATGTCTCTAGATACCTAGGTTGATTAGATGGCATTATGAGCAGTCTAATATACAGCATTTCACTGCAGAGCCTATGCCCTGACACTTTTTTCCATAGGAAACATCTTTTCCCTGTTACTCTCACCTTCCCTTCCCAGCCTTAGACATGTTTCGTGGTCTAAATGAAGCCTGCCAAGGTTCCCTTTTCAGTTCATCGCTGCCTCCTATTATTAGTTGGAGAGATCTTTGCAGAATGACATTTCTTTCCTGCAGTGCTTCCTGTGCCCCATTGAGCATACAGCCTTCACTTTTCTCCTAACCCCTACTTGCTTTCTTAAGGAGAGAAAACTCAAACCTCATGAAGCAATTCAGAGCTCACAGAGCCTGGCAGTAGGCAATGGGCCCGGCACTCAACTTCAGCAATGATTCCGATTTCTCTCATTGTTAAGCCACCTTCATGATTCACAGGTACAAATCTGCTTGGCTTCTTCATTTGCCATCATGCATCCTTTTATCCCTCCTAAAACCAAAGTAGGTATGCCAACCCCAATTCACCAAACATTTTTAGCTTTCTCATATTCTAATTTAACTCAGAAGCATTTTCTGGTGTACATTCTGGGTTGTCCCTGGACTGTCATTTCTCCCAGTCTGGTTGTGCCTGAAGCAGTTTTCGTAGCTAAATGATGAGCCTTCCAAGAAAAAAGTACGTAATGAAAATGGAGACACCAGCACGCTCTTCGTAACCAGTTCTTTAAGTCTCCGCCTGCCGTGCCATGGAGACGGCTCATAATTCTCATAATCATGGGAGGGAGGGACTGAACTCCTGCACTGCAGCGGGAAGAACTAGCACTGGGGGGGGGGGGGGGGGGGGGTGACAGACTACTCTCCAGTGGGGAGAGGGACAGATATTTTGGAAAACTTTGACATGGAATCGGATGTATTTGTGTAACCTTTTAATGTAGAACTGTGTTGCAGTCAGAGAGGGGGTTATGGGTTTCTTCATTAAAAGCTTATTAAATGAAAAACTAGGACAGTCGTTTTGCTTCGGTAGATGGGGGTCAGAGAGGCGGGTCTGATCTCCTCAGGATATTAATGTCTGCCTTCAGCCGGGGGAAATGAGCCGTCACTTGAGTTAGAGGCAGCTTTATGTGCTCATCGCTAGGGATTCCCATATGTCCAGGGAGCTGCAGCAGTAAAAAATGGCAGGCTCGGTGGCAGCGTGCAGAGGGCTCTCATTGGAATTCATGTCAGGAAGCTCAGCCCAGCCTGCCCAGAGCAAGTCTGTTTAATGTTGATCAGCTGTCCATCTGATAAACCGAATTGATACGGGCATTCCCTCCAAGGGCTGCCCTTACAGTGACAGCCGCAGCACCCAGATGTCTTATTAGGCTTTTTTGGTAGTCGCAAGTATTTTTAACCCTTTTTGTGATACCCAAACCAAAAAGTAATTAGAGAGACCTACATAACAATGCCAGCTAGGCTTTTCCTTTGCTTCTCTGGCAGAAAGCAGGCCAACTTAAACTGTTTCCAGAAACCAGATACTACTAGTTACCCTCTTCCTCATCATAACAAGTATCTAGTTGACCTGCAGGATAATTATGTGTTGACAATGTCAAGTTTGTGTCTAGTTATTCAAAATAATGTTTCTGAAAATATTCTTAAATACAGTAAGTTACCTGGCATAGTTACGCTTTATTAGTTTCATAGGTGTGTTAGTTATCACTAAGCAGAACTTTATGTTCATGCATAAAGAGAACATGAATTACAAATTTTGTTTGGTTGGCTAATTTCTGGTAATAACTAGAGTGACTTCTTGTTGAGTCCCAGCAACCTCTGCTTTCTCAAGCATCACTACCACCATGAAGGCGGCTCACCTCTTAGTAGATTGGTCAGCATGTATGGAGGGAACTAATTGCAGAACACATCAATACTGAGCTTTCTTTTTTTTGTTAATCCTTACCTGAGGATATTTTTTCCATTGATTTTTAGAGAGAGTGGGAGGGAGAGGGAGAAAGAAAAGAAACACATTGATGTGAGAGAGACACATAGATCAGTTGCCTCCCACCCGCACCCCGACCAGGACTGGGATCAAACCTGCAGCTCAGGTACGTGCCCTTGACTGGGAATTGAACCCTTGACCTTTCAGTGTCGGGACCAATGCTCTAACCACTAGCCTACACCGGCCAGGGCAATACTGAGCTTTCTTCTAAAAAAACCACAGTAACTATGTGAGGAGATGGATATGTTAATCAGCTTGACTATAATAATGATTTCAGTTCACTATGTGTATGTTTATCAAAATAGCATTTTATATACCTTAAGTATATATAAATATATATAATTTTACTTAAAAATATGAAAGATACTGAGCTTTCATTTTTGGAAATAAATCAAGAGAGATAAGTCTTTGTGTTAAGCTATGATTATTTTAAAATTATATTTCTGTATAACTCCCAGTAGTTCAAAATTACAGTACTGAATATGGAAGAACTTTGTTTTAAAGGCTTCTACTGAAGCACTGCTTAAGGATTTTTGTCTTTTTTCCCCTTCACTTACAGACCTTGTGTTTTCATAGCACGGCAAAACTCTAACATAGACTCAAGTATCTACTCTCTTTGAATGAGATCAGCTGCAAACTGGTCTAAGTTAAAATGTCAGGTTCGCTTTACTAAAAAACAAAAACAACAAAAAAAACGGAGGCCCACAGCACTTTTGGTGATTGCCTAGTGCATGTGGTCAGAGCTGGAAGTAAGGCCTGGTCATTCTTTTCAGCCCTTGAACCTGTGACTCCATCTGTATTTGGAGGTCACCATTACTATAGCCTTCAGCTTTGCCATTTTGCTTTTAATGGTTGAGATTTTTGGTTTCAGTCACCTGTTTTTAAATCAGAATTCTCATTTCCAAATACAGGGATGAAACAAGATTAGTTTTGAATGCTGTGATCACGGCAAACCCAAAATTCAAAGTTCCATTTTCACTTAGGTTATCAACATGAATAAATGGCAAAACAGGAAAATCATTATGTTTCTATAATTACTGTAATGAATTGAATGAATTTCTTAGAGTTTGGGGTCTGGCCTACTTATAAAAAAATTAATATTTAACACATAATTAAAGTTTATCACCATGAAAGATTCTCTTACCTGGCATTAAGAGCATATACTTATTAAGAACATACACTTTTTCTTTTCATTATTATTCATATGCCTTGATATTTTTGACTTTTGGTATTTTGGAAGTATATCTTAGACACTCTTGCTCTGATCTGCTTCTTCCCCTGCCCACTCCATTCTTTGCCCTTGTTGGCGCTTTCTCTGTGTGGCTGTGGAGAGAGAAACAAAACACAGAACAGCTAGTGTGTCAGGTGGCAATAAGTGCTATGGGGGGAAAAAGCAGGAAGTGGAGATTGGGAGTGCTGGTGAGGGTGGGAGGGTTGTAGCTGTAGATGGAGTAAGCAGGGAAGGCCTTACTCATCAAGTGAACTTTGAAGGGACCCAAAGGAAGCAAGTGACTAAGTCTTGCATATATGTCAGGGAAGATGGGTCTAGATAGAGGGAAGGGCAGGGGCCCTGAAGCAAGAACAGGCTCAGCATGTTCAAGAGACACTGAGGAAGCTAATGTAGCTGGAGAAGAGTGATCAGGGAGGGAAGAGAGTAGCAAATGAAGTCAGAGAGGGGAGAGGGGAGAGGAGCTGGGTCAGATTGTGTTCGACCTTGGAGAGACTTTGGCTTTTACCCCGAGTGAGACGGGGAGCCACTGGAGGGTTTTGAGCTGGGAGCTAAGTGATGGGTTTAATGGTGTCTTCATCTTCCTGCTCGCCTCATTTCTGATCTTTTCCATTTTTGCAAAGCTAATGGACTAAAAATATTATCTCATTATTATTATAATACTACTTTCCCAACTATTTGTGAGGTTGAGCATCATTCTGTGTGGTTTTTGGCCATTTACTTCTAGAATTACCTCTTCATCTTCTTTCCCATTTTGCTCTTGAACTGTTTATCTTTTTCTTATCAATTTCTTGTCCAATTTGGACAAGCTGCACGCATATTTTTAATATAATCTGTCTATTGTATGTATTGCAAATACTTTATTTCAAGTCTTTGTTTGCCTTGGTCTTTTTTATGGTTTATATAAACATTTTTGTATATTGTAACTCGAATGTGTCCTCTTTTTTTTTTAGGCTTCCTAACTTTCTATTTTATTTTGCAAGGTTTTCTCACCCCAAGGTCTCACCGTAAGAATGTTTTCCTAAATTTTAAAAAAACAATGGTATTTTATATCCATCAAGATGAGCCACAGAGCTGTGGTTTCAAGTAGGTTTTTAGTCTTGAATCTTTTTTTTCTTTTTTACCTTTTGACTTAAATTTGTACATTTGTTTTTTCAGATTCAGATCTTTATTTCCAGAAAAAAAAAAATTTTCCTATGGAGTAAGGTAGGGGTCTAACTTTATTATTTTTTTTTTCTTAATCAGTAGCCAGTTGCCCCAACATCTTTTACAAGAATAATTCGTCTTTTCCCTAACAATTTGAAATGTTATCTTAACCATTAATAATTTATTTTCCAAATACATTTGGATATCTTTCTGGATTTTGTTCCACTAATCTATTAGTTTATTCTTGTGATACTAGTACTATAGTTTTAAAAATTGCAGTAGCTTCATAATAAGTTTTAAAATCTAGAATGGCAGGCCTTTTATTTTATTTTCCAAAATTTTCTTTGTAATTTTCAAGTTATTTTTTCTACATGGGCATAAAAGTCAGTTTTACAATTTAAAAAGCCTTTTAGGATTCAAACAAAATTATTTTAAGTAAATGACTCTTAACTGCCCTGACCAGTATGGCTCAGTTGGTTGGGCGTTGTCCTCTGCACCAAAGGGCTGACAGTTCACTTCCTGGTCAGGACACATACCCGGGTTTCAGGTCCAGTCCCCGTAGGGAGTGTGCAGGAGGCAGCCCATTGATGCTTCATTCTAGCATCGATGCTTCTCTCCCTCTCCCTTCCTCTCTCTCTAAAAATAAATAAAAAATCTTTTTAAAAAATGACTCTTACCTACCATTTAAATGCTTTCAGAGACATCCTGAATTTTGTACATGTTGTGTTTGGGGTTCTTATTAGTTACCTATTGATATGCAAAGAGCCTGGGCTTTAAAATCAGAGAGCTCTGGGCTTGAATCCAGCTCTGCAGCTTACTAGCTATGTGAACGCGAGCAAGTTAGTCTGCCAGCCCAGCTCCCTTCTGCACAGTAGAGATGATAATGCTTACCTCAGATAGCTGTTATGAGTTTTACATTATTTTATTAATTTGTTGATTGAGTTATTATGCTTGCAAAATTTTTTTGTATAAAATAGTTCAGCATACAGTAAGTCATTGGCTCAAAACAGTTAATTTAGATAGTAAAAGCCATAATTGAAATTAGGCATTTTAAAATATAGGATATCTGAAGTATTTGCAGATGAGATAACATGATATCTGGCATTTACTTCAAAATAATCTGGAAAGATAGTGAAAGGTGTAGCTGAAACAAGATTAGGGTCCACAGAGGTGCTTTATGTTATATTTTCCACTTCAGAATGTTTTAAAATACCCAAAATACAAACTTCTTTTTAAATGCATCTTTAAAAACTGTTAAAAATGACAAAGCGTAAACATTTGTTATTTCTAAGTGGAATATTATGTTTTTATTATGTTATTCTCTGAACTCTTCTGTATTTTGTTAAACCTCTGAAATGAAGGAAAGCAAGGAGGGAAGGCAGAAGAAAAGGAAAAATGGAAAAAGAAAGAGAAGGCAACTCTGTTGTCTTTGGTCTTCCTTGCCTGTGTGTTGAAACACAGTTGACCCTCTGACTAGTTTAACATCAATTAGAAAATGTAAAACATTTAAAGAGATTTCAAGTTAATATAAGGAACAATTTCTAATAATTAAAACTATTAATCAGCAGACCTGGCTCCTGTGTAATTTGTTATCGCTCATCCCTGGAAGGGGTTAATTGAGGTTAATTGACCTCTGGGGCCACTTCCATCTCTGATTCCATAAACCTGACTTTTTAGTTGACATCATTCTTTTCCTTATGAAACTAAGAATGGTAACAATTCCCTGTACCTTTATACCAGCAGTTTTCAACCTTTTATCTCATGGCACATAAACTGATTACTAAAATTCTACGGCACACCAAAAAATAGGTTACATTTTTTCCCGATTTGGAAAAAAAAAAAGGTATAATCCTGAGTCATTCACATCAGATGACTATTGTTCTGTTGGCTGTTGTCATTTTTTTATTTGACAATCTAAAGGAAAAGAGGTCAGTGGCCCTGACTAAATAGTCAGGTATTGCATGTTTTAAATACTGTGGCACATCAGCTGCTTTACACAATTGATTGTTAAGCAAAGAGCTATTCATTTAACAAGTATTTATAGGCAGCCAGGGAAATAGGGTATTATAATTCACAGTGTAGTGAGGGAGAGACATGGCAGAAAGATAGATGGCTAAGGAAACTAGCCCAGTTAGCACAGTGAATGTGCTGTGTTGAGATGCTTTAAAGCGCAGGAGCTAACTCTGGGGAAATGAGGGGAGACTTCACAGGAGTTGGCACAGGGGCTGATTCTTAAAAATACTGTAAACAAATATAGATTTATTATTCACCCTATAGCAGCAAAAGTGGCATGACACAGCTACACAATGAACCTCTATAGAGATGGGTGTTAAATAGAACAAGGAGATTCTCTGTTTGTAAAAAATGTGGAACTTCTCTATTTGTAAGTAATATATGGAACTATCTCCAAGAGATAGTATTAGGTGAATAAAACCAGAGTACAGAAATATGAACATAAAGTGTCTTTACCATTTTTGTAGTATAATTTTTATTGAGTATCTTTCAGGAATTCACTTGGCTACAGATAAGAGGACTCTAACAAACAGTAGCTTAAAGAAGTGCAGTGTTTATTTAACTCTGATAATAAAATGTGTAGAGATGGGCACATCCGAGCTGACTTCAAGAAGTCATTAAGGGCCCAGGGTTCTCCTTTCCTCTTGCTCACTGTTCTTGGATTGGGAACTCCCTTTAGGATCCTTAGGTGTCTACTGTGCCTCCAGGCCATTGGGCCGTATTCCAGACAAGAAAAAAGGGTAGGCCCAAAACGCCAGAGGTGCACATCAACTGAATCTGTCCTCTTAGATCAGGAACTCGGTAGATTTCTCAGAAACTTTGCCCAGTGAACTTCTACCTACTTTCATTGGCCAGACTGTGCTACATGATCACTTCTAGTCTCAGGGACCTTGGGGAGACAAGTGTTTTAAGTGAGGACATTGTTACTCCAAATATAATCAAAGATGCGTTAGTAGTGAGGAAGGAAATAGTGAGTCGGTAGCTAGCAGTGTCTGCTATCCTTATTTCTAAAGCTTAGAGTGCTAACAAGTTTGGAGAAATGTTGGAAGAAAATAGATGAAAACAGATGAAGTTGTTCAACATACAATTGAAAGAAAGTAATGTGGTGAAAATTCTTATGAAAACATAGATTAATCCTCCGGGTTACGTCCAATGTGGTAATTACTTCCTTACTCTGATTACTTAACATAAGTGGCATTCATTTGTGACTCTTTTCCAATCAAGATTTAGCATAAAAAATACCCAAGAGTGCTAAAATACATGTGCATAAAATGGCATGCAGGCCTTTATTTAAGGTAATTTTTTAAGTCTAGTACATTGAAAGTTTACTAGATTGCTTTGGGTGGCTAAAATAGGAATGAGATAATGAGAGGAAAATATTCCCAGCTTTCATACTGCTGCTCTGCTGTGCACAAAATTAGACTCCTGCACAATGTCATCTGGAGTTATCTGATGCTAAAATCTTAGAGGTTGAGAGCGCAGTACTAGATAGTGGAATTACAGGCCAGGTTTCAAGATGACCAGTCATTTTATTTCTATTTCCTATAGAAAAATAGGTACTAATAATAGCAATTATTTAGCCTTTTTTTTTTTTTTTTTTTTTTTTTAACAACTGCCAACCCAGGTAGTTTTTTTAAACCCTCAAAACTTAGAATTTTATAACTAAATATTAAATTTTAGAACTGAAATCCCTGAATCTTAGAACTGGAAGGGACTATATCTCCAGTTCCCCTTCTTTCAGTGGTGAGAAAACCATGGGTCTAGAGTTTAAGGGATTTGCCCACAGTCTGGCGTTAGAGGCAAAATTAGAACTATTATCTAGATTCCTGATTGGACTAAATCTCTTGATTTGGTTCTGACCAGATAATTTGCAAACAACTTGATTACTTTTCCCAGTTACCTTGAACAAAAGAGTCAAGTCTGCTCATAATATACTTTCTCCTAGCAAAATTCTCTTCTGTGATGCTTAGAACTTAAGGATAAAAATTGGACATATTTGTGGTGGGCATATACTAGTGTTGGTAACAGTGGTAACTTTGTCCCCCCCGCCCCTATTTACTATTCATTAGTTAAGTACACATTTTAAATTATCATTGGTCACTATGACTTGGTGACTCTGAGTTCCAGCCTTGTCCTTCATAAACAGAGTGTTCTCATTCAGGTGTTTAATCTCTCCAGACCTGCTATAATTAGAATCACAAGTAGGTAATATAAATGAAAGTTATTTGTAGTGGTGGATACTGTACAAATGATGGGTTTTCACTTTCATTATCACCATTGTTTTTGTTGTTTCTGGTCTTTTGACATTTAAAGATTGCTATTCATTTATTGAATGCTGTTTTATGATTATAGATGTCTTTATCAAAAGCTCACAATAATTCATTTTCATCCTTAGGGTAATTCAAAACAACTGCAATTTCTTGCTTGCCTGGTTATTACTTTTATAAGCTGAATTTCATAAAAGATTTATCCAGTGCTTAACCTTTCTTGAGTTTTATACTTGCCCATAATCTCATTGTTCAATTTTTGTGAAATGTAACACTATGGATTTTTATAGTGAATGGGTTTTCAAACTAGAAAACATTTGCAGGGTAGTAATAAAATATATTTTTATTCCTTTTAGTTGTTCTTTTAAAGGATAATTTTAAATGTTAGCTCCTTTTTAAAAAATATTTTCTATTAACTTCTCAGTAGTCTTATATGTCTCCATTCTTTGTGATTTTGGAGGACATGTAATGACATTTAAATCTAAACCATGAACTTACTCTTCTTTTGTATTTAGGATTAAATTAGATAATGCATAAAAGTGCTTAACCTAATGTCTGGCATTCCCACTCATATAGGAGTTCGGTTAGACATTATTAAGGATTCTTAGAAATCCTAAAATTACAGACATGGGAAAGTTATACTGAGAACAAAGAAAACAGAACTGTGACGCGTTGCCCTCCACTGGCCAGCTTCTCTGGGAATCCAGGTGACTCGTGGAGTAGAGAGTGGGGAATGTTTTAGAGAAGGTAGGTGTCAAGATCTGCTTGTATATAGAGCCCAAACTACTCAGTGGAGAGGCCTCTATTAAAAACTTCACGAAAGTCTTTTTGCAAGGGCGCTTGACTCAGAGTTGCCCCAAACCAGCAGCTGTGGTTGCCACAATTCTGTCTTTAGCTTTACGATGTTTCCCTCAGCCAAAAACGCACTCAGTTGTTTCTGAATTCAAAGCATTCAGCAGACAATGGCAAGGCACAGCCACCAGAAATGTATACCTGATTTCCATAGCACTTATGGTAATGCTGTGTTAGCTAGTGGAGCCACTATATGGACATATACAGCAATACAGATTGGAATACAATGGAACCTGTCCCTGTTGGCAGTTACCCCAAAGTAATGAAGAGATCAGTAATCATCCCAGCTGGTATAATAGTGAATTCTTTCAAAACCAGCTCATAATTGTTGCCAAGTAAAAGCACTGTGTACCCATTAAAATATGGCATAATTGAAGAAATAAAGTACATTGAAACCTTAAAAAAAAAAAGCAACAAACTTCAAAATGCTAAGTGAAATAAGTCAGACAGAGAAAGACAAATACCATATGATCTCATTTATATGTGGAATCTAAAAATAAAACCACAAAAAACCTGAACTCACAGAGAACAGATTTGTGGTTGGTTGTTAGAGACGGGATGGCGGAGTAGGTGAAATGGGTGTAGGTGGTCAAAAGGTACGAACTCCCAGTTATAAAATAAATAAGTCATGGGAATAGATAATGTACTAAAGCATGATGACTATCATTAATAATACTGCATTGTATATTTAAAGGTTGCTGAGAGAGTACACCTTAAAAGTTCTCATCACAAGAAAATTGTAACTGTGTGTGGTGATGGATGTAATTTATATCTCAATTTAAAATGTCATTAAAAAGAACCTAAAAAAAGACTAATCTATAAATATTTTTTTGTTGAAAACTAAAGTCACACATTAGGGATAAGATGGTATTCTTGACATTCAGACAAATCTTACTTTTATGTTTTAGTCAAAGAAGTTTGGCAGAGATCACAGAACTTATCCACACTGCTCTCCTTGTACATCGTGGAATAGTAAATTTAAATGAATTGCAATCTTCTGATGGGCCACTGAAGGACATGCACTTTGGAAATAAAATAGCTATCTTGAGTGGAGACTTTCTTCTAGCAAATGCCTGCAACGGACTAGCTCTGCTCCAGAACACCAAGGTAAAACTGGGGCAGGGTTTGCTTGTGTCCGAATGGCCTTTAGGTGGCTCTTGGTTGACTGCAGAAGCCACAGAGGTCTGTGCACCCTGCTGCCCCAGCTCTCCCTGTGTAGATGCTCAGTAAAGTTGTGATGATGATGATAGTGATGATGATGATGATGGCAGTGTTAACACCAGATAAAACTGGTAAATGTTAGGAAAGAATTTTGAAATTAATTTCTTTTTTTTTTTATTACAAATGAAATTATTTGTTAATTATAGGATAGTGTTAAATATTCAGTATAAAGAAGATATAAGTTTCCCTAGCCAGTTTGGGTCAATGGTTAGAGTGTCAGCCCATGGACTGAAGAAATGAATTAAAGTATGTGAATATGTACCCAGAATAATTATTTTACTATTTTTTTAAATTTTTTTGTTTGTTTGTTTAAAATATTACAGATGTCCTGTTTCTCCCCAGTGACCTGTTCCACCCCGTCCCTTCCCCCTTCCCAATCCCTCTCCCCACCATTGTCCGTGTCCTTGGGTTGTGCATATATGCATATAAATTCTTTGGTAACTCTCTCCCCTTCCACCCTCCTCCCACCCTCCTCCATCCCTCTGACATTCGTCAGTCTGATCCATGCTTCCATGTCATTGAATCTATTCTGTTCATCAGTTTATTAAGTTCTTTAGATTCCACGTATAAGTGAGATCATGTGATGTTTGTCTTTCGCTGCCTGGCTTATTTCACTTAGTATAATATTCTCCAGGTCCATCCATACTGTCCCAAAGGGCACGAGATCCTTCTTTACAGCTGCATAGTATTCCTTGGTGTAAATGTCCCACAGCTTTTTTATTCACTCATCTACTGAGGAGCATTTGGGCTGTTTCCAGATCTCAGCTATTGTAAACTGTGCTGCTGTGAACATTGGGGTGCATATATTCTTTCTGATGAATGTTTCAGGATTCTTAGGATACATTCCTAGGAGTGGAATCACTGGGTCAAATTTACTATTTTTTATATTCAGATCATCAATATGTTTTTATTTTGTTTTAATGTATATGAATATATGTTATTTTTATTTCTTTTGAAATTTTATTTTTGCAAATAGTTTTTTGCTTGTTTGTTTTTTAAATATGCCTTTACTAATTTCAGAGAGAGGAAGGGAGAGGGAAAGAGGGAGAGATAGAAACGTCAATTATGAGAGAGTCATTGATCGGCTGCCTCCTGCAAGTGCCCTATTGGGGATCGAGCCCGCAACCCAGACATGTGCCCTGACCTGGAATTGAACCTCGATCTCCTGGATCATAGGTCGATGCTCAACTGCTAAGCCACGCCTGGCAGTACTGCAAATAGTTTTTTAACAGAACTAGTTACAGGTCCACCAATATAATAAAATTAATTATTAGTTAATAAATATATATTTCAAAAAGTATAAAATGTTAATTATTTTACTACACTCATTTACTCTCAGATATCCCAGTTTGGAGGATTTGCTTACATCTTATTGGCCAGAATTTAATGATATGGCCATACCGGCTATATGGGAGACTAGGGAATGTAAACTTTATTGTGAGTAGCCATGTGTCCAGCCAAAAATCTGGAAGATACAGAGAGAATAGATAATGGGAGACAAGTGGCAGTCTCTGTCCTACCTTCCCATCACACCTTTAGCTAGCACATATTTTTCACGGGACAGACTGCCTGGGTTTTAGGGAGAATATAGAACAGTATCTTTAATACGTAGTATATATTTACATGAAAAGGAAGTTAAAATAAGAAATTATCTGCCATATAAATGAAATAATAGATCATCTCAAATCCCCCTCCAGAGATTTATTACCATTTTGGCATTGATTCTCTTTTTATTCACCCTCAAATTTCTCTATTGTCTGTGTGTATAGTCTATTTTGATGGGTCCCACTGAATTCTCTCCTTTACTGGAATTTACATGTAGACGGAAGATTGAGTGATCCGTTGTCCCTGGAAGCCACTCTGGCTGCATCGTTCATCTTCCCCCTTCACCACACCTGCTATGGCCTGTGGTGAACTTTGAGTCTTGGAGAAGGTGGAGGTCTCAGAAAGTGCAGGGCTGGTGTAGTTTCTGGGTGCCTTGAACTGCACTTGACTAGCTCTAGCCAGAGACACTGGCCACTCATGGATTAGACCCACATACCTGAAAGGAAGAGATGGTCTGGACAGAGCAACTAGGTCCACATTTTAGTAATTAGCCCTCAGCCTGGCCCCTGCTTTAAAGAAACCAAAGCTTACTTAAGCTATTCTGACAAAATATTATATAAAGTTAAAGTGGTAGTATTAAGTATAAATATAATCATGCTATAGTGACACAAACAAGTATTCACTTACTTTAACCACTTCACATTATGGGAATAATATTTAATGTGTTCCTTTTCCTTAGCTGGCTTGTGTCATTCACACATTCTTTCTTTCAGCGTGGTTCAAGTTCAGAGAAATGGAGACTTTACTCCCATCAAAATCAAATCAGATTCACAGCCTGTGAAATCTACTCTTGGTGTTTAGCATTCAGATGCATCACTATAAATGTTCCAGAATCTAAGACCTCCACCATCTGCTCCATTAGGCAGTAGATTTCAGTAGCACTACTTGATGTACAAAAAAAAAAACAAAAACCCAACAACAGTGAAAAACAAAAACTTAACATATGCAATCAACAGTCCAGCCTGAATCTTCTCATTGAAATAAAAATGACCAGGCATTTCCTTCCCCTTCAGTGAGCCCAGTATCTTCATGGTCTCTGCACAGCTTTACACTTTTAGATTTGCATTTTACCAGCCTTTGTCTGGTGAGGAATTTTTTCCCTTTTTAGGCCATGGTACTTTTTTAATTTGGTAGTTGTGTGTTGACTTGAAGCCTTTCTTCTATGCAACTCTCCTGTTCACCCAAAGCATGGATCCTTTGCACCTTTTTCTCCAAAGGGACATTGAAGGCTCTGTAAGTCAATTTCAAAAGAAACTTTTTGTGAAAGACCTGGCTAAAGACCTTGCATACCATGTCCAGGGGGTCTGTAATTGATGTTCTACAACTCTAGGCTTTTAGTAGCCCTCTTTTAATCATAATAGATGATTTCCAAATAATTTGATCAGTATTTTATGCTGAGGATACTATAAGGGGTAACTAAAATGCTTGAAAGTCAAGAATTTTCTTTGATAAATCAAATCTCCCATATTCAAAACCAATTCCTTTCATTTAAATACTTGGCAGTATTCCTATCAGAATATTTTTTAAAGGAAAGTAAAGTTATATCTCAGACAAGGGCTAATTTTATTAAATGAGTTCCCAGAAGCTTAACTTGATTGAGTATAATACTAACCATTAATAGGGTTTTTGGAAGGGAAGGGAGGAGGTGGCCATAAGTATTTCTTTGGGGCAGTATTAAGTTTTCTTTAGTTCTCCACATATGGTTAATATCTTGGTAAAGTTAGATTTCTATTTAATGATGTTTTAATTTTCTTTTATAAGAAAGAAAAATTCTCAGCAATAGCAATGTAAATAGAGACCACAGCAGTGAGTGAGCAGGCAGAACTTAATACAGAATTTAATGTCACTGGGTTTTTTCACAGTGATAGCCTACCCTATCTTTGAGGGTATGCATTTAACTTGGTAATTAAAGTTAGCATATTTGTAGCAACTTTAATTTTTTATGACTTCTACCAATTTTCCATTTTCTTGTGCTACTGAATTCTTGTCTGAATTTCTACATTATGTGTTTATCTCTGTACTTCTCCTGGGACAGACCATTAGATGAAGTGTTCTGCAGTCATATGAAATTCAGAGCTTTTTTATAATTGCCAAGTGTAAAATTAGCAAAGTCAATTATTCTCCCTATGGCTTTTCCCTGAAGATATTAGAGGTCTTTGAGGTAATTGCCTTAGGTAACATTTAGATTTTTAAACATCTCTAAGTATAGAAATTGGTATATTAATCCTCTCATAATTGTCTTCTTACTATTATAGCTGTAGTCACATAAGTGTGAATTAACAAGATTTGGGATTCAAGAGTGAGTTTAAAAATTAATGCTTGGGTTTTCATTCATTTTCAATTACGGAACCTAAAGGCGACTTTCTATTTTGGTACTTCACTATATAAAAACCCTGGACTGAGAGACCTCAGAAATACCTCTTTTTAAGCCACAAATTCCCTGACCATTGAAATAAGTTACTCTATATTATGTTCTTGTAGAATATCGCTGAATGCTGAGATGATAGGGTCATGCCAAAATCTAGAATTTAAGTGTTTGAGTATCAAGCTGTCAGTGAGACGTGCTGAATAATTGGAGGGAAATCATGAAATGGAAAAGCACTATAATTTAGAAATCTGGCTGACCATTACAGGTTTTCCCTGGTCCCTGTGTTTATTTGTAGACTAGATATGTATTTTAGGATTAAGCCACAGTGCAAATATGACTGTGGATTACTACTTGTCATCTTTAAAAAACATACAAAAACACAGTGTTTTACTTTACATATATAGTGATAACCCTAGTATTTAAAGAATTGAATTCACAATGTTATTTTTCATTTTCACTTATTGGACCTATCAGTATACATCAGATGAGAGACTGTGAGTTAGCCTGAATCTTGTCTAAACACCCAGAATATTATCATGATGTCACTCCTGGGGGCTGTTCTATTAAGCATTAGTGATTTATATTTCAAAATAACCAGTGGCACAGATGTACTCCTTACAGAGCTGATGTATTTCCATATGTTAACTTTGTTTTCCTAAAGGCATAAATATGTTGTTTACAAGGAAGAATTTTGTTTGTATAAATATGTCCAACTTATACATGTAAATCACCTCCTTTCATACCATTTATATATATTAATAAATAGCCTACTATTGGTTATTTGATGTTTGTCTTATCTGTTGTATTAATTTTATTTTTAAATTCACGTTGAAAAGTAACACCTAAAAACATTCTATGTCTTACGAAATTTAAGTTTTTCTCTATCATAGGCATTTAAAATAGGCATTATTGTGACCTTGTGTGTTTATAGTCTTGTCTGCACTATTTTACGTGTGGAAATTATTGAATTAACATCTTTTAGCTACCCTCGTTTGACACCAAGACTAATGTCCTTTCCTACATATAACCCACTCAAATGTAGATTTTCATGACTAGAGTAAATGTGGTACAGAAGGTTAAGTGGGGTGTCATATATTGTAACAATAAAGGAAACTATCTCCATATCGATTAAATAGAAAAGTCAAAGTGTTATTGTTAAATTACAATTTCAAAATCCCCAAACTAATTTTTCCAGTTTTTCTTACCAATTGTTTATATAGCCACATATTAAACTGACACTCTATTTTCTGAGCCTCCTTCCTTGATCTTTAAAGTAAAAGTGATAAGCGATTAGTGTTTGAGAAGCCTACTAGAAAAAAGAAGACAAAATATTATGTTCTTTTAAAATTTATCTCATTAAAACCTTGAACTTTGTCCTTTTGGTACCATAAAACAAGGGAACAAACTACCTTTCCTGCATAGGAAGGTCAGATGCCATCATGCGAAATGGCTATGGATACTTCTGAGTGTCCATGTGAAACATAGATGACAAAGAAGAAGAGCAAGGAAAGCATTTCTTCCATATGCCTGGACATTCATAGAAGCCCATTAAAAAAAGTCTGTGTTCAATAAAAATACATCCTCTAAAGATATTGGTGGAGTTGAACCCCACACCATGGTTGGCCATGAGAAATAGAAATATATCGATTATAGCAATTTTACAGTGTACTTAACAACCTCAATTTTTTAAATCCCTTTTTCTACTTTCCAGAAATAAAATTAATTAAGCCAGCTTCTCCCCCCCCCTTCATTTTCCTGACATAAATTCTGTTTCTACAAAGCCAAAGGTCTGTTTCCAGCTTGCATTATTCAGTCTTCTTCTTTTGCCTTTCTAATGATTTCACTCAGGGAATTTCCTGAATTAGGAGTTTACAAAAGCACTGGGCAGATGAACAGCTCATTCCTTCCTTGGCATCCTCCGCAGCCTTACCACGTCTTCTCCACCCGTCCTTTCTTCCCCCTGTAGACTGGCACGCAGTGCTCTTTCTTTGCCTCTTACTGTTCACAGCTCAGTTGATTTCAACTCTCTTTCATTCCTTCTCTTACCTGTTATTCAGAAAAATCACCATCTACCTTTTGCCTTCTCCTTGCTCCTTTCAAGAGGAAAAATAAACCAAGAAACTTTACCTGGAGTTTAAAAACATCAGAGTAAAGCTTGGTATACACTTGCGTTCAGAAAAAGGAAAATTATACAATTAGAAATGCAATAGGCATAAGATAGAACCAGTTTCTCTACCCTGATCCTCCTATTATACCAAATTTACCTGTAATATCAATATTTAAAGATCATTTTTAAAACATTTCTATTTAGTTTTGTTTTCCTATTTTGTTTAACTGCAGGTATTGGGTAATTGTGGTTTTCTACTCTATTTTTAATGACAAGTATATAGTATTTCTAATGTATGGGCTAACCAAGCTTTTGTTGGCTGATCTGGGAACCTAACCACCATTTATAACCTTGCATAATGGGAAAATGTGGTGTGAGCTCCAAGCAGTTGACTTATAGATGAAATTCTAAAGTGCAGTGCATTTGTAATCTGATGCCTGCTGTAAAAGATTAATACTGAATTTGAACACCATAAGCAAAATAAAATTTAAGGGCATCCAAAAGGATCAGTGTGACTACTTTTCATTAGTAGCCACATATAGCTCAGTTGTATTGATATATTAATTTTAGCATTTCCATCATTTTCTTGAATCCTCAGAGTTGTAAATTCTCAACAACAAAAAATCACTCTAAGCTAAAGTTGGCTTATGAGGCCTTAACCCAGGAGCAAATTTTATTTATTTAGCAATAGTGATTGGGGAAGAGCCCTTTTCTGGCAGCTAATGACCTACTGGAGGACTTATGTGCCCAAGGCAAAGCTGAAGGCCATTAGCCCAACAGGTCATTAACTGACAAACGCCTGACCCCAAGGTCATTTCTCATATTGTAAACTGTGAAAACATTAAAGTGAGTTTGTTGGAAAGTATAGCTCTGCCAAAGAAGTTTCATTTTAAGCAGTTTGGAAAATGCATTAAATTGTTTGTTATTATTCATGTGGCTTAATTGTCTTTGGGGCCATTTTCACTGTACACAGTAAGTCAGTCAGACATCAGTAAACACCAAAGCTATACTGTATGTCCAGTCTTTAGTTTTTTTAAAGGACATGTTCCCTCTTTAGAATATCAGATTACCTATTTCATTACTAATCTTCAGCTACACTCTTGTGGACCACTTATGTTTTCATAATGTGTAGAGCTATATAGGCACTCACCTATTTTATACCCCTCAGAGATGACATATAAAGCTATTAAGAGAATTGGAAAGAACCCTGAGGTAGAAGTCTGTGGACTTAATTCCCATCTCTGACTTTTTTTTTTTAATTAGCCATTTAACATTGGATAGCTCATTTTATCTCTCAGAATTCCACGTTCAGATCTCTTTTTTTCCAGACTATTTATCTAATGTCTTAATTACCTCACTTTACAAATGAAATTAGAAACCTCATAATGTAGAATGTTTAATATTTATTAAAATTACTACCAAACATTTAAACATAGTATTAACATATTTTTTAGTGCTTACTATCTAGTAGACACTGTTGTAAGTGCTTTATGCGTATAAACCCATTTAATCCCTTGTGAGGTACAGGAAAGGGTTAAATAATTTCTTCGCAGTACCGCTGCTACTAAATGGTAGAGCTGCTGTCTAAATCCAGGCCATTTGGCTCCAAAACCCTCATGCTTAACTAAAGTAGAAAACTAACAAGCTCGCAAAGAACCACGATAACTTTTTGTAAGCAACTTTACAGTTACCGATCCTGGAATTTATATATTTATAAAAACAACTAGTAATTTTTAAATATTGGACTAAATATTTCAATACAAACATCAATGGGGCATTGGAAACGTTTTAAAAAAATAAGTGTTAAGCAAAAGTAACTAATTGTCTTAGTTTTCTCACCTGTAAACTAAGGCAGCATTATCTGCATCCCCCATATTCTTGCTCCAATATTCTGTAGTTCTGCGTGTCGTGGGAACGGGTCTAAACTTACAGCATATTACCAGATCCTGAAAACGGCATGAAATATGAAGGAATAAAAGAGAATCAAGAAAAATTGTTTATCAAATCAGAGATATAGTCATGAATCCAAAATCTTTTATAATGCCAGAGGTCTACAGAGTTAGATGCATAATTCAGCAATCTAAAGTAATGCCCTAAATTCATAAACTCACCTTTATGGCAGATTTGTGATGAGGAACTTATACAACTTCATTTGTTCAAGACTTTAAAAGGTATAAGGTGATATGCAAATGTAAATTTCTGAAATTAGTGAAAAAGTGATAACTAAATTTGTTTCAAAATAGTGATGATTAATATAACTAATTTACATATTAGAACAGTATTGGCAATTCAAAAATAATTTTTGTGTACATTGTGCTAACTTAGCATTGAGGGTATCAGTTTAAAAAGCTGTATGTGTATCTTTATAAACTGGAGAATTTCTAACCCAAAGGTATTCAATATTTGATTCAAGGGCACAATGCAGCCATTCTCCAGTTTCTACTACCTGATTGTTTTGAAGGAGGGCAAAAAGGATTACCTGAATTTTTAGAAGGTAGTACCAGTAGGGCCAGGTTATTTTTAGAATTCCATTGAATCACACATTTTAGAGAGCTTGTGGAGGTATTTGGAAGAAACACAATTACAGTTTAGACAAGATGCATGGGTTTTAATGCATATAATTTATGTTTGATTTCTGTGGCTGCCTTTGAAGCACAAACCTGGAGATGTCTCTAAATTACAAACATCTGCCTTTTAGTGTGGCCCAATTTAAAGGGAACTGCTGGTGGAGCTAAAAAGTGACTTGTGTTACCCAAAAGATATGGTAGCCTTGGAATTTCCAAGACGTATGTGTGAATCCCAGATAAATCCTGAAATTTTTAACTCTTTGTCCAAATGTGGTCTAAGCCAATTGTTTTTATAAATCTTGTAGGATCAAAGCTAAGGGTCAACATCAGTTATACAAACCAACAAGACTGATATGCACCTAACAGAATAAACCCCACAGTACCCAGGAATGATTCTGTTTCATCCTGCCTTCAGCCTCTATTTACATTCAGCTAATTTACATGTTTGGGTATAAATAATAAATTAACATTTTTTCAAACATATTTCAGAATAATAGTGTTTAAACTGCATGTCAGAAATGTGGGCACTTCATGTGCACTGCAGATGGCTAACCAAGGCCTGAGCTATGATATAAGGTCATGTTTCAAACCACAAATCGCATCCTGTTTACTGGTGGGTGGTGAAATCAATTTAGCAAATCACTACCAACACTTTTTTAATGGAATATAGTAGAAAATAGAGGAATAATGAAACTTTTGTTTTATGGAAATTTTCATTCATTTTTATATGCATGCATGTACTTTGTCATGATGTAAAATACAGTTTTTACTGTGAGTTGCAATTTTAAAATTTTGGAAGTTGATACTACTAGCAGTGCTCTAGCCAGCAGCTTCCATTCAGTTGAATGAAATACTGTACTGTGATTCTGGCGTTCAAGTTTCACATTGTGAACTTGTGTTTCTCAAGTTTAACTTTTAAGTAAAATCACACTTGGAAAACATCACTTAACATAACTGAAAGAAAATAGAGATTATCAGCCACATGGGGAAAAGTGGGCAGACCACTGAAATGGCAGGCATAATTCTCAGAGAAACTTCGATCAGAACAGGGTATTACAGCGCCACTGAGTAAGGAGCTAATTAGTAAGCACTACTGTGGAACATCCTGAGTACCACAGACTTCATGTACATCAGTTCCCACATGGAAGAAGGTGGAGAATTTAAAAACCAACTGTTGTCTGATCATGTCAGAATTACTTTGTTTCATGACTAAGCATTCAATTTGCAGCTACTAGTTACACTTTTTGTAGTAATGCTAGATACTTGGCACAACCAGCTTTTTTTAACCTACTGGAAATCATCTTCTCCTTTATGTCTTATGAAAAGTTAATCTTTTTTTTTTTCTTTTAATGTGTCTTTATTGATTTCAGAGAGAGGAAAGGAGAGGGCGAGAGAGAGAGAGAGAAACATCAATGATGGGAGAGTCATTGATCGGCCGCCTCCTGCACGCCCCCGACTGGGGATTGAGCCTGCAACCAGGGCATGTGCCCTGACCGGGAATCCAACCCCGATTACCTGGATCCTAGGTCGACGCTCAGCTGCTGAGCCATGCCCAGCCGGGCTGAAAAGTTAATCTTGATTTAAGCATTTTAACTTATCTGCCACTTTTTCAGGGAACTAATCATTGTTTAAATAAATAAATGGTTATTTGTCATTGTTCAGTAACAAACAGAAGGCCAAGAACTGTGCACCTTTATTCAAAAGATGAACAAATTGTTAGACTGCCTTTTTACTGTTAGTAAAAGAAAGCTACATTTTTTGGCTAATTAACTATTACAATTGTTATGAATAAAAAAATGTATACAGTTGCACATTTAGTTGTTTCTGATCATGGAGCTTACTGTTGATAAAGCAGACACCTCTTACCTAGACCAGCAAACTGAGCCCCAAAGAATTGATATGGCTGGCCTGAGGTCATGCCACATACCTATATATTAACCTCCTAAGTGATCAAACACAAATCAATGTCTTTTATCTTTAAGGCTATAACTGCTTTCATTAGCACAGCACCAGGCACATAGTAGGCTATCAGCAGATGTTTATGGAATGAGTGCACTAGTCAATAATATTAAATTTCAACACTTTAGATTAACACTATTTTCCTGAACTTGTGGCCTATTTCTTTTACGTTTTATGAGTTGTGATTTTATACTTTAGTTCACTAAATTTTCCTGAATCCTCTTTGACAAATGTTACTGGTAGTTAAAGTTTATAAACCAATGTATCAGCTGTTCTAAATTAAAAATTAAGATTATCAATTTGCTTAGTTTTTGCTGCACCTGTCCCACTGGTAGTGCCATTTCTCTCTCTGCTCTTCCCCCTTAGCCAGAAAGAACTTCCAGCTCATGAGAACAGATTGCCATCCCTCCCACAAATAAGCTCGGCCTTACACATTTGGCAGCATTGAAAAGGCTCCCTTCAAAAAGCCAAGTTAAACGCTTCCTCCAGAACTCCTGTGAGTTAGTGGTGTGTTTATTGCAACAGACCTTTCATCATTGTCTTCATTAAACTTCATCTTTGTCTGATAGGAAGGAGGGGAGAGAACCATTCTTTCATAGACTTCATCAATGGCTTTATTAAAGCCACTCATTTATATTAATCAGCACTGCAGATTAGGGCTCATCTGGGTTATGTGTGCCCAGGTGGTGGGTGAGAAGATTCACCCCTTATTTGGCCACTGCTACTGCTCCCCGTGTTCTTTCGAGGTTGCTTCTCCACTGAGCCTGCCAGCCTGGTAGCTCTGGCTGAGCACTGAGGACTGAATCCATGTGGATGGAGATAGTTTGCTTAAACCCAGTTTAAAAATGATAAACTGCTTTACAAATGTTAGAGGTTATTATTGGTCCCCATATAGGAGTGCACTTCTTAACCAGCCCCTTTCTACCTTACCTTGGTCTTTAAATGCATCCCTCAAATACTTCATGCCTCATTTGCATGAAGAGGAACTAAAGCGTGTTGCTAACTCCTCTTATTACCATTAGCAGGCAATTCAGTATCCTTTATCTATAAATGTATTTTTCTGTAAGACCTTTTCACTGACGATACAGGTTTTGTGGATTTAAAAAATCTTGACAATAGCCCTTCAAGTGCCAAAGCTCTTAGAAAATGACATATTTACATTAAATTCATCTTTTGTTCCTCCCAGGATATATATGAGAAATAATTCTTCCCCAAGGGCACTTTACCTTTGCTACTACTTTATGCACTGCTATTTGTTCCTGGGGGTGGGGGTGGAGTGCAGTAAATTTGCGTGTAATTAATGCCATCAGAGCTGCAGATGCGTGCACACATGACTGTTTCCTTTGCTAGCAGCTGTTAAGAGTAGTAAAGGCTGTGGGCCATGTGTTCATTCGCCTACTAAATAGAGTGATGGATCACATGTTGTCTTGTCATTCCACACTGTAGTAAAAACCGTCATTAAAATAACCTTTCCAGCGCAAGTTTTTGAAAGAAGATTGTAAATCTGTAATAGCCTCCACAGTTTTTATATACCTACCAAGCAAATTGCATATGTATCAACCTCTTTTAAGTGAAATAAAATACAACTCTACTGCCTTATTACATCAGCTCAGTTAACTTATGCTGGCTGGCTTTGATTGGGCCACATTAGTATATAGTTAACATTTTTTCTAAAGATTTAGTTGCATTTTACTTTTAACTTAAGATAGGTGCTCTGCTCATACCAAAGTGTTCTGGTTTACTAGTTAAACATCTACAACTCTGGTGAGTCTATTCCTTCTGCCAAATGCTAACTGAAATTACTCCTGAGTCACATTTATTGAAAAAGGAACAACTTGTCTATACAGAATGCTTGCCACCATTTACAGATCCTAGTTTTGCTAATCCAGGGACTATTAATTGATATATTCCATTAATCAACTTGTGAACACAGCGTAGCATGAAGCCTCTCTAAAACCAAAAGCAAGGTATTCTTCCCCATGTTCTCCCCCACGGAAGGAGGTTTATTGTTTTATCTGATTATTACAGCAGTTTCATAAAAAGAGGGAGGAAATGTAATACATTGTAAATTTAAACAATTCAGAAAAGTTGAAGGAAAAATTTTTAATTAAAAATCATCCAGAATAGCCCTGGCCAATGTGGCTCAGTTCGTTGGCCGTTGTCCCATGCACCAAAAGGTTGCAGGTTCAATTCCGGTCAGGGCAAATGCCCAGGTTAGGGGCTTGGTCCCCAGTAGAGGGTGTTCAGGAGGCAGCCTATTGATGTTTCTCTCTCACATCAATGTTTCTCTCTCCCTCTCCCTTCCTCTCTTACTAAATCAGATCTGTGTGCCAAGGGTTAGGTACATATGAATGTGGCCTATTCCTATAGAGTAGTGAATGCAGTGAGAAAGATCAGCAGTTGCTTAAGAATACCCGTTGGAAGGGAATACATTGTTCACTTACTTTTCTATGTGACCTCCCTGGTAGCCAAAAAACGAGGTGGCAGGAGAAGCCAGCTCATAATAATGACATTGTGAATGGTTACCACTTCTGTCTCACTGAAATCTAAGGTGTTAGAAGATTGGAGGATAATGTGTGGCGTTGCTCTAGAGTCAGATTTAAACATATGGCACAAAATGAAGAGAAAAGCGTTTTTGCACTTGAATGTACAGGTGAGCGATTCTGCTATTCCCACAACCTCCAGAAATGCAGAAATGAAAACTACCTCCTTTTTGTGTACTCTCTACACTGCTAAAGTAGATTTTATAACATTGATGGTGACAGTCATATAATCTGAAATTATTTCAGGGTGCAACAAGTCAGTGTGACAGAGATCTCTGATTTTAGTTAAAGTAGTCTTTTTGTGTGTTCTGTTGTTGAATTAAACCCCACTTTCTTTTAAAATGTTTGAGCACACAACATAAAAGACACTGTAATCTTGGTTTCCATACTATGCATTTCATTTATCCAAGATTTATATTGAATATTGAGTAATAATATAGACGTATAGGAGACTAAAACACTCAGTGAGACTTATTATGGTCCAGATGCTTCTCTAAGCGCTCCACATATTTATTCATTAGAGAAGGAAGTGATGGGCCAACTAGTGCCATTATTTGTTTGATGCAACTGCTCACTTAAACCTGATGTCACTCTGAATCTCATATGTGTGAATTACTCCCAAGCTTTAGGGCCCTTCAAGACCCAAACTCAGCAATGTGTCCTCTAAACAACTCAAGTAGGACTTCTTTGCCAGCTGATGGAGTGGACTACCAATCATAATGGTTTTTAAAAATGGAAATTGTTTCCTTTCAATTCTAAGTATTAGAACCAAGGGGGGTTGGGGACAAAAAGTTTCACAAATAATCAGACAGAGAAGAAAAGGTCCAGGTAAAAAGAACAGATTACCAAAAAAGCAGTTTTTAAATTTACATGCCTAACTATAAGTTCTAAGATTTGCATTTCTAGAAGCTCAGAATCTTAGAACTGGAAGGGACTTTAAGGAATTATGGCCTGCAAATTTCCTCGTTTATAGTTGAGGAAAACCAAAGCTTTGAGAAATTCATTGATTTGCCCCAAATCTCACAAATAAATAGTCAGCCTTCAAGTAGATTCAAGACCCGCTGACTCGTCACCTGTTCTGTGTCATTCCAGTCTAACCTGTCCGGTTTCTTAGGTTTGCTACCATCAAGGCTTTTTCAGGCTAAAGTGTTTGCTTGCCCCCCTGGGCTTGAGAAACAAAAGTCCTTGAATGTTTCTCCTGTTGCTCTTATCTAAAGCACAAGAAGTCTGGCCCCTGGGCTCTTAGCCTCAGGAGGTTCAGCATTTAGGCTTCTGGATTTTCCTTTGGCTGCCATTGTCCTTGCTACCATTTTGGGTTGCTTGAACAAATTATTCCTCAAGAATCTGAAGAAGAGAAATGTCATTAAGCAACTGCTTTCTTATATTTTAGTACTATAGGTGTCTAAGCAGGTGAATGCCTGAGGTAGTAAGCCGTATAATGAAAAAAAGATAAGTTTTGTTAAAGTATGTGTGTGGCTGGTAGCCCTGTGGTCTTTCTGAAAATGTTTGCAATTTTAAAGGAGGATGATACTTAAACACATCTCTCTCTGGTATAATTTTAAAAGTAAAGGAAACATTTGAGGCGTTGGAAAGAGATTTCTGTGCTCACTGAGCAAGTCACCCTTGCCTGGGACACATGCAACTCCCCTAGGCTATTCCTGCTTTACATAATCTCTTATCTTCCTGGACTTGTTAACCCACAATAGTCCAAAGCTTTTTCCTTCACGTTTGTCATTGGCTATGGAGGTATATTCTGCTCAAGTAAGTATGGCCATTTGGAAGTATAGGTCATTTACAAATTATGAATTTGTAAGTACAGGTCTGCCTGTATATGCTGAGTGCATTAAGAGAAGAAAGAGAATGAAATGTTTTTCTTGTTTCTGCCTGGTCTGGAATTTCAGGAAAGTAAAGGAACACAGATCCAGATTCTTTGTTAAAAGTTCATACATACTGTCATTTTGACATTTAGTGTCAGACTTTCTCTCTTTGTAAATTCCTCTTTGCTTTACCAGTGCTGGTCTCAGAGCTCAAACTGTTTCAAAACCATAACATTTCTTAGTGAGTGATTGATCTGTATTATGTGTCCAGCCATCAGGAGGATCTTGGGATGTTGCTTGTATAAACTGTAATCCAATCTGATGCTGTGCATTTAGTTACAGTCTTTCATAGACCTATTGGCGATACTCAATCCTCCTGGATTTGGGAATAGGGTTTATCTGATACCTTCAGGAGGAAAAAAATCCATTCATTTTTCTCTCTTCCCCACTTAAATAACTCAACACATCTGGTAACACTGTAGGATCATTGTCCTTCCAGTTCCTCTGCAGCTCATATTGCTACAATATTTCTTAAGTATTTGGTTACCTAAAGGGCAATGTGATTTAAAAAAAAAAAAAAAGACTTTGTATAGGTCTTACAAATTAACCTATTTGCAGAGCTAGAAAAAAAACATGCTTTTAATCAGCAAAATTTCCATATCAGCAGCCTTGTGTATGTTATGCAGTATGCATATAAATGTAAATTTGGAGATAAATGTTCATGTGTTAAAATAGTAAAGCAAGTCTTTCTCCAAATTAATGTAATTTGCCTCTAAGAAAATGTTTATTAAATCCAGGGTACCTGGAATTGAAATATCTTGTTGTTTGGGTCTATATCCTTTTGCTTACTAATGTCTTCAATTACAAGAATGATAAAAGCTGAAACAGAATCCTTTAATTCAATCAGAGCTGAGCTAAATTTTAGGAAACAAAGAGTGAGAATCAGATACAGAATGCATAATATTGGAAGCTAAATATACAAGATATTAAGGTTTCATAAGAAGAGGATAGGGTTGCCTTGGGGAATTCTTGTTTGAAATGGTTGCAGTGATCATTATAATAAATAGCACCATTTTATCCTTTGAATTAAGATGGTTTATGCAAACAACTCTAAATTGTACAGTAGTTCCAAAGAGACCATTTACTGTTTTCTGCTTGTTTTACATTCTGGAACAAGTTCAAAGCTTTTGATTTTGCTTGATTTTTTTTTTTTTAATAGCCTGAGCCTTGAAAGTAATACAGGTCTGATGAACACGATTTCAGTCTAGTGTTTCTGTAAAAACGTTCAGGTTTGAGAATAAGGTGTGTTTGGTCCGAGTCCCTTCACTGAATATATCCACGGTGCATATCAGAACAAACATGTTGGAAAGGTTAACCATTCTTTTGCATTTGCTTTTCTTTCTGTATTAAGTATGAAAATTAGCATTGTAATGGCTCCCAGAATGAGGATTTTGAAAAAGTATTTACCTAACAGAAATAAACATACAAAAAATAAATTGGGTTAAGATTTCATTAGTTGTCTGAAATTTAAGCTTATGTTCAAAATGGCTATTACTGGATTTTCATGTATATTATTAGTTAAATGCTGTGCTTATAAGATTTTTTTTTTTTTTTTTTTTTTTTTGCTTAAATTATGACTGAAAAAATTGGATCACAGCTCTTAATATTCAGGTGGGCAATGCCAATGCCATTTGCCAGAATCTTTGCACATAACACTGTGGGTTTTTTTTCTATCAGACATAAATACTGCCTTGCTCCTAAGCCTTCTGAGGCATTCTGGGGTAAAAATATGGATAATTTTTTTAATTGTATTTTTAAAATTTTTGATCTTATTTTTTAGGTTGTGGAACTTCTAGCAAGTGCCCTTAGGGACTTGGTACAAGGAGTATACCATGAAAATTCTACTTCTGCAAAGGTAAGAATTTGGTATTCATTATAAAATGTTAGGTTAAAAACCCTGTGGCAACACTAGAATTGACGAGTGAAAATGTCATTTTTGTTTTCTGTTTTAATTGCACATGACATTTTTTTTAGATTAGTGTTTTGGCTACAAATTCATGGCCATACGCTTAGTACATCACAGATTTAGCCAATTAAAACAACCTCTTATCCTTTAGCTGGATTCACAGTCTGCTCAATCTGCAGCAGCCCAGGCGACACCAGGATGTTGCTGGCTGCCAGGTAGCGACCTGTCACAGACAGGCCAACTGAGGGAACAGCTCATCCTGAGGTGACTGAGCCTAGCCTCTCCCCAGAGGAAGGGGCCTTCTGTGTCCCAGAGGAGTAGATGTGATTTCAAGAAGATGATTGGTGGGGGCCTGAAGGAGGAATGTCTTTTATATCGAAGATCCCGAATTTACTGCATTATTAAATTCTCTATGATAAAAATTTCAATGGTTGCACAGTTGGATTATTTTGATAAATTTTATAGCTCTAGAATGAAGGTTTTTGACTCATTTGGCAGGACATCTCAAGAAGGGTTAGGTTTTATTTTTTTTTTAATGCAGTTAATACATTTCAATAGGATATTGAATGTGAAGCAGTTGCTTCATTGACCACCATTGTCATTTAACATGGTATATACTATTATAAGGGGTTCCTATCATAGTGTTTCATTATTCTAACTTCTTTAGCATCTGAATTAGCAAGATTTCACTCACTGCAAATGAGAAAAAATATGCATGTATGCACATCTTCAGCTTTTTGACATTCCCATTTGAAAAAAGAAAGATAAATTTTATGGGAAGTGAAACACAGAGCATGAGCAACTTGGATAAGAAATGTAAAAGTATAACCCAGGGACTCTGGATGTTCAGAGAGTGGTTAGTGAAATGTGAAGAACTGTACCTTGGACATCTGCTAATATGTCCAGGGAACTACAGTTCCCAGTAAGCGTATGTAAGTTCACCCAAACAGCATAGTGGTATGTGGAGACCTGGCAGGATATATGATCACAGTGGTCCCCCTTTGCTGTGTTTTTCAAAAACATACCATAGTTCACCACGGCTAAAGGTTAATAGGAGATTGTAAGATGGAAGACCCCTGGTTCAGTTCCACTTATAGAAAGTTATCCTGTATATAGTATGATGAAGATGGATAGCTAACCAGACATGACTGTGGAAGTATTCACCCGTGTTTTTACACTTAATCTTTCCAGAAATCGTGCTAGCAGATACTACTCCTATCCCCATTTTACATATGTGAAAACTGAGGTCTAGAAAAGATTAAGTTATTTGCCTACGGTGACACAGCTTATTAGTTGAGAGTTAAACTGCAGAGCTCAGGCTCTTAACCTCTCATTCTGCTGCCTCTGTGCCTTAATGAAACCTGACTTTGCTAATAGCCATCTGCCATACCTGGTACCCCACCATATATGATGAGTACAGTGACCTCTTCTGGCAGTCGAGGTATTCTTTTCCCATGGGATATTTTCAAGATGTTCAACTTGGTTTTATGTAAAATATTAATATTTTACAGTTAAATATCTTTTCATTTTTAAGTGAAGGTGTTATTGGCTTAAAGGTGCATGGTTTATCCACTCTTAACATCTGTCTACTATAATTAGCCCAGTTCATTAATAATTTTGTGAATATTTGTTAAGTACTTTTTATATATCAGGAAGACCTAATACCAACAACAACAATAAATGCTTAGCTAGCACTTTACAGTTTGCTTATACTTTCTTTCTACACAATCAACTATGAAAAGGGGGACATTTGTGGTATACCTACTTCCTAGAGGTAAAGACTGAAATTCAGAAATGACAAGTGGCAGGAAAGCATAGTGCCTGGAAATTGTTAGTGCATGTTTGACAGGGACATGATCGGAACCCAGGTTTTTTTTTTTACTCCAAGTCTCATATAATCTGTTTCTTCCTGGGAAAAAGGAAAGATGAAGCAGCAAAGCCTTTGAAGGACTGTTGATCATATATGAACCACCACTTAGCAAGCAGCAATTGCTGGCTTTGATTAGCGAGTAAGTTTTACTTAAAAGAATTTGTAGCAATACTTTGTTCATCTGCCCTCTTTCCCCACCACCTCCCCAAACACAGTCCTTTAATGCAGTAGAGACCTTTTTTAAAGCAGTTACATTTCTGAATATAGCCAAACTACTTAAAGTGCCTTTTTAAAAATAATGGAACCAAAAATGCATAGTTGAACTAAGGCAGTTGGTGTACTTTTTGATGTCTCCATTTGTGCCCCATGTCCAATTCAGGTTAACCACGTTTCTCTTCCTAACCAGAAAAGCTCTGGTCCCACCCCACTCCCTACCCCCCAAATGTGCTTGTCATTGGAATGGCTTTTCTGAATTTGGTTTTTCTGACTTGGCCCAGGAATCGATTCAGATGCAAAGAGCACTGCCCCACACTGAGTGCCTTAAGGCTTTCCTGTTCTGGCAGGACTGGGAAGCCACCCGAAGTGGAGGTCACGTGGGAAGTGAGTTGCACAGCCTCCCAGCCTTGGGCCAATTCAGTACACAAAAGAATTGCTTTGTGATTTAAAATAAGCTGCAAACCACTTCATCAGTCTGGGGATAAGAGGTTACAATAATGGTCTGTTTTTTATATGCCGACTTAATGCAGTGCTGGAGAATCTATCTTGGGCAGTATAAAAATAGCTTCCTGTGGAGTGGTGTCTGTAATAAGGTAGATGCACTGAAGCACGTGGAGGGGACCGGAACTGAACATGTTTCAAATCACCTTCTCCTGAAGAAGTCTGTAGACCAATTGTCTAATCCTTAAAAGTATGAAAATTTATGCAACTTATTTTAGTAATACTTAACAGATTGTGGGTCAATTGTGATCACATAAACATTCAAAGTAATTTAGGAAATTTATCCTTTGTTCTAGCCATTGAAAAATAGAAATTTTATTTTTACATCTGCTAGTTTGTGAACCATTTCTTCCTCACAATAAAAATTAGTCACCGTGCTTTCTTTAATGTTTATAAAATCTTCCCTCTCTCTACTTTTTTTTTGTTAGCTAATTGAAGAGAGAAGCATATTAAATAGAAAAGTCACATTTTAAATGGTCATTTGCCATTCTAAGAATTCCCCAATCGAGCTGCCTTATACATTGTGCTCATGTTACTCACTGTACACACTAAATATTTAACACTTTAGCAAAATTGGCTTTGAATCCATAGACCTTTATATCTAAAATATTTTTAAACATAATTATCTTATTATTATAACTTGTTTTCTAGTTAGAAAAGTAAATACATGTTCATTAAATAAAAATTGAAAACATAGAAAAAGGTCAAGAGGAAAATAAAAATGATTTTATATTAAACTATCCTCCAGAAATAATGAATCATGATTATATTTTATTTTAGTGTATTTCCTTCTGGATTTCATTCTGCATTTCTCCCATTTTGGAGGATATATATGTGTGTGTGTGTATATATATGTATATATGTATATATACGTATATATATGTGTGTGTGTGTGTGTGTATTTTTACTGATTTGTACTGATTTACTCCCTAGGATAATCATTTTTGTTCTTCAAAAATATAATTTTAATGACTAGTTAATAGTTCTTTATACTACTATACTATAATTTACTAAACCATTGCACAATTTTGGGGCACTTACCTTGTTTACCTTTTTTTTTTTTACTAGTGTAAACAATATTGTGATGAGCACCTTGTATATAAAACATTCTAAGAGTGAGATCTTTTTAATAAAAAAGTAAGAATATTTATTCTAAAAAATATATACTCTTATTGATTTCAGAGAGAGGAAGGGAGAGGGAGAAAGAAAGAGAAACATGAATGATGAGAGTCATTGATTAGCTGCCTCCTGCATGCCCCATCCTGGGGATCAAGCCCAAAACCGGAGCATGTGCCCTGACCGGGAATCAAAGCATGACCTCCCTGTCCATAGCTCGACACTGAACCACTGAGCCATGGCAGCTGGGCAAGAATATTTTCACATTGCATATGAAAATTTGCAAGATATTCATGTTGCACATCCCTGTGCAGAAAAGGATTTTACTATCCTTAGAAAAGCCTGCTTGTAAGGCTGACCCTTGGCTGGCATCTGGGAATTTGGATTTTAGGAGTGTTTCTACCATTCTCTAATGATAAGGGCAGCTTGCTGTACCTGAACTGTTTCTGCAAACAATGTGGTTTATGCTTAACACCTGCTTTCCTTCTAGGAGTCTGAAATTTTGGTACCCCCTAGGTAGAGGATGCCTGAATGACCAACCCCAACAAAAACCCTGAGCACTGAGTCTCCAATGAATTTCCCTGAAAGATAACACATTTCATATGTGTTACCACATGTGTTAACTCTAGGAGGAATTAAGCACATTCTGTGTGATTCCACTGGTAGAGGAAGGACTTGGAAACTTGTACCTGGTTTCCTCCAGACTTCATCTCATGTAGCTTTTTCCTTGGCTGGTTTTGCTTTGTATCCTTTTGCTGTGATAAACCATAGCTGTGAGTCTAACTATGTGCTCAGTCCTGTGAATCCTACTAACAAATCATCAAAGCTGAGGATGGTCTTGGGGACCTCAACACACTCTTTTTCTAATTCTTTATTTTTATTTTTTTTAAATATATCTTTATTGATCTCAGAGAGAGGAAGGGAGAGGGAGGGAGAGAGTTGAAACATCAAAGATGAGAGTCATTGATCAGCTGCCTCCTGCACGCCCCCAACTGAGGATCGAGCACACAACCTGGGCATGTTCCCTGACTGGGAATCGAACTGCGATCTCCTGGATCCTAGGCCAACTGTCAACTGCTGAGCCATGCCTGGCTGGGGTTTTTCTGATTCTTTAATGTTTATTTTCTACCCACTCCTGTTTCCTCTGGAGGAATCTAATCAAGGGCTTCCGCAAGGGAAGTGTCTTCAGCTCACTTTCATGTTGAGATGGGGAATAGCACACCTCTTCTCTATCTTCAGAAATTCTGCTCATGTTAGCTTGTCCCCAGTCTCAGGAAAATGAGGTTTTTAAAGAGAATCGAGTTCTCTTGGAAAAGAACTGGTTTTAACAAAGTCACTAAATTGTAAACATCCATTCTATTTGTTTCCCAAGCACAGATTATATTTTCAGTAGATTATTTTCTTATGAGGAGTATTATGTTTTTGTGGGACAGAATAACTTCTGTCCATTTATTTGTTTTATCTTTATGCTTATCTTCCCTTGTCTCTCAGGCAGCTTTCAAGTAAAATATAAAAATAAAGGGACAGTGAGAAGAATGGAAAGGTAGGTTTTATCACACGCATAAAGACCATAATGCCAGTATGTAGAGCTAATACCATATAGTAATTGAAATGAGAGGCATTGAAGGCATTTAGACAAAGGAATTATATGATGAGATAACCTTTGGGAAAGTTAATTCAACAGTCATTTACAAGAGATTGAAGGGAAATGAGAACAGTCAGGCAGTCAAAATAATAATGAACGTCAGAGGTGCTCTTGTCCTGCTTCAACATGGTTGGCCCCTTCTTGATATTCATAGCTCTACTTAGTATTACCTTTCCAGAGAGAACACCCCACCCAATCTAAAGTAGCCACCCAACTTCATTCTATTTTTTTTAATCACAGTTGTCATCATTTGGTGTTTTACTTATTATTTTCAGTCTTCTACTGTAAGAATATGAAGAGGGATTTTATTTATCGTTGTTTTCCAGACCAGTGCTTAGCATATTAGTAGTAGCCCCAAAATATTGGTTAAATTAATGATATAGAAAGGTCTCAAATGCATGGAATGGAAGATTTTTTCTCATTTTTTGGACACATTTATTGATGTACAACAAACAGCAAATATTTAAAGTGTACAGTCTGGTGTGTTTTGATATATGTGTACACCAATGCAACTATCATCACAATCAAGATAATAAACATATCCATCACTCCCAATGAGCAGGCTTGCTTACTGCTTGCTACAAAAGCAGTGGATTCCCCCAAACTCACTGTTCTTTTGCTATAACACAAATCCACTGAAGGCATAGTATCGACCTGAGCCCACTGCATTGCCCCTGCAGGACTTGGCACCAAGGGTAACCAACACAAATATGCTGATGCACATACTTCTTGCCCTGTCATGAATAATAAAGTTCTTTGTGTCTGACCCAGAAGACTTGTGTCTTCTATTAGCACCTGTAAAACATTAACAGGCTAACTCATTAGTTTATATGTAGGGTAAAATCAACTCTCAGACCCAACAACTAGACCCTCCAATACAGTGTTGAAGTGGTGAAATGAACATCCTTACCTTGGTCCTGGTGCTAGAAGGAAAACATTCAGTACTTTATTATTAAGTGGATATAGGTTTTTGTTTTTGTTAGAAGCTCTTGATTAGTAAAGAAGTTCCCTTATATTTCTAATTTCCTGAGAGTTTTTTTTATCAGGAATTAATATTAGATTCTGACCATTCTTTTCTGTATCTATTGACATAATCATATTTTTAGTTTTTAGTTTTTTTCTCTTTTAGAAACTTTTCTAGTTTGTTAATATGAATTAATAGATTGATTTTCAAATGTTAAACCAACCTTGCTTTCCTGAAATAAACCTCACTTGGTCATGATGCAATCTTATTTTTATATATTGTAGGATTTGATAGGCTAAAGTTTTGTTAATTCATGCATCTATATTCATGAGGGATATTCATCTGTTATTTTTAATCTTTATAATGTCTGTGTCTGGTGTGAGTACTACAATGATGCCAGCCTCAAAATGAATTGGGGAGTCTTCTTTTTTATTTTTTGGAAGAGTTTGTGTAGAATTTGCACTGTTTCTTCCATAAATGTTTGATGGAATTCACTAGTGAAGCCATCTGCCCTTCCTTTATGGAAAAATTTTTTTTACTACAAATTCAATTGCTTTAATAACTATCGGGCTATTTAGGTTATTTATGTCTTCTTATTAATACCTTTAAGTGCCCTCAGATTTTCTGAATGGTACACTAGTAGAGGCTTAAGGAAAACATCACCAGTAGCGTTAATAATAGGCATTAGGGTAAACTGGTCCTTTAATGCTTTGTGTCTCTTAGCTTGCTCTTCTTCTATCAAAATAAATGTCTTGCTCAGCAATTTTTTCCAATAAATTTTAGTTTGGTCACAGTTAAACACTTCCTTATACAAATAATCATCTTCTGTAATTATTTTCTTAAGTTCTTCTGGGAACTTCTCGGCAACTTCAGCAACAGCTGAAGCACTCTTTCCAGTTACCTTTAAACTCTGAAGCTGCCCTCACCTCAAAAACCAATCAAACCACCCAGAACTACCTGTAAATTCCACTTTCATCATCATCATCCAGTGCTTTCTGTTTCAGCTTGTAAAAAAGACTGACCAACTTCTCCTTAAGTATAAATAACTTGCCAGAACACAATACTTTATACACTCATCAATCCACTCAGGCATTAGATGTTCTGTTTTATCTGTTACTGGATCTATAACCAGTAGTGACTTGGGCAGTGTTCAAGAATCTTTCTCTTTGCATGTAAATAGTACAAATGGTGAACGCAGGCACATTCAGCTCAAGCACAGTGTCTTTATCTGATTTACCATAATTGAAATGCTTAATTATATCCAGTTTTGCACAAAACATAACACCCTTACAAGCTCTCTTAGGCTTTTCTGATACTTCAGAGCACACATCTTGCTAATGGATACACAAAATAAATCAAGATGAAGCACAGATGCTCAGAGACACAGTTCAAAGTTATGGAGACTTGATGCTGAGATGCCTAGTGTAGTTAGTTCCCAGGGAAATAGCTTGGTGATGCCACTCTTGCTGCTCTGGGTACACACTGCCTCTATAATGGCTCACTGAAAACAAATGCTAAACACTATTTACACTTTTTGCCTCCTTCTGTAAATGCAAAAATTCTCTTTGGGTTTTTTCAATTAGCAAAAATAGGTACTAATGTACGTCTTTCACTAGTACTTTTACTCATAACCTACCTCTCACACTGTACCCAAGGCATGTGTTCACGAGCTAATAAAACATGCCGTGTCATGTTTATTGTTTTCTGGGCATCTCTTCAAACTTGTATCACTCACATATTTAAGACTTTAAAGATGCTGGTGGTGGTGATAATAAATATCTATGATTTTACTAACAACTACTTTTTCATAAAGCTGACACAGTCTTAAGTCATTTGTTGCAAATAAAAATGTTGAATTTCTTCAGATTTAAAGGCAATTGAGTGTGACTTAATTGTTTTAAGATGTATCAAGCATACAAAAGAGAGTTTATATAATATGTATACTCACTTTAACAGCTGATAGATCAGTTTTAAAAATGAAACATTTTAATAAACACTGCTTTTATAATTATTCAAAGTGTGTGTATACATTTTTGGGGACACCTATATATGCTTTTCTGTGTGTATATATATATATATATATATATATATATATATATAGCTTAAATAGTAATAATAAAATAAAACACCTAAGTGCCTACCACCACACTTAAGAAATAATACTAAATATATGTTTTAATCCACAAAGTGTTTTTATTTAAAGGAAAAGGCAGCAAATGTATTATGAAGGGGATATATTAGAAATCAAATATAGGAGTATTAAGTTAGATATGCCAAGGCAGTAAAGCAAAGGTTGATACACGTATGTGAAAGCAGAGAAACTATTAGTGACTGAGTGAGCTTAGTACATAGAATGGCCCTTTTGATTAAGCAAACCCTCAAGTTTCGAGTGGGTCTGGTTGGTGAATGCTTTTATTTGTTAAATGTTAAATTGAATTTATATACCATTTAGAGGTACTCGAGGTCACTCACTGACAGCTATCACAGCAAAACATCTTTGTCAGCAGTTTATTTGCCGCAGAGATAAAGCATTCACTATTAAGCATGTAAATTGTTTAATAGAATGCCATTCTGATCTCAGGACAAGAATAGACCATTCAGAAAATGAAGCCCAAGCCGTCAATTACCATCTGCCTATATGCCAGTGAGTCCCAATTTATATCTCCATCCCAGATTACTGAGATGTAGAGCTAAATATTTTGCCGCTTACTCATATTTCCACTCAGGGTGTCACAAGCATCTCAGACTCAGTACATGTTAAGACCAGATCTGTGCTCTTTTTCTCCAGACCCATTCCACTGCACTCTGTCTTCACAGTGAGCACCACCATTCATCTAGATTCTCAAGTCAGAATCTAGGGCTCATCCTTAATACCTCTGCCCCTCAGCAGCCTTACCCCACCTCCTGTGTCACAAATAAGACCTCCTAACTACCTCACTAGTCCTGTCTTTCTTCACCTACCTCTCCCACCGTATGCTTCAACAGTATGGAACTAGTATCGATGCCCCAAAGTCATCCCCTACCTTATCTTTCTGGCTAATTTCAGTTTACTATTCAGAACCAGACTCGGCTAACAGCCCCCACCCCAAGCCTTCTTTAACCCTTCCTTGATAGAACTATTAACTCCTTTCTTTGTGCTGTAAGCGTAGTTCTCCGTTCATGTACCAAACTACTTTCTAACTATTTACTGTGTTTCTCCCCTGCTGAACTTCTACTAAAGGTCAACGAGTAATGCCTATTAATGCCTAATTATAAGGAGTAATTAGACATTACTCCTAGACATATCCACAGTGCCCTGGCATGCAGTAAGCACATACACACACACCTACTTTTACATAGTATATCAAGCACTAGCATACACAGCATTTCAAAGCAACCCAAGTTTCTTTTTGGTGCTGTTCAGTTTGTTCATCTCAAAGAATTTATATTCCCTGCAGCTCCTACTGTGCAACCCATCTGAAAACTGTCTGCTGCCCTCTAGCTGTTGGAAGTTTCCCCCATCCCAAGAATACCTGTGCTGAAGGATTTGTGCTGTAAAATAGTCTTCCGTTCTTCACCCTGACCACTCTTCAGCCTGGTCATTCCCATACATCTCAGCAAGAACTGACTAGTGGGGAGAGCAGGAAGGGATTGCTGGCCCTAGACCAAAGAATTCCTGATTTTTAAATTCCCTGACAACCCTTCTCTCTACCTTGTGAGTAAAACTTTAATAGCTTTATTTATTGTATAGAAGCACTTTTAAAAACAGACTTTAGTTACGTACATTTATCTAATCTTATCAGGTTCTTTCCCATGATTTCCATAGATGTAAAGTTTCCAGATACCTACTTTACTTACCTCCCGTGTGATTGGATTATAAATCAGAGCAAATTACTTTATCCTATTAGATGATGCTGTTAAAATAGTATTCTTTTTTTCCTTCCTTGGGATTCCTGAAAAATACTTATGATATCTGCTATGTGTAATCTTGTTACTTATAGACTCTTGGATGTCTTCAATGGATATTATTAAAAACTGAATTTACAGGTTTAAAATGCTTTTTGATATATAGGTAAAACATGTCGTTTACTCCTAAATACAACCTAATTTTTAAACTATAAAAGATGCATTGCATGTATTTCTATTACGTATTAAGCAAAGTAGAATCCAGTTGCCATACACCTGAGACCCATGTCTGCCACTTATGAATGTTGAATCTTGGTCAAAATACAGCCTTTAAATCTCCTTACCTATTAAAAGGGAATAAGAATAATTGAACTTTTTGAGAACTAATATAATGTATGTGAAAGTATCATTGCATAGTAAGGTCCCAGGAAATATTAGACTCTCTTCCCCCCTTGCTTCTTTTCATCCCTAAATGTAGAAGGTCTTTATTGAAAATTTCTTGAACTTGACTTTTTTTTTTTAATAAGGCTAGTAAACTGTTTTGGTTCTTGTTTAACTTCTCAAAAGAGCTGTAAAGGGCAATTCAAAACAAGCATTTAAAATGTTCTAGTGTGGCATTAAAGAGATCTGGTCTCTTATCAAACTCAGATTTATGCTGCATTTATAAAATAAGAACCTGAAGTAGAAAGTATGAGAACAGGAGATGTTTGCCTGCTTTCTTTAAAATACTTTTCATTCAACAGGTAGTTAGTTCCTCAGCTTCCTAAACCCTTCTGATAATGTGAACGATAGACGTTTGGCTTGGCAGGTTCTCTTTGGAACTTTGATATCTTCCTGGGTCAGTTTGTCTTTTTTCTGTGTCCATGGACCAGACCTTTAATCCCAAGCAGCTACTTTTACAAACATACTTTGTTGTCATGTGAATAGGTATGTACAAATGTACTACTACTGTTAAAAAGGCAACTCACAGCACACATCCCCCAGACATCTCAGCAGCAGAACAGCATATAATATGTGAGCAAAACCACCGGTGCCACTGTTTCAGGCAAACATTGTCTTGCAAGCTTCAGGTTTTTTCCTGTGTGTTTTTGAACCAGCTTTACTTGAGCAAAAAGATCATGTGATGGTGAATGAGAGACCTTCATTTTTAAAATTAATGTACTTCTGACAGTCATTCGATAGATATGTTGGTATACATTTACCCTTCTGAAAAAAAGAGAATCCCATCAAAGATCAATATCCACTGAATGTATCTTCCTTTTATATATAATAAATCATCAGTAAAAATTGCACATATGCAAGTTGATACTGTAAGTGTATCTAAATCTCATTTACCCTGACTGCCTTCATTCATTTCACACCAATTCTGTATATTTGCTGTCTGCAGATATTGATTTGGATGTGTTTATCAGATCAGTTCCTCAGTATTTTACAACTGTACATTAACTTTCCCTTTGTAATAGAGCATGCTTTCTTAATATATACATGGCAAGCTGATGAAAATGAATGGAGGGAGTGTTTCATTTGTAACCAAGTTCACAATAAGTAATAATTTAATGTTCAGAGAATAAAATTTCTGAGTTTAGGAAGAGAATTATTAATTTATGACCTAGTTAGCTTATGGTAGCAGATTTATGACATGATTAACTTATAGTAGTAGATTTCAAGGGACTATAAATTGTTTCTTGGTTATCTGGATTTTCTAATTTTTTTCAGTGATTGTGTATTACCTAATTGAAAACATAGAAATGATGAATAATAAAATGTCTTCATCACAATAAGGGAAATATAATGAACAAAACTAATCTTTGATCACTGGATATCCTGCAAGAATTGTTCTCATATAGAACTGTTGGTGGCAAAATGGCACTGGAATGTTACTGGCGATTGGACCTTGTTCAGCAACTTCCTCAGTACTTGAATTCTGGCTAAGAAGGAATTCAGAGCCAAGACTTGAACTATAAGAGAAAGTTTAATTAGAAAGTCACAGAGGTAGAAGAAGTGAGCCATAGGAAAATGGGCTCAGGAAACAAGTTACAGAAGCAAAAGAAGGGCCCTTGGAGCTTAGAAAGAGAGAGAAGGGGGTGAGGAAAGGTGCCCGTGTGCTCCATAGAGAAAACCACATAACTACATTGGGTTCTTCATCTTAAAGACTTTTATCTGCTCTCCAAAGGTGGGAATTTCAGGGGAGGTCCCAAGGGAGGATTTCAATAGAATATATTCTTCAGCTTTTCGTGTGTGTGTGTGTGTGTGTGTGTGTGTGTGTGTGTGTGTGTGTCTGTTCTCAGGTTCGTCATGGTCTCCACTGATTGGTCAGCCCCAGGGCAGAGAGTCAGTCAGCTGGTCCTGAAGTCAGCCATGGCATCACTTGTTTTGCTGCTTTTCTGGGCCTGCAGCTGAAACACAACTGAGGCCTAGATGTTATCCCTAAGGGTTAATGCTTAAGAGAGTGGTTGTGCAAGGGTCTGTATAGGGGTCGCATGAGGCCACTCTTTGGTCCCTTGTTCCTCCTCCGAGGGGGGTCTCCCACATGACTAACTATATGTTAGGGAGGAAAAGTCACTATGGGGGCAAGGTCCTTGTTTTCCCAGTTTTGCTCGTTGCTAGGCACCCGGGGCTTTCCTCCCTGGTGACCTCTGTACCTGCCCATTGTCCTTGCTCTGCTCATGCCTGTCTAACTGCTAGCCACAGAACTGTATTGATGTATCTGTGCATTTATAACCACATATAAATAAAGATATAGAGATATATGCATGCCATTCCTGAACTGTGAGCTTTTTGAGGACAGGCTATTTAAAATCTTCATATCTGTATTGTTTCACAGAGAACCTGACCTACAATAGAACCTAAATAAATGTTTATTGTATGATTAAAGGAGGATGTATACAAACCACCAGAAGTTCATTGAGAGTCATATAAATTTTTTTAAATGCTAATTTAAGCACTTAAGACCAAGAAATGTAAAATTATACTCATTACCTTTTTTTATTTTTGAACACCTTTATTGGGATATATTTGACATCATAAAATTAACCCGTTTTAACCATAGAATTTAGTGATTTTTGGTAACTATTGAGTGATATAATCATTATCATAAATCAGTTCTAGAACCTTTTCAAACATGCCCTATAAGGTCCTTCATGGCCATTTTTTGTTCCCACTCCCAGCCCAGGCAACTGCTAATCTACAACTCGGATGAATGGAATGTACAATATGTGATCTCCTGTGGCTGGCTCCTTTCACTTACCTTAATGTTTTTGAGGTTCATCCATGGCATAGCATGTCAGCAATTCCTTTTTATTGCTAAATAATCTTCCATTGTATGGATATATCTACTCATTTTAAAATTTTTTAAAGAGCACACAACTACTTAATAAATGCAACAGATAAATGCGGCCTATTCATTTAGCAAACATTTGTTGAAAATTAAAGATGGCCTAAGGAATTAAAAATATAAAGGTGACTGCAACCCATATCCAGCCCTCAAGGAAACAGACAACTAAGAAATCATACAATTCAGAGAGAATTAAGTGCTACGGTGAAATATAAGGTAATGTTAGTCTAAAGAGGAAAGCATTTGTGGAAGTATTTGAGAATGCTTCTCGAAGAAGTGATATTTGAATGGGATATGTACAATTCCATGGGCAGAGAATGAGAGGAGATGATATTCCCTTTGAAAGGAATGTTATTTTTATATTCATGCCAAGTGTGAAAGTACTTTTTTTTTTTTCTCCCCAAGAAACAACAAATCATCCTGTGTTGCTGAAATTCGGGCCTCAAAGGGGATATTTGGGGTAGGAGATGGAATCAGAAGTACTGCTTGGTATCAAAAAGTAGGTCCTTGAATGCTGTCTACGGAGTTCATCTTGATTCTGTGGGTGGTAGGAAAGCATTCGAGGAGAATGGATTCAATTCTTTATTATATCCCATTCAGGAAGGATAGAGGAGGTGAAAGGGAAAGAGAAGGACACCAAAGGGAAGATTCAGCAAGTGTTTATTGGGCACCTGACGTACTCTGTTGGTGCTGATAATTCAGCTGAGGACAAGATGAAGGCCTTGGTTTCCAGAGCTGACATTCTAGTGAAGGGACATCAGCAATACACCAGTAAACAGATAACTGGATCAGGGGTCCAGTAGTATCAAGGAAAAAATATTTGAAGCTGGGTAAAGAAAGGGGGAGTGATGGGGGAGGGATGTGGAATTAAAATTTGATTACAGACCCAAAAACAATGAGGACTCGAGCCATGCACACACCTGGGGAAAGAAAGTGTGGAATGGAGCGATAGCAAGTGCAGAGGCCGCACGGAGGATCAGCCCGGAGCGCCTGAGAAACGGCATGAAGGCCAGTGTGGCTCTGTCTGGCTTATGTGTTTTTGGTGTGGTGTGTTGTTGCTGTTTTTCAGTTTTAATTGTATATATTTTATTATTTTAAATTTTAAAAGATCTTTAAATACATATTTGAACATTATAATTCAACTGGTCTGATTATTTTAATATTCTTGCAAACGAACGTTTATGATTGATACTCTAATTTGGGTTAAATGAATCACTCAGTTTTGTCTTTTGAAGTGTTTTCCAAACAGGAATTTGCTCAATGATGTAAGTTTTAGTTGTTATTCTGTAGCAGATGCACTCTATGTATGGTTTGGAGGTGATCTTAGCTATAGTGCATAGAAGATTAATAGCATTTACTATGTTGTGTAGTGGAGGTATCCGTAAGGAATCTCTGCTGAATCCTGAACATCAGTTTCCATTCCTCGGGCCCATGGAGGGCAGCAGATGGAACCAAAAAAACATTTTGGTGAATGTTAATAAACTTCCTCATTTTGGCTAGAAATATTTCTTCAGCTGATACAAAGCATTCTTTAGCATCCATCAATAAAAGGGCAACTCCAGTAAGAGAAAATATAATTGATCCATTTTCCACTGAATCTGAATACCAAGCCTTATGCCCTCAGTTTTCTAGGGCAGTTTCAACTTCACAACTCGTAAGAGATGAGCTAATAATAATGGTGGTTGTCCTGACTTTTGTTTTAAAATGATCACCCTGGCAGCTAGGTGAACAATGGACTGTAACCTTCTATGCATTTCATTTCACATGTGTGTGGGCTTATATGTAGGATTAATTCCTGGAAGCAGGATTGCTGGGTTACAGGACAACCGCAGGAAGAATTCAAAATTCAATAACTCTAGGAGCTTTTTTCATAGCAAAACAAATATATATTAAGTGAATCAAGGCCCTTGTTATAAATATCCAAATGGCCCTTGGCAGAAAAAAGGTTCCCCACCCCTGTTTTAATGGTTCCTTTTAAAATTTTCTTCTTATTTTTTATTTTGTATTCAAATAATGGTGAAAGAAGGATTATGGTATGGACAACAGGAAGTAAAATGTTTTGGTTAATTAACCCTTCTCGATGGATTCTAGTTAAAGGCTTCCCAGAAACACCATAAGATAAACATTGTTTTATATATTTACTTCATCATTCTTGCCCTCAGAGAGCGCTGCGCAGAGCAGAGCTGTTCGTAGGCTAGCCACTAACTCCTGTACCTGTTGAGTACTTGAAATGTGGCTGGTGATATGCTGTAATTATAAAATACACACCGAGTTTGAAAATTTAGTATAAAAAGCATGTAAAATATCTCATTCACAATTTTATATTGATAATATATAGAAGTAATATTTTGGATATACTGGGATAGATAAAATATGGCATTAAGGTTGATTTCACCTTTTTTTCACTTTTTTAATGTAGCTCCTAGCAAATTTTAAATTGCACATGTGGCATACATTATATTTTTATTGGACGTCACTGGTCTAGATAGAGTAAGTATGTGTTTACTTACAGATACTGCAGTGATTTTCCTAATTTCAAAAGGGTGAAAGTAAATAAACTACAGTTGTACCCTCTCTCATCATGCTATTTCTTCTTCTGGGAATAAAGTTCAATGGGTGATCTGATCTGATCACACTCCATTAAGATCGGTTGCCTTCTCCCTGACTTTCTCTTTAACTGTTGACGAAAGAATGCAGTTCCTTCATTATGCCTTTGGCATTTTCATGTAAGTTAAAAGCAGTAGGATTCTTGTATTTTAGGAGCTGGTGTGAATATAGAAGGGAGTTAGAGGTCCAAGTTTCTAATTCTGCTTTATTTTATAAATGTATTTTAATAGAAGTTCCCTAGGTGAAGATAAAATTTGCTTCAGCATTTTTTTCATTTTCCCCCTTGCCCTAAAAAAGGTTCAGCATCTCTTAGTTCTGTCTTGTTGCAATAGCATGAGTGTTTTGAATAGTTTATATCTTAACTCTTACTCTTCAAAAACTGAAACAAATAAATTACTCCCAACATCTTTTTTGTCTGGCTTTTATTACATTTTTTAGGAAGATTATATCACAAATGACATTGGAATATCGACTTGGAAGGAGCAGACTTTTCTCTCCCATGGTGCCTTATTAGCAAAGAGCTGCCAAGCTGCAATGGAATTAGCAAAGCATGACGCTGAGGTTCAAGATATGGCTTTTCAGTATGGGAAGCACATGGCCATGAGTCATAAGGTATCTACATCCCCTTTCTCTTTTTCAGTACTGAAAGAGCTAAAATGAAACATGAGAAACCTTTGGCCGTTTGATAAGCTTTTATATCTCAAAAAATGTTTATTGTGTGTTTAAAACGTATCAGTCATAGACAGTGATTGTTACATAAACAGTGTGATTGGTGAATGCTGTGTAATTTTGATAGAAAGCTACAACGTATTTTAACCATATTTGTAATGTTTATCTTTTCTTACCACCTGAAAGGGTTCTTGAAAGAACTCTGGCAATTATTAAATAACATGTAATGTTGCCATTTATAGAATAAAATAATACTTTCATTTTTATTACAGTTCCCTTATAGTTCCTCGTGTAAAACAAATTGTGGAAAGTTAATGAAATTTGGAAATATACTGAATAAAATTCAAAGCTTAAATTCTAATAACTGATTCTTTTGAATGGGCATATTGAAATATAAAATGTCCTAAAATTAGCTGTTGTATTGTTTCCTCTATGTATATGTAATTGTCAAATTTCATTAACTATATATATATACACACACATACACACCTTAGGTGTTACTTAAATAGTTCAGAAGAGGGGGAAATATTTTAATATAAACGTAATATCTCCAGATGATTTTTTACATATTTTATTATATCTTAGGTTAGTTTATTAAGCAATTACATACATTAAATATTTTTGTAAATTCTTACCTTGAACTTAAAGTAAAATAAAGGCTTCTGCCAAATAAAAAAGGAATTTGTTAGGGAAAAATTAAAGAATTTTAAAGATTATTGTTAATTATATAAAGTGTTCTTTGGCTTATTAAAGTATATCTAAAACCTGCATCCCTTAAGCTTCATTTTTCTCTGTATTTACCTAGTGCTTCCTGTATGTGACTACAACATACTAGTGTATATGCATTTCACTGATTTAACTCTAACTTCTTCTTCTAGATAAATTCTGATCTCCAGCCTTTTATTAAAGAAAAGACCAGTGACTCCACGACTTTTAATCTGAACTCAGCTCCTGTAGTATTACATCAGGAGATTCTTGGAAGAGATTTGTGGATCAAACAGATTGGCGAGGTAAATGAAAGTACTCCTATTTTAGGTACCAGTAGTATTAGCTAATTTTAGAACATAATTTGTATTTTATGATGATCTAAGACATCAGCCATATAGATCAGCCATATAAGAGCTCATTCATATAACAGGTAAAAGTCTTCCTTTATAACCTACATTTTAAGAGGTAAAATATTAGTGAGTTAGAAGCTACAATACCATATTTGTTATTATCTGAGTTCTTAGAATACTGCAACACAAAACTAGTGTGTGTGGTGAATACTAATTAACTCAGATGATTTTTTTTTTTCTAAGGGCTTTCAAAAATTGGGCTATGGTAATAGCACCACCCTTTAACTGACGGCAATTTTCCATCTGTAGACTCTAGCACAAGCTGCAGAATTCCAGGAGGTCCGTCTGTCAGCTGATTGGGTTATTTTAAAACAAACTTGGGCCCTGAATATTAAAGTTCTGAGGCATTATCATAGGGGGAAAAACATGGTCAAGTGGGAGGGATTACGGGGCTTAAATTGGCTAAATTTTCCATTTTGGGGGATGGGGGAAGTTGTGGGTGATGAAAGGAAACTTTTTTGATTTTTGTTTAATCCAGAAACTCTGGTCCAAAAGTTCTTTCCCTTTTACCCAAAGCTTCATGGAATTTATTTCACTTCATGGTTCTGAATGATTGGGTTAACCTGAGGCTGACATGGGGAAGGAGCCAGGCGCAGCTGAGGGTGCGGGTAGCCACCATACTTAAAGCAGGTGGATCCTAAGTGATATCTGCATTCAGAAAGATAAAATTATTGCTCTTCTACCCCTCTTCCCTTGTTGGCTCTCAAAATGCTATCCGCCATCTTAAAATCCCTCTTATTCACCAGGTAGAAAACAATGGGGATTCCTTTCTGGGGAAACTGTCAAACCCGGGCAGAAAGACTTGCAGATGTGAATGATTGAGGCTCCCCCAGTAAGCATGCCATGTCCCTGACCAGCCCTCCAACCATGAGGCCTACCAGTTGACAAGCCTCAAAGTATCCAAGTGCAGAACAGTAGGCACTAGAGGACCGCTGGGCATTGAGTAAAGCCTCTGCCGTAAAAGGGTGAGTCAAGGCTCTTCCTTCCAGTCCGCCATCTGCAGTGGAATCCCCTCCAAGGGGCAGATTTTCATGAGCCCCCTTACAGGGAAGACCATCACTGTCGAGGCTGAACCCTCGGATACAATAAAAAATGTAAAGGCCAAGATCCAGGATAAGGAAGGAATTGCTGCTAATCAGCAAAGACTGATCTTTGCTGGCAAGCAACCGGAATACAGACACACAATATTCCAAAGGAGTCCACCCTTCATCGTATGTTGAGACTTTGTGGTGGTGCTAAGAAAAGGAAGAAGTCTTCTACTATTCCCAAGAAAAATAAGCATCAGAGAAAGAAGGTTAAGCTGCTGTCCTGAAGTACTATAAGGTGGCTGAGGGTAGCAAAGCCAGTCACCCTCATCAGGAGTGTCCTGCAGGTGAATGTGTGCTGGAGTTTTTTGGACAGACACTGTTATGGCAAATGTTGTCTGACCTGTTGCTTCAACAAACCAGAAGACAAGTAATTGTATATGGGTTAATATAAGACATGAACTAACATTAAAAAAAAAAAAATGAGTCAAAAGCAGACTGATTAAAAGAAGGGACTTAGGAGAAACAGAAACAGTATAAAAAAAGACATTCACAAAAGCATTACAATCAGTATACTCAGGAGATAAGATATTAAATCTATGAAATAAGAGCAGGTGATATGTTTTAAAAAGGATAATCCAAGAATTAGAAATCAGAATTATAAAATATAAAAATATGAAAGCAGAATTTTTTAATGGAAGATATAAATAAGAAATCTCCCAGAAATTTGAATGAAAAGATAATAGGAAATAAAAGGGAAAAAATAAGAAAATTAGAGGACCAACTTGAAAGATTCCATATCTATTATGAACTCCAGAAGAGAATACTGGAAATGCAAGTGAAAAAATTAACAATGAATTTTTTAAAAGAAAAGAAAATTCTAAGAATTGAAGGACCTGAGTCTCCAAATTAACTGTTACCCTAAATAATGAATTTTAAAACACCAAATCATATCATTATCAAATTTTGAAACAATGGGGATAAAGAAGATATCCTAATACTTATAGAAAGAAAAAGAAAACCCTACCTGCAAAGGATCAAGAATCAGAATGGAGCCCTGGCCGGGTAGTTCAGTTGGTTAGAGCGTTGTCCCAGTACTCCAAAGTTGTGAGCTTGATCCCTGGTCAGGGCACTTAAAAAAAATAAAAAGAATCAGAATGGCTGTAGTAGTGACACTGAAAGCTTCAAGACAATGGAGTTTACTTCAACATTCAAAGAGAAAATTGTTTCCAACTTAGAATTTTATGCCAGTCATGTTATCAAGTGTGACATTAAATAAAGACAATTTAAAAGAGATAAATAAGGTCTCAAAAAACTTACCTCCCAAGCATCTTTTTTCAGGGAGCAGGTGAGGTATTCTATCAATAAAAGTATATTAAAAAATGAGACAGTTATTAGCTATAGTGAAAAAAATTTTAATGTGTGAGAAAGGAAATCAGTACTCTACATGGCCTAGAAAATAATATTTAAATAGCATAAAATGCAAATATTGAATATTGATTTAAAGCAAAAAATGTAATCAGTGCAAGGCAGCTAGGGAAAAAAAATGTAATGTCATATAATTATTCCTTTCATGGTAAGATCAATAGATAATAATTGAGGAAGGACAGTATTTGAAGATTAACAGCAGAAGAAACAAAGAGAGGGACACAGGACAGACAAGTCTGGAGAGTGCTAGGGTATTTTGTTGGAAGTCTTGTATTATTTGACCTTTTTAAGTAATATACACATATTTGGTTTTATTTTAAAACTTTTAGTTTAAAATGTATATACTTTACTATAATAGTTTTACTTCTAGTCATCTATACCAAGAAAAATATTAGAGATGTGGGCAAAGACTTACATATTAAAATATATAGTAAAATAGTAATTCTAAAAGGAAGAAAGTGAAAATTGATGCATTTCAATATAGAAAATGGTTAAATGAAGCATTGTACAATGAAATATCACACAACTATTGAATATTGTATTACTAGGGTGTATTTGTGTGTTTTTGACAGCTGAACTGAAAATATATATACAGATGGTGTTAGTAGCTCTAACTGAGTTACATTAGAATACATTGCAGATTTACATTTTTGTTGAAAAGATACAGCTAAATATGTTCAATGAAAGCTACCAACTCCCCCTACCAGCTATTCACATATATGCATATACATATAAGGGTAGCATAGATATGAATTTTAAAGAAGCTTCACAGAAAAGGGACATATTTAACTCATTTCTTTGCAGGCATACTAAGTTGTAAATGTAGACAACATGAAAGTCCAGGATTTCCTAAACAGCTGGTGAAATACTCCCAAATCATTATCCCTAACTTGATTTAAATTCAAAAGGCTATCCTTTCCAAATCATCTATGTGTAGCCTCTGATTTCAGGACCTTCTCTTTATAACTGCATGTGTAAGTCATGACCAGGGGTCACTGGTGAGAGAAGATGAATTCATCTGAAGCAAATAAATGTTTCTGTATTGCAGGTGGCAACATTCTTCAGATTGAAGACTCCTAATGAGTTTATTTTAATCTTCTAAATTATAATATTCATGTTTATATAAAGCTCTATAAGATAATGATCCCACTCTATGAAAGAGTTAGGGAACAATCTGCATAACACTTGAGAGAGAGACATTCTATCCTAAATCTCAAGGAGGTTTCTTATTAATCCTGAAATTGGTTCTTTCTCCTGCCCTTTTTCCAATATTTCATGAAATTTAGCTCCTCTGCATTTTTGTGATCCTTTCCTCCCCTGAGTTTTGAATTTTATTGCAAGATCCTTAAAGATAATAGTGAATTCACCTTTGCATTATCAATAGTGCCTGCCATAGTAACTTACTTGGAGTAGTCATTCAATTAATATTTCTCAAAAAGTATGTGTGGTGTGATCTTCTCAGGGTGCGCTATGTTTGATGGCAGCCCATTTTGTTAAATAGAAAGAGTTGAGTTGGTGTAGTAGAAATGGCCCATAGGGGACCAAGATCTGGAAGATCTGGATTCTAGTTTGTGCTCTGCTAGCATCTGTATAACTTTAATCACATCCTTTCACCTTTTTAAAAATTATTTTCTGAAAATGTTGGCATTTGAACGAGATCATTTCTAAAGTCTCTTTCAGCTCTTAAATAAATCTAAGGCATAGGTCTCTTGGGCAAGAGATGCATCATAAGAAAAATTTTTATCTCTCTTAGAAGTTTAATACTAGTTTTGACACTGAGAAATAGAGAAGTCTTGCTCCCAATGATAGAAGTCACCTATGATTTCTTATTATCGCATATGAAATTACTTCTCCATTCTGCTCAGACAGGTTTGTGTCCCATCTTCTCTTTTGATGTCCTGGTTGGGAAAGTGAGTTAATGACTAGACAAGGAAGGAAGGAGGAGACAACATGCCCTTAGTGCCCATTCAACATCACTGTGGGCCAGGAGGAGGAGCACCTCTGGTATTTTTCATATCAGGACCTGCTACCTCCTCTCCAACTCCCTCTTTTCCTCAAAAATCTTTTTTCTTTTTTTTTTAATATATCTTTATTGATTTTAGAGAGAGGAAAGGAGGGGGAAAGAGAGAGATAGAAACATCAATGATGAGAGAGTCATTGATCAGCTGCCTGGCCCGCAACCCAGGCATGTGCCCTGACCGGGAATCGAACCCCGATCTCCTGGATCCTAGATCGATGCTCAGCCGCTGAGCCACGCCCTGCCAGGCCTCCCTCAAAAATCTTAAGATTAGATAGCCCTCTTCCATCACACCCATAGGTGTATACACACACACACACACGTGTGCACACACACAAACACACACCATACTCCTTCACAAGAGGCAGTTTAGGGCACCAGGCCAGACCTGAAAGAGCTGAAAAATATTTGTTGGGCGATGTCTCCATACTAAATTCTACAGATTTCTCCCTACCTTAATTTTAAATTTAAATTTGTAGCTGCTGAAAAATAATGATCAGGTAAAAATACTGATAGTGAATGGGTGATTCACCCTAGGGAGGTGAAGTCATTACTCAGTTATCATTTTGATTCCTAATAAAAGAAAGTAGAATCTTTCAGGGAATCACAGAGCTCTGACTCTCTCAGGGAGTCCAGAGGCTATTGCAGGTCAGCAGCTTTATTTTTAATGATCCTTCTAGTTTCCTGCTGCCATTGTAAGTCACCTGAAGAAATAAGAATTATGATTATATTTTCTTGGTTATTTCTGAAAGTACTGAAATGTCACTTAGGCTTGTGACATTCTGACACTGTATACTGTCATAACCAGCCATAAAATACCGTAAGTGAACTACATATTACTAATGCTAAGCTGTGACTCACTTGTCCCCAGATATCCTACTGTTCTTATTCCAAAAGTGAAACAAAGATTGTTAGGTAAGGCTAATATGCATGAACATAATACATGCATATTTGTAAACAAAAGAGACCATGCATATTCAGAGAGTCCTCATAAATGCCCTGTGATAGTCTTCTAATGATTTAAGTTATTTTGTGTTATTTCAAAAGGAGTAATAATACCATAGAGGGTGTACACTGTGAGCATCTGAAAGGACTGTATCTGAAATCACAAAGACTATGAAGTGGTTCTAGATACCACCTAAATTAAAATTTTTCTTAAGGTTTTCTGTTGCACTTAAGGAAACAAAGTGTTTCACTACAGGAGATACAGCAGGAAATCGCCTAAATGTTGTCTATGGCCTCATAAAGAGGGTATAAGAGAAGCACACAAATACAAGGGATACTGTAATTGATGCCATCTAGGGAGCTCAGAGGAAGGAGAGTTTATACGGAGTTGGGAAAGTCAAGGGCAGGTTTGTGAGGTAGGTGATCTGAAATGGGCCTTGAAGATCTTGACAGCAAAGATGGAAAAGAGGGGCTGGCTTCCAAGGCAGTGGAACCCACAGAAAAGGAATGCAGATGGGCAAGTGTGCAGTGTGTTCAAAGAAAAAAAGTTATCATTTGGATGAAATGTGAAAAACATGGGGCAGTATAGGGACAGATGAAGAATTGATCTAAAGTAGTACATAATGACTATATGTAAAGACTTCAGTCCAAACAAAAATATGTACATTAATGTTCAGATCAGCAATATTTACAAGATCCAAAAAGAGGAAACAACCCAGTGTTCATTAGATGATAAGTAGACAAAATATGGCATATCTGTACAGTTGAGTGTTATCCTGCCGTGGAAAGGAGTGCGGTACTGATACATGCTGCAGCAGGACAGAAATGTTCTGGAACGAGATAGTGGTGACTGTTGCACAACATTGTGAATGTACTAAATGCCGCTGAATTATATCCTAATGGTGAATTTTATGTTATATGAATTTTACCTCAACTTAAAAAAAAAACACTTTAGGATGTTTGCCTGTGGAAAATGAACTTGATTCAGAAGTCAGGGAGCAGACGTTGAAAGTTTCTGAACCAGGTAATGTCTGTCTGAAATGCATTTTAGGGAGGTGTGTCTGGGTACCTTGTATAAGATGAAAGGAACAAGGAGATACTAGAGAGGAGATCAGTTAGGAGGTTTGGGGGGACCTTTGGGTAGGTGCAGGAGAAAAGTCCCAGTCAGTGTTGGCAACAAGAATGGCAAGGTAAGAAGGTTAGGAGTTAAACCAGTTCCAGAGAGAAAATGTATAGGACCTGAAAACTGATATGATAGGAGGAGCTGGCAGGTGTCTAGCAGGGAGAGGCCATGGGGGGCCAGAACCAGGATTTTCAACTTGGATATCAGGAAGTATTTTACCTTTAAGAAGAATAGAAAAGTGCAGTAGAAAAACTGTGTCAGTTTGGTGAGCGTGAGGTGTGCCATCAAGGTGGCTGTCACTTGGGACTTGGCCACTGGAGGAAACAGCCCAATTCCACTGTCAACCTAATTTCCTCATGGCTTTTCTGCAATCTGGGTAGATTTTTTTCTCTTGGCCAAACTGTGCAATTTTAAATTTCATGTCTCTCCTAGATTCTAAGAGATCATAGCAAGAAAAATGGTTGCAAAGCGATAACAAGACTTTTGAACAGAGAGATTTATCAAGTAGATAATACAAGCCCCTCCTCTTTTGTTTTCATTGGGTACCACAGCCTTCTGCACCTGTCTTTCACTTCCTCTTTTCTCAACGAATCAAAGGAAAATACGAGAAAGTTAATCCAAAGTAGATTAACAAAATTAATCTAAAGTAGATTTCTGATTTGTGACCTTTTTAAATGTGACATTCGCATTTACCTTCAAAGGTTGGCTTTTCCAGGTGAAAGACATGGTGAAATGAGGTACCCGAGCAGTCCATTTCTGAATGGTGCTGACTTCCTTGCAGATGCTTTCTGTGCTTTCTTACTAGCAGGCCGGAATGGTCAAGATGGTGAAGAGGCCTGCGTGTTTCTTTATATTCTAATGCCTTTCCAACTCTGTAACTGGAGAGCCTGACAATAGAAGGCCTGATTCTTCTACCAAACCAAAGCTCAACTGGCTGCTTCAACTGCTGGACTAGCAGATATAGTAGATTTCTGATTTCTGACCTTTTTAAATCCTTATACACTATACCTAAACCATTCTGGGTTGAGGATGAAGGTATCCTTCCTTCTTCTGTCCCCCAACAAACTCCCTTTTTATGTATAACTCTACCTCTTGATACCAATGCAAATGTGCAGAGAGTTTATTTTCAGTGAGACCTGTTTTCTCTAAAGGAACCAATGATATTTCTGCCCATGCCAAGGCAAAATATCTTTAAATGTCTTTATGTTTGCAGCCACCAATGTAATTTTTTAATTAAACAAGGATTCTGATGGATAATTGTTTAAGACAATTGGATGAATGGTTAGTAGGGAACCAAATATTCACATAGACTCAAAGCATCCTATAGATTACAAATTAAATACATTAAACAAACTTAGTTTCTCCAGTAATGAGTCAAACTGGTATTGTGTGATTCCTGATGTAATAGAGAAGTAGACAGCATCATCTATATAGTTGTCTTCCCACAATGTTTTAATTTTAATCTAATCATGAGAAAACAGTCAGACAAATCCTGGATAAGGGACATTCTGCAGAGCAACTGACCTGGACTCTTAAAAAAATGCAAAGATTGGACATTCAGCTAGCCATTCGGGGCCACAGAATTTACACCCTAGAACCATGGCCCAGTTTGTCCATAATCTCATGGAGAAGGTCCCCATGCTGATAAAATGCTGCTGTGATTTATTGAAGCCCCCATTGGCCATATTTTGGCACTATGCCAAGGTTGAGCTGATTCCTCCAGCCTCTGCTGAGATCCCTACAGCTATTCAGAACTTGAAAAAAATAGTTAATAGTGCTCAAACTGGTAGCTTCAAACAGCTCACAGTTAAGAAAGCTCTGCTGAATGGTTTGGTGGCCACTGAGGTGTGGATATGATTTTATGTAGGCAAGTCATAGGTAAAAGTGGCATCATTGGCTATAGTGTTTATAGACCTGTCTTTAACATCTGTTTCTTTTTGGTTTGTTACTTGAAAGTTCTTGGACTATGAGTGATCAGAATGGTACTTGAATTTTTTTTTAAAAAAAAAAAAGTATTTCAAAAAAAGTCAATATTATGAAAGACAGAAAATGTAGTAGTATGTAGATTAGAAGAGATTAAAAAGCTATAACATCCGTTAGGAATGTATGATTTTTAATAGGCTCTTGTATTGGCATAAAGAACAGCTCTGAAAGACACTATTGGTTGACTTGGAGAATTTGAATATGGATTTTATCTTAAGTATTATAGTAAATGTTACACTTGTTGGATATGATCATGGGTTAGGGTTATGAAGAACACCGTTTTGTTCTTTGGAGATAAGTGCTGAAGGGATGAGGCATTATGATGTCTACAACTCACTCTCATATACTTAGCAATTGATTATCTAGAGAGAAAGCAAATATATCAAAATGCCAGCAATTGGTTAATCTAGGTGGAGGGCAAATGGAAGTTTATTCTGTTTCTTTCAACTAAAAAGTTTGAGGGAAAGGTAGTTTTCTTTGAAGGCCTAAGAAGAGAATATTTTTTTTTTAAAAAGACCATTATTCCAAAATATAGCTGATAGCATGGAGGAAGAATAACATGATAAGTAGAGATTATCAGCCTCTAGCAATTGCTGGACTCCCTGCTATGCAATATTAGTTTTCTGCTTTTAGAAAAAGGTTTTCCCATATCCAGCTTTCAAAAGTTCAAGTAACAGTAGTTGGAAACTGGAAACAGTTCACTTATGTCATTCAATCCTTCTTTGTTACCTGACTTATAAAAAAGCACTTGCTTCTTAAAATAAAGACCACATTGTACATCCATTACTTACCAACACGGAATCTGCAGAGACTGGTATATAAACCTCTGGAATTAATACCTCTGTGCATCCTCTCAGAGTGATGGCTTTTTTTGCTTTTGTACAGAATATTGTCTTACAGTACTCACTGTAGCTATCTGAGGAGGCCTCCAATGTCATGAGCACTGGCATGCTATCTTGTCTGTTTCACATAGTTTTTTGTGTGTTTTTTAAATTTATTGAGGTGACATTGGTTAATAAAATTATACAGGTTTCAGGTGTACAATTCTGTAATACATCATCTGTATACTGTATTGTGTGTTCACCAATCCAAGTAATTTATCCCCCCTTTACCCTCTTCTACCTCCCCCCACCCCACTTTCCTTCTAGTAATCACCATACTATCTGTGTCTATGAGTTTTGTTTTTTTGTTTTGTTTTTTTAATCCCTTCACCTTTCCCACCGAATCCCCCCTCTCCAGTGACAGCTGTCAGTCTTTTCTCTGTATCTATGAGTTTGTTTCTGTTTTGATTGATAGTTTATTTTGGTCATTAGATTCCACATATAAGGGAAATCATAGGGTACTTGTCTTTCTCTGACTGGCTTATTTCACTTAGCATAATATTCTCCAGGTCCATCCATGCTGTCACAAAAGGTAGGATTTCCTTCTTTTTTATGCAGAGTAGTCTTCCATGGTGTGAATGTCCCACAGCTTTTTTATCCACTCATCCATTGATGGACACTCAGGCTGCTTCCAAATCTTGACTATTGTAAATAACACTGCAATGAACATAGGGGTGCATATATTCTTTCTGATTGGTGTTTCAGGATTCTTAGGATATATTCCCAGAAGTGAGATCACTGGGTCAAATGATAGTTCCATTTTTAATTTTTTGAGTTAACTTTATACTGCATTCCCGCCAACAGTGCACAAGGGTTCCATTTCCCCCACATCCTCGCCAACACTTGTTGATTTATTGATGATAGCTATTCTCACAGATGTGAAATTATATTTCATTGTGGCTTTAACTTGCATTTCTCTGATGATTAGTGACATTGAACATCTTTTCATATGTTTATTTTGTATGTCCTCTTTGGAGAAATATCTATTCAGGTATTAACCTCTTGCCAGATGTATCATTGGTGAGTATGTTCTCCCATTCAGTGGGTTGTCTTTTCATTTTGTTGATGGTTTCCTTTGCTGTGCAAAACCTTTTTAGTTTGGTGTAATCCCATTTGTTCTTCTTTTGTTTCCCTTGCCTGAAGAGATATATCAGAAAAAAAATACTACTATGAGAAATGTCTGAGATTTTATAGCCTGTATTTTCTTCTAGGATTTTTGTGGCTTCACGTCTAACATTTAAGTCTTTAACCCATTTTGAGTTCATTCTTGTATATAGTGTAAGAAGGTGGCCTAGTTTCATTTCTCTGCATGTATTTGTCCAATTTTCCCAACATCATTTACTGAATAGACTATCTTTACTCCATTGTATGTTCTTGCTTCCTTTGTCAAATATTGACCGTAAGGGCATGGGTTTATTTCTGACTCTTTATTCTGTTCCATTGATCTATTTGTCTGTTTTTATGCCACTACCATATTGTTTTGATTATTATGACCTTATAGTATAGTTTGGTATCAGGTAGTATGATTATTCCAACTATGTTCTTCCTTCTCAGGATTTCTGAGGCTATTTGAGTTCTTTTTTTGGTTCCATATAAATGTTTGGATTATTTGTTCGAGTTCTGTGAAACGTGCCATTGGTATTTTTTTCTGGAAAAGAAGGTTTAATAATTGATAAAAATGTACAAAAATATTCAAATCAGAAGTACTTTAGAATGTGTACAATGACGTCAATACTTCTCTGTGAGTAAGGAAGGTAAAGGACTTCCTCAATGAAAAAGAGCAAGAGAAAGGTCAGGTTTAAAAAAAAAAAGACAGGTGTTAAAATGTTTCAGTCAACACTGATTTTTGTTTTAGACAAGGATATTGCAACTATCCCTTAAAGTTGGTGGCACATTCTTTAGTAGGTCCTTAAGGCAATATATGTAAACTAATTTACAGTTTGATTTATTTATTTATTTATTATTTTTTTATATATCTTCATTGATTTCAGAGAGAGGAAGGGAGAGGCAGAGAGAGAGACAGAAACATCAATGATGAGAGAGTCATTGATCGAGCCCGCAACCTGGGCATGTGCCCTGACCGGGAATCGAACCCCGATCTCCTGGATCCTAGGTCGACGCTTAACCGCTGAGCCATGCCCGGCCAGGCTACAATCTGATTTAATATTAACTTTTAAAGTATCACTCAAAATAATGCCCTCCCAATAGCCTTTTAAAAATGTATTCAGCCCGGCCAGGCGTGGCTCAGCAGTTGAGCGTCGACCTAGGATCCAGGAGGTGGTATTTTATTCTTTTGATGCAATTGTGAAGGGGGTTGTTTTCTTAGTTTCCCTTTCTTATAGTTTATTATTGGTGCATAAAAATGCAACTGATTTTGGATATTTATTTTGTATCCTGCTTTACTGAATTCATTTATCAGTTCTAGTAGCTTTTTGGTGGAATCTTTAGTGTTCTCTATATACAGTATCACGTCATCTGCAAATAATGACAATTTTACTTCCTTTCCAATTTAGATGCCTTTTATTTCTTCTTGTCTTATTTCTGTGCATATGACTTCCAGTACTATGTTGAATAAGAGTGGTGAAAGCGAGCCCTGGCTGGCGTGGCTCAGTTGGTTAAATGTCATCCCAAACACCAAGAGGTCTCCAGTTTGATTCCTGGTCAGGGCATATGCCCAGGCTGCAGGTTTGGTCCCTGGTCAGGATTCTTACAGGAGGCAACCTGCCAATGCTTCTCTCTCACATTGATGTTTTTCTCTCCCTCTCCCTTCCTCTCTCTCTAAAAAATCAATAAAAATATATTTTATAAAAAAGAGAGTGGTGAAAGCGAACATCTCTGTCTTGTTCCTGGTCTTAAGGGAAACACTTTTAGTGTTTGCCCATTGAGTATGATGTTGGCTGTGGATGTATCTTACATGGCCTTTATTATGTTGAGGGATATTACCTCTATTCCCACTTTGCTGAGAGTTTTTATCATGAATGGGTGCTGGATTTTATCAAATGCTTTTTCTGCGTCTATTGATATGATCACGTGATTTTTATCCTTCATTCATTTCGTTTATGTGTGTATCACATTTATTGATTTGTGGACATTGTACCAAGCTTGCATCTCCAGAATAAACCCCACTTGATCACAGTGTATGAGGTTTTTAATGTATTGCTGGATCTGGTTTGCTAATATTTTGTTGAGGGTTTTAGCATCTGTGTTCATTAGGGGTATTGGCCTGTAATTTTCTTTCTTTGTAGTGTCTTTATCTGGTTTTGGAATTAGGATAATGCTGGCCTTGTAAAATGAGCTTGGGAGTCTCCCCTCCTCTTGAATTTTTTGAAATAGTTTGAGAAAGATAGATGTTAGTTCTTTGAATGTTTGGTAAAATTCACCTGTGAGGCCATCCAGTCAGGACTTTTGTTTATTAGAAGTTTTTAAATTACCGTTTCAATTTCATTTTTTGTAATCTGTCCCTGCTGATTTTCACAGCCAGATGTTATGTGGGCGCCTCTTCCTGACTCTGGTGCCCTGGGCTGGGGGCCTGGCTTGGGGTTAAGACCCCACTCTTTTCAGGGGAAACCTTTGCAGCTGAGATATCCCTCCAGAATCTCAACCCCCTCCTATAGAAGCGGGGCCAGCCCTTTTCACGATGTGGCTTCTTCTGTAAATCCTTGGTTATAAGACTTCTGTTCAGCTAGTCTTCACTTGGTTATTCAGCTTGCTTGCTCTATATTTTAGTTGTAATTCCAGTTTGGCCTGGGAAGAGGTGAGTGTAGCTTCCACCTATTCTGCTGTCATCCCAATTTCACATGTTTTTAAGATAAAACAAGATTCAAACCATACATTCTCTGTGAACTGCTAAAGACTAGCAAAAATTACTTTCTTTTCTCATGGCCTGGATTGACAAGAAGCACACCTACAGGAGGCAAAAAGATGAGTGAGTGCCTTTTAAAGACCCTGGTAATGAAGCCCTTAGGGAATTGCCTGCTATGGTAGAATTTACAGTGGCTTCTGGAAATGAACAGTGTGGCAGGAAGAGTTTCAGCACTGCTTGCTGTTGAAATACAGCCTGCATTTATTTTATATCTGCCTATTTTGGGCCCCAGTGAGAAAGTTATTTTAATAAAATCTTGCTCTGCTAGAAATATACATAAGTGGCAGGTGTCAGAAAAAAGAGAAGTTGCAGCATTACATTTTTCTTGAGACAAGGAGTTTATACAGTTGTTCTCTTTTAACCTTTGTTTTGTTTTGTTTGTTTTGTTTTGTTTTGTTATTACGGAACCCTTCACAGATTTGTGTGTCATCCTTACTCAGGGCCGTGCTAATCTTCTTTGTATTGTTCCAATTTTGGTATATGTGCTGCTGAAGCAAGCAAGCACTCTTTTAACCTTTGAAATAAATACTGATGCATACAGAAGCATTCGTCAAAAATAACATTAGACATAGGCTAGAGCAGTGATCAGAATCTCAGGGCCAGGATTCACAGGGTCTGTATTTTTAACAAGCCCAGTGATTCTGATGCAGCCAGCCCAGTGTTTGTGAGAGCCCAGCATTTGGGAACATCTGGTCTGGTCCAGTCCAGTACTCTTATTTTACAGATAAGAAAAAAAGGCCCACATAAAATTTTTAAAACTATTCAAGGCATTAACCTGTTGTGGATTAGAAACCGTATTTTCTGTCTGGGAGGAGGAGCATATCCATCCTCCCACGAGGTCACAGTGTTTCCTGAGGTGGTCACAGTTAATATCTTAGGCCACTTGCTTTCCTCTGTAGACAAGACCTACTTAACACTGGAGGCTTTGAGGTGTGCATTTAGACATCTCCTGAGGTCGCCTGACTTCCATTCTTCACTTTAACATACTACTTTCAAGGTTGAGGCCCTTAATTGCACTAAACTACTGCCTCTGTGAGAAGGCTACTAGCTCATTCTTCTCTGTTCTGCCCTTTTGTTGTTTGATTTTCATGAATTCTTTGACTTTATTTTCTGTAGATTCCCTTCCTTAGTCTACTTTTAAATAGAAGCTGGATAATGAAGTGAAGATACGGTTTTGTTCAGTGTGGGTAAAAATTATTTGTAAGGCATATCTAATGACTCTACGTTTGCTACATTCTGGCTCTGAACCTACATACCCAACTCTCCTAGAACTAAGAGTGAGTAAAGTGAACTTTGTAAGATTCTTGAATAGATAGTACATAACCAATACTTATCAAGAAAAAGCATCCACCCATCTGTTCATTCATTCGCCAGATATGATGGACCATCTACTATACATTAGCACTGATCTAGACGTGAAATACAGTTGTGAGCATGGGAGAAATTTCCCTACTCTCCTGGAGCCTTACTTCTAAAGGGAGATTGTATGTGAAGCCTTCCTATCTAAAACAAGACTGTGCAGCCCCCTAGAGTATAAGCTCCATGAAGTTCTTTTTACGGCTGTGTCTCTAGTGCCTAAGCCTACTAACTGCACAGTGGATCATTATTTAGTGAACGAGCATCCATCAGGTTAAATAGAAACTGTGGCCCCTCCCAGATGAACTATTTTACAGAAAGAAATGGAATAGGCACTGTTTAATGAGAAATATTATTTATGTAGGAGATAAAGTCATCATTTGCATCTGTTTCTAATTTGCTGTTATTTTTATTGCCAAAGCTTTTTTTCTTATGTTTTTCTTTTTTTAAATTTATCTTTATTGTTGAAAGTATTATAGATGTCGCCTTTTTTTCCCCATTGACCCCGTCCACCCCGCACCCCCCCAGGCCTTCACTGCACTATTGTCTGTGCCCGTGGGTTATGCATATAAGTTCTTTGGCTAACCTCTTCCCATCTCCCCCAAAAAGCTTTTTGTGAAAAAAAATTTTCTATCAGAATGTGTACTTCAGGTGTGTATATGACATATGTAGATTTTAACTCACGTAGCAGCTGGGGGAAAAAAAAAAAATATATATATATATATATATGTATGTATGTATAAAATACAGGATACCTATAAAGACTTAAATGTTCATACTTGTTTTATAAAATAAATGGTACTTTTTACAAAATATATGTTTTTGTTGATTTTTAGAGAGAGAGGGAGAAGGAAGAGAGAGAGAAACATCCATGATTTAGAAACATCAATCAGCTGCCTCCTGCACGCCCCCTACTGAGGATTGAGCCTGCAACCTGGGCATGTGCCCTGACCGGGAATTGAATCAGCAACCTCTTGGTTCATGGGTGATGCTCAACCACATCGGTCAGGCAAAATAAATGATATTTTTATGTACAAGCTAAAGCAGCCAAGGATGAAATGGTTTCACAGAATTAGAATATTTGTTGTGATAACATAAAAGGACATTCGCAGGAGCCGCCTATGAGTAGTTACAGTCTGTTGGGGTTGTAATGGCTGTAGTAATCGTGCTGCCATTTTATGTAGCCTTCTAATATCTCGGCTCTCAGGACATTTAAGGGCTGATATTGAATGCATATGGATTACATGAGTGGTGTTTCTGCCATCCTCTCCAGCAAAGTGTATCTATACTGGGTGAAAGGGTGGTGGCCAAGCTAGGAATACAAAATAAAATGAGAGAGCTTGTGATTGATTCTCTAAGATGATTAGTTTATAAGCAAAGTATGTGATGGAAAACATGGTTTTATAAGAATTTATAGTAGGACTACTCTAGATGTCCTTATTTATAATCAGCATTATGTTCGCTCTTACTACCTGAAGAAATACTGTTGCGTTTCTTTTAATGAGACAAACTGGGAAATGGCTCAGTGCCTCCAGAAGGGGAAATCCACCCTAAGTCATTGTAAATTATATGCTGTCTCCACACTTTGCCTTGCAATCTCAAGACATAAAAGCACCTCAACTTCCTTAAACTTTCAACAGATACCATTTTCAACACTTTTAACCTGTCTTTTGTGTTAAACCCTGAGAGATGAGAATGTTGAAAGACCTGGAATGAAGAGGAGCTGTTAGAACAGAAACAAAATTAAAGGCAGAGAAGAGATGACAGATGTTTTCAGGAATGAGTTGTTTGAGAGAAGTGATTCTGCATCATGTAAAGTGCTGCGCCTGAGCAATCCCTACTGGTCAGCAAGAGACAGGGAGGACGAATTGAAAAGGTAGGACACCTGCAACCACAGGGTCAGCCTCAGCGCCAAATATCTCTCAGCTAAAATGAATTCAAGAGAGAACTGGAAGTTTGAGAACTTAAAGACTAAGCATATAATGAAATGCTGCTGCTGAAATGTTGGTCACAAGCCACAGATTATTCATAGGATCAAGGCCAATTCACATTTGCACAGTATCTAAGTGAGTAACTAGGACATGAATGCATTATCCAGACATGCTTAAGGCTCCCTGCCGCTCTTGCAGAAGTTACAGAGGGGGAGAGGGATTTCAGCATAGACAAAACTACTTTATTTTGGGAAAAGATGTCCATAGACAAACAGACAATCAAGTAAATGTAAAATATATGGACAGGAAGAAGAAGAATCTTGGTTTTCAAATTTCTGTAAGAACTAACTCATATTCCTATTGGCATAATACATCTCAAGACTAAGGTCAAACTCTTCTTAGTTCACCAAGAATCCTAAATCATCACCCCCAAAATCTTTAAAGAACAGATTGAAAACCCCAAATTCTCTTTTATAGTACATTGTTTGCAAGGGCCTTTTGTCTCATTGAAAATGTTCAAGTCACAATGTTAGCGTGGTTTGTGATGGTGTCTAATACGTGAGCAGTGTCTTATGATGACACTAATGAAAATAAGAAAAACAAAATTCAGGCATATTTGGATAAATTTTAAAAGGTTGTAAAGAAGCAAGAAGAGTCAGGACCAAGGTTATAAACCTCTCCTTTTCTCTCATGAAAGTAATCTACCCGTGTTTATTATCTATATAGTGTCCTTTTGGACTCAGGATCAAAATGATCTTAAGGCCAACATGTACGTAAGTTGAAGGGCTCTTGTTCTGTGCAGAGGTGGCAGGAGAAGTTCTATTTTGGTCTACAAAAAAATGAGCTGACCTACCAACAAAGATAAACACATCAGTTGTCTCTATTGTATTAAAATTTGATATATAACACTTTTGAGCATATGTGTTGATATTAAGTTGTTCTTTAATAACTAAAAGTATTTTTAAGTAAAATCTGACCTCATACAGGACGTCTCCTTCACCTCCACCTTTTCTTCCTTTCCTCATTCCCAGTGGGGGTAGAGAGTGGATATGGGGGTCTTTCGATATAATACAGCATAATAAAAATTATGTCAAGGGAAGTCAGAAAGAATTGAGGAAATATGTCATTACAGTAGAACCATCTGATAGTCACCACCTTAACCCAGTAATCAAATTTATAGCATTACTAAGCGTGGGAAAGCCTGACATTTTGTGCCTCCTGAATTGATGCATTATGAAGTACATACTGTTGCGCATAAAGTGTTCTTGCCAAAAATGTTTAACCTAAAGCTAAGGAAGCATCTTCAGGCCCAGCTTTCAGTTTGTAAGCAAAATAGGGACAAGTTAAATGACACAATGAAGAAGTAATAAAACAAATCCCAAAAAAAGGGACATTTTATAAACAGCTGCCCTGGTTTTTTCAAAAAGTCAATGATTTTTATGAAAAAAGGTAATGGTTTTTGTTTTCATTTCATGAAAATGAGAAGAAACTAGTCTAGATTTAGCCAAAACATAAAAACCAAGTGCATGCAACAACAACTAAGGTACCTAAGAATAAATTTAACCAAGGAGGTAAAAGACCTATACTCAGAAAACTATAGGACACTGAAGAAAGAAGCATATATCGTGATCATGGACATCATTAAAGTAAGAATTAACATCATTAAAATGTCCAGACTACCCAAAGCAATCTAGATTCAGCGCAATTCCTATCAAGATACCAATGGCATATTTCACAGAATTAAAACAAATATTCCAAAAATTTATATGGAACCAAAAAAGACCCCAAATAGACTTAGCAATCTGGAGAAAGAATAATGAAGTTGGAGGGATCGCAATACTTAATATCAAACTATACTACAAAACCATTGTAATCAAAACAGCCTGATATTGGCATAAGAACAGACATATAATATAGATCAATGGAACAAAACAGAGAGCCCAGAAATCAACCTACATTTTTATGATCGATTAATATTTGACAAAGCAGACAAGAACATACAATGGAGTAAAGACAGTCTGTTCAATGAATGATGTTGGGAAAATTGGACAGACACATGCAAAAAAATGAAACTAGACCACCAACTTACACCACACACAAGAATAAACTCAAAATGGAGTAAAGATTTAAATGTAAGTCACGAAACCATAAAAATTTTAGAAGAAAACATAGGCAGTAAAATCTGAGACATCTCTCATAGCAATAGTTTTGCTTATATGTCTCCTCTGGCAAGGGAAACAAAGGAAAAAATAAGCCAACGGGACTACATCAAACTAAAAAGTTCTGCACAGCAAAAGAAACCATCAAAATGAAAAGGGAACCCACTATGTGGGAGAACGTATTTGCCAATGATACGTCTGATAAGGGATCAATTTCCAAAATATACAGAGAACTTACACAACTCGACACCAGGAAGACAGACAATCCAATTAAAAAATGGGCAAAGGACCTGAATAGACACTTCTCCAAAGAGGACATACACATGGCCAATAGACATATGAAAAGATGCTCAAAATCACTAATCATCAGAGAGATGCAAAGTAAAACCACAATGAGATATCACCTCACACCTGCCAGAATGGCTGCCATCAATAAACCAACAAACAAGTGCCGGGAGGGTGTGGAGAAAGGGGAACCTTGGTGCACTGCTGGTGGGAATGCAGATGGTGCAGCCACTGTGGAAAACTGTATGGAGGTTCCTCAAAAAATTAAAAATAGAGCAGCCTTTTGACCCAGTGATCCCACTTCTGGGAATATATCCTAAGAATCCTGAAACACCCATCACAAAGAATATATGGACCCCTATTTTTATTGCAGCAATATTTACAGTAGCCAAGATCTAGAAACAGCCTAAATGCCCTTCAGTAGATGAATGGATAAAAAAGCTGTGGGACATTTACACAATGGAGTACTAAAAAAAAAGGAACTCTTACCTTTTGCAGCAGCATGGATGGACCTGGAGATAATTAGGCTTAAGTGAAATAAGCTAGTCAGAGAAAGACAAATACCATATGATCTCACTTATATGTGGAATCTAATGAAGAAAACAAACTGACAAACAAAATAGAACCAGAGGCATGGATACATGGAACAGACTGACAGCTGTCAGAGGGGAGGGGGTAGGAAGACCTGATGAAAGAAAGTGAAGAGATAAGCCAAAGAACAGATATGCATAACCCATACACATAGACGACAGCGAGGTGATGACCAGGGGGTGGGGGTAGAGGGAATGGGGACATCTGTAATACTGTCAATAATAAAAATAAAGTTTTTAAAAAAAACAAATGCAGCCCGGCCGGGCGTGGCTCAGCGGTTGAACGTCGACCTAGGATCCAGGCAATCGGAGTTCGGTTCCCGGTCAGGGCACATGCCCGGGTTGCGGGCTCTATCAGTGACTCTCTCATCATTGATGTTTCTATCTCTCTCTCTCCTTCTCCTTTCCTCTCTCTGGAATCAATAAAGATATATTAAAAAAAAAAAAAAAAATGCCATGTGTGAACGTTGATAAACTGGTTTGGGTTTTTTAAAAAGGCTATAAAAGATATTCTAGACACAATTGGAGAAATTTGAATATGGATTGTATGTTAGATGATATGGCATTATTGTTACCTTTTTTACTTTAATTGTGGTCACATGGTTATGTATGAGATGTTCTATGCTTACAGGATGTGTCCTAAAGCATGGAGGGGTGAAGAGTTATGTCTGCTACTGTCAAATCTATATAGAGCACATGTGTGCTCATTGTGCTGTTCTTTCAGCTTTCCAATATGTTTAAATGTTTATATGTAGACCATCTACTGAACTATATACATATATCTCTATAGTTCATTATAGAGATATGTAGAGATATATATGAAGGAGGGAGTTGACTTTTATTCCTTGAGAAGAAAAGTATGGAAGCACTGAATTTTTAAAGAACTAATGAATTAATTTTTCCTTTTTCTGTTTTAGGCTCAAGAGAAAGGAAGGTTAGACTATGCTAAGGTAGGTGGATTTTATTTATACTACACAGTTTTTTTCATTTCAGTTGGGTGTTCGGTTTTTGTTTATATTTGAAAGTTCAAAGGAGTAATCACATTCAAAGCTGAGGGGCATTGCCTGTTAACTAAGAGGCATTAGCAGGTAAAATAAGATTCATTCAACGATAAGTTTATTTACTGAGTGCCCGCTTCATTCCTCACACCATGGTGGGTGTTGGGGATACAAGAGTGAACCAGACCCATTTTTTCCTTTCAGGACATTTACAATCTAGTGGGGGAGACAGATAACTAATAAAAAAAAAAAACCTAAGTGGATACATAATATAATGCCAGGTAGGGGTAAGTGCTACGAAGAGAAAAATAAACAGGGAAGGTAAGATCAGGAAGCATTGCTGGAAAGATGCCTTTGGCCAGTGGAAGGAAGAGAGCTTTAGTGCCATCAGATCGTACCTGGGAAGCACCAAACAGGGCAGACTCGGGCTCCTAAAGGCAGTATATCTCACACCACCTGTGGAGCTTTGGAAAACACACGTGTCTGGGTTACCATTGCATCACACCCTTGTTCACCGAGATCAAAACCCCCTGGTGGGAAGAGCAGGGGCAGGGGCAGGAGGGAAGGGTTTATGAAAAGGTGCAGCAGATACTTTGACACACAGCCTTGGTTAAAAGCTGCTTGGGGAGCTGTTTCAGTTTACCAGTGAAGCCTAGGAACACACTTGGGTCGCATTCTGTTTTCCCCTTCGGGACAAGTGGAACATTTTAGCAGGTGTGTGGGATGCATATGGATGCTTGGCTAAAGGAACAGGTTAACCATCTGGTTTATGCAACAGCAAGAATATCGAGGATGTGAGCACACCTGCATCCAAAGACTGGGAGGAAGAAATATGACGTGTAAAAGTTCTACTTGCAGGGGGACAACTGAAACCCACAGTGCTCTCTCAGGGCTGGCCCCAACCTGTGCTCTTCTGGCAGCCCCGAGGTGCACACCAGGGCTCCACGCCTTTACTCTAATTCCTTTCCTTGCCTGGAATGGCATCCCTCCTTTTCTCTGTTTCACAAACTTTTGCCTCCTTCAAGAAAAATTAGATAATAGGAGCGCTGTATCTGTCACTTTGGACTTCCATATCTGTCACTTTTTCTTAGATGTCTACTTGAGTCTTATCATATACCCAAATGTGGGTTGTGGACATAATTCTCTTGGGTCTCCCACAGGCAAAGGAGTTCAGTGCATCTTAAATGGAACTCAGCATCTTCCTGACATCTCTGATTTTTTTTTTAAATAGACTTTATTTTTTAAAGCAACTATAGGTTCACAGCAAAATTGAGCTAAAAGTATAGGGAGTTTCCACCCAACCACACACATGCACAGCCTCCCCCACTGTCAATATCCTGCACTAGAGTGGTACATCTGTTACAATCGGTGAACTGAAATTAACACATTATTGTCACCCAAAGTCCATAGTGTACATTAGGGTCCACTCTTAGTGTTGTATCTCTGGTCCTTGTTACTTGTTCCCTCTCCTGTTGTTGGCACTGTCATCCAACTGATCAATCATGTGAGAAACTTGGTTCTATGACCAAGTCATTCCAGTTTTATATTGTGAAAAATTTTATATCCTTGAATCCAGCCCCTCCTCTTGATCCCCCTTCCATTGCTCAGTGTAAGTCACTTCATCTGAACCCCTGGAAAACCTACTGGCTGGTCTCCCTGCCTCTCCTTTGTCCCCACAAATCCGTTACCACTCAGAATGTCTAAACCACAAATCTGACAGTTTCACACTCCAGCTTGAAACCCTTCATTAGCTCTATGTTGTCTATAAAGCAATTTCAAAGCTTGCTAGATTGGCATATAAAGCACTGTGTGATCTCACCCCCTGGAGGGACTCTCTGGCTTCTCCTCTACCCTGCACTCCAGCGGCACCAAATTACATAAAACATGTTGTTTCTGTTCTTCATGCCTTGACTCATACTAACCCTCTGCTTGGAATGCTCTTGCCCCTCCATTTGGCCCCTCCTGCTCCTCCTGTGATCATGTCCTATCGGAAGGCTCCCCAGGCTGCTTTCCTCCATTCTTCAGTGCATTGTGGTTCTCTCGGTCACCAAGCTTACTGTTACAATGGTCCGTTTATGAGACAGATCATAGCCTGTGAGCTTTTTGAGAGCAAAGACAGTGTCTTATTTGTCTTTGTAGATTTAGTGCCTAACACAGTGCTTGGCACTTGGTAAGTGGTGTGTGAGTGAGTGAGTGAGGACATGAGTAAGAAAATAAAAGACACATGAAGTCAGTTGCAGGAGAAAATCTGGGATAGGGTTTTCTATCTCAGAGAAGAAAGGAATGCTTTTGACACATGTTGCAGGTATCAACCAGATTGAGAAGGTTGTTGAGGAAGGTTGTAATAAACTAGTTTGGAGATAAAGGCTTGGATTTTACTCTGATAGTAAAAGAAAGCTAACTTATGAACAAAAAAGGAAAGGAAAAGATTTGGCAATTGAGTGACTGTTGATCATTGATGCTTATTTATGACTCAAAGAACTCCTTTAGGGTTTCTTATTGCAATGGAAGAGTGTCAAAGAGAAGAAAAAAAATATGATGCACATATCAGATACCCCAGGACCGAGCTCTGCCACCAACTCACTGCAAAATCTGATATCAATCACTTAACTTCTCTGGTCTTCCCTCAGTTTCTTTAGTATAAAACAAGCAATTTAGAGTAGTGCTGTTTTACTCTTTAGCCCTTCCAAATTTGAGAGGAGACATTCTTGGGGGGGGGGGATTCCTATCTTGTATACTCCTGAGGTCCAGACTCATTCCTTTATCCACTTCATCCACCCATCCACTATGCATTTGATCTTTAATATGTGTGGGCACTGTGTGGGTGCTGACTCCCAGCATGAACAAGACTGACACAGCCATCACACACTTCCTGGACTCAGACCTCCCTGTCTAAAGTAGGCACTCCCCATTGCTTTATATTTTTCTTCTTAACATTTATCATTTTTTATTTAGTTGCTTGTTTCTTTCTTCTTCTACTAGACTGTCAGAGCCCAGAAGGCAAGGCTCAGGGTGTCTCTTTGCTCATGGCTGCATCACCTGTACCCAGCACAGGCTTTCACACAGGAGCGCTTGATATACCTGTGGATGAGCTTTGCGTTAGTGTTATTCTAGGAGGAGTGCAGGAGACTGAGTGGCCTGGAATCCAGAACTGAAGACTCAAACTCACATTTTTAACAGCATATTGACTGTTTAACACAGTCCATTCCAATGTTCAGTAGCCCTAAGTTTACCTTCCCAAGTCCCCAGTGACAATATTTCTCATGCAGTAAACAGAAACCTACCACTCTGGACTATGTGGTGATAGTCTAATAGTTAAGGGCATAACTTTAGGTAATTAGTCCAGACCCGTCATCCTTACACAGACCTAAACCCACGTACCATGGGGAAGAAAGATTATATCCATCTCTACTATGTATGGAGTTGATGTCAGCAATGTGCAGCTTGCATAGTCTTTTAAGCCGTGTACACATCATTACCTAAGGTCTACTCACCTCTTGTTTTGTGTGATCACAGTGCTCATGCTGACTAATGCAGCCACCATGCTTAGTGGCTTAGGGCTTCCCTGGTGCATTTATCTGTAAAACTACATTTGAAACTCAGTGGCCATTTCTGGGGACCGTCATGAAATTTACTTGTTGCTGGAAATTTCTTTATTGCCAAGTTATGAGTATTTACTCAAAAGCCAAATTTTATCTGAAAGATTAGATTTCAAGAACCATAGGAAATTCTTTTGGCCATGTGCTCTGTGGCTTTAGATATCATCTCTCATATTTTGTCAGTCTGAGAATGGCGAGGCAGTAGGGAGAGGGCAGAAGAGGTGATCATTTCAGAATCAGTCTCAGCTGGATTTGGAGGATGTCTGTCACATTCAGCAAAACAGTGGTCAGTATGCAAACACTCAGATAAGGAATTGAATCACTTTTTAATTGAGTTCCTGTTGCAATAGAGCCTGAATATGAATGCTCTACACGGCTGCAGTGCCTTTCATCTTAAGATATCAAAGCACTCGACAACTATTAATTCATTAAGTCTCTATCCCCTCTGTAAGGTCGTTAACACAAGCACAGGAGTCCTCTACCCATGACTGAAACTCATCCACCTGGGGCCTGGGCAGGGAAGGAAGCTGCTTAACTGTAAGGCGATTCTACCCAGTAGCTTACCTAGTTAAAACTACAGAAGTTTTATTAGACAGAATGTAATTACCAGAAGTGGATTGTGACCAAGAAGCTGGTGCTAACAGTTTTGCTCGTATACACAATGCTGTGGGGATCTTAATTACAGTGATTGGTCTGCAGCCCTGGATGTGTGTCTCCCTGTTCCGGAGGCTTCTGGCCCCAAGGTTAAGCACAAGCGATTCAGTTCAGTGGTAGAGGGAAGAGTGCCACCTATTGAATTGCAGGAATTTGTGACCATGTGCTGGGACTGGTGGAGAAGCTTCTCGGACCACAGTCGCACTCGGTTTGCTATGGTAACTAATATATATGTCTGAAAGAAAGCAAATATGTTGACTACTCTTGCTTAGAAAAACATCTACAAGCGTCTGTGTATTTTCCCCAGCTGGAGCCGAGCGTATGCCTGTAGTTTAGCCTACTGCTACGTGAAATAAGCATGCTGCTAAAAGACTGAGGCAGATGGTATTTTTACCACTTCAGGCAAAACATGGCACCTATGGTTCGGCATTCTACAATTTTAATTTTTTAACACATTCAGAATGGCTTGCTTAAATATCTCCATCACAGAGATGCAGGCTTTTCCTAATTTCTTTTTTATAATTGCTTCAGATATACAGATACATATAAATGTCACTTGGTCAGAACCAAACCCTGTCAGCACTGAGTGGGCCTCCTGCTCTTCTTTCACAAGTGCCTAGGACTGGGCCTTAAATGGGCCTTGACATTCATCCTAATTTTGACACAAAGACTCTAAATTTACAGCAGCTTTCTTCATACTCATCACCAGTCTTTGCTGTGCAGTTCATATAATTTTCCCCATGACTCAGTACAGCAGAGTTGTTCTTTCTATTGTTTTCTTAAGTTCACTCTAACCACAGAGAATTGCTCAAGATGAAGCACTAGGTAAAGAAAGGTCTTGCAGGTGTTAATTTATTAGGCATCCAGTCCTCAGTCAAATGTAAGAGGGATTTTTAAAAAAAATTTTTATTGATTTTAGAGAGAAAGAGGGAGAAGGGAGAGAGAGAAACTTCGATCGGCTGCCTGCTGCACATCTGGGGATTGAGCCTGCAACCCGGGCATGTGCCCTGCCTGGGAATCAAACCATGACCTCTAGGTTCATGGATTGAGGCTATCTGCTGAGCCACACAGGCTGGGTGAGCTTTTTTTTTTTTGGACTTACCCTCTCTCCTGGAATTTATTCAGGGTCCCAGAGCAGCACGTTCTTCCGGCCTGGTCCTTGGTCCTCCCTCGCCTCTCAGGCACAGAGTCTAGAGTGGCTGCTCCCCTCTTTCCTCCCCACCCGCAGAAGGCCTCGCACATTTTGTTTTGTTATAAAACGCATTTGCATAGGGTACACATTAAAATTCTCTTCCAACCATCTAACAGTGCTGTCCACAGACATTTGCATTTGTATTTGCATGATCACATATCATCACTCCCCTTTAAGAAGAAAAAAAGTCTTTCCTTTCATGTCATGTTTCTCCTTTCCAAGGGCTGCCCTTTTAGCCAGTTTTTCCCTTTTATTATACATAGATTGTGTCAAACATTTTGCTGCATATTGAGTCCAAAATTCTTGTTTTGAACCCTGAATATAGAAAATTTTCTATAAATATTATTGTCCTTTCTTTACTGACAAAACCAGGCTCTTTTTTTTTTTTTTTTTTTCTCGTTTTTCTTTTCTTGGCAGACAATTTATGCCTGCTCATTCTATCCCAAACCCTAGCTAACTGGCTCTGAGGATTTTTCACATTGGCACATTCAGAGACCAGATGTTGCCGTGTTCTCTCTTCCCAGTACCCCTTTCTTGGACAGATGCTGCCTCTCCTACCCTGGGACTTTACATTAGCTCCTTTGATAGAATATCCCATACAGCATCACTGTATGCGCGAAATCTCTTGTTCCCTCTAGCCTTCTTGAAGTTGTCTTAACATTTAGGATTTCTGTTTTAGTGATAATTATGGAGATTATTTAGAAGCATTCACATTACCCTCCCCCATCTTTTTTCCATAAAGGACTTGTGGTCCAATTAGATCAGATGTTTATAATACAGAGTGGGCAAAAGTAGATTTATAGTTGTGAGTATGGGAAACATAGAGGTTATTCTTCTATTATTATTTATTAATTATTATATTATTTCCCATACAAACAACTGTAAACCTTCTTTTGCTCCACCCTGTAGAATTTAAAGAAAAATTATCCGAATTCAAATGCCATTATGATACGGATGCAACTGTGTAAAATGTTATATGCTTGATAAAGACTGGGAGACAACACGTAAAAATGAAAATAAGGGCATTATGATGACAACATTTCAGATGTTTAAAATAAGCAATACATTGTACTTTTTAAGGATTTCTGCTTTTAAAGTGAACTCTGATTTGAATTGGAATTTTTTCAGATTATGACCTGGGCTACTGAGCTTTGAAAAATGCGTTTGTAGTGATAAAATCAGAATATAATTCTAGGCTCCTAAAGAATTGCCTGCTTCTATGGCAAGAGGCAGAGATGCCCAGTTGAAATGTAAATGTTTTACGCTGTCAAGTTTTATGCTAGGCCGCAGGCGGTTGCGGTGCTGGGGGACAGCCGAGAGAATGGGAACTAGTGCACTGGGCAGGCGTTGCCTTGCTGTGTGATGACCTGATGCAGCGCCGTGGTCGGTGCAGGAGGAATCTGCAGAGCTGCCAGCTAAAAGCCTGAAATCCCCACTCTGTGTTTCCGTAAAAATCAGATAAAACCAGTTCTTTTTCTTTTGGCAATCACATTTCAGACAACTGTTTTTTCTTACAGCAATAATGAGTGGATTTTGCTTACTCTGTTTTTCAGAACAATTAATTTATTAAAATCGGTTTTTGCAGCTACTGCTCTGATACCAAATCTCCCTCAATATGTAATTATTAATGATGGAAAAATAATCGTCGATCAGTTTCTGTTCATAATAAATCTTAGAAGCTTTTGTACCCTGTGAAACTTTTAATCAAAATAAATTCTAATCACACATGCGATCGTTAATGTCTTTAACCAGGGTGTGCCTATTATAAGCCTTCGAGTCATTTTGCAAAACAGTTGCCCTCTGGACATTTATTTGTTGCTCATCATCAAGCTGGGTTTTTTTCCTTCTAAATGTTCCTAGTGTATTATTTTGCACTGGTCCTCAGTGACTATCATCTTGCTTTGATGATCTAGTCTTCTAATTTCTCAATGTTATTTGAAAATTAGATTCTTGTCCTCTGAGGTGTTAGCAATCCCACACACCTCAATGGCATCAGCAGATTTAATGGTCATAATCTCTATTCCCTTGTGCATCATGAATAAAATTATTAAATGATATCAATAATAAGCCTCTGTAGGACATCATAAAATATGCCACCCCCTCAGTTGTTAGCCTAATACTATTAATACTAGTTTAATTCAATCCTCTAAGCAGTTCTTTTCTGTTTTTCTTCAGATCATGTGTTCCTACTTTGTGATCTTTGGTTTCTAATTTTATATCTAAAATGTGAAATTACTCTCGCTTATATGTGGAATCTAAAGAACTTAATAAACTGATGAACAGAATAGATTCAATGACACCGAAGCATAGATGAGACTGACGAATGTCAGAGGGATGGAGGAGAGCAGGTGGGTGGAGGGGGAGAGAGTAACCAAAGAATTTATGTGCGTATATGCACAACCCAAGGACACGGACAATGGTGGGGAGAGGGACTGGGGAGGGGTAAGAGGGGGTGGAACGGGTCACTGGGGAGAAAAGGGGACATCTGTAATATTTTAAACAAAAATTAAAATTAAAAAAAAATAAAATGTGAAATTACTTAGTTCATAGGAATAATATTTAGTGGGGCAATCTCTCCCATTCTTAAATTAACCATTTTGAATTACTGGCCCCTAAAACATGACATGTTTACATACTAACTGACATTTGTCAGGAAGCTTGGGCAGACTTAGAATGTCAATGACCAGTTCTTGTTTGCAAGCCTGGAGGCCTGTCCGGTTTTGCTCACCATTATATATACCCTGAGGGCCTAACACAGTGCCTTGCACGTACTAGGTAACCGATAAATGTTTGTTGAATTATTGTTGAATGAATAAATGATCTAAGGTATGCCAAATGTTTGTGCCTATATTCTGTACTTTTAGTTCATAAGGCGTATTTGACTCCACCTTTGCTCCTGTTATTTTGCCCCAAGTATTCTTTTGATCATATTGTTATATCCTCCATGCCTTGCCCTCCCTGGGTTGAAATAAAGTTGCAATTGGAGTAACCTTTTGAATCTTAGTCTAGAAAGCTAACTAAAAATGCCCTCTAGGCTGGTTCTGTGGGTGAATGCTCTGCACTGTGGGATAGCTGGATTCAATTATTGCTCCCAGTTTGTGGTATCAGGAGCCACCTGTGCACAGGGAGAGCCTATGTGGCTTTATGTAGAGGCTAGAGCATTCTGTCCCCACAGAGGAGCCTGTTTAGTCCCCTGAAAGAGTTCTGAGGAGAGCTGAAGGGAATATTGTCTGTTTCCTTGTCATTAAAAAAAAAAAAAAACACACACACAAAAAATAGAGAAACACGGGTTTTCCAAAAGTATGTTTTTTGAGAGAAAGGAAAGAGAAGCACTTCTGTGTAGATGCTGAATGTAGTTTTAGTAAGTTAGAAGTCTTTGTCACAACCTAGATTGATATTTCCAAACTTATACACTGACCCTGCAGCCTGATTTTGTACAGCAATAAGGATTTTGTGATTTCAGGATGTCTGATCTATCAGAAACCTGTAATTTATTTAGTTGCTGCATCTGAAGCCATGTTTCCTAAGCAGTGTCCGCAAGTACTGCTCAGCCTCCCCACTGTGGTGAGTGGATCCTGTCCCTTCCCCCCAAGTCCTTGATGTCCTGGCTTGATGAAGGATCTTACCTGTTCACCAGGCCATGGTAAAGCCAATGATGAAGCTCTGAAGATTGGCTCCTGTGTAGCGCAATGGCGCCCCCTGTGGAAGGCCTCCCTGGTCTAGATCTCGGGAAAGTCTGCTAACCTTCATCTGCGTCCACTCTGATGAGATCTGCGACACTGGGTAGGAACGGTTGCGGGCCTTTGTATGTGCCATGATCTTTCTGTGGGGCACGCCATCATGCCCTCACACGCGTGTTTCAGTGTGCGCTCTGTTCAAGACACACCTGATCAGATGTTTCTATCAAATTCTATCCCTGAAGCCCTTCATGTTATGGAGAAGAGGTCAAATTATCTAACAGTGTTCACAGTTACCGTCTCGCCGAGTCATGACTCTGCCCCCGTCTGCTGACTCTGGTGTGTTGCCACCTTACTGCTTCTCACGATGCTTTAGACACAAGACAGAAGAAGGGAGAACTGCAGGCTCTGGTCACGCACCCAGAAAGCGTTATGCATTGCTCTCTAATCCAGCACAGTCCTAGTCTCAGAAATAGCGGCTGTCTAGTAAAAGACTCTCTTAGGATTTATGTTTGCTCAACCAGTGCACTAATTATTATGATTTTTTTTAAACTGGTAAGCATTCTTCATTCTTCCAAAAGTGTTTTATAGATATAACCATTTAAAACAGGTCCTTACCATCATTCTTTTGAGGGAGGCAAGGATGTGTGTTTACAGATACACCCTCTGTGGCTTACCACAGAGACCTGCGCCCGGAAGAGGCGCTGACCTTGCAGGTATGATCGTAATCATACACGGCAGAGAGAGTACCGTCCTCACCTCAGACACCGGTCCCCGCATTTCTCCCGAGCCTCACGCAGCCTCGAAGGCTTGGCTGGGGTACGCATTTATTTCGTTGGCATTACTCTCACTAAATGTAATTGTTCTGTAGTTTGAGGTGCTTTCTAGAGATGGAAGTCATAAATGTGCTTTAAGCTCATTTTGCATCAGGATCCGTGTTAGGATGTTAGGAATGTAGGGTCCTGTGGATGGTGGTGGTGGTGGAAGTAGTTTTGAGGGAAGTGATCCCCAAGTAACAGCATCCAAATGCTAAAGCAGATGAAAATTGAGACATGAGAAGGATTTAAGAAATGTGTAAGTCAGATAAGGACCTAAGTAAAATAATAGAAACCCAAATTCACTCTTACATAGTTTATGTATTCCTCAAAGAGCCCCCAGGACTGCTTGATGCCTACATGATGAGTGCTCTCGTCCTACAGTGCTCTCTTTAAATAACCAGCACAGTATTTGTCAGATTACAGCGCTTAGTATTTATTGACTCATTCCTAAAAAAGCTACAGGCAAGAGTGGCTCCTCACTGCACTCCACAGCCTATGCTGTGTTTTGCTTTTGAATTTCTCTTGCAGAGTTTACTAAAAAGCTTCGCAGTCCCAGGTTTGCTTTTTGAATGTTGTGTGTAGAATTAAGTTCCTCTGTAGCATGTGATACCCAAATTAAAAACCAGCTTTGAATCAGAATATGGATAAAGCTGTGGTCAGTTATAAGCACCGATTGCTTCTCAAGCCTCAGTTTAATAGAACGCTTACTGTTTTGCATGTGAATTCGTGCGATTAAGAAAATAACTAAGAATTCTCTTATTTCTTTCTCCTGTCTCTGCCAAAGTAAGATATTTAGGTAAGATCAGTAGAATCTTTTTCTTATAGATTCTTGCAAATAATTCATTACTCTTAAGTAAGAAGGAATGCTTTTTATGTCGTTTGCAGTGCATTTTGCACTTTACCATAGTAGAGGAAGGTTTATAATTATAGCTTTTCCTGATGTACCGTCTTGCCACTTAGAAGTTGACGAGACCTTCCCATTGAAGCACTGTCAGCTAGCACCTTGGAATTGGATGGCGCTTTGGAAGCAGCCTTGTTCCACCTCCCACACCTGCTCAGAGTTTCATTCATACTTTCCCTGACATGGTCATCCAGTCGCTAAGGACTTCGATTAATAGGGAGTTCACAACTTGTCAAAAATAATTATGCTGCTGTTGGACAACTCTAGACATTTGAAAGCTGTGTCTTATCTGTAATTGGAATCTGCTTTCCAGAACTGCGCCTCGTGGCATATAGAGCAGGACTGCTCCTTCCATCTGATCACTCTAGATATTTGAAGATAGCTTTCATCATTGCCTTTAATCCTCCAGGTTAAACATTTCCTTCCATGACGTGTTGCCAAATGCTTCTTCATCCTAATACTGGACCCAGTCTGTCTTGAATGCCCCTCTCACACATGGCAGTGTCGGCCCGGACTGAACATAGTTTTCTAAACATGAGTTGACCATCAGAGAGTGTGATGTGACCATTCCCACCTGTGTTTTGGAGATGTACACTTGTTGATGCTGCCAAAGTTTGCGTTTGCTTTTTTAAGTCTACATTATAGTCTTGAATTTTGTAAGGAATGTGGTTATCACAGATTCTCAGCATTTTTTAATGAGTCATCGCTACACTGAGCTTACACTTTTACGATTAATTTTTGAAACCTAAATACACAACTACATTGTTATCCCTGTTACATTTCATCTGGCTAGTATAAGTCTATTGTTCAACATGTCAGAACCATTAACATTTTCATGCTGTCCATGTGTTAGCTCCCTCTCTTAGCCGCATGACATCTAAAAATTAAAAGTTAGCCCAGCGGGCGTGGCTTAGTGGTTGAGCATCAACCTAGGATCCAGGAGATCACTGTTGGATTCCTGGTCAGGGCACATGCCCGGGTTTCAGGCTCAATCCCCAGCAGGGGCCGTGCAGGAGGCAGCCGATCAATGACTCTCTCATCATTGATATTTCTGTCTCTCTCCCTCTCGTTTCTTCTGTCTGAAATCAATAAAGATATTTTTAAAAATTTAAAAAAAGTGAATATGCATTTCTTCTCCATCTTCACCCAAGCAATGCATAGAACTGTGATACTGGAAAGAAAGCAGGTATTGAGTCCTATAGCACAACACTCAAAATCGTTTTTCTGCTCGATGTCAATCCACTACTAACCACTTTCTAGGAATAGTTGTTTTACATATTCAAATCCATAATACATACTCTAATTCAGACCCCATTTCTCTGTCTTATCCACAAAGGACCAAGTTTCCAAAATCTGAATATACTTCGTCTTTACTGTTTCTGAAGCTAACAGCCAAGTGGTCATATCCAAAGGCAAATGAGAGTGTTTTGCTTTTGCCATGACTTACCTGTCCATTGTGACCTATCCTGGGACTGCCATCACCACAAACCATCTATTTAATAACCCTTTCTGGAATTTTGCCATAATTGTTCATAAGTCCACTGGCCTGTGTTCCAGGGCGTGCACCTTTGCACACTCATCTTTGTCTTTTGTCCTGTGTTAAAAGTGATTTGAATCTCACCATCCCTGAGGTTTCTCACAATCTTTCAGTTAGCCGGAAGGGACATGTCTGTGCAGCCTAAGCATGCAGGAGCAGACAGAGGTGGGTAGGTGCCTCTGGGAACGTGCACCAGACCAGAAACCAGGTCTTCAGAGTGAGGAGGGAGGCAGAGAGGGGAAGCGCCGGAAGATGGAAGCCTGACAGGAGCATCAGACAGAATGAGTGAGAAAGCTGCTGGTTACTTCTTCTAGAGATGTTGTGTTTGCACTGGGAGGGTGGGTGGTCTTGGAAAGTGAAGGACACCGGAAAGCAGAAAAAAAGCCAGGATGGCAGCTGCATCCAGGGCCTTCCTGACAACTGGTAATGGCTTCGTGGATGTACGTTTCACCCTTAAAGGCCTCTCTTCATGTAACCTATTTTAGTCATTACAATTTTAACTCATTCTTTAATTGTTCCATTTCCTCTTTGTCTTCTCTTAACAATATATCTTTTGTGAATATTTGAGCTTACTTGTTTTAATTCGACCACAGCCATCAGTCTTTTGCAGATTCTAACAAGGTTGGTTGTTTCTGAACATTTTTCTGTAAGGAATGGAACTTTAAAAATATTTGTGACAAGTATCCTGGTGACAGTAGAGACTTATGGGTGGATTCCCACAAGTTTTTGCAGCTTTGTTCCTCTCCTTTGTCAGCGCCTTCAAATCAGGGATAGCGTCCATCTCCACAGAGCTGCCCTGTGCAGAGCAGGTGCTCAGCCCGGGCCCAGAAGCAGAAGGGCTGATATGCTCCTCCCCTCACGCCAGGGCCCTTTCGGGTCTGAGCCCTGAGGCAGCTTAGTCGGTAGCCATTTATTTTGGTTTTGTTCATAATTAAGTATGACCATTGTTGGAATTTAGTTTTTCAGAGGTTCCTATTGCCCTTTATGCAGGGCGAGCAAAGTAGGTTTACAGTTGTGAGTACAAGAAACGCTGAGTTTATTCTTGTATTATTATTTATTAATGTATTATTTTCTATACAAATAACTGTAGACCTACTGTCTCCCACCTTGTATTTCTACTTAGGACCTCTTAGAATCATGGTAATCTTTTCACTAGTTTTTGCAATGCACTCTTCTAATGTATAGTCTGGGTGTCTAAAACCACGCCCGCTGGTCCTTTCTTAACCTGATTCTAATACCAAGATGGCCTGTGTCCTCTCTCTCTCTCCCTCTCTCTCTCTCCCTCCCTCCCTCTCTCTCTCTCCAGATTCCTATCACCCTTACATCCAATTATGTTGACGCAGTTAAGCGAGAAGTGCTTCTTCTATCTTCTGATACATAAAATTGTATCAGTCAGGCACACCAGGAATTTGTCAACTACGATACGTGAGTTTAGCAGATGTTTAAAGACTGAAGTCCTTATCATTCCTGAATCTTACCTTTCTGCCAGCATCATCATCTCCACCAGGGAAGCATGGTCCACTTCTGCCCTTGATTAAGTATATGGTCTCACCCAGCCGACGTGGCTCAGCGGTTGAGCATCGACCTAGGATCCAGGAGATCGCAGTTCGATTCCCGGTCAGGGCACGTGCCCGGGTTGCAGGCTCGACTCCCAGTTGGGGGCGTGCAGGTGGCAGCCGATCAGTGACTTTCTCATCATTGATGTTTCTCTCTCTCCCCCTCTCCCTTCCTTTCTCTGAGATCAATAAGGATGTATTTAAAAAAAAAAAAAAAAAAAGAACTATATGGTCTCTTCCCATTTCACCATAGCTTCCATTTGTTTCCTTTTACCCTTATCCAGGTGTTTTAAAAAAACCTTTAATGTGCTGGGCAGTCAGTTGGTTAGAGCATGGTCCAAATGTGCTAAGGTTGCGGGTTTGATCCCCAGTCAGGGTACATACAAGAATCAGCCAAGGAATGCATCAATAAGTGGAACAACAAATTGACATTTCTCTCTCTCAAATCAATTAATAAATTTTTAAAAAACTTTAATGTATGGTTTTATACTCCCTTACTCTCTGTTACCTGGTCTCTTCAGAAGAAGGTGTATTTTGTGTCCAGATGAGTTTCAGCATCCCAGTTTTCTCTAAGCACTCTGTCCAGTTGGGTGAAAGGACACTTGGGGTTACCTTCAAATGTCTCCCAGTGCTGTAGAATGAAAGCGCCTGGATGTGAGAATGGAACCCAGGCTACTTCACAAATTCCCTGTGCAGCCTCTCTCATCCCAGTGTCTTCTGCAAAATGAAGTCAGATAGGATTGTGCTTGGCATTTCTTCTGGGTCTTCAAGTCTTTCTCTGGTTTCCTTCTCCAGTGACTTCTGCCTCCACTTCTCCAAAAGCTACTTAAACCCCGTGGCAGGGTCTTGCACTTTTGAACCAAATGGCTTTTAGAGACATACAATGATTTTCTGAAAAGGCTTTCTTGAAGCAGCATTTATTGCTGAAAAGGTATCTAGTAACACCTTGTGACAAACGTTAGGTGACAGTGCACTTACCTTTAAGTACTTTGCCTCCTCTTCTGTCTTTTAATACCTTTAATTGGATCCTCTAGCAGGAGATTGGACTTAATTTATCTCAGGTGATGCCACAATTATACAATTGCTCAGTGGAATTAATTAGAGATTTAATTATTTTAGTGCCCTAAAGTGCTATATTAGGGAAATAAAACACAGACTAGTAATTCACCTTCAGGGTGTGTGTGTGTGTTATTTATCCCACAGCTAAAGTGTTTTTCCAGTCGTAAGGGCCGGTATTGGCATGCTCGCTCTTCTAGCCATGTCCTAATATGAAAAGTTCTGTCTCTGCATTAATTTGGGCTCTGCCCAGTCAAAATGTAGGTGAAGGCAAAAGTAGAAGGATTTTTTTTTTTTAATTGTGGTCTTTTCTCTTGCAGCTATTAGAACCAAGATCATAGATCCAATCCCTCTATGTTCTATTTAACCCTTTCTGGTCCTGTAGCCCTATACCAGCCCCTCTTACAGGTGGTCCTGGGAGGTGGTGTTTCTCTCTGTGTCTCCAGCTCCTACAACATACCTAGGCTACATAGGTGACCAACAAATGCTTGTTGAATTGAATTAGATCATTGCAAAGACAATTAGTTGAAAGTGTAGCTGAAACAGTATAAACCCAACACAAATATTATTAAAATAAACTAACTCAAAATACATGTGAGGTACTCCCCAATCTGGCTAATCATCGGAATGACCTAAAAGACATTTTTTAAAGGCCTTACTGACTCCATCTCCAGGAATGGGGTCTAGGCATCTGCATTTTAAAATTCCCCAGGTGAATATTATGGTCACTCAAGTTTGACAACCCCAGCTTAATGTGTTTTTTGTCACATTTGTATACATAGGAAAAGACTGTCTTATCAGGATAGACCCATTGCTTATTCTAATTTACAGTATAAAATAAATCTCATGTATAGTCTACTAATTATATCTAAAGGATTTCCTTTGAGCCAATAGTTTGTGTACGTGGTGGAAGTGTTTACAGATGCTGTGAGGAACAGTACCTTCCATGAAGTATTAGATTACTGGTGAGTTGTTAAGTGGGCATTTTACACCTGGACTCAGGTCCCTTGGCACTTGAAGCCCTGAGATCCCACCTCTGTGGACAGAACAGATTCAGCTATTAACTGGAAGTAAAATCATCATTGGGTGAGAGAAATTCACTCTTTTAGGATTTGAGGAACTTTCAGTGATGTCCTCCTGGGTGCTGTCTTGTCCTAATCTGAATTATCCTTCATTTTAGGGTTACATATCATATAAGCCACCTTTGAATATTCATTTGAGCCTAGCTGAGTAATAGAGTACCAAACTAAATGAAATGATCAGAGAAATACAGAATGTATGACACAACCTGGTCCTTTCAAAATAGCAATGCCAAAAAAAACACAACGTTGTAGGGGGGAAAGATTAAAGTGTCATAGCAGACAAATGCATTGTGTAAACCAGGATTGATCATGGTTGGATTTATTTTTTTTAATATATTTTTATTGATTTCAGAGAGAAGAAAAGAGAGGGGGAGAGATAGAAACATCAATGATGAGAGAGTCATTGATCGGCTGCCTCCTGCACACCCCAACTGGGGATCGAGCCCGCAACCCGGGCATGTGCCCTGACCGGGAATCGAACCCCGATCGCCTGGATCTTAGGTTGACGCTCAACTGTAGAGCCACCCCCAGCCGGGCCATGGTTGGAATTGAAAAGGCTAAAAAAAAGACATTGTAGAGTCAATTGGGGAAATTTGCACCTGGACTAGATATTAGATAATATTAGAGAATTGTCGTGAACATTCCTAGCTGTGATAATGGTATTCTGGTTATGTCAGGGATGTTCTGAGGAGATACACGTCAAAATGGGCGAAGCCTCCTGCGTTCATGGTGTCTCCAAGGCAGGTCCCACCAACTGAGCCTGTTAATTTTGTGATCCCACACCCATGGAAGCTTTCAACTCAATGATGGGAGTCTTTATATTGCAAAATTCTGCAAATGCTACAAATAGAGCTTTGTCTTCCCCTGGAGAGCTAACTTACCAGCATGCCACTGCCCCCAATTTATTTTCAAATGGTTCAGAAAACATAAACATACACACACGTGTAGACACAATAAAAATGGCAAAATATTAACTATTGTTGAATCTAGGTAGAAGATATTCATTGTTTTAGTCTAGGAGCCAACAGACTTTTTCTATATTCAGAGTGTAAATATTTGAGGATTTGCAGGCTGTACAGTCTCTGTGGCAGCTCCTCAGCTCTGCGGCTCTGCCATCGTAGCACAGAAGCAGCCAGACAGTCCTTAAGTGAACGGGCCTGGTTACATTCCCACAAAACCTGATGAAAACAGAGCCAGTGGCTAAGGGCTGAGGAGGAAGAGTTAAGTCGTTGTGAACATCTGTAGTGTTTTAGCATTTAGCACTGTCAAGCACTCTGCTAGCTCATGTGGTCCTCCCAGCAGTCCTACATGGGACTGGCATTACCTCCATTTAGAACGCAGGGCAGTTAAATGGCTTCCCTAAGATTACAAAGCGAGAATGGGAGTTTGAATCTGGCTGCCTGTGATGCCCAGCACCATTTTAGTGTCTTCATGCATTCAGCGATTGGCAAGAGACCAGGGACCCCTAGGCTGCAAGAGTCCCCAAGTTCACCCCAATTTCACATGCAGGGTGGAAGTATCCATGAAGTGCTGAGAGTCTGGTGGAGCACAGTATTAAGTGCTGTTGGACTGGGTGTTAGAAAAACCTGGCTTCTGGGCCCTGGCCAGGAAGCTCAGTTGGTTGGAGCATTGTCCTGATATGTCAAGGTTGTGGGTTCCATCTCCAGTCAGGGCACACACAAGAATCAACCCAAAAAAAGAACCAATGAATGCATAAATAGGTGGAACAACAAATTGATCTTTCTCTTTCTCTCCCTTCCCCCCCTTTCCTTTCTCTCTCTCTCTAAATCAATAAATTTTAAAAAAAGAAAAGAAAAACCTGGCTTTTCATCTCAGCTTTGCCACTGTCCATCTATACTCTAGGGTGAGCCACTGAGCTTCTCCAGACCCCTGTGATCTCTTATGATTAGAGGAATAAAACAGGATATTTCTTTTATTCTTTTATATTTCGTGGATTATGCACTAGCTTAACATCTAATGAAGAGACAGATGGGTGAATGAAGAATTAAAAATACAACTCTGTGTAACTGCTGTACTGCAGTATGCAGAGGGCACTATAGCTGCTCCTGGAAGTGACACCCAGCCCCTCAGGGCTGTCATCCTAGCTGAGCGCATTCCGAATTTGGGAAGCTTGGTGGCAGAGAAGAAGACAGCCTCAGGGGAGACGAGAGCCGCAAGTAGTTTCCCTACATACATGATGAAAGGGGGAAGCAGATGGAAGACTTTCGGAGGTGATTACAAAAAATAACCCAGACGAGGGAGGATGAGAGCCTGAACCACTGCGGTGGCAATGGGCGTAAAGAGCAAAAGATAAAGTTGGGAGCTTTAAAGATAGAATGACCAGGGCTCAGTGACAGTATCAGTCAAGATGGCTGCAGACACCCTCACAATCCCAACACAGATGTGGTTCTTGCCCGTAAGACACGTCCCGTCAGGTTGGAGAGGCACCGTGGTGGCTCACAGTGGCCCCCTGGGATCCAGGCTGAGGAGCCCCTCCAGTGTGGCTGGGGTATGTGCCAGAGGGAAGGCTCTGGAGGGACTCACACGAACAATTAGCAGCCCAAAGTGGCATGCATCCTTCACATGGACTTAAACTTGTCACTTGGCCCCACCCAGTCTCGGGGGCTAGAAAGCGCAGTCCCGGGTAAACATAGCTGGTGCTGCCGTGGCGCCTGAGTGGATGTGAGGGATGGAGGACTCTCGGGTCCCTGATCAGGGACTTAGGCAGGCATGTGAGGCAGTCACTGAGAGAGAGAAGACAGGGCGAGGGGAAGGCTGAATCTTTTTCAGCCCTAAAGTTTAACCATTTTATTGGAAATCAGCTCCATTCATTAGCGAGAAGTTACTTTATTCTTTACAAAGGCCGTTTTCAATTCAATCTTCCCAAAGAAAGTCCGTTTTAAAAATGTAGTGTTCACTTTTTTAATGTAGTGTCTATCTTTGAATTTTCATAAGGATATCATGTCAACATACAGTGTAGGAAAATTAGTTATTAACTAGGATGTTACTGCAGCCTTCCTCACATAAGAATATCGGGCTGCTGAATTCAGAATGCCAGAGGCGCAAACGCCCCCCCCCCCAGTAGGGCACATTTCAAGATACGGGGGTGGGGAGTGGGGGGCATGTCATCAGGCTGATTGAGCCTGTTGTGCTCCTCTGGAGCGCAGACACTGCACAGCCTTAGGGAGCATTAGTGCCTCAAGATCTTGGGGAAACGATGTCGTCTTTACCTCAAAAGAGTGTGGCAGAAACAAGGAATCTATACTGGTTGTCCCCTTCTTTGTTTTTCCCCTCCCCTCCCAGTTTAATTGTGCTACCTTAAAAACTGACTTTTATTGTGCATTTGTTTTTTAACAGTTGCGAGCAACAATCAAAGCTGGCAAAGGTGTGACTTCAGCTATTGACCTGTGTCGTTACCATGGAAACAAGGCCCTGGAAGCCCTGGAGAGCTTTCCTCCCTCGGAGGCCAGATCTGCTTTAGAAAACATTGTGTTTGCTGTGACCAGATTTTCATGACACCAAATTAAAAAGACACTGTTGTTCGTTAGCTGAAGAAAAACGAGGAATGAGGTGATCCGGGAGCTTTCATAATGAAATATCTCAATTTGCTAATGACTTTAAAAACATACACTTTTCTTTCCTTTTATCCCATTGCTTAATGAATACCGCCTTCTTTTTGGAACTGCTACAAACAAAATTAGAAGAAAAAAGGTCAAGCAGTTTTCACTTGTCACGCCAGAAGCGCACTTGAGGCTGCAGTAGCAGAAATAATTAATGAGATTTGCTCCTGTGACCTCAGCAAATGGACAGGAAATAAGTCCTTATTGATTGGACTGAGCCAGGGATGGCGCCAGGGTGGTGGCCTGTGGTTTTCCTTCTAGAGAGGACGGAGTGAGCTGGAAGCTGCAGGTGTCAAAAGAAACACTGACAAGGCCGGCCAGGGAGGACTGTCAGTCAAAGACGTGACCTGTTTGTCATAACAGACGCAGTCCAGTGATTACGAAAAAGCTATGCTTTGTCTTCTGGCCGTTCTTTCTCTGTATTTATAGATACAGTATGAATATACTTTACGCTTTGTGAATTTTGTGAGATTTGCAGGGGGATTGCTGGGGTAAAATGCCAAATAGTTGAATTAAGAGATTAAAATGTTATCAAATGTTAACTTGGTTGTAGTAGGAAATGCCTGTTTTTCTTTCCTAAAGACCTATTTTTTTTTTAAACACATTTCAAAGAATGAAAAATTTTTTAAAAGCTGAACAAGATACTTTTTTCAAGTGAAATGCATTTATTTGTAATACTCTGGAGTAAAGAATACCTTTGATTTTTATAAGTTTCATATATATATATATATATATAAATAAAATAGTTGCCCTACGGAATTCATTGGCAATACTTTTTTTAAACCTCAGAATGTGAATTTTTGGTCTGAACCACAGACATCAGTTTCAGAAGGAATAGAAGCCAGCTCACAGGCCTGCAACCGGACACTGTCTCCGTGCGGCTCAGAGGAGATATTTGTGTGGTTTGCGTGCATGCAATATGAGAACACCGTTGACAAGGAGGCTGAGTTTACATAAATGATCTAGATTGAGACTCAGCTACCTTTCTTCCTTATGTGGTGTAATTACAGCCCTATCTGGAGACGGCAGACACAGCAAACAGATTTTATTACCTTGTTCACTCCAACACTAAGTGAAGTTATTTTAGTTAAATTCCGCCCCCCCCCCCAAAAAGTTACAAAACCATTTTGTCTGGGCTCAGCATTAGGCCTGCAATGAAGAGAAAATCTACAGCTACAGAGATTGATGCATTATATTATGAAATATTTTAAGTGTACTTGAAATATTATAATTGTACAGTTTATGCTACTACAATTTGAAGGCCTATAGGTCTAACTTAAGAGAACACTTTTCTGTTTGAAATGCCTTTTCTCACAGAAATGGGCTTAATTAATAACTATGGTTAGATGCTTTAGAGCAGACTAGGTTTTAATCATTAACTTCCACCAAGGAGTTGTGCTTGGCGCTGTGTGGGTGTGCAGGAAGTTAGGCAAGCTGCAGGTTTTATTGAGCAGATGGCCAGGTGCCACGGGACACAAGGAAAGATCCTAGGGCACATCTGGTTCTGGTATAGCCACTGGTTTGCTGTGTCACCTTAAGCAAATCACTTCCCTCTGATCCTCAATTTCCTTATCTGTAAAATAAGGTTAAATGACAGCATATGAAGTCCCTTCCAGCTTTGTCTTATTTTCTAAAAGTTTGCCGTTTCTGACTGTCTAGATAACAAAGATGCTATGTGAGACTCAAGGACAAGGGAAGGTGAAGCCCAAAGAGGGGCCCTGAAGGAATGCAGGAAACTTAATGGCAGGCTTCTTGCTCAGCTGCCTCCCAGGTGACCTGAAGTATTCCCAGCTCACCTCTGCATGACATGTAATCCCAGGCTCCTGTTTCAACACCCACCTTTCTGCTTTCTCTGGGACCTTTCCTACCACCCTCACTGGTGAGTGACAGCGCTCTGCTCTGCCCATGGGGCACCTTGCCTGTCTTTTCAGGTCTTACTTAGCGGAGTTCTCACTTCCTCAGCATCTGGGCATGCTTTTGTTAAACGTAACACATTGGTGAATTCACTCTAAAGTATTAAATACTGATAGCCTTTCTCCAGGCCCCATCTTCAGGGATATTTATTTATTAACTCATATTAAGTTCTTATAATTTCACACAACCTCTAGGGAGAAATATGGGGAACCAAGACATGCTTAATTACACTTTTGTGGCCAAGGAATGGTAGAATTAGTGGCCATAGCATGTCCCATCCTTCACCCTTGTCTGTCAGTGCCCCCACCTCCAGTTTCTTGCTAGAGGGAAGAATTCAGTCAGTAACCATGATCATGCCTCCTTCCATTGGTCCCCCAAAACTTGCCAGTTATCTCCTTCAAACCTCACTCCAGGTCCCTGAACTCACCTGCACTCTGCTCCCTGTCAGAGAGTATAATAAAGATTGCATTAGTGAGGGCTCTGTGTTAAGGGCCTTAACTATTCCATCTTGTTTGAATCCCATCACCACTCGGGGGGTAAATATTAGCCCCATTCACAGAGAGGATCACCTCCTTTCCAAAAAGCTCAAGCCTGTAGCCTCCTGTCTCCTTCACGTCCCTTTTCTTGAGTCTTCAGTGTCTCCTCTAGGGGCTGTGAGTATGCTCAGGTCGCCCTGTCCCTGAAATAAAAGTCCTCCCTATGCCCAGACTATCCACCTCCGCTTTTTCCCTCCCAGCTTCACCAGCACTCCCTTGCAATTGGCCATTCACTCCCAGGTCCCCACCATCTCGACCAGTGGCAACGCTTTAGGCATTCAAAGAACACTTGTGGAACAAATCAGGTGTCTCACTGCAGAACTCCAGGAGAGGCAGTTCCCAGAGCACGGCCTTGCTGAGAAATCCCCAGCCATTCCCGGGCAGGCCGCCTCCCCAGCGGTTCATGTTGCTGATCGAGACTTCCCCCTTGCGCCTGCACCCCCCCCCACACACACCCCCTTCCTTTGTGCCTGATACATCTTTCTCAATCCCACCTCTAGAGGCGTTCTTTTCTAAACATGTAAATTCTATTTCCCAGTTTTCTTTCCCACTAAGTCCTCTTTTTAAAAATTCCCCAACTTAGAAAAAAACTTTTCTGGCATAAAAAAAAAATCAATTAGATATTGATTAGATAGTGAGCTATTTGCCATTCAGGATTAGAGACTTTGAAAGAGGGTAAGGATTACGCTTCTCATTAAACTTGGTTGTAAGTTTTACTTGATGACAGCACTAAATCTGCTTCAGGTTTTCTTGCTCATATAATGTGGTTTATCTAGTCACACATAAAAATAAATTACCAGCGACTTATTTGCCTGGTCCAGGTCCCATTCTCCAGTGTCTGACACTTTATCTTCTCTCCGACAATGTTACTGCTATGGCTCAGGATGTGCGTGACACCTACACACTTAGGGTAGAAGACATATACAACTCATTGAACTCAGGTGACCAGAAAGTAATCGGAATAGCCATGATTGTATGATCACCTTTCAAAACCTGACAGGTTGCTACAACATAGATCTCTTTGGGTAAGTGGGTTTGGGGAAATTGTGTTTAATCAGCAAAATGGCAGCTGAAGGATACCCTTTTTTTAAAGGCTCTAGTTAATCAGCTGGTCCATCACTGATACGGAAAACCTTGCTTTTCAGAAAACCCTTTTCAGTTCAGTCTCCTTCCAGTTCTTAGTGTCAAGAAGATCCTTTTCTGCCTCTTCATGTGTCTTCCCACTAAAATCCTATGGTTAAGATCACCTTTGTGGCCAATGGAAGCTCTAGGATTTATCTTTAGACTCTGTAATGACTGCCTCTCAGCCTAGAGAGGGCACCCAAAGCACAAAAGGGCAGAGATGGATTGGCTTGGTTTTCTAATCTATGTAACTGTGAGGACAAGATTGTCATCCCATTATTATTAAGTTTCCATTATTGTTAATTATATTTTAGTAATAATCAAGTTATTTGCACTTTCTTTAAAACAAAGCAATCTAACAAGATAATTATTTACCTCTTTCCTTTTTCCTACCTTCAGTACTAATCCCTTCTCAAATTAACTTTTCTTCTTTCAGAATGGGTCCTGCCTTTCCATTAAGGAGATAACATACTTCTAAAGGTGATTGAAAAAGAGGTGTCACCTGGGGAGCAGGGTCAAGATAGCGGGGTCCATCCACCCTTTAGGTCACCCCGCCTGTCCGTGGAGTCTGATATGCTAGGTGTTAGCCCTCTATTAGTGAAGGAGTGTTCTTTCTAGGTATGTATTTCTTTCTCTTCCATAGAAAGAGAAAGTTTCTCAGGCTTTCATTCTCTTTTTATTATTTGGGAGATGCTGATGCCATCTTCATGGAAGAACATTAGCTTTCTCTCAACTCGATCTGCTCACTTCTAAGACTAATAGTGTACCCATCACTGTTTGTCCTGTGAGCAAACGAGTGGACTCGACACTGCAAAAACTGTTGAAATTGCTTAAATTTCACTTTTTAAACACATTTAAGTCAATAACTGTGGTAGGCAGTTAGACGCACATGAGCAGAGCAAGGGCAATGGTCCAGGTAGAGAAGGTCACCAGGGTGGAAAGCTCTGGGTGCCTAGCAAAGAACAGTTATAGGGTGAGACCTTGCCCCGAGGGTGACCTTTCCTCCTCTAGCATATCGCTGGTCATGCGGTGAACCCCCTGACCTTTCCTCCCTAGAGATAACATCTAGGCCTCAGTTGTGTTTCAGCTCCAGGCCCAGAAAAGCAGCAAAACCAGACAAGCAACCCCATGGCTGACCTCACAACCAGCTGCATTGGATAATGACCCCCTGCCCTGGCACAGACCTCTCAGTCACTGCAGATCTAGGCACTGAAAGGACACACCTGGAAAGCTGCTGAATATTCTATTGAGATCTTCTCCTGGGACCTCCCATAAAATCTTCACCCTTAAAACCCTTAGGACAGAGGACCCAGTGAACTCTCCCTCCGGGGAGTATGCTGTGCCTCTCCCTTCCTCCTCCCCCTCCCCATTACCCTCCTCGGTCCCAAGCTCCTAGGGCCCTTCCTTCCTTTACCTCTGTAACTTGTTTCCTAAGCCCATTTCTTCTACAAATTACTTCTTCTACCTCTGTGATTTTCCAAATAAATGTTCTCTTATAGTTTGCGTCTCGACTCTGATTTCATTCCTAGCCAGAACTCCTACAACATAACCACTTTAAAGAAATTTTGGAAAGTAGAAAAAAATCAATCACAATCTCACCATGCTAACATCACCATTTCTTTTTTAATTCTTCTAGCCTTTTCTGCCATGCATATCGTTTTTTACCTGGTTATAATTACAGTATAGATTCAACTTTGTGTCCTGCTGTTTTCACGTAACACATCGTAAACATTTTTCCGTGGTGCTATGGTCTTCATAACCATTATTAATACGTAGCTTAAATTCTAAGCAAGCATCTGAATTTTTGTTCCTGGTTGGTTTCTCTTTTGTAAATGGGTCTTTGGTAAATACTTCGTAAGTCAACTTCCCAACCTGCTATGAAGCAAGTCTTTGACTTAGAAAAATAGTGTCCCTGCAGGTTCTCCACAGCAGCAGATTAAAACTGGGGAACAATTCCCTTAAAATTTTTCAACCTCAATGATTCATCTGCTCAGCTGGTGGTCCCCATTCCTGCAAGATGAGCTCAGGATGGAACTCACACCCTACGCTTTGCTTCCCTGTAAGTTCTCAACCAGCCACACTTCAAGTTGATGACTTCTTTCTTGCCACTGAAGTTCACAGTCTCCTAGGACAGGAAAGGGGCTTTCGTCAGCTGTCATATCTTCTGCATTTGGCCAAGACCACGGGACACTCTCTTGAAAGAGAAGAGAAGCCATCTTTGCTTCTTCAAAGACTGGGAGAAGGAAAACAAAATGATACTTATCTGATTAAAATCTTTCATGCTATAACAGATGAGCTTTATTGTGTTTTGTCATTGTCTTGATTCATTTGGGTCTTTTTTAAAAACTTTCAAATGAACTAGAAAGCAACATCAAGCTCAAAGAATGAAGCTACACTTGCAAGTCTTTCCTGCCTTAAATTAATTATTGTAACTCCACTATTTGCATTACTTCTCGCTTTCCAGGCATTTTAACGATGTCCCCCGGCCTGCTCTCTCGGTGTGTTATGAACTGCACAGTAACTTAAACCTACGTGTTTATCTGGAATAGGAACAATTTCTTTTGAGCTTCCTAACTGCTGCCTAGCTACGCAGTTCTATATCTTGCCTCTCTTTTATCTTTCTTTCCTTTTTTTGAAGATTAGAAGCGCTTAAATTGAATTGCCTTCTTTTTTAAAAGCAGCTTTTATAGAAGGATAATTTACATACCATAAAATTCATCTAGTTTAAGTGTAAAGTTCAATGATTTTTAGTACATTTATGAAGCTATGGCAGGCATCACCACAATTCAGTTGTAAACATCCCTTGTGCCCATTTGATTCAACGTCTCTTCCCACTCTCAGCCCTAGGCAGCTGCGAATCCACTCTCAGCCTCTATCGATAGAATTTTACAATATTTAGTCTCTTGTGTCTGGTTTCTATCACTCTGCATAATGTTTTTGAAGTTTATCCATGTTGTAGCATTAAGCATTATTTCATCCCTTTTCATTGCTAACTAATATTCCATTGTAGGGATATAGTACATTTGTTTATCCATTTACCAGTTGATGGGCATTTGGGTGGTTTCTACTTTTTACCTGTTATGAAAAATGCTGCTATTGAATATTCAAGTACAAGTCTTTGTGTGGACGTGTTTTCATTTACCTTGAGATCTCTAGGAGTAAAATTGCTTAGTCATATGGTAAATTTATGGTTAACTTTTAAATAGAAATTGCCAAACTATTTTCCAAAGTCTCTGTATCACTTTACATTTCCACCAGCAACACATGTGCATTCCAGTTTCTTCACATCCTTGCCAACCCTTTGTATTCCCTTTTTATTATAGCTGTTCTAGTAGGAATGAGATAGTATCTCATTGTGATTTTTATTTGCACTTCCCTGCTACTAGTGATGTTAAACATCTTTTCATGGGCATAATAACCATTTAGATATCTTCTTTGGTAAAATGTCTGTCGAAATCTTTTGCCTATTTCTTAATTGGGTTGTCTCATTACCAGACGAGCCTGGAGAGGGCCTGCCAGTAGTGTGTGGGTTGTTTTTTGTTTTAATATGTTTTTATTGATTTCAGAGAGAGGAAGGGAGAGGGAGAGAGAGAGAAACATCAATGATGAGAGAGTCATTGATCGGCTGCCTCCTGCACGCCCCCTACTGGGGATCAAGCACGAAACCCAGGCATGTGCCCTGACTGGGAATCAAACCAAGACCTCCCCGTTCATGGGTTGATGCTCAGCCACTGAGGCACGCTGGCTGGGCAGGGTGTGGGCTCTTGACTTCACACAGGCAAGATTTTACAATACGTGTCAGGTGATTTTGAGATTACATTTATTAAAGCCAGGGACAGTGAAACAAGGAAGGGCTGAGGTTAGAAGCCCTTCTCTAGAAACATTACAGGAAAGAAGTGAGCCAATGTGGGGCTGTTGTCAGCTCACTGGAGAGTCAGAGAAAAGAAAGCCTTGGTGACAGGCTCAGGGAGCTAGTCGGGGACAAGCTCCAGCTGCCCATTGCTCCCCTGGTTGCAGCCCTCCTAGGATCCCTTAGAGTTTAGGAGGTGCATGCCTGTGGGGGAAGAGGAGGAAGATGGGAAAGGCACCGGTGTGCTCCTGGGAGGAAGAGCACGTGCTGGAACCTTCGTTTTGAGGGGTTTTAAAGGCTGGGCTTGGCCTGGCCGGGTGTGGCTCAGCGGTTGAGCATCGACTTAGGATCCAGGCGATCGGGGTTCAATTCCCGGTCAGGGCACATGCCCGGGTTGCGGGCTCGATCAATGACTCTCTCGTCATTGATGTTTCTATCTCTCTCTCTCTCCCTCTCCTTTCCTCTCTCTGAAATCAATAAAGATATATTTAAAAAAAAAAAAAAAAGGCTGGACGTGTAGGCGAGGATCTCAATAGAATATTCATCAGCTTTATGCTGATGTACCAAAATAAGATTGATTCCCATAACTTCATCTGTCCTTGGCAAATGGCAGTAATTGGGTTTCTGTTATCTGCCTTCCTAAGTAGAGTGGTTTAAGCTATTTACCTGGTTGGGGAGAAGTGTAAACCTTTGCTTAGGGAAGATAGGATTGGGGAATTTACTAGATGGCTGTAAACTGATTGGCCATTTAACGATCTGTCTCCGTTTCCCATCCTAGTGGTCCTGGCTTACAAGCCTGTCTCAGTTTGTCTTATTATTGCATTGTTATCATTCTTTATGTGTTCTGGATACAAGTCCTTTATCATATATATGGTATGCAAACATTTGCTCCCAATCTATTACTTAACTTCATTTTCATAATGATGTTTTGAAATGTAAAAGTCTTTAATTTTGATGAGGTCTTATTTAATAATTTTTTTTTCCCTCATAGATCATGCTTTTTAGTGTCCTAAGGAACTTTTGCCTAACCCAAAGTCACAGAAATTTTTTCCAGTATTCTTTTCTAAAAATTTTATAGTTTTATCTCTGATATTTAGATCTGTAATCTATTTTAAAGTTACTTTTTGTATATGGTGTGAGATAAAGGTTTAAATCAGGGTTTCTCATCTCAGCCCTATTGACACTTTGGGCTGGATCATGCTGTTGGGGGCCCTCCTTGTGCGTCCTCGGATGTTTAGCAGCATATCTAGCCTCAGCCCACTCAATGCCAGTAGCACTCCTGCGCTGTTTCAACAACCAGACTTGTCTCCAGACATTGCCAGTGTTCCCTGGGAGGCCAAAATCACTGCGATTGAAAACCACTGAACTAAATTAATATTTTTTATATGTGACTATCCAATTGTTCTAGAACCATTTGTTGAAAAGACTATTCTTCCCCCCTTTGAATTGCCTTGGCAACTCTGTAGAAAATCAGTTGACCGTAAATATAAAGATTTGTTTCTGGACTCTCAATTCTGTTCTGTCAGTTTCTATGACTGTCTGTATGCCAGCACCATACCGTCTTGATTAGTGTAGCTTTATATTAAGTTTTAAATTCAGAAAGTGTAAGTTCTCCAACTTAATTTTTTTTTTTATCCTCACTCGAGGATATTTGTTCCATTGCTTTGCAGAGAGAGTGGAAGGGAGGGGGAGAGGGAGAGAGGGGGAGAGGGAGAGAGAGGGAAATACCGTTGTGGGAGAGATACATTGATTGATTGCCTCCTGCAAGTGCCCCAACCCAGGTCCAGGATCAAGCCCTTGCCTGGAATCGAACCTGGGACCCTTCAGTCCGAAGGCCAACACTCTAACCACTGAGCCAAACCGGCTAGGGCTTAATTTTTTTTTTTTAATTTAACTTTTAATTTTGAGATCATTATAGATTCACAAGTAGTTGTAAGAAATAATACAGAGAGAGCCCTGCCTGGGTAGCTCAGTTGGTTAGAGCGTTATCCCAATATGTCAAGGTTCAGGACTCAGTCCCCGGTCAGGGCACATACAAGAATCAACCAATCAATGAATACATAAATAAGTGGAACAACAAATCGATGTTTCTCTCTCTCTCTACCTCTATCTCCCCATCTCCCTTCCTCTCAAATCAATAAATAAAAATTTTAAAATAATACATAAATAAAAATAAATAATACAGAGAGAGCGCTCCCATGTACCTTTTACAGTTCCCCCCAATGGTAACATCTTATAAAACTATAATACAATATCACAACCAAGATATTGACATTGATATAATTCATCAATCTTATTCAGATTTCCCCATTTATACTAGTAGTTCTTTTTTAAAATTGTGGGGCTTTTTTATTTTTATTTTTTTCACAAGCAAAAGTTTACTTAGAAAGTCACAAGGTAGAAAAAGTGAGCCCTGGAAGAAGTGCGCCAGCTGAACTGCATGGGCTCAGGGAAGAAGTTACAGAGGCAGAAGAAGGGCCCTTGGAGCTTAGGAGAAGGAGGGAGGCCAGGAAACCGCCTTGGGAGAGGGGTGGGAAAAGGCGCAGGCGTGCTCCATAGAGTGAGCCGCTCAAAATTTTTTTAAAAAATTGCTTTGCCCACTCCAGGTTCTTTGCATTTCCATGAAAATTTTTGGATCGGTTTGTCAATTTCTACAAAAGAGTGCTGGAATTTTGATTGGGATTGCATTGACTATATAGATCAGGTTTTGGATAATTGCCATCTTAATGCTGATCTTCATGAATCATGATTTCCTTTTTTTTTCCTGTTGTGGCAGTATGTGTAGTATAGCATATGCCATATTAGTCATTTATAATTCATTGACATTCATTACATTCACGCTGTTGTGCAGCCGTCACCACTATTTCCACAACTTTTCCATCACCCCAAAGAGAAACTATGCTTTTTTTTTCTTTAACAGCAATACCGAAATTGCCAGCTTGCTTCTTACTGTGTGGTCTTCTGTGCCCCCCAAAGTCTTTTTTCAGATCAGTAATTTAGTGCTAACCTCTGAATCCCAGGGAATCCTGGTACTTGTCTGGAAAAATATACAGCAGTAGTCCCCCCTTATCCATGGAGGGTATAGTCCGTGACTCCCAATGGATGCTTGAAACTGAGGATAGTATCAAACCCTATATATACTTTTTTTTTTCAATGCATACATGCCTTTTCACTTAAAGTAAGCAATTTATGTCGTCTCTTTGGTATATCTGAATTACCAGCATCACTATTCTTACACTTAGGGGCCATTATAAGGTAAAATAACTGTTTCTTGATCACAAACACTGATATCCTGGCAGTCGATCTGATAACATGTACAGCGTTGATATTTTGGACAAGGGATGATTCACATCCTGGGCAGGGTGGAGGGGGAAGAGTGTGAGATTTCATCACGCTACTCAGAATGGCACACAATTTAAAACATGCATTGTTTATTTTTGGAATTTTCCGTTTAGTATTTTTGACTGCAGGTAATTGAAATCGCCAAATGCAAAACCACAGATATGGGGGGACTACTGTAGACAGACTTTTTTAAGAAATTGGGGTTGGGGTCTTCAAATTGCAGCTCTGAGCATGAGTGGGCCTAGAGAGTATTATGCTAAGTGAAATAAGCCAGTCAGAGAAAGACAAGTATCACATGATCTCACTCATATGTGGAATCTAATGAACAAAATAGATCCAGAGACACAGCAGCATGGAACAGACTGGAGAATCTCAGAGGGAAGGCGGGGGTGGAGCAGTGGGTGGGGAGAGATTAACCAAAGAACTTATTTGCATAAATGCATAACCCAGGGACACAGACAATAGTGTGGGGAAGGCCTGGGGTTGGGGGTGGATTCGGGGTGGAGGGGATCAATGAGTGGGGGAAAGGGGACATCTGTAATACTTTCAACAATAAAGATAAACTTTTTAATTTAATTTTTTTAACATATCTTTATTGATTTCAGAGAGAGGAAGGGAGAGAGAGTTGAAGCATCAGTGATGAGAGAATCATCATTGATCGGCTGCCTCCTGCATGCCCCTGACGGGATCAAGCCCACAACCCGGTGTGTGCTCTGACCGAACCTGAATCGAACCTCGACCTCCTGAATCATAGGTCGATGCTCAACCACTGAGCCACGCCAGCCAGGCAGATTTGCATTTATTTTAATATAAAATGTAAGCATTGGAATAAATTTAGAGTTTGTAGTTGGGTGCTTTGGGCTAACGATCCTTCCCTTCCATTCCGCACCCATCGCACCCCCACCATCCCATTTAACAAGTCTTTTACCCCCTGGTCTCCCTCCCAGCCCTAACAGCCCTTTTTTCTGCAGAACCTCAGAATCCTCCTCAACACAGCACTGCAGGCAGCCACTAATATCAGAGCTCTTACACAAGCAGAAGTCTATTTGCGGTTTCTGTTCAACTAGCTAATTATTTGCTTTACCCCTTACTTTACCATTTTGAAGTATTTGAAATAAAATCGGCCCTGAAAATCATGGTGATTTTATTTACTCCTGGCTTTCCAAATGTTATCTTCTTCCTTTCAGATTATTTTACTTTATTTGCTTTACATACAAATTATCGCAGTAGGGTAAATGGAAGGCATCCTATGGTATGTTGACTTAGAAATGGCAGTACCCCTCATGTCATCCAAATCTGTCAGGCCAAAGATTCATATTTCATGTAACTTTGTCCTCTAATAGATTCAACAGAAATCAAATGTCCATTAGTATGAAACAATCCTTTAGAAATGTCTTTTCGTGCATCATTGTGTACGATCTAGTTCCTATTTAAGAAAGGTAAGTAACAGGTTCCAGGCAGGTTGTAATGCTCAACATTTATATGGGGGGGAGGGTGAAGGGTGGGAATCTACCCAGGAGAAAGCAGAAAGAGGAAAAGAAGGATGTGTAGTAAATAAAAAATATAGAATAAAATGGCAGAAATAAGTACACAATGAATTATAATAAATATAAATTAATTAAATTCACCAATTGAAAAACAGATTCTCAAGTTGTGTTAAAAAGCAAGATCCAATAAGTTGTCTAAAAGAGCAACTTAAATAAAAAAGGCAGAAAGATTGAAAATAAAAGATGGGAAAAATATGAACCAAACGAAAAATGGAAAGAATCTTAATATCTGACAATATAGAACAGAAGACCAAAAAAAGGGGAGGGGCAAAGAAAGGTGTTATATTCTGATTTTAAAAAAACAATAGAGCAAGAAGATATTACCATAAAAAATATGTATGCACCTAATAATACAGCCTCAAAATATACAAAGAACAACTGGAACAAAAATGCAGGGAGAAAAGAGTAAGTCAAGTTAGAGTTAAAAGATTCTGACCACATCTTTCAGAAGTTGACAGATCAAGCAGACAGAAGTGCACATGTTGAAATTCTGAATACTACAGTTAATGAACTCAAGCTATGAGGTATATATAGAATTTAGCACCTAAGGAATAATTTAATAACTATTAGATTGAACTACGTGAAATATCAACAGTTGACCATTTTTGACCTATAAAAGTGGTAGTTTCATATTACTCAACCTATGCATCATAGGTTGTTGAAGAGATTAAATTAGCTATTTATCTAAACAAATAGCACGATGTCTAATCTCCTTTGGTCTTTACTAAGAGACCACTTGCCTCTGTTGGTTTTCATAAATTAATACAGTAAAAGCCTACTGTAATTGGATAAGAATTCAGTCATGTGAAATGTAACGTCACAATTTTTTGTAACATTAACAAAATGACCAGTGTGGGTCTGTGGAGCCAGCTGCTGAGGAATTCTGGGAGTCCAACTGCCCTATCCAAATTCACGCCAGACTCAGCTGTGATTTGGTGCCACCTGGTGGTGGGGACTGGCTCCAAGAGGCCAAGTGATTCCAGAAACATCCCAGTTAGTTGGCTAGATTCAGAGAGCTGACTCGGAGAATACCAAGGACCAGAAACCCACCCTTCACTTCGTTTCTTTCTAAAACAAGTTTGCATGGCTTTCCCTTACCATCATGGCCTTGGCCTCCACTCCAAGACCCTATCCCACCCCCTAGTATAGAACTTTAATTCCCACTAGGCAAGGAATGAGAGCCAGTTGCCAATTCTGCATTATATATATACACATATATGTATAAATGTATATATATAAAGGTTATATATATAAAATTTATATATATATGAGTTTATTTGACCAAACTGACGACATATGCCAAGACTCTAAAATTATATTTTTGATGATTGCGTTATCGTGGGGTTTTAACTGTGCTTATCAAGGATCCCATGAATGCTTACGCATAGTAGCTCTATATTTTTTATTTTAAAGCCTTCGATTACTATAAGTGTTTCTGTTTACCTATAAAAAGCCTTTATTAGGTTGAGGCTAATTGAAATTCAAGCAGGAAAAAAAGGGACGATACACAAAGGTGGAAAATCCCATCCAGGGAGTAATAACCCTGTTGCATGAGTGCCATGAAATTTTAAATGTACAGTTACCTTTGCGGATGACCTCTTGTTACCCAGCAGGCACAGAAAGTCTTAGATTGGTTATTTCTTTGTTAAATATCTTGGTTTGTTGGGGCAGCTTTTCCTTTCTTGTATAAACTGGTGCCCCTAATGTGGTGTTTTTAAGTATGCCCCAAATAGACAAACTGGGCTTTGTGGAAGCTGCATGAAGGTGCAAGGCTGTGAGGGGCAGTGCTTGTTCACTGGCTGTGTTCTCTTTCTGTGCCCGTCCCGCTTGCTGGCATCCTCCCACTTCGGAGTGATGGCTGAGTCGCTAACAGAGTCAGAGGTAGGAGGTAGGCGGTCTGAGAGACCAGCACTGCTGAGAGCAGCAGAGCTAGTGGTTTGGGATCAAGGTCTTCTTGGCTTATGGCTGCCAGACGTCACATTTGTCTTCAATGAAATTGTCAAGCACCAAGCTGAGTGTTTTGGAAGATGTGGCACAGACCAGAGGAAGGCCTTAATCTGCCCACAACCTTTCCCTCTTACCTCACCTATTTCTTCTGCCTGCCCTCTAACTTCAAGGCTCTCTGGTTTTTACTCAAAAGGGCTATTTATAGTTTTCCATGATTAGCCTGCAGTTTTCTGCCTACAGTTTTTGCTGCTGAGAATGCCCTGCACCCAGCCTGCATGGGCCAGAATCCTGCTCAGCCTGCCTACAGGCTCCCAGACAGCTCACTTCTCCATGGAACCTTCCTGATCTCCACCAGCTCCTCACTTACCCTCACTTGGTGCACCTTCTGCTTGATATCATAGTTTTCAGGGGTCACAATCAATTCTTAGGGTACACTGAAAGCTCCTTAAGGACAGGGGCCTTCCTTACTGGTCTCTTAATTCCCCAAAGAATCAAAGCTTTGCAGTCATAGGTGTTCAATAAATATTTGTTTAATTTTGAAAGCTTTTGTCACATTAAAGCTGGTCAGGCCATCTTCCAAAGTGTTCTCACCTTCTCCTGCCAACTGCACAGGTGCTCAGCCCTCTATCTAGGTAGTAAATAGTCTCCCCCAGCTCTCTCTATAATTGATACGAGCCAGATCCTGTCACTGCAAAAATTCTCTGGAAATGCAGGCATTGGGAAACATTCATTTACTCCAGCCTAGATTAGAGATCCCTTTGGCACTGAAATAATTTACTTACTAATGTCAAGGCTGAATAAATGCAGTTTCCACAAGTACAAAGTTTACTTACTGATCGCTAGGATTGCAACAAGCATCTCAGGGAGAATTTGCATGGCTACAGAGCTGTACCTTTTATGTGTCTTAATTTTTTAATATTAAATGGTATGACATCATTGGATATCAACTTGGATATAATATATTTTATTATACAGGGTGTCCCAAAAAAGTGTATACACACTTTAACAGCTGATAGCTCAATTTTGAAAATGAAATGTATTTTAATAAACTCTGCCTTTACAGTTATTCAGTGTGTGTGTACATTTTGGGGGGACACCCCACATATACCATTTGAAAACTTCAGTATCTCCAGAAAGAGAATTCAGGAAACACCAAATGTATGAGTCTTAGAGAATCTCAACATAAGTACCATGTCTGCCCCAAAACTTGTGAGTTTCTCCCTGCCACCATACATGTGCTATTTATTTCTGCTAATGCTAACACTTTTATTTAAAAAAAAAAAAGTTTTTAATGTTATTAGAGGAAAGTCACCCAAATCCTTTCTAATTTCTAATGTAAAATATTCAGAGGGAAGCAGCAGGGAATGTGGATGGTTGCATTCCTTTAGCCCCTTCTCCCTCAAACTCAGATGCTCGGGTTCCCAAAGGCAATTATTCCTCTTTGCTCCGTGCCGATTATATAGGTCAAGAGGGTACTAAGATTGTTTATTTGAAGGATTTTTATCTGGTGTATTTCTAATATTCTTGCCCCACTCCTGACCACTCAAATCAGTATCAGTAAAACCAGCATCTCTCCCCACCACAAAAGAAAATGATGAAACAGAGGTAATTTGAGTCTGAACTTTCTGCTCCAAATTTATTATCTTCTCAGGGCACAAGCGTTATATTGCTTTAGTTCTTTAAACCAGTAACGGCTCAGTAATAATGTTAGTCCTTCAAACCAATGGTGGCTCAGTAATAACTAGTATCACGTGTTTACTATTAACTCAGTGGATAAACCTTCAAGGTATTACATATGTTTTTTAAAACCTTATTATTGAATTCAGAAATTGCCCATGGCAGAATCAAGAGAACAGGGTACTATACTAATGAAAGTAAATGTTACATCGCAATATATTATTAAGAAGACGCTGTGTTAGATACTCATATTTTACCGTGAAAAATGGAACCTTTAATTGGCTGAATTAGAAATTCCTTCCTAAAAGATTTTCCTAGTGCTTCCTTAGAATTCACAGTTTAAAGAAATGCTGAGCCCAGCCGGGCGTGTCTCAGCGGTTGAGCATCGACTAGGATCCAGGAGATCGCAATTCGATTCCCGGTCAGGGCACATGCCTGGGTTGCGGGCTCGATCCCAGGTTGGGGGCCTGCGGGAGGCAGTGGATCAGTGACTCTCTCATCATTGATGTTTCTATCTCTCCCTCTCCCTCTTCCTTCCTCTTTCTGAAATCAATAAGGATATATTAAAAAAATACACACATACACTGAAAAGGTTTTATAAATAACCTCAGGTCAAATATGTTTAGTCAGTATGTGTGGGAAGGTAAAATTTTTGAGATTTTAATCTATATTATTTTCTCCTGGTGTTTCCCCCTTCCCCTTCCTGCCTCCAAGCAGATCTTCCCATCTGGGTTTATTGTCTTGGTGAAAGGGATGAGATGGACCAGAGAACTGATATCCAAGCTTATGTTTCTAAAAGCTTAAGCACCAGCAGGGAGGAGATTTGAGCCACAGGCAAAATGTCGTGGGCACAGGCAGGAGGACCCTGGACAGGGAGGTGGGGCTGGTGGGGTAGCTGGATGGACTCTCCAGCCACCTGGCTGGGAGGCAGGCCTACTCCCAGGCAAGGTGTAACTGTCGGCTGCGACCACGAACTGGAGGCCTGTGGGCTCCATCTGACTGTGTTTGACCATATGAATCCCAGGCATTCAACATTAAAAATCTAGGCAATTTCACATAAAAATCCGTATTTGGGCTTTTCTTGAATAACTGGCAGATTTGGCCATACTGCGTTCTCTCTGTCAGTGCATCCGGTGGTTAAGGAATGAACACTCTCATTTGCCCAAGTCCCCACCAGTCCCTGCTTTATCCCTCCCCTGATAGTTGCCACTCATCATGACACTGGCCCTGCTGTGTTCCAGACAACAGAGGATGTTTCTCTTTACCCAAGATTTTTTCATCACTGGGAAACAAAAGATGAACTGGAGATGGCTCATGTTGAAAGGAACAGGGGGACTAGTGCATTTCTTTGTAGAAGGGAAGATTGTTCTGTGTTTGACGGGCACACCTCCTGCCTCACTCATGAGCTCTCCTTGCTGGCTCCCTGCAGGCATTTGCCTCACGTATCCCTGTTCTAGGCAGCCTTGCAGAGAGATGACCCTGTCCCCGGCTGGGCATGACAGAGCCGCTGCCCGCAGGAAATGTGGGCGGAATGAACCCACGTGGGCAGATGCCTGCAGGTCAGAGGCCCCAGGAAGCCTGGGGGTGGGGAGGACTCCACAGGATGGGGCTCAAAATAGAAAGTAAATGATAAAAACAGTTATTTTGTTGCTCACGAATGTATGGACTGAGATTGGCGCGTCTTGCCTATGCCTTCTCATGGGCTGGGTAACTCAGCTCAGGCTGCTAGTGGCACCAACGCGCACCTGAGATGCGGGCTCCAGCGCTTGTCTGGAGACACGGTGGGACTCAGTCTTCCTTTCCTTGTGGGTGGAGTAAGGAGAAGGAGCATTAGAGGTCTGGTTTGGGGACCATCGCATGTTCTAGAATTTCATGGCGATATCTTTTTCCTTTCTGGTGGAGTCTGAATTTAAAGTGGTATTCTTTGTGCGTCTTCCAGACAGCACTCAGGCCCGTCACATGAACTTTTGTGCTTTTGCTGCTAAACTAGAAATGTGTTTTTCAAAACCCTGACTGTGATGTGCCTGGGCTAGTTATTTCAAGAGTTTGCTCACCTCATTTATAACCTCATTTATAATAAAAAAGAACAGCTATTTTTTTTAACAGCTATTCTTTATTGAGCTCATCTTATGCCGGCTACTGTACCAGTGCTATGCATAACTGCCTCATTTATAACCCTGCAGGGTGCGGCTGCCCCATGCTGTGAATAAGGAAATGGAAGCTAAGAGTTTAAACAGCTTCCTAAGGTCTCAACTTAGTACATGCTGGAGTCTGGATTCAAATCCAGCTCTGCCGGACTTCAAAAGGCTTGCACTCTACAGTTAGCAAACACAGCAGCATTTGTCACCACCTGCTGTCTGCAGGACAGCAACAGGGAGGGAGGGATGGAAATCTGGATGCAAATGGTCCAGGCCCCAAAGAGCAGCAAAATTAAATTAGACACAATCTTTATTCTTTTTTCTTTTCTTTTTTTAAGAATTATTTTTATTTTTATTGATTTTAGAGAGAGGAAGGGAAAGAAATATCGACCTGCTGTTCCACCCATTCTCACACTCACTGGTTGACTCCTGCATGTGCCCCGAACCTGAAACCTCCGTGCATGGGGGTCGATGCTCCAACTGAGTCAGCTGGCCAGGGCTAGGCGCATTCATTAGGAAAAAAGGTGAGGCAGGTACCTGCAATGACAGAGGTTTTTGCAAGAATCCTTGGAGTTGTTCTGTAGCACAAGAAGCCACCCTGTCAGCAGAACATCATTCTGGGACCCAGTGTTCCTGGGATATTAGGGCTGAATCCAAGGGAGCATGTTACTCTTTTCCCAACTATTATGATTTGTGTCCCCCAAAACATACTGAAGCCCTCACCCCAGTTCCTGTGAATATCACATTCTTTGGAAATAGATTCTTTGCAGATAGATGATTATGTTAAGATGAGGGCATTAGCGTGGGCCCTGGTCCAATATGATTGGTATCCTTATAAAAAGGAGAAATTTGGACCAGAGTCAGACATGTACAGAGAAAAGATGATGGGAAGACACAGAGAGAATGGCCTCTGCGAGCCAATGAACACCTGAGGCCACCAGGAGCTAAGAGACAGGCCTGGGACAGATTCTCCCTCACAGCCCTCAGACCAACACCTTGATCTCGGATTTCTAGCCTCCAGAACTGTAAGACAATAAATTTCTGATGTTCTAAGCCACCCAGTTTGTGGCACTCTGTTATGGAAGCCCTAGGAAAGGAAAACACCACCCAACATTTATACTTTTTAAAAGAGGAGATTCAGTTGTCTGGGTTTGTCAGCATCCACTTCAGAGTCTCCTACTGAGCAGGGCTGGTACCAGGGCACCTGGAAGGGCTGGCATCACCCACATGCAGATGTGAATGACTCCCCACCCCAGGTTAGTCAGCTGAGTGTCCAGCGCATGCGTCACGGGCACAGCAAGGCAGCAGGAGAGGCGTGTTCGGAGGCTGCGTGGAGTCCAGTGCAAGAGCACCTTGGGCCTGGACAGATGGCTTGGTTGGTTGGAGCGGCGTCCCACACACCAAAAGGCGATGCGTTTGACTCCCAGTCAGGGCACATGCCCAAGATGCAGGTTCGCTCCCAGGTTGGGGCACGTGCAGGAAACAGCTGATTGATGTTTCTCTCTCACATCAATGTTTCTCTCTTTCTCCCTTCCTCTCTCTCAAATCAATGAAAAACATATCCTCAGGTGAAGATTTTTAAATAATTATTAAAATAAAATAAAAAAGAGCATCTTGGAAGGTACAAATAAACAGTACAACCAAGTAATACCAGTTAGGCTGAGACAAGGTCTCTCTGTAATAAAGATGCAACTGGAGCACTGTGGGAACATAGATCTGGGTGCTATGACCTCTGGTGGGGAAGGGGAATGATGAAAAGCTCACAATGGAGACCGGGCTTTGAAGGATGAATAGGAGTTGACAAGAGGACTGTAGAAGCCTCATGAGCAAAGGCAGAGAAGGTAGAAATGCTCAAGCTGAGCAGGGAGGAGTGCGTAATCATGCCTTCGAGTCTTGGAGTAGAATTGAATTTTCTGAAAGGAAAAGATTAAATTTCACTCTGGTCTGCACTACTGATGTTTTGAACAATTAAACTGTGAAACAACTGGACTTAATTGGAAAACAATGCAAGAATTCATACTTGGATATAATGTAGGTCATGGCAATTGCCAGTCATGTATCTAGAGCTTGGCACATGTTAGCCCTGCAGTAGTAATTTGCTAAATGAAGGAATGAATTACAAACCATGTAATGTTTCCGGACATTTTTTTTTCTCATCAGTTTAAAAATGAGTTGAATTGGTGTGGGGAGGTGATATACCTGTTCCACCTCTCTCAGACCTGTGATCAAGGTAACAAAACATGAAAAGCACTATTGTTATGGGCTAAGTGTTTGTGTCCTGCCCAGATTCAAATGTCGAAGCCCTAACCCTGGAAGTGACGGTGTTTGGAGGTGGGGTCTTTGGGAGGTCATGAGGGTGGGACCCTCTTGATGAATTAGGGCTCTTATAAGAAGAGATAGCAGGAAGTTTACTCTCTCCACCATGTAAGGAGGCAGCAAGAAGGTGGCTGTCTGCCCACCAGAAAGACAGCTGTCACCAGAACCCAACTATGCTGGTACCCTGATCTGGGATAGCCAGCCTCCAGAAATGTGAGAAAATGACTTTCTGTTATTTGTGCCACCCAGTCTATGGTATTTTGTTACGGAAGCTGAGCAGACTAAGACAACTATGGAAAGAACTTGATAGCTGGGTGATATTATTTCAGAGTTGGTGCAGTATGGTGGGTAGAACCCTAGATTGGCATGGATTAGTTACTCCAGGGTGACTTCTGCTCCTTAGGCCATGGAGACCACTCTGTTTTTAGTCTGTGGGAGCAGGAAAGGGCTACAAAAACAATATCTGCTCATTGTGGAGGGGGAAAAAATCAAACATTACATGAAAGTATAATCTGGAAAAGTAACAGTCCCTTTCCTCTCTACCATCCTATACCTCAGAGGTAACCACTGTCACCACTATGTTTCCCATACCTTTTCTATTCACACCCATGTACGTACTTTTTTTTTTTTTAATGTTTTTATTGATTTCAGAGAAAGGAAAAGAGGGATAGATAGAAATATCAATGATGAGAGTCATTAATCAGCTGCCTCCTGCACGCCCCCAACTGGGGATCGAGCCCACAACCTGGGCATGTGCCCTGACTGGGAATCGAACCATGACCTCCTGGTTCATAGATCTACGCTCAACCACTGAGCCACGCCAGCTGGGCCATACATTTATTTTTTTAAAAAAAATGGAATTACACAATGTATAGATCTGTAATCTTTTACTCAATATATCATAGCCATTGTTTTGAATCTATAAAAAAGGATACCTTCCTTTTTTCTAAAGCCTTCATCATACAGTAGTACCTTGGTTTTCCAACATCTCCGTTGACAAACATTTCAGTTTACGAACACCATAAACCCAGAAGGAAATGCTTCAGTTTTCGAACACACCTCGGAAGTCAAACATGCCACATGGCTTCCCCTGAGGGCAAGGTCCTGAGGCCTGGCTGTCGGCTGTGGATCCCACGGTTTTCCAACGTTTCAGAACTCGGACGGTCTTCCGGAGCGGATCACTTTCAAAACCAAGGTACCACTGTATACCATAGCATATGTCATTCATTTAACTATTTCCCAAGTTCTCTCCAATTTATTTGCTATCATGAATGATCCTGCAGTGAGCATCTCTGTAGATTTACTTCAGGACAGATTCCTAGAAGAGGACTCACTTGATCTCAAGTTTATTTCATTTTCCAGAAAAGATTCTAGGCAGTCAAATAAGATTAAATATATCTATATATACGAATATATGTATACCATTTCATTTACAGTCACTCACAGCATGAAATAATTTTATTTTTTTAAATCGGACAATTACTAGAGCAGTATGTGTGTCCTTTTTTTTTTTTTTAAATATATCTTTATTGATTTCAGAGAGAGGAAAGGAGAGGGAGAGAGATAGATAGAAATATCAATGATGAGAGAGTCATGATCGGCTGCCTCCTGCACGCCCCCGACTGGGGATCTAACCCACAACCTGGGCATATGTGCCCTGACCAGGAATCGAACCTTGATCTCCTGGATCCTAGGTCGATGCTCAGCTGCTGAGCCACGCGCGGCTGGGCTCCTTTTCTTTTTTAATGGGTCTGATTAGCTAGGGAACCAGCCTCCCCAAGCTCCCTGCTTCCTGCCTGTCGCTGCAGCTTTGTGATCAGTGTGGAGACTCTGGACTGCAGGCCCTTGGGCGCCCCTCTAGGCAAGGGGCCCCTGGTGGCTACAGCGCCTCCAGCCAGCATTCTGGGCTCACAATGAGCTCAAGTTTGGTGTTTGTTTTCTTAGGGGCTTGAAATTGAGAGTGGGATTGCAGTAGTTTTCACTCTCCCTAGTATCTTTTTGAGATTCCTATTGTGCAAGCCAGAGATTCAACTAAAACCAGATCCTAATGGCTGTGTTGGGTGCTTTACATCTCAAGCTGCTATAAATTATTAAAGTTCTACACATAAGGAAAACTGCCCAGCACAAATTCTCTTCAGCATTTCATTCAAATCTACGCCCAACCTCCCACATGTGTCATGGTGTGTCATTTATCAGCTCCTGATTCTACTAAAGTAGTTGTTTTTCCCCTCAGCACACAATGGGTTAGATTCAACTCCTTGGGCCCAACTTCCCACCAAAAGTCAGTTTTGCGAGTTATTTAGCAAGGTATTATTATAGTATAGTAAAAGCTAGGAAATTTTCAGGACTACTGGAATAGGGAAACTAAGGCAGACAGTTAAACTGCAGTTTGTAGCCACCTAGTAAATCCTATCTTCCCTAAACCAAGGACACTTAAGTAAGTGGTTTGCACTTTTCCTCCCCAACCCAAGGGTAAATAGCTTAAATTACCCTACTCAGAGAGACAGATAACAGGAATCCAGTTAGTGCCATTGGACAACCACACCCAAGGACAGACAAATTAAGAGAATAAACATCATTTTGGTACATCAGCATAAAGCTGATGAATATTTTATCGATCTGCCCCTAAGACCTCCCCTAAATGCCCAGCCTTTGAAACCCCTGAAAATGAATGTCCCAATGTGCTCTCCCTCCAAGGGAGCACGCCCGCACCATCGTCCCCCTTCTTCCATCTAAGGGACCCCATGAGACTTGCAACCAGGGGAGTAATGGGAAGCGGCAGCTCGTCCCAGGCTAACCCCCTGAACCTGTCTCCAAGGCCCCCTATTCCCCCTTTTCCTCTGACTTCCCAGTGAGCCAAAGCAGCCCAGCCTAGACTCTCCTGTTGCTTCCTCTGTGCCCTTCCTTGTTTCACTGTCCTAAGTATATTTTTGCTGCAGTCAATAAATTCTTGCTTTCTTTTCTACACTTTGTCTCTTGATTGAAATCTTTCCCTAAGGAGAAAAGAACCAAGGTCTTCTCATCTCCCAAAACAGCAAAGAGGGAAAACGAGGAGGGGCAGAGGAGCACTATTAACCTTATTAAATAGAACTTACAGGTTAATAGTGCTCCTCTACCCCTCATTTTCCCTCTTTACTGTTTTGGGTCTTCATGGAATCTGGATCTGCCATTTACTTCTGTCTGAAGTTGAAGACTTGGCAAAATTATGCATCCAGCAGGAAAGAAAGAAAGTGGAAATGTCTCACAACGAACAGCAAAATCTGTTGTGTTGTTTTAAGACTTAACTAATGGGGGGGAAAAAGCCCTACTAAATATTGTCTTGGTAACTATATTTTAGCAATGATAAAACCTTAGAGTAATAATTAACAAATACCTGAAACTTAGTGTTTGCCACCACTCTCAATTATATATACATTACATATGTCCGTATACACACACACACACACATATACCAGTCTTCATTGAATGCTGTGTAATTTTCCATTTGAGGTTTTACATTAGTGTTTTATATGAGTCCTTTATATGGTCAAGTAGCCAATTTCCCCCCTGCTGCATTTTACTCATAAAATCGGAAATGAGTTCATTAGATCAACTGCAGCAACTCTAATTTGAAATCGTGAAAAATGCATTTCTAATTAAGAAATTTCCAACCAAGCAGACCTCTAAAACTCAGATTGTTATTTTTTTCAGGTCTTCATGCATATCCTTATGAACCATGAACAGTCACTCCTACTGACTTCTTTGGGTTGGGTTGAGCAGCAGTTTTTTTTTTCATACCTCATTTCTCTCCTCATCTTATTCCATGTTTATTCATATTTTTTATAAGGTATTACGTTTATCCAATAGCATTTTCAGAACTATTATTTTTTGAAGTCTCCAAAATACTGGAATACAACTATTCTAATGTAGGTGGTTTCACCTATACGTATTATTTTCTCTTCCTCCTGTTAAAGAGAAAACCACAGGCCCAAAATGGTGTCACTTGTGCTAAAAGCCCATGATATCAAACCTAGATTTAATACTTGTTCTAATTACAGTTTCAACCCCTCCCAAAAATGTAATCTTATCTACTTTGGAATTTTCTGGTCTGTCACCAGTGAGGTAATCTGTCACGTGGCCCTTTCAATCCCTGCCCCCCAACTGAAAGAAAAGGCAATCTGCATGATAAAAACCATGGCCATTTGCTCCCCCCCACCCCCAAGGAAGATGTCCGGGCCTAAAAATCATTTCTTTTCTTTTAATAGATTCCTTATCCCACCCTTCTTTTAGGTGGGATGCTGCCTGATTCATAAATTGCTTAATAAAGCCAATTAGATTTTCAAATTTACTTGAATTTTTTTTTTTTTTTAAACAGTGCTTATTAAAAAAGACCAAAAATCCCTCAGATAAACATACAAAACCATTTGAAGGTAGTTTCCTTTCCTAGACAGCAATGATTTCCATTTCTGTTAATAACTTATTTGGAATAAACAGCTTACTTTGTTAAGTAGATTGATCCAGTTATGCAAATTAAGATACATATTTATAATAATTCTCAATCTCACTGTGTAGTTTGAGAGATGCTTTGAAAAGTCAACTATATCAGTTACGCATGTTGCCTTAGATGCATTTTTTTAGTAAAATCATTCTAGTTGACAAAATCTTTGGTTTCAAACAATATGAACAAAGAAATGTTAATTTCTATTCTTATTTCTATTGTCTTGTTTTAATTTATCCTTAAATACCTGAGTTGATAGTGACTAAAGATAATTCCTTCAAAAAGCACACTTGTAGTCCCCTTTGTAAAAATTAAAGTCGTTTTACATTTTTAAACCACTTTGCATTTTTAAACTAGAGGTTATTTAAACAACTGGAGGTTTAAAAATGCAAAGTGAGCTTAAATGCTACTCTTAACTCTTCCTCTCTCTCCTACTGGGCAATCCTAGAAAACGGAACTAATGAAATGCAACTTTTACTGTTAAAATTCTGACTGTCACATTAAATTGAAGGTGAGACTAAAACTGCTGTATCTGTTAACTAAATCGAGCGATGTACTATATCATACGTGTTATTTAGTGTGCGAGAGTAAAAGTCAAGTCCCCGGCAGAAATCGAAGTGCCTCCTTTCTGTCTTCTGGGAACGTATAAATTAACCATTCTCGCCCAGCGGTCCTCCCTTCCTCCCTCCGCCCTATTTTAAATGTAGATAGGGCGACTCGAGCCTTTTGAATTTGAAGGGCTGCTATCTCGGCTCCATTCTTTTCATCATCCTGTTTTGAATGACACTGAGCACGTATGGATTCTTTTATAAAACCACCCCCTGGACGCAGGGCTCCATTCTCCTGGCAGCTTGCTAATTTTGCATAGCAATTAGTACTGACTTCTCAAAATGGGCTATCCAAATCCAGTTCGAGAATGCCCCACGTAGCTCCTCAGAGGTCATGGGTAACCCTGTGCTTTTTATTTAAAATCCGAATTGGAACTTGCATAATTACTGAATTCCCAATTGGAGTGGTCTGGAGGAAGGTACGGTAATCCAAAGCTAAACGTTCATTCAAACCCTCCCGGAGCCTGGGCAGCAAGGAGCCAGCATATGCCTTATTTTAAAATCTATTCTACCTATTCACTGACCGCGCCGGGCTGGGCCACATGGCCCTCTTGCAGCCAGTCCAGCTGTGAGCAGCAGATGGGATCATTTGCATTTTTCTTCTTACATTTTCTTCGACAGGCAAATTAAAGGATTAAAAAAAAATTACATTCTCGCCGTTTGCCTAAAATATAAACGCCGTCTGATGGTTGGGCTGGGCTTCCCTCACCCTCACCCACCACACCCTTTCAAGTCACTGCCGCTTGAGGAAATACCCGGGGGGTAGGTTGTATATTTATCAAGTTGAAATCTCCAGTCCGGGAATTAGAAGTCTAAAGAATCAGCCTTTATTCAGATGGCGACTCCTGTTTTTCTATTTTAAGCGCTGGGCACAGATATCCCGTGGGTTTGTCTGAGGCATGTGGGTCTGCGAGCGCGCGCAGTTCTGAATCTCTCGATTTGCAGCCTCAACACTCAAAACTTCGGGTTCCAAGGAGAAGGCAGATTTAGCTCTCGGGCTCTCAGCACAGGGCGGCCACTCGCTGGGGGAGTGGCCAGAGCCAGCGTTTCCCAGCGCCGAGGTCGCTCCCCGGCAGCCCTCGATTCCTCGCCCGCCCCGCCGGGTCGCAGGGGCCACGGGGGCCCCGAGCCCCGATGCCTTTGTGCGGCGCTCGGCGCGGGGATACCCGTTCGGGGGCCCTGGGCACCGCGGAAATACCAAGAATTGGGGAGAGGCGCGAGCGCTAGGGAAGGAAACGCCCCGCACAGTTGCCGTCCCGCGGAGGGGAAAAAAAAAAAAAAGTAGAAAAAGAGGCTTTTCAGGTCAAACTCCTCGGGTCTGAGAAACCACGTTTTAGAGCCACGGCTTGCGGGGGGAGAACACACGGTGTGCAGGGGTCATTGTTACCCAGCGCTGCGCAGGAGCGCCGTGGGTGCGCGGCCTCCGCCCCCCGCCCGGGCGGCCAGCGCGGGCCCACGTGGAGCAGCGCGGCACCCGCCGAGCGCGCCGTGCCGCCCGGGTCCCCGGAGCGCGCGCCCCAGCTCCCCGCCGCGGCCGTTCACGCCGGAGCGCCGCCGCCGGTCCCGCGTGTGCCCCGCTGAGGGGGAGGGGCGGGCCAGGGGTGGGGGCGGAGGGGTTGTGGTTCTAATGCGGCGGGGGCTCCTGTGTCCTTGTGCGGAAATGACACACGGAGTCCCGTCACGTCACGCGAGAGCGCAGCGCACGGACACACACAAAGAGGGGAAAATACACGGCGCCCGCCCGCCGCCCCCAGCAACTCTCCGGGCCGCCCCGGCCAGGCCCTCCGCGCGCGTCCCCCACTCCCCGGACCTGCGCTACCCCGCACCCCACGTGGCGCCAAACTCGGAGCGGGCCGGCTCTGCAAAGTACAGAACTCGTGTCCCAGGTAAGTGTGGGGCGGATCGAGCCGGCTGTGCGGCGGCGGCGGCGGCTCCGGGCAGACGGACCGGAGTGGCTGCAACATCCATGCCGGGGTGGGGGCGGGAGCAGGGGAGGGGACGCGAAGGGGGGCTGCCCTGAGCGCGCCCGGCGGGAGGAGCGCCCACCCCCGTGCAGGGCCGAGCCGCTGAGCCAGCACCCGGCCCCCACGGGCTCGCCGCGCCCATTGTGCCGCGCACCCCTTTGTGCCGCTCGGAACGCGGCGGCTCCATGGCGTCCCCGGGAGCACGCGCGCCGCGCGGGGGCGGGGGAGACGCGGAGTGGACTGGTCCACGCTGCCGCCGCTGCCCGCCCCACTCGCGCCGCGCGCCGGCTCCGCACCCCTGCCTGGCGCCGCGATGGAGCGGCCGGGGCGGCCGGAAGGCTCTGCGGCGCCCGCGAGGGCTCGGCGCTCGCGCTCGGCCGGGCTGCGGCGGGGGACCGTTCGGCGTGAAGAAGGGGGTGTCAGAGCGGAGCAGGGGGCGGGGACTGGAGGGAGATGCCGAGTGGGGCGCGGGAGGCCAGAGGAGCCGCCGCTCGGAGGGACGCTGCCTCCGGAGTCTGCAAATGGAGTGAGGCCGGCCCGCGGCGGCGGCGGCCGGGAGCGGACGGATACAGGCCCCGCCGCCAGGGGGCGCAGCGCTCTCTCCGGGCCGTCCACGGCGCGCTTCGCCGTTCCCGCTGCCCGGGAGCTGGAGGCGGGCCCGGCGCCTTGGGTGTGCACCCCGGCTGGCGCGAGGCCTTCGCGGCCGGCCGCGCACTGCGGCCGAGGGCGCTCGCCGCTGCTCCTGACCGCCCCCTTTTCCTCCTCTTGCAAACGCGGTTCCCCACGCAGACTTTGCCCTCGCCGTATCGGTGAGTTGTGCAGCAACCCCTGTGAGGACCTGTGTACAGAGACATACATTTTTTTTACAAGGGGTTTTTACAAAGGTAAAAGAGTGATTGCTCAGGTGGCCTGTCTGGAAGAACCTTATGCGCCAAGGCTCACCAGAGAAGGGTGCGTGGACAGCGCTAAGCACTTCAGAGTCGGCAGTGTTCAACTTCACCTTTTTAAAGTAACTTTGGAATGTTTAATGTGTCACAGGGCAACGTGTAGGGTGCCAGAAAGCTGAGGCAGCAGGACGCCCGGGCGAGGAACCTCAATTCTGGGACCGCCTCAGCACATAAACAAGAGGGCTGGAGGAGGTTCTTTTGCTATCCACACCCCCAACTCCACCTCTTTTTGTTTTTTAAAACAACCATTCCTGGTTTGTGGCTTTGGTTCCCTTACCCTCAGTAGTGAGATTTGTGCAAGATTTTGTATCTTAAGCGGTTTCCATCTGTAGCCACTAACCCAGTGTTTGATAACTTAGTAGGTGCTCAGTAAACATTTGCCATATGAACGGAGAGCCTCTTGGATTCCTAAAGAAAGGTGGGGTGAATGCAGCCTATTCCTGCTGGTGGGTTAGCCGGTCGGTGCATGGCGCTTAAAATGAAGTTCACGAAGCCTTTAAAATTTGTCACATGAAAACTGCCACTGAATGTGGGTTTTACCTGACAGATGCCAAGTAATTTAAGAGAAAAGTTGTATGTCTTCCCTACCACCACCACCACTATCAACGAAAGCACTAGTAACAGCCAGAGAGACCAGTCAGGACCTAGCAGACAAGGTAGTCAACATCCCAGTCCATTGAAGTGTATTACATTGACACATTTAATTTACACTCTCCATTCTGGTCACTTGTAAGTTCCTAAGCATCCCTTATGTAAGCAAAGAAATAGCAGAATGTCTAATAATTAGTAAGAAAAATTGGAATCAAGCCTGACTGAGGTTTGATTGGGTGAAAAAATTTAATATCCTGCAGAAATGTCTCATCTACCACTTTTTAGAGCTGTCTGGAAAGCCCCTGAAGCACTGAGGAAAGAAACAACATGTGTCTCAATTTATAATGTAAAAACATAAAGGTAGCCAGCCAACCAGCAAAAAGTTTGGTATTAGTGTATGGGAAGTTGGGGCGTGGTGTTTTGTTTTTGGCACTTAATTTTGATGGCAAGTGGAGAATTATGGTTGCTACCCTTATTCATTGTGCCCATTATTGGCTTAAGTAAGAAGAATTATTTGTAGAATTAATCTTTTGGGTGATGGAACTTTTTTGTATCTGCTTATTAGTGGTTATAGGGAAGTATGTATACATGTGCTTTTTCATAGAACTGTACATCCTTCAGAGAGTAAATTTTACTGTATGATAATTTTTAAAAATAAAATTTAAAGTTACATAAATTGCACATGCCAAGAACACGGATATTTTAATGCGCTATGTGCATGTCACCTTGTTCTTGCTGTTTCCTCCCCCTCCAGATTGGACACTTCCTCTTCTCCCTTTTCTGATGTTCCAGTATCTTCTGCAACATTATTATTTCAGCCTAGAGCTCTTTTGGTTTCTGGAACTAGCTGCCACACATGACCTGCACATGCCAAGCTAAGAGCTCTCCATGCTGGCATCAGGCCTTGGTGTGTCAAACAGGAGAGATGCTATTTCACTTGGAGTGGCATTTATGTTTGTCACTGAACGGCCAGACTGTTGTTTCAGAGCTGAGTTTTTCTTAGCAGCTCACCTGGTAACATATCTTTCCTCCATTTTTTTTTTTTTTTTTAAATATGTTTTTATTGCTTTCAGAGACAGGAAGGAAAAGGGAGAGAGAGAAACATAAAATTATTGATTCGCTGCCTCCTGCATGCCCCCTACTGAGGATGGAGCCGGAAACCGGGGCATGTGTCCCAACCGCAATCGAATCATGACCTCCTGGTTCATAGGTTGAAGCTCAACCGCTGAGCCACGCTGGCGCGTCCTTTCCTCCATTTTTTATCCAACATGCAACACATAAAAGCCAGCCCTCTTAGTATGTTGTTTTCTACCAATGGCCACCTTTCCTCTTTGGTCTGATCTTCAGTTATCACTGGCCAGTGAAACACAGTTGAATCAGTCTCTATAAGGGCATTGATTGCTCAGTTGAATAAATCACTTAGTGGTCATGTATGCAAGGGGTTGTTGGTTTGAGCATGAAACTAATAAATCAAAGGATGGAGATTTGGGATTGAGGTGGGGGTTAGTTTACAATAGATTTTGCCCCAACTCTGATTAGCTTGTGTGGTCATAAGACAACATACTAAAAAGTGGGAAATACAGAGGAAACTCAGCTTATACCTCCCTGAAAAATTAGTCACCATTGTCCAGTCACATGCTGGGATGTACTGGCCCTCCTTTCCTCTTTGAGCCTAGCTACTGCACACCAAGGTTAAAGTTATAAGCTGAGTCTTACGCCTCCTACCAATGACACCTAAAGCAGTTGTCCTTCCTTTCACTAAGGAAGACATCATGTTTAGTCACCTTCAGAAAACGCGGCGTCGCAGGGGTGAGACACTGAGTCGTAGGCAGGGTTGTGTGGTTGCCCTTCGTTGGCATGGTGAGAGATGAGGTAGTGCTCTGACTGAGTAAGGAAGGCATTGACAATTACAGCTTTAGAACAACTTGGGGGAAAATTGCCCTGGTTTTGTGAGGACTGGTATTTTTCAAACAGTGTGTGCAGATGTGTCTAAAAATAAAAACAAATTGCAAACATGTCCTGCAAGTCCCATGGGCAGGATGCCACTGCCGGGAGGGTCCCGTTCTGGGAGCCCCGAGGCTCCCAGCCATTCCTGTAGACCCAGAGACCAGCGTGGGGGAGGGGAGGGAGAGAGAGAGGGGGGGGCATGGGAACATTCTTCCTGTCCTTAGGGAGAGCACTGACTTGATTTCACCCTTTCCAGTTTCTTTCATTTGAAACACAAGTTATACTACTAACCTTTTCAAAAGCTTTAAGTCATTTAATTTTGCAGTTTAAAAAGATAGTCCTTATTAAGATGCACTTTAAACATCTTTTTAAAAAAGGCTTTATAATAGATAACATTTACTGAGTGCTGTGTGCCAGGCACTTTCTCCCTTGTAGTTTTCACTAAAACTGTAGGTGAGGTAGTGTGATCAGCTCCATTTTACAGAAGAAAGAACCAAGGTTTGGGTGGCCTAGCAACTTGCCCAGTGTTAGGAACTAAACTGGGTGGAGCCAGGGTTTTAACCCAGTTCTGTCTGACTCTAAAGTTTAGCAGGGAATCCCATTTTCTGTGAGATCAGCAGCACTAAATCCCTACCATGGTGGTTCGAGGGCCCATGTGGCCAGTTGACTTGCTCCTGCGTCTGAACCCAGTCTCCAAATGGGTGCTCAGCAGGAAGGGATGGTCATGCCCTATCCAGTCCCAGCTCTTCTTGAAAGACTGGAATGAGACCATCAGTCCCGTGTGCACCCCACTACTTTCCGTCTCCTTGCTCTCTGCAGCATCCTCCATGTGTGACCCAGATTGCTTGACCCCCTGGTTCTCCATCTGCAACATAAGAGGGCTCTTGTGAGGACTGTGTGGGCTAACGTGAAACACTTAGACTGTGGGGCCAGCCCTACATGAATGTCAGCTGCTGTCCTCCTTTTCTCTTTCATTTTTAAAAATCAGTGTGACCTGCAGAGGAGAGGTGTCAGGAAGTCAGATCGTGTGGTGTGACAGTTGAGAAAGGATGAAATAAGGTTAGTTAGGTCTTAATAAATCTAAAACTTTTTAAATTGTTGAGAAGGTTTTATTAACACCTGTCAAATGGTTTGAGCCCATTCTCTCTGCTGTGCCTTTTGTACGTGGTTGTGCTACGTAACCACTGTCCTAATGATCTCCAGTTCCAGTGGCTCACATTCCCCAGACCTCCTTCAGGGGTGAGAGTTTGCTTCACTTTACGTCTGGAAACCTGACTTGGGACGCGAGGAGGACTTGCCCCTGCGTGGCCTGAGGTCAGGGATGCAGGGCAGGGGCCAGCTGTTCCCGGACCTGCACCTCAGCCCAGTGGCCAGTCCTATGTTCAGTGGACTTTTCTGATTTAGTGGGGCCGAATCCTGAGTCAGCCAGCTGGGATTTGAACCTCGGGCTTTCAGGAAGTCCAAGTACTTCCCCTTTTGGGGCCTGCCGTTTGTCCTGTGTGACACTGGCCAGCCACAAGCCTCTGGTGCCTCTGATTAGTGTCGTGCTGCTCTCACCAGAGGCCTGGTCTGGCTGATCGCTTAGGAGCAGCCAGTTCTCTTAAAAGAACTTAGTAGAGAGGCACCACAGATCAGTCCTGCCCTGCTGTGGGCAGCCCTAGAGGACGTTTTCCTTTGGGAACCTATGGGACATTTAGGGAAGAGACCAATGATCTTTTCCAAGGAATCGCCGTACCAGGTGTCCCCTGCTCACGTTGCTGTGGTCTTGCATCCAGCTTTTAACAAGCAGAGTTTCCCCCAAGTCAGATTCTTGAGTGACTCATTACCCACTTTTAACCAGTGGCCTCCCTACACTCCTTCCTTTTTCTGTGGCCCGGCTTCTTCTCAACTCCCCAGACCTCCTCGCCTTCCCTCTGTCCCTTCTGCTGCCTGCTGCTTCACCGTGGAGCCAGGGCCCTTGAGCAAGCCTCTGATTGCCCAGTTTGGTCCAGCTTTCAGATGTCATGGAAGGAGGGAGTCAGAACATCTCTCAGGGTGCTTAGGCACAAGAGAAGCCCAAAGAAGGGACCACATGTAACAGTCGTCTGCCATCCAGAGTGCAAATACCCAGCAGGTTAGGCATCTGGGCTCCGTGACTCACCGGGGTGCACCCCAAGTTCATTCGTTTTCCCAGCAGCCTCACGCCCTCTAAATGATCTGACTCTCAGCACTCAGTTCAGACCCCTCATCCAGAAGACTTGGTCCGGGTTTATTTTTTCCCCCTCCTGTGAAATTTGCCTTATTTTGATAAATACTTCAAGTATCAGGCACATGCATTGATAGAGCCTATAGTGCACCCACCAGGAAACAACAAAGCTGATCTCTATACCTTTTTATTAACACCTGGGTTTGTGATTGAGACTTTTTCCTGATGTCCCCTCTCCCCATACTGAGGAGCTTTTTATACCTTTAGAGGCAATAATTCAGGGACAGCTTTGAAATGAAGGCTCTTTACTAGTTTGTCAGTTGTTGAAATTTAATAATTTGATTTTACATTCTTAGCTTGTTTTTGTTTGTGGACATAACAGAATATGAACTCACTAGTAAAGATTACTATACTTCTTTTTTCACTTAAAATTTTTTTTTGTTTCCAGAGAATTGCTTGCTCACTGTAAAATATTTGGAAAGTAGAGGAAAACATAAAGGAAAAAAAATCATCCATAATCCTCCTAATTGGAAGTAATTACCGTTTTGGCATATTTCCTTCCAGCTGCTTTATGGCATTTTTAATTATGGAGTTGAGATATCCCCAGTGCACTTGGAAGTATGTTGTTATTGACTGGGTAGCCCTGTAATGAACAATTGATTTTTGAATCTTTACACATAATTGAGTGCTTGGCTCTTTCTGTCAGTAGAGGTTGAAGTCATGTGTTGAGAAAATGTGTAGAAGTTGATTTCCTAACTTTGTGTGATGGTCTCAGTCCAGGTCACCTTCAGCTTGTTGTCCCTTCGTTTTCTCTGCAGCTTTTTGTGGAATTTATCAGTAATTAAGTAGGGCTAGTGGTTTTGGAGGGCGTACTCCGCCCCAGGAGTGGCCTGACCCTGGAGTTCCTGCCCGTGCTTAACTTAAGATACGCTGTGAAGTAAAAGACCTGCTGGCCCAGGCTCTTTGTTTTGCCCTTTGGCCGCTGCTCATCGTGGTAACAACGAGGACATATAATTGTCAAGTGTGTGCGGCTCTATAAGTGACAGGAAGATTTGGTTTTAGGTCTTTATAAACAAAGGATCAAGATATGCTCCATTTGAACACTGACGAAGTTATTTTCAAAGTAGATCCCCCTCCACACCCCCATAATTTTCTTGGATTAACATTTCTCCCCTGCAAAGGAAAAAAGTCTTGTAGGTATATGTTAAAGTTTAAAATTAACTGTATCTAGAGCCCAAAATTGTAAGCATGGGTGGTCCCCGGCACAGCCGTGGCATGCAGCCTGTGTTTGCTAGATGTGAGTGCGCTGTTACAGAAACCCTAAGGTAGTGCCTTCTAACCTTGGGGTCCTGGCTGCTCTTTCCTTCCTGCTACTTTCACCTTCTGGGGTTTCCTCTTCCTTCCCTCAGACACAGGTTCCCAGAGGCCCCTCTTCATCCTCCAGGTCCTCCCACATCGGTCGGTGTGATCCCCATGGATAAGCGGTCCGTTCAGTGCATTCCCTGCACAGAGGGCAGTGCCCCACTGTCCCCAACGCTCCCATCACACTGGGGCACGTGGCCACCAAAACCCAAGGCAGGGAGACAAGAGACCATTCCTGACACTGTGATCATGAACATGTTCCTAACCTTTCTGAGCCCCGGGTACCACACCTATAAAACAAGGTGGTCTCTGAGGTCCCTTTGGCTCTAAAACTGTGCCTCAGTTTCCTCACTCGTAAATGAGACAAACAGGTTTCTACCTCGTAGGATTTTTAGGTTAAGTTTAAAACTGTGAAGCTCTTAGCATAGCACCTTCCACACAATATAGGATGCTGTGTGGTGAGCTGTCGGGAAGGGGAGGCACAGCAGGGTTGCTGCCTTCCAGGAGCTTGTCCAGATGGACTGGGATGACCCTCTGCTCCCCAGACCCTGTTGGACACCGCAGGTAGTGCCCTCAGCACTGCCTGTAGCTAGATGGTTTTCCCCACCTGAAGCCCTTAATGTGCCTCTTACCGGTTTTCAGCCTTTCTCTTTCTTCCCAAAGAAACTACTCCAAATCCTTGTCTCAAAAGTTGCCTCTGGGGGAACTCAAACTAAAAAAAGACAGAAAATTTCCATGATACATTAAGTAAAAAAAACAGCAAGGAATGAGGATCCTAAACCTTTTATTCTCAGGATCCCTTTATACTCTTAAAAATTGTTGATAACCCCAAAGAACTTTTATTGATATGGGTTATATCTGTCAATATTTACTGTGTTAGAAATTAAAACAAAATTTTAAATATTTATTAATTCATTTAAAAATAACCATAATAAATTCATTGTAAGTTTAATATCAATAACATTTTAATGAAAAATAACTATTCCCCCCCCCAAAAAAAAATCTTAGTGAAAAGAGTGGTATCATTTACCTTTTTTTTTTGTTACTTCTCACCTGAGGATATTTTTTCCATTGGTTTTCAGAGATAGAGGGAGGGAGGGGGAGAGAGAAAAACATCGATGTGAGAGAGACACATTGATTGGTTGCCTCCTGCATGCGCCATGACTGAGGCTGGGGATTGAACCTGCAACCCAGGTACATGCCCTTGACCAGGAGTTGAACCCAAGACCCTTCGGTCCAAGGGCCAACGCTTAATGCTTAATCCCTAAGCCACACTGGCCAGGGCAAAACTGGTATTTACATTTTTGTAAATCTCTTTACTATCTGACTTAACGGAAGGTAGACAGTTAAATTTTCAGATCTGCCTCTGTATTCAGTCTTCTGCAAACTAATATATCATGTAGCCTCAGGAAAGCTCCCCTCTGTACCTATGTGAGAAAAGGGCAATAACTTCTTAGTGTCATTATGAAATGCCCTGGCCGGTGTGTGAAAATAGTTTTGATCTCATGGATGCCGCCCCCCAACTCCCACCCTGAAAGGGTCTTGGATGTACTGGTAAACTTGTTCTCCAAAAAGAAAAACAAAATGCCCTGGTTGTAAAAGTGTCAGGTTCCATGGTGTAAATACTCCCACTATGGCCACTTTTGAGCTGCCAGCTTGACCCCACTAACAGTGGAGTTGGGAGAGAGAATCTGTACAAGCCTGTATAGGCCGGCTGCAGTGAACCACTGTGTATGGAGCACACTTGAGCCACTGACACAGTATCTCTGGTAGGACACACAAGAAAAAGCATGGTTGCTTCCAAGAGAGTAGCGCAGTGACTGGAGGGCAGTGGAAGTGCTAATCAAATATTCTTTTATAGCTTTTGAATTTTGTTTCATGTGCATGTATAACCTAGTCAAAAAAAAAAAAAAGAGCCAGGCCGGGCGTGGCTCAGCTGTTGAGCACCGACCTAGGATCTAGGCGATCGGGGTTCAATTCCCAGTGGGGGCACGTGCCCGGGTTGCAGGCTCGATCAATGACTCTCATCATTGATGTTTCTGTCTCTCTCTCTCTCCCTCTCCTTTCCTCTCTCTGAGATCAATAAAGATATATTTTTTTAAAAAAAGATCTTTAAGCATCTTCCTTCTTAAAATGAATTCTAAAAATATAAGTTGACCTATAATTGTAAATCTTTCCAGCTTTTCCATTGCTTTGTGGCATCTCTTGGAATTGGTTCTCCCTAAGCACCAGGGAATGGTTCTCACTTCTCTGCCGCCTCCTTGTCGCCTCCTTGTCATGCTTCACAAACTCCTTCCCTCCTCAGCATCCCTTCCTGCCCCACGCCAGGTGCATGCTGATGCCGGGGTTCAGGTTCAGCCTCAGCCTCATCTCAGCAGGAGGCACGGGGGCAGTGCTGCCAGTTATTGCATTTATGCAGCCACTTTAAGCAACTTATCCTTTGTAATTTTATATTTAAGTGGCTAAAGCATCTTGTTCGTGGACACTTGGGATTACCTTCTTACCCTCTCTTTTGTGCTTTTTATAAACGGAAGGCTTTTCTGAGGACATTCTGATCTTCCCTCAGCCATGAACAGAATTACACCCACGATGGAAAATTGAATATTGTCCATCTCACTCTGTGCAGAAGGATAGAGACCAGGAGGCATTTTAATAAAATTATATATACTCCTACATGCTCTGCAACATTGCAAACCTTTCTGTAACAGTGACAGTCACTTCGCCTCAGGCTTCCCAAGTCCTTTTTTTTTTTTTAAAAGAGCATTTCACTCATTAGATTAACCACTGGAGATTAGTCCTGTTTGAGAATTACCCTTTGATAGCTTATCAATGTCTTAGAACCTGTACCGGTTTAACTAGAGGCAGCAGCAAGCTACACAGGTCTCGCTGACACACGTTCCCTTTATTCAGTTAAATCACCTTCCCTTGTTGAGGGGCTTGTTCAGGGGTTTTTGAGAGTCATGGAATAGCCACCCCTTGGGAAGAAAGCTGATTTTCAGGAACCTGTGGATACATAAGACTGTCTCACAATTTGAGATTCATGGTGAGAAAAATAAGGTTTTGAAAAGAGAATGTTAGAATGAGAAATTCTGTGAAGTCCAGCAGGCAAAGGAGATTGCAATCTTAGCAGCCTGGGTGGGCGGGAGCTGTGGTTGTTGGTGGCTCCTCCATAACCTATAGTTAAGTAACGGAAGGAATTTCTGTGGCATGCTTGGCATCCGGATACTCGGTATCCACCCAGGATGAGCAGCCCTGTGACCTTCATGTCGCGAATGACCAGGAAATGGAGGTAGCAAACACTGTACCCGTCCGCCCTCACCCGGCCCTGATGTTGTTCATGTGCTGTCGCTGCGTCAGCTCAGGATGCCTGGAGTGACCCACACACCCCTCCTGCAGAAACTTCTGTATGTGAGCTGGGGTCTGTTTATAAGTACAGTGCACACTGGTTTTCCAGGTAGCCACGTGGAGATGAAAGCTTTGGATGTTCCAGCTGCTGTTGGGCTGAGAAATCTAAGGCTGAAAATTGGCCCCTGTGTTCAACAGAAGAACCTCAACAGAAGAATGGGGATTCTCTTAATATTTCCTCTCCTGGTGGCTGACAGGAGCAAACATAGACTCGGTTTCAACCCCAGTTCTGCCGCTTAACAGCTGTGTGACACTGGCGAGTTACCTGTGTCCCCCCACCCCCCTGTTTCCTCTTTTCCCCCTTCCGGTATTCAAATATTTCATTTCCTTAATCAAAATATTAAAAAAATCTTTTTCCAGCTTCAATGACAAAAAGTATACGTATTTGAGGTATATGCCGCCAGTTTCTTTATTGGTAAAACAGGGATTAAAATAGGGTGAGATGGAGGCACACACAGTGGCCAGCAGGGCCTGGCACGAAGTTTGTGGGCTGCAGATGTTAATGAGGACCCTGGCCTCACTCCCTGCCACACAAGCACCACGTAGTTGTGGGTTTTCCAGGCCTCGCAAATGGGAAATTCCCCAGCTTCCCAAAGAGCATGGTTTCTTTGCTGGCTGGGAGGGAAGGGGCCCACGGTTCTGTGTTCTGGGTTACTTCTGTGCTAATACAGCATCTGTCACCGGTCTATAAATGAACACAGCAATGTTTTCCAAAGAAGATGCACTCTGGGCATCTTGAGTGCCCACAAAGCCCGCCACCCCTTCCTCCCATGTCCTCCCTGTGAGCCTCCCCACCCACCCTCTGCTTTTCCTCACACCACACGTGGCTCATGTGTGTGCTCCCATGATTTTCTGAGAAGACAGTCCTAGTAACTCAGAATTCAGGTCCTAAATTGCCTGCAGTTGTGTCACGTGGTGGTTCAGAAAATACCCTTCCTGCTCACTGAGCCACAACCGGGCAGAGGCCACACCCAGCCCTTCACTCCAGGCCCCTGCCCGGCCTGTAGCCTCCTGGGCTCCCCCGCTCCTACTGCGAGAAATAGGGGTGGGAGGGCGTACTTGTGGATGGCCCTACTGTCCTTGTTCAGCACTAGTCCTTCTGTCTCCTGTTTTTTCATCGACTCCTGTTTTCTTTTCTTCTAGGATTTACTTGTCCTTTTAATGCTTTCTATTTAGCCAGTCTTTGTGGTTTTCTTTCACTTCACCCCCTTTCCCCCCAAATAAATCATTCTCCATCTCCTCCCTCTCCCACCTTTTCTGTCCAGAATGTGCCTTATTTTGTACACTGTACCCCCTCACCAGCCGTTTCTCACTGTCCCTGTCTGTTCTGCTGCGCTCACCTCTTCTGGATTTGAGGGAACTGGTTATATGACCCTGTGGCAGGTTTCCAAGGGCAGTTGCCATACTCGGACCTTCTGGTGAAGCCTGAAGTGCGTCCCCTTGAGAGGCCTCTGAGGGGGCTGGGAATCGGGAGGCCTGAATTTCTGCCTAACGCTGGTCACCCTCTTTTCGGAGATGCAGTTGTGGATTTGACTTGCTAATGGGAAATTCCCACCTGCCTGCCTGTGCCTCCTCTCAGAGACACCCAGATAGGTGATGTCATCAAGCATGAGGTTGACTTGCCTAGAATACAGTGGGAGTCGTATTTGCTAGAATTCACCGCTGGTAAAATCGTTCTCGGACTATCGAAGTTTATGTGTTTACTTTCCCTCAGTATCATCTTGTGTGTTATGTTTTCCAGATAGGAGATAGTTTGGTAAGTCAGAATTATATTCAGTGTTAGTTTCCATTTCAAATCTTAAATTTTCCTTATTAATTCCTCTGAAAATCAGTAGTGCAGGGATGAAAGGCACTCTACCTCTCATAAAGTGAATGTGACATGGTGAGAATAGTGCATCCCATCGTAAGCACTGTGTCCATGTTGCTGTGATTAATGAATTTGGAGGTTACCCTGTGCCTAGACCACCTAGATACTCCTTCTGTCCTGCCCCACCTCCCAGTGCTCCACTCCCTGGTGTAAAACAGGGCCACACGCCGTTCCACAGCTCCTCGGGGTGGTTTACTGAACTTTGTAGGTGGCATCCCTTTTCCTTATAGAAATTTCTTAAGAGATTTCTAGTCCTGCTCTCCTCTGATCCTTCACCAAAATTAGACGGATAATTGTAGTCTGCGTAATCAGTTGTGGGAACCACAGCTCCTCATTGTCGATAGTAAAGGCTGTCGCTGTCACGTGTATTCTTTTCCGCTACCTCATTTACACCTTATCGTTGTTATGGACATGCTGTTATATAACTTGGGGAACCTCAGAGACTTACTGGTCCTTTTAGTCATGGTGTCTGTTCCATTCCAGCTGGGGCAATGGGGGTTGGGCCGGCGCTGCACCAGATCCCATAATCCATACAGGGCACCTTCCACCCCACCCGCCTCACTCCCTCGTCAATAAAAAGAAGGGTTTGGACCAGGTTGTGTGGAGCTCGAGAGCTTTAAAAACCCCACACTGCCTCTTTCTCTGAAAGAGAAAGTTGTTTCTGAAGGAAAGGCTAGACCAGCACCATCCAATAAAAATATAACACAAGCCACATATGTAATTTAAAATTTTTCAGTAGCCGCATTAAAGAAGGTGAAATTAATTTTAGTAAAGTATTTTATTTAGCTCAATAAATAAAAAAAAAATTATTTCAACATGTAATCAACATAAAAAATTACTAATGAGATACTTTACATTCTTTTTGCTATGCTAAGTCTTTGAAATCCAGAGTGTACGTATCCATCTGGACCGGCCACATTTCCAGTCCTCAGTAGCTACGTGGCTAGTGACTATATTCATGGGCAGCACAGGTCTCTTGGTACTACCTGGGGTCCTAAGTCCTCAGCTCGGGTTCACAGGATTCACACAACTTCCATCCTTGGTCAGCCTTTTCATTTTTGTGGCTGGAAATGATAAAGCAGGGTCTAACAGATCATTTAAATTGGAGTCCGTACAAAAGAGTTGATTTTCTTCAGTAATGTTCCCCTAGCACTCTCTGTAAATGCTCTCAGTCGAAGTTGTAAGACCCATTCTGCCCATGTAGAGTCTTGCAGAAGTGCTCCCAGCAAGTGCACAGAAGCTGGGCTGCTTTGAGCAACTGCAAATGAGAATGAGAGGATTTGATTTTCCATGATGTTGCAGAGCAGTGTGGGCTCAACCTTCTATTCCCCCGAGCCAGGGTTCAGAGGGGAGGGGACTTTCTCATGGGGAGGGAAAATTAAGCAACAAGTTAAGCAATAAATCAAGACCTTGTCTTTGTCTTTTCATGTAGTGGAATAGAAGATGAACTCAACTGAATTCAGTGAAGATGTAGAAGAAGGTAAAAAAAACTCTTATTAAAAATTATTTTTAATTTAATATTATTATTGGTCATACATTCACGTGGTTCAAAAATATGAAAAGCCCTGGCCGGTTTGGCTCAGTGGGTAGAGCGTCGGCCCGCACACTGAAGGGTCTAACGTTCGATTCTGGTCAAGGGCATGTACCTTTGTTGCAGGCTGGAGGCAACCAATTGATGTGTCTCTTCTCATCAATGTTTCTCTCACTCTGTCTCTCTCTCTCCCTTCTACTCTCTGAAAAGCAATAGAAAAAATATCTTCACCTGAGGATGGAGATTTTATATACACACACACAAAATGAAAAATGAAAAGTCTCCTTCCCCTGGTACACAACATGCCCCTTATCTATGTGTTTTTCCAGAGTTACTTTTTCTAAAAGCATTTTTTAAAAGTAGTATTTGTTTCCCTCTATCTCCTCTCTCCCCCCCTACCCTCCAAAAAGACTTTAAAACCAGTTTTGAACAAAATGTACTTGGAACAGGGTTTTATTGTATAGCACTAGTGCGGTAAGATAAAAATTGCTTGGTTGGAAGATGCAGTTTCATAGTGACTAGACTTTATCATCTGAGTGGTAGTGTCAAAGGACAGCCCACAAACAGCCTGTCTCTGGGGGTACCCTGCTGCTCTCTAAGCAACCCAACGTTCTTTCCCACTGAGCCCTATCTCTTCTCTGCCACAGTTCTAAAAAATAACACTGTGAAAGTGGAGACGGAGGCTGAAGATGCTGTCCTGGACTGCTCAGTGAATTCCAGATCTTCAGAGAAGCACCCTCTGGACAGCGTCTTCACCACCCTTCAGGACTCCAACAAGCGAAAGCAGCCGGGCAGCGAGGGCCAGCCAGACTCTGTCTCCAGCGTGAAGAGGCGGCGGCTGATTCCCGAGGTGAGGGGGCAGCCTCTGCTGTGTCTGCTTGGGCTCTAACCCTCTAACGAGATGCTGAATCTCTGCTCATGGGACCTGAGCAATTCCTGAACCCCTGGGCATGAGAAGGCTCTTATTTCAGCTGTCCCATCTCTGGCTTGAGTGTCTACAAAGTGTCCTTAACTGGAATCTTGTCTGTGTCTGGGTTCAGTGGGTGGAGGGAGCCTTCATAAGTATCTGCTTCTGAGTTCTTGGTTTTGCCCTGCTCTGCAGGGAAGACAAGAACTTGTTGATGGCAAGCCTGGTTTTCATCGTATACTCTACATGGATTCTCAGGAAAGTGCCAAGGGTTGGCAGGTCTTTTCCTAAATCAAAGTCATCTTTTATGCCTATTAGGGGAGCTTGTTGCCTAAAGAAACTGTTCAGGGAATCTTTTTTGTGAAGTGGAGAATTCTATATCACACTTGTATTCCTAAGTTATCTATTTTATGAATTGACTTTATTTCTTAGTCACCTGGCGGTTTTATTGAACTTTGCCAAATTCTGAGGGAGAAAATGGAACTGATGAGTGAAAGTGGCCCCCTCTAGCAGCCTGAGGTCCAGATGGGAGATAAGACAAGTACACAAAACAGTGAAGACTGAGGAGAGAGAGGGGGCTTTGGGAGATGAGGAGGGGTGTCGCCTGGGATGTCTTGTCATTGAGCCTCCCCATGGACCAGCAGATTACACCTTAAACTCTTAGAACATTTTCCCAAACTCTCTAACCCAGCCACACACACACACACACACACACACACTCACTCACTCACTCACTCTCACTGTCTTAATATACATGTATATAATACATTATAATGAGGACTGACCTGCATTCCACATCATAGAACATTGAGCAATATGTTTATCTGTCTGTCTATCTCTCTATCTATTTATATAGGCCCTCCCCCAAAAAACAGCTTTATTGACATATAACTCACATACTGTACAAGTCACCAATTTAAGTTGTACAAGTCAGTGGTTTTTCATATGTTCACAGAGTTGTACAACCACCACCGCAATAAGTTTTAGAACATTTTCATCACCCCACAAAGAAATCCTGTATCCATTAGCAGCCACTCTCCATTTCGCCCCTCTTCTAGCTCCTGGCAACCATTAGTCTACTTTTTGTCTCTATGGATTTGCATGTTCTGAACATTTGTTACAATTGGAATCATAGAATAGGTGGTCTTTTGTGTCTGGTTTCTTTAATTTAGCAAATGTGTTCAAAGTTCATCAATGCTTTAGCATGTATCAGTACTTCATTCCTTTTTATGGCCTAATAATATTCCATGAAGTGAATATACTATATTTTGTTTATTCATTCATCAGTTGATAGATATTTGACTTGCTTTCACTTTTTGATTATCATAAGTAATACTCAAACAATACATTTTTTAAAATCAATAATGCCCAGCCCGACCAGCGTGGCTCAGGGGTTAAGCAGTGACCTAGGATCCAGGAGATTGTGGTTCAATTCCTGGTCAGGGCACATGTCCAGGTTTCCGGTTCGATCCCCAGCAGGAGGTGTGCAGGAGGCAGCCAGTCAGTGACTCTTTCTTATCATTGATGTTTCTGTCTCTCTCCCTTTCCCTTCCTCTCTCTGAAATCAATAAAAATATATATTTAAAAAATAAATAAAAATAAATCTTTCATGCTTAAAAAAAAAATCTACAATGCCCAGAAGAAAAGTTGAATTTTTATACCTATATGAGCATTTTTTAAATAAAGGATTGATTAGAGATATCCCACCCTTGACTCTGGCTGCCTAAACCAGCCACTGACTGCGTACCTTCTTACTCTGGGGAAATTTGCCTGTGTGAATAACAGTTTCTGGTGCAGTAAGTAGTGACTACAGAATACATCTCAGATTTCTGTCTGTTGAAAGCTACAAGATGGTTAGTAGAATAGCTTCTTTGAAGAACATTTAACCATTTGCCCTTTCTTATGTTTTACTTTAGACCATAATTTATCATTCTTTTCCCTAATGATTGATACTCAGGTGTTTTGCACTTTTATACTATTACAGTAGTGCCACAGGACCATCCATATACATGAATGTAGCACCCCTCCATGAGTGTGCCCGTGGGTTGGGTTCCTAGAGGTTATTCTGAAAGTGTTGAGGAGTTTGCAAAGCACTGTTAAGTTCCTAAGGGAACTCCTGAAAAATTTTCTTCTGTTTGTCGTCTGCTTATGATCAGTCCTACAAAATCCTTCAAGTTTGTGAGTAAAGCCAGAGTTTAAGAAGTGGAACACAAAGTTGAGTCCATTGATTCACTTTTGCTGTGTAACAACTGGCTCCTGCCCCCAAAAAAACCAGAACAAAACAAGAAAACTTTTATTTATTTATTTTATATATCTTTGTTGATTTCAGAGAGAGGAAGGGCGAGGGGGAGAGAGAGATAGAAACACCAATGATGAGTCATTGATCAGCTGCAGCCCGCAACCTGGGCATGTGCCCTGACCGGGAATCAAACCCCGATCGCCTGGATCCCAGGTCGAGGCTCAACCGCTGAGCCACGCCCGGCCGGGCAAAAATTTTTTTTTTTTTTTTTTTTAGAGGGGGGGAGATAGACATTGATTGGTGGCCTTCCGCATGCCAGCTGGGGCTGGGGATTGAACCTGCAACCGAGGTATGTGCCCTTGACCTGGGAATAGAACCCAAGACTCTTTGGTCCACGGGCCAACGCTCTAACCATTGAGCCAACCTGGCCAGGGCTAAAACAGAAACCTTAAAACAGCCACTATTTTTTTCAGAATCATGTGGGTCAGGTGGTGGTTCTCCTGATTTGGCCTGACATGGTTGGGGCGAGGTGGTCTGAGATGAGTTCACTCCCACATCCGGGGCCTCCTCTGAGCTGGTAGGATGACTGCAGCTTCCACTGTGCACTTTCTCACTCTCCAAGAAGCCAGTCCAGGCCTGTTCACATGACATGGAAGAGTTCCTGGGAGCAAGACAGGACAGGCTCTGGAGGGCAGACTTGTCAGGCCTCTGCTTGCGTTGTGTTGGCCAGTGTCCCACTGGTCAAAGCAAGTCATATGGTCAAACCTGGATGCAAGGGGTGGGAAAATAGATCCCACCCCTGATGGCAGGAGCAACAAAGTCTCATTGCAAAGAGGCTTTCACACAGGAGGGGGGACTAGTGTGGCTGTTTTCATAAACAATTACCACAGTAAGAAACCACAGGCTCCTCATCCAGAAGGAATTCTGACCATGTGAAGCCTGGGTTGTGCCCTTTGTGGACAGTCCCAGGTGGTCTCACTGGCTCATTGGACAAATGGTTTTACTCTGTACTTTTGTTCAATACATTTTTGTTGTCATGGCATCCTAGAGAAGGGAGCATCTTCATATTCTTGGAGCAGAAAGGTAAAGAGAAGGTTCTTAGGATTTGTGTTTTAGTTGAACCCTTCAGGATGTGAAGCATGTCAGAAAAGATCTGGCATTGGGCTAGAACTCCCCGTGGTTCATGGTGGGGGAACTGCTTGTACACCACATGAGTGATGTGGTGGGTTTCAAATGCCCCTCTTCAGCTGGTGAGGCAGCCAGCTCTGTTGGGCCAGAGCTTCAGGCATCATCCGAGAATTCTGACACGTTCAGAGAAAAGGGAACCAAAATGTATTTGACTATTTCTAATATGACTGGTTCAATTTACATATTCTAATTGGTCACATAGGTTTACTTTTCAGTGGATTTGCTACAGTTCTGAACCATTACATTTTGGCAAGGAAAAGACATGTTTCCTCCTGCATTTTATTTTGGGCCTTTTATGAGCTTTGTTCATTTTCCTTAGTGTATATAAAGTGAGGTTGATGTCCTGGACCCCTTCCTGTTCTGTGGAAAGAATGTATATAAGTAGAACCTTTTGAAATTCTTGAGGTCCTTGTAGAAGGGTGTCATGTGATTTCAGGGCAGTATTTCCTTCTCAAGTTTGTGTAAGTCGGTTTGTCAGTAAATCAGGAGCCTCAGAACCTGGGGACTGGAGAACAACCCATCAGTTTTATAGTATATGATGACTTTTCAGAATGGTACTAGCTCTCATTCAGAGTGAATAGTCTTCCCCTTCTCCCCTGAATCTTCTCTGATCCTTCTTACACGTGTGGTGGAGGTGGAGGTGGGGAGTGCGTGCGGCTTCTTAAGCACTTTCACTTCAGGGTGAGGCTGGAGGAACCAGGAGGCTGAAATAAGCAGTGATCGAACAGGTGGAGAGGAACTGCGTTAGCAGTTATTGGGGGAGTGGAAGGAGGTAAAGCGGGAGAAATGGTGATGGAAGGAGACTTGACTTGGGGTGGTGAACACACAATACAGTATATAGAGGATGTATTATAGACTTGTACACCTAATGCCTATATAATTTTATTAACTAATGTCACCCCAATAAATTCAATAAAAATTATTTTAAAAAGTAAAACAAACAAAAAAAGTTGAGTGCCTACTTGACAAATACCACCATTCGTTATTTCACTTATGCATATAACAAATCCATGATGAGAGGATTAGTATCTTCACCAGACAGATAAGCACACTCAGGCATGTAAGTTAAAGTGTGAGGGTGCCAGTGGGGCAGCCTTGTTCCTGGTGTGGAATGACTGGGACTCTTGGCTCCTTGCTCCTGGTCCAGGCAGCTGAGCCCCACCTTCTCTGATCCAACCCATAGGAACAGTAAATACCAGAATGAGCCGAGACTCTAGAGTCAGAAAAGGGGGAGTTCTCCATAGGGCCTTTGGCCAATTAGTGACCTCCTAGTCTCAGGTTCCTCCGTGGTGGTGAGGGATGACACTGTTCACCTCATTTTCCATGTGGATCATTGAGATCCACGTAAGGAACCCAGCACAGGGCCTGACCCATCTCAGCCTTCAGAAATGTTTACTTACTGCCCCCCCCATCCCCATATCCAACCCCACCCCTGTGGTCAGTGTTCAGCTGCCTCCCTCTGAAGGAAGCCATTTGATGCCCTTTAGGACACCCCAGGCCTGAGCCCTTGATTCTGAACATCATTTGAGTCGGAACGTAGAAGACCACCTTCTGCCGCCTTCCCCCAAATGCAAGGGAAGAGGGGGAGAGCAAAGTGGGGAGGATTTGAATGGTAGCTGTGATGCTAAAGGTACATGCAGACTTGTATCTGGGCCGATGACTTGTTTATGAGTGACACTTAGTACAATACTAAGAAGAAAAAGAAAATCTCCCTCAAAAAATTTAACAAAAGGCTCTATAAAGACTTACTTGGCACCTCTGCTAGAAAAGGCTTCGTAGCCAAACACAGCAGATGTGGAAGATGAGTAGCCAACATTTTTATTGGAAATCATCTTTTTGTTCACAGAAGCGGGGGCGATATTCAAGAGCTGTGTGCCAGGCAGAAGTTAGCTTTGTTCTCCTGGGGGTTTTTGTTTCTGTGTTTGTTTTTAATCCTAAAGTGTCTCTGTGGTTTGTTTCTGGAGGACAGAAATGCCATTCGTTCGTTCAGTGCAAATGTGCCGAACCCCTCCTCAGTGTCAGTTCCTGTGGGACCAGCCGGAGATTATAATAGTTCCCACAACAAACAGAGCCCATAGACACGATGGCCATTCCCATTTTCACGAGGCTCGGGAAGTCAGCACTACCAAGCCTGCTTCATTCGGAACTGTGCCCTTAAGCACCATCGTGGCCCTAAAGGCTGTGGGGTATTTATAAGATGCTGTGAGGAGCCTTTGAAGACTTTCTGCTCTGATATCTTGCCATCCCTTCTTTTTCTTCTTCCTTCCATTATAGCTGCTTTATCTCTCCAGGTTCTCATTTTTTCAGGCATCATGGCACACAGTCCTGATCCTCACCATACACTGTTGGCAGTGTAAGGATGACCACAAGGGGAAGAGCCTCGAGGGCAAAGATTGTGTCTCGCTCGTTCCTGGAGGGCCCACGGCCTTGCACAGTGCCTTGCAGATGGGCACTCAGTAATATTTTATTCACTTGGTGGTGTAGAGAGCCCTTCTGTACCTTATTGCTAAACTATATCTGATCAATTGATGATGATGATGGTGATGATAGGTGAAGAAGAGAGCTCTGTTGAAAATGAAACACGTGTCACCCCTGCTTCAGGTATTTGGAGGGGGTGGTGATATGAGGCCCCCAGGAGGCATTTCACACTGTCTGCCCTTGATGCCACATTAATTCTCCACTCCCTACTCTCTCGAAGGCATGCTGCTTTCTTGGTGTTCCAGTTTGCTGGCTCTCTGGGCACCATTTAGCAGCTCATCATTCATTGAACTGAATTCAGTGACTGCTCTTGGATTTGGAGTTCTGAGAAAGCTGTTTAATCCATAGAGCATCTCCATGGTGACCCAGTCCCTGGGATGTCGCTGAGCACAGACATGTGGAATCTCCCCTAAGTATTCTGCTTACCCCTCACTTGTAACCCAACATCAACCTCTTTTTGTTCAGATTCTTCAGCTGAGAGATTTGGGCATCCCCTTTTGAGTCTAAGGGTGTTGGTGGTAGAATGAAATGCCCTGATCAAATCCAGGATAGATGCTGGCACTGCAGAGCCTAAGCTATGCCGCCGAGCTCCCATATGGTTGGAAGATGAGCCTCAGAGAATTGTGAATGGTGTCAGCCAGACGCCCAGTGCCAAGTAGCACAGATTTAAGATTTCTTGATACTCCTAGACAGCTGAGCAGAGATTTTATCAGTGGCTGCAAATGCAGCCAGCCCGTCATCGCCTTGTCAGCATTTGTGGAATTAATTGGAGCGCTGAGTTGACAGAACACCGGTGTGGAGATGTCTAAGAACCTTGTCTTTGGTACTTGTGTTATGTTTTGTGTTAAATTGTGTATCTAAGGTCTCTGGGAGTGAGAAATGTTGCCCTCTACTGGGACTCTAACTTAATTTTTCATTCAAGCCGGTTAGCCAAAAATGTTTCAGCGGGTGGCAGTATTTCTTACATGCTTGGTAGAAACTGAAATGTTTTTATTAATGAGGCTGAATATTGAGAGTTATAGGGGGGATTTCCAGTTCCAACCTACTCTGGCCTTTTGCCTGCTGTGGGGGTGGGGGAGTCAGAGGACTTCTTTTGCTGCTGGTATTTAGACAGTTCACTCTGCTTACTTTCTACGCTGGGGATTGGTTAGGTCAGACCTCCCTCTAGAACATGTGCTCACAGCATGTGCGTTTCTGGTGATCTCTCTGCACAGAATCTCTTTAGAAATATTAGTGGGGTCACTGGTTGTAAAGCAAAGGCCCAGATTCTAAAATCACTCCCAATGCAGTTATGATTTCTTTAGTGATGGGCATTGCAAACTCAAATTTCTCTATATTGGTAAAACCTCATGTAATCTCGATCCACGGGACCTTCAGAATTGTTTTGTTGTAATAGAATTTAATGGTGCATAAGTTGCTAAAAGTCTAATTCACAGTTTGTAGGAATTACAAGTAAGGCACTTTGAATTTATTTGGGCGGTGCTTTGAACAGTGATCACAGTCCTAAATCCACCTTATAGAGAAATACGGCTCACATATATGGACTTACATGTAATTATGAAGCTACACACAGAGAAATGAAATAAAACTTTCCTGAATTTAATTACTGTGTGCAATGCACTCTGGTATTTTCTATCCTATTTTCTTTTTTTTTCTTTCTTTCTTCCAGACTCTTATTTCACACTTTGCCTTTCCCTCCCTCTTTCTTCTTATGCTAGTCATGATCCATTAAGTTAATTTCACCCCTTATTAATGGGCCATGACCCACAGTTCCAAACACGCTGCATTAGGGGTAAAGATTTCCAACTATCTCTATCCCTTCCTTTTTCCAAGTTTCTGGTGTGTGTATGTGTGTGGGGGCTGCAGGGGAGGGGGGAGCTTTCTTCCTTCCTTCCTAAAACTTTGCTTTCTGCCTGATAGCAGAACAAAAGAACATATACATACAAAGAGTTTAAATTTCCACCTTCAGCTCAGTTGTCCTGTACTCCTCCCCTGGCAAACAGACCTCTTAAGAGTCACCTTCCAAGAATGACTTATCCTGCTCTTGGTGCTGTAGGCAAGTTCTCTTGTTTACTGGTTGAGGTAATCATTACAACTAGTTTTATAAAAGGCCTATAGTATTACCTCTGCTCTGGCTCAGGAGTAACACTGTTTAATAATAACCATATTGTAATAATAAATATTAAGTACTTGTGTACATTATCTCTTTAGGTCTTTACAACCCCCGTGAGACAGATACCATTATTTATCTCTGAGTTACACACAGGAAGTTGAGACATGAAAGGTCATGTAACTTGGCCAAGGTCACACAACATCCACTCCATTCGCCTCTCTACAGTCAGGTTATTCATGAAGCGAGTGGCCTCTCTGAACTGCTCTGTCTTAAGCGTGTATTTGAGAGGAGTAGAACCCCTTGCCCTGCTTTAAACATCCATGTATGTGGTTGATTAACATTCATTGAGCTCTGCTGTGTCCCAGGCACTGTGCTAGGCACTGGGGGTAGACCAGGAATGGCCTGGTCCTGTCATGTAACCATCCTGCAGTGGGATGAGGTTGGGGACAGCTTGGTGAGGAAACCCCAGAAGGGAGTGGGGCAAGGGGGCACGCTCCCCCACCCCAGCATGCCCCTCATCCTTCGCTCTTGAGTTTGGCGGTGGTGGGATACAGGAGGGCCAGATGCCTCTGACCTTTCATCTGCTTCGACAGACAACCCCTGAGAAAGTACTGGGCAGGTCTGTGGGATAATGAAAACACAAGAATTCCTGTATCTTCAGGTTCCTAGGAGAGTAAAGTAGCTTTTCTTTTGTGTGGTTATCAACAGAGATGTAAGAGAAAAATTAACCTTTCTGTAATATGAGTCACATTATTTTGTTATCTAAGAGGGTCAAGGAAGTAATTGATTAAATGAAAAATAACGTGGGAGGTTCAGAAGGATCAAAGTTTTTGGTTTATGTGGCCTTATGGCCTGTCTTTACCCTAGGCCTTCGTGTTCTCAGCACCATGTTGCTTACCTGCCTTTGTAAACCTGGCCTCTTGAAATTGTCTCTTTGCCCTGCAAGAGAAAAAAACCTCATGTACTGTTTGATGCTGGCATTAGTTATCTGAAGGCTTACAAATGACATTGAATCTGTCTGGATGAGAAAAACTGAGAGCAACCACCTTCCTCAAGGCCCTGGAGAGGAATCACAGCACACCCGGGGAACTTGTTAGAAATGCAGACCCAGGGATCAGAATCTGCAGGTGACTCATACTAGGGTTTCAGAAGCAGTGGCAGGGCCAGCCTAAGCCAACCGTGTTTTCCAGGTGTGGAAGCATCCTAAGGGTACACTTTGTTCCTGTCTATCCTGCATTTGCCTGGGGCACATGCATGTCAGTGGGAGCAAATGCTTTGCTTCAACCCTGCCTGCTCCCCTGACATCCACCAGTGCTCGCCAGTTAGCTCTTCTGCTCAGTTAAACCTTCAAAAATATATTCCCGAACATTTTGGGGTCAAATTCAACATTTGTCGAAAACAGCTTTATAAAGTTAGGACTGAAATACAATGAATGGCACATACAGTGTACCATTTGGTAAGTTTTGACCCATGTACATCAGTAAAGCCATCTCCATGATCAAGATGATAAACATATCCATCATCAGCTTTAAATCATCCACATTAGAGCTTTATGCCCTTTTGCATCTTCCCTGCACCCTCACATAACCACTAATCTGCTTTCTGTCACTATAGACAAGTTTGCATTTTCTAGAAATTTATGTTAGTAGAATCATACGGTGTGGCCTCTTTTGTTTGTCTGGCTTCTTTTAGCATAATTTGAGATTTATGAGTACCATGTGTAACAATTTTATTCTGAATAGTATTCCATTGTATGAATATAACAGTTTGTTTATATGCTTGTTAATAAAAAATTGGGTTGTTTCCAGTTTGGGGCTATTTACAAATAGGGCTGCCATGAACATGTGCTTAGAAGTATTTATTTATATGATCTTGTGCTTTCATTTTGCTTGGTAAATAAATACCTAGGAATGGAATACCTGGATCATATGGTCCATGTAAAGTACCAAGTGCTTTCCAAAGTGGTTATACCATTTTACATCCTCAGCAGCAGAGTCTGAGGGTTCCAGTTCCTTCACCTCCTCTCCAACACTCCATATTGTCTGCATTTTTTATTATACCCATTCTAGTGGGGGTGATGTGGCATTTCACTGTGGTTTTCATTTGCATGTCATTAATAAGCATCTTTTATGTGCTTATTTGCCGTTAATATATCTTCTTTGAAGTAGTTGTTGAAATAGTTAATTGAGCCATCTGTTATCATATTTGAGAGTTCTTTGAGTATTCTGGGTTCAAGTCCTTTATCAGATAAATCATTTACCAATATTTTCTTCCAATCTGGGCTTGTTTTTCTTTCTTTCAGCAGTGTCCTTCAAAGAGCAGAAGTTTTCTATTTTGACGAAGTCCAACTTATCAATTTGTTCTCTTATGGTTATGGATCGTGCTTATAGTGTTCTAAGAAATATTTGCCTTAAACCAAGGTCACAGAGGATTTCTCTTATGTTTTCTTCTGGAAGTGTCAGAATTTTAAATTAGGTTTCTATTTAGGTCCGCGATCCATTTTGAGTTCATTTTTGTATATGGAACATGGTAGAATGAATCAGCATCATTTGTGGAAAAGATTATCCTTTCTCCACTGACTTGCCTGTGAACCTTTTTTGAAAATCACCTGTCCATATATGTAAATAAGCCTCTTAAAACATTGAGGGCCTGACAATAGGGAAAACTACTGAGGAAAGCACTGAGAACTGGGTTCTCAATGGTCAGGGTGACTGCTCTCCAGTGGTGGAGTTTGGAGTCCAGCCTTGGGGTCCTTAAAGAGTATCTTGGGCTTCTCTGGGAGTGGCAACAATGGACCTGCAGAGTGTACCGTCCTTGAGCAGGTGGAGGAGCCCGGCCCTCAAATCTTTTCTGGTAGGGCTGAATTCTCCCACAGGCCTCTGTTGAGCAAGGCTGAACAAATACATAGCAAGTACCCTTCTAGATGCATAAGATACATGTTAATTCATTACATACAGTGGGTGACTTAGGACATTGGGGCTTAATTCTCTCCTGGAATTCTGGTTGAGAAGGGCTGCTGGACCAACAAGGAGACCAAGACTTAGAAACCTGGGAGGCCCCATCATTTCACGGAATCTCACAGTAGCATGGGCTCTGGAAAATTCTGGGCTAGCCCTTTTCCAATCCAAGATAAGATGTGATTTCAGGCCTTGGTAGAGTTGGCAGCACACTGCCACTGTCTAGACCCCATTCTTCTGTGCCCACCACTGTGCATCTCAACTGTCCTGAGTGGAGACACCTGTTCTCCTAGAGGCTGCAGACTGAAGGACACACTGGAGCTGCTGGAGGCTGGAGTCATCGCCCCTGTGTGAGAACAGCTGAGCCTCGGGTCAGTGAGGTGACCTGCCCATAGCAGGGGTACCACAGGAGCTCCTTGTTCCCATGGTCTCTCTCCCATCTCAAGCGAGGTTCTTGCCCGTCTTTGCCAGCATTTGTGCTTCATCTCCTGTCAGGCCCATGGGCAGGAATTCCAGCGTTGGTGTCCTACATCAATTCGAAGCCTCCTGGGTCCAGTCTGAGCCTCTCTCGGGATATAGGCATAAGCAGGTTTGTATTGGGATGCAGGTGTGTATTCGTGGTGCATCCTGGACAGGCAGAGTGACTCCAGGGCGAGGGAAGCAGCTGCTCACATGCTTCTGCGATTGACCTTGGCCCCTGTGTGTATGACTCAGACCTGTGTCTGGTGTAGTAAATCAGAGCAACCCCCTAATACAGCTTTTGTTTTCTAGGCGCTCCTAGCAGGCATGAGGAACCGGGAGAATAGCTCGCCCTGCCAGGGCAATGGGGAGCAGGCCGGCAGGGGCAAGAACTTGGTCTCCATGTGGCCAGGTGAGGAGGAGCCCTGCAATGATGTGACCACCCCCTCCTACAAGAAGCCTCTGTATGGCATCTCACACAAGATCATGGAGAAGAAGAACCCTCCTGCGGGGGATGTGCTCAGCACGTATGAGCTCTTGGAGAAGGCAAACCCCAGCAACAGCCCTTCACCGCTGCGGCTCCTAAACGAGACACAGAAGCGGGACAGTGGCAGTGTGGCCCCTACCACCGACGGTGACCCCAACATCTACTTTCTGATCCAGAAGATGTTCTACATGCTCAATACGCTCTCCTCCAACATGTCCCAGCTGCACAGCAAGGTGGACCTGCTGTCCCTGGAGGTGAGCCGCATCAAGAAGCAGGTGAGCCCCACAGAGATGGTGGCCAAGTTCCAGCCGCCCCCCGAGTACCAGCTGACAGCCGCAGAGCTCAAGCAGATCGTGGACCAGAGCCTGTCGGGCGGCGACCTGGCCTGCCGCCTGCTGGTGCAGCTCTTCCCCGAGCTCTTCAGCGACGTGGACTTCTCTCGAGGCTGCAGTGCCTGCGGCTTTGCAGCCAAGCGGAAGCTGGAGTCGCTGCACCTGCAGCTCATACGCAACTATGTGGAGGTCTACTACCCCTCAGTGAAGGACACTGCTGTGTGGCAGGCAGAGTGCCTGCCCCAGTTGAATGACTTCTTCAGCCGCTTCTGGGCCCAGCGGGAAATGGAGGACAGCCAGCCGGGGGGCCAGGTCTCCAGCTTCTTTGAGGCTGAGCAGGTGGACCCCGGCCACTTCCTGGACAGCAAAGACCAGGAGGAGGCCCTGTCCTTGGATCGGAGCAGCACCATCGCCTCAGACCACGTGGTGGACACTCAGGACCTCACCGAGTTCCTGGACGAAGCCTCCTCGCCAGGCGAGTTTGCGGTCTTCCTTCTGCACCGGCTTTTCCCTGAGCTCTTTGACCACCGAAAGCTGGGGGAGCAGTACAGCTGTTATGGGGATGGCGGCAAGCAGGAGCTGGACCCGCAGCGGCTGCAGATCATCCGCAACTACACAGAGATCTACTTCCCCGACATGCAGGAGGAGGAGGCCTGGCTGCAGCAGTGTGCCCAGCGCATCAACGATGAGCTGGAGGGCCTGGGGCTGGATGGGGGCAGCGAGGGTGAGCCCCCGAGGGACGACTGCTACGACTCCTCCAGCTTGCCCGACGACATCTCCGTGGTCAAGGTGGAGGACAGCTTTGAGGGCGAGCGGCCCGGCCGGCGGTCCAAGAAGATCTGGCTGGTGCCCATTGACTTTGATAAGCTGGAGATCCCGCAGCCCGACTTCGAGGTGCCGGGCGCCGACTGCCTGCTCAGCAAGGAGCAGCTGCGCAGCATCTATGAGAGCAGCCTGTCCATCGGCAACTTCGCCTCACGCCTGCTGGTGCACCTCTTCCCCGAGCTCTTCACCCACGAGAACCTGCGCAAACAGTACAACTGCAGCGGCTCCCTGGGCAAGAAGCAGCTGGACCCATCCCGCATCAGGCTCATTCGCCACTATGTGCAGCTGCTCTACCCCCGGGCCAAGAACGACCGCGTCTGGACGCTGGAGTTTGTGGGCAAACTGGACGAGCGCTGCCGGCGCCGGGACACAGAGCAGAGGCGCTCCTACCAGCAGCAGCGCAAGGTCCACGTGCCAGGCCCTGAGTGCAGAGACCTGGCGAACTATGCAATCAACCCCGAGAGGTTCCGAGAGGAATTTGAGGGGCCCCCGCTACCCCCCGAAAGAAGCAGCAAGGACTTCTGCAAGATCCCTCTGGACGAGCTGGTGGTGCCCTCGCCCGACTTCCCGGTGCCTTCGCCGTACCTGCTGTCAGACAAGGAGGTGCGCGAGATCGTGCAGCAGAGCCTGTCCGTGGGCAACTTCGCCGCCCGGCTCCTCGTCAGGCTCTTCCCCGAACTCTTCACCGCCGAGAACCTCCGGCTGCAGTACAACCACTCCGGGGCCTGCAACAAGAAGCAGCTGGACCCCACGCGGCTCAGGCTCATCCGCCACTACGTGGAGGCAGTGTACCCCGTGGAGAAGATGGAGGAGGTGTGGCATTACGAATGTATCCCCAGCATCGATGAACGGTGCCGCCGGCCCAACAGAAAAAAATGTGACATCCTGAAGAAAGCCAAGAAAGTGGAGAAGTGATGGGTACCCTGGGGCCTGGGCCTTCTTTCGGAGCACGTGTATGGTATCCACAGACACGCACCTTATGTCAGTGGGAAGTGGCTTATTACTTTTGCACACATGAACACCCACCCAACCACAAGAAAGAAGCCTTACATTTGGTCTCTCCTACTTCCAGCCTTTGTCCTGAGTTCCCCAGGGGTGCAGCCCCTGTGAGAGCAGAGAGGCCTCAGGAGCAGGGCTTCTCTCTCCTTGGCTGTGCCCTCCCCTCTTCTCAATTTGAAACGCAAATTCAGCAACTCCCTTGTTCCTCTTCCCACATTTTACATCTTCCATTTTTATCAATTGTTTTTTAATTAAAAGGAAACCCTTTTTAAAAGATCATTGGGCTCTTTGGGGGCCACTTTGCTTAGGAAAAAAAAAATCTTTTAAATATTCATGGTGAAATACTGTTAGAAGGCTTCAGTGGCTGAGGTTTCTTTTTAAGATGGTTTCAGGTTTATGAAATTTTGAGAATGGCCATGTTTATGCATGAGGGCTAATAACAGCTTCAGGGGGCATAGAGACTGGCCTGACTGACCTTGTCTTTTACATCTGATTTTGGAAGAGTCAAGATGCCCCTTGGATGGCAGTAGAGGGGGTGGGATAGCGCGATGTCCTTCCCGACCATGGCCGCTTTCTCCCTTCTGCTGTGGTGTGAGGAAGGGGCGTACTTGTGGCCTAGCCTGTTCGTCGTTGCTGGGCCGGTAGAATGTTGTGCTCACTCTCTGTAGACAAGAACACTGGATGATGATGATGATGATGATATGAATGTAGATAGACGTGGAAACACGTTCACAATGTCATTTGAGCTGTGTCCTTCCACTGCCCCCTTCCCTCTCCACATGAGGATGCTAGTTGGAGGGGCAGACACATTTCTTTGGAGAACAGTGTGTGTGAATAATTGGCTTCTTGTTTGATGTAAGGATGGGTCCCTTTGGACTCACCAAGAACTGTTTACTTTCTGTGTTTGTATTTGTACGAAGCCTAGGTTCTGGGAGCTTATGGTGACTTCACCACACCTCCGTGTTGGCTCCTCCAGTCAGTATGCATCCTCGTTCCTCAGGGCAGGCCCAGACCCTTGGGCCCTCTTGGGGATACCTGGTATTGGAAGGACACAGATCATCTCAAGTGAGGCTCCCATGTCCCTTTCCAGGGTCCATGCAGAGCTTCCCCCTCAGACCCTCTAGAAGGTCCTACTGTCCTGTATCTGGCTGTTCCCTTGGCCTTGGCCTGAGATGTTTCTTCTCTCCCCACTGGTTGGGAAGGTCAGACTGCTTCAGGCCGGTGGCATGTTCTCCAGGAGTTCCAACCAGGAAATTGCCCAATAGTTAAAGTCCTTGGAAATAATACTTTTATGTACCAGACTTTGGGAGCCAAATGCCTAAGAGGGAAAGGAAACAGTCTAACTCAAACTGAATGCATTATACCAGAAACCTGGAAAAATGAGTGAATCACACAGGGTACTCATAAAACCCTGTGGCTTAATAATTGGCTACCTTAAAATGCAGAAACAATCTGTGAATTGTCTTTGTACAGCTGATAAGGACTTCAGTTCCCGTAGCTGTATGACAGAATTTTGCCTGCACCCAACAGGCTTTTTTAAAATATATATGACAGGATTTTGAACAATGTATATGTGCTGATCTGACTTTAGTAAATTTGCTTTTAAATGCCATTTACAGATTATTTCTGTTGAAACTGCAGGACTAAATTATTGAAATTTAGAAGTGCACAGGGATTTCATGACTCTCTCACCCACCCATACATGCACACACACATTTGTTATTAAAATGAGGTGAGATGACGGGGACCTACATAAACAAGTTCAACCTCTTTGTGCCTGGAAAGAAGGGACTGGAGCAACCAGGAGGCTCACTCCCCCCCCCACACACACCTGGGCCTTTCTCTATGCCTTAGTCTCCCCAACACAAAAATGCATGCATGCACATACACACATGCACACGCACACGTGCACACACACGCCCTACCCAAAGATGGCAGTGGCACTCGCCCACCAGCCCTGCTGACTGGAGGGTGCCCTGGAATTCGTTCTGGTCTCTAGGATGTATCCAAGAGGATTCCAAGCCATGTGAAAATTGTTCTGCTTTCTAGAGGGTAGAATGTGACCCTGCAACTTCAGAAGCACAATCATTTATTAATAATTTTTAAAAATCCTATCTACCCATGTTAAAAAAAATCAACAGTTCTAGGTTCTAAGGATGAAATACATCTCTGTAACCTAGAGCATGTTCAGTTTTTGGAAACCATATTTTGGTGGTTCCCAATACCCTTCTGCATAGGGCTTCTTCTCCCCACCCCTCCAAATCTTAGAGTCCCGTTCAGTGAAGAGAGGTGGCCACACTCTGGGAGCTGTTTCCTGTCCCTCTGACTGTCAATCAGGAAGCGCAAGCAGGCCCTGTGTCTCTCTGTGTGGTGTCCTCAGTTCTCCAGCCATGCAGGTGGGCTCCAAGGGCAGTTTTTTACATGAAGCAATACAAGTACAAAATACTTATTTTTTCCAAAATATGATGTTTTCCATAAAATCTGTTGGCAAATCCCTTCCTTCTCTCTGTCTAAATTTTTTTGGTTTTTACATGTTTTTCGGATTTTTTTTTTTATTGCCTTGTATCCGGAGAACTAAAGAATTAGCACAGACATATTCTGATCTTAAGTAAAATAGCAAGTCACAATAGGTGTTAGTGCCCCTCATTTTCTGTGTTAGTAACTTTTAAAAGAATGTATGAAGATAGTCATGAATGTACTAAGTGTTCTAATCCTGCTTCAGTTCACTTTGGCTGTGTCTACATGACAACAACCATTTGACAGGGAATAAAGTCGTGTCTCGTGTCGTGGGCGTTAATGTGCCCCTCCCCATTCAGTGTCCGCCCTGTACCTTCCTTTAAGTGTTTGGTGGGGGGAGGGGAATCACATCAGCAGCAATCATCACCCAACCAATGGGATCTACTTAGTGATGAACGGAGTAGCTGTTTAAATGGTAAGAGTCACTGGCTGACCATACCACAGCGTGGCCGCCAGGTTCCTGGAGAGATGGCCTCAGTCTCCACCTTTCCCCCAAATGTTTGCCTCTTGCCTGATTGAGGGGGGCTTGTCTCAAGACCCCTGATTGGAGGTCATTGAGCTCTCACCTGCCCGTGTAAATAGATGATATGAAGTGGGGGTGGGGGCCAAGGGGCTATTATTGCCATTTGGAAATACTTGCTTCGCGTAGATCCAGCCTTAATGTTTTTCTGACATCCTAGTGATAGCAGACCCTGCACAAAGTGGATATCAGAGTTAATACTGTGAGGAGACAGAATAATGAGAATAGTTTTACCAAAGATAATGAAATATCACATAATGTCCGCATTTTACCATTGATTTGAGTGCACCCTTAGAAAACTGAATGTAACAGAAACCCAGGACATTTTTGGAAATTGTATGCTCTCTAGCAACTTTGTGTGAATTTTTATACAAGCACTGTTTTATGAGTTATATAAAATGTTATAAAAAAATAGAAAAAATATGGTCTCGTAACATCTTATTTTCTTAGGGAAGAGAGCTCTCAGAACGCGTCTTGGTCTGTTTGTCTTTCCGTGTGGCCTCCTACCCATTCCCGGGGGGGACTTGAATGCTTGGGGACACCCCCGCCTCTGGGGCTTCCACACTCTGGGTGTCAGGGCCGCAGCTCACAGGGCGTCAGTTTGTCACAGCTGAATGACTGAGAAGCCACCAAATAAATCCTAGCCCATTTCTGCACAAACCACTTCCTGGCCACACCGAGGGAGGTGCGTTTGGCCTCACCTTTCTTGGCCAGCGCAGCACTGGCTCCCTGCCTGAGGCCGGGCGAGCAGAGCTTCATCTCACTCTTTTCCCTTTGGATTAAATAGGATTTCGTTCCTCCAAGCTAACATATTAACCGACAGCAAGAGGATGCATGTTTTTTCTCACCCTTTGGCTAATTATAAATCATCAACTTTGAATAACTTTTCAAATAATGTTGTACACTGTAAGAGGAGGAACTTTTTTTTTTTTTTGGCCCAAGGGTCACAGTGTGTGAAGTGACTTGTGGCTTGTGATTGGAACACTTTTCCTCCAGCAAGTGTTTGCTATTGTGAGTCCTGACACTTTTGGGTGCTAAGCCATGTGCAGGTTGGGACTGGTCAAGGGCTGGAACCCCGAAGGCGAAATAACACAAGCGAGTTTAAGCAAGACTTGACTGAAGGCTAAATTCTTTAAGCCCCTTCTAGCTGTAAGTACCTTTGTTTTCCACCCAAAAGAAAATTCAGAGAATTTTAATATATACGAGCTTACTTGTGAAATCTAGTTCTCAGAGATAAGAGCACCACACCAAAGTATTTACCACTATTACTGCAATGGACTCTTTAAGGGAGCTTCCAGGTAAATCTAAAATCCCCTGGCCTGTGGTGGGAAAGCAATGAACATGTATCAAGCCTGCTCCTTATAATGGCACCTGACATTCGTTTAGTGTAAACCATGTGCCAGGCACCCTGAGAGCTGTACCTGGATCATAGAACCCACTCAAGAGCCCTGTGAGGTAATTCCCATAATTATGCCTGGTAAGACAAGAAAGCTAAGGCTCTGAATGATGTTATACCATCTCATTTAATTCTCATAAAAACTCAGTGTCTTGGGCACTGTTATCTGTTTTGTGGTAAGGAAGAATAGAGAAGTAGTTTTATTGACCAAGTTGACACAATTTGCAAATTGTGATGTCTAGATTTGAATCCAGACTTGACTCTACCATATCACAGCGTCTCAGGAGCTAAACCCCCTGAGCCATACAATACACAAAGATTCAGATCCAAAAACAATTGCAAGTCTGTGTCCTCTCGCCCACATCCTCTAAGTCTCTAGGGGGCTTAGATATGGGTGCTCTGGTTTTAGAATTGCCCTGGGTGAAATAACTGGGAATTGCGGACAGACGTGTTCTGGTAGTAGTACATTTTTTGAGGTTGTGAAATTAACTGCTGTGGACTGCATTCCGTAAGAGCAGAGCCTGGGACCGGGGATGGAGGAGTGTGTGTGGGGAGTGGCTCTTGTGCAATTGATTTAGGGTGTGCTGTCAGGAGGACTTTGGGGAAAGCAGGATGGGGCCAGGGAAGGCCAGGAGTGAGACTGTGGTTTCCACGGCAGCCTAGCTTCATTCCCATCCACTGAGAAGCTCTAGAATATGAATCGTTTGGCAGAATTAGTCCCAGTTGAGGCAAAGGGGCCGGTTAATGATGTGTCTGAGGTCTTGCCCGTGGGAAGGGGGTAACTTGCCTGACAGGGTGCCTCTCTTTGGCTCCAGAAGGGCCTCTGTCCCTCAACAGTTACAGGATGGGCACAACGGCAAAGGGAATCGGAGAAACTCCGTCAGCACCCACAAGGGGCAGAACCACCAGAGGACATGTTAGCCCAGATCACGGGGCCTCACCCCAGGTTCCGATTCAGTAGGTTCAGCATTCCCAGGTGGTGCTGGTGCTGATGTTGGGGACGGCACTCTGAGAACTGCACTATAGCAACTTCACAAAATCCGCTGTGAATATCTGTGTATATACAAAAACTGAAGGTTTAGCACTTTCCTGATCATTAGAAATAGATACGAGCTGAAGTGTGAATGGTTTCCTGTTGTGTTCAAATAAAACTGACTACTACTAAGCTAGTGGTAAACAAAATCTTAGCTTTTAGGTCAGTAGGAAGAGGTGGTTTGCGATGCTTCAGCGTTGGGGCTTTAGGGCGCTGCCCAAATGCATTGTCTTTTGCCAGAACATTTCTGTGTGGTGAGGCATGTGCGTTGATTTTATTTTAAGGAGTAAGAATTCATTTGTTGTTCTGAGTAGAATTTGTAGTCCAGATGGTCAACTGTGTCCTTCACAGAGGTTGAGAGCATGTAATGCTGCAGCTCCTCCTTCCAGAAGCTCCTGTTGTGTATTCAGAAGGGACAACAGGTCCCTAAATTACAGGGAGTTCTGTTAAGCGCTCCCATTTTCTGAGCTCCTGTAATGGGTCAAGAATGTGCTGGGGACCTCACAAGCATTTCATTTAAGCCTCACAGAAACCCTGTGGGCTAGATATTTTTATCCCCCGTTTTACATAAGGAGATGCTTCCAGAGGTTAAGTAAATAACTTCGTCAAGGTCATATAGGTAGCAGAGCTGGGGGCCTCTAATGACTGCCAGGCTGACTCCAAAGTTTGTGCTCTCGATTTCTGTGCTGCCATTCACGTAGCTGTGTCAAGTACATTTCTCCGTCTCTCTACCTAGTGGTTCCCTACTGTTTAACTTCTGCTAACTGTCCACAGTCTCCGAGCTTCTGAATTCATCCAGGTGAGACAGTGTTTGACCCACAAAATCTTTTAATGCCGCAGGAAATGGAATTGGAATGCAGGAGGAATCATCTCCGCCTCTAGGAAGTTCATTCGGCAAAAGCATTTGAAACACCTGCTACCTTCTGGGCACTGTTCCATGATACTCACAAGTCCCAACCTCACTCGCTGCTAATTAAGCCTGTTTGAGCTTGGAGGGGAGGTTCTGATGGTAAACAGCACAGAACGTGAGGTCTCTGGCCTGAAATTGACTTTCAAGATGCATGTGGGAGTAAGCGGACTGAGGCCTGGGCTCTTCCCCTCAGTGCAGACAGCAGAAGCCATCCCGGATGAACCGGGCGAGGCTCTGACCTAAGGCACTCCTGTGGGTTTCCAGTTTCCTGACTCTTCTGTTTCTCAGACTGGAACACAGTTCCTACATGGGCTGTGAGTGCTGGCTGCAGAACACCACATCCCTGATCTTTCTGGGGTTCAGTTCCTGCTGTTTCTGACACAAGGTATGAAACCCAAGTTCCTTGGATTTGGCGAACTGAAATCTCAGCACAGGCACAGTTCCAGGCAGATGGGGCGTATACTCCAGCATATGTTAGGCCCATGGGGATAGGCTCCTTCTCTTCAGGTTATTAATAGTGATGGTGTTGCTCAGATCGAGAGTTGGCTGCTATGATTTCAACCTCACCTTTGTCTCAGAATCAAGAGGTAAGGGATTTCCCCTAAAATCCTAAAGACAATCTGCTACATATTCTCTGGGGAAGTATAGAATAGTATCTAATTCCTCTGAATGGGGGTCCAGAAATGTATATAACCAGTCCAGATCTCTAAATAGAAACTGCCCATTTTAGACACTTGCTGTTCTACACTGACTACAGTCTTTGCAGCTCCCCTTGTCTGCTTGGGGAAGGTCTCTCCAGTGTTAATAAAGTCCCCAGCTGGAAGGCTGACTGGATGGTTGACATCTCTACAATGGAATCAAGAGTGATCCATGTCCTCAGGACCTTGTAAAATCGTAGACTTCCACCATCCTGCTTTTGATATACCTGGTCTGTTAACCAATAACGATGAACAAAAAACTTAAAAGGGCCAGCAAGCACGTCTTTGAGAGCAGCGGTCTCAAGGCTGCACGCCATTTCAGAGCGCTCGGTGAAATTCCAAGCAACAGATTGGGCAGTGGCAGCTACCAAAAGGCAGGAGCAGTGGGCCGTGGGAGCTTGTGTTAGCGGTGGGGAAACAGCACCAGGCGTTAGCAACGAAGTAGGTCAGGCCTCGGTTCAGCAACCTTTGTACTTGAGTTCCGCTTGAAAGAATTTAGAGCCAAGGAACTTAAGGGAAAGTTCACTTAGAAAGTTACCGAGGTACTAGAAGGGCCCTTGGAGCTTAGAAAGAGGGAGGAGAGGCGGGTGCTGCTCTGGAAAAAAAGACCATGCCCTGGGAAAAGAAGGGCAGGGAAAGGAGTTGGGTGCTTTGCAGAGAGGGCTTCACTGGGGCCTCCATCCTGAGAGCTTTTATCTGGAGGTATGAGGAGAGGATCTCGAGAGCATCCATCAGTTTTCCTGGTGTATCTCCTCCGGGTCTCCACTGACTGGTCGGCGCTAGGAGGTCATTAGTCAATGCAGGTGGTCCTGATGTCCTGGCATTACTCTGTCTGATTTTGCTGCTTCTCTGGGCCTGTATCTGAAACAGCTGAAGCCTAGATGTCACCTTCCAGGGGTTAATGCTTAAGGGAGTGGTTGTGCGAGGGCTTGTAGTTTTGCCTGTTGCTAGGCACCCAGGGCTTTCTGCCCTGGTGACCCTCTGCACCTGGCCCATCTTTCCCGCTCTGCTCATGCTGTTTAAATGCCTGCATGTACAGGAAAGTAGAACCTATGAACAGTGTATGTTGCAAGTAACTACACCTCTTTAGACCTATCTTAGAGTGGCAAAAGTCGGAAAGTTGGATCGTGCCAGGGCTGGGCGAGGCTGTGTGTTGCTGGTGGGAGGGCAGCCTGGTGCAGGTGTTGTGGGGAGTAAGCAAACACTGTTATTTGTGGTGAGGGGAGTTGGTGGGGTCTGGAAGAACATCACTGCAAGAGTGGACAGGCAAGGCCCTGGCCGGGCACTCAGTCGGTTAGAGCATTGTCCCGATACTCTAAGGTTGCGGGATTGATCCCTGGTCAGGGCACATACAAGAAGCAACCAATGGATGCACAAATAAGTGGAACAACAAATCAGTGTTTCTCTTTCTTAAAAAAAAAAAAGGGTAGGCAAAATGTGGTAGATGCACATTGGGATTTATTATGCAGCAGAGAGAAGCAACAGATTAGATGTACCTGTATGTCATGGATGGATCTTAAAAACCATTCTGAGTGAAAAATGATACAAAAAAATATATAGCAATGCCATTTATGAAATTTAAATACATGTGCACAGAACAGCAAAACACATTTTACAAGAATGAATACAAAGATACACATTACACACATTAGAATAGTTAGTTAAAATAAGGGAGGAGGACCTGTGGAAATACGTGAAAACAAGAGAGGAGAAAAAATAACTTGAAAGCACTTGGAGGGTGGGTACTGGCGAGAGGGCATTTCCTAATGGAAAACCGTGTGGGCGTGCGTCCCCATTCCACCCAACAGTGTGTTGGTAAATGTTTAACAACTGGCTCTCCAAGGGAAAATAAACCCTGATTCATGGTGTTTACTGATTTCCAAGGTGAGAATACAACTACTAAGGCTGATTTTCAAAGAAAGCAGTTTGGGAGATGCAGACATGCTGCTCTCCCGTCTCCTCGATGGAGTTTACAATTTCCTTCACTGCTCCGAGATCGTAAGTTGTATGATAATCCAGATAGTAACTTTTTGAAAGCCAAAATCTTTATGTCCAAGATAAGGCAGAACTTTAGTAGAATGTCATGATGTACATGGTACACCCTTTAAGGCTCAGGGACCATGCACTACCAGCCCAACTGAAATGTTTTCTTTTTCCTTTCTTGAAAAATGGCAGTTATGGTTCTCTCTCCCCAATCATTACTCACCAAATAAACCATGACTTATCCCCCAGATGTCTACTTTTCTCCCTCAAGTGCTAAAAAGACAATGAAACTAATGCCTAGCCATCTATATAATTTTCCAGGAAAGATATAAATGCTGTTGGCTGAGAAATGCAATTAGCAGCATATTTCCTAGGGAAAAAAAGCTGTTTCTTTGAAAGGATTAACCATTACTGGTAAAGGGCTAGACAGGTCTCTACAAACAGTCATAACTTTAAATTGTTCATCCTTTAAAAACTGCAAACATACACTAGGGACATTTTTATACTTATGGGAAAACAAGCACTATTAAAAAAAAAAAAATCTTCCTTGTCATCCCATTAGAGGAGGGTGTCAACCTCATCACTATGGACATTTTGGGTCAGATAACTCTTTGTTGTGGGGCCACAGGATGTTTAGCAGCATCACTGGTCTCTACCCACTCCATGCCCATACCACCTCCTCAGCTTACAACCAAAAATATCTCGACATTGCCAAATGTACCCAGGCAGCAAAACCACCCCCACTGAGAACCACTGCATTAGGAACATCCAAATTTTTTATCTGAGGAGGCTTTGCCAGGGCGGCATTATGAAGCAGTTGTCATTTGGGTTGAATAATGAATGAGCTGCGAGAGTTCCATACATCTTTATGAACTGCTTTTGTTTCTGATCAGTTTTTGCCATGTGCTGTGACCAAAGCAACATTCTCTACCATCAGGTATCTTCTTTCTTAGTTTGATTTTTAAAAACAGAAGTCTGGAATGGGTTAAACCCTGCCAAGCAGCTAAGTTAGGTATGAATGACCAGTAGCTTCAAAAGGCCTTTCCTATGGGCCTTCCTGCTCTAGCTACCAACTCATCTGCCTTGTACATGTTAATTTTCTTTCTCCTTCAAAGACACAGGTAAGGCAGTTAGTATCCTGATCCCCATCTGACCTGTGAAGAAGCCAAAGTTCAGAGAGGTTAAGGTCAAACTATGACCAAGGTGATCCAACTTGCTAATGGCAAGACTACACATCACTGGATCATGCTGTTCCTCACCATCCAAGACTTCGTAGGCTTTCTCTTACTTTCCAAGGAGAAGTCGAGAGAAGGGAGGGGAAGGGAGAAAGTGACAGGTGAAGGAAATGAAAAAGTATGGCTATCAATACAACCTCCTAATTATAATTCATAACTAACTCATGTCAAAATTAAATGTGCTATTTTTACGGACTTAGTCAAGCCCAGTAAGTCGTAAAATAGAAAAGTTTCCTCTGTTACAGTGCCCAGTATACTATATTATTTCTTCCTGAGAGCTTTATTTAAGCTTTCAAATGAAAACTGATGTCCCTGGGTCATCTGAAACCTGAGCTGGTTCGTGGGCCCAAACAGCCCACTGCTTTGGGCTACAGATGTTTCCCTCCACTGTCAGCTAACCTCAATTCTCAAGAATTCCTGGAGCCAGACACAGCCTGTCTTTTTGACATTACACAAGCTAATAAATCTATTTGACCTGACCCTTCCAGTGCTAAGAAACAGCTCCTAGGAATCCACAGACTAATTTACTCATGCAGATGACCTTTCCTTAGATGATGTATATTTGTGTATGTCCTTTCTAATACTACTTTATATGTTTAGGCTTCATCCCTTTTATCACACTCTTGAGAATTAGCATTAGTCTCTGATTCTTTATTCTTTTCATTGATAAAATCTGTGTATTTTCTACTTTCCCCTGAAAATTAAACCCTCAGCTTATTACCCTCCACTGGGGGGGAAGGGGGGGCGTCACCACCTTTTTTCTGTAAGGGTCAGATAGTAAATATTTTAGGCTTTGTGGGCCACATAAGGTCTCTATCATATATTCCTTTTCATTTTTCAAACCCTTTAAAAATGTAAAAACCATTCTTGAGTGCCGTGCAAAAGGCCTCTGGCTGCTTTAGTTTACCAGCCCCTGCCCTAAACTAGCCCATTTGGAATTACTTGGAACTTTACTCATCCAGACTTCTGAAGACAAACTGAAGGGGGAACTAAGGCCAACAAGCTGGTAATTCAGAAAGGCTGGTGGAGAACCACAGGGTGTCCCTCTGCTCCCTTAAGGCTATGAAGGGTGACCTTCACTTGGCTTGGCTTTGCCTTAAGAAGCCTGGACCCAGGGAAGCTGGCCAACAGGGATAAAGTTGAAATAAAAACTCTAACAACAAGGCCAGTTTATTTCACAGTCTCCTGAGGTGGTTACCGTGGGAAACGACAGGCTAGTTATTAAAACCCTCACTGGGCTGGGTTCATTCAGCACACATCTCACTCATGTTCCAGAGGTCAAAATGCGCACAAATCAAGCCCCGGAGGGAAATCCAGGCAACGGGTGTGTCTCCAAGATATGGATCTTGATTTCCAGAAAATGGCTCAGCGGATTCCACAAATAAGAAGAGAGCTTTATTTTAATAAAAATGTCTGCCTTTTGAGCTAGCTCCTTCCCCCGCCATTAAAAAACAGCTTTATCGCTAAAAACCAATCCATTTATTTCATTGTACTCTTTTTAGGCAATTTTAACTTTTTCCACCGTCGTAAGATCACTCTGTATTTTTCACTTTCAGTCTTCTCTTCAAAGACTTTTTTCAGGAGAATCCGCATCACTGTTTCTGTTTCTGTTTCCTTATCTTCTCCAATTAGAAGATCCAATGTATCTCCCACTTTCACCTGAAAATTAAGAGAAAACTGAGCCTTTATTACATCTTGGGAAACTCAGGCCAATGCAAACATCTCTGCTTTGAGTTTTCACCAGCTGATCATCAAAAGTGGGGCACAATCTTAGAGGTTATGTGCATAGTACTTACCATGTGCACTGAGAAGACAATTTCCAGTGTAACACTTTTCATTATTTCAACCCAGATGAGCTACATGATTGGGCTCTCGGCAGTTTGTTGGAAGTCACTGTGGAACAGTGGTCAGCTGTATCTCTTAGAGAAATGGAAGTAAAGAAACTGCTTTTCTAGCCCTGACTGGCCCCAGTGATGCCACTTCATCAAGCAGAAAAACAGGAAACAGAGACCAAAGGGATGGTTACCAGGGGGGGGGGGGGGGGGGGGGGGGGGGGGGTGTGTGTGTGTGTGTGTGTGTGTGTGTGTGTGTGTGTGTGTGTGTGTGTGTGTGTGTGTGTGTGTGTGTGTGTGTGTGTGTGTGTGTGTGTGTGTGTGTGTGTGTGAAAAAGGTGAAGGGGAATACAGTCAATAATATTGTGATGAGTTTGCATGGTGACAGATGATCACTAGAATTAGTGGGGTGATCACACTGTAAGGTATAAAAATGTCTAATCACTACATTGTACACCTAAAACTATATCACTAATACAATATTGTATACCAATTATATTTTTTTTAAAAGAAGAGACAGAACTCCTCAACTCACAAAGATGGAATGCCACAGAAAAGAGAGTAGAGTTGGATGCTGATTCAGTGGGTTCAAAGGGCTGAGGTCAAACCCATTCTTACCCAGGTGGGAGCTTTGGGTTGAGGTAGTGCAGGGCATGCCCTGGGACAGTCATGTCACCGTTGCCAGGGTGCTGATAGCCCAGGAGGGATACCTGGTCTTAGCAATTCCAGATTCCAGGGGATGTGCCTAGCAACTCAGGAAGGGGCTAAATCAACCCATATGCCATGTGCTTCTACTAGAACACAAGCCAGGGACGAGTAGGGCCATCTCAGACTGCTCACCACTCTTCCAAGGGGAAGGGGAAGGGGAAGGGACCCCATGTGTGGGCCATGGACTCTTTAAAAGCCTACTGGAAGGCTTCTGTTTAAGAAGCACAGTGCTAGATGCTGACTTTTACCTTATTTTCCAGTGAATGCTCTCTGAGGCAGTCATAATTTCATGCTTTCAGAATATCTGTTCTCCCACCCACACAAGGCTTTTGTAGGCCCAATACTCAGTCTACAACGTGGGACTGCACACCTGCTTGCCAGGATGCCACACTGGTCAAACCAGGCAGCCCACACAGGGGCCTGTTTTAAACCATTAACTTTCTCCCCTTTGGACTGAGAAGCAGAAAGACTCACACCACGGCTCGGCATGAAGACCGCTTCTACCCCTGGGTTTGAAGGATCAGCTGACCTAGGAATCACCTGAGGGGGGATCCTCCTATAGTTCTGCTGGGTTCAATTTTTAAAAAATGACCACGCAGCTCTAACTGTGTGGACACTTAAAATGTTCAAAAATACAAGGCTTGGGGCCTCCGCTTTACCTTTTTTGGCATAACTCTGTTTCACTTAAACTCATTTTTTATTAAGTAATGTGTGCACATGATATGAAATTTAAAGGTACGAAAGGGCAACCCTTCTCATATACCCTCTCGTAGACATACTGTGGGTGACATCTGCCCCGTAAGAGAAGAGCAGGCTCTCACGTGTACTTGAAAAGCAGGAAGGAATCTTTGTCCTTTACCCAGCCTATCCCAGGGAGAGATTTAGGAAGGCTTCAGTCCCCATACCCGGGATCCACACTCTCTGAGTCAGCAGTTACCCAGTACCTACAGCACTCTGCGCCCCAACTGATCTGCAGCTCACAGGACAGCTGTGCTCAGCTGCAGGCAGCCAGGTTACAACTAACTGCAGCGTCCAGCAAGCGCCTGACCCTTCAGGGCCAGCAGCCAGGCACAGGCCCCACACAGCAGCCCATGGAAGAGGAGGTGTTTTATTCCCTGCAACGTCCTGTCCTTCCTAATGTGGCAGACGGCACAGCAGACACAAAGCAAAACTGGCTGGGATTAGAGGCTGTTCCAAATATCTACATTTCAAATCTCCCCTTAGCTGCAGTTACTATGGCTACCAGGTCTCCTAGTAACAAGGCAGCAGAGTGTTAATACTGCCCCCTTCCTTTGCTGACCCCCAGGAGAAATATGAAGGCAGCCGAAACAACAGAACACCCAAGGCAGAATGAAGCTGCAATTAGGCTGTAGTTGACAATATCTCATAGCAGAGGGAGAAAAACAGGCTTGTGGTGTTTGTAAATGAGACCCCAGCACAGACGCAGGGTGTGCCAAGAGCAGGTCTTGCCCTTGGCACATTGTGGCTGGAGAGAAGGGGGCTGGGCTACAACCACGAAAAAGCGATTAAGGGTCGAGAAGGGCCTGATCTCCAGAAGCGCAGTCCGAGCGCCTGATTTCCTGTGGCTCACCGAGCAATGACTGACGCCTGCAGTCTGAACCTGCTGGTCAGGTGCCATCAGAGGGATCGTGGGCCTTGTGACTTGGAGGCTGACACAGTACTGAGGAGTCCACCCCCACCACCCCCCACTATCCTGTCCACTCTGATCCTGGGAGAAAGGACTCTGAAGGAAGCCTCAGTGCTCACCCATGTCCAGAGCTATTGGCTCAACACCCCAACCCCAACCCCTCCCCATGTCCCAGGGCAACAGGATACAGATCAGGTCCTCCAGCCTCAGGGCTATTTTGAAATATTAGAGAAGCTAAAATAAAAACCTCCAAAAGTGTGTCTAACTTCCCTGGAATACTTGTTCCCTGGACACTAAGAGTTAGATTGTCTGTCAATGCCCCATAGGTCTGTGTCACACATTTTTTTGTTTTGTTAACTTTCACATTCATTATTGTTTTTTCCAATTATAAAAGTGATACATACTTGTAAAAAATTAAGAAAATGAGAAGCATGAAGAAAATATAACCCATAATGCCCCACTCAAAAAAATACTAGTAATATTAATATTTTAATTCTAGATGTACGTACTTATGTAATTTATTTTTACAAAAATACATGTATTTAACAGAATTTATATATATGATTTACTGTAACAACACTAGATACTGGAAATCCATAACACTTCTAAGTGACTTCTTTCACTTAACAGTAGTACTGAGGTGGAGCTGTCAGAACACATAGCACCTCCTGTTTTATAGCTGCCTGCACACAGCAATGTACCCAGCAAGTGCTGGGGGAGGGGTATGCTGCTGGGCTGCACAGAATCACACCTCTGCTCAGGTAACAGCAGGCCAAAAAAACTTCTCCATGGATCAAATGTTTCTTTCTAGTCTGATTATTATGATTTCATGGGGCCTAACACTAATGACTCAGAAGTTTAAATAATAGATTTTTGCCAGTTCTGATTGTCATAAACTTCATCTCAAAGTCATTACGGCTGCAAAACAGCAGGTGGTCTGTGTGACTGAAGCCGGATGGTGATTCTCAGTAGCATGACCAGGCTCTAGGAAGACCTCAGAAATGGTAAGACAGATACAGGGATGCTCCAAGTAAGGAGCCCGAGGGAAATTAGGGGCAGCACTGAGTACTGACAAAGCAACAGACAAAAATATCTGGCTGTCTTAATATCTCACCGTTCTGCTTTTCTTCCATAACTTTTCCCCGTTCAGCCTGAGTTCACCTTTGTAGAATGCATCTTCCACTTTGCTTAAAAAAAAAAAAAAAAGTCAAAGTGCTTTAAAATAGAAATATATTCAAAACCAGTCATATATTCTTATACAAGTTTAAGAAACACACCTGCCATTAATGCTTATTCTGACAGTGACCTACCTTCCCACAAAATCTTATCTGGGCGCTGGGAAAGTGAAAGTCAACTGCTCCCATATGTAAGCAAAACAAGATCAAAGGGTACTTCTGATTAGATGCTGACCTGCTGTAAAAACTTGCTAGGACCATCAGGCAGGTCATCAGTACCTTGATGGGGCATGTGCACCTGTCCCATTTAGGACAGGGCTGGGTTCTCCACCTAACTCCCTGCACAGCAACTCCCTTTAAGGTGGTAGCTCCTGTGACTTGTGACAAAGCAAGAGAGCACTCCCTTCCCGTCACATACCTGCTTTCTGCTCTGAGAGAAAAATGAGGCACCATGCATATGGTGAGGCCATTAAGAAATCCCCTACTAGTCTGCACTGAAGTTGGGGAAACTCCAATCCAGCAGCTGCTGATCTCTCTGAATTTAATCACTGGGGCAACTAGACCAGGGGAGGGCGCAGACAAAAATCAGTGCCCTGATGCTCTGATTCCAGGTGACTGGCATCTGAGGTTGTGTGTGTTTAATAACAGCAGCAGCTACTACTCTGAGAGAGGTCCCCTTATGGGTTTGCCAGATTTTAGAGAACATTCAACAAATCCCAATCAGGTTGCCTGTGGGCTCAGAGTTGCCTTTACGAATCCTTAAGCTTCATAGATTGAAGAATTAAACTATGCCATTAAGTTAGGTCATAAAGATACAAGTTACACAAAGAAATCTTTCTGCATTTTTCATACCACAATTCTTACCTTGCGTGCAGTATGCACACAATGATTGCTACAGGAATGAACGAACAATGAGGGTCACTATTCTTATATAATTATAGTCTAGGAGAGAATGAGGATATTAAATCTTGAAAGTTACACTTAATATCTCTGTGCACTATATGTGAACACACATACAAAGCATTTTCATCATCATAGGTAACATAACCTACTATGTGCCAGGCACTGCTATAAGTACTTTTAGATACATAAAGAAATATTCATTTAATCCTACCAACTACCTTCTAGAATGGGGTTCTATTATCCCCATTTTACAGATAAGGAAACCGAAGCACAGAGAATGTACGCCCAAGGTCGGACACAGAATCAGGATGGAAGCATCAGCAGTCTGGCTGCAGAACCTGCATTCTTAGCCACCCTGCTACACTGCTTCCATTGGTTCTAAGAGGTATTTTCTTTCTGCTGCAGCATTTGTGAAACCCACATGCACTTATGCTTGCTATATACATCTAACATGGCGACTCCTTTTCTCCTCAAAGATGTTATGAAATCAATGGTTCATCTTACAGTCCTACGGGAGTTTTACAAACAAGGAAATGTGGCATGAGACTCACAGGCAGTCACTTCTTTGGGAATCAATTTTCTCATCTATAGAATGAAATAATTGAAACAGGTTTCCTATAAGTTCTCTCTTTTTTAAAAAATATATTTTGATTTTGAGAGAGAGGGGGAGAGGGGTAGAGAAATAGAAACATCAAAGAGAAACATCGATGAGAGAGAAACATCATCAACTGGCTGCCTCCTGCACACCCCCTACTGGGGACTGAGCCTGAAACCTGGGCATGTGACCTGACCGGGAACCGAATGGGTGATCTACTGATTCATGGGTCTACGCTTAACCACTGAGCGACACTGGCCAGGCAGTCTTCTCATATCTGTGGTTACTCTTCACCATAACGTGGGCTGAGGGATTGGTAATGCTATGTTAACATAATGAGAAGAAAGTGATATCACAATAAAATGCTCATCACACTTACTTTCTGCCAACATCTAGGCCTGTCTTCAGGATGACATCATACCGAAAAGACTGCACTGCCTTTTCCAGGTCTTTATAGTCTTTGACCACACTGGGATCATCCTCAAGCTCCTCTTCCTGCTCACTCAGCTCATTACGATCACTCTCTTCATCAGAGTCCTCTTCATCTTCGACTTTTTGCAGAGTCTTTTTAGTGGATTTTTTAGAGCTTACATTACTTTTGAGTCTTATGGAAAATGGAAAAATATATTCTGGAGATATTAAAAGTCCTGGGAGTCTCAGTGAGAAAATGTTATGGAAAAGTGTTTTATAATTTGATGCATTTAATTTGGTACTAGAAAAATATAAGTATCGATTCCAGGAAGCACAGAGTTTGTGTGAACGTGTCCCTCGTAGCGCTCCCCAGAGTCCAATCCAGGCATCTGGTTTTCTTAAAATATTGGTGGGCAATCTGACACTAGTCATAGCCATGGTGCATATAACCTGCAACAGATAAGTTTTACTTCACAAGTGCCACGTCCCGACATTCTTACAACATAAACCATACACACCATGACCACTTTATATCTAGTACTGAAGCTCCCCTATAAAGGGCCATATTGGTTTGAATATACGGAGGGCCATGCACTGTACCACGGTGAGTCTTCAAGCTGTAATGAGCGTGCTTACCTCATAGGATGTCATGAGGGTCGTACTAGATACTAATATGTGTGAAAACACTAGTTCTACTCTTTCCAACCCCCAAATTAGCTTAGTACTCATTGCTACTGAAAAACATTAACAATAGTTCTCAATGACTTGTTTTTTAAAAAGAAAAATCTCATGGAGAGAAAGACTATATACTGACATGCAGTACATCCTTACAATACTGACTTTGCCAGGAAGGACACCCGATTATTACTTCATAAAACCCAGAGTGAATCTAAACTTTAATTCAACCTCCAACCCCAGCAAATCAGAGTTAGGAATGAACCAATTGGACAGATGTGCATTTTACCTCCTTCTACCTTCGACACCTTCCCACTGTGGAGCAGAGGCATTAGCTAGCAGAGAAGAGGCTTGGAGACTCACAATCTAGGTAACTGTTTCCTGAGGCTCTGAGGCGCTGACATGCCAGAGAGCAAACAATTCCTACAGAACCTCAAAGGCAGTAGAAACTAGTGTTATGACGGTGGCAGACTTTTCCCAAGTCCATCAAGATGGTTTTTACACCGTGAATAGTAATGTGAGAAGGGTTGCCATATGGTCAATATCCTCATACTTCAAGTCTGAAAATGACTTTCCTTTGTGCCAAGGCTATACTTTCAGGCTGATCTGATAATGATTCTCATGACTTTTCCTTACTCTCCATTCACCACAAAGCTGACAACAGCAATTACCTGTAAGCCCACTCAATAGCACATAGCTAGCTACTTCTAAATTATATTTGTTAACATTTTGGGCCTTATTTTTGTTGGCATGAATGAAGCAGACTACAGAAGCTCAACTCTATATTTCAGTACTCTTGGGACCCCAATGTGACTCTTAAATGAGAAATAAAAAAGGCTCAATTTAAGGGCTGTTTTTCAACACAACTATAATTTGAAATGATTTTTAAAAGCTACAAAATCCCTCGAGTACTCTAAAATACTAAATAGAAATTACTTGAAGCACCTTTAAGATAAATACTGATATTTGTACATGTGGTCTATCTAATATAATGTAGAACAGATAATCATTCATAGAAAGAACTTTAAATTTTATATCAGCAGGGATTAAAAAAGGAAATAGTTTATTTCAGTAGCTCTCATGGAAGTTACCTAATGGTGAATTACTTTTTATTTTGCTAAGTAAAGATATTTTTTATCCTTTATTTTGCCAAGTAAAGATTTTTAGTAGTAATATAATTTTTAAGAGAAATGAGATTTTAATGATTACATATGAAATATATTTTCATGGTAGAAAATTTGAGCCCTGGCCAGGTAGTTCAGTTTGTTGAAGCACGGTATTGATAAGCCAAGGTTGTGGGTTCGATCCCCAGTCAGGGGACCTTCAAGAGGCAACCAATGAGAGCATAAATGAGTGGAACAACAGGTTGATGTTTCTCTCTCAAAAAAAAAAAAAAAAAAATCAATAAAATTTGAAAAAAATATGAAGTCAAACCACTAATAATCTACTCTATGACAACTACTGTTAACATTTTTGGCATATATTCTTCACAGTAAAATTTTAAGAAAAATAATTCCCTCACAAGCAGATCCTCTCATAACCACTCACCCAAAACACAAAGGAAGGTTAACCATAAGTGGCCAGAGCTCTCTATCATCAGCCTCAGGAATTCTGTGTTGGGCTTAAGTTCTAGACTCATTAGAGTTTATCCAGGTGATGTCTAAGTTATGGGCCAAGACAGCCTTGGTTGAAATCACCCCCCCTGCTCTTGGGCCTATACTAAACTGGTTTATAAGATGCTCATGTAATGAAGATGAAGACTGACATTAATAATAATGATTTGCCTCTCTTTAGGTCAGTGTTTTTCAAACTGGGTCATGAGCCATTCTTAAAATTTTTACTTTTTAAGAGCTACAACTGAAGGGTATAGGGAATTGTACAGTGCATCACATATAATAAGAGTTAATACTGCTAATATTATTTCATGAAACTTTTATTACATTTACACACATACATATATACGTACGTACACACACACACACACACACACGGTCATCACGTAAAATATATTTACTGTGGATAACAATAAAAAAAAAGTTTGAAAACACTGGTCTAAATGACTTCAGCAAACTATCTTTTGCTATCAGGTATAATGCCGAAGGCAATATGTATGCCTTGGAGCTCAGGACCTGGCTTCATGTTCCACCCCAACTAACAATACTCCTAGAGCTGTCCCAGTCTGCAGAGATGACAAAAGCAGCCTCTCAGGGAAAACTGTGCCTGTCCCTCGTTTTACAGAAGAGTACAAATGAGACTTGGAGCAATTTAACTAGTTGCTAAGTCATACAGCTAGTAAGTGATATAGCCAGGATTCCAATGCCAAGTCTTCTTAACACTCATTGATTACTATGGTTCAGGCATTACATATTAACTCATTTATTCCTTCCAACAAGCCCATCTAAGTTACAGGGTCACACAGATACTAAGTAGACTCAAACCCAGGCTCCCTGGCTCCTAATCAAGTCTCTTTACTACCACGCTGAATTGCCCACCAATCTTCTGACTCCAAATCCACTGCTCTTTCTGCTACACTATGACATTTCTCATTTTCTTTTTTTTTAATCCTCACCTTAGGCTATTTTTTCCATTGCTTTTCAGAGAGAGTGGAAGGGGGGGAGAGGGAGAGAGAGAAACATCGATGTGAGACATCGATTGGTTGCCTTCCACACCTCCCCCCATCCAGGCCAGGGATCGAGCCTACAACCAAGATACACACCATTGGCTGGAATCGAACCCGGGACACTTTAGTCTATAGGCTGACACTCTAACCACTGAGCCAAACCAGCTAGGGCATTTCTCATTTTCTTTTAAACTAAAACTAACCTTCACAGACTACTATACTAGAGAGAATGGAGAATTTCAGGAATAGAGGAGTGGAAGTGTTGCCTTTACTTAGAAGAAATCCTAAGAGGAGACATACTGGGGGAGGGTAGTCCTGTCTCTATGTCAGTCCCTGGACTCCCAAATATCCCACCCCAGAGTCCTGCCCTTATACCACACTGTTGTCTCTTTGAGGAACACTTGGATATGACGGTGCTCTCTGCATACATCACAAATAGTTACCCACAATAGGAAGCTTTTATTAGCACAAAATAACTTTAAAACCATATGTAATTATATAATTACACTCATGTAATTATAATAAACATAACCAAAATGGCAAGCCCAGCATTACTTCTGTGTTTATTAGCTCACTCCCTCTCTTTCTGATCTGCTTCACTCTCCAGCAGACCTACGTTGGTAAATGCTGGAAATATATATAAAATTTATGAACATAAAATTGAGAAAACACATTAACCTAATTTTTTGCTGGAGATGACCGTTTGTATGTTAGCAGTGGACACCCATGGCCACAGGGGTGGAGTCTGAGAACCCAGATCCTGCCTCGCAGCTTTGAAACTGGTCAGAGGAGTGGCAGTACCAGAGGAGAGCTAGGCAGGCCCAACCCTTCTCCAACCAGAACAGCAGTGCTGGTGAATACTGGGGTTCCTTACATTTCATTGGAAAATAAGGATTCTACTATTTTTTAAGATGTTTCTGTACATTTAATAAGGCCTCCTCTCTTCCAGGCTCCACGCAAAATCCACAGTCCTCCTCCACCCTCCCCCTTTCCCAAACTCATGTTCCACCACGGCTTTTGTACTATTCTTATCTCCCAATGGTAGTGACCCTAAGGGTAGTGATAGGACATAACTGTGTCCCATTCCTCACTCCCATCCCCAATCTGCTCAACACATACAAACACCAGCAAATACTTGAAGATGCACTTTCGAGAAATGAAATAAGCATCCTACCTATCACTATATTCATTCATTTGCCTGCATATGCCAAGTGGCCAGCTAGATCTACATATAAAACACGGTCCTTGTCTTCAAGAAACTGCCGTTTAAGTGAAATGTGGGTGAGTAAACTGGCTGTCAGAGAACATTAAATGAAAGCTGAGGTCCAGAGGGAGACTGTTCCTGTGCAGGCTGAAACCCAGAGCAGGGACGCCTCAGGAGAGCTCTGATGGCAAAAGTGGCCCAGCTGGCGTGGCTTAGTGGTTAAGTATCAACCTAGGATCCAGGAGATGGCAGTCTGATTCCTGGTCGGCACATGCCCGGGTTGCGGGCTGGATCCCCAGTTGGAGGCGTGCAGGAGGCAGCCGATCAATGACTCTCTCATCATTGATGCTTCTTTCTCTCTCCCTCTCCCTTCCTCTCTCTGAAATCAATAAAAATATTTTTTAAAATGGTGGCCAGAAATTGAGCTTTTGGGAAAGAGCAAGTTACAACAGTATAATTTTTCACTTTCTAGTAGACGATCCTCTCTTAACCCCACTACCATCCAGCTGCTCGTTCTTGCTCCTCTTTACAACAAAACTCCTCAAAAGGGTTGTCTCTACTCTCTTCAGTGCCTCTCGTTTTCTAAATCCAAAAGATTATTTGTTAACCCCCACCTTATCTGACTTCTCAGCAGCATTTGAAACAACACTCGTTTCTTTTCTACTTGGCTTCCAGGACTCCTCACTTTTGGTTTACCTCCTACCTCACCCGCTGCTGTTTCTCAAGACCCCTTTGCTGCTTCCCTCTCTTCTCCCCGACATCTTAATGTTGGAGGCACCAGGGCGCAGTCTCAATCGTCTTCTCTTCTACATTCACTTCATCCAGCTCAATCTATCAAGGTTTTTTTTGTTATTTTTTTTAAATCTTCACCTGAGGATGTTTTTTCCATTGCTTTTCAGAGAGAGTAGAAAGGAGGGAGAAAGAGAGAAACATCAATGTGAGAGACACATTGACTGGTTGCCTCCCACACGTGCCCCAACAGGGGGCCGGGGTCAAGCCTGCAACTGAAGTACATGCCCTTGGCTGGAATCGAACCCAGGACCCTTCAGTCCGCAGGCTGATGCTCTAACCACTGAGCAAAACTGGCTTGGGCTCAATCTATCAGTTTTGACAAATGCTTATCAAGACACCGGACATTTCCATGGCTTTAAATACCATCTGTATGCCTACAACTCCCTAATCTATATCACCATTCTGGCCCTTCCTTCCAAATTCCAGACTTGTATATCTGCACAGAAAAGAATTAATATAGCAGGCCTGAGACTGCTATCCTTAGAAAGGCCTATTTGCAAGGTGGCCCTTGGCTGGTGTCTAGGAACTTGGATTTCAGAAGGGTTCTCACCATTCCCAGAACTGACAGGAGTGGCTCACTGTGCTTAAATTGTTTGTACCAGCAACTTGATTTATACTGAATACCTGCTTTCCTTCTGGGAGTCTGGAATTTTGGTACATTTTTGATAGAGGGTACCTATGTGACGAAATCTCAATAAAAACCCTGGGCCCTGAGTCTCTAAAAGAGCTTTCCTGATAGACCTTTCACATATGTTGTCACAATTTGTTGCTGGAGGAATTAAGCATGCCCTATGTGAGTGCACTGGGAGAGGACTCTTGGTTTAGAAGACTGCTCCTGGTTTCCTCCACTGTCCCATGCATCCTCTCCACTGATGATTGTGCATTGCACGATTTTGCTGTGACTTATAGCTGAGTCCTGTTGAGTCTTTCTAGTGAATCAATGAACCTGAGGGTGGCCTTGGGAACCCCTGACACAATATCCAGTTGCCTATTCGATATCTCCATTTCAGTGTGTAACAGGCACCCCAAACAAATGGTCCAAAAACAAACTCCTGATGTATATCCACAGTCCCAAATCTGCTTTATCTGCAGCCTTCCCCACCTGACGATAACTCCTCCCTGCTAGTTGCTAAGAACAAAAGCTTCCAGTCATTCTCAACTCTTCCCTTTCCCTCATACCCTATGCATTAAGTCAGGAAATCAAGTCCCATATCCCACTATTTCCACTGCTACCACGGATTCAGGCCACCATCATCTATCACCAGGGTTACTACAAAGGCTGTCCAGAGTGGTCAGAGTGATTCTTTTAAAAAGCAACTTACAACATGTCACTACTTTCCTCAAAACCCTACAAAAGCACAAAGAAAAGCAAAATCCTTACCATGGCCTAAAGGCTCTCAGCAATCTGGCCCCTCCATTTCTTCTCTGACCTCATCTCCAGCCTCTCTTGCACTTGCTCACTCAGCTCCAGCCACACTGGCCATCCTGATGTTCCTCATACACAACAGGCACATTTCTGGATAAGTCCTTTGTTCCAGCTGCACCTAGAATACTCTTACCCCAGATATCTGCATGGCTAACTCATCTTCACTTCAGTGAGTCTACTCATTCCTACTCTATTTAATAGGCATCTCCCCCTCACAATGTCCCCTTACTCTGCTTACTTTCTTCCCCCATAGCACGTATTACCTGCTATCTATATAACTTACTGGTGGTTTTCATTTTTTGCCTGTCTCCCCTACTAGACTATAAACTCCACAAGAGTAGGGATCCTCACCTGTATTATTTCCTCTGCTGAATCCTAAGTGCCCAGAACAATGCCTGGCACATAGTAAGTGCTTAATTACCGTGGACTTAAAAGTATAACAGAGTTTGAGAACTGGAACATTCTCAAAACAGAACAAAGATAGGGATGGATTAATGGGCAAGAAGTTAGATATCCAGGGACTTTGCGTATCTTAAATCTCCTTGGACTTGACCCAGAGGGCACGGGAGCCATAAAAGGTCTTAAGGAGGTAAGTGACCCGAGAGGAGTGCATTTTAAAAGATTTCCTTGGCGACAATGTGGACCTGAGCATAGGGGTGATCATGGCAGGAACACCGACGGCGGTTTTGGGTGAGATGTTCAGGACAGATAAACCTGTCAACTAACCGAAGGCTGTAAGAGGCAACGCTTGACCTGCGGGAACCGGTCCACGTTCCTGAGCCTGTTCACTGCTCCGCAAGGAGAAGCTGGTCTGCCTGCTTGTAGGTCTCCGGCAGTGGAAAATCCTCCCTTCTCCCGGAGACCTCGGAGCTGACTGCAGAGACCGGGCCGGGTTCCCCTCGCTCCCTCCCCACGCCGGCGGGCTGCGCACCTCCCCGGCACCTCAAGGTCAAGGGGACCTAACACCTGCGTCCTCGAGCTCCCGGGATGCGTCTGGAGGCAGCAGTAGGTGCCGAGCCCAGGGGAGGACTGTCTCGGCCCGCCGGGCTCCCACGGCCCCTTTAGCCCCCGGGGCGCCCCGAGGCTGGCCCGGTCGGGGTAAGAATCCGCAGACTCACGCGGAGATCTGGCAGAAGCGCGGGCCGGGCAGAGGCGCTCGCGGGGCCCCTGTTTCACCAGGGCGCGCGGTGAAGCAACAGAGAGAGAGGCACGGGCCGGGGGCGCACGCGCCGGGCAGGGGCGCAGTTACCTGTACGTCAGAGCCGCTCCTCCCCCTCCCCCCGCCGCCTTGCGAACCTCCGGCCCAGGCCCCGCCCCCCGCCTTGCCCCGCCCCTTCCGCCGGCGCGGGCGCGGCGAGAACGGACCCGGCAGGGCGCAAGGGCGCGGCAGCGGCGGCTCAGCGACCTCTGCTGGAAGCAGCGCCTCGGAGGACCGCGCGGGGAGGGCCCACCGGGGGGACGCCTGGCTGGGAGCCGAGTGCGGAAGCGGGCGCGGGGTGTTACACGTGGCTGAAGAGAGCTTATGACAGTGTAGGGGGCTTGGAATCCTGTGGGGTCACCGGCGCTTTGGAACATCTTTGAGAATTATAGAGGTTGTCTCCAGAAAAATATATACACCCGCCAGAATTTACTGACAATGTAAAGGAAGTTCAAAGTATCTTTTTTTTTTTGTTAATCCTCACCTGAGGATTTCTTTTCCCATTGATTTCCAGAGAGACTGGAAGAGAGGCATGGGAGGGGGAGGGAGAGAGAAACATCGGTGTGTGGACACAGTGACTGGTTGCTCCTGGCACCGCCCAGCCCCGCCGGGAAATCGAACCTGTAACTCAGGTATAACAACCCAGGTGCAACCCCGGTTCCTGCCCTTGACCGGGAATCTAACCCAATGTTTGGTCCGCAGGTCGAGGCCCTAACCACTGAGCAACCGGCCAGGGCTGACTCAGTTAATCTTTTAATTATTTTTTTCTCTTTTCTTTTTGTCTTTTAATATTTTTATTGATTTTCGTAGAGAGAGAGGAAGGGAGAGGCAGAAAGAGAAACATCAATATAAGAGCGGAACATCGATTGGCTGCCTCCTGCACCCTGCCCCCTACCGTGAGATGGAGCCCACACCCCCAGCGTGTGACCTGACTGGGAATCCAACCAGCGACCTTTGGGCACATGGGCAGACACACAGCTGAGCCACAGGAGCCCGGGCTAATTACTTTATTCTTGAAAGGATATTGTAGCCCTGGGTGGTGTGGGTCAGTGGTTACAGCATCATCTGTCGCCTGCGGGTTTGATTCCCAGTCAAGGGTATGTACCTGGATTGCAGGTTCGCTCCCCACCCCACCTCCCGGCACCATCAGGAGGCAACCAGTCCATGTGTCTCTCTGTCATCCATGTTTCTCTCTCACTCTCCCTCCCTTCCACTCTCTCTGAAAAGCAATGGAAAAAAATATCCTCACGTGAGGATTAACAAAACAAAAAATGTATTTGAACTTCCTTTATACTGTAATTTTAATATAACATTTAACAGCTTTGTGAAGATGTGATATTTGATAGGATAATTCCTCCTGTACTGTATCATTACCTTTTCTGAATCCTTCAATTTGAATTAGTTTAGGAAGAATCCATATCTTTAGAATACTGAGTTTTCCAAAAAAAAAACTCTCCTTTTGACATATCTCTCCTTTTGTTTAGAGCTTCTTTAATGTTTTTCAGTAATATATAATTTTAAATATAAAGATTTTATACAACTCTTATTAGATTTATTTCTAGGTACTGAAATAGGTAGAATAAAATGTTTCCCAAAATTGCTCCATTGAGTTAAGCCCTGCTGGAACTATGACAGTTATCAATAGGTAGCTGTAAAACAATAGTCCAGGAACTAACCTGACATCTTTTAAGTTTGTTTTTCAGATCTAAAGCCAAGTCACAAACCCCAGAGACAAACTCAATACCTGGTTGGGAAAGTCCCTTCCCATATCCCATAATAAGTCTTGTACAATCCCAGAATGGCTTGTGTTACCGATGTGTACCCAGACTTCAGTGGGACCCCATCATTTTTTTATGGTTTTATTATTATTTTATTTTTAAAAAAATATATCTTTGATTTCAGAGAGAGGAAAGGAGAAAGAGAGAGAGAGAGAAACATCAATGATGAGAGAGTCATTGATCAGCCGCCCCCTGAACAACCCCGACTGGGGATCAAGCCCACAACCCGGGTATGTGCCCTGACCGGGAATCGAACCCCAATCACCTAGATCCTAGGTCAACGCTCAACCGCTGAGCCATTCCCAGCCGGGCTTTTATTATTATTGATTTTAGAGAGAGGGGAAGGGAGGGGGTAGAGTGATTGAAACATTGATGAGAGCGAAACATTGATTGGCTGCCTCCTGCACACCTCCTACAGGGGATCAAGACTGAAACCCAGGCATGTGCCCTGACTGGGAATAGAACCGGTGACCTCTTGGTGCATGGGTGGACACTCAACCACTGAACCACCCCTGCCGGATGACTCCAGCATTTCTAAAACGGAAAAAGCCAGCCAATCTACACCCTAATTGGTTAACCCCATCAACTTCCTTGTTCCCATGGAATAAAAATATCTAAGCCCCACATTCTGCACACAGAAGCTGAGACCCTATCTCAGTGTTCTCACTCTCTGTAGAGCCTCTATAAATCTGCTTTTGCTTTTATCAGTGTCCCTGGTCTAAATTCTTGTATATCAGGAACCCAAACTTGTATGTAACAGTACCATATATTTTTGTTGCCATTTCAAATTGTATAATTTATTACATTTTGAAAACATTGTTATTGATGTATAATTTATATAGTAAAGTGCATAAATCTTAAGTGTAAGCTCAGTGACTTTGTACATATGTATTATCCCTATTATCAGCACACAGAGCATTTTCAGCATACCAGAAAGCTCTGTCATGCTCTTTCCCAGTGAACAACCCCCACAGATAATCACCGTTCTGATCTCTGCATATGTCTTGGCATGTGTGTGAAGGTTTTTATATACTGATTCAATAATTTTTGAAAATAATAATATAGGACTCTCCCAGCTTTCTGTTTCTTCTTGAGTTAGTTTTAAGTTAAAATTTCCATGAATTATTTAGTTGTGTGCTTCCCAATTAAATGGCATAAAATTGTTTCGCTGTGCCTGACCGGCATGGCTCAGGAGTTGAGCATCGACCTATGATCCAGGAGACTGAGGTTTAATTCCCAGTCAAGGCACATGCCTGGGTTTCTGGTTTGATCCCCAGTGGGGGGGCATGCAGGAGGCAGCCAGTCAATAACTCTCTCATCATTGATGTTTCTATTTCTCTCTGAAATCAATAAAGACTTTTTTTTTATTGTTTCACCCTGGCTGGTGTGGCTCCGTTGGTTGGGCACCATCCAGTGCACTGAAGGGTTGCTGGTTCAATTCCTGGTCAGGGCACACGCCTGGGGAATGGGCTTGATCCCTGGTAGGGGGTCTGATGGAGGCAGCCAATTGATGTTGCTTTCACATTGATGTTTCTCTCTCTCCCTCTCCCTTCCTCTCTCTCTAAAAATCAATTTTTAAAAATTGTTTCTGTGATAGGCAGACATGAGCAGACCAAGGGTGATGGGTCAAGTACAGGAGGCCATCAGGGCGGAAAGCCTTGGGTTCCTAGAAAAGGACAACCGTAGGGTGTTACCTGGTCTCCAGGGTGACCTTTACTCCCCTAGCATATTGCTGGTGGTGCTGTTTGGACCCCCTGACCTTTCCTCCCTGGAGATAACATCTAGGCCTAGAAAAGTAGCAAAATCAGACAAGCAATGCCACAACTGAACTCAGGACCAGCTGCATTGAATAATGACCCCCTGCCCTGGCTCTGAACAATCAGTCCAGAGGAGACCCTGAAACTGAAAGGACACACCTGGAAAACTGCTGAATATTTTATTGAGATCTTCCCCTGGGACCTCCCCTAAAATCTCCACCCTTAAAACTCTTAGGACAGAGGACCCAGAGCATTCTCCCTCCTGGGAACACGTGGGAGTCTCCCTTTTCCCCTCCTCCTCCTCATCCCCCCAGGCTTCACCTTTACCTTCCTCTCTTCTAAGCTCCAAGGGTTCTTCCTTTACTTCTATAACGTGTTTCCTAAGCCTATTCTTTTCATTTTTGTTTATTTATTTATTTATTAAATATGTTTTTATTGATTTCAGAGAGAGGAAAGGAGAGAGAGATAGAACCCTCAATGATGAAAGAGAATCATCAATTGACTGCCTCCTGCATGCCCTCCACTGGGGATCGAACCTGCAACCTGGGCATGTGCCACAACCAGGAATTGAACTGTGACCTCCTGGTTCATAGGTCCATGCTCCACCACTGAGTCACGATGGCTGGGCCCTAAGCCCATTTCTTCTATGAAATACTTCTTCTACCTCTGTGATTTTCTAAATAAATGAATATTGTCTTATAGTTTGAGTCTTGGCTTTGAATTCTTTCCTGGCTAGACTTAAGTACTGAGATTGCTGAACCCAGGTCTGGTCTGACCCCACTGGTCTAACACCTGGTACCATTCTCCCCACACCCCACACCCCACACCCCAGCTGCTTGAAGATCAACCTCCATCATGAATGACACAGTAACTATCCAGACCAGGAGTTCATGACCAATAGACTACTTCTGTGGAAACAAATGGTCATTAACATCCTTTACCCCAGGGAGGCAACAGTATCTAAGACAGAAATTTGGGAAAAACTAGCTAAAATGTGTAAGATCACACGGGATGTCATCTGTGTGTTTGGATTCAGAACCCATTTGGGTGCTGGAAAGACAACTGGCTTTGGCATAATTTATGATTCCTTGGGTTACACAAAAATGAACCCAAACATAGACTTGCAAGATACGCCTGTATGAGAAAAAGACCTCAAGGAAACAGAAATGAACACAAGAACAGAATGAAGAAAGTCAGGGGACTGCAAAGGGCAGTGCTGGTGCTGGTAAAGTAAGCAGGAGATTGGACAACAGAGGAACAGAATTATTTAATGACTTTATCTGTGGTGACTGCAGATTTTTCATGAGAGGACCGATAAACTAAGAACTTAAAAAATTTCTAATACTTTCTTATCTTTTAAATTTCTAATGTCTTTGTTTGCATCCTTTATTCTTTCTTTCTTTCTTTCTTTCTTTCTTTCTTTCTTTCTTTCTTTCTTTCTTTCTCTTTCTTTCTTTCTTTCTTTCTTTCTCTTTCTTTCTTTCTTTCTTTCTTTCTTTCTTTCTTTCTTTCTTTCTTTCTTTCTTTCTTTCTTTCTTTCTTTCTTTCTTTCTTTCCTTCCTTCCTTCCTTCCTTCCTTCCTTCCTTCCTTCCTTCCTTCCTTCCTTCCTTTCTTTCTTTCTTTCTTTCTTTCTTTCTTTCTTTCTTTCTTTCTTTCTTTCTTTCTTTCTTTCTTTCTTTCTTTCTTTCTTTCTTTCTTTCTTTCTTTCTTTCTTTCTTCTTTCATCTATCTTGCCAGAGGTTGTCATTTTTAATAGTGTTTTAAATACCCAACTTTTGGCTTTTAAAAAATTCTTTTCATTTTATCTTCGTTTTCTAATTTTGTTTTTTCTTAATCAGTTTCTTCCTTTTACTTTCTTTAGGTTTATTTTGTTGTCTTTTTCTAATTTCTTTAGCTAGATGCTTAACAACTTTTAGCCTCTCTTAATTTCTAATATAAGCATTTAAGGGTATACATCTTTCTCTAAGAACTGCTTTAACTGCCTCCCACAAGTATTTTCAATGCCATTCTTTGGATCACGGTTGGGATTACTGGTACAGTATGTTAAATTTGTTGATTTGTTGATCATTTACTAAGCATAGATCACTATGGTAATCACCTCAGGTTTTGAGAAACCTGCAAGGGCTACTACTGTTCAATGCAAATGTAAAGTGATCGATTGCATATTTTAATTATGACTCATTCCCTTGTGGGAAAGAAACAAACTTTCTTCTATCCTCCAAGTTCTTCTGGCTGGTCTAATAATCAAATAGACATGAAACAGATTACCAAGAGAAAATAATCAAATTTCATACATACTTCTGTAAGGGAACCCCACACACATGAGAGAGTCGGAGACCCCGCATGCATGAGAGGTTTGGGCGGAAGGGGATGGAGGTATGCAAGACATCCTGAGCTAGGGCTGAGGTAATGCACCTGGGGCTTCAAAGGGTCATTGCAGGGTGACAAGAAGAGCAGATGTTTAGAAAATAGTTTTCCCTGCCAGATAAGTGGGTCAAAAAGTTTATTGCTGATAAACTTATTATGGGCAAGGCCTCTGTTCAAGTTCTTCTAGGTAGTTAAAGAGAGGGACAGGAGTTTCTCTTGAGCCCAAGGCTAACGTTGCCTTTAGCTCAAAACAATTTGCAGACCACAGAGGCACATCTTGGGGTGACTCATTCTGGACCCCCACCCTCTCAAAGGTGTACAAACCTAACAGTGTTCCCTGTTATAAGGATCTTAAAGTCAATAGGGATGGTAAGACAATGCCAATAATAATAAGGCATCAAGTGACCCAAAATGTGAAACAATGAAAACAGTCTCGGCCCAAAAATGTATATTTAAGTATCAAAGATTACGTTGGGGAAAATGGCACTTATTAAAAAGAAATGTGCTTTTCATTTGTTCTCTACCTTAGCCCGAAGGACAAACCAAAAATTATAGCTTACTAGTAAAATGAAAAGGAAAAGTTCTTTGGTTAGCAGTATCCTCAGTTCTTCAAACTATGTGGTTTGGAATATTTTCTAGGGTAGCTTTTCATATTTTGTGAAATTACATTCAAGCTCTGAATCCGTAATTTGTTCTAATTTTCCAGGAACACTCCCCTTGCCACTACTCATTCTCTGCTATCCCACAATTTCTAAGATTCATATTTGGGTGCATAGTATACAGGTAACCAGAAACTTTTAGAGAATTTTTTTGTTATTGTTACAATAACCAGGAAGAACAAAGGATGGTTGCATTGATTTATATATCATGTGCATTCTTTAAAATTTTATTTTTAATAAAAATTGTATGTATTTAAGGTGTACAATGTGATGGTTTGATATATATAGTGAAATATACATAGAGTGAAATGATTACTAGTCTAGCTAATTAGCATATCATCTCGCATAGTTATTTCTGTGTGTGCAATGAGAGCACCTGAAACATACTTTCTCAGTAAACTTCCAGTATTCAGTATAGCATTAACTACAGTCATCATGCTGTACCTTAGATCTTCAGACTTATTCACCCTACATAACTGCAACTTTGTGCCCTTTGACCAACACCTCCCATTTCCTCCACCTCCCCTCTCCTGGGAAACACGGATCTACTCTCTGTTTCTATACATTTGACTTTTTTAGATTCCACATATAAGTGAGATCATGCAGGGGGTTTTTTCCTTTCTGTGTCTGGCTTATTTCACTTAGTATAGTGTCCTCTAGGTTCATCCATGTTGTTGCAAATGGCAGATATGTCATGTGTATTTATATTAAGTTGAATCATAGGAGATTGCTGATATTTGTCCATTTTTAACCTACAAAGATAACAGTTTCATATGGTGCAACCCTGTGTATTTAAAGCTTAAACAGAAACAAATCCTATGGCGTGGCCATGAAAACTCCCTTTTCTGCTAAGGGAAACAAGTAGAGAAAATGAAAGAGCTACCATAAGTAATTGTATCATGTTGGTAAAGCATAAAGTTCAAAGCCTGTAATCTAATGTTGACCTTTTGATAAGCCTGTAAGTCTGATCAGGAAATAGCCTTTGCTTTGGGTCTAAAGGGGAAGATCAGTGGTGCTTTAAATGCTTGGCACAGTATTAGATGGGCTTTGTTTTCTTTTAAAAACAGCTGGAGAAAAACGATTGGTAAGGGGAGGGGTAGTGCAGAATGAATCAATATCACACAGAATCAAGTTAAACTCACTTATTTGCTGTCAGGCAGTTTTAATTGTCATAAGAAGAACCAAGATTATTGCTGTTTGAGTAATCTCAGATGCTCCAGTGTGCAAACTTACAATGCCATTAATGCCATCTGTCCCCCAGAGCAGCTTTGTGGCTGAGCTTGCAGCTCTCTGGTATCACGAGGTTCCAGCATCTGGTCTTTCTCTCCCTTCCCTTTGTATGTATTACGGCAATAAAACACATCCTTAGAAAGTACAGATCTGATTTTTGCCATCATGAGTGCTGTTTCTATCCTTCATTTATATAATACTTAAATCTCTTTTTTAACTCTGACAGTTAGGACCCAGAGCTTTATATTGGTCAGTGAATGAGGTATACTCTGATAATTTGAGAACAAGTTCAGAAAACAAGGTTCGGTGAGACAGGTGATGGTAGTTTTCAACATAAATGCACAAAATTGCCATTGGTGGAAACAAAGCAGCCTAAGAATTTGGCTTCTAAAGTGTGTGTTAACAGATAGATGTATGACTTTGGATAAGTTATTTAATTTGACTATGTCTCAGTTTCTGGATCTGTGAAATGGAGATAATAATAGTACCTACCTCAGAATTATTGTGAGCATAAGACAGTCTGTGTATAGGGCTGCAAGATTTAACAAATAAAAGTACAGCATGCCCAAATAAACTTGAATTTCAGATGAACAAATACGTTTTTGGCATAAGTATGTCCAAATATTGCAATGGACATATGCATTGAAATTTAACCTAGTGGCTTCTATTTTACGTGGCAATCCTACCTGTGTACCGTGTTTATTACAGTGCCTGACACAAGTAAGTAAGAGCTATTTTCCATGTCTCCTTCAAGGACATTGTTAAAGTAGGAAGGCACCTCACAAATCTAATCCAGCAGACGAAATTGTCACTGATGTAAGAGAAACTATAAATTCCAGCTGGCTGTTTACCTCTCTACCCACTTCCGATTGTCAGCTCCCGGGGGGTGAAAACCATGTTTTATTCCCGTTTTCCTACCCTAGTATCCACAATGAGTTCCGCATGTACCAGTTCCAGTTCCAGGATAAATGTTCATTAGAAATTCAGGCAAGCACCAGTTAAAAGGCTGGCCATGCCTTCAGCACCGGCTGGCTGTTCAACACAAATTTTCCAGTCGACATAGTAAGAGGAGCTGGGGGCATGAGGCACAGAAAACACCAGAATTCTGTCGGATGGCGATGAGCAGGAATTCTGAAGCCAGATATCTTTGGTTCAAATCTTGGTTCTGCTACTCGTTAGCAGTGTGACTTTGCCCATGCCATTTAATCTCTATGCCTCAGTTTCCTTAACTGTAAAGTAGGCATGATAATATATCTATCTTAAAGGATAGCGAAGATGAAATGAGTTAATATATGTAAGTACTTAGAACAGTGCATGGCACGGGGTATGTAATATGTAAATGTGAGCTTTAAAAAAATAGAAGCAATGAGCTCTGGGTCCTTGCTGATAGGCAGGGTCTCTCTCTAACACCCTTTAACGAATCAGATCATTCAATCATCCTTACCCATGGCCTCTGCACGAAAATATGAACTTTCCTCTTGTAAATGACCAAGACAGACCTGTGATGCTCTGAGGAAAACGCTGCCCCTCTGTGCGCAGGGTGCGGGCCAGGTGCCTGGGACTGGCTGATGGGTGGCCCAGGCATTCCCACTGGGTCACCTTCCTGGCAGCAGCCCCCACGCATCCAGGCCGCAGAGCTGACCTGCAGCGGGAGGACAGCCAGGAAACATATAATTAAGCCCCTCTCTGTATGCACACACTTTTACACGCCTTTTCATTTTGAGGAACTGACTGAAACCCTATAAGGCACTGCAAGAAAAGGAGCTGAGGGCCGAAGCAATTGATGACTTTGAGTAGTGGTTCTCCAACTGTGACACCGGGATCCTTATCTGCATTCGCATCGCTTGGGGACTTAGAAATGCACAAAGTGGGGGGTCCTGTTCCCGACCTACCAAGTCAGAAACTCTGGAGTAGGGCCCAGAAATCTGGTTTGACAAGCTCTCAGGTGATTCACATGCACACTCAAGTTTGAGAACGGCCAGCCCAAAGCTACAGCAACTGTTCCCCCTTCCTCCTCCTCCTCCCTCCCTCCCCTCCCCTCCCCTCCCCTCCCCTCCCCTCCCCTCCCCTCCCCTCCCCTCCCCTCCCCTCCCCTCCCCTCCCCTCCCCTCCCCTCCCCTCCCCTCCCCTCCCCTCCTCTCCTCCTCCTTCTTTCTTTTTCCTCTCTCTCCCACCCTCTTCCTCCCTCTCTCTGACTTCCTTCTACCTTTTTAAGAAAAAGGGACTGAATAGGTCTTTCCAAGTTATGCACACATGAACCCAGTTGTCTCAGAGAACTTGGGGAGGGGATTTAGCATTTTCTCTCCCTGAAGTTTAGGAATTGCAAAGTGCTTTTTTTCAGAGGTGAAAATGAGAAAATTAGGCTTAAGTTAACCTGATTATAAACGCAGCTGGATTTGCAAGCCTCGCTCTCTCTAGGCACAAAAGTTCCTAAGGGAAGGGAGCCAAGTGGTTTACCCCACCGCGGGAAGGCAGCTGACTGCTGGAACCCGGAGAACTGAAAGGGCCCCAGGATGCGTTGCTTTGACTAGCGAGGCCTTTCCCTTCTCCTTTAAGACTGAGCGCGGGACTCCCCTGCCCTTAGCTGTTTTCAGCATGGTCCTCTGACTCTTGGGTTGGAATGAACCTGCCATCTATAATTCTCTGGAGGAATCTACATGGGTGCATTGGTGCTCGTCTGCCCCCCACTTTGAGAAGCATTAAAGGGGTGCTCCCTTCAGCTGTCCCTCCAGAGGGCTCTCTGTGGCAGGGAGAATGAGCCCAAAGGTTTACACCTTCTCGGAGCTTTGAGCTGTCAGTCTTCTTTTATCATCTAGTCCCTCTTGCTAGCTTTACAGGTGAGTGAAATGAGAAACAGAAAGATTAAGGAAGTTCTTAAGATTAATCAGCTTGTCAGTGGCTGAAGTTTTGGGGTTTTCTTCGTTGAGAAAAATTACAGTGAGTTAGAGCTTCCTCATGTTGTGGGTTAACGATAGTCTAGAGCTGTGCTGTCCAATATAGTAGCTACTAGCCACATGTGATTACTTTCAATTAATTAACATTTAAAAATCTAGTTTCTTAGTCGCGCTTAACCACATTTCAAGTGCTCAGTAGCTGCATGTGGCTACCGGCTACTATATCGGAAAGTGCAAATATGGAATATTTTATCACTGCAGAGAGCTCAATCGGATACACTACTCTCAAGTGATCTGTTGTTGTCATGTTATATGTTAACACATGTCATATGTCATTTGAATCATCCACTTGTTTCCTGTGTCTCAAACACATTGCCAAGAAAGGAGGGTAACGCTCAGATCTTACCCAGCAGACCGAACTAAGACGAAAGTAACACACACTGAGGTAGTCTAGCTGGTTGCTTACACGTCTGTTGTGTGTGTATAAATAGTGCCTGTGTACGTTCATTCATTCAATTATTCTTTCAGTCAGTGAGCATTTATTACATCCCTACCATGTTCCAGGAACAGTGTAGGTGCCGGTGGACTGCACTGCCCGGGAGGAGTACTGAAGGAGGAGCTAGACGCATGGTAATGCAACATGCTACGTTCTAATGTGTATAAGGATATGGAGAGTTTTGTGGAAGCGGGAAAAGGAAAAACTTGCCGGGGCTGGTTGGATTTGATAAGACTTCACCGAGGTGACATTTATGGCGAGGCTTGAAGGATGAGTAGGAGCTTGCCAGGTCAGGCACCTCCAGCCGCACGACCAGCACGTGCAAAGGCACAGAGGTATGGAACGGCTGCTGTGCTGGGGACAGTGAGAAGTGCAGTGTCTGGGGGAGGGGACCGTGGGGTCAGGTGGTGGTGCTTTATTAACAGGTTTGAATTTTGCCCTATCTGCATCAGGTGTTGAGTAGTCCCCCTCATATAGCTTTCATATATTAAATCCTATTAAAAACTGCTGTGTTGTGCAGTTGAAGGTATCAAAGTATGTTTGCGTTTGGCACTGGGCCTGGCACTTGGGGGACGTTCTACAAATCTTGATTTTTGTTCTTCTCCGTGTGTGCTCACTCCTCCTTTCTCTGAACAAGTTCCTGGCTCTTCATCAGCGTGTTTCTGTCTCTAGGAGTGACTGATTCCTCTTCTTGTTTCCCCGGCCATTAAATCTGACAAAATCTCACCCTCTTATCTATTATGGGCTCATTGATATGGTCTTTTCAACATCAGTTAAAATGTCTACTTCAGTTTATCTGCTTTCTTTCTCCTGCTGAGTTTTTCTCTTTCCTTTGTGATAGATGACTTTCCTGCATGTAACTCGACAAAGGATGTCTTTGGTCTATCCATTACTGTCCACAACATACAATCATAAGACAGCATTATAAATGGGCAGCTTTCAGGAATAGCTTCATTTTTAAAAGGGCATCTCTTATTTCTGAATGACTGCAGGGATGCCAGTTGTGAGTAAAAGTGCCACGCTTTTAATTCTGATGGATTAATAACAGGCACCTAATTCATTCTAGGTCACTGACATGCAGGGTGAGCATACAAATGAAGGTACATTCCAAGTGTCTAAGTTTTTAAAAGCTATAAATCAAGTGAACAACTGTTAAATAAAATGTGCTTCACCCTCCTACATTGATGAATATACCTTCATAATGACAAAAAATAAAACATATTGAAAGCACTGGTTCTCATGGGACAGAAAGTTGGTAAATATGACTAAATCTAATTATTATTGCATATATCTGAGTGTTCTATTGATTGGCTATTGATTTGGAGGTGAGACCAAAAAAACATACATAGTTCATAAATATTTCTTTAAATCTATTTTTCTTTCACTTCAGCGAAATCATTGTTATCAAGATTTTTAGCAATGATCTAAAAATTTTTTAAAAGTATAATTGTATTTAAATATTATTTAAATAGGTTTTTATTAAAATGTATATTAAAATAAACACAAACAATAGAAAAAGTAAGATTACTTAATATATGTATTTTAAAAAGTTGTTTTTCTTCTAAAATATTCAACTAAAATTAAAAAGCAAAGAACAAATTATTGACAAAGATCAACATTTTAATAAAATTTTTAAAAAGCTGACATTAGGGTTGGTCCCAATCGAGTTGTTTCCTTAGTAGCACGTGGACGGTTGATTCGCTGCCCCCGCTCTTCTCGCCCCATAGCTTCTCCTGGGCTCCGCTCACCTGCTGGCAGGATGGCCCACAAGCAGATCTGCTACTCAGACAAATCCTCCCACGAGCAGTAGGAGCAGTGTGAGTACCAGCATGTCATGTTACCCAGAGAACTTTCCAAACAAGTACCCAAAAAGCAGCTGATGGCAGAAGAGGAGTGGAGGAGACTTGGTGTCCAAGAGTCTAGGCTGGGTTCATGACATGATTCATGAGCCAGAACCACGTATTCTTTTCTTTTCTTTTTTCAAACATATCTTTATTGATTTCAGAGAGAGGAAAGGAAGGGGAGAGAGAGAGATAGAAACATCAATGATGACAGAGTCATTGATCAGCTGCCTAGCCCACAACCCAGGCATGTGCCCTGACCGGGAATCGAACCCTGATCTCCTGGATGCCAGGTCGATGCTCAACCGCTGAGCCACACCCGGCCAGGCCGTGTTCTTTTCTTTAGACGACCTTTTCCAAAAGATCAACAAAAATGAAGTATATCTGGGGATTGTCAACTAAATCTTTTTCAAATTTGATGTATATGTATATATAAGGTAGTTTTCAGTGAATACTTGAAAAATGTACAAATTATTCATCCATACCTGTGCATGAGCTGTATTCTTCATAACAGAGCTCAGTTAAATGCAACTGCAAGTAGGTTACTCTAAGGTGTTTGAGATAAAATTTCTTCTAGTTAAAAAAAAAAAGCTGACATTAAAAATTTGTTTTGAAAAAACTAAAGCCCTGGGAAGGTAGCTCAGTTGATTAGAGAGTCGTCCTGATACTCCAAGGTTGCGGGTTTGATTTCCCAGTCGGGGCACATACTAGAATCAACCAATGAATGCATAAGTAAGTGGAACAACAAGTTGATGTTTCTCCCTTTCTCTCTCTAAAATCAATCAATAAATAAAAATTTTCAAAAATTTAATTGAACACTACTAAATAGTTTAGTAAAAACAAAGCAATTTAAATTCTTGTGTTCAATGTCATCTTGTTTCCAGTGTAAATAATTGGTATCAATTACATTTTCATTTACAACCAGTGTAAATATGCTTCATGCCTGTTATAACAAATTCATGAATATGCAAGTTTATATTTATTCTGGCAAGATATTCCTCAGCAGTCTGGGCAATAGTGCTGAATATCACCCTAAGACATGAGAACCTCCAGAACCACAAGTTAGAACATGAAGAAAAGCAAGAAAATGGACCTTCAGCCCCTGGGAAATTATAATGTCGTGCAAAAAACTGCTGTATTCACTATATCTCAGAAGAAGCGACAAGTTAATTTATTCTGTTTTTCTCTTACCCAAAGTGTTTGTGCCATTCACATCCTTTCCCAAACCCGAAGCAGTGTCCGCCTTCCACTTTGGCGGTGGCACAGCCATCCTGGCATTTGTACTCAGGTGCCTTTTGTTTTGTGGACAAAGGGTGAGAGATGTGGAGAAGTGTTTCCTGGGCCTGTTAGTTACAGAGTGGGCCCATCCTAGAGATGCACGTACTAAGGCAGGGGACAGACTCCCCCCACCCCATCATGGGTTTAAGGGCAGGCCTGGATATGCCCATACCCTTCTGTGTCTTAATCCATTCGGGCTGCTATAACAGAATACAATAGACTGGGTGGCTTATAAATAGCAAATTTACTTCTTACAGTTTTGGAGTCTGGGAATTCCTAGATCAAGGCGCCAGCACATTGGGTGTGTGGTGAGGCCTGCTTCCTGGTTCCTGGACAGTCCTCTTTTCACTGTGTCCTCACAATGGCATAGGGGTGAGGAAACTCTGAGGGGTCTTGTTTATAAGGAAACTAATCCCCAATTGCCTAAACAGCTCCCAAAGGCCCACCTCCACCTTGGGGCTATGTTTCAGCATAGTAAAGGATGGCAGAATGTGCCACCCCCAAATACGCCTCTTTGGCATAAGGATTATTTTGGGAAACAGCAGACACAGGAGGAGCTCTAGAAACAGAGAAGTTAGTCTTTTGTAAGGGGAATTTATATTTATCAAGAAAATCCCCACTTGTAAAGGAGTCTCCCTCTCTCTACTGTACTAGAAAGAAGGTTGACTCTAAATCTCAAGAGGCTCTTATCAATGGAGAAGGCACTTACTCAAAACTGGCCTCCCCCACAAACCTTCCTTTATTAAAAAAAAAAAAAAAATTAATTTAGTTGAAGATGGTATTTAAACCTAAATTCTGAGCCACCTCCTTGAAAGATACTGATTTTTCCCTGGGTATCTCCCATGTATACATGAAGTATACATACTTTTAAAAAACTTCCTTTTGTTTTTCTCTTGTTAATCTGTCTTTTGTTATAGAGGCCTCAGCCAGAAACTTAGAATGAATATTTTCCCTCTCCTACAATATAAAAATTTTTGGGGAGACACATTCGGTCTATAACACTCTCAGTCTGGAATTTTATTTTTTACAAATATATTACGTTAGATCTAGGCAATAAATGAAATCTTGGCCTCTTAGAATTCTTTGGTAAAAGGTGAATCAGTAGGAGAGAACAATGGTATCGATGATCATAATACTCTTTGAATTGCACAATTTAAAAAATAATGTTACTCTTTCTACAAGAATTTAATGAGCAAGGGCATTTTTATAAATAGGCTAGTCTTCCCACTTACCTACTCGTCACATAAAATCAAATTAGGTACTATCATTTCTCTATCCCACTTCCAATATACATTTTATGAGTCTTATATTTCATCCTACTGTGAGTCACTGATAAAGATTTAGGAGGTAATTTTCATATTACCAGTTATAGTCACTGGGGGAACCATGACTAAGGAGTTTTTTAATTCCATTTTGTAGGTCTTGAATGCCCCCTGTTAAAAAAGAAACAGTAGGTCCAAAACAGAGTCACTTGTGCTAAGTCCACATCATCAAACCAAGACTTAAGGCCTCACTTAACTTGTTTCAGCATCTCCTTGGAATATAGCCTTTAACCAATCAATCTTTAGTTGCCTGGTGAGCTCTCGTGAGGTAACCCACCCAATAGACCCCTTGGGTCCCTCGTAGGAAGTAACCTCACCTGAAACAATCCCCTCTTTGTTAGAAACGTCCTTTGCCTGCCCCTTTTGCCTACAAAAGATTTTCATTTGTATAGCTTTTCAGAGCACCTTTCTATGTTCCTATGTGCTAGATGGGATGCTGCCCAACTCATGTATCCTTAAATAAAATCAGTAAGATCTTTTAAATGTACTCGGATTTTGGTTTTGAATACCCTATAGCCTTGGTGTGAGCTGGCGGAAGGGGTTACCTAGGTTGTACTGAGGCACTCTAAAGGAATTACTTCCCATCCCACAGCCAAGGGTTTTTTAGGATATAGGAGAAAATAACTCTGATTCATTCATGCCTGCACATATGATTATGTACATTGAGAAGATTAAACTAACTCAGACTCATGGGATCCACTTTCTGTGCGCAAACAGCCCTGACTTGGACGGTGCCACTGCGTTCTTCTGATGCCCCCCAGCTTCCACTCTGCAGAATGCCTCCAGTCCCTGCGGAGGCTGACAGGCCACGGCAGGGTGCTGAAGATTTGCTGTTGCGTAGTTAGATATGTTGAGCTGAATGTGAAAGGGGAATATTCAGAGAGAAACATCAAGGAGGCAGGTGGGGAAATGGCACTGGAAATTCCAACAAGAAGCTGAGATAGGTTTGGAGAGGTGTTTTTAGAGAGGTGACAAAGAAGGCGCGAGAACAGATGCATGAATATATTATGTGAACCAAAGCTAGCGCACATTTGCACATATAATCAATGTTTGAACTGAGTGCTGTGTGGCACAGGAAGAGCTGGGAGGAGCTGGAGTGAGCCCACTGGCTTGCACGTAAGATGCCCAGGTTTAGTAAGGAAACAGGCACTCATATTCAGAATGCTAGCTCGTGCTCTGAGGTGTTACAAGATAAACTGAGGCACATTAAAATTGTGAAGCCTCCGTTCCAATTGGACAACTCCAGACCGGAAGCTGTTTGGAGAGCTCCACAGAGAGGAGCCAGGTTAAGACTTTTGTAAAATAGATGCAGCCCTGGCTAGTGTGGCTCAGTGGATAGAGCATCAGCCTATAAACCGAAGGGTCACCAGGTCCATTCCCGGTCAGTTCTCTATACATACACATGATCGCTTATACCTGGGTTGTAGGTTCAATCCCTGGCCTGGTCCAGGCTTGTGTGGGAGGCAACCAATAGATGGATCTCTCTCACATAGATGTTTCTTTCTCTCTTTCCCCCACTCCCCACCCCTTCCACTCTCTAAAAAATCAATGGAAAAAATATCCTCAGGTGAGGATTAATAACAACGAAAATAGAAGCAAAGCCAGAAAATTATTTGATTGGCTGTGGTTTCAACACTTGTCTTATTTGAAAAAACCTAGTTGGCTGTTTGTGATTGGCTGTCCTTAGGTTTTAATTTCATAACCCTGAGTCATTGGCAGGCTTAGATTCTGGTTTGATGTAAGCTGCTAAGGCACTAGAGCACCTTAGTTTAACGGCCTCCTTGTTTAATTAATTTAACAGGGATCAGATCCTCTTTATACAGTGGTTCCTCACATAGCAGTCAAGTGGGAAACTGGAGAATTGCTTGCAAAATACCCCATCTTCATCCCTCCTCTGAGTCTTCTGTTTCTGGTAAAATGTCATGCAAGGAAGGGATCAATTCTTTGTGTTGGCTGGCTAAAGTGGTCCTGCTAGGAATAGAGGGGGAAAGTGTAAGATTACTTACCAAGATATCTTCCTGGGAGCCCTCTGATATTATGGTTGCCTAGCTCTCTGTAAATTCTTTGTTTAACTCTCTTTCAGCCTATAGCACTTGCCCAATAAACCAGGGCAAGCGTGAAGTAAAAACAAATGCAAAACCTACTTTCAGGCTCTATTTGTTTTTGAGGATCCGAATTTTAACTGACATTTTAAATGATAGTAATAAATTCTTTACCTACTAAAAACAACAAAATGTTATTAACCTTCTATACTTTTATGCTTCCAATGTTTTTGAGCTTGAATTCTCTATACAAAAACATGATTGCTTACACCAGTGTTTGGTCCCATATAATTTCCAGATCTCTGGGCTTCGTTGTTCCAGAATAGCACTTTCTAATATGGTAGCTACTAGTTTGTGGCTATTGAACACTTGAAATGTGGTTGTTCTGATTTGAGATGCATTGTAAGTGTAAAATACTCAGTGGATCTCAAAGACTTAGAAGACAAATTCTAAGGTGGTTTCTGAAGGGAACCAAAAGTTTTGCCTTTTGGGATATCCATTTTATTTTATTTTATTTTATTTTATTTATTTTATTTTTTTATTTTTTATTTTTTTGAGGGATATCCAATTTAAATTGGTTATTAAGAAACAAAACTCAGAAAGAACCTTTGAGCTCTTGCCCGTGTGGCTCAATTGGTTGGGTGTCGCCCTGTGCACCAAAATGTTGCTGGTTCAATTTCTGGTCAGGGCACATGCCTGCGTTGTGGCTCCAGCCACAGTATGGGGCATGGAGGAGGCAGCTGATGGATGTTTCACTCTCACATCGATGTTTCTCTCTCCCATTCTCTCTCTCTAAAAGTCAATTAAAAAAATGTTTTTATTGATTTCAGAGAGAGGAAGGGAGAGGTAGAGAGAGACAGAAACATCAGTGATGAGAGTCATTGATGGGTTGCCTCCTGCATACCACCTTCTGGGGATCAAGCCTGAAACCCAGGCATGTGCTCTGACCCGAAATCAAACCATGACCTCCAGGTTCATGAGTCCATGCTCAACCACTGAGCCAAGCTGGCTGGGCTCTAAAAATCAATAGAGGGAAAGCCTTAGCAGTCTAATTTGAATTGAGTGTGGTGAATGGGAGGGCTAAATTGGGGCCTGTTTACTATATCACTCCCTATGTCTCACTGTGTCTGGGTTGCCTAGCAAAATTTACCTGCCATGTATGTTCTGCTTTTCCTCAGTTACCTGCAAATCATCCATTTTCACTTTTAACATCTAAGACTCCCACTTCACTTTTCTCCTTTGTCCAAAATATAGCCAATTTTGCCTCACTGTCTTTGGAATTAGCATGCTTATGGGAATTCCCCATAAGCATGTATTAAAATTTTGATTTTCTCTTGTTAATCTATCTGTCAATGGATTATTAACCTAGCTAGAAAAACTTAGAAGGTGGGAGGAAAAGTATTATTTTTTTAGCCCTCACACTCCCAATAATTCTTGCCTTACACCTTTGTGGAATCTCCTCAAATGTGTGTGGGACCTGTGACTTGCTTCTAACTAACAGAATATGGCAAAGGAAATGGGATGTCACTTACTGGGGCATGCTATTGAGACAGAAAATAGTCTATCACTTCTGGAAAAGAATGATTCACCCTTTTGAAGATGGAAGAAGCTGTTTGTATAATTTTGCCCCAAAGTGAAATCTGCTTAGGTGCCTTATTTTTGGATCCTGCCTTCAGGGTTTAATTTGTTTCAAATTAACAGGAGGTGGCAGATGCAATTAAAGAGAAAAAAAACAACAATGGCAAATTAAGCATGATATTTTTAAACTTCCTTATTCGAAATGGCAGCTACACATTCAGGGAATAAATGCTAATTATTTTGAATTATTTGTTTACTCATTGAATCAAATGTGCGCCTTTTACTGATTAATGCTTCACAATGTATTCTACATCCTTTATTGCTAATTAATAAAGCTATAGTGGCATGACTAGTGATTTTGAACTCTAGGAGACTCTTTAAAACCACACCCCCTCAGAAGGGTCTGATTTCCTCTAGCATGTGCTCCCAACCTGGGACTTGTTGCTGTCCAAAGCCACTGAAGCCAGGACCTGGGTGGATTTGCATCTTGCAGAAATCCTGGCTGGCCACCTGTACAGGTCACCCTGATACCAGTCCAATATCTGTGCCTGACACTGAAAAAGGTCAAAACTCAAAACATCAGAGTTTGGAGTAAGGAAAGGTTTATTGATTGAGAAGGTGCCAGCCGAGAAGATGGGAGCCCTCCCAGTGGTACCTCAAATTCATCTTAAGAAAGTACAGAGTTCAGATTTCTTTTATGTCAAGAAAAGGAGAAATGGGTGTGGGGCAAAAGGCGAGTGACCACAGCAGACACCTGGGCGCCAGCAAACATCTGGTGCTAGTTGATGTGAGTTTAGTCATGTGGTTCCTGAAAATCTTTGACAAAGGGTACATACTTCCCTTATCTCCTCACGCCACAAGCAGAATTCCTCTAATGATGAGCATGTCCATATACAAGACTAAGCAGAAGCTATTAGCCTGGAGGCCACAGGAGCAAAGCAGGCTTGAACAAGGTGGAGTCAGAGAGACCAGCATTTCACTGTTACAACCTCACTTATTTCATTAAACTTGTAGTAATGTGACCTCAAATTTTGTGATTTATTGTTTTTCTACTTTCTATTGAGTGAAAAAAGCAAGATAAAAACTTTATGTACATTTGTTTCTAATTCAGCAAAACAAATAAGCAAACTTTAAACATATATATATTATACACACACAAAAAGAAAGTATTAATTTATTAGTGGTTACTTCTGGTTAGTGGGCTATGGGTAATTTTAATATTCTTTGTTATAATTTCTATATTTTCCAATTTTTAAAAAATTTGGACATATATTACTCTTAAAATCTGAAAAACTATGTAAAGGAATTTTTTTTAAATTAAAAAAAATTTTTTTTTTTTAGAGTGGAAGAGATGTGGAGAGAGAGAAAACATCCATGTGAGAGAGCCACATTGGTTGGTTGCCTCCTGCATGCACCCAGACTGAGACCTGGGATTGAGCCTGCAACCCAAGTACTTGCCCTTGACTGGAATAAAACCTGTGACCCTTCAGTCTATGGGCTGACGCTCTAACCACTGAGCAAAACCGGCTAGGGCTGTAAAAGAATATTGAAAGGAGTTTTTTAAAATTTATTTTATTTTCAAAATATATCTTTATTGATTTCAGAGAGAGGAAGGGAGAGAGAGAGAGAGATAGAAACATCAATGATGAGAGAGTCACTGATCGGCCGCCTCCTGCATGCTCCCAACTGGGGATCTAGCCCGCAACCTGGGCACGTGCCCTGACCAGGAATTGAACACTGATCGCCTGGATCCTAGGCTGACGCTCAACCGCTGAGCCACTCCTGGCCAGGCAAAGGAGTTTTTTTTTTAAAAAAACTCAAATATCTATATACAAATATATGGCTCTCAATGGAGAAATCCCTCATCAACCTTGCTAGTTAAATTCATCTGGTCTTATTTTAATACAGAGTGTTCTTTCTTCCTTAGAGTGGCATAGTAAGGCTATATTGGGTAAGATGTAAGCTGCTTCTGCTTTAGATATTGCTGAGTGGGATCTTCAACAACCGCAGTTACAGATTTAGAAAGGATTTCACAGAGTCTCAAAATTCTGTCCCTGTTTCTGTCTCAACATAACATTTCATTACACGTACCATTGTGTGATATGTTATAACATTCTTTGGTTTATATAATATTTAATCCAATTTTCCTGGCCCCTTAAAATGTTACTAATCTCCAATAGCATAAGGAACCCTTCTGCTTTAAACCTAATATAAAGTGAAAGACCTGGGAAAACAAAGGGACGTGGAAATAAGACTAAAAATCAGACCAGTACGAAAAATACACATACCTTCCCACATTTCCAATCTCATTATTTACAAGCAAAAGATCATTTAGGGTTGTGGATGAAAAGGGGGCCATATGTTAAGTCTGACAAGCTTAGGGAAGGCCTGCATCGTGGGCCCTACAAACTCAGAGACCAAAAGTGACCACATAGGATGGTCAGAACATAAAATTCCTAACTAAAGGTGAGTCATGGTGGGTAGTCACATCCTGGTCCTGTAGCTTCCTTAACAAAGGTCAGTCTTTACCTTAGATAAGCCTGTCCATTGTCTTTTTGCATCTAAGATAACAAGCCCTTGGAGTGTGAGAGTGATCGCATTCGCCTGGACTCCTCCATACCCCAGCTCTATACCCACCACACCTGAGCACAAGACCACAGAACCCCTCATTGTCTAGTCCCCCACATTCCATCTCTACATGCTGTAAATGTTGATCGTTAACTATGCTGTACCCGCCAATGTAAAAGAAGTGTCTCTCTATTTTACTTTTTTATCCAATCCTAGAGATTTCCGCCTCTCTGCTTTCTCCCGCCTTCCTAATCTGTCACCAGTGGACTTCATGTAACCTGCCCTCCTTACATCTCCTCCTTTGGCTGTAGTGTATGAAATAAGCTGCAACACTGCCATTCTCTGGAGCATTTTCTCAATCCATTGAGATTTTGCTTCCCACCAATTGTCGTCAGTTTGGCTCAAATAAACTCATAAAAATTCTCTATAGGTTTGGACATTTCTTAAGTTGACCTGTTCATATGCAAATAAATGGTAACGGATGTAGCACTTTCGTAGCCTGAGGATTCATCTCTGTGAGGTGGAAGTGGGATTTCATTTACACTAGAATTTAATTAACCCAATTAGGCCTTGATTCCACCTCCTGCGCAGGAGTGGAGGGGGGATCTTAAAAAGATCCCTTAAAGGGAATGAGCCCACCCAGCGCAGGCCTTCAGCTCTGTGGCAAACTCTGCCCAACCCCAAGCTCTTCTGCCCCACAGCCTTCCTAACTCGAGGCGATGACGGGAAACAAAAGGAGGAAACGTGCTTTGCCAAGTGATTTCTTATTATTTTCTCTACAACTCAGTTTTTTTCTTGATTTTTCCTGAAAGATTTTTTTGTGTGTGCCATCTGGACTCTCACAGTTATCACAGGATGGATGAATTGAGGCAAAATTATAAATCCTTTTCAGGAACCTGTGATTGAAAGAAGGGGGGCTCCCAAGGAGGGGAGGGTGGTTCTGAGGCCCCAGGGGCTGGAGAATGTTGGTTTTCCACTCACTTGTTTTGTGGGAGTCAGGGAAGGAAGGCCACAGAGTACACTGACTTGTTAATCTATTTGCGAATAAATTATCTAATATTATCTATTTGCGAATAAATAATGGTACAAAATTGAGAGTGCACACTAGTATGTAATGAAGAGTGGGTCCACTTCTGTGCCCTGGCCAGCCGATTCCCCCCATCAGTGGCAGGCACGGCTCTCAATTTCTTGTGGATCCCTTCGGAAATATTATTTTTCCATCTAGGCTTTTTTTTTTTTAAACCACAGATAGAACTATACTGTACACACTGTTTGGCACCTTACTTAAGAATTTATCTTGGAGCCCCAGTCAGTTTGCTCAGTGGTTAGAGCGTCGGCCTGCAGAGTGCAGGGCCCCGAGTTCAGTTTTCGCCAAGGACATGTACCCTGGTTCCAGGCTCGATCCCGGGCCCGGTTGGGGTGAGCACAGGAGGCAACCAATTGATGTGTTTCTCTCACATTGATGTTTCTCTCTCTCTCTCCCCCTTCCACTCTCTCTGGGAAAAATATCCTCGGGTGAGAATTAAAAAAAAGAATTTATCTTGGAGATTTTTAAAAATCTTCATCCAAGGATATGTTTGACTAAGAGAGTAAGGGAGAGAGAGAAGCATCCGTCTGTTGCTGCCCATACCTGTCCCGGCCTCTGATGGACCCTGCAGCCTAGGCATGTGCCCTGACCCGGAATCGAACCCGCAACCTTTTGGTGCGTGGGAGGATGCGCCAGCCAACTGAACCACGCGGCCAGGTGGTTTTGCTCTTTTTAATGACATGGATATGCTATCACTTCTTTAACTGGGCCTCTACCTTTGACTAATTCAGTGATTTCCAATCCTGGGCTGTTAAAACAGTGCTGCAACAAACCCTTAGATATATATTCTTTTGATTCCTGCAGTATGTCCGTAGGCTAAATTCCTTAAATTAGAATTGCTAGGTCTAAGGGGAGGTGTATTGTTAACATCGATAGATATAAAATTCCTTTCCATAATCCCATCAGCCTCTGGGAGAGCGCCTGCTTTCTCCCATCTTTGACAACACAGTGGAGACCCCATTCTTAAATTCTGGCCAAAGGGATTAAGAGTTACTTCTTTTTCTTTCATTTCCTCAAGCAAAAAATCCCCAGGATGTTTGGAGGTAGGCTTCTTACTACTCAATTTGCATCTGAAAATAGTCACAGTTCATTCACTTTACATTTGTTTTCTTACTTGGATGAAGCTTAAAAGCTGAGAGAATTTGAGAGACTTTTAGATGAAATAAAGAAATAGTCAAAAAAGCTTATTGTGGTTTATTAGCTTTATAAGGCTTCAAATACAGTCAGCATAAAGCAGTTTTTATTTTTTGACGGTGAGCGCTGATAGGTTCTGACGGCCAGCAGGGGGCAGCATGTCCCCACAGAGTGTCAGGTTGCAACTCCAGCTCCAGCTCTGGGACTCAGAACGTAGTATTCAGTCAGAAACACTGTTTCACTTTACCTTCACTGCCATCTCAGGCTTGGAGTTGGCTGGAGTTTCTGAGTGCAGAACAAAGCTTAGCTAAAAAAACAGAATAAATTAAAATATTAAATGCCAGCCAAATCTAGGGTAGCACAGAATAAGGGGATATTGCGAACATAAATAACAATAGCACCATATTGTAGAATAGAATTTAAATGAAATATTTGATTATTCCAGCCACTATTTCTGCTGTAAAGCACAAAAGGAATATCCATTATTGGATTAATATTATATTTCATATCCATTTTGCTAAGAAATGCTAAAAATGTCAAATCATATCTTCTATTTCCCTAGAAATAGATTTATTATTTTACTTCAAAAAGCAAATTAACCTGCTCTCTTAATATTAGCCCATTCAACTGGCAAGTATTGATTGAGTGCTAGGTGCAAAGGATATGGGGCAGAGAAGTCATGGCCTCTGCTTTAGTTGGCAAAACAAGAAACACTTGGGGCCTGGGGCAGGAAGCTGTGGTTCTAGCTTTAAGGGAGGCACCATAACCTCTTCTGGGGACTTGGGCAAGTTATTTAACTTCTCTGTGCCTTAGAAATGAAAATAAAATGAATGCCATCTGCCTTACTGACCCCATAAGTGCACATATAAAATACCACATGCAAAGATGCTTGAAAAAAAGAGCTAGTGCTATACAAATAAAAGATTTTAAAAGCCACACTGGGCCCTAGCCAGTTTGGCTCAATGGTTAGAGTGTTGGCCCACGGACTAAAGGGTCCTAGGTTCGATTCCAGCCAAGGGCACATACCTCGGTTGCAGGCTCAACCCCCAGCCCCAGTCATGGTGTGTGCAGGAGGCAACCAATTGCTGTGTGTCTTTCTCACAACGTTGTTCCTCTCTCTCTCCCCACTCCCCTTCCACTCAGGTGAGGATAAAAAAAAATTATTAAAGCCACACTGGAATGACCGTACCCTACACCGATAGAAGTGGCAGCCTAGTGAGTTCTTGTTATGTGCCAGGAACTCCAGTAAACACTCTCATTATCTCAGTTATCTCTGTTAAAATCATATACCTATGAGGTAGGTATTACTAGCCCATGTGGGGGGCTAAAACAAATTAATACTTTTTCTCCCACTTTATAAACTCTTCTGGCTGGGCAAATAATCTAATTAACAGAGACAGATTAGCAGGAGAAAAGAAATTAATATATATGCATGGAGAATTCACACAGGCATGAAAATTCCAAAGACAGTGAGGCAACATTGGGTATAAATGACATTTTGGACAAAGGCGAAAAGGTGGGCGGTACAGGGTATTAGGTTGGAGAAATGAGAGTGGGAGATTTATAGGCAGTTGAGGAAGAGCAGAACATCCATGGCAGGCAATTTCTTGCCAGGCAACTAAAAACAATGGGACATAGGGGCTATCTAGCTAACAAGACCCCACCTGCTGCCCTCCTACTTACCATAAATTAAGTCAAATTAGGCTAAGGCTAACATCCTAAGATCTTCTTGAAGCAGGTCTTTTTGTTGTTTTTTTGGTCTGAATCTCTTGGACAGGAATGGGGGCAGGGTGTCAAAGTTTCCTTTTGAGTCTTGTTTCTTAATTACCAGTTTAGAATCATTATCCTAAAAGGTAGGTTCAGGGTGGCAAACCATTTGGTTCCCTTCACCCATTTTCCAGATGAGGAAATTGAGGTGTAGGGAGGTTGGATAACTTGCCCAAAGCCAGGCTGTTACAAGTGGTGGAGCAGGATTCAAGTCCAGGTCTGACTCCAGAGTCCACTACAAGGTGTGTCAGTCTGGTTCTTCATCATCCTCACAGTTCTGCACTTAAAAGTTGTAGGTATTGCTCCTTTAATTTTTCTCATAAAAGACTAGCATCAGAAAGTTAGGTCACATGCTATCATATACAGCATTCTGAGCTAAGGATGAGGTAAGATGCCTTGGGGCTTCGGAGGGGGGAAAGGTCATTCAGATGTCCAGTAATTGGATGTTTGTTCTGCCCTATAGGTAGGTCACAAAAATTATTTCTGTTATAACTCTTATTATGGGTAGGGCCCCTAATTTAAATTCTTTAAGGGAGAGGTAAAAGTTTTCATGAGCCTGCAGGCTCTCAATTAACTTCAGCTCAAAACAACCCACATGCAAAAGTGGCACGTATTGGGGAAACTGTTCTGAACCCCTTTGCTTTCCATACATACATCACTTTATGGACTCAATCAGTTTCAAAATTATTTCATGAAATAACTTCTCTTTAAAAATGGAAATTGGCCATGTGTCTTAAGAAAAATTCTAGGAATACTGATGAGATTCACTAGTTAATCTATTGTAGTAGCATGAGCTATTGTTGACTAAGGGAAAATCAAACGAATAACTATGGAAAACCAACAGAAGAGGAGAATGAACCAAAAGAAGGAATTATAAACAAAAAGAATCCCAAGGGAAAGGTTTAGGCAGGTTTCTTGAATTTCTTGACATATAGGAAATCGAATGGGGTGGATTTCACTACCAGGGCTAAGCCTTCAGGGTAGAGAATTACCAAACCTTGGGCAACAGCCCTTTTGGATGTTTCTTAATTGCCAGCTAGGGGGAACTGCTAGGCAGAAGTGAAGGACCTTGCTTTGTGAATTATGCAGTCTCATTAGCTAGTGGCGAAGAGGTGGCTCACGAAGCACAGATCCCAAGGGCCTTACCAAGTTTGGGTACTCTTTCGTGCTTGATATTTTCTTTCATGAATCACACGGCTGCAAGGGTCTGGTTCCCGGGACCTTAAGTCGCTGGAGCAAATATCACCTGAGAGCTCTTAGTATGAGGCAGTCACTGTTCTAACACTTTATATACAATAACCCTTTAATAACTAACTCATAATGGTTCCATTATCTCCATTTTACAGATGACAAAAACCGAGGCTTTTTGCCTCAAAGTCCACAACCAGGATTTGGGCCCAGGCAATCTGGTTCTAGAGACTGTACGCTTTGTCGCTCCATTAGTCCATCTCTTTAAACTACTAAGGAGGAAGGAGCAGAAGAAAAAGAGAGGGAGGAGAGGGCTAGAGCAGAATGAAGGAGAACATGAGCGGCTTTCTACACGCAGCTCCTGAAGACCCTACTATGGGCTCCGCCTTGAACTAGGCACCCTGGAACCACAGTCCCTTCATGCCCTGGAAGATTAGAGAAGCTGAACACAAACAGGTTATTTCTGTACAATGTGATCACATGCACGACAGAAATTCCTGTTTTCCCGGGCACATGCTAACGTGGAAAGTTACGGAGTTAAAGTGACTGACCATTAGGACACAGGCTCATTCAGTCACAGACCAGCTACTGGCGGATTACATTGCCAATCTGTTTCCATAATTTTTTTTTTTTTCTTAACAAGGCTGTTCTGCAAAAGTTAAATTTAAGCAAATTTACAATCTTATTATGTTTGGTCTTTATTGTTTGCTTTCAAGATTGCAAAACATTAGGGCAAACCTAAAGTAAAAGGATTACATCCAGCAATTAAAAATTAAATAAAAAATATTCCACCAGTAAAATTATTTCTACTTTTGATGTATGCTCAGAAGTTTTCACAATTTAATGATTGGAAAATATATTCCACTAAAACCTGCAGAATGACGACTAATTTCCTATTTGCGCCAGTTCATTAAACTGCCTAATGGCAGCTATGGAAAAGTAAATGCCTCATGCGGAAAGCTTTTGCTCTTTAAACGAACGACGAACAAGCGCATTGCAACAGAGACCGAAGGAGTGTGTCCCCAGGAATTCCAGAGGGGCAGCGAGTTCTAGTGGGACCGCTAGAAAGGTTTCTGCTCCCTGGGTGGCATCTGGGAGCAAAGCCGCGTGGGGACGGGGGATTGTCCCCTCAGAGCGGATTGTCCCCTCTTCGCCTTCGTCTGCGGGTCGCATCGGGGAGGAGCGCCGGGGACCAAAACCCAGTGGCTGGCAGCGTCTCGGCGGAGGATCCGCACCCATCGGGCGGCTGCCCAGCTCTCGGGAAGATGCGGACCCAGGACGTCCCATCGCGCTCACAGCCTGGCGAAAGTGAGGGGCTCGTTAAACAAAGCGGGCGAGTGCGGGAAGGGGCGGGCGCTAACCACGCGGCTGAGCCTGCGGATCAGCTCGGAAAGGGCACGCGCGTGGCGGCACCCGCTTCCCGTCGCCAGGCTCGGGGTACCCACAAAGCCCGCACAGTTCCCCTTCCTCTGCGGCAGGGATCTGAGAAAAGCCAAGCCGAGGGAGCTCCCGCCCGCGCCCCGCCACCCCCTGCAGTCCGAGCCGGAACCGGAGGCGGCCCGCCGCGCGGGAGGCTCCGACTTTTCTTTTGGGGATAAGATGGCTGGTCAGGGAAACAAAGGAAACTTGGACCCGGCCCGAGAGCGGTGTGCGTGGTTAGCGAGCGCGCCCCGGGTCCTGTGTGGGAGTCTCCAGGGGCCCGCGCCAGCCCGCACGCAGCGCGCTCGGGGAAACACAAAGCACCCGCCCGGAGCAGGCGGCGCCCGGCCGCCCACCTGCCGGGGCCCGGCAGCCGCGGGTCTCCAGGCGGGCGACGGGCAGGACGGCTGCGGAGGGCCGGGGTGCCGGGGAGCCGGGCGGGCCGGGCGGGGCGGGGCGGGAGGGGAGGCGGCCGGGCGCACGCGGAGGGCGGTCGCGGGGGCGGGGGGGGAGCTCGGAGGAGGGGAGCTCGGGTAGGTGGGCGGGCGGCGCCACGTCACGGCTATTGTCCTGGTATATAAGGTCCCTCCAGCGGACCGCGCTCCCCACTTTGCCTTGGCCAGCGCGGAGCCAGTGGTTCTCCACGCACCCGGCATCCAGCGAGGCTCGCGGCGCACCGACGGAGCGGACATGGGCAGAGCCATGGTAGCCAGGCTCGGGCTGGGGCTGCTGCTTCTCGCGCTGCTCCTACCCACGCAGGTGAGACCTTGGGACTCGGGGGGCTGCGCCCCAGCCGTTGGAGATACTCCCAGGGACTGGCCTAAGCCCCTACCTGGGGCTGCCGACTGCGACTCAGAGAATCTAACATAATCTGACCTGGGGGAGGGCGATGTGGAGCCCACTTTCCAGTTCCTTGAGGGCTGTCCCCACCCCTCTCACAGCCCCTAGAACAATGCGGGTCCGCGCGTGGGCTGGGAGGACCCTGCCCCACCCCAGGTTCCACGTCGCCCCTTCCTAGGCAGCCTGGTGATCACCACCTGCTTTCCTCCAGGGGTCCGAGGCCCTAGCGGGGAAGAGAATGCGCTCCCTACCTCCTAAGCGCCCCGAGACCTCGGACTCTTTGGGGAGGTTGTCCCTGGATCCCCCGAGCGCCCCTCTTCCCTCTAGTTGTGTTCGCGCCTCTAGCGCATCACACAAAGAGAGGGGAAGATCCCCTTCGGGGGGCGCCGCTCTCGACCATTTTCCATTCAGCTAGTTTGGGGATCCCGAGGAAGCCCCGACTATCTGGCCCGATTAACCCATCCCAGTCCGCGTGGTTCGGGGCTGAAGCCTGGGCGGGGACCCTCTCCTGACGCTGCCCTGTCCCGGGGGCGACCTTACCTGTGCATCTCTTGTCACCTCGGAGCCCCGTGTTAGGTCGATTGGCGAGCTCTGGGCAGGCGGCCGGTTTGTCCCAAGTCCCCACCGGGCTTTGTCTCCCCCGCCCCTATCCCGGGATCCGATTGCGGTCCCAGCACAGTTACCAGGAACGACGCCGCCCCGGGGATGGGGGGGGGGGTGGCAGTGCGGGCGCGGCGGCCTGGAGGCACGCGGGGGGCGAGCCTGGGAGACCCCAGCGGGAGGTGCGGAGGTGGGGGCGGGGTGGCGAGAAGGGGCAGCTCGGGCTTGGGGGGCGGGGGGGCTCTCCACCGTCTTCAGTTGGGGCTTTGTGAGGAGCGTCTCCTGAGCTTATCCGAAAAGTTGGGTGCTCCGGCCTCGGTCCCCAGACGGACAGTGTCCCGGCTGTCGGGGCAGCGCAGCCTGAGCGTGGAGCGCTGAGCGGCTTCCCCTCCGCAGGCGGGTGACTGTACCCTATTGTCCTACCGGTCGGCTGCGCCCCTGAGGCTTTCACAATTCCTCGGTGGGGGAGGGGCGCGGCCGCCAAAAACCAACTGATCCCCCCACCCCCTCCCCGTTTCCTTTCCAAACAGATTTCCCCCCAAACATTTTTATAAAGAAGGTTCTAGGTGAGCAAATCAGTCTAGTTTGGTAGGGAGTTTTTTGTTTAATGTCAATTTAACATATTACAATTTGGCTTTTTGTTGGTGGTGCAGAGGGCCCTTACAGAGATTCTCCTATTGATACTCTAGGCTCTATTTAAAAAGTCACCTGCTGCACCAAAATATTTTGTATGCATAAAAACAGATTACCTTCAGGGATCCCAAGCCAGGTCTTGCCCCCAAATAGAGTGCCCTGTTTTAAATAATTTCCCGTATTATTAATGCTTTTCTTTTAGAGGGAGTGCTGTTTTTGGTAGGACAAGCTGAATCTTGCACCACAGTAGATGCCCAATAAATATATTTGACTTGCTCAGGACTTTTTTATTAGTCTGTTTGCGATGGAAATTGTACATCACTTTGGTCAATATTTGCTTAATGACCTTATGGGTTTTCCGACAAAAGGAGCTGGTGCTGATGTAGACTGGTTTTATTTTGGGATTAACAGGCAGCCAAAAGTACATATGGACCAGACCTGCTTGGTGCCACATCCTCCGTCCTGCCTGTAATTAGAAGCCCTTGTAAACCCTCCCTTGCAGTGAGCGCTGAAATCTCCCATCTGCCTTTGTTCTGGGACAAAGGAGAGATTATCACGTGCCCCACTGGACTGTGCATTTTGTGACTGGAAGAATCTGTGTGGTGAATGATGCCACTCAGGCGCTGGGACACTGGGGAAACCTTAGTTCTTGGCTACAGCACTGGGGGCTTAGTGACCAGGCAGGAGGCTGGCGGCTGCTGGTGAAAACAACACCAAACCCTCGTGGTGTCTTTTGTGAAGCCATCTGACTCCTTGGTGTTTTAAGTGAAATTATTTTGCCTTAAGGAAAGGGTTCATTATATTTTTCAATTTAATACAAATATTGTGGCCATTTTTGAGAAAGGTTATATGTAATTTCAAGATCTTTGCCTTGGCGTGTGTGGCTCAGTTGGTTGGAGTGTTGTCCCATCACCAGAAGGTGGCGAGTTCGATTCCTTGTCGGGGCGAGTATAGGAGGCAACCCATGTTTCTCTCCATTCCTCTCGCTCTCCAATAAAATAAAAAAAAAAAAGATTTCAAGGGAGCAGATACCCTATTTCCAGTTAGGTTAAAACCAAGGTGTTATTAAACCGGAATGTGAGAGATACCTAGCCAATCCAGTATAGACCATGACTCAATTCTAGTACCATAAGTCTCAAACTATAGTATTTTAAAATCCAAGTTATTTGTGCACTTTAAAATCTACCCTTTCCTGGGAAAATAAAGGACACCTTTTTGCAATGCCAGTAAGTCAGTGTAGTTACAGAAACTTCTATATTAATTTATTTGACTTTATTTTTAAAGTTAAACTCTTAGGAGTTATAGTTATTGAAGAACATTTTTGTTTGTTTTTGGGTGTTGCAGTCATTTGCACCTCTAGGTAGTTTGTTTTGAAACCAGAGAGAATAATGTTGGTGGCACTAAGAAAGAATTCAGAATTAAACGGTGTGGGTAAGGAAATAATGGTCAAAGAGCAACTTAAGACATCTGTCTTATTTGCATATTAAGTGTATGTGGAGGCAACTCGGGCAAGTGGAAATTTATCAGTGTAACTTTTTATATTTTTTAGATCTATTCAAATCAAACAACTGCTGTAACACTTGCAAGTAACCCTTCCCACAATACCTCGACTACCCAGAGTCCAGCAAATGCTACCACCAAGGCGAATGGCGGTGCTCTGCAGTCAACAGCCAGTGTCTTCGTGATCTCGTTGGCTCTCCTACATCTCTACTGTTGAAAGACTCGGGCCAAGAAATGTCTATACTTCTCCATCTTCTAAACCCAATCCAAATGGCACCTAGACATCCAGTGTGACAAGGAAAAAAAACAGGTCTTCATTGAATCTGCTAATTCCACACCTAATTTTATTGACACAGAAAATGTTGAGGATCTCAGATATGATTGGTTTGAAGAGCATGTGCAGGGTTTGAATAGATGATGAATGCCAATATTAAATCTGCTGGACTTTCATGTACAAGATGAAGAGAGACAGATCCAAAATTAGTTCAGAGATGATTTCCTTAAATGTGGCTTAAGAAGTATGGACACATACACTTCTACCTTGAAAATGAATAGATTTTATCTAGAGATAACGGATGGAATTTGGAACAGAGTCAGTTTTCATTTGGTTCATTGAAGTTATAAGGCCATAAAACAGTTAGGTAATGCACAAAGCTATGGTTCTATTTATGTGTACATTAGAAGGAACTTCCAGATGGTCCCATAAATCCTCAATGTATTATTTCATAGTACTAATTTAATGCCCGTGTAAGTCTAAATAAAATTTTACATTGTTAAGCTATCGCTGTTCTCTTGGGATCTGAACTCTTTCCTCTGAGGCTTTGGATTTGACACAGCATTTGACTTTTTGTGTAGTAATTGATATGTGCCCAGGGCAATGATGGATTGGAATCTACCCTGGATTCAAGCATAATGAGTAAATTTTGCTGATACTCAACAAGAGTGCCAGATTAATTTAGCTAAACTAATTCCGAAGAGAAGTACACTGACTCAACTAATTTCAAAATGCTTTTTATTTCTGCATATGTTGAATACATTTAACAATTTTAAAAATGATTGGTTTTGAAGGTAAAATCGACAAATTTAAAATTGAAAAGGCAAATATATGAAGGAGCCAAAACTGTAAATTAGGTGTTTGGGAAATGAAGACTGGAAGCCTACATTAAATTCAGAAAAACTTTTATACTCTTTCTGTACATACTTTTTTTTAAAAACTATGAATCAGAATAGCTACATTTGGAACACTTTCTGTTATTGGTCAATATTTTTAGATAGTTAGAACCTGATCCAAAGCCTAATGGGGGCTTAATTCTGGAAAGGAAATCTTTTCACAACTTCCTCGATGCTCAGAACCTTTTTAAAGATAGACACTCCCTAAAATCTTTTGTTCGCATGGTCACACACTGATGCTTAGATGTTCCAGTATCTGATACGGCCACAGTAGTCTTGATAACCAAAGTCATTTTTTCCCATCTTTAGAAACCCACCCAGGAACACCATACTCAGCCGATCTCAAGCTACTGTGTGTGTGAATGAACATTCCTTTTTGTTTCATACCTGAATGCTGTACATCTATTTTGGATTGTATATTGTGTTTGTGTATTTATGCTTTGATTCATAGTGACTTCTCATCTTATGGAATTGATTTGCATTGAACACAAACTGTAAATAAAAAGAAATGGCTGAAGGAGCGAGTCATGGTAGTTTTTTACTGACTTTAATCACAGTAAAGAGTACTAAGAGACTCCCTAACAGATAATGTATTCCAGACATCCGCTTCCCTAACCTCCAGTGTGTAGCAGCAGCCCAGTTTCCCCTTGGTAGGCAGTCACTACAGTCACTACAGTAACTTCCCACCTTGTTGATTCAGAGGCTTGAGCTCAAAGCGGTTGGGTGGCAGTCTCCACTTCCAGTTTAATGGAACTACTGCTATGTCTCCTGGTGGAAACATCCTTCACTTTGGAACTAAGATCTCTACACCAGCAGAATAGAAGGTCTCAAGGACAGAAAGTAAAAGGTTTGCTACTGGATCACTTTTTAGGGGTACTGGAGCCACTCTCATCTTTATCCCCTGATTCCTGGACCTGTGAATCCTGATTATGGGAGAAGCAGCTCCTTATTTATTCACTTTTTAATCCTCACCAGAGGATATTTTTTCCATTGCTTTTTCAGAGAGAGTGGAAGGGGGAGAGAGAAGTATCAGATGTGAAAGAGACAACAATTGGTTGCCTCCTGCACGTGCCCCGACGGGCCGGGGATTGAACCTGCATCTGGGGTACCTGTCCTTGGTCGGAATCTAACCCAGGACCCTTCAGTCCTCAGGCCAACACTAACCACTGGCCAAACCAGCTAGGGCAACAGCACCATATTTAGAGCACATATATCCTCCTGGAATTCAATACCTTGACCCTGCAGGGTATTACCACCTAGCTGGAGTTCAAAAGGCGACGGTAATATCAAGCCAGGTGTCTCAGGATGGTGGAGAACGTGGTGAGACCAGTGAATGCCATGGGCATGGGCCCACTGCCACACATCCTCCTGGATCAGAACGTTGTGTGGGTCACTGATGGTGGGTAAGGTATTTAAGTCCATGGATGATGCTTTAGCAGAAGCACTGCATACAGGGAAGGCAAATCCATATCCAGAATAAATATCTATTCCAGTAAGAATAAAATGCCCCTTCCATGGTGTATGTGGTCCAATGTAATCAACATTTCACCTGGCTGATGACCTCATGGAATAGTGTCATATAGGGGACTCAGTGTTGTCTCTGCTGCAACAGATTGGGCTCTCAGAAGCGGCCAGGTCAGCTTTAGTACACGTCCATGTTGCTGGGCTCCTGCATAACCTCCACCCCCGACACCATGGCCACTTTATTAGTGAGCCTGTTGGGTGATGACAGTGATGGCCAGGGAAAGAAGTTGACTGGTATCCGCAGAATGAGCCATCTTATCCACTTGATTATTAAGATCTACTGAGGTCACCTTTCGGTGAACATTTGCATGGGAGACACAAATACCTTCATGCTCTTTTCCTCTTCAAAGAGGTTCACCCATATACTTCTTCCCCAGACTCCTTGTCACCAATTTTCCAATCATGCTTCTTCCAAGTCCATCCAGCCAAACTTGGCCACAGCCCATGAATTGGACAGACTCACACCTCTGGCCACTTTTCCTTCCAAGCAAAATGAACAGCCAGGTTCACTGCTTGTAATTCTGCTCACTAAGAGTGTTTTCCTTCACCACTGTCCTTCAGGGATGTCCCAGAAGGGAGTTGTAGAGCTTCTGCTTTGGGGTGATGCCTGCATATTGTACAGAACCTTTTGGAAACCAGGCCCAACTTCTCTTTCTTCAGCAACTGATCATAGGGAACTCCCCATGAAGCCATGGGTGCAGACTGGGCTAGAAAAGGTAATGTAGCAGGAATAGGAACCAAGGTAATTTTGGGTAACTTCCTCATGTAACTCACTTGTATCTTCAGAGCCTGCTCAAGCCCAGTATCATAAATGCCACTTCCATTTGATAGTAGCGTGGTGCTCTGCACACCCAACTTTATGGCTTGGGGTTAGACCACACCCAGCTCATGTTGGACATTCAGGTTGCATGGTGGTTCGTGGTTAAGCATTTAGTCTTTACTAAAACTCAGTAACAAATCAAAGCCTGTTTCTCAACGAACAGTTGCTGTCTGCAGTAACCCGCAGGACTTTGCTCTGAAATCCTAAAACTAACCATCACAGCAACCTTTGATCTAATATAAATTTATAGAAAAGCAATACAAAATTTGGGACTATCTTTTTAAAAGTGATCATCAGTGCTCATGCAGGAAGAAACAATTACTTTTTCAACTATTTTTTGAACATGATTTTAAACAACCCTGGGCTGTTTTATTTATCAGAAAAATGCTCAGCAATCTATTTGGCGCTTATACTTTAAATATTCACATTTAAATACTAGTTATATAATTTATGGCTAAATTCAGTAATGAGTAGCCATTGTATGGGTGTCTCTTGAACTAAGTTTAGCCTTAGTAGATAAAAGCAAACAGTTTAGAGACAAGCAGATAGTTGAAGCACTATGCCATAAAGTTAAGATGAGAAAAATCTATTTAGATCTAAACATATTCTAAACACACACACCCAATGCCACCACTATCCTTAAAATAGAACTCAAATATTTAGGTAGCTAAAAAGTATGAGTTTTTCATTTCTCGCAGACCTCATTTGGGGTTGGTTTGATTACTTTTGGATTCCTTCCTTGGTATAAAGGGAGTATTTTTTCCTAATTTTGGTAGGATGACACTTTTTGAAACAACCAAATCACCATCATGGTTTGCTTTTCAGTTTCTCTTCAAATTATACCTAAATTTAAAGATGGATGCATTTGTAAGACACTTTAGGAAGTTTCCATATTTATGACTTTGCAAAGAATTATCTCTGTGAGCCCGAAGGGTCTGCAGTGGTCTAACTGTCATGCCTCTCAGCAACTGGCAGATGCTAAGATTTGGAGAAACCTAACGTGTCTAAAACGGAACTCATTACCTTCCTTCCACATTATCTGCTTCTCTGTTCAGAGCACCAACCTGCCAAGTCTCTCTCATTACAAACCTGGGAGCCGCCTTCCTCTTCTCTTCCCATCTCCAATCAGCCACAAAATCCTGTCACTTGTGAGTCAGGAATGTCTCGGCACCCTGCTTCTCCTCCCCCTCCTGGTCCCTTCCCCTGATTTCCATCATCTCTCCAAGCTCTGCTTTCTTGCCCTTAGTCTTTCCACCCTGTGGTGGTGATTTTTTAAAAAATGTAGATCTAATTATTTGTTCCTCACTTTAAAAGTTTGGCTGGCTCCTTGGTTGAGCGTCCTCCCGGGCACCGAAAGGTCGCCGGTGCCATTCCCTGTCAGGGTGCATGCCCAGGTTTGGGGTTTGATCTCTGGGAGGGGTGCATGCAGGGTGGGGGCGCAGATCGATGTTTTTCTCTCTCTTCTCCCTTCCTCTCTCTCTCTCTCATATTCAATAAAAAACATATTTTAAAAAATTGTTTAAAAAAAAGTTTGGCTGGCTACCCTTTGCCTATAGAAGATAAAATAGAAACCCCCATTCACTCCCCGTAAGGCTTTTCACAGTCTGGTGCCAATTCAATGTTTCAGCCCCGTTTTCAGCCCATGCTCATCTCTCTCGGGATCCACAAGGTCTTGTCATGTCTCAGTGGCTTTGAATACACCCGCTCCTCCAGCTCAGGGTAGCTGTTAAAGGTGGGGATGCTAGAGCCGGGCTGCTTCAGTTGGACTCTCGGCCCAGCTATGACCAGCTGAAGGAGCTTAGGCAATTACATAAATTCTCAGTGGCCCAGGAGTCTTGTCTATAAATGGGCTTGATAGTAATGGTACCTATCTCATAAGGGTGTTGGGAGAATTAAATGAATAACACAGAGTTTTAGAACAAAGTCTGGTACATTGCTAGTACTTGACGAACACTGGCCAGCATTTTTTTCTATTAATATATGAACTTTGTGTTCACTTGTGAGCTCCGTGACTTAGGAACTGTGCCATATTAATGTCTAAATTCCTGATGTGTGATTGAGAGTAAGTGCTCAGTTCATGCTGAGTAAGTAGAAGAGACAGCAGCAACTCGGTACCAGAGTAACTGGGGAACTGGGGGGGGGGGGGGGGGCAGACCTTGGATGATATATTAGGTCATGAGAAGGTGATTAGGACTATTTCTAAACAGGCTGGTCTCTCAGAGCTGCTCAGTTTCCATCGGATAGGCAACCTGCTTATCCATAGCAATGGTCTCAATGCCGACTGCATATTAGAATCACTTGGGAAGGTTTTTAAAACTAGTGATGTCTGCCACCTCTACTTACTTAGAAGACTCTGATTTAATTGGTCTGGGCAGAGCTCAGTCATCAGTAGTTTTTAAAAACTCCCCAGATTCTAAAGTACAGCCAAGTTGAGAAGCACAGGCCTGAGGGTAGCTTGGCTCTCTTAGACCAACTGACTGGCAGGGGCTGCACAGTAAGACATGGTCCTGGCCCTTGGCTCCAAATCCTTGTGCCTGACAAAGGTGCTCACACCAGGGCTGTGATTAGAGACAAGCAAGGTCCCTTTCCTTCAGTCCATCATCTGGATTTCTACCCAGCTCAAAGAGAGCACATGAATTCATACCAGAGTTGGCTGGGTCCAGTGCCTGAGATGCTGTCATCAGTGGAACCACATCCCAGCCCTGGGTCTGAAAACTTGCTGCATAGCTCCTGTGAGTGTCTCTGGGCTTTGAGAGGGTTGGCCTTTTTGGAAACACTTTCCAGTTTTAAATACTAAGATTCCATCCAAATTTTTAAAAATCAGAATGTTATATATTTTTTCTGTGAGCTTGGTAAGCTTGCTCTCCCATCCATGAAAAATTGGGCTCAGCATTCCATTGCTGAGCCTACAAAAATTAATGCGATTTCATTGTTATTACTCTAGAAGGCACTGGCACTCATTGTATTCATTTGTTCTGCTTTTTGGTTGTCATTTTGCAGCCTACTGCATTTTCTGAAGACTTGGAAAGGGTTCCTCTTACTGAGAAATTAGAACAGTCTAACTGGTAGTTGCTGATACCTTAAGTGAGACTGCAATGACCTCGAACTGTTTGATGGGGCTTGTGAAATACAACCAGTGACACAACCCTGTTGAGACTAGGGTATGAATACAATAAGGAAACAGTTTCTCTTTGTAGCTTCCTCATACCTATGTTTATTAGTATGCATTTGGTTTTGCATTTACTTATTACTTGCTTATTTACTCTATGTCTCATTACAGTAAAAAAAAAAAAAAGAGAGATTTTGAGTCAGTTTAGAAAAATTATGCATTATATACCAGGTTACAAATAGATGAAGAATTTGAGGTGGAGTATAAATAAAGGTAGGAAAAACCCCACAAATTCATGGAGAAGATTCAAAAATGCCTGTCATGGGGTCCTGAGTAGCTACTAGGGCTAATGGAAGGAAGGGGCTATGATTAGAAATGGAAGTTAAATTGTCTATGCATTTAAAACAAGAGGCTAAACCAAAAGTATTGAGGTTTGAGGAAAACTTTATTTACAGGTCCTTAGGAAGTGTCTTCTCAATAAATATGGTCACTGTCATTGGCACTATCCCTGCAGTGAGCGCAACAGCAAGTTTCTTATGTCTGTTTCTTATCATTTTCATCAAAACAAGTGACACAGCAAAGCATACTTTAGCAGAAGTCATTTTACTAGCAGCTAAAATGATGTTAACCAAATATGCAGCTCTGAAATTGAATATTTATAGGAAAAAAACCTGAATATTTAGAGGAATATATGACAACATCCTCCATGAGTATTATTCTTTGGTGACTGAGCTTTTTGATATGGATTGAGGAGAAAATAATGGCAAATGCCATGTATAGTCACTACTCTAAATACTTTCACAGATATTTGCTCATTTAATACTTGAGACATTTCTATGTGGTCAGTGCTACAAGCATCATCATCACCTTTTGACAGATGGGGAAACCAAAACAGAAAGATGCTTGGTAGCTTGCCCAAGGTCACCCCAGGTCGTGCGACTCCTTGCTCTTGGCCACTGCACTGTCATCAGCACATCTTATCTTCTCTCTTCTCTGATAGGATCATGGACTTGGGTTTTTCCATTTGCTGTTTAAGAACAACTGCATAAGTTTTCCACTTAAACATGCAGTAAAACTGACATCATGTCATGAAAATAAAGAACCTGCTCAGGGTTGAATAGCTACCATAGCATGTCCTCACTGGGGTGTCGAGCAAATCGGTGATGCAGGTCACAGAGGTCTATGATTTTCAAACAGGATGTGAAAGGACCCAACAAGGGGACGTGGGGGTGGGGGGAAACAGTGAAGGAGAGGCCTGAGCAGACTCTCAGCCCCTGTGCCCCACAGCCGTTTTTCTGACTTCCCCAGTCCTCCCCAGCCCCACCTTTGTAGTGCACTGCCCTGGGGATCTCTGTCACTTTGGAGACTTACATGTAAATTTTAATTAATTAACAAATTCTAAGGCAAAACAAATTGAAAATGACTGTTCTGTGCCATCACAACCACAACAATTTTTAAATTCCTAAATTTATTGTTTCTGATTACGTAAGCTATAAATGTCCATTGCTAAAAATATGAAAAAATGAAGTACAAAGAAGAAATTACAAGCCACCTATAATCCTACCACCTGTCAATGACAACAGTTTGCATTTTGATGTATACTCTTCTCTCGCCCGTGCATTTATATTCGTACTTGTGCATGCAAACATATATATTTCAACTAAGCTGTTATATAACCTGCTTTTTTATTTAATAATATATCATGTGGTTATTCATTTTTGCAACATGGTTTTTAAATAGCTACGAGGTATTATAGTCTTCCAATGTACTATTACTTAATTTAATCAGCTTCCTATTATTAGATATTTAGATGGTACCTAATGTTCTCTCCATTATAAATAAATAATATTTTATAAACATCGTTGTACCTAGCTCTTTACCTTTAACTGTATTTCCTTTTTATAACTTCTTAGGAGTTGGATTTCCCTGTGGAGATTGTATGCTACTTCGACCCTCCCTTCAGGACGGAGGGACTCACTTCCCCACTTCCTGGGGTGTTGATTGCTGATGGCTCACAACTGATTCACTTCCCAAGACCACCTTGGATTATTGCCCCTCCCAAGGCCAGCTTACTTCTGGTGACTGTGGATGAGGAGGTCCAAAGGCCCAGCTTCCTTGCCTTAATCCTGGTCAGCGCTGAAGGGCCATTCTGCTCCAGCTCCATGGCACCAGGTGAGGCCCTGTTTCTAATGCACCACAGCCCAGCTGCGGCTTCTGCCCAGCCCTGCCCCCCTCACCCCCTCACAGGTGTTGATCCCCAGGGCATTTCCCAATAAACTTCCTGCACACAAATCTCCTCTCAGCACCTGCTTCCCTGGGAACCTGACCTAAGACAAAATGTTACATGCATCTTTATATAATTTTACATAGTTTTAAAATAACAGGAATGTATGCTTGTTTAATATCTCAAACAGGTAGGCCCAATTGAAGGCTGAAAGAAGGCTAGAGTGATTGTAGCAGAGAGAGTGAGAAAGAGATAAGTGTGAGATGAAAGTGAAATTTTAAAACTCAAAAGTAAAATCTTAACTAGGGAACAAAGATTCTAAGTTTTCAATATTATTTTCTAATTGATAGGTGTATCACTTACTAATTCCATATTTAGTCTTTTAATAAGTCTTCATAAATTCATCACAGTCAGAAAGGAGCACTTTCCTTCCCCACACATTGATGGTGGCTCCCATGGACAGGTCACTATCTTTGTAAAACTCTTGTTCTAATTTTCCCATCTAATAAAAACAAAGGAACACAACATTGGCACCACTGATCCTCCAAAGATCTAACCCTTCCCAAAGGAAAAAAAGAAAAATTTAAAAACCTCAATTATATCATTTATAACCAAACTTTAAAAATCAAACCAAAAGACAACTAGTTGATATTAACATTTAAAAAAATTCTTTTAACAATGTAGTGGTACCCAATAGCAATGCAAGGCATATATTTACATATGCACTTAAGCATGTTTATTATTAATAAACAGCAATGTAATGCATATTCATTCATTTCACTCACAATCAGTCTCACAAGAGAAGAATAAGTAACTCACTCCACACTTCAGGTTCCAGGGACATCACACTGGAAACAGTAATAAAACGTAAGTTCCTTACCTTGTATTTATCCAACAGGTAGCCATGCACTCAGCTCACTCTATAGCCACTATACACATTGAGAATTATTCGATCTGTTACCTCTCCTGGTTGATAGACTCCAGGTGGACTCCTGGAAGACAAAACCAAAGCAAGATGTGGTACATGGTCTCTAAACACAAAGATGGCCCTGTTGAGGGGCTCAATGGGAAATATGCATTGTATGGCCCTTCTCTGCCATCTATAGGAAGACAAAACATTTTCTTCATCTACTTGTCCCTGTGTTCCCTCATCCCCTGCAGGCTGGATTATATTCCACCCATCTGTCAACAAGGCCCCAATAAAGCCCCATCCTTCCCCATGACCTCTCCCATCCTACTGGCCTGTCCCTAATCCAAAGTTCCATAGCACCTACCACAGGATTAAACCACTTTTTGTGGTTCTCTAGTGGCTTCATCAGCAGTCATCTTTTCCCTTCACTCAACTACAAACCATGCCTTGCCTTCTTTTCTTTACTCTGCTTAGCACCATGCTTGATCTTGAACTCAGGAGGTATTTGCAAAAAAAAGAAAAAAAGAAAATGGAGAGTTTTGCAAGGACCAGACCATAAAGGACTTTGCAACCTGTTGTATGAGGGGTATGACAGGAAGCAGATAACACATTCAGTTAGGTAATTTGAAGACAGTGTAATGTAGAGACAATTTACAGAGCTGTGGGCAGGGTTTAGTAAAGGCCAAGAAGGATAAACATTATCTTGGGGCTGGATCCAGCAGGGAGTCCTTCAGGACCAAACTTGGAGGAGTAGTTACTGGAATCCAGTCTGGCACCCTGTGGAGAAGGCTGCCTGATGGGAGCTGTGGCATTCAGTAGAGGGACGAAGTCAACCTGGGTAACTTGGCAGAGAGGAAGCAGGAGAAAAGGACCTCAACTTTACTCTCCTTCCACCTTCCAGATCTCCTGCTGGTACCTCCCACCTGCCAAACCCTCCTGGAAGCCAAAGAGCATGGGAATCCTGGAGGCTGTCCGTATAAGTCAGCCTTCAGAAACGCAGCAGATGGGGTGAAGCCAGGTGAAGAGTGAGCTTGAAGGAACAAAGTAAAGATCTCCAACACACCTGTAGACACAATTTTGATTTTATCCTAAGAGCATGGTGTCATGGGCTGAATTGTACACTCCATCCCCCATTCAGATGTTGAAGTCCTAGCAGCTAGTACCTCAGAATGTGACTGTATTTGAAGATAGGGCCTTTAAAGAGGTAAGTAAGGTAAAATAAAGTTTTATGGGTAGGCCTTAATTCAATATGACTGGTGTCCTTATACAAAGAGATTAAGACACAGATGTTCACAGGGAAAAGACCAGGTAAAGAGAGAGAGAAGGTGGCCATCTACAAGCCAAAGGGAGAGATCGCAGAAGAAATCAACCCTGACAACAACTTGATTTTGGACATCTAGCCTCCAGAACAGTGAGAAAATTAATTTCTGTTGTTTAAGCCACCCAATCTGTGGTATTTTGTTACAGCAAACACAAATGGAAAACATGAAGGTTTCAGGGTGACATGATCAGATCTCTGTTTTGGAAAGAATGGCCTGCCTACAGCTGAGCATTCATTAGAAGGCGGCCAGAGTAGAAGTATAGACACCAAATAGGCTATTTTATAATCTGGGTGAGAAATGAATAGACTCCACTTCTGGCAGTGGAGGAAAAAAGTGGATGGATTTAAGAGACATTTTTATTTTTATCCTTACCTGAGAATATTTTCTCCATTGCTCCTCAGAGAGAGTGGAAGGAAGAGGGGGAGAGAGAGAGCAACATCACTGTGAAAGAGACACATCAATTGGTTGCCTCCCGCACACACCCCTATAGGGGCTAAGCCTGCAACCAAGGTACGTGCCCTTGACCAGAATCAAACCCAGAACCCTTCAGTCTGAGGGCTGACGCTCTAAACCACTGAGCCAAACCAGCTAGGGCAAGAGACATTTTTATAATGGATTGGATATCCTGGATTAAGGCTAAGGAGAAGCGCAGCAGATGGGGTGAAGCCAGGTGAAGAGTGGACTTATTGATCAAATATTGATTGAACACTTTCTCTATGCCAGCCACTCTCTCTTCTAGACACTGAGTGGTGCAGGTTGTGTCTTAAGTTTTCAGGGTGCACAAGGGAATGGATAGCATGATCTCTGAAATGGGAAACCCTCGAAGATCAGGTTTCCAACTATTCTCTTATTGATGGATATTTAAACGGTTTTCATATGTATTTATATATGTATATTTACACACGTACACACATACTTGCATACACACATACTTAGCGCTATTATAATCAATGATACAGTAAGCATTCTTCTTATACACGCATTTTGTACACATATTCAATTTCCTAAGAGTGAAATTAATAGGTCAAAATGTATATGCATGGAAAATTTTAGTAGGCACTGCTAAATTGACATCCAGAGAAGCTGCACCAATGTATACTTCCCTTAACAGCCTATAAGAGTGCTTGCATTGGACATTATCAATGAAAATTTTTTTTAGTGTGCACATTTTTAAGGTTTTTGGTAATACATTGCTCCACTATCTGACAGAAAGGTCATATTAATTTCCATTCCCAGCATGCAGTCATTTTAGCTTGACTATTTTATGAAGCAGAAGTTACCAATCACTCACCTACAGCCATTAATATTTTTATCTATAGAAATATATATACATATATGATGTGCTTTTTCTATATACATATATAATGTGTAACCTTATATATTCTTTCTATATAAAGTGAATTCTATATTTTCTATATGTTCTATGACTATATCTTTATCTATGTACCTATCTATTATCTCTGTCTATCTATATCTATTTATCTGTCTATATAACATATAGAATAAATAATAGAATTGCAATCAGTAGAATAGCCAATGTTAAGTAATTTAACTTACAGTACACTTCTAAAAATGATTTCAACTGTTTTCCTAAGTAACCAGGTATTCCTACACATGAACTGTTCTGTAGGTTTTCTACAGATCATGGAGTTGGGGGTTTTAGAATATTTATCTTCACCCCTTTTCTCTGCCACTTGTACGTTTTGGCAATCAAACTATACCATTAGCAGGAGATCCAAGATGGTGGCAGATTGAGCGGAAGCTACACTGACACTCTCCCAGGACCAAACTGTAATTACAGCTGAAATATAGAAAAACCACCCTGAATAATCAACTGCAAGTGAAGACTAGCTGGGGAGCACCCTCATAACCAAGGATAAAAAGTGGAGACGGCATAGAGATTGGTGGGAAGTGTGGAGGTGTGAGAGGGCTGGCCGGGCTCCTACAGGCAGCAGCTGAAGGTCGGGAAGGATATCTCAGCTGTTAGGGTTCCCACTGAGAACACTGGGGTCTAAACCCCAAGCTGGACTTCCCTGCCAAGAGTACCAGAACTGAGAAAGGTACAACATCTGGCTGTGAAAAGCAGCAGGATTTTTGTCTGCCAGAGAGAGACTGCTGGAAATGCAGGCACCCTCTTAAAGAGCCAACACACAAAGTTTTGAGTGCAGTCACTCATCTTGGGCTCCGGCAGAGGGAAGGCAGAGTGGACTAGAGCAGTGTGAGGAGAATCCAGGGGGGCTGGCTGGGGGAATACATATCAGAAGGCACCCATCTGGACCTTGGTGCTATCATTCCCCCATGCATCAGAGGACATCTTTCTCAGGTAGACATTTACCTTCCAAGCAGCTAATAGACATGTGGACAGTTGTTATAATACAAGGAATGGAACGGAAAAACTTTACAGATGAGGGTAGAATGTTATAAAAGGGGCTACAAATAAAGTAAAATAAACAAGGCTGCCTGAGTTATCCCAATTAGGGAGGGAAAGACCCAGCACCCAAGCAGGAAGGGCAGAATGAGTGAACACAAGAATATCTTCTCACACAGCACTCACCACAGACATGACTTAGAACATAATAATGGTTTTGTGTGTGCTTTCAGTGCTAAATCACAAGCTCCAGGAGAATAGGGTATCACCTGTTTCATTCACCACTGTATTCCCAGTGCCAGGCATATAGTAGGTGTTCAATAAATATTTGTTAAATGGAAAAAAGGGTAGGGGAGAGGGCAGCAGACAGAGTCTGTATCCTGGCAAGCACAATATAGACCTCAGAAAAATTAGGTTCAAGCTGCCAACATTGGACAAAATTTTGCCTTGACTACCAGACTTGCTTAGGAGGTGGATATGAACATGCCACTCCAGCAATTGCCCCACCCTGCTGGTAAACCTCTGGCCTCACCCTGAGGCTCCTTAAGAGCCTGATAACAATAGGTGCCCCACCCTGTGGAGTTTCTACAGCCTGAGGCTCTTTAAGAGATTGATAACAATCAGCTGCCCCACCCTGTGGAGTTTCTTCAGTGTGAAGCTCATTAAGAGACTGAATAACAGCCTCTGGGTGCTTTGAGTCTTTGCCTAATTTGCTTCTAGACCCAGGACATGGAAAAGCAGACCTTGGGGCACATCTTGGTCCTGTTCCAAACACACCCAGACCCAGCAGAGGAAACCAGAAGCTGTGGAATGTGGAAAACTTCAAACAAGGTACTTGAGGCCAGTCACAAATAGCTTCTGCCATTGGCCTGCACCAGAGACCATTCAAAAGACTGGGAGTCCTAGCAGATCTACCTAATAGATAGAAACAAATCCAAACAGGCAGCCCAAATGGGGAGACAAAAAACAAGCCCCAAATGAAAGAATTCTCCAAAAGAACTAAATGATATGGAGATAAGCAGTCTATCAGATTATAGAGTTCAGAATACAGATCATAAAGATACTCAACAGCATGAAAAAAGATATAGAAACTATGAAGGAAATTAAGAACGACATATTAGAAATAACAATAAAAAAAAAACATTGGAAGGAATGAATAGCAAATTAGGGGAAGCTGAGGATCAGATCAGCAAATTAGAAGACAGAGTAGAAAAAAGTCACTCAATCAGAGAACCAAAAAGAAATAACGATTAAAAAATAGAAAGACAATTTAAGGGAGCTGTGGGGCAACATGAAACGTAACAGTATTCGCATTATAGGAATACCAGAAGACGTCAAAAGTAAGCAAGGGTTAGAGATCCTGTTTGAAGAAATAATGGCAGAAAACTTCCCTAACCTGGTGAAGAAAAAAGTCACACAAGCTCAGGAGGCACAGAGAGTCCCAAGCAAGAAGAACCCAAAGAGGCCCATGCCCAGATACATCAAAATTAAAATGCCAAAAATCCAAGACAAAGAGAGAATATTAAAGGCAGCAAGAGAAAAGCAATCTGTTACCTACAAAGGAGCTCCCATAAGGTTGTCAGCTGATATCTCATCAGAAAATCTACAGGCCTGTAGGGAATGGCATGAAGTATTTATTCAAGGTAACGCAAAAGAAGGATCTGAAACCAAGACTATTCTATCCAGCAAGGCTATCATTCAAAATAGTTGGTGAAATAAAGAGCTTCACAGACAAAACAAGACTAAAGGAGTTTATCACCACCAAACCAGCATTGCAAGATACGTTAAAGGGACTGATGTAATAAGAAGTTGAAATAGAAAGAATGAGAAACATAGGAATAAAGAAATAATATGGCAATAGATAAGTACCTATCAATAATAACCTTAAATATACATGGATTAAATGTCCCAATCAAAAGACATAAGGCAGCTGAATGGATAAGAAAACAAGACCCAAATATATGCTGTCTACGAGAGACCCACCTCAGAACAAAAGACTCACACAGGCTGGGAAAAAAAACAACAAAAACCAAAAACTTCTGGAGGACTTTAAAGGAGAGATCGACAGCAATACAGTCATAGTAGAGGACTTTAACACTCCACTGACTTCACTGGATAGATCTTCCAGACAAAAAATCAACAAGGAAACAGTGACTCTAAATGATACACTAGATTAGATGGATTTAATTGACATTTACAGAACATTCCAACTTGAAAGCTGCAGAGTAGACGTTCTCCTCAAGTGCACACGGGACATTCTCAAAGATAGATCACGTGTTAGGACACAAAGAAGTCTCTACAAGTTCCAGAAGATTGAAATCATATCAAGCATCTTCTCGGACATTTACACAATGGAATACTAAGAAGCTGTAAAAATGAAGGATTCCTTACCCTTTGAGATGGCATGGTGGGAACTGGAGAGTATTATGCTAAGCAAAATGCACCAGTCAGAGAAAGACAAGTGTCATATGATCTTACTCATATGCGGAATCTAATGAACAAAATAAACTGATCAACCAAATAGATCCAGAGAAGCTTGGAACAGACTGACGAAACTCAGAGGGAAGGCAGAGGTAGGTGGGTGGGTGGAGAGAGATTAACCTAAGAATTTATATGCATATATGCATAACCTATGGACACATACAACAGTGGGGTGAAGGCCTGGGGGGAGGGGTACAGGGTGGAGGGGTCAATGTGGGGGAAAAAGGGATGTTTGTAATAGTTTCAACAATAAAGATAAATTTAAAAAAACCCAAAACTATATCATTAGCATAGAGGATAACCTGATTTTTCTGTTTTCTCTGAGGGACGAATATGATTTAAAAACTGGATTTATTTTTGGTGCGGTGGGGAGAAAGTGAATACAGACAAGTACATGGGCAATTATAATCACCTGGGTTTTCATAATCAGAATAAATGTTAGCATTTTGTCATATTTGCTTCAAACAGATATTAAAATTTTTTTTTTTTACCTTTCGACCTTTAAAAATACCACACATGTTGAAGTCCCCTGGGGTCTTCTTTCTGGTCCTATTCTCCTCTCACCCTCCTAGAAGCAATTATTATAAAGAATTTGGTATGTACCCAATCCGTGCTAAGTTAGTACATACAGTAATTTATTTATTTTAATGTCTATGAGTATTCTATTATACAATTACATCACAATTTATGTATCTAATTTCCTGCTGATGAACTTTTAGGTGTTTTCTAATTATCCTACTACAAATAGTGTTACAATAACATCCTAGTACATATCCCATTGTGCATTTATTTTTCAGGGTTTATACCTAGACATGCATATTTTGGGTCGTGGAATATGCTCATTTTCAGTTATACTAGATAGCAAGAACCGATTATTTTTGTCAATTGATTTACTCTTATCACATATTTACATAGCCTTAAACAATATGTAATATTGCTTGTGGCATGTGTTTCAGTTTCTAGGACTGCATCACAAATTACCCCAAACTACAGTGGCACAAAACAACCATTTATTATGCTCACAGATCCTGGGCAAGGCACAGAGGTTTGTGGGGTCTTGGCCTGAAGACTCAGAGGCTGGGGGTGAATCATTCAAAGGCTAGTTCACTCCCAAGTCTCGTGGCGGATGCTGGCGCTCCGAGGAGGCCTTAGCTGGGCCGTTGGCCAGAACATCTCCGTGAAACCTCTCCATGTGGCCTGGGCTGATTCATGACTCATGGCTGGGTTCCAAGGGTGAGCGGGGGAGGGGAGAGAGAGGGACAGAACAAGCCAGGTAGAAGCTGCTCGTCTTTTAAGAGCTCCCCTTGGAAGCAATACAGTTACTTTAACTGTGTTCTGTTCATTAGAAGCAATTCCAAAAGCCCGGCCCATGTTCCAGGGGCGGGAATGGAGGCTCCACTCTTTGTGGAGCAGTGTCAATATTGTACTGTAATAAAAGCATGCCACCTTTGGAAATAAAATCTGCCACATTGTGATTTGGTTATTTTTTTTCAGTAATTTTTTTTCTAATTATTAAAGTAATGCTACTAATTACAAAATATTTTCAGAAAATGCAGAAAAGTATAAGAAAATAAAGCCTGTCAATTATTCTACCATCCAGAGAGTTAACATATTTTATGCATATATATTTTTTGAAAATAAAAATCAGATCATAGTATACATATTGCTTTTTCATTTAGAAAAATATCATTGACCTTTTTAATATGAATCAATAGAGCTTTACACTATCATTTAAAAAATAATGGTCTCCTTTATTGTGTAAACATATTGTCTTGATTTATCCAATCTCTTCTTTATAGGCACTTAAGTCATTTCTAAATTTTTACTGTTTTGACTATCTGACTTTTTTAAAAAAATCTTTTCTTTTTATTTACTTATTTTAAATGTATCTTTACTGATTTCAGAGAGAGGAAAGGAGAGAGAGAGACAGACAGACAGAAACATCAATGATGAGAGAGTTATTGGGGATTGAGTCCGCAACCAGGGCATGTGCCCTGACCTGGAATCGAACCCCGATCGCCTGGATCTTAGGTGGACGTTCAACCGCTGAGCCATGCCCGGCCGGGTGACTATCTGACTTTAAAGTTCATATAAATGGTCTTATACTAAATGAAATAGTCTGAAACTTGCTTTTATCCACTGAAATTATGTTTTTAAGAGCTAAGTTAGTATATATAATAATTATTTATTTAATGTGTATGTGTATTTTATTCTATAACTACATCACAATATGTGCATCTAATTTCCTGCTGGTGGACTTTCAGAGTTTCCCCAGTTATGCTACTACAAATAGTGTTGCAATGAACATTCTAGTGCATGTCTCATTGTGTATATAGTTTTCAGGGTTTATACTTAGTAATGGAGTTACTGGGTCATGGGCATATGTTTATTTTCAGCTATACCTGATAGCAAGAACTGCTTCTTTTAGTTGACTGATTTATTAGCATTGCCTCCAGATTGCTGTTGGGTGGACTTCTAAGGTGTCTTAGCAAGAACTGGCATTTATGAGAGGCAGTGTGCCACCTCAGTTTTGAATACATGCTCATGTACAGTAGAATGACTGAAGTGAATAATTTATAATTACCTGCAAGAATGAGAATAGACTGGCTTTTTTATTTTTTAAAAATTGTTTTTTATTAATTTTAGACAGAGGGGAAGGGAGGGGAGAGAGAGAAACGTCGATTGGTTGCCTCTCATATGCACCCTGACCTTGACCTGACTAGGGATCGAACCCGCAATCCAGGTATGTGCCCTGACCTGGCGACCTTTGGGTGCCTGGGACTATGCTCAGCCAAATGAGTTACACCAGCCAGGGCAAGACAGACCTTTGATAGTATTTTCTTGATATAGTACTTTGGTGTCATATTTGAAAATAATTTTAAAATCTCAGAAATAGGAATGTGTCATGCCCCTTTAATTTATTCAAGACATCTCTCATCAAATATCAGAGTTAAGCAACAATACTTTTATGCACCTTTGGCCTGAAATCACCAAAGTTTACTCTAAATAATCCTAAGAAACAGATGATGTGAAGACCTAAGAAGGACGACTCTGTATTGGAACGGAGGCACAAGTGGTCAGAGAGCAAATAGTCATAACTGGTTTCGGTATGAAGAATTTCCCTGTTCTTTTGGTATTGCTTTTGAACAACTTTGCTTGGTTTGTTTGCAAATAGGGATCTTTATCAAAGTCAGCTATTTCCTGGGATCAGATTACATAAAGTCCTATCTTGTGTTCACAATGGTGCTTTTGTGTCTATAAAGCTCAGCACATATTTAAATGGACATTAAGGAAAGGTATTTATCTGCTTTCAGATGATTTTGCATTTTGATTTCCTGACGAGAAGTTGGCCTTATTTCTTTTCTGTCCTGGTCCTGTTCTATACTAAGCAGCTGCACTATATACAGTTAGTAAATGAAGTATTTGTCATACAGTCTAGTGCCAGTTAAGATTTTGTTTTCTATGTGCTGTAGTTTCTTTCTTAAGCCCAGTGTAAGGTAATCCAAAGTCACACTCCATATGTCTGCTTGTGTTCTTATTTTAAAAGAAAAGGAACAAGATTTCTTTTAGATTGTATTTCTGTTTTGAGTAGAAATATTTTCACTGTTTGGTTCCAGCCCTGAGAGAGAAACCAGATCAACTCTAGTTAAGGTTTCTTGGCTAGCCAAGTGAATCCTCTCAGATTTTGGGTTCCTGGCATGCATGATTGGGCTACTAGATTCTTTATGAGCAGCTAGCTTCTGGGAGTGAAATAGAGCTGCTGAGAAAATGTGAAGCAAAATTCCAATATGGAAAATTATCCCACAAAGAAGTGGCTTGTAACTTAAGATATGATGTCACCACCTGATTTCCCACAATTGCATTTGTGATTGACCCTGTATAAGGATCCTCTTTGAAGCTTTTCAGGGCTCTGCTCTTTTTTAAAAAGACTCTTCCTACTTTATAAACAATGATTACAAATAAAATGATAGATAATCACAAATTATAAAAGCAAATATGAAGAATAACATCTAGGAAACTTTGCAGCATACTCTCAAAATTTGTGTTTCAGAGTTATTCTTTTTTATTTTAAATTATCTTTAGTGTTCAAAGTATTACAAACATTCCCCATTTTTCTCCCTTTGCTCCCCTCCACCGGGCTCCCCCCACCCCAGGCTTTTACTACACTGATGTTTGTGTCCATAGGCTATGCATATATGCATTTAAGTTCTTTGGTTAATCTCTCCCCACCCTCTCCCCCACCCCTGCCTTCCCTCTGAGATCCCTCTGTTCCATGCTTCTGTGTCTCTGGATCTATTTTGTTCATCAGTTTATTTTTCCATTAGTTTCCACATATGAGTGCGATCATGTGATACTTATCTTTCTCTGCCTGGCTTATTTCACTTAGCGTGATATTCTCTAGGTCCCTCAAAGGGTAAGAGATCCTTCTTCTTTACAGCTGTGTAGTATTCCATGGTGTAAATGTCCCACAGCTTTGTTATTCACTCATCTACTGATGGGCACTTGGGCTGTTTCCAGATCTTAGCTATTGTGAATAGCACTGCTATGAATATAGGGGTGCATATGTTCTTTCTGATTGGTGTTTTGGGTTTCTTAGGATATATTCCTAGAAGTGGGATCACTAGGTCAAATGATTTCTGTGTATTAGGTACACTTGCTATGACTCCCAGTCTTCATGGGGTGGTCTTTTGTAGTAAATGTCCTGTGGGACCCATTGGTGTGGTCTCCTTGAACTCCTGAGCTGGATGCTCTAAGAGTGACCCTTTTATGGATTATTTGTGCGCTCCTGTTGTAATTGGGTCTTGATTGTTGTTGTCCCATTTGTGGGTGAGATCTTGTCTCAGGCTGGCTAACTGTGAGGCTCAACCCCGACCACATCGTGTGAGCTTTTTGTACAGGTAATGGTTATGGAGGCCGAGAAATCCCTTTATCTGCAGTCTGTAGGCTGGAGAACCAGGACAGCATGTGACATAATTCAGTCTGAGTTAGAAGGTCTGAGGATGGGTGGCTGATGGTGTAAGTTGCCATCTGAGTCCGAAAGCCCAAGAACCAGGAGGGCCTATGTCTGGACCAGGTGGCCACCCTGCTTCCTTAGGGTGTTCTCCTGGGACTCAGCTTCTGGTGAGCTCCATAGTCTGGAACCCAGAGCCACACAGAAACTTCGCTCCTCCATTCAGGGACCCAGCAGCATGTCACTGGCATCTGTGCACTTCTTTCTTGGCACCAGACCAGCAAGGCCAGACACCAAACACCCACCTCCAAGAAACTTCCCAGAGACATTTTTGAATGACTCATTATAAGAGCAAATTTCCTTATCTATAATGATAAAGAGGAATCTTTTTTTCTTCTTCAAATATATCTTTATTGATTTCAGAGAGAGGAAAGGAGAGGGAGAGAGAGAGAAACATCAATGAGGAGAGAGTCATCAATCGGCTGCTTCCTGCATGCCCCTGACTGGGAATTGAGCCCACAACCCAGGCATGTGGCCTGACCGGGAATCGAACTGCGATCTCCTGGATCCTAGGGCAATGCTCAACCGCTGAGCCATGCCCGGCCAGGCATAAAGAGAAATCTTGAGGAAATAAAAATAAATAAAGACTTCTCTTTTTTTTACAGAAAGAATTTTTTATTATGTTGAAATATGTTTAACATAAAATTTAGCATCTTAGCCATCTGTAAGGATAAGGTTCTGTGGCATTTAGTACATTTACATTGTTCTGGAACCACCACCATCATCCATCTCCGGAAATTTTTCATCTCCCAAAACCCAAACTCTACCCATTAAACAATAACTCTGCATTCCTCAGTCCTCAGTCCCCTAGCCACCAACATTCTATTTCTGTCTCTGTGAATTTGACTCTTCTAGGTACCTAATATAAGTGGAAATATACAATATTGTCCTTTTGTGACTGGCTTATTTCATTTCACATAATGTTCTCAAAGTTTACCCATGTTGTGCACATGTCAAAATATCCTTCCTTTGAAAGGCTGAGTGGGGGGAGGTTGGGGGGGAGGGGACAGGAAGAGATTAACCAAAGAACATAAATGCATATATGAATAACCCACGGACACAGACAATTGTGTGGGGAAAGCCTGGGGTGCAGCAGGGGTTGGGTGGGGGTGGGGGGGAGGACAAAAAGGGAGAAAATGGGAGACATCTGTAATACTGTCAACATTTAGTTCATCCAAAATTTATTTTAATGGCTTTACTTTTCTCCAAATGGTTAGCTAGTTGGCACAACATTATGGAGTAGTCCATTTCCCCCCCACTGATTTTATATGCCATCTTTATTATATTTTAAATTGTACATTCTTGACTCTTTTTGGAATATGTATTTTGTTCCATTGATTTGTCTGTCAGTTCTTGTGCTAGCAAAACACTGTTTTAATTACTATAACTTCATCATATATTTCAATTGCTGATGGGACAAGCCTACTGTTTTGTTTGTTTTTTTCCTTCCCAGAAATTTCTTGTTGATCTTATGTGTTTATTTTTCTAGAGAAGTAATCCTCAACCTTGCCAGCACATCATAATCACTCAAGGAGCTTTAGTAACACTGATAACCTCGTCCCACTCCCAGAGGTCCTGGTTTAATTGCTCTGGGTGCAGCCTGGGAACAGAGTTTTGAAAGCTCCCCAGATGATTCTAATGTGCAGCCAATGCTGAGTACCTCTTTATAAGATGAACTCTAAAACTATTTTGTTCCATTTCTGTTGTGGTTGTGATTTGTATTGTATTGATGTATAGATTAATTTAGAGGTAATTGACATCTTTATAATACTATGTCTTTCTATTTGATTCAATTACAGTTCTTTGAAAGAAATCAGAAACAGACTTTGGATGACTTAAAGGAAAAGATAAAATAAAAGCATTTCTAGAAGGATTTGGGGTGGCTCACAGATGTGAAAGGAAGCTGAAGGACTAGATTTGGGGGTGAAAAGAACCAGAGCAGATACAGGGATCTGGAACCAGCTGAATGCAACTCTATTCACGTTCCTCAGCTCTACCAGCTTTCCATATTTGAGGCATTTTGCTCAACTTTCAGATTCTGAAAGAGAATTTAATGATCCTCACTTGGGTAGTTTGTCTACCCTTTGGCTGGAGGAAGGCAGGATACTCTGAAAAAAAATGTTTTTTAAGTGTATTGATTTTAGAGAAAGAGGAAGGGAGAGAGAGAGAGGTGAATTTGTTGTTCCTCTTATTTAAGCATTCATTGATTGATTCTTGTATGTGCCCTGAAGGGGAATAGAACCCTCAACCTTGGCATATTGGGACAAGGCTCTAATCAGTAGAGCTACTTGGCCAGGGCAAGGGCAGGATACCTTGGGTGACAGTCCCAACAAGTCTACACACAGTGGGACAAGGAACCCAAAGAAAGGGAATCAGTAGCTGTTCCAAAAACCACGGCTTGGATGTAGGGGGTGGGGGGTGAGGGGTGGGCAAAGACAGTAAGTGCCAACAAGGACAACTAAATTAGAAGTGCAGCGCACATGTGTAAGCAAGGCATTTCTCTTCATTTATTTATATTTTCTTCAGTGTTCCTTGATGGTTTATAGTTTTCTTATTTAATTTACATGTTACTTATTTAGCTTATTTCTAAGTGTTTTACGTATTTTGTTTCTATTGTGAATAGTATATTTTTTTACTATTTTTACCTGGTTATTTTCAACATATAAGAAAGTTTCATGTTTTAAAAAATTTTTTCAGCTTTACTGAGGTATAATTGAGAAACTTTGTGTTTTTATATTAATCTGACTACCTAATAGAACTTTGCATCTCAGCCTGTCATATTTTTCAGATATTGTCTCTTTATTTCCAATATTTTATACCTTTTTTTACCCTTTTCTAATTGTTTTGGCAAGCACTTCTATAAGATTAAGTAATAAATCACCTCCCCTTGTTCATTATACTTATGGAAATGATTCTTACATTTTATTATTAAATGTCACACTATTATAAATGCAAAATTTGTCATATTCAGGACATTCTTTTTTTTTTTTTTAATATATCTTTATTGACTCATAGAGAGGAAGGAAGAGGGAGAGAGAGAGACAGAATCATCAATGGTGAGAGAGTCATTGATCAGCTGCCTCCTGCACTCCCCCCACTGGGGATCGAGCCCGCAACCCGGGCATGCGCCCTGACTGGGAATTGACCCTCGATCTCCTGGATCCCAGGTCGATGCTCAACCGCTGAGCCGTGCCAGCTGGGCCAGAACATTCTTGTATTGCTGTTTCATAATCTTAGGTTTCAAGTTGGCAATTGCTGTGGAATTTTAAAAAATGCCTTTTGTGGAATCTCTTGAGATGATGTGATTTTTCACCTTTAAAAATTATGATGATGAATTTTATTAATAGAATTCATATGTTGAAACGTTTTGACATTTTTAAAATGAACTCTACTTGGGCTGGTGTACTATTCTGTTAATCTAATGCTGGATTCTACTTGATAATATTTTATATAAGATGTTTGCATTAGTTTTTATACTTAGGATGTTAAGATTTCTTTTTTTTTTTTTTTTTTAAATATATCTTTATTGATTTCAGAGAGAGGAAAGGAGAGGGAGAGAGAGAGATAAAACATCAATGATGAGAGAGTCATTGATCAAGCCCCCAACCCGGGCATGTGCCCTGACCGGGAATCGAACCCTGATCGCCTGGATCCCAGGTTGATGCTCAGCTGCTGAGCCACGCCCGGCCGGGCAGGATGTTCCAATTTCAAAAAATATTGTTCATCATTATTGTTATATAGTGCTGTCTTAGTCAGCTTAGGCTCCTACAATAAAATATCGTAAACTGAGTGACTTGAACAACATAAATTTATTTCTCATAGTTCTGGAGGCTGGGAAGTCCAATATCAAGTGCTGGCCAATTTGGTTCCTAGTTAGATCCCTCTTCCTGGTTTGCAGACAGCTGCCTTCTCACTCTGTCCTCACATGGTGGAGAGAGAGATCATCTGCCCTGTATCTTTCTTATAAGGGCACTGTTGGTTTGCTAACTGGCCTCCATACACAGGGGGCAAGTAAACACTGAAGAAAGAGGCTGATCACTTTCTTTCCAGAGTGGTGAGTGGCAGTTTTAACAAGCAAAGAAACTTACTTATGAGGGTTGTCTTGGGTGGCCACAAGAAAACTAGGTCTTCCCACCAGCCCACCCAATCTTAAAAGTTTATATAGAGCCCGGCCAGCATGGATCAGCAGTTGAGCGTTAACCTATGAACCAGGAGGTCATGGTTCAATTCCTGATCAGGGCACATGCCCAGATTGTGGGCTCAATCCCCAGTAGGGGCCGTGCAGGAGGCAGCCCATCAGTGACTCTCATCATTGATGTTTCTACCTCTCTCTCCCTCTCCCTTCCTCTCTCTGAAATCAATAAAAACATTTTTTAAAAAAGTTTATTTAGAGGCCTTAACTGTGTTCAGCCATGTCTTCCACCCACGGTACAACACGTTACTGTCAGGGCTGTGTCCTTGGAACAGCTCCCATTGTGGGAACAGTAGGCAGAGTGAGTATTCCAAGGATAGAGAAGGGTAAGGAGTTTCCAGTTGCCCAGGTCCAGCACAAGGGTCAATTGTTGTCAAGTCCTCTCGATGACCTCCTCCAACAGGGACTAATCGCATTCATGAGGGCTCTACTCTCATGACCTAATTACCCCCCAAAGCCTTCCATCTCCAAATACCATCACATCAGGGATTAGAGATTTGACATATGAATTTGGGGAGAGACAAACATTCTGTTCATAGCAAATACCTATTAGAAGAGGTCATTAGGCATTTTAATTACACTATCTATTCAATTCTCTTACTGATCTATTCTGCAGATGAGGAAATGGGTGGGTTCAGAGAAGTTAAGTAACTTGCTCAAAGTCACACAGTTTATAGTATGTCTCAGAGTAGGATTTGATACCTGATCTAACACCAAGTCAATGCCCTTTTCTTTTTTTTTAACGCCCTTTTCATGGTAGCAAGTGGCCTCTTTTGAGTTCATAATAATTCTTTCAAAAGTAACAACTAGAATCTAAGATCTCTGCTTCCTGTTCAACTAGATATCAAAAGAAATTTTAAATTTCCCTAATTGACTATAGTATAATAAACTATTAAATTCCGAAAGTCTAAAACATTGCCTGATGTTCCAAGGACAGCCTCCAAAACCTCCTTAGGGGTGCTTGCAGGGTCATGGATTGGAGAGAAGTCTTCCCAAATTTAAAACCAAAATACCGACTCTTCAGTGTGTCCAGGATCTTTATTTAGGTGTGGCCATGAGACCTGGGAAAGTGAACAAACCCTTCAACAGTGGCTCCTTCAGATGAGCTGCAGTAGCCTCCAGATCAACACCCTCTCACTGGAGAAGCAGAAAGCCCAGGAAAATCTCAGTCAGTAAATGCATGTGTTTCTAAAGTCATTGATATGTAGTTCAGGGTTTCCAATGCAATTATTATTTGGTAGGATTTTAACTTATTGCTGTTGTTGTAAGTAATCATTTTACTATTAGTAATCTTTTACTACTGAATATTCTATTTTCAGCATGTAATATAAATGCACAGCCGTGATGTGTGATTCTGTGCAGGGAACCTGACTAAATTAATACATTTACGCATTTTTTTGTGGGTTATGCTATGTGTGTGTTGATGTGTGGCCTATTTATTTTAGGTTTGGTTTGGCCAAGGATTTTCTGCAACAGTGGGTGACTATATTATCACGTGTAAACGAGTCTTTGTTGGTTCCCTTCAGCTCCCTCTTGTCTTCAAGTTTCCCTACATTTTCCTTCTTTCTTTCATGTCTTTGGTCTTAGCTCCATTCAGATGACTGGGGCATGGGGGTGGAAGGTGGGGTGCAGATAATTCTTCAGAGGGTGAGAAGAAAATATTAAAATATTTATTTATGTTTATTTTCATCTAAAAACATGAAGGAATTTTACCTTGCTGATATTCAATGTATAGTTTGATTTTAAGCACTCCCACTCATGTGGAGTTAGAACAATGGTGCCCCTTGTCATGAGGCGTTCTCAGGAAAGTGCTCCCATCTCAGGAGGGCCCCAGCTCAGAGGGTGGGTGGTGGCATCCTCTTGTTGCCCTCCAGTGCATTTTGGTCAGTTTAGATAGGCACAGATTTGTGGGTTTATAGATTATGCTTTCTAATTTAGCTAAAATGTCTACCTGGTTCATAGGTAAATGGCTAAAGAAGATTCCTGCAAAGAAACTGTGGTTGAAGACAGAGCTCATAATGCAAGCTCGGGCAATCATGAGAGTAGCAGGGGGTTGCAGGCGAGGGTTGGGTGGGAACCTCCTCGAATCCTGGTCTGAGCTCTTTGTCAGCTCACGTCTTCTGGGCATACAACTTTCTAGAATTTGAGAAACAACTTTGGAAATAGTCCAATCTCCTCACCAATACATTGGCCAGTGATATTTCTGTATATGACATTGTTTTTGTAGAATTTTACTATTTTTAATTTCAGAGCTCGACCTTATCTGGCATCCCCCAAAATTCTGGGTTCCCCCCTGCCTGCTCACAGGTGTGACTAGCATCATTTGGTCACGTGGTTTCTGTAGAGTGCCATGACATTGGCAGAATGGTTCCATGCTAATGTATTTTTAAATTAGATTAAATGTTATATTTTAAAATATTATTACTGAAAATAATACATATTTATTTTAGAAAATGCAGTGACTCAAAAAGAAAAAAATAACAATGAACTGAAATCACAGTACTTGGTGATAATCACAGTTGATATCTTTTCTAGTCATAAATATACCTTTCTTTCTTTCTTACAAAAGTAGATTTTGTTATACATTCTATTTGTCAAGCACTTAAACATCCATGCTATGGATCAGCTAAGTTTAAAATACTTCAAAATTGTCGTAAACAACTGAAAGTCAGGCAAAAAATGTCTCTTTAATTCAAATTTCATGCTGTACTTTCTAAAAATGAATTTTATTGGAGGAGAAAATAATGTGTTCTTTATTTGGCTTATGTTCCTTCAGAATTCCCAGTCTGGCAATCAGCTTCTGGGAAAGGTTTCTGAGCCTTTTGTGGCCACAGTAATAATCTCTGCTTATGGAGGAGCAGGGAGTCCGGTAGATGGAGTGAACCGTAGCTGTTCCCCTGGAAGCGTCTGCCTGCTTTCCATTTACCTCTAATACCATTAGGCTCATGACTCAGACCAGAGACTGGGCATTGAAAAGTTGCTCAAAGCAAGCGGGGGGAAATAGGGGGGAGTGGGGACTCTTGACCTCACGGCCCATCTGGGCTGATGCAGCATGTCCACATTTTAGGGGCAGAAGAACAGCAATTCTTCTGAACAAAGTTTGAGTCCACAAAGGTAATCGTGACCTTGTCCGTTTGGCTTAATGGTTCTGTTTTCCACGCAGACACACCGTGCCCCAATTATTATGCTTCTGAGAGGGCAGAGGCTGTGTCTTATCCATCCTGTGCTCCCCATACCACCCAGTACCGTCTTTTACTCAGCAAACACTCGGTAAACGTTGTTGTTTGTGATCATTTATCATGATAACAGGGTGGCATGTGCTACACAATATGGAACATCAAAAAAAGAAAAAGAAAAAAGCAGATTCAGATATTCACACATGATGCGATTTTCTACAAAAGACTTGACATATATTTATTAGAATTGATCGAAAATACAGCCAGGTTGCTGGATTTATATATAATAGAAGAGTCAGTTGATTTTCTACAGCATTGTTGTGAGCTGAATGGTAATTCCCAAAGATATGTCCACGTCCTTATATCCAGAAGCTATAAATATTACCTTAAATAGTAAAGATTAAGTATTTTATGGTAAAAGATGTGATTAAGTTAAGGTTTCTGAGAGGAGTAGTGTACCTCGGGCATCTAGGTGGGCTGTAAATCCAGTGATAAGAGGAAGGCAGAGGGAGATTAGACATGTGAAGAGAAGGCGATGTGACGACGGAGGCAGAGATTGGACTGATGAAGCCACCAGACCAGAAATTCAGGGGCAGCCACCCGAAGCTGGAAGAGGCAAGAAAAGCTCCTTTCTTAGAGTCCCAGAGGGAGCATACCCTGCTGGCGTCTGTATTTCTAGCTTTCTATGCTATGAGGGAATAAATTCATGCTGTTTTAAAGCCACCAAGTATGTAGTGACTTGTCATAACAGGTTCAGGAAAGTACTACAAGAATGCATGAAGAACAGAGCTTGTGGTTAAACACATGTGCCCTGGAGCCAGACTTCCCTTCCTCGAACCTGACTTCACCAGTTACTAGCTGTGTACCATTGGGCATGTTATTTATCGTCGCGGGCTCATAGAGCGTGTAGTGTGAGGGTAGTTCATGTGGACCTGTGCCTGGCGTTAGTGAACATGCAATACATGCTAGTTATTGTCATTATCAACATCATTACTACAGCTGTTATTATCGGCAGCAACAATCAGAGAATGCAGCGTGAAAAGGCATTTAACACAGCAATTATGAATAAAAAAGTTTTATGTACCAGATCCTAAAACTTTCCTAAAAGATATTAAAACCAAAATACAGGGGGAGGTATATTATGTTCACAGATAAAAATGCTTAATAGCGCAAAGATGTCAATTCATTCTAAATTGATTTGTAGGTCTTAATCCCAATTGTTTTTTTAAGGCAATTGACAGCTGATTCTAAATTTGATGTGGGATAGCAAATAATTAAAAACAGCCACTACGCATCTGAAGGAAAAGAATCAGCCGTAGTTTTAGCCTACACGGGAATACTGTGCAGCAGCGGAAACAATGGAACTAGGGTTGCACAAGTCGATTGAGATGAATCCCCTGTACATGAGATTAAGGTGAAAAAAATGTCAGAGACAAAATTTATAACCAGGCAAAACTAGACAACATGGGATTGAATTATTAAGAACAGTGGGAGAATTATTATTACAAAATGCAGATGTGGTAACCCTTGGAGAGTCATGCAGGAGACTTCTGTGGTGGGTTTGGAGCACAAGAATGTTCATTTTCTTCTTTTCTTTAAACTGTTTCTATCTTTAAACTTTTAAAAATTATTATTACTTTTTAAATCTTCACCCAAGGATATGTTTTTCCATTGATTTTTAGAGAGAGTAAGGGGGAAAGAGAGAGAGAAACATCAACACATCAATGTGAGAGAGAAACAGCAATCGGTTGCCTCCAGTATGCCCCCTGACTGGGGATCAAACCTGCAGCCTAAGCATGTGCCCGGACCTGGAATCAGCCCACGGCCTTTGGTGTACTGGATGACGCTCTTTCAGCTGAGCCATCAGCCAGTTTTTCAAAATGTTATTTTTAAAAAGAAAAACAAACATTAAATGATATTTAATTTATACTTTCACTTCAAGAAAATTTTCATGGCTTATTCTTGTTTCAATGTTCCTCTAAGTAGTTGTAGTTTTATAACTCAAAATATAATCTTCCACATTTCTTAATTTATCATGGTCATTGAATCCCTTCCCTTCACCAAGATCATATATTCATATTCTTTTAGTTGTTTTATAGAGCTTGCTTATTTGCACATGGAAGCTATCCAGCCAAGAAAACATAAAAACTTGGGGAGCTTTATAAAGTTCACCACACACACCCCTGCCCCATTTCAATAAGTTTCTCTGGGTGGAACAGAAAGGGATATACCTCTCTGCCTGCAGAGAATCACTGCAGTGTGGAAAGAGTATCCACTGTGCTAAGCTGTGTGTAAGGAAAAGAAAATGTTGAAAATTAATGATACGCTTTCTCTTAAATGTTTTCTCAAATGAATTTAGGTTGGAGCCGACTCACAGGCCTGGAATAGAGAAATTTGATGCAGAACTTGAAGATAGTCTCTAAGCTTGGAATATAGGGTGGGTTAGAAGAGTCAATATCCACAGGCAGAATCAGATAATCTTTGGGGAGAATAGGTTACTTTTCCCATGACCTGTGGGGAAATCTCACCCCTTGTAGAGACAGATGCACTAGTAGGAGACCCTGGAGACTCTGCCCAGTGACCTGACATCTAGATGTTGCTTTGACTGCTCATAGGCAAAAGCTACCCAAATGCAGAGAGCGCAAAACCTGTGTGTCCCTACAGCAGCAATGATTGTAATCACAGCCAAGCACACAAAGCCAACTGCATTGCCAGTGAGGCCATTAAAATATTGGAAAATATATTCTAGCATTTTTGGACTCTCTGGCCCAATCCCCAATATTATGCATTTCCTCCAATTTGAAAATGAAAACAAATCAAGTATAGAAATGTAAAAAACTTTGTATTTTTATACTCAAACTTTACATAAGTCCAAGGATTTCTTTTTCTTTTTGCACCATGACATAAATATTTTTCAGGCTTAACTATATGAATGGAAGATTGCTCAATTGTAGTGCAGCTTTGAGGAATGAATGGACTTTATTGAACATTTGTTCTGTATTATATTTTTACGTGGCTATGCCAGGGAGAAACTGATGAGTTAAGAAAGTTATTAACATCTCACAACACTTGAAAGCAACTGACTTTAGATAAGCTAAAAATAATCAGTATAGCCTATGATGTTACTTTAGTTTAAATACAGGCTTCCCTGAAGCTCACACTGAGATAAAGGGCAAGAGTAGGATGGATGTTTTCACTGAAGTTGCAACTTCAAATATTGGGAGGATCTCGGGAGGTTATCCACTATATTCCCATTCTTTGGCAGGATTGTAGTTAAATCAGCTCAGACAGATGACAATTCATTTTACTTCTAAAATTGCCCACTCAAGAAATTCCACATGAGCCTTGGCCAGATGGCTCAGTTGCTTGGAACGTCGTCCCATACACCAAAGGTTGTGGGTTCAATTCTTGGTCAGGGCACATACCTAGGTTGTGGGTTTGGTCCTCTGTCCAGAGGCAACTGATCTAAGTTTCTCCCTCACATAGATGTTTGTCTCTCTCTGTCTTTCTCTCAATCTAAAATCAATAAACATATCCTTGGGTAAAGATTAAAAAAAAAGTAAAAAGAAATTCCACATAACTCCATGGTTCTTTCTATAACCTTACTTTTTTTTAAAAATTTTTATTTATTTATTTATTTATTTATTTATTTATTTATTTATTTATTTATTTATTTATTTATTTTACTTTTTCAAGAGCTATATGCACACAATAATGGAATGCAGAAAACAATGTGCATACGTTGCTTCCCCCCATCTTTTACTATGATGATTTGTAAACAATATTAATTTATCTTTATTGTTGAGAGTATTACAGGTGTCCCATTTTTCCCCCCAATTGATCCCCTCCACTTCCCTCCTACCCCCTTCCCAGACCTTCACCCTGTTATTAACTGTGTCCATGGGTTATACATATAACTTCTTTGGTTAATCTCTTCCCACCCTCCACCCCCTTCCCTCTGAAATATGATCGTCTGTTGCATGCGTCAATGTCTCTGGATCTATTTAGTTTGTCAGATTCTTTTGTTCATTAGCTTCTTCTTAAAGAAGACCCTTCAACATTTCCTGTAGTGCTGGTTTGGTGGTGATGAATTCCTTTAGCTTTTCCTTGTCTGAGAAGCTCTTTATCTGATCTTCAATTCTTTTTTTTTTTTTTTTAATATATCTTTATTGATTTCAGAGAGAGGAAAGGAGAGGGAGAGAGAGAGATAGAAACATCAATGATGAGAGAGTCATTGATCGGCTGCATCCCACAACCTGGGCATGTGCTCTGACCGGGAATCGAACCCTGATCGCCTGGATCCTAGGTCGATGCTTTAACCACTGAGCCATGCCTGGCTGGGCTGATCTTCAATTCTAAATGATAGCTTTGCTGGGAAGAGCAATCTTGGTTGTAGTTCCATGTTTTTCATCACTTTGAATATTTCTTGCCACTCCCTTCTGGCCTGCAAAGTTTCTGTTGAGAAATCAGCTGACAGTCATATGGGAGCTCCCTTGTAGGTAACTAACTGCTTTTCTCTTGCTGCTTTTAAAAGATTCTCTCTTTGTCTTTAACCTTTGGCATTTTAATTATGATGTGTCTAGCTGTGGGCCTCTTTGGGTTCCTCTTCTTTGGGACCCTCTGTGCTTCCTGGACTTGTAAGCCAATTTCTTTCCCCAGGTAAGGGAAGTTTTCTGTAATTATTTTTTCAAATAGGTTTTTAATTCCTTGGTCTCTTTCTTCCCCTTCTGGCACCCCAATAATACAAATGTTGGGCCTCTTGAAATTGTCCCAGAGGCTCCTTATACTATTTTCATATTTCTGAATTCTTTTTTTTTTTTGCTCTTCTGGTTGGGTGTTTTTTGTTTCCTCATGTTCCAAATTGCTGATTTGATTCTCAGTATCCTCTACTCTGCTGTTGATTCCCTGTAAATTATTCTTCATTTCAGTCCCTGTAGCCTTCATTTCAAGTTGGTACTTCATTATGTTATCGATTTTCTCAGTTATTTTTCTAATAGTATGCTTAAACATCCTTATAAACAAAATTCTGAACTCTGTCTGTTAGCTTGTTTGGGTCTATATCATATAGTTCCTCTTCTAGAGATTTCTTCTGTTCTTTCCTTTGTGACATATTTCTTTGCCTTCGCATTTTGTCTGCTTTCAGGTGTTTGTTTCTACTTATTAGGTAGAGCTGCTGTGTCTCCTGGAATTTGTAGAATGGCTTTGTGTAGTAGGTGTCCTATAGGGACCAGTGGCTCAGCCTCCCCAGTCACCTGAGCAGGGCCTTCTAGGTGCTCCCCTGTGTGGGCTGTGTGCACTGTCCTGTTGTAGTTGAGCCTTGGTTGCTGTTGGCGTCCCTGGGAGGAACTGACCCCCAGGCCAATCAGCTGTGAGGACCAGCTGCAACTACAGCCAGAGAACTGCTGTGCTGGAGACACCCTTATGGATCAGGATTTACTTCAGTGGAGCTTTGGTGTTCACCAAGTGCGCCCCTTGAGTGTCACTCGTGGATGTGGTAGGGTTGTAATCCAGTGTGGTAGAGTCTGATCACCAGGTGCACTGTCTCTGGGGCCTCCCGGGAGGTGCCAAGTCAGCCTGTGCCAGTGCCTTGCCGAGGGCCACCCAGCATGAGCTACACCGTAGTTGGCTGCTACTTGTGCTGGGATTTGCGTTGTCCAGGAGAGGCCAAGCTATGAGCCAATGCAGCTGCCGCTAGTGCCAGGCCTGGGGCCACTTATCACTCTGTTGATTGTTTGAGAGATTTAAGGAAAGTCCTAAGCATGAGGCTTGAGAGGCCACTTGCATAGAAAAGCCTCTGGAAATGGCCTGGATGAGATGCAGGTGGGGAGGGGCGGGGCCTCCGGGGATCACGGGGCGGGGCCAAAGGTGTGAGTCAGGTGCTGGATATTCAAACATGGCGCCTGCCTGTGGGCTGTGCGCAGGGAGGACTCGCCAAAGGAGCGATGGCCTCTGCCAGCCTGTCTGCCTGGGAGGAAGCCGCCCCTCCAGCTCTCGCCCTGACTTCAGGCAGGTTAGTTCCTCCCTGAGTGTCCCGCGTCCTTTCAGGCTGCTGCCCGGCGCTGGGCTCAGAGGGAGCGTCCGAGTGAGTCCGTGCCGGGCCCTTTAGAGGAGCTGCTGGGGCTCCCGCAGCCTCCGCGACCCTCAGCCACAGTCCCTGCTGGTTTCACAGCCCCGGAGTTGTGGGGGCGTCTCTTCCTGGCCTGGAGCCCTGGGCTGGGGGCCTGCTGTGGGGCTGGGACCCCTCCCTCCTCCTGGAAAACTCCGCTGCCGAGATTCCCTTCCCCGTATCAATAGCGGCACCGGGTGTGGGCCCGCGGCCGTGTCTCTGTGATTCAGCCCCGATCTGCCCGTGTCTGAGCCCCTCCTCCCGGTCTCGGTGCTTCTTCAGGTCCCTGGTTGTGGGGCTTCTGTTCAGCCAGATTTCAGGAGGCTCAGAGTGATGGTGGTTCTGTATTTTAGTTGTAATTTTGATGTGGTTGCGGGAGGCGGCGGGTGCAGCTGTTACCTATGCCGCCATCTTGTTTTCCCTCTCTGTCAGATTCTTTTGTTCACTAGCTTCTTCTTAAAGAAGACCCTTCAGCTTTTCCTGTAGTGCTGGTCTGGTGGTGATGAATTCCTTTAGCTTTTTCTTATCTGTGAAGCTCTTTATCTGACCTTCAATTCTAAATGATAGCTTTGCTGGGAAGAGCAATCTTGGTTGTAGTTCCATGTTTTTCATCACTTTGAATATTTCTTGCCACTCCCTTCTGGCCTGCAAAGTTTCTGTTGAGAAATCAGCTGACAGTCGTATGGGTGCTCCCTTGTAGGTAACTAGTTGCTTTTCTCTTGCTGCTTTTAAGATTTTTCTTTGTCTTTAACCTTTGGTATTTTAATTATGATGTGTCTAGCTGTGGGCCTCTTTGGGTTCCTCTTCTTTGGGACCCTCTGTGCTTCCTGGACTTGTAAGTCAATTTCTTTCCCCAGGTAGGGGAAGTTTTCTGTAATTATTTTTTCAAATAGGTTTTCAATTCCTTGGTCTCTTTCTTCCCCTTCTGGCACCCCAATAATACAAATGTTGGGCCTCTTGAAGTTGTCCCAGAGGCTCCTTATATTATCTTCATATTTCTGGATTCTTTTTTCTTTTTGCTCTTCTGGTTGGATGTTTTTTGTTTCCTCATGTTCCAAATTGCTGATTTGATTCTCAGCGTCTACTTTTACTGTTGACTCCCTGTAAATTATTCTTCATTTCAGTTCCTATAGCCTTCATTTCAAATTGGTACTTTATTATGTTATCAATTTTCTCAGTTATTTTTCTAATAGTATGCTTAAACATCCTTATAAACAAAATTCTGAACTCTGTATCTGTTAGCTTGCTTGGATCTATTTCACTTAGTTCCTCTTCTAGAGATTTCTTCTGTTCTTTCCTTTGTGACATGTTTCTTTGCCTCCACATCTGGCTGCTTCCAGGTGTTTGTTTCTATGTATTAGGTAGAGCTGCTATGTCTCCTGGAATTTGTAAAGTGGCTTTGTATAGTAAGTGTCCTGGAAGGTCCAGTGGCTCAGCCTCCCCAGTCCCTTGAGCTGGGCCTTCTAGGTGCTCCCCTGTGTGGGCTGTGTGCACTGTCCTGTTGTAGTTGAGCCTTGGTTGCTGTTGGCGTCACTGGGAGGAATTGACCTCCCGGCCAATCAGCTGTGAGGACCAGCTGCAACTACAACCAAAGAGCTCCTGTGCTGGAGACACCCCTATGGAGCAGGATTTACTTCAGTGGGGCTTTGGTGTTCACCAAGTGTGCCCCTTGAGTATGTCACTCATGGATGTGGTAGGGTTATAATCCAGCATGGTCGAATCTGACCACCAGGTGCACTGTCTCTGGGGCCTCCCGGGAGGTGCAAAGTCAGCCTGTGCCAGTGCCTTGCCCAGGGCCACCCAGCAGGAGCTACACTGTAGTTGGCTGCTACTTGTGCTGAGCTTGGTGTTGTCCAGGAGAGGCCAGGCTATGAACCAATGCAGGCTGCTGCTGGTGCCAGGCCTGGGGCCACTTATCAAACCATATGGAGCACGCTGCTGCTTGTTTGAGAGATTTTAGGAAAGTCGAAAGCATGAGGCTGGAGAGGCCACTTGCATAGAAAAGCCACTGGAAACAGCCTGGATGAGCCTGCAGGTAGGGAGGGGCGGGGCCAAAGGTGTGAATCAGGTGCTGGATAGTCAAATATGGCACCTGTCTGCGGGCTGTGTGCAGGGAGGGCTCGCCAAAGGAGCAATGGCCTCTGCCAGCTCTTCTGCCTGGGAAAAAGCTGCCCCTCCAGCTCTCACCCTATTTCAGGCAGGTTAGTTCCTCCCCAAGTGACCCAGGTTCCTTTCAAGGTGCTGCCCAGCGCTGGGGCTCAGAGGGAGCACGTCTGAGTGAGTCCTTGTGCGGGCCCTTTAAGAGGAAAGCCTGGGGCTCCTGCAGCCTCTGCGACCCTCAGCGACAGTCCCTGCTGGTTTCATAACCTGGAGTTGTGGGGATTTCTCTTCCCAGCCCTGGAGCCCTGGGCCGAGGGCCTGATGTGGGGCTGGGACCCTTCACTCCTCCCGGAAGCCCCCACCACCAAGATACCCCTCCTGGGCTTAAACCACAGCACCGAGTGTAGGCCCCCGGCCACGTCTGTAGTATGCAGCCCCCATCCACTTGCATCTCTGCCCCTCCTCCCGGTCTCAATGCCCCTTCAGTTCCCTGGTTGTAGGGCTTCTGTTCATCCAGATTTCAGGAGGCTCTGAGTGATGGTGGTTCTGTACTTTAGGTGTAATTTTGATGTGGTTGGGGGAGGTGGCGAGTGCAGCTGTTACCTGCACCCCCATCTTGTTTCTCCCTTAACAATATTAAATAATATCAAGCCTTCTTCCTTCTCCATCCAAACTCACATTCTCCCTGTGTAAGTAGTTCTTGTCCTTTTTACTTCTCTTGTCTCCCTCAATTGCTCCCTTTCTCTCCTCTTTAGCATTCCCTGGGAGGGTGTGCATAGGACTCTGTAATGCCCCCGGAATAGGAAGAGCAATCCTGCCTCAGCCCGGAAGGATGCTGTCAGCACCACGGACAGTGACTCACAAAGCAAACCTTTTAAGTGAGGCTATATCTTGCCAGGAGAACAGCATCTTTTTCTTCTTTTGTACTGTTGTGGCCTTCTGAAATGCTAATACTTTTAAAAAATTTTTACCTTTATTGTTGAAAGTACTACAAATGTCGCCCCTTTTCCCCCATTGATCCCCTCCCCCCTGCATCTGCCCCACCCCCAGGCCTCCCCATACCAGTGTCTGTGCCCATGGGTTATGCTTATAAACATATAAATTCTTTGATTAATCTCTCCCCTCCCACTCCCCCACCCACGCCTTCCCTCTGAGGTCCCTCAGTCTGTTACATGCTTCTATGTCTCTGGATCCATTTTGTTCATCAGTTTATTTTGTTCATTTTATTCCACATATGAGTGAGTTCATGTGATACTTGCCTTTCTCTGACAGGCTTATTTCACTTAGCATAATACTTTCTAGTGCCCTCCATGCTGTGCCAAAAGGTAAGAGATCCTTCTTTCTTGCAGCTGCATAGTATTCCATGGTGTAAATGTACTACAACTTTTTAATCTACTCATTTACTGATGGGCACTTGGGCTGTTTCCAGATCTTATCTATTGTAAATTGTGCTGCTATGAACATAGGGGGGCATAAGTTCTTTCTGATTAGTGTTTCAGGTTTCTTAGGACATATTCCTAGAAATGGAATCACTGGGTCAAATAGCAGCTCCATTTTTAATTTTTTGAGGAAACTGCATACTGCTTTCCATAGTGGCTGCACCAGTCTGCATTCCCACCAGCAGTGCACTAGGGTGCCTTTTTCTCCACACTCTCGCTAGCACTTGTTGTTTGTTGATTTGTTGATGGTGCCATTCTGACAGGTATGAAGTGATACCTCATTGTCATTTTTATTTGCATCTCTCTGGTGATTAGAGACTGAGCATTTTCTCATGTGTCTCTTGGCCATCTGTATGTCCTCTTTGGAGAAGTGTCTATTCCAGTCCTTTGCCCATTTCTTAATTGGGTTGTTTGTCTTCCTCTTGCTGAGTAGTATGAGTTCTTTGTACACTTTGGAAATTAGCCCCTTATCAGATACATCCTTGGCAAATGTTTTCCTAGACCGTGAGGTTCCTTTGTATTTTGAGGCTGTTTTCTTTTGCTGTGCAAAAACTTTTTAGTTTGATGTAGTCCCATATGTTTATTTTTTCTTTTGTTTCTCTTGCCCTAGGAGATGTATCAGTGAAAATTCCACTACATGAGATGTCTGACTTTACTGCCTTTGTTTTCTTCCAGGATTTTTATGGTTTCGTGACTTACGTTTAAGTCTTTTATCCATTTTGAGTTTATTTTTGTGTATGGTGAAAGTTGATGGTCTAGTTTAATTTTTTTGCATGTGTCTGTCCAATTTTTCTAGCACCACTTATTGAAGAGACTGTCTTTACTCCATTGGATGCTCTTGCCTCCTTTGTCAAATATTAACTGACCCTAATGGTGTGGGTCTATTTCTGAGGTCTCTGTTCTGTTCCATTGATCTATATGTCTGTTGCTGTACCAATACCAGGCTGTTTTGATTACAATGGCTTTTTAGTACAGTTTGATGTCTGGCAAAGTGATCCCTCCCACTCTGTTCTTTTTTCTCAAGATGGCTGCAGCTATTCGGAGTCTTTTTTGGTTCCATATAAATTTTCAAAATGTTTGTTCTAGATCTGTGAAATATGCTGTTGGTATTTTAATAGAAATTGCATTGAATTTATAATTGCTTTGGGTAGTATGGATATTTTAATGATATTAATTCTTCCAATCCATGAGCATGGTATATTCTTCCACTTGTTTATATCTTCCTCTATTTCTTTTTTCAGTGACCCGTAGTTTTCTGACTATGGTCTTTTACATCCTTCGTTAAGTTTATACCTAGGTATCTTATTTTTTTAGTTGCAATGGTAAATGGTATTTTTTTTTTAGTTTCTTTCTCTGAAAGTTCATTGTTGGTGTATAAGAATGCCATTGATTTCTGGATGTTGATTCTGTATCCAGCTACCTTGTCAAATTCGTTTATCAAATCTAGTAGTACTTTGATGGAGTCTTTAGGGTTTTCTATGCACAATATGACGTCATCTGCAAATAATGACAGTTTTACTTCCTCCTTTCCAGTTTGGATACCTTTTATGTTTTCTTCCTGTTTGATGGCTGTGGCAAGGACTTCCAGTACTATATTCAATAAGAGTGGTGAAAATGGACATCCCTGTCTTGTTCCTGTTTTTAATGGAGATGGTTTCAGTTTTTGACCATTGAGTATGATGTTGGCTGTAGGTTTGTCATATATGGCCTTTATTATGTTGAAGTATGATCCTTCTATTCCCAGTTTGCTGAGAGTTTTTATCAGAAATGGGTGCTGGATTTTGTTGAATGTGTTTTCTGCATCTATTGATATGATCATGTGATTTTTGTCTTTCAATTTGTTTATGTGATGTATCACATTTATTGATTTGCAGATGTTATACCAGCCTAGCATCCCCAAAATAAACCCCACTTGGTCGTGGTATATGATCTTTTTAATGTGTTGCTGGATCCGGTTTGTATTTTAGTGAGGATTTTAGCATCTATGTTCATTAGGGATATTGGCCTGTAATTTTCTTTCTTTGTAGTGTCTCTAAGTCACTTTCTTTGTCCAAATTCTGAGATTCTATAATTATAAGAAAAAAGGTGATATGAACACAATACATTTTATCACAAGTGGTAAGATTCTTTGAAAAAAAAAAGTGTGGAGATTTATTCACTTTAGAAACTAGTTTGAGGCTTACAAAGAAAATCACAATGATGGAAGGAACACAGATTGTTGGGGATGGGGTGCACAGAGAGCCAAGGCAGGCTAGAAGGAGGACCCAACCCCAACGATGCACAGCTATTCACATCAAGCTAAATAGCCCAGTATATGAGGGGTGCAGGGCTCAGCACTTCGCTGGCAGAGCAGAGCACACCACAGTGCACCTCTTTCCAGAACACTATGCAATGTGCAGATGGGAAGTACTTTTTTTTAGAAATGACTGAAAATTATTGACATTGATTTTTCAAATCACCCCTGTTTGTTTGGCTCATGAAACAACTGGTAGCTAATGCTTTCAAGCTTTCTAACTGGAAGTCTGCTTTAGCTGATGTTCACACCTTAGCTGGATAGAGCATCTGATACAGTACAAGACAGTAAATTTTTGATGAGAATAATGCTGAATGAAATGCAGTGTTCTTACAGAGAGTGTTTGGAAAGATGGATCTCAGAGGTCTGGCAAATGAGTGCTCCACAACCCACCCCCACCATGTTTCCTTTTTCAACTCCCATCTCTTTTCCTTTTCAGTGTTTGAAAAGTTCTGTCTATAGGTCTCCCGAGGAAACGACTGAGTGGTCTGTGGGAAATCATGCACCAGTGGCACTCACAGTTTTTAAAAGCTTCACATAGTCACATGTATTGTTACTTCCTGCTATGGTCTCAGGTTAAGGGAGTAGCGATACTCTTTCCTCTGTCGATGTTGTGGGGTAAGAGGATAATCAGAGATGTTGAAGTTACTGGCAGGGTTGCAATTAGATAGCAGAAACATTTAAAGTAGGATAGTTATGAGAAGTTATGGAGTTATTGAATATGATGCCTAATTAATGTATCACCTTGGCTGAGCCAAGGCGCCTGGATATCTGGTCAACCATTATTCTGAATGTTTCAGTGAGGGGGTTTTCTGGATGAGATTAACATTTAAATTGGTGGACTCTGAGTAAAGCAGATTGCCCTCTATAATGGGAGTGGTCCTCATCCAATCAGCTGAAGGCCTTATTAGAACAAACACTAACCTCCCCTAAATAAGAAGAAATTCTGCCAGCTGACAGCCTTTGGAGCTAAACTGCAACATCAGCTCTTCCCTGGGTCTCCAGCCTGCCAGCCTACCCTGAAGATTTTGGACTATGCCAGCCTCCATAATCATGTGAGTCAATTCTTTAATATTAATATCTCTCTCTCTCTCTCTCTCTATATATATATATATATATATATATACACATATATATATTTATGTGTGTGTATATATATATATACACATATATATATTTATGTAAATATGTATATATGTAAATATATATATATAAAATCTGTTTCTCTGGAAACTCTGACTAATATACTAACCATGATCTTTTTTGTTTTGTCATAACTATTATTTGAAAATGTCATTTGAAATTGTATAATACTTTGCAAGTGAAGCTACTTCATTACTTAATTCTCTCTTACGAGCTACCTCTCTGGAGTTTCAACTTCCTCATCTATAAAATGAGAATGGTACGGTGTACATGGTTAGTTGTCCATTAAAATCCATTCTCCCCTTCGTGGGCACATTATCCTACATTTCCCAGCCTCCGAGAAGTCAAGGTGGCCATGTGACTATGTTCTTTCCAATGGAATATTAGTGAAAAGGATGTATGCACTCTGGGCCTAGGTCTCAAAACAGTGGGTGCACTCCATCTGTGCCATCTTCACCTTCCCACCAGGGATGGATCCTTGGCCACCCAGCTGAGACCATAGAAATGCCTGAGGGAATCCTGGTGCGACACAATGGAAGGACCCAGAATTCCCGAATGACTTCGGGGAGCAGAACCGTACCACCAACCTCAGCGCTGTTCTGTGAATGAGAAATACATTTCTTTGCTCTTTAAGCCACTGCATTGTTAGTCTCTGTTATAGTAGCTTGGCCTTTACCCTAAGACAGGACAATCAGAGCAACTGTCTTACCTACTTCATGGGATTTTTATGAGATGAAAGAAAATGGTAAGGCTCTGCACAAATGTTTATTATACTATCTTTACTCAATTTTTCAAAATTAAGCTTCTTTCAGGCCCCCATAGCACCTCTGTAAAATGGGGACACTGGACTGGATGATCTCTAGGAACTGCCCTGTGATTTTCCTGACTGGAAAGAGACTGCCTTGGGATAAAGAATTACATGAGGAATACAAAATGACTAACAGCTTTTGTTAATTACCGCCAACCATGTCTGGGTCATATTTAGGAACTAACAGCTAATGCGAACAGTGGGTAATAAATAGCTATTGAAAGCAGCTGACACGTTAGATAAACCTTAATTTTATAACCATTTCACAAGCTGGTGGTGATCCCTAAAGTGCCCGTGTGAGCTACAACACATTAAATGTCATTAGTTGTCTAGACTTTGCCAGAAAACCAGTTTAGAGTGACAGGATTTATGGTTTCCTACTCCTGTGAGGGCACAAAATTCACTAGACCACATTATTCTCATGAGAGCCACGTATTACTCTTAGTTAATTCTTAATTTACACAAAAACACTTCCATTTCCAAAGTACAGTATAACATTATTTATATATAAATATGAAAGAAGTCTGCATAATAGGACAAGCCCACAGTTGAAGTAGATATTAGCAGACATTTAAAAAAGAGAAGGGGTGTGGAAAGAAAATGATCGACCGCTTTAAAAGACCACACATGGCTCAGAGCTTTTATTTAATTCTTGCTGGATGAGAATGGAATTTTTCCTGCCCCTTCCATGTGGGTAGAGCCAGGTCCGATGCTTCAAAGGAAGTGGTTTATGAGTCCTTTGCAAAGATATATTTTCACACTCTCATTTACACTGCTTTCATTTGGTTATCAAAACTTAGCTGGAAAGAAAAACCATTAATATTTTCCATTAGGAAAACTGATCTATTAGGAAAAACCCCAGGAGGTGCTTTCGGATTTGAAGAGCAGTGTCATGGACTGAAATCCAGCTGTGAGTCTAGAATGATGAGAAGGGATATCCTGGAAAAATATGAGGGAATGTACAACTTGTAATAGCTGAGCATAATGCAAAGGAGTTTCTTTGGAACAACACACACCACCTACTTACTTTAAGCAAGCAAGTTCCCAAGGCCAACTCTTTGCTTTTGACACTGGCAGCTGCTTCTCCCAGCAATGGCTTAAATGGAAAATCAACAGGAATCATTTGGCAGAAAGAGGGATCATCTTAGGTGCTTAATGAGAGAAAAGATATGAGCTTGTTGTAACAAAAAGTAAGTACTAGCAATTCAGGGCACATTTGGGAATTTTCTTCATGCTAATAAATGTCAAAGAGAAACATGTTCCTTTTTTTTAGGCCTTAGACTAATTTACCCAAATACAAAGTTGTCTTTGACCAATGAGAAAGAGAAATAAAACGAAGTGAAGTGAGTAATTAAACAGAAGAAAGAAAAAGAAAATGAGACTATATTTTACATATGGCCCATGAGCTTCTCTTTGGGCTGGGGAGGATTAACTGCTATGAAGATTCTATGCTGTGGGGAATTAATGGGATGGATCGGTGACAGATTCGAGGAATGGGATGAATGTGCAGCTCATTCAGACATTGCCAGTTTCTCGTTCACCATCTTGCTAAGGATGAGGGCGTAAGATAGCCCAATGGAACTGAGTTTCATAGCTCGGTATGGAGAATCACAAAGTCTGCAATTAAATTTTCACTTGGACTTGTTTGTGTTGAATTGATTTTTGTATACATTTGAGTCATTGTATTAGTCAGGGTTCTCCAGAGAAACAGAATCAAACCAGGAGGATGAAAGTGTATGTATATATTATAAGGAATTGGTTCACAAAAATAAGGAGGCTGAGAAGTCCCAAGATCTGCAAGCTGGAGACCCAGGAGAGTCAATGGTATAGTTCCAGTCCAAGCTCAAAGTTTTGAGAAGCAGAAGAGCCTGTGGTGTAAGTTCCAGTTCCAGCCCCAGCCTGAAGGCAGGAGGAGACAGATGTCCCAGCTCAAAGACAGCCAGACAGAGCGGGTGAATTCTTTCTTACTCAGCCTTTTGTTCTATTCAGGCCGCAGTGGATTGGATGAAGCCCACCCACACTGGGGAGGGCCAGCTGCTTTACTCAGTCCATCTATTCAAATGCTAATCTCAAAGTGCTTTCACAGGCACACCCAGAATAATGTTTAACCAAGTATCTTGGCTGGGCAGCCCATGACCTAGTCAAACTGACACAAAATTAACTATCACAGTCATAGTATGTAAGTATTGAATTTAGTATAACTTTAGGAACTTAGTACATGCTCTGTGGATGCCACAGGACCTTCCATTCCCCCCTAAAATACTCCTTTATGAAATTAGCATCATTACCTGACTAGGAAAAACAACAGCAGATCTGTAATGATCACATCTTACATTTATCTGTATTCCTGTAATTGAAATTTTTGATGGGTTCTGCCTGGATAGTAAGCCCCTTTATATCATGTGATCTTTTGGATCAGGATAGGAAGTAAATCCATAGGCTGACCAGCAAAATATGACCTGGCATGAGAAGATGAGGTTAGGAAGTGTAAGAAGAGGTAAGATAATTTCAGAGAAGCAGGTATTGAAAGGATCCCTATAAAAGTTCTGTGCTTTATGGGATTTCCAACTCCAGCTCCCCACCATGCAAATCAGGTAGGTCTCTGTACTTTGCCCAGATGAGTTCTCTTCTATTTCACATTAGTTATATGAGAGCCTGTATAAAGATTTCACTCAGGCGTGTTCCTCAGCTTTCATTTTGCAAATTCAGAAACTGAAATACACAAAAAGCATTCGCCTTGGAGACCACCTGACTGCCAGGAGCAAGTCTAAGCATGTCAGTCACAGCTTGGCGCGTATTCAGCATTTCATTCTTTTCAAGTTGATAATGATAAAGCTCAATTTTTTATGTGTAGTGCTTTGGTGTCTTATCTCAGAAATCTTCCTAACCCAAAGACACAAAGATTTTATCTTATATTTTCTTTTAGATGTTTGATAGCCATAGCTCTTACATTTTGCTTTATAATTTATTTCGAGTTATTTCTTGTATATGATGTGAAGTAAAATGTCCAGGTTCCTTTTTTTTCATGTGATTGTCCAATTGTTCTAATACCGTTCATTGTCAGAATTATCCTTTCTCTATTTAATTATATCGGTACTTTCATTGAAAGTCAGCAGACTGTTTGTCTGTGGGTCTATTTCTGGACTCTCTTTTATTCCATTGGCCTATATCAGGAGTCACAAACTATAGCCTGAGGGCTAAATCTAGCTCACAAACCTGTTTTGTAAATAAAGTTTTATTGGAACTCAATCAAGCCCCTTCATTCCTTTAAGTATTATCTATCACTATTTCATAAAGGCAGAGATGAAACATACTACAAAGGCAAAAATATTTGCTATCTGACCTTTTACAGAAAATGTTTACTGACTCCTGATCTATATGCTTATCCTTCTCCAATATCACACCATCTTGATTACTGTAACTTTACAGTAAGTCTTGAAATCAGGTGGTATAACTTTTCCAACTTTGTTCTTCTTTTTCAAAATAGTTTAGCTATTCTAGGTCCTTTGCATTTCTATATGAGTTTTAAAATTAGCTTGTCAATTTCTACAAAAAAAGTCTTCTGGAATTTTACTTGGAATTGCTTTGATCTGTAGATTAATTTGGGAAGAATTTGCATCTTAATAATATTGAATCTTCCAATCTATGAGCGTAAAATACCTCTCTCTTTATTTAGGTCATCTTTAATTTCTTCACAGAAGTTTTCAGTTCACATATCTTGCATATTTTTGTTAAATGTATCCATAAGTATTTTACATTTTTTATGCTATTTTACTTTATTGCTTATTAACTTCATTTTCAATTGTTCATTTTCATTGCTATTATATAGAAATACAGTTAATTTTTATATATTAAACTTGAATCTTCCATCTTTGCTATATTTACTAACAGATATAGGAAAATCAATATCTTAGGATTTTATTTATTTTTTAAAATATGTTTTTAAAAGAGAGAGAGGAAGGGAGAGAGAGAGAGAGAGAGAGAGAGAGAGAGAGAGAGAGAAATACCAATGAGAGAGAATCATTGATCATCTGTGACACTCAACCAACTGAGCCATACCGGCTAGTGCTCTTAGGATTTTCAACATAGATGATCATATCACCTGAGAATAAAGGTAGTGTTATGTTCTTCTTTCCAATCTGGATACAATTTATTTCTTTTTTCTTGTGTTATTCCTCTGACTAGAACCTCTACAATGCTGACTGTGACAGAAGTGGATATTCTTGCCCTGTTCCTGACCTTTGGGGGAATGCATTTAGTCTTTCACCGTTAAGTATGACATTAGCTGTGGGTTTTTCTCAGATGCCCTTTGTCAAGTTGAGGAAGTTCACTTCTAGTCCTAGTTTGCTGAGAGATTTTATCATGAATGGATGTTGAATTTTGCCAAATGCTTTTTTCAGCATCTACTGGCATGCTCAGATGGTCCCTGCTCCCATGATCTTTTAGTCTATTGGTAAAGATAGACATCAAATAAGCAAAAGCAAAGAATTGATGTGTGAGAGGTAGGAAAAATCCAAGAGTTTAGCCCAGTCTAAGGTCAGAGCAGGTCTTTTTCAGAGAGTAAAATTTAAATTGAGATTGAAATAGAGGAGTAGGAAATAGGTAGGTGAAAGTGGGTAGAAAGCAAACAGGAGTTGACATTACATGACCCCAGTTCCAAATCTGATTCTACTGCTCTCTGGTTAGGTGAGGTGGAGAATAGTCCCAGAGAAATGCCACCTGTGAGATTTGCTTTGGAGTCACCCTCTTAAACTCTATAAAAGACGCTTTGTGGGTTTTTCTCTTGGTGAGATGCTTATCCTATCACTCCACCACTCTATGAAATACCATAAGAGGGTGACCTTTTAAAGACAAGAACCACAAGAACTTTACTTCAGCAATTGTTTCTTTGTCTTCTCATGGAACAATCTGATTTTTCTTTCTTCTTTAGGTGCCTGGAAACTCAGAGACAGATCCCAGTCTGTCCCTAAGTAACTCAGTAGGATCTTATGTGAACATGTCTTCTAATTTTCTCCTACTCGTGAACTCTTAAAAATTTACATTTTCTTGCTTCTGGCTTTACATTTTATTGCATACGTTTCTTATATATTATAAGCTACTTAAATATTTTACAGAAAAAAGTAGGTTATAAATTAATAAAAAATGCATAACAACATAAAAATAAAAGCTTTAAAGAAACTACTTCTTAATGACTAAGGTTCTGGGACACCTAACATCCCAAGTGACTACTCCCTCCTCCTCCTCATGATAACCATCTGCCTTCTCTGAAACCACTCTGCTCACCCATTAGTTCCTCCCTGGTGTCCTCCTCTCTCAGGTTGCCCCACCCTGTGATTAACTGTTCCTCTCAAAGCAAACATGTTGACATTTTTCAAAAAATTGATTTTAGAGAGAGAGGAATGGAAAGGGAGAGAGAGAGAGAAACAGCCATCAGTTGCCTCCCAACTACACCCCAACCGGGGATTGAACCTCAACCTGGGCATGTGCCCTGACAGGGAATCAAACTTGTGACCTACTGGGGCATGGGATGACACTCAACCAACTGAGCCACACTGGCCAGGGTGACATTTGACATTTTTTGCTTTAAGGGTTTTGAAAGTTGTCTTATTAGGAAAGGTAATAGAAAGATAAGCAAACATGAGGAAATTAGGTGCCAGAGCCTGCTTATTCCTGGTTTTGACCTATGCTTTCTGACTTCTTTTCAATATGGCACTTGAAAGTCCTTTTTGAGTTTCTCTTCAGCATTTTCATCCCCCTGGTGTGATGCTTATAACTGTCTTCTTCATGAAGCAATCTTAGCCCTTTAGAAGCTCATTTTCCATCCCAGAGGCACATGAGGAGTCAGGGCCGTATGATGGGTCCCACCCATCTTTACAGTAATCTGCTTGGATGCAGACCTAGGACTTGGGTTGTCCAGACAGGAATGAGCCCCACTGGGCATCTTCTTGCATTTTATACCTCTCATCCATTCTCTATGCCTCCTAAGAGTCAGGCCCTATATCCTAGGTGTAAAATGATCATAGTTTTGTTGTGATGGCCTCTGGAAGCTATTGCCAGAAATGTAGCACTGCTAGAACCTGGAGAGGGAGCTGAGGTGGGACAACCAGGAGGCTGGGAGGATGATGCCTGCATTGCTGGGAGCCTTGGTACATATATATATAGAGGAACCTCTTCTTCCAAGAGTTCAGGGTAATGGTTTGAGGGGCTTAGTTTCTGTCTTTTGCCCCCTTCTAGGACATGCTGGACTCCTCTTCTTTGGCCTGGCTCCTTCTCCCCAAACCAATCAGGATATGGCTCCTTCTACTCAAATCATGCTGCAAAAGTGGCTGTAAATCAGAAGTTTTATCCCAGGCTTCCAAAGATACACCACTTGTGACTCCACCCAAGATTAGCAGATTGAGTCTTTCTCCAATTCTTCTTTATGGAATCTTATATTAGCGCTTGAGTGTCCCACCTTTGGAACACTAAGTCTTTCCCATCAGTTCCTGGATAATCTTTGTGCTATGTGATACTCTAAATAAATATTTTACATTGACAGTCAAATGAATTCTCAAGGGGAATTCTGATTTCATTTTTCCAACAAGTTCCTATCTCATGCCTTTCAATAGTGACCAAAATGGAGGCTTTGCCTCAAGAAACCCTGTGGGTAAGATTCCCATTATATTAAGATCCCTACTCCGTGTCCCTTACTAAATATCTGTTTGAGTATTGAATCACTAAGAAGGAGCACATGCACCTTGGAATAAACCCACCTGGCCTCTATTTACTTCCCTAAACTAGAAGGACTAGGGCTTCCTGGGGAGAGTGTAGTTCCCAGGGTGAGATATCCGAGGGTGCTCCCCATCTCATGTCTGTGTCCAAGTGAAATTTGGTTAGCGTGAACACCCAAGGGAAAGTTTTAAGAAGAAAAGAAAGAAGAAATGACAAAAGCTCAATGGGCAGGCTCTCAGGGTGAAGGGGCCAGGCCACTTCCTTTCCTTTAACCTATTGGTATACATATTTTTAAACAGGAAGAAATGATGAAACAAATATTGCCAAATATTTACAGTTAGCAGAAGAACATTTTCACACATACAAACACAATGGAATAAGTATAGTTTTATTTGACATCAATGTTGCAAGCAGAACTGCATGGGTGTGAGGTCAGGAAATTCTACCCCCCCCCTCCTTCCTCTCTTGCCCCACCTCCCAGTGCATCACCCAAGAGGCTCTGGAAAGAGGGGAGGGGGACTGAGTGTGGTTTGGTTGCTAGGAAACCACACACTACTTGCATAATCTGGGTAGTCTCTCTTCCCCTACCGTCCCCCCAAAGCAGACTTTCTTTTTTTAGTTTTTTTGAATAGGTAACACATTCACATGTTTCAAACATCAAAATGTTCAAAAAGTTATAAAACAAAAGATTCCCTCATACCTTATCCTTCTTCATTCAGCTTCCAGCCTCCTTAACAAATAACTACTGTTATTTTTTTCTTGTTTATCTTTCCAGATAATTTTTATGTGTGAGTCACATAGACACATTTTATTCATCCTCACCTTAAAAAAATATTTTTTACATACATGATATCCTGCTTTACATACAGGTATGGTATGTGTATTTGTATTTTTCTCCATGATTTTTCCATATTGATTCATTAAGAACTCCATTATTTTTTACAGCTAAAGAATATTCCATTGTATGAATTTACCACAGTTGATTAAATCAATTCCCTTTTGATAAACATTTAGGTGGTTTCTAATCATTAACTATTTCAGATAACGCCTCATAAATAACCCTTGTGTGCTCAGAAATAACCCCTGTACAATGGTTATTTCCCATATGCAGGCATATCTGGGAAGATAAATTCCTAGGGTCAAAGAGTATGTACATTTGTAATTTGGATAAATACTGCCAAATTGCTCTGGAAAGAAATTGAACCACTTTATAATCCCATCAACAATGCATGAGATTGAGATTTTGCTAGTCAGATTAGTGAAAAATGGTATTTCATTGTAATTTTAATTTTCATTCTTTTAATAATTGGCATTTGAAAATTTTATTTTCCTTTAATAAACTTTCTGCAGTGACATTTGCAACTTTTTCTATTGGTTGTTGATAATTTCTTACTGATTTTTAGGGTGCATCTTTATATATTAAGATGATATAAATTGTGAATATTTTTCCCATTCTGTCACTTATCTTTTGACTTTGTTTATGATTTTTTTAAAAAGGACTGCATATTTTTAACAGACTTTATTTTTATATAGTCAAATATTTCAATATTTTAAACTTCTTGGGTTTTGTACATTTCTAGCTTTGTTAGATAAACCTAACCTATTTTGAGGTTATAAAAAATTCTTCCATGTTTTAGTCTAACATTTTAATAAATTTATGTTTATATTGATGTTGTAGAGGAAGAAAAATAATTTTCCCTTCACCTTTCTGAATTCTTTACTCCTATAATAAAAGAGAGATTAACAAAAGAAAGACCAACAGAAGTTTATGAATATGTGCACCTCATGTGTACATGGGAGACACCAGGGGAAAATGAATAACTCCCTGGAGTGTCTTAGGATTCAGAATTAAATATCATCTTAACAGGGAAAGGGGAAGGTAAATGGAGGCCCCTTTAGAGGAGAGTCAATGATTTTTAAGGAAGATGAATGAGCCCTTGGAAGAACAGGTGGGAGTTATGATAGCTTGTGACAAAGTTTATCTGGGTGCAGTGTCAATGTCTAGTCTTCCTGTGATAAGAGTCATCTTCCCTGGTTGATGAAACTCCTGGAGACAGGATGTATGACAACTGAATTCTTTTCAGAGAACCTGTCTTTAGGCAGAAAAAGAGAGTTCAGAGAAAGCCTCTTGCTGCATGTGCTGTTTTGCAAGTGCTCACAGCCCAAAATAATCAATATAACAAAGTATCATATTTTAAAAGAGTGTGACATATTTGGGGGTGACATGTCCTAAATTCTTGCAGTCATATTTTAGGGTGGCATATTCCGCTGTCATTTCTTCAATGTTTTTATTTGCATGGAATTTATTCTGTGTCAATTTTATTCCAGATGGCTATCAGTTGTTCCTATACCATGACACCAGGAATTGACTAATTCCTGTTTTCCTTGTTCCTCTCAACAATTGTGGCAGTCTCATTCTTGAGTAATGTGGGTGTGTGGCTGGGGGAACACCAACGCTAACAAAGCAAAGACCTTAGGACAAGCATACCATTTGCGGAGGAGAGGTTTCTCGCAGGTACTAAGGCCATTCTGACTCAGAGACAATCTGCTGTCCAGGGATGACATGGGCTCACAGGAATCCCTAGCTGCCCACCCAGCCCCTCCCCCTCCACAAACAGGGAGCGCAGCAGCTCAGAACCACTGCACTCAGGGGTGGAATTAGGCTTTGGGCCTGAATAAATAATTAGAAACTGGCTGCTGAGAGAATGTCCCTGGTGATTGCTTACCCTGGAATTTTTCTGGGTGGCACACAGAGTTTTATTACCCAATTAAAATACAGCAGATTAAATCGTGCAAAAGGAAGATGGACTGGGCAATAAATCTCCTGTGGAATGGGCTGTGCAAGGCGCACCCCGAGAGGCATGAACTGATGGCTCAGAGAGAATCGAGAAAAAGAGTCATCGGGTTTTGCCCAAAGGAATCACTAACCAAGCGTGTTCATGGAGGGAGACTGAATGTGTGCCTTGGGGAGGTAGGGTTGAACTGTCTGCACTGGGAAAAGAAAGGTAAGCTTTTCAAATTTCCAGGGAAGAGTCTGGAAAGAAGGGAAATGGAGGGTGGGTGAAGGCAGCCAGAGGTAACAAAACAACCCCCTCCTGGTGAAGTGACAGCCCTTTGTGACACACAAACACTGCAATAGATACTGATGATTTGGTGGCACCCATGGCCCGGTCGTGCTATATAACTTCAGTGATTGGGTTATAACAAGTTCTAAAAGTGTCAATGATGTAAGGAGAGTCAGGGTTATCATATTAACTACACATCAAAATAGACCTTTCTTATTGTATTAGTTTACCAGGGCTGCCCTATCAAGGTGCCTCGATTGGGTGGCTTCGACAACAGAGATTTATTGTCTCACAGTTCTGAAAGCTAGAGAGCAAGGTGTCGGCAGGGTTGGTTCCCTCCGATGGCTACAAGGGAAGGGTCCATTCAAAGGTTTCTCTCCTTATTTTGATTGGTCATCTCCTCCTTATGTATCTTCACATCATTGTCCCTTTATGCATGTCTGTGTCCAAATTTCCCCTTTCATAAGTATATCAGTGGTATTGAATTAGGGCCGGCCCAAATGATCTCATTCTAACTTGATTACCTCTGTAGAGATCCTATCTCCAAATAAGGGCAAATTCTGAGGTAGTGGAGGTTTGGGCATCAACAAATGAATTTTGGGGGCACACAATTCAACCCATAACACTTGACTATCTAAAAATAGCAATTATCTTATTTATGTGTAAAGCATCACCTTCCCCACCCCAGCCCCAGGGCTTGTTGATACATCTTTTTCACAGTTCTCCTGGAGCTAATTTGCAGTGCTGGGTTTCAGTTCACAGGCAAGACCCTGTAACTGCAGCAGGAGGAGCATTTTCCTATTTGGTACTCGGTGAAGGGGGCAAAGATTAGCTGTTCTTAATGATGAGGAGGTAAACATTTCTTCTTGGAAAAGATGAAGAGACCTATGAGTCTCTCTCTGGCTTTCCTTTCCACCTTGCTTAGAACTGCCAGATATTATGTTTGAGACCAATTGGTCTGCCATTTGCACCTCTGAAGAATTTACAAAGTGTATTCATTTATAAGTGTACCACATGTATCAAAAATTTTAGTTGAAACCATCCGGCTGCCCTCATGTGGCCTGGAGCTTGGGCCTGCTGCATGTCTAACCACTGAACAAAACGGAGCATAGACACTGGAGGAGTTGTCTTTGAACTGTGTCAATATTAATGTCTTTGCCTCTGTCCTGCAGCAAAGCATATTAATAATGGAGGTAAAAATCTGTGTACCAGATGGCAGGGTGCCCTAGATCTTAACTCTAAACCTCTGCCTGTACCTGTCAATAGGGCAAGACTAGCTCTTCACTCCCCACCTGGCATGGGTAGGTCCCCTCGTCCAGAAACCATCTTCGATTGCTTGCTGGTGTAAACTGATTCCATTCATTCATTCAGCATATATTCATTGAATAGCTCCTCTGTGCTAATCACTCTTCCGGGTAAAAAGCATACAGTAGGGATTAAAACAAAGACACCTGTCCTCATGGATTTATGGAGTTTATAATCTGGTCAGGCTAAATAGTTGGCATCATAGGTAAGGCTGGAAATGCTAAAAACAATAAAAGAATGTAAGAGGATCAGGAGTGTGGGGCTCAGGGCAGAACTGCAACTTTTTAATGTAGTAGGTCTCATTAAGAAGGTAACATCTGAGAAAATACTTAAAGGAGGGGAGAAAGTTAGCCTTGTGGCTATTGGAGTGAGTGTTTCAGCAAAGAGAGCAGCCAGGGTTCTTAAGCTTGAGTGTACCTAGTGAGTGTGAAAAGAGAGAGAAGGCCATTGTGGCTGACATGGAGTTATCCAGAGGGAAGAGTAGATGAGGTAGGTGGGGTGGGTGGGGCAGACTATATCCTTTTAGGCCTTTAAAAGGACTTTGGCTTTTATCTTAAGGAAAAATCATTGCAGCATTTTAAGCACATGAGATAAATGAGCCGAATTATTTTATACTTTATTAAGGTGCATAAAGATCATTCCAGCTGCTCTGTTGAGAACAGACTGTAGGAAGGTGAGAGTAGAAGCAGGGAGACCAGTTGGGAGACCATTGCTGTAACGCAGAGATTTTCAACCGTTGTGCAGCAAGGATTTTTAAAACATGTGGTAGCTGATTATTTAGTGAGAGGCACTGATCTCTTTTCCCTTAGATTGTCAAATAAAGAAATGACAACAGCTAACACAACAAGCTGTCCAGTGTGAATGCCTTGTCTTGAACCATAAATATATAGGTCATATAATAGAGTTGCATCGTATTGGTCATATCGCATAATAAGGTTGTGTGTGATTTTGATTAATTCTTAGTACCAGAAATCCTTATATACAAGTATAGGCACCTGATTTTTTTTAAAAAAGTCACTTTGGAGCAAAAAAGGTAGGTAATTACTATTACTGTTATTACTATTATTTTGTAAATCAATAAAAATTATATCTATTTTTTTTGTCAGATCAGCAAAAAATATATTTTTTGGTGTGCTGCAGAATTTTGGTAATTGGTTTACGTGAGCCATGAGATGAAAAAGGTTGAAAATCACTGCTGTTACTTAAGATGATGGATGGTCAAATCAGGAGGAGTCATGGTGGTGGTAAGAGTTCAGAATCTGGATGGATTTGGGAGGTAGAGCCTAGGGAATTTCCTGATGAATTGGACGCTGGAATGAGAGGAAAGGAGTCATGGAGGACACCAAGGGTTTGGTGTGAGTATCTGGAAGGGAGGAGTGGGCTGTGGGTGGAGCAGATTGTGGGAGGAGGATCGGGAGTTCAGTGCTGGCCTTGGTAAGTGCAAGATGCCGATCAGAACTCAGAACCAAGTGGAGCTGTCTACCTACTCTGTGACCTCATCATTCAGTCCTGGAAAGATGTCACATTTAAATTAGTATGGTCCCCAAAGGCAAAGTAGAGAGATAGAGGTGTTATAGTCTGAATGTTGGTGCCCTTCCCCAAATTCACAGGTTGAAATCCTAACCCCCTGAGGGTGATGGTATTAAGAGGTAGGGCCTTTTGGAGGTGCTTTGGTCATAGGGTAAAGCCTTCATAAATGGGATTAATTCTCGTACAAAAGAGAACCCACAGCCTGGCCGGGCATGGCTCAGCAGATAAGCGTCGACCTGGGATCCAGGAGATCGTGGTTCGATTCCCGGTCAGGGCACATGCCCGGTTGCAGGCTCGATCCCCAGTCGGGGGTGGGCAGGCGGCAGCCAGTCAATGACTCTCTCATCATTGATGTTTCTGTCTCTCTCTCTCTCCCTCTCCCCTCCTCTCTCTGAAATCAATAAAGATATATTAAAAAAAAAAAAAAAAAAAAAGAGAGAACCCATAGAGCTCCCTAGCCCCTTCTGCCATGTGAGGATACCAGGAGTGCCTGATCGGGAAGAGGGCCTTCACCCGACCATGCTGGCAAGTTGGCAAACTCACAAGTGTTAATACACGTTGCTCTGCCCTGTGTGCCCTGTGTGGATGCATGGTGGCTCTTGGCCTGGCGAGTGCCCTGTGCCTGGGCTGTCTCAATGCACCAGTATAGCGACATCAGATAAGATCAGGAGAAGCACTCACAAGGTTTCCTTAATGTGAACTATTTTACATGTTTGTACTTAACAAATAATACCTCAAAGCTCTTTCACTTCCACTCTCCACTAGCAATGAGTAATCTTACCAATTCATCATTACTTAAATTCATAGAGTGAGTCCCACGTCCCCTCCTAGAAGACAAGGACGTGCAGTCCTTCTGTTCATGTTCACACAGTTCCCTCAACGTCTATTAAACGTGTTATATGGGCCAGGCCCTGAGCCAGGAGCCAAGAGGACTAAATGATTTGGACTCATAGTCTCAGCTTTTGGGGTAAGGGCAGAGGCAGATAATGCCATTATCCAATAGTAAGGCTGTGATGGAAGCTGGGGCTGTGCTCCCCTCAGCCAAAGGGTGGGCCAATAAGACTTACCTAGGAATTTGCATCTAAAAAATGACTTAAGCCTAGGGAATTCTGAGTAAATTCATCAGGACATCGTCCAGAGAGGCTGTTCATTATTCCCAGCTGCCACCCCCCCCACCCCCGAGTTCCAGGACTCCCCCTTGTCATCGTTCCTGACGGCTGCCTCATTGCTCTGCTCCCCACCAGCCAGCCAGCTTCAGAGGGGCAAGGATGGGCTGCCAACCCACCGCTGCTTCCCTAAGACCTCAGGGCTCGGGAACCGGCTGGCCGGCCGGGTGAGCGGAGGGGGAGACAGATGAGTCCTTTATTAACAGAACTACACGTTCATTGTTTTGAGTACATCTACAAGTTTCAAAAGTGCTACATGATCACTACTGAGAGTGTTCTTTCTTATTCAACATTTTTAAAGTGCAATTTGGGGGATTTTTTTTTTTTTTTAGTGAAACCACATCATTAACTTTATAGTGAAAGTCAACAAGGTATAAGTTTGGCATCAAAGAAATGTTTCTTATAGCTATTTTGGGAGGAAAATTATTATGCCAAACCAGGCCTACTCTATTTTTACCTTGATCCAAAAATGATATGTATAAGAATTTTTATAAAAAAACGATAATGAAAGAAAAAATGTTCATTTTATTTAACAAAGTAATTGTGTTTTCCTATTATAGATATATAAACTTACATAGAAAATTTTAAAAAATACCAAAAAACATTTTACTGTGTTTTTTTCAATAATTTTTTTAAGTCTAGGTTTTTGGGTATGTGTGTTTTTTCCCCACCATGCTCGCTTTAAATAAAACTCTTAGGGATGGGGGGTAAACCTTAGGAACCAGTGTGATGCTCTCTAAAATGCCTTCTTAAGATTTGAAAGATTCATCCAAATGAGAAAGTTAGGTAGTATCCTTAAATGTGCACAGGAACTGGGCCAATTCAGGGTGATCAAATCCTCCACACAGTGAAAATAAAGCCTAAAGTGATACTCAACAAATAGAACATAAACTTAGGCGGGTATGGCCGATGCCGAGAGGTGAAGAAGCTAGAGTCCCCTCTGGGCCTTCTCAGTGCATCAACCTTGAGAGCCACCCTCGCTAACCCGTGAGGACGGGCAAGATTCCCAGGCGCTAAGGGGGAGTGTATAACGTCTTTGTATCAAATTAGTATATGGAAGTGAATTAACATACACCCCCCAGACTGGTGGCGGCTATCTCGGCCTCAACAGGGAATCGAGAACCAAGGATCTAAACTGTTCCTCGCCTTAAATCATTCGTCAGGTTATGTTAGAAATGTGGTCAGATCTACACCGTCCTATGTTGGTCGATGTTGAGAATAACTCAGGTTAAGTATGTGATAGCAGATCTTCTGAAAAAAACAAAAAGAAAAATCTGTTTTGGTGGCAATAATCTTTTTAAAAAATTATACTTCATTTTTATTTAAAAAAAAAATCTTTATTGATTTCAGAGAGAGGAAAGGAGAGGGAGAGAGAGAGAGAGAAACATCAATGATGAGAGAGTCATTGATCGGCTGCCTCCTGCACGGCCCCGACTGGGGATCGAGCCCGCAACCGGGCATGTGCCCTGACCGGGAATCAAACCCAGATCACCTGGATCCTAGGTCGACACTCAACCACTGAGCTACGCCCGGCCGGGCTATACTTTCTTTTTAATGTTCACATTATTACACATGTCCCCATTTTCCCTCCCTTTGCCTCACTCCACCCAGCCTCCCCCCTCCCTCCCTCTGGCCCTGATCATGCTACTGTCTGTGTCCATGGGCTATGCATATATGTTCTTTGGCTACAGTCTTCACCCTCTGTCATCTCTTATGCCCCACCCACCTCCCCTCTGACATCTGTCAGTCTGTTCTATGCATCCATGCCTCTGGTTCTAGACTGTCATCAGTTTATTTTGTTCATAGATTCCACGTGTAAGTGAGATCGTATGGTATTTGTCTTTCTCTGGCTGGCTTATTTGGCTTAGAGGCAATAATCTTTAGCATCTTCCTTCCCCTGCCGATGCACTTCATTGGGGCTGCAGAAAGGCGAGACTTTTCTTTTCCCTTCTTAGGGATTCCAGCTGGGCCTGAGAATTAAGTTGACAAAGGCAAATGAACAAGAGAAAAACATACAAGTTTTATTTTTGTATGTACATGGGAGCCTTCACAGGACAATGAAGACCAAAAAAGCAGTTGAGCCTAAGTGTTTATATACCAGGCTGAGCAGAGTAGTAATTATGAGAAAGTAATCACAATACAGGGTGGGGCAGAAGTAGGTTTACAGCTGTGAGTACGTGAAACACAGTTTATTCTTGTATTGTTTGCCATACAAACAACTGTAAACCTACATTTGCCCTATCCTGTGTATGTACAGACTAAGGGAAGATGAGGGTTATTTTAACAAGGTTTGTTTGTACAAATCCTTCCTGGCCTTGACTCCCCATCCCTGGTGAGGAGAATGTTCTTTTCCTTTAGATACAGGAAAGGCCTGTTTCACAGGGGAGCTTTATTTCCTGTTTTCAGGAAGGAAAGTGGAAGTCAGAGTGCTTTTCTTACACTTGTTTTGCAATTGCCCTTGTTTTTGTTCAAAATAGTCAATATGTCAAATTGGCATATTTGGGGGTAAATCGGCATATTTTGGGATTCTATGTTCTAAACCCACTCACTCAGCCCTGCATTACCCTCAGTGTCACTTGAAGGAATGCATTGGGCTGCAAAGTGGGTGCACAAGGTGATGGTAATGGCCCAGAGTGGGATGTCAGGAAGTCAAAACATGCACAAGAGAACCACCCTTTGCTCCTCTCCTGACTGGTTTTGCCACTGGTGCCTCAAGGACCTGACCTTCGGGGATCTGAGCCTGGAGGATGTTTGCCCAGGTTCCACTGACTCTGGCCTCTGTTGACAGGCATGGCTATGGCTTTGATATATGTGGCCATTGTTGCCCATCCCTGCACTGACATGTAACTTGCTCATTTCTCCTTGTAAGGGAGTGCAAACTTTATTCTCCTTATAACTTAAAAAAACACACAAAACTCCTGTAGGTATCATGGCAAAAGTGTTCATAGAAGCAAACTTTCCTCCTTCCAAACAAGGACACTCCTACATAACCATAGTACAACCATCAAAATCAGAAAATTAATAGTGATAGATTATAGTGGGAGGAGAATTTTCTTCTACAATTTTATATTCAAATAGTGGGAGGCCTGTGAATTAACTAATAATAGACATATTAACAGAAGAAAAGTTTGTTTATGCATGCAGGAGCTGTCAGATGAGGAGGCAACCTGAACAGCTATGGTAGTGGTTTATATACCAACTTAATAAGGGTGGGGGTGGAGGTTAGTGGTGTTTAGAGCTCCAAAGGATGAAGGTTGGAATGGAGCTTGCTTACATAATCTTTTGGAATGTCCTGGTGTCCACCATCAGGCCTCCCTGATTGGAGACCTCCCTGGAGAGGGCTATGGCAGCTGACTCTCATGAAGTTCTGCTTTAGTCAGATAAGGAAAGTTCAGATAAGAGTTCTTTCTGGATCTGTTGTAGCTCAGAAGTTTCCACTTTGAAATAATTTTTGTATCATTCAGGGGGTTTATTGGTCCTGTCAGTTACTACCATCTAAGCCACAGTCCCCCTTTAAGTTTTGCCAGTTGCCTCAATAGTATTTTTCAGAGCAAAAGAATCCAATGTAGGATCACCCATTGCACTTGGTTGATTTTCTTCAATCTACGAGTTCCTCAGGAACTCTTTTAGGACCTTCATATTTTTAAAGATTACAGGCCAGTTATTTTGGCAAAATTTAATTAGTATGTGTTAATCTATCCTTTCATTCATCTGTAAGGGAGGAAAAAATTATTGTCCTTCTACCCTTCTAAATTCTTGGCTGAGGCTCTTGTAACAAAAGGCAGATTAGTAAGAGAAAAGCCAACTAAAGTTCATGGGAGAAACTGAGGTAAAGAGGAACTCAAGGAGTTGACTTAGAACTCTGGCTTATATTTTCAACAAAGAACAATAAATTTTTAGAAACATGACAGGACAAAAGAAAGTGGGTTTAGGCTTCCATGGGTGTCAAGATATATGAGAGGGAGGGCAGATATATGAGAGGAAAATAAGAAATAAAGTTTGTTTGCAGATTCCTCTGGGGCCACCTGATAAGAGTCTGTGTCCAGAGAAGAATTTATATCCTGCTTTTAGGAGAATAGCAGAAGGTAGTGAGAACTTTTCCTGCATTTTCTGTTTCTTACTTGCCTTCAGCTCAAAATAATTTTTATGTCAAAGAGCCATATTTTGGGGTGACACATTCTAGTTTCCTTCAATCCCTTCATTTATTTGGGACAAGTAATTGATGATCTTCTATGGGCAGAGCCCTGTCAGGCATTGGGCTACACAGCGCACGAGGTGGATGTAGAACTTCCCTTGGGAGAGGCCCCTATAGCTTCTATAATGCTCAAGAAGCCGCATTTTAGACTCAGGTGGTCTGGGTTCAGGTCCCAGCCCTACTACTTACTTCTATTAAAATCTTAGGCATGATACTTAACCTTTACCTGCCTCACATAAAGAGGAAGATGAATAAAAATATCTACCACATAAGACAGACATTTGTTTGAAATGAGCCAATATTGGCATCTCAGTAAATATCAGTAATCAGAAAATCTTAAAATTAGATTTTCTGTGTAAAGATGCTAATTGGGTTTTATTTTAAATGTGAAAAATTTTAATACATTACACATCGACCCCCGAAGCCCCAAACCATTTCCTAAGAACAACGGAAGTATGCTAAGACACCTGAAGGGTGATGCCACCCTAAAACATACCACTTTGGCATAAGAATTATTTTGAGCAAAGGTATCTGAGTTCCTGAACTCTCTTATGTGCCTAAAAAAAGGCAAAGCCTCACAAAAGAGCTCAATTTTCATAAATCTCCTCCCTAGAAGCAATTCTAATCTCCAAATTATCATATCTCTCATCTCTTCTCCTAAGGGCACATTTGTCATTCAAAAAGGGCATTTGTATATGTGCCCTTTTCCCCTCCTGCTATGAAGTCATTTGTTTTCTCAGAAGTGCTGTTCTGCTTCCCCCCCACCCTTATTACGATGGTATAAAAACTAAATTCTAACTACCTCCTTGAGTCACTTTTTCTGTGAAATCCCACATATATGTAAATAAAAATTTGTCTTTTCTCTTGCTATGCTGTCTTTTGTCAGTTTAGTTTGCATGACCGCCCCCCCCGAAACCTAAGAGGGTAGAGAAAAAGTTTTTTCTCTTTGACACACCTATGTATTAGTAACAATGATCACATTTAGGATGCAAAATATTTAAAACATTGATCACTACAAAATTTAAATAGTTGTTTTATGTACAGTAACATCTCTTCCATTGTAATTACTATTTTTGTTCCTTTAGTTCCTTATCCACAATTCTCTTCAAAACTTTCTCAACTTTTCTGGTATTCATTCTACAGCTCTCAGCAAAAACAACAGCCACTATGGAAAGCTCTGGAAAATGTGTTCAGGACAAGTGCCAGTGGCAAAGCATGACTCACCCTGAGCATGACGTCCTGCGGGCACCCTGGTATCAGCAATATCCATCAGACTGTATCCCTCCGTGAACAATTGCTGTGCTTTCCAAATTGTCTATGACCATTGCTACTTCCCTACCACTTGAATTTGGAAGGTAACTGAAAAGCTTTCCCTCACATTGTTTTGATAAAACATATTCAGCTTTTGAGATCTAAATATAAAATTTTCTATCGGTTTAAAATAAGCAAACTCTGTATTAAGAGATACATGTAGCCAGGCTGAGTGTGGCTCAGCGGTTAAACGTTGACCTAGGATCCAGGAGATCGAGGTTTGATTCCCAGCCAGGGCACATGCCTAGGTTTTGAGCTTGATTCCCAGTTGGGGGCGTGCAGGAGGCAGCTGATCAATGACTCTCTCATCATTGATGTTTCTGTCTCTCTCTCCCTCTCCCTTCCTCTCTCTGAAATCAATAAAGATATATATATATTTTTAAAGAGATACATGTATTCTATGAAGTGTGGGTATTAAAAAAAACAAAAGCTGTTGCTTCTGATAGCTATTTTGCAGGCCATGCTTGCATATTTAAAGTGCTGAAGACAGTTCTTTGCACGAAGGAATTATTAGCTATTATTATTTCACTTTTATGAACCCAACAGTCTAGTGGGGGAGGCAGGCGAGTAAACACAAGGTGAATAAGATCACTGCCAAACTGTGGTAAGTTTTCTGAAGAGATTAAATAGCATAGTAGAAATTAATGGAGGAAGGACCGTCTTCATCTGCAAAGTCAGGATTACCTTCCTGGGGAGGCGATATCTAAAATTAAAGCTGAAGAACAAAACTAGCCAGCCATGAAGGGAACCAGGGTGAAGCATTGCAGGCCAAAGCAAGAGCAGATCCCGAGGCAAAGGTGAGACAGAGCTGTTGGAAGGACAATGGTTGGAGAGTGGGGGGCTAGGAAGAACCCTTGAGATGAGACTAGATCTTACAGAATCTTGGAGGCATGGTTCTGAGTCTGGATTCTAGTCTTGGTGCTATAAGAAACTGTCTAAGAATTGTAAGTGGAGGGCTGAAATGATCTGATTTATGTGTTTAGGTCACTTGCTGAGAAGATTGGGCTAATGGAGATTTCAAGTGGAAGCTAGGGGACCCAATTAGTTAAAGGATGTTCATAAGTTATCTCAAAAGTCTGGGCATACACACGCATACACATAAATGAAGAATTATGTTCCCCCTGTCTTTTGGGAGGTGTCATTATTTATAAATGGCAGCATGGCAGCAAATGATGAGATGGGATAGAGGTTTCACACAACATGGTTCAGGAAAAGCCTGAATTATGATGATTTGCTTCAGCCCCTTTTATAGGGCACCTGGTGACTTTTGTTTGGGTCCTCCCTTACTGTACATGTTGTGATACATGGCTGGCTGTTTGTTTTGTCTTATTGGTTAGAAGCATGAAACTGGCTATTCTGGTTGTATAAGCTGGGTATCAGAGAGGTCACAGTAGGCCACAGCTGCAGTATGTCCGTTCTGTATCTTCTTGCATATTAGAGAGAGTAATGGTGGTTAGGAATAAAAGCCCTTTCTGAAGAGATTAAGTGGAGGATAATTCGGAATAACTGGCCCAATGAAAGTTGTAGACCACTACTAAAGGGTAGCAGAAAATACCATTCAAAATGTACCACTTTTAAATAAGAATCATTCTGAGCTGAAGGTAATTGAAAAAAAGGCAGATACAGAAAAAGCTCTCTGTCCTCTCCCCATTCTCTTAAAAGCAGGACATAAATTTATATAAGTGTCCCCTCTCCCCTCTCTACCAGGAAAGACAGAAGTTAATCATTGGAGATAACCCTAGACCTGTATCAGCCCAACAATGACACCAGAGGAATCTACATAACAAATTTTACTATTTACATAATAAATTTTACTGCCCAGAAAAAAATATACCTATCATATATTTGCTTTCCCGCAATTTGCTGTCCTAGAAATGCGAAGTCATTTTCCTTTGTCTTGTTGCTTCTCTAAGAATTTTTTTCTTTTGCTAAGATGTTACATAAGCCCAAGTTCTAACCACCCTTTTGAGTTACTAATTTCCGAGGGCTCCCATGTATATGAACAATGCATATGTTAATAAACTTCTGGCTTTTCTTCTCTTGTTAATCTGTACTTTGTCAGCCTAATTTACAAGAGATCCTAGGAGGGTAGAGGGAAAAAAAATATTTTTCCTTCCTTACATGACAAAGAACAGAAATTGTATACCGAGAGCCCCAGAAACAGGGAAGTTCTGGCATAGAGAGGACAAGAGCTTGTTGCCTCATTTACTAGCTGTGCTTACTTAGTCAGACCATAGGCTTCATTGAGCCCCGGTTTCTCCAATAAAATGTTTTCTGGGGAGATGGGGGAGTGAAATAAGAATTAAATAAGATAGGCTATAATAATAGAATACTCTAGACTGTGTTAGAGAAACAAATAATTCCTGAAACTCAGTGGCTTAGCACAACTAAAGTGGATTCAGATGTGGGTCAACGGGGGATTCTTCTTCTGGACACTCTGGGACCCATATTTGCATCATCTTGTGATATAGCCTCAACATGTGGCCTCCAAGATTATTGAAGAAAGAAAATAGAATGATATATTTTTAATGTTTAGACCTGGGAGTGGCTTATGACGCTTCCACCAATCCTCCACTAGCCAGCACTGAGTCACATGGCCCCAATAAAACTGCAAGGCAGTTTCTCAACTGCTCAGAAAGAAAAAAAGAATAACGTGAGATTTGGTGAAATAATGACATTGTCTCTATCATATATAAGTAAGTGTGTTTTATTTTTAATTCATTAATTTATTTTTTAAAAATATTTTTATTGATTTTTAGAGAGAGAGGAAGGGAGAGGGAGGGAGAGAGAGAAACATGGATGTGAGAGCAAAATATTGATCAACTGCCTCCTGCACAGCCCCTACCGGGGATCAAGTCTGAAACCCAAACATGTTCCCTGACCAGGAATAGAACTGGCAACATTTCAGTGCACAGGACGATGCCCATCCAACTGAGCCACACTGATCAGGGCAGTAAATGTGTTCTATAAAATATTACCTCTAGCTTTTCTTTGGTAATGATGCTTTGAAATGACTAAAATGAGAAAAAAAGTTAGTAAGTAAAGGTATGTATGAGCCACAAGATGGATAATGCTTTTCTGAATAATATGGAGATAATTGCCCTTTTAGGAGGGCACAGAAAACAGGCCCGAGGACTAAGAGTGGGAGCAGAAGGTGGAGGGTTTAGGGACTGGGAATTGGAAAGAGATGAAATACCTTGGTAAAGTTCACAATTGTGATGAAAATGTGGCTGGAGAAGGAAATTTTATGTCTGAACTAAAAGGAAATGTCATTTTTAAGAGCCAACAATTTTGTAGCCAGTAGAAAGGTAAAGTTTACAACATTCATCTGAGGACAAGCAGTTCCAAAATGATCTTTTCTGCAAATAAAAAGAAAGAGCTATACTGGAAAGCATTTGCAAGTTAAATGTTAATTTGAAAAAAAAAAAAGGTGGCAATAAATGGAGATTTGCAGGGTGACTCATGCAAGATAGAAAAATTAAACCATGCCTTATCTTCCAATGTTCAAAGACATGGAACAAGCACTCTGGGGACCAAGGCTCTGCCATGAAATGAGTCACCTTTCCAAGACAAAAACCCTCTCACCAAGGATTCTTTAAGAAAGATAAATGGGAGTCCTTATGCAGGGGGAGGAAAAATAATTTTTCTTTTACCCTTTTAGTTCTCTGTTGAGCCTGTATAACAAAAAACCAATTAACAAGAAGAAAACAAACAGAAGTTTGGACATATGGGAGTCATATAGGGAAAAATGAGGAACTCCCTGAGGTGGTTTAGAACTCCAGCTTAAATACCATGCTCAGCTGAAGACAAAAGGAAGAAGGGTGTGGGGAGGTCAGTTATGGGGAGGTTATCAGGAAAAGCATGGTAAACAAGGGTAAAGTTTATTGTGTAGTAGTAAGTGGTGCCTTCTCTATCTGTAAGAGTCTCTTGTGATTTAGAGTCAACCTTCCTTTCCTGGTACAAAGAGGGAGACACCCTTACAGATGGAGATCTCCTTTATAAATGTGCCCTTACAAAGGGGTAACTGTTCTCAGAGCTTCTCTGTGTCTGCTGTTTCTCAAAATAATCAGCTCAAAATACACCTTATGCCAAAGAGGCATATTTTGGGCTGGTCCATTCGGCTACCCTTTTCTTATACATTTCTCCTTGACCTCTCTGAGCATCTCTCTGACCAACACCCTTGCTCACCCAACTCCAGCCACAATGGATAGTCTCTGTTCCGCCAATGTTCTGGCTATGCTCTAACCTCCTGGCACATCTACTATGTGCTTGGGATACATTGGTGAAAAAAATAATCATAAAGAGTCTCTGTCCTTGTGGACTTATCTCTAGCTCTTCTCTCAGCCTAGAAAGCTCTTCCCTGCCATGTGCTGTCCACTCTGCTGACTCCCTCACCTTCTCAATCTATTTAATACTTTTATGCATACAAAATATTGACTTTTTAATAATGTTTGTTGTTTGTCTCCCTACATGGAATATAAGTCCACAAGGCAGAGACTCTTTATGATTATTTTTTTCACCAATGTATCCCAAACACATAGTAAATGTGCAAAAATATTTTGTTGAATTGAATCATTCACACCAATTATTAACTAGCTCCTGATTGGCTAAGTGGTATATAAAGATTTGTTTTCCCTTCAAACAACTACTGTGAGCAGAGAGTGCTTGTGTAGCTCTAAATCAGTGATTTTCAACTGGTGTGCTGCAAGAATTTTTAAACCATGCAGTGCCTGACTATTTAGTTAGGGGTACTGACCTCTTTTCCCTTAGATTGTCAAATTTAAAAAAATGACAACAGCCAACACAACAATAGCCATCTGGTGTGAATGACCTGTCTTGAACCATAAATATATAGGTCATATAATAGAGTTGTATCTTATTGGTCACGTTGCATAGTAAGGTTGCTTGTGGTTGGTTAATTCCTGGTACCAGAAATTCTTATATACAAGCATAGGCACCTGATTTTTCAAAAAGGCACTTTGGAGCAAAAACAATAGGTTATTATTATTATTTATTATTGGTAAGTCAATCAAAATTACACCTATTGAAAAAATTAAAATTTTTTTTTTATTGATATCAGAGAGAGGAAGGGAGAGGGAGAGAGAGATATAACTATCAATGAAGAGAGAATCATTGATCGGCTGCCTCCAGCATGCCACCCCCTGGAGATCGAGCCCACAACCTGGGCACTGCCCTGACTAGGAATCAGACTGTGATATCCTGGGTCATAGGTCAATGCTCAACCGCTGAGCTATGCTGGCCCGACACACCTATTTTTTTTGTCAGATAAACAAAAAATATATTTTTTGGTGTGTTGCAGGATTTTAGTAATTAGTTTATCTGCGTCATAAGGTGAAAAGGGTTGAAAAATGCTCCCCTAAATGATTGGGAGTGGGTGGGGTGGGGCAGGGATATCAAAATTAAGGAAAAATTGGTGTGAATATATTTGCCCAACCAGGTCTGGGGATCGAACCTGCAACCAAGGTACATGCCCTTGACTGGAATTGAACCCAAGACCCTTCAGTCCACTGGCTGACACTCTAACCACTGAGCCAAACTAACCAAGGCTGGTGTGGACATTTAAAGAGGCTTTTTGTGTTGCTGATTTTGTGTTTAGGGTTATGACCAATGGCCGTAGCATTATTTAAACATAAATTTTAGGTTTTAAAATAATTTCTTTGGACTGTTTTTCTTATCTTCTAAAACAAGCAAACTCTGCAAAGAACCTAAGCTTCAGTTTCTGTTTAAGAGAAAAACCTTCAGGTGGAGATAAAATAGGAACCAGCACCCCCATTCCATCTTTCACTACCTGGTCTGTTTGAAGAGAGGACGTGTTTGGACAGTGATGCTTAATGAGATCATTTCTGTTCCTGTTTGTGAAGGGCTTAGCTTTGCCTTGTTCTCCTTTGGTGCTTAAGAACTTGGACAGTTTAGAATGCATTTTTCAAATTAAATACAGGGTTTCAGTTGCTTTGATGCGGTACAAGGGGACAGCAAAAGGGCTGTTAAAAATAATTTTTACGTGGACACAGACGATAGTGTGGAGAAGGCCTGGGGTGGAGGGGATCAGTGGGGAAAAAAAGGGGATATCTGTAATACTTTCAACAATAAAGATAAATTAAAAACAAACAAAAAGACAACAACAAGAATAATAATTTTTGAACTATACTCAAGTAGCTATTGAATCCTGTGGAAATGCAAATACATATGAAAAGAGTCCACATTTTATACATAAATCACATCTTATACAAAATCACCTTTTGATGTGCATGTGTGTGGTTTATTTTAATTTTATCTTTTTAATTAAAATTTTTTTCTGGGGGGGCTGGTTGTTTTAAAATGTTGTCTGTGTTTGAGAAACAGAAGTCTTTCGTTGGATGAATGCCCACATTCTCCGTTTTGTCTGGGCATTTAGAGTGGAATTTGCATTTATTTAGCAATCCCTTAAATTCCTCAGCTTGAAAAAGAACTGTTTATCCCCTAAGTACAGGTTTGGTGAACACTTTTGCATCATGCAGTTACATTTCAGACGATTTGGGGGAAATGAACTAAGAGATAAATCTAGGCACAGTGGTCTGGTGCCTCAGGCTCTAAGTCCTGACCCACCTGTCTGCTGTTTAATACATGAGCCCACACTCCACATTGGGCATTCTGTTAAAATTAATTGCATCGCCAGATCCTAGTCATTAATTTTAGTATAGTCAAACTATGTAAGAGCACTGGGACATTTACTAATCAATTTGCTTCAACTTGCAATTATTTACCCAATAATGTTGGTAGATTAGTTCCCTCTGCACCCCCCCGCTGCTTTATTACGATGTCAGCTGTAATAAATAGCTCCTCCGTGACGCAATTATTTTGTCACAACGATCAGAATTTTAGTAAGCCAACTGATAAAAATGAGGATGAGAATCTTCATCTTCTGCCATGTCTGATTATTTTACTCTATAGCTTTGGGTAGAATTGCTTCTTGTCAATGACTCTATTTAGTAGCAGTCATAGATATATTTTATATTGGGAACAACAAGCTTAAGGGTTTTTCCTTGAGGTGAGAGATGTGGGGTTGCCATTCGTGGTGGGGAAGTTGCCCTGCATTCTGACTATAAGATGAATTGTCTGTAATTGGCAGGAACACATCCCCCTGGCAGAAGTCTCCGAACTTGTCTTCCCCAGAATTTGGGCAGAGCAGTACTTGAACCAACTTGCTTGTCAGGCAAGAGAATTACTTCTGAAAGGACCTCCAAGGAAAGAAATGCCCCTTTTCCTTGAGTAACCCACTCCTGTGCATTTTACTCTCAAGTCCTCAGCAGTAAGAGAGAGCCTTACTTTGCTCCCCACCTGGAAGGGCTGAGAGGCCTGGAGTCCTGGGCAGCTCATGGCTCTCAAGATAGAAATTGTCAGTCTACAATGGAAGAATTGTGAACAGGACAAGAGAAGCGGGGGGGGGGGGGGGGGGGGGGGGGGGGGCGATTAACTAAATTGAGAAGTGATTTAAAGGTTAAATCTTTCCAGAGAAAAGAAATTACAATTTCAAGGGTGGGTAGAAAATTAGTATTTTCCAATCTTGAAAGTGTCTAAAAAATTTATCTTTTAAAAATTTCACATGTTACTGGTCGAATGGCGAAGAAGCCAGAACATGTGACAGCTCAGTAGTATTTATTATGAATAGATACGAATGTCTAATTTTTATAGATTTGTCAGCTGCCTGGAGGGAGTATCTAGTAACTGGCAGAGAAAACTCAACAAGGGGTTGAGACGCTCTTCCTCCTTCAGCCACCACCATACTAAACACATGTCACCATTATATGTTTAAATTTGTGATAGAAAAGGTAGGGCAGACCATGAAAAATAGCTAAGAATGATGTCTATCAATCAGCGTTCTTCTTTGGCATTTTTTGATGACCCCAGGACTCGGGCGACCCATTTTTGGGTTTTGGGTAGTTGTCCAATGAAACCCAAGGTGTAACTGGGCCCTTCCATATGGAACCATTCAAGCCAGCTACACAGGCCATGTTGAGGTCACCAGCAGCTGAGGCAGAGAGAGAAAGAGAGAAAATAGGTTTTGGTACCTTATTTGATATACAAATATAAAATATGAAAGTGTTGATGGAGTCATTGTAAGTAATAGAATATTTTTAACTCTCCAGTATTTATTTGGAATAAATTATGTGAGCGGGGGATAGTTTACTTTTTAGGTGAATCTTCTTGGTCTTGCCCAACCCATGGCCTAACCAGCCTGGATCCATTACAGCTGATTTTACAGGTAGCTCTTATTACACTGCAAAAAGGGCTATTTTCTTCTATTCCATGGTGCCTAACAGAGAGAGCCTCAAAAAGGCACGAGAGTGAGTGACCAAACATAATTCCTGGGAACTATATTTGGCAACAGCAAAAAGCCAGCAAATGGATAAAACCTACCCAATGAGTTCATACTGTTTGCACAGGGTAATCAGGACAAATGTGAGACTGAAGTTTAGAGAAAATACTTCAGACGTCTCTTTGGGGTCACCACTTCTTGGGCCTGTTCTTAGATGACTTTTTGTCTTTCTGAACCCTTGGTGGTGAGTGCATGTGTGACTGCATGTGATCCCGCCCATGCTGGCTCTTCTGGTGGTCTGGGCTGTGTTAGAGAACATCATCAATTTCTCTGATATAATCCAGAGCTGAGCCAATGTGGAAAATAATGAACTTATTGGTGAGATGTAACCATATCCCTTTTTAACTCTCTTAGATTTGATTTATTAATTCTTTTTGCATGCAGTGTTCGTGTGCTGATGAAAGCCACCTGGTCCATCCACTTATCAGCCACAACCTTCCCCGACCCTGTGAAAGGAGCGGATGGCAACTGAGAACTGTTGCACACACCACTGTGCTTGGGGCTCTCCCTCTGAGAGTTAAAAAGCTGCTTACAGTGTACAGTTTCTTTCATGATGCTCCACTCCAGGCTCTGCAGAGGCAGGAGCAGGTTTTATAGGCTGTTAGTAGTTGATTCTCCTTAGAACTTGGACTGTCAGGTGGTTTCAGGAACTTCTTAGGATTTTGTGAGTTTAGATATAGAGCCTTCTTTTTCCCCAGTTTTCAGACAAACAGAGAAGATTTTTCCAAGGAAACAGGGAGGAAAAAGATAGAGAACACAATGACTTGGAAAAATAGATGGGTCTTTAAGAAAGTGAAAGACAAGCCATAGTCTGGGAGAAAATATTTCCAAACACACACCTGATAAAGGACTGGTATCTAAAATGCACAAAGAACTCTTAAAACTTGGCAATAAGGAAACAAACAACCCACTTAAAAATGGGCAAGAGCTCTGAACAGACACCTCACCAAAGAAGATGTACAGATGGCAAATAAGAATATGAAAAGATGCTCAGCATCATATATCATTAGGAAGGTGCAAATTAAAACAACAATGAGATACCACTGCATACCTATTAGAATTGTTCAAATTCAAAGCACTGACAAAACCAAGTGTTGACAAGGATGTGGAGCAATAGGAACTCTCACTCATTGCTGGTGAGAATGCAAAATGGTACAGTCACTTTGGAAAACAGCCTGGCAGTTTCTTACAGAACTAAACAGAACTAAAACATACTCCTATTGTATGATTCAGCAGCTGTGCTTCTTGGTATTTACCCGAAGGAGTTGAAAAGTTATGTCCACACAAAAACCTGCCCACAGATATTTATTGCAGCTTTATTCATAATTGCCCAAACTTGGAAGCAACCATGGCATCCCCTATAGGTGAACCATGAATAAACTGTGGGACATCCAGATAATGAAATATTATCAGCACTTAAAGGAAATAAGCTATCAAGCCATGAAAAGACGTGGGGGAACCTTAAGTGTGTGCACATTGCTAGGTGAAAGAATCTGAAAAATCTACATACTGAATGATTCCAACTATGTAACATTCTGGAAAAGGCAACATTATGGCAATAATAAAAAAAGTCAGTGGTTGCCACGGACTGGGGAAGACAGCGATGAATAGGTGGAGCACAGGGGGATTTTTAGGACAGTAAAACTACTCTGTACGATACTGTAATAGAGGATACATATTATTATACATTCGTCCAAACCCACAGAATGTACACCACAAAGAGAGAACCCTCATGTAAACTGTGGACGTTAATAATAAAGGTGTGATATTAGCTCATCGACTTAGCAATGCACCGCACTGCCGCAGGATGTTAACGGGGACCTGGGGAGGGGAGAATATGGGAACTCTATACTTTGTGCTCATTTTTTTGTAAACCTAAAACTGTTTTTTAAAAACAGCCTACTAGTTAAAAGAAAATTTAAAAAATTGAGTCTGAAAAGAGTTTGTGAAGAAGGATGCTAAGGAGGTCAGGAGAGTATGGCCAACACTGATATGAATTTTCTGAGCCACCACAAGGGTAGGTCTCTGGTGTGGTGCTGTTACCACCCGGGTCCAGCCAGTGGGTTTAAGTTACCGGTCAATTAAACAGCGCTCCACTGTTCACCATCTTAGAGCTACTAATGATATCACAGACTTCCATCTCAGGGAGGCAGGCGAAGAAGAAAAGGACTTTTCAACTCAGTTTCAAGGCAAGAAATAGAAAAGTCAAGAGGCTTTTGTAGCCTGCAGCATTTGAAAAGCTCTTCAAATAAATAGTCTCAAGTTCTGGAGTTGTAGCAACCTTGAAATAGGATGATTATGAGCTTTGATGTGGGGGTTTGTGCTGCATTCACAATATTTACTCCGTGTGTGTGTGTGTGTGTGTGTGTGTGTGTGTGTGTGTGTGTGTGATGACAGACAGCGCCTGCCTGAGAGCCAGGGAGACATAAAGGAAGGAGGACTTCATCTCTTCTAATTTCTTGTAGTGGCAGAGTCTAACCTCATTTGGCTTTTCTTTTATATTTATTTCATGCAACTGCTCACATTTCTTAATCAACCCACGTCTTTGTATTTAACGTTCCTTGAGGCCACTTCCTGCTTCTTCCTTTTTCCACCCAGTCTCATTTTTAAAAAAAGAAAAAGCTGTTAATGTATTCAAACTCTTTCCTTTGTTGTCATGTTGCTGTTGCGTTGTTTATGGCTCTTTGCCCCCCCCCCCACCTTAACCTACATTAATGTTCCTCTGGATGGGTGGCCTCCACCTCATCCTCTGTCCCCTGGCCCATTACTGGTTTGGGGACAGCTCTGGGTACTTAGTTAGCCTTAGTCTGAGATGACTCAAATATCTTAAGGTAATTAAAAACAATAGAGTGATAATTTTCACAACTTTGTACTTGACACTTTTAGACTGCAAATGCTACTTTCTGGAGAACTGAAGGCACACGAGCCTTGTCTTATAGAGAACCAGGAGGCTAGGGGAAATCCTGGCTCTTGTCCCAGCCAAATGTATGAACTTGAGAAAATTACTCAACCTGTCCAAGCCTCAAGGGCATTATATGCAAAGTCAAGATGTTTTCCTGCTAAAACACCAGGGATGAGACCTTTGCCTTCTAGAGCTCTTGCTAAACATAAGGTTCTGTGTTAGAACATAAGAAACATTATCCACCTGGACTGATAGATCTTAAACTTCTTCAAGGCAAATTGGGTCATATATTTCCCTTATATATCCCATAACACATAGCCTGCTATTAGTAATCTTAACAGCTACCCTTTACTGAACAATTTATGAGCCACTTACCTGCCTGGAGACTCAAACTTGTTGAGCAGTGGTTATGGGGAGAGAAGGGAAGGGGTGGGCCCTAGTGTGGTGCCCACAGCCCACCCAGGGTCTCCAGCTTCTGAAAGCAGGCAGTTCTCCAGGGTTAGCAGATTCCCCTAGGAGCTGAAGGAGAGTGGGAGGTGGAGTGTTGATCTTTCTCTTTCCTCTTTGCCACCCCCTGAGTCCTATGCAACACACATATAGCTTCAGGGAAGAGGCAGCTGTGACCTGGAAACTGTTGTGGGGGAAAAATAAGCATTTACAACATTTCCTCTAATATACCTGCAAAGCTGAGCTGCTGGGCTGTGTTGGGCTTTTTGGCTTATGGGTGGAGAGAAGCATCAGAAAATTATCCACATAAGAATGGAAAACACCAGTAAGAATGACAGGCCTTGGTGAAAGGGTCATCTCCAGGGGATTCCAGGGTATTTCCTTGTGTGTTGAGGGAGGGAGTGTAATTCCTTTTTCCTGGCTACACCCCCCTGCCTTCGGGAATTTGAAGATTGCTCTTTAATATGTTTTACATGCAGATATCTTTCACAGCCATTGGTGCTCAGATAGGCCAGAGGTATATGTTAGATTGGCAGGAGAAGCTTTTCTCTGCAACCAGGATCAAGCAGTGATTCATTCAGCACTCGGGTTTTCAAGGGATCTTGCTGATGGGAAGGATTATGCATAGCGATAGGCAAAGAGTTAATAAATAGCAATAAAGGTTTGCTGAATATTTTAAATGCAGGCCCAGTGACTCTTCCCTAATGAAAAAAATGCACATCTCTAATGGCTAAGAGTTTGCACAGCATTTTCCCATTTCATTTTCACCTTTATTCCCGTGCTAACCTACTAAGCCAGGCATAGTAAACTAGAGTGATCCCCACTTAGCAGAGCGGAAGCCAACGTTCAGTGATCTGCTCACTTTCCAGAGCCTAGAAGGACAAGGCCCAGGCAAGAAATCAATTCCTCTGACTCCATTTGCCTTCCTTATTCCAGGCTCCTTGTCATTGTCTGTTCACACCCAGCAGCATCCCCTCATTTTTCCTTCCTGCCCCCTCGTACCCTGGAATTGAATATTAGATTCAAGTTGATCAAATTTAATTCTGTTGTACAACAGAAAACACATCACTGCGAGAAAGCCCAAGGGCCTTTTTGGATTTTGCATCTATCTTACTGAGAGAAGTATAGTCTTTTATTATTTATAAAAGACATAGACTCAGTAGATTCCAGGAGATCTGACTTACCTATACAAGAAAAATCCAGGAAATAAATCACAAGATAAAATACCTCACCTTCTCTCTCTGCTATGTCTTCTGATCAAGCTGTCATGGGAAAGTTACTGAAATGAGGGAGTAGAACATAGAACATTATCTCGACACTTCTTCCTAACTATATCAAACAAAATCCTTTGTAACGGTAAATGCATATTTGGAACTCCCCAAGATGTTCAAGGTAAGTGTTTGGCTCAGGCCAGTTTAGTATTTCTATCAATGGCTTGAAGAGTAATGTGCAAGTCTTACAGATTGTTCAAGTGACAAAAGCTGGGAGGGATAGCTAACTGCTGTGTGTAGTTACAGAGAGTTGAAGCCTCACATCTTGGGCAGCTTCTGTGTCCATGTGGACAACCTATCCAATACCCGCAGCCCTCAGGTCATGGGCCTGCCCATTTCCAAGGAGTTTCATCTTCTTCATGATCATTCTGGACTTTGCTCTTCCTGAGGACTGCTCCACCTCGGAGGCTGCCATCATCACACTCTCACGGCGCCGCCTTCCATAATTCCAATTCTTGCTTTCTGTCTCTCCCACTAAACCTATTCTGGACTCATTCTCTCCCTATTTTCACCCACTTTGTTTCTCTTCTGCATTAGTGAATGTCACCATTTCTCACTCAGGCTCCAAGTCAGAAACTTGGACATATCCCTCCCACTCCCCTAAGTACACCAGACTTGAGGAGTGAAGGGGGTCAGAACTGGCTACCCTCAAATATGCCATTATGGAATAAGAATTGTTTGCAGCTGAAGGCAATTTAAAGGAACAAATGCAGAAAGAGCTCTCTACCCTTCTCCTATTAGCCTAGAAGCAGGTCATAAATTTCTCTTTGTGAAGATAGTACCCCCACCCTTCCTGTTTAAGAGGAGAACGACCCTTATCACTAGAGACAGAAAGGTGGCACTGAGATGGGTCTGCACAAATAAACCTTACTAAGATCACCCTTATCTCTCATTAGTTTCCCCCATATATTTACCTCACCACAATGTATTTCCTCTAAAAGCCCATCCTCTTTTTTCCTTTGTCTTGTAAATTCTCCACAAATGTCTCACCCTTTGTTAAAATGGTATAAAAGTTCCTGGGCCTAACTGCTTCTTTGGGTCTTCACTTCCTTTCTATTAAGGCTTTCTATGTATATTAAAAAAATTAAAATATTAACACCAAATAAAATGTGTATGCCTTTCTCTTATTAATCCGTCTTTTGTCAGTTAAATTGACACCCATTACTGAAGTAGAGGGTAGAGAAAAGTCTTTTTTCCTCCCCTACAATATGAAATTTGAGTTTATCAGGTCCTTTGCTCACCACAATAACTGGTTACCCGATTTTGTAGATACATCTATTTCCTTTCTGCTGTTTCCATTCCCATGACTGCTCTGGACACCTGGTTTCTAGAGGCTGAGAACATAGATACCCACATCCGTATCATGAGCTTCAGAAAATTATCTCCACTGTCCTTTGGATGACTGTTTTTGGATGTCCTCTCATTCCTTTGAACCTAAGATGTGCAAAAATAGACTCAACACGTTATGCCACCAGGCCCATTCCTCTTCCTGTATTCCTGCCTCAGTAAATGGTTCTACCCTCCACTTGGTTGATCAGGCAGAACCCTGAACATCATTCTTGATGCCTTTCTGTCCCACAGAATCTTTAGTTTCGCAGTATTAATAACGGCAGTAATCATGGGTAACTTTTATCAAGCCCTTACTGTGTGCCAGGCAGTTTTAAGGGCTTCGCATATGTTAATTCATTTAACCTTCATGGTAATGCTATGGGGTAGGCATGGTTTTTAAACCCTTTCATGAATGAAGAAACTAAGATCAAGAGATTAAGTAATTCAAAGACACAGAGCGCGTGAGTGGGTGAGAGGAGATTCCAGGCGGGCAGCGCAGCTCTTTGTCTTGTGCTCCGGCCCTCTACGCTCTCCCGACGGTCCGTTGCACTAGTCATATCAGGGAGATTTTTCCTGTCTTTCCTTCCATAGAGCTTTACCTCACAGAGCAGGAATTTCCGTGTTTATTGTTGTATCCCCAGAACCAAGTGAAGTACCTGGCCCCAAATAGATGCTTAAGAAATAAGTGATAATTAAATAAATGTTTGAAACAATATCATACAAAGAAGATCAAGGAACCTCTTAGTGTAACTGAATTGCACAGCTGGACAGAAACTTAGAGTTTATCCGGTCCTGGGGGTATTTGGCCTGGAGAAAGGAAGGTTTAGGGAGGATAGGAAAAGCGTCTTCAAATATTTGAAGAGCTGCCTTGTGGAGGAAGGTAGACACGTTCCCCGGTGCTCCTGAGCAGCGAGCCTCAGCCCCGGCCTGGGAATGGAGGTGGGAGAGAATGTGTGTAGCTGGAAAAAAGTTCCACAGCAAACTACAAGAAATAAAACTGAGCAAATCTTTCATCATATGGGAAGAAGTAGGTGGCTGTGTGAAAAGGCTTGGTTTGGGAAGGTGGAAAAGCTGAGTCCCAGGTAGGCTGATCTTAGCTGACAGCAAGAAATAACTTCTCCACTTTCCAGGGAAAGAGTCGCTCCACAGAAAGCAGGCTGTTCTTTTCTCCTTGGTTTTGGATAGAGTCCCATGTTGGGTCATGGGGTTGAACCAAAGGTCTGTATGTCTCTTTAAGCTCTCAGAGGCCCTCTGTCTTCTCTGTTCGCTCTCTCCCCCCTGCCTCTGATTCTCTCTCTGATCATTTGGTCTCTAAAGAAACAGACCCCCTTGTCTCTGGGCCCCTGAGACCTTCCCAAGCTCAGAGAAGATGGTACTGGTAATGAGCACTGTGGTGGTCCACCCAGCTCTCTCTTCTGGTCACAAGCAGCTAGCTGCCGATTGCTGGAAACTGACGGCTCACAGCTGAGTCCCTCTCTGGGACTTGCCCTTAGCAGAATGGGGCTGCCTCACCCAAGGTTTCACCCCTTCCCTGGAGCAGCCCTAATCCAGATCTATCCTGGAGACACGAAGGCTCTTTGCCTCCATTTGGGACATTTCTATAGAGTGTTCCCAACTCCAGAGTTCTCCATAGACTGAGGACACTTTTTCAGCTATATCACAGCTCAACATCTTCTCTGGGTCTTGCTTCCTTCACTCCCTAACACGTGTAGTTCCCTAAAGCATGCCCTATCTGAATTTCTTTCCTAAGGCTGCCAGAACGAAGTATCACAAACTTACAGTTCTGGAAGTTAGAGGTTGGAAGTCAGGCTGTCAGCAGGGCCATGCTTCCTCCTGAAGGCTCTAGGAGAGAACCGTTTTCATGCCATTTTCTTGTCTCTGGCAATCCTTGGTGTTCTCTGTAGATGCATCACTCAAATCTCTGCCTCCATTGCTACGGATGTTCTCCCTGTCTGTGTCCAAATTCCCCTCTTCTTATGAGGATACAAGTCATATTGGATTAAGGGCCCATGCTAATCCAGTATGATCTTACCTTAACTAATTACATCTGCAAAGACCCAATTTCCAAATGAGGTAATATACACAGGTATGGGGTTAGGGCTTTGATTTATTTTGGCCTGGGGCACAGTTCAACCCACAACACCAAAAATTACCTGCTTGTAAATCTCCATCTCAGAATCTGTTTTCCAGGGAATAGGATCTGTGACACTGCCCAAAGCCCAGTTTCGTGGCTAACCTTCAGCTTTCCCCTCTTTAGTGCCCCTCCCCCTGGGGAGTTCCACTTCCTCCAGGGTATCAAAATCTCTTCTCCCCTTCCACCACTGCCTGCCTTTTTCCTTTCATGTATTTTCCAGGTGATAACTGAGGAGTAGAGTCTCTGGGCTGATAGCACAGCCCACTGTAAGTCAGCATTCATAGCCACTGATTTACATAGTATGTGGTTCATTAAAGTCTACATAGCCACTCTTACATATATATTTATATCCATAGATGAGTCTGTCTATTGCAGTGGGATAGAAGTGTGCAAGCATGGACTCCTCTTTTTTTTTTATGTTTTACATAATTCTTTTTTATTGTATCTTAAAGAATTTTATGAGCATTAAGATTAAATATAATACTTTTTAAAAGGTGCTATCTGATGTCCTTTGTGAAAGAAAGACAACCAGAATACTTTCTCTCAAACACTGTTGTAAGTGCATGCATGGACTCTTGAGTGGAGGTTAGGGTGGAGGATGGGAAGGGGAAAAACATTTTGGGGATGCCAAAGCAGGGAGGAGAGAAAGGACTATTTTATTAAAGACTCAAGTTGTTTTTAATCATAAAAGTAAGTCATGTTTATTAACGGAAATTTAGAATATAGAATAGATAGAAAAATAATTCTACCCACAAACATAATTACTTTAAACATATTTGTATATCCTTTTATTTTTTTCTATTTTTTTGTTTCTGTATGGCTGAGATCATCAATTTTATATTCTGCTTATTTTCATTTAACCTTATTCCAAAAGTCTTGATAAATTTTAATGACTATATCACCCCCAATAAATGGATATGCTGCAACTTATATAACCAATCAGCCAGTGTTGGATATTTAGGTTGCTTCTATTTTTTCACTATTATTAATGATGCTACTGTGAACAACAGTGTGCCTGAAAGTTTTTTCTTCACTCAGAATTTTATTAAGATTGACGCCCACAAATGGGAAAAGATAGCACTTTCCTTCATGTATTATAAAGTAATACATGATCATTGTGAACATTTAAGAAAAAAAAAAATTTTGACTTTCTTTCTAGTCCCAGAACTTGGACTAATTCCTGCCTCAGGGCCTTTGCATAATTGTGTCCTCTTCTTGGCATGCTCTTCTCCTGATTTCCTTTCGGAACTAGCTGTTACCACCTCAGAGAGGTCTTCTTTGATGGTCAATCTGGAGGAGACACCAGTCAGCTCTATCAAATTATCCTACTTAAAATTTCCTATAATGATAAGCACCTGAATTTTTTCTTGTTTATTTGCCTATTTTCTGTCTCTCCCCAAAGCAGCAGGAATCCGGTCTGTATTGTTCAACATCCTGACCTCAGCCTCTGACGTAGCGCATGACACACAGTAAATACTCCAAATATTTGTTGGATGAGGAGTTTGGGTTCCAGATCCACAGGCCAGTCAACAGGATCTTTCTTCTCTCTTCCTTCTGGGCACTTACTATTGTCAAAGAAGCAAGTCTTACCTCTACGTTCCCACCTCCTATGAGTTTGCTTTGGCCACACAGAAGCTGCCTGACTGTGGCTCTAGGAGGAAGAATACTGTTTTTACGAATTTCACCTGATGAATAAGAAATGTAGAATACGAGGAATTGTTTGAGGTATTAGATTGCTGTGATTATAGTGATGTTCTCAGGATATGCTTCAAGATCAATTAAAAGTTCATTTGTAGTTTTAATTTAAACTTGACTAGCTTCTTCCAACAAGGGCTGCAGTTAGTTGGGTTGCTAATAAACAGGATTCCTGGTTCTCCTACAGCTGGTTACTCTTTGATAACTGCTTTGGTTGCACACATTGCCAAGTCTACAGGATGTCTTTTGGTCAAGCCACTAAATAGAAGCTCTGAACTCCGCTGTGGCACCTGTGCTATACCTGGTCTATTCAAAGGTAAACACGAGATGAGGTAAAGACTCAATTTTAATTGCTTAACAAATGTTTAAGCAGTTTAATAGTAAAACATTTACTAAAAATGTCAAATATTGACTAAAACTAAGGTAAATATTACTTAAATTAGGGCAGTCATAGAAACTGAATAAAACAGATGGTGATTAGAGAAAGATTGAAAAGTACATAAGAAGAAATTTAATAAATCTCCAACCTGAGAATTGACATCCATTAATTTTTAAAAGTATCTTTTTAGAGGCTGAGTTTCATTCCTGGTTTCCTTTACCAGAGGAGGCTGTCAGGAAGGCTCGAGTGAAAAGATATATTTCCTTTCAAAATCCTCTAGTTGATAGCATTCAATATGGTAAATATGTCTAGTACTTGCATGTTTATAAAATTAGATGACATTTGTTATACACATTTCTGGGGGCCCTTAATAAAAACCTTGTTTCCTTATTCAAAGTATTTGGAGGAATTTAGCACTAGGACTATTTAAAGAAATCACTCCGCTAACTAAAAGTTGACAGTAAATTGGAAAATCAAATTGACTGCTGCTGGCGGAGCATTTAGTTTGTGTTGAGATTTCATGAATTATGCCCACACCACACTTGGCATAGTATCGTAAACTTGATATAGTATCGTGAACAAAATCAGCATTCAAGAGCACCTGTTTAATGAATAAGTGATTTCTCTATGCACTTTCTGTGTATCTCTGACATATTTTAAGGTTTTCATTTGTAGAGGTCATTTCCATGGAAATTCTTCTCTACCAAGCCCCTGCATTTGAGTCGTACTTACCATTCTCACGACACCCACGCACACTGGCCCTCCGTCCCTCTGCTCATGCAGGGTCCTCCTCCTGGAATCCTCTCCTTTCTCTTCACCTTGCCCTTATCCGTCTTTCAAGATGGTAGGTTAAGCCTGAGAGCATACGAAGCCCTCCCCTGCACACGGTGATTTGTACTTTTGGTTAGGGGTTCAAAGGTAAAAAACAGTCTCTCTCGATGGCTTCTTGGTACCCATGGCCTTTGCTCCCCTGACAGTGCTTTCATGTTTCAGCTGCTTTAGAGATTGAAGACCTACAGCCTTGAGATGACCTTCCTGGGGCCCCAAAAGTGATTTTGTGTGTACTTAAATAAAATGAGGATGTTACCATCTTAATTTTATTTATAAAGATTGATCAATATTACTTGATAGGACATAAGAGTATAAAAGTTAAGAGTGTGGTTCCTGGAGCTAGAAAGCCCAGGTTCAGATCCCTGCTCTGCCTCTTACTAGATGTGCAAACTCAGGGACAATTTCTTGACCTCTCTGTGCCTCAGGACCCCCATCTATGCAATGGAGATATTAATAGCCCTGCCCTATAAAATTGTTATAATTAAAATACTGACTACACATACGGCTTGTTCTCTGTCTCCTATGTGAGGCTGTCTACAAGCCAGGAAGTAAGTTATCACCAGATACCGAGTCTGCTGTCTCCTTAATCTTGGACTTAATCTTGGACTTTACAAGTCTCCAGAACTGAGAAATAAAAGTTTGTTGTTTAATACACCCAGTCCATGGTATTTTTGTTGTAACAGCCTGAATAGACTAAGTCAAAATGCTTCCCACAGGAAGTTCTTGAGCCAAGACCTAAAGAATTAGGAGGGTGCGAGCAGGGTGGCTCAGTTGGTTGAGCTTTGTCCTGTGCACTGAAAGGCTGCAGGTTCAATTCCTGGTCAGGGCACATACCTGGGTGGCAGGTTTGATTTCCGGTCAGGGCATGTACGGAAGACAACTGATTAATGTGTGTGTGTGTGTCTCTCTCTCCCTTCTTCCTGGAGTGAGGACTGAAACAAAAATAATACAAATTAAAAACTTAAGAACATAGCCAACCTTGGCAAAATGTTTTAAAAAAAATAAGTAAGAAGATATCCACAGGCAGGTGGTGGGGAAGAACAGAGGCCCAATCTTAGGGAAACTATAAGCATTTCAGTCCTGGTAAAGGGTAGAGAGAATGGTCAGAGGTAAGGCTAGGAAGGGACCATGTGTCAAGGCCTGGTGGGTCAGACTAAGAACTTTGGGCTTTGTCTTATATTTATTGCGACTTATCGAAAAAGCTCTGAAGTGGTAAAAAACCCCAAACGTTGTATTTTTGATGGATCACATAGGCTTCTGGATATTGGATGGATTGGGTAGAGTAGGGAGTGGAGTGGGCAGAACAGAGCCAAAACTGGAGGTAAAGAGGCCATTTAAGAGATGTCTATAATATCCAGGTGTGAAATATTAAGAATCTGAGCTTAATACGTAGGTCACCCTGGAATTGCAGAGAAAGGGACCTATTTAAGAGACATTTAAGGTGTAGCCCTGGTAGAAATTAATGAATGATTGAATGTAGAAAGAAAAAGGAAGACAAATGTGACTCCTGGATTTCTGGTTTGGATGTCAGGACATGTGGTGATATCTATTATCAGGACAAGAAAGACACAATTTAGGGAATAGGAAGGGAGATACGAACAAGCAAAGACAATGAATTCTCTATTGAAGTTATTATAGTGCCTGTTATGGGTTCAGTTGTGTCTCTCTGAAATTCATATATATTTGGCTTTATTTGGAAATAGGGTCTTTGCAGATGTAAGCAAGTTAAGATGAGGCCATTAGGTTGGGCCCTAATCCAATACGACAAGTGCCTTTATAAAAATGGGGAATTTGGATACAGAGATAAACATGCACACAAGGAGAACACCATGTGAAGATGAAGGCAGAGATTGAGGTGATGCATCCACAAGCTAAGGAACTACCAGAAGCTAGGAGAGACCTGAAACAGATTCTTCCTTAACACCTTCAGAGGGAGCATAGTCCTGTCAACATCCTGATTTTGGACCTTTAGCCTCCAGAACTGAGAGACAATAAATTTCATTGTTCTAAGCCACCCAGTTTTTCATAGTTATGGCAGCCCTAGCAAACTGACACAGTGTCCAATGCCTATCCAACTGGAAATGTCTGAAAGTCAGTTGATGTACAGCTTTGGAGTTCAGGAAGTAGCACTAGACCAGTGATGGAGTCATCCATCCACATAGGCAATGTGGTGGACATATGACATTTCTATCTGACCATCATTCCTTCTTTTGCAGAAATACCTCTCTACCATTCCACACAATTATCAGTGGGACTGACCATCACAGTGCCGTCTTCTCCAGCTTGTAGACAGAGGTTATCAGTGTCAGGAAAAGAATGAAGCAAACACTCAAAGGAAACCAAAGCAAGCAGAGACATGAGGTGGTAAGAGATAAAATATTGAGTCCTGGCTTTCAGTGCCTGGGGCCCAAATTGTTACAGATCTTCTAGGCATTCCGTGAGCTACTACGGCCATATCTTTCCCAACCATATAAGGCAATGCATTCTTCACCTGCTTCTGAGGGCTTGAGTTGTCACCTGCCTTCAAAAGAATATAAATGTTAAAATCATAAGAATAAATGAGACGATGTATGTAGAATGAAATAAAGAATGTGACAAAGACCTAACTCAGGGAATTCCAGGGAGGAGGAAGCCAAGAAAGATATAATAAATAAATAAATAAATAAATAAATAAATAAATAAATAAATAAATAAATAAATAAATAAAATAAAAAATTTTTAAATTATTGACAGTATTACAGATGTCCCCCATTTCCCTCCCTCCATCTACCCCCCTCCCTCCTCCCCCCAGGCCTTCACCACTACCTTTTTTTCTTAAATGAAGAAACTGAGGCATGGCTATAAAATATTGGTAAACTGTAGAGCTACTCACCAAAATAATAATGAACTATAATAAAGGCATTACAGTTAGTGGTGTGAGGGAGCTCGCTCAGACTAGCTCAAGAGATCTGATTGTGCATATCATTTCCCAACTCTGCGTTCAGTGACAGCACGTTGGTAACCTGAAATAGACCATAGTGAGAGTATTTACATCATGGAAATCGACAAATGTTACACTCTTTTCCCCCATAGAGCCAGTTGTTAAACATTTACCAGTATACTACTGGTTACAGTTCAAATGTGGGATATAATTAATTAAATCTAATGGCTCATTGAAGAAATAGTATCAATCTAGTGGCAGAGCCAAAGGGGATAGTGCAGAAGTGCAACAGCCTGAATTTCCTCTTTCACCTCTACTTTCTGACCATGCAGGTCAGGTTGGTGTGTGAGATGTGTGACTCCCTTAGGGTAAGATTGAGGAAGTGGACTGTTTGGGGAGCAGGCTGGGGATCTTTCTTTGGAAAAACTAAAGCAGTAGCTTGATTGAAGATTGAAAGCTGTGGTCTCCATTTGAAAGGACTAAGTGAAATTTTGGTCCTAGGAAAAGATTATGAATAGGAATGAACCATGTTCTTCATATCTGGGGTCTAGACCTACAAAGTTTTTATACCCAGTTCTCTTATACAAAAGAGGAACTCCAGTCATTCTTCTGCTAGATTCTGGACCCTGGGAAGTCAGAGATGTTCTAGAGGATGGAGAGGCGGATGGCTATTTGTTCAGAGCCTTCTGCCCTCACCTGCCCCTCTGATTGCTAGTTTACTCTTAGGGGTTCAAGGAACACAGAATGGGCTTCAAAACTTATCTGTCCAGCCTCTTTGTGGGGAGAGCAGCCTGGGTTGAGCTAGGAGGAAGCTGTGGGTTCCCATTACAAATCGTTTTAAGGTCCTTTGCTTAAGAGTTAACTCTTCTTTGCTTCTTAAAGCCTTTACTGTACTGTATATAGCATACATTACCCAATAGGCTGTTCCTGCAACCACTATAACACCAGCAACTTTACTCATAACCTCACTTGTTTTCCCTGGGAATGTGTTCGAAGACTATTTGTTGCTTTTTAAATGTGGAATTAGAATATGCTTTCAAGTACTAAGATAAAAAAAAAATTGGAAGTATATACCAGAAGCTGATACACTGGACACTTTTGGGATATTGGACTGGAGACCCAATATGTTTCATATATTTATGTATTTCTGAACATTTTCAATTTATTTTTTCCCTTTTATTTATTTCTTTGGTTATCTAGTCATTTTAAATATTGTAATAAATGCCTGTGAGTCTACCATCTCAAACAAAAGCTAAAATTTTTCTAATAATTTACATTTAACCATTGGTTCCCTTACTCCCATCTCTTCTCTCATGATAATTTTTATCCTGAATTCATTGTTCTTTTGCTTTCCTTTTAATAGAGTTTTATTGCAGCAAATGAATTCCTAAGGATTATTTATTCTTATTGTAATTGCTTTAAACTTTGTGAAATTTTATAAAATTTTATGTTTTATGTAAAATTTGAACACATATTTCCCAGTTAATATTTACTAAATTGTTAAGATTCATCCAGTTGTTTGGTTTATTCCTTTTGCTTGCCGTCTAAATGTTTTACTGAGTATTTGTACATTTTTAATAACAAGGAGTTTACACTTGCTCCTAGCCAAAAGGCCAAGAAGTGATCTTATGACAAGTTTTTAAAATTCTTTAAAAATTAGTGTAATTATCATAATTATTGAAAGGAATATTATGTATATTAGCAGATTAAACATTAGCATTTATATAATCTTTTAGTAGGAAGTGACAGGGAGCAGAGTTTGCTACCCCAAAATATGCCTTTTTTGAGATGGTGACTATTTAATTTATTTTATTATTATTGTTTTTTAATCTTCACCCAAGGATATTTTTTTCATTGCTTTTTAGAGAGAGTGGGAGAGGGGGGAGAGAGAGAGAGAGAGAGAGAGAGAGAGAGAGAGAGAGAGAGACTGATGTGAAAGAGACACACATCCATTGGTTGCCTCCTGCACACACCCTCACCAGGGCTAGGGACAAGCCTGCAACTGAGGTATGTGCCCTTTGTCAGAGTCAACCCAGGACCCTTCAGTCCACAGGCTGATGCTCTAACCACTGAACCAGACCAGCTAGGGAGAGATGGTGATTATTTTATTTTATTTTATTATTATTATTTTTAAACATATCTTTATTGATTTTGGAGAGAGGAAAGGAGAGGGAGAGAGGGAGATAGAAACATCAATGATGAGAGAGTCATTGATCTGCTGCAGCCCACAACACGAGCATGTGCCCTGACCGGGACTCGAACCCCGATCGCCTGGATCCTAGGTCGACGCTCAACCTCTGAGCCACGCCTGGCTGGGAGAGATGGTGATTATTTTAAACTGGTTATTTTAAAACTGGTTTATTTTTAAGAAACAAAAGACTCAGGAAGAACTTTTGACCTTTCTCCTAACTGCCTAAGAGAATTTAGATAGATGACATGCTCCAGGAAGGGAGCTACCATCAAAGAGAACTATATTTTAATGTAAACTAGGTGCTATAGACATTGAAGAGCCTAGCAAGGCCCAATTGATCAAAGTTCTCTCTGTTCCATTGTTAAAGATGGCCCAGCAAACATTTGCCTACTAGACATTTGCTTCTCCATCTCCATGTAAATTGCCTTCCTCCCTTTTGAAGTGGACCATCCCTACCCTTCTCCTTAGCTCAATATGGCACAGTAGCCTCAATTGTCCTAGGTCCCCAGTGTTACAGATTCCCGTATGTACATACGTAATTAAATTTGGTTATTTTCTCCTATTAATGTAGCTCATGTTAATGTGATTCTTAGGCTAGTCAGAAGATTTGAGAGGAGAAAGAGAAGAGGAAATTTCCCCTCCTCCACAGGAGTTACAGTGGCCCTTTCCTCCAAATGTACACTGTACAATCTTTTCAGATCCTGGATTTCTGATGTACTCTTAACACTTCAATGTTCCCCTTTTTCTCTCGTTCTGCTTTTTAATCAAGAAGTCAAGTTTATTGGAGGTATTATGTAAAATATAACAAGCCAGAAATAACTAGAAGGGCAGTATAAAAATGTTATGATTTGTATAATTTGTTTAAGGTTTACATTTTCAAGATACCAAGGAACGTTTCAACTTTCCACTTGTGTACGCTTTGCAGAGTATTAAGTATCTTAGAGTAGCTCAGCATTCAGCATTTTCTCTCCCCCTAATCTATCCTATACTCTTGTTGAGGAGAAAAAATATTCCCTCGAAACTCTTAAATTTAGCACTTGGATGCCCATGAATTAAACTGACAAAAGACAGATTAGCGACAAGACAAAATTTGCCACACATTTTTATTAATGTATATATAGGAGTTCACAGAAAAATGTGACTCAAAGGGACTTAAAATTTGGGGCTTAGATACCATCTTAATAGGGGAGGGGATGGAGAAAAGGGCACTTAGAGCAAAATTAATGACTTTGTGGAAATATAAATGAGCCCTTAGGGGAATAGATGGGGGATATGATAGCTTTGTGACAATGTCTTTAGGTGTGAAATGGAGACATCTCCAGTTGTCCCCTGGGAGGGAATTTATGACAACTGAATTTTTGGGAGATCTTTGGTGAGGCTATGCATTTAGGAAGATAAGAGATTTCTGGAACTCAAAATACTTCTGCTCAAAATACTTTTATACTACAGTCGTGTATTCTGGACCATTTCCCCTCACCCCAACCTGTAGTAATAAATTGTTCACAAAATTGTCACAAAAATTTCCAAATGATCTCAGCTCTTCTCTTTGCCATTTTTAACATGTGTGTTTGGTAAGGTATACGAGAACGCTCTTTTCCCCTCCTTTTTATTGAATTTATTGGCGTGACATTGCTTAATAAAATTACATCGGTTTTAGGTGTAGTATGTTTCAGGTGTACAATTCTATAACACATCATCAGTATATTGTACTGTGTGTTCACTACCCCAAGTCCAGTCTCCTGCCATCACCATTTATGCCCCCCTTGCCCTCTTCCCCCCCACCTCCCATGGTCATCACCTCGCTGTTGTCTGTGTCTATGGGGAATGCTTTTCTTCATCTGCAGTTCAAAACAGCATTTGACAATCTTGTGTAGATCAGTGCTGAGGAAATTGTTTCTGATATCTATGGTAACAATGGGGAGAACTGTCTGGAAGAACTTTTTAGGGCCTCTAGGCTTTCCCCACAAACCCAGTTACTCTAGGTTGGCTATCCTTAGGACCTCTCTCTGCCCAGGGAAAGGCCCGCCCCTCTCAAGGCAACTCCCTTCCCAAGGAGAGACACCTGAGTGACTCAGAGACTTTTTATAGATGCTCAAAGGTGAGAGCTGGCTTTCTTCCCTTGGAGGGGGCATTGGGGGATGGTAAGAGATAAGTTTCTAAGAAGCAAACAATGAAAGGGGAACAGTGAGAGCATAAAAGACTTCAGATAAGAGGCAAACTGGAGAAGCATTTCCTGTCAACACTGTGAGAAGTAGAAGAAATAAAAGTAAGCTTGCTCTAGGGCAAGGAATAAAAACAACTGGGCAAAAGAACTTAACTTCTGTGGTAGTTTAGTAACAATAAGGGAACACCCAAGGTAATACACGATTTTGGTCCAGGAACTGTCAGAGTAAGGTCTATTGTAGGTGGCCAGAGAAGAAACCTGTCCCGTGTGTGTGTGTGTGTGTGTGTGTGTGTGTGTGTGTGTGTGTGTGTGTGTGTGTCAGAGGCACTAGGGAAGCTACCTGACCCTCAAATGCCTCAATTGTTCTGCACTGCCTGCGGCTGAGGGACGAGTGGGGTAGAAACCCAGTCTGACCATAGGGCTGCTTCCAGCAGGAAGAGGGAGGAAATCTTTCCCAGGGGAGTTGTGTGTACCCATAGGAGGCATCTTTTTCTAATCCCTATGAAACTCTTCAAATCCTGAAAGACAATCCATAAAGGAAGAGCCTTTCCACCCTGCAGGCCTCCTTTGTGCAAATCAGAAAGTGGCACCTCTACAGGCATCCTAGTGTGGCAGGTGCATTGGAGGTAATGGGGCATCAGGTGACGGCTGTATCTTAGTGGGCCTGAGTGCTCTTCAGAGGGGTATCTTTCTGCACAACCTTCAGATCCACTCCTTGTGGTTCAGGAGAGAGGCTCAACTGGAGGCTGCCAGTCTTTTCCGCTTCACTGTGAACCAGTTTTAGAATCTGTCCTGTACTTTGGGAGACGACTGGAGCAGAACCAAAAGAGGTCACTGAAGGGGAGAAATTTTGCCCAGGGCAGCCTGAGCCTGGAGCAGGGAAGTGGGGAGAGACTGCAGGAAGTGGAAATCTGGAGGCTACAAGGCCTGGTGAGGCCTGCCAGGGCCGAGCTGAGGGTGCTCACAGGTCAGCTTCCGTCCGAAAAGGTGAGAAGACACAGAAAAGGAGGAAGTCTGACTGAGCCTGACCCAGGGTCACTGTTGAGAATGAACCAGACCAAACAAGGCCTGGAAAGGAGTGAGCTATAGGCAGATGGGGACAGCCCCTCCCAAGCCAGACTCTTTCTACTTCTGGTTTGTGCTTATTTCCCTTTTACTGTCTCTAACATTCAGTAAAATTTCCCCAAAATCCCACCCAGTTTCAGCTTATCAGAGCAATAAAGAGTGGAGTGCTGGGTCATGGAAGAGGCAAGGAAACACAGGATGAATTGAGGCTCATGGGTCCTACCTGCTTTCCCTGCCCACAGCTGCTCCTCTGGTGCTATTTTTATTAAGGGAGGTGTTATTCCAGCTCACTCCTCACCCTGGGGGATGCCTCTGTTAGGGCTTCTGAGTACTGCGCAACCTAGTACTAACCCAGTACTAAACATTGAGCAATGATTTTCCTCAAAAGTTTTTTGGGAAAAATGCATTTTTAAAACTAGCAGATACATTGTGGAATAGAATACAAAATGCATATAAATTTAAAATATTCAACACATTTGATTTAAAAACAAATTTCTAAAAAAAAAAATCTTTGAAAAATTAAATAAAAATTTTAGCCTCTGGAGGGCAGTCCCCAGACCTGCTTCCTAGGTTTTCTTGGAATGGTAAGGCATTCACTCTTCTGTTATGGGGGTATTTCATTCATCAGGACAAGTTTGAGGAATAGGCTTTAGCAGAACCAAATGAGATTATCAAACAGTGAGAATAGGGAGAAAAGGCTCTCAGGCTCAGTGTGGGCCTGGATTTGAGGGCAGTTGGTTGAGATCATGGACAGGAGCAAAGATTTCCTATCAAAGCAAGTTTTGAATTTAATTGAGTATTTCCAATGCTGGGTTACCTCCTAGGATTTCATGTGAGGCCTGGAGCACTAAGAGTGAGAAAAGTCCTTATATTCTATCAGCTTTAGCTTCTTCTAATTACTGGTGAGGATCCAGAGCCCAGAGAAGTTAAGTGATTTGCTTGAGGCCACACAGCTATTGGCAAAGCTAGAGTTAGAACGGAGGTCTTCTGTGTCCTATTGCGGTAATTTGTTACGCAGCCACAGGACATTAACGTACAGCCCCATTCTGCCAGTCTCTATCCCATTAACCCTTACCCTTCATTATCAACATCTGACACATTATTCTGTCTATCTACACATACATGTGTGTGTATTTATGTACACATACATATATTATTTGTTTATTCTGTCTCGAATGCTAACCAAGGGCTTTGTTTTGGTTCACTGCTATATCGCAGCATCTAGAACAGTGCTGGCACACAGTGGTTGTTGAATGAATGGATGGCTGAGATGTTGGATTATGAGGATTTGCAGACACTTAGAGTTACCTTTTAATCCTGGGTGTAACTGAGACAAAAGGATCCCAATTCTGGTGATAGAAGATTGGGGAGGTTCAGTGGTGTCTGAGAGATCTGGATTTAAATCATGGCTCTGCCACTTTTAGCTGGTGACTTTGGGCTCTGAACCTCAGTTTCATTAACAGTCAAGCAAATTTTGACTTTCCAAGGTTGCGGTGAGGGCTGCAGGGAATGAAAGTAACAGAGTGGTTGGCTCAGCACCCGGGGAGTGGTGCTCACTGTAGTTCTCTTTTCTCCTCCATTCATGGTCCTAAGAGGCAGGAAGGCTTTCCTCTGTGTGGCCATTTCCTCCTGCATCAGCCACATAGGTACTTGAACACAGATTTTACAATATAAATTGAAAAATTTATATGTGGTAAGATTCCAGTTGTGCTTAAAACAAGATCACACACACACACACACACACATACACACACACACACACACACACACAGGTCCAGCTCTCTCTTAAAAATATTGACTCGCACCCTAGCCAGTTTGGCTCAGTGGTCAAACTGAGGAGCTTCCAGTTTGATTCCAGCTGGGTCCTCGGCCTCGTAGGGGCACATGTAGGAGGCAGCCAATTGATTTGTCTCTCTCACATCCATGTTTCTCTCTCTCTCCCTTCCATTCTCTCTGAAAAGCAATGGAAAAAAATATCCTTGGGTGAGGATTAAAAAAAAATTGCCTGGAAACACCTGAAATATTAGCAGTTATTATATCTAGGTTCTTGGGTTGTTGGATACAGCATGGTTTTAATTTTTTAGATACTTTTCTTCATTTTCCAAAATGTAAATTGAAGATATTTCTAATTCATTGTTCCATCAGATAAAACCCTAGGCTTTGCCTTTGAGATTTCATTCTTAGAACTTGTTCAGAACAGAAATGCTAAGGTTAGCCTCAGTGCCAGTGACTGCGGATTTCCTCTAGTCCCTGGCTGATCATGTGGAAGTGTGTTTCTCATTTCTTTTCTTTACTTAAGACACCAGATTTTCAAGGCAAGGAATTTTATTTAGGATTTCCTCAATCTGGCCCCCATTTTTGCAACCTCATTGGTTCTTTTGCTGAGAACTTTTTTCCTGAAATCTTCTGCAGACTTAATTTAAGGCATTGATTTCATCCACACTTTTTAAGCTTCTGGTTAAAAATAAAATATCTCATGTAATTCCCAAGGAAAATCAGTTCTATACAATCTCATTGCTAATTCATAAAAGGGCCTTAGACTGTTCAATTGGAAGAGTGTGAAAACCCAATGGATATTTCCAAAGTTATCATCTCTTAAAGGAATTTAACACCCCATCTTTGGCAACCATGTGGATCTGAACGAGTTAAATGTAAACTAATGGAGATAAATTTGATTTTGCATGAATTAGGGCAGCATTTGCAAAGCTCTTGACAGAATGTTTCATTCATATTCAGTCCCAGCATCTTTTGCTTTTCTTTTGAGGTTGGGAAGAAAAGGGTTTCAACTACACATTTTAGGCAAATGTGTTATATGCTTTAATGTGGAAGGAGCATAAGTTGTTATGATAACGCTAATAACACTTTTCTTGTATTACAGTTTAGTTGACATTTAATCCTAATTGAAAAATATCTAAAATTAATCTTTGTAAGAAACAAGACCAGAGAGGCTAATCAGGTTTGGAAGTGGGACTAATTGTACCATCATCAGATTGATGGGCTGTTAAATATCTGATGTGAAAACCATGTCATGAAATGATAAGAAAGAATCTGTAGAAAAGTCCCCTTCAATTTTCCCCTTGTTCTTTATTTTGCAGTTTATTCAAAAGACTTATTACCTCAGCTTCAAAGCACAGATCCAAGATTTCTACCAGCTGGTTACTTTTATTTTGTAATCAGCTCAGCTTTCCTGAGAGAGAGATGCAAAAGGAGACCAAAAAATAAATAAATCTTTCTTTATCACCTATTTGTCCAGCATAGGATGCTATAGTGATGCTGGGTTGAGGGCTGAAGACCTGGCTGAATTCTGATGTTTTGGATTTAATTTTCAAATCTGTTTATGGTTAAATTGCTGCTCATATAGGGTGTGGCGGGGAGAGACACAGCAGACAGGAGAATGGGAACTTGGCAGAATTGGGATGAGTCTGAGCAGCAACGATTAGGCCTTTCACAAAGGTGAAATCCCTTCCATCATCCTTCCCCTGGGAGTCTGCCTGGTCCTCAGGATCCCCCAGCCGCATAAGGGTTCTATGGGGATGATACCAGACATGAAACACTAGTTCATTGTTTGTTTTTCTCCTGTAAGAAGCAGTCAGAGGAAGGTGTTGCATGGAAGGACCCCATGAGTTTATATCAGAAACTATCTAAAAATCCCAAGACCACTTAAAGCCATGAAAAAGAATGGTCAATGTCATCAATCTGGTGATGCTGGTGAGGTCAACAGCCATGTGCCCCTTGCTCCAGAGTCTGTTTCAGAACAGATTGTTGAAGTTGAAAGGTTGTAACCTCGGATCAAGTCTTAAAACAATATTGAGGGATTGGGCATTGAGTTACAGAGCTATCTAAAATATCCAGACTCAATCTTTGGGTACAGGATTTGAGGCTAAAAATAGTGGAAGCAGTTGGAAGGGATCAGAGATGAATTTAAGAAGTAGGGCTCTCAGGGCAGTAGAAACATAGGAAAGTCTAACCCAGAGGATAATTCTTTGTGTTTGTCCATGGAAAATCTACATGCTGGAAACATCCAAAGATGATGTAACTTTTATTTGGTGGTGGGGGGAGTAAGACACAAGTTAATTAAATGAGATTTAAATCATGTAAATTCTACTTCCCTCTACCTTCCTCCCCAGCAGCTGAAAAATTACATGAAGGGCACATTTTAACCCAGAATTTTGAAAAGAGATTTAAGGAACTGAAAAATAAAAATCAACACCCATTAGCTGGGCAGCAGGATCCGTGAGAAAACTGCTCAGTTGCCCAGTCACTAGGGGCTGGAATCAGAGATTTATCTTGCTCTCTTCACCTTGAGTCCCTCTCAATGTTCCGTGCTAGGGATGCTGTCTAGACCTGCTCTCATAGTTTCTCTTAGCAAGAAATATGCTGTATCGTTGAGCTTCTCTGACCTCCTGGCAAGGAAAACCCTCCCAATTGCTCCCCCACTCTCTTTCCGACACCCATCTCGGCCCCATGGGTTCTCGTTCATCTGGAACAGCTCCCCTGGCCCACTTGCCAGATCGGTATGCTCAGGACCTACCTTGTTCTGCAGGCAGGGCTTTGTGCCTTGAAAGGGCTTTACTTTCTAGAATCTGGTAGAAGACAGAGGTGGAGAGTTCCAGCAAAGGTGTGGTGTTTCTGGCTCTGACTTCTTTAGCCAACCTTGGCTCTCTCAACTCTGGGCTACTTGCCCAGCCCACCGGGACCACTTTTCACAGTGCCCTTCTGGCCTCCCACTCATATCTCAACCCTAAGGGAGATCGGCAGAGCAACTCGGTTTTGCAAATCATCTCTGCGGAAGAGAGGAGAAGAGCAGGTGACATAAATTCACAGGGTGGCTTCAGCAGACACCAGCAGCTCTGGTTAGAGAATTGGAGACATTTGATTCTGGCCAAACCCTCCTCCCCAATGCATTGTCATGGTACTTGTTTCATGCAGTTGAATGACTCAATGAGGGCTTTAACACAGTTTTTGAAACAGTTAAAGGGAATAAATATCTGCTATAAAAAATAAAGCACACAGAAGTAGATAAGTTAGAAATGAACCTTTCCATTCCCCTTTTCTCTTCAGCCCACCCTTCTCTGCTGAGGAAAACACTGATGGCATTTAAAATGAGTCCTTCCAGGCCTGGAATCCAGAAGCTTCTTGGACAGCCAGAATGTGCCACTGTGTTATTATGACCAAGGTCTCTAGACACTGAAAATAAAAGGATTCAGAATTGGCCTCAGAAGGCAATGGAGACTCTGCAGGCTCAAGAGAAACTATTGCCTCTTCCTTAAAAATCTACACTGGGACCCTGCCCATAATAAAAGTTATCACCAGAAATAACTTTTTATGACCTACCTACAGGGCAGAGCAAACACCTAACTACTGAATATCTGCTCTTCTTATCACCCTGTGAATGACCCTCCTCCCCTCTGAAGCCCCGAGGTTCTTTCTTCCCTCATCCCTTAACTCAGGAAGCTACGTGCATCTCATTTTCCCTTTCTGTCTCTGACTCTCATGTACGTGGGGTTCCCATACATATGTATAGAATTAACTTTGGTTATTTCTCTTGTTAATCTGTCTCATGTCGTTTTAATGATTAACCAGCCGGATGAGCCTAGGAGGGTGGAGGAAAATTTCTCCCTTTGCCACAAAGGCTCAGCTTTTTTCATTTTTTCCCTTTTACTTCTCTATGGTATCTAAAAATGTAAATTCCTAATGAGTATGTCTAAAGAGAAGCTTCAATTGATCTGAAACTCACATACATAAAAGTTCATAGTATTTAATGCTCTCCATTCCCCCTCAGTAATCTCCTCCGTATCTATGCAGTGCACTGTAGAAATGAACTCTCCATAAAGTGAGGCTCTGGGCTTCTAATTTCAGCCTATGTGAAATGTGTACTTCTGGATGCCTAGGAAACAATACTACTTATTTTTTAAAAAGCAGCAGTCTTTCCCATGCTCCAAATTTCCAACACTGCTTTTGAAATAGCTTCCTTGAGACCTTCCTGATTTGGTTGCTTCAGGGTAGAAAGCACTGTAACATGTATTCTGTGACTTTTTCCCATTCTGCCTGTGCCTTTTGCCAGGTCACAAAGCCTGCACTGAATGTCCCCCAGAAGGGGCCCCTTTTCATTATCAAGAAATGGGTTCAGCATTTCCTTTTCTTAAGGGTCAAATGTTCTCCAGGGACCATGCATTTTGGTGTCTCTCAGTTCTAACAATTTGACTGAAAAGAGAAGCTTGTGAAGGTTGGGGTGGCATCCTAGTTTACTGTTTCTTTCAAAGGTAAGACCCAAGAAGGTGGGAGACTGCTAGTTTCTTGAGAAATTCTTGAAAAGAACTTTTAAAAAAAATGTTTGAGTGCTGGATTTTGTCAAATGCTTTTTCTGCATCTATTAATATGATCATGTAATTATTATTCTTCATTTTGTTTATGTGATGTATCATGCTTATTGATTTGTGGATATTGTACCAACCTTGCATTCCTGGAATAAATCCCTCTTGGTCATGGTGTATGATCTTTTTAATGTATTGCTGGATCTGATTTGCTAATATTTTGTTGAGGATTTTAGCATCAGGGATATTGGCCTGTAATTTTCTTTCTTTGTAGTGTCTTTATCTGGTTTTGAAATTAGAATAATGCTGGCTTCGTAAAAGGAGCTTGGAAGTGTTCCTTCCTCTTAGATTTTTTAGAATAGTGTGAGAAGGCACCATGTTCATTTTTGAGGTGATGTTCTCATTAAAATTTTTATTTGTAGCTGCCAAATAGTACCTGCATCACCTTAGGCTGCTAGTGTAAAGCCCCAGAGAGGAGGGCATGGGGTACCCCAGAGATGCTGCTCCTTCAGAAAGGGAGCGCTAATCAGCAACACACCCTGTGGAGGAAGGTGCTTCTTGTCCAGAGCCATATCCGTGGCTGAGCATGTGCTGCTTCTCAAATTCTAGGTCCCCATATGGATGGTGCTTTGGAACTGTGGCAACTCCTGTCAACGCTTGCTTCAAATCAGTAGGGAAACGATAGATTATTCAATAAACAGTCTTGGGTTAAATGACTAACCATTTAATTTAAAAAATGCATCTCTGCCTTCTTATTCCTTATACCAAAATAAATTCCAGATGGATCATAAACTTAAGTGTAAGAAATAAAAATTGCAGAACTAAACATGAAAGAATTTTAAAATTTAATAATTTCACACTGGGACCAGAATTTCTGAGGCCATGTAGGACACAGAAGCTAGAAATCATAAAAGACTAGTAAGTTTGACCACATAAAAAAATTGAATCTCTGCAGAGCAAAGAACTATCATAAATACAAACAAAATTCAAAATACAAATAAAAATTTAGGAAAATATTTGAGATTATATAAATATATATGTAGAGGCAAAGGACTAATTTACTGAATGTATTTTTTAAAAGTTTTACAACTCAATAAAAAAAGGGCCTACAACTCAATAGAAAAACGGGCAAAGGACATTTAGAGGAAGGCAAATGAAATACAAATGCTTTATAAATATAAAGATAAATGGCCAAGCACATGAATAATTAAATAAATGCTATCTGAAACAACAGCAAGATAATATTTTTCACCTATTAGACTATCAAAGATCAAAGAGCTTTTATAACAAACAGCTTAGGTGAGGCTGCAGGGAAAATAGCACTCAAACACTGTTGGAAGTCACAGAGGTTGGTGCAAACTCTTTGGAGGAAAAATCAACAATATTGACCAACATTTAAAATTCAAATACATTTTGACCTAACAATTTCTTTGTAAGGAATTATTCTAACAGATTTATGTACAGGGATGGTTATACAAAAAGTTGGAAATCACTTAAATGATTTTCAATAGCAAGCTGGCTAAATAAATTATGTACCTTCCCATGATGAAATAGTGTGCAGGATATAGATATATACTGCCCCATGTGTGAAATGGCATTTGTACAGGCATAGTCATCACAACATTGTTTGTAAGTTGCAGAAGATGGAAGGGACAACCAGATGTTCTTCAACAAGGCTCAGGTTGAGTAGATTGTGGTTCAGACCTACAGTGAAGCGAAGCCATTGCCAAGATGACTTGGGAGACAGATGAAAGCAGGTGTCTAGGGCCGTTGCCATGAGTGTGGCAATCACAGGGATACATACACGTTTGTATGTGCTTTGACCACTTCAGGAAGAAACCACAGGAAAGTGGTGATGTACTTGCCTCAGGGGAGAAGACCATGGTTTCTGGGGAACAAGATAGAAAGGGGAGACCTGCTTTTCATTATTTACTCATTTGTACTTGGGACCTGTATATAATGGTCTTAAAAATTATTGCTGATCCCAAAGAGTTTTAGTTCATATGGGTTCACTTTATTAATATTTACCATATTAACTGAAGCTGGAAATTTTGAAAACAAGAAAACACAAACATTCCATCATCCATTAGAGCAGTGATGATGTCAGAGCATCGTATAGTCTCTGGAAACTCTACTTGTACGCTAGTGAGAGATTAAAAGGGAAAACAACAAGTCACATCTTAGTATTCTTAGGAAAATAGTTTTGATGTCATGACCCACCCTCCACTCCAGGGGCTTCCTGGACCACACTTTGAAAACCACTGTTACCTATAATGATGTAACATAGATGGTGACAATGATGTTACATAGATGATGACAAAATCAAGCAGACAAGGGATCTTGACACTAGTGTCACAGTTAAATGTTATAGCCTGGTGTCTTCCCTCCCCCTTACTGGTGACAAAGAACAAAAGGCAATCTCAGTCCCCTCCTGTCACCTACCTCCACCCTTGGCTGAGTGCATGTGACTGTGAACAGCAGCCCAGGAATGTGGCTTCACCCAGGTGTCTTGTTTCCTGGCCTTGGAGGCAAGCATGTGACCACTTAGCCTGGCAGCCCAGCCTCAGCCTCCCACTCAGGTGATGCTGACAGGATTCAAGGGAGCTGGCTCTAGAGCAGAGCTTATTTGGAAGTGGCCTTTCCAGAGCTTATTTGGTGCCTGAGACTTTTGAGAGGTTCCACTCAGCAGCCTGGGCAGTAGTAGAGCTTGGGAAAAGTATTCTGCTCTATTGACAGAAGGGCTTAGCGCCACCTGTCATGAGGGCTCATAGGTGTTGGGGTTAGCACGAGCTCAGCCAGGTTCTTCTGCCTCTTGCCTCTTACCTTCAGCATCACAGTTTCTGCCTCCAGTTGGCAGTGTTACAACAGAGGAGAGGGAGCCACCCCTAAAGGTCTGGACTAAAGCTTGGAGGAATGAGACCCTAGCAGCTCAGGGATGGAAAGAAGCCTATCCTACCAAATCTTGCTCTGGGCACTTTGCACGCATTCACTGACAAACCTCACAACCACACTGTGTGATGGCCGTTATTATCTCCACTGTTCAGTTGAGGAAACCGAGGCTTAGAGAGGTTAGTGCACCTGCCCATGGTCACACAGCTTGTAAGTTGTTGAGCCACACTCTGTTCTGTCTGACTTAATGCCCATGGGTTTAACCAATCAGCAATACTGCTTAGGAGCCCCCACCTAGAAGGTTCTCTCTAAGTTTCACTTCCTTGCCCCACCCAGTTTTGGAAGAAACCATCCAGAAACATCTTAAAAATGTGGTGAGGTGGGAAATAGGACATGTGACTTTCTTTGAATTCTTGATGAAGTTTTATTTGCAGGTAATTCTATACAAAATGACCTAGTCTCACCACTCCCATTATTATCTCTTGGGGAACTAAGGAATTTAACTCTTTTTTGGATGTGGATCTGATGTTCAGCTGAAAGACATGACAGCTAAATTGACTGATCCTCAGGGTCTCTGGGACTACGTCTTGTCTGTAGTTTGCTGTGTGACCTCAGCAAATCACTGCCTCTCTCTGCAACCTTTAGTTCATGTATATGAAGATTTGGACTAAGAGTTTTTCTTCTTAAACCAAAACAAAAAAATTCTCCCAGTTAATTCCATACTCCATATTATCAAATTCCAAATTTAATATGAGTGGTTAGACTGGGTCTAATTCATTTTGTATAAATTACCTGCAAAATGACTTTATGAAGAATTCAGCATTGGCTAGTGGAGTGTGGATTGCTTTTCTTGGCAAAATTGCTTTCTGAGGAACTTGTGCAGGGACATGGCACAAGCCTTCACCCTATGTTTGGTTTTCATAGTATGTGGATAAGCAAGGTAATTTTTTTTCACAAATATTCCAGGGCTTTGTCAGTTTTCCCAAGAGATACAGCTCAATCCTTTGATATTCAAATGATTTCTTTTGAAGCACCTATCTTGTCATCACCTGTGGATTTTCTCTTCTTCATTTGTTAGCTGGTGCAGCTTTCCCAGATTTTCATTTGTTAATGGCTTCATGTGCCTGATTTGAGCAGTTTGCCAATAACACTTTCACTCACTTCACAAAAAGTTTCTAGTTCCCAACATTTGCCATTTCATTGCATTTTTTGCATGTACACTATGCAAACACAGTTGGCAAAGAGCATAACATTTTTACCTCAGGGGAACTGTCTAGTGTAAAAAGGGAAGTACTGGCTAAAGAGGTATGAAAAAATAAGTGGTCAGTTCCTTTAGTGAATGCTTTCGTGTAATGATCACTTTTCTTTCTCTCTGCAACCTTGAAACTGAAAATTGGGTAGTGAATGCTCATGAAACAAGGACCATGGGAAAGCACTCAGCCAAATATTTAGACAAGGAAAAGCAAATAGGTTTCACCCCAGCGTGCCAACTCTGATTGATTGCCAGTAATTGTCTGAAACATTCTGTTAAGAAGGATCCTGAGGCTCTTTTCAGCTTTACTAGGGAGAGTACTACAACTGATTAACGATGTCTGATGAGGGTGTGTGTGTGTGTGTGTGTGTGTGTGTGTGTGTGTGTGTGTGTGCACGTGGGGAGAGGGGGTGTTGAGTGGCAGCCTGTGTGCTGACATAGTCTGTACTAAATACTCAGTGATTGCCAATTTTTCTGTCTTACAATGTGGCAATGTTGGGAGGGATATAAAAATAAAAAATTATGATAGTTACTCAGAAGTAGTTCATAATCTGAGAAAAGTTAGAAAGAAACCAGAATTGGTTGAATATTTCTTCTGCTTGACTGCTTGGCCAGTTAGGTGGTAAAAAAGAAGCCTAGTGGTTACTGGGAACACACATGACATTTTTGCTGTGACTATTTTTGTTTCTGTCCGCTCGCATGCAATTGTAGAATGTAAAACTAGGAAGTGAGAAAAGGCAGAAATGTTACCTCTTGTTGTAGCTCAGGAGGCTCTGGAGTTAGAAAGATTTGGATTTAATTCCAGCTCCAATATTTATTGAATGATAGTGGAAAAGTAAATCTGTCTCAACCTCAGTTTCCTCATCTGCAAAAATAGGAATACTAATAATAGGTGTCACAGTGGATGGTGATGAGGACTGTGTGTGCTTACAGCAATTTCCCCCTTCCTGAAACAGGGATAGCAAACTTCTCTCCCAGGAAAGCATACGATGCATAATTAAGGGTAATGTATGCATAATGCTAGGAGCTTGAGTGCCACCTAAACCATACATCAAAGTCCTGCCCCTAGGGTGACCCAGCTGTCACCCAGCCAGAGAGAGAATGTACAAAAGAAATCAATGAGTCAGTGGGGTTGCATCTCAGGAGTCGCAGCTCTCTCTGCTGCCTCTCTCCAGGAATGTGGTCCTTGCTCCAGCGATACTCCCATTTCCACTAATTATCTTTAAGCTAATCAGAAGATAACAGGAAATACAGCATTCTCAGCATACCTAACCTTTGCTGAACTTTCTTAAATGCTTTTGTTTCAGACAAAAAAAAAAAAACACCCAAAAAATACCCTCGTTGTTTTAATTCAGATCTATTCCATTGTTCAGTTTCAGCCGTCTCTGTCTCGCTCCAGCTAAGGATGTGTTTGCTCTCCAGCCCGGGAGGGAGGCTCAAGCTCACTGGGTTTCATCTGTACTAAGAAAACCCAACAACAACATGAAAAAGCAGGGCGGGTGGGGAGAGAGGGGGAAGGTTAGTTATTGTATAGCCTGAGAGTCAATGGGATCTTTGATTTACCATCTCATTTTGAGATTTTTCTTGTTAACGTAAAGAGTTCCATTTGTCAGGGGTGAAAATCAAGTGAATCAGAAGCAAAGGAGAGCGAAGATTAAACGGGTCATAATTTAAAAATATCAATAATGACTTTTGCAGTCAAAAGAGTAGTGAGATAAATGGTATGAACACTGATTACCCCCCTGACATAAATTTCCGATGAGTACCCTTGGTAAATCTGGTATATCTGGTGCACTTGTAATTCCATCTTCAAGCATGGGAGCATTAATTACAGGGCAGAGCAGAAGGAGCTGGGAGGGAGAGAGCACTGCACCTTCGGTGTATCAAGGCGGTGATATCAGGTTTAACCATCTTCTGGGCTCCTGAGAGACAGACCTGGCTTCTACCAGTCTGGGCTCTGCCAGTTTCTAGTAGGACATTGAGCTGTAACTCTCAGTGATCAACACTTTAGTCTTCTTAACTGCAACACACAGATAATAGTGGTGCTGGTATTAGGCAGGCCGAGCTGCTGTGTTTCCACTCAATATTGAGCAATTAATTATAATTAACACTCAGCATTCTATAGTTCACGATCCCCATTTCATTGCCGATGGTCACCTGGTAACTAGAACAGCCAAGATTCAAGCACAGCTTTGAAAGAACAAAATCCACTTCTTGGTTTGGTACATCTTACTGATCTTAGGGGTGGGGGCTGTAAGTTCCATGAAAAGCTGCTGCTCAACCAGGCTGAAAGCAAAGTCATTGTCTTGGATAGTCCTGGTGCAGCTTCTTTGGAAAAGTAAGCAAAAGGAAAATTACTTAGGTGGCATATACTACCAAGCACAATTTTTAGAAGGTGCCCATTACCCTTTGTTAATTGAAAAATAAATCTTTTTCCCTTTCACATTGCTTAGACTTTTTTTGCATGATCTGTATCCATATTGGCCTTGACCTCCTGTGCATAAATGCTGAGACTGTATGATAGCACCTAGAGGGGGAACCACCGTGTGTTTCTTTTAGCTATGAAGCTGAAGCGGGCCCTGGTCCTCTGCCTCTCTGTTACCACCTGCACCATCCTGCTGTGGCCCAGGGGCTGCTGCTAGTTCTCCTGCCCAGTGAGTAGAAGTGAGCACTGAGCTGGCTATAATATTACTCCTAGCTTAAAGCCAGCCAGTGCTTAGCTACCCAACCCTCTCAACTCTTTTTCCTAACTTTCTCTAAAGCAGTGCTTTCTACATTTTAATGTGCATGCAAAGTTTCCAGGGATCTTGTTCTAGGGTCGGTTCTCATTCAGTAGCTCAGGGTTGGGGTCTGAGATTCTCAGATTATATCAGGCTCCTGAGAGGTGCTCATGCATCCAATCCTTAGATCACATTTTGATTACAAGTAACAATTGACCAGCTTCTCTGGCCAGGCAAAAATGGAGCAACTTAAGCCATATAGTTCTAAAAGAGGTTTTTAAAAATAATAAAATAATAGACTGTAACTGTGCACAGAGTAGTTTACTAAAACAGCTCTCTCTTTAAAAAGTACTGCCCCCCAGTATTTGAGAATGCATTTAGAGTCAGCTGCCATGCCAAGATTTTTTTGCTGGACTCTCACCTGTGTTTTATGTCCTCATGTGCTTACATTAGCTTTTACCTAGTACTTCAAATGTGAGTATCTCAGAGAGCAGTGCCTCTAATTTGATCTCCACGTTAACCATTGACTGCTGATGGATGGCAAATGAGGCTGACATTCTCCTGTGTGTCTTACAGGGAACTCTGGCCTTGGCAACCATCTGCAGTGGTGAAGCTTGGTTCATGGAATCACAGTTTCCTGACCAGGGGCTTGGCGTCCCCTCTCCTTAACACAGATGACAGGCCTCATCAGCACTTGACAGTCCAGGATCTCCTTACTCACAGCTTTCTCTGTCCAGTTGTTTCTGCAAGTCAACGAGATTTGGCTGTCAGCAGGTGCTTTGGAACATTAGCCCCCGTGTTTTTCATATTTTCATTTCCTTCCCAGCAGATCTAAGCAACTGCTGGCCTGCTCTGCCAGTCAGACATGAATGGCCCTTCTGGGGGTGGTACTGGAAGTTCAGTTACTTCAACTACTTCTTTTAACCGCATCTTCTCCCCTCCCACCCAGGCTGTGAATAGCTGAAAGCACAGCAAGAAGTTGGAAGACCCTCAGAGAGAATTCATCGGCAGCACAGTTTTATGAACATTATCCAGGCCTTTCTTTCTTACTGAGTCTCAAAGCCACAATCCAACGCTTTCCTGCCACCATTCTGATGAGACCCGCCGCGTGGATTCGAGAAGCTTTGTGCGTCTCTGTAGTGCACAATGCAGGGATGGCGAATGAAGGTATGAGGTGAACTCTCCATTTGGTCTTTATGCCCCTGGCACAAAGCTGGGAGCCATGGCAACCAGCTGACCTTGGAGATGGGTCTACAAAAGGCTTTCCTGTAAGTTAGCAGCATCACCGATGGGCCAATGGGCCTCTACAGGGACATGATAATTTAAAAAGAGTTTCCTGTCAATCACCAAGGCCTGTCACTTCTTCAAAATGCTTTCTGTGGGAGGCTCTCCCCTCCATCTGCACTGCCTGCACCCACCCCACCACGGTTCTGCCCTCCTCCCTGCACACCCTTCCCTGAGCCTTGAAGCCTACAACCTCTTAGCACACGCTCGCAAGAAAAATCTCCCTAAAGTACTGCTCCCTTGTGCTGTTCCTCCACTTAGAAACTGAAAATAGCTCTGTATTGCCTTGGAGATCAGCATGAATTCCTCTGCCCCTTTCAAGAAGCTCTGCAGACTGAGTTCCTAGGTTGTGAGCCTCACTCCCGCCACCCCACAGTGGGCTCGGCTCAGCCTCGCCATGCTCTCTGCCCCTCTGAGCTGGTCTTTGGGCCTCAGAGGTGCTCTCTCTGCCCAGTTTCATTCTTTAGGGGCTCGCAAAGCCTTTCTCCTTGGCTTGCAGGTGGCCTCCTCCTCACCGTAGCCTCGGGTGGCTGTCCCTCTGTGCTGCACACGCATCCCTGGTGTCTCTGTGGGTTCAAGTACCCTTTTCCTATAACAGCACCAGTCAGATTGGCTTAGGTCCCACCCTCATGCAATCACGGCTAAAGGTTCTGTCTCCAAACAGAGTCACATTCTGAGGTACCAGGGGTTAGGGTTTCAACATAAGAATTTGGAGAGACACAACTTAGTCCACAACAGGCACTATCTTTCCCCCCAGCACTTAGTCCCATGTCCGGCTCATGGAAGGCAGGACTCAGCATAGGTTTGTTACTGGCATGATTGTGTGAAAGAAGCTATTGAGTGTCCCTGAGGTATCCTGACCCTCATCGCTCATTATTTGAGGCCCTGCCCAAACTGAGAGGACTGCCCAAGCCCCGACTGACTTTTTCCTCTGACCTTCTCTAGCCTACACTTCTGCACAGGTACATGGTGCCCACTCTTTCAGAGGTTTTAGCCTTGACCCCTTAACTAGAGTGGATGACTGAGGTTGTGACTCCCAGGGATCAGGCACAAAGAAGCTGCTCTAAAACAGGCTCCCTCCAACAAATGTACGGCTGACTTTCCCTTAGAAACGATCTGGCCCCTCCACAGTGAAAAGCTCTGTTGAGGAATTTGGGGAGACACAACTCAGTCATTAAGGGAGCTCGTGGGGTCCAGGGAAAGAGTCCACACAAACACGCGACCCTGCAGAGCAGAGCTGGAACAGAAGCTGGGAATGTGGGCGCTTTAACCAGTAAACCTTTTCCTTTGTCCTGGAGAGCATCACAGACTCAGATGGGAACACCATCTACTCATCAGCTCTTCCCACACAATGGATTGACACATTTACTACCTCAGAGCAGTCCAGATCTGTGTGGATTTTGTTTTGTTTCCAACCATTACTTTTTCGCCGGTCCTGGGAACACGTCTTCTGAAACATAAAGAGTTAAGGCTGGTTATGTATTGTACACATTCCCCAGCAACTTAATTATTGACCCAGCTTGTAAATCATTCATAGCTTTCCAGAGGTATCCATATACTTCTACTGGCAGGAAATGGTACCCTGGGCTATTTGGGGAATGGAGGTTGGGGTCAGGGGGAGTGTGAAAAATTAAGAATAACAACACTTCCTTTCCTCCCTGAACTTTAATTGCCCTTTTAAATAAAGCCAATGCTTTCTTCCTTTGCTACCTGTGCAGAGAACCTCAGTTAACTGCAAAAAAAAGCTTAAGTTTCACTTACCCTCCTCCACCCCACCCCAAGGAAACCAGGCGACTTCTATTTCACCTGGGAGGGAAGGAGCTGGGAGCAGCCCTCCTGCCCAGCCTCCCTCTGGGGTACAGCCAGAGCTTTAGGAAGGTAACATTTTCACAGTTGAAGTAACCCTTCTAATCCTATCCCTTCGGGACTGGGTAAGCAGCAACGGCTTTCAGCCGGCCTGCCAGTGAGGCGTTGAGGCGGGTTTGTGGTTAACCGAGGTCACACACCCAGGAAGCACAGAGACGGGGTTTCATCCTGGCAGTGCCTGGTGGGGGCTGGCACCTCGGTGGTGTCGCGTATCAGCCAGGCCTGCTTACTCTCAAATGAGAGGAGAGGTCCAGTGAGGTCTCAAGGCTGGTGGCGGGGCTCAGCTTCAATGCTTGTGAAAACAGACACACAATAACCAAAGCACTGCATTCCTGTGTCTAAATGGCAGCTAATCCCCACTCTTTTGAAAGAGTAGGAACCACAGGTAACAGTCAAGACCTTAGCAGAGTCAACCCTTTGGTTCATTTGTCCCTAAGTCCTGCAGTTCTCTGACTGAAAGGAATTTTGAAGATGTCTCAGTCCATCTTGTAGATGAGGAAGTGGAGGCTGGAGCATGACCTCAAATTGTTTTTGGTTGACACTAATGAGGAACCAGACCTTGTGTCTGCAGCCTCTCAGACCAGTGCTTTCTTTCCATCAAACCAATAGTTGTTTCTTGGAAATGGGTCTTATGAAGCTTTTAAACTCAGGAGTTTAAATTAATACAAGGTGGAAATAGGTTTATTTTATTCAACCTAGAAATGAATGGCATTTTAAGGTAAACAACTGAATATGTAAAATGCCAAAAGATGATGTCATAATTTCCCAAAGCTAGAGGCAAATCATTCTCAACCTGTTCAGTGAGCACAGCCTGGTTCCCAGCCAGCGCCAGCCAAGCGTGTCTGGAAGCACATTGCCCTCCCTGGGGAAAACTACTGGGAGAGTCGGGCAGCTCCTTTGTGCTTTAGAATTGCTTCTTTGTTTCCCTTGCGCGTGCAGTGGCTCATTGGTGTGGGGTGGGGAAGAACCCAGGAGAAGAGATCTGCTGGGAATTTTTAATAAGCTTTGAGTGTTTTACAAGCTTCCTTGAAGGCTGCACTACGAGATGTGGCATTGTGACTACTTGTCCTCTTATAGAAGCTTCGAAGAGCCCGAGATTGCAAAATCAAACTCCACAGGCAGGCGGCCCCTAAAGACTCGCATCAACCAGCCACTGCCTTGCTTACCAACCTCATTTTTTACCTTTGGAGAACATCTGTTAGAGCCAAGCAAATCCTTTTTCTAAATTCTATTCTTGCTTGTCACCACTCCTGCCCATTTGTATTAATTTACTCATTTAGTATTGATGAAAATACTGCAAGGTGGGTTTATTGTACCCAATTTTCAGATGAGAAAATTGAGCAGGTAAGTGGCTTTCTCAAGTTCACAAAAGTAGTCGTATCACTAGGGCTGTTTTCATTCCATGATGCCTCTTTAGCAAATCATGGTATCCTAAAATTAAAAACAAAAATACCCCTCTTGACCTTAATATAGAACTCTGCTTAGATAAGTACATGACGGGAGAATGTTACTGACCCGCAAGATAATTCACATTGCGTGATTTTAGTCCTGTGCCTGCAAACTCTGTGTGTAATGAACTGAATGCTTGTGCCCCTCCGCCCCCCAATCCATATGTTGAAATCCTAATAACAATGTGATGGTGTTGGGAGGTAAGGCCTTTGGAAGGTGATTAGGTCACGAGGGTGGGGCCCTCGTGAATAGAATTAGTGCCCTTATAAGAAGGGACATGAGAGAGCTTGCTTCTTTCTCTCACTCCGCCATGTGAAGACATAGGGAGAAAATGTGCATAAACTAGAAGGGGGGTTCTCATCAGAACCTGGCCATCCTGGCACCTTGCCCTTGAACTTTCAGCCTCCACAACTATGAGAAATAAATGTTTCTACTGTTTAAGACACCTAGTCTATGGTAATTTGTTATAGCACCTCAAAGAGACTAAAACTACATATATGTATATATGTGTGTGTGTGTGTGTGTGTATGTGTATAAAATCATCATTGCTTCCCTGCCAGGATGAAGTCTTTGTGGGCTTGAAGACGAAGTAGGTGATTGCAGCTGCAGGGCTGTGTCAGTGCTGTGGGCCTTTGAGGCACTATGCTTGCTGACTTGTTTTGGGGAGCAGGCAAAGGGGTGAATCTTGTTTGCTCCCAGAGTCTGAGTATCTTTCACTGACTTAGTCAGTTCACAGGAGGTATATGAGCTCTTATGTAAGGGAGGCCTTTACTGCAACAAGCTGCCTGAATGCACAGCAGAAATGCTACTTCAGGATCTTGGATTCCTGCAGTTCTCTCTCTCCACACCTTTGCGCCTTCAAGTAATTCATGGAGGCTCCAACCCCCAGGTCCTTCTCAGACCTTGCTCCTCTGCCAGTTTGCCCGGCAGCCCTCATTCCTCAAGGGGTCCTGCCTGGGCCAGGGATGTAAAAACTTGCCCCAGAGAGCATGCACTATAATAAGATTTTACTTAAAAATTTGCTTAAAAAATTATAGCCCTGGCTAGTGTGGCTCAGTTGGTTGAGTGTTGTTCCAGGCACCAAAAAGTCACAGGTTCAATTTTCAGCCAAGGCACACGCTCAGGTTTCAGGTTTGATCTTTGGTTGGGGGGGCGTGTGGGAGGCAACTGATCAATGTTTCTCTCTCTCCCTCCTTTCCTCTTTCTTTAAAATCAATTTTAAAAAATTATAAACTTGGCTTCACAGATGTTGGAACATTGATGTGGCCCCAAGAACTGTCATAATACCTGGGGTTTATGAGGAATGAGTTATATGATGTTTTCCCATGCTGGACTTAGGGTGTAACCTTCATATAAGGGACATCATTGTTTTATCTGAACCCCCCCCCCCGCAAATTATCTAACATTAAGTCTCTATTACTCACACTATTAAGAGATATAATTGAATACATACCAGCACTTATAATTTGTTATTGTTATTTTTATTTGTTGCATTTGTTCAATCAGGTTTTATATTGCCTCATCTTAATTTTCAAAGCATATGCTATTTAATATCTTATATTTACTCTCTTAAAATGAAGAAATAATACATTAAACAACCCAACAACAGATGGCTGACAGATACATTTTTTATGAATGTGTAGCCCTGGATTCATTTCTATCTCTGAACTGGGTTTCCTACACTGATCTCAGCATAAATTAAGTTCTCTTATCTCTCTGTCAGGGAGGGTGCTCAATGGAATAAACATTGTCATGTGGGAATGTCTGCAGCCTTCCTTCCTTTCCTAGGCAACCAAAAATAATGCTGCAAAGGCCTGTCCAATTTCTCTCTTCTTTCCCCTCCTAAAAAGGTAGGGATTTTATTCTTTTTTAAGGGTTGTATCATTGTACACAATCAAGAGATAGAAAGAAGAGAGGAAGTAAAGAGAGGAAAGACACAAGTGCTGGACTCTGTTTGGAAAAAGACCTAGGGGAATTGTGGGGAGAGATGCTTGAAAACAATGCAGTCAATATGAGTGAGATGTGGGGAGAAAAAAGATTTCATAAACGTTGCTGTGCACCATAGGCTTGTCTTCTCTTTATGATTTCCAAGAACCTCAAATAAAAAATGTGAGTCTTTGAAAGTCCTTTCTGTACTGGACTGTACTTTGACCACCACACCACTGTGAGACTGAACCACATGGATTTTGGCTTCATACAGGTTATATGTGAAAAATATTCCCATGTGCCCTCCATGTCTAGGCCTTCTCTCAATTTGCTGCAATTCAGAGGCACAATATTATGATCACACAGCATCATGATTTGGCTGTCCTGAGGCTGATCACAGTCCTTTTAATGGGGCTTCAATAAATCTAGACATAACTCACTCTTACTTCAATTAAGTTGATGAATCTGAGAAAAACTGTTTCATAATCACTAATGAGAATTTATGAATTCCTCATCAGAGTTTATGTAAGAAGTGAGGATGTGTGGAACTTACTCCAAGTATATCAACTAGGATAATATTTTTCAGATAAGCTTCCAAATATTTCAGGTTTGCTTTGCCCTCCTGTGTGGAGAATCCCATGAGGACCACATACCTGTCTTATAGAAAATAGTCAAAACAATTGTTAAGAGGGAATGGTGATTTTGTTGATGTCTTTTCAAATTGTGCCTTTTTTTAAATTAGAAAAAATCCCCACTGCCACATACTGTTTAAAAGATGTGGTGTTATATTTATCTATAACAGAAATATCTTCAGCAAATTTTTCCCTATGTGTTTTACTAAATACACAGTTTATAATATTTACCAGTTCAAAAAAAATGCATCTAGGCTGCGTTCAGCAGCTCAGCCTGTGGGGAGTGCTCACAGAGTCCAGCAGGCCTGCTGCGCTTCCCTGACCTGCCCGAGTCTCAGAGCTGGGACTTCTCTCTCGCCCTTGCAGAAATGGTGTGTTCTTAATTGGAAGGTAACTGGCTCACATTTTACGTTCTTCTGGTTTTTCTTCTTTTTTATCATTCAGGTATTTCTCACTCCAGCAAGAAGTTTATGAAAGACAAGTTTCAAGTGATTAATGACCTGGAGGTTTAGTTTTGGTGTTTATCATTTCCCTAGTACTTTTTAGAACAGAGAATTGAAACTTACTTGTATTTCCTAACTTTCTCTTCTCCCCTATTTTAATCATTTAACTGAGTTTTGTCTATGTGAGACCTCATGCTCCAGTTCTCTGGCTTTCTCCATTATCTGAAGCATTTTCCCCTTCTTACCTTCCCAGTGCATCTCTTGGAGCCAACAATGTCCCCTCTAAGTTGTTGGCTCCTGAGTCTGGTGTCTAGATATCAACTACCTCCTTCCCACGGAGAAGCACCATTCAGATAATCAAAGGTAGAAGCTGACTTTGGTAGGAGCTGGACTGTGAGCTTTTGCCAAGTCCATTGGAGGTGACAGGGTATGAAAGACCAAGTCAAGCCAGGGTCCATAGGAAGTCTGAGGTCCCAACCAGGGTGCACACGAGTGAGTGTGAAATCTAGAGGGTCCTAAGGCAGAGCCCTGAATCAGGGCCTCAGAACCCAGAGTTTGGAGTTTGTGAGATAAAATTAAAGTGAAAGATTGGGGTCAAGGTTAGGGTGGGAGGAAGGAAAATGCCTAAGCGATTTTTTGAAACCGTAGCTACCATGTGTGTTTGAGTCCAGTTGGGACCCAGTGTGTGGGGCAGACATATCTGAGCAGTGAGTGATGTATCATTTGTCAGATAAAAGAACCGGTGAGCATTTATAAAGATGCTTCCTGTTTGAAACACAGGCAGGACGTTCAAGTGTCAGTGTAGAAGGGTCCAATGTCACCTAGGATTTGCTGTTCAGGATAGAGAATATACATTTCCATGCCTTTCCACAGGGCATTTTGACTTTGTTCTCCCTTCACCACACCAATCAATATATAGTTAAAACTTGATCTTCTGTTCAGTGAACAAATTCCAAATTCAGTTAGGTATGGCTTCTCTGAGAGGTAATCAATACATAGTTCTCTGTCAATCAGGGTTCAGTCAAAGATGCAGAACCACTGTGAGTGACATAGAGAAGGTTCCAGGGGTCCTGGCTTTGCACTCGTAGGAGCTAGGGGGAGGTGGTCTATGGGCGCTGTTGGGCCTGCATCTAGTGTTGAGCCTGAAGTCACCAGGGGTCAGCCAGATGGGCCACTGAGAAGAGAGCCGGGAGTGGGTAAAAATAAGGACAAACGGACACTGCGAAGAAAGACCAGAACCTGTATCTCCCTCTCATCCACTCCAGCCTCGATCGTGCATGACCTGCGGGAGAAGCTGCTGCTCTTTGCCGTTCAGCCACACTTGCACCTGGCCCAGGACTCAGGGCAGCTGATGGAAGAGATCTGGCAGGAGCTGGAGGAACTGTGATCTGGGTGTTGCCTCAGGATAACAAGCCAAGCCAGCAGGTCAGTGACAATGTTCACCAGCTGCCATAGCACCTGATGCCCTGCAAGTACTTTCAGGAAGTAAAAATATAGCTAATCCTTCACTTCCATCTTCCAAATATGGCGCAAAAGATCTCTTGTGGCCAAGGCTAACCTGGAACTCTACAAGGAAGAGAATTCTTAGAAACAAGTGAAAGGTTAGCTCGGTTCACAGGGTACAAAGCCACCATAGCCCATCCCTCGTCAACCTGGCAATCACACACCCTTCTTTTACTTATGTTTAACTTCCAAATAAAGACAATAGCAACATGTGTTTTTGTTTAACATGATGCAATTATTCTTGTAGTACCTAAAACATGCTGCTCTCTCCTGCAAAGAGTCCTTGTATCTATCTTTGGCTGATGTTAATTCCTCTCTCAGCTAAGTCAGAACACCCCCCCCACACACACACACACACTATTCTGTAATGTAAATACTGAGGTATAAACGTAATTACCATGAACACATCTCATGTTAGATGGGAGGGGAATGAGAGAGGGTAATTATCCCTTTTAGACAAACAATTTTGACCAAGCTTGACTCAGTAAAACCTTTATTTTGAATGAGTATGAATGTGCTAAACTGATGACTTAGTCCCTGGGTTTAAATGGGCTATTTCATCTTTTTTAATGCTGTCAAATTTATCCTGAGAGGAGTGGGGCTTCTAGCCAAGCCTAAACTGTGCTTCTGCAATTTTGCCCAGCCACATCTGATGAATGTGTGTGCAGTGAACCCCCAGGCAGCTATTTACTTAAGAGGAACAGAAAACTATGAAGAAGAAGCTTTAGTTAGAGGGTCCCTGGGGCAGAGGTTGAGAGATAAGGAGGAGGGGCAGTGTGCCCAGCCCAGTTCCAGGGTTTAGCTCTGACTCCAAAAATAAGGGAGATGCATTCAGAACTTACAGGGGGTAGAGACTGTAAAGGTGTATGAGGGCAGATTCAATGCTGCTTTGGAACCCAAGTGACAAAGTGGCACAGGGCTGGAGAGTAAGCAGTCTCTCCATCCCATTTGGCATATCTAAGGTTTGTCAGCTTTGGGGGATCTTGGAGGCAATAGGGCATGGACTTGGGGACAGCGATGGAAGAGGGGCAGCACCAGACCTCCCTCAGGGGGCCTGTGGGAAGCTACAGCATCAAGCAGGCAGGAGTGGGAAAACATGTCTGAGGTTTCTCTCTGAGACGCCTCCTGGGGACTGAAAAATAAGCAGGAGACTGGAGATGGGAATGATGCAAGAAGGAAGGTGGGGTAGCTGAAGGGTCTCTGTGGTGACTGAACAGATCTGTGTCTTCATTGTGATGGTGCTTATACAAATCTACACGTGTGATAAAACTGTACACACACACACACACAAAAGAGTGCATTTACAACTAGTGAAATCTGTGGATTGTACCCAATGTCAGTGTCCTGGTTTTGTATAAGATTACCAATGAAAAAAACTAAGGGTACGCAGGCCCTTTCTGAACTATTTTTGCAACTTCCTATGAATCTATAATTATTTAAAATTAAAAAGTATAATTTTTAAAAATCTGAAGGAAATTATTTTATCAGAATCTTTAGGTCTGAGCTGGGCATCAGTGTTGTGTGTGTGTGTGTATCTGTGTTATAAAGCTTACCAGATGAATCTAATTGAACCAGGATTGAGAATCATCACTTGATCTCAAACCCTGAGGGTCAGGTTTTTGAATTTTAGTGAAGACATATAGTGCATATACCATATATCATGTAACATCTCTAGGTGCTTCTGGGGCAGCACTCTGTAATCAAGCATCTTAATATTTTTTCAGAGAAATACATGAATATTCACACCAAGTGAGATAAATAGCAACAATGTAAAAACCAGTGAAGACTTTGATCACAGTGTCTAGTTCTTTGCTGTGTTCTGAGGGAGGGAACGGAAATCTTGTACCACTATAATTTGGGCAAAAAAGTTAATTGATCTCATTTGCTTCACAGGTTATGAGGCCTAAGGAAATATGGGAACTAATAAGAGAAGTACATACATATTTATTTATATGTCTACAATAAAATTGGGAAGAATTAGAAGCAATCTGAATATACAACTATATGAAAAAGGTTATGTAAACTATGTTATACATTTATTTTGGAATATTATACAAGTACAAACATTGTGTTTTAAAAGAATAATGATATAAAAAATTCTCATATAATATTCAGTGAAAATGAGTTTATCTTGATAAGTGAAATAATTTAAAAAATAAGGTGGTAATAAAGTATGAATACTGAGTATCTCTAGATGGTGGAGTACAGGTAATTTTTATTTTCTCTTTTATACTTTTTATTTTAAAATATTCTACAATAAGTAGGTTGACTTTTATCATTAGAAATAAAACAAATGTTATTAATTTAATAATATGCCAAGAAATGGTAGTCTATCCAATATATAGATAGCTAAATTATAGTTGGTGATTTTTTCTTAAGTTATGCCTGTGGCTATCGAAGTAGTTAATTAATAAGTTATAAAAGTATTTGGTAGCATTACTTAACAATGTAAATCTATATTGAAGTGGTAGCAACAGAGAAAATAACCTATTAGGATTTATTGGTTCTTCCAAAATTCACATACCTTTCTTACGGCAACTTTAATTTGATCGACGTGGTACACAGCAGGACTTAATTTGAAGTTGTCTATCTACGTTTCTAGAATTTAAGAAAAATAACCTGTGTCTATTAAGTGAACCAAAACCATAATAGTATGTACTTAATTTTTATTGCAAGCTTACTATATGCCAGGTACTTTCCTTTTTCCCTCCCCCCCCCTTTTTTTGATTTAATCTATCAGCCCTATGAAATGTCATGGTTATCCACTTTACAGATAATGGAACTGTTTCCCGGTGAAGTTAAGGTCACACAGCTACGCTGTCTGACTCGAGAGTCAGATCCGGACTTCCAGCCCCGCAGTGCTCAGGGAAAGAGGTGTAGGGTGCCCTGGCATGCGAAATAGGACAGGATTGAAATTCTGCACGGAGAGCTTCCCACAGAGGCCTGCACAGGAGTGGACGGAGCTCGAGGGCGCGCTGAAGTTTATGTGAGAGCAGCTCTTGGAGCAGAGCTGGGCAGACACCGTCTGGTCAGGGCCCTGGTTTTTGGTTCCAAATGAGTTCCACCTCTTAAATGCCTGGGGCTTACTTATTCACACAAAGGAGAAATGAGTTATTTACCTCCTTGGGTGCTTGTTAGAATTGCATATAGTACGACAGAAGGTTTCCAAATCCTTCAGCCTTTTCTTTCATATCCTATCAACCAGCTCAAGCCTCCATCCCAAATTACATGAGGAATCTAGCTTCCTCCCAGCATTTCAAAGATTCCCAGGGTATTTACAGTCCATGGCTGCCCTCTCCCCACAGTTGCCACTCAGAACAAACTCTTGAATGGGAAAGTTGAGCAGCCTTTTTCAGACAATGCCAGGCATGTGCCCTGGAGGCAGGATAAAGGCAGTGGAAACTGCTGCAGGTCCTCCAGAGTTCTTCCAGTTCCACAGTGGGGTGGCCCCTTGGAGTCTGGCGAAGTCGTGGTACCCCATTAGCTCTCTCTTGATGCTGGACGGGATGGTGGCTGGGTCCAGCTGGTCCCTGCCTTTCTGCTCCACTGGGGACAGTACTCCTCAGAGCTGGTTATCTGTGTCCAGCAAGTATTTCTCAGGGGTACTTCCCTGGACTGGAAGAACAGGGAGCAGCCTTAGCTCTAACATACGGCCATCCGTGTTCCCTGGAGGAATAGGGTACCAGGTGTCGAGGTCCCACATGGGCCTGGAGCTTGGAAACCTGGCTGGGAACAGATAGGGAAAGGCCTGTTGGGCAGGGGACTTGGACAAGAGAGGTAAGAGAACTCTTTTTCATGGGGTGTCTGGGCACTCCCAGGCGGCCCATGGGAGAGGGAAGATGCTGCAAAGAGGAAAAAGTCCTCCCCCAACCCCCAGACAAGACAAGGCACCCTCAGGTCTTACCTGACTCAGGGAAGGGAGGAGGGAGAAGGAACCTGTTGACCACCTGCTCTGGGCCGGTCACCATGCTGGGCTTTAAGAAAATGCATGAAACATGGCATAGCCCTGGCACACGGAAGTCCCTCAGTCCTTAAGTCTTTATCATTACTGTTGACATCACCGCCACATCCTCAGGACAATGCCACAGGTAGGTACTATTATCTCTATTTTAGAGATGACAAACTTGAGGTTCAGGAAAGAAGCGATTGGTATAGGTGGAGTCACAATATAAACACAGCCTGCTGGACTCCAGACTCTGCAGTAGGGAGAGGTGCCTGGCAAGGTTACAGCTGGGTAGAGGGCCAGCACAGCACAGAGGGAAGAGGGAGGATGTAGAGAAGAGGGGTGGAGGGAAAGGAACCCCCTCTTTCAAAAAGAACCCCAGGGCTCGGCTGCCTCATGAAGCTGCCCACCCAAGAAGTAGAGCCCCAAGGCAGGCCAGAGGCAGGGCTCTTCCCCTACTCCCAGCCCCACAGGCTTAGAGGCGGGAGCCAGGCGTGGGCAGCTCCATCCAAGAGGGCATCAGTGGGAACATCAGACAGCGAAAGAGAGAAGTAGCCTTGGCACCCAGGAGGGGCCCTGCCTGGTGGGGACCAAGGCAGGGCCAGCCTCTGCGCCCTCTGTGAGCCAATCCTGGGTGCTGCAGGAGGTGACATGGTACTTGGCTCTCAGGAATTACACTAGCTGGTTCCAAACCAGAGACTATATGTATATTTATTTGTCATGTTACCAGTATTATGGGGGAGCACGTTCTCTGACTTTTATGTCTTTAGGCAAAGGAACCTAAGGGAACATGATTCAAAATAAAAGTCGATTCATCTTTCCAGGCCAAAGAGTTACAAAGTGTCATAACTCTCAGGCAAGATCTACCAGTGGCATCACGACCACATGCCTCTGTTGAAATTCCTCTTTGCAAGGAAAGTGGCATGTATTGTTTTTTCCAGCAGTGGAAACACAAATGATTCACTCTGGAAACCTTGGCTGTCTTACTGATAACTAATTTGTTTGCTGATAAATGATTACCCAGGAGCTGGAGTGGGGACCGAGAAATAAAACTGTAAAAATAGTCTATTAAGCTCCTTCTGTGTGCAGACCATTGTGCTAAGTGATTGGGGTGCTGCAAGGATGTGGGATGCAGACCTTGTCCAGCAGAATGCATAGGTTAATACTAAAATGAAGACAGGAAGAGAAACATTAACACCTAGAACTGTGACGGTCAAGATCTCTGCTGCCCACACTGGCCACAGGGTGATTAGAAAAGGGTCAAGGCTCAAGCCATGTTTGGGGAAAGAGAACCCAGGGTCTTTTGGGGAGAGAGGAGAAGAGCAGACCAATATTTAAACTGCTCTCATAGCATTTTTAATGTTACTCTTGTTTTTACTGGTCGAGTTAGAGCAGTTATAGTGCAAGAGGGCAAAGGATATTTAAGAGGCGAAACAGGATCTTCTAACATTAGGTCAGAAGTTTTGCTTGAGTAGAGGTCAGAGCCGGGTTTTGGAAATGTTTGGAAAATTGTAGTTTTATTCCCAGGACCTAAGGCTTCAGTGGCTGGATTTTCCACTGAATGTTTGCTTTCTCTGCTCATGCAAACAGTAGATCTCCCAGACAAATAGCTCAGTGATCCCAGGACCTCACTTCTCCGACGGAGAGGATCTTGTATTGCTGTTGTGGGCAAGTGGAACCGCTGGAGGATTTGAGGCAGAGCAGTTAGATAATCATGTTTGTATTTTAGAGTGATAACTCTATCCACAGGCTGTATGGGAACATTTAAAACTCTCTTAGTATTATGGTTGGGTATTACTTTTGAAATACTCTATATAGTCTTTCTCCTTCTAATCCTGTATCTCTTTCTTAACCCTCTCAGCCACCTCTCATCTCCTGCTGCTTTGAGTAATGCTAGTCTGTGCTCATCACCCCAGTAAAGGGTGCTCAACAGAGAACAAGAGTATAAAAGGCCTGTTTTGCTGGATTTTGAGTGTTTCAAGTCTAGGCCATGGGGGTGAAGGCAGGACCCTGACATATACCAGTAATTTGGGGGTGCATAATGTTCCACTTGAAGGTCCTAGTCCCCAGACCCTCGGGACTCTGGAAGAGAAAGTGGCTCAGAGGGAAAGTAAGAACTTATAGTCATGAAGGGATCCCTGAAAGTGGGATTGTGTGTCCCAGGTCTACGGGAATGGAACCCAATGATAGAACTAACAAAACCAACCAACCAACCAGGTTCGTACATATAGAGAACAGGTTGGTGGTTGCCAGCGGTGGGTAGTGAGGGGTGGGCAAAATGGGTGAAGATGGTCTAAAGGTACAAACTTGAGGTTATAAAATAAATAAATCATGGGCCTGTAATGTGCAGCACGGTGACTATAGTTAATAATGCTGTATTGTATACTTGAAAGTTGCTAAGAGAGTAGATCTTAAAAGTTCTCATCACACACAAAAGAATCCTGTAACTATGTGGGTTTGCAGATGTTAACTAGCCTTATTGTGGTGATCATGTCACAATCCCTACATTGTCCCTCTAAAACTGATATAATATTGTATGTCAATTATACTTCAATTAAAAAAGAGAGAAGAAAAAAGAGAGAAAAGAAAAAAAAAGACTAGAGGCTCTTACACAACCCTCCCCACCTTAATGCCTAGACAAAGGGATAACCCTGAATTAATTGAGATAAAGTTTTGACTCCTCTTGAAAAATAAAGACTAATCTAGAAGTTAAGTTGTGCTATAGAAAAGCAAAGAAAAATTTATATATGTGTAGACTAAGATTTGTACCTGCTACTGTCTCTTGCTAAATGATAAAGATTTCCTTCCAGCTAATTTATCTGGGGTTCTAATTGACTCTGGAGGATTTTGGATAGAACACTTGGATTTTTAATGTCACAGGTTTAGTTCTGATCCTGCTTTTTGGGCTTACTGTTGCATTCCCGTAACTCCCGAAAATGTGGAAAAACAATTATTAGAGTTTCCCAAGTTTATGTGAGAGCAACCACAGCAAAGAGTTGGAAAATCAGCTTGTGGTGGATCGTGGCCAGGCCTGCCCAAGGAAAGCCCCTAAGCGGATGTAAATACAAAATTCTTAGGTCCTGTCACATAAGTGCAAATAAAGTTGCTTAACATGTAGCACTGGCATGAGGGGGGCGGGAGCAGAGAGAAAGAGAGAGAGATTGCATAAATCTTGGGCAGTGAGTACTTTTAAACCCCGAATCTGGATATAGGCTTGTGAGATACTGCTTGTTGAGTAGCAGAATTATTGCCTGGTACAGTGATATAAACCAATTTTGGGGGCTGCTCTGGTCCTTCCGGAGGGGAGAGTATAAAAGCCAGGGAGCCCCTTTGTTCTGGCCCCTGGGCCAGGTTGATTCCTCACCCCAAGGGGGTGCTGCCCACACTGCCATCTTAGGTGAGCCCAATTGAGGAACAAAAGGGGGGCCCTGAAAGGCTGGCTGTTTTGCTGTATTTGTAATCATTTATTTTTAAATATTCTAGCATGAGTAATGTGATTTGCGTATCAGCGAGTTAATCTGCTCTAACTTTTTGGGGGTGGATTAATTACTAGATAAAACCAACAAGTCAGTTCCATTCTCTGTCAACAATTTAGTTTGCTTTATTTGTATCAGAAGTGCTAGAAGTAATTCTTGATTTAGTAGAACCTGCAGATTTCTTGATCTGTGTGTAGAGTAATATAATAGGACTAACTGCCCGATAAAAATCAGCAAGCTTGGTAATCAATGAAGGGCTGGGCTTAGAGTCCTCTGGTGTGATGTCTCCCTGGATAAGACCCTTCTCCCCTCTTCCCACCATCTAACCGTAGGAATCCAGTTTTTGTGTTTGCTTCAAAAAGACTGCTTCCTTGGTTGTTTTTAAAAAATATATCTTTATTGATTTCAGAGGGAGGAAGGGAGAGGGAGAGAGTTGAAACATCAATGATGAGAGAGTCACCGTCGGCGGCCTCCTGCACGCCCCCTGCTGGGGATCAGAGCCCGCAACCCGGGCACGTGCCCTGACTGGGAATCAAACCTCCATCTCCCGGATCCCAGGTCGATGCTCAACCGCTGAGCCACGCCCAGCCTGGTTTCCCTGGTTATTTGAAGACTGGAAGAGAGTACAAATGGAGACCCACATACGATGTGTCTAAATATTTAATAGCTGCATATCCAGCCTAGAAACTATACTAGAGAATATCTTCTATCCTCTTGCCTTGAAAGATATGCCTTCAGAGTGACCCAGAATGCCATTCCCATCTATAGAATTCTTGGACCCCTCAGAGTTCCACCTGCTCCTCCCAAACCTCCCTGTCAGCTCTGGTAATTCTAGGTTTTTTGGAAAACTGCAACAAGACAGGCAAGCCACCATGCCCTCTGGGAAGGCAGCAATGGGAAGGAGGCACCTGGATTCTAGACTCAACTCTGCCAAGAATTTACCAGTGAATTTGTACAAACCTCTTTCCCTTTTTGGACCTCAGTTTCCCTACCTATAAAATGATGCATGTGCATTAACTGATCTAAAGCCCCTTCTAGTACCAAACTTCTTAGGTTATGTTGCTCTCATTGGTTGGAGGGAGCCACGTCCATTTGCTCTGATGGTTGATGAGAGACCTTCCAGCCTTCTCTCTGTCCCAGGCCTGGACTGTCCTGCTCATCCAGGCAGCGCTGCTGCAGGCTCCAGTGGAACAGAACAATTTCCCAAAACCCTGTCATTAGTTTAATTGAGCATTCACTTTAGGCCTGTGTGTTAGTGGATACTCAGTGAATCATGTGGTTTATAAAGGTATAGATATAATATGAACCTGGGACTCCTTTCCCCCAGTTTCCATAGCCCAGATGATCTGTATGCCTGTCTTTAGCCCACTTTTCAGGAAAAGTGATTAAAAGGTAAAAGAAAACCCATTGAGGGGGAAGTTGCTAGAGCAAGCTTTTCCAGCTTTAGTGTCCTATCAGGGGTCCAGTCTGTGCCCTGCTTTTAGAGATTGTTCCAGGTCTTAAATACTCAGCCACTATGCTCAGAAGCACATTAAGCCTGAGCAGCAGCCTGTGAAAAGATCTCCCCTCTGCTTTCTGTTCCTTGAGTGCGGGTGTCATGAGGCTCATCATTTGTGGGGGAGACTGTCTTAATTGTTGGAAGAAAGATAAATTTCCTCCGCCTTCTTTATGATGTGTCTCAATTGGCAGTAATGACCTTGAAGTGAGTTACAGGAAATTAGGAATAGGTTGTGTTGCCAAGTGGTTGAGCCTCAGCAGCTGTTCAATAGGGGAGGCAAGCCTTCTCTTCCTGGCACACCCCACCTTCCTCTCTTGTCAGTGTCCACATCAGCCCTCCTGACCAACCCTCAGGCCCCAGACCCTTCTCCTCCCTGGGGCCCCTGATGAGCATGTTAGCGAGCTGTTTGTAGAAAGCTTGCAGAAGCAAGCTGCCTATAAGGGCCTCTTTCCTGGACGCAGGAAGTGAGCAAAGGAATTGGGGGGATGTCTGTTTTTCAGGAACACAGTGAGGTGGGATTGTTTTAGCTAATAGTGGCAGCCTCCTTTAGACAAAGTTATGAAGTAGGGCAGGTCTACTTCATCCTCTGGCTTCCCTTTCTGAAACATCTTTTTCATTCTCTGTTCCACCCATTCCCCCAAACCTAACTGCTTCCTATGGAAATCTCTTTCCAGAAAAATCTCCCTCAGCACTTCTTTATTCTACTGAAATTGAAAGTCAGTGCTTTATTTTCCTCAGGGATTTTGTATTTTAAACCTCATCAGTAATTTTGGAGTGAGTGAAAAGCTCTGTCCCCTGTTAAAGGAATGTCACGTGTAAGCCAGCCCACAAGGAGGACTCAGAAATGGAGAGTGTCTTCGAAGTTCAGATCACACAGGGCATTGAGCCTCAGTTCAAAGTCGATGATAGGTCAAAATTTTTTCTGGTCTAAGGATTTTTGAAAACTTTTTCAACACTGTATTCTGGGATGCTAATTTAAGAGGAATAAATCCTCCATAGATTATTTAAAAATATCACTTAAAATTTATAAACGAAGGAAATAATCCCACACTCTACCATCACAATTTAACTGAGCTGGGCCATCTAACACTAAATATGGACTTTTAAAAAAATGTTTTTATTGATTTCAGAGAGAGGAAGAGAGAGGAAGAAAGAGATAGAAACATCAATGATGGGAGAGAGTCATAGATCAGCTGCCCCCTGCACGCCCCACACTGGGGATCGAGCCTGTAACCCGGGCATGTGCTCTGACTGGGAATCGAATTGTGGCTTTCTGGTTCATAGGTCAATACTCAACCACTTAGCCATGCCAGCCAGGCTGGACTATTTTTAATGGACCATCTTATATATCATTACCTATTACTAATTGATATAATGGAGAATACTTAGGTAAAAGAGACTTTAAAAGTCCTTTATTTCTGGTTACTGGAGTGTGGTTCATGGATCAGCAGCATTGTCATCAAAATCTTAACAAGATATCCCAGGTGGTTTGTAGGCACATTAAAATTTGAGAAACAAACTTGGCCACTTACCACAACTACCTAATACCTTCTAAAATCTACAGATACCTGGGATCCATCCCCAAAGTCTGTTTCAACATGTTTGGAGTAGACCTCAGTGAATTCTGTATTTTTAAAAATCTCCCCAGGGGCAGCCAAGTTTGGGAACCGTCAATCTGGTCCCTCTTCTGCTCTGACAAGAAAAATGGAAAATGAGGCCCAGAGTGATGAGATAACCTATACAAATTATCAGCAGATTAAAATCCAGATCCCCTGAGCCCTGGCTGGATAGCTCAGTTGGCTAGAGAGTTGTCCTTATACACCAAGGTTGCAGGTTTGGTCCCCAGTCAGGGCACTTATAAGAAGCAACCAATGAATGCATAAATAAGTGGAACAACAAATCGATGTTTCTCTCTCTCTAAAAATCAATAAAAATAAAATAAAATAAAAATCAGATTCCCTGACTACCAGGTCAGTCTAGCCTATGCCAAAAAAATCACATTATCACACAAGATTGAAAAGACTGGATGTTCATGGAATTCGTTCCAAGAAATAGAAGGGATTTTGCTTGACACAGCACTGAAGCTTGGCAGCAATACAAAGGAATTAGAAGACTTGAGACTGGCTCTCAAGAAGCTTCTAATCAATGGGACAAAGATTATAGTAGCCAGTCAAAGCAGCTCCATAACAACCAATCAGATCATGTGAAGCTGATCAATTGGGACAGACAGTACTATTTGAACCAATCAGACTGTGTAAATTTGGATTCCTCATTTGCATAAAAATGCGCCAATCAGGTCTTCCCTTTGTTTCTGTGGTGTGCACTTTAGGTTTACACTAAAGGTTGTGTTTCCCCACTTGGCAAACTGTTCCCTGAGTAAAATTTCTCCTTTTACTGCACCCTAGATTGGGGACTCTTGTTGGCATTATATTGGTGGCAGTGAACTTTAGTTGAAACCGTGGGTGATGTGCATTTCCAAAGTGATGAACAAAGGTAAAGTTCTGAACAAAACCAAGCACAGTCTTCCCTGAATTTTCACAGAAGTTGAATTCCTAGAAAATTCAGTGGACATTACAACTGCGCAAGCAGTACTTTGAGTCTGTATATAAAAAGGAATTAGGTTCCAGGCTCAGATAATGAGAAATAAGTTTTTCACCTACTTGACTGCCTGGCAGCACTTTAGAAGGTCATGTGACTTATGATCCAAGTCTTCCTTATGTGGAGCTGTGCTCTGCACTGCAGGAGGTCCAGCATCATCCATGCCCACTGATGCCAGTAGTGCTCCCACCCAATACCCATCGATGTAACAACCTCCCCAAATCCCCTCTATATTTCCCAACACCTGTGGGCTAACATAACTCCCATTGAGGGTCACTGGTAGAAAAGGTCAGTGGGGGTAGAGCAATGTTTCTCAAACTTCAATGTGTACTGGAATCCCCTGGTGATTTTGCTCAAATGCAGATTCAGAGGGGCTGGGGTGGGGCCTGGAACTTGCATTTTTACCACGGTCCCAAGTGATGCCCAGACCAAGGCTGGAAAGGTCAGAGGAGTAAGAAATGGCCTTGGACTTAGGCAGCAAAAGCTTCATAGAAGAGAAGGAACACAAACAGAACCTTGAAGAATAAATGGAGGTGGGGCCGATGACATCCATGAGGCCCAGGAAGTTGGGAGATGGACACTGGAGAGGTAACAGTAGCAAACAGTGCCCAGAGCGAGTAAATAGCCTTGAGCCAACAGCAGCAGAACCACAGACAGGCAGAGTAATCATAACAACTCCCTGCCGGGGTTGGGTCTGCCAGACCCTGGTGGAGTTCATTTCTTTCAATAAATCCAGCAGCTTCCCCTTTGATAAATACTGTCAAGGCTGGAACATGTGGTGCTAACAAAATATGGTTTTAATTTGGGGCCCACTGCACTCGTGGTTAAATACTGTGCGTGTGTACACAAAAGCAGGCTCACAGCGAGCCAAGTTAATATGCTTGGGCTGAAAATGGCTAAGCCCAGGAGGATTCAGTTATACAGATTTTGCTGCTCTGAAAGGCAACCTAATCACCATCATCAATTTTAATGCTTCAAGACTCCTTGTGAACATGGAAGCTTTTAAAGATCAGCCGTTTGTGCGTTTGCATCCAGCGCCGAAGCAGCACACATTTGTTTTCCTGATATGTTACGCCTGCTTTATTGTCATATGTTGTTTGACATTCAGAAAATAGCACGCTGTTTTAATCAACAACTCAGCACTGCATTAAAACTTGATGGTCCATAGCCTCGTAGCAAAGGGAGGTGGGGGAGGAGGGGAGAACAGAGCTGGGAGAGGAAATGACAATCATAGTTTAGCAACAGACCGTGGCTTGTTCTGGTGGGGTTTATTCCTGGGAGCACAGAAACTCTCAGTGTTTTTCTCAATCTGTGTGTGTCAGTCTTGGAACAACCTAGTGAGAGGAGGAAACTGGCTAAACAAGTTTCTGACCAGCCTGGGAGGTGGACACTGCTGGTAACTGGAACTCCAGCACGTCATGAATAATGAAGAAGTCGGCTCCATCCAGAGTGTAGGTCACGGGAACTGTGAGGCGAGCGCCCAGCAAACCAAAGATCCCTGCAGCTGGCCAGGAATCTTATCGAGGAAACAAACAAAGCTGAGAATGAGGCCAGTGGCAGGTGTCCTCAGGGAGGTGGGACAGCAAAGTGAAGCAGGGTGTGTGATGGGAGGGCAGGAAGGAGGAAGAGTGCACCAGAATATCTCTACCCTCCAAAAGACCAGCTCATGAGGAAGGCGAAACTGAAGGACTGAGCTGGATGGTTTCATAAAAGAAACAAAGAATGGGCTGATTTCCTCAAAAGACTAGGAGCTTATCACAAAGGGAATATGGGTATGAAAGGGCTGACGGGGATTCTTCTTTCCAGAGGCATCTGCCATGTTCCATTTTTTACCTTGTCAAAAATATATTTCTCTTTTTATTATTTTATGTAATTGCAGTGACAGAAAAAGCCTGAAACGCTGTGAGCAGCAGCTTCCTAGTCAGTTACTAGTTAGCGAGGGAACTTCTAAAGGAATCCTTAAATTTTGAATATCCATACTTATTTTAATTTTTTTGTGGCAAAAGTGAGGCACGTTTATTGTAGATAAATGTAAGATACTGACATTTTTTGAAAAATCAGGGGAAGTTCTCTAAATTACTGAGAGAAGTCTTTCACGGGGCTATCTTAAAGTGATCAGGCTCAAGTTAGAAGGTGCTTAGGAGCAGCCAATGAGGCTGGAGTGAATTGGGAGACTCCCAAAGTATTTTCCAGTGGTCTCTGGGGTCCTCTATATTTTCTTTGGTTTTATGGAAGGGGAGAGAAAAAGCAGTGTCGCCCCCCTCCCAAAATGCTGCTAGATAGTTTGGAGCCACGGGGGATGCTGGTCAGGCATTGTCCAAGCCGAGTGAACATTCGGAAGCATTGCTGTGTTTGGCACGGCCTTCTTTTTTCCTTGGATTGCTTCCTCACTAATGGAACAGATTGAGAGGGCTGGGCAATTTATCTGGAAAAAGTTCATACCTCTAATGGTATAGAGGCTGTGTGCCACTGGGAAGGGTGGGGAGAGAAGGATTTGTTCCCGAGCATTTACCACAGTGATGAAATGCTATAGCGACAAGAGGTCACTGAGCATTTAACCCACACCAAATTTAGCAAGTGGAACAAGCCTCTAATTGGAGGCCTGGATTCCACATTAAAAACCATTCTCCACCTGATACCTTTTTAAGATACCGCTGTGGTATCTAAATTTCATGGATTTCACTCATTGCAGGTCCCCAAGCACCTAACCATGAAGCAACGATACAGCACGGCACCTGCTTCCCGCAGCCCTGAGCCGAGGGGCTAGTGGAGTAAGAGGCAGAGTTTCTCTTTCAGGCTCCCGGCCTCGCTAGTTTGTAACCTTTTAACTCCCTGCAGGTACCTTGGTCTCAGTCTCCTCCAATAACCATCATAGTGGGCTTCTGTTATTTCTGTTGCAGTGTGTGTCTGCTCTCCCAGTGAATAAGAACCCAGATATTTATCAGGGGGCCTGCCCCTCCCCCATTCTGTCAGTGAGGGTCTGGTGAAACTGACACCCCTCTGACTGTGGGGTGAAGTAAGCGACCCACCCTTAGGCCACTCACTTCATCTTATTTCATGGCCACATGATTGGTCCTGAGATGGGCACATCACCCAGGCAGAACCTGTGAGAAGCAGTGAGATTTTTGTGGGTTCTTCTTTAAAGTGGTCTCTAACTTTCTTCTCTGTACTGGACATCTGAGAGGGTGGGTGCAGGGCTGAAGCTGCTACCATCCTCTTGCAGTCACAGGAAGCTGGGATTAATTCTACCAATGCAATAGACAGGTCCAAAGGCTGGGGCGGGGGGAGCAAAAAGCGTGTTCTGGGGATATTATATGAGCCCCAAATCCAGCAATGCCCAGAGCCAGCCCTACCATGGAATTTTAACCTAAGCTTGTCACTAAATTCTCCTTTTGCTTAAGCCAAAATTGTGACAAATTTTCTGCCACTTGCAGTCAGAATACCCAAACAACCAGGAACCTTTTGCTTGGCCCCATCAAAATCTGCTTTCAAGAAAAGATCATCCATTCCAAATTATGAATAGCTGATAATGCTTCAAGCATGACTCCTTCAAGAGGATCTTCAGTTTTCAGCATTCCTTCAGCAAATACTGAGCCCCTTCTGGTGCAAAGAGAAGTGGAGACGGTACTGGGGGAAAAGGACAACCAAGCTTTCCAGCCGAACTCAGTATTTCAGTTTCTAATTTTGGCCATTCTGATAATGGCAGAGTAGATTCTATCTGATTAACCTTCCCACCAAAGACAATTAAAAATTCTGAACCCTAACCAAAAATAATAATAACAACCCATTTTAAGGCCCTGGAGAGCAACCAGTGGTTTGGTTCTGTAGACAAAACCTATAGAAGATATTACCTTTGAAGAAAGGGAATCTCAATGGGTGAGATCCCCGTTGATCAGGCTTTTCCTCTGACAGCACTATTCACTTCCCATGGTGGATGCAGACAGAGCTCAAACAGAAAGTGGCAGTTCTGTTGAGCTGAGGAGTCAGAAGCTGGAGTTTGGGGTTTCCACAGCAACTGCAAATTGGGGAGGGGAGCATCCCAGAGAAGAGAGAACCTCAGAGGGGAAGCTCCAAACTTCCCTCAAATCCCAGGTGATTCCTGATCTGTTCATGTGCAGGGGGAAGAACAGGGGAGGCTCAAGTTGCCCATGGAAAAGCAACAAATGGAGGGCTGAAAGAGCAGCTGCCTTATGTTGGGAGATGGAGTTTAGAGTTTAATTCCTACCAAGTTAGAGTAGCATGGTAAACACCTAAGACTTTCCACTGAGACCACAAAAGGGCACACCTTAGGAGTAAGGCTTACTTCCCAGGACTAATGTCTATGCCCTAGGATTAAAGGCAAAACCAAGCTAGACTTGCCTAAAACCAAGTCTTCACAGCTGTACTATTCAGTATAGTAACCCCTAGGCACATGTGGCCTTTGTAATTAAATTAAAATCATATAAAATAAAAAAATGTAGTTTCTAAACCACATTTCAAATGCTTGTAGTGGTAAATGGCTATTGTATTGGACTATACAAATTATAGAAAATTTCTATCATCACAGAAGTACTATTGGATGGTGTGGCTCCATAGGACCAAGATAACATGCAAGTAATTTAACTGCTTGCTAGAATAAATCTCAATTTTCTTCTGAGGAAAATAGCAAAATCCAAAGTCTCTTTAATGTATTATTCATAAAGCTCAATATATAATTAAAAAATTACTAAATGTGCAAAGAAGCAGGAAAATGCAATCCATAGTGAAGAGAAACAATAGTCAATAAATACAGGCCCACACATAACCCAGATGTTAGAATTAACACTAATATACATGATAAATATGTTGAAAGATCTATAGGAAAATATGCATATAGTAGGTGAAGAGATAGGAAATTTCAAGGGAGATATGAGAACTATAAAAAAGAACCAAATGGAAATTCTGGGACTGAAAAATACAGTTTTGGAATTGAAAACTCATTGGTTAGGAACTGACAGCACAATGAACACATGTGAAATTATCAGTGAATTTGAAGACAATGGGTATCATTCAACAGGAAGGGGAAAAAAGGTTAAAAGAAAAAGAACAGGCCTCAATAATCTGTCAGATAGTATCAAGCAATCTAACATACAGTATATGTAATTAGAGACCCAGAGAAGAGAGAGAGAATGAAATAGAAAAAGTATTTGAAGACATGTTGGCTGGAAAAATTTCAAATTTGGTCTAAACCAGTAATCTCAGCAAACCCCAAATAGCATAATTTCAGCCTCACTCACTTACTGACAAGATTCAGGGGAACTTCTATAAGTACAACAGGACCTGAGTTAAGGATACAAACATTCAGAAGCAGTGTTGATGCTGACAGAATTCCAGAGATTTCTTCTCAGAATTTTGTCGACTCCAGAAAACAACTCTAGGGCACACATAATGGACATTTTCTTTCAGGCCACCCTGCAATGGGTTCTTCACACATTTTGAAAGTATTAGGTGGATTTGACTTCAGATTAAATTCAATTGGGAAAAAACGTTATATTTAGATGGAGAATAACAATGATTTCTGAGAGTTAGAGAAAAATGGGGTGAAGTTTGGGGAAGAAACAAAGGAAAGTTAAGTAAAAGCACCAATAATTCCCCTATCAGGAATCAGGTTGAGTGAGCGGAATGAAGAAAATATTGGTAGGAATTAGCCCCAATGACTCACATAACCTGACAGACCCTCCATAGTTACACAGGTGAGGCACATGTGAGTACCTACAGTGCCTAGGATGCTTTTCTTGGCAAACACACGCACGCACACACACACCTGGACAAAATGAACGTAATTATAAGGAAAATTTTTATCTCACAAAACTGAAATTCTGGAAGTAATGTGGCCTCCAGGGCTGGTTGATTCAGCAGTTTAATGATGTCAACAAGGACCCATGTTCTCTCCTTCCCTGTTCTGCTCTTCTCCACAAAGGCTTCATCTTAAGGTTGGTTCCCCTTGGATTTTAAAAAGGCTGCCAGGGCACGGGCTACACATGTATACTTGTTGATATATAGAAGGAGAAAGAAAAAGCAAGATGACTCCTCAAGCAAGGAATATAAGTCCTTCACTTAGTCCGATTCAGCCAACTCAAGTTGTGCCTATAAGGGAAAAGGTCTTTATCTCAGATGCCAGCAATAAGATTTTAGAACAGATATGTGTAGGGTAACTTTAAACCTGAGTTTCTACCCATGCTCTTTAAAAAGGTCTCTGATATCAGGGAGGTTATGGAGTTACATATTTTGCTAATTTAGAACTAAGCCTCCCACAGCAACAGTAAATTACATCTTTGTTTATTTTATGTTACTAGGAGCAAACTGATGAGCAAATGAAGTTGCTGTTGAAATTCTGAGTACCTGCACTATGGGGCTTTCTCTGGTATCAGACATTTAGCCAGCCCTTCAATATGGGTCTGATAGGCAGCAATTTCTGTGTTTGAGACAGTGTGTAAGCATTTTAGGTGATAATAAACATTGGGTCAATAATGGAGTCAATCCACTTACAGCACGACCAGAAAACATTGAGGACTCTAACAACAACAAAATTTAAAACAATAAGAACAGCCTGGCCGGGAACGGCTCAACGGTTGAGCATCCACCTAAGATCGAGGAGATCGTGGTTCGATTCCTGGTCAGGGCACATGCCAAGGCTGGGGGCTCGATCCCCAGTTGGGGGCATGCAGGAGGCAGCTGATCAATGATGAGTCATCATTGATGTTTCAACTCTCTCTATCCCTCTCCCTTCCTCTCTCTGAAATCAATAAAGATATTTAAATAAATAAATAAATAAATAAATAAATAAATAAAAAAAATAAGAACAAAACAAAATGGAAGAGAACATTGAATTGAAAGTTAGAGTTCTGATCAAAAATATCCAAATGACAATAACTTATGTGGCTACTCTAAGTCTGTTGCACAGTGAAACCAGTTTGCTAAGTGTGTTTTTCATACATAACTGGATTTGTGTTCTAGGTTGGCCTATCCACTATGGTGCATGGTATACTTCTGGGGAATGAGAAAAATGGTGATAAACACTTGTGATCTACTTGTCAAGATGAGGTCACAGCTTGCATTCTAAGATTTAGTAATCAAGTCATAATGAAATGGAAAAGGCTTTTTCTTTTGGTGAAAGGGAAAATTGGTAAGTACAGTCTCACTGTTTACATAGTGACTTTTGTTTTACTTAATAATACTTGCAGAATTTGTTTAGCTATCCAAGGTGCAACTAAAAGTCCTGAAAGTCAAGTCCCACATAATTTCTTTTATTAATAATGGGCATTTGCTACATTGGCATCAACCTGGTGATCTTAGAGGCACCCTGGCTACCCAATAACCCCATTTATTGCCCCAAGAATGGATAAAGGCAGAGGGAGGATACCCAAGCAGAAGTGAAGTGGGGATGGGACAGCTCAGAGAAATCACTAGAGGACAATAGCAAGTACAAGGCTGAAAGACGTGGTGAGAGGTAGAGATAGAAAACCATCCAGAGAACACTGGCCTAAAGCAGTCCTTGGTGGGAGGATTCTTTTCAAACCATGATGTTTAGTGAAATAGGAAATAAGGAGACAAAAGGAAAAATCATGCCAGACTCAGCAAACAGCAGCTGGAACCCAAGAAACCCAAGGACAGTCCTGAGCATGGAGAAAATACTGCTGGTCAGGCATTGTTCTCTAGAGCCAGGCCACACACAGAGGATCACCACTGAAAACAAAGGACGATTAGAGTTGGCATATGTGTATGTCTTTGAAAAGCAGGCCTAATGCTTTCTGGACACAGACACTTATTTTGAAATCTGTCTAATGGCAACTCTTTTCATAAGCTGTAACCCAAAGACACTCAAGTTGAAACCCCTCCTCTTTATCCCGGGTCACTTCTGCTGCCTACACTCACAGCAGGGTTCTTGGTACCTCAGACCCACGGAGAACCTCTGTCTCCTTGCCTGAATTGAAACCCATCTCTACTGCTCCTTTTGCAGTTCTCCTAAGTATTCTTCTACACCCTGCACATCCAAGATAAGGAGATGGGAATAGCCTGCTCCTCGTGCCCTGGTGCAACATCCAGACATTCTTGGAAAAGTGGCTGCTTCTCTGTGGTTCTGGTGGTGTTGTCATCCATTAGCTTCCCAGACACTCCCTCTCGTTCCCCAAGGGCTTTTCTTTCTAGCTCACAATGTTCCCTTATACTCAACCCCCCACCCTTCTAGGAGCTGTTACTATATACTCATGGCCTCTCAAATTTCTTAATCTACTCCACCACCCCCATTACTAACTTCTCTGTCACACCTGGATCTTGTCATCTTTCAAATTTCCCACTCTGACTACAATTCCCTTTCTCATTCTATGTAGCCTAGTCTGCTTACTTACCTACCCTGCATCTCATCTTAGTGAGGCCTTACTGGGCCCCTCTACTTTTCCTTATCCATCAACCCACTCTGTCTTTGCCTTTGAAGCCACTTTAGATTCCATGGTCCATTATGTCAATTACTATCTTGCCAATATCCTATATTTACTGGCCTATTTTGTCCTTTCATCACACTAGCCTGGTGGGAGGGGGGTGCGGTGGGGGAAGCAATTCTGGAAAAACTCAGCAATATACCTTTTACATATGTCCTCAGCAGCCAAGCACAACTGGAGAAAAAAATCCCCTGGCTTAGCAGAGTCTTCCCTGTCATCATCTCCACTAGCTCTCAAACCAACTCCACCCTTGTCCTCTTGTCCACTCACACTTCAGCCTCTGAAACAAGCGTTCAAACATTTTTCTCAAGGCCTTCAGTCCCCAACTCATCCCTCACTCATGGCAGATGTCTTTGCTCCTGCTTCACAGAGGAAATAGAGGTCCTTGGGTGGGAATTACCTCACTTCCTGCCATCTGCACCTATAGTCCAACTTGCCCCTGTGCCCATCCTTTGTTCTTTCTTTCTGACAAAATGGAAGTGATGTCCCTCCTCCCAGATAAGCCAACTCTTTTCCTCATGTCACGGATTCCAACCTTCTGAGAAAGGTATGTTACCAATTATCCCCCTTTTCTATCTTTCATCTGTTGTCCTCTTTTCCTCATCATCTAAACATGCTCTAGTCACTACCATTCTGTAAAATTCCATTTCTGGATCCCAAATTTTCTTCATGCTTCTACTCTTCCCCCCACCCTCTTCCCAATTGGTTGAAAGAGTTGTGCATAGTCACTACTTGCCCTTATTTAACACCTGTTTACTCTAACTGGTTTTCTCCCCTACTTTGATACCTTTTTCAAAGTATCTAGTGACCTCCATTGTCCCTAAATCTCATGGATAACCCTCAGTCTTCATATTATGTGACTTCTCAGTGGATTTTAACAAAGTTGACCCTTCCTTCTTTTTGACCTCTGTGGCTGTATTTCTCTGTCCCTTTGGCCAATTTTCCTCTTCTACTTGAAATGATGGAACTGCTCAGGTGCAGCCTTAGATCCTCTTATTTTCTCATTCTACACTCTCTGCCTAAGTCAACTCATCCACTTTCATGGCCTCATTTTTATGCTGAGAGCTCTCCAGTGTGTACAACTGCCCAGACTTTTCTCCAATCTCCAGAGCCACTCAACTACCTGCTTTACATCTCTGCTTATATACCACAAGCACATTTGTTTAGAACTAAACTCATGGTCTTTCCCACCATACTGCAGATCTTGCACTTTCCCTTCCAGATCCATTCTCTACCCAGGAGGCTGACTTGGTTGACTATAGTCACTGACTCACTTGCTTCTGGATTCCACTTGGATTTGGCCACTGGCGATCCCTGGCAAGAGACTGGAAATAAGGCAGAGAGTGAGTTCAAGGTGTTTATTCCCTTAGCTCCCTCTCTGTGAGGTTGGCACAGGCTGTCTGAGTCCCTTGACTGAAGGTCAGTACTTCTCTTAATGGGGCCTTCTCCATATGACCCTCCTCTTCACGTCCAGGGCAGTAATACTCAGCTGCTACTAGCCTTTGGTTATTGCCCTCTCTCTTCTGATTTTCCTATACCCATCTACACCAATATAAATAGTTCCCTTTTAAAATTATCCTAATTTGAGCACACAACCTGTTTCTTACTGGTGTTCTGACTGATACAGTAATTGATGCTGAAGTGGCATCAGGAAATAGGTCTTTATAATGGGATTCTGAGAGTGGGTTGATCATGTTTAAGTCGTCGAAGGGATAAGTTTGTGGGTGATGGGGAGGTCCAAAAGATGGAAATGGACTCTAATAATCTACGTTTGCAGTAGTATCACAGTCATTCAAATCATCAGTGCTCATAGCATGGGATGAAGAGTAAGTGGAGGGCAAGACTTTGGGAGATCAAGAAGCATGGCATTTAGTTATTCAGTGAAAGGCAGTGAGTTTGAAGATTGTGGAGTCACCTGGTTTTTTTCTTATAGCTCCAGAGTGTATATGTAAGCAAAAAGATGAATTAAGAGCTATGACTTTATATCCCTAAGAACACCTGTAGAGATTAAGCGTCCATGGCAAGCTTGAAGGGGTCTCTTGTAATATATTCCTTACAGTAAACAACCAAGCCCCGGGCTTCATTGTAGGGTTGCAGAGTTAATGTACCAATTAAAAGTTCAGCCTTTCCAGGTCCCTAATGCTAATGTTAGGCACTGGTGGGATGTGGAAAAGGCTGAGAACTTTGAACTCTAAATTCCCTTGAGCCCTTTTTCTGCAAAAAAGCCTTTTTAGTAACTACACTTGGAGCAATGGCCTTAAGAGCTGGTGCCTATGTTCCTTAGACCCACTCTCTCTCCTTTTTGCTTCCAGCTCCATGATAAAAAATAAATCTGATGCACATTAACATTTGTTGTGGCTCTTTTTTATTTGTTGGCATTGAATTGGGTAAAAACTGTTATCTTGTTTTAATTTGAAACCCCTCCTGTAGGAATTAGAGTTTAAGTATTTTTTTCCCCCCACAAGATTTTTGATTATTTGTGTTTCTTATTCTGGGCCTAATCACCATGTTCTTTGCACAAAATACACACTTGAATGGTTGGTCTTTACTGATTTTTAGGCATTTTTGTACGGTTGATATCATGGGCATTAACCCTCTATCTGTTGGTCTTGAACTTTCAACATAGAACTTTAAGTTCTTATGTAATCAAACTGTCACATTTTCCTTTAAGCCTTCTTATCTTGTTTGGGGAGAGCTAGCCTACTTTCTATCCTGATTTTATTCCTATTTTATTAGAGTTGTGCTGTACATACTAGCTTATAAGTTGCTTCAAGTCCTTTTTGAAAGAGATAAGGGATACACAGACCCTATAAAGAAATAAAAGTGCTGCATGAGACATGGGAAATACTTTTATTTATTTGTAACTGTCATGTTCCTTGACAAATGTAATTCTTGCTGTGCCACATACATTTTAAAGTGATGCCGGAAGAAGTAATTATACCATAACTTTAAAGGATTATAAACACCTACGGGACAAAGGTACTGTTTAAACACGTTGCTAATAATGTGTTTGCACATTTTTCAAACGGCTCCAATTACATTCACGTGGATCAGCAGCATGACTTACACCAGCCTCCTCTGAGAAGGATGGAGAATGAGAGGAGGTCAGAATATTATTCTGTAAGAGGTTGTTTAGGCAAAGAAGTCATTTCTCTTGCTATAAACAGAATGAAGAACTCATCATCCAGCCATTGTAATTGATCACAATTATGTTGCCTAGTTGTAGGGTATAAAATGAAGGAAAGTATTTGGTCAAAGATTAGCACAAATATCAGAGTATTTAGTCAGATCCAAAATTTAAGTTGATTTAGCACTACCAACAAAAATGAAATCATTTCAAAGAACCAAAAATGAAACAAAGAAATGAAAATGGAGATTTATTCCACATGTTTCCTTGGAAGGCATGGTCGACAATTTTTTATCCTTACAGCAACCACATATTAAAGTAATTTAACTAATTTAGACATGTTTGCCACTACCACAAAGAAAATAAATTATAGTGGCCTCTAGACTGATAGCTAAAAAGCCAATTCACTGGAAATGGAAGGATGTTGAAGGCACTCACATTATGTAATCGGTACAGTATGTCAGTCCTAGTGGTCTGGTTAACCAAATGAATGCACATTTAGTGAAATTTGATATAATTTTTTCCTAGAACTACTCCGCTCAATTACAGCAAAATCGGTTTTACTGATCACAAGCTGCATAACTTGGAGACTGAGCACGGTTTGGGGACAAAGATGCTTTTATTATATCCTTTGGTCTTCTGTGGCATATGAGGGAAGATGTGTCAGCAAAGCTAAATGGATCCTTTCCATACTTCCTTTATTTAGGAACCTACTTAGGATTAAGTGATCATGGAACTTGAAATAACTTCAGCACTCATTTAGTCAACGCTCTTCATTTTACAAAAGAGGAAAGAGAAGAATAAAAGTTATGACTTGTCTGAGGCCATATAGTGAGTTCACGACAAAGCTTGGACCATACACCCAGACCAGTGTTCTTTCCATTGTAGGAAAATGCATACTCCAAAAATCCAGGCCGGATGGGACCTCTGGCTCATTTCAGATAACTCAGGCATTTTCATAATCTTTCCTAGGTATCAAGCTATGTTGAGTTAATCCCACTGAACAACTGGAGGAATAAAGAAGGGATCCTGACACTAGGTCACTGAACCCGAGGTTAGGGTGTTGGTCTTTTTCTTTTTTTCTTTTAAAAGCTGAATTTGATTCTTTGCTTCAGATGAAGATCAAGACATGGCCATTCATTGTGGAGAAGACAGGTCCCCTGTCCCTGCTCTCTCTTGTTCTCTTTTGCTGGTGGCTTTGTAATTTGAAAAATGCACAATGGGCTGAAAGTTGAGGAACTCTGAGCTGGGGGTAGAGCACCACCAAAGAGGGGGGTAGAGGTGCCTAAATGTTAATTGAGCATCAATTTTTTAAAAATTTGCAATTTTCTTTATGTATTTTGGAACCTGTAAATTCCCCCCAAGTCTCAGATAGTTTCTTAGGCCCCTGAGATCACAGGCTTGGGCACTATGCCTATAGGACCCGTGGGATAAAGGAGCTGGAAAGGAGTGACATCCCTGTACTGTGACCTTCTCCCCTCAGTTTCTACAGCCCCTACCCCTCACCCCCCCCCCCCACGCCCCAGGATTCTCTAGGGGGTCCTGGAGTGACACAGACTTGCTGAAAATGACAAATTAGTAAACTTTGAGTAACACGATCTCCTTGTTCAAGTCCATTTGAAAACAGGTTAGCAAATCAGCTGGGGGTCATTGTCACATCAAATTCCCTTTCCAAGCTCACCCTATAGGCTCAGGCCAGTTTCCTTTCTTCCTCCCTATTTTTATTAACATCCTACTGCAAGTGTCATGCTGTTGAAGGCAGGGCTACAGTGAACATGTGGCATTTCTTTGACTATTCAGTATGCATTCCACCTTCCAAATGACATCTCATTTCTCCTCCGATGCATGCAATTTCAGTGGGGTACAAGCCCAGGGGTCTGCTCCTCACATGGAAGCTCTTGAAGAGACCAGATACTACCTCTCCCAGCCTTGAGAGTTGACATGTGGTCTAAGCTCAACCAATCTCAGCTCCCTTGGAACTTTGAACTGTGAACAAGTGACTCAAGGACCTCAGGAAGAGTTGTCAGGGAACCACGCTGAATACAGTGGTACCTCGGTTTTCGAAAGTGATCCGATCCGGAAAGCTGTTCTAGTTCTGGAACATTCGAAAACCGAGGGATCTACAGCTGACAGCTAAGCCTCAGGATCTTGCCCTCAGCAGAAGCTATGGGGAATGTTCGACTTCCGAGGCGTGTTCGAAAACCGAAGCATTTACTTCTATGTTTACGGCGTTCATTAATCGAAATGTTCGTCAAAGGAGACATTTGAAACCAAGGTACCACTGTATTCTGAATTGTCTGCTGCTGACCTTCTGGACCCTACTCTGTTCCTGCCCATCTCTATGCCTGGCCCTTTACTCTGCTATCAATTCTGTGAGTACCCAGATATCTTTTAATACATAGTCACCTGATTATATTAGTTTGAGCAGGTCTCTGTAGTTTGCAACCAAGAAGCCTGCTATAAGAGTCCTTTCTGGCTGGACCATCACAATGGGTCTACAGCATTGTCTTCTAGTCTGCTTCGTCTAAAGTGTTCTAGAATTAGCCTAAATTAGCTCTCTGCTCCACAGGTGGCACAGCCTCCAGAGTTGGCATTCTTTTAGCTGGTATTGATAGAAAATTTTCCTCTAACTTTTTAGTCCTTACAGTTTCTTGTTATTAAAATAAACACACAAACAAAACTCATCAGAACTCCACTTCCACAGCTATTAGAAATGTGAGTCCCCCATTTTCCTGCTCGGAACCCTCCTCTCAGGCAAACACATTGCACATGTTTCTCTACCACAATAACTAAAATGGAAAGGACTGACAATGCCCAGTGTTCCCAGTGTTCCAGGATGTCAAATAACTGCAACTCAAACGTGTTTGTTGGTGGGAATGCAAAATGGTGCAATCACTTTGGGAAAATGTTCGACAGTTTCTAGTAAAGTTAAATGTATGCCTACTCTTTGACCTAACAATCCCACCTCCAGGTATGTATCCAAGAGAAATTAGTGCATATGTTTATAGAACAACTCGTACAAAGATGTTCATAGCAGCTTTATTCATAATAGCCAGAAACTGGAAACAACCCCAGTTCCATCAAGAGAAAAATGGATAAAGAAATTGTTGTGTATTCATACAACCAATACTAAGCACTAATAAGAGCAAATGACTCATACATATAACAGTGTATGTGGATCCCTAAAGAATTATATTGAGCCAAAGAAGACAGGAACCCACATGACTCCATTTATAGGAAGCTTGAGAACAGACAGAACTAATTAATAGAAATCAGAACAGTAGTTATCTCTGAGGGGATATTGACCAGAATTTGGCACAGGGAGCCAGCCTTCTGGAGTTTGTAAATATATTCAGCATAGGTGGTAGTTACATGGGTATAAAAGTTCATTAAGCTGTATAATTGAGATCTGTACACTTTATTGTGTATATGCTATACTTCAGTGAAAGATACAAAAAAAGATAAGAAAATGATTATATGGACATCAGCAGTTCTATAATTTAAACATATTTTGCTATTTCTGCACTCAGTCATATTAGATTTATAACCCCCTTCCATATATGATGTTGAGGAAGGTTGGAAACCTTTGTACTTTCCCCCTCCATTCTTTGTTTATATCAAGGCATTAGGAAACTAGCGTGTTTCCCCTTCCAGGAGTATTTTAATGTACAAAGGAAAACCTTGGGGAGAAAGTAATGATTAACACAAAGGAATGATAGGCTTAATGGTGGGCTTTCAGGCATCAGTAAGGGAGGTATTTCAGGTCACAGGAAGGTCAAGAGAAGTTTCCAGAGTACTCCACACTGAATGGAGAGAAATGAACAATAAACTCCTAACAGGACTTCTGCTGATCCACTGGTGTGGCCAACAGCCTTTGTTGTTCCGCTCCCATGATGGAAAAAAATCAGCCTACTGGTTTCCGACAGACAAGAGGAAGGGTTTGTCTCTTGGGGCCAGTCTTTTCCTCCAAAGCTGGAGAAAGGGGGGTTTCCTGGGCAGCTCTCCCTCCATATTGAGAATGAGACAGAAAGTAGAAAAAGAGAGGCAGGGATAAGGGACACTGAAGTGGAAGATGAAAGCAGAAAAGCACAAGAGAAAGTGAACATGGGGCAGCACCGTGGGGAACGGACAGAAGACACAGCAGGGACAAGGAGAGGGAAGGAGAACCCAGAAGAAGGTAAAATGAAAACAGAGGAGACCCAGAAGCAAGAGCTACTGTGCACTGGGCACCTGCAGCCTGTGAGTTCCCTTGTTCCCCATGGAGCAGCTGGGCAGGGTGAAGGACCTTCTGGCTCCTTCCTTTCAGTCTCCAAGCTCTCCAATCCCTTACCTATGCCCACAACAGCACAGTAGTTTTCTTATAACCTCATCAGATCCCATTATTCCCCAGCTTAAAATTGTTTAATAGCTCAACATTATCTCCTTGAAAAGTCCAAGCTCCTTAGTGTGGCCTACAGAGCCTTTCACGACTGGTTCCTGCTTGTGAATACGTTTAGTGAGTTTTAGTTATAATCCTATTTATGGAATTCGATGGTCTAGTTTCTCATTGAGAACTCTAGGAGGGTATCCGTTGTATTTACACAACCCAACTCCAGAAAAACACTGTGAGAGATACCTGTCCTTGCAACAGGGGCCCTAGCAGGCCCTGAGTCTTCCAGCCGGGACTACCTGCACCCTTCCCTGTGGACTAGGAGCAGGAAGTTGGGATTACCTAATTCAAATTTGAATAAAGAGTAGACACCATCAGCCTATGATCTTATCAAGGCTCTGGTTCTGACAGAGAAAGTCTCTCTTCTACTGTCCAAATCCTGGCCCCCCTTCATGACCCATCTTAAATACCACCTCTAGTATGGCCCACGCAGGAACGAGGCTTTCTGGTGTTTTGGCTGCAGCCCTGGTTTACAGGGAGTAGGAAGAACTTGGAACCAGAAGCTGACAGGCATTGGGGTGGTAACCTGAGAAGATACTAGTGGCCCAAGGTACAACCTTCAGGGACCCACAGCAAAAAGGTTTAGTTCCTGCAAGCAGCAGTCAGTAAACTCAAGGGTCTGGCCTCCTGTGGGGACATAGAAGCAGACAGTTCTAGGAGGGGAAATAGCTGAAATTAAGTGAGAAGCCTTGTCTGTGTGGTTCCAGGAGACTAGTTTGTTTAGAGCAGGACCGGGACTAGGGATATGGAGCTAGGATGTAGAAGCTAGTATTTAAGTGCCTGAGGGAAGAGATAGACAAGAGCAAAGCAGAAAGTCAGGACTCCAGCCTGGATGAGGAATGGGAAGCAGATCCCAGTCATGCAGACCACGTCAGCCCCCAGGGAGAGCTCCGGGAAGGTGGAAATTCTGCAGGTCTCAGGTGTTAAAGGCCCAGTGCATGCTCCATCAATGAACTATCAACCAAACAGTGATTCCAGCCTGACCGCTGCTAGTCACTCCAGCTAGAGCTCAAAACTAGGCCTGGCCAGGCTTGAAGGCGAACGAGTGCTGTGAACTGCAGCTGCTCTGGGCTGGGGGAGGCAGGGGCTGCACTTCCTCTGGGAACCTGTCCTGCCCTCCTCCTGCCCCTCACTGTGATATTTGAAGGCACCTCTCCTCACTTTGTTTATATTCTCCTACTGTAAATAAACTTTGCAGTGTGTAGCAGAGGGCCTGGCACACTCAGTAAATGAGAATTAGGTTGGATTGAATTGCCTTTAGCTCCTTGGCAGTGCAGGCCTTGGTGTGTGTTATGCTTTCTAAACCAGCCTTTTCCCATATTTCTTTTTTTTTAAAGTATATTTTTAATGATTTTAGAGAGAGAGAAAAGGAGAGGGAGAGAGAGAGAGACATCAATATGAGAGAGAAACATAGATCAGTTGCCTCCCCCATGCACTCCGACCGGGGATCGAACCCACAACCTGGGCATGTGCCCTGACTGGGAATCGAACCAGCGACCTTTTGGCGCACAGGACAGTGCCCAACCAACTGAGCCCCACTGGCCAGGGCTCCCATATTTCTTACATCACTGGTCAGGACCCCTCTTCCTCCAGGTCCCGTAAAAGGTAGAAACAATCACTTCCCATTCTCTCTGGGAGTGAGCTGGGACTCACAGGGAAATGGGGGAAAGTGCGTACACCCTGCACCCACCTTCCTCTGCCATCTCAGAGTTCAGCCCTCAGCAAAAGCGATCCATTCTTTCTTCCTTTCTACCCCCAACACCGGTGGAAAAACGTGCTCTGGTTGCTATGGAGACCAGTCACCGACTTCAGAGTGCCTGTTTATTAAAGATGAAAGGAATGTATGCCTGGCTGCTCTGAGCAGCTGTCAGCCAGAGATTCGGCTGTTGGTAGAGGAAGTCCCTAATTTCGAGGCATGATCACTCACTTAAAAGAGAGACGGCCCCCTTCGTCTTTGGAGCAGAGCTGGGCAGTGCGGGTGAGGTCTGCCCCAGCAAGCACTTCTTGTTCAGGTTATTTTTGTGTACTAGCCTGGTCACTGTACTTCTTTCCCCGCTTATTTCCTCCTGAAAATATATATCCTTTCAGTGGTGTGATAAATTAATTCAGCTCTGTGGGCAGGTCCAGGAAACCCAAACCCTTGTGACGTCGCTTCCTTTGGAAAATGCATTCTGGATTTCGAGCCACCTACTTACAAATGAGGTTATCTGTTTATCCATTCAACAGTCCCCAGCAGGTGTGTGAGAGGGAAAGGGGTGGTGTGGAGAGCCATGGAGAGGAACTGATGTATTTTGTGTGTGCTTTGACAGGTGCGAGAGAAGCAGGCACCTTCTGGGGGAGGCAATAAATTACGAGAGGTGGGATCGCCTCTCTCTCGGCCAAACGAGCTGTGCGAGCTACAAAAAAAACGAGTTCGTTTGCTTTTTTCCTTTTGTTCTTTTCAGTCATTCGATAGTAAATTCTGAGAGAAAATTTGAATTCTGAGATTCATTATTTTGACTCACCAAATATTTAAAACCAGCGAAGCTACTGGGTTAATCACTGGCCGGTTGTAAAGGCACAGTCCCCAAGGCCGAGCTCTAAGATGAACACACCAGCCAGGGAGGCACGCGGCTCAGGGAGGAGGCTGCTGGTAGCTGCCCTCAGGCCCAGGAAGAGAGATCTTGCCCTTGCAGCCTCATCACAGTCTGTCCGAGTCTCTCACCCTTCCTGACCTCAGTTTCCTTATCTGAAAATGAAGTAACGAGCAAGCTCATCTCTCTCAATTCTAAGTATTCTTTTGTTTTTGGTAGAGTGTAAATGTATGTTTCCATAAATAGAAATGGCTCCGGACCTTGAACAGCTAAGCAAAGGTTAACTCTGGTCTAGATCATTGTTAACCACATACAACCTGTGCCTCTGGTCAACGATGTCTCAGGCCAAGGTGGGCACTTATTTATAGCCACAGGCATTTACATGTGGTCTGGGATAGAGTTTCCACCCTGTTCATTCTGAGCCACCTGGAATTTGGGAACAAAGAGGGCATGTGCAGCTAAGGAATGGAGACGGAGATAGTCAGTGCCTTCAGAAAGTGATGCATCCAGAACCTAGATCAGCCTGAGGCTCCAGACAAGAGGCTTCTGGGCAGGCAGGCCACTGGCCATCACCTGAAGCTGTTTATTTCTCACACTCTCCATACCTAGGGCAAGTAGAACTGCTGTCTCATGTCATTGAAATGTCCTAAGTTTGTCCTGAAATGATTTTTCTCCAAAGGACATGCACAGATATTATGTCTCGTGTTTCATTAAAGGAAATTTGAGTCCCACTCAAGGAATGCCAAGGTAGGTCATAGCAATGTGTGTTTTTTTAAAACATATCTATTTTTTATTTTTTATTTTATTATTATTATTATTTTTAAATATATCTTTATTGATTTCAGAGAGAGGAAAGGAGAGGCAGAGAGAGAGACAGAAACATCAATGATGAGAAAGTCATTGATCAGCTGCAGCCCGCAACCCGGGCATGTGCCCTGACAGGGAATTGAACCCCGATCTCCTGGATCCTAGGTCGATGCTCAACCGCTGAGCCATGCCTGGCCAGGCAAAACATATCTATTTTTTAAAAAATTTTATGTCAAATGTACAAAGCAGCGGGTAAAAAGGGAATAATATTTATTCATTCATCCATCCATTCATTTAACAATGACTTATTGTAGGTACATATTACAGACCTGTTCTAAGTATAAACCTGACCTCAAGGGGGATACATTTTTTTTTCTTAAAACCAGTTTTATTAAGGTATACTTCTATACAATAATTCACCCATTTTAAGTGTATGGCTTGGTGTGTTTAAACAAACACATAGGTTCATATAACCCCCATAACAATTAGGATATAAAACATTTCCATCACCCCAAAAAGTTTGCTTGACTGCTTTTTGGTCAATCCCCTGCCCCCTCCCGCTGGCAATCACTGATCCGCTTTCTGTCACTGTACTTTTGCTTCCCTAGAATGTCATATAAGGAACATACCTTTTATTAGAGACTACAGCTAAAACAATAAATAGGCATTTGCTCTCCTAAGTGAGGCAAGGGCTTTGAAATGGGACACACAGACTGTGCTATGGGAGCACACAGTGATGACAAGAAGGGACTTCTGGATCTGAAAGACTGATAGTTAATCAGGTGAGGAGGAGAGAGAGTAAGGAGTGTTCCAAGCTGTGGGGATAGTATACAAAGGTCAAGAGGAGAGAGAGCGCCGGCAGGTTTTTCTGGGACCTAAAAGTTTTCATAGTTCAAGGATGGAGTATGAGAGGGTAGGAGTGGCAAGTCAAGAATTTGAAGAGACAAAATTGTTCAAACACAGAAGGTCTTGATACATCTTGTTTGGCCTTTATTTGCAGAGTGGGGATCCTCATTGAAGGATCTTAAGCAGGAAGGATTGAGGGGATCAGATCCGCATTTTAGAAGGATCACTCTCCCTGCCTGGAGGAAGCATGGAGGTCAAGGCAGGAAGCAGAGCCCTGATGAAGAGGCTGGTGCTGCGACCCAGGTGAGAGGTGCTAGCACACTGGGCGGGGGTAACGGCAGATGGTAGGGATGAAGAGAGGTGGGTAGATATGGGAGAGATTTAGGAGGCAGAAGTAACAGGGCTGAGTAACTTGTGGGAAGTGGAGAGAGGGGGAGAGAAAAGTGTCAGGAAGATTCCTTGGTTTCTAGCTTGGATCCCCTCAAGGAAGACGGTGGCTGGCACTGTTGGAGAGAAGGGTTGGAGAAGTGGGCAGAAGAGACAATGTGTCCTGCTCTGGACACGTCGAGTGTCGGGGCATCTAGATGATGGCACCTGCAGTTGGCTGTGTGAATCTAGAGTCAGGTTAAGAGACCCACAGTGAACTTGCTCTGCTTCCCAACTCTCTGTAAACTAGTTCTTCCGTAGAGTTGACCTACAGTAGACCAAAGTGTTTATCCTGTTGAGTGGAGCGTTTTTTCATATGAATAGGACTTGCTCTTTGTGTAGTTAGGCCTAAAGAGATTGGCTTCTGTGTTACAAAGCTTTGAGAAACTGGGAAGGTATTACTACTTTTCAGTGACATTTTCTCCCCTCCCCTTTCCCAATACAACCCATCTATCAGCACCTGAGTATCTCTGAGATGGGGAGGCGATAGGGGAGTGAAGCAAGACCAGTCCTGCCTGAGCTTTCCCATCTCAGATTGCCTGGGGGCCTGATGGTATACTGTCAGTGAGGCTGATAGATTGTGCTTGGTTGCATTAAGAAAGTGAAGCCCACAAACATGTTTCAATAAACAGAGACTACAAGTGGGTAAACAGTCCAAGGAAACCCTCTGAATTTCAACCTCTATTTTTCTTTCAAATGGAAAGATAACTAAGGAAACGCATTTCATATTTTTTTGTTCTGGAGAAACCTAATCATAGGTGCTGCCATGGGGGCAATGAGGGGCTGGGAGGCTGACACAGCACTGTTTCGGTGTGGGGCAGAGCTATGTGGAGGGAAAATTATTTTGTCACTGTTTAAGGCTAAGGGAAGCCACAGTCTTTTAAGAAACTAATAGAAATTCCAACAGAAAGAAAATGAATATCGACTTCTATAAGCAATTTCATTCCTTTCACAAAATTCACAATCTAAAATGTAAAAGCCTCTTATAGTTCAGGTAGAGGCTGGGTGTGAGTGGACAGTGGGTTCACAGTACACAGACCAGACTTGTCCCGGGTCCCTTTCCTTGCCACAGAGGAAAGTGAACCACAGATCCTCTGTTCCCAAAGGCAGGTACTGTTTTCTTTCAGGCATATGTCATTAGTTAGCTTATCAAAGTCTCAGGTGGGACTGCTCTTAAGTGACCTGTGTTTTAAAACTACATCTCCCCTATCCCTCCATAACTAAGAAGATGAAAAGGGGCCCCTCAGTCACCTATATAAACACCATGAATTGTGAGCAGTTGTCTTGCTTGCCTGGGAACTCAGGCATATTATGCATTTGGCTCTTTTTTCTGCTTCTCTTTAGGCTGACAGTCATAGCCGGGTCTCATGTTGATCAGCTGTGCGGGCTACTTAAAAGTATTTTTGCTTTTATTATACCGTAAGTCACATTCTGCTCGCCTCCATTGCTGTATTTTCCGAAGGGGTTATGTCAAAGGAAACTGAACACCCACTTTTCTCATGATTTGCTCATCAGCTCGCACACTCATCAGAAGACTAATGCTACCTGATCCTTTGGAAGGTTATTTTCCCCGTTAGGTGATGTGTCAAGGGAAGGGGAGCTGGCCTCAACGTCAGGTGACTGTTTTGTTCCCATTTCTACCGTTGACTCAATAAATGCCCTTGGGCAAGTCACTGAGCCTCTTCGTGCTGCAGTCTCTGGGGATGAAATTTGCCAACTGCACCACTGCGTCATGTGCACTTGAACCTTAGTGCCCTCCGGGATAAAAATAGGAGGGGCAGGTGTCCATGTGGCTCCAAAGTGGCAGGAGGACAATGACCACGGGACCTCAGAAATGCCCTTGAGCTGCAGACTCTGCAACAGGGTCAGGCCACACCTGTGTCCTCAGGCATTTGTCCAGTCGCCTGTGGGGTCAATTCTAGCACTTGAATTTTTCCAGAAAAAAAGAAGGAACTGCTTAACCTTCCAGTCCTGCATATTCTGTCTGCTCCATGTCCCCATATCTCTGAGCTTCCCCGGCCATGACACTCACCGCTGATTGTTGCTACTTGTTTGATCACTTGCCTCCTGGACTAAAAACTTCTTGAGGGAGGGGATCATGTCTGTCTCATGCCAAGTTATACCCTTAGTATTGAGCAAATGTTTGGCAAATAGAAATTATGTGAGAAATATTTGCCAATTGGGCAAATGGGTGGATGCTGTCTAGTCTCAATAGAACATCCCATTTCTGCATCACTGAGGTTGCCTATTCTTGGCCAAGGTGTGGTGGGATCTGATTGACCTCATCTCCCTACAAACTCACTATGGTGTAATAATGAAAGCAAGTCTCAGACCAAGTCCTGTGACATATATTTATTAGTAAGAAGGCCTTACAACATTCAAGCAGCTGATTCTCTCTAAACTCAGCAAAGTTCCAGCCCTCTGACCTTTTAGGTGCTCCGTCCACACTTTATATGAAAAGTTCTCTTGGGAGTGACAGGACAATATTCCAAAGACCAGATTTTAGTTAGCATCAGGCCACCAGAATGGTCTAAATGTAGGCTAAACACAAGACAAGTTCTGAATCATGCCTCCGATGTCATTCAGAAAGTGAACCAGTGAAGGGCTGGCTAGAATCTTATACTCAGCTTACGTAAGAGTAGAGAGGATCCCTAATGTTTTAGCCATTCCACTTGTCTTGAACACCATTGGGTTCAACAGTAAAAGCCCATTTTAAACATCCTTTATGTTAATTAGCAGATTGCTAATTTTGCCAACAGAAGCCATTTCTGTCATTCATGGTGCTAATTAGCCAAGGTTCTGCTGTTGACTCAGGTAAAGATAGTTAAAGCACTTGGGGGCAACCACCTGAGTAATTTTTTTTTTTTAATGGTGAACTGAGGGAAGCCACAGAAGCAGCTCAGACTTTTAAAGGGCAATTTAAAGGCCCATGAGGCCCTCTCTCTGGAAATCGACAGAGCTTCCTTCCTTATATGTTCTTAGCAACCCTCAGGGGGATCTGGTATACTAGTTGGCTTCCTCAGGTGGACCTCAGTCTGTGGTTGTAACTGGCAGTAACTTACCTGCTGGGTTCCCTTACAACCTGCTTAGCCATGTAGGTAATTTTGAGCCTGAGGGGAAGCTATCAGATAGGCCCCAGAATATTTTGAGTCTATCGACCAAGGAAGGTTCTTTATATTCTTCCTTTTGCCTCTCATAAATACTTATATTAAGGTCAGCTGAAAAGTCATCTGATTGCTCACAAGCTCCTCTCTGCTCCCACCTTCTCCAGCCTTTTAGCTTTGGACATGGACGCCCTGCACGGCTGACCCACTCCTTACTGGTCAGGAGCCTAAGCCATTGCTGCAGGTAGAGGTCTCAAGTTCTTTGTGCCATTACTGATCCTTTGTGTTATTGTGGCTGATATGTATTCCTGGAGCTGTATCAGTGTTCTCTCCTACACACGCACACTCTATGCACATTCTGTAAGAGTGGGCCTCTATCTTGGGTGTCCGCTTAGCACTCTAGTTCCCCTCTGGAATTAGTGGTTTGCTCTGAATTTCAGAAAACATGGAGATCCTGCCCTGCTCTTGTTGCCATTCCCTGTAAGACAAATCCACCCCTGGTACAGTATATCCCATCACCTGGAACCATGCCATCCTGCCAGGCTGGCTGCCGTGAACCCCTTTGGATACAATACACAGCCAGATGCTGCCAATGACTCTGGATATTGCCCACCTGGCTACTCTTGGGACAGTGAACCCTGCGGACAAGAGGTTCCCCAGCTCTAATCCTACCTGGTTATAGGTTCTTTTCTTTTCTTTTCCCACCATCTGTGCTGCCAAGCTTCCCAAGGAAGTTTGTCTCTTAGTCTTATTACAGCACAGGGTTAATTTTATATGTGTCACACTCCATGGTAAACAAGTTATTCACATTATCTGTTATTTCCAATAACCCTGCTAGGGGAAACCCAGAGGAGCAGCTTTAAGTGGTTATGCTTTGCTCCATCCAACATCACCCCTAGAGCTGATTGGTTCAGGGTGGGCCCCTAACCAACAGGGAGCCAATCAATGGGCTGTTCACACACACACACACACACACACACACACACACACACACACACACACACACACAACCTGGTAATCCCCATTTCTTTCTTGGAAATTTAGACAGAGGAATGTCAAGGAAAAAAAGACTTGGTAGGATGTTTAGAAACAAGAAAGTAAGAGTTGAGGCCACATGGGTCATGAGAAGCCCAAATTACAAAATATTGAAACTATGAGTAAGCAGAAGTAATGGAGGAGAGAAGTGTTTCAAGCCAAGGGAAAGAAAAAGCTCAGAGGAGACTGAGCTAGGTTTATAGGCATGGCCTCCAACACCTGTCACAGCCTGGAGTCTCCCAAAACTAGAGTGTCTCTCCAAACCCAGGGCTGTGAGTCTGCCCCCTCCAATACCTGTTTCTGGCTGCCTGTGGAAGACCCACTCCATTAATGCTCCATATTTAATTTTACCAAAAAAAAAAAATCCCCCTCCTGAGCTAGCCTGCCTGAATCTGTTCCTTCTGACCAAGAAAACACTCCCATTTTACTGTCTTCTTTCTGTGTGCAGAGAGGGTGGCATGTATCTTTGCAGCTTTTTACTCCTAATACAATGCATGGTAAGTAATGGGCTTTTGGTAAATGAATGAATGAATTTTTTAAAGCCCAAATTAACAGACTAATTCAACACTTACTATTTTACGTTGTAATGTCTTCAGTTTGGTTCTCTCAAAGCTGAACAAAGAATAGCCACATTTCTTAGCATTTCCCCCTACCCCAAGCCTTTCTTATTCCAGGAAATTAGAGACCCATTGCTAATTTTTAAAATATAAATCCTTAATCAGATTCAAAATCTCCCTCAAGAAGTAATTCTTCTACTCTTATCCTCAATCCAGTTTGTTGAACTGATCAACACACATGGATACACACACAGTAATTCATCATTTTGATTTCTGGACAGTCCTCAATATTTTCAGTACCTAAGCTTGTGGTTCCAATTGTCCAGTTCTTCTAAAAATGTACTAGCACTGGTTTGAGATTATCTTCCTGCTTGAAATTTATTGATCAATTCACTCTTTTGTAACTTTGAAAAAAGTTAATTCAATACAAGAAAGCAGCAACCTTTTCTTCTAAAGGTATGTAAAATTAGTTTGGTTATGAAGAGAACTTTTGAACTCGGAGCTGTTGAAAATTACTTACCAAAAAAGGAAGGTGTATCTATCCCCTAATACAATAGTCTCCACTCCGGTGGCTATGGGCCTGCTTTCGCCCACCATCCTGAGAACAGTGGTAGCTTTCACTACGGTGACCATCAGGACAGGGAGGAGGAGAGGGAAGGTTTGTGATAGGGCAGCTGTGGGCAAATGTTTACTGTAAAGGGCCAGAGGGTAAATATTTTAGGGTTTGTGGGCCTTGAGGTCTCTGGCACAACTTCTCAGATCTGCTGTTGCACCACAAGAGCAGCCATAGACAATATGTGAATCGGTGAGAACAGCTGTGTTCCAACCAAACTTTCTATATGGTGGCTAAAATTTGAATGTTATGTAACTTTCATGGGTCATGAAATATTCTCCTTTTGATTTATTTTTGGCCATTAAAACATGTAAGGGCTGTCCTTATCTTGCGAGCTGTACCCAAACAGGATGGGAATGTGGACGCAGATTTGAGGTCCCTGCTTCCTGCCCTACTTGAGTGCTGGGGGTGCAGGGTGTAGAATAGATGCCTTAGATAAATGTGGGGGCCCCAGGATGGAAAACACTTGGGACTCCTTCCCAGGGTGAGTCCTGGGGAGACTGTGAGCCTCCTTGAGAAGCTCTGTGTCCCCCATGGCACAGGAGCATTAGAGGAACAGTGGCCAAGGGAGGGATGGAGGCAGCTCTGTGACAAGCACCCAGAGTGGGGAGAACAAAGTAGTCAAAGCTCCAGAGCCCCCATTCAAGGGCATGTGGGGGAGGCTGGCGAGCAGCCAGGGTATTAAAAGAAGACTGGGCTGGGGAGAGAGGCCAGCCTAGACTCACAACCAGAGGCTGATGCCCAGAGTCATAGGGGGCAAGGCTCTCCTCAGAGGAGAAGCAGCCTGCCTCTACTCCTCCAGGCTCCCTAGAGCTGGTGAGGGGCAGGGAAGAGGGCTCCTCACCCCCTCATGCTCGAGGAGCCAAGGCATTGGCACAGAGCACACTCTGAGCGCCTTCAAAGTCAGAGCTGAAGCAGAGCTAAGATCCAGTGTATCTTCTTAGCAGTAGCATCCGCCCTTCCTTAGAGAATATTTTTATCCACACATGGGGAGGATATTTAAAACACACACCCATCTCTTCCCACAGGACAAGGGGGGCTTCCCATACCAGCTGCAGGATGGTTGACCACCCAACAGGCTGCACATTGTGTCTTAGACAGGGTGTCACCTGGCAGTGGCAGAGAACTCAGCCATCACTGGTGTGCGAGATGCTTCCCGCGGGGCAGTGACATCACCCCTGAGATAGGAGGCCGAACCCAAAAGCTCCTGGTTCTGTAATTCAGCATCCTCGACCACCAGATCTCTGATGAGTAGGGCTGTGGTCTCAGGGGGTTATTCCAGAATTCCCCTCAGGGTACTGTTTAAATCCAGAGCCAGAATGAGCCCTGGAAATGACACAATTGCCTGCCATTAATTCACTTTGATGAAAAGAAAGATTTTTGGTTTCTTTATGCCTCAACTTCTTTACCAGCCTTATTGTTGTTGTGTCATATTTATTTGTTTAATTCCCCCGGCCCTTCTTTACCAGACTTTTTCCTACTGCTGTAATCTAGTCTGCAGAGAGTAAAGTTGTAAAGTGGATAGGAAATTTATATAACCACTGTAGTTCGATATCTCAGTGGTTAAAAGAATGCAAGTATTTATTCCCACAAAATTGAATTTATCAGTTCAAGAGAACTTTGCTTTAAAACTCAGGCTCCTCTACATGAATAGTCAATTTTTGGATTTTTCCTCCGCCCTGGGCCTCCTTGTTCCTGGATGCCATCCCGGTTCCTGTGCAGAGGGGGACAGGGCATGCAGCACCCAGGCATTTGGGAGAGGGAGTTTTTGGCTCAACACTGTCCTCTGTCCTACACTGGCATCTACTCAGCTGGAACTTGTCCTGTCTTGTCCTCATAGTCATGGGTTGGCATCTCCTATTCTCGTCCACAGTCTTACCAGGGCCTCCAGTCAGCAGGCCCATATGATTACATTCTCTTGGGCCCAGTCCCAGGTTCCTTTGGCTCTGTGAGCCTCTGGTGCTTGGCTGCCTGGGCACATTGGCTGCTTTCTCTTCCCCTTGCTGAGGAGTAGGGGTCCATGAGTCACTCCTTCAGCCCCTTGCTCAGTCACTGCTGGTGCCATGCTAGATGGGGGCTTGTAGAGCCTCAGGACCCACTCCTGGGGAACCAAAACATAGTCCCCCCTGTTCCTGGCTCCTTATTGACCAACATGGTTTTTTATTACTCTGCCTCCCAGACTCCAGTAAGAAGGCCATTGGTGAGGTCAGAATTTGGAGGCCTCTCAGAGACATCCATTAATATCTGCTTTACTCTCTTCTCACAATTCTTTCTCCTCAAACATATCAGGTCTTGGATTGCATGACTTAAATTATAAAGATGTTAAATATCCCCAAATTAATTTATAATTGTAATGCAATCTCAATCAAAATTCTAGTTGTAATTTTGTTTTTTTAGAAATGATATACTTATCCTAAAATGTATAGGGAAAATAAGTTCCACAGTTAAATCAGTCTTGAAATGAAAGAATGAAGAGGGGAAATTGGCTACCAAGTGTTGAGAGACCCATGCAGTTGTCTTTAATGTGGCCATGGAGTGGCATCAAGGGCCTGCAGACAGCTTTATGTTTACCTGTGAACTTCATCTAACATGGAATCAGCACTACAGATTAATAGGGAAAGGATGGGCTGTTTAGTAGATGGTGGGAAAACAGGCAGAGAATGGATGGAGAAAAAGTTGGATCCCTATCAAACCCCACATACAAAGGAGATTTCCAACAAATTAGAGACCTAAATACAAAAGGTAAAACTATAAAGTTAACAGAAGAAAAGCATTGTAACCTGGAATGGGTAAAAAATTCTTAAGCCAGACTTCAAAAGTGCAAACCACAAGGTATAAATGGTAGATCTGATTACATAAAAATTAAGGGTTTCTGTTAACAAGTGACACCACAGTTGAATTTAATTTAATGATAGATGAAGGTTGTAAGAAAAGATTTACAATGTCTAAAATTTACAATGACAAAGGATCAACATCTAGAATATACAAGGAACTTCTGAAATTCAACAACAAAAGTTAGTGCACCAAAAGAGAAATGGGTTAAATATATAAATAGACAACTTACAAAAGAGGGAACCCAAAAGATTTACAAGGATATGAAAGAAACTGCTTGTTAGTAATCAGAGAAATGCAAATTAAAGCAATGATGAGAGATCACCTTACATTCTAAGGATGTGATAAGCTGTAAGGCTTACAGCTATTAGCCTGGCAAAATTAGAAAGCTAGACAATGCCAAGTGTTGACAGGAGTGTGGAGATAACCAAATTAAGTATATGGATATCTTATGACCCTGCAATTCCAATCATGGCATAGGTCCTTTAGAAATTCTCACACAGCTTCTTTAAAGGAACATGTAGAAGCAAGGGTTGGTCAAGGATTTGTGGGGCTTGAAGTGTATGTAATTTGGAGAAACCTATTTAAGAAAAAGAGTAAAATTTATGAATGTAAAATTAGGTACGACACTTTGGAAAGGCCTGTGTAGGCAAGTTGCCCCAAAGCTTAGGCTTTTATCAGCCTCTCTGTGAATTTGTCTCTGCATATGAGGAGGTTCACTGCAATGTTGCATGCAAGGTGGGAAGCTGAAAGCTTCTAAGCCAACTTGGTTATCATACCTATTGTGTCCCTTGGAATAAATAAAAGATTATAACATCTCAGCATTCTCTTTCATAGTAAGGTATCCCCCTATACTTTTTTCAAAAATGTAATCCTCCAATAATGGGAAACCAGACCCCCAAATTTGTTCAAGTAATTTATTACTGAGGCTTCCAGGTGTAAATATGCAAATAGAGCCTTAGAGATACAGTGAGGAAGTCCCTATGCCTCTGGCATGGCAGGGGCATTCAGTTGTACTAGAAGAGAGAGAATATTTTGCAATACTTTCCAGCTTATTGATTTTTAGAAATGCTTTTCTACTAAGGAGAGTGCTTGAGACTCCATGAGATTCCCCGGGTTGTGCAGGATTTGTTCTGCTCTGCAGGTGGAAGGTCTAGGACATGGCCCTGGACAGAGTGCTGGGTTCATCTGCCCCAGACAGCTTTCTTGGAAGGGTAGTGGAAGCTGAAAACACCAAGCTCCCTTGTGAAGCAAAGTACTCAGAGAATAGAAAGAAGGTAGATGAGTATGGGCTTCTCTTAAGTGGAGCTAGATCTAGGGATGCTGCTGTGTGGCCTCTGGGCGGTGATCAGATCATAAGGGTGGAGCCCTCATGAATTGGATTAGTGCCCTTATAAAAAGCTCCCTTACCCCTTCTGCCAAGCGAGGAAATAATAAGAAGACAGCAGCCTGCAACCCGGGAGAGGGCCCTCCCCAGAACCTGACTATGCTGGCACCTGATCTTGGACTTCCAGCCTCTGTGAGCAATAGTTTTCTGCTGTTTACAGGCCTACCTTGTTTTACTGTGCTTTGTGTTATTGCACTTCACAGGTGTTGTGTTTTTTTACAAATTGAAGGCGAGGCTCTCTACCAGCAAAAAGATGACAGTACTACTCACTTTATTGTGGTGCTCGCTTTACCATGGTGGTCTGGAACCAAACATGTGCTACCTCTAAGGTATGCTTGAATACACCACGCAGTCTGCAGTGCTTAGTTATAGCGGCCCAAATGAACTAAGACACCGCCACAGAAAGAGGCATCCATGAGGGCTGCCTGCAGTGGACCCAGTGGTCAAGCATGCCCTGGGGCTAATAGGGTTAGTGATAGAGCATGAAACAGCTCCAAGGAAGGTCCTCTGGATGGGTTCCAGGACAGACACCCGTTACATGCAGGAATGGGGTGCATGGCTGGTGCTCAGGACCGACTGCCCACCCTTGTTGAAGGGCCTTTATGATGTGCTGTGAATCTATGTTGTGTGTGTTCAGCATCCTGGGTTCACCTCAGGCTCAGCGCACAAGGCCAAAGACAACTCAGCAAATTCCAGCTGCCACCTGCTGGTGCAGCTGAAGCTTCTGGTCAGGAGCTCAGCCTCTGACGAAAGAGCAGATGAGCAGAACTGGACTGAGTCACAGGACCCTGGCTTAGGAGTTGAGGGCATAACTGGTAACACTGCACATGGGATTTGCCTATCAGGTATGGAGAAAGAGGAAATGTCATGAGCCAGAGTGAAGGAGAGACTCTTTGGGGCCCCTCTGGGGAGCTCCTGACTGTGGCTGTATGGCTTGAAATGGTGGAAGAAGAACATGGAGGAGAAATTTGGGGTCAGGTTAGCAAGGGGCCAAAGAGATGGGCAATGAGGGGCAATAGAAGACTTTTTAAAGAGCATAAAGAGAGAATTAAATATTTTAGAGATAAAACTCAGGAGATGGGAAGAGAGAGAATGGGGGAGGGGAGAGATTTATTGGAAGCAGCAAGACCTATTATGAAGGTACCTGCAGCAGTCCCTGGAAGAGATAACAAGGACCTGAGCTAGGGATACAAGGATGAAAAGCCCAGATTCCCTACTAAATCTAGTGTGGAAAAGATGAGAAAACAGATAAGTATAATGGTCAAACAGAGCCATGATGACTGTAGCAAGGCATAGCCAAGCACCTCACCAAGCATGGTGGCCAGGAGTGTTATAAGGAGTTGGTACACAAGCTGCATTCTGGAAGATGATTCAGAGTGAGCCAGGCAGGAAGGCCGAGCAGGAGGCATTCCAAGCAGGAGGAACAGCATGTGCCAAGCACAGAGGCCCAAGAGAGCATGGGGCCTTTGGGGAACTGCAAGGGATCTGCTGTGTGTGGCTGGTGTATGGAGTGTGAGTAGGGAGTTTCAGTGGAGCTGACTCACAAAGAGCTTCTACCCCACACTGATTGATTTACAGAGGGCAAGTAGGAGCCACTGAAGGTCACAGTTGAAATGTGGGTCCGGAGCTCACAACCCAGGCTGGGGCAAGAGATAGACTGGAAGGTCACTGTAAGCGTGGGAGAGAAACAAAATTTCCTCCACCCTCAAGGTTCTTCTGGCTGGTCTAATAATCAATTAGACATCAGACAGATTCACAAGAGAAAATAACCAAATTTAATACACACTGTATGGGAACCCCACACACATATGAGAGAGTTGGAGAGTCAGAGACCGCACATGCGCGAGAGGTTCGGAGACAGAAAGGAGGGTTGAGGTGTATGAGACATCCTGAGCTAGGGATGAGGCAATGTGCCTGGGGGGCTTCAAAGCGTCATTGCCGGATGAGAAGAACTGAAATTTAGCCCAGCCAGGCGTGGCTCAGCGGCTGAGCATCGACCTAGGATCCAGGCGATCAGGTTTCAATTCCCGGTCAGGGCACATGCCGGGGTTGCGGGCTGCAGCCAATCAATGACTCTCTCATCATTGATGTCTCTATCTCTCTCTCTCCCTCTCCCTTCCTCTCTCTGAAATCAATAAAGATATATTTAAAAAGAAGAGCTGAAATTTAGTAAATAAGCTTTCCCTGCCATATAGGCGGGTCAATTATTTTTTGGTCGTTAATCTCTTATTATGGGCAAGGCCTCTAATTCAAGTTCTTCTAGGAGGTTAAAGGGAGGGATAGGAGTTTCTCTTGAGCCTGAAACTAAAATTGCCTTTAGCTCAAACATTCTGCATACCACAGAGGCACACCTTGGCATGACTTGTGGACCCCCACATAAGCAAATGCTGGTTTAGAATAGCTGGGGGGGGGGGGGGGCGGGGAGAAAACTCCCAGACTTCTTCTCTCTGAACTCTGTTTTTTAAATTCTATTTTACGTGGCAATCGATTTACTGGTACTTTCCCCCCAGTCTAGATAATTGCTAAATGTACGGATTTTGCCAGTATGAAATTAATCTGCTCTGTGGAGCAAATTGCTTGAGCAGAACAACTTTTAAACTGTTTCTGCCCCGGCAGACCCCACCCCCAGAAGATCTCAGGATGTGCTGAATTTGACCAAAAAATAAGTCCCAGGTGGGCTACTGAGCCGAGGCTGAGGAGGGAGGTGGCTCCTGTTCTCAGGGCAGATCCCAGAGGAGGTGCAGGGTTGTGCTGCTCCAACTAGGGCCCAGGCTCTTTGGTCTGCTCAGAGGGCAAGGGATCCTGCAGGGGGCCAATTGTAGGAAAGCAGGAAAATGAGAGAATGGGAAGAATGAGGCTTATTTCCTGCTGGTTCTGCAGTGATGGTGGAAAAGCTATTTTTCTAGCCCACAGGAAACTCAAACTCACTGAAAGGGAAGAAAAACCTTGGCATTGCTTTAGCAAATTTCAAGTAGACTCCACATTCCACCAGAACAATCTAGGCTGCATGTGCTAGTCCCTTCCACATTGCAGGTTGCATTCTCTCTGGCTGGCCAGTCTCACTGGGCAATAACACATCTAAAGAGAAATTGCTTCATCTCCAGGTCCTGTGTCCCAGCCTTGTCAAAATGAGAAATGAAATTAAAATAGGATTTGGATTTTTTTAAACATTAAAGTTGCTGGCTCAATTTGGATTGGCTCTTCTTAAAGTATTGCTTTTATTCACTGTTCCGCTGCTGAGGAATCCACGGTGACCATCTATCAGCCTTTGGGTTAGGTTAGAACTCTCTTTGGTCTTCAAGGCTCTCCATGAGCTGTCTTTTCAATTTTGTCTCCCACTCCTGTGGACTTCTGTCATATATTCTAGCCCAGCCCGTATCTTACCGACCTGCCCTGAACACCAGGCACTGTGCTTGTTTCTATTTTTGCATTCTATTAGGATGCATGTTTTGCAACCCGAAAGAATGCGGAATAGAATGCATTTCTACCCTTGTATTCAATTTTGCATTCTTGTTTTTGCAGCTTTCCCCAACCGTCTCCTTTCTTCTCTATCTGCCCACATATGTCAAGATTCAGACTTGGACCTGCCCTTCCATAACTGACTCTACTGGTGGCCTCCACATATCTATGCCCCTCTTTTTCTTGGCAAACAGGACCTCGGACCTGTTCAGGGGTCCGGCTTTCTTCCACTCAATTTAGTGTTTCTTTCGGTTATGAACATAAGCAACAAGCTTTAGCAACATTAGCAGAACCTGTGACTTGGCCCTAATAGCAATCATGGATATTTTCATATCACATTTTGGTTGTTGCAGGTATCTTGAATAGAGCGGCATTATGATTTTCACGATCTTTAGCACCTTTGCCTTTGTGAGTACCTTGCTTCATAAAAGTTATATTTTGCCACAGCCTGAGGATAAAGACAAATCAGGGTGTCCCGAAAAAATGTATACATACTTTAACAGCTGACAGCTCAATTTTGAAAATGAAATGTATTTTAATAAACACTGCCTTTATAATTATTCAAAGTGTGTTTATACACTCTTTGGGACATTATATATATAATGGATAAACATTTATATAATGGATAAATATATATATATATTGGATAAACATTTTATTCAACCTAAAATTCATGTTTTCTTTGGACTTTAAAAAAATCAAAACACTTTTAGGGCCCCTGAAAATATGTCGGCCCTTAGGCACTATGCCTACAGTGACTATTATGAATAAGTCAGGTCTGATCTAAAATATCATTAATGCTCTCACTATTTCAGAATTTTGGTAGTTATTAGACCCACTGCTAGATCTTATTATTTAATGTATTAAATAATTTAAAAAAATATTTTGACACCTTTATTTCAATATAATTAACATATTGAATACAGTCATATATATTTAATTTTTCTGTATTAAAAATAGTTTTCTGAGAGGGGTCCACAGGCTTAACTAGATGGCCAAAGGGTCCATGGCACAAAATTGGTAAAAAAATTATGTCAATAGCATTCCCCATGAGTCAGTGGTTTTGCCTTTTTTCCATCAAGATTCATACCGTAGTGCCAATCATTTTAGAAAATAGTTCTAGCCAACTCAGGATTTTAAGGTGTTTGTTCTTCCAATGAATGATGCTTTGTGTTTTACTGTTTATGTAAATTGGATCTCCTCTTCCTGGAAGCTCTTCGAGGGCTGGCAATTTGGTTTCCATTTCCTTGTACCCAGTAGTACCAGGTGCCCAGTAAGTGCTTGCTGACTCAACTTTGCCTCTGAGCATGACACTGAGGTAAGTGGCGTGGAAGGTATGGTTGTCTTTTGTAACATCAATCAGCAAAATCCACAAAAGTTCTAGTTTTCCTTAATCCAATTTGCAAACTCAAAGGCCTTATGAGTTTCCCTAGACCAAAATTAGTTATAATTGAACAAAAGTTCAGTGTTTAGAATTATGAATGTAGAAGCAGGGCGGTAAGATATACAGAAAAAATAAAAAAATCTCACTTCAGGGAGGCAAGGAGAAAGAGGCCTTCCTTAGAGCTAAAATAAACATCCCCTTTTCATACAGCCATGGATGTGATTCAGGGGCCCCCAGGCCAAGTCTAGAGCCCAGCCCTACATACTTTCAAATGTCACCCTCCAGTTATAAAAGTAGGGAGCCCTAGAAACGCTGGAAGAGGCCAAATACAAAATAGGCTGAAAAAGAAGCTCTCTCTGCCTGCCCTTTATTCACCAACAGCAAGGTCCCAGTAATGGTGATATGCACGATCCACTTACCCTCTCCCCCCTCACCTTTAATCCTCCCCAACCCCGTGGAGTGGGTATTATATCCCCTACTCTGCAGGTGGGAAACAGGCCCAGAGAGGTTGAAAGTAAGGTACAGACTTCCCGAAATACACCCCTACTTTCTTCTGTATATCTCCGAAGAGATTCATACTCCATATATTCCTACATAACAATAGTACAATCAGTGCAATGTTAACTCTGAAAAGTTAGCACTGATGAAATGCTATTATTTAATATAGTTCAATTTCAAATTTCCCCAATCATCTTAATAATGTCCATTGTACATTCTTTTTTCATCAGCAATTCACCTGGCATTTAGTTGTCACATCTCTCGTCGTTAATCTAGAATGGTTATTGTTATTATTATTATCTTTCATAACAATGACATTTTTAAAGAGTTCAGGCCAGTTGTTTTGTAGAATATCCTTATTTGCTCTCCCCATTTGGATTTGCGTGATTGTTTCCTCCGGATTCTATGGAAGTTAAACAATTTTTGGCAGGAAGATGGATAATTCACTCTTGAGGAACAAAGAAAGCCACTCATATATATGTCCCTGAGTCCTTTAAACTGTGAGGGCTACCACAGAATCTACATTCTTGGGTATTGTGTTTATAAGAGTTTCCCAAATACATGCTAATTTGAGGATCCTGTGATTTTGTGTTTCTTGTTCAAATTGGTGAAGCTATTTGTGTCAAGGCAGGCCTATATTTCTCCAGACCCTTAACATCCAGACTGCTTCATCCAGACAGTGCCTGAACCCAGGGCCCAGGGGCTGAGCTGGAGCTGCTGCCAGTGGACTGTCATGGGTGGAGGTGGCCAGGGGGTGACAAATGCTTGTGATATTGCCAGAACCCCCGGTGCAAGCTTTGCATGGATTTGGCAGAGGCTCAGCTTACAACCTCAAGGGCTCTCTGATCCTGCCTTCTTTCTGTCTGGTAGCTCCCAGCCCAGCCCTGAAAAGGCTGAACAGGGAAGGAAACAGGTCAGACCCCATTACATCTGGTTGTGCAGGTGCAGGATAGACATTCCGAGGGGCAAGACTCTGAATGTAGAAATCCCAGCAAACCTGCAGATGGGAAAGAGCTTTAGTGATGATTGACTGGCTGCTTTTCAGATCAATGCTGTAAAATAAGAGAAACAATGAGAGGAAATTCAGTTGCTTAAACTTTATTATTTTGCTTATCAACATTCTGGAGCTTTACACAAAATCCCAAAAGAGCTATTTTTATTCTTTGATGCCTTTAAGTTTACTGCTTCTGGTTCCTGACAGTTGTCCTCTGTCAGATTCCAAGGGCTCAAAATTACTCCAATTAGAACTTGGATTCAGTTTCTTTCATGATAAAGTGTAAATGACTAACAACACTTTAAAGTGTTATTTATATGGAGAAATTGGCACTTTCTCACACTCCACAGCCAGTGGAAGAGATTTAGCTTAAAATTTTTCACATTTACCAGATGGGGAAAATATCTAAGCTTGTGTGTGAATCCCCCTAAAATTAATTTACTTGTTCAAAAAATATTTTTTGATGCCTGTTATAGCAAAGCCTTAGGGAAATATAGAGATGGATATAAAAGTACACACAAAAAAATTCACACAAATGGTGAAAATGTGGCATGGAAACTTAAATAAATGTTTTGCTTGAGATTACCAAGTTTACTTCTACCAATCAAGTCATAAATCACTCAAGTATTTATTGATTATTTTAAGATGCGCCTTTTACTATACAAAGACCCCTGGGGAAATACTGGAGAAATGTAACTTAGTCTGTCACCCTATACACAAAAGAAGTGAAACTTGACCCCATCTCACCCTGAGATGGGGTCAAGTTTCACTTTCACTCATATGAATATCTTACTGATAACACAATTTTTAAAAACACTCATCAGTGCCATCTTTGTCACAATCAAGTGTCCATTTAAGTGTGCATCTGTGTCTGTACACTCTCTCCTCTGTTCCTTTGGCCTATTTGTCCTTGGTCTTTACTACACACTTTAGATTTGTCCCACCTTGGGCCAAGGAAGCTGGGTATTGGTCCACCAACTCCCATTACTCATTGGCTGAAGATTGCTTCTGGGAACATTAGCTCCTTAGCACGTCTGCACTGCTCCATGCACAAGCCCCAAATAGTCCTATGATCAGGGGAAGCTTCAGGATCCATTTCCCCACTCACATGGTTGGTGGAAGCATACAATTCCTTGTGGTTGTTTTTTTATTCACTATTATATCCTCTAGATACAACCTAGAACAGTGCTTCACATGTAGGAGATGCTTAACAAATGATTGTTAAAGAAACAAATGCTGTATCCTGAAGAGACCTTAGAGGTCATCTGGTCTGGTCTTAATTCAGAGAAGGGACCAGGCTGCCACATATTCAGTGATAGCAGAGCTGGGACGAGGACCCAGGTCTCTTTTCTATTCCATTGCTCTTCCTACTCCACTGCTTTCTACTCATCCATGGGAGCTCAGTACTGATAACTGATAAGTAAAATAGAAGGGAATAGTACTGAACGTGTTCCTGAATGTTTTGCCAAATAAAACTATGCTGCTCTTTTGATCTAGTAACTTGTCCAAAGCAAAAGTCAACAGTGACTAGAAGGGGGCAAAGCATGAGTTATTATGGCTGATAAAGCAGCAGGTTACTGATCAAGTGAGTCATTGTCCTGCCCCAGGGAACAATGGTCTCAGTTGTCTGCAAAGGTAAATGAGTTTGGTAAAGAACTGGGTTTGCTCCTTTGATGAACAGGTGAGGGAAGTGTTTGCTCAATAGCCCCTTTCACTTTGTTCTTTACCTGAGTGATGGCTCCATGAGCTGCTCTTAATAAGCTTAGTGTCTACCTTGTAAAGCCCAGAAAGGGAATTCCTCCTCTACAAAGTGGGTCAGACTCCTTCTGCAGAGAGGTTGCATGTGGGGAAGGACTCCCCTCTCCTCCCATGTTTTCCCCTGACCCACCTCTCACTGTCTTTTGTAGCAAACTCTGCATTGTTAAGACAATTTAATTAAACTAAAACAACTTTGTAGGTCCCCAGGTTATTTCTTTTCCCATCTTGTTTTTAGGTGCTTTCCTTTCTCTGTACTTTCAAATGTATTTCCTGCAATGGCTAGACATGGAGCGGAGATGCAAACTAAAAAATAATGGTATTATTTTATTTGCATATTTCCATGGGAGTGGTGGAGAAATTTCAGATGCCAAATTTGCAGGTAGGATACGTCAGAAAGTTGTCTCTTTGCTAATTTAAAAAAATTCATTGTAAACACTATGGCACACATATATGTAAGTTAACTCTAATCTTCACCCTAAGGGTCATGGACAGCATTCAAAGGAAACTAATCAAGAAACCATCATGTAGAAGTGGTTATGTAAGCAGTATAAACATTGTTATAGAAGTCTATTCCAGAAGGTGTGTCAATTATCATAAGTGATGTAAAAAAGACTTTTTTATTAGCTGCACAGTCTTCAAGCTATGAGTTTGGATAGAAGACTATACTAGGTCCTGCTATCCTCACATGGGACTAGGGTACTTTTCTAGGAAGCCCATGAACCTTACACGTTGGGGCAGTGCCCCAGGTCCAGAAATCCATATGGCCCTGCCTCCTTCCACTGCATGGCTGGCTCTGCTGCCTGATCCAGCCAGAAGCCCAACTAAGCTGCTGTCAGAATATTGGGGTGACTGCCTTCTTCTTGTGTAAGGTGCTTGTTAGCATCTGAATGTGGGGACTTGACCAAGATTAAAGGAAGAATTCAATGATGGGTTTTATGCTTGCTTGCTAATGAAGTTTCTTATGTGTGGCAGAAATTGGCCTAAGACTAGCTTCATTATAGCAAAGTGTCTGGGGGTGAGGAGGTACGGGAAAGGGATGTTTGCCTTTAGATGCTGCAGTTTGAGGAATCTGAAAGACACAATCTTTTTAAGATCAGGTACAGGCTCCCAGTTGGAAGCCAAGATACTCAGGTAGGATCTTGAGGACAAGGTAGAGAATAATAACAGACTAAGGGGATGCTAGAGGTGATGTCAAGGAAGAGAAACTAGAGAGAGAGAAGGGAATGTACTGCCCATCCAAGGAGGAACCTATATGGGCTGATAGAATACTTGGCACTGTCCTTCAGACTCCATGTGCTTAGGTGATTGACTAATGGTAGGAATCTCTTTTTTTTGGTAATGGGCTCTATATGTACAGTTGTGGGCCTAATTAAAGATTTACATTGAAAACTTGGGCATATTGGCAAGTTAGGGTTTTAATACTCTGCTATTTGGAATCCTATCCCAGACCAGCTACACTGGGCATTCCTAAAATAGTTCATATTATTGATATGTTCAAGCTGTCCCATAGAGCATCTGCTTAAGAAGGGTTCAGATAACTGTACAGGATGCATAACTGGAGTGATACTTGGGGCACTTCATTCCTTTTTTTTCAATCCACCCCTACCAGCTGACTTCTAGGCCATTTTACCTTATATGAGCATAATGTAGTATAAAGACTGTAGACTTTGGCACTAGATAGATCCAAATTCTAATGTCAACTCATTACTTCCTAACTGAGGACAAAGTTTCTTTAACTACCCAAGTCTCAATGTTCTCGTTTCTAAAATAACAATAATAATATATACTTGGTAAGATAGTTGTGACCATTAAATAATATAGGTAATACACTTGGGCGGCGCTTGGCACACAGTTTTCAGTAAATGGTGACCTTTATTTCTCTGGCACTACTGAGGAGAGGAGGAAGGGAGATGGTGTCTGAGAGAAAAGGAAGGAAGTTTCTTCCTCCTTGACTGCAGGAGAGTTGGGAGTTGGTAGGAATGGCTGGTAGGAATAATGAGTTGGCCAAAAAGAAGGATGGATGGAAAGAAGAAAAGAAGGATAGGAAAGAAAGAATAAAGTAGAGAAAATAGGCAAGATCCCCAGGAAGAAGAGCACGACATGGCCATAAGTAGTCATAGAAGAAGTTTCCTAGAGCCCATCTCTATGGAAAGTGTGGTCCTCATACCAGCAGCATTGGCCTTACCTGGGAGTTTGTCAGAAATGCAGAGTCTCAGGCCCCTTCCCAAACCTTTCAAATCAGAATTGATATTTTCGTAAGATCCCTAGGTGATGCCCGTGTCTACTAAATCTGTTCATGTTGTTTTCATCTGCTTGGGGTTGAACAGATTTAAATAAACTGGAAGGCACTGGGGCTTAATGATATCTCAGAAATTATCAGGAAGATTTCCCAACTCAGTGAGTGGGGTCCAGGATGTGTCACTGCCCTGGGCACTCTGATCTGGACAGAGGTTCTCAAAGCCAGAGCCAGGCTGGAGGCTCTGAGGTATTCTTAGAATTTCTTGTCTGGATCTGAAGTAACAGGTGTGGAGGAACTGGGAAGTGGTGTAGTTAACCTTTTTCTGAGGAAACAGGAAGAGAGTTAGGATTGTCCTTGAGGCATATCTGGTAACCAGGGAGGCACCCTTTCTGCAAGGCATCCTGCCATCTCTCCCTTCAGCTCCTGGTGAGTTCCTTGACTCTGAACAATGAAAGCACTTTTGTCTGTGCCCTGTATTTTTCCTTTACGACAGGTGCATGAGAAAGAACTCTGGACTAATGGCCTCGGGAAGACCTCTTCACTTCCCGGTTCCCTGTTCCCTCAAATGTAATAAAGTCTTAAAATTATGATGTTAGGTGCCCAGCACTTCCCAGTGCAGTGGGGACCACAACTGTGGCCTTCTGGTGACTCTTCCTACCAGGTTCCACTCCTAAGCCAGCAGCCAGGCAGGTGATGAACATGAGAGAAGACTCAGGATGTAAAGTAAGAAAGTGTTGGCCTTGGGGTCAATGGGAGAACACGTGCCGCATCGGAACAGGGGCAGTCTCCACTCAGTCCTGCCAGTTGTCAGGGCCCAGGGTGACCAAACTTTTATGTTAATTTTCTGATTTTAGAGGCTGCTAGTGAATTCATTTAAAAAACAAACAAACCCTGCAGCTCATACAAAACACATCTGAGGCTGGATGCAACCCACAGGCTGCCAGTGTCTGACCTCCTTCCTAAGTTGTTTAAAAGAGAAAAATAAAAATGTTCATCCAGCCAGAAATAGGCAAAGGAGACAAAAACTCCTGATTTGCTGCTTGCCCCAGTGTGGCAGGTCTTGGTGATGCCGGACCAAGGAGGACAAAGATGCTTGTTTACCCTTCTAGATGGGCACAGTTTGACATGAAATATTGTTGTCATACTATATTGTTGGCAACTAAATACAAAAATACAAAAACAGTCAATAAGTCACGTATTATGAAATGAAGAGAGCCAGTCGTAATTAGTTGATTAATTATTGTCAGCCTCTTGTCGTGTGCTGATACATGAGTAACGTAGGTTCCCAGTATTGATTGCATTCAAGCCAGGATTCCTCTGTGGCTGTCACCTGAAGGACACTGTGGCCACAGAGGTCCACCTCAAATTACTGCCTTTTGCAAAGTGATAATGGGGTGTACAGCCAGGTGTAATTTAAGCACATCTTTCTACAGGCTGTGGGTGGTTATGGCTGCATTGCTGTAGCTGTATTGCTTTCAGCTTTAATGGGAATCTTTATTGAAACAGAAACCTAATTCCATTTAGGTTAATAATATGTCTACTCAATCTTCCTTTCCAGAACCAACCTGATCTTTAAAGTTTCTGGAGGAGACTGGCAGTGATTCCTCATTGCAGGTGATATCTCATCAGATAAAGCAGGGTCAGGAAAGACATTTTCACCTGAAGCACTTTGATTGCTTTTTTTCACAGTGTAAGGCAGTGTCTCTCTTATCTTTGTAGGCAGTGGTGCTAAAATTGTGGTGTGGGACCATAGTAGTTGGCATTTGTCTCCCACATGGACCAACTTGAAATTCAGGAGTGGTATGAGCTTGTATTCACATGTTGAGCAAGGATGCTAGCTATTCATTCCAACTCCGCTTTTAATCTGAGCTCCCTCCCCTGTGTGATTAATGGCTATGGAAGTAACTTATGGAGGCTGAAGGTGGGTCCTGGGAATATGACAACCTGGATGCCATTTCCACCTTTCCCACTCCCAATTCCCAAATTTCTTCCTCTCCAGAGCCAAACAGCTGCAAACTCCTATGAGTGGTTGTGTACGAGTAGAGGCCTTGGGCTATGGTGAGACCCAACAGAGAGAATTGTGAGGTTTTTTTCTCCCCATGGACTGGGTAAGTGCCTAGAGAATAACGCCAAGGCCAGGAATGGAGAATGGAAGGCAGCAAACCCCGGGGAGCTCCTATAATTCAGCCTGGGGGCTGAGGTTTCCTCACCTTCTGCCATCTGTGGGACTCCCACCATTTGGGACCCATGAGCTACCCTGATACCTAAGTGCCCACACAGAAAAATACTACAGTGTTTCAAAGGGGCTCGAAGCCAGAAAGAGGATAATCAGTTAGAAAAAGCAAAACACATTCCCAGCAAAATGCAACTGTGAGGAGGAAGAGTGTATGTGTGTGTGTGTGTGTGTGGGGGGGGGGGGGGATAGGTGCTTAAATGAAAAAAAATAGCAACTGTTGGTGGGTGGAAAGAGATGGAGAAATGAACAAGGTTCCCAAGGTCCAAGGAAGGGAGGAGAGAGGAAAGTAAAATTATTCTAAAGCTCTCATCTTATTGGAGTGAGGGGCAATCAGGAAGCAGCTGAAGCAGCTTTGTGGGGGAAACTATGCCTATTAGTGAGGATAATAGTATCTTGTTTTCAGGGGCAAAATACAGATAAAAAGTTTATACAAGAAACAGTTAGGCTCTCAGGTCACACTCCTGCCTTATACAGGATGAGTGGCCATCTACTGCCTCCTAGCAGAAGGCTCTCTGAGAGGTTGAGCCAGAGGGATTCTGGACCCAAGGACACCAGACACACTGAGGCAAGGATACCACATTGAAATGTGGGTTAGGAGGAAGATTAGTTACCAAAAGGTGGGACTCCTGGGCCCTGGTGTTCTTTTGTGCCTCACCTTCCAGAATGCTAGCAGCTGTGCCTATTCTTCTCAGGAAGGGAATTAGAAGTTTCCTCTCTGTGGGACCCAACTATCTCAGGGGAGAAGACCTAAAGATACTGACAGGTAGAGAACCCCAATGAAACAGACAGTGCTATAGGGGCACCAATCAACAGATTCTACCCGCACCCACTGAACTCCTGAATTACCATTTAGTGTATCACTCTTAAATATGATCAGACAACCAAGGATCACCAGACATGTGAGATAATCTAACATGAAATGCAGAGATAAAAAAAAAAAAGGACAAAGAAGAAATTTGGGGAACAAAAGAGGAAAAGTAGGGCAGCAAAAAAAACCCTTAAATGTCTCCAGAGACAAAAGAGAAGATATTGTATTCAAGAAACAAAAGAAGCAATTAGAAAGGAACATTTACAGTACAATTCAAAGAGATCTTGGAGATTAAAACTAGGATAGCATAAAGGAACACTGTAAGAGAAGAGCAGAAAGAAGTGTTGTCAAATTTAGCACATAAAAAGACAGGACTCCTAGTTAAATTTCAATTTTAGAGAAACAACAATTTATTTGTTAGTATGAGTGTGTCTCATGTAATTCCTGTCTGAAATTAAAATTTATCTGTATTTTATTTAGTAACCCCAGTTGGAAGACAAAAATAGATGAACTCTCCAAGAATATAAAGAAAGAGAGAACAAAACTGAGGAAGTCCAATAAGGAAGGACAAAAAAAGAGGAATAATTTATCAAGGAGATTTCCCAGAACTGATTTAGACAGTCTGCCTTAGAGCTAAGCACGAAGGATAAAAAGTGCCCAACAAAGCACATCATTATGAAATTGCATAGTACTGGGGGAAAAACAGTGAGAGATCAAGCCACGTACAGAGGATCAGGAATGAGAATGAAAAAATTATCTACAGAAAACAGTGGAGTGATACATTCTGAATTCTCAGAGAAAATTGATTTCCAGTTTAAAATTCTATACCCAGCTAAATAGACCACCAAATCTGAAGGCAGAATAAAAATTTTTTCCAGACCTTCAAGATCTCAACAAAGTTAACTTCCAAGTACCCAGTCTCAGAAGGTTATTGAAGGATGTGCCCCATCAAAATTTGAGAGTTAACCAAGAAAGAAGAAAAGGACCCAGGAGGCAAAGGCAGGAATTCTCTGAGATGATCTTGGGGAGATCTTAGGAAAATAGCTGTGCAGCAGGCCTCAAGAATGATCAATTCTAATTGGAGGAGGACAAAGGCTCCAGGTGGGGTATCTATTTGAAAAAGAGGAAGTTTACAGAATATCTGATGTTTGAAAGTACTGAGATGAGATTTTAATTCAGTTGTAGAGTTTGGATATGAATTCGTGATTGGCACATGGGAAAATTAAGGATGTGAGAAAATTATTAACACAAAAGAAAATGAAAAATTGTACAAGAAGGTCATTTAATCATAGTTCATTTCATGACTTAGTTGGGAACATTGTCACATAGTCGTAATAATGTAAACTGAATGCTAATCAACCAATATTATGGCATGGGGAAGACTGTCTGTGTGTTGGGGCAGGTAGGTTGGTGTGTATATTATAGAGTTTGTGTGAGCAAAAGAGCTAAATTCCATAATGCAATAGTTGGAAGTCTCTACATGATAATCAAAAACTGAAATATCAAGAAATAGCTACATACATATACCATTTAGAAACAGAAGAGCAAATACCAGTAGAAACAGATATAAATGTTGTAAATGGTTGTCTTCTAAAGAGTGTGAATTGAGGGGTAGGTAGGGGCAAGGCAAGGACTACTGTTTTGTATTATAAGTTTTATGGAACTGTTTTACCCTTTAAAAGTATTTACCTTGATCAAATTAAAATTAAAAAATTGTTAATGTAGCAAATTTTATTTTACAAGGAATCTAGCAATACATCCAAAGAACAGAATCCTTGACTATGCAGGATTTATTCTAGGAATTCAAGGGAGAGTCAATATCAGGAAATCTATCGACATAATCTAGTATATGAACAAACTAAATCTTTAAATGATTGTATCAATAAAAATATTGTTTATAAAATTTAGCAGACATTCCTAATAAAATTTTTAAATGAATTGGACACTGAAAAGAGAATGATTTATAAAAATTATAAAATAGATTAGACTACAAAAAATAAAAATAAATGTTATCCTAAATGGCAAAAGGAGAATAGTAGGAGACTGTTCTTGAGAGGCAGCAGCTCCCTCATTGTAAAGAGACTTGTTTCCTGTGAAGTTAAGAAATTTAAGTTATATCTTTCCTGTAGTCTCCAAAATGTGAAGCACTTGTTTTAGGGTCCCAGGGATCTACGTTTTAAACAAAAGCCCCAGCTAATTCTGTTTTGGATTAACATTGAGAACCATTACTTAGGCCAACAGAGGTTACCAGAGGGTTCAAACTGAGAAGCAACAAAATCAGATTTTCAAAGACCTCCTTCTTTCTCTCCTTCTTACCCTCCCTAGCCCACCCATCTCCATGCCATTAGAATGTAGGACTAACAGGGTTGTAACTCTAAGTTAGACACACAGTTTCCTATGGAAAAGTTGGGTTATGCTAAGCCATTCAAAGCTGGAAAAGTTACTGGAAGTGGCCTTGTTCCTGAGGCATCACGTTTTATCTGATTCACAGTAAACAGCAAAATAACATCTTCCTGGGACAAGGAAATAAATTAATGTCATGTCTTTTCTAAAAATCTGAAGCTGGTTTATCTTGGTTTTGAAAGTTTTGTGTGTGTTTTTAAAATTTCATAATAACAAAGCTTAAAATAGTTCTCAGAGGTAGTCCATGCCATTTTTGCAAGCACTGGAGGAAGTAAACAGGGCAGAGGAAGTCCTCAGGGTGGGTCTCAGAACCCAGCTGGAACTGTGCTCATTCAGAATTCAGTGACACCAGTGTATGAAGGTGGATGGGCTATCCCTAGAGATCTGGGGAGAAACCACCCCAGAGAGTCCTAGGGCATCTCAGGAAACATAAGTAGCAGCAAAAATCACATACAAAAAATCACAATTTCTGATAAGGTGGTTCCAAGGAAAGCAAAGGCAATGACCTGGGAGACTCTCGGAACAGAAATCTAGGCACTGGCTCTGCAGCTTTGGCACACATCAGAATCACCTGGAGGGTTTGTTAGACAGTGACTGCTGAGCCTCATCCCAGGCTTTCTGATTCAGCAAACCTGGGTGCAGCTTGAGACTTGAGATTTGGCATTTCTAACAAGCTCCCAGGTGCGGCTGCTGCTTCTGCTCCGGGACCACAGTTCCAGAACGGCCGTCCTGTCATAGGCAAAGAAAATCCACTCAGCAACTTTTGACCCTACTGAAGGAGAAAAGCTAGTGGTGCAGGTGCATGCATGCTGCGGTCATACTTAGAGGTCTGCAGGACTGTAATAAAACACTCCTGTTGAGGCCAAGGAATAGACTTGGACCTACTTGGCCAGATAACTATGCACCTGCTTACATCAACCAAGCCATAAACATCTGATGAGTGACTATCATCATTACAGCTACCATTTATTAAGTGCTATCTGTATGCCAGACACCTCATAAACATTTAATCTTCACTGTAGCCCTACAGCTTTCTCCCAGTGGCCTTGCCAGGCATATCCTACCCCAGGGTCTTGGCACAGCCTGGTCCCTTGACCTGGAACATGCTTCCCCCATATAGCTCCCTCCTACTTTCAAAACATCTTGTCAGAGAGGTCTTCCCTGGCCACCCCTCTAGAATCTCAACCTCCACTACTGCCCTAAACTGTCATTCCCACCTTCAGGACTTTATTTTCTCTCTGAGCACTTATCACTAACATTAGCAAGTAAGCACAAAGCAGGGATTGTGTCACTGTTTCCCTAGAGCCTAGAAACTATCTGGGACTTAGTAATAGTCAGCACTTACTGGTAAAATGAACAAATGGAAATTTCAGAGATCCAAGCCTTACTTTGCAGGGATCTGCAGAATTTGGTAACGTGATGATTAGAGCCCATCAATCAAAAAGCATTCACGCCCTGGCCTGGTAGCTCAGTTGGTTAGAGCATCATCCTGATACACCGAGGTTGTGGGTTCCATCCCGAGTCAGGGCACATACAAGAATCAGTGGAACAACAAATCAAGTCTCTCTTTCTCTCTCCCTCTCTTTCCCCCTCCCCCTTCCTCTCTCTAAAATAAAATAAAAAAAAGTGAAAATAAAAACCAAATCTGGCATTATTTCATTGGAGATGTCTAAATGTGAGGGAAGAAAATAAGTAGAAATTAAAACAAGGAGAGGATGGGGAGTGGGGCTAGGGGAGGGAATAGGCTGGGCTGAGGAGAAGCCCGGGCAGTGGCACCGCTCTTCTCAGCCCTGGAGGGAGTTGCCTCTCAAGACTCTGCCAAGGATGACTCTGAGTGGGTGGGTGTGTCCTGTGGGCTCTAACTGGAGCAAAGATAGCTACTGCTGTCAGCAAGCATGGAAAACTCTGCCCAGCCCAGCTGCTAGGAGACAGGATTGGTTTCTGAAATGACAAAGAAGGGTTAGTTGAAGAGTAGTGTTCACAGAGCCAAACCAGCTGACACTGGAGGAAACTAGAACTAGGTTTTCACCAAAAGTGGAAGCTGGCACAGCAGCATGACCTCCTGGAAGATGCCAGGTTCAAGAGCAGTCGGCAGCGAGCCAGCAACCAGACAGACTCCTGAGGCAAAAGGAAGGCTCTAGGCTTGTGATTTAACTGCATAAACAGACTCAGTTAGATTGGAAACTGTCAGACAGAGTCCATGCCACGCAGAAAATATGAAACATTTCCTCTCTTGGCACCTGTTTCTAACGGACAGTCTGCAGTGTTGACTGTCTTGTGACAATATATAAATTCAGTTCCTTAATGAGCTCCAGGGAGAGTTCACATGCTCTGGCCAGTGTGGCTTGTCTCAGATTTGAACACGGGGGCGGGGGGGGGCCCAAGTGCCTCAACGGTTGAGTTCACAGTACACACAAGCAGGTGCTTGGTTATGCTTCACAGCACAGAACAAAGAGGAAAAAAAATAAAGTTTAAAGCCATGAACAGACTTGACCTACTGTGATCAACTGACTCACGATTAGATTCATCTCAATTCTATAAACAGTATTTGTAGAAATCCACTGAAAGTAGAAAAACCTTCTTTAAATAAAAGCTGAAGTGTGATAGTGACGGTTGGGTTTCCAGTGTTAAAAGTCCCCAAACTGTAGAGAAGGTAATTTAGCAAAGCTGACTTCCGGTGTTCATCAGGATAACGTTGAAGACCTACTATGGACTGCAGAGTGAAGGCTGCCCGTGTGACTACAGTCCCAGTGCTGAGATGCAAGGAGCTGAGTGGAGCCAAAGGGAGTAGCTCTCAGGCTAAGAGCTTGGTCTAGAGGAGTGCAACTGTTATTACAGGTTTTTTAATAAAAAGCCCAAGGTTACATATGTGTGGGACACAGCAGGTTAAACAGTTAAACTAGTCTCTTTACTGCGTTTTTTATAGGCTTATGTACACTGGGAATCTACGAGAGGACTACAGCATAGAGTGTTTCTCAGATATTTGAACATAAGAGTTTTTTTTAACAGAATCTACCTGAGGAAGAATGGCTTAAGCCCATTTACCCCTCTGTACCTATTTGGGAAGACGACTACGGGCCAAGTATGAGTGTTCATGAGCAGATGCTGTTAGGTCAGCCGGGAAGATGTGGCCATCACTGTGTTAGCGAATTCTTGAGGTGGACATGAAGCTTTCTCAAGCCTCTGAACCTGACTGTGCCAGTGACCTGGAGAGTGGCTCCCTCCAGATGGGTAAACTCAGGGTGGGCCTTCCACGATGCGCTCGCAAGGCACAGCTTCGAACCACGCCTGACACTGGAGACACGTTTTTTGTTTGTTTGTTTCTGTTTTTGTTTTTTTAAGTGCTGTTTGCAGCTTACCAAATTGATTTTATTAGTCTTTAAAGGGTTGCAATTTGCAGTTTGAAATATACTAAATTTTATCTAAACTTTAGCATGTTAGAAGTTTTGTACCTCTTTCCCCAAAGAATTCCATGTTCATTATCTCACATGGAGAGGACTTAGGACCAAGTTTTTCCTTCAAGAAAAGTGGTACCTAATATCTTCTTTGTGTAATTCACCATCTCGACTAGGCCCCTGCTTTAGGAAAACAACAGGGAGAGCTGTGGTTGTTCAAAGGGTGCTTTCAAATTCTAAATGTGACTTCATATTCTAATCTTATTCTGCAAACAACACACAGCTACTTGTTTTCATTGAGATGACAGGTGAGCGCCCAGGTAGAGGGAGTACAGGCGCCTCGACGGGCACCGCGTTGGACGCTCCCAGGCAGTCCCAGGGCAGGCAGCCTGACCTACAGACGCCCCTTCTTCCCTTCGTCTCACAATCAGCGTCTTATCTGACGCTCTGACACCCAGTCTGGGCTCAGCATCTGAGTGAGAGTGGACCTAACTAACCAGACTGAACTCAGGACCCCAAACAGTCTCCTGATGTCTTGAGAAAGGTGAGAAATATTAGGAATTAAAAGATTCTCGTGATACCTTTCTGCCATGTCAGAAAGGCCTGCCCCTCAAGGCCTTGGGTGCGGTTCTCCAGGCCAGCCCGTGCTTTTATTCCCACGCTGTGCTCCACTAAGTGCGCCTCCATCATTTTTTTAAAAAACTAACAATTGAATGTGATATTTTGCAAAGCACTGTGGTTTTTCAAGCTTTAATTTAGAGGGGTCTAGAAAATATTTGCATTCAGTTTCTTTTTTCACTCTCTTTTCCTCTTGATTTGCTTGCTTTTTTTCCTGAGCATTTTGGTGGTGAGGTTTATCATTATTGTCCCTTGGAGTACTATCTGAAGTATAAAATACAACCTTGTTGTTTGGAAAATTAAAAGAAAAATAGAAATGCCAACGTGGGTCTAAGAAGCAGCGGGAGAGAAGTGAGGTGGTGGCGGGGCTGGGAGGGACTGTAGTCCAGACACAATGGCAAATGATTCATGTAATTTCAAGACTGAAAAAAGTGGATTTTACCATGCTAAGTCAATTTAACTGTTCGAATGGTTACTGCTCCCCTGGTGTTTATAAAAAGATATGAAATGAAAGGAGACAGACTCACATAGGCTTAAAGAGTTTTCAGAAACCATTATGGCCACAAAGTCTGTTTTGGTTTTGCCCAGTGTTATGAATCCCAGCTTAACCGTTTTACTGTATGCAGCAATGAGACAGCAGAGCATGGTGGTCAAGAGGGGGCTCTGTCCTTGACTCCCTGGGTGACCTTGGGCAAGACACTTCATGAAGTCTCAGTTTCCTCCTTTTTCAATGGAGTTCGTTCACAATTGTACTTACCATTTAGGGTCGTCATCGGGATTTAATGAAGAAATGTGTGGAAGGCACTTCTAGAAGTCTCACATGGTGAATGCCTAATGAATTTTGTTATGAAACGCTATGTGAATAGAGTTACTGCAAGCTCATCATTGGCAGAGTCCCATGAAAGCCAGCAAGAGAAGTCCTGCAGGCCTGTTGCTCCATCCACCAAGAGTAGCAGATTTCAATGAGGAGCGATTTGCCCTTCAGGGGACATTTTCAATGTCTGGAGACACTTTTGGTTGTCACAGTAGTGTGTGTGGGGAGGGGATGCAGAGCTACTGGTGTCTAGTGGGTTGAGGCCATAGATACTGCTTAACATCCTACAGTGCACAGGACAAACCACACAACAAAGGATTATCAGGCCCCAAATGCCAACAGTGTCAATGTTTTAAAAACAAAACAAAACAGATCTAGCACAGTCCCTTTAACATCTTTGGTCCAGGGATTATACATTCCTCCACGGCTAAAAGCAAACAAACAAACAAAAAGTTGTAAACAAAGTCTCTTGAGAATAAAAGAAAACTCTCAGTTGCTTTTGGTAGAGAGGGGCGCAAATTAGAAGATGCAGATTTAAAAATATATATATATATATATATCTTTATTGATTTCAGAGAGAGGAAAGGAGAGCGAGAGAGAGATAGAAACATCAATGATGAGAGAGTCACTGATCGAGCCTGCAACCCGGGCATGTGCCCTGACCGGGAATTGAACCCCGATCGCCTGGATCTTAGGTTGACACTCAACTGCTGAGCCACGCCTGACCGGGCCAGATTTTTTGTTGTTGTTATTTTGTTAATCCTCACCTGATGATATTTTTTCCATTGATTTTTTAGGGAGGGAGGGGAGAGAGAGGGAGAGAGAGAAACATCAATGTGAAAGAGACACATTAACTGATTGCCTCCTGTACCCGCCCCAACTGGTCCAGGGATCGAACCTGCAGCCCAGGCATGTGCCCTTGACTGGGAATCAAACCGGTAGCCCTTTGGTGCACGGGCAGTGCTCTAACCACTGAGCAACACCAGCCAGGGCTAGAAGATGCAGATTTTAGCCTGGTAGTTAATGTTAGAGACGGAATCCTGCTATAAATCTATGACTGTCCAAGCTTTCAATGTTGAGGTGAATTGGTGGGAGCCCAGAAGTCCACGGGGAGAATTAGACCAGTGAGAACATGGACTCACTTTAAGTAATTTTGTTTGGTGGCCAGAGAAAGTTTTGATGTTAAGCAGAGTCCTGAGATAAAAGCACAGACATGCTGAATCTAAGGGGAATATCTTGATTGATAATTCCTTGGGCCTATTTTCAAAGTAAATATAAATCAGGCTGGATCCTTGTTTTGATTCAAACAAATATACTAAAAGGTATGTGATTCTCCAAGATTCGCACAAATCAGGCCCAAAGACTTTCTAGATTGTTGTTGATAATAACCCTAAAGGGGAAACAGTATCTTTATGTCTTGACTACATCCTACCTTCAATTTGTGATCAAACATAATAAGAGGAAGCAGAGACATGGGCTGAGAAATGAGTGAATATTTGCCCAATGTTATAAATCTTAACATCAACTTTGTTGTCCAAAGCAACGAAACATATCACTGAGTGTCAAGGTCCAACCATCCTCCCTAGTCACCTCGCCAGAAGCAGTGGGCGTGGACTGTTCTGTGTATATGAGATGCAAACCTCATACTTCAGAGCCACTCCTTTCTCTTGTTTAGCAGACAGACCAGGTGGCAACAGAACCTCTTGGGTACAGTTGGCAGACCCGGCAGGACCAGCAGCACTTCAGTCCACAGTCTAGTGTTTGCCTGAGTTGCATAAGGGCAATTCTATGGCAACTGAAAGGGAGGGTGAAGGATGGTATGTCTGACCAGAAAAGCAGGGTCAAAAAGCCCCTGCGAAATGGCACAGGACCTTTTCATGTTAAATTTGGAAGGTCAGTACACCACTTGAACTGCCATTATGGCCTATTCATTTTCATGAAATCCTCTTGAAATTAAAAAAAAAAAAAATTATTGATTTTTAGAAAGAGGAAGGGGGAGAAAGAGAGAGAGAGAAACATCAATGTGAGAGAGAAACGTTGATCCGTTTCCTCTCGAACAAGAAAGAGAAACATTGATCCATTTCCTCCTGAACAAGCAATCTAGGTATGTGCCCTGACCAGGGATGGAACCCACCACCTTTTGGTGTACAGGACACTGCTCCAACCAACTGAGCCACACTGGACAGGGTTGAAATTTTTCTCATATTTAAATTTCTGTTGGAGTTCAACCAAATGTATAACTATTCCAATGGCAATTTATAGTTGAAAACCTATCAAAAATTGAATAAGCTTCTTGGTTTGGGGAGGGGGTGATGGCTGTGTAAGGGGCACCCTGACCTTGCCACTTACTGAGCAGACACAGGTGTGAATGTACAGAACAATATTCCAGAATAGTCACAGAAAATAAATAAAGATTACCCTGTTGCCCCGTTTGAATGCTGGGACATTGTTAGGAGTGCCCAAAAGTTTGATTACATGGTCAACTTTGTAGCAAGAAGGGAAGTCTGAGTGATCTTCAAAACTTTGATAGAAGTGGGTTCACTAAAATATTTCAAAGCTAGAATGCTCCTCAGAGTACCGAAACTATTGGGCAAGAAGGAAACATCTGCAAGGAAATGCCTTTACGATAAGTAGCATAATTTGAAGAGCTCCCTAACTGACCATGATATAATAACTACCTCTACAAAACACTTCGCTCTGGAGAGGCTCTGATGGAACCTGGAGACCTGTAGGTCAGAAGGAAGCCTCCTTGCCACATGCATGAGTGAGGAGGCACCACGGCACAGTGCACAGTGGTAAAAAAGCACTGGACCTGGTACCCAGAGACCAGGCCAGCATCTTATTTCCTGCCCTTGTGATCTCAGACATTCTTCAACCCCCTGGAGTCCAGCCCTATCAGTAAAATGAAGATGGATGCTGGCATCTGCTATGTACCCTACTGGGCTGTGAACATTTGAGGAAGCTTCACGAATGGTTGACTAAACAGCCAGTGTCTTACTGTTCTTGTCAAAAGGTAATGAGAGTTAGAATCAAATTGTATCCTATTAAGGAAATATGTTTATAACCAGATTACTTCCTGAGAACTTCATGCTTCCTGGCATGGTCTTTCATTTCTCTTCTAATATAAAATTCGTCAGGAAACCTATGTTTCACTGAGTAGAAAATTGGATAGCCAGTAAATATATTTTAAAATGTCATACTTTAGGCCCATCTCCTTTGGTCATCTGGACGTGGTCTTTTTGAGGGGGTCTTATCCAGAGATCTTTTTACTGCAGCGGACAGAAACCCATTCAAGTTAGTTCAAATAACAAAAACAAACACAAAAGCAAACAACCAGCAGGCTATCTCACATGCATCCCGGTCCAAGTAGAGTCACCCCTCATGCAACTGGGTTTGGAAATGGCCAATATCAGAGTGGTGCTTTTTCTGTTTTTCAGTGGCTTTTCTCTTAACCATAAATTCACCATAAATTCACCACCACCCCCAGTCTCTTATTGGTTCAACACAGGGACTATAGTTTGTGTCTCATAGTTTAATCTCCCCTTCCTTCTTCTTGCCTGGAGTGTAGCTGCAATGCTGCTCTCTCCACATCAGCTTCCTTTTTAGCATCTAAAGCTCAGACTGCATGTCACCAAAGCTATAGAATGACAAGCAAATTTGGAACTGTACTTTTTACAGAATCACCTTTGGACAAGTTACTTAATCACTTTGTGCCTCAGTTTCCTCACCTGAAAAATAGGGATAATATTATTTATTCTCAACCGTAGTGTCTGTTCCAGGATGCTCAACATTAGCCATTACCATTATTAATTTTAAGGAGAGGTTAATTTATGAAACTGACCAAAAGCAGGCATAAGACTGCACAATCTAAGCACTGTATCCAAGTTCTAAGATAAGATGTAGTAAACACTGAGCTTGTCAGGTACATCTCCAGAGAAGATGACTTGAAGGGAGGGATTGGAATGACTTGGTGAAGAGATATGTTTTGGTTTTCAATGACTATATAACAAATCATCCCAGAACTTAGGGGTTTAAAACAACAATTATTTATCTACTCACAATTCTGCAGTTTGGGCAGGGTTGGCAGCATCAGCCCATCTCTGCTCCACACGGCCTCTGCCAGCTGGGCCATCCAAGATGACCTCCTTGCCTATCTGCCCCAGCATACCAGGTGGGGCTGACTGGACATCATCCTCTTTCCATGTCGCCTCCCCATGTGGACTTCCCATCATCACAATGGCCTCAAAGTGGTCATCTTCTTACAATGTGCCCAGTTCTCCCAAAATGGAAAAGCAGAAGCTTCCAGACTTTCTTAGTAGCTGGGCTCAGAAGTTCCAGAATGTCATTTCCACCACATTTTATCAAAGAAGTCACATGCCATCCAGCTTCAAGGGGAGGGGACTGCACAGGGCAAGGATATCAGGAGGCGTGGTTCACTGGGGACACAAGGGGAAAGAGACCGTGACAAGTGGTTGCACAGAAGCTTAGGTGCAGGAGACAGAAAATACAAAAAACAATGCAACCAAAAAGCCCGGCTAGGCCCTGATGAGCATGAGAATTACAGAAGAGAATGGCCTGGCTCTTGTTGTGAAGAGTAGGAACAGAATCTGAGGGTTTATTGGGGTCTCAGTTCTATTGCATCACCTTTACTGATTCAAATGTTCAAACCAGGGAGTAACAGACACCTCCACCCCACCCCCACCTCCAAGTGTCCCTGGAAGAAGTCATCTTTGGGAAATTAGAATAATTTCTTCAACAGATCAAATCCACATAGCTTCTGTCAAGGTTTTAAATTGGCATGCATGCCAACAGAACCCAACGGTGACAAAGGCTCTGGGAGGGGCCTCTAATAAGATGTTCATTCCCATGGTGACTCTTTCATCACTCACCATTAGTATTTTTCCTCTCAAATTTTCCCTTTATTTCTCTGTTTTGTAAAGCGGTAAAACCCTTGATTTTCTGTCGGCTGATTCTTTTCCATGTGGGTAAATCTGGGAATTTTCCCAAAGAACCAGCTTTTGCTTTGATTGATCCTGGGTGTTTGGGGATCTTCTTTCTGCCCCCATGGTGGGGTGTGGTGGGGTTGATAGGAGAGGCTAAGGCTGGTGTCGGGCGATTTCGATGGCACTCAGTGTGGTTGCTTAGCTGGGGCTTAAATTTACACCCCAGTGCTTCTCTCTCCTGCCTCTGAAATGGAGAGCTCAGGCTTTCCTTTAGTGACCTCTCTTCCCTAGAGGGCTGGTGGAGCACAGCGAGGCCTTCCCACCACAGGAAGGTGTCCGCATTTGTACTGGGGGGTGGGACTGAGAGGTTACAACTGAGAGGTCAAGGCCTCTTCCATTCACCCAGGCTGCCTCCTCCTTAGCACCCATCTCCCCACCTGCCATGACTCTGCCGCCTCACTCTGCTCCTGCCACTTAGCTCTTTGGAGAGTATTTCCCCTCTCCCCCTTTCTTCATTCTGATTTCCAAACTTCTCTGCGGTGCTTTCAAAACATGAGATTTTTAAAAAATGCACACAACTTTATTTTAAAGCAGCACGGGTCTCAGGGTTCATGAATTATGACATCGAACTTAACTAGAATGTTAATTCATTCTTGTCTAAATCCCGGGTCTGGCACAGAACCTGGCCAGAGTAGAAACTCAAGCCCTAGGCACTGAATGATGCATGAATAGCACCCGGAAAAAATCACACCCTGCTTGGGATTTTATAGTTTGTTTCCTAAGTTTGTCCCTTTGGACTCTTCTCCCATCACAGGCTGTATCCAGGGAAAACAAGAGATGAGTTTCTTAGAAACGGCTTCTGTCAACAGTCGGTCTCCCTCCTGCCCCCTCCTCTGCCAAAGTGGTGAGTCTGTAAACAGCTTTCCTTGGGAAACAGGCACTGGGAAAACAGAAAACCAACCAGGGAGCTGTGAAGCGACTCAGGAGAGCATTATCTGAGACCAGGAGGGGAAACACAGGCATATTGGAAAAGAACATTTAAGATGTAACCTTTCCGAAGACAGCATTGACTGTAAATAGTCAGGCTCTAAGTTTAATCGTTAGGTAGTTACTGAATTTCTTTAGCTATATCTGCTTGTGCTTTGTAGAATTGCTGGGCTGGGGATTTATCAAGAGGAACGGCTACATAGTTTCGGGGAAATGTTTGATGTCACATTCTTTTGCCTTGTATACGAATCTGCTTGGGCCACCACAACAAAACACCATAGACTGAGTGGCTTAAGCAACAGAAATGTATTTTCTCAGTTCTGGGCTGGAAGTCTGAGATCAAGATGCAGGTAGGGCTGGGGTCTTCTGTGGCCTCTCTCTTTGGCCTTATAGATGGCACCTTCTTGCTGTGTCCTCACATGACTGTCCCTCTGTGTGCATACCCCTGGTATCTCTTCTTTTTTTTGTCAGGACACCCAATTATGTTGGATTAGGTCCCATCCATATGACCTTATTTAACCTTAATTACCTCTTTAAAGGCCCTGTCATCAAATACAGTCACATTCTAAGGTACTGGGGGCTGTGACTTCAATATATGAATTTTGGAGGGACACAGTTTACTCCATTAACCTTGTTTGCTTGTGGAAGTGAGAGTAGCAGAATATGTCACCCCAAAATATACCACCTTGGCATTAGGATTATTTTGAATTAAAGGCATTGAAAAACAGCATATGCAAGAAAGCATGCTGACCTCTCCTTTTCTTCCTAAAAGCAGGGGGTAAAACTCAGATGTGAAAGATGCCCCGTCTATACCAGGAGGAAAAAATATTCTCATCACCGAAGATGGGGAGTCGAGGCTGAGAGCAATCTGTACAAACAGACCCTGTTGAATAACCCTTATCTGCCTCTAGGCTCCTATACATTTAAAAAAAAAAAAAATATCTTTATTGATTTCAGAGAGAGAAAAGGAGAGGGAGGGAGAGAGATAGAAACATCAATGATGAGAGAGTCATTGATCGGCTAGCCCGCAACCCGGGCATGTGCCCTCACCGGGAATCGAACCCCGATCACCTAGATCCCAGGTCAATGCTCAACCGCTGAGCCACGCCTGGCCGAGCTCCTATACATTTTAGATGCTTTTCCATAATTACCTTCATTTTCCTGTGAAGGCTCCTATGTACATGTAAAAATAGTAAATAAAATGTCATACTTTTCTCCTGTTAATCTGTCTTGTACCAACCTAATACTCGTGCCCAGTTGGAGACTGTAAGAGTGTAGAGGAAAAGTTCTGCCTCCCCTAAATAGGCTTGCTAAATACTTGTTGGATGAAAAACAACATCCTTTCTCCCCGGTACCCACTCTTTCAGCCAGTTCCTAGGACTGTTAAAACATAAAAAGACTATAAACAGGGAAGGAGATTATACAGGGAGCCCCATGTGGAAATGTGGGAATATGGATTCCAGTGCAGGGGTTCTGGCCCTAGCTCTGCTTTGCCTCTGTTGCCCTTGAGATCATGACTCTTCCCTTGCTCTGTCAGAGCAAAAGAAATTAGATCTCAGTCATTTGATGGGAGGTGCAAGAAAACAATTACTTAGTCATGAACCATCATTTCAGAAGTCCTCCACTGTGGAAACTCCATGAGAGGTTACATTACAGTATTTTCCTTTGAGTGTAGGACAAGGATGTGGCCTGCTAGCTACAGTTTCTCTACAAGTCTTGAGATGCATAACATGTCTAGTCTTTTGAGGAGTGTCTTGTGTAGCACTGGAAGCCAAAGCCATGAACAAAGGAGAGGCTAGAGTACGTTCTCATGGGATGCTGCCAACTTCTTATACCATCGCTTGCTGGGTTTACTCTGCCACAGCCCCACTGCCCAGGGGCTCCGTCCCAGGATGGCCGCCTGCAGAAAGGCTGCCCACTGACATGCAGAAACCAGACAACAGGCTTTACTTTTCAAAGAAAAGAGATCACATTGGAACCTTTGGAATTAAAACTCGAATAATTTTAAAAGGACAGGATAAAATACTATTTTTGTCAATGTTCCCCCCCCCCCATATTATATACATAATTTTTTTTCAATATGCACAAGATTATACAATAGCCTAGAAAAATACACATTCAAGCAATAAATCATCCCTGTTTTCTCTGGACGGTGGTATTTTAGATTTGTTCTTTTAATTCACCCATGTTTTCTAATTTTACTACAAAGGGATTGATTTTCTTGAGTAATAATAGAAATTTGTTTTTTCAAGGATGGGAGCATTTTCAGTTTATTGTAGTCTTTCATTTACTCCACTAGCACTTGATAGGATAGAAATATTACCTTTATTTAATGAGTTTGCTCATTAGTACCATAGATTAGAAATGTAATGAACTATCTATGTTTCCGATGGGAGTGATTGGAAGGAATGACTTTGGCATAGCTCTGGGAGACGAATTTTTGGTGTTGCTATGGTTATAGGAGCTCTGTATTTCACTTCCAGGTTATAGGTAGACTTTCTCATTTCTTAAAAGGAAGATATTTTCCACTGATTTAAAAACTGATCAAATCTCACCAAACCTATATACTTTACTTTCTTTCTTTATGAGAATGGGAAATGGCATCAGGGAGAAATTACGTGGTATGTTTTTGCCTTTACTTTTATGTCAAGAACTACCAAAATAATTTCGTTTTGGAATCATTTTATCTACTATATGACTCCTTTCTGTTCAAATAATAGCAAATGGAGTTATTCACATAATTGATGCAATTATTTAATAATGAATATACAAGTTTATCAAGATTTACTTACTGAGCTTTTTCTCTTGTGTTTTTAAGAACCACAGAAGTTTTTCATGGGAAAGGATACATCCAAAAATGTTGGGGGGAGTAGGTGTATGATTTTCTAGCCTCAGTTCCTTTCAGGTGCATTTATCCCTATCACAGACAAGGGACAGGAACTCTAAACTGTCCTCTGGTGCTTCTGAACACAATGGATAAATTTTACCCTAGGCTTGCACAGTCAACACACAGTTAGCCTTGGTATACACAATCAGATGTTTGAGGAAAGGAAGATTAAAAATAGAGTGAAAAGTTTATAATAAAAACTACTGTGCATATTATATTAGTTCACTTCTCAGCTTTGAGTGAAACAGGGTGTGACACAATTTGCAGAATCCTTATCTACTTATTGGTGCCTTGTAACCAGATCTCTTTTATTGTCCTTAAGATTCTGTTCTAAAACCCTAAAGGCATTTGTCTACATTAGAAGGCACAGGTGCCCAGCCAGTGTGGCTCAATGGTTGAGCAGCAACTCATGCCTGGGTTGTGGGCTTAGTCCCCAGTAGGGGGCGTGCAGGAGGCAGCTGATCGATGTTGGTCTCTCATAAATGTTTCTCTATCCCTTTCCCTCTCTCTCTAAAATCAATAATAATAATAATAAAAAAGGCACAGGTGGTTTCCTCACAAGTCACCCTTGTTATTTTTAGAACCTCTTCTGTACCTCCCTGTCTTTTCTAGGTGGCCCAAGGTCCTCTGTATTCCTGATGAGCTGGTGTCAACCAGCCATTCAGAGAGAACATTCTGTCTCCCTGGTTTCAAGTGATTTTCTTGGTATCCCTGAATGTGGGCCAACACGGAACACTGGGTTTCCCACTGCTTGCTCCCTGGGCTCTGTGGTGTCAGTGTGCCTCATCAGTTTTGGAAGCTCGTCACATCTTTTCACCTTAGCCGTGCGTGTGCTGTCAAATCTAACTCCTGCTTTGTTCTGCTGCGCCTTATCAAGGTACTCATCTTACACTGGCAGCGCCTTTGCCTTTCAGAAGCGCTCTGCTCCAGCAGCCTTGCCGCTAACAGTCTCAGGGTTTAATTAACCGAGGCACAGAAACCATTTCCCACTGAAATTCCCAGACAGGGATTTGGTAAAATGAGATCTGCTAGAGTTAGGGTAAAGGTGGAGGAGAAAGACAGATTAGGTATCATTTCATGCTAGTTGGGTATTATTATGTGAGGACAGTCAATGTTTTACTTTCCTATTTTCAGAGTCAAATTCTTAGTGCAGCTCAGGTAGGAATGAGAGCTATAAAAATAAGGGATATTACGTAAGTATTCTCAGAAAAATTTTTTTTTCAAATTCTACACACATTTTAAAAAAAGACTGGGGCAAGGATTTATTTGCTTGCTTTTTATATCATACTAGCTCCTTCAACTAAGGTGGTTTTCTCTTGTTCTGAAGTAATACAATTCTCCCTCATGAATTTCTTCCTCTTTCAGGGGTTCAGTCAAAATGTAGAAGGGCCTGCACAGAAAGTTTTTATATAAAGTTTACTGATTATTTGGGAGTGGGAGGGTCCCAGTGAGTAGAGAAAACTATTAATGAAAACTAACAGGCAGGTTAAATTCCTACCATGCAACATTCCAGTGGTTTCACCTCTTATATTTTTCCCTCATGTACTTCATAGTTAGAAAAGATTTTTTTAATTCTCACCCAAGGATGAGAGAAGAGAGGAAGAGAGAGAGAAAGAGAGAGGGAGAGAGAGAGAGAAACATTGATCAGTTGCCTCCTGTATGTGCCCTGACCAGGGATCGAACCTGCAACATTTTTTTTTTGGTGTACAGGATGATGCTCCAACCAACTGAGCCACCTGGCTGTGGCTAGAAAAGATTTTTTAAAGTGAATTTATTAAATAATAATTCACCTTCCTACTTATACTTATTGACAGTAAGTGACAAGTGAGAATGCCTGACCAACATGTGATAACAATGTTCTGGCAAAGACAAAGAAGTCAATGATGAAACTTTATATAGAGGGTAGTATGGTTTTCATCAGATTTATTTTTTTAAATTTTAGCCATTTAAAAGTCTCTTTGGACTCAAGGGGCCCAAATAAAGAGAACTTGTAAAGAAAGTCAATAGGGGAAGGAAATTATAAGGACTAGAGAATCTGGGTTAAGGGATGCCACGGGACTCCTCTCTTTGGCATCCTCACCAAATTATCTACAAGTTTCTCATATTGGATATTACTTGTCTACAGTAGTCTGTGGTTTTGCTTTCTATCATTTCAGTTACTAGTGGTCTGAAAATATTAAGTGGAAAGTTCTAGAAATAAACAATTCATAAGTTTAAAATTGTGTGTTCTGAGTAGCGTGATGAAATTTTGAGATGTCCAAATCTGACCAGCCAGGGACAAAAGTAATCCCTTTGTCCAGCATATCCACACTGTATACAGCACTTGCCCATTAATTAGTAGCTCTTTCAGTTATCAGATTGACTGTCATGGTATTGCAGTGCTTGTGTTCACGTAACCCTTATTTTACTTACTAATGCCATATTCACTTAACTTATAGTTATAATTGTTCTATTTTATTATCAGGTAGTTAATCTCTTATTGTGCCCAATTTATAAATTATATTTTATCATAGATATGCAACAAACATAGTATATGTAGGATTTGGTACTACCTGTGGTTTCAGGGATACACTGGGGGTCTTAGAATGTATTCCCCTCAGGAGAGGGAGAATACTATACATTGAAACTTTCTCACTAAAACCGTGTTGCACAACCTACCAAAGTTTTAAGTCCAATATGGTCTGTTATGTTACAATTAATGTTTCTGTGACATCACTGAGTTCATCTGTGATCGGTTAATAGGAGAATGAGCTCAGTGTAAGATGGAGTTGTTTTGGTTCCTTGACATGGGGCTCTGGAATAGCAGAAGTAAAATTTTAACTTTTAGCATGAAGGAAAGTTCTCAGTCAGTGGTCTATTTTTAAAGAAATAAAAGGAGTGCCTGCACCTGGGGCAAAGCATGCTCCCAGTCTTGCATGACTCTGGGCCCCAGCAGGTTGCACTTCCTCCTGTGATCAAAGCTCCTCTTACATCTGCTTTGCTCGGCAAAGGCAAATATTCCCATTTTATTGTTTTTGTGCATTTTGCAACATCCCCTGAGACAGTCTCCCTCACATGTTGAGTTAGTTGCCTGTTTGCCTGGTTGTCCAGATGACCTCTGGAGGCCTCAATTATTGTTTTTGTTAACATTTTGGTTACAAAGATGTATAAGTTTTAAAAGTTTATTATTATTTTTACTGTAAGCTGTTTTTCTTTTTCCTTTCATTAAAATTAAAATATAGTTAATATACAATACTATATTAGTTTCAGGTGTACAACATAGTTATTCAACATTAATATACCTAATAAAGTAAATAAGCTCTGTTCTTTTTAATGAACATTTTTGCAAAATGCATCATTTTTCAGGAACACGTGTCTTGAATTACAGTAGAAATCCTGTACTTTGCACTTAGCAGATGCTTAATAAATGATGGCAGATTATAATTACCTATATCACAAGAATTTTAAACAGTGATTCCAAGGAATGGTTATGTTGACAATGAACCAAATTGCAAGAGCTTAGCAAGATCATTTGACTTTCCTAGAATATAAAATCTTTAAGTCATTTTAATTTGTCTGATATACTTGTCACTCCTGTTTTAGAGAAACAGAAGCTAACTTTTTATTTTCAAAGATTGATGAAAAATCATCCATTATTTCTTGAAGTTGAATAACAGGAAATTGTACTTGTTTTTCAAACCATTTGGCAATTGTAAGAAGCTGCTGGTCACAAAATGCACGTCCAATAAATTGTAGTCCTATTGGCAACCCTTGGTTGGAGAGGGCCACAGGGACAGTCACTGCTGGCAATCCTGAGTAAAAGAAGAAACCTATTAGTTGATTAACTCTCCATCCAAAGCAGCAAAGATCTCTTCCATTTTCCAATGCTAGTAGGTCCATGACAGGATAAGGTTTAAAAAAATAACAAAAATTATATGATATACATGTTTTTGTACCTTCCTTTGTTCACTTAACAATGCCTTGGTTTTCGAACATTTCAGAACTCGAACAGTCTTCTGGAACGAATTACATTTGAAAACCGAGGTACCACTGTATGTTGAAAATCACTGTTATCGGGAACATCTTCATTCTTTCTTATAGCCGCACATATCCCATTGTGCAGGTTTACTGTAATTTATTCAACCATTCTTCTATGGTTCAGCATTTAGGTTGTATTCAGTACTTAGCTTTTTCACACTATGCCCTAGTGAATTACCTTGTACACGTCTCTTGGTATTCCTGAAAGTTTCTCAAAGAGGATTGCTTCACCAAAGGATAAATAAATATGTAATTAGATAATGCCAAATTGCCCTCCAAAAAAGATTTGAACTCCTATCAGCAAAATGAGTGCTTTTTTCCTACAGTCTTGCTAAGAGAATATACTGTTGAGCTTGTAAATTTTCCCAATTTGTTAAGTAAGAAATAGTAGCTCAGGGTAGTTTTCATTCCAGGTTTGGGGCAGAGAAAGTACAGTGGTACCTCGGTTTTAGAACGTGATCCATTCTAGAAGACCATTCAAGTTCTGAAACATTCCAAAACCAAGGGATCAATAGCCGACAGCTAGGCCTCAGGATCTTGCACTCAGTGGAAGCCATGTGGCACGTTCGACTTGCGAGGCGTGTTCAAAAACCGAAGCATTTACTTCTAGGTTTATGGCATACGTAATCTGAGATGTTAGTCAACGGAGATGTTCGAAAACCAAGGTACCACTTTATAAAATCTTGGGATATCTTGTTATGCCATAAAATAAGAAAGTTTCCAAAAATTAATGGGACAGGTCTGAAGGATACGTGCAATTTGAAGGGGCTCCTGTTGACTAAATCTGGGACAATTTGAGCAGCAAACACAATAATGATAGTAATTACTTATAATACATTGAATTTTAAAAAAAGGAAAGCTATTTAGAGAAGACTGCTAATTAATATATACAGATGGAATGCTCTAGTAGAAAAGTCAGTATTTTGTAATTCTCTAGGTATCAACTCAGGCAAGGAGCATCAATGGATGCTAAAACTAGGTTCACGTTTATTGGGGAATAGAATATTCACATGGTCTCAAAGTATCACCTCACCAAATGCTTATAACTGATAGAAAGGAAAATGTAACTTTACAAGGAAAACATCTGCAGTTACTTCCTTAACCAAGGGTTCAATTTAGCTTCCAAAAGTGGAGCAAACTAATGTTAACTCTTTCCTGACATGAACAATACGTAGTATTTCTGCCAAAAATGTTTAACTCAACCCAATCTCAAGGAAGCAATCTGACATTCCAAATTATGGAGGGGACATCCTACAGGACAAGTGAATTAGGCTCTTCAAAAAAGTCAATGTCACTTAAAACAAAAGTGTTAAAAGTAGGGGATTTCTTATCAGAAATAAGCAGGCTAGAAGAAAGCAGCACAACATTTTTTAAGTGCTAAAGAAAAGAACTGTCAAAATAGAATCCTATTTATAGCAAAAATAATTTTTAAAAATGAAAGGAAAGAAAGCGAGGAGAATTAGTTGCCATCAGATGTACCCTAAAGGAAAGGCTAAAGGAATTTCTCTAAACGGAAAGGATATGATAAAACAAAGAACCTTGATATATCAGGGAAAAATAAACACAGTAAGCAAAAGCACAGGTAAGTACAATGGACTTTCCACCTCCTTTTGAGTGTTCTACATTATGTTTGATGACTGTAATAAAAATTATGATACAGACTGATGTGGTTCTAAAAACACAAAGAGAACTGGGGGGATTTAAAAAGACATCATAAACGAATGTACATATTAGGGGCAAAACAACTTATAAAAGACATTTTTGATGCAATTGATAATTTAAATTTATTATTTTAGAAAATTTAATTATTTAAATTTAAAATATAAATATTTAAATATGGACTGTATTTGGCAAATTATTGTATTTATGTTAGTCTTCTTAGGTATGATAATGGAATTGTAGTTATATAGGAGAATGTCTTTATTCTTAGAAGACTCACGATAAAGGTGTGTGTAGAAAGAGAGAGAGCTAGAGAGAAAGAAAGAGAGGAAGGAGAAAACAAAAGAGGCAAGATGTTAACAAGGGTGAATCCAGGCGAAGGGCATATGAGTATTCATTATACTACTTTTCAACTTTTCTGTAGGTTTGAACATTTTTAAATATAAGTTTAAAAATATGCTATTCAGTGGACTGATTCTGAATATGTGTATGTGTGTGGGGTGAATACTTGTATTCACCCCACACACTTTTCTAATCATTCCAGAAGGACTAGCAATTGCCTTTAGGAAACAATCTAGCTAGAACCTAAGTTGAAGACCAGGGTGCCTACCTAAAAATGTAAAGAAATACAGAACATTCTTGAGAATCCTCACCTGCCATATTTACAGCCTGTGTAAAAATATCACCTTGGGCACTTCGAGTTCTGTTGTCTTCCTTGATGAACTCCACATACGGTACTGCCTCACTCAAGGTGGTGGGAGTTAGCAAGACATCCACTCCAGAGTTAAAAACATTCACAAAATCATTAGCAATGAGTCGTCTCACTTTCTGTGCTTTGACGAAATAATTCTCATAGTTTCTGGGGGGGAAAATAGATATTTTAATTTCAAGGGCTTTTTGTTATTTTTTTGAACAATTCTCATATATAAGGCTTGTTAAAGAATCACTGGATTCTTGGTTTTTATGAGCAGGCACCACAAAGATTCCTAACAACACATAAAAATGAATTTTGTTCAACTGCGATGTCATTTAAAAAGTCTGTCAGTCTGAAATTTAATCAATCAGAATCCACTACTCGATGCAATTCTGCATATATAATCACAAAATATTAACACTTCCAGGGACACCATTAAACCAGAATGTTCATTTTCAGGTGAGGAAAATCAAGTATAGTAATTAAATGAATTTGCAAAGGTTACAGAGATTGGCAGTGGAAGAAGAAGGACTAGCAATGGGTCCCTGGAGGCTCATTCCAATCCTCTTTCTATTATAATGTCTTATTTCATCAATAGTATGAGGATAACTAATGAGTAGGATGCTGAAGTTTTGCAAAATTCTAATATGCCATCAGAATTAGACACTAGAAAACAGGCTCTGGAAACAGATATTGGGGAAAGTATACTGTATTTGCAATTTTGTATTTTATGGATAGGCCCAGCCCAGGATGGAAATGTGCAATTCAAGGAAAGGTGCTTACTTTACTTAAAAGATTAAGGAATTAGTCAGACATAGAAGTTTACTATAAGTCCATAATGGAAAGAAATGTTAACAAGGGTGAATCCAGGCAAAGGGCCTATGAGTATTCATTATAATACTTTTCAATTTTTTCAAAAGGGAAAAAAAATAATCTTTAAATCCCTCTGAAGCTACTAATGAAGGCTGGCAAAAATAATAACTATTTTAACTTCAGTTTCCTCACCTGTAAAAACGGATATCACAACTCCAGTCTTACTGCAGACCAAATACAATGAGATAAAAATGTGAAATCTGTTTTATCCTAAAAGAATGCTATAGAAATATCAGATGTCTTTCTTATCATTTGACCACAGAGTCCATAGAGATGAATGCAGGCATCACCTGTAACTTACACAATGACAACTGATGGCTTAAATAATGTATTAACAGCATTCCCCAAACCTAAATTTTATAAAAGAACAAATACTTCTGTTTTCTATTAATTTTCTTCCTCCTTTAAATGTGGTTCAGAAGCAGAGCTTCTGCTTCCATCAATGATGTGGTAAGAGAGATGGGACTTATCCTGCCATATTAAACAACTAGAAAATGAGACAAAAGGAAACCACCATTTTCAGACCTTAGACACCAGGCTTTGGGAAGAGGGAACTCAGAAGAGGGGGCTCTGAGAGAACAGAAGCAAATGAGTGAAAAGCCCTTTGATTTCCCTAGAGTAATGGCTGCAGGCAGTTTTCAGGCCTGAGCCCAGAGAGGAGGACCCTAAACAGAGTTTAAGAGTGGGGGAAGGGGCTTTCAGTGATGGAGCACACGATGGGAAGTTCAGGGAGGCACACAGCCACAATTTGCCAGAGCAAAGTAACGGATAGGAGAAAGGAGCACACAGAGCTCAAGGGATCACTAGAGATTGGTGAGAACATTTAAGATCTACTCCCTCAGCAACTTTCAAGCATACAATACAGTATTGTTAACTATATTAACTATGCTGTACATTAGATCCCCAGAACTTATTCATCTTATCACTGGAAGTTTGTACCCTTTGACCAACATCTCCCAATTTCCCCCAGCCCCCAGCAACTACCATTCTACTCTCTTTCTATGAGTTTGGCTTTTTAAAAAGATTCCACATGCTAGTGAGATCATACAGTATTTGTCTTTTTCTTATTTCATTTAGAATAATGTCTTCACAAGATGGTCAATAAACATATATTGAAGACAATCTAGGCAGGAGTTATAATAATTCAGAATTCTCTCTTGGAGCAAACGGGTACATAATGGAAGGGAAAACTAAGCTGATTCACTAGATTTTTCAAGAGACATCAATGTAACTTCCTACCTAAGGCTCTAATAGCAATAAGCCAACATGGCAATAACAGTCAGGGAACACTTAATGAGTCCAAAATCCTTCAGGGTTTACTATTTAGTTTGTACTAATTATTTAACTAGAACATGAATTTTTTTGTTTCTTAACAGGAACCAAAATTACTATAAAATAACCATAGGCCTTTAATTAGGATTTCTAATTCAAGTCTTAAGGATTTTGCTTCTTTAGCAAATTATCTCAACTTATAAGACCTGCTACTTACTACCTTACTGTTGAGTTTTTAAGAATGGAGAAAATTCCTAAACCAATTATCTTACTCTTTTAATAAGAAAAAGTTTCCTGAGAGAATTCTCCCTCTCACCACATCGTTAAAGCCTTCTCGTCTGGTTGCAGCATACATGGCTTCGGTAGACACATTAATGTCACATCTGTGACCTGAAAACAAAAAGAGATAAACATTACTTGAAAAGGAAGTAGAGTTGTGGCTGAAAGGCAGACCTAAATTTACATTTGTGACCAATACTAAAATTGTGGGAGATTGTCCTTAATGGTTCCTCTTATTTGCCTTGTGACTGACTGACCAGTCAGGAATCAAGGAGAGAGAAGAAAATAACCAAGAGGGAAACATCATTTGTTTCTCCCTCATTTGTTTGTTCATTCATGCATTCAAATGTTTACTGAGCATCTACTATGTGCTAATCACTACATTAGATGAACTGAGAATACAAAGATAAGATACTGTCCCTTCAAGGTGTTCAGCTCAGAAAGGTGAACCGAACACACAGAGATATTAATGATGAATAGTGTAAGTATAATGCTAAAATGACAAAGGATTCACTGATTTACTTCTCTAAATTATTAACATTATCTTGGGCAATAATTTTTTTTAAGCCACTAATAAGTAAACCTTTTCCAATGTTGAGACAACTACCTTAAAAACACAAAGCACAGCCATCTTACCATATTCTAGCCCGTCAAATCTTGCCATGTTCGATGCTACTTCTGACGTACACAATACTTGGTAGCAGACGACTGAATAACTGGTGTGGGGCAGGGACACTTCCATTACTTTGGCCCCCTCAGACTCAAAGAGGTTTGCAGCTTTGGACCAAAGAGATTGTACTTCATTTGATAAGTCTGGTACAAGATATTCCTTATTGGAAAAAAGTTAAAGAACAGAAATTAGAACATCTGTATAGATGATTTATAAAACTTTATACTCTAGGACCTTTGGCAATAGATTAGAAAATTTGATTAAACTGCTAGTAGGTAGCCACAAAGATTGAACTAATTTAAGAGTGTTCATGGTATGACAAGCTCAGTACTAGATATGAGCTGGATTAACAATATTAAAGATTAGCGATTTGGTTGGAGAACTTATATTTGTTAAATGTTCATTATATATCAGGTACTCTGCTGGATGCTTTCCAAAGGTTTTATACTTTAATGCTTTTAACAATCCCATGATGTAGGTATTATCTTTCATTTTATTAATAAAAAATATAGAGACTAGAGAAGTTAAGTAACTTTACTAATATTATATAGCAGCTAAACATAGGATCTAGGATTCTAAACTAGGTCTGTTTCTATAACCTGTGCTCTCTCTAAATCCTTAAAAGAAGGCACAGCTGTTACTTTAATTGAAGATTTTAAAGAAAGTAAAATTTCTCTACAGCAGTGGTCTCAACTGGGGGCAATTTTATCTTCTTCCTTTCAACCAGGGGTCATTGGTAGTGTCTATAACATTTTTGGTTGTGGGATTGTGGTATAGTGGGGGTGTTACCTCTAGGGGCAGAGGCAGTGATGCTGCTAAACATCTTACAATGCACAGGACAGTCTCCCACAACAAAAATTACCCAAAAAAGTATCAGTGCCCTGGCTGGGTGGTTCAGTTGCTTTTGAGTGTCATCCTGTACACCAAAAAGATTACTGGTTTGATTCCCGGAAAGGGCACATATCTAGGTTGCGGGTTAGATCCTGAGTCAGGAGGCAACCAATTGATGTTTCTCTCTCACATTGATGTTTCTTTCTCTCTCTCTCCCTTCCTTTCTCTCTAAAATCAATAAACATATCCTTGGGTGAGGATTAAAAAATAAAAATTATTGCTAAGCTCAAAATTAAAAAGAAAAATTAAAGGTCAGTAATTTAATATATTTACTTTCATGTACGAATACTTACTCAATTGGTATTGTAATAAGTGCAGTAGTAATACTACTACTAATAGTAATGTTGGCAACGTTATTGATCCTTTACTATGCAAAGTATATCTTGGGCTCTGTCCTTTACATCAGGGATTAAGAAACTATTGCCCATCTGTGGGCCATATGACTTGCCAGCTATTTTGGAAAATAAAGGTTTATTAGAACACAACCATACTCTTGATTACACACAGTCTATGGCTGCTTTCACAATACAGTGGCAGAGCTAAGTAGTTATGATAAAGACTGCATGGCCCACAAAGCCTAAAACATTTACCTAATTGACACTTTACAGAAAAATTTTATAGCCCTTGCTTAACATGATCACCTAATTATTTTTATTGAGGTATAATTGACATACAACATATTATATTAATTTCAGGTGTACATGATTCAATATTTGTATGTATTAAGAAATGATCACCACAGTAAATCTAGTTAACATCTGTAACTATACAGTTTTTTTTCTTGTGATGAGAACTTTTAAGATCTGCCCTCTTAAGCAACTTTCAAATATGCAATAGAGTATTATTAACTATAGTCACCATGCTCTACATTACATCCCCATGATGGTTATCTAATTCAAACCTCATCACTCTCTGAAATCAACACTGTTATTATCCCCATTTCACAAATAGGGAAATTGAGCTTAGACAGATTAAGGCACATGCCCAGGTCACATAGCTAATAAAAGCGGCAGAGCAAGGATTCAAACCCAAGCAGTCTGTTTCCCAAATCTGTGCTCTGTGTTTGACTTGACAGTATTTCTGTAAAGTAATGAAAGGGAAGAGTTACCTTTGGAATTCCTATACATAGTTTGCTCACATCTGTCAAACTGGGGAGCACAAATGGTTTAACAGGATCTTGTACTGTGGTAGAATCTTTGCAATCATGCCCCGCCAGTACACCTGTAAAGAAAAATACTTGGGAGTGACATTGTTTTACGGTGAAACTGTAATATTTTGAAACTATATGGAATTATATAACTACCCAACACAGTTGCTGCATCATCCACGCATCTGGTTAAGATTCCTGTCACATCCATTGAATTCACCAGGGGAATGAGACCGTGACGAGAAACCAAGCCATAGCTTGGTTTTAAACCAACAACCCCACAGTGGGCAGCTGGATTCCTGGTTGATCCTCCTGTATCTGATCCTAAAGCCCTGGAATTTAAATGGAATTCTCTTTAGAAGACTGACATATATGTAATTACATTTGAAATCTACCTTTTTAAATGCACATTTAAAAACTGTATTTCCCCCTGATTATATAAAAGTAAAGCATGCTCATCTCAGAGAATTCTTAAAATATAGAAAAGGGTAAGCGGTAACCATCCTGAGGCAAACAGTGTTAACATTTGGCAAACAGTGTTAACATTTGCCATATTAACTTTTTAAAAATGCATTTCTCTTTCATAGTTCAGGTCGTTCTATAATCATGTTTCCATCTCTTTTTTGCTTATCATGAGCCTTTTGTTATATCTTTAAAATTACTGAAAATTTAAAATATTCTATCATATCAGTTGGCAATTTCCAATATTTTAAAGTACATTTTATCAATATACATACAAGTCTTATACCTCCCTTAAATGGCAATTTTACAGTATGCTTTTACCAACTGAACACACCCTTCCCAGAAAGTCAGATACAGCCCTTCTCTACCACATTTATAATCATGAATAGAAATGTATTTTAATTTATTTAAACATTATGTTGTTGCCAACTAGAATAATAATTGCATAATTAATTACTTCATAACAAATACCTTTAAACATAAATCTTGGCTCATATGTCTGATTATTTTTTAAGTTAGCTTCTAAGAAGTAGAGTTAATGGGCCAAAGAATCTGCCTGTTATTATAAGTTCTTAATACATACGGTCAAATTACTCATCAGAAAGGTTATGTCAATTTATAGTCCCAACTGCAGTGAATCACATTGTGTTTAATGTTTCATTGTTTCACTGAGTGCTAGCAGTTCTTAAAATATGGTTAAACTAATAACCAAAAAGCTTTGTTAATGTGTATTTTAAAATAATTTTTCACATTTATTTGTATTTGTATTACCCAACTATGAAGTGTCTGTTCATTGTTTTGCCCAAAACTCGGAGTATATGCTTTTATTAAAAAACAAACAAAAAACCCCCACAAAAACTAACCTTGAGGACATTATGCTAGGTGAAATAAGTCAATCACAAAAACTGCATAATTTCATTTACATGAAATATCTAGAGTAGTAAAATTCATAGAGACAGAAAGTAGAAGAGTGGTTGCCAGAGGCTGGGGGACAGGCAAACGGAAAGCTGTTGTTTAATGGGTAGAGAGTTTCAGTTTTGCAAATGAAAAAGTTTTGAAGATTGGTTGCACAGCAATGTGAATGTATTTAACACTACTGAACTTACACTTAAAAATGGTTAAGATGAGCCCGGCTGGCGTGGCTTAGTGGTTGAGCATCGACCTATGATCCAGGAGATCGAGGTTTGATTCCTGGTCAGGGCACATGCCCGGGGTTGTGGGCTCAATCCCCAGTGGGGGGCATGCAGGAGGCAGCTGAGCAATGATGCCCTCTCATCAGAAATGTTTCTCTCTCTCTCTCTCTCTCTCTCTCTCTCCCTCTCCCTTCCTCTCTCTGAAATCAATAAAAACATATTAAAAACAATGGTTAAGATGGTAAATTTTATGTTGTGTATATTTTACAATTAAAAATTAAAAACATTTTAAAAACTGTTTCAGAAAAAAAGTTTCTCTGATTAGAAAAGTGTGCATGCCTGCTGCAAAAGCTAAAATATTCTATTAATAAGTGTAATGTAAAAAATAAAATTTTTTATAATTACTACCCCCATAAAAATCTAGTTATCAGTTTTAATATACATTCATCCAGACACTTCCACACAAATAACATATAGGGTGGGGCAAAATAGATTTATAGTTGTTCATGTGGAAATACAATAATTAATAAATAATACAAGGATAAACTCTGCTTTGAGTACTCACAACTGTAAACCTACTTTTGCCCCTCCCTGTACACACATATATAATTACTACTTTTAATAAAAACTAAGGTCATACTATACATGCTATTTTGCAACTTGTTTTCTCCTTAACAGTATACCTTGGATATCTTTCCATGTCACTAGTGGTCTAGCTCATTCCTTTTAGTGGTGCACAGTATTCTAAGAATCGTCTCATTTTTAAAATTATTATAGAAAGAATGAATCAAAGTGAGGGGGAGGATGACAAAGCAGAACACTTGATAGTTTGGGACCCATTCAATTTGGAGTTACTTTGGGTCTGTGCTTCTCTTGACTACACCCAGAATAAAACTTTGGACTGAACAAGGCTCCTACCAGTCACATGGCCCATGTGTTCTACAGAAAATGCAGATTGCCTTTCTTACCCAGTCCATTTGAGCCACAAGATCAGACTGTTGCTTTCACAATTTCTAAAAGGATACATTTTCTTATTAGGATTCACTGACAGCTATGTAAAGTAAAACGTACATTTCCATACGAATTACATGTCAAAACGCCATCTTCTCAAAGCTCATTCGGAAAGATGAACACTAAGTGGGGTGATGAGGATAGGAAAGAGCACCTAATCTGGCAGTTCTAACTTATCAGAACTCTCATTAATATTAATGCAGTGCTATCAAATTTCACAGAGATAAAATGAAATGGTTTTGCTTGTTAACAATATTTCAGGGAAACTAAAAAAAAAAATCTGTAGAGTCTAAATCTCCATAGCTGTAAAGAATATAAATAATTTATTGTTCGCAGTGCTTCTGAAAGGGCTTAGTTTCAGTGGATAATTAAGGAGAGATAACTATAATAACAGCACTATCTATTTACTCTTCTTTAGGTGGTTAGGAAATGCTTTACAAATGGGAACTAAAACATAAAGCATGAATGATACTTTCCAAATACAAAGTATGACAGGTAAGCAAATCAACTCCCTACAAACTTGAAATACTTTTACTTACTGATATACATTTTTAGTTGCTGATTGATAAAAACACTATATTAAATATTCTATTGATACATACATACTAGGAGCACTTTTTTTCTTTCTTTTTGTTTTGGGCAAAAGTCAGAATTAGCTGAAGGATAAACCATAGCTAACAATTTAGCTCAGCAGTATTCAGCTAAAGCCATGGTATGTTAGTTAGTCCTTAAATATCTATACAATCAGTAAGCAGACACCCAAATAAAATATTTAAAAAATGAAATTCAATAAAGTCCATTTATGCTAACTGGCTTATTCTGCAAGATCCATAAAATCATGTTTTTAAGAGAATCAGGTACTATAGAGGAAGACTTTAAACGTTATCTTAAAGTTAATTTATACATTTAACTTTAAGATAACATTTAAAGTTATCTGAGTGTATTTATAAGACATAATTTTGATACACCACTGAACACAAATAGCTCACTAAGAAGAAATAAAAATACCAAAGTATGAACTTCTCTATTGTTGGATTTTGCCTATATTTTATGACTACTGGTATTAGGTTGGGTTTTAAAGTACAGATGGAAAAAACAACTTACGCAAAGCACGTGAACGCTGCTACGGCTGCTGCACTCCCTCCTGAGCTTCCTCCAGTTATAAGCCAATTTGAATCCTTGTGCTCACCATGGGGCTTCCACTTCCTCTTTTCTCTGTACTGTTCTGAATAACTCCAGGGGTTTTTAACTGGTCCAAATACACTATCTGTGCTCCCAGATCTGAGATGAAGAAAGGTGCTTAAAATTTTCATTTTATGTGAAAATTTCATCTTCTGATTATTTGCTTCTGACACTGTATATAATCCACTGTAAACTGAATTGGAAAAGGTAGGAAACCTGCTTAGATGTAGCTTTCTTTAATTAGATGGTTGAGGAGGTGAAGGATGGAAAGAGCATTTGTGATAGAAAGTAGAGAAAACTAGTCTGCTAAGAAACAAAGATTTTTATTCCAATTGATCATCTAATTCAGTTTAAGATGATTTCTCTTGTAAACTAAGGTCTTCCAGTTGAAGAGTGTCACAAACATTCAGTTAATAAGTCTTTTGAAGGAATCCCTCTATTAATCAGAAGTTTTAAGAAAAGCATTATAAGTGGAATGCTAATAACTTACTTTTTAAATTTTGAAATAATTTTCAGTCTTACAGAAAAATTACAAAAATAAAAAAGCATGAAAAGTACTTTATACCTTTTAGCCAGATTCACCTACTGTTAACATCTTGCCTCATTTATCATTTGAGTGTTCTGTGTGTATGTACATACACACTTTTTTTTTTTCTGAACCATTTAAGGGTAAATTATATTGCCATGGCCCTTTACTCTTAAATACTTTAGTATGTATTCAGTATATATTTCCCAAGACTAAGGGCATTTTTTATGTGTTTATTTGCCAACTGTAAATATTCTTTAATGAAATGTCTGCTTATATCTTTTACCTATTAAAAGAAAAACTGAGTTGTTTTCTCGTTATCATGTTGGGAAAGGTTCTCTACATAGGCTGTCTCCAAAATATGTATACACACACTTTGACTAATTATAAAGGCAGCGTTTATTAAAATACATTTCATCTTCAAAACTGAGCTATCATATATTAAAGTGTGTATATATTTTGGGGGGACACCCTATATACTGGATGTCAGTTCTTTCTCAGATACATGTGTTGCAAATATTTTCTCTCAGTCTGTAGTTTTTGTTTGTTCATTTTTAAAAGAGCCATTTCAAAGTCCAGAAGTTACTAATTTTAATGAAGTCCAATCTATCAATTTTTTTATTTTACAAATTGTTCTTTGTGTCCTAAGAAATCTTTGCCTAACTCAAGGTCACAAAGATTTTCTCCTACATTTTTCTATAAGTTTTAGGTTTTATGTACTTTAGCCTCTTTTAATCTGGAACATTTTCAAAGCCTTCTATAGTTTTTTGATATTGACATTCAGTAGGATATTTCTCAGTTCAGATGTCTTTTGTTTCCTTGTTATTACTTTAGTTTATACATTCTCAGCTGGAAAATTGCATAGCTGATGGTGTGTTTCTTTCAGGGAATCACATCTGGAGGTACACGATGTTCACTTCATCCTCATTGATGATATTCATTTTGATCAGCGCTTCAAGGCAATGTCCTTATAACCTATGTTCAAGTTTACTCCATGGATTTACTAAGTACCAAGACAATGAAAAGATAAGCCAAAGATTTGGAGGAAATATTTGCAAGTCACCTGTATGATAATGGACTGGAATCCAGAATATATATAAGAACTCTTACAACTTAATAAGACAAACAACCCAATTTTAAAAAACGGGGTGGAGGGCAAAAGATTTGAATAGAGTTTTCATCAAAGAAGATATACGGGCAGCAAAACACATAATGTTTAACATTATCAGTTGTCAGGGAAATGCAAACTAAAACCAAAATGAGATACAACCATATACCTATTAGAGAGCAGAACATAATCTCACAGAGGGAACTGAGAACCTGGCATGACAGTCCTCACAGAATTACCTGACTACTTTTAGGAAACTACATAATGAAATTAAAGACAGATGGAAGAATACAAGAGAAGAGCATTTCAATTTTACTTACCCCATAGCAAACTCATCTAAGTTTGTTTTTCCCATTAGTAGAGCTCCCTGATCCAACAGCTTCTGAACTACTGTGGCATTATAAGGTGGTACATAACCTGAAAAAAATTCAGTTATTTTTATTATAGGAAAGAAAACAGTGAACACATATATCATATTGAAGAAACAATATTTTAAACTGCAATTAAGCAATTCATATTGACATGTGTTAATTATTCTTAATTTGACTAGTAGATTGTACTTTCTTTCAAAAGTTAGCTAGTTTTTTCTACTGCTAACTACTGTGTTTTCCAAAGACAGTCTATATTCACTATTTTTATAATCTAAAAACTTTGACTGTAACAGCACTGCATAATATTGAATGACAGAGGTGTAACCAATTTATTTGATTTTAATCACAAAATCATATTTTTGTTTTCTGAACTTGAATTTTTCTTCTAGGATGATGCTATATCACAGTAACTTTTATCCATTTCCAGTCAGAAATAGATTTTTATTGTTAATTAAAATTTTTTCTATCTAATGTATATTCCAAAACAAGGAACAACAGTCTACCTATCATAGGAACCTAGGCACGTACCTCAGAATATTACTTTTAGTATGTAGTACTCTGAATAACCTTTTTCCATTTCATTTTCTTCCTAGGATCCAAACACTTTGATAAACATGATTGCTTTTTGACTTACTAAACTGTAAAGAATAAAGCTAAGCACCACAATACTCATATAAGGTATAGTGATGTAAGGTAGAAAAGTCAGAAAATAAAAAATAACAGGACAATAGAGGATGATGAATCCTCAAGATTCAAGAGGGGTAATGACAGCCACTTCATACTATTACCATGTTATCAATGAGTGGGAGTTAGAGGTTGCTTAGTGTATTTGCAGTGATCAGTTATTGAGTTTTCCTAAACAGGATTGCTAAAATTTCCTAAATAAGATTCATCCACTAAGCGAGCCTACTTCTAAAGAATAATTTTGCATTCTGAAAGAGCAAATAGTGAAAAGGTAAAATTCCATCCTAAGTATCTCCTTTGTAGATATAATTAGTCTGAGAGTATCTTGGTGCTTTAGTATCTTATCTCTAATTTAAACTGAAAAATTCTTATTTTTAATAAAACTATTAATGTTGTGATCAGTTAGACTTAACCTTTCAGCATGTTTGATGCACACGTTGTCTCAATGCCAGATGTGCTAAAGTTGTCTTTTACTGCAACAGGAATTCCATCTAAATCCCCAAGTGGGTGACCTGTGATAAAAAGCCAAAAGAATAGATGTATCTAATTCAAGATATAACGGCATATTAATACTAGTTGTTTACCTAGAACCATTAGTTCTAGGTGAAGATACTTCTTCAGAAATAAAATTCATATTAGAAATTATTGCAGTTGGACAGTATAAAGCATCATATATCCAATTGCTTCATTTTTATTATACCTCATGGCAAGTTTTTTAAATTCCTTTAAATAAAGGAATGCTTTATGTTAAAAGATTCACTTGCCACATGGAGACTGCTACATCCAATTAAACTCTTTCTCTAAGGACATAACAATTAACTATAATTCAAAGTAACTTACCTTTCTTATATCTTTCCTCTGATTCTTCAGCTTGCTTTAAGGCCACCTCTTCTGATACAGTAATGTAAGCATTTAGAAACTTGGTCTTCTTGATAAGGGAGAGACATTTTTGACAGAGCTCAGTTGGAGTAATTTGGCCTTGTTTCAGTGCCGCAGAAACCTATAATATATAAGTACAAAAACCCTTTGCTGAGTCTGCAAAAGTTTCAAATATTATACTGAGGCAGGCAGATAGAGTGGAATCTCTTGGATGCAAAACCCAGAGAACCTATCAACTCTACACTTAGTGTACTGAATCAGGGTAATACCTTGATCAGCTTGAAGATGGTTTGGAGGACACCACTTTCACAGGCCTAGCTAAGTAACTGTTTCTAAGCCAAGCTTGAAGAGACAAGAGCAATGGTTTAGGTGAACCATCGTGCCCAGTAGAAGTAGAGATCCAGCATGGGTGAAGCATGGGTTAGGGCAAATTGTGTACAGAGAGTAGCTTAGCAGCAACACAGGCAGTCCATAGAGAAAGAAAAGAGAAGTGAACTTGACAAGGCAATACAGGACTTCATGGCTCTAAATAAATGATCTTTATTAGGTAGATCTTTAGATTTATTGCAGAATTCAAGCAAAAGCCATTATGCACTGAGAGAAATGCTTAGAAAATATGGATTCAAAAGCAAACAAGCTTTTCTGAAATCCTGTCTTTGCTACATTAGGAAGACTGGTAAAGAAAGCAATAAAATAAACTGTACCACAAGTGATCAGAACCTGTATGTTGATAGCAAGTGCAGCCTGAGGTGAAGAGATAATTATTTAACACTTCCTACAGAAGTAATAAGTACATACTTATCAGGTAAAGTAAATCAATAAGAAGTCAAAGATAACACCAGTTTGGGAGATAATACAAAAAGGATTGGATTAGATGGGAGCTCAGAGATAAGGGGGCTGGGGAAGAACATTTATTGAGTATTTACCAAGAGTCAGGCATTGTTGTTGGCTTTACATGCATTACTTCATTTAACCCTTAAAACAACCACAGAAGTTAAATATTATTAACACCATTTTAGAGATGAAGAAACTGAAGCTCAGGAAGGTTAAGTGATTTGTCCAAAGTCACACAAATAGTAAAGGGTAGAAGCAGTTTTTTTAACATATGCTCCTTCATCATTTCTTTCTGTACTAGTGGGAGCTTAGTTTGTCCTCTAAGTTGACTGTATTTTCACGTGTCCTAAATACATCAAGCAAAAAAAGTCTGCATTTGGAGGAAAATTTGCAAATAATCTGCTCTCAGCTGCTGAATAAATCATCAAAGCAGTCGTATTCTTAGGGCTGAGGGTTTTAAATGAGAAAGCTGTGGCAATAGGTCACTGGGAGGACCTAATGCTGATGGACAAGAGGAGGAAAGAACTGCCATGGGGAGTCTGGGGGAGTGATTCAGGGATGGAGAGAGGCAGCTGGGCTTGGCTTAAAGGAAGTAACCTAGTAACAAGAAGAGATATTTCTGTTCAATGTTTTGTATGAAACGTAAACTCTTTACAAGAAAGGAGCTAGAGAGAAATAAAAAGATAGCACTGTGTTCTAATATTATAAGTATGGAGTGAAAAGAAAGAAGAAAGTATTAGGCTGGGTACAAAAGTCAGAACTAGTAAACACCAAAAGGAGAGAAACAGAGAGCTTCATAGGCAGGCCTACCCCATGGCAAAGTTGTAACGGGAAAATTATGTCTGCCACTTTCTCTCCTTTGCCTCAAGTCCTCTAATGCCCACTACCGGTAAACTGCTTTCTGACGTGTCAACTGGTATGAGAATAAGAAGGAGCTACAGTTGTATGAAATGAGATTGCCTAGGAGCACTCATTTTAAATGGTGTGCTGATCTTCGTTAGGACCATTTTTAGGAAATCCAGATTTGAGAAAGTCAGTAAGGGAATTGGAGAAGAGAAATGAAAACAAAGATGCTAATGAGCTAGACTGGATTGAGCATAAGGAATATGAGATATAAATAGTACGGCTCTCATGGGAAAAAATTAAAAGTGTCATATCTTGAATACAGGATGAAATCAAATATAAAACTTTTTGTTAAAAAACAAATTCTCCCTCCTTGGCACTTCTTTCCTCTATTGGAAACTAGGCTTTTCCTTGAGGCTATTGTTTCTCCTGCAGCTTTCTCAAGGGGTTACTGTTTTAGGTCCTACCTACCATGTACCGGAGTCCAAAGGAGAACGGAATGTGCGAGCAGGCATCCTCCTAGGTCCTTAATGCCTTTCTCTTCCATCTTCTTTCAAAACCTGAGCTCATCTGAAGCACAGGCCTTGGAGGTGATTATACCACCCTCACTGGTGTAGTAAGTACTGCACCAAGTCTCTCTACTACTCCTTTTCACTCATTGAAGATTTTAGTAGCTAGCTCACTGTAATCTTCTTTAATATGGCTCCCGTTGCTATTTTTGACAAATTCGAACTTCAAGTCATGTACCCTGACACCCGGCCTCTCAGTTCTTGACCTCACTCTACACACTTTTCCTTCACCTCACCCCAGTGACCAACTCACATGGTCATAGCCCCGACTACATCATTACCAATATCTTATAACCTCCCAAACCTCAATTCTAGTTATTCCACATCTCCAGGCCCTTAAGCCCATTTACTCTACTACCCACATAGTTTGCAAGAAAATGGGGACCTCAGTTCTAAAACCGCAAGGAAATAGATTTTGCCAACAACCAATGAGGACCCTGCGTTGTAAAATTAAACTACAGATAGCCCTGGCTGACACACTGATTTCAGCCTTGTGAGACTCCTAAGCAGAGACCCCAGCAGTTCCCTTCCTGGACTCCTACTGGATATGTAATTAAACTTTAGAATTAATATTAGCCTGGTGTCTGGCTCCTAGAAACAATGGGGGTCATGCCACAAAAAAGGAAGGTAAAAGTAAGACTCCTCCCCTTCCTGAATGTACCTGGGTAAAATTTACAAACAGGAGTTTTATCTCCTACTTGGCACTTTAGCTCTTTTTAGTGCTTCCTCCCAGGGCTTCTCTGTTGCCCTAAGCCTACACTTAGGTCCTCCAAATTGCCCTAAAACTCCATAGTTTTTAGCCCTCCCCTTAATTTCCTCCCCAGCAAATTTTCCCTTTCTTCAGTTGATTATCTCAACTAGGGTGTGATGGAGAGAAGTTTGATTGAACTAATGAACAGATCATTCAGTCTTTCCAGGCATCTTTACACATTTAAAATAGAATGTGTACTAAATTAATCTCTAATTGGTAGAATAGGGGGCAATGATACAATGATGTGGAGAAAATACAGAGTGGACAAAAGATATACTTGGGGTTGGGAAAATAACCACCAAATGTTTTGCACACAGTATCAATAAGTAATTGTTAAAGGAGTGATTGAATGAAAGCAATCATGCCAGGGCAACCTCCGGTATATCCCTGGGTCAGTTCCCCTAAATGTTTTTTTTACCCCCTTGATGTAAAAGCTGTTTCTCATAATGCCTCACTCAACAGCCTGATGAAGGGGTAGCACATAAAAGGGGGAGCTGAACCGGAAGAGAACAGAAAAAGACCATATTTGTTCAGTTGTATTTCATTTTAAAACAAGTTTTCTTTAGTTATTTTAAAGAACAAATAGGATTCTTCACTGACAGTAAAGGCCAGATGCAATTAAAATGGTAAAACAATAATTATTTGGGGGGGTGGGGGGGGACTTTTTAAGCCTGTGGACTTTAAAAGTTCTCATAATTTACAGTTTTCTAAAAGGCTGCCAGGTGGGAGGAAAAGACTTTCCAGGTGAAGATAGAAGGCAGGGTAAGTCCTCAACCACTACTTAGAAGCAGAGTCACCTGGAGCCTTGGTTAAACCATATACTCTGAGCCTTACCACACACACAGCCCTGCCTCAGTGGGACACGACTTAGTTTTAACAAGGGCTGGAGGCGATCCTGATAGCAGTGCGCCTGCATTCAGATATAAAGGTTGAGAGATGGAGGCCAGGAAACACAGACCTGAATTAAAACCCTAAGAGCAGGGATAAAGCGAGAGGACAGATTCCAGACATAATTGCAAGACAGAATTAACAGGGGTCAGTGATTTATCGGATGCTAAAGATGAAGAAGAATCTAAGGGCAACTAGAATAACAGTTGTCCCATTAATAAGACTATTAAGAATTCAGAAATCAAGTTTCGGTGTGGTGTGCTTTTTTTTTTTTAAGATGGAGGTTTGAGAGGAAAGAGGTGGTCCTGCTACAATGATGAAGCCAACTCTGGTTAAATGGTGCCTGAGATGCTTACGGGACATTTGTTAGACACGTCCAGAAGACATTCGCCAATACAGCCTAGAGTTAAAACGTGACGCCCAGGAAACGGAGACAACGGTAAAGGAATCGGGCATCTCAGTGGCGGGTAGAGCGCCGAGAATGAATAGATCGAGGGGGCGGGAGGAGGGGCAAACCAGTCGTTTGACTTTTGCCAGGGACAGAGTTGCTGGGCTCCTGAGAACTGCATCAAATGAGTGTTGGGGACAGAAGAGAGACTGAAGGGGACCAGTAAGACCCCCCCGCCTCTGGCACAGCCGCTCTATAAGCATCGGCAAACGTGTAACTGAGAAGCCGGTGGACACTTCCACCCCATAGCTCCGCGGTACAGAAGTCTCCCCTGCTAAGGTCCTAACTCTAGAACCGGTATGGAGAGTACAGCCGGAGGACCCACAGGGCCGAGTCCCCAACCCAGTTCCAGGGAAGGAGGCGGCGAGGCTGACAGAGGTGCGCAGTCGGGCCTTGGACTCCGAGTCCACGGGCTCCGCGAATCTGTCCGACCTCCCTGGGCCCTCAGCAGCCATTTCCACTCACTTCTCGGAGGGTCCGACCCAGCATGGTCCTCGCGCCCAGCCTGCCACCCCAGGGGCCAGGCGACAAGAAGGAAAAAGAAAGGTCAACCACTGCTGCCGGTTTTACGTGGGCGCAGCCATCTTTGCTCGTCACGGCACCCTTCAGCACCGAGTACTTCCATTGGTCGGGGTGCAGCCGGAGGAAACGATCTTGGCACGCGATTGGTTGGCGCCGCAAGGCCTGTCCCGCGGCGACTGCGAGCGGGCGGCGAGGAGACTCCGGGCTAGGGTCGCGGCGGGAGGCCCTGAGCGTCTGATTTCCTGCGGCGTCCGGAACGCGAGCGGAGTCAGTTGGGCCGGCCCCGTGCTCCCGGGACCGGGCGGAGTTCTAGGGTTTTGATTTTGGTTCTGTTTTTAAGGGGAGGGGGTGTGAGTGGGGAGGATAATGGACAGAATACTGACTGGAACGTTAATTGGAGCATTTTAGATGCGAGGAGCCATCTAATTCCATAGTCGTGTTCCTTCGTTGTCTCCATTAGGCCAACTTCATTTTTAAATTCTGAGTTTTGAAATCAGCCGTTGTGCTTGGCGAACTCAGACCGAATTCAGGGGTGACAGTTGAATCCAATCCAAGTGCATTTTAATTAGACGCGCAACTCAGCCGCATGTTGACGATGGAATTCCTGAAGACGTGTGTGCTTAGGAGAAAGGCATGTGCTACGGTTTGCTTCTGGAGAAGCCAAGTTATACAAAAGCCGTCGGTTAGAAAGATTAGTACTACCTCTCCAAGGAGCACTGTCATGCCCGCTTGGGTGATAGATAAATATGGGAAGAATGAAGTGCTTCGATTTACTCAGGACATGATGATGCCTATCATACACTATCCAAATGAAGTCATTATCAAAGTTCACGCGGCAAGCGTAAATCCTATAGATGTTAACATGAGAAGTAAGTTCAAAAGACATTCCTCCTTGTTATACATTTTTTCTTCAGAGAATTTCATCAGGGATCAGTAGCTTTAAAAAATCAATTGTTACTTGACTACGCTTCTTTGGTTAACACAAAGGTTTTTGACAGTATGTCGGCAGATATTTCCAAAATTGTTGAAATTGCAATGCCCAGGGTATACTTTAATAAGTTTGAATTGCTTCCATGCTTCCTTAAAGTGTAAATTGGGACTTGAGAGTTGCGTCCACAGCAAACTTTCTGGTATACTCTCCCGGGAATTTTGTGATGTTCTGAGGTTTATCACCGATTTTAGTTTTCATGTCAGTTCAGAATTTGAATTTTTATAATAATCCTTTGGTCTCTCGCTGTTCACAGCTTTATTGGTTCAGTGGACAAAGTGGAACAGAATGCCAGGATATCGACACAGTACTTTCCCCCTTTCTCCTGTTGCATTTGCCTCAGCAGTTCAGATACACTTTTCTGTTATCCAAAGTGGGAATAGTGTTACTGCGTCTTAATTTCTTCTAGGCTATATTGACAAATACTGGAGAGTACTAGGATTCCTTAAATATGTACTATGTAATGATTATAAGGCTGAAAAATTTATTACTCTTTGTGAATTACTTAACTTTGGAAAGTAAAGACAAAAATATTTCTTATGGGAACTCATTCATGTTTCTAAAGAAGTAATAAAAACATCTGGGATGATTGGTCAGTTAACCTCAGTGCTCTAAGTAGGCTTCCGAATGAGGTTTAACTTAATCATGCGGCTGTGTTTTGAAGGCCTGTGTGTACACCTACAGTTCTACTCATCAGATTGCCTCAATAATAATTGTACAGGGTGGGGCAAAAGTAGGTTTAAGTTGTTCATATGAAAAATACATTAACTAATAAATAATACAAGAATAAACTGCATTTTGTGTACTCACAACTATAAACCTACTTTTGTCCCACCCTGTATGTGAACTGTGTGTAATGAATTAAATTTCTTTGTTTATATACATATCTAATTACAAAAACAAAATTAAGATTAATGATAGAATGAGTAATTTTGTGGAATTTATAGAGAAATATGAGAAGTTGAGACTTTGACTTCTATTAATTTCTTCCTCTTTGTTTCTAGGAGTTGTGTGATAGATTAGAATAGCAACTCTCAAATTTTTTGGTTCTAAGACATCTTTACATGCTTAATAATTCTTTGGCTTTTGTTTATATGGGTTATAGCTATGAATATATCTACCTTGTTAGAAATTAGAATAAAAATTTTAGCACGCTTATTAATTCATTTAAAAATACAGTAAACTCCTTTTGTGTTAACATTACAAAATTAAATCAGGTTAAAATATAAAATGACAAAAATAAGGACTCAAAAACAACTGCGTATGTGAAACACTGAAAACAGGTGGTAGTAGTAGTTGATAGAGCATAGAATCTACCTTCAAAGTGCTTACAGTGAAAAATAACTGCATTTTCCAAAATAAGCCAAAAAAAAAGAGTGCTAAGAGTCGCATTGTTTTACACTTTGTACATATCTCTTTGCTTTCTGGTTTAATAAAATAGATGGGTCTTCATATATATATTTCTGTATTTAGTCTGTCACAATATGTCATGTGAAGTAAGTGGAGAAAAACTAGCCTCACGTAGGTAGTTGGAAAAGAAAGGACCTCTTAGACTCCCCAAGAAGATTTGGGGACTTAGAAACATGGAGCACAACTGGATTAGGGACTTTTCCAGTTTCACTGTATTTAGTTCTTTTGACTCCAATTTTTAATGCTGCTATTTTTAACTTAGTGAATATATCTAGTATCCACTAGTTGTCCTATATGGTAGCCACTAGCCACATGTGGCTATTGAGCAGTTGAATTGAGAAGTGAAGTTAGTGTAAAATACACACTGGATTTAAAAGACAATCAGAAAAAAGAATGTAAAATGTCTCAGTAATTCTATATTGATTACATAAAGATCTGATTGTATTTTGTGTATAGTAGGTAAAATATTAAAAATTAATCTCACTTGTTTCTTTTTACTCTTTAGTGGCTACTAGAAAATTTTAAATTACATATGTGGCTTGTATTATATTTCTTTTGGACAGTGCTGATCCAGACAATGTGAGGACTATCTATTACACATTCCTTTGGACTCTTAAAGAGTTTGTAACTAGAAAGTTCAATTAAGAAGGAAAGGAAATGATATACTACGGAATCCCACATGAAATCAACATTTGTACAGCACATCCTCAAATACTATTGTTTAGGTTAACACTGTTTCATTATAAAGTTGATGAGATTAGCCTATGGGAAAATTGGTTTTATTTTACATTGTTTTGCTTAAAGTTGCAGAATGTATCCGTGATTTTAAGTGAGGACTTAACTGTATTTTTCGTTGTTGTTCATTTTGACATAATAATTGCTACCACTACTTGGGCATGTTGTTTTATTCCATTTACATTGGGCTTGAAGATAATTTAGTTTTTACAGGATATGTCTTTAAATGGTTGGTTTATATCCAATGATCAGTGCTTACACCCAGTGATCAATGAGTATAAACGGTGAAGGTAGAACTTATGCTCTGTCAACTACTTCCTGTTTCAGTACCCTACTTCACGTATGTAGTTGTCATGCAGTCATTATTTTTATGGAAGTTTATATTTTCATTCTAAGTTAAGATTACAAATTAAAATTAGCAGTATTTTATCCATGAGCAATATTTACATTTGTCTTCATTTAGATCTGTTAACTTTCATTTCTTTGAATGCACATGCATAATTTGTATTGTGTACATTTTCATTTCAGTAGAATGGCTGGATCTGGACTTTCTTTGCTGCTACTTAATAATAAAATATTGCAGCATCTTAAGTATAGTATTCTTAAGACATCTTAATTTCTTGTGATTTGACTGGGTAATATTATTTGCAAGTTACCCTCTTTATTTCCTGCTCATGGATTCTTTTTTGAGAATGTATGATTGTTGTTGCAGAAGGTATCTGAAATGGTAACTTGGGAAAATTAGTAATGAGTAGATGATTGTAAACTGTAGAAAGTAGTTATTTCCCTTGACAAGAAAGCAAAGACATGGCTACTTTATTTTGAAAGATGAAAGTAGGCTGTTTTTCTGGATATGGCCACTATTGTTGGACATAAAATCATAAGTTTTACAAATGGCTAAAGAAATTATTTTTATTTTTAAATTTTTTGTTTCCATTCCCCCACCCCTTTGGTAACCATCAACTTGTTCTCTATATCTCTGGGTGTGTTTCTGTATTGTTTATTCTTTTGTTTTTGTTTTTAGATTCCACATATAAGTGAAATTGTATAGTATTTGCCTTTTTCTGACTTATTTGACTTAGCATAATATCCTCTAGGTCCATCCATGTTTTTGCAAATGGCAAGATTTTATTCTTTTTTATTGCTGGATAATATTGTGTGCGTGTGTGCGTGTGTGCGTGTGTGTGTGTGTGTGTGTATCTCACATCTTCTTTATCCATTCATGTATTGATGGACATCTAGGTTGCTTCCGTATCTTGGCTATTACTGGGAATGCTGCAGTGAACATAGATTAATTTTAAAATAAAAATTAAAATGCAGCCAACAACATCATACCAACAGTTTGATCTCTTTAGATGGGATTAAAAGTCTTCGAAACTGATGACAGATTTATGATTTTCCAAATTATTCCAATTCTGACCCAGTCAAACTGGCCACCTCTAACAGTGGGATGAAGTTTTTAAGAGCCCCCATTCATCTGTGTCATGAAGCAGGTTCTCAGTTACTAACTACCAGCTACATTTTGGATTTGGGGCTAGTTTAGCTAATACCAGTGAGCCAGGACTACTCGGTTGATACATTGACATATCAGGGTGACCAAGAAAGCTATTTAAACAACCCTGCCCTGCAGGTCTCTACCTCAGAGAGGACTAAAGCCTTTTTTGCAGCTCTGAAACAGCAGCTAAAATTTGATATGGCTAAAAGCCACTTCTGTTGCTCAAACCACATAGGAATTTCAGTGAATAATTGTTTAATTGTGTTTTAATGGTGGAAATGGAATGTAAGACAGGAAAAGTAAAACATGACTTTTATATTACATGTGAAATTGATTTTTTTTCTTTTCCTGATGGAATGTACCTCTAGCTAGATGACAAATGTGTAATATTCACATGATGGCCATCCGCTTAGATTTTCTGGGACTATCTCAACTTTCAAACACTCTCCCATGTGTCTTTTTTTTAATTAGAAAAACAACTTCTACAAGCCACCCACCTGTCAGCATCTCTCCCTGTATCTTCCACATTCCCTCCTGCTATATAGGTTAATTGTCATTGTTCCCATCTAAGGCCAGCCCTCCACTTGGGTTCTAGATTCCATCCCCTCTCAGCTATTCGGGAGCAGTGCTTGAGCAGTTCTCTTCTACGTCTTCAATCTTTTACTTTCTACTGGATCATTCCCATTAGCATACAGACTGGCTGTTATTTCTCCCCTCTTAAAGAGGGTAGAAAAACAAACTAGTAAAAATCCTCTCTCCATCTCAGTTGCACACTTCCACTTCTCTGCTCCCCTTTATAGCAGGACTATTTGAAAGAGTTGAATGTTCTCACTGTCTCCTATTTCTCACTTCCCATTCTTTGTCACTCCATGCCACAGCAGCTGCTCCTATCAAGGTTACCTAATGTTGTACTGCCCCTGAGAGTGGGTGTGGGGAAAGGAGACTTACAGACTGATCAGTGATTCTGGAGCATAAGTTGTGGTACATGACACTAGAAGGTAAGCAGGGTGCTTATCCTGGAGAACCTCACATAGAGGAAATGTTCTCAGAAGATGTCAAGCAGAGAGACAATTCAGATACTTTTGTGTCTTGGGAAAGCCATTTTATATGTTGAAGCTGTGCAATAAACTGCTTGGGGTTATTGTAGATAGAATAGCCAATTTATTACCAAAAATATGATCGGAAGAATGTTTTCAGCTCTACTTAGCTGGTATTTATGTAAATATTCTTAAAAATAAAAGGATATGTAAAGTAAAGCAATTAACTTGATTTAACATACCAGAACAGGTGCAGTCAAGTGGTTCTTTTTCACTGAGGAATCAGCCTATGCACTTAATCAGTGATGTTGTAGAAACACTTTTTGGGAGGTGGAGACCATTACTTATAGACCAGTATCAGTGTCAAATATAACTCTGTGCCTTATTTATTGTTTGTTTTTTTTACTTCAAACAGCTTTAACATTTATCTTCTTCATCAGATGACACCAAACAACTTTGTTGTTTAAAAAGTTTATAAATGAATAAATTAAAGAAACTGTTTTCAAAGAACAAAGTAAAACTATAAAAGAAAATACTGAAAGTACTGAAGACAGTTTCAAAATTGGAATTTAAACATTTTGAGCAATGGTAGCTTTAGTTTAACAAGTGATTATAATTTTCCAAGTAATTTTCTTTGAAAGGAACAGGACTCATTTTGTTTCTTTTTTCCTTTTTTATTGAATTTATTGGGGTGATAGTGGTTAATAAAATTATATGTTTCAGATGTACATTGCTGTAATACATCATCTGTATATTGTCTCCTATCACTATTTATCCCCCCTTTACTTACCTCTGCCACTCCTATTCAGCACTCAATGATTTTATGCTTTCTTGTGTGATGGTTTGAAAAAACCAATGATAAGTTTGATTGCTTTATAATCTACATATTGAAGATCTAGAATTGTACCTGGCCCATAACCTTATAGTAGTTTTTAAGTCATTCCACTCTTTTGGAAGAAACAGATAAAACTGTATTTTATAGGTGGTTATGGAGCTACAGCTTTAAATATGAAACGTGATCCTTTACATATTAAAATCAAAGGAGAAGAATTCCCCCTGACTCTGGGTCGGGATGTCTCTGGTGTGGTGATGGAATGTGGACTTGATGTGAGGTACTTCAAGCCCGGAGATGAGGTGAGTTATGAAATGCTACTATTCCTTTTCTAAATATGCAGATTTCATTCTGCTTCTTTTGCAAGTATTTTTCATATCATTGACCTTCTCTTCTTTTCAACAAATATACTGAGCTTGGCTGGAACCCTCATTTTCTTGGTTCTCTTGTTCTTGGTACTGTCAGAATAGCTTAACTGTACCTAAGTGTTCTAAATCTAGTGCTTAAGAATTCCGAGACTTTAAATATGTATGATTGGGACTATTTTTCTTTCTCTTGAAAGAGTCTTTAAGTGACAATTTCTACCTTATGGGCTAGATGGTTTTAAAACAGCTGAAGTTTGGTATAATCACCTGTCACTTGTCATCTTGAATTTTTACACCAAGAAATTAAAGTGAGTTCATAATCATAGCTAACACTGGTCTGGTTGCTTTTCATAAAATAACTCTTAATCTCTATGAAGTATGTACAGTTAGCCCCAGTTTGCAGGTGGGGAAGGCAAGCTATACAGCTACACAGAAGTCCCACAGCTAGTAAGTGGTAGAGCCAGAATTCAAGCCCCAGGGACTGCTCTTAACTGGTATTCCAAGTATGTAGTCAGTAAATACAGCAGGATTTTTACTGGCATCTGCTTCTAATGCGGCTTGACTTGATAAATTCAGAATCATACTAAGTAATACATTTACTTCATGTGAAAATAGCTCTTTTAGTTGGTATATTTGCTGACTTGTGCTTTTTTCACTGGGTGGGGCATGTATTGGGAATACCCTCATGCTTAGCTTTGGTTAAAAGAGATCTGTTTCTAATGAAGTTTGTGTGTGTGTGTGTGTGTTTTAGGTCTGGGCTGCAGTTCCTCCCTGGAAACAAGGCACTCTCTCAGAGTTTGTTGTAGTCAGTGGGAATGAGGTAACTCACCAGTTCTGTGCTGAAATGCCATTAGAAAGTATAAACAAAGACTGACAAATATCTCTGAAATAATTGTGGGGTTTTTTTCAGATCAGGTTCATGTTTAATGGATAGGTTTGAAAGAGCTGAGATAGAGAATAGGAATTTTTGAAAGATTAGAAAAGTATTTGATGTCATTTAATAACACTGCTTGCCAAAGTGGTATCTTTGTCTTGTGGAGCAGGGATTTGGAGTGAGATCTAGAAACCCTGCTGTGTTTCTTGGTTTTACCCAGTGTAAATGGTGGAAACCAAATATACCAAATGGAGTGTACTGATTAATTATAAACAGAAGCATGGAAGTATCAAGCTGTTTCAAATAACTTTAAAAACAGGAGTCTAATCACATATAGTCAGGAGATCTGACTATTTGAATAGAGAGAAAGGGGTTAACATTGCGGAAGTTGGCTACAGAAGGGAGGGTGGGAAGGGAAGAAGGGGTATTACTGAGATTAGAAAAAGTCTGGAAAGATTACCTTCCAGTAAATGGGAGTAAAGGAAACAGCTGATCTAAAAAACAAATTAGAATGTTTTTATGAGGACTCAAGGTTTATTTGTATTTATTTTTGAGTATTGTCAGGACTAATGGGATTATCAAGTGTGACCTTTTTATGAGTTAAGCAGTTATATCTGATAATGTAGCCTGTAAAACATTACTGAACCTCTGACCCCAGGAGGGCAGGTTGAATCATTTGGAGAATATTCCTTAGGGATAATCTTAAAGTAGTGTATGTAATACTGAACCTGGCAGAATGTTATAGACTTATCCATGAAAATGGTTGGATTCCTATGAAGATAAATGTACTTGTGTTCCTGGGTTTGTAAGTCGTTGCTTATTTTTATTGTCTTCATATCTAGGTCTCTCACAAGCCCAAATCACTCACTCATACTCAAGCTGCCTCTTTGCCATATGTGGCTCTCACAGCCTGGTCTGCCATAAACAAGGTTGGTGGCCTGAATGAAAAAAATTGCTCAGGAAAACGGTAAGTATCAATGATGGCATCTCAGCTTTCTCCTTTTTCTTCTGTAAGGTCTTTGCCGTAGATCATCAGAAGTGATAAAAAGAGAATCGTTTACATGAGCAGAATTGTGCTGATGTTTAAAACAACTTCCAAAAAGAGTCTATTTGTGTCCTTTTGTATTTTTTCTAAACCTCATCCTATTGATTCTTAGTCCAATCAAATGTCAATTTTAAAATTGAAATGTATGGATGGACTTTAGGACTCTGAACCTTCTAAAATAATGCAAAATTTTATGTGAATCTCTGGGAAGAAGATCCCTAGCTTTTACCAGACTCCTAAAAAAGGTTAAGAATCACTCTATACAGTTTCTAAAGAATGATGTCAAGGTGCAGGTGTTTTTCCTACCTCTACTAGGAGTTGCTTTCATACTTGTGGATTTCTATGAAAAGCAGATATAAAGAGACTACAAAACACTGCTGAATAATCTTGAGGTGTCTTAGGCTCAATGCTTGGTGTTAGGTTAATTTTGGTGCCTCAAGGCCTTGAATGTATGCTTGTTTGAGTTAGCAACAACAGTGAGTAGAAATGTCTTCGATGGTTCATATTACAATCCGGCTGCTTTCTAGCTGGGTGGCCCACTCAGTCACTTCTCTTCTGTGAGTTTGTTTTTAATGAGATAATATAAGTAAAACTAGTGGCACAGGTTGTGGCACATGGAAGGCACTCAATAAATGGTGACTACTATTATTAGCAATGAGATTATACTCTTTGTATTTTAGAAAGTTGGCATCATAGGGAAAACTGATGATTTTCTTTTGGTGAGAAAACTAGGTACTAAGAACCACTTAATGATTGTGATGAGGGAGAGAGCTATAGGGCAAGTTTTAATAAATTACAATAACTAAGTTTTTTGATTGCTAAGGATTGTGCAGATAAAAATAACTAAAGTCTGTGTCATTTCATACATATTCCTGTTGTGAAACATTGCACTTTGCATTTAATGTGTTGAGTTATAGAGTATTGGATTTAATGAAAGCTAAATAGCTATATTCCTGAAAGCAGGGTGAAGACTATTCATCTAATGAGGTGCTGTCCTTTATCGTAGGATTCAAAGCAAATATTTATTCTAAAGGTCAACCCTGTTTATTTTTTAAGCTTTGAGGCTTAGCTTTCTTGCAGGTGCCATTTTGGCTCAACACTTTGTTTAAATTAAATTAGCTTGACCACATAGATTTTTATAATGACTTATCTTAATTAATAACCTTGCAAAAATCTTTATTCAAGATTTCTAGACCTTTATCATTATTATAGGCTCTGCATTGACACTGATGCTTTATTGTTTTGTTTCTCCTTAAAAGCATTAGACTTTCTGTGCCTGCATGACACTGTGGTTAGAGATCTGTCATTTCTTTTGCCAGTTCAGGGCTCTCCAGGTGTCCTTTTTTTTAGTACCCTGAAAAAAAACAATTTAGAAACATCTGGCTCTCTTCTCAGATACATAGACATGTGCCCCCCTCCCTCCATTTTATTGTTGGCTTTTTGGGTAATTCTTAGGTACTTATTTATTTTTTATTTAAGCAATAATGGCTTGGAACTGGAGAAGTAGAGCCCTGAGTTCTATTCTCTACCCTGCTACTAACTAATCAGTTGACCACTTGCATGCTATTTATTTTCTCTTGGAAGTTTTCCTCCAAGGTACTGTGTAGGTTGTTAGGAGAGCTTTGAGAAATGGAAAGTTTTATACCTTATAAGGCAATTATATATTATATTGAGTTGGGTCTGTTCATTGATTTAGCCACATGTTAACCGAACTGGAGTGCATCCATTGTAAAGAGCCTCACTAGCTCACATCATAGACTTCTGCCACATTCCCACGTGCATGGTGACCATATGATGCCTTTGTTCCAAGTGACAGTGAGAGCTTGGCTCTTGGTGCTCTAAGAAATTTTAGTTTACTGAAATTACCACACATGGGTGGTAATTAACAGCCTACCTCTCCAACTACTTATTTGTGAGAATCACAATAGATCAGTGAGTACCTTAAAATACTGTGAAAAATACTTTTACATGAAGAAATTACTACAATAGTAGGATTTTATTACACATAAACTCAGAGGTTCCAGTGTCCAGAGTGGTTTTTTTCAATTTGACTAATGTGGTGGTGGAGCCTATTTTGACTTCTCTAAGCAGTAATTATTCTTTTTCTGTTACTATTGGCATTAAGGCAGTCTTTAGCCTGCACAAAGCAGGTCAGTGTTTGTCTGTTTTTCTTTTTATTATTATTTTTTATTGAATTTATTGGGGTGACATTGGTTAATAAAATTATATAGGTTTCAGGGATACAATTCTAGAATACATCATCTGTGTATTGTACTGTGTGTAAAGTCTGTTTTTCTAACCAGTTAATTAAAAAAAACAAAACCCCAGCAATGATAAAAATACCCATCAGCACCTTGGAAGATTTTATAGGATGTTTTTAATAACAAACCACTTTTTGAAATAAGACAAAACTTTCTAAGAGTTTGATCGTGTTTACCTTTCTCTTTTTGTTATACATATAATTAATTCTTGCAACAATTGAGCATCAGTGAAGCAAGGGGATAATTTTACATTGATGTCATGTAAAATGTCATTTTTGCCCACACTTTGGTATTACTAGAAAATGTCAGCTGAAATGATTTCCTTCTTACCTGCCCATCCATAGTTTCTTCATGATTTATTCAGTAGGAACACACAAGGCTCTTAAAATGAATACAAATTTTTTAAAAAGTGGTTACACCAGATATATTTTTTTAAAGCAGTCCGATCTAATGGTTATATTTATTAGTAATGTCATGGTCCACCGTGAATATTTCATACTCTGCCTGAAATTCATTTTTTGCTGGAAAAGTTGTGCTTGACTCTGTTAGACAGAAGTATTTGAAAGTGTTAGAAATGAACCATTCCTCCTTCACAAAATAAATTTAACTTTTAAATTGTGTGTACTTAAAACTCAATGCAGTGAATTTAGGAATGCTATTCATTGTTTCCTTTTTGAGATCAGGCTTTATGACAGTAACATTTTGTCAAGTAAGGGTAAATTAGGTATCTGATTAATTCTATTTATAGAATTAGGCTCAAACTTAAAAACACTGGATTTACCCCTCTTCCCCCAGTGTGCTTATATCGGTAATAATAACAGCTTCCTTCTGTCAGATGCCTTCACCTGCTTGTTTTTCACCCCACCCGTTTTGCCCCCCTCCACTCCCACCACCCCTTTGGACTTTGGGTTTTCATTTATATTTGACTAGGTTGTATGGTTAGAGGGTTAATGGGAAGGAGAAAGAAACCCCCGCATTTTACTTGTTCCAAGAAATTGTGGGGTTGGGAAGAGGAGGAGAGGGAGAGTGGAGGTGCTGGCCTGTCCAGTGTGATGCAAACGAATGTGGCCTCTACTCCTGGACCTGTTCTCCAGGAGCTCCAAGAGGACTCAGTTAAAGGAATTAGTAGAAAACTTTTTCCTGGCAATTTGTATTTTAGAGATGAATTTTCTAGGTGGCAGGGTAACTGTCTTGTGGAGTTTAGAAGTCATTTACTTTTCAATGCTCTATAATTAGTTTCCAGCCTTGCCATTCAACTGCAGCTGTTCTCACGGGAGTCATAGCTGACTAAGTTGTGATGTGGGCTGGGCCACTGGGGCAGCATCATTTTGTGGGTCCTCATATATGAATTAACTTTATCAGTAGTGTATTGTAAGTTTTTACAAGTCTTTTAATTGCAAGAATTTTCTACAGACTGGCTTCTGGTTCTGTACATCTCTGGTTCTGTTATACCTTGTTTAACCGTGTTTTTACTTCATTGCTCTCATAATCCAGTGCAAGGTACAATGGTACTCAGTCTTATCATAATAACATTTAATGATGCCTTATTGTGTTGTCATTTGTTACAGGGGCCCTAGGCAAGAACTTCAAATGGTAGAGCAAAAAGATATTTTCCCTACCCTACAGAGCCAATGAAGCTTAAGTTTTGGGTCCTGAGAGGAGCCCCAGCAATATATTTGTGTGGACATATTAGTGGGAAGTAGGAATGTTCCTGGAAGCCATGTGGGGGAGGAAGAGACTTTCCTCTACCGTTCTAGGTTCTGCTGGCTGATCTACTCATCAAATCAACATGAGACAGATTAACAAGAAAATAAGCAAGTTTAATTATATAAATATGTATGGGAACCCCACATATATGAGAGAGTCAGATATATACATGATAGGTTCAGAGACAGTTAAAATGAGGTATACATGGCATTCTGAGCTAAGGATGAGGTAAAGTGCCTTGGGGCTTCAGAGGGGAGGAAGGTCATTCAGATATTTAGTAAGAAGTTTACTGTGCCTTACAGATATGTCATAAAAAGTTATTTCTTGTGATAACACTTACTATAGGCAAGATCCCTAATTTAAGCTCTTTAAGGGGGAGATAAAAATTTCTCTTAAGCCCACAGAGTCTCGACTGCCTTCAGCTTGAAATAATCCACATGCCAAAGTGTCACTTCTTGGGGGGCCTGTTCTGAACCCTCTCATCATCCTTATACCAGGACAGCCTATAACAGCTCTATTCAGAAATTACAATAAATACATCAGTATTTCCCACTAAACCCAAAACAAATGTATGTTTTTTTAAAATACGTTTTTAAAAATTGCATTTTAGAGAGGAGGGAAGAGGGAGAAGGGAGAGAGAGATAGAAACATCAGTGAAAGAGAAGTGTCTATCATCGATCAGCTGCCTCCTGCATATCCCCTGCTAGGGATGGAGCCCACAATCCAGGCATGTGCCCTGACCGGGAATTGAACCAATGACCTCTTGATGCAGAGGTCAAGACTCAACCACTGAGCAACACTGGCTGGGTGCAAATGTACTTTTAAATCAACTTTCCTTCAGCCAAATTTAGTTAGTGTCACCTGAGAAGAGGACAAGTATAATGGAGTATAAGAGTGGAAAGAGACAGAACTTTTAACTGATTGTGCTTAATATGGGCGGAAAAGTAATTTTCACTCTACCTTTCCGTGTTTTCTGCTGGGAACCCTGTAAAAAGATTTAAAAGAGAAAAACAAGTAGAAGTTTATTAGCATGCATACCTCATGTATACATGGGAGATACCTCGGGGGGGAAATTCCTTCAGCTTAAACTATTCATTATGCCAAGGTGCCATATTTTGAGGTCGAATGTCCTGAACCCTGTCAGCTCCATGGTAAATCCTTCTCTCACCACACTACTTCTCTCTCTCATTCACCCTACTGTTGCCATCCTAAATGATCCTGCCCTCTGTCTCTCTTCATTCCCTCTGTCCTGCACCAGATTGAAAGAACCAGTTCTCACTGCCTGTCCCATTTGGGGAGATGTGTTCCCAGTACCCTGGGCTGAAATTCTGAATGCATTTCCCACAGAATCATTGTTCTACTGTGCATGAGGTTCCTGGTCCATTATGGGTTAACTAAACCTTTTTAAATGGCTACCCCGGGCACCTTGCCAAGGTGTATAAATAGCTTTGTTTTCATGGGAAAATGTGTTTAAAGTTCCAAACAACTAATTCACACGTGAACTCTTCTATAACTTGAGGAATGTCTACATGAATTACTGAGGCATAAAAGAAGGATACACAAGTCCAGGCTGCCTTGGTCATGTTCAGTTGATTTGTTTTGCAGCTGTATTTCACTTTCATTAAGTTTCTCACTCACTTCAGGGAGTAAACTCGGCATATTATGATGTATTTGGCTATCTTTCACTCATTTCCCCCCAGATGCAAAAGGAGTGTGTGAAACTGGAAAATGAGATTCTACATTTTCAGCAGCATCCGTATTTTTTAAAGACCATTTGTTTTTACTGAGGGAAGATTTGGACATATTTAAATCATCTTTATTTCTGAGCCATTAGGACTTAGTAAAGGGCACTCTGCTCTTACAATGTGGCTGTTTCCCCCACCACAAGTATGTGGTCTGAGGGGAATTGTGCAAGTCACTTACTTCTATGTGAGAAAGGCAGAGAAACTAAACATAAGCCTAAATTAGGTTGAAAATGCCAATTCTTTGTCATTAATTCCTAGAGTATACCTTCATGATCATCATTTCACAGGTGATGAAGCTGAGGCCTAGATACTAAGTTAGTGAAAGAGTTGGAACTAGAACCCAGGTTTCTAGGTGCCTAGCTCTGGCATTCAGAGATTTCAGGGGCTAAGCCAGAATATAGAAATTTGAAAGATGATCCCCTACTTCTGGAATTCTTGCTATTTTTTAGTATATTTCATATATTTTTTATTTGTAAGGCAATTAGGGTGTTGATACCCTTGCCTCATATAGGATTATAATACTGAAAAACGTGATTGTAGAGGACTTAGGGGCCCAAGCACTAAATAAAAAGTGACTCAGGAAAAAAAAAGCCAGCATTGCTTTAGTGCCTTAACATATTTTAGGGAGAATTCAGAGATTGGGTAGAAATTACATAAAATTAGATTTATGTAATTAATTATATAATTAATTAAGAATTAATTAATTAATTCTTAGGGTTTAAGAATTCATAAGCAGTGTAATAATTATTCATACTTTTGACCATATTTTATATATCTGCCACATTGTAATGCCCAATGACTTCAAAAGAAGCTCTATATGTGGATTTAGGATGTAAGAGAGAAATGCGATAAAAAAATCTTAGCAATTTTTAATCATAGTGCTTTTTGCAAATTGTATTTCCTGGGCAGTTGCTCTATATAAACCAATAAGCAATACAGCACACCTTTCTTTACTATAACAGGCTTCTACTTAATGAGGTTTGAGTATATATTGTAACCATCATAGCAACTAGGTAGAAAGTATTCCCTCTATAGCACATAAGTGAAGGGCAGCTGGGGGTAAGCACAGCAGTGTTTTCCCTTTGTAGTGAAAGTGCTTTGAAGAGTACAAGAATAAGTTAGTTCAGCCACAGGACTTCAAACTGTAGAGAACCAACTGACTTAGTGCTGGCTTGAAAATTTATTTTGCCTGCTGTCCCTTTGTGGGACTTTCTTTGAAATAAAGTATGGGCCCTGGTTGAACCTGCACAAAACATGGAGTTTGCAGGACCAGAGAATGTTGTGTCCCCAGGGCTTCTTTACCAGCTGACTAATGGTATGTAGCACTTCGGTAGGCTTGCTCCTTGCCTGTTTTACACTAGGGCACCATCAAGTGGCAACATCAGGAACTGGAGCTGCTATTGCTGCTCTCCCTCTTCGGCCAAGCACTGCTGAGAAACTTATTTTTGCTTTTTTATTTGGAGGAATGGGCCTGCTTTGGATCAAGAGTTATAGGGAAGTGATGAACTGTCAATAATGAGGTCAGAGAGGTGTCTGGCAATTGGATCCTTAGGCAGCCATTATATTTGGCATCATCTTAAATCCAGCATTCTCAGAGAGAGAATTATAAATTATTTAAAGCCCTTTTCTTTACTGGAAAAAACTTTAATGCAGTCTTTCAAATAGCCAGGTGATTTCTTCATTTGGGTAATAGCAATTGTTGCCTTAATTGTAGGATATAATGCTGATTTAGATTTTGTTTTCTGTACACTGTATTATGTGTTCACCATTCCAAGTCAAGTCTCTGTCCATCACCATTTCTCCCACCTATACCCTCCTCTATCTCCCTCCACCTTTCTCCACCCTGCAATCACCACAGTGTCTATGAGTTTTTCCTCTCTTTTTTTTTCTTTTCTGCTCAATTCCCCCATCCCCTACTCCCCAGTATCTGCTGCATTCAGGGTGGTATCCCCAGTGCTGGGCATACTGTGAGGTCTCTGTCCTCAAAGCCTTGCAGAATAGCTTGGGAAACAAGCGAATGAATGAAAATTAACAATGTGACAAATGCCAAATGCAGTGGCATGGGTATAGTCTTTGGACTGTCTCAGGGGTATTGTGCAGGAAAACTGGGACTTGAGCCTTCAGAGGAAGGGAGACCTTAGCAGATAGTGAAGGCATTTGAGAGCCTGATGAATGGGTCAGTGTCCATGGGACTTGGGGGCAAGAAGTGAGGGGGCCAGGGTGGCTGAGAGTTCTGGTCAGGAAATACTGAGAGGGGTCAGAGTTGAGATAATTAGGCTGTGAAGAGCTTAAATGAGAGTTTGACTAGTTACCTTTCTATAAGAATGAGCCACAGTAAGAGGGTAAAGGTGGATGAATTAATCTTTGGATGTATAAGTGAGGCAGTTTTAATGCTATTTCCTTTCATTTAGGAAATACTAAAGCAACTAAATGTGTGAATGAAGGGTTTTAGAGGAGTGGATCTTTAAAGTTTCTTCTATTTATAATTTTGTGAAATTAATGTAACTCTTCTAGAAGGAACAAATTTAGAAGGAGACTTAAAATTTCATTTAATGGTATTAATTTCAAAGGGAACAGCCGGCTCAGAAACTTTACTAGTAACTTTTAAGATCTAAGGAGTGACAACCAGCCTTCTATGATTTGAGTAAGAGAGAAAAAACTAAAATGAAACTAGTGTTAGGATTGTAGACAGAATACATGTTCCAAGTTCTGGTATACTTGCTAGAGACAGGTGGAAATATTTATTCTCTGTGCTTTCTAGCAGCCAAGCCAAAGAGGGACCCACAACTAGCAGTTACACACTTTGTAGTGACAAATAGAAGTCCAGCTACTCCTACCACTTAATCTTCAGAAAAATGTTTTTCTGTAGGCACTCAGAATTCTCATGAAGAATTTTCTTAACGGTATCTCCTTAGCTAATGTATCCAATGTCAAATTGTCACTAAATGTCCCTCAGCCTATATTGCTAGCATAACACCAAAGTGCAGTTCAGTACAAACAATTTTCTGGGGATCTGAAACTATTCAGTCTAAGGAAGGTGATTCACTGGAGCCCTGGCTTAACAAAAATAAAATTTACTAAGAGTATATAAAGCAGTGATTCTTGAATAGTGAGATTCTCTTTTGGGTCACACATTTCTTTGGGGAACTGATAATAAGTCTGGATCCCTCTCCACCCCAATGCACTATGCATACTCACACCAAATTTTGTGTATTATTTCAGTCCGTTCACAATTTCAGAGGGTTCATACCCTTATTCCCCCCCCCCCCCCACTCATCCATAAACTTCCCAATGTACACCCTTGGTACAAAGTTGCAGAAGGGCTACAGTAATCAAACATGATAAAAACCTGGAACACAAGAATGTTTGTGCTGATAGGACAGATTCATCTGCTTTAATAGGAAGCCAAATTGAGGCTAAGATTGATTTCCATTTATGAAAGTCGGTGAGCTTGATGAGACATGTCTGAACAAAAGATGTTTATTCCACTTTGGCAGGAATGTGGTCAGGAATGTGATTTTTCTTAGAGAGCAACTGAATTGCTCTAACACTAAAAAGGATCCCAGAGCGCTCTCTTAAAGAGGAAGCTGTGGTAATGTTAACTTAGAAAAATTGTGAGACAGATGTTACCAAGAACCTCCTGAGCCTCTTGAAAAATACAAATTATTGGTACTTTGGTATTTGGTTTCTTGGTAAAGAGTTCATAGAATGTCTCTAAGCATGTATAGCTTATTGGTGAATTTAAAATAAAAATCCTTGTGTAATAGAATCTTGGGAATTTGAGTGACTTTGCTTTTGAGATTGTTTATCTTTGAACCAATTGCATGTTGAAAATATCTTGTTTATTCAGTTATATTGGCTTAATATTTTCATTAATTGTAGTTTCTTTTGAATTGCAGTGTTTTAATCTTGGGTGCTTCAGGCGGAGTTGGTACTTTTTCCATACAGGTAAACAATTTTTTTTCTTTTAATTTTGAAAAGCGATTTATACATGCTGTTCCAGGGCTGCTTGTAGTAGAAGTAATACATTAATAATAATAAGACATGATGATGATGATAGTTTAAAACATCCTATATGGTAGCACTTTATAAATGTTAGCTATTTAATCCAACAAAGGTGTTTTATTATTGTTTTTGGTTTTTTGAGATAACTGGTTAATAACCCTTTTTAAACTTCATGTGTACAGCATTATAATTCAATATCTATATACACTACAGTTTGCTCACCACCAAAAATCTAGTTTCTATCCATCGCCATATACCCATTTCACTCTCTCTCCTTCCCCTCTGGTAATCACTATTCTATTGTCCCTATCTATGAATTTGTTTTTGTTTTGTTTCTTTTTTGTTTTATACTTCACATGTGAATGAAATAATACATTTTTTGTCCTTTTTTGGTCTGACTTATTTCACTTAGCATAATACCCTCAAGATCAATGCATGTTGTTACAAATGGTAATATTGTCTTTTTTATGGCTGAGTAGTATTCCATTGTGTATAGTGCCGGAGTTCCTATCATCCGCTCACTGAATTGGGGAAGAGGGGAGAGTACTCCTAGGAGATGCACACTTTGACTTCCTTTTAATTCACTCCTTTTTAATGCACGATTAGAAAATGCTATGGTGTGACTATTTGTGTTCCTCTAAAATCTTAAAAAAATGAAAATAAAAAAATAAAAGTGAGAGATTAGATAGATTATGAATGGTTTTTAAATTCTTTATTCATTTTTTTGTATTTAACAGATATTTGTTTAGCACCTGTGTATGCCATGGAGTAGGGATTCAGTCATGAACAAAACACGATCTCTTATATTCTAGTGAACCTTTGCAACTTATATTAGAAAGCTCAGGGAATCAATAGTCGTCAGAATGGAAAAAACAGCTGATCTCTTATGAACTATAACTATCAGTACAAAAATGTATTGGTGAACTTCAAGTAACTATTCTCAAATTAGGCTGATAATGCCTCCCTTTTAATTCTGTGAAATTGTCATTATAAAAAAGAATTATGGCAATTTTGGAGCAGGATGCTTTTTGGATACTTAATCCTGAATAATTTAGTTCTTTTTAAATTTAAGTCTAATTATTCCTTATTACTACTTTTTCAAGATTTTTATTTTTTTATTTTTAGAGAGAGAGGGAGAGAAACATTGATGTGAGAAGGAAAAATTAATTGGCTGCCTCCTTCATGCCTCCTAGCGGGGATCAAGCCCACAACCCAGGCATGTGCGCTGACGGGAATCAAGCTGGCATGATGCTTTTGGTGCTCAGGATGATGCTCAGTCAACTTAGCCACACCAGTCAGGGCATTCCTTACTGTTTTAAAAATATAAGGCATCTGCATTTTATATCTTGGGAACTATATATTTAGGTCTTTTTATTTTAAAGATAATCCATGTTTAAAAATAAAATGGCCCTATTTTCTTCACTTCTTTTTAAAAGCACTATATCATTTATTATCTAGTACTGAGAACTAATTGCTGTGATACAGCTGTCTGACTCAAGACTGTACTAACACTTATCGGAGATGCAAATGAAGAAATATTGCTTTTTTATGTTCTGAATATATTTTAAATTGTCATTTTCTGAGGACATTTTTATTTTATTGTATTTTATTATTTTTTGCCATTTACTTTTGTCAACCTTAAAAGTACTAAACTTGAGGCTATCAACTCCTGTCTTTGCTGATACTGGTGAAACATCAAGTCCTTCTCTGATTGGATTGGTTAGAACTTCATAATAATAGGTGACTGGCTGTCTCGTCCAGGGCAAATGAGATCTATTTCTTGGAATTTCTAAGTGAACAAAAGTTGAATCATTTTTACTAGTCTCTGACAGATGGCTTCCTGTAGTTCTTGCTAAGATGAAGCACTTAGAGTTCTCTAGAGATCAGGCTGATATATGTACATGTGGTGCCAACTATTTTTAAAAGCACAGTCAGTTTTCTACTTTCCCCCTCCCTCCCTTTTTTTGGCAGGTAATGAAAGCATGGGATGCTCATGTGACAGCAGTTTGCTCTCAGGATGCCAGTGAACTGGTAAAGAAGCTTGGGGCAGATGATGTAATTGATTACAAATCTGGAAATGTGGAAGAAAAGTTGAAATCTTTAAAACCGTATGTATTAAAACAGTGTTCACATTGGGGAGGTCAGAACAGGGACAGTTGATAATGCAAGCCTGAAATGGTTTAGTGGCCTTATGATCATGTTGGAATTTTAGAGAAGAACCTATGAAAACACTCCATGTCATTAGAAACCCTAAATGTTGGTTTCTGTTTTAATTCCAGATGTTAATATAGCACAGTAACACAGTGAGATAGGTACTGAGGAAGATATTTTCAGTTAACTTTTATTGTTGGTTTGTAACAGGTCTGAAGGCAAAATTGGAAGTATGTTTCTTTTGATGGCATCTGTCACCACAGGAAGAACTTAGAGCAGTGCATGAAAATTTATGATTAGCACTAAACATGCTTTTAGTGTTTTGGCTTAATAGGGGCTTCACAGAAACAAAGGCAGCATAAATATTGATGATGGAGCACTGTGAATGTTCTCAGTGTCTCTACATGCCAGGCTGTGGTTTGGCCTAATGTACCAAACAGGAGTAGGTTCAGGCATTCTCCCAGGCTGTATTCATCCCAACTGTGGCCCAGGCAGAAATAGAGGGTGTGCTTATTAATCTGGTCTTCATCTGGCCAATACAAAGCTGAAGCTGAGAGCATAACCTAGGAGTGTTTGGAAAGCTAACTGCTTTTTAAAAAATTATTTTATTGATTTTTAGAGAGATGAAGGGAGAGAGAAACATCCCTGTAAGAGCGCAACATTGATCTGCTGCCTCTAGGAATAGCAGTGTGAGACTGAGGCCAAGGTCAACCCATTCCCCTCTACCTACCCTATGTTTATACACATCTGGAATGTGTCACCAGAGGACAGAGAACCTTACAAATGGAAAGCTGTAGCACGCTCATACTAGCCCACCACAGCTGTGCTACAGTTTGCTCCTCCACATCTCTGGTGCTACTCCTTTTAAGTAGGGGGACCTCACCAGCTTACAAATGCAGGCCATTACTTTTTTTTTTTTTTTTTACAGCTTTAGTTAACATTGATCTTTATAACCTCTACCTGGAGTTTGGCCTCTGAATCCACCTAGAATAAACTTGTTCCCCCTTCTAAATCACTATAAGAATCTTAGACTCTTATAGCAGGAAAGGGCTTTGAAATTCTTCAGTACAACTCTGTCATGTTATGGTTGAGAAAATAGGTGTAGAGGGTGTGTAAGTTTTGCATGCTCAAGGTCACTTAATCGTGGGTGGGAGAACTACATCTACAACCTAGTCTCCTGACTTCTTTTTCAAGTGGTGCCTATTCTGTGATACCAGGCTGCCCTTAAGTTTTATTTAAAATAAGTATCATCATTTTTGTTTATTTAAAATTTGGGAAGGAAGAAAATTAAAAGCGGAAACTTTAGAAACTTAAATTCATATTTTTTAATCCTTTCTAATGAAAAGAAAGTAAGGTCATTCTCCTGCACTCATAGCCTTCCATTTCTATCTGCCCTTCTTTAGTTTAGACCCAGGAAAGACTCAAGATCCACAAAGGTGGTCAAAGCTGGGTTTAGAAGTTCTGCTGTTTGACTTCATCCAGATGAATTTAGAAGAGAAAATGGATTTACCAAAAAGGAATTTATCTGTCAACTTGCTTAATTTTTAAGCATACATTCTCTAAATAGATCTTTGTTTTATTTTCACAAGTATTTAAAAGCTTCATTGGGTTTTATCCCCTTTAAGTAGAATGTAGTTAGACTAGACTTAAGAAGTTGAATATCTGTCAGTGCCTGTGGATTCCATTATGACTGGATTTTCTGGGCATGTTAGAGCAGAATTGAAGACTGAGAGCAGGCTGTTGATTTCTCTTTATACATTGTCCTGATGCTATACATGAAACAAACAAAAAATAGAACGTTCCAAGTGAAGAGCATGCTTCTATAAGCAGTTCTGAATCTAGAGGGATTAAAAGCAAATAGTTCTTGTGGGTGAAAACCTTACATACTAGGCATTCCAGTATTTCTGTGCACTAAAAAATACTTTGACTTGTATGGGATGCATAGCTTTGCAGTTTTCTATAAAGCTTGAGTTGGGGTTTCTCAACTTTGGCAACCTTAGTTTTTCATCTATTGGCTTTTGGGGCTGGATAATTTTTTGTTGTGAGGGGCTGTTCTGTGCACTGTAGGGTGTTTATCATCATCCCTGGCCTCTAGATGCTAGTAGCCTCTTCTCACCACCTTCCACAGTTGTGACAATTAAAAACGTCTCTAGACATTGCCTAATATGTCCCCTGGGAGCTAAAGTCACCCTCTGTTAACAACCAATTGTTTAAGTCTTTCTTAAAGTATTAGAAAATATGGTTTTATAACAACAGCAAAATCAGTCACATTTGACTTATCTTGGAGAAAAGCCAGAGAGTCCGTGAATGGGTATGGCCCTTTCTCCTTTGTCAAAGCGGCCTCTCCTCTGCTGCATGCTTGGTTTGTGAGCTGTCCCTGAAAGAGACCCCATGGCTAACTGGTGGTGGGAGTGAAGGATTGGCGTTCTGGGCAAAGACTGATAAGGGTGTTTCAATTTCATTCTTCCTCTCCAGGTTTGATTTTATCCTTGATAATGTGGGCGGATCCACTGAAACATGGGCTCTGAATTTACTCAAGAAATGGTCAGGAGCCACATATGTGACTTTGGTGACTCCTTTTCTCCTGAACATGGACCGGTTGGGTATAGCGGATGGCATGTTGCAGACAGGCGTCACCATGGGTTCTAAGACATTAAAGGTAGGATTAGAGTCCTGGTTGGTGAGAGCAAGCAGGTGCTAATGCTTCTGGAAGTTGATTCCCACCTCTTCGGTTTCTTTCATCTTGGAGGCAGCACAGCACTGTGGCTACGAGCATGGGTTCTGGAGTCACACACTGACTGGGTTCAGAGTCTGACCTCCACTTAGTAGCTGTGTGACCCCTTGCAAGTCAATGTCACTAAACCTTGATGCCTTCACCTGTAAAATGGGGCTAATAGGATATCTGCCTTACTTCATGTTGTAAGGATTTAATGAGATAATACATGTGAAGGACTTGGCACAATAAAAAGCCCCTGATCAATGTTAGCCTTTATTAATTATTACCATCTGATATACCTTCTACTTTCTTGCCTGTTCCCGATGGCATCTGTCTTCACCAGTCTCAACACATACAGTCTCTTGTATGGGAAGGTGAAAACTTTATTAAGACCAGGTGCAGTTGGCTGTTTTTATGTTCATAGGATTGTGATATGCCATTGATTCCCAGCTGGGGCTTTCAGACCTTTAGAAGTCCATGAGCAATGTTTGAATTTCAAAAACCTGAAGGAAATTGTATTCTTACTTCAGTGAGGCTACAAAGACTAAGAGAACCATCAGGCCTTTTCTGGAATTATATTAACTTGTCCTAACACTGCATATCCCATGTGGATCAGAAACTAGCTATTGATGGCATTCTGGGAGTTTCTGAGGCTTGATCAGTCAGCCTGTTAACAGGGCCACTGTTACCAGGGCTGTAAGGAGCTCTGTCCCCCACCTGAACACATCCAGCGTGTGGTGGGCCTTGGAGATGCGTAGATCAGCCTTGGTTACAGAACTGATAGCTTGAGAGACTGCTCTCTACTTAACATGATAGCCTGCTGTCCTCACAATGATGATAGAGCCAAACATAATTCCATTGTTATACACTGTTGGTAGTAATAGATCATTGGTTTAAAATCTGAATTAGTGTTAAGTTGGAATAAGTGATATAAAAATGAAGATAAATTCTATTTCATTAATCAGACAAAACACGTTAGATCCAGGAAAAAGGCTGTAGAAGGTTCCTTTACAGTAAAAGGTTGTGGCTCACTGTGTTGAGCCCTCCACCACTGACCCATGTTTGTGAGATGACTGGCTAGATAATTATCTTAACTTTTTTTCCTAGAAATTCATTTGGGACCTTTTGGGGAGTGAAATTTAGGACCTTGGTCTCTCGAATTTTGTGTACTAACTAAATACTTAGAGGTAGTAAAGAAGAGTTGTGGTAGAAGAGAACAGTCCTCAATTCTTAGGAACCGCGTGTGGGTAATAGAGGTAAACACCCAGCACAGTGCTCCAGGGTCTTCATTTTCATTTGATTCAGACACAGCCAGAAACAGTGTCCACAGGGTGCGTTGTGAGAGAAACGAATCATAACTGTCCTTTTTCTCATCTTTCCCTTTTCACAAAACCCAGGCTTTCCAAGAGCTTTAAAATATAAGTTTAAGTTTTCTATAAGATTTTACAGTTTGTACCAGTGAGACCACTTACAATTTAACCTTCAGAGCTGTCCTCTGAGCGTAAAACAGGCAAAGCTCTCTTCATTTTCTCTTTCCCCCTGCTTGAAAGATGATAGTAGTAATCTCATGTGAAAACCTTTTAAGTAGTTTCTGATGTCTTTCTGAGAATGTGCACAGTTAAAGCCTCATTGTAATGCTCCAGGCTCTCCTGCCTGCTTTGGTTTACTCTCTCCTGTAATGGCCTGGAAAAAACACACAGATGCCTTAGAGCAGAATGTAAAAATTCTGCTGTTGCAGACCAAAAGTTTCACTTTACAGGGCAACCCGCTGTAAAGAATTATAGACAGGGCAGTGGTGACTATTATTGTTCCTTCTTTAAAATTCTAAACAATTACCAGAATGTTTTAATCGTGGTCTATAAGGCCAGACCTTAGCAGGAAGTACATGAGCAGGTCTTCTGTGATTGTAATTAACTAGGCCCCCTGTAAACTTGGGATAACCTCAGTGCTTCAAACTGTATTTTTTTGCTTTCCTTTTTAAAGTTAGTTACCTAGACCAGTGTTTCCGAACCTCTTTCATGCTCTAAAACACATAGAAAATGGTAGTATTTGAAGAGAATATTGAGGCTGCTGTTGGTCAGGAGCAAACTATCTGGAGACTCTGCCAGCCCAGGTTCAGCCTTGCTCCCACAAGGGCTGACAGGAGTGCATGTCTCATCACACCTGTTCTGGGGTAAGCTTGGTTCTGTTTGCATCTGTGGTCTTGGGATAATTATTAATGGTGACTCCATTAACTCTTAAAATTGTTCCAGGTTAGACAATAAACTGTAGGGTCAGTTGACCAAGCCAGTATGCCATTCCTGGCACACCCACTGGGAAGCTCTGCCTATACAACAGCTTGGTTCTATCTTTATTTCTATAGTATTAAACTCTGATTTGATACTGCCTTAATCTTCCCTCAATGAGCTTTACTTTTAGCACATGATAAATACTTATTGTATACTTTTTATGAATCAGGCATTCAACGTACATTCTCATATAATCCTTCCAACGATCCTGTGCGCTAGGTGGTGGTGTCACCATTCTGTAGGCCAGGAAACAGGCTGAAAGTAGCTTGACCTAAATAACACAGCTATTACGTACCTGAGCTCGAGTAGCAGGGGAGTTCCATTACACTTGCCAGCTTCCTGCATGGTATCGCGCTGAGGGATCGTGAGGGCAGGCTCCGGGAGAGCCTGAGCTGCTCCACAGCAGTTGTGGGCAAGTGTGGGGAGGGAGGCAGCCTCTGGATAGTTCACATCTGGTGAAGTGTAGTTGGGCAGGTTGTTGAGGTATTGTGGAGACTCTCCGCTCACTTATTATTTTGATCATGGCCTAATAATAATAAATAATAACAATTCAAAGGAAATTTGGCAGTAGAGTGGTCATAAACCCTCTTGGTATAAGATTTTTGCTTATCTTCACCTGGGGATGTTTTGTCCCGTAATAAATTAGGTGGCTTGGGACTTGCTGTAACTATACGGAAGACCCAGCCATGATGCATAAAAAACTGTAACTTTGTTTTGCCTTTAAAACTCTTATTACTTTCAGAGCCAGAAAAAAAATGATTGGATTTCTTTTTAGATTATATTTTGGTGCCTTATACTCCCAAAGAATTCTTGAATAAGGTAAAAAGCTCTTTTCTGGTGCCTCTGAGCCTTACTCAAACCTTAGTAGAGAAGGCCTAGAGGTCTCAGCCCTAGTTTCTCATGGGGAAAAGTTGAGTGTGTAAGACCAGCTAGACTGTCACTTTCAGGAGAACTTTCTTGTACTTACTTGCTTGCCAGTCACAAGTTGGTGAAGAAGCCTGAGTTCACAGGGATATTTCTTTGTTCATTCACTTACTGAACATTCATGGAGCACCCACTGTCTGTCAGCCACTGTGCTAAGGCGCTGGGCATATAGCTCACTGTGGCAGCATGAAATGGGAAGTCAGTTTGTCTGTCTTAGTTATCCAGAAAACACTTTTCTCTAAATCTGCATTTAGTCAGATTTTACCCTTTCCTATATTTGACATGTCTTTTTTTCTTTTTTTTCTTCTTAGCATTTCTGGCAAGGAGTTCATTATCGCTGGGCCTTTTTCATGGCCAGTGGTCTATATCTGGATGACATTGCAAAACTGGTGGATGAGGGAAAGGTATGTGCAGCCTATTTTGTTGCTAGTGTTCCTTGTAATTTCAGTGACCTGCCCACCAAGCCCAGTCAGTGGGAACTCTGCAGAGGTAGGCTCGACCAGCATACGTGCTGCCTCACATGGCCAAGTTTAGGTGCTGTGGTTTTGATTCTATCTCCAGGGGAATCACAGACATAGACTAGTACATCTGCAAAAGCTTACACCAGCTAGTCTAATGCTCTTGGTTTATAGATGAAGAGGCAGGCCCAGAGAGGTTATATGATTTTCCCGAGGACAGTGGGTTAGTGGTTAGCAGAGCTGGGATCTGTAACTGGGCTGCTAATATTTTGGTGATGGTCCTGAAAAGATGGCACCATGAGGGCAGTCTGCATGGAGGTGGGGGCACGCTCATGAGTTTATAGTGGAACTGCTTCTGGAGGCAAGCAGATTTCCAGGCAGATAAGGAAACCAAACACTGTGGAATCTAAACCCCAAAAGAACTGTAATGGAAGTCAGGTGCCCCGGCCTCCTGTTCCCTGGCTCGTGTAAGAAAATTGAGGGCCAATAAATGGTATGCCTGAGAGGGTTAATGGGCAGGAAATGGGTGAGAACAGATAGAGACTTTGTGGGGATAACTGGTTGGTTTTCTGACTCTGTGTCTGTCCTGCAGTGGGCATTGTGGCGAAGGACTGCTGCTTGTAGTCTGGTCATATCTTTTGGGGTATCAAAAGGCCTTTCAGAGCTGCTGAGAGTTGAAAGGCTCCTCAGGTACTGCCTGTATATTTGGGTTCTTACATGTTCTTAATGGCCCTGCTATTCCATCTCTGGAGGATGACCCAGAGGCAAACTCATATTTTGGTACTGATATTTATGGCTTTATTGAGAGATTATATGGAATTATAGGATAGAGAACCTTATACACCCTAGAGGGTTGCATGAGGGCATAGATAAAATCATTCTCCTTTTACAGATGACAAAGCTGGCTCAAAGAAATAATGGGACATGCTCATTTGCAAAGATGGGACCAGAACTCAGACTTCCGGACTCCCAGTCCCGTGCTTTTCCTTCTCCACCGTTCAGCTGTATTCTTAGTGCTTAGACTGATCTGGGGCTTCAACTTAGGTTATCTTTTCCTTGTCATTTTACAGTGGGCAGTGAATGGGATTGGAGCAGGGCCAACATTACCACCACATGATCCATGCTAAGCTACTTGCAAAAAACACTTTGCAATGGGCTTGCTTGTGCTGGCACCTGCCCCTTGCTGGCCCATTTCGTCTTTCCATTTCAGTTTTTCAGTTTTTGAATGGAATGTTTTTAGGAACTTCTGACTGGTTTTTGCACATTTAGTGTTTTTTGTTTTTTTTTTATTCTAATACAACCAAGGAAATATATGATAGTAAAGACCTGCTGTTTCCCAAATTTTTTTATTCCAAAGTTACATGCCTTTTCTTGGACTTCTGAGTGGACAGAAGCTCAGCCTTATATTGACTGTGTGAGTGCTTCTTTGCAGGGTTCTTCCCACATCCCTTGGGATGCTTATTTTATTTCTTGGAAGATGGGACTAAACAATCATCAGATAATTTGGCCCATAGATCTGCACAGTACTCATGTTGTTGAAGCCCCCTTGTTAGAGGTCCCTGTCCTGTAGAGGGCCACCATACAACTGTGCTTGCCCTGATAGCTACTCCAAATTGTCCACTTGCTTACCACTGCTGCTTTGTATTCAAAACACTGTCTCTTTCTCTCTACCTGGAAATTACTGTTTATGAAACAGAGAAGAGAGGTGACTTGTGTATATGTACCTATCAAATTTGGCAGATAATGGTGGAATGGCTAAAAAAGGACATGATAGAAACAAAGATGCCCTTGAAGTATCCTCAGATGAGAGGGAGTGAAGAAATGTTTTTTTGGCCTTCTCGTGACCAGGGTTATTTGGGCTTGGGAGTAATTCTGACAGTGAAGGGCTCTGGGACAGTGGAAGTTGATATGTGACATTGGATGCCATAATGAAGTCAGCTGTCTTGTCGTACATCCTGCTTCTTTGTGGGTGTGATAGGTCATTGACTGCCTACACTTGGAAATCGGAAAGGATTACATACTAGGTCTACTTACATACCGTGTGGTTAGTAACGATTGTTAAAATGGATGAGGCATTGAAATTGTTCAAGCTTTGGCTGAGCGCTTAATGCCTAATTCACAGGTATCTGATAGAGGAGCTTCACACTGTGAAGCCATGAACCAAAAGAGCCTACTCTTTTAAAATACTTTAAGTTTTTAAATAGATACATATTTATAAGGTTTAAAATTTAAAAGGTAGGAAAAGTAATTTCAAGAAATCTTCCTTTGCCTCCTGTCCCCCAGTCACTGTGATTCCCATGTCGGACACGACCACCGTTACCAGTTTCTTGGGTATTCCAAAGATGTTCTGTGTATAATAAGCTAATACAGAGAATGACTTATAATTAGCACAGTGAGTATAATGGACTGCTACTGAAATCGTGCCTACAGTTTATTGTCATTTTCTGCTAAGCACAATAACTATTCCCTATTTTTATACTGTTTAGCAAACATTTTTGTAGGAAATGGGAGGGCCATAGCAAATATTATATTTGTGCCAAACATATGTCATTGGCTAGCATACGCAAAGATTAAAATCAGGAAAACCTAGCCCATATCTAGTTTACTGTCCTCACCTCCCTCCACCCTCCATCCTGCCACTGTGTCACATTTGGAGAGACCAAAGCCCTAAGAAGTTCAAGGTCACAGAGCTAGGCAGGGCCCAGGTCTCATGACCTCTGGGACAGTTCCTTCTACCATGCTTTGCTGCCTTTAAAGATTGGGGCAATAATAGTTAAAAAATAAATTTCTCACAGGACCTTCACTGTTTTCTGCTTGCTTAGGCACCCAAACATTAGATAGGTGGAGTTTGAATTCTATCTACAACATCCTCTTCATGAATCTCTCAGTGTCTCTTAAGACTGAGAGGAGGTAGTGAGGCAGTCTTTAGACCACAGTCAGCCACCAATAAAAATGACTGTGCCTTTTTAGGAAAAATATTTATACATATTTGCCTTTATATGCATGTATTAGTTTCCTATTGATGCTGTAACAAATTACCGTAAGTGTTGTGGCTTTAAACAACACTTATTATTTTAGCTGTGGAGGTCAGAGTCCAAAATGGGTTTGCAGGACTGTGCTCCTTTGGAGGCAGGTGGTGGGAAGGGTCTGTTTCCTTGCCTTCTCCAGCTTCTCTAGAGGCTGCCTGTATTCCTTCGTTTGTGGCCTTACATCACTTTAACCTTTGCTTCCATTATCATCTCTTTCTATGACTAATCCTTCAGTCTCCCCCTTATAATGACCCTATGATTATGTTGGACCCACTCGTCGGTTCTCCCATCTCAAGATCCTGAACTTAATCTCATCTGCAGAGACTCTTTTGCAAAGTAAGTTATCACATTCACAGGTTTTGGGGCTGTTACTCTGGCCTCCACAAACACAAAATAACTCAAAAGATATGAAAGAAACTTGAAATATTGGTTGCCCTTGAGGAGGGGAGGGGAACTAGATGGCTGGGGATCAAGGATGGGAAGGAGATTTTTCTTTGTACCCTTTCATCTTTTTGAGTATGTTTCTTTGTACACATTCCTCATGTAATTATTAAAGACCTTTGAAGACCCTTTAATGTCATCAGGTCTATCAAAGATCCTATGTGACCAGCCAAGCTTCTTGGTTGAGTGATGATGTAGATAGCTCTGTTTATGTCTTTATTTTAGCCAGCATCAGAATAGTTCCTGTGTACTAACTTGAATATAATTCAGAACATTTACTGAGGGCCCACTAGCACTCTGTTTCCCCCAGGAGGGTGTGGAGAGATGTACTGGCCATGCTGAGTTACCTATGAGCTCCCTGCAGCAATGGAAATGTTCTCTGTCTACACTGTGCAGTATGGTAGCCACTGGCCAACTGAGGGACTGGATTTTTCATTTTATTTACTTTTGATTAATTTAAATTTAGATAGCTACATTGACTAGAGGTTACTATATTGGAAAGTACAGCTTTAGAGAATAATGTACTAAGTTCTGAGTTAGGCAATTTCCCAGACCCCTGTTGGGATGGCCAGGCCCTAGTTTGGGCAATGAATTACATTCCAAAACTGTAGGCTCCTTATTTGCAACTGGATTTTTTTCTCCATAGGAAGAATGCAGTGATCAGGGATTGAATCCTAGGACCACTAGAGGAGGGTTATCTTGCCAGATATGGCAGCTAGCTCATGGATCTCAAGCCTTGATGCCGCAGACATTTCTGAAGAAACTGAGATTCTTTCTGTGGGGAAATGTAGGCGGAATTGCTCTTCACATCTGGCAGGAATGAGTGCCTTTTTTCAGGGGACCTAGGGACAAGTCCTGGATACTGTCCAAAATGGGCACAGTTACTCCCTTGGAGAGTATCCTCATCCCACCCCCCCACCCCATCCTACCACCTATTTCCACCTTAATGTTTTCTATCTAGGGCAGGAAGTTCCAGAAATAACGAATTCAAACAAAGTTGGCTTCTTTTATATCTCCTTAGTTTAAGTCCCCTCATTCCCCTTTACCCTGACCCTGGAAATATTAAACCTATCTTAGAGCCATACCTGTTCAAGAGGCTGGAACTGTGGTCCTGTTGCCCCTGTCCTGGGTCCCCGGTGTCTGTCCACAGGAGTGTGGACTTGGACTCATGCCAGGAGCGCTTAGGTCTCCCTTGGTGTCTGTCACTCATCTGTCTCTCCTCATGCCCTACCCCCTGTGAGATCTGAGGTTTCCATGTCCAGTGGAGGCTAAGGCAAGGGCCTGTGAGGAGGTGGGTAGACTGTGACTCGAGCTTCCCTCCTCACACTACATTCTTGCATGCAGTCCTGAAATCAGGAGTCCTGGACCCTAACTGTGGCTCCTGTGCTGACTGCTCTGACCTTGCACTCAGCATTTAACCACTTGCGGTTCTGCTTCCCAATCTATCAGATAGGTTTGCTTAGTACTTGGGTGCCTTTTAAGTGCTGCTGTTCTGTAGTTCTCACTGGGAAAATGGGGATTGAGCAGAAACCTCCCCGCCCTCTGCCATGCCTGTCTACATGATGTCCTTGCTCCACCAGCTTGCCTGTGCTTTCATGGTGAACAGACTTTTCTTTCCTCTTCCCCTCAAGAGGCAGAGAGGGTTTTGCCTCTGAGGCCAGGAGGCTTGCCCAGAGGCTGGTAAGCATCAGTATGCCTGGGCCACATGGGAGGTTGAGGTTCCCACTGTCCCTGTCTCCTCATAGAAGGGATTTCAGGCAACAAGTGCCAAACCCTGGGGCCTGGCTTTCTCCAGCCTCTGTGTAAGGAAGGTAAGGAGATGCAATCAGGAGACCTCGAGTTTGGGGCCAAGACTGGAATGAGTGCTGCTGCCTGGCGTCTGTCTCCTGGTCAGCTGTGGCCCCATGAGTAGCGGGGAGTGTGGTGTTGAGCCCACACACTTTATAACGGCTTCCTGTGCTGGACGGACTATAGCAGTGTCATCACATAAATGTCCCCACTCACTGCGAGTCACCTTTCTTTCCCCTCTGGTTTTCACTCTGATCCCTTTGTCCCTAACAAAGGAGCAGTGTAGTTCTGACGGGAGGCTGTGCGTAGACACTGCCTCATTATCCAGGTAATCTCCGTTTGCTATCACGTATTCAGCCAACATTGGCATTTGCCTGCCTGTTAATCGAGAGCCCTTTTTTCATTGTCACTTGTGGGAAGAGCTGAAAGACTCATTATGCCACAGTCAGCCTTCTGGGGTTATTCACCACAATAGGCCTGACCAGCCCAATTGAAGTGTGTAGTCACTGCAGGCTGCTGTGTCATCAGTTCCAACCCAGGTCTCCCGTCAGAGTCTAAAGTGAGCAGAGCTGGATGAGCCAAGGCAGTTCATGCTGGATGGAGCAGGTGGAGTCAGGCTTCCTTTGTGACCTCTGGTACCACTACAGCTGCATTGGTTTTGTGACTGGTGTCCAGTGCTCAATGACAAGTTGATATTATTGCCTCCTTTGTTTCTTGATTTCTCTCTCAGGTGCCTGTTTTGTGTACCTACTTTGGATTAGAGCCTAGAATGGGCACAGTCAATCTTTGTGGAATGAATAAATATGTGTATGATATGAGTCAGGGACCCTAAGGATAGAGCAAAAGGATGCAGTGATTCCCACACTAGTGTGCAGAAAACTCACCTGGGAAGCTTATTTAAAATGTATTGTCTCCACCTCATCCCTAGAGATTCTGATTTAGTTCTAACAGGAGGCCAAGGACTCTCTGCATTTTAAGTATGCATTCATTGCCCTAGCTGGCGTGGCTCAGTGCTTAGAGCATCGGCCTGCGGACTGAAGGGTCTTGGGTTCAATTTTGGCGAAGAGCACGCACCTTGGTTGCAGGTTTGGCCTGGTTGGGGCACGTGCCGGAGGCAACCAATCAGTGTGTACACATGGATGTTTCCCTGCTCTCTCTCTCTCCCCCCGCCCCCCTCTCTCTCTGTAAAGCAATGAAAAAATATATCCTCGGATGAGGAGTAAAATAACTAAATAAGCACGCATTCAGGTGATTCCTTTTCAGGTAATCAGCATCCAAAAAACAGTGTCCCAGGAGCTTTAAAGAGCGTGCTGGGCCCTGGCTGGTGTGGATCATTTGGTTGGGCATCATCCCATGCACCAACAGGTTGCCGGTTCGATCCCTGTCAGGCACATGGCTGGGTTGTGGGCTTGATCTCCAGTGGAGGGCATGCAGGAGGCAGCTGATTGATGTTTCTCTCTCACATCGATGTCTCTCTCTCTCTCCCTCTCCCTTCTTCTCTCTCCAAATATCAATTTAAAAATCTTTTTTTAAAAAAGGGAGTGGGAGGTTCGGGAGGTTTCATGTGGGACATGCAGGACACAAGGTTAATGCAGTCCATTCTTTATCAGAGAAGGCAAATAGGTTTCATCTAACAAGCCGGTTCAGGTCTGTTCCTAGTGGCTGCAGTGTTGAGGAAGACTCTGAGATCTTTTTGCTGGGAGGACCATAATTACTAATCCGGGATGTCCTCCATAGGTACAGATAGGAGGAGTGGCATATGTACCGCACATCTGCCCTCTTGGTGGCCTGGACACAGGGCTTAGGGACCAGGTCCTCAGCTGGTATGGTTTCTTAGCACAAGACAGGCCAGCCAAGATGCAGGCTGTAGTAAATTGTTATAATCCTTGACTACCTTTCCCAGCCTTAAGATTGTAGGAGGAGATGTAAAAAGCAGCTAATGATGTATGAAAGGCTCAGTGAGTAATAGTGAGAGCATCGACTCTGGTAGCAGATTGAATTCTGCCTTATCACTTGGCAGCTATGTGATGGGCAACCTACTTAACTCTGTGCCTTAATTTTTTCATCTGTAAAATGGGAATAGTACCTACCTCATAAGGTGGTTATAGGGATTAAATGAGGTAAACGATATAGAGCACTTAGAAGAGCACCTGTCACAGTGAAGACAACACGTGTCAGCTGTTAATTTTATAACGAGCTTATTGTGATTTGTGGGTACAAAAGAATTTTCAACTCTTTGGAGAAGGGAACATTTGGAGTCTGAGATACTCTTCTGGTGGCTGAGCTGTGAAATAAACATAGTATATCAGGTGCATCTGAATACTACAGAACTCTTCTTTCCTTGTAAAAGGAAGTGTCAGAAAACACACATTGGCTTATGCCTTTTGACAACTTAGCCCTGCCTGTGGAGCTACTGGAGGTGTCAATTACTGATTTTGCTTAAAGCTTTGAAAGGGAAGAATTCAGCATGGGGAGTGGGTGCTAACTGGGACCTAGTTTCAGAAGGTGTTTGGCAGTACTAATGAACAGTATGGTAAAAGTATCCAGGCATTTACGAACTGGCTGGTGTGGCTTTCCTATAAATTCTGACCAGCTGCTTCGCTGTTTAGCAAAATTTATTTTTCTGTATTCTTTTAAAAAATATTTTAAAAATATTTTTTATTTTTCAATTATAGTTGACATACAATATTATATTAGCCTCAGGTATACAACATAGTGATTAGAAATTTATATAACTTATAAAGTGATCACCCTGATATTTCCAGTACCCATCTGACATCATACATAGTTACTACACAGTTATTATTGACTATATTAACTGTGCTGTACTTTACATCCTTGTGACTTTTTTTATAACTGGCAATTTGTACATCTTAATCCCTTCTCCTTTTCACCCAGCTTCCCAGCTCCTCTCCCATCTGGTGACCATCAGTTTTGTTCTCGTATCTATGAGTTTGTTAATGTTTCATTTGTTCATTTGTTTTTAGATTCTACACGTAAGTGAAATCGTATGGTATTTGTCTCTGATTTATTTAACTTAGCATAATCCCTCAATAACCGTCCATGTTATCACAAATGGCAAGATTGCATTCTTTTTAATGGTTGTATAATATCCCGTTGTATAGATGTACCATATCTTCTTTAGCCAGTCGTCTATTGATGAATACTTAGGTTGCTTCTGTATCTTGTAAATAATGCTGCAATGAACATAGGGGTACATATCTTCTCATATTAGTATTCCGGTTTTCTTCAGCTAAATACCCAGAAGTAGAATTGCTGGGTCATATGGTAGTTCTATTTTTAATTTTTTGAGGAAACTCCATACTGCTTTCTACAATGGCTGCACCAATCTGCATTCCCACCAAGAGTGCACTGGGGTTCCCTTTATTCCTTACCAACACTTGTTGTTTTTTGATTTATTGATGATAGCCATTCTGAAAAGTGTGAGGTGATATCTCACTGGTTTTAATTCCCATTTCTCTGGTGATTAGTGACATCAAGCATGTTTTCATATGTCTGTTGGCCATCTTTATGTCCTCTTTGGAGAAATTTGTTTTGGGGTCATCTACCCATTTTTTAATTGGAGTGTTTGGTGTGTTTTTTTGGTATTAAGTTGTATGAGTTCCCTTATATATTTTGGATATTAACCCCTTATCAGATGTATCATTGGTGAATACCTTCTCACATTCAGTAGGTTGTCTTTTTGTTTTGTTGGGGGTTTTTTGCTGTGCAAAATCCTTTTAGTTTGGTGTAAGCCCATGTGCTTATTTTTTTCTTTTGCTTCCCTTACCCAAGGAAATGTATCCAAAAAAATATTGCTAAGAGTGATGTGAAACAGTTTATTGCTTATGTTTTTTTCTAGGAGTTTTATGGTTTCTGGTCTTACATTTAAATCTTTAATCCATTTTGAATTTATTCTTGTATATGGTGTAAAAAGATGGTGTAGTTTCATTTTTTTGTATTATCTGTCCAGTTTTCCCAATACCATTTATTGAAGAGATTGTCTTTACCCCATTGTATATTCTTGCCTCCTTGGTCATTGATTATAAGTGATATTTATTAAGCTCCTGCCACATGCCTAGCATTGTTCTGGGTGTTGTGGATGATACAGAAGAGGTGGCCTATACCACAGGTACTCTAAGCTCTGGTCAAGTAGATATGCCAAACAGTTAACAAATTAAAATAAAATCTGTCCTCATTCAGTGCACTGCCTGTGAAGGGGCCACAGGGATACATACAGCAAGACTCTTGGGATTCCCTCTTTGGTATTTACCATACACAACAGGGTAGGTGAGACGTGTACTCAGATGTAACAAGCAGTCCATGAAGAGGGCCACATGGGTCCTGTAGCAGTTCAGAGAGAACTCTGCCAACTGAGAGGTCAGGAAGGGTGGTATGAGACCTGGGCAGGGAGGGTGGTAGAACACACAGAAGAGAGGCACAAACACACCACGTCAAGATAGTGACAAGCAGACCATGTTGGTGAAGCGTGGAGACTGCATATGAGGGCTGAGGTTGGGAGGGTGGTGGCCTCTGAATGTGGACTTGGGAGCTGTTGAAGATTTTTGACTAGGAGAGTGACATGACCACCATAAAGCAGAAGTTAGATTGAGCGATGGTGGAGCTGGGCCACCTTATAGAGAGCAGCAGACAGGAGCAGGGGCAGCAGTCACCGCAGTCACAGCCTGGCAGAGAGCTCCTAAGCCAGACGCACAGGACAGACCTGAGAGAGCCTGGGTCTGAGGGGTGGGGAATGTCTGGCCCGTGGGCCATATATAACCCCAAAATCATTTGGTCTGGCCCTGCCAAGGCAACCGCAGGCGGGACCCAAAACCCAATAAATCTAGGAGCTTTTTTCATAGCCAGTTTTAAAGTTGATAATTTGTATGGCCTGTGAATGATGTTATAAATACCCAAATGGCCCTTGACAGAGAAAGGTTCCCCACTCCTGGTCTAAGTGAAGAAACTAATTACAGACACCACCTGTCTTGATGGATGTTGGTTTTCTTATCCACCAGTCAACCTCTTATTGTGTTTTACAGATTCAACCAGTTATTGAAAAAACCTTTCCTTTTTCTGAAGTTCCAGAAGCCTTTCTGAAGGTGGAAAGAGGACATGCACGAGGCAAGACTGTAATTAACGTCATTTAAATAAATACTCAATTTAGTGTTTACTGGCTCTCTTATTTGGTGGGTGCCTGTGGGCCCAGACTTTTTCTAGCCATCCCTTTCCAGATTAGACTATACATTTCATGATATAAGTTTAAAAAAACAAACAAAAAGACCACTTTTGCCAGTAATTTTTTATTTTCTGAACTGAGCAGGGCAGAGATTGATTTTGTAGCCACACCACCACACTTCGCCATCACTCTACCTGCTCAGAATGCTTTCTGACATTACCCGCCTACATCCCCAAGTTCCTGTTTGCTGAGACGTCTGTCCCCTGCCAAGCACAAGGGATACACAAGTAAGACAGGGTAGGAAAATGGCCATACTTAGACTTGTCTATAAAGTCAATGACAATTACATATTTTTTCCAGGCTGTTCTTTCACACCAGATTTGCCAATCATGGCAGCTTCTGTCCTAGTCACTAAGACTGATTTTACTGTTTTAATGTTAGTGAGATATGGATGAGTGGCGGCATGGATGAGAGCTTACCTAAGGCCAGCACTTTCTAGATTCATCAGTGAGCACCTCTTTAATGGCCCTAGATTTCCTTTGATTTGTATTCTGCTCTGCTGTGGTCACAACAGCCCTCTGAGTTCTGAACCTCTTAGGGCCTAAACATCTGGCCCTGATTTGGTTGGTTACTCTTAGAAATTGAAAGTGATGCTAAAGTTTCTTACTTTTAAAACCCTTACATTTTGCATAAGGGCTAGACCTCCTTCAACAAGTGAAACATGCCTCTGTGAGGACTTATCCATAGAAATTTCCACCATTCCCCTGGGGCTCACAGTTCTCGTTTCTGACCTTAAATGCCTGCATTTAGGCGTCTCACCCATAGGCCTGCGGCTGCTCTTGAAGCCAGCCTGCCCTTCGTTCACTTAAGGTGAGTGTCGCTCTCCTGTTGTAGTCATCGTTACTGCACCCTAGACACTCGAGGTTAGCTTTTGGTGTAGGCCTGTTTGAGTAGGTTTCTACTTGGTTTATCCTGTTAGACACTCAGTAGTAGTGTGCTGGATGAGGGCTTTTCTCTGGAATTGCTGGTCTCACTACTACAGGTTTATCTCACAAGAAAGACTGTTTTCAGAATAGCTGGAAACAGTCTCAGCTATTTTCCCTTGAGGGATCCCAGGGGGCGGGGTGGGGCAAACTCAAGGCAGGGCCTCATCCCTGTGTCCACGCAGAAACGTGGAGTGACCGGTTCACCACTGTCAGGAAAGGGGAGAGTCAGCCAACCTTTCCCTGCCATGTGCCAGCACCCCTGAAACTTGCCTTGTCCTAACCAGTCAGACACTTGTTTCTAATCTGCCAGCTGACTCTTTGAAGTGTTATGAGGGCTACTGAAAGGACTCTGTTCAGTTTCATCAACACAGTTAACCAGAAACAAGTTTATTCATGGGATGACTCCAACAGAGACTGCTGTAGGATGTCTTAGCCCCCACACTGGGATGAGATGCACAAAGGCTGAAAATCAGCGCCACACACCTCAGGACAAGACAGACGTGCTGGCTGCTGTTGGACACGTACAAGCATCACTTTAAAACTGAAGATACCACACTGATGACCATAATTGCTTACCACAGACTCAGAGAGGACTGACACTTTAGAGTGAGGGACACACTGGAACAGAAGAAAAGGAAACGAGGTTTGTTCTTCCCCTGATGAGAGCACCAGCATTCAGTGACGAGGACAATGACATGAGGACAGAAAGAGGAAGAGGGCATTCAAGGATTGTTCAGCAGTTTTGTTCAAAGTGAGCATGCACTGTTTGAGCAGCACCATGTGGGCAGTGTATTGTCAGCAGTTAAACATTTTCAACTTTCACTGAAATGCTTGCTGAATTTTAGGGTTTTCAGCGTTCTAAGATTTGACCAACAAGCATTGCTTAAAGCCTCCTTTCCTTTACTTTTGGAAGAGAATTGCTGGTCATCCTCCTGAGCCTTCCACACCCAAAGTAAGTGACCACAGGGGCTGCGATACCCTGAGACCAGAGCTTTCCCCGGAGCAGGGCTGTGGAACATTACAGGTAAGGTAGCCCCATGCAGGCCTCCTGCCAGTGCAGCTGGAGAAAGGGTAGGGAATTAGGCTAAATGACCTGAGTTTAGCAAAGGATCGCATAACATTGCTTCAGAACTAGTTATAGATGAGTGGGGATGGGTAATAAATTAGGTCGTGGTGATACTGTTCCAGCAGCATCTGTAAGAAAAGCTTTAAACAGCACTCATTTGTGACAGTCTTAAGGCAGCCCACGGTGAGTTAAATAATCTAAATCCAGCTCATAAGTGTAAGTAGACAAGGACATGAAATCTTTTAAATGTACTAACTTTTAATATTAACAGAAAAGTGTTTTGTCTATACTCATTCAGTTCCTTAAAATATGAGTATATAATTTCTCTCTTTGCTATACAGCATAATTATGATTCCAGAAAACAGAAGATCAGGGACCAAAACTATAGGCCTAATACATTACTTCTCAAGTGCTAAAGTTTCTACCTTACAGACTTCAGCCTTTACCCTTCCCTTTAAAGTGTAAGGGATTTGTAGGTCCACCAAGTCGGTGAATTTGTTCGTGTTCTCTCCTGTCACTGTCTTTGGAAATCATTTAAAATGTACATAGTCCTAACATCTTGAGATAAGATTTTTTTAAAAACACCCCAAAGCTGCTAATGAGGCAACCTATATAAGCAGCTGCTGAAAGGAAATGAAAGGCAAGAAATGAAAGAAGAAGAAATTATTGGTTTAAAACTATTACAGTCTTTTGGAGATGAGACCACTGTCCCAGTCCTGGCAGCATGATTCAAGAGTGAATGTAGAGTTACTGAAGGAGCACACGGCTTCCTCTTGGTTCTTCCGTGAGCAGTCCTTTTTTTGGTTTGTTTTTTATAATAAGGTAGCTGGGAGACCTGCAGAAATACTCCTCCCGTGGTCTTCGTCCAGGTTTACAGGACCATGGCTTCCCACACTTGTGTTAACTTCTCTTTGCTGGCGGTGTTCAGGATAATGTGATTTTGATCATACTGTGCACCCCCTGAAAAAAGGAAAAGCAAAGTAGTAAAAGGAAATGTGCCCACTGTGAAGGGGCCGCGGCAGACATAGTTCACCTCAGCACCAGAATAACTAGGTAGGAGAAACCGGGCGCAGAGCCGTGGGCCCCAGGAAACAGCGGAGGACAGCCCTGACCCGCACCCAGTCGGACAGGTCGGTCGCTGGGGGTGAATGTGTTCAAGTCCCACGGTAAGGGCACCAGCAGCTCCCCCAGGATTTCTTACTTCCTGGGGCTCCTTTTCCCACTCAAGTCTTAAAACTTAGTCCACAATTATTCTTAAGATGCCTGAAACTGGGGGGATCAGGGAAGAATCTGGAGCAGAGAAAAGGAGCAAAGAGACTGAAATACGTTCAGTGGTGGGGTCATGGCTTTGAGATACAGTGAGGAAAACAGGCAGACCTGAGCGTAGTGGATGGCTGTCCGATGGAACGGGTTTTGCATGAACAATGAAAAATGGCCGAATTAGGTAAACGGGGGTCTAAGTGGCGCCCAGGGGCATGGGCAGCACTCCCGCTACTGTACTCACAGGCTTTGGTGCGTAAAATCGAGGCACCTCAGATGCGGAGTTCGGTTTACTAGCACAGGCCCAGAGACTGCCTTTCACCAGATGTAAGAGTATCTTCCAAGGGTGCCTACTAGATATTTCTGATACTTGGTTGTTAAAAACAGCCTCATGGTCTTCTCTTAATGGAGAAGTTCTAACAAAAGGGTGATCTGACTTTTTCCCATGCGAGATAAACATCCTTTCAGGTGCCTTATGCTTTTCTAGCATAAGTCCCTGCACCAAGGCTGTGGCACTGAGGACTCCATCAGAGCAGAAATCTGTTCACCTGCTGCAGGGTGAGTGTGACTGGTAATGAAATCATACTGCAGCCTCAAGCTAAGAAGAGTTAAACGTCCTTACTCTCTTTTAAAGCACTTACAGTATATCCAAAAGGTCTGATAACTTACACCACAGATCTGGGTAAGTGGGGAAGGAAATCATCTCCTATCCAGTGTTCCTCTTGTACAAGTTTGGTTTATCATCATTGGTAATCTAGAGCCTCTACACAGCGAGGTATAGGATGGAATACAAGGGCGTGTGCCTTGGGCCTTCTGTGTGCAAGTCTGCAGTGGAAAAACGTTACTACCACCAGCAAACCTCACAGTGCCCACTAAGTCACACACAGTCTGCTCCACTGAGAGTTCTGGAAGTGTTATCTCAAGGTCACAATGTCTTTCATTCTTTGAGGTTATAGCGTTTTAACTTCCTTTTTTTGTGTACATTATGGCATAATTCTAATTAGAATCATGAAGACTAGAAAGTTCCTGAGAAATAATCTGATTCATTCTTCTTCCTTTGGGAGAATTAAAATCATCCCAGACATCTGATGCTTTTAAACTGCACATGAATCAACGCCCACTGTTGTCATAACGTATGTGGTCTGGAATAATACATGAATGTCCACCAAAACAACTCGTGCCCCAGACACCAAGAGACAGGTCCTGTAAATCTTATAGCAACATAGTTAGGTAACACATGGTTCCATAGTTGTAGCTAAAGACAATTACAGTTTCCTATAAAGTGCACCAAAGAGATGTAATTGTATTTCCTTTGCAGTCTGTGGGACGTGTGGCCCTACTTGCTCATGTCCACGAGATGGCACCGTTCTCCCATTCTGAGATTTAAATGCTGTTTAACAAGCCACCAAGTGACTAAGGCAGCAGCTACATACTAGACAGACTGAGGGTTCACAGCATACAAACATTATCCTTACTCAGGAGGCATTTGACCAACTTCCGTGCATTTTAGGAAGGGACTTTGGAACTTAAAGCACTAAGGAGGCACTTCCTTGAGTCCCACAGTTCTTGTCAGAGTCAAAACTGGAAGCCAGGTATCCTTACTCCTGGTCAACTGTTAATGTAGGAAATGCGGAAAAGTCCTATATGCCTGGCGATTCTAGAAGGAAGCTCTCTGAAGCCAAGGTAGTATCCTTTATTTTTCTACCTGGACCCTTCCACATAGTGGGTACCCAATAAATACATGTTTAAAAAAACAAAGGGAAAATGCTCTAAGTTAGCTCATGAGGGTAACTGACCTTAACCCTGGACAGAAGCAACTCATCACATTTGTAAAAAACATGAATCCATTTTTTTAGGGAAAAAAACCAACATTTCCAATTTAGTCACTTTCTTTGGCTTTTCTAGAGGTTTTGAAACTACCTCCAGTTCAACAGATTGATGAAAGTAAGAATAAAAAAGGGTCTGGTTCAGCGATTCTTAACCAGTCTGAACCTCAGGTTGATCATCTGTAGAATGTCCACAAATGACAAATCTTGTACCTAATGTCATGTGAAGGAGATATTTCTATTACCACTCATTTTCTGAATGTTACATCTGTTTTCTTGTATCCTGCATTTCATGTGTGGTTTTGGTCCCCATGTAGCCTGTTACGTATCGCTTAGTTAGTGCTCCCTAAGTGTACTCTGCCTTTGCCTCACAAGCTGAGTTTGCCCCGAGCACCTTTCCAGCCTCTCAGGTTCTTCGTGAATTCTAATCCCAGTATTAAGTGGGCTGCCCACTCGATCCATGACACCCACTTCTGCTCCCCATGCAGTCACCAAAGCCCCTGATGAAAATGTTCAGGTTTATTCTCCATCATCCAGAGAAGTTATTTTAAAACCAAGTTGCAGCTGTTTCTTTACCCCTATATCAATTTTTAATGACAGCCTGGCCGAGAGCCATGGTTAAAGTAAAATTGAACCAATTTTCTAGCAATTTTTAAAAATGAAGTATGTGATATAGTAAAGGCTACATTATAACCATTTCACTGAATTTATAAACATAATCATGTTGGCTTTCCTGATAGGAAATAGAAAGTCTCCATTAATGTTTTAACGCAAAATTACCCATAGGACATAAATAAAACACACTTCTTCATATGCTTGTCAGTAGCAACAAGAGTTTACTGAATTCCCATGTCTATGTTAGAAAATCACTTTTGTTTTATGTTGTTTTTAAATTATCAGAGGTTCTCCTAGTGGTAAGGGGAACTTGCTAAAAATGCAGATTCTCAGGCCCCAACCCAGACCTACTGTATCAGAAACTGAGGGTGAAGCCTATAGCCTATATTTTAGTAAGTCCTCTAGATGATTCTGATGTAGATAAAGTTTGGGAAACACTGCCCAAAATTTATTTGTTCTTCCCAAGCACCATCAGTTTGCTCTGGATTTTCATTGAGTACATGTTCAGTTAAAATCCTCTTGGCTGTGTTGTTTAATTCCTTTTAGATCTTAGATCTTTTCAATGAAAGGTGACATGTATAGACATGAGAATCAAGTGTACTGAGACCACAGCCTTTTAGCTTGTGATTTTTCATCTCACGCTGCTAAAATAAAACAGAAGATTTGAAGACCACCCATGTGCAGACTCCACCTCAACACTTAAGGCCAGACGGACTGATCCCCTGAGCCTCAGTTTTGGGGCTGTAGCGTGGGACGGGTAGGAGGGAATAACACAGGCTGCTGTGAAGGTCATGAGAATGCAAAGTGTTTAGCACAGTGGCTGACACGTCGTAAGTAATCTCTTACTATTTGTCACAGTACACACACCATTTTCAGAAGTAAAGAATAGATTTTTAGTTAACTAAGGAAGACACAACCAAGAAAATAAAAGAAACAATCCTCACCTTTGATATCTAAAACTAAATTTGGCTTCAACTTGCTGTAGATCCTGCCGTCCGACTTCATGCTCCAGAACTGACTCTCAGCATTCTGGTCGAGGGACAGGCCCAGCTTGGAGCCGGAGGTGACCAGGCTCCCCACAATCGTCAGGCAGCAGTCTTCGGCTATCTGCTTAGTGCAGAGACACGGTATCTTAGAGATGGACATATGCTTAAGTGTTACCGGTTCCCTGTTTAAACTAATTTTTAAAGTCACCCTAGATCCTGGCTTCATTTACCCTTACGCCCCTTAGTTCAGATGACACGAGTGATGGAGAGTTCTGTTCCTGTCCATTGTAAGAGACGTCTGCCCTTTGTGAGACTGTCTTATAGTGAGAGAAGCCTGAGAACTGGATAGTTTTCCCTCCCGGAAATGACTGTCCTCTAAGGCTGGGTCTGTTGCTAAATCCTCCCCTCCCCCCCAGCCACCTCTGCTCAGCTGGACTCTTCTAGAATGTGGCTGCACGTCTAATTTTGAAGGCTGTTGTAGCACTAAAGTGGCTAAAAGGGCAATTTGTTATTTTAAAATTTGAAATTCCATTTATTAATTTCTCTCGTCTTTTTTTCATGAGAAATGTCAAATTTTCTTAAAAGGCATGCTATCCAGCTGTGAAAGGAGAAAGAAGAAAATACCAATGCAGTAAAGTACGTTTTCATGCGGGAGTTTTGTGGTCCTTCTGAGTCTGCTTCAGTGTATGGTAGTCACATGTTCACACAACACTTAACAGCGCTGAAGAAAATGCTCACGGAAAGGACTATCTACACTGAGATAAAAGGGCTGATGATCTAGGCTGCTTTACTTCTCATCAGCCTACTGAATTCAAAGTTGTTAAGTAAAATCACTAAAATATTTGTTAGAAATCATTGATGAAAGGCTCCATTTTTCTTGAATTGTCTAAGATTATTCAAAGGCAGAATTGGCCATTTTGCGCTCCTGTGTTACAGCTCTTGCTGTTCCTTCTGTGCGAGTCTGAACAGCACTTGGGCTCACTGGAAGGATGACTCTCCCCCAGGCACCACGGGCCTAATTAACAAGCCCTTCACAGGCTGTGTGCCTTCTGCTGACTCATGGGCACCACGTTTAGAAAAAAATTGGGAGCAAACAGTCAAGTCTATAAAATCAGGAAGTTAAAAAGAGTTTCTACAACAGAAGCATGAGCTCCTCTCATAAACTCTTACTCCATGCAGCCCTTAAGCTGTGTTATGGAGGAGTGAGGCGAGAGGAAGGTGGGGCATTTTCCACTCTCCAGGGTGTGACAGTGAGGAAATGGATTGTGTCTACACGGGCTGGCACCTCCTCTGCCTTCATTCTAGTCTGTGAGGTCTTCCAAAACGAGCAGACCAAGAGAGGTTTGTGTTGATAATGCTGGGGCTTATAGTTCATCTCTATACCTAGTAGAAATTACTATATAATTTTCCATTACTATATAAAAATCAAGTACAGATATCAACACTCTATCTTGGATCAGTCTTAGATTTACCTCCCATTTTACATCTGCAGACTGGTTCTATAAGAGCTAAGAAATATTTTCATGAAAAACCTAGTTTATTTCTGAAGGTGCCCCAGGAATCGTGAAATAGCATTGACTTGAAAGAGGCCATCACAGGCCTCTGTCTCGTCCTAAAGCTCACCCTGCATTTGATGCATCCCTCTTGATAAATCCAGATCTGATCGTCAGCACCGACATCCTCCATGACCTGGATTCTGAGAAGCTTCAGGTCCTCTAAGTTTCCGTTGGTTGACATGAATAACCCTGTTGCTTTGTTTCGAAGTCTGAAATAAATTCGTTTCTAGAAGACAAAACCCCAGCAATGATCACATAAGTTGTACTGTTAGAAGCACTGAGCAGCATCAATGACGGGCAGAATCCAAGGTGAGGGTGAGTTAGGGACAATTTCTATACCCAAGAGTCCCAGAAGCTTTAGGATTTTCTCGCTGAGAAGATTCTGATGAAATGTTAAAGAAGTGCCCGGGGCAGGGAGCCTGCCTGTGGACAACCCAGGGCCTGCGACCCGCCATGTTTTGATGTCAGGCGTGATAATAGCATTTCTGAAAGCAGCTATGACCTCTTAGCACCAGAAACAGCCCAAATTCAGAAATTCAGGGTGATGACAGGAGGGGCAAATTTCAAACTTAAAATTGAAACTCAAAAGTTGAATTACATTTACCAAAAATTAAAAATAATTCAGAGAAGAGTCTATTCAAAGCATGGAGAAAAAAATACCTGATTAAAAGGTCGTAGAGAACCTATTTGGTGACAGCCACTGAATTCATACCAGTTAGGTACTTCTGCTGGTGACAGAAGGAACTGCCGACCCCGGTAATTGCCATATTCATAAGTAACCCATCTGCAAAGAGAAAGGTAGATAACTGCAAGTAAGCGGCAGTATCCACTTGACAACGCGCCTCAATTACAGTTTTAGAACGTTTCCAATTTTTAGACTGAGCTTTATACTTTAAATATACGTGGTGGGAGGGACTACCTTGTTTTCTAAAATACCCGTTTCTCAACAAATAGCAAATTCTTGGTACATAATTATGCCACAAAGTTCTAGTGAAGAGAAATAGGTAAGTTTTTCCTCCACTAAGGCAATGAAATCGAGCTAATAGTCTTTCAGCAGGACAGCCCAGTAGTCCTATGTTTCACAAAACATTTCCAGTTGTAATAATGGATCTGTTATGTAAATAGTTAATATTCGTAAAGTTCTTAGTGCGTGGTAAATTAAATAAAAAATAACTCAAATTTTAGTTTAAAGTGGGAGTAATCTTCCTCAATCCAGAAAACTGCCAAAGCTACCCAGGGCTCCCGGAGATGCGGGTGCCCACCCGAGGTTATGAGCTCCCACACATAGTGGCATGCGGCCAGCAGCCTTCCTCTGGCCGGTGTGTCACATCAGGGAAGAATGTTCTCGACTTTTAATCCTGGAGCTCAAAACCTGCTGGGGGAAAAAATCACCCACAATTCTAGCACCCAAATAATTTTTTTTAAGCAGCTATGGTCCCTTCCAACACTTGATGCATACAGGTAGACTATACCTGTTGTTTTTGTGAGTGAAAGAAAAATACTTTCTTAAAAGCATTTATTACATTGATAGTTCTTACTCATTTTTACATCTTAATTTCAAAATTACTCAAAGTTGAGGAAAATCTTCCCATATTGACCTTTAAGTGCACAGCATCTGCCAGTCACTCCTGGTTAAAGGGAAACCCCAACCCATACTCCAGAATCAAAGGAACTTGGTCTTTCAAAGGGAAAGGAAAAATGAGCTCTTACTTGCTAAACAAGTGCTCAATAAATGTAGTGAGCATTGCTTTGCAAAGCATTCCCCTAGGAACTTTGAGGTGTTAAAGACAAGTCCTTATCTTAAGTAAACTAAAAATGTGGAGGAAGAGATGAGAGATGCCTCACACATGGCCTTTCCCAATGAGAAGGGTACACTATGAAGGCGCATAATTATTAACCCTTACAGAAAATAGCAGGGGTTTAAGGTAAGGCAGGAGAGAAAGAAGTATGGCCAAACTTAATCTTTAAAATCGACTCTTACTAAATAAGCAAGTAGGTAACGCACTTACATGCCACCGATCACCTGAACAGAGCGTATCTGCGTGTTGAATCCTAGGGATCGGAGGTTGACTGCTTCTGCGTTAAGTTCAATCTTTTTTCCTTTGAAGTCTTCTCTTTCGAAAAGAATAATTGTTGGTTCAGACAATTCCTGTTTAGGAACAAAAATAATGTTGTGTTTACTCATCTTTGATAGTAAGTTGAGCTTATGCAAAAATCATTTTGTTCCAAGGACAGAGCAGGATATCTGGCCGGGCTTGGCCTGTCATAAACCCTTTCCCGGGAAGTCGGGGTATTTGTACGCTCCAGAGCTAAATATAGGAAGGAAGGGGGCAGGGAGTTTTCCTACTGCATGGAAAGGCAGGTAAATGTAAATAGTGCTACAAAGGGTGGGGGATATCCCAGGCACAAAGGAATGGGTATATACGCCTGGAATAGTGACATGTTTAATGAATTTATTTTCAATCCTGCCATTTTCTACTGTGATAAGGAAGGGCTGGGACTGGAAAGCTATGGACATAAATGGTGAAGGTCAGAGGGCTATTGCAGTCTTCGGGTCTAGTGTATGCATTTTCAACTGTCTTCTTTGTTTTAATTGTCAACAGACAATGATTCTGTGCACTCATGCTCCCAAACTTTCCTGGAGGAATATTGTTAGGAGGAGAGAAAACTACAGGATGGAAACCCTATGTTCAAACTGTCATTTATTTTCAAATTATAGATCCTTATGACCCTAGACCAAGCTCTAATGATAATAATCCTAAAATCATAAATGATACATCAAAAATTCCCTACCTGCTTAAAGTTTTGCGGCAAGGGCGTGGGCCTTACTGCTTCGTTTATGTGAATGTGCCCTGACACGTAGATTCTGTTGACCAGTAAACAGAAGATTACTGTGTAAAGGTGGTTTGTGTGGTATCTGAAGGCTAATGAATCCTACCACATCATTCCATGTTTCACTGCTATTTTCACATCTCAATAAAGGTCAACATTTTAGTTATTTGAACATGCAGGCAAGGATGAGATAAAACCAACTCACATAAATTCTTTCTGCCTTTAAAACTAAAATCAACCATATATGTTTAAAACTTTTTATGAGAGATCAGCTACTGAAAACTAAAATCTTTCCAAAACTACACACTCAGACTAACATCTGAACATTACCTTGCAGTTTTGTTCTAATGAATATTGCTTTGACTACATCAAAAGTAAAGATTTCTGTTCAGAAGGGGCACTATAATCTGGATTAACACGTGATAAACCGGGAGAAGTCACTTGATTGCAAATCTCAAAAACAACAGCGTAATAGGTTTTGTGTTATTTTTTAATCCTCACTCGAGGATATTTTTTCCATAGCTTTTTAGAGAGAGTGGAAGGGAGAGAGAGAGAATGATGTGAGACAGCCTCATTGGTTGCCTCCGGCATGAGCTCTGACCAGGGCCGGGGATTGAGGCTGCAACCGAGGTACATGCCCTTGACCACAATCCAATCCAGGACCCTTCAGTCCATGGATCGAAGCTCTACCCACTGAGCCAAACCAGCTAGGGCAACAGCATAACAGATTTTAAAACTATAAGTAATTTCTGCAAATCAATAACAACAACAAAAGATACAGGAAACTATAAAGAGCTGAGCAAAGGATATAAACAGACAATCCACTGAACAGAAAACCCAAATGACTAGTAAGTACATGAGATACCAACCTCTCCAATAGTGAAACACAGATTAACAATGAGGGAATACTTTCTACCCAATTCCTTCAAAAGGTAGGAGGTCAGAGTACTCAGTAATGGCAACGACGTGGAAAACGAACCCACGGGCACTGCCAGCAAGAGCCTGAAGTGGTAGAGCTGGGCAGCACTTAGTGAAGCTGCATATTCACGCACATAAACCCAGCGAGTCCACTCCGTAATATGTGTGCCCAAGAGACCTCCGCAGGCTCATGGGGAGGCACAGATGAGAATAAACGAGCAAAGCACGGCGATGGGATGCTTGCCCCGGTTAGAGTCAGTAGAGATACAAACAGCATAGTGGCCAGCTCTTAAAATCAGGTACTGAGTTATGTCTATCATGCAGTGAGAACTATAGCATCACGCTGTATATAAATCAAAAGTCTATATAGAGGCTTTTTAAAAACACTTTTTATAAGAATATCCAAGCCATGTCCCACATGCATTACAATGGGTGTCTGTAAAGGGGAGAGGGGTGAAAGAGGGATCGGGTATGAGACGGACAAACAGGCGAGGGGCCGGGAACGACCCAGGATGGTTGTGTGCCATGACCGAGTCAACACTGCCTCAGTCTGAGAAAACAGCAAACAAAAACAATTTACATGTTAAAGATCTAAAAAGAGCTCAAAAGCTACAGGGTAGGAAGTTCTGCTGCAACTCGCTTCTGCCCGACTGTGTGGGCCGCGCGTGTCCGGCACGCTGGGTTCACAGTGACATACTCACAACATCTATAAACCGCAGGGACTTCACGCTCGCTCCCGGCAGGCAGCCCATTGCGGAGAGGCACGGGTAATGGCCTTCCTCCAGCACGTACTGGTTACCTGAGAAATGTTCTCCGTCGTACGCAACCCAGCTGCAGTAGGAAAAACCACAAACACGTACAAAATGTGACTGGAGTATTCCTGCTCAAGACTCTGATTTTTAGAGGTAGCCTGCTATAAAACAACATGCTCGTGGCTGACAGTGTTCTTTCTTCAAAAATATCTGGACATATTTTCTGCATTTAATCTGGTGGCAAATATTTACAATAAGTCAGTTGTTAGCTTTGCATTTGGGAAATAAAACCTCTCTCTCCGTGAAATGATTCCTGTTTTTCCTCTCCAGCTGCCAGCACTCCTTGCTGCTCTCACGGGTGCCACATTCTCCCAGCCACTGAAGTGTTGTCAAGCCCTGGGGTCCTCTCGAAAATCCTTCAACCTTCACAGCTAGTCAGTCACCTGGGTCTGCTGATTTCCTCCCAAAATTTCTCTCACATTCCTCTATTCTCATTCCCAACACCTCTGCGCTGGGCCGGAGTGAAATTACCATCGTGACTCACACAAGTCACTCAGCCTCTCTGGGCCTCAGCGTTACTGATAAAATGGTGATTCACCATGTCTGCCTAGGAGAGTTGGCGTTTGGGGTTTTTTTGTTTTGTTTTGTTTTGCTTTTCATCCAACAAATGCTTATCGAGGACTAACTCTGTATCAGACACTGTTCCATTGCTGGGGGCAGAATAGAGGCCAAAACCAAGTCCCTACTATCTTGAAGTTTACACTCTAGTGAGCTCAGACAGACAATAAATGAACAAAAAGTTGTATGTCTGATGGTAATAAATGAAGTTGGGTAGGTGACAAAGAGGAACCGGGACAGGTGGAGGGATGTGCCCATAAAGACTGAAGCTTTACTGGGAACCTGCATTTGAATGCAAAGGTGCTCTTTCCACTCTGCCATAGGAAGCGAAATGACGGTGCCTTTTAGACCATACAGAACTATGAGTAAAGGCACTATTACTATTATCATTCGACTGAATTCTCATCACCCCTGGCAAGGGTTGCTCCAAGGGTTTCTTGACCAAGTTTGCCCTGACCTTGGGCTCTCCCCTTTCAAAAGCTTTTGTAAAACCACTGTTTTCAGCAGAGCACTTCAAGCTCATGCCTTTCCCGCTGTGATTCCTATGGCATTCATCCAAACTCATATGCTCGGAGGGGCACCTTCACGACCTGATGCCACCCTCCCAAACTTGTATCCCCTCCCCCCAGTGAAAAGACCTGCCAGCTAGAGAGGGCGGTGTGCTCCCTGGTCGGCAAACGCACCAACTCCCCCGCAGCCATGCACTCGCCTGCCATGCAGAACGCCTATCCTACCCCTTATGTGACAGGAAAACATCTACCTTGGGAGGTACCTTAGAGATTACTCAGCCCCTCTGCGGATGATGGGATAGGCCTAGAGAGGACAGAGCCCGGTCCATATCCCTGGAGATGGTGATCTTTAGCTTGCCCAACCCACACCGGTCTCCATGTCCTCTGAGGTCCTGCACTTTAGTACTCACTTGTATTATCTGGGGGGTTTATCTAGTACCAACCACCTAAAGGTGTCACTAAATACTGCTGATGTGTGAATTCTATTTTCCCCAGTGACACGGCTCTGCCAGTCCGCTGTGTTCCGCTGTGTTGCTTACCTGCCTCCTAAAACTCTGCAAGACTTGGTAGAAAAGGAATCATCAATTTGACTTGTTGTTTCTTCAAAACATTGACTTTGACCTTGAAACTCTGGTTCCGAAAACAAGTGAATCTTGGAAAAAGTAAATGGAAATACATAAAATTATTCTGCAAACACATTAACTCAATCAGCATTGGACGTGACCCAAACATGTTGTTAACTCTTGTGATAGTAAAGGAATTTTATAAATCCTTTCATTTTGTACTTCTACATTAATACCAATTAGAAATGCTTTGGCTGTATCACTCACAACTGTTTAAGTCAGAGACATCAAAGCACAATCCACCAACAGAGGTAGCTTTCTATAGAGCACTCTGTCCCAACAAGCTGTGAGGCATTTTAAAGCTTTACTGTGGCCAAAAGTAATTGTTCATCAGTTCTAACATTTACAAGAAACTATATTTTGGAAACAGTATAGCTTTCCTCCCTCTCCATGGAAGATATGTGCTGACTGATTAGAATCTTGTGTAAGCCAGTAAAGGAGGCTACAGTGGGGTTTGTGCCTCTGTAATTACGGCTGTCTGAACACTTCCAGTAAAAAGCCCAAATAACAAGTGTAATGGCTTCAGTGAGAGACCATATTAAAGAGATCATATAAAATGTTTGTCTAATGCAGACACAGCTAACATGAAAACTCATTTTACTGTTTATCACAATAACTATATGTATTGTTTGAAATATTAACTTGTGCATTCATGTAAACTCTGATTCAATATAATGATATAAAAATTCAGCATTATATCATGAGAGCATTTTATAAGAAGTATTTAGATATGAATCAATGGTATCAAGCATTAAGATACTTAAATCTAATTTAAAAATACAGTTATGCTTTCAGACATAAAAATGTGTAAAACTAACAAAATGTCCCAAATGTCTGAAGTTTTACACATAAGTTCAGCTTTTCAATGGATGGCCCCTAATTATAAAAAATAGAATTTTTTTTTTTTTAAGTTACCTGATTTCGTCTCCTTGGCCCAGTGAAAGAATCCTAAAAAGTTTTAAAGGGAAGAGTTAGAAGAGAGTAAGTAGAGCAGACATCTTTAAAAAACTTTTCTTCTTCCAGATTAGCAATTACTGTTAAAAATAATATCAGCATAGTATCTATGGTGTTAAGTATTACATGAACCAGAAGGACACATGAAGGAAATCCAGAATTCAGTTAAATATTCCCATACAAAAATATGTCTCCTTACCAAACATATGGGTTGAACAGAAGAGATCTTATAATTTTTTCCTCCCCAGTCCTCAAAACTGGTATAAAGGCCTTTATCCAGTATATACTGTTCTCCTGTGAAGTCAGGATTTTCATAGGCTACCCATCTGAAGAGACAAAAACCCTGATTTGTCATAGTTCATCATTTACATAAACAACAAAACTATTAGTCACCTCTCAGTAACGCTGTATCACACAGAAACTTGCATTTGTTTTACTAATCAGCAATCTTAATAATTTTCCTGATTCTCCATTAGTCTTTTAGGAGCAGGTAGATTTGTCCAGATGAGACGTCAAAGTGGTGAGTGAAAGAGCATCTTGGTGTGAGCCTTTTGGTGTTCTTGCTTATCCAGTCCTATGCCTTGAGAAAGCGCCCATGGAGACTGTGTCTGTATTTCTTTCTAATTCTATTCTAAGGAAATAATTTGGACTTTCAAGAAGCAGCTGTCAAAGTACTTCTAATAGGCAAGTAGGACTTCTTTTTGTTATCAGCATGAATATATTTTTTCCAGAAATATACAGGGTGGGGGAAAAGTAGGTCTACAGTTGTGAGTATGTGAAACACAGAGTTTATTCTTGTATTATTATTTATTATTGTATTATTTTCCATACGAACTGTAAAACTACTTCTGCCCACCCAGTATTATAGGAAGCTACGTATCCATTTCACAATAAACCACGCTGTAAAAAACAGTTGACAGAAGAAACAGTTAAAAATTAAAAAAACAGCTAAGTAAAATTTTGTTTTAAATGAGATTTCCAACATGACATGCATATGTAATAAGCAAAATTGAACAAATGCTCAGAAATACTAAAAACAAATCCTTCTGGAATGTTTTCATTTACCTTTTAAGTGATCTGCACTCAGAGAGGAAAAGCAACTCACTAGGATGCTATTTCCTACCCAAAGACAAAGTCTTTGAGAGGAAGGAAATTTTTCAATTCTGTTATATCCAAGTGTTATATCCAAGTGTCTGCTCCTCAGTTAATTCACTGCCCTCCTGATCCCCTTACCGCTGAAAGGAATAATGCTTATATGCCTCTATGCATACTAAGAACTTTCCAGAATGCTTTCACATTTACTATCACATTAATGATGTACTCTAGGGAGGTACTGGTTTTCCCATTTTACAGAAGGAAAAACCTAGACACAGAAAAATTAATTCATTTATTCATTGAAGAAACACTGGCCACTTACCATATGCCAGGAACTAGACTGGCATGAGGTAAGCAAAGATGAAAGACTAAATCCTTGCCCTCAAAAGCTGACAGATGAGTAACAAGCATCACATGGAATTATTTATCGGTGTTTGTTCTGAATGGGAAGTGACTTGTCTAAGGTGACACAATCACTTAGTGGCTGGGGATGATCGAACCCCTGATTGAGTCTCCTGAGGCTCATCAGGTTCTCTTCACCTCAATGCCCTGAACTGCCACCTGCCCTATAAAGTTTCCTTTTAGGACATACACTTAGAATAGATTACGATTTTAAAAGTCCACACACTTAGAATAGATTATGATTTTACTATCTAAAGGGCTTGACTGAAACAAAAATGCACAGAACAAGGCTCTCAAAGAAGATTTTTCTGACTTTGAGCTCTATACTGAGAAATAAAGAACCAAACTAAAATGCTTATTTAACAAGAATGAAGTCATTAAGGTAATTTTTATTTGAAACCATTAAAAACGAGTAGGTCCGTCTTCCTCCCTCAAATCTTGGCACAGCTCCCCCTTCCCGTCCCACACGGCCCCACTCCAGGGCTAGCCCCTCCAAAGTCTCCCGAGTTCAAACTGGAAACTAATCTCTCTGCTGTGGATTCTCAGAGCACTTAATCCCTGCGCCTTTTGTAGCATAATTATGTTTTATATAAATACTGTAACTTCTTTGAGGACATAATAAAATGCTGTGCACAAAACAGACTTCAATAAATATTTGTTAAATGACCAATGAAATATGAGGAAGCAGCTGGGCCCGGTAAGTACAGAAGCCTTTCCACAGCCACACAATTTGAAAGGAAGTGGCGTGCGCGCCCACACCTCCCTTCAGCTTCCCCCAGTGTCAAAACCCAACTGCTACAACCAGTCAAGGAGCCTGGCCAGGAAATGCTACTAGAGGTGACTAAAAATAGAAACACGTAAAAGCAACGTTTTATAAAGGGAAATGATTTCAAATAAACAAGGGTTGGGTAAAAAAAAAAAAAGGCTGGCCCAGCACAGTAAGTCTATCTGTGCTGACAGCACAGTCTAATAAATGCCCAGGGAAATTCTGCACAGCACCCTGTGTTTCTTCTTCGCGGCCGCATGACTGAGCTCTGACTAACTGAACCAACACACCTGGTGAATATCAGAACGCACAACTGTTTGCTCACATGGGCCTGGTCACTGTATTTTCCTTCTAAATAATTAACTTCAACAGTAATCTCTAAATATCGCCTCAGCGACATTTCAGATGACTTCTCTCACACCATCCCTTTTATCTACGGCAGGTTCTAAAACGTTAGGGCTCCAGAACAGGACTAAGGAGAAAGCATTTCCTGTTAAGAACACAAGACCCAGAAGTCCCTGGTGTCATTCTGCCAAGATAGAGCCACAAGCAACAGCCTACACAAGAATCTGGTGGACGTGACTCACAGTAACATACCACACTGGAGACACATCTCAGATATCCAGGGCTCTGTGGAAGGCCCCGTGAAATGCAATAGAGTGGAGGTTAGAATGGCTCAGATGGCCTATGTTACTACTCACGACATAAAAAACCTGACATCAAGCACTTTAAACAGAACCAATGTCAGATGATTTCATATAACCATTTAAAAATATTCTCATTCACAACAAATTATAACTTTCAGCCTGGGTCATAAGAATAATTATAGAATTCCTTTTAATAGACACTCCTCCCCCCCTCCAGTATCTGTGCCCACTCTTTCCTATGTTACTAGGGAACTGCTTACCCCAATCACATATAAGTGGCTCCTATGGAACTGAACCTACATCTCAGCTCCAATGATGGGCACATAACACAGCCACAGCCATCGCCCTGGCTACAGTGGCTGGTTGAGGCAGGTATACAGGACTCAAGCCTACAGAATCAAAGTCACGCCTGGAATGTTTGTGAGAAAGAGAAGCTCTTTTCACTGGAAGAAGTGAGATGGAGGAACAAAAGCCAGATGGCCACCATACCACCAGATGGAAAGGCCTCCTAACTGAAGCTGGAATAGAAAAATCCCGGGCAAGAGACAGAGAGAGACCATGTTCTGATGACAGCACCTGAGCCCCTGTATCCAGCCATGACTGAAGCAAACCTTCTGCAGGACATTTCAGTTACGTAGGCCAGTAAATTCCACTTACACCACTTACACCAATCCAGGTTGGCTGTAGTCACTTGCATCCCAAAGAGTCTTGACTAACCATCTTTCAATAAAAACTTAGTTTAGCATTAATAAAGCATTCAATTGCTAACTCCAGGGACAAGGAAACAATTATTTTTATGTCAAAATAATAGTGGGGAAATATAATGGAGCAGGTGTAGGCCACAGGAAAGTGGAATGGGACTCTGTCCCTGCCTCGGGTGTCTAATGTAAAATCACTATATTATTTGATTCCCATCATAAGAAATTCATGAGATCTTTCCATGCAGAATGACAAAGGAAGTGGATCTGTAAATTTCTGTCACAAAACCCCAAAGCCTACTCCAATGTTATATTACACATGAAAATTATATGAGAAAGATTTCGAAAAGTGGTTATGAAAATATTGTGGCAGTAGGTATTAAATGACTGATTTAATGTTCAGCTTAATTCTCTGTCAGAGAAGGTATGGGTTTAGTGCTAAGCAAGGTGAAACCCACGTTTAAAATCCCGATTGGGTTATTTCACTTACACTCCACTCAGTACATTAATGGACTGTGTCTTCACTCCATACCCGGTCTCCATTAAATTAGCAACAATTCCTAATACATCGATACTGGAACCTTTGGATCCAAAGTGTTTTTCACTGTACATTATCATGTGAGCATTTGAAAAATCCTATTGAGAAAAAAAAAAATGCAAAATTCAAAGGCTAGCCATGTACTATCCCCAAACATCAAGTATTAGCCGTTAGCTTTTCTTTAACTTACACCTAATATAGGTCGTAAAGACTGAAGCTCTCCATTGTAACCTCCCCAGGCTTTCCAGTCCTTGTATTCTCCTTCTTCAAGCAAATACTGATGACCTGTAAATCCAGACTTTTCATAAGCAACCCAACTGCAACAGAAAAAAACATGGAGGAGAAATTCTCAGGTAAAATGTTTCCAATGTATGGATCAGTTTCACTGACAAACACAAATAGTTATAAGTTATGACTATTGGGATTCTTCTCTAAAATTTAAGCTGTTAACAGAATGGCTCCAAGAAAACAATCTAAGAAACATACATCAATGTTTTGTAAAGGAGGGTAGGGGTGTGTGTGTGTGTGTGTAATAAGGACTGACTCAAAAGGATATCAGCAAATAAAACTGGATAAACATTATATATTTTTGCCCATTTATAAGACCACTAGCAGTATACACTTCCAAAGGAAATATATAAAATCTAGAAAATATAAAATATGATCATAAAAAAAAAAAAAGAAAGCAAACTAACAGTTCAGTAGCTTAGAGCATAATATTAATAAACAAGATTGTAGATTTGATCAATCTGGCTGGGCCGACAGACCAGCCTTGCTCAGCTGACTGACCCCAAACCAGCCCGTCAAACTGCTGTCAAATCCGGGTCACCACTGGCTGAGGAGAACAATTTTGAAATTCTCTCTACTGTAAGATCTGGAATGTTTGTGTGTGTGTGTATTTTTTTTGGGGGGGAGGGGCATGTTTATTACTTGATTAAAGAGGAAAAATAAATCCTTACAGGTTGTGCCTCTCTACTTACATGCCTCTAAGAACTTTCATAGAGCCCACCGATGTCAACGGCAAATGTTCGTCTCCAGTGGTTTCTTCTGCTTCGCTCCCTTCCATGATAAAACTACACATTTCTGTTTCTAGTTCCACACATTTTCCCTCAAAGAAAGGCTTTTCATAAATAATTACCTGTAACAGAAAGGAGATATACCAGTACTTTGTAAGAAGTTAAATATCTCAACAGCTAAACGTTAAATCAGTAATTTAACAACACTAAGTCCTGGAACACAAATTAAAATTTTCTCATCGTATTTTTAAAAATTAACTAAATAACAATGCCTTATGATTTTAAAAATCAGAATTTTTTTCCTGATGTGGTATAGCCCAAAGCTAAGGTTCAAAAGACAGTTTATAAACAATTGGGTTTTGTTTCAATGTCTCGAACTGATACTTAGAATTTCACTTAGGCCAAACTAAAGAATCAGAATATTCTAAGTTGTTTTAAAAATGAAACAAGCTACCCCTGGCTGGTGTGGCTCAGTTGCTTGGGAATCATCCTGTGCACCAAGGGTCGCCAGTTTAATTCCTGGTCAGGGCACATGCCTGGGTTGTGGGTTGGATCCCTGATGGGGGGCGCCATCAGGAGGCAACCAATCGATGTTTTCTCTCACATCGATGTTTCTCTCTCTCTCCCTCTCCCTCCCTCTCCCTCTAAAAATCAATAAATATTACTTAAAAAAAAAGAAAAAGAAAGAAAGAAACAGCCCTGGCTGGTTTGGCTCAGTGGTTAGAGCGTCGGCCCACGGACTGAAGGGTCCCGGGTTCAATTCCGGCCAAGGGCATGTATCTCAGTTGCAGCCTCAATCCCTGGCCCTCGGTCGGGGCAAGTGCAGGAGGCAACCGGTCAATGTGTCTCTCTCACATAGATGTCTCTGTCTCTCTGTCTCTCTCTCTCTCTGTACCTTCCACTCTCTCTGGGAAAAATATCCTTGGGTGAGGATTTAAAAAAAATAAAAATGAAACAAACTAAAGATCAAACTATGTCACAGATGTGGGAAGCAGAAGGAGCCTGTTGGAGTAGGGAGAACTTGTCTTGAAAGTTTTTTCCTGGCTACTGGCAAGCAGTCACAGGCCCTACAATTAGTAAATACAACTACAAATTATAAACGTGATACAACAATGAACCTCTGAGCCATGGCTGCACACGCTGCTAGCGACAACTAGTGCCATCAGCACCTTCCAGCCTCAAGGATGGCATGTGGAAGTGGGGACAACTTCCTTTGGCTGCAATTATGTTTCATGCAGGTTGAGCTGTAAAATCACACAAGTATTATCCTCATAGAGACAGACTGGGAATAAAATTTAAAATATATATAGTTTTACCTTTGGATCTATAGGGAATTCAACTTTACGACCACCCTGAAAAGAAAATAACACAGTGAGAAAAATGGTTTTTCATTGACACATTACCTTTTATATTACACGTGGCAGATTATGGTAAGCCACAGAATCTCACAGTGAGAGGAGATTCCGGTTTGTTTAAATTTACGTAGACAGCTCTAAAATTACCAACAACGCAGAACACATGAGGAAGATGGCCTGGGGCAGAGTCTCACAGACTGGTCTATAAGCTGCATCTACCTGTTAGCTGTGTTTTTTGACCCAATAAATTTTAGTTGTTTTTTAACTCAGTAAATTTCTCAAAAAAACAAACAACACAACCCAACCCAAAACCGTATTTCTCATTCTCTTAAAAAGCAGTCCTAAGATCTGACATATCTGGAACCAAATTCTCACAGGAGCAACCCTCACCTCCTGAGCTTAACTAACCCTCCACTGTGCTCACTCTGCGGCCGGGACTCGGGCTCCCGTCTGCCCGTCTCCACTGGCCCCTAGTTCAGTTCCCAGCCAGCCTCAGTCGTGTCTATTTGCTGCCTGGCCCCTGGAGGCATTTGATTTAGAAACCTATGGTTTACAAAACTGTTGAAGTTCACAATATGATCTGGAAGATTCTTGAAATAATTAACATGTTAGGTAAAATTTAAAACATCCCAAAGGATGGATCTATGGAGGTTGTTATACTTTTATAATAAAAACTTCTTCTAATTCCCCCAAACTCACTAAAAATAAACCATACAAGGATATTAAACACAGTAAGAGTTAAAATCAGCAGTGGGAAAGTCAGGAGATATTTTTCAGCAATATATATTTAACAGCTTAAAAAAAAATACGCAGCACAGCCTATGATGCTCAAATGGACCAAATGAACTGTAATTATAAAGGAATGTGGCTGATTTTGCCAACAAACCAGAGCGTATACAACCAAGTAAGTACCCTTTCCAAAAGTAATTCTATTCAAATGCAATAAACTTCACAGTTTTATAAATTATCATTAAAAACTGCCTTCTAAATCAGGGGCAATTCTAATACGTTCACAAAACTAACAAAACTTTGGTCTTTGAAAGTGGATTTAGTTTTAGAAAAAAGCCCCAAATCATCTGCCTTAAGACCAGCAAACATGCAGCTAAGTTACCACAAGCTTTGTCAGGAGGGCTGAGATTAAGATAAAAAGTTATCTCCCTGAAGTCCTAATTTATTTCAAACAGACTCAGAAGACAACTGCAGAGCGGAATTTCAAAATCATGTTTATAGGCAGAGCCACCCTTACTTAGCGGGTACCCACTACACTGAGGCACACACTGTGCTCGGGGACAGGACAGTTGCAGCCTGGATCCTCCCAAGGCTTCGAGTCCAACACAAGAACCAGACAAAGAACAGGGCACAAAACGGGGGTAGGGCAGAGCAAGCACAGGCTCCTCGCTAAGGCAAATACTTGAGAACACAGCATTCATTTAGACAGCCAGCCCCAGTGCCCCGAAAGCTGCCACCCAGCCTTCTGTCACTATGACGGGCTGGTCCACAGCGGGTCCTGCCCTTCTCCAGCCCCGTCCTGGCTCATGCAGTGCCTTCTCTGGCATCTCCATCTAAAATTAGCCACCTAAGGCCCACCTTCGTTTATCCCCCCAAGCATCCCTTTCTTGGTCACATCACCCACAAGTTGGACTTTATCTGTCCTTCCTCCTGTTTTGCCAGAGAGGTCTAATTTTTTTCACTTTCTTTACTTCCTAAACCTGCCCCGGGCTGAAGCTCTGTGCACACATCTGGTCTCTGGAAGGCTGAGAATTCCTGAAGGCAAAGGACAAGGGCTTATCCACATTTTTTCACCTGAAGCACCTAGCAAGTTATCTTTTCTGTTATTTCTATCTACTACCTATCTGTTTTTAAAAGTCTGCTTTATTGCATCGAAGTCACATCCTGTGACTTATCAAAGTCGAGGCTGGCAAAGAATCACCCACTCCAAGGACACTGTTACATTTTTACCATTTTCAGAGGCCGCATGGATCCAATGTATGCTACGTCTGTATTCCAGAAGGACAAGTCAGGGTATTCGCCAGGCTCCAGGATAAATGGGACACCCAGAAATCCGGGTTCTTCATAAATCAGCCATCTAATTAGCACCGAGAAAGGAAATAAACAGAGACAGTTCGTCACCTATCTCAGTGATGAGCAAGGGAAAGAACAGGAGGGGACGTGGATGGGCCTGGACGATGCGTGGTTACACTCAGCAACGTTAGACTCGAGCAGGAATAAACCATTATATGTGCATCTTCTTAAGAGTCTGCTTGTCTCCTTGGTTGGTTCTGTCCACTTATTTTAATTTACATTAAGAATTGCTTTAAAGTGTAAACATCTCTATTACTTCCAAGTGTTAAAAGTACAGTTGTCTTGTTGCTCTGTGTGCATTTAGAGAGGGAGGCCACAGCTAGGAAATCTCAAGCTATGTTTTAAAAGGCAACATCTCACTTGTAACCAAATAATAGGATATTCTACTTACTCCTCTGTCATAGTGTCAAAGATTAATAACAGCTAACATCCACCTAGAGCTTAATAAGGAATGCCGCCCAGGATTTCATCTAATCCCCTTACCAGTGCTCTGAGGAAGGAAAGCTACTGTCCCCTTTTTATAGATGAGGTTAAGTACATTGCTCAGGGCCACATAGCCAAAGGCAGAGCCGAGCCCAGCTGACTCCAGACCCAGGCTCCTAATCATTTTCTGATGGTAGTTTTCTCATTCCAGGGCGCGCATGTAACCGACTCCACGGTGACTCAGGCTCACCACAGTGAGCATGACAGTGCACAGCGCTGGCCTCGCGGGCTCTGAAATTCTGTAAGGCTCCTTGTTCCCAAGCCCCAAAGCTTCCTGAGTTCTTGGATTTTTATGGCTTTTTCAATACCACACCCTTTTATTAGGCTTGTCAGCTATCACTTCTCCTGTGGCCAGGGAACCAGCGCCCCACCCTCCCCTAATGTGCTAGAAACCAGGAAACCAGAAACTTATGCCTGTTAGAACCGTCTCTAAGGACGGTGAAAGTCTTAGCAATTTCCTGGCTCCTGGAAGGGTTCTGGAAAGGTGAGGTGGCTGGAGAAGTGGCTTTTATATAAGAGAGTTGTTATATACCCTCTTCATAGACAAACGAAGAATTCTTGGTGATCACTTCTACCCTCCAGTTCTTTGTTAGTCTTGCCAGTGGCCCAGCTGGGGCTTTCCACCATGTTCCCCAGGACACCACGCCAAAAAGGGGGTGGCTGTAAATGAAATCTCTTACCAGCAGATGCATCAGATTCTCCCTCTTTGCTTTTCTCTTGTTCCCAATCTTGGCCCAAGGGCACATTTTTTTTTGGTGATAGCTTTTGTTTAAAATTCCCCTGGATAAATCAGTAACTTCTTTAGACTCACTAATTATACAGGGATTTACAATCAAAATCCTACTGAAGACTTGTCAACACACACACACACACGTACACATACACATGAATGTGGAGAGGCTGTGTGTGGTGTGCGGGGGGGATCAAAACGAATCTAGTGTTAGAAGCCAGGACGATAGTTACGGCGGGAGCAAGGGGACACCGGGAAGAGGCGTGTGCAGGGGCTTCTGAGATACTGGTTACGTTCTTTTTCCTGATCTGGACGACGGTCACATTTTGAAAATTCACTCAGCTTACACAATGATGATTTGTCCTGCATCTTTTTGTACAAATCTTACATATACTTCAATAAAAAAGTTAAGGAAAAAAAGAGGCTTATCTTTTAAATAACACTGCCATGCTCCTAAACCAAAAGAAAACAGAAGCTAAGAGTGGGGTCCTTAAAACCTCCTTAATGTTTAAAGTATGACAGTTAAGGGTGAGTCTCATACAGGGTGTCCCCCAAAAGTGTACACACACTTTAACAGCTAGCTGATAGCTCAGTTTTGAAAATGAAATGTATTTTAATAAACACTGCCTTTACAATCATTCAAAGTGTGTATATACACTTTTGAGGGACACCGTATATTTTTTAGAGCTCGGTGCTCTCACAGGCACACCTCACATTTTATGCCCTGAGTAAATGGCAGTTTGTCATAAACTGTGCTATTATGCTAACAAGCCAAGGGCCTCGGAATCTGACTACTCCCATGTGAATGGGCTAAATTATTCAAAAACACAATGGATGGCTCACAAACAAGTAACTCTGAGATTTTGAAATGATGCTGAGCCCGTTCATTTTCTTTTCATAGTTTGAGTTCTGAGGGGATTTGTTCATCTGACACTCACCAGTTCACTTTCCTTGAAGCGTGTGGCTTAGTCACCTAACATTTATAGAAGCAAGTCATTTGGGGTGAAGGGGGATTTGCTAAAAATCTGACCCACTGGAAATGGCTGCTGTTCTATGACTTCCCTGGTGAGTGAGTGCTAAGGGCCCTCAGACACACATATCTGAATGTTGGATGGACTTTGGAATCTGAACACTCATTTACAGAGTGTGATTCATTTTTCCTTAATTCTGTTCCAACAAAAGAGTGATTCATTTTTCCTAAATTCTATTCCAACAAGATGCATTATTCATGAGGCCATCAGGAGAGGGGGAAACTATCTTCAGGAAAGTATCTTTCAGTTTCTAGAGGTGCTCTTATTGTCCTGTTTACTTAGGGAATGAGCTTTTGCCTATATTATGAATAAACAGTACGACTATAAAGTATGGGCTTCTTTGGAAAAAAACACACAAAAAAAACAACTAACAAATGATGCATTCAAATATTGGTGAAATAATAAAATGTCCATCTATACTTTTTAAAAAGATAAATTTGCGTAATTACTCTTTTAGAAATACCCTTATACCAAGTCACATGAGAAAAACTGGTCTTATCTTGTTCACTTGCTCTTAAATCAAAAGCAGCCATTCTGGCTGGATCCCAAGGCTTATTCTCTAGACATGGCGACACACGAATGTTGGCAATTTACAGAAACCAACTGGGTACTCAAAAGATGACGTATGAATGTGCCAACTCTGAGGTTATTCAAAAGAGGTTGAGCTATGAACCAAAGGGGAAAATGTCCCTTTACAATGGAGAGGTGAAGGAGGCACCACTGTACCAAGCAGCCCAACTTGGTATTGTCAATGCGGAGCTGGTTAGCACCTCTGCGATGCAACACAGATATTTGGCGATACCTTCATGAAGAATCTGTCCAAAACCCCTCAACCTGCATGTGATCATACCTCTAGACCTAACCCCTAATACACAGAAAATTCAGGCAACAGAGGAACAAGTTAAATGATATCATGAGGAAGTAGAGATGAATCTAGAGTGTAGTATATTCTCTAAGACAGCTGACCTAAATGCTTCAAAAAGTCAGTGGCCTGGGAAACAAAGATATGGGTACCTTAGAGATTAAAAGGGACTTAAAAGAGACAGACAACTAAGTATATTTATATGAACTTTGATTGGATCTTGATTATTTTTAAAAATCCATAAGACATTCCTGAGAAGATTGGGGAAATTTGGTTATGGGCTATAGATTAGATGCTATCATGGACGTATTGTTAATTTTCTTAGAAGTGATACGCAGGAGGGTGTCGTAAAGAGATGCAGGTGAAGTATAGAGGAATGAAGGGTCATGGTATCTGCAACTGTGGCAAAATATGAATTATTAAATCTAAGCGGAGGATATGTGGATGGTCACTGAACTACTTCTACTTTGGGGTATGTCTGAAAACTTTCCTAATAAAAAGTTGGGCTCCGATATAGTGTATTCCACAAGGAAATATACACAGTGAGTATTACATAGTAATAAAAGAAAGAATAAAATTCAGATTTACACACTGATATGGGTAATCTTAGAAACAATGTAGAGATAAAGGAACAAGCCACAGGGAACTTTGATATTTTTATAAAGCTCAAAAGCAAGCACAACTAAAATATTGTAGGGATGGACACTATAGGGCCACACTATAAAATAAGGGTGTAAGAAAAACAAAATTCCAGCGAGAGGTCGTGTGTGTGGAGAGGGGTCAGGAGCACGGATCAGGTGGGCTACGCAGGGTGCTGCACACTGTTGGTAATGGTGAAGCCTAAGCTGGGTGGTGGGCACACAAATGTTTGGTTTTTTACCAGGCTTCATGATTCACATACGTTCTTCTGTATGATCAATTATTTCATAATAAAATTGATCAAAAAATATTTGGCTATTAAAAATGTCCCTTGATTTCAGACCACCTGCATTCTCGTAACTTGAGTAAATGACCAAGCCTGTCTCCCTTAGTTAAATAATGGCGTTAAACCCCATGCTCTCTCTGCCTCCTTTGAAGCTCCCCCTCACCTCTGGGAGGATGGCTGCTAGCATTAGCCAGCTATTAAAACGAAGGTTTAGAAACAGATTATACTCAACAGAATATGAGAGGAAAATGTATCTAGAAATTACTCATTTTCCCAAATAAAAATCTGACAGGTAATACCCTTGTTTTGCATATGTGTAGAAGAGCCTAACCCAGAGTAAACAGGCCCTGGACTAAACCTCCTAATGGAATTTTTAAAAGTCCCTCATGCAGTTTAGGGGACTGGAGCACCGACAGAAGCTCGATGAGCTCAGGTAATTATCGGTGAATTCTCCCATCCATCAGGACTCCCCTGCAGATCTGTAAAAGCACTAATGACCCGGTCCCATTGCTGACCAACCAAGTTCCATGGGCCCAAACTGTGAACTGACACCCAAGACAGCTTTGTATTCTCCTGGAGGCGAGAGAAATGAACAGCCCGAGAGAAGCTGTGCTGTGCGAGCCCATCATAGACTGAAAGCTGTGACAGGCTGTAACTGCCACCCACAAGACAAGTCAAACTTACTCTAAAGGCAAGAAACGTTAAGTGCAGCTCATCAGGCTTCCCCATAGCCCAAGCCTGAGTCAGCAAACCTTCCAGACACTGAGATTAAAATATTACGACAGACGCTTATTTCATTGTTTTCTCAGAAAGTGATGTTTTTCAACATTCACACTTTAGGTCTCGACGTGAAAAGTTAAAGGCAGCAAGACATAAAGACATTTTTTTCTTTTGTTTAGATTCCTCCTTTTCTTTCCAATCACTAAATATAAAAGTGCCCGAGGCTCAGATGGCTTCTCTGCTCTTTACACTCACTCCCTTTGAGATCTCCTCCAGGGCATGGTTTAAATGCCTTCTCCATGCTGTCAACTCCTAAATTTACATCTCCAGCCTCCCTCCAGGATTCCAGTCTCAGGTACCCGGCCTCCTTCCTGACCTCCGACCTCAGTGCCAGCCGGCACACCCAGCCTCACCTCTCTAACGCTGAACTCCTGAGCTGCACTCTTCCTCCCAGCCAGCCTTCTTGAATCTGTACTGATGTTTGATTGCTGAGCTATTATTGATGTATAGAAGAAACAGTAACACTTGGGTTGGTTCAGGGGAGGTTCTTTCAAACATTAACAGAAGGAACCGATTTAATGAACTAAAAAGGTGACCCCCTTAAATAAATGTTGTGAATTATGTTCATGTTTCAAGATTCCAACAAATGCTGGTGTCCCAAACTTTGGATGTTTCTCAGCCCTTAACACCTCACAGACAATCTGTCAGCAGATGTTGTCAGTTCCACCTTCAAAATGTATCCGGAACTGATCATTTCCCACCAGCACTGTTCAATGTCTAAGCCACCAAAACCTCTTGCCTATATAGCTGCAACTGCCTCCTAACCTGTTTCTTTGCTTCCACCCTCGCCTCATTACAGTTTATTTTCTACACAGCAGTTAGTGGCCTTTCTAAACACAAGTTAGACCAGACTCCTTCAGTGACTACCCACGTTACTTCTAGTAACCAAAAATCCTTCCCAAAGCCTAAAAGGCCTGACAGGACATGAGGCCTCTCTCCCATCAGCACCCTCATAGCTCACTCTACTCCAGCTGTTGCCCAAACATGCCCAGCAGGGCTTTGCAAAGGCTGTGCTTCCTGCCGAGGCCCTCCCCCGCCCTTCCTCCCTCACATATCCCCAGGGCTGACTCTCTGGCTTCCTGCAGGTGCCTGCTTAAATGTCACATGTTAGACCTTTCCAGAGCACACTATCTAAAGTAGTACGACCACTGTCCCTCTCTATAACTTATGTTTTTGTAGTATTTACCATCTGACACATTACATATGCATTGTCTTATGCATACCCCATTCATATAAACTTTTGTTCATTCCTTGAATATATGAATATTTAGAAATTATATATTACCATTGAATATATTATGAATTTATTAGAAAATACACACAAAAATAAACTCTTAAAAGGAGATTTTAAATACAATATAAAGAAATTTTAGGGCCTGGCTGGAGTGGCTCCGCGGTTGAGCGTCGACCTATGATCCAGGTGATCGGGGTTCGATTCTGGCCAGGGCACATGCCCGGGTTGGGGGCTCGATCCCCGGTGGGGGGCCTGCAGGAGGCAGCCGATCAATGACTCTCTCATCATTGATGTTTCTCTCTCTCTCTCCCTCTCCTTTCCTCTCTCTGAAATCAATGAAGACATATTAAAAAAATTATAAAACAAAGAGAAGCTTTAGTGTTTAGGGCTTTTCTTCCCTGCATCTCGGAATGTCTTTCACATGCCCTGGGCTGTGCACTCCACTTGAGAGACCCTGCTCTTCAGCAATGCAGCCTGCGCTTTCTAGCCTCATTTCTCCCCCATCTGAGATAGTCCCATTTCCTTAAAAATACTCCTGCACTTTCCTGTGACTTGTGAAATCAACATCCTAGGGGCTTTGGACAGCATTGTGTGACATGTTAAAGGGAGTCTCATGTGTGTTGGCCTCTATACCGCCTGAAATATCAGGGGCACATGCTTTGAATTACCTCCTTTGAATGACCAGGAAGGTAAAATCTCTTACTCAGCTTTGAATGAATCAGGTTCCTCTGTGATAAGGAAATCCTTACATTGAAAATACATTTCCCCTCCTGCATTTCCTCTAAGAAATTGTTACTGTTTGTAAGAGCTGTACAAAAGAATCAGAATTTTATATGCCTTATCAAAAGACAAAATCCTTTAGTCAATACTTACTTAACAGGACAACAAATCAAAGACAGAATCTTTTAAGTCTTCTTTCCAGTATGACATTCATCAAAAAAGCTTCACTGAAATTGTATCTAAAATAAAACACTTACGTGCCCCAATGTACTTTCATGGAAGAGGTCTTCTGCATTACACCAAACCCCTGCATTTCTTCAGTGTCATCAAAGTAGGAACTTATGACTCCTAACCCTTCTGGTTCAGTAAATAAGTCAATGTGACTAACTCTGTAATCCTGAAAAACACACACACATACATACATATATAATAATAATTACACCATGTAACTCTACAGTAAGATCATTTTTTTCAAATAATTAAAATACGCTTTAAATATACACATATTTTTCACAAAGCACCTTTCATTTTACCCCTTTCCTGTTTTCACCCATGACTTACTAATATGTGATCTTTAGGGGCAGATACATTGCTTTCGTCATTCATCTGAGTTTTACATTCAAGCAAAGATAGCAGCAAATGTTTTTAATTAGAGTTTTGGAACATATTTCTCTCATCCTCGCTGAAAAACTGCTTGGCTTTCCTTGGTGACAGGAGTTTTAGTTTCTTTGCTCTGATGTGACCACACACCCAACTCCAGAGAATCCAGTCTATAAAGTGTTGTGCCAGGAGTCTCCCTCCACTGTTGTTCTGTGCCCTAAGTCCCCTGTAGTAACTCTCCTTGAGTATGACCAAACTTTTATGGTGCTGGTCTGGTCTAAGTAATGCAAAGGCACAGTTACGGTGATTTATAAATCTCTGCACTTTGATCGCTGTTCCATGCCCTGCATGTCCACAGTCCATCAAGCACTCCTCAAAAGGCCTCTCCTGGCTGAGTGACCAAGTGCAAATCAAAGCTCTATTAATATTTGATTGCTTAGCTAGGTGAACTGATGTATAGAAGAAACAGTAATACTTGGGTTATTTCAGGGGAGGCACTTTCAAATATTACCAAAAAAACCAAATTTAACAACTAAAGAAGTGACTCCCTTGAATATATGTTGTGACTTATGTTTGTGTTAAAAAAGCCAAAAACACAACCTGTAAAAATAGTAATAATAATAATTCATAATGTATCAGGAGCCATAAAAGTATTCCTACCCTTTAACATGACACCCTTCAGAAAAATTCACCCCAAGGAAATAAAGCAGAAATTTATAAATGATTACATGCATAAAAAATGTTCATGCAGCGTTATTTAAAGTAGTAGAAAACCAGAATCAACCTTGAGTTCCACAGATAGTAGAAAGAAGAAATAAATGATGGTACATCATGTCAATGGAAACCCCAAAGGATGCAGACATGAAAAGCATTAACTTTACCAAGTCTGTTATTATCAGGCACTTTCCCTTCCCCACCTTCCTGAATGCACTTAAATCCCCACCCCACCAGATTCTGATACCTCCCCCAGTTGCAAATCAATGAGAGATGTTACCAATGGGAGTGTGATCTTCAGAAAAATGGTGCGGAAAGAGAAAAACGATTGAGAACCAAAATGTTAAGTGAAAAAAAGGAAAAGAGCATTGTGCCTATATTACAACTACAGAAAAATACAGATTAGAATATGGCCAAGATAGAGAATCCAGAAAAATTCATGATGGTGGGATTTGGATGACATTTTAAAACACTGCTGTATTACCAATATTATTTGAGCAATAAATAAAAACTGCAGGTAAATTATTCTACTAACTATGGCATTTTTATTCATTTATTTTTAATTTTATTTTTAAAAATATGTTTTTATTGATTTTAGAGAGGAAGGGAGAGGGACAGAGAGATTGAAACACCAATGAGAGAGAGGCATCAAACGACTGGTCGCCTCCCGCACACACCCCAACAGGGGCTGGGGACCAAGCCTTTGACCAGAATTGAACCTGAGACCCTTCAGTCCTCGGGCTGATGCTCTAACCACTGAGCCAAACTGGCTGGGGCTCAAAATCTATTTTTTTTAAACCCACATGAAATCTCAAACTATCAACTAAATTATTTTTGGATTATTTATTTTTCCAAAAGAGAACTCCTATAGGGCACTCAAGGTAATCAAAACTCACACAGCAACCAAAAAACTAAATAAAAGAAAAATCTGTTCATTCAGAACTCATCAAAACTAGGTTATTACATAAAGTACATATGGAGAAGGGATGGGAGGGCCAGGAGTGAGAAATTAACTTTCCAAGATTTATCATGAAAAAGGTGACTAACCAATAGAACGTTTCTTTTCTAATTCATTTTTTCATCATTATTTTCACTTTATTTTATTTTATTTATTAAATTTATTGGGGTAATACTGGTTAACATAATTATACAGGTTTCAGGTGAACAGTTCTTCAATACTGTGTCGCATGTTCACTACCCCGAGTCCAGCCTCTGTCCATCGCCATTCATCTGCCCTTTACCCTCCCCCATTCTCCACCCCACCCCGCAATCAGTGTCCATGAGTTTTTTCTCTTTTTTTCTCAATCCCTCCTCCCCAACACGCAGCTCCCCCCTCCCCAACAGCTGTCAGTCTACTCTCTGTGAGTCTGTCTCTATTTGGCTTGTTAGCTCATTTTGTTCATTAGATTCCACATAAGAGTGAAATCATGTGGTACTTGTCTTTCTCTGACTGGCTTATTTCACTCAGCATAAAGTGAAATAAGCCAGTCTTTTCTAATTCACTTAAAGTATACAAATACTTATAGAAAGTATATCCATAAACACCAATCAAATATTTTCCCCACTTATTTCATAAAATGAACTTTTCTTTCAAAGTAAGACTTATCTCTCTGGCATTCAATAAATATGTGCTGAATGGATAGATGGATTCTGGTTTTCCCATAACCTACCTGGACCACATGTCTGATTGAACCAATCACCACAGGCTTAGGAGACTCTTCTTCCTCTTTTCTTTCCAAAATATCGTCTATACCCCAGAGACCAGCGAGTTCCAATTCTCCTTCTTCTAAGGGGATGGAGTGCCCTTCAAAATTTGGCTTCTCATACAAAATCCAACTAAGAATAAAACACAGCAAAACTATTAGCCAGACCTGTTGAGTGAGGTTTAGATTACTCAAATATTCTGGCTAATAGCCACTACATATAAAATATATTATGGCCAGTTCTCTACCAATGATTGCTACTGGCCCGGCAGAGATCTCCCTCTGGATACACTGTTGGTGAAGTTTATTAGATCCTGCTCTGAGGTTGTCTGAAGCTGGCCACTGGATGTGTTGGTTTTGGGCCTCTTGGGAGGGTCTCTGGTGCAGGCCAATGTTAGATGCTTCTGTGTGTGCCTGGCCCTCAGCAACCTGTTTGGAGCAGTCTCAATGTGGCTTCTTCTGTAAATCCTTGGTTATAAGACTCTTCTTCAGCTAGTCTTCAGTTAGTTATTCAGGATGCTTGTTCTTGAATTAAGTTGTAATTCCAGTTTGGTCCTGGGAGGAGGTAAGTGTAGCATCCACCTACTCTGCCGCCATCCTGAAATTCCCTCTAACAATGAAAATATATTAACTCTCCCTAAAACTAAAATTTACTAAAATTTAGCCTCTGATAATTCAAGAATTACATCAGGGTCTTAGAAAAGTTTCTGCTATCAATATTAATGTTATAGAGATACTAATGTTCCATAGAATTGCCAGTTAGTGGAGATTTATAAAGAGTAATACCTCAGATAAATGGACTTTTACTGTAATGTTTTTCTCTTTATATGTGAAGAAAACACTTTTCTTAGAAGGGTTTAAACTTACATTTGAGTTATATCGATGGATATATTGCTACAAAGGACTACTTGCATGTTAATAAAAGGCACTTTTAAAATGTCCTTTGCAACAATATCCAAACACTAAAGAAAAATTTCATGTCAATACAAGGGTTTACAGTTGTTCGTATGAAAAAATAATAAGTAATAATACAAGAATAAACCTTGTTTCACGTACTCACAACTGTAAACCTACTTTGCCTCCCCTGTATATAACAGTGCTGCTCTTAAATGCTTATGCTTTCAGGAAAAGAGAGAAGACAACAAAAATTGACCAAAAAGGTCAATTTTATTAAAAAATGAAGTTGCTATACAAAAACCTTTAGTGTTATTTTCAGTCTTCAAATGTAAGAACAAAAGCTAACTGTATTTTTCTAATGAACATGTTGAATAAATAGAAAAATATACTAAAATATCTAAAACCTTACAGGAAAGATACTGCATATTTAATCAACAGAAAAGCTTACTAGTTTTATAAACCACAGATGTCTACAGCCCTATCTCTTTATATCAAACAAGTTTATAGATAGGTACCAAAGATAAGTATTCGTGCCACATAAGTAATTTTTTTTAAAACTGCTTTTCTGAATTCAACTTCCTGTGTATGCTCTGAAGCAATTAAGCTGGTAAAAGAATTTTTTCACCAGTTCCTTTACTATGTTATCAAAAAGTTGGAAAATAACTTTTAACTTAGTCCTTCGCTGAACTATTATTTTAAAAGTTAGCAAAATGTCTTTTCTTATGGAATTTGAAAAATTCTACCAACATAACTAGTATAATTCTTATCAACTTCATTGAAAATTCATAAACCAAATGTATATTATGGACTCCAATGTTCATTAGTCTAAACCAATGTTATATGTACATGGGGATATATGGGAAAGAAACTTACACTGCTACCCTTTTCTGATTTTTCTAGCAAAAATATGTATCATTCCTGTAATCAGAAACATGATTAAAAACCATATTTCTTTGTTATGAATTCCTTTTAATGCTTGTTGTGACCAGTACTTTCTACCCTTTATATTGCTAAAGGCATAATTTAAAATAAGGACTGAGGACCAAAAAGGTAATTAAAAATGTAAAATGTGAACCCTGTAAGTCAGGAAGTCAAAGTGCCATTCTTACCATCCTCTAACAACTTTTACAAGTACCACAGGAGACAGGGTCCAAGAGCTGCAATCCTCATTGTCGCTGAAGACTTCAATACACTCCTCGGAGACATCTGGTTCACTATAGATCACTACCTATAAGAAAATGGGAGTGGTAGCACTTCTCACTGTACTTCATCAGGCCAAAATAAAATCTAGACTAGAAACAGAAAATAGTCTTACCTTTCCAGGTCGAGGGTTGATTTTATTTTGGACACTTCCTCTAAGCGTCTGTAATCAGATGAACAAAAACACAACAAATAATTAAATGTTGTGTAACAGTCCTCTTTTCTCCTCCCATGATCCTTTGAGTAAGACCATATTCACCTCACAATTTAGCAATTTTAAAACAAGTCTACCTTGATTGATGCCAAAGTTGTATTAAAACTCTCTTTGAGTCTATACTGTTAAGAGCTTCCCCTACCCAAGTGAATTTGCCATTCCAATTTCTCTTCATTTAAATGCCCAGGCTATTTTCAGCAATCTAGAAAATTTAGGACTCAAGAGTCAGACCTATGTTTTACATGAATTTACAGAATAAGAATTCAGCAGATTATAATTCAAAATATCTCAGTATAATCTCAGATAAAGAGAAATTATGATGTATTAATCATTTTAGATATCTAGAATGAGTTGAATCAATTTTATGTGTTCAGTACATACCTTATCTGAATCTATAAATATTGTTTTTCCATAGTAGCATCTACCATCACATAACAACTAGTAGTCTAAATAAAAACGTGTTTATGAAGCCCTGGCCTGTGTGGCTCAGTTGGTTAGAGTGTCATCCCATATACCAAAAGGTGGTGGGTTCCATTCCCAGTCAGGGCACATATCCAGGTTGCAGGTTTGATCCCTGGCAGGGGTGTGTGCAGGAGGCAACCAATCGATGTTTCTCTCTCTCTTTCTCTCTCTCTCATCTACCTATCTATATATATCTATCTCTCCTCTCCTTTCTCTCTCTGAAATAAAACAAAACATATGTATATGGATTATTTCACAAGGAACCTTGCACATAGTATTTAATTACTCCCTTTTTGATAGATAAAATACGAAGACCAGTAAAACTAGAAATACGTAACACAATAAAAATAGTAATTATACATGTAAAAAAATTATAAAACATGGACTACTTTCAGTGCTGAGCAGGATGGCTATTCTAAGGACTGCCTTTGATCTGATCACTCTTGCATCATGCCAGAGTAGAATATGCCCAAAAGACCAGAGAAAGGCCTCAGTAGAGCATTATTAGAAGTCAAAATGACATTATTTATATGTACACATTATAAGTAGATAAGCTGAAGAAAAAGCCTAAAATTTAAAACAAAATTCATGTAAGACATAGAATATAGAATAGTTATATAATCAATAAAGCTCAAAACCTAAAGAAAAACAAACAAAGGAGGTGTAAAGCACTTTGTTTCTCCTTTTTACCCCATCTGACTTGGTTTTTCAAGGGAATCCATAGGGAAACTGTATATTCTGTTGTCAGACTCACCAGAATGTTGTCAAATAAGAGAAGTGATCCAAGAATGATCAAAAAGAATAGGCTGTAATGAAGGGGAAGTGGACCAGTGGAAATGTTGTGCTTGAGAGAAATACTTAAAAATTTTATGATTTCTGAGAGCTATGGGCTGATTAAGTGTTCATATACAGTAGCAGTTCCCAAAGTGTGGTCCAGGGACCCCTAGAGGGTTCCCAAGGTACTTGTGGGGAGTTCATAAGATCAAAACTATTCTCATAAGAAGAGGGTATTTACCTTTTTCACTGTTTACCTCACATTATACAGTGGAATTTCCCAGAGGGTCCATGACATCATTGCCATGATGGCTACTGAAATGCACACTTGTGTGTTCTGTTAGTTTTAATGTCTAATATAATAAATTCTGACAGGTATAACCTATGAGAACAAAAGCTCTTTGGAGTCCTCAATAATTTTTAAATATAAAAGCATCCTGATACCAAAATTTTGAAAATTTTGAAAAGAGGGATCTGAACCTATGCTGGAAACCCAACTATATTTTTTGAAAGAGCTTCTAGAACTCCATGCTAAGATAGGCTTGTAGCAAAAGCCAATAAAACAAAGTGAAACATGTCACGGTGCCTTAGACGCATAAGGAAGGGTGCAAGGTGTTTTCTGCTTGGATAAAGTGCTTTGGATGATGGTCTACAAGTGACAGATGGCCTGGTCCGCAGGACGGGCAATAGGACTATAGAGGTCACTCATGTTTCTGGGCTAGCAGAGCTGACCTCTAAACCTTATATTCTGTTTTCCTCTTTCATTATCCTCCTTCAGCTTAAGTATCAAGCTTGGTAATAGAAAGGCACAAATTCACATCAAAAACTGAATTAAGAAAACTATGCCAGCAGTCGGAGAGAAGATGGAGAAATCGTCACTGTTGCTCAAAATCATATTTTGCTGCTGTCTCTACTACATTAAAGGAAAGATCCGATGCAGACCAAAATTCTTTACTCTTCAAAGGCTTTGTAGGAAAAAAACACTTCCCCAGGTGAAAACTAATTCCAAGTAAAGAGAAAATAAGTTCTCACATGCATAGCACACACATTTATTGCTACTTATGGGAAGAAAGAGTGACCTCTCAGCACAAGGGAGGGATTAGGAATAAGGTTCCTTGGCAGGGGCTTTTCCGAACAAAGGAAGCTGCTTCACAAATCTTCAAAATCCTAACTACAGCACTGAAAATATAAATTCACAAGTGCCTTACAATACCAGTAACTTATTTCCCCTGCTAGACTCCGAATACCTTGAGAAAAAAATCTTAGTACCTCTTTCTTGGACCCTAGCAGTCCTTGTACATAGGTTTCCAAAGCTCAATGAATTAAAAAATGATTGTCCACAAGCCTACCCATTTCTGAAATAACAATAGGAACTGCTCATCACTCTCCCCTCTCACTTTATAAATGCCCCAAATAAATGATCAGATGTTGCTACTTACTATTGGATCTGATAATGGCATTCCAGAAAAGGGAAGGTTTGGGTCAAGCCGTCTGGATTTGAAAAGGCCCATGAAGTCTGTGTCACTGTTCCCATAGTTCAGCAAGTTCGGTTTAAGCACACCATCAACGTGATTAGCCTTTTCCACATCATCACTGTTCTTCAGTTTTGAAAATTCAGAAAATTTAATGTCTGGCAAGTGTAGGTTGCTTTGTGAATCCAGATCTTTTTTGGTTTCCTCCTTTTGCAGGTATTTTTCCATGTAGCTTGGACTTTTCAAGCCTGAATGAGATGTACTTGACGAGTCAAAATTGAAGACCTTTAAGTTGTTGGGCGGAAGGCTCGGCTGTTCTTTATCTGACGTGCAGGGTGGGGCACCCTCAGCCGCGGGCTGTGACGCAGAGGACCGAGAAAGAGAAGTGTTCTGAGAAGAGCTGAAAGTTGTGGTCATAGCATTGACTGACGTTACAGAGGGAGAAAAGATTTTGTCTTGTGGTAAAGAGGATAACATGCTTGAGAAAAGTGCACTTCTTTCTAGCCTAGATCTCTTCACTCCACCATTTGTGACATCCCTGCTCTCTTTGTCATTCATTTCTGAAGTCGCCAGAGGTTCATCTTTCCCGTTGGTGTGAGCGTGCAAGGACTTGAAGAGGATGCTCTGTTCGGTGGACATTCGTTTGGACCTCGGCGTGGATTTTGCATCTACATTCTGCATCAGCTGTAGAGCTGGTGACATTTCAGGCTGGCTTCCCTTTTTCTTCCCCAGACCAATGGTAAACACGTTGGGATCAAATACCTTTTCTAAATTGTCCTCATGAATAGGAGGCATGGCAAAGTGAGGGGCAGGGGAGTTTGGCACCCTGGTCTTCTTTTTCTTCTGAGGCACACAAACTGTGCTGTCCATCTTTTTGATAATTTCCGTGAATTTCTCCATATCAGAAGAAGTATCAAGTACGCTATCACTGCTACCAGCAGAAACGTTCAAAAGGCTGGCAGGGCTGTCCTGGCCATTCGTGACATCTTGATCTGGCCTTTGAGGAGTTTCTAAATGATTTTCACCACCTGGGGAGTGAGTGGGGCTGGATTCAACCATCGGGGGTGTCCTATCGCCCAGACTCTGAGCCTGGATAGGCAGAGTTTTCTCTGATTCCAGCGGCATGACTTGTGGGCCAGATTTTGCTACCTGTTCCTCTTTGCAATGAATGTGTTTGGGTGATGGGCTCTTATTGCCCTGTACTTCCTCTTCCTGGGGAGCACAGCTTGCAACGGAAACCACTTCAAGTTCATTATTGTGACAACTTGGCAACTGCACTTCTCTAACTTCAGAGCTATCCGAGATGATCTGGCAGCTTACGTCCTGGGTGCTCTCCAAGGGAAGGACGAAGGACCTGACCTGGACAAGGACCTTGGACGGACTCGCAGTTCCCACAACTTCTGGGCTGTGCTCTGTGGTCAAAAGAGGGCTTGTTTCTCCTCCCCCCCCAAGTTCGGAGGGGGGCATTTTCTCATTATCCAGATGAGACGCAGGCAAACGACATCCACTGTGGTTTTCTGATACTCTTAGGTCAGTGCCTGGAAAACTGCTTATGGGAGCATCAGCACATGCATCTTTGGGCATATCCACAGGAACTGCTGCAGGCAGAGAATGAGGCCCATTCGATGACTCAGCGGGGGCCTGTGAGTCAGAATATTTATCCTGTGGCTTTGGTGTGGCTGTTGGTGAGTCTCTGGTATCAAGAATGGCAGGAACGTCTTGTGCTGTTTCAGTCACATTTTCAAGTATAAGTCTTTTGCTGTCGGCAGCCTTTGAGTCGTCCTGTCCTAAGAGTTTGTGGTCCTTGACAGGAATCAGAGCAGTGGCCAGTGGTACAGAAGGGCAGTCAGCATCTACTTGAACATCTGCCTGATCACCCTGTTTAAGCTGCGAACCAAGAGCTTGGTCCTCGGTAGGCTCGCCTTCCCTTCCTCTTACACTGGGACTTCCACTCACTGGGAGAATCTCCTCTTCACAGAGAGTAACTTTGGCTTCTGCAGAGCTTTCCTTCACCAGAACACCATTCTGGTGACTATTTGGCATTATTTTCTTCTCAGGTTGCTCCATTTCCTTGGGTTTTTTGGCTAAATTCAGCTTTGCCCTTCCGACAAATGTTTTATTAGAGGCAAGGGTGTTCCTTGTGCCTCGAATGTCAGTGTGTTTTGGGTTGCTGTTTGCCCGTTTGTTTTCAAATAAGGAGATTTTGGTGGCAGTGTTTCCTTTATGAACTGGCTGGCTAAATGGATTATGCTCATTTCCCAAGCTGTCAAGATTCTTAGGAGTTTTAAGATTTAGTTCCACATTTTTGGGCTTGGCAGGGCTGCAAGAAAAAAGCAATATAATAAAGTTACTGACCTGGTTTTAAAAAAGTGAACATGCCAATTTATTAGAAAACTATAAAAGCCAATGTCTTTCTGGTATGTAACTTTTTAAAGAAATGAAACTATTTTTAAACAATCTTAAATACACTATCAGTTATTTTTAATCAATGCTTTGCTTCTGTGTGAGGGATGAGAAAATTACATAACTAAGAAAGTCTAGAGGTGGGAGGTTAACAAGTTTATCAAGTACCTAGAATGTACGCACAGTGCTTGGCACTAGAGTTATGACGTCTTAGGGCCTGCAGCACATTAGAACAAATATAAATATTTAATACACTCCCATATTTTAAATACATAAATGATTTCTCTACACGTCAACTGTGTAATTTTTATTTTATCATATTTTTAAAATTATGTCAGAAAGCCAGGTTATAAAAAATATTTACCTATTTTCTACCTCTTTGAATATTTTATTCCCTTCATCCTTCCCTCATAAAATTTTACTCGGATTAAATAAGTAGGCTCACTACAGAAAATTTGGAAAATATAAAATGAAAAATCACTCATTATCTTACCACTCAAATATATTATCTCAGTTAACATTTTAGCGTATGTCTAGCATTTTTATATGCAGTTAAATGTTTTAATAGAATTAAGATTATTCTGTTCATAGAGTTTGGTATCTTGCTTTTAAAAATAAGATTACTTAACTTTATAGTTAACATTTTTAACATGTTTCGAGTTACCAAAAATTTTGTTTGAAAAGTTTTCTTAATGTCTGCATAAAAGCCATCACATGGATGTACCATAATTTACTTATCAATTACTCAATTGTTAGTTTTGTCACCATTTATTTGGCAAAGTGATTCTCCCCTCTTGCCTTCGTTTCTTGGGTATAATTATCCCTTAATGGAAACCATAAGTCTTTGATGTACACACTTTTTTCTTTCTGAGAAAGAAAACATTCTCTGTTTGACATTAGCTGGCTCTGGTCCTGGCTCTTACACTAATTATCTGTGTGAACTTGGGCAAGTTACTTTAACTCTCTGAACTCTAAACAAAAAAACCCCTAGTTTAGAACAGAGTTGGTTCCCCCTTCTCACCCCCCAAGTTATGGTTGAAATAATCCTTCAAGGAGTTCTCTTCAAGGGCTATAGTTGGGGACAGTAGAGACTGAGGGATGGGGCTGTTGGCCAGCCACCCTCTTTCCTTTCAATTAGAATCACTCCTACTTATCTGTTTTAGATATCATTTTTATATAAGCTTTCCTAGAAGAATGGACTCCAAAGCTAAAAACCAAACAAAATAAAAAATGTCTAAACCATTGGTCTAGTGGTTTATAAAATGGAAGAGATAATATCCACCAATATTTCACTGATTGCCAAGCACTGGAGAAACACTCTATGGCTTGCCTAATGTACAATGTTATCCATTTTCTTTTAAGATGAGGAAGCTGAAACTTAGAGAAGGTAAGTAATTTGCCTGAGGTCACACAGCTATTAAGTGGCAGGGTCAAAATTTGAAGCCAGTTGTTCTGGTTTCAGATGTCACGTTCTCCACCACTCTACTGTTCTGCTTCCCCAGAAAGGTTGGACAAGACTCGCCTCAAAGACCTCCTCTGAAGGAGTCAATGATTTATCATATCTATAAGATAAAGTAATCATACTTGATGAGGCCACCACCATAGTTATAGCATAGTGCGAAGCTAGGAAAATTCTAGGACAAGCAGAATAGGGAAACTAAGACAGATAGTTCAATAGCAGTTTGCAGCCACCGGTAAATCCTATCTTTCCTAAACCAAGGACACTTAAGAGTGAATAGTTTGCACTTTTCCTCCCCAACCGGAGGGAAAATAGCTCAAATCACCCTACTCAGGGAGACAGGTAACAGAAATACAATTAAGTGCCATTTGTCAACCATACCCAAGGACAGACAAATTAACAGTATAAATCTCATTTTGGTACATCAGCATAAAGCTGATGAATATTCTACTGATCAGCCCCTAAGATTTCCCCTAAATGTCCAGCCTTTAAAACCCTTAAAAATGAAGGTCCCAGCAAGCTCTTCCTCCAGGGAGCTTGCCTGTACCACTCCCTTCCCCCACTCCTTCCCTGACAGGCACGTAGTATCCCCTAATCTTTACAGGACCCCATGAGACTTGCAACCAGGGGAGCAATGGGCAGCAACAGCTTGTCCTGCGCTTACCCCCTGAGCCTGTCTCCAAGGCTCCCTTCTCTCTGACTTCCCAGTGAGCCAAAGCAGCCCAGCCTAGACTCTCCTGTTGCTTCCTCTATGCCCTTCTTTGTTTCACTGTCCTAAGTATATTTTTGCTGTGGTCAATAAATTATTGCTTGCTTTTCTACACTTTGTCTCTTGATTGAAATCTTTGCTTCAAGAAGACAGCAACCGAGGTCTTGTTATCTCACTGGTAACACCATGAGAACACAAAGTGGAGAAGCAATGAAATCTCACGCTGCCTCCTGCATGGACTCACTGTCCATCAAGAACGTTGGGCCTTTTGGGGGAATGGACAATGTGATTTTGGGTGAGACACCTTAGCCTTCTGGATAAAATGAGAAGACTTGAGAAATCCTTTCCAAATGCAGCATTAAGAATTTAAATTTTCATTTTAAAATTTGATTTAAATACTAAATTGGATATATTCTCCTTAATTTCTCCCAGACATTGCTTTCTACAAAATCTCCAGTAGATCTTGAGGCTCCCACACTTTGGGCCCAAATCAAAAGCAAATTAACTTATCAGCACTTCCTTAAAGATAAAATTCTAAATGAAGTGAGATGATTAGAAATAGAAAGCTTACAAATGCTACCAGTGAATGAGGGATGTTCACATACCAGGGAATATACATTTTAAAAATTCTCACTAATCACCTCTAAGAACAGTCAAACATCAAAGTGTATCTTATGATGTAAATGGAAAACACTACAGGTTAGCCCACAAGCTACCTTAAGGACAAGAAACAGATCTGCACATTAAAAGATTTACACCAAGATCAAAATACATTTTACAACCAAACTTTCTGTGCTATTAACTTCTGCTACCAAGAGTCACTACAATTAACCTAGCTCAAAGTGATTAAAAGACTCCTATAATTCATGTTGCAATGCCTTCATTACAATGTGAGAGGAGAAAATAATGGAGCCTAAAAAGCTATGGCTATAATATGAGAGGAAAATTCTCCATATTTCAAATATGCCATTTTTAAGAATCTCAAAATTCAATACTTGGTAGAGAACCAAAGACAATTTTTCTCGCAGCTTCAAGAAACACGCTGCTTCATCGTCATTATTTTTGAGGGAATATAGTTTTAACTTTAAAACTTCAGATTCAAATTGCTTTAAAAAAAAAAAATGAGTTAATATCTTTTCTTGAAAGGCAATCGGGAAAATTAAAGGGTTTGAAAAACCCCATCAGTCAGTCAAACAGAAAAGAACTAGATAGAATTATTAATTTTCCATTTCAATAGTTTGCCAATTCACCAAGTGGGAGGCCCTGCGGAAAACAAAATTAAATAAACAGTGTCTGGCAAAGGAAAAATTTTAGGTAGAAAGAAATTAGTACTGAGAAGAAGACACCTGGTTTAGTTCTATTCCAGACAACAGCGCATAAAGAGTTTCATTGTAAGATCCGCTTCCCTGGGTTTGTTTACCCTGCTCCTAGCAGTGTAACGTTTCTGGTCCTCCCACTGGTGTATTCCTATTGGCAGGTAGGGGGAAGCTGAAGAGTCCTAACCAGGGACACAGCAACTTTTCTCTGAGGTTCACACTGGGAGGTCTGAATGTTGGCGCCCTGGCCCTCTACAAATAATGGGCATCATTCACTTAGGTTATTTCTCCAGTGCTGCCATCACAGAATAAATAGCTGACTATATCAAAGGTCTCCAGGTCAGAAGCCAGTGAGGTAGCTCAAGTTATTCATTAAGCAGACTTTCCTCTCAAGTGTCTACCAGACATCTCCTACGCTGAAGCTTACATATCTAAGAAGTCAAACAGTCAGAATGGACCATTTAGCTTAAGAGTGACAATGTTGTGAAAACACCAGCTCTTTTCATACATGTGTGAATGCAGGAAAAACGTAAGCAGTTTCGATACTCATTTTTCACATGTGCTGACTGGGAGATAGAGGAGTGAGAGCGTGAGAAGGGGGGGTGGGATCGTAAGAGTTTTCTAGTACCCCCTCCATCCAGTGGTCCCACACCACTCGCATGATCATCAATGCACAAGTCCTCCAAAAAATCCAGTGATTTTCTCCTTCCTTTTGCACATCCCCAACCTTTACAGGTGGTAACATCCACGGGCAGTTTAATCAGACATCACTTCATATTGTTATCTGACTTGTCGGCATCTTGTGCTCCAGACTGGGCCACAAACTTTTCAAGGGCAAAATACTGAATCATAGTTGTGGCTTTTTCCCCCCATGGTTCATAGCACAGTACTACGCACAGATGGGACTCAATAAACATGAAAAATCAATCAACTTAACAGTGATTGGTCAGTCTGCTGCTGAGCCTGCTTCTTTTAACATGTCTTTTCATTTAGCAAACAGTCTCCCAGTCAGAACACTGACCTTCCTTCACTTCAGTAACTGAAAACTACTTTTCAACTTGAAGGCAAAAACATCACCAACCTCCCTAACATTATAAAGGGGAAGATGCAACCAAGACACTTGTGTGAAGAGTTTGGAGTTTGTTTTTTCAGGCTTAGGCAAAGAATGCACTAAGCTCCATAAAAAGTTCCATGAATAGTCTTAAACTCACACATGTCAAAGCTGCTGGGACATGCTGAACATATTAGTCTTTGCTCCATGTTTTCAAATTCACTGCATATGCGTTTTAAGCGAGCTCTATCCAAGAATGCCAGGGTACATTGTGAATAAAGGACAGAATCAGCTTATGTCAAGCCCTACAGTTTTCTCTCTATCCCTTACGTAAACACTGAGCCTCGAGAGATGTATCATTTTTACATTCATTAAATTAAATCTTGTATTAAACCTGGAATTAACAACTGATGATGCTCCTCTAAGCGTCATCTTCTTAAACCTTAACTATGTTAACTAGCTCTTGCCTTATCTTCATTTCAACCAAGGGGAGAAAATTCAGTGCTCAGATAGTTTTCACAAATACAAAGACCCTGAGCCTCCCCGCTGGGCCGCCCCGCACGTGCCCCTCCGCCCGGCCCAATTCCGTTGTCACTTACAGGGTCACTTTAGTGGTCACCGTCGACCTGCCGGCGCCGAAGTGGTTCCTGGGCCTCAAGCCGTCCGCGTCGGGGCCTCCAGCAGATCTGCCCGGCTCCTTGCTCCGCTCTCCGCGGCCGTCCCAGTGCGGGGGGAGCGGCCCCCTCTTGTGCTCGGGCTTGATCTCCGGCAGCAGCGAGCTGCTCTTGACCGTGAGCTCGCGGGGGACGGCTCGGGGCGCCTCCTCCGCGCTGTCCGCCGCCGCAGCCTTGGAGTCGGGCGCGGCGCCCCGCTTGGGCGGGGACTCCTTGGCGGGCGCCCGCGGGCTGCCGGCGGGCGGGCTGGGCACGGCTTCGGGAACGCGGATCTTCCCCCTCTTTTTGGTGGGGGACGCGGCCGGCGGGGGCTGTTTGCCGCGCTCCGACTCCCCGCGGGGCTGCCCCTTGCAGCCGGGGCTGGACTTGGACTCCGCGCTCGCAGCCGAGGCAACGCCCCCGTCCGGGGCGGCCCGCGCAGATTTCACTTTCTTTTCCGCGGAGACGGTCCCGGTGGCGGCGTCTGGCGCCACCTCGTAGTCGAACACCGCGTCGTCCCTCGCCGCGCCGTCGGGCAGCGCCGCGTCCGGCCCGGGGGAGTCCGTGGACTTCTGCGACCGCCGCCGCCGCCCGGGCCTGCGGCCACCCGCCCTCCTGTCCATGTCGTCCTGGTCGTCGTAATCTTCTGCCCCGGGAGGAACGACGGCCGGCTCGTCCCCCTGCGCGTCCTCGGTCTTGCTCAAGTAGATGTCCAGAGTTAACACTTTGGCGGGATGGGCGCGCTCTCCCTGCCGGCTCCCTCGTCCTCCCGGCGCGGCTCGGCCGTTCACCTGTGCGGAGCCCGCGCGGTTCTCTGCGCCCTCGGCGAGCGGGTCCCCTGGCGGAGCCGACGCGTCCTCCGGGGGCGCGCCTTGGGGCTCCTCAGAGCCTTCAGCACCCGCGCGGGACACTCCGTCAGCGGCCTCGCCTAGTCCCCCCGCGGGCCGCTCCCGGGTGGGCGAGCCTGGCGCACCCCCTGCACGCTGGGCTGTCTCCGGGTCCCAAGCAGCGCCGGGCGAAGCGTCCTCCCGCGGACTGCGGGCCGGCGTCCCTGCGCCCTCCCGCCTCGGGGAATTCTCCAGGGAGGAATGCAGCTGCTTGGCAGCGGTCGTGGCATCTGGGGAGGGCTCTCCCTCTGCGTCCAGAGGTTCTAATTGGCGTGAATCACCTGCATGGCACGGTTGCCCGGCCGCCGCTGCGCGGCTGCTGGCGGGGGCTGCTTGGCAGACGGCCTGCGAGCGCTCGCCCTCGGGCGCCCCGGGCTCCTCCCGCGCCAAGCCCTCCTCGCACCCGTCGGTTCGCCCCGGGAGGGGGCCCTGAGGCTCCCCGCGACCCCCCTCCCTGTCGGGGAGCTGGGAGGAGGTCGCGTCTCGGGGAGAGGCGGGTTTGGCACTGGAGCCGCTGGGGCCCTCGGTCCCGTTCCTCGCGTTCCTCTTCCTTCCCGCCGTGAACAGGTGGCCGAGTTTCCCCAAAACCGGCTTCCTTTTGTTCTCTTCGGGTGGCTGGGCTCTGGACTGAGAAAGAAAACAGAATGGGGGAGAGAAAACGTGAAAACCCGCGGGGTGTTTTTTGTGTGTGTTTTTTTCCTTTTGAGTAGTAAGTACATTGTGGAATTAGAAGCCAAAAGGATAATAGACCAGACTTTCTCACTGAAATGAGATGAGTTTTGGTTACATTCATCCCAACAAAAACTCTGATTTTGCTTTTTAATTTTTTTTCTTAAACGCCCTCTATGTTTGGTGCGACTTACAGTAACGTGTACTCTATTCTTGTGTTTCAAAGGAAAATTTGGAAGGTCCAAATAAGCACATGCACAAAACAGAACATTCCCAGGTCTCTCTAGCTTTGGCTTTTTACCTCCTTCCCCCCAGTAAAGACGCGAGTTCAGAACAGCCGTGCCTGACAGCAATAAGCACAAAAAGGCATCTTAAGGCAGATTTTTTCCCCCTGAATCACCGCTCTTTCGCTCTTTTTTTAGGAGGTGAGGAAGGCGAGGGAAAACAGTACGGCTGTCCTCTCCTTTAGAACAGTAAGCAGCCGCCTGGGTGCGACATCCTTCCAAAGAAACAAGAAAACGGGGAGCCGGGCGCCTGAGCCCGCGCTCGGCCAAAGCCGCAGTCGAGGCGGCGGGGCCTGCGCTCCTCCAGGGGGCGGAGCGCGCGGGCGTTCAAGCGCCCACTGATCCCCTGCCCACCGAGCGACGACTTCGGCGTTCACCCGAGAGGCTTTTCCCCGCGGGAAGTGCCCAGGAGTGTCAATAAGGAGAGTACGCGGGGAAGGAGGGCGACCGCGTGCGCATCGCCTCCGCTCGGGCCGGGACGCGCGCGTGGACCGGGCGCGCGGGGCTCTGCCTGCGCTGACCTCAGCCCGGGGCCGGGCCCTCACCACCCCCCGCTGGGCGCCGGGCGCGCACCGGCGAGAGCCCCAGAACCAGCCCCACCCGGGGGGGGGGGGAGGGGGGGGCCGCGCCGCCAGCGACGATCCGCACCGACCCGGGAAAGAGGAAAAACCTGCTCCTCGTAGACGCCTAGAGCAAAAACGGTCAGCGCCCGCGCGGGCGCCCGAAGCCAGGAAGGCGCTCAGACCAGAGCTAGAAAAGCGAGCCAACCACTGCGCCCGCGGCGAGCCCGGGATGGCCCCGCGCAGGGAAGGGACAGGCGAGGGGCCTGGGGCTGGCTGGGAGAGGGGGGACACTGGGAGCAAGAACGACTAGCCGGCGCTGGGTGTTCCCGGTGACGACCCCACTGAAGCCGAGAACACACGTGTGGCTCCAATAACTTACTAAGGACCTTTCTCCTTCAAACCCAGGAGCCACCTTGAGCCCCGCCTCTCATGGAAGGTGAACATTCTAGGCAGTTTTTACCACACTGACAGCTGACAGGGGGTTCCTGAATCGCTCTTTAAAGCAGCTGCTTTTCATTTGAGTTATATGCAGCCAGGGGACTTTGGAGATGGTGGGAAATAAGAAAGACTGTAAGATAAAGCATGGAATTAACGGAGTCAACAAGCGTTCATGGAGATGGCCCTGGCGCTGGAACGCCAGGAAATTCTGCCACAGCCTGTGAGCTGCTGTTAACCCACAGTAGAAATCAAATGAAGAAAACGAAGCTTGCACGAGGAAGAAAGAGACTTCAAGTGTGTGGTGTGGGGGCAAGGGGGGGGGGCAATAAAGTAAGGTTTCAAATCCAAGGCCTCCGCTTCCAACCCTGCTCCTGCCACTCCACCACAGGGACCGCTTTCAGAGGATGGGGAGGTGCAGCGGGCACCTCTGAGAACGACTGCAGGAATAGATTGCAGACCATGCACACCCAGAACAGGCTCCTGAGGAAGTGCTCACAAACCAGATTTCCTGACAAATCCCACGCTTCTGGTTTGAGAAGCACCTAGTGGGAGCTTTGGAACTAGACAGCTGCTGCATGAGGGAATGGACCAATGTTGCAGCCACTGGGAGGATTTGTGACTGAGAAGATAGGTTTCTAAAAATCTAACCAGATATTGATAAATAATTCAATTCTTGAATAATTATTCACCATGTAATTAAAAAAATACATTAACATATTTCAACTTCCTAAGGAATATATTTGGATCTACTTAAGTCAAAGATATTACATAATTTTTAAACATAATACTGTCACTTGTTCCTACTGAACAAACCCTCTGTGTTCACCAGACACTTGCTAAGTGATTTATATAGAGTCTCATCTAATCCTCCTAACTGCCATCAAGGTAGGAAGTCTTTTTATGCTCACTTGTCAAGGTTACTACTCAAAGCCCCACAACCAGTTGTCTTTCTTACTCTGGAGATGGAGTTCTTTGTTCCTGCTGCCTGGACAGGCCTTCAAACGCATCCTGAAGAAGTAGCCAGGGAAATCAGTTTGAGTCTATTGGCTCAATTATAGCCCATGTCAAAAAAAACCAACGAAGTGTATGTTTTATTCTGTCCTGCCAATGATGTTGCAATCCATTTTTCCCATGAAATTGAAAGACGCCTGATCAGCAGTCCTCTCTGCTCAGTACAGACTCCCCCCCCCCCCAACTTTGGCTATAGCTGCTTTTTATAAAACCAGTTGCTCTTCAGAACTTAGCTTCATCATCTACTTGACTCCTCTCCGTATCCTTCATCCCTTCCCCGGGGGCAGCCAGTTTATTGCCTGCCAAGCTGTTCTGTTTGCTGAACCTGCTAGAATTGCAGAATTTTGTTTGTTTATACATGAATGTTCACAGTAGCTTTATTCATAAGAGTGAAAACTGGAAACAGCTTATATGTCCATCAACTGGTAAGTGGATAAATCATGGTACATCCGTACAACAGAATACTACTCAGCAATAAAAAAGGATGGGACTTCTGAAACATGTAATGACATGGATAAATATCAAAAGAGTTCAACTAAGTATAAGAAGTCAGACTCAAAGGTGACATATTGTATGGTTCCATTTATATGATGCTCTAGACAAGGCAAAACAGATCTATAATCATGGAAAGTAAATCAGTGCTTGCCTGAGGGCAGGGTGGGAGGTACAGGTGTGACTGGAAAGAGGCACAAAGGAACTTTGGGGAGTGATGGCAATGTCCTAGCTTGATTGTGATGATGGTTACGCACATGTACTTATCTTTCCAAACTCATCAGACTGTATACTTAAAATGGGTACAATTTCTATATATGTTATATCTTAGTAAAGTTGATTTAAAAATAAAGCTTTTCCCTGGGAAATAAAGAGCAGAAACACAATCCACCTGGTTCAGGTGCATATTTCATAGTTCTTAGTCAATGACTCAAGTCATTTCAAAGGCTAGGTCCTTATTCATAGGGGAATGAAATCTTCCCTGAAAAGGGCTGGGTCCCTGTGACCACCAGCATCATATGCAGGATCCTCTGAACAGTGTTCAGAATGCCCCATTCCTTCAGGGTAAAGTCCACAATTATATCTTTGAGGAACACCCTTCTTTTTAGCTGGGGATTATTTCTTTCCAGTGTTCAATGAAGAATGAGAGAATGAAAAACTGAATGACCTGGGAGTTGTCCAGAGTGGCAGTAGGACCCTCCTTAAGCTGGAGGCTTTGCACTTTGAGTTCTAAATCCAGGATGGGAGACCACAGACCCAATACATTCTCCCTCAGCTTTGGCAATCATCTGTTAGGAACGGGAGTGTTTTCCAAAGAGGCCATGAGGGCCCATCAGTGTTCTTCCTGCTACCCGAGGCTGTCCTCTGGGGATGAGCAGGGTCCTGAGGGTTCTCAGACTACAGCAGAGCCAGGCAATGCTGGGACCTCCTCTATAGTTAGCTTTTTACCATGTACTTTCCACCCACCTTACTTAAGGCAGCCTGTCCACCTCACTCTGAAGAACCTCCTGTCACTTGTCCTGTCCTACTGGGATGAGTGCACTCTACCACAGGACTATTTTGGGAATGGCCCATGGGTTGTGTGCTGGGATCTGTTTTAGTGTTCGTATTGGCTCATATTAAATGTTGCGTATTAGGGGGCATGTGTAAGCATCTATGACAAGACCATATTCCTGGCATGCAGAGGCCCAGGTACCACTGGTTGCAGTGCTGTTCTGTGATTCTCAGCCTTCTTGGTGTGGCTGCACCTGTTATCAGTAGCTGCCACTTCTATTATTATATATAATTTCAAAGATCTCTGCTATCTCCTCAACGAGCGGGAAGCAAAAAATCAGGAAATAAGGGATAAATTGTTAATATACTACCAAATTGTTAATAGGCCAACATGTCTGGACATACAGGCAAAATAGTGTGCTTACTGCATTTTCTCCCCCAGATTACCTATTGGAGTCACTGCTTTAAATTTTGAAGTACTTCACATGAAATCATGTTTGGAGGTTAGAGAAAAATATCTTGAGCATATTATTTGAAAATGTAACTAGGATATTGTTTAAGAATAAGTCTTTCATATGTTTCCCACCTTTTTGTTGCCCAGTGAAATATAAGCCCCTTAAGAGCAGGAAAAATATCCTGTCTGCATTCCCAATGCCAAGCACAGGGACTTAGAGCTAGACATAAAATATTTGCTGTTACTAAAGAATTAGTAACATCCATCCTCACTTCCAAAATGGAGTTACCACACTCATGGAGAGAACTATGAACACAGTTAGGTCTCAACAAAACAAAAACAGAATGGAAATGCTTTCTGTACAAGACAGTGTGCTCAAGGGTTTACAGCTCTGTTTTGCTGAGTGAAGGTTCTGCATGATGATGCAGCTGCTGGCACACACGCTTAGACGTCTTCAGGTTTACTGCTGGCTCCCAACCTGAATCTGACTTGAGAAAACAGATCAAGATCTCTCTACATGCACTCACCTGTACACCCTGCTAAAATGTGGTCATTGATGTATAAAAGCAACTCTTTAAAAAAAAATTTTGTGATTCCCTAAGGGCTCACTCTGTTGATTTCTGAAAGATCTTAGCTCCTTAACTTCAGTTCAGCCATGATGAAGAATGAATGAGTCCAGTGGACATTATCACGAATAATATAATTGGCCATGTTACCTTGTTAATACTCACAGCACACGTGTGCTTGCATTGGTGAGGAAATTGTTTTCTGCATAAATTTTTAAAAAATCGCTTTAGTTGTAAAGGTTTCAAAAAATAAGGATCTAACCTACTTCACCCTTTAACTTTTAAAGGTAAAAACAAGGATTAGAAAATTTTGTTCAATAAAAGTAAAAAATACTTTCAACTAAAGAACAAAAATGTAGTATGGGGAAGGGGGAAGAGAGAAGGGGAAGGAGAGAAAAAAAGAGAAATAGTCAAAGCTGGATAGAAAATCTGATGTAGAAATAGGTGGCGAGAAAGAGAGAAAAAAAGCAAGAAGGACTTTCACGAGGAGACATCATTGCTTCCTTACAACTTCCAGGATATTCATGCTGAAGACTTTTAGAATTAAAATTAAAATCACATTTTCCCATGATGAGTGTACAGCAGAATATCAGCTTAGTCTCAGAACCCTCAGACAGAAAAAGTTAAATCTGACAGAGGATCCAGCCGTGGCTGGGTGGCTCAGTTGGCTGAAGTGTGGTCTTATACACCAAAAAGGTTGTGGGTTTGATTTCCTGTCAGGGCACATGCCTAGGTGTCCAGTTCTATCCCCGGGTCGGAGAGTGTACAGGAGGCAATCGATATTTTTCTCTTACATTGATGTTTCTCTCTCTCTCCCTCTCTCTAAAAAAAAAAAAAAAAAAAAAAAAAAAAAAAAAAAATCAATAAAAGCGTATCCTTGGGCGGGGATTAAAAAAAAAATTAGTGTAGGATCTACAGACGGTTCCTTGATTCTACAGACTTAGATATGGAATAGGCATTTAAAATTATCTACTATCCTTCCCATCTCTCCATTTTGTGTTTTAATTTTTGGTATTGCTTGTGCTAATATATATGGCCTACTCTAAATACATACAACACACACACACAAAATGCAACAGAAGAAATGTTCACATAAATATACCTTGACCTATTAAACACTGAAACTTTTTGTTTTAACTTTTTAAATAGAGATTTTCCTCTTATATGTTACACAGCTCCCTCTCTTAGAGTTTACTAAGTATAATTTAGCTACTTCTTAATGATTCTGGAGATAGAACTGTGGATGTCTGTTTTTCCATTTGTGCTGTAATAGTGATTTCTTCCAGGGCTGTTACAATGAGTGAAGACTAAGGCTTGCACTGTATGACCCACAGACTATAACACTATGTAGAAGTAAGCAGGCCTCTTATGCAAAGAAATATGAAATTACTACATTCAACCATTTTTGATCTACAGTACAATTTTATATGGTGCAACCAAGAACACCATTGTCATTGCTCCCGGTTGCCCCTGTGCTGTGTCTAATATTGCTTAGCCTCCCAGCGCCCCTCCCCCCATCCCTGCTGCTCACTATTGCTTTCCTAGCTCTTTATCTCTTTCACCTTCAGCTGACTCATACTAATCTACTTACAACCTCAATATGTTTGTTTTCTAATGCTTCCCACTTCAAGCAAAATGACAGTCACATCCTGTTGCATAAAATCACAGGTATACCACTGGGTCAAAGAACAGTGACAGACAGGGGTTTTTAACTTTCAGGTTTAAGTGTCCTGAAAGAGAGGCAGTATTTAATATGAAAGCCAACATTTATAAAATATTAAATGTTCATTATTCCCAAAGTATCTTCCACTCTTCCAGAGGATTTAATGAAGTAAAGAGTTCCTTTAAAAAGTAGATTACCAGTCCCACATAAATCTTTAGGTCATTTATTGTTTGATGAAACAGAGTGAAATCTAATTGTTAAAACCACTGACATTTGATCAAACAGAAAGGGAGATAAGATCATAGAATGTTTGAATTGTAGGATCATTTATTCATTTATTCCACTAATAATTATTGAGAGTCTGCTTTGTGCCAGAATTTTCTACTTATCCTAAAAAGGCAAACGGTACCCCAAATTATTTTCTTAAGATACAAGTCAGGCTTTTAAAAAGTTAGTTCAGTTTCTACAAATTAGCTCTCATTTGAAATTACATCATTAAAAAAATAAGATTTTATTTATTAGAATATGATTTCTATGCCACTATTATGAATGTACTGATTGCACAGAGTATGTTACACCCACTTGGGTGATCATTCCTAAGCCTTGCCATACAATAGTGGATGTGACAAAGTAAAGAGCAGAGGCTCTCTCACTTATTATGGAGTGCTGTCTTTAGAAGCTGGTAACTGTATAAACAGTGTGAGCTGGATATTTTTGTCTGCTCCTCTTTTCTGTGATCCAGGCCCTTGACCATGATGGACTACAGAAACTGACATGCTTACCCTTTGGATTTGGTTTGATTCAGCCAGTGGAAGACACTGACGGAATTGAAGGGAGAGACTGGATTGAGGTTGAGGTGGGTTTTCCCCCTCCTCTCTCAGTCTTTGTTAGGCTCTTAGTTGGATATAGGTGGCTTGACTATGGTTTCTGTCAGGTAGCCCTACCCTGCAGTGATACTTCTCTCTCCAGGTTCCAGTAATTGCTTCCTCCTCTCGTTCCTTCAGACCTAGGATGGAAATGGTGCTGGCCAGGGAGTTGCTTCCTTATCTTTTGCTTGGGGCAGAACCAGATTTTGGGGGGCATGAAGCATATATAATTTTGAGAGCTTTCTTTAAGAACAAGAACACAAAATATTGGATGACAGATTTAGGGACAGGGCCTTGGAAGAAGCTATGTGAGCAAAGAACCACAAAACTTCAGCTTCTTCCACCTCTCTTGGTTTCCTTAAAACCTTGCCCACACTTTGTTAACAGTCCCTCATTACCTTCCTCAGTAACTCAGGTTGAGTGTGCTGTTTCTTGTGCTGGGAACTAATATTTACTGTCTGCCTAATTATAGGTATTAAGTAATACAGAATGTTTCTCTATATGCAAATTGAACAGCTTCCCAAACATCTTCTCTTTCTCACAAAGATAACTATCATGCTGAATTAATCTGCTTTGTAGTAAAGATGTATCATCCTAATTTTGTGAATATTTTTTTCTTACACATAGTGTGTAACTAAGAGGAGATACAGAAATTTGAAATTTATAGCAAACTGTTTCTTACTGATTCCTGGATTGTACACACATCTTGATTAGTATAATCAAATTACTGAGCTGCCTCAGCCTCAGTTAGTTCCTAATTGGAGTAAAGAAGCTTAGCCAAATTGGAAAATGGAAATGTGCTCATTGTGAAGTAATCAAGTTCTTTTTATTGACTCGAACCCCCCCAAAAGCATGTTCTTTATACAATTTAAAGAGAATGACTGAGAATTACATGCACAAGAACTCATGTTGAAGATAAAGAATACATACTTTAAAACACCAAAAACAAAGAAACAACAAACAAACAAACCATTAGTGATTCTCAGAATCTAAGTACTACAATCTCAAGAAATAACCTTCAGTTAGGTCATCCATATATAAATGTGACTGGGGACAAGAGGGTGAAGCAGCCCAAAATAGGAATGATACAGCATACTAGCCCTCCCACTAAGTACAGTCAAGTCCACTGTAAGGCAACTGAGACCAGGAAGAGAGAAGGAACTTGGCTGAGGAAGCTCTGTCAAGAGTGAAGTCTCTCCAACATAGCACCAGCAGCTCTAGGTTGTACTTTCAGTGACCTTAAAACTTCAAAATTTAAGGTTGGTTTAACCACATTTAAAAGTATAGCAGATGCCCGGCCAGCGTGGCTCAGTGGTTGAGCATCGATCCAGGAGATTCCAGTTCCATTCCCGGTCAGGGTACATGACCAGGTTGCAGGTTCAATCCCCGGTGGGGTGTGTGCAGGAGGCAGCCAATCAATGACTCTCTCATCACTGATGTTTCTATCTCTCCCTCTCCCTCTCCCTTCCTCTCTCCGAAATCAATAAAGACATGTTTTAAAAATAAATAAATAAAAGTATGGCAGAATACACCTAAGAGAACTAAAAAAACAACAACAAACAAAGTCCAAAGTAAATAGAAGGAAGGAAATAGTAAAGATTAGAGGGAAAGAAATGACATAGAGACTAAAAAAAAATCAATGAAACCAAAGGCTGGTTCTTTGAAAAGATAAACAAGATTGACAGACCTTTAACCAGACATCAAGAAGAAATGAGAGAGGACTCAAATAAATAAAATCAGAAACAAAAGAGGGAAATTAACAACTGACACCACAGAAATACAAAGGATTGTAAGAAAATATTACAAACAACTATATGCCAACAAATTGGACAACCTGGATGAAACAGGTAAATTCCTAGAAAAAACAATCTTTCAAAACTGAATCAGGATGAATCAGAAAATCTGAACAGACCAATTAGAACTAATGAAATTGAAGCAGTAATCAAAAAACTCCCAACAAACAAGTCTAAGACCAGATGGCTTCACAGGTGAATTTTACCAAACATTCAAAGAATTAACACCTATAGTTCACAAACTATTCCAAAAAATTCAAGAGGAGGGAATACTTCCAAGCTTATTTTATGAGATCAGCATTATCCTAATTCCAAATCAGATAAAGACACTACAAAGAAAGAAATTATAGGCCAATATCCCTGATGAACATGGATGCTAAAATCCTCAACAAAATATCAGCAACTGAAGCCAGCAGTACATTAAAAAGATCATATACCATGATCAAGTTGGATTTATTCCAGGGATGCAAGGTTAGTAAATACCTGCAAATCAATAAACATGATTCACCACATGAACAAAATGAAGGACAAAAATCACATGATTATATCAATAGATGCAGAAAAAACATTTGATAAAATCCAGCACCCATTTAAGATAAAAACTCTCAGCAAAGTGGGAATAGAGGGAACATATCTCAACATAATAAAGGCCATACATAACAAACTCATAGCCAACATCATACCCATGGGCAAAAACTAGAAGTGTTTCCCTTAAGATCAAGAACAACAGGGATGTCTACTTTCATCAGTTTTATTCAACATTGTACTGGAAGTCCTAGCCACAACAATTAGACAAGAAAAAGTAATAAAAGGCATCCAAATTGGAAAGGAAGAAGTAAAATCGTCATCATTTGCAAATGACATGATACTGTATATAGAAAATACTAAAGATTCCTCAAAAAAAAAAAAAAAACTAGTAGAACTGATAAATGAAATCAGTTAACTAGCAAAATACAAAATTACTATTCAGAAATTGGTGGCATTTTTATACACCAATAATGAACTATCAGAAAGAAAGTAAGAAAACAATCTCATTTATAATTGTATCAAAAAAATAAGGTACCCAGGAATAGATTTAACCAAGAAGGTAAAAGACCTATACTCGAAACATTATAAGATACTGAAGAAAGAAACTGAGAAAAATACAAATAAGTGGAAGCATATACTGCATTCATGAATAGGAAGAATTAACATAATTAAAATGCCCATACTACCCAAAGCTATCTATAGATTCAACACAATTACCAATGATGTATTTCACAGAACTAGAATATTCCAAAAATTTCTATGGAGCCATAAAAAAAACCAAATAGCCTCAGCAATCTTGAGAAAAAAGAACAAAGTTGGACGTATCACACTACCTGATTTCAAACTATGCTACAAGGCCATAGTAATAAAAACAGCATGGTACTGGCATAAAAACAGACATATAGATCAATGGAGCAAAACAGAGAGCCAGAAATAAACCCATGCTTTTATGCTCAACTAATACTTGACAAAGGAGGCAAGAACATACACAGTGGGGCAAAGGCAGTCTCTTCAATAAATGGTGTTGAGAAAATTGGACAGATACATGCAAAAAAAAAAAAAAAAATGATACTAGACCACCAACTTACACCATATACAAGATAAACACAAAATGGGTTAAACACTTAATTGTAAAACCCAAAACCATAAAAATTTTAGAAGAAAACATAGGCAGTAAAATCTTGGACATTTCTCGTAACAATATTTTTTCTGACATATCACCTCAGGCAAGGGAAATAAGAAAAAAATAAACAAATGGGACTATATTAAACTAAAATATGTTTGCACAGCAAAGGAAACCATCAACAAAATGAAAAGACAACCCACCAAATAGGAGAAGATATTCGCCAATGATACATCCGATAAAGGGTTAATATCCAAAATTTATAAAAAACTCAAACAACTCAACACCAAAAAAACAAATAATGCAATTTAAAAAATAGGCGGACCTGAATAGACACTTCTCCAAAGAGCACAAATGGCCAATAGACATATGAAAAGATGCTCAAAGTCACTAATCATCAGAGAAATGCAAATTAAAACCACAGTGAGATATCACCCACACCTGTCAGAATGGCTATCATCAATAAATCCACAAAAGACAAGTGTTGGTGAGGATGTGGGGGAAAAGGACCCCTCGTGCACTTTTGTTGGGAATGCATATTGGTACAGCCACTGTGGAATATAGTATGGGATTTCCTCAAAAAATTAAAAATGGAACTGCCTTATGACCCAGCAATTCCACTTCTGGGAATATATCCGAAGAAACTTGAAACACTGATTTGAAAGAATATATGCAGTATTATTTACAGTAGCCAAGATTTGGAAGCAAGCCAAGTGCCCATCAGTAGATGAGTGGATTAAAAAGCTGTGGTACATTTACACATTCAAATTCTACTCAGCTGTAAAAAAGAGAAGGAAATCTTACTTTTTGAAACAGCATGGATGGACCTAGAGGATATTATGCTAAGTGAAATAAGCCAGAGAAAGACAAATACCATATGATTTCACTTATATGTGAAATCTAATGAAAAAATAAACAAAATAGAAACAGACTCATAGATACAGAGAACAAACTGACAGCTGTCAGAGGGGAAATAGTGAAGAGATTAAGAAAAACCCCCACAAACTCTGGAACACACAGACAGATGACAGTATGGTGATTCCCAGAGGGAAGAGGGGTGGGGGCAGGTGGAAGAGGGTAAACAGGTTGGGGGATGGGGGCAGATAAATGGTGATGGAAGGAGACTAGGCTTTCAATGCTGAGTGCTCAATGCAATGTGCAGATGAGGTATTGCAGAATTGTACACTTGAAACCTATATAATTTTACTAACCATTGTAATTACAATAAATTCAACTTTAAAAGAATGGCAGGAAAAAAGTGGATTTATTTCAAGAAAATGGAACAAACTTTATCTTTCCAATTAATATATACTTCCCTGAAATATCTCAGTTCTCTGTAATTTCAAGTGAGAATTGACTTCCTCAAAGAAGCAGAACGCATGCTTTTCTGAAAAGAACACAGGAATAATACTAAATTGGCATCAAAACATTTATCCTCTCAAATATTCCTCCTCTATCATAGGTTATTGAGAAATTCACATAAAATGATAGATGTAAATGTGCTTCGAAAATCACAAAGCGCCCTAAGACAGTGATGGCTGGCATAATTAATAGCCTGACATTTTGCTGATGTTTCATAGCCCCAGCTTAAATTATAGAAGCTAAGTAAATAACTAATAAGATTAATTATGATTCTCAGTTGGTGAGATGAAGATGAAAATAGCCATATTAGATACAGTTTGTAAAAGAGTTCTGTCTGCAGAACTTGGCATATCATTGCTTATGAGCACTCGCCTTCAATGTGTCATGACCAGAATAAAGAAAACAAATGCCCTAGCCAGTTTGGCGTGGGCCCGTGGTCTGGGTTCAATTCTGGCCAGGGACACGTACCTCGGGTGCAGGCTCAATCTCCGGCCCCAGTTGGGGCCTGTGCAGGAGGCAACCAATCAATATGTCTCTCTCACATCAATATTTCTCTCCCTCTCTCTCTCTCTTTGCCCCTTCCACTCTTTCTGAAAAGCAATGGATAAAAAGTATCCTGAGTAAGGATTTAAAATTTAAAAAAATGAAAGAAAACAAACAAAAGTCTACCTTTAAAAAAAAAACTTTCCCCCCAGATTATAACATATAGACGACATGCAAATGGGTAGCGAGAACCGTCTGGGTCACACCTGTGTGAAAGAGCACTTTGCTTTCTATAACCTTACCCTGTTTTCTTTTTCCTCATAGCACTCATCATTTCCTGAGCTATACTTCCTATTTACTGGTATACCTTACTGTCTAGCTTTCCTTACAGAATGTTAGCTTCATGAGAACAAGAATGTAGTCCCTAATCCTTCCCCAGTGCATGGTACCCATAGGCACATCAACCATATTTTCCACAAATCCCTCATTCTCTCACCCATCACTAAGCGAGGGCCAGACTACAGTGTATAGTGGAACGGCCAATGGCTTGGGGGCAATGAATTATTTCTGAAGTCCATAGTGAACAATTCTCAGACAGGAATAAAGGTGTGTTTCTAGCCTTCTCAAGTATTCCCCCCAAATCCAGTTTCTGAAATATTCATCTTCTGAGTTGTTTTGAGGATCAAATTGAAACAGGCCAGTAAGTCAACACAAGCGAAATAAGAAAACTGAGACAGTTAAACAGCAGTTTGCAGCCATCTAGAGAATCCTATCTTCTCTAAACCAAGGACACTTCAGAGTAAATGGTTTGCACGGCCAGGTGTGGCTCAGCGGTTGAGCGTAGACCTAGGATCCAGGAGATCGTGGTTCGATTCCCAGTCAGGGCACATGCCCGGGTTGTGGGCTCGATCCCTAGTCGGGGGCGTGCAGGAGGCAGCCGATCAATGACTCTCTCATCATTGATGTCTCTATCTCTCTCTCTCCCTCTCCTTTCCTCTCTCTAAATATATCAATAAAGATATATTTAAAAAAAATAAAAAAGAGTAAATGGTTTTACACTTCTCCGCCTCAACCAGAGGGTAAATAGCTCAAATCAACCTACACAGGGAGACAGGCAGCAGAAATCCAATTAGTGCCATTTGCCAACCACACCCAAGGACAGACGAAGTTAAGAGAATAAATCTCACTTTGATACCTTGGCATAAAGCTGATGAATATTCTATTGACCCTCTCATAAGATCTCTCTTAAATGCCCAGCCTTTTAAAACCCTCAAAATGAAGGTCCCAGCTCCCACTCTCCCTCCCAGGAGCATGCCCAACCTTTTCCTCCTACCCCCTTCAGTCCCCACAGGCATGCATTCCTTGAACTCTAAGGGGCCCCACAAGGCTTGTAACCAGGGGAGCAATGGGCAGTGGCAGTTCATCCCGGGCAAACCCCCTGAACCTGTCCACAAGGCCCCCTTTTCTCTGATTTCTTAGTGAGCCAAAGCAGATCAGCCTAGGCTCATTTCCCCAGCCCTTTCTTGTTTCACTGTCCCCAGCTTTAATCAACATCCTCTAAAATGCACCTGGACTTGTGTTGTGAAATTTTCCTGCAAGAAGTCAAGAACCCACACACTACCTGCTGGCCCTAGGCAGACCCGCCAAGGGCAAGGTTCCCTTTCCGGTAATAAAATAACATACTTGTAAAACACCTAGCACAGTATCTCAGGAAGAAACAGGGAATGGAAAATGAAACATTAAAAGAAAAGAATAAATATATATTCATACTGGAAAGTCAAGAATATATAAACCAGTATAATGAAGAAAATATAAATTATCCTTAATGTATCCATCCCAAATCACCACTATTACTATTTTCTTCTTTCTAGCTCTTTTTTGAGGGCATTATATAAGGTCATTTGTATATGCCATTTAGAATATTGTTCTTTCACTGAAGTGATGCCAATAAATACATTTCAATAATAGTATTTTTAATGGTTGCACTGAGTACCATTATGTCAATGTAGCACAATTCCTACAGGTGTTCATTTATGTTATTTTCAATGCATTGCAGGCTTCAGAGAAGATATTTGTAGCTTATTTCTACACATATCCTTAATTATTTGCATAGGATATGTTCCTAATTAGTAACCAAGGAATGAAAAGGAAAACCACAATGAGATATCTTTACACACCCACCAGATTGGAAAATAATTAAAAAGAACAATAATTCCAAACAGTAGAGAGGATGTGGAGCAGTAGGAACTGTCACACACTGGTGATCAAAATGTAAACTGGAACCACTGCTTTGGAAAACACTTGGCATTATACGTAACAGAACTGGAGAAATGCATATTCTATGAGCAAGCAAGTCCTCTCCTCGGTGTATTCTCTAGAGCAGCGGTTCTCAAAATTTTAGTCTCACAACCCCTTGACACTCTTAAAATGTAAGGACCCCAAGAGCCTTTGTGTATGTTAGTTATATCTACCAACACTTATCAGGTTAGAAATTAAAACTGAGCAATTTTTAAAGTTCAACATTACTCAGGACACATTCTATTCATCATCAGAGCAAGACATCATTGCATGTCATGTTGCTTCTGGCTCCCCACTGTACACTGGTGAGAGCATGAGCGTGGAAGACAAATACCATCTTTGCATTATTATGAAAATAGTTTCGGCATATGGACACCTCTGAAAGACCTCAGGAAGACTGAAGGGTTCCCAGACCTCACTTTGAGGACTGTTGCCCTCTAGAAGCTCACAAACATTGTTCTGGAACATATGCACAAGACTGTTCACAGCAGTGTTGCTTGTAATAGCCCCCAACAAGAAACAGACCCAGATCCTCTCAATAGTATAAATACGTTAAGTGCAGCACATTTATAAAATAGGATGCAACAATAGAAATGAATGAACTTCAGTTGCACACAATCGATAGATAAATTTTAACAACATAAAGTTGATCAAAAGAATCCAAACACAAAAGAAAACATAGTATAAAATTGCATTTATATGAAATTCAAGGACAGGAAAACTAATTTGCATGGTCTTGGGATATATTCACAGGTAATAAAACTAGAGAAATGAGATGTGATGATCATACCAGTTAAGATAGTGGTTATCTGTTGTGGTGCAGAGCCTGTCTTTAAATTTTTTCTATTTTATCCATTGTGGGGTTTTTAAATTAACTTTTATTTTTTAAAATATTACAATGAAACATTATTTATCTTGATTACTGAGGTTTTGGCACCCCCTTAATCTTTGCTGCTGAGGTGAGTGTCCCACTCCTCTTACCCTAGCACTGGTCTTGGTGATGAGGGAGGAGAGCGGTGTGGTCAGAAAGAGACCCCAGGAGACTTGAGAGGTGGCAGCAACATGCTATTCCTTGACCTGCACCTGTTGTCCAGGTGCCTGCTTTATAATTATTCATTATATCTTATATTTTATACACTTTTCTGATGCATTTCTTTGCTTTCTAATGACATCAAACATCTTTTATATACTTATTGGCCTTTGATTTTTAGTCTTTTGTGATTTACTCCAGCTAACCATTCTTAAGAACCTACCATGTGCCAGGGACCTCAAAACAGACCTGAAAGGTGGTAACTGCCATGCTCATCTCACATTTGATAAAACTGCAGTGTGAAAAATAATTTAAGTGACTTGCCTAAGGTCATGCACAGCTGGTGGGACCAGAAGATGCACATTCCTCTCCTTCCATTTCCTGCTCTGGTCCCTTCAGTGAGGAGGAAGAGGAGAGGTGCAAGGATGGGAAATGGACAGTGGAAACCAAGGATTAGGGATGGGAGGGGCAGCCCCAAGGGAGCCCAGAGAACAGCACTAGAACTACCAAAGGGGGAGGAATTCACCCTTCAGCTCACTGGGGCGTATACACTGATTGGTTTTCATTCAGTGTCTAATATCTTTTTCCACTCCCTGGGTCTTCTGGCCTTCCCACGCCCTTCCTTCCTGCCCTCAGGAAGGTCCACTTGATTTCCCCCCAACGGAATCTGGTCCAATTCTTCACTCCTCCACTAGACTGTCCTGGGGGAATTGGGGCCATGTATGCGCTGGGGGTGGGGAGTCTGTGAGAAAGTTGCTGCTCCCTCAGACTTGCAAAGTAAAACATTTCATCACCTCTCACCACTCTGTTCCTGGCAGGCAACGTGAGCCCGGATGCCTCCTCTTTGCCTCAGCTTGTAGGTTTGGATTGCATTTTACAGACACTGTTCTTGTACAGGCTTGAGGCAGACAAGCCTGTGCACCCAGGTAGAGCGCTGCCCCAGTTCTGTTACGCCTGGAGACACACGCAGCAGGTCCCTGCCCACTTCAACATTTGAATGGAAATTAAAATGTCTCCCTGTTCACCACGCCATTAGTACCCACAGTGCTTTCTATGCACCTTTATCTCATATTGCAGAGAAATTAAGGGAGAAACAACCTTCAAAATTATCAGCCTGGCCGATATACCTCCTCTTGCAGCTCTACCCACCCTACTCTGAGCTTGCTTACCAATAAAATGCACATAGACTACAGTTCAATTAATCTGCTTAGTACATTTCTTAGGTATTTACAATCAAGCCTTAAAAAATGATTGACCAAAATATAAATTTTACTTATTAAACTTAAAATACTTTCTGAAGGTTCACAGTCACCATGCTCTTAAACCTAGATGTTTACTTTTTAAAATTTTTTCAAATCATTTTAAAAAGGCATTTCTTGTAAAAACACAAGGTGTTAATTCTGTGAAGATTAGGAGCGCATCTCTTAGTGTCAATACTATTTGACAGTGTAGTTATGAAGCCACTGTGTCTAAAATACCAAAGAATGAGGGAAATGTTAAGTAGTAACAAAGAAAACACTTATTTGGGGCTTTGTATTTATGCCTTTATGATCAAACTAGTGACCAAAGTTTAATAGACCTACATAAACTTCTTTTTCTTAAAAGTTTACAAGATTGCTTTTTTTCTCATAACTTACTTTATGCCATAACACTTCTCGAACGATACGGTTATAAGAAGCCGAGCACCATAAATTTCTGTGTCCTAATAAAACCTCGTTTGGGGAAAGTATGTGCAATACATAATAACCTGTTATGGGGACAACGCCCACTGGAGAGCACATTTGAAAGATAACCTACATTTTAAAAGAATGTGTAATAGAGTTCTATGTTCTCTTACCATGAAGAAAAAGAAAGATCATTCTTTATTCTCAATACAATGTTTCCCAAGTAGTGTCATCCAAGGGGCTGGACATCAGTTTGTCCTTGACATTTAGAAAAGAGGTGAGGAGAAAATATTTTTTTTTAACTCAGGGGAAAAAGGGGCTTAACTAAGTTTTATATAGCACACCCAACAACAGGTCTATAGAACTGACATTGTAAGACTGGCTGACGCAACTAACTCAAATACATTTAACAAGAGTAGCTTGTCAAAGATTACCGGCAATATTTTAAAGATCACAAACTAGGCATTTCCACTTCTACTTTGAGCCAAAATCCCCCAGGGTACTCAGTCTCCCACTATATTCCTTCTACTTACTCTTGCTTACAATTTTTAAGCCCAGAGAATATGCCAGCTCTGGACAATAAACACATTGTGAAGTTAATTGATGTCAATAATAATACAACATAAGTTCAAAAGAAAGTCTTAGTCATTGAAGAGATAACAAAAGTTCAGGTAGTTTCTTACCATGATGTTGCTTCTTTTTTGCTTTCTAGAGAAACATCAAGAGAATAGGAGAAGTAAAATGTAGCTGTGCAGGCATTACCAATATCAGTCTTCTTACTTTTCAAAATAGCCCAGTCTAGTCTTCCTCCTTCCAGCCTACCCAGTTTAACTCTCACCAGTTCCCTTTCCAGCCCTGCTTCCTTCTGGAGGCTGAGCTGAATGACAGATACTGACTGTTTATGGGAAAAGCACATTTAATAAGGGTGTGTTTGATTCAAGAGTTGAAAGGGTTAAAGAGGTGTGCCCATTTTTGGGTGTGACACTGAGCCAAAGTGGCTGAAAAGGCAACAGAGGAAGTATGGAGAAAGTTTCCCTGCATGTGTTAGATTGTATGGAAAACCTGAATATAGGAGATGGAAAGTAGATAGAGCAAGAAGGATATTTTAGCTTTAATTTTCCTTTTCTGGTGAACAAGTTCAACTTTTTTAATGCTGAGTTTTTGTTATGTCTTGTTTTAACTCCAGCTTTTATATAGTTATGCATTTTTTAAAAATATAAATTACATCTCATAAACCACATACCATGTAACATTACAAAAAAATAGGCGTGTGACATAATAAAAAAGGCAAAAATTATGTCCACCTCATTAAAACCCAAATATCTGATACTTCTATTCATCAATAAATATAATTCAGTAATGACCATAACATTTGCTCCAGTAGTTTCTAGTTTGCCTAAGTCTTATCAGAGCTTTTCAGTATTTGGTAACAAGTTTCATTCTTCAACAAAATAGCCACACTACTATTAGACCTATTAATTACTTAAGTCTTTATTATTAGGGGATAGAAATAAGAAAAAATCCTCTCCTATTTTTTTTTTATCTTAACTATCTGTATTACAAACATTTATTAAGTACCTGATGGCTCATGTCAATATGCAAGCATGTATTATTGATGTTGAGTTTATATGTGAGGTGCTATCCTTTTTTATAATTTTTTAAGCATTTCAGAAAACTCATCACTCTTTTTTTTTTAATTGACTTCAGAGAGAGGAAGGGAGAGGGAGAGAGAGATAGAAACATCAATGATGATGTCATTGATCCATTGCCTCCTGCACACCCCCTACTGGGGATCAAGCCCACAGCCCGGGCATGTGCCCTGATCTGGAATTGAAGTGATTTCCTGATTCATGGGTTGACACTCAACCACTGAGCCATGCTGACCGGGTTCTTTTTTATAATTTTAATTTTAGTTTAAATTATGGTAAAAAGCATATAACAAGATTTACCATCTTAATCATTTTTAGTTGTACAGTTCAGTAGTGTTAACAATATTCACCTTGTTGCGCCACAGATCTTTTTCATCTTGCAAAACTGAAACTATACCTATTGAACAAGTCCCTGAAAACCAACATACTCCTTTCTGTCTCTATAAGTTGGACAACATTAGATACCAAATATACAGTGTTTGTCTTTTTTGTGACCAGCTTATTTCACTAAGCACAATGCCCTCAAGGTTTGTTCATGTTGTAGCATAAGACAGGATTTCTTCCCTTTTTAAGGTTAAATAATATTCCATTATACATATGTACCACATTTTAAAAAATTCATTCATCTGTTAGTGGACATCTGGGTCACTTCTAACTCTTGGCTACTGTGAACAATGCTGCAATGAACATGGGTGTGCAAATATCTCTTTAAGATCCTACCTTCAATCTTTTTGGATATATTCCCAGAAGTGGAATTGCTGGATCAAACAGTAATTGTATCTTTAATTTTTTGAGGAACCTTCATGCTGTTTTCCATAGTAACTGCACCATATTACATTCCCATCAATTGTGTTCAGTGGTTCCAATTTCTCCACATCTTCACTAACACTAGCTATTTTCAGGTTTTTTTATATTGGCTATCCAATATAAAAGGTGTATCGCACTGTGGTTTTGATTCACATTTCTGTAATAACTAGTGACGCTGAGCATCTTTTCATATGCTTGTATTTATAGCTCTCCTTTGGAGAAATGTCTATTCAAAGTCCTTTGCCCATTTTAAAAATCAGAATATTTGTTTCTTTTGTTTTTGAGTAAGAGAGCTATTCCTTTTTTTTTAAATTTATTTACAGATTTTAGAGAGAGAATATGCCTGCCTGCACATTGGTTGTTTTATAGACAAGTCTATAAGCTTCTAGAAGTCAAGGTAAGCCAAAGAAGACAAAAAAGAGGAGGAAGAATAAGAAAGGGAGAGAGAGAGAGCGAGAGCGAGAGAGCTGCTGTTTCACTTATTCATGCATTCATTGGTTGAGTCTTGTTCGTGCCCCCGACGGGAGTCAAACCCGTAAACTTGGCTTACCCGGACAACGCTCTAACCAACTGAGCTACCCGGCCAGGGCCGAGAGCTATTCTTAAGAAGAGCCATAAGAAATAGATAACATATTTTAAAAATATGTTACAAACTTTTCTAGGCTTGGCGAGAAACAATTCACTTTCTTCTGGTCTAAACTCAGTGATCATTTCCTCTATAATTGTCTATGTAAAAAGATAAAATTTGAGTAGATTGAGAGTTAAAAATCTCCTAAAGTTAAAAATAGATATCTTAAATAATCACTTAAAAATATTAAAAGGTTTATTTATGGAAAGACTCAATGGTTATTTGCCAGCCATAACCGCGCTTATAGAATGTCGCACCCATGTCCTGGCCTGTGTGACTCAGTGGTTAGAACGTCGGCCTGGTCAAGGGCATGTACCTGAGTTGCAGGTTCACTCCTGGCCAGGTTGGGGCAAGTGAAGGAGGCAACCAATCAATGTGTCTCTCTCACATCGATACTCTCTCTTTCTCTCCTCCTTCCCTCCCTTCCTTCCACTCTCTCTAAAAAAATCAATGGAAAAAATATCCTCAGGTGAGGATTAACAATAACAGCAAAAGAATGTCACACCCGTGGTTTCAGAGGGCTCTCATAATTCATTTATTCATTCAACAGCATTTATTGGTTTCCAGCTCTATGCCAGTTTTTACATATTCGGGGTAAATAGACACAGCCTCTGCCACCAAGGAACTCACAGTTTGAGGCAAAGGGGAAGGAAGGAGAACAGATATCTGAAGACAGTGCAAGGTGATGTGATTGTTTAGAGGTATGTATGGGATGCAGTGGGCATATGATGATAGTTACCATTTATGGCAGCCTGTGTAGAAGAAGTAGTGCTTTATTGAAGGGGTGGCATTTGATTTAATACTTAAGATGCATGTATATCCTAGCACTGAGCTTTTTCTGTCTTTGTTAAAAACATTTATTAGTGCTGTGATAGATATACTTGATAACATAATCTGAAAATAAGAATTCTTCTACAGACCCAACCTGGATAGAAAAAAAACATGAAATAATTACTATCTTTTATATGGTACCTACAACATATTCACTATGTGAGGGATAGAGAATATAAGGCTTAGTTTGACTTCTAGAAGCTTATAGACTTCTCTATAAAACAACCAATGTGCAGGCAGGCATATAATTAAATGCTAAAATATGTAGAAGAGACATTTGTAATGCTCTAAGAGTTCAAAGAGTATAAAAGACCAGTGAGGGTGTGCCTCGAGACTGCAGGAAGGACAATCCTTGAGAGAGAGATTTAATGAGACAAGAGCTGAGGAATGACATTCCAGGTGAGCGGAAGAGCCTGAAGAAAGGCAATAAGGTGACAACAGGCACAGGGGACTCACGGGAGTGATAGGACATGATGGTCAGTGGAACAAGTAAGTGGAAGGTTGAATTAGTGAGATTAATCTAGTTTGGGGGGGGCCTTGCAAGGCAAGTGAGGAAGATGTGATGTTTCAGGAAACATGAGATCTTTGCAGGTTTCTGAGCAGGGAAGTTACATGACCCAAGCAGTGTCCGAGGAAGACAAGCACGGCAGCCTTTGGTGGGCCCACTGGACAGGGACCTGAAGTCAGCAGTTCAGATATGAAGGGCTAAGGAGCCTGAAGGAACCACAAATTGTGGAAATAGAGAAAAGAAAAGAAAGGACTGAGGGAAAGCAGACACCACTTGGAGAATGCTGAATCCAAAGCACCTTACAATGCAGTCTCAACGCCTACGGGAACGCCAGAGGAGTGCCATTGCAGGGTCAGGAGACTGGCTTGCTGAGTCATGGTAAATTTAGGGGACAGTTAATATTTTCCAGTGGAAATGTCCACAAACCATGTAGAGTGGACCCAGAACACATTTTCATTCTCAGAGGTATACATCTACATTTTCTCTGAACTCTAAACAAGTCACATACTAGATCACATTTGGGTAGGAAAAATATAAGTGATGGTTTATAACTGGCATTGTTGGCTCTATTATAGGGCAATAAGTGCTATTATTTCCTGTAAAAGATACATGTATCTGTGGCCAGCTTCCATCAGCCTTTTCCAGGTTCCGATCAGGAGTCAGCCCTCTCACAGGCAGCCTCTTCCCCAGCGGTTCATGCTGAGCACCTTTGTAGTGAGACCTGCATTAATCAGCCTAAATAATGACTACTCTGACAAGACCTGTGGGTATTTCATCATTTTGTTTAAATAGTGTTTGGGGTGGGGGGGAAGGTTACACTTTGTGATTATCATAATGAAGGAAATAAAAAAAGCAAGCCTGTAGTTTTGTTTTTAAACAAACTAATGAAATCCTGTTGCAAGAAACTTCATTAAATTAACATCAGGCAGAGATGAGAGGAAGAGCTGCTGGTTTAAATTATTTTTTCACTCAAGGCATTGTACCATTTAATTAGCACACATTTGTTTAAAAGTGCACATTTTAAAATGGTCATGTGCTCTGCTCACCACTAGCACCAGGACTTTCCCTAGGGTGTGGGGAAAGGCATGAGAATCTGGCACACCTTCTCAGGCCTACCCCTCAGCCAAATTCTCTAAGGGTCATTCCAGCTTCGAGGACTTTCGCCACACACTCATTCTTTCTCTACTTATGTGAATCTGTATTCTGGAGCAGGAAGGCAGGGATGGGTGAAAATTCCTGTCCCGGACTCTACGACTGGGTCTTTGCAGAACACAGAGGTGGGGCTGGATGCAAAAGAAAGCAGAATTGCCAGCGCCTGCCTTTCCTCCCACATTTTTTGGCCCTGCCCTTCCATATCACTTCGGAAAAAAATCACATAAACATACTTCAACTACTAGTCACCAACAATGTGCATGTAAATAAGTGGAGAGCATGTGTTCACAGGGCCCAACAAATCTTCCCAGTGAAAATATTCAGTATTTGAGCTTTAAAATTTTTCCAAAAGAAATCGTCTTTAAATTGTCATCTTTTATTGTTTTTTAATCTACCCAATCTATTACTGCATTAGGTCTCGACTAGTTCTCCTTTCATAACCCCCCTGGTGAGATAGATGTTCCCCTCATAAACTGAACTATAGAATTTTCTTTCTTCCTTCATCTTTTAGCAAACCTCAGCCCAGGTACAAACCTGGTTTAAAGATGACTATGTGATAGCTGATGCCAGCCAAAAGCTCACACCCTTAAAGGTGAAAGAGCCTCCATCACTACCAGGGCGAACTAGGGATTCCCCTGGTTGTTTTAAAATAGCATCACACCACCTGAACTCTTGGATATATAGGCTGGGGCAAGAGTAGTTTTACAGTTGTGAGTGCCCAAAACAGAGTCTGTTCCTGTGTTATTATTTATTACTATATTATTTTCCATACGAATAACTGTAAACCTACTTTTGCCCCACCCTGTATTTGAGAAAAGCTGGGTAGAATTCTGACAGGGAAATGACAGCTATAATGTGAGCTCATTAGACTAAAGACTCCCTGTGGTTGACTTTCCATGCCCTGCTGGAGGCATTAGCCTTTCCACAGAAGACAAAAATCTTCCCATAGTTCTTTACATGTCCCTCAGTCTATGCACTGTTTAAACACACATTTAGCTTGTTTCCCCAGCTGTTAATTAACAAACTCAGCTGTGTCACTTACCCATGAAAATGCTGTGTTCTTGTTTCTAGATTGAATAAAATGAGCTGAAACCAACTCTAAACAACATACAACAAACTAAAATGACTTGTAATAATTATTGTTTTCATTTTTAATCTACTCCCCAAAATGATGGGGGAATTACATCTTATTTTTTCTTTTTCAAAATTGATTTTTAGAGAGAGAGGAAGGAAGAGGGGGAGAGAGGGGGGAGAGAGAGAGAGAGAGAGAGAAACATCTATGTGAGAGTGAAATATTGATCAGCTGCCTCCTGCATGCCCCCTACCTGGGATCAAGCCCGAAACCTGGGCAGCGCACTGATGGAGAATCGAACTGGCAACCTTTCGGTGCACAGGATGATGCCCAACCGACTGAGCGACTCCAGCCAAGGCTATACCTTCTTTCATAGACATTATTTAAAGACTTTACATTTAAAATAGAAATTAATTTGAAGTTTTTCCTACTATTTTGAAGCAATTTTGGGTCTTGTGACACAATCAAATAAAAAACATTCTATTAAAACCATTGTCCTAAATATATTTGTGGCAGGGAGAATTCTAAAGTAGCTCCCAAAATTCTTGCTCCCTGGTGTACATACATGCCTTGTGTATTCCCTCACTTTGAGTGTGGGCAGGAACTGTGAATATGACAATGTCACTCCCATAATTAGGTACATTACAAGGCAAAGGCGAAGGGATTTTTGCAGATGGTATTAAGTCCCTAATGAGCTGACTCTGAGTTACTCGAAAGGGTGATTATCCTATGTCAGGAAGCCCTGACCCAATCGGGTGAGCCCTTTAAAAGAGGTCTACAGGTCAGAGACTTGAAGCATCAAGGAGTCTCTCTCTGGTTGGCCTTAAAGAAGCACGCTGCCACGAGTTCTACAGCTGTAAGGAAATGGATTCTTCCAACAACCATGTGAACCTGGAAGAGGGCCCGAGCTTCAGATAAAACTGCAGCCCCAGTTGATACCTTGATTGCAAGTTGTGAGACCCTAAGCAGAGGACGCAGCTAAGACTTGTCTAGACTCCTGGCCCATGGAAACTCAGATAATAAATATATGTTGTTTTCAGTTGCTAGATTTGTAATAATTTGTTGTGTTCAGCAATAGAAGACTAATTTCATATTCAGCGAATATTGGCCACTTTCCATGCACAGAGGACTGTGGTGCATTTTGCCATGAATTTTTTAAAAATGTAAGGATTAATTCATGCATTTGAGGACCTTTAATGTACTGGGGACCATCATATAGGCACCTACATGAGGACAAAATAAAGCATCATGTATCTATATTAGTCATAGCAATTCTTAAATTAGGAAAGTGAAGAGAGAGAAAAATCACAGGAGGCTTCGTGAAAGGGGTGGCACAAGCTAGGATTTGTATGAGCAAAGCAGAGATGAAGTGCAATGTCTCAGGGAGGTGCCAGGGGAACACTGGCTGAGACTCCTTCTGGTGTCTCTTCCCCACTCCTCGACCATGCCCAGGGCCTCTGTGGATGCTGCTCTTTCTCCTGGGATGTCCTTCTCCCAGGCCATCAAATGGGCCTTCTTCACTAAATTTAAGCCTCTTCAGAGAGGCTTTCTGGGACCACATATCCTTCTAAAATGGCGTGCGCGCGCACACACGCACACACACAGAGCATCATTTCTGTTCCCTTTGCCAGTGCTGTTTGGACTGGGTATCTATTTGACTTGATGTCTATCTCCCTGTCAGAATGTAAGCTCCTTGAGAACAGGGATTTTATCAGTCCCCTTCACCCTAAAAAACTAGTGCCTGAAAGAGCTGGCTCATAATAGGCATCTCACATCTATACTTCATACTTCAACAACATTAGCTGAATGAATAAATGCATTTCACAGATTCGTTCGAAAGCGAAAGGCTTGAAGTCTGACCTGTTCAGCACACAAATGTCTGACTGGTAGGGAAGGGTATCAGTCAGGTCCTGTAAGAAAGTACAGGAAGAGTGGGATGATTTGATGATCATCTCATGTGTGTAGGACACAGAGAACCCGTGAGAACAGCACCCTACTCCAGGGAAACGAACAGGTCTGAAGGGCAAGAAGGGAGAGGATACCAGGACAGGCAGACGTGGAGAAGCTGTGCTGAGGGGACACTGATAGGAGCCAAGGGGTATGGCCATCCTGCAGCAACCCCACAGAGAGGGCTCTCAGAGGATCAATGCCCACCTCACCTCCCTCCCTCTCTCTGATTTTCTTCTAGGACTCCTCTTTGAGGGGCCTAGTGGGAAGCCCAAAGGCCAAAGCAGGGTGAAGGGTGGAAGGGTGACCCAGAGGGCCAAATGCAGGGTCTCTGGAAGAAAAAACAAAGGGTCTGCAGAACAACAGTGAGCTGGGCCTCTGTCTTTTGCTGTTTCTGAAAGGGATACAGATGACATAAGACAAAGGAGGAGTTTGAGGCCTCATCACCATAAAGACCAGGAGTGTTGCAGACCTGTGAGTCATGGTTTAATTCTCCTGGCTGGTAAGTAGAATTATCAGCTGGAAAGGTTTTATAATTATTCTCTTCATAAATTTAGTTTGTCAGAGGGAAAGAGTTCTTCTAGGCTAAACTTTCACCTCCATTGTAGCAGCCAAATTTCTTTTAATAACCAAATCCTTTTGATAACTGCAGGCTGCAGTGAGCAGTCCTAGCTTGGCTTTATACTTCCCTTAAGACCTGGTGATCAGTTCTGCAATTATGTCTTCCCTGACATAGCACTGGGAAAACAAATTTTCTAGCAAAAAAATGGATGATGACCCCTATAACTCAAAATGGAAACACCTAAACATAAGAGCTAAAACTATAAAACTCTCAGGAGAAAACATATGTGTAAATCTTTGCAACTCTGCATATGAAAATGGTTTCTTATAACATGTAAAGTACAAGCAACCAAAAAAAAAAAAAAGATGAACTGAACTTTATCAAAAGTAAAAACTTTTGTGCTTCTGAAAACACTATCAAGAAAGTGAAAAGGCAACCCACAGATTAAGATAATATATTTGCAAATCATGTATCTGATAGGGATCTGGTATCCAGAACCCTTATAATTCAACGATAAAAAGACAAATAATCCAACATAAAAATAAACAAAGGACTTGAACAGACAATTATCCAAAGAATATATACAAATGGCCAGTAAAAACATAAAAAGATATGCAGCATCATTAGTCTTTAGAGAAATGCAAACCAAAATCCAAGATATTATTTCATACCCACTAGGATGGCTATCCTCAAAATGATGACAATAGTATTGGTAAGGATATGGATAAATTAGAACACTTACATATTGCTGGTGGGATTGTAACAAGTGCAGCCACTTTGGAAAACAGTGTGGAAGTTTCTCAAATGTTAAACAGAGTTACCACATGACTCAGCAATTTCACTCTTAGGAATATATCCAAGAGAATTGAAAATATATGTCTATACCAAAGCTTGAAAAGGAATGTTCACAGCAGCGTTATTCATAATAGCCATAAAGTGGAAACATCCCAATGCTCACTGACTGCTGAATGGATATACTAAATGTGGCATGTCCATACAATGGAATGTTGTTTGCAATAGAAAGGAATGAAGTACTGATACATGCTACAGTGTGGAAAAACCTTGAAAACATTATGCAAAGTGAAAGAAGCCAGACACAAAAGACCACATACTGTATGATTCCATTTATATCATATGCCCAGACTTGGCAAATCTAGAGAGACAGGAAGTAGATTAATGGTTGCCAGGGACTAGGAAAAAGAGGGAATGAGGAGTGACTATGGGGTTTCTTTTAGCAGTAATGAAAATGCTCTGGAATTAGATAATGGTGATGGTTATACAACCCTAGAAATATTCTAAAAACTACTGAACCATTGTATACTTCAAAAGAGTGAATTTTATGATATGTGGATGATTTCTCAGTTTTTATAAATGATGAGCAATAATGAAGTGAGACTATTTCTAGTCTCCTTATTGCACCAGCCCAAGGACACTAATGGAAGTAATAAAAAATCTGAAAACGCATGAAAAAAAGCTATGGGGCCCTGGGGTAATGCTAAGACCAAAGATATTAAAGTGCCATGTGAGTCCTTTCCACTATCGTTTTAGTGGCAGTTGTGGAAAGGGAACTGGAAAGAAGGGGAGGTGGCAATTAAGTGCCTCCTATGAACCAGGAGCTTTGGCAGAGCCTGCAGTCTCTAACTGGGATGGGAGGGGCACATTCCACCCAGGCCTAAGGGGCCTCAGGTACAAACTTGTATAGTATTTCTAAATGATATTAAAGACTCAGGTACATTAAGACAATAACAGGAATTTTTGTCCCTTATAAAAACTACATCTCATGAGAGATAAACTGACATTTTTGTATAAATCCTTATCTTATAAATCACAGGATTACATTGCATTATATTTGTGTGGGCTAAGAATATTAATTTGTTTAAAGTAAACATTTAGAACATATCATTATTTTTACAACATTATTTTTGGCATGTGTTCATGTTTTTGTTCTAATATATTAGAACTTTCTAAAATGGAAGTGATCTAGACCTGTCTTAATTTCTAAGGAGCCCTGATTATATTTAATCCCTTCAACCACCCTAAGAGGTAAATATTATTGTCCCATTTTAGAAATTAGAAAAGTGAGTCTCAGCAAAACTAAATTAGTTAACCTGTCTTGTAAAATTATTAAGTGATATACAACTCATGGTGTTATTTTTACACAGTAAGGAAGATGAAGGGTGAAAATGTAGGTTTTTCTGCACTTAAATGCACCACAGCAGCCCCTATGCCCAGGTCCCAGGTACCACATGGTGTCTTTGTGTACAGTCTTGCTTACAGCCAGGCTGCAGGCAGAACCTCTGCTGGAACCCTTCCACCAAACTCTGCCGCTCATGCAAATGTACCAGGACTGCTTTGAAGAAGAATATACAACTGAGAAATGTCAGTAAAGGCCTGCATTTGACCAGAAATATAGAAATATCTTTGCAGACCTCCCCTGCATCCTTTAAAGAGAGGAGCACACATTAAATAGAGCAGGAGTGCGGCCTTAGTTTGCTTGCTAAACTAGAGCAGGGCTTAATGTCTTTGTGCCGGACAGACTGTACCGGATCTGGAGAACCTGAAGTAAAGAGACTCTGTCTCTGGCTAACCTTTTGGAGGGAGGAGAGTAGAGAAGGAATAGAAAAGGCCAAATCCCCCCAGATGTATGCCACATGAATGAAAAAGCCCAAAGGCATTATCCTTGTTTTCCAGAAGAAGAAACTAGAGGTAAGTGAGACTTTGCCAAAATCACGTGGCAAGTAGAGCTCGCCAGAATTCATCCAGGTCTGCCTGACTCCTGAGAGGATGTGCCTCCCACTACTATAGTATGTGAGGCAACATGTGCAGTGGTCAGGAGCACACGTGCAGCTTTGCTACACATGTTTAAATCCCACCTCTGGCATGTACTAGTAAGTGACCTTAGGCAAATCGAGAGACCTTTATTCCTCACTGTTTTCACCTGGAAAAATGGGAAAACTGGAAAAATTGTATGTGCCTCATTGAGTTGTGACAAGTATTAAACAGAGCTCTGGGTTGTTGAACATGTGGAGGTGTGGGGAGAGTGGAGAGGGCATGGAAGCTTCATGCCTCCTCCCCATGCCCTGCCCTATGCATCTCTTCTACCTGGCTGTTCCTGAGTTATATCTTTTTATTAATAAACTTGTAATATAACTGAGCCTAAATTGGAAAAAAGCTGAAAATGAATAAATTATCATTGGAATCAGGGTATGAGAAAATAAAGGACTCCACTTTTGATGACTGGAAGAATATTCAAGGGCCCAGCCCTTGGGAAGGTCCTGACCTCCTCCAAGGACAAAATCCAAAATTCAGAAATCCTAAAGGCTAAGAAACTTGACTAGGCCGATTCTAAAAAATAAATAAATGTTATCCTCAAGGGGATTCCCACTCCATACTCTGATGCAGTGGAAAGAGAATTCCAGGCCTGCAGAGGCCTGGATGTGAGTAATCTGATGGTGGATGATCTTGAGAAAAAGTCTAGCACAGGTCGTCATATTTCCCAAGTCTTCCATTTGCAAATGAAAATAACATTGACCACATATATTTTATACCTCTTGATAAAAGTGTGAATACTGCTAAAAAATTGTTTTTAAAGGGCTAAGTAATGATAGAATTAGGACAGTGCCTGGCATGTAGTAAATACTATGCTATGTAAGAATTTGCTATTATCGTTTTACATAGTTTCTCCGATGAGCAGGGTTATAGAAGGATCTATATATACACATGTAATGGGATGTTAAAATGGAATGCTGCCCGGCCGGGCGTGGCTCAGTGGCTGAGAGTCGACCTAGGATCCAGGTAATCGGGGTTCGATTCCCGGTCAGGGCACATGCCCGGGTTGCGGGCTGCAGCTGATCAATGACTCTCTCATCATTGATGTTTCTATCTCTCTATCCCTCTCCTTTCCTCTCTCTGAAATCAATAAAGGTATATTAAAAAAAAAAAAGGAATGCTTTCTGCTCAGTTTCATCTATGCCTGAAATCTGAGAGCAAATCCAATAGCAGGTATCAAATAGCTGGGCATTCTAAAGTGAGGTGCTAGACCACCTACGCAAAGACTTCCAGATGCATCTCAAAGCCAGTATAAGACTTAGAAGTGAGAAGGCTATGAAAGAGAGATCGTTTGAAGAAAGCTCTTTCCCCAGGGAGAAAGAACACAGAGTCTGCCCCTTTTCTCAAGCCTAGTGAGAGGCATTCAGGGGGACAAATGGAGAGCTTCATGTGTGTCTTTTGGAGGCTGGGTGACAGAGGGCAAGTGTCTCACGCTTGAGAAGCCTAAAGGCAAGGCCTGAGATTATTGGACTAAGGTAAGGAGAAAGAGGGAGGAATTGGTACTTCAAGTGATGGTGAGGGTCAAAGAATATGAGAGAAAGCCAGGAAACAGATTTGGACCCTGCTGGGGAAGCCAGCCTGGAGCAGTCTTAAAAGAGACTGCCAAGAAGGGGGAGGTTATAGAGGAGGGACAATGGGACTCTACTAGGGTCAGTGTAGGGTGAAATCAATGCCTAAGGGCTAAGGGTAAAGTTATGAACAGTCAGCCCAAGGTATTGGCCATCTAAGAAATTACAATGAGAATTACGTCCAATGGAGGAACCCTAAAGAAAACCACAAAAGCCCCTGCAGAGAAGCAGCTATAAATATCCACTTAATCCAGAGAATAGCTTCAACATAAGTAGGTGCCCCTTTCCCCTTAAGCCCACTATCCCCCTTTCTCACTGCAGGCTGCCCACCTAAATCCCACCCAAGGTGGGCAAGTCGGGAGATGCTCAATTGATTTGGATTTAGAGTTTTCATTACTACATTCAGCTAGACATTTTAATCACTGAAATAAGCATTTTACTTTCTAAGAGTTAGTGATAAATCCATAGGATGGACAAGAAATAGTTCATAGATTGTGTCTGAAGGAATAGTGATGACAAAGCATAAGGTTGTTTTCTGCTTTCACATATTGAATTCCACCCACTCGAAGTAATGTCCCTCTTGTAAGCAGCCCTCCTCAAAATACAGAAAGTTGGGCTGGACTGGGGGATGACCTGGACGTGGGAAATGCACAGATGATAACAGAAATACCTTCTGGGTTATAAGGAGAGAAAATATGAGATCCATATAGAGCAAAGTGGAATCTGTACATGTTATAGCTCTTCATATGCTGCCCCTTGCTTTTTGAAAATGTGAGGAAGAAAATGAACATGAAATCATTGACCATGTATAAAACATCATGAGGGATACGCATGTGTGCGGTGGAAATGGTTTTTGATTAAAGTATATGTTCTTGATGTGAAAGCCCATGAGATTTGTGTTCATTCATTCAAACATTTATTGAGCATCAACTATTATCTAGGTTTCTCCTGGCTTGTGTTTATGTCTAATTAGAAGCGCACACTGAATTTTAAAAAGTTTCTTAACAGTAAGCTGGGAAAGGCATGGTTCACAAGTAAGGCTGCTGTTGGTATTCCAAACAGGAGGCGTGTGGAGCTTGCATGCATCTATAAAAATGGTGTGTTCGGGTGGAACACACTTGATGTGGGCGTGCTTTCCATTGGTGTGTACTCTGCCAAATGCCGACTGTCCTTAGCAGATGCATGAGAAGCAGCCCAAACCTTCAGGCGTGGCCCCACACGGCAATTCCTTTCAGCACAAGATTGTAGAATTCAGCGCGTGCACCAGTTTGTAGATTGCAGCTGTCACCAGCCTCAGCCCAAACCACAGTTTAACTGGCTTTATTGGGTTACAAACATAATTATAATTAAAGTTTAGAAGGAGAGATAAGATAGATCTAATCTTCTTGACATACAAGAAAATATATACACACATTATTTTCTTTGTCATGCTTGCATGCCTTCATTACTGAGGCACTCTCTCAAGGTGCGCAGATCTAATCCAGAGGGCAGCACATGAAGGGACATCTGGAAATCTAAACCTTGGGGTGCAGAAATGGAAACCACTGACATCCCTCCACACCTTGTCTCACACGGCAGACAGCCACGTGCCAGCTCAGGGGCACGCTCCTGGCACTGGTGCTGTTGCCAGGCTCCCCACCAGGGAGAATAGCATTGCCCTCCTCGTTTGCACAGGGACAGGGACTTCTGCAGTCTCCCTGGCCCTCAGGGGAGGGAACTGGGGCCGTGCCCCACCCCCTCAAATGGTCTGGTGCCTTGCTCTGGATCAACTGCAGAGAGAATGAAAAGACCTTTTCATGGCGTGAGATCCTTCCAACAGGAAGAAAACCTTCACGCCTACTTCTGATGAGCCCCATAAAAATGGTTCCCTCTAAGCTGAGGAACAGAGAGAGGCTTCAGGAAAACCTTGGCAGAAAAGCCTTGTCCAATAGGGCAAGAGTCTGAAGGAAGGGTGGGGCCACAAAAGGACCCGTTGTCCACATCCCTCCCCTTTCATTTTTCTGGTTACTCGGTGGCACCTCAGGTCACCAGGGACGACTGAGAGTGAGATGCTTTGCTAGGAGTTTTCTCAAATGCAAATGACGCTTAATTTGAGATAATCTAAGATAATTCATTAACTATAAATTGGAGTCCAACCTCAATTTATTATCTAAAGTAAAGTAGACTGAACAGGACTAACTTAGAAACCATGACTCACTGCTTCAGCTGAACTGGAAATTACAGTTCCTTGAACCAGCAGAATGTCCCATCAGGAAACACCATTTAAATGAATGTTCACTGTCTACCAAAGGCAGAGAGAGCCCGAGGTGCACTTTATCCGCTTCTGCCTCTTTGCTTCCTCTTCCTGTGCTTCAGTTCACCATAAACTTTCAGTACAGACAAAATCCATTCATCTTTAGTAAAGTGCAAATAGAATGAAATGATGTCATTTTTGTGGCTTTGGAATTATAATTGGAGAAATGACACACACAAAAAACATGGCAAAAGTGGCTGACTTGATCTTAAGATATGTTGGTTCACATAATTATGCCAGGGTGCCTTCCTAAATAAATACCTTTTTTGTTGCCTTGTCTAAAAATAATAATACTACTTTATCAAATATGGTAAGAATATTTCACTAAATTTACTTCTGGGGGTGGTGTTCTAAGTGCTTTACATGTAATAAACTCCCTTAATCCCCATAACCCGATGAGGCAGATGAGTTAACTGAAGCACAGAAACATTTATTAACTAGACCAAGGTCATACAACTATCAAGTGGCCGAACTTGGATTTGAACCTGAGGTGATGTGACTCCAGAACGCTTGCTTTTAGCTAATCACCACACTTCCCAGCCTTTTCAAAAGTGCTTGTGGCTTTACATAGCAAATTGGCCTCACTTCCTGTCCCTCATGGGCAGTCCCTAAAAAGTTCACAGAAGTAATATTATCTATTAAATCACATCTACAAGCTGACTCGTTTTTAATAGTGATTTATAGGGAGGGAGGAAATATAATTTCACATACTGAATGACCAAATAACCATAATTCACAATCAGCATTTAAAAAAAAATCTCTTTCTCAAGTTTCCCACTGATTAATCATCGATAAATCCATAGTTGCGTCATTCTTTGGTGTCATAGCCACCAGGACACTCAACCAGAAAGTCTGACTCAAAGTGTATTTGAAATCCATTTTATGAAATGCTCTTCTGGTGTTAGATCTAACCCACATAATTATAGAATGTTAGAGCTGAAAAGGGCCTTGGAGTTTATAGAATTTAATCTCCTTAAGTGAGGGTGTCCAAGGACACATGAGTTGCCCCAGGTCCTAGAGCCATTCAGTGGAAGGACTGTCATGAGAACAAATCCACAGACTCCCAGGGTTCAGTGCCTTTGTCCGCTTTACCATGCTGCCTGCCCCACCTCATGTGACATTTTATATATAAAAAAAAGTAACATGTTTTCACTACCTGGGGCTAAAGACACTTCCCTATGCTCCGTACAGACAAGGTTTATATAACTATATTCCACTGGTTGAATTTTGGAAATATACCTGATTTACTTGAAATACAGGTTAGGTGGTGCTTACTTTTTCTTCATTTGGAAAAGCAGACAGGTGAACATCATAAAGTGCTGGGAGGACATGGAATAGGAGTGTGGCAAGTGAAAAAGGCATCCTACTTTCATGGACACTCGTTTTCTATTATTCTATTCTACTTCATCACCAATCATTTGTCCTCCGTGGAAATCAGTGCTATCCTCCGAAAACCATTAGAAAATGTAAGTTCTGTGAAAGACAAAACATGTCTCTTTCCAAAGTATTAGATCCTTGGCCTCATGTCTGGTCCATGAGCTCAGGACCTCCATGGTCTGCCTGCCTCTCAGCTCCTTCTGCCAATCCATCTGAACATAGCCATTTGTTCGTTTCTTCCAAATCACAGATTTTATCCTAATTATCTGTATCTCAGAAACCTTCAGCAACTACCCACTGTCCTCAGGATAAAGCCCAAAGTTTTAAAGCCCTAAACAGACTGCAAGTCTGTTTACACACATCTCTCAAGCCCACCTGCCTTTGTGTACCTACACAGCAACACTGATCTCATATTTGCTGTTATTTCATTTTAATTTTTCCATGTACATTTCTCTGGCCTTCCCATCCATTTCATAAACTCCTTTAGGGCAGAGGAAATTTTTTTACACTAAAAATAATTCCTATGTACCTTAAACACATAAAAGAACTAAGTAAGTATAATTAGCTAATTATTTAATGGTTTTTCCATTATCTTTCCCCTCGGCCAACATTCTCCTTTTACTGTAACAGCAGAGAGAACATACATGTCAAGTTCTGAGAACATTACTGTATTTCCATAAAAAACCTATTATCTGTAATAATCACACTTTACCAAGAAGAAGATAAATAATGTTTAGCACATTCTATTTAAAAAACAAAAAATAAATATATATTTAGATAGCTTTTATTCAAAGCAGTACAAATTTTAAAGTTTTTAACCTACAAGATAAACATTAAGTCATCTATAAAACTCAGTTACCTAAACAACTCACTTTCCAAGGTTCCAGACAGCAAAGTATTTCAGTTCAGCTATAGACATCCAGTTCTCCAAAATATTTTAAGTGATTTATATTTCCACAGAAACATACAGTTAGTGTTCATGAGACTCCAATTTAATTTAAAAATAAAAATAATTCAACAAAATTAATTCCTACTCTAATAAGTCTCTGAAGAAAAAACACTACTTGAAAGACTTTTTTTTCAAATTCCACCTCTGATTAAAGATGTAAAGCAGGTATCAGCTTACATTTGCAAAATTTTTCATAGAACACTGTGATCATTTTCTTCCCCTGCAAAAGAGAAGCTAAAGCCATACGGATATGCCTATGTTCAGAGAGTAAATATTCTGCTTTAAAATATGCTGAATCCGTGAACTTTTTACTGGGTCAGTCCTATCTATTGAAAAATAAATGTTTTGAGAGTTACTATTAAACTTCTCTCCCTGAATCAGAACAAAGATAAGAGGCAGGGGGCGAAAGAGCCTATCTTTTTTCTCTGTTCTATTACCTGTTTTTGTTTATTCTATCCTTCTTGGTTATGGCATGCAAACAAACAGGCCCTTTTTCTTTTCTGAGTGTCTGGCATAAAGAGTGTTTAACAGGGCTAAAATATGCTTTGGAAAGGAGAGAGGCTTGGAGAACTGAAATAGTCCAAGGCTGCCTCCTCATTTCCAGGTGGACCACACACCACTTGTCACCTGGCTGTTAGATTCCTTGAGATAGTAACTTGCATTCAAGAAATTGTATCAAGCACTAGGGAAGTCTCTTGAGGTGTGGTGTTCCAGGAATTAACCCCTAGGTACTTCTTTACCCATTTAGTACAAAAAAGGCTTCTGGGTTGATTTGAATAATTTATTGTGAAGACTAAAATAGATATGATCTTGTAAAAATGTGAATAGCAAAAACCAGGTTAGTATTACCTATCAGTGGATGAGGCAGGTGCCCATGACATGCCTGCCAAGCAGACCCACACGTTGATGTTATAAAGCATTCTGCCTGTTTTCACAGCTTTTTGTTCTGCCATTCTAGGTGCTGGGATACTTCTTTAAGGACAGGATTAGTCTGCATTTTGCTTAAAGGATTTACCAGAAACATTTTGTAAGGGGAGGCCAAGTTGCAAGTTCAGCCCTGCTCCTTGAAGATCCACATATCCTTCAGACTTAAGAGACATCCTCAAACAGCTAAGTTCAGGAACTTCTCTCTAAAGACTAGAAATCATCTGCTGCATGTCCCTTCTGTTTTACCAAGCCATACTCCCCCTTTCTCTGTAGTCCCTCTCCTCCAGACTCCAACCATGCCAAGCAGAGAGCAGTCTCCTTTCACGTAGAAAACCACAAGGGTGAGACTGAAGTACTGCGAGAACAGTATGTATCTGAGTCATTTCCATTTGGCTGGCTTCAATAATATAATCTATTGATTCAACAGTGCAGGAAACCCAAGTTCAGGCTGAGAGTCAGGAGCTCCAGGATTCTTTACTGAGCCCAGCAACACATTGCTTGGAGTCTGAGCACCAACACCCTTGCTTTTTCCTTGTTTACAAAACATAGATAATGATACCAACTCAGGAGCTCAAATTTGAGCTAATTAATGATTGCATAGTGCTAAATATAAAGACGCTTTGTGGGACAGGCAGCTAATATGTCCCTTTAGGAGTGACACATATTAATAATACTGTGAGATCTTCACAAAGCTGTCAATCATTCTGAGGAAGGTGGTCTAAGTAGACCCACCCTATTTCATTTTTATGATTATATACTTGCTTTTTGGTTTCCCTATCTAGATTCATCTTTTTAATATTGTGGAATTATTTTATTTCTATTTCTTATTTAATCCCTTACCTATGGCTGGCTTTCAGTCAGTTCAATTCTTCTGGGTGTGTGTTACAAGGCATTGTGTTTACCTGGCTGTTGTTGGACAGGCTGGAAAGGAGTGACTACACCAACACCCCAGGAAGCAAAGGGAAACTCCCTGTCCCTCAGGAAAAGTCCAGGACTTGGCCTGACAGCCTGAGTGCTCAGAGGGGTGCTACACCTTCCCCACCAGCATGAATGACAGCTTACTATCTCTAAACCGGAGACTCCATGGGCCTTGAGCTGGAGTTGCCTAAGCTGTTTGTTACAAAACTGGTTCCTAACCAAAAATACTGACTTTCTGTTATGCAGGTTTGTGTGTGTTTTTCTTTTAATGCCATTAATTGGGACAATGGATGGGAAAGTTGTGGCACAAGGAAACAAGCAGGTTTTTAACTCAACTGCTTAGGAAATATTGTAGGGGTGGTTAATCCCATCAGTTACAAAACTGTAGAATAGAGAAGCAATGTTCTGTACTTACTGTGTCAAATCAAAATTAATAAAGCAAACCGAATTAAGAAAATTGGACAAATTGCTGAATACCTACTAAGTATTAAGTAGTCATCGAGAAATAAAATAGTTAAGGCAATTAAGTTGAAAGTAAAAGGTACAGAGAAACAGCAATTTATTCGTTCAACTAACATTTATTGAGCACCTACTATGTGGCAGACATTGTTCATGGCAGTGAGCAAGAGACAAAAATCTCTGCTTCGCAGAGTTTACATTGTAGGGGGGAAAGACAAATCATAAAGAAGCAGGAAAATAGATAGTAATATGTACTATACAGATAATTCATGTAGTCAAGGTGATCATGACCAAGTGGCCTTCCTACAGGGGTGACATTAAATCTAAGATGAGAAGGACAAGAAGGAATCAGTCCCATGAGGCCTGGGAAAGAGCATTCCAGGCCAGCAAACAGGCAGTGCCGAGTTCTCAAGGCAAGAAAGGGTTGGCATGTTCAAGTAACTGTTCCAGTGTGGCTGGAGCAGAGCACGGGGCAGGTGGTGAGTTAGGTAGAGGCAGGGGCCAGTTCACAAAGGGCCTAGAAACCCTACCATACTTTTGTCTTGTGTAATGGGAAGCTGATGGAGAGTGACAAGCAGAGAAGTAGTAGCATCTGATTTATGTCTTGAAAAGACAAGACGACTCTGCTGCTCTATGCAGAGTCATGGGGTGAGAGCACAAAAGAGGCGGGGGAGGCAGGCCTTTAGGAGGCTGGCAGCGTGGCAGTCCTAACCTTCAACAGTCCTGGGAGGCTACCTGCTCGTTATTAGGAAAACTAACGGCAAGTGATCATTTTGTGTGCATCACTTTATGGGCCACAACCACATGTCTGCTGGGAGAGCAAAATAATATCCCATTTTTGTGGACTGGGAAACTAGATCACATTGAACAAGAGTCCTGGCCAAACAGGACTCTGCACCCATGTGGACTGCAGAGATTTATGGTGTTTAACTCATCCTGTCCTTTCTACAGCCATCAGTTTCCTGGTGAATTCCTACCACACTTTTGTCAATGGTTACTCCTAAACCCCACTCTTCTCAATCAATCATCAATTCTCCCCCAGACCCATTTTTGGGGAGTAACTGTATTTCTTTCTCTACAAAGAAAAGTGAAGCTTGAGTGTGAATTCATTCTCCTGTCGACTTCACATTCTGACACTTTCCCTTGGTTTGAGAGTGTGTCCCTCCTCCTCTCCAAAACCATGGCCCACCGGTGCTCAAGATCCTCCTCTCAACCAGGTTTTACTCCCGAATGATTCCCTCCTTCTGAAGCATTTCTAGTATTGTCCTTTCTGCATCTAAAACGGCCTAGTGTGTCCTGTCTTAAGGAGCAGGACAAGGGGGAGCAGCCTCTAGCCTCCCCCCCTCCCCCCCTCCAGTCTCTGCCTCCCCTCTCCAGCTCCCAGAGCCCAGTTTCCTCGGCTCCCACAACCTTCAAGAACTGTACGGCTCAACCTTATCTTTCTGTTTGTCAAATTCACTATCCTTGTCAACTCACCTATTTCTTGAATTTCCTCTTTTATTTTTTACCTTCTACTTGTGTGAATTATTTATTTCTTTTTAAGTTTAATCACTCATTATAAATCTCTCATTGTATATTCAACACTTATGGATGACTTTGTGAGGTCCCTCACTGGCATTCTTTCTCTAAACTTACTACAGGCCCACAATCCCTCAGGAAAGCCACTGGGGCCACAGTAGGTTAAAGTAAGAAACTTCAGATTTTGGAAAGGTAATAGGTACATATACCAAACTGCATTAATACTTCTACAGCAAATATGTATGACAATTCACTCAGAGAGGGAAAATTAAAGATAGTAAATTGCTTCATGAGAGTTCAGGTCAGATTTGGCAGCCGGATGAGCTTTGATGTCAATTTACACACAAAAAAATGAAGGAACAAAGGAAGCAAGGAAAGAAGACAGGAAAGCAGGGGAGAAAAGAAAAAACAACTTTGAAAGTTTTCAGATCTAATTTGTTCTGATGAGATCTCAAATCTATTTCTTCATACTGCTCTCTCTATGAATCTAAAATTTTCTACCCAGTCTTCAAGTTATTACTTCAAACTCAACATTTTCTAAAAAGCACATTTCACTTTTTCCTTGCAGTCTCCCTTTCTGAAAAGTTTCATTCGTCATCAGGAACACCATTTTTCTAGCCTCCTAAATTAAGAACCTTGAAATATTTTCATTCCGTCCACTTTGCCCCTACATGTAATCTATATTCAGATCTTTTAACTTCAGCCCATTCAACAGCCTCTACCTTAACACAAGCCTGAATTGTTTTTCTTTTTACTGAATTTATTGGGGTGGCATTCGTTAATAAAATTATATAGGTTTCACGGGTACATGTCTATGATACATGCTCTATATATTGTATTGTGTGTTCACCACCCCAAGCCTGTGCTGTTTTAATAGCCTTTTGGGTAGTTCTGAGACTCCACTCCCCATCTGCATTCACAGCTTTCTATTTCCCAATACCTCACACACCCTTCCATCACACCAGGATTATCAATGCCACTACCTCTGAAATACTTCATTCACCCTGAATGCTTCTTTGCTCAAAACCTTACAATTTCGTCTGTATTTAAAAATGGAATTCCACCCTGGCCAGATGGCTGAGTTGGTTGGAGCACCATCCTGTGCACCAAAGGGTTGCAGGTTTGATTCCCAGTCAGGGCACATGCCTGGGTTACAGGTTTGTTCCCTGGAGGCAAACGACTGATGTTTCTCTCTCTCTCTCCCTCTCTCTCCAAAATCAAGAAACATATTCTCGGGTGAAGATCAAAAAAAATTTGAATCTCACTCCACACTTATTCCTGAAAAAAAAATTCTCTTCCTAAGGCTTCTTTCTGTACCATTCTCTCTAACCAAACACATTCCACTTCGGGTAATTTACCTCTCATGCGTTCACATATCACCTTGATTCTGATGCCTTTCTTAATTATAAGATAGAACAACATAATATCAAATGAAACTGATAGACTGCATCTCACATTCTAGTCTTAAATAAAATAGTTTGTCATTTCTTTTAGGCTTATTTTTGGGTAAGTTGGTACTTCGTGTGACTGAGTCAGTCAGTGTACTTCCAACAAGCTCCCTTTCAGTCCCTTCTATTTTTGCTGAAAGGAGAAACTCCCAAGGTACCTCATTAGCAAACATGAAATGAATAAATAAACAGCACATGAACCAAACATAAGGAACAAAGGATAAGCCACTGGCAGAATGTTAGCATTAAAGTTGCAGAAGCACTAGGGACTCTCAGTGAGCTCTGAATGAATGCTGAGCACACGGGTATCTGAATTCCCTCCCTTATTTTGTGTACTTCAGCCCTGTAGTCCTTCCTTTTATCCTGTAATCCACATACTCATTCCTTCATTACTATTTATGCTTCGAAATATGTGATGCTCCATTTAGTACTTTGGATGACAGTCAATAAATATTTCCTCACAGCCTTGCAAATATTTCATAGAAAAGGCGACTCATTGCAAGAACAGCTGGCAAAATAGAAAGGTCAGAATGCCAGTCTATTCAACTACCATCCCCCAATAATTCCAACTTAAATATCATTCTATTCAGTGACTTTATGAATGACCAGAAGGAAGCAATCAAGAATATCCTCATCAGATTTAGAGATGAAACTAGATATTCAAGGTAGCTAATGCTTGGAAAAATATGAATACATTTCAAAACAATTTGTTAATATGAAGTGATGCTACACAGTAAAGAAAATTCTAGCCTGGCCGGGCGTGGCTCAGCGGTTGAGCATCGACCTAGGATCCAGGCGATCAGGGTTCGATTCCCGGTCAGGGCATATGCCCAGGCTGTGGGCTCGACCAATGACTTTCTCATCATTGATGTTTCTATCTCTCTCTCCCTCTCCTTTCCTCTCTCTGAAATCAATAAAGATATATTTAAAAAAAGAAAATTCTATAGTGACGAGCAGCTTCTTCAGGTTTAAAGATGTAATAGGCAAGTTAGCTAGGTAAAAATAGAGAAGAAGCCTGCATTGGTGGGGGGCACATATAAATAACAAGTTAATGAGAGCAGTGTGATAACTTTTTAAAGGCAATATGATAATGACATTAATTAAAGTGTTACATAAACTTATAGATACTAGGTGTGGAAGAGCATTATATGAAATCTTATCTGGTAGTTTTCATGATTTATTTCAGCAGTAAGCATTTTTTTCAGGAGAAATTGTACACAGGTCAGTCGTAAGTAGAAAACAGAAACAAGTGAGCTTCTTGTTTCTGAGTGAAGGCATGGCCCGAAGCTCACGAGCCTGAGTTCCTGCCTCACCCAGCTTCTCATTCAACCCTTTCTTCCTATTGCAGCCCCAAAGGATCCCCTGGGCTCCACAGTACCCGGCAGGAGCTACCCCCACTGGCATTTACTGTCCTAGTTAAGCTCTGACCAATTGCAAAAACAAACAAACCATAAACACCCCCTCAAAAAAACAAACCAAAAAACAAAACAACACAAAAACCAACCCATTTAACAGTCAGAAAAAAAGGTATCTAAGCGAGTATATTCCTAAATAATGCCCAGAATACTTTCAAATATGTGAGACTATCGTGGCATTAGCCCTGCATAATAGATACTGATTCACAATCATGTGCCTCATACTCAAACATTATTAAAGAGACATTAGACAAGTCAGTGATTCAGAAGGATTGCCTTAGCAAGGACTTACCTCAAAATCCCGGTCATGGTACCTGTTTCTGGAATTTTCGTTTCTATTCCGGGAGTCAGGACACCTATTCCGAGAGTCAATGCTCCGGCTGCGGTTGTTGGCACAGCAGTGACACCTGCCACAGCCACACCTGCAGCAGGTTTGACCCCCCATCGAGGCTCTGCGTTGGACACGTCTTCAGATTTCTCTCAAGAGAGAATAAGAAGTATTGCAGGAGTGGAGTGTCCAGTGCTACATATGCAACCAGATACGGATCCAGTTGGCTCAAATGTCAGAGCGCAGCCAGAGGTCTTTGTTCTTGGCAAAAGAAGGGATCCCCAATGAGGGGTTTCACCAAAACCAATATTGTTATAATTAGGAAAAATCCTTTATCGATTCAAAGGAAGACAAGCCCCTAATTCTTCATCTCTCCAGCCAAAACAAGGATGTGATCCTCTCTTGATGTCCTCAGGAAACAAATGAGCATCACTGGCCAGAGACTCCTCTTTATTATGGGAATGATGTCACAAGAGCTTTAATTCCCCCCTGTGCTGCGTTCGCTGGTAGGAATCAGCTTGAAATATAAGGATGTCAAAGAGCATTAATAGTAATTACTACTTACAGAGAGCTTTGTAGATGCCCTGAGCTTCACCATCATAAGTGAGCCCTCACAGCAAGACAGGCATGCTGGTCAGGATGATCACTGCCCAGATATTCATGAAAGGATTGGCCCTCTCCTGACTAGAGCTGGAATCGGACTCCCAAAGGACTTCATTTCAATGTCCTCAGTCCTGGATGGTTTGAGCCTAAGAGTGTTGTAAATATGTTTAATACTAAGTGCAAGAAATTCATTTGAACAAAGGGACTGAACAATAAGCAGGAACAGCACTGGGATAGGTGAGAGGGAAGGGCATTTCTGTTACTCTCCTGAAACCTTTATTTAATTCCATTGGATGAGTGACCAAAAAGATGATTTCAGAAGTCCCTCTCCTGCTGTCCGACTCCTTGACACTCCCCTCCACTGAGGGAGGAGGAGCATTTTGGTTTTTCACTAAACAGTTCCTCCCCACCACACAACAAATTTAAATCCTGCTGGAATGCCAGAACACTAAGTTATTTAAAAAGAAAAAGAATACAAGAAAGATAAAAATGCCCCTTATAAAAACTCATCTTCATCAATCCTGAATACCAGTGATTATCACTTTATCACAGTATCTTCAAAAAGATAAACAACCCAATATAAAAATGAGCAAAGACCATGAAAAGATAATTCACTGAAGAAAAATGGCCAATAAACATTTGAAAAAGCGCTCAGCCTCATTCTTAATTGGAGAACTGCAAATTTAAACAATGACATACCAAGAGGTTGGCAAAACGAGAAAGACTGATTACATACAATATTCATAAAGTGATAGAAAAATAGGCCCATGTATTCACTTTGGTTGGGAGCTTAGGTTGATAAAACCTTTTATGAGCAATTTGATAGTACTTATAGCATTTAAAAATAAACGTGCTTTTGACTAGGTTAATTCAATTTCTAGGGAATTTATACCACAGAAATACTGACAACGACAACAATAACAAAACCCATAAAGACAGCATTGTTTATAAAAGAAAGTGGAAACAGCTTAAATGTCCATAAAGATTGGTAAACTATATAATGCCACATTATACATTTGAAATACTATATAGCAAATCAAAAGAAGCATATTTATAGATACTGACTTGGAAAGATAATCACAAAAAAGGCTTGGTAAAAACATAAGTTAGAAATTATATGCAGTGTATGATCCCTTTGGTAGCATAAATAGATTCTGTTTATATAAATGCATAAGAAAAAGTCTGAAAGGACAGACACCAACCTAGCTACCATCAAGAGTGAAGAGAGGATTTAACTCTTTATTTTGTATATTTCAGTACTGTTAGAAATTTCTGCAGTAAGCAAATAATATTTGGAAGAAAAATTAATAAATATATTACCACACTCTTTAAAAAACTCACAAAACCCTACCACAGACAAAACCTTCTAGTTTGGATGAATACAGGAAATGGACTGGCTGATATATATTTCTATATTTCTATGTTTATTTATGCATATATAAATAAGCATCACCCTCCGTCACTGCCTCAAAGAGAGACAACACATGCACTTGGGATGGAGAGGAAAACAAATCACTCATTGATTTCCTGCTACAGCCTTGTAATGATGACACCTTTCAATGCAAAGTATCACAAATAGATACAGAGACCTTGGATTTTGCCAAAGCTGGCTCCACAGAGGCAATCACTCTTTTTCTTATAAGGCCAGACCGACTTTTATGAGAAAAACAACTGCCATACAAGATCTTGTTGTTTGTAATGCCATACTTAGGATATTAAAGCAATATTCTCCATCCTATAGAATGCCCAACTTAGGAAATCTACGCAGGAGAGGCAGGTCTTGCTGCACCCAATAATACCAGCCTTTTTTGGAGACAACTGTCCCCAGGCTGCCCCGATACCTTGATCTCGGCAACGCCACAGCACAGGCGCTCTTTCTGGTGCCCACACGTGGCTTCCTTACGCGCGGGGTGCGCAAAAGTAGGTTTACAGTTGTGAGAATGCAAAACACAGAGTTTACTCTTGCGTTACTATTTATTAATTATTGTGTTAGAAAATGTTTTTCCCTCTTTGCTACCTCGACAAATACTTGTCAGATTGAATTGTTCTTTTTGACTAAACTAGAATAACCAGGCAGGAAACTGGAAAACACTCCACCTTGACAATTATAAGATTAACTGGGCAATGGAACAGCTGGCAAAAGTGGTTGCGGCAGAAACATGGCTGAGATAGTTGAGACTAAAGCAGATTCCTGTCCGTTTGGGATAACTGGGAGCACCCCAATCTCAAGAGTGAGAGGAGATATTCACAGATGTCGCCTGAACGACAGAGAAGCTTGAACAAGAATCAAAATCTGCACAGCTGACTTCACAGGGAGCAGTGCTGCTTTGGCAAGCTTTCTTCTCTGTAGATTATAGGTAGATGTGCTTTTGGAGGTTTTTGTGGACTTTTTCTTTTAAAAAGTCCACATACACACACACTTATACACATGAACGTTCACACACGCTTGTAGGCAATGGGAAGCAGGCCTTATCTGGGTCACTGAGAAGGAAAGAATCCAAATGGTTAAAGCAAAGTTGTTTCTTGCTTGAATTAATAACATAATTGACATAATTGCTGTAGCTGCTTATTCCATTTTACTTTTTGAACTTGGCTCCAGAATGATTAAAAATATGACAATTTCACTTATAATCACTTAGTCACATGTAATTTTCTAGATCAAAACAAGTGATTAGAACTGAAGGGGGATTTTTATACTAGAAATCATTGAAAGGCTTCTGAAGGTGATTTTGCCTTTTTGAAGATGCTAATTTTAATTAACACATTGCTCATTATGTTTGTTCTATTTTTTTTTTTTTTTTTTTAAGAAATGCTTTAATCAATAAAGCATTCCCATATATCCTGGAACTACCTCCATGTAGCGGAATTAAGACATTTTTACTTACAAAATAATTTAAACGGTAAATATAAGTACATGAATGAAAATAAATATAGCAGAACACATATAATATACAATGTTAATCCTCTCTTATATGCAAAAAAAGAATTATTTAACATGTTTGTCACATACGATATATATATGTTTCTTTTAATGATCTCACTTCCTTATGCTTTTCTATCATATGAAAATATGGTCTGTTAGAAATATAAATATTTTACATAAACATATCTTCTACTCTAAAATTGATTAAACACTGTATGTAGCCATTTAAAGGGTAAATTGTTTTATATAAATAAATATAAAATCCCTGGTGATTTTTTGCACCTAAGATTTAAATTCTAGTAATATTCTGTTTTGATTTGTAGTTACACTTTTTTCCTAATTGATGCATATATGCATTTGAGAGGCAATACTATATTTTTAATTACAAATCCATATTTTCATTTATACAAGCAGGTAGGTCAAATGTATGATTTTAATTGAAGGAGTCAATATAGTATTGTCAGCTTCAAGGAATGTCTAAGGAATTTTAACAGCATGTTAAACAAATATAACAACATAGAATGTACAGAACAAATATAGAGAGTGAACAAATTCTGGTTGTCCAGGGAAAGGCAAACTGCTTAATTTTAATGAAAATTAAAAATGTAAACATTCGTTTGAATAAATAGATATAACTTAGAGGGCTAGATCAACTCAGAAATCTTGAGAATTTATGACCTTCTGCATGGAAAAGACTCTAAGGGTGCTCATGATATAACCACCTGGTAAACCTGCTAAACCTCACAGGAAATGACAGGCTCAGTGCAGAGAGTGACTAAGAGATGGGTACTTTTGGAGGTGTGGGAGGTACCCTGGCACCCACAATAGGTACGAACTACCCAGAATCTAAGTGGAGTTAACTTTTGTTTCCCAGTAATACTGGCCAGGAGGGTAGCCTGGGGGAGTCTCGCACTTCTGCGAATGGTCCAGTTACACCTCTCAGCCGTGATCTCAACAGGCATAAGGATGAGAACACATCACTAGAAGACAAGGTCTGTTCCCAGCCCCTTCCTTTTTCCCAGCCCTAGTAGAATATGCAGACAGAAAGATCAGGAGCCCAGCGTGAACGAGGGCTACTGGAAGGAGGGAGAGGGACAGTGAGAGAGACAACAGGCAGATCCTGAAGTGGACCCTGGAGCCAGTTCTTCCTGTTGTGGTATTTCCAGGTACAGGTGTGCCTGGGTGACCCCATTTCCAGTGACACTCAGAGACACTGTAGCCAGAATGACATTCTGCCTCTGCTTGTTCCCTTCCTCAAGTTCCTGCCCTACTTCTACCTGCTCTGGCTCCATCCTACACTGGGTTCCCAGTTTATTTGTTTCTGGCTTCAAACCTGTGCCTTTCCCACAGGTACCAACTGGCCACCTTCTCCCTGCCAGTCCTCGAGGCACTGACACTCTGGCTTGGCCTTGGGGTACCTCCTGTAGGCTACCTAGTGCCCAGGACTCCTTGACTGCACCCTGGGAGAGCAGCCGGCGTTGAGAGACTATGTCGAATGGGATATCAATACTGTGAAGAGAACACAGCCATTGTTGGGCTACAAACTAAGGGGGGTGGGGGGCACCGCAGACCCTTCTCTGGCTCAGCGTTTGAGCATTGACCTAGGATCCAGGAGATTGCAGTTTGATTCCCAGTCAGGGCACACGCCCAGGTTGCAGACTCGGTCCCCAGTAGGGGTCGTGCAAGAGGCAGCTGATCAGTGACTCTCATCATTGGTGTTTCCAGCTCTCTCTCCCTCTCCTTTCCTCTCTCTGGAATCAATAAAGATAAAAAATAAAAAATTGTTACCTGGACTTAAAGAAACATGATAGGACATTTAATGGCATGTTACTTAGAGAATTATTTTACTTTAAGTTATTGAAGGACAAATGTGGGGAACAACTTGAAACTCTAGCTGGGGCCAGTGACTAAATTTATCAGGTTTTGTTTCCAGTTATAAACTATTTCTTAAAAAGAAAGAAGAACAAAGTGAAAACCAAATTGATAGTAAGTATAAATTATAGTAAGCTGGGTATTTCATTTGTTTAAATTTAAATTTGATTTTTTAATTTTGACATTTTGTAAAATTTAATTTTATATTTCTGGTTCTCTGATTGATATTACACTATTTTGAGATAGGAAGCATTCTCTGTTGAATTTCCCTGCCCATGTTCTAAGAAAATATAAAATATGAGCGGATAATCTCACCATGTCCTTTTTTCTTACTAATTTCCATCAGCTTGGGGAGAACTCTTCTTTTAAAGCAGTATAATTAAGTCAGAACTTTCTGTGGAAACATCTAGATATTAAGAAGCAACTACTGATATAACAACTCTAAATGCCTTACAGTAGGAAGTAGTAAAAATGCTTTTCAAGGGAAAGAATCACTAATTCCAACTATTGATGTCATCTTACTGTGTATAGCTTCGAATGAAAGCACAGCCTGTGTAAGAGGGAAAGGCAGGTGAAGGAAGCTGTGACAATGAGGAAAAACACCTGAAGGCAGCAAAGAGCAAGATTCAAGCTCACCCCTGAGACTCCTTATTTATTATCATGGTGCTTTGATATAAAATGCCCTTTTTACCACCTACCATTTTACTACTCTTTAAGCATGCGTTTGTCAATCAGACAGGGGTTATTTTACAGGGTTTTAATTCATTAAAGCATTTATTCCCAGCAGCCATATGTTGGAAATGAAGCATTACCTTTTTAAACAATCCGGACTCTGCAGGTAAAGGCCCAGGCACCTCACTGGTGGTGTCAAAGACCTGGGATTCCCTGCTGCGCAATGTCAATTCCTGGTGATCTCCTGCCACCTGTCCTCCATCCACTACGTCCAAAGATCTGTAAAGAGTGGAAACGCAGTTGTGTCATCAACCTATCAAGAACTCTGGAAACTCAAGAAACCTTAAGGCACATTTCTTTGTGTATACAGGTGACCCCTAAACAACACAGTCTGAACTTATATGCAGATTTTTTTTCAATACAGTCAGTCCTTCGTACCCATGGGTTTCACATCCATGGATTCAACCAACCACCAATCCAAAACAATAACTGCAATCAGCAGTTGGGAGTCTGTGGATGTGGAGAGTCAACTCTGCATTGTTTTATGCCATTTTAGATATGGGGCTTCAGTATCCATGGATTTAGGTATCCAAGGGGCGCCCTGGAACCAATGCCTACTGTAATTAAGTTTTGGAGGAGTCAAAAGTTATATGCAAGTTTTCAACTGCATGGGGTCAGTACCCCTAATTCCTACATTGTTTAAGGGTCAACTGAATTTCCAATCATCTGCCAAAATAATGAACCATTCTTCAAAACCTACACGGGACTGTAGAAAATTTGGTACTCTCACAACACATTTATAAATAAGCCTTGATGAGTTCACCATGTGGCTAACAGAATTTTTTTTTTTTAACAGAATTCTTTTAAACCCTATGCAGAAAACAAATTAGATATAGGCGGGTAAATAGCTACACAGATAGATTATGGCATGAAAGCAATTCAGTTCCATTTTATGATTTCTTAGTTGTTCTGTCATTGATCTTGAGGGGAAAAAAAACCTGTAAGTTTCCTGAACACTGAAAATAAAATGGGAACTAAATCCCAGTTAGGAAGGAATCTAGGCTATGCCAGGAAAGGGAACTGCCTTCAGAATTATATTTATTAGACTTATAAAAAATAAAAAACCAATCAAGGCAGCAAGAGTGTTCTAGCACTCTCTGTTGGTTACTTACCACAAACCCATTTCCTTTACCCAAGCCCCCAGCCTTGCCTCCAAACCCACAGCAGGGTTTCCTTGCTGCTTACCCCAATTTTGTTCAGCTATCCATTCTCCATGCACCTCAGAAGAAGCTGCTTCTGGCCCTGGTCAACCATGATTGATCTAATCATGGTGTCCCCTTCCCCTCACCAGCAATTGATTTAGACATATGCCTACATATATCTCTCTTGCTGATACTACCACATTGATTTAAGTTTCCTTGACCCTCTGAAGTGCTTGTACTTTGCTCTACTTATCTGATGCAATTTTGGCCCATGAGATGAGAGGAAGTCTGCTGAAAGAACCAATGGAAGGTCTTTCTCTGAAAAGGAAGACTACAGAAAGAAATAGTTCTTCCCTGCAGGTCAGGGTCACCCAGTATTCGATGAATGTGACAGCTATCTTGGGACCATGAGGTATTATTACATTAAGGAGAACAGATGGAGGAGAGAGCAGGGCAGAAATATGAGAGCAAGTTGGGTCTTCAAATATATTGTTGTGCCTCTGAATTAACCAATCCTAGACCTGCCCTAGCTCTGAGGTTTTTGTCATGTTACATAATAAATGCCCTATTCATTGAGTCATTTTGAGTTGTGTGTTCTCTGCAATTGAGCATCCTGATACAAGGGTTGATATATTTCTTAAGTGTATAATTAAGGCTGGGGATAAAGATACTGGAGCAAGATACATGTTTTGAATGAAGAATGCTAGTGAAGTGGGAAAACAACTAAAAATCCAAGGCTTTAATATTTCAGAGAAGAAATAGAAGCTTTTGTGGAATGTCTACAATGTGCCAATGATACAAAAATAACTGTAGTAAAGTACTAACACTTTACAGGGGCAGGGAGACACATAAATCAATAGGGTAATGTCAGCTAGAGAGATGTGTTTGGACATAATTTGGAGAACTCAGTCATGTTTTGGAAAAAATTCTCTGTATTATAGAAAATGTGAAGATATATTAGCAGCAATAATTTCTTTTTGTCTTCCTTCAACTACCATAAAAGTAATATTTGTATATAGTAAAGATAATTCAACCACTATCAAAGGGAACTGAAATAAAAAATAATTTCTTTAGCCCCATCACAATTTCATTCTGCATAAATAACTACTCTGAACAGTTTCCTCCTGCAACATTTTATGCCATAACAAGCGAATCTCCCCCAGGAAGTTGAGCCAGTATGTATGAGGGAGAGAGAAACACCCTCAGAATAATTTCGATAACAGCTCAAAAGTGTCTTAAAGTTGAGAAGGTGCTACAGTCTTAACACGGATGTGTATCAAAACCTATTTTTACCATAGTAATTGTTCCACTGACCCTAAACCACAGTGCTCACCTGTTCTTCTGATCACAAATAAACCAAGAGGAGCAGCAAGCAGGAGAAAACAACACTAGGACTTGAAAACCAATCCCAACCACTGCAGTCTCATTAATTGTAAAACCAGAAATTCATAGGAAGTCTGCCACTTTTAATATTTTTTCTTTCTGGAGAAAGATATATGTGCCCATTGAATGAACTGAGAGAATGCAGAGATAAAGGCACACTACGTGTGCTTCCTAAGTTTTATATTGCTGGAGGTGGGCATACAAATGGAGTTCAATCTTCCTTCTAGGTACTTACATACTGTGTGATTAAAAGGTGGCAAAAGTGCGCTTTCTGTATCTTTTGCTTGTGATCCAATCCCTGCCTATAGTAGGATCCTTTTGCCTGCAAGTAACACAAAGTCCAACTTAGAGAAGCTTAATCAAAAATGAAATTTATGACTGTATACGAAACAAGAGGGGTGAACTAGATTGGTTTAATCAGTGTGTTTAGTTGCTGTTGAAGTCAGTGGCTGCTACAGTTCTGGTCATCACATATGGATATGATAATTCCAGAAGATGAAAAGAGGATCTTTTCCTTAGCAGTGAGGAAGTCTTCCCCAGAAGCCACCTAGCTGACTTCTTTTCATGTTTCATCCCTATACTAGACCAATCGCTGGACCCACCCCCTTGAGGCTGAACCTGAAAGACATCACTGTGCAGGGTGGGTGCCTGAAAAGACTGGAGCTCTATTAGGGAAAAAGGCGCAGGGCAGGGAGTGGAAACGAATGCCGGCGTGTTATGTCACTTCCCTAACTTAGACTGGAAGCACACTATTTGCAGAGGTAGAGTCGATACCTATCATGACTGAATTTGAGTTGTCAAAGCAAAAACTTTCATTACTTTGGCCTTATAGCATGTTCAACCCAGGAAGCCTGCTGCCCTCCTGATTTGGGGGGTAAGCTAACAAGACAGCACACTATCCGAGGTTAGTTCTATATGCTTGATTGAGGTCATGACAAAAGGTAGGTTTTGTTTCTCAATCACCAGAAAAAGGGGAAGACTACTACAGACAGTCCAGGGAAGGTCCTAGCTTCACCCACGATTCTGAAAGAAGAAATGCCGAGTGCTGTGGTACAGCCCATAACCTCTGACCTCCCTCTGACGGGAAGAGGGGGAGGTGTTGACTGACTCCCCTTCCCTCCTGACCCAGGTCCAGGCAGTGCAGCTGAGCACCTGTCATGGGTGCCATTTTTTCAGAGACGGCTCCAGGATTCGGTTGGGAGGTAAAGAAAGGCCGCAGGAGGGCTGAGTGGGCTTCATGAGCAGAGCTCAACTTCAGGACAGCTTCTCACCTACCCCCAGATGCACAGGCCAGCCCAGGAGCATTTTCTAGTTCCTCTTTAGTGTGGGACACGGAACTTCACTCACAGCAAACTTATTGCAGAAGTTTATCTCTGAAGCACAATCCTCACAAAATATTACACGGAATGAAAAGACCTAGAATCATGCTGGAGGGTTCCTAGGACCCAGAGTTAACATTTAAAACAGTACCTAGCATTCATTCTTTCAGAAGGCTTTTTTTTTTTTTTTTAAACTCTGTTTTTTATTGATTTTAGAGAGAGGAAGGGAGAGGGAGAGAGAGAAACATCGATCAGCTGCCCTGTGCACAGCCCCTACTGGGAATCGAACTGGCAACCTCTTGGTGCATGGATGATGCTCGACCAACTGAGCCACACTGGCCAGGGCTCAGAAGGCACTTTTAGATCTTCTACTATGTGCCATACATCAAAGTACACAGAGGAGAGCAAACCCACTCCCTGCCCTCTAGGATATTAAGGCCTCGTAGACATGAGGGCTCATCAAGTGGGCAGCAATGTCTTCATTCTGAATAATAGTTTCCTATGGAGCTAAACATAGATAAGTTTCCCTAACCTAACAACCAACCTTTATAAATGTTTGCAACAGGAAAGGCCAATTGGAAAGTTTAATTTATCTTTTCCAAAGAGTAAATTTTAGTTTAACTCCCAATGAGTAGGCTATAGATGGTCCTAAGCTTGGCTACCTGGTAAGAAATTTAAGATTCGTAAATAGAAATACAGTTTCCTTTGTGAATAGTCATTACTGGTCTTTTATTAAGGACAATACCTCAATACCTCTTGAGTTAAAAAAAAACACAACAAAAAACCACACAAAATAAAATAAAATCCCCCAAACTCTGCATACTGGTCTGCAGTTTCAGCAGAGGATAATTTATTAATTTGCTAATTATAACCTGTATTTTCCTTTTTGTTGTTTTTTGTTTTGTTAGCACAGATAGTATGCAGCCAGGAGTGAAAGAGTTTCAGTGTTAGGTATTTTATTTTACTCAGACTCATAAATAAGTGGAATATTGGCCAGCTCATTTAGTTAAGCTCTGTGTTTCCTTTTTATTTGTCTTGCTTTTAGAAACCAGATTGCCCTTCTCCTTGGAGATTAAGTTGGTAGAAAATTAATAATGGCAAGATTGTTTACCCTTTCCTAAGTTAAAAAAAGCCACATGGCTATTTCCAGACAAATCCAAGCTTTGTGAGGCTTGAAGCTTACATAATTTGGGTGCCCCTCTCTAAGAAAAAGAAAACAAAATATCATGCTTTTTCAAAATTTATAGCACAAGGGCCTCTCCTAAGGCATTGGGAGTGGCCTTTGAAGCTTAAGCCTCATTTGCAACCTATAAATCCACTTCTGGTTTTCCTATTTTGGTCCACTCCACCAAGCTGTTTCTCCAGCATTTTTACGTGTGTAGCCCAAGATAAAGTAAGTTAGATGAGTGTTTTTATCTAATGATTCTTGCTTCAGAGATAATGTACATGCAAATCATAAGATGTGACACCAAAGTCAAGGTTAAGGTTTAACTATAGGGTATAAATTGAGTCTGTACTGCCACCTATTGTCTACTCAAAGAATTATTAGTGTGTTCTAATCACTGGAGATGTGATTTGAAAGTTACCAAAAGGTACCTTCATCTACATTGAATTATTTCCTCAAGAGGGCTTAAAACACCGGACATTAAAGACACTCTTCTGAATTAAGGTGGTAGTTGTAAGGCTACATAAGTTTCCTGGCCACAGAGAAGGGAGAAAACTTAATTCACTAACAAACAACAAATATAGTGAGTGTAGTATTTCTTTGCTGCAACTTCTATCCTGCTAACATTAGACCCTTGTATCAAATTACAGACATACATCATTAGATCAATGCAGACCTGGAAAGGCCCCTAGTGATTACCTGGTGCAGATCTGAAGACACATTAGCTCTGAGAAATCATGAGACTGACAGAGCTGAGGGCCTGCTGGTCACCCGTGTGCATGGAATGGGAAGCCAGGCTTCTACGCCCAGGCTCACAAAGAGGCATCCAATGACTATGTGATAACAGAGTCGTATAAATCTGTCTTGTCTCCAGAAAACAAACACAAATCTATGTCCTTTGAAAAATCAAGGGTTTCTAATTTATAGGATGTGTGTTTTTTCTTTCCCAGAAGCAATGTTGTATTCACATTTATATTTTTCTCAGCTGAATGAGAGATGAAATATGGCAATGGTAAACCTCCAGATTTCAGAGTCATACCAGCCTAGCCATTAGCTATGCAATCTTGGGCTAATTACTTAACTTCTCTAAGCCTCAGTTTCCTCACCTGCAAAATGGGGATTATAATCAGATTGTCATGAGAATTAAATTAGGTAATATTCGTAAAATACTTAGCCTAGTATTGGCACATAGTAGGTGCTCAATAAGTATCAGCTATTTTAATATGTATACGGGCGCCAGCTGACATTTCCTGGGTAATAACTTGCTAGATATCATTTGTTTGACTAGCGAATTTATCAGGCTCAACGATCAAGTGATATCAAAATGAGAATGTCTAAGTTGGAAGATACTGTAGAGGTAATCTAGTGACCTAGCCATCTCATTTTGCAGATAAGCTTATTGAGGACCAGGAAATTAAAAAAATCCAAAACATCTTTGTAATTTTATCTGTATAAAGAATATTACATCATTAATACAAGTATTTAGCGGCAGCAAATGGTATGTAATAGTTTTTAACGCAGAAGCTCTGCCATCTAGTGGTTGCACAAGAGCATTGATCTTTTTTAGTAGCATTTTTGTAAAAAGCAACACTGGTGCCATTGGCCTCTACTCCAGATTGCCTCCATATTCCCTGGCCTCTTAATTTTTTTATTATTTTTTTAAGCAAAAAAGATATATACTGTCATACACTTCCATGTAGACTGGTAGATGCCACTAACAAATAGTAAAAATAAAATTCTTCTATGGCTCATTATTTCCATAAAAACAAACTATTTTTCAGTTATCATTGCTGAAATGGAATATAATAACCCAACTAAAAATGACCCAAAAATACAGTGTCCGGCAAGCTCTAGTGCAGTGTGTATCTCTAACCTTGATGTCTTAAATAGTGGTTTAAAGGGTGGAGGCCATCTCCCAGTGTGCTGTGTGGGGCAGAAATGTCCAAGTTCCCCTCACACCTGAACACTAAAATGCAGATCATCTCTCTAACAAAGGCTGGGGACCTTGGCCAGAATGACTTTATTTTGTGGAATCTAGGCTTTGAGCGCTACAGAGTCTACAAAATTTAACCAAGCGATCTCAGGACAGATAATACGTAGATTTTGGTCATCAATCACTCCACATGTCCAACAAACCATGAAGCCCACTCAGAACCAGGCTGGGCTCAGGAAGGTTTGGCTTTATTAGTGATGGTCCCAGAGGAAGGAAGGATCTCATTCTGGGCAAAAGTAAAGAGAACTGGGAATCATTGCCCCAAACTCCAGAGAACTGGGGAACTGAGGTCTGTGACTCAAGGAAGGACCCAGGTGTATAGTACGAGTCTCGTGTTTCATGCATGATTGCACACGCTCTCACTCAGAGGAGCTTAAGATCATAGCATTTTTTTAACGTCTCTTTATAACATTCAAGTTGGACAAGTTAAGTTTTCAGTTGTCAAAATATAAAAGAAGTGTTCTTGATTGCTGGTATTTTCCTTTTAAGGCTACTCGAATTCCTATCATCTAATGGCAGAGAACAGAGAATGTCACTTTTCTTTCGGTGACATATATAATCCCCAAAGAAAAACTGTCTATTATTCTACTTGGCTTATAAATAACACATTAATAATGCAAGAGAGAGTATTTTAAATTGTTATCCTTTGCAACAAAAAACAAAGCTGTGGTGATTATATTATTTGAACTTTCCCAGCTATTCTCTGCTGTCTAGTCTCCCCGGCATCCTCTGACCCATTCTAACATTACAGATGGAGTGATCTTCCTCATGTGCTCTCCTATTTGAAAACCATTAGATATTCAGAACTGTCTATGGAAAGAGTTCTAATTCATAGCCTCGTACTGAAGTGCCTCCATCTTCTGAACCCAGGCAGCTTTCAACCATAGCTTCCTTACACACACTGTCTTCCAGGCAGTTTTGCTGTTTTAGCTTCATTATAACCATTGATGGCTCTTTCTCTTGTCTCAGAGAGTAAGGTCCTTAAAGGGCTCATGTGTATGATTCCCTCTGTTTTAGCCACAGCATATAACCACATCTAGCACATCACAGATGTTCAAGAGGGGTTTACTGGATGAGTGAATACAAAGCTCCTTCTGCAAAGATGGGCTGACTCATGACTACAGCAGCTGCTGCCAGGCCTGTTGGTGTTTATGACTGTATCAAATAATGTCAATATAAAGCTCTGGTTCAAAGCCCTTCTTCCCAGTCATGATCACTGCGTGCTAGACTGGCCTGTTGTTATTTTCTAGACGTCTATGGTGATGTCACACACTTTGAAGTTGACTTTGTAGCAGCTTTAATATGCATCACCTGCTTCCCTTGTTTACCTCTGTCCCACCTTAGCTCACTAGTCCAAAACCACTGTGGTGCCAACAGCAATTAGTAAAAGTCTGTAAGACTCTGGGGTCCCTGAGAACCTGCCGCTGAACTTGTCTGCCTCAGTGAGTCCTTCCAGGCACTCAGTGTATTATCTTTCTCATCCCTGAGCTTTGATCATGGTTGCATTGCTGCAAATATTATTACTTCCTAGCATTCTAGACACAATAAAGCTTCAAGAGAAATTGTGTAATTGTTCCTGGTATCAAAAATTTTTAGCACTTACTAAAGTCACAAATACCTACTTTTCTTACAAATCAGATACTCTCAAATTTCTCAGAGCTTTAATTCTGAGATTTAAAGGCTCTGCTCCCTGTATTCTTACCACATGGTGGTCTGTAAATCTTTAATTTAAACCTAGAAGTGAGAATTGAGTCTTTAAACATTACTTGTAAGACATCCAAAACATTCCCACACATAATATCTGGTCCTAATAGTAAATGCCCTCTGATGATAATATGAAACTAGAGAAATTATTTCAAAATATGAGAGTGGGTCTCTACCTTTTTTCACTTTTTCAAGATAATTCTTATGGAGGTTAGTTTTTATAGTAATTTTCTTAACTATTATTTTCATCATGTTTGACTTGCTCAATTTCCAAATACCTGGCAGTGGTCAATGATTAATGAAAAATGCTCAGTAATTAGTACATAATTGCCTGAATCACATCTGTACCAGGTGGGTAAATTCCACCTGCACCAGGTGGGTAAATTCCACACGGGACCAGAGTTGCTTAAGGGCCTCCTAAATACATTGTTTTGTAGTGACTAGAATTATCATCATTTACTTAATGAATGAGTTCAATTAGTGCCTTTAATTGGTGCTAATGTTACAAAAGAAAACTCTAATTAAAAATCATTTCTAACAAGAAGTAATAATGCAAAACATATTACGGACACATCAGGAACACAGATTTTCTGACTGAAGACAATGAAAAGGTTCTGAAGCTGAATGTGAGAACAGGCTGATATTCACCATCTTAGCTCTTATCAACTGAAATCCTCTAAGGTGTGTGAGGCAAGAAGAGATTATCACTGTGTCCCTACTCTCCATAAAGTTCTCCTAACAGAGATGTTAGTAACAAGCTCCAAATGTCAGCTTCAAGTCCCCACCCTGGGGAGGGGGGTGCTCCGATACCACTTTAACCTCACACTCCCCTCTCTGCAAACTCAGCCTTTCGGTGTGGTCGGGGAGGCTTGTTTGTCCTTTCCTTATGTGCACGCGCTTTGTTACTTATATTGTCTTTGCTTGGGTTCCTATTCATTCTTCCCCTTTCCTCTTTGTAATCTTTGGCTATCAAATTCCACTCTCTAATTTCAAAATTCACTCCCTCTGGGACTTCACCGATTGTAATGAATCTTGTGTTTCCTTACCCCTTAACGACTCAGTTTATACTAAAGGAAATCCCAACTTACAACAGGACCATGCTCCAAAACTTGATTTTAAAGTAAAAAGAAAAAACTCCCACACAAAAAACAGAAAGGAAACGAATGCCAATATGAATCACAGAGTTGTCTCAATATTGTAGTTGTTGTTTTTAAAAAGAAAGGAATAAAACTGTCTCAGAAATAGTATTTTTTTTTCTCAAGTACAAATTATTCTCTTTTTGGAATAAGAATTATTGAGAAAGAACAGATTCAACTAGAAAGAGATGATGGTTATGGAATTTTTCAGAGATTATACAATGGCTTTACAGGGCTTTTGCTGTTACCAGATCTAGATTTTATTCTTTCTAATTTCACATTAAAATGGATGGTTTTTCCTTTCTTTCATGCAAATGCATCCCTAGCTGTACTACTGGGCTGTCCAGGGATCAACAGGTGATCACAAATTACTGTGGAATGAAAGGAGACACAAAGAATGGAAAGGAAAAAAGAAAAGGAAGGGAAGTGGGGGAAAAGGGAGAGTGTGTCCCTGGCCAAGACTGGAAGAAAGAGGGGTGGAAAATATTCAAAATAAGGTGGGGATGTGCTTGGGAGGAAAGGAAATTCCCACATGTGGAAATCATGTAGCTGTGGAAGGAGAGTGGAGGCAGAAGGAAAGAAGCAGCGTGGGTGCATAATTTCCTAGAGAATAACCCCGGCCCCACGGTTCCCCAGGCTGAGTGCTGAGGCCTGAAGCTCAGGACAGGCTTCCTGCACAACAGCTCTTTTTACCTAAAGGACCACAGGGCACGCAAAGATCATGTGAGTGACAGTCACAGGTCTTGAACTCGTAGGTTGAATGTATGAAGGACCATTTCTCTAAGTCAAAACCAGTTAAATATGGCAGTTTCTTATGGTTTAATCTAGTATTAAGGGTTCATATTAGGTTTTCTGCAAATATATATCATTTCTCAGTTCAGTTGCAGGCTTTTGGGGAATTATCATCTTTTATCCCTATAACCTGAACTCAGTAGGTATAAAATAAATACTGTCTTTTGGTCAAGGGTGACATAAAACAAGTTTTTTCTTGTGGCAATGGCTGATTGAGAATCTAGACTGTCAGCACCGAGAGCTGAATCACAAAACCACAACACACTCTGTCCCAAGAAAATGTTTATTTTGTTTAACCGGATTTTAAATTAGGGAGTGTTATCGCATTGGGTAGGATGAGGACTTGTGAGTCAACAAGCTTGTGTACACAGCTCTTTATTTTTGCACTCAAGGTGGAGGTGGGAACTTTCACACTGTTTGACTGAAAGCCAGGCACAAGCTAACAGAAAGAAAGAGCAACCACATTCACGCTTTTCACTCAAAATCCCTTTATAGTACTTTTATAATAAAAAATGTTGTAATACTGCCAATACTTCATAAAGGAAATAAAGTTGTTTTTTATAAATCAGATAATAGGACATATCAAAATGCTTCTAAAAAGTGAGCAGTTCATAAAATCAAAGAGTAGATATACAAAGTTATGAAAATTTTTTCATTTGGCTTATTGTTTAAAATGGAAGAAAATGGCTATTGGCACTTTCCCAGCTTCAGCAATTGCTTCTTACTAAAAAGAATCAAAATAATGTTACGAGAAAAATTAACTTCCCAATCTGTCATCTTATCTTTCTTCCTTTTAAAATGGTATAATCTTAGGGTTCCTTCTATGTAGGAAATAGTAGATATAAAGTCTTTTTCTCTAGTTACCAAATTCAGCAGTTACAACTCATCACTAGACTTCAAATATGAGAAAATCATACCATTGCAATTACTTTTTATCTGTATAATAGGTTTTTTGAAAACAGAAAAATTTGTCATGAAACCATTACACGGATCATTCCCAAGGGTTACTCACTGTACCCTTTCACTTCCCCATCAAGTAGCTTCTGTGTGTTACTGATAGAAAAGGGAGATATTGATCAACCTAACTAAACACTTGGATTCTCCACTTGAAATGCAAGCAAGTTCCTGAGAAAGCAAAACACATATAGATTTACCGTTTATCCAGTCATAGCACCGGCCATAGGCAAAGGGGTGGAGTCTGACACCGACCCTTTCCCTTGGCTTTCTCTGCATTTTCTCCCTTTACCACCTTACTGCAGATCCTAGGACTCTCTTGTGGTTCCATCTCAGCTGTTAAACAGAAAGATGATCTAATAAAGGTAAATAATATGAAAGAAATATTCACTTACTGTGTGTGCTGGGATGAACAGTGTCCCCCCCAAATTTGTGCTCACCTGGAACCTCAGAACGTGACCTTACTTGAAATTGAGTCTTTGCAGGTGTCATTAGTTAAATTAAGATGAAGCCATGTTGGACTTGGGTGAAGCCTAATACAATGACTGGTGTCCTTTAAGAGGAGGGAAATGGACACAGAGGCACAGACACACACAGACGCGTCAGGAAGGACATGTGGTGCTGGAGGCGGACATGGGAGTGATGCAGCTGTCTGCCACGGAACACCAAGGACTCCTTTCAATACCCAGAAGCCAGGAGGAAGCAGCAAGGATCTTTCCCGGAGCCTGCAGAGGGAGCACGGCCCCACGGACACCTTGATTCCAGGCGTCTAGCCTCCAGAACTGTGAGGGAATAAACTCCTGTTGCTTTAAGCCACCAAATTTGTGGTAATTTGTTCGGGCAGCCACAGGAAACTAAATCGCTGTGCTACTCTGCTGAAGTGAATGCATTTTTTAAAAAGACTTCTAGGAGAGGGGAATGTCTAATGCAAAGAGAAGAAATAACAGGTACACCTGGCGTCAATAAAAACTCAGCGGACCCCAGTCGGCGGGGCGCAGCGGCTGAGCACCGACCTGTAATCCAGGAGACAGAGGCTCGATTCCCAGCAGGGAGAGTGCAGGAGGCAGCCTGTCAGTGACTCTCTCTCATCACTGATGCTTCTCTCTCTCCCTCCCTCTCTCTGAAAAAAACAAAAACCAACTCAGAGGAGAAGGAATTTTTAGGGAAGTGGGCCTTCTGAGTACTTTTCCAACGAAACTTGGCTGTGCCAGCTTTCTCCCCAGAGGTGTGGGCTGGGCTGGGCTGGTGGAGCACTTTACTAAGCCTCCTGGAGCGAAAAAGAAATGAAAAGAATTGTTGCACTTTGCCATCCAGGACATCGCAAAGACACCAAAAATCCTGAGATAAATAATGCTGCCCCAGGTAATAAGAAGCACTGGCATAAAATCAAGAACAACAGGAATACTGAGAGGGACTCTCTGAGTTCAAGAGGACTGTATATCTCCATACCATGCATTCCTTTAAACCCAAGCAGGTACATCATACTTCAAAATTAATTCCAGGTGGCTGAAAGAATTAAATGTGAAAACATCAAATCACAAAGAGGTTAAAAAAGCATAACCTGGCATGTTAGGAGATAAGACAGGAGGCAAAACAACTTCCTAAGATTAAAAGCAATGAAAGACATAAAAAAGAAAAATACTGGTAATTTTACTAGACAAAATTTTAAATTTCACATACTTTTTTTAAAAAATGAAAGTCAAATGCCAAGCCAAAAAAAATATTTTCAGCAAAAATATCCAACAGTTGGTGAAGAGTCATACTGGGTAAAGAAACCATACAACTATATAAGAAAAATATTAGCAAACCCAGGAAAATGAGCACATAAATAAATAAATTTCAAAGGAAGAAATAAAAAGTTAATGAACATATTTTCCCAGCCTCACTACTAACCAAAACATGCAAATTAAAGTAACAATAGATAAAAATTTTAAATTAATAATTCCCAGTGCTTTTACATACTGCTGAGGGATATATTAATTGCTATAGCCTTTTAGTAAGTTATTCATTAGTACTTATAATGAGACTTAAAAATGTTAATATAACTATAACCTGTGATTCTACTTCTAGGAAATGTTTATAGGGAAATAATCAAAGAAGCATTCAAAGATTTACTTACAAAGATATTTATGGCAGTGTTATTTAGGATTAAATTTGTAAACAACTCAACCAATTAAAGCAATGATTAAATAAATTATGGAATATCCATATTATGAAATGTCATTTACCCTTTAAGTCATAGGGGTAAAGCCTGTGATATAAGAACAAGTTGAAAAGTAGAATTAAAAATTGTGCATCGAATATGTTAAATATTCAGGAACGTAGGGAAAAAATACACTAAAATCTTAACAGTGGTCACCTCTGGCTAATTGGATTATGAGTCATTTACATTCTCTTCTGTATTTTCCACAACTGTTATATATTCCCTTATAATTAGAAAAATATTTAATTAAAAGGTTTTAAGACTAATAGTCTCCTCGGGGAAGTCTAAATTAGGATTTTGAGTGGCAGTACCAGAAGGTAAAACCCAGATGATGGAACAGACCTTTTTACATAATCTAATAAAATATTAATGCATAGATTTTACCTGCCAGTCTCAATTTCTTTTTCCCAATTCCTTAGGCCAATAACTCCCAACCTGGATTCCGAAACACCCAGGGTTATTGTTAATTATCTCATGAGAGTCACAGTATTTTTCTTGAATAGCTTCCAAGACACCATTTGTTTTTAACATTTGTAAGGAGAATACTTGCAGGGAACTTCACCCTGTTTAAGGAAATCAACATCAGTTCTGATGTTTGTCTGAGGATTAAAAAGTAATAATCCAAACGTAATTTTGCAAGGGTGGCACCTACATTAAGATAAGGGACAGGAGAGCAGAGAAGTTGACAAGAGAATAATTTTGTTTTGTTTCCTCTTGTACATAATTTCAAAATCACTTATTCTACTCCAACTGAGGTCAGGGTGCAAATAACCAAAGAGTGTCCTGATGCCATTTATTGTGTCATTTTTCAGTGCTCTGTATCTTTTCAGTCCTCCCATAGCTTCTTTTTGTTATCTGCACACATTTTATAGAACAAATCAGTAAATCCATAAAATGAAGCTAGTAGGGATTTACAGGTAAATCTTCTATCTTCCACAGTGATTCTGATTTAGTATTCTGTAGTGTTGTTTTAGATCAGGGCTTGGCAAGCCATGGCCAAATTTGGCCCACCGCCTGTTTCTATAAAGTTTTATTGGAACAGGCACACAGTAGCTGTCTGTGGTTGCCTTTGTGCTAGTGGCAGAACTTAGCAGTTGCAACACAGACTGGGTGGTTGACGGTGCCTAAAATATTTACTATCTGGCCCTTTTCAGACAAAATTTGCTAACCTGTGTTTTAGATCATAAACTCCTATAAGCTTGCTTGGCAGAGTATCTTCTTCTTGCATTTTTATAACCATCATTGAAGAGGAAATATCACTCTGAAAACTCTAATAAATATTAACAGATAATTATCATACAGCATAAGCTCAAGTTTATCCAAGTATGAATAAATTCAAGGACGGGGAAAATTCACCCACTGTCCTAGATGTAGGTCCAAATCTGACAAATTCTTCTATTTACTTAGTTTTCTTGACTGTTGCAGTTATTCTCCAAGATGTTTCCCATGATCCTCTCTTCCAGGTATTTATGCTTTTATGTGGTTCTGTCTCACACACAGTGATGCCATCTCACTTCCGAGACAAGGTCACAACACTGTGGCTTCTCTCTCATCACTTGCTCCAGGGGAAGCCAGCTTCTGTGTCATCCTGTGGAGAGGCCCACATGGCAAGGGACTGGGACCTGCAGCCAATAACCAGGGAGGAACTGAGGCCTCCTGACAAGAGCCACATGAGTAAGCTTGGAAGTGAATCTTCCACCCATCAACCCTTCATACGACTGCTGCCCTGGTCGATGGTTTGCCACCTAAGAGAGACCCTGAGCTGCAACCACCCAGCTAAGCTGCTCCTGCATTCCTGACCTGCTTAAACTGTGAGATGATAAATGTTTATTGTTTTAAGCCCCTAAATGTGGGGGTATTTTAGAAATAAATACATTAATCTCTGCCCCCACTTACATATCCCAGTTTCTAGCTATTAAAAGTCATCTGCACAAAGACTGTCAGACACAAAATATGGTCCTTGAAGTGGACCATGAATCATATCTAGCTCAGGTCACATTATAAGTATCATGGGCTTCAAACAAATTGGAGAATTTCCTCTATCTATAAAAGCTCCAGATTCATGTCAGCCAATCAAGCAGCGCTTGAGTCTTCCACTCTCTGGCTATAATTTTTGACACTAGTCAGAAGTTGAAATGATTGAGATAATGTGGACCCTGAAAACAATACAATGTTCATACCAAGAGGACTGAAACCCACCAGCATATGTGTGTCAGGGAAACCAGAGCTCAAACTTCTCAGACCAGCTGAGGCTTCCAAGCAGCTTTCAGCAGCCTTTCTACTTTTACCAGAAGTGAATGATAACAAAAATATTTACATTTGTGCAGCACTATGTAATTGGAAAAGTAGTGTTTTTATGTATATTATATCTTTAATCCTCACAGCAACCTTGACTTATAGGTTTAAAGTATAAGTCATCTTACTTTTTATAAAAAGAGAGATTAGTATAAGAATAGAGAATGGCGTCTAATTACTTCTGAGACATATTTACATATGCTTCAGAGAGAAAATGTAAAACTCAGAAGTTTAATAAAGGGGCCTCAGAGGCCAAGTCAGGGGTCGAGTGAGGACAGGCTGACACCTGATGGGCCATTACAGTTACCAGGATTCCACAAGGGAACTCCCTGTTTTTTTCACTGGTTCCATACCCAGAGTGCACTCACCAGAATAACCTCTGTGTTTGTGCTAGAGTATGACATTCCTAACCCACAATTGTTCAACCCCCCAGTAACCTACTAATTACCCTGACAACATACTTAACTCCCTGGAGGGTAGGTGCTGGGTGTCCTTCATCTTTGTACTCCCAACAGCTTGCATGACAGTGACTGCACATAGAAGGCACTCAATAAATGTCTGATAAAGGAAAGGAGGGAGGAAAAGAGAAAGGGAGTAAAGAAGAGGTTTGAAGCACAATATAGTTTTCTTCAAACTACAAAATCTATTGTATTACAAAGTGCATTTTAAAAGTTGTGTAATTTCTCTTGCTGGACCTCCTATTTAAAATTTCTGAAGTAAACAAAATCAGGCAGGAAACATTGATGGAGGTATAAAGGAGGGGAGAAAAGCTATTTGAATTCATGGTGACTCATCTCCTAAGGAATCTAGGTTACGAGGTACAATTAAGAGACCATGTTTATCGGAATATTTCACTCTTAAAGAGCTTCAGGAGACAAGAGGCATCTAGAAGACAGCAATGGTTTTGCTATGCTGAAATTAATATTCTGGTTCATTATGAACATAATCAGTGTTTATAGCAATGTTACCTATAAAAGAGGGCCCTGTTCACAGCTCGCAATATAACTAATGCCTAAACAAACAATGTAAAGAAACCCCTCTATGTCAACACAACCTGTGGGTGGCAAATTCATCATGTCATCGGCACCCACTGATAACATCTGGTCCCATGAGTCCAGAGTGGACCCATGCCAGCTCTTGGCCTTGACAGAATTATCAGGGAGCCAGATAAGTATTGGCACAGTGGGTACTGCAGGGTACAGACATGTTCCAAGTGAGCCTGGGCACCTTCACAGGATAAGCACCATGATAAAATATTTACAATGCTCAAAAACAAAAATACAACAAACCTCAAAGCAATATGGTCATTTCCACATATACATCCTTTCCTCCTGGTGTAGTATTCCCACCTGTATGCAGGATATATTGTCAATAAAACAGAACCTAATGCCAAGTTTCAGGTCAGTGTATTTGTTTAACAGGAACAGGTCAATTGTCAGTCCCTGTGGGTCTCTAATCTTCGAGTCCATCCCAGGTATAATTCCCAGATGGACTGGAATCTGAATGTTTCAGTTTAGAAAGACTATGTGAAGAAGGTACCTGAACTGAATGCAAGATTAAAATGTCCACCTAAGCATGTACTTATATATCACTTAGGAAAGTTCTAGGCCATTTGGAGAGAGGTTTATTCCAACGTAGGGATTAGGAAACTACATGGGAGGGAGAGATGGACACATTTTTGGGAGGCCGTGGTAACTTGTCTCCAGAGACCACCCCAACAACTCCCCTGTCTTGGTACTGCATGCTGCTTCTCACATGGAGGGGTGGAGTTATTTCCCCTTTTGAGCTGCCTTCTACCCAGGTGAGAAGCCACATGGAGAGGAGTTGTCAAGGAGAACCCTGGAACCTGACTAACAGCAAGAAAATGAAGCGCTGGGCATATGGCCCCAGCAGAACTGCTCCACCAGCTCCCAGCTGTTTTAGCTGAGTTGTCAGGCATGTGGGTGAAGGAGCCATCTCAGAAGTACCAGCCTCAGCAGACGCCATGCAGAGCAAAGCTGGTCCCACATATTGTTCAAATTCCAATCATTAGGAGCAATAAAGTGATTGTTATTTTAGGTCACCAAATTTTGAGAAAGATGTTATGCAGCAATAGATAACCAAAACAGGCTACAGTCACATAGTCTTCTGCTAAAATCTCTTTTATAAAAAATTTTTTAAAATGTCATACTTGGTCATTTCTTACAGAAATCATCTGCAGAAAACCTAGCTCTTCTAAGAATTTGTTACGTGGAACCTGGAGTCTGAATAGATACACTTTAGAAAGAATAGAAAGACACATGTTTCTATGATACATACATTTTAAATTTTTTATCTTATTTCATTTATTTATTTATTATTTATTTATTTTAATCCTTACCCGAGGATACGTTTTCATTGATTTTTAGAGAGAGAAACATTGACCTGTTGCCTCCCTTACATGCTCCAAAGGGGATGGAATCTGCAACCCAGGTATGTGCCCTGACTGGGAACCGAACCCGCCACCCTCTGCTCCAACCAACTGAGCCACCCAGCCGAGGCTTATGGACAACAAACAGAGTCAGTCGTATTAAGTACGGAAGATAGTGGTAGTTTCATAGGAATAACCGCCTCTCACTGGGTGATGACTGTGACCCAAGCACTGTGCTAAGTGCATTACATCTATTATCTCATTTAATCGTCATTACAAACTTTTGAGATAGGTGTTATTACCCGAATTTTATACAGATGAGAAAACTGGTGCTCAGAGAGATTAAGCAATTCACTTAATGCCTAACTCACACAGCTAGGAAGCTGTGGAGCTGGGATTTGAACCCAGCCAGCCCAACTCAAAAGCCACTTAACTCCCTAATGTAGTGTAGAGCCTCCACTTTAATAGTACAATAGTTTCATTATTCAGATACTTTTCTGTTCAGAGAGGAATGTGCTCACAATCATCCTAGCTACAAGTGAAAGCCATATTTTAGACTTAAGTGACTCAAAATATTTTGTATGCAATTTGGCATCTTCTTGCATTGCAATTATGGTATTTGGTCAGATTTATGTTATATAATTCTGGCAGGAGATAGGAAATTCCCTCATACACAGTATAGACATCCGTCCATTAGTTTATATTTCCTAAAAGATTGTTTGTTATGTAAAAGGAACAACTGAGGCACAACTATTTGATTCCAGTGATTTATCCAGGTCAGCCCTTCTGTGAACTTCAGTGTTAATTTGCTCTCTACAGAGCTGGCCCTGTCCATCACACCGATTTTCCCTTCTTTCAAAAACACACTCTCCTTCGCACAAATACATGCCATCCTTTCATTATTCAGAGAGGACCCCAATTAGCAAGTCTGAAGATGGCAATATATTCCACACAGAGCCAGAAAATGGAAGGAAATGAAAAGAACATAATTTCATCAAAGGGTAAATTTTCCAGTTATCGACTCTGCCAGCCCTACAAAATAGCTTTTTATTTCAAAAAGTCTACAACACAATAAAAATCCCCAAAAAGAGATGTTTTAAAACCAAGTGAATATTAGTTTTGGTTGCTTCTAGAACCTCAATGAGCAACCTAGTTCACAAAAGATCAAGGGAAAGGATACTCCTGTTTATCTGATAAAAAGTTGGAGGAGAAGCCACCACACCTCAGAACACCCTATCTGTTCTTTCCACAAAGAACCTTCACAGCTCCTCAGCTTTGCTAAACTGCACTAGAGTTTAGGATGGCGCTTTGATGCATGGAGAGGACAATAAACTGAAGGACTGATATGCTTGCTGTATGCCAAACATTTCTGTGTCATCACGTCTTTAGAGTGAAAGCAGAATCTGGTTTGGTATCAGAAGACCTGACTTAAAACACTATCTCTGCCATATCTAGTATCTCATTGGGCAAGACACTTAATCTGATTTCAGATTCTTGGTAAGGATGATGAATGACATTTGGCATGCCACAGAGCTGTTATGAGTTAAATGGGATGGTGCTTGTGAGAGCATTTTTTCCGCCAAGTGATGCACCCCAAGTTGCAGATGACACAGTGGAAGAACTTGGGGGAGTTTAAACAGCATGGAGAGAAAACCCCAGTGACGAAGAATGATCAGAGAGGTTGGGCTTCTGGTGATGACTAAGGCAGACAGGCCTGCAGGGCCTGACCGGGTTAGTCCTAATTGGTCTCTTTAGGAGAGGTGGATAACCAGTTCTCATATAGCCTCCGCTGGGGATGGCCATCGAGGCCATGTGCAGTGGAGACAGGGGAGGAAAAGATGGTGATTGTGAATGGTGGCCTCACCAGGAGGACAGGGAGCCTTTGGACTTCCACATGCTCATTAAAATGTGTTCAGTGAGCAAACGAATAGAAACAATGCTGGCTTTTCACTGAAGTAAAGTGGTCAGTGTGAGTCTGTATCATCATTAGATTTTTATTAAGATGTACATCCTTAACTTTTGTATTTTAATTTGGAAGTTCAGGAAAAGCCAGTTGATTGATTAATTATCCTTCAAAGAGGGTACTAAATAGGAGGAAAACCCCCCACATTTTATTGTGCTTGAACTCTATGTTCCTAGAAAAGTTGTTTGGACAAGGAATTTTATAAACTGTTATTTATAGCTTGCTAGTCAAAGGAAGTTATTTTGCAAAGTGGAGAATCCATTGCAGTACAAATGGCCCTGGATTGCCTTGTTTCTATAGTTTTGCTTTTGATATAGTAAGTTATCTTAAATCACAGCATGTGAAAGAGGGAGGTGGAAGAGGGAGAGAGGGAGAGAAAGGAGAGGGTGGAGAGGGAGAGAAAGGAGAAAGAAGGGAGAAAAGAGTTAAAGTGAACTAAGTCTTCCAGTATTTTACAAACAGCACTCCCACAGTTAAACTGGAAAGGTTCACTAGAGCCAAAATTAGATCATTTTAGTGCTTCCATACATCTCCTGTATTGACAAAGAGGCAAAAATGTTATGTTTATATCTATATTTATAACAGAAATAAAAATGTTTCTGCTGCAGAGAGTTTTACATGAAAACTGCTCTATCAGTAAAAAAGTTTTCCTACAGAATTAAGCCCAGAAAGATAAAGGAAGAAGTTGAATGATTTAACTATAGCTGGGAGGTACCTTAGCATGATAGATTTGTTATGAAAATGTCTTGTTCATACAGACAATCAAGTCCAGCACTTACTTGGATGAGTCAAACTCCTTTTAGTCTGCAGGTGAAATCAACATCCTCTGCTATTTCAGTCCAGACTACGATGCTCTAAGATCAATTCATTATTTTCCACAGATCCTGGGATCATTAAAAGGTCAATGTTTTCCTTCCACACACCAAGAATTATATTAGGGCAGCAAAATGCCAAATGGTGGCACTGTGGCCTCCAAGAGTTTGTCCAGGGAACAGCTCACTTCCAGAGTCACCACTCACGGCTGAAGGCCTTTAAAAGTATCTACTCCTCACCTCCTTTACCAGTCAGGGCAACATGGCAATTCTAACGTAAAGCTCCTGAAAAGGGCGATCCTGTGAGTCACACTGTTTTTAGGTACCTAATTTCTGGGCGTGTTGATAGGATTTTCACATCCTTATATACCTGTTGAATCAGTCCCATTACTGGAAAAGAACCGCTTGCAGGCAGGGACCAGCCTTCGCCATCCCCAAGAGACAGTAAATGAAGGTGGGTGTGAATCGCCCCAAGTTAGAGTGGCAGAAGGGCTCTATGTGCTTTTTGCTCCTGAGAAAAACAAAACAAAAATCTGCCTCCTAGATTCTTGACAATGCTGCCACCTAAAGAGCTTTATTTGCCAATGTTCCCCAAATAATATTTAACATACTTTTTAAACAAGGAACTGGCGATTCTAAACTTCCACAGTATTTTTTTAAAGAAAGGAGAATGGCATGGGGGAGAAGTGGAATAGGTGAGAATAGCACCAAAAAAGGAGCACAGTTATCTGGAGAAAGGAGAATTATTATTATTATTATTTGTAATCATCACCTGAGGATATGTTTTTATTGAATTTTAAAGAGAGAGAAACACCGATGTGAAAGAGAAACATCCATCGGTTGCCGCCCGTACATGACCTGATGATGGATCGAACCCACAACCTAGGTATGTGCCCTGATCAGAAATCAAACCCACAACATTTTTAGTGTATGGGACCATGTTCCAACCAACTGAGCCACCTGGCCAGGGCAAGGAGAATTATTTTTTTAAAGCTACTACAATTTTGAATTCCTAAAAATACAGTTTGAAACACTAGCAAGAATAATGTTGACTTATTCTAGCTAATTAAGGGCCAAACCATGACTGCTAATGATAAAGAACTGATAAGATACCCACTTCACCCCTATCTACACCAGTGGTGGAAGATAAAGCCGCAGAGAAAGCCTAAGAGCCTTCGATTATCTTTACAGAAATTAGGCTTTGGGGCACACACATTCATTCCGTGTGTCTAGGCTGGTTGTCTGAGGGACAAACAGAGCAATACCTTCCACGGTTTGCTCTTTTGGGTTTGTTTCCGACACACAGGGCTAGGACTAGGGTGAGGCAAGAGAGGCCTGACCCTGAGAGCGAGGTCTCCTTCCGTTTCACACAGTGGGTGCCTCTCTTGACTCACCCCAGTCTTGGCTCTGCTGCCACATATTGTTCCTCACTCGCTAACATCTCAGCTGCCAGTCTGTAGCTCTCCTTTTAAAATATTAAAAAAAAATTTCTTTCCTCAAGTTTTTAAAAATGTAAATTCCACTATTGCTTTTTCTCTGTTAAAATAAAACATGCTTGATGTAAAACAATTCAAGAAGCACAGTATATATATAATCTTAAAACAAAAACTCATAAAAGAAGAGATATATTTGTGGTTACCAGAGGTGGCATAGACGACGGGTACACACTTCCAGTTATAAGATAGATAAGTACTGGGATATAATGTACCACATGACGATGGTAATTAGCACTGCTGGATGGTATATTTGAAAGCTGCTAAGAAAGTAGATCCTAAAAGTTCTCATCATGGGCAAAATTTTTTTTTCTTTTTCTTTTTTGTGTCTATATGATATGACGCATGTTAACTACGTTGATTGTGGTGATTGTTTCTCGATACATGTAAGTCAAGTCATTATGCTGGACACCTTAAACTTATACAGTGCTGTATGTCAAGTATATTTCAATAAAATTGAAAGGGAAAAATACAGAAATGAGTTGGAAATTAAAATTCCAATAATGCCACACCTAGAGGTAACCATTATAAAGATTTCTTAGTGCACACACACACATTTTTCAACAAAAATAAGATTATATTATACACTGTTCTTCTTTCATTTACTTAACAGTGTCATCATGATTATCTTCTATGTCCCTAAACACATAATATGCTTAAGGAATACCATCATTTGCTTACTAAATCCTTGATTGAGGGAATTTTAAGATGGTGCCAGATTTTTGCTTCTATAAATCACTCTGAGATAAATATTCACTTATTCAAATGTTTATAACTTTCTTCCTTTTCTCAAAATTTCAGCTGAAGCCCCACATTTAAGAACAATGGGCAACATGTTCTGAAGAAAGGTGTCAGCAAAAACTGTGCCAGACTTACTAAAACACAGCAGAACCAGTCGAGCAACTATCAGCCCCCGTCTTTTACCTCAGGCTAGTATAAAACCAACTAGAAATCTGAGAGGAGGCTGAAGAGCACCATCAAAGTAAAATCTATGTGGGGGTGTCCTTCCCCTCCCTTAGGGGGAAAGAGAGAATGCTTCTCACCCACTGCAGCAAACCAAGTGAGGGAAGCCCCAAGAAACCCAAAATAGAGACTAGGAATGCCTGCAAGAGGGAAAGATAGTACTTCTTCCCCTGACGAGTGTCTATTGTGCTGTGAAACTGGGGCCCTGGAGCTGTCGTGAGTTCCCAGTAGACGCATTCTTGGGAGATTTTGGCCAGAATGCCCTGGAGTTTGGGGACATACATGGACATACATGGGCAGAGCCCAGGAAAGGGATGCTAAGAGGAGAGTCCCATCGTTGTCCATATCAGGGAATGCTGCAGGATCGGAACACCTGTGAGGTGTCTCTAAGAAATCCACGAAAGCACCTCAAGAGACAAACAGTCAGCATTTGAACGCCTGACATATACAGAGGCTGGGGTCAAATAGCAGCAGCTAAGCTGTACAATTTGCCCCTCTTCTGCCAGCCTCACCTTCCCCTGCCCAACCTTGAGGGCAGAGCTGGAGAAAGGGCCCTGGAGATTACTTTTATATATACAGATTTTTTTAAAAAGCATTTTTAAAGTAAGAATTATGTCATGCACTATTTTTCATGCACAAAGGTAATGGCTGTTTCCTGAAAACAATTAAATACATATAAAATGTATAAACATCTTAATGAGATACTTGATGTAATTTAATCCAAGTAAGAAGTTGAAATCATGAGATTGTCTTTGACATTCTATCAGTTTTGACTTTACATGTTAATGACAACCACAGCTGAAAACCTGGACTCATAAAGGTTTGTAGGAACAGGTAGAATCAGATCTTTTGTTGTATGTCAATTGGATCAAAATAAAACTGGGAAGAATAAAATAAAATAAAAAAGAGCCCTCATCTCCCGCTTTACCAGATTAAAGGCAAACTGATGTGAAAAAAGCCTGGATTTCTTCAAAATTCTGCCAGTTGAATGCATTTACATTCTTTTCTTTGTTCTCACGTCAATTAGGTCTGTGTACCTGATGTTGCTTCTATCAGAAAGTGAGGATTATAAACCCAGTTTTAAGTGGGTTGAAAAGTACCCTTCAAAAGAGTTCGACTGTTTCCAGGTGATCTTTGCCTGCAGAGAAAGCCATGAAAGCCTGCCTGAACCCCGCCTCCAGTCCTGGGCAGTCCACGTGGCTGTGTGCCTCCCACTCCTTTCAGAGCGGTGGTTTGGAGCTCCTAGCCAATCCCACCATGTTTACCTCGACTCCAGTAGCAGCATCCTTAACATCACCTGAAGGGTTTTGAAAACAAGGTTCTCATGACTGATAAAACCAAAACCACACACCAAGGTGGGCCAAGCCAAGCACTGACTGCACCCAGCCAATTTGCTTGGAGTGTGGGCTTTCCTGTCTCTCCTCAAGACAAAGTGAAACTTTTGAGGAAAGCCAATTAAGCAAATCAAACTTGTCTTCCTGAACCAGTGGCCCTCTGGGCAGCAGAGAAAGACTTGATATCCTCCCAGTTCTTAGAAGAACTTCTCAAAGTAGAGGTAATTCCAGGCTCTGGTTCTGGGAGAATAGATAGAAGTAGATGAGCCTTTCTCTGGCCAGGCATATGGTTTTGTGGTGGAATCCATGGGAGTACAGAAATCAGCAAGTCACCGTGGTTTGTGAAGTTTCTCCCTCACCAAAGGAGCACACCAGTTACCGTGCTAAGCAGAAAAGGAGGTCTCAGAAGGTCAAGATTCGCTTCCATTTGAAGTGTTGTTCAGAAAAGTAGTGTTTCGTCATTTCAAAGGTAATGGGAGTCTTTGAAGTATCCAAAAGAGGCTCACAAAACAGAAATTCCAATCAGGTGAAAGAGCACACAGGACAGAGGAAAACCAGGAGCTCATTGTACTAAATATAATTTCACCAATTTCATTCAGATGGATGCTAAAGGAAATGAGATAATTGCCAATCTCTCCAAAATCTGTTTTAAAAATTAGAGGAAATATCAGCAATTCAGGAATTAAAATAATATGGGAGAAACTCTGATACGTTTTTCTTTCTCTGCAACAAACCCCAAATCAGCCTGTAAACCTTATGATCACACAGCTTCACGAAAGTCTCTCTTATCGAGTGTGGCTTCATTTACTGGTCAGTACAACATAAACTTTTACTATACTTAAGGACTGGGCTTTTGTGATGGAGTAAATCCAAATTTTAATCAAGTTAAATTCTTTTAAGATTCATTCCATTTTCATGTAGATCTGCTCTGTCTGTAGTCAGCATCTGTTCCTTTTTGCTGGCCCAGAATGTCATCTACTTTTCTTCCAGTTATAGCACATTCATTACTCTTGGGGGGATCACTCCTCTTCCACTCTTACTGTGTGGCTTTGCTGAGACTGACCCAATGCCCAAACCCAGGGGTGGGCACAACCGCTGTGGTCAGGAGAATGGAGTATACTGACTTCACAAGCATGGATGCATAACCCAAACCAGGCCACAATGAGACACAACACCAAATGGTTGGAACAAGTGGGAAAGAGAGCTTCTCTTGTTGCTGCAAGGTGATATAAGCCTAGAGCTGAGGTGGGCACTTCGTGGCAGGAGGTCAGAGCATGGTTACCTGAGAACATTTCCCTCACAGAGGAAAACAGCCAGGAGAGAATGGCATATGTGTCTTGAGCCTCTGGACCCAGCCTTCCTACAGCCAGGAACCACCCTGGACTTTTCAGGTGTGTGAGCCAATAAAGTCCTTTCTCTTTTTTTGAGAATTTGAGTTGGATTTCTGTACTTGCAACTGAAAAAATCAGGAGTGTTATAAAAAGTCCAGCCCAGCCAGACATGGCTCAGCGGTTGAGCGTCGACCTAGGATCCAGGCAATCGGGGTTCGATTCCCGGTCAGGGCACATGCCCGGGTTGCGGGCTCAATCAATGACTCTCTCATCATTGATGTTTCTGTCTGTCTCTCTCTCTCCCTCTCCTTTCCTCTCTCTGAAATCAATAAAGATATATTTAAAAAAAAAAAGTCCAACTCACTCTTAGCTCGCTTCATGTGTGCACTAGTAGGACATTTGCCACACACAAGAAGAACTGAAATTTGGAGCCTCATCAGGTTCAGAGTTTAAAGGGACAATAATCTTTGTCTTATCTTCTTTGCTTTAACATTTCCCAACTTATGTTAAGCCAAAGTAAAGAAAGACAGATGTCCCTAATCACAAAAGCAGGGCATGAGCGCTTTCGTTCCCATCAGTGGCAAACTACTCTAGACATCATAACCTAGCAACAATGACTCCCACGCCCTCAGTGACAATTCACAGCGACCATGCCACCCTACACAGGTGTGGGATAAAGCGTAATGTATGACATACTTTTATTCCTAACAAAGTTAAATTTTGAAGTAATAGAAAGGACTTTATTTGAGGTGATAAGATGACAAAATTTGAGAAGCCACTCTGCTCCCACTCCAAATACACAGAAAATCTGGATAAATTATAATAAAATATTTAAAATACACAATTACACTCAAAAGCAAGAAAGAGAATTTTAAGGTGCCAGGAAAGAAGAGGTAACTCACACCATCTGCATAAGCAGTGTGACACTACCTGGCATGGGGGGGTGGAGGGGCAGTGTTAGGAGCTAAAATACATTCCTTAGAGCCAGGTCTTCAATGCCAGCACCAAGATGGGTATAGAGGCCTCTGGCCTGATAGTGAGGAGGGTGAAACTGGGCTCCCACATAAGTATAAGTGCTGAAAAGCAGTCCTATTTGTGAGTAAGGACTAGAAGAATTTCACTTGCAGGCCTGGAGACAAGACACAAAGAGAACTATTGGTGAAAAAAAATCATTCAAAAACAATTTAAACCCCAAGACGTGAAGGCTATGTAGCTACAAATATGTAGGGGCAGAAGCTCTGAGCTAAGACACTAACCTAACATCAAAATTGTCCAGTGCCAATGAGACCAGTAGGCAAATGCTACACTGCCTCCTGGGTACACCTCTACAGGCCAGGGCACACATGGGACTACCACAGAAATCAACCCCTGCTTCAGACAAGCTCATTTCAGAAATGTTTTCCCAGTCCAAAGTGGGTCAATAGCAGTTGAACATCTCGTTATGGCCCAAAGTGCCCATGATAGTTAAAAAAGCCAATTTCCTCTAGAAACCCAGCAGCTTTCAGTAGAAAAATATATTTCAAACTGATTTTATCTCACGTTGACATACAAAAATGCTTTCTAATTTATAGTCATTACCTATTAACCACATTGTATCTTTCATCTTTCACCCAGTTCTTAAAGATTAAGGTCAATCTCCCAGGGGCTTCCTACAATTAGCATTTTTCTAATGAATACGTTTCCTAACTTGCCTTCCACTCTTTCAGCCAAGATATCAATAAAGATGTTATGTGACTGTGATTTGGATGTTCGGATATAATTGTTCTCTTCATGAAATAGATTAACTATTATGTTCTTAGATTTCTGAAGAAGTATTTTGAACATCTCAATTTTAATCTTAAATACCAACCTGATTAAACAGCATTAGCATCAGTCAACATTCACAGTTCTCACACGGAAATGTATACCTGTCAAAATGCTGTATTGTCACTTTATAAGCCTAATTCTTTTTTCATGCACATGTATGAAACAGTGCAGCAGCATAAAGGAAAGGCTGCCGGACCATGATACAGAGGCCTGGAATCCAGCCCTGCTGTGTCCTCTTCGTGGGCATCTAACCTTGAAGCAAGTCACGTAACCTCCCTAAGCACCAGTTTCCAGGTTTATAAAACGGTGGTAACATCGCCACACCTCCATGCCTCACAACTTATTGTGAAAAGCACTGACAGAGGAGGCTGAAAGGAAGGATGGGAAGATGACAGGCGTGAAGAAACCTGCACGCTAGTGCTCCTCGGCTAGTGCCCCCATGTGTCGTCCTTAAGCAAGTTTACTCTCTTACTTGTCATCTGAATTCCGTAGCTCCTAAAAGCCTTCCCACACTGGACATTCTGCTGAGTTCCCCTGGAACTAGCACCTCTCCAGATTTCCATTTTGCATGTTGTTTTTAAGCTAGTATCTAGCTTTCTTAGACCACCTCAAGGTGTTGGTTTCTGTAACTTTATGCACATAGCCTCCATTAGAGTAACCATTCCCTATCGGAGTATTTTTCTAACTGTACTTATGACCCATGACACACACTGGTTTTGATCACTACTTTTTAAAAATACCAAATAGAACATAAAATAATGGAACACATCACATTTACTGGGCTAAGCATTGTTCATAAAAAATTATTTCAGTTCTGTGTGTGTTTTACTAGGTTACAATGTAAAATCTGTTTCTGACTATTGGTCACAATAAAAAAGTTGGAAAGCATTGCTTTACACTGTAGAGCAAAACTAATTATGTCATCTCTTTGTATAAAAATCCTTTAATAGCATCCCACTGCCAGGACAAAGCCCCTTATCTTTAATGTGAACTACAGGGCCTTGTGTGCCCTGCCTTTCTCTCAGCATCACTTTATTCCATACAACCCCTTGCTCTTTGTGTCCCAGCCACAATGGGACCTCTTCAATTCTTCCTCCAACAAACATTTTTTCATTAAGAATCTACTACATGTCAATGTTCTAGATGCATGAGCTAGCACTGTGAACAAGACAGATCAGTTCCTTGCCCTCATAGAGGCTACGTTCTAGTCCTTGCCAACGATGGGTGTGCTTGTCACACTGCCCACACTCGTCTCCCCTTCCTTCTTCCCCCTGCCCCCATGCCACACAGTCAAGCTAGTGATATAATTATTCCTTCAGGCTACAGATCAACCATTCAGGTGTCCCATCCTCAGAGTCACCTTCCCTGACAAGTCCCCACCGTTCATTGATGATCCTGAGTGAGTCTTGAAGATTCATTCAGGAGACAAGACAATAATGATATCACTAGTGATAGAAAATATGATAGAAAAATTCTCAAAATCTAATTTTCTGTTAAAGGGAAGCAAAACAGAGGTTAAACTCTTTGTAGTAGATAATATAAACAAAGTACAAGTAAAGTCCGAAACTTTCACCAGTTCTTACTTAAGAGTCACTTGTTACAAATGAATTCAATTCCATTACTTGCTCTGCAGGTTAAAAAGAAGTTAAGAGCATCTTCACAATTTTAGATTTAATATCAAGAAAAAAATGGTTGTCCTTTTTGCACCTCTTTTCACCTGAAAACTAAGTTATGATAGGAAGGTTGTTAGATGAAAGGGGAGCTCAGCGGAGGAAGTTAGTGCTTGCCAGGCACAGACAGAGCACAGCACTAGGCCACTGACCAATATCTCAACAAGTTAACAGGAAAGATAGTTCCCCCAAACACCATACACTTTCATAACTCTGCTTAAATTGCTCTTCCTCTCACCCCCATCTACATGGCAAAATCCTGCTCTTACTTTGAGATTTAGCTCACATCTCCTTTGTGAAACCTTCGACATTCCCTCAAAGAACTGATCACGCTCCCTTATGTCCTCATAAACACTGTGGGTGTTGTAATTTTCATAGGGCATTATAGATAGTTGGTCAGTATCTGTCTGTCCCACTGGATTAGAGGTCCATGTAGGCAGAAATTGTATTCATTCTTCTATTTCTACTTCTGGTTCTTTGCACAGTGCTTGGCACTACTGAGGGTTTCTTCTTTGTTCTATAAATATTTATTGAGTCTACTCTCAAAAGTCCCTACTGAGTCATTCATTTTCTTTCAAAACCAAGGCAAATCCTTTCATGACTACCTAAAAATATTCTGCCCTTCATTGTGATCAAGCTTCTCTTCCTGTTGCACTTGTTTCTATTCCTATCCTTCTGGAAAATTTTTCTCCATCCATTAATAGGATCCAATAAAGTAAAATAAGAGATAAAGAAAACACAAGCACAATTACACTAATATAAAAAGTAAAAGAAAAAGGGTATTGACTCAAGCAAGATTCTGCAATGCCTGTTGTTATACATGCAGAACATATTTAATTGCGTCTTAAAGGACAGATCTGGAAAACCCAAACTTAAGTAATCGCACAGAAAATTTCTTTCCAAACCATCAGAGAATGCTTAAAGCTTACTCCCCTGGATCTACACAGTCTTTAAAGATTTTACCATGTCTATATTATACATCCAAAATGTTGCTCAAATGGAAGCTCTCAGCAAGTTCGAAACTGTCTAACAGAGACATGAACTTATTTAACTTGTCAAGTTCTTGATAGTTAATCATTGAGTTGCAACAAGGACACTAAATAAGTTGTAAGGGGGTAGTAAGTTATTTTCTGGTCTAGAAAGTTAGAGGGGCAAACCAAAGCATGCAATAAATTATAACCTAAGAATTAAAGGTGAAAAACAAATTCCTTTCGAGCAGATTGCGAAACTGACTACAATGTTTGATCTATTGACTCATGTCAGGCTTTTCTATGTACAACATTATTAAAGTGCTGACCAAAGGGTTTTACTCCAGTGAGAGGTTTTGACAGGAAGTGGTAAGGTGATCCATCAGGCTTCTTCAGTTATTTTTTAAATGGGTGAACTCTGGTTAGAATTAAATTGGATAGTTTTAAGTATTCATATATATTTATTGGATGTTTCTACTATAAAAAATAACCTGGCTGTCCGGGTAAATCTCCTCACTGAGAAAGTATAAGGGAATTGTCAACTTAATAGAAGCTAGGTAAAAAAACACTAAAGCTAACGCTCACTCTTCATTTATCTTCTCAACCAGTCTTCATGGGACATGTGCTATGTGCCCCATATCATTCTGGGCACTAGAGAAAAAAGATGGCACTAGCCTTTCAAGAGCTTATGTTCTAGTAGAGAGAACCAAGCATGTAAACAAACAAATGCAAGAAAGCATGATGGAAGTTGTGACAGAGGAATTTAGAAGATACGGTTTTTAAAAAAAGGAAGGGGGTCAATTTTGCTTGGAGGAAGCCACGATTTCACAAAAGAGGTAACACTCTGAAGTGGTAATGTTGCAGCAACTGACAAGAAAATGAATGAATAAAAGTTCAGGGTTGCTTAGAAGTCTTTGAATAGTTAGAGATATTTTCATGTTCAAAAGAATGTACTTCCCGCATATTTTATGGGAAATATATTTTTGCCATCAGTTGCTGAAGTACTTGTGAGTTCACTGATTATACTATTGGGTTTTCACTGTTGCTATTCTGTTCTCTCAGCTCAGCACGCCCATGTCCACCAGGCCCAATATCCTCTAAAATCAGGAAAAGTAGGCAAGGGTTCAACTACATATAGTACTTCCTGATTTAAAAAAAACACCTATCGTTTATTTTAGTAGTTATGGATAAACTACAATATGAGTACCTCTCATGATGACACTGATTGCCAGGGAATGTGGGGCCATATAAATTTGATACAGAGACGGTCAATACCCAAAAGCTCTATCAACACAGAGATACAGCAGCTCAAATTCCCACATTTACACCAGCAAAAGGTAAAAGCATAAAATTTCCTGGAATCATACAGGAAGTAGGTGACTATTACAATTTATCTCTAGGTAATCCTTTGTTAGAAATGTTCCCAATGTAGAGATTAGCACTGCGTGGTCAGGGTGTTAGTGGTGATACACCCTGCTGATTTCATAGCGGCAGGCATGGCAGTAGCCTTCCACTGACCCCAAACCATCTCAGCTTGGGCATGATGCCCTGACTCCTGAGCTCTGTTTCTTGATCACACCCTCTCTTTTATCAGAGATGAGGGGCCTAAAGCTGAGGATTATAGAGGAATTATTTTGCAGGCTGTGAACTGAATCAAGCTGATTAAAAGTACTAACCCTTATACCTCCTAAACTCTAACTTGATGTTTGTTTTATTTGAGACAATTTCTAAAACAAGGATTCCAAGTCCTATTTTTTTTAAAAAAATCAATTTTTAGAGAGAAAGAGAGGGAGGGAGAGAGAGGGAGGGAGAGAGACACATCGATCTATTGTTCCACTCATCCAAGCATTTATTGATTGATTCTTGCAAGTGCCTTGACCGAGGAGTGAACCTACAACCCTGGCATGTCTGGAGGATGCTCTAACCAACTGAGCTACTTGGCCAGGGCCAATTCCAAGTCCTCTTAAATCTATAGTCACATGCATATTAAAATTAATCAAGATAAAAGCTATTTGGGAAAACCTAGCTTTTAAATAGTATGGCTTCATGTAATACCACAACAACTTTAGTTTGGATGTCTTTGCATACCATGATGTAATCAATTGAAAACGTCAATGTTCAAATAGTGGGTGTTGCCCAGAGGTCTTGTTTTTCTGGAAGAACAGGGTCTCAGTAAATCCTCAGTCTGCACATTTGGTCAAGAGGCAATACCATTAAACTTGACCTTTCCACTTACCCATGCTAAGAGTAGCATACCAGAGATTTTAGGTGCTGATTTTTCTGACTCTGCTGTTAAAGTTGCCAAAGAGAATAAATGTAGTTGAAATGCTAGAAATGAAACTACATATTCGGGCAAAAGTTGTAGAGTTTCCCCTTTGCTAGAGATTGGTGAGATAGAGATAGAGATAGATAATACTGTAATTGCTTGATGTTAAATATGGAATAATTGTGATGTACTCTTTGCTTTCCACTGAATTTATGAGTTAATTTAGTGTTCACACTGAAAACAGGGATCAGAATCTTGTTTGGAAGGGACTCTGGGTGGCTAATCCAAGGTTAATACCCTTTCACTATAAACACATAGAAATGTAAGACAAAGTTTACAACTCAAAAGAGCTCAAAAGAAAGAAAAAACCAACAACCCTGACATCAGAAATGAAGAAATGACTCAAAGTAAAAGCAATAAGTGTACAGCTGGCACCTTGGCATCCTAGTGGGGATAGCAGAAAATAAGCTCTAATATCTAGGGACTCTTTCTTTAATGACTCTGAGGAGATAAGAGACATAACCCTGGGATCATGCAAGGCAGAGAGCTAGAAGTAAGACCCTGTCATAAAGCTGGATCCATGGATGGTACACTTTCTCCAAATATGGAAGCAGAAACAGTCCCCAATGGCCCGGGAAAGAAACAAGGAAGCTTGCTATGAGCTCAGGGCTCAGGAGAGGGAAAAAGTCTGCCATGAAAAACAGAATGCCAAAGCCTGTGATCCATGCAGATGTGGGGTGTGAATTTACTGCACCTGTGTAATGCAGTAATCCCAAGCTGAGGAATTAGTATAAAAACTAGTCTTGAGTAGATGAGACGCCCAGAGAGAGGGCAAAAGCAAGCCCACCACTTAAAGAAAACAAACCAAAAAATTTATATCTTTAAAAATTTATAATCATGGGGCCAAGAAGAAATCATAATTGAAATTATAAAACAGAATTAAACAATGAAAATACTATATAACAAATTAAAGACATATAGCTAAAGCTGTACTTAGAAGAAAACTTACAGTTTTAAAACATAAAAAAAAAAAAAAGACCAAAAATTAATGGACGAAGCGTTTACTCTAGAAGCTAGAAAAAGAACAGGATAAACTAAAATAAGAAACAAGATAATATCAGAAATTAATTAATAGAAAACAAAGAAACTGTTGAGAGAAAAAAGGAAAGTAAAAAAATTAGGAACAAATACAGAAATAGAAATGTTTTTTAAATCATAAAAATATTATGCCAATACGTTTTAAAATATTTAAATTACCAAAATTGGCTCAAGATAAAACAGACATGTTGATTAAGTTCTACTAAGTTAAGGAAGCTGAAACAGTATTCCAAAAATACTGAAAAACTACTAGGCCCTGATATTTTTACAGTAAGTAACCTTTACTAAAATATTAGGTAACTTTCATGTTATAATCCCTTTCATATAAACTGTTCCAGAGAATAGAGAAAGAGGAAAAGCTTACCAATTAATTTTATCAGGTTCATGTATCCTTGATATCCAAAACAGACATGGGTTATAAAGTAAAGGTCTCAGTTATAGCCATAAAAATGCTAAATAAAATATTAGCAAAAGGAGTTGATCAATGTACAAAACATACAATATATCTTGCCAAGAAGAATTTACCCCAGAAATTCCAGCCTGGTTTAACATTAAACAAATTAATGTTGCTGTTAATAAAACATAGGAGAGTAACAGATTAAAGATGAAAAACTATATGGTTTTCTCAACATACACAGGAAAATCTCTTGATAGAATTCATTAACTATTCATGTCAAAATCCTCTAGCAAACTAAATAAAGAACAAAATTCTTGTTCAGAGAGGCAGACTGCCATGGGTTCCAAACACCTTTGCACGTCCTTTCTGAGCGTGCCAACCTCAAGGCCTTCACTAGCATGTCCTTGAGCCATTTCTGAAGCCAGTTACATTGTCAATCATGTGACAGCTAGTCACACAGGTCAAGGCAATCATAACACGACTGCAGCACAACTGCGTGCTCTGCCGGAGAAGCTGGCTTGTTCATTGCTTGATACAAAAGGTGCTGGGCCCTTTGCCTTGGGTCCCCAGCTGTGGGACACTGAGCCATCATCACATTGCACCACGGAGTTGGGGGTCAGGAGGACTGGTGTTGCCACGTTGAAGCTCAGGCTCTTCACTGGGCTGTGAATAATAAAGTATCTGGCTCGGATCCACTGAGTCCCGTTATCTGCTTTCAGCATCTATGGGGCTATGGCAAGACAACTGGCTTGCATCTCTTTTGGAGTCTTGTTATTTTTTGTAATTCACAATGAGGCTTGAGCTCTTGCCTGATAAAGAGTATCGAAACAAGCATACAACAAGCATTAGGCAGGAGTGAAATGTTAGAAAGAATCTCTCTAAAGCCAAGAATGAGATGAAGATGCCTTCTATCGCCATGGCTACTCATCCCTGAACTGCGGCTTCTAGCCGGTGCAAAAGATAAGAAAAAGAAACGTAGTATAAAAATCAGGATGAAAGAAACAAAGTTGTCGTTATTCATAGATTAAATGATTATCTAAGAAAATCCAAAGAAATCTACAAATTATCAGAAATAATAAGAAAGTTTATCATGGTTGTTTCATTTAAGATCCATGTATAAAAATCAGTAGTGTTCCTATATCCCAAAGACTCTAATTAGAGAATGTAAAAAAGTTTTAAATCCTAGTCACAACAAAAACTAAAGGTAGCTAGTTATTTTTTTAAAAGCTGGTCAAGGCCTTCAATTATAAAATTATAATCTGTCTTAGAGGACATGAATAAAGACCTAAGTAACTGAAGAGATGTAATTCTGAATGAGAATGATTCACATCATAAAGATGTCAATTTTCCTCTCAATTATTCTATAAATCCACAGCTTTCCTAATAAAGATGCCATTAGATCTTTTCAACAAACTCACCAAGCTGATCAATACTTCATAATGGACAAGCGAAAGGCCAAAAATAGCCAAAGCAATTTTGAGGAAGAATAAAAAGAATTCATATCGGGAAATATTAATAAATGTTATGACATTAAAAATTTTAAACTTCTATATTACACAAGAAATCATCAAAGTTAAACAATAACAACAAAAATGCCACAGTCTGAGAGGAGCTATTTAAAATACATAGAACAAGCAAAGAATTAGTATTCAGAATACAGAAAAAGCTCGATAAGGAAATTCAGTACAAAAATGGCCAAAAAAAATATGTGCATAATCCACAGAAGAGGAAATTTAAATAATCAATACACATAAAAAAGATATCAGCAGAAAAAGGTAGATTAAACTACATTAAAACTAAAAATGATGAACATGCTATTAAAACATGAGGACCAAATTCTTCAAACATTCCACATTCTTCAAAACAAAGAAAGGCTGAGAATTGATTCAGATCAAAGCAGACTAAAGACCTGTAACAGCCCGGCCGGGCGTGGCTCAGCGGTTGAGTGTAGACCTAGGATCCAGGTCATCAGGGTTCGGTTCCCGGTCAGGGCACATGCCCGCCCGGGTTACAAGCTGCAGCCGATCAACGACTCTCTCATCATTGATGTTTCTATCTCTCTCTCTCCCTCTCCTTTCCCCTCTCTGAAATCAATAAAGATATATTTAAAAAATAAATAAAGACTTGTAACAATCTATTGCTCTACCCACTCTGGCCAGGGAAGAAAATTGCTATAAAGGACATTATTAGTCAATGGACAAAATTATGGAAGGCGGAGTAGATAAAAGTATTGCATGTTATGTTAATTTTCCTTAAGTTGATCACTGTACAGGGATAATATGAGAAATGTCCAGAAAAATATGTATATACAGAGAGAATGATAAAGCGAATAAGGCCAAATGTTAACAACCGGTAAATCTGAGTAAAGGGTACATGAGAGTTCTCTGTACTATTTTTCTAACTTTTCTGTAAGTTTGAAAATATTTCCAAATGTGACCTCAAGTGCTTCTGCACTTTTCCTTTGAGATCTAGTGTTTTCAGAAAGAACACTTTAAAATGTGATTAATATCAATTTCAGAGGCATGCATTTAAAAACTGGAAACAACTCAAACATCCCCAGTGACACTATGATAAATAAAATAAACTATGAAGCAGTTGTGAAATGGGACATTTAACATCAATAATTATTGATATGCAAAATATGGATATCTCTCATAAATGTAATATTGAGTGAAAGAAGCCTGATACATACTGTATGATTCCAATGATATGAAGACAAAAACAGGAAAATTAATCCATGGTGAATAGAGGTCCGAAAAGTAATTCTTTTCATGATGGGGGAGGGGAGAGGATGGTGCACAAGAAAACCTTAAGGGGTGATGGCAAAGTACTGAATTTTTATCTGGGTTGTGGTTACATGGGTGTATACATATGTAAAAATTAATCAAACTCTACACTTAATATTTTATACTTTGCTCTGTGTAGGTTATACAATTAGAAAGGAAAGGAGGGGAGATGTGAAGGAACAGGGGAGAGGGGGAGGGGAGGGGAAAGGAGGAGAGAGCATGGAAAGATCAGATCTATTATATCATGCCACTACTTTAGACACTGTGATCTAATAAGGAAGCACCAAAGAATCTGTGGTAGTTTCTATAATATTTTCTGCTTTGTTACCAAGTCCCTAAAACCCAGTATTCCCAAACAGTAGAACATTTGTTCTTTGACAGGTCTGATCAGAACATTGTCTTCTTTATAGGTCCACCTTACAAATGACTCATCTGAATGCTATTTGTACTTGAGCAATAACAGACTTCATGGATAAAATTAATTAAACTGTTACCTAGACCTAGGAATTATTATTTTTAAAAAATGTATCTTTATTGTTGAAAGTATTATAAATGTCCTCTTTTTTTCCCATTGACCCCTTCTTCCCCGCACACACACCCTCATCCTGGGAATTATTTTTAATTAAAATCCATTAGAGCCAGGCCGGTGTGGCTCAGCGGTTGAGCATCGACCTGTGACGCAGGAGGTCATGGTTTGATTCCCAGTCAGGGCACATATCCTAGTTGGGGGCTTAATCCCCAGTAAGGGACCTACAGGAGGCAACCAATCAATGACACTCTCATCATTAATGTTTCTCTTCTCTCTCTCTCTCCTTCTCCCTTCCTCTCTCTGAAATCAATAAAGACATATTTCAAAAAAGAAAAATCATTTACAGACATAAGAATATAATAATTTCTTCAAAGATTTACTTTAAAATGTATGGTCTGCTAAAAAAGTGAGCACCTAAATTATTTTCATAGCTATTATGAAATAAAATTAATTTTAATATTAATGACAAGTTACAGCAGCTGAAAAAAGCCAAAAAAATATCACAATGAAACAGAAACCTAGCTCTCATTATAGGAGTCAATTAGACTAGAAAATTATGCAAAAATATAAAAAGTGATAAAAATATGCTTTAATATTATGTACACATATATTCATAAAAGTAAATACCAAAAAAGATTCAACTGCTTCTCTTGCATACAATAATACCCAGCTAACACATTTTGTATAAGTTACTTCAAATTCCTGCTCAAGAAAGAAAACTCATACTTCAACTCTGAAACAGAGATAATTACTAGTTTTCCTAAATATGACTTAAGAAGACAAATGAAGCCTGGCCGGTGTGGCTCAGCCGCTGAGGCTCAGCCGCTGAGCATCGACCTAGGATCCAGGAGATCGAGGTTCAATTCCAGGTCAGGGCACATGCCCGGGTAAGGGATCTCCAGTAAGGGGCCTGCAGGAGGCAGCCGATTAATGATTCATCATTAATGTTTCTATCTCTCTCTCTCCCTCTCTTCCTCTCTCTGAAGTCAACAAAGACATGTTTAAAAAAAAAAAAAGAACACAAATGAAAAAATTATGAGATCTCTCTTTTACCAGAATGCCAAGAATTTGGAAGTAATTGATTGGTTTATTTCATACTATAGTTTTTAAAGAATAAATGAATTTTGACAAAATTTGAAACACTATGGTTGCTAAAAAAAAAAAAAAAGAAAGAAAGAAAGAAACATTAAGTTGGAGTATAGGATTTAATTTTGTAAAATTATTAAATTATTCTTATTATCTTAAGAAAAGTATATTACCAATAAATACTCTCTGCCCACTTTAATTTTACCCCTGCGCGCTCACCAATATTAAAATGGGCAAAGGACATTCCACAAAAGAAGAAATACAAATAAATAGCCAATACACATATGAGGCCATTTCTACTTGCCCCGTAATCAAACAACTACAAATCACACAGCAAAAAGCAATTTTTAACTGAAAAAATTGGAATTGTTTTTTAAATTATAAAAGTTATAGATGAAACTATGAAAAAAGATATAGAGAAAGGAATTTTAATTCCAAATGCAACTTCAGTACTGAGCTGAGAATAAGCAGGTGAACAGAAATGCAAACTAAACTCTCACAATTTAGAAACTGGTGAAATTGATACCAGCTTTATGTCAGTGTTTATTTCCCAGCCTAGGTATTGTCTTTTAAAAAGTTAAGTACTAAATATTTCTAGCTATAATAATGGAGAATTTAAATTTTTTTAATGGATAAAACTGTAAGAAGTATTAATTTTTCTCTTACCTAATCACCTCTATGGCTATAACCCAAATACTATCTCTTACATGGTGGCATCTTACTCTAATTGTCAGGAGAGTATAAAAAAAAGAGATGACTTGAAAAGGAAACTTGCCAGTCGGAACCTATGAAGTAAAAAGTGTAAGTCATAGGCTATACATCAGATGGCATTTTTCTCAGCACACTGATGATTGGTACCAGAAATTGCTCTTCTGCTCTAGAATTAAAGTGTATTCCCCTTGTTAGGAGGCTTCTGCTTCAAATAAAACGATTTAATACACATAAAATATATTCAAGATATTTTTAAACCATAAGAGTCTTTGCTCTTAAATTGCTAATGACAGAGCTAGAAGCAGATAATTCAATTAAGCATTTCCCAACAATTCATGAAGAATGACTGCGCTGGGATGGAGGGAAAGGACAGGATGGAAAAGGGGATACAGTCTCCCCCTCCTTCCTCACATTTAAGCGCTGGGCAAAACCACTGAGAGCTCTTGCATTAGCCCCAAGATACTTTAGGACCCAGGAATATTTAGAGGTGCAAAGGTGGAGAGAGTGAGAATACCCATAAAGTGATTTTCAGACATCTGGGGAAGTTTTTCAGGGTCCACAGAAAAAAGCTCAGGTGATTTATTGCTGGGCCAGTGTGCAGGAGGGGCTTGAGTGTAACTTAGAAAAAGCTCTCATCGTGAACAGTCAGGTTCATGGTAGGATGATCTCATAACTTACTATCCAAACAAGGATCTTTTCAGAATAAAAATGGTGCTAGTAATAACTATGCTGGGACAACAGGTATAAATCAGGACACATGGCCATCCCACTAGTGCCCAGTCAGTGCCTGGCACCCCCACAGCTCAATAAACCTTTCCAGAGTGTCAGAGGAGGTAGGGCGCCTGTAGAGTCAGCTGTGAGCATAGAGGAAGGTAAGGTCACCCTGTGCCCCAGCCCCCATGAGGGAACTGAACCTCTTCCATCTCTCCTGCACTTGGAAGGCAGGTTTTCCTTCCTCTTTTTCCTTCCTCTCTCCTCTCTGTATTTTCTTTTTTTATAAAATCTGCCATTGAAACCAATTTTTTTTATTACTTTATTTATTTTTTAATCCTCACGTGAGGATATTTTTTCCATTGCTTTTCAGAGAGAGTGGGGGCGGGGGGAGAAACATCAATGTGAAAGAGACCATCGATTGACCAGGGCCGGGGATAGAGTCTGCGACCGAGGTACGTCCACGGGCTGACACTCTAACCACTGAGCCAAACCCACTAAGGCATTCTCTCTATATTTATATCAAAATATTTCTTTCTATGTAGAGCTCAAAGCATTTTGCAATTCTAATGATAATTAATCTCACTGTTTGTGAAATTCTGATTACACCACATGTTCTTTAAGTCCCTACAACTTCATATTGCCTCTTTATGAATTTGCACATCAATTCCTAGATTACACTGTATTGGCCCCCTGAAGAATTGCCTTAACTAAATTATGCTTCAAGTCAATATTAGGGGCCATCAGACACATCCTCAAGAAAATTGTTGTTTGGTCTATTTTAAGAAATTGTCGATAATGTTCTTTCTGAGCTCACAGAATTCTCTTTGTAAGGATACCCCAGAGACAATTCTGGTCTTAATAAAAAGAAGTGTTTAATTCTCCTGATGGGTCTATTTAGCTTAAGGATGGAACTGTATAACTTAGACCATTTCTCATTTTACTGAGAGTGTTAGAAAACTTAGCACTAAATCTGAGACCCTGTCATAGTCATGGCTAGGTCATTATGATCAGCAAGGTTAACCTTATTTCTTATTAACTTGGGTCCCACCTTTGTTTTTTCTTTGTTGTTTTACTATATTTGTGAATCATGCTACTTTGTCATATTTTACGTTCCCTGGTAAGCCCCGTGAAATCCTTACTAGATTAAGATACAGTCATGAGAATATGAAGGAAAAGGGAAGCAAGAAGGAAAAAGTAGAGCTATTGTCTCTAAATTCTATTTTTATTTTAATCGGTGTCAAAATCAACCGTTTCAAAACCCACCCTGTCTCAACTGTGTTTCCTCTAAAGAAGCGGAGAGGGCCCAGGTGCCCTGTGAGAGAGAGTCTCCTGGAAGGCCAGTGGGTCACAAGGAGTCTCTGCACCCTTATTTTGGGTCAGAGTTTGAGCTCATGTTATTTCCCATCCTAAACAAAGGTGATACTAACCACCCACCATAAGCAGGAAGTGCCCTGCAAGTTGTCTCCTCCTAGAGGTGATGTGCTGAGCTGAGCTACACACTTGCTCTCACCTGGTGCCTGCATGGCCAACATTGCACATCTTCAGCAAGACTTGCCTTGTTAGAAACACAGTTTATGAACAAGGAAGCATTTTTTCCCTCTGTGCAAGGCTGACTGGCCACATACAGGGATGAGAACCACAATTATGGCTTCCTTAATCCCGTGTACTAATCACGAAAACTCACCAACCCAGACAGTCATCAGCTTCTAGCTCTAAGCAGCGGTTGGAACACGTAGGAGACTGAATATGAAAAACTGAAGGAGGAAGTTAACTTGACAAATATGAATAATAGATGTGGAAATAAAGAAGTGATCAGAGGCAAAGTATGTGTGACAAACCTATAATACATTCATATCAGAGCCTGGTTAGCAGACCATTCATTTCAGAACTTTTCATGTGTTGTGTTTTGTGGTTTTTTTAGGATATAGAACCCAGCCTTTCAAAACTATTCTTATTATTCTAGCCTGCATAAATTTCATTTACATACATATATAAAAGGATGGAGGCTTTATACATCTGCTGTATTTGATTCTGTAGTAAATTATTACTTGTCAATAGGGGGGAAAAGGAGGACATCTGTAATACTTTCAACAATAAAGATAAATTTTTTAAAAATCATAAAATTCTGGTTCCATGATTAGGTCAAGTTGAATTTTCAACATCCTTTCCCAAAAAGTTAATCCAACTGCCCTCTTGATTTCTTATCTGCCTTTCATGGACAAGAAGACATAAGAAAATGATTATAGGATTTTTCATTAGCCCTATCTTGATATCAATAATTTAAGCAGACTACTTAATAGCAATATAGTCATGGAGACTTAATTATAATATTCTTTTGCAATGTGGCTAACTCAAGGACAATGACTCACCAGGTCATATTATTGTTAATAACACCTTTTTTTATAATTACAAGTACTTGATTATCAAAGATCTCCTGCTGGCTTCTGCATACCCCTAGTACAGAAACATTCCTAAAAACTTAACTTTTAATTTTGGCCTAAATATTAAAGTCTAAGTTATTATAAAATATGAAACATAAAGTTATATTTTTAACACATATTTTTTCACTGTATAAACAGCCATATGTAGAAAGATTGATTTTTAAAAGACAAATTTACCTAGAAAGCAATAAAGTTTTCACAACACTTTGGGTGATGCCAAAGGAACAAATATGTAATGCTCATGACAAACATTCTATTTCAAATCCCAGATGTTTCAAAACCAGTCAAGGATGCTGCTGACAGCTGGTTTGATTCTCCACAGAAACTGATAGAAAATTCTGCATCTCCTAACATGTTTTATAGCATATTCAAAAATTTGCTTTCTCTACCAAAAGAAGAATTTCTTGAAAATAAAATCTTACTCCCCACGGAGTTTCACCCTTTGCATCACAGAGTCCTCGTGGATACTACTCCCTTCGTGGATACTAGGTCTTAGGTGTGGCCCGCAATTAGGCCCTGTAGCTTTGACAACACTGACTGCACGTGTACTGTCAGCATGCCTTTGTGCAATGCCCATGGTCCACCTCCCAGATCTAAGGCTAATAGGCACTCAGGAGCCTGCCCCTCCCTGGCTGCTACATGTCATTGTGTTTAGAGATAGGAAATTGCTACAGCCAAGGAGGACTACTCACGCTTCCTGGTGTACTGCTTTAGGGTTCCTTAGCAGTGTTTCCTTCTAAAAGTGAATGCTTAGCCCAGCTGGCGTGGCTCAGTGGTTGAATGTCAACCTATGATCCAGGAGATCGAGGATTGATTCCCGATTAGGGCTCTATCCCCAGCAGAGTGTGTGTAGAAGGCAGCCGATCAATGACTCTCTCTCATCATTGATTTCTATCTCTCTCTCCCTCTCTCTTCCTCTCTCTCTGAAAATCAATAAAAATCTATAAAAGTAAATGCTTATCTACCTTCAGCTGGTGCCCCATACTACAGTAGTTTGGGTTGCTCTGCTCTGGCTGGGTTGCTGTAACCAGCTTATGGCAGGCACTGTAACTGCCCCTACCCCTCAGGATATAGTAGTCTGGGGCCAGTGGACTTCCAACCACCTGGCCAATAGTTCACAATGCCCCAGGGAGGAAGTGCCGGAGAAACTGTGCCCCGCAGGAGCAGTCCTCAGCCAGTGACTGGCAGAACCTGGAGTTCTGAGACTCCTATATCTTTCCCCCAGGGATGCCATAGCTCTGACTTCTACACTGACATTCGGGATTTCCCAGGGGATTAACCTCCATTTGCCAAAAGGAGAAACAAGTGTGATAATCCCCCCTTTATTGGCTGGCTTCTCTTTCCTGCTCACCTTGGTCACTCCCTACACATACTTTCTGATTCCATCTATATCTGAATCTTTGTCATGGAGTCTGCTTCTGGGAGAACCCACCTAAGACACCATCCCCTAGGGAACCTCCCTTCAGTAATACTATTTTTCGCCAGATATGGTTTTTAACAGTTAGAATTGGCTGGCATGTAAATGTGAGGGATCACATTTGTCTTAGTTTGTTAATGTTTTTCAGTCTCCTCAGTAGCAGGTTGGAATCTGCACACAAACAGAATATAAAATCTAGAAAAACAGGGATAAAGCTCACTTTATCCTTCCACTGGTTTTGTCCTAGTTAAGGAGACTGAGCTGCACAGATGACTTGATTAACCAACAGTAACACCGTCAGCCAATGGCTGAACCAGGAGCAGGACTTAGAGAGTTTGGCCACAAGCTCAAGATTGAAGGCACTATGCCTCAAATCTATAAAGAAAGCAGTATGCTTTCTTTACTAAAAGACATATTGTGACTACATAGAAGCCAGACATAGAAAACTTCTAAGTGTTCGTTATTTTCTGAATTTTTGTTATTAGTAAGGCCTGCTAGGCTACAAATAGGAGTGTCTTCAGATACCTCGGTTTAAATTCTATGATTCTTTGCTGAATTAGTAAAATGATGACCGAACATAAAGACACGGATGTATGTATCTCAAGAGAGTCCTCAGAACAGCATTTATGTGATTCACCCTTCATGCTGTGTCTAAATTAAATATGTAACTCTGGCCATTTCTTCTTCTTCCTATTGCAACTGTTCAGGACATACAAAGTTTTTACTCAGAGGGGTTAAGAACTCTATCCTTGCTATCCTACCTCATGACTTTCACAGCTCTCTACTTTTCACCAAGGGACATTCCTACTGAAAAGGGTGGACATAACTATGTATCTTCAGAACCAATTCAATTTCCATATGTATTAGGCATCGTTGTTTATTATATTTACACCCTGACCAACTTTCCTGAAAAAAATTATAAATTCAAATATGTGACCCAGGATTTAGTCAAGGACAAACCTTAGGGGGAAAGACCAAGATCACTCCTTCTACTATAAACGAGGAATCTAACTAGGCAGGCCCCAGGAAAGTCAAGTGGTTTTACTGAGTAACATAGCTAATAAGCAGAGATCCAAGTCTTCAGACGCCTCATTTAGTTCCTTCCCCAAATTGTTATTATTCATCTTCTTTCCTGAGTTTATCTACATTATTGGCACAAACATCCAAAGGCTGTGATGGAAACAGCTACACCTCCTGATTGCAGTCTCCTCCATGCTAGTAAACCATCAGACACACTTAGGTGGCAGTCCCTCGACCTTCTGATCTACCACCAAGCTTTGATGCCACTGGGGACTTGGATGCGGCCTCTCTGGGTTCCTCCCCCATACCCAAGCTCTGGCTTTGGGGCTCTGGAAACTCTTGAAAATTCAATCACAGACCTTTTCAAATCACAAGTTCCCAAAGAAAATTACTCTATTTTAAATTGTCCAGTACTTGAATTTCCTTTATGCTACTCAAATTTCCACCTAAGAAAAAAACTGAAGGTGCGTGTTTGGACCTGAATATGAGGAGCTCTGTCTGGTGGGGTAACAACTTCTGGGGCTTTGTGCCACTGAAGTTATACAAGTCAGAACAGTGTCTTTGGTTATCAAACTCCAAACATTAAAATGCCCTAGAGACATCTGTCTTTCAAAGGAGCATAAAGTAGGTTACGAGTCAAACTTCAGGATTCGACAGCCAGTCATTTGCTGCTATCAAAATTCCATTATTTTCTACAAGTAAAATTTTCTTAGAAATGTTATGTTAAAAATTGAATGTTCATCGCACATCAATGTTTCTCTCTCTTTCCACCCTCCCTCCCTCTCTCTACCTACTTCTCTCTCTAAAATCAATGAAAATATCCTTAGGTGAGGATTAAAAAATTTAATATTCATAATAATGTAATCTTTAACTAGAATGTAAAAGTCAATATCTTACTCAACTAATCAAATAAATATTTTTCAATTTTCTCTTTTACTTCAATATCATTTTGCTCCATGAACTTTACCCATGTTAAATTAAAAAAAGGAAAGAGGCCCCGCCATGCATGGCTCAGCAGTTGAGCATCGACCTAGGATCCAGGAGATCGGGGTTTGATTCCTGGTCAGGGCACATGCCCGGGGTTGTGGGCTCGATCCCCAGTAGGGGGCGTGTAGGAGGCAGCTGATCAATGATGACTCTCATCATTGATGTTTCTATCTCTTTCTCCCTTCCTCTCTCTGAAATAAATAAAGATGAATTTTAAAAAAGGGGGGGGGAAGAAGAAACGACATTGCAATAAATCAGTAAAGCTACAAAATACTTTTTTACTCTATCTATTCTCTTGGGATATTTGTGACGCTGGAGTGGAGAGAGCATTGGCTAAATTCTGGAGTCCTGGAATATAGTCCTAACTCTCATTAAACAACTTCATGCCCCAATTGCTTAATCTGCAGAATAGAGATGACCAAACCTAACTACCTCTCTGAATTACCTAGGAAGCCCACAGGAGCTTTCTCTGTGAAATATGTTGTGTTTATAAAAGAAAGGCAACCTGGTAGCAATAGCTGAGGAGGAACTATGAGCATGTCCGTCGAATTGCAACAATTCCCACAGGTACTTTGGTGGCGCAAGGCTGAGGTGAGTGGGAAGAACGCTGAGGAGGGGGCCATGCAGGGCAGCAGCGACAGGGTCCACAGAGCCCTCCACTTTCACCCTGTCACTCTGCAGAGGGACATGGACGGGAGAGCCCCACACCAGCTTCCGAGCAGAATTCCAGAGATGAGGGGGAATAAACAAAGAGGAGATTCCGATGGCATAACGATAGAGAAAACCTAATACTGCCATGTATCATTTCTGAAAAGACCTCAGGACAAGAAAATTTACCATGCTTCCAGAAAAGAAGTGGTGAGAACCAAGGGATGAGTCACGGGGTGACGGCGCATGCTCTGCTCCTGGCCTCACCGTTCTCGCGGTTCTCGGGACACGTTCACACACTGTTTCAAAGGAGCCTCTCAACTGCCTGGTTGGGGGCCAGGCAGGTTGTATCATCCCCATTTTATTGATGAATAAATTCCCTGAGGAGCAATGAGTTTAGATGATTTGCTCAAAGTCACCTAATTGGCAACTGAGAAATCTAGGATTAGAACCCAGACCCTCTCATTTCTATTTTCAGTAGGTTTTGTTTTTGTTTTTTCTTTTCTGTCATCATGGGTCCTTGGTAAATGGTAAGAAGTTCAGATATTGGATTTTAAGTGCATTATCCTTATTTTATACCTGTGGTATATACTCATAGTAATTCACTCTTCTAAGAGCATGAAATATAATCTGAATATCAGATCAACAAAGATACTTTCTAAAATAGATAAAATTTATTTTAAAAGAAATAAGAAAACAAGTACTAGGACTTTTGAGCAACCCAGCGAGTCCTTGGATAAGCCTCAATACTCTTATGTGAGCCAGGGATCCGGTCCATGATGACCCAGTAACCATGGAGTACATTATCATTTGATTTAAAATACCTGTGGGGTATTAACAGCCCCTAGTAAGTTTGCTGACTGCTTTGGCATTTATTCTGAAGTTTTATAGACTGAGATTTAGAACTGAAGCAACAGCAAATGAAGTTAACTGTTTGCTACATGTTTGGTTTTTCATTTAAAGACGAAGAAAGTTATCACTCATACATAGAGGAATGCAGAAAACATGGTACCCATTCAGCTCACAAAATCGTGAGTGTGCTTTCTACAAAGACCAGGTCGTGAGCACACATGATGATGAAGAAGGAATATACAAATGGGTTTAGAGGACTGTATATAGGAATATGCTAACTGCCAAGAACAGAAGGAAAAACATACAGGCTGAGACACAAAAATCCCAGAATGAAAAGGGAACTGAAACAACCGAACCAACAATATCCAAATGAAACAAGAGAACTGGGAACATTTGGCAGCTAAAGTATCCTCCTTATCTCTTAAGTAGAGGTGTCTCACACAGTGAGTGCATGGAAGAATTTATTGCTCCCTTCTCTCTGTTCCAATAGCAATTTGCTTGTATCTCAATGGGAGTACTTTAATCTATCTCCATTTTCCACTAACACCAGCTCAGACCTGACCTAATTTAACTCCCCCACACAATTCTGCAGTACAAAGGCTCAAACATAAAATACAATAAAAAGAGCACCCGACTTAGATTTAGATGATGTCAGTCAGAATCCCAAAAGGAAACATGGCACACACAAAAAAGATGATTGAAAAGTGTTTAAAGAACTGACTACTATTTACAAGATGTGAGCAGGTAAATAGAGAAAATCAATGAGGAATGATAGAGCAGCCCAGGGGCCCCGATAGCAGGAAGCCACTACTACCACTGAAACGGAGGCAAGGGGAGGGAATAAGTGCTGGAATTGGCAAGATCTGAGCTATAGAAGAGATTCACCCATCAGAGTCTGTGGTCTTCAGTGGAGCAATAAAACCACTACCACATTCCAGCATGACCTCCCACTCCTGTCCTCTCCTCTATTATCTCCCATTGGCTAAACCTAACCAGAAACTAGAGGGCAGAGAGCTTGGTCCATGCAGTCTGTAAATACAGCTCCTAGAGCACAGAGGAGGGTAGAGAGTGGATCTGGAGGGGCAAATAGAGATATCCAGAGACTGAGGCTTCACACAGAGATGTTCACTGCAGCATTACTTATAATGAAAAATTAGAAGGAACCTAAGTGTCCAATACTGAATAAGAAAATTATTTTATATATTTTAATGAAGTGAGAAAATGCTTGTGATATAATGTTAAGTGAAACAGGATACAAAAGGCTCTAATTTGCTGCCCTGGCCAGGTAGCCCAGTTGGTTGGAGCATCGTCCCACACACTGAAAAAACAAAAGTTTGCGGTTCAATTCCTGGTCAGGGAGCATACCTAGGTTGTGGATTTGATCCCTGGTCGGGGCATGTATGGGAGGCAACCATCTGATGTTTCTCTCTCACATAGATCTCTCCCCCCCCCCTTTTCTCTCTCTTTCTAAAAATGAATTACAACATATCTTTGGGTGAAGGTTAAAAAAAAATTCCAGGCATAGTCTGGATTTTTCTCTCTCCCTCATTCCCACTTTACTGACCTCGTAAACACATGCTTAATTTACCAAGTAAGTAATTTGACACATAGGTAAGTAAAGTACTTAGTGCTAGAATGTATGTGTGTGTATATACATAGATACGAGACATATCTGTAAAGATATAAATATAATCATCAATTTAGAGACTTTATATACATATACAAACAAAGTCTAGTGTTCTTTGGAATTCCTTCATCAGTAACAGTGTTAAAAGCCCTCAACAATGACCAAGTCCCTGTCCCCTGTATCTCTCAGCCTCTATCTTGTACATGGTGGAATATTTCTTCTTCTTCCTTATTATAACAGTACGTATGGAAACTTCTCAATATTTTAATGGTGAATATTGCAGTTCCTCCAGACGACGGGATAGTGTGACTTAGTTTCCCAACAATAGGACTTGAACTGTTTTGCCAGCCCACACCCCGGGTCTCACACACAGCAGGTGTCCATACATGTTTGTTCAATAAATGAATGACTCTAGAGCAGTTTCACTCTCACATTCACTTACCTTCCTGAGAGTGGTAGACAGTAACTGAAGACCGCATTTCATAGAAATTTATGAGTATTCTTAAATGTAATTTATTAAATCTCTCAAATACATAGAAGTGAAAATAAAATTCAATTTTGAGAGAAATGGGCACTAAAAGCAAACTTACTAGCTCCTATAAAGACAAAGATCATTTAAGGGGTTTTCATAATTCTTTCACATCCAACTCTCTAGATCCCATTTTTCAAGTCAACAATGTCTCCTATAAACCTAAAGTATTGGTCACCAGCATTCTTTCCTCTTTCAGGGCTGTGATTAATCTTTATGCAGAGTGAAAATCCGTCACATTTTTCACCCTAGATTCCTTTGCATACTCTGTGAATCATCCCAGCAGCAGGGAGTAAGACTGTGTGGCTTTTTAGAGTAGACTGGAATCAGGTGTAACGAGTTTAGTTAACCCTTTACAGACTGAGTCACTGATTCCCAGCAGAATGATCTCAAGTCAAGAATTCCCAGGAAAGCAAGGTGCCTCATGGACTTCCCTACGCACACAAATTCTTCGTTCCTGCATACTCTCCTTCTCTACAACGGGCTGAGGTGGGGTGCAGATAATCAAAAAGGAGAAATGCTTCCTTCCTGGCTTTTGAGAGGGTGATCGCTCTGAGAGTAAACGGATGAACACATTTCTATTGGATGTGTCTAATCTTTAGCCAGCTACCTCCCACACACACTCTACCAATGGTTCATTCAGTGACCTTCAGTTTTCCATTGGTGCAGTGAAATATTATGAGCCTTGGGGTCAGAAAGACCTGGGTTTAAATACTGCTCCGTCATTTATTCACTAAATCAGCTTGAACAAGCTACTTTCAGGTTGTGTTCTCTCAAATGCAAATATGGGGAATGCAGAGCTCTATGAAGATTAGCTCTAACAGAGCTATTATTGTGAGGATTAAATGAGACATGCCAAATGTGAAAGCAACTGTCACATACTAGGTACTAGACAATTGTCCATAGCCCTTATCCTATGTATTCTTGACAAAAGTTTATGTTAACCTATAGGAGAGATTAGGATTACCCGGCTGAAAAGAGTCCTCCCCCTCCATTTCCCCACACCACATCCATTTTTCTTAGGAATCTTACCCAAGCCCGACAAACTGGCTGTCACTTTTGCTGTTTGTTGATTAGCTATCGAGGGGCATGAAGATAAAAAATGGCACTCCTTTCTATGTAACATCCCTGGCTTTGTAAATTTGTAAAATCATAACCAGGGTATGATTACACACACACACACACACACACACACACACACGTACACACACAGGCAGCCAGGAATCCAGTAGTGAGCAAGGAAGGTGACACATCAGTTCCCGGGGAGCTTCTCCTCGGGAAGAAAACCCATGATGACGAAGGAGATGAATTCTTCCTGTATCTTCCACAATGACCACCTAGGCCCAAGACTAGTTGTCCCCTGATGGACATAAAAGAGAGGTTTTAAAAAAAGTGAAATCATAGGGGAGGGTATAATTAAATGCCAACAATGCACTAGCTACTAAGACCTCTGGGTCAAAGTGCTTGAAACTTCTCACAGGGTGAGATTAGGACAATCGCAAGATGCAAATTGGAAAAAGTCAGAACTTGGAACAAATGCCAGACATTCAGTCGTACTTGGCTTTTCTCTTGAAAGAAATCCAAAATCTGGTTTTAGACTAGCTTGTTTAGACGTGTTTACCGATTCATCTGGAGAATACCAAGGCTTTTGTTTCCATCCACAGTATGCTCCGATGAAGGGCTCCAGATCGATATCTGAGGCTACTCCAGACACAATTGTTTTGGGTAGACTAAATACTAAAAGGAAATCGTTTTGTAATCCCGCCTTGGAGCAACTATATTTCCTTGTTTTGCAGATAAAAATCCTTAGTTCATGGGAGCTAACCATCGGAGAAGCAAGCCAACGTATGCAGTACAGTAGAGCCAAGAATGGCTGGCAAGGCCTGAGGGAACCTCCACTGCACAGGTTTGAAAAGGGCCAGCTCTAAGGTCTGCACATGGCACTCATGATAAAGGAAACACTGTATTTCAATGTGAATGTCAACGTTGTGCTTCGATGTCATATCTTTTTCAAACAGCAGATACAAAAACAACTAAGCTGTGCTTTCATAGGATATTTATGAATCTATCAGTATTATAAAAACATTTAAATCATAGATAAAATATATTACATGTCATAGCCCCAGCATTACTTCAAACCCCATAAAGGGAGTTTTTACATGGGTACAATATGGATACACTCTTTAATTATAAAGTGTATATATGACATTTTGTTATAAAATAGGGCATGTGCAAGCTTTATAATTTTTTTGAAAACATGAATTAAGTTATTTTAAAGTGGTTTTTTGTTTGTTTGTTTTTAGTTAGTAGGTGATGTACTAATTAAGCAGAAACTCTGAAAGCATTCAATATGTTGTAACCAGACTACAGTGTAGATACCGGCTGAATACTAGAAACTCAGTCATGGGATCAGACAGTCTCATAGTTGTTGGTTTATGAAACTAGAGGAAGATTTTCAGGGGACTAGTCATCAGGAAGTTATATGAGTCAGTTGGGCTCCTGTCAAAGGTGGGTAGAGGCCAGGAATGGAGAGGTACAGTGTATAATCCAAGAGAACCCAAAAGAACAGCTGACCGGAAACCAGAAAACCTGAGTTTTGGTCCTGCTTCCTCCATCTGCATTGCCTTCACTGGAATTCAGTTTCCTTATCTATAGGATGAGGGTGTGGGCTTACTGTACAGAGTCATCTGAGCCCCAAGTAGGATAAAATATCAGCAATGGTTTATAATCCTTGAAGTGTAAGGTTAACGTAAGGTGCAACTTGTATTTGTTGCCAGGGAATTGTCAATGGTAAATCAGGAAGGAAAACTAAAAGATTCAAGCAGCAGGGCTTCTAAAGACTTAAAGTTAGAGCTGCTCCTAGCCAGAGCAGAAATTATAAATTTTGAGGGCCACCTATCTGGCCACTTATCTTTGACCCTGCATTCTGCTGCCTGAGCCAAGACCGCGGGAGAGGAAGGAGGGTGTACAAACTAGGCCCACCTCTGGATATGCTGCTTCCTGACAAAGCTTGAGCAGAGGCCCCGAATTCGGGATCTATACACAGTACTTCTATATATAACATACACTGTAGAATTTCTGCTTTAAAACTAATTTCTTTCTTCCAAGATTTTAATGTGCTTATAGTCCTATGAATTTACATATTTTCTCTCCACTACTTAATATAGAAATTGTCCAGTACCAAAAATTAATTTGATTTTCTCTATATATCATAATTTCTGCCTGTCAAATCTAGAGCCTAAATATACTTAATGTGGGAATATAAAGAAGGCAGATTAACCACAGTGATGTCAATTTTCAGTGATTAACCACAGGACTCAAGACCACCAGTGGGGAATCCCAGCCCTGGCCCTTATGAACTCTGGGATGTTGGTCAAATTACCATACCTCTATGCCTCATTTTCCTCAAAGTTGGGATAACAATAGTACTTATCTCACAGGGATGTTATGAATTAACTGCAGTGAGTTAATTTTATAAAGCACTTAGAACGGTGTCTGATACAGTACCTGTTAAGTAAACTGCATCTTTCAATCAAATCTTGATGGAAAACAATGTTTTCATAGACATAGTCAGAAGTTCTTATAAACTAAATGCATCCTCATATCTTATTTATAGCACATATTATTTTGCCTCTTGACCTCAATTACAAGATACGAACTATCCAGCCAGAAAATTAAAAAAAAATCAAAACAAAATAAAAAATATATATATTTTATATATATTTATGTGTGTGTGTGTGTGTATATATATATATATATATATATATATATATATATATGAGCTTATACTACTGTTTATTTACTACTTTGAAGAAGAAAAAAAGAGGTAAATTTTGCATGGTGTCTTTGTGTAACTTATGGCCAGATCTCATGTTTGGGCTATTGAGATGATCTTCAGGATGCCATAACCCTAACTTCTCATAAATGAGGCTCAGCTAGTGTCACTGGCTTGAAACGGCACAAAGCAAGAATAAATACAGCCAGCAGCCAACTCTTTTCACCACAGAATATTATGCCAAGCCTAACAACAACTTACTTTTACTCACTTAATTGCCATCTATGGGAAGGTAAAAAACAAAAGGCACTTGTTACCTCTGTTTCATTTTTCTGTGTTAGCTACAGGTTCAACCTGAACTCACGTTGTCTATAACTTGCTGGTGAGAGAAGCTGGGGACACCACGAGTGAACTTTGAATTCTCTGTCTCACTTGTATGTCCCAGGGGTCTCCTGACATTTTGTCAAAATAGTCCCTTGTTAGGAAGGGTTTCTGTCATTGCTTCACTTCCAGTGAACAGGCCAACCCAGGAGATGCACTGTGCTGTAAAGACAGCACTAAGCAAGTGTTCATTCTCTAGAATGGAGACTTCTCATAAATCTGAGTCCACAGAGGGAACTATCAACGAGCTAATGAGGCTCATAAAGGGAGCTACAAATGAGCTAATGAGACTCTTAAACTGACTGGCTTTTCTGGCCAAACTCCCCACAAGTATCAGACATTCATATATACTTTCCCTTGAAAACTCACTTCAGGACAAGATATTGAATTCGCATTCCAATCCTCTGTGGGGTAAAAGCCCAGAATTCATTTTTCTAAAGTGAATATATGGAAAGACACCTGTTGGGTGTGCCATACAATTTGGTATGAAACTAAAAATAGTTGTTTTTAAACAACCTTACTTTGAGAACATAGGTGATGCTGGAGTCTCCTTGACACAGACTCCAGAACCATTTTGACAAAGATTGAGTAGATACCAAGTAAGCCATGTATCCAAAATAACAACCCTCTTCGGATCTTTAAATCTATTTAAGGAAAGTCAAGAATCGCCCTTTTTAAGTCTATAATTGTAGAGTGTCAACATCATGTTTACCTGTCATCTCAGCCAAGGTTTTCAAACCAGTGTGTCACATTCCAAGCACAGTGCTTATTCCTAGGTGCCAAAATATGACAAAAGAATGAAATAATATAATCTCAGGCTTTGGCTATTTTAAGGAACTGAAGAAAATTACTTATGCATAATCTTGAGTAAATGATTCTTTTTATTTGTCTTAAGTGCCACTGTGAAAATACAAGTTTCCATGATTTTCCTTTTGGTCCAGTATTGGGTATAGTTTAAGGTGATCAGAACCTCAAGAAGACCTGGAGCCTTTGGTGATGTCCACATTAGAGAGTAAAATTTCTCATTAATTAGTCAACATGAGTAAAGCTTCTTAATGAGAGAAAAAAATGTTCTGCTTCTTCAGGATAATCCTCCTGACCTCAGTGTATTTGATTAAATTCTCTATTTCTGCACCTAATGCATCATATGCTACTTTATTCATCTTTATCCATAAGCCCCATCCTCCGCTGGACTACAAGCTGCCTAGGGATTACCTCTGATTTCATTGTTCTATTTCCCAGTGCCTGATACAGAATATGTGCTCAGTAAGTGTTTGTTGAACATAAAAAACTTCTCTTAAAAACTTGACTGATGCCCTGGCTGGTGTGGCTCAGTTGGTTGGAGCATCACCCCGTATGCCAGAAGGTGGTGGGCTCAATTCCGGTCAGGGCACATACCCAGGTTGCGGGTTTGATCCGTCGTCAAGGTAAGTATGGGAGGCAACTGATCGATGTTTCTCTCTCACATAAATCTCTCTCTCTCTCTCTCCCCCCTTCCTCTGTCTCTAAAGCCAATTAAAAAATAACTTAAATTTTTAAAAATTATTTCAATAAGATACATTGTACCATAGAATGATCTATCATTAATCCTAGAAAAGCATTTCCATAGGTCAGTTGAATTGCTTTTCATGAACAGGATCTCTAAATCTTCTAAATAATAAGTTAACAGGAAATGGAGGTTAAGCAGTTATTTGATAAAATGTTTCAAGGTAGGCAGAAATGCACACTTCAAATAATCTTCTCACCAGACATGATTTTTTATTAATTAATCACTTTTTTCTACATGGATATTCCTGAAACACAACTGATCTCTTAGGTAAACTCAAATTTTAGGACAGATATGTGTTTTTAATGTTCATAGTAAAATGGGTATTTTGAATGAACATTAGGAATTAGAAAATGAATTTCAATAGTTAATATCTTTGCTACATTGCTTTAATCATTGCCGAATAATAAAGCAGTGATCACTGTATCACCCTTACAAATAAGATTTAAAATTGAATGATAATGAAGGGAAAAGTGAAGCCAAGCCCAGAAGTTCCACAAAAAATCTCCAAAAGCATTTACATCGCTTGCATATGGACTACAGAGACTATGGCTAAAAGCAGAGGGTAAAGTGATACAATGACAGAGATAAGTGGCAAAGAACTGTCCGACTCTAAACTTAGGCTCCAAAATCATTTCAAGGGTTTCTCTAGCTTCAAGTACAAAGTTTATGTTTGGCTTCCTAAGACAGATGTATCAAGATGCATAACGGCCACCCTCTATAGACTAACATGCACATCCAGACACTCAAAGGTACTTCAAGGCTGGACAGACCTGAGTACAACTTCTTCTGGGCTTCTGAAGTAGTTTAACTCCACTTACAAAGTAAAAACGTATTTATTAATGCTACCACTGTTACTGTGACAACAACGGCAATTACCGCTATCACTGCCACTGTTACTACTGCTTCCACCTGCTTCTGGCTGGGCCCTGTGCCAGATGTTTTACACAGGTAATATCAAATCCTCATAGAGAAATGCAACTGCTTCTATTTTACAGGTGAGAAAACTAAGCTAAAGACTGAGGCTTAACAAAACTTAACCAAATGGCAGAGGCAGATTTCAAACTGCCTGTCCAACGCCACAGGCTATGAGTGATTTTTATCTTCTCAGGCCCACCCACCACTTGAGTTTGGCTCTCCCTCAGAAAGCATTAATGCTTACTTCTAGGTTTGGGGGTTCAAGTCAGTTCCAAGGCAATCATTTCTAATGTATTGCATTGACCTTTGGCTAAGTGCTCATTTCTAATCAAAACAACACTGGCTGCCTTAATTAGGGAAAATAAAAAGGAAGTACCATTTCCATCATATAGCAGAAAATAAACAATAAAAGTACTGCTCAAAAGGAGGTATAGGCAAGATACTAACAAGAAAAAAGAGAAACAACTCTCATTTCCTGAATGCTTACAATATTCCAGTCACTGTTTTGAGTACTTGACATGCATTAACCTGTTTATTTTCATAACAACCTCTTATTATACCCCTTTTGTGGATGTGAAAACTGAGGTACAAAAAGGTTAATAACTTGCCCAGGATGACATGGCTAAGTATCACCATAAGTAGAAGAACAAGGACTTAAACCCAGATAAAGAAACCACGCTCTGAATAAACTGTTTACAAAATAGAATATAATTCAAAACCCAATAAATGGTAGTGCTGCTAATGGCTACCAAGGAAAGTCTGGCAGCAGCTCACCATGCCCTTTCCACACACGCCACTGGGCCCTTTGATGGCAAGAGATCAATGGACTAGATAAGACATGGGGCTGACCCAGGAGGGCAATGGCTCTATTTCTATGAAAAACAACATATCAACATGTTTACCAAAACCAAGCAGAAGAAAGCCTTTAAGGGTGAATTTTAGGAAGAGAGTCAGCCATATTCAAGTTATTTTATGTAAAGAAAGAAAGAGTCATCATTGATTTTTAGAACATCCACACTAAAAGCCACAAATATTTGCAGACTACAGAAATCTGACATCAATACACTTTGAACCATCATTGGAGTGGTAAGCTCTTCTAGGAAGAAAAACATTTTTCCCCCCACCTAACCCTGTTTTTTCCATTTCTTCCATTAGATCTTTGCATTTATAATAACGATGCTGATGATGGTTTTACATTTACTGAGTTTCTACTTTGTGCCCAGAAGTGTGATAGAAGTTTTGCATTTAATAACATAAACATTCATATGAAATTTCAGCCCTACAGAGTCATTACTACTACTTTCTCCATTTTCCAGTGGAAGAAATTGAGACTCAGAAAGATGAAGAAAGAAGAAACTTGCCCAAGGTCATACAGCCATTTAATTTTTGTTTGATCTAAAAGCCATAATATGCCCTGGCTGGTATGGCTCAGTTGATCTGGTGTCATCCCGGGCACCAGAAGGTTGCTGGTTTGATTCCTGGTCAGGGTTCATGCTTGGGTTGTGGGCTCAATCCCTGATGGGGGCATGCAGGAGGCAGCCGGTCAAGGTTAGAATGCTCTGACCTTGATGTTTCTCTCTCTCTCCCCTTCTCCCTTCCTTTCTCTTAAAAAAAAAAATCAATAGAAACTATTATTTAAAAGCTCGTAATATTAATTGTATACATTCAGAAAATATGTGTGGCCACCTGACTGTCCCATCCTTGTGTAGAAACAAAGGCCACAGTAAGCTCTGCACCTTCTAGCCAAGTTCTACCACCTCCAAGTCCTGCACAGAAATGAAAGGAGCCACACTGGCCAAAGACTGACCAGAAACCTCAGTGCACTTTGACTACTTTCTTTAGACTAGAAGCAGTTATACTCCCTCATAAAAATGATCTAACTAGAAAAGTATCCCAAAGACAGACCCGTATGTTTAATTTTCAGAACATTGCTAGTACAAAGTTCATCATAGTACTGAAGGAAAGAAAAGAGTACTTCAAGACAGAACTAAAATACAAGAGGCTCGAGGAGAGAAACAAAAGCTCCTACTTTAAGTTTTAGTCTAAAGGGTATTTGCATTTGAATAAACTGTCCATAGCTGTGAATGATTACATTTTGATAGCCAGGAAATGATGGGACTAGGTCAGATAAGAACAACCGCTACAGAAATGTTTAAAATATTTACTGAGGTAGTAGGAAAAATACTTCAAAAGTTGAGTACATCTTTATTAAGCAACGTATTTTGTTAGAAATTTCAATTCGTAATTAAGCACAGTAAGTCTTCGAATAGATAAAAATATGTTCTATTACAACCGGTTACTACTGTGGATGATAAAATGTGAGAAGAAATAAAATGCCTTCTCTTTTAATACTCTTCTCCCTACCCCCTCACACACACTCAGGCCTCCCTGAACCGCTTGTGCTTCTCGGGAAGTACCTTAACTCTTCCCAGTGTTGGTGGTGCTCAAAATGCAACCTCTGCCTGGAACTCCTTGCTTCTCCCCTCTTCCAATTGGACTAAGCCACTTCAGCCATCTCCACCAGGAAGCCTTCATGGATTCCTTCCTCAATGCTAACATCTATTAAAGCATTTATCCCACCGCTTGTTTTTTGGTCTCCACAAGAGACCAAGAATTCTTTGATGACAGAGACCACTCTTATTGTTTTTTATATCCCAGCACTTAGTTAAGGCAGTCAATAAAATTTATACTAAATGAATGAAAATATACTGCAAAATTAGGACTTTTTTAGAAATAAAAGGAAAAAGTGTCTAAAATGCACGTCTTGCAGAATTTTATTCTGGTCTTCACTGTTTATAAGGGCGTGTTTTAAAAACACACGCAGAAGGAGTTACTTAGCTACCCTTCATTTAAAAAATATCTTATACCTCCAAACCACATAGATACACTGTTACTTCAAACTGATTATTGTTCAACAAATGTATCAATTCAGATAGTATAACTGAATAATTACACATACAGAATAAAGGCACCACAAAATTATGATAAAAATTTAAAAAGCACAATGACAATTACACTTTGACTAGGTGCTGCCTCGTTCTGCCACTGATTCCTATAGGGACAAGCCATTTACCCTTCGGCCTCTACCCATAAAATGGGGGCAACCGTCACGGCCCCTTCTCCCTTCAGGTCCTGTGGGACAGCGGGGTGCGCCGTAAGAGCGGGGTCTGCGCAGCGAAGGCTCCGTTCCCGACCGCGTTGTACAGCCCCCGGGGGAGCCCTGCGCAGCTCGTCGCGGGAACGAGCCTTCGCTGTCCGGCCTCCTCCGCAGGTCGGGGGTGCGGATCCTTGTGCAAGTTCGTCGACAGCCAAACAGAGCCCGCGTCCGGGGGCCCAAGTTTTCCTCGCGGGGGCTTGGTCTGAACCAGAAACCGCGAGCAACCCGGTCACCCGCAGGGGCCGCGCCCGCGCCCCTCTGGACCCCGTTACCCTCCTGCCAGGAGAACAGGCTCCCGGGCTTCCCTTTGCTCCCCTGGGTGGGGTGGAGCGAGGCCGACGGCGGGGGACGCGAGGGTCGGCGTAGCCGGAGCAGGGAGCGGGGAAGGGGAGCACGGGAGGGGCGACTGGGGGGCCCGGTCGAGGAGCTTACCTGGCCTCGCCGAAGGGCGCCGGGGGCGGGTGCGGAACGAACACCCCACAGTCAGACGGCGGGTGCGGAACGAACACCCCACAGCCAGACGGCGGAGGCTGCTGCTTCTTCTTGGGGCGCCAGATATGGAAAGGGGTGTGCTTCTTGGAGGTCCTGGACGGGCTGGACTCCCCGGGGTCGCCCTGAGGCGGCAGCGACAGTGGCATCTTCTCGCCTGCCCGCTCCGCCCGCTGCTCCGCCGCCCGGCCCTTGTGGAAGAACATACCTGGGCTCCAGCCCGCTGCCTTTACCTGCGCGCCGGCGGTCCCCGCCCCCTGGCAGGGAGGTGAGAGGACCCGGGGAGAGCCGAGGAGCGCCCGGCAGCGCGAGCCCTCCGAGCCCAGGCGGCGGCGCGCCCGCAGCACAGCGCCCCTGCGTGGCGAGGGCGCGCGGCGCCCGCGCAGGTGAGGCGCGCGTCGGGAGCCCCAGGTGCGGCCCAGGCAGTTCCCGCGTCGGGGAGCGCGGCGGCTGCGGGACAGCGACACCTCCTGGCATCCTTGGGAACTGCGTCTCCTGGCGCTGCATTGCCCTCCTCCGGTCTGGGACCCAGAGGGGGACCGATTTCAACATCTCCGGTGCACGTGCCGTCTGCCGCCGGCGGAGTTGTTGACCGCTTGCGACCTGTGCCAGGGTGGAAGGATAAGTGGTTTAGCCATGAGTCCCGCCTGAAGAAGGATGGGAGAGGCTCATCCCATGGACGGGCCGCCCCGCAATTAGGACTATTCCCCTCTGGCCTTTGGGTGGCTTGGGCAATATCATGCTGGGTGGCTTCCGTTTCTGTTTGTAAACATGGGTGCCAGCTTCTCATCTCTCCCTTGAAGAGTCTAAATAATTAATTTGTACTTACATCTCATAAAGCACAAAAGGATAAAAAACAGAAGGTAATTAGGCATATTCCCCAGTTCCCAAAGGACTTAATAGGTCCCTCAGAATGAATTAAATGCCAGTCCCACAAGGTTCTCATCATCTGCTTTACTGTTAATGATTTCCTTTATTAACTTCACAACTGTGGTTACATAGCAAAGACAACTAATATTTAAGCAAAGGAAGCACATGCACAACTGTTTGGGGCATTATTAGGGTATAAAGAGCTCAAGAATCAACCACTGCTTAAAAATTCAATACAGCACAAAATCCCTCTTCTACCATAATACCTTCTTTCTATCCTCTTGAAAGACTCAGCTCACTCATTCATTGGTTCATTCATTCAGGGAACATTTATTTTTATTTATTTTATATTTACATTTTTATCAAGGTATAACCTACCTACAGTTTAAAAGTGCACAGATCACTAGTCTATAACTCAAATTTTTACATATTTATGTAGTTGGGGTATAAAATGGTTTTAAAGAGGAACAGCTGGCATGTCCCAGAAAATCCTCTGTATGTGGCTTTTAAATATACCATTATCAAAAGTATTTTCAGACTTCAGAAGTCTCTCTCCCATCCCAATTCAGTGCTTTACCCCTGCCTTTTCTGTAAAAGTTAACCATTATTTCAACCTCTCTTACCAGTAACTAATTTTGCCTCTTCTGGGAGTTCATTTAAGTATAATCACAATATGTAATTTTTTGTGTTTGTGTTTTGTGCATTTTTTTTTGCTCAATATTAGTCTATGAGAATCATCCATATTGTTACATGTAGTCATTTTTCATTTTTAAGAAAAATTATTGTATACTATTCCACAATATGAATATATCACAATTCACCTATCCATTCTACTGTAGATGGGCATTTAGGTTGTCTCCAGTTTGGGCTATTATAAATAAAGTTGACATGATGAACCTTCTTAGACATAAGCATTCATTTATTTTGGGTATATACATATTGAATAGAATATGCATATGTTCAGCTTTAGTAAACTTTGCCAAACAATTTTCCAAAGTGTTTGTATTAATTTATACTCCTTTCAACAATGTTTGAAGTTTCCAGTTTTTCTACATCTTCATCAACCTTTGATGTTACCAATCCTTATCATTTGGTCTTTCTGATGGGCATCTCAAGAAATATTTATTTATTTATTTATTTATTTATTTATTTATTTATTTATTTATTTATCCTCCCCTGTGGGTATTTTTTTCCATTTTTTTGAGAAAGAGTGGAAGGGAGAGAGAGAGAGAAACATCAATGTGAGAGAGACACAATGATCGGTTGTCTCCCGTACCCAGACCGGGGCCGGGGATTGAACCTGCAACTGAGGTATGTGCCCTTGGTCGGAATTGAACCCAGGACCCTTCACTCCGCAGGCTGATGCTCTACCCACTGAGCCAAACAGGCTAGGGCTCAAGAAATATTTATTGAAAAATTGAACAAAAAAAGAAAAAAAAAACCATAAAAATGAAAAGAAACTAAAAAATACCAAAAAAATATTTATTGAGTATTGATTATTTGCTAGGCTCCAACTTGGGGGAGGAGAATGACTGACAGATGCATCAGTGATATACAGTGAAGGGTAAGAGAATCAGTAGAGGTATGGACAAGGCATTGTGGGAGTTTGGGAACATTACTTACAGAGCCTGGGAGTTTGGGAAGGAGGATGAGTAGTAGCCAATAAGGATTTATTGTAAAACTGGCCCTCGATATGAGCCTTAAAGGGCAAAGGGAACAGCAAGAAAAGGGGAAGAGAAGGGAAAAGAGAAGAAGGGAAAAGAGAAGCAAAGGGAGGAGAGGAAAGGAAAAAGGAAATCTTATATACACTTGCTCAAATATTTACAAATTCAGTAATTCAGTCTTTCATTCCTGAGTCCTGGGTCAGGAGTCATTTAACAGCATCCCAGCTGCAAGAGAAATTTAAATTTTCTGGGTTCTACCTCAGAGAGATGGAAATCATGTGACTAAAAATTTGCCAAACATGGCACAGGACTAGGCAACCAAAAGCATGAACATGGTCACAGTCAAAGGAAAGGGCAAAAGCTATGGGAACACAGAAGTGATTAGCTCTGGATGGCTCAGAGAAGTCATCAGCAGGGAGGTGGCCGGTTCATGAGCTGTGCAGATGAATGAGAATTAATCAGATGGAAATGAGAGGGCTGGCAATCCAGGAAGAGTAAACAACATGGGAGTGAGGTTGGAGAAAAGGGGGATGGGGTGGGGCAGAGTGGCAGGAGATGACGTTGGTAAAATCAGGTGGGGCCAGATTGCTAAGCACTGGGTAAGCCATGCTTTTAAGGAATTGGGACTTAGCTTTGTAGGCAATAGGGAAGGGACTCAGTTTACATTTTTAAGTAGAGGAGTGACATAAGTAAACTTGGGTTTTATAAAGTGTACCCTGAATGGAGAGGAGTCAGGAAAAACTAGTAAGGTGAAACTATCTGAGTAAGTCCAGTCAAGAGGTTGCTACAAGACGTCAGGTGAGCTGTAGCCAAGCAGTTCAGTTGGTGAGAGCATTGTTCAGATATACCAAGGTTTCAGGTCTGATCCCAGGTCAGGGCACATACAGAAATCAACCGGTAATTTTTAAAAATGTTTAAAAAAAAAAGAGTCAGATGGGAGGTGATGGGAACCCACACCAAAGCAGTGAGGGGGTGAGGGGTGAGGGATGGAGAGGAGAGTATGGATACAAAATACCTGTAGGAGATGGAATCACCAGGAATTGTAGTGAATGAAAGAGAAGCCATCTAGGATAACTGTGAGGTTAGGATCCAGCTTAGGTAAACGGATGGAGGGGAAGCCATTAACTAAAAACAGGAAAACAGGAGGGAGATCAGAGTCTCTGGGCATGAAAATACATTTGGTTTTAAACATACTGAGTCTGAAATGCTTGGAGGTTACATAGACAGAAATGTTTAATTCATTGAAAAATATGATTCTGGACATCACAGGTCAGGGCTATGCTATGTAGATTCAGACATCATTACTGGATGAGATCACCCAGAGAAAATGTGTAGAATAGGATAAAATACGAGCAAGGACAAAACCCTGAGTAACACTAACATTTACGTATTTGGCTGGTAAAGGAGAGCCTACCTACAGCAGCGTCCAGACAGCAGCTGAAGAGGTAGGAGGACATGTGGGGCACAATGTAGCCCCTGGGCAAAGGCATGTGACTTCTATCATTGAGATTTTAATAGCTAGATAGAGAGGTCCTCTATTATACAATGCCCCTTGCACTCGTCTCCCTCTGTCCAGCAATTTGAGATCCATTTCAGATCTCCACTCATCCTCCAAGAGGCCAATGCCCTCTGACCTACCCTGACTTTTTTCCTCTCCCTAGTCTTCTGTTACACTTTCTATCTGAATTTGACATTGTGGTAGGCTGTAAAAATGCCCACAATTCTTGACTCTTCCCATAAAGACGCAGTCTGTTTTCTCAGTGCCTAAATCTGGGTTGGGCATGTGACTTACTTTGGCAAATGAAACATTAGCATACGTGATGCAAGCAGTGCTTGAAAAGAGCTTGCAGTGTCCTTGCTTCTCTTGGAATTTTGTTGCTATATGAACATGCCTAAGCTAGCCTTCTGAATGATGAGAGATTTGTGGTCAAGTCATCCACATCACCCCAGCCAATATCACAAATATTAATGAGGCCATCTGGGACCAGCCAGCCCTCAGTTAAGCCACCAAGTAGTCCCTGGCACATGAAAGAGGTCATCAGAGATCAACCGAGACTGTCCCCACCCAGCAGAATCATGAGCTAACTAAATAGTGCTGTTTTAAGCTTCAAGCTATAGTTAAACTAATTAGTTAACAGCTAAAACCGAGTCTGTTTTAGAAATATGTTACACCCCTTAAAACATGTATTTTATCAAGGAATCTTTTAACACTAAGAGTGGACAAACATTTTCACTGCATAATCTGAAGCCAAATATATTGCTTTGAGCTAGCTATATATTAATATTTAACACATATCTTTGTACCTAGATATTTGTTTATAGTCACGAAATTTATTTGTTCTCCTATCTATATTCAATCAAATCTCTATGGCACTTGATGATGCTATTATTACAAATATTACTAATCTAGTGTATAAAAACTAATAATTTTTATTTTTGTCTTCATCTATGGCTGCACTTTAGTTCACTATTACTCCTCCTCTCCTCCTAGCTTGTCCTAAATAACTAATCAGGACAACACCCATCTTGATCTGCTGAAATATTCAAGTTCTTGGATGAGGCCCCCTTATACACAGCCTTAATCCAATCAGTCTCTATGTCTCCTTCACATTCCTCGTTCTCCATCCCACCGTGATAACTCTTCTCATTTCTCAGTTGACTATAGTAGCTTTTCAGTTATTCCCATTGCCTCCTCTTCATGCTATGGTGTGAAGAAGCTTCCAAACGCACAAATCTGATCATCTCACATTCTTAACTGAGACCCTTCAATGTCTCTCCTGTGATTACAGCAGCAGCTTCAGAAACCTGCTTGATGTGACCCAACCACAGGAAGAAATAAATTCCACATCACAACACAATGCACACATACTTACATATAGGATATGCATAACTGAAGTAAAAGGGTTTTTTTGTTGTTTTTGTTTTAATCCTCACCTGGGGATATTTTTTCCATTGCTTTTCGGGGGGGGGGAGGGGGAGAAACATTGATGTGGGAGAGACACATCGACTGGTTGCCTCCTGCACATGCCTGACCAGGGCTGGGGAATCAAGCCTGCAACCCAGGTAAACACCCTTGACCAGAATCAAACCTGAGACCCTTCAGTCTGAGGCCTGAAGTAAAAGTTTTATGAAAGAAATTTATCCTTGCTGCTTGGGATGAACTCTTGACATTTTCTATTTTATTCTACTGTATTCTTCTTCTTCTTTTTTTTTTAACCCTCACCTGAGGATATTTTTCCATTGACTTTTAGAGAGAGTGGAAGGGGGGAGAGAGAGAGACATTGATGTGAGACACATCAATTGGTAGCCTCCCGAATACAGACTTAATCTGCAATCCAGGTAACTGCCCTTGACTGGCAATTGAACCAGAGATCCTTTAGCAACAGGCTGAAGCTCTACCCACTGAGTAACATCAGTCGGGGTTGGGGGGTGGTGATTGAAAAATTGAACAAATCCTCATATTTTACACTTGCTGTGTCTTCCATTCCCTTTGCCTAGAACAGATGTTCTTAACCTTATTTATTTATTCCTTTTTTTAGCACTGGACACCTTGGACAGTCTGGTCATGTCTATGAAGGCTTTCCCAGAATAAAGTATTTAAATGCACATATTCTTATAAAGAGACCCAATTATATTTATATGTAATTATACAATATTAGAAAAAAGTTTGAGTTATAGTATGTTTTCTATTGATGCACCAAATAATAAGGTCTCCCAGTGGGTCTACTAATACCTACTGTAATTTCAAGTAGTGATGAGTGTAAATGGCATTTCAAGATCTGAGTCAACTGATATATAGGTTGAATATATCTGTGTTTCTATTGGTGACAAGGTACAAGTATTGCTAATTCTACTCCAGTTTTGGGCCTATATTTATAATTTTAAAAATGCTAAAATTCTAACTGAAGGTTGGTGAAAATAAAGATGTAATTGTTTTCCCAATGCAAATTCTTCGAAACCCTGAATTTGATCCATGTACCCCTATGTTAAGAGCCCCTGGCCTAATAGCCTTTTCCTTCCTTGTCCATCTATTGTACCCTATTTATCCTTTAAGATTTCTTTATACATTCTTACTAGTTGCTCTTTTTTATTTAGTTATTTTTGGTTTTTTATTTTTACTTTTTAAAATTTTTTGGGCCTTCCGGTAAAGACTGGAAGACTATGAGACAAATTCAAAAAGAGTTGTAAGCACTTAGTTGCTCTTTTTTAAAAAAACATTAATTACAGTTGATATGCAATATTATATTAGTTTCAGGTGTACAGCATAGTGGTTAGACATTTATATACCTTACAAAGTGATCACCCCATTAAGTCTAATACCCACCTGGCACCATATATAGTTATTACAATATTATTGACTATATTTCCTATGCTGCACTTTACACCCCCATGACTATTTTGTTAACTACCAATTTGTATTTCCTAATCCCCTCACCCCTTTCATCCAACCCTCCACCCCCCTCCCATCTGGCAACTATCACAATGTTCTCTGGTAGCTGTTCTTGAAGCTAGGTTCCCACAACAGCTGTGCATGGTTCCATGATGGCCTGTGAGGGACTGTTGCAGTCATTCGTTTACTTATCCGTTCTGTCACACTGGAATGTGAGTTCCTTGAGGAAGAAATGATTTCTGATGCTTCTTATTATCTTGAGTACCTAGCACACTGTTCTGTGAGAACACTAATCACTTTATACATTGCTGGGAAAGGGTAGAGAGGGGGCAGAAAATGATACTTTATTGTCTCTGTCTTCCAGGAATACAGAAATGTCATTTTATGGTTAGTGGATGAAAAGACTTAGAAAACCTGCCTAGAATAAGCCAGTGAATGAAATCGTGGTGCATCAATGGTATACAGTAATGTGTGGCCGGCAGAACATGAACAGTTCCTATTCAGTTTTGCCTTTTGCTCCAATGGCAATACAACCCAGATGAACTATTTTTCTATGGAGAAGATTAGATCATGGGTCAGAAGCAGCCTTGGAACCTGAGATCGGTGACGAGTCAAGCTGCCTGAAGGTTACGTCTTAACTTCAGTTTCTCAATAGTTTTACTGTGCAGCTAAACTTTCAAGGCCAGTCACTAGGGTGGGCCCTTTCTAAGATTACCTAATTTTGTATTTGTAAGTCATTCATATATGTGCTTTCTAAAGAGGACTTCCCAAATTGTATGAGCATCGAGACTCTGGTGAGGATATTAGAAAAATGTTATAGAATTGAGCCCAGCACATAGTATGTTGTGCATGTGTTAGCTATATAAATAAGTTGTGCCCGGCCAGTGTGGCCAAGTGGTTGAGCATGAACCTATGATACAGGAAATCGCAGTTTGATTCCCAGTCAGGGTATGAGCCCTGGTTGTGGGCTCAATCCCCAGTGGGGGGCGGGCAGGAGGCAGTCGATCAATGACTGTCTCATCATTGATGTTTCTATTTCTCTCTCCCTCTCCTTTCCTCTCTCTGAAATCAATAAAAATATATTAAACACACACACACACACACAAAAGCTATGTAAGTTGCATATACATGGTGAATGTCCTAACCTCCTGACATGTACTATCTTACATTTTTGTAATAAAATCCTCTCACAACACCCCTGCGTGAGCATATGTGTTTCATCCCTGCTTTTGACTATTCTTTATTCCTTTCCTAAATATCTGTACCTTTCCTTTCCCTCTCAGCCTCTAAAATCATGCCAGTCCTTTAAAGCCCAAAGTAATGAATGCATCTTAGAAACACAGTGATAGTTACAGAGCTTCACTTGAAGTGTTTAGAAAAACATGAAAAACAAACCATATCATGTTTGTGGCAGTGATAGTACTAAAGGAGGAAGACCTGGGCTCACTGTGCCATCAGACTGGGAGGTGAACATGAAAGAGTAATGAATATAAAATGGGCTTTGCAAAAATTCAAGTTCTTTGATGACAGACTTTTTTATTAGGTAAACTGAATACCTTAATTTTTCTTTTAATAAATTAGGTGTTTTAAACCATTATGCTTATTCCTAAAATTCAGAGAGCCTTTGGGAACATCCCTGGGATGGCAATTCTGACAATTAATGTATGTGGGTAAATTATCCCACAGAAAGGTCCCCCATACAGAGTTGTTGATCAAAGTCTGTATTACATCTCAATTAATATATTTTAAGGTAAAAAAAAAAGAGAGAGAGAAATCATCTAAATATTCAGCTCTGTGTAATTAAATGTTTCATTTAAAATTTTATAATTTTGTTTAAAAAAACATTGCACCCTGAAAGGCATAACAGAAACTTAAATGCATGTTACTAGGTGAAAGAAGCCACTCTGCAAAGGCTACATACTTTATACTTTCAATTGTATGACTCTGGAAAAGGCAAAGCTTATGCAGACATAAAAGGATCAGTGGTTGCCAAGGGTTTGGAGGCAGAAAGGGATGAATAGGTGGAGTGCAAAAGATTTTTAGGGCAGTGAAACTACTCTGCATGATTCTATAATGGTAGATACATATCATTACATATTTGGCTAAATCCATGGAATGTGAACCCTAAAGTAAACTATGGACTTTAAGTGATTATGATGTGTCACTGTAGGCTCATCAATTGTAACAAACATACCCATGCAGTTCAGGATATGATAGTGGAAGGGGTTGTGTGTGTGAAGACAGAGTGTATGGAAACTCTCCAGACTTTCTGCTCAATTATGCTGTGAACATAAAACTGCTCTGAAAAATAAAGTTAATTAATTTAAAAAATATATTGCCCTTCTTTTAAGTTCAGCATTTAATAACTTTAAAAATATGAATTTTATTTTTGAAAAAGAATCCATGGAGCTATGGGTTTTGATACATATAACATATGGTCTATGCATAATATAGTAACTGCTAATAAACTATGAAATAAAAGTGCTCTAAGAAAGTGCTCTTTCAGTCATGACTTCTGCTTCTTTTGAACTTTTATGACATTTTTTTTCTCGATCACTCTTTTTGTCCTGTCTTGCATTGTTGCTAAATCTCTGTGTAATATTCTGTTTCCCAGTTTAGATTGTAAGCAACTCTGAGGCAGAACTGTGACTGATACCTGTATTTTCCCTACAGCCCTGGGGAAAGGGCATTTCCAACAGAAGGAATGGAGTAAGCAAAGGCACAGGGTGTGAGTGAGGTCCGACAGACACCAGGAGCCAGACTGATGGGCGCTGAAGCTGGTAAACTGGGTTGGGATTAGGCCAAAAAAATTTAGATTATTTTCTGTAGGCAGTGAGGATTGGTTTTTGTAAAACCAGAGCAGGGGCATAATTAGAACTGTGCTAAAGAAGATTCTCTGGCAGCAGATTGTAAAATGGGTTGGTGAGGGGGAGAGGAGGCACAGAGCCTAATAAAGGACATAAAAACAACAGCTCCCATTTACGGAGAGCTCACTAAGTGCCAAGCACTCTGATAAATGTTTTATGAGCATCATCCCACATAATCTTCACAAGAAGTCTATGAAGCAGTTGCTATCATTATCCTCATTTTACCTCAAGAAAAATGAAGTGGATACTTGGAGAAGTTATATAACAGCCAGGTTCTTGGGCGAGCGACCTGTTCAATTGCTCAGTGCTTGATATAAAGCTCTGCTGTTGCCATCTTGAAATTCCTTTTCTTAACCAAGGGCTTCATTTTCATTTTGCACTGACTATGGTGCATTACATAGTCAGTCCTGGTTGAATAATTTTGCCTGTGGCCACACAGGTAATGGATGTCAGATATAGGATTTAAGAGCCCATGTCCTCAACTATGCTATGCTGCACTATCTTATGATTTCAAGAGTAGGATGTGGAGAGGAAAATAAATTTGAAAGAGATTTTATCAGTATTGAAAAGGTTTAGAAAGTGGGCCCATTTTGCTCAGTGGTTAGAACGTTGGCCCTTGGACTGGAGGGTCCTGGGTTCGATTCCGGATAAGGGCACATACCTTGGTTGCAAGCTCCCAAGGTTGGGGTGGGTGAGGGAGACTAACAATCTATGTGTGTCTCTCACATCAAAGTTTCTCTCTTCCTCTCTCTCCCTCTCTCCATTCCACTCTCTGAAAAGCAATGGAAAAAATATCCTGAGGAGAGGATTAAAAAAAGAAAGTGGGTTTTGTTTTTTTTTTCAGATTGAAATAACTTTGTTTTGAGAACTTTCTAAGGCTTTCACAAGATCTCCTGAGGTAACCTGAGGTTTCCTATTAGAAAACATTGTTATTTCATTGAAGGTGCTGTTAACTAGCCTTGCAGGCTAAGCTTTGTATCTGGTCATTTGTGACATCTGGTGACAACAACGTGTTATTGCAAGGATTTATTTTGCTGTTTCAAGTCAGGCTGTTCAGGGTTTTTAAAAAAGACTTCCCACTTCCCAAACTATTTTTCTTCTGTTCTCACTGAAAAAACGGATTGAAAACTGCCTGATTTGTCCCAATTTTTTAATAAGGACTTTTTATAGAAAAATATTCATACGGGAAGAATCAAATCATCTAATTCAAAAAAATTTAGAATAATATTAATTTATGGAATCAAAATTAAAACACAAATGCATGAGTTATGAATATGTATTTTTTCAAAGAATATTTGACATATTACTTTAATCCACCCCTCAGAATCCATCCGTGTAGACAAGAAGATAAAAAGCTCTGAGTAACTGTAATCATACAGTTTAATAACACAATGTTTTCAATAGGAACCCGCATTTTATCTGTACCAGTGATAGAATTACATATGGTACATGACATGGTTGTCATAGGGAAATTATGACTTTAAAATACATATTCAATTTTTGGGATTTCTTTGCTGTTGTTTAAGAGCTATTTTCACTTTATCAAGCACATATGTGAACTCAAGAAATGTGAAAATGACTGAATGACAAAGTGAATAAAAGTCTATCATTAAAGCTAAAAAGGCGCCCGGCCAGGCGTGGCTCAGCGGTTAAGCGTCGACCTAGGATCCAGGCGATCGGGGTTCGATTCCCGGTCAGGGCACATGCCCGGGTTGCGGGCTCGATCAATGACTCTCTCATCATTGGTGTTTCTATCTCTCTCTCTCCCTCTCCTTTCCTCTCTCTGAAATCAATAAAGATATATTTAAAAAATAAGTAAAGAAAAAAAAATTAAATTAAAAAGCGCTAAAAAGACGCTGGCCAGGTAGCTCAGATGGTTAGAGTATCATCCTAATATGTCAAGGTTGCACTTTCCATCTCCAATCAGGGCATACACAAAAAGCAATCAGTGAATGCATAAATAAGTGGAACAATAAATCAATGTTTCTCTCTCTCTCTTCCTCTCTCCCTCTCTCTAACGTCAATAATAATAATTTTTAAAAAAGCTAAAAGAGTCTATCCATCCAGCTCCTGGATTGATTTTAGAATGCCAATTAAATAGATACAAAATGGAATTCCTATGACTGCTGAGCATGGAAAGTCTCAAAATAATATTTGGATCCTCCAAATATTCTCTCACCTCATAGGAGAAAACACTAATAATGATATAGTATATAATGATACTTTCCCAACTTTCAAGCATGTGTTCTTAGAATTGCAAAAAAATCCTAGAATCATAAATATGATCATAATCGCAATCAAATGTGTGTTAAATTCCTCAGTGTAATGCATTCTGGACTGCTTGTTTTGGTCTTTTGTTCAACATTAGTATCTATGTGCAAAGAATTGAGGTAGGTAGTGCCTTAGAAATATGAAGAGCTTATCCCTGAGTGGATTATGGGGGTATGAGAACTATTTTTCATATCTGAAGTACTATTAGAATTGGGGTTAAATATTTCTATTATACATTTACCCACAGGGTGGAACAGGAACAAGGAGAGAAAGGGAAAAACGGGGTCAATTCTTAAAGATTTCTTCCTATTAGGTTCTCCATACATAGTTTCCCTCCCAACATTTTATTAGAAAAATCTTCAAACATACATCCAAGTAGAAAGAATTTTACAGTGAAAGCCTACATGCTCGCCACCTAGATTCTACCATTAACATTTTACTGTACTTGCATTATCACATATTTATCTATCCACCCCTCTGTCCATTCATCAATCCATCTAATTTTTGGGATACATTTCAGTAAATTCCTTATAGTTTGGGATACTTTTGGAAATCTATGGCATCTTAATCCCAAGAGCATTTTTTTTCAAGGTAAAATCTTTATACATGCATATATATATATATATTTTTTTATTTTTATTTTTTCCTAATCCTCACCTGAGGATATTTTTTCCCTTGCTTTTCAGAGAGTGGGAGGGGAAGAGAGAAAGAAATATCGATGTGAGAGAGACACATTGACTGGTTGCCTCCCACATGCATCCCAACGGGAGAGCAGATGGAGCCAGCCACTGAGGTACAGTGCTGTTGGTCAAAATCGAACTCAGGACCCTTCAGTCCGAGGACCAGTGCTCTAACCACTGAGCCAAATCAGCCAGGGCCAAGAGCTTTTTTAACAGACACTAATGGCTATCCACTGGGGATGCTGTAGAGGGGATTTCTGCATTGAGTAGGTAGAGTGGACCAAACTGGCTTTCAAACTTTTTTGACTGCTACCCACACCAAGAAATGTATTTCACACTCCTATCCAGTGTACACTACATACATACCAAAGTGATAATTTCAGGAAACAATATTTCCCCTTAACATGTGTGAAGCATGCCAATATTTTCTATTTTATTTCCTTTAAAAAGTGCTGATCGTGGGCCTGGCAGGGTAGCTCACTTGGTTAGGAGCATTCTCCCAATATGCCAAGGTTGAGGGTTTGATCCCGGGGTTGGGGCACATACAAGAAGCAACCGATGAAGGCATAAATAAGTGGAACAAGAAATCGATTTCTCTCTAAAAAAAAAAAAAAGTACTAGTCATGACTTCCTAGCTGGATTTGATGACCCACCACCATTGGGTTGTGACTCACCATTTGAAAAAGGTTAGACTCGTCAACCTCCAAAAAGAGGTCTTTTAAAAAGAAGCCGGTGGCTACAGCTAGGATTTCCCTAATCTTTCCAATTATCAGGAAATTATTGACTCTCGAGCACAGCATTTACTTAGCCATAGCGTTATGTTACATGGCAATCTTAAGAGAAAAAAGTTAAATGCCTGGTAAGGCTTCTGGATAGATCTAATTCATACACTCTTCAGGAGTAAGCTTACTAATTGCTTATTTTCACAAACAGGAAGCTATAGATATACACTTTTGGATCGATGGGAGGACTTCAGTACTTACGTATTTTAATCTTCTGTTAAAGGCGACTATTAATCTCTAATGTGGCTCCGACAAAGTTGAGAAGAACAAAGAGAAAATAGATATAAAAACTTCGAAAACCAACGTTTTATTACAATTACTCTGCAAAGGTAGGAGAGGGATGCTGCAATCAAGTGTCCGTGAGGCAGTGTCTCAGTACTTTCAAAACTCTGAGCGCTCGCAGAATTGCTACATTAAGCTCCGGAACAGCGATGACTGCGCAAACCGTAGGGGACTCTCCGGAGGAAGAGGCTGCGAACTCGCCGGCGCTTGGAACCCACACTCCCGCGCTCCCTCGGTCCGCGCATGCTTGCTCCCGCCTCCTCGCGGGGCCGGGCTGCCTCCGAGGGCGGAGGGCGGGCCACGTGGGGTCCCTGACGTCATCTCCGGGCGCCCAGGGTAACTGGACTTGGGGTGGGCTTCCAGGGGTTTGCGGCGCCGCGGGTTGTATCTGCTGGATACCGGAGGGCGGAAGTGCAGCGGGGCTCGGCTCCGACCTCCTCGCCGGGCCCTTCTGCGGCTGCGCGGGCTCGGGGGACTCCGGGCTCGCGCGTCTCTGCGGGACTGTGTCAAGCACCCTGCGCCGTCGAAGGATCCAGGTCATCTTCACCCGTGCGGGAAGCCGGAGGAGGAGCCGGCGCTTCTGGTAGGGTGTTTGTGTGAGTGTGTCCTCCGCGTCCCCCTCCCCCCACGAGGAAATGCCCGAAGGGGGAGGGTTGGGGAGATGCCAGGTAGGTGTGGTAAAAGGGAGCGGCGAATGGCAGGCTGGAGGAGCGCTCCCGCGGGCGGCAGTGGCGGGTAAAGGTGGGTCCTCCGGGAGGGGTGGGGCTGGCCCGGCGTCGCCCTCTGATCCCGTGGGCTGGCCCGAGGGCGAAGCCTGGGCGATCTCTCTGGGGGAATACGTCTGTCTCTCCCTTATTAAGGTAGGAAACCTAGGCTCCAGAGTTTAGTTCAAGACCTGCATTTTTCGTGGAACAGTTATTTAAATCAATCATTTCACAGACAGTTCAGTTCTGTCTGAATTCAGTGGGTATTTCTTCCAACTTATTTTCTCATCGGCGTTCATTCAGTCTCATTTTAATGATATTTAGTGTTAACAAAGCCATTTTCTGTTGGCAAAGTATTTTCACGTACTTTCATTAGACTTTGGATTGTTTTCAGATCATACCTGAAGCACTTGAGGAACCCAGGGAAACGGGATTGGTTCTAGATTTTTCTGTAGGGGGGGAAGGCGCAGCAGGTCTTCAGCAAGAATCAGAACCCAGAGACCATAATGCAGACTGAACTTACGAGGCCTTTCAGAATTCACTTGATAAATCTCAGAGTTTTGGGGACTGTGAGTACTTTGATCCGAACTGAATTATTTGTGACTTCCATAGAAGGAGTTATTGGTTGAATTTTGAAGTTGAAAGTAAAGATGTTGGGCTGAGGGTAGTTGAGGGGAATTTTAGAATTTTGCAATAGATTTAAGTATGTGCTTTCATCCTCAAAGATGTGCTGGTTAAAATCAGTGGGAAATGAACAGAATGATATTATATGGATATGTTTTTAGAATAATGTGTACATTTCAAGTGTAGGTTAGCTTTATTAATTTAACAAATACCAAGTGCCTGTTAATGTACCAGCACTAAGCAAAAAGTAAACAAAGCAGAACAGTGGCCAAAACTAGAAAAATCCCTGCCATCACGAAGTTCACCTTGGGGAGATGTAATATAAAAACTAATTAAAATATATATATATCAGATGGTGAGAAGTGCGAGCGAGAGAAAAAAAAAGCAATGAAGGGGAATGCTGGTGGTGTGCGTAGATTGCAGTAGTGACCTTAGAAGAGATGATATTTGAGCAGAGACCTAAAAGTGTTAAAGAAGAATGCTGTATGGATGTAGTGGAAAGACCCATCAAAGCAACCACAAAGTCCCCGAGACAGGAGTGTACAGCTAGTTTGGCTGGAACTGAGTGAGCAAGGGGGAAGAGAGGTAAATAATCTGGTTAGAATGGGGCCAGGTCATATATGGCCTTGTAGGACTTTGTAAGAACTTTAGTTTTTACTTTGAATAAGAATAAACTGATCTGACTTGTGTTTTAAAGGATCTTTCTGATTGCTTTGTTGTCTGTTTGCAGCAAGGGCAGAAATGAGACCTATTGGCTGTTACATGTTTCCAGGTTAAAGGTCATGGTGACTTGGCTCTGTGCTAATAGTGGAGGTGGTGAGAAATGGCAGATTTTATGACTTGTGTCTAAGCTAGAGTCATCAGATGTGAAAAGGGGTCAAGGATGACTCCAAAGTTTAGAGCTTGATCACTAAAGAATAGAGTTAGCATAGAGTAATAGGGAGAGGAGGGAGGAAGACCTGAAATCATTAAGTTTTGTAATGTGCTAAATTTTCAAATGAAATGTCAGTACGCAGTAGTATATATGAAACTGGAGTTCAGAATGTAAATGTGGGAATTGTTAATGTATAAGTGATATTTAAAGCCATGAGAGTCTTCCAAAGGTATGGTTCAAGGACCGAGCTCTGGCCTTCAACATTTGGAGGTAGGTGAGATTTTTCTAACTCCCCCAAGGATAGGGTAGGGCTGCTCATTAAAACCCTTGTCAAGAACCACTGATCTTTAGACACAAGGTAGAAGAAAGGAGAAGCCAGGTCCTTAGCTGAGAGAGAGTAAGGAAGGAAAAGTGAAAATCTGAGGAGAGCCGAGATATGAAATGGTGATGTAGGACAGTGGGAGAATAAATGGACTAGGGAAATGGAGGAACCCTGGGCAGTACTTAGGGCCCACTTTTGAAGATAGTGTTCATGAATTTAAAGAGAGATCTATTATTTTTAGATGTTTACAAATTTACTACTAGTAGGCATTTGATATTTTAAGTAATTTCTAGGTAGTTGGGGATTTTGTCAGCAAAATAGCTTTGGGCAATAATTGGTTAGCCTTACTTGTGTGTAGTGTGAAAGGGACTATTGTGCATTATATTTTTGTCAAATTCACTATGCTATTTGCTAAATGTTGTTGATTGGGCACCTGCTCTGTTCCAGGTCCTGAAATAGATGTAGAGAATAGAGCAGTCAGAAGTAGCCCCTGCCCTCAAGCAGCTTGCTTCTAGTAGTCTGCCTCATGGGTTGGGATTTCTGTGCTTCCAAAACATTGCTTCAAATTGGATGCATGATGATAATAGTGTATTGTATGTTTGAGAAGGAAAAGTATTTTTTTTAAATAATGAAATTTGATGAATTTAAAGTGTGATTGTACTGATTTGGAAAAGCATTTAGATGGAAAAAATTTTTAAGTAGCTAGTATAACTTTTGGATTTATATATTTTATATATTGATGTGTTCAACACATGAATTTTCCAGTTGTTCAACAAAAATTCTAGAGCCTGCTCTGTGCTAATTATGCTAATATTGTGGATACAAAGGTATCCAGTTTCTGCTGTTAAGGGACTCAGTTCAGTGTGGGGAGAGGCAAGAGACGGATAAGATAAACATATCTGCAATGCATGGTTATAACATGCTGTTATAGAAGTAATTAGATTGGAGGTCGCTTAGCGGAAAGCTTCCCAAGGAGCTGATGTTAAGCTTAAAAGGGGATTAAGAGTTTGGCAAAAGAAGAGGGAAAGGTTGTTCAAGCAGAGGGGCCATGGAAGCACAAAGAAACTATATATTAAATCCATATACCATTTATTGAGATAACCAGGTGCTAAACATCCAAGAGCCCCCTGAAATTAAAATTATCTTCATTTTACAGAATGAGGTTCAGAGATGTCAGATTTGTTGTCCAAGGACACACACACAGCTTAGAGGTGGAAGTCAGGGTTTAAACCCATGTCAATCTAATTTCAAAACCCCTTAACTACCTACCTTACTCTATTGCCTGCTGTCAGCATTTAAATCTTCTCTGTCTTGTTCTTTGTTTTTCAGCCAGTTTTTCATCAACTTTTCATTCTTCCTTGGAAAGACCTCATATTTGTCTTTCATTCCACTGCTATGGGCCTAGGTCAGGCACTCGTTATTATATGCCCTAGTTGCTAAAATTGCTTCCTGGCTATATTCTCTCTGACTTGGGATCTCCTTTTGTTCACTACTATCATTTAGTTGTTTTTATTTCGTTATAAAACTTTACAGGCTCTCTAGGCTTATTGGATGAAATTGAGAACCCACAATATTCATGATCTAGTCTTATTTTACATTAACAGATTTGACATTAAAAGAATACTAATTCATTTCTAGCACTTAGTATGTGTCCAATACCCTTTCAAGCACTGTGTATTTTTTTTCCAGAATAGCCTGGTGAATTTTACAGGTAAGGAAATTGAGACTTAGTGAAGTACAGTGATTTGCCCAGGGTCTACATGTGATATTAAGAATTTACAGTGTCATCTCTTTCATTATCTACTCCCAACCCAGAGTTTCCTAAAATATTTGCAAACATACTGCTTCTGCTCCTTTTCTGCCTTTATCAGTGCTAGTTTTCCCTGAGTGGAATATTTCTCTTCTCTTTGCCTGCCCATATTCTACCCATTCTTCAGTTTCCATATCTTTTAAAATTCTTCCCCGAACACTATAGGATATATTAATATTTTACTTCCTTCCCTCCTTCCTTATGAAAGCTCTCTGCAAGTAACATTTCATTATAACCATGAATGTTTTGGGGTTGGAAGGCACGTTGGCAATCAGTATGGTGCAATGGAAAGAGTATGACATTAGAAATCAGAGTTGAAAAAAATCTTTACTGTAAGCTTATAAGTGCTTTAGTAGAGAAAAATAAAGGTACGATGAGGATACAGGTTCTACCTGAGTCATGTGTTGAAGAAAGGGTATTTGAGCTGGGTCCTAAAGGATGTCTAAATTGGAAAGATACAGTGGAGAAGGCAACTTTAGAGTAAGGAACCACCAGTATGAGCAGAGCCCTGGAAAGGACATGCAAGTGCATGATATGTTTAGTAGATTTAGATAAATTACCTTCCGGGCAATGCCTAAGGTTTTTAAAAAGTTATTATTATCACCATCATCATCATCTTGTATACATACCCTCGGCACCTGCCACAGAGCTGGGAATATCAAATGAGCAAATATTTATTGACTTTGCATTAAGGATTATTAGCAATGTTTAATGCATAATTTTTAGTTAATTTCCTTTACTGTTTTTATTCCTGCTTACATTATATAATACTTTTGATTATTCTTAGTTCTTGAAGTCTTTAGGACTTTTAAACATTTTTTGAGACATGCTCTTTCTTGTTGGTTCTGTAAATTATGATAGATATACTTTATAGTACTATGTTATAGAAATTGCTCTAAGTACTTTACATAGTACTAATTTAATTTTTATATGTTTTATGTGTGTAAGCACTGTAATTCTCATTTGACAGATGAGAAAACAGAGAAGTTAAGTGGCTTACTTGAGGTCACATAGTAAGTGGCTGAGCTAAGTTTTGAGTCCCAGTGATCTGGCTTCATATTCTACATTTTGAACCCCCACATCATAGTGCCTCTCAAGAGATAAGTTTTGTTTATGGATATATTTTAATAAAAGTTAAAACACTGGTATGCTAGAAAAAGCACTGGTCTCAGTTTAAGTGAACAGAGTTCTTATGGTTTGAGTGTTAATTAGTGCTCTAGTTGGGCACAGTTTTTCACCTCTTTCAGTTTACTTACCTGTAGATGACATTGCATCCAGTTGACCTCCAAGGTGTACTCTTAAGTATAGTGATACAAACTTAGAACTCTATTGGAGTTTTTCTCTCTTTGACTAATTAATTTATGGCAGTCTTGATGTACTTGGCATTGGCCAGTGGGAGAGAAGAGAGAGAGAAAAGCCCCTTGAATAATTCAGTGGTAATAATTGATATTTAGCTAAACTAATACAGTTATTTAAAATGTTTCTACAGGATACAGTATGATAAATTATGAATTAGCTAGCTTATGAAAGATGGAAAATATATACACACACAAATATAAGGCTATTGAATCTCAGTAGTCAGGTACCAGCAATATTTACTTCAGCATTTACTCCAACAGTATATTGTGATGTTGTTTAGTTGTAATTATTAGTGCTGGAAGACACTTGGACAAAAGCCATGTCCTTCTACCATATTCAGAATATTTTAGTTTGCAGATTTAGTGCTATATTTGTGGTATAGGGAATATTCTGCATCAGAGTAGAACTTTTACTGTTTCATTGGGTCAGAGGATTGTGAGCTATGTTTGCAGAGTAGGTAGGATTTGAGAGGTGAGAGAAGGGGATATTAGTCAGGGGGGATCGTAGGGCAGAGAGCAGCGTTGTAAGGGACCAGTTTTGATAGAGGGTTTAAAAAGAAATATAGTAAATAAGATTGGAAATATTGGTGGAATCAAGATTGTGGGCAGGATGAAATTTAGAATAGGAATAAGTTTGTACAAAGATTCTTTTCCAAGATGAGAGAGGTATTGTTTGTGTTTTGTTTTTTTGTTTTTTGTTTTTTTTTCCCAGAAAGAGAGTCTGAACTATTTGGAGTAGGAGAGGTTAAAATATGGGACAGGGATAATTGTGGAATGACATTTTGGAGTTGGCTTATAAGGGTCGATAGAGCATAAGTGAGGAGTTTACTTTAGATGAGGCTTGAGGGAATGATGTCTCTATACTTTCACTTTGGCTGTGGTTCATTAGTTAGTGTACATAATTTTGAATTGGTTATGTCTGTGATCCCTTCAAAGAATAGCTCTGCATTTAGAATTTGTTGTACTGATTTTGGCATTCATTTTTTCCTATAATCTTTCTTTGTTTCAGAGCAGGTTCAAGGATCTGATTAATGCTTCTTATTTTATTTTCAGTTTAGCTTTGGTTGAAAAAAGAATTTAGCCTATATGTACTGCTTTAACCACTGGAAGAATGACAGATGACAAAGATGTGCTTCGAGATGTGTGGTTTGGACGAATTCCAACTTGCTTTACCCTGTATCAGGATGAGATAACTGAACGGGAGGCAGAACCATATTATGTAAGTATGTTGATGGTGGCATATGGGATATTTGACTTTGTTCATTTTTGTAAATAAAGCTCTAAGAACCTGGAGGCTGTTATTCAACATTTATATACAATTAGTACTTGCCTATTATGGAAAATTAGAAAACACAGATCAGCAAAAAGAATGAAATTAAAATTGCCTCTGTTCTTACCACCCAAATGGAAAAACCACTGTTGACATGTTGATATGGGACCTTCTTGACTTTCTTTTTCTTATGCACGTATGCATATATATGATGATGGAATGATAAGTTATATGCTGTTTTTTAACAGGAAGCTATTTTGAAAATATGTTCACATTCTTTGTATTTAGGTGGTTCCAAGCAACTGTTTGACAAATTCTTTATTATAGCTCAGTGAACATATGAGCATATGTGTGTTTTCATATGTCAATGAGCTAATATATATTAGATAAAATATATTATTTAATAACAAATTGCTGTATATAGACTTGTAGTTTGAGTTAGTGTATTATCTCTTCTAAAGAGAATATCAAATATCTTCTGAATTTAGCCTGTTTTTCTTTTTTCCTTCTTTTTTTTCCAAGTGCACATATAATCCAAACTTAAGCATGTATCGGAAATCATAGTTTTCTGCCTATTTACTGAATAGCCCCTGGTAGGCATAGACATTCTCAGTTGTCATTATTTGAGTGCTTTTCTTTTTAATTGCTTTGATTTATACATAATATTGTTTACCCAGGAGGTTCTGGAAAAGTGGGAAATATATTTGTGGTTTTGGACTATTTCTTGTTTCACCTTAATAAAGCTTGCCCTTTGCTTTCTCCCTTTTCTGTTTGGGAGGCAGCACTGCTCCTCAACCTGCTCAAGCTATGGAAAGTCAGGCTGTTGGAAAGCTCAACAGTTTTCTCCCTTTAGAAAAACTTCTGTAGTTAAAAACAAAATGTGGCCATAGTTTATTTTTAGAAGAATTTTCATCTGTTATATGTATTTTTTCTCTAATTCTTCTATATGGGTTAGGATATCATTTTTGTTTTGTTTCCAAACTTGAATTTTCTGTTTTAGTTAAAACTTTTAACTGTGGATAACTTTCAAATAGTATCTAAACAAAAGGAAAATATGTATCTAGTTGGTCAAAGTGGCAAAAACTGAAAAATATATCACTTAAGTGGGTTTACTTTTGCATCAGAATATGATATTTGACACATTTCCTGCGGTTTAAAAAATTCAAGGAAAGAATACAGTATTTTTTCTTCTTTATGTATAAATCTGTTTAATTATTAAAAGACTGGCTTGAGAACTAGAGTGTAAGTTGTTTTCTAGCTATTTCTGATTGAATTGAAATTGGCAAGAGGTAGGAGGAAAAGGATTGTTTTATCTAATAGGTAATTGTTTTTGTCTTGAATTCTTTCTAATTCTTCACCCAAAAGAAACTTATAGTCATAATGATGATGTTTTTGAAGAATATTGGGTAACAGGCATATAATAAATACTAAATAAAAACTAGGGTTTAACATGTAGCATAATCCAGAATTTGCTCTTTAAGTGCAAGTTAATACATACAGGAAGAAAATATACAAAAACAGTAGTGGTTAGTCTTAGAATTATAGGTGAGGATTTTAGTGCCCATATGGTTTTAGTTCACATATGTTGGGGTTGTAAATTAAGTTTAAAAGTATTTTTAATTGCTTTGGTTTATAATAATAATGTTTTAAAGATTCTGGATGATATGAGGTAAAAATATCATGGCCTGATAGCCAGTGTACCTCTTTCCCAGAAATTCTCAAAGCTCAGGGTTATCACCATGGCTTGAAAAGTCTGTTCATGTTCAGGTAAAATAAAGATAGGTGAGTGGAAATGTAGTTTACTTTTATAATGCTTATGGTTTATTTCTTAGAAACTAGATTTTAAAATGTCCACTCATACCAAATTTATAAGTTAAATAATAATTATTCAAAGAGTTTTCTGTTTCCATTGGAAAAGCATATGAATGTTAATTTCCTATATCTACATTTTGATTTGTTGTCTTCTCATAAATCTTTCAGCCTACATCCTATCATTAAGAATTATATTCTGGCCCAGCCAGTGTGTCTCTGAGTTTGAGCATCGACCTGTGATCCAGGAGATCACCATTTGATTCCCAGTCAGGGCACATGCCGGGGTATGGGCCAGCAGGGGGTATGCAAGAGGCAGCCAATCAGTGACTCTCATCATTGATGTTTCTCTCTCTCTCTCCCTCTCCCTCTCCTTTCCTCTCTCTGAAGTCAATAAAAATATATTAAAACAAAAAAAGAATTTCTATTCTGTCTTTCAGGGAATGTTAGGAAGAAAGTTTGTTAGAATCTAGGCAGCTTTTCAATTTTTGTTGTTTCTGCTGTATTCATTTAAGCTGTTGTTTTTCATTTAGATAATGGAAAAACATACTAATTTGGATTCATATTTTGTGACTTGTTACCAGAGGAAATAACACAGTCAGAAATATGGCCATCAATCTAAGTGAACCCTAAACATTACCCAGCAGTCCTTTCATGTTTTCTTAGTCAGGTTCTGTGTTCTCCATTATAACTATTCTCTGAGCCCTGACCTCATCTTTCACTCTAAACAGGTGACCTCACTTCCTACATCACAAAGAAAATAGAAACTATGTGATAGTACCTCCCATAATTTTCACCAAGTCTGCAAATCCTGTTTGCACTCACACATGTTTACTTCTCTCTTGCTAATGGAAGAGGTATTCTTCCTCTAGACAAGACCCAATCTTCCATCTGTTCTCTGGACCCATCTCCTGCCTTCTTAAGGAAGCTGGTGGTTTCTAAGAGTCTTTCATCCCCACTGCTGCCTTCTCTGTTTATTTTACTTTCAACTTCTGTCTACTGGCTACTTCTTTTCAGCATTTATATTGTTTTAAATCTTATCTAAAACAACACTGTTGACCCATCTCTGTTTCAACCTCTTGCTTTCCCTTCATAGCCAGACTTTAAAAAGGTTGTCTGTATCCATCAATTCCTTACCTCCTACCACTTACTTCGCTGTAGTCACATTTTCACTACTACAACAGAACTATTCTTGCCAGTCACTAATGACATCTTTTTTGCTTTTTATATATTTTTTAGTGATTTTAGAAAGAGGAAGGGAGAGAGAGGGAAACATCGATGAGAGAGAAATATCGATAGATTGACTGCCTCCTCACTCCCCCTACTGGGGATTGAGCCCACAACCCGGGCATGTGCCCTGAGAGTCCAACTGAGGTCTGGATCGTAGGTTGATGCTCAACTGCTGAGCCAAGCTAGTGAGGGAAAATCAAAACTTAACTTTTTTTTGCTCACACAAGGATATTTTTTCCATTGCTTTTCCGAGAGAGTGGAAGGGGGAGAGAGACACACATCGATTGGTTGCCTCCAGCAGGCACCCCAACCAGGGTTGGGGATCAAGCCTGCAACCGAGGTCCCTGCGTTTGGCTGTAATTGAACCTGAGACCCTTCAGTCTGAGGGCTGATAGTAACCACTGAGCCAGTCTGACTAGGCTTCTTATCTACTTTTATGTCTTGAGTGTTTTTGTCTTGACAACTCCCAAGATTTTACTTCTGAGCTTCAATCTATATGTCTGGTGGATATCCTTACTCAGATGTCTCAAAGGAGTTAAACTGAGTATGTTTGAAACTGGACTCATCATCTTTATCCCCAGACAACCTGGTCATCTGCCATATTTCCTCCCTATTTTGGCAAGTAGACCTATCATCTAGCTAATTAATTACTCCTACTAGTAATTAACATGGGACTCATCCCTTGATGCTTCCTTCTCCTATATTCCTGACATTTGGTCAGTAACTTAGTCCATCTGATTTTACATCTGAAATATCTCAAACTTACCAGTTCCTTTCATACCCCGTGCTACCAGCCTACTTCAAACCACCATTTAGAAACTGATGGATTGCATAGTACTAATTTCCCTGGTCTCAGTCTTGTCCTCTTTCCATTTTCTAGTCTGCAGTTGGTGTAATCTTTTCAAAACACATATCTGACCTTGCCACCTGCCTGCTTAAAATCTTTCATGGCTTTTCATCATCTTTAGGGTCCTTGATGTAGCTTACAAGGTTCTTCATAATCTGGTCCCTTGCTGCTTTAGTACTTATTCTGTCCCAACCCTCTACATTCCTGTGATATTCAACTTCTTATAGTTCCTCAAATGTGCTAGTTTGTCTTTTTGTATTCACTCCATGCCTTCTTGCAGTTTCCTCTGTCTGGAATGAGTGAACAGCAGTGTCTCTTACCCTACTCATACCCAACACCCACACCCACCTATGTTTGGTTTACTCTTGTTTGCCTTTTGACTGTTACCTCAAAATAGCCTTTCCTGAGCCCATAGATTATGTTAAAATCCTTTGCTACTTGTTCTTATAACATTCTTTACTTCCTCCTTGAATTTATCACATTTATAATTTCAATTTTACTGTCTTCCTTTCTAGCCTGTAAGCTCCATGAGAGGAAGAACTTTCTGTTTCATTCAGTGTTGTATCCTTATTGCCTGGTGAAATGCCTCACACATTGAAATGGAACAGAATTCTAGTATATTGTAATTCTAGTTTTGTTCTAAATAAGTAAATTTCTAATTTTATAATTGAAAATGATGAAACAAAATAGGATTTAGCATGAACAAACAGTATTAGAGGCACCATTTTCAGAAACATAAGTAACATACAACTATATAAAACGTATGTCTTACAAGCTATATAGAAGAAAATGAGTCACTTGTGTCATACTCACTGGAGTACTTGACAGTGCTAAATGAGGAACAAGAGAATGCTAAATTCCATATAGTTGACAATATCCCCAGAAGGGATTAATTCTTTTCATATTAAAAGAACTTCAAGAACCTTGAAGACATTAATGGAAGTGAAATAAACCAGGCACAAAAGGACAAATATTTTATGATCCATTTATTATTATTTTTAATATGTTTTTATTAAGTTTAGAGAGGAAAGGAGAGGGAGAAATATCCATGAGCTGCCTCCTGCATGCCCCCTATTGGGGATCCAGCCAATAGCCCGGGCATGTGCCCTGCCCAGGAATCGAACAAGTGACCTCGGTGCATGGGCCGACACTCAGCCAAGTGAGCCACACAGCCAGGGCTTATGATCCATTTATATGAGGTTCCTAGAATAGTCTAAATCAAAAGACAGAAAGTAGAAAAGTGATTACCTAGGGCCAGGGAGAAGAGCAATGGGGAAATTATCATTTAATAGTACAGAATTTGAGTCTGAAGTGATGAAAAGTTCTGGAGATGGATAGTGTTGATGGCTGCACAACAGTGTGAATGTATTTGATGCCACTGAACTATACACTTAAAAATGGTTAAAAGGGAAAATTTTATGCTAGGTATATTTTACCAGGATTTATAAAAAGAACTTAAAGTAAACCAATGAGATAAATCTAAGAAAAATGAGTGGTACAGTGTGGATATACAAGGCAGGATGATGTCTTTTTGCTGTTATTTTCTTTTCATTTTTACCTATTTAAATATTTACTAAGTGCTTATTTAAAATTTATTAGGTAAATCGTATCTAATATAGTCATTCTTAAATCTTAGAGTTACTGTAGATATTTATATCAGTCATAGACCAATTTGAAACAGAAGATGCCAACTACATTTCCCTATAGTTTCTGACTGAAGGAGGGGCATTCTTTATTATCATTTTTGGCCTTTTGTCCCAGTTTAACCTTTGGCATCTCTGATTCATTCAGCAAATACTTATTGTGTGCCTGTTATAATTTTGGGGGCATTGGGAATGTATCAGTGAACAAAACACAAATATTCCTTTCTTAATGGAGCTTACATTCTAATGTTCCTCATCTCCTTATTGTAAAGAAGTTTTGGTTTCCTGAAAATCATTTGTGAATTTTTCAGCAACTTTGATCAAACCCTAGGCATGTAGTGTAACACTCTCCGAAATCAGGAGCTGATGTCCATACTCATTAGTCCTAACGTGTCTTCCTTCTTACAATCTCCCTAAGTTAATATCATTCTCTACAGAACAGATGGTGATTACTATTATTATTAAATGCCTAACGGACATTTTAAGGTAAAGTTCTAGACTTGTAATATAGAACTTACTCGACTGATAGATTATATGTATTTTTTTTTTTTAAATGGCCAATTTACCATACTGTTTTAACTACTTAGAGACTGTCCATGTTACATGTGTATTTGATGCTGTTTCTCTCTCTAATGAACCTTTTCTTTGCCATTTATGTAGTAGAATATGATTTTGGAAAGTTATTTAAGCTGTATATAAAATAGAGGTGATAATATTTCTTGTAAAACAATTAGTGCTTTTCCTTATACTAGTGTTAGTTCTCTTTTTCTTTTCTCTGCTAATCACATTCTAGTTGTTACTTTATAAAAGAGGACCTTATGTTCTGTTGAATCCACACTACTATCCAACAGATTGTTTGTAGTATTAGTGCCATCTATTCCATTCTGGAGCATGCCTCCCACACACTCGTTCTCTGTAGCCCCTAGGATCATTGTCATGTTCTCATACCTACTTGGTTGGAGCCTGTTATCTTAAGCTTCAGTGTTTAAGTATCATTTCCTTTAACCAGAATATCTCTCTTTGTCTGTATTCCCCAGCCCAGTAGTTGTACTTGATTTTTACTGATCAGAAGACATAACCTTGAATAAGCAGTATGAAAAATGATGCAGAGTTACACGCACAAAAGCAGCTGAAAGAGTACCAAAACAATTTTACCAGCAAAAGAAAACAGAAGCTTAGAAAAACAAGAAATGGCTAGAGGAACTATGGCAAAGGTGGAAAAGACATGAATTCTCACCAGTTTTCTCCTTTCATTTGCTATCTTATATTTTCTTTCTGAGTACCTTTCCTGGGGTAAAAACAGTGATGGCTTTCACAGTAATCCAGTTGAGGCTTTACCTAGCCCAGCATTCCCTCCTAGATTTTTCTCTCCAAAGTCCAAGGCCCAACCTTCGTAAGGACAGGGTTGAGAGAGTTAATTGATAGTGCAGGGTCACCAGTCTACCAGCATTCTACCTAAGCTTGCACTTTATTGCACTTTAAAGATTTATGTGTGTAGCTCAAAAGTCAGTCATTTTAAACATCTTTTCCATTTCTTGATCCCCATCTCCTTATGTAATATTTCCTTAACAGGTTTCCTGTCTATAATCTTTTCAGCCTTTTATATACAGCTGCTAGAATATTCCTCAAATACTGTTTCTCGTCATGCCATTCTTTTATTCATGGGGTAATGGGGTAGTGACCCCTGTTGTTATCAAATGAAAATTTCTGTTTGACTTTTAAAGATCTGTTTGATTTCTTCATTAGTAATCACCAAAATATGTTCTAACTGATCTCTAGATCTTCCCCACTTTTCCATTTCTTGATCCCCATCTCCTTATGTAATATTTCCTTAACAGGTTTCCTGTCTATAATCTTTTCAGTCTTTTATATACAGCTGCTAGAATATTCCTCAAATACTGTTTCTCGTCATGCCATTCTTTTATTCATGGGGTAATGGGGTAGTGACCCCTGTTGTTATCAAATGAAAATTTCTGTTTGACTTTTAAAGATCTGTTGCTGCCATGAATATTTTTATAAGTAGTTATAAAATATACTCATTTTTTTAACCTCTATTTTAGCCTCATACAGAGGAGGACAGATTGTGTCTTTGTCTTCATATTCTTCATTGCAACTGATCTAATACATGGCAGATTATCAAAACGTGAGAGACTAGTTGAGAAGTCCTGATTGATCAGTCAGGGTATACTTTAGGACCGAGTTGATTATCCTTTCAGAACAATTTAATTAACTCTGGTGATTCATATTTTTAAGTTAAAGTTGGTTGAAATACTACGTATCCTGAGTGATTTGACATCTGATCACATTGTTCTTTTATTTGGAGAAAATTATGGAAAGATTGTACTTAGATATGTGTTGTTTGTTCTAGGCATTTATGCTGTAAGCTGTACTTAAAGTAATGATCTCATAAGAAATTTTAAAACATCCTAACCTTTGGCCTTTGATTTGTTACAAAAAGCAGTTGACTTTGAAATATTCAGAATATGCAAAGAACATGGTTGTTTTTCCTTAAAATTCAAAAACCTATTTACCTATTTAGTGTGTGTGCGTGTGTGTGTGTGTGTGTTAAAATAGTAAATAAATATTGTTTCACAATTTTTTATTTCAGTTGCTTTTGCCAAGAGTTAGTTACTTGACATTGGTAACTGACAAAGTGAAGAAGCACTTTCAGAAGGTTATGAGACAAGAAGACATTAGTGAGATATGGTTTGAACATGAAGGCACACCACTGAAATGGTGAGTGAATTTTTCTGTATTAATAAGCATATGCTAACCTTAAGAAGGTACAGTGCCCTGAAGCAATTTTTAAAAAGTTCTATAAAGAAAGAAATCACTGGTTGAGCTTATATAATACAGTAAATTTCAAACTGTTGTTAGACTATTTTATTGAAAATATTTCTACCTTCCATTTGGATGCATGGGAGACTGGACAGATTTGTATGTTTTCAATAGATTTTTTTATATGGCATAATATAATGTATTTGCTTACGGGTTAGTTTTTTCCCCCAGATATAATTAAAACCCCTTTATAAATAAGTCACTTTGTGACACTATTCAATTTTCTTTCTATTTCCAAAATCTTTTACATATTTTTATATACACGCGATTCCTTTCAATGGCATCTTTCAAACTGATGGCCACATTTAGTTGATCACTGTACCATAGGCACATCTTATCTAGCCTTGGTTTAGTATTTAAAATACATTGATTTCCTTTTTATGTGAAAAATAATTTTGATATTATATTATTTTTAAGAATTGTATTGAAAATTAATCCTGAATCGGGGTTTATCCATATACAGATGATGTATTTTGTACTTCCTCTATTATTGGGAGTTTTGTTCATTATGCATCCAAAAGTATTTAATGAAACTAGAGAAATTACAGAGAGAATATGAAAAAATGGTTGTAAGTGTTGGAAGTGCTGCCAAATGGATACAGACTGAATCAAAATTTAAATGAAATATGAAGAGTAGAATCTGGGAGTATTAAAATGAATTTTAAAGGAGACGTAAAACGAAGTTAGTAGGTGTTTAATGAGTGCAGCTGAATCCAAGGATTACTTAGAAACAAGGAATGAACTTTTGGAACTCACCTTGTGCTGATGAATGAGTAAATTTTTCATAATGGTTTAGAAATATACAGGATAATATTTAGTATTGTTATGGGTCACTTCTCTGTTCTTTTGAGGTGGTTCTGGGAAGGGATGACAAAGTTCTTTGTAAAATTTTAAATCAAAACAATACTAAGTTTGCTCTGGCCGGTGTGGCTCAGTTGGTTGGAGTGTCTTCCCATGCACCCAAGGGTCATGGGTTCAATTTCTGGTCAGGGCATATACCTGGGTTTTGGGTTTGTTCCCTGGTTTGGGCACGTATGGGAGGCAACTGATCACTCTCCCCACCACCCCATTCCTCTTTCCCTTTTCCCTCTCCCTCCCTCCTCCTCTCTAAAAGCAATGGAAACATCTGCTGGTGAGGATTAAAAAAAAGAAGACAATACGGAGCTTCATGAGCATATATCAGATTCATGACTTGAATAATTATAGACCTCAGACAAGATAGATAAGTTAATTTTTTATGTGTGTTATTTCTCAGAAGAATTGAAGGTTTTGTAATGGGAAAGTGGCTTAAAGAAGTTTAAAAGGAGCAAGAATCAGGAGAGTAGTGGGAAAGGGAGGAGGGGGAAAGATTGTGGGTGAGTATTCTTGACAGACCTATCTATATTGTAGTTGGATAATGTAATTGTATTGATTCATGTGTATTACAGATTATTGTAAGAATCTGTGTGACTGACACCAGGCTTTGCTATTTTTCCATTGTAAAGCAGGGTTTCTCAACAAGGGCCCTATTAACAATTTCACTTGGATAATTCTTTGTTGGGGGGGGGGGCACCCTATACATTGTAGGATTTTTAGCAGCAGCCGTGACCTCTACCCACTAGCACCAGTAAACATTTCCTCTAGTCATGATAATAAGTGTTTTATATGGGATGCAAAACCACCCCCAATTGAAAAACTCTGGAAAAGATAGGAAACCAATTTAGCTTTTATAGTAAATGATTAAGTTACCATCCTTCAGCTGATGTTTTAATCTGTCCTGTGTGGAGGCTATTTTTTTGTTTGATGTGGTTTGTATTCTTTAGGTTTGTATTCTACATATGATATCAATAAATAATGTTTGGACCCATATATCCCTGTTATTCTGGAGTAATATTTTTGGCTTAAATACAGCATGTTCCTACTTTGTCAGTATTTATACCTTTGTCTTTTATTGAAGAGTGAAATTATTTTCCCTTTTAGAGAGCGTATATGAAAGTAATTGTGTTTACAGATCTTTGTTCATTTTAGTTCTGAGGATATGCATGATATCATGTGCATAGTTATGTCTTGCTATAAGCTCATTGTATTTAATGGTTTTGGGTACAACTTTCCTTTAGTATTGTTAGTTACTCCATATATTTAAGGAATGAATAACTACCAGAGGCATGAGTGTAGTAGGCATGTAACTACCAGGACTTCTGAGTTAGGTCTTGATCTTTTCTCTCTCTGCTCCCAACAGTAGCAAGTTTCTCCTTTGTTAAAAGAATTATCTTCCAGGAAATAGGCTATCAGTATCTACCTGGTATTTAGTAGGCCTCATAGGATAGGTTAATCATTGTAGCAGCTACTACTGAAGCTTTGTAGGACTTGGGCTTTTGAGACCATGAAAGTATCTTAAGAGTAGAGGAGCATTTATTTGAGTAGGATGATAGCATCTTTCTTATACTTGATTCTCTGGAGTTTTAAATAAATTCAGTTGAGAGAGGAAATCAAACACCAATTTAGACAATTTATTTTAAAAAAAGAAAGTGTGAATTGATATTCCTTTTCCTATTTGTATTGTTATAATTGTTTAAATATCTGAGTGAGATGCGTAAGCTGGGACTTTTTACCGTAAACAGTAGCTTGTAAGAGATGCTAAGTCAATGTTTGTTCAAGGAATGGATAAATGTAAATTAGTCTCTTTTATTGAGAAAACTGAGGCTAAAATAAATAAAATAACTTGTTCAAATAAGCAAGTAGGGCCAGATTTTGAGAGACTTAGTTCAGGGCTCTTTCCATCACACCTGCTGATACTCTATTTGTCAGTTATTGTTTTCTCCAATTTTGTATTTCTTTCTAATTGCTTATTTAATTTGTCTGTATTAGAGTGGCAGAACATTTAAGAACAGTGTCATACACTTAACGAATACTTAATATATTGTTGATTTGTAGAGAGATTACAAGGAGGTTTTATCTGATTAGTGCTTTAGCCTCTACAGTCCTTTGTCTAACTTTTTCAAATTACCTGGAAAGTAGAAAGTACTGAACTAACTCAAAAGCTCTTTTTTTTTAGAGTGATTTGAGTTGATTAGTCAGCAGAGGGTGCTCTAACATTGCATTTTAAGAAGTGAAGTTTCTTCTTACCATAACTCAAGTATTCAAAATTTGTATTTGTTACTTATATATTAGACCTTTCTGTTGAATGACTAAGTGGATAAAAATGCCATATGTCCTTAGAAATATATTGTTTCTTCATTAGTTCTTGTGTTCTATAAAATATATCTAGTATATCATCATCTGAAGACTCAGTCAGAGGTTTCACTTAAACCTTCAATTTTACCATTGTCATTAAAGTCTGAGGTACTGTTATCTGTCTCTGCAAAAGTGCTCGTTTATCCTAATGAGTGTGTAACATCTTCCTCTCCGTTTTCTTCTCTTTCCTATTATAGGTGGAAAATACAACATTTTGAATTTTTAGCTGTATTAGTGATGGCTAAAAGCAGACTCCAAAGATGGAGTCTGCATCCTTTTTTTAAACTTTATTGAAATATGATGTGATATTTTAAGTGACACAATAAGAAAATGGAAAAGAGGATACATTAATGTATCATCCTTCTAGGCATGCTATTTTTCTTCCAAATTCTTACTATTTTCGTGTTTTTTTAGCATTAGTTGGGAATAATTGCTAAGTAACAAAATAATTCAGAGACTGATGAAATAGCAAAATGTTTCAAGATAGAGGAAAAAACAAGATCACCAGAATCCCATAAGACAGCGTAGATTTATAAAAGGGTCCAGTAGATCCACATGGAAATTACTAGATGAGTAAGTTTTCATCTTTTTTTTTTTTTTTTAAAGTGAGTTTTCTCTGTGGTTTTTGGCAGACCTTTAAGAAAGAATAAAAGTTATGAAGTGTCAAACCTAAATTAAAGCTGCTCAGAAAAGAAATTCAGAACCTAAAATTGAGTCCATTGGATCTTTATGGTATACTGAGGGTTACCTATTTTGTGGCTCTTTGATTTATGCATTCACAGCTATTTGTGTCTGTGCACCTACAGTCATTTTTTTAATATTGAGGGAAAGATAATAATTATGAATCTTTTTATGTTTAACTTGTATTCTGACCCAAATAATAATTATTTATTTTTAAAATTATGCTTGATTTTATATGACATTATTGATTGCTTTACAATAATATTTGATTTCACTTTAGAATTTGCATACAGTTTCATTATAAGTGGCAGAGAATGTGCACAACACTGCATTGCTAGCCATTTTATGGGCTTCTGGTGAATCTATCCAATATGTCAACTGCTTAATTTGCTAAAGGGATTGGAAAGCAATATGCTCTGCTAGCTTAAATAGCCACATTCATTCTTAACTTAGTTATGGACACTTAAGAGGAACATTTTTTTTAAAAAAATGGAAAGGTCCTTTTTGTAAAAAAGTATAAGACATTATGTAGAGCTTGTACAATTTTAAGAATTCAGAGAGAGGGACCAGAATTGAATAAAATCTATAACTTGTCTCTAGTGCAATGTTTTTTTAATTGTTTTTATTTTAGGTTTTGATTGAGGCCAGAGTTTTCTCTGGTTTCAGAATATCCTGAAGCTAACATTTTATTATTTACGTAGTCTAAAATTTCCGACCCTATTCGTTTCAACTTATGAAAGACTTGTAATAGATGCTGACTTTTGATTAAAGAGAAGTTTAAGGGTTACTATTAAGAAATACAACTAATATGAAAAGCTACCCACTGTTTTATTTTACTAGCAGGGCATTCATCTTAAATTTATTCTAAATAAATATATGATCTCTAATGACTGATAACTTTCCACAACTATACTTTATAGACATAAGCAAACATAAGTAGTATTAGCTAATATTTGAATCTTAGTGAGAAAATGTATTGGGTCACTTGTTTTGAGGGAAATAAGGTGTATTTTCAGATTTTTGAGTTCTTAAATCTAGGAGTAATTCGCTAATATATGGGAAACAACAGGACTGTATATAACACCGAATAGTTCTCTTTTGCCTTTGTTGGGATTATTATTTAATTATGATTTACTGATTAAGCTACTTTAGATTCTTTAAAGGGATAATTTAAAAAATAAAGTTTGTCCACTGAAATCAGCAAGGTTTGTATTCTTTTGCGTATTGGTAAATAATTTGCTTCACTTGTGAGTAATGATTATATTAGGAAATGTTCTCTTATTTAGGAAGTCCAAATTTTATTTTTAAAAAATCACTTTAGAATTAGATTACAGAAGAATAGTCATTCTGGAAATTTTTCACATATTATATGAAAAAAGTGGGTTATAACAGTTTGGAAAGGAAAATCCTAATCTATATTTAGATTTGTACACATAAGTAAAAGACTGGAAATTTATATGCTATAATATTAGTAATAATAACCACAAAATAGGTGATTGCATGGTCTTTTAGCTGCTCTTTTCAATTCTAAAATTTTCTAAAATTTTAAGTTGTTTTAAAATCGAAAATATATTTAAAAAAGCTTTATAAAACTGATTGCCCAATATGAATACTGGGGTGATAATTAGGTATTGCAATAGTGTAGCATAACAGTGCTCATGGGTGATAAGAGATGCCTTAGCACAATACCATTATGCAGATTGAGGCTTCCCTGGGGAATGAAATGATTTAGAAGAAAACCACCTGATGCCTGAAAATTATACCATATTAGCACAGGCACGTAAGAGTATAAAATGTCACCTTTCTGTGATATGTGGTTAGAAGTCCCCTGATACTTGACATTAAAACATGCTGGAAATTTATTTTGGAGTTGTAGTTATAACTTTAAATATTTATTCTTTCTTAAAATATACTCTTTCATTTTTAGGCATTATCCAATTGGTTTGCTATTTGATCTTCTTGCATCAAGTTCAGCTCTTCCTTGGAACATCACAGTACATTTTAAGGTATAGTTTAAATAGCATTTCCCATTTGTCCCACTTGTGGTACTTAGTAAGTAGACTTAGAATAGAATTTTTTTTAAAAAATGAAGTTGTTTATTGCTTTCCCCATGGCACTTTTTAATTGCTAAGCTGCCATGAGTGTTTATCTATAAAATACCTTCCAGTTTCTTCCTAACTCTTGGCAGATCTATTTAAACATTTAATGTATAATACCTATTCTTTGTTGGAGCCAAATAAACTTTAAAATTTATAATATTTTGGGATATTTATATTCATTAATTAAAAAAATAAATCTCAAATAGGAAGAACAAAATTCTCATTGTGGATGTGGGCATGGAAGTAGGAAAGGAGAAAACTTAAAACTTGGTAATGCTGTCTGGCCAGTGTCGCTCAGTGGTTGAGCATTGACCCATGCACCAGGAGATGGCTGGTTTGATTCCCAGTCAGGCACATGCCCAGGTTTTGGGCTCGATTGCCAGTAGGGGGCATGCAGGAGGCTTTCTCTCTCTCTCCCTTCCTCTCTCTCTAAAAACAAAACAAAACAAAAATACTGGGTAACTCTAAGGCCTTTTTGGTTGAATTGAGAGAAGGATTAGGAGACAGAAAATAATTGATCTAATTCTGTTTTGAGAAATATTAATTCCCATAGTTTTAAAGAGACCAAGCTAGATTTATAACCTAATTTTGTCTCAGTATTTTATAAAGTGCTGGTCCCTCTTTCCCCCTAACTACCCTGATTTTCCATCTCCTACCCTCTGAGCAATTCCCAAACACCTATGAAGAACTGAACCACCTTCATTATTTGATCACTAGGCATTGATTCTGAACTGGCAATGAACAATGGGAGGGAGGCTTGTTAAGAGTTTGAAAAGTCATTTAGTTATTTGATTTGCTTTCCTATAAGGGACACATTCAAAATCACTGCCCAAAGGAGGCTCACTTATTCTTCCTAAGATGCTTTCCTCCCTGTCTTACTGAAATTGAATTTGTGAGTTATTGGAATTTATTTCTCTGTTGTTTGCACTGATGTCCTTTGCACAGTACCGTGTTACCAAAGGTTTTAGTTAACACGGAACCATACAGAGGACATGGTTCTGATATACCTGAGTTTCACTTTCCATGGTACCGTGCAAAGCAAGGACTGTCTGTGTATATAATAATTAAAATTTAGAATGGTGTAAAGATAAAACTACTCCAAGCATAATAAGAGTAGAGGTCCCATATTTCCTAACAAGTCTTTCCCATTATATTGGAAAATAATTTCAATAATTACCGTGTGTGTGTGTGTGTAATGCACTCTAAAAGACCTTTTATGTTAAAATATATAATGGCTACCATTTATTCATTCATTCAACAAATATTGAGAGTCTGTTATGTGTCAGCCAGACACTGTTCTAGGAGCTTGGGATATATGAGTGAATGATGTAGAGACACTCAGACACTTTATGGTACCTGTCTGGCACTACATATTAAGCCCTCTGTAATTATTGATTGAATGAGCTGATGGGTTGTAATAATGATAGGAAAGGCTTAGAATTGTTAGGATTGGTATAGTGTAATGGTTCTCAAAGGTCACTCTGAACGCATGGAAGTTTCCAAAATCCTGTTAAGGAATTCATGAGGTCAAATCTATTTCTTTAATAATATTAAGATGCTGTTTGTCCTTTCCAGTGTGTTTACATTTGTACTAATCTGCAAAAGTGTTGGTGGGTAAAACTGTTGGTACCTTAGCACAAAGTAAGGCAGTGCACCAAACTACTAGTATTCTTCACCTCCAAACACTGACTATTCTGGCTGAAGCAGTACAAATTATTAATTATTATTGATCTTGACTTTTAAGTATATATCTTTTTAATCTCCTGTGCAATGAAATAGGAAGTACACATAAAACACTTGCTGTATGGAAAATATTGTGGTTGTTCTAAGGAAAAACACTTGTGCCCTTACTTGAGTTGCAAGCTGAGTAAGCCACTTTTTTTCATGAAACACCAATTTTTATTTAAAGGAGTGACTGATAGACGAACTGTGGTTATTTAGACTTGGGCATTTGCCAGACAGTTTCTTGAAAATAAAGAAAGCCTCTCATTGCAAGTAAAACAACTGACAGTGTTTGTTGCCAGTGACAAAATTTGAACTTTTAAGTGAAAGTTAGAATTTTGGAAAACATGTTATCTGCTACCGTGAGCCTTGACAGTTTTATTATTCTTAAAAGAATTTTTTATGAGATTTGCGGTCATTTTAACAAATCCTATTTTTAAGAAATTTTATTATAATGACGTGTCAACATTTGGAGAAGATCTACATTAACTCAGTAAACACATATTTTCCAAATGACCAATGCATGATGTTACAAAATCATGCGCATGTAAAAAGATCCATTCAAAGTGCCAGGTTAGGTTTTTGCAAGGCACTCTTGCCTGTCTTACAGTGCTTGGGAAGGCACTACTTGTATGACTGACCACGCCCATTTTCTGGTGGACAAGTTCTTTTTTGCTAGGCTGAGAGCCACTGTACCTCTCAGGTAATTTACCATATGCCAGCTTTTTCCACTGTGTGTTGGATGACATAGGTGAGGTAGCTTTCCTTGTTCTTGAGTACATTCTATAGTCTTTCTCATGCTTCTGATAGCTGTACTTCCTAGCTCTAAATATTGGTGGGTGTTTTATAGTATCTGTCACATGATATTAGTTATCTATTGCTGTGTGACAGATTACCACACATGGTAACACAGATCTGAGGATGACTGCTTCAAGGAGAATAGTCAAAGATGTCATATATCCCAAGCTCCTAGAACAGTGTTATTAGGTGTTTGATGAGGGCTTAAAACAGTTAAGGACTGAAAGGAATCATTGTTGACCTTGAAGAGAGCAGGGTTAGTGGAACAATAAGGGTAGCAGACAGATTGCATGGATAAGTAAGAGCTGAATGCTGTGTTTCATGGTTAGCTCTGAAGGGGAGAAGAGAGGGCTCTAGCCTGAGGAAGTTGAGGGTGAGGGAAAGGTTTGGTTTTTTGCTTTGGGGGTTGCTTTTATTTTTAAGAACAGCGAAGGAAATGGTAATTACAGAAAAACTGTTAAAGATTATGTTACTAAAAGAGAGGGGAATTATTAATTGAGCTGGATTTCAAAGATACAAAAAAAATGGGATCTAGAAAACAGGATGGAAGATACACCTTAGATTGTACCAGGAAAGGAGATGATTGGTTGCAGGTAAGTTTGCAGATTGGATCTTTGTAAAATTAGGAGATTTAAGAACATCAAGCAAGTTTTAACAAATTTTAGTGCTGATTTTAGCATTGATACAGTTAACTTCTGTTAGCATCCTTTTCATAGTATATTCTTTTCTCATCCTGAAAATGATACTTTGGAAGAAATATTTTTGAAAATTCTTCTCCCTTTCCATTTCCACATGCACACTCACCAAAGTGATTTTGGAAACATTTTAGATTTTATAAAAGTAAGCCTTTGGACTATGGCCTCATATTTTCCCTTCAGAATGCTGAGTCTACTATTAGAGGTGAATCAGCAATAAAAGCACATTGCTATGGATGTTTGCTTTGACTGCCATAACAAAATACTACAGCCTGGGAGGATTAAACAGCAGAAGTTCACTTTCTCATAGTTTAGGAGGCTGGAAAGTCCACAATCAAGTTAAGGTCCAGCAGGGTTTGGTTTTGGTGAGGACTCTTCCTGGTGTTTGTATGTTTGCCTTCTCACTGTGTCCTCATATGGCCTTTTCTCCTTGTGTATGGGGAGAGAGACTTAGCTCTCTGCTGTCTTTTCTTTTAAGGACACTAATCCTGTTGTATTGGGGCCTCACCCTTATGACCTCATTTAAACTTAATTGCTTCCATAGAGGTCCCATCTCCAAATAATGCCACACTTTTCTGAAGGGTTGGGGCCTCAACACATGAATATTGGGGGGGGGGGGGGCACAAACACTGAGTCTACAATGCTGTATTGGCAACTTTTGTATTTTCAATTAGAAGTTAGGTTCTTTATTAATTATATGGAAAATGTTTTTTTGTTTGTTTTGCTGCATTGTCTTAAATGAGCTTGTAGTATTATTAAAAGATTAAGAGTCTTTTTTTTCTCCCATTTACCTTAGAGTAGTTTTAGTTTAGTGTTATTTGGTTGTCTCTAATATGTCTGGACATATTCCAGACTGTCTGGATTAATATTTTAATTAAAGGACACAGGTAATAATATCTAAGTAAATAGAACCTTTCCAGTCATTTCTGTAAGAGTAAAATTAGATTTAGTTTAGCAGACATTCTGACATGAAAATTAATGAAAGCCAGTAAACCTGGTGTCAAACTCCCCTTTATTTGTAACAGTTTGTTTGGACTAAAAGATAAGAACTTATACACAACTGCTAATATATGTAAGAAGAGATTAGAAATATAATGAATCAAGAGTCTGCTTGTAATTTGATTGTGAAGCTTTAGAAAAAAAAGATTTTCCACTCCTACCCTAATCATGGGAAAGGAGGGCATTTCATGAGTAGGAGTTGAGGGACATTTGGCTGAGACATCTGTCACTTTATTTATTGTCACAATTAATTCAACTGCTGTGGCTGCTTAAACAGATAACTTCTTTTTATGTTACTGCTTTCACATTTACCCTGAGTTCATTTCATGAAAGAGTTCACCTCCTTCCTGGATAGAGTGAGAACATTCTCTGTTGAAGGGTAGGTATGCAAATATCTGCACTCTCTTGATAGACTCCCCCTCTTTTGCTGTAAAGACTAGTCATTTGTAATTGTCAGCTGTCAGTTATAGGTGTCAGCATTGGTTTAGAAACCTGTAAAGCAAAGGAAGTCTGAGAAAAGCAAAACTTTAGTACCTTCTCCAGTTATAGGAGCCATTGAGGGGCTTTGCCTACTCTGAAGCAATACTAAAAAATGGTGAGATATTCCCTACCCCCCAACTTCTCAAGCAACTATTTTTGAGAGATCCTAACTCCTTCTTTCCATAATTAGTTTACGTACAGTTTTAACAAATTCTAACAGTACTTAAGCTTAATAGGTCATAAATTCAAACTATATGATAATAATATTTTCTTTAGAATATGAACTTTACTATTTTCTGCCACTCATTCATAACCAATTGTGGATAATTAGCAGTGCAGAGAACTCTACAATATCTGAAAGCTATTCTAAATTTATAGATCAAGTATAACAGAGTCAAAATTTTCTTAAATAACTGGTATAATGCTAATTCATTTGAATAGATTTGATATGATATATATTTATTCTTTGTTTTGGTCAGGAAGCCAGGACAAATCCCCTTAATCTAGCTGAATCAAAGCAAATACAGCTGATTATAAAGCTGATTAAGGCAGGGACCCTCTCTCTCTGCCACCATATCCTCTCCCATCTTTTACTTTCTCCTTTCTCTCTCTCATTCTCCTTTTGCCTTTTCGTTTTTATGAAATTTTACATTTTCTCATATGCTTTGCCTTTGTGTTCCTATGTATGAATACATCCACCTTAGTTCTTTATGGACCTCTAGTGCAAGAGCATTATGAATCTGGAATACCTTTGTACCTAGAGAAACAATTCAGTTGTCTCAGCTGTTTCCCTCTGCTCCAGGTAACTGTGACCAGTGGGTAGTTTATATAGCGGCTCACCTTTTACTCAGCAGAAACTATGAGATCAGACTCCATGAGAACAGGAGATAACGACTATTTTCATTTAAAGAATATAATGTAGAAAATAGCTATAGGTAGTCAAGTAACTTTTCTCTTGGTAGGAGGGCATCTACTTTAAGTTTTTAAAAATGATGCAGGAGCTTTCCAGGACTTGAATAATTGAGTGTTTCTATTAATATAGCAATACGAGTAGGCTATGACTAAATGCTATTTTCTACCATTATTATTTGACTCTTTTTATTGAAGGACTTATAGAACAAAGTCTTTTCCTGTAAAATAACGTTAGAATATAATCATTAAGTATTTAGGTGTTACGGAGGAAGTGGTATTTCATAGTGGTTAAGATTTGGGACTCTGAGTCAGACTAATCCTAGCTCTACCACTTGCAAGCTGTATGACTATCCACTCCCTGAGCTTTAATTTTTTTTAAATCTGTAAAATAGCAATGACAATAGTATTTGCCTCAAGGGTTATTATAAAGTTTAAATTATAATCATATAAAAAGTCTTAGCACAGTATCTCATACGTATTCAATTAGTGTTAGCTATTGTTGTTAGCTTTCTTTTTTTCAGTGAAAAGTTTATTAGTCATCTCATTTGCATAACTGCTTGCTTATCTGACCTATGATCTTTGCCTCAACTGCCTGAAAGATTCACTGAAGGTATAGGATATAAATTTAGCTATTTGACCTTAAAAGTTACATTTTAACAGCTTTCTTAAGCTCTAGTTGGTCTATAGCAAACTATACATACTAAAAATGTATACTTAGATAAGTTTATACCACAATTTATGCATTCATTTACCTGACATTTAGGTTGTTTCCTGTTTTTTTGGATCTTACAAATAAAGCTGCTATGCACATTCATGTACAAGTTTTTGTGTGTGCATAGGCTTTTTTATCTTGGGTAAATACCCAGTTGGAGAATAACTGGATCAGATGGTGGGTATATGTTTACTTTGCTTAAAGAAACTTTCACATTGCTTTCCAAAGTAGTACCATTTTACATTCCTACCAGCAGTGTGTGAGAATTCCATTCCACATTCTTTTTTTTTTTTTCTTTTTTAAAAATATATCTTTATTGATTTCAGAAAGAGGAAAGGAGAGGGGGAGAGAGAGAGAGAGAAACATCAGTGATGAGAGAGTCATTGATTGAGCCTGAAACCCAGGCATGTGCCCTGACCGGGAATCGAACCCCGGTCGATTGGATCCCAGGTCAACGCTTAATGGCTGAGCCACGCCTGCCCGGGCTCCATTCCACACTCTTGCCAACACTGGGTATGGTCAGTCAGAAAGCTACTTTTAAAATTAGTACTCTTTCATATATTTTTTTCATGTTGTTATAAACATATCATATAAGGATTATTTGGAAGAGGTATAAAATATACCTTTATATACCTAAATCTTTAGTTGTACTGAAGTCTCTTTATTGGAAAGGTAAGAGATGGTTTACTAAAAATATTGGAAAATCGGGGGAGATACAGTTCTTTAAGAAGCTAATTTTACACTGTTTTATATGTATATATATATTTCCCTTTGATAGAGTTTTCCAGAAAAGGACCTCCTGCACTGTCCATCTAAAGACGCAGTTGAAGCTCATTTTATGTCTTGTGTGAAAGAAGCTGATGCTCTAAAGCACAAAAGTCAAGTAATCAATGAAATGCAGAAAAAAGATCACAAGCAGCTCTGGATGGGACTACATAATGGTAAATATAACTGTTTCGTTTCAGAATACCCTTTTATAAAGTATGAAGTCACTGTAATCTGTGAGTAATTGGTGCATCTTAGGATTGGTGGTACAAGTTTAGATTCCAATCTCTAAGCACAAAATTTTGCAAAGAAGCTACCTTCAGTCATCTCTTACATTGTACCCTTCCAACATTCCTGTCTTCCTGGATTCCCCAGCATTAGACTGATTGCTTTGCCTATAACATGACGGTAGAAACTTCCTGTGTTTAGCTTCTGGAAAAAGTGCCTTTCTCCTAATTATGATCCTTCTGGAATTGCAATTGATACCCTGTTTGCATACCAAAGTACCTCCATTTGGTTAGGGTATGAACTCCAACCTCTGTTTTCTCAGAACAGTAAGACTTGTTTTGTGCTTAGATTCTCTCTCCTGGCTGGGACTTGGAAAATGTACTCAAGGAAAAAACTGGGGACAATTTGCAATTTACTCTGTATTCTTCATCTTTTAGAGGTCATAGCTCCTTAATCTTTCCTGCACTGATTGCCCTCCAGTGCCTTCAAACAGTTCTGTGTACAGGAGGTCCTTGCTTTGCACAAGTCCAGTATGCATGAATTTTAGTTAACATGTTTTAGTTAAATAACACCATTCCAAGTTGCCAAGAGATTAAATCTTAAACGTTCTCATCAAAAGAAAAAAATTTTTTGTAACTTTATATGGTGATTGATGATAACTAGACTATTGTGGTGATCATTTTGCAGCATATACAAATATTGAATTATTGTGTTGTACACCTGAAACTAATATAATGTTATATGTTAATTATACCCCAACTTTAAAAAAAAGAAATAAAAACAGTTTCCCAAGAATATGGTTCAAAATTTTACTATTTTTATTTTTTTTAATTTACCTTTATTGTTGAAAGTATTACAGATGTCACCTTTTTCCCTCATTGACCCCTTCCACTGGTTCACTTTTATTTGCCATGGTATATATTAACTGAATAATTACATAAAGTACAAACTTTATTGCTTGCTCTTTGGTCCATGAATCATTGTGCAACAATGCATATGTGTCATGATCAGTGATCAGTCAGTCACTTCACTTCTTTCAGTGTCTGTCAGTGAATCATCATTATGCATCTGTTATTTTCATCTGTAGACAGCAAAGCATATAGTTATGTTACCTCCTTGTCTCCAGTGATAAGCCCACAGAATGTTTTAAACACTGGATAATTAAAAGAGGGAATTGGCTAAGAAAGGTGAAAATGAAGCAAAGAAAGAAAAAGTGATAACCTTGGAAGCGAAATTTGAATAGAACTAATGGAATTATAGAAGACATTGCTGACTGTGAGAATGTGGACACTACCACCATTTGAGAGAGTTTCAATAGCAGCCACAGGAAATTAGTGAAGGTGAACTTTTTCACATAAATGTGGAAGGGGTTGTGATGAAAAGAATGAAGTTACCCCAGAGGAAGTGATGCTGGCAAAAAAAACTCATTAAAGGGACAGGGATATTTCATGATGTTGAAAGCGCAAATTGGTGGTATGTTAGAAATTGATCCAAACTTGGAGAGGAGTATGACAGTTCACCATGGTTTATGAAAGATGCTTGCTGGTAAGTTACATGTCCTGGAAGCAAGCACTATTCAAACATGCTTATGTATTTTTTTTTTACAAAAAAATAAAATACTTTAATTCTCCATGTTCCTAATGTTTTAAATTACTGTGTACTAAATAAATACAGTATTAGTCGTATTTACTTTTTTCATTTTTCTATACATTGGTAACTGTCAGAGTTTTTTATGTTTTGACAGTTTTGTAAGGATCACAGAACAATTTAATTTTCCCATTAACTGTTAAGATCACTTTACATGTTCACATCTTGCAAGGTCACTTTTCCAGTCCCACACTACTATGCAAAGCAAGGACTGCTTGCATTCTGTCCATCTTTCAGAATTGTTTTTGGACAGGGAGTTAGTCCAGTATAAGGCACTCTTTCATAGCAACTATTAGAATAAAAATGAAGGCCCTACTCCCCCCCAAAAAACTATAATGTAAAAAACAAAAGTGATACAATTTTATCTTCTGGACTATATTATTACCATGTCAAAGAGGTGTTTAATAGTATTAAACTTTCATTATGCAAAATATAGAGTATTATCTGACTCGTATACAAAAGGCACATATTTTATGACACTGTACTGTAAATTAAGTTTTCTCATTTCTTTTAAGTTTCTTAGATTTGACCTGAGTTACATGGAGTTGCTCCTTCGTTTCATATTTGTACCTCTGGTATTTAGCAACTAGATTATTTCAGAGGCAGGCACCAGGCCTTTCACCTCATTTATATTACTGAATACACAAATTTTTATTAAATGATCAAGAGTTTACAATCCTTTAAGGTATACTTTTCCTGTTTCCTTGCTGGCTATTTGAAGATGAAGTGACATTTTAGGAAACTTGTGAATCAGGTTACCTAAATGGAAGAAGCCAGGAATCTTCCAAAGAGAAAAGGGATCTGAGAATAATTTGGCTTCAGAATTGAAGTAAATAATTTAAATGTATGTTCTTGAACTCTGTTGTGAATGTGATGAGTCAGCAATAGAGAGTTTATCCCTAGGCAGAGGATTCTAAAAAAGATTGAAATGTTTCTTTTGAGGCATTGGAGAATTGGGTATGGAGGGTGATGATTAACAATTGTGAACACAAAGGCCTGGTTTTTAGTTATCAGTTCTGCTAGTAGCTTCTTAGGGCAAGTCACTCAGTTCTTTTAGCTTCAATTTCTTTATCTGTAAAACAAGAGAATCTCTGTTTCTCTTACAGGTGTCTCTAGAGGCTTTAGTGAAACACTAACATACTGGGTTTTGTTGTTATTTATTTATTTATTTATTATTTTGTTGAGAATATTACAGATGTCCCCTATTCCCCCCCTTACCCCCCTCTACCCATCTCCCACCCCTCCCCAGGCCCCCACCTGTCCATTGTCTGTGTCCCTGGAGAGTGTTCACAGATGCTTGTAAGTTCTTTGGTTAATCTCTTCCCGCCCTCCTTCCCACCTCCCCTCAGATCTGTCGTCTGTTCCATGCTTTCATACCTGTGGTGGTATCTTGTTCGTCAGTCTATTCTATTCCCTAGATTCCACATATGAGTAAGGTCATGTGGTACTTGTACTACTACAGTATGTGTGAAAGTGTTTGAAAGCTGTCTTGATAAAAGAATTATGAAGAAGTCACTTTGAGACTCTAGAACCTGGGGTTAGCAAACAGTGGTCATGGCCAGCCACCTGTTTACTGTTTATGTAAATAAAGATTAGAACTCTGCCACACCCATTCATTCATGTATTGTCTATGCTACTATCATGCCACAAAAAAACAGAGTTAAATAGTGGAAAGACCATGTAGTCCACAGCCTAAAATATTTACTACCTTTGTTGACCATTTTAGAAAATATTTGTCAGCCCATAGAAGGTTGACCAAACCAACAGCTAGCTCATATTTATCATTGACCTAAAGCATGACTGAAAATGTCACACACTCAGAACTTGGTATAACATAACGTATCAGACTTAGTCTAATAACTGCCTTCAGTGATATTTTTTGGAATAAAATTAATTCCCCACCCCAGCCAGGTGGCTCAGTTGATTGGAGCATCATCTTGTACACCAAAAGGTTGCGGGTTTGATTTCCGGTCAGGGCACATACCTAGGTTTCGGGTTCGATCCCTGGTTGGGGCATGTCTGGGAGACAAGTCAATGCTTCTGTCTTGCATTGGTGTGTCTGTCTCTCTCTCTCTCTGTCTCTCCCTCCCTCTTTCCCTTCTTCTCTCTCTAAAAATCAGAACAAATCAGGTGAAGACTTAAATTTTTTTTTCCTATTTTTGTTTTAGCTCATATTACTTAGTAAGTTAAATTTTATAACTTGAGTTTCATGAAATTCAACTTAAAATGGTATGTGGTTAAAACTATTTTATTCCATTTTTGTACTTAGTTATAAATTACTTTTCTTTGGTTTTGTTTGTACTGGTAGTGATTGGGCTGATACACTTAAAATCTTATGTGCGGTATCCTGTGGATAGTGGAGACTTTGATAGTTTATTTTCTACTTTTTAAAAATGAAAATACTCATTTTAGGAAATTTTTAGCTGGGTGAAGGCTGGTTGTAGAAAATGTTATTATTTACATTAGAGTAAATTAGTGTAAGGTGGGTGTAATTAATTTGTCCCTTCTGAGTGGAATGCCCTTTCCATCCTTTTTGTCTATGTAACTTTTACTTGTGTTTTAATGCTCATCTCTTTTGTCACCTTCTATGTGAAACCTTCCCTCTTTTTTAGCCAACAAATATTTATTGAACATCTACCATGTGCCCAACACTATGCTGGGAGCTAGTAATCCCCCAGCAGTGATTGAATAAATATGGATTCTGTCTTTGAGGAGCTTACAGCCAGTGGAGGCAGAACTATTGTTTTCATACACTCCTGGCACCTTGTCTGTTTATGTGCACTTTTGCTCTCATATTTCATCATACTCTGGAATAGTTATAGTTTATGCATTCTGCTAGAATATAAATTTCTCCTTGTTAGACTATATTACATATTTTGGTATCCCCTGCACCTACTCTAGTGTTAGGCATAGAGTAGACAAAGTAAATATTGACTGAATGACTCCTTTATTTCTTTCTCATACTATAAGGAAGTCATATTACAGCTTTTTATAAATAGTTTAATATTAGTATAAAATTGTGGAAGTGCCTTGTTTGAATTTATTTGCTGAAATAGAGTTTATGTTTAAGAATTTTTCCATCCAAAAGAAAGTCCTATTAATTTGTGAAGTCAAAGGCATTTCACCATTTGGTTAGTATAATTGCAAATTGGTCAAGATTGAGACACAGCAGATGGTAAATTTATATATTCAGAACTGCACCTGTAGAGCATAACAACTAAACGATTTAAACATTTTTTGAATACTTTCAAATGCTAATTTTAATTTTTCAGATCTCTGTGAAAGAGAAATAAGAAAAGCTTTTGAAACCAAGAAAACTCATTTAAGACATACTCTGCCTTTCAGTGTTTTTTATGGGTTTTCATTTTTGATGTAAAAGTATTTAACTTCCCTGTACAACAGAGTTAGTGACCACAAAAAAAGAAAGAAAAGAAAAAGTACCATTTTTATTATTTATAAGACAGTTGTCACATGTGCAGGCTATTTTCTGTTAAATTTCAAGCTGTTTTTCTTATAAGCTAGAGATTTGAGGAAATCTCTAAAAAATATTTTTAGTATATGAGTTAGTTTTCAGCCTTATTTTTTAAAATATACTGTAGAAGAAATGATGCCATTAAATAAATTCTTCAAATAAATGCAAGTTTTGACTGCTAAATTTGAATATATACATTTGTTTCTAAAGTGTGGCTAATCACTTTGAGCTAGGTAATGTTTTAGAGAAATTATTTTGTAGTGTACCATTCTAACTTAAAACTGGTTTTTAAGAGGAAATAGTGATTAGCTTAAAGGTGATTTTTGTAACAGGTCATAACATTTTGAAAGTACTTTTGTTGGGTAGGTGATATAAAAGATAAATGCAGTGGTTCTAGCTCTTTGGAGGCTTATATGGTAGAGACAGTTTGGTTGTAATTAGATTGCTTTGTTTTTGTCAGTTGCATATAATAGAATAAATATTTGACTGAGAATCTGTTGCTCAGAGGAGCTTTGGGCCCGATCATTACTTTGCCATCTCTTATCAGTTGTGTGGCCATGGCAGGTTACTCTGTAAGCTGAAGTTTCCTTATAAATGCAGTGTTAAAATCCCACAAGACTCAAAATCCAAGGATTGTAAAGTGGTAATCACTTATATCTGAATTCTGATAATGAGATATTCTCAATTGATTCCAGAAGGACTTCTTGGAATAATAATTAGTGTTCATAATTTCTCTCCCCCTTTTCTCTCTCTCTTCCCTCCCCTCCCTTTTTCCCCTCTTTGTTGTCCCACCCCCCACCTTCTCGCCCTTTTCCTCCTGTCCCTTTTAAGTAGGACGTAGGTGGAAGGTAGTAGATAACTTGCCAGAAATGTGTGGTGTCATAATAGCAATACTACTAAAACAGAGAGACATGAGATTTTTGGACTCAACTCTGTAAGAGTGATGATGTAGAAAATAATATAAGGACATGTTGGCTGCTGAATGGAGAGTGAAAGTGAGTGAAGACTGGAAATAGGCTCTAGTAGTAGATCTGGGAATAGGATGGTAATGGCCTTTAGGGTGACAATAGTGTAACAATGAAATGCTCAGCCTTTCTCACTCCACCTTGTTCAAGCCTGCTTTGTTCCCATGGTCTCCAGGGTAATAGCTTCTACTTAGTCTTGCAGATAGACATGCTAATAATCATTACAGGAATTCTGCTTGTGGCTTGAGTTTTACAAAAAAACAGTCCCTTACAGAAGAGATGAGGGAAATGTGTACAAAAAAAAAATGATTATCAGAGATTTGTAGGAACCTCCTACAAAATCTTCCTCAGACCCCTGCTAGCACCCAGATGTCTGTGCTTATCAGTCATCTCTTGCCCCTCTCATTTCCCCTTCCATTGGCCTAAAGGAAGCCTGAACTCTGTACTTTCGTAAGATGCTTAGGTCTCCCATCTTCTCGGTGCCTTCTTAATCAATAAACCTTTCCTTACCCCAAACTCTGATATTTTTAGTTTTGGCCTTTTGAAGCATGGGGGCACAGGAACTTTGGACTAGTAACAGTAGTAGAGATGGAGATAAGTCAATGAATCTGGGGCTGTTTTTAGAGGTGGAATTGACAGAATCTGTTGTTAGATTAGATGTAAATTTAGGGCGAAAGAAAAGAAAGAATCATTCCTGGATTCTTACTTGGGCAGCTAGATGGATAGTGATCTTTATACTGTGACATGAAGTAACTAGATAGAGAATAGGTTTGGGATGGGGAACAAAGCCTAATTGAAAACATCAGCTTTGAGGTCAAAAGTTTGAAATGTCTCTGAGACATTCATGTGGAGATGTATTGAGTTAGGTGTTAAGTATTGTGTGTGCCAGTGGATGGAGAAGGCTTAACAGATTTGAATCAAATGCTACAGCTTCTAATTACATACTTGTTTACTTTCACAATAACTGCCATCTTTATTTCATCTCTTAAGGTGTGACAGTTAATCTTCCCAGTGATACAGGGCAATGAAACATGGAGCAGCCCCTTATATCCTGCATGTTTGGCAGCTTCTTATATTCACTAAATCATGTGTTTTTCTTTCTGCATGTGTGTGTGTGTGTGGCATTCAAGAATGTACCACTTTGAGAAGTTTGCTTAAAACAAATTTGTAACCTGCTTGAGCATTCAGTTAAATTTTACTTTGGAACAAACAAATGTTTTTACTATATTGTATTACGTGTTTTAAATCAATCTCTCAGTATTCTACTTTCTGTAATTAAAAATAATGATGGAAATCTAAAAAGTTTATACATTGCCATTTTAATATAAAGCCATAAATATACCCTGCTAGGCTTCTGGAGAAATATTGCTCTTGGAAATTACATGATTTAAGTGAATAAATTTGGTAATAATTTGGATCATAGCCTCTTCTTACAGTGCTTTGGGTATACTTGGCAATGAACATCATGGATAATAAAACTACATGTTGAAAACATTTAGACAGTTATTTCATAATACACTACAAATTACACTAACATAAGTTTATTGGAAAGAGTCCATTAATAACAATGAATGGTCATATGTCCCAGAGATCTTTCATGGTAGGGAATACATTTTGTATGAGATTCAGTTGATATATGTATAAATCTATATGACTAGATTAATACTTCAGCCTAAACTCTGATTAGTAATTGAAAATATTTTTGGTGAACTCATGTTGCAGCAATACAAAGGTTTAGTTTGTAACATCCTTTTAAATAAAATTTCAAATCATCTATAGTAAAAAGGCTATCTTAGATCTTTTATTTATATTTGATCCAGTTAAAAAACTTTAAGAAGCTTTCCTTATGAATATTGGTATACTATATAGAGGAAAGGCAAACAAACATCTGTCTGGTCAATGATTTTCACTCTTGGGGTCATGAACATCATTACTATTTGAATTTAGAGCAGGAGTCCTCCTTTCAGCCTTACATACACACACACACACACACACACACACTCACACACACACATATTATAGTTTAACTTATTTTGATTTTAATTTTAAAAATATTTTAAAATTTTTTTTAAATTTAGGTATAATTGAATAAAAACATAACATGCTTTTATTGATTTTAGGGGGGGGAGAGAGAAAAACATCAATAAGAAAGAAACATCATTGATCAGCTGCCTCCTGCACGCCCCCTACTGGGGATCTAGCCTACAACCTGGGCATGTGCTCTGACTGGGAATCGAACCTGCAACCTCTTGGTCCATTGGTCAGCGCTCAGCTACTGAGCATACCAGCCGGGCTATAATTAACATTAAATGGTATATTAAATTTCAGGTGTACAACATTATTCAATATTTGTATACATTACAGAAATGATCACCACAATAAGTCTAGTTAACACCCATCACCTTACATAGTTAGAAAAAAATTATTTTCTTGTAATGAGAACTTTTAAAATCTACTCTCCGCAACTTTCAAGTATGTAATACTATATCATTAACTATATAGTTACCATGCGGTATATTATGTCCCCAGGATTTATTTCTTTTATAAATACAAAGTTGTACCTTTTGACCTCCTTTACTCATTTCTTTCACCTCTTCACCCTTCCTCTGACAAACCACCATCTGTTCTCTATATCTAGGAGCTTTTTTTTTGTTTGTTTTTGTTTCTTAGATTCTACATATAAGTGAGATCATACAGTATTTGTCTTTGATTTCACTTAGCATAATGCCCCTGAGGTCCATTTATGTTGTTGCAAATGGCAAGATTTCTCTTTTTTAATAATATTCCATCATGTCAGTCACATTTTTTTTATTCATTTGTTATCAATGGACACTTAGTTGTTTCCATATCTTGGCTATTGTAAATAATGCTGCAGTGAACATATAACTTTTTAAGTTAGTGTTTTGTTTTCTATTTCCAATAAGTACCCAGAAGTGAAATTGCTAAATCATATGGTAGTTCTATTTTAATTTTTAGAGGAACTGCCATACTGTTCTCCTTAGTGTCTGCACCAATTAACATTCCCGCCAACAGTGCACAAGGGTTTTCTTTTCTCCACATCTTCTCCAACACTTTTTATTATCTTTTTTATAATAGCCATTCTAACAGGTGTGAGGTTATATCTCATTGTGGTTTCAGTTTGCATTTCCTTGATTAGTGATACTGAGCATCTTTTCATGTACCTATTGATCATCTGTATGTCATTTTTGGAAAAAATCTATTCAGATCTTTGCATTTTAATCAGATTAAGGCTTTTTGTTTTGTTTTTTGCTGTTGAGTTGTCTGAGTTCTTTATATATAATTTTGACTATTAACCCCTTATCAGAAATATCATTTGCAAAATATTTCCTCCCATTTGATTGGTTGCTTTCTTGTTTTGTTGATGGTTTCCTTTGCTGTGCAGAAGCTTTTTAGTTTGATATAGTCCCACTTGTTTATTTTTTTACTTTCGTTGCTTTTGCTTTTGGTGTCAAATCCAAAAGAATCATTGTCAAGACCTATACCAATGTATATATGCATATATAGTTTAACTTATTTTGTTTTGAATGTTTTGTTTCAAAACTTAATTTCATAATTCTCCTTAACAGAACAGAAAAGCTAAGATGTATTTACTTTCCTATTTTTTTTTTGTTTTGTCAGTTAACTCTTCATCACTTTTCTTTAGACCAGTGTTTCTCAAAGTGTAGACAACTGACCAGAAGCATCAGCATTACCTAGGAACTGATTAGAAATGCACTCTCACCCTGTTTGCTGTGGCTCAGTTGGTTGAGCATCCTCCTGTGCACCCAAAAGGGTCTCTGGTTCGATTCCAGGTCAGGGCATATGCCCGGTTTCTGGGTTTGATCCCCAGTGGGGGGTGTGCAGGAAGCAGCCGATTGATGTTTCTCTCTCCTTCTCCCTTTTCCTCTCTCTAAGACCAGTAAAAAACATTAAAACAGAAAGAAAGAAATGTGCTCTCAACCAACTGAATCACACTCTAGGGTACATCCCAGTAGCCTGTGGTGCAGCAAACCCTCCTCCAGATGATTGTGGTACACAAGACTTAGTTTGAGAATCACTGGAGCCGTATTTCTCAACCTTGGTATTATAGATATTTTGGACTGGTTAATTCTTTGATGTTGGGGTGGGGATGGGGCTGTCCTGTGTGCTGTAGGATATTTGACAGCATTCCTATCCTTCACCCACTCACTAGAAGCCAGTAGCACACTACTCCCTACTCTCAATCATGGTGTTAAAAATGTCTCTAGACATTGCCAAATATCCCGTCATTGACAGAATCACACCATTTGGGAACCACTGCTCTGGAGAGAGGTGCTGTAGAGTTAATGGATAAAACTGCTTCTCCTTTAGAGCTGCAGTGACCACTTATTGGATCCCCAAGTTCTGTCCTAGGCATTTTTCATGAACTGCTACTGTCATCACAACAGCCTTGCAAGGTATGTTTGAAAATGTAAAGCCTGGGCCAAACCATTTATGAAGTTTCTCATCTGTGTTACCAGCTCAGCCCTTGAGAACTAGTGCTTTCAGTTGTTAATTTAATGACTCATTAGACCATATTTGGAACTATATTGTTTAAACAAAAAGAATTTGGCATATAAACAAATTTAAAAAGTTATTTTAGCCAGTCAACTCTGTTATGTAAACTGGACGATGGGGGTTATTTTATTTTTTCTGAGGTGACTATTAAATAACAAGTAAATCAATAGTATACTGTCATTTCAGTAAGACTAATTGTGCTTACATTTTTGAAGTAACGTGTCTTCTATATTTTTTCTTTTCCTTCTTTTGCTTCCTTTTACCTCGCTCTCCAGCTTTCCTTGTGGCACTTGATCTGGTTCTACATGTGTTAATAACACCTCTCTCTCTTACCTCTCATTTAAATTTACCTCGTCTCCAACCCATTTCTTCATTATCTTTCTGGGGTCTGGATTGCCCAATAAATACTTTAGCTCAACAATCTGTAACTAATGCTGGCCAGTGTATGACCTATTCCCAGGTACCTATTTCATGTTCTTTTAAACAAAGACATGGAAATTACTTTATTCAGAATTTCAGAATTTTAAGCCTCTCTACCACTCTCCCACCCTACCCCTGTGGCATTCTGTTTACTCCATCTTTGCCTATGCAGACCAGGCCTGATTTAGTGGCTGTGAAAATGAGTTCTGGATGTCAGATTTCTCTGTATTAATGATGTCTTTTCCTGAACCAAAGAAGTAAGTGCAGTTCTATAATAGTGCTAATTTCTTATTATTCATTGCATGTCTCTCACTGTTTTAAAAACTGTAGAAGGTTCAGAAATCCTTTCATGTGAAAATCACATTTAAATATTATTAAACTCTGCCAGTGTTTTCATTGTCTGAATTCAGAGAGCTGCAAGGTTTTAACCAAACACTAGAAAAGAAGCAGCCCATTAAAAAAAATGAGTACAAAATAAACAAATTTGTTCATCTAAGATGCAGCGTGTTCAGTCAAGTTCTGATTATTATCTTCAAAGTAACATTCTACTTGAGCATTTCTTCCCACATAGTCCATTTAGGATTCAGACTATTCTTGGAGTTAATTTCCATGAAAGATTTAACCAACAAAATGTCACTTTATTTCAAATTACCATAAGCCACACTCAAAACTAAACCTCAAGATTTTGTGGCTGTTTTTCTTTAGCTTCTTATTTTGTTAATATACTTCTTAGATTTTCTCATAGGCTTGTTAAGGTGAAAGGCTTTACATTTCTAAATCCCCCCCCCAATATTTTTACCTATCAAATTAATGATATTATACTCAAGTAATGTTATTATACTCAAAAGAATACTGTGTGAGATTCAGATATTTGAGTTGTAAGTGAGTAAGTTGAGAAATAATGGGTAGGATAATTTCAAATTTTAATAACTATTGTTTTTACTGTTAGAATTCTTGGAAGTTCTTATTAACATTTTTTGTGCTATATAGAATACATTCTGTATATCATTCATCACTAAAAGCTACTGAATATGTTTAAACTACTATTTAGCTTGCCCGGCCTGTGTGGTTCAGTGGTTTAGTGTCGACCCAGGAACCAAGAGGTCATGGTTTGATTCCCGAGTTGCGGGCTTGATCCCCAGTAGGAGCTGCACAGGAGGCAGCCAATTGATATATTTCTCTCTCATCAATGTTTCTGTCTCTTTCTCCCTCTCCCTTCCTCTCTCTCTAAAAAATCAATTTTTTAAAAAAGTAAAATACTATTTAGCTCAAAGTAAACTTGTTTTGGGAAATAAAATGTATACCTAATTTTTGAGGTATGTGTGTAATTTTAAGAATCAACTTTGTTTTGGAAATGAAAGAGTTGTTAAGACAAATTAATTTTGTTGTAAGTGCTACCTGAATAATCCCTAATGGCTAAAATTTGAACTATGATTTTTCAGTTTCACTCATCATTGTCCTTGTCTTCTTCTAAGAGGTAGTTCCTAATTGAGTGTTTTCACTTGATTATCATGGTGCATTTCCCCTGGTTCTCACTGAAAAAATTATGACTTAGTGAACATTTTGAAGTAAATATTAGTTATTTCTGCACAGTGACTTGCTTACTGTTCAGTTTTGTCATCTATAACTGCCAAAGGAGATGAAATTAAACTACTCTTATTCTGGGGGCTAAAAAAGTTACACACACACACCCTTTCTAAGTTCTTCTAGCTGGGCTAGTAATTTGATGGACAGAAACAAATTAACAGGAGAAAACGTTCAAAGTTTATTATTATGTGAATGCACATTTGAGAGTGTCATATAAAATGAGACCTCAACTGCACTGGGCAGTTGAGGTTTATATGCTGTTATGGACAAAAGAGAAGGGGGCATGACTCTGAGATTTCAAAGGAATAGGCAGTTTATTGGTAGCTGAGGAAGAGCAGAACACAGGTGGCAGGCAAATTCTTGCTAGACAACCCAGAAACAATGGGACATGGGGGCATTTAGCAACTAGGCCACTGCCTGGTGCCTGCCTATCTAATGGTGTAATGTGAATATGCTAAGTTTCCGTTCCTGGAGCAGGTCTTTCCAGCTGAATCTCTTGTACAGGAAAGGGAGGGGGTTAAAGGTCCTGAGTCTTTTGTTTCTTAATAACCAGCTTAAATTAATATTGCAAAAGGCAAAGCTTTGGGGTAGCAAAACTTTGGTCCCCTTCACTATTATACCTGACACTACCATGAATTTGAAGTATAGAACTCTGGAATTTTTGATAATATGAACATTCCATTCATTAATGGTTTCCCAGATTCTTGTTAATGAATCATAGGTTATTGAATTGACTCAACTTGGAATTTTACCAAGCAACTATCGTTTTTATTTATGGAAATGTAACTGAGTTTTCTGTGATATGGTAGCATCCCTGAGAGTCTATTGGCTCGATGACCTCGGGTAAATCATTTACCTGCTTTGAACCACAGTTTTCTCCTATGTAAAATGCTGTGAAAATCGATGTAAAACCCATATTGAGTTTTAAAAATGTCTAAATTCTCTTCAGGTATATTATTATTAATAAAAATGATCTCTGAGGTCCTATTACAATCAGAATCCACAACTTTTTTTTGGTTTTTTTACAGATTTTTTAAATTGATTTTGAGAGAGAGGAAGGGAGAAGGAGTGAGAGAGAAACATCGATGTGAGATAGAAACATTTTTAGGCTGCCTCCTACATGCCCCCTACTGGGGATTGAGCCAGAAACCCAGGCATGTGCCCTGACTGGGAATCAAACCAGTGACCTTTCAGTGCATGAGACAACACCCAGCCAACTGAGGCACACCAGCCAGGACTGGACCCACAACTTTTTAACTAGCATCACTTTAGTCGTGTTTTGTTTAGTACCACTTCTTTACCAGCCTAACCTTTAACATGCTTTTTAGCATCTGTCACTTGGTCATCTGTCTTTGAGGAGATGGGGGCAGGGTGGAGGAGGACTTGAACCGTCAAGCACTACTGATTTCAACATAAAGGACTAATCAGGCCTATTAAAACTTGCGATAACTTTATGTATGTCAATTGGCTTCCCCAACTACATATTAAGTGAAGGAAAAAGCCTATTGTATACATGTTCTATTTTGTTTGTTTTTGTTTTTTTAATTCTTTAGAGCTCCCAGTATTCACTTGGGTATATAATTGGAGCAAATAAAGTTTGATAGATTTAACTCTGTGCAGATCCTACAAAGTAAAAACTTGTTTGAGTACACTTTTCCTTTTATCAACTGTTTTGTTCTTTCTTTTTTCTTCTTTGCCTAGAATTAAACTAGATATTCACAATATGAACTGTTTGCAAATTGGGACCTTTTTAAAGAGAGGTATTTTTCATCTAACCACCATAAACAGGTTAGATGGATTTGAAATAGAACAGAATTTACCTGGAGTTATATTACATTTACTAAATCCCTGTGGTGTCCCAAGCCTGGATACTTTTTTCTTTTAATAAATCTTTAGCGATTTCAGAGAGAGGAAGGGAGAGAGAGAGAGATAGAAACATCAATGATGAGAGAGTCATCATTGATCGGCTGCCTCTCCTGCATGCCCCCAGCTGGGAATCGAGCCTACAACCTGGGCATGTGCCCTGACTGGGAATCGAACCTCGATCTCCTGGATCCTAGGTGGATGCTCAGCCGCTGAGCCACGCCTGTCCGGGCCCAATCCTGGATACTTTTATATGCATTATCTCAGTGATTCCTCAGAAGAATTAGATAAACATTATCAACTTTGAAAATGAGCAAATGATCTCACAGAGCTAGTAAGAGGTAGGATCAAGCTTTGAACCTAGATCTCTGATTCTAAAATGAGAGTATTTTTCATTGCATCTGTAGGTTGTGAACTCTGGCTACATATTAGAATCATCTTAGAGCTTCCCATACAGTTGTCAGGGAATCTGAAATAATTGGAATCTGACAGTGTTTTTTGAAGCTCCTCTGGTGATCCAAGGGAGCACCTAATGCTGAGAAATGTTGCATTACTTACTGCATCTCCAGTGAGTAATTATTAGTAGGATTTTCTCATTTACGTTTTATCAGAAGCATGAGGGATTTGTATTAGAAATGACCATATCCTGCATAATAAACTGCAAAGAGACAGTGAATGTAATGGAATATCCATTTCTGTGTCTGTCTTTCAAAAATTAAGATAGATTTTTATTTTTGCCATGACTCTAGAGTGCTCTCTGCGCAAGTGAAAATGAGCTTGATTACTGCTTCAGTTTGTGTCTGGCCTCCTGAAATAGGAAAGGGATAAGCTATAATCTAGCCTAAGAGGAAAACATTTGCTCAATTTATAGTAGTTTTGAAAGGTAATAAATCAGGTTATTGGTTATAAATCTATAGGTGATTTATACAGGAATACATTTAGTTAATTAGTCTTGGCCTGCCACTGTACTACAGCTCTGTAAATCTCTTTCTGGCAAACAAGATAATTTTTAAAGATTGTCTTTTAGAGTGAAGACTGCTGTCTAATTGAAGATTATTCTCCTTTGCACATAGAATAAGTGGGGGTTTTTTTACATTGTGAAAATTTTAAATTTTGAATCTTTCTTATGTTGTTACTGGCCCAATTTCAAAACAAATTTGAAATAAACTTTACTTAATTAGTTGGAATACTATAATTGAATTCTGTCTGCTTAAAAATAAAGCTAGTTACTGGATTGACTCGGAATACATTAAAGATGTTGTAACTCGCAGTAATGGTTTATTGGCTTGTGATGTCAAAGTTAAAATTTACAGCCTGCTTTTTTTTCCAATCCTTGATGAGATTAGCTTTCTTTAGGTTTTCAGCAATTTTTTTTTTAACCATTTATAAAGTAACTAGTTTTGCCTGGCTCCATTGGTAGATTGATGCTGTACAGGTATAACAATTGTGAGCCTCTTCCCAGATTAATAAGAAACTTCATTTTTTTCACTCTGTTCTTCCCTAATATTTTAAGACATATTAGGAGAGAGAGGGGTTGAGAAGGAGTGGTTGTTAGATCTTAAAGGTAGTAAAGGTGGAACTCAGACTAGCCTGTCAAGACTAGAGGACTCCCCAAATGTTGACTTAGATGTTCTTGGACCACCATTCCTGCCCCCACTACCTATTTCATGATATAGCTGAAGATTAATGCAGTTGAAATTGATGGAAGGTAAACGGCAACTAAATTGTTCCCACAGAGTGAAAAAAAAAGGGCCTTATATAGTAGTTGAAAGGATTGGAGGAAGCAAGATGGAACCTGAAGGGCATTTGGTGTTGTGAAGTGTTGCATCTGGATTATGTTATGGCTATTATTCTCCCCACCTTGCTGGCAAAGTTCATTCAGTCGTATCACTTCAGGGGGTAGCATTCACATAGAATTAAACACTCTGAGCCAGACTGAACACTCCAGCAATCTTGTAATGATGGGGTTTTAGCAGAACCACTTTCCCATACTGGTTTTGACCTTTCATTTACCTTGTTGCTGACTCTAGAAGCTCAGTGTCTTTGGCAGCCTGAGAGACAAAACACTCATTGTAGTATTACTTTGTGCCAGGTACCTTTGTAAGTATTTTGCGTGTATTCATTTATTCCTTCCAATGACTTTATGAATATATACTCTCAGTATCTTCATTTCACAGATGAGGAAATTAGTACACGAAGTTTAAAAGTATGTTGCTTAAACTTACCCAGATATTAATAACTGGCAAATTTAGGAAGCAAACCCAGGTGGTGTAGCTCCAGAGTGTCTTCTTTTTCCACTATGCTATACTACACTATTTTGTTTTTCCCCAATTGCCTAAATCAGTCATTCAACAAAATTTCATTGAGCATGTACTTTGTGCCAGGAACTTTATAGGGCTGACAACAAATGCTTTACCCTCCTGGAACTTATATTTTAGTTTAGGGAAAGAGATAATTAATAATTAAGCAATAGGGTAATTTCAAGTAATGATAAGTGTTTAAGGAGAAAAATGAATAGTGTGTTAGCTGCAATTATGAGGGAAATCTCTGAGGATGTGACACTTCTTTTGAGACTTGAATGGTGAGAAAGTGAATTAGGGTAGAATTTTCAATTTTGTTTCTGGTTACCTAGCTATTTAGTTGCAAACCTAGAATTAGAACCCAAAACTTTCCATGAAAAGTTCTATACATAATATTCTGTCATTCATTCTTTGGCTTGAGCATATATATGCATGCGTTGTAGGTAGGTGCTAGAGATCATTAATGATGAGGCAGTAAAATTTCAGGTGTGCATGAAGAATCATTTAGCTGTCACATTTTTGCTTAATACTTGATGGAACAAAGGTTCTCATTTAAAAGCACTGAAAGAATAATTGATTCATATATGAAAGGACTGTGGTCAAAGGGGCTTCTCTTAACATCAAGATACAGTTTTGTGATTGCAGCTGTTGAAATGGTTGTGGATTTTGAATCAAAAGACCAAGTGTCTGGTCTTCATTCTGAATTAAATTCATCACAACCTACACCTTAATTGTCATTTGTGAAACTGCACTGAACTAGCTGGATTCTAAATTCCCTGTCCTACCAGTCTTAGTGTAGTATCAGTCTTTCCCCAGATTGGACTTGAGGGTGAGAGTAGAGAAGGCCTACGGCCTGTCACAGTATAAAAAGAAACAACTAAACTTTATTTTTTATCTAGTTTTGATGGGCCAAACAGAATGAATGGATAGACAGTAAATTGGATTGAGACTAATCTAGTAGATGAGAATTGTGCTTTAATAACCAAACTGATCTGAAATTCTGGAGCTGTTTTGTGCTCTACAGAGATTTGATTCTGAGAGAAATTTCTAGGGGGAAAAAAAATTTAAGGTAAAATTCTGGGTGAGTTAAGGAGTTAAAAAACAATGCACAGCCTGGCCGGGCGTGGCTCAGCTGTTGAGCACCCACCTGGGATCCAGGCGATCGGGGTTTGATTCCTGGTCAGGGCACATGCCCAGGTTGCGGGCTTGATCAACGACTCTCATCATGGATGTTTCTATCTCTCTCTCTCCCTCTCCTTTCTTCTCTCTCTGAAATCAATAAAGATATATTAAAAAACAAAACAAAACAAAAAAACCACAATGCACAGAATGGGGAAAAAAATATTTGCTTATCCTTTATCAGATAAGGGACGTGTACCCAGAATACATAAGGAACTCTTATAATATACAACAGTAAAAAACAACCCAATTTAAAAGGGGACAAAAGATTTGATAGACACTGTTCCAAAGGAGATAGCATAAATGGTCAGTAAACAAATGAAAATATGCTCAGCATAATTAGTCCTTAGGGAAATGAAAGCAAAACCCTAAGGAGATACCACTTCACCCACTAGGATGACTATAGTAGAAAAGATGGACAATAACAAGTGTTGGCATGGATTTGGACAAGTTGGAACCCTTACACGTTTCTGAAGGGAATGTAAATTGGTATTTCCTCTTTGAAAAACAATTTGCCAATTCCTTAAGACATAGGTACTATGTGGCAGTTGAACAGTTACCATATAACTCAGCAATTCCACTCCTAGGGGTGTGTGTGTGTGTGTGAATCTGAAAATATAAATGAATCCACAGAAGACCTTGTGCATGAATGTTCATAGTAGCCAAAAGTGAAAACAACCCAAATGCTCCATGACTGATGGATGGGTAAACAAAATGTGGTATCTCCATACAATGAAGTGTTATTTGGCCGTAAAAATGAATGAAGTTCTGATACATGCGACAACATAAATGAGCCTTGAAAACATAGGCTTGAAAGAGAGAGGGGTTGCGGGGGAAAAAGAACAGATGCAAAAGACTGCATATTGTACGTTCCATTTATATCAAATATCTGGAAGAGAATAGAGATTAGTGATTTCCAGGGGATAGAGGAGAGGGAAAGGTAATAACTATTAATGGGTACAGATTTGGGATGATGAAAATTTTCTGAAATTAGACATTGGCAGTAGTTGCTTTAACTCTGAATATACTAAAAAACACTCAGTTGTACACTTTAAAAGGATGAATTTTATGATATATGAATTATATCTCAGTAAAGTGTGTTTTTAAAAAATTTGAACCTGAAAATTTTAAAAAGGTGTTGTTTGATAGTCAGTTCACATTTCTTTCAAAGCATTTCCTGTAATTTTATCTTTTTTTGCTGTTTAATGTTCACTGTGTTTGGTATTTTTACTTTGTTTCTTTAAGCAAGTTCTGTTTAAAATTTAGGTCATTTGAAGCTGTTGCCTTTAGAGTTTAGTCAGTAAGAATAGAGCAAAGGAAAATCAAGACATTCATCCTTGTCTGATGTTTTTTGCCTTGATAACACATGTAGTCATAATCTGTTTAGGCTTTTTCTTATGAGAAAAAATGTCTATGAATTACCTAGGAAGAGGAAGCATTAATGTAGAAAATTAATTTTATATCTTGTTTTCTGTCTAGTTATAGAAACATAAGCTTAAGAAAAAAATAAACTTCTAAGAGGTAGAAGTTTAACAACTTTTATCTTCCCATGTGAGGTATTAAATCATAATGTTGGTACACTGCTGGTGGGAATGCAGACTGGTGTAGCCACTATGTAAAACAGTGTGGAATTTCCTCAAAAAATTAAATATGGAACTGCCATTTGACCCAGTGATCCCACTTCGAGGAATATATCCTAAGAAACCTGAGGCATCAATCAGAAAGAATTTATGCACCTCTGTGTTCATAGCATTTACAATAGCTAAGATCTGGAAATAGCCCAAGTGCCCAGCAATAGATGAGTAGATAAAAAAGCTGTGGGATACTATGCATCTGTAAAAAAGAAGGATCTTTTACCCTTTGGGACAGTATGGATGGACCTGGAGAGTATTATGCTAAGTGAAATAAACCAGTCAGAGAAAGATAAGTATCACATGATCTCACTCATGTGGAACATAATGAACAAAATAAGCTGATGAACAAAATAGATCCGGAAACATAGAAGCATGGAACAGACTGCTGAATTTCAGAGGGAAGGTGGGATAGGGGAGTGGGTGTATATATGCATAACCCATGGACACAGACAGTAGTGTAGAGAGGGCCTGAGGGCAGGGCAGATGCAGAAAAAAGGGAGACATCTGTAATACTTTGAACAATAAAGATAAATTTAAAAAATAAATTATAATGTTCATTTTTAATAAATAATTTATCGTTACAGATAGATTTGACCAGTTTTGGGCCATCAATCGGAAACTCATGGAATATCCTGCAGAAGAAAATGGATTTCGTTACATCCCTTTTAGAATATATCAGGTAGGAAGTTACATTTTTAACAGTAACAACTTATGAAAGCCTAAGACATCTATCTTACTTCTTTTTTTTCTTTCTTTCTTTTTTTTTTAATATATCTTTATTGATTTCAGAGAGAGGAAAGGGGAGGGAGAGAGAAAGATAGAAACATCAACGACGAGAGAGTCATTGATCAAGTCCGCAACCTGGGCATGTACCCTGACCGGGAATCGAACCCCGATCGCCTGGATCCTAGGTCGACGCTCAACCGCTGAGCCACACCCGGCCAGGCTATCTTACTTCTTGAAGTACCCTAGTCCAAAACTCTTTAAGTTTGCATAGTAACATAGTAGTATTTCTTAGGGCTTTCCAGATTTCTCTCTTTTGGTGCAAATAAGAGACTGCACTGAAATATTTGACTCATACTCAGTTGAACCTCATTATCGACAGATTCTGTATTTGCAGATTTTCCTGCTTGCTAAAATTCACTTGTAACCCCAAAGCCAGCACTCAACAGTGCTTTCCTGGACATGTGCAGAGGGACGAAAAATTTGATTTGCCCAATACGTACATTCTCAGCATTGCTGTGACTTGTTTCTGCTCTCTTACTGTGAACCAGTGACTTTTTCCTCTCTATTTAGTGCCACATTTTGTGCTTTTTGTTGGTGATTTTGATCCTTAAAAAAGCTCCCAAGCATAGTGCTGAAGTGCTGTCTTTATACAGAAACACACATAAAACAAAGTGATATATTGATCAGTTGAAGAACATGTGACCAGAGGTTTGCAGTAACCCAACTTTATACCCCCCCTAGGAGCAATGGTTCAGTATTGCTAATTCAGTGTTTGTGGTGACTATAAATAACTACCACACATAAGAAGAATCGAGTGTGTTTTAGAAGCTGGGTCTTCATTGTTGTGCAAAAAAATAGATGGTGGGAGCTCTTTGCAGCAGCACACTTTCATGAGGTCAGGAAACTCCGTGTTTCTGTAGAGTACTTTGAAACTCCTATATGTTTGCCATGTAGCAAATAGTAAATATTTGTTGAGTGAATGGTATTGCAGAAAGCAAGTTACCTATATGAAAAAGCAGTTAAGAATAGAAATTGGAAACATAATATTAAAGACATAGACTCTAATCTGGCAAAACTTCCATTCAGACTCAAAGACGAAGTGTCATAACTTCTCTTTGTAGCCATTTTCAGTATCCCACAGTCTTTATTCATAGTTACTTTGATAGCTCGTCTTAAATCTTTTATAGAGCCATTATGTAACTGTGTGTTCAAAGAGGAAACAAATTGTCTAATTGAAAACAAGTAAACAAAAATCCCAATATACTCAAAGAATGAAAAATATTTCTGACTTAAATAAGGTTACTTTTCATTGATTTTATTAACATAATGACAAACTATTTTTTAGATCATAGATTCATAATATGTACAATAGGAATAAAATGAGGAAAATGCTCAGTGGAATAAGACCAGATTATCTAATTAGCCACACTCCTCGGCTTCCTTTTTTTAAATAGGAAAGTAAAATTTTAATTCTGTAAGTCTTTGTTAAGCAATTATTACAGTGGGTTTGGAAATACCATAGTTTATTGTTTATACTTTATCTTATATCATGAAGAATCTGAGGCAATGTACAAGAGTATATAATCACAAAATATAAAAAAATTAAAATTTAAAATCAAAGCTACTGAAATATAAAATGGAAACTCAGCGTGAAATTACATAAGTTTTTAATAAGTGAGACCCTCAAATTTATTAAAATTGACCTGCAAATTTGACCTGGAGCTTTTTTCTAACCAGAGCAAGGGGGGAAAATGTGATGAGGTATAATTTTTCCCCCCAATAAAGTGAAAACTTTATTGTCAGGGAAAGCTAAACTTTCTTGGGTGTTAACAGTTACATAGGAAAGAAATTTTATTTAGAGGAATCGGGGCAATATATCATAAGCCATTGATCATCCACAGTATAATACAGAATTGGTGAAGTAATGAGAAGGCTAAGACAGAAAGGATTTTTAGGTTATTTTATGGAAGAATGTGTCTATCAAATAAGAAGGAAAATAATTGATGGAGCATGGCAGTTGAGGAGTGGAATTAACTAGTAAAGGTTAACCCAGCAGAGGAGAGGACTGCAGAGAACTGTTAAGGAAAAGGAGGGGAAAATTTGTTGCTGCTCATATGGGAAAGTCTCAGTCTTTTCTGTACAGCAAGGAATAAAGCCATCTTCTGAGAAGAGGGGTTAACAGTTTTGGCAACTGGTCTGTTCCAAATTGGCCAAATAGTACAGTTCCAATATTTGCTTTAAAAAAATTTGAGAAAGACTGCAGGACGCCTAGTCGTTTATATTGAGAGAAGAAATATCTCACATTAGATGAATCTGTATTCACCACCTTGACATTCCTTAAAAGGAGCTTTAGGAGTATTTTTACAGAACTGGATTTAGTAGTGATATGCTTAGTTATTCCACAGAGAAAAGCCAAAATAGAGTGAGATTTTATGGACTGAGTATAATATGTAGAGTGGGTAAGATTCTTCATAGGGATTTATTTCTTTACCATCACTGACATAAATACTGATGATTAAAATATGAATTAAAAACAATAACAGGTTATCATAGAATTTTAGAGCAGTCCTTAACTTTTCTGAATGGTTTTCAATATTTTTTTAAGCAGCAGCCCACTTTGGTTCTCAGCTTAGAAGGGGTGGGTGGCCTGGCCAGATGGCTCAGTTGGTTGGAGCATCGTCCCATACACCAAAAAGGTCCTGGGTTCAATTCCTGGTTGGGAAACATACTAGGTTGTGGTTTCAATCCCTGGTTGGGACGTACGTGGAAGGCAACCGATTGTTTCTCTCTCACATCAATGTCTCCTTCCAAATCAATAAACATATCCTTGGGTGGGGATTAAAAAAAAAGGGGTGGGGTGAGGTAGGTGGATGGGGACCAGTGGAGTTGACTCAGGCCGCTAGACACTCCTTCTGTGGCCAAAAGTTGTAGCATCAGATATTTATGGAAATTTTGAAGCACAGTGTGAAAATTACCTCTTTCTCTAGGCCTATACAGGTTCAGTGTTTTGCCCAAGTTAGATAGTTCTTGATCTAGTTAGCACCCATGCAGTAATAGCCTCAACATGCCAGTAATAGCTTTGATGTAAGGTCCGATGTTTTTTGTTTAAATCTATGTAGTATGGCCCTGGCTGGTGTTGGTCCGTTGGTTGGGCGACCTCCCATGCACCAAAAGGTTGCTGGTTTGATTCCTGATCAGGGCACATGTCCATGTTGCTTGGCTCAATTCCCTGTGGGGGTCATGCAGGAGGCAGCTGATACATGTTTCTTTCTCACATCGATGTTTCTCTCTCTCCCTCTCCCTTCTTCTCTCGCTCTAAAAAACAATTTTTTAAAAAATCTTAAAAAAAAAAAAAATCTATGTAGGATTTAGCACAGGGTTTTACACTGTAAGTGCTTCATAAGTAGTTATTTAATTTAATCCTGGGGCATTAAAAGCCTCAAGGATCACATAATTTTAGAGCTGAAAAGGACATTGTCGTTCAAATAATTCAAACCTGGAAAAGCTAGCAGAGTTTCCTTGATTTTAGATGTATGGTGGTTTTTAACAAGGGCAGTGCTGTTGTAGCAGTTGAAGAACACAAAACACTTTTAAAATTAACTGAAATTATGGGAGAAGAGTAGGAACAAGCGGGAAAGAGCTGTTGGAAGGGTTGCATAGTATACAGTGTATGGCCAAGATCATGGTTTTGCCTTACTTGCTTAGTAGAAAATTATTTTGACCACCTTTTGCTTCACTTTCCTAGTCTGATGATTTGTGCCTACATGCAAACCTCACTGAGCTCAGAAAGTTGTAAAATATTTGAGACAAAAAGGATAAAGCTATTGACCTTGAAAGAAAAAGCTGTTTTCTAGAAAGAGCACTGAACTGGAAGGCAGACCTCTCAGGCTCTGCGGGAGGCCTGACACTGACACCTGCGCCTCCATAGGAGGTTCCTCAGCCTCCCTGGGCCTCTGTTTCCTCATCCTGAAAATGAAAGGGGCGTGACTGAGTGAATTCATACACCTGGTTGCAGTTGTTCTTTCAAGAAGCCATGTGATTGGCTTATGTAATTATACGAGTGAAGCTCTTATTTTCTAAAACATTTAAACTCCTGGCTTCAGAGCAGGTTGATCATTTTTACAACAGTCCTTTTCTTTATGGCACGGTTTGACTCAACTCCTGTGGTGCCGTATGACTTTTAATCACTTCTAAAAGTGAAATTTATACTTTTCAGGTGGTTCATCTTTTTATGAAGGCAGAGCATTTGTTTTGTTCATGCTGTGTGTCCAGGCTCTAAAAAGTGCCTGGCATGTCGTAGGTATTTGTGAATATTTGTTAATTCATTAAATTTGTTCATCAGTAATTAGTAGTTGATTTGGGGCTGTTCTGTTTTCCATGACCTCCATAATAATGTGCCATAATACATTCCCAGGGTTTAGCAAAGCATCTTATTTGTGGAATAGTTGAATAAAATATATGAGACTCTGAAGAATCCCCAAAAGAAGAGTTCCAAAACTAATTTGAGATGTATACCTCCCAGCATTTATTTATGCTGGCATGTATATTTAACTATACTGTGCTTTCTGTATTGTAAATACTTTAAGCACCTATAGGGAAAATGTGTTATGCAATTACTTAACACAGGGATTATTATTAGAATAATAGTGCAGATGTACAGAATGGAGGTCTTTCTTTTCACATTTATCATTCTTTTCTGGGGAAAATTGTCATTTGTATCATACCTCTTACTGGTGTCATAACAGAGGATTTAGAGAGAAAGAATGTGAGAGAGAGGGAGGGGGAGAGAAAGAGAGAATGAATATGAGAAAGAGAATGGTTTTCATAAAGTTCTATAATTAGATAGAAAGTAGGGAGCTAAAGAATTCTCAAAATTTGCTTGACAAAACGTGGCTGCCAGGTGGGACCTCTGTTAGGGCAGAGCTTGCTGCCTGATCTCTCCTGTGTCAAGATAGTATTTTTTTCTCAAATAGGAGACAGAGCCTGAGGTTCTCAACTGTCCTATATGACTTTCTAGTTGGCTCTACCCCTTTTCCAGTTTGGTAATTACTTGAATTTGTTAAAATTTTAGAAGTGAGATTTGTAAGTGAATATAAAAATTTAGGAGTCTCAGTTTTTGCCGATTTTTATTTTCTTAGCTTTTTCCATTCCCTATCGTGTATTTTCGATTTTTCATTCTTGCCTTAACCAAAGGAAGGAGGGCTTTGCTTTCCGTTTTCCTAATTATATGATCTAAAGGTAATACAGATTTTTGATGCTGACTCCTTTACAGCTGATTTGTTGGTATGTTAGCATATTCCATTGATTTACATAGCTTTTACTTACCCTGCATTTTGATTCATCTGCACCTTTTAAACATACTAGATATAAATCTCTGTACTATTTGAGACCTTAAATTAGTAAATTTAAATAAAACTTTGAAAGTCCAGATTTATTAATAATATATATGAGGGGCATAATTTTGCTAAAATACTTTTTTCTTTGCAGAATCCTAATAGAATCCCTCTGTAGCAAGGGGTAAAAAAGAAGGGCACTGAGCATGCTTGAGTGAGGCCCATTTTATCTTTGAAGCGTCAAAACCATTTTATGATGATATAGGGATCATTATCTGATTTTATATAGAAGGAAACTGAAGCTGAGGGACTTTTAAGTCACTTACTCAGGAGCACACAAATGAAAAATGGAAGAGCTCAATTCAGACCTAGGTGAGACTTACAAAGTATGATTTTGTTTATAAAAGTTAAGTTTATGGAATTTTTAGGACATAATTATCACATAAAGTGAAGTACACCTTGACCAAATAAAGTTGATAGAAACCTTTGAAAATCGCTAACTGGTGATATTTAAAGGCTGATTTTTGTACCAATTGTTAGAAAACTTCAATTCTTTTTCATCCATAATTCACTTATCATGGGCTCAAAATGACTATACTCTAGTTCAGAATTTTAGTGGTATAAGTAAAATAAATCCAAAAGTATTCTAGAGGCCTATTACAGACCAAAATGTGTCATTTCTGTCATTTACATAACAGTTTAGTTTGGTGTGTGAGTTTCGGGTCTGTGTTCCTGAAATCCAGGTGCTTCATATTAGCCAGTATTCTAGAGATGAGGTTAATGGCAGGAAGTGTTTCAGAAATGGAACTAAAATGTTATTTCGACTGGCGCATGTAAACAGATGGTGATTAATGAAGATGTCTGTTAAAAAGATTGTATAATGACTGTAAGTGAATATTTGGCACATTATTTCTGTTTTCCAAGAAGCAATGGATTTATAAATGTTAACCTGCCAATATACGTTGTGTAAGAAAAGTTTGTCTTATCCATTCATTAATTCAACAAGTTCATTTACTCACAGATATTTGCATGCTATGCCCTGTGCTGTGCACAGGGCTACAAGTCGTGATTAATATTATACCTCACCCTTCATAGATTTTATAATGTAGAGGTAGAAAGGAGCTAATCAAATAAGTATGTAAAGTAATGTAAAATCACACCTGTGATTGGTGCTGGGAAGGAGAGGTATACAGTGCAATAAAAGCCTAATTCCTTTAAGGGGAATTTGATCTAGTTTGGGAGGGCAAAGAGGGCTTTCTTGATAATGTTATATCGCTTGAGATGCTGCAAATGGGTGGAATTAAGGTAGTCTTTGGGCACATTTTCAATATGAGGACAACTTGTTAGTCTTGAGCACAGAGTTTGGGGATGGGAATAAGGCTGCAGAGGTAAAGGTAGGACCATATTAAGGAATTTTTTCTTTATCCTATAGATATTTTTATTTTTTTATTTTTTAAAAAATATATTTTTATTGATTTAGAGAGAGGAAAGGAGAGGGAGAGAGAGAGATAGAAACATCAATGATGAGAGAATCATTGATTGAGCCCGCAACCCAGGCATGTGCCCTGACCGGGAATCAAACCCCAATCGCCTGGATCCTAGGTCGATTCTCAACCGCTGAGCCACGCCTGGCCAGGCCCTATAGATATTTTTCAATAATTTGAATATCTGTATTCAATAAAGAGTATTTAATCACCTTTTTTTGTTCTATATGTTATTCTAGAGGTTACAAATAAGTTCAGAGAATGCTTTTAGGAACCAGTATACCACTATTTTTAGTTTAAACAAAAACATGAAGGTGATAAACAGTGCAGTGCTTGTTTTCTGATAAAGTGAAGACAGGAGAACTGTGGGGCGAATTATGGCATTATTTGTTAGAATTCCTCCTCTCCCAGGATTGTGGCAGCTTTGGTGAGACATTATAATTCTGTTCTTTCATTGTTTTCCATTTTAGTTAATACCTTGCAATAACATCTAGCAGAAAGGCCAGAGGACAAGAGGAGGGACTTAAATTGGGCAGTAAACTGAATGTTATTGCTTCTAATTTTGGTTTTTGGTCATTTCAAAAAGAAATACTTAGTAATTTGTAATATATTTTGAACTGTGCAGGGATATTTAATATCTTTAACAGGTTAGAATGTAAATATTCTCTATTCTACAGCTTATATTTACTTAATTTTTTAAGAGTTATTTATAATACCTTTCTTTAAAATTTAAAAAAATTTTTAATTGTAAAATGAAATACATATAACAAAATTTACTGTCTTAGCCATTTATAAGTGTATACGTCAGTAATTTTTAATACATTCACGTTGTTGTGCATCCAGTCTCTAAAACACTTCTCATCTTGCAAACCAGAATTATAGCCATTAAACAGCTATGAACTTGAGTACTCTAGTTACTTCATATAAGTGAAGTCATTGTTTTTGTGTTTATGTGACTTGCTTATTTCATGTAACATATTGTCAAGGTTGATCCATGTTGTAGCAAGTATGTGTATATACCACATTTTATTTATTCCTCAATCAGTAGACAGGCACTAGGATTATTTCCACCTTTTAGTTACTCTGAATAATACTGCTATAAACATGGGTATATTAGTCAGAGTTATCCAGAAAAACAGAACCAACAGGATGTAGAGAGAGATTTATTTTAAGGAATTGGTTCACATGATTGTCGAGGCTTGGTGAGCCCAAAATCTGATGGGATAGGCTGGCAAGCTGGAGACTCAGTGAAGAATTGCCTCTTGAGTCCAAAGGCAGTCTGCTGGCAGAATTTCTTATTCAAAGGAGGTCAGTCTTTGTTTTTGTAAAGCCTTCAACTGATTGGATGAGGCTCACCCACATTATGGAGGGTAATCTGCTTTATTCAAACCAAGTTCACCAATTTACATATTAATCTCATCCAAAAACTACCTTCACCCAAACATCCAGAAGAATGACCAATTATGTGAGTACCATGGCCCAACCAAGTTGATATAAAATTAACCATTACAATGGGTATGCAAATATTTATTTGAAACCCTGTTTTTGATTCTTTAGAGTGGAATTCTTCATCATTTGGCAATTTTATTTTTAAGTTTTTGAGGAACTGCTATACTGTTCTCCATAGTGGCTGCACCATTTTACATTTCTACCAACAATGCACAAGGGTTCTATTTTCTCCACATCTTCACCAACACTTGTTATTTATCGTGTTTGTTTGTTTTTCTTCTTTTTATAGTAGCCATCCTAATGGGTGGGATGTAGTATTTTATTGTAGTATTGATTTGCATTTCCCTACTTATTAGTGATGTTGAGTATCTTTTTATATGTTTTTTGGATATTTGTATATCTTTGGAGAAATATATATGAAGACTTTTATATGTAAATCTTTAATTCATCTGGAGCGTATTCAAGTCTTTTTGCCCGTTTTAAAGTTGGGTTGGTTTTTTTGTTGTTGGATTGTAGGACCCAAGTTCTTATTTTTAATGTCTACATTATATTCAGTCTGTAGGTATACTATAACATGTTCAGTATCCTCTACTGATAAATTAATTTCCAGTTTTCTATTTGTTTCCAGTTTTTGTCACCACAGAAGTAGTGCAGTAAACAGCATCGTATATGTATTTTTTTAGGTCTATGGAATTGATGCCCAAGAATGGATTTTTGAGTCAAAAGGTAGAGATTATATAATTTTTTAAAAAAAGGTTGCCGGGTTACTTTCCAACAGTGTATGAATTCAGATTTTTACCAATAAGATAGGAAAGTATGCTTCTCCCCTTATATCTCCACCAGCAATAGGTGTTATAACTGGCATATACAGAGACAATCTTATTGTTACTTTAGTTAGTATTTCTCTCACACTTAGTAAGTTTATACATCCATTCACCTTTGCTAGCCATGTGGATTTGCTTTCCTGTAAACTGCCTCGTGTTTCATATTTTCTTTTGGTTTATTGATACTATTGTATAAAAGATTTTTTTTAATCCTCACTAAGTATATTTTTTCCATTGCTTTTCAGAGAGAGTGGAAGGGGGGGAGAGAGAGCGAGGGAGAGAGACATCGATTGGTTCCCTCCTACACATACCCCCCTGGGGCTGGAGCACATGCCCTTGACCAGAATCGAACCCAGGACCCCTCAGTCCAAGGGCCGATGCTCTAACTTCTGAGCCAAACCGGCTAGGGCTAAAAGATTATTTTTTATGTACAGGATCGGGGAAAAGTAGGTTTATAGTTGTAATACAAATAAATAATACAATAATTAATGATAATACAAGACTAAACTGTATTTTGTGTACTCACAACTGTAAACCTACTTTTGCCCAACCCTGAATATTAACCATTTTTCTGTAAATCACTTTATAAAAATAATCACAACTGTAAGATTTGTCTTGATTTTTTTAATAGTATCTTTATATAAAAAGGTTTTTAACTTTTGTATAGCCAGTTATATCTTTTTCTTCGTTGTATATGGATTTCTTTCTTTGTTAAGAAGGCCTCTCCCCATATAGCTGCAGGTTATACATAGTTTTCTTCCCTAGCTTTTCTTGTAAGATTGATTTTATATATATGTATGTGTGTGTCTTTAATCCATCTGGAACTTATTTTTAAATACTGTGTGAGATATAAGGGTACAGCTTTATTTTCTTCCAGGTGATAGCTGGCTGTAATAGGATCATTTATTATATAAACTAAAGGTTGGCAAACTTTTTCTTTAAAGAGCCAGATAGTAAATATTTTCAGCTTTGCAGGCCAGATGGTCTCTGTCGCAACTTCATAACTCTGGAGCTTGAAAGCAGCCATAGACAATTTGCAGATGATGGGCATGGCTGTGTTCCAATAAAACTTGATTTACAAAAACACTCAAAGGGCACAATTTGGCTTTCAGGCCATAGTGTATTACTCCTGATATAAACTGTCCTTTTCCTATTGGATAAAAATGCCACCTCTGCTTTACATTAAAATAGTTTGACTACTGGGATCTGTTTCTGGACTGTGTGTTTATTCTTATGCCAGCATTGTTTTTATGTGATTTTAGTCTTCTGATATGTGCTGGGGAAATTCCCCCCCTTTTTTCATCCTTTTCATGTTTATCCTTTTTTTTTTTGTTTTTAATTTAATCCTCACCCGAGGACACACTTAGAGAGAGAAGGGGGGGGCGAGAGAGAGAGAGAGAGAGAGAGGCATCGACTTGAGAGAGAAACATCCATCAGTTGCCTCCATATGCTCCCCTACTGGGGGTTGAACCAGCAACCTTTGGTGCATGGGTCTATGCTCAGCCAGCTGAGCCACTCCAGCTGGGCTTCATGTTTAGTCTTCATTCTTAATATTTCCATTTGACTTTTTAAACCATTTTATTGAAGTCCATTTTATTGGACACCATGGTGTCCTATTGAATTATAAGTGGAAAAACATTACATTTCTATTTTAATTTTGGTAGAATTCACCTTATGTTATTAAATCTTATCACATAAGAACATGATACATCTTTCTTATTATTCACATTTTGTTTTATGTTCTTATAGATTTTAAGGTTTTTTTCAGATGAAATCTGCAGGTGTTTATAGCTCCCTCCATGTAGGTCCTGCCTGCCTGCTCACTTCAGCAGCTGCTTTAGCTCAGGAGAGCTGCTGTGTTGGGTGGGAGATAGAATTGGTAGTTGGGGAGAAGCGGAAGCATTAAGCTTCCATACTCCCAGAATCCTTTCCATGTATAGTTGTTAATGTTTTTTGTATAAAGAATTATATAACAGTAATCCTTGAGGAAAGGTGTCTAATTCTTAACTGACACCCTAGCTGTAGAATAGCATGCTCAGATATATGTTGAGACATCTGTGTTTAAAAATAGAATTTATATCTCGTATAAATAAAAAGTATAGTATGGATGCTTAGTTTTTAAAGTAACTTCACTTCTGATCCAGGTGAGCAATTATAAAATGATAAATAACTTGCCAGTTGAAGACATAGCATTCATTTTCATCTTTTAAGTATAGATATTAATCTGAGGTCAATTTATGGAGTTAATTTAATTTCTTCCCAGAGTATTTTAAACATTATTTAACATCTATGGAGACATCTTCTGCAGTTAACTTCTATCTTTATGCTTCTATCTTTGTGCTTCTCACAGTGCCTTACACGTAATAGGTGCTTAATAAATACACAAACTATATGAACAAACTAAGGAAGTCCTGATGACCTATGAAAGTGGTGGTCATTCTGCATTCATATTAAATTTTATGTAATGGTCACACCATACATTTTTACTGTAGAATTCTGGGCTGAATTTTCTGTTAGGCAATAACTCCCATTCTCTACTATTGCTGTAAAGTTGTAGAACAAAGCACTGTGGGGTGTATAATAAAAAAAAGTCATCTTATATTTGTATAGCACTTTATATTTTGTAAAATACCTTCATATTACCTCATTTGATTTTCATAACATTCTTGTATAGACAGGACAAATATTTTTTATTTTTATTTTATTATTTTTTTTAAATGTTTTTATTGATTTTAGAAAGAGAGGAAAGAAAAGGGATAGTGAGATAGAAACATCAATGGGAGAGAGAAACATGCCCCCTACTGGGGATTGAGCCTGAAACTGGGGCATGTGTCCTGACTGGGAATCAAGCCCATGACCTCTTGGTTCATGGATCAACCACTGAGCCACACCGGCAAGGCAAGTATTATTTTTTATAAGATGAAAATTAATGACAAGGTAAAGGACACACAGCTAGTGAGCAGTGGGACAGGGACTGGAGTGCAAATCTGTCTTAAAATGGCATATACACATGGGCATAGTATAAAAGAGTATCTTTTTTGCAAGAAGGTGAATGTTGAAATTTTAGCAATTGCATATGAGATTAATGCTCTGTGGGTGTAGGTTGGTTCAATTAATGAAGACTTCATTCGGAGTATTGTGATTTGCATTTTAAAGGAATAAAGAAATAAGGCCCAGCATTCTTTTATTTGGTTTCATTTTGCTTTAATTTTAAAAATTTCCTTCTGTGTACTGTATTTCAATGCAAACTCTCAAATTATTTTCTGAAATTAATTGGAATCTTAATTATTTAAAAAATTTTATTATTGAAGTTCTAGAATAGACAAAATGAGTCTGTAGTGACAGAAAGGAAGACCAAGTGGGGGGGGATGAACTAATAAGGGGCAAGAGGGAACTTTGGGGAATGGTGGAAATGCCCTGTATCTTGTTGGGGTGATAGTCTTAAAACTGTAACAGTTTGTTACAGTTTGAACTATACACTTAAAATGTGTTCATTTTATTTTATGTAATTTTATACCTTAGTAAATTTTTAAAATTAGGTAATCAATCAAATTATGGACTGGGGAGAGCCCTGGGAATTTCTTACATGATGATTACATCCAAACTAAATTAATCCGCTTAAGCCCCTCCTTGTTAGGTTAGGTTCTTATAATATGCTTAGGCTCTGGGTTGTTTTATTTTGCTTTTCATTGTTTTTGTTGTTTTTAATCTTAACATTTTAAAAAATTCTTCACTGCTTGGTTTGAGTTGATTTCTTACCCTTTTCCCTAGTGTGAATTGCAGTTAACCTCTCTTCTAATTTTACTTGATAGTAAAAACAATTTCACTTTATTTTGTATTTCAGTCATTAATTTTTGGTCATAACTTGACAATAATCATATAGTACAAGAACAGTTACAGTGTTACATGTAGTTATCAGACAAGCCTATTTTAATTTTCTTATAGTCTTAGCTATTACATTATTTCCCACAGTGTAGATCTGGAATCTTAAGCACCTTCAGCGCCACAAGGTACTGATCGGGAATTGAAGAGAAGTTATTATAGGTAGCAGTAAACAGCTAAAATGGCATAGTGTAAGGTATTAGCTTAGAGATTTCTGAAGCAAATTTTTAAAAGATACTTGACAGTAAAACAAAGAATTGCCATAGAACCTTTAGTGTAAAAACTTGTGTGAAATTTACTCAAATATTCTAATTTTTTTGAGATATAATTCATATATCAGAAAATTCACCCCTTTAAAATACACAATTTTAACGTATTTACAGAGATGTATATCCATTACCGCTATCTAATTTCAGAATATTTTCATCACCTTAAAAAGAAACCCCAGCCCCATTAGTAGTCACCCCCATTCCCTCCTCGCTCTCGCCCCTGGCAACTTCTAATCTACATTCTCTTTGTATGTGCCATTTTGAACATATGTCATTTTGTGTCTGCTTTCTTTCATGTGGCAGGTAACTCTTTTTAATCCTTTGAGGAACTGCCAAGCTTTTCCAAATTGGCTACACCATTTTACATTCCTACCAACAGTGTATAAGGGTTTCAGTTTCTCCATATCCCTGCCAACACTTCTCCATCTTTTTTATTGTACTCATCCTAAGTGAATATGAAGTGGTATCTCATTGTGATTTTGATTTGCATTTCCCTAATGACTAAGAATGTTGAACATCTTTTCATGTGCTTACTGGCCATTTGTATATTTTAGGAGAAATGTCTCTTTAAAACCTTCGCTCATTTTTAAATTGGGTTGTCTTTTCATTGCTGGGTTGTAAGGGTTTTTAAGAAATATATTCTGCATACGAAATCTTTACTTGAAATATATGCTTTGCAAATATTTTCTTTGATTTTGTGGGCTTTTTACTTTTTTGGTGGTGTCATTTGAAACACAAAAAGTTTTCCATTTTGATGAAGTCCTGTTCATTTTTTCGTTGCATGCTTATGCTTTTATGTTATCATATTTAAGAAACCATTGCCTAGTACAAGGTGATAAAGATTTCCTCCTGTGTTTTCTTCTAAAGTTTTAGTTCTTTCGTTTAGGTCTTTGATTCATTTTGCGTTAACTTTCATATATGGTGCAAAGTAGGGGGTCCAACTTTATTCTTTTGTATGTGGGTATGTATTCCAGTTCTCCCAGCATGGTTTGTTGAAAATACTCTTTCTCTCATTGGAGTGCCCTGACACTCCTGTTGAAAATGAATTGTCTGCAAATGTATGGGTTTATATCTGGACTCTCAATCTTATTCCATTGATTTTATGGTCTACCCTATGCCATCACCTCACTGTCTTGAATTCTATAGCCTTGTAGTACATTTTGAAATCAAGAATATGAGTCCTCCATCTTTGTTCTCTTTTTCAAGATTATTTTGGCTAATTCTGGATTTTTTTTTTCATTTCCATATGTATTCTAGGATCAGCTTGTTGGTTTATGCAAAAAGGGCAACTGAGATTTTGATAGGAATTGTATTGAATGCATAGATCAATTTGTGCGTTATCGCTCTTAAACAGTATTAAGTCTTTCAATCCATGAACACAAGGGTTCCTTTCCATTTATTTAGGTGTTCAGTTTGTTTCAGTGATGTTTTATTATACTTGAATTGTTCATTGCTAGTGTATATAAATAATATTTTTGCATATTGATTTTGTATCCTGCAGCCTCATTGAACTTGTTTATTACCTCTAATATTTTGTTTTGCTGGTTCCTTAAAATTTTCTATATAGATTATGTCTACAGATAGTTTTACTTCTTTCTTTCCAATGATCTTCCTTTCCATTTTTAAATGCCTTTTATTTCTCTTTCTTGCCTCATTTTCCTGACCAGAACCCCTAGGTACAGTGTCAAGGTAGACTTGGAAAAGCAGACATTGTTGTCTTTTTTATTTAATGGGGGAAAGCTTATCTTTTGCTATTGAGTATGATGTTGGCCTATACATTTCTCATAGATGTCCTTTTTAAGATTGAGTTTCTTATTATTCCTATTTTGGGAGTGTGTGGAGATTTAACACCTTTATTGATGTTAAATCTTTAAATAATTGGTAGAATTCACCCATGAAGCATCTGGTCCCAGGTGTTTCTTTGTGGGCAGTTTTTTAGATTACTGATTCAGTCTCTTATTTGTCATAGATATGTTCATATTTTTGACAGTGTTCTCATTGCTGTTACGGAGAAAGGGATATTTGAGGTCCTTACTGCAGTTACTGAGGACATCACCAATTATAATAATTATTAATCTTCAAATTTAGATAGGTGGATTTCATAGAAATTTGGGGAAGAGAATAAACACTAAGGAATTTTCTAAGTTTTTAAAAAAGAGAAATCTGTCCTTTCTAATTATTTCTAAATATAAAAATTTTAACTCAATATATTGCTTAAGAACATAAATATTATTATAAATGATATATGATTACTTTTTGTAAAAGTCATACATTCTTGATTATTTGGGATTTTCTTCCACTTAGCTTCTCCGATAAATTGAAAATTTGAAAAATTTGGAAGAATTGAATCTATAACATTCATTGATATAGCAAGTGGTTAAGATAGAGAAGTTTTTTTTTTTTTTATCCCAACTAGCTGTGTGATTTGGGGCATTCACCTCACATCTGGACCTCTGTAAAAGAGGGATAGTAATATTTTATGTGGTGGTTATGAAGATTATATGTAATTCTTTTAATACAGTGTTGTGTCTGGTACATAGTAAATAATATGCAAATTATTTGTTGTATTGTTATTAGCTGTTAATGACTTAAATCATTACAAATTTGCTGTCAATTATTTTATCAGAAACGATGATGCTTGTCATGCCTCCTATAGGCTTTCATTTTCATGACTAGTGGAACATAGCTAATAAATAGCTCCTTCCATTTATCGGTGTATAAATGGTCTTAGCTTATTCTTCTCTGTGAGGCTCTATTTGGTCCCCAAAATCTGCTTCTTGTCACTACCAAATACTCACATAACCTACTCTCTCTGTTTCAGTTCCCTATTTCGTTACCACTTTCCTTCAAGTTCCTAGACTCAGTACCTTGGAATCACTTTTGATCGTTTCCTAGAATTGTACATTGTACCAGAACCATTTGTATTTATCTTCTTCTTGTCATTTGCACTTTTAGTTCCTGTTAATTTGATTTTCATAAAGCACAGCTAGACTGCAACTAGATACTATCATATGTTGTTCCCCAAACATGCTTGATGTTTCATTTTCTTAAAACGTTCATTCCTTCTAGGAATAGCCTCTACTCCCAGAATGCTTCTAAACTCATCTCAAATGTCACCTGCCCCAAGAAGTGTTTCTTGATTTCTTCATATGTGCTCCAACCCTTCATACCATGTAGAAGTTATTTCTTATATCTCTTTTAACTTTGTTTTAAAACATTTCTATCTTTTATTTTGGCAAATGTAATTATAGGATATTAGAACCACAGGAAGTATTTGGGCATCATCTAATCCAACCTAATTTTAGATACAAGAACTTGCACAAAGCTCATATTCCAGTGTTCAGCTGGATATTTGGTGGCAGAGATAGGAGTAGAACTTGGGCCTTGAAATTCCAGCCTAGTTATTTTTCTGTATACAGCATTGTAATATAATATAAATATTTCTTAAGCTGTTTTGCAGTATTTTACCGTGGATCTGTTGAAATCTATGTAGTTTCTCTGTAAGCATTAACCTATGGATTCTTGGAATTGTCTCATTTCTTTTTGTATCTTTATAGATGTTTCTCAGAGACTATTTTCTGCTCAAATGAATGGATTAATGAGCTAATGAATAATAGTCTGCACTAGTATTAATATTAATGTAAAACTCAGATGATATTCTCTATATATGCACCCTTTAAAAGAAATTGGTAAATTGAGACCTGTAGGGGGCAGCCCAACACAGCAAGTTTTGATTGCTCTTGCTAAATAAAAATGAGCTAGCCACTACTCTCTGACATGGTTTTAGATTGAAATAGCTTTCTATGTGGATTTTTGAAAAATGAAAGCAACTATTAATTATCAGCTTATTTGGCAGGTATATTTTAAAACAATTGTCACGTATAGGAAGGGGAACTTTTTGCTGCAGATGATTTGCTGTTTTTAAAGTGTTGGATGAGAGCAAATGATATTTATTAGAGCTTTTTAAAATTTTTCATTATTTATTAATTTCAAAATAACACAGATAATATATGTTTTCCCTAATTTTATTGCTGGCTAGAAAAATGAAAATAATGAAAAATTACTATCCTAAACTACTAAAGTTATTATTAAACAAAATCATTATTTTCTCATTACTGATTTGTTACACTAAGCTAGGTCATTGTTTCATTTAATATTTCCAGGATAAAAAACATTGCTGGTAATTATAGACAGATAACAACAGTAACTTATCATTTATTGAATACTTTACTATGTGTCAGATACTATTTTGAATATTTTATATGTATTCATTCATTTAATCCTCACTGTAGTTCTCTGTGATATGTGCTAGCACTGTCCCCATTTTATAGATGTGGTAATTGAAATAAAGGTTGGTTGTTGAAACTTGCCCAGGGTCTCTCAGCTTAGTAAGTGGAAGAGCTGGGATTTGAACCCAAGCAGTATGGCCCCAGAGCCCACACTCTGAATGACTATGCTCTTTGACATATTGTTAAGTTTATTACTTTTATTTTTTACCCCTTTGTATCATAACTTTCCATTTGGGACTTTTCCACCTTCTACATACACCAGGCTCCTCATTATTCTGCCCTTTCGGTTGCTTCCTGCCTTTAGTCCTTTAATGCATGGACAGAAAGTAAAAACATAACATCCTGCCTTTAGTGTGAAAAGATTGAAACAGATAGCTAAAATTATGTGGTTTTCTTTCTCTTATTTACAGAATGTTCTTTTTCTAATTGCCAATTAAGCAATTTTTAGTTATCACATTAAAATATGAACTCTCAAACTTAGAAGGAGAATGAACTTTACTCCCCATGTGTAAGCATGTGGTACTATAGGGTAATATTAAACGCCAGTGTATTAAATTCCTAATTTTAAAAGAACTGAATTATCATAAGATGGTCTTATTTCATTAAAAATGATTTTGTAGCTTCCTGCGCAAAGAAATGCCTTTTTTTTTTTTTTTTTTTTTAATATATCCTCACCTGAGGATATTTTTTTCCATTGCTTTTCAGAGAGAGTGGAAGGGAGAGAGAGCGAGCGAGCGAGAAACGATGTGAGAGACGCATCGATTGGTTGCCTCCCACTTGCACCCCATCCGGGGCTGGGGATTGAGCCTGCAACCAAGGTAACGTGCCCTTGGCCGGAATCGAACTCAGGACCCTTCGTTGCGCAAGCCGACACTCTAACCACTGAGCAAAACCGGCTAGGGCCACAGAGAAATTCTTGATTGTAGTAAGATGTTTAGTGTGTTTTTACAGTATTGTAGCATATGTAAAAATGAACCTTACTGTCAGTTATTGGTATGTATTTTCTTTCTCATTCTCTGCTTTTGATAATTTCACCTCTTCTTAATACCTCTTTGAGACTATGAGCAGATATAGTAAAAATGAGTTAGACTCCAGTTGGTCAGTTTGAAATTTAACAAAAGCGCAGGTTAAATGTGAGATGGTTTAAAAAGTTTTAACTGTTGACTAAAATGAAAACAGCTCTTCATACCTAAGTACTCAATAGTATTTGTATCACAAAATAAGATCTTAGTATATAACTCCTTTAAGAAAATATTTTTCAATTAAGTTTGCTTCTTGGTTTATTATTATTATTATTTATTAAGGAACCTCAGATTACAGTTTAAATATCTGAGTTTCTTGGAGGAATTGTCAACCCTGGTAATATATGCCAGAGATAGCTTATACCTTAGGACAGTCAGGCAGAGTGTGCTGCTGCCTTGATTGACTCACAGTATTCCCATCTTTCCCTGACTCACAGTTTTCCCGTTTTTCTCTGACATGGGTTTTAGATTCCCGATTTACTGCTGGCCTAATAAGGTCTTGGCAGTTGCCAGCCTAAACTTAGTTCTTATGCAAAGAATGTTCATTCCTTCAACCCACTATTCAAAAAGATCTCTAAGACCCAAATTGGTTTCTGTCACAATCACATTTTTTTTTTTCAATTCCCTTTTCTTTTCACCTCAGAGAATGCCAACATCCAGAAATGGTACCCCTTAGGGTGGTCATTTAATCTGTTGACAATTTTTCATAGTGTAAGAAAATTTGCTTAATCATTTATCTATTCCAATAGTGAAAACTACCTTCTGATTTTTTTTCTGTTCTTCTCATAAATGATTTTCATATAACATGCCAGAACACACAGCACCTGTCTGTAAAGAACAGAATTACTAGGCTTTGATTCTTAGTAGTGGTTCCTTCTTTTGGGTAAATATGAGAGTTGCTTTTGATCTGATTACTCATACTTTTAAAATAACTGCTTGCTAATAATTTCGAGTAGGTAATATATAGGATGATTATTTAGGACTATTAGAAGGAAAAAGCAATTAAATACAAAAACCAATATCCTATTCTTTATTTCTGATCTGATCCTGGAAAATTTTGTTTGACATTTCATATTCTGGTATCATGCTCTTTGATGAAGTATATGTCTTACTTGTTAGGTCATACTTGTTTTGTTTTTAATTTTTAAGGTTTTGTGGGGGGTTATATAATACTTTTGTTTTTGTGATCCATACAGATTGTTTATAATGTTAAGACAAGCACTAAAGAGATTATGTAAATACAGTTATGTATGTACAGATATATTGATGTGTGTATTATCAACTATATTGCTATTACTTATAGGTACAGATATTGATATACATATTTGAAACTCCTCAGATCTTTAGGCAAGTTGCTTCTTTTGCAGATTGCGATATATTAAAATGTTAATTCTTAGTTAAGAAATATAGCCTAGTTTAAACATTGAATTGTATTAGCTTACTTTGATGCTTTGGGAGCATTTTACAGAGTACTGTATATCTTGTCTTAGACAGGATGTATCTCTCAAAGGTCTGCTTCAAAAAAGGCTATAAATTTAAAGGAGGGTCAGTGCTGGTTCAAAGAGCCACTGTTTGAGTGTATTGCTGAGGGGTGGGGTAAAAAGAGGTCTCTGTCAATGGAATGATGAGTCTGATCATAATTAACTCGCACAGAATCAGGCCTGCATTTGGAGACCATATTTGAGTAGACTGTCTGTCTACCTGGGTGTGATCTCATGAAAGTCACCTGCCTGCATCCATGTGGTGTGACACATTTATGTACAAAACATAATTTAGTTAAAATTGTACTAGTTGTGAGATTAAATGAATTAGTAAGCTGAAGATTTCAAATAATTATTGAGTTCACTGATGAGTGATTTGTATATTAGATATATGGCTGAGTTAATGTACACAAAACTTTGAGAAATCAAACTAATGTATGTTACTTATTCTCGAACTTCATTTAACCATGTTTTACACCATATTAAACCTGGCCTCAAAACATTGTAAATGGAAATTACATTTGAAATGTAGAAAGTTAACATATTTTAAGAAATAGCATGTTTTCAAAGCTAAAGACTCAGAAATCTAGTGTAGTGCTTATTAACATTTTGTATAAATTTCTCAAAACATAGATAAAAGGAACATTGGTTATTTCGTGTGAAAGAAAGAATTTCTGCTGGTGTTTAAAATTTGAAGGAAATAATATATTCCAGTAGGCACTTCTGTCCTTTTAGTCTTCCTTCCTTTCCCTCTTTTATTTTCCTTCCTTTCCCTTTTTTATTTTTCTCCTTTTTTTCCATCTTCTGTCTCCCCTTTCCTCCTTGACAGGTCCTTCCTTTTCTCTGCCTCACTATTCTGAAGAGCGTCTTTACTACATAGTAAAGCACTTCCTATTTTAATTAAAGTTTTGAAGTTTACTTTTAAAAGCAAAGCTTTGCTGAAGGAAAAATACCTCTATTAGCTTACATTTAAAATCCTTTTCATCATGATGAGGGTAATTATCTGTTACTTCTAAGAAGTACGCCATAGCTAATTTCTGACTCTGCGTGTGTACATGTTTAAAGTAACTTAGAATCAGCTTGGGACAGTTCTGACGTCTGCTTATGTAATGCAGCATCCGTACTCTTCACTAGGTGTTCATTTTAGCTACAGATGCTTCATATAAAACAGGGTAGAGTAGCTTTCAAAAAGATCTACACATCAAAGTGTAACTTGAACTATGGTTTCTACGCTGTTTGAGGAATCCTTAATGGAGTAGAACTAACAAATTTGCTTTTCTCCCTACCACATTATCATGTTAAAGTTTTTAAAACTTTGCACTTCCAAGCCTTCCTAAGCTGTATAGCACATGGAAATGAATAGTTTTATTACTTTGGAATGTTTTAACTGTGTTCACATTAAATATTATTGTGATCATTCTGTGTAATAAGGAAGGTTTCTTTTCATTGTAATTAATTCTGGGTAATAATGATGCTGTTTTTGGAACAGTAAATAAAATTCCTTAAAGCACTGTCTTTTAAATTGGAATAATACACTCTTGCACTCATTTTGTAGTTTGGCTGATAACTATTCGTGGGACCAAGTTTATCATCTTTTAAGACCTGGTTCCTAAGAGGACTTTAAATTAAGTGCAGTGATTACAGCTTTCAGCCACACTGCATCCTCTTTTGCTAAGGAATTCTTTGTAGCGGAATGCTTCTTGTTCAGCCCCTCACCATGGTCTCCCTTTTCTCAGATGGACAAACTGTCACTTAAATTACACAAGAATTAATCTTTGATGTATACAATTCTCTTCATACCCTATTTAAAACTCACCTCTTAATTGTACTAAGTGACAATATATTTATGCTATTTTAAGACTTCCATTATGGAAAAGAAACTAATTTGACTTGCAGAATTGGTGATGTTAGATTATCTTGAAATAAAATGCTGTTGGGAACATTACCCTGCTTTGAATTCTGTAGACAGCCTTCTCTTCATATACTATGTTCCAAAAATTTGATTTTTTTATGGTGATAAGGACTTGTATTATAAATAATAATGAAATTCCTAGGACAGGCCATGTAATTACTAATAAAATTGAACTATGGTATTAGTACTGTAAACCCTAACTGCATTTATAATATTGTTCCTGTATCGTTCCAGATTCTAACTTGAGAATCTGCAAGAGGAATATTTCTTCTTACTACAGAGTCTGTCCTCGCCCATTTTGATCACAGCAGTGTGGGTGGGAATTAGAGCATCCAAGCTAGTGAGGAAGGAAGTAGGACGATGAGTTTCTTTGCTATCCTGACTGGTAGAGAGGGTTCTGGGAAAGCTCAGAAACAGTAGACATAATGAGCCCACAATTTGGGCAGCACTTTATCAATACTTTTTTTTTTTTTTTATGATCCAGACACTGTATTTGGTAAGAGAGATTACTTATTATTATTAAATTCTGAATGTATTTTAGTAAACCTTCCCCCTTTAAACTAGCATTTTGTAACTTTACAACTTTTTGGCTTCATTTTAAGTGTCAGAACATGAATTTTAAATGTGTTTCGCTGGACAGTTAAGGCAAAGTTATTTAAATTCCCATAGACAACTTTTAAATTGCCATGATGCTATCTATATACATCTTAAAGAAAAACCTGTAACTATTTGAATTGATGAGGACAGGAATATTTCTCTGATCCTTATTGTTAGGGAGCTCCTGACCTTCAAAAAATTTTTAAAACATTACAGGTTTTTAAAAATATATATTGTTTTTTATTTATTTTATTTATTTATTTTTTAATATGTCTTTATTGATTTCAGAGAGAGGAAAGGAGAGGGAGAGAGAGAAATAGAAACATCAATGATGAGAGAGTCATTGAGCGGCTGTCTCCTGCACGCCCTGACTGGGGATCGAGCCCCAACCTGGGCATGTGCCCTGACCAGGAATCGAACCCGGATCGCCTGGATCCTAGGTCGACGCTTAACCACTGACACACGCCCAGCTGGGCAAAATATATTGTTTTTTTAAAAACTTATTAAACAAACATGTATGATAAATAGTTAAAAATCAAACTATAATGAACCTGGGCTATCAAGTGCTCCCCCTACCACCCACATGAGGACTTTTACTTACATTTACTTTTCAATAACAGCTTTATTGAGGTGTAAATTTGATACCATAAAGTTCACCCTCTTGAAGTATACTCTATTGATTTTTTTTTGTTTTCAGAATATTCACAGAGTTGGTGCAACTATCACTACTACATAGTGATAGTTCCTCATTTAATGTATTTGATAGGTTCTCCGACTTTAAGGGAAACAATGTATAATGAAATCAGTTTTACCAGAGACTAATGATATAAAGAAAAATTAAGTTCCTCCACTATCCCATCAATGTTATAACAAAATGACATTATTCAAGGACCTGCTGTAATTCCAGGACATTTTGTCATCCCAAAAAGAAACCCCATGCCCCATTATCTGTCACTCCCCATTTCCCCTTCCCTCCAGCCCATGGCAAACCACTAATCTACTTTCTGTCTCTATGGATTTGCCTATTCTGAGCATTTTGTGTAAAGGGAATCTTATAATATATGGCCTTTTATGTCTAGCTTCTTTAATTTGCATTACAGTTCTGTGTTTCATCAGTGTCGTAGCATATTTCAATACGTTCATTTTTATGGCCAAGTAATATTCCATTGTATGGAGACATCATATTTCCATTTACCAATTGATGAATGTTTGGATTGTTTCCACCTTTTGGCTATTATGAATAATGCTGCTATGGACATTAATATACAGATTTTTGTGTGGACATATATTTTCAATTCTCTTGGGTAGATACTTAGGAGTGGAATTACTGGGCTATTCTAAAAAAGAATTACTGTGGTAATTCTTTGTTTAATCTTTTGAGGTCCTGCCAGACTATTTTCCAAAGCCTCTGCACCATTTTACATTCTCACCAGCAATGTTTGAGGGTTCCAGTTTGTCCACATTGTTGCCAATACTCATTATTTTTTATCATTTTGGTTTTGATTTGTACTTTCCTAATTACTAATTAAACATCTTTTCATGTGCTTACTGGTCATTTTTATATTATCTTAGAAATATCTTTAAATCCTCTGCTCATTTTTTAATTGTGTTGTCTCTTTATCGTTGCATTGTAAGAGTTCTTTATATATTCTGGACAGTAATCCCTTATCAGATATATGATTTGCAAATATTTTCTCCCAAACTGTGGATTTTCTGCTTTTCTTGAGTGTGTCCTTTGAAGTACAGAGATTTTTAGTTTTTATGAAGTTCAGTTTTTTGTTGTTGTTGCTTCTGCTTCTGTTTTTGGGTTGTCATATCTAAGAAACGACTGCCAAACCCAAGGCCAGTTATTTGTGTCAGAAACAATTATCAACATTCCCATATTATACACTGTATTTAGCATTCATTGTAAAACCTACAGACCATGATCAGAGGGCTGGAGATGTTTGTAGAGCTTTCTAGATCCTAACCCAGGTTTAGAAACACTTTTCTAGTGGATAAGACACTTGACTGGGCATCAAGAGAACAGAATTTCAATTCTGAGGTCATCGAAACCTTTTACTCAGATGTTTCTTCTTGTTACTTTGATTTATTTCTACATTTTAAAAGTATTGCTTAATTATTTTATATACATATACTATAAAGATAGAAGTTGTCCATACATAAAAGTGTCCTTTGAGTCTTCAGTAGAAAACAGTTTATTCATTACATTACTCTTGTATTAGCCTACCTTTTCAGTGTGGCTTTGGAAAAATTAGCAAAGATATTTTAAAGCTCTTATAGATAATGAAGTTTAAACTAACTCCCTTGGTATGATTTTGAAATCTTTTTTGAGAAACCTTAAAAGAAGTTAGATAATTATTACTAAAAACATCAGTCTAGCACTTTTTATAAGAAACTTCTCCTTTGGCCACTTTACTAATGATTTCATATAAAAAAAAATTTAAGCAGTATTGCTTGTTTTATAATTTGCCTTGTAAGCAGCACCAAATTGATCTCAGTTTTGACCAAAAGGAAAACGGTGTTTCTCTGTAACACATATTCAATGAAAGGATATGGAGAAGACACAAACTGTTGCTTGTATTTGAAGAAAATTTTCCTTAACTCTTTGTGTGATAAAATATATTTGGTATTGTCTAGACAGAATTATAATAAATATAACAATTTAAATAAGACAAAACATAAACTTCAAACCAGATGTGTGGCTATAATTCTGATGGTGCTTTCATTTAATCATAGTCTTAATTGAAACACTGCTGCTTTGAGGATTAAGTGTCCCTGACTATAATAATGACAGCTTTTCAAATGTTAATTATTATTTTTTAGAGTTGTCGGGAATATTAAAAGTGGACTTCAGACTCTGGTAGCATAACTACAGAAAGTGCTTATTTTCAAGCCTCCTGTTTCCCCCACGTAGAGGGTAAAAGTCGTCTGATCAAGTGGCGCAGACTCCCCACCCTGCTCCCCTGTTCCCACTTCCCACCACCAAAAGGGCTGTTTACTGTAAAGGTCTAAAAGCATTCATTTGAAAATGGTCTGATTTTTTTACTTAATGGGGTATTGTAATTGTGTATATTCTTAAGCTAATTTTAATATGAGGCTTCTTTTAAAAAGCATGTGATGCAAAATTTGACATGCATGAATATAACTTAGGCCAAATATGCATGTGACAGTTTGAAGCACATATCATGTGTCATTGTTCGTAAAGTCTGGGAGCATATCCTGTGTAAACCCCTGTTTTTATTTATGCCACATATTTATTCTAATTAACAAGACTTCAAAGGGAACTGATGGTCAAGTACCAATTATTTTTCATTCTCTTTGTTAGTGGTTCTGTAAAGACTAAATAAATAGTGTTGCCTTTCTTTGGTTCCGCACTTAATCGTGGTTTAAAAAGGAGGAATGAAAAAAACTAATCATTGTAAAGCACCTGTTGCATAAGGTGTTTTATGGATCTCATCATATTTAATTATCACAGCAGTCATTTTTTAAAGAGATATATATTCCCATTTTTCAGTTCAGAAACTGACTCCCAGAGGTTGATGTAATTTGCCGTAGATACACGGTCAGTTGTGTTGTGAGTTGGGATTCCAACCAAGCCTTTCCTAATCCTACCGCATTTGACATGACAGGGTCTCTATGCTAAACTCTTAGCCCGCTTACCTTTCCTCATCCACTAATTTCTCACAGTTACCATTGTGTTCCAGCTGCCCTCTGAATACTTTAGTGGAGAGGGGACTTATGAAAGGGAAGAGTTGGTGCTGAACTGTGCCTGAAAGGCCTTATCTCTTTCTCTGTTTTAAAAAATATTGTCTATTGCAAGTTGGAACCTTAAAGATCTTCTATATTCCTTCCTTTGTTTTCACTCTCTTTTGAAACTTCCTGCTGTTTTAATACATTACATTCTACTACACTTAGCATATTTTACTTTGTACCTACTGGTACATCTTCTACTCTTAGGAAATGAAATTATGTAACCAGTTATGATTTGGGGGTTTTATTTTTGCTCTAGCTGCCAAAAAGTCCAGAATTAAATTTTGTGCTTGGGCTTTTAAATTTCCTCTCTTAGTGCTTTGTACATATTTCTGTTTTCACTGAACACTGTATTGCAATTATTTATGTGTGCTTTATTCATCTTTGTATCCCCTAGCAGAGTGATACCCTAGAAAGTACTCAATAAATATTTAATGAATGAAGATTTATGCCATAATTTACCCCTGCCCTCTCTGGTCATTACTCAGAGGCCCTAAACTAGGGTACTGCTATTGGGGTAATTCTTTTGTTGTTGTTTTTTAATGGCTAGACTCTGAGTGCCTGGATCTGGGGCTGTTTGGAGGACAGGAGGCAGCCATAAGGATTCTGCCTAGTTGCAAAGACCACGGGGCTTGGCTGGACTAGGCAAGAATTTACCCAAAGCATATGAAATCAGCCGTAACCCAAAATAGGAAGTAGGAAGTGAATCTAAGAAGTGAAGCCAGAGATGAGAGCTGGAGTGCTGCCAAGGAAGTGGGCTGGAACCATAGTCAAGAAAGTAAGATGTGATCAGAAACTGGGAGGTTTGAGAACAGGCTAGGAAGCAGAAAGAGCTTGAAAGGATGTGGTTCTGGATGGGAGCCGTCAACACTTAGGGAGTGGGACTAATCTTTAAGGTGCTAAGGGTTGGTCAGAGAGCTTTGTGAGGGCAGAAACTCTACTCATTTTTTTTTTTTTTTTTTGCTGCGTACCTCTAACAAGTATTTGATACAATAAAAGATAGGTTAATGTAAGAATGAACAAATGAATGAGTCAGTGGAACAAATCTGTTTTCAGGTCATGTCACTTATCCACATCCCTTATATCTATTCTCTCCATTTTCTTTGCCACCATACAAGTTCATATCTCATTATTTCTCAAGCAAACCAAGGGAGTCCCCAATTCCAATTCATATTACAGATGCAGTAGGATTAGTCCTTAAATTTTTTTTTTTTCAATTTGTTGAAACAAAAACAAAAACGGTTCACCCATCCCTCCCCAACCTTGGTTGGTTGGTTGTTTTATTCCACATACAAGAGAGATGGGATAATTATATCCAAGCTATATATGTATTAATAGTTTTTGTTATAAGAAATCTCAAATTTTTTTTTTTTTTTAGCATAGGCAGGAAATAAATAAAATATCCTTCATTGCAATTTATTTATTTTTATATTCTTGTAATGCCTGTCACCACTATTAATAACTACGTGATTCTCAAAAGTACTGTGGTTTTGTTTTCTTGAACTCTAAGGATCTATAAGAAAGGTTTTATTGGTATTCATCATTGTCACCATTTTGGTATTAATGAAGCTTTTACTACTTATTATGTAAAGTTTTTCAAATATAGTAAATTTAGTTCATTATTTTAAAACTGTGTCAAGTGAAAATACACTGATTTTCGCAGCCCCCGTAATTGGTGTCTTTAATATTGAAGGTAGCTTTTGTGCATAGACAGCATACTTACAGCTATTTGCACTTTGTTAGACTTGTATATTGTGAAATATAGGTTTTTCTAATGCCTTTCAATTCAATTTATACTAGTTACAAATATAGTAATTTTTGTATAAAAATGAGAGCAATCTTTTTACTTATTGATATTTCTTAATTCATCCCTTTTCCAGATTTAATTCTTCTACAACACATAGTACACCTATGTAATGAAATAAATTTATAAATCTAATTACATTCTTTATTGTTTAATAGACATTGATAATTCCAGTTATAGTTCAGTATACTGATTTTTTAAAAAACACCCACAAATCTAACAAGTGAATCCTTTGATATACTTAAGCAACTCTTGTGAATTAAGTAAATTTTATTTATAAATGTAGTAAATCATCCTGACTATTTCAGAGGACTTAAAAAGCAAAGCATACATACAGAGTAGCTGATGATATCAATACTTGTTGATACACCTGGAAAAATTCAGCATATATAAAGTATCAATGCAACATTTGTTTCTTCAGTCCCATCTAAGACTCACTGAAGTGTAAAGGATATTAGGGATTCAGTATATAGTGATTAGGTCATTGGTTGTAGTTCCTGAACCTAGGATGATTCTGTGCAAGCTGTTTTAACAAACTGGGCCCCTTATCATCAGGTTTTGCTGCTGTGTCAGTAGGAGACAGCACCAGTACCACCACTACCACCGCCTCACATAGACACACACAACCTGCCCCCACCTTTTAATCCAGTGAATCATCAGGCATCTACTGGGCATCTTTTAGGTTGTATTCTTTCTAATATATGTTTTTATCTTTCATAACTTTTAATCACTTTGTTTCAGTGAATAGAGTCTCCCTTTACTATCTGACGTGATTCTTCCTTCTCTTTATGATCATCGACTCCTTGGTCAGAGAGCCAGATACGTACCCTTCTAGCTGTATTTTGTCATTTTTAACAAAAACCACATTTCTAATTCATACTATGTGTTGATACAATATATATGACTAAGAAAACAAAATTAACACTGATATTATGTAGTGACATGTGACTAGAAGATGAGTATATCTTCTTAAAACCGTATTTTATATTACAACTCAATACATAACACATATTAGTATTTTTTGTGTCGTCACATTTAAAAGAACAGCAACAACACTTATTGAGCATTTACTACATGCTAGGCATTGTTCTAAATGCATTGCATAAATTAACTTACAATCTGCGCATTCAGTTGTAACAAATAACACAAAGATCTATGTACCCTTCATCTTTTACCCCATTGGCGGCATCTGCTTTAGCTATAGTGTAGGGTTACTGAACACTACATATTTAACTAACATTTTTACAAATTTCCCCCTGTCTGGGTGGCTCAGTTGGTTGGAGCATTGTCCTGGGCACAAAAACGTTGTGGGTTCGAGTCGCAGTCAGGGCACATACCTAGGTTGTGGATTCAATCCCTGATCGGGAAGAGTATGGGAGGCGGCTGATCAATGTTTCTCTCTCACATCACTGTTTCTTTCCCTTCTCTCTGAAATCAATAAAAACATATCCTCAGGTGAGAATTTAAAAAAAATTTTTTCCCCCAAATTTGGTAAATATATTTTTTACAAATTTGGTTCAGTATATTTCCAGTATCAACAACATAACTTTTGCATATAGGGAGAAGTTGTTATTTCATTGGTGAGGGTGCATGACTAAGGGAGAGATAGGGAGCAGCCAGCCGGGAGTACCTGTTTTTTATTCCAAATGTAACAGGGGCAGTTTCAAAAATGACTTTACCAAGTCATATTATTTCTCATGAGAGAGTAATACTGTTTCTTGGAGTCACTGAAATAGTTTGCATATTTACAAATAAATGGCTAGATTAAGTAAGTATTGGCTATATTCCTGTTACAGTGGCTTTCTTGTCTGTCAGACTAAGATTTGTATTACAGTGGATGTTAGCATTGTCTGCTTTCATGTATCCTAAATCAGAGTTTAAAGAATGTATGTTCTTTTTGTATTTCTAAAATTCTTGCTATATTCAAAAGGAAGATAGCTTTTAAATATTCCCTAACATCATTTAGTCTTCTCTGCTAGCTCCAATTTAGGTTTAATGAGATTTGTTAAGAAATTTGTATGAATTTATCCTCCATTCCCATTGCCTTTCAGAACCTCTATACTCGAATGTATGATCTGTCTGTGGAGGGCTTTTGTTTTAAGTGTAACTCCTGAAATTGAGTATTTTCCATATTTGGTGTGACTTACTCAGACACTTAATTGCTCTTTTCTAACAATAAATTTTTAAGGATAAGAATATATAAGTTTTTAAAGGCACATTAATCAGTATTAAACAAAATGTTTATTAGATTTTTGATTGGGGTATTTGACTCTTCATCTTTTATTTATTTTTTAAAATATATGTTTTTATTGATTTTTGGGGGGTGGGGAGAAAGAGAGAAACATCGATGTGAGAGAGAAACATCAATAGGTTGTCTTTCGCACACATCTCGACAGGACCAAACCTGCAACCTGGTCATGTGCCCTGACTGAGAATTGAACTGGCGACCTTTCGGTGCATGGAACAGTGCTCAACCAACTGAGACACACGTGCCAGGGCTGGATCTTCGTTTTTAAAAATAATGTTTTTGTTATATGATAAACAGCACTTTACTTTCATAGGAGTTTTCTTGGTTACCATTCTACAGAATTTACTCAGAATATGTTAATAGTGCTGGGGCTTCCCTGCTGCCCTTAAGTAAATAACTTCATTATAAAGATTTTTATACCTTTTTTTATAATCACCCAGATTTGGGGGAGAATAGAAAAAGAAGTACACAGAAACTATAGGCTGTTTTTCTAGGACCGGGGATGGAGAATTTCTACATTTTAATAATGTAGCTAAGACTAGTTGGCCTTTTCTGTTTGGCATATTGTTTTATTGTAAATTTAATGTTATTGTTATTACATATTACATTATTATAGCTAAACCATTTCACAGTTTTGTCACTGAGTAGGGGGGCGATTGAATCTTGAAAATATTTCTTTGACTTTGCTTAAAACCTGATTATTTTCAGATCAGACTATGGATGATACATTTTAGCTTTTTTTTTTTTTAAACTGGGGGTACAGTTCTGCCCCTCCTTTTCCACCTACCCAGTCCCAGTTGTCATCACATAGGCTTGCTCTATTCAAACAGCCTCTCACCGGTCATCCTGATGTTACCTCTTAACCAAGTCATTGTACACAGTGCTGCTTTCCATTAGTCTTCAGAAAAAGCCTCTTTCATCATGTCACTTCCTTTGCTAAAAAGTCTTAAAAGCCTCTTCATTGCTTGGATCATAGAAAGCCCTAAGTGGGTGGTGGCTATTTTAAATTATTACTTCAGTCCCCTATTCATTTATTTCTTCTCTGAAGGCCCCTAACCTTTATTATCTTCACATAGTTAATCCTTGATTTTGCACAATACTATTCTCAGTTTCATCTTGTGTGAAAAGCATGAGTTTCCTAAATTGAAGAATATCAATCATGCTTTTAAAGAAGTGGAGTTAAAATATTGCAGTGAATTGTATTATATTTGATGCATATTAATTATCAAGGTTTTTGTTTTCTAAATTTTCTTTCATACTTGCCACAAACACTCAATGTATTATTGGACTATTATTTTCAACATTATATACCCACTGAATGCACAATGTAAAGTTGGGAAAGGTAGCTCACATGCTTGCACCATGTCTCTTTTTTCTTACAGTTTAGTCTGTGTCTGCACTTAAAACCAAATCTGTAACAGTTATGTCAAAGAAATTGAGGTATACTTCTGTGCTAAAAGAAAACAAAACAAAGCAAAATTATCTTTAATGGCTAGATAATTGAGTCGATTTTCTTATAAAATATAAAACATTGCTCTGTGCTCAGCACAGTTCTTTAATTATTCCCACAACAAACTTAAGAAATAGAGAATTTCCCAAGTTTTCTAAGAAACTGGATGCAAGATCACAGAGCTCATAAACAATACTTCTCTTCGTAGACTGGCTGATTGTAGAGCTTCTGCATTCTGTGTCGTGATGAGGTTTCCATCATCACTGACATGCTCCTGTAGAGGTAGTTTAGGAAAATGAAACTTAATTTTAAAAGTGGATAAAGCATTGAAATTATTAGCAATAAGTTATGACGTAGTGCTAATAAACACTTGTCAGTAGAAATGCTGTATCTGCTATTTTGAAAACTTTTAAACATAGAGGGAAGTTAAAATAATAGAACAGCTAAGACCATATATATACCCTTCATCTGGACTCACCAGTAGTGAACATTTTTCTACATTTCCTTCCCCTTCTCTTCCCTTCCCTCCCCATTATCACACCTAAGAAATTTGACATTAATTCAATAAAATTATCTAATGCTTATTCCTCATTTCCCAAGTTATTTCAAAAATGTCTTTTATAGCTGATTTTTAAAATGTTCTTCCCCAATCCAGTATTCAGTCAAGGTTTATTTTTTGTATTTAATTGTTATATCTTGTCAAGCTCTTTTAATGTTTTTGTATTGTTTTGTTTTATTTTTTATTGCCTTTGAAAACTTTTTTGAAGAGTCCAGGCCAGTTTTTAGAGTGTTGCACATCCTGGGTTTGTCTGATTGTTTTCTCATTACTAGGTTTACTTGACTTTATGTTAAGCATTCTGGACAATAATACCACATTTGTGATGTATGGCTTCTGATTGTACTATATCCAAAGGTATCTAATGCCAGCTTTACATTTCTGATCTATTAACTTGTAATTTGTAGCAACAGAGACTTAATTGTTTGAATTCTTTCTTCATTTTTCAAATAGACGACAACTGAACGACCTTTCATTCAGAAGCTTTTTCGTCCTGTGGCTACAGATGGACAGTTGCACACATTAGGAGATCTCCTCAAAGAAGTTTGTCCTTCTGCAATTGCTCCTGAAGGTAATATAATTAGCAACAGTAAAACATTTCTTTCATTTCTTTGTTACTGAGGTAATGTAAGCGTTTGCATTTATATCCAAAGGTATCTAATAACTTTTACTAGTTACTTCAGGAAGATATTTTCATTACCTTGTAGGGAAGAACCTTTTGAAACCAAAGCACTTAATATTTACTTTATTATTTTATAAATTATTGACACTAACAAAATAAGGAATTGACTCTTCTTTGGCAAAATAAAATACACTGTTCTTAAATTATCCTCTTATCACATATTTGGTGTCCTGGTTCTCTCTCATTTGTAAATTCAGTTCTGGTAAATATTATGGTAAATACTGTTTTTAATCATCCACTGTGTTTCTTCATTCTAAAGGAATAAGAGGTAGTAAAATAAAATATCTTACCTTTGTTTTTCTTAATCAAATATGCTTGCCTTTCCTGGCATTCCTGTGTGTATCTAGCACTTCTAAGTCACACAAAGGTTCAGTTTGGCGGGGGGAAGGGGCATCTAAAATACCAACAGAACCAGTACCAGGAAAGATTGATTTAAAAAAAAAATCGCCTGGCCGGATGTTGCTCAGCGGTTGAGCATCGACCTAGGATCCAGGTGATTGGGGTTCAATTCCCGGTCAGGGCACACGCCCGGGTTGTGGGCTCGATCCCCAGTCGGGGCATGCAGGGGGCGGCCGATCAATGACTCTCTCATCATTGATGTTTCTATCTCTCTTTATCTCCCTCTTCTTTCCTCTCTCTGAAATCAGTAAAGATATATTTTAAAAAATATATATCATTGACCACTATTCAGAATTATTGAAATTGAACAGACTTTATTGGTTTAAGAGTTTATAAATACATTATTAGGTCTTGCTGTCACTGTACTCTACTAGACCACATAGTCAAGGTTTTTGATGGTGCCTTACATGTTCTCATATTTCTAATGCTGGTGTTGTTTACTCAAAATTACAGTTACTGAATTTTTTCTTTGTGTCATTAACCTGAAACATTATTTATGATCATTAAGTCATAGCATAATTAACATTAAGTTGATTATAATACTATCTTCAAATCTTAATCTGTTTTGTTGCTGTGTAATTTTAGTTTTCAGTAAGAGTTTCAATTAAATAATTTCCTGGGAGTTTAATTATTTTTAATAAATTTATTGAGTAGTCATCACTGCAGTCTAGTTTCAGAACATTCCTATCACATCAATAGTTCCATTGTGCTTGTTTGCAGCTAATCTGTGCTCCCACTGCCAATTGTAGACAACTGTTCGTCTGCTTGTTATCTGCAGTTTGCCTGTTTTGGATATTTCACATAAATGGAGTCATACAAAATGGAAACTTGTTTTTTTCACTTAGCATAATGTTTTTGGTTTCATCCAATTTGTAGCATATTCAGTAGTTTCTTCCTTTTTATTGCTGAATAGTAGTCCATTGGGTATATATATTATATTTTATTCATTCACCAATTGATAGGCACTTGGATTGTTTCCACCTTTTCACTTTTATGAATAATGCTCCTATGAACGTGTGCATACATAGATCACTGTGTGGACCTATGTTTTCATTTTTCTTGGGTAGATAGATCCCTAGGAGTGGAATGGTTGGGTAGTATGGTAGTTTGTGTTACACTTTTTAAGAACTGCTAAACTTTCCCAAAGTGGCTGCCCATTTTACAGTCCTGCCAGCAATATATGCAGGTTCCAGTTTCTTCACATTCTCACAAACATATACTTTTTGTGTTATTACAGCCATCCTAGTGCTTGTGTAGTGGTATCTCATGGTGGTTTTAGTTTTTATTTTCCTAATGATTAATGATGTTGAGTGTGTTTTCATGTGCTTATTATTATTCCTGGATATATTCAAATGCTTTTCTCAAATTTTTATAGATTATTTGTCTTCTTATTAGTGAGTTTTGATAGTTATTTATATATTCTGGATGTATATCAGACATGATTTACAATTTTCTCCTATTATGGGTCTTGTGGTTTTTTTTCTTTAGAAGAGTAAAGTATTTAAGTTTGATGAAGATTTTTATGTATTGTATTCAGTTAGTAATTTAAAAATTATCTAATAGATAATAATACATTTATATATTCTAAAATCAAAATGTATTTACAGGAATTTAGAGAAAAGTTCTTTTACAACTTTTATTCGCCAATTCCTAACCCAGTTCCCCTCTGCAAAGATAACCAGTATGCCATTTTTCTGTATATTCTTACAGGGGTAATTAAATAGGCTTTTTTAATTTTTGAAGTCAAGTTACAGAAATTTTGACTGGGCTATTCTCAGTAACTGGTATTGATTTAGGAATACTTACTGTTCCAGTTTATGTGTTCCATGCTGTAAGAGTTTATTTTTAAAAAACAAACAAAAACTATTTCATGTCTGTTTTGCTACTTTCTTGAAGATTTGAGAATATAGACTAGTTTTTCCATTTGAAGTATAATTAAGAGATTAATCATTTTTATTGCTAACAGAGATGGGACATGGGCCTCCTACTTACCCCCACTGCAAACATTGGCTTTCAATTATTCATTTGTCTGCACTGTATTTTTTTCTCTTGAGTAATTTGTAGTATTTTAAAGAACATTGTAAAAAAAAATGCCTTTATCAATTAAGAGTAATTGAAATTTAAGCTATAGCTTGATATTCAAATGGCTACCTTATTTTTATTTTCTTAGATTTTTTTGACAATCTGCCTTCAAAATATTGTGTCATTTAAAATAATACTTCTTTATAAGATCCTTCACTATTGAGTGAGAATATTAAAATGAAACTCAACTTTGGAAGAAAACTGTTATACTGTAATGATCTATCCCCCAACCAGCAGCACACTTATCAACAAATACACAGAATGATGCAAGGAAACTTCCTAGGGAAGAACAGGAAGAAATTGGCTGGATGTTAGTTTTGTGTTTGATATCTTTAAAGAATCTTAGAGTTACTTGGTCATTCTTTTTATTTTAGATGATTTGCTAGAAGTCTCTTAGCTACTTAATTGCAGAACTAGGTTTAGAACTCAGATCTTTAACTCCTGGTTCATTGGTTTTTTCCACTTTACTGTGCTACCATTTATTTTCGTTTTCACATTTTCAACCCTTTTGTTTAGTTTAAGTTAACATTCTGAAATGTTTGCCTTATCTTACTTCTTTATTTTATGTTTTGTGTTTGGTATCTAATCTCACCTACGTGCTGTTCTCTTTTATAGTATTTCCAGGTGTGATCTTAGGAACCTGAACGTCTATATTTATTTTGTTCATTTTGTTATTTTAGAGTTCCTGTATATGATTCTGACCACTCTTGTTGAATTTATTAAAATGGTGGCTGTGCCATGAAGGCATTTACTTGAAAAGCAGTCACGTGCTTTGGGCTGGCAGAATACACCTTTGTGCTCTTTTGCCACCCTGCACCCAGATCACAGTACATGCAAGGCGAGCGTGGCCCTGCGTAAGAACCGCACACACATTTGTGAGGCCTTTTAGTCTTTTAAAGATTCTTTATTCTCTTCTAAATTTTTTAGCATGTCCTATATTTACATCTATTTCTAAAGAATATACAGGGTGACCTCCCATGTATTTTTTTTGAAGGGGGTGTGGTGAGGTAGCCACTCATAACTTTAATCCACAAACTTGCCTTTTAGGTGTTATTCAGATGCTATTGGTGGATATCTTTGTGCGACAGTGTTCTTTCCACCCAAATTGTCACGTACTTATATTGATGGGGACGCGCACGCTCGCGCGCGCACACACACCCCCCCCCCCATATACAGACATCATTGAAATGCTATAAATAGCACTTAAACTCTTGAGGTTCTTTTGATTGTACCTTTCCTACCAGGAGGATGCCACATTTCTAACACGAGTATCTGGAAAAACTTTTATTTGCCTCTTTCTTTTGTCGCCTCATATTGGAAAATAACTGTCATTTCAGGACCTGTGGGAAATATTCAAAACAGGTCACTATTTCAGTTAAGAATTGTTTACTGTCTGGTTCAGTATGCCTGTGGCAGTGTCAAACATGAAGCATTTTGAAACATCTGCACCCAACTTAGGCTGAAAGCGAGACTTTAAGATTGGGTGTGTTTGGATAAGAACTGGTTGTCACCACATGATAGAGAAAGTACTGCATAAAACTTATGTGGCACCATTGTCTACTACTCCTTAAAAGAAGTGATTCATGCATGAAGAATTTTATCTTTATTTCATCACATGAAGGTAGAATTACTAAGAATTATGAAGACGTGTTTTAGGTCATTGTTCTTGTGGAGTAACTAATTATGCTTTGTGTGTTTCTTTTTGTTGTTTTATAAGTGGCTAGAGGAGTTATCCAAGTTAGAGGTAACAGGAAGTAATCAAAGGTGAGCTCAGGTAAATTTTTTCTGTGGTGTCAGCTTTAGTTAAAATGACTCAGAGCTAAGCTTCTGTACCAGACGTGAAGTGAAATATTTTTTTTCTTCACTAAAAACAACATACCAGAATAAAACCAACAAAAGTTAAGACCCATAGCTTTTATTCTTTTACTCGGGAGAACGCAGAACACCTAAAGCTTTGCCCAATCATTTCATTTCCCAGTTTTCTAATTGTAATGTATAAAAACCTAGTAGGTTAGGCTCAGGAGAATAAAAGTGTCTATCTGTGCTTTATAAACTTATTTCAAAGGTCCAGTTGATGAGTTCTCTGTGACAGGCTGTTTTAATCCTGAATTCATATGGATATTTTACAAATGGAGCATATGTGTAAGGAAAAGCTTACATTCCATGGCAAATTAGTAAGGATTCCTGCATCTCTCTTTCCAACAAGTGCAATCCTGTAGCCACTTGCCTTTTTTCATTTCCATTTCTGTCCTGCTTCCTGGGACCTTATTTACTTTGAGTCCCTTCCTAACCATTTTTAATTTTTGGTTTCCAGTTGATGTTGTAGATTTCATTATTCATCATTAAATTTCTTTGTGTCAGCTGTCTTCTGGCACTGGGGATAATAAGATGTGTAAGACATAGTCCCTACATTTAAGAAACTTTGGTCCATTTGGAGTGGACAGAAAGATGTACAGATTGGTATGTACAGGACTAGAGATATGCAGAGAATAGTAGGAAGCATCTAGAATTCCTGTTTTATCCATTCTGGAGTAGATAGTGAAGACTGAGATAAGTCCTAAAAGGTGAGCAGAAATTAGATGAAAAGGAGGGGCTAGATCATATACCACATGACCACTGTAGAGGTAGAATCCTTCACCAGCTATCCAGGGGCTAGTTAAGGGGTACTGTTTGGTCAAAAATGTCCCTATTTGCTGAAGGACTAGCCATAGTTTTCTACTTATCTCATAAATATGCAGAAATTTTTCAGTGAGGTCAGAAATGTGGGAAAAGTACTGAGGAACTAAGGGACTTAAGTTTTATCTATTTTTTTGCTTAATTTGTACATTGGAAGATAATTTTAACAACTTTAGACTAGGGGAGTCATAATGCCCCATTTAGGCATTCTAACTTAAATTTATATTGCTTTATTTTTTATATGCTTTATGAGAAACCACAGAATGGTTTTTACAAAAATTAAGAAAAGATAATGTATTCATATTTTTTCCTCCTTTGCTCTATAATATGGCTAGCTTGTGTTTATAAAGTGAGTTAACTGTTTGGGGTTATAATAAATTTTTTTAGAGAGAAAGCAATTAGAGCAAAGAAATATCTAAATCTCATTTTATTCATCCAAGGCAGATCCTTCCAGTTGAAGTCTGAACCAGCAGTAGTCATTTTTGTTAGAATGGTGGCACTGTCCCCTAAAAAGGTGGCATTTCATAACACCAAAATGCAAAACCTACAAACCCCCAAACTTCATCAGAATTAGGGTTCAGAAGTAAGAATAATAATGCCTTTACAATTTCAGTAATTCTTTTTTCACTCACTTAGAATTTGTTTTCATTCTAATATTTCTTTGTGTATCTACACAGTTTTTAATTTGGAACATTATTTCAGTAGTGGTTCTTTTTTTTCCTTTAATGTTTCTTATTCTATAAAATGAGAATACTTGCTAGTACCTGCCTCAGAGGATGGATTTAAATGAATGAAAAGTTTGTTTAAATGATTTTTATAATAATATTATTCTAGGGTTTTACAGTTAGCTTTTTGGTGGTGTTTTTGTATTATTTTGGTAATATTTTTTTCACAAATAAATGTTTTTTTCTTATGGTGTTTTGATAAACCTACTCTGCAGAGACAAATACTTGATGTTCAGCCTATGTACAGATGTGTAAATATATAGTGAACTCTGAATTGTGAGCTGATACTGTAACTTCTTATAGTTTAGATTGTGGCAAGAGTTCCATGCCACTGATAGTTACTTTTTTTAGAAATTAAATAGTCACTGTGGCCAGCTCTGTTATCATTTACTTGTTAAAATATATTAAAAAGAAAATCTTAAGGCTAGAGGTCTGAAAATGTTGCTGCTAGTGAAAGTTTTTCATTGAAGACTAAGCAGCAGAACACACATTTATTTGAAGGTTCTAGCTATTCACAAGAAGGTCCCAGAAGAAGGCCCTTTTGTAATTTTGCTGAGATACTGTGAGCCCAACATGCGGAACTGGGTCACTGGACTCTAATGGGAGCCTTGCCCTTTCAGTCTCATACTAACACACTCTGCTCTTCGTTTTTTCTTTCTCATTGGATGTATATTTTATGTTTAAAAAAATGTTACAGTGTTATTCACGGTGGGAATTCAAAAAGTTTTTCAAATGTAGCCCTCAGGAGCGAAGATCTTCTGTACTCCAGTTTGGACAAAAGCAATTTGTTAGGCTCAGTTTTAACTTGATAATTATATCTTTTTTCTTGAATTTATCATTATTCCACCAAATTCTAAAGCAAAATGAGTCAAATTCTTTGCCTTAATTGTTTTACTTTCCCTCCATCTCCGTTCTTTGTCCCAATGCCTGGGTAACATGGATTAATGTTGATCTAGAATCTGTTAGTGAGTTAATCCATTGACATATGTCTTCTAAAATCAAAGAAGTAATAAACGGATTATTTTTGTTATTCTCCGTTAATAAAGGTGAGATTACTAGACCTGTCAAGAACATGCTTCTGATTTCCCTCAATGTTGTTCTTTACCTAAATCTCAAGAAGTTAAATCAATTAACATGACTTTTTCGAAGTGGGAACAGACACTTGCACAATTAATATTTCATCTTTAGCGCTAGAAAACAAAATTCCCTTAACAAAATAGTAACACATGCAGACTATTAAAAGCTAGTCATCTCTTCATTAAAATAAGTCCTGTGCAACCTCAGTCTGGCCATATATGAACTGTGTAACTGTCGCCTATATTTTAAATGAACCAATTCTGAGCTATTCTGTTATTCATACTTGACAAATATTAATGGGCCCTATTATGTCCAACTAGAATTACTGGGTCATTTTATGGAAGCAGATCAAAACATTTGAACCTGTATTTCAGAGTTGTTTGGCAGGGGTAAATGAGCAAGTTTTAATTTCTAACTTTTACCACATTTTTATTTTATTGTCAGGAGGCTTTTAGTTTATTTAAATGGCCTTACAATCACTTAATTTAATATAGTGCCCTATTTATAATATAACTAATTATATGGGATTGTTTTTTAGTTTGAATTTTGGTTTATGTCCTCATTAAGAAATATAAAGATATAAGCGAAAGTCAATGAAAGAATTAACATGGCCATGTTTTGAAAATCATGTATAAAATGTTAAGAGTCAAGGCTCTGGGAATATCATAGGCAGAAATAATTTTTTTAAATATATAAAATTTATACATAGAAAGAGATATGTGGTACATATTAACTGTGATATAATATGTTCATTAAGACCTGTACTGCTAAGTGAGTATAGATCCGGAAGAAGTTAATGTAAGTATTTTTAAATGGGTTTGTATTTCTCTGATAAACAGCACTCTCCTTCTGTTTGTGATCATAGGATAAAAGCTCCGTAAGCTTGTATATGTTCATTTTTACTGCTACATCATGTAGTGTGCTCTTAAGATTGAGACCTCATTCCCCAGGAAGCATTTCTGTCTAAGATTAATTGCCCTTTTAAAATCCGCGTTTGATGTACTCCTTTGGCTGTATCCTGGCTGGGTTTAACCCTCTTTGACCTGACCTCACTGACTATTACCGCTGAGGCTGAGTCAGAATCCTTCAACATGATGTATGCACTTCAGATTTCAGCCTGTGGTTTTTCATGTCGATGGATTCAATTAGTTGGCGTTTTACTAATGAACATATCAGAGGTTAAAGAATTTGTCAGACTGAACAAAATTGTTCAGACCATTGGTAATCAAATGGCTCATCTCTTTATTTGTTTAAAACTTTTTCACAAGTGTTCAGTATTATTTAGAAGTTTTACCTTCAGCATCACACATTTCAAAAGAGCAAATCAAGTCATTTTCTGCTGAATTATAAAATGTAAATGTGAAGCCACAAAGCTAAAAACATAGCTACAGTGTATGGTGTTAGATTTCTATTATTCCATATTCATGAGTGTGAACTAAAAAAGAAAGTTCTTTATTTAAACTGAAATTTTCTGATTAAAATCATTTTCCCATGAAGACATACTAGCCATTTCTTTAGCTTCCTTTAAATTCAGAGATTTCACATATTTAGTTTACTTATTAACGGTAAGAATGAAACTTACGCCTCTCTAGACTCAAGTGACCTGTTTTTAAAGATATTTAGGTCATATTCCTTGTTGAAAAACAGCTAAAAAATAAGGATTAAAATGTAGATTGGGATGGGGGAGGCTATGAGCCATTGTTAATAGAAATCTCCCAAAGACAGATTCATCACATATTGTGAGTTCTCAAATATTTTAAAAATGTATAACAAAGATTTTAGAAGTCATCCCCCTCCCCCCAAGAATGTTTTCATCTTTTAAAAGAATAAGAACCTTACCAAGGCCTATTAAGCAACATAATCATAGCACAATAGGGCTCATGTGACTTGCCATGATGTACTCTCTGAATATCCGTGTTGAGAGCACTGCCAGCTTAATCCAGTGGGTTTACAGCACTTGAGGAATTTTTAAAAATGTTATTCATTCCGGTGTTTGCATAATGATTGAGTCTTTGGATTTTTGTTGCTGTCATTCTTTTTTTGTCTTAACACAGTCATAAAATTCATGTGCCACACTGCATAATAATATGCGGAGTGTATATTAACATGAGGCCAGACGCTCATAGCCTTTGCGTGTTAGTAGTAAAACAATTATTCTCATAAATGTGTGTTCAGGAAGAGAATTACAGTGATTGTTCACTGGTTACCAACCCATGACTTTTCAAAAGCTGATCTTAGGTCTTCACTAACTATTAGTAATATATTTGACACTTATATTTTAGAGAGTGAGCAGGAGGGAAGAATGAGGAAGAAAGTCACTCACTCTTGAATACCTACCATGTCCAAACCCTTTGCTGAGTTCTGTGCTTGGATATTCCACTTAATCCTTCATGCAGCCCTGATGTTAGAATTCTTTATCCACACTGAGACGAAGCAGACTTCAGAAGGTTAGGTGATTGGCCTCTTAATTTGAAACTAGTGTTGCAATTTGAAATTTAAAGGAAGTGCTTTCCTGTCCAGGCATAGAAGTCTCATATAGACCTGGCCAGGTAGCTCAGTTGGCTGGAGCATCATCCCGTGCACCAAAGGGTTGTGGGTTTGACTCCCACTCAGGGCCAATACCAAGGTTGTGGGTTTGATCCCAGGTCAGGGTGGGTGCGAGAGGCAAATGATCAATTTTTCTCTCTCACATCGGTGTCTCTCTCACACACATCGATGTTTCTCTCTTTCCTCCCCCTCCCTCCCCCCCTTTTCTCTAAAAATCAATTTAAAAAAGAAACATATCCTCAGGTGAGGATTAAAAAAAACCAAAAATACCATAACGTAGATGCTAGCTCAGAATTGAATTTGTTTTTATCAGGCTGTTGGTGATGATACGAAGTTATATTATTTTATAATACTTGGACTTACAAGTGAGATACATATAAGAAATGAAACTTTATTCTGATAGTCTCTGTGTTGATATATGATCTTTATGTGAATTGAGCTCCATCTGCACCTAAAGAAAATACATGCCTTAGACATTTGTTTCTACCCTTTTCCTTAAGTCACAAACCCAAAGGATTTATGAATGACTATTTTTATATTTAGAAGATTAATTAAAATAGTTTTTAAAATTGCTGTGTGGAACCCTGGCCAGGTGGCTCAGTTGGTTGGAGCATCATCCCAAACACCAAAAATCGCAGGTTTGATTCCCTATCAGGGTGCATACCTACGTTTCAGGTTCAATCCCTGGTTGGGATGCACATGGGAGGCAACTGATCAGTGTTTTTCTCTCCCCCTTCCTCTCTCTCTAAAAATCAATAAATACACATTCTCAGGTGATAATTTTTTAAATATTTGCTGTTGACATTTTACAAAATAATGACATGTGCTCTTCAAAGCTGTCAAGGTTATAAAATGCTAAAAACTATCCAGAGTATAGAAAAGTGAAAATTAAATGCAACGTATGATTCCTAGACTAGATCCTGGACTGGAGTAAAAATAATTGGGATTGTTGATAAAATTTGAAATTATTACATAATAGTATTATATTGTGGGGCTACAAGAAATACTTTTCCTCTCACCTTCTAAGTTCTTCTAGCTGTGCTAGTAATTCAAATGACATACAGCAGATTAACAGGAGAAACTCAAAATTTAATATGTGCAAACAGGAAATTCACATAAGCATGAAAATTCCAAAGACATTGAGGCAAGTTTGTGTCTATATGTCACTTTGGACAAAAGAGCAAAGGGGGAGAGGTGGTCTTAGATTTTAAAAGTGAAAATGGATAATTTATAGGTAGCAAGAAAGTGCCAAATATGTTCGTGCTAGGCAGCTCAGAAAACAATAGGACCATGGTGGGGGGTCTCTGCTTGGAGTCTTCCTACCTGTCATACATAAATCATGTTAGGATAAGGCGAATATGCTGAGAATTCCTTCCCCAAACAGGTCTTTCCAACTGAATCTGTTGGGCTGGAAAGGGGAGGGCCAGACGTTCTTTCTGAGTCTTGTTTTTTTCTCTATCTTTTTATTGATTTTTAAAGAGAGGAAGGGAGAGAGAGAGAGAGAAACATCAATGTGAGAGTGGAACATCCATTGGGTACCTTCTGCCTGAGATTGAGCCTGAAACCTGGGCAATGTGCCCTGACCCGGAATCAGACCTGTGACCCTTTGGTGATGGGATGATGCCCACCCACCTGATCCACACCCCAGGGCCTGAGTCTTGTTTCTTAATAACCAGCCTAAAATCAACATCCCAGAAAGCAATATTAGGGTGGCTAACCTTTGTCCCCTTCAGTATCAGTGGTAAAATGTTTTAATTTTGATAATAGAAAGTACACACTAAAATACTTAGGGGCAATGAGCTTAGTGTTTCTAATTTACTCTCAGATGATTCAGAAAGTAATTACATATACACAGAATGATAAAGCAAATGGAGCAAAATGTAAACAACTGATGAAAGAAGAGGAATTTCTTATACTATTCTTGCAACTTTTCTGTATGTTCGAAATTATATGAAAATTGAAGTTATATCCAAAAAGTGCCCTGTATGAGAGAATTTCATATAGAACCAGTTCACTTAATTACTGTCTCAGTGTTTGCCTACTTTAAAGCATCAAACTAACTTCTAAAAAAATCTGAGTGGGTGAAGTGTGGAGTAACATTTTTCTCCTGAGTCATTTGCTTTGTAGTGACATATTTCTTATCCCCAAGTATTAAATTCTAGATTCGCATTTTGAAACACAAAGACATATTTACCAAAAACATGATTTGCTTTAGCAGTATCATCAAGTGTTTCCTTTCTACTGTTAGGAAAGAAACATCTGCTGATTTTTCACCGCTCCATTTTGTTCTTTCTGATGTTACCAGAATGTATTGTGGGGGTCGGGAGCAAGCATCCCCAAAATGTGCCACCCTGCATGCAGATTATTTCAGACTGAAATCATTTAAAATCCAACACACTCAGGAAGAGTTTTTTACTTCCCCTTTTTCTTAGATTCCTACTTTAGGAAGGGAGACTTGACTTAATCACCTTAAGAATTTTGACTCTAGCATTAGCCAGGAAGACCAGGCAAGTTAGGCTAGATACAACCCCCCGCCCCACCTTTGTGTTCCTGTCGTTTCTGAGTTGCCTAACAAGAATTTGCTGCCTTGTACTTCAACTACGATAAATTGCCCATTCTTACTTCTGAAATCTAGTACCCTGTCCCCCCTTTTCTCTTTTGCCCAAAAATGTCATATATACCCAGTATTGCCTCGCTGTTTTTGGAGTCTTCATGCTTATGTGAATTCCCTATGCACATGTATTAAAATTTTTATTTTCTTATGTTAATCTGTATGTTGTTTGTATTTTTCAGCCAGCCTGAAGAACTGAAGGGCTAAGGGGACCTTTCTCCCTGTCCCAATAATACCGTCATGCTATGTTGTTATTTATGGTAGCATGAGTTTAGGTGATAGCAAATGTACTTGGCTTATCTGGAAACATTTTGACTTTTTGTTGTTTTAATAAGCAAAACAGTCTTTACAGGTAGGGCTCTTCTATATAGTCATGCTAGCCATCAAAAGCTATTTTCAAAAAATTAATTTTGGCAGTGTGTTTTACCAGCAGCCAAGTTATCCAAGCCCTGAAAACATTTACAGACTAAAGTTACTAAGTGTCAGGCCCTGTGCTAGGCACTGGAGATACAGTGATGAATGAGAGACTCTGAAGTTACTGTTACCAGGAGAATTGCTGCACCACTCTAAGAATCCCTCTGTGACAGTGTGTTTCTGGAGGAAGTCAGAAAACAAAAAAGATTCTACACAGGTGACATGTTTGGACAAATGTAGGCTGTGACCAAATAATGTATTTGAAATTTTAAACTGTTATGTTGAGGGACATGACAGTTCTAGATCCGCTTCCTTCGTTGTCTTAATTTAGTTAGTGACACTTTCATGTTGTAGATTAAAAGTGACCCCAATTTAAAGCAGAGAATCAGTGCTGCCTATTCAGGTTTGTGATTATGTGATTTATTGAGTTTGTTATACAGTGTTTGGATCATGCTTATGTTCTCCAGCTTCTGTTGTACAACTTTAACTCCCAGTATCCTCTTGTGTAACAGGGTTTGTCTTTCACCTTTCAAACACGCTATGCATGAGTGGGCCATATTATATTTCCTCCCACATTTAAATACTTGAGGCACAGTATTTTGGATACTGAGTTGTGACTTGTTTCTTCTACTAGGTTTCAGAATATCCAAAAGTGACTGGTTTAAGGAAAAACCTTACAGATAAGGAACTTTTACTCTTACACCACTGCTCTTTCATTTTTTGACTCAGTGCTAAGTAGGAGGAAGATTCTGAGAATATTAAGATATTTCAAAGAAATATATAATAAGAATATAAAGAGAACTACACCGGAAATGTTTTCAAATATTCTAAGAAAGATTTAATACAGTAAAGTTTGGCAATCTAGAATTTACGAAGCGTGAATCATTCCAGATAGCGGAGGGCTTATCCATTTGAATACCAACGTTTTCAGTGTTCTCAGAGTACTAATACCCTGCTTTCTATAGTATTCTGTATATAGCTTTATTTATAGATGATACTTACTCATCATTACGAAAACCAATCATTGTGTTAACACTGATCACAACTGTGCAAAATGCATGTATAGATACAACGAAGATTGGCAGACAAAACAATGAAAGCATTTTTTAGGTTGGTGTGGTAGTATTTTGAGGTGATGTCTTTAATCCAAAATTTTTTTTTTTTAAATATATCTTTATTGATTTCAGAGAGAGGACAGGAGAGGGAGAAGGAGAGATAGAAACACCAATGATGAGAGAGTCATTGATCGAGCCCGCAACCCGGGCATATGCCCCGACCGGGAATCGAACCCCGATCGCCTGGATCCTAGGTCAGCGCTCAACCGCTGAGCCACACCCGACCGGGCCCAAAATTGTTTTAAACTATGACACAGTGATTCAGGGGTTTGTTTGGAACTTTTATTTGACTGTTTCAGGGATTGATAGTGTGTTTAAGGGTGGTTTTGGGGGCATTCTTCTAGCAATTCTCTGTAGTGTTTTTGTGTCCTCTCGTATTGTCAGTCTGTTGACTGTAACTTCCCAGGACTGTGCTGCTTCTAACAGGAAGTTTAAATATTTTGTTAAAAGGTCTCTTGTTTCAGGTGCCAGCCAAGCCATTATCACCATACATCATCAGCCCATTTTGCCTAGACATTAGAGCACTAGAGATGCAAAAGTTATTTTGAACAGAGAAAAAAGAGGAGAAAATAGGGTATTTCCCTCTCATGTGGTTCCATGAATTCCCTGTTTCCTTGTCTTCTCTCTCCAGGAAGCTGAGAGGTTTAGACATTGTATTTTGAAGAGGCTAAAAGAGACAAACCAAGAATTGTGCTAAAGGAGTGATGCAAAGTTTCTTTTTTTTTCTTCCAAAAGAGATATATGGTTTTGCTTTCTTTGCTTTCCTAGGTGTTTCTGTTTACTTTAAAGATTGTCAGCACATCATACCAAAACCATAAAAGAAGCAAAACTAACCTTAATTTCATTTGTAATGAAATTGGAATTTAAAAGAAAAGTATGAATTGCTGCACCCTTTTAATTAGTGAATGGGTGTTGACGAGAGTCAATCAGGTTTCGTGACTCTAAAACAAATCCCTGCGACAGACTCGTAGTTCCTTCTCATGGAAACTTGAACTCTTATCCTAATAATGTCTCTGAAACTTCCTGACAGATATTTGAACAACTTTACTGAAAATTAACCTGCAGCTCCCATCTGTTTTATTCCTAAATAGATCTTATTCTTGATGATTTCTACTCACATACCTATTTTATTTTTTTTAATTTGTATTGACCTACTTCTTAGACCCACGATTTTTAATTGCCATGTAGTACAGTTTTTAATGCACAGCTAAAATAAGTTTTGGTCAGTGGGTACAGTGGGCTGTTTTCTCCACTATAGTTTCATTAACGTCAATCTTAGGTAAGCACAGTAATTAAGAAAGAATGAATACTTTCACATAGAGCAACAGAATTTTTTTATCAGAATTCATTGTAACTCTCAGGTTTCTGTTTTGGGTGATACATATTGCAACATTTCAACTTTCTCCATGTCCACATTTCCTGCTGAGGGGACAGACCAGGTTTAATCTGTTGAAGCTGTAAAATCCATCTAATTCACTAAGGACTCTTAAAAGGCAGATTATTTTTCCTTCAACTGTTTTGAGTCGTATTGATTATTATTGGATTTCTTTCTTGGAATAGATGGGGGAAAAAAGAATCAAGTGATGATTCATGGAATTGAGCCAATGTTGGAAACACCTCTACAGTGGCTGAGTGAACATCTGAGCTACCCGGATAATTTTCTCCATATTAGTATCATCCCACAACCAACAGATTGAAGGATCGACTACTTGCTTGAACAGAATCGCCCTTACACAGGATTTACCAGAGCATGTCACCCTTCTGCTTCAGTCAGGTTTGGTGGAGGCAACCTGACCAGAAACCCTGCTGCAAGCCAAACAGGAAAAAGATTCCCTGTCTGATAAGGGCACTGGGGCTGGTCTTGCTTTGCATCACCACTGCTTTCCTCCACTGCCGTCATTAAACCTCAGCTGCGACAGGAAAGACTTTACAGGACCACTGCAAGTCTTCTGTTTTCTTGTAAAATACAATGAAGCCGAAACCTTTGGCCTAAGAAGAAAATGGAAATATGTGCCACTCAGTTTGTATTTCTGATTAACAAATAAACAGGGGTATTTCCTAAGGTGACCATGGTTGAACTTTAGCTCGAGGGAGTGGAAACATTGGTTTAATTTTCAAGAGAATTAGACTTAAGAAAGTAAAAGAGAAATTCTGTTATCAATAACTTGCAGCAATTTTTTGTAAAAGATCAAATTACAGTAAACCCATCTTTCCTTAATGAAAATTTCCTATGTTTACAGTCTGTCTATTGGTATGCAAACAATCTTGTAACTTTGATAATGAACAGTGAGAGATTTTTAAATAAAGCTTCGAAATATGTTTTGTCATTTAATAACATACAGTTTTGTCACTTTTCCAGTATTTTGACTCACGCATAGTAGATCACTGTTTTTACTCTCACGTGTTACCATTGAGACCGGTCGTCATCGGCACAGGATAACCTGTCTCAGGAGCTCTCCTAGGAGTTCTAGCTGCCGATTTTTGCCGATTTTAAAATCTGTGTCCTTTACATGCTAAAGATATTAATAATGTTATTTATCTTTGCTGTTTTCCCACTGCAAACCTGTCAGATCATAGTATACTAAGCATCTGTATAGAATAAGTTTGCATTTTTGGGAAAACTGATTCCTTTCCAAGGTAGTGTGTTTCATTGGCTTCAGGTCTAATATTTCACTGTGGTCCCTGGGAGCGAGTCTTTGAAGTCTAAAGATTACAGACCTCCTGACTGCAGTAGCTTTTCCTTAACATTACCAAAAATATTCAGGGGTGACTAGATTCTCATTCAGTATAAGGAAGGTTTTGCTGCACTTTATTACCACACTGCTGGGATTCTCCCAGCGGGAAGTATTTGTGCATTACACTTTGTTCTTTGTAAGCTGTCCATACTGAATGTCGACCCATTTGGGTAATGCTAAAAGACATAGTATCATACAATAATGGTTTTAGGTTGCACAATACAAATGGATGTTTTTCTTCTAAAAGTTATGAATATTGAAGTGAGATCCTGCTGATGCTCACCGCTGCTCTTTTCTTTCTGTGACTTTCACTGATTTAATAACAGACTTATTACCAACATGAGATAAAGTTAGTCAAAGATCAAATATCCTGGAATGAAAGGTATAAGCTCAATCACATAGAAAAATAGGTACTAGTGTGATCAGAGAAAAACAGAAGAAAGCAGTGAATAACTGGTGAATGTCCATAAAATGAAAAGTGCTGTTTTAGTACAGGTGGAAAAAAATAACAATATTTGAGTTACTTAAGGATAAAAAAAAAAAAACCAAAACCCACTGACTTGTATTTTTTCAAAAGAGGTTGATTCTGAATATGATTGTTCACATTAAAAGTGTTTATTCGTCTCTTCAGTTTGGGGATTTTCCCCCTTGATGTTTTGACAGACTGAAGTGAGCTTCAGTGAGCAAAAGGATGAAAATGCCAGGGAGTGCGGAGCCGTGAGGCAGCGAGTGCGGTCAGGGCAGTAAGACCCTCCTCTTCCACAGGCGAGACGCGGGTAGGTCTCTGCAGTCGCTCACGGGAGCTGCTGCTGATCTTTACTTCCAGATTGGAAAGTAGATCTTATCAAGCCCTCACCCATTTTTATGTACTTGTTCTAATGATTTATACCAGCACAACTGTATTACTCTAGTCCCAGGTAAGTCAAGCCTCCGCTACCCAGAGGGAAAATAGAAACGCAGATTAGTGCTGGTTTAAATATGTTTTTGTTTCTTTTTATTTGAATATTTAAATTTTATGGTTTATTAAAAAATCAAACAAATTTTCTGTCTGTCTTTATTTCTAGAAGTTGGAAATGAAGTTTATATAAAGCAAGTTACCTATTAGGGAACTCATTAAAGTCGCCTTAGGCTTATGCCAGTCTTAAAAGTTCCTCTAAGAAATAAAACCTAAAGGAAAATGTAGGAAAGAAAATTGGAGGCGGCCAGAAATCTTTCTATGCTGGTTTAACTCATCCTTGGTAGTGAACCCCCTTAGAGAATGAAATGTGTTTTAAAATTATTGACATTTTTAACCAGGAAGGAATAAGTTCAGCCTAAATAAAGTAAATAGTTGCTTGTCTTCCATAATGTTTTGCATTCGGATGATCTTAGTTCTAACCATGGATAGAGTTGAATTGATAAGCACCTTATGTACCTAGAGACCCAAAGTAGCCTGATTGTAATGGAATGAAATTGACCTACCAGTCTTTACAGCATGGTCATATATAGACATAGCCTAAGCAGTCCAAAGCGAACCCATGAGTGAACTCGTCCTGTTATGTTTATTTCTCCCCTTACCGCCACCCCCCATTCTCTGGAAACTAGAAAGAAATTGAGAAAATAATATACAAGATTTGATATTGAGTGACAGTAACTTTTAATGATTATTTTTCTGGAATATGTTTATTTTTTTATAGGCTATGAGAGATAACATTGTCTTTAAATTTTCAGAAAAATGTAAAGGATTATGTGGGTCATGCTAAAGAATGAGTCTTACTTGTATTTATCTTACTGTTGATATTTAGGGCTGAGGTAAGTTGGTTTCCTGTTAGATGTGCCAACGTAGTTGAAGTAGAAGTGTAGAATCTTGGGGTATAGCAGGATAAAAATCAAGTATAACAACATTTATAGTGTGGGGCTTAAAATAAAACAAAACTTCTGTTGGCAGCAGTGAAAATGACACCAGGTGTTAGACTAGTGGAGTCAGACCAGACCTTGGGTCAGCTACCTTGGTACTTGAAACCTAGCTAAGAAAGAATTCAGAGTCAAGACTCAGACCGTAAGAAAAAGTTTAGTCAGAAAGTCACAGAGGTAGAAGTGATCTGTAGAAGACACAAGCTTAGGAAACAAGTTACAGATGCAAAAGAAAGGAACTTAGGAGAGAGAAAGGTGATGCACCTGAGGGGAAGAGGAGGTGGACTGGGAAGGCACAGGCATGCTCCCGAGAGGGAGAGCCTGCTGGGTCCTCCATCCTGAGGGCTTTTAAGGGTGAAAATGTTAGAGGAGGTCCCAGGGGAGGATCTCAAGGATCTGAATATTCATCAGTATTCCAGGTGTGCCCTTTCAGGGTCACAGTCTCCACTGATCGATTGGTCAGCACCAGGGCAGGGAGTCGTCAGTCAGTGCAGCTGGTCCTGAAGTCAGCCATGGCATCGCTTGCCTGGTTCTGCTGCTTTTCTGGGCCTGGAGCTGAAACACAATTGAGGCCTAGATGTTATTCCTAGAGATTAATGCTTAATAGAGTGGTCTTGCAAGGGCCCGCATGGGAGTTGAACGAAGCCACTCTTTGGCCTCTCTTCCCCCTCCAAGGGGGCCTGCCAGGGGAGGGTCCAAACTACATGACCAGCAACATGAAAGGTCAGGGGTCTAAACCGTGATAAGCTAGGGGAAGAAAGGTTCCTGGAGGGCTGAGGTCCTTGTTTTCCCAGTTTTGCCCAGTTGCTAGATACCTGGGGCTTTCTGTCCTGATGACCTTTCTGTACCTGGCCCATCATCCTTCCTCTGCTCATGTCTATCTGCTTAACACGTTTCCACCTAAGTTCTTCTAGATGGGCTAATCAAGTTAACAGGCAGATTAACAGGAAAAAACCCAAAATTTTAATACTTGTGCACAGGGAATTCACATAAACATGAAAATTCCAAAGAGAGTAAGGAAACATTGGGTATTTGTGTCATTTTGGACAAAGAAGAAAGGGTGGGGTAGGGGTCTGAGATTTTGAAGGAAGAAGTAAACTACTGGTAGTTGAGGCATAGGGGATCATGCTTGGTAGGCACGTTTTTGCTTGGCAACCCAGAAACAATAAGACATAGCAGGGCATTCAGTAAATAAGCCTTTGCTGGATCCTTCCTGCCTAATGCTTGAGGTGATTATTCTAAGGTTCCTTTCCTGAAGCAGGTTTTTCTGTTTGATTCTCTTAGGAAAGGGGTAAGGGTCAAAGATTATTTCTGGGACTTGTTTCTTAGAAACTCACTTAAAATCAATCTCCCAAAAGGCAGCTTCTAGGGTGGCAAAACTTTGGTCCCCTTCAATAGTCAATCCCATTCATAGTTAATCACTAGGACGGAATCATTAAAAATATTTAACCTTTCTGAGTTCTATCATCCTCTTAAGTGTTTTCTAAATAAAATCATCTCCTGGTCTGAAAATGTTAAAAATTACCCGTAGGGCTGTTGGAAAGAAGGAAAGAGAGACATGCCTCTTTTTGGATGATTTGAGATTAAGTGACACTGTAATTATAAAATGTTATTTACAATATAACTATTTGATAAAAGAATGCTTTAAATTCTCTCAAACGTGAATTATGAGTAGTAGGCATAACACAGAGTGGGGCAAAAGTAGGTTTATAGTTGCCTGGTCAGTGTGGCTCAGTGGTTGAGCATTGACCCATGAACCAGGAGGTCATGGTTTGATTCCCGGTCAAGGCCCATGCCCTGGCTGCCAGCTCAATCCCTGGTAGGGGGCGTGCAGGAGTCAGCTGATCGATGATTCTCTCATCATTGATGTTTCTCTCTCTTCCTCTCCCTACCTATCTCTGATAGCAATGAAAACTTTTTTTTTTAAAAAAAGTAGGTTTACAGTTGTGAGTATGCAAAACAGTTCATTCTTGTATTATTGTTTAATTATTTTCCATATGAACAACTGTAAACCTCCTTTTGCCCCACCCTATATAGCAACCATACAGTGGGAAAGAACTCAATTTTTAGGTCATTTAGGAGGTTCATTAAATATTTAGGTCTTTAAATACTTAATTAACAGTGTTTGTTAACTGATAATATGCTGGAATGACCAGCAGTGAGATAAAGACAAATCTGAAGGTTTGGAAATGTCAGCATGCTTTCACATACCAGTTGATTTCTTCTGAAAGTGATTAATTTGGCTTTCCCTCTAGCTCCCCCCAACCCCCCCCCCCCCCCCCCCCCCCAATCACAAGGATAAATAAAACGCAACCAGGCTTTTTCCTCTTTGTCTTCTCTGGTTCTTTGTGGCCTGTCTAGCACATAGCTCGTGCTTTGCAAATGTTCATGAAAAGAAAAAATAAACTCAAGAGTATCTAATGACACGTTAAAATCGTTGTATTACCCTGTTAAAAATACCATCTATAAAAATAAGAACCTTGTCATTTAGAAATCAGCATACCAAGTGCAGTTGGTTCGGGTTTGCATTACTGATGAAGACTTGCTTACTCAAATCTGCTACTTTCAGTAGGAACCACTGTGGATCGGATCCTTGCGTCAGTCCACATTCATTTTAGTTGCAGCATAGACCACAGTACATATCTTCTGTTTCGACATCACTCTAATTTAAGCAACCCCAAAAGTGGGGGCTATTCTCATCAAGCATCTGGAGGTATTTATTAATTCTGACCTTTTCATAAATGAGTGGTTTGTCTTGCTTTTGCCTCTAGACTTTGCTTCTGAAAAAGAAATGCATTTTTAGCAAGGGAAATATGTTAGACCTATAAGCAAGGTTATTCAAACTAGACTATTAGAACCATGCTCATGAAAAGCTTTAAGAGAAATATTTGGGTTTCAACTTTTTATATTGAGTGGAAGAGGCATCTTGCTTCATGTTATTACTTAGAAAATGCCGATGAACTTTTCCTTTATATAATTTACTGTGTTTATAATACATATTTGTGTGGTATTTGTTTCTCACACTGAGCATAAACTCCATAAGAGCGGGGAGCAGGTCTGTTTGGTTCAGTATTGTATTCCTATGACCTAGCACTGTGCCCAGAACATAGTGGACTGTCCTAAATATTTGTTGAATAAAAGTTTGGAAAATGCTGTGTAGTATATCTCCCTTTTAGAGCCTAAAGCATATGGACATAGTAAACGCTTTGAGAAGTTTTAACGTTAAGCTGAAACATTTGATCTAGCATTTCCCAAGCTTTCTTGATTATAGGAATTTTCCCCCTAGTACCACATCCTATTGAACTGTAATTTGGAAAATGCTACATTGTCATTAGATCCTAACAATCTGGAATGTGTAACGTAAGGTTTAATTTCTCCCTTTCTGGTGACTCGGTTTGAAAGAAACTCTCAAGCTTCTGACTCCCAAACAAAATATCTCCAGCCCATTCATTGCATCATCCAGATCTGTCCCATTTTGTCATTCTTGAAATTCATTCACCAAGTGTGTAGTGAGTAAGTATCTAATACAATGTCAAGCTATGTTCAGGGGATGCAAGGGTTCAGAACTCATAACGCCAGTGTTGGGTGGATAGTCAGCTGCTTAGTAGTGCTGTCATTTGACAGGGCACCTGCAGAGTAAGATTTAGTGAAAGGACTGGGAACCCTAAGTTTCTACAAAACATATATCCAAATACAGAAACCAAGACAAGTGGTCAGTGGATTGGAGAAAAGCCCTTCTCAGTCCTTAGGTATGAGCGTCAATAGGAATCGAAGGTGACTACAGTGGTACCTGGATTTCGAATGTAATCCGTTCAGGTAGAAAGTTACTTTTGGACTATACCATGCATGAAACAGGGTAAAACAGTAGAAATGCCAGCCAGATTGTGATAAGCATTAGTCTGAGAAGTATGGTGGGTATCTTTCATTCTAGGCCGAACAAAGCGCAGGCGACACACATTAGTGTTAAAGGAAACCACTTAGGGCATCTCAGTCAAACAGGCTCTAATTGTTGACTCTGTGTTAGGCATATTCTCCCAGGTTTTACAGCATTCTACATGATTCATCCATTCAGACACTTACTGAGCAAATAGGGTAGTAGACGTTCTGAGAGGAACAACACGTTCTCTGGTGTTAAGGGGCCTCTATAAGAGGAGAGAAGACAAAAATAAAGATACAACGTAATAGTTGAAGGTTGCAATGAGAAAGGGACCAATAGAGCCCTATGAGAGAAGAGAGCAGAGTGAAGGATGGCTTTGAGCTAACTAAATGGTACCTTGCTTGACCTCTCAGAAGCATTTGACAGTTGATCACACCTTCATTCATGAAACACTTTCATCACCAGAGACCACGCCCTCCTGGTTTTCCTCCTACCTCAGCCTCTCTCAGTTTCTGGTGAGCGATTGTTCTTCTCTTCTTGACTCCTAAGTGTTGAACTGTCCTTTTCTCCAGCTACACACAGTATGTCTGCTCCTTCCATGTCTTTTAACATGATCCATATGTTACTTCCAATATTAACTTATCTCCTAAGCTCCAGACATACCCAACTACCTGCTTGACATTCATCGTAGATGTCTAATAGCTTAAATTTTATTTGGTCAAAGTAGAACTTCACTTTCCGTTCAAACCCGTACCTCCCCCACTCTTTCCTTTCTTAATAAATTCTACCTTGCCCCAAAGTCTACTGTCTGTTTCTAACCTAGTTATCTTTAATCCCTCCTTTCCACACCAGCAAATCCTAATGATTCTACCTTAAAATATACCCTGAATATATTTACTTCTTACCACTTACACTGGTACCACCTAAGTCTAAGCAACCGTGATCTCACCTGAACTGCTACGGGAGCCACTCACATGGTCTTTCTGCTTCCATTTTTGTTCTTCAGTCTTCAAAATACAGTGTTCTTCTTAAAGCATAAATGGCACCTTGGTAGTCCTTTGAGCAAAGCGTTCCAGTGTCTTTCCATCCCACCCAAAGTAGATCTAAAATTCTTCCCAATTTCTGTTCCACCTGGTTCCTGCTTCTGACCTCATCACCCTCTGCCTTTGCTATTTAATTATGTCTACAGTAGCCTCCTTGCCCATATTGTCCCTTGAATATGCCAAGATCATTCTCCCTCCAGGGACTCTGCATTATATGGCTACATAATTAACAGTTATTGAATGTTTACAATGTCCCAGGCACTGTTCTAAATGGTTTTCAAGTACAGTGGTACCTCGGTTTTCTAATGTAATCCATTCCAGAAGACCAAGTTCTGAAACGTTGGAAAACCGAGGGATCGACAGCCAACAGCTAGGCCCCAGGATCTTGCACTCAGCAGAAGCCGTGTGGCATGTTCGACTCCTGAGGCGTGTTTGAAAACCGAAGCATTTACTTCTGGGCTTATGGAGTTCATAAACCGAGATGTTTCTCAATGGAGACGGAAAACTGAGGTACCACTGTATTAGCTTGTTATAGGTATTGGGGTTCTTGGGTTCCCCAAGATAAAAATTGAGAGGCAACCCTCAAGGAAATTTCCAGACAGATTTTATTAAGTTTGTGCTCAAGCACAAGGGAGACAGCACAGAGGTAATAAAGGTCCTCTGAAATGACTCAGGGACTGGCTCTGCTTGTCTGCTTTTATAAGTTGCTGACAAAGCAGGCTTGCAAGAAAAGACAAGGTTTTGGAAAAGGAGGGCTTGTGGAATTTTCCATGTCAGGGTAAGAAAAGTAAGCAGAAGGGAGAGAAAGTTCTGCAATTTTTTTTGAGCAGAGAGTGGAGGGGTGGTCAGCCTATCCAACATTCCTTCTAGCCACCTGGTCTTAACTTGGCTTTCTGGCCACCAAGTATTTTTCCATTACCAGACCCAAGCCCCTATACTGTCTCATTCCCCCCCTGAGAGATTTTATTCTTTTTCTTAAGGGATTAAGGTGGGAGGTCTCTTTTGTAGCTACTTCCTGCTGTATTAATGCACTGATTCTATACTTGAGAGTAATAAAATTCTCTTGCCATCTGATCTAGAAAGGGGTAAGGACATGAGTCTTCCTTGTCCAGGATGGGCTGGAATCCTTGCACAACCATCAACTTGACATGGAATTGACATAATCTGAAAGAAACAAGGTTTACAAGAAAGTTAAAGAGGCAAGGGCCAGAAGTCGTAAAAATAAGATCGTAACCAGGGTTCCCGGGTGAGGAAGGAGCCAAGTGATATTCAGTAGGTACCCCTTAATGGAGTTCCATATAGTTTGAGTGCTGGGGTTATTAAGGTTGTGTAGCCATTTGGCCTGGTTTAGATTCTTTGTTCTTTCTTCAGTCTGTCCACTGGTATTTACATACATGTAGCAGGAAGTATTTACTATAGCCCAAATCCCTCCCTGTTTGGCCAATAAATAATGTAGGGCTACTTGGTTATCTAGTGCAAATTTGGGTAGGGAGTCTTAAGGGTTTTTGGAGGAGCTGGAAATAGTGTCCAGTCTCTTCAGCTACTATTGCAGGGGAAGCGGCAGAAGCCAAGATGAGAATAGTTACAAAAGCAAAGATTAGGCCTATCCACCACAGTACTTACCTGAACTTGAAGTGCCTCTTGACTAGGTGTTGAAGGTCTTCCAAGGGCTCACAGATATACAGGGCGTCTTGGTCGAACTGCGGGTCTGGCAGAGGAAAAGGTTTAGCCTAGAGAGGTAGATCTGGCTGGGGATTTCTTCGAGCTTTACCGCTGTGGGAACTGCTAAAATTCCTTCGTATGGACCCTTCCATTTTTCTGTCAAATGGTTCTTGGGGACTCCTTTCCAAGTTCCCTGAGAAGGCCAGGAGGCCATCTACTGCTGGTTCTAGTGGGGGATAGAGCTGGGGGAGGGGAAAGGTTTAGAGCTGAGGGAGCACAGGGGTTAGGAGCAGGAAGATTTGGGGGACTGTCAGCCAGCAGGACGGGGTGACTGGGAGGCACTGGGTCGAGAAGGGCTCCCAGAGCCAAATTAGGAGGAGACCAAAAAAAGGGGGTCAAATGTAGGGCTATGGGGTCAGGTTTCTTTGAGAGTGAGACCATGCAGACACAGCAAGAATCTCGGAGCTTTGGGTCCTGGTACAGTTTCACAAAAGCCAGAACATAGGGAATTTCCAACCATTTGCTGGAGCGTTTACAAAAGAACCATTCTTGGGCCATTTCTCTTGGTCCCCAAGAGAATATTGGGGATGGGCCTCATTACAGAAGAAAATGAATTTCTTCCTTTTTAGATGGTTCAACTTAAATTGGTTCCAATTAGTGAGGATGCATCCTAGGGGAGAATCTCTTGGGATACTGCCAGGAGTGTTTCCCATGATAATGGCCAACCATCAGGGGGCCAAGAGCTGGGTAGAGTGATTGTTAAGAAAATAGGTATGCCCCTGGTAGCAATCCAGAAGGCAGCTAGACAGGAGAGGGAGGAAAGTGAGAAGGGAGAGTCAGAGCAAGGACAACTAGGGAACCCAGACCTGTGTAGAAATACCCAATTTCCCCAGCCTTATACCAGGTCCAGTTTGGCTAACTTCTAATCCACCCCTGATCTGTATATAAGTGACAGTGAATCAGATGCCTGATGAGGCAAACAAAGAGAAGGAAAAGATCTTCCTGGGTAAGCCAGATGATTTGAGTCCAGGTTGAGAATTCGGACTCACAGATACAGCAATGAGAATTCATAGGATCACAGATCCGAGAAAAGAGTCGACAGAAAAGATCAGAGACTTCAGCACCCCAAGTCAAAGACAGAAGGTGGGAGAAATACTGAGAAGAATTAAAGAGGGATACCCAACAAGTGGCCAGGCTGACACCAAAGTAGGAAGAACAGGTGTGAGAAGACAAAGATTAGTGAGACAAAAGAGCAGAGGTCTTGCAGAGGTTGAAAACCTAAAATGGGTTTGCAGCGGGGAAGGGTGTCCTCACTGCATGGACATTTGCTTCACATAGGTGGGAAGTGAGGAGGCTAATGCCAATCTACCCTGTTTCATGACCTGCTTATCGTTTCATGGGCGTCTTCATGTGGCCATCACCCTGTAGGTAGGCTTTTAACTGCTCCACTGGTGTCCACAAAATTGTGGCAGAGTTCCTCCAAGAGACTTCCTGAACACAGGACAGAAATAGAACACAAAACGATGCCTGCAGTGGGACTCAAACCCAATTTCAGGGGCTTTAACCCCAGACACTCAGGGTGGGATAGAGGGAAGTAATCCATCTGCCAATTGGTTAGCCACTCTGGGCCAGTGCAACTGCAGTGGGACTCAAACCCACTTTCAGGGACACAAGGGCAAGACAGAGACAAACAGAATGGGACAAAATCTATCCGGGCAGGAGGGGCGGGAGGGTAGGAGGCAGACTCGCCAGTCACACTGGGGCTGAATCAGAAGTTCAGGTGCTGTTCCCCAGACACCATGAGCGCAACTTCTCTTCTCCCCACTTTGTCTCTCTGCTATAAGAACACAAGGGGTCTCATCTGGGGTGACACAAAATGTTGGGGTGGTTGGATTCCCCAAGACAGGAATTGAGAGGAAACCCTGGAGAAGTTTTCAGACAGATTTTATTAAGCTTATTCTCAAGCACAAAGAAGACAGCACAGAGGAAAGGAAGGTCCTTTGAACTAACTGGGGGTGGCTTTGCTTGGCTGTTTTTATAAGCTGGGGACAAATCAGGCTTGCATGAAAAAAATGGGCTTTTAGAATTTTCCATGTCAGGGTAAGAAAAGTAAGCAGTTAGAAGGGAGATTAATTTCTGCAAATTTTTTTTGAGCAGGGAGTATAGGAGTGGTGGCATTCTTATGGTCAGCTGGTCCTAACTTGATTTTCTGGCCACCTAGTATTTTTTTCATTCCCAGGCCCAAGCCCCTATACTGTCTTAAACTCATTTAATTTCAGAGCTATATGAGATAGTTTCTGATATATTATCCCCATGGGGAAACTGAGGCATGGGACAATTAAGTAACTTTATTAGCATCATAAGGTGAGTGATAGAGCCAGGATTTAAATCTAGGCAGAATGAGCTCAGAGGTCACACTCTTTCCCATGTCCTGCAGTTGCCTTGACTTACTCCGGTCTCAATAGAATGCACGTTCCGTGAGAGGACTTTATCCCATACTTCTAACAGTGCCTGACACATCATGAGACTGTGTTAAATATTTGTTAAAGGTGTATGTTTCTATTCTGAGTAGGCTTGGAAAAGCACCTTTGAAGAGGCTTTTGAACTGGAGCTTGAAGAAAGGGGAATTCAAGACACTGGGGAAAGAGAGAAGTAAAGTGGATGACAATGAACCAGGTAGAGCCCTATGAATAAAAGCTCAGAAAAGTTTGTCCAGTTTGGCTGGAACCTAAGTCACTGCAGGAAGATGACAAAGATAATACAGGAAGGATAAATTTTGTTCTGACAAGATTATAGAAACCCCTGAGTACCTGGCTAAATGATACCATTATAATAACTTGGTTATTATTAACAAAGAAGTAGTAAAGGGGAGACTAGATAATATAAGCATGCCATTTATACAGCTTTGCCGGAAAACTGCAGTTAACATTCCCCAAGTCCGTTCCCTGCGGATCGCTGGAGGAAGGGACTAGACGATGGACCCATGCCCAGTAAGGTCTGGAGATGTGGGAAGATGCTTACCTGTCAGTCACACCTGGGAACAAGTCAGTGGCCAGAATATATGTGGCCACTGCAAGCCCAGGAAGATTTGATATTTAAGTCCCTGAACAAAGGAGCACCCTTCTCTCTCTTGCCTCTTGCTGCTTGCCTGTGCTCATGGCTCTCCTGTTGCAGGGGGCATACTCCCCTGCATTTTCCCGTGTGACTCACGGCAATGGGGGACCCACACAATGGACTGATGGACTAAATCTAGCCTAATGCTGCATTGGATTCAATTCCACCATGGAATGGACACTCTGGACACTGGCCCTACTTTTACCTCTACTGGAGCCCCAGCTGCACCTTTACCAGGACTGAGTTAAGACCAATGGGACTTTGCAACCCAAGAAATGTAATTCCATGCCAATAAAAACTATTCATTCTCCCATGCGAGTCTTAGAAAATTCCTTTTCTGAAGATATTGCAAGAACCCCACTTCCACTAGTGTCGGGGAAATTGGACCCACTGATTTCTCCAGCAACAGATGGAGAAGAGATGAGATTTTATTTGGTGTGCAGTAAGTGCCACTGAATATTTTTCGTAGTTAGATCATATGTTCAGAGCAACCTTTTGAGATGAAGACTCTGGTGGCTGCACATAGGGAAGTTTAAAACAGGCTGAGTTTTATCTCTGGTTTTGTCACAGTAGCCTCAGAAATGGAGCTCCTACATACACTCCTGCCCCTTCCATTTCTTCCTCCATCTGGCAGCCAGAAATATCATTTAAAACTTAAGCTCAGATCCTGTGATATTGTGATTTATAATAAGAAATATATATCTTCACCCTCCTTCCTGGCACAGAGCTCCTAAAACCCTTGGAATTTCCTAGTGATGAGAGCAATCGAGGTGTGTTTTGTTATGTGAATGAGGTGACTTTTGGAAAGCACCTAAGGATGGGGGCTGATGGCCTGGAGAACCAACCATGTGATTAGAGGGTTGGAACTTTCAGTCCCACTCCCACCCCCCAACCTCTGGGGAGAGGGGAGGGGCTGGAGGTTGATTCAGTCACCAAAGGCCAATGATTTAATCAGTCATGCCTCAATTGTAGCCTCAGTAAAACCCTAAAAGAATGGGTTTCAGAAAGCTTCTGGGCTAGTGATGTCAATGGAGACGAAGTGAGAGTGGTCCCCCTTCCTATACACCTTGCCTTATGCATCTCTTCCATCTAGCTTTTCCTGAGTTACATCCTCTTACAATAAACTGTTAATCTGGTAAGTAAAATGTTTTTCTGAGTTCTGTGAACTGCTCTAACAAATTAATTGAATCCAAGGAGAAGTGGGTCATGGGAACTCCCAATCTATAGCTGATCAGTCAGAAGTACAGGCGGCAATCTGGGCTTACAGTTGGCATCTGAAGTGGGCTGGGTGGGGGGAAGTCTCCTGGGACTAAATCTTTAACCTCCGGAGAACTGCTTGTTGGTGGTGTGTGCAATCACACCTCTACATTGAAATTGGCACCAGGATCATTTGAGGTCCATTTTCTCCTGTGCTTAAAATCTGTAAATGGCTTCCAGTTGGCTTCAGGGTACTCCAAATCCTTACTGCAATACAAACTTTGCAAGATCTGACTTCCCCCCATTAGATTTGTTCCCCAATACTCTTCCTCTTTTTTATGATCCAGCTGAACCATACTTCTTTCAGATTCTCAAAAGCGTGACGCTCTCATAAATTCTTGCCTCTACTATTCAGTCTCCCCAAAATATTCCCCTCTCCTACCACCCCTTTTGCTTGCTAATTCCTACTCATCCTTTCTATTCCTCAGGACTTACCTCTCCTACTGACCAACCCCTTCTGATAGGGTTGCCAGATGTAGCAGATAAAAATATGAGACTCTCAGTTAAAGCTGAATTTCAGGTAAATTAAGATAATTTTTTTAGTATATCCCATGCAATATTTGGGGTATACTTAAATGAAAAGGTATTTTATATCTGAAATTTAACTTCAACTGGATGGCTTGTATTTTATCTGAAAACCCTACTTCCTCAACTAGGAACTTCACTCTGGCTTTTTCCTCAGTATTTTTCTCACTTGCGTTAATTGCTTCCTATCTGTTACCGGGTAGGCTGTCAGTTCCATGAGGGCAGGGATGGGTCTGCTCTGCTTTGTTCACCAATGCCTAGCACAGTACAATAGCATGCCATAGGCTTTTATTAAATATTAAACCCATGAAAATAATACAAGACTACTGAAGTTCTAGAGATTCTAGTGTTATCAGTGGGGAGAGGTCCTTGGGGCACTATTGGAATAACAATTTCAGGAGGATGAGGTATTGTAGAAAGCTTTATTTTTGTGGAATTATACCCCTGAGTTTCCGAGGTCCCATTTCTCCTTTTCTCCGCCAAGGAAGAAGCGTAGCTTCTGCTTCAGCAGAGCTAGAATCAGCGCCAGTGTCCTAAGTTTCCATTACATGTTAGGGCATAGTCTAATCCAGCATCAGGCTAGCTTAGCTTGTGTTTCCTACTGCAGTCCATCAGTCCATTGTGTATGGGGTCTACATGGCCTAGGGCCGTACAGGTGAATGCAAGAGAGCGAAGAGTCACAAGAGAGCAAATTCCTCTGTTTGGGAAATTATGTATCCCCAAATTTTCATGGGCTTGCATTGCCTCCACCCCTTCTCTGGCCAATGATCTCTGTTCCTAGATTTGATTGACAAGCATCTTCCCTAGTCATCCCAATGTCAGTGCTTATGCATCTATCTCCCCTTTGTTGGACCCCTTCCCCAGTGTACTGTGGGGAATAGACTGGTGGTTCCTGGGGAGTGAAAAGTTGCAGCTTCCTGGTGAAGCTGCTCAAATGACATGCCTATAATGTCTGGCTTTCCCTTTGATCATTTCCTATTATTAATAACTAGCTAATTACAATGGTATGACTGGTGCTGAAGATACTGTCCAGTAGTTTACTGCATGGAGGCGAGTGACCTTTGAAGCAGGATCGGGTGGAGGAGGGGAGAGAGTATGCAGCAAAAGTATAGAGTAGTGAAGAGAACCAAAGTTTTGCCCCCTGAAGCTGCCTTTCTGGGATATTGATTTTAAACTTGTTATTAAGAAACAAAAGACTCAGAAAGAAACTTTGACCCTTCCCCTTTTCCTGCCCAAGAGATTCAGACAGAAAAATATGCTTTAGGAAGGAGATCTTAGGATGATTGCCTTAGCCTCATTTGAATTAAGTATGATAAATAAGAGAACTTCAGGCAGGTACCTGTTAGCTAGATACCCCCTGTGTCCCATTGTTTTTGAGTTGCTTGGCTAAGAATTTTTCTTCCACTCTTCCTCAACTACCTGTTAATTGCCCATTCTCACTTCTGAAATCTAATGCCCCATCCCCTCCCCCTTCTTTGTCTAAAAATGTCATATATACCCAATGTTGCCTCATTGTCTTTGGAATTTTCATGCTTATGTGAACTCCCCATGCCCATGTATTAAAATTTTTATTTTCTCCTGTTAAGCTGTCTCTGTTAGTTTTATTATTAGCCCAGCCAAAAAGATATGATGGGAGGAAAAGTATTAATTTTCTTTTTATCCCCCATAGTAGGAAGAGGAGACCCTGCGCTAAGCTGAGGGGACTGCCCATGGTTGGGGGTAAAAAGAGGAAGAAAAGCAGATGCCAGAGACAACAGTGCTAAAGAAAGAATTCATAAACTACAGAGGAATCTAGGGGAGTAACAGAGACCAGGCCTCTGGATTTGGCAGTTCAATACTTGGGACCTTCAAAAGAGCTGATTTGGGTCAATAGATGTCTGGTTGCATGCAAACTACTCTTGAGAAATTTAGTGATGGAGAAAAAAAGAGAGAGACTAGTGGAGCGCTAGCATGGTGGAGAGAAAATGTGTGTATATGCCTGTTTTATGCATAAGGGAGACCTCTGTGTGTTCATTGGTGAAAAGGAAGGAACCAGTGGAAAAGAGATCTGATCAGCCTTGGGGAGGGGGTAATAAATGACCTAGGAAGAAGTGGATGGGATGGATTCAGAAAAGAGAAAGGATGTTTCATAAGAGGAGAGGGTGGGAACAAGGGTTTTTATGGTCATTTCTGCTAAGCGTGACTCTTTTTTGGTTGGCCTCAAAAAAGTCACATTGTTTTTATTACTAAAGATTATATGCAGTGTTCATGAAGCAGTATATCCTAAATTTGAACATAATGAAGGTTTCTGAGCCCAGGGCTTCTAAAGCTTTTAACAGGCATAGGAATCACCACCTGGACTCTTGCTTAAGTGCAGATTGTCATGAGTAGGTGGACTGGACTGAAATTCTGCATTTCCAACAAATATGCAGAGGATGCTGTTTCTTCTGGTCTTAGGTTTTTCATCCTTGCTTTTGTGACCCTTTTTTTTTTTAATCCTGACCCGAGGTTATTTTTTCCATTGCTTTTCAGAGATAGTGGAAGGGGAAGAGAGAGAGAGAGAGATAGAGAGAGAGATGTGAGAGTGACACATCAATTGGTTGCCTCCCAAATGCACCCTGACTGGGGCTAGGGATGGAGCCTGCAACCGAGGTACATGCTGTTGGCCAGAATCAAACCCAGGACCCTTCAGTCCACCAGCTGATGCTCTAACCACTGAGCAAAACCAGCCAGGGCTGTGACACTTTTTTTGTTTTTGTTTTTGTTTTGGCAGCTGAATGTAAATTTTTACATTTGACACAACCTTGTAGTGAAATCTATGCAAGAAAAATTGGGCCTTTTCTCCTGAAGTTAGTTAAAATATGATTGAATGTATCTTCTCGCAAATGCATTCTAGTTTTTTAAATTACTCAAAATATGTGTATCTCAACATTAATTCCCTCAGGACTAAGGAGTTATCTTTGGAATTTGAAACCATATTGCTTTGGAATGTAAGAAAACAGAAAATTGCTTAAAAGCAGAATGTGAACCTGATGAAATACAGGGTATCCCCCCAAAATGTATACACACTTTAACAGCTGATAGCTCAATTTTGAAAATGAAATGCAGTTTAATAAACACTGCCTTTATAATTATTCAGAGTATGAGCATACCTTTTTTGGGGATACCCTATATTTCTAGTGAATTGATCGGTGTTTTACGTGAGGGATCTATTGTGTGTTAATTTAAAAGGACTTGAGAAATCTTTCCCACAAATGTTTTAGGGTATTAGTATGATTCATTATTAATGGTCTAAAGATGATTTTTTAAATGTTTACGTGCAACAAAATAATCCTTTTTAACAAAACCACAATGTGATATAAATGCGCTATTTGCCAAATGAGTAGAGCATTTCTTTTAAAAATTAATTCTTACTTTAGAATACGTAATCTATGATGAATGTCTTCCTTTCTTTTCCAGTCCCATCATGTACTCCTGTAAAGCCTCATTTGAGGATGCTAGGACTTGTTAAAAGCAAGGACTTGGCCTGGCTGGGTCAGGGTTGAGCAAGGCTGGGTCAGGGTTGAGCATTGACCTAGGACCCAGGAAATCTCAGTTCGATTCCTGGTCAGGGACATGCCAGGGTTTTGAGCTCGATTCCCAGTCGGGGGCGTGCAGGAGGCAGCCGATCAATGACTCTCTCATCACTGATGTTTCTGTCTCTCTCCCTCTCCCTTCTTCTCTCTGAAATCAATATTTTTTTTTTCTTTAAAGCAAGGACTTGGCAGGTGGAATCGCCTGCCTATCACCTGACCTGTATAGATCCTGCAGAAAGCAAAAGGTTCAAAGGTAATCCAAGCAAAAATCAGAAAAAGGGATTCTTGTAACTTTTAGCCAAAAATCAAAATTTTCTTCCTCTGGAATCATTTTTTAAAGTTGGTTTTTGTTTTTGTTTTTTAGTTTCAAATACAGCGGTACCTCGGTTTTCCAATGTAATTCGTTCCGGAAGACCGTTGAGTTCTGAAACATTCGAAAACCGAGGGATCAGCAGCCGACAGCTGGGCCTCAGGACCTTGCCCGCAGCGGAAGCCACAGGGCATGTTCGACTCCCGAGGCGTGTTTGAAAACCGAAGCATTTCCTTCCGGGCTTACGGGGTTCGTAACCCAAAATGGTCACCAACGGAGACGTTCGAAAACCGAGGTACCACTGTACATTGTAAATGTATAAAGTTCAAAAGTTTCTAAGAGTGTACAGTGCAAGTCTCCTCCCTCCTATGCCTCCTTCACAGAGCTCCCTCTGTTCACCAGGTTCTTGTGTTTTTTATTACTTTATTTTAGTTTTGATAAAATGTTTTATTGATTTTAGACAGAGAGGAAGGGAGAGAGATAGAAACAATAGAAACATCAATGATGGGAAGGAATCACTGATCTGCTGCCTCCTGCACGCCCCATACTGGGGATCAAGCCCACAACCCAGGCATGTGCCCTGACCGGGAATCGAACTGGGGACATCTTGGTCCATAGGTCAGCACTCAACCACTGAGTCATGCCCGCCGGGATCTTGTGTATATTTTAGAGAGCAGCTAGGCACATATAATACCTATGTGATATACACACATCCTGAATACAGTATAGTGACATACTACATGTTGTTATGTAATTCCCTTTTTCATTTTATATATTTTGGAGCTTATTTTATATTATAGCACATATCAATATAGTCTACCTCTGTTTAGTACCAGGTGCATAATTGGGTATGATTTTCCTGAAATTTGAATTTGTTTCATAAACAAGGTTATATGCAAGTGTGGGGGCTAAAAAAAATTAATATTTTTTCTTCCAGCTTCTAAGTTCTAGCTGGGCTACTAACAAAATTAACAGAGACAGATTAACAGGAGAAAATAAAATTTTAATATATGCACATGGGGAATTTACACAGGTATGATAATTCCAAAGGCAGTGAGGCAACATTGGGTATAAATAACATTTTGGACAAAGGAGAAAAGGGGAAGGGGACTGGATATTAGCTTTCAGAAGTGAGAATGGGCCATTTACAGGTAGTTGAGGAAAAGAAGAACATACATAGCAGGAAAATTCTTGCTAGGCAACTCAGAAACAAGGGGACACAGCAGGTGTCTAGCTAACAGGCCCCTGCCTGAAGCCCTCCCATTTTCCATACTTCATTCAAATTAGGCTAAGGTGAACATCCTAAGATCTCCTTCCTGAAGCAGACTTTTTTCTCTGAATCTCTTGAGCAGGAAAGGGGAGAGGGAGGGTCAGAGGTTCTCTCAGTTTTGTTTCTTAATAAACAGCTTAAAATCACTATTCGAAAAAGGCAGCTTCAGGGTGGCAAAATTTTGGTTCTCTTCACATGTGAATATATTGAGCATTTAGGACCAATAAGGAGGAATGTCAGTAGATGCGTACAGGGAAATTCAGGATCTTCTAAACTATCCCCCTACACTTCTGGAGAGCATATCGAGGCCATGTGGAAAGCTTGAAGCCCCTCCTGACTACCGATTCCCACAGTGCTATGAGCCCTTGCTGGGTTTAATGGGACATTAGAATAGAGCAAGAAGATGCCAATCACTCCTGCTTGTCAGCAGACCTGCCTGTTAATAACATCAAGAAATGCTTCAAGGAACTAAGCTTATGTCCTAGCACTTCAGTGTCTGTGGATGAACATCAGGGCCATTCAAAGTCAGTGCTACCGTGCACATGCTTTCCAGAGGTGCCCTGATGATTCAAACACAGTCATCGCCATGTACAAAACTGCAGATCCAGTAGGCACCTGGGAGACCTAGTGGTTCTGGAGTTCAGGTGGTTCTGGAATTCTGGTGGAGTTCCAGTGGTGTTATCGGTGGAAGTGGAATTCTTGGGGTGCCGTGAGGAAAAAACTTCCTGAGGCCCCCATGGTAGCATGGGGTTTCGTGGAAAGCTTTATTGATGATGTAAAATTAAGGGGGCTCCCCTCCAGGGTCCCATCTCTGTGCATCTTTCCATGGAAGAAGTCCAATCTTGCCCTTCAGCAGGGCCACTGCCGGTAGTTTCTGTTCCACATTGAAGTCCAGTCCAGTCCAGTCCAGCATCCGCCTAGCTCAGCTTGTGTGCCCAGCTGCAGTCTACTGTGTGTAGGGTCCGCACAGCCGTGGGCATGCGGCTGCTTAAGGCCACATGAATATGAAGAGAGAACAGGTGAGTGCATGGGTAAGTGCAGGGTATGGACAGGAGGGAACAGGAGCAAACAAGCACAAGGGAACTCTTTGTCTTCAGACTAACTGATTAGCTTTTCAAGATTCGTGTGCTTCTGATGGGGTCCACCCTCTAGCCAATCCATTGTTCCCCAAGCTAGACTGGTAGGCAAGCACCTCCCCTGCACTACTCTGGCTTCTGCTGTGCATGGGCCTGTCCCCCCCTTCTCCCCCCCTTCTCCCCACTGTGGCACTGAATGAGGGAGGGGGTTAATCCCCTGGGAGGAACCATGCTGTGTGAAGCTGTAGCCTCCTGGGGAAGCTTCCCAAGGTGATCATGCTTACTTACAATGTCTGATTTCCCCTTGCTTGCTTTATTAATATCAACTAGCTAATTACAACAGCAACAGTAGGGCCTTGTCCATTTATACAGTCACTCGTCTACTCATCACACCTTTATGAACGTTTCCTGTGTTCCAGGCACAGTTCTAGCACTAGGGATATAATGAAAAGATGGACAAGGCCCCTGCCTTCAGGGAGCTTGCACTCCGGCGGGGATGCCTGAGTCCCCCTTACCGAAGCCAGCCAGGCCTTGGCTACCTTATTCTCAGCTCTTTCTCTCCCCTAGGGGGTGGGGTGGGGTGGGGAGAATTAAGCTTCACCTCCTGGAGGTTAGTGTCTATATAAATTATTTGAAATTCTTCTGTAAGGAAGATTTATCTCTTCTCCCCTGTCAACATAAGAAATATTTAAACCTGTGGAGAATTTCAATGAGTTTATTTGAGCCAGATTGATGACAATTGCCGGGAAACAAAATCTCAAAGGATTGAGAAAATGCTCTGGAAAACGGCACCTTTACCACTTATTTTATACATCAGCATCAAAGGGGAAGATGTAAAGGGTTACATGAAATTCATTGGTGATAGATTAGGGAGGCAGGAGAAAGCAAAGTTTGGAGAGGGTCTCTGGGATCGGATAAAAAGTAAAATGAATATACACAGGCGGGTACAGGATAGTTAACAGCTGACAATTAACACAGTAACAATGAGGGGCTCTGTGGCCTCCTGCTCTGGTGGGAGATTGTGCCCTGAAGGATCTGGAAAAAGGAAATTACCTTGACATTCCAAAGGTATGTTATCATGGATGCAAAAAGATAACAGACAGGCTCAGTCAAAGTAAAGATGGACTTTGTCAAGAAAGATACTGGCCTAGGACATGACTACCTACCAGGTTAGAGCTAGAAAGTTTTCATTTCAGACCATCCTATGTGGTTTCTTTTTGTCTCTGAGTTTGTAAGGCTTCCCCTGAGCTTGTCAGGTTCAGCATGTGGCCCCTTTTTCGTCCACACCCCCATGTATTTTTTAAACAACCGTGTATTTTTATCAGTATGGACTTTCCTGGATATTTATTTAATACTTTGGGTTATAATCTGATAATAGGTTATTTTGTTGCTCAAATTATTCCAGCTTTGAACATTGGGAGTTCTTCCAGCATGGTTTCTGTGTCCCTTTGACATGACCCATCCTTGGGTTTTCCTTACTTTCTGGCACTACTTGTATATTTCCTGCCCTAGCCCGAGAACCAGCCATTTCTCCAAGCAGACCTGGTTCCTTTTTGGAGAGGTTGCCTTTAAAATCCAAATCTCAACAACACTTAGTTAGTCAGTCAGTGAATATTGATGTATATTCTACTCTGATGCAAATCACTGAACCGGATGCTAGACAGACAATGGGGAACAAAGCAGACCAAGCCCCTGCTTTCAGAAGCCAGCAATGTTGTGTGCGAGACAGTGAGCAAGTCTCATGGGAGAAATATGTAATTATAACTCTGATAAGTGCTATGAAGGGTAGCAACAAGGGACTCAGATGAAAAGTCACCTAAATCAGGGGCCTGGTTTAGATCAGGTGGCCAGAGAAACCCCGTGAGTGGCCAACACTTAGATTGAAAGTTGAAGAAAGATTTGGCCATTTAAAGAGCAGGGGGAGGAGTGTTTTCAAACTGAGATTAGTTTGCCTTAACTAGCTTTTGTTTTGTTGTTTTTTTTTTTAAAAAAAAGGCATAGAAAACACCAAAAGTATTATTATAGAAAACTAATGTTACCTATGTACAGGTTGATGTGTGTTTCTGGTTCATGATATAAAATGCATTTCTTACTGGGTATTATCGTCAAAAAAAGTTTGAAAGCCACTGTTTTGGGAGGAAATCAGAGCAGATTTAAAGCGCTGAAGAGAGAATATATCTGAGGGTCTGAAAGGAGACCAGAGTGACTGTGAGGAACGAGCCTGAGGTGTGAGAAGAGGCCAGAGAGGCGAGGCAGCAGCCACCCACGGGGCACAGGAAGCCTGGTATTTTAATTAAGGGGTGATGGGAAGCCATCGGAGGGTTTTAAACAGAGAAGTATTGATATTTTTAAAAGATCCTTTAGGCCTTTTCATGAAGATGGCGCAGAAAGTGAAGAAGAAAGTCCCTGTGCCTCCCAAAGCTGAAGCCAAAGCAAAGGTTTGAAGGCAAAGAAAGCAGTGCTGAAAGGCATCCACAGCCACAAGAAAGAGAAGACCCACCCGTCATCTACCTTCCGATGTCACCCAAGACACTCGGGCTCTGAAAGCAGCCTGCATATCCTCGGAAGAGTGCCCATAGGAGAAACAAGCTTGACCACTGTGCCATCACCAGGTTCCCCTGATATCGAGTGAGCCATGAAGACAGAAATCAGCAAACACTCGTGCTCGCTGTGGATGCCAAGGCCAACAAGTGCCACATCCAACAGGCTGTGAAGAGGCTCTGTGACATTGATGTGGCCAAGGTCAACACCCTGACCAGGCCTGATGGAGAGAAGAAGGCATCGGTCCGACTGGCTCCCAACTATGATGCTTTGGATGTTGCCAACAAAATTGGGATCATCTAAACTGAGTCCAGCTGGCTAATTCTAAATATAAAAATTTTTCACTATGCACTAAGATTTGGGGTAATTTGTTATACAGCAATAGATAACTAATACAGGCTGCCTGAATTTAAATCCCACCACTTATTAGCTATGAGACCTCGGGTGAGTAACTTGAATTCTTTGCCTCATCTTAAAATGAAGACAATAATAATAACACTGTCTGCATAGGGCTATTGTAGAATGAAATGACTTAATAAAAAAAAGAAAAAAATTATTTTTCACCGTAAAAAAAATAAATAAAAAGATCCTTTAGGCTACTATGCAGAGACTGGAAGGAAAGAACAAAATAGGAAGCGCAAAGGCTCTTACAAGTGGCTAAAGCATGAAGAGTCACTAGCACGAGTGGTGCACATTTCATTGTCGGTCTTGTTCTCCCAGCCACTGGAGCAGACCTTCACTGTATGTTTGGGGAATGAATAAATTACACAATTGTAGTAACAATGGAGAGAAATGGATGAGTCAGTCACAACATGTATGGAAAATGGTAAGTCTTGCCGATGGATTGGGTGTGGGGGAAAGGGAGCGGGAGGGCCCTCCTTCACACGTCTAACCCCACCAACACTTGCTTATGCTTTCTTTCTCTACGCAGGATAGTTACAGGATTCTTTTAACTATTTAGCCTGTGTTTCTACCTCTGTGCTTAGTCATATTGGCCAGAAGTGGAAATGACAGAATTTCTTAAGAGAAACTGAGATTGAGTAGAATTACAAAAACCAGTTATCACAGATTTTTGGACCCATGGGATTTTGTAAACTTTTATGCCAAATCTTTGAACCTCCATGAGAGTCAACTACTAGCAAATAAAGATCTCAGAGGGGTGCCACAATTCCTTGGGAGTCCACATTCTGACGGGAAGCTGGTGAGGTAATGATTTATGTAGCTAACCATTCAAAGAACCTTCTCCCACCTGTTTTACGCTGCATTAAAAATACACTATGGCAAAATCCTTTCTCAGCATCCTTTTCTTGACAGTGCTGATGCCCAGCTCTGCAGCTGACTGTCCAGCCCCCTGCTGGTGTCCTCAGCGAAGTGTGGCCACCTCCTGTCCCTGTGGAGGGACTGGGAGGAAGGTGGGTCTAGCACAGACGGATTGAACATGGAGCAGGAAAAGGAAGGAGCCAGAGCCTAGGAACAGAAAAGTGTGAGCCCTCTCTGGAAAGTCAGGCACCAGACATGGGTGTGCTCCAGAAATGCTGATTAATTTTGAAGGATTGATCACTTTGGTTAAATGGGTATGCTATTGACTGAGAAGCCAAAGTGACAATCAGATGTCACTGGGAGTGATGCCAGTGGTGTTCGCGTTGCCTAAGAATTCTCGTGTGGCAGGATAGCAGACTCAACCTGGCTTAAGTGAACAAAGGGAATGCATTGGCTCGCTGCATGGCAACTCCAGAGCGCAGTCCAGAACGTGTACCCCCCTCAGAATGCCGGCTCTGTGTCTGCTTTGTTCATAGCACTACCTCTTCTGTGTGCCAGCTTCATCCTTGGGTGGGCACTTCTCCTGGTAACACAAAGGCCGAGGGAATGTTGGACTTTGTATTCTCCGATACACCATCTGGGAAAAGAGGGATTGTCCCCTCTGGTGACCCAACAGAGGACTGAGGAAGCTTTTTCCCAGAAGCCCCAGCAAACATTTCCTCACACCTCATTGTCCTGAGTCCGGCCATTGGCCCACCCCTGAGCCAGTCACCATGGCCAGGAGATGGATACTGTGACTGGCTTAAGCACAGCAGGGCAGCCCTGGAAGCTGGACACATATCCACCTGTTAGAGAAAGGGGCAGAAGCCAGAGGGGGTGGTTCCCTCAAGGCAAAATGTGGGTTTTATAACAGGAGAAAAGGAGAATGGATTCTGGGGAGGCAACCTATGGTGTTTACCATATCAACATCATTATTATTGTGGTAAAGGCCACATTGGAACAATGCAGATATAGAAAAAGAAAACCTTTGGTCAGAACCCAGTCTGCTTGCTTCTAGGTAAGTCACTTAACCTTTTAAGTCTCACTTTCTTTATCTGAAAATATGTGGATCATACACCTAGGTCAAATTCATACACCTAGATAGGTCATTTGCATATATCAAAATATATAAGGTTACATAGTTGAAAAAATGAAAATCAAATATGAGGTACTTTGTATGTTTTCTTAAAATGCCAAATACAGTCAGTCCTGCCAAAGGCAAGACTGAGCTGAGCTTCCACCTGGCAGGGAGGAGATGGCAGGAGGATGTCCCCGGCCACCACGGTGTCGGGCAAGTCAGGGCCCATTGCATGTCCTCATCACAAGAAAGAGGTTTCACTGGCTCAGAACCAAACTCAAGCAGCAGGTGTTCAGGGCTGGGGTGTTGAAGTTTCAGCTTTGATTTTTCTATGAAATCGTTCAGGTTATTAAAATGTCGACCCCGTTCTCTTGTATAAGAACTGGTTTCATTTCTAATGACACAGCACCATCATGCCATTCCTTGATTTAGTCACGAGAACCAAAACTAATGTGTGGCTAGTTTCATGTCATTTTTATAGCAGTTAGTACAGAGAACAACAGGCTCTGTGAAAACAGATGTATTTGCTATCTATTTCTCTATCTGCTACTTCTCAGACTCAAAACCTGATTTCTGAGATGGCGTGGTCCTCGGCATGGTCCTTGTGAGAGAGGTTCCGGGGAGTTCAAGAACCTGGCTGTTCTTCTCAGTGGGGAACCTTTTTATAGAAGAAGAGTGCCATTCCCCCAGCCTTGTAAGAATTGTAAGGGGATGTCAGAAAGAGGCCTTTTTTCTCTTAAGAGAAGGTTCCCTTGGCATTACCTCTTGTGAACACAGAGGAGGGCTCTGTACTTGATGAGCTTCTGTAGATTTCTTAAGGGCCTTGAGGTGTTGCATGAGAAAGTGAGCCGTATTTAGTATTTCTGGAAAAAAGCATTGCCTTAATAATGCCTCTTCACAAATACTTTATCATTTATAATGTCTCTATAAACAGGTTAAGGGTTAAATAACAAATGTTTACAGATGAAGAAACAGAGTCGTTGAATTTTCTGTGGCTTCAGAGAGGGTGTTGTAGAATTTAATTAGGGACCTGAGCTAACCTCTGCTGTTTAACTGCTTGATCTCGTGCCTGAGTTTCCTCGTATATAAAATGGTAATAATAAATGGTAATAATAAATACTAAATAGAGTGGTAGTGAGGAGCATGTGAACTAATGTGTGTAAGGTGCTCAGAATAGCACCTGGCACACGGTTTGCACTCAATAAATGTTAGGTGTAATTATTACCACCTTCACTATCCATTTTCCTCGACTGCAAGTTGGATGCCCTTGGCTCTTTGACTCACATGTACGCAACTAGCCTCTTCCCCTACCTGGCCTCCCTCCAACCTGTTATTCATCTGATCTTTGATCTCAAGTTGTCTTCCAACATCTGTCCTGCTTCCATGCTGGTAAGCTGGCCTCTTGGAGGGCCACCTAGACAACCTTTCCTTGCTGCCTTTTAATGCTGAACATGATTCCAGGGGGCACCAATTTAAAAAAAAGATGTTGAATTAAATATCAGGTCTAGGTAGATCCAGCTCCCTGGAAGGCTGGATTTGGCAGCTCTGCCTCCTCTGCTGTGCTATAGCCAAGCCCGGGCAACCTTACTGGCCCAGTTTAAAATTTTGTATCCAATTCAGTCAAATTCCTTCATTGTTTATTGTTTTTTTCCCGCAAAGGGACATTGTCAAGAAAGCCTTTCTATATTTCATTTCCTTGATTATTTTATTCATTCATGCTTTCAACCAGCATTCTCTTACTGTGTTCATGTGAGCAATCCCAATAGTGTCACTGCCGTTTGTTGCTTTGTGTATGTACATTTTGTCCCTTCTCCTAGATTGTGAATTTCCTGAGGCCAGAAGCCATGGCTTCTTTTCCTTGAGTCACCCACAGACCATGAGCAGGTCTGATGAGGATCCACTCGTGGAAGGGCTGTGACTACATATATGCATCTCCCTGGTCTTTTCCCTCTGCTTACATGCCCTTTCTTTTCTCCTAAGTGTCTCACAGGCCCTTTCTGCCAAATATAGTTAGGCCTTGAGCAAGCAGAGACGTAGATTTCATTGTCAGGGGCTGATCTGTCCTGTATTTGGGGCTTTGAAGGTGATGCACCCAGGGGTGTCCTTGGGTTTGGCCTCCAACACACACTGTTGGTGTATGTGTCGGCAGAACACCTGCCATGTCCTCAAACAAATGATCACGTCCCCCCTTTGTATCTCATTGTTTTCCTAGTCTGATCTCTCCTTCCTTCCCACAGTTGCATTCATCCGCCCTTCCCAGATTCCCCGCCAGGCCCATCCTGTCCCTGGCCTCTGTTCGTGAGTTGGCCGTTGCTGTTGCTTGGTCTTACCATACGTCTCACTTTGGTTTCTGTTCCTCCTATTCTTTTTCTTTCACTTTCCTCCGCCCACCAGCCATTTTTAACAGTGTCATCATGGCTCACAGTGTGGGAACACGGCCCTCGCTGTCTCCCACATCACACAGCCGCCCCTGGCTTTCGTGTGACCAGCATTCCTTTCCTGAACCATCAGGCAGGACGGGAGCTCCACGCTGCCAGGCACCAGAGCCCAGCTCTCGCAGTGAGTCCTGCCTCCTGCCCACCTCGGCTGCAAGGCCAGGGCAGACGATGGGGGGCACAGAGAAGTGCCCCAGGCTTCTTCTCAGCTTCTGCAGGGCAATGTGAGCTGGTTGTGACCCAAGACACCACTCAAAGCAGCTTCACTCTGAAAGCGTGAAACAGGGAGGGCTCTCTTAAAGGAACGGCAGGGGCTGCGGGGAAAAGGTGGGGCAGCACATATGACTGAGACCAGAGAGGTTTCTGGTGCTGACATGACTCGGCCTCCTAATCCACAAAACTCAGCTGAAACACCCAAGCCGGTGAATAACAGGACCCCAGTCATAAGCAGAAAACGCTCTTCCCTTTTTCTTCCCTCGGCCTCGCGCACATAGATAGGCTCGTGCAGTTTGTTCTTGTGCAAAGGTTTCCAGAAGTGTCCATGCGGAGGACAGCCCCCTTCTCGGGGGTCAGCCAGGACAGCCGAGCAACCCGGGCTGCCTGAGGGGGAGGGAAAGGACGGGAGGCAAAGGCTGCTGGGAATGGGGCCTTCTAGGACTCAGCTTCAGAGATCGAAAAATGGTCTTATCTCAAACATGCAAACCGGATTTGGTCAAACACTCTCCCTGAGAGGCAGCTGCCCTTTGAAGCTGTGGACCAGGGTGGAAATAAGCTTCTGTCTGAGAAAGAATAGGTTTCTTTCTTACCCTTTCTGCTGACAGTTCTATTTCCTGCCTGTTTGCTATACTGACCCTCAGGCTGCAGCATGGGGGGCCTGCAGCCGCTGGAGGAGCAGCAGCAGCAGCAGCAGAGTGAAAGTGATTAGCACCCTGAGCTCCCCCTTTGCCTGAGCCTCTGCAGGAGCATTTCTCCAGCCTGATTTCCCCTTGCTATCTTGCTGCTGCTGCTTTGCGAGCCAAGCTCAAGGGCCAGGTTGAACAGGCTGGTTGAGAAAAGGAGCGAGCCAGGTCTCTTGGCATCTTCTCTAGTCTCAGAAAGGAAATGCAGCTCAGCCCTGGTGCCCGGTTTCTTTTTTTTCAGGTGCAAGTGGTTAAAGCCCACCTACGGGTGCATCTCACCCACAGCACAAATATGGCTAAACTCAAGATGGGCCTTTGTATTCAAAGATCTTTTGCATCCACCCACATTACCTAATATAGTTCTGAGAATGCATTTACTACTTAGGGAGCTTTTGATATTTAAATAAGGCCTGATCAAGGTAAAGAGAAAAGATAACAGGAATTTTGCCAAAGGGATCAAGGAATGAAATATTTTCGAACTCTATCTTTGAAGAACCATTTCCATAGAACCTTAGCTTTAGTTTGTATCAGCCAGCGTGTCAGTCTCCTATTTCTGTCTCACTTTGGACCTGAATGTATAATGTTCCCCATAGCAAGCGTCTTGGATAGCTTTTTCAATTTACTTTCACAGTTCACAGAGCTGGACTTCTGAGGCTGTCTGCTCTGGACCTGTGGAGTACACAAGTGATCCAATGAAATGCAAGAAGAAAATATTTCAACTTTTAATTATATCTGTTTTAATCTACAAATGAAGAAAGATATTAAGCTTCACTATTACTAGTGGTAACAGCAAAAACATGATATTTACTATATATATTCACAAGTATGTGTGCATATAATTTACAAAGAAATGTAAATACGGGGATTCAGGTTCTAATCTTTTTGATTGGGTTATAGGGTTGAAAAATTTTTTATGGGACTTCTGTTTCTTACCAATATGGAATAATAAAGACCAAATTTCCCCTCTGGTCTGAAACAAGCCTCACCAAAGAAAACAGACAAAATATATGAAATAACAGTTTTCAAGACACTGGATGTCAGGCAATGAAGAGATCCTTGAGAGTGAGAAAACTAATGAGGTGAACCCCATGATTGTCTCAAAGTTTGGTGAGTTTTTACTGGACTATAATCTCCTCGAGGCTAATGGCCACACCTTGTTCACAGTATATCCCAAGACTAGGGCAGCAGTTGTCACATGATAGAGGCTGAGTAAACTGCTGAATGAATAACTGAAGCTCTCCAGGGAAGCCCCAGAATGGTCAGATCACAGATGATGGGACCTTAAGGCCCAAATGCACCTTAGAGCCAATCTGGTCCAGTAATCTCATTATCTAGATGAGAAAGTCGAGGTCCAAAGCAATACAGTGATTTGCTCAAAGTCACTCCCCCTTTGTGGTGAAGTTACCGGGAATATTCTTTCCTATAAACCAATGCTTGAGTTAAGCAAACTACAGAAGGGTCTTTCTTTAGAAGGCTAGTTCCTGCTACTCACAGAGCAGAGGCATGATGGAGTTCTAGATCTTAAATGTAGTGAGTTCAGAAATAAAAATAGCACCAAGAATTACCATGTTGGCACAGCCATGGGAATTGAAGATATAGCCAGACACTGCTCAATTCTAGAAAAATGCTGAAAGAAACTCCCAGTTTGTGCAGAGAGGCCAGAGGAGGATCATTTCTAACATGAGTTTTGGTTGTCACCAGACATTCTTTGAGACCCTGCAGGCGACCTTGGGCTCTGAATCAAGACAGACCTATCTACCTAGAAACTCTAGAAGATTCTGGACCTGGTCCAGGCCACGCAAAGTGGGGGGTCACAGGGCTCAGGGGCTGATCCCAGGCCAAGCAGTACTTCCCAGGATAGCTATCTAAGCCTGAGTCTGCCCTGGGAGTGGAGGGGGCAGGTGGGCTCACAGAGAGCTCCTAATGTTGGGATTCACTGCCCAACTTCTTGGCCCAGTTGTGCTCTGGGAACCCATGTGGAGAAGACCAACCCTTAGGGGATGTTGTCAGTGGAGCACTTTCAGGTCACAAGATATATTCTGTCACAGAAGGATCTTCCTGCTCAGGCCTTGAAGAACCCCTGATACCATGTACTCATCAGGTTAGAGCAAAATCCCACGGGTTGCTTTGGAGAGTGCTCTCTGAAGTTTGGTGCATTGTCAGGCAGCCTTGGCTTCATCACTTCTCTGCCATGGTTTGCCCGAGTTCTGGGAAGTAGCAGCTGCCACAGGACTCTTTCACTTTGGGTTTCTCAATTCACATCATTATCCGCTCCTCAAAGTCTTTGAAGAGGCAGCCCAGCTCTTTCTAAGTGCTTTATCGAGGGCTGAAAAATTCTAGGACATGTCAATGACTGCCTGATACTGTCCTGAGAATTTGAAGACTTGATCTGAGCCCTGTGTAGGAATGGACTTCTGCCTGCCTACTGTTTATACTACGATCCAGAGTTGTCTGTGAGGTATACAGGGTGGAAGCTATTGCTTAGCTCTGGTTGCAAAGACTTCATGATAGCCTCACAATTTGACACAGTTTCCAACAGTGACATTTGGGCTTCACCTGATAAAATGAATGACAGGGTGATTTAACTGTGACTTATGGAGCCTTCTTCACCCTGGAAACCTCAGGAGAGTTCCTTTAGAAAGGAATCTAATGAGTTTATCATATAGCTTAAAGGTAGTCTCTCTCGAACGAGGATTGCTGTGTGATTTACACCCTATATGGATGTGAATCTCCTTGGGCCCAGGCCCAGGGAGGAGACCTCTGAACAGCCTGGCTGCACCCCCCTCAGCACTGAACCATCAACTCCCGTCACTAGCAGAGCCACAGTGCAGAGCTAGAATGGGAAAAGGCATGGTCCTGGTACCTGGTGACTGCGAAGTATTTTCTACTCACTAATTAAGCCAAGCAGCCAGCAGGGTTGTTGTCAGTCTCCATTTTACAGATCAGGAAACAAAAGCGTTGAAAGGTCAAGGAAGGTGCCATGGTCACAGAGCAAGTCAGCAGTAAACTGGGTCCAAGACCCATACTTTGTGCCTCCTGGGCCAACATTTGTCTCTGCCTTGGACTCTGTGATCTCAGGGAAGATGTTTCTTGCTTTAGCCATAGCAAAAGTTTTTTTGTGATGCACTTGGTGAATCTTGCCCTGACTCTGGCTGTCCTGTGCCCATCTGCTCAACAGCTAAGGCCCTGCCTTCCTCAGTCTCCCTTCACAGCGCTCCCCAGCCATCTCATGGGCTATCCAGCTCCAAATGGCCTCTTGTAATCTTGTCCCACTCGCTCCAACATATTCAATACAATGATCTCCTATGCCCTTAGCCTTGGTCATGCCAGCAACTTCCCCACACAGGGCAGATCAGAAACACAGCCCTGGCTTGGGGCTTCCAGGACTGTTTCCTTCCTTACTGCTGCTGCTCACACTGGTCTCTCTGCTTTCTTCAGGTTCAGCAGTTCCTTCATCCACTCCCTGCACCACCTTCCTCATCTCCATTCTGTCTGGAAAACCCACCCCTTCCTATACCATCCAGGATCTTGTAGGAATTCTAGGTCCCTTCCAACTTTTCAAGAACTCCTAAGTTTTCCCTTTCCTACAAGTCTCTTCTTATACTCAGTAAAGAAACATGGTGGTCTCCCCAGTCACCATTTGCCCACAAAATTGATTTGGCCCAGCTCTCTCGTAATGCCTCAGATTGATATTAAGGTGATGTGATAGGCAGAGTCCTGAAATGGACCCAACATTTCCTCCTGTCCTTGTTGTATGCACACCCTGTGTGGGGGTTCAGAACGCGCCACCCTAAGATATACCTCAGGCGTATGCAGATTATTTTGAGCTAGAGGCAATTGAGATCCTGCAGGCTCAAGAGAAACTTCTGCTCCCTCCCATCCCTACTCTAAACTATCTAGAGGAATTTGAATTAGAAGCCTTGGCCATAATAAGAGATTGTCAGAGATAACCTTTTTTGACCTATCTATAAGGCAGGGCAAACTAATTACATTACTAAACGTGTGCTCTCCCTGAAATGACTTTCTGAAATCCCAAAGGACCTTACTTCATCCCTAGCTCAGAATGTCATATATACCCATTTTCCAGCTCTGTCTTTGAACCTGTCATTTCTGTCATGTGTGTGGGGTCTCTGACTCTCTGGTGTATGTGGGTTCCTGTGCACACAAAATTCGATTTGATTTTCTCTTGTCAATCTGCCTCTTGTTGATTTGATTATTTGATCATCAAAAAAAACCATAACAAAACACAGAGGAGGGAAAGGGGAATTTTTCCCTTTTTCTACAGATGGATTCTACTCCCATGATTACATTGTGAGCTTAAGAAAGAAGATTATCCCAGTGGGCCTGGCCTAATCATAATAGGACTTCAGGGAACAAAATTCTACCACTGACAAGAGCTAAAAGTAGACAACTTCCCCAGAGCCCTAGGCAAGAACTCAGGAGTGCCTTGATTTCAACATTGTGTTACCCTGAGCAGAGAGCTAGGAATGCTGCCCTGGACTTCTGATTTACAAGACTGAAATAATACATGGGCATTGTTTTAAGCCACTAAATTGGTGGTGATTTGTTATGCAGCAGTAGGAAAATAATATAGGGGAATATTTAATTGTTTTGGAGTTGCAGATTTTCCATGTTATCCTGGCACCTGTCAGCCTTAGGTTGCAGACACCCAGCAGGAGAAGAGCCTGGCCCCTGGTTCCCTCTGAGCGTAATTCAGCAGCAAGTGGGATTTCTCAGTTTCCAGCACTGTGCTTCGGTCTCTGAGGCAAAGATGAACTTGGCCTTCCTGCCCTCAGGGGTTTCTAATCTAGTAATTAGATCAGCAACTAAAGAAACTAATGCTACCCGGCCGGGAGTGGCTCAGTGGTTGAGCATCAACCTAGGATCCAGGTGATCGGGGTTCAATTCCTGGTAGGGGCACATGCCTGAGTTGCAGGCTCAATCCCCACTTGGGGACATGCAGGAGGCACTGATCGGTGACTCTCTCATCATTGTTGTTTCTATCTCTCTCTCTCCCTCTCCTCTCTCTGAAATCAATAAAGATATATTAAAACAAAGAAAAAAGAAACTAATGCAAAGGAAGGGGAAGACTTGGAGCAGGATGCTGGGTAAAGAGAAGGGAAATCACATCCACTAAGTGAAATAAAAACTGCATGGAGGAAGTGGCATTTGACCTGAGCCCTGAAGGCTGAGTGGGGCTTTTCCTCAGGGATGGAGGTAGGAAACTGAGTGAATTTTGAGAGAAACAGTGTGTTGGCTATTTGACACCTCGGGTGATAGGAGTTGGGATGGAGACCGTATTCTGGGTCCATGGCGCAAAGGTTCTTGAATTGTTGGGAGGAGCGTGTTTGGGTTATTTGGTGAGGAATGAAGGGCCTTGGAAAGTCGCAAGGCTGGATGGTACAGAGTCGAGGGGGACTGAGTGTGCAGGACGGGTTAAAGCAGGAGATGGGGATTGTTGGCAGACCAGGAGGGCAGAAGAGGCAAAGATTAATCAGAGCCTGCACCCTCGCTCTGGCAGTAGGGGTGAAAAACGGCCCAGTCTCTGGGGTGGATAGAACTTCCACGGCGGAGCCACAGAGTGAGCACGGCACCCCCCCGGAACCCCCCCCCGGCAGGCCCCCCGGCAGGCTCCCCCCACCCCCCACAGGCCCACCCTCCCATGCTGTGTGCTCCTCAGCCGGTAACCTGTGCCGGGTGCTGCCAGGAAGAGAGGGCGTTGTGACATTTGAGGAGATAAGAGTGACTGTAGCACCCAGCGAGCGATAAATGGTGAGTGTGATAAGAGAAGCATGGCTGAAGAACCACAGGCTCGGGCCCTGGCCCGGCGGCTCAGGGGGTTGGAGCGGGTTCGATTCCCGGTTGGGGAGCGTATGGGAGGCAACCAATCTGTTTCTCTCTCTCCCTCTCTCCCTTCCTCTCTCTCTAAAAATCAATAAACATATCCTCGAGTGATGATAGAAAAAACAAAAATAAAACTACAGGCTAGGGTGGGAGAAAGATGGCACCGGCCGCAGCCATGGAGTCTTCCAGAAAGAATGACATCGAGTCATTGTTTTGCTTATAGGTGGCAAATGAAAAAAGGATAGGGGTCTGCATTTTTCCTGTAAACAACTAATAAAGCTTCACCTCATCCCAGTACACACACACTCACACACTCACTCAGCTGGAACCGGCTGACTCATGCTTACAGGACTTTCACAATGACAAACACGGGGAAACAGTTATTCCTGCAAACGCTCAGTTGGGTTGTTCTAGAAGAAAACTTGGTTGCCATAAAATAGTGCTGTGGGCCATTCCTTAGACACCGGCTTCCCTTACCTCCCTCCCTAACTGACTGCCCAAGCCACGGTTGTTGTCATGATTAAAAAGGGTAAGAGACAGACAACGTCGTTTTTGTTCAGCCACCAGCCGACCAGCCAAGGGCAGGCTAGGCCAGCGGGGCTCTTCCTCCTTCCCCTCGGTTGTGGGGAAGCGCACATCTTCCACCCTCACTTTAAAGGCAGACAATTTGTTTTTATCATTTGCCAACACAGCTGAGGATGATTATTAATTAATCAAAAACACTAACTTTTAACTTCCCACGCTCTCTCCAGAGATGCTCCAGTGACAGCCTGCATCTGGACTTCAGAACTGTTTAGATAGAAGTGGGCACCACGCAGCAGAGACGTGTTTTTTCTGGTTTATTCTTTTTAAAACACAACTCTAGCTAACTCCCATGTAGTCAGTAAACTTGATTTTAAGGTGGTCTCATTCTGTGGGGTTTCTGTTGGTCTTTTTACACAGCTCCCTTTGAAACCAGAAATGCTGTGTCAGGATGTCACAAAAAGGAAAATAAGTTCAGTACATTTTCTGTTCATCAAAAGCCCAGCCCGAAGCGCCCCAGCAGCCTGTCTCCGTGAGCAATGAAACGCCGCTGTCTTCCTCCGCTTGCAAGCTTATGTTTTGGTCCTACCTGCCAAGGTCAAGGTCTCCACAGCGAGTACCTGACAGTTTCTGAGAGCAAGTTTGAAAGGCTGCATTTGAAATATCACAACAAAGGATTATCTGATTCAGTTGGCTGAGGTTTAAGCAACTGAATCCCCCCACCCCACCCTTTCTAAGATGGCGCTGCTGAGCAGCCAGAGCCCCCGCGCTTGTGGCCATACAGTGGTTTTTAATGAAAAAAGGAAGGAGAGGCAGAAGATAGCTTGCCTCAAATTACACATCAAAGCCCATGGCTGCCTCTAGAGTGAGATGGGGGTGCGGCCTGGCCTCACCACCAGGCAGAGGCTAGAATGCCTTTAGGGGCAGCACAGACTGAAAAAAATTTTAAGCAGCCCTGGCTGGTGTCTCAGTTAGTTGGAACGTCATCTGGTGCACCAAAAGCTTGCAGGTTCGATTCCTGGTCACGGCACATACCTAGGTTGTGGGTTCGATTCCCGGTCGGGGCGCATACAGGAGGCAACCAATCAATGTTTCTCTCTCTCTCTCAAAATTAATAAAACATATGCTGAACTTAGGAGGAAAGGCTGCTTCACTTCCATTTAGTGAGGGCCACATCTTCAGGATCTCAAAATACCTGGAAGGAAGTGTGTTGTCTGGTAAAAGCAGGGCTCCAAACTTGGGGAGTGTTTTGTGAAACATGGAGCTAGAGACCCAGGCCTGATGAGGCTCCGCTGCCCCTCCCCCATCTTCAGGGACAGTGTTCCCGTGAGACCTCCAACTTCAACACAACTCCCGTCTTGCTAGTGCTTTAACCATGCGAGTTTTTGTGTCTTCTCTCCATCCTTCTGCCACCTGTGTTTTTTCCATGTCATTGTTTATTAGCATCACCACTGGAGGTGTGTGCCGGAAATAAAAGGAGATAAACTCAGATTCTCACAGTCACTTGTTTCCCATTAACGACTCTGGTAAAAGGCCAGAGAGGAAGCTATTGGCCAAGAGTTTAGATAAGGTTTGAGGATTATCTGTAAAATTCATCTATTCATGGTTACCTACCCACCTGAGGATAATGGGTGGGATGGGTGTATCTTTATCATGTACTTTTTTTTTTTTTAGGAAGAGCAAAATTATTCAGTCATTTCTAAGAACTAGTCAAAATAACTCGAGATACAACTAGTACAGCTACTTTATACCTTGGTGACATAAAACTAGCATAGCAGCTAAAAATCTCAGCTGAAAATCCACTCCATTGTTTTTTTTAAATATATCTTTATTGACTTTAGAGAGAGGTAAAGAGAGGGAGAGAGAGAGATAGAAACATCAATGATAAGAGAGTCATCCACAGGCATGTGCCCTGCCTGGGAATCGAACCCCGGTTGCCTGGGTTCTAGGTCAATGCTCAACCGCTGAGCCACGCCCAGCTGGGCTCCACTCCATTGTTTAACTCAAGTCAAGTGCCTCTGAAAATGAAGAATTTCCTATCTTTAGGCGGGAAATTTAACTCATTCTTGGGTTAATGGGAGTCACTGGACAGCTCTGCAGTGCTTTTGAATGGCTGGGAAGAAGCAAATTGAATAGATAAGTTAAGGTCTTTGATTGCAAGTCAGAGAAAACAATTGAAACTAATTTAAACCAAAAAGGTCAATTTATTACAGAGACTCAGCAGAGGGATCTCTTGGGACCCTCAAGGGCCAGTTTTCTGCAAAGGGCTGGGGCTGAGGCCTGGAAGGCTTTAGGACTCTTGACTCAACTACCCCACCCCCCTCTTTTTAAATCTATCCATCCTCTCAGTCCTCATTTATACCCTAATCTGCCCCTACCCCCACCCCCTTCGCCATGTACAGGGTAGGAAAAACAGCTGATTTAGGCTCCCAAATTTCCACTTTTACTTAGCCAGCCACAAAGAAACAGACACCATTCTCTTGACACTAAAATTCTCAAGAGAGCATCTGATTGGCCCAGTGTGACTCAGGTATCTGCCTCTGGCCCAGTCAGCTCTGATGGGAGGGCAGGGTCATAAGTATAAATTTGGCTGCCGGGTCAAAGATAGATAGTGCTCAGAACAAAGTGTGGGTGATGGTGTAGGACCACTCAATGTTTACTAATGTAACAAAAGAAGAGGGACATGGTACCTGACCTCATACTCACAATCATGTAGGAAGACAATTAAAATTATTTAGTGCCCATAACCATGAGGATAAAAACTCTCATTAGAATGAACTCTTAGGAAATTGCCCTTCTTCAATAGAATAGATGAATACATTAGGGATACGCATAAAGTAGAACCCACAACACAGCAGTACAAATTAATGAGCTACAGCTACGTATTTCAGTATGGATGAGTCTCAAACGTATAATGATGCATGAAGAAAGCAAGTCACAGAAAAATACATACCAGATGATTTTACTTATGGGAGCTTCATAAAAACATGCAAAATTGGGCAATATATTATATAGGGTTATATGTGTGTATGTAAACTAAAGAGAAAACAGTGACAGACTAAATTTTGAGGTGGGAAATGAAGATGTGCTCAGGAAGAGAAACACAGACCTTCAGACAGGTTGGGCACATTCCATTTCTTAAGCGGAGCGGTAGATTTGATGACATTAATTTTATTATTATTTAATCTCAACTTATGTACTCTTTGTCTAGATGATATATTTTATAATTTTAAAAATATATAAATGAATGCCATTAAGGAAGAGTTCTGTCTAAGGAAGCCATTTCCCTGACCTGGGTGACAGCCAGCCATGTTGTGGTCGCCTGGTCAGGGGACGGTAGTGAGTAATTCTGTTTGTCAAGTGATTTTCTGGTTTCTATCCATGTGACAACCACCCTAACAAGGAAGGTGTCTGGGGTGACCTGTCAGCACTGTAGCCTGGAGAGCGTGAGGTACAGCCACACTTTCCTCAGGTCTTTGGCCTGATGACAAGCCGCTCAATTATTCATCTCTACTCCTCGCTCAAACGCCCCACCATCCCCACCCCAGAAAGCCGTCTCATGCTGAACATTCCCATCAAGACAGACACAATTACAAACTGTTTGGCTGTTTCACACAAGGTTAGACATAGAACTACCCTGTGGCTCATCAATTCTACTAGTTATATCCCAAAAAATTGAAAGCAGGGACTCAAGCAGACACACCAATGTTCACAGCAGCATTATTTACAGCAGCAGAAAGGTGGAAACAACCAAGTACCAACAGATGAGTGGATCAGCAATGTGCGGTATATCCATACAGTGGAAGATTCGGCCATGAGAAGGAATGAGGCTCTGACACCTGCTACACGTCGATGAGCCCTGAAAAATCGTGCTTTGTGAAATAAGTCAGGAGGATAAATATATGAGGCTACTTACATATGATACCTAGAATAGGCAACTTCATAGACACAGAAGGTAGAAAACGTCATAGATACAGAAGGCAGAATGGTGGTTACCAAGGGCTGGGAGGAGAGGGAGAAAGGAGTCAGTGTTTACTGGGTACAACGTTTTTGTCGGGGTTGATGAAAAATTTTTGGTGTAGAAGCGTGGTAGTTACACAACATTGTATGTATTTAATCCTATGGAACTGTACACAAACAAATAATAAATATGTATATTTTACCACAATTAAAAAGAAGCACAATTGCATAGCACTGAGAAGGATGTACATTGGGATAGAGGTAGATGAGTGCATGGCATTGTTTTTCCTGAGATTTCTTCCTAAGTTTCCTTACTAATTCCCTGCAGAGTATCTAAACATCATTTCACCTCCAATGCAGTCCTGCAGTCCTGGACCATCATTTCCAGCAATATTTTCAGCGCAACAAAATGAGAGCTGTTGCCTCCTACATGGAGAACGTCCTTCTAAACAGACAGAGATCATTCCCAGGTCCACAGAATGGTGGGAGGAAAGGGGCATGACTGGGTAGGTTAGGAGTGGGTTGTAAGTAACAATGTACAGCTGAAGTCACCCTAAAACAGAAAGGGACCTCTCCAGGGAGCGAGGGCTTGGATGCATCCCAGCCTCATGAAGAAGCCAGGGCTACATTATGGTCCTAAAGGACCCTGGTCACTATTGCCTTGTGTGCCCCCTTCTCCCAATATCAATATAAAAATTATTTTTAATATAACTTTAAATACATCAACATTTTTGTCTCTTTTAGACAAAATTTAATTGGTTTTTGTGGGCCCTAAAACTTTTTTTTCTGATGTAAGAAAAAAAATTAAAGCATTTTCCTAGGCCCCTGTAGGTATTTCTGCCCTAGCACTGCGCCTACTATGTAACCTGAGGACTGGCACATGCCTTCTATTTCTTCCTGTAGGATTCATTCTCCTGGGGTAGGAAGGGACTTTGAGGTCACCTGTGCCACCTCCCATGCCTGCAGGAATCTCACTAAGGCATCTGCAACATGGGATCCTGTAGTGTCTGCTTCCAGCAGGGGATCTAAGCAGCCCTGCTAAGTACAAGCAAGTGCATGATATTGAGCTTTTGTTGTTAATCCTCACCTGAGGATATTTTTTCCATTGAATTTTTAGAGAGAGTAGAAGCGAAAGAGGGAGAGAGAGAAACAGTGATGTGAGAGACACATTGATTCATTCCCTCCCACAAGCACCCCAACCCAGGCTGGGGATTGAACCTGCAACCTAGGTACATGCCCTCGACCAGGAATCAAACCTGTGACGGTTTGATGCGAAGGCCGACCTTCTAACCACTGAGCCACAGTGGACAGGGCTTGATACTAAACTTTTGAGCAAAAATCTTCTCAATATTTGAATACAACTCCTATGCGTCATCCCTACCCCTCAACCCAAGCTCTGTGCTCCAGGTTAAGCACCCTGAGATCTGTGTGACAAGATTCGCACACCCCTCATCTGCCCAGCACCCTCCTCCAGACAAGGGCCAGCGACCTGATCACACCTGTTCCCTCTGCTACAATGTCACCCTTCTACCATGGTCACTTAGTAGATCACATGATTGGTACACACTAAGCCTGTAATTAGACCCCATAGTTCTTTGTTTCCCTCCCAAATTGAAGTTAAGCCCATCTCTCCCAATCTCAACTCAAGTCACTGATCTGTTCTGCGTGGAGACATACGGTATCTTTGTCTTGGTTCCTCAAGATTTTTATTCCATTTTCCCGGACAGAAGTTGTCCTTTCCATGCTTGTCTATCTACAAATTTAACAAACACACTTTTTTGGGTCTTCATCTTAATGTGACAGGGAACAAATCTATTTTCAAATTTGCCAGCACTTTCTCCAGTTACTGAAGATTGAGTCTGCACCCTGACATGATTGAAATCAAGAAACTTCCATTTTTGATTTGTGAGTGATTTTTGCATTCTGGGGAAAAAGGAAATTAGCCCTTGGAGTTCGTTTGTCCTTTTGTTATACGAGGAATCCTTTCGATTAGGGTTTTCATTGTTTTAAGTAACCAGGTGTAAGGCTAGATGTTATGGGCCAAGCTTCCAGGAGAGATGATCCATCCTGGCCACACGGTGGTGGAGCAGTGCTTTGGTGAGAGGTAGCTAGGGAAAGATGGAGGTGATAAGGAAGGCTCGTGGGAAGCTACCTCCTTGAAGCTTCTGTTTCTGCTCTGTAATTCCCTTATGTTATTCTGCTGCCTTGGGGGAAACAGGCAGCTTGCCTGGACCGGGAGGAGCAGAAGTGAAGACAATGAGAAACAACCAGGATGGATTTGGAGAACAAAGACGCACTCCCAGGGCATCCCCAGAAAGGGAGAGGGGGCATGGGGGCAGAGATGGACCTTCTGACAGGGGTTACTCAGGCAAGGGTGACCTGCGAGGTCTGGAGAACGCCGACCGTGCAGGTTCCACGAGACATTGCCAGCAGTGAGAAGGCAGGGATTCAGGAGCTCAGTCAGAGGAGGATGTCTGGCAGACGCTGTCAATTTAACATTAGTTTTTTTTTAAGTCACATGCTTTGGGTGTGGAATCATACCTGGGGTACTCCAACAGCCTGACACCCCTCTAGCTGTGTTGTTGTTATCCACTTACCTACGTCTTTCTTTGGTTTCTTTTTAATTACAAAAGTAATCTGTGCTTCTCAGGAAAATCCAAATGATAAAGAGGTATACTGGAAAACATTTTGTCAAATGTTATGTTAAAATCCGGGCCTAGTTGGGTGTGGCTCAGTGGTTGAGCATCCATCCACCTGGGATCCAGGCGATTGGGCTTCGATTCCCAGTCAGGACACATGCCTGGGTTGTGGGCTCGATCCCCAGTTGGGGGCCTGCAGGAGGCAGCCGATCAATGACTGTCATCATTGATGTTTCAACTCTCTCTCTCCCTCTCCCTTCCTCTCTCTGAAATCAATAAGATATATTTAAAAAAAAAATCTGGCTTATGGCATTTGCCAGATGTTTTTGACAGTGAGGCTCTTGTTGACTTGGCGTGCTGTCTGCCCTCCCCCAGCTGTAGAGTGTGGTCTGGAGACTCAAACTTTTAAGTTCCTTGAGGTGGTGTTGTCACTTAGCAAGAAATAGTATTTGAGGGCCAAGCTAAGATTTTGAGTGGGAATAGAAATGGCATTTAGAAAAATATTCTGTTAGTGCACATGGTAAAATGTTGACTTTTAATTTCTACATATAAGATGGTAGAGATCGATTGTTTTTACCTGCCGTACACTCTTTCCCTCATTTGCAAATAGCATGCCAATTTTCCTTTGGGGAACCACTCCTCCCCCATACTGGACTCTAGTGGTCTCTGAGGGGCCACCTCCATATCCTGGCTTTATGCATAAGCATGTAACCTAGGCCAAGACGACAAGAGCGACACATCCACCTGTTCCAGTGACCTCAGAGAGGAACATGGGTTCCAGTGGGCCAACCACAGTCAATTCAGGACTTTATGCCTGTGCTGTCAGTCAAGAAGGGCTCTCACCTGCAGGGTTGCTCCACTGGGGGGTGTCAGCCTGAGCTCAAGTGGCTACTTTGCCTTGAGGAGGTCAATCCTGGGCAGAGAGAGAGGGAAACACTTGGGTAACGATGACATCATTTGCTCACAGGAGTCCATCTCCACCGGAAGCTATCCCTGGAATTCTCCATCGATGCCAGTTTCAATAGAGGCCCTGTAACTGACAATTGAGAGGCCAGTATCCTTTTAGCAGCTGCAGTAAAAATGCTGTTTCTAGAAAAATAATTGGTGTCGCAGTCATATTTTGTTCATCCTATGTTGAATTTATCAAGATATATGAATATATGAGAGGGATAGTTCTAAGGAGTCTGAATGATTGACTGTACAAACAATATTTAGAATTTTTAAGCAACAGTTGGGCAAGATAATTAGGAGGAAAGGTGGTTTCCACGTAGTGTCTAAATCATAGGGAGAACACCTTTGGTTCTTTAGACAATTAACTAACTCAACTCTTTAGACCAAAATACAAAAATAAAGGTGGCAAAGAAAGGAAGTCTAGCAGACTGCTGACATGTACATGAAACCGCAGTTAGGAGGAATCCTGCCTTTCCTCACACAGAGCGGGCACGTCGCTGCCAGCTCTTGTCCTGTTTAGGGGCTGTCCACCAGCAGCAGGAGATGGCTTGGCCTGGACTGGCAGGCCAGTTCCACACATCACCTGCCTTTCTTTCCTGAACTCCTGGAGAAATGCCTTCTCTGGTGTGTGTGTCAGTCTGATGTGGTTCTTAAGTCTTCAGTGATGGACAAGTGGGACCCAAGCCTCAGACCAGGAGACAGGGAAGCCCAAATTTTAATTTCAGGTATGACACTGAATCCCTGTGTGGCTTTGAAAAAGATACTTACCCTCCTGGCCTCAGTTTCCCTGTCTTCAAAATAAGGCTCATAATCCAAATTTAGATGCCTCACCAGGCTGCTGTGTACATTAATTATTGTTTATAGTGCAAGTGGAAGTTGAGCTGTGTTAATTATTATTATCATTTCTGGGTCTTCTAGCCAAGTTCAAGCCAAGCCCTTGTCTTGCTTTCAGTTCCTGAGATCTGACAAGATACAGCCCTGGGCCATGCAGAGGGCCATAAATCCAGGCTAATCAGCAGATTATGCATATCTCACTGCAAGGGACTGGCCCTAGAAGACTCTGTGAGCCACAGGCAGTCATTTCTGGGGCTCCAGGGCAGCCTGGGGATGCATAGGCTTTATTAGAACCCCATCCTAGCAGCCGGACTTGTGAAGCCGCTGCCACACTCCTGTCCCCTGCCTCTTTGTGTACCTGCCATTTAATTTACTAAGAAGTCTGGAGATCAATAAGAGGAGCTCACCCTGTCATTAGACAAGGCCCTAAATTGCAAGTTACAGGTGGAGAAGCTTCAGAAGTATTGTGATCACTCATGAAGAAAGATGACTAATCGCTTTCTTCTGGTCACTTATTTGGCTTATGACTTTGGTTTCTACTCTCTAAGTACAACAGTTATCAGATTTCCATGTAAGTGGGCAGCTTCATTGAAAACACTTGTGGGTTCTGCCACTTCCCCTAGTCCAACCTGCTTGGTTGTATTTCCCCCACCATCAAGTAAAGTTCAGGAGGCGAGTGAAGGAGAGAAAGCTCACCTCACCAGTTGCCATCTCCATCTCCATCTCCATCAGCATCACTGTTGTGTGTCCAGGAGACACCGTGTGTTTAACCCTTTGCAGGGAGGTTAATCTCTGGGTATACAGTGCAAGTTGGGTAAACAGTTCCAGCAAGTTTGGATCTTGGCCGTGTGCAGAACCCCGGACTTTCGAAAACAGCACCCAGATACATGAACATTCTGAAGAGCAGGAAAATCCATATTTTGCAGAAGGTTTCAAGTGAACTGTCCAGGGCACAGAGGCAGCCTGTTTCCTGTATTGGCTCACTTGGAGCCATCTGATTTTAGGGAAATTCTGAGCCCCCTATGAGGCACCATCCTTACCCACCCAGGACTGGAGCCAGTTGTTCAAGGGCAGATTGTGTCCCTGCCTGTGTGCTCGACATCTTTGTCCAGGAATATAATATATTCACATCTATTTGCCCTAATTCATAACTGTCTCCTTCCAAATTCAGTCCTTGATGTTAATATCCCCCACCAACACACACACACACACACACACATACACACACACACACACACACACACAGCCTTCACCTCACATGCCCTAGCCCTCACTTTCCCCAGCTCTGTAATCCCCTGGCAAACAGTCAGGGCCCGCCTGGCTCTTTTGTCTGCTCAGCACAGCAGGCAGACGGCAGGGGGGGTGTTGGTGAGTGCTAGTTAACTAATTAATGATTGTAGAGCACTTTGAAAACATAAAGAACTAGATAAATGCCAACTATTATTGTTATTAATGATGAGGAGGCTGGTTAGTCACCCTTCGCTGTGAACTCAGCCTGCTGCCTCCTCTGTGGCCGCAGGGTGAGCTGTGAACTAGGATGAGCGCTCTCCCCCTCCCTGCAGGCGCTGTTTCACACTGAGTCAGTGACCAAGGTGAAGGCCAGGGGCCAGGAAACCTCTCCTCGTCTCCCACCTGCTCTCGAAGCACGGCCTGGTTTGTGGCTGTAATGCTAACATTTACCGAAAGCCAGGCTCTGAAACTGCCTATTTCCCATTCACCTGTTTAGTAAGTTCGCTGATGTTTGAGTTCTTAATTACGGTGAATTAGACTGCTCCTATCTCAGCTCAGGAGGAAGCCCACAGCGAAGCCCCACTTTTCATTTTGCGTGTGGACTCACTCACACGCACGATCATTATCTCCTTTACAGGCTTTTAGGGCCTCCTCCCTCCCACCCCCATCCCCCAGGGCCCCTATTCACATTTGCTTGTTTGAGAGAATAATTCAGTTGGCTTAGGGAAGGCAGATGTATTTTCCCCATTTTACAGACTGGAAATCTGAGGCTTAGGGACGTTAGAGACCTTGCCTAAGGCTCCAGGGTATCTAGCATCTGGAGACAGGGCCACAGTTCACCCAGCTCTCCTGTGCCAGGGCTGAGCGGTGCCCTCCAACACACAAGATGATTGCAACAGACTCCAGACACCTGGCAGGATGTGCAGGGAAATGTTAACGAGGCTCTGTGATATATTCAAGTGAAGCAAACGCGCTCAGGAGCACCTGGCCTCTGCACAGTCGTCTGACAGGAAGCCCCGGCCGCTGGCCAGCATCGAGCTCTCCTGTGTCCTGCTTGAGGCTTGCGCTCCTGGGATCTGACATTCTATCAGAGCCAGAACGACCTCAGAATCCATCCGTGTAACACGTTCCCTTCACCGATGATGAAACTTCGATCCAGAGATGTCAAAGTACTCATTCCAGACGACGGAGCAGTCAAGGAATGAGGCTTGAGGCATGCCGTGCCCCTCTGCTGCACGGATTCTTCTCAGTAGCCATCCCTGACTCAGCGCCCGGGGCTCTGTCACCAGACGGCGAAGCTTCAGGCAGCTTCATGCTCTTTGAACCTTTCTGTGTTTTCCAAAATTTCTTCTGAAACAAATGATAGAAATAATCAGAGAACAGATCATTGTTCCGTGTGTATTGAGCACACACGCAGGTATGGAGCACTGTACTTTTCTTCCCCAAACACCTAACTCTTCCTTGAATTGATAGATATTCTTATAATGGAGGCTTAGTTTAGGGTTCATCATTGCTGGTTGTCTTAGCTGTTGAAACGGCTGTTACAAAATACCACAGACAAGGTGGGTTATAAACAACAGAAATTCATTGTTTACAGTTCTGGAGGCTGGCAGTCAGAGAGCAGGGTGTCTGCACAGTCGTGAGGCCCTCTTCCAGTTTGCAGAGTTCTGTCCTCGCTGTGGTGGGAGGGGCCAGGGAGCTCTGTGGGGTCTCACTCGTAAGAGCACCGATTCCACCTAAGCCCCTCCCAATACCATCCTAACACCATCACATTGGACATTAGGATTCAACATATGAACTTTGGAGGCCCTGGGGACACAAATATTCAGTCCACACCACTGGTTATGGTCTCCCATTTTAGTTTCTAAAAAGGAGTCATTTCAACAAACCTACAACTTGGTCTAGGTCTAAGTCACCAAAGGTGGGGGACATGGGCCTGGGACAGCTGGTTGGCCTGAACCTCAGCCCTGTCAGTAGCTTCTCTGCCTCAGAAAACATTTCAAGGGCGCTTCAGTGACCATGGGATCTAGCTAACACCACCACAGGCCATGCACCTTGACCAAGAGCTGGACCTGGCACAGTGGCCCAAGCTGCTGTGGGGTTTCTTTTTTTATGTAGTGAGTTTATGATGTAGCTACATTTAAACAGTGCAGCTTCAAAATACACCAAAGTTCAAACCTGCATCATGAATGAAACCTGGAGTGAAGTTAGAAAGCCCAGTGGTGCTTGTCAGAGCCTCAGTTCTGCCCTCCTTTGCCCTTTCTCAGTTGAGAGCAGCCCCTTGAGTTGCCCCCGTGGCTGCAACGCAGTGGGACCATGGCCCTCCTCAGGGGGGCAGGTGGATGGGCACAGCCAGCAGGTTTCTCTTCATGTACCTTTGAGCAGGTGCTTTGTCCTGAAGAATTCTGGAGTGTCTGGAGAGAGCAGAAGAGAAAGAGAATCCAGCAGAGAAACACCACTGGGGAGGGTGAGTCAGTAAGAGGCATCAGACTAGTCAAGTGGACAGTAAGGCAAGCATGTCCCAGGAAAATCAATAGCCCCCCTTTGGGGTTTTCTGGCATGAGTATGGCATAATTCACATGGCCAAGTGATAAAAAAGAAAATTAGCTTCTGAAAGTTAGAATTTTCACCATCACAACCATTCCTGTCTTCCTAACATGGATTGAGCACTTACAGTGTCTCAGGTACTACACAGATAGTCTCTCATTTAAGTCTCATGTCTGCCTAGGAGCTCAATTTTACAGATGAGGAAACTAAGGCCCAGGGAGGTTAAGGGGCTTGCCCAAGGACACACAGCTCCTATATGGTAGAACTGGGATTTGAATTGTGTCGCCCTGATTCCAAAGCCCACGCTCTTCATTTTTTTGGTATTTAGACACCATAATCCCATCACAGTCTCTCTAATCCAGCTGCCCTCTCAGTCTGAGAGCCAAATGAGAGGGAAAAATATTCTGGAATCTCTTGTAATCCTGAAAAAAATTGCCCAAGAGATGTTAGGAAGGTAGAGGTACTGGCTGAGTCACCCGATGGGGAATTTCTTCCCAGGGCTGGTGCTCTTGGTGAAAGAAGGAAACGCACAGAGGAGCTTTGCTGTTGGTCGAGCGGGATCTGGAGGGAGTCAAGCCGGATCTTGAGTGTGTAAACCACCTGCACAGGAGCGAGAACACCAGGCCTTCTCCACAGGGGGAGAGATTAGCTTACAAGTACTTTAGTTGCCCATGATTTGAACACTGCAGTACGATTTCCATTTCCATCAAAATCCACCTATAGATACTGTTTTAACGAGCCTGACTTTAAGCATAAAGGCGTAGGTGCTGGGAGAAAGGGATTTCAGATACACTACCTCCCTGTTTGAAAAGCTTTTGTGTGGGCTGTTGTGTTAATACTCATGTTCTAGCAGCAGACATTGCAGCTCTGCAGAACCCGTGCTAAGAATTTGGACTCTGCCCTGAATATTGGTTCTATTTCACAGGCAGCTCAGCAGCGTGGTAACAGCCTTCTCCCCAAAGAGTGGCTGACAGAGTGTGACAAGCAGGAAGCGACAGCCGAAGAGAATCATGCTCGTGACAACACTTGCCCCTGAAAGCCCCTCACCTGTCGCTCGCAAGGCAGCGCTTGGTAAGCGTGGCTGCCTCGTGTTTTACAGATTGGGACGTGGAGGAATGTGGGGCTGTTACATGACTTTCTTCAGGCAGCGCCTCCCCAAAGAGCTGGGACTGAGTGATGGGGGAACCCTCCCTCTACCCTGGGGGAACAGCAGAGAGACTGATGCCAGGTTCAGTGAGCAGAAGTCAGGCCCTTGTCACCTGCCACCTTCCCCTTTCCCTTGCACACAGTCCCCAGTAGCACTAAGTGTGTGTACTAGCAGGGAGAGGTTCTCAAAGACCCAAGAAACCAAAGTGGGGCTGAGAGTAGAAGAGAAAGAATGAAAAGCAATAAATAGCACAGAGGGAGGTTAGAGGTTCTCTCCAACTTCCTGTAAGTATAATCCTCCTGGCCACATGTGAGGGAAACCAAATGTCATGCAAAGCAGTGAAATTGTCACCCTGGGGGGTTTGGGCTTGTAGGCGAAAAGGTCAGAATAATCCCTTCTCAAGCAAAGTAGAAGTCCCAATACTATTTTTAGAAGCTCCTAGAATTTGCCACCTATTTTAGAAACTCCTAGAATTGGCCACCTCAACATGATCTGAGAACTGCCCAAGAACTACACTTCACCACCCTGCAGTGCGGCGTCACGCCTCCCTCCGCCGGGGCTGACTGGCTTCTGAGAAGCCTACGGGACAGATGTTGGGAAAGTGAATCACACCTTGAACGCGCCGGGCTCCCTAATGGTTAGGGCCGGGGTGGAGGATCGGCGCAAACAGTCATCACCCCACCTGCGCAGCTTACGTTTACCCTAGTGGTTGGGAGTGTGGACTTTGAAGTCCTGCACAGCCAAGCTCCAGCCCAGCCCTACCTGCCTCCACAGCCATGTTTCCTGGGCGAGCCTCAGTTTCCTCCTCTGTTAATGAGGGCTAGTTGTGCCCCCCTCCTGCAGTGGTTGTAAGAGCTACGTGAGACAATACTAGTTCCTAATAAGCATTCAGTGACCAGCAGCTGTTGTTACATCCTTAAGTTTTACGTATTGGTTTTTCTTTACTGAAAGGGTATCTCTTCCTGATGGCAGGGGATGACCGGAGCACTTGGTTTCCTTAGGGTCTGAAACATCCCACCCTGCACGCCGCGTTAGTGCCCTCTCGATCCGTGTCTGGAACACAGCTGACTCTGCCGGGCCTAGAAAGCCCTTGTTTCTCCTTTCCTGGGGAGGGGCACAGGTCAACATGGCAGCCAGTGCGGTCCTGGGGCTGATGGTTTGTCAAGAGGGCCAGCATTATTTTTCTTTTTTTTCCCCAAGAGAACATATTCACTTTTATTTACTTACTTTTCAGTACCTGTAAATCCATGAGGGGTACAACATTACACAGATGCTGTGTCCACTGGCCTTAGCAGGAAGGTTGCTTCAGAATTTGGCACGAACCATGCCCCTGTTTCCATGAGCACGAGTTACTTTCCCCAGACGGCTCTGGTTTTGTTCCGTTTGCACTGTTGTTCTTTGCTTTGCACACATAAGCACATCTCTTGCCTAGACAGAATTCAGTTTCACCTCTAGCATAAACGCCTTCAGTTTTAAGAAGCGCTGCGTGCTCCCTCTGGTTCCGGAGACCCCACTTACAGCCAGCAAGAACGGCCTTGGGCCACAGCCTTCCAGACACGTTTGTCGTCCTAGAGGTCCTGTTCCCAGCAGCCTCCCCAGGCTGCAAGATGGCAGAAAAAGGAAGGCGAGGCCCATTATTTTTGTTCTCTTTCTTTCTTTCTTTTTTATTGTTGACACTATTACAGATGTCCCCCATGTCCCCCTCCTTTGTCCATCTCCACCCAGTCCCCTCCCCACCTCCTCCGCCCCTGGCCTTCGCCACAGTTGCGTGTGCCCATGAGCTATGCATATATGTTCTTTGGCTAATCTCTTCACCTTCTGTCATCCAGTTCCCGCCCTCCTACCCCTCTGCGATCTGTCAGCCTGTTCCATTATTTTCTTAGAAGGTCTGAAGCAATGATAGAACCTTTTTCAATGCCCCTTGAAAATTTGAGAAAAGTCATGGTCCTCTCCCTCTCAAAAAGTGCAGACGCATGCCCAGTTCTCGCTGTTTGTGTGGTCATGTTCCATAAAGTCTCTGGGAGGGCTGACTTCACCAATGCTTAGCCACTGCCCCTGGGGAAAACACAGTTAGGTTCCCAGGAGCCTCTGGCCATAGCAGTTTCATCAACTAATCAATGCATAACTCTGTGCTACATGTGTCTCTGTTTCAAGACACCCTATTTAATACATATTGTTGATTCTTTAACATTGAACTCACGGCCAACAGCACTGTAATTTATGCCCAAACAAATCTTATCTAACCCAAGTATGTATTCTGTGAGGCGTCACAGCCCTCTTGCACTTAGGAACACCAGACAGCACTTCAGCGGCATGCTCAGGGACTTTTAAACAGTGGAATCACTAACAAAAAGGACAGAGAGACAAATCACATGGAATTAAATAGACTGCGGAGGTCACTTGTTTACAGTGCAGAGCGTTGCCTCGTTCAACCTCAGTTGGGGATGTGCCTTTGGGTGAGTCAAAATTTTCCCTGCTCTGCACATGTGCGTGTCCACAAACGACTGCAAAAGTGCCAGGAGGATTGACTGTGGGATTACAGATAAATTTTAGCAAGTATATGAACTTGCAAATACAGAATCCGCAAATAATGAGGATTGACTGCATGCAAAGCCCATGGAAGCCACTCCGATGGGAGTTAGGCAGAGCAAAGTAGTTAATCTTTTGCGACCCTTTGGAACCTAACACGGAGCAAGTAAAATATCTTTCTGTAAAAGGGGTGGGCATCCTTTACCAGGCCTTTCAATTCTTTCCTTCTTTAATATTTTAAACCTCTGGTCTTTGCCTGAGGCCCAGCAATTTAAAACCTAGGCAATTGGGGAAAAAATGAGCCTGTTCTTATAAAAACTAAGAATATTTGGTGCTTTCTTACATGTATTATTACTGGCCTTAGCAGTAAAATGTTTGTCTTTCTCAAACAAGCCCGATTATAACTATTTGAAAGAATCTGCTTATGCAGAGAGATTGGAAGGAAACATGAAAAAAAAATAAAAAAATTAAAGCCGTTGTTGGGGTAGCAGAATGTGAAAATATTTTTCCTTCATAATGTGTTCTTCAGTGTTGGTGCTATGTGATCTCAGACATAAATAAACCTAAGGAAACACTTCAATTAAAACAATGTCTGGAAGTAGGAGAGAAGCAGGGGAAATATATTTAAGCACAGGGGGCACATTGGTAAAAAAGATTGAATACTCCAACTTCCCTGCCATTTCTGTTATTTCACGTTATTTCTCCCAGGGATGGGTTTTGACATTCTAAGTCCTTTATATGCTTTTGTTCCTACTGACACATGATGCTAAGACAGGAAATAAAAAAGCATTATAGTCAAGGTGTAAACAGCACAGTTAACTAGAGCATCCTCAGGTGTCTCTGGAAAACGGGAAACTCAGCAACATGTGATTTTGTGAAAACTACTGAGGAGCAGGTCCAGAGAGAAGTGGCCAGCAGGGGTGCAGGCAAGTGGCTGTAATAAAGCAGACTGGGCACAGGTGGGGACTCCAGGCTTTGGGCACAGAATCAGATACCATGCGTGGGCCCAAATGCCTTAGTAAGACTCCCTCTCGATGACCACAGAAATCCGCCAAGCCGGGGTTTTTTAGTACATTTTATATGTCAGGCTGCGCTATATGTGGCAGGTACCAAGAAAAATCAGACCCAGACCTCAGCCCCAATTTCCAGTCTGCTTGGGAAGACAGGATTTGGTCATCAAAGAAGCCTCTGCTCTCGATGGGCACACAGTGCTGGGCCCCTGTTGGTACCAGGCCTCTGTCTGGGCTCTTGGGTAAATGAGAGAAAGTCCCTATCTTTAGGTGCTCAGATTCTTGTGAGGGACAGACAATAAACAAGGAAACAAATAAGTAAACAAGACCACGTCAGACAGAGATGGAGTGCTCTGACGACAACAAATGGCAATGTGATAAGGAGTGCTGGGCCTCTTTGGGGAGATCGTATTTGAGCCCTGGGCGAAAAGTGAGCCAACTGTGGTAAGACCTTGGGGGAGGTTTCTGTGGTATGTGGCAGATCAGGGGACTGGTCCAGAGGGAGAGAAAGACACCCGTAAGGAGGGGATCCTTGATTTGATCCTGTAGGTCAGGGATGCACCCACCTCTGTTCCCAAAGCAGACATTGCTAACCTAACCCCGCACTGTCTCCCACCAGGCCCGGGGGCAACCTCTCAAGCAGACACCACCAATCAACTGGAGTTGATGTGTGAGTTAAAGACTATTTGCCTCCTGTACTATAAACAATGGGGAGCCTTTTAAAGGTTTTGAGCAAGAGACTATCAAAATAGAGGGAATGTTTTAAAGAAATGAATCTAACCTAGGTTTTACTACATGAAATAACTTTATAGCTTTACTCATTTTCATCAACCTCAAAGGTAGGTATTATCTCCTTTGAGCAGACAGAGAAACTGAGGCTCAAAGAATGTAATTCATTCCGTTTCAAAGCCTCAGCTCATTTCTCTATGGAACACTGATGTTTTAATTGTAAGGCAATGGGAATTTGGATGGAAATATTGGACAGATGTGAAAAACATAAAGGAAAAATTAGTGGGAGTTGATGACTAATTGGATAGTAGAAGAAAGGCAAGGGTCAGGTCAAAGGTAATAATCACAACAAAAGAAAATATGTCTTGGTTGCAGAGAGAAAAGTCTAGAATACCACACCCAGACTGTAGCAGTGCTACTTCTGAGGAGTGAGATGGAGAGTGGCCGTGGGGGCAGCACATTTTTGTTACTTTATAAGCTTCTGCATTTTGTTTTGCAATAAGCATGTAATATGTAATTAAAGAATAATTTTAAGGTTTTTTTTTTTCTCCTGGGTGACTGAGAGATGCCACTGACAGAATTCAGCAGAAGCTAAGTTTGGGCTCAGGAGCAAAGAGAATACATGCTGACAGGCATGTTGAGTGAGTGCTGGTGGCAGAGCCACGTGGCAGCAACTCACAGCATTTAGTCAAAGGACAGATTCAGACGCATTTGTACTTCCAAGCTCTGACTCCAGTCCAGACCATCATGTCTGCCCCAGGCTGTCCCTCTAGGCAGGTCACTTAAGCTACGAGCACCAGGGACCATGCACCAGCTCGGCCCAGTGCACAGGAACAGGGCTGGACCAGAGGTGGAGCTGACACCACTCTGGGCACATTCTTCTTCATCTGCTCGCAGTTCCCAAGACTGGCCCTGGCCCCTGGCGAAACGCTAGCACCCTGGTCTAGAAAATGAGCCCTTGCCAGGAGAGCCTTCCCGGGGGTGCCTGACCTCTCTGTGCCCCGTATGGGCATCACCCCACACTGTTTACCTCAGAGCAGTGGGGTTGTGAGCAATGGCTAATAAAAAGAGCTACTTGACAACTAGCAGTTAACATAATCACAGCCATAACAAGACCAAAAATAATAACATGTGCAGGAAAAACAACAGTTCACTAAAAATTTGAGAGTAGGTTCCTGAGGCAGGAATGACATGCCCCCATAATCATCTTACTTGAGATGCGTTTTAATAGAAGGTAATAAGCAGAAATGAAACCGGCAGCACCATAGGAAATAATTGCCAGCCAGCCAGCCAGGCTGCCTGGAGCGAGCCTTCCTTGGCCTGCGCCTCTGGTCAGCCGTGGACCCCGATTTCCCCCAGCGCTCAGGAGCGGCCTGCCCTCCACATGCAGCCTTTCAGAGCTGGAGCCAAGGGAGCCCACTAAGCCCACACATATTGTCCCAGCTTCCGAGGGGCCAGGAAGCTTTGAACTCCAAGAGTGCGCTGTTTCCTCTGTGGGAGGGAAATGAGTGGGGCAGGCCCAGGACGGACACGTTTCCCCCTGTTTGTTTACCATATGTGTGGCTTCGCAGCAGTCTGGCCTGGAGTGGGTACACGGCTACCGCCGCCCGGGTGGCCTCTGTGCGGGACCCCCAGCACTGCAAGGCTGCAGAGGCAGTCTCCCTTGGGCTCTCAAGCAGCCTAGAAATGTGTAATTTCTATAGAAATTGGCCTGAGAACAGACAGCTATCCAAATGTACCAGCTGTCCCAAAGTGCTCGTGGTCCCCTAGGCACAGGGTGGGGGTGGGGGGGACGACACCAGAGGAGTCATGCCCTGTAGGCTGCACTGCACGTCCTCCTGGCAGTTTCTGGGCTGACATTTGACCCGAGGTGTCTCTGTCCCTCGGGTGGTCAATGCCTCGTGACCCTGGAGCCCTACTTTTGTCGTTAAAGACCTGATCCTAAAGCTTCACTTCACACTTGTGGCTGTTGGCAGGGAAATTCCTCCAAGCGGCAGAAGCAAATCTTGTGGTTGTGGTGTGTGATGCAGCACTTTTACCGGCCTCGAGATCCCTGGCTGAACCTGTGAGATTTGGGAAAGATCTCAGCTCTCTTTAGGAAACGGCAGCCCGAGCGCCGCGGCCCTGCCCTGCATTACTCAGAGTCTCGGCGCTGATTCACGTCAGTGATACAGAGACTGGGGGAATCCACAGCACTCTCTGTTACACACCTGTCGCAGTTAATCACTTGGAATCACCTGACATCAATGGGATTGTTGTACAATGTGTTTTGTCAAATTTTATTTATGAGAGCTGGAGGGGAGGCTAGACCCCCTTTCCCCTCTCCCCGGGCCTAGTCGCTAGGACAGGGCACTGGGCGTTTTGGCCACTGGCTGCCTGGCTTCACCTGCACCTTTGTGTCTCAGGAAGCCCCTGGGATTGCTCAGTGCATTCCTTTCATCCGTCTGGCGAGTCTCTCCGCGGTGCGGTTGGTGGCTCCTTCCTTTCCTGGCAAGCTCCTGAGCCCAAGGTAGACAGGATCATCCCAAGGGAGGCTCTGGAGTCGGTAATCCCTCCCCCTGTCGTTTCCTCTTCCTCTCCTCGTTCTGCCCGGGCCTGCCACCCTCATCCCTGGCTGCCCAGAGTCCCACTAGCATGACTTAGATCCGCAAAACCTCTGAGCCCACAAAGGGCCTTTACCCCTCTTCTTTCCTCCCTCTGTCCCAACACTGTCTCCATTGTTGACCCTTCTCTACTCAAAGAGCGTTTATTCTGCTCAGCTGGTACCAGGAGGGGCAAGTATTGGACATTTCTTCTTATTTTTCTTCCCACTACTAAATTCCTATGGTTAGTGCCAGGAAGTGTGGCTGGCCTGCAATGTTCCCAGCAGAGTGACATGCCAGCCTCTCCGCAGAGGGCTCGGCCTGCACTGTCGCTAATGGCAGCAGGAGCCACACTTGCAAAGCGGCCGCTACACAGAGAAATGCTCTCTGTGTGTATAATACCTGCCAGGTTTCTATGACTTAGAACTCCAGCAACAAAAGGATCTCAAATATTTTATTAATCATTTTTATATTGATTATATGGTGAAATGATATTTTGGATGTATTAGGTTAAATAAAATATTAAAATTGCTTTACCTGTTTCTTTTTACTTTTTCCAAATTTGGCTACTAGAGAATTTAAAGTTACCTGTGTGGCTTGCTTGTATTCCCACTGGTCTAGGGTGAAACACTAGTCATTACTTCCCAGGCTAATTCTACTGTTTAGCCTTTTGGAAATGGCTCCAGAGAACATGGCCTTCAGGCTCAGCCTTCACATGGTGATTTCCACCCACACAGTGAAGATGGGATTAAGGGGCGAAAGTGAAAAAAAAAAATTCTTCCTAGTTACCTGAATAGCTTTAGGTTATGTTATTGCTATCAGTGTGGTGGCCCCCAAGAAACATGTTAGTTACTGTGGCTATTGTTAGACCCAATATTTATACCAGCCATAATAATCATCTATTGAGCCAGAGCGAGCAAATATTCCACGAGACTGAAATGTGTACTCTTTAACTCAGCACTGGAGCGTGTGTTTGGAAAACTAGTTCTTCCAGGGACTAAATGATACCCCAAAGTCCTGAGAGAGTTAATGGGGAAGGAATGCCCTGCCAGGTGATGGCTTCCTTAACTCCAGGTGGCTGTGCAGAGACACTCATCTATGGATATAAAATTGCTGTAAATGTATCTATGAATTTTCTTTGGAGAATCAAAAACAGCTCCAGTATATTATCACTTCCAATGCAGAAGTGGCTACAAACCCACCTGTGTGGCTCACATTCTGTGATAGTTCCTGGAGCGTCAGGCAGGAGTCCCAGGTCAGGGCTTCCCTCCTGGAGTAGCTGCCACTGGCCGCTCTGTCTACAGACCCTCCTTCTTCCGTCCGCAGCCTCACTGCGTGTTCATCTTCCTGAAAGGAGGAAGGCTCCATGTGACTCCCTCGCTCAGAAACTTGCAGCGAGTTTGTTGTCTGCAGGATAAATCCCAAAACGTATAGGACTCAACACCCCAGCACTCTGGCCCCTGATTCTTTCTTTCACTTTCTTTTCCCCCATTTCTATCTCCTGGAGTCTACTGTCTAGTGAGAAAATAACGACACAAACAATTGTTTGGAAACTGCTTGGAGGGAGAAGTCCAGGGGCGGGAGAAGCACACCCTAGCTTTCCTTCAGCCTCTGCTCTCCGCCTGCAGCGGATACTCCTTGATGAGGGTCATGTCTTTGCCTCCCCAGGGGGACGCACATCGTGGGTGCTCAGGGAATTCCAGGCAGAGATGATTGGTGACACAGAATGAGAAGTGGGTAGGCTCCTCCAAGCCGTGTAGTCAGTGTGTTCCATGTCTGTGCCCAGTGGCTCAGGTCTCAGAAGTGCCTGGTGAGCAGCAGAAGCGAGCCAGGGTGTGGGCTGTGCCCCTGCCAGGCTTTGTGCAAGGCCATCAATGGCAGTACCTTCCTGGGAGTTTTACCTGATACTGTAGAGGTGATTTTATTCTGTTCACTTTGATTGAGGAGCAACATGTTTAAAAGACATTTTACATCTTCCTGCAAGACCCTCCCTGCAAATGGAGGGCACTGAAAAGGAAATGATGGCTCTTTCACTTTGTGTGGCTCAGACCCCACCAGGAAGGTGTCCTACCGGGGGAATGTGGTGGGTGATGCCCATCAAAGTCATCGTGTCCCGCCCTCGGGTTGTCAGCCAAGGAGCGTGCAGAGCAAGACCGATGTGACACCATCACCCATCGAGACAGCATTATCTCATCCAAGTTCATGGTGAGTTTCTGTGGAACCAGAACCAGTGAGTTTCTTGCTCACTGCCATGAGGTGTCTCATGAGTGGAAGTGAACACGATCTTATGAAATCATAACTTGCATTTTCTTCCTGTGGACTCACTGGGCCATGTGGCAGTTTTTAAAGTGAGGCCCTCAGGCTACTTTCAGGCTAGAGTCATCTGGGAATTCCTGCGCCTCACCTCAAATCTTCCAAACCAGGACTAGGGTGAGCCCCAGGAATCTGCACCCTGCCTAAGCTCCCCAAGGGACTCGTGCAAACTCACCCGTGACCAGCCCCGACCCTGCCCTCAATTCCTACCTCTTGCTTCTCTCGCTGTCAGTGTTGCCTCCGGATCTGCCCTGGACATGGTGTTTTGCTTTCCGTGCTCCTCAAAAGTTACTGCCTGCCATCAAAGCTGCCCACCCTGCTGTCGCCCCGAACTTTCTAGAGTTGTTGAAGTTGATTGTTGGTAGTAAGTGCCCACACACAGACACACACAAACATACACTGTCACTCCCCCCAGAGTTCCGATGCCAGGTACAGGTTCTAGCCACACTCGTTTTCCCTCGAATGAGACAGACCTGAGTCTGGGTCACTGGTTCAGACTCCTCACTCATGGTGAGTTTTGATGGCCAAGGGTAGGGTGGGCATGGGGTGAATTCTAGGACCCTTCTTCACCAGCTCACCTCAGTCAGGCCTACACAGTCCTTCAGCAATGTTCTTATGTTGAACCTCAAAGAATAACCGCTAAGAACTCAGCCTCTTTCCTCTTCGGCAGTTCTGACACAGGGTCCACTTCCTGCTGCTCGGACACCCTAAAGTATATGGAGAGGGCCATCTTTGTCAAGCAAAAAAAAAAAGGGTTCTACTAACTTATCCCTTTTCACGGAATGCGTGAAAAGGACCACTGGAAGTATTCTTCCTAAAGTCACCGACCAGTTGTCACAGCTACTTAAAAGAGAGGCAGCTGGAAACTTTTTGAATATCATCTTAACTAAAAGTTATTAAAAATGGTATGGATTTAAACTCTCTTTAAAAAATGAGAGTGTCCTTTCTACCGTGTCCTTTCTACCACTCCCAAATCCTGAATATTGGTAATAAAAATGTTTCAATATAATTTTTTCCCAAGGCAACCTCTTAAAGGAAATACTTCTGAGGCTAATCCTGGCCAGCGCTGTGAATTTGACTTTTTTACCTCCTATTGTTCTGTTCCCTTCCCCTGTTTCAGGCTCTGTCCATCCCCAGGCTACAGGGATGTAAGCTGTCTCTCCCAAGTCTTCTGTTCTTGAAGAAATAATTTGATAAAAACCAACTTACACTGATAAAAAACAACTATTGGCAAGATTTTAGGAATCTTCCAGCAGAATAACATTTTTAAAAGAGCTCTAGAGAGAGAGCAAGTAATGGTTAACACCAAAAATGAATCACTAATGATGGCATTCATCATCCGTGGGGTAAACAGCTTTGACATACTTCCAATCACACCTTATGTTTGGGTGCCTGGCTGCTCTGCTGGAGGCCAGCCCTGAACACTCCCAGCTTGCTGGAAAATAAAATAGGAGTTTGGTGTGGGCACACTAAGGAATACTATTTAAGACAGACAAATATCCATAATAGTTGAAGCTGGATGATGGGTGCATGGAGGTTCATTATATATTGTCTCTACTTTTGTGGTTGTTCAAAAATTTCCATAATAGAAAGTTTTTAAATGCTCTTTAACCAAAAACTAGTGGTGATTATGTTGGGCTTTTGACTGTGTGTAGGTTGGAAGAGTGAATAAAAAGATTCTGTTGATTTTGATACATATCATTTCAATTAGTCAGCTCATAGCCAACAGGTTCATTTTAAACATGGGGAATTGAGTTAAATCATTGCACAAAAATATGTCACAAATCCAGATTCTTTCTTGTTAGTAAAATATTATTTTTATAATCCAGGAAGTAAGGTTATGCAAAAAGGGAGGGATCTTTGTACACAGTCCAGGCCCTCCAAAAAGATTATGAGAGTCATTGTGTATGCAAAATAACCACAGTCCTAGGTTGGCTACTGCTCTTGCCAGAATCAGTCATGAAACCTGTGCTTGCAAAAATTCAGTGTCTCCTGAAATAGTCATACATGTGTTGAGGTTCATGAAGTTAAAGCTGATGAGTGTGTCATAATCTGAGAACTTGTCACTGGATGATATAAAAGTATGGTTAGCAGAAACTAATAGTGACAGTGTGACTTATCTCTGGGATGACTTGTATGTCAATACACAAAATAAAACTTGGCCATCTAGAAATCTTGGAGAATGAGTCATTTTTGCTATCTTGGGGTTACTGATATTCTTCAGGCAATAAAACTTTAACCATTATTTATAGAAATTCTTTGAAAAAGTTGTGAACCTCTTCATCTTGTCTTGTTACTGTTGATCATGGTCTGTCCTTGTCGTGATGACTTGGGGACAGGGTGATAAACAAGCTGCCGCATTTCTCAATGTCAGGGAAGCTGTGGGTGGGCTGCCTGCTCCCGCACTAACTGCTCTTACACTTGTACCTTTGTAAAGCGCTTCTCTCTTTTGTCCAGATACCAGTTACCTATGCTACGCACTCTCCGATGAAGGTTTCCAGCATCTTTTCCTCTGGCTCTGTCTTTTGATTTGTTGCCTCTAGTCTTCTAGGGACTGGAAAGAAGATCCATGACCCTTTTTGAATTGTGTAGAAAGTAAGAGTAAATAAAATGGAAATAACTCTGAATGAGGGGCTCAACTAATGAGCCAAGTACTGGATTTTAGGACTGAACTTTTACAATACCCTTTCTGGTGGATCAGAGGCCGGTATTCTGAATGGATAAGGTTTTCTTCAAAATAACTTATATAGTTTTGGTAGGTATAACATTTCTGTGTTATATTTTGAGCTCTATGTCATCTTATTAAAGGGAGTTAATAGTCACAGATCAAAATTACATCAGATGGATTATTTTTTAATTTAAGTGTGTGTGTGTGTGAGTGTGTGTGTGTCTTAATTGGCCAAGAAATGATTAGGCAACACATAGGTGGCGAGAGGCAGAGCAGCGCAGTATTAAGAACCAGGCCACCTCCATGGTACTCTGGGGACGAGCATACGGTTGTTGGGTGTTATATGAGTTGGTATTGATAAAGCATTTGGCTGGGAGAAGAATGACCAGGACAGAAGGCTGGTTCAGGATCAGAACAAGAATAACCCCCTTCCACCTTGGCCAGTGTGGCTCAGTTTGTTGGGTGTTGTACTGTGCACCAAAAGGTTGTCAGTTCGATTCCCAGTCAGGGCACATGCCCAGGTTTTGGGTTTGGCCCACAGTTGGGATGTGTGCAGGAAGCAGCTGATCGATGTTTCTCTCTCCCCATCTCCTTTCCTCTCTCAAATCAGTAAAAACACATTTAAAAAATATAATCCCCTTCCCCCCACCTTCTTTCTGCTTCAGGGGAAGAAAGAGAGAGAGAGAAATAGGGAGAGAAAGAAAGAGAGAGAAGAGGATAGTGAAAATGGAGAAGAAGCCATGGAGGTACTGGTGACTGTGTCTATTTGTAAAATGACCATTACCTAAAACAGAACTATAATGTAAATACTGATGATAACTTGATGATCTGCTCATATCTGGCAAGTAAAAATGTAGAAAAGACAAGGGTAGAGTGAGAGAATAGTGAAAATAGTTATGGGGATGAACCAACAAGGACATCCAAAGGTGACAGGTGAGCAGTGAGAACTCGTTGCCCCTTCCAGATACCTTGTCTACAGGGATATCCTAGAGAGAGGGAGTCAGGAATGAAAGTCATCAGGGTCGGGCCAGGGACAAGGACTGGTGAACAGTGAACTTGGCAGACTTCTTTAATTTTATGATCTCATGAAACAGAAACTCATCTGCAAGGAAGTGCAGTTTTGAATTGTTAATTAAACACTGATTCAATAAATGAAAGGACAAAGCCTGAAGATTCGGCATAATTGATTGAGTGGCTCTGTTTTTCTCCCCCATCTGTTAGTTGAGTCATTTCCAAAGACAGAGAAGCAGAACCCCTGAGCTGTGGCTGGAAATGAAGAGTGAAGATTAGCTTAGATGCTGACACTTTTTTATCCATCAAGACCTGGACACTGGTCATAGAACAGAACTTTCAAAGCTTTCAATGAAAGCCAAACAATAGTCAAGAAAAGTCTCTTCTCAATAGGAATGGAGAGGCCCTCTCCCTGCTGCTCAGTTTCCGGGATGTCAACACATGAAAAAACAAGATGGTTGGTGGTTTTTGTTGTAAACAGTCAGCTCCAAATACCTTAACTCGTCAAGCAGTCGGACAAGGAGGATGATCCATTTTGACTCATGCTGCCTAGGTGGCGGAAGTCCTGCTGAAAACAGCAGGAGGAATTAAATGAGACTAAATTAACTCAGGTGTCTGGAAATGGGTGGGAAGAAGCAGTGATTCATGGCCAAGACAAAGATAAGCTGCTTCTTGTTCTCATAAACTCCAAGTCCAGAGTCCATTTTCTTAAGTCATTATAAAAAGTAAATTCATTTTAGTAAATAGAAAGTCAAAGATGTCAGAGTGACAGAGTTGAGACTTCAGCTGGGTTAGAGGTCACCACCCAGGAGTGATGACCTCATTTACCAACCTGACCCAGTGAGCTCTGATGCCCAGAGGCTTGATTTGATTCCATAGACATGGGGGACTCACACACGTAGCAAAAAGAGAGATGGTATTGAACTTCACCCTTACCTTTTTTGAAAGTTAGGGCAATTACTGAGGTTTTGTTATTATCTTACTCTACAGAAAAGAGACAGAAGTTGTCTATCTTCCTTATTGCTTTAGTCCTGAAGTATGGTTTCCAGAACTGAGCCAGTAGGAGAATTTTTTATAACCCATCACTGATAAAAATTGATATGAGATGCATTTGGGGGTGGAATTTTTGATGCTGAAACTTCTAGGTTGGACTTGATCTATGGTGGGGGTTGGGGTTAGACATCCTGAAGATTACTGGTCCTGGCTGTTTGCTGGGAAGTCTGTGTGATCACCGCCTTCTCTCCAACAGGAGGAGAGAACCACCTGGTCCCCCTGCTCCCATCCCAAACTCTGTCTCAGCATCCTGGACTTAGGGAAGCCCTGAGCTCGATTTATTGACTTTGCCCTCAGTGTTCAATCACTTTTAGAGGAATAGATGTTATTGCCTTAGTATTGCCCCTACTGAAAATCCAAGGGGACCGTGACTATATGTAACATCATAAAAAGAGCACTGGACTCAAGAGTCCAAGGGTATAGTCCCAGCTTTGCACCCAATGCCTGATGTGTCTATGGGCGGGTCACTCTTCCCTGTGGCCTTATGTAAGATGAGGGTGCTGAGGATAATTTCCAGAGTCCTTCCTACATCTAAGATTCTACTGGTCTATGAAGTGCTATCATTGATGGTAACAGAGATCTTGATAAACTGCCATACCGTCTGGGAATGTACAAGGGAGAACTTAGAACCAAGAAAACATGACCCACCTTATGACAGGAGCCGCGTGTCCAAGTGAGAAGAGGACACCCATGAGTGTGACAGAGCCAGCAAGGGATCTCAGGGAAGGAAGAATCTTCTACTCAGTACTTCTGACTTGCTCTCCTGTGTTCCCCAAATCCCCTCCCTCAGCACTGTCCCACATCCTTTTGAAAACTCATGTTGAAACAGTGACCTAAAACCTCCATCCCAATGTAGTGTGAGGTTATAGAAACCCCCCTTTTGCTCTCCTCCATGTGTCAGAAGCATCAGATTGGAACTGACTTGAAAGGCACAGAACGATTTTGTCCAGTAGAACCATTTCAAAAACCTCTTGCATTGCATTCACTCTAGGTGTCAGACCTCCATGAAAAACTCGATTTTTCTCTCAATGTTTACCAGCCCTCACTGTGGAGAGCTGACCAGAAGATTAAGGCACATTTCAAATATTATTTTTCATTTAAGAATTTTATAATATAAGTACCTGGCACAAAATTCAAAAAAAACTAGAGAATATTAAAGGTAAAGTAAGTCTTCCTCCTTCCCCATTATTTAGCCTTCCATGTCTTCCCAGATATTCAGTTTTTTCAGATTCTTGTGTATGTGCTCAAGGATATTCAATGCATATGTAAGATTCTGCATACATACTTCTATTCTTTTTCACAAATGGGAGCACAGTGCATACTATTACACACTTGCTTTTTTTCTCTTGAAGCTATATTTTGGAGCTCTTCCATTTTAGGACATGTACAGACACCCCATTCTTTTTCAATAGCTGCATAATATTCCATTGTATAAATGATCACAATGTGTTCAACCAGTCTTCTATTAATAGATGTTTAGATGGTTTCTAAATATCATTATAGCAAACAATGCTGCACTGAATGTCTTGTACAGATAACGTGTCTTTTTGGCATCATCACGTATTGTAATGTGCTGTTAGTTTTATTTTCATGTATAAATGTCTATCTTTTCACCCGGCCGGGAGTGGCTCAGCAGTTGACCATCAACCTAGGATCCAGGAGATCGGGGTTCGATTCCCGGTCAGGGCACATGCCCAGGTTGGGGGCTCAATCCCCAGTGGGGGGCCTGCAGGAGGCAGCCGATCAATGACTCTCTCATCATTGACGTTTCTCTCTCTCTCCCCCTTCCTTTCCTCTCTCTGAAATCAATAAAGATACGTTTAAAAAAGTAAAAATAAATGTCTATCTTTTCAATTAGGTTGTAAATATCTAGAGAACAGGAGCAGATATTGTGCTGTCCTGTGACTCTAGCAACACAAAATGCAACATCATTTGGGTTTCTTAAATACTGGATGAATGAATTAAAGATCCTCAATTGTGCCCATGGTCCTTTAGAAAAAGTAAATGCTAGTTTAAAGGTTAAATGACTTACCTAAAATTATATAGAACCAGACAGTCATCGGAAACACCAATAAAATAAAATAGATGAAAATAAAAGCAGGTATTTAGAATATGTTCCAAAAGTAGAATATTTTTCCATGTTTACATGCACACTTAGAGGAGATCATTCCATTGGCTAGTTCTGCAAGGTGAGTAAACAACTCCTCTGAAAATATTGGTCATCTTGGGAGGCAGGCAGATGTCTCCAGCTCTTGGAATTCCACTGGGTAAGTGTTGACTCCAGTTCACCAAACGGCGTCCCAGTGACCTGGAAAAGTTAAGCATCGCCCGAAGTGCCTGACTGGTCAGCAAGGAGACATTTCATTAATGAGGAAACCTAGTTCAGCCCAGAGGAAGAAAATAAAGGAGGAGAAAGAGAAGAAGAAAAAATCAGGGGGAGAAAAAAATGTTCTCCAACCACATGACAGCTCTAGGAAAAATCAGGAAAAAAGAGGGAATGAGTGGATAACTTTAATTGTGCCACCTCAGCTGTCACCAGTGATACATGAAGAGAATGCCCCTTTGTTAGCAAACAAGGAGGGCGTTGTTATCATGATGTTTAATGAACACTCATTAAAACCAGGTAGTACGAAATGTGTGGTCTGATTGGTTGATCTCAAAACAATTATGTCGACATCTCATAGCTTAAAGATTATACAGCTTTGTAGTTTCACAACTTATCACCCCTTAAAAACAAAACAGTTTTCTGTACAAATAAGTGTTCATCTTTACGAAAGTTTTCCAAGATTTCCAAGACCCCTACCTACCTAGAGTGACTCTAATCGGCACCAATGTTTTTGAGGTCATTAGTTTCACTGGCCCTCAAATTGGGAAGAGTGTTGGATTGCTTGTTTTCTTTGCTCTTTCTTTTCTCTTTAGTGACCTGAAAGAGCAGACCCATTGGCTCCAGGAAAAATATCCCGATTCACTCTTATCCCTACTCCCAACCAATAAAAGCCTTGTCATCAGGGTCATGGGTTGGAAGACAACAAGCCAACTACACAACACCAGGGAATAGGAAGTGTGGATGCCACACAGCACTGAAATGCAAGGATAATTTGAGGAGCATAATTATCCAAGGTGGCAGTTGATGAAGGGATGGAAGTTGACACTCCTAAGCTTGAGTAAAGTGTCTTGGAATCTGAGTGGTTCTAAATGGTCCACATTTCAGGTTCCTGCCTCACCCCAAAGTGCTGGCAGCTCCCTCATAACAAGGCTCACCTGAGCACCTGCAGCCCTGGTCCTCAGGGGACAGAGCCACATGCTGAGTCATCAATACCTCCCAAAGCTCTGAGCCAAGAGCTACAGGGCAAGGCCACCCTGTTTTCCTTTGCCACCCTGACCAAAACATGTGCAGGGCAGAGTGGCTAGAAGGGAGCGTCACCAGCTGAGGCTTCAACAAGGCCTTTTAATGTTAATGCAGCCTTATTAAAATGAACGACAAGCTTTTGCACTCACTGATTTGTAGAAATGGACTTAGAGGTCATCTGGTTTAACTGCTGCATTTTACAGGTGTGGAAACAGACCCAGAGAGGTTACACCTCTTGCTAAAGTCACTTAGCTGGCTGAACCAGGAATAAACCCAGGACTCTTGATGACCTGTTCCCCCAACCACCCCTCAGTCGAGTGCTCTTTCCATTTCATGACACTAACCGCCCCCCCGCCCCCCCATCATTGCTGTTGTTCTGGGAGTGAATTCTTTTGAAATAAAATAATGACCTGACATGATTTTATGAATCCTTATGAGATACTTCGATGGTTAAAGATAAAACCTAGGACATCTTAGCATAGAACGTTTTATATAATGTTAAAAAATACACTTGAGTTCTTTTTGTTTATGATTTTATCCAGAAATTCATATTTCTGAAGAACTTCTTAAGATTTAGATAGAAATGATACTGTAGTCCCACTTCAAGGAACCAACCACCTACTTTTAAATTATCACTGATTTATAACAAAAATTTAAAAATTTTCCTTGCAGGTACAGCTAGACATAAGAATGTGTTTTGCTGATACTCTGTTCTAGCCAATCAAATAAATGTAACAACTGAACATGGAATTCTCTATTGGACATCAGATCCCCAAATACGGTCAGAATATACACCTCTTAATTAAATCATCTTGTTGAGCCAAAGGAAAATTATATGCAGAAGAGACCCAAAATACCTATAAAGTTAAATGCTACAAAATGAAAGCTAGGTATTAATGTTTCTAATTCAACTTGATCCCTCTTAGCAGATAATAATAGAACTAATTTATTTAAAAGAGGCCAATACATAAATTGTACATAGATCTCTCTCTCTACCGGCAAGTAACTCCTTGAGATCAAGGTCTTGTTCTTATTCATGCCTGAGCCTGGCCCCAGCCTGGCCCAATGTTTGAAGTATAATTGGCAACCAATACGTGTTTGTTGAATGAACTAATGAATGAATACATAAGTAAAAATGTTGGTTTTATCTTTCATTATTAGGATGAAAACCCCACAATTTGAGACAAAAAACAACAACAACACTCCACAAATCTCAGGACTCAGATGTTGGATCAAGCTATCTGATGAAGGGATTTAAAAGTAAGAGGAACAATAGAGAGGACTTCCTAAGCATTTTTTTCCTGGGGGGAAATGGGTAAAAAGAATATAAGGCTATGTGAATTATATTGAGTGAATCTTCAATAAACTCTCTAATTTTATAGCTAAAATGTAATAACGTGGAGATTCCAGAGTGCAGTTAAAACGCTATCTCTTGTATTTTTGTGGACTAAGGCTGCTACACTGAGGTGGAGAGAGAAGCTATCAGACATGATTTGGGAAGGTTCTGGTCAGAGTTACTAGTTAGGTGACATTAAGCCAATTACTTAAGAATAGTTACTGTCTGGGAGTACCTCCTCTATACTCTGGGTTAAAGGTCTTTTCCTACATTACCTAACTTGTTTGATCTCTCAGGGCCTCTGTTTGCTGGTGTGTAAAATTGGGTAACAGAACCCGACTTGTGAGGATTAAATGAGAGAACGGCCGCTACGGGTCATAGTAACTTATACAGTATAAATCAAACGGGAGGCATTATTTTCATAATTTTGATTGTATTACCGAAGCACCTGAATCAGTATTTAAGGTAGATTTTTACTTTCTGTTTCTTCTACTGGAACCATGCCATTTAAAATGAACCCCGTAGAGCAAAAATAGACATGACTCATTAATCAGATGTTCTTTGGAACCTTTATCTGTCGCTCTCTTCAATAATGTCATGAAGGAAATGAACCAAAGAAGGAAAAAGTCAAGGTAAGAGTGAGAGAGGACAGAAAGTCACTCTAAGAAGCGCCCAGCTAATTTCTAGAAAGCTTATCTGCAAACAGCCTGGTCAGAGTGTTCGGCAGGCGCGTTTCAGAGCGCCTGCAGGCCGGGCCCATTCCTGCGCTTTCTCCCTCCCCAGCTGCTGCTCTCGGCGGGCAGCCTGGAGGAAGTGCGTCGTAAAAGCCTGGCAGCTTTGTTCTGGGCGGGAGAAAATGGTCTCTTGAAAAACAAGGCAGCCTCCTTCTGGGCCTTGAAGCTTGACAGTGTCATTTACGGAGTGACACAGTCAGGCTGTAAAGGACCAGAGACATTCCAGGGTTCATGACTGCGGTGTAACAACACTTGAAGGGAGGCTGCAGGCCCCGGGCGCCACCCTCTGCCGTGACTTGCAGAGGGACCACGCCCCCTGGAATGTGGCTCCGCGAAAGGAAGGCCTTCCTCCTGTCCCCACACCAAGCGCTGGGGGCGGGAACTGGACAGACTGGAGGGACGACTCTATTTTCGGGGAGCGATGCCCTGACTGTGCTCATTGGTGAGGCCTTACCTGCCCGCCTGTGCGCCTGGACGGCCCTCGGCTTGGGAGTGACCTGTATGAGGAAGCGTCGCGGGGCAACAGAACCCAAACAGCCTGCCACCGAGGGTGCCTGCAAGCCAGGCTCTATTAGAAAATTGGAGGCGAAGGGCCTTCTCCTCCCATAGTCTTGCAGTCAGCAAGTTGCTGGAAAGGACATTCCATCCCGCTGAGAGGGAGAGGAGACAAGATGGCAGCTCTAAATTACATGTGCGACAGGCCGGGAGGCTTGTAAACATCCAAGGAGCTGATTGTTATTTTCATTCCTGACTGGTTGGATGGTGCAAATCACAGCTCCATAAACTGCTGGAGCCCAGCTGGAGTGCTGAGGACATGCATTTGTAAACCAGATCACAGAGAGTGATGAATATTCATGGCAGAGTGAATCTGCTCCCCAAACAGGTCAGCTGGTGCGTGAACTGGAAACAGGTCTGGGTATGGAAATCAAGTTTATAGGTCTCACCAAAGGAAAGCACTCAGGGTTGGTAGCGTGGTCAGGAAATGGCACTGCACAGAGGCTGACGGGGAGCAGGGGAAGGGGAGCTCTTCAGTGGGCGTAGAGTTGAGCTTTGCAAGATGAAAATGGTCTAGGGATCAGTGGCGCAATGCTCCTGAATAAAGCAGCATTAACTTAACGCTTAAAAATGGTTAAGATATGGTCAATTTTATTCTTTTAATCACAGTTAAGAAAGAAAAGAGCAGAAATGTCACTTCAGAGACTCCCCTAAAACAGCTCAAACCAAAAACATGGTTGTGTCCCAACCTCTCTCCTTAACCTTGTAACTCGTGGGAACAGGTGCTAAGGAGGCTACACCGAGGTAACTGTGGCCACTCTTCGGGCTTCCCAGAAACACAGAGCTCTTGAACTAAATGTTCTTTCCTTTGTCTAATGATCTCTTCCCCCATCACCATGAAATGATCCGAGGCATAAAAAGATACGCTTTGCTGCTCTGAGGATAGAAGAGTCTGGCTGGGGTGGGTGCCGTGTCTAGGCCAGAGAAGAAACCATAACCATCTCTCCTCTCCCCTCTCCCACTACCCCTTTGCCAGGCCCCCAACACCTTCTACCCCCACAGGCACCATCAAAAGGGACTTTCCCTCTCTAACCACCAGGGTCTCCAGTGGTGAGCGAAGACTATGACAAAAGACGTGATGTGGTTTCTGCTCAGTTAGAAGCACAGGAAAAACTTTCAAACACCCCTTAGAAGGGAGAAAAACCCAACTGCGGAAGGAAGTCTGTGCACCCTTAGTCTCCTTTTTTTTTTTTTTTTTTGTCTTGCAGAAACATATGCCTTTCTTTTGGAGAAGCCCACTGAGTGCCCATGGACCTCGGTAGATCTCGTGGAAAGCTGGGGATGTGTCTACTGGCAAATGCTCATCTCCACCCTCCCACCTCCAAACTCTCATTTCCCTGATGTGAACAAGATTTGGAGCTGAATTTGAGACACTGCTCTCATTTCTAAGTTATACAGCTAGTTTTAAAAGATTTCTTTCTTCCTTTTCTTTTTTTTTTATCCAGCCAATCCTCTTAAGAGCATATAATTCTTCAGACTATATATAGATGAACAATAATATATTATGCTATTACCCTAAAGTTGGAGGGGGGTTGAAACAGCTGTAACCTATCTAAGATGGGCTGAATGGTTTGCTTCAGATAATGTACATTTCAGTCTGGAATCCACGTGTAGGTCAAAACTAGAGAAGACAAAAACTACCAATTTGAAGCAATCCGACTATAAATCTTGCAGGGTTTCTGTTGGTTGCAAAAGCTGTATCGCAGGTGGGCACACTGAAAGGCTACAGATAGTTCTTAGAGGAATCGTGCCTTTTGGGATTACATTGCCCGGGAACAAAAAGGTAGAACAGACTGCTCTTTCTCAACTTTCATCTCTGTCTCCAGGTACACTGGTTAACTATATATGGGCAATATTTAAAACAGAGAACATACCTTCTTAAACTCAAAAGTAAAGTTGGTTTTTAAAAAAAATGTGCACTTGAAGCAGAAAATATGTCCATTTATACGTTTCCTCTCCTTTGTAGAAAACACAGGCCCTCCATGCTTTAAAGTAGAATGAACTTAAAGCCACTTTATCTAAAATAGCATCTGAATTTTTGCCATTGCCCAATGTCTTCTATCTGAGAATCTCTGTGCCCTTCAGCTGCAGTTGCCAGAGCTCTGAGGCATGCTCTGACAGGGTAGGGTTATCTCTGTGCCTCAGTTTCCTTTCTGGGACACTGCTGACCCGAGGCTAACACAGAACTACTGGAGCCTGACACCCACGCTTTTGCTAACACACACAGAAACACCCAATCTGGTGCTGTGAGGGGGAACTGGCCACCCCCAGAGTGATGAACATCGTTCAATGGAGGGTCATCTGGAAGCAGCTCAGCTTCAGAGACCTGAAAGCTGTGTGGAGTTCTAAGTGTGATAGATTCAGAATAATGGGCTCTAGTGGCCACAGTTCTCCAAGACTCCGTCTGCTCCTTGCTCTCTTGAAATGTCTGCAGAATTAGTTAAGAGTCAAGCTCCCGACAGCAAAGACATTAATTTAATGCTATAAAACTGTGCTGTTTTGGCAAGCCTGCCTGCAGTACAAACATCAGCGACTGCTGTGGGCCCTGCCCAGCTCGGCAATAGCAGCATTGTCTGATCTGCTAATGTAGGAAGCAGAGGCAGGAAGCTGGGCTTTGGTTTCTAAGTCCAGCTGGCGCTCATGGGGTGGCTCGGGCATCTGGGCATTTTTCCTGACCTCTCATGTTTTGATATTCCCATTTCTAGGACAGAAATACTTAAAGCCTGACCCTACCTACCTCCTTCAAGAAAAAAATTCAAGAGGGATAGCATATAGCCTTAAACCTTCTCCCAGCACTAGGCCGGGTACTTTTTGCAGCAACAGCAAGAGCAGATACCAGGGCCTGTTTTGAGGAAAATCTCAGCCCATTGGCCAGATGTACAGATCTACAATCTTACCCTGGTTATTAAAAATGAAACAGATTCATTAAAATGGAACCTCATTCTTTGATTGTACAGCCAGCTGTGTGCATGGGGACTAGCTGCTTCATGGGTCACTTGGGTCAAATGTTCCCCAGTGGGCCACCTGCCTCCCTGGAGCCTGCCAGAGACAAGGGTGTGCTCAGTGGGGGCGAGTGCTGGCCAACAAAGCACTCCCACACCGATGACCTTGCAGCCTGTGACCACCCATTTTCCACCTCCTTTCTGTTGAAGCGGACAATCAGAACTTAGCTGCGTGCCAGCAGTTCCCATGCAGACGTATGTTCCACACTAGGAATGGGAAGGGGAGCTACCCTGCAGCGCTGGGCATAGCTTGTACCGTTTGTACCAGCCGTTCCCCATGACGCTTGACCTGCCTTCTGGTGGGTGCCCGAGCGCTTCCGCTCCTCGGTGCTCTTCCTGGAGGCTGGGAGGGCGAGGCCCCACTGGGAGGACTGATTCACTTCCCAGTGCTCCCAGTGCTTCCTCAAGTATGGGTGGGGTGGAGGCAGGGCTGCTATGATTGGCATTTTATTTGCTAGCCCTGAGCCCAGATGTTCTCTGAAAAGGGTATTCTGTCGGCTCTTGGCACAGAAGACCCTGTATGCCTGTGGGAACATACCACCCAGGTGACAAGGAGCCCTGAGCGTCAGATCAACATTCTCAATTTCAGAAAAAGGCAGAGGCCGGCCGAGGCTTCAGGCCTCATTAACTGCGCAGCTTCTCCTTCCCCCGGGAGGGCAGCTCACCTTCCCCTGGCCCTACTCCTTGGTTTGTCTGTTTCCTCTATGTCCTCCGGAGGATGTCACCTGCCTTGTGAGTGTCAGCAGGTTGGAGAGACGACCAAGTCCTGGTTTTTGTGTTCAAAGGGGCAAAATGGCCCCATGCGTCTGCGACGCGGGGTAATCACAGTGAAACTGACACTCAAGTAGAAAACGGCGCCGCCCACGGCCCGGCCCGCACCAGCTGCTGCAGGCGGCCTCGGCGTGGAGTCGCCGCTCAGGTCAGCCGCTGGCTTCCACGAGCTCGTGGTTCAGTAATAACTGGAAGCACAATTGCTTTTTCACTCACTATTTTTTTAACAGTTTATTCATAAAGCAATTTTTCACTTTTCACTTATTTTCAGCCCCTTTCACATCTATCTACTCATAGTTTCTGTCTTGGTTTAACCTTTCCCTCTCTCCTCCTCCCTCTCTTTGCCTCATTTGTCTTTATTCCCTTTTTAAAACTTCGAACCATTAAAACAGTATCGAGGCCTTGATTGCTTTGCTAACCAAGGTGTTTCATTTCAGCATCTTCTTGGGTTCTCTCTTTTGGGTTCTCATTCTCTTCTTTAGCTACCAGCAATATTGTTCCCCCTTTTCTTTTTGTGGTAACAAACTTAAATCTTTCCTAGTCTTCCTATAAGTATGCCTTTGCTTAAAAAAAAAAAGTCCCCCCAAGCTCTCCCTTCAGGACCCACTAAACTAAACATCTTAATATTCACCCAGAGCTCTAGCAGAGATTTGACTTAAGCACAACACATTATTTTCATTAAAAGAATCTTGATTCCTTTCATATTAATTCCTAGGGAAAACTCATGGTTCTCACAAATTAGTAGGACCTCTGTGAGCCCAATCTCTTTTGCCTAAAGAAGCCACAATGGTTTTTCCATACAAGCCTGCCCCTCATTTCTATTTTCTATGACATCTCTCTCTGCTTCATCTCTCTAAGTTACAAATATCTACCCATAGCAACAATCAGAGTTCCAAGGAGAACAAACTCAAAGGAAATAAGAGACAATGATGGGATCTTAGCATCTGGAGAGATGTAATACTTTGAAAGAGCAGGAAGATAACCTAGGAACAACCCCTTCCTTTTATGGATCAAGAAATGGAGGCCCAGGGATTTTCCAGGCACAGGGATTTTCTTGAGAGCACACAGGTATCCAGGCGCTGAACCAGGACTAGAACTAAGTGTCTAAACCCTTGGTTCACTGTTCTTTCCACCACAGTGGGAGCTCATGATCTCAGTTTCCACCTCAAGTTGGGTGTATTTTTAAGCTCTGGCCCAAGGAACCAGGGAAGGAATTAAATGACCCCCATTAATGATCCTTAGTTGGTTGGTCTCACAACAACTCACTATCTGTTACTTGTACTAAAACTGGGGAGGCAAAGAATGGTTGCATGGAAGGGGAACAGTGTTTCCCCTTGCCTGTGTGAATGGGAACAGTACTCAAGGGAGGCCATGCTGATGGGAGGAAGCAAGGTAAAGACTTCCCTTCCCTTCTTCCCTTCCCTTCCCTTCCCTTCCCTTCCCTTCCCTTCCCTTCCCTTCCCTTCCCTTCCCTTCCCTTCCCTTCCCTTCCCTTCCCTTCCCTTCCCTTCCCTTCCCTTCCCTTCCCTTCCCTTCCCTTCCCTTCCCTTCCCTTCCCTTCGAGTTACCTCACTGAAAGGCTGCAAGCCTGGAGGTTGCTCTGCAGAGTGCCAGATGCCAGGTGACAGTGACACCAAGCCCCATTTCAAGATCCTTGGGAAGACCTCAAATATGGAATAAATAAAATAAAATAAAAATTTAATTGATATTTAGAGAGAGGAAGGGAGAGAGAGAGAAACATTGATGTGAGAGGGAAACATTGATCAGCTGCCAACTGCACATGCCCCGATCAGGGGATTAAACCTGTAACCTGGGTCTGTGCCCCGACTAGGAATCAAACCGGCAACCTTTTGGTGCATGGGACGGTGTTCCAACCAACTGAGCCACACCGGCCAGGCCTGCAATAAATTTTTAAATATTTTACAAAATATACAGCACAGTTCATTTCATGGTGTCATGGACTCTTCCTCAGAATTAGACATGCTCTCTAGATCTGTGTTTCATATATATATATTACACACACACACAAACATACACACAGTATAGTTTTATATATAGTTTCTTGGCAGAGTCAGAATTTAAGGAAAACTCTCTGCCAAAGCTTATATCTTTCTTGTCCCCAGGTGCATGGTCATTTATAAGGTTGATAGAAATTGTTGAATTATAGACCTAGGGAGGGTTTGCCAGAGCATCTTGTACATCTTGTGCTTCTAAACAACCTGAGTCCTCTCTAAGGCCTCCCAGGAAGGAGCCCTCCTTCTTCTCTCCCATGGAAAGGAACCTGTTGTGTTACAAACCCTAAAGATAGGTGTTAGTGTTTGTGATTTAAACCAAAGCCCCTTCTGCTATGGCTTCATTTCATTTCCTTTGCTCTGCCTCGCACCAGCAGCATAGGACAGCTGGTTGCCATCATCCGCAAGTGAGTCCTCCAGGTACTTAGGGAGAGGGGAAGTGTCATCACGATTCCATGAGGACACCCCCCTTTAGTTAGCACACTGAAGAATTTCTGCCCCAAATCACTCGTTGGCACTTACCTATCACTTCCTCTCTCTTCTTGTTGGGGTGAGGGACAAACTACAAGGCGACTACATTCACATTTATGTTAAAGAAAAGCTTCTACCTTAAATTCAGAGAGAAGGAAATGTGTACCTGGCCAACTTGGGTTCATTACTTTTAAACCTGGAAGAAAGAGTGAACTAGGAGAGGGTTTGTTAGTTTATAGTATTCTGTGAAGCTGAGAGAGAGTGTTTGCATAAATCAGGTTAAAAATAACTTTTTGAAATCTTGCTATTTAAAAAAATTTTTTTTTGCTTAAATGACATGACTAAGGCTGTATTGAGATCAGAATCACTTCTCATTTAAGGAGCAGCCCCCAGCAGCACTTTGAACCAATGGACTTGAGGTTCTGAGAATTTGAAGCTCGGAAAAGAATGTGATGGGAGGCTCACCCCTGGGTACTGAAACATTTCTCGCAGCTGCTATGTACCTGTAAGTGGACTCTGAAGAGGTAGCCGGAGTCCAGAATGATCTGATTCCTCCTGGCCAGAGGTTGGTGATGGACATGTTATGGACAAAGAACTCTATGGTCTCCTACAGGAAAATGAAGGGTCTTCTGAATGGTCCAGTGATCACACTATGTAATCTCTCTGCTAGTCATTAAGTTTTTTAGCTGCCGTCCTCTGGTACAGCCTTCCTTTCTATGTCAGATTACCCTGAAGGCCTGGCTTTACATTACTTTCATTTCTCTGGTCTGGCCTTTTCCCCATGAACTCCTTTTAAAAACTCTACAGTCTCCTCCTACCCCCCCTTCCCCCCCAGGATTAAATAAATGAATGAGTCCTATATTGGTTTCCTGACTCCCAAAGGGGGAAAAGAAATCTAGAAATGTGCCCATAAACTCTCATGGAACCATTTATTCTATGTATTTCCTTATGGTGGGGAATTGAATGCATCATTTCTGAACAGAGCTTTTATTTTAAGGAACACTCAGAAAACGGTTTTTTCAGCCTTGTCTTTGCCCTACAAACAGCTGCACGAAGCCTTGATCCAACTGTGTGGACACCGGCTAGGCAGACTTGTGCTCCTAGTGAATGTTATCTTTTCATGTAATGTTTCATTAAACAGCCAAGTCCACAAGTGTTCCCAAGATATATAACTCTCAAGAAAGAAAGACATGCTTTGCCAAGTAAAGAACTATGATTTATGACAGTAACTGTTATACTCTGGATCTTATCGGGCTTTGTTTTGAAAAATTATTGCCACAATGGTTCTGTAGAATTTAGTAGTGCAACCAGCACCATTTGGCACGTTTATGACAACAGGGTTCTGGTTTTCTTAACCCCACAGTTACATGTTGGCAGCATTTCAAGTTCTTGGCACAGATGTTTAAGTGAATATAAAGAAGAAACATTAAAAACAAATTGGGCAGTTTCGAGTGTCCACATGTAAGAAGGAGCATTATTTTCTGAGCATGCAGTTCGCGTGGGCATGGAACCATGAACTTGGTAATGGATGACATGGCAAGCATGAAAACCATTTGAAAAGAGCTTTGAGATTTTTTTCTTTTCATTGAGGGCACTAACACTTTTCCAGAATCATCTCCTATTCACATCTATCAACTGAGACTCGGCTTTATTTGTGCCTGGGGACAGGTTAGTTTCTGGAGCATCAATGGACAAGCAAGTAGGTCCCTTCCCACCATATGACCCTTGGGGCCACATGGCCACACTGCCACGATCCCTGGGTTTCACACTAACAATGCCCAGCTTCTGGTAAAACAGCAGCTTTCTTGAATTGAAATACACAAGTGGCAAACCTACTTCCCAAATTGTGAAGAAAAAAAAAATACCCTAAGATATAGGGCAGGAAGACTATGCAGAGCACAAAAGAACTTGTTCTCTGTGGCGCGCTCAGTGCTAACTACTGAAGCAAAAGTGGCGTCATCGATGGGCAAAGTGTTCCTTGACTCAGCCTCCAAGGGCTTCCCCAGGGCTCCCCACCCGGGAGTGAGCTGGGTCTGAACACACGCACACACACGCGCACACACGCTGGCACAAGGCTAGGAAGGCATTTCTGGAATTAATCCAAATCTTCCTTACCTTCCCACCAACCATGCCTATCAACAAAGTAAAGCAAACAAAAATGTCCGATAAAAGCAAACAAATCTTCCCCCACTTACTAGCTAATGCTTGAAATCTCTCCTGGGAGAACATTTTTGTAGCTCATAATTGAAGAAAAATCTTACACTGTTGAGTTATGAGATAACAGAGCAACTCTGAGATTACGCCCACGTGCTGTCCCTGATGCAGGTGGGGAGAGGAGGGAATCATCCGGGGGGGGGGGGGGCAGGAGAGAGACAAATCGTGTTGTGTTCAAAATCTGTTCTGGGGCCACCTTTGTAGTGTGGTTAAGATGTCGCTCACTGGCCCCTCACTCAAGACACTGGACAAGCATTGGTAGAGCATGAACATTTATATTTAATTTACATTTTGACAATTTGCACATAAATAACAATGTAAACCAGTACGTAAACATAAGATAGTTTGTTGTTCTAGCAAAGGAAAATGTCAGTAACTTTGGTCAGTTTTGACTTTGAGGGGGAAAAATAGAACCACTGTTGATTGTGGGCCCAACATTCAGACGTAAGAGGCTAGGAGGGCAAGTCGGACGCTACAGAGAAGCAGGAAGTCTCAAGCCGCCATGCAGGTCTTGGTAAAAATTCCCACATAAAGGGAAAAAGGACAACTGAGCGGTGGGGAATAGGAAGTACTTGGTGTCAATGTCAGTGTGATGCTTTGGTTTATTTACCTATACATTTAAGGACTGTGTTTGTCAAACAATGATACATAAAAAACTCAGGTTTGCTACAAGAACAGATCAGTAAGGCTCTTGGGCGTCCCTGGATTATCCTAAATTTGTTGTTCTCTTCTGCAGTTGACATTAGTTGCCATGAAAAGAATGCTGCATATATATAAACCAGATCAATTAGTGATCCATCAGCTATTTAGGAAGGAGAGGAAGAGAGAAAAAAAATTACAATAGTAAAAGAGTAATGAAGGGATTTTTATTTCTGTGACTTGGGTGTGACCACATAATGGCGCAAAACAGCAATAAAGCCATCTTAGATTGTCCTTAATAGTAAAAAAGCAACATCTCTTTCTCCCTGGTTGTTGAGATCTCCACCTTTGCACCAAGGTTTTAGGGTCTCTTACAAGGGTGAGGGGTGCCCAAGCTCATCAATATGATTGTGAGGTCACCGAGTGCTAAACAAAGTCTCAGAAAGGGTTTTGTTCTTTTTTTTTCTTGCCCATAGGAAAAGTAGGTTCTTTTATATGGTTTGGCTCACAATTTAAGTGGTTATAAATATATTATATATACATGGTATAGTGGTATAAATAGATTTATAAATATACATCATTCTTCCATACACCTTGAATGCCAACATGTGATCTTTGGGCTAAGCAGAGTAAGAGCTACAATGGCATCGTGCTTCTTTCTGGAGCACACTTAGTTTCGTCTAGAGTAGCAAATCATCAGATAAGCCATCATTTCCCGCACTACTGGACACACTCAATGAGGTAATTATTGTTGAATAACTTTGCAATGCCCTTTCATCTTCAATTAAATTAACCATAAAATGTGAAAACACAAATACTGAGGAAAATTGAGTTTTACAGAAAGAATACAATTGATGTGTTGGGGATAGGAATGCTCATTACCCGCTTTTACCCTAAGATGAGAATACCCGTTTGTTTTTTTGCTTTTTAAGTTTGGTTTGTTTTTTTTTTTTAAAGTGTGGCCTGAGCCTGTCTACCTCAAATCCTTCCTGGTAGAGCACCATGTTTGTGCAATTTTGACATAACAAAAACAACAACAAAAACATCACCTAGACTCAAGCCCCCAAACCTCACACACACAAAACCACCTGTGCTTTGGGAACATTTCTCAGTGGTTTTAAACATGCCATTTTGTTTTCTTCACATTTTCAGATAATAAAGTGGGATGCAAAAGTCCATGGCCACTCTGAATGGTCACATGACTTCAGGGTTGGGGTGACCCTGCTTTTTGGAGAGGGAGAGAGGTTGGCAGAGCCTTGTCACCTTTCTAGTAAATCTGTGGCTAGGGGAAAAAACTGAGCTATCTACAGAAACATACAAGATTCCCTTTCTTGTTTATCCTACTGAAGTTATTATCGGGTAATTCTGTTCACATACCCCCAAGTAATACAATGCTGCTCAAATGATATGCTCCTGTAAATTAACACATCAGCTGTCTAACTTTGGCAATACCAAAATCTCATTTTCAAGCCATTACTATAGAGGGAGGTTGACTGAAGTAATGTATTTGAATACTAAATCTTAGTTACTTAAACAGATGTGCAGAAATTGTCTACAAAGAATGGCCACAAGACAAAAATATAACATTTATACTCAAATTACAAGGAATTTTTCCAGGCATTGTAAACTTTTTTTAATTATTGCTTCTTAAGTGGTAAATTGTATAATAAATTATGGAGGATTATCATTGAAAAAAATAATTACGGCTAGGTAATAGTCTTAGCAATGGGAAGGCTATGCAAACATATTCACACAAAATATTCAAAATACACAGGTTCAAATATATATATATATATGGGGTGTAAATAAGTATATATAATATGTATATATATTGTCTTTGCCTCATTTATGCCCTGAGATTTCAGTAACTTTGGAAGATCCTTCTTTGATTCCAGACAGGTGGGGGAGAGCTTTGCAGAACCGGGGTCTATGTACAAGTAATTTGCTACAGGCACCCTGACTTGCCAAAGTCATAAGTTAAGAAACAAAACAAAAACACTTCTTTGTTTTCTGAAAATCTTAAGGATCCACTGGTTCAACTGTTTCTTGTTTGACCTTGACAGGTCCCAGAGGTAGTGGGTTGCTGGGAGGCAACTTCATGAGGGACAGGTCTGATGATTCATAGAGGTTACACCCTGAGAGGAGTCCATTCCCCATGTTTCTTTGCAAAGACACTTTGAGGCCAGTTTCTTCTTTCTCCTTCCTGACCACAGCCAGGATCTCCTTCTCCACCACAGAGGTCACATCGATGTTGTCCTCCATGTCCTCGAGCCGGTCGGCATTGTCACTGATGTCGAACTTCTCGATTTCTTCGTTGATCCGGGTCAGGTCCTCCAACGGCAGCCCCGTGGTTGGGGCCACAGGACAGTTCCCCTTCAGGTGGACCTTGAGGCTGCAGAGATGGATGTAGCTCTTGTGGCAATGGGCGCACTTGTGGGGCCGCTCCCGGGTGTGTAGGCGCTTGTGGAGTTTCAGGTGCACAAACTGGGTGAACTTGGCGGGGCACACCTTGCACTGGTAAGGTTTCTCTCCAGAGTGGAGTCGCAGGTGAGTCTTGAGATTGCTGGTGCTGCTAAATCGCTTGTGGCAAACCTGCGGTGTGGGGAAGAGGGCACCGGAGGGAGAGGGGAAGACCAGAAGGTTAAGAATCATCAGTGGGAGGGGCAAGCTCACCACCCGACGCGCAGCAGCCCGGGAGGGGAGAAGCCTTCCTGTGGCACCTATGGTGTGGCATTAAGCAAACAGGGCGATGTGGCCACACTGCACACGAGGTGGTGTTTATTTCCCCTACCATTTTCCACCCACTGGGAGCTTGCTGTGTCATCACCTAGCTCACAGCAGGAACAGGCAGCCAGCCCGTGCCAAGGCAGGATTCTCCTGTTGGCTAATCTATGGGCTACATGACCTGGGGAGGGCACCTCCTCAGACGTTTTCTACAAAGGTCAAAAGTTCTACCCCAAAAATACCGCCCACCTGGCATTCGTGTGGCTTTTCTCCTGTGTGTACCAGGTAGTGTTTCTGCAGGTGCGCGAGCTGAGTAAAGCCTTTGTTGCAAGTCTGGCATTTGAAAGGCCGCTCTCCACTGTGCACTCTGAGGTGGACCTGGGAAGAAGCCGCATGTGTTAGCTCTGCTCTCGGTTGTCTGCAAGACCTAACATTTCTGCTCAAGGACTCAGGCATATATGATGTGGAGATCTTGAGAAAAGCATCAAGATAAAGCCTTAGACAGAACAAACAATGCCCTGAGGTTTTCAGAAGGCCTTGTTCTGTCTGAGCTAAAGGAACAGAAGTCACAGGCTAGCAGGGACTTTCAGCTGGTCTTCTGGCCCAAACCCCATGTTTTGATTCTGCAGAAGAAACTCAGGAGAGGGGAAGTCATTCGTCCAAAGCCACACAGCCACAAGTGGTAAAGGCAAAGGCAAAGGCAAACCCACGTAACCTATCCCCAGCCCACGGCTCACCCTATTGAAAATGGAATCGGTAACCCGTGGGAAGCGAGCCAAATGCAGACACCCGTAAGCGCTCGCGGGGACAGACGCCAGCAGTAGGACAGACTGCCCTGCTCCGAGGCCTACCTTCAGGTTTGAGAGCTGGCCGAAAGTCTTGGAGCAGACATTGCATTCATACTTAATCTTGCCATTCTGCTTCTTCAGGGGGTAGGGAAGCGTCTTGTAGCCAGTCATGTTTCTTTTGTTTTTGATGAGATTCATGGCTTCGTCACTGCTGGGGGCCGCCATCGCCGCTGAGGTAGCTTTGGGCTGCACCACGTGCTCCGCCGAGGCCGCTGTCCCTGCGGTGGGGGACCCGCTGGTGGGGCTGCACACCTTGTCCTTCAGGCTGGCGGCCCCGGGGAGGGAGAAGGCACTGTGGTGCGCCGGGCCCAGCACCTCTCTGGGGTGTTCGGGCTGAAGCAGCCTCCGGGCGCCTTCCGACGGCAGCGAGCCGGGGAGGGTGGCCGGGTTGAGCATGGGGTGAGGCAGGCTGCCCCCGCCCAGGAGGTTACTGTAGACGGGGTACAACCTGGGGAACAGGCTGAAGTTGTTGATGCCGCCCACGGTGCTCAGGCCGTTACAGTTCATGCTGTAGGGGGGCAAAAGGAACTTGGGGTAGTGAGCATTATAGGAGGGGATGAAGGCTGGCGGGAGGTGGGGGGGAGGCGCGTATCCGGGGTAGGCGCCCAGGCCTTCGGGGCCGTAGGGCGCGTTCAAGTAGGAGTAAGAGTCCCGGTGTTCTTGAGGGCCAGGGGCCAGGGGCGACACCATGTTCCCCGGGCTGCTGTGCGGGCTGGAGCTTTGGAGACTTTGGTCGGGGCTGCTTCTTGCGGAGGGGCTGGGCGTCGTGGAGGACGGGATGGGGGAGTGAGGGATGTACGTGGGCCTCTCCATCCCGTAGGCCAGGGAAGCTTTCAGAAAGTCTTCCGGGAGAGGGGCCCGGATCGGGTACACCACCCGGGGGTAGAAGGGCATTTCGGGGCTCCCATTTTTCCTGAAGTCGTCGGCGTCCTTTTCTGAAGTGAGGGGTGAAATGTTCGAACGGTAGAAGTCCTTTCCTTTGGAGGGGTTGGAGTCCAATTTTAGGATTTCTCTCACACTGTGCTCTCTCTTTGGGACATTCTTTGGGCAAAGGTCATTTTTCTCAGTGCTCTGCTGCTTTGGGTGGCTCTGTGTTTGTGCTGAAATAGAAAAGAAAGGACGATTACTCAGAGGGGTACAGAGAACTGAAGTGAAATTGCCCAGTGGTTCTCTCCTTGAGAAAACCTGAGCAGCAGCTGGTCACAGCGAGACACCTGGTTTCTCAACGCCTCTGATGCTAGAGGGCCTGGGGCCACTCGAAACACTGCTCCATTTCCTTCCCAGCACAACAGGGCACTGGCAGCGTTGATCGAGCCAACAGCACCGTTTGGATTGTTTTGTTTCCACTAGCAAAAAAAACCCCTTATGATGGAAAAATGCTGTTCAAGCTAGAACAGGAGAGAGTCTATTAAAATGGGGTGGAAAAATACTGGGGTGGGGGTGTCAGAGATTAATAAATGTCATTCTGAGGAAATCAGCACACCCTGCGAACTAGATGTGAAAGGTTAAGACTCATTTCAAGTAATAAATAGTCATCAATTTTCACCCTCATTCTTGTTTAATATGAATTTGATAAAACCTTGTTCAAACCGATTGTGCCAAAAAGATTAGAAACGCAGATGCCACCACTTAGCCTCAATTTGCTGACAACACCGAATTTCACCATGGCTTTGTCTGGTCTAACCAGGCTCCCAGCACTGCTGTCCCCTGGAATCACAAGGCATGACACGGTTGTCTCTGCCAAACCACAACAGGCACTTCCCGAGCCAGTTCAATTACTTAGAACACCAAAGAAAACAGGCAGCTGAGATGAAAGCATTTATTCCAAAGGACGGCATATTATTACTTGATAAATATACTATTTAGGAATAGCAGCAACAAAAAAGACATTTCCATTCTCTCCAGGCCATCGCCAGCCCTTGCCGCCCGGAACACACAGCACAAAAGATGCCTCCAGGAAAGCACCAGTGAGAGCAGACACATCCCTGCTGCTTAGCTGGAGCTCAGGCTATTTATTGGAGGGCACTCACTCCACCGTGAACACCTGCCCTAGCCCTAGGAGGTTGAAGGCATCGGCCACGAGAGGCAGGAGAGCTCTTGGGGATCAGGCTGACGCCTCTGTAAAAGTATCATTCGTCGCCTTAGAAAAATGTCCCTGTTTGATTTAACTGAGAAGGAACTCCAGGCTTGATATCCGGTCTAGAAATGAACTCTGTGGAACTCCAGATTCTGAGCTCTCCAAATCCATTCCCTAGGATGACAGGCTGGAGGGATTCAATTCCAGTTGGAGAGCCCTTCGGAGAATGTTATCTGCTGCTGGCTGTTATCAGTTACTCTGGGGTGAGCCAGCAGCTCCAGAATAAACACAGCCGAGACACTATCAGGGAAGATGCTGTTGGGGGCAGTGATGGAAAGCTTGTTGAGGAAGAGGGATTTCTGAAGCCACTAAACCAAAATAAATATCCCCTTATCAGGCCAATATCAGTCTTTCAGTGAGGCCCAGCAGGCAGGAAGTTCAAATTGTCACTTTTGTTTTTTAAAGCTGAAATGGTAAAGGAAGAGAGACAACTAAGTTGGAAAACTGATAGGCAAGACATCTATCTCACAGCCACTGGAAGGAATGCGAGGGAGGTTGAAAAAGATGATTCAGAGGCATCCACACAGGCCCACATTAACAAAAGAAAGTCATCCTAATAAAATGAAAATGCAGACACTTCACCATCATGATTTCCTGCCATTTTTATGTGGCAAATTACATCTAAGTCTCTTAATGTTTCCAGCGGCTTCAATACTCCCTTAATTCTAAAATACAACAAATTAAAGCCGAAAGCAAAAAGTTTAAGCCCATCCATAGCATTGTTCCTCCTCATGAGGTGTTCTTACTAAGCGCATCAGCAATCCATTTATTGAACTGAAACAAAGCTAATGACTGGGTCAACAAATGAGCAAGTTGAAATTCCTATTTTCTACAAAATATTCAGCACAGTGTCCGGCATATAGTAAGTCCACAATAAATGTTTGCCATCTTTTACGCCTTTGTAAAAACAAATTTATGTCTTATTCCAAAACAATATCCAGAGGTAAGTGTTAGTCCTTCCTAAGATGTTCAGAGGCGGAAATCATGCCATCCACATGAAGGTGCATTTTTAAAAATGATCCTCAGCAGCTGAGTAATCAGTGGAGCTGGTGTCATTTCTGACTCTCCCACTCAGCAGCAGCTTGCGTTAACATAAAAAGGAAAATCAAGATCTGTTTTTGTTCTTCAATCTTACATGGCTGTAGGCGGACAGAGTCATTTCAAGAGTGAACTTCTTCTGAAGACTCTGAATGGCTTAATTATGCCGACTCACATTTTCGATCTATAATAAGAACCCCCAAGACTACAAGAAAGAACCTAGAAGTTCTGCAGTAGGCAAAACAAAGTCTGTTTTCAACTGAAACTGAGAAAGCAGATGAACATTTAGAAGTCTATAATTTGGTCAACTGTTTTCTAGATGGGTTAGTAAGATAGATATATAGAAAAAAATATCAAAAAAACTTGGGAGGGGCAGGAGTTAAACTTAATAGCTCCGACTCCTTTTCTTTTGCTTTTAAAAAATTCCAATTTGTGATTTCTGGATACTTATTTTTCTTGACCTCAGTTTGCTTCAAATCTCTTCTCAACACTCTACCTCTACTAGTTGAGCCATCACTGCCATTTAAAGGCCTCATGGAGATTCTGGCACAGACCTTTATTGTGCTTGAAGCATGGAAACCCAACACAACTCACCTAAAGACACAATCTACCTATTAGGCCTGATGAAATAGTGGAAATTTTCCTGATCAGAGTCTCAATCACCAGTTACCACACCTAAGACAACTGGTTTCACAATCAGCAGTAGGAGTCTTGGCTTAATGTGACTGGTATTGTTAACTCTTCATTCTTTACTATGAATACCGGACAATGAAAATGTACTTGGAAGTGTTAAACCACCACTTAGAAAGAAATTCTGCATAAGCAAACAGGGATATTTGAGGGGAGAAAGGTGTCATTTCACAGTTATACAAGAATGCTGCTTCTGAACATAAAGGGCAAACCCTTGAATCTTAAAATACTGTGCAAACCTTTTCACTGGGGGATAAAAATGCAAGACCTTTAAAGCCTTTCTTTGATTGGCAGAGAGTGAGGGACCTATGCAAAAGAACTCTTTTTGTGGTTGGCGCAAAGTCATTGGGATGTATTACCTCAAATGCAGTTACTGTTTAAAAAAAAGAAATCAAGGTCTTTCTCTGATCCATGAATGATTAAGCTCAAGGATTGTAAGGAGACCTCCAAGAGGAAGTGACTTGCTGTGCTGAGAAAGTTAGGAGGAAGCTGCCCATCTCCCCATAAGGTGCCCTGCTGGAATATAAGATGTCTTTTACCACCAGGCTTTGAGCACTGGGCCTGGCACATACAGATGGCGAAATAGGTGAATGGCTCCTGGGATGCTTGGCTCTGGGGACATGATGGAGATTCTTGGGAGCAGTGAAGAGAGGTGAGGAAAAAGAATGGCCACCTTAGGCCAGGACCTGACTATCCCCATCATGTTTATGCCGGAAACCAGTTTATTCCCGAATATTCTAAGACTTCTTCATGAAGCTCAAGGGTGCATTGTGTGTGTCCATGTGAGTGTGTGTATATGGACCACAAACACAAATCTGAAAGACGGTCTTATAAGAGAGATCCTTAATGTTTTATGGTCCCTGTTTTTCAGAAAACTACAAATATAGTCTTGAGATCATAGGGAGATGAAGTAGACACTGTGGGAAGAGCACTAAATAGCTACAGAGTTGGATTATACTTGACTAGGTAAATTGGTCCTAGGGTTGAAGTCAAAATTCTAATTTATGCCAATATTAACATTATTCCAAAAGCCTCAAAGATGAAAGTGTGAACTAAAACAATTTAGCCTTCAGATAAAGCAAATGGGTAAACATCAATGATTGATGAATCTGGGTAAGGGGTACCTGGGAATTCTTTGTACTATTCTTGCAACTCCCCCTTAAGTTTGAAATGATGTCGAAACCAAAAGTTACAAAAGCATTAGCATTCAGATGCTGAAACTTTTAAACCAAAAGGCTTAAAATTTTGCTTTAAAAATTTAAATTTAATTTTAAAAACTGCTTTATTATTTAGCAGTGTAACTGAGAACACACTAGTTACAACAGGTTGGAATGTTAGGGTAATTCTTAAGTCATTCATAGAGGTCACCTGAGACTGACTAAAAGGAAGTAGCCCTTTGCAGACAGGTAAGGACAGCAAGTTTCACTAAGTAAAAAAGTAAAACTTTATAAATCTAAGGAACTGAGAAATTGTTACAATAAATTGATTGGCTACTAGAATACTTATCAGGTGATCAGATGAAGGAAGGAAACTAAGATACAAAATCCTGCAATTCATTCACAACCTTTGAAAAATTATAGCTGCGAGTTTTTCTAGAATCAATCTTCTATGTTCCATATCACACCATAACTTAATAACCAAACACACATCTCTGTAAGATTTCAAGTGCACATTTTAAGCACCGACAAATTACCACAAACAAGGGGGTGGGCAGTTTCCTTGCAAACTCAGCCTGTCAGGACCAATCTCTATTTTACTCTTACCTGCCCCCTTTTGGATAGATTAGAATTGGACATATATTTCTTGTGACTGTCTGAATTAAACACTCAAAGTAGTTCTTAAATATTTTTTAAATGATCAAGTTTTATAATAGGAAATAGGCACTAAAAATTTTCTCCCTTCTTCTTAGTGCCTAGTTTAGCAACCTACTTGGCCCAACAGATGAAGCCATATAATTAAACAACATGTTATTAGCTCATAGGGGCAGAACTGACAGGACTGGCATTTAAAATTTTTTTGTTCTGTAATCCACTTACTGAGATTCATCATTGTCAGCTCTCCAGGATAAGGGTAGTGAAGCCTTTCTGCAAAGTCCCGGCAATACCACACAAGAAGCTCCTGGTTGGCAGGAATGGGCTTAATGGTGTAGAAGTAGATGTTCATCCCGTTCTGACACGCAGCCAGGTTTTGCTCCCGGGCAGAGTGTGCCGGATTCACGTAGCGCATCCAGTTGCTCTTCTCCTCATTAAAGCCATCGATGAAGTGGTGAAGCTCCCCTCTGGAGTAGATCTGTCCAAAAGAGAAGACAGACGGGTTGAAGAGAAATCCGCCCCCGACGCCTCTGAGAATCAACACGGCAAGCCTGCCTGTGACTCTGCTCCCCCCATCGCCTCTCTAGAAAAAGAATCCATTCAGTTTGGCGGGGTAGTCTTGAATCAGCAGAAATAAGGGCGGAAACAGGTGAGGCACACTTTGTCGGTTACCTTTTCCATCTCGGGTTTATCGTCTTTTCACGTGGGGGAAAATAACAGAAGAATGAAACACAAAATTTCATTTAAGGAGCTGCCTCAGGCCAATGAAACCACCGGGAGTCCTACTTTTGCTATGGCAGCGAATGGCAAACGGGTGATGCTATGAACTCGGGTTCCCATTATGCTGACTTTTAATGCTTTGAGTCACTGGGTAGAAGACCGAGCCGGCTGACTACGTCAAACTGAGTCTCTCCACTTTTTCTATGGCCTCTGTACTTGCCGTTTCCTACACCCCCGCCCAAGGCTTAAACTATGCAAACATCCTCCACCCCCAAGCTCGAGTCCAGAAGTAACACTTGTTCGTATGAACACTTGGAGCCTGGCCTTTTTGTGGAAGCACTTGGGTGGGGCAAAGGTGAACTTCACCTGCCATAACAAAGTGAGCCCCGGGCCAGAGGCCAGCCTCTGACAGCCTACTGAGGAGTCACTTTTCCTCTTGATAAACATGTTCAGCCCTGCCAGAGGAGGGGAGAGGGAACCCTCCTATCTGTGAGGTTGGCTGAAACGTCACTCTCAGAGCCATAGGCATGTGTTTTTGGAAACAGAACAGGAAGATACCATGTCATTCTTTAAAGGCAACACATAATGAAGAACTCAGAGTTTGCCTTGTAGTAATCCTTCTGGTTAACAGATGCACACAGGCCACTGGGGAAAAGGCAGAGGTAAGAGCAGGAGAAATGAAAATACACATTCTTCCTGAAACGGCTTCATAAACAATCTCCTTACCCGTCCACAGAAAGTCTCTCTCTCTCACTTTTCAGCATGCACCACCTTTTCTTCAGACCTCAGAAATCTCCTCACACAAACGCATTGACACCTGGCCATCTGCAACTCGTGGTCCCCAAGAACTGGGGCACGGCTCGTAGCAGAAGCTGTGCTCTAACTGGAGAGCAGGCTATTGCTTTGTTCTTAGTCACATACTATGTGAGTCTATAAACTGAGTCTATATTTCGCTCCAACGTTATCAGAGACGAAAAGGAACCCTGTCCCTTTAACACAGGCAGTAAACACCAGAATCACTTTCTTTTAAGAGTAACTTCCTGTAAATTGTGAAGGGGGAAATACATGTGGCTTCATCAAAGCAGCTTGTGAGAGCTTTTGCGGTGTGTTTTGTTAAGAGAAAATGGAACAAGGCTGGGTGAATTCTGCTATCAAGAGGGGTTTTCAAGTTTGTTTACTCTGATGTGCAAACTTCCAGGAACATGGGGTTCCATCGCTCTTGCACTCTTGGTCGGGCGGAAACTGCTTTCTAAAGCTACGGGTATATTGATTCCAGTCAGCTTTCCACGGACTACAATTTACTGTATCCTCATTTAAAAACAGAAATAGCAATGCCATGAAGTCACACACTCACACACATGAAAATATGCATACGTCAAATGAACACTGCTCCCTGTCACCTCACTACATTTCCATATATTATCAAGAAGATTAAAAAGTGCTGACTCATAGTACAGTTACAAGAAATGTCACTGGTTTCTCAACTTGAACATCCCTTCTCTTCTTTGACTGTGTAATTTGCATGAAACTTTTTCTTTCCTCAAACAGATGTTCATATTCCTGCCAGCAAAATCAGGATGCTTTTAGCAACATGTGGGACGTTATCTCTTACAATATCCTTTGCATGTGAAAGACTGATTCAAATAAATCCTTCTAAGGACAGCATTTCAGTTACTTATAGTGAATCTTTAATGAACCAGGGAACTGGGACAGAGATAGGAAGTTCTTAGGTATTTCTTGCCTTTGTCAAAATGACCAGGCGTTAATGAGATTTACGCTAGATTGTCTTAATTCAGATCTGCGACTTCAGAATTACACACCTCTAAGGGTCACTTCTGAGAAGATTTTATTGTCAAGGCAAAAATGCACTCATTTACGTTTTGCCCATTATAAGTCATGTATTTTAAGCATGATAAAGTTATTTTTAAAAATTGTGAACACACTATTCTCAGAGCTCTCTTTTGCTTGGAAAATAGAATAACCCATTTCTAAAAACACAAAACGTCCTGACTTTTAAAAAAATCTTGTTTCTTAGGAACAACTTTTGAATGATTCCCAAATATCTTTTATCAAGATACGTGTCCAAAAGGTATAAGCGTTCTAGGTAAGTACTGGCCAAAGTAAGTATGATCCAATTTTTGTTGTTACCATGCAGCTGTTTCTGAAAAGAATTCAAATAACGATTCGCCAACAGTTGTGTGCTTTTTATGCATGTATAAAAAATTACTTTTAAATTTTGTAAACAAATCTTTATTTTCTAATTGAGGAAACTGAATATCCTGGAGAGCAGTGGGAAGATATAAAGCAGTCCAATTTTTTCTCTGTTCACTGATAATTCAGGGTCTTTTACTTAAGGAATCCATCTAATTAATTCACCTTTGAGGTGCTTTCTAACCCTGATATTCCAAAGGAAATTGTATTGGCCAGGCTTTTTGACGGGATGGTATAGAAAAGTTTATCGTCTTACATGATTGTAAGCATTTTTCCATGCTATGGATGTAATCTACATACTGTCAAATCCGATAGTTTTATGGTGCAGACAAATTTAAACAGGACTAGTCCTGAAGTCTATCTCCATTTCCCTAGTGCTCTCTTCTACCTAGCCTTCCTGAATGGTACTTTTTTCAAGATAATGATTAGTCTTTCATTCTATTAAAGTTAACTCAGCAAGAAATCAGAAGAGGTGAAATCTAAGGCTTGGTGACTCATTACTACTTCCTTGCAGAGAAATGCAAATGAGCCTACCCTGAAGCAAGTAACAAACTGTTTCCTTTCATCACAAAAGCTCGATGAATTGCAAAAATTAAGATTCACATATAGTCCATATCTCCATCCCTAACCACATATATATAGATAGTGTTTCCAGGGCCAAACATTTAGCCAGTTTCATCACACTTGCTTAGAATTGGCTGTGTCCATGGGGACCCTGGATAGTTGTGGTGAGGCCCAGTACAAGTTGAAAAAGGAAGTGACCTAGCAATTCTAGCTCTACTTTTTTTTCTTAATGAATCTGAAAAAACTTTCCATACTTACCCGCCAAAAATATTTCCTGTTGGCATTCTTGGGAACTGTATCATTGGTGTAGATTTCACCTATTAGAGGTCCGAATCGTGTTCCCTTTGGTATATATTCTTTACTCACTACTCCAATAACCTAAAGGAGGTAAAACATATGAAACAATTACTTTGACTGTAAAACAGTAGCCAGTCTTTTTATTTCAATCAATTGTTTTGTCAAGTGGTAATGCAACTAACAATGACAAAATTGTGATATGGTGCCTACGTAATTAACAATGAGCTTCACCTTAGGGGAAGACCATTTTTAAACTCCCAGATCCTAAACAAATACTCAACCAAGCATTAAAATAATCTAGAGGATTATTCTCCAGTGACTGAGGGTCCTTTATTTTTATTATTACTTTTTACAAGAACAGAGAGGGTAGCCATTCTGTTTTAGAATGAGAATCAGATACTGCAGAATTAGGTGATCAAGGTTAGGCCAATTCGGCCTGCTCCTAGTTTCCTATTTCTCCGTTTCCCTCAAACCATAAACACAGTGTGCTTGAGGGGAATACAATAGTTTTAACCTCAGAAACCAAAATAATGCTCTTTGGTTGTTCCACAAAGGCCTAAGGAACCAGAAACCAAACACATTCTATTTTTTTCAACCCAGATGAGGGTTGTTTTTTTTCGTGTTTTTTTTTTTTTTTCATAGCTTGCAAGTTCTCTTTATAAAAAGAAAAATCTTTCCAGTAACTTTTGTTCTTCTCTAGCATCTTTCTACTCAACAGTGGTCAAAAGCCCTCCTCTGAAATGAAATTTATACTGAGGAGAGTTGTGGGTTCTGAGAGCTGTGGGTTCTAAGATCTGAGGAAATGACCTTCTCAGACTGGAAGTATCATACATTCTAACTTTGTAGGGCCTTACTAAAGAAACATGTTAACTATGCCAGTTCCTCCTTGATCGTAAATTTCTTTAAGGAGGGTGGAAAAAAAAAATCACCAACCATGAATCAGGAAGCAATTCATCAGTATTGAAAAAACTCCTCTGTAATTAGTCCTTTACAACGTTTTGCAGTTAGTTTTGTTTGGGTTCTTATACACTCACTTTCCCATTTTTATTTTCTTCTCAGTCAAAAGAGCCTACAAATTAGTTACTAAATAGCATACTGAAATGGACCAAGAGGGGAGGTTTAAAAGACAACATTATTTTCCTGTTTTTATTATCCCTGGTGGTTCCTGTGTAATTGTACCTGAAATGGAGACCCAAATATGTAAATCAATTGAATGTTCACAGTGGAATCTAAGATTTGGGTTATGATATGCACTGACACGTCATTAAATCGCATCAAGAATTCAAGCCCGTTTAAATGCATGTAGAATAGGCACACTTATAAAGATAGGGACAGACCAGTCTTTCTCATGTACATTTCTGATCAGCCATTAAATTATTTATTTATTTATTTTCTAAAATATATATATTTTTAATTACTCAATATTCAAGTCAATGGAACATACCCAGAAGGGAAAGACAGAAAACATTTTTTTCCTACACCTAATACAAGTTGAAACGAGGTTGGTGAGCTACAGTTTTATTTTTGGTCATTTATGAATTTCTGTCAGACAGGTGAAAAAAGCAGATGTTCATTTCATCTTCTTCCTCTGCCTTCATTTACATCTATCTGACCTTTCAATAGCAGTTTGTCATTATTGGTATTTGTTGGCAGTACAACTATTGGGGGCAAGAGTACCTCAGAATAGTCTTGAGATAAAAATATATACTCGAGAATAAGTGGACTTACTTATTCAGAAGCTCATTGTTTATGACACAAGAGTGAACCTAATTAATTGGAAAAATTCATGGAATTGACTTCTATGACACACAAACCACTTGGCATTCATGTCTGAGTGATTATTCCATAATATTAAAATGACAAACAGGAAAAACAAATAATGTCATTTGTTGGTGAGCCAATAATTAGCAGTTGATATTTTCAACATATCCACTTTAAAGCAGTAATTTCAAGAAAGGTACTCAACTGGTTCATCAACTTTGTTTTAAATTATAGTCTCTTGCAGACCGTGTCTTAGGAGTCAGAGCTTGATTACCAACAAGGAGCACTGCATTGAGGTCAGGGGTTTTATTCTCAATTGCCATTCTTTTAACCATTGGCTTCTTGGATTTCAGCTACCAATTTTACATTAAGAAAACACACAACATTTTCTTATGGCCAAAAGAAGTCAATTAGAAATTTGAGGAAGCTATAAAGCACCCAGCACCTATTTGAGCAATATGGGGAAGCTATAAGGTACTACTGGAGGTAACTCTTCCCATCTGTAATCTTACAAATGCAATACAGCAGGCAAGACAGGGGAACAACTAGAAAGAGGAAGGTCTGTGGTGGAAGAGAGATCTATGAAAATCCTTAAGAGCCCCAAAGATATAAAAGACCTCAATATTAGATTATCTTTACAAGTGAGACAGAAGCTTAATATTTTAAATTCCTATTATACACAAAGCTATAGGATACATATAAACTCATATATATGGAGAGAGACATAAAATCACAGATTTTTTAAGTGGGAAGAAATCGTGTAGCTAATATGCCATCCATATGCATTTCCAGTCTAGCGCTCTAACACACAATAAACACCTTCATCTCAAATCCATGTCTGAGATATTACTCGAAGAGGACATATAATAGCTGCAGCTCTAAGATTCCGGTGCTTGGCCAGGTAACTAAGGGGAACAGGAATCAAGGGTTTCTTTAAACGGGAAGTGGGAGACCAGGTCATAGCTCTCACTCTGGCCCTGGAAAGACGCAGCCAGACGTGAACCTTAGCCAACAACATTCCATCCCTGGAGCAAGCACAAGACAGAGGGCACAGGGGAACCCGCTCTGTGCCCTGGGTCTCGCAGTGCCAAACAGCCTAAGAATGTGTTCACCTAGCTCGGGAAGGAAACTTCACTGGAACTGACCAGGGTCCTAAAGAATGTCTGCTGGGGACAGGCTGTGTGCCTTCCGTAAGCCTTTCAGCGAGACCACACCGGCCGCCACACTCCTTGCCCCTCAGAGGCCCTTCGATGTCATGGGTTATGCGCGAAGCCGGCCCCTCCGCCACGTGGGCAGATCTGTCTCTGTCAGTGGCCTCAGTTTTACGGAGTAGCTACCAGACAGAATGAAGATTTCACAACTTAGGATGGATGGGTGTATGGGGGGGGGGCGAAATAAAAATCTGATAGCAAGGAGAATGTAAGTTCTTTGTTTGTTGTTTGTTTTTAAAAGCAATTCCTCCTTTGGGGAATATTCACATACACACACAGCAGTGGGTTTTAACCAGAAACAGCATTCAGATCTAAATGTGCTATGAGCATCCTCTCCCCTAGGGTACATTAAGATCATTTTAATTACTAGCTCTCTCTCCCCCTCCTCAACCCCTCCTCCCCTAAAATGGCCCATTCGATGAAAATTACAAGGATTATCTGCAATGAGATGACTAGAACTCGGTCGTGGACCAAGACTTTAAGCCGGTAATGCACCCCATTTTTTAAAAAGGGGTGGAGTGAATGGAGATGTTTTTAGAAGGTTTCCTCCTTAATTATCTTTGTATTAAAGGAAATGTGGTAATGCCTCAGTACATGCCTCCCAAATAAAAGGCAGTCGGAAGAAAAGGGAATTGCACGTTGTGGCGAGATACTTTTTACAGATGGCTTGAGTTAATAATGGACTTCAATCAAAGTGGACACTGAGCGAGTCCCCATCACCCGTCTGATGTTTATCACCACATGGCTTTGGGAGGTCAGACTCGGAGCCACAGAGCCTCTAGAGCGCAGCAATTTCAGTGCAGGCTACTGTTTCTAAAATATAAATGTTTAAATGGATCTTTCTGTATTCAAATAGTCACAGAAAATTATTTCAAGAGGACAAGGGGAAAATCCCCCTAGACGAATAATGCATCAGTTGAAAAAGTTTTAAAAGTTTTGAATACTATGTCTATATTTGGTTTGAGTTCTGGAAATAGGAAGTACGAACAGCCTCATTAAAGGTGCAGAATGATTCTAAACCAAATCTAAAAATGGGGGTCGAGATCAGAAATATGGTTTGTATGTTTTGTTTTTAAACCAAAAGAAAAAAAAAAGGTGCTGACACATAGCACAAATTCATAATGAAAAATGGTCTTGTTAAAAAAAAAATTCCCCAAGTATGTCAGCACAATAGTACATAATGTAACATCTTCTGCTACTTAAATGAAAACATTTAAAGAAGAGCAAGTTAAATCAGTCAAATCAGGGAGATAAAAACTACATGCAGAAAAGCTTTTTTCACCTATTTCCACAGCCTGTGGGCCTGAGAGGACTAACTGAATAATGATAATGTAAACAGTTCATCAATCCTAAAGGTCCCTGTTTGAGAACAGGTTTGCAGCAAGCACGTCCTCAATGGCCCAATTCCACAGCCCTCTTTCATCACCTTAAGGGAGCTGTCCTTCCCCAAAGTTCAAAAAGGAAGGGAGAAACAGAAAAACAGGTATAAATTCCAGAGTAGGCTTCAGACAGTATTACATTTAAGTTGGATCCCTGGTTGCTTTTAAGATTAGGAACTTAAGATGTGCTATTTTAGTCAAGTGTTTCAGTTAAAATACTGGAAAGTATAACAAGAGAGCCCTGATCTCTTACTAGGTTAGGGGCTGAAGGACCCTCTTTAGGAATACAGGCACTGCGTGGTTTTTGGCATGCTGAACATACTGAAATAAGGAGTTACACGTTCAGAGAAAAAAGAACCAAGCCAGCTTAATAAAGGATCGGTCTGAAATATGTTCAGACTATAAATAAAGCCACAGTGACACCAAGAGGGGCCAGTGTAGCACAATCAAGAAGCACTGTCTGGGGAAGTTAGTAGAACTTTGCTCCCTCAAAGTCTCTGCTCTGGCTCTAACTATACACCTTGGGTAAGTGACTATCTTTCTGAACCTTGGACTACATGATCTAAATTTAGCTATAATTTTTAAGTAGAATGATGGAAATTGAAAAACACAAGCTGAGTGCTGAACGGAGGATGAGAACATTGTAGAATTGAAAGGCAAAGATGACCCACACAACAGAGACTTTTTTCAGTCCCAAAGGACCGGACAGGGCAATACAGCACAGATGAACCCGGGGAACAGACCAACATTTGGTCAAATCGGATATGGGATAAAACACACTGCACTGTTTAAAGCCACAGCCAAACCTTAAACACCCAAACAAATCCTGCATTGATTGCAGGGGCCACATTGTAAGAAACTTTCTATTGAGAACAGTGTTACTTGCAAAGAGATAGAATTTAAGGCTGATCTCTTGGGTTAAACTTTTAGTGATGTTCACGTACTGCTACAATTTAAATTTTGCTTTTTATAAAATCTGTCTTCACTCTCCCAACAGGGGGAAGAAAGAAAAAAAGGCCGCTTTATGATGAAACTCAAAGCAAAGATGCTCTATTTAATTTTAGACAGCTGTGTCTTCCCCTCACCAAAAACACTGTCTCTTTCCTGTTTGTGTCTGAGTGCAAAGGATTTCCCAAACAGGCTCCTGGCTCCTTCAAATGCTGTTCCTCAGAGAAGGAAGAGAGTGATTTGCCATGGCTATAGTGAATAGTCCCAATACTGAATTTGGATTCTTACAGCAAAGGATCCCCTTTTCACTACTCTGTGAAGGCAGTAATCGAATTGACAGTGGCTTGTGGTCATGCTGGTGGTGGGAAGTCTGTTGAGCTGTCGATTCCTTCAACTCAGCCCAGCAGACTAGTGAGAGCAACTGCGGTAGGCAAACGCTCAAAACAAGAGGTGGTTCTGCAAGTTATTTCACAGCTAAACATCATGCCTAGCTATAATAGTTATATTAAAGGATAAACACAAATCCCTTGCTCATTCCAAGTTGGGGTTTTCAGCTCCTTTGAAACAACAAAGAGTGTACCCACTTCAGAGGCCAGTAAGGAACAGGCCTGCCAGCCCAGCCAGAGCCAGGGAGCTGCCTCCGATAAACGGTGGTGAGCTCTGAGGTCATCCGGACGGAGGACACTTTTACATGACCCTCTGCTCAGTTTATGCCATCACTTCAGTTCATAAACACCTCAGGGTTTTCAGAATAATTTTAGAAACCCAGCCAATAAAGCTGGCTCGTTAAAAAGAATAAAGCCATCTAATGACCCAAAGGAGACAAAAGAAACATGACAAAGTTTTTTTCTTAGAAAAAGTTTTCTCCCTCAAAAGCTGTTTTACACCTGGGGGGGCCTAGGGCGAGCGGGCCCAGAGTGGCCAGCAGCTCTCTCCAAGACTGCTGACAATTTCGTCTACCCCATGCTGCAGTTGAGCTTTGCCAAGACAAGTTGACTTGCCAAAAGGTTTAACTGTTTACTAATTAGCAGGGAACAGTGGCGGGCTGCAGGAAGCGAGCCAGAACTGACTTAGGGAAAGAGACAGCAATGAAACAAGTGAACCAAGCGATCAGTTACTTACAGGTCTTCAGAGATCCTCACAGACATAGGAGGCCTCAAGGACTAGTCGGGAGACTTGGTATCAGATGCCAGTCTTCTTTAGCAATAAAGCAGCGACTTACCTCCTCTTTGCTGTTTGTGGCATATTTGAAAAGCAGATTCCTGGGTAAGGATGCCTCTGCCTGAACCGAGGTCCCTCCGTCGGCTCCGGAGTCCCAGGGGTGATCCTTCACGATGTATGTACACTTCTCTTCAAACTCAGCCTCTGTCCACAGAGTCATATCCGCATCCTCCATGTCCATTTTCATGGTCCCCTCGATCCCCTCTGCCAATCCTCGAAACCTCACAGAACTGGAGCTACACTTCGGGGCAGCCTGGAAGAGAAGGGCAAGGCCGTCGAGATCCTCATTAAAATGAGGATTAAAATTCCCATTGTCCTGTGGCTCCCTCCGAGAGGCTATGACTAATACAGTAGTCTGAAGACTTTAAAAGCAGATGCGGAGTGCTTGGTACAGTTGAGTAAGAGCCAAAAAGCAGTATAAAGAAGATTGCCTCGAAGAGGCCGGGTTTTAGAATGCTACTCGAAGTTTAAAAAAAAAAAAAAAGTGTGGCAACTTCATGGGGGGGGAACAAATTTAAAAAAAAAAAAAAAGAACCACCTCTGAACAATCCCTGGCTTTACCTCTCACGGCAGAAAAATGTTGTGGGCGCTCAGTCCTGTGTCCCAGAGCGCCTGGGGTCATGGCTGCCAGACCCTCAGCTCTGTGGAAAAGCTGCCTCAGAAAAGTGTCACAAACAAGGAGAGGAAGAGGAAGGAGCTCTGTCTGCCTGTGAATGAAGCTAAAAATGGAAAGCGCGTGTGGTGCAGGAGCGGAACCGGCCTGCCTTTCCCAAATGGGGAAGACTGAACTTTCCCACCAGCTCCCAACGCAAAACAACTTTCAAAACAACTTGCCCCCCCCCTCTGCTGTGTGCTCTTTCATTCTCTGAAGTCTGGAAAGGCTTGCATCCTGCCCGCATCACCGAGGTGCAGCTTTTCAGAAATTGTTTGGACCATGGGAAAAGAGGAGGAAAGATGGGGGGGGGGGACAAAGCCCCACAGTGTCTTTAGACTCGTGGGCATCTCACGCCAAAGGGAAAAAGCAAAAAACAAAACATGAAACTGTTCAACAGAATTCCCGGGAGAGAATTCCTTCAGGAGCCCTCGGCTACAAATAGCACTTTCCATTTAAATCTGAAAGTGTACAAATTCCCAGAAGTCGCTGATGTGCTACAGTTTACTGTAACTAAAGTTACAACAAATAGAGAAGACTCAGAGGACTCCCTCTGCTTCCACTTGTAAATGGATCAAGAGATTCCCGCAAGTCTCTCCTCACGCGCGACAGTGTTTTCCAGAGAGAGAGAGAGGGAGAGAAGGTAAACAACTTCTGAGATGCTTTCCCATATACACATGTTTGATAAAAAGTAGAAACATGCGTATCATTTCCATGTAAGAGCGTGTCCCACTTAGAGTGTACACATAACCCCGCGCGAGTCCTTCAGGGTGGCTTCCACCTTCTCCTATCTCCTTAAGCAGGATGCTTTTTATTTAAAAAAAAAGTCAGATGCGAAGTCATCTTCCCCTCGGTTCCGATTTAAACACTCTTAGCTTGTTATTTAGTTGCAACATGCACAGTCATGATGCCAAATCAACGTTAAAATAAAAACAAAATTTAAAAATCAAGCCAACCCGGAATAGTTACTTTGTTTGACGGGGGTGGGCAGAAGGCACTACTGAAATTTCAGTGCATTGACAATTACGCCTAGAACTGAAAGGGTTAATGATTCATAAGGAAAAAGTCTTATAAATGTTTGACAGTTCTAAGTGCCTTAAAGCAGAAGCCTTTCTGGTTTCTACTGCGACTACGCTAGCCAAAAAAAAAAAAAAAAAGTTTTCGGATCAATTTGAGATTTACAAAGATCAAGTTCCTTACCAAGGTCGTACCCACACGTTTTTCCAAGCAAATATCCAACATCGGAGATAAGTGTCGCTCATCTCTACACAGTCCACATTCCCTCCGCGTCCCCTCGCGGGCTGGGGACCGAAGCGCAGCGCGGGGCTCCCTGGCGGTGGGCGCCCGGCTGGGGCTCGGGCTCGGGCTCGGGCTCGGGCTCGGGCTCGGGCTGCGGCTGCGGCTCCGGCTCCGGCTCGCGGCGGCGGACAGGTGCTGCGCGCTGTGCCTCCCGCAGCACTGAGGCCGAGTGTCGCCGCGGCACTTTCAGTCTGTGTTAACCAGCGCGGCGCCCGCTCTCCCCTCCCAGCTGCAGATTTCCCATTTGATTGACTCAACCAGGGCCCGAAGTGGGGGCGTGGCCTCACCTGGACCAGCGCAGCCCGGCCCAGCCCAGTGCTTTCCCCCGAGCGCGAGCGTCCCACAGCTTCCTCTGCTCGCCTGGGAATTTCAACATTCACTTGGAATCTTCCTTCTTCCCTTGGAAGGCATTTAACCTCCACGTTTACTCAGGCTGTATTGTATTCTAAATACTCCAGACCGCCCTCCTTCCTGCTGCGGCTTTTTTTTGGGGGGGGCGGGGCGGGGGGCGGCGCGGTGCGGGGGGGGGGGAGGGGGCGCATATTCCCTAGATTAAGACAAACCTAAAATTTACCTAAACATGTTTGTAGTTCCTCGGCTGAAACTCACAGTTACAGATTTACCAAAAAAATTAATGAAAAGAGCAAGTGAAATTATTTTTTCATCTAATGTAATAAAATGTAGCCGTCTGGTCCTCAAGCTATTACCTATGAAATAGTCACACACACACACACACACACACACACACGGACCTGTAAGCTTCCATTTCTCCTGTTAACTAAACTGCATTCAAATTTGGCAGGACTAACTTCCCCTTTTCAACTATTTAGTAAATAGGGAAATAGGAAAAAGTTATCATCCTACAGATTAACGTTTCTTTGCCTTTTTTCTCCCCCCAAAACCCACAGCCAGACTTCCGAGAAGTGTGTAAGCCATATAGTGCATTAATCGCTTCCCAGTTAAAGGGAATGTTGAACTGGTCACTCCAAGAGGAGGGCAGACAGAGGCAGTAATTAGTGGGGCTCATTCGGAGCCCTGTCGTTGGGAGCCCTGTCCGGCTTTTCCTCCAGCCCCAGTCAGTCCTTTGTTGAAGGAAGGACATCCTGTGATGATGGCATACAATGTCCTGTTTGTTTATTATTAAGAGCATAGACCTTGCATTCCTGCTTCTCATTACAAAACAAACCAGATGCTTTACTTCCTTCAATGGTCTTGTGCCTTCAGCAAGGAATCCTCTAATTCAGAGAAACAATGATGCATAGGGTCCATTTACAGCAGGCACCCCTTTGCAATTACTGTTTAGGTCACCGGCACAAGTCTCCCACTTTTCCTGCTTGCCTCATATAGGTGGTTGTTTTTAAAGCCATCTCTCCTTCCACCTTAGGCTGCAATGCCTTTTCTAACATTCTAAATACATGTGTGCATACACACCCACGTCTCAACACACACACACCCACGTACACACACCCAGTCTCAACATAATAATACCAACTTAGTCATACAATGAAGTGGACATCTGAGTATTTGTTTACAGGAAGAAACAAAAACAAGCGAACCAAAATCCCAACTCAGTCATAAAAATATGTCTGTTTATCCTTAAAAGTTCTTTTCTCCTTTTCAGGGTGCTTTTCTAGAATATTTGGGGGGAGGTGGGTCGGAGGCCAAAGATTATGTGCCAGGAAATGTTTCTTGTGTCTAAAGTCCTTCCACAATCTCTGTAGTACAGAACAATGAAATTCCCACTAGGGGACATAAGTAACACACTCTCTGCTCACAGCCTGGTGGCCTGTTATTGCACATTATGCCAGAGGGGACGCTAGCATCAAGAGGAAACAGGACTTTTAGTTGGCAGATGTATAAAACCGAATGAACAGTTCCTAAGAGTTCTCAGAAAGCTCCAAGATGATAATTAAACCAGAGAAACCCAGCCTTCTCGAGAGGGTTTACCAAGTGATGCTGAGTCAGCGCCACAATGGACAGAAAAACAATGTAGTCATCCTGAAGGCCGGCCTGCTGCTTAAACAGTCTCGCCTGCAGATGTGGAAGAGTAGCTCACTTCCCTTTCCGACTCGAACTCTGTTCTTAGGCCACATGTACCAGGCAAGGACCGGTGAGTCAACCCTGACGGAGTAAGGGAAGAGGCAAAGAGTCGGATAGTTGAGGTGGGAAGAGGCTGTTTTAAGCCAAATATTTACTTTAATGACTGGAAGATGCCAGTGAATCAGCTCACTGTTAATTAATATCAGCCTGCACTCACCTTCAGAGGTGGTGAAATGGGCTTGAGTCTAGGGAGGACGCAGACTTCAAATACCCGTGTGGGGCTCAGCCAGGCAACCCTGAAATTAGTTCCAGGTGCTCCAGCTGAGCTGGAGAAGGCCACGAGTGGGACCTCAAGGAAAGGAAATTTGGAGGCACAGAATGCCCCATTATAAAACTCTTCAAATGTTTGCTTCTTGTCTAAAATAATACAAAAAGAAGCACCCCGCCGAACCAAACCACTTCTAAGTTGCAAATCATAGCAGTCAAGGATAATGTAAATTAAAATGGAAGATGCAAAAAAGGAAGAAGGAATAAAGGAAAGGAAGCCTGCCCCTAATAAGAAAAAAGCATGTTTATCTAGTCACATTTAGGTATTGTCCAGCACAGAAATGTTAAATGTCATCCCTTCTAGAAGGCCCAAGCATCACATTTAGAATGCTGACTAAAGCAGGGCGACACTGTCGCTGGTACAACTCTGCAGAGAGAGCTCTCTGAGGTTGCCACTGTCTGAAATCTGAAGTCTCAAAATGTTTGTTTTCAAGTAATAATTTGGTGCATTTTTAGTCACTATATGATTTCGCTCCCTGCTAGAACACCGGGGAAAACAACAACCTCAGTTACCTTTATTAATCAGCATTTCTCAGGCAGCGTTCTCTCATTAAGACTGTTCCTAATAGTAGCAAATCATGAATGATCTAAATAACTGGGCTCTCAGAAACCCCCATCTGTTCCCTTTGATGGTATCAACACAACGGCTCAACAAGCCCTTGTCACTCAGTTTCAGCCACTGGTCCCGGCCCAGTCCTCGGCGGGTTGGGAATTGCAAAGTAGGGGGCCAGAAGACTGGAGGAGAAGACTATTGTAGAATGAAAGGAGATTGAGCACCAAGTCTGGAAACCTGACTTCCCTTGGGGAGGGGATTATTTTTTCCTAAGGAAAGTAAAAGATGGGATGAAATGTGCCTAAGATGAAACGTGTTTTCATTTTCTAATTCAACTCCTGCTATAACCAAACAAGGTCAATGACAGACTAACCACATCAAGAGAACACCCCCCCACCCTCTTCTTCCCACTCCCTACCCACCCACCCACCCTCACCCCCCACACCCATTTCCCACTTCCTGTAAGTTAGGCATCTTCATGCTCGTAAACATTTGGGGACCAACTGCAAGCCTGAGCTCTAAGAGAGGGGCACTGCGGCTTTGAAGCGCTCCCACATGTCTCAAAGCCAAGCTGAGAACTAGAGGGACACTTGGTTTTTAAACTTTAACAGCCTTTTGAACTCAAATCATTGGGCTCGGCTTCCTGGCTGCCTTCCTTTTCTAAAGCCGGACAAGAAGAGCGAGTATGTGTAAGTGAGAGAGAATGTATGTATGACACATGCTATGTTACAATGCAGCGTGTGTGTCATTGGTATGATATGTGTATGATATGTTTCAGTGGGTTGCATCAGTTTAAAAATAGCACAAGTCTTCCTTCTGGTGACACAGTTCACCGCCCCAACACTTGACATACACAGTCAGGGCCTAAACCTTGGGGTGGTGATCCTAGGGGGCTGTGGATGTTTTGGAATGAGGTCAGTGTTTTGACTTCTTAAATAAGGGAAACAAAAACTAAATAAATTTAAGAACCCAAGTTGAACTTCCTCCCCTCCCTAGGAATCAAGATCTTGTAAGTGCCTCCCAGAGGACTTTATAAACCCCTCACAATGTCTGAGGTCTCAGTATTTACCAGACCACCTGTTATCATCACATCTAAGTGTCTTTTTTTTAGCCCTCTCTTCGAACAGGCATTTGTGTTTTATTGAATTATTTATATAGATTTAAGTTTCATTGAGTTCGACATCCACCAACTTAATAAATAACAATTATAATCATTTCCATATAAAGTATGGGGAAACCAAGATTAAATAGCCAAAGAGAGGAATTCAAATTTCTGAAAAGGCTGTGGGGAAGGACATGAGAAGGCAGATCATTTTTAAACCCAGAAAACATTTCCTAATCATACATGGGTGGGAAAAAGGAATAAAATTAAACTAACCAACAGAAGGCAAACTATGGACTGTAGATAATAGGGAAAGAGAGCAAAAGGAAAGGTGTATACTCCAAAGCTCAGCTTTCTCTTCCCTCTACTCTTCATTTAGGGAAGAGGGTGGGTAGCTTCCACACAACAGAAGGAAGCCAGGGGGCAAATGTTTGTTTCTCTCACCTTTTAGTGGGAGGAGAGGCCACACGGAAAGAGGGGAGGATTCAGGTGGAAATAAAGAGGGCAGTTATAGATAGGAGCACCTTACTAGAGTAAGATGAAAAAGGGCACGTTTGCTTAAAGACAAAGGTGACCCTGGCCGGGGAGCTCAGTGGTTAGAGCATCGTCCTGCCTGCCAAGGTTTCAGGTTCAGTCTCTGGTCAGGGCACATACAAGAATCAACGAATAATGCATAAATAAGTGGAACAACAAATCGATGTGGGTTTTTTGTGTGTTTTTTTCTCTCTTCCTCTCTCCCTTCCTCTCTCTCAAATCAATCAATAAAAAAAATAAAATAAAAACGAAGGTGAAACGAAGAGCAGCTGTGAGGCCGGGAGAGCCAGTGTGGGCCTGAACAGGTTAAAGTGCCCCACCTTTGGGCCTGTGTGCTCCCCTGAAATCACAGGATGTTAAACAAAGTTTCAAGGAAGAATTATTTCTTTTTGAAAATGGCACTGCCCTGGCTGGGTGGCTCAGTTGGTTGGAGTGTCATCCTGTACACCAAAAGAGTGAGGGTTTGATTCCAGTCAGGGCACATACCTGGGTTGTGGGTTTGATCCCGGGATGGAGCACATACAGGAAGTAACCAATCCGTGTTTCTCTCTCTCTCTGAAATCAGTCAACATATCCTTGGGTGAGAATTTTTTAAAAATGGGACTGACAATTTCTTTTCATCCTTTCTAAGGCAAGATTCAAGATTTCAGCGGCTTGATTTTTATGTGCCAGGATGAGTTTGGAGAGAAGAGACAGAATAAAGGTTAATAGTTGAAATCATCTGAACTCCTCACCAAAGAGAGGAAATGGAGAGAAAAAAAAAAAAAGAGGGCCTTCGTAATTTGCTTAAAGACAGAAAGGCACTCCCCCAATCCCCGCCCCCCAGTTTCCCAGTTCTGCTCCAAAGGACATTTAGTACGGAGCCTGAGTTGAAGACCATAAATCTAGCCCAACACCTCATTTTCCTGCTGAGAAACAGAGGGCCAAATAGGAAGCAGAAAGGGCATCTCTCCCGGCCCCCCTTTTGATATTTGGATCTTACAGACAACTGTAAACCTGGCAGATGCCAGCCCACAGACGTGCCACTGCTCAGGCAGAGGGCAAAACCAGAATTTGGTTCTCCGGATTTCCAGCTGAGAGGCCAGAGTTTTTATATTGAGTCCTTCTGTATTATTAAGCAAACACCTACTGGGCCTACGGTACTGGTAAGCCAAGAAAGGGGAAGGGAGGGGACCTGCCTATTGTAGAGCCTTTTAAATGCTAAACTGGTGGTGACGTGAATAACATTAAACCCACCTAATTCAGTGCCAGACAGAGCCTGGTCCCTTCAATGCCTTCTACTCCACCTGAGGAGCTGAGAGGCAAGAAGGAAAGAGAAGGCAACAGGAATACAATGACAAACCTCGCTTAATAGACACCTTATCTTTTGAAAAACTCTCTCACGTTGACTAAGAATAAGCCAGGAAGCCTTTTAACAAGAAGATAGTGTGAGATTCTGAAGCCATCAGCTCTGGCTTATCCGGTCCCCATCTACAGCCCATTGTTTGCTACGAGTACTTACCGGGGAAGCTGGGGCAGAGGGTTAATGTTCATTAGGCATCTTCCCCCTTAAGGTGCACCCCCTGGGGGCACCAGGGCAGCACTGTATTACCCTAGAATGGGACCAATCACAGAGAAAACCACAGCTGGCTGTTTTTTAGGCTGGCTTCCCAACAGCTCCTTTTTAAAACAACAGGCTAAATAAATAAATAAATAATAAAAATAAAAAAATAAAAGAAACAGGACTGTCTTTAGGAGAGATAATCCCACAGGGCACATCCATTAGAGGTATTAGGAGACCGACTGCCACCATGATCCTCGGAGGAGAGCTCTGTCCTGACAATAGACAATTAAAGCTGATAAATCCAAGCTACTTGTTGCTGTTCTAATTCCTCCTAATTGTAGGCCACTTGTCCCGGGTTCCTGCATTCGAGGATGAAGCACGCTCCTCTAATCTCCGAAATACCTGACCTACTTCCTACAGGATCTTTTCAGCATTCGTTTCTTCCCATCTGGACCCCCTTTCCTCCTCTACTTTTCCCTTCTTCCTCAGAGCTCGAGAGGGGGGAGGCGGTGTTGGCGGGGAGGGGGCGGTGGGGGAACAGAAGGCTGCGTCCAAATCAGTAACTCTAACTCGGGCGCCTTAGACAGTTGACTAATCATAACAGCTAATCATGCTCATGGGCACATCAGGGACTAAATCGCACATTGCATTAAGCTCAACAAGTGGCACGGGGCACACTCAGCATCCAACTGTTAGATCATTGCTAGCTGCCAAGTCTGCATGCGCTTCTGCGTGCGGAGTACATGCCTCAGTGATTCTATTTGTAGCTGACGGTGCGCTAATTACACTGCCACCACCAGCGACTCGGAGCAAAGCGTCCATTCTCACCCAGCACCCCAACCCACGTAATTCTATCTCAACAACAGAGCTTGAAATGCCAGTTTGGTGCCTGCCTGCATGTGTACGCTTTCCTTCCAGAATTAACCAAAGGAGCAAAATCTTGCAATTCAATTTTGGCCCCAAGGAGATATATATATATTTTATGCTGAAAAATCTTTTTAGAGCCCTCTCTTCCAAGCCTTCCCCACTCGGTAGCCTAACGGGTGTGTCCTTAAAAATACACAGCTTTAGAATTAACAGTAATTCCAACCATCAACAAGAATGTGTTGTTGGTTGTTGGGGAAAGAAATCCTTGTATTTCAGCTATACATACTAAATATTTATTGATAAAATTTTATGGCTTCTGGGATTTGCTTCAAAATCATCAGAGGTAGGGTTGGGGTAGAGATACAACAACCCAGATCTTGAGTTGATAATGGTTGAACTGGGTAATAGAGTTACACCGTTCTCGTTAGTGTTTTTAAAAATATTTGGTAACAAAAAGTTAAAAAAATAAAACTTTAAAATTCCACTTCACCCACTCAAAGTTCTTATGTTGTTTAACTCAAGTTTATCACCTTTCATGAGCATGAATGAACATTAAACAGAGAAGCATTGGTATAAAATGAATACGGCGCTTGCCTCCTGTCTTACCCCCATCCAAAGAAGCAGTCTCCGGGTTTGCCATCATTTTAGGGAACATGTTTTTTTCAATACTTGGCAAAGGTAAGGCATTTTCAGTGCCCTTCAGTGTCACAAGTATGATAATAGCCACCAACTAGGTTTAATTTTGCCTCTCTGATAAAACTGAAAACTGTGTCTCATTTGGTGCAATTTCATAGTGACCCTGCCAGGAAATGATTGGGAGCCTGTCTGAAAATGTATGTGCTACAGAAGGTAAAACTCACAGCCATCTGAATCTGTACCCTAGTGGTGCACTTTTCTCTCAACCAGAAGGACTGGGAACAAAATATTGTACCTAACTCACTTTTTCTCCGCAGTAGTCTGAGCAAGTGCTGGCAGCACCCAGCAGGGGCCCAACTGATAAACTGTGTCAAGCTCAAACCATTTGTCAGCTCCAAAGAAAGGAGAACAAGCTGAAAGATGGACTCAGGAAGTTAATTTATCTGGTTCAACACATTTACCAGTATAAATACCACTGGAAAAAGTAAACACATTTACCTAGCAGGAAAGGACTAATCATAGGTACCTCACTGCTAAACTCAATGTTCTCCCAAAGCTTTTCATTCATCAGACAAGTGACACCAATTCGTCTTGATGTCCTACCCAGAATAAATTTAAACAAATCAAAGGTTTATTTCCTTATTGACCTCTACTTCATTGACAACTAGTTTACACTAATACAAAAAGGTCTGCCAGATTGAAGGAAAGTTTTCTCCAGCGAGCAAGTTCCTCCTTTCCTTAGGAGGGAAGGTTTTTCCAAAATACCATTATGAACAAAACAAGAGTGTGAAATTATACTTCAAATGCATTTACAGTGCATTAAACTTGCACAATCATTCATATGGTTTTGGACATTCTTTGAACATTTTAAATTTCAGAAGTCCCAGCCAGCAAAGGTCAGCACCACAGTCAATATAAAACACTGGGTTATGGAAGTTCGTGCTTTGCTAGGAAGTTTCCTGAAAATGGCAACACTGTCAGGCAAGACACCTGGCTTTCAGTTCACACCGAGCCTCTGTGCTCCATTTCTTTGTGCATATTTATGGAAGAAGGAGGGACTTACCTCTGATAGCAGCACTTGGAATTAGATTCATCCACTAAACCCAAATGGAACAGTTTTCCATTCAAAAACGATTTGCATAGTTCTGGTGGGGCCTGCCTTGGTCTGCTCGCACACATGTGCACATCCCAGTACTGGACCTCTTCCTAAAATTTTCCCCTGCCAGTCTTTGGGCCTTCCTCCCCTTCACAGTCACTCCACCCAACAGTAATTAGGTTTAACAAGAGCAATTAACAAAACAAACTCCTCGCTGCTTAGTGGGCTGATAATTCTGATTGCAAAATTGTTTTAGGATGTGCAAAGCAGTTTAAAACAAAGATAAATAAGTTATGCAACCACTCTGCATATAATACATTTGTTTGTGTATAGGAAACAGAGTTCCACATCTGAAATAATGCAGTCTGAAATCGCCATACATTGTAGCTACATTTTTACCAGCATTATGGCTTCCTCGTATACTAATTCTGATCTAATTAATCTAATTTGGATTATTTTTTCCAGTGTTAGAGTTTTAAATGATTCAGAGACAAATGTCTTAATGTTTTTCTATGAATAAAGTAATAGCTCTTATGTGTTTTTTGAATGGAAGACTGAAGTAAACATAATCAACACCATCCAATCTCCTGAATGCCTACTACATAAAATACTACCATTTCAAGTCTAATTTTCTCACAGTCGCTATTACTAAATTTTTTTTTCTGTACACAAAAAATGTAGCGCAAGCGCAATGTTTTGCTTATTAGTCAATACTAGTGCCGCACAAGATTTCAAGCATACACTCGGCGTTTTATATGCCCTAATTTGATTTTACCTGGAGTGATTTTTATACCAACTCCCTTGACTTTTGGAATAAGAGCATGGTGATGAAGAAGAAAATGTTCTGCAACTATTCCTGAAAAGGAAGAGTCTACATTCAGTTAGAAGCACTATCTTCTTTTTGCTAGAAGTCCTGATGAGCATCTGACAGTAATGACGTTCTCAGTGTGTTAAAACTGGGATAATCTTACAGGAAAACAAACACAATAGCCTCGAGGGCTAGGGAAGAGACTTATCAGAACCAGGGATATTTAATGGTTAATATAAGGCTGTGTAAAACCCTTTATCTCCTGGATTTCCCCAAAAGCCACTGTTGTTAAGTATTATGTCTTTATTATGAATGATGTAGATCGCTGGAAATAAAACCCCAATTGTCTCAAAATACAGAGAACTGGTGAAGAGCCAGAGCCAAAATCGTGGCTAGAATATTACTTGAGCTTCTAGAAATCTAAGTTAGTATAGGAAACGAGGACTTCGGGAAATTGTTCATTTCAGAGATGAAGTCACTGAGGGATTCCTTTTCACAGCAAACTGCTGTTGCTATAAAAATTTGGTTTTAGAGAAAATTTCTAAAAATGAGAGTCATTGGTGTATTAAGAGATATTGATAACACATCCAGTTTTGTAATGATGGTCATAAAATTAATTTTTTTTCAGTTTGATCAGTAGTCAATATAGTTGATGTTTTCTTATTCAATGCAACTGGGACCAACAGTTTTTTATTTCTACAAACAGTTAAATCAAAGGCTCATAAAAATAATAAATACTAAACTTAAATACTGTATTTGAAACCTACAATATATCAATTTCTCTGTCTCTGATACAGGGCCAAGGCCTCTGTCTGAGAACGAACCCCCTCTCCTGCAGTCCACAAGGTCTTTTCTGCGCAAAACCTCCCATGATGCACGGCCTTCCAGTCCAAGTAGCCTGACCGTAAAATCCTCCTAGATTTGTGTCATTTCCCCCACCCCACAATAGTTCATCCTTGTTTCACTCCTATTTCCATTACAGGATTTTTTCCAGCTAGAATTTATCAAGTATTTCGAGTTTTAATGAAGAAAAAATCTTTTACTATTTGTTTCATTGGTTTATATAATATTTAATTAAAGTGCATAATTACAACTAACATTATCAAGCTTGGGAACAGATACAAACAACTCTTGGTAAACATACAAATCAGAAAATACAAAGCAGAAACGCCATGAATATTAGTGAGAAGCCAACTAATAAAAAGCCAGCGTGTTACGCGGAGAGCAGAGAGACTATAAACACACACACAAGCTGGTGAAGCAGAGTTAGCTAAGAGCACTTCTAGGTGATCAGCCAATAACTAAGAATGTAAAGAACCAAGAAGAAGCTGCAATTTAAAAATATTATTCATTTTTTCTTATTGTTCACATTTCTTCTCAACTATAAAATGATATTTTGTAATGAATAAACTTGAAAGATTCACTCCATAAAAGTAACCATTCTGATCTAAAAGGTAAAAGGATATAATACGAGACTATAAAACCCAAGCTTAGTTAAGAGGGTATCATACAAAAGTACGTACTTTTTTTCATATGTAGAGTTATCTGAGATTCATCCATTAAACTTAACAACAAATAGTTACTAGAAGAACTAAAACCAGAAGTAAGATACTTCTTTAATTTCTACTTAGGAATCAATGGTGATGCTGATAAAGGAAATACTCAGAAGTTTTCAAAAATTTCTATTTAAAAATAAATTACTCCTTTATTTTAATACATAAGTAATCAGTGTTAGTGGTAAAATTTCTGTAAATAATGAAGAAATGAATATTTCCTAAAATATCACAGCAGTTTCACTGTATTTACCTTTAGAGGTCCTTGAGATCACTGGTGTGCCCAGTACACAAATCCTCAACAAAAGTCTTTCTACGTAAGATGATTTAAATAGATCTGTTCTTCCCTGCCACCCACTGAACCACAAGAAAACAATAATTGTTAACCATTTCCTATAGATTCTTGAGTCTATCCAAGCATCATTTTGAAAATGGAATGCCATTATAAATAGTGCCTTGTAACCTATTTTTTCCCACTTACTACTACGAACATCATCCCACATGTGTATCATTTTTAATTGCTATAGAGGATTCCATAGAACATATGTCACACCATGCTTTATTTAACCAATGATCAAACACATCACTAACATGCTTTTAAACTATTATACAGAATGCTGTGAGCAATTGGCAAGTTGAGTCTGAAGTTCAGGAGTGTTCAGTCCACGCAAAGTTACAATCCCTAGAAATCTTAAATTCTTCATTTCACAGGGGAAGAAACTAACTCCCAGATAGAGAAAGTCATTTTCTTTTGGTCACCTAGTTACAATATTTTATCTGCAGTCTCCAAATCCAAAATGCTCTGAAAATTGAAAGTGGTTTCACTTTTTATTGCTAATTGCCATAGGTCAACTCTCATCACTAAGATACTACAATGGTCTTCTAACTGCTTTCTCCATTTCCAGCTCCATTCCTTTGCAATTTTCAGCAACACCACTGCCACTAAAATTATCACTCTGGAGTCAGAGCCCTCCCATGGTCCTTCCCTCCCGAAAGCCTTGCAGGTTCCCATTGCTGCTGACTGGAGACTGTCAACTTTGCCTCAATCAGCGTGAGTCTTTATGCTGTTTTCTGCTGCAGAATCACTAATGTTTGCATAAGAACACCTCCCCAAGTGTATATGCATCAATATTATCTCTCCAAAACCTGAAGAATTCCAAATTCCAAGTCACATGTGGCCCTGAGGGATGCAGACATGGAAGTAGGACCTGCACTGGGGTCAAATCTAAAGCCAGGTCTCCTTCCTCAGGCGTCACTGGGCCTGCAATTCCATGTATAGCGGTTGATTGTGGCCCCACAAATACACTTGTCGAAATTAATTAAGTTTTAATTCTTTCTCTCCTCACACAATCTTAAAAACCACAAATGGTTTTTAAACAGTGGTAAGGTATTGAGCCACAAAGTATATGGGCAAAACAATAAATGAAAATAATAGTTTCCTAACACTGTTCAGCTGACTAGCAGGGACAATAAAAGAGCTAAATCATCTTTTAGATTGAATAAATATTATGATACACTGTCATTGCCCTTAACATAGGCAATCAAAAGGAAATTGAGAGGTACTGCGGGTTCGGAACGAGATATATTCACCCCAGCACACAGCTCCTTTTATCACTGGCTTCTGGATGCCCACTCCCGTCGGTTTCTCGTGGGGCAGAGAACAGCCGGCAGCCAGCTCTCGTTTCCAACGGCCCCTGTGGCACCGCCACTTCCTCTGCCCGGCCACGGGAGTCACATCTGTCCGCAGCACAGGCCGGGGCTCCCAGGGAAGCTCAAAGGCCCACGGGCATGGGCTTCCCTTCGGGGCATCCCCGGAATCTGTGTGGGAGGAGTATTGAAACCACCCCCTTTCCAGGGAACAGCCGCGGGCCCACCACGTTTTCTGTTCTCATTTCCTCAGGGCTCAGGCCAGGAGTGGCCAGGAGGCCGCTGGCAGGCCCGTGCCGACGGCCGCGAAGCTGGCAGCACAGGCGCCCGCGCCCGGGCAGAGGCCCCCGACGGCACACGCTGAGGTGCGGTTATCTGGGCCTGAGTTTTATCAGACCAAGGCTCCAGAGAAACCAGTTCCCTCTCCCTTTGCTCCCCGCCCCTCCCTGACTGGACCCATCTCCAACTCTATAAAAAAGAAAGCGGGGAATGTGAAAGCCTTAGTTGCAGGCGAGGCACACCAATTGTGTGCTGCACTTCAGCGCAGAGAAGGCAAAGAAGGCCACGATTCTCGAAACTACCTCATTTCTGACCTGAAATCCTGCTTAAGGCCCATGGGCTACTCCCCAAATATGCCTGCAGAATAATTTCCAGGTTCGTTTGCTATCTTTCAGAACGTGAAGGGACTCCCAGTTTCCCTCTTCCTTTCCTGCCCTGATTAGCTAAGGAGGGCTTTTCCTCACAGTAGGTAAAGAAAGTTGACGTTGACGGCTTGGTGTAAACATCAATGAATGGTCACAGCGAGATGCTTTCTTCATGTAGATGGTTCAAACCTATCACTGCAAATCATGACTGTTCAAAGAAACAGTCTGGAAGATGTCTTAGGAAAAAATACTTGAAAGTAGCAGAAGTTATTCTTTGGAGTGTGGCAGGACCTCGCACACAGTCAGAGCCCAATGTGTTTGTCAAATGAACAAATGATAGAAACACTACACCGCCACTGGGCAATTTTTCAAGTATTAGTAATGCCACCAATATTTACATAGATAAAAATAGAAAAACATAAAAATTCTTGAAATTTTAAGTTAAATCTAAGTGCCCAGATATTTAAAGGCTGTACTTTGTTGGTATGACTTTTCTGGAAAGAAATTTAGCAATATATACCATGAGCTTTAAAGGCTTGTAACCTTTGATCAAATGATTATACTGTGGAAACATATTGACAAATTATTTTGAGCAAAGTTACATAAACATGTTAATTGCAATGTTATATACAATTATGACAAAATGGAAATAGCCTGAATAGTGAAATTGACAGAAATTGCTAAATAGATTATGATATGGCCTCGTGACCTGAGTATGTGATATAAGAGAATGCTCATGATATGTCGTTGGAGGAAAAAAGCCGGATACAACACTATGCTATAATATGATTCCATTTATATTCTTTCTAGATCTACTAAAAATGTCCTGTCTCTTATGTAAAGAAAAACATAGAAAACAATAGAAGAGGATATCCGAATGTTGAATCCTAATTCTATTCCTCTAATTAGTCTTAATGAAGTCAGCAGTTTTGTCATAAATTACAATTAACTATAATCCCCATCTGACACACACCCGCTGGTCCATATGTTGGGCCTCTGAGTAGACCAAATGTAACAGCCTTTGAAAATTGATTTAACTAAAAATCATGCAACAGACACAAAATGACAGCCACCAGGAAATCTGAAAATATAATCATTAAAAACAAATTGAGGGGGATGTGGTGGAAGGGAAGAGAGAAGAATCGCATTCAATCTATTTTCCAATTTTTCTCCTTCCTTCAAGCATAAGCTAATCCCCTTAAAGAGCTTAGAGAAAAATTTTTAAGGTGAAAAAACATGCACAGGGGGTTGGAAGCCAATTCCTACTTTCCTGATTCTCCTCACTAAGGCAACTCTTTCCACCGAAGTCAGGCGACCAGTTAGGAGTGTAGCACACAGGAGTGCATTTTTTATCCAGCAGAAATATTTAGCTTGGCTGTCTGCCAGGGAATGCTGGAAGAATGGACTGAATTAGGGGATTTACCGTCCACGTGTTTGGCACGTGTCATGTAGACTGTCTGAGAAGCTCCTCTCCCTTTCTCAGGTACCCGAGCCGTGGAGAGGGCTGCCAAACGGAGGAAGGGCAATGGCACTGCCTCCTGTGGTGAGACACAGCGGGATCTGATTTCATAAACTGGGCATTTTACTCAGGTTCCAATCTGCTTTCTTTCCATGCCTGATACGACTATAAAAAGGCATTCTAGGCAGCTATCATTGTGGGAAGAAAAAGCCTACATTATTTTCCCTAAATTCTAAACATGCTTTCTTTTGCCCCCTAACTTCACTTCGGAGTCACATCAGTCTGTAAACAATTTTTGATAACCTTAATTTTTAAAAAAAATTCAGCATCATAAGGCAGTTTTAGCATTTTCGTTTATGCATCACGAAGAACTGTTATTTTAAAAAGAGACGTATTGGGAGTTATATGTAATCAAGTCACTGAAGTTGGTCAAAGCTGTATGTTTTAAGGTTTTTAATTGGTTGGACCCTGTGGTAAGCTACTAAACATGTAGCAGACTCTAGATGCCAGAAGAGACTCCGCAGATCATCTCCTCCTTCATTTGGTGAGAAGCTAAATGAGCTGCCAAAGGTGGTGGCCACTGGAGGTGGAGCCAGTGCCAGATCTAAAGTCTTTACCTCTATGTCCCCATGTGCTTTCTCCAAGTGCGTGGCTCCAGCCCATCAGGCACCAAGATCGGTGGAAAACGGGAAGCCACAGTTGAGGAAGGTTCTGTCCATGCTGACACAGCAACGGCCAGAGAATGGGGGGGACATATCATAGCCTCCTAGAAACTGCCTGCTTTCATCACAAAACAAACTAGAGAAGATGATGTTAAATCTTTATGCAGGGAAAGAAAATGCCTGTTTGTCTTCTTTGTAGGAGGTGATATGAGGCTATTACTGTATCTAGAGTTGGAAAGGTTACCCCAGACTGCACTACGTTTCCAGACGAGGGTGTCCATCTCTTGGCCCAGAACCCTAGTCAGTACAGGCTGTTTAATAAGAACATTCAATCGTATGACTATGGATGAGAGGGAAAATTTAATCAGGTTTTTAAAAAGTGCATGGGTTAAAGTGGGAGAGGTTTCTATAAATACCGAATTTAAATGTAAGCGAATGCTTTAGGAGATACAATTTCTGTGCAAAGGAAGGAAGGAGAATGTAGAGACTGTGCACTTTTATACACGCGGAAGGCTACATGGGAAGCTGAAAGCGGCTGCTCCCTCTGGAGAAGGGAACTGGGTGGCTGGGTGTGTGCGCAGTTTTATTGTATACCTTTGGCAGCTTTTGAATTTTGTACCATATGAATATACTGTTTACCTGTGTAAAAGAAATTAAATTTAGATAAATTTAGATAAATATATATATATATATATATATATATATATATATATATATATATTGCTCTAAATTTTAAAAAATAATGTTGCTGAAGATGTGGTACATCTGGATCCAGGGCAATTTGACAAACTTATTATACATTATTTTATTGTGGTAAAATATATATAACATAAAATTTGCCATTTAAATTATTTTTAAGTGTACAATTCAGTGGCATTAACTACATTTACACTGATTTACAACCATCACTACTATCTATTTCCAAAACTTTTCCGTCATTTGAAACAGAAATTCTGTACCTTTTCAAAGATATCTACCCATCCTTCCCCCACCTCCCTCCCCACCAGCCCCTGGGACCCTCTACTCTACTTTCTGTCTCTATAAATTTGCTTGTTCTAGGTTCCTCATAAAAATGAAGACATATGTTTTCACAGAAAACAAATCCTTTCACAGAAGTATTTGTCCCTCTGTGTCTAGCTTATTTCACTTACCATGTTTCCAGGGTTCAGAACTTCATTCCTTTCCATGGCTGACTAATATTTCGCTGTATGGCTAGATCACATTTTGTTTATCCATCTGTATATACCATTTTGTTTACTCATCTGTCGATAGACACTCAGGCTGTTTCCGTCTTTGGGCTACTGTGTATAATGCTGCTATGAACACTGGCATACAAACATGTGAGTCCCGGCCGAGGCTGGGTAGGTCAGTTGGTTAGAGCGTCACCCCAGTACACCAAGGTTGTGGGTTTGAGCCCCAGTCAGAGCACATGCAAAAATCAACCAATGAATGTATAAGTGGAAAAACAAATCCATGTATCTCTCTCAAAGAAAAAAAAAAAAAATCAATTGAAAACAAAAGCAAAAGCAAAGTCCCTGTTTTAAGTTCTTTTGAAATATCTAGCAATAAAATTGCTGTGTCATATGGATTCTCACTAGCTTTTTGAGGAAGCAAGCTCACATACATTTTAACACAGAAGTTACACTTGTAGGAATTGTTTTTAGAGAAATAATTGTGGATGCACAAGGTTACTGACCATAAACACTGTTTATAATATAATATCGAAAGATTAGAAATAAGCCAAATGATCAATGATAGAGAATAGGTTAAATGTATTATTTATATAAGCAAATTTTATGAGGCCATTTGAGGTAATGGTTAAGAGAATTGGCTCTGAGGTCATCCTGTTTCTGCTACTTATAAGCTGTCTGACTTTAGGCAAGGTAATTACCTTCTCTACTTCTCACATTCTTCATCAGCAAAATGGAGATAACAATTGCACTAAATTCATCAGGAAATTGTAAACACTAAATCAGTTAATACATGTGAAACATCCAGAAATCAGTTAATACAGGTGAAACATCCAGAAAAGGACCTATAACACAGACTGTGCTTTATAAATGTCCACATGTATGGTCTTGCTGCTTTAAAATAAGCATGCTCTAATTTTAAAATGAATAATAGTGTTATAGAAGATACTTAATAATGGAGAAAATACTTGGATTTGTAGCTCACTTTATCATAATGATTTTTGGTGAAAATATATAGATACACAAAGAAAAAAGATTAGAAATATATACATAAAATATTAATAATCAATTATAACTAGGTGGTGAAAATACTATACATTTTTTTGTCTTTTCTGCACTTTTTTTTCAAATCTTTAAGAATGAATGTCACTTTTATAATGAGAAAAAAAAAGTTAATGATTAGAAGGGAAGGAGCAGAAGAATGCTGGTTTTTAAGTTGGATTTCTAAAATTAAACAGATTTTGTTGTCCTAACTTTAGAAATGCTAGATTCTAGACTCCAACACACTCTGAGGGAGAATCATGAAGCAGAAATTCTCCTTCATAAAACTGCCTACTTGATTAAAATTATTTTAAAATCTTTATTACAATCTGATAATCATCCTTGATGGTAAAGTTGATGGACCAACGCCCCCCCAACCCCTCGCCGCTCCCTCCTGCCTGTCGCCATGATCAGCTAGTTCCTGTCTATCAGTGTGATGAATTAAATGTATGACAGATATGACAGGTGAGGGGTGCATGGAGGGGCTTAACCAGCAGGGATAAGATAAAGCCCCCATTTAAGAACAAAGCCCCCACCAAAGCTTGCCCATTAATGACCATGAACAGAATCTCTTCATTTGTCCCCTTTGGAAGGAGCAGGCAGAAACCACAGACAATGTGTGGTTAGGCAGGGCGCCTGTTTCTCCAGGGGCCTCTCAACCAGCTAATTGAAAATCCTTGATTTTTTTTTTGCTAAACATGTCTGAAAGTCTCAGCTTCCATGGACATGAGTGAGGATGCCTTTCAATGCTATATTAATACAATAGACTTAAATTTGCAGCTGGACTAAGTGGAATTACTGTATATAAACCATAATATCTATCTGTAGGGATCCAGCTAAGCCCTAGAGAGACAAGTCCAGCAGGGCAAATCCAAGGAATTTTGGAAGTCAATCCATTAGGATTACCAGCAGCCCCTGATTTTGGAAGTCATAGGCTCAATCTATAGAAGCAATGAGGTCTCAATCTTCTTTTATCCTAACCTCTTATCTAAAGGCCTGTTGACCCAGTTTTTATTTAAAACAAACTGATAAACTACAAATGACATGATAATCATTTGCTACAATACTGACATGACATTAGCGGGCAGGCAGCCTAGCCACATAGGAACTTTTGTGCAGCACTTAAAACATACTTTAAAAAACTACTTGTACAGCAAATATGTAGCCCTCTTAATACACAATTATAATAATCTGGACATTAGTAATAATACATGATGCTAACAATACACAAAAGAAAAGTCGAGCTTTTGGTTACAGTGTCCTCCTTCATGACTTAGCCACCACTCATCTGAGCTTATTAACAACACGAGGCATTGTAAATGGAGCTAAATTATAGAATTCTCTCTGAAAATGCACTGCCATCTCTTGCGGATTGATTTGTGTGGGAGCAGGTCTATACCAAGTAGATAAGAAATACTTGTTGGATAAATAATACATAAGATTGACAAAAATACTTTAAAGACATAGACATCCTCCAGGTACTCTGGAGATATGAAAAATCCAGTGGGTTTCCCTGGCAGGCAGCCTATGAGAGGTTAGTCAAATTCCAGCAGCCATGGCTGGCTGAGGGCCTGCTGAGGAACAGGAGCAGCAGGAAACAGTAATTCAGTCAAAGAACTGTTCCAAGTTGGAAGAGCAATTCAATGACCGGCTGAAAGCCCCGCTCGTATGGGTGAGACACAGAGGCTCTTCCCCCTGCTGTCCGGGCAGTCCCACCCCAGCAGAAAGTTTCCTGATCGATGCTAGCTTCATTTCAGTGCCTGTGAAAACTTTGGCTAAGTGTGCATTCTTTCCTTCTCACTAAGGAGAACCAGCCCTGGGAACATCTGAAACATCAGGACCCAACTTATGCTTACACCTCCAAGAGCACTAAAGAGAGAATTTTCCTGCTCATAGAGGTCAAGATGAACTGGCACTGCCTGCTTGCTCTCAGAAGACCGGCACTCAACCTCCCATTGCTTTCTTTCTTCAGTTTCATGCAGGAACAGAATTATTCAGATGTTCTTCAAAACACCAGAGTCAAGTCGCTTGGCAAATACTCTTCAAGCCTCTGTACTTGGATGCATCACAAACCCATCCATCCACCTGTGTTTTAACAGCCCAACAACTTCCTTGATAGCTAAGCAGCCCACCAAGAGCCCATGAAAGCAATCACCGTTGGGGCCCTGTGAACAGGCCTGGCTTTTGTCTGTCTGCAGCTCAACACCCAGACAGGACATTTAGCAGAAGAGCCCAGTAGACGTTGAGGCCAACTTCTTTTGGGCCTTATCTGAATGACAATACTTAACTTTCACCACCTGTGCTGGCTTTGCAGAAGAAACAGTCACACTCAATTATTGTCTCTTTCTCCTAAACAACTACTGTTTAAATCCTGGAGAGCTGATGTTAACTGGTAGAAAACACAATGCTATTTTTCGACAGGGCAGTGATTTCTCTCTTTCATCTATGAAAAATGTACTTCCTCTCTTGCCATCACATCCATCCCAGATGCTGAATTTGGGGTAAAATTTTAATATAAGGGCATTATTACCCTTTGCATGGTGAATGAGCTTTGAACTTTCTAAGACAGTTTTAAATCCAAAGCTACCCTCTATTCTGCTGTGAACACATAGAAGGAAACAGAATATAGGCTAAATCCCTAAAAGCCACACTCTTGACACAATGACAAAAGATCATTTACTTTAAATAAGACTAGCATACGAGGGGGAAATGAACCCACATAACAATGAAAAAGCTTGTTGACACGCTTCTGCTTTCTACCCTTCTCCTCAGCTGTTATCACAACTTTATCTCTTTAATCTCACACTAACAAATGATTTGATCAAGAACTTGATTCAGCATGTAGTAAACTTAAAGTGGAATTTCCAGATTGACCAATAAATGTTTTCGGGATTGATCAGAATGCTGTTTCATATTTTCCTATTTTTCAGAAGTTCTTTTTCAAAGAATAAGGAATTGCTGATGTGACTCATTATCTTCATCTAGGAAGTTATGCTTTAAAGAAAAAATGCATCACAAAGAGCAGGCCATCATATCTGATTCTTAAATACCTGAAAATGAGGAGAACACTCATTGCCTAACATGTTGGTAATTCATGCTCTTGCTTCAAAATGTGACTGCTCATTTCTAGGGGGAGAGGGTGGGAGACGTTTGTAGGTAGAATATAGATTTAGATCAGGAAAACTCTACCAACTTTAGATCACACTATTGGTGCCAAGAGTACCTGCTCTGTAGCTGAGATGTGAAAATGCTAGGAGGCCAAGCACCCGGTGTACAAGGCAGCATTTGAAAACCCAAGCACGTTAACTCCCTCTGCGATTTTTTTTTTTTTTTGCCACTTGAAGAATGATCTGGAAAGGGGGTGTTGAGTTAGTTTACATTTACCTCGGCCTGACCTGGTGCTAGAGGTTTTAAAAGCTGAGCGGGGGCCACATTCAGGAAGCCCCAGGAAAACAGTACGACCAAAGGACTGCATTTGCGGGGACCCAAGAGTCACCCCGCCATTCTTATTGCAGACAGAGAGCATTCTCTTTGCCCTTTGGGGTGAGGAAATCCATCCATCTTCATTAGGCTTTTGGGGGGGAGTAGAAAGAGAGGACTGCCATTTCCTTTGGCTCTTGAAAACAGAAGCCAGCAGTGATTACTCATTTCAACCCCAGTGCCCCGACCAAACCCTCCTAGCAGGAGGCAAGGGAAGATCAACATGGCCCAACACATTAGCGGCGGGCCTGTTTGTTAACCAAGCGCTGCAAGCTGAGCAGCAGCAAGCCACCACTTAGTCAGAACTTACATTTTTAAAAGGTGTGTGTATTGGGGGAGGGGAGGAGGCACAGGAGAGGCATGGAAAGCGACTCAGGCCTTTTACTCTCCCGGGATGACTCCAGTTAGGGCAATTCCATAATCAAGGCAGTTTCACCCTGTGGACTGGTCAGGTGCAGCCAATGTTTTGTGTGTATGTCACCCTATAGTGACTTCGGTGAGCTTCTGCTTTTCCAGGCTCCCGTCAGCAATGCGCTCGCAGCAGTGTCTGGAGCACTGGAAATGCATCTCAAATTGTTTTGCAGCATAAATCACTGTAGAAACCCCCCACCAGTTTCAAGATAGGAACTTTCGTGTTGTGGATTAACCTCACGAAGGAAGGGGTTACACGTTTTCCTTCCCTGTGAGAAGAAAAAGAAATCGCTTTCCAAAATGAACTTTACAGGACAAGACAATAGAAAATTACCCTTGGTACTTAGAGCTTTAAAAAGAATACAAAGAAATGCTGTACATCACAGAGATGTGTTTCAATATATGTCGCAAATGTGTGTTTTTAAGATTCTATAGCAAGTTCCAAATTTGAAATGATGAAGGACCTCTGTATCCCAAGAGAGTTATAAAAATAAGATGGGGGAAAGATGTAGACAAAGGGAACTCCCCAGGAGGCTACTGGTGTCTGTTACTTATTTTCAGTTACATCCAAGTGCCATCGCCCTGCTCATTCAGCTTGAGTTTCTGCGCCATGTTTCAGTTTCATTGGCAAGAAGGCTTCCCCAGGATGGGCTAAATGCTCATTAATAGATAATTCACACTAACAAAAAGGAAGATTCAAACTAATGTGAGAGTGTGCCTCACTAATGCCTTGGAAATTAAGCAGCCTCCGTCTAACTAATCAATGCCAAGTGACTGACCTTCGTGGAGGCTGCAGCTCAGTAATGGAACACACACAGAGGATAACATGCTCAAAGGTATTTAAAACACACGTGAAGAGAACTACACTAATAAGACAACCCTATCCCAAATGTCCATGACTCGGCTCTTGTCCCTATGCTATCTGTATGTCCTTTGGTACATTTGTTTATGAAAATAAATTTGCCTGATAATATCTACAGTTTTCAAATTTCTATGTAGATTACAAATGGTAATCAACATTTATAATAACTTGCTTTCATGAAAGAAGTCTATAGGAAGAATTGACTTATAATAACTGTTTTATTTATTTAGAAACTCATTTATCCAAGGATAATTGCCTTGAGGGAGAAATAGATTCAAAGCCTAATGCAATCAATGTTTATTTGGAGTTGTATCTGACTATTTCTTCTTTTTCTTTCTTGTCAAATGCTTTCTCAAATGCAACCTGTTAATAAATTATTCCATGATCTCCAATGGCCTTGCTGAAGATGTTCATACTGAAATGTTCCATAAATAAGCTTGAGTTCCCCTGACAGCAAGCCAGTAGTGACATCAGAGACTGCATTCTCTAGCTCTCTCCTCATCCCACACTTGCAAAGCTACTGAAAAAGCCCCAAGAGGTAATACATAATGTAATTTCTGAATCTTGTGTCTCTTTTTTTTCACTCAGCCAACCTATCGCAAGGAGCAACTTGAAGACTGCAATGAGTTTTAATGACACCAGACTCTCATGTCTTTTATTTACCTTTAAGATGGCCTTTTCTAGTTCATCTCCCTCTTCAGAAATCCCTGGCTCTGGCATCTTCAGTGAAAGCCGTCAGATGAAGTGTTTATCAACTCCTAGGGCTTTTTAAAAGTTTTATTTAGATAAGAAGCTCCCTAAGGGGAAGACCTTTACTTCTTATTTGGTGAAGTGCAACATTCGCTCACAGCTCTCTGCCCCTGATAAATAGAATTAGGAAATGTGTCTTGGAGTAGAGCCAAGCACTGCCGCAAGACATCCAGACAGCCTGCTTCCCATGGCCTTTGCTTAGGAGAGTGGAGCTGTGACAGTACAGTGGCCCTAGGTCATTTGTAATTGCTTAAGGTCCAGAGGTAGAAGAATTTAAAAGTGTGTAAAGCAAAGTACAAAATGGAAGTTGGCTCTCTGGTGTATTTCCCCAACCAAGATTGGTAGATTTTAAGATCTGCAAATAGTGGTTACACCTATATTTATTTATCTAACTATAGCTAAACCAATAAAACTGGTAGATAAGTAAGTGAAATGTTTTCTAGGAAATCGTAAATTATGAAAATTGATTCAAGAAAAAAAGGTAACCTTAAATTCATTGCTAGAAATTTTTGAAAAAGTAATGAAGTCACCCATTTAAGAAAAATGGTGCCAAGGATGTTCTGTTTCTGCTTGGGATGTAGAAAGCTGGAGTTTTGTTTTCACTCTAACAACAAGAAAATGTCTGTTAATCTACAAAATCATAATGTTCCTTAAGTCCATCAGATAGCTGAGGTTACAGGGTGAACAAATAGTCTGAAATCTAAGGAATGATAGGAGCCTCCCAGTAACCCTGGGGCGTGGCCCTGGTTCAGCTCTGGGAGAGCACAGGAAGGGCAGGAAGAAGGCACACAGAGGATCACACCAGCTGGGAGGAAGAATTCAGCAAAAAATTTTAGTGAAATGTTAAATTCCAAATGTGGGCTAACTTGAGAGTCAGGACCACTGGAGGGACAGACACAAGGGGGGTTTGCACCCACTTCTAGGCTCTTCCCCATGGCCTTCCCCATGGCCTACATAAAAGTCAAAACCCCACCAGAAAGCCATTAAGCTACAGGTTGAAAAGAGAAAGGCAGCAAACCCTCTTTTCCCCGGAGCAGAGGTGAAGAACCCGTGTGGCTGGGGTCGGGTGGGGAAACCATCCTGAGGCCAGATCATTAGAGGAGACCAGTGCTAGAGAAACGATAGGACCACAGAAAAAGCCCTTACCTCCATGACGCAGGACCGCAGGGCCTGCCCGAGACTGAGGTGGCCCAGAATACCTGAGAAACCCCCTGGCTCCACTACCCAGCTGGCAGGCAGCGGAGTCCAAGGCTGCGGAGATGGGCAAGCGTGAAGAGCGCTGCCACTCGCACAGGGAAGGGCTAAATTCGAGAGCAGAGGAGAAACATTTTATGAGTGAGTTCTATCAGCTCTTTGAGGAACACATCATTTTGCCATCATTTAAGTTATTCGAGAGTATTAAAAGCTAAGAGGGTGGGAAATTAATATTAAAGGGAATTTCTTGCGGTGGGACACAGGACTCTTTTCACATTTATGTCATTGGCCGTCATGACAACTGGTTTCAACTCAGGCAGTGCAATTCTGCTCTGGCTTGAGGCTTCTGCTCAGATCCACAGTGGCTACAGAAGAATGGTCTCCTTTCAGTTTTCAAAGGATCCACAAAGAAATTAGATCTCTTCTGGTTTATTTGTGGATTAAATTGGAAGCTGACAACAGAATTGTCTTCTTGTTTGGTCCATAGACATGAACAAATTTCCTCACCAAAATTTTATTTACAGAAACAAGGGACAGCCCATGAGCCATAGCTTGCCAACTTGATTTTTAATTTAAGCATTGTTAGAAACCATGGTTTATCCTGATTACTCAGGGTTTTTTGGTGCCCCCATAAGTTTTGCACCCTAGGCAAGTGCCTCGAAGGCCTCATCCAGTTCTGGCCTGCGTCTGAGAGACTCACTAGGTTCATTCCTGGGTGAGTGTGAGTCTTGTGTGCTGGTCTATTGTCTTACCCCACAATGCCACACATTTTCTGAGAAGCTGTTTGTCCTCTAGAAATGCCTTCATTTAAATCTTCCGGAGTGAGTGAGGGGAACAGAGAGGTGGGAGCAAAGTTTCAAAGGCAATGAAAAGGAGAGGAGGTGGAAGGCTAATCCAGAAATCGCTCAGTAATCACCATCATAAAATCAGACTGGGGCGGCATTGCTCGCTATGTATTTGCTCACCTTCCCCACATCCCACAAAGCCTCATTTCCTAAACCAAAGTGTCCTTCTGAAATGCAGCCACTTTGCCTCAGTTCTTGGCCCCATCACCCTCCAATGCAACAGCTTCTACATACCATTAGCTTCCTTCCAAAGTCACCATCTATTTCTTGTCCAGAGCAATACACTTTCCTGTTTTTAAGAGAAGAGTGCTGGCCCATGTACCTGAACCAAGAAATATTTTAAGTCCCAGACTGGATGGAGTGGGACAGCGTGAGACTTAATCATGCTACTCAGAATGACAGCATGCAATTTAAAATGTATGAAATTGTTTATTTCTGGAAGTTTCAGTTAATATCCTTGGACCGCAGTTGACTATGGGTAACTTAAACCATGGATAGTGAAACCTCGGATAAGGGGGTACTACTTACTGTTACGTGTTACCACCTGCTACCAAGTCAGGCACTTTTGCTGACTGGTGAGTTTTTAAGAATGATAATAAATAAATAAACTGATTTGAAAGCATTTCTTAGGTGGATCTCCTGTGGAGGGGATGGGAATTGGGATAGGAGGACTTTGGCTTGCTTCCACTGTGTCCCAGAATGTTTCTCTATAGAAGGTGGGCCTTATGGATACTCCTCCCGAAGTATCCATTTGCCTATCTGTCCCATGCTGTCTTTACCAGCTCAGGTAAATCCTCAATTTCTCCCACAGCTCCTCCACCTTTAGATAGAATAAGTATTATTGACGCCTTACTCTCCCACTCAGTGTTGGGTAAGTGGTGGACAAAAGCAGGAAAGTTGGCCTGGGAGAGAAGGCAGATCCAGAAGATAGGGCAGAGCCTAAGGAAGTCCAGTCAAAGGCCAGAGGTCTCCTGAAACTGACGCTTTAGGTGATTTTTTGAGTGTTTGGCTCTTTATTAGGTCCTTTTAATTTTTCCCCAGCCTGAGCACTTGGCCTGCTTTTCTCTTCTGCCATCACAACTGCTCTTCTGCTTGGGTTTCTGCCCCTTCAAGACTGATGAAAACCAGGGTGCTTTCTCTCAGTGTTTGCGCTATTTCACCAGCACTGAAGAAAGCGTACATCTACTTTCATTTTTCTTTTAAAAAAATGTTGTCACTGTTAGTGATGGTGGAGAAAGAGACTTTGCCACAACACAAAATTAACAGGAAAGCCACGAGAAATGGGATTTTTAAAAACTGTAAGTCCCTGATTTTAGTTATCCATGGTCATTTTTGAGGCATCAAAAGGGAATCATGCTCATAGTGCAGAGATGCATGTGGCTCAGAACTGAAGCAGTCACAGAAAAAAATTGTAATTGTTTAGTACTTTATGTATTTAATAATAAAAACAGACATGCCAAAGTAACTTCAACATAAATCCTTCAGTGATATGTCTCAATCATCATGAAAGAGACACATGGTTCCCAGCAATACTTCATATTTTTATGGTGATTTTTCCCCCTTTCTCATCTGTTCTCTCCACAGACTACAGATTCTCCTATACTTTCTCCTTGATGCCCCACCTCACCCCAGATAAACTCCTTGAATACTTGGAGTCTAGGAACTTGCCCTTTATTTTATATAAATCTTATGCAAAGTAACTAAGTCCTGTCATTCTCCTGCCACCTCCTGGATCTTGTTCTTTCCTACCCAGTTTCTCACCCAAACTAACAATGCACGGCTCTGGAATGACAGGAACCTTCTTATAGGGCGTTGGCAGTAGAGGAGGAACTGGAACTGGAGGGTGGAAGGCATAGATACTCTCCTGGTCAGATAATCGTGTGTTCACAGGAACTATGCTTGACCTGTCCTGATGCCCAGTCTGATTCACTCCCCAGTTTTGGTCTAAAACAAAGAAGCCCAACTCTAGGGGTGGGTGGTTTTCATGGAGAGTCCTATCCCTCCTTACTCTAATATTGTTAGTAACTCTGGGGCTCTTCCATTTACTTGTCCTTGGGACCCAACTCCTTGTGCAGACTCTCAGCTGGGAACCTTGGCCCTTTCCCAGCAGTTTGGAATTACAGCAATAATGATGATACAATACTGGTGAGGATGACTGGAGCTAATTTTGATGGGGCACTTTCTATGCACTGTGTAAACACTTAACACTGATTGTCTCCTCTGGTTTCCAAGTCCCAAAGAACTATTTTAGTTATTTATTGCTGCCTAACAAACTGCTACAAAACTTAGCAGCTTAAAACAATACACATACCTCACAGTTTCTGGGGGTCAGGAGTCTGAGCATGATTGAGCTGGGTTCTTGGCTTCAAGGTCTCTCAGTCAAGGTGTTGCTGGTGGTAGTCATTTCAAGGCTCAACTGGGCAATGATTTGATTCCAAGTTTGCATGGACATTGGCAGGATGCAGTTCCCCACTGGCAGATGGACTAAGGGCCTCAGTTCTTCACTGAATTTTGGCCAGAAGCTGCCCTCAGTTCCTTGTCCTATGGGCCTCTTCAATGTGGCAGCTTCCTCTTTGAAGGGTGCAAGCCATGAGGGCAATAGAGAGTCTGCTAGCAAGATGGCAGTCACAAGCTTTTGTAACCTAATCACAGAAGTGGCGTCTCATCACCTTTGCCATATTCTATTGGTTAGAATCAAGTCATTATGTCCAGCCCACATTCAAGAGGACATGGATTCCAGGAGGCAGGGATCATTGGCGGTCATCTTAGAAATCTGTTAACCTCAAGACCAACTGGGGGAAAGGGTTGTTTTAAGAATGCAAGGATAATATCAAGACTAAAAGATGGAAGTAGTACAGGGTAATGATTGAAGCTAATATAGGTAGAGATTAGGAGGTGGAACAGGAAAGTGCCTTATGTCATTTTTTTTTTATTAAATATATCTTTATTGATTTCAGAGAGAGGAAGGGAGAGGGAGAGAGAGAGAAACATCAATGATGAGAGAGTCATTGATCGGCTGCCTCCTGCACACCCCCGACTGGGGATCGAGCCCGCAACCCGGGCATGTGCCCTGACTGGGAATCGAGCCCCAATCTCCTAGACCCTAGGTCGAAGCTCAACCGCTGAGCCACCCCCGGCCAAGCTGCCTTATGTCACTTTTGATCCAGTGTCTTTCTCTCTCCTAACCCATAACATAATGGTATTAGCTGAAGTGATGATTGGTATGTGGCTGAAGGATGTACATGGAATTACAAGGACACTGAACAAAGAGCTGCTTTTCCATTGAGAAAGTAAATGGAAGGTAATAGTAATATATTAGTAGAGTAGAAGAATGGCAAAGAAGATAATCTCTCTAGATAAAAGTAACTCAGAGTCCCAAGAGACTTTTGGCAGGGGCATGTCAAAGCATCAAATGAAAAAGGAAGAAATCGGGGCAATGAACCAGATCTGGAAAGGGAAACCGTAACCAAAGGTAGTCAAGATGGAAGAAACAAAACTGACAGCTGGTTTTGGAAAGATTTTTTGAGGCAATGTTACATAGAGCAATGGTGCAGGGGCGAAGACAGGGAACGTTTTTAGCAGCATCTGCCATAATAAATTTCATTTAATATGTATTTTATGAGAAGAAAAAGACTGCAGGACTTTTCAGAGCCTTTAATACGTTAGTGTGCATTCTGACACCCTAAGGTGTGTGTGAGGGAGGGTGAGGATTGAATAGGCAGCACTTCTCACTGGTATTTATTTGTTTATGGAGGTGGAAGAATGCTACACACTTCAGGGAATGCTCTTTAATCAAATACCTACAGCTTTTTTTTGAGAGCAGAAAAGGAGAGATCTGGTTCAAATATTTCTAGTAACCCAAAAATGGTGTCCAGTGGTTGAACAATAAGCAAAAAATTTTAATGAAATACTTATGTATTAACTAGAAATAACCCTAGGATCTCAACATTTGGGACCAAATGATAGGAAAGATACAAAACCAGAATCAGAGTAGAAGTCTTTTACAACCATACCCAGGAATCCCCCCAAATTTCCAGAGCTCTATTAAAATCCTTCTGTCCAGCACTCTTTCCCCCTTCTGCGGACCCCCATCTTCTTATCAACAGAGAAAAAATCTGAGTGTTTACCTCATGGGCTTTTCTCTTGGAATTTTCTCAATATCATGTATAAGGGCCATAAAGGGAGATTCCTTGAGAGAAGCAAGACAGACATGTCTTTTTAGTACAGAGAAAGAAAGAAGAAATCAATAAAGAACTCCTTGCCAAACCACAACTATTGGGCACCATGGCATTTCAAATTGTGTAATTGGACAGACCAAAGCAAACAACTAGGAACCTCAAGATTCAAAACCAGATTCATTGGTGAGAGAAATGGCTGGAATAACACACTGAATACAATATAGTGACTAAATGATTTCTTGAAAAAGAATGCATTGCTGAAATTCTGATGAGACAAGCATTAGAGTAAATTAAATTAGTAAATTATGCAGTTGGAGGAAGGAGCGAATGTTTCTAACATCTCACCATATGATATTTGCTAAGTTCTGCACTAAACAAAAGAGCATACACACATTCTCAACAGTAAATATATTCTTTAATTTTGAAAAATGATAAGCTTTTATGAAAAAACACACAAGTAGAACCACTGGTGGAATTGTACTTTAAGTAGAATATTTAAATTACACATATATATATATACATATATACATATTTATGAATGGATAGATACATGATGATAGACAGATGGATATGCAGATAATTCTCATAGAGAGCAAGCAGACAGCTGGGGTTGGGGTGGAGTTGAGGGATTGAGAAAAAAACAGAGAACTCATGGACATGGACAAGAGAGTGGTGACTGCGGAGGTGGAGGGGGATGGGTGGACGTGGTAGAGGGCACAGAGGGGATAAAAGGCGGCGGGAAAAATTAAATTAAATTGAAAAATTAAAAGATAATAGCATCTTAAATATTCCTGATAATGAGATGGGGAGAAAGCATTAAAGTTTTGCACACACAAAGTGCTCGTGGCAAAGCACTTACAAGAGCTGCAGAATTTGGAGAGGAGTTCTACATTCTCCTTTCACAGACACAACAGTCAGGGCTCCCAAGAAGATTTTAAAAATATACATACACACTTAATTTATCCTTTCAAAATAAAGGTAATACTTTAATAATGAGTGGGTAAAGGAGTTCCATTAAAAAAAAAAGGTCACACTTCAGCAAGAATATTCTGGGAACTGATATTTAGAAATTTTTCTAGAATCATGTCCTTTTGATGCCAAGCAAGTGCTCAGTGTGTTAACGATTTCAGAAGCTGTCCTATCCACTCACTTGAACACATTGGAAACAAAATACTTGAACCTGACTACAAAATCTTTCAAAGAGCTTCTGTGATTCTGGGCTCACTTGTTAGAAAATATAAAAGGCAGCACCTTCTGATTAGTTTGTGAGAACGAGTAACTGACTGACACAGAAGCTGAAAACTTTCTACATAAATTGACAAAATTTTGCATAATTGGTGCTTAAAATCAAAATACAGAGGTCCACGGTCAAAATGGTTTTTCTTTCTGAGTGTGCAATGAGAATTTTGAAACTGCTGATCTATATATAGGAACAAGTGGGAAATTATTTCTTCCTACGTCTTCCTTCCTCAGGCTCGATCGCCAATCACTGCATTCAGTTTGCCTTCCTGCTTTGTCCTTCCATTTCATTACGTTACCAGTATTTATAGCTACAGCTATTCGTATTACTACTGATATAGTAATAACATCTGCACCTCATTTCACCATACAAAAGAGAGAGAGAGAATGATTTCCACCATATTTACATCTCAGAACTCTTGCAACAACCAAACAATATTATAGATAGAAAATGACTACGTATGTGGTAAAGTCTCATACAAATACGAGATATTAATACAATGCCCTTGTCTATCTTAAACTGGGTTTACTCTTTTTTCCACAATACTATGAGGCACCACAAGATTTCATTCTTACTCCTTTTTTCCCCCCTGAAAGGTTGGAAAGCAAGTATTTATTCCCAGGAGTTAGGCTTACGGCTCTCAGACAGTCACTCACAGCCTGACTAGCGCAAGGAGAACAGCCTCCCCACTATATATCTGGGGACACTGGCTAAAGCAAAAAAAAAAAAGGAATGGGGGCGTGACATTGGGGCTGACGCTCTCCTTGCTCCTGTGACTGCTTCTAGATAATTTCTCCCCACCCCCAGTCGCAGTTCTTTTGAAGCGCATGGCACCAGGCACCTGCTACCCCTCTGCTGGTTGCTGTCATCCACAGACCTCCTGGTCTATGCGCCTTACTAACTGAAGTCTTACTTCTCCAAGCCTGCTTTCTCTTCCTCCCCTCCAGTCTTCCCAGCACATGGGCTTTAGTATCCTGACTCCAAAAATTCCTCAAGTCAATCAGATCTTCCAGTCCAGCGACCAGCTGCCCCACTTTTTCACTCTCTAATGTTTATCTCCTGTCCTGCCTTCCCTTCTCACCCAACATTGAATCTATAATCTATGCTCCCTTGCATATAATTTTTAATTACTGGTCCCTTTTCTGTCATACTTCCCCCATTCCCCAATGCTTAAGAGAATTATTTATGTCTCCAGGCTCTATGTTCTTTCATTCCAGTCTCTCTCCAATCCATTGCAATCATTTTCACTTTCACAATTGCCCTAAAATCACGTGGTCACCAGTGAAATCCATCTTGTCAAATAAATGGGCAATTCTTTATTCTCATCTTGTTTATTCCTGAGCAGCACTTGACACAATCATGCTTTCCTGGATAAAATTCTTTGTTTGACTTCTGAGCACTGCACTCTCCTCCTTTCCTCCTACCTCACTGGCCACTGCTTTTAGTCTTCTTAATTGGATCCTTATCTTCCTTCTTAAAAAGGTAGAATGACCTAGGGCTCAGCTGCAGCATCTAATGCTTCAATTTAAATAACCATTTAAATGCTAACTGCTCCCTATTTTAGATTTCCAGCCAGGTACACTCCCCTGAGCACCAGAGTTCTATAACCAGGTTCCCTACTTGACATCTTTATTTGGACATTTTATGGACATGTTCATCTTAATCCAAAATAAAATTGATCGTCTCCCTGTCTTCCAATCTCAGTGAATGGTTCCTTTATTCATCAAGATCAAACATAGAAATCACCGATCATTTATGATTCCCCATTTCTCTCTATCCCCCCCCCCCCCCATCTAATCCATCAGCAAGTATTACTGGTTGTATTTCTCAAATATATCCCAAATCCTCTAACCATATTTCTCCTCTACCAGGACTACCTAGCCCAAGACACTTATCATCTCTTACCTGGACTGTTGAAGAGTCTACTAGCTGGTCTTCTTCCCATCTTGTCCTCTACTATCTAGTCTTTACCCAACATTCAGAGATTCTGTTAAAGCATAAATCAGATCATGCCATTGCAATGATGACACTGCCAAGGGCTTTCCATGGTCTTTAGAATGATATTAAACTACTTACCTACTACCATGGCATACAAGAACTTCCATGTTCTACCTCGCGAATCTCCTCTCCTCTCACTCTACCCATGGCTTTCCAGGCTCCAGCCAGTGATCTTTTTTTTTTTTGCTGTTACTCTAACAAACAAGATCATTCTCCCCTTTGAATCTGTGCTCTTCTCCCCCCAGACCTTACATGGATAGCTCATTTCATTATAGTCTATACTCAAATGCCACCTCTTCAGAGAGATCTTTCTTGTCTACCTTTATTTAAATAGCACCCTTTCTCTCATTCTCTATGCACTTATCCTGTTTTAATTTCACTATCATGATAACTATCTCTCAAAAATTGTATTAATTAATTTTTTTGTTCATTGATTTATCTGTTTCTCCCACTAGAATGTGATCTCTGTTGGGGTTACAGAATGTCTTGGTTTTATTTGTTTATTTGTTCTTTGTCTTTTCACCACAATGTCCTTAGCATTTAGAATAGTGATTGGTACCTTTTAGGAGGTAGTCAAGGACTATTTGTTGGATTAGAAAATTACTGAATAAATAGATGGAGAACTTGAATGCTCCAAATTTAAATTTGGTTCATTGAGTAATTATTGGGCACAGTAATGTCTTGAACAGGAATATTGACATTATGAAGATGGAGTGAGAGAAATGTTAGCACTTGTGTGAAAATGCTAAAGTAGAAGCAAATGGGGGCCAAATTAGACACTCTGAGGCTGTTTTAAGAAGCATCTGAGAGTTGAAAAGAATTTTTGCCAAATATTGGTGCAAGGTGGTATGTAATATAATGAAGGGCCAAAAAGGGAAAAATCACAAAGTATTTTAAGAATGTAAATTTATACAACCAAGAGGTGCCCCTTACCCAAACGGGAAAATTAGGAGGAACTGGCATGGTACAAAAGAATAAGACTATAAATTAAATTGCATTGTGTTCTACCTACTTTCAACATAATAGTTGAACTATGAATTTCAGAACATACCTTTCATTACCGACCTATATTTGTTTTTTGTTCATTTGTATTTTAGAGATATAGCAAGGGGGAGAGAGAGGAAAACATCAATTTGTTGTTCTACTTATTTATGCATTTCTTGGTTGATTCTTGTATGTGCCTGACTGGGGATCAAACCCACAACCTTAGCGTATTGGGCCAACACTCTAACCAGCTGAGCTACCTGGCCACACCTGACTTTCCTGCATTTGTGTATTTAAAATGAAAATGAATTATCTAAGGCTTAAGGCACATTTTCTTAGAGTAAAATGGGTGTAGGAATGAAATCTGAGCTTTATATAGAGCAAGAACCAAGGACCAAATGATCATTACATCCAGTATCATTTAAAAAGATGATGTATGGTTCTGGTAGGGATCCTGTCACTCCAAATGATTTTAAATGGCTCTTTGATATGCTTTCCTCTGAAACAGTGAATTTGTCATAGATGTACATAAAGTTGACTTATTGAAGAGAAAAATCAATATTGTGCAGACCAGTAAATTAGCCTACAAATTCAGGAAAGCACACATACACACACACACACTCCTATCAACTTATACTCTATAGAGTATGCATTCCAAATCAATAATTGTGATAAAAAATTAAGAACCGCTACCTCCTCTCAATGTCTACAAGAAAAAGCTGCATTTATGTGAATATATTTGCAGGTGTATGAAATAAAAGGCTTCTTTCACCTTCCTGTACAAATATAACATTAACAAGAGTGCTTGAACATGCTTTTCTCTAAACCACTCATAAAAATTCTTGAGGTTCTTAACCTTACTGGAAAAGAAAACCTCAGATGACTATAAAGTAAATACACAGCATATTCTCAATATCATGGCCATCTTCAAGCAATTTCTCACACTTATAATGCATTTATTTTTATATAAAGCAGATGCGTGTCTTTGGGGCAAACCATGCCTTTTATTCTTATGTTGTGAAAGTCCCTTCTAATTAAAACAGGAAGTACAAATTTCCTTGTCTAGTTCTAAGGATAAACCTTACTTAGCACAAGCAGCTGTCTGCAATTTCTGATGAATCCTTTCTGGCTGTTCCAAACGTGCACTGCACTGCTGAATTCATATTTTATGATTCGCTTTTGAAATCTCCATTTCGAAAACAAAAGGCACACCCAGTGTCCCTGCATTCTCACTAACCAGGGCCTCACATACTTTGGGCACCTCCACAAGCTAAATAACAAACAAGCAGTGTGGCAACTTCAAACGCGTACTGAGAGCTGAGACAGCCTGAATGAATGTGGTTCTGGAGGAGGGATTAAGCAGAAAATGAGGAGGGTATATTTGCAATGAGAAATCATTCAAAGAAAAGGCCAGGAATTGAATGAAGGGGAGAATGTAAACGAATTTTTTTTTAGAAAGATCACTCTTCTTTAAATGCTTGACATTATAGCTCAAATGGCAATTAAGATGACTCTGGTCCCACCCTTCTAATTAAAAAGCACAAGTAGTTTCCTTTACTGACCACAACAAAGGGCAAATAGACTCAAACCCACTTCCTTTGCAGGAGCTTCACTTGCTGCTGAGTGCGGCATATGGGTCTGAGGGATTAAAGCCCGAGCAAGCTTATACACATGGGAGGGGATTAGATATGGTATCTCATGAGTGACACGGTTTTTCCACTGGTGTCAAGCACAGATTAATATTTCTACTAATTGCATTTTTAAAATGGCCAATTAGTTTAAGTCAAATCACCTGCACAGGAGAGGTGAAAGGAAGGTGGGGAGGCCAGACAGAAACTGCCCTTATCTCCTTAGGGATCTGTGGGTCCCAGTCCAAACTCCCTGTGCTTCCTCCACGTCAGCGCTGAGGGCTCACTCACACTGGACGGCAGAGTAGGAGGCCAAGGCCCTAAACCCGGCTAGACTGTAACAACAAAGAGTTGGTGATGCAAGTTTGTGCTTAACTAATGAAATAAAACTGCTTTGTAGCTTCATCTGTTAGGAATTATGATATGGAAATTCTTCACTTGAAAGGGTTTGCTTTTAATCTTAAATACCTCAATTTCTACCTTTATATCAGAAACAATGTGTTTTTTCCCTTGAGTAAAAAATTTGATGTCTGTTCTTAAGAATGAACCTCTCTCCCAATCCCCTTCCCATATATACAGCTTTCATTTCATTTGGCCTCTCAGTCAAAACAGTCTTATCATTTAACCCCAATTTGCACATTCAGCAAAATGATGGTTGTATTTTGAAATAAGAACAGGCATAATGGCAACTAAAGTGTCAATAATGACTCTGACCCTTTAAAAATCTAGTCCTGGGCCAGGAGTTGCACCCATGATCCTCCAGAAACATGGCAAGAAAGTTAATAAACACCAACTAACTTTTTTCAACTGCAGCAATAAATTGTTCAATTGGTGAGTGTTCACAAATTCTGCTCAAAACACCCTGTGAATTGTTTAATTAGCAAACTCTTACAACACTTGACAAATAGATACAGGCAATTTAGGGAGACACAAGGTCCCTGGAGTATTAGCTGTGCTGATAATCTAATCTGCAGGATTTTCAGAGGGATGCATGTTCCATTCTTTTCTTTTAAAAAAGGTTTCAGATACTCAGATGAGAACATTTTCCCTTTAAAATGTCCTAACAAGTAAATAAAACATGAGATGTATAAACAACTAGTTATAATAGTGAACCAGGTTGCTAATCACACACTAGGCTCCAAACATTAATAACACGTCTCGTGTGTATAATAATACAGGCCAAGTATGTGTCCTCCCAAAGCAAGGACAGCATATTGTTCACACAAATATAACAAAATCAAGGAAAAGAATATTTCACTAAAAGCCAAGTCTTCTTTTTGTTTCACCAAACTGCTTATATATTTAAGGCCCCTGCCCAGCTTCCTACAAGCCAAAGTACTAGGGAAGTTCAATTGGCAGTGATTTTTGTTAAACATGGAGTTTTGACCCAAGAAGCACTGAGCTGGAAGGGTCACCCTTTGCAACAGCTCCTGCAAAGACACCAACAGGGAAGGGTGAGCAGTTTGGGTGTGATGAAACGAGTCCTAACTCATTAGTTACTGGGGAACTCGTGGTGGAACCATGTTTAGTGTAAATGGTTTACTTCCTTGGCTTTGATAACCCAGGACAGACCATGCTGAGAAGTGCTAGTTAGCTGGTGAAACTCCAGCCACAAATCCAATAGCAGTATAGATCATTTCAATATATTCTGTCCCAAAGATATAGACCAAGTGCCAGTGTGCATGGTAGTGGTGTTTTGCATAAAATGTTGTGTATGGAAATGTCGAAACCCTATCCTCACTATGCATTCAAAATATATGTCCCTTCTGTCAAAGGAACAGTAGGAAGTACGGTCTTTGCTTATCAAAGAACACATATACACTAGTCCCATAAAAATAAAAGAAAGGTATGCCTTTTCTTGGCATAGAAAAGTTTGAAAAGCATTTCATTAACCTAATCAAGCTTCTCTCCCCTTTCTCCTTAGAAAATACAGCCATGACTCATTATAATCACCATAAAACAATTAAGTTGCGTGTAGCTATTCTTAGGTCTACCAGAAAAAGTTAAAATGCACGTGGTTCTTATCTTCCTCAAGTTTACATATTAATCTGAGGCCAATCTCCTAAGGCTGAAATGTCCAAGTCTTTCTATATTAGTTTGTAAAGCACAAAAGAAAACACATAGAATTTATTATTTTAGCTGAAGAGCTGCTCATGTTAATTAACCGTCAAATAGTCTTTTAAATATTGGACATATTCTTGGGGGGAAAAATCTTGAAAGAAATTCTAATACCACCAAAGACTCTTACCTCCTCCAACACACACACACACACACACACACACACACATACTCTCTCTTCAGAATCAGTTTTCAGTGACAGACAGAGAGATGTCACAAGACGCAATCCGGTTCTCAGTACACACCCAGGCACACACCGATTTTAAGAACACTTTTAAGAAGAAAAGGCAATTATTTACTTGAAGTAAAAAAAAGCATTTAAAAACTTTTCTGTAAAATGCCTGGGTTGCTCTTTTCCTTCCATTTCCCTGATATATAAACGTTTGTGTAAAATCTTTGAGATGATCTGGTTCTCTGTCTGCTACAATCAAACAATGACAGCTCCCTGCAGACAGCGCCAGCCTCGGGTCAGCCGCCTGGCCGGGCAGCAGGCACACCGCTGGCGCTGCCAGTGGCCTGTGAGCCAAGGATTTAGTCTCGTGGAAAAAGGAGGTCAACCCCACGACCATGCTCTGCGGTGAGCCCGGGGGGGCTTTGGCTCTGGAAGCTGTTGCCAGTAGCCCATAACCTTTGTACTCGAGACACTCACTCAAACCACCCCGCACTCTGTAGGCCGGGGGCTAAGGGTGCGCCAAGGCATGAGCTTCCTACCCAAACAGAGCATCGTAAACATTTGGGGGGACACAGGGCTCCTGCTAAAATAAACCATAAAAGAGGAATCAGCCAAGATGTTTTTATTCAGGGAGCCTCTCTCCGTTCAGGGAACCCAATTTCCACTTTAGCCCTTTGACTTAAGAGCTGTCCCAATGGAACAAGCAAGCCTCTTTACTCTCGTGGAAGCCAGTCAACATTCTTAGGTGCTAATAAAAAGTATATATTTTTAAAAGAGTCAAAAGAATCAGGATACGATAGAGTAATATATTTATAGATTTATAGTCTCAAAGGTGTTTCTCTTTTTAAAATTATAAATGAGACAAATGAAAAATATATATAAAGGGGAGAATGCTACTCAAAAGAGATTAATTATTAGCTTTTTCTGCTTCATTCTAACTTGGTAGTTTTAATTTTGGACTGAGTTTTAGTTTTCATTAAAAGATTTTTCTATCAGGTTCAAAGATGTTTGGGCTACAAATTCAAATTAAGTACTTGATCCTGGACTGCAAAAAGCCTTTCCTTTTTGGGGAGAGAGGAAGAGTAGAGAAGGGGATTGCCAACGCAAAGCTCACTGACCACACTCCTAAAACCGGTGCAAATAAAATCATTAGGGCAAGCAGGAAGTGAAATTGGGTCCAGTTGGCCTAAACTCAGAATAAATTTATTCTAAACTAAAATTTAATTAGAATATGATTTTACTCTAAAAATTACTCTAAGTTAAGGAGTAAAATTATAGAAAATAATTTTTAAGTTTTCAAAATCTCTGGATAATGACTATGGATTTTTAAAGTTATATGATTTAAACACACATAGTTAAGTAAATTGGTGTAAATCTGCCATCCCATCAAATGCTTCATCAAGTGCTAGCAACCAGGAGACAATTTGTCTTCCAACAAAGAATGCAAATAATTGTCGAATTTAATATGCTCTTTATTTTATGCCAGTCTAGTGAGGTAAAATACATATTATTAACGTCAACTTAATAATTTTTTAAGAATTATTAGCTAAACGTAAAGCACATAAAGCATAAAAGATACAAAAGTCATCTGTTAACTAGAAATTCGAGACCATGCCTTTAACACACTAGATGTAGAAAACCTTCCATAGAGTAAAAAATATTGTCAGAAATGCTTAGTGCACTTTAAAATAGCACCAAATGGCTATGTCTTCATCATGACAATCTCCAAGTCACTGGACCAAATTTCTACAGGTTTTCTTTGGTAATTCTCATAATAAAAGTGTCTTTGAGTAATATTTATAATAGCTGAGTTTTTAAAATGTGTTCAAATATACATAACATAAAATTTACCATTTTAACCATTTTAAGCGTACAGTTCAGTGGCATTAGGCATATTCACATTGCTGCGGAACCATCACCATGGTCCATCTCCAGAACTTTTTCATCACCCCCAAACGATTAAACAACTCCTCATTCCTTCCTACACTCAATCCTTGGTAACCTCTAGGCTACTTAATGTCTCTAGAAATTGGATTATTCCAGGTACCTCAGATCAAATCACACAATATTTATCCTTTTGTGTCCTCTTATTTCACTCAGCATAATGTTAATTTTTTTAAAAACTGAATCTTAATTATCCAATTTTTATATGGAAAAAGAAAACAAACTTGTTACCCAGAAAATATAAAGGCCACACCATTCCCAATATACAGTATAACCATCATATGCCCACTCACCTTTTCAAAAAATAATTTTGGCCTTCTATAAAGAAAACTCAGGTTTCAGCATCATTTCCCCCTTCAAGGGCTCAGACTTCAGAATCTTCCTGGACAAGCCATGCTGTGGTCTACTTCTTGCCCGGAAAAGAAAGTTATGCCAGCTATCCTAAGCAATCCTTTGCTGCACCACACACCTGTTCAGACAACGGGTCAGTTAAACAAGCAAAATAACAGCTGAGAAAGCCAGGTCAGCTACCCTATGATCTGAAAGACATTTACAGAACCAGTCCCCCTTCTCTGCCTTCTTTATGTGAAAATAGCAGTTGAAGTAACATGATTCCTTCCCTTCCTGTTTGAAGAGACAGTGAAAGCCCTCCTGCTGGGAGTCCACTCTCTAAGTTTGGGGAAGAGCTGCCTCAATCCTTCAGCTTAGTCCATAAGCCTGGGTCTACAGGGGAAAGAAAACCCATCCCACTATGGTTATGTTTGTTTAAGGAGCCAGGTCCGACTCAAACAGTTAACGATTAACAAGGGCCATATTACATGGTGCATTTTCTTGTTACCATGCTTTTTACTCCTAGGTATAATTAAGGAGAGTTTTTTGCTTTCTGATCTTTCTTAAGCTTCTCTTCAGTTGGGCCCAAAGGCTCTAAATGCAAAAAACTCATGAACGTTGTGACTTATGACAGGTAAAATCTGACTTTTCTAGAAAGATTAAAAAACAAGACAACACTGATACAGCACTATAGGTATAGCAGCAAAACCAACCAATAAGATATAAAGATTTCATAAGCGTACCTCTTTCAAATATATTTTTACAAAATTTTTTCCAAGTACAACTGATCACTAGAGTATAAATAAGAAAAGTATACAATTATTTCTTTAAGGGTATAACTTTTTAAAATGTTTTCTTGTACTTGTAACTTCTGAATAATGTTTCTCTCAACACCTTAGGTGTGGATATATTGCTTTGCTTTATTTTTACCTCAAGAAAGAAAAGAGAAAAGATGAATGGCCAAAATCCAACTAACTACTGACTCTTAGAAAATATGTTTTGAAGGGGAAACTCCGTAAGACATATAGCGCACAAAACCAGCCAGTCCATGCAGAGCCTTCTTTAGAAAGGAAGCTTTATCTTGAAAGGTGAAATGGGGGAAGGGAGAGAACCTCGAATGCCGGGAAAATTCATGTGTGACGCCAGCTCCTTACTCAGTGCCATCTCCTGTGTTGCTCTCCACCAAATCTTAACCATTTGGAATTTCAAATAATTTATTATTTTATACTTGTAGGAGAACTAAAGAAGAGGCACAAAGATTAGTGTGATGGATAAAATGTGTGTTCGAAATTCCCGAGATCACTTACATTTGGGTTATCAAGGCCCAAAAAGACAAACGAGAGAAACACAGATTCAGGACAAGGGGAGATCAAATTGAACGGAAGGGTGAAAGCAGCCATCCTGTACTCACTGGCTCAGCAGACAGTTATTAGAGACATGGCCCCAGGAACTGAGGAAGCTGCAAGATAAATGATGACTGTTCCTGGGCGCGAGTTTCCACTTTGGCACAATGCTGCTCAGGTGCGCGCAGTCCCAGGCGGGACGCGATAGATGCTGCAAAAGCGACACAGAGGAAGAGAGGAAAGCACAATCAGGGCAGGTGACAGAAAAGGTGTCATCTGAGCTGAGCCTCAAAGAATGTGGTCAGGCATGGTGGCACGAAGGATGGGTCCCAGCAGCCACCGGGAGCAAGCAAAGGTGGAAGGGAAGAAAAGAGCGCAGGCCTTCCTCCCATCTGCACCGGCTCAAATGAAGGACGCCTACAGGATTGTGGGGGGTATGTCTGGAAAGGTTCCTTTGGTCAGAACTTTGAAACTGACCCCAGCCTATGATGTGGTGAAAAGAAAGGGGCTGGGAGTAAGAGGAGAAGTAGCCAGGAGACAAAGGGAAGGCCAAGGACTGGGGACTGAAAGGAAATGTTTATTTACTGAAAGGATGCATGGAAAACACATCCCTATAGACATAAAATGTGTAAAATTAGGTCAGCCACCTCAGGGTTGTTGGTATAAGAAAGTTCCAGATTTCAACTTTTGTTGCCAAGCTCTTCCCCATAGAAACGGCAGAGGTAACACCACGATCAGCTTTGGGGACTGCAACTCGTTTGCTTTCTAGAATCAGTGTCTTTACAATGCAACCCCGCCACGCTCCCCTCCCAAGGCGCGGCCACGAAGTCGGAAGCATTCCCCCCACGTAGAGAGAAAAGAGCTCTAAAATACGAAGGGCTGGAAAAGGTTAAGTCCGAAGCAAGACACAAGGAGCACCGAAGAAAGAGAAAAGCCTCCCTACCTGGCCTCCAGTCTTCCATAAAACACATTTCTTTCCTGATAAGACCCTGTGCTGACCAGGCAACCACACTTTACTGCAGGTTCACTAACTGAACTAAGCTGTCTTTTTCAAGGATATCAATCCAACCAGAAGAGCCATAAAATTGTGAAATTGCAAGAAAAGGGGGCTAAGTCAAACATAGGCTTGGCTGAGCCTGATCCGCACAGGTGTGGACAGAGCTGAGCTGCTGACGGGACGACAACGCAGTGTGGTCAGCCCTGAGCGCTGAGTCCTGCCCACTGCAGTCCTGCGTTGCTTCGTCAAGAGATGTTTGGAGAAATGCAGAGCCCGTGCTGTCAGAAGTCTGGAAAAAGGAGAGGAATTTTTCCAAATTCTAGTTGCTCATACCAAATAAAATTTAGATAGAAAGCACAACACTCATTCACTATTTGCCACTACAGTTTAGAATTTCTGGCATGAGCTGTTTATGAAGTGCCAAATCTGAAGTTTTACAGTTAAAAAAAGAAAATAAATAAATAAAAAATAAAATAATAAAAAAGACAATCCCTCTACTTTGAATCTATTTATTAAAAAACTTTAGAGCTGTGCAGTTCTTATAGCCAGCCCCTGCATTTTAGCTCTGAGGAAACCAAGGCTCAGGGAGGGATGAGGTTTTCTCTCACTTGGCTAATGAACAGCAAAAACTGACAACCATCCAGGGTTCTCAACTCCTTGTTCTTAACTTTCTCAGTCACCATACATGATTTTCTTATTAGTCTTAAAATTTTAGTGAAAGTCCATGTAATTCTTATTACTTTGGTGCAACCATTAAGAAAGACTGTAACAAAATGTTAACTCTGAAGATAAGGATTCAGGGGAGGGCATTTCAGTGTTGATCCTACCACACATTTCCCTTCAGAAAGTCCTAATCAACTTCCTACAGCAAAGATTTACCTCTTTATATCCTGCTCCTGTTAGCTAAGCTATACACAATGAAAAGGAGATGTGTAATTCTCAAATATATCTTTTGACCAACTGTTCATGTGTCTTCTGTCTCTCTATAGGCATGTCCACCAAAAACCTATTTCATTGCTAAAGACTATTTTTAAAATACACTGTGCCAATAAAACCCACATTAACTACATCTCTCACTGTCCTCAAAACAAAAGAAATTGCATAAACTGAAATTGCTAAGCTGTGACTAAAAATGAGAGGTATAATGCATGCAGTACTTATGATTAAGGAAAAAATTAAGATTCCAAATTCTTCCCTCACCTCCATCATTATTTTTTCTCCTTTCCTAGTATTTCTGATATAGGTGTTAGCAGAGAACTCAAAATACATACAATGTAGCTAAAGGACTATGAAGATCCAGCATACTTGGTTCTAGGTATTTATTAATTTGTCACAGAAACTAAGACAGATCATATAAGTCACTTCATATGGTGATCATCAACCTCTTAAAAGCCTTGCTTTTAAAACTTCTTAGCAAGTAGAGAAGTAAAAAAATATTTATGATGATCTTACTTGAAATTTCAGAATAACCGTTATTAGGAAAAATGTCATTTTCTTAACATTTCCTAAAAATGTCATAAAGGAAAGAATATATTCTCAGGACACAATTAGAAGCTCAGAGAATTTCTTAACTCTGAATTACTTGTCCTTCATTCTTCTTTAATTTGGCTAAAATAAGACTCTCTCCCAATGTCAGTGAAATACTCACTTTTCCACTCAAGCAGCCTGGAATTCTCCTCTGGACCTCTGAGAGAACTGCCCCGAGCACGGGGCTCTCCCTCTCCCCAGTGCAGAACCGAGGCCTGGGCAGAGGCCACACGGCTCTCCCACCCTAGCATGTGGATCCGAAAAAGAGGCCTGTGTCAACAGCACTATCTGGATCACATGACAGGGCCTTTGTCTCCTTCCTGCTGGTGTGTCAGTGGTCATGGCCAAAGACTGCAACAGAGGATTGCCAGGGGGTGAAAAAGGCTCCATCTGTATTTTAGCTGTCAAAGAGGGGAGACAGCAGCCTCTTCCACCGCCTTCCATCGCAGCCCAGAGAGGACCCGCTTCTCCCGCCTGAGCGGTTCAGTATGTGCCAGGAACTAGAGACGCAGGAAACCAGATCTGCTGCCAGGAGCCCACTGTCCTTATTCCATGGAAATGAAAGACAAGTTGCTTTGATCACCTGGGAGACCAACCACCTCCTCTGAAAGCCAACCCCACCTTGGCGGTGACTGCCTCCCCTCCCCCAGGAGCCCCACTCCCTCCGCTCTGGCTTGAGTATCAGGCTAATCAGTTTGATCTGACAGATTTTAATTACATTAATTAGGGCTTTTTCAGAATAGGCCTGATTAGCATCCTACCAAGGGTTTTGTGCTTCTCTAAAGCAGCTCTGCTAGAATTAGGACTTATACTTTCATTTCCTCTAATAATGATTTTGTGTGTGTCTTGCTCAAGGTAAAAAAAAAAATCAGATACTTGGTGTCACTGGGTGTGAGGGTGTATTTTATAATAAAATCACCCATGACGACCTGGAGTAGGCTCTGCATCTATCTCGGGAGCCTCGGTTGGGGAGAAGAGGTTGTCATTTAGAACATGTGTCCAGAACACAAGCATTGGTTTGGTTTAGGCTTTGCCTGGTAAACTCTACACTTAGCTTGAGTTTTAAAATTCCAAGTTCTTCTAAATCTTTCCCCATACCTTCATCAGACCGAAGCACAGAGAAATAGATTCTTACCTCTATGTATTATTTTATCCATCACATTTCAGAGAGAACTAACGATAGCCACAAAAAAAGCCCTTCATTGTTTCTTAGAATAAAAATACCTTGAATGTCAACAAAGATTTTACTGAAAATATTTAACTACTTTCAGTCACTAATAAAAGAGAATAACATTGATTTTTCAGAACACTGTACAAAGATTAGCATGGCACATATATTCAGCCTTGTTGATCATTTGCACTAAAATTATTGCTTTAAAATATGTTGTTTTGAATAAGCCACAATAAATGAGGGCATAGTTCCAGACACCAGGAAGAAAATCTACCAAACTAAATAAACTTTGTTTGCTTTTTTAAACAGCTTAATATGAAACTAATTCTTTTTAACCACATATCTTAAGGAAAGCAGTAAAAGTGTGGACTTACGACCCTTAATCCACGTTTTGAATCCTACCGACACCCCTATCTCTCTGCTACAATTTGTGCAATAGCTACTTCTCTGGGGATTACTGTTGTTGTTCTTACTCACCTGAGCAATGTCACAATTATGATGGTGTTTTATTGGGATAGTTCCTGAGCTGGTTGAAACTTTGGTAAGACAGCTGAGAAATCACATTCTCTAGCCACTTGTCAGAAAGATAAAAGTAAAGGTTTTTTCAAAGTTACTTAAAATGTATTCTAGTGCCACATTTTCTATTTACAATGCAGCCAATTATCTTTAAAGGTTAACTTGGATTTAATATTTCTAACCATTTGGTTTTTCTAGTCACTTTAAAGTGAAAGCGAAGTTTTTGAAAGTGACTATGTATTCACTTTTTTTTTGTTTTGAGGGGGGAAAAATATCAATAAAAATGGTGCTGACTGCCTTTTTATTATCAGCTGATTTTCACTGGAAGTCAGAGTGATCTTTCCTCCTTTCCTTGGTCTTATCTAGATGGATAGGATGTCCTTCGAGAAGGAAGCTGATTTAACTCTGTCTTGGATGACTACAGAGCTTATACCTGGCTAAACAATCACAAGAATGGGAATGATCCATTCACCTGCATGAGAAGTAGCAGGAATCCAAGCCTTTTAGCTCTGGGTCTTTGATCCACTTTGGATCAGACAATTAAGAATTTCTAGGAAGTATTAGCAAAAGATTAAATGAATTGATAGAAACACGTTATATGATTTGATATCAGTTACTGAACAGTACTGCTCACCCCACACCCAAATGTTTGCCATGGGTAGGATCTATTTTATGCGTTGAAGTGACACTTAACTTCTGGTTTCCTTTGGCAAAAAATACCAATGGACTCAACACAAGAAATATTCTCGTTCTTTTCCCCATTTAATTAGTATATATTCAGATAATACCAGTACATATACACCCAATCCCGGGCCTTGCCTAGTATTATAGGAACTAGCTACCATGACTTTAGTTATCAAGGTCTATTCTGATTTAATTACCCAGCACTGAAAGCAAATTCAAGATGTGTTTCACTTTTAATTATCAGAAAAATATATTCCTATGAAGCAAAGTCTAGGTAGTTTTTTCTGGACAGGATTTTGGAAGATGTGGCTTTCAGTGTTCCTACTGCTCTCCCCTCTCAACCCAAACCCAAGTGTGGAGCAACTACTGGGGCTGGGCAGGCCTGGATGGTGAGAGGGAGGCTTTGGGCTCTGCCAGCCTGAAGCTAAGACTTGAATGAAGAGACCTGGGGAAGCCTGGGTGGAATTCCTGCCTGACCCCAAGATACTCAATTCCTAGTCCTGAGGCTCCAAACAGAATCCTTGGATATCCCCATGCATCCCCTCAGGAAAAACACAGCCTGAAGGTGTATTTTTTTGTAGTTGTAGGTGTAGTTGTTGTTAATTCTCACCTGAGGATATTTTTTCCAATTGATTTTTAGAAAGAGTGGAAAGGAGGGATGGAGGGAGAGAGAGAGAGAGATCGATATGAGAGAGACACATTGATTGGTTGTCTCTGGCTCCAACTCCTGCTGGAGCCCAGGATGGAACTCGCAACCCAGGTACGTGCCTTGACCGGGAATCGAACCCATGACCCTTCAGTCCGTGGGCCCATGCTCTAACCACTGAGCCAAACCAGCCAGGGCCTGGAGATGTATCTTGTCCTCTCCTTCCAACCAGAGATGAACAGTGAGTTGAATTATTTTTGCCCTGAGGCAAGGCAAGTGCTTCAAGTTGCTGCAAAAGTTGGAGAGTGGTATTAAAGGATTCTAATTCAAGCAGTTCGATTTCAGAGTCCATGTTACTATTACTTCTCCTGGAATGTTGTGTTGTTTATAGTGGGGGAAAAACAAGAAACTAAATACCTGTTACAGAGAATGGCTGAATACACTGTAATACAGCCAAACCAATGAATGCCAGGCACAAATTAAACAGAAGTTGGATCTGTTAGAAGGATTTCTATCATCCATTCATTGAGAAAAATGGAATATATATTATGACTCAATTTTTCAAAAACAATGACAGAAAATGTTATATATTTTTATGTTCCTCTATAATTATATGAACATGGAAGGAGGTAATAGAAGATACACACTATGCTAACATTGAAAATGGAATTTTTATTCTTAATTCATAAAAATGCAAGTTAATAATAATTCTTTCATTAAAAAAGGAAAGAAAGAAAGAACATAGACAACTTTCTGATCTACTACTGTCAGGTATGTATTCAGACAACACCTGAGCCCCAAGGATACAGGTTTGAACTGGAAAGCTTGTTCACACAGAGAAGCTGCAGGCTGCTGCTGAAAGGATTCTTAATCACTGAGAAAGTAGAACAGAAACTACAAATATATCTCATAAGCAGACTATCTGCAAGCCCTATTCAATCCTTTTCTTAGAGGCTAAGTACAGCCTGGTTTGAGTGTAGAAGGAGGTGATGTGCTTGCATTTGTGTGTGCAGGCATGCATGTACATGTGTATTTATTCTAACACCATTCTCTCTCCACTGCTCCAGTCTGTTTGGAATGATCCCGGAAAAGAGGGGACAAGTAAATCAGTTCAGCAGGTTACTGTTGGCCTGACGCTCTGATTTCTTCATTAATGTCAAGAAAAGGAGAACAATAGGTCCTAGCCATTAAGGCCCTCTCCGTTCAAGATAAGGAGTTAAACATGATAATCCATGCATTTAGCTGGGTTTCAAACCTTTGGCTGCTTACTCATGTCTTCCTCACTGTGCACTGCCCAAACACACAGAGAATGTTTGGAAAGCCCTGGTCTTAGGGGTGGGGGAAAGGAGAAGGGTTTCTAGATAGGTGTCTGGAGAGGAGGGTAAAAGATGGAGACCGAGAATTCACAGGGGTGGACAAGCCAGAGAGACTTCACAGGAAACCTTTCCTAGGAAATGAAACCATTTCTTAATTGCCACTTGGAAAATAGGCTAAACACAATCTCACTAAGCCTCTAAGGACTAGCTAACTGATTAAGTCAGGGATGTCAGTAAGAAATACTTGTTTCCAATATTATATGACAATTGATTTGTGACTAATCTATTTAGTACTATTGTTTTTGCAAACCAGCTTATTTTAACTTCTTAACTAACATTTTAATCATGTTTCACTGAACACATTAGGAGTCAAATTATACACTTGAATGTAATGGTAAGAATAGATAGAAGGAAGCAAATTCCAGGTGGTCTACATGTCAATCCTTACAAAATAAAAACAATAACTAAAAAGGAAAAATACTGTGGTTGCTTCCTGAAATGAATAGGTTTAAGAATGTAGACTTGTCTGATAAGTTGGCATGATGTTTCAGAAGCATGTAGGAGTAACCACAATAGTAACTACAGAGGACAACTCATTTTCCTATAATCAATATGCAAGCTAGTATGGAAATTTATGAAACTATAACAGGGATTGATTCACTTCTCTCTTAGGTGAAAAAAAACTTAAGACAGACTTCTATGAATACACTGACCAAATAGAATTTCTATTCTTGACATAAAAAATCTATATCCACAACAGTGCTCCCTACCTGTCTCTCTTCTAAAAAATACTCTCTCTTTGAGGAAACCTCTTAGTCTCTCTCCGCCCCTCCGACACAAACTAAAAAGGTAGAGATGACCCCAAGAAATTGATTGTGGGAGGCAACCAACCGATGTGCCTCTCTCACATCGATGTTTCTCTCTCTCTTTCTCTCCCCCTTCCACTCTCTCTGAAAGAGCAATGGGAAAAATATCCTCGGGTGAGAATTAAAAAAAAAAAGGAAGAAAATTCTAATATATTGTATAACATAGACAAACTTTAAGGATATTATGTAAGAGTTTCAGGTTTGCAAAATGAAAAGAGTTCTGGAGATAAATGATGGTGATGGTTGCAAAACAGTATGAATGTGCTTAATATCACTTAACTATACACTAAAAAATGGTTAAGAGGGTAAGTTTTATTTTATGTATGATTTACCACAATAAAAAAAATAGTCCCAAAGTAAATTTAAACAACAACAAAAATTAACCTTTGGGAATTGTTTTAGCCAAGTAATTGGTAAGGCTGGACTAAGACCTAAATAAGAAATTCTCTAGAAGTTGCCAGCTGAAAATCAAGCCTGGGTACAGTATTGGTAGGTTCCCAAAGTGTGGATGGGAAAAAAGCAAGGGCTTTATCAGCTGTATGCCTAGTCTCTATGTTCTGCTTGTATTTTCCTTTTTGTGACCTTTGGAAGATAATAAAATATATTACTCAAACACCAAAAATCAAGGGTGTATGTTTTTCTCACTGATTCTGAAGCAGATTGTTCTTATCCATAGAATCTATCAGAGATTACTGAGGAATGTGTTTGAAAGGAAAGGAAAACAAAGAACAGAAAGTCCTAGGCCGGACTCTTTCTATCTCATTTAGCAGATAGTACGCACATCCTAAACCAAGTTTCCCATGCCCATGTGAGAAGCATGGGTTTCATCTTGTAAACTGGAATTTGAAAATATTTTAATCGCTTGATACTAGCTTTGGTTTGCTCTAATCAATGAAGAAAGCTACTAATGAAAAATGAAAAGTGATTTCAAAGAAGTATGTCAATAAGATTTCTCCTTACCATAGAAATGTGAAATATGCTACCAATGCTTCCTTATTTTGCGCTCCCACTGAACACTCTTAAAGTGATATGCTGACTCTGAGAAATGAGAAGATAATACCTACTAAGAACCATTTCCCTTCCCTTTTTGGAAAATCATTATAAGAGTTTTAGAAACAAATCTCAATGAAAGTTAGACATCACTATCACAAATCAATACTCATGGATGACTTACATTTCCAGTTGTGACTAATTGGTACTGAACCAGTTCTCCAAATAGAACACTGGACAAATATATGATACAAATGTTTTCAGATATAGAATAAGCAACACAGAACTGTGATCCTTGAGAGATGAAAAATCAACAAGGTGAGCTTGACCATCTACTCAGCTTTCTGCCTGCGGGTACCTACCAGACACCAGCAAAGGAAGGGAACCTAAAAAACCTATTGCGATCTCCTTATCCTGAGGTGCCAGATATCAAAGAACAAGCAGGCAGGAGTGGTTGAAATTTGTATGGCAAAAAACCAAAATGTAGGGAGCTATGCAGAGAAAGAGCTAAGAAATCTGCATAAGGATCTCCTTGAGTCTCTGACTGAATATATTTAGTATCTTTAAGGTGAAATTCCATAAGGCCATGAAGCAGATTAAATACCAGGGAGATATACGTAGAACGATGACCACCAAGAAATGAGCAGGCAATGGACTACTACTCAGCAACATAAAGGAATGAACTGTTGGTACTTGCAACAATGTGGGTGAATCTCAGAATCATTATGCTGAGCTAAAGAAGCTGAAAACGAGCACATCTGCAGGATGCCATTTATATAAAATTCCAGAAAATGCAATTTATAGTAACAGGAAGCAGATCAGTGTTTGTCGGTCGATAGGTGAAAGAAGGGGTGGATTAATGGATTACAAAGAGGCACAAAGAAAGTTTTTTTTGGAGAGGGGCTGATAGAATGTATTATTTTGATTGTGGTGATAACTTCGCAGGTGTTTGCAGATGTCAAAACTTATCAAATTATACACTTTAAATATGTGTAGTTTGTTTTACTTCAATTTATACCTCAATACAGTGAAAAAACAAAATCAAACTTAGGTATATAAAATTATACCTATTATTTTTTAACTTAATATGATGTGAACACATTTCTATATTAATGTCTATATTTCTGTACTGTGGTTTTTTTTTTGTTTTTTTTTTAAATATATCTTTATTGATTTCAGAGAGAGGAAACGAGAGGCAGAGAGAGAGAGAAACATCAATGATGAGAGAGTCATTGATCGGCTGCACCCCGCAACCCGGGCATGTGCCCTGACAGGGAATCGAACCCCGACAGCCTAGGTCGATGCTCAACCGCTGAGTCACGCCCGGCTGGGCTGTACTGTGTTTTAGTATTTCATTACAAGAACATACTTTGATTTATTTAACCAAACCCTTGTTATTGGATATTCAAGTTGCTTTCAACTGTCCACAATTACAACCCACAGACAGGAGTATTTTCAATGAGAGGACATGTAGAATTCTTAGTTGCATTACCTTAGTCAGTTAGAATATTACATGACAGGAGGTCCAACATTACAGTTCTGTTTCATAGACGTCCACTTGGACTTAACCTTAGTCTTGGACTGCTGTGCTAAAAATATACACAATTGGACCAATAGGCACTGGAACAGCTCAATGTGAGGAAAATTCAACCCCAACAGAAGCGAAAGAAGCATTTGCTAAAATGGAGAATCCACCACATTATGTCTGAATGCAAAGAAAATGTTTAATCAGCCTTCAAAGAAAGACAAAAGAAAACATTTATTACAGGTACTCAATATGTATTCTGGGGTAGAAGAGGGATGCAGAAGAGCTCTCCAATAAAATTCTATCTCAGCTCTGTGGGTGCTGGAAGCTGATCTTGAACTAAGGAAAGTGAATTAATTCAGTATTTGCAAACCCATCCCCAGAGATCATGTGTAATGAGTTGGAATGGCCTAAAACCCAGCAATAAGAGATGGTGAATGGTCAACAAAGCAGCCAAAGACATTTCATTTGGGGGAAGGAGGATGGGAGGAGGGTGGGAAGGAGGAGGAGGGGAGGAGGAGGAGGGGAGGAGGAGGAGGGGAGGAAGAGGGGAGGAGGGAGGGAGGAGGGGAGGAGGGGGAAGGGAGGGAGGAGGGAAGGAGGAAGGGAGGAGGGGAGGGAGGGAGGAGGAGGGAGGAAGAGAGGAGGAGGGGAGGAGGGGGAGGAGGGAGGGAGGAGGGGAGGAAGGGGAGGGGAGGAGGGAAGGGAAGGGAAGGGAAAGGGGAGGGGAGGAGGGGAGGAGAAGAAATGCATTACTTTTTTCTCCCCCAAGCTAGAGGCAATTTTCCCCAAATGATCAACTCAAAAGCACTGTTCTAGGCTAAAAGAATAATACATTATGTGATCCTTACCTGGCACTCCTAAGAAGAAACAATCCGCTCCGCTCTCCCTCCTCCCGCCTCCCGGGCCGCACCCCTACTCTCCATGCCTCCCGCTCGGCCTGGGCCCCGCCGGAGCAGGCCTCTCCTTCATGCCAAAGCTGCCCTTTGAAGTCTGCCCTCCCATTAGGGCTCCGGTGTAGGTATTCAGGCTGATCACACAAGCCCAGCGGAATCCCCGGCCCATGCCCGCTCTGTCGTATACAGTTGTTTCATGTGGCCTGTGATTTACAGTCTTAATTAATGCTCAAAAGAAGAAGAGCACATCTTTGGTGGAGCTTTTCCCCCCTTCTTTCTACAAAACAGGACTCTTGGGGTTTCTGTGGACATTGTGCAGGATGGTTTTGCCAAATGGAATGAAGCACACTTAATACTTTTCCTTTATAACCTTTGCCATAAATCAGCTGGCACTCCGTTTGCACAAGTGCAGCGATTAATGTCCTGCCCCTCCCCCAGCACTTCCCGAATTTTAAACAAAGTAGGAATAAACTGAGGGTGAGCAGAACCAGCGGGGCCAGTAAATCAGTTTAATGAGATCCGAATAGATCACATAGGACATATTGTGGAAAAATAAGGTGGGTGGTGGGGATCTGAATTTCAACAGCACGGGAGCGGCGAAGGCCCAGGGAGAGAGATAGATGGAAGTCACGGGAGGCGATGCTCCAACTCTGACACATGTCTTCGGTAAAAACAGCACATCTTACATTCTCGTTCCCATTTGCTGAAACTGCTGTGACTCTTGAGCGTTAGCGCTGTTTCCTGTCTGTGGTTTTGCTGTTCCATGTTTTCCCACAGATGGGGAGCTTTCTGTTTGCTGCTCCTCTCCATGAGCGTCTTGATCTGCTTTCATTCTTAGTCTATGTGTCCCTTGCACAAACACTCGTCTTTGTGTGCGCACACGCCTCGTTATGTGAGATGGGAAGAATAAAGACCTGCACATCTAAGGGCTGAGCTAAGTAAGAAGTAAGAGAGTAATTATTAGGTTATCCCCATCTGGTGCGGAGCTGCTCCGTACACCCTTCACTTACTGTCACTAACAGCAGGAAATTTACGCTCCTCCCTCCCCTCCTCGGCATCAGAGAAAAACAGATTGTTCAGTTTTCTGCTCTTTAAATCAAACACACAAACAGGATTCCTCCTATATTGAAAACTACAGTACAGTAAAGAAGAAAGCTACCTTATTTCAAGGAAGTTGTCTGATTACCTATTTCCTTCACGTTGCTCACGAGCAGAAAGATACCATTGTAGGTGCCTGTTAATAGAGCTCTCAGGAGTTACAGAATTTTCAAGGAGATCATTGAAGGAAATAAAGCAAAAGGAATGAGAGAAAATAAAAGAATGCCTTCGTAATGTTTCACTTGCTTTACGAAATGCACAAGGTCTGTTTCAAAACTTCCGAGTCCCGAGTGCCAGTATTTGATTAGCAACTTTTAGTCATGTTTGTTCTCATTACACTTCGTGACTAAACACCAGAAAGACATTAATTTGATGTGTTAGAAGGCCAACTGACTGTGAGAAAACTGCACAAGCAACTTAACTCCCAAAAGAGTACCTACTTGATAGTAAGAAGATGCAAAATAATGCCATGTTATTACACGTTTAAGACTTAGCTATGGAAGGATACAAATCATTCTCTTTCCTTAGGAGAGACATGGAAACTACTCGTACACACCTCTCTCGTCTCAATGAAGCCTCACCATGCCAAGCAGCCTCTGAGTCACGTACTAAAAAGTTCCTTCTAGGAAGCAGATTCAGGACTTGGCTACTCCAAATCTGCATTTCAACTGGAAAACAATTTTTAAAAGCACAGTCCTTAATTTGCCTCAGCATGGGTAATAAACACTAATTAAATGTTTTTACGCTTAAAAAATTGTCAGCATAATAAACCCGAGGAACGCCAGTGAGCGGAAGTTATGTATCATCTATGGCAAATTCAGTCCTCTCATGCTTCTGCAGTATTTTGTACCATGGATCATGTCAAGCACATGGCATAAAAGTTAATGGATTCAACAACACAAAGGAATACATCTGTGGAAGGGCCTAAATTACACAATAACAATTTTGCATTTTAACATTTAGGCCTTTAGTGTTTTTTAAGCTTAACATAAGGTCTCCATCTCCACTGCTCCTCCCCTTCTTTTCTCCTTTTAAATGGGAAAGAAGTTGATTGATAACATATTTCAGCTTCACCAGATAGCCCAGACTGGGTGTGCTTGTTTAAAAAAGATCTCAACTACATGCAGCATGATTTAGTTTTAAATCATTACTTTTGCATACTCTTTCCTTTCCTGGCAGAGGTCAAAGATGCTCTACCTTGCAGAGTTGTAAGAAACAGAATATGTGGCGGACTGTGAGGTTCACTCCCAAGTGCTAGAGCCTAATCACCTTCCTCTGCACAGAACCATTTCTATTTCCTTTTCTTTCTTTTTTACAAGCATGGAAATATTGCTTTATTACTTAACACATATTCTAACTGCAAATTGGATGGCTAAGAAGGAATAGGGATTTCATTACCTAGAGCATGACAACCGCCTGGAAAGACGAGTTAAACACAGAGTCTGGTGCAGCTGTGCATAAAGCCACTGCTAATTCTCTTCCTTCCCCATGGAAAAACCAGTGCCTTCCTTGGTGCTCTATTGGATAAAAAAGATAGATTCAGATTCGGTGAAATTTAAAAAGCTCCACACCTTCTTATGGGACTTCTGCCAGACAGATGATTAAGAATGCAGAAAATAGCCTGGCAGGAGTGGCTCAGTTGGTGGGAACATCATCCTGTACACCAAAAAGTTCTCAGGTTTGAGTCCCAGTCAGGGCACACGCCTGGGTTGCAGGTTTGATCCCCAGCTGGGAAGCATATGGAAGGCAACCCATTGTTGTTTCTCTCTCACATCAATGTTTCTCTCTTTCTCTTCTCTCCCTTCCTATCTCTAAGCATGTCCTCCTGTGAGGATTTTAAAAAAAAAGTGCAGAAAATAATAGTTTGAATTTACAGTATAATGACATTTTCAAATGTCACATGTCTGTCTCATGAGAAAACTCATTTCCTTTCATAGAAGGGCAGTCTGAGACAATTTTAAAATTTCAGTTTCAATCTGTCATTGTTATCATACCATGCAAATAAAATTAAGTGTATGTCCTCTGAATGGGATATAATACTAATTTGGGGGAGGGGTAAATGTTATCTCATTGTAAAAACAGTAAGAGTGTATAACAATTTTTTAAAGGCCAAAGATCCTTGAGACTTTGAAGAAAGCTATAATCATAGCCATAGGCACATGAACTCTTGCATTTAATTTTGGGGGTCTGTGGCCATCCTGAGATAGTCACAGGACCCTGCTCCATAGGGAAATATGGCCTAATTGGCACAAAAGGAATCAAATCGTCTTCAGGAACATGTCCATTGGAGAATATACGTGTAGGCACTTGCCTTGATTTTTCTGAATGTGTTATCAGAGAAAAAGTAAAGACTCACGTCACAGCTGAGATGCGGTAGAAAGACAATTTGCAGTGAGATGCCAGCAGATTACATGAGCAGCAGTCCCAGACCTGCCACAGGCCATGTGGCCTGTGTCATCTTAATTAACCCCAGTTTCCTTGTTTGTAAAATGCGGACAGAAGTATGCAAAGGGTGTCCAAAGGACAGGCTTTTTCAGGTATTAGGTGTGGTTCCCACCTAAAGGAAGAGCTAAGAATCCAGCTTACTTGGCAGAGATGACAAGATGCGGAATTAAGCCAAGTTCTGGCAAGTGAAGGAAAATGACCTCCCTTGCCTATATAAGGAAAGCTTCCTGCAGGAGTGAGGGCTGATCAGAAGTTACTTTAAATCACTAAAATCTAAACCACTATTAAATCCTAAGGTAGCTTTAGTAAAGTGCCAGAATCATAGAAACACTATAGAAAATACAACATAGTAGAGGAAAAGAAAGAAAATAATAATTATGTGCATGGTACATAACAGACCAAATAACCAATAGAGAGGCAACAAAGGTGGTGTCTACAAATCATGGCAATGCTCCACTGCCGGTCATTTACTTACTTACCAAAGACAGTGTTAACAAATTAATGACCAGGTTTCCAAGCAGCAAAGCAGAAAATCAGAACAGGCAATCAGAAAGGATAAAGGAAACCACATTAATAACACAAGAGGGGCAGCTGACAGTCTTTCAGTGAGAAAGAAATGCAAAAGCAGAACACATGATGAAGAACCAAAAAAAAGCGCAGCAACCTGAAACCACCTCAGAGAAAACCAACTTTGTCTGTGTTGCTCCGCTCAAGGGGGCAATCTCAGTTACTGGGGGAGGAAATTTCAGCTGAAGGGAGACTTGCTCAAGTCCTGCACTGCCGCCCACCCTGTACACACACAGTCTTTGCTGGGTTTTCCTCCATCTCCCGCATCTTTTGTTGAAATTGGAATGGGAGTAGGGGAGGAGGTCAAGAAGGGAAACCACCCAAACATAGGAAACTGGAAGTACTTAAAAAAGAAAAAAACATAATTAGAGAATCTGATGTCTGTGAGCATGAAGCCTGCTCAGTTTACACTTGGCATCAGATTACACACTCTTGCCAGCGTGATTTAGTGTGCACACTTGTTTTTCTTCGATTATCAAAACCCAAATAAAACTATCTTTAATAAGTTACTGTTACGAATGGCCTCCATTCCTACTCTGCTTATTAATGCTAGCTAGCCCTTTATAAAAGCCTAAAGCCACACCTTAGAGGGCCTGAAGTCAGAAAAAAAGAGCAAGCATGGGCTGGCCCAGGGGAAATTCAGGTGAGATTGCTGGGAAGGCACTGTAAGGTGACCTACTCAAAGCTTTTTGCCATTTGGAAACAGATTCAGATGTGAAGGGTGAAGCCCAAATAACTAATGGTCAGCAATCACTTTATATATCATACAAGTCATAGAAGAGTGGTCTTGGGTGGAATGCTAAGAACACGGCTGTAGAATTTTCTCTGAATTGGGGCAAGCCTTCCCTTTGTTTCTATAAAATTCACCGTTAAGGATCAGCACAAGAAACTGGGAGTGAGAGTGCACGGTAGAGTACAAAGAATACTCAGAGGTTTGGCAGACCTGGACGGATCCAGATTAGTAGGTATAAACTTTGGGCAAACTGCTTGATCTCTCCAAGCTTTGGCTTCCTCATCTTGGAAATGGGGAAAATATACTCCGACCGCCCCCCCCCTCCCCCCCAAGTCATCTCTCCCAGTTTCTATCCTATAATATAAATGTAAACTGCTGGTATACAAGTAGTACTAAGTAAATGTTGGTTCTCTCTCTCTCCTTATCTTTAATTAACATTTCAAAAGGAGAAAAGAAAGTAAAAAGGAAATTAAGCAAGTCAATGAACATAATAAATAATACATTATTTAGGTTCTGAGTCATCAATAAGTGGAATATTCACATCTCTTCTTCTAACCATTCCATTCTATTTTTAGCTAGCTTACTCCTCCCACAGACGAATGAAAATGAAAGTTAATTAAATTGTCTGTTCTAATTTTTAAAAATTGTAGAAGGAAGAAATAATCGAAAGCTATAAACTTACCCGATTTTTGTGATTTTCCTGTGTTTCAATTATTCATGTTATTTTGAGATGCTACCTGAGTGAATTTAGGTGAGTAAAGAACATATAAAAGATCATGCTTTTCTTAGAATATGAAAACCCTCTACACCAAATAATTTGTGTGGATACTCTACTCCCCAGGAGATGGGATATAACTCCGGTCTCCATCAGTATTGGCTGGGCATAATGACTTCCTTTCAAAGAGGGACAGTACAGAGAGGTGGGGGGAAGAGTTCTGTGGAGAAACCTGACAAACATTACCTCAGCCAGGTGATCAAGGTCAACATCTACAGTGATGAGTCATGTTGGTTATGTGTACCCTTGATATGATGTGATAAAATGGCACTTTATTGCTGTGGCCTTCTTCCCCAAAACCCATAACTCCAGTCTGATCATGAAAACATTTTTTTAGACAAATCCCAATTGAGGAACATTCTACAAAATACCTGACCAAGAACTCTTCAAACTGTCAAAGTCATGAAAAATAAGGAAAGTCTTGAGAAACTATCACAGACCCAATGAGCCTAAGGAGACATGACTATTAATGGAATGTGGTGTCCTGAATGGGATCTTGGAATAGAAAGAATATATTAGGTAAAAACTAAGGAAATTTGAAAAAAGTTAAGGACTTCAGTTAACAAAAGGTATCAATACTGGTTCATCAATTGTAACAAATGAATCATGCTAATGTAAGATTAATAACAGAAGAAACTCCCTTTACTATCTTATTAATTTTTCTCAGATCTAATTCTGTTCTAAGAAAGCCAACCATAATCATTACAGTGTATTGCTAGCAAGGGTATTTTTCTAGGGCCAAATGTTTACTCATTCAAGCTTTGTCAAAAAACACATGGTGTTCTGCGGAGGGAATAGCTATCATTAGAAAATTAAGCTGCTTGATAAAGGCTGAGAAGGTCAAATACAAATGCCTTGGTATCTGCCCAACTTGGCCTCAGAGTACCATGGCCACATACAAGACCTTAGCAATCTCATCTAATAACTTCCTCACCAATAAATCCAACAAGCTGCCCTAGACTATCAGTACAGTTTTTTACAGCTCTACAGGTCCGCCACGTGCGATTTCATTTCTCCACATTCAAAACGACAAGAGAACTTTTTTCCCATGCCCACCCCACCCCCCTTTCTTAGCCGCCACAGGCTTTATTTCTCACTCCCAAAGTGGACCTGGCCTTCCTTCTGCCCCTGTTTCCATAGCATCACCGTGACTGACAGAGTCAACAGTGAGGGCCAACCCAGAGTCACCTCAGCATCCCTTCAGGGTCCCTTTGCAAGAAGGAAACGAACCCTGGCAGCTGGCCTTGGAAACAGGCTTGTTCAGCTTGGTCAAAGCTGCCGCATCATCCATCACTGAGAGAGAAGGGGACATCTGACGAGGGTCAGGCTGGCCAAGCAACTGCGTGAACTTACCACAAACCCCCTGGCTGCTTCCTCTGGCCTGTTGCTAAACTTAGTGGCAGTCTTCTTACAGGGTGCCCCCGGGCAGGGCAGGGTGGAGGTGCGCGGGTCAGCCTCCGCGGCGGTTCACGGTGGAGTCACAGGCCCACCCTCAGGCGCGCAGGGCAGGGGTGTTTTCTATTAGCCCGTGTTCATCAATATTGCCTTCTGCCTGCCACGTTGTGTTTGGAAAATGGCTACATTTCTGCAGCTACTTCCTGTCATCTAAAAACGTGCTTTAACTTAAAATGAATTCCAAATAAACAAGATCGTTGCTTCAAAGTTGGCAGAGCTGAACAAACACCTTCGCATTCTCTTTTGTCCTTTACGAAGTAAACTCAAAACTCGTTTTCAATTCTTTTGTCATCTGACAGACAGATACGTGTTAAGTGCCTATGATATCTCTGCTTGTAACTCTACCCATGCAGGGCATAGAGAGAGAGTAAGACACACAAGACATGGCCCTTATTCTCAAAGTTCCCAGTCTAAAAGGGGAGAAAGACAAAATGCAAATTATTACACACCATAAGTTTGTGATGGCATTAAGAAAGCAGTGTTAGTGATAACAGCCAAAAAGTAGAAACAGCCCAAATATTCACCAACAGATGAATGGAAAACAAAACGTGGTGTACGCATACGGTGGAATATTATTCAGCCATAAAAAGGAATGAAATTCTATACATGCAATGCTACAGCATTCATGAACCTTGAAGGTATGACACTAAGTGAAAGGATCCAGACACAAGAAGACAAATATTGTAAGATTCCACTTACATGAGATGCCTCGGAGTAACCAAATTCATAGAAACAGAAAGCAGAATAGAGGTTACCAACAGCTGCGAGGGAAAGAGTTGTGGTTCTATGCAGACAGGGCTTCAGTTTGAGATGATGAAAAAGTTGTGGAAATGGATATTGCTGGTGGTTGGACAGCATTATGAATGTAATTAATGCTACTGAATTGCACCCTTAAAAATGGTTAAAATGATAAATTTTGTTATGTGTATTTTACCACAATTTTTTAACCTTTCTCAAAAAAAAGGAAACACTAGAAGAGTAAATGTCAAAGTCAAAATAAGAGTTAGGAATTTAGAAAATATTTATTTTTATTTTATATTTTGGATAGGTTACACAATATATGACTCAAAAATCAGAATAATATAAAAAGATATACAGGGAAGAGTCTCACCCATGGTCCTGTCCCCAACCTTGCCTCCCAGCAGCCCTCACATTCCCACCTGTCCATCCACTGATATGCTCCCTTCTTTATACTTCCAGTGCTTCTTTAGCAAACAGAAGTGAATACGAATAGATAATCTCATCTTTCCCTCTTTCTCACAGGAAAGGTGACATATTTGATTCAGTGTTTAGCACCTTGCTTTTTATTTAAATCTTGAGCATGAAATATTTTAATGCAAACTCTAAGCTGATGATTTTACACATTCGTAGGGGGAAAGAACACAAGATATGTCTCTTTACCAAAGTAGCACTTTTCAGTAAGTGCAGAGAAGTTCACTTTCTACATTGTTAACAAAAGTTTAAAAAAAAAATTGAGAGAAAGGAAAGAAATTTTAACTTCAAGAAGCATTAAGGTTGGCGGACTTGCCCTGGGGGAAAAGTTTACAATGTGTAAAGCTCCTCTTTCAAAGCAGTCTTATTTCCATAGGCAGCTAAGAGATTACCACCTTGTAAAAGAAAGGAAGAAATGAAACCGCCCCACCTTTGAGTTATCCGTCCAGAAAAGGGAACTTTGGGGTGGGGGTTGGGGGGCCGGCCTCTAGATGACCACTACTCTGACTCCAAGTGCCAGGCTCTGGTCCTTTAAATTTAAGGAAGTTCACTGGGAGTCCCAGGGGACTGTGTCTTGAACTCTATGAACCTATTAAGTCCCTGGGCCTCCTTCTCTTCTGTCAACCCAATCTCACAAAAGACAGACAAAACAAGCAAAACCCAGTCCATCATCTTCCCAAACTATTTTGGTCACGACAACTTCGACCAGAGAGAGAGAGAAAGAGAGAGAAAGAGAAAGGGAGAGAGAAACCTGTCACCAGAAAACCAACTGCTGCCTAAAATTTAAGATTCTACAAACAAAACAAAAAACAAACAACAACACACACACACACACAACACCCACTTTCTATCTTCAGGATAAACCTAACACTTAGAAATGTGACAATGGTAAGGATTACATACTAAAGGTACATAACCTATTTAAATAATCTGGTTTCAAACTTTTAAAAAATCTTAAACACTTCACCATTTGCATCTATTCAAATCATTCATTTATTCATATCTTTTGTTTCAGTATTTCTAGAGCATCTGTTGTATGCCAGGAACGGTTCCGGACGCTGAGGACACAACACTGAGCAAATCAGTAAGTCAGTTCCTCACTAAGTCAGCACTCTGGCTGAAGGGACAGGCAGGAAATAAGCAAACAAACAGTATACACATCTAGACAGTGGCAAGAGCTATGAAGTGACAAAATAAAGCTCGGTAACAGGACGGGGAAGGAGGAAACTCTCTCAGACAGGAGCAGCAGGAAAGGCTCCTGTGAGGAGGTGGCCAATCCCAATGGGGGGGGACCCGGGAGGGAATGGCAGACGACTGGGTGGCTGGCGGGGGGGGGGGGGGGGCGGTAAGAGGTCAGAGAAGCAAGAAGGGGCCAGACAAGTCTGGCGTCACAGGTCAGGGGCTGGCCAACAATGGCCCAGAGGCCAAGTCTGGCCCACTCCTTATTTTGTATGGCCCATGAGCTGAGAATGAGTTTTACATTTTTAAATGGTTATAGAGAAAAAAATCAAAAGAATAATTAACCTGTGACATCTTCACAAGAAAATTCATGACACTCAAACTTCACCATATTTACCGATTTTCTCTTGTTGCTTTTGTGCTATGATGGCGGGGTTGAGATGCTGTGACGGAGATAGCACGGCCCACAGCTGTGGACTGAACTGTGTCCCCTCCGATGTTATATGTTGAAGTCTTAGCCTTCACCCACCGATGTAACGGTATTTGGAGCCCGAGCCTTTGGGAGATAATTCGGTTTAGATTAAGTCTGGAATATGGGGTCCTTGTGAGGGGATTAGTGCCTTAGAAGGGACACCAGAGAGCTTGTCCTCCTCCCTCCCCCAGCCCATGTGAGAAACAGCCACCCGCAAGCCAGAAAGAGGTCTCTCGCCAGAAACCGACCACGCTGGAAACCCTGATCCTGACCTTGCCAGCCCCCAGAACTGCGAGGAAATGCATTTCTGCTCTTTACTCCCTCCAGTTGACGGTACTTTGCTATGGCCGTCTGAGCAGGCTAAGACACACGGACAACCAGTGTTTCCTCTGTGGCCGATATAGAAAAAGTATGCCAACTCCTGTTGTAGGCTACAGATTTTTATCCTAAAAAATGGAAAACGACTGGAGGGGCAGATCATGCTCAATGGGCAGATCTAATATTTGCTGTTTAAACCATTCAGAGTGGTTTTGACATTTTTGAGCAACCTGAAGGTCTCTGACAAGTTATTCTCCTGAGGCAGGACTCTGAGTCATTCATTTCAACAGATCTTCACGGGACACCCACAATGACCCAGGCAGTGGCAAACCCTGCAGCCACTTCGGCATCCATGTCTCTGCTGGTACACACGGGCTCCTCCAAAGCTCCTGGCAGCGCTAACAGAGAGGGAAAGTGTTGGTTCTATATGAAAACGACTCTTGAATGGAAGATGAAACTTTGAGGACAGGTCAAAAGGCAGTTTACTTACATGGTAAAGATAAGCTTAGTTAGGACAGGTGCCTATAAAATACTTGCTTCTGAAGGATATGGAAGGATGATGGATATACACTTACAAATATCAAGGATCTATTTATTGTTCAAGAGTAAGTTGTAAAGGGGAGGAAAAAGGAAATGGGCAGATCTTATCCATCTAACTGCATATGCTCACAGAAAACAGAACAAAACAAAAAAGCAGGAAACAAACTCCAAAACTTAAAAAATAAATCAGCATTTTCAAGCATACACAGGAACAAACAATCTTTTCCCTAGAATGTATCACTCAGGTTCGACTGCTCGGATTACTGAATTTTCTGAAGTTGCTCTAGAAAACCATTCCCCTGAATACCTCTCGGGGTGCATGCTGGCAGTGAGAAGCCTTGTAAACTGCAAAGCAAGCACAACTCTGGGCTCTTTGAAGGGGGGAAGGGAGGAGGGGGGTCCTCCGCCAGGAGGCTGATTGAGAATTGGGAGTTTTAGCTACCAAGCAGTTTTCATTTGAACTGCATGTTGAAGTGAGCTTGAGGCTTCCGAGTCATCCCTCTTGGTAGCACCACTGCCAAAGAACAGTAGAAATGTCAATTTGTGAAAGGACTTCTGACCCCAACGCTTGCTCTCCCAGGACAGGGGGTGGACCCAGGAGAGAAAGAGGGGGTTCTTGACTTGGATCTGTGGGTACACCTGATCAGGGAGCACGGCATGGCATGCCCTTTTCCTCACACGTACGGGCTTACTCCACACCCCACCTCCCCAGCCTCCTACTTCTAGCTCCGAAAGGTAAGGCCCAAACATTTTCCATGCACTTGTCTAGAGACTAACTGAAAAATTCAGGACTCATGAAAAAAAGCACCAGAGAGACTTTTTAGGTTTCTGATAACTGTAGTCAACATAAGGACATCCCAGTGCAGTGTCAACTTCCCTTTCCGGAGGCCTGACCAAAATCAAGTTTCTCATAGTGTTACCTCTGGGATTGTCTGTTTAAAAAAGTAAGAAATTTCAGCTTTCTGTATATCTTGGGTAATATCTGTAACAATACAACTTAATTCCTTAAAATAAAAAAGCTATACAAAATACACAGAAGAGAGCTACTTCAAGCCAGAAAGATAAAATGAGAGAGCCTAATGAAGAAGAAAAGTCACAGCACACGGGGATTAACAGGGCCTGTACCAGAGCGAGTTTTCAAACGAGGCTTTGCAGGCTGTTTCTGATGCTTTTCTGTGGCTGCAGCTGAAATCCTCAGACGTGTATTCCTGATTAGAAGGCCACTTGCTTCGCATGGGTCTTTTAAAATATGTGTCCCTGAGCAAGTCCATGCATGTGAAGCGATGTGAAGGGACCTCCAGTTCCCACAGGTTGAGCTCCCTGAGATCCCAGGAAAAGCTCGGGGCATTGTCCCATGCAGATTCCCTGCCAAAAGGGAGTTGTGCAATAACAAAGAACTCCTGACACAACCAGCATGTCCTGATAACACAGGTCCGCAGTGGCATGCGGCAGATAGCTCCAGCTTTCGCACTTGTGCGTTTTGCGTGCCTTTTGTGACCTTAAAATCAGAAATTAAAAAAGGGAAATTTAAAAAGAAAACCTGATGATAGATATAACAAGATTAATGAGTCTCAAGATAAATTGAAGCAAACTAGAAAATACTTTCCGAGATGGACTGATTGGATAAAGTGAAACACAAAACAATATACAGAAATGAGTTGGATGCCCAGGCAGATGTAAGGCTGTAAATATCACCCATAACTGTAGATTTCATATTTGGGATTCAACCAGAGTTGAATTGATTCATCTCATAATAAATAAATATATACAGGCTTTTCATTTCAATATATATGTTTATATTGTTTGCATATTTCTTGTAATATTAAGCTATCATATATATTTTATTTATTGAGATTCTGAGTAAACTTTTCTTTGAAAAAGGGGTTCTGCTCCTTAAGAAAAAAATAAAGGATCAGAAGTGCCTGCAGGAGAGTGCCTTAAAGATTCTTGAGTAGCTCAAGCTGTGAGACTTAATTATACAAGCTGGATTAGCTTGCAGAGGGCCTACACCAGCCTCACAGTACTCCACTGAGAGGAGCTTGGGCACATTTTGGGACCCCATAGCTTTCTGGAGCCTGTTGGACTTCTGCTGCCTCTGACCTGCCATGTTGGTGACTCAGATATTCAGAAGGGAAAGCAAAGCACATTTCCTCATGACAGATGCTCAGCAACTTTCTCTGGCCTCTGTTCTTTTCTGTTCACTTCTCCTTTAATTTCGGTGTCTCCTTTCCTACATGCATCCCTGACTTATTGATTCATTTGCTCTCCACTTAGATACAGTTATTTCTTTCCTCCATATGTACATATGTAGATATATTTTCTGCACCCTCTCCCCCCTTTACTATAGTTTTGAGTAAAAAAATTGTAGAAAAATCAAAACAAAACATAACCCTAGGTGAGTTGTTTGCCTAAAGGGTGCTAATTACTCACCCAACTAAATTTGTAGCTTTCTATTTTTTTTATTTTTCATTGTTCATCTTAGTGTGCTCCAGCTCTCTGGACTAGAAGGAAAAGAAAGTAATCCTAAAAGACCATGTTAAAGTTTGCTGTACTATAAATTAGAACTAGAATGAATCCACTATGAAGCATATAAGTAACATTTTAAAACTTGACTGTCAAATACGTAATTCGGGTGGATTGCGTTCCTTTGGAATTTGTCCAATATCCTTGCTTCATATATCTTTTGTCAAAGCGAATTTACTTGACGCTGAGAAACAAAAGCAAGTTGCGTAACAGCCCTCATGGAAGTGTCCTGGGAGAGATGATCTTGATGCAGATAGTGACTAAGGCAGTGAAGGCAGCTTGACCGAGGGGAGGTCACACACACATTGCAGAATGGTCACAGAATTGCGTTCCGTCTCGGGTCTTGGGGAGGGAAAGATGACGTCTGGCCATGAACTGGCCCGGAGCTCTGTGGAGAAGGTGGTATTTAATCTGGACCTTGGTAAAAGGCAGGGTCGAAGGGGAGGAAATTCCAGGTGGGAGCGGAAGACAAGGCAAGCTAGATGGAAGAGAGATTGCCAGTAATCACACATCTATTTATTTTTTTCTGGGTTCATGGAAATGCTTGTAAATAATCAGGAGGAACAAAAATTGGTTATGGGACTGAATGAACTGAGAATAATAATTATTTTTATGACTTTGTTCAAAATATTGCTGATTTTAGAATCATTTTGTTTTCCAGGCATAAGGAAACCTATGTTTTGTTTTTTCCCCCTAGAATAATTTGGTAAATGATACTTTCATAAGCAATACTGAGGCATTTATATTTTTCTTCCTACTCAATCCCTCCAGAATTTGGCAACTCTTAATGAGTGAGTATTATTATTTTCTGGGTGACATGTTTGTTTGCATAAATCCAAGAAGAACCTGTTCTCTTTATAACAGGACACATACAGCCAGTTTCCAATTGTGGTTGTATTAACCAAAACTTTGACTGGAACGTCATGATCGAAAGAGACAGGCTTAGACTCTGGATGCCACCAGAAAGCATTAGGGGAGAAAGACGGAGTTTGAAGCTGATAAAAGCCCCTTGGGAAAATGGCCTGGTCCCTCACTTCTTCACATGGTTCGTGGCAGTCTTGCCAGGTAAGGGATGAAGGTTGCTCTTCTGGGAGATGGCAAAGAAAGAACCTCAAGACATTTTGGGAACCTCAAGAACTTAGGGACTCCACCCAAACCTACAGGTATTGCCCACACATCTATTTTAAACAAGCAGCAGGCAAATCTCTGAAGAAGCAAGGATCAGGGAATTAAGAGGCAGTCCCCGGCCCTGCCCTTACTCCAGGAACAGTGCGCGGCCGGGCACCCGCACCCCCCCCTCCTGCAGGCAGATCTCACCTGACCGGGCCTATCCCTGCCTGCCTGCCATTCAGGGGAGGCAGGAAAACCCTAGAAAGCAGGACCTGCTTGACGTACTTTGTATCCTATACCAGGCACTTAGCAGATATTCGGTAAATGCTTGTTGATGTTAAAAAGAGGACACTAGGGGCAAAATAAATTGCGATTTTGAAAGGGTGGGAACCCAGTGCAGCTGCAGGGAGGCCTCAAGGAGCTAGGTACCTGGCTCTGCACAAGGACAGGAAGGAAGGTAAGCCTGGGAAAGAACTCCCACCAGTGTGAGTTATGTGAGAACTGTTGGGGCATTTCCTAAAAGGCTTTGACAAGAATGCAGGATTAAGGTGCTGGAAGTTTAGTTTGTGTGTAATGTAAAGCCATTAGACGCTCTGGAGATAAAAAGAGAATTCATCAAAATGGTACATTTTTCACTGACAAACACCCCAGTGAGTGAAAGGGGTGCAGTGGGGCAGAGGGCAGGCTTGGCCCCCGGCCTCATAGGGTACAGCATCTGGTTCATTAAGAAGCTTAGGCAGACACCACTGTGGAGGAAGAGCTGGCCCTGGGAGACCCTGGAGCTGGAGAAAGTTTTAGCAGTTTAGGAAAATACAAAGAAGGCTGACCAGCATGACACAAAAGGAATGGCCTGGCAAGCCCTGATTTGCTAACCCTCAGGTGAGGAATGACAGTAGGAAAAGGTCTTAAGGAATAAAGAAGTAGGAAAAGTTCAGATAATGTGGGAAATGTATATAACATTCCCTTTATTTAAAAGTCTTAAAAAATTAAGAAGATCAAAAAAGAAGATCAAGAAAATTAGTTTTGCATATAGCTTTTTAATTGTCAGCTCCCCTTTATATTTACTTTCATATAATTTGGAAGTTGTAATAAGAGCTGATCACTTTACACAAATAGTATGCTTAAAGAGCATTATAATAAAAATGATAGCTGCCTTTGTCTCAAATAATTTTCAGTTCACCTAAATAACACATATCATGGTAATGAAGCAAACTAAAAAAAAGGAAGACTCAACCACTCAGGGGGAAATAGGTCAGATCAAATTGTGGCTAGGCCCTAGTGAAACACACTGGGGAAACTGCAAATAATTCATTTGCGAACAGTGTGTTAACTGTTAGTACACCTTCCAAATTATGTGCAAGTGGCATAAGCAATCCCTGAATGCAGCAGTTAGAAGAAACCTCAGACCTTTAAAACTAGCTATCATACATACAGCCTGGCCAAGGGAACAAGATGACTTTGCTTTGCTGTCCAAGTAGAGACGGCACGGAGGAGTCCTGCCTTCCGTTTAATACTCTTTCCTGCCACAACACAGTGCCCAAGTGGGAGCAGACAGGCAGCTTCTGAGGGAGAACAGGAGTGGCTGGGGCCAGGACAGGCCTTCACCTCGAGGTGACAGGAGAAGGAGAGTCATTTCTCCATTATGTGTACCACCAGAGCCCAGAGGATGCTTTGGTGATATCTTATTTTCATCCTCCCCCCCTTTTTTTATGGAGGGATGGAGTGGGGATAACGAATGAGAGGATGGGGAAGAAGGAAGGTGTCTTCAAACTACGAACAGGATAAAATGATATCTGAAGTTAAATGACATTTTAAGAGAATCTGTAGCTTCAGTTCAATCCTAGTTTAGGTTCACACCTCATGGCAAATTTATTAAAGACTCATGGCAAGCTCAGTAGGCAGGGGCCCTCTGAGGAGGTAAAGCAGCTCCTTTCCCTTGACAGGTCTTCCCCTCCTGAAGAAGTAAAGATTATGCTAGGGGCCAGTAATCAGCTGCTCAGTTGTTGTGTAGAGAAGCCATCCTTACCAGGGGAGGAAAAGAAAAGAGACAAAAAAAAAAAAGACAGGACACCATCAGTCTTGGCTGAGTCTGAACACACCCATAAGGAGAGAGGCTTAAGTGTTTACACACAGCATGTTTGCCTCAATCTAAACAAGAATCTGATCTCCCAGGAATATAGCACTTTCCATGCTCGGAGGAGTCAGACACCTTCACAAGAACGAAGTGGAACCTGTGAGGAAGGAGTAAACAGTTTGGATGAGGACTGTTGTTGTTTCGAACTTAAGAGGCTACAAGTGGCTCATCTGGGGTCACAAAATCCAGTTGGCAACTTACTTCAGGCCTCAGAAGTCTTCAGAAGCCAGAGAAATAACCTTTCTGGAATCCAGAATTATAAACCCCAAGGGAATCTCAATCCTTAAGGATAGCTAGAGCTAAAAAGTCATCTGGTTTCCAATGTTCAAACTGTATTGAAGATGTTTATGAAAGAACATGTAGCATGATCATCAAGATTTAAATCCACAAGCAGCATGTATTTCAGTAGAGAGAGTCTAAGTATTTTCCTGTAGTGCAATTTTTCTTCTTCCATATTCAATCCCCCCTCAATAAAGGGGACAGGAAATCCTTAAATTTTATATTTCCAGCCAGGCTTGGACTAAATGTTTTAATAAAAATTAATAGTGCAATGTGTAAAAAAAAAAAAAAAAAAATTGAATCTAATGGCGAAGCTTCTGAACGCAAAGTTTGGAATTAAAAGTTGCCCCCCCAACCCCGCAATTTAAAACATTTCTCGTATTGATTTTACTCAAAACCTAACGTCAAAGGAGTCCCTGTGGACAAACAGAAAATCTAAACCTCATTGATTTTGCGAGTTCCTGGTAGATTTGTACAAAATCAGTTCTCTTGAAATTAAACACCTAGTTTGACAGCTTCACTAATTACAGTCTGCTCTACAGAGGAAGGCCAAGTCCTGTGGCCACGCAGACAGATTAGCCACAGTTACTCAATAAAACAACTATTTAGTAGAGACAAACCCTGGGAGAGAAACCTAAGAAGTCATGTGCATATCCAAACAGGCTGCGCCAGTGTAAAGAAATCCCCTTAAGTCACTTTCGGCTTCATTAGCACATGAAAATGGGGTAATTGAACATTCTTTAGCCTTCCATCAAGTGCCAAAATCAATCATTCATGGAAATTAAGTTTTGATAAGAGGTGTTTAAACACTGTCAAAGACTTCTTGAATGTGTCATTCTTTCAGCCCCCAGAAATTCCAGCCAACACTTAACTGTACAAAAGGAAGGAAAATTAAAGGTATCAGTCCTGTTGTAACCCTATGACATTATTAGAAGAACCATAGACCGGAAGACGAAATCTAGAAAGGAGTGTATTGCTTCCATAAAAACATTAATTTTTTTTTTTGGGGGGGGGGGTTCTTTTCATAAATATATCATTCCTAACAGTTGTTTTGATAAGCGCATAGGATACATTTTTAACTAAACATCTATTCTAAGAAAAGGTAGTTTTATGCTGACCACATATTTTAAATCATAATGCCAAAATGTATAAAAAACTTTAAAGTGCTTTAATATATTCATAACAACATAATGTGTCATGCTATTACCACTATCAGTAGCCTTCCTCAAAAAAATTTTTTTTCATCCAGGCTTTGTGTTTCCCAAAACCACAAAGCAATAATGCAATAAACCTTCAAGGGAAAGAATGAGGTTTAGAACAATCTATTACTCCCCCACAAGCAAAACCTTCCCTTCTCCCCAGATTAGTTATCTTCTGAATTGTAAGAAAACCAAAAAGTAAACCACTTCAAAATCACTTGGCTCTTTGGTCAAACTATATTCTTTCAACCTGCAAATATTTGCAAAGGGTCAAGAAGTTACTCAGGTTATGCTTACCTTTGATGCCACAAATACCAGTCTTTTAAGCAATATTGATCAATGGTTACATTCATTTTTACTGAACAAAAGGATTCTAAACCAAGGGGATCTGATGAAAGATGAACAATCTGTTTCAATATTTATGTTAGCATGTATGTTATTGTGGGGGGGGGTTTTAGTGTTTTTTGTTTTGTTTTGTTTTTTTACCTCCAATAGCTCAAATTTACCATATCCATATAGAAACACACATTCCATCTCAGAAGCACCTGGTGGCTTTCTGTCTAGTCGCCTATCAAAAACTTGGTTACAATGAGCGAGTGCTGAGGTCGGGCCGCGGAGAGCTACTCCGCCTCCTTTCCCCTCTCAGGCAGTTTAACCCCCTGGAAAGCTGTGATCTCACTGCCAGCAAACACACGCTCCCATATTTTGTACTGTCAGGTATAGATTTCAGAAAGGGGGGGAGTATTACCCACAAAACAAAATGACTCTTGCTAAAACAGTCCGTACAGCCTACCATCCTGTCTGCTACTAAAAGAAAGGGCAACAGCCCCCCTTCACCCGTCACCCCCCCCCAGCCTTTGAAGAGGAGGCCGCTGTCAGAGCAGCAATGCTGCAATTCAGACGCGTGAGACTATCGCCTTCAGAGCCGCGTGTGCTCGCCCCCCAAAACTGGCGCGATCCAATCTCGATCTGGGGTGAAAGTGCTCTTTACAGTCCACAACACCACCTACAAAGCCCGGGACTTCAGCAACTGGACAAGGCGTGGAAGGCACAGGCACTGACTACCACCCTGCCTTCTCAAGTGATCAAAAGAAATAACCGATTTTGCCTAGACAATGGTCCAGAAATCTCATTAATCTAAACTATAAAATAAGAAAATAGTGACAAAGACTAGACTACACTTTGTAAACAAAGACCTCTTAGAGCCAGAAGTATGTTAAGGGTCCAAAATTAAAAAAATGCAAAAGATAAAACTAATTTTTAGAAATGTTTACAGTATAAATAAATACAATGTAATATATCAATTATTATGTCTCAATTTTTTAAAATGTCTAAGAATAATAAGGAAGCCAGGCAGAGACACAATCTCTAGAAAATCAGGACCGAGCAAGCCAGGGTATGTGAATTCAATGAAACTGGCAGATTACAGCCCGGGCACACTTAGCACCCAATAAACCTGCAGTCTCTGGGTGTTTGTTTTATATTAAAAAGCGCAATGACTGTACGGAAGCCTCCCCTTCCTTCTAATCAACTCTTTCCTTTCCTTTCCCATCCTGAGAAAGTTAACTAGGTTATTTTAAAACTTCCGGATTTTAGGAAGCATGATACACGGTGGTCAGCTCCTGATGGTCTGCCAGGGAAGACCCTATTTGGGGTTTGCTGTTCCTAATGCCCCCTTTCACTCTCAGAAGTGTCTTGCTTATGAGCAACAAATTATATGGCCCCTCCATTCATAATGTGTATGTAGATGTACGATGAGTTCATGAATAAATGGGCAATTGTCTTCTAGTCTAACTACATGTTTCTGTGTATCTGTAAAGGAATTCTCTGACTAGGCATAATCTTAGTCTTTACTAAACGTGGAATAAAGCACCTAACATAAAAAGAGAAAGAAGGAAAGATAACTGCAAACTTACATTATTGGATTATAAATAAAATAAAGACTTCCAAACACCATAATGTGTAATCCTGCTCCAAAGGTGAATGGCCAAGTCTGTTTGGGGGGTGGTGTTTGTTTGCTTTTTTCCCTCTTGGCCACACACAGCCAAGAAATCTGGCTAAGGAAAGTTCATAACAGAAAATGGCTGAAAATTGGAGAAAAATCAGGACTGTGAACCAGAAATGCACTCTCTATAGGTATACACAGAAGCATCTAGGGCCAAGTTGTAATAAAGTAGAGAATGGAATGAACGGAATGTTTTAAGCATCATTTCTTTTTCGAGTGGACAAAGGCAATGATGTACGTGAGAAAAACCTCAAAATATTTATGAAACACCTATTATGTAAATTCATATTCGATAAGGATAGTGTAAGTACTTTCTAAGGTTGTATGAAGTAGAACACATTTAAAAAATCAAAGCCCTAGACATTTTGCTATTTTTTTGACATTAGCATTCATTTACTAAACTAGATGCCTTAAGGGTGAAAGAACGCAAAGTAAACTTCCAACTAAATAAAACTTTGTCAGTCCAATTCTAATCACCCCCCAAAAAACAGGTTGTGAAATCACTTATTGTCACCAACAGACATGATTATCTAACCATTTCCCTGCAGCTCAGCAAGATAAATGTTTCTAAGCAATTCTCTCTGAAGTTAAACATTAAATTAAAAATTAAAACACCACTAAGAAACGTGTGATGACCTGAAGGCATTTTAAGAGCAGCAAAGGTTAGAAGGGCAGCTCTCAAATAACACCCATTGTTCCATCTCCACTTAATGACAAAAGGAGAAAAGAAAGCGATTACCTGGCCTTACTTCTACATCTCAATTCAAATGCTACTTAAGAAAACAAAAACCTCATTTTTTTGCAACCAAACACTCTTCAGCTTAGTCAAACTTCGGTTCTTAAAAAACGAAATTAACCTTTGCAAATCTTTTCTTGTGCCAGAACTCTTGAGAGCTAAATTCAGCAGCAGATTTGAAGTTGGTTTACTATCAAGTACATAATGCAGTTCAATGAAGATCCAAAAATTAGAGAAAATATTAAATAAGCACAATAATGATAAATAGAAAAAAATATTTCCAGCTTGAAATTCCACAAAAAGTTATCTGTTTATTAGTATCCAAAAAATTTTTATAATCTGTTTTCCACTTTTTAAAAAGTGTATGTATTAGCCCTAAAATCCACATGGAAGAGCAAAGCACCAAGTGTAATCAAGATAATTTTGAAGAACACAGTTGGAGAACTCACCCGGCCAGCTATCTAGACATAAAACAATTTTCTTCACTGTAGTGGTACAAAGATAGGCAAATAAACCAATGAAAAGAAAAGAGACACACAAGGGGATGGATGAATCTCACGTATGATGTAAGTGGGGTTTTAAATGTATAAGGGAAGGATGGGCTATTTAATAAGTGGTCAATTAGCTATCCGTTTGGGAGGAAAAACAGATTTCTACCTCAGACCAAACACAAAAACACATTTTAGGTGGATTAAAAACAAAGCAAAACTTTATGAAACTTAGAAGAAAATATGGGTAAATATACTTATGACTTCAGGCTAAGGAAAAATTTCTTAAACAAAAGGCAAAAGCACAATTTTTTAAGAAAAAGATTAATACATTTCACTATATTTAAAACAAAACTCTTACTTATGTGTGGAATCTTAAAAAAAACCCACTTCTCATAGATCCAGAAAACAAATTGGCAGCTGCCAGAGGCTGGGTTTTGGGGTGGGCAAAATGGGTGAAGGTGATCACAGGGAAAAACTTCCAATTATAAGATGAATAAGTCCTGGGGATGTAATGTACAGCATGGTGATTATAGTTAACAACGCTGCATTATATATATGAAAGTTGCTAAGGGAGTAAATCTTAAAAGTTCTCATCACAAGAAAAGAAGTAATTATGTGTGGTGATGGATGTTAACTAAATTATTGTGGTAATCATTTCACTGTATATACAAAATAATTATGTTGTACACCTAAAATTAATACAATGTTATATGGCATTAATCAATTAAAAACAAAACAACACAAAATAAAATGTGCATGTTTAAAGACATCATAAATAATGCCTGGCTAAGCCACTAATCAGGAAAATATTTTTACAGCAAACATAACCAATAAGGAATTAAAGCCCAGGATAGAAAAAGAATGAAAATCAGTTAAAAAAAAAATCCATAATAAAAACAAGCAAAATATAAGAACAAACAATTTAAACCAGAGGAAAGGCGAATATTTAACAATGAAAAGACGCTGAGTCTCACAAGCAGTTAGAGAACTATAATTTAAAACAACAATAAGTCATCATTTTATACCTTTCTGAAGTGAGAAAATATTTGAAAGTTTGACCTGATCAAGGGCTGGTGACAATATAGTTGCAACAGGAACCGCAGTTGCAATATGTTAGTAGCAATGTAAGCTGGCGCAACCATTTGGGAAAGCAATTTAGTGATACTTATCAAAACTGAGAATGTGCAGAGCCTATGATCCTGCACTGCCATTTCTACGTAGCACTCTAGAGAGACAATTAACCTGTGCACAAGGAGACATGTATGAGAATTTCACAGCAGCATCATTAGAAATAGCAAACATTACAAATCAGATAAATTAGTGCTCGTTTCAGCAGCATGTACAGTAAAATTGGAAAGATACAGAGAAGATGAGCACGGCCCCTGCGCAAGGATGACACGCAAACTCGATACATTCAATGTTTTAAAAAAGATAAATTAATGATGGTATGTCTGGTTCATGGATACTACAGCACTGACAGTGGAACGGGCCAAAGCAACGTTTATCAATGTGAGTAAATCTCGATGAAACACACCTCAGAACACATAATGCTTAGTTAAAAAGAACACATGTATGCAGCGTGATGCTATTTATGACAGACTTCTAAACAAGCAAAACTACACTGCGAATACATACCAAGGTACTAAGTCTAAAACCCAGAGATGGGAACAGCCGAACTGGAAAGGGTATACAGGAGGTTTTAGCATGAGCAATGTGCCTATTTGTAAAAGAGGAAGAATGACGGCTTTGCTGCATTTTGGAGATGGGTCCATAGAGAGAAGGACATTGGAGATAGGCGTTGGCTATATTATTCCCTCTACTTTTTGGTATAGTCAAAATATACAGGTAAAAGAAGGTCACGTATTTTATACTACCTTAAAAAATGATGTAAGGTGCCCGGCCGGCGTGGCTCAGTGGTTGAGCATCAACCTATGATCCAGGAGATCGTGGTTCGATTCCCGGTCAGGGCACATGCCTGGGTTGCGGGCTCGATCCCCAGTGCGGGGTGTGCAGGAGGCAGCCAATCAATGACTCTCACCATTGATGTTTCTGTCTCTCTCTCTCCCTCTTCCTTCCTCTCTCTGAAATCAATAAAGACATTTTTTTAAAAAAAATGATGTAAGTTAAAATACTCTGAAACTCTAAGATTTAAGCTGACTATTTTTTTCAAATATCATTTCACCTCATTCCCCATATTGAACCGATAGGGAAACCAAGGCACTGCAGTTAACTCCAAATGTCACATAAGCTTGTTGGTAAACACTTGGTCCCAGTCTACTTCTACTGCACTCAAGGCCCTGAGCGAGGGCCACACCACTTGAGGAAGGGCAGGCGATCGGAAGGCCTGCTTTTGGACTTGAGCCCGTCACACAATGGCACTCAACTCTCAGAGCGCTGAGCACAAGGCAAGTGCACAGAAGTACCAGTACATGTAATGACGCCCACAGAAGGGCTGGCGCTGACCCAACAAAAGGAATCCCCAGGTGCCACGTCCACTTGGGGCCGTTAGGAGCAGAGCTGGGGAGAAAGATCTGCAGGAGAAAAGTTCGAAATGGAGAAGTGTTTGAAGCATACTGTGTCTGCTGTGTACTTGGGTGCCACTTGTCTCTGGTTCCAAGGTCCAGTGCTCCCACCTAATCACTAACCAGAAACTTTCCGGAAGCTGGAAAGTTTATGTGTCACTTTTGTATACAAATTTTGTTCTAATTCACCCCAATGTATTTTCTAAATTTGGATGGAAGAGTATATATATATATATATATTTATTTATTTAAATCCTAACATAAAACCATAGCCAGGTCAATTCAATGAAGGAAGATGGATGATACATACTATCCTAGCAGAGGCAGAATCATCAATGACAAAGTTTCCTTTTGATGACAAAGAAAAGATGTGATAAGAAGGAACAAAGTACTGAGAACATTTGGGAATTAATGTCATTTAATTTTAAACCAGGTGGACTGACTTCCTTGAATTTGACTCATGAAGAGATTGAGACCCCCAAAAATTCTTACAGGTAAGAATCTAAATAATGTAAAATTAACATTTAAAGGTACAGAGGGAAACTACTCAGTGTATCCATTTGACACATGGGTTTATTAACAATCTAAACTTCTTATCAACCAAAATGTTGCTTAACTTATGGGTTAACTTATGTTGGGGACAGAAAATATTATCAAGTATAAAGTATTCTAAAATGTCTTTTCAAGCATGTCTCTTCTTATATTTAAAGTACCCTTTTAATTAAAAAATGAAAGAGGGTTAATATTTAGCCGCAAACTTCCAGTTTGATAGATTCAAAATACAATTTACAGATATTTCAAGTGTAAAATGCTGTGAGAGGCAGCAATGTTAATCTGTAATAAGAATGTCAGAAAACCACAGCCAGGTCCAAATTAAATTTATAATAAAAATACGTAAAATTCATATATTCCAACTTCTTGCACTTTATAATTACATATATGAATGTAAAATAGAAACCGACCAAAGCACACACAGTTTTCTAATAGAATATTTCTAAACTCTTAACAACCGGTTTACCTTTTAATTGTGCCTGAGCGTCCAGCATCATTTTAACTAAGAGAATTAGTTAGAAAACATTGTCTCTCAGTTGTTAGATGGGAATAAATACTACATACAGTGATATTTTTCTTTAAAGCAATGATCCTCACCATTACTTAACGTGTTCCAGTCAAAAGAAACATAATATTTTTCTTCTGCAATGGTAATGTTTCACACACGTGCTTTTGTTCACATATGTATTATTCACATATTGTATTAGAATTCATTAACTATATTTAAAATATCATTAGGGAAAATCCTACAACATATTTTACTCAGGCAACTGTTGAAAGTCATTCCGGTTGGTGTACATAGCCTTCCACTGCTTACACAAGCAACTTTGTCTATGGAACTATTTAAAAGTGACGAGTAAATGTGGCTAAAATCTTGAAGGAAAAATCTCCTTGGAATAAAAGTACACTTTTGAAGGGTAAGAAACCAACATATTTACCCAACAATAAAACTAGGTACTGAAATTGATGGTTTGGTTCCCTTTCTAATACATTCTGGAAGCTCTTCTCCAAATACCCGTTGCAAAGTCCAGTGATCTCTCCTTTTCTTATTTTCCAGTAGTTTGTAATGCCTCCAATTATTTTATAATTTGCAATAAGTAAAGAAATACTTCAAATTCCCTTTTATAAATATGGAGAGTACAAGCTTTCTATGGACAACCTCTCCAACCTAATTCTATTACAAAAGGCCTACAAATGCACTGATAGGCAGTACTTAGGGAACCTTTAGCCCTAAATGCAGTATCATTACCTCTAAGCAGTTAAAGACAAGACTGAACGTTTTCCCAAATACTATGAGACTCTTCATCAACTGCAACTGAGAAATATCATTAGCTTTAAAAAACAAATAAGTAATTTTGTTTAGAGACGATTAAAATTTTACTATCCATTAAGCAATTATCCTAGTATTAAAAAAAGAGAACACACTGAAAGAACTGATTTTTTAAAAAAATTATAATCCCTGCCCACACTTTCAGGCTTTCCATGAGTACATGACAAAACTCACGAACAATTTCGACAGCCAGATGAAGTTACCAAGTACAAACTTTAAAATACTGCTATTAAAATAATTTTCAGAGAAAGCAACATGATGCAGCCATCCCAGTACCTTATGATTATTTGTGAGGCATTTCTATTTATAAACACTTTTTACTCTACCCCTTACAGTATTTGCTTAGGTTACCCATCAAGAAGGTTTTTACTGCTCATAATGCCCCAGCAGCCTGTAAGTGTGCGGTATGAAAGTAAAGAGCAGGGCAGATAGGTGAAGGAATCATACAGTCATAAAAGAGGCAGAGAAATAAGCCATAGTGTTTGCAAGGCCAGCATTTGTTTTCTTATTTACTTGGCAGGGGTAACCCAAATCTTGTTGACATGACTTCAATCCAGGAGACAGTCTATTTCACAGAAACAGCATTTAAATCGTGTCAGAACCACAAGATTCTAGTCCCCTACCAAAGATGATATCAGCTCGATGTCCCCTTCCAAGATGCTATCACTATAAAATGAAATGCACTTATGAGCCCAAGACTCAGATGGACATGGTATCCTAAGAAGATATAGGACTTCGCTTTGTAATAGTCTATCTTGGTATTTACTTTTTAAAAACTTTTTCTTAATAACCACAAAGATCTACTAAAGGATGGTAAGTTATATTGCACAGAGGTTGAAGTTTTGTTCAAAACTAAATAGATTTCAAAACATGGCATATATTAATACAGTCCACCACAGGTCTTATTTTTTGGTCGGGGGAGGAAGTTGAATGTTATAGAATAACTTTCCGTTTCTTCCCAATGCTTAGGAAACAGATAACTTGCGATGACAAATCTTTAATATACCACATACAGAGTTTAGTAGGCACGATACCAGAAGAATTAAGAACTGGATATATCTGGACATCTCATTAATTATGTGTCTTAATGTGGTATATTCAATAGAAAGGAACAACCATTAATTGACCTCACTTCATTGTGCAGAACCAGTGAGGATCACATTTATATGATAATTATTATAGAGAATTTGATCTTTTTGCTTATCAGTGTACGGGAAGCTTGGCAACATTCATTCAGATTAAATTATGAATATTTTAAAACTATATGTAGATGAACAGCTGTTTAAGCATACTCTCTGTAGCACTTAGGTTATGACAAAAAGAATTGCGTGATCTGGTCAGGACCATGTAGTATTTTAAGGATTTCACCCTGTCTTGATGACTTTTTAGAATTAGGAAATATTTTAAACGTTGAATTTCCTAGGAAGTTTTTGATCAGAAAGAAATCAAGTTTGAAAAGAGGTGTTGGAGTGAGGAAGGAGAGGAGCCATATTCTACTGAAGCCTTTTTCAACAGAGAGCAAGGACATGGTGTCACTACAAAGCTCTGGAACAATTACTTTTCCCTTTGTTTCCATACTACAGTGTTTAAAAATATTATATTTTAATTTCAGGCCTTATAAACTAAAGATGTCCCCCCAAATTAATTCCACTTACTATCTTGGATCAGATTTTGTGGCTGACTACATATGTTAGAAACTTCATTGTGCCTCCTAATTAAGAACCAATTCTAGTTGGACAATTAAAAAAAAAAAAAGTTAAATTCAAAGAGGGATGTAATACTGTGAAAATAACCAAATATTTTTTTTCTCCACAAGGCTTTCAAGGGAAGGATCGCTTCTCAAACTGTCTGTGTCATGCATCTACTGCACATTTTATTATTTTTTCCCATGTGTGTCTTTCCTGTCATATTACAGCTAAAGGTTTTACTCAACCAGTTCTCTTCGGAAACTCTTCCTCTGCCCCGCACAGCGGTCCTCTTAGCAGCGACTGCTAAGTAAAAATACCTGCAAGTCAGACGTTTTCCTCGTGTTCCCTTCCCCCGTTTTGAAATTTTGTCATTCGTTTCTATGTATATAAAAATGTTTCAAACGTAAAAAAAAAAAGTTTTTTCCTCCTAGAAGGTTCTGCTAAGAAGAAAAGTAAAAAAAGAAACAAAACCCCTACGGGACCGTCCTCGGCAGAGCCCACGAGGCTCAGTCCACGTGCCCAGCCGGCGGTTCACTGGCCACAGCGAGAGCGCGACAGCCCCAGGTAGGCGCCCCGAGGTGGCACCTGCCCAGACCCTCTTCCGCCCAAAGCCTAACCTACACGTGCCTCGAACCCTGAAAGAAGGTGGGGGGAGGGGGTGCGGCTGGGAGAAGCTCACAGGGTCCTTCGGCAGCCTTGGAGTTTGGCGCATCTCTGGCTTTCAAGACCCGGGAGGCGGCGGCGCGCAGCTGCTGTGCGGTTAGGCGGTGCGCGGGGCGGGAGACGCAGCGCACCCTAATCCTCTCCACCTGGGCCCCCCCCTTCTCCCGGCCCGAGAGCTCAACCCGAGGTCTGCGAAGGCTCCTGGGACCTGCCCGCTGTCACCCGACTGGGGCGGCCGGAGCGACCCCCGCGCCCGGAGAGCCTTCCCCGCGTAGCCCCAGGCTGCGCGCTGGAAGTTACCGTGCAGCTCAGGCGCCCGGCGCTCCCGCCGCGAAACCTGCTCCAAGGGAGCTGCGCTCAGGCAGCCAGAGTGACCAGCAGGACGCACGCTCGTGGCCGCGGGGGCATCGGGGCGAGGATTCCTCAGCAAGCCCGTCCCGCGCAGCACCCGCCTCCTGAGCCCGCGCGCCCCGAGACTCAGGGATCCACGCTAAGCCTATTTCTAGAGTCCTCCGGCCTGATGTCAGGACCCTAATTCTTCCCTTCTCATCTCGTCCGAACTAACACAACATTTTGGTAATCTCCTCCCCTCCCCCCTTCCTTTTATTGGGGGGAGGGGTGGGCGACTTTAAAGAAAGGAGCTGGAGCTGAGAGAACAGGGTGAGTAATTGAGAAGCGATCTCCGCTGTCTCACGTCCCAGCTACTCTTGGAGCGGAAGCTGGCGCTGCAGGTTTTTTTGGTGGTTTTTTTTTTTTTTTTTAATTACGCAATTTAGGCGAATGTAGTCCCACCGAGAGCTGCTAGCGGCCGACACGCAGAGCTCGGGAGACTCCACTGCGGAATTTCTTTCTTCAGCAGTGGCCCTGGAGGAAAAGTCTGCCCCGAGCCGGATCCCCCCAGGGCGGCGTCTTACCTCGGCCCCCTGGTCTCCCACGACGTCTCCCGTGGAAGATGCGCTCGTCCCGGCGCCTACCGCCCGCCTCTGCCCTGGAGCCACTCGGGCTCCTCGCGCCCTCCCCCACCCCCCGACAGTCCCAGAGCTTTTTAAAACCCTGGGTGCAGTTTTTCTGAGACTGGGAAGCAGCACATGTTGCTGCCCTCGTTCAGCTAACGTGGCCACCCCTGCTTCCCCAACCATTGCATCAATTCGAAAAATACACGAAGTGAACGTTCCAAAAATAAGGAGTGTCCGATTCTGCGTCTCATGTCCCTCTACAAGTTGGTGGCACGGAATTCTAGCCTTGCAACAAGCGGTAACGGGCCGGCCAGAGTCCCTCTGTCCACCCGGTGCTGAAGCTCAGGCTAATCAATGCCGGGGGAGTAACTGTCAGCGTCGCCCGCGTTTGCAGGTGAAGCAACAGCAGAGCCCTAATCAGCGCGCTTCCCACTGCCCCTGGCCCTGGGCGCGATTCTCGTCACTAAAATCCTAGCCCAGATACATACTTTTTTTTTTTTTGCAATCACCACAGTCTTGATTCCTTGAAAATGTATTTACTAAAAATCTCAAAAGTAACGTTTTGAAGACCTTCTAACGTGACCCTCCTCATTGCAACCATGACCCGCACACCTGCTCGGCTCAGCCCGCTCCAGGAAACGTCCCGCAGGACGCCCAGCTGTCTTCCAAGTGGCACGGTCTCTGGTCGCCCAAATAAACCTGGAAAGCCAGCGGCTTCGGTGAACGCAAACTCGGCTTTCCCGGGGAGACGCGGCAGCGCGGCTACAATGGGTCTCCGATTACACAAACACACCTAGGGGCAGGTGGGAGTGTGAAGGAGGGCTTTGGGGTGGGGGTGGGGGGCATCTCCTACCCAGAGGTGGATTAAACCAGTTCTCCCATTGTTACCGAGCTCAGGAAAGCTAGGTGTGTGTTTTCCTGGGGTGGATATTGGGGGTAGAAACCGAGAAGAGACAGTGAAGCCTCCCAGAAGCCTTTGAAAGAGCAAAACTTAGTATCTAAGTCAGGACTTCGGTTCTTTTAAATTGTTTCAGACACTGAATTCATCATAAAGACTCGGGGGGGGGGGGGGGATCAGTCATTTGAAATATTGTAAAAGAAGGACTGACGCTTGCATCTATCTGTTCTGTGTCCCAGGGGCTCACGGGTCCCCCTCTGTCAACCTGGGAAAGGTGGCGGCGACAGCGGGACTCCCTCGGTCGCCTGTGGGGGCCCAAAGGCTTCAGAGTCGCTCGAATCACCGCTCTGCACTTCTGCTTTGGAGGAACGGGGCGTCCAGTCCCAGCTCCCTCCCCAGCAAACCACCCACGGGGAGCGGACCCCCGGACCCCTCCCGGGCGCGCCCGGAGACACACCTAAAAGGAAAGACTCCTTCCCGCCCAGTGAGCGGGGGGAGGCTGACGGGTGCGCGGAGCCCGAGCGCCCCGAGGGAGCGACGCCCGGCTCTCGCTGTCCACAGGCAGCGGGGATCTGAAGCCGAAGGAGGTGCAAAGCCCTTTCTTTCCCTCCAAGTTTCGGCAGGAACGGCTCAAATGACAACTTTCATTGACCCAGGAGAGCGGCCCCGGCCGGGGCTCCGCGCTGCGAGGCGCCGCTGGCCTGCCGCGGCCGCGCGTCACGTGAGGGGCGCGACTCCCCCACGCCCCGCCCCCGTGCCAGTGGCGCGCCGGCTGCGGGGCCCCGCGCCCGCTTTCACTTTCCGCACTAAGGGTTCACGCGCGAGCGTTAGCGTGCGAGGTTTTGAAATAAAAGGAACTTGAGGCGCCGGGGACAGGAGGGAGGCGTTCTAGAGAAGACGGGGTGCGCGTGCTTCTGGCGAGGGGCCGCCCCGGGGTCCGCAGTCTGGGAGGAGAGGGTCTGGGAAACGTGTTTGCAGCCCTGCGCGTGTGCAACTCGGGGCTTGCGGGTCCCGCGGCTTACCAGAGCGGCCAGGATCGCCACCAGGAGAAAGCTGTGGGCATCTCACCGTGGGAGCGCTGCCTTGGTGATTTAGCTTTGAGGAGAGTCCTCCATGTAGTGTATTAGGGTAGAGACAGTAAAGGGCCACCGAAGCTGGCGCGTGCACCCTGGGAAAGAGCGCCAGGCCCGGCCGACCGTCCAACGTGTGTGGTTGGATACTCACCTTCCATTACTACTTACCCGAGATCGCGGCTGGTTAACTGTCTAACCAGTTAAAAGCATTCTCCCCGTAGTCCTAAGTAATACGTTCACCTTTAGAAAGAAAATGTTTCAGGGTGTTGAAAAGTTATATTATTGCCAACACTGTGTGGACAGTTTTCAGATCAACTAACGTGGGCTTAATCCATTCATTTGTTTATTTTATTTATATAACAAAATTATACATAATACATTTTTTCAAGTGTTTGACTGGCTAGGTTTTGGGTATAGTGGCAACTTGTGAACCAGTCAGACTGTCTCACATACGGCGCAGGCATGGATCCCATCTGTATGTAACAGGTCAAGGCAAGTTGCAACAATTAATTGAATCTTAGAAAGATGTCTCCACCACTTGATAGCAAAGCGACCTTTAGTGAGTTGCTCAACTGTCTAAGCCCTGTATTGTTGTTATTTTTAATCTGTTCCCTTTAAAGGAAAGAGGAAACCAAGTAAAAAGCTTGGACAATTGCCTAGTACAGTGCCTGGCACAAAGTAAATGCTCAATGAATTATTATTATTATTATTATTGAAGTGAAACAATTTCCACTTCCTCCAACTCATAATTTTATTATTTTTTTAAGGTTTATGAAGGAAATGCAAGTTGACTTATTAGCACAAGTATCCAAGTGTAACTCAGCTTCATTTTCACTTCACAGATTGCCTTACATGAATATTTTTATAGTGGAAAGTCATCACCTTGCTATTGAGTGTGGCACACTGTGTGCTTTGACTCATGTGGTTTCTTCCGACCTAATCGAAAGGTGTGAGGACACCGGGACACTGCCTGAAATATGGAACCATTCACAAATTTGCGTGTCATCCTTACACAGGGGCCATGCTAATCTTCCCTGTATTGTTCCAATTTCAGTATATGTATTGCTGTATTGAGCTTTTCTTTCATGCCTTATATAGCGGTTTGATTAGGGAGAAGGGAAAGCTCAGAAAGCACTTTGCTTCACTCCTAGTTGTGATAGTAACTTCTACTAACTGATTACATGTCTTTTCAAAAGTATTTACTCAGATTTGTTTTGAATACATAATATTGCCTTTGAATTTCTTTAACTTTCCCCTTATACTTTTACAAAATGAAAGGGTATACTCTTTGTATCATATCACTAGCTATTTCACAACCAAACATGGTAACTTCTTTTGGGATAGAGATTAATATTTTTTTTTCTGGGCAGTTAGCTGAAAATCTCCTAACAAAAAGTGAAGCCTGGAGCAAGAATCCATTAAATCACAAAACAGAACAAAAAAACACAATCACTCTTTGTGCTCTCTGGGGGAAAACATAAGATACAGGGTGGGGCAAAGGTAGGTTTACAGTTCATATGGAAAATAATACAATACTTAATAATAAATAATAATACAAGAATAAAGTCTGTGTTTCACACACTCACAACTGAAAACCTACTTTTACCCAACCTGTATATATAGTATGCAGATATATGAAATCTCAATTAAGAAACATAGCTGTGTTTGAATTCCTGTTGTTTTTGGAAGTAAATTTGGATGTTTGAAATGAAAGTGATTTTTCCATTAAAGTTACTGTAATTATCATAGGTTGAAAGAATATTTGCAATCTAAACCTCTCACCTGAGCTCCAGACTTCCCCTTCCACACATGATACTGGGGCCACTATACATGACTATATATGGATCCCACCTCATCACCTCCCTGTCTCTCCCTCTACCCTCTCCACATTCTAGACCTCACTCCGTTCAACCTCCCAGTCACCCACACGACAAGCCTAAAAGTCAGTTTTGAGTCTTCTCTCTCTCCCTCCACTTTAAGTCTCCCATCAAATCCTAATTATTCCTTAGGTAGGTCCCCTTCCTTCCTTTCTTATCGCTACTGCTCTAGTTAAGTCTTTCCTGTCTTTCTCTCTGCCTCATTTGCTACTGCTGCGGCCTCCTCACTGTAAGGCCCTGCCATTATTACCTTCAAATCTTTTCCCTGAATGACTTATCTAAAACGCAGATCTGAACATGCCACTCACCTTTAATGGCTTCCCCTCACTTACCAGATAAAAATCTAAGCTCTTTACCAGAGCACTCTAAGCTTTCCCGCGTCTCTCCAGCTTCACCTCTCTCCACTTCCTGCCCGACTTTACATTCCAGCCACACTTCCCTCGTTCATTGGACACTACTGGGTGGCAGCCACTGTCCTAGGTATACCTTGGGGAACAAAACAGATCGTTCCCTCCTGGAGCTTATATGGAAGGGGGTGGGTGCTCTCAGGAAATGACAAACAGAATAAGCACATTTTATAGGGTCTGGGGGTATAATTTAAGATAGGCTGGTCAAGGTTGGCTTTATTAGAAGGTAACATTTGAACAAAGACATGAAAGGAGGTGGGACAGTGAGCTATTTGGATAAACAGGAAAAAAATCTAGGTGGAGGGAGAGGCCAGTGCAAAGCCCTAAGATGGGAGTGTGTGTTCAGCACATCAAGTCGAGGAGGGAGCAGAGGGAGATGGGACCAGAGCGAAGACGGGGTGTGTGAGTGTGCTTTTGGACAGGCTCTCATCAGCTGTTGTAGTAAGAGGGGACTCACTTTGCATTCACTGGGCAGCCAACTACTTGTGGTCACCCCCACAAGCCATCGTGTTTAGCCCTTGTTAATCATATGCTCCCTTCTGTTCAGATTGTACCCCTCTCTTCAGTTGAGTTGCTCCCCAAACTTTTTGATTTTTTTTCTTTTACTGCATTTGCCATATTACTTTTGAGACAGATCTTGAAGAAGGGTTTTGGTTTAACCCATCTTCATATTCCCGGTGCTCAAAGCAGGCATGCAAACATTCAATGAATGAATGCTAACAATGTTTGTGTATAGTTTGCCTACATATGTCAGGTGTTTTATGTTTATAAATTCTTACAACAACCCTACAAGGTGGGCTTTATCATACTCCTTCTACAGAAGAGGAAATGAGGTGTGGAGAGGTTATGTAACTTATCCAAAGTCATACAACTGCTAAGTATCTGAGCTGGGTTTCAAACTCGGGTATCTGGCCAATTGCTACACTGCACTCCTTTCACTCATGAGGCTTCCTCACTAGATTGAATGAAAGGTATTTCTGGTTTTGTTTCTTGCACTTGGCTTCCCCGGGCTTTAAAGAAGCCACTTATCAATTCTACTGCCTATTAATTCATTACATATTTAATAAGTACTCATTGTGTGCCAGGCACTTGGAATACAGTACTGAACATGACAGACATAGTCTCTTCGCCTGTGCAGTTTACACTATCGCAGGGAAGACGTACAATTGCATAAGCGAGGGAAGTAATGGGAAGTAATGTACAGGCCGTGCTCTGAGGGAGGAAAAGGTGCCGCTGAGGGAAGCGTAGCAGCAGCTCCAGACCCAGGCAACCAGCCTGGAGAAAGCTGTAGGATGAGACCATATTTTCTGGAGGAAAATAATTCCAAGTGGAATATACCATGGGCCTTAGGAACACTAAAATTCAGAAAGTGGAGATATATGTCCAGCTGTGAATAAAACAATTCCCTAGGCACAGAGGGGATAAGACGTGATGGGAAAAATTAAATTTTTAAGAAACCCCACCAATTCCCTATACACTTGTATACAGTACCAGGTATTATATAAAAATCTAAAGAACTTTGCTTTACTTATTTATTTTTTCAACTTCGGCTAATGTGAATGCCCCTTTCCCAAATCTGATTACAATCTTCATGGATACAACCTAAAGCATAAACTTTTTAACCTTTGCTTTAAAATTGTTATTTGATGAGTTATTTGACCCATTCGTTTGTAAAGAGATAATGCAATGTGTGTCTTAGTACTTAATAAATTCCAAAACTCTGACATCAAATGGCTTTTTCAAGTTGTTTTGCTCCACTGAAATTTGGTGGTATATTGCATCATCGGCTGGAGTCTGGTAACTTGTTAAAGAATGCAAATTTTTAAATTATGTTGGTGGGGGCAAACTTAATATTTGCTCACTTTTAATTGTTCAATGGAAGAACTAATCCAGGAAACCATGAAAGGTGGTGTGACTGAGACAGGAAGAAGCTAGGCTGGGAAACCAGAGGCCCATAGTCAGAGGGTAGCATTTTAGTGCTTTGTAACTGGTGGAAAATTAATAGGTTGTTCTCTACAGATTTCCCCTGTTTTTCAAGTGGGGATATTGTATTTGCCATAATAACTCTAATATATGACTTGATTTTCAAAATTAAAAATTTAAGGATGAAAATAGTTACTCAGACAACCTAAAACTGGTGGTGGTGGTGGCAACAGAGCAGTTGTTTTTAATAAGAAAATGATGGGGAAGATCAAAGAAGAGCAGGGATCAGGATGTGGGAGTGAGTTCTCTTTATTGTAAACTGCTTTGGAGGGAGGTGAGAGATGGAGATTAGAGATGATGAAGACCTTTCCTTTGGGCTTCTCTGATCTAGCCATGGATGATGAGAGTCCCTCTGGATGAGCGTCAAAGAAAAGACATGGTTAAATGGGTAATAAAAGAAAATGCAATGGCCCATAAATACTAAGTGTTTTAAGTTGAAAATTTTCCCTCCAAAAAAAAGACAAAACACACACACACAAACCCCCACAGCTTAGCTATTGCAGTTATGGTCTACAGCTTGTAAAACACAAGTCTCCCTAATGGAGCAGGTCCAGCAAGTCTTGGTTGTAGAAAGAGTTAGGAATATTGTGAGAATCCAAAGACTCCTGGCAAATATATGCTTTGAGGCTTTAAAAAGTGCCCCAGAGGAGGAGAAAAATATGCTGAAAAAAATAGCCATAAAGTACTTTTTATGTTAAGAACAAAAGACAGGAAATGTTTTTTTTTTCTTTTTTTCCAGATATTGTTGCATTTTCTCCATCTGGTGAAATAAAATAAGACAGATATGTTGCCCTCCACTGTTACACAAAAACTCCACCAGCAGGCCAACGAGATGGGGGAGAGCTGCTGTCCTTGGAGCTGTGTGGATGGCATTCTTGCTCTCCCCTCTTATGGAAACACACACACACACACACACACACACACACACACACACACACACACACACACACAAACCAGCAAATGTACTGCTTGTCTGAAGCCATCAAAATTTTTTGGCTTAAAATACAGAAACATCTTGGTAAACAGAACAACAAAAATCTCAGAACTGTCATCATTACCTCTGGGGAAACCCTCCCTATGTGCTAACTTCCTTCCAAAACATTTCTGCCCGAATTACATTTGTGTTGGTTTGAGGGGGCCAGGACAACCCAAGGGAATGATTCCGTGCTAATTGTGTTTTTTCTTTCCCAGGAGGCCGGTGCCCTTTTATACGCACTAAACTCAAGCTCTTGATGAACTGTAGTCCACTTGTTACTGAAAAAAACACCACAACCCACCACCCAGACAAGTCTGTGACAGTAACTGGGCACTTGTTTTTGGTTTGTAGCCCTGCGGAGATCACAAGCCGGTTCTTATCCAGGGCCCCAGGTGTGATAGTGGAGGGTGTGTGTGTGTGTGTGTGTGTGTGTGTGTTTTTCCTGGACTGCCAAACATGCATCCCAGCGTTGTGTGTTTGGGGGCCAGGGTCCATAGCTTGTATACAATTTTGACCTCCCCCCAAAATCACTACCCATAACATCCAAATTCATTCCTGCCCTTGCCAGACTGGGCTCCTGCTAGGCCTAACTTTGGTTTCATGAACTACAGTCACCTGTGAGGGCCTCAGCATTAGCCCTCGCGATTCCACCCGCGGGCACGGGACACTTGCCCCGAAGTTCGGGTTCTGGGCCCTCCGCACCGTCCTGGGCACCCGGCTGCTTCCCCACGCGGTCTTCCTCCATGGGCAGCCTGCGGGAAACTCGGGTTTCCTCCCCTCCCCTTCGGCTGTCTGAGGCAGTGCAGGGGAAGGCTATAGATGTCCCCTCCCCGCGTGTCTGCGCCCGCGGGGCCCGAGCGGCCCGGGTGTCCCGGAGGGTCTCGCAGAGCCGGGGCCTGCGCGGCCCCTTCCTCGCCCCGGACCCGAAACCCCGCGTCCAGGCGGCAGCGCAGCGCGCGCGCCCCCAGCCGCTCGGCTGGTGCGGGGGCCGGGGGGGGGGGGGGGGGGGGGGGCGGCTCCTGCGGGCGGGGAAGCGGGCTCCCCCCCCCGCCCGCGGGTGGAAGAAGGTGCTTCCCGGGTGTGTGTTGGGGGCTGGGTGTCGGGGAGCCGGCGCCCTTCGGAGGCTCCCGGCAGAGCGGCGGCCTCGTGGCCGGGCTCCAGGCAGGGTGCGCGGTGCCCGCGCCTTGCGGGCGGGCTGAGTTGCGGGGCTGGCCCGGTCCTGGGCGACCACTCCTGATCTTTGGCTGCCCCAGCGCCTATCTTGTGCCAGTGTGGCGCTGGGGCTGTGACGCCTACAGGAAGACAAGGCGATGTCTGTGGGACGTGAAATGCTGGGAAACCCCGGAGTGGCAGGAAGGAGCAAAAGAGTTGGTTTTATGGGCTCCTTTCTCTCACTAAACCTGGGAGGCTGACCACTCAGTAAGGGGTGTTAGTATCTCCATTTTACAGAGGGGAATCCTGACACCCAGAGAACATAAATAACTTGCCTAGGTCCGTGGCGCTGCAGCTTGTGGCCCTCAATGCCAAACATGGCCCGCTAGTCTCTGCTGCCTTCCAGCTGCTTCCAGTGAAAAGAATTCACTCTGCCCAGGAGGCCGGACAGAGCTTTAACAGCCGAAGCAACGCAACAATTACCCCAGGTGCCAAGGCTGTGCTCCGCTCCCTCCTTCTGCGAAGTGGGAAAAGGTGGAGCACACCTGGGCCAGGCTCTCCAAGCTCTTCTCTCCTTCTGTGCCACCCCTTCAGGGATCTCTGGCAGTCATCAGCATCTATGGCTTCACAGTCTATATATATACTTTTCCATCCTAAGCTTTTCCCCTAAACTCCAACCCCCTAGTTTTGTTTATTCAAGTGCCTGCTGGATACCCATCTCCACCCAAATGTCCAAAAGATGCTCCATTTTAAGTTGTTTGACACTTTGCTTCCAAACCTGCCCCAACGACTGTATCCGCCTTCTGGTTACAAACAAACCTTTTTTTCTTTTTTTCTTTCAGGAGTTGCTCAAGTCAAAAACCGTGGAGCCATCCTTGAGTCCTCTCTCTGTCACACTCCAAGCGGAGCCTACTAGAAAATGCTCCGCCTCTATCTTCTGTGTACCCAGAATGTGACCATTCCTTACGACCTCAGCTACTACCGCCTGGGCCTGCCCGGCACCATCTCTCACCTAGGTTGTTATGACAGCGTCGTCAAGTTTCTACCTCACCCCCTTACAGTGCACTCTCAACGCAGCAGCCAGAGCGCGATCCTGTTCTAGAGCGGAGCTCGGATCCCCCCAGTGACTCCCCACCTCACTCAGGGTCATAGGGCAAGTCCTTCAGAGTCTGTGGCCCTGAGAGGCAGCTCCACCGCTGACCCCTTCTACACTCCGCTTCACCTTACCCAAGCCCACCCCCCCGCAGCTGCACTGACCTTCCTCAGCACCTACCGGCTTTGTCATATTCCACGGAAAGAAGGAAGGGGAAGTTGGATTCCTTGAGAGTGTGTGAGCTCTCCCCTTTTATGACTGTATCTGGAAAATTCTTTTGAAGACTGAAAGGAGGGGTCTGCAAGGTGTGGGGTGTAGTGCAGGAAGAGGCACCTGACTTCAAAGACCTCCTTTCAGCCATGCAGTCGCTTCCCTTGGCAGGTCTCCCTGGGGAGGTCTCTCGGTGGCAGGATTGCAGGGGGTGGGGTGGGGAGCGGGGAAGGGGAGCTATGAGTTGGTGAGGGGAATTGCCAGTAGCTCCATCCTGCTCTTCCCTCTACCTGGACCAGCTTTTCCCAGGGCTCCTCCCTCCCATCCCTTGGGGCACCTGTCCAGCGTGTTTAAAATGGCAACTGAGCCCCACTGTCTGTTCTGTCAGACACACTCCGTTTGTTGTGTACCTCCCTCCCCACCCCCACACATATAAGCTCCAAGGAAATAGCAATTTTTGTTACATTCTTTCCTTCCTAAGGCAGAGCAGGGCCTCGCGTACAGGATCCCCTGTTGAACGGGCTTATTTAACTTTGTCAAGCGGCCTGTGACATAAATTGAGCAATCCTTGAACACTTTAAATGTATTATCTCCTAGCATTCTCACAAGACCCCTCTGAGGTTGGTGGCATGATCATTCCCATTCCACAAATAGAGAACCTGAAAACCAGCGAGGGTCAGTAGCTTGCTCAGGGTCACGCAGCAGCTGGTAAAACGGTGGAGCTAAAAACGGAATCCACGCAGCCCGGGTCGGGGGCCTGCGTCCGACCTTCTTTGGGAGAAGGTGAGCCCGACGGCAGCTTCAAGCGCAGCAGCCTGGACCCCGAAAGGTCTCACGGTTGAGGGGCCAGAGGCTGCAGCCACCGGAACATCCATCCCTTCATCAATTCGCCCGCAGCGCGTAAGTCCCGGGCCACCGCGGAGGTGCCCCGACGCCGGCGCGGGCCTGGCACGCAGGCTGAGCAGAGAAGCCTCTTCTCAAACGCCCTCCCTTATAAGTCCCTGCCGGTGCCCAAACAACTCGAATTTTCAGGGTAAGAATAGGCAGCGGCCAGCGGGATGCAGGTGGGCCCCCGAAGGCCCGGCAGACCGAGCCAGGCGCGGGGGGTTTCCCCAGCCGGGGGAGGCGGGGCACCCTCCGATCCCCTTGGAAGACCCCGAAGGAGAAATCGTGTCGATAAGGAAACTAGAAACTGGGAACTACGCCTCTGGGAACCGGGAACTCGCTGCGCTGGCCTGGGGCGCGCGGCTGTGTGTGGGCGGAGGGGGGGGGGGGCGCGCCAGCGATCCGGGGACGCGGCCCGCGGCGCCCAGAACGGGGGCACCCGGGGGCGCAGGGCCCGCTGCGCGCGGCGTGCGGAGGCGCTGCCGTCTGGTTCTGCGTTCTCACCGTTTTTATGCTTTAAACAAACAAAAAACAGAAAAACAACTTGGAGAGGGGGTGGTTCACCCAGGGAAGCCGCTTTGCGCAATCCATGCGGAGAAGGAGCGAACTTAGAAGCCGACGTCCTCGCCCGCCGCCCCGCGACCCCGAATTCGGGTCCTTGCCTGGGGGCTGCTCGCGTGCCCCCGGGAACCAGCCCGCCCACCAGCCTTCGCTGAGCACCGGCTTCCAGACTAGGGGGTGGGCGGCGGGGGAGCGCGACCCGCACGGAGAACGTCGCCGAGTCTACGGCGCTTCCAGGTCGTTTGGTCGTTATGTGTTTTATTTTCAGCTGAGGGACACTAAAAGCGTAACTGCTCATCTTACGGGCTTCTGGGAACATTTGGAGATTAAACTATTTGAAAATTCTGGTAATCCTTGTTCTAAAGAGTCAATTAGAAAGAGCTCGTTTGCCCCTCACCCCCAGTAAATCATAGGTAAATCAATGAAGAAACACGCACCGCCTCTACGGTTCTATTTGGAAACGCAAAACCAAGGCCCTATTTTTCAGTTGAAAATTAGGTCACATTAATGGCCCTAAAATGTAGCAATTTGCCTTACGCAAAAGTTTGTACTATTGCTGCTTTTTTTTTTTTTTTTAAAAAAAAGACGGTTTATTTGAAATGGATTTTAGAGTAAAAAGTAATTGGGATGTTTGGCAACCTCATGGTAAAACACTTCGTGCACGGAGGATAAATAAAGACTAGAACTTAGTTCTGTTTGTTGCTCCATTACTCATTTGATGTGGCCTCTGACCAGTCCCTTCACTGGTCTGAGCCTCAGGCTCACTCCACTGTAACAAGGGGATCATCTCTGACATCTACCTGCCTCCTGTTGTCAGAGGTAATGAGATATGTGGTGAGTGCTTTGATTCTAGGGGGAATGACCTATGCAAATAAAACATGTATTTAGTGAGGGAAAAGAGAAGCCTTGTGGATTAAACCTGTTTTGCATGAAACGTAAAGAAATGTTCTTTATCTGTTCCCAAACGCCAACTTGTAATGTTGGACAGGAGGAAAAAGAGCAGGTGAAGCCAGAAAAATACAGGCTTTTATATTCTGTCTGTGCGCAGTTAGACCAGCTGCAACAGATTGCTTAGAAAATTCACTCTATACTATAGTATTATAGTAGTAGTCATTCGCTGCATGTTGACAATGTGCTAAGCCACCAGCATGATTAAAGCGAACACTCATATGCTAGATTGACAGTGTCCTAGTTTATAGCCTCCGACATACAACACTGACACATATACATATATAACAGAAGCAGATGTATATAGGGGGTGCAGTAAGCGTTGAATGATTTCGATATACAGGAATTAGTTGTGGTATTTTCTATGCATAGAGAATAGAAAGTGAGATATGCAAGTCATCTATTCAGAGAAAGTAGTTTTGGGAGAGTTAGAGGAAACTCCTGTCTTGCTTACAGTTACTTCGTTGGGAAAGGATTCTTGAGAAGGAACCAGAGGTGGGGATTTCAGAGTAGCAGAGTCATAGTAGGTTAGATTTGGAAGAGACTTAAGAAGTCTAAATCCAACTCCTCACTTTATGAATGAAGAAACTGAGGCCCAGAGCCCTAGAGTGGCCAGTTAGTAGCAGATCTGAACTCTAAAGCAGATAAATGCCCATCCTCTGAGGCTCCAAAACTCCTCCAAGTCAAAGGGTTTTTCTTGCTATTGTTTGATTTGTTAAGTTTGTTTTGCTTTTTATTATGGAAATTTTCAAATGTATTAAAAAATAGAAATATAGTATAATGAACATCCATATAGCCTAGTTTGATACCATTCTTATTTCATCTATTGCCTTTAAGTGATATTAAAAAAACAAGAAACAAAAAAAGCCAACCAACCATGTTATTAGCATACCTTGTATATATGGCGAGGTGATTTTTGACAAGGGTGCCAAGGCCATTCAACTGGGAAAAGACAGTTTTTTCAACAAATGATACTGGGAAAACTGGATATCTACATACAAAATAATGAAGTTGGGCCCTTACTTTATACCATCTACAAAAATTCAAAATAGATCAAAGACCTAAATATAAGAGCTAAAACTATAAAACTCTTAGAAGAAAATGGGAAATGCCATTGGATTTCTTGGCTATGACACCCAAATCACAGGCAACAACAACAAAAGAATAGATAAATTGGACTAGGTCAAAGGACACAACCAGCAGAGTGAAAGGCACCCACAGAATGAGAGAAAACATTTGAAAATCATATACCTTACAAGAGGTTAACACTCAGAATATATAAAGAACTCTTACAACTCAACAACAAAAATAACCCAATTCAAAAATGGGCAAAAAACTTGAATGGAAATTTCTCCAAAGAATATATAAAAATAGTCAACAAGCACTTGAAAAGATGCTCGGCATCACTAATCATTAAAGAAATGCAAATCAAAAGAAAAGAATCCCCCACCCCCTCCACAATAACAAGTGTTGGTAAGGATGTAAGGAACTTGGAACTCTTGTGCAATGTTGATGGGAATGTAAAACGGTGTAGCCTCTATGGAAAACAGTATAGCAGTTCCTTAAAAAACTAAAATTAGAATTACTATATGATCTAGCAATTCCATTTCTGGGTATATGCCCTAAAGAACTGAAAGTGGGGTCCCCAAGAGATAGTTGTACAACTTGCTCATAGCAGCATTATTAACAGTAGTCAAAAGATGGAAGCAACCCAAGTGTCCAGAGAGGGATGGATGGATAAACAAAAGGAGAGATATACATACAATGGAGTATTAGTTGGTGTTCAAAAAGAAGAAAATTTTGACACGTGCTACAACATGGTTGAACTTTGAAGCCAGTATGATAAGTGATATGAGCCAGTTGCAAAATGTTAGACCCTGAGGATTCCACTTACATGAGGTACTTACAGTTGTCAAATTCACAGAAACAAATAGAATGGTGGTTGCCAGGGCCTGGGAGGGGAAGGAATGGGGAGATAGCAACAGGTGCAGAGTTTTGATTTTGCAGAATGAAAAGAGCTCTGGAGAGGGATGGCAATGATGGCTGTAGAGCGATGTGAATGTATCCAATACCACTGACTTGTACCTTTAAAATTGTGATGACAGTAAATTTTGTTACACGTATTTTACAGTTAAAAACTTTAGGATTAATAAAATTTTTGATATTATATACTCTATCATATAATGAGAAAGAGAGCATTCATAGAATTTAAATATATAATTCAGTGCAATGCTCAACAAAAACAAATCCTTAAATAAATTTAAGTTAAATTACAAATTTCAGAAAATGATGAAATCATGAAAACAATGAAGGGCTGAGGAAATATTCCCGATTACAGTAGAATAAAAAGACATGGTAATTAATTGGAACTGTATGATCCTGTATTAGATGTGAGACCGGGGGGGGGGGGGGGGGAAGAAACTATAAATGACATTATTGGGACAATTGGAAAATTTGAATATGAACAGTAAGTTGGAAAATTTGAATATGAACAGTAAATTGGATATCAGTATTAAAATGTTACATTTGTTGATTTTGGTAAATGTGCCTTGGTTATTTTATGTTAAAGAAAGTCCTCCTTCCTCGGAAATACACACTGAAGTATTTATTGATGAAGGGACATTATGTCTGCAATTTTACTCTCAGATGAGTCGGGGGAAATCTATAGAGTGAGCAGATGATGAAGTGAAACGAGCAAAGCGCCAACAACTGATGCACCTGGGTGGAAGGCACACAGGGGTTCTTTGTACTAGTCTTGCAACGTTTCTGTGTGAAATAAAAAGTAAGAAACACAATCAAATGATGGTCATATGACATAAGGCCACTCTGGTCTCAATAATAAGTAGAGGTGGCGTAGATGACAAAGAGTGAGGAGCTATCCGGTGCCACTGTGTGGCCTTGGCTGGGGGCGTTTAGGGCTTTCTGACTGTCATTTTCTTTGTCAAGGAACAATTGAGGATTGACTTCGTTAAGCACTGATCTGTGCTTTTTTAGCGTGAACACTAAAAATCCTCTGAATATGGGAAAAACCCCACTAGATTAAATTCTACTAATGTGATTTTGTGACGTGAATGTATGTTGTAAAATCAAAACCATTTGATCTGTGGCTTGTATTAGTCAGTGTTTGAGGTGACAGGAATTCAGTTCGGACTTGCTTTCTTCATCAGATATTTATTGAGCGACTACAACGGCCCAGTCCATTTTATTGGTATTAGAGATGAAACAAAACAGGCAAAAAGCCCTGTCCTTTTGAAGCTTTTATTTTGGTGATTAAAAACAAACCAGCAAATATTGGGTATGGAAGAGAGGGGAGTGACCGACTGGCTCACACAGCTGGCGTATTCGTCAGATATTTCTGTGTAATAGACAACCGCACACATCTCAGTGACATGTGACAGCAAGCATTTCTTCAGCTCACACATCTGTGGGTGGCTGGCCCGGCTCTGCTGATGTCAGCTGAGCTTGCTCACGCGTTAGCAGATTCAGGCTAGGGAGCCGGAGCTCAGGGCTGTGGGCCTGCTCCCGGGACAGCAGGGGGGCGGGTGCTCCTGCTGATGGCAGAGGCACAGTACGGCCCTTGTGGGGTGATGTCTGCTAATATCTTGTCCACAGTAAGCTCCCTGGCCAGCCCCAAATCAGGGAATGAGAAAATATACTCTCCCCATGGAAGTGAGGGAAACTGGAAAAAGTTGTGGCTACAGGCAGTGTGGAAATTGGGGCCAGTTGTGCAACTTATCACAGTGGGAAGTTCACATCTTCAGGCCAGCTGAACCCACCTCTCTCTTTCCTTTTCTCTCTTTCTCAGTCTCTCTCATGGCCACTCATCTCTGCTTCTTTTTTGTGTGTTGTTGACCACATTTTCTCTTGTGGCCCCAGGATCCAAAAAGAGAAGGGTGACACTCATTCTTTTGGTGTTTATCTAATAAATCTCAGGGACTTTTTTTGGGGGAGTGCCTGCCCGGGTTAAGGTTAAATACCTAATTGATGGTCTAATATTGTAGTCAGTGGACTGAGTGCCCTAATCGCTGAGGCCTGGGCCACCTGTCCACTCTGCATGGGGCACCGTGTCCGGCAGGCGTAACAGAACCACAGAGGAATACTGAGTGGTGGGGGTTGTGTTTTTCAACAGAAAGGAGACTGCTGGGTAGACAAAGCAAGGTGGCTGTCTTATAAACACCCAGTATTTTAGAATTTGTTCATGGAACAGTATTGTCTCACCAGGGAAGTTAGGTTGTGTTTGGCTATTTGCTGATTCTCAGGGAGAATGTTACTTGGGAAAAGGTTTCAGATTGCTCATTTAGAACAAGCCCTGACCATCAGCATGAATAGGTTTCAGGCAGTGTTAGTTCCTGCTAACATTTTACTCATTGGACTTCTCCATGGGCAAAATATTACTCTAGAGAAATATTACGGTAACTGCCCATTTTTGAACCTGAGAGCAAGGACTTTCTTTTCATGTAGAAGCAGAACCAGGCATCGGCTTTGCAGCAGCAGAGCATGTGCTGCCAGGGGTTCACCCAGAGCCTTGATTCTGCTCCTGTGTCCACTCACAGGGCTCAGCTCAGCCCCGACTGGCCTGGTCTAAGTGGATCACGGAGGTCTCCTTCTTCTAACTAGTGAATGGCTTAGGGATGCCCCATGATCTAGTTCTCAACAAGGAGATGGATGGGAAGGAGTTTCTGAAAAAGGCACCTTAGCTCTTAAAAAGAGACGCAAACCTCTGGACATTGGTATTTGAGGATGTGATGCTGTAACTGTCTTGTGATTGTGAGAAGACCTCGCTGACACCCTGATGATGTGGTAGGAAAATGGAAAGAACCTGGGTCCATGATCATGTTGCTGAGCCACTGAATTAATCAACTCTGGAAATGATCTTCCTCTGGACTTTTGTTATGTAGAAATATAAATTCCCTGAACACTTAAGACATCTTTAGTTGGAACTTCAGTTACTCACTGATGAATGCATCCTAATGGAAACAAAGAGCTGCTTGTGGTTTTTCTGGAACCTCTTTCTTACTTGCGGCACTACCATACTAGTACTCACCCTTCACTCTAAAAGTAGACTCTTAAAGCTATAGTCCTTACCATGATGTGTAGAACTACATTAGGATGCATGGATCTTCTTAGGTACAATAGCAACTCTGACTATCTATCTGTTTTACTATTTAGTTTGCCAAAAATATCTTGTCCTACCTTGTATTCTTTTTTTAAAGAAATGATCTCACATGTCTTAAAACATGCCCTAACCCCAATTTAATAATAGTTACATAAGAGAAAAGTATTCCACTTATTCAGAGGTTCTCACCCCCACCCTCCTTTTCTCTCCAAATGAACAAAGAATGAATTCTTTCTCCCTTCATCCCTTGTCAATCCTAATGATTAGGGGAAAGTGTTATTATTGGAAGGATGAAGTAATCTGACTTTAAAAAGTGAGAGAGGTGGTGTATTTTCGTCTTTCTTGTGTTGTGCTTTAGTTGTCTTCAAGGACCCAATTTTCAGATCCTTGTGGTCTTGAAGAGGCAGGAAATTCTTTGATAAGACCGAGCTTTATAATCACCTTCTCCCGTCACTGCTGTCTGTGTTGATGTTAATGGGCCCTGGCTATTGGCATCTTCTTGGGAGGAATGTTCAAGCCAGCCCTGCCATCTGGTACCTCTCAGAATGTAACAGAATTGGTTACATCCCATTTCTCCTTGGCACAGGCATATGTGTTGGATTGTTACTCAGGGCGTATTGCCTATCGCAGCTACACCTTTCAGCTTTAAAGACTAATTTTAAAAAATGTTGTTCTTCTCAAGCCTTATCTCTTTCAATATTGATGAAATCCCAGTAAAAGGTAAGCCCTGGGGAGGTGCTATGTTGACTTACTCATTGCTTTCAAATGACACGTCTCATATTTAAAATCAAGAAAGTGACTTTAACTCACAAATAAGGCAGTTACTTTCTTTGTGGGCCCATGGCAAGAAGGAATTAAAAAATTTTTTTTAGGTTTACAACAAAATTGAGGGGGAAGGTATAGAGATTTCCAACATACCCAGTACCCACACATGCACGGCTTCCCCCATTGTTACCCCCACCCCCAGAATGGCACATTTGTTATAATGAATGAATGTACATTGACACGTTTTCACGCCAAATCCATAGTTTATATTGGGGTTCACTCTTGGTGTTATACATTCTATGGGTTACGAAAAATGTATAATGACATATATCCATCATTATAATATCATTTGTAAGAAAGCAGGGAGGAATTTTACCCACTGATCACTTAATTTCTGACCAAGGAGTAGACAGGGCCCTCAAAGGGAGGAAAGAAGGTTAACAGAGGAGGTGGGAGGCAGTCTTACTCTGGTAGGAACAGCTTTTCTTCCCTAAGCATAAGGCAGCTCCTCTCCATCAACACCTCCCAGGGATGCAGGAGGAAGTGAGATGATTGGAGGACAGGGCCGCTGAGGGTTTCTCTGACTCTGAAGACAGTCCCCCTGTGTACCAGGCAGAGTTGGATCCAGAGAAGCTGAACCATTAAGCCTGATATCGAATAAGGGCTTTATCATAGGGAGTCTGTTTTAACAGTTCATGTGAGGTTGTTGCTTCTGTGTCTGGTGCTGGAGCCTTAAGTCAGCAGGCCAGGCGGTTAAGAAGGAATGATGGACATGAAGTGGGAAGAGCGAGGACAAGCTGAAACCAAGATGGCCTGGAGCCTGCCTAGAGGTCCCTCACCACCTCCAAGTGTTCAGCTTTGATGATGGGACGAACCTGCAGGAGAAGCTGGTGCCCTGTGCCTCAGCGCTCAACACAGACCTGACCCAGGAGGCAGAGAGGCTGAAGGCGGAGCTGGAGAACCTGCAGGGGCTGCAGGCCTGGCTGCTGTTCACATCTGCCTCCCAAGCCTTGGGCAAAATTACTCCCACAGCCCATGCTAACTGGGAAGAACATAGGGAGGGCATTCTGGGAAACATAGTTGCAGGTTAGCTACGCTGACATGGTACAAATGTCCCACATTGTTGCACAGTTGCACAGAGAGACAGAGGAGGAGGATCTTTGCATTACTAAAGTAGTAAACATCCTAACTACCCATCAGTAGGAACTGGGCTCATAGAGTGAACCATAATTATATAAAACCTTAAAAAGAATGAACCAGATCTTATACACAAAACAAACAAACAAACAAACAGATCTTATACACACAGTGCTAAGAGGAAAACTAGCAAGTTGCAGAATGACACATATACTCTGTCATCATCACTAATACTCAGTGATGAAATCATTATAGCTAGTAGTTGTCAGGTTGTTTGTTTGCTTGTTATATTGTTTTTTTGAGGTGTGTTAGGTTGAACGAAAACAGTTCCTTTGTACGAATGAGGGAAAGCACAGAGAAGGAAGGAGTGAATCTTCCCACAACATGCCACTGCACCTACCACCCACTTCTCCTCTGTCGATTGTCATGAATTTGAAAACATGTCTAGGAATCCTGTGTGGATTTTGTGTGTGTTTGCTGTTGTACTTATCTTAGGAACACCCAAATCCTGAAGGAGACAGGTCAGGATTTTTTTCCCTTGGTCAATCAGCAAGCACACGGAGTGGAAAGCAAAGACTTTGGCATTAGGTAAAATCTTCTAAAAGACAAATAAGGGGACAATTTTAGGTTCAGGATCCTGCTCATTTCTTCATGTATGGAGCTTTCCCTGGTCACCTCAGCCAGAGGTGAGTTCTCCTTTTTCTGAACTCTCAGGTGCATGTTCATATCTCCCCTGCAGCACTCACCACTTGAGTTATATAGTTCTTTGTATACATGTCACCTCTCCTACAAGATTAAAACTCCCTGTGTTCCAGAATGTCCCATTTATCAGCCATTCTCCATGGCACCCTGGTATGGAGTGCTTGAGTTCCATACATGGTTAGGAAAAATATTTGTACAAAGAATGAAAGAATCAGGAAATTGATTTCGGTTCTTAAAAACGAATGCTTTCAGTTTTTGCTGACTATTTGTGCTAATGAAAAAAACCCCACACAACTAAAAGTGACAAATTTTAGAATGAACACTTGGTATAAATGGGTTCTGGGGGCAGATTCATTAAGATGTTACTTAATGTCATCAATAAGCTCATTAGCACTAACACTAAGTAAATTCGTACCTTTATGGAAGTGAGGTATTTTCTAATTATTTCTTTGCAATAGTAACAGTACTTTGTAAAACTGTATCATGATCTTATCTCCATATTGGTGTTTCTTCTAATTCAGTCCTTATGTTCTCACTCTTTAAACTGTTATAATAAAGATGTCACCTGGGGGTTTATTTTCTTTCAAAAGGATCTAGGCCTTCCTTCTCTCTGCATTTCACTGTTTCTCCCTTTCATTCCAGGCAATAAGGATCTTCACTTTTTTTTTTCTTTTTCAAGTTTGCCTGTTTTTGTTTTTGTTTTTAACCAAGGCAATAAACCTTAACTCGTGATCAGTGAGGATTTTTGTCTCCTGACAGCAACCTGCTTGCTGTAAGGCTGCTTCCAGGAAAATATCACTGATTACTGCAAAGCGAGGCCTGCGGCCCTGTGCTTTTCTTTTCTACTCTTCCTCTCTCTCTTTCTCTTTTTCTTTCTTCTCCTGCCAAAAACGTCCTGTCGCAAACATTTCCAAAGTCATGACGCACAAGACAAAACTTAAGATTCGGAGCCTGTTGACTTGATGTCAGTCATCTCGCCGGCCCTGCCTCCTATCACTTCCAAACTGCTTACATTCAGGTTGGTTGAAAATATGTTACAGAGCTTCAGCTGTGCATGAACTGTGGCCTTAAATCAAATACAAAAAAATGAAACGAGCAAACTCATGCCTTCAAGGAGCAAATAGCTCTCTAAATATACCTTGCCTGGGAATTTTTATGTAGAAGTTTAGTCAAGACCATAGGTCTTTAAATATTTCTGTTGCTGTACCGCCTAAAAAAAGACAAAACAAAATAAAAACTATGCACTTCTGCACATTTAAAAGTAGGTGTCTGCAATTTTTCATCGTAAGACTAACTCACTGCAGACATGAATTGCATGTTTGTGCCAGTGAACATGGGCTGTGGCTTCCCGGGAGGCATTCTGACCAGGGCAGGGCTGCCCCCAGTTCTGTCGGACATGTGTGCTTCTTTTAAGTGCTGGAATTTTCTTCCACTTGGGGCTCCTTGCACTTGTTTGCTCAAAATAATGCATTGTTTTCAGGGTCAGATGGGGATGGGAAGGAATCTTAGACTTAAGACTCTGTCAGGGTCCTCATGGGCCTCAGATTCACCCCCCTAGCTCGGGAATAATAATAACCGCTTCAGAACATTTGAAAATTTAATGAACGAGGCACAGTGCCCGGCACCTGGTGAGCGCTGACTTCCAAAGAGCTGCCAGTCTTCCGTACCTCACACTGCCCTCAGATTCCCTGATTTCCTCGCCCCCTGCCTATCGGAATAGGCTGTTGTCCGGTTGTCCACCCCGGCCTCTCATGATGACAACAGTCCGCATTCTCTAGGAAGCCTAAGCTCTTTAGTTGGGGGCTCGAGGTTTTCGTGGCCTGGCTCCAAGCTCCATTTATTCTTTCCTCTCCGTCTTCTCACTCGCTGGCGCTCGGCCGGGTCCCGCTCAGCGGGGTTGCCTCGCCAGCGAGCTGGGCCGGTGCCGCGCGCCGGGCGCCGTGTGCTCTGAGGGCAAGGGCGCAGCGGCACAGCCCCGGCCTCGGGCGCGAGCGCTCCAGCCGCGCACACGGCCGCCCGAGCTCCTCCAGGGGCAGGTCTGCAGCATGCCAATGCCCGCGCCCCGGCGCCCAGCAAAGTGGCAGGGAATTCAGCGCTCGGCAGCAACCCGGGATGAGCGAGTGAACCCAGGTTCAGTGAGACGGTTCGTGCGCCGATGTTCAGATCCTCTGTTCATTTTCTTCCCTTTCTCCTTCTGCTTAGAGAAATATCAAGAAATTCTCTCTACATTTTGAGTTTCCCCTAGTCCATCACGGCCCGAGCTGGAAGGGGAGGATACTAGTTTTCTGGTGCAAGTAACCAAAGCTCCTAAGTCAACTGGCTTGTTCTCTTATATTACAGAAAGCTCAGAAGTAGGGCAGCTTCAGAGGCAGTAATTCAGGGCTTCGGAGACCCGGGTCCCACGTCTCCGTTCCCTTTCCGCCCAGGTGGCCTCGCTTCCCTTGTCGTAAAGATGGCCAGTGCAGTTTCACCGGCCCTCCGAAGGACAAGTAGGGGCAGAGACGGGACCTTCCTGACCCGGCCTAGGCCACGCGCCCCTTTCCCGTTCTCATCACTCGTTACTCTGAGACTAACCAAACCTCACCCCTTGGGCCTGGGCCAGCCTTTCTCATGTTTTTAGGAGCAGCGTGGACACCTGAAAACAACCACGGCCTCACCAGCAAGGAAGACAGGTGGCCCGCGGGACAGGCGTTCCAATATTGCTTTATTGTTTCCCATGCAAACAAAAAGAAAGTCTCTTCAGTTGGGAGGCTGGGTGAAAGTTGCCTTCATTAAGTAGATTGTTTTTAGTTTATACGGGTGTACCTTGGCGATATTGCAGGTTCAACTCCAGAAAATCACAATAAAGTGAGAATTGCAACAAAACAATTCACAGGATATTTTTTGGTTTCTCAGTGCGTATAAAAGCTATTTTATGCTATACTATAGTCTATTAAGTGTTCAGTAGCATAGTGTCTAAAAAAAATCAAGGTATAAACCTACACAGGGTTGTCACCAACTTTCAATTTGTAAAAACTCAATCCCCGCGTAGTGCAATAAAGTGAAGCACAGTGCAATGACTTGTTATGCCTGCACCCCTTAGCAGTGAAAAAATACTAAGAGGAAACTAAAACCAACAGGGAATGTCCCAGAACACAAAACAAATGCTGCCCCCTGGAAAGAAAGTTTTTGATCTTACAAACGTAGCTGCTTTCATTCTTTAGTTTCCAAAGTCTATAAAAATGCTTCTAAGCAAAATGAACTTTCAAGTCCATAAAAATGTGATTTATTATCTACAACATGGCATTTATAGTATCCTTCTTGGGTCCTGGCAAAGGGAAACTGAGAGAAAGGTGTGAAGACCTCCTAGGCTTTGAAGATGACTAATGGCGTAATATATTGTTACTTATATTTCTCAAATCAAAGTATGCAGTAGTGTTCACTCAACTCTAACTAGCACAGGAGCTTAAGTGCAATTTAACTTATAACTTAAACAGTAAAAATAGTTATATATGCTTCCTTCTGTAATTAAATGCATATTATCGAACAGGAACTAAAGCTTGAATTTTGCTGTAAAATTGATTCTCCATAGTGCCTACCTGTCATGGTAGGTGTCGTGTGTGTGTGTGTGTGTGTGTGTGTTGTGTGTGCTTTTAAGTGTGTGAAGTTTTGCACTTCTGTAAACCATCTTAAATACTTTCTTGGGATGAGGTGATTATAAATTCATATGACATATATTGTTCTTTTTCCAAATCCATGTGCATACATACATCCAAGTTTTGTGAGAGAGTTTTTGATGACACAGCTACAGACTCCTTGTACATAGTGGAGAGAATTTTAATTTAAAACAAAGGTAATGTTAATATTTATTAGAAAGTTTGTTGATTTCTTTCCAATATATGAAACTTAAGATGCTTTTTTCTTTACACCTGCACAAGAGAAAGAGGTCATATTTTTAAATAAAATAAATAAATATGCTACAGCATGATTTATTATGTTTTGGGATGATATAACATATACAATTAATTGAAATCCTCTCCTTAGATGGAGAAACATCAGTTACTCTGGGTTGTTTTACATGGTCTGTGCTATCTCTGGCTACTTTTAAGCAAAATGCTTTGGCAGAGGGCTGAGTACCTCAGCTACTGTGTATGGATTCGTATCGGAAGCAGCCAGTTTGCTGATTTTGCAAACTTTATTGTGGGAGGAAAATGGAGGCTAGAGAGAATGCTTTTGCTTTAATTAGCTAGATAACTACCTCAACTCTCATTACTGCTATCGATACAAACATTTATCTACTAGTGAGAGAGTAAAAGCCAAATAATCTATCAATCAACAGGTGTTTAAGTGCTCAAGGTTGTATTAGGTGCAGAGTGTGCAAGGGGCTCAGGGTGGTGGCAAGCAGTGGGCACTTTGCTGAGTGCTGAGGAACAGAGAAAAGTATAGGGAGATAAGTTTGCTTCAGATGAAATCAGAGCACAATGTGAGACAGTGAGAAGTGTCGGGCAGTGATACGCCTGAGTTCAGGGAGCATAGACAAGTCGCTGGGACTAAAAGATCTGGGATCTGGGCCCAACAGTACACTTGCTGGTTTGACTTCTGTGGCCTAAAGTATAATGGTGATTGACTCCCATACCTAGGATGTTTGAAAAGCACCTCTGTAAGGACACATTTCCTAACTCAATCAAGGACTTATTTCATGTTTTTTATCAGCCAAGAGAAGGTGGGGCTGGGAAGGGAGAGGCGCTGTGATACTAAACCCAGCACTGCCTTGTTTATAGTTGCTTAGATTATGTTATATTCTGTGTGTGTGTGTGTGTTATGGTAGGAACATAAAATTATGAAAAATAAGTAAATCTATGTATTTCCATAATGTGTTGAATACGTTTTTTGCAAATGGGCTGACCAGAGCTACTGGGATAGTTAAGTAGATTATCAAGAAATGCAAATAGCCCTGGCTGGGTGGCTCAGTTGCTTGGAGTGTCCTCCTGCACACCAAAAGTTTGCGGGTTCGATTCCCAGTCAGGGTGCATATGGGAGGCAACCAATCTCTCTCTGTCTCCTCCTTCCCTTTTCCTTAAAAAAAGAAGAAATATAAATGAACTTTGAAGGCTTGTAGGAGTGTCCAGAAAATCACTCTGAAAAAGCCATTTTGTACTCAGCCCAGGGAAGACTCTGGGACACAAGGTTTCGGGCAGAAAAACCCCTCTTTTCAAAAAAACCCTCTTGAACCCAGAATGCAGAGCAGTGCCACTGATTATCTTTGTGTATAATAGAAGATATATCTGAAATTTAGAAAAAGTCCGACGCTTAAAAGAGTGCTGTTGGGGGAAAAAGTAATCAGGGGAAAAAGTAATCATGGAGTTAATCTAATTGTTTGAAAAAGTCCTGGGTAGTGACAGCCTGGTCCTAAATGTGATCAGACTATCTTATCTCTTAGGACAAAAGGAAATGGCAGATTTTATCTATATTGATTTAACAAGAATTTTGCCTTTGTTTTTCTACAATGAAATTGAAAAATGAAGTTAACTCTCCAACTTTTTGCATCCACAGGTTAATTGTTTAGGACAAAAGATACAAGGGAACACATCTTTTTACAATCATTAAGAACTGCTTATAGTTGGAGCTGCAAGAGAGATAAAACTCATTCCCTGCCCTTCAGGGGGTTTATAATCTAGGGGGTGAGAGACCAATATAAACAAGTAACAATGCAGGGTAACATATATTAAACCTCATTTGTATGATAAATAGTAAGTGGTATCTTGAAAAAATAACTTTTCTTAGAGGATTAAAATAAATTCAATTATCCTTTAATGTCTCTAAAAAATGAGGAGGTGTTTTTACTAATCTTTATAGATAAATTACTAATTTATGCTAGAAACATGGTTATATGAGAAAAAATCAATATCCCAAGAGATCAGAACACTAGGCCCTTGGAGGGTGGTGGGGACAATAGTGGCTAATTTTTTACTTCTCTAGAACAGCGCTTCTCAGCCTTTAATGTGCAATGAATCACCTGGGATCTTGTTAAAAGAGAAATTCTGATTCAAGCTGGGGTGGAGTCCAAGAATCTGCATTTTAAACAAGAGCCCAGGTGCTGCTGGTCTGGGAGCCACAACCAAACTGACTTTAGAAACATCAGACACAGAAACCCCCAGGCCTGTCATGGAAGTCCATGTGTGTTAGTCTCTTGAATCCTCCAAGCAAAGGACATAGGAAACTTTGAGCCAGGGATACAGTTAAGAGGAAATTAAAGTTGCAAGAAAGGATGAAGGAAATTTTCATTATATAGCCTTAAAAAAAAAAAAAAAAAAAAAAAAGGAAACTGCAGGGCGATGTGAAATGCGTATCAAATATAGACTGTTACACAGAGTTTGACAGCTTTATTAAGTCAGCCTATGACGAATACACATTTTGAGAGGACTGAGTTAGATACAGAACAGAATTGTTTCTCAATAAGGATACGGCTCCTAAATGAGGCATTTGAATGTCCTTTTTGCTCCAGGAGACTTTAAAATAAGATGGTCACCCAACAGGGTTGCCTTAAATTAGACCTCCTCTAAATGTTGGGAGATGTTCTTAGAGTTCCTTTAAAGGATCTAAAAGTGGCACTGAACCTGGTTTGCAGCCCAGGGACCGTAGGTGTGATTGCACAGATTGTATTCACTGTCAATCAATACACTAGATTTTTGTGCTGTTTCTCTCTGAATCCATCAGATCTGCAGACCATAGTTATACAAATCCCTTTTTCTTAAAGAGAAATGATTTTAATGTCTTTTTTTTGTACATTGTTCCATTGGTTTCTGATAGATCTATACAAAGGACCTTGGTGGTTCAGGGAAAGAGATTTTTTTTTTCTTTTGTTTGTCCTAGTGATAAAATCTTTCACTCAGGTTAGGAAATCATGTGTTATGAAAGTTCATTTTTCTGCTGCCTGATTAGTATTTCATTGTTATAAAGTTAAAGCTGATATTAAATAAGATTCAGCAAAGTATTATCAGTTAACCATATGCCCATGCTTGTTTGTTTTTCCCCCACAAACTTCAAAATGATTCACAATCTTCTAGGCTATATGCAGAAATCTATTAATTATCCCCCATTCCCAATTAGAATATCAGTTAAATTTGTACAGGAGTCATAATTTTAAGTATGGAGGATCCGTGTGTGTGTGTGTGTGTGTGTGTGTGTGTGTGTGTGTGTTGGTTCCTGTCTTAAATAGGATGCTGGGGAAGGCCTCTCTAATAAGGTGACATTTGAGCCGTGAGGGAGGTGCCGTTTGGATATCAGGGGGGAGAGCGTTCTAGGCAGACGAAGGAGCAAGCTTGCATCGGACACCTCGTGTGTGTCACTTCAATTCATTCTTCCACTTATGGCAGCCATTCCTGCAGTATCCTGTCCCTCAGGCTTCAAGCAGCTACATGGAGGTACAATCTGATAGCTCCTCCGCTGGGGCCTGTGTCACTTACGTTTACATCCTTTTGCTTCCTGACCTGGGGCTTCTCCGTTGCCACAGCCCGTGGTGCCAGCAGGACCACTCGCTATTCATGCGTGCACCGCCCAGCTGTGCCAGAGCGCATGTCCGTGGGGCCCCCTGACCGCTAGAAAACTGGAGCCTAAAGATAAATTCGCCCCCTTTTTGTTTCTATGATGGAGAGTTTAGGTGAATTTTCTAAGACTTTCATAAGAACGGTCCCGTGGGATTGAATACCCATCTCCCACAGAGGTGAAGTCAGCCGTGCGTGCTTATTTCTGCCTTCCCCCTCTGTGACACTCCTCCTGTCAGTCCTTTCTTCCCACACAAACTACAGTACTGTAGGCAAAGCTTCCCTCAGACTCTGATTTGGCCGAAACCAGGCTCAGGATAGACAAAGGCCCTGAGGAGAACAGATGCTTGGCGCTCTCAGGGACAGCGAGGAAGCTCTTCTCTGCGTCTCTCTTGCAGAGGGAAGAGGGTAAGGGTGATCAGCAGCGATGGTGCAGCTTACGTGAGGTCTGAGGCCATGCTGAAATGGGAGCCTTTAGACAGTTTGGAACCAAAAAGCCACATGATCTGACTTCCATTTTAATAGGATCACTGTGGATACTAGACTGAACAGATAGAAAGGACTGAATGGGGCAAGGTGGAAACAGGGAGACTAGTTAGGAAGCATTTAAAACAGTCCATGTGAAGGAGATGGTGCTGGTGGTAGAGTTGGTAAGAGTGGTCATATTGATATAATATTTATGCAAAACACAGATGTGAGGATGCATTGGATGTGAGGTCTGAGAGACCCCGAGGGGTCAAAGGATGCCTCCACGGTTTCTGTCCCGAGTGACTGCAAGTAGGCCATTGTCATTTACTGGGACCACTACAGAAGGACTGTCGTGGAAGTAGATTTAGGGGGTAAGGATAGAGAGGGCAAGAGGAAATCAGAAGCTTAACTTTGGAGATGTTAAGTCTGAGATCCTCATTGGAGGTCCGCATGGATATGTGAGTAGAAGATGTGGTTTGAGAACCACCACCGTGAGGAGGGAACTTGGAGCAATTCATCTAGATGAGGCCCCTGGGGAAGTGACTAGACAGAGGAGAAGGGTGTCCTCAGATGTTTTAAAAATTAAGTTTTCATCTTCAAATGATAATATGTTGCTAATCAATCTGTGAGGAAATGGGGAATTCCAAAGTTCACCTCTAATAGCAATTGTTTCTGTGTATCTTGAAAGCGATAGCCAAAGAAACATTAGAAAAGGATTGTCAAAGACAAACAAATCTGGGGCACAATGGTGTGAGCTGTTTTTTCCTTCTGATAGTTCCATTGAGAAAATCAGCTAAGAAAATCAGAGAAACTAATCAATTTGGAGATTAGCCTCCTTGAACTTTCAATCAGATAATTATTGTTCTGTTTCTATCAGGTAATTATTGTCATCCCTACAAAGATCATTATTCAGTTTGATGACATCCAAATGAGTATGATCCTTGTATTTTGGTCTAAGATTCTTCTATGTCCACAGTTCTCAAACTTTAGTATGCATCAGAATCACCTGGAGGTCTTGTTAAAACGATCTGGTCCGGCCAGGTGGGGCCCAGCAGTTAAGCATTGACCTAGGATCCAGGAGATTGTGGATTGATACCCAGTCAGGGCACATGCCTGGGTTGTGGGTTCGATTCCCCAGTCGGGGGGGCACAGGAGGCAGCTGATCAATGGCTCTGTCATTATTGATGTTTCAACTCTCCCTCTCCCTCTCCCTTCCTCTCTTCCTCTCTCTGAATCGATAAAGATATATTAAAAAACAACAACAACAAAAAACAAACAAAAAAACCCAACAATCTGGTAAACAGAGATTGCTGAACACTAACACTGAAATTTCTGATTTGGTAGATCCTGGGTTGGGCCCCAGGATTTACATTTCTAACAAGGTCCCTGGTGATGCTGCTGGTTCAGGCACCACATTTTGAGAACCTCTTCTCTATAAATCCTGAAGTTTAATGATCTCAAACTTTTTGAATCCTGTTAATATTTAATGAACCCCAACTTCCAGACATTGGTCTTCCTTTTTAACTTACTATGGAAGTAGTAAAAATCTGTGGAAGATTGCCTTTAGGGCTTTATTGTTGTTATCATAATATATTTACCTTTAGGACTTTTAAATAAGAATTTAGAATTTGCAAAGGAGATCCTGGGCCAAAGAATTTTCCCCCGTTTCCCCTTTAGGACTGATTTCTCTTCAGCCATCAAAGCGAATAAAGACTTTTTAAGAATTGCAGAATTGTAGTAATGATAAAAACACCAGCAAACAAGAAAAAGAGGGGTAGCTGTTGGTAGCAACAAGTCTATGGGCAATATTGTGTGTGTTTTTTATTTGTGATTCTAGCGTACAGAAATTCAGAAAATAGTATCATTTTTTCCTAACTTCAAAGCCAATGGCAAGCCTTTGATTCTCAAATGTTATTTCCTTTTGAAAAGTTTCATTAACTATATAAAGTCTCAGACAAGAAGATCAGATTCACAGTTTCACTCATTTTACTGAGTAGACAGGAAGACTTGGGTGGAGGGTGGGGATGGATCATCTATAACATTTAATTTCTAGGTGCAGATGGTTAACTCCCTGTTTAGAAGAAGTACCCACTCTGGAATAGGAACCTCCTGTAGTTTCTCCATAGACTGAAGGCCTTCCTACCATCCCATAGTGGATTTTTGAAACATTTGAATACCAAACTACTATGTTAACAATCAGGCCCCAACTTGTCAGTTTTTGAATCTCATTTTGGTCATTGAAAGAGGAATGTGTTGGACCATATTAAAATAGAAGGAAAACTTAAAAAGCATATAGGTCCAACTTCCCAATTAAAATGCAGAAGTACTATCACAATTCTTGATCTTGACAGGGTGCCTTTTTTAGTGGATTTTTATCATTTTGTTATCTTTGTAATTAACTAAACTTCCATATCTTTTTCTATATATGTTGCCAATAACATTAAGATAGATCCTCCTTGATCTAGACTCCTTTAGTGGATTTTTAAAACCTGTTCACCTTGGTTTATATTTATCATTTAGCCAGAATTATATATTGCATATTTACAGTGTGGCGGGCACTGTGCTATGCTCTATGCGTACAATTAGATGAGGCATCTAGTGTTTGCCCTCAGAGAGCTTGCAGTTTTGCAGGATGTTTAGCACAAATCAATACACAATTCTAAGACAGTGAAACACAACATTGTATGGGAACACTCGAGAGACACAACTAACTCAACTCAGGAGGAATTAGGAAAGGCTTCCCAAAGAAACTGGTTCTAAGACCTGAAGCATAAAAAGGAGTAAACCTGATGAAAGGTTAGATAGGAGAATTGTATTTGATACAGTGATCTAGGGGTGGGGAACATTTTTTATGCCAAGGACCATTTGGATATTTATATCATTCTTGGGCCATACAAAATTATTAACTTAAAAATTACGTATGAAAAAAGCTCCTAGATTTATTGAATTTCAAGTCACACCTGTGGTTGCCTTGGCAGGGCCAGACCAAATGAGGTAAAGGGCTGTATGCCATGACGGACTCACTGGGAAAAAATTCTTCTAGTTTTCAGTCTTGCCAGGATCTTTGTCCTTCAGTGCCAGCTGATATGTCACGGCCCATGAAATAAACCCCATTGAAAGAAATCCTCTGTGAAGATGTAGATTGATTGATTTTCATATGTTGAACTAACTTCACATTCCTTGGATAAATCCCATTTGGTCATAGTGCACAATCATTTTTCCATGTTGCTGGACTTGGCTGTGCTAGTCTTTTGTCGAGGATTTTTGCATCTGTATTTATAAGGGGTTTAGCCTGTAGTTTTCTATGATGTCTTTGTCTAGTTTTGGTATCAGTATACTAGCCTTATAGAATGATTTATGAAATGTTCTTTCCTCTTATTTTTTTTTGGGAAAAGTTTGTGACAAATTGGTGATAATTCTTGAAGCATTTGGAAGAATTCACCATTGAAGCCAACTGGTCTGGGCTTTTATTTGTGGGAAGATTTTTGATTACTAGTTCAATCAACATAATATATCATATTAAGAGAGTAAAAGACAAAAACCACATGATATCTCAATAAATACAGTGTCTTTTCATGATGAAAACACTCAGCAAACTGGGAACTTCCTCAGTCTTCAAAAACCCACAGCTATCACCATACATAATGGTGAAAGACTGAAGGCTTTTCCCCTAAGATCAGAAACAAGAAAAGGGTGTCTGTTTCTGCCACTGCTATTCAACATTGAACTGGAGGGTCTAGCCAGAGCCACTTGGCAAGAAAAAAAATTAAAGAAATCTGGACTTGAAAGGAAAGAATAAATCTATCTCTATTTGCAGGTGACATTATCTTAAGGATCCCAAAATTTCTGCAAAAAAAAAAAAATCTATTAGATAGTAGAGCGAATAAATGAGTTCAATAAGGTTGCAGGGTACAAGCTCGATTAAAAAATCCATTATATTTCTGTACTCTAGCAAAAGAACAATCTGAAAATGAAATTAAGAAAATAATTCCATTTATAACAACATCAAAAAGAATAAAATATTTTAGAATAAATTTAACCACAGAAGTGATTCTGACTTTTTTTTTTTAACCAGGTTTCTCATTGCTTTGGTGGAGAAGAGAATTTTTGGAAGTCCTTTCTCCACCATTTCCACAAACATCTCCCTAACTGCTCTTTAATTCTCTAGCACAGCTCTGTGTGCTGGAGTTGTGTCCCTTCCTTTTACTTTTTTAATGCTTTATGGATCAAATCATTGTTTCGCTTATATATTCCTTTACAATCTAGATAATTTTTTGTGGCATCTTCCATAATAAGATATATAAAATCAGTGAGTTTGGGGTCTGTGGAAAGCATCCCTTTTCAAACACATTGTGTCTGCCTTACCGTTCTGGATTGGATGATTTCACCTGTCAGACCAATATCTAATCCAGGCTTAGACACAATCTCTTACTGTTCTTGGGTCCCATTAACATGTCCCACCTTCGCTATGCCTTCCTCCAGAGTCCTAATTTCACAAAACTTTTCAGCATGTTTCCCTGCTGTGCAGACAAAACCTACGTACTCCTCTATAATAACTGAATTACCCTGAACATTACCCAATCGTTTTTGAATATTTTATTCTGATAGTCCTGAACTTTTCCTCTCAGATATGCCTAATTTGTATGCAGTCACTTGATATAGATGCCATAATATTTAAAGGGTTATCACTCATGTGCTCTTATTCTGGACACTATTTGAAGCTTCAAGAGAATATTTCCCAATACAGTGGTACCTTGGTTTTTTAATGTGATCCATTTGGAAGACTGTTCGAGTTCTGAAACGTTCAAAAACTGAGGTACCATGGTAGTTTCCTGAACTCTGACTCCTTTGGAAACAATTTTCTAGCCTGTCTTCCAAGATCTTGTTTTCCTTCTTCTGTTAGATTATTGGGCCTCAGTAGTTTTTCTGATCTCATCTTGTTTTGAATTTCCTTTCAAAAAGCTTCTTAGACCTCAGTACATATTTTTCCTTTACTATATATCCATTCTGTCCAGCTGGTCTTCTATGTCTTCATTCTTTCCCTTAGGTAATTTTTCTCTTTTTCCAGGTATTTTACCAGTCATCCTTTTCCCCACCACTCTTTTATTATTTCTATTCTGAATAAACAGAAGTATATTTTTTAGTCACACCAGTTCTTTCTTAATTTCCTGGACATACCTGATTACCAGCACCTCACATAGCTAGCTGCCTTAGTAGACACAATCTATTGCAAAGGGAGCCTGGCTTTGTCCGTCTCTGCTTCCTGTGGGCTGCCTGGCACCCAAGGAGAGAGCAGTCTATTTGCTGCAGGCTCAGCAACCTCTCTCAGACCTACTGGTCAAGTAAGCCTCCTTCTTGGAAAAGAAGGAGTTGAGGCAATGGAAAGAAGCCAAAATGTTAGTTCCTTTGTATGGAAACACCTGTTATTCACCCCCAACGGAAGCTACAAAGAATTCATGATCACCATCCTCACCTAGACCTTCAAAACTACCCTGTTTTACTAGTCAGCTTGTTCTTTTATTTTTATTTTTTCAATGACTGTAGCTTTATATTGTGTTGATACCTAATAGAGTAGAGCAAGTTTCCCCACTTTATTCTTCTTCCAGGTTGCCTTCGTTATTGTTGATACTTTACCTTTCTCTGTAAGGAAATCTATAGAAATGATTTCCACTGGGAGAAAGAAAACCCAAAAACCCTGCTGGAATTTGATTAGGATGGCGCGGGCTCCACAGATCTGTTTAGGTGGAATCCACAATTTCACAGTGTTGTCTCCTGACAGGTTAATGTGGTATATCACTTATTGAGGCCTTTTAAAATTTCTCTCAGTAAAGTGTATCTTCTTTGTCTTTCTCTTTTTCTTGATTAGAGTTCAAAATGAATCTTCAGATTATTAAAATATGATATAAATAAGTAACTTGTCCACTTACAAGACAATTCGAAGATCTTGCTGCACTTGAACTTAATTTATCTCTCCCAACTTTTGTGCTGCTGTTTTTACGTTTTTAATTTTTTCTAAATTTAAATTCCACAGGATGTTATTGTGATTGTTGAATAGAATTAATATTAATTTAGATTTATCTGCATACTTATCCTTTCTGATAGTCTTTTTTTCTTCAGTTTTTGTTTCCAACTGGGGCCACATTCCTTCTGCTCAGAGAACTTTCTTTAGTATTCTCTTATTGCTCATCTGTGTCTTACGCATAATTTTTTCATTATGCCTTATTTCTGAATGAGAGAAAATGTACTACCAAGATGAAGAAAACCCCAGGAGATCATTTATCTGTTATACAGAACTGTATCTAAGGCATAAGATTTCTCCATATATTTTTAAATTTTAAGTAAGCTTTTAATTTTAGAATAGTTTTAGATATACAGAAAAGTTGCAAAGATAATACAGAGAGTTCCCATGTACCCTGGACACAGTCTCTTTATTGTAACACCTTACTTCAGAATGGTACATTTGTCACAACTAACAAGTCAACGTTGGTAGATTACTATTGACTAAAATACACACTTTATTCAGATTTCACTATTTTTTTCTTATGCCCATTCTGATGCACAATCCCATCTATATGATACCACATGACATTTAATTGTCATGTCTCCTTAGCCTAGCTTTAGTCTGTGAGAGTTTCTCAATTTTTTTTGTGTTCGAGGGCCTTCACAGTTTTGAGGAGCATTGTCCCAATATTTTGTAGAATGTCTCTCAGTTTGGATTTGTCTTATATTTTTCTCATGGTTAGACAGAGGTTATAGGTTTTTCAGAGGAAGACCACAGAGATAAAGTGCCCTTCTCATTGTATCATATCAAGAGTACGTGCTATCAGCATGATGCTAACCGTGATAACGTGGCTGGGTGGGGTGGTGTTTTCCAGGTTTCTCCACTATAAAATTTTACATACTCTACTCTTTGAAAACAAGTTAATAGGTGAAGCTCATAGTCAAGTGGTGGAGAGGTAAGCTCCACACCCTTGAGCTGCCTAAAATGTTTAATGCTTTCCTGCCTGCCTGGTTGATCCAGGGTTTAGTAAACTTCCCTTTTAGATTCTTCCTGTGACTGATGCCCCTTCAGTTTATTGCAGTTAAATTTATTTCACCAAATTTGTTCGCTGTGCAGTAAAGGTGAAGACAGATATAGATGGCTCTATAGATGTGATAGTACTGAAGACAAAATGTGATAGGATTTTAAAAAATTAAAAATAGTAGCTGAGCATTTCTTTGAACATAAAAATCTAACTTAAATTCCACTTTATAAATTTCTTGACTACCATTATAATTATACATTAAGGACAAATAGAGAAGAGCTAGGTTGTAGTTTTAATCGTGCCTTCAGTTAATTGGGAAAAATCAGCTCAACATTTTGACACTCAGGTCCCTGATATATAGAGAGGAGTTATCTGGCTGAATAAGCCTCTCTATATAGAGAGGCTGGTATCTGTGTCTCTAAGATCTTAAAAGGCTCATCTGATTTTTTAAAAAATCAAAAAGATCTTAAGCAGATATTTTACCACATGATAGGTTACAATTTTCTATTACATCTCTGTAGACCCAACCCCTGTTACAAATGCACTTGAAGAAGTAGAACATTTATTTCCAGTAAGATGATGGCACTTATTTGGTAGATAAGTAACTAGAATCTCCCAATGGAAGGAAAATGATACAAAGAAAAAAAGCCCCAAATATTCCCTTAACACCTTTAGGAAGAAAATGCCAGAAGGGAGAAATGTAGGGATACAGTTGGCATAACCAATAATTGTAATGTGCCTTTCACCTTTGCTGTCTCCTTTCTCATTAATACTATCCATAACTTGGTAATTTATGTTGGAAATGAAAACATACCTCTCTTGATAGAACTGATAATACCAGTTCCTGTGATATAAAAATAACATCATTCATTTTTGTGGTTTTGGTGAAAAACAAATGGAATTTCTCACCTCAAGTTTCGGAAAGCAAAAGGAATTGTTCGCAAGACCTTGTCATTTCCTTGGAGTGATTTTGAAAGCTGTCTGTGGTTACAGAGAATTTTTCTTCTCCAGGGAAAATTTATGAATACAAATTTTCCAGATTTGAGAAATAATAGTACATAAATAAAAATGTTGAGGATCTTAGTCTATTGGTTCAGCTTTTTGATGTGATTCAAGTTTTGTACACATGCCTGTGGTGAGGGGCAGAGGGAAGGAAAAACAAACCGGGAGCCGCACTTTGAATGAAGATGGATTGTGTCAATACACAGCACATGGCTATTGCTGGGGTGGGGGGTGGGGATGCGGAGAAGGGAATTAAACACCCTATTCTGTATGTCAGCACTTTTCGGGTGCTTAGAAATTGAGTGCTTTATTTTAGTGATTATAGTAGTCTGTGATGAAAACCTAAAGAAAACCTACTAGGAAGAGTCCTGCATTGAGGGAGTAGGAAGGGTGATGAAATTCCTTAGGCCATCCCTGGGTCTCCAGAGCCTCACATTTCAGCTCTAGGGCAGCTCAGAGCACAGGGAGAGCAAGTTGAAGGGCCCCATTAGTGTGAAGGATGGCTTCCTTTCATATACCAGTCAATCCCAGGCAAGGCTTTTCACGCTGTCAGGAGATTTAAAGGAAGCCTTTTTGAAAATGTCCTGAAGGTGACTTCATGGCAGCAATAGATCCCAGATTAGTCAAGGCAACTGTTTGTTTATATTGTTCAGTTATTTTGAAAACTGTTGACCTATTGTTTCCAAGATGACAAATAAGTGGATTCTAAGGTCGCTTAGAATCAAATGTTAATCTTTTTCATGTCAACACTAGGGCAATTGGGGATCCCAGTCTTTCCCCTTCCAAGGTTCAAAAAATCCCTTCCCTAACACTCCCCTCTCCCCTTATTTTGTTACTCTACAAATCATATTTTAAAAAGAAGCATGGTCCCTTTCCAGCATGTGGTCCCCCTCTTGTCACCTGGTTCAGAGGGGCCAGGGGAAATCCTTCGCATTCCCTCTTCCTACCAAAGATCTTTGCTTCTCTTAGAGATACATATGATAATTTTATTGACGGCATATAAGCAAATCAGCCTTAAGTGGTTTTAAATTAATTTTAATCTCATCTTTTGAAAACTTTTTCCCCCCCTTTAGGTTAAATTGTTCAATTGTTGTTGTTTTTTGTTGTATTTTTTAGTCTCTTAATTTACTTTGTCTTCTTTTACTTCGATCAGTTGTCTGAGGGTAGAACTGGAGTCAGTACTGGAAAGATTTTCAAAAAAATTTTAAATCTCAGCTTTTTGGTGTCTATATTGTTCATTGAATTAGGGCCTTGGAAATTGAGGATCTGAGCAAGGGTGGCTCAGGAGAGGTTTCCGCAGCAGGGCCAGGGCACTCTCCCCATAGCAGTGAGCCTGGGGTACCAGTCTAGACTGCCTCTTCCTCAGGATGAGTTCCCCTTTGGGTTCCAGTTGAGACTATAACAGCTCAACAAAAAAGTACTAATAATTTTGAACCTTGGAAGGGGAAAGACTGGGGTCTGGATTCCTTTTCCCCAAGAGATTCCTTGGTTTTTAAGTATATGTGGATTCCTGTCATCATCAAGTTATGACAAGATTACACATTGTGGTCTGAAGACTTTCCCTGCCTGGCTCTTTGTTTTCCCCTTTTATTTTTCAGAGGTGTTACTTCCAATAAACCACTTGCTTTCTTAACTCTGTCTCAGAATCTTCTTCATGGGAGGCCCACCTGACACAAGACTAGTTAATTTACCAGTTCATGTTAATCTCCCAGTAACTTTGGGATGTTTATTGAGTAGGAATGACTTCTCTTTGAGGTCTTAGGAAGCTAGACACACAAAGGTCAGTTATTTGGTTTATCTGCATCTAGAGAACCAGTCTGCTGATCCAGTCCAGCACCTCTTCCACTGCATTAATCAGGGGCTTCACAAGGTTGGCTCTGGCTTCCTCAAACAAAAAGGAGCTAACAGGAAGCTCACAAAATTCAAGAACTCTGGAGAACCAGGCTCAGAAGAAGAAGGATATGAGGGCATTTCTGGGGTTCTCAGAAATAAGAACTAATCAATGGTTTTGTGAATGTGCCGCTACTGGCATACTCCCCCCCCTCCCCCCAGTCTTGTTTCTCTGCTAAAATTCAGGCCTATGGAGAAAGTCTGATTGGTTCTATTGAGTCACATGACCATTCTTTTTGGAGAACAGGGCTGGGGACCTTGATTGAGAAGTTCACCAAATTTACATATAACGGGGAACGATAATCGTTCAATAGATAATAGATGTGATATTACCAAGAGAAGCATGCTGGCAAACAACAAGGGTCTACACAGTCCCTAAAACTACTCCTCTCTGAGTCTAAACTATGTCCCATGTCCTGCTTGAAGGCAGGGAGTGGAATATATGTCCATTCTAGGTGCTTTCTAGTCTTCGGGTTTTGATTTGGATGTCTTTGCATTGTACCCTTTGAGGGTAGAAACTACAGCAGACTCTCGTCCCACTTATTAGAGGTTTCACTTTCCTCAGTTTGTTACCCACAGTCTGAAAATATTAAGTGAAAATTTCTAGAAATAAACAAGTCTAAATTTTAAATGGTGTGCCATTCTGAGTAATGTAATGAAATCCCTCGCTCTCCTTCTCCATCTCACCCAGGATGTGAATCACCCCTTTGTCTGGAGGATCCATGCTGTTGGAGACACTCCTCCCCAGTAGTCATGTAGTAGCTATCTAGGCTACAGGATCGATCATCATGGTATCACAGGGCCGGTGCTCAAGTAAGCCTTGTCTTCCTTAATGATGGTTCCACAGGTCAAGAGTAGTGGTGCTGGCAATTCAGACAAACCAAAAAGAAGCCCTAAAACTCTCCTTTTAAGTGAAAAGGTGAGCATAGTACAATAAGATGTTTTTAGAGACACAGAGATCACATTCACATAAGTTTTATTACATTATATTGTTAAAATTGTTTTTTTTATTATTAGCTAGTGATCTCTTACTGTGCCTAACTTATAAATTAAACTTTATTATTGGTATATATAGGAAAAAACAGTACAGTTGACCCTTGAACAACACGGTTTTGACCTATAGATGGATTTTTTTCAATAAATACATGTACTATTATCAATCCACAGTTGGTAGGTTGTGGATGGGGAGGGCTGACTGTATGCATTACTCTACACCATTTTACATAGGGAACTTGAGCATTTGCAGGTTTTGGTATCGGGGGGGGGGGGGGAGGTGGTGGTGGTGTGTGTGTGTGTGTGTCCTGAAACCAATCCCTGACAGATACTGAGGGACAACTTAAGTTTTTGGGGGACCCATATTTATATGTGGATTTTTGATTGTGCAGGGGGTCGGCGCCCCTGACCACATTATTCAACGGTCAACCTTACATACAAGGTTCGGTACTCTCCGTGGTTTCAGGCATCCGCAGGGGGCCTTGGAATGTATCCCCTGTAACTAAGGGGGATACCTTAATCCAAATCTTCTTAGATGGTGGCTGACCCACAGCAGCTATTTAACAGGATACTTGCTGAATGAGCTTTCTTAGAGGAACTGGGGTGCTCGGCTGTGATAATTTCCTGTGTTCCCCTCAGAGTCTGGTCTGGTTGTGTGAGCAGAAGTGCTTGCCCTCTCCCTCTCCTCCTGCCACCCGGGGCACTGACCACTCAGGTACCGCTCCCGGCCTGCTGGAGAGCTGCTGTTGATAGAGACCCATGGGCCAAAGGCAGGCACTCTGTTTCGTTTTGCATTCTTTGAGTGAGCTGAGAAATCTCTGCAGCCTATCGACTCACTCTTATTCCATAAATGTTTATCAAGAGCCTGCCATAGAGCAGGCACTGGGAATATGGCAATAAATGAGGTAGGTCAATCCCTGCCCTCATGTAACTTCTGTCCCTTATATCATGCTGACAAGAGAGACCTACAGTAAATAAAGAAATGAGACTTTCCAGATTGCTGTGAGCACCACAAAGAAACTGCAACATGGTAATGGGATTGAGACCGGCTAGGATAGCCGGAGTGGTCAGGGAATGCCTCTCTGAGGCAGTGACATTTTTGCCGAGACTTGCAAAGATCTGAGAAAGGGTATCCCAGGCCAAGAGAACCCCGAGGCTCCGGCTATGGGATGGGAATATCCTGGGTATGGTACCAGGCTAGAAGGAGGCCCAGGTGGGCTGGGATAGAGTGAATGAGGGGCAGAGTGGGGACAACGAGGCTGGAAAGGCAGGGGTCTGATGATGGACATCTGCATCGGTGAGCAGAACCATCTTGTCCATTCGACGCAGCAGTCCCAGTGTCTAGGGCCCATGATACTTTTAAGGCTCATGGAAATATTTTAATTTCTTTTAAAAGAAACAAAAAGTATAATAGTAATAAAAGATAGCAATGAATTCTGCTTGTATTATATTCACCTTTCTATCAATGTAGTCATAAAATACGATTTTAACATTTTTTTATGGCAAAAGGAGCCCACAAAGGCAAAGGTGTCTAGTGCCTACGAAAGTCACAGTGTGGCCCTGGTGGTGAGGATGTGCTTTCCCACAGAGGCAAGTCCAGTCTGAACCATGAGCATCTTCATTCATGTTATACAGTTCCCAGGATTTTCAGGTGATGATTCTTCATAAGTTTCTTTAGCAGTGGGTATCTTGAAGCACATCTTCTGATAACACTACCCCAGCAGCCTAACATATTTATGTTTCTAACAAAGAATTTTCAGGGGCCAGGGCATTGCAGAGAAGTAAAGCAGCATGTAGTGACAAGTCCTATGAGCCTCAGCTCCCAAAAGCCACAGGACACCCTTTGCTTGCTTTGGTGCTGAAAAGGAATGTGGAATGTTGAGTGTGATTTATGTTTTTGATTTTTTTAAAGATGCTGTTAGCAATTTTATCTTGAAACACAAATAGTTTACTCTATACAGAACACAATTCTTATGGTACTCTTATGAAGGTAGTCAGGGAAGGCATTCTTATAATCATATGTACATTTATAAATGAGAAAATTGAAGAGAGAAATTCACAGAACTACTAATCAGTGGAACTGGCACATGTCATGACCTTCTGACTCCAAAATGTACACCTTTAACATCATAGGAAATGTTATTATTAACGGAGCTAAAGGTAGCACCTGGATTCTAGTAGATGATCAATAAAACTATGCTGAAAGCTAATAGACTACACTATTTAGTAGCCTCTGAAAACATGTTCCAGGCTTGTGTCATTCAACAGAAATAGGAGAGAAAATGTGGTGAGATGAAAAACAATCACAGCACTTATCTGTATGCTTTAGACTTTTAAAAAAAATGGGTAACTGTATGTGAGGGAAAAACAGAGCTGAACCAATACTAAATTTGGCAAATTAATCTTAATGTTTCACTACTGTAGATAGACCAGCAATAATGACATCTCAGACAAGGCCTTCTGAGATGAGGCCCCCTTGGCCCAGTTCCTCAACTTGGAAGTTCAGAAATCTTAAATCTCTGAACGCTTTCTGGGGCCCACTTAGGTTAATGAGACTCACAAGAGACTGATGTATAATATAAGCTGGAATGTTAACTTACCTATGTGTGTTAGTGGATATTCCTTTCTGGTGCCCAGGGAAATTTGCTCATAATCAGAGTCCAAGGGAGGCAGAATTTCTATTCAGATAATTTCCAGGAAAAAAATGGAATCAGAGCAAAGGAAGGTAGATGGCCTCCTGGAAATGTCATGTCAGCTGTGATGACTTCCATGTCCAGCACCAGATGGTACCTCTTGAATGAGCAGAAAATTTGTGCTCAATAATCTAGTGTTTTTCTCCTCTTTGTAGTACTAGAATACAAGAATATTCCCTCAGTCTTCCTGATGTCTGCCTTAGCTTCTTTATCTCTAAATAGGAAGAATCATAACAGTACTGCCCTCTTAGGGTACTGTAAGGATTAGTGAGTTAATATATGCTGAACACTTAGAAAAATGCTGGACACATAGTACTATACTCAAGAAATGATTAGCTATTGTTATTGTTATTTTCATTATTACTTTCTCAGACTCTCTGCAAATAATTTTCTTCTGCTGTAATAACCTTTTAGGAGGCTTTCTCAATACAAGTATTTAAGTGTCAACTTTCTCAGTTGCAATGTCATTCTGGACATTCCCCGAGGCCACACCCCAATCACCTTGCTTGGGCCAAAATTCTGCAGCCTCACATTTACTGCTCACGATCCACTTCTGCATATGATTCATGCCATTGGCTTTGCATCCTTTCTTTCTAGTTGTGCTCTTGGGGAATAACTAAAAAGTGGAAAATTCTCAGACAGATGGTTTTGCCCTTGTAAACTGAGAAATCCCAAGTCTGGTTTCCTTTTACTCCATATCAAATGAAGACCAAAACATCCTGAGAAAACGTGCATCCTGTTCTTGCCTTGGCAGAGAGACTGGTTCAGTAACGTGTCATAGAGCAGAAGGAGCCAAATAACCCACTGTCCAGGCCACCTCTCCTGCATAGATCTCTAGACACTAAGCTTGCCTTCCCCACTCTCTTGACTCTCGGCTAGATCTTGACACCTGCTCAATAGCACTGCTGCTCCCCAGATCTCTGTCCCTGGTGTCCCTGGCAGTGCTCTGGCCATCTGGGCCTCTCCAGTCCCTTCCCCTGTTATACGTCCTACAGAGATCACACCCACCCAACTAGCCCACTCCTGTCTCTGGCTTGTTTTCCCTTCTCAGAGGGCACTTGAACACATGTATCACATGCTGGTCCTCTTTCCAGAGCAATCTGACACAAATTTGTGTTAATAAAAATAGCTTTCCCCTCTCGATGGATTCATTGTTGTCATGCAACTAGGAAGAGGTGAGCAAAGCATTTAGGATATTAATTAGCATACTTGATACTTTAGTTTTGGGGTGTTTCAAAGTCCCAAATGCATGGATGTAGCAACAGTTGAAAGTCAGATCAATTAGGAGATGGAAACCCCCTCCATCAAGGATGATTAATAAATTGCATACATTAATAGTATGCAGATGAAACTCAATCTGATACCGTGTTATGAAATTTCCTCTTTCAGAAACAGAGCCTGATTATTATTTCAACAGAACCTATAAAACCTGCTTGTTAGTCGGAGTCTCCCAGCATGAAATTATTACCATGTTCTATCTATTGTAAATGATTAAGTATATTTATCACTTCTAAAGGGAGCACTGTCAGCAGTTAATTTAGTGTGGACATTTGGTGTGGAAGGAGTTTCTCTATGTGTTAGTGTTTTAAGTTATAAGTCATTCTAGGGCAAGAGAGGAATGGGGAACTATTATTTAATGGGTGTAGGGTCTGAGCTTCGGAAGAGGGAAAAGTCCTGGAGATGGATGGTCCTGCTGGCTGCATAACTCTGTGAATGTGCTCAGTGCTGCCGTCCTGTACACTTACAAATGTTTAAAGTGGTAAGTTTTATGCTATGTATATTTTACCACAATAAAATAGTCATTCTTGCTTGTGATAAAAATTTAAACAGAGTAGAAAGATAAAATAGTAAAGTTCGTCTCTCTGCCTTTTACATTAATTTATATTTCCATTCCTCAGAGGTAAGCACAGCCGATAGCCTTTTAGAAATCTGTTCTATATTAAGTATATATATTTATGTAGAACTGTGCTACCATTTTTAAAAAACACATATTGTTTGGCCCCTTGCTTTTATCACTTAACAGTATATCTTAAATATATAAAACACCTAAGTCTCTATTTTTAAAAAATATATTGGTATTTCTCCTACTGATGGACATTTAACTTCATTTACAATGTAACACAATTGTATTCTAGCTAAAGTGGATATCGATGTCTTTTTCTGACATCTGGCTTCATTATCTGACTCTGCAGTTGTTTCTTGTATTCATTCATTCATTCTGAAAAGATTTTATGAGGCTCCAGTGTAGTTTATGTTATACCCTGGACGATCCTAAGCAGATACTTTTCCTCCAGTGCCAGAGGGAGTTATTATTCATTTTGATAACTGCATTTCACCATTCCATTCGTGTTGGCTCAGGAATGCTCCAGGCGTATGAGGTATCTTTTAAATTAGAAAAAAACAGATAAAGGTTGGCCTGCTTGTGTATAAACTTGGCTCTACCCTGATCTAGAGTATGCTGTACACTGGAAGCTCTATGCACCAGCACCTGCTGTCCTCAGTCTTTATCAGATCCCCTGGACCAGTGGTCCTGAGACCTCTTCCCCTCAGCTCATCCTTTCTGATCCCTTTTATTCCAATTCTCTCTCCTTCTTCCCCTTGAGACCCCCGAGTCCCGTGCTCTCCTCCACATCTAAGAAGCCCCTTCCTGTAGGTCTACAGACCCCCTTCTCCTGTCCATATTTTCTTGAAGAGTTGAATGCCTAGGAGGTGCAGAGACACTTCTACTATAGATATGTATGTGTTAGAGGTGACCCTGTCCCTGTGACAGAGCAGGGTTGCTTTCCCATAAACATCACAAGTGCCCTAATTGTATTCCAGGACATCAGGCCGGCTGTCCACCTGCACACGGGACACTCAGGCTCCTGTGGGGGTGCCTATAAACCCTCACCCTTTGTCGTATTGTTTCTCTGGGAAAATGTGTTCCAAGTTCCCAGTAACTGACTTGTCGATGAACTTTTGGAATAGAGCCCATTTGTAAGCTGAAAATAGCTGTTCTTTTTCTAAAACATATATTCTTTGTGTGTGTGGTTTTTTTTCCACTTAAAAGTCTGTAAAAGAAGTCTTGGGAGGTATAACATTTTATTGATAAGAAATCTGAGGCATAGATCCGAATGGCTTCTCTAAGATTATGTAAACTAGTTAGTGGTAGAATCACTAAGTTCTGCTATTGAATCACTAGCCAATGAGTTGTATAAAATAAAAAACATAGACAAAGGCACTCATTCAACTCATGCACACACACTGAGCTCCACATTTGGCCGACTTTTGTAATGTGCATTTTGTAGTGGTTGAAATTGGAACGGATGAGAAAGTAGATAGGCCAGTAACAAACGTTTCTTGCATTAACAGAAACTTGGTCTCTCTCTCCTGTTCTCTCTCTTTTTTAAAGTACAAGACGGGGCTTATGGAGAAATGTTATGAAAGAAAGTTCATTTGCGATTGCCGGTGTGTGGTGAATATATTGCCCTTACCTTGTTCTTTCCAACAAACCTGCCCACGTGGACATCATCCAAAACCCTGGGAAAGATAAATATAGGCAGGAAAACCCAATCAGGAAAATTCACCCTGGGGAATATATAAAAAGAAAACCACAACAAATAAAAGTTCTAAAGAGTAAAAAACAATAATTAAAAACAAAAAGAGAGGCAGGCAGGCGGCCGGCACCCAGAGAGAATCTTAAGTGGGAATAAGGGCCCTCAGGTGGGAATTTCTAAGGATTAGGACCTAAGGCTCTGGTAGGTGGACTGGCTTTAAAACATAAGCTTTCTCAACACACTGTTTTTACCCCCTTTCTTCTTTCCTTTTTGAAAACAAAACAAAACAATTTTTAAAAGGTTAATTCAGTCAATATATTTTGGGGTAGTGGTAACTATAGTTTTTGAAATGGCAGGGGCTTTATCAGTCAAAAACAGATGTATTTTGATTTTTCTACTTTAAATATTTCAAGTTGATGTAAAAAGGACAGTATACTGATTATAGTTCAAATACTGATTGTTTTGGGCTAAATTATGTCTCCTTCAACATTTACATGTTGATGTCCTAATACCCAGTACCTTGAAATATGATCATATTTGGAGACCCAGTCTTTGCTGAGGTAATTAAGTTAAAAATGAGGTCATTAGGGTGGGCCCTAATCCAATATGTCTAGTGTCCTTATAAGAGGAAATTTGAAGACAGACACGCACATTGGGAAGACAGTGGGAAGATACAGAGATGGCGCCACCCTCAAGCCAAGTAGAGAGGTTGGAACTGATCCTTCCCTCAGAGCTCTCAAAACAGACCAGGCCTGCTGACACCTTCATATTGGAATTTTAGCCTCTAGAACTGGAAGAACATACATTTCTGTTGTTTAAGGTGCCCAGTCTGTGGCGCCTTGTTATGGCAGCCCTAGCAAACTAATATAGTAATGATACACCCAAATCCTTAGAGTGGGGAGAAAATGAAACAGGACATTCAGCTTTTTGGAGAGGTAAAAAATAGTAGATGGGAATAGATCTGGTAATGTTCCTAGAAGCCCAAAAGTCTAGGGTTGCTAGTTCCAATGCATCTGTTACTGTAAACAAAAACTGGCCACCAAAGGAAGTGGCTGATGGCCGTTACCTGAAGTTCTCATTTGACGTACCAGTGTTCCAAGGGCAGGGAAAGGACCAGATAAAATAGTTGAATTCATTTGCAGTTCTATTTGAAATCTGAGTTTTACAAAATACTCTTTTGTGAAATAGACCATTTCCCTCCACATGGATGGGAAGGAGTTTATAATTAGAATATCCTGGGGGAACTACTTCTATTAATTGTTGCATACCTGAAATATCACAAAAGAGAGTGTAGGTTAAAAAAAGACATTGAAATAATTGTTTTTGCCTTTGTCAGTTATAAGGAACTACAGGAATAAATGCTTTATGGCCTTGGGCATGACAAAGCCTTTATCAAGCCAAGACAATGGGTGCTTCTGGAAGTGTCTGAACTTCAGAACCCTGTAGGCTGCGGGGAGAACAGAGCTTCAGGCCAAGAAGACATTCTGTACAGAGCACAAAAGTAATACATAGAACAACACTCCCCCTCAACTCCCAGACCAGGGTGGGTGACCTTGAAGATTTAAAAGGGAAAACAAGGAATATTTCACAGGAAAATTGAAGTTTTTTTCCCCCCCTCTTCTTTAAAACTGTCCTTTCAAACAACAGATTTTGCGTCTTTAGAAGTTTCTAGTCCTTGGCCTGAATGCCGGTGCAGAGATTAGGAGCCTGGACTCTAGAAGCAGGCTGCCCTATTACTATCTCAGCTTGTTATGATCTGTGTGAACTTGGACCAGAACCACAACCGGTAAGTCTCAGTTTCATCATCTGTAAAATGGGACCACTAATGCAGTGCACTTATTTTGTAGAGTTGTTTAGAGTATTAAATGAGATATTTCAGGTGAAGCACTCAGTACAGGATCTGTCCTGTAGTAAGTACTCAAAAACTGTTAGCGCATATCCCTCAGGCGGCTTGGATGGTTCTGCATGAGCATAGTGAGGTGGATATGATGCTATAGAGGAGGTGGGCTTTGTTTATCTTTTCTTTTTTTTTTTGGTAACTATCCTGTACTGTAAATATAGAAGTTTTATATAAGGGATAAAATAATACCAAAGTTAATGTGGTTATGTACATTTGTAGAACTCTGTGGGAGAAATTAGATCAGGCTCCAAAAGAAGTTCAACTTGGAAAAGTGACAAGTTGACCACTTTGATTTCCTTGGAGGTAGCATGGCACACAAGGCCCAGGATAGTGGTGGGTGCAGGAGAGGTGTTTAGTGAATTCTTGTGAATTATTTGACTGATATTTCATACAAATCTCAAAGCATGGGTTTTGTGCAGCACAGAGTCCCTTGCAGGTGTCAGAGGTATCACGGGTGATAACAACCTGGTTGTGCTTGGTAGTTTTCTGGATTTTCCAACACTGTTATATCCGTCAGGATCTCAGCAGGAACTAGGTGGCATGCTCACACTGAGTGATAGGAACAGAATGTAATAAAAAGACAATTAACAATGTCTTGGCAAGGCGTTGGGCAATCCAGTAGAGTGCAGTATGTTGGAGCTGTCACCAACAGATGTTGATACCACCCAGGGGTTGAGGGGCTGAAAATACTCCCACCATGGCTTATTTCCAGTGCAACATTACTGAACATGAAGTTGGGGAGAGACACACAATTGGCTCTTGATAACCCGGAGGTGCTGACCCCAGGGGCCACTGCATGCAAGCCTCTCCTTCCTCCAACAGACATCCACAGACACAGCTGTCCCTAAGTAGGTCCATGACCTGAAGTTGCTGCATCATTTGTCACACTGTAGCCCTTGGGGTTGGATTTAGGGTCCTTTATTATGCAGTTGGGCATGAGGTACCCTGCTATTTTTGTTAGGATCTCTGATACTTACTAGGGAAGTCCAATTAAATCATTGCCTACTTATGAAAAGAATTGTTCTTGGTCATAGGTGAGCATATATTCTTTCTTTCTATTTGCCACTTTGAGGAATCATCTAGAAGCATCTAAGATGAATTTTTATTGAAGTTTTTTAAAGCTTTAACTCTTTCCTCCCTTTTTTCCACCTTTTTCCTCCTTTTTTTCCCCACAAAAAAACAAAACAAAAAGAGAACATTTTATTTCCTGGTATTTAGAAATGATTGAAGTTGATTTGTATAAATGTAGAAAATAATTTAATTCTTTTCCTATAAATGCCCAGAGCAGAATATGCATTTCTTTCTTAAGAGCATTTGACATGTTGATATTTATATCATCCTATATGGTTCCCATTTTATATACATTTCATATTTCATTATGTGATGCAATATACATTCCCATGTGTGTAGTATCACACATGAGTATAATATTAAGTTAGAATAAGATTACGATAAAGTCAGTACTCAAATAAGCAACAAACATTCCATTTGCTTTTAATCTTATTTAACTTAAAGTTGTTCTACATTATACACGAAAATGTGCAGAAAAGTTATAGCCATGCTGAAAATAGATTGGGACAACTTTTTTTAGTTATCCACCAAACAGTTATTTCTATTTTATTTACCCAAATAACTACATTCATGTGCTCTTTATTTCTAGTACAACATACAAGTTATTTATAACAGATGCTCAACAAAATTAAATATATGCTTAAGGTAATATAGTTTATGATATTTTTATGAGGAAGGAGAAATAATATCTGTAATTCAGGTTTACAGGTGTGAGTATGCAAAACAGTTTATTCTTGTGTTATAATTTATTAATTATAGTATTATTTTCCTTACAAACAACTGTAAATCTACTTTTGCCTCACCCTGTATATTAAAATGAACTCCTGGGCTATCTGCAATTGGGAAGAATTTAGCTAATATTTAAACTGGCTTATTTATTTTTGACAAACATGGGTTTTAACTCATAGGTTTTAGCTATAGTAAGGTAGATAGCCTTATAAATAAAAAATTAGGCTAAGAAAGTTTATTGAGTCTAGGTTTCTCCCTTTTGAAAATGTAAGTTCAAGAATATCTTGTATACATTTATTATTAAATTGTAATGACAGGTAGAAAAAAACAAAGATGAATAAATCACTTAATTAAAAATATATACCTAAGAAAAAGAACAAATAATTTTGTTAATCATTCAACATGATAGTCCTCTTAATACATCTGTTAATTGTTTCCTATTTCAGGAATTTCCTATTTGGCTACCACATTGTGTGCTATATTATCCTTTGTAAACTACCAGCATTTCCACGGTTAAGAAGGAGTTCAGTACCTTCTTGTCCCATTAAAATTTAAACATTCAAAGTTCATAAAGGGAAATAACATATACCAGCTTCTCCATTTGAACTAAGTTTCATTCAACCATCCATTCATCCATCCGTCTTTTCATCAACTAGATATTTATTTCTTCTCTATGCTTTCCCTTCTCCAGATGTTGTGCTAGCACTGGGGATACTAAAATGAAAACAACAGCAACATGATTCTTGCTCTAAATTGCTTTCAGGGGATAATTAATTCAGTGGAACTGAGAGCACTCAGGAACTTTTCTGCTCAGTTGGATCGGGGCTTGAAACTGGAGTTCGCTGACTGCTGCAGTGAGCATAGATAGCCATATCATCATTTTTGCTCTTCGAAAAGGTCATTTTGTTATTGTTGTTGTTGTAGCATTAATAAAACCTTTTTGGGAACCTTTTAATCTATTCTCAATAACTCCTAGGATAGCCCCACAATAGATATTTCACAGCCACTTTTTCTAAACTGACAATCTTCCTCCTAATTTACATGGTCTTTGAAGACTATGGTGGTTTTAAAATTCATCCACAAATTATTTTATACTCCTCTTGGATCCTAACTCCCCTCCCCTTGAGAGTGAGCCTGACTTACTAACTTGTTTCTAACGAGTAGAATATGGTGGAAGTGACTGTACCACTTCAGAGACCAGATCACAAAAGACATAGCAGCTTCCATTTCTGTTACTCCCTTGAATCACTAGCTCTGGGGGTAAGCTGGCGGCTATGGCATCAGGAAATGTGCACACAAGGAACTGAGGCCTCCAGCCAACAGCCCTGTGACTAGCCGTCTTGGAGGTGAATTATCCAGCCCCAGTCAAACCTATAGAGGTCTGCGGCCCAGGCAGGTATCGTGACTCATGAGAGATCCTGAGCCGGAACCACTGAGCTAAGGTGTTTGTAGATTCTTAACCCTTACCAACTGCGAGTTAGCAAATATTTATTGTTTTAAATTGCCGGTTTTGAGGTCATTTGTAATTCTACAATAGATAACTAACACAAAGATTTGCCTTGTGTTTAGACTACGTTGTAAAGAGACTCAGTTTTAGGTGAGCAGTCTCTGTTCTTTAATTTTTGCCTTCATAGTACTTATATATCAATATACAGAGTTCTTTGAATTTTCCAACACTTCTCCTTAGCAGCTCAGATAAAAAAAATGTTTTTTCATTTTTTTATCTACTTATGCTTTGGATCCCATTCTTACCCACCTTCTCGTTTGAGATCTTGTCTCAGATTTTCACCTTTTACCTTCCCCTCCTTTGGCTTCAACAAGCTCCAGACTCTCCTATCATTAAAACAAAAATTCCCTTTGGTCCTGCTGCTTTTTTGGGCCCTTGCATCTGTTTGCAAAGTCTTAAAGTCCTACTTATTCTTTTGTTCTCTGTCCTTGCCTGCTGGTCTCTGCCCTTCCTGGTGGCATTTTTTCTCTGAGATTAATTACCACTCTCTTTCCCTTGTCTCATCCTTCCTGAGCTCTGACACCTTCAGTCCTCAGAAGCCCAGGGACCCTGAGAGCTGGCACAGAACTCAGAGGCCACTTGCAGATCATCACTTGGAAGCACACACAAGTCCAGACAGTTGCTCCAGGTCACACACCAAGCTTGCTGCAGAGCCGGGTTCAGCCCGAGTTCTTCTCTTTTACCACAAACAATCCCTTGAAACTTTCTCCCAAAGTCATGAAACTGAATTTTCATAGCTCTCCTTTTTTTTTATTAACTTTTTCTTCTCAATCCCCTTTGTTGATTCTCTTTCCTAATGCACCTGAAGCTCTGCTTATTGCCCTCAGCATCTGTATTGTGATTTTGTTTTCCTGCCATTAAATCTCAACTTTAAATTCCCACCTCCAGTGCTGATTCTGTCAAGGACTGAGTCTCCACGACAGAGAGTCCCCATAAGGCAGCTCCACTTGGAGTTCCCACTGTCACTCAATTCCATGGCCAAGTGCCATATTTCTCCAGCTTGTCATAGGTGCTTCTCCTTTTCTTGTACCAGATAAGAAGCCTGTCATTTTTCTTCTTTTTAGTTTTCATTCTATTCATTTCACAAAAATGTGTTGTGCATTATGGTGCTAGAAACATAAGTCCCTGAGGACACATAATCTAGTAAGTTTTTAATCTGATCCTTTCTTGACTTTCTTATGGCCACAGCTCCAGCCAAGGTCCTCATCACCTAAGTTTGGATTACCCTGACAGTGTATTTAGTTTGTCTCATTGCCTCCCCTCTCTCTCTTATCCACCTATACTGTTTTCTTCATGTTATTATTTTGGATACTATTACTTCCTCTTATCATCACATCAAGACCCAAATTCTTAATAAGCCATTTTAGCTCTGCCTATCCAATTGTTTTTCTCAGGGACCCAGTGTTCCACGTCAGATTCCTCTGCTTTGTGCCCCTTTCAGATGCTCTTTCTTACTTCCCTTAAGACTTGCTCCTCTTTGCTCCTTTGGGAGTAAATGTCTTGACTGTTTTCTGCTAGTGAACAAAGTGACTCCAAGGCAATTACTTTCAATAACTTCTGAGGATTCTTGTTGAGTTAGGGAGCAAATATGTGTTAAGGGATTCAAAAGGCTAGAATAAAAATGACTAATAAAATATGCTGTTATTTTGACATGTTCTATTTTTCCCCCCCACTTAACTACCATATGTCTATTACCTGAAACTCCCTTGGGGTAAAGAGGAAAGAAAAACATTTAGGTGACATCAATGAGGAAAATTGACCAGAATTTTTGCTTTCCCAATTACACTTGATCAGACTAAATATTAGTGACTGTTGGTTAGGGTTTTGGGTCTTTATGATTTGTGTTAAACAAGATTTCCCCGTATTTCACAATCATTGCTTAAATCATGATGCTTGGAAGTCAGTGGTCAGTGGGGTCATTTGACAGAAATCAATAAGGTGATTTTTCCAAGAGGAAGGTTCCCTCATGGGTGTGACAAATCTTGAGGGTGACTGAATCTCTTTATGAACCAAACAGGTTTAGAAGTAAGGAAGTGAGTAATTCCTTCATCATGCTACCTTTCTCTCTTATCTATGATTGTGCTTATATTAGAGTTATAAATTACTGTGGTTTTTTGTGTGGTTACTGTGAGAGATGAATTCATAGTAGAATATCTAGGCTGTCAGAGATTTCTGGGTATATATAATTTGGACCTCAACATTTTCTGGATGAATGGCTATTCCTTTTGTGTGATATTACAGAGACAATATCACTGCTTCTTTGTCATATTCTGTCTTACTCATTAATTCATTTATCTATTCAATCAATTTTTTATTGAGTGCCTACTATATTTCTGGTAGAGTGCCAAGTGCTGTAGACACAGTGGTGACCAAGATAGACAAGGTTTCAACCCTTTTCTGATAACTTATGAAGCCAGCAGGTCATAAGTAAAATGAAAATGAGGTTTTTTTCAATTCTCATTGATCCTCATTGGTTCTCTGCCCACTCTCTTTTTCTGTTTTCCTTCCCTCAAGAGGCCCTTCTCAAGTGGCACCAATTTCTTCCTGCAACCTTAATATCAGTGGTGTTGGTGGAGGGTGCATATTCTTCATGGTGAATTTTAGGGAAAGTGGAGTTGTAACTCAAGTGGACATCTGGTTTGGTAACACGGGGCTTCATCTGATTCTTGAATGTCAACACTCTTAATATACTGACAGTTTATTGGAGCCTTTTAGCATAGTGCCTCATTTTCTTATTCTGTGTTCATAGTTAAAATATTTTTTCTTTTTCCTCATAATTAATAAAAGTGGATTAAGCTGGATTTATTCTGTATTAGAGGTAGAATATAAATGACAGAGTCTGGCACACAGTAGGTGTTTAATAAATATTTCAGAGAAAGAGATGCCTATAAAGGGGAGGGAAGAAAGAAGTAGTTTACTATTGATCAATTTTACAATTGCTTAAGACATAAATACTCGTTCCTCTAGTTTTTAATTTTTCTAAAGAAATAAAACAGTGAAGAAATGAAGGATAAAAAAGTAAGAAACAAAGAAACCACCCAGATTTGATGTGAAATACTTCATATTTATAACCTCTAAATGCTTTTTAAATAATATTCCCAACCTGTATGTTAGACAAGTCTTTCCCTCCCTCCCTCCCTCCCTCTCCCTCCCTCCTTCTCTTCCTTCTCTTCCTCTCTTAACCCCCTGTCCCCACCCCAGCTGTGTTCTGTGTGGCACTTGGCTTTCAAAGATCACACAGTATCAGATGGTGGTTTAAAAGATCAGATCCTGGCATCAGGCAGACTTGGGTCCCAGTGTTGGCTCTACCACTTACTGGCAGGTGACCTCAGCAAACATTACAAAGCCTCTGTTTTTTCATTTATAAAATGGAATAATAACAATTTCTGTCTTACAGGGTTCTGTGAGGATTGGGGGTAATAATATATATAAAGTGATTAACTTTTTGCCTGATACAGATAATGTCTATAATGTCTGGTCTTCTCTATTTTTCATTTCTCTCCCAGAAGACTATGCTATAGATCTCTATATTCTTTTTCATTCTTGAATAATATAAACACAGCTGAGGGTGTTTTTTCCAGACTTTGTAAGATAATTCTTTCTGAGATGGGATCAAATTTGGAAAATGCTGATTCAGAAGCAGAAATTTTCAGTAAGTCATAAGCAAGTGATCTGTGGGATTATAACGTAAACCCGTGTTTCCCAATTAGCTCAGTGTCTGCTCCTACAGCCTTTCAACAAATATAATAAATAAATACTGTTGGATGAGCTCAGAGTTAAGTACTCTGGAATTAAATTTGTAGCATTTTATGAAGTTGTTTTAGTCCTAATGAATAGATTCTTTTAGTAGACACAATAGTCCAAATCAGCGTTTGGCATTGCGTCAGGAATCCCAACTCATATTCTTACTGCATCTCAGAGAATAAGAAGAGACTTTTTTTTTTTCTCCTTGTATTGGCAGTCTGTAGGCAAAACTTCTGCAAACGTTAGTGTTCTTGCCAGAAATTGTTCAGTGTTCAAGTTTCCAGTCCTGTTTTGCTTAGACTACAGGCCCATGGGAAAAGAGTCAACACCATAATTATTCTCTTAATAAAAATGCTTTAAATTGATTGGAAGACCAAGCTGAAATTATATCTCTTTAGAAACCTACCTATATTGATAAGGAGAAGCAGCTATTTTTAAAAATATATATATCTTTATTGATTTTAGAGAGAGGAAGGGAGAGGGAGAGAGAGAGATAGAAACATCAATGATGAGAGAGTCATTGATCGGCTGCCCCCTGCACGCCCCCCACTAGGGATCGAGCCCGCAACCCGGGCATGTGCCCTGACTGGGAGTCGAACCCCGATCGCCTGGATCCTAGGTTGATGCTCAACCGCTGAGATGCGCCCTGTAGGGCAGGAGAAGCAACTCTTAACGGGAGGAGAATGAAGTTGCTCAGTGCTGAGCTCAGCTCAGTTGAGATTCTAACATTCTTAGCCTCACTTTACAGGCGAAAGTTACTTTTAAATTAAAGAGCAAGACGCCTCTCCCTTGTACCCAGTGGGATTTGCAGCGTCAAACAGTACATCTATATCAGGAAATTCTATTCTAGCTTTTACTGTGCTAATGGAGAAAACATCTTTCCAGATGTATTTCTGTTTATACAGCCTTTAAAATTTTTACTTGCACCCGGTTTGTCCCATTGGCAGTACTTCCAGTTCTAATTTTTAAGACTTTAAGCCCACAGCAGTGTTTATAGAACAGGAAGAGAAGTGACCCTTAGTGAGAAAAAAGAAGGCACAAAATTCCTCATTACTAGGAATATCTTTTAAAAACATGATAAATGGTACTGATGGCTTGTTATAGGATTTTCAGCATTTTATTATGAAATGTTGAAGAACTGTATAGTGAATGACCATATACCCACCATCTGTATTCTGCAATTAGCATTTTGCTACATTTGCTTAATCATATATTTATCCACCTCTATTAACTTGTCAGTCTATCTTTTTGCGGGGGGGGGGTGTACTTCAAAGTGAGTTGCACACATCATAAGTGATGGGCTCATTTTAAATCATGGATGATACCATCTGGTCATTTGACCAGTAGTATATTGCATTGGATAGGACTAGGTTCAGCTAAAGCTAAAAAAGCTAAGCAGAGTAGCTTAGTATGTCTAAAAGAGTTTGTTTTCTCTGGTAAGAGAAGGCTGAGGTAGGAGTCAAAGGTTGGTACACTGGTTGTAGCATCATTAGTGGTTTAAGCTCTTTCTAGCTTTCTGGTCTCCCATCTTAGCCTGCGGCATTCATCTGTAAAATCTCTCCTGGCCTGAGATGACTGCTGGAGCTCCAGCCATCTCATTTTCTAACAGTAGGAACGGGGAAGGGATAAAAGCTGATTTTAATGACCTATCCCAGAAAAATCAATAATTTTATCATCAATTTGTCTACCTCTAGGGGGAGAAAACAGAATTTCATGGAGATCATATACTTATAGATTAACTTAGAAAAAGTTGACATATTTATAATGTTTATGTTTTATGAGCCAAAACACAGACACATTTAAGAGGTTGAGAAATGTGGTACCATATATCCCTTTGATTATTTTGGTGACTCGTTTCAGCCATTTCATTTTGTTGGGAAAAATCAAATGGGCTGAGAGTTCCTGCCCTGGCTCAGCTGTGTGGATCTTGGATTCCTATTAGAGATATTTGTGAGTGCACACAAGGGGGTTTTGAGTAAGCTGTCACGTAACTTGAGTTCCACAGAACCATTTGCCCAATACATTAATTGGTACTTATATGGAAGTAATAATCAAAGTAGTACTTGTTTTATAAGAGGTTCACATCACTGTGATCAAAATGTGGTCTCATCAAAATGTGATGGTGGTTGAAGGCCAAAGGGCCGGATGGCTAGACTTCACTTCCTTAGGGATACAATCAGCAGCATCATCACAACCAGGGAAGCTGTTAGAAATAAAAATTCTCAGGTCCTTGTCCCATACCCATAAACGAGAATATATAGGAGTGGGACACAGCAATCGGTGTTCTAACTAACCCTCCAAGGTCAAGCTTGAGAACCACTAAGCAAGGTTATGTCTGAAGCTGCCTGAGCTTCAAATTCTCCAGCAGCAAAGTAAGAATATTGAAGTTTTGTTATTTTCCTGCATCACTAAGGTCACAAAGAGATTGCCAAGGCTGGGATGATACATGCTTAAGGTTACAATGGGTTGAGATTTTGGCCTATGATGACAAAAGTCCTGAGGAGTATTTTTAATAGCATTGAAAGGCTTCGTCTTTGAAGAAGCAGCTTTTTTTCCTGAAGTTAAAAATGATTCACACCCGGGGAGGTCTTGATAGAGGCAGAAGAGAATTAAAGGTTGATGAGGTGGGGTGCCCAATGTCATGAAAGATGTTTGAGGGGATCTGCGAGGCAGTCCATGTACCATGTATGACAAAAGGAAAGGCAATTTTTACTTTCATGTCCAAGAAATTAAAGTGGCTACCATAGGTAGAAAAATTAATCCATACCGCTGTCCTTTTCTGTTTTTGACTAGATTAGAGTGACTGAAATGGAATTTCTCCCTCCTCAGCTTTTCATACTCTGAGAATCTGTGGTGGGATTTTTTTTTTTTTTTTTTTTTAACATCAAGAATTAATGTGTTTAGCTCATAGATGGCTTTGAAATTTTTAGCTGCATTTAGTTTATTTTATCTCCCTTAATAAAAGTATTATCTTTGAATTTTGCCTATAATCTAAATGATCTTTGCAGCTTTATACTAAAGCCTGAAACAGAAAACAGAATCAAGCAGCAACTACTAACTCAGGGAAGCAAAAGTCCTTGGTGGGAGGATGAGGGTGGTAGGGGGAGGGACAGAATAGAAGGGGACATTAAACACCAGTTTTAGAAAGTGGTGACTTGTCATTGTGGCTGTTGAAAGTAAGTCTTCATTGTTCATTCTTTTTGCTGAAACTAAGACACTATAGTATTTGTGTCTTCTTTCGGCCTGTAGTTCTTCTCATCTGCTTGAGTCTGCTCCACAGCCTGTTTGGTGTTACAGTTTCAGATCAATGAATTCTTAGAATCCTGGCCTGTGGGTATATTTAGCTCTCAAAAAGACTAGAGTTCTTTGTATGTTGGAAATGCAAGATTAGGGATCGAGGAAACTGATGAGGATTATATATTGGCTAGAGGCATGTAATGGAATAGTGATACTGTGTGGAAATCATATAAAATATGAAATACTATCATTTGTCTTGAAAGATGTACTAGTATATTGACCACAAATGTATTATTGCTTCTAAGTGAAACCTAAACAATTCTCTCTTAGCCTGGAATTCACAGAAAACAGAGCCTGAACCAAAGGTTTAAGTGCAACATTCATGGGGGAGTGAGATCCAGAAGTCACGGGTGATGGACAGCATTGTAGAGCAGGGAAGGAGGGAGACTCCAAACAAGTATGCCATATCAAGTCAATCGTAACTGGGAAAATGGTTAGTTGATGCCCCAGGTCTGCTTGAGGAGCTGAATGGGATGGGTTTTAGAACTTTCCATGTGGTGGTGGTGGTGGGAAAAAGATGGAAGCGTTTGTTAAATAGTTGCTGTCCCTATTGGCTGAAACTTCACCCCATGAGTGTTAATTGCTCCTCTCCCCAGTCTCAAGAGGGAAGCCCTGGGGTCTGAAGCAAGAGGCTAGCTCAAGGAGAGGCCCTTTGGGTTGCATCTCTGTGAGTCCAGTTGGAGTCTGTGCAAAACCAGTCACTATAGAGAGTGTTAGATTAAATGAAGGGTGAAGCAGAAAGACTCTACTAATACAGGGCACATGGGGTATCAAACCCCCCCAGCTCATTATCTTTTAGGTAAAATAAAGTTACATTAACATAGTTATCAGAATCTTGCTGCAATGAAGCCCCAGCTGGCTCACTTGGGAACTCCAGGACTTTGCATAGACTTCCTCAAGTGTTGAGGAAGTTCTCAAAGGGTGCCTCATAAAAGCTCTTGTGGTGCTTCTGACTGCAACACTCTTGGCTTCTGCTGTGCTGCCAGTTCCCCGTCTGACTGCAGAGCTGGTGATCCATATACTTCTTTTTCAAGAGTTCAGCAGCCTCCTGACAAATGGGAGAATGTCATGCCTCAGGAAGACTGCTTGACCCATGGCGCATTGTAGGACTCAGCGAGCCTGTTCTTTCCTGAGTAAACCCAGTGAGCCCCACCACCGCCTCTCCGTGGGTATTCACGACCCTCTAGGAGAGCTGCGGGGAATGGCGCACTGCTGGCTGCCGCGCCGTACTCAGAGCCCGGCTCTGCTCAGGCGCTCAGGCGCTCAGCCTCCGAGGGCCTTCTAGCGGGTGACGTCTGGTTTGTCATAGTCCTTTCCCATATGGTTAGTTTTATTTTGGTGTGTGCATGCATGTGGGGGAAGAGGAGACTTGAAATCTTGCTTCTGTTTCCTTTCATTCTTCATGTGCCTTCTTCCAGATATGTCTCTCATATCTGATTCTTAGCCACAGATATACCTTCAGATGTTCCCCAGGATTCCCATTGGTTCCTATATAAATTAGGGGTGCAAGCAGGTACTTGGGTGGGATTTGGGTGTTGCCTAATTCCACACACCAGAGATATACAAATCTGACCCAGCTGGGATATGATGCCCATCACAAGTTATGTATCTAATCACTACACTCCTAAGGACTCTATTGATCATTCTACAGATCAAACTGAAGAAAATCTTTATGAACTTATATTTAATTTAGAACTAAATAATCTTCTAAATGCAGATGGTCCAAATTCAAAGGTAAAAACCCCATCAAGAATACATTTATTTGACTTAAGAACTAATCGGCTTCAGTGACATGCAACACCTTAGTATGTATCAGACCAGCCTTGGAAATCTCTTTGTGACCTTGGTGATGGGGGGAAATAACAAGACTTGAATATTCCTACTTTTGCTGCTGAAGAATGTGAGGTACGGCAGCTTCCGACATAACCTAGTTTAGTGGCTCTCAAGCTTACCTTGCAGCAGAATCCCTTGGAGGGATTATAAAAACCAATTGCTGTGCCTCACTCCTACATTTTCTGATCCATGAGTATGGGACAAAGACTTGAGAATTTTTATTTCTAACAGTTTCCCTGGTAGTGCTGATGCTGCTGATCCAAGGATCACACTTTGAGGACCGCCAGTCTGGTAGATAAAAGTCATTTCAGACTGATGTCTGATTACAATTTTGGCTTCTTTCCTTCAGGACAGAGCTTGTTTCATGGCCATTTCCCATATTAGAGGTGGAGATTAATACATTCGATCATTTTCAACTAGATTTTAATACTCTACTTTTTGTATTAAGTAAATAAAAGGTAAGAAAGCAGGTGGAGCATCCACTTCCAAAGCAAAAGAGGCTATATATATATATATTTAAGAATGTCTAGTGCACTATATCAGGGATAGTCAAACAATGGTCTATGGGCCAAATCTGGCCCACTGTCTCTTTGTGCAAATAAAGTTTTATTGGCAGACGGCCAAACACTAATTTCTGTATTGTCAGTGACTGCTTTCTTGCTGTAACAGCAGAGACTGTATGACCCTTAAAGGTAAAAATATTTGCTATCTGGCCCTTTACAGAAAACATTTGCCTGGTCTATATGTTCCTCCGAGCAACTGTTGGCTGATTTAGGGAAGCTTTTCTCTTAAAACCCAGCAGTAAGCAACATCAGTTTACTTTAGCAGATATGAAACTTGAATCCTAACACTTTCCTCCGCCCTTCCTCAACCCTTCTCCCCCAACATGGAAAGTGGCCCAATAAGTGAAATGAAACTTGGCTGGATCAGCGATATTTAGAAAGTGGAAGGTGAAAGTGTTGACATCTGCTTGTATTTTGTGGTCCGCGCTTCTCTGGCAGCATGTGATATGGTGAGAGTGTTCTGGCCAGCCGGGCCTCTCACGTTTTGTGAAACACTATCTCGTGTTATTTGACCTCTGTTTTATTTATGGCAATTAAGAAATGCAGTTTGATAAAAGATCTGCACTCCTTCCTCTACAGTGGCTTCCTAGGTGAACTCTTCCTTTTTTCACTTTTGATCATTTCAGTAAGTTTGATCGCCTGTTGTGTTGAGTGTCAGCATCTGCATTGGTAAACACACATGTATATTTTCAGGCATATGTGTTTTTTAATAAACAGGCATGTCCATCTTACCTATTTGGCTCTACCTCCTTTCTGATCTTATTTGCTCCTCGGCACTTGGTTCACGTCCCCAGAGAAGCGGATGACAACACAGGATTAGAAGGGCAGCAGATTTATTAGGGGAAATGCCTGGGGACGGGTACAGTGAGGAAGCAGGGGTGCTCAGGGGCTGCGCACTGCAGAGCAGATCTGATGGAGGACAGGAGGAGGGTCGCCTAGCGAGGGTCAGACTCCAGTGCAGTTCTAATAAAGTTGTGGCCAGGTGGGTGGGGAGGCCTGAAACCGAAATCGGAGGAATCTCATGTCCCACAGGCATGGGTCTGTGTTAGTGCCCCAGTCACACACTGGGGCAGCTGAGAACACAGTGGTGGATCCGCAGGGGCCGCGGCTGGAGTGGGCAGTGAACACGCTGGCCGCAGCAGGCCTGAGCGGCTCGCGGCCGTAGCCACGGCACCCTATATCTCTCACACATTGTCACTAACGTTAACACTTTTTAATCTTTATCATTGAGTATTACTGATGTTCCCCCATTTCCCTCCCATTGCCCCCCTCCACCTGGTTCCCAGCCCACCCCAGGCCTTCATCACACTATTGTCCGTGTCCATGGGCGATACATATATGCATAGAAATTCTTTGGTCAACCTCTCCTCCCCGGCTAACGTTATTCTAAAACAGAAAACCAAACATAGACTTTGGATGGTTCCCCTTTCCTTGCAGAATAAAGCCTGGGTCACTTAAGGCTCTCCGCCGTCTGACCTTGTTGGCCTTTCCAGCCTTTCTTTGCCACACACACAACTTTGCCTCGACATGCCCTGCATTTTTCTGTCTTGGGCAATGTGCCCATATGGTTCCCTTTTCCTCATAGGCCTCCCTCTCTCAGTCACCCATAAAAATTCTACTTCGTTAAAAATGTTTCTCCACGGAACTCTAAACGAAATGAACAGTTCCCTGGAGTGTCTGACTCACACAGGAAACATTTGCAGTTACATGCGGCACGCTGTGCAGAGTACAGAGATGAATTAAATATGGGTTCTGCTCTGAAGGGTTAACTTTAATAGGAAAAGTGGCCTCCAGAAAATGCTATATTAAAGGGAGAAAGCAAGAGAAGTCCTAAGCTGGATACAGAGAAAATGTGGTGGGACTTCAGGAGAGGAAATCCCATGTCAGAGAAATCTGCTATGAGAGGCAGGCCTTAAAGAATCAGTAGGATCTGAGCATGAGGAAATAAGGGGGTGGGGCGGGAATTCCAGATTAAAAAAATAACAGGGGCATAAGCATAAATTTATTAGAATAGCCTCAATGACTGGGGTTTTTCAAACTTCACGTAAGACCCATTAGTGGTTTGTGGGATAAATTTGGTGGTTCTCTTATCAGAAAAACAAGAAAGAAAAGAAATAGACTAAGATGGAGAGTGTTTGGAGTGCATAGTATGTAGTAGGGGTGTTATTTTATGAAGCTTTTATATGTATATATTTCCATATATAGAATGAGTTACTATATAAATGCATTTCTTACTGCAGGCAAGCTTTTATTTCATTTGAGTTTATTCAACAATATATATTTATGGAGCATCTCTTAAATGCTAGCCACCAGGCAAAGTCCTGGATATACAGTGAGAAAAAACTGACAGAGTCTCTGCCTTCATGGAGGTTCTGACTCAGTGCAGTGACTCTCAAACTTTCGTGGCATTAGAAATACCTGGAAGACTTCAAAAAACACAGATTGCTTCAGCATTTCTCATTCAGCAGGGCTGGGGTAGGGCCTGGGAATTTGCATTTCTAACGAGTTCTCAATTGATGCTGAATACTGTTAGGGGACCACATTAGACGCCGGTCTAGTGGGTTACTTAAATAAATACAAATAAATATGTGATGACAAATTGTATTAAGTGTTAGGAGAGAAGAGTGAAGAACTACAAGGGGCAGTAACTGGGAATTCTGTTTTATGTTGAATGGTCACTGAAGGTTGTCTCTAAGAAAGCAACACTTATGCAGCAGGAACAGCATACTCAATGACCCAGAGGACCTGAAAGTGTGGAGGAAAGACGGATTTGAAACAAGACTGAAAAGTAGGTAAGGGCTAGATCATGCAAATTGGGCTATGCATATTCCTGGGGTGCATGAAGGCTCTAAGGCTAAGCAGGCACATGGGGTTTTAAGAGAATCATCTCCCTTCTGTGCTCTCCTACAGTGGATCAGCCCAAGGGCCAGTCTTTTGGTAGCGTTCATTTACCTTTCCTACCTCTTGATGAATAAAGGCATACTTACATCCTAGTGAATCTTGCTAGGGTGTCTTGTCCTAGGTATAAAATAACTTGAGGGACAAAATAAGGAATAACTCACAATCTTGACCTTGGTGTTGAAAAAGTGAATGATTCTCATCATGAAATAAAAATGAAACCTGTCCTTGCCATGACCAGGTAGCTCATTTGGTTGGAGCATTGTCCTGTACACTAAAAAGTTATGGGTTCGATTCTCAGCCAGGGCACAATACCTACATTGTGGGTTTGATCTTCAGTCAGGTCAAAAGGATGGTGGTATCCAAGTGGTTTAACTTTGCTAAATAACTAGGTACTATCCTAATGAAGACATGTCTCAAGAGCTGCTGAGCCACAGCCACAAAGCCACAATCGGGGGCTACCGATTGACGTTTCTCACATCTATGTTTCTCTCTTTCCCCATTCCTCTTTCTCTAAGTACATATAAAACATATCCTCCAGTGAGGATAGAAAAAGGGGGAAAAATGAAATCTATTCTTAAGACAATTTGTCTCTGGTTCTTGGCTTTCAAAAAAATTTTAGGATGTCCTAACGAAGGTTAGACAGGGCACTAAAAATGTTTCGATGTTGGATCACTTTGTCATTTTGGTATGTAACTAGGAAGGAGACCCTAGAATTTAGTGTCATCGTTATAAAGTAACTTCCATTTCCTCTATTTATTTAGGTAGAAAGAACAACCACTTTCTCAATGCTTATCTCTATGAAATGAAAAATTGGAAACAGATTAGGTTCTGTCAATTCTGTCACAGTTTAGTATTAACTGATATCAAATCATCAACACATGGATTAGGATAAAAACAATGTTATTGAATTCATTCAGATTAGTTTCAATACAATATATTTTACATATTTAATAATTATCTAGAAGATTTATAATATATTTATGTTCTGTTAACCATTTGTATACTTATAATAAATGTAACACTAACGCTCACCAGAATATTTTTTTTGAAATATATCAGTTATTTAATTAGGTTCTTTGTAAGACATTTAGAAAACCAATTTGTGAGGATAAACTCCAGTTGCGAGGAAAAACACAGAAGAGAGGTAGCCCTTGAACTGAGGAAAATTTTGATTTTGGGTGAAATTTGCCAGTCCACAACTTTCTGGTCAACCTTACGCTGTTCTGTAAGCTTGTATTTCCCTTTGTGTAGACATCTTCCTGATGTCTAGGCTTACCCAAATTCTTCTTCTTGAAGAGAGCATCAGTGAGATGTTTTGGATTTCACACCACTGCTATCAGTTTTGGTGGGGGTGATAATGACGGATTTCTGGTGTGTTCTACACAGAGAAACTCAATTGAGAATCAGTGGTCCAGTCACAAGTAGCAAGCTACTGCTTAGCTGCTTCAGGAGGCCCACCCCCTTGACTCTGTGGTGCCCAGTGAGGATGACCAGAATGGTCCCCAGAGTGATGCTAGGTCCCACTGTTCTCACATGCCGACTGAAGAAGGGTTTGTGGCTGTGGCTCAGCAGCTCTTGAGACATATCTTCATTAGGATAGTATCTAGTTATTTAGCAAATTTAAACCACTTGGATACCACCATCCTTTTGACCATCAGCTGGTTTTGGGACCGTAGCAAGAATCTTCTTTTCTTTTTAATTGTGGATTTAGGTGCTGAATACTTCCTCTTCTACGTGGCCTTTCTGGAATACACAGCAAATTGGGAATATCTGCCAATTGATCTGAGTAGGATGGGGTTTCTGAGTAGGCTAAGGTTTTGGCTGCAGTGGAGCTTTCCCTTCTTAAGCATTTTGGCTTTGAGGTTACTCTTCTTAACTTCACCACTGGCACCAGCCTTCTTGGCTTCAGGTTTCTTCTCCTAGTACCTGGCTTCTCAGCTTTTTCGTCTACCACCTTGCAGGATAATATTTTCTTTAACACTTATGACATTACAGTCAAGGGAAAAATTTTAAAAAACCTCTCTCATCTATCTCTCTGTCTGTCTTTCTATCTATCCATCTATCTAGCAGATATGTATTACAGAGAACATAATAAAATGATCAACAAAAAGATGTTGAAGCAGAAAAATATATGAGGATAACTCTATGGTAAGTATAATGGAAATAGGAGTTTAAGGAGAAGGTGAATGAATGTACTCAGGTTGCCCCCAGATACAGAAGGAAGACTCCATAACTGCCTGAAGACTGGACTAGAGGCCTGAGGCTGTGAAGGGGAGGTTTCTGGAGATGAGGCGATTAGCCTCAGGAAGAGTGAAGAAAGGAGAAGCCAGGGCCATGAGCCTGAGGTCTGGGGTGTGAATCCTCCTGTTCCTCTCTCAGCTCTCACTGTTCTTGAATTTTGAGTAGGTATAACTGCCTCCTTCTAATGATGCCCCTTCTCAATTTTTCTTGTTTATTCTCTCTTCCGTTCCTACACGATTCCCTTTATCCTCTTCCTTCCCCCTCTACTATAAAATAGGGCGAGTGAGTGTAGGATGGGAGGGTGAGGCAGAAAAATCAATGGATAGGGTGACATTGGGGAGGGTCTTTGTTAGGTGGGGGAGGGGAAGGTGGGGTAGTGAGAAACGTACTTGTAAAGGGGAAGCCATATCATGTTTGTTTTTCTTTTTACTTTAAGTCCTAAGATGGGTTCCTGGCTACAGAAGCTTGGGAGGCCCTCAGTTCTCTCCCTTGGGTAGGGTAAGTGGGGGAGCTGCCTTCGCCTCTCCCTTAGTTTAGAGATGGAAAGGTTTTCTCTTTGCAGGAGGGAGCTCGAGTAGCAGAAACAGTGTAACTGACTGGGAATCAGGGGAGTTGGCTTCAGTCCACTCTCTGCCACTTTTTCTGAGACCTTGGGAAAAGCATCGAGATTCTTTATTTTTATTTTTATCTTTATTGTTGAAAGTATTACAGGTGTCCCATTTTTTCTCCCCAATTGACCCCCTCCACCTCTCTCCTACCCCCTCTCAGGCCTTCACCCCATTATTGACTGTGTCCATGGGTTAGGCTTATATGCATATAGCTTCTTTGGTTAATCTCTTCCCACCTTCCACCTACCCTTCCCTCTGAAATATGATCGTCTGTTGCATGTGTCAGTGTCTCTGGATCTATTTAGTTCATCAGATTCTTTTGTTCATTAGCTTCTTCTTAAAGAAGACCCTTCAACATTTCCTGTAGTGCTGGTTTGGTGGTAATGAACTCTTTTAGCTTTTCCTTGTCTGAGAAGCCCTTTATCTGAACTTCAGTTCTAAATGATAGCTTTGCTGGGAAGAGCAATCTTGGTTGTAGTTCCATGTTTTTCTTCAATTTGAATATTTCTTGCCACTCCCTCTGGCCTGCAAAGTTTCTGTTGAGAAATCAGCTGACAGTTGTATGGGTGCTCCTTTGTAAGTAACTAACTGCTTTTCACTTGCTGCTTTTAAGATTCTCTCTTTGTCTTTAACCTTTGGCATTTTAATGATGATGTGTCTTGCTGTGGGCCTCTTTGGGTTCCTCTTGTTTGGGACCCTCTGTGCTTCCTGGACTTGTAAGTCTATTTCTTTCCCCAGGTAGGGGAAGTTATCTGTCATTATTTTTTCAAATAGGTTTTCAATTTCTTGGTCTCTTTCTTCCCCTTCTGGCATCCCAATAATACAAATGTTTTATATGGTGTTTGTTTGAAGTTGTCCCAGAGGCTCCTTATACTATCTTCATATTTCTGGGTTCTTTTTTCTTTTTGTTTTTCTGGTTGGGTGTTTTTTTGTTTCCTCGTGTTCCAAATTGCTGATTTGATTCTCAGCATCCTCTATTCTAATGTTGATTCCCTGTAAATTATTCTTCATTTCAGTTCGTGTAGCCTTCATTTAAAATTGGTACTTTATTATGTTATTGATTTTCTCAGTTATTTTCATATAACCCTTACTAATATGGTTGAGCATCCTTATAAACAAAATTCTGAACTCTATATCTGTTAGCTTGCTTGGACCTATTTCATTTAGTTCCTCTTCTAGAGATTTCTTCTGTCCTTTCCTTTGTGACATGTTTCTTTGCCTCCACATTTTGGCTGCTTCCTGGTGTTTGTTTCTATGTATTAGGTAGAGCTGCTATGTCTCCTGGAATTTGTAGAGTGGCTTTTTATAGTAGGTGTCCTGTAGGGACCAGTGGCTCAGCCTCCCCAGTCACCTGAGCTGGGCCTTCTAGGTGCTCCCCTGTGTGGCCTGTGTGCACTGTCCTGTTGTAGTTGGGCCTTGGTTGCTGTTGGCTTCACTAGGAGGAATTGAGCCCCAGACCAATCAGTTGTGAGGACCAGCTGCAACTACAACCAAAGAGCTGCTGTGCTGGAGACACCCCTATGGAGCAGGATTTACTTCAGTGGGGCTTTGGTGTTCACCAAGTGCACCCCTTGAGTGTGTCACTCATGAATATGGTAGGGTTGTAATCCAGCGTGGTCGAGTCTGTCTCTGGGGCCTCCCGGGAGGTGCACAGTCAGCCTGTGCCAGTGCCTTGCCCAGGGCCACCCAGCATGAGCTACACAGCAAACCTTAGTTGGCTGCTACTTGTGCTGGGCTTGGAGGAGCCCAGGAGAGGCCAAGCTCTGAACCAATGCAGCTGCCGCTAGTCCCAGGCCTGGGGCCTCTTATCAAGCCGTATGGAGCATGATGATGCTTATGTGAGAGATTTTAGGAAAGTCCTAAGCATAAAGCTCGAGAGGCCACTTGCATAGAAAAGCCCCTGGAAATGGCCTGGATGAGCTGCAGGTGGGGAGGGGCAGGGCCTCCGGGAATCACGGGGTGGGGCCAAAGGTGTGAGTCGGGTGCTGGCGATTCAAATATGGTGCCTGCCTGCCGGCTGTGTGCGGGGAGGACTCGCCAAAGGAGCCATGGCCTCTGCCAGCTCCTCTGCCTGGGAGGAAGCCACCTCCCCAGCTCTTTCCCCAATATCAGGCAGGTTAGTTCCTCCCCGAGTGTCCCGGGTCCTTTCCGGCTGCTGCCCGGTGCTGGGCTCAGAGGGAGCGTCCGAGTGAGTCCATGCCGGGCCCTTTAGAGGAGCTGCTGGGGTTCCCGCAGCCTCCGCGACCCTCAGCCACAGTCCCGCTGGTTTCACAGCCTGGAGTTGTGGGGACGTCTCTTCTTGGCCCTGGAGCCCTGGGCTGGACGCCTGCTGTGGGGCTGGGATCCCTCACTCTTCCAGAAAACCTCCGCAGCCGAGATTCCCTCTCGGGTTTCAACCGCGGCACCAGGTGTGGGCCCGCGGCCGTGTCTCCGGGATCCAGCCCTGACCCGCCCGCGTCTCTGCCCCTCCTCCCGGTCTCGGTGCTTCTTCAGCTCCCTGGTTGTGGGGCTTCTGTTCAGCCAGATTTCAGGAGGCTCTGAGTGACGGTGGTTCTGTGTTTTAGTTGTAGTTTTGATGTGGTTGCAGGAGGCGGCGGGTGCCGCGGTTACCTACGCCCCGTCTTGTTTCCAGTCCCCAGCACGGAGATTCTTGATGCCCAGTTTGTAAAGGAAGAAAAGCAATAAAGTGACCTGTTTGTTTCTCCCTACTCTATAATTAATGTTTATAAATGATGAGAATTGGAAATAGTTTATAGGAAGGGGTCCAGGAACTCTTGCTTTTCCTCATCACCCTTAAAGAGAAAAATCACAGTGAACTTCCCAGTCCATTGTTTGGAAAGAAAGAAAATAAAGGGTGTGTGGGGGGGTCTTTTCTCTTTGAGAATCAGCAAGATGTGCTCTGCCCTCTAATAGTTGCCTGGGTAGAATTTTCCATCTTAGCACAAAGCTGCTCGACCGGGTTTCTACTAATCCCTCCTCTGTATACCCCTAATTTAACCAGAGGAACTGGAGGAGTCAGACAGTGTGTGGGAAGACTGAAGAAAATAAGAAAGGTATAGAAACCACCAGAGATGGAGATAAGTTAAACATTCTGGCAAGTTGTCACGGTGTATTGCTCCTGCTGAATGGTTAGGCAGTTGGGAAGGTAGTTAAGAGAATGGCTCTAAATGCTTAATCTAATTGCAAGCAGCTGTCGATTAGTGGAGCTTGACCAACTGTTTTTAATTCCACTCAGTGGTGATGAAGAGAAGGAGACTTTTAGGGGAAGCTGGCAGGGGCTGTGTGTGTGTGCGTGAAGTTGCTTACACCGCTTTTAGAGGTCAGAGAGTGCAGCAACTACTAAGAGATGCTCTTTGACACCACTTCAGGCTTCCTTGATAATGATTTTCCTAAATTTTACCAGCATTTGTTGAGCTTTTGTGGGGAGGCAAACTTCTCTGTTATCCAAATTCTGGAATGATTTTTCATGGGGAGTGATTCATCCCCCGCTGGTGAGGGACTGAACGGCTGTGCCAATACAGAAGCGATTGTTCAACGCAGGCAGTAAATCCAGAACGAACAATGATAATGCCAGCTAGGAGTCTTCTCCTTAGGGATGTTTCATTTCATTTTTTGAATGAAAGAAAATAGGAAAAATAAGAATGTGGAAAGTTTTAGCTAGTTTTGTGTAGTTGTAAAACCTGCTACAAATTATCTAAATTTGATAAAGTTTTGAGTAGCCCAGTCCAATCAGCTGGGTACCTCTTTTGATGTAATTACTCTATACTTCTATATATTTTTTCCTAATAAGATTTAAGTAATCTTTCTTAATATCTGTTTTTATTTGCTTCCACTTCTTGCCATACATTTAAAACACAGTTATTTTAATGTTTCTGCATTGCAAACTGAAGAGACTGTGAGCTTGACTGACAGCAAGGCTTCTATGAGACCAGGGAGGCCTTGCAGTTCTAACAGTAGCTATCTAACTGGCCTGGACATTTGGAAAAGGAGACAACTGGCAGAAACCCTCAGGGAGGAAGGGGCTATACTCCTTCAGTGCCAAGTACCATCCATTTTATATCCCTAATTTCAGTGCCCTAAAAGAGAAAGTAAGTTTCCTCACTATGGACATGAGCAAAGATTTATCAACAAGGGTATTCTTCCCAGCATTGTTTATAAGTTGGAAATCTCCTAAATGTTTACAACCAACATTAGCTAAATAATTTATAATGATCATATACAAACATAAAAGTGTTGTGGAAGAATATATAAATGACAAAGGGAAATGGGTCATTATGTACTAGGTAAAAAAATCAGGATCAGAATATATAATTAAAATTGTGTGTGTATGTGTGTGTGTGAAAAAGCAAAGTAAAAAAAGATCAAATTGGAAACAGTAGTGATGGGCTTACAGGTGATTTTAATTTTATTTGTGGTTTTTCTGCATTTTCTAAATTTCCTCTAAGGATTATATACTACTTTTACAGTTGGGGAAAAACAACAACCTTATTTTAAAAGAATTTCTCAAAATGTCACTTCTTATAAAGGATTCTATTGCTTATTAGGATGAAGCTAAGGAGGAGATTCATGTCCAGCAAGGGAGAAAAAAATTAAGAGGGACAGCACTCAGTAAACACCTAATTTTGTTTCTGATCTCGTGCCTGTTCGAAGCACTCACACTTGTTTGGACTCAGTTAGATAAGTCAGCTCCTCTGAAACAGTCACAATTTCCACCAGCTGTTTGGGATGTTTGAGGTTATGTTTTTGTTTTTGGTGAACTTCACTGCCTATCCCTGGAGCTAGCTCGTGAACAATTGTAAAGGAAGTCTTTGAGGCCGACTCAGAGGAAAGCTGCTAATCTCCTGACATCCACAGGGATCTGAGAGGCAGCTTCATCTGTGCTGTTTCTGTTTTTCTTCCCTGGCAGGTATCTTGATGTCAGAACGACAGCCACATCTTGGGTCTGCTTGTTGGATGGAGGGCCCATGACCACAAGTGACTCTGAGACACTCCTCCCGAGACAACGGGCACGTTTAACTACTAAGATGTGAGTGACAACACTGTGCTTGATATGCTTACAGACCTTCTCTGGGTTCTATTTTCCATGTTGTAATTCTTTTCCATGGGTTCAGGGTTTGTGAGCTCTCTGGCAGGAAGCTATTTATCATTGAAAGCCACCAAAGGAGGGCTGCTGTCGTCTTTGCCCAAGGCCTCTGAGGCTTTCCTTTGAGTTAGAAGCCAGGGGTTCTCAGTGCATGATGTGGCCGGGTTTCTGGAAATTGATTTGGGGAAGAGGAAGCTGACTTATGTGGGAGTCACCATCTTGGTTGTCAGTCTCTGGCACCCCCTCCTCCATAACAGTTTTTTCAAAGAAAAGAAAAGTGGTGAAGCTTCAAGTGGGAGATGGGATTTAGTTAACTATATTCTAGAGTGGAGTGAAGTTTTACCTGACTTTGGAAGCTCACCTTTGCAGGCTATTATTACCTGTTTTAGTTTAGTATTACTTCCAGGATGCTTTGCTGTCCTTGCCACCCTCCCTTTTTTTTTTTTCTTTCATTCTATTTGGATGTGCAGACTAATCAGACCCAAATTCATCATTTTTCTTTTAAAGGCTATTTTCAAATAGTCACTTAATTGAGCATCTACTTTAGCCAGCTACAGTTCATGGGAACCAAGAAAACTGTTATAAAGAGCATAGTTCTTACATTCAGGAAGCCCACGGGGGGGGGGGGGGGGGGAAGAGGACAAGAAAGCAGTGATGAGGCTAAGTGCTATGTTAAAAATGTGATTTGTTAGGAAATGTTTTATTATGTAGAATCCCAGACAGGTTGGCAAAGCTGTAGGCCTGGCAGTTCTGTCCATCTTGAGAGAAACCAGAGGAACACTTGGTTAATTAAACATTATAGACCAGAGCAATACATGAGTTTGCTAGTAGAATTCCATCAGTCAAACTCTTTGAGTTGCAAGCGACAGAAACTCAGCTCAGGTTTAGGAATATTCTAACGTCAGGTCCCACTGGATCTACATGATGTTGTCAGGAGTATGTGCCTCATCACTTGGTTGAATTTTCTTCAGTGTTGTTGTCCTTCTCTGCCATACTTTTCTCTGGTGACGTTGGCCACCAGATGCCTCAGATTTACCTCCCATCAGTTTGGCAACCCCAAAGGAAAAAAAGATTGCCTGTCCCAACAGTTTCAACAGTCGTCCAGGGCTGACTCTCACTGGATCAATGTGGGTCATGGCAGCTTTTAACCAACCATTGTGGGCTGGGTGTGGCACACTTTTATCAGACGAATGTGAGTTTGAGGCTCTCCCCTGCGCCTAGGGGGTGAAGCCTGTCTTACTTGAATTATAAGGACTGAGAACCAAGGAATGGTAGTTCCCCAAAGGACAATGAGCTGTTTACAGAAGAATGAATAAATGCTGGGCAGGCACTTCCACCACAAGGCCCTGATGCCCTTTTCTTGAAGAACTATTATTATTAGAATTGTTCTGAATTATCAGAATGGTCCTGATTACTTTCACCCTCAATATAGAAGGGATTAGAGTTTTGATTTTCTGATTTCTTGTTTCCCAGAGGTTCTTTAATCTCTATGTAAGTTTCCCTGCCCAGCAATGAGATCTTCCTTTCCAGGTGTTTAAGGAAAGGCACCCCTTCTCCTCTAGCACAGTGAGCCCACTTCTCTTACATTTGTATGACTAAAAGGGTGATTCAACTATTTAGTGCAGTTGTTCTCAAGGTTATGGTTCCCATATCAACACCATCAGTATGACCTAGAAACTTGTTAGAAATGCACATTCTCTGCCCCCATCCCACATCTACTTAATCTGAAACTCGGGGGTCCAGCCTAGACACCTATGCTCTAACAAGTCCTCCGGGTGATTCTGATATAAGCTCAAGTTTTGAAACCGGTGATTGAAGGAACAGCCCAGTATAATCCTCTCTAGGGAGACTCCAAGTCCATCTAGACATTTCTGCTTTATATTCTACCTCTCTAAGTTCCTGGCACCAAAGGAAAGATTCTTTGTCTCTTGATGTCTCGTGCTGGAAGTGAGATTATTTTGTGCTTGGAGTAGGAACTTTGCAGTGAGCTGCAACTGAGAAATCCTCAGTAGATTCCTGTTGGCCACACATCAGGAAATAATGTTCCTGAAGATGCTGCAGCTTCCAGGCACCTCTTAGGCTAAAAACATTGGAAATCTTTCTAACTCTCTGAGGGGATATAGACCTGACAGAGCTCTGCTGCTCATCAGAGTCTAAAAATCACATATTCATGGCATCATGTAATCATTCAGTATAATAATACTGGGTTGGCTGCTGGACATACAGTTGCCACAAAACAGACATGCTTCCTGTCCTCATGGAGCTTGAGGTCTAGTGAAAGACAAAGGCATGTAAATAGGCATTAATAGTAGAGTGTGATTTGATGGGGAAAAACACAGGTGTTTGGGAATTCACTACAGATCTCCTGACCCAGACTGAACTGGTCAGAAAGGCTTGTTGGTGTCGGGTGGGGTGGGTAGTTTTGTCTAAGCTGGGACCTGATGGATGAGTAGTCATTGTTTGACAAAGAAAAGAAGAAGACAAATGACAAGCAGCATATACAAGAGCCTGTAGTTGAGGGAGAACTTGGTAGAAAAAATTCAGCATGGCTGGACTGTAGAGTTTGAAGGGAGGCAAGGGTGAGGGGTAAAAGCGTGGGATGGGCCAAATTATGCACATCATATTTACACATTGGACCTTATCCTAAGAGCAGTAGTAACCCACTGAAGAGTTTTAGGCCAAAGAACTGAGATGATTTGATTTGTTTCATAATGAGTGCTTAAAAATAGACTGTGGATGAAGTAGGGCAGAGTCAAGATCACAGCCTGAAAAACAGTCAGAAGGCCACTATGGTAATGAAATGAAAGATGGTGGTTCATTGGCCTAAGATAGTGGAAACGGGGTGGAGAGCAGTGGATTAATTTGGGACACTGGTGTATAGTTTAAGTGTGGGCCAAGGGAAAGAGAATTCAAATGAGGACTCCTAGTTTGCCAGCAGAATAACAAATGAATAGAGGTACCATTTACTGATAGAAACAGTAGAGGAGGCGTGAGTTTAGGAGAATGTCATGAGTTTCATTTTAGACAAGTTGAATTTGTAAAACGCCCAAGAGGAGATACTCAATGTGTAGTTGCTGTCCAGGTCTGAACTCAGACAAGTGGTCTAGGTGAGAATAAATATTTGACAGTCGTCAACATATGAATGATACTAACGCCAAGGAGCACATGAGCTCTCCTAGGGAGAGTGAGTGGGGAGAGGAGATCTTAGAGCCCAAGTAGCTCCAGTATTAAGAGGTAGACAGAGGAAGAGAAACCTGAAAAGGCAACTAAAGAATGACCAGGGTAGGCTGGATGACAGTCAGCACATAGAATGTGTCAGATGTCATAGAGGCCAAGAAAAACAGGTTTCAATGCTTTCTAAAGGTGCGAGATTGTAATGTCTTAGTCCTTGCACCTGAGATCAGGCCAGGTCATCCCCGGGGAAGTCATGCAGTGCTGCCCTTCACTTGCCAGAATCCTCTGTCACTATTCCAGACGGGTTTGTTCACAGAGACACTTTTCAGGAAACATGGCTTTCCTGTAATTATTTTCTTAGACAGATAAAATAGCACTTGCTGAGTCATAATTTACTTAAGGGGACCCCATCCTGCACTTTCTTTCAACTTGCTGTCTCTTTCTAAGTGAAATCAATTAGATTCCTCACATATTTTCTTCCCCTTATCTTATCTCACTCCGCTTTCAGGCCGCTGTGTTTCGCGGTGCCGCTGACCCCCAGCGTGCTTTCAGACAGATGGCCCAGACAGATGTGCACTTTGCAGCTTAAGCTACCCAAATGTTGTGGTGGCAGCAGCACCCCTTCTGGTACCCAACTGTAATAGTGCTTTGTGGCCAACTTGAATCTTTAGCAACTATTGGCTTCCCCCAATGAATTACTATTTTTTCTCCTCTTTCTCTTTCTACAGCTGGACACTCCTGGGAGTCATTTTGGCTAGAATTAGATATGCACAGCTGATACCTCCAGCTGCACATTCTTTGGTTCTCTTTGGCTCTACAAGAGCTCTTGGTGTTCTTACAATTTATTCGAGTGGAGAGCAGTGGGGATGGTGGCCCACCCATATGTTCTCTGAAAGCATTGAAAATGGTTCTCCATTTCCGTGGCCAGCGCTGTCAGCCAAAACAAGCGAGATTTCAAAATATGTTGAAAGCCCAAATGAGTGTAGGTATCCTTGGCAACTCATGTTTTGTTTCTTAATTGCTAAATTATTAATACAATGGTTATGGTGGGGTAGGCCTAATTATGCAGCCCAATACAGGAAAAAGATACAGTATTTAAAAATTTTTTTATCCTGACCTACAATATGCCATGAAGATCAAAGAGCTAACAGAGTCTAACATGGTGAAAATATGGGAATTCATTCAGAGCATTAGGAATAACCTCCAGGCTGGTGACTCCCGAATCTACTTCTCTAGGTCTGCCTCCTCCCCTAAAGCTTAATCCGAAGTCTCTAATTATCCATTGGCCCTTTTAACCTAAAGGTCCTGCTAGCATTATCTCAGAGTCCATGGATTCCCACTGAGTCCGCTTCTCTTTTCTCTAAGCACACTTCCTCTTCTACGTTTTTCCGTTTCCCTTGGCTCTGCCGGCCTCTCACTCAAGGAATCTGAGTTGTCTTGGCTCTTTCTTCGCCGGTACTCTTGCTGCCCGGTCAGTTGCCCAGGTCCTCCTGGTTGTGCCACCAAATTACCCCTGCTCCTCCTTTTCTCCCGCTGTGTTTAGACCAGCCCACATCCACATATTTTCATTGCTGTGGAACTACAAACATTTCCCAAGTGCCAAGTGGCCTGGCTTCCTTCTATCTGTTCTCCTTTGAATCCGTCACATGAAGAGATGGCAAATTAATTCTCTAAAAGACTGTATTTCAGTGTCCCTCTTCTAAAGGATTCCAAAGCTTCCTATTACCTGCAGGATGTGTCCAACTCCTCCCCCAAAAGACTGCGATCCTTGCTCCATCTCTTCGGCTGCCCTCTGGGAACACCCCTCGAACTGCTTGTTTTTATCTTGCTTCGTGACTCCACATTGCCGAAAGAATTCCGAGTCTTTCTGCCGTCGAATGTGTTTCTCATCCAGCTCAGTTTTGTGTCAGTTGCATATACAAGGATTTACCTTTGCATGTGACCTGGTTGTTGACAGCCACGTTCGAGTAAGAACACAAGGATAATCCCAGCCATGATCGAGTAAGAACACAAGGGTAATCCTAGAGGTTTCTGTAGCACTGCTTTTTTTGAACTGGGGGCTAAGGTTGCCTTTGGTCTTGGAAAATGATGCTTTGCCTTCTGTCGTATCCTCACCTAAACATTAAATAGCTCTGACCATCTTTTAATTCATTCATCAAACATTGATTGAGCACTCTCTTTCCCAAACAATTCTTTTCTCTCTGAATAGGCAAAGCTGCTTGGAATCTACTCCTTTCATGAAATATTGAGGTCAGCTTCTGTTTGTTTTTGTTTGTTTACATTTGAGGGATTTGTCAGGGGGTAAAAGCCGTTGGTGGGGGTTGACTCCCGTGTAGAAAGTCGGACGCTTGTTTTGACATCTAAGAAGCAACTCTCATTTGCTATATGGTTCTAGTCCCTATTGCTACATAACAAACACCACTCCAAACACAGCGGCATAATGCCATCGCTATTTTAGTATGCTTTGGGGGCAGGAATTTGGAAAGGACTGAGCGGAGACAACTTACTTGAACCTCCCTTCCCCCATGTCTGAGGCCTCAGCTGAGAAGATTCAAAGTCTGGGGTTGACTAGACAGCTGGTGACTAGAGTCATCTCGGAACTTGTTCACTTGCATATATGACACCTGGGTGAGGAGGATTGATGACTGGGACAACCAGCTGGAGCATTTTCATGTTGCCTCCCTGTGGGGCTTGACTTTCTCACAGCATGGAAGCCTCAGGAGAGTCAGGCGTCTCACCTGTTAGCTCAGTGCTCCAATGATGACTGTCCCCAGTGAACAGGATGGCACTGCATCTTCCTCTATAGCCACGCCCCAGAAGTCACACAGAAGCACTTCCAATATATCTTACTGGATACAGGTGAGTCACAAACTACCCAGATTTTAAAACAGGGAAAACAGATCCCACCTTTCACTAGGAAGAATATCAATGAATTTGAAGATATGCTTTAAAATTGCCACATATATAAATTGAGGGATCAGCTGTAGCTCCTGCTTTTGGAAACTTGACCAGGGGGCTGCTGTGTTGTGCACTTTGCCAGGTTATCCAGTGTAGGAACATCAGGGTAAAAATAATCTGAAGAAGAAATAGGAATAATTGCTTATACTTATCAAAATTCAGCCAGAGCTTCATGTATTTTAGGCTTGAGCCTTGTTTATTTATAAAGAGAAGTCCGGTAAGAACATATTTTTCCCTTTCTCTCTTCTTTAATAGGCTAGAATTGATATTTCTCTTAAGACTTAAAAAAAAAAAAGGTGCTTCTGAGAGTTTCAACATATGACAGCTGGTAATAAGTGGGAAATGTCATAACATAAACCTCGGTTTTGGTTAAGAGGCAGGTGGTATTTTTGGAGAAGTCGGTGTCAACCTGAGGCTGCAGCCACACTGACCACCTCCAGCCCATCTGCAGAGACATTTCTGTCTCTGGCAAGTAAAGCCCCCTCCTTCTCCCTGCTTTGACTGCGTCCCCGAGTTCCCCTTTTTTTTGACCTTGAGTTTCAACTTGATGAGTTGTCAAGAGGACTGGGCCACTGGATTCTATCTGTAAGAACTTCAGAGGCTGTTGCTATAGACAGAGGCAGTTTTCTGCCCTCATAACATGTGTTCACATTCATTAAACAAATACTCATTGAGAGCTTTTTATGTCACAAGCACTGTGCTAGGGAATATAATTACAGAAAATGAGCAAACTCAGGCAGTTCCTGCCTGTGGAGCTGGCATGGTAAGGAAGACTGCAATTGCAACTTGTCCAGCTACACAGGAGAGGTGTGAGGTGCTTTGAAAGCTTATGCTCAGTGGGTTGACATGGGGAGGTAGGGGAAGGTTTCCTGAGTGAGAACACTTGAACTAAGGGCTGAGACATGAATAGATAATAATCTGGAAAAGAAGGGAGAGTGATCCAAGTAGAGAGAACAGCCTGTGGAAGGAGGGGACAGGATGAGTTGAAAGGATTCAGGATAAGAAAAGGGTGAGAAAAGGCCAGTGTGAGGAGGAGTGGGGTAGAAGTGCAGCTGGCGAGGAGGGTAGGTGCCATATTGTACGAAGCCTGGAGACCATGACCATGATGGATCAGTCAGGGTTCTCTAGAGAAATGGAACCAATAATATATATATATACCATTTATATATATACCACATATATGTAAACAGAACCAATAGGATATATAACATATATCCTATTATATAGAATATATATCCTATATATCTTACACATTATATATAATTTTTATAATATCCTGTATATAATATGATATAATTCTATATATAAATAATCACATATATATATATAAATTAAGAGAGATGGCAGATCTGAAGTCTGTAGGGCAGAAAGGCAGGCAGGATAGAAGCTTAGGCAAAAGTCAATGTTGTAATCTTGAAACAGAATTTCTTCTTTTCTGGGAAACTCTGAGTTTTGCTCTTAAGACCTTCAACTGATTGGATAAGGGCCACTACATAATCAAGGTAATCTCCTTTATTTAAGGTCGACTGACTGTAGATGTTAAGCACATCTGAAAATATCTTCACAGCAACACCTAGATTAGTAGTCAGTCACTGAGTACTATGGCTTAGCCAACTTGATGGATAAAACTGGCCATCATATATGGTGAGGAACTTTGTGTTGATCCAAAAAGGAATGGAAAGCCCTTGAATTTTAGGCAGAGATGAAATGATTAAAAATGTTTTTTCTCAAATGTGCTCTATGCTGTCAGAAGAAGTTTCCTGTATGTGACCATTCCAGGGTCCCTGTGTCGGTCATAGGCACATTAGATCATTCATGGACTCTTCCAGGAAACCACCTCTGTCCTGGATGGTACCCAGCCATTGAACTGGTCAGAGGCTCCTCATAGATGTGCTCCTACCTGAAATTACCTCTTAGGACCTATCATGTTGTGTTTTATTCTGAGTTGACTTCTCTTTCTCTTCAGTGAGACTGGATGTTCTTTGGAGGCAGAAAGCATATCGTGTTCACAAGAGCATTCCTAGTACAGTACCTAGAACAGTGCCTGGCGTGTACCCAGTAAGCACTGGTGGTTGGGTTTCATATTCCCCGCAAAGCACCTTCTGCAGAATCAAGGAATAGCAGTCCCATGAGTAGTTCTGCATAGCAGAAACTAATGTTAACATGAAAATTGCTATGATCTTACTTCTAGCTTCCTTTTCTTGGCACGATACATAGTTGCTCTTTTACTTACTTTGCATAGATTGCCTATTTGGGAATATGATAATTTCTTAAATAAACTTTTTATGTTGAAATAATTTTAGATTCACAGAAAAGTTGTCCAGATACAATGGAGAGTTCCCATATGCCCATCACCTGGTTGCCCTAATGTTAGCATCTTATATTACCATGGTGCATTTGTCAAAGCGAAGAAACTGGCATGGGTACATTACCACTAACTGGACTCCAGGCTTTGTCTATTACCAGTTTTTTTCTTTTCTTTTTTCAATTGATTTTGAGAGAAAGAGAGAGGGGGGTTGAGATTAATTGGTTGCCTCACACTGAGTCCTAACTGGAGATCCAACCCGCGCAACCTAGGTATGTGCCCTGACCAGGAATTGAACCTGCCACATTTTGGTGTACGGACAATGCTCCAACCAGCCGAGCCACACTGGCCAGGGCGCCAGTTTTTTCTTCCATTAATGTTCTCTTCCTGTTCCAGGGTCCAGCCTGGAGCACCACGCTGCATTTAGTTGTCATGTCCCCACTGGCCTGAGACAGTTTCTCAGTCTTCTCTTGTTTTTTGTGACTTTGTCCGTCTTGAGGAGTACTCATCTTTTCTCATGATTAGACTGGGGCGATGGGCTTTTTGAAAGAATACCACAGAGGCAGAGTGACCTTGTCACATCATATGACAGGGTACACAATACCATGTGATCTCACTGAAAATGTTAACCTTCATTACTTGGTTAAGATAACATTTGCCAGGCAGGCTTCTCCACTGTAAAGTCATTACTTTCCCACTTCCCTACTGTGTTCTTTGGAAGTGAGTCACTAAGTTTAGCCCATCCCCTAGCAGGGAGGAGGGACGGGCTAAACTCCACCTTCTGAGGTGGAGGGTATCTGCATACACTGTTGAGATTGCCTCTGTGGGGAAGATTTGTCTCTCTTTGCCCATTTATTTATTTATTCATTTACTTATATTTCAGTATGGACTAATGCATATGTATTTTATACTCTGGGTTATAACCTTATAGAATGTTATTCATTTTGTTGCTTAAATTGTTCCAGCTTTGCTCATGGAGAGCTCTTTCAGGTTGGTTCTTGTGTCCCTTTGAAATGGCCCTTCTTATTTTTAATTTTAATTTTCTTGAGCAATTCTCTCTTTCCTGACACTACAAGATGCTCCAGGTACATCTTGTATTTTCCCTGCCCCAGTTGCAGAAACAGCCATTTCTTCAAGGAGTCCTGTTTCCTTTTATGGGTAAATAGTACTTAGAAACCAAGATCTTGGTGGTGAGTGTGCACATTGCTCTTGGGGTCTCACTGCTCCTAGGCCCTGTGCGCAGACAGAGATGGGAATATATGCGTATATATTAGCTGTATAAGCACATATCTATACATATTAAGCTAAATATGAGTTCATACTGGTGTCTCTGATGATAATCCGGCACCACAGGATTCAGTCAAGCCTTCCTTTCTTGCTTATTTATAACTCTCTCTCCCACAGTAGGAAACCCGGCTCCCACTGTACACTGTCCATTTGTTCAGCCATGATGTAAATGTAAAGCAGTTTCAGGATTGTTATCCTGTGCCCCCATGAGAAACAAAATTAGCAACTTGAGTAGAGTGTTTATGTATGGTTTCTTTGCTTTTCATATAACCATTTTTTATAAGGAAGTGGTATAACATAATAGTTGAGAACAGTCTCCAAAGCCATCTTGCTTGGGTTCAAATCCTGACTCCATTACTTATTAGCTAAATAAAGTTGAATGAATTACTATCCTCTCAGTTTCCTCATCTGTAGAATGGAGATACTAATGATATTTGCTTCATCAGGTTATTTGAGGGCTAAATGATTTAATGTTTGTTAAGTGCTTAGAATATTGTGTGCATATAGTAAGCACTATTTAAGTGTTAAGGTATTATTGTTAGGGCAGAAATGAAGTATTTTAATTGCTATCAGTATAATGCCAGGTATATTGGGGCACCATGTATTTTTCAACTCTATTTACTTGAATATCTTAGAGCACTCAGTAAAAGGATTGATACATAACTTCTTTCTATATCTTTTTCTACTCATCCATTCATGTTGTCTGGAGTTAATTTATCATTCATTTCTTTACCAGCTTTTGATTTAGAAAACATAAGATTTAAGTTCAAGGTTTTTAATGTATGAACCCCCAAGACTTCAGCTTTCTTGAGATTATGGGTCATACCTTTATTCTAACTTTGGGTCCCCAGCTTCTAGAGCATTGCTAGAACAACGAATGAAGGATTGAGTCATGGTGCCTGAGGAGGCCAGTAGTCTCAGCCATATGTTAGTTGCTGGTTTCTTAGTCTATAATTAAGCTTGGTTACTCTGTGGTTATCACTGCCTGGAAAATCAGAGATTTTTGTAAACCTTGAAATAGAGGTTGGGGGCTTCACTAAAAACATTTATGATAATATTCTACCTATTGTTGTTAATATTGTACAGCAAAATGTCCATGCTGTCTGCCTAGTGGTAGTCAGCACTTCTGGGCAGGATCATGTGTTACTGGCATTTTAATTAGGCTTCACTGAGCCCAGCTGCAGCTGCGTCAGCAGTGTCTTAAATTATTTTTCACATGAGGTTTGATAAAATACAATATGTATTTCCCCCACCATTTTCCCTTTATACTACAAATAAAAAAAACACCAAAAAACAAAAACAGAAAACCCACATGAACCAAAACCACATACACATAAAGGTGCTTTTGAAGGTAAATTAATTTGATGTAGGGTTACTAACTATGTTCATGGCTAGTAATTTCTGAATTATTAAAATATAAAATCAAACCAAAGCTGATGCCTAATCCTATAAGTCAGCTTAGCTGTTTTATAAAATGTCCTGCCCCATAAAAATAGAGCAAGCAGCACTTTATTTGGTGAAAATATCTGAATGCCGTAATTCTGTGCAAATTCCTCTGGTTCAGGTGCCTTTTTCCCCCTTATTTTAATGATCTTAAGGCATTGCAGATTTCAGGATCAGTGTTTGGAATTTTAGCCAAATATACGGAGAGATGTTCAAATCCATGTGACAAGTGAGTGGACGTCATTCAGCCTCCTGGAGAACCTGCAAAGAGCAGGCCGTCACTATGCTAACTAAAGTCAGTGGCCCGACAATTGAGGTCAAAACAGCTGAGCGTCATTTAGCAATGACCAACAAGTTACTTTAATTCTTTTGCTGGGGTCTCACTCCTTGCCCACCATCAGATGCTCAGGCCCCAGTTTTCTTCCTCAATACCTGTTTTTAGAAATTCACTTCTTTCCCACTCAGGCCTGGTTTACCCTTGCTTTGCGAAGGAGAGTGATTTCTGTGAGATGATACAACACCTCTCCATCTCCATTTCTTTTCATGAAGAAGCAGTCCCAAATACTTCCCTGGGCTTTTTTCCTTCCAAGTCTGATCCCTACCTATTCTTGTTATAGCTGAGGAGGCTGTGAAGGGCAGAAGTACTTATGGTTATTGTCATTGAAGTAAAACAAAGAAGAGACTAACAGTAGGAAGCATTCAACACCCAGGTCTCCGAGCGCCTGGAACACAGATGGAGCCGAGCACCCACTGTGGGGCGTCTAGGTGGGAGAGGCTACAGGACTTGTGCACAGCTGGGCCGCCACAGTGGTTAACCTCCCACAGGGGAATTGGTGTGCGGCGGGCAGCATTAGTTACCAGGGGAAATGATTTGGCCATTTCTGGGGGAATTTGTTGTAAAATAGAACTAGGTATATAATACTTTTTATTGAGTTGCTCAATACACTCCATAGAACAAGAAACCTTCTTGCCAAGGAGCAGGTGTCTCCATGTTTCACCAATAGAGAAATAAATTTGGTTTGCTTTAGGCCTCACAGTGGCTCAGAGAGTGGTGGGATCTATAAGAAAGCAAGGCTCTCACAACAACTTGGAGCCTGTGAACTCCCAGACCTCCTACTGACTGGGTTGTCCTCTTTGAGGCCAGCTGTGGACTGGACAACCTGCCCTCTTAACAGGCTGCCAGACCCAGTAGCCCATCGAGAGGTTTGGAACCTGTTCTTGTCCTCTGGCCCAGATTCTTGACTTTCCCTGGTCTTCCATATCTGGCTCTAGTCTCTGCCTCTAGCTTCCTGAGAGACATCTGTTCCTCTCTATACTTCAGAATGGTTATTAGGTACTGGCTCCTGATGGGGGAGGGAAAGGTGATCTTAGCCCATTTCCCCCTCAATGATATCATGTTCTATGGAAAGCACTCCCCCTTCCCAGGTCTGTAACTTAATCATAGGCAAATTGTTATTTTGAGAGAATGGTCACATTACAATATAAATCAGCAGTGATCAATTCATAGATCAGGGTGCTGGGATTATAGTTTGTCAGCTCAGGGGGAGGAAGGACAGGCTTGTCTGCCTCCTTGGCCAGATGGTGGTTAATCACCCCTGTCCTGGCCAGACACAGACTACTGAGCAATATGGTTCATGACGGAGTGGAGGAAACTGAAACAGTTGGAGATATAAACCTCTGGTCCTTGTCTCTCAGCAATCTGCTTCTCTTGCTGTCTCTGCTTTCGACTGTAAGAGCACAAGAGGCAGGTGGTAACGTGTGGTGGAGCAAGACAGTCTTCAGAGCTAGTAGATATGAGTTCAAAATCAGTGTCAAATGGGAATTGGAAACATCTAACTTGCAAGATTGTTGTAAAGATTAGACATAACCTCTGCATCATGGTAGCGTTTGATTAAGAGCAGCTTCACTAATGATAGGAAAAGCACTGCTAGATCAATGGTGACAGTGTTACATACTGAAGAATTTAAGGAATCCACTTCTGTGCCCCTAAAGTCCCTAAAAAATAAACCTTTAAAATATTTTTCTTTTGCTCCTAAAACTAATGCATATTCAATGTCTTTTGTAAAATTCAGAAATTAATTCCACAATTTTTATTTTATTTTAGTGCATTTACTTCTTCTTTATATGGATTTAAATAAAATTCATTTTATGATTCAAGTGTGGAATGATATCCTGTTTTTCTCTCTTAATAAGAAAAGCCTCTTTCTTAAGTCTCTTATTTCCATGTAACAAGACATTTCTGAAAATGTTCTTTCCCACAGAACTACACCTAATGTGTGTGCTTACCCAATGCAGAAGCAAATTCTTAGGAAAGTGCCAGAATTTGCTAAATGTAATGTTCAGTTTTACAACCAAAAGGAAGCACAAAACCAGAGTGTGTGTTTAGTGACTGCAAAGGCCAGGGGAAATGGTGTGCTAATGTGACCGTTCACATGGCACGTCTGAAAGAGTTTGTTTTGTATTATAGGACATTTCAAACATACAAAAATAGAGAGGATTACACATTGAACCCTCAGCTCCCCTCTAGCCTCATCCGTTGTGAACACATGGCTAGTCTTGTTTCACGTCTCCTCCCACTCATTTCACCGCCCACTACCCTCCTTGATTTTGGCACAGGTCTCAGATACCATTTGGTTTTAGCCACGGCACGCTTTGGGGCCTGATGCTCTGTTGCTCTGTGGTGTCTGGTTCATGCTCATTGGTGATGTGGGGACAAGCCCAGGATTTAGAATCAGACACACAGGCCTGTTCTAAGCCAGGCCACAAATTAGCTATGATTTAGGAAAAACCAAGAGTCAGTTATCTCAGCTGTAAAATGGAACCGATGCTTCCTACAGTTATTGTAGAAATTAAAGGAGATGACATATATAAAGCATCTACCAGTCCCCAGCATTTGGTAGGTGAGGATGTCCCCCATTTTTCCTCCTTTGACCCCCCGCTCCACTGGGCTCCCCTCACCAAGCCTTTACCACACTATTGTCTGTGTCCCTGGGTTATGCATATAAGTTCTTTGGTTAATCTCTTCCAGCCCTCCCTTCCCTCTGAGATCCCTCAGTCTGTTCCATGGTTCTATGTCTCTGGATCTGTTGATCTATTTTGTTTGTCAGTTTATTTTGGTGGGCAAATTGGTCAGGTACATGCAAAAAAAAGAAGAAACTAGACACCAACTTACACCATACACAAGAATAAACTCAAAATAGACAAAAGACTTAAATGTAAACTGAGAAACCCTAAAAATCCTAGAAGAAACCATAGGCAGCAAAATCTCAGACACCTCTCTTAGCAATATATTTGCCAATACATCTCCTAGGGGCAAGGGAAACAAAGGAAAAATAAACAAATGGGACTGCATCAAAATAAAAAGCTTCTGCACAGCAAAAGAAACCATCAACAAAAACGAAAAAGACCTTGCCATCTTTGCCTCTCGCAGCAGGTTCCCTCACTCCAACTCCCTCTACTGAGGATCTAAGCTGCTCTGTTTGTGAGCCCAGCTTGACAAGGCCGGAAATTAACAGCACCTCTGCCACTCAGTGGGTGAGGCCTGGGATTAGTTTTATTGCTCCAAATCTGGTGTGTGCAGTCCCACTGAGAAGCCTGAATCCTGGTGTAGCTAGTTTCCTCTCCCCTCCCTCACCAGATTGAACTAGCCTGGTTTCTGGAATCGTGGATGCCCTTTTCCTGCAAGGGTTTACCTCTATTTTGCCACTGGGTCTGGAACTGTGTCTCTTATTGTTGGAGGGCCTGGATGCTGCTTCTGGCTCGTGGTTGGTTAATTGCTTGATTGAGGCAGAATCACCTCACTGGGGTATGAACTACTGGAGGCGGGCATCTCCTGTGGTTTCCATGGTTTGCCGGGGTGAGGGTATGAATAAAATGGTGAGTGAGCCTGAGGTTGGACGTTGCTGGCAGGGTGACGTGAAGGAGAGCTGGGCAGGCTCAGGTTGAGGTGTGGGAGCACTAATACTTCCCTCACAGAAGGTTAATACTCTGGGGACGGACAGGCACTTAGAAGGCCCTTGGGCATGAAGACACAGTATGAGGGAGGTGCAAGGCCTTGTGCAATGGGACTTGGTGTGCCCTACAAATGCGGGGGGAATGAAGTTGAGCAAGTTGGACCTCAACAGCCCAGGAGGCTTTGGCAGGGGTGCTTAGCTCTTTTTCTCCACAAATCTAGCTCTCTCTCTCTAGGTATAATAATCGGGGAGGTCTTGCAGGGCTGTGCTGTTTGTCCAGCACTGCACTCCCACTAACTTCAGCCGTTAGACAGCTGGGGCCCATGTGGTCCAGTCTCAGAGTGCTGCATTTAAAGAAGCAGAGACGGCAGGAATTCTCATCTTTCTTTGAGACTCTTGCTAACATTTCAGAGTTTATAGCACACAGTTTGCAGATTTTTTTTTTTCCCCATTTTCTGCCCCCTTCTCCAGTACTCCCCAACTTTAGGGAGCCTCTCACTCTCCTCTTCCCCACCCTACCCCCACCTCCCTGTCCCTTCGCTCAGTGCGTGGTCTCTGGGATCCCTCTCCTGTCTGCCTCAGACCCTCCAGCACATGCCTCCGGATTTGTCACGCTGCTGCCCACTCTCCGGCCTGTTCAGTTCTGCTTCTCTGTTTTTCCCTAGAGAACATATTGCTGTGGTTTTGGTCTTTCCTCAGATAATGGGGAAGGAGGAACAAGCTAAACAAGAAATGCTTTCAGGCTCTGTTAGCAGGGGAAGGAAAAGACCTCTATTTTCTCCCATCACAACTTTCACTGCTGTCTGGCCTCCTGCTCACTCCCACCTCTCCTCACTGAACAGGTCCAAGCAAGGTGCTTTGCTCTGCGGGCTGCTCTTTCAGGATAATGACTCCAGTGACTTTCTACCGGGGTCCCTCCAGCCCCACTGTTTTAGTTGCTCTGGTCCCACTGTGGCTTTTGACTGAATCAAATCAATTGATGACAAAGACTTATGTTCTAGACCCCATCTCCGTGGGTCACTTGTCTTGAGTTTTGATATCTGGGCTTCTGTCCTAGTCTTTATACCTAAATCCCTATCTTTGGAAACAGCCTGCATCCCAGTCCCTTGTTATGTCTGTGAGGGACTGGATTCCTGCTGTGGAATACTAAGGGGATAACCAAGGTTTGGTTGCCTGTTTCTTTTTTTGTTTTTATTTTTATTTACTGATTTTTGACAAATAAAAATTGTATATATTTAAGGGATACAATGTGATGTTTTGACATATGTATACATTGTAAAATGACTACTACAATCAAACTAATGAACCTGCCCATCACCTCCCATAGTTACCATTTGTGTGAGAACACTTGAGATCTACTCTTTTAGCAAGTTTCAAATATATATTATATCATTATTCACTATAGTCCCCATACTGCACATTAGGGCTCCAGAGCTTAGTTACTTACAGTCTTAGGTTGAGTTTTAAACACTTTATGAGACATAATCCTAAGTAATTTTTCTATCAGAATTTCAGATAGTCATGTTGGGTTAATAGCCATTGGGTTTCCTTTACCTCACCTCATCCCAGTCACTGTGGTGGTATTTAGAGGTGAAATAGACAAGTGAAATGAACACCTCTGCTATGAATGTTTGAAGGAAAGAAATTCTAAAAATTTTGTAACTAAAAGCAAACTACATATGGGTATTGGCTTTATTCTACACTTTGATTCTTAACATTAATCAATCAACTTCCATATAATTGAAAGTTTGTATCTTTTGATCAACGTTGATCAGAACCCCTCCTCCCCTGCCCCCCCAGCCCCATACCCAGCCTCTGGTAACCACCATTCTATTCTGTTACTATGAGTTCAATTTTTTTTTTTAGATTCCACATATGTGAGATCATGTGATATTTGTCTTTCTGTGTCTGGCTTATTTCATTTAGTATAATGTCCTCCAGGATCATTCATGTTATTGCAAATGGCAGGATCTCCTTTTTTTATGGTTGAATAAGCTATATACATATGTGCATATACATAATCACATATTCTTTGTCCATTCACCTGATGGATGCTTAGGCTGTTTGATATCTTGGCTATAGTAAATAATGCTGCAGTACATATGGGGGTGCAGATATTTTTTCGAGATAGTGATTTTATTTCCTTTGGATATATACCTAGAAGTAGAGTTGCAGGATCATATGGCTGCCTGCTTCTCTGAGGCTGCTTGTGGCCGGAACATCCCTTCTCTTTCCTGTTGTGCTTCTCATGCTGACAGCTGGGCCTGCACTTGGACGTGGTGTCTGTCTTTGGGATGAATGGTGTCTGAGCACTCTCAGCTGCAGCTGCCGCTCAGCTCGCTGCCCACCATTGTGCTCGACCCCTCTTGGTTTCCTTCCTGCTCCAGACACAAGGCCATTCCCACTTGCATTGCTGTTTATTATTGCTGTTGTTATTGACAGCTACCATTTCTAAGGTGCCTGTATCGTGCCAGGTCATTTCCTCATATTATCTCATTTATTCTTCACAAAAATCCTAAGGGGCAGGTATTATAAATGTTTTACAGGTAAGAAAACTAAGGCTCAGGGAGGCTTAGTAACTTCACCGGTGTATGTCCCTAAGTAATGGCAGAGCTGGGATTCCAGCTGGGAAAAATAAGAAATGCCTAGGGAAGTAAAAACAAAACAAAACAGATTCTCGCTCTTACCAAAATTGATTGTAAGTTGTAGGTGTTGTGTGGGGTGCGGGGGATATATGCTTTTAACTTTTGCATAGATTTTAAATTGGTCCATGGATTGTGTTTTGGGGACTATGCAGTCAACCATTCTTTACTGAGATAAAACTAATTAGAGTCTTTGTGGGCCTGATTTTTCTTATTACATAGTGTAGCTCCTTTAAGAATGGAACACATGTTAGACACATTTTGACTCTGTCTTCAGAGACACCCTGAGGCATGTCTGCGGCAGGCTCAGAAGGCATTCTCTCAAAATTTGGGGACCAGGTGGGAAAACCTGTCCCATAAAACAGAAACTAGAAGGATTAGCAGAAAATGAAGAAGATTGCCTTAAGAGATCTTTTGTTAAAATGCTATAGATGGTCCTAGGATATTGTAAGCAAAAGCCTGGATGTAGTGTGTTAAGAGAGCCATGAACTACTCAGCTGCATTTCAACTTGACTAATTGCTGGGCTGCAGTAATAGAAGGGTGTGTTATGTATAGGGCCCAAGAAAAGGCAAGCCAAGGAATGAGAAGTGTATCCAGCTGTATTTAGACAAGAATGTGTTCTATTTCAGGGCAGCCAGCTCAAGTTCTTGGTATAGGAACCTCCCTTGGAGGAGAGGAGGACTCTAAGATATTTCCAGCAGGAGCTTCTGCTGTGAAGAGGAACCTGTTAAGCAGTTGATCTATAGTGGGTCTAGGGGATGCCTCACCCAACCAAGAAAGGGAAACTGCTGCAGATGGGTGGACTAGTTCTCAAACCCCATCAACTCACTAGTTCATCTATGTTTGCTTGATCAATTGCTCCCCCAGGATTGGGGGTCAGGGTAGGGGTGGGGTGGATAGTGTGAGCCCATTGCCCAGAGCATGATCCCCATTGCCTCCACTGGCTGAAGCTGAATTTCTGAATCTCTAAACCTTCCATGCCTCTGTCAACTATGGATACCTGTGAGATTCAATTCAGTCTGGAACTACCAGCCAGACATTCACAGCTGCAAATAAAGAAATAAAATTAAAATTATTTGTCCAGACTTAGTGGCCTCAGGGCTCGACAGGGGGCTCCTGGACCTCTATTCCTCAGACTCTAAAGAAGATTAGAGACTTAAATTTTCTCCTAAAGAGTAGATATTTGAAAAATGTGATTTTCACCTTAACCAGATATAAAAATTCGTACAAAAATATATTGGAATTTAAAAAAAATAGATAACTCTGTGTATCCCAGAGGGGTGGGTAGATATTTGAATTACACCATGGAGACATTGGGGCAAAGGGGAAGTGAATGGCTGCCCAGTGAGTCAGTGGCAAAAGCAGGATTAGAATGTGTGTATTCCTGACTTCTCAACCTGTGCTCAGTTCAATTAAATCTCAGTTTTTCCAGTCAGCATCATTGCTCTGTCTATATTTTCCTTCCATTTTGTTCCCCAGGACACTGTCTTTTTACAGCCTGGGATTCAACTGGCTCATGAATTCCTTTGTGTCAGAGATCTTGGGACTTTATTTTGCACAAGAAAAGCTTGGCCCAGCTGGGCATGGCTCAGCGGTTGAGCATCCACCTAGGATCCAGGAGATCGAGGTTCTATTCCTGATCAGGGCACATGCCCAGGTTGCCGGCTCGATCCCTGGTTGGTGACATGTAGGATGCAGCCGATCAATGACAGCTCTCTTATCACTGATGTTTCTATCTCCCTCTCTCCTTCTCCCTTCCTCTCTCTGAAATCAATAAAGATATATTTAAAAAGAAAAGAAAAGCTTGGATGATGCTCTGAGAGAGATAAATAAAGAGCTACAGATCTCCCCTGGGGCAGCTCTAAGTAACAGGAGTAATGAACAATTCCCTCCAGCCCCCTCACCAAGAAGATATTCATGGGCCTTGTGGAGGTGGATTCTCTACAGAATGGTGGGTAATTTTTGTCAGCAGAAGACCTAGCAATGGCCCAACAGAGCTATTGGTGAAGCTTATGAGAGAAGATTGTGGTGAGTGTGTGAAAAACTGAAATTTGAGCCCTGGCTGGGGACAGAAAGGATTTCTTATAATGAGGGTTGAAAATACAGTTAAACCAAACTCATGCACCACCTCCAAGAATAAAAATCACACACGCGTGCTCACACACACACACACACGAACTCCTGTAGTTCCTTAATATAATTTCTTTAACAAATACATATAAATTACTCATAAGTAATATAGCAATTATTTTACAGTACATCTTGCATCCTTAAAACTTGTGTATCGAATCCTTAGACCTCCCTTTTCCGGGTGGTGCCTGCCCTGTTTATCCACAGTGAACACTTGCTCCTTGGGACACAGACTTTCCGTGTCCAGACTTAGCCCCTGCCCTGGGGCCTGCCCACATGCTGATGGCTCTTTTAAAAAAAGGGTCAGCAAAGCCAAAGTTAAACTTTGCTCCACTCTCTGAGTGACCAGCTTGTGATATTATACATTTCCAAGTGATGACGTTTTCCAGCTTAGAAAACAAACAGAAATGCTACACCCAACACAAGCTCTTCATCTTTGAATTTATCCAAAGATCTAGAATTCTCTGGCCCAAACAGATAATATTTACTGGAAAAGCCGTGAATTCTGTCTGGCATGCCAGGGATCGCTTTGAAGTTTCTCCTTCTAAGAGAAGGATATCCTTTTATATTTTACCATGGCTTCTACTACGTACTTGCAGTTTTTGAAAACAAGCCTCCAAAAGACTTTTGCTATTAAGAAGTTACATGGGCCATGAAGTTGAAAGGTTGCCTGTCTGGCCTGAAAACATTCTGTCTGTGCAAACTCCTAGGGGAGGGAGAAGGAGAGGTGGTCGGGGAGGCATAAACACAGCTGGATTCAATATTAGAAGCAAAGATAGGCATTTTGCTCTTTCTTGTGGTACCTGCCCCGGGAATCACATGGAGCACATGAAAAGCCTCCGTAAGCATGGGGTGGGGAGTGTGTGGGTTCGGCATGCAGGCTGGGAAGGTAGGCTGGGGGCTGTGCTTCCCGTCCCCGCAGCGCTGTGGTAACATCATCTTCCCCCGGCCCCTCGTGTCAGCACTCTTGGTTTTCACTAATTGTGAAAGTTCCTCTTTTTGCAGAAGGATCTACGTCTTCTTTGCCTCATAAAAATCATCCCGAATTGAAGCTATAAAAACCCCCCAGCAACCAAGAAGCAGCCTCTCTGATCTAAGTTATGGGAAAGTGGACTTTTATTTTCTGTTTAAAGAAATACTAGTCTTCGTAATGTATTAGTAATTCTAGTAAAAAAAAAGTAATGCTTGGTATGGACTTGATTTCATAACAGAAGGCCGTCCTTCAGATGCCCATCTATTTCTGCTCAGAAGCATCACTTTCAGTTTTTAGGAAAAGTAAAATCAAATTTGGAAATGAAAATGAAGTTGTTTGTCACTTTTAGTGCAGTGATTTACCGACAAATTTTAAGAAAAAGGGAAAAATGATTTTATTTTTTTAACTACAAGAGATTCACCAAATGTACTAGACAGTGAGAACTTGGTAATTCTAGTCAAATACAGTAAATTGGAGCAGAAATTCACCATGCCCATTACAGGACAATCTGTTCACCTTTAGTATTCCTTTGGTATTCTTGTTCCTATCGCACTTTTCCACCACACGCTTTCCTAGTTTAAAAATATGTCTAGGGTACCTCGCTGCTGAGGCTCTGCTCACTTTTAGAAGAGATGATTCTCTCGTGTATTTATTCCGCATCAACCTCTCTCCTACGTTTTAAACTTGAACAAGCAACAGGAGCCTCAGACTCAAAATACTACACTCTCAACCCATCATCGAACACACACTCCTCAGACTTGCTCCTCGTGAGTTCCTTTCTGGCACCCAGGAAGGTAGGAGTCCTTTTAGATTCTGCTCCTCCCCTTCACTCCCAAACACATCATGACTCAAGCTCATAAACTTGGCTCCAATCTTTCTTGTTTTCTGCCTTTTTATGGTCCCTGCCCTAGTGCCAACCCCTGTTGCCTTACCCTGCATTTGGGCAACAACTTTGCATTTGGCCTCCCTGCTTTCAGCCTGGCCTTCATCTAGAGTGATCTCTCCTCCTCAGCCAGGGTGATCTTTCTAAAACATGTTTTAGATAAAGTGACTCTGTTGCCCCCAACTTTCTGTGACACTCTCCCCCCCAAGCATGTGGGATGAAGTTGAAACTCGTTAGCCTGGCGTCCAGGGTCCCCGTGGCCTGGCTTCCTGCCCCTATCTTCAGCACCAGTAGTTATGCTGAACATCCTGACATTTTCTGAGTGCTCCACACTCTTTCCCCTGTCTGTACCTTTCCACTGATTTTTCCATCTGCTTGGAATTCCATTTTCTCATTTTTCCTTGATGAGTTTTTTTTTTCTTTCTTTAAGATCTGGCTCCTGTCACCAACGCACGGACATCCATGCTCCTCGCCCTGGCCACGCTCCTCCCACTCAGGTAAAGGTAATCATTTTCTCCTTTATGCTCCCTCTGCACTTTGTATTTTCTTCGCGTCATGTTACGATGAACTTCTATAATTTTTATTTTTGTGCATATTCCCTTGTCTGTTGTACCAGACTGTAAGCAGCTTGAGGTCAAGACTTTTGTCCAACTGACACACCCCTGCACCCTGCACTCACCTCAGTGCCTGCAACGTAGTTGCTACATAGGGTGTTTACTGAATGAATAAACCAGCGAGTGCAGTGGTCTCCTAGATTTCAACAATAAGTCTAAAGCACTCCCTGATATCCTACTTTCCCTCACTCAAATGAGGAGAGTGTAGGAGACAGACACTGCCCTTTGTTTCTCACTTTTACCATGCAGTGCCCTTAATGACTGGACCTTCCCTTCCATGCATCCCTTGATGTTCACCTTAATCATAAAGCCCAGGCTGGGCAGGAGGCTATAGATGGGTTTGTCTCCTCTCAAGGCCACCTTGCCCAGGCCCTGCCTTTTGAGCCATTTAAGCAGTCCCTGAATATTTGGAGCTTTGCCGGGAGAGCCACTAAAACAGAAGGGTCACTCGTTTTGGATTCCTCGATCACTTCCTTACCTGTGACCTGTGCCAGAGAGACTGTGTTTGGTAGAGAGGCACCCATAAGGCACAATTTCTCCTTTGTAGCAGGAACACCCACTTTCAGGGGATGATAGACAAAAATTCACATCGATGTGATGGAGAAATTAGGAGTGACGTTCATGCCACAATAGGACAGTTTTCCAGGATTCACTGTCTTTTCTACACAGTGAACACTACTCGGCATTGAAACTGTCAGGTCCCCGTAAAGGCCGATTTGCTGGCAGCTGTTCAACAGACTATCCACAGCGCTACTGTCGGAATGTGGAGTTGTTTGCACTAAGCAGGGTTACTCATCTTATGGATGAGTTTTATTGGATCAAATAGAAAACCTATTCCTTTGGGAGTTCACTCATTTTTTCCAACATTTATTTGTGATAGAGAATCAGGAGCTTCAAGAGCTTTTAAAATGTTTTTGCATATGATGGTGAACCACCAAAAGGCCCATTCTCAGAGAGGCATATGCATGAGATTCCTCAATCACCCTCTCTCCTCAGATTAGCTTGGACCCAGTTACCAGTTACCCAGACAGTTCACCTGGCCCATTTGGGCCACTGGCTCCCAGTTGACCTTGATGGAGAATGAGGCTGAGTTATTCAGTCTCAGTGTCTGGCCCAAGAAGAGCTGACACTGAGCGAAGGTGGGTGACCCACACAGTAACCAGATCTAAGACTCAAGGCCCACTGCCACCAAGCCTTAGCCAAGGGAACCAACCGGCCACAGGCTCTGTATGATTAGGGTAAAGAGTGGAAGAAAACAAGGAAGAATAGTCTGTTTCCTCTGAGAATATAAACTCAGTCCTTTCTGAAAGCTGTTGGAAAACTATGATTAAAACTTTGGACAGCCTGCCGTGGAAGTCACATTTGACCACCTCCAGACTCGAGGCTGTTATTTTTGTGAAAGTCTATTTTAACCAAAGGAAATCCTGTTTCCCCAGCAGCACTGGCAACAGCCCCGAGATGCACAGTCGTCTCAAGAGTGTTGTGAGGATACGGGCTCTCTTTAATCTCAGAATAAAAATATTTGATGTTTACAAGGTGTATTAGTATAATTGGAATGTGTCTGCCTGTCTGCTGGCCTTCCTTCCACGGGGGGACCTCATAATTAAAGAGCATCATGTTCATGTGGCGGCCTGTTCATCCTTTCATAGCTTCTCATGAGCAGTTACGGGCAAGACCGTTAGCCTGGGCTCTTAGAGAGCTCATCCCGGCAGAGACAGCTGCTGCCAGAACAAAGGGGAGGCTGCCCCCCACCAGAAACTCTCCTTGGTGCTGTGGCGCAAAGTGGGAAGTGTGATGAGGACAGCGCAGGGAAAGGGATGCCCGGCACCCCAGAACAACCGCAGTGTGTGCTGTGGACACACACCTTTATAAAAAACATAGGAAGGCCCAAAGATGAGTTCCCCTTTCTTTAAGTGAAAGGCCAGGAAAAAAAATACCCACCCACATCTCTTCATGTGTACTGACTTGGATGTTAGATTTTCAAACTGTATTCCTAATGCCTTAGGATTTCACTAGTCAGAGCCTCCAAGAGTCCCATGAGCATTAAGAACTCACATTTCCTAAGCCTGGTTTTATGTTTATTTCCACTTTCTCCTGTGACTCCAGAACCTCCAACAGTGCTCGGCAAAAGGTAGGTAGGTGCATACAAAAATAAATAAATGTGTTTTAAATGAATGAAAGAGTGTCCCTGTAGAGTTCTTCTCCTCCCCAGCCTGGAAGTCCCCAGCAGGGTGTCTGCCATGTGCTCAAGTGAGTCTGTCAACCACAGTCCCTTTGTGACCTGTGGCTGCTCTGGTGCCCCTGCCCTGGCTCCTTTGGTTGCCTGAGGGAGCCTGCTGGCTGCAGCTTCTGCTGACCTCCCTGAGAACTCTGAGCTGCATCAGCATGCCCGCTTCCCTCTGGCTCTCCCAGTGCTCTGCCCTCGGAGTGCACTGCCCACAGTGTCTCACCTCTTCCCCTGCCGTCCTCATGGGAGCCCAAACCATCCATGGAGCAGGACTAAGACAGGTCTTCAAACCTCCTTTTGCTCCCACTCAAGATTTAAGGGTCCCTGCCACAAAAACCTCTCTTGAATGTGAAACTAAAAATGTCCTATCTCAGTGCTTTTCAGTGCTGGTTAGATAACATGTCCCCCAGGTCCCTCCCCCAGAGAGATATTTTGATTCTGTGGGTCTGAAGTGGAGTTGGGGCATTTGTATTTTTCCAGGGTGCTCATGGATGATTCTGAGGCCCATGCAGGGCTGTGAAGGGACTGCCTTAGGTTGTCAACTCATGTCAGGGACACACAGAGGGGTTGTCAGTTTGGGCTCAATGATGATACTTGGCTAGGAAATAGCATCTTTAGGGAGGCAAGAGTAATGTCTTTTCATTTATTTGAACAGCACCATATTTGGGTGACGATATAATGAACTCTTTCTCATTTGTCATGCTAACCTAAGGGTAGTAATTGTAATGGGAATACTGAGCTCCAGCCATTGGAAGCATCTAGGAGAGGCTGTGTTACCATACAGATGGAAGGCTTCAAAAGGAATGTCTGCACACGATTAGACTGACTTTGAAACTCTGTGAATCAATTCATTGACACAACACACGTGCTGAATCCCTACTGTGTATTGGTGGGTTACAGAGAATAATAATTAGCTATGCACCTTACCGTCTAGAGCATGGAGTCTAGAAGGGTGGATCTGTGGTCTGTTCTCCTTTGGTCCACTCATTCACTTGGCCAGGCAGTGGCTAATTCTTCATTTATTGTGCGCATACTTGGTACCAGGCACTGAGCTAAGCTCTGGGGCTGATGGTGAAGAAACAGAGCCCTGCCCTCATGCAGCTTACATTCTACTGGCAGAGATAGATGGGGACCATGCAAACATACTTGGAAAAGCTATCGGGAAGGGGAGAGAATGTGATGTCTCATGAACATTTTAAATAAAGTGCTCTGAGAGTTCAGAGAAAAGATAATACCTATATAGGTGGGTTAGTCCCTTAAGGCAAAAACAGTAAAATTCAAATTCTGAATAAAACACTTAGTTCATCTCATGGCATTAAAAATATGTATTTTATTTTTTTAGAACAGTTTTAGGTTCAGAAAATTGAGCTGAAGGTAGAGATTTCCCGTGTACATCTAACCCCACACATGCATAACCTTGCCCATTATCAATACCCTCTAAGGCATTTTTAAAAATCTATTTTTATTGTTGACAGTATTACAGATGTTTCCCCCATTCCCCCTTATGCCCCTCCCCCCAGCCCCTGCCCCACCCCAGGAATTTTGATGGATGAAATAAAGCAAGCTCTAGAGGGCTCAGATAACCAGGCTGCCTGTTTGTGCTCCTGCTTCTCATGGGGGAAACATGGTTCTCTGTAGAAGTGGGTTCCCTGGAGAGATGGTGGCAGAAACTCCGTCTTCATTTCTTGTATCACTTCAGCCCTGAGAACAGATCTGTACACATGGTTTGTGGAACCGAAATGAATTGAAATAACTTGTCAGCTGATCTGTACCTGACACTGAAGAAAAGACTAAGAGGAATGAGCTACTTGAGAATTAGACAGCATTTTCTATTTGAAAGTTGTTTTTAACAACCACAAATCTGAAGTGTGTCAAAGGAACAATTTGTGATTCATCTGGGTAATACTGTCTTTCCTGGAATGAAAGGATTCCTTTTCATATAGAAATTGAAAAAGAATATGCCCTTGTTTTGAACTTACAGTTGACACAGCTTTGTAAACAAGAACAGTTCCAAGTCACAGAGATGTTTTCCCAGCCTATTGTTTCTGAGAGGGTATAGTGCAGGAAATAAACAGTCTTTGGGGCAACTCAGCCCTGCCCCCAGACACCCACTACCCTCTGCTTGTGTCTCTTAGAGTGTCACTTGGAGTGGCTGTATCCATCCAGCACACATGGACCTTTACTGCCTTTATGGATTCATGCTGTAAAGCTGTACTTTAAGCTTTAGTCAGTCATTTCACACTACATTTAACAAGAAGGCAGAATACTGTATATGCCTGTCACTCTAGATTGTGAATGTTTGAGATCAAGAATCTCTCTCTTCAATTTAGTATTTTTTAAATATTCACCATCCCCCACCACATAGCACAAAGTTCTACATGTGACATTTTTATTTCTTAATAAATATTAATTTATCATTTTGAGAAAGTGGCTCTCGGTAGATACCTGAAGGTCCACAGCTAATTTTCTGATTAGTCAGAAAACTCTTTGAGAACTTAGACTCATATATGGTATTTGACATAAACAAAATGTTGAAGAAAAAAAACATAAGTCCCAAATATAAGGAATTGTAGATTCTTGTATTCTCTTATCTACGCTGTTTTTTTTCTTTACCCCTGAGGAGGTGTGGTTACTGTCTTTTATTACTGTGAGTTTTAGGAGATTACCAAGATATGAATGTAAACTTTAAGTTTAAGAACATACTTTGAAGCACATTTAGTTATTTTAAGATTTATTTGCTGCTTTCTCCTTGAAATAGAGGTCTGGATTTTCTGACACTTCCCTTTAGAAGTGAGGTTTCTTTGAATAACTGGCGCCTTAAGAAAAGTTACAACACCATGGTCTTCAATCCGTCCGCCAGACAGTCTTTGCACGCAAATGCCCCATTGACGTCAGCAGAACTTGGGTGAAGTTCTTTTTTTTTTCCTGTCACTGGGAACTGGGGAGTGAAGGTGGTGGGATGGGGTGCATGGGACTGTGTCTGGGTGCTAAGAATGAGTTGACTATGGTGAAATTTGCAACATCACAGTTTTCTAATAAAATTGAGTCGTGTGCTGTTTTCCCATAGGACAAGAAAAAGTATACTTAGAATAATACTTATTCCAGGAACTTTAAAAATTCTTTCATCATGTGTGATAGACCAACAGCTATTTTATGGTTTGTGAGGATTGGCCAGCATTAAAGGATTTGGCATTTGATTTGGAAAAGTGTAACTGAGCTGATCATGTGCCCTCCTAAAGCTGATGCCTCAACATAGAAGGTGGCGTGTTCATAAGCATGTACATCTTAAGCTGATGCCTGACTAGTTTCAGAACAATCTACAGCCCTAAACATTTCTGAAATACAAAATAATTCCCATCCTACTATACTTGAGCAAATAATCACCTTCCTTTAGTCACTATATCTAGAATTTTTCTGTTTGACTAGCAAATTTTGCTAGTGTGCTCATGTGCCTAGCTCTGTACAGATGTATCAAAAAGATCTGTAGTCTAGCTGAGGAGATAAGACATAAGTGCAAAGCATTTTATGAGAACAAATATTCTTTAAGGTAGTTTAAAATCTCAGTTTAATCACAGTTCGTAAGAGAGGGATTGGTGTGGTTTTCTGTGGGAGTAGAAGAAAGCTTCATAGAAGAGATGGGACTTTCGGTGGAGTTTGAAGATTTAGCATGAGATTTATAAAATATCCAAACAACAACAGAGGATGGGAAATTTTAAAATTAATTTTGGGCTTTTGGGGGTCAACCACGGAGTCATGTGTAGACAAAGTTTCAAGCTGAGCTGTGTCTTCTTAGAGGTCAACATGTGCCTGTGAATTCTTGTTAGACTGTGTTCCTTTTATTTATAGCTCCCATTTGATTGTGCTCATAAGATTGTTACTAATACTGATAAGATTTGTGGGCACAGAAACAAAGAACATTTCCTAAGTTGTTTTAGTTCTTCAGCTAATTTGCAGGGGAAACTGAACAAAAAAAGAGTAACCAAATACTGTGAAACCCCAAAATTTCTTAACCTTAGGCCAGGTGCCCATTGCAAATCTTATTAATTCTAATCATTTTCAGCTTCATTTAAGTTAAGCAACATGAAGACTTTTTTTTTTTTTTTTAAATCCTTGTTTATTCAGTGCAAGCAGAGTCTTACATAGTCGGCCAATCAACTAATGAGTACGTATTGAGTACCTGTTATGTGCTCAGAATTTTCTTGTATCTGTAATTCAAATTCTGCTTTTTAGAGCTTAAAATTTAGCAGCAAAAAAATCTAAGACTGAATGTATTAGAGTATTGATTAGTAGTGTGATGCTGGATGGGAGTGTTAGTAGTAGAAATCCCGGAGAGAAAGAATAAACACCTTGGGTCATCAGAGATTTAGACGGCCAACGAAAAGGGAGGCCTTACGGGTGACTGGACAAGTGGGGGAAAGCCCTGAGGCAGAAGAGTGGGAGAGGGAAGCAGTGAAGGGATTAAAATTGATCTGCTGTTTTCCAAATAATTCCCATTTCCTTGTTTGAATGTGCAACAAGGAGAATCCCGAAATAGTTTTATTTAACATTGTTTAGCAAACAAAATTCCTTTCTCTCTGTGTCTGTCTCTGTGTCTGTCTCTGTGTCTGTGTCTGTCTCTGTCTCTGTCTCTGTCTCTGTCTCTGTGTCTGTCTTTCTCTCTCTACACACACACACATTTATATAAAGTTCTCATTAATTCCCTTCACTATCTTTATAGTTGATAATAAGGAATACATACATATCTTTAATATAATTGTTAGAAAACTTTTGTGATAGTTATATTCTTAATTTTTAAAGATTTCATCTGTGAGGTTTGTATTGATAAGTAATCAGATTTGTGATTATTACTTTTTAAAGACTTTCAGTAAATATTCTAAATACGTGAGTGCCAAGGTTAAAAGTTTCATACAATTTTCAAGAGAAGTAACAGCAATCAAGAATTTTTTCCCTTTGCTAGGCCATTTGGAAGTAAAAGTTAAAAACTTAGTATGAGAAATGCAGAAGTTATAAAGGGAACTTGAGACTTTATTTTTAGGCTATTAACCAGACACACTTTTCTTGGCCAGCCCAAGGCCCATTGAAGTAGTGCTCATCCAGAGGAGCTATTATCAATTCTAAATTATTGATTCTAAATGATGCACACAAAGTATCTGCAGTTATCTTCATGGGTGAAAACAGCCGTTTCTCTTTAAAAATGCTAAGAGAACAGTGCTTCTTGAATGTCAATATGCATATGGATCACTTGGGTATCAGAAAGAAGATTCTGATTCAGCTGTTCTGGGGTGGGACCTGGGTTCTGCATTTCTAAGAAGCTCCCAGGTGCTGCTGCTGCTGGAATGTGACCACACTTTGAATAGGGGGTTACTAGAGCACCAATTTATGAGCACATTGGCATCTGTTTTATGATTTTTATTTTAAAAAAGCGCACTGTAAGGATGGGGAGGAGCTTTTCCACCCTAATCATGGTCCAGCAGTGTTGATCATTCCTTAGTTAGGTACTAGCCGGTGGAGAGCTGCACGGGGCCAGGGATGAGCCACTTGCTCTCTGTTGTATCCCAGTGGCTAGCACTGAATAGATGCTCAGGAAATGTCTGGCGAGTAAATGAGGCATTGGCCTGAGAATGCCATGAAGGTGTATGCTTTTCCTCGTTACACAAGCAGAACCTGACAAATCACAAACCTTACAATCTAAAATAAAAAAGTTTACCTCGGCCTTAAAATTTTATCGCAAGAAAAGCACTAAAATCTAAAGTATTATAGAATGCACAGCACAATGAACCACTGGGAACACAGGCCTCAGGAGAAAAGAGCATCGGGCTAACTCCTGCCTTCCCGAAGGACTTCAAGACAAGCTGCTTGTCGTGTGTTTAAGGCCTCCCCAGCACCTTCCCGCTCGCTCCCGTTCATCCTGAACTGCAGCTTCCTGTCCCCCTCCCTGCTCTCCCCTCTGGCGCTTTTCGCGCAGCAGCCGCCTCGCCTTTCCCCTGCCCAGCAGTGTCCTTCGCCTTTCCCCTGCCTGCCTTGTCTGTGTTCCCCAGTTCTCCTCCGGGGCTTGTCTGACCGGGATAGACATGTCTTACCGTTTATGAAAGCAGGGTGCTGCTCTTTCTTCCCGACTGCCTTCTTAGTATTATCTTAGAATCATCTTAGCATTGGAAATATTATCTACATAGCCACTTCTTATACCTTAGTATCACCTTAGCACTCCAACATTATTACGGCATTTCATAGTACTCTGCTTGGAGATTCACTTCTTTGCATACCTTTTCTCCACCCAACCCCACCTCCTCCCTCAGCTCATGACAGTAAAGTACTACTTGCCACCAACGTGACTAATGTAGGACAGTGACAGCCCTGGCATTATTGGGCAGTACCTGGTTTTTAAGAAGGGCATGAAGTTAATCCAAAATATGTTTCTATTAATTTTTATAATCATTATTAAAGTATAAACCCAATATAAAAATTCTTATAGACACTTGAGGACCATGAAGAATACATCTTCAGACCTGCAGGGATTCAAAAAGCCCAACTGGAGAACTTCTCCAGACCTCAGGGCACCCCTTCTAGGCAAAAGAAGGCTTCTGGCTTCTCTGGTCTAGCCTATTTTATGAGAAGAAAACAGTAGGCTTCAAGGCGGAAGGCTTGTAACCAGTGGGGTTTGTTGTTCATTGGTGCTTTCCCCCATGAACCTCTCAGGTAGGTTCAGAATTGGTTGAGGAGTCCTAGACCTGGTCCCAGCTCAGCCTGTGAAACAGCCACTTAGGGTAAGAGCTGCAGCCTCCCATGAAGACAGGCGAGTTCTGCAATCTGGTTGAAGAGGATCTCCAAGATTTTTGTTCAATTCACTGGCAGCAAATAGGAATTAGTTTTGATTGTCCCTGAGATGTTTCTGAACCAACCTTCTAAAGTACAGGGCCTAAGTTTTAACACTGTCCTCTCCTTACTTCTGCTCAAAGCTTTCTCTGCAAATCAATCCATCCTCTCAAGTGTGACTGTCTGGTTCTACCCTGAGTTCATACCCGGCTGGGAATTTTTACCCATCTGTGGTGCCTAACTTGGAGACATCTCATGAGCATTAATCATTCTGTTCTTCTATTCAATTTTTTTTCTGCCTCCTTGCCAGGAGGCTGTCTTCTTCAGACTGACCAACATCCAATTCTCCTTTCCCTGGTTCTCTCCTTAGGCTGTAATCAGTTAATGCCTCTGGTTAACTGCCTTTCAAGTCCTCTTTTTCCTTAGATGAAATGAACTAGGAAGCCCGTAAATTCATGCCACAAGAAACTGGAGTATACAGCTTTCTCTTAACTATAGTCAAGCCCCAGTGTTATTAGTTGAAAAAAAATTGCAATTAGTGGAATTTGGTGACTTGAAAAACAAATGAATGTGTGTTTCCTGACTTGGAAGCATCCTTGATCATATATTGTGAAGTGCAGTATTCTCTTCTTGAATGGTCATCTGGTAACCTGGTAGCCAGCTTTAATTTCTTCCCTTTCTCCTCTGGATTTTCTTCTTTTCTTCATTCCTATTGCTTCTAATTTGGTTTATGATACTATCACCATCACCTTGCAACCACTACTCACCCCTACACCCAGTCTCAGCCCTCAAAAGTGAATTTTCTAAACACAAATCTGATCAATCACTCCCTGGATTTAAATTCTTCAGTGACTTCCCCCGGTTCACAGGATGAGTTCCAAACTGCATAGCTTGGTTTACAAAGTTTTCATGGCCTGGACTCTGTTTCCCTTTCAACATCGAGTCTTGCCACACCTGCGTACACTCAGTGTTCTAGCCAATACCAAATTGCTTTCAGTTCCCCTAGTGCCCTTTCCCACAGCTAGAGCTTGGCATGTGCTGGCCTTCTGGAAGGAGGCTTCCTTCCAGACTCCTATTCCTCCTGCAGGAACTCACTTTAGACATCACATCCTTGAATAAGCTCAGGTTCCCATGATGCTTTGTATTTCTTCCTTATAGAGTCCTTAGCATCCTGAATTGAATTTATCTATTTGTCTTTCTCAGTCAGGATGGTGATCAACTCAAAGATAGATATTAAGTCTTATATTCATCTCAGAATTTCAGGACTTTCCAATAGCCAACTTCATGGCAAAGTAATTTTAGCCAGGATAAGGGGAGATCAGTCATTCTGATTTTAGTTCACATCAGAGCACCAACTGTTGACTTACCTGTTCCATGTAAGAACTGAATTCTTCCAGGCTCGATCTGAAATGAATTTACCCTCCCTTTACTTATCTAGGTAAGGGTGAACCCACTGCCTGGCACATAATATATTTTAAATATATAGTAGCTGCCAGATATTATAGTTAGAACTTTATCTATGGGGAAATTACCATCTAACCAAGGAGCTAGCAAGACATGTCATTTATTTATTAATTAGCTCCTCTTCATCTAAGTCAATTCTACAGTTGGATTTTCAGGTAGATTTCTTTCTTTAAACTTATACTGATCCTCAATATGTCCAACCCTTAGTCTGCCTTACACAAAAAGGAAAGGGTAGAATTTAGGAGATAAGAAAGTCCTGTGGGAGTAAGGATTTCTTCACATGCTTGATTAAAGTTTTTGTGTTTAAGGGCCTGAGTGCATCCTTCTACAGAGAGTTGTGGGACATTTCCATTTGTAACTACAAACCAAGTAAAACTAAGCTTAATTCATCCTTGCCTAGGAAAAGCAAGCTAGCTCCCTATTCGATATTTATATTTGAAAAGACAACTGAGAGTAAAACAAAAAAAAATGTGTGTGTGTGCAAAATTAGTAAAGCAATGTATTAAATACAATTAAGACCACCTGAAAGACTAAATCCAGCCCCTTGTACAGACAGTACACTCTTTAATTCAATTTCAATAAATCCAAAATGGTATCTCACAGGGACAACAATGATTGAACATTCATTCTTTCATTCAACAAATATTTTCTGAGCTCCTTCTGTGTGTCTGGCATTATGTGAGGTGCTGGGAACACAATGGTGAAGAATGCATTTACAGTGCTGAGGGACACAGGCTGTCCTGCCATGGGCTGTCTCTCTCCCACCCTCACCCTCACCCTCACCCCCACCTCCAACTACTTAATGTCAATGTCACCAAGCAGAATGTGAAGACCTTACCAGCTGTTAGTGCGCATGCAAGGAAAGAAAGGGATGCCTGTGTGGCTCCCAGTGACCCAGGGTCAGGGTACACAGAGCAGGGGCAGGAAGAGCTGAATGCCCAGGCCCAAGAACAAAAAGGGGATTTTGCAGGTAGGCTCTTTCCTTACGTGTAGCTGTAGCTCATTCATTCTTACTGCAGTCTAGTATTTCATTGTGTGAATATCCTATCATTTATTAGTTCTCTGTTGCTGGTCAGTTGATTGCTTCCAGTGTTTGTTCTTTACAAACAGGGCTACATTTTTTTATACGTGTTTTGGTGCACACAGGACAAATTTCTGTTGTATATATAAATAGAAATGAAATTTCTGTGTCACAGGATACGCTTAAATTCAAGTGTGAAAGATAATGGCAAACAGTATTCCAAAATGGTTATACCAATTTACATTCCTGCCTGCAGCCTGTGAGAGTTCTAGTTTTTTTTCACATCCTTCCCAACTCGGTAAAATCAACTGTGGGTGTTTTTCACCTTTCTAGGGGCTAAAATTACAAATTGTATTGGTTACTAATGAAGTTGGGCACATTTTATATAGTTATTGGATATTTAGATGTTAGACATATTTATTGGATATCTTCTTTTGTGCAATGATTATTCCATTCTCTTGCCCAATTTTTATTGTTTTGACTGTCATTTTCTTATTGGGGTGTGTGTGTGTGTGTGTGTGTGTGTGTATGGAAGGAGAGCGAATCATCAAGTGAGAGAGAGAGAGGGGAGATTTTTTTATTTTCTGCACTAGCTGCTCTATATCTATGACTCTATCCTTATCATGATTAGATTTTTCTTGTCACGTCTCAGCTTAAATGTCATTTTCTGCTCATTCAATCTAAAGGAGCTGCCTATTCCCTCTTTATCACAAACCCTACTATTGTGTATCTGGTAATTTTGTTGTCATTGTTATTTTGCTTAATTGCTTATTGTTGAAAGTGTTCTCACACCCTGATGTAAACTGCACGAGGGCAGGGCCTTGAGTGAACATATGGGGTTTGAAAGAAGCCAGAAACATATATATTGTGTGCTTCCATTTATGTAAAATCCAAACAGAGACAAAACAAGTATATGACGTTGGGAGTGAGGTTCCTTTATGGAGAAAGAGGGAGTGTCAACTAGAAGGGCACATGAAGGGGGCTTCTCAGGTGCTGGTAATATATATATATTAAAAATCTTAGTGATCTCAGTGGTAGTTAATGGATGCTTTATTTGATTTGTGATATTACAATGAGCTGTGCAATAATCTGTTTATTTTTCTGTATGTATTTTATACTTTAGTAAAAACTTAAAAATCTGAGAATACTTACTGAAGATTCATTTTAAGTTATATCTGTTTGGGTTTTCTGGTTCCTCTAGGATCAGTTTTCAAGAGTTGGTTTTGATGTCTGTCTTTTGTCCTGCAGTTGCACTTCAATTGTCTGATTTTCTGTGCATTCATACTTAAGTTTGAGGGTGTGGGACTGTGTAGCAAGGCTGTTTGGCAGTTCTGTGGATGCGGAGGCTTGTTTACTTTAAATAGAAAGGGTGAGGAGCTGCCTTTTACCCTATATGTCCCCCAAATATTAGAATGAGGAGGACTTCATGTTAGCTTTCCAAGTTCTCAGTTCATTTAATTTCTTTAGTAAAGAACACTACAATTTGGGGGGAAAGGGCCTAAGAAAATGTGTCACTGCCCATCTGGGTATAGTATAGGACGTGGGTGGGCAACTCTTCCAGATTAAGACCTTCAATTGGCCTTTATGTTTTCACCGTTTTCCTCATTCCTGTGCTCTACTGCACCTGTTCACACCTAGAATGTCCTGCTTCCTCCTCTGTAGCAACTTCCTTGCCACGAATTCTAGATTTGGGTTCCTTTCATTCCATTTTATTTTATCAATACTTCTCCATTCATTTTTCAGAAGCTTTTGGCTATCCCTCATGTCCTCGTAGTTCCCTTCCAGTTAGTTCTTTCTGATAGTATGGGCTTATACCTTTTCAATTTCCTTTTATGTTTTCTTGCATTTGGGGAAGGAAGAGGGCCATATTCTCATTTGGCCATTTTGATAAAGTAAACTCACTGTTTCATTTCCTAAGTTAGTCGCACTTAAACTTTCCTGCTTTATCATTTTCTGATGCATGTTACATCCCCCATGAGGAATCAAGAGCATTTTACTACCTCTCACTTCCCTTTCCTGCTTCAACTTCTGATTTTTATCTTTGCTAAATTGTCAAAGTTTATGTTGTTTATGTTTTTCTTTAGTAAAATTAAGTTCTTCTGTTATAGCTCCAAAGACTTCTAAAAATTTAAGGCCATGAAAACAGCAAGGACTAAGTCTTGTGATTGGGCCCATTTTGAAGGAAAGGTAATTCTGTGTGTAAAAATCTTGTTGCTCACATAAGACTCAGGTCTTCAGTGTCAAGGTCCAGTGGACCCTCCTTTAATTATTTTTAGCTTCTGAATAGGTCATATTCAGAAGTCACTGGTTTTGTGTGTGTGTGTGTGTGTGCGTGTGTGTGTGTGTTTAAATTCTCTTGTCATTCTCTTAAAGTTATTTTTTGGTATTGCTGTTACTTCCTGGAGTAATGTATTCGTATTGGATCTTTGGGTAGTAAGATTTTTGTTCTTGCATGTTTGAAAAATGCCTTGATTGGTGACTTGGCAGGGCATAGCCATTTTAGATTCAAATACATTTCCCTTCAATAACTGGAGACATTGTTTGTTCCCCTAGCATTTAGTGTGGTGATGAGCAGTCTGATGTCAGTGTGATTCTCATTTCTTGTAGGTACTCTATTTACTTTCTTTGGAACCACTAGAATTTTCTCTTTATCTAAAGAAATTTGGCCCTGGCTGGTGTGGCTCAGTTGGTTGGAGCATCCTTCTGTGCACCGAAAGGTTGTGGTTTGATTCTGGTCAGGGGACATACCTAGGTTGTGGGTTCGATCCCTGGTTGGGGCACGTGCAAGAGGCAGCCAATGATGTTTCTCTCTCTCTAAAATAAACAAAAAAAAATTGAAAAGGAGTTTTGAACCTTCACAATGCTGTGTCTACATGTGGATCCTTTTTCCATTCATCTTGTTCTTCACCTGTGATTTTCCTCAGCTTGGCGAGAGTTAATTTTATTATTTCTTTTGATTATGTATTATTTATATAGTCTTTCCCTTACACTGGAAAGGGACGCCCTGGAGGTATCCTCCCACTAATAATTTTTTCTCTTGTATTTCTCTCCCTTTGTTTTTGCTGTGTGCTGGGATTATGTCTGAACTTGACTATCTAGATCACTAACTTCTCTTTCTGTTACAATAGTAATTGCTAAAGTATATAGGAATCTTAGTAGTTTTTTGGTAGTTCTCACAGTTTTCTAAATTATCTTATTACTTCTATTACCTTTCTAATTGATTTCCTTAGTAAATTATCAGATTGTCTTCAATTCATAATTTTTCTTCTTTCTACTAGTTTTATTTATTATTCCTGTTTCATGTCTTATCGCTTTGATAATTAAGTGATTGCATTCAAGGCTCTGGGGTATGTGCCATCTACTTAATAATATGAAATAATAAATAATAATAATTTATAATATCCATTCCTGTAATGTAAATCTTAATTATATAGGACCACACAGTAACAGAACAAATGAGGTGCCAACTATTTCAAGGCAAATAAATATCACAGATTCAGATTAGGTTAAATTCACCATTGAATGTTGCTATTCTGGATAGGGTTGATATAAAAATAGGCCACAAAAGAGTTTTGTTTTGTTTATTTGCTTTGTAAACTGCTCCTATCAGAAAATTTCCTCTTAAAATTTAGGAAGATTTTTAAGATGGGAATCTAGAATGGACCTTTTCTATCTTTTGGGGCTAGTTCATTATTTTCTCTAGTAGCTGGTTGAAGTCTCCTCAGAATGTAAAATGAATCAATGTGCCCCCAAAAGTCACTGCAGGATAACTTGCCTCTATGAAATATTCCCCGGAGTAATGCGATGGAGATGCAATTCTCCTCTATCACATAATTATAGCAAAACAAACAAAAAACCACAAAACCTCAGCAGCAGTCACACAAGCCCAGATTTTAACAAGGTAGAATCTGATCTTTTACTTTATAAACAGGTTATGTGCTTCGTTGTACATATTTACAGGGCTGTGCTTTTGTGTTTCAAACCACCATGAGAAATACCTGCTACTTATTTCATATGATAAGTTCTTTGTGTAAAACACCTCACTAGTTCTAACTACACCTGTTACTATGAACTATGGAACAGGTAGATGTCTTATTTTGCAGACGAAAAAGCAGCTTCCTTGAAGAACAGAGCCAGTCAGGCCCAGTGTGAGGAGTAGAATTAGTTTCCTAGTTTTCCTAGTCCTGACATGGACAATAAAAAACATGTAATTGAATTTCCTTTTTCACTTTGTCTACCAGGATTTCATTAAAAAATAAAATAAAATCTGGAGCTCAACTTGAGTAACTGTGAGATCCTCAGCCTGCATATATGCTTTCTCCATTTCCCTGTGGCTCAACTTTCTATCCTAACACATATTATCTCTGCCTCTGAATAGCCAACATAATTTATATTTTTAAATTTTGTTTTTGGATTGCTTTTCAGTCATTTCAAGTCTGTAGGATGGTACCAAAGGAATGAAGGAGAGGAGAAAAGACAGAGAGGGAGAGAAAAGGAAGAGAGGGAGAAGGACTGGAAGAGAGATGGGGAAATAGAATTTATATAAAAATGTCACCTTAAAGCAAGATTTCCTGGTTTTGTTTGTTTTGTATTGTTTTTTGGATAGGAATTGGCTGTGGCCTGACACTGATTTGGAATAGCCTGTCTCCCCTCCCTGTCCCCTCTCTCTTCTCTTGTCTCGTTTCTTTTCTTCTTCTAACTATATCCTGACACTTGTCAGCAGAGGCAGACAGCCCCAAGCAGTACATATTAACTTGTTTCAGTAAGTGCTGCTGACAGTTATTACCATTATATTTATCAGCTCCATTTTCTTTGATAGGAAGAGAATCACTTATAGGCCTGGAGACCAATGTATTGTCCACACAATTTCAAATGACCAAGAAAGCTCTTGGGTGAAGGAGGAAGGAAACTTGCTGTGTAAGAACTTTCAGTTCTACTTTTGATGGGAAAATTTCTTTACTTTTCTTTTTTTGGTCTGGGTCTGAAACTCTTCATCTGTCCTCACACCCCCGGCCCAGGTACACATGTGTGTGCACCATCCATTCAGCCTGCATGGTGTCTTGACCCATCAGAAGCCAGCCTAAGCTATTGCTTTTGTCACTCCAACGTTTGTTACTCTGCATGCAAATAGGGTTTTCACACTTGTGCCAGAAGCATGTCAATTTCTCGTCTGTGAGTACATTAACCCAATCTTTTAAAAGAAATTACTAAGAGTTGATTACAAAATGATTTGCATATTCAATAGCTCAACGAGAGAAAGATAAATGGCTTTAAAATGTGATATTATCAAAGGGTCTAGTCATATTTATTATTGGCCTGTTATAGGATCATTTTTTCCCCTAAAGTTGATGAACCTAAATTTATCTGTAATCAATGTATTTTTACAATTGCCTTTGAAGATTTAAAAAAATAAGTAAAATGAAAAAAAGTGATACCCTTTGTGATCGCATTGTACTAGCCACAGCCTAAGTTCTGCAGGGGAGAGCCTTTCTCCTCCATCCTTTACTTAACTGATTTTATCTTCAACATTTGACCCATAGAAGCCCCCCCACCTCACCATAATTGACATAAGAGGAGATTAACATTGTTGTTATCTTAAGTCCATTGCTGTGACCTCCTGGTCTCTATAATCTTGGATAGACTTCCTACCCAGTCATGCTGACCTCAGTACAGGGACGCCAGAACGGATGCCAGAAACACCCCGACAAGCCATGTCTCTGGAAATAGATCAGCTAAGGACCTGCAGATATTCAGGACTGTGTGCTCTGAGGCAGTGGTGGAAATCACTGATGGTGCCAAGGACCTGCAAAGAGTCTGGCCCAGCAAGAATGTCACCCAGGGCCATGCCGGAAAGAAAAATGGATCAAAACATTCTTCATACCACCATCTATCTTTGACTTTATGTTTGTTGTTGTTGAGAGGGGTAGACCTCCTGCTGGCCAAGTCATAGAGGTCTTAGGGGGATTCCTCAGGGAGTGCCCAGCGTGCTTCCATTTCCTTGGCTCAGCATAAAGCCTGTTTCTGGTTTCTGAGTATGGCCCCTCACCACCTGTTCCAGGTTGCAGCTGCTGCTGTTTTAGTTTGCATTACACGACATTACTATTGTTGGTTCAGCATTACATAATGTTTTATTTGTAGTCACAAAAACTTAATGTCACATTGTTGTTCTTTTGAATAGAACGCAGATTTCTTGGGGCTCAGTGGATGCATGGAGACCTCTGGGTCCTCTGGCAAGGGAACCTCAGAGTTGGGAGAAGGAACCAGTGATAATATTTTTGAGGAGGGGAATGCACATGTGCATTGGTGGAGTCAAATCTCATCATAAACCTCTTGAAAGATGAGCGATGTTGAAAATTTGAAGAAAGTCCGCAAATCCTGAATATATTTGGTAGTGGCCATGTGTATAGGAGACATTACGTGTATGAAGAATACTCTGCTTTTTAAAAAATATATATATCTTTCTATTGATTTCAGAGAGGAAGAGGAAGAGAGAGAAACATCAATGATGAGAGTCATTGATTGGCTGCCTCCAGCACTCCCCCTACTGGGGATCGAGCTCACAACATGGGCACGTGCCCTGACCACAGAATCGAACCGTGACCTCCTGGTTCATGGGTCAGCGCTCAACTACTGAGCCATGCCAGCTGGGCAAGAATACTCTGCTTTCAAACTTTCTTTGCCTGCTCCCTTCCTTGGGCCTGATAGCCTCTGGAAATGATTGTCCTAATTGTCCAGCAGTCTTTGTAGTAGGAAAAAATACTTCTTAAGACTTGCCTCTAATGTTCTAAGACATGCTTCATCAACATATTATTAATTAGGAGGCCCCAGATTGCTTATCTTGTGTTTCTTGGGACAACATGAGAAAGTAAAGCTTCCTGCTTCCACACATTGCTCTCACTTTTGTCAAAAAGCCTTTTATATCTGTTACTAATGAAGGGCCTGGATAGCATTTAGGTCCTGCTTCTAATTGCTCTCACTCCAGGACACATATAGGACAGACAGGATGATGGCATGGTACCGACGAGTGAGAAGACAGTCAAGTGTTTGCATCATCGGCAGTGAGTTTCTGTCAGAAGGGAGCAAAAGCCAATATAAAGTTGAAGGGATATATCAGGGGGCCTCATTTTAGGATTTCCTTTTCTGGGCAGGATGATTATATTTGCATGCTACACCTGTTTGCAGGTATGCTCTCGGCACCAAGTGTATGAGGCAGTGGTCAGATCTTTGATCAAGTTTGGAAGGTATTATTCTATCATTGCCAGCCTAGTTTACAGTTTCAATTGTAATCAGAAGTAGATGTGGAGTTGAGGCCTGGTGTCCTATCCTAAGGCATTGAAGGGTGGTTGGAGGGACTTTGGAGGTGCTCCTCCCCCAGGACCACCATGTATGAGCAGACTCTGGCCCCAGCTGTTTTGTATCTACTGGTAGTTTTCCTCTTTAACCAAGCCATTTACTCTCTTCCACATCATTTCCTTGTGGACAGAATGGCTGCTTATTGGGAAGAAATTAGCTCACATTTCAACTAAATGTAAAGACCTTTTCACATCTAATAATAGTTCCCATAATGTCCATATGTGCTAGGCAGTGGGCTAGAAGCTTTACATATGTAATCTCTAATCCCCACAATGACCACAAAAACTAGAGCATATTCTCTAGTTTCACAGATGATAAGGCAAAGGTTCATATATTCCACCAAATATGGCCAGTGTCAGAGTGTAAGTAATCAAAGGAACAGAATCTCAGTCCAGGTCTAAAGGCCAAGCTTTCCATGATCTCGCCACTGGACCCTCTGTGCCTCTTGTTAGCCTCATGCCATGAGTTTACCAGCTGGACAAGAGAGCACAAACTTTTTTTCAAAAATTTTGAGTTATAAAAGCAAACCTTGATAATATCCTAACATGGACTAAAACAAAGAAACAAGCAAATAAACAAAAATCCTGCTAAGTTTGGATTTTTATGTTTGGATTTTAGGCTAAGAATAGTGGGCTTGCTGCCCACAAGAAATAGGATCTGGGGAGAGAACTGGACAGGGCAAAGAAAGGGAACTTAGAAAACAGATGAAGTGGGTTTGACCAGTAAAACTGTAGTGCACCCTATGGGTGATACCATCAGAAAGCACTTTTTAATGCCTGAATTGAGTGGACCTCTGGGCAGGCTTGTGTATTAAGACTTCTGAGCACACTGACTGACATAGCCAGAAGTCTGCAGGACACACAGAAAACAGAGAGGAAGTATTAAATCAACACAGGACGTGGATGTGACCTGCTCATATCTGGTGCAGATCAAAAGTGAGTGTGCCTGACTGGTGATGGGTGTGAGTAAAGTGCACAGCTGGGGAGGAGAGAGGAGCAAGTGAGCACGTAGCTAGAACGCTCAGAATTCTCATGGCCACCACCCTGATTTGGGCTACCGCCCACATAAATGTATGAACTAGTCAATAGGAAAGTGATCAGCCAACTAGCATGGCCACACTCTTGGATTCTTGGTGGATTTGCTAGAGTTTGTGGCATTTTCCATCATTGGGTTTATTTACCTGACATCAAAAATGACCCTTGAGTTTGTCCTGAAGGTTCTCGTGGAAACAAATTTCTAATCCTGTCCCAGGGCATGGTCCCACCACTCAGTATCCCACCTGTGTCACTGTGAGGGCAGCCCTGTGCCAGATCTCCCTCTCCCCTCAGAGTTGCAGGCAGATGTGGCCAGACAGCTGGGGATCATTAGCAACAATCAAGGAGCAGCATTAAAAGGCAGAGGGTTGAGTGTCTTGGTTCTTACGCTGGCCTGCCTGAGGAAGCCATCTGGACAGAGGAAATTTGCCTTCAACCTTGGCAAGAGAACTTTGTTCTGTTTGAACTTTGTTTAAAGCCTCAGAGTGGGTGATCATTTTGTTTAAACTTTCCTTAAAACAAAGAGTGGGAGATCCCCCGCAATTAACAACAGGAACCTTCTTCCCCTCTCAACAGATTTGATAGGAAAAAACACAAGGACTGTTCTGATACCCATTAACATGGCTCAGTTAGCAGGGTGGAAGGGAAGGCACAAGGGAGTGGGATTCTGCAGGCTCAGGAGAGCTAATAAAGATATAATCATGTCATTGGTCGTCCTTGATCGGACCTTCTCCCATTCCTGAATTTGAGGACTCTCCCCATTGATTGCTGAGGGCTTCCGTCGATGACCACCATACAGCAACAATTTAATTTTCAGCATGATTTCCTGCATTCACTGTTCATCTTTGCCCAGGAATTGACTCAACGCTCACAAAGAATGGGATTGGCTGCTCTGCCTTCAAGTGATTCAATAGGGATGGGCATCCTCTCCGTTGTGAGGCAGTCAGGAATGCAGCTGCTTTTTTTCTGGCCCTGCCTGTTTATTTAATGCAGTTCCCATATTGGACTGCAGCCAGGTTCATAGGGGGATAGTAATGAAGTCAAAAGTTTTCTCTTTAAGCCTAAAGGTTACACCTGTGTCTAGAACACACATATTTATTCCTGGGAACATGTATGTATTGAGCACCCCAAGAAAAGCTTACTGGGGTATAGGCCTGTGGCAGAAGTGTGTGCACCCACTTTTCTTCTCTGCTGTGCTCTTGTTTTCCTGACTGTAAGTAGGAGTTGAGGCGAGCTCCGCCTGGCCTCTTGGGCAGTGGCTATCGCTGCCCTCCCAGCACCCCGCCCTCCTTGCCCAGGCCATTTTCTCTCTGAATCTCTTGCTACCCTGCAACCCTACCCTTCTGTTTGGGTCCCTTCTGCTCTGGGTTGCCCTGCTTAGCATCTCTCCCCCAGCCGCCTCTCCGGCCCCATGGGCTGGCTCCTTAGCCCTGCCGTGGCACTGCATTCCCTCTGTGCTGTCATTGCTGGCTTGATTGTCTCTTTGATGGGACCATAAGCCTTATGGGGGTGAGACATTCATTGTGTCTACTGTTGAGTCCTCTGTGCCTACAGTAGCTACTGCATGGTGGTAAATACGATTCAATATTTTTTTAGTTAAAGAACAAAATGAGAAATGAATGAATGGATAAAAGAAAGGAGCAAACAAGCCATTTCCTCATTCAAAGCTAAGAGGTGAGTATAGGGAATCCCAGTGGAAGGGACGGCTGCCTCCCCACAGCCTGACATACCTGCTAAGCTTGTACAGAGCTTCCACAAACATTTAAGAACAATCACCTGATGCTTCCTCCTGTGTTAAATGCAAATGGGTGGGGGTTCCGTGGACAGAGGGAAGCTGTATGGGTGTTTTACAGCTAGTGTGTGGGGATCGTAACCCTCTCCTCCAGTGGAAGAGGGGCTGTGAATGGGCGGAGTCTCTGGGGCCATGGGACCCACAGATGGGAGACCCCCATGTCTCTGGCCTACGGTCCTTTATCTGGAGAGAAGAAACATGATCTTTCCCTTTTATCCCTGTGTCAACACATCCTACACACCAGGGGTTAGATGCGTGAATACGGTTTTACCAGGTGGTGCAGAGGCTGTGATACTTTGTAGGGATGGAGTTTGGGGTTCCTGCTTATGTCTTCACCATTCCTTACTCCCATCCCTAAACCTGACCTGCTTCATCTCTAGTTCTACCTTAGTGCTCAGATTTGTAATCAGGTGGATTCCTCATTATACATACTATCAATTAAGTAATAAGTAATTAGTCCTTGTTGCTGGAGAACAACCTAAAAACAATCTTGTGTATTGATCGTCCCATTTTATAGGGGACTAAAACTTAATTTCAAATGTATGATTTTTTTCAGTGATAAGAACAGCTAAACACAATTGGTCAATTAAAAAAATAAGTGGGAAAAGTATGATTCTGTACATATGCTGCACGTTGGAAACAAATACTTAAAAGTAAAATGTTCATACGCTCTGCCTCAATAATTTGATGTCTGGACGACTATCCTAAGGAAATATTTTAAAATGATAATGGAAATATATGCATAAAGATGTTCGACACAGCATTGCTTGTAGAATCCAGGACTCAGAAACACGCTAAGTGTTGAACTTCAAGAGAATGGAAAAAATAAATAATAGCAGAGCCGACTAATGTACAGAAATGAAGCTATAAAAAGTGATTTACATAGGTGATTTTTAATGACCGTTCGTGCTGACGGTATAACATTAAGTAGAGAGAGCAGCAAAGAAGGTGTGTGTGGTGTTTGCTCGTAGGTCGTCATGTGTAGATGAAGGAAAACACACCAAAACGATGACCGTGATTGTCTGGGTAGTGGGGTTATAAGTTCTTAGCCTCCTTACCACATTCTCCAAAATTTCTACAACAAGACAATATTACCCTTCTTCAGTGATTATTTTTATCGTAAGAAATGAATGATTATAAAACATCATAATAGATGTTGTGCCTTTTGTTTTGTCAAGAGTCACGACTTCTTTTCAAAGCTGCCAGAGGCACCAAAAACTACCCACAAGGCTTTGTAGACATACACAACACAAAACTTGCCTCTCGGAGGGAAGGTGTTATCGTACAATTCTTGCTGGAAGTTTCTGAGTGAATTGTGTTCTCTGAGCCAGTTTTCCTTGGGATCAATTGTTAATAAGTGTTATCAGCATAGAAGTAACTGAGCGGGCTGCTAGTTAACAGAATGCCTTGTGGAGAGCCCACAGTCTGCACCAATGAAAGTTTGCTTCATAGTTCACATCACAATCCCACAGGATGGAAATAAGGTGATTCGCGTCTCAGTTTAGATATTTGGGGACATTAAGTGGCACAGATCTTAGTTATTATGGCCCAGGTTGAGATTGCTGTGCTCTCTTCCAAACATTACTTGTACAGGCAATAGCTAGACAATATTAAATTAATGGCAGCCTTCTTTAGGATGGTGAAGCTGTATAATTAAAGGTCTAGGTCCCGGCACATTTAGTTTGATGCAATAGTCCCTTTTCCTCTGAGAGGCTGGTCAAGCAGGAGCTTCAGGTCACGTGTAGACAGGGCTGTGGCCTCTGCAGCCCATCTTACCTGCATTTCAAAACTGCCCACGATGTGCCACAGTAGGGGCCTTATTATAAGAGGGGAAGATTGCAGTATAGAAGGAAAAAGAACTCTGTTAGGGTTGGATTATAAAATATTGACTGTTCCTGTCTAGGTTGAATCCAGTTTTATTTACTCTTTTTTATTTTTTAATTTTTTAATTTGTTTCTATGAATTTTGGAGACTAATCTCAATGGAATGACCAAATTTTACAAGTAGTCCCTATGGGTGAGAAGCCTGGGTATGAGTTGAGAAAGAGAGGTAGGGATAAGGGGAACAAAGAAAAAATGTCCTGTCTTCTGCATAATCCTTACCCTGCACCCTGAAGCTCAGGAATTCTCTCGTCTCATCCAATCCTACTAGGGGCTTATAATCACTGAGCACTGCACTAGTGCTTTATGACATCACTGAATCCTTACAACCACCACTTGAACGGGGTGTTTTTTTATGGCCAATTCATAGAAGAAAAGGAAGTAAAGAGTAGCTAAAATTGAGGGTGCTCCCCAGCCCTCACCCCGTCCCCAGGCCAGGATTTTGGATTATCACCTTCCACAAAGGATTGGGTGTTTCTAGGAATCACTTGTGATGTGCCATCCAGTACATTTCATCATCAGCATCATAACTACCAAACTGCCTCTGCATTTCCCTGTGTGTGAGATTAGAGCTGCCCTAATCTTCAGCCTTGGTGAAATTAGGACTTGAAGCATTTCTCCATCTTTACCTCATAATTGCTTAAACTATGCCAAAAACTGAACAATGTAGCAAGACACAGTAGTGGGATGTGTGTTCCCTCCGTGTTTCCAAGAAACAGGCTGTTAGACTGACATGAGCAGAGGCCAACTCAGGTACAGAGACTCACCAGGACAGAAAGCCCAGGAGGCCTAGCAAGGGACAAAATGGGGAAAACAAGGACCTTGTCCCCAGGATAACATATCCTCCCTCAGCATATTGCTGGTCATACCATTTGGACCTCCTGAGCGTTTCCTCCCTAAAGATAACATCTTGGCCTCAGTTGAATTTTAGCTCCAGGCCCAGAAAAGCAGCAAAACCAGACAAGTGGTGCCCTGGCTGCCTCCGGACCAGCTACATTGACTAATGATCCCCTGCCCTGGCACCGACCAATCAGTGGAGACCACAACCCTCGAAGAGAATGTGTGGAGAGCTAATGAATATTCTATTGAGACACACACCTGAGACCTCCCCTAAGAGTTCCACCTACACGAAAGAGATAAAGGCGCTCAGGCCCCTCTGGCCATGGCTCAGCCTTTGAGCATCAGCCTGGGATCCAGAAGCTTGTGGCTTGATTCTCGGTCAGGGCACATGCCTGGGTTGAGGGCTCGATCCCCAGTCAGGGGCATGCAGGAGGCAGCTGCTCAATGAATCTCTCATTATTGATGTTTCTATCTCTCTCTCCCCCTCTCCCTTCCTCTCTCTGAAATCAATAAAGATATATTTTTAAAAAAATAAGCTCAGGACAAAGGACCCAGTGCACACTCCCCACTACCCCCAAGGGGAGAAAGCCAGCGCCACCTCCTTCCCCCTTCTTCCCTCCGAGAGGACTCCAGGAGACTTGCAACCAGGGGAGCAATGGGCTGCGGCAGCTCGTCCCGGGCTTATCCCCTGAGCCTGTCTCCAAGGCCCCTTCTCTCTTTGGCTTCTCAGTGAGTGAAAGCAGTCTGGTTTAGGCTCTCCTGTTGCCTCTTCTATGCTCTTTCTTGTTTCACTGTCTCAAGTATATTTTTGCTGCCACCATGGACCCAATACCTTTTGACTCAGTGCTGTGTAGCCCTTTTCTTTGGATATCCCCCATCCTCTTTCTTTAAATAAATTCAATTTTTATTTATTCACCGGTCTGAGATGGCTATTTAGCTTGCCCACGTACCACCGACCTTCACCTTTCACAGGCTATGGTGGGAAAATTAAGATGGAAGTTTTGAGTCTCACCAGCAGTGCTAGTGCTGATCCTCCTTTCTGTGGCAGGTGGCCCCAGTCATTGCCCTACATGTGGACTCTACCCTTTAGACAAAACCTCCCGTTCCAATGGGTCCTGCAGGCTTTCGTCAAGATTAAAGTATTACAAGCAAACACAGGGTGGGAGTCTTTGGGAACAGAAACACTCATTGTGGAAAGATAACCGGGAGTTTATGGGACAGAAATGTAAAGATGCAAGAACTGATGAAGCAGTGGAGAGCCGTCACTCACAGAATTGCCACCACCTTGATTCCAAGCGAAGTAATCAGCAAGTTATTTGGAGAAATAGTTTTATTGTTCTCAGAAACCCCTTGCCAGCCTTTTTCAAGAAAGAAAATGGAAATTTCTCTTTAATCAGGGAGAAGTTGGTTATTAGTATTGGTGATTTATACATGAGACACCTGCCCAAGTGTGCAGCTCTGCCTAAGGAGATTGAAGGAGAATTGAGTCACCTTTGATGGGGGACAGACTTTCTGGCAAAGTAATCCTGGAAAAAATATAGAATAGGAAATATTTCATGCTCTCAGATGCATTTTCTAAATTCTTCACTGATTCTTCAGCTAATTTATAACTTAGTTCACAGCAACTGTTTGCTTACCCTTAACATCACCTAGATACGCACCAACATTGCGTTTTCCACTCCTTCTTGGGCACATGGGAGACCACATTCCCCAGCCATTTCCAACCAATGGGCCAGGAGCGGAAATGACATGTGCACCTTCTAAGTGGAGGCAGAGGGAAGCGCTCCCTTCTTGCCAAGCTGGCCTGGGAACCGTGGGTTAGAATCACGGAGCCACAGGGTGGAAGCCGCCTGACTCCTCAGTCACAGGCTGGAGGAGAGCTGCCCTGGAGAGCTGCAGACTCACTGCGGACTTGGCAGCAGTGAGGAAGGAAGCTGCCTTTGATACTGAAACCCATTGATATTTAGGGTTAGCCTCTCTTTATTAATGCATGGGCTCTTCCCCGGGGTAGGCTCTTAGTGAATACTTGTCTAGCTCATCATCCATTTTGGAATATTTTTCTATTTTCCAAACCTACTTGGAATCTAGCCTGGTGATGAGAAATTGCTGAAAACAAGTTTTCCTGACATCTGGAGTTTTATAGCTCCATCTCAGGCTGCCAGGTGTCTGAATTTTGCCCAAATGGTCTTGATAATGGTCTTGTGTTTTTCTGTGTGTGAGTGACTTATGTCCTGGAGGCTATACACTGCTACAGAGTAAATGAGGGATATGAGTCTCTGCATTTCTCCATTCAGACTATCCGAGCTGAGAGTGACTTCCTTGCATGGCTTTCTAGGACATCCAGTCATTTTTCTACCACCTTCATTATTTTTGACATATCTTCATGCCCTCTTTATTACATTTTACTAAATATCTTTCTCTAAGTTAATTCACTTTTTGACAAATATGTTTTAAAAGTAACTACTTTGACAATATTTAAATGGAAATCTATCACTTGCTAGAGATACAAGATAACTACAAAAGTAATTGTAATGAAATTTTTATTAAATTCAAAATAGTAAATGTTACCTGCTGTGTTATAGACTGAAAGTTTGTGACCCCCCCCCCCCCCACCACCACCAATTCATATATTGAAATCCTAACCCCTGATGTGATGGTATTGGCAAGTGGGGCCTTCGGGAGGTAATTAAGTTTACATGAGGTCATGAGAGTGGTTCTTATAAGAAGAGGAAGGGACACAAAAGTCTCTCTGTCTCCATGTACACACACAAAGAAAGGCCACGTGAGGACACAGTGTGAAGGCAGCTGTCTACAAGCCAGGAAGAGAGTCCTCCATAGACATTTAATCTGCCAATATTTTGATCTTGGCCCTCCCAGTCTCCAGAACTGTAAGAAACAAATTCCTGTTGTTTATGCCACCCAGTCTTTGGTATTTTGTTAGGGTAGCCCGAAATGTCAAGCACACCTGCAGAATACCCCAAGACTGAGGGCTACCTTTTCTTTGAAATTAAAATGGGGGGGTGGGGAGCAACTGTTAGAGATACTAAGGCTACATAGTAGCCTAAACTGAGACTTTGCAGTGGATGCAATCAGAAGAACTCAATGGGGAATAACTTTCCTGGTATTAAAATCAGACACCACATCTGGTGGTATCTCTCACTTAGGTATTGATGACCCAGAGAAAGGAGTGAATCAGAAGTGTGTATCCTAGGACCTCAGCTAGCACATGACTATCACCTTCTTCACATACACCCTGTGTCCCTTATATCTTTTTCTTTTCACTTTACTCTTATCTAACTGACCTTAGTGAAATAGTATGATATAAAAACTAGGGGGAAAATCAAGCTATGTGTATAAGATCTACATAGTTTTTCCATGTTAGCTGAATGTGGTAAAAATTTGCATTAGATATATTGCTCATGCACATTTTATTTGATATTAGTAAAAATAATTAGTTTTAACATTTAAAAAACCCATAGGTACCAAATCAGTCTTCTCACTGCCTTTCAGTCAGTATGTTTTGTAACACATTTAAAATAAGATAATTAGAAAGTAAAGCTCTGTGTTTTTTTGTTTTTTTAAAAGGCAATAGTTTTCACTTCTTGCCTACTTGTCCTTAATTCCTTTAGGAACTTAAAAATCCTGTTTATCTATCAGCCATGCTGATGATAGGGCTGTCAAAACTCATTATGGAACTCCCTGAATGAGGAATTCCACAATTAAATATGACCTCAATTCCCAGTTTAACTAGCCTATCCCTCCCACCCCACCCCAGATTTGAAGCAGAATGCTGTTCCAAGAATTGCTGTTCCAAGAATTGCAATTGATGAACAAAAGGCTAAGCTTCTCTTCTTCGAAGCAGGGAATTAGCTGATGTGTTTGCCTATGATGGCATCTGAATCCAAGCTTACTTGCTCCCTGCCACTTGTTACCTGTGAGCAAGTGTTATGCGAAGAACATGGCTTGCGTTGAGTTTCTCTCCTGGTGTTGGCCTTCAATGTTACCACTCATTTAATATCTTTTTCTCTGCCCTTATTATCAATTCCTTTCCTTCATTTTCATTCCATCCCATGGATTGTGAACTCGACCATCTGGCAGTCTCGAGATTCTGTGATTAAAAGACATAGCTGTGGGGGATATGGCCGGATGTTTAACAAGAGGGTAAGAAGAGAGCTTGGCCTAGATGCCAGGAGGCTTGGATGCTCCTCTTTGCTCCAGGGCATGCTGGTTACCTTCTGGGGAGTGGGTGGGAACCAGTTGCATCATGTCCAAAATGAGGGGTTGTGGACCCCACCCCCCCACGCATTCTAACCTTCCTTTCTTCTACAGAGTCATATAAGTGAGTTTGACTTTATCACAGAGTATAATTCTGGCTGATTTATTCATATCTTTTTTGTGTAATTTAACTCAGCCCCAATATTTTCATCATCCCTTGTTTGTTTTTTATTTGTTCCTTTTAATGTGATTTTGTGCTTTTGTTCTAATTTCTACCATGAGCTACTCCCCTTTTTCATCTTTATTTTCACTGCTCCCTTTCTCATCTCGGTGTTATTTCCTTTTTCGTTTCCTCAGTAGACATGACCGCCACCCTTCTCATCCTGATGGCCAGTCCTCCCAGGGCCCGAGCCGCAGAGGAGAAGGGAGGGGGGAGGCCGGCGAGGCACAGGCATCACCCCCTCAGAGGGCTCGGGGCTCCGGGGTGGCGCACCCCCTCTGGGCCCGGCTGGCCCGCCCGAATCCCCAGCACCACTCCTCTTGCCTGCATTCCTTCCCGCCACTGCCGAGCACGCCTTTATGACTTGTTATGTCTCAAGCGAGAGCCTGGCATCCGGGGAGTTTCCTTGCCTGTTTTCTCTTGCTGGATACTGTTTCATTCTTCATCTCTGTCCTTGGCTGAGTCATTTTATCTCGCTGCCCTTTACGCAGCCTTATCTCCAAATCCTATCTCACCACAGTCCCCCAGGCTGCTTGCTGTGACGGAAAGTTCCCCTTTCCCGTTCAAAAAGCCAAATTCTATTTTTCATTCAACCTCCTCCTCAAAACATTCTCCATGAGGGAAGTGTGTAAACAGGCTGTGAAGCGGGGCCAGGAACGTCCACGAATGTTGGTGGGCCTTCCCATGGGCTGGGCGTCCTGCCTGGGCCCACTCCTGGCTGCTGACCACACGGTTGCCCTGGGCGCCGCTGTCGGCGATGTCCAGGAGCCCAGACAGGGCTTGGCTCACGCTGATCACCCTCGCAGGGCTCTGCTGGCTACAGCCGCGTGATTTCCTGCAGCATAAACACGTACAAACTGCTTCCCAGGCTAGGTCTCTCCCAACTTATCAGGAGAAACCCCTGTCAGTAAAAAAGTATGATCATGTGCCTCCAGTGTACGTCGCTTATTTGTGGAGAAAACGTATGCATGTTCCACTATACCAAAACATGTATTTTATAAAGCATATACAATATGTAAATTACAAAGGCATGAGCTATGGCTACAATAAACAATGTTTTAAGAATAGTTTTTATTTTATTTAGTTCAATGGTACAAAAGACCTTTTGTCCCTGCTGAGATAAATATTGTTAATAATATTTCTAATGAGAGCAGTGTGATTTAATATGCTAGTCCTGACGAGATCATTATAGTTTTTATCTCATAATGTGCAGGATGAAGAACTATTACTTGGAGTAGAAGTGTTGGCTTTGCCAGTTTCTTATTGTTTGCTGACCCTCATATTATTAGTATTATTAGTATCATCTTCAATTCTTTTCTTTAAAGGAAACTTTTTGGGCCACCTGACAGTTTTGAGAAGACTGGTTAAAACTAGATTACATGAGCTAGTCCACACGTGAGCTGCAGTGCTCTCCCTGGGTGCCCTCTGAGCTGGGCGGCAGCCTTGACCTCTTGACATATGGGTAAGATGAGGCCAATGCCAATCCATAGAGTAAATGCTAGTAAAGCTTAATTTATAAAAAGGGATTTTTTTTTTTTTTTTTTTTTGGTATAAAGAAGCTTTATTTATATAAAGCTTTTCTTTAATGCTTTCCTTTCATATCTCAGTGGATCATCTTATATACATTACTGCTTCCTCACAATCTGAGTCTAATACCTTCTTGAGTCTGATACCTTTTCCTGCTGCCTTACAGTGGGCTCCCTGTTGACCCTCCTAAGGCTGTTTTTAAGAAAAGGTTGACAATAATTTTCTTGAGACCCTGTAGCCTTTCTCTCTGCTGTTCCCAGCCCTCTTCCTCAGGAGTTCTCAAGTAATGTTTAATTGTACATGGTTGATTATTGCCCCCCCCCCCCCAGCTTAACTGACATGAATTTACCTTAGAAAATGCATGAGTGCAGAGGGATTGCTTAGCATATGCCTGGTGCTTTATGGAGCCTTTTTATGCCATCCTCAACAACCTGGCATGACAGGTGTAATATGAGGCTCTGAAGCCCAAAGATGTATAGTAATTGTCCAAGGTAATAGAACTAATAAACAGAAGGACTGGAATTTGAACTCTGGTCTCTTTGACAGGAAAGTCCACTTGTGTTGACTTTTATCAGGGATTTACTGATGGGGAATCTCACCAGGAGTCATCACGAAAGCATTGGTCTCTGAAAGACCAGGAGACTCAGGTCAGGAATTTTTGCAGGGAAGCACAACCATCCATCCATCCATCCATCCATCCATCCATCCATCCATCCATCCATCCATCCATCCATCCATCCTTCCATCCTTCCATCCTTCCATCCTTCCATCCTTCCATCCTTCCATCCTTCCATCCAACCAACAAAAAATGTTTTACTTACCATGATTCAGATATTGGGGTAGGTACTGGGGATATAATAGTGAAGGAAACATGGGAGAGTCTGAGATGAAGAACGCCAGGATGAGGGATTGTGGTATATGTTTGGGTGTGTATGTGGGCGAGGGGGGGGGGACTGTGTAGCTACTAGTAGAGCCATACAAAGAAGGAGTTGGGGGGCCAAGAAGCCAGGGTTTGGAGCAGCAGTAGTGTTGGGTTGGTGTGTGTGGTTGAAGGAAGAAGCTGTGAACAGGTTTTGGAAGTTGTAGATCCACCTTTTGTTCCATCTGCTCTTATGTGATACACATGTCGGCCAGGGCATGTAAGGGCTGGGTAACACCTGAAGCTGTTCCTGTGATCTCTTCCCTTGTTTCTCATAGCAACTCTCAAGCTAGAAATAAATAAAGTGCTATCTTAGTACTTATCCCATTGAATTGATTTATATTTGGTTAAAGATCTATGCTTTAAAGGGTATGGTTATATTATTTATAGCTAATTAAAATGGGACCCTTGAAAAAGATCATACCTTCTATAACATCAACTTCTCTGGGAAAATCAGATCAATTTACATCATTGTGTTCAGGGCATCTTTACTAGGAAACCAACCCACAAAAGCTTGAAGCCTGCCTACCATAACATCCAGTTGGGGCCCTCTAGGACCCTTTATTCCTTTCTCTTCCCTAGATGTTCAGAACATAACCAAAGTTAGTCATCCAGACATCTAAGTCCAAGTTTTTGACAATAGCTAAAGAATTGCTTCACAATAGTTACATGATAGGGAAGGTTTCCTGTCACGATCATAAATACAGAGCATTATCTGCCATATTTACTAGTGAGTCACTTGAACCCAGAATAGTACCTGGCATATAATAGGTGCTCCATACATATTTGTTAAAAAAAATTAATTAATGAGTTTTTTAAGTCAGAGAATAATGTATTACGTTTTATTTTGGACATTTTCTTTGGTGTCTTTTAGCTTTTATTCTTTAAAGAAAATGTTAAATAATTAAGGAACTGTTTACTATTTTAAGTTAAAAAAAGAAAGTGTGTTTTGTGTTTAAATTAGTTTGGGTCATAGGAAGTGAGTCCCTGGATACACTCAAGCTAGACTAGGGACAGCTGAGATACACGCCCACACTCTCAGACCAACTCTGAGCAAATCCCCTTTTTGTTTGCTGCAAGTATTGAATTATTTTCTTTTACATGTTGGTGGGCAGCATTCCAAATGTATTGTGTTGGCAACATCCCTCCCCCCCATTTATTTCTTTTTTAAGTCCATGTGAGTTTTTAGGGAAATGTAACCCATAAGTTTTTTATTCATTTACACTTAACTCATCAAAATGTGGTTTTATGAGCACTCTTTGATATCCAAGAAGGCTTATGATCTGCTTTACTATACTATTCCAGCCTTTAGCCTTCTTAGAAATGGGAAGCTGCATTTGGCCAAGGATATATACAATTGTGAACCAAAACACTTGGTGGGACCCGAACTCCAATATTTGAGAAGACTTTAAACTTGAGAAAATGTTGCCACAGCTCAATGCCTTTCCCCCCATCAGTGCCACAAAACCCCAAACAGGACGAAGGAACAACATGCTGGCTATGGCTAGGGAAGCTTTCTGGTTCTTTTGAGACAGTTCCTGGAAAGTCTTTTTTAAGGAAGTGAATGTATGTGGCTTCCAATGGATTTTAGCTGTCAATGGGACAATCAAATATCAGTTTTTCCCCCTTGTACTTGAAAGTCACTAATAGTTTTTTTAAGTCGGGGTGGATAGTAACATGCTATATGTGAGCTAAGCACTTGAAAATGTTAGTATTTGAAGAAATGAACACAATCTATGTATGCTTCCATTCTTTCCCATTATCTGGGCAGAAGTTTTCATTCCTCAGAACCAGTATGCAAGATTGCTGAGCTATATATATAAATTCTGTGGTTACTACAAATACAGAAGAAAAAATATTTTTAAAATTAATTTTAGAGAAAGGGAGGGAGAGGGAGAGAGAGAGAGAGCAAGCGAGAGAAACATCCTGCATGTGCTCTAACCAAGGATCCAGCCTGAAACCTGGGTACATGCCCTGACCGGGAATTGAACCCACCACCTTTTGGTGTACAGGGCAACGCCCCAACCAACTGAGCCACACCTGCCAGGGCCAGAAGAAAATTATTTTTAAATAGTATTTGTAGGTAGCTAATACAGAAATTATATTTATTTTCAGAAAGTTTTTAAAAAACTTTAATCATTATAATCCAGCTTTCCAAGGAAAAACAAAAAACAACATGAGACACTGAGATACATCTAGAAATTAATTGTTCTGAATCTCAGGGTTCTAGCTTTACAATGCACATAACTGAGGAACACACCTTATTTGGCTGCACATAACATGGATTTAGGCCTTATGCTAATCTCTAGACCTTAGTAAACACACATTAACCCCATTTTCTGTAACAAATTAGTCTGAATGCTGAGCTGGCAAACAGCTGCCATGGGTTGCATGAGAAAAATAACTCCAGAAATGAGAAAATGTTATTGGTTCCTTAAATACTGGAGGTCAAGACTTTGAGAAGACAGGAAACAAAGTGCTTTGGGGTTTTGCCAGGAGGCCTCATCAGTTTCAGCTGTGGATAAAGGCCCTTGCCTAACCCCAGGTTTTTTTTCTGCCTCTATATGAGTGATCATGGACAGATTTCTTCTAAGGAAATCACTGGAAAGACATGAGAAGATGACTTCAACTCTCTTTAAATGTCCCACCTTGTGTCATTCTGAGGGTGTTTTCTTCTTGGTTACCTGGAGTTCGCTGGTCTTCCCCAACCTAGCTGATCCATTAGTTACACTTGGGTCAACTTCTCAGACTTGGATGCGAGAGGACCCACAGGAAGATAAGATGGGGTTATGTTCCCAAATCCACCACCAGTGTCTGTGACAGTGTGTCTGCTTTTGTTCAAGAATGTCTCTTGAATGGACAGTGAGCTATGGAATGGCTATACCTCACTCAAGGGTCAGACATAACAAATTCAAGAGATTCAGAGCTACGGTCTCTTCCAACAAAATAAAATCATCCCTTAGTATCTGCAGAGCATTGGTTCCAGGACCCCTACAGAAACCCAAATCCACAGATGTTCAAGTCCCTTATATAGTGGCATAGTATTTGCATATAACCTATGAACATCCTCCCATACACTTTAAATCAGCTCTAGACTATAATACCTAATACAATGTCAATGCAATTAAATAGTTGTTATACTTATTGTTTAGGGAATAATGACAAGAAAAAAGTCTGTACCTGTTCAGTACTGATACAGTCATCGTAGGCCTAGCTACACATCAGCAACAATGTAACTTTTCCCCAAAATATTTTTGATTCACTGTTGGTTGAACCTGGGGGATGGGAAACCCATGGATATGAAGGGCTAACTACTACTTGAAGCAAACTGGTGTCTTATGACTTATTTAGGCAGTTTTGCATAACACATTTTTTTCTAGTTACTTGCTTCAACTGAGATTCATATCCTGTTTTTGTAGCTAAAGACAGGTAGCACATCTCAACCAAGCAATACCGTATAGACATTGCCAAAGATGGACATCTCCACCTGTGTTCGGGAAAGACCTTTTTCTGGCTCTCTTTTTCTACCATTTCCAGATGATGACAAAATACCTCTTCTGCCATGACATATTTATTGTTATTCAATCACCCAGTCAAATTCACTGGTGGGTAATTCCCAGAAATTGGAAAATTCACCACATTTTATTTAACTTCTCTTGACTGGTGGCATCCGTATCTTGGATTCTCGATGCAGAGAAAGCATAGTGCAAAGAGCAATGAACGTGTTCCTGATAACAGAACCACTTCAGAAATGTAGTGATGGCAATTTGGGGAGCTCAACTACAAAAATATTGATGGATCAATATGGAAAAAAAGGTGGGAGATTATTAGCTGTTGGGTGCAAATTAAGAAACTGCAATTTCCTGAATGATGAGAGTAATAGAAAGAAGTGGAATTTCTCCAAATGGTGAAATCCACCCATCAGTCCTCCCCTCCTTTCCCATCGTGTCCTGTAGCACCAAGTCTGCAGAACTGAGGCAGAATGTGGAGAGAGAAGCCCACCTCTAGGGCAGAGCTGGTCTTGCTGAGCTTTCTTCGATAGGGAGCCGCGTGATGCGTGCCTTCCCCTGCTGCCACACTGTCAGCACCCGCCAATCAGAGCCCCATGATCACAGGACTTGTGCACATAAACAATTTCCAGGAGGTACAGAACAGCCCAGGGACGTCTCAGGCATAAACACCGGTTATTCTGTAATTCATTACACTCCCCCTCATCATCTTGGCATGTGCTTGAAATAATAGCTTTGCTTAAAATGTTTGAACATGTCAGTGGACTAGATCCTTCCACTGTCCTTGGTACGTGCGCATTTGTTTCACTAGGTCGTCTTCCTTTTAAATGAAGGCCTTCGGCGTTTCTGGTGAAGCTCAGTGGATTTCTGTCTTGAAGAATATTAAGAGGATACAGTGGTGGGATTTCAAACACCAGCTAGTTCCTCTTGTGCTTTGCATGTATGTGTTCTGGAGGGCCCAGGGCACCAGAAGGAGGCCCTTTAATTCTATTGTTAAGCAGAGTACATATATTCGGTGTTTAAATTTGTGTATTCTTTTTACGCTAGTAAGCTAGGTCGTTTAACTCCTACTCCTCAACAGATGTCTTCAGCAAACTAAGTTCCTCCACTCAGCCTGCTTACCCAGCCTGAAAAGGTGTCAATAACTTGTAGTTATTGATCTAATTAGTTTTTGCATTCAGTAAATACATATTTATTGAATGACTGCTGTGCCATGCATTGCAATAGGCTTTGGGGAGTCTGCCGTTTCTGCTCCACAGGAGTCTAGAGTTAAGAAGATACACTTGCCATTTGAAACTACAGTTACCCAGTGCCTGCAGTCTTTATCAGGGTTACAATAAGGGTTGGTAGATTTTACAAGTCTCTTAATAATATTGAGCTTCAAACATAGAAGAAAATGTGTTATCAATTCCTTGTATGTCTTAGCTGTTTGTCCGCAATGCAGAAAATGAGAGGGTGTATCTGTGTTGGCACTTAAAGTGTCAAGTGCTATCTTACTAGGGGTTCTTAGCTTTTTAAATTGTGTTTCGAAGCTAAGCCAAATTGATTATTTTTCACATTTTAATACACATGTGTGAGCCTGTCTCCTTAATCTTCCCAACAGGCCTATGTAGGGATTAGTACCTTTTATTCCCTTTTACAAATGAAGACACAGCCTCAGCGCATTTACTTGATTTACCCAATAAGGTAGCCCAGTTGGTATGCAGGGCCTGGGTTGGATCCTATGATGTAGTATGTTTAACGTTTTTGTGCTAATTCATGAGAACAGCAGCCAAGTGTAAAGACAGAGAAGATGTTTTAGTTTAGGATTCTGTACCGATATTGACGTGATCTTTAACTTCGCTTCCCATACCACATGCATGAATCAAACTATGATACATTGTGTGAGAGGAACATTGGAAGAACTTCCAAACACTTAACTATAACTTTAGAAGTCATTATTTTTCCTAATTAGTCTTTTATTTTCATGCACTGGCAACAAATAGTTTTAACTATTCAATGAAATGATAGTGTCAAAGTCTAATTGTCATGATTCATAAAGAGAACATATGAAAAGAAAATGTTGAAATTACTAATAATTAGCAATATACAAATTTAAATAAAGTAGTAAGAAATAAAGTAGCAAAAATTAAAACAATATTTATCTTAATGAAATGGATCTCTCATATTTTGCTGCTGGCAGTTTAAATTAAGACAAATCCCTAGGAAAGTGGTTTGGCACTGTGGAAAGCCAGAAAAATGTCTACTCTTTGACTCTGTAATCCCACTTCTGGGAATCTATCCTAAGGAGAAATCTAAAATATGGGGAAAGCTACAGCCATGAAACAACAGAAACTGCATGAGTCTTCAAAAATAGGGTCATGGTAAATTAATTATATTTAAATTGCTTAATAGAATAAACCATTAAAAAGAATAGAGTAGTGACAAGATAAACACCTCGGGATACAATTATTAACTGACATTATTGCAAAATTAAAATTAAAAATTAATGCAAAATTAAAATGTATACAAATTTATCTTATAATTACAAATAGGAGAAAAGCAGATGCCTAAAAAAGAAAAGATAAAAAAGCTAGAGGAAACTTACCCTAGTACTAACAACAGAGGTTTGGTTAGGGTCATGGGACTTCTTGGTGGTTTTTTCTTTTTCTATTTTCCAAAAGTTCAGTAGTGTTATTTATATTACCTTTATTCAAATTATCAATAAAAATATGTCTGATCGAATTGTTCTCCACAGCTGTGTTGAGGCTCACCGGTGGGTTTGGGAGTGAGTGGGAGGAAAGGGGTGGGGTTAGAGCTAGCAAGCAGAACTGTCACAGGCAGCTCTGGCCTGTCCTCACCATCTAGCTGCCCACGAAGAGGGACAGCTACTGAGGGGAGAGTTTCTGCCAAAAGCTCTGTAGATATTATATTTTGAGCAGAAATACCAATAAAGGTAACATTTATTTGTTTCTTCATCTGACACACTGGTACAATAGTATTTGTCTGACTTCCTTGCAATGTTGCTGACAATGCAATTGTGGCAATGCGTATAAAATTACATTGCGCACCCAACACCCCATTCCATGCTAGTTATCATTGTTTTAAAATAACAATGGTAACATTTGAATCTTGGTTTCCTTATCTGAAAAACAGCAATAATAGTTTCTGTCCCACTTACCTCACAGGATTATTGTTAGAATCAAATGAAATAATGTATGTAAATGAGTTTTGTTGACTTTAAGTGTTATAGAAATGAAAGCGTTATTTTTGACTGCACACCTGGTTCCCAAGATATGAATTTTGGAGTAATGCCGAGGTCTGGCTTTAACAAAATGGTGCCCATTTCAAACGTTTGGGCCCACTCTTTCTCTGTGGAAGAGAAAGACATTTTCTCGAAAGACTTTTCTTCTAGCTCCTGCTAGGCCAGAGTAAGAAAATCCTGTTTATGTCAGTGAAGTAAGTTGTTTAAGCAGAAGAGTCCACGGCCCTAACTAGAATTTGCAGTCAGGACGACCTGTTGTGCCCGGCCGGGCGTGGCTCAGCGGTTAAGCATCGACCTCGGATCCAGGCGATCAGGGTTCGATTCCCGGTCAGGGCACATGCCCGGGTTGCGGGCTGCAGCCGATCAATGACTCTCTCATCATTGATGTTTCTAGCTCCCTCTCTCCCTCTCCTTTCCTCTCTCTGAAATCAATAAAGATATATTTAAAAAAAAAAAAAAAGACCTGTTGCAGTGTGAGACATCCATCTGAGGCCCATTGGGTGGATTGTGTTGGCCGATGAAGGAGCTCGGTACTGCTGTTCACACCCTCCAGAGATAGGGAGCAGCAGCCGGCAATGTGTTAGGATGTCCAAGTTGTTTCTCAGTCAGAAACCCAGAATATTCAATAGGAAAACGATCAATTTAAATAAATACCACCCAAATAGATAACATTCTGCCAATTTCTCCCTTCAGAGATCATACCTATAATAGAAAGCTCTCAAGTTCCTGTTACTTCTATGAATGGCAGGTGAGAGAGAAAAGATAAGAAATGAGGAGAGAGAAGAAATAAAAAGGAAGTCTTCCCAAGACTTTGGCACTGAATGTCGTTTGTTCTTAAGCCACAGCTTCAATGCCCAGAATTACGTATGCAGGACAGATGTGGACATTTGAGGCCACTATTTGGCAAGTGTCAATTGGCTTACAGACTTAGTACCAGGATGATAACAATTTGGAAGTAACTATTTGGATTAATTGCTTTTCTAGAATGACATTAAATTTCCTGGTGATCACGATATCCAATAAGTGAGCTAGGGTGATGGTAACACCCTTTTATAATTGCATTTGGAGAAGAAACCATTGGATAACATTTTTCATGAACCAAAGAGGGTGAATTATGGCGCTATCTTACCAGTCACGCGGACAAGTAAGAAAATCTCTTCTCGAGGCTTACTGAGGTGGGCTCTTCTCCTCCTCAAGGGTTCCACAGCCTCAAAATGACCTGCCTATTCCAGTTTCAAAGCTCTTTGACCCTCTAGTTTTACACAAACATAGTTTTCCTAAGAAGTTGTTTAAAATCAAACCCAGCCACAAAGGAGAAAACAACAACAGCAAACATTAAAATTGAAAGGAGGTGGGTGAGGGAAAGGAATAAAAAGGAACTTAAACCAAAAGTATATTTAAAGGAATGAATATACTTGACAAGATCTCTTTTTCTGACAAAATAAGGTTTCATTGGAACCAAAATCTGTAAAGCATAGTTGGTATAAATGTGTGTATCAGGCTCAGGTGGTGTTCAAGCAACAGTCACCCAGTTGACCCCTCAGTTCTCTTACCTGTAAATTCCAAGTTATGATAATTGCATAATGTCTATGAAATGCCTAGAACTTTAATATATCTGACATATTTTGATATATTGATCAATGTATTTCTAAAAGTATCATATTCAAGCAATATAAGGGCTCCAGAGTGGCTACATTTATAAGTTTTTGTGAATTCAATCAATTTTTAAATTGAATCGTATTTTGAGAGATCCTGCATGAACTGGCTATGAAAAGGACCCCTGTTGTAAAATACCTTATATGTTTATATTTACCTCTTATTTAATTGGCTTGTAAATTGGGATTTTTTTGGGGGGGGTGGCTTAGTAGAGCACACCTTATTTTTAATTTTAGTCTTAATAAAATTAAAACCACTTTTTATTTTATGTTTATTCTCAGCATGATAGGATACAATTATGTTATCTAATTTATTTCATGGTAGGAGGACACTGAGGCCCTGAGAGTTTAAATAGCTAGGTAGTGGCAGACCCCCAAATAAATTTTATTAAGAAAATATTTTTTTATTAAATTGTCTTAAAAACAATCTCCACACAGATGGTTTTTCTCTACATCCTTTGTAAATGTTCAAAACATGTATTGAAGAGTAGAATTAAAAAATATATATATATATATCTTTATTGATTTCAGAGAGAGGAAGGGAGAGAGAGAGATAGAAACATCAATGATGAGAGTCATTGATCGGCTGCCTCCTGCACGCCCCCAACTGGGGACCGAGCCCGCAACCCGGGCATGTGCCCTGACCGGGAATCAAACCCCAATCTCCTGGATCCTACGTCGATGCTCAACTGTTGAGCCATGCCCGGCCGGGCCGAGTAGAATTTTTGCTCTATGAGACCTTCACCATTGGATTCACATAATTTCCCAAGAAAACTCCCTTTCAAAACAAGTTCTGTAACAAGTAATCTAAAAGTGATTTTTTTTTTCTTCAAAGAAAATTCCCTTTAGAAAAGAAGGAAGTACACCGTCCAGGACACAGACAGCCAGCTGAGATCAGTGACTCAGTCTGTTTCATAAATTATGGGTCTGAAGTCAGGTTGAACGAGTGCTCACATTTAAAAAAAAAAAAAAAAAAAAAAAAAAAAAGGCTGCAATGGCACCTAAGGATGTAGAAACAGGTACAGAGGCAATTAGTTTTATAGAACAGAAAAAATTATTAAGTGTATGAAACCTAAGTTAACATGCAAGTCCAGAAATACGTATTAAAATAGGAAATTGCCAAAGGACCTTGAGAAACTGGTCCAAACAAGGGCACTGAGAAACTGTTCTCCGGATCAGCCGTGAGAGCTAAGTCTGTGGTTATGTACAGTTCGAGGGACCATGCTGCACGCTCACCTCTTGTGACCTAGGCTGGTGAGGGAAGGTGGAGGCACCACAGAAGGACCAGGTACCATGTTAGCCTCAGCTGGCAAAGCATGGTGGGCCCCAGGGATCGGTTCTCATGGGAGCTAGTCCTTAGGCTTTTTTCAAGACCACAGACCGTAATCACTTGGGAAGTTCCCCGTGATGATGAAAATTGGATGAAAGTTTGAAAACTGACCTGGATGAGTCCAAGTTGCTGCATAGAAAACACAGTTATGTTGGTGAAGATGTGCTCCCTCGAGACTTTCAATCACACACATTCTTTTATCACTATGTTCCTTAAACTTCCCTCTTGGCCCCGGGGGGGAGGGGGGGAGTATAAACACTGAGTTAGAGGTCCTCACTAATTCTGCAGGTATAGTTTCAGAGAAGTCTTTATCAGTTTCAATCTCTCTTGCAGTGGACAGTTTCCTGTGATCTCCCCTGCTCAGCATATCCCTGTCTACACCACTGAGTCCTCCCCATGCTCAGCCTGCCTAGATGCATTTTTCCTGGTACTTTAGGGTCAGTCACTGTATTAGGGGCAGTAGTTACCTTTTCTGTGGATGGAGAAAAAACCCAGTGATTTCTGTTTCATTCTCCACCCTGCTATAATTTATGGAGCAGAGCTGTTTGCCCAGTAAAATGAACTGAGAACCTTCTAGGAAAAGTGCCTTTGGGTCTCCTCGAAGTCCTGCATAATTTTAGCATATATTATTTTGTCTTCCTCTTATTATTGTTGCATGATAGTCTCATTTGGAAATGGAATTGTTAGGGTGAAGTTTTGCGTTTACTCATCATGTTCTGCACGGCCCTTGCGTAATGAACAGAGCATGCCCAGATGCACCTTGTGGCTGTTTAGTGAGAGAATCCTGAGACCATGATAAATGATCCCCTTTTGGAGTCTAAGTAAGGCCCTCCCCTCTTTGGCCATTTCCTATGTAATTATTTTAGTTATCTGAGAAAAATGAATGGGTTCACTACCTTTAAAACAGTATCAAATAATGAACTCCTCCAGTTGGCTTGTTCCCACCTCCAGATGCCTCTTCTGAGAAATACTTGTGGGGTGATGATGGTGGTTTATATCATCAACCTCTAAACATTTGAGGGTGCTGCTTCGGAAGTTCCAGTCCTATTTTGCAGAGCTTTCAGGCCTCTATTTAAATCAAATGAGATTCCTTGGCATCCTGGCTGCTGTTTTACATTCTAGATTAACCTCTTTAGCAGGTTCCCCAGCCCACCCCCTCTAATAAATCTGAAAAGATTTTAAAAACTGATTCTAAGTAAATATTTTAATAGCTGTAAATGTGTCCACTCTTTGAGGAGAAAATTTAGATGAAAAACATTTCCAATCACCCGAGAAACTGTGAATGGAGCAGGCCGAACTCTGTTTTAATTGAAGAGGAAAAGATGCCATTGGCTGGGTTTTCCTGTGAGTGTTTCTAGGTTTGTGTTTCTTGGTGACTTCTTTGCTTGCTCCTTTCTATCACAGTATTAGCTTTAGGTTAAATCTAATCATAAGGAGCACCAAAGTCTCAGCATATTTCCAGCCCAGATCTGGGTATGTGCTCTCTGATCAAGAATTTTGTCTCTTCTGCGTGCAAGAGGGAATCTGGAAATACAGTTTTGAAAGCTTACTATTGGCATTGCTTAAACATTAGAATATGATATGTGGACAAGGCAAGACATTTAAAAGAAAGATTGTCCCATAAAATCCAGTATAAATGGTTGCTTTTGTCCTTTGCAATGATATTGTATTTGGATGATACTGTGTACATTATGAGATTTGAAGCTTTCAAATGATAAGATGGTGATGGCCAGATTTCATATAGTGCAGGGATTGGCAAACTTTTCCTGCAAAGGACCAGAGAATAAATATGTTAGTCTTCGCAGGTTATGTGGTCTCTGTCAGAATGACTCACCTTGGCCTTTGTAGCCTAAGCAGTTGTGGCTGTGTTCCAATAAAACTTTATTTAAGGCCACTGAAATTGGACTCTCATATGATTTGTGCCATAAATTTGTGTCACAAAAATATTCTCTTTTTTCTGTTTAAAAATGTGAAGCCATCTTTAGCTTGTGGGCTGTACAAAAAAAGTCTGTGGGATGGATTTGGCCTTTGAACCACGGTTTGCTGATTTTGATGGTGAACTAGTAAGTGAAGAAGCTGAACTCGGGAGAAGAAAGAGGTAAGACATCGTGCACATTTCTTGGACTGACTGACTTTCTCTTTCTAGCTACTAGCCTTCTGAGTATCATACTTGGTTGTAGTTTGACTCTTTGTTTCTGGTAGGAATGAGTGAGTATCTTAGGGATTTATAAAATATTTTCTTTACTCCTAATAACAGTACTTCAAATCTGTGAAGAACTCTGCTCCACTGGCCACAATGTACACGTAAGAGTTTCATAAAAATTCAGCTTGCTAAACTTTTAGCCTTTAAAGGTTCCCAATAGTGTTGATAAAGGGAAGTTTTTCTTCTTCACATGGTAGTGTTCATAAATATTTTGGCCGTGACTATTGCTATAAAAACAAAGTCATGACTCAAAAAGAAAATACTGCTAATGACAAGTATCAGGGACCAAACCTGGTCTTAGAAAATGACTCTCCAGGAATCCCCACTAAGTTGGCATCTTCACTTTAGCACTTACTATGGAATAACAATCTCTCTCTCTTCATTGATATTTCTTTTGCATGAAATGCTTCATTTGTTCCCTTTATTATTCCTGTGTTCTTAGCCGCACAGGCATAGTTTGATTTGCCCTCATTTCTCCCTTTCTCAATTTAAGATATCAAAAAGCAGTCTCTACTCTGAGTGATGGTCTCAGCTCCAAGTTCCTTACCTGTGTCTGCATGCTGGTGCAGGCAGGTGAAGTGTGGGATGGGAATGTTCCCTTCTGATGGACGTTGTCCCTCTGTGGTATCGCCATAACACTGCAATGCAATAGTGACTCTCAGACAGGGAGTTTATTTTTAAAATATTCAGATGTATGTCTGTGGTGATATCTGACTCATGGCTGCACAGCTTTCCCAGGGGAGCCCAGTGTGGCTGGGGATCAGATTCTACTCAGGGTTAGTCAAGGCTCTGACTTCTTAGATGGTACAGTCTCTACATATGCACAAAGGACCTCAGCAGAATCAAGGAAATAATTATATATACTTGAAGTTACAATGTACTTATACCCAATCTCCTCATGTATACATATACATTTTGAATATTTTAAATGTATTAATAAGTACCAACTATTAGAGGTTGTAAAAGAGTTCGTTTCTGTTCTTAACGCGAGACTGTGATTCTTATGTACGATGGAGCATTTCTCTCCATCTCTATGTTTTGCCAAAGGAGAGATTTAAGGGATGGGAGATCAGAAGTCAGCGGTGATTTTTTTTCAAATTCTTTAATAGAGTATTAGTGTTGATGCTGTGGGCCAGAAACATTACTTAGTATCAATAACATACCTGAAAGAAAAATGTTGAAAACTGATTTCAATTCCTAAAGGCAAGTTTCATAAGATAGGAATCATCTCTCCAGTATTAGGTTTCTTCTTTGTCCACTGATTCAAATACTCTAGTCCATATGAAAATACCTGTTGAGCTCTGCACATGGCAATAAAAAGACAAACCAGTGCCCTGATCATTTATCTGAAGCCAGACCTAGCACTGGTTCCTTGACACTTGTATGGTGGACATGGCACATAGGACCTCTGGGACTCCCACCCTGTCCTCACTGCTCTTTAGAAGGTGAGCATTTGCCTCTTCTACTTGGGCTGTGATGGGTGGATGTTTATGTGCATCTTCCCTCTCATCTGTGCTCTGGGGATTCCCTCAGATGCTCTGAGTCCCCTGCCCTTCTGGCCTTTATTTTCCACGCTCAAGAAAAAGGATCAGAGACTTAATTCATCATTTAAAAAATATATTTTCCCACAAGGTAAAAATAAATACAATGAAAGCAATGAAAAAGTAGACACATGAGAGAGAGATTAAAATATAGGAAAGAAGATTACAAGTATAAAATCTAGAAGCATTTCCATTAAGGAAAGGGATACTTATTATCACTGCTAATATTCGACATTGAACTAGAAAGTCTAGCCTATGCAATAAGTCAAGTAAAATAAATGAGTTGTAAAGATTGGAAAGAAAGAGGAAGAATTGTAAATTGTCATTATTTTTGGATGATATGACATCTACCTAAAAATGAAAGATAATTCACTATTAGAATTAATGAGAGTTTAGCAAGTGGCCAGATCCAAGGAGACACACTTAGAAAGGGCGAGAAAGTAAACAAATTAATGACATGGCACACTTGTTTCAAAGTAATTGTATAATAATAATTTTTAAAATAACTGGAGAAAATTTGTCTAGGAGTAAGGTACATTTCTATTTTAACTGTCTTACTCAGGTTTAAAAGTGGCTAAAATTATACTGACTATCATCTTTAAACAGTCAAAATTCTTTGTGTCTTCTTTCCTCATGCCTCACTTTTCTAAAAATAAACTATGTGTAACAATTTCCACCAATTTCCCCATACATATGCAAACTTTGTTTCCACAGTCTGGGTTCTTTCCCTTTTCCTGCCTTCCTCCTTAATGATCTTTCTTGTGCCCTGACCTTGAAATTTAAGGATTCTGATGGAGCTTTCCACTTGGTGATATTTCTTTCTGGACAACATTTTTTTTTTAATTGCATGTTAGGCTTATTGAAAAGACCACTGTCTCTAAACTCAGATATATTTAGTCTGAGTCTCAGTTTCCTCATCTGTGAAATTAGAATGATAAGAGCTACTTCATTGAATTTCTGTGATGATTAAATGTGATTGAGGTATCTTAAGTGCCTAGTACAGAAGATGTGAGTTACAGGTTCAGGCTTCCAGGGCCCACTACTCCCCCTGTGAACCCTCTCACCCCTGCTCATTCTTGTCAAAAGAATTATGCAAGGTAAAGTTAAAATGAAGTTAATGGTTTGGTACAACTGGTGACAGCCTCAGGTCAGGCAATTTAGGGTAAACTTGCTGAAATCAAACAATATTTAAGCTCATGTTTAGTTTATTTTATATTTAGTGAAGTATGATATATATATAAGGTAAGGCATACAAATACTAAGTATACAGCTCAATTACTTGTTATATGTGTACACCACTCCTTCATGTCCCTTGTGAGTCAATAACTAGTCCACCTCCACCGTATGTTCATATTCTGACTTTTGTTTGCATCAGTGGGGAACACAGAGAAGAATTAGACATAAGCCTTGCCCTGGCGGATGGCCTCTGGCCTCAACACCTACCTGACTTATATTGTCTTGACCAAGTCCTTACAACTTCCTGTGTCAATTCTTTGGGTATAGACAAGATTTGACATGAGATAATATTTAAAGGACCAGATGGGAAATTGTAGAAACTGTTGTTAAAATGAACGTTGTAAATACAAAACAATAACTTATCTATTGTGCCAGTTACTACTTTTATACGATTTCCGTTATCTACATGTCCCATGTCGTGTTAGGCCTTGCCTAAGGAGATTGAGGGTTCATTTGATGAGTTACATTTGATATTACTTGATGTTTTTCTCCTATGGCATGGTTCTAGAGCTAAGATATTTGTATTTGTTGTCTTAGCCAGCACCAAGAAAGGAGCTTTCCATTGCTGTCCATAGAGGCTTCTGCAGGTCTTATATAGTCAATTCTAGTCACTATACTGTATATTAGACCCTTTGAAATTTTTCATCTTATAACTGGAAGTTTCTACCCTTTGACAAATATCTCCCTATTTCCCCCACCCTGGCATCCACCAATTTCCTCTCTGCTTCTGTGACTTCAACTTTTTTATATTCCACATAAAAGAGAAATCATAAAGTATTTATCTTTCTCAGTCAGATCCTCTTCTTTATCACTGTATTATACTCTCCCTGGGTAATATCTTGTGAACCTGTAGCTTTAATTATATCTATATGCCCATGAATGGAAGTTTTAAGTGTTCAGCGCAGATCTTTCTTCTGCACTCAAGAACAACTTTACTATTGCTTACCTGAACTCTCCATTTGTTAACATCAAAGAACCCCAAACATGCCCATTAAACACAGACCTCACAGACTTCCTATACCTACCCCAGTTCTACCCTACCTGCCCCTCTTTCAATGTTTTCCGTGTCTGAGACAAGTTATCCAGTTTCCTACACCGGAAACTAAGGAATCTTCCTTAACAGCTTCCTCTCCCTCACATTCTGTGCCACCAAGTCTTCTATATTGCTAGTGCTTAGGTATCTTCCAGCATCTGTTTACTTCTCTTTACCTCTCCTTGGTCTAATCTACCTTCATGTCTGACCTGGGCAACTACAAAGGTTACTCCATTCTAGCTTCCTTACAGTTTTCCCACACAGCAGCCAGAGTGATGTAACTTAGAACAATTAACAAAATCTTTGGCGTGGGTATGTCTCACTTCCCCTGTCTCCTCTTATGCCACATTCACCCTCACTTTGTGCTCTAGCCCCACGGGTCTGCTTTCAGTTCTTTAAAATATCACTCTCCTTCTGCTACTAGGCTTTTGTGTATACTTTTCCCTCTTAGTGGACAATGCTTTCTCCCATTCTGTATTTTATCCTGCAGATTAGTTCAAATGTCAGTTCCCCAGGGAAGCATCCCCATTTAGGTCAAGTTCCTTCATGATACATCCATGTAGCAACTTTTGTTCCTTTCCTTCAAAGCACGTGACTTGGGTTTTCATATTTGTTTGCATGTGATTCCCCCCTCTCCCACCCCCCACCCCCAATAAAACATCAGTTTCCTGTATCAGGCTGTAAACTCCATGGTGTTGGTTATGTGTTCACTGTGATAGATGTACACAACCCATTTTTACATAGGATTTTATTTTGGGAGGTCTTTGATAAGCACTAAAAAAATTCAGTAAGCCAGCAGTGCAAAATGACCACAATTGGGGTAAGTGAGGTAAGGCACTATGGTCACTAGGTAAACTGAGGTTTATTTTTCCATTCTTATATTTACTGCAACATTGAAGGCAAGGAAGCCGTGTCTCTCCCTGGAACTTTTGCAGAGGTAAAGATGCAGTGAAGGCTGGCAGGATTGAGACTTCAGAGGGGGGCAGTGGTGGCAGAGGAGGTCCTTTCTTTCTGGCTCCTGGTCTTTGATTGTGATGCCAAATTCCTTAAATCAGTGGTTCTCAAACTGTAGCAAGCATTAGAATCAACAGGAAGACTTGTTAAAAACACAGATTTCTGTGGCCCACCTTCAGAGTTTCGAATTCCATGGTTTAAGGTCGGCCCTGAGAATTGGCATTTCTAACAAGTTTCTATAGAATACCGCTATTGTTGGTGCTGGACCACAATTAGAGATCCGCTAACTTAAGTAATTCCATCATGAAACGCAGTCCCAGGCTAATTCCTCTCCCTGAGGATGGCCTTCCGTGAGAGCACCTGCTTGTCTTAGCAGCTCTGACTAGAAAGTTCATGTGCTTGAGGAAGTGGACACTGGCTGGGCAGAGCGTGACCCCTTGATGATTCCATAGTTGGAGAATTCTGCTCTATTTTACCAGTACGAACACCTCTGCCAGATAGTCCAAATAATTAAACATGTTATTGGTTATTGTATTTCCAAGAGTTTTAAGAAATACAGTGTACTAATTAGAGTATAAAAGGAAAATAAAAAAATAGATTATCTTCTGTTTGGGCTAAACAGCAGATGAGTAGTGTGACAGCATCTTTTGGGAGGAGCGAGCCAGCACTGAGGCCCAGGGGAGCTGATGTCCCTCACCGAACAGGGATGAGACAGAGGAAAGGTGGGAAGCGGGCTCCGGTAGATGCAGTCTTTGAGGGTAAAATGGAATTTTAGTCTAGTGCTGTTAAAAGACTTGCAAGAACACGAGGTATGGAGATGACAGTGTAATACTGTGTATAAAGCATTAGCTGAAGAATGCTTTGAAGAGTTCTGCTTTGCCAATTTAGTTGACATCTCTGGCTTTTGTTTCGTTTTTTATTTTAAATACATTTCTTTTTTATTGTTGACAATATTACAGATGTATCCCATCCACCCACCCCTTTGTCCCCCTCTGCCCAGTCCTTTTCCCCCCACCCCCCAGGCCTTCACCACTCTATTGTCTGTGTCCACAGGCTAAGCATATAAGTATACATGCTTTATTTTTGGCTTATCTCTTCCCATCCCTCCTCTTTCCTCTGAGATATGTCAGTCTGTTCCATGCCTCCATGCCTCTGGACTTATTTTGTTGGTCAATTTATTTTATTAGATTCCACAAATAAGTGAGATCCTGTGATATTTGTCTTTCTCTGACCGGCTTACTTCACTTAGCACAATAATCTCTAGGACATCTCTCTGGGTTTTAATGCCTTGATCTATAAAAATGAGGTTGCTAGTCTGGATCAAGGGTCAGTGAAATTTCTTTTTGTACAGGGCCAAATAATAGATATTTAAGGATTTGTGGGTCACACCCACCTGTGCTGCAGTTACAGAACTCTGCCGTTATAGTTTGGAAACAGCCACAAGATGCTATGGAAACAAATGAGGGTGACTATGTTCCAATAAAATGTTATTTACAAAAACAGGTAGCAGACAGGACTTGGTCTGGGGCTGTATGTGATTAATCTTTGCACTTTAACAGAATTTATTAGGGTGACATCGGTTAATAACATGTAGATTTCAATGTACGATTCTATAATACATCACCTGTGTATTGCATTGTGTGCTCACCACCCAAAGTCTAGTCTCCTTCCACTGCCATATATTTGATCCCCTTTAGCCTCTTCACCCTCCCACACCCCCTTCTCTGGTAACCCCCATACTGCTCTCTGTGATCTTTGAAATTTTTGAACACACACTCCTATAAATAACAACAAAAAAGTTTAGCAAAACTTCAAAATGTATACTAATTTATAAATAACATGAATCTGTAAGATTCTAATATGTTAAATACATTACAAAACATACCCCTAAAATGGAAGTTTAAAAAATTTATGATAAAATAAATAAAAACAAGTGCTCTAATATTTTTCCTACATCCTCGTGGATCTTCTTGTATATCCCCTTGAGACCTTGGGGGCCACTCATCCTGATAGTTTCTGAGGTTCTCTGATGCTCTAACATCCTATTGTTGTATGTGTGGTAATCCTCCCAGATGCACATCTGCCAGGTGGTGTTTGACTGAATCAACTAGAGAGTTAACTCTGAAGAATCTGTACTAACAGGAAGAAGACATGCAGGCAATTATTAAAAGAGACAGCCTTACCAGGTTTAGGAATACAAGCACAATCCCAGCTCTCAGAGGCTGGTTGCCCCTCTTGGCTGGGTGGTTTGCACAGCCTTGGCTGCAGTTGGCTGGGCAGCGGACAAAGGTCAGTTTGAGTGGCTGTGGATAACTGGATAATTCAATATACATGTGAAGAATATATGTCATAAACTTTTAATTGTAGAAGGAGCCGTAGAAACCTGTTAGTTCACCCCCTTCATGTTTCTGATGAGATCTTTGTATCCTGAAAAATTCTGTGATAACAACTCAGAGGCAGAGTTAGGCCTGGAACTCAGGAACTTTAAACATTCCCATGTAAGTCTTCTCCATAAAAAATACTTTTCTTTTTTAGTGCCTTTCATTTGACAACAACCACCCTTTTTAATCCTTGAGCTACATGGCAAGAATTAATCATCTCCACCTGTAGATGAACATTTAGATAAAATGATTGTGTATTCCCAAGCACACAATGGCTGGAGCAGCCCTGGCACTGGGGAAGGAGTACATGTTTTGTGGTTTCTTTTCCAGTCTCTCTAATTTATCTTGAACCTGGAGCATATGTGCACCCGGGACCTGAAGAGAACATGTCACTGAATCGGTAGGTGTTCTAAGAGTACTGCCACATCTCCGCCTCCTGTGATCAGTCGTCAGCCTGCGGTGCATGTGCCAGTGATTGTAAAGGGAAAGGAATGGGTGTCGAGTCCAGTATTTTCCATATGACTGTAGAAATGTTTTCATGAATTCTTGTCTTTGAAGGAAAAAGAAAGAGGGAGAAATTGCATACAAGGGAAGTTCATTAGCAGTCTCCCAAGTTTACCCCATCCAGTTCTTTTTCATGAGACTTTAGAAAGTTGGAGATTTATTCTGGGGTGAAGGAATTTGAATGAGGGTCCCCGAGAGTGTCTAGTGCCAGAGTCCTGCCCCTGAGGGACCACATATTTTAAGCAGGGCAACTAAGATGAGACTATCTGGGAGGCCTAGGATTGCACGTTTTGAGCAGGGATAGGTGCAAGAAAGTGATGTCCTAATAAACTATGGGCTCTGGTGGGGGGCTCGACAAGGGCCATGGGGTTGGGAGCAGCCAAGACTCTGTGCCACGTGGGGTGAGAAAGTGATCAGCCTGACTAGCCGGTGAGTAAGTGCAACTTGTGCACACACATCTGGTGTCTGCACAAATCCATTGGCCAGTCTTCCTTTCTGGATGTGCCTCTGGGCATTTCCCTTTCTGAAAGGCTTTGGGATGGAAGTCCCCAAGGGTCTGTTCCTTTCCTCTAAGTGAATGTTTCCATAGTAAGAAGTACAAAAATTTTCTGTGTGGGTAGATACCAGGAGGAGTTCTCTTTTTGCCTTCTCCCCCGCTTGAGAGTAATGATGAACATTCCCTCTCTACAAGATCTTCTGGCACAAAATGCTGCCCTAGCTGCCTGATCCCACAGTCTCTCTAGTTGGTTCTTTCTTTACAGATCTAATTTTAGCAGTGACTAGCTGGCTAAGCACATTGAATTCTAGATTTGGAAGAGTTTTAAAACCGACCAGCTCTCACTCCCTCTCTTTCATAGCTTCTGGAGATTTATTTCACTCGCTAGCTCTTTCACACATCTTGGTTGTTAGTTTTGCTTTGAGTGCAATTTAGAGAATATTTCCACCCTCTGGCTTCTATAGTCAATCACTCATTGAGAGTTTATGTTAGAAATATTTCGTTTTTCAGCTTTGTCAAAGAAGTAGTGATTTTGAATGGATATGAAAGAGGGGGAAAAAAGTGAATATAATCAGAAGATTATAACCTGAGACTCTAATTGCAGTTCTGTCCTTACTTTCCCTTGGAAAAGCTAAAACTTTGCAGCAATTCTAACCTTATTCACTCCCCGCCCCCCTTTCATGTCTGAGCTAAAATTTCCTCTTGCTCTCACCTTTGAATATGGATCCCTACCTTAGGAGAATCATAGGTGACACAGTTGTCTCCAATGGAATGAGATCTGATTCTCTGCAATTTTACAAATGCCAAAGTCAGGGGCAAAAATCACTGAAATGAACCCAGGAGAGCCCCGAGTCCTTTGAGGGGAGCGTGGCTTTGTGTGTTCAGGGCTGGTAAAAGGTTGACAAGGTCTGAACCCTGATGGTAAGTGTCAGAGGTAAACATCCTTCTGTAGCCAAACTGAAGAGGCTCACTGGGGCAGGGGAGGGGAGGATTTTCTAGGAAGTGCTCAAAATAGAGTTGACAGCATCTTCCAGGACAGAAAGTAAACAGAGGTTTTGTGTTGATCTTTTGAATACAGGCTGATAAAAGCCCCAAACAGAAAAACAAAAATCTCCCAGATGTCATTTCTAGTAAAAGACATCATGTTATCTACCTCCATCCAGAAAAGGAAAAAAACACACCCAAAAAACCAATGAGAGTAAACAGCACCTTCAATGGCTCTTCATATGCTTCATTGCACATGTGAGTTGGTTGATTGAGTTTCCTTCACAAGTCTGAGGGGCATTGTTCCCATTCTCAGGGGATGACCTAAGACTTACAAGGTAATCAGGTGAATTGTCTGCTCCTGAATGGAAGCCTTCCTGCCCATGAAAGTTGCCCAAAAGCTAATCAGAGGTGATGTATGGGGACTACATTCCTTCTAAATGCACCTTTCTTTATAAGAGAGTGTTTGCAGTTTGGTTAGAAAAGAATGTCTCCTCCACCCCCACTCCCAGGCTATTCTCTGGGCCTCAAAGAGACCTTTAGTCCCTTCAAGTCCTCAACCAGACTGAAAGGGACTTGTCTCCTTTCTGTGTGCAGGTGAATTTTGGTCATATTTATTCAAGGACCCCAGGTGTAACTTGACATCTTTCAAAACAGAGATGAAACTTGGATACTTCATTCTTACATTCAGTATCACAGAGGACTAAAGATACGGCTAAATGATGAGTCCTCATTCACCCTTTCTCAGGGTTATCTTGAGATGATGGGATTCTTTCCTTATTGGATCTACTTCTTTCATGTCATGTGAATCCCTGAGCAAGAAACATACCATATGCCTTATATTTATCAAAGCCCTTAGCACTTCTGCCAGAAGTCTCACATGTCTTTCTAGGTGGGTTTCCCTGCCCCTCCTCTCCAGCAGGCTTGGAAGATGACTTTCATGACCCATGGTCTGTAATTCTTACTGCAGTCATCATATTTTTCTTAAGCATCTTCCATCTCCTCTATTAGATACCAGGCTCTTGGAATGTCAGGGCCAAGGCTTTTATCTTGTTTGTCCCACACACCCCCCCCGCCCCTACATCCCAGCAAAAAGAGCAGCACATGATGAGCACTTAGTAATAATAATGTGTTTCTGTAAAACACCTTCCCTGTTACAAGGTACTTTTGCAGATGTCCTTTTAACTAATAATATGAATTGAATTGAAATGAGCTGACGTAACTGAGTTGAGTGATCCCATTAGGAGGAAGAGGCTGAAGAGAGGAAAAAGAAGTGGGACTAGAGAAAGCAAAAGAAACGTGACGAAACTATGTAAGATGGGGGTGGCAAAGAGCTAATAACAGTGACGTCAGGGCCATACAGGCTCCATTAGACGGCTCGTTCCTGCTGTTCCTGGTGGTGAATTTATTCTCAGCTCTCTACAAAGAACCAGAGTTCTTAAGGCATAAAACTGGAAAGATGGACTGTAGAAGAGAGGTTCTTTTTTTTTCTGATAAGAAAGATGCCACCAGGAAGAACTCATGGGACGGTCACAACCTTGTGGTTTTTTTTTTCTTCTTCTGAGAGAGGAATGGGGTTCAGTTCAGCTGCATGAAAGGACAGAAATATTTTCCTTTCTATTAGAGAGAAGCAGGAGGCAGCCGGGCAGAGAGATCTGGTGGGCCTGGGGTTATCTTCAAGTCTAGCTGACTGGGAAAGCCTGTGCCCAAGAACCCGGGCAGAAAAAACAGCAGTGACTGGAAAGCGCGTCCTTAAATGAAACAGGAGGACGAGGCCTCCTTTCAGTGGTGCTGGCCCTAAAGAGCACGAGATTAAGTGTTCACAGATTTCCCAAATTCCACGCTGAACTATATCTTGAGCCCTTAAACTTAAAGAAGTATTTTTCTATTATTTTGATAGTTATATTTGAATATTAACCATGCAGGTATGTGTTTTATATTCAGATGGGAAAAAGGAAAACTAAACAGCTCTTTTTCTCTTCCTGATTCTCCCTGTTCCTACAGTTGGAAGAGAATTTCACTGTTTGGTTGACTTATCACAGGTACCAGAATGCCCCAAATCAAACCTGCTGACATAATACAAATGTCTTATCTGTTCTCACTCAATGCTACTTTTTTTGCACATGGTCTACCTTATACATTAAAAGGCATGAAGCATGTTTGTTTAGTTTCTCCACCATTGTCCCAGCCAGTGTGGCTCAGTTGGTTGGAGAGTCATCCTGTGTACCGAAAGAAAGGTCAGGGTTTGATTCCCGGTCAGGGCACATTGGAGGCAACCAATCAATATTTCTCTCTCTCTCTTCCCCCTTTCTCTCTCTCAAATCAGTAAAGCCATGTCCTTGGGTGAGGGTTAAAAATAATAATAACAATAATTTCTTCACCATTCTATTCCAGGACTTGGGATGGGGAGATACTATTTGACAGTGGAAAGGAGACTATACTGTCAATAACGGCTGTGAGAAAGGGGACAGTACTGTCAAAAGCCCAGCCATTTCCTTCAAGGCAGGTGTCTGTCTTAAGCCAGCTGAGCATGTACTTTCTCAACTCTGAGAACAGGGATCATTTCTGAAATATTTAACAGCTAAGACAGCTCTAGCACTCACAATCTAGAATAGGTGCCAGTGGGAATACTACAGTAGGGTCGTGAAGCCTTCAGCTGTGCTGGGGACCCATCACCCCTTGAGTTGCTAAACCGCAGGGAGGTCTTGGGGAGGGACCAGGAGGCAGGTGGAGAAGGGCATTTCAGGGTCTCTGAGCAGCAGCAACTGAACAGTGAGCCAGTGCGCTCTGGCCAAATGTCAGTCCTCAGAGCATCTGTAGTGAGTGGAGGGGAAGCTAGAGCCACACAATTAAATATCCCCTCTGCGTCAATCACTGGACTGGGCATAGGGGCTGTAAAGATGAAAGAGACCCTATCTCAGCACTTTATTCCAGACACAGAGTTGATCATTTCTTACTTTACACAGTTGATTTTACCTAATCCATCAGACCTGCCACTGCACCCTGTTCATTTCCTTCACAATACCCATCATATGTGATAATTTAAATACATACATTTAAATTAGATGTGTGGGAGTGCTTATGTTCAGACTCCCTAGCAGACCTAAGCTCCTTGTTACCTCAGCTCCCATCAAGGTGCCCGACAGTGGGCACAGAATAAATATTTGTTGAACAAATGAATCAGTGGTCACACAGGGATTATCTGAGGACAATAAAACCACACCATCAGTGCTGTGGAAGGCACATCTGTATACAGCAGAAATGTAACATAACATGCAGCTTTTAAATCTGTCCCGAGTTAACCCGGAGGCCTGCTGGTTTCTGGGCCACCCACAGTTGGCTCTCCTGATGGAAAGGCTCCAGCGGTACCTGAGACAGGAAAGAGTGCGTGACTGCTTCCGGTTAAGAGCCAGAGAACTGACACCGTCAAACTGCTGGCTGTTTAAAACATTAGGATATTCAAAGGGCCTGTGGATGGCCAACTGCACGAATGACCCAAACTCTCATGAATCCATTGAAGTCACTGGAGGAAATGACACTTTTAAGTCTCAGCAAAGATTCCCCTCTAGATCGGTGTAAGTTGTTTTTTCTTTCCCTCAATTTATTTGACTCATTTCACTGATTGTTGCAAACAAGCCTTTTGATATCTTCCCTCCCCCATTCTGAACTGTGTGAGTCCCAAAGATCTCAGAGTAAAACAAGGAAAGGAGTGCACCGAAGCACGACAAGAAAGTGTCATCTGGACGATGTTTGCAGACACTTCCATCAAGCTCCACGAGTCTTGAGGAAAATAGGAAGGCTTGCGTCCAGAAAAGGAGTCTCGTGGGTGTCCCCCGACCCTCTCTCTCCGCTACCCCCAACCCTCTGCAAGTTCCTACCCTGCTCCCCAACCCCAGATCCTCCATCTCCACCCTTCCTTTCCGTTGCCCTGAAGGGGAGGACATGAGTCAGCATTCAGACTTGAAAGCGTGAGCTGCTTCTGAGTCCTCAGAATGTAATCATTTCAGAAAATCTAGGACACACAGCTACAGAGAAAGTCACCCTCCCCACCTCCCTCTACTCTGTGGCCAGACATTTACTCCCACTCTCTGATTGCAACTTTAGCTGGGGTTGAACTTTAACCTTAAGGGGGGAAAAACAATATTGGGGGAGGAGTACAGCAGGGACAACCACCACCCAAGTGCAACTGGCTGAAGAGCTTTTGCAGAGAACTCTAACCGTTTACCACTTTGAACATCTGGCGCTTGGCTGTGTTCAGCCTGGAATGAAAAGAGAAAAAGAAAAGGAAAGAAAGAATGAAAAAGGCTATGATTCGATCAGAGTCTCACTCCTGATCTTTTAAGTCAGGATTAATTTTCTCTTTTACCCTTTCCAAAGAGGAAGCACATTGGTATTCCCTTCAGGTACCTTGTTAAAACATCCAGGCACACCTTTATCCCATGCTTTTTGGAAGAGAATCAACTTCATTGATTTTTTTTTCCAGTCAACATTCTGTCAGTCTCCACATCCAAGCTTTTACTTTGTCCTGGAAAAAAAACAAAACTTCCATAAACTTCCCTTGCCTACCCAGAGTGATTCCTTTTGTCTTGGCTTTTGGAGAAAATGCAAACAGGCTCACACATGGGGTTGCTGCGGACTTCACCCTGGATCAGGTAGCTCTGAGGAGAAAATCCACTTAGACTTCTTAAGATTCAACCTGGCTGGGATTAAGAGAAAGCCAGGACCTCATCTGCTCTTGTGTGCAGCAATCTGGCAAAAGTATAGAAAATTATGGTTCTTCATCTATATTAAGGGGGAACATGGCTGAGCTCTTTGTAAAACTCTACCTGCTGGGCTGCTGGTTTGCAATCTCTTGCTCCTGGCAGGCTCAGTTTAGAAAGGGAGAGTGTGTTTTGTGTGCTGCAAGTCCAGTTGCTGAGTTCCTATTTCCAAGTATCTTGTTGCCAAAACAGACAGGAAGCGCTGTCACCACGCTTTTATTTAATAAACTGATCTTGGATGTAACTGACTTACTCTCAGAGCAAACCGACAATCAGACCTTGCTCAGGATCTGGCAGTGTCCTGGAAGAAACTGGGAGAAGACCAAGGGAAGCTCCCTCCTTCTGAGGAATTATGGAGACAGGCACCTTTGGAGTATCGCTGAAGGAAGCTAAGAGACCACCCACTGCATGGGAAAAGTGAGGCCTCAAAAGCAAGGACCGCACAGCCGGTTAGTGGCTGATAGGAGTAGAATTCGCTGCTCCTTTTGTGAGTCTTGGCCTTCTCCATCACGCCCCTCCAGCTGTGCTTTCAGTCTTAATAGGGTGAAGCTAGCCAGGCGGTGATTAATCAGTGAAAGGACAGTGACTTTGCCGTGCTTATGCATATTTGTAAGGGAGGGAGAAGAGGAGAGGGAGGAAAGGGGGTGTGTGTATGTATGTGTGTGTGTTAGGAGAGTAGAAGTATCCATACTGATAGAAACATGATATAATGGTTCCCTCTTGTAGAAGATGACACCTGCTTTCTTTAACTTATTGGCAGCTCACCATTCGGGATGAACAGAGTTGGCCTGGGGACAATTTAACTCAACATGTTTTCTTGGGCATTGCTCTGTGCCTGCAAAGTGCTTGTGACTCTGGGTGACTAAGATGAGTAAGACCTGGGCTTTGCCCTTCTGAATTTCACAACCTTTTTAGGGAAACTTACAGGTACACCAGGGCTCTGACACTAGGAGGACTGTGATGCTATGATGGGATGAATATAGCACGGCCCAGGGCGATGGAGGAGGAGCCCCATCTGTTCAGGGATCTGGGGGAGGAGATTGAGCAGCTCTGCATGGCTGGTGCTCAAGGTGACAGAGCAGCCATGACTTGAAAGTCTTCTTAGGAATCTGGTTTTGGAACTGGCTTCTGAGGAGTGTCTACACTGGGTGTGGAGCCAGGTGAAGGACTCAGTAACAGTTGGCTTGTTCCTTTTCCCTTTGCCTTTTCTCCTAAAATTTTTGGGGGATTTTTGAGGAGTTGTGCACAGTTAGTTCAAGCAATGATTATGACGATTCCAGGCATTTCAGGGGCATTCCTAGGACCTGTCATCCATTCCAGCCGTGTCCAACATGTTGGAGAGGTGTGCAGTCTGGAACGTCCTCTCACAGATGCCAATATCTTTATTTATTTTTATTTGGCTTTTTAAAAAAATCCTCACCCGAGGATATTTTTCCATTGCTTTTCAGAGAGATTGGGAGGGAGGGAAGGAGAGAGGGAGAGAAACATCGATATGAGAGAGACATATTGATTGGTTGCCTCCCCTGTGCACCCAGGGCTAGGGATCGAGCCTGCAACCGAGGTACATGCCCTTGGCTGGAATCAAACCCAAGACCCTTCAGTCCACAGGGTGATGCTCTAACCTCTGAGCCAAACTGGCTAGGACATGTTTATTTACATTTTACTTTATTATATATATATGTAAATGTGTATGTGTGTGTGTGCATTTGGAATGGACATGCCCAAAGAATAATATACTTGTAAGGAAATTAAAGTTAATAAAAGATTTTCCTATGGAACCTGTCCCTTTTTGTGGTATTGAAAACAATTATGTTCATGAGTTCACCTTAGCGAGTGAGAATCCACAATGTCAGCCTACCTGGCTGCCTGCCTGCCTTGTTCCCTCCCTTACTTCCATCTTTCCTTCCTTCTATCTTCTGTTCTTTTAAGAGATCTGGAAGCAGTATTGAGGGACTCTACCACTTCAGTTTATTTTTATGAATTGTAGGACTGTTGAACTAAAGACCCAGTAAAATCCCCATTCGATGTAAATACAAAGTAAGTTTCAGATATTAGGAAAGATCATTTACAGAAGTGTAAATTCTTACAATGGGGAATTCTCAGTGTTAGTAACATTGATGCGGACTAAGAATGATCCTGCTGCTGTCCCTGACACTGTGGTCTCTGCAGAGAACTTTTTGGAGGTGAGCATGCAATAATGTATACAGACATAGGATTATAATGTTGTATACCTGAAAAACTACAAAACAGTGCCAAACCCATCAGAATGGCAAAAACAAAACAAACAATGAAAAAACCTGAAAACATGGGACAATACCAAATGCTGGTGATATGGAGCAATTAGAGTTCAAATACACACTGGGAGGCTAACTATGTACAACTCGTTGGAAAACTGTTTGGCACTATCTACTGAAGCTGACTGTATGCATGCTATATAGCCAGGCAATTCCGCTCCCACAGTTATACTCAAGAGAAATGAAAGCACATGGGCACCAAAAGACACATATGAATGTTCCCGGCAGCACTATTTGCAATAGATCCCAAATGGAAGCAACTCAAATACCCATCAACAGAGGAATGGATAAATAAATTGCAGCATATTTATACAATGAAACTGTGACAAACTACAGCAATACAGATGAAATTCACAAACAGAATGTTGAGCAAAATAAGCCAGATACAAAAGAATATATACATTATAACTCTATTTTTATAAAACTTAAAAATATGTAAAACTAATAGATGATCTTAGAAGTCAGGATAGTGGTTTTCTCTGCAGAAAGGTAGAGATCAGGAAGAGCGATGAACTGGTTCCATGTGTGTGTTCATTTTATGAAAAATCTGAGTGTATGCTAGAATTTCATAGTTTTTCTTTTAAAATCCAAGCCATGGGTACTTTCTATTTCTTTATCTGAAGGCAAATGTTTTTACTATTCTCAGGTTTAGGGGAAACTTTTTCTTTTCCAAACTAAACTTATGGAAATTGATATTCTATATTCAAATCTAAATTTGGCTCAGTGTCAAGCAACATCATAAGCACCATATTTGAAAATATATTAAATCCTTAAACAATCAATACATATTCTATGTTCACATGTGACATCTTCCTTAACCTTGGAAAGGCACATGGTATTTATGTTTTAGAACAAGGTAGGAGCAGGGTAACAGGAGGCAGGCTGGCAAATGACTGGTGGTGTGGAAAATGAAGATACTGATCTTGTGTTTCTTGGCACAGGCTTAGCAGTTGGTTCTTTGGGTTTTCCAGTCTTCTTGGAGACTATGTTGAAACCATTGGAGGACTGAACACTCAAGAATGATGGAATTAGTCATTTTCTAAAAGCCCCTAATATGGTAGGCTAGTTAAAGGATAACATGAGCATTGAACATGAAGGTGGATTACAAGCACTAGAAAAAAAGGCTGAGATGAAATGCCCAAATAAGAACATTCTTGTGAGAGGCAGGCAGCCTTGGGTAATGGTTGCTGTCCAGCCTTCATTAGAGGTCCAAATTGCCATTTGTGATCAGTTTCAGCTTGATTTTATCTAGGAGCCCAAATTCTGAGAAATGCAGCTCTTGTGGTGCTAGAAGGAGTCTGGGAACTTTGAGAGAGAGAAGGGGGGGGGGTGGTAGTAAAGGGAGGATTAGCTCTGCTTCAAGAATAATAAAAGTCTAGTTTTCATGTGGGCAAGAGAGTTAGGGAAAAAAAATACCTCATTTAACAAGTATGATAAAATATTTTCTAAAAAGTTTCTCACAAATAATAAGTGTATATTTTTGTCTTCTCTAGCCACAATTCTATTTCTTTTTAAAAAAATTTTATTGATTGATTTGAGAGAGAAAGAGAAAGAAAGAGGGAGAGAGGGAGAAACATCTATCTGTCGTTCCACTTATTTATACATTGGTTGATTCTTATATGTGCCCTGATTGGGGATTGAACTCACAATCTTGTCATATTGGGATGATGCTTTACCCAATTGTAGCCCCTGGAGCTATCCATCCAGGGGTCACAATTCTATTTCCTTTTCATTGACTTTTTTTTTTTGGAAGATATGGTTCATATTCTGTATGTGTGTTTTTTCCTCTCTAATTTCTCTTTAACTCCCTGAAATCTAACCTCCATCCCTACCTTTTTGCCCAAATTGGCTCCTAGAAGTCACCAATTGACATGATAATGTCCAATGTCCTTCCTTTCAATCTCATTCTTACAATCACTTCCAAGGCCCTTATTACATTTTCCACCCACTCCTTCTTGGAAATTTTCCATCCTTTCATATTTCCAGCATTGTATTCTCCTCGTTTCCTGGCTAACTTTCCAATTTTCCTGAATTTTCCCATCTGCCTCTGGTTCCTTCTCATGCTCCCTGTTACCCAAGGCTCTGTTCTTGGTCTTGCGCTGTTCTTGCTGGGCACCACGATGCAAGAGATTGTCTCCATTCTCATGGCTGCAAGCACATGGGGCTGATGACTCACAGATTTACAGCTCGTGTCCTGCCCCTTGCTCAAGGTTTATTCCCACATCTCTGACTGCCCACTGGTCATTTTCATTTGAAAGTCTTCCCATCGCCTCATAGTCAACAGTCTCTAACTGAGCTCATCATCTCCCCCACAAAACCAGTTCCCCTTCCGAGTTCCTTGTTTCTGCCATGGCGCCCTTCTTGCATGGTTATTCCAGCTCAAAACTTCAAAGTCATCTCTGATGTTTCCCTAGCCTTTATCCTTGCTTTCCCCACAGTCTTTCCCCATCGTGCCTGATGATCATCTAGTTCTACTAATTTCCCCCACAAACTTCTCTTACCTTCTTGAGTCCTTTCCATTTCCTAATTTTGTTCTTTGTCATCTCAGGGCTAAGTCTAATAGCCCCTTCTCTGCCAACCTGCCAGACTCCAGCCTTCCACGCTCCAATCTGATTTCATATGTTCAATTGGTAAATTTTCCATAAACCACACATTTTCTCATCTCTTGGAGTACCAATTATGTGCCAGGTGCCGTGTTAAATGCTAGTAGGTAGGGGATACAATTATAAATAAGTTGCATCACCCTAGTACTCAGAGGCAGCCCTCACACTCCCACCTCCCTGCCCTTCCAAACTGAGAAGACAGACCAGTAGCCAACTAAAAGGAAGGATGAAGGAATAGAAAGACATTGGAAAATTGGAAGTGTTGCTGGTGTGCTGGGAATGGAATAGCATTCCCAGAGATCCAGATACTTACATTTCTGTAGTGACATGCGCTGATTTCAAAACTCTGCCTATCTTAAGACTAGAGGGTGATGAATTCTCCCAAGAACAGGAAAATAATAACCGGCCTGGTGAAGGAGACAATGAAAGTTTGCTATTGATCATGTTTCCCCTTCTACGTTATGAGCTTTTTGAAGACAGGACCAGATGGTATTCTTCTTTAAATCTTACAGTATTGAGTTAATTCCTGGACACCTAGGAGATTTTAGCAAATTCCCTGTTGATTCATTGTTTGATGAACCAGTCATAGTTAATACTGCTGAATATCTTTGTAACCTCCACTGACTTAGCCAATCACTGAAACTCAAACTCAAGTGACTTGAAGGTAAAGTTTTACAATGTAACAATGCCAGTGGTACAGCATGCTCAGTGCCTTGCTTCAGACAGACTAGGCCAGTCACATCTACCTTCTTCAGAAAAAGGAACCAGGAAAGAACTTTTCAATTCAGTTACACCCAGATGTTGGGGAAGAATAAGTTGGAAGAAGATAAAATAACCAAGCAAATTAACTCAAGAGGGAAAGAGCCAAAAATAAGCCTTTTGGTTTTAAAAGCTCTCTTTTTATTTAAAAAAGGAGTATGACTTTCTACTTTGTTATTGAAATCACTCCTCCTCCCCCCCTCAACTCTAACAAGTTGATAAAATCCAGATAAATATTTGGCTAGATTAACCCTCTGGATAGCTTTGTCAAATGATGTCTGTCCAAAAAGAAGCCATGCATCTTGACCCCCAACACAGATCACTGTGAACCATATAAGCCAATGCAGATTAGAATGCTAGAAATTTTAATTTTATTATTCTTTGAAAATCACCACCCTTGGTCCACCTATTCACCTCATAGAAAAACACCTTTTTCTTGGTCTAAGGAGTGTGTAATTTGTCTCTATCAACAGAGCCAAACTGGACAATGTTTGCCACTGTGTTAGAATTTTGCAAAATGACATAATGTAGGCTGTACAAAAAAATGGTAGGCTGAGGTGGTGGGGTAGTTCCTCTGTATAAATCAGATTGTGGATGCTGATACATTTTCCTGGGAATCAAGGTATAAGGGAAAAATATGAAATGAAATGGAAGTATATACTTTCAGGATTGTAGCCAAATCTTAAGAACTTGGCGTGGGAAACAAGGCAAAGACAAGTCTGGCATTAATGCTAACTCGTGTCTTTATTTGAGGAAGTCAACTGCTTCATCAAATTTTGTAGGTGGCTAACAGGTTCACATACTGGATTGTGCTTCATCTTGACTTGCACTGATAAAACATTGGACTCTTTGAGGTCTCTTCTACACAATAAATTATGAGACAGGGTCTCATTATCTTTGGTTGAGGTGCCTAGTAAAACAGCTATTGAATAATAAGAGAGTGGTTGTGGTTTGGTTTGCTTGAAAGAACAGAGAGCTACCAGGGTGGGCATGGGCCTGCTGCTTTCCCAAATCTCATTGGCAATGATAGCCTTTTATTTATCAATGTTTGTTTGGTTTGTTAATGGATAAGAGTTGTGTCCCTTCCCGTTTTAAGTACCACAATGATTTTATATAGTTTAGAAAACAAAACAGAAGAAGAAACTATTAAGAAGCTCTTCATGTTTTGAAATGAAAGTGCAGAATATTGGGCAAGTTAAAAGAATGCTTTTGTAATACTCTCAACAATAAAGATAAATTAAAAAAATGTTGAGGGTTGAAATAAAAGAAAAATCATAAATAAATAAAAAAAAGAGAATGCTTTTGATGTTGGGAATGTAGATGGGACCAGATGATGTGGCATTTTCCTTTAGGGCATTTTAAATAGTGTGGCTTTTGCTCTAAGCATGAGGGGAAGTCAGTGAAAGATTTGAATTTGGGGAGTAAAATGATCTGAATTATTTAAGAGACCACTTGTGCTACTGCCGTATAAGAATTGAATGAGCTTCCAACCACCCTCCCTTGGGCCTCCTTGTTCCTCAGGTCCCACAGCTCCTACCACTGCTGCTCTTTCACCTGGCTCTCAGCAAGAGAAGCTTGCTGATGAGTCAAATAGAGCCTTCCAGAAGGAAGGAGTGGCCAACTAGGCCAATGCTACCAAAAAGCCTAGTAAAATGAGAACAGAAAACTATCCAATGGATTTGGAATGTAGAGTTCACCAGTGACCTGGCAAAAGCAGTTTTCGTGTCAGTGGCATGTTGGGGGTAGACTCCAGACAAGAGAGAATCAGGAAATGAAGAAGGGAAAACAGCATGTCTTCCCAACTCTCTAACAGAAGAGCAGCTACAAAATGAAATGGATTGGGGACATAAGGACAAATGGACTCTTAAGATGAGTGATAGCAGAGTCTGTTTATAGGCTCACACAGATGATGCAGTAGGCAGGAAGAGACTGATGATGCAGAAAAGAGACAATAACCTAAGGAATGGAGTCTCTGAAAGTGTGGCCAGAGGTGGGATCTAGAACCCACTGAAAGTATTTATTTCCCATAAGAGAAGGGACACTTCTTTCAATGTATCAAGAAGTTGGGGGAAGATGTAGGTGCCAGTATAGGTAGGTTTAGAAGTGCAGTATTAGGAAGATTGGGAGGGAGTAGGTAGGAGCCTTTGGCCTCAAGAAACAGAAACTAAGTATGGATAACTGAAGCAAAAAATAAATGGATGAGTTTGGGGTACCTTAAAAAACGACAAAGACTGTTAAACATTGATTATGCTCCTAATCATCCACAAAGAGAGATGACTCTCTCTTAGACCTCTGGACAGTGAAGCAGATAAGTACAGTTCTTGACTCAATGATCTAGGACACCTCATAGGACAGGGTAGCATAGCAAGTCAGGAATTCTTCCACCCACTGCACAACTGTAAGAAGTCTTCAGAGAGAGAGGTTGTTGTGTATCGGCTCTACTCTTCCACCCCCTCTCCTTTGTCCTAGTCTTCTGTTCCCTCTCTCCAGCCTCCTGGGGCCTAGGTTCCAGCCTCCTCTTTAGGAAGTAGAGCCCTATCTCCAGGTATCTTTTTATTCCATTATTTTCAGCGTGAGCCTGATGCTAATGGTGGCTTCTCATCTAGAGTTTGCAGCCTGGAGAGGTCAGGGTGGACTGGACAAGCAAGTAGGGTTGGTAGGGCGCTCCAATTCTTGTTTGGTCTTTCAAGCAGTTAACAGCGTGGCTACGTTTTCACAGGAATACTACCTCTCCATAAAGAAAGCACTGTCTGCCAAGGCAGCACAATTTAGTCCCATATAAGAGAAACACACAGTTTCTCGCCCTGCACAACAGTTACTGTGGTATTGCTGTGGTCCAGACCCTCCTTTATTATCAGAGTTGCTGATATTGGCTGTAACTAACGCTTTCTCAGCCACCCAGGGTGGCCAGTGACAACTGTCATTGAATTTTCCCTCATTCTCCGCAAGAGATGATAGTAACCTCCGTTGGTCCTGCTTTACTGCTGGGAAGCTCCAAAGGTAAATGAATATGAAAAACAGAGACCAGATGCCCATTTTAGGTAGAATTTCCCAGATAATCATAATGATCAAAGGTCTACTTTTTAGCTTTGTAGGTTAAAACACTTAACTTTATCAGTACTCTGAAAGTTTTCAGGTTCCTGAGGACTCATGCATGATTATCAAGTTCCCAGTTGTTGTTGAAATATTCTTCCAACTTATCAATTTAGGAGATAATTCATAGGAATCAGAACACCTGTGTCAGCTGGGCAGCCACTTAACCTACTGTGGAAAAGTCTGCACAGAAGACTGTATTGCTGCTCCTTGCTTCCTGGCCAGAGAGTGACTGGGACGGAGTGTAAAGATAGCTCCTTTCTAATATGGTTAGTGCCCAAATCAATCTGGACCCTGTAGGTTCTAACCCCCACACAGCACTTTCTCTTTCCTTTTCCCCAGTTCATTAATTTCCTTCAATTAGTTCGCATCCAATGACTTTTCTTCCCCTCACTAAAGTCCTTTAAGTAGGAAACACGCATTCATCTTCACATTGCTGCATCTTCTGCCCAGAGGACAGGGCAGGCTTAGCACGTGGTAGGTGTTCAAGACTTGTTGTTGTGATACCACCAGAAGGTTTCTTGGAAAAATATTTTCCACCTTGACCTTCAAGAGGCTGGGTGATGTGTAGAGTGAGCAGTAGACTAATGGTCAGAAGTTTTAAGTTTGGTTCCTGATTCTGTCACTTACTAGTTATGTGACCTGAGGTTAAATCACTCAGCACCTCTGAGTCTCTGTTTTTTCATCTACAAGATGAACAATCCCCATTCAACAAGATTATTGTGAATGAAGATCAGATGAGATCAGACATGTCAAAGTGTTTTAAAGCCCCCATAAAACTAAAGGTTTACTAGTGGTCATGGAGTCAGAACAAAGGAAATAGGATGACCTTCAGGACTATTGTTAACACCCACCACTAGGTAGGTCCACCTGTCTTTTCATCTCTATATCCTCAGCACCTAGCACAGTGCTTTACAGAGTAGGTTCTCAGTAGATGTTTTTTAAATGAAGGACAATGTTATTAAATAAATTTTCCATCCTGCTCAGGTTTTTGCTGGGGGAGTAGAAGGCAAATGGTTCCAGAATATTTCATGTGGGTGTGGATGAGGGTGGTGCATACAAAGATGGAAAAAGTTCCTCTCCTGGAGGGGCCTCAGGAGGCTGGAGTGGTTGTAGGGCCCCCTGGGGTTTGGAATCTCCAAAGGGTGTGCCTACCAAGCTCAGCCTGTGTTATCCCTGGAGCGGATAGTCCTGGTGAGATCTCTTGGTTGTGGCTCTGTTATTGGGACACTGATGCCCAGGTACTACACAGCAAACTTACGGTCAGGATATTTGAAATGATGCTCTAGGAGGCACACTGAGAAGAGGAGATTGCTTTTGGAAAAGAGACAGAGAAAGTGAGCTGTGCCTCTATGGACCGCAGGCAGGGCATGGGGAGAGGGAGTAGATGAAGATGAGAGCAGACCGTGGCTGTCCTGTGCCAGCAGAGGACCACGGGGGTGGGGTGTACAGAATGTTCTGGTACCAAGAAGCTGAACACCAACCTTCCCTGAAGACATCCTTTTGAAAATTAGAATAGTAATTCAAGAAAATCACTTTTCTTTTGGCCACCTCAGTAAGGAATTGCCTAATGCAAAAGTTGATTTTTAACATTTTATATTATAAATAGGGTTTTACTTTTATTATAATCCTTTCTCTCTCCTTTCCACCTCTGAAAGAAATGGTTTATCAGAAAGGTATAATATTTTCTTTATTCTATTACAACTTGTATAAAGACTTTATGTAAAGTAGAAGACAGGTGGTTTTTTTTCTTTTTTCTTTTCTTTGTCAACCTACTACAGAAAGTCACTGCAGAGGAGACCAAGGTCTGTGACTCTCTCTGCTTGTCAGGTTCTAGGTGACAAGACCCAGATTAGGAAAGTGCTGCCCAGCCCTGGTTCTTAGGTCAGTTTGGAGCCTAGAGAGCTTGCTGGTGCGTGCCACACTTTGGTGTGATTGTCCTCTGTCAGGGCCAGGCAGGTGTTCCTTCATCTGCAGGTGTCAGCTCTGCTGTTACCCCACGACTCCGCCACAGTCTTTCTGGAGCAGCGTTTTAGTCGCATTGTGAACACGTCGGACTTCATCCTCATGCTCAGCCTCTCTCAACAACAACATAAGACCTCTGTGGGAGGATGTGGGACGGTTCGAGCCTGGCCTGACGGTGTAACCTGGAACACTGGGAGTGAACACAAACAAGGACATTGCAGCTTGAAGAAGAAACTTGGCAGAAGCAATGTGGATCTGCTGCCTTGGCTCAGAGCAGGAACGAGGAATCCAATTATAGTGCACTCTGTGTAGAGCGTAAAAAAAGTTCCTTTGTTTTGCTTTAATCCCACAGAAGTAAATGAGAGAATAAGAACCAGATTGAGAGTAAGTCTTTCGTTCAAGATTTTCCTTTAGATGGTGTCAAGATGGAAAACATCTTTTGGAGACTGAAGAATGCTCTCATTTGTTGAAGAGCTAATTAAAGTTTCTTATAACTTGAATGACCTGTTGTGGTACTCTACAGCTAAGCAAAAAATTCAATTCTGTTCCTACAGGGCAGAAGCACCCTTCTTCGGCACATGCGATGTGTTCTGTGTGCTCTTCACTCCGACATGGAGGCACACGTTCTAATGGGCCTTCAATCCCTAGTTGGCATTGCTCTTCTATAGGGGGTGAGAGTATGTGCACAAAGCTCCAGCATGACAGAGCAAAAGCCTGTCACCCATAGCTCGAGGCTTAGATTTGGTTACTTTAAACTTATCTGTCGCTTAAGTCAAATAAGTAAACTTATTTGTCGATTTAACCTGTCTCGGGCATATGTAAATATGTATTTATGTATAAATACATAAACTTACATAACATACAAGTATTCATTTTGTAATGGGAATAATTACCAAAGGGTTGCAATTATTTTCACTGTTAGGGGTTTAAATCAGAACACTTGGAATGACTTTTGATATTAGATTTTATATCAGTTGTGAAGATTCTGCTTTTTATTGTTGTGACTGCCTAGGGTAGTTTCTGCCCCATGATCATTCCTTGGGGCTTGCAATTAAATGAGTAATGATCTTGGAAGGTTAAGTAGATAATATGATTGTGAAAACCTATTAAATCCAATTATTTTTTTCCATGACTATGAAACACAATCTCTGAAAGCTGAGGTTGTGCAACTCCTTGGAAGGTTCATGGTCCAGCTCCATGTTGCGTCTAATGAAAACAGAACCAAAAATAAGACATAAGTGATCCATGAGGCTGGCTCTTTGAGCCTCATTTCCTATAATTGTAAACATCTGAGTTTTGGATTTTCAGGAAAAGTTCTGCCCTGAAAGATGTACAGAAAATCTGGAGTAACCCAGTCCAACTGTTGTCTTTGACCTGTGACTCCTTGTGCTCCTTGTCAGGCTTAGGGCAACCCAGGTAAGAGAGGTATTCCTTTCTGCCTGGAAAACTTCCTATGTGGTCTGAAAAGCAAATAACTCTTGAAGTCCAGCTTTTCTGGAGATCCGGAGGTAGAGATTGCCCATGACGTCCCAGGGCTCTGTCTGAGGATTGCTCTTCCTGAGGAGGTGATGATGAACCACATTAGCAGTGCTGTTACCTGCACGTGGGTGTTTTCTTGGTGGCAATTGCACTCGATACCAAAGAAAGGGTGAGTGATGCCACTGTCACCGTGTTGCTTCAGTATAGGAGGTGCTCCAGTTGCCTCGATGCCTGTGTTGTCATAAGGCTTAATAAATCTTTAAAGGGTGGAGCTTCCTCTGGTGAGTTTTCTCTTGATGGTTAGCATTGAATTCTCTCTGTCCTCTCCATAATGCCAATAATAAAACTATGGCTTCCTTTGCTAAAGGCATTGATGTTTAGTCTTACTTTTATAACACATGTTTAGGCTATTAATATGCTTATACATCCAGCTTCCTCCAATCACACAAACAATGGTTCACAATAAAAAAATAATACCAACCTTTTTATTTGTAGAACACATTAAGTTTTATGAAGCACTTTTATACTAATTATCTCCTGTGTCTCTCAGGCAAAACTAGGAGCTCGGCGTGGAAGGCATTCCTCTTTCCCTCGCCCCCCTTTTTAAGAGAGTAGAACTTGGGAGGCTCTGAGTTTTGAGAATCAAAAGTCACCAAAGTGGTAGATGGTAAAGCCAGGAGTAGATTCTAGGTCTTCTATTTCAAAGATTTGGGCTTCTCCTTTTGCTAATATTTTGAACATTTGGTTCCTGAATTATTTAATGATTTTTTTTAGGACAAAAGTGACTTGATAATACTTCAGGAAACCAAATGCTACTAAAATAGTCTGTTGGTAGCATCTCAAAATCCCCAAGTCTTTTGCTTTATCTTAGTGACAGGGAGAGAAATAATGGTCTTCTGTTTGAGAGACCTGAGGAGCAGGCTGACATCGATTTGCTGGTTATTTAAAATATTCAGGGTCCACAGTGCTTCTCAGGAGGAGATGAGATGCCTTTTAGTGTGGTTTTCTACTTTGGGGCTGTAAAGAAATCAGGCCCTGGCCCAATGGCTGAGTTGGTTGGATCTTGGTCCCATACACCAAAAGGTGCTGGGCTCAGGGCACATACTCAGGTTGTGGGTTCAATTCCCACTTGGGGCATGTATGGGAGGCAACTGATCAATGTTTTTCTCTCAAATTGATTTCTTTTCTCTCTTCCCTTCCTTTATAAAATCAGTGGAAACATGATGAAGATTAAAAAATAATAATAAAATAAAAAGAACTCAGTTTCACTGAATCTCAAAGCTGAAAGGGAAGGGATTACAATCATTCCTCTCTCCACTCAAGCATTATACTCATGAGAAAATTGAGACCAAAACACTAAGCAGTTACAAGCTTAGACATATTTGTCCACCAAGTCATAAACCCTATCATTTCAAACTATTTCAATCTAAATCATGAAAACTACCTTTCCTCTAATGAAGAATGAATTTTATTTAAAATTTCAAGCTATGTATATCCTCGTCTGCCCAATGGGAATTAAGTAGAGCAGTGATTTTCAACCAGTGTGCCACAAAAAAATTTAAAACACTCAATACCTGACTATTTAGTCAGGGGCACTGGCCTCTTTTCCCTTAGATTGTCAAATTTAAAAAGTGACAACAGCCAATACAACAATAGCTGTCCAGTGTGAATGAATCAAAATTACACCTATTTTTTTTGTCAGATAGGCAAAAAATATATATATTTTGGTGTGCTGCAGAATTTTAGTAATTAGTTTATGTCTGTCATGAGATGAAAAGGGTTGAAAATTGCTGATGTAGTGTGACATAGATCAGGATCTTTGCAATGTTTTTATGTGGAAATGACAAATCTATTCCACAAGTTATTATTAATTTTTAAGCTATCTTATCATGGGTGCCTTGGGCTTGGATCAGTGTTAGTCAATTCCCCTTGAATGGAATGCTGAGCAGAAACAGGGGTATAGTGGAGAAGCCACTTACTTCACTGCAGGGGTGAAAGGAAGGCCTTGTGCACAGGGCCAAGGGCCCTGTCACAGTAACTGGGGCACAGACTGTATCCATGGGGCCCAGGGCTCTGGGATGGCTTGTTTGCTCTTTAGACTCCTGTTTGTCTAAGTTGGTGGTCATAAACACCGAGGCAGAGACTGGTTCCTGACTAAGAAATCCCTTTGACATTCTAGCAATGACTCATGGAGTTACTTCGTGCCCACAGAATAGCCAGTGTCACCTTGTGGTGTTCTCAGCCTCTCACAGTAAAGCACATAAGTCACGTAAAATACGGGAATCCGGCTTCTCCCGTGTCAGCTTGCACTCTTGAGGAGCTCTTTCTTTCTTTCTTTCTTTCTTTCTTTCTTTCTTTCTTTCTTTCTTTCTTTCTTTCTTTCTTTCTTTCTTTCTTTCTTTCTTTCTTTCTCTCTCTCTCTCTCTCTCTCTCTCTCTCTCTCTCTCTCTCTCTCTCTCCCTTCCTTCCTTCCTTCCTTCCTTCCTTCCTTCCTTCCTTCCTTCCTTCCTTCCTTCCTTCCTTCCTTCCTTCCTTCCTTCCTTCCTTCCCTCCTTCCTTCCTTTCTTTCTTTTTCTTTAGGGGGGTTTTATTTGTTTTTAATGAAGAAACAGAGATACAGGGGGGTTAAATATTTTCCCCCAACATGTTTTACCCAAAGTCTAACAGAAAATGGATCCAAACAGTCTGGTCCCAAGTCCAACGCTTTCGATGACCAGGTTGTAAGTTTTACCCTTTATGATCATGCACAAGACATTTAATCTTAAAATTCTTTATCTTTTAGAAATAATTACATAAAATATATATTTTAAATGACTTTATCCATGATATTAGAATAAAATATGTGCCCCCAACTGTGTGGTTGTGACAAGTAAATGATATGAGATAATTTATCTCCATGTTTTTGATATGCCAATGTGCCATTTGGAACTTAGAGGAGAGGCTGCTTTCTTTTGTCCCCTGAGTGAGATCTCAGGGCAACACTGGGCTCCCCCAGGGCCCTGATTCACTGCTCTCCCATCTCTAAACTCCTTGTTCTGACTGTCCCACACTGGTGTTTTCTCTAATTGATCCATTTTCATTACTTTTCTGCTTTATTATAATTTTCCTGACAGCGTGACCCCCAATGGGCATATCTTATATCCCAGCAGAGTGAGAACACATAGCAAGTGCTTAAAAACCTGTATGGCTAGCTGCTGTGGTAATGAGAGAAGGCTCCCTTCTTTCCTTCCTCTCTTCCTCCTCACCTCTTTCTCTTCCTTCTTTGTTTCCTCTATTCTTCCCTCCCTTCCTCTCTCCCTTCTTTCCTCCCTCCTCCTCTCCCTCCCTCCCTTCCTTTCACAAGTATCTATTGCAGTAAGAGACAGGCATCCTGCTTGGTTTGGGGAGAGGGTAGGGAGAAGGCGGATCATGATTATGATGATTTAGGATTTTACCAAAAATCCAGAGCAGCGGAAGATCTTGTGGAAAGGGCTTGAAGGCATTTATCTTATAATGAGAGACAGCACTAGATGGAGAAAGCCAGGCTTCCGTCTTTACTTGGGGAAGGAGAGCCGGGGAGGAAGGAGCATGTGTCTGAAGACAAGCAGAGCTGGAGGCAGCATCAGGCTCTGAGCGCTTTGGAGGCTGGGGGCCTTTGGGCAAATGACTAAACACTCCACACCTCTGGTGCTTCATTGATAAAACAGGTGGCTGTGAGGATTATATTAGTTATATGAAAATGCTTCTGAAACCCCTATACAAATGTGAAGGATTTTATTTTATAGGGCACATCACACATTTTTTCCTTTTACAAAGCTTGATCTAAATAGTGGCCACCTCCTTTTGAGCCTGTGATAACAGGTAATAGGCCAGTTCTTCGTGGGAGGAATGAAGAATGCCTGTGCATGTTAAACACAGTGCACCCTGAACGCTCACTTATTTGCTACACTGAGGCAGCATTTTGTTAAATGACACAGATCGTGCCTGAATGAGTTAATAGTTTCCAGTTGAAGTCACACTTGGAAACTATTCATAATGCAGAATATGGTCCCATGATGGTTTAAAAAAAAAAAAAAAGCAAAATATTCTGGGGCGACACAATTTACGATCAGAGCACCCACTTTTGGAATAGTAGAGATAACCTTCCTCTCCCCCACCCCCCAAAATCAACCAACTCAAATGAAAAGATGACTCCCTCCTAGATCTGAATCCTTTCCCTCTCTTGTTGCATTTCACCACTGCTGTGGCCGGGCTGCAACATCTCAGGTATGAGGCTTCAATGTGACTCCCTCCTCTTGGAAGGGGGCTGGAAAGACCAGATGTTTACCCTAGTTTCTCCATCAGTTATATGGGAGAATCAGTACTCACCTGATTAATCTTTTTTCCCCCTGGAATAATAACAAAAGATCTATAAATTTTCCTGGTAAACCATGATGCTAACAAAGCAGGACATGACTGTTAAACCAGTTCCTGTGGATGACAGCCACCATACAGCACACGTTGCTTTCACTGGGAGCCACTCTTGGTGCCCTGTGTCGTAAGCCTATTTCCCATTACATAAGAGTGGCTCCTTCCCGAGCCCTGGCAGAACTGTTAGACAGATTGCTCGCACTGGTCTATGAACTTTAGACCTTGCTTTCTCCACAGCTCTAGACAGACTGGCTCTCTTTAGAGAAAGCCTATTCTGACCGACTTCCAGACTGGTTGAGATTCCATCTGCAATGCACAGGCTCATTGGTTTTAAAGGTGGTTTCTGCAAGTAATAAGGGCACAATTGACACAATCAGCCCGTTTCTGGTTGAACCAGCCACAATTATTGGGTGTTGGTATTATAGTCAGTGATAGAGTAATATATTGACCACTGATAATATCTCTTGACCTTCTCCATTTCTGAGACATGTTGGCCTGACATTTATGGAGCATATAGCAAAGTCTGTATAGCTGTATGGAGGAGACCCAGCACAGGACAACATATTTTCTTTAATGCATTTGTCTAGGACAGTAAGCAGTGCAAGTGGCACTGATATAGTTTGGTTTAGAAGAGTCCCTGGGCATTGATCTTTTCATCTGATAAATGAACAGGCAGGGCAAGACGATTTCCAAGCCCCACCAAGGGTAACTACTCTGTGATCCTCTAAATTAGTGATAATCTTTTGGATTAACTGGAAATAATGAACTCTGCTCTTATTTCTATCTTTGCTAATAACTTGCTAAATGACCTATGACTTCCTCATCTGGGTATTGGGCTTGTGTGCTGACTGTGTGTGTCCTAACCTCTGGTGTACACTCTCTCCCTTTACCCAGAGTCTCCAGACTCTCAGAATGCCTGTGGGGGGACTGGAAAGCACCCTGGGAACACAGTATGGTATTTGTGCCATGGCTGAAGTTTTTAAGGACAGTTTAGTGTAGGGTCAGCTAGATCTGTCAGTAGAGCTGGTGAGGGGGAGCCACGAGGACCCAATTTCCAGCAGTATTTCCTCCATAGTGCCATACGTTCCTTTCAATTTCCAACATAGTAAAATGGGGCATCAACAGGCCATTCCTATGATGCACATATGTTAACTGACAGGGCAAGTAGGACTAAATGTGTATTTGGGAAGAGGGATTCTCCTTTAATATCCACCCTTTTGCAGCTATTAAATAACAGGTAAAAGGATAGCTGCCTGTTAGCTGAATATGGCCTGTGGATGGTTTTATTTTTGTCTACTTAGAGTTTAAAACCAACAAGCAAATTTTTAAAACTCAGAAAGTACGTTGATTACATGGCAACATTTATAAAGTCAAGATTTTAAATAAATCCAGATTTCTGATTTTTCCTGATAATTTCTGGCCACACTGGGACCTATATTTCTATAAGGTTATAATTAGCTACAACTCAGAGGTCACTGGTTCCATGAAACCAAGCTCCCATGATTCAGGTACTCTCCAGGGTGACAGATCCCAGCTGGCCTGTCTTACTTTTTCTGCCTGGCCCTGTAGTCATTTTAGTGTGAGACCCTTGGACTCACTTGTATTAGGCACAGGAAACCTGGGCACAGAGCAGCAATTGCACAGACAATGAGAAGCCCTGTGGGAGCAGAGGGAAGTCTGAAGCATGAACTGAGGCTGAGGGGAGGTTTAGGAGGAGGTCCTGCCCCAGGCCCTGGGTGATCACAAAGGTTCCAGGTCAGGGCAGTGGGGCAGGCAGGCACCTAGAATGAAGCCCAGCAGCACCCAAGGGCGGTGCCCAGGGAGGAGGACTGGTTTCCTTGTCACTGGCCTTGGGTCAATTCCATGGGTGCTTGAAAGTCTAGCTCTCAGCATGACTTCCTCATACCAGCAGGGAAGATGAATTGTAAATTTACCAGTAAAGTAACATTTAATCTTGTGTTTCCAACTCTGATCATGCTGTGGACATTAAACCTCAGTTTCCTTACAGGGGGCTCAGCTCTGTGAATATTTTCATGTCCTCATAACTACAGTCAATGCTTGAGTTGGTCATACGGTAATAAACGATTGCCCATCTGGGACACGGCCCTGTTAAACACAGAACAGGAAACTCCACATCATATGGAAAGTTGTACTTTTAGTTTCATAGCTCATTTTTTTGCCTAACAAAGATAGCACTTATTGAAACTGAGCCCTTAAAGTATAAGAATATATTTAAATATTTTGTGAAAATCATGCCTTTGTACAAAATATTTTCCAATATGTCATTTGTTTTACCATGATTCTCTCAGGTAGGCAGAGAGGTTATTATAGACAATTTACAAAAAAGGAAATTTCAGTTCAGAAAAATTAGGTGACTTTGTTCATGTCATGCATTTAGGTAAACAGAATCATAATTGGCTCCTGAGGTTTCTGCATCTAAATCCATGTTTTTTCCACCCTCCCTCCCTCCCTCTGCTGCCTCTGTGTGTCATGGTGTGTGTGTGTGTGTGTGTGTGTGCACATGCACGCATGTATACACACACATATAATAAAACATACGTATGCCAGTGCAGAGAGGCAGAGTTTATTTTATCTAAGAAGAACTTACAAAATGCTTAGTTTGGAAAATGACAAATGCTTGTCTCTAGAATGTGTATGGTGCTTAAGTAAAAATTAGAGAGGCCGTTTCTGAAAACTTATAGAAAAATTCCATTCAGTTGAGGGGATAATAGCACACATAATTTAATAAGCTTATTTTTCTCTCTGGATTTGTGACCTCTAATACAATAGTGTTTCAATGAACTGGTTATAAGACAATGTCTATAATGAATGATACTATACAAGAAATATTTCCCCTAATTGTTAACTATGTATTGGCTTTTCTCTATATCTAAAATATGCTAAAGATAACACAATTTCACAATTCTTATTAACTACTTGTAGCAAATACTCATATAGTTCTACCAGGTTTTATATGTTGTCTAAAGCAACCCCTCCCCCCATTTTTGTTTTTGTTGAGTTATCAAAACAAACTGAAAGTAAATAGAACACACTAGACAGGTTGGTTATTTGGACACTGGCTGCCAGAAGGAGGGATAGGTGCTTGCTACCTCCCCTTCCCCTCATTGAGATCAAGGCTCTGCCTCTTTAACTTCCAGTCCACTCCAGAGAGGTTGGGTGTCAGCTTTCTTCACTTGTTTTTTTAACTTTTTTGGTTTGGGGCTTGGGGTGTTTTTTTGTTTTTTGTTTTTGTTGGTTTTGTCAATTGGTAATGTATTAGAAATATACTAAAAGCAAATTGCATTTTAATTAAGCTTACTGCCCTATAGAATTGGTTATACAGTCTTAAATATTTGACTGGTGTTAAATATTTTGAATCTTCAAAATGTCTCAAGACTTGTAAAACTTTGTGTGGGGATGGAAGCCGTGGTGTATCTGTCAGGAAAATACTATTTTTATTTATAAAGAAGAGGTACTCACATAGTATAAAAATTACTTTGAAATGCCTGAAGTGTTTCTTTCAAATACTTATTTTGTGGGAACAGGTTTTAACAAAAACCAATTATATGACATTTTTATGAGACCTAGTGGCCTTATTTTAATAAAGTTTTTCCAAAATAAAAGATACTTTTTAAAAACAACAACAAAATTTGAACTTATGTTATTTTCAGGAAAGTATATAATGTGTCAGATAGCTGGTCATTGAGTCTTTTAACACAAGACCAGGGTTGGCTAGACCTGTGTAGGAAGTGATCCATCTTATTTACTGTATCTCCTTACTGAACTCTGGCTTAGTTTTACCATTAAGGCTAAGTTTTCACGTTAGAAAATAAGCTAAAGAATGTTATTTCTTTGCTCTTCCTCATCTTCAGGAAGCCAGAAGGCTTTATGTGGTCATTTCTTCAAATTAACTTTACAAAGAAAACTATCAAACTGTCCAGACTCTTTCTTTATCTGCTACCTCTCATTCCCTTATATGCATCTTAATAATGCCAGCTTTAGCATTAATCTTGCCATTGTTTTTTTGCAAGCACTTTGAGATTTCTAGTTCTGTGCTTTGGACCATGTCACTCTCACATTTGAAATCCCCCTTTTCCATTCTATCAATGGAAGCCCTCTCCTGCCCTTAAGATCTACTGCAAATCTCACTTTCCCCACCCATTTCCTCAAGTAGGTGTTTCCTCTGAACCCCTTTCCAGTTCATGTCTAAATCCCTATTTTGTCATTTAACATTCATTAGTCACAAATCAGTTTTTAGGACACAAAGATAAAATAAGCATAGACCTTTCAAGGAGCTTATCATTTAATAGAGACAATAGTCTATATTTTACAAAGAATAGCCCATGAGAAATAAGGGAGTAGGGGATTCCGTGAGAGGTAACATCTAATATATGTGAAAGCTCCTAGGACAGTACTTGGTGCATACAAAGTGTCTGAATAATTATTAAGCCCTTTTTGTATGCTGAGGAAGGGGAAGGGGAATCAGGAAGGGCCTCATGGAGGAGGTGGCCATGAATCTTGATCAAATAAGTCAAACCTGGATGAGTGGAAAGGAGGGAAGAGAAGTTTCCAGGTAGAAAAACTTACTCTAGACCAGCAAGTCTCAAACTTTTTGGTCTCAGGACTCTTTACACTCTTAACAGATACTGCTTATGTGGATTGTATCTATCAATATTTACCTTATTGGAAATTAAAATGGAGAATTGAGAAAAATTTTATTAATCGTTTAAAAATAATGATAAGCTCATTGCATATTAACATTATGAACATATTTTTACTGGAAAAAAAAAAAAAGCAGATTTTTCAGAACCAAAATATTTAATGAGAAGAGTGATGTTCTTTTTTCATTTTTGCTAATCTCTTTAATTTCTGGCTTAATTAAAGCTGGATTTCTCATGTGCTTCTGCAGCCAATTAATTGCAATATCACAGATATTGTAGCTTCTATAAAATGCGATTGTATACTGATGAGCAATGTAAGTGAAAAAAATAACATCTTAGTATTGTTATGGAAATAGTTTTTCTCTAGTGGACTCCCTGACTGATTTTCAGAGTCCTTAGGAGTCCCTGGACTATTTTCCCTCTCCCTCCTTCTTATTAAATTGCAAGCTCCTTGAGGGCAGAGACTGAAAGGTACTCAAATAAAATGAATAATTATGTTGATTTTGATGATGGTGGTGTGTGTGTGCACATTTAAAACTATATACATACACATGTACATATATGTATAAATTTATATATATGTGCATTTCTACCTATCTATTATGAAATTTTTAAGGAGTAAAATTTCAAGAATTATAAACACTATTAAGTGACAGAGCTGGCTATTAATGATTTGCTTGGATTTAGTAACAGAGGCAATGTTAGTAATAAAGCTAATTACTCTTTCCCCAAAAAGTATTAGGAAGGAATATATGCCCCCCTATGTTCATAGCAGCATTATTTACAATAGCTAAGATCTGGAAATAGCCCAAGTGCCCACCAGTAGATGAGTGGATTAAAAAGCTGTGGGACATTTACACAATGGAATACTATGAGGCTGGGAAAAAAAGAAATATCTCTATCCTTTGAGACAGCATGGAAGGACCTGGAGGTTATTATGCTAAGCAAAATAAGCCAGTCAGAGAGAGACAAATATCAATGATCTCACTTATATGTGGACTCTATTGAACAAAATAAACTGATGAACAAAATAGGGCCAGAGGCATGGATATGTGGAACAGACTGACAGACCTCAGAGGGGAGGTGGATGGGGGAGAGAGGAAGAGATTAACTGAAGAATTTATATGTATATATGTATAGTCCACGGACACAGACAATAGTGTGGGGAAGGCCTGGGATAGGGCGGAGGCTGAGTGGATGGTGGTGGTGGGGAAATGGGGGACATGTGTAATACTGTCAACAATTAAAAATATTAGTCAGAAAAGGAAATTCATATCGCATAGGCGGGATGGCCAACTGCCAGTTTCACTTTTGCAAATTTTAAATTCCTAGGGCTTTGGATACCACTTCATCATGCCCCTTTCCTGCCTGGTGACAGATGGCAGGTGGGGTCAGATTTACATGTGAATCAAGCATACCTGGAAGCTCAAGCCTTGGAATCTGCTATCGAAGTCCATATTCTTTAGCAATTTCTCATGAAAATTGCACCTGGAAGAGCTTAGTAGGTTCTTTCAGGAATCAGTATTAATAAGGCATACTCGGGGCTCTGAGAGGAAAAGGAAATGGGCCCCAGCCCCGTAACCCTCCCTCAGAAAATGTCCTTTGGGGGCACGTGAAACAGGTCCAGGTCTCACGTTAACTTCCTTCAGTGTAAACCTTGACCAGACTTGTTTTGCTTCAACTCATACATTTAAGGTGAAATGCAGCTACAGAGAGAGTTTAAAAATCAGTTGGCTTTTAAAACTGACAATTTAGACATCAGACCCCGTGGAGATGATGTGTTTCATTTCTGTCTTGTAGGTGGAAAGAACAGGTTAGTACAGATCGAAAGGATCAGAACGCACTGAATAAAACACCATAAACTTACACATTTTTAAAGCAGAAAGGAATTTTGGGATTGTGTTGTGAGTCCAGCACTCTGTTTTACAGGAGGCAACTCAGAGACCAAAGAGTCTAAATAACTTGCCTGGGGACCGTGGACGTTCTCACTCTGGGTCTCTGAGCGGAAGGTCATTTGTGTCTCACATTGTGTACCAGCCTAGTGAGCCGCTGAGTTTAGGCTAAACAAGGACCCAGGCCTCATCTTCCTTAGGAGCTGCACCATTTCCTGTACTGAGAGTTTCTGCATAAAATGAGGTATCGGGGACATGGTCTCTGGTGCCAAACGAGTGAAAGGGGGCTCTTCCGTTTTGCTCTGAAAGTGGCTGCCGTGCTTCTGAGTGAGGCTCTGAGCGAGTCACACAGTAGACCAGCGACTCCAGGCAGGTGGTTCTCAACCCTGGCTGCCCATTCCAGCCAGCTGTGTTGGTTTACAAAATCCCAAGCCTCTGGTTCCCAAACCTAGATCAATTCAATGAGAATGGGGGTGGGAGAGGGAGCGTGAGCATCCTACCAGGTAGTTCTCACGCACACCAGGGTGGCCAGTCTATGCATGGGTGTCTGCTTGTGGCGGCTCTGGGAGCTTTGCTCTCCTCTTACTCTGAAGACGGACTTAAGCTGCCCACTTACATCCTATGGAAGAGGCAGGCCTTGCTCCAAAACTTCAGGAACTGGTTGATCTTGTAGGGGAGGGAGTGTGCTGCCCAGCAGGGCAGGTGGCCACCGCCTCCAGCTTCATGAAGGACACGTTCCTCTGTGACACGCAGCTTCCTGCTTGTCTGCCCGCTGCCCACCACATCGCACGTCTGGCCTTCCATGAGCAAAGGTTTCACTACTGAAATCAGTGGGTGACCTTTCTCGTTTCACATACACCCCCAAGGAAGAGACGTTCTGCTGTCGAGTAGGTTTGCTATCGAGTTTCATACTCCTGCAGGACAGAGGAAAATCGAGCAGTGGGAGCCTGAATGAGGAGCATTTCGCTTAGTGGCACCTTCACCTTTTCACTGCTTGCTGCACGACAAGGTGTTTATTCTGCAAATGTTGTCGGTATCTTTGCAACTTACTGAAGAGATGTACTCACAAAATAGCCAGACACTGCATGTGGTGAGGCAACTCTTATTTTCTCCCTGCTTTTATTCCAAAGATGCTGGAGCCATTGCAAGGCAGTGGGAGTTTGCAGCCCGAGCTCGGGCCCCTCCCTGGAGGGGCTGGGACCTGAGGCCAGCACAGCCATAAGCTGCCTCTTCCCCAGTATTTCAGGCAGTGGGAGCGAAATAAGATCATAGCATGGAGAAGCCTAGTGGGGAAAAAGAAAAGGAACAGACCTCGAGCAAAAGGTAAATAAAAAGCTTGAGAGAGAAGAGAGCAGCTGTACAGTTATCGCTCAGCCCCGCTCTGCCTCTCCCCCGTCCCGCTCCTCCTGCCCGCCTCCTCCCACCCTTGGCCTCTTACCTCCCTGGCTACACTGAGGAAGCTCCAAGATCCTTGGCAGCCGGGGCAGGTGTTCAGATCCAAACCGCCCAAGGCTGACCTTGTATTCTAATTATTCCAGTAAGGATAAAGAAAATTCAGTCCCTCCCACCCACCTCCCCTCCCCATAAGGAAATTCAGTGCAGAGGCTCCCATGGGAAAGTGATAAAATTAAATATTGATGTAATAAACTCCATTTTAGCAAGTAGTAATTTCATCAGTAGAAACTATAGTCCTATTTTATATGGATATTTGTAAAATAGTAAAAAACAAAAAAAAAGAATAAACCTTGGGGACATCAAATTCTTAGGTATACTTTTATATATTTGATAATGTTGTGCTATGGGTTACTTATTTTGTTCAGATAAGTAGGAGGAAATGTCATTAAAAGTTGAGAAAATTTTGTGGAAGAAACAAGTAAAAACAGTAAGCCTGCCCACTCATTCTCTTTCCCTCTCGAAGAAGACTCCACCATCCTCTTTTGGTGGAAAATCACGCCAGTTCCTTGTTCAAAGGCAAGTTGGAGAGCTAGGTATTGGCTAAACGAGTGGAGTCTCAGGGACACTGCTCAGTCTCGAGCAGTGCTCTGTTCCTGACAAGCCTGTGGCTTTCGACGGTCAGTCAGTCCTCACTCCTGCCTGGAAAATGATGTCCATGTCACTGGTGTAGTAAGATTCAAGCTGAGCTGTCAGTGGCCTGGGAAGGAGAGGGGAGACTTAAGCATAAAGAAAATTGCCCCCACACACTGGATGAGAGCGTGATGGAAACCAGCCAGCACCAAGGTAAACGGGGCCCTGATCAGCAGCCAGAGCGCCTGTCTCCAGGAGCTGACATTTCATGAAAGGATCTGGGGGAAGAGCCTGAATTTCAGGCTTGAAGGGGAAGAGGCAGGAAGGGAGGACCCCATACATGGAGAAAGCAAAACTTGAGTGGTGAGAGAGAGCCCAGGAGGAAGTTCCTGGTCCCCTGTCAGTTTTAATTACTTCCTCTACAGAGACCTGAGGGGGAAAGAAGGGCGGTCCCAGCAGAGGAAAGGACTCCTTTCTTCCCTCTGGGCCTCAGCCTCCAGGCTCTGCAGTGAAGGAGCTGGGCCAGAATATCAGCTCTAAACCTTGAAAAAAATCCCACCTCCTTCTGAACAGTGTAGGTATCTCTGCAGCTCTCCCTTCCCCAGTCTGGACAAATAGTCCTTTGCAATAACTCCCAGCCATGGCTGTGAAACATCAAGTGGATCCTCAGCCAGGCTTGCTCTGAGGCTCACACTGGCTGCTCCATGAATGGAGAAGATCGATATTAGTTCTCAGGGCAGTCATAGAGGAAAGGATGCCAACAGAAGCAGGGGGCTCAGCACAGGTTCTGATGTGGATGCTGCTCTGGAAGAAATTGTCCAACTGCCACAGCTCAAGTCAGGGTGGGAACAATCAAGCTCAGGCGTCACAGCTCATGAGCTGGAGAGCAGGTTAGGGGGCCCGGAGCAAGAAACACCCCCTTACTCGGGGCTAATTCCACAGGGAGGCTCTGGGAAGGCCCCACACTGCCCTTCAGCTCCAATGAAGTGAGATCTTGAAAGGTGTGCCTCCAGGTTTCCCTGGATATTTCAAATCAGTATTTTCCCACAACTACTTAAATGGGAAACCTGGGCAATCTGTGACCAGCCCCTCAGCCCTTTAACTGGTGGCGCTTCTGGCTTCAGCCCTTTCTATTTTAACTTCCTTTGACTATCCCTCATCATTTTCCCATTCATCAATCCTTGTGAAATGGTGGTTCAAGTATAAAGAGGTAATGCTGCCTAATGGTTTAAAACAAAAAAAATGGAACAAAACAGATTCTGGAGCTACTCTGCCTCAGTTCAAACACAAGCTTCCTAGCTGTGTGTCCTTGGCAAGCTATGCAGCCTCTCTGTGCCTCATTTCCTCAGCTGTAAACTGTGATTAATAATCCTCTCAAGCTCATAGAATTGTAAGAATTAAATGAGTTAATAAATATAGAATGTTTAGAAGAGTGTTTGGCACAGACTAAGCACTACCAATGTATTAGCTATTACTATTTTTCAACCTCACATTTTCCCCTCTTCCCTAAATTATTTCCTTCCTCAGTATTTTTTTTTTTTTTTTTTTTGGCATAAGGGAAAAAGCTGAGAGCACACAATAAAGTAATTATAGAAAGTCAGTAGTAACAAACCTGAGGAATTTCCATGCTCCCTCTTTTACTATTGCCCTAATCTGGAAAAAACTCGTGACCATTATTTTCTAATCACTCTTATAGATAATCACATCATCTGTAATTACCTGATTTTTGTTGTTGTTCAAAAAGAAGTGCTAGTGAACTTAATGGAAGCAGGATTTGGGAGAAGACGGGGTGGGGCAGGGGAGTTCTCCTTCTCTCCTGGGTCTCTGTCCTGCTCCAGCCCAGCCTTCACTTCTGGAGAGAATTTGCAACCACAAACAATCCCCTTTGGGTTTTCAAATTCAGGTTTAAATTTGAAGCTCATTTTCAGATTTAGTTTTTAAATTAATGTATTAAAATCTGAGGGAGAAGGAAAGTGGTGAGTTTTTCATTATTCTAAGCAGAAGGAGAAACCATAGCAAAGAAAACCACTCTGCAGGGTTCAAAAAGCTTTATCTATATAGAATTGGAAGATCCGAAGAACACAAGCTTGAATAGAGAATGGAATGAGCATTTCTATATTCATAGGGCTTTGTTTGGTGATGGGGATGGAATATGCTTGATTAGTAAGAAGGTGGGAAAGTAAAGCAACATACGTTACCTTAAATTGTAATTGTGTTTTATATAATATCTGATAATGAAAAAGTATTGGTAAAGTATTTTCCAATAAGCTATCCCAAAAGATAATCACAAGATTTAAAATTCGAGCCAATGAGCTAAAAATGTTTTCAGCAAGGCGTGTTTGTGTGTGTGTGTGCACTCGAGCACGTGCATGTTTCCCATTTTGTAACACCGAGATTTTTTTTTTTCTTCCCTCTATCAAATCTCAAATACTTCCTGGCTGGGTCCTTTGAATTTTGCATTTAACCTTTTGCACCCTTAATCAAGGGAAAGTCACCTAACCACACCCCAGAACAGGAAAAATAGAAGACATATTATTGTTGTGAGCCACTTTCTTTCAGGCAATGTATCTGTTGTGATAAATTATTTCATTTATTCATCATGAGCTGGAAACAGTCACGGCATCTTGTTTACAGGAAGTTCTTTCACTAATGGGCTTTACTAGCTTAACTGAACTTACACCAAATCGTATCACTCAGAGCCCCACCTATAATTATTTTCTTTCATTCTTACCTGACCAGATGAGGTGGTGTGGAGACCCTCTGACGACAACATGCTCTTCTTGAGGATTTCTGCCAATCCCAAAACAGTTGGGAGAAATGGCATAAACACACCTTGAGGGTACAGGAAATTTCTTGTGGCTTTTATACACTCTGGGCTACCTCTTGTATAGTGCCAACACTGTGGTACTTACCTATCAAGCTCCTCACTACAGAGTGAGACCCCTGGAAACATGGCACAATACCTTACTCATATTTTTATTCTTAGTGCCTAGAAAGGTGTTTGAGCTTCCTAAATGATCATATGATGGCTTTTTATATCTCATCTCATTCTGCCAAAGAACTTAAGAGGTGCTCAAAGGACATTTTTTGCTGAATTAATAAATGTTTTTGAATTGCATGGACTTTGATACAAGTAGGCAGAAATCAGATCAGACACACCTTAATGACATGGCAGAGATGATTAATCTCCCACCTGGGGGCGGGGGTGGGTGGGAAGACGGTATTGGTAGAGTCATAGGGTGATGGAGGCCTCCCCAGCGAGAGGGTTTACCAAGATTCCCTCTTATCCCTGTTTGTGTAATTCCCCCTCTGACTCTGTATGAACCCAGACAGTTGTCTGGCACCATCCGTGTCTGTTACACAATCAAAATATGTTTTCTTGCAATTGTTTGATTTCCCTTAGCAAACAGGTTTTCGCTTCCATAACTTGAAAAAAAAGAAAGAAAGAAAAACAAGGAAGGAAAGAAGGGGGAGAGAGAAAAAGGAAGAAAGCCTATGCTGTGTCTAGTGATAATCATCACCAAGTGCCAGCATGGGGCGTCCCACTGTGCAGGTGAAGAAACAGGAGCCCTGAGGTGGTTGTCCTGCCCCAGGTCAGACACGGTGTGTCCTCTGCGAGGGAATTGGCCGTGCCCACCTCTGCCTCACCAGCTGTCAGCTTGGCCTACTGTACCTCATTGTTTTTTGGAGAACTCTTTGCCATTGAACTAAAGATGTGGGCTCTCCAGTTAGATGGAACAATTCACTAGGAGTCAATTTATTCCATCACTTGGCCCACAGGGAGAATGCTGGGTGGGACACCGCAGTTCCATGGTGGAGCCTAAGAGTCTTCTTCAACAAAGGATGGATTTAAGGATGACCACAGGAGAACAGTACTTCCTTTGTTGTGGAAAACCTCCTCTCATGTTGCTCCTGGTTGTGGCGGCTGCTCAGGCTGTTGGTTCATGCAAGTGTTTATAGCATGCCTTTGCACTTTGTCAGGGGAAACTGGCCTTCCAGCCTGCCATTTTGCAACATGAGTCCTGACTGTATCTCATTGATCCTAATAATAGACATTGTGGCAACCACCTGTACTTAAGGTCATTGCCTCATGGGTTTCACTCTAATGCTATTCTTCCTGGTGTCATAGTCATAGATCTGAATAGGCACACCCCTTCCTAACTACATTCAAATATGTCATTAAAAAAACCAAAACAACTTGCTTCGACATTAAAAGCTCATGACTGACACTTCATGGAGAATAATGTTGACAAACCTGTTGTTCATCTTCTGTAACCGTGAGTTCGGTGGATGTCCACTACCTGAATCACCAGGCAGGCTGAAGGAAAGTTTTTTCTGTTATTGTTTAGCTTATATGTGACACGTACAGTGAGTCTACACTCACATTACACCAACTGGATTCAGTCGCGTGCACTGCAATTCTGGCCACCCAGCCCTACAGGTAATTGACACGTCTCCTTCATGTTGGGTGCCTATTTACACAGCTGATACCTGACTTGTCACATACACTATATTCTTGAATAATAGAAATGAAGATGGGGAAAGAAAGCAATATAGCACCAAGAACTCTCTAGGATGCTTGGCTATGGGCATTACATTTTTCTCATCCTTAATTGCTTTCATGATCCAAGTTGCTAAATCACTTGTTTTAGTTTGTTCATCTCTAAAATGGGGATTATAATAATACATTACCTGCCTCAAGATTTTTTTTTTAAAATATATCTTTATTGATTTCAGAGAGGAAGGGGGGGAGAGAGAGAGAGAGAGAGAAGCATCAATGATGAGAGAGTCATTGATCCGCTGCCTCCTGCACACCCCCGAATGGGGATGGAGCCCACAACCCGAGCATGTGCCCTGACCGGGAATCAAACCCTGATCGCCTGGATCCTAGGTCGACACTCAACTGCTGAGCCACGCCCAGCTGGGCTGCCTCAAGATCTTTTAAATTTCTTTAAGATCTCATCCTGGCCCTAGCTGGTTTAGCTCAGTGGTTAGAGCATCTGCCTGAGGACTGAGTGGTCTTGGGTTTGATTCCCAGTCAAGAGCATGTATCTCAGTTGTAGGCTCCTCCTCAGCCCTGTTCTGTGTGTGTTCTGGAGGCAACCAATCACTGTATCTCTCTCACAGTGATATTTCTCTCTCTGTTTCTCCCACTCCTTTCCACTCTCTCAAAAAAAAAAAAAAAAAAGTCAAAGGAAAAAAAATATCCTCAGGTGGGGATTAAAAAAAAAAAGATCTCATTCTGAATCATGTTGTTATATCACCAGTATAGCATTTCCCTGCAGGTTTGTTTTTGAACTGATTTAAATGAATGGATCTTTCACTGACCTTGAGATTAGTGCAGTTGAACACAACTAGGCTCTACCTTTGTCATCCCCCAGTCTTGCTCCTGTTCAGTTAACGGATCAGGTAGCTTTGGATGGTTATATATCACAAATAAGAAGTCATTGTATGAGCTCTTATGTCAAGATTGTGGGGTTTAAAATTTTGTCTAGTGATTTTAGTTAAATGGCCTTAACCAACTCAGAGTGATCTTGTCACCAACCCATGGTTGTGCAGGTTCGTGGGAGTCACAGACATCTTTGTGCTAGGTTCCAACATATAGGAGTGAAGATCTTCAAACCAAACTGTCCATTGTCTTTGTATCAGTTTAGGGTTAAATAACTCTAATTGTAACTTGCTTCCAGCCCAGCTGGGTAAGTGGCTTCAAGGGTTTTTTAGAGATGAAACTTTGAAAACAATAACAACCATAAGAAATGACTGTTGCGGATATATTTTAATGATCATCTGCAAATGGTTACTACATAGTACTTGTTGTTAACAAACTAAATTACCCAACAGTCTTCCTTGCTAGATGTGCTGTGTTTCCTGCATGTACATCTGTTTTTATCACAGCTTGGCATCATTTTTAAAACATCTGGGTCTTGATAAAGGGGATTTGAATACAAAAGAATTCTATATTAGGTAAAACTACAACTTTCTCCCCTCTTAATATTCTTCTCCCCTCTCTTGATAGCTCCCCAGGCTGTGGAAGGAGAGACTTAAACCCAAACCCCTACACTCCATGCTCCCTACCCCAGAGCCCCACACACCCAGAACACACACTCATTTTGCTTGTCTGTATCCTGTCGTTCCATGGGAGTAAAATTTACATCTCATTTCGTCTAGCTCTGAGTTTTTTCAAACTTTTTATTGCAACCCAACACATACATATGCACTTTGTATATTACGATCGACAAATACATAAAGTTCTTAGTATGCCCCAGGCATTGTTCTAAGTTCTTTAAAAGTACTAAACCACTAAATCTTCATTTTCCTATGTGGTAGAAACTATTATTCCCATTTTACAGATGAGAAAACTGAGCAGTTAAAAGTTCAGGTAGGTTCCCCAAACTCAGTGTTAGTAAATGACAGAACCCATTATGAACCTAGGCATGGATTGTTCTATTCTATTCTATTCTATTCTATTCTATTCTATTCTATTCTATTCTATTCTATTCTATTCTATTCTATTCTATTCTATTCTATTCTATTCTATTCTATTCTATTCTATTCTATTCTATTCTATTCTATTCTATTCTATTCTATTCTATTCTATTCTATTCTACATTTTCTTTCCTCAAACAAATGTTGGCCAGGTTCCACTAAGTTCCTTTAATGTCATAAGAAACACTAATGTTTCACTCTATCCCTCCCATCATTATAGTCTGATACCACAGAATACATTGTCTATATTACTAATTTAGCCCTTGTCAAAGCTGTTATTGTTTATCTTTGTGTATATTTAACAAGGTGACTGTGGTAAATGCTGTGTAACTCAGATTTTGAGTGATATGCCAATGTCCATTGCCAAGCGAATGTCTTTTCCAGGCTTCAGAGCCAGAGCACACCCTTGTGGATGAGGGTGCTGGTTACCTTAGGGGAATGGCTGTGTCCTCTGTCAGTCACTCTGAAGAGGGTTTAATACTGAGGCCAAGGGTGAAGCCTCAGAGAGAAAGGCCGCCCTGAATGACAGTGGTGCGGATTCTTCCTCTTTCTGAGCCAGGGCTGTGTCTATCTAGACTGTGAGGCGTGAAGTTTGGAGCGGGTCCTGTGGAGGAGAGGAGCTCTTTCTGGCTATGTGGTGGTCATTAGAAATGGAGCAGGGAAACAGACAATGAGAGCCTGGGGTGAATCTGGGCTGTAGGCTAGCTAAGGGGGTGAAGTGGTTTAGGGGAGAGCAGAGCCCTCTCTTCTTGCGACCACAGTGGGAGTATAGTCTTATAGTGGAGACCCCAGGATATTCTTTGATATAGTTCTTGCTGAGTGTTCCAGGTTGGAAGAGGGCTGTGCTCTATCCAGCCATTTAGGGATCTGAGTTCCTCCCTTGAGAGATTCTGTTGCCATCCCTAGGACATCCTTTGGTTCCCAAAGTGCTTGGATCTACAGAGTCAAAGCTACTTACACAACAATAGTAAGACTTGACTTTTTTTACACTCGCTCTCTTACGTGTACAGTAGAGTTTTCCCGAGGCTATCTGATAGGTGTATCACAACAAATTGAAGGCAGAAGTAGATATGAGAATCTTGCCATTTCTACTAAGCCAGACTTTAAAGAAATTTGCAAAAAAATGTGAAACTGTCCCATCTCCTCACTAAGCTTATTTTTATTTTTTGGAAATATAGTTGGTACTAAAATTAACATGTAAAATATTAAAAATAGAATATGTTACTATTAATATTAACATGTAATGGTTTTATTATTTTAATGAATTAGTACATATTTTTAAATTCTCAGTTTTAATTAATATCACTAGATAATAACTCATGAACAAAAGCTCATGACAGCATTAATAATTTTTAAGAGTGCAAAGTGTTCTCAAGACCAAGAACTTTCCAAACTGCTGTGTTAGAGACTGATGTTTGCAAGGTCGGCTTGGGTCCACTGGATTGGAGAGGGCAGGAAGAGGGAGAGAAAGTTCTTTTATACTGTGTTTTTATGCAGCTTATTGAACTTCCCAACATCACAGTCACTGGGTTTCAAGAGAGAAGCATCCCCAAAGTGAGTGTTCCAAGGACAAGGCCCAGTGTGTCTTTTCAAATCTTTTGCCTATTTTTAAAATTGAGCTGTTTGTTTCCTTATTTTGAGTTTTGAGAATACTTATAAATTCTGGATGCATATTCTTTATCAGATGTATGTCACAAATATTTTTTCCCAGCATGTGGCTTGTTTTTTTATTTTTTAAACAATGTCTTTAAATTTTGATGAAGTCAAATATATTACTTTTTTTCTTTTATGGATCTTTCCTTTTGGGTCCTAGCTAAGAAATCTTTGCCTGTACCAAAGTCACAAAAGTTTTCTCATATTTTTCCCCCTGAAGTTTTATAGTTTAAAATTTTATATTTAGGCCTATGATCCACTATGAGTTTAATTTTTGTATGTGGTGCCAGGTATGGGTTGGGTTCTCTCTGTCTTTTTTTTTTTTTTTTTTTTTGGTATATGGATGTTCCATCACCATTTGTTGAAAAAAAAAAAACTTTCTTCATTTGGTTGCCTTGGCACCTTTGTTGAAAATGAATTGACCCACTGAGTAGATCTATTTATGAACTCTATCCTATTCCATTAATCTATGTCTAGCCTTTTTTCAATATCACACTATCTTGATTACTGTAACTTTACAGTAAATCTGAAAATCAGCTTCTGTGTGCCCTCTAATTTGTTTTCTTTTTCAAGATTGTTTGGCTATTCTAGATCTTTTTCAGTTATATTGGTTAAGTTCTTCTGTTCCTCAAGTTTCTCACATTTCAAAATGTGGGTAATAATCATACCTACACAACAGAGATATTGTAAAGTTTTCATGTTTGTAAATCATTTGGTAAGGTGCCTGGTCCATGTTAATCTTTCAATAACTACTAGCTATTTTTATTGTTGTTTTCATTCCATAATTTGCATGACTTTTCTAATATTTCATCTGAAACCTTGTACCTTGCTTTATTCTGAAAAATAGATACCTCTGCTACAATTTTATTTTTTCTTTGGTAGAGTTTCACTTATTGTAGAAAATATTTTGGAGCATCACTTTGTCTAATTGAGGAATTATAATACAGATTTGAAAAGGAGCATCCTGTTATGGAAATATTTCTTGTGTATCTCAGTTGATTAAGTTTTTGTGGGGAGTAATAATGGAAAACAATGAAGATTAATAAAAGATGTAATTGACATTATGAGTGGGGGAGGAAACAGCTTGGAGATCAGGAGGACACTCCTTTTCCAGTCAGAACCTAATAAACATGTCCTGACTTGCCGCTTCCTGGCGATGCAATCTTGAATGCGCTCTGTCGTCCTCTCAGTGTTCTCATCTGTAGAGGGGCTCACAGTATTTGTGGTGAAGATAATGAGCTGACTGATAACTGTGAAAGTGCTTTATAAAGTATAAAAATGCTAAACCCATGGTTCCCAAGGTGCCCAGGGTGCTGCAATGAAGTGTTTAAAATGGTCCATTCATTTGCAAATACTGGCTATGAAGTATAACCACTAGTACTCTTTCATATTTTAGCCATTCTTTCTGTCTTTATTCAAAAAACTGTTTTTAATCATGCTAATAAACATTTTTGGAGATGAAAAAAATTGTCTTAGGAAATACAGTAATATCTGTTCAACACTGCATAAATCATTGAGTCATTTGGCCCCAACTACTTAATAAATGAAAATGGTAGGTATGCATTTTGGTGAAGGGCCCTGTGAAAAATACTATTGAGTCATTAAACTTACTGTGAATGAGAAAGTTTGGGAACCCACTTGATGAAAACATCCAGTATGAAAGCCTTGTAGGTGCTGGGTACTTGTGTGTGGCATAAATATGAGTTATTTGTTATTTGTATGTGTGCATGGTATTGTTACTTCATAATCTTTGATGTGCATTTTTGATGTGAAAAGTCTTAAAACCCATCTGAGGAAACATTACCAGAAGTATTGGAAGAAACTGGTAGCATCGTCAGGTATATAAATGGCCTTGCCAACAGCCACCCCCATGCTCCCAACCTTTTCCAACAAACATGCAGTGAACTTTTGTACTAAGTGCTCTCCATACAGTAACTTACTTAGTTTCTGCCACATGTTGAGAGAGGCATTTGAACATCCTGTTACAGAAGAAAAAGCTGGTTGAAGGGCTAAAGGGCCTGAACCAAGGCCAGGCCACACAGCTAGGTGTTTGATGCCAGTCCCTTTGTGCCCACAGGCAGACTGCTCAGAAAGGTGAGGGTTACAGGAGAGGCGATCCTAAATGATTGATAAAATCCTATGTATTTCTAAGTTTATTTTATCTTTAAAGTCTCATTTTGATCTTTAATTGTTTGAGGATAAATGCTTGATGAGGTTGAATGGAGCTTATCTATGCTCATTCTTGAATTCTTAATAGCACAATCCTGTGTTCTCACAGCCCAAACTTGGCTCTTCTGAAACCTGTGTGTTGTAGACCCCAAAACCATAAAAACCCAGTTTTTCTAAGTGCAAAGTGTTATACAGATTTTTTAAAAATATGTTAAAAAAATAAAAGAGGGATACGATGCCCAAATAAAAAATTTAATCCCCTTTTTTCAAAGAAAAATAATGATTTCATGATGTGGTAAGTTGCCATCATTACCAGAAGACATATGGTTTCATAAACACAGTTGGTGAACTAAGGATGCTTGTTCAAACGTTTTGGCCACGCAGCTTTCCAGTGCTGTGGTGACTGGTTGATAATGAGAGGCAGACCTTGCCAGGACTCGATTCCTCCTACATTTTGTAATATAAGCCAAGAAACTCCATGGCTTATCTGCACTGGCTGTTGCCTCCTGCTTCCTCACCTGGATGCCTTCTCTGGACAGCTGGCCCTCTAGCTGTGCTTAACCACCTGCAGTTATTCCGCCAACACCTGCTCTCAGGTCTCCATGCCTTCACTCCTCTTTTTGTTCAGAGCCGGTTCTCTCCAATAGTGTCCTTTAAAGATGTCTAGTATAGGGAAAACTAGCCACATGTAGATATTAAGGTCTTGAAATATGGCAGGTGTGACTGAGAAACTGAAATTTGTATTTCATTGATTTTTAATTGCTTTAAATATCCACAGGCAGCTAGCAGCTGCAATATGGGCCAGCACAGTTCAGGTGATCTTCCCTCCTTGGCTTCCTCCTCAGCTTCTAGATCCTTACTGTCAGGTCACCTTCAACTCATTCTTCAAGATTTAAGAGCCAGTTTCCCTAGAAGCCTTCCCTTCCCTAACCTGGCTGCACCTCCTCCCTCTCAAGCCACATGCAGAGGTCTATGGCCCCATCTTTGTACCCATAACATCTTTCCTTGATCCTAGCAGCACTATGATAAAGGTTTTAGCCATCAAACTTGGAGCTCTGTGAGGTTTATACTGTGTCTTTGAATCTCCAAGTATCCAACACACTGCACCATAGCTCATCTGTCTGTCATTGTGGATTGACTAGGATTGGAGTCAGTGAGCCTTTGTTGTAAGATTTTATGACTAAGCAGGAGAGAGACTGAGGAATGTTGCGCTGAGACCATCAATGAATAAAAAAGTTAATTGACTTTACCTAAGGGAAACGTCAGAGAACTGAGTGTCATTAGATATATGTCACCCTTTAAATTAATCATATTGGAGGCTACAATTTCTCTTGATACTGGGGAACTTAACATAGTGCTCTGCGTTACTATGTCATTTCTTGGCTCCTGGTTGCGGGCATGGTCTGATTTTTATAGACCTGAAAGCAAATGTTCCAGGAAGTAATAAACCAATTTCTCAGGTTGGGAGAAATTGAAGAAACTACCTTAGAAAGTTTCCCTGGGTATCCCAAGCTCCTCACCTCCTATCTTTACTTCTGGAGGTGAGACTTGAACAAGCTGAACATCTTCCCCAAGGCAAGGTAAAAACTTACACAAAGGGGTAGTGTGAGTTCTATACTACCTCCCAAGGCCATCCAGGCCTTTTTTTTTTTTTTTCTTGGATCTAACAACATGTCATTTTCTTTCTTTGTTTTCTTTTTGTTTCTCTGAGGAACTTTTAGAAATGCTAATTCTTTGACCTTTTTATCCAAAACACTTACGTATTGTCATTTAATACCAATATAGATTTCTAAATCAATTGTTTAGATAGTAGCAAAACCCATTAAAAATATTAAAACAAAAATATTTTTCCAAAACAAATAATAATATAAGTAATAATTATAAATCTCTTAGCCCTTCTTAATCAGGCTAGTGACCTCACCACTGTTCATCTCACTTTACATAGTTGAGATGGGGACATTTTTAGTGCCTTATGGCTTAGCATATGGTTCATTAATATACAGGACACAAATTCAAACAGCTTGGCCTTTAGTAAGATGTTCTTATGTTTAAGTAATAGGTTTGGACCCTTGACACTCCATATCTGTATATTTAGTTTATTAGCCAATTTTAAGTTGCCTATTCCCTCGCTCAAATATTGTATACAGATATTTGAAAGTCTTCAAATGGTTTTGCATCGAAGCGTTTTCACTTAAAAATGTTAACATTCAAATTAGTCACACAACAAGTGGATGACAAAAGATGCTACAGCAATCTTACTCAAGGAATAAACAGTTTCAGGTTAACCAAGTGGAGCAAGATGAGCTTGAATAAAGTTGACATTTGATTCCAGACATCTAAGTGGGGTTCCCGGGACATGAAGCCAGTATTGTCATCAGTACTTTGAGTCATTCAGGTCACACAGGAGAAAAACTGGCCTAGCAGTCCCCTGTGACTCAGCCTGGTGGTAGGTTTTAATCAGGGGAGGGATTCTTTGATTGGAAATATCTGCAGTAGAAAAATCAGTTTCTAATGGCATCAACTGGACAATTAACCAATTTCATTAATTTTTTTTTTTTACTATAATTTTTTCCTAACTCACTCAAGTCAGTTCTATACCTTTAACTTTTAAAAACTTTTGTTGCCTACCATGAGCTGTGCAATTCATTCATTCATCAAATGTTTACTGAGCATTTACTGTCAACCAGGCACTATTTCATGTACTGAGACTAAACCAGTGATAAAAACTTAGTCCTTGCCTTTATGGAGTTCTTGCAGAGGCAGATAGACAATAAACAAATGAACAAATCAACACTTAGAGCACATCTAGTGTTCTTAAGTGCTGAGAAGAAAAGGAAAGTAGGTTAAGAGGATAGAAAGTGATTGGGGCAGGGACTGCTTTTTCATTTAGGTGGTCAAGGAAGGTCTGTCTGATTAGGTAATGTCTGAACAGAGACGTGAGGTGGAGAGAGTACAAGTCAAATGCATGATCTGAGGAAAGATTTTTCTAGGCAGAGGGAGCAGCAACTACAAAAGGCCTGTATTCAAGGGTGGATTTAGAGTATATGAGAAATGGAAAGGAGACCAATAATAATCAGAGCAGGACAAGACTGGGAGCAGAGAAACTGGAGGCTGTTGCAATGGCCCAGCTGAGACAGACAAGTGAGCACGGACACTGATAGGAGATAGATTTTGCCAAGGTAGCCAGGGCCAGGCCATTCCCTGTGAGTGAAATGGAAAGCCCCCAAAGTTTTGAACAGAGGATTGCTCTGACATACTTTAAACAGTTCCCTCTGGCTATTAGTAAAAAATGAGGATGTTGAGGGCAAGACTGGAAGCAAAGAAAGCAGTTGGGAGGCTGTTGCAGTGACCTAGAGACAAAGGCAGTTTGGATTAGGGTTTGTAATGATGAGACGAAGAAGTGGTTGGATTCTGGGTATATTTTGAAGATGAGGCCTTCAAGATTTGCTGGACGATTAGATATGGATGCACTAGGAAAAGTGAAGCTGAGGACCACTTAAAAACTCTTGTCTGAGTAACTGGAAAGGTAGTAATAGAGTTGCCATGTGCTGAGATGAGCAAGACTGAAGAAGGTGGAGCCTTTACCGCATTTGGGGCAGGAGTGGAAAATCAAATGGTCAGTTGTAAACCTTTTAGGTTTGGGGCTTCTGTTGGATGACCAGATGGAGATGTCTAGTTGGAAGAGAGACATATGAATCTGGACAGTAGTTGCATGATCAATGTTGGAAATAGAAAAACTGGGAGCCATAAGTTATAGACAGTATGTAAAGCCATGGAACTATAAGATGTCATGAAGGAGTCACTATGGATGGAAGACAGGTGGCGAGGACTGAACTCTAGGAAGGACGACAAAGAAATTTGAGAAGGGCTGGCGGGTGAGGTGCATGGAGACAAAAAGAGCAGGAGCCCTGGAAGCCAACTGAAGAAAGTAAAGAAGAAGGGAGGGATCAACCATGGCAAATACTGCTGAGAGGACAAGTCAGAGGAAGAATGTCCAAAGATTAAACATTAGGTTTGGCAATCTGGGGACTACTATTAATTCTGATGGGAGGCTTTTATAAAGGGTACTGATGAGAGACCAATAGGAATAAGTTGAAGAGGGTGAGAGGAGAGGGAATGGAATCAGTGGACATAGAGGGTCGTTTTGAAGAGTTTTCTTGTAAAGGGGAACAAAGAAATGGGGGGCAGTAGGCTAGTACTGTATGTGCCAGTGTGTGGGCATGTGTATGTGGCCATCAAGACATGTGGCAATCAAGGGAAGTTTGCATCCTGGCATGTTTTGATGCTTGTGGCAACAGATAAAGATCTTTAAAGAGAGATCACATTTGAGATTGAGAACATTGTTGACTGGGCTCTGTGAAAGACAAAGGTGACTGGAGAAAAGGGTCTTTAGGAATGTTGTAATCAATCACTGCTTTCTCTTTTCTCCCACTACTTTTTGTTTGAACAATTATAATAAACCATTATTTCATTTTGCCTTTTATAATATAACAGCAGCATACATTTAAAAAATGTTTACTTTGTACAGGAAATATGCTTGTTTATTTTACTTAATTCCTATGATAATTAGATGGGATATCTATTCTCATTTTCCTATTTTATAGAAGAGAAACTGAGGCTTGAAGAGATTATTGCCAGTGCTCAGGGTCACACACTGGGGTTTATGCTTAAATGGTTTTCGCTGCAGAAACTGAACTCTTGACCACTACAGGTTTATTTTCTCCTCTATTTGAAACTGCATCATGATGAGATTTGAACCTTTGTTATTATTTATCCATTATTTGTCCATGTTATTATGTGCAGTTAGTTGCTTCCCGTTCCTAATTCCACCTCTTATCCTTGCTGGTTTGCTCTTGACCTAGATATGTGTTTCCTGAGTTAATCACAAGAGAAAGGTGGACCAGTTTGAGGAGAGTGACATATGCTTCAAAAGCTCTTAATAATCCCCAACAAACCTGGATTATTCAAAACTTAGTTACAAAAAATATATATAGTGGGGAAAGTTTTTGTGTTTTCCAGAATAAATCAGAGACAAAATACACTAACTGGTCTTATCTATGCACCAATGAAATAAGAAATTGAAGGGTACTAGTGTAAGTATATAAGAAAAATAGCAATAAGAAATCAAAATGAAGCAATACAGTGCTTAAAATGTTCTGCTAATAGGAAAAATGAGATATCCCTTCATTCAATTAACTAGGTACAACATATCTATCTTCAGAAAGAAATGGAAGGAACCATAAAGTAATGAAATTGGTTAAGTTGAACTCAGGCATTCTTTGGGTTCACCAAATACAGACAGGTTCACAAGAGAAACAGAGATAACTCCACTTTACTTCAACCACTGCTCTAAGCTCTGCAAAGCAGCTGATCCTTAGAACTTTATCTTCTGTTAGTTAGATGAATCCTTCTTAAAGGTATGGTTGATACTAAAAACGTCTATGTACATTTCCTTTGTAAGGAGGGAAGGTATAAAAGAGCTGAAAATGGAGGATATTGTACTTGTCTTGATTTCTTTCTGTTCACTATCACTTATGAGATTATCTAAGGGTAAGTAAAAATTTAGTCTAAAGACACCTCAAAATTATAGCAAAGAAACCGTTTGAGTCTCTTGATTGAAAAGTATCAGAGCAGGGCACGACTTAAAATCTGATTAATGAGAAAATGTGGTAGTACTCTGTACTCAGATGTTTTAAGGTTGGATTGCTGAGTGGTTTCTCAATTCTGCATAAATTAATAATTGGATTAAATACGTTGTCCTTGTCCCAGAGAATATTTGGGTCTTGTTTTAAATATGATGCTTTGTTTTTCTGTGTGAATTTGAGGCTTGGCAGCTGATAATTTGCAGATTTTTACAATATAAAAAGCCCCACATTGTTAAAATTACTGAAAAGAGGGCAGTTCTCTAATTTCTTGTAACATTTGATACTATTGTTTGTTTAGGAGCATTAGTAGAGTCTGAGATGGGTACTGCATACTTTGAGATTCTAAAACCACTGTCTCACATCTTTGAAATCCTCAGCTTTCTGGTGTGGTCTCTCTTCACTGGGAAGGAAGCAGGCACAAGATATCGATCCTCAAGTTTTTGTTCCTAATAGCTACTAGCACCCTCCTCCAATCCCACCAAAAAGCACATGCACTCTTATTTGGAGCACAACTATTGCTACTGCAACACCCTTGTCCTTTATAATTGAGGATGACCTACATCAACATTTTTATTTGGAGGAGACAGTAAAGGATTCATTTGAGTGTTTCATAGACACCTATATAACCACACACATAAAACCAAGTTCCTAAATCCTGTGAACTCCCATGACTAAGTGACCCAGCTACACCTGCCTGGGGTGGTGCTATGCTGAACATGGTCATGTTATACAATCTAGATTTATTTTTATCTTCTATAGTGCTCTTTGAAAAGAAATTCAGAAATAAAAATGTTAAGGAATGTCGAATGGGGATTTTGCCACAAGGGAGACATCTGTAACTTTACATGGCCAATAGTGGGAGTGTGGGCACAAGGAGGGCTGGCCCTAGAGAACACAATTCCGCCTTAAGCTCAAGACTATCTGAGTACAGCCATCAGTCTGATCGTTAGTTTGCAATTACTTTTCTGAAATAAGTAATGTTTGAGATTAGTTTTACATGGCCAAGAACCCAGAAATGTTGTGCTCTGGTCAGTTAGAATTGGGAGCTTGTGACAGGAATCAGTGAACTGTGCGAGTAAAGGAAACAAATATGTTCAAGCCCTTGCCACCTGTGGAGATCACAGATGTGGATGCAGAGGGCAGGATGCAGGGTAGATGCAAATCAGGCAGTTTTGATGAAGGTAATAGAAAGTTAGTGACGTGGATGCTGATTTGGGAGGAGTAGTTTGTATTATTAGAACCCAAGTTATATATAATTGATAGTTTTTCTGCTACTCAAATAAAATAGATTAGCTTTCCTAAATTTCCATGCCCTTTCTCAAAGTGTCTGTTCTAACAGGCCTGGCTGAACAGCACACATGTCTTTTCCTTCGTGGTCAGTAATATTCTTGGATCTAGAAATTTGAGACTGCCACCCAGAGAATGTCCTTTGTCTCAGTTGGGTAATGCCGGGGTGATGCTAGGGTGGCCATGTTTGAACCAATGTGTGTGTGTGGAGATGTGGAGCAAAAAGATCCAGTTGTGGGAAAAGAGGGAGAAATGAGAGGGGAGGAGAGGGAAAGATGAGTAGAGAAACCTGGGCCTGCCTGAGAAGGAACCAGACTCCTCTACAGTTAATACAAAATGATGGGGGAAATAAGGTGGCAGATGATGAAGTCTTTCACCTACAGTCATAAAACTGGCAAATTCAGACTGGTCCTTCTTGCATTAAAATGAACAGCTGACTTGGAAAGCACGTGACTTTGTGAAATCTGAGCTACCTTTGTGTGCTGATGCTTCACAATTCGCAGAAATTTGAAAACTTATCTGCAAACTCTTTGACCCTCCTCCCACAGAGAAGTGAGGTTTGTGTTCTACCTGCTTATATCAAGGCATGCTTGGGACTGCATCAACCCTCAGAACATGGTGAAAGTGATGCTGTGTGACTTCTGAAGTGTGCATATAAAAGGCCATACATCTTCTGCCTGGTTCATTTGGGGTGTTCACTCTGGAGACAGCTGCCATGAAAGAAGTCTGACTATTCTGAGACTACCGTGCTGAAGAGGCCACATGCAGGTTCTTTAGTCAACAGCTCCAGCTGAGCTCTCAGCCAACAAGCCAACATCAACTCCAGCCACAAGAATGAGCTGTCTTGGATGTTCAGTCTTCAGATGACGACAACCCCAGCCAACATCTGTCTACATCTGCATGAGAAACTCCAAGCAAGAGCTTCTCAGCTGAGGCCTTTTCAAATTTACGACCCACAAAACCATGAGTAAGAAAGAAGATAGGAGGTGGCTCTTGACCATGCAACTAATACTCTCTGCCACAGACTGCTTCTCTTTCTTGCTACTACGAATGATTGTCCAGGAGGAAGATGTGGTGGAGACCTCTCAACTTGGTTGAGTATAACATTGGCTAAGAAGGTCAAGGGTATTTTTATATAGTTCAGACTCAGTATGGATAAGCTAACACCTCTTATTTCTGTGCCACAAGAAGTGGAACTCTGAATTCCCACTTGTCTTTTCACAAGTTTATAACATGAATCACCCTTTGTGAGGGGCAGGGTGGGAGAACTGGTGAGAGTTCATATGGGCCAGTGCAAAGTTGGAAAACCACTACTGGGAAAACAGACAAATGCCGCATAATGATGCTGGGAAGAGTCAGAACAGTGGGGCAGGAGAAAGGAGGAAAAGGAATAATGTAGAGGGAGAGGCAGTGCTCCCTTGACTGTGTACCAGCCACCTTGGTCTGAGGAAGTGGAAGTGGGAATGCCAGGGCCCCTCATACTTAAACACATGACCTCTTTAAGACACTCACTTCATTGTGCCTGACTCTATCAGATCGCAGCTCTGAGCATGCGATTTCATGAACATTTTCTGATTCATGGAATCAATTATGTTGCCTTTTAATGTACCATCTGAGAGCTCAATGTTAAATTGACTGTTATCTAGGTTTAGTCAACATGGAACAATTTATATTCAAGAGATATAATCTAAAGGGCATGCTCTCTGTTCATTCTTCTGGATCTAGGCTCACACATGCATAAGTAGCCAGGGGCCAGGCCAATATGCAGGAAGCCTTCTAACTGAGATCATGATGCACACACAGATGATCCTTCCCAAGAGTCAGTGGCTGCTCAAGGCCATCCAATGGCTATGAAGAAAGTGATTTAGTTTGCTAAATATTGCAGTGTTTTAAAAGAAACTCCAAAGCTAGATTTTTATGTAAAATCTGAATTTTGAATGTTGACAATGAATTAATTTTTTAAAAATTTTAGAATAAAACATCTTGTGTACCAAATTCAGCCTATGTCAGGCAGTTTGAATTCTTTCTAAATTCTTTAAGTTTTATTCCTACATGAAGCCAGCTCACCAGCAAGCAACATGCTAGGGCTATATTAGCTTGACTCCTTATAGAAATATTCACCGAGCTTCATTTTAATATGATGTTCTTGATTTCTGTCAAAGATCAGTGTCTATTTTGCTATGCAACATTTCTTATATAAAGATATACACAGAAAATTTCTACTGGAAGTCAATAGGAAAAAGAAGTCAGTATTTCCAGATAAACTTGTGTGCTTCCTTTCATCAGATAATTAGAACTATGTAACTCATTATGTTTCCTCATTTGTCTTGACTTCTAAGAAGCTCAGAGTCAAATATAGCACTCATACAAACATACTCCATGTTTCTGGTACTATGAACTTTCACTTTTGTCTGATTCCAAAGAGTTTCTAAGTTTCCTTTTATATATCTGTAACTTACCTGCTTCTCACACATCTTTTTACTATTAAGAGGCCAAATTCTTTTTTGAGATTTGTCTAATATGTGTATATCACATATGCACATATTATATAACAGACCACATTTTATATGACGTATAACACACTTGTGAGTCCAATACTGTTTTTACTACTTCATATCATTCTTCTACTTTGCTTTAAAAAAGTAAATACAATAAACCGTTAAAGAGTAAATGCTTTGCCCAATTATACCTGACTTTCTAGCTCTTTGACTATCTTAGAAATATTCATTAGGACATCTAAGGTAGGCTTTTTTTTAGGTTTCCCACATCTCAAATATTTAAAAATTGCAGATAATTTAAATGTATATGTAAATAATTTATAGATTTATTACACATAACTACTACCATAAACAAATTTTATTTTCTCCCATATTTTTATATGTATAAATATTTACTATAGATAATATATACTATATTTACTATATAATATATACTATATAGTACTATATATTATATAATATTTACTATATAATATGCAATATATATTTATATTATGTAAATGATATATGAGATCATATTTTAAATACAACTTTGGAATTGAATTTTTTTCTTAGTATTACGTTAAGCATTTTTCTATGATCCTAAACATTTTTGAAGAAATGCTTTTAAACATTTTTATAGAATTTGTCTACGTGAATAAAGTTTAATTAATTTAACCCTTTCCTTATTGTTAGACATTTGAGTTCTTTCCCAACTTTCAACATTTAAACAGTGCTACTAAGAATGTAAATATTTGTATGCTTCTCATAACATTCCTTAGAGTAAATTCCTAGAAGTAAGCTTATTGGGGTCAAAGGGCACACCTTTTAAAATATACTGGCAAATTATTTTCCATAATGATACTATTAATTGAATTAGTATATAAGTGTCCTTGTCTCCTGACACCCTGTCAAAGATGGTATCATTATATAAAGACATCTTTTACACATTTACTAGATAAAAATAGGGTCCTATTATTTTATATTGCATCTCTTTAATTATTAATGATGTCAGAGTTTTGTTTTCATTTTTGCTTTTTTTTGAGTCTTGGGATTTATATTTCTTTTTTGGCAAAATATGTTTGCTTCCTTTGCCCATTCTTGTATTGCAGTGTTAATTTTTTTTCTTGTGCCTTTAAAAAAAAGGACATGTGGGCTAGACATTATTTCCATGACTGTTAGACTTCTTTGGACTCTGAAGAATCTCAGAGTTCATACCAAATGTTTCCAGACTAAAGTCTACTCGCCTCTCCCATCCAATTACATACAGATCTGTAATTTATTGAAAGGGAAATTCTACTGCTTTGTAATGACTCTCACTGTTGTTTCCCAAAGTTCAGTTCCACAAATTGGTAGGCACTGAGATGAGACCCACACTCTCTTCAGCCTCCCTGAGACAGTGAGAACTTGTATTTCCCTGTCCAGCAGAGCTGAAAGCTGCTGCCTGCAAGAAATCCCATTCGCCAACAATTCGCTTTTCCATGTGGGACTTTCCTGACGGGGCTTTCTGAATTCTTACTCATTTATTTCTTTCCTGGCCACCTCACCCCCTTCTTCTAATAATTTAGAGTTCTCTTTCCAGAAATATCAACCAGACGGGTAGAAGTTTTCAGTGCTTCCTACTCAGTGACGTAAAACACCCACAGAAAAGTTCTGCTAATCCTGAGTAAAACAAACAACACTATGTCAGAAATGCTCTCGAGGCCAGATCGTGCAAGTCAAAATGCACATCCACCAGTAGCAAGACCATCACCGTGGCGTGCGTGTTCTTGAGAGGCAACAAGACGGCTTTTGCTCAAACCTCTTATGGCCATTATTTAAAGAAATCAGAGATATTTGTTTTTGTTTGCGGGCTGGAATTCATGCCTCAAAATAGCTACAGTTTTCTCAGGATTTTGCATTGCCAAAGAAGCAATTTGTAAGCTATAGTAGTGAAACAGAGCAGTTTCCTTTCAACTTCATTATGTGCATATTTCATTTCGTTATTGTGTTTACATAAAGCATTTCTTTTGAAACACGGTGTATTTGGTAGACTAGGGAAAGCAAACATTTAGGTGGCATCACTGTATCTGTTTAGCTCTGGGGGAGACAGGAAGGGACACAGAGTTAATCATAATCTTTGCTGGGCTAGTTCATGCTAAGAGTGTGGGTAAGAGCTCTGGGCTGAAGGCTCCAATAGGCAAACCCTCATGGGCATTCTTGGCCACATGGAGGTCTTGTGAAAGATGCTGCCTTATTGACATGATGCCCTGAAAGCCACTAGAAAGAGTGCAAACAAGTAAGACGAACAGAACACACACACTCCCTCTGATTCCACAAATATTACTATCCACAACCCACCACATCTCCACCCTACACTTGCCTTTCACCTCCCTGAGCTAAGGGGCTCTCAGGAACTCATATCCCAGCCAGTGGCTTGATCCAAGGCATGCTTTTTAAGAATCCAAGACAGAGGAACTAAGAAACCATTCTGGTTATAGGAAGGAACAGATCCAAGTTACCTGGACTAACGCCATATTGTAGGCTACTCACAGTAGTGAAGTGGCCTGGGAGTGGGACACCAGATAGTGTGTTCAGGAGGTCTTCTCTAAACCACTTATGTTGAAGTTTATTATTGCTATTGGGCATCTGTTGGTCTGGACTTTTGGTTGAAAGTGATCAAACCAAAAAATGAGACAAAACACCCAAATGAGCTTAATCAATAAAATTTATTAGCTAATGACCTGGCTGGTGTGGCTCAGGGGTTGAGCATCGACCTAGGATCCAGGAGATCGAGGTTTGATTCCTGGTCGGGGCACATGCCTGGGTTGTGGGCTTGATCCCCAGCAGGGGACGTGCAGGAGGCAGCCAATCAATGACTTTCTCTCATCATTGATGTTTCTCTCTCTCTCTCCTTCTTCCTTCCTCTCTCTGAAATCAATAAAAATATGTTTTAGAAAAAATTATTAGCTAATGTAACTGAATAAATAGTCCAAGGGTAGAGCTAGTTTCTGACATGGCTGGAATCAGAGGCCTAAATCAGTGTTTCATTTTATCCTTCCTGGGTGAATATGATGGCCAGAGGCTATTCGAGACCCCCAGCCTACCAGCTTTATAACCTCAGCAGAAAGAGAGCATCTTTCACCCAAAGAGAAAGATAGGAAGGACTGGGGAGAACAGAACGTGGACCAACTTGGATCAGCTGTCTGTCCTTTAACCAGCCCGAGGAGATCTACATCCTAGGTTATATAGCCATTCCTAAGTAAGGTAGTAGGTCCCCCCAGGAATGAGAAGCCAGAAAGAGAGGATTCTGTTGCTAGAAGAACCAAAGCTATCACAGTTCACTTCATCATGGTGTGCTAGCTAAGGCACTAGGCTTATAGCCAGACCTGTCCCACTCTGCCTCCATCATGCTATTTGTTATCTTGGGCCAGACAGCTGCGTAAGCCTCAGACCCCTTAGCTGTTCTTTGGGGAATATGCATACAATCACTTCATTCTGTGACGACACCACTGTATGAGGATAGAGAAACAGTAATGATGTAAGGGATTACTCCTATTATCTTTTCTGGCCCCTGGAGCTGGCTATCGCAAGTCATCTGTTTACTTGTGTCTTAGACACAGTTTAGTTCATAAGGTTTTGAAAGGGAAGGTCATTGCTAAATGTTCAAACTAAAGAGCTGTCTTTAACCTACCCAGGTGTTCAGGCAGTGCATCTGCCTCCCACCTGCTTTACCCAAGTGATTCAAAGAAGAGTGTGTTGGTTTCGGCTTCCTAATCACTATCATCAGGACATTGAGAGGCACCTCTCTGTGATGCAGCTTCATTCTGAAGTGTTGGGTTTCTATTTTCAACTCTTTTGGAAACTCTCTTTGACATCTAAAAACCAAGACATTTAAAATATACATTTTTTTTTATCCCTAAAAATGAGATAGGAGGACTGGCACTTCTCCTAAAGCCCCAGCCACACCTGCTGTTTATCCTGTACTCACGCGGTGATGACTCTCCCCTTGAGTTCATGGCATTTCCTTTGACACATCAAAGTGAAACTCCTAGAAGATAGAAACAACATGTCTATTGTTAGATGAAGAGTAAATACCCCATTTCAAGGTGAAAACTAAAACACCAGGTTGAATTGTGTTGTTTTTTTTAAGTCCTAATACCCTGAGTGTTAAGACTTGAGGGGTAGCTGAATGGATATTGGTGAAAGTTCAAGCTGTCGTTCTTGAAATGCCATCCCTTTGAAAAGGGACAATGTTATAGAAATACCTCAAAGAGAAAAACAGAACAACTGAATTCACAAAAGTTTTTCCTAAAGGAATAACTGGCCCCCATACCCGGCTAGTCACTAGACTCTCCCCTATACTCTGGATTTTACACTAACATGTATCTTCTCACTTTACTTTTCCGCTGCCTTAGTTCTGGCACCTTCATCTCTTTGTAGATAGTCCCTACTAACTCATTTCTAATGCTTTCTCTTTTCTAAGCTGTCTTCTCTCCACATTCTCTTCCTCTCAGCCTTATTCATCTATATACACAGTTGAGTCCTTTTAGTATGATATGTCCTGTCCTTGGCCCACTTTACTAACTCTCTGTGGCTTAGTTGCCTTAGTAGTCAGTTCAAAGGGTTATGTGAAGATTAAGTGTTGGCTCTTATTACCTGATCCTTGTGAGCTCCAGCTTAAAATCCTTCACCATCTTCTAGTTAAAGAAGATATAGCTCTAGTTAGAGAAGATGTGTCTCCTCATGGCTTTACCCCTTGCTATGGCTCTACCTCTTCTCCCATCTGCCTCCCTTACATGTTCTGACCCCTGTACTCTAGCCACATAGGGGCACTAGATATGTTTCACCCATGTGCTTTCTTCTGTCTTCCTCCATGGCCATTCGAGGAACTCCTTCTCACTGTTCAAGCCTGTGCACCAGTGAAACCTCCTCTGGGCTTCTCCAGGGAAGACTTAAAGATGTCTTTTTTGGTGCTTTCTTCTATTGTAGCGCTCATCCTACCATGCTTGAAAATAATGGACGTAACTACTGCTCATTGGATATCTAGAATGTGCCAGGGACTTTATATGTATAATTTCATTCAATCCTCATAACAAAAGGAAACTGGGGTGCATACAGCTGAAGTTTGTCCAAGGAAGCAGTGGTGTCAAGATTGACACTCTGGTCTGATTATGGAATGCATCGTCGTTTGACTATATGCCATGTTCCTTTTTGGCATGGTTATTAGTTTTATTGTCCTTTCTCCTTCTCTGAGCCTCTGAGCTGCCTCAACGCTGTGGACAGCAGCCTTGAGACTTCCCTCACTGCTCATGGAGGAATCTGTGCCCTATAAAAGTTCCTGTGCATGAGGCACCCTTAACTCAGAGCTTCCTCGGTATCCTCTTTCAACTCCACATGGGAACAGTTGCTCTCATTTGGTTTCTTCCATTTCTAATTACAAACTAGATTTTTCTTCTATGCCTAAGACTCTTCTACCTGACTTCTGACATGGATTCTCTAGAAGGGAATTGACAGCAGGCTTCTTGAGGGCAGCCATTGTACCTTGGAGGCACAGTGTGCAGCCCAATATCTGGCATATAATAGACACTCAATAAATAATGTTTAAATAATTGATTGGAAGGTGCAATGGTAACCAATCAACAGTATACATTAGGTAGAAATTGAATCCAAGTAATGGGCCCCCCAGAAAGGTCAAAACTTAACTGATACTCCATTTTGCTTCTAATGAGAAACTCATTAGTGGTGGCACATGGCAGAGAGGTAGGGGATGCAGAGGAGCTGGATAGTTATTGTTTGAAGAATTAATTGAGACCCCTACTCATGCCATCATCTACCTACGTGATAATCAAGACAGCAGTGATTCCTCTATCCAGCCAGACTTGAGCTGAAGGACCTTCTCTTCTGATAAACCCTTCTCTCAATTATTTATTTACTCTTCAGCCCTTCAAAATTTAATAACTTTTCTGATTTGTATCAATTCTAAAATTAATTAAATACTTTTCTTCAAGAAAATGAGATAGTAAGTGCAAGATACTTTAACATAGAACCAAAATGCTTTAACATGCATGTGTAGAATGCTCACTATGTTTGTTTTTTACCATCTTTTTTACTAAAAACATGTTGTTAAATGTCAGTTACTCATGATCCTTGAAAATACTTGTTGCAAAAATAGATTCTTCATGACAGCTAATTAGTCTTCCAAGAAATAAAGTACGTAGAAATAAATTTTATAAATAAAATCAGACCTGTGTGAAAGCCAAAGCCATCACCAAGGAAGAGAATGTATTTTTGTTCCTATAACCACATACGTAAGCCTTGACATCCTCCAACTTTATTGAGGAAAGTGGGCCGCCAGGACTGACTCCTCTAGCTCTTCATTTGCTCTCACTTGGGAAAGGTGGGCTCTACAGCAGATAAAGATTTGCGTTTCAAACCTCGTGGTCTTGCAAACTATTCTCAACTCTGTTTGTTTCCAGCTAGAGCGGACAGCCTTAGGGTCCTATTGTTCCCTCACAAAGGAAGTGACCTTCCCCAGTCTGGAAGCACTTCCCTTTCAGCTGGTGAGAGAATTAGTACTACTCGTTGTCCCAGCCAGCCACTTTCTTAGATTAGTATTTCCAGGCCTTTCCAGCCTCAACAAAACTTGGCAGGATTGCTTGGCAGCTCCCTGAGCTTACTAGAAATAACAGAAGCCCACAGTTTGCATAATGCTAATTAAGTTTTCAGCTTCAGCTCCAAACCCATATAGTGTTTAGAAGATCCAGTAACTTGGGAAATGTCCTATACAGAGGTTGACCAGAGAAGACACTGATCCTGACCCACCCAAAAATGAGGCTGTGGAATTCACCAGTAACCCTGGCAAGGGTGCCTCACAGCTTCAAAGAAATGCTCTCTTTGTGTTTCTTTACTTGCAGTAAAAATTCCCCTGGATCACATCATTTTCTAGTATCACTTCCTGAGGCGCCACTATTGATTTCTCTCCTCCTTTGGAAGTGTTTGGTTTTCACTGAGCCATCACACTTTAATAGGTGTGGTGATACTCTTGCTCTGCCACACCTTCGGGGTGTGACAAGACAGGTTGCCTGAGCCAAGTAGATTCCCCCACCCAAGGTGTGGTGATATTGCTTATTCTTAACACATCTTGGAGTGTTCCATTAACCTCTGATGTAAGCTGGCCAAGACGAACACATATTGGTCTGGTCCCTTAAACCCCTCCTTTGGCAAGCTTCAAAATATTGGTTGCTGCTCTGGAGCTCATATTATGTATTAGGCGTTTAACTTTCACATTTTTATACAAATTGCTGAAGTATCTTCCAAGAAAGAAAATGTCAAGTGAGGAAACTGAAGTAGAATGGGAAAGAGATACTGAACTTTTCCCTTTACTTTAGAAATTTAGGTATTTAGAGAGGGTACAAATTAGGGAATAAACTTGGTCAATAGTCTGTAAAATTTTGTGCTTAAGAGAATCTTTCAGTTATTAATATCCTTCCTAATTTATCAGTTTTGAGGTAGGTACTGATGACTGGCTTCCAGAGTGGTGGTGACCAGTCCCTTTCTTTGAACTGGGAGTTTCGGTGCCCACGTGGATGGCATCATTATTGATTCAGTGTAGTCAGGCCATGGTGGAAGGCTCTGGGCCAGAGAGGTGGGTGGACAGTGACCCAGCCTAGTTCCTAAAGGAGTGCCAGGGAGCAGCCAGTCCTGTCCAGCAGGGAACCCACAGCCTCTGATTGTGCCTAGTATAAAGTCGGTTTCCAAGGGAAAGAAAAATAACAATAACATTAGTTACTCTTGTGGAGTGTTTTTTATTTTATTGAACAGTGAAAACTAATGAGAGCATTCATCAAGGGTTAAATGGTAAGTGATGTGACATGGATGCTGAATTCAACGGGAGAGCAGAGAAGGTGGATGCCAGGAGGGACTGGTAGCTGGAGAAGGCTTCCTGCAGCACCAACGGTTGGCAGTAGGCCAGACAGTGGGTACAGCTTGGGAAGGTCCCTATGAGGGTTTTTATAAGGTTCAATTTGTATAAATTCCTCCGCAACAAACATTGCTTTGGATGTGGGGAGATATAGAAGAAACAAAACAAAGTCCCCTGTTTTCACACACTTGAGCTCTTTCCTGAGCTGCTTATGAGAAGTAATTTATAGAAAACACAACCCAGTTTAGAGTAAAGTAAATGAACTATATTAATAGGATTATTTTTTCTAATTAAAGGATTTTTATAACAGGAAGTAGCAAACTACAGTCCTAGGACAATCAGGCCCATTTGCTTGTATTTGTACCGACTCACAATGGTTTTTATATTTTTCCATGGTTTTTAAACATCAAAAGAATGATATGTTGTGGAAAAGTGAAAACTGCATGACATTAAAATGTCAGTGTCCATAAACACGGGTTTATTGGCACACAGGCATGCCCATTTGTTTAGGCATTGCTGTGACTGCTTTTGTTCCCCATCAGCAGAGCTGCGGAGCTGCGCCCGAACCTGCCTGTGGTTCTCTCATTGCTTTGCCCTGGCACTTCATATGCTAAGCATTTCAGGGACCTGGCTATCAGCCGACAGTACTTTGGGTGCCACATGGGCCACTTATAAGTGTGAAAAGACATTATCAAACATGACATACATAAAATCCTATTGCAGATCAACATTTTTAAAATTTAAGTAGGGTTGGTAAACAATATTGTGTTATTTATATTACTTTCAGGTGTACAATATAGTAGTTAGATATTTTTATATCTTATAATGTGACCTCCCCACTAATTCTAGTAATTATCTATAACTGTGCAAACTTATCACACATTATTATTGATTGTATTCCCCTTCAGCTTTTTCACCCATCCCTCTTCCCCCTTCCCCTCTGGCAACCAACCATCCCTTTGGTCTGTTTCTATGAGTCTGGTTTTTGTTTTGTTTTGCTTGTTTGTTTGTTTTTTAGATTCCACACATAAGTGAAACTATTTAGTATTTGTCTGTCTCTGTCTGATTTATTTTACTTAGTATGACACCATCTAGAAACATCTGTGTTTTTGCAAATGCTAAAATTTCACTTTTATTTCTGCATAATAGTTATATATGTATATACCACTTCTTCTTTATTCATTCATTTATCAATGGACACTTAGGTTGCTTCTGTATTTTGACTATTGTAAATAATGCTGCAATGAACAGAGGGGTGCATATATATATCTGTTCAAATTACTGTTTTTGTTTCCTTCACATAAATACACGTAAGTGGAATTGCTGGGTTGTATGGTAGATCTATTTTTAGTGTTTTGGGGAATCTCCAATTGTTTTCCATAGAGGCTGCACCAATTTGCAGCTCCACCAACAGTGCACAAGGGTTCCTTTTTTTCTACATCCTAAACATATTTGTTGATTTTTCTGATGATAGCCATTCTGACAGGTGTGAGATGGTACCTCATCATGGTTTTGATTTGCATTTCTCTGGCGATTAGTGACATTGAACATCTTTTCATGTGTCTGTTGGCCCTCTGTATGTCTTCTTTGGAGAAATGTTTTTTCATGTCTCTGCACATTCTTTGATCAGATTGTTTATTTTATTGTTATTGAGTTGTATGGGTACCTTATATATTTTGGATATCAACCTCTTACTGAATATATCATTTGTGAATATATTCTTCCTTTAAGTAGGTTGTCTTTTTGTTTTGCTGGTGGTTTCTTTCACTGGGCAGAAGCCTTTTAGTATGATGAAGTCTCATTTGTTTATTTTTGCTTTTGTTTCCCTTGCTCAAGGGGACATATCGGAAAAGATATTACTCAGACTGATGTCAAATAGTCTGCTACCTATGTTTTCTTCTAGGAGTTTTATGATTTCAGGCCTTACACTTAAGTCTTTAGTAGATCAGCATTAATAGATGAACATTTGCAACTGATCTGATGATAGAAAACACTAATTTAAAACCCCAATTAAGGAAATGTTAGGTCCTCCCCCCAAAATAATTTCATTCTTATTGATAGACCTGTATTACCAAAAAATTATACTCAATTATTATTACATTTTTAGTTTTGTCTAAAAATTTGTGGAAATTAGTTTTTCTCTTATGTAAGTATCTATATAATATCCCTAATTTAGCCTCCTGACCCACAAAGCCTAAAATGCATATCTACTCTCTGGTCTGCAGGGAAGGTATGTTGACTCTTGCTCTAGAATAAGGATTTATGCCTGAAATATGCTTTAGGATTTATTGTGGGTTTTTCCCCCTCTACCATCCCGTATGGACTTTACAACTTGATGGGTGGTCAAAACAGATACCATTATCTTTATTTTTTGTAGAAACTTTTAAAGTTGAGAAAAGTTGCCAGGTATGTCCTCCTACTTGAGAAGCCCTCTTAGCTTTGGAAATGTACATTGAATAATCACAGCCATAGCTTGGGAGTAAAAAATTGTGATGCTCTGAAGACAAGCAAGATGCCTGGTATAAAATCCTATCTCAAAGGAGGAGGGAGGCTGACATACCTGGGAAGCAAAGGGTCTTCTGTGAGAGGAAGGATCAGGACCACAGCTCCTGCCTCCAGAGATTCAAGGTCTGGGAGGCCTGATATGCTGGCTCAATGTTAGGTTGAATATAACTGAATATAAATGTTCATTTTGATCCAGCGATATGGGTTGAATTGTGCACCTCCTCAAAAAGATGTTGAAGTCCTTACCCAACATTACCTGTGAACGTAACCTTATTGGACATAGTGTCTTTACAGAAGTAAGCACGTTAAAATGTCATTAGGGTAGACCTCAATCTAATAGGGTTGCTATGCTTTTAAAAAGGAAAATCAGACACAGAAACAGGCATGCAGAGGGAAGACAATGTGAAGATACAGGGGGAATGCCATCTAAAAGCCAAAGAATGCCTGAGGCCACCAGAAACTAGGAGAGAGGAACAGATCCTGCCTCCCAGCCCTCGGCAGGACCAGCACTGCCAACATCTTGATCTTAGACATCCAGCCTCCTGAACCGTGAGACAATACAGTTCTGTTCTTTAAGCCACCCAGTTTGTGATGCTTCATTATGGAAGTTCCAGTAAACCCACACATCCACAGCCTCCCTAGTGCTGTGGGTAAGCTCTAGGGACAGTATGTGACAATAAACTGATGAGCTTAGCAGTGAAGTTTTTATTGAGTCCTGCTCCGGGGCTGGGCAGTCCTGACCTAATGGACAAGAATGACCGGACAAAACATATGGGAGCAGAGAGTAGAGCGCCCAGAGCCTCCGTGGAACACTTAGTGCCAACACTTGTTTTGACCTGGTCAGACTCTAGATCTCTGAACAGGGGCCTGCATGTGCCCTGCTTAATTTGATAATTTGCTGGATAATTCTTGATAATTTGCTGGATCCTGATCAAGAGGGAGTTAACAGGTGGCTGGTGAATGGGACAGATTAAATTTTAAAATAAATAATAAAAACACAGTGTTACTCCTCTTGTATTTCTAGTTTGGGAAACAGCTCATCCAGCTAAGTTTACAAATAAGAACTAGCCACACACAGGTTCTGAGATTGTGCAAGCAACAGGGCCACTGAGAAGTAGTAACAAACAAATAAAAATGTAGGTGTCCAGGCTCTGACCCAGTCCACCACACCCTCATCATGACAGGCTTTTAGCTGACTTATGCATGGTCACAAATATGTTAGTCACCAAAGGACTTCATTTTAATGAATTTTGTTAAGAATTGTAATGTTATTTACAGAAATATATTCACTTGGAAAAGGTTGAAGCATTTCAAAGGCTCTTCACAATTCATACCATTTATTCACCAATTTAGCTCATTTTATAAAACTTAGTAAATTTCTCCTGAGTACTGTTGGTGTTGACAAGCAATAAATATGGTTATTTATTATTTTTCACTATTTTATACTCAAACTAGAGTTTCCCAGCATTGCCTGGAGACTTTTTAGCAGGTCTGTGACATATATGAGTGTATGGATCTCCCTCAATTCCTCTGCCCTGTCTGTTCAGAAGTCACAGGCAAAAAGAGTCAGTCTCCATATTTGGAATAAGTTTTAAAGTACCAAAATGCCATTTCAATTAGCGATGATATGTTCACCAAATATTTATGAATAAATTTTCATTTGAGCCGCTCTTGAATGTCACTCTGAGTTGACAACTCAGCCAGAAATAAATTTTCAAATTTCTTCTGCATATTTGGACATATTCTGGGCAGTCCTCCTGCTTGAAGCACCCACAGTAGCAAGACATAAGAGCAGTGGTTTGAAAGCACAGGGCTAAAGCAGGAGCGAATGTGGCCCAGAATGTGTTGCTGGCTACGTGGGATCTGTACACAGGAGAATTAAGCAACCCCAGGGACAACAGTAGCTCTAACTTCATCATGACTGGTGTCGTCATAGAATAAAAGTAGTGAGAGTCTACTGGCTTCCTCTGCGCCAGGGTGGAGCCATGGCCTGTCTGGTGTTAGGCAATGGCTGAGTTTGTCATTGATGATTGTTTTCTTCTCTGATTTTCCTCCTCCTCGCCTTCTGCCTCTTGCAATATGATGTACTAAAGTGAAACCCAGGGGAAAGGGAGCAGAGACAGAGAGGGCCCTCCCTAAAGGCGACACATGGCAGAAGCAGATGAAAGCCTCATGGCATCACTAATGCATGATGCAGAGCTTAAGGTGCATGCCCTCTGTGTGTTGTGAAGCAAACAGCTTAAATTAATGAAACAAGAAATGCCCAGCTCGTGATAGGGAGGTGGTATTGTAGGGGGAAAAAGCCTCTGGAAGATGGAGATCTTCCTCCTGCTTTCAGCATTGCTCGAGATGCTCTTGAACATATCTCTTCATACCTTGGGTTTCCACCTCTTGTCTGTAAGTTGAGGGCCTGCATTCAGAGTTTCCCAGGGGTTCTTACGTGTACATGTGTGACTGTGTGAGAGAATGAGTGTGAGTGAGAGTGTAAGTGGGCGAGTGTGTGTGTGTGTGTACACAACTTACTATATCTATCATCTATCTATCTATCTATCTATCTATCTATCTATCTATCTATCTATCTATCTATCTATCATCTATCTATCTATCATCTATCTATCATCTATCTATCTATCATCTATCTATCTATCTATCTATCTATCTATCTATCTATCTATCTATCTATCTATCAATCATCTATCTATCTATCTATCATCTATCTATCTATCTATCTATCTATCTATCTATCTATCTATCTATCTATCTATCTATCATCTATCTATCTATCATCTACCTACCTACCTACCTATCATCTACTGAGATTTCTTTTAAGGAATTGGCTTACATAATTGTGGGGGCTGGCAAGTCTGAAACCTGCAGGGCAGGCAGGTTGAGACCCAGGGAAGGGTTGATGTTGCAGCTTAAGTCCAAAGGCAGTCTGGAGGCAGAATTTCTTCTTTCTCAGGGTACCGTAGTCTATTAAGGTTTTCAACTGATTGGATGAGGCCCACCCATATTATGGGGTGGGGGTGTAAATCTATTTTCCTTAAAGTCTGCTGATTTAAATGTTAATCACATTAAAAAAAAATACATTCATAGTAACATCTAGACTGGTGTTGGACCAAATATATGAGTTCTGTGGCCTGGTCAAGTTGACATATAAAATTAACCATCACAGGGAAGTAAAGCCCATGTCACTCAGCTGCAAAATAGAGTCAAGATTTGAACTATGGCAGCCTGAAATCAGAGCCCATAGCCTTCACCTCTTTCTCACCTAGGCCTGTTACCAGCACGGCTGTGTACAAATGGCCCAACCTCTCTACTCCCAGAAGCCTCAGCAGTAAAGTGACCACATAATATCTGCTCTGCCCACTTTCTAGAAGGGTGGTGACCCCAGAGGTATTGTTATATGAAAGCTCTTAGCATGATGTGAGTACATGTCAGTACCACTAAAAATATAGGGTCATTTCTTCCCCCAACCCCCATTTAAAATGATTTTTTTTAAGTAAATCAGTATAACTCTTTTTAGAGAGCAGTTTGAAATTTTCTTTTAACATAAAAATATGGAACTCCTATGATCTTAGAGTCCCATTTCTAGGAATCTTATTTTCCAAATGGATAAATATATGTGTATATATTGATAAACATAGAAAAATGTCGGTGTATACATATGAAATTGATCCCCCTGGAGAGAGGGATTAGAAGAGAAGAAGAACTGTCTCTGTACTTTGTACATTCTCTATACAGTTCTGTGTTTTCTGAATATGTTACAATGATTTTTTATTTATTTATTTAGGAATTTAGATTTTACTAACTTAATCTTGCAAAAATGAAAAAATTAATCTTGCAAAAATAAAAAATTAATCTTGCAAAACATTAAATATTTCATTGTTTTTTACCTTAACCTATTTTCTTTTTAGAAAATATTTCTTTTTTAAAAGTGTTTTTATTGGTTTTAGAAAGAGAGGAAGAGAGACAGAGAGAGAGAGAGAAAGAAACACTGATGTGAGAAACATCCATTGGCTGCCTCCTGCACGCCCCCTACTGGAGATCAAGCCAGAAACCTGGGCATCTGCTCTGATCGGAATGGAACCAGTGACCTTTCGGTGCATGGGGCGATGCTCAACCAACTGAGCCACACAGGCCAGGCTAACCTATTTTCCTTAATACTGCTCTCCCCTACCCCCCACTATGGGCCTATACTAATTTGCATAGCTTTGCTAAAGCATTTAGAAAGGGAATAAGAAGATGAGCCCACCTTGACTTTATAGGGACATTTTGACCCTAATTTCTTTTCTTGACCAACAGACACCCATAGGGAAGTGTTCCTGGCAGTTCTTGTCCTCTCTGTGTCTGGCAATATCCAGGCTGATGGAAAAGTGCTGGTCTTTAGATTAAGGCAATTTCTTGCTGATATGTTCAGACAGGTGTGAGTACCAGTGACAGTTCACTGGGAAATCAAACCCTCTCAGAGATTCCATTGCTTTCTCTATTTGGGGAATGAATAATGCAAGTCTGGAAAGCAGTGATTTAGTTACAACTGTTGAGCTCAAAGGGGGAACAAAAGCCCTTCAATAATAATAATAATAACAACAACAATAATAATTTATTTTCCTTTTGTAATACAGAGCTACTGGGATGGTATTTTCCTCTACTATATGAAGAGGTAAGGAGTTTCAGGCAGAGACTGTTTTTCTGCTCCCAACTATTGCTCTGAAGAGCTTTTAGATATTTCCCACCCAACCAGAACAGACCTCTGAGTAATTAATGTCTAGGTGGCATTAGCGATCAAGTGTGGGCTTTCTGAGGACAGCGACTGCAATCTCTGTTCTTCATCTCAATATCCCCGGCAGCACTTTGCATCTGCGTGGTGGGTGCTCAGAGATAGGCTGAGCTCATCTTCTGTAGATTGCTCTCTAGAAAACATTTACAGCTCATATCAGGTGCTGATGCCACCTGCTCATGCTGAAAACCCTTTAGGGTCTTCTTCCTGCTCTAAGCATCAAGTCTAGAGCCATAACATGCCCTATGAGGCCTTTTATGTGGGGGGTGATGGTCAAGCAGTTGTACTGGTTCCACCACACAGGTTGTTGACATCCAGCCTCCCTTCTGTCCAGCTAGGTCTGTGCCTTTCAAAATTGCTCAATATTTAGAGCATCACCTCTGCTTGTGTGACCTGGTCGCTGCCCACATCTCAGCCTCGTCTCCCACTCACCACCCCTGAGGTCATGCTCTGGCTTCCTTTGGTTTCCTTGAATGTGCCGGGCTCCAGGACATCTCCGTCCCCACTCATGCGGTGTCTTCCGCTAGGGAATTTTTCCAGTATGTCTTCATCCAGTTGTTAACTCTTTGTCACTCTTCTGATCTCAGTTGTAATCTGAAGTCTGCAGGCACCTTCCCTGACCTCCCCCTCAAAGTTAGGAGTCCCTTTAATACACTCTCAGAGCACATACTGTTTCCTCCAAGCATTAATCATAACTTCAATGAAATGGTTATTTGGGTAATTGTTTATGATAGGCTGCATGAGGCCGGGCACTCATCTTGTTCTCACAGCACCAGTGTTTGCTACAGAGAAGGTTCTTCATAAATATTTGATGGAATGAAAGAATAAATAAAAGGTTAGGCCAAAGCAATGTGAATAATCAGCATATTTTTCTAGAGCTATTCAGATTCTATAAATAACCCTTGTTGAATGAGAAGAGCTCTGACTCAAGTGCTGCTCGCACACTAACCTCATCCATTTTTGAAATGCAGCTCCTGAGTTTTTTTAGCTCTACTGCAGCGAGATAGATCTACTTGAACTACAAAGTACTTAGGGGCTGTGCTTTGCTTTTTTTTTAAATTCTCTTTGCCACTAATTCCTGATTACATTTCTAATCTCAGGGGTCATGATCAAATCATGTTAAGTTTCATCTACATACAAAAATTCTGTGAAAACTAACCAAAAAACAGGAATAAATGGTAGAGCTTATTGGATTTCTTTTAAGCTTGTGTAGCCTGACTTATTTTCAACCCTAGGATTTGAGTACGTGCTAATTTGTCTGTTTTGTTTGTCTGGAGCAATTATATTTTCCTGTATTTATTTGAAGTAAAAATATTTTCCCACATGAAGGAGTCATTTTGAGTAATATTATAATAAACCCAAGTTGGACACGCACATCCTGAATACTATTGCCAGTATTTCTTCTTTCCCCTCCCCCCACCAAAATTTGGTTTTAATTAGTTTTATGACCCATAAAATAGCCATTTCCATTAATGAGCCCTTTGCTACATGTATGTACCAACCACCAGCCATTTCACCCAACATTAATAGACAAGAAAAACCTCTGCATGAAACCTTAAAATACAGTTCCAAACACACAACTAAAACTCCCCAAACCAGCTTAGCCAGGGGTGGCTCAGTGGTTGAGCATCAGCCTAGGACCCAGGAGATTGCGGTTCGGTTCCCAGTCAGGACACATGCCCAGGGGCCTGCAGGAGGCAGCCGATCAATGACGACTCTCTCATCATTGATGTTTTTCTCTTTCTCTCCCTCTCCCATCCTCTCTCTGAAATCAATAAAGATATATTAAAAACAAAACAAAACATACACAACTCCCCAAACCAAATCAAACAACACATAGTAATTTTTTTTTTTCTAGAATGGAAAACACATTTTTCTTTGGATACTATCAACATTCACTTTTAAAAGATTTATTTTCCAAGACTCTCCTCAAGGCAAAATGACTCTCCCCAGTGCCTATAAACTTGGAATCATTAGATAAAATCAAATTCCCTCAACAGATTTTAATGTAACCATATGGAGGAAAAAGAATGATGGTGAGCAACAGAGAACAGTCTCCTTAGAGACAAAAATAAAAAATTATGAAAGGCCAGAAAATGTCCTAAATGGTACAACTTAGGTTCTGGTGAAAGCCAGTTTGGACAGGTCTGAGCCTGGGAAGGAGATAATCTGGCTAATCCCCAAAGAGGTCCCCAGCCCTGCAGGCCCCTCTCCTTTGAGAGCACAGGACCCCACGGGGGAGGCATTCCCACAGCCAGTTCATCGTTAGACCCCCCCGTTCCTCAGATCTATGTGTGTGAGGACAGGAAGCCCAGGAAGGTGTAATTAGGTCACAGCAGTTAATTCCTAACACAGTGCTCCACTTAACAGATTCTGAATATCTAGTGGATTTTTCCATACCCTTGGGATTTGTCCACCCAGGAACCTATATGCAGACAGACATCAGGTGAGAAGCACTCGCGGGGCAGCTCTGTCTCACTCGCATCATCAAGGAGCAGGGGTAAGACGTCTACCTCTGTCAGGTCAACGTAGCCTCCGTAGCCTCAGTTAGGAAGAAAGGAATCTCCTCATGGCATTAGCCCAAGACACCCTTCCCCCCATGTCCCCTCCCAAAATGGGCCGCGAGCCTAATATGGAACTTCTACCCTGCTGACTGAAAAAGCGGCAGGCTGAGGAAAAAAGACTTTAGCTCTTATTAAGAAGAAATTCTACAAAAACAGCCAGAACTTGGGGCTTGTCTCAGTTCAGTTGTAAAACTGTGCTTCAGGCGACTCTGTTTAATTCCCTTAAGAGCTTCAATAGTGACAGGTTGCTTCCTGGAGTTCTCATATTGCCACATTACTGACGTGAATAAGGGTACTGGAGCCTTCCTTTGGCATAGAGAATAAGTGATTTCATTTTCAAGCCATCACAGTCACAGTAGAAATTTGGCTTTTGTTGTTTCTTTGTTGTTTTCCTGAAGGGGAAATGTAGATGGTGAATGAGAGAAGAGAAATATTTCCAAGCTAAGGGTAATGGTCCCCAAATTGCTATTGTTATGAGGGCTAATAAAATAATGGTTTTACTGGGTAATTTTTAAAGTTTCTATTTTTGTTTTTAATCAGCCCAAGATTAAAAGAGGGTTAAAAGAGGTCCACTGGTTAGCCAGGATTAAGACACGTTTTAAAGTTTGTGCACAGTGACATTTGGTGATTATTTTCGCATATCAGGGCACTTTGCACTCAAAATTTAAAGTGAGAATGTTTGCCAACAGAGTTTACAGGGAAACAGTTTTTCATGTCTCTGTGCTCTCACTGTTTTAATCTGACCATCAATATCAGAATGCTTTTAGTTGTAAATAAAGAAAACTCAACTAAAAGTGACTTAAGCAATAAGGAACAATTGTATCTCACATAACAAGGTGTTTGAAAGTTTGGTGGTTCCAGACTTGTTTAATTTAGTGTCTAAGTGATATCATCAAGGTCCCAGGTTCTTTTCATCTCTTCCCTATAGAACAAGTTGGCTTGTTTTTTAACTGAATTCCTTCATGGCCCCAAGACAACTGCCATTACTCCAACCCTGAAATTTGGACACAAGGTCCAGAGGCAGCAAAGAGTTCATTTCCTCTTGTGTGTCTCTTGTTATCAATGAGGAACACTTTCCCTGAGCTCCCAGCATGCTTCACATCTTACTCTGAAGAAAGGGGGCATGGGGAAGGGGTGTAGGGGGAGGATTAGCTGTTTAGCAGGCAATAAAAAGCATTTATCACAAAATTGGAGTTTGACACACTAGGCACAGACAGACTTTCCTAGGGGAGACTGGTCTTCCCATGTGCTGGATTATTGACAATATTTTGGTTACAAACTTTTCCTTTTTCATAAATTGTTGAAGCAATTTCCTTCCTTTGGAAATGAAAACCAGGGAGAGATGGAGGTCAACAGAACTTGATTTTAGATGTTATATTAGATGATTCTCAAATGGGAGCAGACAAAAAACTTCTGAAATTTATTGTCTTTAATAACTTCTCCCTTATATAAGGAGAGCTCCGTGTTTTAGATATCTGGAGAGCACGCCTACTGTATCTTTTCCTTAAACTTATTGAATGACGTAGAAATGAGAGACCTATTCTCTATGCTCTGATCTCTCTCTGAAGTAAAATGAAAAACACCCAAGAAGTTTGTCAAGGACGACAGGTAGATTGAGAAGAGAGCAGGGAAATTAACTTTGGGGGAGTCACGGCTTAAAGACAGGGAGGAACACAGATGTCTGTAGAACCTGGAGATGCAGGAGTGGCAGTCTCCTCGGGTGGCGTCTTTCAGGGTCCACCATCCCCTCACCGAAAATCTGCCAGGTTTCCTGGTTTTGTCATGCAAAGGGGTTATCCACTGATTTCCATTTGCTCTGCAATGATCCCAGTTTTTTTTAAATGATGAAGAAATGGGGAAAAGAAAAGTAGCTGAGAAAATCCAAAAAGTGGAAGGGAGCAGAGGGAGAGAAGAAACTCAAATGACTTGGATATTTCAGAAACAGAAAAGAGGAGATTAGTAAGCAAAGGAAAATTTGGGAACAAATAAAAAAGTCTATTTCTCCATCTTATTTAAAAGTATTACCTGTAATGCTGGGGTAGAAGTGAAATGGTTGAAGAGCAGAAATAGAACATAGGATGCTGTTTCTTCTAGGTTTCGACTGGCAAGAAAACATTCAAATAGTACTTGAGTGGTGATTACATTAAAGCCATTTAATTTTGTTTAGTACCCCTCCCCCCCGGATTCCCTAGCTCCCCACACAGTTTTATTTTTAAAGCCTTTGTACAATACAAAATGACCAGAGCAGAGTTGTTTTTTAAAAAGGGGTTTGAGGTTTGTTTGCTTAACAAAGTGTTTGCAGTCATAATTAGGTTGCATATTAAAGTTCAAACCCATCTCATGTTGGAAGTGACTGAAAATTGTTACCATCTGATGACTTTGTGGGCAGAGCTCTCACAAATGACACCGCACCACACGCACTAAAGGCCCGGTTTCTGGGCATCGCCCCGGGAGACGTCAAGCGTCTGGGCAACATTCAGACTGCACATTTCCCAGAGTGGCATCATGGGTCATAAATCTAACTGTCATAGTGCTGTGGCCTGGAGCTGTTGGACTCATACCAATTTGATCCAGTCTTTCTGCTACTCTCATCTCTTTAGAGTTCTCACTTCTTATCTAGAGTCCACCTATGTATCTGTGGGGACCAGAGAAGTCTCGATGAGTGGTACGTCCTGGGTGCCATTTTGCTAACTCTCACCACAGAAAAATCCACCTCAGAGCCAGGCTTTCTAGGGGGCGAGAGAGAGAAGGGGAGAGGGACTGGTGGGGTGTCTGGGATGAGTCAGCTCTTCATCTGCTGTGTTGAAAGGCAAAACTGTCTTTAATTTTACCAGTGCTCCACTTCCATCTTCACTGGCATCTGAGGTCTATTTGGGAACAGAAAGAGAAGTTTTATATGGCACACTTCAAGCATCTTGCTTCAGGCAAGAACCTCGCTGTTTCTGAGAGGGAGATCTCTTTCTTGGCCTCCACACCTGAGTCTTTTCTTTGTACCCAGAAAGCAATGAAACAATGGAAGCTTATTTATTGTGGTGATAAGCCCAAGGTAAGAATTAAGGCCTAATAAACTCCATGATGGGGCATAATTATACATGAGCTAGGACGGATGACCATGATGTTCGAAGCCACCACAGGCACTGTTTGCTGAAGACAAGTGTATGTGTAGGTTTCATCTAAATCTGGAAAAACCCAGGTTTATATGGAATAAGAATGAGAATGGATTTTTTTCTTCCTTTAAGTAACCTCAGTATTGAAATCATAATTTAATTTGAATCAATTTAAAGAGGAATTCTGGTTATTCTCTCATTTGCCTTTCTGAATATTGTGCTGGTTGCCTTTTATTTCTTTTAGGATATTCTGCCTGATAGAAAATGCTTGCTACTATGCCCATTCTGCTTAATAAAATAAGAAACTAAAAAAAGTGGGGTCAGAATTGGGAAGAAAGCCAACATCATCACAGAAGAAGCAACCAACTCTTTGGTTTTGTGATTCAAAACAGAGAACAGCATTAGACAAAATAAGAACCAAAATATATAGGCTTCACTTTTACAGTGAGCAGAAATATTCTTAGTGGGGGTAAGGCTATATGTGCAGAGAGAGGACAAAGTAAACAGAATTATTTTTAAAACTTTTCTAAAAGCTGATTGTGGAAGATTTATTTGAAACTTACATCAACACCAGGTGCTTCTAGCAGTCCTTAACAGATGGATGTTGTTGCCCTCTCTTCTTACCCTATAATAGCAATGACTGGAAAACATCAACAAGTAGACAGTCATTATGACACTCTCTGTGTGTGGACCCCCACAATATAGATTTTAGATGTACCACTTCAGTCAGGGGATAGAATCAACTTGAACCAATGATGCTACAGTATACACTAATTTGTAGCATGACCCATTATTTGTGAGCATCTAAAAACCACTGGGATCCCCTGGCCAGCATGGCTCAGCCGTTGAGCATCAACCTATGATCAAGGAGATTGCAGTTTGATTCCCAGTCAGGGGACACGCCAGGGTTTTGGGCTTGATCCCCAGCAGGGGTCATGCAAGAGGCAGCCAATCAATGACTTGTCATTAGTGTTTCTCTCTTTCTCTCCCTTCCTCTCTCTAAAATCAATAAAGATATATTAAAAAAATAAAAAAATAAAAATTACTGGGATCCAGTAGTACAGAAATAACACTGCAATAGGGAGAATCTCAATTACTTATGGCTAGCATGCATTCTGGTTGGTCAATGTCCATGCTATCCTAGTTGGTGAATATACTAAATATCACCTCCACCTTCTGATATTAATGACCAGTCATGGATTCCCCAATTAAAAATTTCAATTTTGCCTCATATAAAAACTCTGATTTTATATCAGTTCAAAGCTTTTCTCCTTCCACTTCATGGACACCCAGCCCAATCTCAGAAACCTCTAGTGCAAAAAATGGACATGGCCCCTTTTACTATTTCTTCCCCCATTTACTTCTTCCAGTGATGTTCTACTTCTTCAGACTCCTCTTTGGTAGAAACAAGGGAGAGAGAGATGAGGTGAGGTAAAAGGGAAAAACTATTTTACTTAGCAATTGCTATTATAATCTAACACTGAGGCTCTTTGTGTGGCAGGAGCCCAGTTATGTGTCCTTTCTCTCATGAGGTTCTGAGCTGAGTGCTCTGGATGGTCCCACTCATCCTCCTCCATTGCTTCTAGTAGAAAAGGTTGGACAGATTGAAAACTACACATCCCAGACTCCCTTGCTGGTAGGTATCTAGATGTGAATTTGTTTCTGTCAATTGGATTTGCTCACCAGGAGATTTGGAAGGCAGGAATGAGGTGGGGATCATCTTCCTGAGGCTTTAGCTGTGGTTTCTAACTAAGAAGATGGTGGAAACATGAGGCATTTCGGCAGCACTGTTCCTATGTCCATCTCTGCATTCCTGTGTGTAGAGAAGTAGTGTAGAGAAGTAGTGTTAGATGTTGCTTTCACTTTTTAGCTCAAGTGGTGGCCTCAGAGGTGCTAGCTCCCCTACTGGGTCAGTTGTGTTGCTCTCTTGTTCATGACTGATACAAGTGCTTTTGTGGGTTCTTTATGAGACCATTCCCCTCCTCTCCAGAGGACTTTCAACATTACCATTCCTAGAGCAGGGGATGCCCCTCTGGCTGGTTGCTTGCCAACTTTTGTAACTGACTGGACACTCACACTGACTATTCTATTCTTTAGACTCTTCCATGCAAGAATTGGACACTAGTCTCCACACTCCAGGAAATGCAGGACAAGTTTTCCCAAGGTCTCTAACCAACCAGACTTTGTTCTGGATCTCTGTTTAGAGAGGGTGTGGGGAAGGGATAGGAGATGTATGACTGGGACAAAATGTCAGTATTCCCTCCTGGCAAGACGCACACTCTCTGCAGATGGTCCTTGGAGAGACCCTCTTCATGGTCTTGAATTGAGGGAAATACAATCCTCTCCTCCAACAGTGCCCTTCAAAGAAACCCTCACTCTTATCTCTTCTGATCAGGCTGAGGTAAGGGCCACTTCCTTGGCAAGCTATGCAGACATGGTTTCATGTCTCCAATTAGTATTGGGAGTAGTTGTGACCTAGGACTCTCAGCTTTCGGGCCTCAGCTGAAAGGGAGATAACAGGGAAGTTCTCATTTAGCCTCCAGTTACATTTCTCTGGATGGATTTTCCAGATTGGAGGCCAGTATCCTGCTTTGAAAATTGTTTGAGGAGAGGGGAGCTGGTGACCAGTTGGGCAGTCAGCAAGATGAGAGTTGTCTGCAGCTGCATTGAGGAAAACCGTCAACTTGGGACAAGCTTTTAACCAAACTCTGCCTGTTGAAATAGTGTTTCTTCCTTCTCCATGTCCATTTCCATTCCAGCTTTGTATTAAAAAAGTATTTTTATACGGTTCTCTTTTTTCCTGAAAAAGCTAATGGTAAAATCTGAGATCGAACCAGTGGGCAAGAGACTTTTAAAATTTACTAGTCATTTAAAAACTACTGTGGCTGCATTAAAAAAAATCTCAAAGCAAAACAAACAAAAAATATAACCCATGAATATTTGACTTTTAAAAAGAATAAAATAATAACGAGTTCACATGTGTGTGTCTCAATTTCCTAAAGTTTGAAATGAGTGGTTGGATTACCCAACTAAATTCCCTTCCAGTTCTGATATCAGATGGCTCTCTATGAGTCAACAGGACCAAAACGGCCAAATATCAGCTATTCTAAGAAAGCACTGCTCAAAGAACTCAGACTGGCTAAAAACAAAACAAAATATCCAAATGAATTGAATACTTATGTCCACACAAAAACCAATATGTAAATGTTTACAGCAGCTTTATTCATAATTGCCAAAAACTTGGAAGCAACCAAGATTGTCCTTTAGAAAGTGAATGGACAAATAAACTGTGGTACATCCTGGCATTAGAATATTATTAAGCTCTAAAAAGAAATGAGCTATTAAGCCATGAAAAGACACGGAGAAAACTTAAATTCATATTACTAAGTGAAAGAAGGCAATCTGAAAATGCTACAAACACTGTAATTCCAACTATGTGACGCTCTGGAAAAGGCAAAACTATGGTGGAAGGAAAAAGCTCAGTGATTGCCAAGAGGTTAGGGGTTAGGAGTTACAAGAATGGGATAAATAGGCAGAGCACAGAGGATTTTTAGAGCAGCTAAAAATCATAAAGCTATTCTATATGATACTACAATGGTGGATACATAACATTAAACATTTGTAAAACCCATAGTTTAACCAAGAATGAACTGTAATGTAACCTATGGACTTTGGGCAATAATGATGTCAGTGTAGGTTCATCAATTGTAGCAAATGGCCACTGTGGTGCAGATGTCGCTAGTAGGGGAGGTTGTACATGTGTAGGGATGGGGGTATATGGGAACTCTTTGTATATTCCACTCAGCTTTGCTGTGAACCTAAAACTCCTCTAAAAAAATAAAGCTTATTAATTAAAGAAACAAACAAAACATAGTTAAACCAATATTAGCCTAAGTCCCTTGAGAAATTATTATATTATTAGGTAAAATACTTTGTTGTAATCCATATTTAAGTTAAGTCTATTCATGTACCACAAAAGGCAACATGGCCTGGCTATCTTTTGCCAAATGTTTTTATGAAACTCACTCAGAAGAAACAAAGAAGCAAGATATTAACTGAATCCAGGCCCAGCTTTTAACCACTCCCCAAAATTTCTCCAAAAATTGTCAGGTTAGAGATGAACCATTGGCTGACATGAAGAAGTAGCCATCACTCTGTTACATCTTCTGAGAAATACAGATAGAACTATCTCCAGAGTAGTAGTTAGTTGAATGTTGGTTCTTGGCTTGTAATGTGTATGATGAAAAAATGATTGAACAGAGAATGCATTTCTAAGACATTTACTTACTTTTAAGAATCATGTTGAAGCGTCCCATTTTCTGTCGGCCATATCCACTCTTTTATGAGATGAATTCTCTTGGTGTGTGTTGTGAGCAAGGAAGACTCCCTTAAAGGAGTCACTCATACACATTTGTGTCTTCCCACAATGCCAGGTTTATAGGCTTACCTCCCCAGTAAGCCTATAGAGTCACACACAGTTTACATACAGAGATGGGGAGCTTACTCGACAGAGACAAGCATCGGGCACCAAGTCCGGGTCACTCGCGGTGTCTGCAGGTGGCGAGGCAGGTGTTGGTCTCAAGCCAGGCAGCCATAGTGGTGGCATGCGTTCAGAGGAGCGGAAGTCCAGCAGGGCTCAGAGCATGACCCGTGCTATAGCCAAGCTCAGGCATTGGGTGGTCGGACCTCTGAGTTCTTAAAGTCCGCCGGGGTGGAGATCCTACTCATATTGGTGTCCAGATGGAGTCCTTATTCAAGTGTCTAGACTTGTGATTTTGTGTGTTCCAAGGCCCTTCTAAGGGTGTTTCCAATACACACCATTACCAGTCTTGACAAGCGACTTGATATAACTGTCATGGCTGACAGTGATTCCGTATTGGATTGTTAAGGTGCCCAAAAGGTCTGTCCTGCTTGTGCTCTATACAGCGTGTGATCCATAGATTTGGTAACATAAGGCTTTAGTCTCTGTCTCCAACTTTGCCAAATGTTCTTAATGCAGATTTAATGGAAGACAAATGAGTTTATTTTTTTTACAACTCCATTTTTTTAATCCATTTAAAGGAGAACTGTGAGCATGAAGAACAATGTTTTGAGAATAATCAATTAGAAAGTAATCAATATCCAAAGTATTTTTTAAGTGTATAGCATCATGATGCCCTCTAGTGGCTAACCCACAAGAAAAGTGCCTTAAGAGCCCCACAGAAGATAGAAATTCTCCCTTTTCACGGGTGAAATAGTGTACCTGTTAAAGCATTCTGTTATCTTTGATTTCTTTAATGGAAGCAGTAGTGCTTTATTTTCAGTCACTACTGCCTTATTACCCTAGAACCCTGAAGATTCAAAACACGTCAAATTAATGATAGTGTCAAAAGCATGACAGCCATTGAGTAAGGCCAATGGGTAGATGTGGTTCACTGCGATTGGGTTTGTCATCTCAATGTAGAGAGATACATCTCTGAGGGATGACAAGAAAATTCTCCGGGGTTGGTCAGCCTGTCACTGTCAATCCTTTTTCGTCACTGACATGGCTATCTTGGAAGCGAGGCAGGTAACAGCACTATTCCAAAAAGAACAAATAAAAGACTAATTGACAAGAAACCATGAAATTGATCCCACTATTTGGTAAGTGACTTATAGGAATTTTTTTCTGTATTCTTGAATTCCCAACAGCAGCCATTAGAGTGTGTGCGCGTGCGTGTATCATATATCATATATAAAAGATGTTTTATAAGATTGAATAAATGTTCAATTAAATTAGCCAAGGTCTTAAAACTGCTTCAGATTCTAAGTTTTAGATAGTTTCAAGTAATTGAAAACTTTAATTGCTTATAAATCACTCTTGCTGGTGTGACTTGGTTAGAGTGTCAGCTCGTGAGCCAAGGGGTCATGGGTTCGATTCCCAGGTCAAGGGCACATACCTGGGTTGCAGGTTCCCACCCCAGTTGGGGTATGTACTGGAGGCAGTCAACCAAAGACACGCCAATGTTTCTCTCTCTCTCTCCCCCACCGTCCTCACTCACTCCCTTCCATTCTCTAAAAAAATCAATGGAAAAAAATATCCTTGGGTGAGGGTCAACAAACAAAAAGAAAAAAGTGCTTATAAATTGATAATTTGTATGTTTTTCTTTATTCTATTGAAACTAACATTATTTGAACACTTTTGAAGACATCTATTCAGTGCTTGCTTCTGGATAACAAATTATAAGTTTCACAGTCTTATATTCTTCACTGATAAATCTATGGTTTTTCAGATAAAGTTCCATGACAATAGGTTGATTTCAGAGAAAACATTGCTTATGGTAAAGCTGTTTAAATGACCTGACAGACATCGGTCCTTGAGAGCAGTGCTTTTTAGAAAGTAGTTGAAGCACTTTCTCCATAATAAACTCAACAAATATTTTTATTAGTCTCCCTCCATATGCCTGCTTCTCTGTATAATAAAATTAACTAATAGTTGGCAGTTGGTACTGGGGAGAAACACTGAAAAACTTATTGCAACATAGAACTTAACAGACCTTATATCCTGCCATTAAGTAGTAAGAACTTTTCAACTTTCTTTCCCTTTTCCTACATCAACCATTCTAACTGTCTCCATGTGAAATAATAATAATAATATTAATAATAATAATAATAATAAATCCAAAAAAACAGTGTGCACACAACTCCCCCCAAAAGGACATGGGGCCGACATTGGGAAAAATAAAATGGGAGAGCTGCCAGAAGGTGAAATTTAACTTTCCCACCAACTCTCTTTGTTTTTCTAATTTTTATTTACTCCTGGCATTGGTTTCCTCTTTTCTCCAGGCCCATGAGACTGTGACCATTATGTATCTATTATCATAAAATTACCATCTCATGAAATGACTTGTGCGGTTCACATTTTGTGTGTGATTGAATTTATTGGGATGACATTTGTTAATAAAACCATACAGGTTTCAAGTGTACAACTCAATAAAACATTATCTGCATAGTACATTGTGCATTCATCACCCAAAGTAAAGTCTCTTTCTGCCCCGATTTCTCCCCTTTGCCCACTTCCACCTCCCTCCACCGCCCCCCCGTGGCTCTCACTATGCTGTTGTCTGTGTCTATGTGACCTACATATATTTGTTTTGTTTCATTTTAATCCCTTCACATTTTTTTCACCCAGCCCTCCAACACCCTTTCCCTCTGACAGCTATCAGTGTTCCATGTATCTATACTTCTGTTTCTATTTTGTTTGTTAGATTATTTTGTTCATTAGAGTCCACATGAAAGTAAGATCATATGGTATTTGTCTCTCTCTGACTGGCTTATTATAGTTAGCATAAAAATCTCTAGGTCCATCCACGATGTCACAAAAGGTAAGATTTCCTTTCTTTTTATGTCTGAGTACTATTCCATTGTGTAAAAGTACCACAGCTTTTTTAATCCACTCATCTATTGATGGGCACTTGGGCTGTTTCCAGATCTTAGCTATTGTAAATAATACTGCAATGAACATAGGGGTGTATATGTTCTTTCAAATTAGTGTTTTGAGTTTCTTTGGAAATATTCCCAGAAGTGGAATTGCTGGATCAAAAGGCAGCTCCATTTCTAATTTTTTGAGGAAGCTCCATACAGTTTTCCACAGTGGCTGCACCATCTGCATTCCCACCAGCAGTGTACCAGGTTCCCGTTTCTCCACACCCTCCCGACACTTGTTGTTTGTTGATCTATTGACGGTAACCACTCTGGCAGGTGTGAGGTGACTACTCATTGTGGTTTTAATTTGCATCTCTCTGATGATTAGTGACTTTGAGCATCTTTTCATATGTCTATTCACCATCTGTATGTCCTTTTTGGAGAAGTGTCTATTCAGGTTCTTTGACCATTTTTTAATTGGGTTGTTTGTGTTCTTGGTGTTGAGTTGTATAAGTTCTTCATCTATTTTGGACGTTAACCTCTTATCAGATGTGTCATTGGCAAATATGTTCTCTTATACTTGCCTTTTCATTTTGTTGATGGTTTCTTTTGCTGTGCAAAAACTTTTTAGTTTGATGTAGTCCCATTTGTTTGTTTTTTCCTTTGTTTCCCTTGCCCAAGGATATATATTGCAAAAATATATTGCTACAAGAGATGTCTAAGATTTTACTGCCTATGTTTTCTTTTAGGATTTTTATGGTTTTGAGACTTACATTCAAATCTTTTAACCATTTTGAGTTTATTTTTATGTATGATGTAAGTTGGTGGTCTAGTTTCATTTTTTTCACATGTACCTGTCCAATTCTCCCAACACCATTTATTGAAGAGACTGTCTTTACTTCATTGTATAGTCTTGCCTCCTTTGTCAAATATTAATTGACCATAGGTGTGGGGTTATTTCTTGGCTCTCTGTTCCATTCCATTGATCTATATGCCTGCTCTTATCCCAGTACCATGTTGTTTTTATTACAGAGGTCTTGTAGTATAGTTTGATATCAGGTAGTGTGATACCTCCAACTTTGTTCTTCTTTCTCAAGGTTGCTGCGGATCACTGGTCTGTTATAATGAAATTTTACCTACCTTCCTCTGAACTTGTTCTATTTTCCCTGACTTTCATTCCTGCTGATTCCAGAGCAAATGTATTCAATGATTTCCAACTCTTCTTTCACTTTCTAAAGACATTCTAAATCTCATCCCATCCTCTGAGTATTGAGTCTAGAAATAAGTGGGTCTTACACATATTAGATCCAGATGATCTTAGGTTTACAGGATTCTCAGAGAAACCTAGTTACTTTCAAGTGACCCAAGGGACCAGGTTATGCTGAGCCTACTTCAGAGTACATCTGTTTCACTAGGTTAATGTTGGTTCTGATCCTGCCTTCCTAGGGTCCTTCAATTGGCCAGGAGCCAAGCCTGGGTTGGAGCTCCTCGGATCCTTCAAATAAGGAATTAATTAATCTGGCTGGAGATGTTAAATTTCTTCACATTATGCAACCATGGCCTGAGGGCTTGCAGGAGTAGGATGGAGTGAAGAATGAGCTTTTTTCCCCCCTTCTTCTGGAAAAGGGAGAAGTTGTCTTGACCAAAAAAATATTTTTTTTTTTTTTTACAGAAAACACAAGCATATAGCACAACCTGATTTACCCTAAACTGGTCAAGTCAGTTAAAGATGTAACTTAAACATACAAACTCATTTTCTAATTACATTGACTTCTAAGTATTTATAGTTTTAGTTGCAGTGGAGTTACAGTGAATTGCAATTTAAGGTTTCTAAAGTGAGGATAGCTTTTACTTGTTAAGGAGAACCAAGCAAAGAACAGAAGCAAACATTAATAGTAAAATAAAATAATGAAGCAATATTCTGATCTTAATGTACCCCAAAGTGTCCAACTGATATCTATTTCCATAAGAGACACTGAAAAATAAAAGATAGTAGAGAAAAACATTGAGTACATGTTTGCTGGTTTTTGTCCTCAGGTTTTTGAATAAACACCATTAAAATTTCATTTGTTTTCACTTTGAACATGTCAACATACTTTTATTTACCTTGCTTTTAAATATTATCAGATTGGACATTTTTTCCTATATTTACTAAGCATTTGTATTTCTTCTTTCTGTTAGTTGTGAGTATACTTTGTGTGTATGTGTGAGTGTTTAATTGAGATATTTGTTGTTTTCTTACTGATTAATAAGATTTCTATATGTTAAATCTATTAACCTCTGGTATTTACTCTACAAATATTTTTCCATAGTTTAGTGTTTTTCAATTTTATATGTGCTGTTTCTTTTAAGTAAAGAAAAGATTTTTGTAATTGTAGTTATCAGTCTTTTTATTTGTATTTTTGTTTTTAATGTCACACATTAAAAAGTTTTCTCTACTAAGGCTATATAGTAACTTATATTTTATTCTACTATAATTATGATTTTATTTTCTGCATTGCAATCTTTAATTCATCTGGGACTCATTTTGGTGCCTTGTATGTTTTAGTAATTTAACTTTATATTTTCCCACATAGTTAGCTGGTATTCTTAACCAGAAGTTGAGTAATCCACTTTATCTTTGATGGTTTGAGATGGTAGCTTATTGTGTATTAATATTTTATACCATTTAAGACTGTTTTTGTAAACCTATAAAATAAAAATTCAGCATTCTTCTATTTCCTCTTTCTCAGTTGACTTACAGCTATTATTTTTATTATGTTCTAATAATCTTGTACATTTTTTGTACCCTCTTTCAAAGTTTATTCATGGCATTTGCTTTAATTTTAGTGAATATTTTTTGTTTGTCTTTTTGTTAATCTTTAGGTCAGCTGGTGTATATTTTTAATTAAAAAGATAAGGAAAGGTAAATGATTTCTGGTCTTTATCTTTATATGCCCAGATATAGTCTGTTGTTCTATACCTTAGGAACACTGAGGATGAGTACAAAATTTGGGGACTTATTGCTGTAAGGGATGAAGACAATGATAACTGAAAAAGTTTCCTTTCCTAGGAAGCTGATATTGTTTATTTCCCTACATGAGGCTTATGAGATTTTTCTTTTCCTTTGAAATTCAAAATTTTGACCCACTTAAGTCATTTCATTAATTTGCCTCATATTTTATAAACTTTTTAGATCTAAGGATCTAAATCTCTCATTGTTCAGGTCAAAATTCTCCTGTAGGGTTTTTTGTTAGCTTTTTGTCCACTTGCTCTATTTTCTTCTGGAATTTAACATGTATACTTGTTATATATTATGACATCTTATAATATATAACAGTTTTCTCGAGATTTTTAAAAATATTATTAATCTCTGCATAATTGAGTTATAGTATAATTTTATTTCTAATTTTTGACAATTTTTTTCTGCTGCTTGCAATTTGTTACCACTTTTGGTCTCCAAACAACTTAAAGGCAAGACTGTGTTTCAGATCTGTATATATCCAGTTCCTAGTGCAATGTTTGGCCTAGAGAAAATGAGAACTATGAGTTTATTGAATTATATTGCAATAAAATTGCTCAAATATAAAAAGTGAAATATTATTTGGAAATAATTATTTAATGGTCACAATAAATATATCTTGGTGTAAAATGACTGATATAAACTGTATTAGCTGTGAAGTCTTTTTGGAAATTATGGTATTGTACAAAAACTTTAGCCTAGCGCCAGTAACAGACAAGCCCTGCCCAACTCCAGCCTCCAGGCCATAATTGTAGTGGGAATAATAAGACATGTATCAAAGTATTGAAATAATGACTAATATTTGCCAAGGCTTACTAGGGGGAAAGACCAAGCCAAGGGCTCTACATTCATACTCACATTTAATCTTTTCTATATATTTGATAGGCCTTTTATTTGCTGATGAAGAAACTGAAGTTTAGAGGGTCATTAGCTAAAGGTCATACAACTAGTAAGTAGCTGAGCTGGGATTTGAGCCCAGGTCTGATTAATTCCAAAGTCTGTGATCTAATCATTAAACTTTCCTTTTCCCAGTTCACCCAAAACAGAGGTTCAACGACACTGTAATATTTCTTGGCTCCATTATTTATTTATTTATTTTTACTTTCCGGAACTCTGATTTGGCTCCATAACATCTGAATCTTTAAGATTATAAGCCATGGAAATGGGAAGTTTACCCTAGATCTAAAACTATTAAAGTCAAAGTCATCACTCTTATCCTCATTATATTTCCTTTTATCCACATAATGAAATGCCTATTGCTCATAGTGGCTACAAAGAAGCAGAAGAGGGGCATGGTCACATAAGAGACTTACAGTTGGGTTGCACAGGACAGCACAGTATATATAGAGAGAGGCATGGCCTCACATTGCTCCTTTTTAAACTATTCATCTTTGCAGTAGTTAGGTGTGGTGTTTCAAGTTATTCTTCATGAGTCTTAGCAGGATAAAGAGATTCAGATGCCGGAAGGGTTGTTCCCAGTCATTCTTTATTCCCAAACTTTAAAAACCAAACCTTGCACATTGCAAGGCAGTTTAGACCCCAGATTGCCTTCCCTAGGCCCCCTGAGTCTGGGGCCTGTTTGGGAATGATATGATGAGGACCATGAGCTTTCTGTCTCGTGTTGGATCATGGTGCCTTGGAGGGAAAGAGGATCATGGGGATTGTTTTGACCTCAGTCTTATTGGTTGATAACTGGGGCTAAAGCTGCTTTAAGGAGTGGCCGTGATAGCAGAGATTAAGAAAAGGATGAGTAGGAAGCAGGATGGTATATTAATGAAGAAATTGAGCTTTGGATTTAGAATGCTCTGGTTCTGAGTCCCTTCTCCACCAATTATTTGCTCCATGACCTTAGACAAGTTCATTAAAATTCTCTGAGCCTCATTGTTCTCATGTTTTACATCAAGGACTCAATAAATGATAGTTATTACCTTTAATATGAGTTCATAGGGCAGAGGGGGCTTTTTTGTTTTTCTACCTAGCATTTATTTTTCCTTCTTTTGGTAATAACATAATGATTTTCTTATCTCTTCTTTGGCATAATTGCTGATCAAAGTTCTCTGTCCTCTCCTAAGCAAGGGATGGACACATGGCTGGGGCTAAGCCAATTAGATTGGTTTTTTTTTGGAATTAGAATCTTGAAGTAATTGACACTGAAAAAAATTGTCCAATGATTTGTGCTTCCTGGACCTCTAGAGCTGCCTCAATTGCTATCTTCTTTCAAACTTGGTAATTAACTACCTCATATTTTTCTATTAAAATCATTTTCTGCAAAAGGTTGGCCAGACTTGCTGTTGTTTACAACCAAAGAAACCTGCCTGCCACATCTAGTCAATCTTTTCCATTCTCGTGTGGTTGACTTATCTTTGATTTACTCCAAGAAACCATTTGATTGGTTACTGTGGTCCTGAACATTCCTCTTGAAAATAATTGAATAGTCATCCTAGGCATCTTCTATATTATTTTATACTTCATTGTGAAGTGTATTCATTTTCTCCAAAATGTCTTTGGGCAGATGTGGACCACATGCCATCTGTGGTAACCCCATTCATACCTGAGAATAATGAATCTGTCTTCTCCGTGACAAGGTACACCTATGTTGCTGCTCTGCCAGTTCTCTAGACTGAACATGCCCAGACTTTTCATCTGCTCTCCTAGGGTTTCATTTCCAAACCTTTTCTTATCTTGGTTGCCCTACTATGAACTCTTTTAAGTTAGCTGGGTAGTGAACTCTATCCAATAATATCAGTCATCATAGAGATCATGGAGTCCACATCCTGTCCAGAAGGCAACCATGTAGCTCCAGGGACATGACATTTATTCTTAATGTCTGAGGTAGTTGTGAATGTTCTGGGTCTCCTGCCCAGGCATACCTTAAGCATGCAATGAATGGGAAGGGCTTAGAAGGCAGGTACCCATGTGTTCAGGGAAAGAGTCGTTTCTCACTTGAACAGCACTAATCAGTTCAATTTCTTTTTGTGGCTACTTTGAACGGCAACTTTTTTTTTTTTTAACTCCAAACACCCACACTGGGTGATAACTAATAATTATTGAGTGCTTATGAAGTGTAAGGCACTGTGCCAAATGCTTAACATTTATGAACTCATTTAATCCTTACAATAACCCTTTACATTAGGGTATTATCTTCATTTTATAGATGAGAAAACTGAGTCTGGCTGGGCCAAGGTTCTATGGCTAGGTAGTAATGCAGCAGGAATTTGAATTCCTGGGTTTGACTTTGAAGCTCATGCCCTTAACTATGACCTTTAATTGTTTAAATGCTCAAGAGGAACAGGCTAGAAGTAGTTGGACAAAAATTTAGTAAGAACTTGTGTTTTTTAAAAGACAGAGTCTTGCAATTTGTATAACATGGAAAAATAATTTCATGATAAAAAAAAAAAAAATGTGACAAATGATTCATGCACATTTTCCTTCCTGGAGGTTAAAAAATGAATATTGTGTATTAAAGTACTAAGAAATCCTGATGTGAAGAAACTTGTTGAACCCACATTATCTAAATTTATTTTAACAGAAAACATTCTACTTCGCCAAGAGGGTAAAAATATATGATAAACTAAATTACTTGTTAAGGGGCTACACTAATCTATACATAGTATGGTACTTCAATTTTACAAGATAGGAAACTGACTCTCAGAGAGGTTTACCTCTCCAAAGGTGTGTATGGTAAATATATATATTTATAAATGCACAAGTGGTCTTATTTCAATTCTGTATAATTCTAGTGTCCTTGCTTTGCTTTCATGCTTAAAGTACTTATTTCTCCCCACCTAAGACCTCAAATGAAGAAAATTCCGTTTTAAAAGCTATTTTCTCATCTGTTTTTTGGATGGCTTGGTCCTGTGAAGGAAACATGATAAAGGGGAAAGTGCACCAGCTTGGTGTCTAGAAGCCTTAGGTGGGGTTGGATTATTACTCTGCTAATTTAGAGTTGGCTTTCTTGTGAACGTTGCTTAATCTTTGAGCCTTATTTTTTTTCTTTTTCCTTCCAGTTCTATTGAGACGCAAGTCACATATAACATTATATAAGTTCTAGGTATACAACAGAATAATTTGAGGTATGTATACTCTGTATTGTGAAATAATTTCCACAATATGTTTAATTAACATCCGTTGCCTCAGATACAATTTGTGTGTGTGTGATAAGAACTTTTAAGATTTACTCTCTTTCAGCTTTCAAATATACAATACAGTATTGTCATCTAGAGTCACCATGCTGTACACTACATCCCCAGGACTTATTTTATAACTGGAAGTTTGTACCTTTGGACCAACTTCACCAATTGGTGAAGGCCTCATACTCATTCCCCCCTCTGGCAACCTCCAAAGATATGAATATAGTTTTCCATGTTCTTATTTTAGTAAAGTATCTTATTTAAGAGTTTTATAATAGATCAATCCAGAAAATTAAAATTATTTGAATGTAAAGTCAACAGGCATTTAAAAGAGGAGGAACAATAACATCAAGGAAGGGGAGACTGAGCAATTAATCAGGAGATTAGAACTCAAGGAGAAAAGTATCTCCTGAGAAATGGTAGCTAGTGAGGCTTCTGGTGCTAGCAAGCCTAAGACATTTCAGAAAAAGGCTGCCTACTAGTCAATTTTAAGTTGTCTGTGGCTCAGTGATGTAAGCCCCCTCTACTATTCCAAGCCTTAGAGCAAATTTGCTGCACATACTGTCCTGCACTGGTGGTACTTTGAAGATAGAAAGGAATCAGGCTGATGTCCAGTGCAAGTCCACACACTGTAGGAAAAATAGAGCACACAGAATTAACTAATCCAGTGGATTTAGGGGTAAGAAACCATCAGTAATGAACAAAAATAGAGATTCCTCCAAGATTCTCAGGAGGGATTGGGATAAACATTGGGTTTCCCAGGCCATAGGTAATGATGTTTGAGCCAACTTATTTAAAGCCTGCAGGGCAGGGTGACCCAGCTGTGTTCAGGTCACTTGTGTAACTGAAGCACAAAGAGACAGAGTACAGTTTTATGGTGTGACTATGGCAGTAATATTAATCTTTAGGTTCATCTTTCCCAATCTGATATTTTTCCCAGAAATTAACTTTCATTACTACTTAGTTTAGGTGTTCATTTGACAAGTCTATATTCAATACCTACTATATGACAGACATTGTGTTAAGAGCTGAGGACATGGCACTAAACATCCTAACAAACATAGCACATCTACATCAGTTGGGGAAATTTGACCCCACTCAGGCCTTCAGAATGACTAGTCATTTGGCTCAGTTCAGAGGTGGGCATTTAGCCCAATGAAACACAAGGACACCCATGCTGGGGTGTTTGGGGAAAGAAGCTGCAGAAGAGTCTGTAGGAACTCCTGCTCACCTTCCTGAGGGGTGCCAGTAGTGGCTCAAAAAAACTTACTCTTAGTATTATTGCTCTATATTCTTAACCTTTTTCTTTACTTTCTGATTCTCCTTACTATGTCTTGTGTGAACTAAATTTCTAAAATACTTTCCTAACATCATCAGAATCTTGCATAATTTACTCTGATACACAGCTTGCAATGACAAATTTTTTGGAGTATGATCCAAATATTTTTGAAAAGGTCAAAATCAGTTCTTGAACAGAGCACTTTCTAAACATTTAAACAGAAAAAAGCTAAGGCACCTTTGAAAATTCTTTGACAGTATCATTTAAAGTTGAAAAGACACATAACCTATAACTCAGAAATTCTACTCTTGCCCGGCCGGGTGTGGCTCAGTGGTTGAGCATCGACCTGGGATCCAGGCGATCGGGGTTCGATTCCCTGTCAGAGCACATGCCCGGGTTGCGGGTTCAATCCCCAATGACTCTCTCATCATTGATGTTTCTGTCTGTCTCTCTCACTCCTTTCCTCTCTGAAATCAATAAAGATATATTTAAAAAAAAAAAAAAAAAAGAAATTCTACTCTTAATGTATATACCCAACAGATTTAGATAGATGATAGATAGATAGATAGATAGATAGATAGATAGATAGATAGATAGATAGATAGATGATAGATAGATAGATAGATAGATAGATGATAGATAGATAGATGATAGATAGATAGATGATAGATAGATAGATAGATAGATAGATAGATAGATAGATAGATAGATAGATAGAGATAGATAGATAGATAGATAGATAGATAGATAGATAGATAGATAGATAGATAGATAGATGATAGATAGATAGATGATAGATAGATGATAGATAGATAGATAGATAGATAGATAGATAGATAGATAGATAGATAGATGATAGATAGATGATAGATAGATGATAGATACATAGATAGATAGATGATAGATGATAGATGATGATAGATAGATGATGATAGATGATAGATAGATAGATAGATAGATAGATAGATAGATAGATGATAGATAGATGATAGATAGATTTATAGATATATAGATATACTCATAAATAGATATAAAGACACAACAAGAACTGCCATAGTGGTACTACTTATAATAGGGAGAAGCTAGAAATAACCCAAATGTCTATCAACAGTAAAATGGATAATGAATTGTGTCATATTCAGCTGAAATATATACAACAATGAAAATGAGTGGAGTACATGCAGTGCATGACTGAAACTCACAAACATTATGCTGAATGAAAGACGTGAGATACAAGGAGTACCACTTATATTATTTCTTTTACATAATGTTCGAAAACAGAGTTCTTCCATGGGGATGGAAGTCAGGAAAATGACTACCCCGGGGGTGGTGAAATGACTGTAAGGGAGCAAGAGGGAATTTCCGGGGCTGGGGAGCTCGTCTATTTCTTGTTCTATTTCGTGATCTGGATGCTGGTTACATGGATATATTTACTTTGTGAAAATTTATTGAGATGTATACTTAAGATTTGTGCACTTATCTGTATGGATATTATACTTGAATGATAAGTTTAGTTTAGAAAGCAGAGGTAAAATGCATTTTATTATATTCCTTGGAGTTCATAATTCACTATTTTATATGCTGTGGCTTCTCAATGAATATTTGGTAGTGATGAATGCTGTCATTGTGATTAAATTTGCCTTTTATCATCTTTCTTGGGGATAATTTTTCAGTAAATATATGTTGGAAGGTCTTTAAAAAAACTAAGCAAGCAAAATAAATCTAAGCCAGCATTATATTTATCTATTATTACAGAAAACATGTTCATCACTGAATTCTCAAGCAGACAGAATTTACAAATTCTATTAAGGTAGACAATTGTTTTCACTTTTTCAAAATTAAATTTTCAAGCTTATACTTTTTAACATTACTCCTTTTTACTAGAGTTATCTACAAATATCAAAAATGCTTTAGTTTTCTCTCATAAATATTTAAATCTTTTCTGTCATCTACATCTTGTCTATCTTTCCTCTGGTGCAGATTCTAAATATCTCTTTCCTGGACTACTACAATAGTCGGACCCCAGTTTTGCTTCCTTGAAACAGTCCCCTGCCACCTCCATAGTGGCCCACCTAACAACAAATCTGATTATTACATTTCCTGCCTCAAAGCTATCTCAATTAATGGAAACCCCATCCTTAGAGCTCCCAAGTCAAACACATTTGTCTCATTCTTGACTCCTTTCTATCTGTTAGAAAAATCCAATTAACTCAATTTTCAAAACATAATCAGAATCTGTCCATTTAACATCACCATCATTATTACAATCTCAGTCAGAGTCACCACCTTTTCTTGTCTAGATAACAAAAGGCTTCCTAACTAAGCTCCTTGCTGCCATTCTTGTCCCCATATAGTCTATACTCAATGTAGTATCAGAATGATTATTTTTAAAAAAACGTAAGTCAGATTATGGTACTTCTATGCCTCAAACAGCCCCGGAGCTCCCACTTTCACTCAGAGAAACATCCAAAGCCCCTGTGCAGCCCTGTAAACCTCTGCCCCTGTTATTTCTCTGACTTTATCTCCTACTCAAATCCTCTACTCTAGGCACACTGGTCTCCTTGTGTTCTGTGAACACACCAGGCACACTCCTATCTCAGGTCTTTCACACTGGCTGTTCCCCAGATATTCATAAACTTCATTCCATTAACTCCTTCCAGTATTTGGTCAGATGTCTCCTTCTCCACAAGACTTACCTGAACAGGCTAACTTACTCTGAAGACATGTTAAATGGTAAAACAAAAACAAGAAACCAAAAAAATACAAAATACACATACACACACAAAAAAACTAGAAGGAAGGAAGGAACGCATGGTTCCTGTCTTCAGGGAATTACTATCTACTGAGCATCATGGACTATAAATAGACAATTAAATGCCGTATAATTAGTGCTATGATGAAATTAAAAAATATCCTAAGTTTAGAAAAAGGCAGGAGTAGGGCATATAGATTTGAATGTACATTTCCGTTTTAAATTTTATTTTTCAATTACAGTTTACATTCAATATTGTTTTGTATTGGTTTCAGGTATACGTCATAGTGGTTAGACAATCATGTACTTTACAAAGTGTTCCCCCAATATTTTCAGTCCCCACCTGGGATTTGAAAGTTAATTTCAGATAAATAGGATTTTATGAGAATGTAGAGAATGAGAAGAGAAGAGGGCTGTGGATAGAACACAAGGGAACCATCAAAAATATAATTGAAAATAGAGGCAAGAATCTTATCCTGGAAGTCATTATGTGCAGACTTTCAAAAAGGAAGGGGATGGTCTGAATATAGGTATTAGAGTTGGTGATTAGGTCACTAATGACCTTGATATATAACACTGCAAGAGAATATTAAATAAATAAAGCAGCTGGCAGTGGATTGGTCCTGAATGAGGGCTGCAGAAATGGAATTGGTGGGTGTAATCCATATAAATTATTCTTTCAAGAAGTTTGTCAAGAAAGGTGGAAGAAAGTTGGAACAAATAGGGGGAATTTAAGCTTTGTACAAGGCAATGGTACAAAGAGAGAAAAGAAAGATATTTTGAGAAAATTAAACTCCTGTGTGATTGAAGGGGAGGCTGCCATCCTTAAAGGAAGTAGCCCAGGGCTGGCTATAGGGCACTAGAATAGCTGGAGAAAAACTGGCAAATGAGAAGATAGATAGCAAATGTCTTAGAAAAGTGAAACCAGCCTGGTAGAGCAGGAAAGCATAGGATAGGACTATACTCAACAACCATTTTGAATTATACAAAGGAAAAGATAAGAATAACAAATGACTGTATTTAGGGAACCAAGAGAGATTTTTCAGAGTATGTCTTGTGACCAACATAATATTAGTAATTGTGCATAACATTCCTTTTGGACGTGGCCAGTATTTCTTTGACTGGGGGAGTGGGGGGGGGGCATAAATTCCATTTTCCAGAATGATCATATTTACTGTTCATTGCTTTAGAGACTTTAATAGTATCACCTCTTCACTTTATCTGCCAAATTTGATATTTCTGATTCTTTTAATATATCTAAATATGGAAACCGCTACAGTGCCACAATAACTTCAATGTTACTTCTTTGGGTCCTCTCTCATACTGTTTCATCTATATTGAGGTATGGCGACATAGCTACTTTAGTACAGGGCAATGATTGTATTTTCTCTTCTATTGGAATATGCCGTTTAAGGATGTTCAGCCTTTTTGTGAGTCTTTTGGCCACAGCAGCACTCATGCCTCTGAGAGTTGTTGCCAAAGCTTCTGAACCTCACCCCCAGGTAGAAACTGAAACATCGGCGTCGTCACTGCAGTGATGAAATTATTCTTAAATTCAACCAATTCAGGTACTTCCTTCACCCCACTTACTTCCTGCCCTTTAAGGCTTGTATTAACTTGGTTTGAATTAGGGGCAAAATGTGGTTTAATTTGTAGAGCTCGCCAAAGTTGTGTTCAAAGTGTGTCTAATAGTATTATTGGGAGAGGGGAAGCAAATTACATTCAAACTTCCCTTTGAGTTTTCCAGCCATGACCTTAGAAATCATAGAGAAAACCATAAACTGAATATTACTTATTATTATATATGATTACATATTACTATGGGACACTTATTATTTTATATGATGTGTGATGATTAATGAGATTTCCCTCTATAAAATTAGAAAGCAAACCTGAATTTTTGGTAATTCCATTCTTGTGTTTGGTACTGTTTTCTTACCTTTGATTTAATAAGTGCATTGAAAATTTGGAATCAAGTTAGGAATTAGAAGGCAGACTCTCAAACTTTTTATTTAATCCCCAACTGTTAAAGCTAGGCAGAGAACCATGAAAAGAAAGCCTTTATAAGTGAGGAGATGTGTAATAAAAATATTTCTATCTTACATATTACATATTCCAGGGGTAGATTTTTAGCATCACCCCAGTACTGATGACATTGCTACCTAGTGCTCTGCAGTGCCACCACAGAAGTGATAGAAGGGCTTTCCATTTCCACGGCCACCACACTGCCACGTAGCCAAGACCCTGCTGACCTGATGTGATGGCTGAGTCTGTTGTGGGTTCATGTAGAGGATTCTCTGCAGAGATAGCTGATGAGGCAGCTCCAAGTGTTGAAGTGCGAATGGGCATGACTCCTGCTGGGTGCCGACTGCGGTCATCCTACTGGACAAAGGGAAACTGTCTGTGAACAACGATGAGAGTGACAGCTACTGTGGCCCAGGGAGTGGTGGGTGAGAGGAACTGAGTTCTCTGGGGAGACTGCACCAGCCCCCACATGGCTCCAGGGCTCTGGTGATGGAGGGCTTCTCAGGGAAGCTGGATGCTATTGTGTGGCACATCTATAGGGTCCCTTCTTATATCCAATGTATGAGTTGAATTGCTCCCCCCCACAAACACTTTATATGTTGAAGTCCTAAACCTCAGTGCCTCAGAATGTGACCTTATTGGGAGATAAGGTCCTTACAGAAGTAATCAAGTTAAAGTGAGTTCAACAGGGTAAGCTCTAATCCAGTATGACTGGGGAGATTTGGGAACAGAGGCACATGTAGTCACCGACTTAGGCGACTAAAAGAGAGGACTCAGGCAAAAGGATATAAAAGAAAATACCAGGAAAAAAACCCTTAATTGCTATTTTTTTTTACTATTTTAATAACATTATCATGCTGCCTATATGTAGATGTGGATTTATCAATACAGTTGCCCCAGGTTGGGCCTCTGTACCTCAGGGAAAGTAAAGTAAAACAAGGAAGTAGGAGGGCTGGAAGTCCAGGGCTTGCCCAACCGAGAAAGACTTGGCCGCCTGCAGTGGAAGCGGCACGGTCAGCCTGCGACGGCAGCACAGCTACAGGCAGGGAAACGTTTCTGAGGCTCTCCCCGCGCACTCCTTGGCGGTTTCCAGCGCACAGCCAAGGGCTTTCGGGCCTAGGAGTGCAGTGTTTACATAGTAAGGTGGGAAATGCCAAGACGAGTCCCTGCAACCTCCTGGAAGAACGGAACAAATGGAAACAGGATCGGGGGAGCCAGGACTCGTGCTCAGTTGTAAAGCATTTAATACAGTGGCTCATGTTGAGTACTCAATAAATGTCAGTTGGCATTATTATTACCATATTTCATTAGCTCTGAGATAAACTTTAAAAATTTTTTCTGGAGTATTTTATAGCAGTAACAGACACCATGCCATCTCACCTGAAAATACTTCAGTATGAATTTCTAAGTTTTAAAAAAAAATCATTAACTACTCATGAAGATTTTCTGATTGTTCTCAATTTTGGGTTATTTCAGTTTTTCATATTTTTCAGTCATAAGAGAATTTCTGCAGACTCCCTTCACTATATCCACCCACATACCCGCCATCTGCACCATAGACTCGGCCTCCCGCATGTTACTGTGATCGAATTCACTCTACTCCCCCTCACATCCAGTCCCCCCATGTTTGCTCTGATTCCCATTTCCTCTTACCCACTCAAAGGATATTGCTACAGAAATTATTCATTTTCTTTCTTACGTCATTCAATATTTCCCTTCCATTGAATCATTACCTCAGCACCCACACATGCCGTGCTTTCTTAAAATTTTAAACTTTCTCTTGGATACACTTTTCCTTCCAACAAGACCTCATTTCTTTCTTTCTTTGTACTAAAATTCCTTGGAAGACTTATAAGGCACCCCTTCCACCCCTCGCATTTTGAACAGCTTTGAAATCAGGGTACCCGTGAAATGAATATTCACCATCACTTACATGGGTCTAGCAATGATTAATGAAGAGCAGACCTGTAGCTGCTTCTTTTGCTGGCCTGGCCATGAGTTTGGGAAGCTCTAGTTGAACTGTAGTGGTCTGAGTGGTTTCAAATCCTGGTTCCTCCAATTATTATAATTATTGTTTTAGTGATCATGGGTAAGATTTTTTTTTTAGCTCCCTAAGTCTTAGTTTGCTCAACTATAAAATAGGGGAATAATAATGCAGTGACCTAAGCATTAAACTGGTTATGAAAATTAAATCGGATGATATGGTTAAATGCTTAGCAAAGTGCCTGTCGCATGGTACACTCATCCTCATAATCGTACGTCATCTACGTGCACATGGAAACACGTGTACCATGATTAATGATGGGCCATACCAGCATGATCATAAAAAGGTTTTATTCACATTATATAACAAGCAGGACATTTTTATTCTTTGCCCCATCCTCTCAGTGAAAATACCTGGCACTTAGTGTGACACAATCATAGTGTTATCAACAAGGACCACCAGAATATTGTAAAAGGCAAAGTCTGTTTTATGGTCTTCAGCAATCTATTGAAAATTCAAATGTAATTAGTGGGGCAAAACAATAGTTTCTCTCTTTTAGTTATTGTTCTATTTTTTGACAGAATGTTTTGATTATTGTTTTCTTTCCTCTTCTCTTCTGTTTCTATTGATTTGTTGCCAGTTTATTGTGCCACTAGGACCTCCCTGTTCTCAATAAGTTGCCCTCAGGGGATTCTGTCTGCTTCATTGTTCCAAAGTAAAACAGATCTCCTAATACCTACAAAACAAAATCAGAACTTGAAGGGATCTTTCTAAAAGGAGGAAAAACGAGGAGGAGTAATGAAGGCATAAGATTCAAAGTCTAGAAAGAAGTTTAAAAGAGAGAACCACAGTTACTCACTTTAGATCTAAAAGAATGATGATTATTAATAAATGCGATGGTTATTAATACATCTATTTAAAGAATTAATGCAGAAGAGAAATAAAATAACAGATTTTTAAAACTTTCTGTTTTTCTCACAAACCAAATTATTTTTTCCAATCATATTGGGTGAGAGCGGTATTTTCATGAGTACGGCCTACAGATAGATGACCACTGTGAAGTACATTAGTCAAGCCCATTTATCAATGAATTGGTGTTCTCCATTGATTCTTAGGTTATTGAAAAATTTCAGTGGCCTTATGGTGCAAATTTACTCAAACAACTTTAAAATGGCAGTAAAAACTAAAGAAGACATCTATTAACATTTGCTTTTATGGTCAGTTGGCCTAATAAGCAAAGAAAAGATTCATTCGAGCAGTGAATGGCCTAGTCTATGTTGGAAACACCATGAATGATGGTGGTATTGTCTCCAGTAGACTTGGATTTGACTGTTGGCTCCACCACCCTGTGGACCTTGAGCAAGTTACTTAACCTTCTGAATCTCAATTTTGCTAAGCAAAAATGGGAATAATGTTAGAACCTTCTTTATAGAGTTGATGTGAAGAATTAAATGAGATCATGTACATAAAGGATATAGTAAGTGCTCAGTTTATATTGGTTATTATTATGATGGAATTATGAAGCCAAGTCTCAATGCAGTACCTGTTCAATGAGTATAGATATAAATAGCCCACCTCCAAAGGCAGGAAAAATAAATTTCCAGGGTACTGCAGAGTGATCTGGCTGGAAGCAAAGGCTGGGATTTGGTGTCTCTTTGTCTGTGTTCTCTTGTTCCATTGCCTGGAATACATGGCATCCTGAAGTCATTGCCATGGCTGAGAGCTCCATGACATGGGTCCCAGTATCACACCAATAGAAACTCTATTATTTTTTGATGAATTTAGTTTGATAATGATCTTGAAGCAATAATATAATATAGTGTTTTTTAAATGTTTTTCTCCTGACCCGTAGTAAGACATCATGATTTGGCACGTATAATCATACATACACAATTGAAACAAAAGTTTTATAAAATAATACTCTTATGAAGTATCCTCTGATATTCTCTCTCCTCTTTTCTTCTTCCCTATCTTATTCTGTTTCGTATTTTTTAAAAAGTATTTGGTTTTACCAAGTTGACTTCATCCCCCACTAAAGAAGCTCAGCCTACAGTTTCGAAAAAAATGTGCTGTCATGAGCACTATTCTCTACCCGTTTCCTAGGGTCATCTTTGCTCTCTTCATTCCTTTTTCAGCTTCTTTGTCATTTCATCTCTAAGTGAAGCAGATGCTGTGACATAATAGGTGAATCTTACTGGCAGGAGCAAGTTTCTAAGCTGGGTGAAAATTTTGTTGTGTATTGATTTTTAGGGACATGTTGAGCTACAGCCCCAGAAACATAGAATTTGAAAGCAGCGAGGGTTCCTTTGGAGTGGAGGATCAGGCCATAACACCTTGCTGTTTCCCAGAGGGTTTTGAAATATCTTGGATGCCTATGTGTGCTTCCACTTCCTGAGGATAGTCACTGACGTGAAACACTTCACATGACTGATCTAGGCCTTTTCACTTACTCCTTCAGCCCCTTGGGATCTGGATAGCCTCTCTTACTGCTGCTTGTGTGTTCAGTACATGCTACTCGATGAAGAGGAGCAGGAGGAGGGGCGGGAATCTGCTCATTATCTGCAGCGCCTCATGACTAGAGCTGCTGAAACATGGAACGCAATCAAGTCTGAGAGTTCTGCAAAGCTGAGTGGTGCGGCACCAATAGGCTAGCTGAGAAGCTGGCATCTGGGCATCAATCTTAGTGCACCTTACATGTTAAGATGTTCAGGACCCAGAGAACCACCTGCCTCTTCTAACTTTGCATCCTCAGCAGAGAAAATTAAGTGTCAGAATGCTACACCGCATTTTTGTATGTCATATCTCTTCATTAGCCCACCAGCTCCTGAGTAGTACATATTGTTTGTATTCCTCTGTAAGGTATACGCATTGCTCACACCCAATCAATATGTATTGAGTGAACAATAGGCTATGGCAGCCTTTTCCAGATTTGCTATTTAAGTTTAGTTTGCTCTATAATATAAAGTGCTACTTTTCCTCCGTGGAGTCTGGGTTGATTAAATTAGATTTGAAAATTTTAGAGAGAAATGTAGAAAAGCTGACAGCTTGTGAATGTGCACAATTAGTTGGTTACCCGTAGTAAGAGGGATGTCTGAAGTCTTTCTGATGACATGAATAGAATGTGTGAAACTTGTAACAATTCAAAAATCTCTAAATATCTTGGCAATTTCATTTTTAAAAATTACAGAAGTGATGAGAGAAACTTATGCTGAGTTGGGAAAATTTTTTGCCAGACTTTTTTGTTTTGTTTTGTTTTCTTAACTGTACGTAGTGACTACAATAGAAGAATTGATTAGGATGCAGGCTTCTGGCTTTATCTCATTTGTTTTAATCTTGGAATCGGTTTCCAAAAGGCCCAGTTTGAAAATGTAGTTTGGGTGGGAGTAAACTTGCCCCTGAGCTAAAACCCCAAGTTTCAATAAAGATCACATTTTATGATATAGAGTTAACATAAACACATGAGCCACAGGGATTCTCAGGAAGGCATCAGGGAATGAAGACTGATCGCTGAAACAGGTCTTCATGTTTTATTTTCCTCATTTGGTTGAGTCCACTTACCTCTAATGATACTTTAAATAAAAAGGAAGAACTTCTTTTATTTAGAGTCCTCTGAGCTAAAGAGAAAAATGTAAAGCTTTGAAAAAGACCTTGAATCTGTAGGCTTCATTACTAGCAAAACAAAAGCAGACAGCAACTGTAATTTCATAAGGACAACAGTAGCCATACCACCCAATGAATTGGTGATCTCATCAGTCACATAGGTATGACATACACTAGAAAAGATTGATCAGCTAAGGCCAACTGGCAGGTAAAAGATGGGATCTTATTTACAACACAAATGCTGTCAAGCGCCTTGTGATTTGAAGAGTGATTCAGAAGAGCTTAGATGAGAGACAAAGTGGCCATTTGAATACTGGCAAACTCAAGAAGCTTGAGTCCATTGGGAACTTGGGGCTTAACTTCGGCATTTTAGGGGATAGATGGGAGTATGTGTGTGTATGAAATGTGTGAAATGTAGCTAACAGAATGAGAAGTTCCAAGAATTCATTCATCCATTAAACATAAACTGAGTACCTACTATGGGGACTATATTCATCTAATTGATGGAGAAATGAGTAAGCCTAGATCCTTACTGTATCCTTAAGTGCCTTAAGTTTGGAGCATTCTTCTTTCTCACTTCTCTCTCCCCAACTCCCTAGTTCTCTAATTATTTCCTTTGCATCTCTGCACATCACAGCTAAATCCAACTCAGGGTTCCATTTTCAGCTTAAATGTGACATCATGGAACAGCCTCCTGCCCCCCATCCCCTGCCCCAACTTGGCTGAATTCCACTTGTACAGCCTATTGTTCTCCTTTCCAAATATTTAACACAACCACAGATAAGTAACTTTCTATGTAATTATTTGTTTAAAGTTTGCTTTCCCCACTGGGCAGAAAGCCTCCATGAAGGCAAGGACAGGCCTGTTGTATTCACTGTGTCCTAGGACCTAAACAGTGCACAAGGCAACAGTAAAACGCTTAGAGGTCCACCTTCCCTCTCACCCCCAATTATGTCACTGAAGCCAAAACATGTGTGTGGAAATTAAAATAACTACTTTTGGATTTTTAGGTTTTCTGACTATAAAATTTTGGACACACAACTGTTGCTTTGCTGGAAAGTTTTAAGCAGAACTAGATTGTCTACAAAGTCATCTGACTTGTCACATGGCCATTTTTCTAGATTCACATAAATTAGTCAGTTGGAAAAGCTGGGATTCCAACTCAGGTCTGACTGGTTTCAAAGTCTGCCATATTCCATCACATCAGGCAGGAGGAGCAGGAGAGGAAAGGAAAAAAGGAGGAGAACACAGGAACTGAGACGTGGTTCTGCCTTCATGGGGCTGGTTTGTGTGTCTAGTGCTATCCTGTAAGTGTATACCACCAAGTTTGGCTTCTTTGTAGTCATTCTTTCATTCACTCATTCATATAGTTGGTATTTATTGAATATCTATTATGTGAAAGTCATTGGGAATACAGAAGTAGATAAACTCTGCCTCAGGACCTTGAACAGCTCAAGGTCTAGTGGGGGTGGCACAGGAAACAACAGATGGATGGTGATACAACATGGTCATTGCTGTGACAAAGTAAGAACAAAATCCTGAAGGAACACGGTTCTAGTATTCAGGGTCTCCACTGGTAATAACACTTATTTTAGAGTAATAACTCTTTATTTTAGAACAATAATAGGTTCCCTTTAGTTTAAAAAAAAGATAGCTTGTACCATTATTGAGATATCCCTTGAATGTTCTTAATCCAAGAAATGCTACTTTATGCTCATAGGGCAGTCACACACGCTGCATGTCTACATTGAGAGTCTCATGTAGGAAAAATACTCATTATGAAAAAGCCTATAGCACCAAAGAGAAGCATTTAAACAGACTCTGGATTAAGATAAATATTTTTCTCTCTTCCTACCCAATATTACATTCACATGTGAGAGTATTTTGCCACTGCTTTGATTTAAAACATCATGACATGTGCAAAAATAAATTTTCTCCTGTCTCTTACTTGCCAAAGAATGATTTTAAATGCATTTCCTGCTCAACCCTCCCAATCCTGCTCTCTCTACTGCAGTTCTCATCACAGTTGATGGGAACTCCTTCCAGTTGCTTAGGGGTCTCTAACTCCTTTCTTTCTCAAGTTCTTTTTCCATATGATAAGAAATCTCATTCATTATGCTAAAGATATATCCTGCATCTGTTCCCTTCTTACTACCTTGATAGGTCCCACCATCATCTATTGCTTGGATGATAATAGCCTCTTTTTTAAAAAAATATATCTTTATTCATTTCAGAGAGAGGAAGGGAGAGGGAGAGAGAGAGATAGAAACATCAATGATGAGAGAGTCATCAACCAGGGCATGTGCCCTGGCAGGGACTCAAACCACAAGTTCCTGGATCCTAGGTTGACACTCAAACACTGAGCCATGCCGGGCCAGGCTGATAATAGCCTCTTAATTGATCTCCCTGCTTCTGTCCTTGCTGACTCACTCACCTTAGTGTGTTCTCCACACAGTAGGCAGAGTGATCCTTTTAAAACTGCCCAATGGTTTCCCATTATATTCAGAGTAAAAGAGAAAGGATCTACACCAGCCTATGAAGCCCTAAAAGATCATTTCCATCGCCTCTCTGACTTCAGTCCCACCACCCCTCCCTTCCATCACTCCACTCTAGCCATATCTTGCCTTCCTTTTGTTTCTTACCTCTGCTACGCAAGCTCCTGCCAGGCTGGTGACTCTTAGCTGTGATTTTTTTTTTACCCTCCAGGGAACTTATGACCTTTTGACAATGTTGGGAGAACTTTTGTTGTTACAACTGGGTTGGGGTGTGTGCCATGGCTTCTAATGGATAGAGGCCAGGGCGGTTCTAAACATTCTTCAATGCACTGGACAGACCACACCACAGAGAATTAGCTCATAATGTCAGTAGTACTGAGGTTGAGAAACCGGATTATCTACATATCTAACACCCTCACCTCCTTCAGCTCTGGGCTCAAATGTCACTTTTTCAGTGATACTTTTCCTGATCATCCTGTTTAAATGTACATACTTCTGATCTCTCTTATTTTGTTCTATGCTTTCCTTTTCCATAACACTCATCATTCACTAACATCCTACATGATTTACTTATATTTATTGTTTATCTTGGAGGGGGAGCAGAATATATGATGTCAGAATTTGCAACCTTGGCATGTGGTTTATTTTGAGCTAAAGTTAACCAAGACCCAGCAGATTCAAGAAAAACTCTTACCTCTCCCTTAACTCCTAAAAGAACTTAGATAGAGGGACTGGCCCAGAAAGAGAATTGTTACCAGAAATAACTTGCATGTGAATGACCTACCTGTGTGGCAGGACAAACATCTAATTACCAAACCTCTCCTCTTCTCATCAACCTGTGAGTTACCCTCCTCGCCTTTGAAGCCCTGGGCCTTTATCCCATTCCTTAGCCCAGGATAGCAGACAAGCCTCAGTTGTCAGACTTGTCCTTGGGACTCATACTCTTATGGGGGACTGCATATGTATGTAATTAAATTTGTTGTTTTTCTGTTAATCTGTCTAATTTTAATTTGATTAGACTAGCCAAAGGACTTAGAAAAGTAGAAGGAAAAATTTTCTTCCCAACATCTTCTGTCTGCCTAGCTAGACTATAAACTTTAGGAAAGCAGGCATATTTGTCTGCCTCCTTTACTAACATGGCCCAGAAAAGTGGCTGACAGTAGTAAGTGATCAATACCTTTTGTGCCATAAATAAACATAATTTTTATATGTGAAAGACTTGTAGTGGGTCTTTGGTAAAGTGTGAATTTTCAATCCTTATTTGCAACTCAGTGTCCTCCTTCAGAGGTTTGTTAAAAGGAAATAATCATCTTATCAAAACCATCACTTTGCATCATCTGTTGAAGAGTAGTTGGAGGTTCTGAATTTGGGAGCTTGGTGACCTTTTCTTCTGTATTTTATGACCTCATTTCAAGCACTACCAAAATACTTTGAAATAATTAAAATAATACTACGAAAGAAACTCTGTGCTATTTTTCTCCAGGTGTAAATAAAAAATATGCATGTAGACAATATTTATTTAACAATTTTACAATTTGTCACCTTTCTTTGACTAAGTGATGCTTTCAAAAAGGCCAGTTGTAAATATTTATTATTTTTAGATTCCAAAAGAAAGAGAAGGACAGATCCTTTATCTCACCAATGCTATTTTGTAGGCATCAGCACAGATTTTAGTGTTTTGCCCTCCTCAGTTTGAAATGTCGCCAGCCATAATGAATTGGTTATTTCCTTTCAAAGTTCAATAGCCATGATTCCCAGTAGCTCTTTATAATGGTTTACTTTTTAAAAGAAAATTTCACTCCACATTGATTTTGTTTTTATTGTAAGATGATCTTTACTAAATAGATACCAGTTGAAAATAATTTTTTGGCACTTGGGGATCTCTCTAACCTGCTCCTTTAAAAGCAACATTTTTCTCTCTGGAGGGGGCAAAAAAGAACTAGTTTGAAAGGGTTACCAAAAATATTGTTTATTCTCACAATTTTGCAAATATTTTCATCCAGATCGTGTCATTCCAATCTCCCCAACCTCTTTCACATGTAAGTTGCTCATCACATAAGGAGTCTGGAAGTCCAGTACAAGGAAACTGCACATTTTCAAGTAAATTACAGGTTTTGAGATGATAGACATTTGTCATCTGGGCACACACTCCGGTTCCTTTCCTTCCTTAAGAACATGTAAAGCTGACTTGCTGTTTAAAGGGTGTCCACTCTGTGCATGTCCCTCTTAAACCTAATGAAACAAAAATAAGGGAATTGTTTTCTTTGTTCCGATGGTGCAGTAGGTTGGTTGCAACACAAGGGAGGGAAACTGGCAAACGGCTTTTTACATTTAAGCACAGCTTTCAAAATAAATTTTCAGGCAAATGTTTGGAGGCATCTCAACAAATGCCCTGTGATCTTCAGCTGGACTGTCAAGTTATTTTTTTCCTCTTTTCCCCCTTCTAAACATCAGTAGCTTTACTGCTTTTCTGTGAAATAAACAGAGCCAATTTTTTGGCAGGGGGGTGGGAGTGGGGGCAGGAATCAGTAATTACATCTGATTTCCATTATAATTTCTCGTTTCTGTGTTAAACAAAGAAACAGACTCCAGGGCAAAATCTCTTTTTACTTTCATGAGTTTTGAATGCATCTAAACAAATTGTTAATATCCTTATAGGGGCCCCCAAAAGTTCCGGCAGGTAAATGTGGACAATTTTAATCTTGTGATTTGTCTTAATTTCTTGACATTTACCCTCTTTCATTTATAAAGTACCTTGCTTCAATCAGGATTGGTAAGAACACAGGTATTTTCAAATATTGAAATATTTTAAAAATTGCATTATTTTACAGTCAGAGGTCTGTGAAAGAGTCCCAGACTTCCTAGGACTGACTTCATTTCCAGAAAAAAATATAACTACTCTTTCATGGACAATGACTAAGTGGGTCATTGGCATGTACATGCATTTCATAGACTTATACCAATGCCTTTCTTGAACTAATAATAACCAGTATTTTTGTAGATTGTCTCGTGGAGGACAAACTATTTATTTGGTACATACACTAAAGTATTTTTACATATAATAGAGTGGCATGCATATATTAATATATTTATGATCTAGTCCCTCATGTAGGTATAATTAGAACAGTTCTCAAGAGCCCCAATATTTAGTTTTTCTGAAATAAACTACACATTATATCCTGAAAATTATCATTCAACAAGAGCAGACATAAAACATGAGAGTATTGTTCTGGAAGGACTCTAGCCTACACTGCCAGTCAGAGAACAGCACACAGTGGCAACTGTATGATTAAGAGTAGGCACTGGACTACGATCCTCTGAAGAGATTTTTCTAGGCCCAAGAAGGCAACAATCAAGTGGAAGGCACTTAGCTATTTGTCATAACCAGTGACCTTAACGGAAAAAACGTGACTGTAGATTTGTTTCCCCAAATGGTATGCTGTCTCAGTGACTCAGAAGGGGAAGTACAAGTTTTAAAAATGGCTTATGTTCAGGAACAAAAGTCAGGTCTTTTCTGTTCCTATAGTGATATATGCCAGAAAATAAAAGTTGGTTCTCAGTCTGATCTGTCCACAGATGCATGGTTTCTTTCTTTAACCAGCTGTAGCTAATTGCATGAGGGCCGCCTCTTGTGGAGAACATGAAAAGGAAACCTGTAATTTATTGCAACAGACCGTACCATTTCTGCTGTACAACCGCCTTTTCTGTCATGTCAATGAGTGGATTTCTCATGGTACATTGGCAGCTCAGAGACTGGAAAACAGCATTAGTCGGAGAGAGAGAGAAGGGTTTCATGTACTTTACACAGAGCTCAATAAAAGAATAAACTGGAAACAGAATTTCCCTTTGCAATCTGCCAGGGGCATTTTTTTTTTTTTTTTTTTTTGCTATTTACACAAAGGTCTTTGAATCAACTACACTGACTTACTAAGACACAGTATGTGTGATGTGTGACATGCAGCGTAGGATTAGTTTCTATTGAGCAATCATCCTCACAGGCCCAAAGAAGTGGCAGAGGAGACCCCCCACTGTAAAGAGAGTAGGAGACCCCCACCCCCACCCAGGTGCCCTCCATCTTCCCCACAGGCCTTTCTCGATTTCAAGGGGGCTCAAGAGTTCAGCTAGGTGTAAAATAGGCATGAAATCACTGGGCCTGATTTTTATGAACCAGATCTGCCCATCAAGGTGTTTACTAGAAAATTAGTTCCTAATGAACCAGACTCCGCCCTGTCTTAAGGCCTACTTGTGAATGCTTGTCAAAGGAAAGGGGTGCCCTTCTTTTGTCGAGTGGAAATCCAAATGAAAAGACGTGCTATTTTGCAGCAATGGAAAGAAACAAGTTGAGAAAGTACCATGTATGTTTTCCAGTTGACTCACGGCCCCCTCAATAGTCCTTTTGTGTGAGGGTGGTAGGTTTTTCCTTGTCACTCTCACAAGTGTGAGGAACGAAGCCCCTGGGATGAAAATTCCCAGACGGTGGGGTTGAAATTTCACAAGAGTCTCCAAACTGAACTGTTCTAGTTGTTTCAGGTGTACAAGGTACCTGGAGCCACACGAATTGGGTGATTTATGTGTGCGTCCCCGGTCCCCTCGTGCCAATAGTTTGGGAAAGATTCTAATTAAGCAAAGATTCCGAAGGAAGGTCACTCATCTGCTCATCTGCCTATGACTAGCTCTCCAGATGTTCCCTGGGGTCATTTCCAGTCCCTGTTACTTCTCAGTACAATTTGAGTCAAATACCCAGTTTTGCTTGTGTGGTTTCAAGAAGCAAATCCTGCTACATTTTTTCCTTCCTGCCCATTGTTAGGCAATGTTATCACTAAGGAAATCAGTAATGGAGTCCATTTAAGTAATTAAGAAATAACTGAACAACATCTTAAAGTATGTTAAAGAGAAAAATGCCAACTGAAACATATATATATGAATCAGACGTATATACCTCTGTGTGTGTATATGTGTATACACACACACACATATATATATACACCCACATTACATTCTACCAGTCAGTGATGTCTAATCAAATTAATATTTTCTAACTGGAAAAATATAGTATGATTGCATACATCCCAATTCACGTGATAGCTATTTTTCACCCTTTGTGGAAATAAAGAGTAGAGAAGGGACTTTTCACAAACCTCAGCAAGTGAATAGTGACCAGTTTTCCAACCACAGCCTCACAGTTTTGATTTCCTATACTACTTTTCCATGAGGAAGTTGTTCCTTCCTCCGCAGAGAAAAGCGATCCATATAGCAAAATCACACAACCATCTCTGTCTGTGACAATAGATACCTTTGGGTTACAGGGAGTCTAGAATTGTTATAATATTACTAAATTCTCTTTATTTCAAAATGTTTTGGCAAAACCTCAATGTTTTTGCATTAGAAAAGTTAAATAAAGAGAGAGACTATACCACACAGTTTTAAAAATTGACCCTAGAAGTAGTGTTTCAATACATCAAATATAAATGGGTTCCCTAAGAACTTTACTTCCCAGGAAAGTACATTTTCTTGTTTCTCATATAAACATATGTGAAATATTTCTTTAATTTTTATCAGCTCTTTGAAAATTAATACTACACACCTACTTTCAAGTATATTCTCAGAGAAGCTTTTCAAGAATTGCACTGAACTCAAAAACTTTAAGAATTTGAACTTACTTAATTAAATTGTACTTAATTCAAGAATGTAACTGTTTGAGATTACAAATGGAATTTGTTAGTTTTCATGGTTTCTGGGAATACTCCGCATTATTGTTTTTGTTAGTGTTGAGGTTCTTGAAATGATCATTAGTCCAAGACTAAATATGGTTCTTCCTAGGCAGATCAATATCAATTTACTCTCAAGGCTGAAACAAGAAGAAATTGTACCCAGTTTCCTTTATTTGGAAGCCAGGACCAGTCACCCAAAATGCCCAAGAACGTAGGATGAAATGCTATGCTGTGAAGGACAAGATTTACTAGTTGTGGGTCAGCAGCAGAAAGGAGGTTAACAAGGGCTGCTGTAGTCAAGGAAAGCTTCATGGAAGAAATAAATGTGATCTTCATGATCAACTGGAGTATTAGAGCCCCTGTCATCTCCGGGAGGTCAGGAGAACTTTGGGTCCATTTGGTTTTCCTAAGGCAATAATTACACATATCTCATTAACTATAGCTTTGTGAAAACTTATGAAGAACTAATGGCTTTATATTAAAAGGCAGAGAGTAAAAGTAGAGAGGAGCAGGAGAATGCAAAAGATAATTTTTGAGCCCTTATATGCCAGTCACCGTGCTGGGAGCCTTGCTTATATGTATTAAAACCTTAATATTCACAATGACCCAGTAAGACAGTTTATTATCCTCATTCTACAGATGCAGACACAAAGGCTCAGGGTGGTTTATAATCTTGCTCGTGGTCACACAGCTAATAGCTAGTAGAGCCAAGATTTGGACCTAAATCTAAATCCCATGCTCCTTCCTCTATTGTGTATTGCTTTTAGCAAAGTTAACTCTAAAGGCCTCTTTTAGAAAAATGTTATTCTTTGCACTAGAGAATTGTTAAACATACAATAAATGTAACTTAATTTCTTTAGCTTGGTACAACTTTATACCTAAGTTGATTCATAAAAATCCTTAGACCAAAATCCTTCTTTAGATTGCATTTTGATTTGGGGGTTCTGAAAATGTGGTATCTTTCCTATTTTAAAAAAGCCACTTTCAAATTTGCACTAAACAGGAGATAATGAAGAAAAGGGGATTCAATTATGGAGAAATGTGCGGAGAGCAGCATCCATTAGAGAGAGGTGACTCAGCATCCAGCTAAGCCTGGCCACCCTCTCTCTGACCTAAGTCATGTATCCTGACTGAGGCTCAGTCTGCCTATCCCTTCTGAGCCTCTCCTCAGCTCCTTTTCTGTATCTGAGAGAGAAGAGAAGTCTTCAGACAGGTGCAGTCTGTCTACATATCCATGAGGAGCTGTTACAGAATAGTCATGAAGTAGTTTTGTTTATATTTCAGAAAAATATTAATTTAATAGATGTTGACTTTGACTAAGACTCTGATTTTAATAAGGCTAATTTCAGTTGCAAATTATGGTTTGAACTGTAATATTCAGGTGATTGTATCAGGGCATTATATTGATGCCGTTCACATCTGGAAATTACCAGCCCATGGTCCTATTGGACTGACAGTTGAAGGCAAAGTATTCTATTCTGCATGGAAATAAAACATCAAGCAAATTTATAGGTTGAGTTTAATGTATTATGGTGAGTCAGGTATGAGCATTCCAACTTATCTCTGAATTATTTATTTTGGGGTGGTTTTGGGGTGGGGTTTAAGCATAGCACATGTGAATGCAGATTTCTCCATTTTAAGTGGGACCTGACTATCTTGCCCCTGCAACTGAATCAACCTGGACAGGTAAGGATCAGTGGTCACTGAAGGTCATGGATGGTGAAATGTACCATTAGGTTGGCACTTGCAGGCAGTAGGCAACTCTGCCCACATCAAAGTCATAAGCGCACTTTGATTTCATAGCCCTTTTCATTGCCCTTTTATGTTAGTGTGACAGAGGTTTCTGTGGTTAAAATTAGGTGGTGTCTCTGCCACTCACTCATTCAGGATAAGGTGCCCAGAACTTTAAAGAAGTATAAAGAACATTAGAATACCAGTGAGCTGCTTCTACTTTTCAATGGTCTATACCAGTGACTTCCACCAAAATACTGAGTGTAAAAACTTTCCTAGAGCTATGCAGATTTTAGGTTTAAGATAAGTCATAACATCTTTCAAGGAGAAAAAATGCTTGTTTTTTCTTGAACGTAACCACTGTGTCTCTCTTTGTTTCTTCCCGCCCACACCCTTGGCAATGCCCATTTCCTTTGTGCGGCTGGGATGTACACCTGTGGCGTGCTGGCAGTGTCTTTATGTGGTGCAGGAAACGCCCAGATTCCAAGCTGGCCCTTCCTCGTCATTTTGACCCCTTTATGAAATATGTTGTTCTTGCCAGAATTAAAACAAAGCAAACATGGAAAAGAGGAACGTGGGCACAGGGTCAGAGCAAATGGATGCACCGGTGACTGATTCAGCCTCTATTTTTGTCAAACAGTTTCCCTATTTCTACTTGGGGTACCAACTCAACCCTATGGTTAGACCCACCTCTTCTTCAGAGAGGAAGGCAAAGGTCTCAGCTCTGGTGGAAAGTTTTTGCCACCCTTATTGTGTTGGGGAAAAACAATGCGACATTTTAGTTATAATAAATCCTGAAGAGAAATCTAACCATTCCAAAGACTCCATGGCCTCGTCTAATGATTCTCAAACTTTTTGAATCTTTTATTACACCACATGATATAAAAGCTCCCAGATTTCTACCATGATGAAAACAAAGAGCTCACTTTTCCCCAAGAAGGATATGTGTAATATAGTATTATACTGATCATTTATAAGTTTTTAGGACCTCAAAATTCTAATAGAATTTTTGAGAATAAGATTTATTGTGCACGAAAGTTGGATGGAAGCAACCCAAATGTCCATTGATGGATAAGTGGACAAAGAAAATGTGATATGATATATATGTATGTGTGTATATATACACACATACATATACACACAATGGAATATTATTCATTCATAAAAAGACGGAAATCTTGCTGTTTGCAATAATGTGGATGGGCCTTGAGGGCATTATGCTTGAAATAAGTCAGACATAGAAAGATAAATTATTGTATGATCTCACTCAAATGTGTAAATCCAAAATATTGAGCTCACAGATACAGAGATTAGATTGGTAGTTATCAGAGGTGTGAGGTGGGGTGGGGTGAAATGGATGAAGGTGGTCAAAAAGTACAAACTTCCAGATATAAAATAAAAAGTCATGGAATGTAATATACAGCATGAAAAAACAAGAAACTGGACAACCTTGGTGGGACATTTTGTGTAATGGATCAAAACATGAGAGAAGTTTGGGGACTCAGTGATTTCTAAAGCCCCTATACACTGAGAGTTTATGACTTTGTTTTGTTAAGCCTATACACTAGAATTTCAAACTGAGACAATACCTTTGACATCATTTAAAAATCTGTATTTTTAATAATTAGCTGAGTTTTTAGGTTGTTATATAATTATAACTTTTTTCATGCAATTAATTCTCCTCTGGCAAAAAAAAAAAAAAATGCAACTATTAATGCAAAAAAGAAAATTAGAAGAAGAATTTGATGTCCAAGGTTATTATACCATTTCAAAAGTTCTCATCTGAAGATGGCAAATCCACATAGGGCCAATTCTCTGTTATTGCTACATATCCCACCTAGACAATATATGTAGGTCTCATGAGACTGCAGACCATCAGCTGAAAACTGGCCAGAAATAGGTTATGGGATGCCCATGGCACACTGACCTAGACATTCTGGAATCCCTGGAATGTTAGCTGGGGCAAATGGCCTGGGAAGCTCAGTTAGGCAGGCACCAAGCTATTTGTTCAACTCAAAGATGCTAGAATGTTTTTTGGGAGGGGTGGGGAGAGAGGTGGGGTTAGCGGTGTTAGAGCTTTTCATAAATGGACATCTTAGGTAAAAAAAACCCCACATACACAACTTTCAGCTTTCTGCATTTTTTTATGCTGTTGTTTTGGAGACTTTTCATTGGCATCTGCCATTAAAAATGCTTGAATTTTTGCCTTTTTGGCACCCTTACCCTTTTGTACTTCCATGTGAAAACATCTAGAACGTTTGATACAATGATGGTTTCATTCAATGGCAACTAAAATTAACCCTAAATTTTAAAAATTAAAAAAAGTCAAGTATTTTTCTCTTGTTAGGAAACATTTTTCCATCTGGTTCTCCCTATCAGTGTCTAGCTGCCTGGCCTGTGTTATTTTGTCACATGTCATTTCTTACCTGACATGTGTTTTTGTTATTTGTTAATTATATATCCCTCCCACCCAGCCCTCTAGAATGTAATCTCCGTGAAAGCCAGGGATGTTTTTCTCTCTGCTCTATCAAAATGGTGCCCAGCACATGCTGGGTGCTCTGTAAGTAGTTACTGAATGCTTGAACAGTTCAGCAAAAGCAAGAATAAATGTAGGAACTTATTGCCTTTCCTGAGAGGAAGACAAAGAATATAAGCCCTGGTGGCACATCTGATGCTAGAGTATTAATTTTCTTTTTCCAGTAATTTTGAGGATTTTTAAAAATACTGTGTGTCTTTATAGGAATAAGTCTGATTAGTTCTAGCAAACTAACAAAACTTCTACACCCAAATAACTACTATCCTTTAGGATCGTACTGTTGTGGGAACATATATTTGTTCAAATAAAGCTCAGAATAGTTTGAAAGTGTCTCTTTGAAATTACCATAATGGCTATTTGTCAGCTATTTAAGCAAATTGACTCCATTGCTTTTTAAAAAATCTTATATTTAATTAAGTTTTGAGTACTCAATATGCTTTCATGAATATGTTATTTGGATTATAAATATTTGACAGTATTTCAGGTATCTTTCTTTTATTGATCTCTAATTCAATCCCATGGTCATCAGAGAATATGCTTTGTATCATTTGACTCCTTTGAATTTAGTAAGGTTTGCTCATGGCTCTGAATATGATCTACTGTATTCTACTTACACTTAAAAAAACGTGTATTCTGCTGTTGACGGATAGAGTGTTCTAGAAATGTCAGTTATGTCAATTTGGTTTATAGTGTTGTATAAGTCTTCAATATTATTACTGATTTTCTCCCAGTTTATACTATCAATTATTGAGAGAGGCATCAGAATAAATCTCTGGCTATAATTGTAAATTTGTCTATTTAGTATTGCAGTCCTATCAGTTTTTGCTTCATGAATTTTGAACTTCTGTTTTTAGGTGCAGAAATATTCAGTCTATGTTATGTTACAAACCCTATAGTACACTGATATTTAGCTTTAAACAATTATTTTTCAAAGACATTTAAGTAATGATTATCTTTTATTTTTAGTCAAATGGATACCATTTTCAATGCTCACCATTCTATTGGGTAGAATCAGATTCCCATATTTCATTATTTTCCTTTTGCCAAAATGACTTTCTTTTAACATTCTTATAGTACATATCTTGTGGCGGTTAATTCTTTGTTTTTGTTTGTTTTTAAATATATTTTTATTGATTTCAAAGAGAGAAAGGGAGAGGAAGAGAGAAATAGAAACATCAATGATGAGAGAGAGTCATTGATCGGCTGCCTCCTGCACTCCCCCTTCTGGGGATCGAGCCCCCAACCCAGGCATGTGCCCTGACCAGGAATCAAACCACAAGGTCCTGGATCCTAGGTCGATGCTCAACCCCTGAGCCATGCTGGCCAGGCAAGTCTTTCTTTTTTGTATATCTGAAAAATTCTTTTTTTTTTCAGATTTGTTACTGAAAATTTTCACTGGGTTTGGAAATCTAGATTGACTTTGTCTTTCAGTACTTTAAAAGAGTTGCTCTACTATCTTCTGGCTTGCATTGTGTGTTTTTTAGGTAGCCAACTTTCTTTTTTCCAGAGTTGTAAGGCCTATTTTTTTAAGAGAAGTTTTAGGTTCGCAGCAAACTTGAGAAGGTACAGAGATTCCCCATATGCTTCCTGCCCCCACACATGCATACCTTCTCCTATCATCAGCATCACCCATCAGAATGATACCTTTGCTACAGCTGATGAACCTACATTGACACAACATAATCATCTAAACTCTATGGTTTACATATGAGTTCATTCTTGGTACACCCTATCATTTTGAATAAATGTATAATGACATATATCTATCGTTATGGTATCATACAGAGTATTTTAACTGCTCTAAAAATTGTCTGTGCGCCACCCATTCATTTCTCTCCCCAGCCCAACCCGTCAACTACTGATCTTTTCACTGTCTCCGTAGTTTTACCTTTTTAGAATGTCATACAGTTGGAATTGCATAGTATTTAGCCTTTCAGATTGGCTTCTTTCACTTTTGAAATTTTAGATTGGCATTTAAGTTCCATCCATGTCTTTTCATACTTGAAGCTCATTTCTTTTTGCACTGAGTAATATTTCATTGTCTGTATGGACCATAGTTTATTTCTCCATTCACTTACTAGGGGACATCTTGGTTTCTTCCAGGTTTTGGCAATTATGAATAAAGTTGCTATAAATATTCATGTACAGGTTTTTGTGTGTGGAAGCATTGTTTCTTATAAAAAGACTGCTTGTCTTTTTTTCTCTGACTGCTTCTAAGATTTTCTATTTATCACTGGTTTGAAGCAATTTGCTTATGTCTTTTAGAGCTTTATTTATATTCCTTGCATATGGGAATTCTTGGAACTGTGGGTTTAAAGTTCCGTCAAATTTTTAAAAGTTTAATTATTATGTATTCAAATTATTTTTCTGCCCTCCTATTCATCTCCTTCTGGGACTCCAATTATATGTATGTTTGGCTAATTCTCATTTACTTTTTTTTTTTTTTTTTAGTTATTCTCTGTTTTATTTTGGATAATTTATCTTGTTATACTTAACCTTCTCAATCTTTTCTCTAGCTTCTTGAACAAAAAGAATAATTTGTAATTTGCATTAACTGTTTTAATATTCTTGTCTTCTAATTTTATTACTTGTGTCATTTCTGCATCAATTTCAATTGATTTTTCTCCTCATTATGAGTCATATTTTCCTGCTTCTTCGTGTACCTACTAATTACTGATTGGTGTTAGACATCATGTCATTTATTTTGTTATGTGCTGAATATATTTGTATTCCTGTAAATACTCTGCAGTGTTCTTCTGGAGCACAGGTAAGTTACCTGAAAGGAGTATGACTATTTGGAGATCTTGCTTTTAAGCCTTGTTAGGTGGGACCAGAGCAGCATTTATTTTAAGACTATTTTTTTTCTGATGTTAAGGCAATCGCCTTCTGAGACTCTATCTGATGCCCCTTGGATTTTGAGGTTTTCCACTCTGGGTGATGGGAACAGAAACAATTCCTGGTTTTGCATGGGCTCCATTGAATATTTCCTCCAATCTTTTTGGGTGACTCTTTATTGAACTTTAAATCATTTTCTCACATGCATGTGCTGATCATTACCCAGGTAAAGAATTAAGAGGAACTTTCTGTAGATATCCAGGTTCTCTCTCTCTCTTCTTCCTCTCTCTCTAGCTCTCTCCTCTCCATGACAGCATCAGCTAAAAACAAGACTGATTAGTTTCCCTTGAAATGTCTCTCTTAACCTTCAACTCCAAAAGACAGTGATTCCTGTTCTTGCTTTCAACTTGACATCAGTGGATTCTTTAAAATTAGTAATGTTTTTTATTATAAGATTTTGATTCCTGCGAGAAATTTTTTATTTCCCTCATTTTTTTCTGATTTCTTGACAAATTCTCTTGGGATTTGGGATTCAGAAAAACATAAATTTTCTAAGAAGTACAGAATGAAATTTCAGCACTATTTCACAGTCTCCCTTGCAGTTAAACTTGGCCACATGACAAAGTATGAGTGAAAAGAAATTGTGCAACATCATTTTTAAAGATGAAGCCGCTTGCTCGGCCTTACTTTGTCTCCCTTCTTGGGTGTTTAAGTCTAATGAGCCAACATAGATAATGCTGGTTAGGGCAGCATATTGCAAGTGTCTAGGCCTCAAGGTAGACAGAACCGGAGCCTCTGTTCATTTTTAAGGAATAGATTTTCCCTGCAATCCTGGAACGTTCATTTCTGGGCAGTTTTATAAGAAAGAGAAAAATTTACTCTATTTTATCTACTAGGTTTTGGAGTCCCTTTGATGTAGCAGCTTAAACCCTAACTAATACAATAGGTATATTAGCCCACTTACAGTTACCATTATGACAGATACATTTGTTCTTAGTTACGACATACTATTTTATGCTTTTTATTTTTTACAGTTAAAACTTAAATATATGGTTTATTTTCTTTGCAGTTCATTTTTGCCCCAAAATACTATTATAATTTAGACTCATTTTTTCGGAGGTTGTAACATAACATGCTAATTTACAACGTGAAAGGATAGTTAGATCATACTTTGGTTTTGGATGTATCTGGCATTGGTTTTTGTCTTTAGAGATTATATAAGGATAGAACACTGCCTCAGAGGATGAGAAATACAGATTATAAGAATGGAGTCTATACATGTAATTCATGTGGACATTTCTTTAAAGCTAAAAGAAGAACATATTTATAATGTCATTAAACTAACCAAGAAAATAATTTAAAACCCTCACACCTTTATTGCTCACGTTAGTCTATTTATTGTGATAGCAGTGAACCTGGAGGGAAGTCGTGTGGATGGAGATTAAACCGTATGCCATGTTTCTTTGGTTTATATAATGGGGAATTGGTGGACTTTATACATCACTTCTAGTTGCTTACAAGTCATTTGAGGTAAACCAATTAAAATGGTTTTATATCTGAAATGTTTGATGTTGATATATTTGTAATTACTCATGGATAATTCAGGATATATGTATAACTAATGGCATTTGCTCTACAATATGCTGAGATAGCCAGAGACAAGGTCATTTCATCATAAGAGATGGAAATTTTAACTAGTCTTTGTAAAAATTTTATAACTTTTAACCTGGGTTTCAATTTTCACTCTTGCCAATTTAAGTATTTTATGGTCTCTGAGAGCATTTCTATATATAGTCCTTTACTGTTTTATTTTTCTCTATTCAACAAATATTCATTGAATATCTACTATATGTCATGCAGAGTATCAGAACCAAAGTCAAAGTTCTGGTTATCTTGGAATGCATACTTTAGTGTGGGAGGTAGACAGAAAGGCAGACAGAAAACCAACCAACCAGCCATCTAAGGTCAGATTCTTATTGAGACCAACAGACCTGATAAGGATAGAACTATGGGAAAAGGGATACTGCTTCATATAAGGTGGTCAGAGAAGGTTTCTCTGAGGGAATGAGCAGAATCCTAAATGGGACTAGCTGGGGAAATGGGTTCCCAGAAGAGAGAACACTACGAGCAAATGCCCACAAGTAGGAACATGTTAGGTATTCAGGGAATTGCCAGAAGGCTGCACAAGCTAAGGAAGCCAATACAGTTGGAGAGTTAGTGTGAGAAGATGTGGATCATATAAGACCTTGAAGATCATGACAAGTGCCATGGACTTTATTTTATGGGAAGAAGGGATTTATATCTATATATCTGTGGAAAGACATTGAGAGGTTCTGAATAGAAGAATGATATGACATATTTCAAATTTGAAGAGAATCTCATACCGCCATGTGGAGAACATGCTTTAGGGAGCATGGTGGAAAACCTGGAGACTGGTTAAGAGGTTATTGCAATAATATGAGAAAGAGATGAAGGTCGTAGATGGTCTTAGATGGTAGAGATAAGTAAGAGGTGGTGAGCACTGTTCAGATATAGGTCATATTTTGAAGGTTAGAGCCAATAGGTTATGCTGTTAGATTGAATGACATTATGTGAGCAAAAGAGAATAATCCAGGAAAATTCCAGTTTTCAGCCTAAGTGCATGACTGAATGATGGAACCATTTTCTGAGAAGGGGAACATGAGAGAAAGTGTTGGATGACAGGGCTTGAATGAGCTCAGTTATGATGTATCAAAGTGAGATAGATACCTATTAGATTCCAAGGTGGAGAGGGTTAGTAGGCAGTTTGATATATAAGCCAGGGATTCAGTTGAGGGTTCAAGGCTGGAATTTCTTCATACACCTGCTATCTAAAGCTATTGGACTAGACAAGGTCACATGAGATATAAATTTAGATGAATAAGAGAAGAGGTATAAGGATTGAGACCCTGAGACACACCAACATTTAGAAATAGGGAAGAGGAGACATCACATAAGAGACTGCGAAGGGGAGGAAAACAAGGAGATGGCATAACAGCAACCAAGTGGGGAAAGAGTCTGAAGGAAGGAATGGTTTTTAGAGGTTTTGAGCATAATCACACTGTGGTTATGAAAGGTACTACTATTAGAGGAAGCTGGGTGTGGGATACACAGGAACTCTCTGAACTATTTTTGCAGCTTCTGTGTGAGTCTAAAAGTATTTGAATGTAGACATTTAAAAAATAGTTAAAAGCAGTTTCAAGAGGAGAAGCAAGCAGATGCTGCTGAAAAGTCAGTTAAGAGGACTTGGAGTTGAGTATTTCATTGGGTGACATGGAACTCATTAATGACTTTGCTAACAGCAATTCCATGGAGTGGTAAGAACAGAAGTTTGATGTGAATGTTTTTAAGAGAGAATGGGAAAGGAGAGTGTTAAGACAGTAAGTAGAAACAACTCTTTAGTGGAGTTTTACTCTACAGGAGAGCAGAGAAACAGTAGCAGACAGAAGGGTTAACGGGGCCTGAAGAGCCTCTTAGAACACAGTTAAGTTGAACTTTCTTGTCCTGACCAGTGTGGCTGAGTTGGTTGGAGTGTCATCCTGTGCATCAAAAGGTCGTGGGTTCGATTCGTGGTCAGGGCACATACCCAGGTTTGGGTTTGATCCCCTGTAGGGGTGTGTAAGGGAGGCAACTGATCAGTTTTTCTCTCACGCTGATGTTTCTCTCTCTCTCTCTCCCGCTCCCTTTTCCTCTCTCTAAAATCAATTAAAAAAAAAAACTATCCTCAGGTGAGGATTTAAAACAACAAGTTAAACTTCCTGTTGTTCAAATCCCTACGTTTCACTAGCCAGTATTTCGTGTTGTGATCTTTGAAGTCATTTAGTTCTCATTTTAGTTTTGGCTTTTCTTTTGCCCTTCGTGATTTTGCTTTCTTTTTTCAGGTTACCATTGCCTTTTGAAATTAGTTCCTTCGGTTTCACTGTGTCACCTTTGCAGTAGTTGGCTTTATTTGAAGTTTTGTCAGGTGTTATCTTCTTACAGACTGTTTCCTACCCCCCAAAATATATCACTAAGTCTTCTCAATGATTTTTAGAACTCCAAAAACAGTGTAACATTTGTGCACGCAGGCTTGAGATTCAGATGTGTGTGTGTGTGTGGCAGTGAATCAACCAAATTCTTTCAGGAAACTTAGTGGAAGGAGTGTGGCGCTGGGCGCTGCGAGGATGCAGAAGGAATGGAGCATGTTAAGGGCTAGGGACCTCTCGTGACTATGGAAGCCTGCGCACTCTAGCTCTCTGTGGTTATGGCTTACCTTAATAAGCTGACTCATTTCTGCGGCAGCTTTAGAATTTTGTATCTCAAAGGACCACAGGTCTTAAATACCTCTGTCTTCGTGCACCTCCTGCCAATACTTGTAACTGAAGTTCAATAGGCAGGGCAGGGCAGGGCAGGGAACTGTTTTCTAACCGACAGCACACACAACGTTTGCCTAAATGTAGTTCGGGAGAAGACTCAGAGACTTCCCCTCTCCCAGTGGCTTTCAGGAAGATTCAGCAACAACAACAGGCAAACACGGAGTTTCACAAAGCACATTAAACAAAGCAAACAGGCCTCTAATCCAATGGTTTAATTACAGTATAGGGCATTCACTGTGGCAAACCATGCTTAGCATTTCCAACCACTCCATGTGATTTTCAATAAAAAGGAAAGCTCACCCAAAACCCCACAAAGCTTCTCACACCCTGCAAAACCAATAGTGTCGTAGGACAGTGTTCTGTTTTGTTTTGTTCTTAAGTTTTCTAACCATCCCAATTTAACAAGAGTTGACTGATTTTTAGGGACTCCTTTATACTTTCCCCCCATCTTCTAGCCAGTCTGATTGTCTTTCTGCCCACATGCCTTGCCACCCCCTCCCCTTTATTTAGGGTTTTACGGGAAAGGGGTTTTAGGTGCAGGTTTCTCACCATTTCAAGACCCACTTTCACTGTTAGTTGAGTCAAGACCTCTGCAAACCAAGATTATTCCTTTGTTTCCCTTCCACCGGCAGTCACTCTTGAGTACTTGTATCTCTTTGGATATGCACACAAACTTGGAAAATATCCTCCACATGTGTTTTCAGACTGTTTTTTTGTAATAAACAATTTTGGGTTTTGTAACTATAATAATATCTTTATTTTTCTCTTGTAAGTAAATAATAATTTATCTGACTATAATATTCTAGTTTCACAGTTCCTTTCTTTCAACACTGAAACTATTTCTTCTCTGTCTCCTTGCAACCAGGGAGGCTATTGAGTTTTATGTTAATCTGATTCTTATTTCTTGGGTAGATGATATCATGTATTCTCTGGCAGCTTTTAGAATATTCTTTCTTTGATGTTCTTAAATGTTACTCTTTATGGTTCTAGGTGTGGCTTTCACTTCGTCTATGCTTGTTGATATTCTCTGAGAATTTGTAATCTCAGATACCAAATTTCTCTTTAATTTTAGTAAGTTCTGTGCTTTTATTTTTATTCACTTTGTTCTTTTGGGGGATTTCGATTTTATGAATGTTGATACTTCAAATTATTTTCTTCTGTTTCCTTACTTTTCCTTATCTTTTCTCATCCTCTGTATTTTTCTCTGATGCCTGGCATGTCACTCACCTGGATCTTCCAGATTCCTAAGGCATACTTCAGGACAACTCAACTGTACAGCTAATCCATTAAGTACATTTTTGAATCAATATATTTGCATATCCTTATCTATAATTGACTATTTTTTATAGCGACATTTTCCTTACTCATGTTTTCAATAGTTTTCTTTGATAATTATTTATTTTGGTTTTAAAATTTGTGTTTTTCCTGCATTATGACAAAAAAATAAAAAAGTATACAGATTGGAAAGGAAGAAGCAAAATTCCCCCTATTTATAAAGGATGTGACCATTTATACAGAAAATTCTAAATAGCCTACCAAAAAAGGCTACTAGAACTAATAAGTGACTTTTTCAAGGTTGCAAGACACAAAGTCAATATACCAAAAATGATTGTATTTCTATTTATTAGCAATGATCAATTAGCAATTTAAATTTTAAAATAATACCATATGTAATTGCATCAAAATATTAAAAATGCTTAGGGATAAATTTGGCAAAAGTATGTACAACTTGAAAACTACAAAACATTGCCAAGAAAAATATAAAGAGATATAAAAATACAAGAGGGATATGTTGTGTTCCTGAACTGGAAAAATTATTAAGATGTCATTTCTTCTCAAATTAATCTATAGATCTGATGCAATCTCGGCCAAAATTCTGTAAAACCTCTTTGTAGAAATTGACAAGTTGATTCTAAAACTTGTGTGGAAATATAAAGTATTTAAAATTGCCAAAACAACTTTGAAAAAGAACAATGTTGGCAGACTTACTCTAGCTGATTTTAAGTCTCAATATAAAGCTACAGTAATCAAGATAGTAAGGTATTGGCATAAAAAGAGATATACTTATCAGTGAAACAGAATAGAGTGTCTAGAAAGAAATATACACATAAAGGATCAATTAATTTGGACAAAGATACTATAAAAGCCAACTCACGTGAATTCATTATAATGGAAAATATCTGTATCTTTCGTGTAATTTTTACTGTTTCAAAATCAAAGCTAATACACATGTGGAAACTCATAAAAATCTTAAATATATAACTTAATAATCATCACAAATGTATTCATGAAAATTACAGTCCTTGTCTCTAAAACTGGCCATGTGGTCATAGCTGACATTTATAACTGTCTTTCACTACTCGTCCTATACTCCCTTTGCCTTCAACAAGCATCTCAGGTGGTTGTGATTCTTTACCTGGTGGGGTGACCCAACTTTTACTCCCAAAGTATCTTGGGCTAGTAGTGGTCCTATATAGGTTGGGTTGTAGTTTTTCCTTGACCTTACACACAGGGAATGGTAATACTAAGAGATACCCTAAGGGATCTCCTATATTCCAGACATACTTTTCCTTCCCTTCCTGGTGGAGCAGTAATCCAATTTCCCCTCAGTAGTCAGTATCAATCATTTTAGACAGCACAGTAACTCCCTTCTTGATTCAGAAGCATGAGGAACCCAAAGTGGCTGGGCAGCAGTCTTAACTTCCATTTCAATGAAATCATTGTTGTGTCTCCTGGTGGAAGAATTCCTCTTTTGGGAACTAAGACGTCTAAGCCAGAAGCATAAGGTCATGGGAACAGGAAAAAAAGTTTTGCTAGTGGGTCACTAGTGTGTGGTGCCACCCCTGTTTCCATCCTTGATGCCTGAACCCATGAATGCTGGCTATGGGAGAAACAGCACCATATGTTGGTTGGTGATTCAGACCATATAGAGCCTTTTGGAGAACTGTGCCCTAGCCCTGCAAGGTATTTGCCATCTAGCTGGCACTGTGACTAAGTCTTCAAAGGGTGATTTCATAATTCTATCAAGCCAGTTGCTTCAAGATGGTAAGGTACATGGTAAGAGCTGTTAATCCCAATAGCAAGAGTCCATTGCTGCACTTCATTTGCTGTGAACTGAGTTCGTTGATCAGAAAGAATACCTGTGTAGAACACCTTGACAATGGACAAGGTATTGTGTAGGTCCATAGATGGTAGTTTGGGCAGAATCATTTCATGCGGGGAAGGAAAATTCATATCTAGAGTAACTGTCTATTCCAGTAAGAACAAGACATTGCCCCTTCCATTAATGGATATGGTCAGTGTAATAAATCTCTCATCAAGTAGCTAGCTAATCACGCCAGGTGATGGTGCCATATAAGGGAGTCAGAGTTTACCTTTGCTGCTGGCAGATTGGACACTGGGCAGTGGACACAGCAAGGTGGGCTTGGTGAGTGGAAGTCTATGTTGCTAAACCCATGCATAACCTTCATTCTTGCCACCATGCCCACTTTGTTCATTAGCACATTAGGCAATGACAGGGGTGGCTGGGGAAAAATGCTGACTGTATCCACAGAACAGGTCATCCTATCAGCTTGTTTATTAAATCCTTCTCTGCTGTGGTCACGCTTTTGTGAGCATTCACATGAGATGCAAATATCTTCACATTTTTTGCCCATACAGAGAGGTCAATTCACATACCTCTTCTCCAAATTTCCTGTCACCAATTTTTTAATCAAGTTCCTGCCAAGTCCCTGACCATACAGCCAAACCACCAGCCACAGTGCATGATCCATAATAAAATTGCGCGTCTGGCCATTTCTTCTTCCAGGCAAAGTGAGTAACTGGGTGCACTGCTTAAAGTTCTGTCCACTAGGAAGATTTCTCTTCACCACTGTCCTTCGGAATGTTCCAGAAAGGGGCAATAGTACTATAGTTGTGTGCTCTTGAATGGTACCAGCATAATGTGTAGAACCATCTGTAAACCAGGTCCAAGTTTTCTCTTCGTCTATCAAGTGGTCATAAGGAACTTCCCATGAAACCGTAGGTACAGGTTAGGACAGAGAAGGTAGTGTAGCAGGAGTGGGGAAATGGGCATTTGGGACACTTACTCATTTAACTTACTTGTGCTTTCAAGGCCTGTTCAGGTCAATCACATATATTCCACTTCCATTTGATGATGGAGTGCTGCTGTGAATGCCCAATTTTATGGCTTGATGGGTCAAATAACAGCCAGTTCATCATGGGCAGCTCACGTCACATGGTAAATTTTGTGGCCCATGGTTAAGTATACAGTCTCTACTAAGGCCAAGTAGCAGGTAGAGAGCTGCTTCTCAAAAGGAGAGCAGTTATCCACAGAGAATGGCAGGGCTTGTACTGCGATTTACCCATAGAGCCTGCCCAAAGGCTCCAAACAGCATCCCTGTCACTGACATTTCAAGCACCATTGGATGTCTTGAGTCATATGGCCTCAGTGGCAAAGCAGCTTGCGCAGTAGCCTGGACCTGTTGTAGAGCCTTCTCTTGCTCTGGGCTCCTCCCAACACTAGCCCTTACCTTAGACTTCCAGCCTCTAGAACTGTGAGAATATATGTTTCTTTTGTTAAGCTACTAAGTCTACAGCAATTTGTTTATGGCAGCTTGGGCTAACGAAGACAAATTTTAGTACCAGGAGTTAGGCGCTGCTGTAACAAATACCTGAAAATGTGGGAAAAGCTTTGGAACTGGGTGATTGGTAGGGAAAAAGGTTTTGAGGTGCATGCTAAATATATGGATTTTACAGGTGATTCTGGTGAGGTCTCAGATGGAAACCAGAAACATGTGATTAAAACTGGAGGAAAGGTGATTCTTGTTATAAAGTGGCAAGGAACTTGGCTGAACTATGTGCTCATGTTTTGTGGAAGGAAAACTTGAGAGTAATGAAACTGGATGTTTAGCTAAGGAGGTTTCTAAGAAAAATATTAAAGAAGTGACTTGGTTTCCCCTGACTGTTTATAATAAAACCTGAAAGGAGGGAGATGAATCAATCTCCATTTCTCTCTCTCTTTCTCTCTCTCTCATGTGAAAAGGCAGCTATCTGCAAGCCAGGGAAAGAAACCTCATCAGAACTTGACCATCTTTGCACCTCATTTCAGACTTCCATGACTGTGAGAATAAATTTCTGCTGTTTAAGCAATCTGGGCTATGGTATTTTGTTATGGTAGCCTGAGCAGACTAATAAATGATCAGTTGAAATTTATCCTAGAAATGTAAGTTGGCTTAACATCCAACAATCAGTTAATATAATATATCACATCCATTGAATAAAAGGAAAAAATCACATAATCATCTCAATAGATGAGGAGAAAAAGAACTTGACAAAATTCAACATACCGTCTTGATGAAAAAATTGAACAACTAGTAATAAAAAGGAACTTTCTTACCTGACAACATCTATGAACAACCCACAGCAAAGTTTATGGTTACTGGTTAAAGACTATATGCTTTCCCAAGAGAAGAATGTCCAATCTCACTACTTGTATTCAACATTGTACTGAAGCTTCTAGCCAGGGAAATTAGGTAAGAACATTAAATAAAAAACACCCAAATTGGGAAAAAGTAAAACTATTTCTATTTGTAGATGACATGGTCATGTATATAGGGAAATTTTAAGCGCTCACTAAAAAGCCATTACAATAAATAAATAAATTTAACAATGTTACAGGATACGATATCAATATACAAAAATTTATTGTATGTCTATAAGTAGCAATGAATAAACTGAAAATATAATTAAGGAAACAATTGTATTTGCAATCATCAAAAAGGATAAAATACTTAGGGATAAATTTAACAAGAGGAATCTAAAACCTGTAGTCTGAAAACTACAAAACATCATTGAAAGAAATTTAAAAAGACCTAAACAAATGGGAGACATTCCATGCTTATGGATTGAAAGCCTATGTATTGTTAAAATGTTGGTGTTCTCCAAATTAATCTACAGATTCAACACAATCTCTATCAAAATTCTAGCTACATTTTTTGAAAAAATTGACAAATTGACCTTAAAATTCATATGAAAATGCAAGGGACCCAGTATAGCAAAAACAACCTGAAAAAACAAAAACAAAATTGGAGGACTCATACTTTCTCATTTTAAACTTATTAAGTAACTAAGACACTATGTTTCTGGTATAAGGACAGATATATCAGTCAGTAGAATAGAATTAAGAGTCCAGAAATAAACCCATACATTTATGGTCAATTGATCTTCAACAAAGGTGACAAGATCATTCAATGAGGAAAAAATAATATTTTCTACAAATATTGCTGGGACAGTTGAGTAACCACATGCAAAAGAATGAAGTTGGACTTCTACCTCACATTATATACAAAAAGTAACTCAAAGTTAATCAAAGACCTAAGCATAAGTGCTAAAACTATAAAGTTCTTAAAGAAAGCAAAGGCATAAATCTTCATGACCTTGAACTTGACAATGGTTTCTTTTAGGTATAATACCAGCAGCACAAACAACCTAAGAAAAAATAAATAAATTGGATTTTATCAGAAGTAACCAGCTTTGTATTTTAAGGGACACTACCAATAAAGTGAATAGACAACCTGTAGAGATGGAGAAATACCTGTGTATCATGTATATAACAAGAATTTATTATCCAGAATATAAGAGAACTCTAGTAATTCAACAATAAAAGGATAAATAGCCAAATTTTAAAATGAGCAAAGCATTTGAATACATATTCCTCCAAAGAAGATATATAAATGCCCAATAAGTACATGAAATGATACTCAGCATCATTAGGGAAATGCAAGTGAAAACTACAGTAAGATGCCACTTTACACTCACCAGAGTAGCTGTGATCAAAGAAATGAGAAATAAGTGTTGGGAGGGTGTGGAGAAATTAGAACCCTCACACACTGCTGATGACGATGTCAATTGGTGCGGTGCAGCCAGTTTGGAAAAGAGCTTGGCCTTTCTTAAAAGTTAGGTTATAAAGTTACCATGTGACCCAACAATTCCACTCTTAGATATATACCCAAGAAAGTAAAATATATATTCACACAAGAACTCGTACGGCTCAGCGATTAAGCGTCGACCTAGGATCCAGGCGATCAGGGTTCGATTCCCGGGCAGGGCACATGCCCGGGTTGTGGGCTGCAGCCGATCAATGACTCTCTCATCATTGATGTTTCTATCTCCCTCTCTCCCTCTCCTTTCCTCTCTCTGAAATCAATAAAGATATATTTTAAAAAAAACAACCAAAACTCGTACATCAATGTTCATAGCAGCATTATTCATAATAGCCAAGAAGGGGAAACAACCTAACTGTATAAAGGAGATGTGGTCATTCCACACATTTGGAATACTATTCAGCAAGAAAAGGGAATGAATTACTGGTAAAAGCCACAGTATGGATGAACCTTGAAAACATGCTGAGTGAAGGAAGCCAGACACAAAATGCCGTATGTTGTTTGATTCTCTGCATATGAAATGTCCAGAATAGACGTAACCATAGTGACAGGAAGTTGATTAGTGATTGCCAGGCTCTGAGGGGAGCGGGAAATAGGGAGTAACTGCTAATGTGTGTAAGATTTCTTTGTGGTGTGATGGAGATTTTGTGGAATTAAATAATAATGGCGATGGCTGCATAACCTTGTGAAGAAACACTAGTCCCCCCTTGTCCACGGTTTTGTTCTCTGCAGTTTCGAGTTACCTTGGGTCAACTACAATCTAAAACTTTAAAATGGAAAATTCCAGAAATAGACAATAGATAAATTTTAAATTACATACTGTTCTGAGTAGTGTGATGAAATCTTGCACCATCCTGCTCCATCCCTCCAGGGACCTGAATCATCTCTTTGTCCAGCTGATTCATGTTGTACACACTACCTGCTGGTTAGTCACTTAATAGCCATTTAGGTTATCAGATTGATTATCAGAGAGAGAGAGAAAGACCCCATTCACATAACTTTTATTACAGTATATTGTTACAACTCTTCTATTTTATTACTATTTATTGTTAATAACCTCATACTGTGCCTAATTTATAAATTCAACTTGATCATAAGTCTGTATGCATAGGAAAAAAGAATACAAAGTGGGGCAAAAGTAGGTTTACAATTGTGAGTATGTGAAACACAGAGTTTATTCTTCTCAAAAAATGTTTTTATTGATTTTTAAAGAGAGAAAAAGGGAGAGAGAGAGAGGGAGAGAAACATCTATGTGAGAGAGAAACAACTATTGGTTGCCTCCATATGCACCCCAACTGGGGACTAAACCTGCATCCTGGGCATGTGCTCCGATCAGGAATCCAACTGGCAACCCTTTGGTGCAGGGGATGACACTCAACCAACTGAGCCACACTGGCTAGGGCCAGAGTTTATTCTTGTATTATTATTTATTAATTATTGTATTATTTATTTATATTTCAACTGTAGGCCTACTTTTGCCCCACCCTGTATAGAGGGTTCAATACTATTTGTGGTTTCAGACATCCTCTGGGGGTCTTGGAATATATCGCCTGTGGATAAGGGGGGACCACTGTATTTGAAAAAAAAAAAATTCAATTTTATACTTTAAAATGGTACATTTTATGATACATGAATTACAACTCTATTTCTAAAATATAAAATATAATATTACTTATGTTGGTAAAACCAGATAATAAGACTTAATAAGCTCATCCTAGGAAACATGAGCAGAAACAGGCCTTATGATGCTCTTTTTGGTGCTTCTGTTATTAAGCAATCGTGTTAAGCTGCTGCTGGTGTGTTCAGAGGATCTCCTCAGATACAAATCCTCCACTCCATTCAAATCATTAAGCCCGGCCCTACCCCATCTCTAAGCAGGGCTCCAATAAATTCACCCCTGGGCCCCTATGCTAAGGAGTGTGGTCAGCCACTTATCAACTCCCCTGCCCTCTGGTGTCAGTGTCTTGGGAGCATGTCCACTGTGGTGACTGAGAGGCAGAGACTGTTTCCCCTTTGTGGGGCAAAATGAGGCCTCCTTGGAGCCTGGGTCAGTTGACTGTCCCCGAGGGAACTGAGTAGATGCTACCTTCTCTCATTTTTACCCTCACGGACACCAGAATGGTATGTCTGCCTTGAATGCCGCCACTCATCTCAGCCAGGTGAAACCTTTCTCCCCACATTCCCATGTGGATCAGGGCCGTGGGAAACCTGATGGGAATGTTCGTACCCTCAGGAATGGCCATGTGGCAAGGAAGATGAAAGTCACTGCAAGTCCCAGCCCACTGAGCAGATGCTTATCTTTTGTTTTGGCTTCTAGGAAGAACATTCTCTGAAATGAATAATCCTGTGTATCCAGGTATTTAAGCTTCTGATAGCAGAAGAGAAAATTTCCTCTTTATGTTTGGGGAATTAAAGTTGGAACAATATCCTGAGTTCTTCTAAAACTATTTCCCTTCAGGGACAAACATAAATTACAAACTGGAATCAAAGATTTAGAACACCATTGGAATGTATAGATTTCAGTTCCCACTGAAACCAATCTGTTAATTCTCATTTTTACATGTTTCCTAAGCCTGCCTTTTCTTAACTAGACCTATATCTTTTCTGGATTCTTCCTATTCAAATTTCTTCCTTCCTCCTCATCTCTAAACAAAGGAGAAACAAGAAGTCTAAAATGATTTACTTGCTACTGTTATTGACCTCTGGTCTTTTCCCTCTTTCAATATTGTATATTTGAAGAGTGAATTGGTGAAGTTAACCTTAGTCTCAATGACTAATAATACTTACCTTCCTCTCAAAGATGATGTGAGAATTAACACCTTATAAGTAATGCTCACAGGAAAAAAAGTTAGTTGCCTAGATATTAAACGATCGTTTAGGAAATATGTATTGAGCTCTTTATCTAGAGGTTATTAGGCTGTCTGAGAAACCACACTTCATCATGATTTGCTCCTAACGCTTATTTATAAGGCAGAGTTTTTCAGAATATCTATCTTGGCTCAACCAAGACTCGACATAGTAAGTAAACAACTGAGTCAGAAATAATTGGCCATGAAGAATGTTTTATAATTCAGACTAATTAAAATATATAAACTATGATTCAGTTGCCTTCGGGATTACATTCAATAAAAGAGGTGTACTCCACCTATTTATTTTTACTTTTTAAAAAGCACTTTGAATCATTGACCTCTCTTTTTTTTTGGTCAAGATGCATGAAAGCCAAGAGAGCTGAAATCTGGTTTGCACAACCAGCATATAAACTCAGGGTCTAAATCACTGCTTCCTTCCTTTTGCTGTTCTCATTTCTCACCATACTTTAGAGTACTTTCTTCCTTGTCTCACAAAAGAAAACATGGTTTTCACCTGTTGACTTGTGTTTTATGAAAACCCCCCACTTTGCTCTACTCATGACAGAACACTTTCCTGTAGTTAATATTTAGTGTGGTCCCATCATAAGAAAGTGACTTTTAAAAAGCTAGCTTGGGAAGCTGGCTTATCGGGCAACACATTGTCATTAAAATTCTCACCTATCCAGAGAGCTTTGTGTCCCTAAGTAAAGCCTGGCGCTTTTAAATGACAATTCAATTTACAAGAAAAGTTTTTGCTTGGCATTTTCAAACCCTCAGCTTTTACCCTAAATTGTGATTATTTCACAACTCATCTCACTCTCTGAACCTATTGCCTACACCAAGGGCTTTTTTTCTGTGAATTCCTAAAGGCCTAGTTAACAATGTCTCCATCCCTGTAAAAAGTTTAGCATCAACTAGGGACCAATGAGTCATCATTGTTAACAAGTATTAACGGTAGAGTTGATTTATGATTTTTATCCTGGGGTCAGTTCTAAATGGAACTGTATCTACATGATGCCACAATCAACATTTGAAGAGTTTAGTAAGTTAGTTGATTCTTTGGTTATGTTCTCTGGAATTTTTTTTTTTTCTCAAGGGTAAATGCTTCGCATAGATCATACAAATTATCTTTTTCAGCATGAGGTGAGTCCTATTAGTCCTAATCTTTTAAAAAATTATTTCTGGAAGATAATAAGATTGCGATAGTGTTATGCTATTCTTGCAATTTCAAGAATGGCTGCTCTAGAAAAGTGATACACCAATAAAAGTGAGAAAAATGTACTGTAAAAGTTATAAGTTTTTCAGATGTCACCAAATGAGAATAATGACTTTAGTCACAATGTTCTGCCCCCTCCCATTTTGCTTTTAAATTTAAAGTCCCTCTCCCTCTTCTAGCCAAAGTATCATTTTTCCATTTATTTTGTGCTTTTGAACATGATAGTAGGATTTCATGTATAGCTTTTACAAACTACTTAAATAAAAAAAATTTTTTAGCTCTACAAATACAGAAGCAAAGGCTGAGTGGTTATGTTTCTTGAGATCTTTCTTGTGGGCCCAGAATGTTTTAAAATAAAATTCTCAAAAGAAAACTAGTTCTTTAGTTATGAAAAAAATTGGAAGACCGGAATGACTGAATATTTACTTATCCAGAAGTAGTTCAAGAAAGAGCTGGGTTTTTTGTTCAATTTTATTTTGCAGAGGATTTGAAATGGAATTCAAACCATAAAAGAAATTTTTTTTTAATATTTCAGAAATGAATCATTGATATATTAAAAGAGTGAATTTAGAAATGTCAGGAAATCAAGATTATTAATAGAAAAATTAAAATCAAATATTATGTAGAATTTATATACATGTAGAGCTTTAAATTTTATAAACTCTTTTTATATATTAATTCACTCCATTCTCACAACTTCCTTGTGGGGTAATGGGACAAAATTTCTCTCTTAGGAATGAGAAAACTGACTTTTGGGGAGGCTAAATAATTTGCCTACCCATCATTGCATGGCTGGTACCTTATTGAAGTGGGACTTGAACATGTATCTTCTAATTCTTGGGAGTGGTTGTTCTGTGCTTTAGAAATGAAGATAAAACTTCTGCAATGCCATTAGCTGATTTCAGGGAAATCAGAAGATAAAGAAAGGCAATATTTCCCCCTAGCCAGTTTGGCTCTGTGGTTAGAGTGTCAGCCTACGTACTGAAGGATCCCAGGTTCGATTCCGGCCAAGGGCACCTGCCTCAATTGCAGGCCCCAGTTGAGATGCATGCGGGAGGCAACCAATGGATGTGTCTCTCGTGCTCTCTCTTTTTTTTCTCTCTCTATCTCTCTTCCTTCCACCCTCTCTGACAAGCAATGGAAAAAATAGCCTCTGATGAAGATGAAAAAAAAAGGGTGGTTTCTCCAAGAAAGGAAATATTTCTAACAGTTTGATCTAAGATAAATTGCTGTCTTTATATCTTATCTTGGATACCACAGGCACTTGGGTGAATGAAAATACATTGATCCACACATCTGGCTATTCTAGTCACCTGGTTGTATTAATTTTGGCCAGGGGAAGAGAGACCTGCTTTTAGAGCTTTATTGGATTGTCTTAAGTCACCTCTGGGGTATCATTCCTGTCACTTCTAGCCTAGTGCTTTCTCTTCTTTCAGGTATAATTCTATGGTTACATCTCATTCTCAGTAAGTGTGTAGAGGAAACGGAATGGGTGGGCAGTGATGGTAAGAGAGAGTGGGTGTTGGGGAAGCAATAAGACTATAAGCCCAGGGCACAGCTCAACTGCATGGAAGATAGAGAACTACTCTCTTCCTAAAACTCAACCTCTCTAAAACATTGAGTTTGGGGCCAAAGAATTGCTGGATTGAAAATGGAGAAATGGTCATAGGAGGACCAAGGTAAAACAAATGTTCTCATTGGTTTACCTGTCCCCAAAATTAGCACTCACGCAAGCTAGATGAATAGGGGCTTTTTTGCATAGTTACACTGACTGTCTGTGCTTTCCTCTTAACCTAAAGGAATTTAACAATATGAATGAAAACAGATGAGAGAATTCTGAGGTTGGTAAAGGTGTTCACTTAGCTCAAGGATGGGTTTCAGATAGGAAATGGAAGGGATAAAGAAGCAGATCTTATTGAAAGCAAAGTAACTTGAGCATCTTTCCCAGGGGAGACCCTCCATTTCTAGGGCATATTAAACTCACAGGGGTGCCATGAAAAAAAGTAATATACCAAATTTTTTCATAAACTGTAGAGAATGAAATTTTACTACATCTTTTTAGCTGCAGGAGCTCTTCCGAAAACCTTGAGAGATCATCTGGACCAGGGGCTTTAGTTAGAGAGTTTCAGAAACCCCAAACATAAAGGAACCAGCAATTCCTAGAAGGAAACAGCTGTGGGGGGAAGCAGGGATTGCCCCCACTCAAACGCTAATGAAAACCGAGAGCTCCAGTGGCTTCTGTTTGACAAGGGGATTGTCACTGTCGACAGGGATGACTGGCAGGGTGGAAAAATGAGGAGCATAAAGCTTTCGCAGAAAGACTTCAGAGGAAATTTGACACCATCCAAACCACAGGTGTGAAGGTAAGTGAAACCAGTAAGTAAAAGTTGGTGTAGTTTTTCAGGGCCTGACACTACATACTTTTAGTTCAAAATTCAGGAGTTTGAGTGGATCATGTGAGAGAAATGTATCCTGCAGGACTTACTACAGCTCTAAGAAGACAGGCTAGCTTCTCCCTCCACCAGCTTGGCCTGTTTCAAATTCCAGGTTGCAATGGGTTTTCTAACCCAGCTCTCAGTGGTCATTTATTGATTGTCTGAACTTAGTTTATGTGTAGACATAAAAAAATATTTTGATACATGGTTCTTGCCTTCAAGGATTATAAGTACATAATCAAATTTTTTAAAAGTCCAGAGGATATAATGAATTCAGTCTGAAGATATATTATTCTCCAATAGAACAAAAAGAAAAAGAAAAACATAAATGCCAAGTAAGTATAAACATTAAGTTTTATAGGAATTTAGAGGTGGGAGCTGGAGTAGTTGGAGAAGTCTTTTGGAAGAGTTGGAAGTTGAGTTACATCTTTAAGGCTGAGTAGAATTCAGACAGCCTGGGTGAGGATGGGTGGGGATGAGGGAAGAAATGGAGGGACACTTCCGAAGGGGCAAAGAAGCTACTGGAGCAAAGAGATAGGAATTCAATTTAAGAACCCTGAGATGCACCATCTAAGAAACCAAATGGTGCCAATAGTAACAATTATTTTTGTTTAGCTCTTGCAGCTAAACATTCAGGTTTGCTGAGGATACAAACAGATCAGTGTTTTAAATGAGGTGGGCTGACCTGAAGTGGAGAATAGAATGGGCTCTGGGGGCACTGCACCTCATGCTGAACACTGGTTTTGCCATTCTTTAGCACCATGGCCTCTAAGAAGTTCACCTCTTCATGCCTCAGGCTCCTCATTTTTAATTGGAGATAATATTAGAGTCTAATTCATGCGCTGTTGTGAGGTTTAAAAGAGATAAAATATTTAATATGTTTATCATAGTACTTGGCCCAATAAATCTTAACTATTATTTTATATTCACATAATCATAAATAATATTAACTACAATAATGATAATAAAATTTCAGAGCCAAGTAACATCGTGAATTCTTAATGAGCATAGAGGAGATTATCTGTAAAGAGTGGGTCTTCAGAACCAACTATTTTATTTTAATCTCCAAGAGAGATGGAGAAAAGAAAGCAATAGCTTTTTGTTTCCTCTAACCCTCCCCCCAAGTCCAAGATTCCTTAAGTGGTCATGTGGATCCCACCACAGGCCTCTGCTTGGGTCCATGTCGCTTCCCCTGGTGCCGAGGGGGAAGGCACTGCCTTCACAAGGATTATGGTTCCAACTCAAGCAAAGATGGAGCAGAATTTCTGTTATGCTACGGGAAGCTCAATAACCAGTGCTCTCTAATTATAATTCACATTAAGTTGTTTATTTCTTTCTTCTCATTTTAGCAGGGTAAGCAAGTCGAGGCAGGCCACTTTCTAGTAGATTGTGAGGAGATAGATCGTAACATTAGCTTGACTTGTGGGTCTGATGTGGAGAGAAAAGAGTCAAAAGGAAATATTCTTGTGGCTTTCTATATGACTGAAGGCAGCTAGTCTGTTGTTTGCTAGAGCAGCCAATTAAGAAGAGTAACATTCTGGCCACCAAATGTTAATAGGCTCAAGTGGAAGTGTGGTGACCAAAGTTGAGTCATAACTTGAGAGGAAACCAGTTTTACCCATGTTTTTTTGTTCTTTAGTGGAGACCTTTAGTAAGCCCTTCGAAGACAGTGGCTTCCTACAGAGGAGAGCGATAGTAACCGTTGGCCGCAGCAAATGGTTGTTCTCACTCTTGTGTCGGAACAAGAATCAATTATGAGAAGCCTGGGTTTGGCTCGCTTTTGGTGTGGTTAATGTTGGTGGGAAGGGTAATTACAGGTTTCTTCATTTATTAATGCACTGGGTCTAAGATAGACCCTTAGGACCTTCAATTGTTGTGACTGTACTGGTCTGGCTAGCTCTGTCCAAGTTGTTGACAGAACTCAAACCACCCCCTGTATGCCTAAGAGAGAGTCTTTACAAAGCCCTTCTCTGTTTATCTTGGGGTCATGTGAGGGATCCTCTCGTGTCTTATAATGTGAAGCCTGGGTGACCTAGCACCATTCCTGAAGAGTGACCTAAGACATGGGATGTTTGGCGATTTCTTCAGGGCATTTTTACCAGATAATAGGAATACAGAGGACCTCTGTTTCAATACTAGAACCTGCATCTTTGTCCCAGATTTATTCTCAGGGATGAGTGGTAATCTGAACTCTTCAAACTTTAGGAAGAGCGCAGTGTCCATGCAAGAGTAAATAAGCAATTTGGACCAATTCTACTATGGATAAAATTGAGTTTTATAGGAACTGAGATGAATAATCTCTAACACTCCTCCACCCCAAATTAAAAAAAATAGTGCTCATATTGTCATATTAGCACAGGTTTGGCCTCATTGGTTTTGTCACTCTAACACTAGTTGGTGGTATTTGCCTAATTTGCAGATATTCTCAGTTCAAAAATTTCCATGCCCAGTTATCTTTCTTATGAAAATAAATCTTGTCCAGTAATCTGTTTCAATTAGTTTACTGAATAAAGCATTGTTTGAAATACAAGTTGTCATTTTCCACTTGGTTCAAACTCAGATTCAGGATATAGATTGAGACCTAAGTAATTCTTTCCTTTGAGGAGCTCCCTGGTAGCACTCATGCAGGCCAGAAATTAATACCTGTCCTTCACAAAGGGGCCTCCTTCCAGTGTGGCAGTGCCAGTAAGCACATAGGTAGACTCTTATTTCTAGGAACACTTGCACATCTCTCCTCTGGTCAGGCAGCAAACTAATCTCTCAAAGAGAAACACTGGAAAGCAATACCACTCCACAGTGTCTTCTTTGTGCTGTCCTGTGAGAGGCTGTTCTGTAGCCAGCCTCCAGGGATCTGCTAGGTGCTCTCTGTAAACCAATTGGTGGTTTACTGATCATTCTTTATATGAGTCAGATATTCCTTTCAGCAGCCAAAGTTCACATTACCAGCAAAATCCATCTGGTGCTCTGCTTTCCTATTAGAAGACACCTGTAGACCTCTATCCACCTAAGAAGAAAAATCCATGTGAGTAATGCGTTGGGTTCCACAAAATAAAATCTAAAAAATAAGACAAGCAAGTGGGCTTTCTCCTTCTGTTATCTGAGTCAACTCAAAGTTGACAAGATGGTCAATAGGGAAGCCTAGAGATTTTGCAAAGGGCAACCACGTGCATTGCAGGTTCTGTCCCCCAGTCAAGAAGGGTGACAGGAAATATTTTCCTAACCAGGTATTTCACAGCCTAGGGCACGATGAGTGCAGTTTTCATGCTGCCTCTGCTCATAAATAAGGCCTCCTCAGTTCCAAGTAGAGTTTGCTCTTCTTCTTGAAGTAAAAATAGACCTAAAAAAATTCTTCCTGCCCAGCCAGTCGTGGCTCAGCGGTTGAGCATAGACCTAAGATCCAGGAGATCGCAGTTCAGCTCCTGGTCAGGGCACATGCCTGGGTTGGGGGCTCAATCCCAGGTCGGGGGCGTGCGGGAGGGAGCCAATCAGTGACTTTTTCATCATTGATGTTTCAGTCTCTCTCTCCCTCTCTCTCTCCCTCTCCCTTCCTCTCTTTGAAATCAATAAAGATATATATATATTTTTAATTCTTCCTCATTGTAGTGGTAAGAGATAAACAACTCTCTGAAGCAAAAATTATCTAAATAATCTCTATAAAAGACCTTCTCTAGTTATTCCACTCTGGTTCTGACGTAAAAATGCATCAAAATTAAAAAGAAAAGTCTCAACTCAAGTTTTACCAATAAATCATCTTTGCCAGAGAAGCTGATGTGAGGGAAAAGTACAAAGCCAAGTGTGAGATCAACTGTAAGAATTCCACTGAGAATTTTTCATGTTCTTTCACTCTGGCCAATAGTTTTAAATGTGTAAAGCTGTTGTATCTCATTATGAGCTGTTGTCTCTCTGCATCACTCCCATCTTTCTACACTCTGCTTTGGGATGCTGAGTGCCTACAAAATACATTTCTTTCTGTTGCTACTATTTTCTTGTTAGGTACTGCCTAAAGGGGATGCATGAGGGAGATTGCATGTCTGGAGGAGAGAAATTTCATTTTCCTCCCTGCTACATCTGAGTCCAGTTTTGCTGGATGTTCCTCTCAATATCACCCAGCCACACTTCTTCACCCAAGCAGTGACAGTTTGTTCCAGTAGCAGCCATTAATACCAGTTTGCAATTTTTCCAAAGCTTGCAGGACTAGTTTTATGGAGTCCCCTCAGAGACACTGTGTCAGCTGGCAGCATCCCCTCCTTCGAAGTCTGGGTCAACCTCACAGGTCCCTCCACTGGCCTTAGATACACCAGCACCGGCCAGCTGCGACCTCCCCTGGGATGTCTAAGTGTGGCCTTCACAGGGTTATGCTCCAGGGATGGAGACCACTGCTCCCTCCTCAGACATTTGAGTGACAGACTCATTGGGTCCCTTTCTCCAAGCTTCTGTTTTTGATAATTCTCATCTCTTCCTTCTGTTCCCCAGTGCTACAGGTGACAACTGTCTTCTCTTTCCATGATAACTTAGTGTTTCCTTTGTGCATGTTCAGTAATTAATGCCTAGTAAGTAATTCTGTGCATCCTTCATATTAAATTCTCTCCATTGGTATAATTTTATCTCTTGACTGATGAAATAGGAGTCTTTTACTTTATTTCACAGCTTTCTCACTTGGACATTAACTAGATCTTACAAGGAATACCTGGAGCCAACCTGAGAATAGCATGCTTTGGTGGGGAATGTCTTGTTGCTATTCATCCCCTGTGCCTGAAAACCAGGGTTAGTTATGAGTTATCCGGGGCCCAAGAAAGATGTGAGAGGCCTACTTACTAGCTGAGTTAGCCTTTTCAAGGCATGAATTGGGGAAAATCTTTTCATTTTTAATTGATAAGGAAGACTTATGGAAGCTCTATTTTCTCAATCAAAGACAATGGAAAACTAAAATGTCAGAGGGCTTCTTTCCACTCTAGGCACCGAATGTTATGGCAATAAGAGATCCAAAAGATTTACAGCATTAGGCAAGGGGGAAAGGTTAATGGGTTTACGTGACATAATTGAAGTTCTCAATGTTAGAAACCCCTTTTATAAGCTGAGACACCTAAAGGCTTGGCCTATATCCATACCTGTTAGCCGTCTTCATCACTACTATGTGTGTATAGTGAAGGATTGAATGAATCATAGACATATGATCACTGCATGGAAAAAAATGTGTTATGCCCAGCATACTCTTTTCCGTAAAGAACCCATCATTGGGAAATACAAACATGTAGAAACAGGCCACAAAAGATGCTGCAAATTATCCTTATTATCGACTCATTCGTGCAGGAAAGTTTTAAAAGGTAATAAGGTCCTAGGTCCTTAAAGTTGGCACTTTAGTTTCACTATTTTTAGAGTAAAGCATATAGGGCTGGATATCCACTGTGCATCTAAGCGTTTAGTTTGGGCTTTAATTACCTTTCAATTTGATAGGCATTTCAAATCATGCTGTCACCTGTTCCCAGGTTTTCCACTGCAGGTTTCCGTCTCAGACTACCTCATTAAAATAAATTAAAACAAATAGGATTATCCAAGTGAGATGTCACTAACGCTGTTATAAAGTAAGAATGTTTTGGCACCATTTAATAAAGCTACAATTCTAAGCTATAAATTTAATCCATGGAAATTCAAATGACATCTCAACTCATTAGTTCTTCTGTTCCGTATTTGTGCCTACACTTGGGATGAGTGATTATGTACTTCTGTACACTCACTGCATCATAAGGGTCATTGTTTTCTCTAATGAACAGTGATGCAATTCTATGATTCCATTACTCTTGTTTGTCAAGTAGCCTGTTTATTGTCATTTCTGAGCACAGTGAATAATCCTGTAATTTAAATATAGGTATGCCTGCACCCAAGTCAAACCTCTACCTTTCAAGCCAGTTTTTCTAAAGTTGCTTTCTAATTTGTTGGGGAAAGGGTTGTGCTAAAAACCTAGATAAACTGTGTGCATACTTTACTAGAGCTTCAAACCATAGGTACTTGTTTGAAGTTCAGTATACCTTTTATAGGACGTAGCCTACTCACCTGAGAGAGAGAGGAACCACAGTAGAGATGAACTGTCAGAAGTAGACATGGTGAAATACCAGAAGAAAAGCGTAGGAACAACAACAAAAAGCACAGCCTGACTCAGGAGCACGCTAAATACAACATAGGTGAGTTGATAGAAGCTGTGAAATGACCTTTAGACTGCAGTTTAAAGTTTGGTATGTAACCCAGCATGGTGCAACCACTGTGTGTGATGGCATGGTGCACAACTGTATCCCCCCAGCGTTTCATCTGGCCGTTCTTCAGCCAGATGTACAGGAAACTGAGAATCAAAGCGACCAATGTGGTCACATGTAAACAGCACATCTGACACTGGGGGAGCGTCAGCTTTTTAAGCACAGGACTCACCACCAGGGTGACAGACTCTAAGGAGTGAACAGAAAAAAATGATGATTTCTGAGAACTTAGAACATATGCTGAAGCCATGGTAGAGAAAAGCTTGTTGGCAGTGTAAAAAACTCCCATTTAGGTCTAATAGTCATCTGGGAATAAAGCTATGTTCTATGGCTCTTTCTTTAAGTAGCTTCTTCCTTGTAAGTGACCATGTGATGGTGTTTCTGCCTTCCCAGTGCTGGGAGATTTAATACCTTCCTCTCCATTGGATGGTCCCCAAGTGGTTGCGTCTTAAATAAAGTTTTCATCATTACCACTTGGGATATTGAGTAGGATGAATCTAATAAGGAAATGGAGAAACTCAGGTAGAAGTGAGAAAGCATATAGGGTCACAAATGTCCTTTAGTTGGCTCTTACTAGCTGCGTGATATTAGGCAAACCACCTACCATCTTTGAGGCTTAATATTTTCATCCTAAAGCTAAGTATAAAACACCTATTTCATAAAGTGTCTGGGCTGATTGACATGAGATAAATATTATAATGCTTTAAACACAGTGCCTGGCATGTGCTAGGTGCTCAGGGAATGTTAATTCCCCATCCAGTCCCTTCCACTTTCTATTTTAATCCTCACAGAGGATATGTGTATCCATTTTAGAGAGAGGAGCACGCACACACACACACACACACACACACACACACACAGAAGGGAGAGAGTGAGAGCGAGACATCTGTGTGAGGGAGAAACATCGATTGTTTGCCTCCCTACATGCCCTGACTGCGGATCAAACCCACAACCTAAGTATGTACCCTGACCTGGAATCAAATTCACAACCTTTTGGTGTACAGGATGACGCTCTAACCAACTGAGCCACCTGGCCAGGGCTCCCTTCCCTTCATTATGCTTTCAAGCATCTTAGCAGTCTTGAAACTTACTGGCTTGAAAATGATAGAACCATGTAACATATGTAGAAATTTTAGTTTATAGCTATCTTGTTGACCAGGTTAGTTGAAGTCATGGTGGAATGGTTTGGTTCTGGAAAATGTTGGGAAGCCTGCAAGGGAATCAAGAGTTCATCTGTCTACCTGAGAAATGCACTCCAGTTCCTGCTTCCTGTAGGTCAGAACCCAGAACTGAAAGAACTTAAAGATAATGGGAGTTGGAACGAGTGAAAAGAATGATGTGATTCTGGAACAAACACATCTATACTACCTGAGCCAGAACAGAATATTCAGATTCACCCTAAGCTAGGTCTGTATCCCTATGGGCAACTTTGGAAATTATGGTGTTCCCAAGGGCTTTAGAGTTAATATCAAATCCCTGGCATTATATGACCATGAGTAGGATAACTATACGTCCTGAATTTCCCAGGATGGCCCAATATTATTATGTTCTCTCAGCGCAATTATTAATAATCCCCCTTTTGTTCCCCAAGTCTCAAGCTTGAATTATATATAATATGGTTTTCATTGCCCTGGGGTACTTGAAAGGCTCTAAGCTTCCAAGTATAAGTCAATAATCAAAAGAGTCTATATTGGCCCCCAGTATTCAGCTATTATTGTCAGTGCTCCTGATATAGCTTCTAATAAACATACATTTTCAGGAAGCTCATCCTTGAATAACACCTGAGTGTGTAGTAAAAAATGATTGGGGACACCTCCATCAATGAATGGTTTTAGATTTTTATAATTTGCTTATTTGGGGGCCATAATTTACATAACTGGCTCATTTATTTTTTCTCTTTTTCTCAAACTATATATTTTTTCACATACTCCTAAGCTCTCCATTCAACTGATTTCTCTTTTTGTCCCTGAGCACTTATACACGTTAAATTACCATAGTCTTACATGTCTTGATATCTGATAGGAGATGCTTTCCCTCACCCAACTTTTTTCTTGTTTGTTAAAAACTGCTTGACTGTACTTGCAAATTTATATATAATATGTTCTTTACTGGAATGTCAAGTGGCAGACTCTTATTTACACTTTGCAAAGTAGGAATATCAAAGCCCCATAAAATTTCCTTCTACCAGTCTAACCTGTTCCATCTTAGGCTCTCGGATTTAACTGTACACCTGGATTGATTTTTCATATGTTTATACATGTTATGGATGGGTGGTGAGATGTGCTCTTCTTTGGTGACAAGTGTTATGAAATAAAATTTTCTTCTAATTCCAAGCAGACTATTAACATGATGGTACAATCAAGACATTCATGGAAACTTAATGACAAAAACATTCCAAGAACTGCAGAAGGGCACTTCCCTCATCTTTTCATCCCACACCCATTAAAATGAAAAATCCTTTTGGCACAGCTAGAATCGAGGTAGAATGAGTGGTTGGATTGTACCAGGCTATAAAGGGTCTTCCCCCCCCTTTAAATTAGTACAAACTGTGCTATTAAATGCATATGAAAATTAGTGGCGTTTACAGCCATTGTCATGATGTTTTTAAAAAAGCCTTCACATTAATAGAGAAGAAAGTGTTTATGTTTAACAAGTCCATCTTTAAAATGTTTCACAAATTGGAAGAACCTTAAAATTTCTGAAGTGTCAGGATAAGCCGAAGATGAGACTCTTGGGGTGCCGAGTTGTGCCCAGTATTAGATCTTTTCCTAAGCCCTAGCAGTATTCATGCCAAGCTTTCCAAGCTGAATTTATTGGGTATGATGGTATATTTAAGAAGAGCTCTACCTATCTGTGGATTTCCCTATGAAATCTGCAGATCTCAATATAAATAATGGGTTTGGATGTACTACAGATGTGGGCTGAGAGTCAGCAGATGCAGGTTGAATGTGCATATGATCTTAATCAAAACACATATGTAAAACTGCCCTTCCATTATCATCATGGGGACAATGCTGGCTAGGACATAGGTTTTTGTAGGACAGAGATGGGTGTTTCTATTTGGATAATTCACTTGAAACACAATATATTCATTATCTTACTTGGATGCTCCAGATCTCCATATTTCCAACAAACCAAGAATCTTACCACTCCACTCACCTCAGCCTCCTACAAAAAAATCCTGACAATGGAGTGAGTTGAGAACTTTCGTCCATAGTCTGTAACCTCACCTCCAGAAGGGAGAATTAAGATACTGTTATGACAGCCTAGAGTCTCTACCCAGCAAGTCAATTAATACAAAAGCCCTCATTTTTATATCATATTCCCACATTTCTTATCCGAAGGGCTCTCCAGAGTAGGCCTGCACACACATGCACAGAGGAGGGATCCTCAGTTGTTCTTCCTCCGTTGTCTTCTTTGCTAAGGGCTGGAAGCCCTAGGCTGGTTTTGTGATCTCTCTTTTTCTATGTCCTATTTATGGTATACATTTAAAAATTCAACCCAAAGATAATGAACACTTTCTATGTGCCAGTCTCTGCTCTAAATGCTTGAGACACACCATTGAACCATGCAAATATCTTTGCCATTGCGTGACTAACCTTCTAGCTACTTCCCTGAGGTTCCTGCCCCACCACAAGGAACAGGCAGAAGAAGGCTGAAATCCAAGTTAGCATTATCCTAGCAAAGGTAGGTTTACACATCTTAGTCTAAAATCTTAATTGAGGAACAACTGGAATTCAGGCATATTGACACATAGTTATATTTTTTATTTTTTTTAACTTAAAGGAAATAACATGAGTCTATTTTTAGTTTTTATTTATTATTTTGTTGTCATATTTATCTATGCTATTTCCCTTTGGTAGTTTGGACATTAGTCATTATTGCAAAGGCCATGCCTTTTGTACTTTATGTCATATGTTGGTGACAGCTGCTATAAAACTTAGATTTTAATTCCTCTGCAAGAATAGCAGGGCAGAAACTGTCAGATTATATCACAGTTTCAGTTGATGTGGAATAAACTCTCATGCCCTTTTCACCTTAATGCCATAATGCATTTGGGGAGAGGGAGGTTGTTTCACTGAAAATATTTTTATTTCACACTTCCTCTCAAAGGACAGTTTAATTAGGTACACAATTCTAGGTTTACAGTTACTTTCTTTAACATTATTTTCTTTCTCAATCAACATTTCCTATTCATTTCTTAATAACAGGCCCAGTTTCCACTAGATATTCAGATTTCCCCAATTTCTTCTAAAGTGTCTTTTTACAGTTGGTTTATTTGAATTATGTTCTAAACAAGATCAACACATTGCATTTGATTATTAACTTTCATAAGTTCCTTTCAGACTCAAACATTATTCTCCTTTTAATTGAGATATAATTGACACATAACATACTAGTTTCAGGTATATAATATAATGATTCAATATTTATATACACTGTAAAGTGATCACCACAACCTAGTTACCATCTGTCACCATACAAAGTTACAAAAAATTTTTTTCTTTGATGAGAACTTTTAATATTCTCCTTTATTATGCCATTCTTTCTATTAAAAAAAAAAATCCTTTATCATATGGAATGCCCTCATATTCTGGATTTGGTGGATTGCTTCCTAGTAGTGTCTTTTAACTTGTATCTCTAACCTCTGTAATTCCTGTAAACTTACAATTAGACCTTGAGGCTTGATTGATTCAGACTAAGGGTTTTTTTGGTGTGTGTGTAGAGGGGAGGAGTAACAAGAATGTTGCATGGGTAGATACTGTGTGTGTCTTATTGCTTCACATCAAGAAGCACAAAATGTCTGATTATCACACTTTTAAAGGTACTGAAACTGGCCAGGTCAGTGAGTTTAGGTAATGTCGACCCATTCCCTCTGTTATAAAATTCCGATAGACTAGAGGAAGTTATTTCTTCAAGTATTTTTCTGAATATATAAGTAACATGTATTTCTTTCAAAAATACAAATATGTACTAAAAGGAATATAAAAATTATCTTCACTCCTACCCTCCAAATTATACACACACACACACACACACACACACACATGCTTTTTTCAGTTAACAGAAACTAATAACAGTGTTTAGATGCACTTGTGCTATGCAACAAGTAGAAAACAAAGAGCCTCCTTGGCAGAGGTCTTATGATCATCAGATTTCTCTAGTTTCCTGGTAGGATGTCAACCACTTATTTACTCTGCAGACCTCCAAAGTAACATAAAATATACACCCTCTAGGCCCATGTTATCACTGCTACAGTTTACTGAAGAGATTTCAGATAACTTAGGCTGTGAAACAATCTGTATCTTCTGCTACTCCAAAAGGTTTTAAGATGTATCCATGAATCAAGTTTATTTTTCTCCTAAAGCATCTGGTGGCCCAAAGAAGCTAATGGTCAGATGTTAAATATGCAACCAAAAATGTGGCTCAATATTATGCTAAATCCAAAAGCAGGATCATTGGCAGATAATCTGAAAATCTATATATTTAAACTGTATAAAACCCAGTAACCCCATGTAGCAAGCCTACATGTTCTGATACCCAAAACGTCAATATTTGGCTATGGGACTGAAAAATCCATGGAAATATTGCAAAAGATGTTCTATGGGTGAAGTGGGTGTCCTAGTAACATTTGTTTTGAAAATATTCAAGTCTGCGGCCATACTACCCTGAACGCGCCCGATCTCGTCTGAAAATATTCGAAGCTTGAATCAGCTCTGTCCTGCTATGGTATAGAACTAGAGGTTTATATGTGCCTGTGAGCAGAGGTCTACCCAGAGCCTCTAGTTTATTTTTGTTAATTGAGGTTAAAATAATTCAGCTTAGAGACCAATAATTCTATAAAACAATCAAGAAGATAGATTAAAATGTGTTCATGTTATTTTATTATAAAATGTACTGTGAATTCTAGGAGAGACAATAGCTTTTGCATTATAGTGAAATAAAGAGAGGATTGACTTTTAAAAGTTTCTTTGGCTAGCCAAATGCCAAACACCAATGCTTCAAAGGCAGGCTGTTCTGTTTTCTGTGTCATGGCCCTGGGTATTGAGATTTATTCTGGAAAGATGAAAGATGCTTAGGGCCCACTTCTGATGTTGCTTGTGGCCACATAGACTGGCCCATGCCCCTGCCTGAAAAGAAGTCTACAGTAGAAGGCAGCTTTGATACCTGTGCTTGAGCCCATCTTGAGCAAAACCCTGACTTCTGGCATGCCAGAAGCCCTTCTGCCTCCTTCAGGAGAAGACAGGATAAAATTTAATGCACTAGAGAACACTGATAATGCTTCTCTGGTTTCTTGATTTAATGTCAACACTCCCCCCTCCCCCCATCTACTCCACAAAGCTCCAAAGCATCATCAAATACACAACCTCTATAGCCTTGTTGTCACTGCTTGAGTTTACTGGAGATCTTTCAGATGACTTAAGTTGAGAAAGCACTCTATAATTCTGCTACTCCAGACGGTTTTAAGATCTAGCCTAGAATCAAGTTTGTTCCCTCTTTCCCTCTTCGCTCCCTAGAGACTCCATGTTGAAAGCACTCTAGTGGAAGCTCTTAAAAAACTGTTTTCACTGAGCTGCTCTTTAAAGTTATGCTTTTGGTTTTAACACTTTAAGAAGGTGAGAGAGAGGAGGGATAGGGGGATAGCCATGTGCAAACTGCTTCTGATTTGTTATAAATTGTTGTCAGGATATTGTCCACAAGTCACCAATGGAAGGCTACTCTTGAACATTTTTTTTGGGGGGGGGGAGTTGAGAGTTAGGATAAACAAAAAGGCTTTTCTTACAAAACTGAAATTTCTCCTTTGTAATAAGTAGAGTGTGTTAGCCCAGCTGCTATGACAAAGATAACCCAGAATACAGTGGCTTAAATAAGAAAGAAGTTTATTATTTTTTTGTGTAATACACTATAGGTAGGTGGTCCAGAGCTGGTAGGAGGCTCTGTCATCATCAAATACAGCTTCTGTCTTTGGGTTCAAAGTGATTGCTCCAAAGAACATAGGATAAAGAATCTCAGAAGTGGCATGCTTGTGCTCATCTCCCATTGTCTAGAAATTAGTTCCATGCCTGTTTTTGAGGGAGGATGAGAAGAACTTGACTATTAAAAGAGAAAAGGGACATAGATATTGGAGATAAATAGAGTTTCTGCCGGAACTTACCTCCCTGGCCACCCAAATATCCATGTGTACCCTTCTTTCCACACATAGAACATTCTCCACTAGGCTTAAAGACCAGAATCTCTGCATAATGTACAATCCTCTCCATCAAGTTTAGACCTAAATCCCGTGACCTGGTGACCTAGAAATTAAGGGACAAGTTATCTTAGGCCTCACCTTGTACCCAAAAAACTTTACAATAATTTTATTGTAGATAACAACAATAACAACTGCCATTTAGATAAGTGAACAATTATGAACATACAGCAGCCACTGGCCCATAGTAACTGTCAAACACCACTGACAGGAATTGCAAACTCTGTGTCCTGTCTCTGCAGGGGCTCCTGGGTTAGACTGGGATGCTGGGAGCAACTCCCCTGTGGATTGTCCTCCCTGGTCCTTTGGGAGTTTTCTTGTCCTTTATCCTTGATGACCATATATGAAGTGGGCATAGCGTAGCTGGTTGCTTGCTGGTAAAGGTTTAGGAGTCTGGGTATTACTTTAAGTTTTAGATAGCCACATATTTTTGCAGGCCAGGCTTGTGGTTTCTTTGGCAATACAATTCCATTATAACATAACAGACCTGTAGCCTACTTGCCTTTTGTCAGTTCCAGATGCTAGTAAACACTGCCAGAGATCTCATCTATCCATAATTCTTAAGCCGGAAGATTCTGTTCTTTCATTTCCTGGTCTTCATGCTGAACATGCCTCTTCCATATTACTTGATACTCCCTAGACACCATCGGAAACAAGAGGTTTGAGTGAGAAGGCAACGACCTGAATCTTTACCTTGGGTGTGGGCCCATTGTCTACTAAGGAACACTCAGTATGAAGCTCTGAGAAAGGCTCGATGTTACAGTCTCGTCTCTCAGTATATCTGGTTGTATAAAAAGCAGTTGTGTTTTTCAAACGTATGAATTTAACAGACTTTACTTCAATTTAGATTGGAGGCTGCAGGCAACAGAGAGTCTCCCTGTTTGCAAGGTCACTGGCTATAACCTAAGTTGACACCCTTGTAAGGCTTTGCTAAGATTGCCAGTTACCAGTCATCTATCACTGCTGATAGTTTTTACCAGATGTCTACCATGACATGACAAGGGTCAACAGCTTTACAGGTTACATCTTCATTTTAATGCCTGTTCCTGACCATTTAAGGCATTGTCACCTACTTTAGGGTTTCTATTTTAACTACAGGTCTACTTCTAGATATCAATTTCTGTATTGGGAGGGTAACAATCTAAACTGATGAAACAAAAAGATGCAAAACTGTGGTAGTTTCAACAAAGTAATAGCCCAAAGGTCAGCCATCTAAGGCTAGTACAGAGATTCTGCTGCCTTGAACACAGCCTTTCCGGGTTTATACCCCAGCTCCTACTCTCATATCTGCATGCTATCACTTGGCCATTACACTAAAGAGTATTACTTGTGAGTTGCACATATGTATCCTATTGGCTAGGAGTTCATCACATAGCTGGATTAGCTGTAAGGAAAATGTGAAACATTATTTTAGAAAAAACTAGACATTGGTGAACAGTTCCCACTACAGAATTGAATTGTCTTGTTTTTCTTTTGCCCAGGCAATCAGGAAGCTCAAAGTCAAATTTCTAGCATTTATGTACATATTTTAAATTAACTATTAAATTTAAAACATTTTCTAAGTATTTTTCTTTCCAGCATCTTGATTTTATGTTTTGATTTTCTTAAACTCTTTATACATATATACTTTATTGTAAGCTGAATCAAGTCTTTTTCACAAAGGGCTATGGTATACATAAACAGTAAATGTGAATATGAATAATTATTGGCCAATAAGGAACATTCAGCTTCAGTTTCCCATCTGTGATGGGAAATGTCAGTCATCTCAAATACATCAAGATTGAGCTTCGTTTAATTTGCATTGTGATGACCTACCTAACATATTACATGATATTCTACCACAAAAACTTCATTCGTTGGCTAAAGATTTATGTACTAAACTGTAAATAGTCTTGGGAGGAGAAATCATTTAAAATAGTATCATTCTTCACTGCTGTAGTGAAAATTAGCTAAACAGATGGGGTTCATTGTAATAGTTGCTAAGAGGGGATGGATCTGAGGAAATGTGATACAAGACCAATGAGCATTAATTCCGGACAGGGTGGGAAGCTCTAGAACGGGTAAAAGTGGACACTACAGAAGGCAACACAGTATCTGGATGGCTTACTGAGAAACACTAGGACAGTGGAGGTGAGGGGAGGTGGGGGAGGAGCTTGATGATCATGAACATTTATTGTGTACTTACCTGTGCCAAACAACTTTTAAGGGCTTATGCATTACCCCATTTAATACTAAGAGGCCCTAGAAGTCAAACAGGAGAAGAGAGATTTATCTGTGCCAGGAAACTGTGTACAACTTCTAACCCTGCCTTGCCCTAGTTTACCAAGAGCTTTCACAGAGGAGTACTGTTGTGTAGGTTGGGTAAAGATGACAAAACAGTGCCCCAAGAAAGCAGGTAATATGTAAGTGGCAGAGCTGAGACCCCAACCTGCATCTTTTTCTCCGACTCATCTCAGTACACCACACCCTGCCTCCTAATTTTGCATCATTTCACAGTTGGTTTCACATCTAAAAACAAAGTCTGAGGATGTTTTTAAGTGGGGGCATGGCATAAAAGGTTTTGTTAATGGAGGAGAGGTCCTCATTCCCAGCTGTCACTTGAGGGAGTGAAAATTCTTCAGATATTCCAAGAAAAAGAATTTTCTGAGACTTGCACAAGAGAATGCGGGATTTTTATTTCTGTGGGATCCAACCCCTGAGTTTTAAAGGTTTCATTCCCTCAGTACGGCCAAGGAGGAAGTCCCATTTTGCCTTCAGCAGAGCTAAAATCAAAATTAGTATCCAGAATTTCCCTTCCATGTATGCACAGTCCAATACAGAATCAGGCTAACTTAATTTGTGTTTCCCCATTGCAGTCCATTGGTCCATTGCATGTGGGGTCCTCAGGCCTACATGGCTACAGAGGAAACACGGGCAAACACAAGGAAGCCAAGAGCGAGCCAAGAGCACAAGAGAAAGAACTCGTTTGTTTAGGAGATTATGTATTCCCAAATTTTCATGCACTTGCAGTGGCCACACCCATTCTGCCCAATTCATGGTTCCCCAGGCTTGACTGACAGGCAAGTACCTTCCCTAGTCACCCCAGTTTCACTGCACATGTGTCTATATTGCTTCGTCCAGTCCCTTCCCACAGTGTTTTGCAGGGAATAGGCTGGTATTTCCCTGGGGAGTGCAAAGTTGCAGCTTCCTGGTGAAGCTGCCCAAATGACATGCCTATGTCTGGCCTTCCCTTTGCTTCTTTCCTATTATTAATAACTAGCTAATTACAATAGTATCAGTTTCAGCATGAGAACATCATAAATACTTCACTTCAAAAGTTGAAAAAGATATTACTCATGGTGGCTGAAGTGTTAGGTCTTCTATTTAGGCCAAACCACCCTTGCACTTGTTCTCTCCATCTAGGGAACATTTTTTCTTTCCCTTCTTGATGGGCTTCTTTAAAAAATATATATTGATTTCAGGGAGAGGAAGCAAGAGAGAGAGAAACATCAATGATGAGAAAGTCATTGATGGGCTGCCTCCCACATGCCCCCTACCAGGGAGTGAGTCTGCGTCCCAGGCATGTGCCCTGATAGGAATCAAACTGAGATCAATCTTAGATCATAGGTTGACGCTCAACCGCTGAACCACACTGGCCAGGCTTGAGGGGCTTCTTACCTGTATCCTATCGATATTTCTAAATCTTGCCCTCCAAGCATTGCCCCTAGCTTTTCCCCACTACTGCTTAAATCAGACCATCCTTGGCTTCTGCCTGGGAAGTGGCAATAGGTTCCCAATTGGTTCCACTGCCTAGAGGCTCATTTCTCTTTCATCCAAGCAGGATACCAATTGGTCTTGCTAAAACACAAGTCTAATTCTTCTTCAAACCCTCAATAACTCTCCATAAGCTACAAAATGAAATCTAAGCCTTTCTGCAGGGCATGTAAAGTCTTCAAGAGCTGCATCCTATTTTTCTATCTCTGAGCTTTATCTCCTGCTGTTCTTTCATCCATTGTTCCTTTCTTCCAACCTTCCCTTCCCCCATTACTTTGTCTGGTATGCTCTTATCTCCAAATTCTGTCTATAATCCTGTATAATCTCTATCATCTATTCACCACATTTTTCTGAGTGCCCTTAATGGAGGTCAATTCCACGTACATTGAGACTATAGAGAAAGGCACATCTAGTTTGCCTAGGGAAATCTGCATGGAAGAGTATAATGCATGTGCTGAGCCTTGAAAGATGAGGAAAAGCCTGTTACATGAAGCCTTCCTTGACCCCTAAGTGTCAGTAAGTCCTATCTCTTTCCTGTATTACACTGTTGCCTGGTACATTGACTCATTTGTTTCTCCTGGTGGACAGTGAGCTCCATTAGTGTAGAGACCACATTGTAGTCCTGACAGTGCTGAGTATAGTGCTAGTGCTTTGTAGGCCTCAATAAACTTGTTAAATTAGACTGAATCAGAGTAGCCCAAGGCCACTGAGCTCATTAGTGGCCTGTCTTAGAAGTGGCACCCCATCCTTAGGAAGACTGAGCCTGGAGTCTTGACCTCATTAGCACCCTATTCCAACCTAACCTGCCAACTGGCTCTAACTTTCCCAGTGTTAACACTACACATCAGCATGTTTGAACTAAGTACATGCACATCAAGTATCAACATGGCATGCGGATATGTAGTATACGGAAACTAAACTCATTTTACTCACCAAATTTACAGCCCTCTTAAACCTCCTGGGTTAGTTTTGAATCAAACCCAGATTTTTTTTAGTGTTTCAGTTCATTTTCTTTTGGCAAACATATCTTCCTGTTGTTAAGAAGAAAGCCTTTACAAAGATTATTTAAAAGTTTAACTGGTTTCTTGACTATCAGCTTGCTCTTATAATATAGGATTTTAAGGGTATGAGTGTAAATGAATGAGAAACACATGGATTAATCCTCCTAGAATCTTCTGGCTGTTTAAAAATTTGGAAGAGATAGTTGAGGGGAAAAATATAGTTGAGATTCCTTCAGATTCCAAATGTAGAACATTTTAAGATATTTTATGAGCTCAAAGTATAACTTTGAAAGCCTGTAGGAATATCATTTCATTAATATCTATTTAGTAAGTAGTTATCACAAGTGAAGTCTCACTCCTTAGTCTACAAGTCCCATTAAAGCAAATTGGCTGTTTCTACGTGTGATCCAACTGGTAACAAAGAGAAGCTTTCTTTCAAGTTCAGTGTAGCAGCCCTGGGGGGATTGGGGCCCTAAATGTTGTTTCCTTAGGAGTGCTGGTTATGGGGAGGCATGGGACACTCAAGTGAAAGGAAAGCAACACAGGGGTCCAAGCTGTCTCTTTAATGGAAACTCTTGTTTTCATTATGAAACTACTGTCTCATTTGGCACTAGTTGAGTACAGGCTGGGAACAGCAGGGTAATTGCAGGTCACGATGATCTAGTAGGATTACTTAGTTTGTATAAACATGTTCCAAGTCCAGCTATGTTTCAGTTAAGCTGCACACAGAGGAATACCAAAGTGGGCCAACCTTGGTTCAGTGTCACAAACTGTTTATTTGTACAAAAGATCCCTAGAAGTCTGCTAATCTAGGAGATAGCCATTTTAGGGAATTAAAGGAGCCCTCTCTATAGTGGTTATTTTAAAATCAGATTAAATCAGACCCTTGAGAAAGCAGGGTAGAAAGTAATCCCATGTGGAATCTGTTGTGAAACAAGGACAGTGGATCTTTTGAAAGAATTTTCCTATCACAAATGTATATTGATTTCACTTGTTGAGGAATATGAACGATTAGGTGTACGGGGTTGTGGTTTACACATTTTGGTAAGAATGATGTTTATGTAGTGCACTCCTTCTGTCTCTGAAGTGCTTCTCTTCTTGCCTGTTGAGAAATAGTTGTCTTCCTGGGGTTCAAGTGTGTATTCATGAAGCTCCTTTTGCATTTTGATGTCTCTAATGTAAACCACAAGTGGAAGCTACACTGGGTATTGTTCACTAAACATTAATTGAGCACTTCCTGTGGGACAGGAACTGAGTTAGGGACTGGATACATAGATGATAGGAATAGATGATAGGCAAAACAATTAACATCTTCAAGAAGATTATAGTCTGGGACTGTAGGGGAGAGGGAGGGAAGATATAGACACAAGGTTAGGGACAAAGAGCTAGGTGAGTACAAACTCCACAGGGAAGGAAGTAACTCACTTTGGGGAGATCAAAGTGATTGATTTCCCAGGGGAGACGATTTTGAGGTAGGTCTTAAGGGAAAGTTGTTTGGTAGGTGATCAATGGTACCAACGGAAGAACAGATAGGTTGGAAGATTAATAGGAAAAGAAATTTGTCCAAACAGGCTCAATAGGATTTACTTGCAATTGGTATCCTTTGTGTCTCCTATTTGAAGAATGGCTTGGTTTCTGTCTTCTTTATTTCTCTAATACTCTGCTTCTCATTTGTCACTTTTACTTTTCTACCTCATCTCCTTTGACAATCTTGATTCAATTCAACCCAGGATTTATTGACATCTTATAATTTTCAGTTCTGTATGGGCCCTGTGGGAGATACAAGAGGAGAAAAACCCTGTGCCACCCCTCCCAGAGCATGTTCTTCAAGGCTTGTGTTGGCATGTCTTTGGCATCCTCATTGCACTGCTTTAGAAACAGGTTGATGAAGATCATCCTCTAGTCTTTGAAAGCCATCCAAATTGACAATTGATAGTGCAGCCTTTTCTCAGATAGGTTAGTGAAAATGTGAAAAATATGCTAAGCATGGAAGTTGAAGTTTCCAGTGTAAACTGTTATTGAAGCTGAAGATGATGCAATAGAAATCCTTTCTCATGACAAACACCATCCTAGGAGTGGGACCACAAGCTGGTTCAATTGTCTTTCACATGTTTTAGGACAGACACAATTTTTCCAAGCTCTGAAATTGTCTATTATAGGAATACATGTCTAGGGGAGATATAACTAGATTTTCCTGGCACTAACCTGTCTTGAGCTATAGGATAAGAATCCCTAAGACATAACTTAAAAAACCTACAATGTTGAATGAATTGTCTCTATACTTCTTAGTGCTTAATTGCTTTTATTTTACTGGTAGATCAAAGAAGAGAAATACTAGCCTAGTTATTATTTTGACTCAGTAGAATTTGATATCTCAGAAAAAAGTGACATGAATATAAAAATCCTAAAATAAATTCATTAGCACTCACTGCTCTCCTCTCTCTTGAGGAATAAAAACTATATTTAGGAAAGTGCTTGTATTTTGTATACCTGGAAAATCTTGTAAAATAGAAAGGAAAAAGTTATGCCATGGCCATTAAGATCAAGGGAGATAACACTGGGTCTGTAAGTACTAGAATGGAAGTGATACTGAGGACTTCTTATCACCTGCTCAGGACATCAAACTGTCCTTCTCACCTTAGACATGCAATACAGAAGCCAAGAGCACTTTCACTGCAGCACTTGGCATTTGAATTGCTCAAACTGACTTTCAGAATTCTCAGGAGCTAAACACTCTCTTGAATCCCAATGTTTTTCTTCCAGGAACCAAATTGAGTCAACAAGAAAATACATATTAAACTATTTAACAAGTCATATGACTACACTTTAATACTAACTATAAAAACAAGAGGCCTAATCTCTTGGATTCATTTGTTTGGGTTCTTTTGATTTTTGGTTTTTTGTTTTCTACATTCCAGTCATTTCAGCGTTTACCAAATGACTAATATTCTTTGGAAACATCAGTTTATGCTGAACCCAGGACCTTTCACTTAGGCCAAGGATGCTTGTGATTTTCCAGGTATTTCTGTGAGGCGAGCTGACCCAATCACATAAAGCTCTGTATGGTCTGCAAATTATTTTCTTCTTTGCTCTTTCATTTGATCCTTAAAACTGACCCACGAAGTAGGACAGAAGGGTTTTATTATTCATGCTTCACGCACGGAGGAAGGAGACTCAGAGAGGCTAATTTGGACTTCATTATACTCATTGAAACCTTCATAAGCAGCAGAGCTGATGCTCACAACTAAGTTTCCTCTTTCCAGTTTCAGAATTGTTCTTCCTGCACAGGAGGCAGTGTAGAGGAAAGGCATGGGCTAGGTGTGAATCCCTGCCCTGCCAATGACTGGCTGCCTAACCTGGGTATTTTCCCAGAGACAAGACTTTTTGGAGATGCCAGGGTTCCAGGCAGGAGGATGATCTGTTGCTTCTTCAGATTGGTAGTGTCTAAATGTTTATCTTTATTTAGTGAGGGCATAGAGAAACCGATTTTCTAATAACAAATATTCAACATTTTATAAAACAATATGTCCATCCCCTTGTTCTATGGCTCCAGCTCCTCTATGTCAAAAACATTAATGACCATCAACTTTATCCAAGATCCGGTGGAGAAACTTAAGGAGGAGCGTGAGGAGGAGGCCACAGGCAGAGCACACAGTGCGTTGCTGAGAAAGACCCTTCAGATACACCCCGCTCCCAAGTCTCTTCTTTCTCTCTCTCCTTTTCTTCTTCAGGGATCAACCTCCCAGCTTAGATACGCCGTTCTCAAGTCTTATACCTACTGAAATCTCTCTCCCTTTCTTAGCAAAGTTAACTATGTCTCTAAACTAGCAACCTTCTCCCATGGAATAATATAAATCTTTAATTAGGTCAAACATCATTTCACTGAGAAAAAATATTTTGTTGAGTTCAACAAATCAAAGATCCAGGCCTCAATACCAGACTCTAAATGAGGCAGTAAGGAAATTGTATATATATATAAATTTTTTCCTGTTATTTGATTATATTCAAATGAGGACTTAATACATGTGCTAAGCAGAAATGGGAGCAATATACATTTCACTAGTTGTGTAAGGAACCCTGAGATAAAGTTATTCTGACTTAACAAACAATAGATTCCAGATTTTAAATGTTTAAATTTATTTTTTTTCAACTCATTGGAAGATTTAAACATTCTAAAATAACCATGAAATATATAAAGCAAAATTGATAGGACTAAAGGGAGAAATTTACAAATGCAATATGCTTACTAGGAGATTTCACTACACCTTTCTTATTTTTTGAAGGTCAAACATCAAAATCTCAGTAAAAATATAGACTATTTGAGCAGCATAATATGCAGATCTAATAGATATATATACAGATCCTGAATGCAACAATTAGAGAATATATGTCCTTCTTAAGCATATGTGGGACAAGAAAACTTCAAATTAAGAGGGAAGAGGTGGTGGCAATATAGATAAGCATTAACTTGGTTCTCCTTTTAAACTTTTTCTTGATTTTGAGTGTTGCTAGAACTAAGTGAGGACAATGCCTATAATCACTACTTCTGAATCATCCTGTGAAACTCATTCATTTTTTTCATTGCCAGACCCTGCCATGAATTGAGAGGGAACTTCTGTGTCTTTGATAACATAATTGAATTGTATGAGCAACTGATTTCAGCTGTTTATCAAGTTTTCTGTCTTAGCTTTAATGAGGTATAATCGATAAATACTAAAATTTTAAGTTATCTAAAGTGTACATTGTAATGATTTGATGTAAGCATACATTATGAAAGGATTTCCCCTATCTAGTTATTAACACATTCATCACTTCACGTATTTTTTTTAATGAGAACATTCAAATTCTACTACGGTCTTAGAAAATTTCAATTACACAATACAGTGTTTCAACTATAGTCTCCATGTTGCACATTAGATTCTTAGGCCTTAGTCATCTTATAGCCCAAAGTCTGTACACTTCCACCAACCTCTCCCTCTTTCTCCCCCACCCCCACCCCCACCCCCAGGCCCGGTAAGCTGCTTTTCTACTCTCTGTTTCTATGAGTTTGAGGGTTGTTGTTTTTAGATGCACATATAAGTGATACCATGCTGTATTTGTCTTTCTCTATCTCGCTTATTTCACTTAGCCTAATGCCCTCAAGGTTCATGCATATTGTCACAAATGACAGGATTTTCTTCTTTCTCGTGGCTGAACAATATTCATATCTATCTATCATATATATATACATATATATCACATATTCTTTATCCATTTATCCATTAACCAACACTTAGGTTGTTTCCATATTTTGGCTATTACAAATAATGCTGCAATGAATGTGGGAGTGCAGATATTTCTTTGATGTACTTTTTTCATTTCCTTTGGATATATACCCAGTAGTGGGATTGCTGGCCTTCCTTCACCTATGCATAGCCTCTGCCATTACCAACATCCCCCACCAGAGTGGTACAACTGATGAACCTACATTGTTAAATCAAAATCACACAAAGTCTATAGTTTACTTTACAGTTCACTCTTGGTGGTGCACATTCTACAGGTTTGGACAAATGTATCTATAATTAAGTGTATAATGACATATCTATCATTGTGGTATAAGATAATATTTTCACCACCCTAAAAATCCTTGTCCTCTATTTAGCCCTCCTCCCCTCCCCCAACCCACGACAGACACTGATCTTTTTACTGTGTTCACAGTGGAATTTTTTCTTGTTGTTTTTTGCCTTTTCCAGAATGTCATATACTTGGAATCACAGAGTATCTAGCCTTTTAAGATTGGCTTCTTTCACTTAGTAATAAGCATTTTAGTTTCCTTCCTGCGTGCTCATGGCTGGATAGCTTATTTCCTTTCAGTGCTAAATAATATTTCACTGTTTAGATGAACCAGTTTCTTTCTCCATTCACCTACTGAAGGACATCTTGGTTGCTTCCATGTTTAAACAATTATTAAGAAAGCTACTATAAACATCTATGCACAGGTTTTGTTTGGACATAAATTTGCGGTTCCTTTGGGTAAATACCAAGGAGCATGCTTGCTAGATTTTATAGTAAAAGTATGCTTAGCTTTTTAAGAATCCACCGAATCTTCTTCCAAAGTGGCTTTGCAGTCCCACCATCAGTGAATGACAGTTCCTATTGTCCCACATCCTCTCCAACATTTGGTGTTGTCAATGGTCTGGATTTTTGCCATTCTAATCGGTGTATATAGTGGTATCTTCTTGTTTTAAGACCTTGAGTTTTTACCCCTTATGCTCAGCACATTGTGGCAAATGCTGGGTATAGAGAAGTCACTCAGTAAATGTTTCTCAGTTGACTTTTCAGATTAAATGGAATCTCCTTTCTTTCTCTCCACCCCCCACATATGTGCATGCATGTACATATAAGCATATGCATATACATATTTTATTCTGAATTTTTTTGTATTTGTTAGCAACACACTTTTATATGACAATAAAAATATTATCTTTAGAGATAAAAGATAAGAAGTCTGGGTTACTCAGCATTGTGAGCCATTGACTCTTACACCTGAGAAAAAGTTAAAACACCTATGTTCATTGAGATCATATCTACAGTAGGAAGCAGGACCTTAGTCCTCAAGGTTCCATCTGGAAGACAAATGTTCCTCTTCTTTACAGTAATGATTTTTTATCTGTCTGTGAAGGATCAAGGGGTCATTTGAAGTGTCAGAGACCTAATTGCTGGTTCCAAGAAATGTCGTTGTTAGTTTTTATTAATTATTCCTCTCTGGATGAAGTGTAACCCCCTCACAACTGAAGTTGCTATCTGACTCATGTTTTATTTGACTTCATTCTTAACCCTTCTATGGAGTGTTTTGTAGAGTAGTGTTGTGTTTTGGAAATATAAAAACTTCTGGGAAATTCCAATAAGGCTTTAAAAAATTGATCATAGATTTGGTAAATAACATCTTAGCAAGAATGTTTACATTTGGCCTTTTGAATATAAGCATTTTAGGAAGTATATTAGCTAGTTTATAATTCAGTTATAATTAGTATTTTCTATCATTTTCTCTTAAACCCTGAAATGCTGCAGGGTTTTTCCGCATAAATCTCAATTATTTCACACTTTTTGCCATGAGCCAACCCTCAGTCAAACATAAAGCAATTCTTATGTGCCCTAAACTGTGTTAGACAAAATATCAGTTCCCTAGCATTTGTGTAAATATTTCATGGTTGCAAATGACAAAATATGATCCATTCTCCCACCATAACAAATATATCTTCACAACTACCTGGAAGGTCAGGTGCAACTTTAGAACTCCTCAGTTCCTTGAGGTCCCAGGTCCCGGCTCTCAGTCTATCTGCTATCTCCTCCCAGTCCTGCTCTGGTCTGCATCACTTGGCATCATAAAAGTACACCCATGTAAAATCTAGCTTGTTTATACAAGCTCTGTCCACATGCCTGGACAAGTAGCTGGCCTTGGCCACCCCTTGGATCTAGGAGTGAGTACATGAACCACTTGGCCCCTTCTCTGGAGGGTCTAGGAAAAGGCCTGTGCAGGCCCTAAAAGGAAGGTTCCCTGACCATTTGGACATGGAATTCTTTGGATCTGGGTAAGCAGAATATGCTCTAGAAGCAGGGACCAGGGGATACAGGCAGACATGGAATCCAGGCAGACACATCTCATTGGTCCTGCAGATTTGTTACCTCATGTAGAGGGACACTGCTGCAAGAGGGCCAGAGTGGGGTCTCTGAAGCACAGAACTTCCTTTTTCCAGGCATAGGAGCAGTGCTTATATTAGATAATGAACTGAAATGTGAGTAGGTTGAGGATTCTTACCCAATAGTCCATGAGGAGACAGATATATAAATAGTGTATTGTGCTAGGATGCCATAAAAAAGGGCAGTGTCACTTGTAGTGTTAGAAGTGTTATTTGAGCTGAGTCCTGAGAGATAAAGCACTTACCAGGAAAATGTATGTCTGGATATACTTGGCAAAGAAGAGAGGGGTAGTAAATGAAGCTGAAAAAAAGTAGGCTGTGGTCAGATTATGAAGGGCCTTGAGTTTGGACTTTGTTTTGGTGACAAAGGAAAGTGTGAGGTAGAGAATAGCGAGGAGAAAAGTTGGACAGATAAACATGAAGGATGATGTCAAGAAGTATGGATTTCAAGATAGTGGGAAACCTCTGAACATACTTGTGATGATGGTTGCAACGTGGAGGGGGTGGATGTGTGAGAATGAATGGAGGGAGACCAATTAAGAATCTAGTCCATAGTGGTCTGGATGGGAAATAATAGTCCCCTGGACCAAGCAAAAGAGATGGGAGGGGGAAAGGCCACATTCAAATGATGTATTGGAAATAGGATTCCATTGTAATGAGTATGAGGAGAGAAAAGGAGGACCTTGTGATAATGCGCAAATGAAGAACATAAGTAATATAGAAACTAGTTATCACTGATCTAAAATAAATGTGATTTTGAGAAGAATCAAACCTTCTGTTAGTTTGCCTTGTAACATTCTATGCACCCACCATAAGGCTGTGCACACAAATCAAGCAACTGGTGACGCACTCTCTAAAAGAAGGCATGACACAAGCTCCCGACATTCTTTATACCCAAATGTTTTCGTGTTAATGAATGACTTACCCTATGTACAAAATTTAATTGACCTGATTTATTATTATTCCATAAAGAGTTTATGTGTCTTGAATTCAGGCCCCTCTTGTTCTCCTTCTCTATATGACTCCTTCATGGGATATTCAGGAAAAGTGTGACATCTGAGAAAAACTAGCATTTAGAACTCCAGGATATAGTAGAAGGTTTAGTTGAAGATGAATTTATAACAACTGTGGAGGTCTTAAAACTGTATATGTTTACTTTTTAAGACCATTTCTGTCTTTTATTTTCATTGATAAGAAAGAGCTGGCTGTAACTGATTTCACATGCAATTCTTAGGTTTAATATCCCTGCTATCTTTTTTCCCCCATCCCAGAAATAACACAGAGAAAGCACAATCGTTCAGTTCAGTTCCTCTACGTGTATAACTCAACTTTTTGTTCCTGCTGGCAACAACATTGCATGTCTAGAGATTAAGAAGAAATAATGGGGCACACGTTTCTTTGGCAATCTAGGGAAAAAAATCAGTTGAAAAACCATGCCCTGAATATCTAAACTCTTCTTAAGATTGGGTCAAAGTTTGGGAAGAAAATAAACTGTTGTTCAAATTGTTGCTCTGTTTAGCAAAATATCTGTTTGGAGGCAGCATATTCAGGGCAAACCCTCTGACTTGGCTTCTGTTCCTGTTGGCACACTATGAGATATTGGCTAGGTTGCTTAACTCTTCAGTATAAGCTCTCCTATCTGCACAAGAGGCATTTGATGGTGATCTGCCCATCAACAAGCATGTATTAAGTGTCTATTTTCATGTACCACAGTATTAGGTACTATACTAAAATGCCTACCCAACAGAGATATGGTAAAGATCTATGAGATAACAAAATGTTTTAATATCCTTGAAGGAATGAAACTGTGCCAAGCCCAGGTAATAGGAACTTAAAGAGTCATAAGGGTAAAGATGGGTCATCACATTATTTATAATTTTAAATTTATTTAGTTGACTTGGAGATTAGTATTAATCCCAATAGAAAATAGCCTTGAGAGAGAAACTGTTTTAGGGCCTGGAATATAAATATAGATTATAAGGTCTCAAAGGTGGTCTGGAGAGAAAGTTTGGATAAATAGTTGTAAATTTGTCAAAAATACTGGCGAAAAAGAAAACTGAGCAAAATCATTGCCTGTGAAGAATACTGTGCTAGTTATGCTCCAGTTTCCTCAGCGAATTCTCTGCCTTTCTCCACCCTGCCTATGTCCTGGGCAGCTGACCCCTAGGGACTATATCACCTGGTCTCCCTTGCCACCGCCTTCCAACTGAGTTGCCAATGAGAAGCACCAGCAGGAAATCAGAAGTTAGAAGGAGATAGTACCTGGGTATTTCTTCCTGGAACATTGTCTTCTTTCAGGGTGGGTCACTGGCAGAAACTGTAGCCTCCACTAGGTTCTACTGGGTTCAAGTAGCACTATTTCTCCCCTTGCTCTTCAGATCTAAGGGAGGTAACAGCTTCTCACTCTTGTGGGTCACTGGGTGTCTCAACATTTCATTTGTTCCTTTAGCCTACCCCCACCTCTGTAAATAGTCACTTATTAAACTGTTTTCACTGGAAAGTTCTGGGGTAAATTCTGTTTCTTACCGAGACACTGTCTAATGTATTCATATAACAATTTTTTTTTTTTTAATAAAAACTCTTAATGCAGACACAAATGTATGTTACACATAAAAAACAAAAATACCTAAGTCTTTGAATCAACCTCTGCACAAGATGTCCCTGAGATGTTTGGATTTCATTTCTTTGAATCTCTGGAAATGCTCACACTGAAACATTAAAATCCTCTGATGAAACCGATTTGAAGCTGAAAAGTCACTGTGAGAATATCTTAGAAGGGGCGAAACACCCCAGAGAATACTGTGCACATTGTCCTTTTCCTTTACGTGGTTGGTGACATGCATTGTAAGTCAGAAGAAAGAAAAACATTCAGTAATTCTGGCTTCTCTTGGGCAATAATGGGTTTTGCAGGTCTGAGGAGAGGATTTTATTTAAGAGGTTTGAGCATACTTGGATTGGAGCTTTGTGTCACACAGAGAGCCCACTGAGGGATCGGCAATCTGCAGTCTGGGAGGACACTCACTTGGTCCAGCGTTGACCTTTTGTGACTCACTTTACTTCCCCTCTGCGGTATTAACAAACATACCACTGAATGGGGAGTTGTAAATGAGTCCATTTCCTGCAAATAAGATTTTAATGAGATTCTCTAGCTGGTCACATACCAACACAGAATGATAAAATGTTGATTGTTGATCCCCTCCCTCCCACTAGTGATGTAAACCCTGGTTAGTGTTCTTAAAACAAACAAAATTTAATTTTAGTTTACAAAATCATCATGGAACAGAAAAGTAGGTCAAAATAAGTCTGTTTGTGGTAGCGGTGACAGGGGCACCTGCACAAAGCCAAATTGCAGCAGAAGCCCATCCCTGCTTGGTCTGGCAAACATAGCATTTTCTAACAATCATGCTTCATTTGGTATCTTTGGTTAACTGACTCTTCCTGGGCTTCAAAACTGAAGCATTGAGAGGGGCTAGAGAAAGAGGAAGTTACATTCCAACCTTCTCTCCATGGGACTTGGAAGGTCTACATGGAAAAACATTAGTCTCCTCTCCATGATTTGTCTCCATTCTTTTTTTTTTTTTTTAAGGTATTGATAGGGAGGAAGGACACAAGGGGCATAGATATGACTAGGAGCCAGTGGGCAGCTGATGGAGGAAGAAGAAATGGGAAGACAAGCTCCTTTCCTCATTGCATTGACTACTCTTCTCAAGGCAAATATTCCAAGTTCCAGTAGTTTTAACTCTTAGGAACAACTTTAAAACTCTAAATGATCCCTCTCAGTTAGAACTTAGCCTGCTGTTTGCAACATCTCCTATTGCTCCCAAGATTGAAGAACATGAAGAGGGATAAGAAGAAATATGAAAAAGACAGGGTTGGACAACATTAGTGAATCTTCTTTTCTGATTTTGAATTAATAATTTGTTGATTCATTTATTCAACAAATATGTACTAGGCACCCATTATGTGCCAGGTAGTAATATAGACAGTGCAGATCCATAGGTAGAACAATACTAAGTCTCTATCTCCAAGGAGCTTTCTTTTGAGTGGGGGAAACAATGAACTAAAAGACAATTCCATATATAATGTGATGTTTGGTATCATAAATGCTAATATGTGTGAGACTCTGTACCAAAGAATTTACTTACACACAGCTCATCTACTGTTCACAGCAATTCACAAGGATAGGTTTATTGTATTTTTTCCCCCACCCTGAGAAGACATATTCAATCAGAAAGGAAGTTTTGTCGGGTCATCTTTGGAGGTGCTGAGCTCAGGTCTCCTCGGCGTCACAAGCCAGGCGGGTGCCTTTGGCCTCCCCCTCAGCCTACCTGCCTTCTGCCTATCCTGAAAGCTGTCTTCCCAAGCTTACCCTCTCCAAGGTCTCAGAGTACTTCCTGCTGGTAGAATCCACTTGGCAATTAGACACATGAGAGCTATATCTTTTCATTTAGATGATATAGTACTATTTTATTTTTATTTAGCTTAATTAAAAGCTTGATTATAATTAAAATTTTTATCCCCAACTATGCTATAAATGCCTTGAGGGTTTGAAGTATTTAAAAGCTTTTTATCTTGTATGGTTCTCACTCACATCATGTCTTGCACACATTGGATATTTAATAAGGGATTTACTTAATTGAGTGTCTAGAAGAGGGGATCCTTGGAATTTATTAAAGGATCCTCTTCATTATGTCAAGTCATAGATGATATCCTTGTTCTTGATGTCTCACCTCAGGACATCAAAGGATAAAACTTAGAAGGTCTCTTCATTTAAATGTGTAGTCTGCCTTATAATACCTCTTTGGAAGGCAAAATAAACTGGCCCAAAGTATTTCAATATAGTTAGAACATTAAGGTACTTTATACCCTTAAACATCCATATTTGTGGAAAAGAACTGAATTACTAGATTTATTATTTAAGCTAGGAATTTTTTTAAAACATACAAAACAAAACAGGACCCGGGAATAGGTGCCTTGCCATTACAAAACCTTGTTACAGGGGGAAACATCCCTTTAAATGTCGGGTTCAAACAGTGTCTACTGCAAACCTTGCTAACCAACATGTGGAGCAGTAGGTCATCCTGACTCTACCCACATCAGGAGAAAGGTACATTTTTACAAGAGGACTAATCCATTTCATTTAGATATAATGCTTCTTAAGCAAGGACACAGAGTCAGGCAACAAGTACGTTCATATAAAAAGATGAACACAGCACTCGAAGTTTGGTTGAATTGATGCAATGATAGATAGAATGTGGGGAGTAAGCTGGACAGGAAGAGACAGGGGCAGGAGAGGCCTGCCCATCGACCATTTGTGGTGAGCTGCTCTTGGGCACGGTGTGAGTGCTTCCTGAACCAGCAGCAGCTCGCTATTACACAGTCTCTTCTTTCAGGCCCCAGCCACCAGAATCTCTCTCTGAAGCACAAGCCAATGGAGCCCACACCCTATTCTTCTGCATGGTCTTTATTTATTATTCAGAAGATAGATATTTTTCCCCTTAATGGAGGCTTTTGGAAGCCAAAAATTTCTGGATTTGCATAGCCTGTGCAACCATGTTGAAACTCTATTGAATTGACGAAATTGTAGCTTGTGGTAGAAAATTAAAGAACTAAAAAATTTCCTGGCTTGTCTTTGTGTAATATCTCCATGATGCATGACCAAAAAACCATTCTCTGTTTTCCCAGCTTCGAATCAATGATGGCAATAATGATTTGAATTTAAAACTAAAATGGGATAATGTGGAGGTCGTGGAATAGGAGGAAATTAGGGATTGAATCAAAGAGTTATAGTCCTCAGAGGAAGCTGCAGGTGGGAAAAACAATAGATTTAAACTTGGTTTTGAGGATTAAAAGGGGAAATTTCTTTTTAAGAAAAATGTAAGCAGTATGTGATTCAAAGATGTCCACCATATGGATTTGAATGGATCCACTTTCAGAGAACAGTGACATCAGAGAGCAATTCCCAACTTCTGAAGCTCTGTGAGCCCAGGAAGCAGGGGGAGCTTAAAATGCCCTGAAATTAATTTTCCTGCTTTTATGATTTTAGCAAGTGTTTTCATTTTAGTATTGATACCCAGAAGCAGTTTCTCAAAGGCCCATTTTTAAAAAATCAAATAAGCAAGTGACATTATTCATTTACTTGAATGACTAGAATATGAATTTCAAAATTTGCTGAATTTTGTCAAATTCAAATGACCAGGATCAAATTTGCATACATTTAAGTCAACTAGGAGCTTTACTCAAAATTATTATAACTTTGAAGCCTGTGTTTAAATAAGCTGTAGGAAGAAACAGTGGTAAAATCTGGAATTAACAGCGTGGAAATGTTTTACTTTCTCATTTTTGTCCCTGACTTGCTCTGGGGTTTTGATAGTTTATCCATTTCTAGCTATTATTACATTCATAAGTTCTTTCCACATTTGGCATAATACCACAACGATACAAAGTTCTTTTAATTTTTTTTAATATATCTTTATTGATTTCAGAGAGGGGAATGGTGAGGGAGAGAGAGATAGAAACATCAATGATGAGAGAGTCACTGATCGGCTGCCTCCTGCACCCCCCGACTGGGGATCGAGCCTGCAACCCGGGCATGTGCCCTGACCGGGAATCGAGCCCCGGTCGCCTGGATCCTAGGTCGATGCTCAACCACTGAGCCACACCAGGCCAGGCTATTCATTTTTTATTTGTATGAGTTTCAATCATAGTCCCAGAAGGACATTTATACATTATCTAGTCCATTCATCTCAGTTGACAAATGAAAAAGGGAATAAACATTTCCCGTGACACAAAGTGACATAGTGGTAGAGATGACCTGCAACTGTAATTCCCGGGTCCTCCATTCCGGTGCCTCCTCCCATCCCTGATCTTTTTCCCAAAAATTATCCTCTCTGAACGTCACGAGCCTTCTCCTCTGTGGTCCTCCCAGCCAGGACCCGACCAACTGGCCAGAGCCTGGAGTTAAGGAGGGAGAAGGAGACACCCCAGTGGCTGCTACTGACGTGTGGGATCCGCCACAAATCAAAGCCCAAATCAGATGAGCTGTTGGAATTGTAAGTTGTTCCTCAATTATTCACAGTCCTCCTCCCCTTCCTTAGAACAGAGAGTGACGGCCAAACCAGTCATCAGTCTAAATGTTCACGCCAGCCTATGGGACAGCACCCATCCTCATCGCTGCTTCCTCATGTTTACAGGTATTATGGGCCTTTGCTTCATCAAAGTTCTGTGTGAAAAAGGCTTTTAACTTGAGGGGGGCAAGTTCCTTCACTTAAACAAATAATTATCCACCTCCAATTATTTGCATAAATAATACTGAACACTGTGGGGATAAAAAGATGGATGGCATAGTCTCTACCCTCAAAAGGCTTATAGTAGTAGACATTTTAAGATTTAAAAAAATGTAGCTTTTCAATGAAAAAAAAAAAACTCCTAGGCTGCCAGTTAGTAATGGCCGCATGTTCTTTCTGAATTTACTGGAAAGAGAAATCCTATTAGTTGAGTGGGAATAGGCATCCTTGGGGGTTTCCGCTGGCATTCTAGAAGGAAGCAGGCACTGCTTCAGACAATACAGAAACGTTCTCCCAGCAAGAAGGAACCAGTTCAGCACCTAAAAGTGGCTCCAGGCAAAAGTTCCTGAGAGAAAGTACTTTGGGCAAACCTTAAATTGAATCCTTGGGGACTATTAGTCTCCCTAGTCGGTTTATAATCCAGGAAGAAAAGAAAAACAACAAAAGCTATTTTCCTCCCACTGCTCTGTGAACTTCTGTTGCCAGGGTGACTGACAGCTGACAGGGCCTTGCTTCCCCATCTCTACCCTGGCTTCTCTCGTTTTAGGGGGTGGGGGTGAGGTGACTTGCCTCTAGGATCCTTCTAGGTATAATGAAATTATTTCCTGAAATGTTTACTTATGAATATGAAGTTCTCAGTTTCATAATGGTACATGAAATCTTTGTTCATGAATATGAAATGTTGACTTATGAATATGTAATGTGCCGTTCTCCACAAATGCCTGCCTACATTTATCACTGCTTTTTCTCTCCTGTTTCCTCTGGGCGACTGAAGGCTTTGGCCTCTCTCAGGCAAATTATGCCACCAACAGCCCATTCCCCTCAGGAGCTAGTCACTATCAGTTTTATCTTGGCCAAGTAGAAGTCTGTTTTTCAGCCAGCTCAGCATATTGTAAAGGACTAGAAGCAATTAGTGAAAGAGCTTGAGAGGTAGGTGAAACTCAGTATGCCATTTCTTAACAGAGAAACACACTCTTGACACTTAGGACAAAATTGAGGACATTTAAGAGGACTTAAGTGTGTAAATATATATGTTAAGCTTTATAGAAACTCTGCAAAGTTGAAGTGGTTATAACCCTGGAGTTGTAGTTTGATAAAGGGTAACTGTAGTTACTTTAAGATGAAAGGATTTGTGGAATGCATTGGTTCCCTCCTCATGATGATTTAACACATTTGTCCCTTAGAAAGGTTTAGGTGCGTGCTCCCGACAAAGCCTTTCTTTCACACAGGTAAGGTATAAATAGAACCACTTAGCAACAACGTAGACGTGAGCCAGCCTTACAAGTGCTGTCTGAGTTTGAAGTGTCTGTTTTTGCTCCGTTCTTGGGTGGCAAAGAGTGGAGATGGGGTTTCCTGGAAGCTATGCTATCAAGAAGTGGCCCAGGCCTGGCGTCCTCCTCTGGAGCATGTGAGCGCAGCCCCCCCTGACTGTCCCCCCGCAGGACAGCAAGAGAAAGCTCTGCCCATATCAAAATAGTGCTGTTTAATCCCACCCGGAGAAACGGTCCTGAGGGTGATCACTGGTGGAGTCAGGGGCAGACTTGTGCGTGTCTTTCCTTTCCTCTCCAGGGTCAATCCCTCATGTTTAAAGTAGGAGACTCTCAAAGTCAGGAAATTGGTCAGACGTCCAAACTCCGTGGTGACGCTGAGGCCCCTGCGAGCCGGAAACAGGCCTTCAGAGCACCCCCCTTCCAGCCCAGCCAGCCCCGAGGACCTGCCTCCGGCGCTGCCGGCTGGGCGCTTGGCTGCCGGCCCGGAGGCTAACCTGGGCAGGGTCGGTCAATGTGCAGGTCACCGAGGTCACTTTTATTTTGGGGTTTTTTTTTGTTTCAAGAGAGAGTGGGGTGAATAATGTTGGCTCTTTTACAAGAGGCTGGTAAAGGGAGAGGAAAAAGTAAGACTGCTTTCAATTCATCAGGCTGCTCCTGATTGCAAAATAATAAACACAAGTCTGTTTCCTTGATTATTTTATAAATAGCAAATATTTGGGTAGGGAATTTGATAAGTGCGCAGACTATAGGAATTGTTTACCAAAATGATGCATCAGTTAAAAAAAACTAAAAAATCAACAATCCCAAAAAAAGCCTTGAGTATGTCTGTGAAAGCCTACAGTCTGGTTCCCAAGGTCCTTAGTCATCATTTCCCTCATCTTTTGAACTTGATCAAAGAAACACGGGGGCCTCTTAGGGGAAAGATTGGTTCCATTATGCAAAAGGCAATAAGGTAGTGCCCTTCCCAGCAGTTAATAGACAGGAATGTTGTAAAATACCGTGTGGTTTTCAAATACCAAGGCGGAAGTTTTCTGGTTTATAACCTTCCTAGTCATCTTGACCAGCCGCCTGGCTTTCTCAGGCATTACTAACTGATTCCAGGCTAAACCAACCTGGTTAGGCTGCAAACCTGCTGCCCCAAGTAAGCCGGCCCTCTGCCTGCTACTTCACTAGAGTGACCCTCAGAGCCACCTATCCTGGGCCTCTCCTCCAGACCCGGCCAAAGTTCTGGGATTTCCACAGCACTGAGTTTACCGTAAGAGCCTCCCAACTGAAGTCACTGACCCAAACATGCAGAAAATGGCATTTAAATGAGCAACACAGGCCCTGAGGAAAACAGGAGGGAAAATATAAACTGTGGTCACTGCATTCCTCTGATATTTAAAATTTTTAATGGAAATATTTTGTTCTTTTGGATTTCTGGGAAAGTTAAGATGGGAAAATGCTTCTGAAGTTCTTGTAAGTAGGGTATCATTTTTTAAAATTGAATTATTACCAAAGGAAGAGTAATGAAGTGATGTTTTATTTCGTTTGTTTGTTGAATGAATATTTTTTTGAGCATCTGTCATGGCCAAGGCTGAGACAGCTTCTGAAGAAGAAATGACAATGAATAGGAAGGGTCTGGCTCAGTGGGCTTATCAAGAATGGAAAACACATGCAACTGGAATCATGGTTCTCTCAAGCTGAAGAACCTCCTCACTGTGGAAAAAGAGAATCACAAGTGAACTATCCATCTCCCAGGCAGCATTATGAGTGTCCCATTTCTTGGCATTAGTTTTTCAACCTAGAACCTCTCAAAATTGGAGGCCATCAAAGCGCACACTCCCACAATACTCTGTCTGATGGTTCCGGAGTCCCTGAGCCCCAGAGACCAGCTCACTGCTATTTGTAGGTGGGAGGGGTTATTTCTGTTCTGAAGCATTAAATTCCTTGTGAGGGACGGAATTTATGGGACTCCAACCATGTAGCAGGAGTTCCATAGCCCTTTGAGATAGGACAAAATGGTTTTGGTGTGGTCATCTCTCCTGGAAAACCTCCTTGATCAAGCTTGTGAAGTCAGTCCCCAATCCTCAATCGAGAAAATAGTACCTGCTTTTAACCACCTTTGTATCAGGGTCTTTGAGTTGTGTGATACTTCCTAATCCAAATCACAAATTGTTCTGGGAGACACAAGGACTCAGAACAGCTTCAATGTGGCACTGGAAGGCAGAAAACTCTATCTGTCCAATTTATACCCAGCAAGGTGAAGCAAGAGTCTCAGGTAGCCCAGTGGAGGACAGCTAATGACAGTTTATAAAAGGAATGAAAGAAGCTTCTAGGCAACAGTCTTATTTTCATGATGGAGACTATTAACATGATAGGCACACGTTACACACACACTTAATTCATTTGCCCAAGAAAATAGATTAGATTTAGAGAATACTTTTCTTTTGAGTAGCTCAAAGAAAACACACACTGCATCAATGACTAGTTATAGTGGGGACTTTATGGGAGCCTGACATCACGCTAACTATTTAAGTGGAGGTCAGGACAGCTTTCAAATTTTGTAAAACCATGTTATACTCATACAATACCTTTCATTTCAGCACTTATTCTCCCAGTGCTTCTGCAAGGGTGTAGATAATTTATGGCTTATTTTATGGGTAGAGAAACTGAAATGGCTAACCATTAACAGCTTGTGTTTTCTCAAAGTTACCGAGTAGGTAATTAGAAGACTTAAGAAAACAATCCCAGACTACAAATCCCCCAGTTTCTTGGCCTTTCCCCTTAGACCTTTATACCTTAGACAATCCTAAATGCAATGCCATAAGAACCTAAGAAACCCTGTGTTAAGAGCCTCAGTGAGCTATTGCCTCATTACCATCATAGAATATTTTGATTGGGTGCTTAACAATTACTATGTATGAATTTCTTGCAAATGTAGTGCTGTGCTTAAAGTAAGGAAGAGGGACTCTTGCCCTGGTCCCTTAGCTTTAGAGGACACCACATTTACTAACCAGCACATGGGTGCTCAGGGCTGGTACGGCACAGCTCATAGTCCTGGACTTCTATCCTGATGATTAACACTGTTCAGACCCCAGAGGATCACTGTTGAACATCTCTCGCTCTATGTCCTCAGGACAAAAGGACTGTGACCAAATACCATTAAGACTTGTGGGCAGTGCTACTGCTGACACCAGAGATGGGCACTGCTTTGGAATGTGGGGAATATTAGGTAGCAGGAACACTTACAACAAATTAGTTAACTCGTCAAGTCCTTTCTTTCAGATTTCAAAAATCAATTATCACTTCCTAGTAGTGCTGAGTTTTCATTTTCTTGCTTGTCTCCCAGTTGGTGGTTTTGGAGAATCTTAGGAGTTAGTGAGATATTCACCATGGTTGTAGCTGATGGCTGAGTGACATTTTGCATTATTAGACACTTTGTATTACTCTTAAATTTGTACATCTAAGGGCTAAATGTACCCTTTGTGAATCATGGTATTGATTCTTTATTTGAACATAAATATTAAGGCATATATTATCTAGACCTCAGTTCATACAATAGACCCCATAAATACTATATGTGGACCTGTTCACAGGTTATTATTACCTTCCTGTGGGGCCTTGGGTGGGTCATAGCTTCTCTGAGCTTCTGTTTCCCCATTTGTAAAAGAAAAGTGTTGCACTAGATGATCTCTAAAATCTCTCAGCTCTAAAAATATTTTTAAATGATTTATAAATATATATGCTTCTTATAAACCTTACATAAATCCTACCATAAGCATTATATAAAAGCTACTATAAACCTAATATAACCTACTATGACCCTTACAAACCTTGGGTAAAAAATATAAACCCTTTCTATTCCTCCTTTTGCCTATTTTGCCTCATATATTCATTCACCAGGCATTTATAGGGTACCAAATATATGACAGACTTGGTAACGGTTTATTATGTGCTCAAGCATCTCACAGGCCAGAAGGCACCTAATTAGATTAATAGGCTACAAGGCCAGTAATGAAGGCTGGGCCTGCAGAGCGCTGGGTCCCTTATCTGCCCTGAAGGGTGGTGGGCCAGAGAAGGATTACTGGAGAAGGTAGTATATGAGTTGGCTCTTAGTGGATGAGCCACAGTGAGCCCCGCCGAGAGAAGAGCATCATGTCAGGTAGTGAGGGGAGCACAGCAAGGACACAGAGGCAAGAAGGAGCAGGGCATGCGGAATCCGCGCGTGAGCACCCAGCCTGAGGCATGGGTGTGTGGGGCAGAGCCTGGAGCAGCAGGCAGGCACTGGGAGTCTTAGATGGACTTGATTCTGTAGGCGATGGGAAACCCAAAAGGCTACATATAAATAGGGGAATGACATAATAGACTTGGTGGGAAATGGATCGATTTGACAATGGTCTGGAGGTATAAACTAGTGGAGGCCTGTTTAGAATCAGAGGAGAAAGTTGGGGACTGCAGACATAATTTAGGTGGGAGATCCTGAAGGCCCAGGGTGGGGTAATGAAAGCACAAACGGAGAAGAGGCATGGCACTGGAGTTATATTCTGGAGAATGATGAGCCATTCAGGTAGCAACCAAATTCAGTGTCCACTCTTACACTGGTCCGTTTGATTCTTCCAACATGAAGAGCAAAAAGAAAACGTTACCTGTTCCAAGTTTACAAATTTGCATCCTTAAGATAGCACGTGCCACTTGTTTTATAACGTGCAAGTTGAAAGAGGGACTTGGATGCCACACATTCTAAGAGACTCATTCATTGATTTTCATCAGCTTTGGAGGCTGTGAGCAAATCATTTCCAGTCTCACTTTGTTATCCCTTATTCACTGTAAAAGAGCTTTTGTGGAGGGGAAGCTTGAACCATTAAACAGGACTCATGCCACCCACCACATAGGTTTTCAGTTTTCAGCAGAGAGAGCCTGTTCACAGCCAGGAACAGCAAGCAGTCACTTCAGTTTAGGCATCTGCAACTCTCTGTGCAAATGAGTCAGAAGAAGAGGGATAGGTTTCCCTTATGAAAAGTCAGACGCCTTTAAAGTTCAGGGGGCAAAGTCTTGGCACAAATGGGGTAAGAGTGCCCCAAAGTCTCCAGAGAAAAAATGAAGGCAATTGGTAAGATTTGGCCAGCCCAAAAGGCAAAGGATCCACCAAGGAACGAGCAATTGCCCTGGGAAGCTCTGCAAGGGAATGAGGACCGATCCCAGCTTGAGCTCTGATATCCAAATGGCATTTACAGGGTCTGTGATTTATACAGATTTATATAAGATTGAAGGTACTTTATGAAATCTGTTCCTACAATTACATTTCCTAAGAATTACCAGGGATTAGAATGTCACTATTCTCAGACACTTTGGCACATAGTTTTCTGTAAAAAGTTTATACAGAAATAAAGGAAAGGGAATGATCAGTTTCCAATTTGTGTGAGCTTTTCCATACAGAGGTTCACTGTGGCCAATTCCTTCTGATTTATGCACCCATTGCCTGTAGCCAGCTGGACAACAGTCATCTTAACTCCTTAACACTTTTAGAACATTTTAAAAGTAAGCCCTAATAAAAGCCTTTCTTTCTATTATCCCTGTCCTTTGGGATGAGAAAAATCCCCACAGAAATTGTACACATTTTGCAAAAGCCATAAATCCTAGGGGTGACATTTTAATCAGTGCATAATAAATGTCTCGTCAGAAGTTAGAGCCTTTCTGGGATGTGTTGACCTTTGAAGTCTTGCCAATAGGTAGGCTTTCTCTATGATTCAAGGCTACTATATATTGGCTTTAAATTGTATTAACCCTAAATTATAATTAAAATTCCTCTGAAATATTTGGCTTTTTTAAATAGCCTGAGATGATGCTCAAACTTGGTGACATGAATCACTTTATTTTCCTAGCACTGAAGAATTAAAAAACAAATATCACATTTGGGAAGGGGGATATACTATAGAGTGACTATGTTAGAGAAATTGTAATGTGCATAAAAGGTAAAATGCATACATTATTTAATGTTGTTACTTGACTATTTCAGCCTACACACACACACACACACACACACACACACACACACACACTGATTACTAAGGATCCATTTTCTACTATCAAGTTAGATTTTCTGCGCCCAAGGTGATTGGGTATATTTTCACAGACTGTGGGACATGAGGGAATTTCAGCACAGGCCAAGTGTGCTGACCTCTTTGGGCTCCTTCTTCCGTCTCCAGCCAGGTGCACACACTCCTCTTTCAACTTTGGAAGAACAAATGGCTCCTACATCCATAAACAGAACTCACTGCATGGAAATCTTTACTCTGAGTCCATCAAAGAAAATTCCTATGGGTCTTTTGAGCATCTGGGGCCAAGGGGCATTTTTTCTTCGGGAGGTTTTCTGATTGGAGTGGAAGAAAGACTCTCTGGGCTTCTGAGTACGGAGTGCTGGCAAGGTGCTAGGCAAAGTCCACATAGCAGCAAACTAGACAGACATGGTCTCTGCCCTCCTGGAGTGAGCTCTTATACCTTCTGATTAAATATCCTTTGGTCCAATTCAAAGAACACTCTAGTATGAAATTTAAAAACAGAGACACAGAAATATACAGTGCAATTCTATTGGTGTGGAAACAATTACACAGGAGTAAAAAAGTACATAAGCAAACACATGTATATGCTTTAAAAACATTCCAAAGACCAGAGTAAGGCTGTGGGATGGAGGAGAGAAGGGAAGCATTTTTATTTTCAATATATCTCCTGTATTCTTTGCTTTTATTCTGTGTGTGACATAATTTTAAAGAAATTAATTCTTAAAAACTGAACAAGTTATCTAGGTATATCTTTATTTGAAAAACATGGAAAAGTATATTGTTGAATGAAAAAGAAATTTATCAGGAAGATTCCATTCTTTATAGAGATATAAAAGTAGATGATGATAGATAGCTAGAGATAGATAGATATAGATAGGTAGATGATAGATGTAAATAGATGATAGATAGATGATAGATAGATGATAGATAGATAGATAGATAGATAGATAGATAGATAGATAGATAGATATAGATAGATAGATGATAGATATAGATAGATGATAGATATAGATAGATGATAGGTTAGATGACGATAGATAGGTAGATAGATGATAGATAGATAGATGATAGATAGATAGATGATGATAGATAGATAGATAGATAGATAGATAGATAGATAGATGATAGATAGATAGATGATAGATGATAGATATAGATAGATAGATGATAGATAGATAGATAGATAGATAGATAGATAGATAGATAGATAGATGATAAATAGATGATAGGTGATAGATAGATGATAGATAGATGATAGATAGATAGATAGATAGATAGATAGATAGATAGATAGATAGATAGATAGATGATAGATAGATAGATAGATAGATAGATAGATAGATAGATAGATAGATAGATAATCAATCATAGTGTCCATGTGGGGGGAAATGGAAGATATAAAACAAACTGTTATCAAAAGTTACACCTGGGGATGTGCTGAAGGGGAATGCCTCTCATTTTCTATGTTATACATTTCTGTAACATTTGACTATTTTTTCAGTGAGAATGAATCAGAAAAAAAAGATTTTTTTAAACATGAAAAACATTGTGATATGCTTTATGCCAAACAACCTCAGCTAATTCTTTTTCATTTAAGTGATAAAAATAACAGAATATTAGAGCAAAGAAAAATATATATAAATATACAGAAGTCCCCCTCTTATCCACAGGGAATGTTTTAAGACCCCCAGTGGATACCTAAAACCACGGATACCACTGAACCCTATATATACTGTTTTCTCCTATCATACATACCTATGATAAAGTTCAATTTATAAATTAGGTACAATAAGAGAGTAAAAAAAAAAACAACTAATAATAAAATAGAACAATAATAATCAATATACTGTAATAAATTATATGAATGTGATCCCTCTCTCTCAAAATATCTGAACTCATCCCCCTTCTTGTGATGATCTGAGATGACACAATGCTGCCTGATAAGGTGAAATAAGGTGCATGATGCCTTGTGATGCGGTGTTAGGATACTACTGACCTTCTGATGATATTTAACAAGCATTTATGGCTTCTCTTTGGCATATCTGAATTGCTGGCATCACTATTCCTGCACTTTGGGGCCATTATTAAGTAAAATAAGGGATACTTGAACGCAAGCACTGTGATGTCATGACAGTCAATGTAATAACCACGGTGGCTGCTAACTGGCAGGTGGTGTATACAGTGGATGCACTGTATGTGGACAGAGTGTGGATTAACATCCCCAGTGGGATGGAGCCACATGGCACCAAATTTCATCAGACTAGTCTGAACATCATGCAAGTTAGGACTTACGAGTGGTTTATTTCTGGAATTTTCCATTTAATATTTTTGTATTGCATTTTATCTTGCGTAACTGAAATAGCAAGAAGTGACACTGTGGAATGCACAACCACGTGTGTGTGTGTGTGTAAGTTTTGGGGGGCAGGGAAAGGACCATAAGCATAAATATTCACCCAGGACTAGTTTTTCCAAATCCCTATCATTCTCTTTTGCCCTTTAAAGTCTGAAATCCGTGAGGATTTAACATAGCTCTCAGGCTCGGTTTGCGGCAGTGTCACAGGGAAAGGCCTGCCTGGGTGAGATGCAGTCCAGCAGTGGAAACTTGGATCCGTGTAAGTCGCCTGACCTCCCTCCGTGCCACCTTCCCGCAGCCATACCCCTGGGAAAGGATAGCTAGTTACTCTGATGGGCAGAAGGCCCTTTCTGTCCATAACCCTTACACCTGACCTTGTACCCCCAAACCTTTGCTATCTTGCGGGCCTCACTGGGACGTAGCAAGCAGATTCAGTTTTCCTTTTACTTACAGAACACTCATTTGAAGGTTCTCATTTTGAATTGGCCTGAGCCTGGGTCTCAGGCCCCAGAGCGGCAAGCTCCTACACGGTGGGGAGGCCCAGGCAGACGTGTCTGTACTTTCACTTCCCACCCAGATTCCTGAGTACAGAGCGAGGGGAGGTTGCGTCAGCTTCACGGAGCAGGCCAATTAGACGGCCTGAAATCCCCTTGATGACACAGCCGGCAGGAGCGCCTGTTTGTACCCTAGCGTGTTGCTAAATTTAGATGGAGTCTGGCGATTTTGCAGAAAGAGCTCTTGAAAAGAGGCAGAGATCAATCCAAGGATACAGAGAACCTGCCTGGGCTGGTTAGTTTTTACTTATTTTGTAATGCAGACAGAGGAGGAGTTAGTTCCAACCTCAGCCAGTTGCAACAGAGTCCTGATTTCTGTGAAGTTACTCTGGAGAAGGAAGTGCCTTCTAGGTGCCGGGGGCTGGCACCTGCCAAGCCCACACAAGATGTGAGCTGGGAAGGGTAATTGGTATCCTGAAAAACAAGTCGGTTATCCGGCACCAAGTTACTGACAATGTCATGTACATGCCCATAACAGGGCAAATAACACGGGAATCAAATCAGGTATCCCCAAAGGGACGAAAATCCACAGCCGAAGTATTAATAGCACCAAGGACGTCGTTCATATTATTAATGTAGTATTTACCACACATGCATCAGGTAGACCTTTTAATTAGTGTGAAAATATTCAGCTTCTAGGATATGTTGAGGTCTGTAAGCTGTGAAGGTTTCCATGTCTTCAGCTGTTGGTACCAACAAGAGAAACGTTATCTGTTTAAGACAGGCTACGTGGTATCTTGAAGGATGTCATAGATTCTCTTTTCCATGGGAGAAAAAAAAACAGACTATCTGGATATGTCAAACATTATTTTCTTTTAGAAGAGCCAATCTTCTCCTGACTCCTTCCGAATATTTTAATTTACAGAACAGTGTCTTTCTACTCCTTCTGAACGACAGGGCTTGAGAGCTACAATCTAAGGTGTAGTTCAGACTTTTCCCATATTGGCGCCTCAGTGCTTCGCCTGATGAGTTGGTAGATGGCACCCCAGACGGCGGGGAGAAGCAAAGTAAGGATTAGGGTACATGTGGCAAATGGAACACAGTGGAATTCCAAGACGCTCTGGAAGACATGGAAGTCTAAGCCACTCCAAGAAGAGAAATGAATACAAGGATAAAAGCAGCACAACAAAAATTACCCCGGTGCTTTCATTGGGGTGTCAGGTGCCGGGTCCCCTTTTCCCACCCATGGGTCAGGAGGACCTGGCCCCAACGGGATATACGGGCGCTGGAGCTGGCCGCTTTGCATTCAGGACCCATAAGTTCACCTCTGACTCTCAATCTGAAACAAAGCATTGCTGTGAATTACACAAATAGGAAAAAATGGACCTCAAAGAGCAGAAAAAGAGATGAATTAAGTAAAAGATGTAAAAAACAGAACAAAACAAAAAACCATGGCCCAGTCCTATAAAGAATTATCATGATAAGTTGGATATGGTTTTATATCTGTATGTGTATATTAGTTTATATTAATATTTTATGTTAATAAAGCATAGTACTTTTATCACTATCTCTTAATTTTTTGTGTGCAATTCTTTTAAACATCTTGAACTATAGATTTTCAGAAACATCCCTTCTGTATTGTTCTGATTTGTCATCTATAACCCAAAGTCCCTAGCAATCAAAGGTATAGGCTCCATTTGTGGCTCTGTTGCTTCAGCCACAAGTCTAAAATGAGAAGAAACCAGTGAGTGGTGAAAACAATTTGAAAATGACTGCTAATTTTTAAAAAATGTCAAAATTCAAAATATGAGATGAGTCAAAGGGAAGCATTGCCCAGAAAGAAACACACACACACACACACACACACACACACACAGAAAAGAATACTATATCGTTAGGCAAGTTTGTTCACTTTCCTACAACAAATGACTCATTCATCAGTTCATATACCACTTATATTACAGGACCTGAATATAGAATGGTATTTACCTTTCAACAACAACAACAAAAGCCCCCTAAGGTCTACCATTACCTCAGTTTCCCCTAAGTTTCTCAACATGCTCAATCAGTTTATCCCCCCGCCCCTTCAGAATAGCTGATCTGCAGAATAGAGAATATTTCCTTGAATAGAAAAGGGAAAACAACCAATTATTTTTCTCCTTTGCTACAGTCACTCCTCTTTCCCAAGGCTCTCTCCCCTTTCCCTGTCACTGGGAGCTAATAATACATACATATGTACCTTGTTCTAAAGGAATAATTACTCAAAATCCCTCTATGTAGCTGAGTATGGACCAAGGTACTGCCTAAAACTTTAGAAGAAAGATTCTAAAAAAAAAAAAATGCAGCCAATAATGACTCAACAATTACCTCAGGGAAATACCAGCAGCATTATGTTTGGGGTCTGTTGGTTTTGTTTTACTTGGAGGTGAGGCTTGTTGATAACAAGCTTTTTTCTGTCAGGGCTTTAGCCACGGGAGTGGGCAGGGTTTTCTGTCTCCACATGTTCTGTGTGACCTCATACTCTCCAGCTTCTGGGTCAAGAAATGTGAATTTTGTGTTATTAAAGTACACAAAAGATGAGCAAGTGAGGAGATGATATATCAGCTTCATATTTATACATAAAGTAAAATCAAAACATGTCAATATTAGTCAATGATATGTGATGTGTACACTCATATTTATTATATTTACTATACCTTTCTATATATTTTTAACTTTTAAAGCAAAGAGAAAGAAATCAATAAAAGGAGCTTTATGATTCTACAGAAATATGTATTTTTACTTTGTGAATCAATAAAATAAATGTTCAGCAAATCAATGAAATAAATATACTTCTAATGTTTTTTCATAAGGAACAGTTTTCCACAAGTGTTTCATTCCTAGAACCAAGCAGAAGTTTTTTGTGTAGAGTGTCAGCCAAATGTTTGCTGTTTGAGATCTGGAAATATTAAAGTCTATTTAAAAATACATAAAGAAAATTATACAGCAGGATTAAAAACAAATGAAAAGTACCAACATGCAGAAGAAAATAAAAGAAAGAAATCTGGGTTTTAGTCTAAGCTCTACTAACTTATTGTTTGAACTTGGGTAAATGTCTTAGTTTCATCTGCTCTCAGTTTCCTTATTTTAAAAGTGGAGCTAATAATGCTTTGCAAACTAATACACTCGGTTTTTGTGGAGGGAAAATGGGATGTGTAAAACTACTTTCAAAGAACAAAGTACTGTTTGAATGCTAGGTAGTTTAATGAGAAAAATATAGTACCATCCTCTGATTTCCTTCTCTGATGAGTATCATTAATAAAAATTATGGTTAGAGCGCGACTGGAATTAAAAGTGCATTCCTAATCTACACGTGGCCTATTACAGTGCCACAGGCATCTGGGTGCTTAATGAGTCTTCTATGATGGCCATGACCCACCGTCACGCACAAGGGAACTCATTCTCTCGGCCTGATTCTAGAGTGACTTCCTTTTTCCATGTTGGAATTTTATTTCTCTTCACATCTAAATGGAAAAAGGCAGAATGTCCCAGAAGTGTTTGATAGATCTATTTAAAGCGTATGGTGATTAATGTTCCCTACATACAGTCTTTCTAATCCATAGTCTTTTGAATTGAAAATTGCCCTAACCACACTCCCCTGGGTTCCCTTTTACATATAATGGACTCTTTCTGAATCTGGTTGGGTTGAGCGGTTGTTCAATGGGCATCTCAACCACAGATGTAGTAAAGTTCTCAGTTGAGCACAGCAGTCGGTTCTAACATCCTGGGAAAAGTCAGTTGAGCCTGTGTGATTCATGTTGAAATAATGCATTGCTTTCTAGTAAGAGATTCCTTAGAGTTGCGTCTACAGTTTAACAGCAGATGACTTTTACAAGAATATTTTGCCGAACGAAAATTCCCTTCATAGCTTTTAGAAACTGAGTTTTCACAAGAGTATTTGGATAGCATACACATTATGGAAGTGTGGCCAAATCCTGGGCAGTCATCTCGCATAATTTTCCAACTCCTGAATAAGTAATATTCAAAGCTGAGGTTGAGATTCCACAACTCTCCAATGTGGTTTATGTTCTGAGGAACTTTATTTTCCTCCCTGCAGTTTATCACATTTTAAATCTTGGGAATGACCTCCACTAAGAGAATGTTTTTAACAATCTTGGTAGATCTTGAGATGCTTTATGTGTTATGACTAAGCAACGGATTTGAAAACACAGGCATTATGAAGATTCCCAGATCGTCTCTTAAGGTGCTATGAGAGTTTAGGCAAATCACATGCTCTATCCATGCCTCAGTTTTCTTCATCTGAAAAACTAGTGAACAGGACCATCTACAACACAGGGCTGTTCTCTAACTTTTGTAGGGGTGGTGTTTACCAATAAAAAGTGCTACTAGATTATCAAATCAAAATATTTGATATTGTGTGATCAAATATTTGTGGGGTCAGTCCTAGTATTGGGGCACTTTCTTTTAGGAAAAAAATATTTTAAAATGGGGAAAATGTGTCATTTAAAAACTCATAGAAAAGAAAAACAAACTTTTTGGTTATATCGAGGTAATAACTTTGTCAGGATGAGGAATCACCCTACCTACAGGAAACATCTAACTTTGGAGACATGTCCTAGAGTATTTGTATCTCAAATTATTAACACTATCTCAAGAGCACACAGATAATTTTGGTGGCATTTGGTACCTACAAAACTAAAGAATGTGGAGATTTGAGCCTCTGCCTTAATAGATGATATACAGTCTAGAAATAGAACCAGGACCAAATTTCATTTTTTCATGTTCAGACTTACATGCAAATCCCCACACTTGGTATTTTATATCAGGTCTCCGAAAACCATCTTCTGTGGACCCTGAGAAGAAAGTGTGAATATTTCCTTAGATACACTTAGCCCCAGCTCCATTACTTCACCAGGTCACTGAACAAGGTGGTTGAATTTCTATGGTGTGATATACGACATGGAGGCATTTTATCTTACATAAAATGTTAATACATTGGTAAGTGATCACCATGCAAGAGGCAGGCAAGGATACTGCCCAAAAGATGCAGCATGGTTCTCAACTCTCTTCCTCCATAGGCTGGGTTAGGTGCCATTCCTCTGCACTCAAGGGTCCCCTGCACGTTCCTCCTTTGTCTGTACTTATCACATTGGTCAGTAGTTTTGTGCATACATATTTGTTGCCCTTATTAAACTGAATCTTATCATAAAGCTAGCACACAGTGGATATGCAAACACCGTAAGTTCTCCTTTTTTTTCTTTGCTCTCCTCTTTCATTAACTTATAAATTCATTCTTTTATCCAACAAATTTTTTTTTGAGCAGCTACTATGTACCAGCCACCTGAATACAGTATTTCATTTAATCTTTACAACTCCATCATCACTCCCACTTTAAAGATAAAGAGATGAGAAGTTAGGTTACTAGCCCAAGTTTATTGGGGGGTCGGAGGAGGGGAGGAAGAAACCAGGATTTAAAATTAGATCTCTGTGTCACCAAAGTCAATGCGTTTGATACTATTTCCCAGGCCTAGTTGTTACGTCAAAAGGGATGGAAATGAAAATAATGCTCAAAGAAGAATGTGGGTGGGCTCTTTTATCTGGGAGGGGACGAAGGGCAATTGGAGATACTGTAGAAGGCTGGGCACACATGGTGACTGACAGACACTGGATGACATTTGACACAGCATGTCCTAATGTATTTTTGCAAACTTTGAAATAACCCCCACAGCGGGTCAGCTCTGTGAAATGTAGATCACTAGAGGAAGATGGAAATATTCAGTGTAAGGGCCTTCAGGAGAGCGGCACAACAATGCAGAGCCTGAGGAGGGGCTCCCATCAGGGCTGGAAACCAAGACACAGTTTCAGAGGAAAGATTCTGAAGTCAAAAGTGCCCTTAAGACTGATCTCTACAGCTGGGAAAGGAGAATTCAAGACTTACAGGAACAGGTACCAATTAACATTTGGCAGGAAGGCAAAAAAAGCCTCAGGAAAATGCCAAGGATTTCATCAGGATAAACTTGTACAAGAATGTTAACTTGAAGAGCACCAGATGGCATTTTCTGAGGCACTCGGTATTATAGACAGAGATTTCTGATACAGACATTTCCTCGGAGACACAGGAAAAGTTGTCTGCAGATTTTTATTTGAGGACTGATAAGTGGCACCAAAGGAATCCACCCACACATGACCATGCCTGTGGAGACGTGAAGTGACCCAGACAAGAAAGCCGATTCCCTCCTTCTGCCTGCATTTTTTTTCCTTTGGTATCCTTGAGGCTTACTGGCAATAGCCAAGCCTCCCCCTCCCCAAATTAACTTTTGATATCTCTTTTAGGAAACACACTTCTTGATTCTTTTTTCTAGAAACCAGGCCTTTATGAGACTGGAAACTTTTTCTGCTTACCACAGGAAGGAAGGTTAAGATGTTCTCCTGGCTAATGTATGGCGTGAGTGAAGCAATATCGAGATTTGTTTTCATTTTTGTTAGTAAATAGGCAACATTTCTCAAGATGCTAGAAGTCAGGCATTTGTTTCTCTGTTTTATACACAAAGGTCTCCTGTATTTGTGTCCTTTCCTCACTCATTTCCTTTGCTCTCTGCCTTCCCGCCCCACCCCCTCACCCCGCCCGAGCCAGGAACATCTTCCCATACCTTCTTTGTTCCCTTTCTAACGTCCACCTCTCTGTGCTCTTCCCTTGGCTCCATATGCCTCACATAAAGGCCCATTGTCCATCTGGCAAGTCACTTTGCCCGCTCTTTCATGTTCCTCCTTCTGAGTCACATCCCCTATTAGTCCATCCTTTGGAGTGTCTTTCTTTCTGAACACTTCAGATCCTGAAATAATGAAGAGAATCACAACAATACCATATTTTCCTGACTTCTTTGTCACGTAAACGGTCTCAGAAAACTTCCTCTGGGAGATTCTCACCCTTTTCCTTTTATGATGTCTTCTGAGGGAGTGTTGTAAGCCCAAAAGGCAGACAGGATTTGGGGTTTAGCTCTGTGCACTCCCTAACATGCTTGTTAGATTCTTAAATGTCACTTAAGACATGGCTGTGGTAGCAGTAATCCAAGAAAAAAAAAAAAAATGTGAGATTATAGTTGGTGAGCAAAAAGCACATTTGGTTACAAAAGGCATTGAAAAGTTCAGATGAGCCCATCACATTTCAGAATACACGTGCAGCGAGAAAGGTCTAGACTAGGGCTGTCTTCCACTGCGGGGAGCCGGACCTGCTGGAGACTAGACCTAGACTGTCCTTCATGGAGGAGAGACAGGATGGCAAATCTGGGTTTGACTCTCAGCTGGTGAGGTTAACTTACTAACAAGTTAACCTCTCAAAGCCTCAGACTTCTCTTCTGTAAAATCGAAATAATACTCTGACTCATGGCCTTGCCATGAGGTTTAAGTGGGGGAATGCATGGGAGTTGCCCAGCATGGTTCCTGCTACAAGGTGAATGTTCAAATACATTAGAACTGGGATTATTAGATGCCAAAAGGAGCATCTGGAGAGTCTGCAGATGTTTGGGGAAGCAAGCAGCAGCACACAGCCCAACACAGAGAAGCAGGCATTAGAAACAGATGGGGGGGGGGGTCTCCATTTCCTGGGAAGGCAACCACCCAGCCCAGAGAAACTGGGAACAGCAGGTCACTGGGGGTGGCTCGGGCTCCACACCGGAGTCAGGAATTAGTGAGTGAGGACCAGGTCTTATAAGGCAGAAGCCCATATATTAGAACAGGGACTCAAGATCTTGGCTGGATGAACCTTTGTGATGCCTCAATGTCGAGTTCCCATCAAGCCCCTTAGGTCTCTCCTGTCTCAGATCAGGACTGATTTCAAGACAAGGGTGGGCTGGTGGGGCCTGGGAGTTGACAGAACAGTGCCTTTCCTTAGAAGTCTGGCAGAACTATTTCTTTTCCCACATCGTAACTACACAAATACAAAGTTATCATAAAATGAATCATTGAGAGAGGGCAGTTTAAATTTTCTCCAAGGCACCTGTGTTGGAAAGACCCTTTCCTAAGAAAGAAGTTCTTAGGTTTCAATATTCCGTTCTACCCAACAGTCCAGGACTTTCTTTCCTTGATCCTGCTGGCCCAAGCCAACCTTCTGCAAGTCCTGCTGGGATCACCCCGGCCCATAGGAGGTTCAGGCTGCTCCCTTACATTATCTTTAGACAGAATTCATTAACATTCTCTCTGATTCAGGAGCATAAAGATGACAAGCTAATAGAATTTAAGTGTCCCCTCAAGTGTAATAATTTTTATTAATGTGACAGAGAACCATCATATTTTTTAAATGCCTATATTTAGTATACCAAGTCTTAAAGTACTTAGCTTTGGTGACTAATAAGTGAAGACCAAGTCTTAGGGGTTTCTTTTTCTTTTTTTGTTGTTACACATGTAGGTAAGTCAAAAGACGTCATTGAATGATTACGCCCTAGAATATGAGCTGACTTCTGGTGAGTTAATACACTCATATGAGGCATTTTAAGGAAGATTTTGTTTGTCATATAGGTGCTGTATTGGATGACTACTTCCTGAAACCTACACAAATGCTCTGTTCCTGAGTTTTCTGAGTCCTGCAGCCCGCACTTGCTCTGTTGGTGGTTGTTATTGTTATTTTATAATCCCTAAAGCGTACCTCCTACCAGGCCCTCCCTGCGCACATTAGTCACTCAATAAATACTGTGGGCAGACTGACAAAACCTCAACTGTATATCCACAGGGATTTACTTTTTATTTTGCGCTTACTTACTGCAATATTGGGGAAATCATCAAGTTGACTTTCTCCTGTCAAGGAGAAATAAGTGCTACTTGTACACCAGGGAAAACCTGAAAAATCTATGAAATAGGCAAAAGCTAGCTTAGGACAGAGGAGTGAGGGATTGTACCGAGGAAAGAGGCTTAGGTATTTCTTCACAACCGTGTACATTGGAGCAGGGGAGTTGTCCTGGCATTCTACAGCTGTGACCTAAACCACCGAGTAGAAAGTTTGTTTTCAGGAAGTGTCTAGTGGAATTTCCCAAGTGCGTGCAGATAATCTAGTAGACGGGGCAAGTGGAGAGTTGCTAATAGCCTCTGGGTTATGACAAAGAGTGTCCATAAGTCAGGCCATTCTTCACTTTCCTGACAAGTCTGGAGGGAATCCAGCAATACCTCTAAAAGAAACTTTAATTTCAAAAATTCCACTGCATTGTAGTGCTGGCACAAAGGAAGAAAGGCTTTACCCCCAAAACCAAAAGAATACAATTCAAAGAGCTCAGTGACGTCTGCAACAATGGAAGGAAGAGATTGCTCCTTCTAGTATATCTTTATCACCACCCATTTTTTATGTCTCTCCTTTTCCTGCTTGGTCATGAAGGGGAGCAAATCATAAGGCCTCGGTAACACTTTATTTGTTGGGCAGGAAGTGAAATATTCAGGCTTTAAGATCTTTTTCAGCTGCACATACTTGGAGAAGGATCTGCATTTGAAGAATCTGCTGCTGGTCCTCTGACCTCCCGCCACCCCCCACCCCAGTGTTAGAGGCACGAGCAGCTGAGCTCTCCAGGGCCTCTACCTATGGTACCAGCCCCAGGAACCACACTGCTTCTCCAGGGGACCCATGGAGAGCCCTCTCATTGGAAGAAAGGCCTCCACTATGGGCTGGGAGGAGTATTTAAAATACCGAAATGCTAAAGTAGATAAGACCAAATGATGTACTCTCTCAAAGAGTGAAGAAAAATAAAATAGAAAGGAAAAATTCATTTTCTCCTCCCAAGGAAACCATAAATCAGATGCTTTAAGAGGCAACACAGTTTCATTCCACTGCCCTTTTCCCCAATGTGTACTGTTTGTCCAAGTCACCAGGAAAGAGTCATCCATAGCACAGGCTTTACAAAGTAAAAAGACAGGTTAGGATGCCACTCTCAGACACAGGCCCCTAAATCTGCACATTTGGAGTCTAAATGGAGACAGAATGCAGAGTTCTTTCACTATTGATCTCCAGCTCCTGAGTGTCTCTGATCCTCCAAAAATGTCCTCCCAGGCGAATGGTTTTAGTGGATTTTATTCAGCCTTGGGCTTTGAATTTTTCATCTGATGCTTTTCCTCTTACGGATGTGAGCCCATCAAAGGAGGAGAGATTTTATTCCAGAGCAGAGTTCAACAGTAAGACTTTCCTGGGAAACCCATTTATGTAGCTGGAAAGCCTCCTAGAACCCTGACCCCCGCTTTCTTTGGCTCTAGAGCCCCTCTCTTGGCATTTCCTAGGCAGGCTTCCTAACTGTCCCTTTTGACCTCAGGGAGGTCAGGCCAGCATATGGTTAAGTGAAAGTCCTACTTCCCGCTCCAAGCAGCCCAGTGTAATTTACTCTTTTATGTGTTGGTCCTGAGTGTATCCCATTGTTCTTCCCTTCTTCTCCCATATCTCTTACCCCTTAACCTGTATCTTGATACCCAGGCTCCCCATCTCTCCCCGAACCCCCCCTTCCCATTCAATCAAGTAGATCTCTCATATAGGTGTAACCCACGAGCCAGCGATAACACACTACTAAAGCCTTACCCCCTCATGTCCTCCATGGGACAACTGAACCAAGGATCACTGTGAGCTTTGCCTTACGGGAACCTGGAGTTCCAGACCTACCTGCTTCAAGCACGTTAATACTAGATTGAACCATAGAATGAGATGAAAATGGGTCACTCTTTCTAGCTGAGACAATAATTATTTCTCCCCTCATTGAGGATATTAAATATATCTACTTTTTAAAAATCTGCTGCTAGCTGACCACATGACACACTAGTATTTTACAAGATATATGAGAACCCCTAGGTCCTCAGCACTCATCAAGGTTTGTACCACATAGAAAATCCTCAGTGTCTTTCAGGTTAAACTGAAGAAAACTAAGTTGCTGTTATTGTTGTTTAATCTGCACCTACTATTATAATCTGTTCAACCAAGTTCGTCCTTGTGCTATTATATATATTGAGTGAGGGGGCTTTATTGTAACTTCTCTCTATTGGGTAGTGCATTCTGTCTCCTATGAACACAACACTTTGGTTCAGTTATGACCCTTGATTTGAAACTTTCTGTTCCCTGGATAAAATGGAGAAATAATTGGGCAAAACTTGGCCGCTCTTATAAAAATTCACAGATGCTGCTTTGAATAAAACAGTTCATAATGGTTTAAAAGAGGCTTTCTACTCTAACTTTCATCTCAGCACATGAAGTGGGTGGTGGGGGAGGGAGGAAGTGGATCAATGGCCAACATCAAGTTTTGATCCCAGCTCTCACCCAAGCCCCTCCCACAAACACCAGCCAAAGCAAGGCCATTTGTCAGCACTTCATTCATGAGCATCATCGTTAAGATTCCACGGTTCGCTTCTGGTATCAAAGGTTTGCTTTAATGGAAATAATTTATAAGGAGTCTTCTTTGTGAAGAACGGGGAAGGTCCATTTGGAATCTAGACTTTGAACACTGTGGTCTGAGCCAGCTCCACGCTTCTGGCTGGAGAGCTTGCCGCAGCCCCGCTGAACAGGGGCCGTGGATGCCACACAGCCCCGAGTGGAGTGAACAACTTCCATGCGCTGGGAAAGAAAGTGAAGAGGAATGTTTTCCCTTCCGACATTTCTCTAACAACTGTGTCTAACCTGAAATGTGGCTCCAATCCTTCTCAGAATTATTATTTTCTTTACAGCGAAGTTCTAAAAACTTGGTTTCTTTTGATTTCTCTCCCCTGGCAGGAAAATGACACATTTGGGGCCAAGGCATGAAAGCGTGGTCTCTTGGGAGAAGGGGGAAGGCTATTGCTTTCCAGCCCACAAACAGTTGCAGGTGCAAAAAATGTGCGCACGAGAAAGGGAGGTCTGGTAGAGGCCCCCTTTTAAAGGGCGGCCTTTTAAGTTCAATAAATCTCTTTGCTCTTCCCTTTGTGAGCCGTGTGCTTCCCTCCCACGCTCAAATGCACATCCCAGTCCTCAATGTGGCCTCCAGAAGGAATCTCAGTGTTTGTTGTGAAGCTTTCTATAATTACATAATCGGTGAAGTCTGTGAGTTTGTGTTGAGGTGGCTGAGAAATGCAGGCCGGAGGATTACAGTAACATAGTTAGATGGCTTCCTGTAAGAGCCAAGGGCCTTTTCCCTGGGCGGCGTGGATTGGCTGCCCCCCGGCCTTCCTCTTCCCGGGTGAATCGCGGCTCGAGTGGACGTTTCTGCCTGCCAGCCGCCCCAAGGAGACTTAGGGCGCTTGTGCTGTGGGTGAGCTGTACCTACACACCGTGTGCCCATTGATGAAGCGGGCAGGCGTCCCCAACCCAGAGGGCTGTGCTTGCTGAAGGCCTTGGCGTCTGCGTGGGGACAGAGCCGGTGCTTAGCGTCTGGGCCCTGGTACCTTGACTCACCCTGCGGTGTCTAGGAGTCTTAATTCCTTTGCCTCGGGGCATTAGGGGCAGGAAGAGAGGGAAGAAAGGAAAGACCACAGAATTTGCTACCTGTTAGGCACCACTTCTCATGAATTTTTTTCCAAGTCAACTGGCCATTGACCATTATATATTAAAACACAGTCAGAACCAGAAAAAGGCCTTTTTTTTTTTTTTCCTTTTTTCCTTTTTTTTTTTTTTTTTTGCCTGCTGGGTGATCTTAGAATCTGCTTTCCAAATACCTAACAAGCCTTCGAGACGATTACTCCTGTGCTCACTGAACCCTGTTTCTTTCTGCTGTTCATTTGCATGTGTGGACTCTAGGAATTTTTTTAAAAGCACAGGCAGAGATGAGACAGCAGCGGTTTTCTAAATGAAAATAACTGAGTCAATATAGGAAATCTTTACATAGCTACCTTGTATTTAGCTGGTTTCCATGGAAATTTCATCAAGAGACAGCCAAGGGGTACCTATGAAATAAGAAAAGATGACCATGAGGGAAAGCTCTTCCTTTATTTTGTCCTGTTATGAAGAGCTAGAACCTCAGATTCTATAATTGATGCCAGAATTTAACATTTGATTTTTAAAAACACAGATGGGAAGACAGGTGTGTCTTAAGTGGAAACAGTATACATCGAATTTTTAGAAGAGTCAGGACTGGTTCTATTGCCAATTATTATATTCAGCAAACACAAAATCCTTCTCTGGTGCAGACAGCTGATCAGAGTTAGGATCCTCAAGTGCAAATTTTCCAGAGGTCCCTATTCGTTCTATTGCTCTGAGAGAGTCTCTTGTTCTGCTCTCCTGACTCCTCATGTCTGCTGCCCTCAAGCTGCTCATTCAGTCTGTTGGGTCTGCTCTCAGAGTCACTCTGACTTCATAAGCTTATATAGGGAGGCAGTCTCTCTCTTTTTCTATGCCCCCCCCAAAAGTTTAAATAACATAAATTTATTTCTTTAATATTTGAAAGAATCTCCTGGGAAACAGAGTCCTGTGCCTTTTTGAGAGGTAACTCCTTAATTACACATCTCCTTATTTTTTAAAAACAACTCTTCTGATTTTCTCTTTGCCAGATTTGAGCTCCAAAAAATAAAATGGTTAATGATGTCTTTATATAAATATTCGCTCCTTTGCTTTATACAATGAAAAATAAAAATTAGATTTGTTTGGAAATGTCCAAATTTTAATTATTTCAAAATGATTGCAATAGTTCTCTTATTAATCAAATGCATGGTAAAAGAAACAAAACTCGACAAATCAAACAAGAAGTTCAACGTTCCTGGGTCATGTTTAAGTAAAATGTGTTACTATAAATATGATCCAAGTTAAAAAGAGATATATTCATGCTCATGCATGACTAGTATGATAATTGTCAATAGACTAATGAAAGAAAGAAAAAGATTTTTTCCTATAGATTTAAATGTCCTTGTTAATTGGTGACATTTATAATGCACTTTATGGGCTAAATTAATGATTTGTCAATGTCCTCATTGACATTAATATATTCTTAGTCCCAGGATAATCAGTGACTAAATCTCTATAAAACTGATTATGTATAAAACCTCAATTGAAGAGTAAACTTCCATTTAATATTATGTAATATTGTATAACATAATAACATATAAGTAATATAAAAATTTTATTGTAAAAATTAATCAGAAAAAATTAATCTTATTTTATCTGTTACACAATTATGTCTGGCTGTGTAACAAGTTATCCTAAAACTTACTGGCTTAAAACAAATATCTATTGTCTCACAGTTTCTAGGTTCAGGCATCTGGGCATGGCTTAGCTGGCTACCTCTGGCTCAAGGTCTCTGACAGGGCTCCAGTCAAGGCATTGATTGGAAATCAACTATGGAAGTATCCCCTCTGAGCTCACTTATTGGCAGGATTCAGATCCTTGTGTACTGTTGGACCGAGGACTTAGGTACTTGCTGACTGTTGTCCAGAGACATCATTTCCTTGCTAAGTGGACCTCTCTACTGGGCAGCTTACCACATGGCAGCTGGTTTTCCTCAGGGGAGGCCAGTAAGAGAAGGCAAGCAAAATGGAAGCCACATGCTTCTTCGTATCCTAATCTTAGAAATCATATCCCATCTCTTTAGTCATATTTTACTACTTAGAAGCAAGTCACTAGACACAGTCTGCACTCAAAGGGAGGGAATCACATAACAGCATAAATATCAGGAGGCAGGAATCATGAGAGGCCATCTCAAAGGCCAACTACTATACTTTCCATCCACAGGGATTCTTGTTTCTCCCTTGTAATTACCCAAAGGCCCTGGCAAAATCAGAAACTGAGTCTTCTGGAAGAAATAGGACAAGATCTCAGTAAAGGGTAAACCTGAGCTTTCTGCTGGCTCAAGATTCTAAATTATTCAGTGTGTCCACGTGACCAACTGAAGTAGCACATTGTTTCTCAATTCTAAGATCTCTCTCGGGACTATTTCATCAAACAAATAAACTCATAAGCTCTTGCTCTAGTGGAAATAAATAAATAAATAATAGTTAGTAGATACTTTTGTCCAAAGGTTATGGTATTTTCAAAATCATTGATCTGGGCAATTAGCAGATGTGGAACTACTATTACAGACATTGGCAAAGATAAACCATCAATGTCCAAATGAAATGAAAAGGCCATTTGATATTAGCTATCTATTGTATTAATGGTCTGTCTTGATATTAGTTATCTATTATATTAGTTATCTATTGCTGTATAACATACTGCCCCAACTTAATGTCTTAAAGCAAATAAATAAACATTTATTTTCTTACACAAAGTTCTGTGGGTCAGGATTGGGAGTGACTTGGCAAGGATGTTCTTTCTGGCTAGTGTCTCCAGGAAGTTGCAGTCAAGATGTCAGCTAAGGCTGCAGTCATCTAAAGGTTCTGAGGGGCTGGGGGATCCACTTCCAGGGTGGCCACTAATGACTGATAAATTAATGATGGTTGTTGGCAGGAGGTCTCAGTTCCTCACCACATGGGTGTCCACAGGGCTGCTTGAGTGTCTTCATGACATTGCAGCCAGCTTTCCTCAGAGAGAGAAAGAAATCCAAATTGATTATGGGACATATGAGATATATTTGAACCTTAATAATTATTCTTGTCTTAGTGTTTGTCCATGTTTTAGGCACAAAATGTTCAATCTTCAGAGTATTAAATTCTGTTACTCAAGTGCTACCATGACAAATGATTCAACAAATATTCACCCTTCTAAAAGAAGCCCTGCTGCTTACAGAAGACAAAAACTTCCATAAAACTGTGATATTTGATCACCAGCTACCAAACTGCAGTGCAAACTTATTGGACCTATGCTAGCCTCCTGCCCTCTACATCTCTTATATGTATCATAGAATTGCCAATAAACAGACAGCAGATAGGAGGAAGAGTGATATAAAAGTATTCATGATACTTTGGCAGGACCTCAAGAGAATAAGTAGAAATATGATCATATAACCAAAAAGTCCTGGATGTTTTATTCATAAGACAAACAAAACAAAGCCAATACTAAAGGTCTCAACAAAATATTTGGAGCTCACATTAGTAGAGAGAATGGACTTACCATGACAGGCAGAGTGGTTTTGAGGGGGTACAGTCATAGGGCTGTCAGGTGTGGCTATCAGAAGAGGCCACTTCTACAGCATTAGGATCTCTGACAAATCTTAACAGGACCTTCATTTGTTAAGGACTTTCATTTGTCCAGAGACCACCAGGTACACACCTGTAGTAAAAGAGAAAATAAGTTAGGATGATTTGGTCTCCTGGAGCAAGAGATAATCCAAAGCAGAGGAACCATGAAGTGAGTCATATGAGGGGAAGCTTAGGGACAGGTACTTGTAGGGTCTGGGGGCTGGAATTAGTCATAAGATGGTCTTGCCATAGGTTGTACAGAATTTGTAAACCAAGCAGGCAAGTTGCCAGAATAGTCAGAGGCCTCATTTTTAGAAGACATGATCTTTGTAGAGTTACGGTAACATCATTCTGACTATGGTTCAATCTTGGAACAGACGGATCTAAACAAAGAGGTTTTATACAATTTTGACCTTTGGCCATTTATTTGCGGACTATTTTGCAAGCAATAGGTTCTGTTTCAACTCTCATCCTCAATCTATAGAAGAGAATCTGAACTAGGTACTTCTGACTCCTTCATGTCCTCTGAGAAAGTCTCTGACCAAGATGTATTTGATGAAAAAATTATTTCCCTCCACTCATGCTGTTTCCTTTTCCAAACAAGACTCAATCCTAAGCTTGAGGGGAAAGACAGAGCTCAAAACCGGATCAATTCTATCATTGCCTTTGCATGCAGTTTTTCTCTAATCATAATTCCACTGCAAATATTCTACTCTAATACCCAACTCAAAGTCCATCCTTTGAAAGTATTTTTCACTGAATCTGCCTCCTCTCCTACCCTTCTTCAGTCACCTACCCCTGCCTTGGAGGGTAAAATTATACTCCCTCTTTGCATTCCTGGTACCTAGTAGAGTGCTTGGTACCTAGTACAAGGTTAGTCAATATTTTTGAATTGTACTGTAATATCTAATTACTTTAGCAGCAGATGTTGTTGACATACTTTAGTATTTCTGTTACTTCGGCTCTGAGTTCTCTCCTCTCTGAACTCCTGTTGCAGTTTGGCATTGTTGCTCTCTGGCAGTTTAACAGATGTTCATTTTGTTTTGCTTTTGTTATTGTTTTATTCCAATTATTAATAGGTGGTGAGCTCCTAGGGATAGCAACAGTTTCTTTTATTTATTTGGCATCCTCTAGCTTACTCCCATGTCCCTTCAGAATCAAGACAGTTCCTCAATAGTTGTGGCTTTTGATTATATTTGGAGATATTAATTTATATATTGTTTCCTATATTTTTCCTGTCCCTCATTTTTCTCATTCAAGAGGGCAGTTGGCTCCAGACTTCACTGCCCCGGGGAAGGGCCGAGGCCAGGTCCGAAGCAGGAGCAGCGCATCGGGCGTTGTGGCTTTCTTTTCCAAAGGACTAAACCCTTCGGGGAGTGGAGACAGTGTGGTGTGGATAGTGAAGAATGGGGCTCCCAGGCATAGACAGAGCAGATGAAGCGGGGAGAGAAGGCGGCTGCCAGGATCCCCTTTCGCTGCCCCAGCTGTAAGAGTGATGGGGTGGAGAAGGTGGAGAGAAGAAAAAGCGTTTGGGGGCCCAGGAGTAGTGCAGGCTCGGGCCCTGCCTGCAAGTCAGCAGTTCCAGGGAGGCGGCAAACCCTCAGAGAAGAATGGATGCAAGTGCGTCTGGGCTGACTGACCAGGGCCTGTCTTACAAAAAGTTGCTCCACTCACGGTGTCATTTCAGGTCCCCGGACAGTGTGAGGTGCACTCTTGGGCTAGGGCACAAGGCAGATGAGGACAGTAGAAGAAGCAGAAATAACAGGGTTTGGAATTGGAAACTGAGTTGCTGTCATCCATGGGAAATGTGCTCTTCTTACACACCTGAATATGTGGAAATTTATATTTGCTACATTTGTTTAGTTGGTTAATTTGTTAGATATGTAAACTTGGCAAAATTATTGCCCATCGCATTCTAGAATGTGAAAAGAAAGACCATGTCTCGTTATGTTAAAAGTGAATGTATTATATAATTTTGTATTTTAGCTCTGTCACTAATTATCTGTGTAACTTTGAGAAAATTATCTCACTTTTTAAAGTCTTAGATGCATCGTATATTCTCAAAATAGGTAAAATAATGTTGGGATGATATGAAGATAAACTGAGATAATACCTGTAAAGTGCTTAGCAACGACAGCTATCATCTATTAATAATACAGACTTTTTCAGGATGGAAGGACCTTAATGTTCATGTAAACCAATTAGTACTGATCTTATATTGTTCACATTTTGACAATAACAATATCCTTTTCCTCCTGTGCATTTATTTCTTTCAAAAAGTAATATTTCCAAGGAAATTTCAGCAATATTTTAGAAAAAATGGACAAAAATAATGTCTCAGTTTCAAAATATTCTCAACTAAAAAAATATAGACTAGAAAGAATGTTATGCATCAGAGAGCTTTTGAACCTTTAAAAGGTATAGATAAGATAAAAACACAAATTATGGGAAAATGCATATAATTAAATTAAGACTGAACTAAGTTGTATATACTCATGTATTATATACCCATGTCAGAAAAGGAGTCTTATTTTTTCCAAGATGAATTTATAGCCTATATGTCAATGAAAATCTAATTTTTTGCTGATAGATGGAGTGCCATATGTAATGATGAGGAATATGCTAAAAGCAAGAGCAGTAAATGGCACTCTTCTGACTTACTGTATGTGTCACCGGGAAGAGTAATTATTTCTCACAAGTAGAGGTGAAGTCAGGGACTATTATCATCCATATTTAAGTGGTTTTGCTCTTTTCTTCCACATCCACCAACTTGATTAAATAATGATTTGGCTCACAAGAGGCTTGAGCTTGGTGGCTCCAAGTTCATTGCCAGTCAAGTTTGTAAATGCCTCTGGTGTTCAGCTTTAGAGATGCACAGATAAGGAAAGGCTCCACTAAGTCAGCACCAGACAGATGGGGTGGGGGCAGACAGAGGCAGCAATCTCAAGGAGTGGCCGGGTAGGGAACTAGAGAATGGGACTAGATTCATAACGCCTGAGTGACACCTGCAAGTCTGCCTTTAATAGTGTGTTTCATAGCCTCAAGCAAATCCTAACCTGTTGGGAAGGGGGGGGGGGGGTGCAGTTTGGTGCTGTAGAAGCCACCCCTTAAGGAAGAATGCCTTGAAACCTCCTCTGACTAAAGAAAATCCAGAGTTTGATGGACGATCCCAATATAGTAATTGCACATGATAACCAAGGGAAATAATACTCTGGTGGTGGTTTGATCAGGTGTTCAAAGAGAGCCAGGTAAAAAGTGTCAGAGTGACATTTCTGTTCCATCTTTTCAGTGAAGAAACACCAGAGGGTTAGATATTCAACACCTGTGATCTCAATTGGCATTTTAATTGGTACTGACAGTGGGCAGGAAATAAAGGACACATTTTCACCAGAAGGAACAAAAAGTCTTAGCGTGGTCTAATATTAAAGAACTTCAGGAAAGGTGAGAGCAATCCTGTGATTTATAAGTAATATATATTTGGTCATTCGGGTGAGCAAAATACATTCCTCGTGTATATTTGTTCTTCATCCATAGTTCCTGGATGTCAGTTCCCAAACCCCTGTAATTTCCTAAGCATACGAGCAATGGAAGCATCTTGTATTACAATACTTGGTTTCTTATCCTCAGTTCCTAAAAACACCTTAGAGACTTAAAGATGAAATGGGTTTGTGTTAATGAGGTGACTTTGGGATGGCACCTAAAGATGGGGGCTGGTTGTCAAGAGAACTAGCCATGAATAAAGGGTTGGGACTTTCAGTCCCACCCACTCATTTCTGGGGAGGAGGAGGGGCTGGAGGCTGAATCAATCACCAATGGCCAATGAATTAATCAGTCATGCCTATGTAGTGAAGCCTCCATAAAACCTAAAACAGGAGGGGGTTCGGAGAACTTTTGGTTGGTGAATACGTGGAAGTTTTGGGGAGAGCAGCACGCCTAGAGAGGGCATAGACACTCTGAGCCCTTTCCCCAAACCTTGCCTCATGTTAGCACATTCCACTGATGCCAGTTTCCTGGTTGTGATATTGTGCTATGTTAATCGAGATGTTGCCATTGGGGGAAACTGGGGGAAGTGTACACAGGATCTCTCTGTACTATTTCTTAGAACTGCATGTGACTCTACTATTAATAAAAGGGTTTATATAGTCCCCAACATCATGTAGAATTCAATCTAGTACTAGAAATAGATTACAAAAAATTAAAGATGCAAAGAACTATATAATAACCATTATAATGTAGGAGGAGGGAAAGTATCTGGTACCATAAATGCATGTAAATATTGAAATCTAGTCTGTACTCAAAGACCAGGATGTAATATTTAAAATGAAGCTTAAGAATGATCAGGAATTGGCCAAACAAGAAAGGAGGAGAAAGATAAAAGAATTTCACCATCGAAAAAGTGGAGTCTCAGTAGAGAAGAATAATCATAAATAAGCTTGACAGAAGGTAATGCTGAAGAAATAGTTTGGGGACAGTTCACACTGGACCTTATAGATTATGGTAACTTCCTTATGAGAATCATGGGGAGCCACTAAAATGCATTTAGCAAGGAAGTAATATCAAATTTATGTTTTTAAACTATGACTTTGACTTTCAGGCAGAGAACAGCCTGGTTGGAAAGGATACCTGAGAATATGAGGAAAAAGAAGCTGGCATAGTAGCCCAGGTTAGTGACGGGGCTCTTGGATTCTGGTGGGCGCAGTGAGAGGATAGTGAATGGATTCAAGAAATACTAGACAGGTTTGGCGATGATCTGAGTGTGAGATGTTGATATCATAGATTCTACCCAGGTTTTGGCATGAGCAATGGAGTGGATGGAGAAGCCATATTCCCAGGTGGGGAGAATTAAACAAAGGGGGTAGGGAATGGCATGGTTCAATTTTAAATCTAAGATAAGGTACCAACAAGACTTTGAAGTGGAGATTTCGAGTAATCAAGTAGATGTTTCCAACTGGAACACAGGAAAGGAGGTATGAGGCAGGGAGAAAAGTTCTTGGTCTTTATTCACAAGAAATATATACCAAGACCCCCCTAATGAATGTCCGAAACCACAGATAGTACCAAACTCCATATATACTATGTTTTTTTGTATACATACATACCTATGATAAAGTTTAATTTATAAATTAGGCACAATAAGAGATTCACAGCAATTATAATAAAATAGAACAATTATAACAGTCAATATACTGTAATAAAAGTTATGTGAATGGCTTTGGGGGTATTATTAAGTAAAATAAGGGCGACTTGAATATAAGCGCTGAGATACCATGACAGTAGATCTGATCACCAGATCACTACAAAGTGACTATTAGGCGGGGAGCATATACAGTGAAGATACACTGGACAGAGGATGATTCACATCTTGGTTGGGATGGAGCAGGATGGCCGAAGATTTCATCACACTACGCAGAACAGCATGCAATTTAAAACTTATGAATTGTTTATTTCTGGAATTTTCCATTTAACATTTTCAGACTATGGTTAGCGTGGTAACTGAAACCACAAAACGTGAAACCATGGATAAGAAGGGACTACTTAGATGATATTTAAAGGGGTAGTTAAAGTCATTCAGGCAGAGTGGGAAGAACAAGAAAAGAAGGGGCCCAGAGAAAATTCTTGATAAATTTAAGCATTTAAAGGTCAAGGAGACTTAGAAAAAGGAGTCAGTGAGGGAATGAAAATCCAAGAGGGAAGTGGGGCAGCCAAGGGAAGAGAGTGCACTCAGAAAGAAATAGTAAATGCTGTTAAACATTCTGCTGAGAAGTGGAGTCAGATGCGGCACGGCAAATGGAGATGACTGCAGGATTGAGCAACGTGAAGATCACTTATAACTGGGATGCAGAAAGGGAGAAGGAATGCAGACGGAGGTAGGCTTGCCGCTTTGGAGGAAGACAAAGGAGTTGTAGCCAGGTGGTGTAGATTTTCTCGACAAAATTATAGACACTGAGAAAGGAGATTGAAGAGGGTGTATAATAGTTATTGCAAGAGAGGACAGTGAGTAGACTAGAAAATCCATTCAACTACAGATAGTCCTCAGCTTAAAAGTTTTTGACCTTAGGATGGAGTGAAAATGGTGCACATTCAGTAGAAACTATACTTAGAATTTTGATCTTTCCCTGGGTTAGTGATATGATATATGATACACTCTCATGACACTGGGCAGCAGGCGGCACCCAAGTCAGCCATGCAATCACAAGGGTAAACAACCAATACTCTACAATGTACTGGGTTGCCAGCATTTTTTTAAATATTGTATTCAGTAAATTACATGAGATATTCAACACTGTGTTATAAAATAGGCTTTGTGTTCGATGATTTTGCCCATCTGTTGGCTAATGGAAGTGTTCCGAGCACATTTAGGTAGGCTAGGCTAAGCTATGATGGTTGGTAGGTTACATGTATTAAATGCAGTTTAGACTTAAGATATTTTCAACTTAAAATGGATTTATTGGGAGGTAACCCCATTGTTAGTAGAAGAGCATCTGTACAGAGATAGATTCTTTTTTAAGTTTAAATAAATGGAAATTATCCAAATTTTCTCTTGGATAAGGAGAGTCAGTATTGCAGAGATATTAATCTTCCACATATCTGTCATTTTATTTGATGTAGTAATCATAATTATTACTGAAAATTACAATTGCATTTCGTAGTTATAGAGGACTTAAATGTGTCAGGCACTGGGCTAAATCCTCATAAAACCCTAATCAAAATCACAAGTTCAGGGGAACTTGCAAAATGACTGTAAAGTTTATCTGAAAATAAACATGAGAGAATAGCAAAGAAAATTCTGGGAAAGAAAATAGCAAGTGTGGATTAACCAACTGTAATTGTGGTTTGCAACAATAGAGAGCTCAATGGAAAGAACTCAGAAATGATCACAAGTTTATGACAGGGTGATTTCAATAAAGTTGGGTTTTCAAATCATCGGAAAAAATAGAGGTTTACAATAAAACGCTTAGGGACACCTAGATAGCCACTTGGAAAACAATAAAGCCACACTTCTGCTTAATTTCTTTTCCCCAAATCAGGTGGATCAAAGATGTGAATGTAAAGACATTAAACTATAACAGAATGAAACAAAGCTAAATATTTTCATAATATTGTATTGAAAAGACCTTTTAAAATATAAGACAATATTCATCATGGACTTGGCAAAAACAAACACACATTTACACATGAAAGCAATGCCAAAAGATGAATGTTAAACTGGGGGAAATATCAGTTTTTAGGATGAATGATTGAGCTCTGATATATCAATTAAAAATATGAGGAGCCATTTTTAATAAGGGCAAATGACATAGAAAGGCAGGTCAGAATGAAAAAATACACATGATTAATAAACACGTGAAAAGATACCAAAGTTCTGTGACAAGTTTTAAAAAAAAACAAAATTAAAACAGGAAAGTGATGTTATTTCTACTTATCTAATTAATCCAAATAACATATTTTTGCTCACTTACGATGGGCCAGCTGTTTTAGTATTTTATTATGAGTATATTTTACATATTTCTTGTGAGTATATTTTCCATAATAAACTACACATTTTAAATAATATGATTGGTAGTTTGAATGGAAACAGATGCCTCTGAGGAGCTTGATAATGCTTGAAAGGTGGGGTTTTTTTAAGTCAGTCAGCCTTGCTCTCAGCAATCTTATTTATATGCTTAATTTGATCAACACATTCTCTTTCATAGAATGCACAATTTTCAAAGGCAATCTTTTTTATAAATACTTACAAAACTAATTCTTTCCCTCCATTTACTTATATTTTATTGAATTGACAATATTTCTGAGAGTGCAAAGTTAACACTGAAATGCTGAAGGCCAACCAAACCAGAATCATAGCCCAGTGACTCTTCTCTTTTGTCAGTTGGAGGTAAGGAGAGCAGTTGATGAGGCTAGTATTTCATTTCTTCATCTTTTCAATCTTTCATTCAACAAATATTTATTGAATGCCTACTCTGAGCAAGGCACAGAGCTAGGTACTGGGGATATTATAATGGACGAGGGAGAGAATCTGTACCCTCAGATTTTATCATCTGACTGGAGCCACAGGGAAGTAAACCGGCAATGATAACACTTGGTTATAAGAACTTGCATTTGTTTGTGTGTGCATTTTTAATTTTTTTAATTAAAAATTCTCTTTTCAATTACAGTTTACATTCAATATTACTTTGTGTTAGTTTCAGGTGTACAACATAGTGGTTAGACAATCATATACTTTACAAAGTGAGAACTTGTATTCGTAGTAAGTAACTGAAATCTCCCCCTCGCCTTCATTCCTTCAATCTGGGAACAGTGTAGTGCTGCCCAGGGTGACGTGTTACTTCTGTGACTATACTAGATACTCATTTGGGAGTGACTGAGGCAACTTATATAAGGTAGCTTTTTAAATAATATGTGACACCTAAATGCAGCTAGGTCATGGACTTTCTCCAAATTAGTAAGACTAAAATTTTTGGCAACATGAGAGAGATTTTCCAGGTTCAAATGAATCATTAGGAATGAATAAATCACAGTCATAACAAATGTTCTATAATTAAGAAGATAAAGATGTGTCTTAAGCATGATAAATCTCAGAATAACCCCAATATGTGTCAGTTTGTCTTTGTCAACAAATACTGGAAAGAACCAAAAGAACAGTCAAACATAATTCCAGATAGTCTATGCTTTTACCAACCTACTAAACCTACTAATATATACTTTCTTAGAAAAACACACACACCTCATAGTATATATACTAAATAATTAAAATTGTTTCAAAAGATACTTTATAGAGTTCCTAAATTATATCAGGTTGAACCATACAGAATTGTCAAAATTCTTTTAACCTACAAAATTGGCAATTTCATGCAGTTTACACTGATAGCATGGCATCATTTCAGTTCCTAAGAGGAAATCTGTAAGGAACAGAGCTCTCACTGTGAACCACTCTGTGCTAAGCCCTGATTGATATCAATTCAAGGTCCTTACTTGGGGTCCATAGGCTCCCCCTGAAAAAGTCCAAGGCCATATTAAAGGAGGATCTTTGAACTTGGATAAAAAAATTTACATATTTATTTTCACCAAACTTGAACTTGAACTTTGCACTTCTTTCGAATGCTAAGGCACAAGCAGCAAACTTTGATGACATTATCAGTGCCTTTGCCTTTGTCACCAATAAAAATCACAGATATTTTCATATTGCATTACAATTTGGGCAGCTCTCACAAAAATAACATTTATACTTATCACAAACTTGAACTTTCCTTTTGATATTATACCTACTTTTAGATCATATTTAATGCATTTACTACTAATCTCAAGTTTGCTTTTAAAAATATTTGGGTAAGTGTAATGTGATTGTTTTGCTTTATAGTATTATATCTTTTATGTATTTAAAGCATAGTATTCTCTCTTCTGTTTTCATGTATGCAGTCAAGAGCTTTCCCAGACTGTCAAATGGGTCCATGGCACAAAAAGTTAAGAACCACTAATACCATTTGATCCCTGTAGCCACCTCCATAATAGGTAGTATTTTCACCCGGAATGAATAGAAAATAAGGGTTGGGTCATTTGATGAATGTACACAACTAACAGCACAACCTGGTTTCACAGTGAGTCTAGCTCCAAAATCCATGCCCTTAACTAGTACATCTACCTCCTCTGGAAATTTCCAGGTGACCAGTGGAGATTATGATTGTCAAGATACTGATGATATCAAATAATATTTGTGTGAACCCCCAAATATTTTCCTTATGCTGCAACTATAGGACTATACAACAGCCCACTTAAAAAATGTTGCCCAATGCAATAATAAGTTCACAACATAAACAAGAAGACATTAAATAGTAAGGAGAGTGAGCCCTGAGCTATAGGCAGTGCTGCGAGGGGGTGAAGGCCTCAGAGACCCAGAGGAGGAACTGTCAGAGATGGACAACCTGGCACAGGAAGGTGTGACAAGGTTGTAGCTAGCAAAATTTACTTTTTAGTCAGTTGATGACCTCTGCCTTCTTTTCCTATTTCTGTTTTTATTACTCTTTCTCTCTTCTGTCTCCATTTAGTTTCTAATCTAGATTTCTATTCCATTTCTCCATGTACCAGCCAATTTTCAGCTTGAAATAGAGGGAAACATGCCAGATTATAGCAGATGAAATTCAGGTTCATACATTTATCTATCTAGTTAAGCTTTTATTGTGATTATTTTCAAGTTTATGTATAATTAACATATAATATTATATTAGTTTCAAGTATGCAACTTAATGATTTGATATTTGTAGTTAACATCTGTCACCGTACATTAGTTACAAAAAAAATTTTGGTGTGATGAAAACTTCTAAGACTTACTCTTTTAGCAACTTTTAAATATGCAATACAGAATTATTAACTGTAGTCACCATGCTGTACTTTGCATCCCCAAGACTTATTTTATAACTGGAATTTTTTACTTTTGGACTCCCTCTACCCATTTTATCCACCTACCACATCCTACCTCTGGCAACCACCAATCTATTCTTTGTACCTATGAACATGGGGATTCCACATATGAGTGAGATCATATGGTATTTGTCTTTCTCTGTCTGGCTGATTTCATTTAGCATAATGCCCTCAAGGTCCATCTGTATTGCAAGATTTCCTTCTAAAACTGAATAATATTCCAGTGTGTGTGTGTGTGTGTGTGTATAAACATTTTAAAAAATCCATTCATTCATTGATGGACACTTCGGTTGTTTCCATATCTTGGCTATTATAAATAATGCTGCAATGAACATGGGGGTGCATATATCTTTTAGAGTGAGTGTTTTTGTTTTCTTTGGATAAACACCCAGAAATGGAATTGCTGGACCATGTGGTATTTCTATTTTTAATTTTTTGAGGAAACTTCATACTGTTTTCCATAGTGGCTACAACAATTTACATTCCCACCAACAGCGCACAGGGGTTCCCCTTTCTTCACATCCTCCCCAGCACTTGTTATTTCCTGTCTTTTTTATGACAGCCATTCTAACAGGTGTGAGGTGATGTCTCATTGTGGTTTTGATTTGCATTTCCCTGATTAGTGATTTTGAGCACCTCTTCATGTACCTGTTGGTCATTTCTGTGTCTTCCTTGAAAAAATGTTAATTTAGATCCTCTGTTCATTTTTCAATGGGATTGTTTGTTTTTTACATGGTTTTTACATGTGATAGAAAGAGACCATAGAGCCAAAACGAGGCAGAGATTCCCTGCCTAACCAGGAAAGCACTAGGATTCCATACATACCATTTCTTTCAGACTTAATACATTCAGCCATTATTTTTCATGTCATAAGCCTGGTCCTGGGGATTCCCTGTACCTTTGTCTTACCAGGATAAGCAGATATTGACAAATACCACCCTCCCAAGCTCTACTCTTTTTGTGCATGTAACAATAGATTTAGATATGATAGTCATCTTCACTTTCCTTAAGGAACAGTGAGGTTCTCGAGGGAATCTCACCCTACAGGGACATCCTGGCTGGGAAATGGCCCACTAGGCCAGCAGGTTGTTGAGTTCCCTCTGTAGCCTCATCTTGATTCCAACAATTGGTGGTTTACAGACCACGGCTCTGCATTCAGATAACTTGGATTTAAATGTCCCACCTCTACATTCCTAGAGAGATAGCCTTAGACAAATTAGTTAACCTCTCTGTTTCTTAGTTTCTTTATCTGTAAACGAAGTTGATAATTACTCTCTTTTTAAGGATATTGTTGAGATTAAAAGAGATGTTTGCAAAGTAGTTGGCATATAGCTTTATAAACATCAGCCATCTTGATCATGACTAATACTAATACCACTAAATTCTCTGGGCATCTGCTTTCCCTCTTCAATGACACAAACAAAATGAAGAGAGGAAAGGTTCAGGGTGATGAAGCTGGTGTTTCTCTTGTCAACTATAGGTTTGTTGTGGTAGGAGAAATTATGAAGCAAACTTATCCAGCTATTTTGGTTAGACAGAAAAGAATACTCTAGAAGGGCTGACACTCTCAGCAATAGAAACATATGCTTCCAAAAAGAGTCATCTTCTAAGGTAGCAAGAAACTTTTATTTCCAAGGCACTGTACATTTTCACAATTATGCTAACAAAACAACCCATTTTAAAGCTATGGATAGTGGAGCTTTATTCTCATGCTGTTCTTGAGGCTTATGCTCTAGGATCAGTGTATAGCTGAAACTCTGTAATAATTAGAACTTCTCTGATCATTGAAGCCCCTTTGATGGACTCAAAATGGAGAGATTGGAAAACCAGCTCGTATTAAGCATTTACTATGTGCTTTGCACAGTTTTTTACAGATTATCTCATTGATCATCCTGGCAGCTCTATGAAATACGAACTGTGGCTCTACTTGAATAGATGAAAAAATGGAATTTCACAAAATTTAGTAATTTTTCAAAAGTATACCCAGCCAGAGAAGGACAGTGTCACAATTTGAATGCTGGTCAATGCGACTGCAAGGCCCACATGTGCTGCTGTGTCGAGCATGCTGCTAAGCTGGCAGCTGCAGGATATTAGCTTCTCATGTGAAACCTGCCCCCAGATCACAAAGTAGCTTATATTCATTATCACTGAATTTCAAAAGCCCACATGAGATTAAAATCATTATTAATTTCAACCTTATTAATGATACCATAATCTCTGCTTAAACTACCCAGAATCCATGGCCACATAACACAATGCTATGTCAAAGGTTAAGCAAAAATTAGAAAGTGAATGATTTAACTCAAAAAGACATGCTGATTCTTACATATCTCTGGATAAGAATAAAGTGGTTACAGTAGACTCAGAACCTATCATTTGTCAAAGTCCACAGGAGGGAAGGCGTTCTCTTTTTCTGCTGAACTCCAGGTTCACCAGACAAGGCATATTGCAGAAAAAGAGAGTCAAGAGGTTATCTCCCACAAACACTGAGAGACTCTCAACAGTCAGGGAATGGTGATTTGGATGAAATTCTCAAAGATCACTGGGATAATGGTCTTAAAAGTGACCTTTTTCCTTCTATTTGGCACTCTGGATTATACCATAAATGATTGCCCAGTCTGTAGTTAGTATGGGTATTAACCACTTAATAGCTCTGTGTCTATGTTTACCTCTTCTCAGAAATGAATTTTCCATATTATGTATTCCCTGCTGACATTTAAAATAAAATTCAGTGGAGCTTTGAAAAGATATACTAAATTACCATTTAATTAAACAAGAACCAAGTATCCAAAATAAAAGGCTTTCCAACATGGATAACCAAAGAAGGGCCAACTTGCTCGCCTCTCTGGGACCAGTTTGCTTTCTGTGAAATGCAGGACTTGGACAGCACATCCCTAAGAGGCCCTATGGGCTGGTGCTGATTCGGCTAGGACTACATACATTCCTCAGAATAATCTAATCCTAGAGCAATTTAGAGACTTTATGGATAGATATAATGTGGGAAAAGTTGTTAAAGATTTGAGAGAAATTAGAATCTTAATTCTAACTCTATAGAGGTCATCTTTCAGGAGGCTATTTATTCTTTGCCCCCCAATTGGGATTCAAAATAGCACAAGAATCATTTTCTAAATAAAGAGCTGAGGAGAAAGGCTAAGTTAACAAGTGAGTATCATGCAACAGAATCTCCTGGCTTTTACAAAAGTCAGTATCATATATAATTTCACTCAAGGAATAGTTGTCAACGCCTTTTATCTACTGGACTCTGTGCATACAAGTAGTACAGTTTATCAAATCATGGTTCCAAAAAAATGCACCCAATTTTGTAAAATAAAAGGCAAAAATAGCAAGATTTATTTGATACATGTAATCATTCTATATTTCCACTTTTGACATTTTTTTGACAAAGTAAAGATCAGAGAACACAAACAAAAATCATGCCATCCCTCAAAGGAACTTTGAAGCAAGAGGAGATCATTGTCTCTAACTCAGTCATGTGATAATTCACATATTGACCAGCTATTCAACCATCATTTCAAAGTCTTCACCCAGTTTTGAAATCCTAAAGGACTGTGTTTGTCCTTGGCCCAAGAATACCATTCACATTAGTATGAGTGGGATGTAGTCTTACAGGCAAAGGGCAGTGTGTGACCCCAATTCTGCAAGAAAAAACCATGATCACATTGTCATTAACTTAGGTCCTGGCTTATCATAAGCTAACTTACCTTATCTATCATGCACCTTAACAAGTCTTCTGTTTCTATCAGTCTGACTTTATAGTGCCTTGTCTAAGAGCTTTCATTTATATAGGCTTAAAAAAAAAAAAAACAACCTTATTCAATATCAAGTAAATTCAAATGGAACATTATTAGAAACTGGTTGAGCAAAGACCGGAAGTGTTTGTGAAGTAATGGTGTGAGCAAAGAGAACTCATCTCAGGAAAAATAACTATCTACCCTCAAGTATATCAGAAAGCTGGGTCTACAGTTCACTTCCTCATGACCCGAGGGGTTCACTTGCACCAATGCTGTCCTAAAGTCTCCATTCAAGACCATCCCACCAAATGACTGAAATTGATGCTACGGAGGAAAGGAGTAGTAAATGGTGCATGAGAGAGATTACTTTGAAAAGGCTATTTGTAATCCTAATAACAAAATCAAGAAAAAACAAGCTACAGAGCCCTGCAAATATGGTAAGTCATCTGCTCTAGGGATGTCTGCATTAGAAAGTGCAGCTTACAACATGGGTTGAAGTCTGTTTCTAAAAGATGGATGGCAGGGAGGGGAAAGGGGCAGACTTCTTAGGCAAGGGCTGCCTTGCCAGCAGCTCCCAGGGAGGTGGGGTCAGAGTTGCCAGGTTTCCTAGCACAGCAGGACACACTGGCCTGCAGTTTGCAGGGTCATCATGGCAACGCCCAGTGACTGTTGAACCCTCTAGAGTTAGTTCATACGAGCTTTCATGACATTGTTTGAATGTCCAATACAAGATGAAGTATGAATTAGGAACCATTTGTTTCTACCTTATTGATGAAAATCCTGAGACCAGAAGAATTAATAACATGACTAGCATGGGACAGAGCTGTGTGTCAAACACATCTCTTTTGATTGCACATCTATGCTCTTTCCATAAGGCCGAGTTGTTGGAGCAACTTATTTTGTGATCTGTTCTAAGGTGTAGCATTGATATGGAAAGAATTCAAGTTGAACTGTGAATCTAGCATCTAACACAAGTAAAGGGAAGGAATTAGGAATTAGGTGAGATTTCCAGTCCTCCCACGGCGTTAACGTAATACCCTTATACCAGCCCCTTAGAGGTGAACTAGTGGCGGGCAGGTTACTCACAGCCTCAGCACCACATATGCACCCAACCCTGTTCCAAACAAAAACAGTGGAGGATTAGACAGTGGGCTGGCAGAATCAAAATAGGAGCAGAGAGTGTGTGTGTGTGTGTGTGTGTGTGTGTGTGTGAGGGGGGGCGAGAAATGGTAGGGGAGAGTGTAACTTATGTGTTTTCTGATTTCTAGTTTCTTTACATTTTCAGACAGGGAGAGAGAGAGACTCAGGAATAGATGATTCTTATATTCAGATTATACCTCCTGACTGAGAGAACTGCTCTATGTATGCAGATGTCTGAGGTTTACTAAATCTTTGTCTCCTCTCCTCCTGTAACTTTTCTCATAAACTGTCTGAAAGTAGAGTGGTGAACCCTTACTGACCACATGCTGATTCCTTTCTTACTTCAATGTATTCGTCTTTTTTTGCGTTTGGGGGAAATAACCCAGAGAGAACAGCTGAGGTTGGCAGAGCAGCACGCGGTCCGGGAAAGGGAATGATTGTAGAGCTGCAGCACGCGTCAGCTGACTTGTAAAATTTCCTGACAGCACACTTATTGCATGTTGTAAAACCCTTGGACATGTACTTGGGGAAAGCTCTTACAGCCACAATAACACTCTGTGTGCCCCAAAGTTCTTTTCAGCCAAGTCAGTGGCATTAGTGGTAAAGGGAATTTGCTTCTCAGGAAAACTTGAAGTAAATGCCAGTAAAATCAAATGCACATTGAAGAACCACATTTAAAAAAAAAAAGGTAATGTTCATACCAGTAACATTGCTCCCCATTATCAAAATTACCCCTCTAGGGCTCCCCATAAGTGCTTTTTCTTATAACAAGGCCTAATTTGGATTGTCCTTTGTGATGATAGTCAGAGGAGTGGTCTGCGCAGCCTGTCTCCATTTCCTTACTTTTCATTTCTGCTTCAAATCAGCGCACTCCTATTTTTTACCTCTTCTTCCCCCCACTCCACTGAAATCCTATCTCAGATACCAGGAACTTTTCCTTGCTAAGTATAGTATCCTTTTCCTAGGTCACATCATAGGCTTTCTTCCTCCCTTGGCATAGCAGACTCTACCTTGCAAAACTCTTCTCCGATCTTCTCAGCGTGTTTTTCCCACTCCTCTTTATTCTTAAAACTTGTAATTCAATGATGCTTTACCTTCAGGTTCGTGGATCTTTGAGAATCTGAGGGCGTTATGAACCATTTTCCCAGATAAGTGCACATATTCCATTACTCACAAAAAATGGACTGCAATGAAATATCACCCACACCTAATGGGTAATAATAACAGCGACAATATTAAGTGCTGGCAGGGATGCAGAGCAGCAGAGCTCTCATTCACTGCAGATAGGGATGTGAAATGGCACAGCCACTTTGGAAAACAGTTTGGCAGTTTCTTATAAGGTTAAATATACACCTCCCATATTACCTAGCAATCCCACTCCTAAGTGTTTACCCAATAAAAATTAAAACTTAGGTCTCCACAAAAATCTGTATGTAAATGTTTATAGTGACTTAATTCATAATCCAAAAAACCTGGAAACAAGTCAAATGTCCATCCACTGGTGAATGGATCAAACTGTGGTATATCCACATAAGGGAATACTGCTCATCAATAAAAACGTATGGAGTATCAATTCTCGTAAAACTTGGGTGAATCTCAGTTATGCTTAGTAGAGGAAGCCAGACTCAACATACAGGATTAGAAAACTGACTAGCTGTGGCCCAGGGACTGGGGTATAGGACACTGACTACTAAAGGGAATGCAGTAGTTTTAGGAGAGGACTGGAAATGCTCTAGATCTTGATTCTGGTGGTGGTCACACAACTGTGTTTATTTGTCAAAACACAGGACTCTATACTCTAAAAAGGGTGAATTCACTATATATATTTATATTTCAATAAATCTGATTTTTTAAATAAAACTTTTTGCTCTGAATTTCAGGATAGTTGTAGTTCTGGTAAATTTTCTACCATAAAAACTCCTCCCTTTTCCCTCACTCTGTGCTTTCCGCTCACTCTGTACTCTCATCTTCTCTTGTGGCTTCAAGCACAGTCTCCACACTGGTGACTCCAAATTTTACATCTCCTAAGCTCCAATTCAGAATATTTGCTGGCAATTCAAAATTACCATGTCCTAAAGCTGTGCTCTTCTGGAGAGTTTCTTTTTAGAACTTCACCTTCTAAGTTTCCTGCATATTTCATTTAAACCTCCCTGCTCTCAGGCTGCTTTTATTGGACTCGTCTTTAACTTCTTTCTGCACTCACATATCATCAATCACTAAATCCTGTTGATTCTGCTTTTTAATTATCTCTCAAACAACTCTATTTCTTTACTTATATTTCCCAGGCTACTTCCCAAATCCATGCGTCAAAATCTCTTCCTTAGACCTTTGTAATAGCTTCCTCTACAACTAAACCCTTATCTCTTCCATCCACACCTCATTAACATGGCACAAAGTTTGCATTACATGTTTCCTTTGCTCAAAAACCTGCAAAGTTCCTCACATCCTATGGGATCAAGTATGATCTTCGTAGCCTGAAGTTTAAGGCTCTGACTGAGTTCAAACATCTTTTCAAGTCATATCTCCTACCCCTTCTTCTCACACACAGCCTCCAGAAATATCTTTACTACACTAGCAAGGCCCTGCAGAGACCACAGTGCTTACATTCCCCTGGCTGTGTGAGGTCTCTTCCTGAAATATCCTTCCTCTAAAATGGTTAGAGTTGTCACAAAATTTCCGTTCTTTGAGATGCAGTCCAAATATCACAATCTCTAATGAGCCCATCCTCAATCATTCCTCTCAGAACTAATTACTCTCTTCCTTGCCATGCCTTTGTCATGTATGTATGTGTACAGGTGTATGTGTACATCTGTGTGCATGTGTGTTTGCACATATGTATCTTAATAGTCTTAGTTACCAGACTGACGTTATATAATTTCTTGTCCCTCCCGGAGAGTCAGTCACTTCAGAATATGAACTGTGTCTCACTCATTTGTGTATACACACACCTGACTAGTAAGGGCTTCTCCCAGAGAAGATACTCAATAGATATTTGCTGAACTCAATTCAATTTAGGTGTTCTTCTAAAATTTAAAAAAAAAAAAAAATTGAATTTCACACAATTAAAATAAAGCTTAAGTGAAGGTTGATATATCCTTTAAACAAGACTTTCAAACTGTATGTCCATGTAGACTGTTCCAGTCCAAGTTGCAATTCAAAGGATATAGAGAAGCCCTTGTCCCATAATGTTCCCCCATTAGCCCTAAATTCTACCATGTGTAACCAGAGCAACAATATCTGATACAGCAGAAGAAGGGCCTCTGGTGCACATGCCACCTGGAGCTGGCCTTCTTCAATGGTAAAAGTAAGGGTCTTAGACCTTTTGGATTTAAATTACTTGTAGGCCTCTGTACAACAATCACTTTGTTAAAATAAAATATTTTTGTCTGAGATTCAATACTAAAATTTTCTCTATTCATTTCAAATAGGGATGAAAGATTACTTTTCCCATATAAGTTCTCTAATTGTTAAATAGAAAAAACAAATTTAAAATTAAAACCTCATCAGTATTTCAAGCCTGTGGTCAATCATCAGGAATCTATTGAGAATTTTCTAAGAAACTAGCATTATTCAAGACAGTCTCAAGGGTTTGGGCATTGAGTTTGCTCTCATTCCCAAAGGGTTTAGAGCCCAGAGCCAAAAGAAAGGGACAATACTAGTGTGTGAGATGGTCAGAAACTGACATCGTAATGGTCAGGGATGACAAGTACAACCACATCTAGAGAAGAAGAGCTCTCCATGGGCTGGTGTCATGGACAAACTTCTCTCGATCAAGGCCCATATGCCTTGTTTGAAAAAATCAGTTCAATGAAACAGAGCCAGGTTATTAGTTTCCTAGGGCTCTGTAATAAATTACCACAAACTGGGTGGCTTAAAACAACAGAGATTGTTTCTGTCACAGTTCTGGAGGCAAGAAGCCTAAAATCAAGGTGTCTTCGGGTCTGTGCTCCATCCAGAGCCTCTAGAGGAGATTCTATCCCCTATGTCTTTCAGCTTCTGTTGGCCCCAGGCATTCCTTGGCTTGTGGCCACATCACTTCAATCCCTGTCTCCATGGTCACATTACCTCCTCTTCTCTGTGTATCTGTCTTATAAAGAGACATACAGCCACATCTTTTCCTATCTAAGGTAATATTTTCTTTTTGGCCATATAAGGAACTGTTCACAGGTTCTGGAGATTAATACATGGACATGCCATTTTGGGAGCTGCCATTCAACCTGCTATAGCCAGCTATATAATTTGCAGGACCCAGAACAAAATGAAAATTCCAGGCCTCATATTCAGAAACAGGAAACTTGTGCCATTAAAGGTACTAAAAAGCTTTTTTTCTTTCTTTGGTGGTCTCTCTCTCTTGACTTGTCATGGTTTTTTATTTGCTATTTAATGTCATTCTAAGAAAGAACTTTTTACTTGCATGAATTTTGTCATTCATCTTTATTCTGTACAATGACAGTTTGAAATACCAATATAACAGCATTTAACTCATGGAGAATCACCAAAATTACACAATTTGTATTTCATAACTAGTACATGCATCTGTATTTCATTCTTACCAGAGCATTGGAAATGCTGCACAAAACTAGATCAATCATTTTTATTACACTTCTTGACACACATATTTTCTACCAACATGCTGTATCTTTGTCTCACTGATGATTAAGGAAGGGCTGAAAGGAAAAGGAACCATGAGTTGCCCTATTCCTTCTTTGCCATCATTTTCAGCATAAGTGGTTGGCTAATACAGGGAAGTAACAGGAATAAGAAAGGATATGATAAAGTCATTTTGTAATTTGCGTTTCTTAGAATATCATTGCCTTGCTTCTCACTTGAGGCAAGTTCGGATTTTAATTGAAAGCACGGCCTCTCAAGGCTGTCAGTGTCCCCATTTAGTTAAAGTGAATACAAGTCACTTACCTTGTACTCACTTTGAGCCTTTCTGAATTCCCACACACTGTGCGTCCACTGGATTTCATGCTCATGGGGCATCGCCAATGCTGATGAGTGCTGATGGGAATGGGTGGCCAGGAACAACATACAAATTGCACAATCTCTGCTCAAGTTCATATTCTGCTGTTCCACTGGACTTCACTTCCAAAACACAAGCTCAGAGATTAAATTCTTAAGAAGTTCAAGATGATGACATCAGAGCATTAAGCCAAGGGCCCCTCTGAGCATGGGGCCCTGTGCAACTTCATAGGTTGCATGAGACTGCCCTGCAATGAGGGGCCTGTGGTACGGCTTTGCAAAGTATGGTCTTAGCCCTTTCGTGAATTGTGATCCATTGGTGGTGAAATCAATTTAGACATGGGTTATAACGAGCTTTAACACACACACACACACAAGCACACACAATTTTAAAATAGAAGTGATTTATATATAATAAGAATAAATATTATTTTTTAAAACTTGTAATTCAAATATGAATATCTGTGTATCTATTCCTTTCTGTGGGTCAATGAAACCACTGTTGTAAGGGGGCAGCTCATGGGTTCTGGAATCAGAACATAGAGATTTCAATCCTATTTCCATCTACTATTTCAATAACCTTAGAGGGCATCACTTAAATTTTTTTGAGCCCAAGTTCCTTCATATGCATGAGGTTTAAATCGGATAAGTGAAAAATGCTAGATAAACATTTGTTATTAAAGAAGTTAAGCCTAAACTTATGCTTTACTCTAGTAATTTCATACAAATGACTAAAATTGATACTTGAATCATCAAATATGGAGTGAGTTTATGAACATTTTAATATAGCGTTATTTCCTGGTTGCTCAAGCACTTTAAGTGATATAAAGTCTTTCTTTTTAGAATAAATGCTGTTGTTTGCCTTGAATAGGTAGTTCACATACAAGCTTTCTACTAAGATTTTTAGTTTAATGTTTACATATGATAACAAGCACCACTCACAAATATCTGCATATCCACATTAATTCTAGTGTTTTACTTGGAAAATGCATATCAACACTAATTCTAGTGTTTTATTTGCATAGTATTATACAGATCAGCTTCTCCCTCTAAGAACATATGCTTTTATATAGATTTCCCTCAAATGATTAGAGAAGTACTTTGTAACTTAAAGAGTCACAAAGGCTGATTAAATATCCAAGTTTACATAATAATTAGTGTGAAGTTAATGGACCTAGCTACTTTCGTTAAATTGCAATGGAATCATTTATTCTAAATACTCTTTTTTAAAATGGAATGTATCATTTCAGAATGAAAAAAATAAATACTGAACTATTAGTAACCTCCCACAGCCTGAAATGAAAAAGACAAATTGTCACTACTAGGATTTATAAAACATTCTTTGGAAAACTTTAATCATTGTAGCTATGATCTTCCATGTGATTCTTTGTACTGCAAATGGTGCAACTAGGCCATGCCATTTTGAAATCACCTCCATTTGGAGGGGGAAGGCCATTGATTGTGGTTTTATCTTGTTCACATTATGTAACATATTTGGTTCTGGTAAAGGAAGAAGCTTACTTGAAAATACATATTTTAGGCTCTTTATACTCTTAACAGTTGCCTTTTAAAAAGATGTTTTTAATATAACAAAACATCTAGGTTTGACGCCAACGATAGTGTGATAAACATAAAGAATTTTTCACACTTGAATATTTTTGCTCTTAAAAACTGATGTCTTCTTTTATATATAGTCACTTCATTTTGTATTATTTTCACAAAAGAACAGAGATCTAATAGCTACCTCATTCATCAGGCAGAGACGACAGACATGATTTCACTGATCACCGGAGGGTTTGTGGTTTTAACTACAGACCATTTGACAAAAGGAAACCTCAACCTCTGGGTGGGATGAGAATTGAGATGTGGGTGGATCTAAAGTGACTAGTTCCGTTACCCTCCCCCAAAATGTATGGACTCAGGAAACATATTTCCAACATCCCCACACCAGGTTGCAGATTTTATGAGTGAAGAGAAAGTGGGATTCCTGAAAACACAAAGTAATTCAGACACATCTTTGGCTGCCAGAACATGCTTCAGACACAAAGGTTAAAGGCAGCAAGAAAGCAGGCAACGGCGTTCCCGGGGAACCAGATGCTGGGCTGAAATGCAGCTTGTGTAGATTTTACTCCAGACATCAGTGTACTCACTGAACCTTTGGGGAGGTGAGAGAAAAAAATAGGAATTAATAATTTCCAGACTTGGGACTCCGAGGCACACCCCGGTCCACTGGCGATTAGCCAGTCTTTATTTTCCCTTCCTGTGTGTGTCTGTGCTAAATTGTGTTTGTAAGATTTGTTTAAAGCAGCTGCTAATTCTTTCCCATTATTCTTTGAGATCAGCTTTGCCTCTCTGGTGGTCGACTGAGCATTCACCCTGACCTGGGGGAGTAACGACTAGAGTGTGAGGCTGAATTTAGAGTCAACAATACAGAAAACAAACACCGTATCTAATGATTTCTAGTAAATACACAGAGCAAAAATTTACCCAGAAGAGCTCTCAAACAATTAATTCATAATAAAAAAAAAAAGAGAAATGTGATCTTAAGAGTTCCTGGGAATTCCATATTCCATATGGCTCTGGTAGGTCAGCCTGGTAATGAAATTGGTTTCCAGTTAATTGTATTTTTATTATTTTAGTTAACAGCACTCTCATCAGAAAATGTTTTGAGTTGCTTATTTTTACCATAGTCAGAAAATAGCAACAGAACACAAATCTCTGCATATTTGTGTTTTGAGTGGACTGAAGTCTATATTATCCTATCATTGTCCAAAATGTAAAAAAAAAAAAAAGAAAAGAAAAGAAAACCAAATTCTATAGACAGGCAAAAAATACTTAACAGCTATGTTCTATCTGGCCAGCACCATGACTTAAATGATTTAAATGCCTTTAGGCAAAAGATGTCTTCCCCAGTTTGCCAAAGACCTATCAGACTCCGTGTGTGTGTGTGTGTGTGTGTGTGTGTGTGTGTGTGTGTGTGTTAATTTCACACTTTCTGTTACCCTCCTGGCCAATGAATGCATTTGAGTTTACTACCTCTGTCCCAAACCATCATGAGACTTAATAAAAATGCGATTCGTATTATTACTATAAACTAGTGAGCCTGCTGGTTAAAGCCTGCCTTAGTAACACACGCAGAACATTCATGCAATGAGACTGGTGAGCTGAAGATTTCTAGAGTAGAATAATCACAGATAGTACACAAGGGAAACAAAACACCTTCATAAAAATAGAAAATTATTCTAGACATCGAGGAGCTGAGTCTGAAGTGTAATATGCATAAAAAGATATGAATAAAGACACAACAGAGATGTACAGGAATCTCTTCTTAAGATCTTTCTTGTTGGGCATGCTCATAACAGGATATAAATAGTTAGCATTCAATGTATGCTTTTAAATGAGCATTTTAAAATATGGGTTTTTTAGAAAATTATTTTTAAAAAGTTATTTTGAAAAAATTCAAATGAATAATTTAGGATAAAAGGTGAATCAGTGTGTTCAGTTTTTTTACTTCTGATGGTTACTGCTCAAAGCTGCTTACTCCACACCGAGAAGTAATTGTCTGAAATTTTTAAGCTTATGTTATCAAATCATTTGCATTTGAACTGAAAATTGTTCACAAAGATAGAAGGGAGGTACCAAGGTAATAATGAAAGCATAATTAACTCTTTATTTGCACCTTTGAGGAGGTTCCATTTTTATGTCGGGACAGTAAGAATGTCTAGACCAGCTCTGTGATAAATGGCAGGAGGGTTCAGCCCTATTAGGGATTTGTCAGAAACTCCAAAACAATTTTTGTTTTTCTTCAAGTTTTGTTTTTTGAAGCCTCAAGTTTTCCAAAACATTTTCCCCTTAACTTAAGCCTTTGTTGTTTCAAAGGAAATTTAATTTAAAAAACATGTTTTTTTCTAACTAAGTTCAATCTTGTATTATACAAATAAGACAGAGTTTTGTTGGAAATGAATTGTTATGTGCTTCTAGAACTATGAGAGAAATCAAATTCAAAAGGCTAAGTTAATGCATTTTCAGAGTTGACTTCAACACAGGCTGAAACATTTCGAATTCTGTTCTCGGTTCACATTTTAAATCATTGTGTTTCTTTTTCTGTTTATTATTTATTTGATTTCCAGGATAAGAATTAAAAAACATGCCAATAAGTAAAAATGTAGAACAGATGTAATTTACTTCGAAGTCACTTTAGGAAGGTGTAAGTTGGAAAAATATTGGCAAAATCTCTGCCAGGGTTTCTCTTTAAATAAGGAGCAGAGGGGCCCTAATGCCCCGTGGAAATCTCTACTGAGATGCAAACACAGGGCCAGCAAGCCCTGACTTTCTGGCGGAGTAAGTATCCGCCCACTGCCTCTGTTCATTTCCTAATGTTTTACTATGTGCCGGGGCTGTGACAAAAATAGACAGTCATGGATCACAGTAAAACTGCGCTGAAAAAAATTTTATTTCAAATTGAGAACCTTTCAAAGTTGCTTAGTAACTTCTCCTACCCCTGCCTCACCCTCAAAATCCACACCCACACACAGTGATTTTTATCTACCCACTCACGAATTCATCTGACATTTTCTGGGCATCAAAAGTATGCCAGATGCGAGCCTAGGCATTGAAAATATTATAATAAATGAGATATTCTCTAATCTCCAGCCAGTTACAACTTTATAAGTTAGGTGGACACATAGAGTTAGCACCAGGGATAACTAGAGGATAAAGTTTAGCCTTTTATTGAGTAGGCTTTGCTCTGATTCACAGGCAGCTTAGTGTTATTTCAAACGCAGATGGGCAGTGTTGGGTGGGGCTCATGAAGATGCCCCGTGAGTGTGCGGTGTGCAGGTGTCGGGACAATCCGCCTGCGGGCACCAGCAGCAGCAGCCTCGCCCGAGCGTGGCTTGGCTGAACTCCACTCACGCGCACTGCCCCGCCAAAAAGAACCACCAAACACAGCCTCTTTCCACCCAGAGGCAGAGGGAGGTAACGTGAGTCACCTCAAGGACAAAATGCAGAACAGGAGGAGTCTGTCTTTGGCTTTCCTGCCTGTCATTTCTGCTCCTTTTTACCATTTATCAGAATGAGATCCCCGGACTCCTTTAGGACACAGCACATACTATTCCCCTAACCTTCTCCTATCCAAAAGCAAGAAGTAATCCAGTCTGTTGGCTGTCAATGTAGTAGACAGTTTTCATTTTTGGCTGCCCAGCAACTAAAGACTTTCCTGCATTGGGAGAACACCAAACTTTGTGAATCTTGGAGAGAGGACGGGAGAAAGAGAAGGAGTCAGATGCTCGCTCTCCCCACACCCTGATGTCATGGGGCTGGCACGAGCCGTGTCACCATGAAGCAGGGACAGCTTCGGGGGCTGCTAGAGCCAGCAGAAGCACATCAAGCACCCAGTGGCTGAGATGCCACAGGTGGTACATAGCAAGGTGGTTGCTGTGGTATGGGCTGATTCTTGTACAGTTATCGGTTGATTTGTAGGCTCCAAAAGACCTTGAAGCCTAGCCCCCAGCACCCTTATATGCCAATAGGGTCATTGCACACGATCAAATTAAGACAAGGCCATTAGGTGGGCCCTAGTGCAGTATGACTAGGTCCTTATGAAAAGGAGAAATTTGAAAACAGAGGCAGTCATTCATGAGGGAGAGCACTGTGTGAACGTGAAAGCAGAGATCAGTGTGATGCATCTACAAGCAAGGAACTCCTAAGATCGCCTGAATACCACCAGGAGCTAAGAGAGAGGCACGGAACAGATCCTCACTTACAACCCTCTCCCCCTCTGAAGAAACCGGCCCTGGAGACACCTCGATCTCAGACTTCTACCCTCAGGAACTTTGAGACAATAAATTTTGCGTAAGCCCCTAGTTTGTAGCATTTGTTTTGGCAGCTCCAACAATCTGATACACACACTTTTACCCATCCTGGTTTTCTAGCCTTTCTGATAGCTTGTTAAGCAGTTTGTTAAGCTACTCAATGTCCTTCTAATAAATTCTTTCTGTTAACCAGACTTAGTTTCTTATTTCCACCTGATTGATACCTCTTTAGGAATCAATTCTTTTTTTCCTCCTTCCCAAAAGCTCTAATTTCTGCTTGAGGATTCATGTGGTTCTGGGGAAACTGCCATCACCCCAGGATCCAGAGTAGAGCACCTGACCTCTGCTTAGCAGGCAAGTTCCTGAAGGTGACTCAATCACAGAGGAGTGCCATTTCCTAGAATGCCGAGGCAAAGGTGTTCTCTGTCCTGCTGTGTACAAATGAAGATGTCTGTAGCCTCGCAATTCTGGCAAGCTGGCCTCATAAAGAGAAACTGCAGAAAGCAAGAAAGAAGGGAGGAAAGAAATGCTGTACCCTGGTGATATCACTGAGCCACTGGATCAGGCCACACCTGAACACAGCCCTCCCTGTGGACTTCTCATCTCATGAGCCAAGCAATCTCCCTTATTGTTTAAGCCTGTTTGAAACAGATTTTTCTGCTATCTCCAGCTAAAAGCATCTGAACTGACCCACCCCATTTATACTTTAAACAGGATTCACAGAATTTGGATAAGCCTCTAAGTTGTGTGCTGTTTAAAATATTATTTGTAATTTTGGAGTGAAACTCTTTAAAAACAACATCAATCATTTGTGAGCAGTTGGATGACATTTTAAGTGAGCAGAGGGGTTATCGGCTAACTGCTGAGATGATGGTATTGACCCTGAAGGAAATACTAAGAGTAAGGACAATGATGGTGGTGGTGATGGCTATCACTTCCCAAGTGCTCACTGTGCCTGGGGAATTTGAGGAATGCTTCTGTGAAATGCAAACACTGGATCTGGGACTTGAACAGCACACTGGAGTTTGCCAGGTATTGCAGGCTCCTAGAGACAATAGCAGTCCAGAGCCTAAACTCCTGTCTTTCTTCCCTGTGTCTATACCTGCCCATTCCTGAGTCATGTGGCACAGGTACAAATAGTCCTGTAATCACAGCCCTGCCCATTAGCTGGAACAAAAGAAACAAACTCATAACTCCGTCTGCACTGAGGAGGATGGGCCTGGCACCAATTTCCTCTTTCTAGCAGGGTTTATGGTGTATTCTGCCTACGTGTGTGTGTGTGTGTGTGTGTGTGTGTGTGTGTGTGTGTGTCTACTTAGTCATAATTCCTTCCCTCATCTTCTGACACTTGTCCCTTAATTTGTGTGCTTGGAGTAGTATTCTGGTTCCCAATTTGCACTGCAGTCCTCGTTGTGGCTAAAGATCTCTGAAGCTTCAGCCAGCTGCCATTCAAGGGGCTCCCTCTTAAGCAGAAAGATCTCCTTGAATCTGCTTCTAGTGCCTGCTGGAAAATAAGCAGAGCTCCCAGCCAGAGATCCCCACAATCTTGCCTTTCCTAATTACTAAACCTGCCTCTTGGCCACTGATTGCAGCCCGCCTCAGGCCTGAGTGTGCCCCCCGGCCACTGCGAGAGGGATCGGCTGGCTACCCTTCTTAGGCAAGGCCCCACTGCCGCCAGGCTCTTTCTCCCGCCACCTGCCCCGTTAGCGTATGTCCGCCCCTTCTCCAGCTATAACTCCATCAAATGCCACAGCCGAAGACATTGTATTATGACACTTGTTCCACCAACAATCATTTTACAATTCCAGCTCTTTCCCTTCAAGTTCCCCAGAACCCAAATATTTACCACTGAATTAAGGAGCAGGAGTACTTGGGTATTTGGAATTAGAGAACAAACCAAGTAAAAACTGAGGATGTGAATGAAACATGGATAAAATGACTAGGAGAGGGACAGCAGAGGGGTTCAAAGTAAGGAGAACCCCCGATGTGTGCAGGTAGATATTAGACCTAGATGAGAATTACTAGGTACAAAAGTGACCACTGCAGTTCAGCAGCATATAGTAGCAGGAAATATCAGCAGGAATGCTTAGTATGAGCACAAGGAACCAAGAAGGTAAAAATAGAAGAAAAGATAATTATCCCATGTTCACGTTAATTATCTTGATTTATGTAAATCACTTTAAAGATCTTAAGTATTTCCAAATGAAATATTTCATTATTAATAGCAGTTTAGTATAGTTTATAGTAATTTAATTTAGTATAGTTTGTAGTATGATCAAATGTTCACAAATTTAAAGAAATAAAGAGACAATTGCTCAAGAAAGTTCTATTAGATTCCATTGATAAGGAGTCACAGGGCACTGCCGAGATAAGTAAGGATGTCTGCAGGGCCTCAATAGCGTAAGCACACACAGGGCAGGCATATAAGGCCGGGTGTGGGTATGTTTCTGAGTACAAAGTGCTGGAGATGACTTTTAGTTGAGTCGAAGAGAAGTTGGCTTTCGAGATTAGATGGAATTTAGATAACAATTCGAAAAAGGGCACAATGTGACATAAGATGCGCGGTGAGTGTGCAAGTTTCCATGTGTTTCAGTTTGCCCTCACTTTTCTCTGTTTGCCTCCTGTTAATTCATTTAAGAGTAGAATAGAAAAATCTTAGTTAGAGAACAATCTCAACACAAGATTCAGGGATTCTGCGGAGACTAATACTAATCATTTTGGGCCAACTTTCAATGTGTTCTTTCCCCACACTAAACACACAGAATGAAATAATTGTTTATCGTTGACAGGGCCCCCTTTTCACTGGATTCATTTTCATAAACAGTTATCTAACTTGTTTTCTCCCTGCATTTGGAAAACTGGAAAGTTCGTGCTTTTCTTCACTGACAGCGTCTCCGTTGGAAAGTTATTCCAGCTCTATTACAAAATGGAGTGACATTTCCCAGAAAGATGGAATATATTGCAGCCGTTCCGAGCATTGCCACCTTAACAGGATATCTCATCTGTTTTTGCAATACCCATGTCTGGATCCGGCCTTAGACTCCAGGGTCTCACACCACTTTCAGGATCCTGGCTTTCCTTGTGCTGAATCAGGAAACAAAAATGTCACTTTTTATAACTCTGGGTTTTATCCTATTCTCTCCTAACCAGAGGCACATTCTTTGAAAAGACTCTCTTATTTTTTAACAACCATGAATTCGAAGACAATGGCTTGCTTAAATGATATTAAATGGAGAATACTGAGTATATTATGGGCCTCCCTTGATGTGGCATGACTTCCTGATGAAATTGTCACTAATGAAGAAGCTGCAGAAGGAAAACTTACTTTATAACACTGGGAAATCTATTGTTGAAAATCTATGTGGGCTAATGGATACAGTACTTCTGAGCTCAATGTTCGTGTTCTTATAGGTGGAGTCATTCTTGAAAAGTTTGTCTTTGCTCCTCTGACTTAGACATAGAAATTTATTTTGTTGTGCCTATTTCCCATAAAAGTAATGCCAAGTTTAATCAGTACTAAACTCACCCTGGGTTCATTTAGTGGACTGTCTGTGGCTGACCAAAAGGTTACTTGGAATTGCAAAACTTTCAACAAGTTGTGTATCAGAGTCACACTTAGGATGACACGAAACTGAAAAAAAAACACCCCACTCTTTTTAGCATTTCATGATAAAGAGTTGGCCCAGTACAATTTTTGGGACTGATGTAACATTTTCTCTCATCTTTAGTGGATTAATTTTGTCTTTTATGTGTGTAAAAATCTGACTTTTGTTAAGACAAAAACTAAATATTTCAATATTCATTTTAAAAATATTATGTGCCAACTATGAGCAAGGTTTGGTGCTAGAGATATGCTGTCAAAAACATAGGCACAATCCCTGCCCTCATGGAGCTCACAGAGAAAGGAGGAGACAGGCAAATAAATGAAGGGAAACCATCAGACATACTAAGTGGTGTTCATTATCAATAAAATAAATTGAGAAGCAATGTTAATTATGAAACAAGCAGAAGAATTTTAAATATTTATTCTCAGAAGAAAATCTGCACATAGACTTTGAATTCTATGTGATAATTTATAATTTATCTTTTCCTTAGTTTGATAGCAAGCTGCTATGTTTTTGTGCTATAACCAGAAGAGTAAAGAAAAATGTCAGTGATTCATGATTACTGGTTGGGAACCTCTAAAATAACTTGTAGCTGATCATTAAAGGAAACAATTTAAGTCTGTCTGTTAGAAATTTGACATAGGAGTAAAAAAAAATTTAGTTTCTTTCTATTGGAAAAAGCTATCTGTATACAATTTAATAAAACTAAAAACAAGAGGAAATAAAGCATGCTTTAATCATACAGCAATTCTGAAATAACTTCTACAAGCAAGTTGAAATTTAAACACTAGATTTTAATTCATGTATTAAGTTTTGCTTTATTCAGAATTTCTGGACACCCTGGAATGAGAGGTGTAAGACCTAGGCTTCTCCTTTAGCAGAGTTCATTGTCAGGGTAGAAGACAAGTAGACAATCCAAATACACTCTGCCAACCCGATCCAAATACACTCCGCCAAGCCGGGAAGAAAAGACACTTCACAGCCAGTAAAGAGCATTTGTAAAACAGTTGTTGAAAGAGCACACTGCTTCCAGAGACTGCGATTAATACAGGTTGGCAGAGCAGAGGGTGTGTGCTAGAAGACAAACTGGATGGACAGGAAAGGGGAGAGAGTGAAGTACCAGAAAATCAGCACAAAGAGTTCACATGAAGCTAAACAGAGTTTTCAAGCCTCGAGAATGAAGAGGTGGAATGACATTGTTAGATAATTATTTTCAGAAAAATCTTTCTAGCTACATAGTAGAGAATTGATCACAGAAAGCAAAGACTGGAATCAGACATACAAATAGGAAGCTTTTGCAGTAATTCAAGTGAAAAATGACTAAGTCCTGAACCTTGATAGTGGAAACAGAGAGGAAGGGATGGGCTGGGTAATTGATCAGAAGTGAGGGATGAGAGGATACTTCCAAATTAAGTTGGGTAATGGGGCAGATAGATGGTGAGGCATTTCTGAGACAGAAGTTATGGGAAGGGAAGTTGGTTTTGGCGGAAGATAAAGAGTTGGATTTTAAATGTTTCTATGTAAGATGCCTGTGGGTGGAGAATTCTGGAAGGCAGCTGGAAACATTGGCCTGGAGCTTCAGAGAAGAGATCTAGACATGAGATTTAAAAAATTGTGTGAGGGAAATTACCCAGCAAGAGCATGTGAAGAAAAGAGAAGTCAAGGACCCAGGCCTGGTAAACATAGCATTTAAATGCTGGGCAAAGAGGAATTCTGATAGATGACCAAGAACTAGAGAAAATAATAAACAGAAAGATTGATATCCTGGGCTCTTAGGTGGAGAGAATTTTCAAGAGGAAAACATGGTCAGTAGGATAAACTGCTGTAGAGAGTGAGTGAGGTGTGTCCATTGGGTAACCTTGATAAGAACAGTTGCAGAGGTAGATGGGATCACAGGCCAGTGTGCTGGTAGGGTGAGGAGGTTCTTAGAGGTCAGGATGTAGAAGTGTAGACTGGTATGAGGATCTGGCTTTAGGAAAGGAGAGAGGGGTTAATAAATGTATAGGCCTATGGGCCAGCCGGGTGTGGCTCAGTGGTTAAGCATCGACCTAGGATCCAGGCGATGAGGGTTCGATTCCCTGTCAGGGCACATGCCCAGGTTGCGGGCTCAATCAATGACTCTCTCATCATTGATGTTTCTATCTCTCTCTCTCCCTCTCCTTTCCTCTCTGAAATCAATAAAGATATATTTTTAAAAAAATAATAATAATAAAAAATAAAAAAATAAAAAATAAATGTATAGGCCTATGTATTTATGTTTTGAAGTAAAGAAACACACACATACAAGAGAAAACATTGTTGTTTGTTTTATTGCTCTAACTTAAGAGTGATAGAATGATGTTGGCATGTAAAATTTTAACAATAAACATCCTAAAATTTTCAGTAGTTCCTCCCTTCCCTCCTTCCTTCTTCTTTTTTTTTTTTTTTTTTTTTTTTTGTAACTCAAGAAGAGATAACAAATTGTCTTTAATGATCAGGAAGAAATACAGTAATGCAAAGGAATTAGACATAAATGCAAAATTTTAAAACCAGATAACTAAAGCATCAGATAACAGCAATAATATCAATTTGAAACCCCAAATCCACATACTTCTATTTACTTGACAATGAGAAGATACTACCTTTTGAGTGGAGGCCTGTGTTTTTGAAAACAAACAAATCCTTTACAGTTATCTTCTGAAAGAAATGTACAAAAGTTAAAGTGAATCAGAAGAATGAGGGGACATTCATTTTTATATGAACAAAGGTCAAAAATGCTCTTTAAAAATACTAGTTTTATGTTGATTATCTTAGCCATGGCAGGAACTTTAGAATTTATTAACCAGTTTTACAAATGGGAAAACTGAGCTCCAGAGAGATCAGGTGACTTATCTAAATACAAGACCAGGACAAAAAATTTGATCTCTTAACATCCATCCAACCATTATCAACCCCAAAAGATTTCCTAAACCAATGAAAGTTGCTATCGGTTATAAAAGGAATATAGTAATCCTGTCCACTTAATTCCCAGTGGTTTCTTGCCAATAACTGGAAGGACATACTGAGTGCACTGAGTTCTAGGAAGATTAACTGTACTTATTGAAAGCATTTGTCTTCTACTAATTCTATGCTTTTGTATTTACATTTGCACCTTATTATTTTCTTGGTTGCTCTTTGTATTGTTGTTCTACATCTATCATCTAGTTTCCTGGTATTCTGGTCCCTAATTTTATGCACATGAGTGAACATTTGCACACACACACACCTGTGTCTTGTACACTCGCTCCCCTTTTCACAAAACTGTCTTCGCCTCTGCCACTTGCGTGCTTGGGCTTTACCTAGTCACCATGTGGTGCGTGTGCTCATGCACACAGATGTTTTGAGCTTCTTAACTGAGGGACAATCCCTGTCCCTAAGCCTTGTTCCCACAATTCTAACAAAGGCCAGCCTCAAAGGACCACCACTTAAGGGTCCTCCATGGGATTAGAAATGGGGTTTTACCACATGTTTTCCGTACTGGTCCCATTTCAGAGAGCCCTTTACACATGACATTAGAATTAAAGACACTTAAGAAAAAAAGAAAGAGAGGAAAAAAAACACCCTTAAAGTTAATCCTGCTGTTGACAGAAAGCAGAATTAGACTTTGGAAAATGTCCATTCTTTAATATCTCATATTGGTCTCATTTGTAGTGTAAAATGATGCAACCCACATTGTACTCTGTCCAGTGGTGCACTTAATCCCCATGAAAGAGAAATGAATCACTGCAGCAAGACTCTTGCCTCCCAAATGACTTCTTCTCAAATTAGAAATGAGTAATTATTAGAGGGATAAATAACTATGAGCTTCTCAGAATAGATAAATTTCCTCAAGTCAGGAGACAGCACACACAGGATTCCCCTATCCTAAATCCTGGAAATGCTAAGCCTCTGACACTCTCCTTGTTATGTTCAGGAACTGAGACGTTTAAATGGGCATGAGTGGAAAAATCCACACTGGCTCACAGGATATGAATACGGTTTCCTTGCTTCAAGTAACATCTTAATGGGAATTGTGTTTCGCACTCCAATTAAAGAGGCCAAGCCCAGGAGAAAGCCTCTAACTTTCAATAACTGTATATAAATAGAGTGAGGGAGTGAACAATCGCCTCGCTGCTTTCCCAGGCCAGCCTTCAAGGATGTCAGACCACAGAACCAAGTGCATGAGAAATATCACTCATGTGTAGTGCCATGGTGGTTTTCATCTTAAAAGCTGCTATTTACCATTCAGTAGAGAGTGTACCATAACCAAAAATAAATAAATCAACTAAATAAAAAGGAATTATTATTATTCATCATGATAGAGTTAGTCCAAGGCAAAAGCCAATATTTTTGAGAAAACAGATACTCTAAAGCAATTCAGAAGTCTTCAAGAGAAAAGTAATTTATCTCGCCTCTTTGTTCTTATAGGAGTTCATTGTCTCTCTTCTAAGCCTCAGGTGTCTCTAGTCCCTAGGAAATGCCTTGAAAGTTAAGCTAAACTTGGTAAATAAACAAGCTAATGTCAAATAAATTGCTTTGCCAAGCTCTGGTCATGATCCATGAACATGTACGAGGAACGTAGCTATCTGTCATGCATTGTTCTTTTTTAGTCCTAGCTTGATGAGTAAGAAGTTAAGTTATAGTTTCTTGGCTGAGATCAGCTGTCTCCAGGAACCTGAGTAACTGTCTTCAGCCCAGTGAGTGTACAGAGAGTCAAAGAGCCTTAGGTAGCCCAAAATTTAGCAAAACACAAAACTGTCTTCCTGATAACCTGTTCATCTGACTATAGTTGAATGAGGACCACAGCCCTCTTCCAAGAAAGAGCATTAAAATTTAAAAGCAATGAAGTCAACACCATGCTGAGCCCAGAATGCTTTGTGGGATGTGTTTTCCAACTATCACAGTGACCTCAAAAGATGCTGGATAAACCACAAACATTCTGATTTCTCTCCGAAGTCCATTATGAATCTGCCATCCATGAATTTAACTAATTATCTTGGAAGTGATTTATGTTTCAATCTAAACTATCTTTTGAGCATAACAAGTATCATATATATACTATTTATTGTGTGAAACAGCCCATTCTTGTTTGAGCTAAATTACTGTCCTTTTAATTTTATAGGTTATTTTCCTCATCCTATTAAACCAGATTTTGTAAACAAATCTGTATTATTTTTCTCCATAGTTGGATGACTTTATAGGTTTTATAGATCCCTCCTCAACCTCTGCTTTTTTAGACTAAAGAGTATTTTGTTTTGTTTTGTTTTTCAGCAATTTCACTTAAAACATCAAGTGAACTAATAAAAGTCAAAATCTCAGAAGTCGGACACAGGTTGTTTTTGCTTCCCTCTTGGTAGGTAATCCTTGTGGTGAGCATGCAGATAGTAATCTAGAAGAAAGAAAATATACTGCAGTATATTTCTATATTTCTAAGGAGCATTTCCAGGGACCATGGTTTATTTGATTCTTTACTTCTCAGGACAGATTCATCATTTTACAAAAAGTTTCTCAAATTATCAGCCTCCCTCCACCCTAACCCCATTTTGGTTGCAGGTGAAGAGAATAGTTACTGAGTGATTAGGACACATAAGAACATTTACTTTTTACATTTGTGATCTTATTTCACCTTCACCACACCTCTGAGAAATGGACATGGTTATCTCCACCTTACAAGTAAGCCGCTGAGGCTTGGAGAAAGGTTAGGAAGCATGCCAAAGGCCACATAGCTAGTAAGCGGCAGGACTGGGATTCAAACCACCTTGTCTGGGTGCCCAGTTGAGTAGCTGAGAATGTTTCTAGCCCTGCCGCTGAGGGGGTTCTTATTCCTTAAAATCAGTGTTCATCTTTTAGAATATGGGTACATCCCTTATCTCATGGTTCCTTTACACCAGCTGTGTATTTCAGTTATCTTGGGTAAAAACCATGACCCCAGGGACATATCTACTGCATCTGTCTCTGCAGCCTTTCCTCTACTTGGCAGTCCTGTTTGGGATGAGATTCTAGCATAGTCATTAGCATGAATCCCATATGAGTTAATGTGAATAGAAGCAATGTTACTAATTAAAAACGTTGGATGCTACCAGTTTTCAATTTGGATGGTTGAAATTGTATGTATGGCTATTTTCCACTTGTAAATTCAATCTTTTATCCCCAGAAGCATCTGAAATGAGAGAAATAAAGATACTGTTGCTAAATATTTGGGGGATTATTTTGTAAGCCAGTGAAAACAGAATCTTTTATTTGTCTCACCAAGGGTGGGAAGGTTTTCTTTTTTATTTTCCTCTATGGGTCCCCTGGGGATGAGTGCACATAACACAAAATAATATTTCTTTAATTTTTCCCCCTAAAACACTATTATTTCCACATGGTGACATTTATTTCCCTTTTACAAAATGCCTCCCAAAAGCTCCCCAGACAGATTCAATACAAGTCAAAAACAGAAGGGATAGTTATTTCAACTCATGTACTAAAGTCAGCTTTTTAAATGATACACATGGTCAAAACTGTAGATTATTTTCTCCAAGATGTATTGTATTAAAACAAATTTCTCCACTTTCTTGGGCTTTTGACTGTGGAAGTGTGAACTCATAAGGATACCTGGTCAGTGCCTCAGTTCCTCTCCATTGTCGGGGGCATTTGGGGTGCAATATGGCAGCTGGCTGCTGAGAACAGAGCTAGTAGCTAAATAAGAATTTTGAACTATTAGACATCCACTGAAACATCTATGCTCTCAATAAATATAAGGCAAATTCCCCTAGATGTAATCACCTTCTCTGACTTGTAGATAATCTTGGTCAAATAAATGTAGGGAATGTGGTACATTTGCCTTCTTTCCTATTGACAACACACACTGCCAGATTAAGGGAGTGCAGTAAATAGTGGAATTTCCTTTAATGCAATGGTTCCTACACAATGACAATGGACTTGACCATGGACTTGACAATGAAATTCTTTATCCTATCACATCACATGAAGCTAATATTCAGTAGAACACACTTTAGAAACTGTTGATCATCAGAGGAAAGGGCTGAAGGTCTAACTCAGGTAAAATTTGTGAATTCAAATCTTCAACTTTGCATAACTGTATACATTTTTTTTTCATTTCTCATTACTGCTCCAGTTTGATTTGTTAGGAATAACATCAAATCATCCATGAACAATCATGTAATGTTATCTCTGCCTCATTTTAATATGACCAACTATAGAGATATTCAGTCTTTTAACAGTTACTTAAGAGAAAATATAACTTGATGGGAACAAATGTTGAAGGCTGTTTTGTTTTGTATTTTAGTTCCAAAAGTATGGTGCCACTGATCTCTTTTTTATAAAGTATTAAAAAGAGTGTAGCATGGGTGTAAAGCCCTTCAGGTAGCCTACCTAAAGTTTCCATTTCAGTCTCCTTCAGTTGTCAGGAAGCCGAGTATATCTTACTTGGAAACGCTGATGACAGTAAATGCAAGTTGTGACATGGCTTGCTTCCTTTCAGTGTAACTCTAGGTCACCTTCCCAGGAAGCACTGGCTTGTGATCCGTCTGTAGCACCACACCCTGTCCTTTCTGCAGAGTGTATTCACTCATTGCAGTTCTTCAGAACAGCCCTTTAGGGTTGAATATTTTGAGGGAATTGAAATGATCTTATCCCTACTTTACAGTAGTCTAAAACAACATCTTGGTCATCACTATGTCATTCTAAAGAGAACGTATTGCTATAGATCCTGTCCTGAAATGTTATCTGATGGGTCTTTAAATGGACATATTTTGTTGAATTTTAACTCCTTGGAAAACTCTTCAAATCATTTTCCCTTAATGTTTCAGCCAATGTACCTAAGAAAATTTTCCCAAGAAACTAACCTATAATTAATTAATTCAGTTGATAATATTACTTCTGTCACTAACATGCAGAGAATTTATATAACACTAAATTAAAATAGAAAAAGTCTTAGAGATTCAGAAATTAAAAATGTAAAAAGAGTTATTTGTTTAAATGATTTTGCATTATCAGTTCTAGTACAAATGACTAGTGAATTTGCTGATCATTATATTTGAATCTGTTGTTTGAAGCCAATGACCAATAAGATGAACATCTTAAGAGATCAAGAATTAGTGTCCTGGTGTATATTATGGAGGATAATAATTTCTCAATTTTAAGAGAGATCCTTTGTCATGATTAGAGCAATTAAGTGTGAATATATTGAGTGAGTTCCTTCTAGGAGATGCCAAAAAAATAAAATTCACTCATACTTGTGAAATTTAAGCACATTATTGAAGTTGGTAATGAACTTTTCAGTTAAATCCAGCAGATGACTGCCATGAACCAAAAAGCATAAGCATTATTCTAATAAGTGAATTTGCTGTTTTTCATTTGTAAAATACATTTACTGAAAGTCAGTCTTCAGATATGGAAACATAATAAGGATAAAAATAATTATAACAATGACTAGGTGTTACTATTATTACTATGCTTAATATTTTATGTCATTTCATTCTCAAAGTAATTTTATGTATTCATATGAAGAGAGTATATTATATAGCCATACATAGAGCTACATTTGTGTGCATATATATATATATATAACGTTAGAAATAGTTTTAAAATCACAGAATGGTTAAGTATGAGTACAAAAAAATATTTAATTGCTTTATTGGTTTGGGATGTATTTTGAGTTCTGCTTTCTCTCCCTAATCTAATATAGGAAAATTCACTAAACTGTGTCAAATTCATTCCAAAACAAATAGCTGGAAATTAAAAAATAAAATGTCAAGCTGGTTGTGGTGAAAAGTGAACATAATTAGTTTTGACTCTGTATGAACATTTAAATTTAATTTTATTTGTAGTGGTAAAGCTAAATGCATAACATACATTGTTCTCGCGATCATAAATATTTGCAAAGTTCCTTTAGCAATTCAGAGGAAGGCAGTGGCTTCCAAAAAAGCTAACCATCTTAATCATCTTAATGGATAATATTTCCCATGGTAATACGTTCCATTCAAACTGTTTTCTCTGCTAACTAAAGGGCAAAGGAAACTGTCACACTGTTCAACAGAAAACTTAGCAAACACTAAAATTTAAATGCTTTCTATTTGACCACAAATGTTTTATTTCATTTAATATATTATAATCCAGGTAACTCATTTGGGTTAACATTATGAAAATCACAGAATGGTCAGCCTAATACCCTGAGGAAAGCATAGATGACCATCATGTTAAAAAATATATATCTAGTGTACTATTTGCACACAAATCCTGTGGAAGCCAGGCACAGTGATTCATACAGTGAAATCTGAAATTTCATACATTTCCTGAAATTCCACCTCTTCCATGAAATCTTTTATATTCATCAATTGGAAGAGGTGACAGTTTTTATAGCTAAGTGATGTCATTTCCTCTAAATTCACTTTCCCCTCAGCTAATAATGTGTTATGACACACTTTCTTCATATGTAGCTGCACAATGTTAGGCCTGTTAACTATACAAGACTTAGTGAATCATTTTCTGAATAATTTTTTAGCCTCTTACGCTATAAGTTTGTAAGAAACAACCATATCTGTTCATGGTTGACAACCTCCCTTTGCCTGTTGTCATTCATACTCTGGGAACAGTGGGGATGATGCTGAAGAAAAGAGCAGAAATGTCCATGTGATGGAATAAGGATAGTAAGACACATATTCAGGCCCTTTGGTTGAAAAGCATAAGGTATGGACAAAACAGGCAAGTGATCTTAGAGGAAGTTGTGAAGGGTTTTCTTTGACCTGCCTAATGAGATTTCTTCTCTCTGAGAGGCCAGATAGTGGAATTGGTTCACTATTTCTTTAGGTTTCTTTAGCTCTGACTTTGGGCAAGTTATTTAACCTTTAGGAGACTCAAGATCCTCGTGAATATAACAATCTTATAAGATTACTATGAGGCCATGAACCATCAATTATTAGGCAGATAAATAAAATAATGTACCCCCTCAATAAGCGATATCTATGATCATTAGGAATTGGGAAATTTATATTGAATGCCATACAAGACTAACATGATTCAGAGTTAGCTTCTAATGATATCTACCCTCGATTTTGTGTTCACCTTGTGCCAAGCAATGTATTACTATAGGTATCATCTCACTCTTTACACTAACATCCTGTTAAATATTTATTAAGTGGATTATACAATTAACGAAGACTCAAGACAAAGCTCAGACACTGGGCTCTGTATCACCATCCTCTACTAACTCACCTCCAAAGAGTTTTCACATCAGACTGAAATCTGAAATCTTTCTATTTCTTTCCTGATAAATAACTTGACATTGTTCTTCTAACATTGGCTCGCTCTTCAAAATTCTACCAATACTTTGGGATAGGTAAACACAAATTTCCACTTTGACTTGTGACTAGGTGCATTTTTTAAACATTATAATTAAAGGAATAATCATAGATTTTTCAAAACTGGGGGCTTTTTTGAAGTAAAGGAACTGTTTATTCACTTTAATATTTGTTCCAGTTACTTCTTAGCATTCTGAGCTGTATGTTATTGTCTCTTCTTTTTTTGTTGAGATATAATTGACATACAACTTTGTATTAGTTTTAGGTGTACAACATAAATTATTTGATATATGTATATATTGCAAAATCATCATCACAATAGGTCTAGTTAAATCTATCACCACACATAGTTATAAATTTTTTTCTTGTGGTGAGAACTCTTAAGATCTACTCTCTTAGCAACTTTTAAATATACAACACAGTATTGTTAAGTATAGTCAGCATGCTGCACATTACATCCCCAGGATTTATTTATTTTATAACTAGAAGTTTGTACCTTTAGACCACCTTCACCCATTTTGCCCACCCTCTCCCCTCACCCCTCACCAACTTGTTCTCTGTATCTACTCTTTTTTCCTACATAATCTCCCTAATTCATCCATCCTTATGACTTCCATATATCATGCTAATTTCATAAACTCTTTGAAACTCATTTTCCCCTCTCATAAAAGGGGGAAAATAATGTCCTCTATAAATTTTTCTTGTTGATAATTAAATGAGACAATAAAACATTTGGCATGCCTGGAAAAATTAATGCCTAACACATGGTTGTCAACTAATATTTGGAACTTTTATTATTGTTAAGCACCAGTTATGTATTGCTACTTTCAAATTTTACCAGGTCAGACAACGTTCTGCTTCCAAACACATTTAACTTCCTATAGGACATCTCCACCTGAATTTTCAACAGCCATCTCAAACACAGAATGAGCAAAACGCATCTCAACATTCCCAAGTGACCCCTCCCCATTCCATCACTTTATTTTCTACTTTCACTAGATTCCACAGTTTCCCGAGTCAGAATTCAGGAAATTATTCTAGAGATTCTTCTTCTTCCCTTAACCCCGCATCTAAAGAGTCCCAAATCCCTGGTGATTCCCTCCTGCTCACTCTGAAGTCCATCTATCCTGTCATGCATGCTCTACAAGTCCATGTGATGCTTCCTCTCCTCTTCGTTGCTAGAAGCCATTTGGGGTGTCTGAACCTCTAGCTTCAGTCCCCTCCAATTCGTCCTCTAAATTGCTTTTGCAAATCTGAGTGCATCGCTCCTTTCCCGCAGGCTGAATCCCAGTTCCTTACCCTGGACTCTCAGGTCCTAGGTGTGCTCTTCAGCCTTGTCCCTTCACGCTGTGCGATACTGCCCAGCCAGGCTTCACCCACCCCCCCGAAGCTATGTGCTCAAAGCCTCCCAATCTCTGCACAAGCTCTCTGTTTGGGCCACTTCCACACATATGTTCTTCAAAATTCAAATCATATGTCACTTCTTTAGTAAATCTTTCTTTCCACACCAGTCACAATCCACCAAAATTGCTATCTCCTCCCACTCCAAGCTGAGCACCATTTCCTGGTGCTCACCTAGTATCTATGCCAACAGGAGGGTAGCTCCTCACATTCTGCAGCTGTTTATCTCCCCTCAAGGTGATGAGTACCTTGACGAGGGCAGAGATGATTTTTCCTCGTGTATTAGAACACAGGATGTTGTCAGAAACATAACATGTGCTTTCTAAATGATCATTACGTAAGTAAATACATGCCTCTTAAGTTTTCTGCTCTTAGTTAAATCTCTTTTGTCTGATGGAAAAAATACAAAATTTGGAGTTTGAAGACCTGTATTTAAGTCCCAGCTATGCTACCTACTAGCTGGAGACTTTGAACAAATTAGATAACTACTTCAAATTTATTTCATTGTGGTGAAGATATGATCATGGATATAAACTTTGTCAATAGCAAAGGACTTTGAAAGTATAACATGATAAATAGGATAGAGAGACGAAATATAATGCAGCTCAAGACAAAATGATGTCATTGAGATCAAACTTTAATAATTGAAGCTGCACATTCTGCAAGTGTCTTTTTGGGGAAACATGTAACACAGATAGCTGTGTACAAACCTGGGTTCTACTATTAATTCTAATTGGTTGTATGTGTTGCATAAGTTATTTAAATGCCTGGGCCTTAATTTTCTCTGTAAATTAGGAATGGTAATAGAATTTCTTCATAGGATTGTTATGAAGATAAGATGCATTAAGACCTATAAAACACAGCAACTGGAAGATTATCTCGAAAAATTGTATACTTTTAACATTAAAAGCCCTCGTTCCTCCTATGAATCAAAGAATAACTATTCTTTAAAATTTTTTAAGTTGTAAGAAACTAATGGTCAAATAATACGAAGACTAGAATCACTGAATGCAAAAGGAGATTGAAATTTTAATGAATACAACATCTAAGACCCGGATAATACAAATGTAGCAATAACTGTTGGAAGGGTAAATGGGTAACTCTACTTAAAATAACCAGTAGATATTAATAAATGTTTTTACTTATATTAATTTCCCCCATACTTTTTTCAAAGAATTTTATAATTCACTGTTAAACCTGACTAGTTCCTCTACCTAAGATCATCCTAAATTCTGCCTATTACAAACACACTATTATAAACACACACATTATACCACATTCTAAAAACACAACTCTTACCTTGTCATTCACTTTAACATTTTTTTATTGTTTTCTGCAATGCACTAGATAAAAGCTAAACTTTTGACTTGACGTTCAAGGGCCTTGGTCACTGGGCCCATCCCCTCCTTTTGTATTTCATGGCTCTCAGTCAGAATCTACTGCCCTTGATACAACCCCATGAAAATGCTCTGTGAATTCCCGTCTCCTAATCTATTCATGCCATCACTCCCCACTAGATTTCTCCAGAGTTCCTTCCTCTTTCTTCTACCTTAACAAATTCTACCCATCCTTCTCTTACCCCAGGAGCCAATGGTAAGTTCTTCTACTAAACTTCTCTATTGAAGATGATGATGATGACGACATGATGACAGTAATGATGACAAATGACAATAATTAACATTGATTGAGAGTTTACCATGTGTCAGGTACCAAGCCAAAAGATTTATATATGTTGCCTCATTTAAGTCTTACAACAACCCTATAAAGTAAACACTATTATTTGCATCTGAATGAAGCTGAGGCACAGAGAAGTTTAGTAACTTGACAAGCTCACAGGGTGGTGGGTGGTAGGATCTGGATTTAATGGAATCCCTGCCAACTTCCAAAGTCCATGCTCTTAGCTGCTAGGCTGTGCTCTCCCCTGTTGTCTATATTGATTGTCCTCTATAGGTTTGATGTTTGCCATTTACTGCATTGTATCCTTAGTTAAATTTTCTGTGTATGTTTCCTTTCCCATTGAGGTAGTTATTCTTTGTTTGCCTCCTCAAATCTATTCTCTGCTTTGCTCTGGATCTTAAGGGGCTAACTGGGCTGCATGATCCACTTTCTTACCCTCCAGGTTCCTAATGGGTTGGGTCAATGGAAGACATCAGCAATAGATCTGATGGTTGGGAAGAAAAAGTTGGAGTAATCCTCTTACTCCCATCACTTCTCTTTCCCTGACTCACCAAGTTTCACTACAACCACAGCTTCTACTGGGGCGGGGGGCACTTTCTCCCAGGTCTCCAGGGTTCCCACATTCTGGTTACACTGTCTTCCTTGGTCATTCTGGCCCAGTGGCAATAAAGGCTACCTGCTGTTCTGAGTCCCTTGGTGTTTCAACATTCCTTGCTGGCTTTCATAATCTTGATCATGCTACTGTAAAGAATCATTTCTTTAAATTAATTTCAGTTAAATATTTTTAATATACCACCTGATTCCTTATTGGGACCTTAATGGATCCACCACCATCTCAAATTTTGAATAAAAGTCTTAAACATAGGAGCTATTCAATAAGTATTGATCACCCTTTTAATAGTGAAGGAGTATGCATATGCATGTGTCTATAATGTAATAGACTTATGAATATGAATTTATAGCAAAGACTATCTTTCTTCTTCTGACTTTATCTCATGGATCATTATCAACTGTGCCCAGAAATCTTAATCACTTCTGAGCATCAAGTCATCATAAAGGAGGAAAGTATCAAAAATACTTGGGAAGTTTAAATTTGATATTTTACAAGTATTTCCTGGAAACTGCCGTTTTTTTCTTCAAGTTTATTTAATGATATGGGATGCTTCCTGTATAGATAAAACATATGTATATTTTTAGATGTAGATTAGTCTGTCTCAGAACAAGGCAACATTTGCCCATGGCTCTTTCCAAGCATCGATATGTGTGTGAGTCTGAGACTGTGTGTTTGTTGAGTTGGCAGAGGTGCTTTCCACTGAAGCAATGAACCACCCTTCTCTGGAAGGTTGTTCTCAGGGCTAGTTATTCCTGAGCCTGTCCTTCCTGTCAGACACGACTTCATGCTTCATGCGATGATCTAAGGAGCCTCTCCTCTTCCAACCCCAATTTCAGTGACATTTATGAACAGTCTGTTGAAATGAAAACCAACTTTTTTCCATCAAAAAGATAACCTGAATTTGGAAAAATTAACAATGGCAGAAAATGAATGCAGCATTTATCTTTGGAATTAAGGAAGGATTTCCAGTTGACTGATTTTCTATCATAAAAGCATTGATTGCATTCTTGTATTCTAGACAGGGCTAATACCATACAAAGAAAGAAAACCTATGAAAAGAAAAGCATTTTCTGATATGTGTTGTAGTAAAACCTTATTTTTTTAAACCTGTGAGCAAATCTATTTATATTAATCTATTGAAACATAAAAGTGAAAATTTTCAGGAGAGAAAATAATATGTGCTTCAAACTTATCTCAGTCATTTAGAGAACACTTGGTACTCAGGGATACAGGAAACATTAATGATTTTACATGGTCACTGACACAGGTCAGTACAGCTTTTCCTATTTTTCCCCCCTTATAAAACCTTCCCATCTGGCAGAACCATCTTTTAATTGGAGCACATAACCCAAAAAGGAGTCTGACAACAGGTCTACTTTTCCAGCCACAACCTTGTCTAATTTGGGGATCCCTGCCTCATGGGCAATGGTAGCTTTGTATCTGGGGATTAGGAGTTTATTAAAGGATAACTTTTAGATAACTAAGATAGGTGAAGGGTTGATTTGCTGGAATTTTATTTTCCTATAAAAAATGAAAATAAAACCTGAACATTGGGGTTGATCATCAGGGATGTTACAAGTACGCTTATGTACCTATGACATTATAAATAATTATTAGGTGGCTAGTGTTTTATGTGAAATGTGTTTAGTGATTTCATTTGTTCTAATAGTTGCAGAGGAGCTAGAAGTTTGAGAGGGAAAAAAGAAGACGCAAGAATATAAGAACCCTTTCTAGACTAGCATGGCTAGGGAAGGATAATTAAGCTTGATGCAGTCAGTAATCTCTCAAATATAATAATTAGTCAAGAATCAATCTAGGTTTCTACTCCCAGTTACTAGGGAGCATGGGGTTATGAATTGTGAACAAGGTGCAGACAATCATGACTTTCCACAGTCAAGACAAGACCCAGGAGATTAATTAGGGGAGCCCAATGATGTCCTACATGTTAGTAAGGATATTCTTGGTCCAAGATTTGTTTTCTCAGTACTACATGTCTAGGACTTCCCTAATTAATGTATCCACGATTTATTAGATCTGAGAATACCAGTTCCTTGTACAACAGAATCAGTCATCAGTAGAGGTTTAAAATTTATACATAGCCTGGTGTCACCTCCTGAAATTCTGAATCAATGAATCTAGGATGGAATCTTGTTGAGTATATCTCTATTTTTAAGCTTTTCAAGTGGTTCTGTCACAAAGTTGAGAATCACTGTTCTAGAACAGACTACTTACATGGCCAAAGTCTTGAGAGCAAATGTATGTAAAGATATTAATTTAATCTTTTCTATCTTCTTCTTTCAAACATTTTTTCCATCCTTTCTTTCTTCCCTCAATATTTACTGAGCACTTACTATATGCCATTAATAGGAGGAAGATCCCTGACAACAGTTATATATCCAGGTCTAATAGTCAACATTTTCTCTTTCCAGAAGGTGAATTTACTTGGAAAGGCAAATGCAGGTTAAAAGATTGCTTGGCAAAGCAATCAAGTCATGACTAATTTAACAAGAATTTGTTAAATCTTTACTATGTGCTCATCAGAATAAATGTCGCTGAGTGATTTTATGAGAGACTTTTATTTCACTACAGTTGCTGGATATGCCTCTCTTAACTATTCTAAATATTTCTGTCTGTCAACTCCGCAGTGCATTGTGTTAGCAAGTCAGCGTAGCCCTAACTGGGATAATAACTGGAAATGCAGGCAGTATTCCGTTCCTCTTTTACCAGACTGTGAAGACTGTTCTTTTTTTCACATTTGCTACTACACCATGTCCTTTCCTCACTTCAAAATGATGTCATAACTTATCTTTCCTAAGGTTGCAAGTGTTACTGTAATTACTTAGAGAGGAAAGCACCTTATTCATTAAACTACAAGTCATATTCTCAGGTGGTACATCCAGGAAGGCTTCTTGCACCCAGATAAACCTACATTCAGGATGGCAAGTGCTTAAGAGCCTCAGTCTGAGAGGGTGGACCTTCTCTACCATGGATGGCTCATTCTTACTCATCAGAGGTTACAAAAATTGATGTCTGTTTTATTTTGGGAACTGTAGCACTCTGTCCAGTTGGGCTACTCTGAGAACAGATTCTATCACAGCAGTGCCCCTAGTGAGTTCCTTCCCTTAGCATTCAACCATGAGTTTCACCTATATTTTCTCCACTTTTTAAATGTATTCCTTCAACTATTCCTTATTTGAAAATGTGTCTCTCAGTATAAATTTCTAACCCAGACCTCTTTCTCAAAACCTAGCCTCAAACCCAGCTGCCTATTATCATTTCTACCCAAAAGACTCACATGACACTTATGTCCAAGGTGAAATGAATATTCTCCCCAAATGTGATCTTCCTTCTACATTCCCTACCTTGGCTGGTAGCAATGCCAAACACCCAATGTCTCAAAGCTGAAACCTAAGAGGCATCGTAGATTCCTTTCACTCCATCCTATTTCCTCTCTCTACTAATCCCACTCAATATATCAAGTAGTTTTGAGCTCACCTTTTGTTTTTGTTTGTTTTTTTATAAAGAAAAAGCCTCAGGTATTCCCCTTTAATTCTCTTCTTCTTTATTTTTTAATTTGTCTTTATTATTGAAAGTATTACATATTTTAATTATTTTGTTCATGAATCTAACATTAAGTTTGTATTGAATCAAGATTAATTTTGATTAGGATTAATTGTAGTTATAAATATTTCTGACACATTTTCAATGTTTAGTATCATTTTTATTTTGTTTTGTTTTGTTTTTATTCTTGTATTATTATTTAATAATTATTGTATTATTTTCCATACAGAGAATTGAAGTGAGTCCTGTATTTTGGACCTGTATTATGAGAAGAGGGACTACTCTGCAATGGGGATCACAGTCAATAGCCATATGGAAAACTACAGTAAGATGATTGAGTCTCCAAGAGGTTGAGGAGGGAATCAGTGCATACTCCATCTTCTGGGAGGCAATGGTTCTGGGTGACCTTACCCCTTATGCTTGGATATTATGGAAGCACACTAGGGAAAAAAGTAACCTGAGATTAGACAAGACAGAAATGGAGAGGGGTCCAAGGAAGAGTTAAGGGAAGAAAAAAGAAGTAGAGAGAAACAACACACATATATACACAAAAGAAGTAGAGAGAAACATACACACATATATAGTCCATCATGGGATAAGGTCTATGGAGGAAATCAAACTCAAAAGGGGGTTAGGGGCCCCTCGATGTTGGTATGAACATAATTTTTTATACAGTGGTCAGGGAAGGTCTTTCTGGGAGATGGCTTTGGAACAAAAACCTGAAGGATGTGAGGGAAATAAGATGCAGACAAGATGCAGAACTTACTGGCAGATGCTACAGCAAACGCAGAAGCCTGCTTAACGTATTTGAGGAACTCCAGGGGCCAGTGTGGCGACAGTGGAGAGAACAAGGGGGAAAGTTGAAAGAGATGAAATCAGACAGGTAGCGTGATTCTAGATTGTGTAGGACCTTGTGAGTCAGCACAAGGACGTAGAATTCCAAGTGCAGTGGGTACGAGGGCAGCAGGGAGAAAGTTATCTGACCTGCCGTTAATAGGATACTCTGATGCTGTGTTGAGAATATATTATAATAAGATGAAGGACAATGCAGAAGCAGAAAGAACAGTTAAAAAGCTCTTGCAATAATTTGGTGAGAGATTAGAATAGCATAGACTGGTGGAGGTGGTGAGAGGTGTTTTACTATTTGATTGAATGCAGGGTGAGGAAAAGAATGACCCCGGGGTTTTGTCCTCATAAAGCAGTTGGAAAGATGGAATTGTCATGGACCAAAATTGCAAAGGCTGGAGTAAAAAGTTATGAGGGAAGATCAGAAGCTGAGTTTTAGCACATGTCAATTTTGAGATGCCTATTAGGCACCTAAGTGAAGAGGTTGAATGAAGAGTTGAACTTGAGACTGGAGTTTATGAGTGATCAATAAAAAATAATGTTTTGTAAATGGTGCATAGTCATTTCAGTTTGTCAACTTTTTATTTTACCTCTTTTCTTTTCTTTTTAATTTATCTTTATTGTTGAGAGTATTAGAGGTGTCCCATTTTTTCCCCCAATTGACCCCCTCCACTTCGCTCCCACCCCCTCCAGAGGCCTTCACACTGTTATTAACTATGTCCGTGGATTATGCATTTTACATATAATTTCTTTGATTAATCTCCTCCCACCCTCCATCCCCCTTCCCTCTTTCCTCTGAAATATGATCGTCTGTTGCATGCGTCAATGTCTCTGAATATTTAGTTCGTCAGATTCTTTTGTTCATTAGCTTCTTCTTAAAGAAGACTCTTCAACCTTTCCTATAGTGCTGGTCTGGTGGTGGTGAACTCCTTTAGCTTTTTCTTATCTGTGAAGCTCTTTATTTGACCTTCAATTCTAAGTGATAGCTTTGCTGGGTAGAGCAATCTTGGTTGTAGTTCCATGTTTTTCATCACTTTGAATATTTCTTGCCACTCCCTTCTGGCCTGCAAGGTTTCTCTTGAGAAATCAGCTGACAGTCCTATGGGTGCTCCCTTGTAGGTATCTAATTGCTTTTCTCTTGCTGCTTTTAAGATTCTCTCTTTGTCTTTAAACTTTGGCATTTTAATTATGTGTCTTGCTATGGGCCTCTTTGGGTTCCTCTTCTTTGGGACCCCCTGTGCTTCCTGGACTTGTAAGTCTATTTCTTTCCCCAGATAGGGGAAGTTTTCTGTAATTATATGTTCAAATAGGTTTTCAATTTTTTGGTCTCTTTCTTCCCCTTCTGGCACTCCAATAATACGAATGTTGGGCCTCTCGAAGTTGTCCCAGAGGCTCCTTATACTATTTTCATATTTCTGGATCCTTTTCTCTCTTTGATCTTCTGGTTGGGTGTTTTTTGTTTCCTCATGTTCCAAATTGCTGATTTGATTCTCAGCGTCCTCTACTCTACTGTTGATTCATTCATTTCAGTTCGTGTAGCCTTCATTTCAAATTGGTACTTTATTATGTTATCGACTTTCTCAGTTATTTCCTTAATAGTCTGCTTAAACATCCTTATGAACAAAATTCTAAAAGCTGTATCTGTTAGTTTGTTTGGATCTATTTCATTTTGTTCCTCCTCTAGAGATTTCTTCTGTTCTTTCCTTTGTGACATGTTTCTTTGCCTCCACATTTTGGCTGCTTCCAGGTGTTTGTTTCTATGTATTAGGTGGAGCTGCTATGTCTCCTGGAATTTGTAGAGTGGCTTTGTGTAGTAGGTGTCCTGTAGGTCCAGTGGCTCAGCCTCTCCAGTCACCTGAGCTGGGCCTTCTAGGTTGCTCCCTTGTGTGGGCTGTGTGCACTGTCCTGTTGCAGTTGAGCCTTGGTTGCTGTTGGCATCCCTGGGAGGAATTGGCCCCCAGGCCAATCAGCTGTGCGGACCAGCTGCAACTATAGCCAGAGAGCTGCTGTGCTGGAGACACCCCTATGGAGCAGGATTTACTTCAGGGGAGCTTTGGTGTTCACCAAGTGCGCCCCTTGAGTGTCACTCGTGGATGTGGTAGGGTTGTAATCCAGCATGGTCGAGTCTGACCACCAGGTGCACTGTCTCTGGGGTCTCCCGGGAGGTGCCAAGTCAGCCTGTGCCAGTGCCTTGCCCAGGGCCACCCAGCATGAGCTACACAGCAAACCCTAGTTGGCTGCTACTTGTGCTGGGCTTGGGGTTGTCCAAGAGAGGCCAAGCTGTGAGCCAATGCAGGCTGCTGCTAGTGCCAGGCCTGGGGCCACTTATCAAGCCATATGGAGCAGGCTGCTGCTTGTTTGAGAGATTTTAGGAAAGTCCTAAGCATGAGGCTCGAGGGGCCGCTTGCATAGAAAAGCCCCTGGAAATGGCCTGGATGAGCTGCAGGTGGGGAGGGGCGGGGCCTCCGGGAATCACGGGGCGGGGCCAAGGGTGTGAGTCAGGCACTGGTGATTCAAATATGGCGCCTGCCTGCCGGCTGTGTGCGGGGAGGACTCGCCAAAGGAGCCATGGCCTCTGCCAACTCTTCTGCCTGGGAGGAAGCCGCCCCTCTGCCTCTCGCCCGGATCTCAGGCAGGTTAGTTCCTCCCCGAGTGTCCCGGGTCCTTTCCGGCTGCTGCCCGGCGCTGGGCTCAGAGGGAGCGTCCGAGTGAGTCCGTGCGCGGGCCCTTTAGAGGAGCTGCTGGGGCTCCCGCAGCCTCCGCGACCCTCAGCCACAGTCCCCGCTGGTTTCGCAGCCCGGAATTGTGGGGACGTCTCCTCCTGGCCCTGGAGCCCTGGGCTGGGGGCCTGCTGTGGGGCTGGGACCCCTCCCTCCTCTGGGAAACCCCCAAAACCAAGATTCCCTCCCGGGTTTAAACCGCAGCACCGGGTGGGGGCCGGCAGCCGAGTCTGCGATTCGGGTGGATTCTCCCGCGTCTCCGCCCCTCCTCCCGGTCTCGGTGCTTCTTCAGCTCCCTGGCTGTGGGGCTTCTGTGCAGCCAGATTTCGGGATTCTCTGAGTGATGGTGGTTCTGTATTTTAGTTGTGGTTTTGATGTGGTTGCGGGAGGCGGCGGGTGCAGCTGTTGCCTACGCCGCCATCTTGTTTCTATCTTTAGTATCATTTTTAGAGACAGTTGTTAAAAAAGAGCTGGCATTTAAGGTAGACTTTAACATAGTACAGCTGACATCATAGTCGTTAGATCTTGATTCAGCACCTCCATATCAGTATCTGCCTTTAGACATTTGCTGGCTCTCCAGCACCTACTATGGGTGCAAAGACCCCTCTTCTCACTACCCAGTCAATTGTCCTTTATGTCCATAGAAACCATTGCCCTGAGACAGAAGATATAATGACCACCAGGGCATTCTTGGGGCTGCCCTCCTGTCTCAGTCCTTACTCCAGGCCCACCCCAAATGTTCTATGCTCTCTAATGACTAAGTGGTACGAGAAATTTTTCACATGAGCAGAAATGAGAAACATTCTTTAGTTCTGTCTCTCTCCTCCCACTACCAAACGTGTAGAATTACTAAAAAGATTTGCAGAAGCCAGGTCTCTGGACCAGGCACAAAGATTCAAACAACTTATTACTCAACAGATGATGTGAATGCTGCATAAACTTGCATTAGAGTCACGTGCATGGAAACAAGGAAGCTTGTGATAAAATAATTTTCCTCTATATCTTTAGTTTTATCTTCCAATCTAAATTATAAAATTACAGGTAATAAAACTGACTAAATTTGAATGTAATGAGATATGATTTTGGCCAGTTTGAATAAAAAATTACACAAATGTAGTGATGTTGTCCATTCAGATGTACTGAGAAAATGTAGCTCAATAATTTTGTCTATAACTAATACAGTTTGTCTCACAACCACTTTGTGGATAAAAATTAACTAAAATTTTAATCTAATTTCATATTAATACAATTTGTTAAATTTTAAAAAGTTGCATAATAGTATCTTATTTTGATAAAAATGCTTGAACCCTCCGAGAGCCCTTAAGAGGGTGGCCAAATGTATGAAGGGAGATGCATGACTTATGTGTCCTGTGGGATTAGAGGGAAAGGACATCCTGGTATCATGCTGAACCTTTGGTGAACACTGATAATATCTGAGCTACCTGTTATCATTTGGAAGCATTTGTCCTGATAGCCTCCATGCTTACGTAGCCTGCTATTGGGGCAACTTGAGATCTGGTGGTCTCAGCTTCCATAACGCCTGCTAGAATGCCCTGGGTGATTAGCCCATACTTCTCAGTCGCCTCCTCTAATGGGCCTGCTGGCTTGGTAACTCACTGCATGGCCCTCTAGACTACGGTTCTATCTTCAGTAATTCTCTGTTCAATTGTGTTCAATTTGCTGATGATGTGATCAACCAGGATTTATTTTCAAGTATTACCTCTTTTAATTTTCTAGGCATTTGGTTGTTTTTGTTTTGTTTTTTATCCTGCTTGATCTCCATCCACATTTTCAATTTCTCTTTTATGTCTTTAAATAAGTATCATTTGTATCCAGCATCAAACAAATCGAACTGGTTAAGTCTTTCAGAGTCTGTTGCCAATAACTGCTCTTTAAAATTTTTCTTCATGTAATTTTTTAATGTGTTTCGTGATTTGTGACTGAGTTTCTCATTTTTCCTATAAGAATCCTTTGAGGCTTGAACTTCCAGTTGTCAAGAAATTTGTATCTATTTCTGTCAATTACCTGGAAGTGCTACCAACTAGAATCTATTTAAATTCTCAGCTTGAAAGTATAAATATTAACAGCGAACCTTTTTATAATATGATTATGAATTCTAAGTGAGATTTTTTTATCCTGCTTTCTACAACCAAAGATTAGACAGCAAGTTATTTTGTACCACTCCTACATAGTGGGATTTATTTCTTATTCTCCTGTTTATAGGGGATGCAACCATTTAAGATACTGCCACTTTATGCAAGAGTTCCCCACCTTGGTGAAGCTCTGAGGTTTGTCTTTCATTCCCTGAACCCCAAGCAGTAGTCAGAGAGGAAGCTCAATGTTCCCAGGTTTAGTCTGAATTCCCAGGTTGGAACCTATCTTTAGAATGTGTGTATGTTCTTGATAAATTCCTTACTTTTGTAATAGTTCATTGAAGCATTTTATTCTATCCAAGAATTTGTTTTAATCTGAAGTATCATCTAACCTATCTACTTCATTATACTACTGGAAATATCACCAGCCCCTTTTCTATCATAAATGAAAATAAATATTGACATGGTTGAACTTTAGTATCCTGGGACTTTGGAACGAGACAAGTCTAGGTTAAATACCAGTTCTTTCACCAACTACTATATGACCGTAGGCAAGTTTCTTAGACTTTTAAAATTCTACTTATCTGTTAAATGGAGCCTAGAATACTCTTAGCTCTCTGGTTAATAAAAGGTTTTAAAAGATTATATTTGTAAAGCACTTAGCAAATTGCCTGGCAATTAGTCAGTGATTAATGGCTATTTTGACTATTAACCTCATTTTATAAATTTTCTCCATTCACTTAAATTTTTCATAAAATAACTTACTCAATTAATTAAACTAATCTTTATATAATGACTACCACATATGAAATTCTAGAGTTAACATAGTATATGAGGCAAACTACCTACCCTTTGATATTTATATTTTAGTAAGAAAGATAATGAACCAGTAAGTAAATAGATATACAACATTAGGTACCAATAAATGCCACCAAGAAAAATAAAGCAGGTTAGGAGATAGAAAATCATATAGATGCAGAGCTATTCTAAATAAATGGTCAGCTAAGACCTCTTTGAGGAGGAAGTAATTTGAACAAAGTCCTAATGAGATGAGAGAATAAACCATGTAGACAACCAAGGAGAAAAGCATCTCAAGGAGAGAAGTACAAGTGACTTTGTTAGAAACACATTCATTCTGGTGGGGACCACCAGGAAAATGAGGATGACTGGGACAGAGTGGTGAGAACTGAGGTTGGAGAGACTGGAAGGGTCCAGATTACATAGGACTTCTTGAGTCATGATATAGACTTTGGGTTTTATTCTGGATATAAAAGAAAGTCACTGGAGCACTTGGTACAGGGGATAACATGGTCTGATTCACTTTTTAATGAGACCACTCTGGATAATGTATGGCAAATAAACAATGAAAGTAGGACAAGTTAGGTGAATGGAAAGTCACTAAGGAAGTTTATTGCCAACCTAGAAAGAAGATGGAGGTTTGAGTGAGGATGGCAGTTGTAGAGGCGCTACAAGATGATGTGATTTGAGAGTAATGTTCACAAGATTTAGTGCTAGAGTTGGATATAGGAAAACAAAGTAGTTCAGGATAATGAATATTTAACACTTGGGCAGGGCAACTGGGGTAATGAGGTGGGGAAAGGGGGAAAGCACTGAACTTGTTAGTAGAGGAAATCAAGTTTGGTTTTGTACACATTAATTTTGATATGTCTATTAGTAGAAATGCTGACTAGGAAACAGTATTCATGAGTCTGGAACTCTGAGGATTTGTAGATAAAATCTGGATCAGCAAAATATGGATGGTTTTTGAAGCAGTGAGACAGGATGAGGTCACCTAGCACATGAGTGTAGATGCAGAGGCAGAGTTCTGAGGATTAAACCCTGGGAGGCTCCAACATTTAGACACTTAGAAACTGAGAATAGAGTTCAATGAGGGTAGATGGGGAGATCCAAGAAATCAACTGAAGAAAATGATTTTAAGAAGAGGGTTTGTGATCAACTGCTTCAAACACTGCTAAGAAGTCAAGTAAGGTAAGTGTTAAAAATTGTCCATGGCTCTTGACAAGATGGAAGGTGTTGGTAGGAATGAAAACATGTGGAGTGATTTGAGGTGAGACAGTTAATATTCCAACTTTTGGGGGGGAAAGTTTTATGATAAAGGGGAGAAAAGAAATGGGGATATGGATTCCAGGGTTATTTTTTATAAGATGAGTGATATACTGTGTTTGTATATTGATGGACATAATCCGGTAAAGGAGGTATTAATGATTCAAGGGGAACGTGGGTGAAAATTGTAGGAAAAAGTTTCTGAGTAAGATAAGTCAGATGAGATCTAGAGCACAGGTATTAGCCTTAGAAAGAAGCACTGACAGTTCAGGCCTCCCTCACTTTATTCAGATCTCTGCTCAGACCTAACAGAAATGTCTTCCTCGAATGCTCTCCCTAAAGCTGTACCCTACCTCCTAATTATAGCTATGCTTTCAATCTCTTTTGCTTTCCTTCACAACACATTTTATATCTAATATATTGAATATGTGTTTATTCATTTATGGTTTTTCTCTTACCCAAAAATGTAATCACCAAAAAGGAAGGGACTTTGTTTTCCTCAGAATTTATAACATTGCCTGGTATGTAGTACCCATTTAATAAGTACTTTTTTTTTATTAAATGAATGAAACAGGAAGAAAAATAGAAAAATATGTGTACAAATGCCCATAAGTTATTAAATTTGGTGGAAGAAAGAATAATTATTTCTCTTCTCATTACTCTTGTTTTCTCAGTGTAATAAAAGGCAGAGTCACCAGCTTGGGAGGGAAAAGAAAGTATGAAATATTTGCCTCAGAGAATAGAAGAAATACACTATAAATTATAATTGAATAAATAGGAAATGTCACAAGACTATAAGATCTGTGGTCAAAACTGTAAAGTGAGACCAATTAGCACATTCATGAGTTTTCTTTCACCTAAATCCAGTTAGGTGCTGGCACAGAGAAAGCAGAGAACTGGATTTAGTCAGGGCTGGGATTTTTGCTATGTATATAATGAGGGGAGAGAGGGTTGTATTAGTTTCCCAGGGCTGTTGCGAAAATGTTACCACAAATCCGGCGGCTTAAAACAACCAAAATTTATCCTTTCACAGTTCAGGAGGCCAGAAGTAGAAACTCAAGTGTTAGAATTACTGCTTTTTTCTAGGGGCTTTGAGGAAGAAACTGTCTCATGCTTCTCGCCAGCTCCTGGTGGTTTCCTGCAATCCTTGCCACTCCTTGGCTTGTGGCAGCACCAGTCCATCCTCTGCTCCATCTTCACATGGCCTCCTTCCCTGGGTCTATGTCTCTGTGTGTCCTTCTCTTCTTACAAGGGCCCCAGTCATTGGATTTAGGGTCCATCCTAATCTAGTGTGTCCTTATTTAAACTAATTGCATCTGCAAAGACCCTATTTCCAAACAAGGCCATATTCTAAGGCTTAGAGGGCATGCATTTTGGGGAGACACTACTGAACTCACTACAGGGATTGAGAGCATAGGGAAAGAAGTGATCACAGCAATGGACCATAGACTCTAGTAGAAAAGAGACATCAGAACGTGCAGCGGGGTGAATAATGGGCACTGAAAAGTGGTAAGGTAGATGGATTAGTGGATCCTGTGCAGTCAAAGAAAGAGAGTAAGGATACTACAACAAGTGAGTTGGAAAAGCAGGAGATGATGAGCGGAGGATGGGAAGCTTGGAGTTTTGGAGGCAGGGCACTAGCTGATCATGTCAAATTCTAGGGCATAACCATGAAAGGCTTTTTTTTTTTTTTTTTTTTTTTTAATATATCTTTATTGATTTCAGAGAGAGGAAAGGAGAGGGAGAGAGAGAGAAACATCAATGATGAGAGAGTCATTGATTGGCTGCCTCCTGCATGCCCCCCACTGGGGATGGAGCCCACAACCGGGCATGTGCCCTGACCGGGAATCGAACCCCGATCTCCTGGATCCTAGGTTGATGCTCAACCGCTGAGCCATGCCCGGCGGGGCAGCTTTGACAGAGGTGTTATGAAGGAAAAGAACATCAGAACGGAGGAGGTCAAGGAACTGTGAAGGCTGCATGTTAGATAAATCATCTACAAGGGTGGTAAGGTCCCCAAGCATGTTGCCAGATGGGAAGATAGTAAATCGTATGCTACAATCCTTAGTGACTGAGAAGGAATGACCAGATTATCAGTTAATTTCTTTAATGGGCATGAATAGCAGCTGGTTCCTTATGGCATGTGAGCATGAAAAGAACTGGAGATTTTGAGTTAGGAGCAATGAAGATATCCAACCCATCTCGAGGCGCTGGGGAAGCTGGAGCATGAGAACTTAACAGCCTCCCCCTAAGAGTGACCTGTGGGCTGCCTCATCCTCAGGGAATATTATTTTTAGGTAGAATGAGAATGTCCAGAGCTTACGTCCTGAACAAGGAGTGCAGAAGATCCTGCTGACAAAAGTATGGTGGAGAGATTGGAAGTGATCACAACAGTGGGATACTGAATCAGACTACAGAATGTGGACCACCACGGGGGCCGAGAGGCTGGGGACATTTAGGTGGGGAGACTTCTGATAGTGATGGAAGTAAACAGGAAAGCAAAGCCCTCCATTATCCTTCTCTTAATATGGGGATGTGATATATCCTACATTCTCAGTATTATAAATGCTCTAGAATGAATATTTATACCCCTCCCAAGATTACACCTTCAGGTTGTATGAGGTTCACTGTGTTTATTAATATCTACCTCTCACTAGACTGGGAGCTTAAGAGTTGGACTCATGAACTATCCAACTTCCTTATTCATAGCACCTTGAACATAGTAAGAATTTCAATGGCCACATTGCTTATGGTATTTGGAAAATCTAAAAATAAAATGGTTATCAGTTCTCTTCCTCTATGCTTTCCTTCGTCTTTTTTGGAAGTGGAGTGGAGGAGCACAGTGTTGTTAGATTTTTCTACCGTTATAATAGTCTTCCAGCCTGTTTACTTGTTCAGGGCACATTGTCACCATGTGACAGGACGTGTGTACTCTAAAATGACAAAGTGTGTGGATCCTAGCCAGCAGGGTCAAGAAAATACTTCATAAACAAGGCTGTAAATAACATCTGGGCTGTCCAAACACAGAAGAACCTGGTAGCTTTTCCTTTTGCTTGTTGTTTTGTTTGGTTGTGGCCATCTCCCTGTAGGCCCAAAAAGTCAGGGAGCCACTGTCTCAGGCCCAAATTCCTTCAGGCTACTTCTTGTTGCTGAGAATATATGGCAGGCTGTCAGTGGGAAAACCAGGCTCTGTAGAGTGAAAAGACAAGAAAGCCGTGAATCATAGTAGAAGAAAGCCAAAAGTCCAAATAATTAACATAAAGGCTTTGAATGATGTAGGGGAAATAAACCTTATAAACATTTTTACCTCATAATACAGAAAATATTTGATGAGAAGAATTTAAATTGAAGGGTTCTCATGTGAATACCTCAGGTGACAACTTTCCATGTAGACGTTAGTCAACTTAGTCATCTAATATTCAATTCACATTCTTCTGCAGTTGATCTGTAGACTGTTATAAAAACTTCCTTTAAGAGAAAGTTACATCAAGTGAAAGATAAATGTGATTTTTAATATCTTGAAAGAAAACTACATTACAGGTATGTACTGCAAAAAACTACCGTGATTACAGGTGCAAACTCTCAGCTACCTTAATGACTCATGTAATAGTTGTGCCCTTTCTGGACAGTGTAACCTTTTCAGACAGAGTGTGAGCACTGCTCATGCAGCCATTACAAATAATAGCAACTTTATGAAGTGGAACCTTAAAGGTGGCTTCTCTCTCTCTCTCTTTTTCAAAGGGCAGGACCAGAAAAAGATCTTCTGCCAATAGACACTGCACCTCTACTCAGCCATTGTTAGAGTTAGGAATTGAGAATGGAAAAGATGTGATGACAGGAATGGCTGCAGACTTCATCTAGGATGCATTGGGTTGCCTGTGACCCTCTATTCCAAGCTCTGGGCACCTGCTTGAGGGAAAGATGCCAGAGAAATACAGCTTTCTTTACTGGTGCTCATGGCAAAAACTAAGAGAATTTCAAAGAGAAGTAGATGAATCTGAGTTGAAGACTTCACCAGTACTCTAGAAGCACTACTTTGTCTCTGATTCAGTTCCATTCAACAGCAACTGATTAAGTAACCACCATGTCCGTGTGAGACAACATGGAGACAGCACTGGCCTTAGAGTCAGGAGATCTGAGTTCAGAGCCAGGTTCCACCACTTACTGCCTTTGATCTCTGGTTAACCCTTGATCTTTTCCTCTGTGTGTCTCCACATCTGTGAAATATGTGGCAGTGAGAATTAAATGCCATAAAGTGGGTGCTTTCAGGTATTCAACTCTTTCTTTCCTGTCTTCTTGTGGATTAGGTTGTGGGAAACAAAATCAGTTTAAGTCAGAGTTCTGGCCCTTAAAGAGTTGACTCTCTCAATGGGGAGATACTGGCCTAACCCCAGAGACAGTTTTGCACATGTACCTGGGGATGATATAAGGGAGTTCCTTGCTCAGCAAGCTCAGGAGCTATATTATTGCACATACTGTAGGGTTGTGGCCTGGAGATAGGGAAGGAAAGAGAGGGAACCTCCCCCCACAGCCTTCTCTTCCATTATATGATATATAAGCTCTGACCACAAAGCTCACATGACAACTTTTGTATTTTTCTTTCATGCTACCAATCACTTTCTACTTTGCATCAGAAATTATACATAATCTAGTTTCTCCATGGTTCACCGTGTATCCCTCAAAGTGCTTGGCACATAGCAATGCGAAATAAGTGTTGAGGTGACTTGATCAATGAATAAATGCAATAATATGTTAATTCTTCCCAATTTCCCTAACCACTGAAACCCGAAAGGAAGGAGACGGTTGGAATAGGAAGTGGAAATGTGGTGTTTCCGAAGCTGTCCTGGCCTAGAGCACTGCCTTTTTGAGTCATGAGGGGCCATTTCTCCAGGAAGGAGTACAAGTACACATTTCCCTGTGTCTCCAGGAAAGGAATGAATGCTGAGATCTTGAAAACGCCCTGCTCTATTTTGCCAAATTCACAAACACACCAGATGAAATACTGGTGAAAGTTGATTTGCCAAAAGAATTTTCAAGAAAGGAAAATCAGTAATTGAAGTGGGCTGTCCTCCAGTGAGACTTAGCGTCCTAAAAAATTCAAGCAGCCATTGTCTCAGGACTTTTAGTTGGCAGCTTGGTGCCCTTGTCTCTTGCATGCAACCCTGTCCAATGGAGAGCTGTAATAGCCTGATAAGCTGGGTTTATGGTGGGTAGAGTTCTCACCAAGGGACTGTGTAAACACAGAAAACTAAAAGAGGAAGACCCAATGGAACCAAGAGCTTATTTGTAACACTTCATGTGGCATTCAGGAAAACTTCTAGGTTTGAATTGTTTGTTTGGAACCCAGACTGGCATCTTGCTAAAGGCAGATAATAAGACATGTTCCCTAAATCCATTTGAGGGCCTTCAGTCCCATCAGCCAGGCAGTTTCAAAGCCAGGTTGGCTAGGTTCTCTTAAAATTTCCAAATGGAACATGTTCTTTGAAAAGCAAGAATGCAAAGCAGGGCCTCTTGTGGTAGTGTGGAGAGGTCAGCCCCTTAAAGTTAAAGCCCTTGAGGGGTCTACCCATATCTGCTGTTGTTAAGAGAATTACTCCAAAAGGAACAGGTAACAGCCACTTTACCTGAGTGGCAGTTGAGCTGTTTAGATGAGTGGTTCACAAGATTCAATGCCAACCTGAATTAAATGTAAGAGTATTCCCAAACTGGTGTCAGCATCATTGTATAAATATATATATATACCTATATGCTAGCTCCACCCTCTGGAGAGCCTGATCAAGTAGCACTGTGGTGGGACTCCAGAATATATACTTTTAAGGCTCTCCGTATGATTCTGAAGCCCAGCTAGGTTCGGGAACTACTGATGTCCATAATTCACATTGTCTAGAAGTAGTAGCCGAGGTATGGAACAAGCCAGAGGCAGCATTACTGTTTTCCAATGAATTTTTTAGTTTGAGAAATTCTTTGGGTAGTGAGTTAAGTTCTGTAGAAATATCCATATGCTCTGCATACATGCACACACACACACCAGTGATAGAAAGGAAAACTTTAGATTTGACTCATCCAGTTGCTGGCCAAATTCTTTCCATCCACTGAACTTCCTTGGAGATCTTTTCAGTCAGCAATTGCTTTGTTCTCAGAGGAGTCATTCTGTGGTGAGGGTAATGTTGCAAGTTTGGCAATGTATTAGGACTTTCCAAATCTGGGTCATTTCAAAATATTTGTCTGTGTGTTACTTATCCTTTTTAAGTATTTTGCCTTTGTTCTTTCTAATAACCAGAGGACAATGTATTGATATTAGTCACCTGGAATGCATAATGAAGACAGTAGATTTATCAGTGGTGGTAACAACAGGCAGCTACCGATAACTGATTTTCTTATTAACCCACCCTGTCCTCTTTCGGAAGCATGGATTTAACAACTGAATAGCGCCCTTCTCACAGCACCCTAAACAGAATCATTCCTCAGTAAATCTGAGCTGGGACCTTCCTCATTCTCTTTTCATTTACTTGTGCCCAGCCCTGCTCCTCCTGACATGTTACCATAGATGTTTCGTGTGAGTATTTTACACCCGCCCTATTCCTATCTTCTAGAATTACTGTTCTCCGACATGCTGTTTTATCCCATATTTGTTTGTCCCTGACACTTACAGAGTGAGGAGTCTTTGGGTAACATCTCCAGTGGGAGTAGAAACATGTGGCTCATTTTTTATGTTCTTTTAGATTCCTCATCTGCAGGAAACCACAGATCCTAATGTTGATTTCCTGTATTGCTGTAGAATCTCATGATGCAGGGATTTCACTTTTTAATGGTCCCTTCTCTCTTTGCGTGAGCCTGTCCACATAGCAGTGCTCACTGTTGTATCTGGATGTGCACTGACTCATAACTCTCGGCACAGCTGCTCCCACCCATTTCTACTCTCCGGCTCCATTCTGTGGCACTGTTCCAACCTGACCCTCCAACCCCAAGGGTATTGAATCATTGGATCATACCCAGTCCAGGTCCCAGTTAGTGTGCTCCATGTTTTTTACTAGGTAATGGATTAGGTGTTGATATTTATACCAGCTTTATTGATAACCCTGATGATAAGATAGCTTTGGTGTCTCCCAAGCCATTTATGTTCCTTCAGGGAATGCTTCCACTGGATTCCCTCATCACAGCACATTATCAATCAGGCTCTGCCTATCACAGGGAAATTCACAAAGCCAGAGCATGTGTGTGTCTGAGGCTTTGGAAGAAACAGGCAAATTACAAAAAAAGGGACAGTTTTCATCTGTTTTGATTTTATTGTCCTTCTACTTCCCAACACACACACACATACACACACAGCTTCTGTTGTTCCAAGAACTTTTGAATTTTTGCTTGGCTTATACCCTTGAGGCCAATAGACAGGAAATGAGAAGTGGATAGGAAAGAAGCTGAAAACATCTTCTGCAATTTTTTTGTTGTGTGGAGTATGATAATTTTCCATCCAAAATGTTTTTAAAATAGGTTTACCAGGAAATATAGCTTTATATAGAAGGAGTGCCATTCTTTAATATTTATATATGGTTATTATTATCACTACCAGTTGAAATCAACATATTAATAGCTCTCTTGAATAATGTCTTTCATTTGGCCACCTGAAAAGTTTAGAAAATATTGAGATAAGTTTCCCCACATTGTAATTCCAGGAATGGTGTTCTAAGGAACAGGTCCTATCCTGTTGAAAGAACATGTTCCATAGAAAAGACCTTTTTAACTCTGACATCCTTCACTTTTTACCTTCACTTACTATAAAAGAATAGTTCCAAATGATTTCATCTAAACACAGAAAATAACTCTTCTAATTCCATTAAAAATTTTAAGATTTCCTAATTCCCTGTCTTCTTTACCATTTATGCATTTGCCCCCATCCCCCACCCCATCTACATTGAAATGGAAAAAATGAACTAAAAATAATATAGTGAGTTTTTTCATAAAGATCTGTTCTTCGATTTGAGATTATTTCCTACTTACTATTTTGGTGTTTCAAGCGCCCTTCCCTTTTTGAAGTCAACGATAGGATAGATGGAAGATTTTGGTTTCTTGTTCTCACTTGACAAAATTAGAAGCTGACACTTCCACATTGGTCCCAAATTTAATTTTGAAATTTTACTTTTTAAGGAAATTCAAAACTCTTGAAACAAGCACTCTGCCTTTAGAATTCCATGACAGGACACTGCTAAATGCCCCAATCATGGTTGCAATAAGCCAGACCACACAGGGATGCCTGCTGAGACTTTGCTGCTATAACTTCAGAAATAGATTAGGTGACTGTTGCTGGTGTCCCAGAGGTCATAATTCTTCTTCAGCTATTTCAAAAGGATGAGGTAATTAAGTTAATAATCCCTGTTGTTATAAATACTCGATGTGGCATTGTTCATTTATTGCCTCCTAACATCCATGATATCGATTTACACAGGAATAATTCAGGGGAAGTTCTGGTATTGAAGACTCTAGAAAGGAACTACGATCAAAGACTCCTAGATTAAAGGGTTGATTTAGGATAAATGTTAAAAGGCATAATGCGAACAACACACTTATTACAAACAAGAAATCCCAGTCTTACCTACTGTTCTATCTGGTGGCAGGCATTTCACTTCCTGTAAAAACAAAACAAAAATGGAAACCTAATTGAGTGAGGTAAATTGTTACTTGTGCAATTCACATAAAAGGGCTTGTCTTTAGATACCTTTAATTTACATTTAAAATACAGTTTAATCGTTAAGGTAGGTAAGGCCACACAGGAAGAAAAATTCAACTTCTAAATATGTACACATTTGAATAATATATACAATAAATGTGCATGTATATTTTACAGTCCTAAAAAGTTCACTTATCTGTGTGTTGTATTTTGAGATCATAATATTTAGAGTCTATATCTGGCCTCTTCTGAGAAACACAATTTACACTGCTAGATAACCCCACTTCATAAACCACAGACATCCAAATTAGCATAGTCTCCTAGGCTCAAAGACGGAGATAAATTGGTATGTGGTCAAAGAAGCATTTTAGTAAAACATGAAAATACAACCTATACCAACTGTGTGGTAATACTGCAGACTACTGCTTCTCTGTATTATCTCATGTGTGACAACTCTATGGCAAAGAGCTAGTAAAAAATTTTAAAAAACACAAACTTATGCAAAATAGCAGTTTCAAATCTATGTACCAAGTTGACCTAGAAGGATCATTTCATAGAACATTTGCCTGAACTAAGTCTCAATTTTTCTACTCCTGGGCATTTTGCCAGGGTTACTATCACTTTCCAGAAACCCTGGGTGGCATTTATGTTCAGCCTCTGGCACTCGAGAGGGATCTATCCACATACCTCTGTGACTATCCACCTTGCCCTGCAAGCAGATATGCTCTGTTCTTTTCCACATCTAACATTTATTTTTGGTAAATTGACTTTTTTTTTTTTTGGTCTATAACAGGGGTCACAGACTACAGTTCATGGGTCAAATCCAGCCTACCACCTGATTTTGTAAATGAGGCTTGCGTAAGGTTTGGTTTATTGGATCATATCCATCCCCCTTTGTTTATACACTATTTGTGGATGCTACAGCAGTTGAATAGTTGCTACCGATACTGTATGGACCACAGAGCTTAAAATATTTACTATCTGGCCCTTTATAGAAAATATTTGCTGACTGTTGTCTAACAGGAATAAAACACATGTTGTAGGAAGGGATTATTTTTTTACATAGGCTTTGATGCTAATTCCTTATTTTAGAAACATTTCACAGAATTTTTTGTTTAAGCTCATTGCCTTTCAAGAGTAGACATCAAATAAATATTGTTTAATAAATGAATTACTATATTTTAAAAATAAGTTGCTGCCTTTCAACTCGCTGAGAAAAAATAAAATGCTATGCAAAGACAGATACCTGCCCATGTTTCTTACCACTTTACTTTTTATTACTTGGTCTTTTTGTTTTTAATCCTTAATCAAGAATATGTTTTTATTGATGAGAGAGAGAGAGAGAGAGAGAGAGAGAAAATCTATGTGAGAGAGAAACCTTGATTGGTTGCCTCCGCTATGCCCCATCCACTGAGATGGAGCCCACAACTTGGTGGGGAATCGAACCCGAAACCTTTCCATTTAGGGGACGATCCTCCAACCAACCAAGCCACACCGGCCAGGGCTATTACTTGGTCTTTATATAGATTCACAATATATGGAGGAAGAAGGGGAAATATTTGGGGCAAATGTGATCAATGCTAAAACTGACAGGCCTTTGGCAAAATTTGAAGAAGGTGAACCCAGCTTTGGTGCCTTTCCACCAACACTTTTCTCCTGCCCTGTCCTCTCCTCCTTTTCTTTGGCATCATCTAGGTCATACCCAGATCCCTCCTTTACTTGGGTTAGCTCTCAGTGAATCCCCGCTACTCTTAGCTGATAGTGACTTTGGTGTTATTATTCCAATGGCATCTATATTTTTAAACATGTATTCCTGAAGCTCAGAAATTATAGCAAAAAACAGAGCCTGCCAATCAGAGGTCTGAGTGTATGGGTTACTCTCCTTCGGGCAGCCCCAATGCCAGCTGCTTTCCAATACCCAGCAGCCAATCCAGAGTAAAGCAGCTTCCCCTTGGGTGACACACCAACATTATATGTTTCTATCATGTCATGAGATGAAAAGGATGGGGAAGCATTCACCTCTAGGAACAAATCATTGTGCGTTTTACTTGCCCCAAAGAAGGAACAAATCTAGGGAAATCAGAGTTAATGATTTTTTAGGTTTCCTGGAAAATTAGAAGATTCTGCTTATAAGTCAATAATCTGTCAATAAAATTAGAGGAAAGAGTCAAACTTTAGGTCACTTATGAATCTCAATCAAGAATAAAATCAGGTTTTACTAATTAAGCAATTGAGTCTGTACACTGGTTATAAGGATGCAAAGTACACCTCTGTCTTCTTCCTGCTGTGTTATCAGTACCTGGCCCATAGAAGGAGCACAATATTCCATAGTTGTGATACGCTCAATGCAATCCACAGAACTGCCACGTTGTCATCACCTGAGAACTTGTTAGAAATGCAGAATCTCAGGTCCATCCCAATCTCCTGAATCAGAAGTTGCTCTTTAACAAAACCCTCAAAGCTCATATGCACTAAAGTTTGAGAAGCACTAGGTAAATAATCAAGTGAGACTAGAAATCTGGCTGTGCCATCTAAAATTTGGAAGATATGAAGTTCAAAATAAGTACTTTAGGAAAGATGAAAAAAATCAATAAAGTTCATCTAAAATTCATGATAGACAAGTGCCAAGCTGTAAACTGAGACAGCACCAGGACAGGCTTCATAAACATGGCACAGTCTGGCTTACAGAAGAGAGTTAAGCAGAAATCTGGACTTAGTCCCTAACATGTACTATTTCCCTTAAAATGCTGTGGAAGCATGAAACCCTGGTGTGCTGAGCTTAGTCTAAGCTCTATTTTTCCTGACAGGGAATTCCATCATCTTCATGTTCGTGTGGAGGGCTCTAGGCTCATAGCAGGAAAGCTTAGCAGGACCCAGATGATTTAATGGACCATGCAATCTCCAGACTGGAGCCCAGGCCCAGAATAGAAACACACACCTGGGATTCCTGAAGTGTATTGTCATAGGGCCAGAAGGATGGATGATTCTCTCCATGGTTTAGTGAATTTGGAGATGCTTTCTGTTGGGACACTCTGACTTCTAAAAGAAAGACTTTGGAAGACCATTGTGCAGCCAAAATGGAAATGGGAACTGTCTAACATTTTGGAGAAAGAAAATGACATTTGCAACTCTATAGACTATGAGGTCTATCTGACATGCTTAGCTCTGATCCTTTTCCATCTGTAAGAATAAATGCTCATAGTCCCAGGAGCCAGAATAAACACGATGGCTGGGGAACCTCATTCGGCGCAGTCTCTTCCACGCAGCGAAGTGCTTTGAACCTTCCTGGACATCATTAGGAATAGGCAAAACCAGTTGCTCTGGCTCTGTGGAAGGATCGTGGGCATCCTTTTTTAGATATCCCCCATGAAAACAAAAGCAGAATCCAACTACAGGGGCAGATTCCTGGAGGTGGCCTGAGTCACCGGCATCCTTGTGGAGAGCCGACAGGGACCACAGCCCTATTTTTGGCCTCTGCTGAAGCTGCTGCCTGCATGTGAATAGGTGGAGACAGTAAGAACCGAGAAGAGACATCGCAGATCTGGAGGCCAAGGGGGAGAGAAGAAGAAGTGTGGAGAGAATAGGCCTCCAGCATCCAGAGTCTAAAGTCTAAGTCCAAAGGTCCCTCTGTAGCCACCTGGGCAAGGTGCCGGAGGCACACTGCAGCGTGCTCTTCACCTTCCTGTCGGGCATCCATGTATGTTGAAAGAGCATTGCCATGTCCTTTCCCAGTGCAAGTCACCACTCCTGCAACTTCCTCTCTGATACTTTCTCCCCAGCGCAGGGAGCTAAGGTCATCTCTCAAGGCTCAGATCCCACAATATTTTCTTAGCAATGTCTTCCCATCCCTGCCACAGCCAGAAAGGCAGATTATAACACTCATCCGTTGGGTTTCTATAACACTTATTAAATAACTGTCTTTTAGAATTTACTGCATTGTTCTTAATTTTTTTATTTGTAGTCCAGACACACAAATGTGGTGCCCGAAAAGGGACACCATGTCTAATTCTTGACAATAAAGCATGGCACATAGTAGGCAATCAATATTTGCCAAATTTGAACAAAATTATCTTCATATATATATATATATATATATATATATATATATATATATATATATGAATTCCCTTTAAATGATCTCTCAACCCTTTTTAACATTTTTTTTTTTTTATAAAATGAGGGTGATATGTTTGCTGTAGAATTCTTTGAAACATTCATTTAGATCAACATGAAATGCATTAACAGCCCAAAGTCCATCTCAGGTCCATCTTCTATCCGTTATTGCTGACAACTCTGATTCCTAGGGCTGCCTACTTTATCCCCAGGGCAGTCGATACAACACAGACACCGAGGAATGCTGTCTTTTATTGCTCTCTAATTGCTTCATATCTATAAATCTTATCTCCCCAAATATATTGTAGTTCAATTCAATTCAAACAAATTAAAATCAGCAACTAGTTACTGAGTGACCAATGTGTGTGAGGATCTGTGCTACTTGAGTGCTGGCACCAGCTCTTGTTTTAACTTTGTTTTCATTTATTCAACAAATATTTATTGAGTATTCACTTACACATATGATCACTATTCTAGGAAAGATATTTCCTTTTAGATCTCCATGCTTCCAAGAAAATTACCAGTGTTAAATAAGGTCCAGATCAAATTGACCAGGCTGAAGTGAATGAGCCTGAATGGAGCAGCTTGTGGAGCACCTTTTCTGCCATGTTTCACCTCCTGGAGGGATCTTCTCATGCCAAGGGTTACCTGAATCACATGCAGACTGGCTACATGTGAATCTACATGTAGACCAAATAGGACCAATATCAGAGATCAGGAGGACTCAGGATTGGGAATTTAGCCACCAGGTACTATAAATATCTCCTTGTGTCACTGCGCTTTATCACCTTGTCTGTCTCCCTTGTTTGCCTCCACAAATTGCCTTTTCCCTTGTCTGCCTCCCCCGCTAGGCACTAAACTGGCCTGCCCATGACGACAGAGCCTGGGCCTTGGCTTGTTCATCATTTTATTCTTAGCACAAAACACAGTGCCTGACACAGAGTGGGCACTCAAGATAGACTGCCCAATAAAGGAAAGAGTGTAATCATGCCAGGCATAGGGTCCAGTAAAATCAGTTAAGTAAACAAAAGTCAAAGTGCAGAAGGTGGAGACGGACTGTGGGCAGCCAAGCAGAGGGGTCAAGTCTAGAAGGCTCACTGTGGCAGTACTGAATAGTGGTTATTGTCTGGGATTTGAAGACAATACTGGATTTGAGTTTTTACAAGTTGTTAAATTGCTCTGAGACTCTGTTTCTACACCATAAAAATAGTAATTTATTCTACCAACCTCATGTGAGGATTTAATAAGGTAGGATATTAAAAAGGTCACCTCGGTGCTAGATCCTGTACTCAACAAGGGGTTGCTCTGAAAGCAGCAGGAAACAGCAAATTCTGAAATAGCTAATAAGCATCCTTCAGAGTTGGGGAGACGGGAACCCAGAGATAAAGAATCTAGTCTCTGAGACTAAAAACAAATGCTGAGGGACCCAAATGGAGACTAAACACAAAGGCCAGAGACTGAGGTGTCAAGATCCAGGCAGGGGATCTTGTATATTAGGGATGGAGGGATAAGAGGAAGGAGTGAAACTTGAACCTGTGCCAACAGCTTTCCAAGGCCAGAGATCCTTCAGTGCCTTAGCACAGGCTGTTCAGTGAGTGGGCAGGCATGAACTCATCAGAGAAGGTAACAAGTACACTTGGCAAGTGCCAGGATGAAAAGGGTGTGAGGTCAGGCAGTTCATGACAGCCAGGCACATAGAAGGTGGTCAGTAAATAGTTGTTGATAATTTACTTTCATCATGAGCATAACTGTTCCAAAGCGGGGAAGTACATAAGCCCTCATTTTGATTGTGAAACTCTCTCAAACTAGGGAGAGTTGAGCATCTTACTTGCAAAAATTCTAAACTCTGCCCACAGTTTCATTTGTGGAATCACTTGTGTGTTTTATGGAATGTTTGGCCCTTTGTCATTAATCTACATCCAATGATGTAGAAAGTGCCACTTTTGCCATTGTGGGAACAATATTTCTTGGCTGAAATAGGAGTGAGCCCAGTTGAGGACTGGTAGAAAGAAGCTGGGCACTTTTACCACTCTGGAAACCTTCTCTCTCCAATCACCTCCTCTTCCTAAAGCTGTGTTATGATTTTGCTCCCAAAGACAGTGGTGATTCTGAGATGCTCCAGCTTCTTCAACCCTTGCTCAAGCCTGGGGCCTCTGGGGGTTGGTTTGGGCTGTTTTTTTCTGAGTAATGAATCTGTTTCTGAGCATAAGAGCAGCAGACATCACACAGAATGCAAAGTTTTCTTATAAAAATGTCAGTTGCAATAAAAGGAATCTGGAGCCAGCCTGGCAGCCTGGGAACTGTAACAAGATGAAGTCAGAGCCTCGGCTTGTGTCTACATGACACCAAACATCCAGTTAAAAAGTGAAAACCTCAAGCAGCCATCCAGATGTTTTGTCTGCTGGATGCCAAACATCCTGATGATTTCAGTCATCCAGATGTTTGGCATCAGGCAGACCAACATCCAAAATCTGGAAACATCTAGGTGTTTTGTATCCTATAGACACAGCATCGGACCGCCGGGTAGGGAAGCCCAAGAACTTGGTCATCGTTGACCCTGACTGTTAACAGGATCTGCGAATCTCTGAGACCTTCATAAGAGTAAGGCGATTCTGTTCAAAAGGTGCAAAGAACTTAGAGTCAAACACTTAGGTTAATAGGGTTTTGTCAGAGAAACCATACAAAGAAAAGTACAACAAAGCCCACTGCAGTTCAAATGACTTTGCATCCCCCACTCAGCCATGGGCCCCTTTATATATCCATCCTCACGTCCTGGGAAGGGGCAACAGGGAGCTCAGCTCTGAAGCAAGTCAAACTTTGAGTCTACTCTTGTACTGATATCAGGCATTACTTGTTAAACTGGACCCTCTGCTTCCCAAAATCGAACCCGAACTTCTAGACTGACTTCAGAACTTCTTCCATGTTCTCATGACCACCTGGTCACGCTGAAGGTATTTAACCTTCAAGTCAACCTATTTCTGGATATGCCCCCTTAGTACGAATGTAAAGTGAACTGGCCTCTAAGGATACAGGAAGCATAAACTGGGCTTTGCCGGATCGTATTTCATTCTCTTTTCTAGTCAGGCACTCTTTTCTTTATTCTGCTCTTCTTTTGGCTCTTGATCTATGCCTAATTCTGCTCTCCCTTTTCTCCCAATGATCCTGAGAAATGAGAAATGCAGAAGAAAAAGAAACAGACAGAGAGACAGAGACAGAGAAAGAAAGAAACCAAAGGTCCTAAGGACAGCATGTGCAGAGGAGTTTAAAAAACAACGACATAAAATGAACAATAAGAGCAACCTAATAAAAGGATGAAACACGGTCATGGGACAGAGAAGAGGATCTGAACATCTGCACTTTTTCTTATTTATAACCATGTCAGGAAAACAGGAAAAACAGTACGTAGAACCTCAAGTGGAATTTTCTCTCTGGTACAGTTTTGCTGGTGTATTCCATTAGGAAGAAAGTGACCGTTTTGATTGTCTTCTATAGGCTTGAAATATACAATTCATCATTGTCTCATACATCCTATGATTGTGAATTAGTCATTATTACTCATTGTTATGTGGGGGAATTCCTCTCCTGCCCACATCTGGACTTTTGCCGTTACACCGGAGGGTAGAAGCAGAGCCCATCTGACCCTTCGTCATTTCAGGATTCGATGCACCCTTTTCTCTTTTGCGATGGCTTCTTTGCTCTGGTTTTGTTGTTGTTGTTTGTTACTAGTTGGTTGAATTAGTTTTTTAATTTCATTGTGACAGTGGTAGTGGCAATGATTGCACTCAACCCAAATTAGTTCATCAGTACCGTCATTGTTCAGTCAATCAGGAGATCAGCAATAGCTAATATACACATAATTTGGGTTTCTTAGAGGAGACAGACATATTTTCCTTGGCAGCAGTCTGTTTCCAGGCCCTTACTTGATACCATGTGTGTGCCTAACTTCTGTTCACAACAATAGCTTTTATCCTTAAGGTTTGGTAGTATAATTAATTGATGCCTTTATCTTTTCATGAGCGATGCCAGCTCACATCAAAAAAAAAAAAGGAAAAAAGAGAAGAAAAAAACCCAAAACACACTACAAAGGCTTGGCTTTATATCTAGTGGAACGAGAGAGCCTCAAAGCCGGACTCAGTATTAGAGAAAAATAAAGATTGCTTTTATCCATGTTGCTGAAAATTTGCCTATATCCTCTTGTTTTTCTTGCCACTATTGAGAATTCAATGAGTATTCAGGTCTGACTATTAAAACCTGACTGTGGCCTTTGAGAAATACAAGTGTCAATCAAAATAGAACAGAGGAGGGTCAAGGTGTGTGTGCCTTGATGAGAACCGGGGATGCCAGACGGCATCATGGAAACAATCTCACATTGTGTGGGGTGGTCAGCTGCCTTCCCCAGAAAGAACTAACTTGTGTGTTTTTATAAACTCTGGGTTAAACAATCAGGTCAGTTTGTTTGTTGTAGTGCTCTGCAAGCTAAGATAAGTGCGTATCAGGAAAAAGAATACTGTCATGTCCTACTCCCTAGAGAAAAATCAAATTCTTTAGGAGGTAAATAATTCTGCTGCGCTCCAAGGAGCGCCTTGATTTCTTACACAAGGGTAATTAACGCATTGAGATTATGATTATTGTTTCTTCCCCTCATAAAGTGTTTATTGAATAGGAAAACAGCATGCTGTTGACAGGAAACACTCCAGACTAAAATTGGATGATCAGTGTTCTGGCTCAGTTTCGATGGGAAGATAAGCTCATGAAATATTTAAATGAAAGTGAAAAACAATATACAAGTATCTAAATGGGCATTTGGTAAGACGAAATCTGCCTAAAGGAAAATAAAGCATTACACCTCCAGGATGTAAGAGTAAAAAACACTTTTTAAAATGCGTCATCTTAATTATTTTCATTATTATTTATTATCATTATTAATACTTAGACTCCAAACCCAAGTCCAGGTACTTTTCTTATGTAAACACAAAAAACAAGCATCCAGACTTTACTTTTAGATAGCTACTTCACTGGTAGCTTAAGTTATCTACTTTCTTTCCAATCCAACTATTTACAGGTATATTTTAATATTACTATATATTTTCTTATTAATTATTACAAGTATATAAAAAATAGGCTAATAATAAGCACTGGTGTATGCATCCAGATTTGTCAAATCTTAATATATTGACCTCTTTCTTTTAAATCCTTTTTAAGGAAAAAACAAAAGATATTCCATATTCAGTTGAAGCCCCTTATATTCCCTTCTCCTGATACTACCCCCCTTCCTCCATCCTTCCTTGAGTTAACCACTGTTCTGAATTTGGTGTTTCCCATGCATGTTCTTACACTTTTACATTTTATGTTCATATCCATAAAAATATATTTACGTGTTTTTAACATTATATAAAAAGTATTATACTTTATTATGATTATATAATTTGTTTCTTCACTGAACATTGTTTCTGAGATTTATCTATGTTGATATTTGTATATGTAGCTCACTTATTTTAATGGTTGTATATGGACATACCACAATTTATTTATCCTTTCTGCTCATAGACACTTGGGTTGCTTCACATTTTATTTTAAACAAATCTCCCATGAATATTCTTAAACAAATCTCTTTGTGCACATATGCTAGCATTTCTCTGGGGGTAGAATTGCTGGATCATAAAATATGTGCACCTTTTACTTCCCTAGCTGTCTTCTAATTATTCTCCAAAGAGGCTGTACTGAGGTACCCACCCACTGGAAGTATATGACAACTTCTGTTTATATCCACATCCTTGACAATGCTTGCTATTGCAGGTGCACATTTGAGAAAAGTATTATTACTTCTACACTCAAATGCCTAAAATATTATTACTAAGAATAATTGCACAACTGAAGCATTATTGAAAATAGCATATTGTACCTTATCACCGGTGCTATAAAAGAATCCCCAATGCCTACCAGCCTTCCCACTGGGGAAAATTTACCCAACAGCCAAAGACTCTGCCTCTTCCTGGTATTTTTCAGAATATTCAAATTGTGATGAAGTTTTAGAACTAGAAAAGGTTTTAGAGGTCATTCTATCCAGCAGTATAATTTAAACATGGATAGTTATACCCAAAGTCACACCACTATGCTAATAATATTATTATTATTTATTTAGAACTTACTATGTACCAGGTACCATTCATTCTAGGCGCTTCACACATGTTTTTAATTCTCATGACAATAGCCAGATACCATCACAGAGAGTTTATTCTACAATACACATTTACATAGCTTCTGAGAGCAAGACACTATACTATTTAATCTGAGTGGAACCAAACTATACCAGACACAGTTCCTACTTTCAAAGGCATATAGTCTGGATGGGAAGGTGACACCACAGTATAAACTAGCATGTGAGGAATGTTGGGTGGTGGCTCAGACCAAGGCAGGCAGCTGAGAAAGGATCTTTGTCCAGTTGGGATCATTTAGGAGAACATCCTAAAGAAACTAGTATGGGAATTGGGCTTTGGAGGGAAGTTAGAACTTAGAGGGGAACCACCTCACCTTGGATGTGCTGTCCAGGCATTGCCCACTGAATGACCCTGAGGTGGGGCAGTGAATAGAATCCACGAGTCTCTCTCTTACTATACCCTGCCATTGAAGTAGGGCATGTCAGGGGGAGGTGGGAAGGTGGATCAGACTGGAAGGGTCTAAGGGGAAGAGCAGTCTGAAGAACAGTGCAGAAAACCTGGAGAGCCAGGCAGCCAGCAAGGAGGGACATCCAATAAAACTGCATCTCAGAAACACAGCAACAAGGCCTCTGTGCTCCTGCCCCTGCTGACCTCCCTCTTAACCACTGTTCCCTCCTTTGACCTGTTGACCTCTCTCCTGTTTCTGGAGCCTGCCAGGCTGGTGGCCCCAGCAGGATGTTTCCCCTGAAATTTTCTCTGCATGAGGCGCCTTCTCATCATTCAAGTCTCACCTGAGATGCTTTCCCACCAAAACCAGCCTCTGCCTCCCCTTTCTCCCATCTCAGCAGCCCATTTTATTTTCTTCGTAGTCTTTCTCACTCTCCAAAATTACCTTGCTTCTTTATTTAAACATTTGCCCCAGTGAAAGAGTAAGTACCACAAGAACAGGAAATTGTCATTCTTGTTACATATTGTGTGCCCAGCCTCAGGCTGATAGGATAACTTCAGTAAACATGTATTTACTGTTGAATCAATGAACCACAGTATCCCAGCCTCCAAAGAGGCAGGCAGGCTATCAGAACTACAGAGTCTTTGGGGAAGTTAGAGTTTCACAGGGGCAGGATTATATTAAAGGATCAATGGGTAAGATGTACGAAGTAGGAGGTTACCAAGGTGGACTCATAAATTCAGATATCAAGACTGAGGACTAAGGTCCTTTTACTCCAAGGAATTAACTCAGAAACTGAGGAGGGTGAACAGGTTAACTTATCACAAAAGGGTTTCCTACCACAGTTTGAGTGTCAGCTAGAGCTCCTTAAATCCCTCCTGCCATAGGTCAGGGGTAAGGTTTGTGAGTATCCGAGACCTTGTCCACTGGCAGAGGCAGAGAGCTGTTTGGGGCTGGAAACAAAAACACTGGCAAACATGAGGGTAAAGATGGATATTCCAAGTGGAAAGGACAGCAAAAGCAAGGCAGAGAGGTGAGGTATCTCCAGCTTAAAACAGTTCCTGGTACATCATAGAGCACAGAAAACTCTTGTAGAAGGAATTGACTCACAACTTTAATTTGGTGGCTATGTCAAGGGCAGAGAACCTGAGCCTGGGCAAACTAGTTGGAAATTTATTCTGAAATATGGCTTTAGAAATTTGATTCATTGCATAGGGATGAGTAAGGACAGATACGGCAAAGACAATCTACAGGTCTTAATGAGTGATTGTCTGTGGGGGGAGGGGGTTGAAGCAGGGGACAGTATAGGAAAGAAATGAACTTATCCCATTCTTCAGAGTCTGGGTGACTGAGGGATATCATTACAGAAATAGAGACATCCAAATGAGGAGTTACTTTAGGTGGGGCTGGAGAGTTCAGTGTAGATATTTGGGGTAGGAGATGGTTGAAATGAGACTGGAGCTCTGAAGAGGCCTGAAATAGACTTATATGTGCATGTAAGCTACTTCAATCATTTTCAGAAAGAGGTAGATTGGGAATAAACCTAAACAGAACTGGGAATATTAGCTGTGTCGCAAGAACATAAAAGGACCCAACCTATCTGGTCTCTATTCAGGAGCAGAATGATACCAGGATTCATCTTAAAAACTAAATATGCTGGGCTTCTTTGGGCCACAGATCAGTTCCTACTAGACCCTTAATACCTAACATCCTCTAATCTAGGCAATTTACTTTTCTTAGGAAGCAGTATTGCTAAGTGGCTGAGACTATGGCAATGGAGTGAGACTGTCCGGGTTCAAATCCTGGATTGCCACACAATAGCCATGTGACTTTAGTCAGGTTCCTTTAACCTCTGTTTCTTTATCTGTAAGATAGGAATAATAATAGTGTCTACACCCATAAGAATGTTGTGAAGGTGAAATGAACTAATGCATGTAATGCACGTCTCTGAGAACCTGGTCCACAATAAGTGCTCAATAATGGTCCCTGAAGTTTTGGATTTATGACTAGGGCTTGCTTAGTCTGGGTTATCTCTTAATTCCTGGAAAATTGTAGAATATTTTCAACAAAATGGAAAAAAGTTTCTACCATTGTTCATTTCACCAAAGGAAGCCACCTCCTTAGAATGAGATTGAAGAATACTCCGGGAAGGCATGCTGCCATTAACCCGGTCCTAGGCCTTGCCACAGGGTAGCAACTCAGGTGCACTACATTCTCACAGTTGAAAAGCCCTGGGAGAATTTCAGTGCTATTGTTTTGGAGACTTCCTTTCACCCTGCTTTGAATTTGTCCCAGTTCCAATTTTATACAATAAATCATAAGCTTTAAAAAGGGAGTTCTATTCAATATTCAGAAAAGGGAAAATGAATCCCTGAACTGGATGTCGATTATCACTCCCTGGCTTGGGAGACATCTGAACTCTTCAGCTTGGTAAATTCAACCTTGGGGTGTTTTTTTGGTTTGGTTTTTGCTTGTTTATTTGTTTGTTTGTTTAGTGTGTTATTTTATTTTAAACAAGACTGTTTATTTAAAATGAGGAGGTCTTTCTGTGTTGTTCGCTGCTGTTGGGCCTCACAAGCAATGAGGCCCTGGGCTTTATTTGTATCGCCATGCTTCATCACCTTTAAAAAAACAAACACTCAGAATAGTAATATTTTTACAGGGATAATCTACCAGCAAACATCAGTAAGCCAGACATACTGGCAGTCCCTAGTCAATCTGTAACTGAAAACTAAAAGTGTAGCAGGAAATCCTAATAATGAAACTTGCAGGATTATAGAGCTGATGAAGCAGAAAACAAAAAGTAGGTGATAACTGCTCAGAAGTGCAACCTTGACGGTTGTAATATCTTTGAGGATTTTCTTCAGGCGTGGGCAGACATTTGTCTATTTTTGAATTCACTTCAGCCATCCAAAACAACTCTTGGCTCTGGGTTATTTCCCATCCCCTTCCAAGATAACACCTGGTTCCTTTAATCAACAGACCTATTCCAACAAGCATTTTTTGCTCAATAGTTATTCCCAAAGTAATAGAGTTCAGGTTATCATATCTTAGTGTCATATGGTACTGTATCTCATTCCAAAGAGAGATAACAAGACTGCCCAAGGAGGGTGGGCGTGGTGGGTGTGGACTTTGTCCTAGCCAAGGTCCCTTTCTCTCCAGGGGGGCTAAGCGTGTCAAGCTTATGTGGTGGGAAGAGGTATCAGAGCTGGGTGGGTTGGGGTAAAGGAAATATGGAGGGTAGTTCTGTCCTTGGTTCAAAAATGCCTAGGCCTATCTGGGTCCCACAGTCCGAAACTGGGTGATTTCATCTTGTCTTGCCAGTGAATCACAAAGTGGCCTTGAGTGAGCATGCCCTCTCCCTGTGTACCAAGTATGAAATACAATCTGCCAAGTATGGAAGGGGAGATATGTCAGAAAGGCCAAATCTTCATGCTGGTCATACCAACACTGTTTTCCAGTCTTCTGCAGTGGGTCTTAGAACCCCACTGCCTACCTCCCATGGTCACAGACCTCCACATGGGCTCTGGCTGCAGTGTGAAGTAGTAAAATGCAGACTAGACCAGACCTATAGTACACACTTCCTAGATCTGCTCTCTCACTCTGTGTTGCCCTCCCCTCCCCTCACACTAACTGCTGCTCCTCTGCCTGGAGACTCTACTGCTCTCTTACTGACCCAGGGTCCATGCTCTCGGGCAGCAAGTCCCTCTATGCCTCCTCTGGAAATCTAGAAGAAGCAGACATGTCTGCAGCACCTCCCTAAAGGCCAATGAGAACGCAGTGATTGTTCGGTGAATATTCTCAAGCCCTGCTGGAGACATGACAGGTACCCAGCACAAAATAACTCCTAAAAGAACATGAAGTCATTTGCATACTACTGGAATCTACTCTCACCTACTCGCCCACCATGTACATATTTGGAGTCATGTCAGCATGGCAAGTATTAAAAGAAAATATGTGTTTCTAGGGTTGGAAATTACTATATTTTTATATCTTACTAAACATAAAATAGCTCTGCAGCTATTGAATTAAGAATGTGGTATGTAAGAAGACAGAAATCAGGGCCTAGAAAATGTGTACCTTCGCAGTCTTTCAACACCCCAGAGAAAGGCAAGCACACCTTTTGCATAAGAGGAAAAGTCTTTGAGTAACAGGCGATGAAGGTAATGCAGTCTGCCAGGTTTCAGATGATTCGCTGTGCATTGGCCTGCTCAGGCTTCTGACCATCATAAGGCAAAACCAGTATGTGTACTTGCTACACAGAAAGAAGGTCATTCCATCTCTAGCATCTTGGGACACTGGAGCTGTCAGGGAGTCATCCAAGTCTCCTCTCTGCAGAACTCTAGGCTAGCCCTGGAGATAAGCCAAAAAGAACTCTGGCAGGCAGTTAGACAGACGTGAGCAGAGCAAGGATGATGGGCCAGGTACAGAAGGTCACCAGGGAGGAAAGCCCTGGTGCCTAGCAACGGGCAAAACTGGGAAAACAAGGACCTCGCCCCCGGGGTGACCTTTCCTCCTCTAACATATCGCCGGTCACGCAGTTTAGACCCCCTCACCTTTCATATCCCTGGTCATGTGGTTCGGACCCTCCCCTGACCTTTCCTCCCCTGGCATATCTCTAGTCTTGGGGAGACCCCCTTGGAGGGGGAACAAAGAGCAGAAGAGTGGACTCATGCGACTCCCATGCTGGCCCTTGCACAACCACTCTCTTAAGCATTAACCCTTAGGGATGACATCTAGGCCTCAGTTGTGTGTCAGCTCCAGGCCCAGAAAAGCAGCCGAACAACAAGCGATGCCATGGCTGACTTCAGGACCAGCTGTATTGACTGACTCTCTGCCCTGGGGCCGACCAATCAGTGGAGACCCTGAAAGGACACACCTGGAATGCTAATGAATATTCCATTGAGATCCTCCCCGAGACCTCCAGATAAATACCCTCAAGACTGAGGACCCAGTGAGGCTCTCTTTATGGAGCACTGCCTGAGACTTATCCCACCCCTTCCTTCCCCCCTCCCCCCCAGGCTTGTTTTCCTTGCCTCCCTCTTTCTCCTAAGCTCCAAGGGCCCTTCTTTTGCCTCTGTAACTTGTTCCCTGAGCCCACTCAATTCAGCTCGCTCACTTCTTCCCAGGCTCACTTTTTCTACCTCTGTGACGTTTTAAATAAACTTTCTCTTGCAGTTTGAGTCTTGCTCTGAATTCTTTCTTAGCCAGAACTCAAGTATTGAACCAAGGTCCTGTCTGATTCCACCAGCCTAACACCCGCTGCCGTTTTGCCACCAACAGAACTGCTGGGTTGGCCTCAGAGCACCCCAAGCTGGACTCCTAAGGGTCCCTTCAGATAAACCAGATGGCCTTGTTTACTAAAACTAGAGAAATCTGAGGGTCCTACAGAATATGACTATATTCATGTATGTACAGAAAATCCTCTCAGATAAGCCACCTGCATGTGGTCTTCTCTTGAAATGATGACCTGGAATTACAAATGTCCAACATTGTATGAAACATATGTGGACGTAGATGGGGGGTGGGGGGGGGTTCCATGGAAAGTAATCTCACAGGGTGATCTGATCATAAATTCCTAGCTGGGTAGGTCATGGTGAGTAGTCACGCCCCAGGCATATAACTTCTTTAGTAAAAGGTTGATCTCTGCCTTAAGCAAGCCCTGTCCATTGTTTCTGTGTATCTTTGTTAACATACCTCTGCAAGAGCACTAACTACCCTCCAGAGAGCACATAATCTCCTTAACTATCCTACAGTTTAATCCCCACCTTGCTTTCTCCCACCCTCCTATAATCTTCCTTACCTTCCCTCCTTAAATTCAAATACATAAAAGAAGCTGAAAAACTGTTATTCTCTGTAGCAGTTGAGACCTTACTTCCAGCACGTGTCGTAAGTTGGGCTCCAATAAACTCTTACAGAAATTTTCTATATGTTTGGATGTTTTTTACATTGACACATATTAAAAAATACTGATATCTGCAGTACCTACATATACAGTACAACATGTAACATATTGTCCCTCAAACTCATGAAGCTGTAAACATTAAATATGTATAGCTTTTTATATGTGCAACATACCTCAGTAAGATGTTTAAAAAATAAAATGTATGATATTCTACTATCTAATTTACACCTTTATTCATGTGATTTAAAATGATTTTTAGGTTTTCTATTAACATGTTCTAAATATGACTTCCCCCCCTTCCCATCACACTTGTCTGTCTGTGGGTTTTCTGCCGCTTAGAAGATATATTTCACATTAGACCTCATGTCATTGCTCATATCTTTCTCTAAACTCTGGTGAAGACAGTATGTGACTGGAATATGTGCTTCACTAACATTGGTCAGCTGATCATTTCATAGTGCCTACTGTAGAAGATAATCCAAAGTAGGGTGTGTGTTTTTAGGTGATTTCTTTTGTAACACTTATGCCCACATAGGTGCATATTCCACCTATTTCCCTGAAACTAATAGGAGGAAAGAGAACAAGTTTACTCTTTTGATGTTCCTTCACATGCTAGAGTTCATTAAACTCTCTTTCTATACATGAGTCCACTAGTGCGTTTAATGTATGTTTAGATTATAGTGAAAATGTGGCCATTTGCTTAGCTCTACTTTGCAGGGGTCATAGAAGGGAGTCTGTCTGGGCCTTCTAAAGAGTAGGCACTCCCAGGCACTGGAAGAAGGGAGTGACTGCTATGAAAGGATATTTTAGAATAGCAAATATTGTCTTGATTCATAACTCAGCTCTTTTAGTATATGGTTCAAAAAATGCTCCTGGTCACTCACCAGTCCGCACAGCAGTAGCAGGATCTTTGTAATAAACTATGTCTTTGTGTGTACATCTACATGCATATACATAGGGATACAAGTACATGTGTGTTCCTCATTTGACCCATATTTTAAACATGATCTACCCTCAATATGATGTGATTTCAAGGGCACTTGGAGAACATTTTGCTTCAAGAACCTCTCCTGATATAAATTCCCACAATTAGAGACTCATTCCTTTACCTAACATTTCTTCTTCTGTTATGATACAAACAACCCTGGGAAAGTGCTAGTATTTAGAGCCATATGCCAGTGCAAGTAGAGTTATCTGATTCTCTACCTAGAGTTGGGTTTGATTTCTAGGAAAGCAGAAAGGACAGAGGACAATGACTGCCCCAAGGAATCCAAGATGGGGAGGAAGATGTCCAAGAAGAGAGGATAGGGTTGCACCAAGACAATTTTCACAATCATCCCTAGGGCCAGAATGGCTGGCATGTTTCAAAACAGAGATGACCTAACTAGTGAAATCACAAGAGACCTTTAGCCTCAGAAACAAGAGAAAAGGAAAAAAGAAACAGGAATGTCGATAAACAAGAGTTACACCTCTCCTTTCTGAAGCCCGCCCCCTTTCCTGCAAATGGCCTCTTTGTCTCTCAGACTTGCTCTTTTTGTGGGCCCCCAGCAAGACCTGGTTGCCTTTTACTCATGCGACCGGCCATTGGCCACCGCCTGCATTTCCCTTGTTGAAGGAAGGAACTAATCCCTGCATTGCCAAATATTTACACACAAATGAACTTAGAATAAATTTTCAAAACAAGCCTTGGTGACAATTATAGATGGTCAAGATGGCGAAAGTGAAACCAAACTGGGCAGAGAGAAGAACAGGCTGGAATAGAGGCCCTTAGCCACGGGTCCTAGAAGCCTGGCCACTGAAGAGGAAACATTTGTGTCCCATGCTGAGATCTGGCAGAAATTTCACCCTCTGACTGACAAATCTCATCAGTTTACTTGAATGTAGGTGGTTTCAATTTCTCCTTTTAGAGCGTAAGGACATCAGCAAAGTCACTTGAGGCAATGCACCCTGGCCTCTCAGAGTCCTCTCTGGGTTCTCTCCCAGCCTTAGTGAGACAGAAGGTTTCAAATGTAAAGACTGGGGCAGATCAGGCCGTGTTCAGGAAAACCCAGCCACGGTGGGCTTATTATTGTCACTATTCTTTTGACAACAGCTTTCTTTGTCGCTCAGTGTTTTTGTGAAACAAAAGAACCCAGCTGAGACTCCAACAAAGAAGAATGCAGGGAAAGGGGCAAGAATACCTTGATCGAGAATAGCTTGGAAGAAGCCAAAAGTGGAAAAGGAAGTCTAATTCTGTCCTAGTCCGGGGGAAAAAAGTTTTTTGAGAAATGTAAACAAATCAGGAAATCCTGGCACTTACTCCAGTTCCGATCTGGGGAAACGGCACCGGCCCTTTCCCTCGGACTGAGCTGCTGTTTGTGAATGAAATCCAGATTGAATCACTCATTGAGCCCTGCCAGCCCCTGCCCGTTTCCAGCTTTCCTTTTGCCTATGGCATAGCTTAAACCTTAAAATAATAATAATAATAAAACATATGCATGTTATTAACTCTCCATATTCAAATGGAAATTCAATGCTATCATAAATCTCTTTTCTAATGTAAATTCCTTTCTCTAGTGAAGCTGCAGGAAAGCCATTGTATCTGAGCAATCTAAACTTGAAAGAGAATTTTTGTTAAACCAGTTATGATAGGGGAAACATGTTTTTTACTGACTCGAAAGATTAAAGTTGGTTGTAAAAATGGGTGGGGGACTGAGGGAGAATTATTGGTTGCTCGGCTAATGATTAGATACAGAACTTCAAGGACAAATTAAGAGGCACAAAAGAAAGAGTCTTGCCGATAAGTGAAAACAGTTCCAGTGATATTAAATAAAAGATGTATTGTTGATCTTAGATTGTAATCTCCATTTCTATATTCATCTCCATCTAAGCAGCCCCTCCACCCTATTAGCTACCCCCAAGTGGATTCCAAACTCCACTGTACAACATCATCAGATAAAAATACATATATATTTCCCTTCCTCACTCACCAGACCCATCCTCTCTCTTCCACTGGTTCTGTTATGTCTGGGTGCCTCTTCTAATGAGGCCTTGGATGTGGGATGAAGAGAAGTAGTTTGTTTGTCTGTTTGGAAATATGTTGTCAACCACTTGGTTAATTTCAAAGAATTTTCACCAAATACCATATATCCCTCATTTTAAGTCGACTCCACCCTACCGCCACTTTTTCCCTCTCAGGCCCACAAACCTACCCCAGATCCTTCATTTCAAAATTATTCTTTCCAGTAAAGAAGTGGTCTGGGCAAGTAGCAACAAAAACACATCCGTGTATTACAGAGCTACAGGGAGCAAATTTAAAGGACTTCCTTTAGCTGTGAGATCAGTAGAAGCTCACAGAGGAGGGCCAAGTTTCTCTTGGATAGAGAAGAGAGTGGTGTTGAGAGAGTGGTGTTGTAAAGGGCACAGAGCCTGTACGTAGCTCTCCTCCAGGTGGTGGCCCTAGCCCCCCTCGGCGTGTGCATGGAAACCTCAGCGTGCAATGCAGTCAGGGCTTCAGTTCTCAAGGCAAAAGCTCTCTCAGTTTACTGTTAGGAACACAGTGTAAGATACAGGAAAATGTATCACTCGGTATAAATGTGAAGTATTAACTCTGTCCTAGAAGAACATTTGTGACCAAAAGTAACATTGAAATTGGAAATAAAAACATTACCAGCAGAACAGAAGTTGGACCATACAGATTTCCTAGTAAGGGTTTGAATACGCATCACATGTCTGCAGTCAATTTATTACCAACATTTAGAACTGAAATAATATAACTTAGGATCTTCTTAATAAAAACGCCAGAACCAACCTCTCTGGCAGCCAGTGCTTAGAGCATAGTCACCTCCCCACAGGGACCAGTTTCTCCCTGATCTCTTATTTAATGTTCAACATTCAGGATGGAAGATTTAATGGGGGTTTTTTTCCGGATTGTTCAGAGATTTATGGAACCTACAGACATGTTCATAAAGCCTGAGACTGTGCAAGGCTTTTGGCGTCTGTCTCATTGTTATCAGAACCTTCAAAATCATCACCCTCTTGTCCTTGGCCAATCTTGTCTTTCTAGATAACATACTCCAGAGAAAAATAAAGTTTCCTCTAATTGCCTGCTTCTAGTAGACTATGATGTAAAGTGTGTGTGTGTGTGTGTGTGTGTGTGTGTGTGTGTGTGTGTGTGTGTGTGTGTGTGTGTGTGTAGAGGATGGTGGTGTAGGATCAGGAAAGGGAGAGCAGCAAATCAAACTGTATGCATTTGGGGACTTCAAGGGGAACTTTGGAAACTGTTTCTAGGACACCTCATTTTATCTGTCAGGAGGATGCTATGGTGTGTACATCATTTTCTCCAGCTTGGCTCTCTGGCCTAGCCTACCCGGGAATGGTAGTCTCCCGCGTGTAGAGAGAGAAGGGAAGCAGGTGCTTCAAATGCCCGCATCTGGTTTAGATGACCACAATGTGGAGAACACCTGCAGCCTGCGTTTCAGCCAAGTCTGGCCTCCCATTGTATTTGATTGGACTTTCTGCCTTGAGCAAGAAAAAGGCATTGTTTATTAGATTGGCCAAAGGATCTCCGGGGAGGCGGAGAGAGACAGGATAAACAAACCTAAAACAAAACGGGCAAGTGTAAGCAGAGGGCTGGGAGACCTTGATTATTTGTGAGATCCAAGGTAATCTTTCGACCTGACCCCAAGTAAGTAAATCTGAGAGAGAGAGAGCCGAGCATTAGCATAGACCACTTTCCCAGCAGTTTTCCAGCAGAGAACTGATATTGGATAATCTTGTCTAAACTCTGGTCTTCAGAAGGAGACAGAAACCAAACCCCCGTAATTAAGGGTCTGTTCACTCAGGACTTTGTGCCATGGAGTTTGACAAATGAGTGACTGCTGTCCCGCCCTAGAAAAAACTTTACAAAGAAGTTGATCTTGCTACTTATGTACCCAATGTTTCACTGATGCATTTTATAACTATGCATTGGGTGAACTGGGTACTCTCCAACTCATACCCAAAGCAGTAAACTGGGTTTAGACTTGGCTAACCCAGCAAAGCAAACACGGCTGACCCCACAATATAATACAAACTCGTGATTGGTATAGCGGGACAAAAATAAAATTAGCGAGCTTACTTCCAGAGACTCAGAATATAGTTTAGCGATACCATACACAATGTGTTTTGTTAGTAAATAATTCTGAAGGAGCGCCTTAGCTTTCTTTCCTTTGTATAGAGCCCCAACTAGTGGAAAACTGGAAAACTGCACATAAAGAGAAACCATTCAAGTGGGAGACAACTATTCATCCTCCCTCAGGTAAGGGCCCACGGGGTCTGCCGAGGCTGCTCTTTCTGGGCATTGGGATAAGAACCAGGTGCTCAAAGGGGCGGAGGTGTGGAAGGAGCTTATACTTCGCTTTTCTGCGGGTAAAGTGCACACGGGCCCTGATGAAAACATGTACAGTCTCTCACATTTGAAATGACTCAATGCACTGTATCTAGCTAATTTGAGAAAGGAAAATATTTCTTGAGTTCAGAACTTATTCTTCTTGAAGACGTCTTTTCGGAAGAAAGGGGAAGATACACTGTGACACAAAATCGCATACACTGGAGGAAAGAGCCCCGGTTTCACAAATTAAATGAGCATGCAGTTACGGTTGTGTCACACCGGTTCGGAACGGGACAGATAAGAACGTGTTTGTGTTCTCATTCGTGTCGTGGTCGATGAGGGGAGCGATAGAAGAGCAGTTGGAGACAGCAAAGGAAAGAAAAGGACTCGAACCCCATCAATTAAGAATAAAATATCAACGCCTGAAAAAGTGACTGATGGTAGAGATTTTCCTGAAGGAATTGAATCTTTGGAGTTGGTGGGGTTTTGGTTTGTTTCTTTGTTTGTTACTTCTCCATTTCAAGGAATCTCTTCTTTTTTTCTTTTTTTCTTTTTTTTTTTTTTTTTGGTGGATTTTTAGAGGAGTCTTGGCTCCCCTACTGAAAAGTACCAATAAAACGCAGTCGGCCTGGAAAGGTTATAAAAACCCAAGATGAATTCATCAATCTGACAAAGAGTAGTCTGTGTGCAACAGGGGCTCATGGACTAACTTCAGAGACTTCATGGAACCCCGGACACAACGTGCAACTTCTGTGTGTGCGTGTGTCTCTGTGTGTGTATGTGTGCGCATTTTTCCTGGGTTTTATAGCTTTCCCCGATTCGCAAAGGGGTCCGTAACGCAAAAGCAGAATAAGCAACATCACAGTACAGGAATCTACGCATAGACAGAAAACAGTCACATTTTAATGGACGCCCCTCAGAGTGATCTCAGGCTCCATAAAATTCAGTTCTTGCAGCAGCCTAGCAGAGGCATCGAAATATTCCAGTACATCCCAAAGCAGAGCGTAGCGTTCTTGTTCTGGTCCTGACTCTTCTGAGAGTTGTGCGAAGTTGCCCATCGCCTTTTGCACCCGTGCGATGGCATAAGGTACCTCTTTAAACCTCAGCTGAACTTCCACGCCGTCCCTGAGCAGTTTCTGAGATGACTGACGTCCATTAATGAGCTTTCTTCAGTGTGCTTGTAACAACTCAGTTTATGCTCAAAAGTCCGAAAACAATAGCAATCTTTTTTTTTTTTTTCCCCCAGTAGATTAAGCAGTGGAAAATGATTTTAAAAAGTGTTTAATTTTAGGACTTGGAGGCTTATTCAGCACATTCAATTGTTATCAAAATTAAGTCAAGAAAGCAGAAATTTTATACCACTTACTTATGTTTGTGGTGGTTATAAAAGAAGCTCTCCAGTCCTTCATTTTGTTTGAAAAGGGATTTATTTGTTTAAATACTACTTATTTGAAGATCATTAAGCCTCTAAAGTTCAAGGACAGCAAGTGATAACCCCATGGTGATGCTATCTAACTTCTTTTATGGCATCAGGGTTCCCATAGATTTTATTTGACAAATAACAGAGTTGTGAAGAAAAGTTGTTCTAGCAATCTGCTTGTCCCAGCCTTCACCTCCCAACCGGACAGTTAATCTCACAAGGGGAGTTTTGGGGATAACAAGAGAACACATATCATCTGTACATAATCCCCTTGTCAGTTGGCATGTGGTCCTATGTCACTAAGATTTTCCTTCTGAGCTGTTAAGTCACGCCTCCTGTTCTTTCCGCCTCACACAGGCACAACTGCTTTAAAAATTCATGAAAAACACGACGAGTAGCTAATCTAAGAAGTAATACATAACTCGCCTGCATTTTGTTTGGCTTTCTGAGACTGTGAGAAACTTATATAATTGATACAAGTTTTTATGTTCTTATTGAAACAATTAGGCAACAGCCTTCAGGAAAAAGGTTTAAAAAATTGAGGTTTGTTGGTTTGGGGGGATTTTTTTACTCCTTTACCCCCTTACCAAGATCATTTAAAAGGTTGTTTTAAATATTACAACCACAAACTGTTCAACCAGATGAAAATGAAAGTAGGCCACTTAGAGGTTTTTGTTTAAACTAAAGCAAAATGTCTTAGGCTAATAATGTTAACCACTGGGAGTTCACTGGCTACTAAAAGCAGTCACTTTGAAATTAAGAAGGAAGTATTTTAAATATTACATCTGAATTTGTAATTTTTCTCTTGCAGGATATACAGAGTACAGTATTTTTTTTTTTCCCTCCCCCTTAGGACTAAGCTGACCTTCCTGCCTGAGCAGTGAAACCCCAGACTTGGACTTGAGCCAGCTGCCTTTCAGCACCACGTCATTAAAAACTCTTGGAAGTGCTGTTTAAATGTAAATTTCCCAGCCCTCCTTCACCAGACAGATAGGCAGTGCTTAAGCAGTCAGGGCATGTTTGACACATCCAGTTTTAAAAAGGAAGGAAAGGGGAAAGCTTTCAAAAAATATGTATATCAAAGTGAAAGTAAGTAAAAATGAGGCCATTCATCTGACTTCGGGGTGTCAAAGAGTCAGATACCCAAACACCCTACATGAAGTTCTAGATAAAAGCAAATCTGCAAGTCAATTTAAAGACGGGTGAGCACACCTTCAGAGAAGGGAGTTTTTGATGCTTTGTCAAGAAGGCAGCAGCTCAGGAAGAAACGGGGGCCGCTTATCCTCCCTCTGCTCTAATGATGAAGGGTTTCCTCGGGCTAGTCCAGGTCCAGCATGGGGCCTGGATAATCCAAAGGAAATTATAATGCACATGTTATACAGAAAAGAAACCGAAAGAAGAGGAGGAGGAGGGAAAGAGGGCGGAGAAAGGAAACAGAAAAAGAAGTCTGTATTTCTATTCGGTTTATACTCACATTTTCAGCTGAGTATAGGTTGAGACATGCAGGTGAAAATAACAAGGTCGGCTCACGACTGGGGTGTTGGAGCCGAGTCACCACTGGAGTGGATGCTGCCTGTCAGGCTAGCTGGCAGGTCTGGATTCATTAAATACTATCCTCTCCCCTCTATTGTCACCTGTGATGTCAGTTGCCCGCCCAACCAGAAAATAAAGCAGAAATAGCCAGATAGTTTGAGGACGTTTCCCTCCTTTCACAGAACGATATCAACATGTACAAAAACACAAGTGTAGGAGTACATGCGCCCAGTCAGTTCCCAACTGCCTCTAATTACATTCCTGCCTCCAATGATAACCCGAAAGAATTTCTAACTGATTTTAGAATGCATTTCAAATTACTATACCTCCTGGTATGCATTTAGCTTAATCTCATATTAATATCTTAGCACACTCTGATAGAATCAAGGGCTAAATGATAGTGAATGGTAGTGACTAAAGAACTAGCTGGCCTGAGATGTTTAAAGTAACCATGAAAATTTGCAAAAATAGGTGAATAGATACTAAGATAATGCAACCATGCAAACATTTTCTTTTTATTGTCTTATTTACTCTTATTTCCTTCCTAATGACTGTTTAACCTCCTATGCATTTTCAAATAACTTTCCACTGTGATTTTTCTCATGGATTTCCACAATGTCTAAATATGCTGAGTGAAATAGTAATTCTTAATTTTTTTGTAGCAGACGTATAACCTTAGGAGTACTACTATTTTTTTAGTAATTGATAACTTTTTCCTACTTATAAACCAGGGTGACAATTAGTGACAATTTTTTTTAAAATTGACTTTTCACATATTATAAATTTTGTTAATCCATTTTATAAATGTATTTGGCCCTTGGGGCATCTTTTCAAAGAAAAATATAATCGGATCAAATATTAAAAAGAAGAATATACTTTTTTCTATATATCTTAAAATGTATATTCATACTTCATTAGAATTAATAAGATTATCTATCCTTTTATACGACTTGTATAAAATCTTGAAAGAAAATAAAAGTTGATTCTGAACAAATCCCTTGAATTGAAACTTTTAAGTTTCAGCTGTACTTTTTTATTGTAGATAACTTCTAGCAAATCAATTCAAATGTACAAGAAAATACATAATTGGTTGAAATAAGTTACCAACAAAAGTATAAGTATAGAAGGGCAAGTTGTGACTCCATAAATAAATTTATTTTGGGCTTGATAACTCTCTGTCAAGGCCCACAGCAGATAGAAATATCAGTCATGTTTTGTTAAGGTGAAGTTCCAATTCTAGAATTTTGGCTGCCTGTCCTATACTCCTTATATCCATTTTTTAATTGCCATTATTGTCTGGTCCCCACACTGCATTTTCTATTTAAATTTTTATTGAAATATTTTTGCAATATACTTGGGAAGGATACCAAAATGTTAATGTTAGTATCAATAAAAAATAATGTGAGTGTTTTAAAGGAAATAATGTGAATGTTTTAAAAGAAAAGTGAGAGAAAAGGAAACTGTTTTGTGTCTGTGCCCATATTATTGTATTCTTTGGAGTTACGCTAAAAGTAAGAAGAGAGGAAAGAATGATGTATGGTGTATCCAGTCATACTGACCTCAAAAATATGCGGAATCCCTATTTAAAATGTCGTGGTATTTATTATCTTGAACCCATCTAAAATTGCTTCTTGCTGAGGTTTTGGACTAGGCACATGTAATTTGAATAGTAGTAATTTGAACATTTTCCTAATATGAAAATTTCAGCCGTTAGTATAGTTATAATGACATTTCTCTTAATTTTTACCAAAACATAAAGTTTGATACCTTTTTGTAACCACAAAACTGGGCTCTGTGTCTATTGTGATGTCAGTGATTCTTTAAAATTAATTTCTTTTATTGCCCTGGCTGATGTGGCTCAGTGGTTAGAGTGTCGGCCTGGGCACCTAAGGGTGATGGGTTTGAGTCTCAGTCAAGGGCACCCACCTGGGTTGCAGGTATGATCCCTGCCCCAGTTGGGGTATAAGTGGGAGGCAACTAATCGATGTGTCTTTCTCACATCAACATTTCTCCCTCTCTTTCTCTCCCCCTCTCTCCCTTCCATACTTCCACTCTCTCTAAAAATCAATGAAAAAAAATCCTTGGGTAAGGGTTAACAATAAATTAATTTATTTATTAATTTATGGATTTTTTTATTACAAAAAGTTCTTATGTGCTAAGAACCATCTAAATATGATTGGGTTAAAATTGGTCTCTGAAACCAGTCTTGTCTTTTTATAGGACACATAACTATGGATAGAATTGCAAAAAAGAATAGTCATTAGAACTCTAGTCCAGATTCCTTTAAATAACATTTCAAAGAAATTTTCTTGTGGGGACTGGGCAAGAGGGACTTTCCTATTCATCTATTTCTTTTCTAATTTCTGGAGACAGAAAAGAGTTGTTACTTAATAATGTCTTTCATGTGAGAGCTGGCAAAACCCATAGGCCAGTAGTTTCTGTAGTCACATCCTCCGACTGCCGTAACAAAGTGCCAAAAGCTAGGTGGTCTAAAACAACAGAAATGTATTCTCTCGCAGGTCTGGGAGTTGGAGTCAAGGTGTTCTCTTTGCCATGTTCTGTATGACAGCTCTGAGGGAGGGTCTCTCCTCGCCTCTTCTAGCTTCTGGTGCTTGCCAGTCTGTGGCTGTTTTGGGTTTATAGATGCATCACTCCAGTCACATGGCTATCTTCTCTCTGTGTCTTCACACAGTCTTTCTTCTGGGCTGGTCTCATGGCCAAATTTCCCCTTTTCATAAAGGCATCAGTCATATTGGATTAGGGTCCATGCTAATGGCCTCATTTGAATTTGATACCCACTGTAAAGAACCTATTTCCAAATTCACATCCTGAAGTACTAGAGGTTAGGACTTCAACATATCTTTTTGGGGTGGGAGGCATGGGGAAGTAAGAGCGCAATTCAACCCATAACAGTTCAGTTGGTATATCTGAGTTTAGACAACTAACTTGTTGGGCTTTTTGGTTTGGTTTGGTTTGGTTTTGTCCTAGAAAGAGAGAGACTCCTCAGGATACAGATGAAAATAGAATCCACTTGCAAAGATTACAGCAGGGAGAAGATCCTGAAAGTTGAAATTAAAAACTATCACATTTTCTTTTAAAAGTAAAGTTATTAGGCTGAAAATATTGAAAAGTTTAACCACCTTTTACCTATAAAAATGTCAAGTTTATATGTTCCAAATAAATTAATGGAATGGAAAGAGAATAAAGAAGAATCAAAGAAGCTAGAGAACAAAGAAAGGAAAGGCAAGAAAGCTAGGCACAAAGAGGAAATAAAAATTTCCTTTTTAATTTTTTTAATCCTCAACTGAGGATATGTTTAGTAATTTTAGAGAGAGAGGAAGGGAGAGAGAGAGAGACATCTATGTGAGAGAAAAACATTGATCAATTGCCTCCCATACGTGCTTCATCTGGGGATCGAACCCACAACCTAGGAATGTGCCTCGACCAGGAATCAAACCCACAAACTTTTGGTGCACAGGATGACACTCCAACCAACTGAGCCACCTGGGCAGGGAAGAGGAAGTAAAATTTTAAACAAAAGAATTTTCTCATTAACATTTTCACTTTTAGAACTTGTTAACAAAATAAAATATCTAAAAGCAGTTTTTATACTATCATTTATTCTCTGTCATTTGATTTTAAGTCATCTATATGCTAGAAGATTTTTAATCTAAAAATCAGATGTGTTTCAATAAAACAATACTGCAGCAGTACTGCAGATTTGTTTGAAAGGGTTATTGTTATCCACCTTTGGGAGGGAAGCAAAATAAATCTCTCATTATTAAAGATAAATTTAAAAGTTAAAATTTCAGATCCCTACAAGGAAAATGCAAAAACTTTCAGGTCAAATCACTGTTGTTAAAAACTAAAGTTAATCTAATATTTTGTAGGAAACAATAATTAAGGCACTCTATTCTAAAAACTCACCATTTGTCTAAATATTATATGGTAATTCTGACAGGAGTGCCCATGGATAAATATAAATGTATTTTTACTTCTTTCCCCAACTTGAATTTTGTAGCAGGAGTGCATCTAATACTTTCTTATCCAATATACCTGATGAAGAAATGGGACCTGCTAAATTGAAGGAACAGGACCAAACATTTTCATCACTTTCCCACAGAGGGCACCTGTGTATTTACATATGAATAATGAAAAGGATTTCTAAGACAAAGAAATGGCTCTTATCTTTTTAGATATGTTGACAATAGCAGAGATCCCACCACCCTGATTCCTGAGAGAGTTCTAGAAAGTGCTCGAATGTAAGGACTCAGTGCTCAATCCCTACAGGTACAGTACGTATGAAGTACAAGATTTCATAGACATCATTAAACCACTGGATTTAAACAATATCTGAACCTTCAGTATCATTATAATGTTTCATCATAACAATTTTATTATGACTTCATTTGCAAGTGACAGAAACCCAGCTCAAAAGCACTAAAGCAAAAAGGGAGTTCAGTGGCCTGTGTAACTCAAACATCCAGGGAAGTCTTGATTCGGGACGCAAACACTGGCATGGGAACCAGTTTTTTGTTCTCCAGTTCTAGGCTCCACTTCTCAGCGTTGGCTCCACCCTTAGGTTACACATGGCTGCAGGTGACCGACAGCAGATTTAGGAACTGCATTCGTCTAGGTTTCAATCTATCTAAAGGAGCAAACATCTTTTCCCCAGAATTCCCAAAGAAAGTCCAAGATTTACTCGGCTCCACCTGAGATCGGACATTCACCCCTGAACCAGTCGCCGAGACCGAAGGAATGCCATTTTAAGCGGGCTAACGTGCCCTACCCTTTGGGTTCTACCGCAAACTAGAGGAGTGGGTTCTAACCCAGAAAACCATGTGTTGAGGGGGGGATCCGGTGTAGCTTGGCAAGCCAAGACTATCGATTTATTTGAAACACTAACCAAATGGGTGACTATTGTAGGAATATCCAGAAGTGTTCAAATCCATTTGGCTCTTTTAACCTAAGTGATACTTTGCTTTTGCTTTTGATAGTTAAGTTGATAAATCCAGTCAAAATGGAAATGGGCTATTTAAGGAATAGCCCTAAACTGAAGACTTCACTCTCAAGCTATTTGGATGGGTTGCTTAAATACAATTTCATCATATCGCAGATGTCACTTGAATGGATAACCCGCACAGCCTCGGAGCACCTTCAGACAACATGGGAAGATGTTTCTAGCACAGCCAGGGCCTGAAAAGGACCCAGAAATGAAGCAATTGATGCAAAGCTCTATAGATTAGGCTCAACACCTTGAATTGCGTGGGAAATGAACAGAAGCGGGGGGCAGCGAGGGGAACACAGGTATGATATGTCCAGAGAAGCCCACATTCTTCAGTGGGCAGGCGGCCATAGTCTAGTCAAGCTGCTTTCCCCGGGTGGCCCGGCTAACAAAGCTTCCTGTCATAAAGCTATCGCTCAGTACAAGGCAAGTGCATTGTGAATGCCAGGTTCAGAACAGTTCATTGAAAACTTCTTGGTTAAGTAATTAAAGCAGGCTGAGCTTTGGGAAATCCTCCAGGAGGGAGCTCATTTTGAGAACAGCTTTCCAATTCACATGTTTCATAAGCCAAGAGTAAGCTCACACACACACACACACCCCACAAACTGTGGGATTAAAAAGTAGAGTTGAGGTCAGGGCTAGACCACAGCAGAAGTGAATTGGCTTAAAGAAAACTAGATATTTTATCTTCCAAACCATCTGTTTATTAGATTGTTTTGCTTGGTTGCTACCATTTGTATCTCTAGATTTAAATCTGTATTAGAATGCAGGTGAAGTTGCTTGCCAGCTAGCCATACAAGTTGGCCTTTTTTCTCCTTTGGGCAAAAAATAAATAAATTACATATATGTGTTTCAAATGAATGAAAGGCAGACAGAATTTTATGCCCTACCAATGTGAAAAATAAAATACAATGTAGTTGTTGTTCCTAGAGATCTTTAAAAATATCATGGACAAACATTGATCCTCTATCTTACAGACTATCCTTTGCCTCAGGTCAGATGATCAGAAAGAATAATTTTTCAAAGTTCCTTCTAATTCTGTTATTCAATGTGTTTGTCAAGTATGTGGTTGTATGGTTTACTTTTTTCAATTTGTGGACATTGCCTTCGTGGCACTTATATCAGTCTCCTGTGATTCTACCGTAACAAAGTACCACAAATGTTGAGGCTTAAAACAATGCACATTTATAAGAAAATAAAGAGTTCTGGAGCACAGAAGTACAAAATCATTTTACTAGGCTAAACTCAAGGTGTTAGAAAGCCTGGTGCCTTCTGCAGGCTCTGAAGGAGAAATCTGTTTCCTTGCCTTTTTCAACTTCTAGTGGCCACCTATACTCCTTGGTTTATGTCCTGTTCCTCTACTGTCAAAGCATTTCACTCCTGTCCCTGCTTTCATCACCACATTGCCTTCTGCTCTGGCTCTGACTCCTCCTGCCTCCCTCTTAAATGGACCATTATGATCACAGTGGACCCACCTAGATGAACCAAGATCATCTTCCAAAATCAAGATCCTTAGTTTAATCATATCTTCACGGTTCCTTTTGTTACATAAGGCAAATTCACAGGTTCCAGGGATTAGGACACGGACATTTTTGGGATGCCATTACACATCAGATTATGGTACTTCAGAAAATTGAGTTGCTGTCATTCTATGACATTGTTCTGGGCTTTCAATTAAAAATTATAATAAAGCCAAGCCTACATGTACTAAATGCTTCTGGGAACTGTAGTACCTCAAAATAATAAGGTATAGTTTATGCTCTTGAAGAGTTTTAATCAAGTTGGGAGACAACTCATGAGCCAGTTAGAAAAGCAATAAATAGTAAGTGGGAATGATGCACAATGTTATGGAGCACACAGTATGTATTAGGCACTATGTGAGATGTTGGGTATGAAAAGAGGAATGACTTATGGTCCTTACCCTTAGTAGACTACGAGTCCAGAGAGTGGAGAGCTATAAATGGGAGAAAACTGTATTTATAGAGAAAGAGTGCAGTTTTATATCAACAAATTGTCTTATGGATTAGATTAGTGTGATGGAAAAAGCAGTGGATTGACATAGACCAGAAATCTGGATTTGGCAAAAATTAACCATGTATCCTTGGAAAGATCATATGCCTTCTCTAATTGCTCTGATTTTTAGCAACTTGCTAGTTTAATAGTCTGTGAGTTTTCTGAACACCTTTCAAATTTTTAATGAAAAAACTGTTGTCAGTGCTGGAATTGATGGAAAACACAGTCCTAGGAATTGAGCAGATAGAGGAAAGGATCCAAGATTATTTAAAAAAATTAAAAATGAAGGAAGGCAACAGGAATTGTTATGCATGTTGAGGTGAGAAAGAACAGAGTGGACTCATGAAGGTTGAGCTGCTGTGGAAAGCGTTGCCTGTCCAGCCATGATAGGGCTTGCTTTTCTGGAGTGACCAGCATACATACAGTCTGGCTTTGCTTGACGGCTGCCATCATCCACAGCGTGAGACTTGCCTTTATTAATTTTGCACTCCTAATTTTTGAGCCATCTAAACAACTTAAGAGATAAGTTGTTTCCTGGAGATAAAAGTGAACTCCTGCCTCAAAGTTAAAACTTTCTGGCAGTGGGCACAATGTTTTCTAGCTAAAGCCTGAATATTCTAGAACATTGATGAGAAAAATAATTTATTTTTGTGTATGTAATTAATTTATATATTTTAAATTTTTTAGAAATAATCTCCCAATCAAGGGGGCTATAAAAAAAATCTTGATCTACTTTGATATGAAAAGTCTTAACTTGCTGCATCCAATGCTTGTTCTACAACTAAATGTTTTTAACTTTCCAATAGCCCAACTTTGAAGTGTCCCTAAGCCCTTTTAATTCTCCCTGAAGTAGGTGTAGGGGCGAATATCAGTGAATGGGAAGGGAGGCCCTAAAAGAAAAAAGGAAAATCCTTTCTCACAAACAGCCCGAGGTGAAAAAGCATTTGTTGTTCCTACCAGGGAGCTGTGGCCGGCTCCTTCTAGTCTTGCATTCTGAGTTTGAAAAGCTGCTGTTGTTGGTTGGTAGCATTAATGTGCTTCAGGAGAAAGATAAACAGCTTTCCACCGAACTGTTGATATTTGTGGAAAAGGTAGAGCGCCTTTCTTTTTAGCCCCCAGAGTACAAGGAGAACACAATTGGCACATTTGAGGGAAATGATATAACTCCTAAGTGTTTTCAGGAAGGTTCGGAGCTGGCCAACAGAAATGGTGTGTTAGCTTACAGGTTTTATTTTTTTTTCCACAGTTGTAGAAATGAAGAAAGTACAAATGTCACTGGAAAAATAAATAAAAATTAAATGGTAAAGGCTGACCCGGGGCACGCGTCTTTTTCTGTTAATCTCCTGGGAGCAAACTACTAGGCAGTAGGTGAGACACAAACACAAAGCAGCACAGTTCGTCGTGTAAGGAGGTGGAATAAATATGTGTCCAGTTTGCTGGTTTCTTACAATGCCCATTGCAAAGCTGCCACTGACGATCCTTACACATAAGGCCATTTTTTGTTCGAGTACAGTTGAGGTCTGTTTAAAAGCACAGCCTTGGAGTACAATAAATTCCCCCACTTTCCCTAATGGATTTATTCTCCTTAAGTTCTTTATGTAAGAAACGTTACACCATTTGAACCAATGACATGAAACTGTTGAAGAGAAGGTTTATTCACTTCACAGGTTAATTCGTGATGGCGTGGGTCTAATTGTTGCATTTGGCAAGTGGAAATACAACATTTGAACAGTGCTGCTCATTTCCTTTCTTAACAGCAGGGTAAAGTAGATTGATATTTCGCAGCCCTACTTTTCATTTCAGGGGATTTACACCCTGTTCCTAGGGCAATCAGTAGCCTGTGATTGATGGCGATGCCAATTAATTCGAGTGATCTTTTCCCATGAGCTCATGGAATTTATCATTACTGCACAATTTACCTTTATACTCCAGACTTTTCTCCCATAAACTTCTCTTGAGGTGTTTGTAGGACAAAGCACCTAACTAATGACGGGTCACTTTGCTAACATTAGACAGTTAGTAAAACTGACAGTGTCCTGCTTATAAGATAATCTATTTCGATATTCTTAGGCATATTCTATCTCAAAACTTCTTATAGTCACAAAAAGCCTTTAAATGGGCACTTTCATTAATTTTGTCTGTTTCTTAGATTATAAACTTCTGTCTATATCAACCAAATTTGTATATTGATTATATAGAGATGTATAAGTGCAATGAGATATTTTACATGTTTATACTAGTTTTTACCATTTGTAAAGCACTTTTGTGTCCATCATGGCATTTGATCCTAACAACCGCCCCAGAAGTTGGAATGGGCCAAGTATTATCCCCATTTTACCAGAGAAAAGAAAGGTTGAATGTCTTGCTGAATTTAATTACTAGCAGAGCCAGATCTTCAGTTTAAGTCTTCTGGCTTCTAGGACAGGGTCTTCCCACTCTTGGGGTGGGGGTGGGGTGAGGTAAGGGGTTCAAATTCTATCCTGAGGAACATCCTCTGAAGCCACCAAAAAAAAAAAAAAAAAAAATCAATGCAGGGAAGAATAACAGGGATGCTTTGCCCCATTCCGAATCCCCTCAGGAAAAAAGAAACACCTTGTTTTTATCTGTTTTACATGTTGAGAAACTGGATAAATTTTTATTTGGACAAAGAAATCCATGGCAAAAAAAAAAGGAAAAACTGGAAAACCACTGCAATGGCCCTATATATGGCACAGCCTTAAAATGACTAGAGGGTTAAGAATATGACTTTGGTGTCAGGGGGCCCTGGTTAACCTCTCTGAACCTCAGTTTTCTCATCTGTAAAATGGAGGTAATAGAATTCAGTGAGTACAAAGTGAGGAAATTTGAGTAAAGAGGGTAAAGCTTGGCACATACTGCAGTAGGCACTTCTTAACTGTGTAACCTATGATAAGTGGTCTACAGCCCAAAATAGAGTCACCTGGCAAGTTTAAAAAACAAAAAGAATGTTTCAGACTCACCACAAACACATTGATTTCATTGGCCTGGGAGAGAACCAGACAGTGGTAATTTTTTTTGACAATTATTTTTTTATGGAGATACATTTGGTATGCAGCATTGTGTAAGTTTAAAAATGTACTGCGTATTGATTCAATACATTGATATTGCAATATGATTGCCGTTGTATCATAAGCTAACACTTCTACAGCATCACATAATTATAATTTCTTCTAGTGATGGGAGCAATTAAGATGTAGTGTCTTAGCAAGTTTAACGTCTGTGATATAGTTTTCTTGTCTATAATCACTGTACTGTGTATTAGGGCTCTAGGACTTATTTATCTACTAGTTGCAAGTGTGTACCCTTAAGTAACATTTCTTTCATTTCCTTACCCCCCAGTCCCTGGTAACAGTCATCTTAATCGCTGTTTTGATCATTTTATCTTTTTTTAGATTCCACATAGAAGACATATCATATAGTATTTGCCTTTCTCTGTCTGACTTATCTCACTTAGCATAATGTCCTCAAGGTCCATCCACGTTGTTTCAAATGGCAGAATTTTCTTTTTTCTCATGCTCTCTCATGTTTATTGCAGCATTGTTCATGATAGCCAAGATATAGAAACAACTTAAGTGCCTGTCAATGAATGAATGGATAAAGAAGGTGTGGTGTACATACATAAATACTATTCAGCCATCAGACATAGGAGATTTTTAAAAGCTCTAGAAGTGATGACAATGTGTAGCCAGGGATGAGAACCACTGCCTTGAACTTTGACATCACCAATACCTATAACTCCTCCATAATCAAGTTTCAAGCTCTTTACTCTCCACGTGCTACCTCCCATCTTTCCAATTCATTCTCCCTCAAATCTCAGCAAAAGGCTTTTAACTCCATGAGGATCCAGTGATTCTACCACTTGTATTCCAACCCTTCCCTCAATTTTTTATTCTTTATTTAGCTTCAATTCCATGGTTCATCACTGACATATATTGGTATGTCAATACCATGGTATTCACTGGCATATATTCTCAGCTTCCTTACCCCCCCACACACTTTACCCACTTCCCTGGTATGGCATCTGGTCTTCAAAGATAGCTCCCAATGAAATGTGCCTCCCAGTATTTATGGCCTTTTGTAGTCTATCCCTTCTCTTCTATATTGAACCTGGCTGATCTGTGGCTCACTTTAACCAACAGAACGCATTCGAAATAACATTGTGCCAGTCCAGGGCTAAGACTTAAAAAGGCCTGGCAGCTTCTGTGTTTGAATTTTGGGAGCCCTAAGCTACCAGGTAGAAATGTGGTTATCCTGCTGGAAAGACTCCATGGAGACACCACATGAAGAGGCCGTATGAGAAGGGATGACTGGCCACCACTTTCAGCTGTCTCTGCCAAGGCTCCAGCCCTAGATGACTGCAGCCCCAATCAATACCACAGGATGCAAACGAACAGCTTGGCCAACCCACATAATTGTGAGAAATAATACATTGCTCTTTCTCTGTAAACCATTAAGATTTGGGGCTATTTGTAATGCAGCAATATAGAAATAGAACTTTTTTCCTATAAGTTTTGTGCTGATGGTGGCAATTGTCTGTGGGACCAGACAGAAGGTAGAAGAGTTTTAGTAATAGAATTAGTAAAGAATGGAAGGGCAATGGAGAAAATGCTTTTGAAAGCTGGAAAACAGGGGGCGTGGGTTATGTACTGGCCATCCACTGGAAAAACTGTTACCTGTCATGTCATAAGAGATACAAAGTGTGCTTGATGAGAAGTGGATCTGTTTAAGGAGATTTCCAAGCAAAATAAGGCTTTTGTGTAATGGAGTGGATTATAATTTGATACACAGAAACCCACAACATTTTTAAAGAAATTATATCAGCTTAGACTAAAAGGGACAGAAATAGTTCAAAAGGAAAAAAGAGTTTGGGGCCACAACTTCTAACAGGCAAGAATTAAGCTGAGAATGCTATTCAGATGCAAACATGGGCCATGCCCTAAGGAAAAGAAGGATGATCTCTGTGGAGCCAAGAGCCCAAAGAAGGGAGCCAGGACCCAAGGAGAACTAGTCTCAAACAGCAAATTTCTGCCCTAATAAATGTATATTCCCTGCCCCTGGAACAGGGAAGATTGTTGTTATGTGCCCTGCTGGATTTCGGAATTGCTATGGACCACTGGCTTATGTGCTTCCTGCCTCACCTCCTTTTAAATAGGAGTGTTCTTATTCTTCTGTTTTTGTCTCATTTTTTTGCATTGGGTATCTGGGGGAGGGGGATCAGATATTGTCTCTTTACTTCATGCATCTTCAGATAAAGAGGAGATGCACCTTTCTCTTAGATAGGTAATGTATTGAAAAGACAAACTGCTCATGCAGAAGTGATTAGTGTCACATGGCATTTTATTTATTTATTTTTCTTTATTTTTTCTTTATTTAAAATTTTCACATGGCATTTTAAGCTAATACTCACAACACTTGAGTTCACCACAATAGCAACAGGAGGTGGCTAAGAAATTATTACCTCAGTACAGTGTGTACTACAGCTAATTTTTATGTGGTTATGACTTAATGCTGTATGTTTACATTTGCTTACATTTCTCTTGACTGCAAATGGCACCATGTATGGTCTGTAAGTGTGTGTATAAGTTTCAATGAATTTTAACTTTTTAAAATAGCTATGTTCATACATTATGGTAGTAAATGATTTTCTAGCATCTACATATATTCTATACATTTTTCTTTTCTTTTTAAAAATATTTCTAAGCTACGTGGTTCATCTGTGAGTTTTTCAAATGGTCTCAAATCTCCAAAAGTATTTTTATTAATTTTTTTTCATTAATGAAAAAAATCTGTGTATAAGTAGACCCATGCATTTCAAACCTTCTTGTTTCAAATACAGTTCAAACACAGTCAAGGGTCAGTTGTATTTGCATATACATTAGATTAAAATTAATTTGACAAAAAATGAGCTGTAAGGAAAGAAAACGGCAAAATATTTCCACAAGATTGAGAAGAGACTAATCCATGAATGGATCTCCAGAAAATGATGCTATGTGAAAAAAGCCGATCCAAAAAGGCTACATATTATATGATTGTATTTCTATAACATCCTTGAAATGACAGAGTTACAGACATAGATAACAGATTAGTGGTTGCTAGGGGTTAAAGAGGGGATGGGAGCAAGAGGGAAGAGGGGTTTGCTACAAAAGGGCAATGAAAGGGATCTTTCTGGTGGTGGAAGTGTTATCTTGACTGCATCAATGTCAGTATCCTGGCTGATGCTGTACTATTGTTTTGCAAGGTGTTGCCGCTGGGAAAAACTAGGAAAAGGGCACAGAGGATTTCTTTGCATTATATATTACAACTGCATGTGAACCAAAATTAACTCAAAATCAAAAGTTTAATTGAATCAGTTACTTAACCATTTGAGAAAAAGTTAAGTTATTCCCCTATTTCATTCATGACACCAAGAACTAATTCCAAAATGAAGAGTTAAGTGTAAAAACAGCTCATAGCTACCATTTATTGAGCAATTTCTATGTGCTAGGTATGTTCATATATAGACTAATTTTATCTGTCAAATAAACTTGTAAAATATGGAGGGCAACCTCCATTTTGTAAAAAATGGAATTATTATCCACATTTTACCAAAGAGGAAACATGTGTTTTCTTAAATTCATACTTTAAAAAAGGAAAAGTCTGCACATAGACGAGAAACAACATACAGTGTGTTAGCCTTGATTTGGATGGATATGATTCTAAGAATTTTAATTCTTTTCTTCTGTAATTATTTATATGTACTGGGTTGTCTGTAACAAACACGGTTTATATATTTAAAATTTTTTGAAGGTTGGGCAAAGGTAACAAAGTGAGGAATTTTTGTCAAGGACAAGCTAGCAGGGATGTATGGCTCGCACAGTGCAACACAGAAACTCTAGCTTCATATAAGCTATGTTTTAGTAATTGTATTTAATTACAAGGGAGAGCTGAGTATTAATAGTGTCTAAAGATGTTTAAAAAATAACAATTAGCAATCACAAAGGAAAAATTTGGCAACATTTAAAAAATGACTGAATTAAATAAATATGACATTTTTTGAAAGGTGGATTTTATAATTACTAATTAGTGTATTTTTGTTCTCATTTCAACCCAATTAAAGGAAGAGAGCTAGGCAGTCCTGAGGCCAGTCAGAGTTGACAATAGCCTTCTAGGCAAAGGTCACCAGCACCTGGATTTGGGTGACGGCAGTGGGGATAGGAAGGAAGGACAGAGATCAGAAAAGCTAGGGAGGAAAGGAAGTGGATAGGACGAGGTGATTCATTAGCAATAAATAACAATGGGCAGCAAAAAGCCATAGTGTGATGTAATAGACAAAACGACAAGTGGCTATAGTCTTGGTCTTGCCATGATCCAGATCTGGATCCTCAGGACAGTCACTTAAAGTTCTCTTGGCTTTGTTTTCCTCACTCCTACAATGAATAGGTGACCAGAATGATAACAGTAACATTAATAGAAATCTCAGGGAGGAATCTGATCCCAAAGACTAGGATTTAGATTCTGATGATACCACTGCTGTGTGACCTTGAACAAATTACTTAACTCCTCTGTGCATCAGTTTCCATTATAAAATGCGAATAATAATAACAATAAGAATAATGCCTATCTCACAGAATTGCCCCATATGAGGAAGTACCTGATATGTAATAGGTCTCGATAGAGAAGAGCAATTAATAATAATGTCATCCATACTTAGGATTGATCATAACTATGCCTCATGGTTCCAGCCCAGGGACTCTATAGATTCCAAAATTTGATCATAAAACTCAATTTTTATTACCTCTCTAACATGTAATTGAGGGAAATGCCCAGTATTTATAGGAATAGGATGGGTAGGTATCTGGAATTTGGGTAACTGAGTCATCAGACTTGAAAACTCATAGCCTTCAGATACTAATTCCTAAAGTGAGTGCTAGTTGCCTCGTCCACTCTTTCAAGCCCTGCACCATCACATCCTAATATTTGTCATAGGTATTACCCTAACGCAAAAGAGCATGAAGATCTGAGTCATTTTGAAAAAAAGTAAGTGTCGATCCAGCAGCTGTAACCGTCAGAAACAACCCTCTCTGAGAACAGCGGATTCCCATGCACCAGGCGGGGAGAGTGTGCGGCTGACCTCCAGCTGGGCCCTGTGCCACCAATGGCTTCAGAGTGTGTGAAGCAAGAACAGGGCAAGACGCACATTTATACGTGCACGTTGATTCCCTCCCTGCCCAAGTCTGTCCTCGCCCGAATCTCATTGCTGTATAGGGACGGCAGTTCAAACACTGTCTATCAACTCAAGAGAAACTATTTGCCTAAGGTTGCTGGAGGGAAACCAAGGACATGAAGGTCAAGCTTTGGAGGAAAAGGTACAGGTGAACAAACAGTATCAGTCATATGCCTTGATATTGAAATTATAGAAGACGTCTATATAACAAATGTAGAGAGATTTTTATTATCATTTGAGATTTAAGCTATTGAATTTTGTAAAAAAGTTTTATTTCAGAGCCAACTTTCAATTTCAGCTTACATAAGGCTGCATGCATCAGGCATTCTCTAAGCCACTATCTAAAACTGTGCAAAGGGTACTTTCCAATCTCGAGTCAGAATAATTGTCTTGAAGTTCCTCCAACTTCAATTTACAGGCCACCAAAAGTGCTAGTTGGAAATTTCTATAATGTAAAGGAGAAATGGCAGTTAAATAATTCTTTGTTTTTCTCCCTAGTGGCAAAGGATATTTTTTGTTTTATCCATTTTTTAAATTGTTTTCATCATTCTTAAAATCATAGACTGAATAGGTAGAGTGGTTATATCAAACCTTAGTATCTCTCATTAAAAAGGTTCATAAAGAAAGAAAGTAACTCAGTGTTTGTGTCTTCCTGACCACCCAGAACACAAAATACTATTATCAACTCAGCAGTTAAAACACAAACATTATGAGCATGTCCCTTTGGACCTTGAACACTTGCTCTTAGTAACACATTAAAATTTTTTATCAGCTATCTTTTTCTCTACCAGTGCTAGTAGAGATAATCTGTAGTTTTGATTTTTTTTCTGCTAACAAGCAAAGCTATCCAGAGGAGGTTGGGTGTTGGAGGAGCAGTGGAATCAATGGCAGCATATTCTTGAGCTCAATAATTTCAGTGGTGACCTCCATCCCTCCTAGTAATTTTAACAGAGACTTTTTCCCTGTATTGCCTCTTCCTTTTAAAAATAGCTGGAGGCATTTCTATTTCCAGCTCAGAACTTGGACTGATAATTAATACAGCTTGTCTAAAACAGATGATCTTGGGGGACGGTCAAACCATAGCATTACAACATCAATTACTTTTTCTGATGTATAAAAATACATGTTGGAAGTAGTGTTCTGGCCACATTACTTTTTCTAACTTGAGTTGTTTTTATTGGTATTTCCATTATTCCTGTTTTTCTAATTATTGAAAAAAAAAACCCACGGTAGAATAAACAAATAGCACAGCCAGGGTATTGGCTCAAGAAGTGGAAGTTTTCCAAAACAAAAAAGGGAATTTTTCTTTATGTTAATTTTCTTGTCTACTAAATTATTGAAAGGAGATGAAATTCATGAATCTTGATAGAATCATGGAAGTAATTGGCTAAGAGCTGTAAAGCCAATAGTCAAATATTTCCTCATAATGAATAATTTGCATAGACTTTACGGAGTCCCACACGTTGTCATTTTATTATTATGCCAGTTTCAAATATGAGAAAATTGGAACTCAGAAAATTTTAGTCAAGGTAAACAGCAAGTGACCAAGCAAGGATTCAAACGCAGGATGTTCTGGTGCTAAACACCCTGCCTTATCCTAGAGCTATTCTCTATCCAATACAGCTCCTCTGTACATTAGAGATCAAGCCTAAATGTTTTAAGGAGTATGAGATATACATACACAGCATCGCAAGTGCCACAAAACTCTCATCCCAGTCGTGCAGGGTCCTTAGTTTTTCAGCCATATTTCTTACTATGCGTGTGTGTGTGTGTGTGTGTGTGTGTGTGTGTGTGTGTATGATCAGGATATATTTTAATCTTGACCCTTTATGTTATGTTATATATTATATATTATATATTATGTATTATATATTATACATTATACATTATACATTATATATTATATATATTATACATTATATATTATATACATTATGTATATGTATGTATGTGTGTTTGTGCACGTGTGTGTGTGTGTGTGTGTCTCTTGATTAACCTCTGTGGTTTTGCTGAATACTGACCTTCACCTTTGGAAACTGCAAGAAGTGAGGGGCGCATTAGGGCTTAATGTTCCAATTCTGTTTTCTCTGTTTATATTATCTGTATAGAAACCAAGCCGCTCATCGTGGCAGCTCTCTTAGAGTTCTGCTTCCTCTTTGAAAAAGCCATGTCTTCTCTTTCTCTTCTTGCCTACCCCATGCTTGGGCTTTGCTCTTTGGTAATCGCATGGGATCAAAAGCCTTCCTGAAACGATGCAGGCAAACCGACTCTTCCCTCCGCTGCCCCAGCATCCTTGGAGGGCTCCGCTTCCCGCCTAGTAAGTGCCATCCTTAAGCACCGGGAGGATCTTCCGACGGGGCCTCTGGGAATCATTTTTACGCTTTCCTGCCTTATTGTAATTGCAGGCCTAGCACAGACATTTCTATAACCAACACTGCAGGAAGGAAGCAAGAAAAGGTGAATGGGTGATGAGGTGATTCTTAAACTCAATGTACCTTAAACTTGAGAAAAAGGAAAAGTGGGTGGGCAACCGTAAAATATTAATTCTCTTATTCTTCCACTTGAGAGCATTTGCTCCTTAACAGCAGACCAGCTGTGGGGATTGTGTTCTAGTATTTCAGTTTGCTACATGTGTTAAAAAATTATCAAAGAGGACAACTTAGGTGATACAGGCAAACTATGAAACACTTCATGAGGCAGAGAGTCTCTTTTCAGAGAACTGCAAAATGGGGCAGAAGACAGGAAGCTTTTATGGGATGGGAAATCAAGACCAAAAAAGAGAAAATTAGAAAATATCTGATTGGCTGGGGCCACATAGTCAGCCTTGTTTGGGGGGGAAAGGCCCAGAGCTGACTTGGAGTTTGGGGATTGGTTGACTGGATAAACTGCTTTTCTGGTCAAGCAGAGCACTTACAGGGACACAACAGTTATCTAAGTTTCAGTTGGCTCACGTGGCACCCTGGGCAGGAGCAGCTCCACCTTGAGCCTAGAAAGTTATTTTAATACATGTGAATTTTTAAAAAATCATTAAACAACATTTTAGAATGTTTTCAACCATGTGGCACTGGCGTACAGTGGGAAAGAAGTTTGTATCTACCAGTATTGTGTTTTGCTCCAGGTGTATCTTACCTTTCCATCTCCTACCCATTTTGGACATGTGAAAAAGTGAGAAAATGCTGTCAAAAACTCAGTTAGCAAACCAGAAACACAAACCTTGGGAGAATAGCAAATAGATTGGATGATAGACATGGGACCAGAAAGATCTTGACAGGCTTGAACTATGGACCAAAAACAACGCATTTGGGCAAAGGCCTGTACCTGTGCACAAGTAGCTGCTGAGGTGGGAAGAGAGGCTCACAGTTGCTGAACATCTTCTTGGTACTGGGTCCTCTTTAATGCTTTTGCATATCTTATAAATTATGGTAAAAATCACACCCTTGGAGTATGACTATTACCCAGTGGGATAAGACAACGCAAGGTTAATGAGAACAAGAGCTAACTATTATATCTGAACTCATGTTATGAGTGGGTACATAATTTGGGTTTTACTATAGTAAGTGTGAGGAGATGCAGGACTTTGGGTTTTCAATAAGCCCTATACTGAGCTGGTGCATATGTAGAACTATTGCAGCCAGAACTGATTAAATGAAAACTGCATTATGTTCTGCTGCTAAGACTGCTTAGGAAGTCCTACCTCCAACCCTAAAGACTATTCTCTAAATGTGAGAAGGCAAATAGGACCTCCTTCAGAAGAGAATAGAGTGGAGTCTCATTTTAGGAGGGGTATAAGTTCTAAAGTCACCACACTACAAATTATGTATGGTCAACTTTATCTTAGGAAATTCTTTAAATCGATTTTATATTGCCAGGACCTGGGTCGCATAAAGGTCAAAAGCCTCAGATAAGCTCCCTTTGCTTCACTGTGCATGTTTTCTCTGGGTTCCCTTGCCCTGGCTCACCCTGTATCCCGCGGGAGTGGTGAGTGTAAGTGGGGAGGGCAGGATAAGCGATGTCTACACGCACGCCTTTCTCCTCAGTGTTTGGTGCAGCACAGATACCACTGAATTTCTGTGAGTTGAATGAGCTTACGATGCAACTCCACTGTTACCAGGAGAGTAAGGGAGGCTCAGAACTTTCTTATATAACTCAAGAAGTTACAGATATTGAGCCTGAGGGCAACATACTCACAGAAGACCTCTAGCTACTGCAAAATAACTTTGGAGAACTGTCCAGTGAAAGAGGAATTCGAATAGAGATGATCATTTTCAGACAACTGGCTACACTGCCATCTGGAGCTTTGTACAGGGGGGGATGTGAGGCAGCATCCAAGGCCAGTGACAAAGCATTCTGCTTGACAAGGATGCCTGTCCAACTTGAAAGAAAGCCAGTACCCAGGGGTTGCACAAGTCGGAACGGTTATTGAGCACTCGAAAGAGGAGTTCGTGGGTTGGGAATGCTGTTTTTTGTCATGTACACTGAGAAGTCAAACAGTCAGCCTGGATAAAGAGAGAGGGAAGGAGAGCACATTTTCAGAAATGAGAGAATTGACCACCCCAAAGAGCACTCTTCTTCATTCCTGGTAAATTTCCACTTCTCGTGCATTCCCTCGTAAAGAAATCCATGCATGTTTCCTTCCAATAAATTCCCCTTTTTGGCTTTAGCTCTGCATCAAAGTTTCTGGCTTTTGTAACCAAACAACCCCTTAAGAGATCTATGTCTCAGTGGGGGCATATTTCAATCCCATTTAATTCAATTCAGCCAATGTTTATTGAATGCCTATTATGCTTCATATGCCTGATAATTTGGGTCCAGTTATGAGCCTGGCCTTTGACTACTATCTATGGGAGATTCAAAGGGAATTTCAGGCATAGATTATGATCAGACATATATAAATAAAACATGACAGGACATAACGAGAGTCCTTAGTTCTTCCTACCCATATCTTCTTTCTGAGTTTTTCTTTAACTTTATGTCCACTCGGTGCTAGTGGGCAAGAGGTGTGGGTGGCAGTGGCTGAGACACAGCCCTTCTAATTGTCATAAGTGCAAACCTGAAGGGTGACAGGAAGTTTGGCACAGGAAATAGCCAGCAATAGGGCTCTCTGACCATGAGGAACGCAATCCAGTAGAGCCCTTTAATTAAGAAAGATTTTTTTTTAAAAGAAATTTGTTCAGAAACTACTGCCTTCATCTCTGAAGATAATGAACCTCACTTAAAGTCCTCAATTGACTCACTGTCCATAATGACTGAAATGCAAGTAGAGCTTTCATCCCACAAAAACCATTACCAGGACATAACCTATTAAAAAGTTAACCAAAACCCCTATCCCAAGGTAGAGCTCTTACTTCTAGGAAGAGCCCGAGGGAAATAATAAACACACAGTCAATTTCTATTCATGTTTTGACTGCAAGGTCCAAAGCAAAGGAAACCTAAACCAAGTCAAAAATTGAGAAGGATTTTAATTGGCCACTAGCAGCCAAACTTCCTCTTCTGAGTTATCTGTGCTGAAATAACTGACACCAGCACCCGCGCCACTGCTTTCCCCAAAGCAATTCCTCTGCTACCAGCCCCACCAGAAAATGGTTTCTGCAGAGCTCCCCATGCTTGCCTCTGACTTAAAGTCTTGCATAGTGTATTGGGCCAGCAGAGCCTGGGGCACATGCTTGGGCACTACCTGCAACAGATCCTGGAAAAACAAGCGGTCTAATGGGGAGGCAGAAGTCAGAAAGTGGGAAATTCTCCAAATTCAGGAAAGTGTTCAAAAGATTCTAGTCCTGCAAAAACATGCCAATGTCCGTCACGTTACCCAGAGGACTTATTATTCCTCAGGCTAAAATCTAACTAATTAATAACGTACTTTGGTGAAAGACTGCCCACCACCCCCTTCCAAAAAAACCCCAAAACACCATTTTCCCCTTCTTATTGGCAATATAACTCTCTCCAAGTTTAGCTGAGCATGTGACCACTCAGGTAGCAACTACATTCCCCAGCCTCCTTTGCAAGTAAGTCCACGTGACTGAATTCTCACCAATGGACGGAAGAAAAAGGCAGCATTTGTAGCTCCTCAATCTTTTCCTTAAAGATGAAAGTATTTAGCCTGTACTTCCTCTTTTCTTCTTCCTTCTGGCTTAGAAATGGCAACAATTGGACTGGCTGCACTGGATCTATTTAGGGATGCGTGTGGTGACCAACCCACAGAACCAACCCACAAGCCTGGCTCCTGCACGGCCTCACAGAGCAGTGCTTCCTGGGTGACTCTGCAGGACAGTGCTGCGTTTCCTGCCCATTAGAACAACTTTGGGCTCTTACATGAAAAAGAAATAATTTCTCTCTTACTTAAGGTGGTGTTTTTTATGGGCTCTTTTTGACAGCAGCTTAGGCTCCACACTACCTAATATGCTTGGTCATTCAAGAGAAAGCATGTGTTTCTGGAGCTCTTGAAATGCCTGAAGTACTAGAGATAGGCTCACAGGCTACTAGTATTCTGATTGCTGCCTCAAGTAGTGCATAACAAATAGGAACCCTGTGGTAGGCCTAAGTGAAGTTCTAAATTTCTAGATAAATGCATGGAATATAGTTAGTAGGTGTTTAATAAATGCTCGCTAGTTCTCGGACCCTTCTTGCTCAGGAACCATGGTAGCCAAGTGTCCTGAAGTAATATCGTTGGTCTTACTCAATTCTTGGGAGTTTCAGAAAACTCTCGCAGATGAGATCATCATGTTGTTGTTGCAGTTAGGTTCCAGCTTAAATTTACTCAGATAAAAGCTTAGCAAGGAGGAGGGAACTATGTGTGAGTCTGATTCTATATATTTCCAAAATGTATAACTTGCATAGGTGGAATGCTTATAAAGGTGGGGTGCCTGGTTTAGACTTGACTCCTTTTGGGAAAGAAAGCTTTCTATAATATTTAAATGAACCTAGCCAAGAAAACTGCTGAGTTTCCATCCGTGGGCAGATAATCCTAGTGGCAGAAGGAAGTTCCATAGCCTCACAGGGGCACAGACGCAGCATGAATGGGGAAGTGGGGAGTCTGGGATTAAGGAGACTGGGAATGAAAAGGAACCATCCAAAGACTTCTGGCAGTGACTGTGTTGTGATTATCTGTGAAAGTGTCCAATCCTCCCATTAGGTTGAACAACCAGCTGGCCAGTCATCCATTCATTAGTTTAGTGATATTTTTTGAGCACTGATTGTGTGCCAGATATTGGGTGAGGCACTGAGGACAGCTGTGAATAAAACGAAATCTATAAGATGTATGGGGAAAATTAAAGCACAGATAGGAGGCAGTGAGGGACAGGGATGCTCTCTTAGAGAAGATGGTTGGTGAGGCTCTCTGAGGAGGGCAAATGAACAGAGACCAGAAAGAAGGGAGGAGGGAGCCCTGTGGGTATATATATCCGGGCTTACTTGGCAAGTTTAAGGAACAGAAAGGAGGCTGGCGTGACTGGAGTATAGCAAGGCAGGAGGAAAGTCAGCGGAGCTGCATGCAGAGAGGGGGTCTAGGACTAGCTAATACAGGCCTTCTCAGAACAGGTCCTGACCACTGAGCGCAGAGTTGGGCCTCACTCACCCCAAGTCCCCTGTAGTGCTTTAACACTGTAGATACCCTGCAAAGAAACTGGAAAAAACTGTGGGTAAACTACTGTGGAATAAACTCTGTACAGGGACATTAGGTACACCCAGCCACGAGAAATGCCTACATAGTTTACTTAGAGGTTTTGGCAATTCTCTGCACAACTGAGCTTATCTTTGGCCATCAACTAGTCACATTTGCTACAATAAAAGACTGATTGGTTTGGCTGGCACAGCTCAGCTGTTGAGCATCAACCTATGATCCAGGAGATCGCGGTTCGATTCCCGGTCAGGGCACATGCCCGGGTTGTGGGTTCGATCCCCAGGGAGGGGTGTGCAGCTGATCAATGACTCTATCTGTCCCTCTCCCTTCCTCTCTCTGAAATCAGTAAAGATATATTTTTTAAAAAATAAAAGACTGATCATTTTTATTTCCACGTGACTGCTGATCGTGGAACTTAGAGTGCCACTGCTCAAGATAATGAATGCCTAAAATGTCATAAAGCCTGGAGCAGTGACGGGCACAAGTCTATTTTGGTCATCATTTTGACAGTCAGTAGAAGCATTTATCGAAAAGCTACTTCTGAATTTTAGGAATATAGAGCCAATTACCCAGGAAATACAAAGGAAGGCTGCCTGCATGACAGACTCCTCATATTGGCAGAAATATTTTTCACCCCTAGATTCTCTAAGGAAATTATGGAACCACCTAGCTTAGTTTAGAAATTTTCTTCAGTATATGTTAATTTAGTATTGATTTTAAAACTCCAACCTCTCCTTTGTAGAGAAAGGCATTAAATCGAGGGATTTTCTTTTTCCTGAGGCAAGAGGCAAGAATGGCCTTTGACTCAAGGTTAGATTAAGACACTCCATAAAGGACATTGAGGGCTTTGTGATGGCAACAGGAAAAGCCCAAGAAAAGGGAGAACCTTGCTGAAGGATACAAGCCTGACAGGGAAGGGTGGGCTCCGGTGGGGGATGAGGGAGGAAGGCAAAGAGTGAGGAAGATGAAGGAGACCTGGAAGTGACTATTATTCCAAGAGATGGCCTGATAAGCTCATTGTGGAGTGCGGAGCACGGTCAGTGACCTTTAGCAGGACTCGGGTTACACTTGCTGTCAGCATTCAGTCATCACAGAAATGGTCCCATTCTTTTGAAAGACATGTACAAAGGAGAGCTAGACTGAAACTACGTCTGTAATGGCATTCAAGTTTTACCTGTTCTGTGTCACGTCCTTAAAGGCATTTAAGGCCACTCTACCTTCTAGACTCCTACTAATTGTTATGCCAAGTAGCGTGTTGTGGTCCCCAATTTTAGCAGAAGAGTGGTGAGTGCTCAAATATGTAGGGTGGCCCCCCAAAGATGTATACACACACTTTGAATAACTCTAAAGGCAGTGTTTATTAAACTACATTTCATTTCCAAAACTGAGCTATCAGTTGCTAAAGTGTGCCTACACGTTTTTAGAACACCCTGTATAGAGTGATTGTTGCAGGAAATGGGATGGTTTTAATTTCATTGAGACAGTTTCTTAGAGATCTTAATATTTTTATATAAGTTTTTATAATAGTCTACAAATACGTAATTTTGAATAGTTCCATTTTTAACAGTTTCTTCATTTTGTTTCCTCCTCTTCTGTAGAAGAGATGCCATCTCTTATATTTTAAATCTTTTTTAAACAATTTAATATTATAGTGCCATCAAGACCCACAAATATGTCAGTTGAGAGAGAGAAGATACTCCATTGCTTTAGAATAGCCACATTTTGAAAAGTAAACATGTTTCTTTTTCTCCTTGGTCAATTTGGCAGCATGAAGTACCTTATTTGTGGCTGTTATTTGTCTCCACAATTTCCCTTAATAGTAGGTTTCACAGTCTTTACATTCATGAAGCATTTCCTTATGTCTGGACCAAATCCCTTTTGCTCTAATTTGAGGCCAGAGACTCTGGAGAGTTGCTCACAACTGCCTGCTGAACAGACAAACGCTCGGAGTCTGTCTGGCAAGCTCGCCTCGGCCTCCCCTTCCCCTTCCCCTTCCCCTTCCCCTTCCCCTTCCCCTTCCCCTTCCCCTTCCCCTTCCCCTTCCCCTTCCCCTTCCCCTTCCCCTTCCCCTTCCCCTTCCCCTTCCCCTTCCCCTTCCCCTTCCCCTTCCCCTTTCCCTTCGCCTCCTTCCCCTTCCCCTTCCCCTTCCCCTTCCCCTTCCCCTTCCCCTTCCCCTTCCCCTTCCCCTCCTTCCCCTTCCCCTTCCCCTTCCCCTTCCCTTTCCCCTCCTTCCCCTTCCCCTTCCCCTTCCCCTTCCCCTTCCCCTTCCCCTTCCCCTTCCCCTTCCCCTTCCCCTTCCCCTTCCCCTTCCCCTTCCCCTTCCCCTTCCCCTTCCCCTTCCCCTTTCCCTTCGCCTCCTTCCCCTTCCCCTTCCCCTTCCCCTCCCCCTCCCCCTTCCCCTTCCCCTTCCCCGGGGTGGACAGCCCCGGCCTCGGCCGCCTTCCTCGGTGGCCCCGTGGCTGTGCACGGTCGTGTGCTCGTGTACAACTGGGCGCAGCCGGGCAGCCCCAGGACTAGTTCAAGAATGCAATACAAAATCCACTTGACTTACCCCTGCTACCCCTCATATTCGAATGGTTCTTTAGTTTGCCAAGTACTTCTCCACACAGTCGCTTATTTTATCTCCTTAACAATTCCATGAGTCGAGTATTGCTTCTTGTTTTTGTTTTTGTTTCTTCTTTATAGAGGAGGTCACTGAATCCGGGGCCACGCTGCTAGAACGTGGGAAGGCAGAGGTTCAAGTCCTGCTCTTCTGAGACAGGAGCAGGGGGTTTGCACTACCCGGCAGCTGCCTACTATGTGCAAAGCCCTGTGATGGATGATGCCAAGGATACCACAAGGATTATTCAAATTCCACAACTAGCTTGAGAGGTAAGGGCAACCTGGGGGAAGGAAATGGAATGAGTTGGGTTCTAAGTGTTAAGCAGAGTTTGGGTAGGTGGAGAGGAAAGTTAGGTACATTCCTGGTGTGAGGGGACCTGCTTCTTAAAGGTCATGTTGTGCAAGCACATCACATGCTCAGCTATGTCTTCTCATAGCAGAGGGCATACTTTGAGACTAATAGAGTTCTGTGGTTAAGAGCTAGGACTGTGACATCCCAGAGGCCTCGATTTTAATTCTGGATTCACCGAGTACTAACTGCATTGTCCAGAGCAATTTTTTTTTTTACCTCTCTTTGCTTTATTTTCTCATCTGTAACATGGGAGGTTTAAATGTAATAATTCATGTAAATATGCAATCGCCATTAGCTATCATAGTACCAAAGCTGCTGGAGACTAATAATATGCAGCATTTGGTAAGAATAGAGGACAGATGGGGTATTCCTAACTCATATCTCGGTTTCCTCTTTCCCGAGGACCTGGAATAATCCAAAAGCGTTCATAGCCTGGCCAGCAGTTCCTTGTGCTGAGGATTAAGATCATTCTGTTTTCACTCTCGTTTTACAGAAAAGGGAACTAAAGAATGATTTGCAGTGAACCCCTGTCCATTTCACAAATACAACTTTTAGTTTCACTGTTGCATATTAGTGAGTTCAATGAACTCAAAGTACATACACACATACACACACATTACACACAGTAGAAGGATAGAAAAGGAAATCATCTTCTTTAGCCTAAACTGCCGTTTACGCTCTGTCTTAGAAAGCAGGTTTGCGGTATTTCTCGCGTATAATTTGCATTTTGTTTGAATTAAAACGGTCATTTCAACAAAACTCGCCTCTCGCTTGTGTCCCCAGTCCTGAATTGGAGGTTAAATAATACGATTGGAGTCATAATGTACTCACAGGGGTTTGAGCCTAACCCTGAATACTCCCAACAAAATGCCATGCATGTGAAAAACCTTCTATCATGTGTACTCTGAATGAAAAATAAAATGAAATCACCAATTTCGGGGCCAGTGAGGAGGGCTTTTGTTGGAGAAGTGAGAGCAGCAAGTAAGTATATGTAGCTGTGAGGTTGGTTAGTGTCTCTACTTTGGGGTAGAAGAATAGAGCATCACAAATAGGCCATTGCCACGGGTGAATGGCACATGCATAAGGCTACTAAATGCTCATAGCTCGGGTTCTCTTCTGCCAGTGGACTACTTAGTGTGGTGATAATGTCATTTGGAATTGCAACGGTAGGTGTACCAGTTTTCTATGGCTACAGTAACAAGTTACCACAAATTTAGTGGCTTAAAATGATGCAAATTTATTTATTTTGCAGCTCTGTAGAATGGAAGCCCAACATGAGTCTCACTGGGCTAAAATCAAGATGTTGACAGGGCTGCATTTCTCTCTGGAGGCTCCAGGGAAAAATCCATTTCCTTGCCTTTTCCAGCTTCTAAAGGCTGCCCACATTCCTTGGTTCCAGGTTCTCTGCCTCTCTGTCTCTCTCCAAAGCCAACAAAAGTAGGTTCAGTCATTCTTATACCACATCACTCTGACCTATTCTACTGCCTCCCTCTTCCATTTATAAGAATCCTTGTGGTTATACTGGGCCCACCTGGATCATGGAAAATCTCTCTATTTTAAGGTCAGTAGATCAGCAACCTTAATTTTCCTTTGCTATGTAAAGTAACATATGCATAGGCTTCAAGAATTAGGACATGGACGTCTTTGGGGGACCTAATCCTGCTCACCAGAGTAGACAGTGGTACCAAAAGACATTCTCAAAACCATCTGTTCAACCGATCCACTAATAGTTAGGTTATAAGCCTCTCTTGTCTGAAAATATCTACTAAAGTTAGTAAGTCTACCAGACATAAACACCTTGGTGTCGACACTTATCTAGAACAACAGCTCTGCCTACTAACTTGGAGAGAGGCAAGAAAAGAAGACAAAAGAGAGTCAAGGTGCTATGTCCTATGCTCAGCTTCTATTACCCAGCCTTTTGTTCTTTGTCTTAATTATGTACATTAAGGGCTTCTCCTGCTCAGAGGGACCATCATCTCACACTCCAAGGAATACCAAAAGCTCCTGTGCAAAGTTCTGTTGGGCTCTAACATGCCCATTAGCCATCCCCTCAGTCCTGCTAAAGTGGCTCATAATATTCCTTGGTCATTCTCTTGGCTTCCTTCCTGCCTAAGTATTAAATTTTCATTTCCAAAATGCCTCAGGACAACAGAACTCCAACTCCGATCTAATTTAAAGAAAACAGATATAGCCCTAGGCAGTTTTTCTAAGTGGTTAGAGCATCAGACCGAGGATGGAAGGGTCCTGGGTTCAATTCCTGGTCAAGAGCATGTACCTCGGTTGCAGGCTTGATCCCTGGCCCTGGTCAGGGCCCTTGCAGGAGGCAGCCAATCAATGTGTCTCTCTCACATCGATGTCTCTCTCTCTCTCTCTCTCTCTGGAAAGCAAAGGAAAAATATCCTTGGGTGAGCATTTAAAAAAAAAGGAAAAAGAAAACAGATACATTCAGTTGCACCTTTAAAATTCAAGTTATCAATCAGTCTACCCAACTGAGTTGGGATCATCAGAGAGGAATAGCTAAAAAACAAAACAAAAAACAAAAAACCCCACAAAGCTATCACAGCTATTTCAAGAAGGTTAAATTTAATTTTTAAGTTGTACATTAGCCTATTTTTAGATCTTGAATAGTTTTTCTTCATTCATTTTTCTTTTGTACCAGAGTAAGGATCAAACCACTTACATCAAAGAAAATTATCTTGTTTGGTTTTTTAATATTCTCATTCCACCAGAGGATACAACTCCATAAGTTTTCTTGGCAATATATTCTGAAGTTTAAGAGCTCTCCTGTCTGAAATGTATGCCTGGTCCAACCTAGTTTAAATCCACTTATTCTTTTATATTCTTAATGGAAATGTAAAAATTTGCTTTTTCAACTTTATACAGAAGATGTTTGGATGCTTAAAGACCCTTGTCAGTGTTCACCCTTGCTAGGTATGCAGATCTAAATCTGGAGAATATGGTCTGTATTTCAACAAGACTTGTGCTAACAGTAATGCCCTGTAGTGTTTAATCTGGACTCAAACACTGCAAGTGCATGTGAGTAACGGCATGTGCATGTGTGTGCACGTGTGCATGTGTGCAAGTGCGTGTGTTTGTTTGTTCTTCTAAAAACAGAATTACCAGAAAACCTTATCCATATGGGACATCTGGAAACCCTGCCAACTTCCCCTTTTTTCCAGATCAAATAATCCCAGTCCCATTTAATTTTGCTTCAAAAATTCAGATTTATAAACATCAAAATGAATCATTAATGGAAGCAAGAACCACACTGGCATGCATATGTAGCTAAGCATCTAGGGTAACTTAGAGTCAAGCTTTCCTAGAAACAGGGGGGTAAACAAATGGCCTTCTTGTTTATTTCCTTCTGGCGTCAGAAACCTATGAAACAGCATCAAATATACCAACAGATATTTGAGTGTCCAGTGGATTTTTAGCACTAGCCTAGGATCTGTGGACCAGAAAAGTAACTTGAGTTTTGTGACCAACTTAAAATATGCACATATAGGACCTATGCCAGTGGAGCCATTGACTTGTAATTGACTTGGGCTTCTCATTAACCCCGGGCTCCAAATGTACTTGTGGTTCTTTTTCCCAAAGGAAGTCTTTGATTAACAGAAGATGTTCATCATTCAACTTTAAGTTTCTGTCTCATTATGAGTATCCCACCTATAGTGTATTTAAATTAAAAATGTTTTAATATTTAATATTTTTTATAAATCCTGTAATTTTTTAAGAAAAACTCAATTCTATTGCATTGCTTTTGAATTAAAAGCATTAATTTATTAACCATAAACATTTAAAATATACCACAATTATTTATAACTCTGTTATAAAGTTGGGAAGTGGCCCAGGGCCTCTTTCAACCTCTGGGAGGACCTGTACATATAAAATCCTGTCTTGGCGTCTGAACCTTTCAATAAGAGCCCACGGGCTCCCATGTATGGCACTATGCCAGTATCCAAAAAAAGCAGAGTCTCCCTTGATTGGCCTGATGCTTTGATGGCCTTTGATCAAGCCATTGTACCAGAGCAGCCAAGATATAAGGCAAGATGTGGCCTTTCAGTAACCTTCCTTCTTTGTGTGAGAGTAAGACAAGTTAATTGGGCTTGACAGTACAGATGACCCTTTCAAGTCAGGTAAAATGAGACTGTTGTGCTTATCACAGGTAGATAACCATTCATATTGCTTGTACTGTCTATGGGAAGAGAAAGGGGCTTGTTTGTTTTAAATGTTTTTCAAGGAAGGCAACAAAGATTCCCGGGCGGTTGCCTGGCCATCTAAGGAGACAATGGTGCCATTGGAAGGGTTCTCGGCACACTGAAAGGGAGAGAACACACTCCCATTGATGAATTATTATTATTGATAACCCCATCTTTGTCCTTTATGTCACCTAATTGTCAAAGTTCAGACTGTGGGACCTCATGCCCTTGCTTCAGAGCTCTCTTTAGAAAGTTACATCTGAAAAAGTCGCCTTCCTGTATTTTAGTAGCGACGGGATATCCTGGGCAATCCGAGCTGATATTGTTTAAACTTTATTAAGCAACTTGTTTGCTCACAATATATTCTGGAACTCTTTTCCCCTTTGCCTTAGTTCGATGCTCCTTGTGAGGGACACCAGTGGCCATACATGTGTTCCCTGAGGGGTAGAAGGAGGCCATGTGGGAGATGGTCCCTATGAGAGGATCAGTCACTCTTTTTATTAAGCAAGGCCTCAAGGCCTCCAGGGTTGGAAGATGGCACCATCCTCTCTTCTTCCCTGTAGAAAACCAAAAAATTGCAGGCTACTTTCAGGGAATCAAAGGCCATTTGAGGGAGTATGACTTTGGTGCTGGCTGTTCTATGTTCATCTGTGTTGGCCCTGCTCCATTTCCAGCAGTTCAGAATCTGATGTATTTCTTTCTTTCAGTTTATTGAAATACATTTGACATGTAACACTGTGTAAGTTTGAGGTGTACAGCATAGTGACTTCACTTACAGGTACTGCAAAGTCATTTCCACAGTTAGCTTAGTTAACATCCATCATCTCATACAGATACAAAAATAAAAATAAAAAATGTATTTTTTCTTGTGATGAGAACTTTTAGGACCTACTCTCTGGGCAACTTTCAAATATATCATACAGCAGTGTTAACTAGTCATCATGGGGTATATTACGTTCCTGGTATTTATTTATCTTATAACTGGAAATTTGAGTCTTTTGACCTCCTGCATCCATTTCCCCTCCCCCTTCATCTCCTTTCCCCCCACCCCTTGCTTCTGGTAACCACAAATATGATCTCTTTTTCTATACATTTATACATTTTCTTTGGTTTTGTTTTGGTAAATAAGATCATATAGTATTTGTCTTTCTCTGTCTGGCTTATTTCACTTCAGCACTCAAGGTTCATCCATGTATCCATGTCACTGCAAATGGTAGGATTTTCTTCTTTCTTGTGGCTGAATAGTACTCCATATATATCATCTGCTAGTGGACACTTAGGTTGCTTCCATGTCATGGCTATTGTAAATAATGCAGCAATGAACATGGGAGTGCAGATATCTCTTCGACATAATTTCATTTCCTTTGAATATGTATCCAGAGAATCTAATTTAGAAAGAAGAAAGAAAGAAGAGAAAGGAAGGAAGGAAGGAAGGAAGGAAGGAAGGAAGGAAGGAAGGAAGGAAGGAAGGAAGGAAGGAAGGAAGGAAGGAAGGAAGAATGAAAGAGGGAATGAAAGAGGGAGGGAAGAAGGGAAGAACAGCTATTTTCAGTGGAAGTTCTTAGGCGGCCAGCCATGGGTTTCTGCTCCCTGTGAACACAGTGTTGTTAGGGGCATGATTTATGGATTGATGTTATGTGTCTTACATTAGTAAAGAGAGATTTCCAAATAACTCCAAGAATTACCAGTAAAATTAGAAATAAAATATCTGAGGATTTTTTTTGTTGTTTTTGTTTGGGGCTTTTTTGGTGGGTTTTTTTGTTGTTGTTTTTGCCAAGCACTAATGAAATACATCATCGTATTGGCAAGACTTCAGAAAAAATTTTGTCCATTTATTGTTCTAGGCTTTGTGAATGGGTAGCATTTATTTTGCAGAACAAGTTGACAATGCATATCTAATGGCGAGTAATGCAATATCCTACTTTTAGAAACAAATCTTAAGGAAACAATTCAAAAGGAGAAAATCATATTATTGGAAAATGTCTCCAACTAAAGAGATAAGCTTAGAGCAGCATTACATATATTACCCAAAACTAGAAGGAGTCTAAATTTCTGACAATAGAGGTAAATTAGATAATAAAAGATCAGTGCTGTGAATATTGGGCAGCCATGAAAATAATGAGTGTGATGGGTGAACATGGAAAAATATAATATAAAGTAAAAAAAAAAAAAAGTAAGATTCTGTACATACAAAACACCAAAATCATTAAATAATTTATATATACATATAAATTGAAAAGGTCTGTAAGTAAGTGGAAATAAATTCTTTGGTTTTGTTGTTGTTGTTGTTTTTGTTTGTTTGTTTGTTTTTGTCTTTCAGAATTTCCTGATATAATACTTAAAAGCTGATTTAATCATAGGTAATTTGCAATAAAATTATTTCATGTTTAGTGAATGGCTATGTTGCTAGGTGTACATTTTCCTGTGTCATTATAGACAAGGGGATGTTAGAAAATCAGTTTAGGCACCAAACTTATTCCATAGAAATTTTTTTGTCATCAAAGGTTTTAAGTGTGGTGTACCTGATGTGCTTGGAAAGATTAGGATGTTAGATTCAGCCTGCCCCCTTCATGGCATGCTCAGTGGAAAAAAATCTTTTTTCATCATCTTAACAAATCAGGGTTACCATGTGCAGTTTCAGAAAAATAGTGAAAGTGTCTCATATAATTAAAACAGAATCAGTTCTCACCATTATTAAAATTAGCTCAAGAGCTTTTAATATTGTTCCAAATTCAATAAACTATGTAAACCAATAAGTATACTATGAGTAGGGCATAATCTTATTTAACAAAGCGAAAATTTGTTTTCCAAAGTTCTGTGTGTGACAAATGTACTCGCATGAAGACACTGGTTTACTTCTTTGTTGTTTATGGAAGTCCACCCCTCTCTCTTGATCGTAAGCAACTTTAAGGACAATTTGCTTTTACATCATTTATACCCCCACATATGTGCTAGCACCTAGCACGTAATTGGCAGTCAATAAATATTTACTAAATAAGTAACAAAAGAACAGCCCAAGCCAAATTTTAAACAGATCTCTCCCTCTTTTAATGTCTGTGTGCTGTGTTATAGTAGAGTTTGTTTAATAAAGCAACACCAGCATCTTTGATTAAAAGCCAAAAAGAATTCAACATTTAATAATAGAGTAAATTCTACCATATGCAGAGCCAGGGAGGCCTTCTACTTTAATATTTTATGTACTCTGGATTGTTTTAATTTTAGATTACAAAAACATATATTGCTTCTGTAATTTAAAAAATAAAATAATCGGTTAGAAATGTTCTATTTGGGCACAAACATCCACACCTTGAGAATTTGTTGTTTCTAAGAGGGTGCAGACAAAAGGAAGTTTCAAGAGAGCTGATGTACAGAAACTGTTTAATGTAAATATTAAGATTCCCATAGGGAGAACTTAGAAAAATTTGGTTGACCCAGGTCTCCCCAGTTCTAGCTAGGGCAATTAAAGAGAAGCATGTTTTCCTCTATCTTTAAAGTAATAGATTATTTTCACTAGACCTTGGAGAAGAGGGAGGCAGGGAATCATGCTGTTTTGCACTTCTTGAGAGTTAGTACAACTGCCCTTAAGAGAAGGGAGAAATATTGCTCTGGCCAGCGTGGCTCAGTTGGTTGGGCGTCGTCGGTGCCCAGAAAGGTTGCTGGGTGGACTTCCTGGCAGGGCACAGGCCTGGGTGTGGGCTCGATCCCCAGTGGGGGGTGCAGGAGGCAGCCGATGGGCATTTTTCTCTCTCCCTCTCCCTTCCTCACTCTCTAAAAATCAATTTTTAAAAATCTTTTTTAAAAAAAGTGAAGGGAGAAATATTAAAATATTAAAGAAGGACAAATCAAAGCTCTTTTCCTTTCTCCCCAGCAATTTTGTTGTGCGTTAGTAAGGACTAACAAGACTGTTTGTTGCCAAACCTACCCGCTGATCTCAGAACTATGGCTAAACATCAAGAAGGTTTTACTCTAAAATTTAACTTACGGTGACTTAAAAATGAGTTAAATCTTCCCACTCCTTACATGTAGGCTGACCAAAGTGATTTTCTTCCAAAGAGTATAGAATGGAAAGGGGAGAAAGGGCAACTTTACAATGGAGACATCCCACAAACACCCAAGTGATCAAGGTCCACAACTGTGATAAGTCTTGCTGATAGCATATACCCTTGAGATCATATGAAGAGATGGTACTTTACCTCTGGGGTCTTTCTCCTAAAAAAACTCTAATTCTAGTCTAATCATGAGTAAAGCATCAGACAAATCTCAATTGAGGAACAAGCTACAAAATACCTCACCAGTACTCCACAAAATTGTCAAGGTCATCAAAAACAAGGTAGGTGTGAGGAACTCACAACCAAGAGTTGTCTAAGGAGACATAACTAAATGTAATGTGGTATCCTGCACGGGATCCTTCCTGGAACAGAAAAAGACATTAAGTAAAAACTAATGAAATCTGAATAAGGTATGGACTTTAATGTCAGTGTATTAAAAGTGGCTCATTAGTTATGACCAATGTATCATAGTAATATAAGATGTTAATAAGGTAAGCTGGGTGCAAGGTATACGGGAACTCTCTGTAGTATCTTTGCAAAAAATGTTTCTGTAAATCTAAAGTTATTCCAAAATAAAGGCTTAATTTTGAGAAGTTAATAAAGTAGGAATAAGGGATGGGCAGTTTAATATACCAATGTCAGAAATAAAAGATTTCTTTAGCGTGAAATTTCTGGCTGCCTGAGAAATATATACCAGTCTTTGTGGGTCAGTATTCATCTAAAAATATTCTTTTATGACATAGTCTTCCAATAAATTTAAATACAAAAAAAGAGAAGAGATCTTAGGACTATTATCACCCAAACTCTTTTATTTTATAAATAAGCTAGTAAGGAACTGAGACGCAGAGCAAGAAGGCAACCCAAGCCCCCTAACTCCATGCCCCCAAATTATGAAAACCCTCTACAACAAAATGCCAATTGAACACAAGTAGTCTTCTCAGATATCTAACAAAAGGGTTTCATCAAGAGACGTTTTCTTTCAAAGGTATCATGATATTTTGTTTCTTGTGACACACTCCAGCCAAACAATACTTACCATCAGCTTTGCTATACAAGGATAAACCATCAGCCAAGGAGATCAATGTCAAAGTGAGGGTGTAATTTCCTTCCAATGTGTATTTTACATTTGCCAGTTGTAAAAGTTGGGTATTATATAGGAAAGATGACACCTGAACATGTAGGGAGCCATAGTGTTTCACATCCTAGGCCAGTGCTATCCAATAGGACTTTCTGTAATAATGGAAATGTACTATGTCTGTGTTATCCAAAACGGAAGCCACACTGAGCACTTGAAATGTGGCTACTGTGGCAGAGGAAATACATTTCCATTGTATTTAATTTACGTTTAAGTAGCCACACTTAGTTAGTGGATACCTCATCAGGCAGTGCAACCACAGACACTAGGTTATTTCCTCTTTGGAGGAAGTAAGAGTATTATGGCACATGGATCAGGGTAAGCACTAGTTTAAGAACAAAAAACAAAGCAAATGTGGAGTTTGGAGAGTACTGGGCTTTGTGCCCATCAGTTATCATCATTAAATCTCTTCAGCTATAAAATAGGAATTTGTGACATCAGAGAAGGATGTGCTTCAATAAAAGTCTGAGAGTATTTTTCAGATTTTTATGAGTCATGTATTCCTAATTAACCAGCAAGGCTTGTACCTTGTTTTTTAGTATTCCTCTGTCTATTGGTTGTTCTGTAATCTTGATGATCGACTTGACAATGGCTGATTTTAAACTGACAATTTTTTTTAATATAAAGCATTTTATAAAGATTCGAACAATGCTAATAAATAATCACGTGACCTGATTATCTAAGTTACCTAAAGTTTCATGTGCATCTAAAGCTCTCTATACTAAGCCTTTTTTGTCCACACTAAGCCTAAATAGAGATGTCAAGGAGGGAGTTGAATGTACGAGTCTGTAATTCAGGAAGATCTCAAGACTATAGTTTACATACCTTCCCTTTAATTTTCAAAGAGTAACATACTACCTAAATAATCACATTATCAAAATTGTAAATTCTTTTAAGAGACTGCCTACAATAAAACTCCTATCTTCAGGAGTCTTTTCTATAGCATTTTACCCAGATCTATATATCATTGTTTTATTAATAATATTAAATTAAATGGAATTAAGTGACATAAATACATTTCATTGCCATTTTAATAAATTATCTCTATATTTTAGATTAGTGTTCTATTTAATGGCAACAAAACTTGTGGATAGTAAAAATGTCAAAGTTCCATAAAGAGCTCATTCATTTCAAACTTAAAATTAGCAAAATTTTAATAAGCAAATAAGGTTTTACATTTTTAATAGTTCTTTGGAATTCATTTTAATGAGATTTGAGCTATGATAAAATGTGAAATGGAATGACAGCATATGTCACAAAGTATATTAACTTTTTTCCAACACATTTAATACAAAAATGCCAAACTTATACAACATGCAAAAAGAAACTTCTGAAGTTGTTTATCCACCCACCCATAGCTAAATTAGAGATAAAGATATAAAAGACCCATTCTAAATATCACTTTATGTGGTAGTTTTAGTGTCCTAAGACTTCTGGCCATGGCCACATTCAAAATAACTGGAAGAAAAGTAGAAAATTTATACTAAGCATATTCACTTGTAAAGCCATACTTTTCCATTCCTTTTACAACATATATTGTACAAAAATTTTTTCTACCACAGAGTCTTTAAAAGTGACGCTTTCATTTTCTCATATGTTTAAGATGAACAAAATTGACTAAATGTTCTCGAAAATTCTGAAGATAAATCAAAGGCAGTTAGCTTTCTCTTAACTCACTAAAGATTGAGTTTTTGCTGCCACCTATTGACAATAATTGCAAATAATAAATCTTGTCCACAAATCACAAATTTTATAGTTGAAAAAATCCTTAGAAATCCATCCATAGTACATCCTTCATTTTATGAATGATAAAGGGGCTCAGAAGGGCTAAGCTGCTTTCCCAATGTCACTCACAGGGTGCAGATCTGAGACTAAAATTTAGTTTTGGGCTTTGGAGTTCAGTGTTTATTTTCCTATACCAGTTATTATCATTGTTTAGGCGACAGAACATCAGAAATGCATGGTGATCTTTGCACAAGTCATGAAATACTGATGCACTTAAATCTATTACATTTATCAGTAAATTTTTTGCCAGATGGGGAAACAAATCTATGCCTTTCTAAAATATTGTAGCAAGTAGGTCCATTTGACATGGCAGTCAGACGAGTATGGGTATGCCTGGAAGTTGGGTAAGATGGACTCACCAGGTGTCTATTTGCATGAATGACTGAAGGGCTTTCTGGAAAAGAGTTCATCTCTAGAAAAGAAGAGAGCTGAAGCCCACAAGTCTGACCCAAGAGGACAAGGAGATCCTGTATGTGTCACAGAGTGGTGAAAGGCTCGTGTTTGCATCCGAAAGAGCTGAAACAGAAGAGTCAATAAAAATTAAAAGATTTTTTCCCACTGTGGGCACTGGCTTCCTAAGTGAAAGGAGACAGATGTCCTGAGGCCTCCACCCATTTTACAGGTGCATTATCTCTCTGGGAGGGGCATGAGTTCCTTCAATGCAGGCATCCAGGGCCTAGCAGGAACTTTCGCCATGCACACAGGGCAAGAACAGAGGACAACATGGCACCTGGCTGACCGTATTGATTAGCAAGCACATAGTAAGTATCCCCTGTGACTCCTAAGAATAGCTGACAGGGGAGACTTTAAAGGACTTGAAGTTCTCTTGATTGCTGATGGCACCATAGTTAGAGAAATGCTGTTTGGTTTCTATTACTCTCAGCACCAGGCTAGTACCACAGCATTTGGCACTTATTCATTCACACATTATAAATATGCTGTTGGAAATTGTAGATAATTAACTTTTTAAAACCCTAGCAGTCATGATAGCCTACACTAAAGGGAACATGTTTGACCTTAAAATACATTAATCTCTTTCAGCCTTGATTTTCTTATATGGAAAATGAGAAAATTATTAACCTACTTTTCTTACTTCCCTGAGAAAAGAAAGTGCTTTAAAATTGTAAGACTTATTTAAATAGAAGACAATGTTTGTTAATTTAACCTATCCTTTGCTTCTTATTGATTTGCAGTTAAGTGTGGCCATGTGCATTCCTTTGGCCAATAAAATATGAAAAGCTAGTGTGTATTTTGCTACATTCAATTCACCCAACCAGGATGATTATAGAACATACATTAGAATGGAGCCTCTTGTCAGTCTGGATCATGTCCCTCAGTATCTATATACCAACAGAGCCCCCTACTGAGCCATACTGTACATGGAATATGCTGGATAAACACACTTGGTGATTTAAGTCACTGAGATTTGGGGATTATTTGTTACCACAGCATTACTTGGCCTATCCTGACTGATCCAGGGGCCTTACTAGGATAACTAGGGTACAAATGTAAAATGTAAAGAAACAACATGAGTCAAGTGGAGGTGATTGAAGGAGGGCTTCTTGGAAGAGATGTTTTAGGAAAAGGTTTAAAAAAAGACTAACAAAATAATAGATGAGCATTAGTAATAAAGAGTTATGTTCATATGGCTGGTACAATTTGAAATATGGCTATGATTCAGATGGTCAATAATAAGTATGTGATGTTTATAGACAATATCAAAATAATAATCTCTTATACATTCTAATACCTAAATTGGCCTTAAGGAAAATAAATTATTTACCTGCCTTTCTATGGGGCTTGTATTTTAAATAAAGAGAGTAATAAAAATCCTAACATGCGGATTCCTTTTTCTAGGTCACACCTCTTTTATTTATCATGCCAGTGGAGGTCTCTGTGAATCACACGCACAGATATTATTTTAAAATATTTGGATTTGTACAAAAATTAAACAGACCCAAGGACATAAACAAATAAGCACAAATTCTTCATCAACATATTCCCCATCCCTCATCTCTGCTGAATGTCAGCTTTAAACTCTTGATGAGGAAAGGTGCCTCCAAATCTTTATTTTACCACTTTCGCCCACACCTTCTCAGTGTTATGAAAAATGACCCAGAAGGCATTGCTGAGTGAAAGGATACCTTACCAGGGTGACACAATGAAAGAGAAATAATCAAACAATGAAGCCTTTGATGTGGAGCCCTGGGATTTCCCAACAGCAAATAGGACTAATCATTAGTTATGAAAGTAGTAACTCCAACACCCATTAAAACAACACACACACCTCTTTCTATAACTCCTAAGGAGAAGCCCCAAGGAGAGCAGTTCATGGCACTCTCCAGCCCAGACAGGTTGAACTTCTTTGCCCTTCCTGAGTGCAATATGAAGAAAGCATCTGCGCAAGGGAAATATTTTTGTTGGCAGTCAGATCAGAGCATGTTGACATCCCTGTTTTTAACAATCCACTGGTCAGTCTGGGTGTGGTCACTCTTTTTGAAAGTTGGGTCTTAAGGAAGTAGGTCAAATGAGCCAATGTTGTTGTGTTCTCCTGAGCATGACTACATCTTTGCACGCAGTGTGTGTTGCTTTGGAATCGGTGTCTTGCTGACACACAGTGCCACCTACTGATTCACTAACCAGCACTTCTGGTTACCCCAAATGACCAGCATGGCTGGACACTTTCCTAAAACAGGCCAAGCTGGCAAGCACACAGCCTGTTGTACTGAGAGTCAGCGGAGACTGATTCAAGTATCGAAGGTAGCCGAGGAAAGATTGGTGGGTAGAGTTGAGATAAATAATCTAAGGGGACCCCTATACAGAAATTGAAAGAAGACAAAGACTATGAGATGACCAGAGGCAAGCAAAGGGCTTTGAGGGGAAACTATGATCCGTGGTTCTGATTAACAGTCCGCCAGCCCTTCGCTCCATTACTGTGGCTGAGACTGTCAGCTCTTCCCCCCAATGCGCTTCTTCCTGGCATACAGCTGGGCTCCATTTTCCAGATGCCTTACAGCTAGTGTAGCCACGTGCCTGCATCCTGACTGCTGAGTGTGAGAGGAAGCGCAGTGTGCTACTTGCAGGTCTGGCCTACAAAAACCACCTACTCAAATCCACCTTTCCCCTTCCGTGGCGATGATATCCTGGGTCTGTGCAGGAAGTAGAGCTCACCTTCATCTTTCCTACCCCTGGCTACTGACTTACACCACTTGGTCCTGTAAAGTGAGAAAGAAATCAACTTCTTGTTCTCTCAGGCACTGAATTTTTAAGATCTCTTTGTTACTGCAGCAAGGCCTACCCTGACTCACTGTTTTTAATCACACCCATGACATTATCTGACAGGCAGTATTAAATATATTTACTGTAAAACCAGTGCACAACTCTCCTAGTTCCCCACCAATAATGGTTGTAGGAAACCTGCAGGGTTTGAGCAGTTCTCTTCTCCAGTGTCATCTCTTCTCGCTCCCACATTGCTCCGTGTGCTCCAAAAGAACTGAAGCACCACGATCCCTCAGATGCGTCTCTCTCCATCAGCTCTCAGCATTTCCATAGGATGCTCCCTCCACCTCCTGCCTCACCCCCACCTCCAATCTGTACCTGGTTAATTCCTACTCATCATTCCGATTGTAGTTTAGACATTACTACCCCGGGGAACCCTTCTCTATCTCTCCAAGACTGTGCTAGGTGACCTCTGTGGTGCCACTGTGCCCTATGCTACAGGGCACTTGCCTCCCCTCCAGATCTAGGCTCCATGAGAACATAAACTGTGTTTGTGGTCATCGTAACTGAATCTTTGTCTACTAACCTGGTACCTGGAAAGCGTGCCACACTCAATTACTATTAATTAAATGAAAGACTTACTTCTGAAGTGGCTATCAAAATCCTAATCTAATAGTCTGAAGTTATGCTTGAAAACAACATGATGATTTTATGTCTTTTTATAATTCCACAATTTAATTCAGTCCCTTGTACATAGATGCTACCTAAACATATTTGTTAAGTGACCATTTTCTTTGAGAAAGGCTTATGTTTTGTTATTTAAGGGAAAACTGGGTGAAGTTTTGATGCCTCACCCAATATTTGCATCGTATCTTAAAAATGACCCTTTTATCCATTTTCCCAGTTGGACTTCCATATGCATAAGTAAAATTTTTCTTGAGTGATAATTGGAAAAATTCCAGAAAGAGTAATGGAACAATTAAATATATATGAGGAATAAATTTCCTGATAACTGACATAGATGCAAAAAAAGTGTTTTAGGTAAGTAGGGCAACATCAGGTCAAGTTTAGAAATGAGGCTAAGATGTTGATCCGAAGGTGTAGAAGATTTTAGTGGGTTGTCAAAACCTGTAGGCCAGCAAATAATAATCTGATCGAGAACTCCTAGACTTGTGAAAACCTTTTGGAGAGAAGCAATTTCAGTGATGGAAAGGTGTACATGTATACACACTCAAACACACACATGCACACACACACTCAAACACACACAAGGATTCTAAGGGAGTCGATTCTAAAGAACTAAGTCTGAGAAGATCAAGAGGAGAGAGGGAGCAAAGAAAATCCTATTCTTGTTAAGGTTTTGAATTACAATGGCAAATCCTGAGTTTCCAGGTAAATTTTCAGTAGCACACTTGGTGTTGGTACTGTATTATGATGATGGATTGCCTTATAGTAAATAATTTTAAATATATATATTTGTATATTCTTTCTGGAGCAGCTTAGAAGCAGGCAGTCTTGGGTTGTACACACAGCATGAGCACTCATGGCAGTTGCAGGTGCTATACACGTGTTTTCATGGGAATGGTCTTAATCAGAATAACCTGGAAGCAATCCATATCACTGCAGACTTCCAGGATATATCTGGTACCTCAGGGAAGAGATGTCAACACCACTTTAAGGTGGAGTATTGGACAACATACTTGAGGACTAAGAGAGGGTCAGTAGCTAAGAAAGTAGAGTAGGCCTCCAACCCTGGCCTTAGAAGAAAATGTCACTGAAGAGGTTAAGCCATGAGCAGGTGAGCAGTCTTAAGAATGGAAGGCTTCCTTTCACAGAGCCTCATACAGCATTTGCAGAAACTGCACACTACCATAAGCATTTCCAAGTTCTCTGTGAATTGGTAACTTCACAAGATAAGTAAAAGGACTCAAGGGCAATGGGAATTGGTCAAGCAGTTGGTGCAGGGCAACGCTCTCATTGGAAGTCTAGTACTTAGCAGTAAGAGCCTGCCCAGCTTGGAGTGAAGGCGAAGCTACCGAATCTGAGTCAGGCCAGCAGAGGGCAGTGCACTGATTTTGAAGTTCTGATGGCCGGGACTTAGCAGGAACCAGAGCCTATTAGTGAAGAAAAGGTGGGGGATTGCCTGTGAAATTGGGGCTGCCCTGAGAAGATAACGAAACCAACAAGAGTGAGCCCACACTTCTGATGAGTAGATTTTAGAAGTGTGACAATGGTTTTAATTTGCATTTCCCTGATAGCTAGTAAAGTTAACCCCCTTTCTGTGTGTCGATTGGCCATTTGGACATCTTTTATGAACAATCTATTGAAACCTTTTGCCCATTTTTTACTCAGCTGATAAATGTTTTCTTAATGATTTCTCTGAATATTTGAAATATATTCTCCCTCCTAGATTTTAATACTTATATTCGCTGTAGATATTATCCTTAATGTAGACTTTTCACTCTTTTTTGTTAACATAAATTTTGTATTTACTTTTATTGTCTTATCCATATATTCTAAATTTTCTAATATGTACATGCAGTTCTTTTGTAATTAAGGGGAAAGCTTTAAAACATATTATCCAGTTTTGTACCTTCAGTGGTAGAAAAAATACCACATAGGTGCTATTAAGTTTACATATATAAAAAAATATTAAGCTTCATTCTTATCATCAGGGAAAAAGCTTCAGGAAAATGTATTCAGAAAATATCAAAATAAATTATTGGAATAAAGAAGAATAGTTAACATTTTCTCAGGCAAAGGTTATCCAAATCAGGAACAGCATTTGCTTCTAAAAATATATTATTTGAGCAAATTTTAATAAATGAAACAATTCTTTTCATTTATTAAATTTATTTCACTTATTAATTTTAAGTCAGAAGCAAATATTTTTTATCAAAAATGTTAATTTGAATTAACTTGCTTGATGCAGTTGTAGATACTTCCATAGGCTCATTCCCCTTCATGTTCCTCCTTTTTTTTTCTTTTTTTTTTTAACTCTCACCCAAGGATTTTTTTCCCACTGATTTTCAGAGAGAGTGGAAGGGGGAGAGAGAGAAACATTGGCGTAAAAGAGACAAATCAATTGGTTGTGGGAGCGCCCCGGATGGGGGGAGGGATCGAGCCTGCAACGGAGTACATGCCCTTGCTGGGAATCAAACCTGAGGCACTTCAGTCTGCAGGATGGCGCTCTAACCACTGAGCAAACCAGCTACTGCTCATGTTCCTCTTATATACAGATTTTCCACTATCCAGGAATATTTTGGAGATTTCAGAATATGCCTCATGGAAATGCTTTGAGAAACATTTGTACACTTAAGACAACTTGAAAATTTTAAACATTTGCAAACTGTCACAGAAGTCAATCTAAATAAACAAAACCTACCGAGCACTGCAAAAGTACACGATGCTATAGTAGTTGCCATTATACTGCATCATGACAAATTCCTTGGAAAATATTTTTCTATGTTCATAAGCTTTACGTTCCACATATATGTCTTATATTGATTGGGTTGTTAAACTCTCTTAAAAATACACTCAAGAATACCAAAGCCTTTGGCTTATGTTCCTTAAAATTCATTCTTTAATAATTAATTAATTAATTTTCAATTACAGTTGACATTCAATATTTTATATTGGTTTCAAGTGTACAGCATAGTAGTTAGAAATTTATTTAATTTACAAAGTGATTCCCTCCACCCCCAAAGTCTAGTACCCACCTGGCACCTTACATAGTTATTACAATATTATTGACTATATTCCCTGTGCTGTACTATACATCCCCATGACTATTTGTGACTACCAATCTGTACTTCTTAATCTCTTCACCTTTTCCACCCAATCCTCCAACCCCCTCCCATCTGGCAACCCATTTGTTTATTGTTTCTTCTGTTTCTCTTGCCTGAAGAGATGTATCATAAAAAATATTGCTAAGAGCAATGTCAGAGTTGACTGCCTGTTCTTTCATTCCCTACTGGGCTTTTTTAATGGTTTCTATGTCCTTTTTAGCTTACTGTCTTTTTGTTGTTCTCATTAAGCTCCTTGAGCATCCTTATAACCAGTGCTTTGAACTCTGTATCTGGTCGATTGCTTGCCTCCATGGGCGGGACCACGCTGCAAACCAAGGCTAGCTGCCACCAATATCAGGCCTGGGGCAGCTCAGCAAAATGCAAAGGGCACCTCAAGTCCTGCTGCTGCTTGCCCAAGAAAGCCTCAGGGGGCAAGGTGGGGCAGGTGGTGTTCACTTGGTTAATATAGATTCAGATTGTGTCAGTGCTGAACCTGTGTCCATTCAGCTAAAAGCACATGGCACACTGAGGCCAGCAGCTACCTGCTGGCACCTGAGAACCTCTGAGAGTTTTTAAAGAAAGACTGTAGCACAGACCAAGGCCCACTGCTTGCTGCCAAAATATCCTCTGATGGTGCGTGAGTTAGGTGGGGTGGGGTCTCAACGAGTGTGGAGAGTGGCTGAACCTGGAAGCTGGCCGGGATTCGGGCAGGAGCAAGGCTGCGCCCTGAAGACCCTGAGGGACCTTGTCCCCGGCAGAGGCAAAGCCTTGCCTGGATGCAGGTTCCCCTGTCCACTCTGTAGGCTGACACGCTGGCTTGAGCAGACCTATGCTTACTTATAACATGTCCTGACAGAGGCTAGGATATGTGATCAGCCAAGCAGCAGTCGGGTGCCAGCTTCCAGGTACAGTGGGTGCAGCGTATAACAGTAGAAAACCCCCAAGATGTTGTTCTGGGTGCAGCAAAGCGGTATGTTCTGAGAAAGTTTGCCAAGGGGTTGTTTCTGACCCTTTCAGCTACTCGCAGTTTCCTTGAAGAATTGTTACCTTGATGTATGTAATAAAGACTGAGCTCGCTTGGGGTCCCTGTCTCTCCATCCGAGAGCAGTGTCCCAGCTGGCCCCAGCTTTAACTGTCTTATATTATATGTCTGTGTATTTCTTAATCTCCCGTTGCTCCTTCTCAGGACCCCCCACTTCCCCGCGCAGGTCGTGGAAACAGAGTCGACAGGAGGAAGCGAGTGGAGTTTCCCAGGCTATTGCAGAATCACATTTGGCTTCACGGAGGAGGGCTCAACACAAGAAAAACGGAGCCCCACTGTCTGCTCTGTTGGAGGGCTCAACATAGGGACAATGGAGGCTGTCCCTCCAGCCCTTGCCCTGAAGCCACACAATTCAGTTTCTCCTTGTATGTCTCCAGCACCTTCTGCGCTGTTGTCCCTTAACCATAGCCTGGGATTGAGTCTGTGCATGGCATGGGCCCTATGAAAGGACATCTGGTTTGCCAGCAAACTTCTGTCTCACCCAGAGGGACGAAATCTCTACTAATTTTCACAGCCAGATGTTGCGGGGATCCCTCTTCCTGGCATTGTTGCTCTAGGCTAGGGACCCCCATGTGGGGCTGGGACACCTCATTTCCCTCTACAGCTGATATATTCTTCCCAGTTCTCAACTGCAACACATGGGTGTAGGGCCAGGCCATTTTGTATCGATGCCTCTCCTACCAGTCTCTACGTGGTTCTTTCTTTATATCCTTAGTTATAGGACTTCTGTATAGCTAGTCTTCAGGTGGTTCTCCAGGTTGATCTATAATTTAGTTGTAATTTTGAAGTGGTTTTGGGAGGAGGTGTGCACAGCATTTACATACTCCACCATCTTGACCGAAATGTCCTTTCACTCTCTTAATTTTGATGTAGTCAAAATTATCATTTTTTTATGGTTGGTGCACCTGTTTAAGAAATCCTTCCCCATCCTAAAACTTAAGAGAATATTTCTCCTGTTTTGTCTTCCAAAATATTTATTGTTCTTTTTTTGGTTAGGCCTTTAATCTATCTAGAATTTATTTCTATATATAATATAGCTGTTAAGTCCAATTTATTTTTTTTAATATTAACACACAATTGTTAGCATCATTTGTTGTATATGAGGAATTGGTTTTTATATATCCATTATGTAATCAACAGCTTCCTAAATTCTATTAATTCTAATCATTTATGCATAAATTTAAAAAAATTATATACATAGTCATACTAACTTTACTCATAGATGTTGAATTTTAATTAAAATTTTAATTTAAATGTTTCTATAAAATTAATCACATGCTTTTTCACATTTATTATCCTAATGTGGCAAATTATATTGATTTTTTAAATGCAAATCAACCTTGCACTCCTGTTATAAATTGACCAGACCATGATGGATTTTCCTCTTTATATATTGCTAATATGTTAAGTTATATTAGCCATTATAATTTTATTTTCTTTTTTCCAACTAGTCAAATTTTTGTATCTAGGTTATGTGACTCTAATAAATGAGTGGGGATAGTCCCCTTTTCCTATACCCTAGACTACTTGTATGAAATTGTGATTACTTTCGCCTTGGATGTTTGGTAGGCTGAAAATCACCTAGGTCTGGATTTTTTTTTATTACTAGTTCATTTGCTAGTTATAGGTCAATTTTTTTTCCTTTTTCTTTTTATGTCGTGTTCAATAGATGCAGTCTTCTAAGAACTTGACCATTACACCAAAATTTTTAAATTTATTAGCATAAAATTGTTCAGATCTTCTCTACACCATCCATAGTTCTGTCTACTATCCCATTCTGATTTTGCTTATTCTTTTTTTTTAATTACTCTTACCACAGTTTCATCAATTTTATCAGCCTTTTCAAAGACCTAAATTTTGGTCATCAGGACCCATCAGCCCTTCCCTTCCAAGTCCAGAGTCAGAGCGGCGGGAGCGGAACTCAGGCCACCCGAAGCCTCTGCTCCCGCCCGCCCCCGCCCGAGCCCGGAAGCCGGGGGGACCCGGGAACGCGCCGCCCCTCGGCTCGCCGCTGGGGAGGCCCCGCGAGCCCCGCGGCGCCGCGGCCGGCGGCGGAAGGACTTCCGGGAGCGCTGCCGGGGGCGGGGTGGCCCCAGCCGCGTAATCGGACGTGTCCCAGCGAGGCGGCCCGGGTTGAAGTGTCCGGCGCGTCCCCGGCCGGCGGGTCCTCCTCCCGCGCGTGCCCGTGCGGCGGCCCGGGCGGCGGGCCCGGCGCGTCCCCGGCCGGCGCGGGTGCCCCCGGCGTGTGCTCGGCGCCGTGGCGCGGCTCGGCGGCCTGGCGTGGGTGCGGCGCGCCCGCAGCGCGGCGGCCCGTGTGCTCGGGCGGCGCGGGCGCGCCCTGCCGTCCTGCAGAGGGAGCTGTGCGCCCGGCCCGGCGCGCGCGAGGCGGCGCCCGCTCCCTCTTGTCGCCTCTGTGCCCGCCCGCCGGGGCGGGGCTCCGGGCCGCGGCGACAGCTGCTTCCTGCTTTCCGCTCGTCTCCTCGGGCCCGCCGCCGGCCCAGTCGCGCGAGCCCCGGCCGAGAGGTCCCCGCGCGCCGCCGCCCGCGCCGCCGCCGCCCGCCCCAGCCTCGCCCCGCCGCCAGGCCGGCCCGCTCGCGTCCGCTGCCGGAGCCCGCGCCCCGCGCCGCCGCCGCTCGCCCCGGCCATGCTGTCCTTCCAGTACCCCGACGTGTACCGCGACGAGAGCGCCGTGAGTGCCAACCGCCCGCGCCGCCCGGCGCCCCGCCGCGCGCCGCCCGCCGCCCGCTCCCGCAGCCCCTCGCCCCGCGCCCCTCCCCTCCCCCGCCGCCTTTGTTTGCGGAAAAACGGGTCGGGGGCGCGGAGGGGAGTCCCCGGCGCTGCCGGTGTCCGCCCGCCGGTGGCGGAGCCGGGCTCAGCCGCCCCTTGGCGCCTTCCTGAAATCGATGGGGTCAAGGACGGGGCCCAGGTGGGAAGTGTCACTGCCTTTTGACTGGAGAGGGCTCTTGAGTAAATATGGTGGTAGGAGAAAGAGTGTATGTGTGCAGGTGATGCAGAATTTAAACCCAAAGCAAACTTTTTAAACTTCCGAATTTAAAATTCTTCAAGTTGAAGTTCATTCATTCGATCTTCAAACGTGTACGTAGCGCCTGCCCCGCCCCAGGCCGGGGACGGGCGGTGGGGATGCGGAGACGCGGCCGAGGTGTGGCTGTGCTCATCCGAGTCTTCCTAACCGGGGAAAGGTGTTGATGGGGGTGAGAGGGGGCCTTAGGAGAGCGGGGGAATGGCCTTCTTCAGGATGAGGGTAAGTTTTGCCCCGTGGAGGGGTTGGCCACCTAAGCTGTAGATGACCTCGGGATGATTGTTGAGATCCAGGGGGTGGAATTGGTGGGCAAACGGCTTTTCATGTGTGTGTCGAAATTAATTTGGCATCTTAAGAACTGTCGTGCTTCCAAATGTTGTAGGCATGATTCTCTTAGGGATGGCCAACTGGCTCAGATTACTTAAAATAGAATCAGAATAAAAATATTTTTGTATAATGCAGTTCTAATTTTTTTTTTTTCTCCTTACTTGGACCCGATTTATGCCAGATTGTACTTTAAAGCGCATCTCACTTTAGGTTAAAGGGTGCCGTGGCTTTAGAGTAAGGACATAATGTTTTAAATTAAGACTTCCAAGTGGTTTCTTTGACCAGTGGCCATCTGGTAACCATGTTTTCTCAGTCTGTTCAGCTGCTTGCTTATTAAATTTACTCTTAACAGCCCAAGAAGCCCTACTGAACCACCTGGTTCAAAAGGTGGTTTCCTTTGTGTTTGGAAGTAAAGTGATCCTGCCAGAATGGAAAGAGGGCAGACCAAGACAGAAGACCTGAGTGCTAGTTCTGGTTTTGTCACTCACTAGCAGGATGCTCTTTGGCAGATCTTTTACTTGTTATAGGTCTTCTTTCTCATATGTGAAATATTGGGGCTGGCTTACTTGCTTCTACAGTGAGAATATCTTCTTTCATTCATTCACAGGGCAGTCTCGCCCTTCAGTGTTCCAGACTTTAGTAATGGGAAGATAGGTTCAGGTCTTGAGGACCTTTGAGTTTTCAGGGTTGATAAAAGTATAAACAGTTACCCATTCTCTGGTTTGACACATGCCCTTTCAGATTTGTTTTTTTGGGGGGAGTTGGGGGCAAGTTGCTTCTTGCTTTGTTTGTCCCTACTCATGTTACCAGAATCCTACAGTTCATGTATTTATGTTTAATAGTTCTTGAAAGGGTTAAGTAAAGATTTCATGAAGACATCAAACAGATTATGAATGATTAATTTGAAAGGGTATGTATACATTACTATGGATTTTAATACTCTCCAGTTCCTTCTCACCAAGGAACTCATGATAACACTAAGCCTCATGGCCAAGGGAAAGTAACTGTGGCCCAGCCTGGACCCTGCTCTGCATCCCACAGTGTACTCATCCCAACCCCGACAGCCTGCATGGGGTATCTTTTTCCTGTAACAAGAGTCCTGGTTACTAAGCCCTAGGCTGGCTGGACTTATGCATTTCCTCAGGTTATATATAGTCTTGATTTCTAGCATGGGTTTGTTTCTGTCCAGCAGGTACTAGAGATTGCTGTAGCTCTCTGTCTCTGTCACTTGAGCATTACTCAGTCACATACTGGGCATTCTCTTTCTGAACTGTGGGGTTGGAGCATGTCCTCTTTTTGGTGGATTTCTGCTCTTGTGAGCAAAAATTTGGAAACTATAACACTTCCTGGGTAATGCCATTGCCCAACCCCTGAGAGTGTTGCTGTCAATAAATTCAGGCTTGCTACAGGGGTTAGAAGAGTGTGTAGGGTGAGAGGGGAACGCAGGAGGATGGGATTAATTTCTTTTAGGAACAGAGCATAATATGTGAGTTGAGCCTGTAAGTTGGCCAGTTGGATAAGGTAGAAAGGACATTCCTGGTCCTCTAACTAAAATAAAGCCATACTTATGTAGGCTGAATGGCCATGAAATTGCATGTTTGTAGGATGGCAAGAAGGCCATTGTGAACAGAGCATCCATGGATAGACAAGCTTGGATGGAGTTTGAAAAGAAAAGAAAGAAAAAACAGGTCCACGTTTCATGAGCTCTGCTTGCTGTGTGTACGAGTCTGCACTTTATCCTGAAGGCAACAGGCGAGTTGTTGAACAAACAGTACGAGTAAAATATTAAATAGTAATTGGCTTATTAGGGCTCTCTTTTTAGAGCCTCTTGGGGGGGGGGTGAGGAATGATTTGCAAACTTAAATCAGATGAGAGAAATAGATACTGCATAACTTGAATTCAGGGGATGTGGCTATGTGACAACCCCATTTGTAGGATATGATCTTGTAAAAGAAAAAAGGGGGGTGGGGGGGACTTGGCTTCTGGGATTGTCTTTGGGACTGTCTCGGAGAGTTTCTCATCCTGGTTACTAACGTCTGCGCAGTAACTGACCTCAGTCTGGTTTAGATGGTAACACTGGCTCTGAAAGATGAGGCTGTTTCCTCAGTGGTAAACACCACTCAGGAGGCGGCACAATGGAGGACTCCATGGGTTCAGAGTCAGGGTCCAGCTCTCTACCTGCCACTTTGCAGCTGGCCCAGCTCATTAGCCAGAGATTAAGTATACAGGCTTTGGGGTTGGGTCTGAGTGGGCCACGGACCTACCTGATTAGCCATCTGACCTTTTTCAGTTGATTTAGCGCTCTCCAGCTTCAGTTTCCTCACCTGGGAAAATGAGGAAAAATTTGTCCTCACAGTGAAGGCAAATGAGATAATGTGGCTGTAAGCCATGGCACAGTGGTTAGATCTCAAGACTCTCTGAGTAATCAGCAAATTGCCCTTACTAACCTGTCTGAATTACATCCCGTCATAATATGTAAGATAGGAATATTTAAAACATTGGGCACGACAGTGTGATATTCAATAAAGGTTTATTGCTTTGGGTCTAGCACTTGGCAACACCTGCACCTAGTCATAAAACTATCACGTTTCCAGTTAATCTTTTCCGCTTCCTTATGAAAAGTTAAGTCTCTGGATACGTCTGAGTTTTAGGAGCATTTTTCAAGTGTTTGGTCTGTCCCCTCGGAGGGATATTTGGGGGAAAGCTGTTGGCAGATTGTTTTTAGTCCCAGCTCTGGTTCTGATCTCAGTGTGGCCCTGGGCATGTTGCCCAACCTTGTTCTTGCCATCACTCCTGGAAATGTTGAATTGGAAGATCCTTTACAGTACTCTTTATCTGGTTTCTTATTGTCAGGGAAAAGAAGGTTGCTCTTTTAAGCATAATTTATAATCCCTTCAAGGTGTGTAAAAGGTAAAAGAAAGACTTGAGAATGAAAAGATAAAAAGCTTTCACTCACTTGTGACAGCTAAACTTTAGAGGCTTTAGGTAAGGATTGAAAATTGGTGGGTTCCCCCCCCCCCCCGAGAATTGGTGATTTTATGGAGAGGTTTTAGTCTGGTTTTATGTCCCTTGCACTTGTCAGTTGTTCAATGAGAGCAGTTCCAGGTGTTCCACCTTAACTGCCCAGGTGCTCATTTCCCGAGATGCAGACCCTTTGTGGATAAGCCTGGGTTTTAGGCTCAGGAAGATTCTTCTCACTTGGCAGCAGCCACCCTGGAACTTTGACCAGAAGTAGAAACAGGTTTTTCTTCTCCAGGAGAGTGTTTGCTTTCCTCAGGGACTAGCCCCTACCTTCTGGTGTGATAGAAGACGTTAAGGAGACCTCGGTTCTTGTCTTCTTGAGGGAAAGATTTCAGTTGAGCGACCAGGTATAGAAAAGAAAGCAAGAATTTATTGGCTGCAGCAAAAATATACTTAGGACAATGAAACAAGGAAGGGCATAGAAGAAATAATAGGAGAGCCTAGGCTGGGCTGCTTTGGCTCACTGGGAAGTCAGAGAGAGAAGGCGACAGGTTCAGGGACCTTGGAGACAGGTCCAGGGGTTAAGCCCCGGACGAGGTGCTGCTGCCCATTGCTCCCCTGGTTGCAAGTCTCGTGAGGCTCTCTTGGAGGGGAGAAGGAGATGGCACTGGTGTGCTCCCCTGGGGGAGGCAGGGAGAGCCTGCGGGCTGAGTCCTTTGCCTTGAGTGTATTTATCTCTTTCTTGCTGGCGTGATATCTTGGGGGAGGTCTCAGGGGAGCGTCTCAATAGAATATTCATCAGCTTTATGCTGATGTACCAAAATGAAGTTTATTCTTAATTTGTCTGTCCCTGGGTGTGGTTGGCAAATGGCACCAATTGGATTTCTGTTACCTGTCTCCACGAATAGGGTGATTTAAGTTATCTACCCTCTGGCTGGGGAGGAGAAATGAAAACCATTTACTAAGTGTCCTTGGTTTAGGGAAGATAGCATTTACTAGGTGGCTGCAAACTGCTGTTTAACTGTCTGTCTTAGTTGCCCTATTCTAGTTGTCCTGGAATTTTTTTAGCTTTTATTTACTATGTTATAACAAGGAGACAGATTAAAAATTCATCTGAGATAGTGGTGGTCTTCCCAACGGTCACATGTGAGATGCCATAACTGGAATGTTGGAGTTGTTCAGAGAGACTTGATTGGAAAGACATTGTCAATGAGGTTTCAGTTATCTAGATTAATCATGATGGTATGAAATAGAAAGGTATTGTAACGATTTTTACCTTTGCAAAATTTCTTTAGGCATTATCACCTGAGGAAGGGTGATTTCAGATTGGTGTTCTAGACTCTGTCAGCCTCTGAGGCCAGGCCCAGGAATTGGGACTTTTCAGAAGCTGCCCGGGTAGCTCTGATGATCAGCCCCCATGGCAGCTCCCAGAAGCTTCCCCTCAGCCAGGTCCTGCTTACACTAAGCAATTTTATTTCTATCTGGGTAGTTGCGCCTTCTTTTATAAACAGTGAAAGAAGGCGTTTCATAACAATACACCAAAAGGAAGAAAGGCTTCAGTTTAGAAGTGCTTTTTCATTGCATTGAAGGCAGCATTTTCAATTAGAACCAGCTGATGTCAATTAGAATCATAACCGCACATTAGTAACTTTTTTTTGGCGGTTTAGACTGAAAGGCAAAACTGATCATATTACCTATTGTAGGGAGATTTTCTAATCTTGAGTAAGCTTAGCAAGAACAGGGAACTAAGCCCGGGCTCGTGCCTTTTTTCATCCCACTGCGTTGTGTAATTCTGCACTGTGCCCCCGACAACACGTTTTCAGGTTTCTTTAGCACAGTAGCAGGCCTTTGCTTTGTGTTGTACAGACAGAGCTGTTTCCTATTCTGATCTTTCATCTTTCTTCCCTCTCCAGCTAAAACATTCTTTTCATGAAGGGTGGCCTGACACCTTTGAGAACCTGCCAACTCTGGCTCATGTGGTAGTTTGGGCACACACAGTTGCCAGCGAGCCAATTGGGGTATTTTTGTCTGGCCCTTTCCTATTTCTCCATCACATTCAGAAAATACTAATTTAACTGGGGATAGACACTAATTATCTAATAACACATTTTGTCTTTCACAGGTACAGGATTATCATGGGCATAAAATTCCTGACCCTTATGCTTGGCTTGAAGACCCAGACAGTGAGCAGACAAAGGTAATCGGGGCTTACAGTTAAAGATACAGTAGCCTTGCCCGGCCGGCGTGGCTCGGTAGTTGAGCATCAACCCATGAACCTGGAAGTCACTGTTTGATTCCCAGTCAGGGCACATGCCCGGGTTACTGGCTGGATTCCTAGCAGGGAGCGTGCAGGAGGAAGCCAGTCGGTGATTCTCTCTCATCATTGATGTTTCTATCTCTCATTCCCTCTTCCTTCCTCTCTTGGAAATCAATAAAAACATTAAAAAAAAAAAAAAGATGTGGCAGCCTTAGTGGTTAACACCAAACTGTAGACCTTGGCAACCGTGGTGATTTCTTCCTGGTGTCTTCTACGTTCCCTGCTGTGCTATGGTGCATATGTGTGTTAGTACTACCAGTTGTGCCAGGTGAGTCATAGGAAAAGGTGAAGCATCCTTAGCTCCAGAGAAGGTCACGTAACTGTTTTGCAGAATGTTTGTGGTTTCCAGTGACACTGATGAACCAACTATTTGAAATGAAAATATTAGGAAAAAAACTGATTTTTACCACACACAAAAAAAAAAGAAAGAAAAGAAAACCTAGAGAAAAATCATGTGAAAGAAAAAAATTGCCTAACACATTTTTTTCCAAAGGAAAAAAGACCTTATACATTGAATGGATATCAGGTCTTGGAAACTAAATGCTGATCTTAGATTACTTACTGATTTTGATGCAACGATAACAAAAAAATGAATGAAATTATAAGTAAACTAATAACTATCTTATATTTTATAGAAGTAAGAGGGTGAAGGGGAGAATTTTCTGCCCTAAGAGCATAAAGCTTTTCTATTCTTTTGGAGAAACACACAGTATTTTGAGCTGAAGTCTCATTTCATTAGTAAAACTACCTCTCAGTGCTGTATCCCACCAGTATTTTTTCCTCCTTGGAGTGCCCAGGACTTGTCCCTTTGGGCTTCTCATGTGCATGTACTGTGTGTGGCTGATTAAGTTTGCCTGGGTGAGGGAAGGGCATTTCTCAATTCACTTCAAATTCCTTGACTCTTACAACCGTATTTACGTATCACTTAGTACATAAGAATGTGCTTACAGTTTCTGATATGCTCACCATTCCAGAAGTTTATTTGAGCTTCTTTAGAATCCCAGAGTATATTTATCACTTTTTCAAAAACAAAGAAACAGAAAAAAAATGGTAAATGCCCTCTGGGTGGTTTTGCAGCCAGCTTCCAAAAAGCCTATGTCTTAGCACCTCCTGTGTTTCTGGTCCCTTGACACCTGAACTCAGATTTTCAAGGCAGTTCAGATTTGCCAGGAAAGTGTTCGCTCCTGATGTGGACCTGGTGGTGGGATTGGGACTCCCCCCTCGTCCATCACCCCCTCCACAGCCCCTGGTCAGTGGGGTTACAAATTCCGCTATATCCTTGGGAAAGCAGTTGGCGGGGAGGAGCGTGGGATCAGCTGGGCATGACAGCCCGTGGAAGGGGAAAAGGAAGAGGCAGGAAGGGTTGCTCCTGCCCGAGTCAATCCCACTGTTCATTCCCGCACGCTGTCTCACCTGCTTTCCTTCTTGCTACCCTCACACGGCTTTCCTAACATTTCTCCCCTCCTGGTGTAAATGGTGGCAAGGGACCACGAGGTGCAGGAGGAGCTAAGACATGGCTGCAGAACTCCTACAACTTCTTCCCTGTCCTTTGCCCTTAAAGTAAGCACAGCACCATTTTGAGGCTTTGTGATGGTTTTTACTTCTGTCTATAACCCTCCTTCTTTCCCTTTACTGGGTGAGAATGATCTGTATTTGGGTTTTTCTTTTTCTTTCATAAAGCATTGGGTTGTAGAGGTGGATGGGTAGAGATTCCCAAATGAAAAACAGATGGATATTTTAAGGAGCAGGCTCAGGGTCTACCTCTGCAGGGAAGGCTAGGAGGAGCAGGGAGCAGGTGTGGGGCTGCTTCCTCACCTGGAACCCGCCACCAAGGGATGACCTTGAACATCCAGAATTGGGCTGCGCCGAGACAGGTTGAGCTGGGAGTGGAGAATCACAGGCAGCCACATAACCCTTGGTGGATGGAGAGCGCTGGAAAAGGGAATGAACCTCCTGTGCATCTCTTGGAAAGCTGTCCCCAAGGACTGTCTCTATGATGATGACTTTGAGGTTATCATGTATGACCCAGATTTCCTAGTCTTTGGTGATTGAGTGATTCAGCAATGTCAGAGTGGCCCAGTTTTGGTTTATGTGTTAATGATTGCATGCTTTGCTATTACTTAATTAATAATGGCTGGTCCTGTTGTTAACAAGCCACTTATTAGTAGATGAGACTTTGGTAATTTGTCATTTTACAGTCAATATTTGACAGAATTAATGAGTTTACACTGTTGTCTTCGTGGTATATGCTTACTGGGTGCTTTACTCTGTGCCAGGCGCTTCACTGGTAGCTTTGCGTACTCTATCTCATTTCATTCTCAAACCCTAAAATAGATCCTTTTATTTTCCCCATCTTACAAATGCAGAAATTGAGTTGCTGAGTGATTAAGTAGTATGTCCAAGGTCACTCAGCCAGTGAGTGTGGTGCCACCAGGTAGCCCAGGTGGTTTTCAACTGTAGATTTAAGAAATAATAAAAGAAAAAAAAAAAAAAAGACTTGGGGTGTAATAGCTTTGGGAATACAAGCTGTAGAAATATATTTGTGTCTGTGCTTGCTGTGAGACTTTGTAGGCCCTCCTGCGTGGACCCCAGGCTCACATCCCCACACCCACACTAGCCTGTTGAGACAGTGTACTTGGGGTGTCGGGGCCTGTGCAAACTCATCATTCCCTCGGCATCCTCTACACACACCTTTCTCACTGCTCTCTAAACAGGTTTGTTATTGACAGAGGCTAATACATCATCTGGGATCTGATGAGTTGAATTTGGGTCTCAGATCAAAGAGGTAGGGTGTACTTTTCTAATGAGCAGAAGAGCAGCATGAACATATTCTACTCATAGATATTCACTTGCATACAAAGGTGCATTAGCCACACCTTAGTGTAAAGAGGAGAATCTTTACCTTGCTTCCAAAACAAAGAAAAAGCTGTTTGTTACATTTTCAGTAAAACCCAGTCAGGAAATGAGGAACATAGGTAGCCCTTTACACTAAGATCTGAAACGCTGTCAGTAGTCCTTTGATTTAATCTCATATTTAATATGGGTTATTCAGTTCTGACAGTGACTGGTATTTAAGGCTTTCTCCTTTTAAAAAGAGTATCAGAACAGACTTGTAACCTAGAAAATTCTCTAAAGCAAGGGGGGAGTTGAATCTGCATGAGTCCTATCAAGCTGTCAAAGCCTATATAAGCATATTTTATAGCAAATATTCCAGATTGTAGAAGATCCTATACAACTTAATTGAGTCTTTGGAGTAAATCCAACCTTGATATGAAAACTTATCAGAGATACTTTGTATAGAGGAAAGAGTAGACCTAGACTGCTCAGTAGATACATGATGCAAGCCACTTATATAATTAAAATTTTTCTTATAGCCACATTTTAAAAAGTAACAAGAAACAGGTGGAGATAATTGTAATGATATATTTTACTTAATCTAGTACAACTGACCCTTGAACATTGCAGGAGTTAGTGGCGCCAACCCCGGAGCAGTTCAGAATTTGTGACTAACTTGATTCTGGGGTATTAGATCTAGGACTCTCCACTCCCCACCCTCCCAACCCACAGATTCCAGACAGTGGATTAAAAATACTGTTTTCAATCCACAGTTCGTTTAACCGGAGAATGTAAAACCCAGGATACAGAGGGTTGATTGTATATTTGTTGGGAAAAAATCACATGTAGTAGACCCATGCAGTTCAAACCTGCATTGCTGAAGGGTGAGCTGTATACTAAAAATATTAACATCTCAACATGTAATTAATTTAAAATATTAAGATATTTTTCATTCCTTTTCAAACTCAGTTTTGAAATCCAGTGTGTGTTTTACACTCTCAGCACGTCAGTCTAGACCAGCCACGGGTGCTCAGTAGCCACATGTGGCGAGTGACTAATGTGTTGGACGCTGAAATATAGACCAGCCTTTCTTGTGAATATAGATGTAAAGAATATAAATGTTAGCAGATTTAAAACAAATTATCACAGAGATTAAAGGACAGTTTACTATTACTAGATTAAATAAAGCTATATAATTATCCTAATAAATATTTAAAAAGAAATTAAAGAAAATCTAAAACTCCAAGTTGGAATAATAATGCTTTAACGAGATGACATCTCAGTCAAAAAAACCTAAACAGTAGGCTTGGTTGTCTCTGTCACTACTGTTTTTATATGTTTGCAAAGCTTCCACCAGTGCAGTAAAAAACCAAAATTTGTACAGGAGAAAATAAAATTATCATTAATTGTAGATTATATGATTGTGTATCTAGAAAACCTAAGGGAAATAACTGAAAACTTAGTAGAATTAATGAGTTCCATAAAGTGAATGAATATGTACAAAGTAAATATATCAGTAGCACTCATATACATTGTCAATAATGAAATATTAAACCTGTCTGACAGCAACAGCAAAAAGCAAATAGTTGAGAATGAGGAGGAGATTTCAAGCCTACTGGGAGAGTAGTGCCACATCGGCTACGTGTAGGTCTAGAAAAGGGCAGGTTTGGGGCATTTATAGTAGTGGAACATTGGAAATGATCTCCATTTCCAGCAGTAGTGTAGTGTTTGAGCAGAATATGGTGAATCTGCTTGATGAAATATATGACTTAAAATGTCGGGCTGTACGGATTGCTTACTGAGATGAAAAAGTGCTTTTAGTAGAATGTTAAGTGGGAGAAGGGTACAAGATTGCAGTGCTCCAAATGATTAAAACTTTTAAAATTACCTTTGTAAAAACAATTCTAGGAGAATCTCTGTGGAAATGCAAACTAAAGAACAAAAGTAAGATAAAGGGAGAGCTCTAGTTCAAATCATTTTCGAATCTACTAAGTATTACATACCCTTGAAGTGTCTGAACTGCAGAGAGATTTCATTGGTGCAAAGTGGGAAGTTTCAGGGTGAGGTGCCAGAGAGGAAGGTTTCAGTCATTAAAATGATTTGAAGACTGGATAGGCAGGACCCAGCAGGTGGTTAGCCCAAACTTCCCATTCAACAGGCATTTCCAGCTTGTCCTTTGCAGATCATAGGAGGAACTTTGTAGTGTGTTGTTGTACCCCAGTATTTTATCACTGAGGTAATTGGAGCCTCCATTCTATGAATAACAAGACTGTCCCCATCCCCCATCTGTGATATTAACATGCGTGTAGTCAACTTCCTAATCTTTAACTTCCTAAATTTCCCTCTAGATTCCTATGGCAAACAAATGAGCAAACCCCAAACCTCACACTCTGCCTTAGCTGTTTGCAGTCTTTTTTTCTTCCCTTAATTGGTCTTCGGGCCCTTCAGGGGTGCCCTGTTCCGATCTTACCCTGACCATTTCCCTCTTTTCCTCTGCCTGTCGACAAGCTACTCTGCATGTAGATTTAGCTGGAGCCTCCTCTGTCACAACTCCCAGTAACATCTCCTATCCACATAAACCCTTCTCTTCATGAGCAGTGGCCCAATGGCCAAATGCAGAGACTTTAAAATCATCCTGTGTTCTTTCCTGCATACATGGACCACAGATCTGGAGGAATTGTAGAATTTTGTCTATACCCACAAGGGAACCACTCTGCCGACGCTCAGGTCCTTGGAGTTGCTTACTTTGCTTTCCTCGCTGAGGCAGCAGTCTTGTCTCACTGACAGATCTCTGTGAGAGTACTAAATAAGTATGTTTTTCCTCCGCCCATTGCAGTGCAGTCAGTCCACACTGCACCATTTGCTGTCCTTCCTTACCGTGATAAATTCTCTTTACATCACTGGGCTTGGTTTTGCAGCCCCAAGGTCCACTGGAAGCAACATGCTTCTTACCTCTTGAGGAGTCTCCCCGTCTTACTGTCTTTAGTGGTTACAGTTTCATAGTTGAATATTCCAGAATTTGTTACTGAGTTACTGAAGGGGAGATACACAGAGAAAGAAAGAATGTATACTTTTCAAGTGATAGCTGCCATAATTGTAACTAATTGTCAAGTCTGGCTTTCAAAGAAACTGTCCAGAGGCTTTGGTGCAGGAGGGAACCAAATGTAGACTATCAACTGCATATATGGAATGACTAATTTTTTTTTTTTCTCCTAGGACTGCCTGGGGACAAGTGAGAGTAGCAACAGCTCCATTTCCTTTGTGGATCATGAGAAAAGAACTCTAATAGGAATCAGCTAAAAACAAAAACAAAACATTTGTTTTTGTTTATGTTCATTTTTTCTGAAAAAGTAAAATTACCATTTGTTTCAGAGAGGATCAGAGGAATACATGACATAGGTCTTCCTTAGGACATTATTTGTTCTCCCTTCCCAGATCCCATTCTAGCTGAGTAGTTAGGGGTAGTCCATTACACCTGCCGACAAGGGGCCAGGGAAAGTAGAGAGGAGAAATCCTTGTCTCACAGGGTAAGGCGCCTGGAAATGTTACTTTTCTCTTCCCCTGTCCCCGCACCATTTCCTTCCTTGGCAGGGAAGATTTAAATCTTAAAGGACTTCTGATCATCTCTAGGTTGTTTAGGTAGCCTAAGATTTCTGTGTAGGTATTTTAATGTCACAGGGGTCAGCATTTAGGGAGGTCAGCATCTGCTTTCAGGTATCCTTTCTGTCTATTATGAAATCTGGTTTTCAGTTTGTTTTTTCTTTTGTTTTCATTCTTTAAGGTCAACCCTAAAATTGTGTAGCATGAGTTTCTGCTCTATCCTGGCACTAGTGTGGCCTAGATCTTCCTGCACAATGCTTTTCCTGGCGTGGAACAGAGCCAGGTGAGCAGGAACTGGGGGAGCTAAGTGAGCAGGGATTCGTTTGTCCAGTTGCTTTTTGCAGTGAGGCCAGTGTTGTCAGGCTGTAGGACCAACAGGAGAAAGCTTGCTCCCAGGACTTCCAGTACTGTGAAGTTCTAATTCAGTGTCTCTAAGCCAAAGACAGCAGGTAAAGCCTCCTGTGGGACTGAAGAATACATTCATTAAAAGGATAAAGGACTGGTGTGGTTTATGGTGTTCTCTGAAGACTTTAAGACAAACTGTGAATATCCATTTTGTGACTAGTTCCTTCATCCTGGGAGCTTTGCAGGCATTTGTGATGTTACTCCTGTTGGGAGGCAGGGTGAAGAAATAGAGTGTTTTCCAGATGGGACTAGAAGTCAGAACACACAAATCGTAGCCCGTGGCTCTTCGATTTCTTGTTCTGTGAACGTAGTAAGCAATCTTACCTGGATGCATTTTCTTCCTCTATAAAATGAATATAATCATACTCACTTCATCTAGCTACAAGGTCTTAATGACACCCAACTGAACAAATGCATGTAAAAATCCCGGCGGTCGTCCGAATAAACAAATAGTGCAGCTTGGGCACTCCCGCTTACAGGTGTTGGGATGTAGACCTTCAGACTGTAGCATTCCAGTTGCTTCGTCAGAACGTTGAACTTGAAAGACTTAATTTTTATCCATGAGACTAAGCAAGATTTTCCTTTTGAATTCTAGGTGTTTGTGCGTTTTCTAAAGTCTCACATTCTGAGCACTGATGAATTTTTTTTAATGGAATGATGACTTCTGAGTGTCATTTCGTTGTTCCCAGGCATGGTGACTAAACCAGGCCTTAAAGCTGGGTGGTTGCGTTACTTTTAATTGCTGCCTTCTGAGTCCCACCAGCTAAGCTGTGAGAAGCCCATTAATGTTTCATGTAAAGACCTGGACCGAGAATTACTACGGCATCATTCCCTTCTCTAGTGGAAACGGGAAATGCTTTAGGTAAATATATTACCCCATATTATCTCAGTCTCCAAGCCTTGGAGGTCTTAAATGCCTCACCAGCTCCAATGGAAATGGTTAGCCTTAGAGTTTATAAGCAGACTTCCCATAAATCCACAGTTGGAATATGTATTTAGGCAACCACTTTTGATCCGTGGATGGGATAACTGTCAGAAGTATGAGGGCGTTGCTGGTACTGGGCCAACTTTTTCTAAGCTCTGCCTTCTCTTTCTATCTCCTTTTCTTGCCTTCTGCAGCAAGGTTTGTGATGCAAGCAGTAGAAACTGATTGTGGCCAAGTTAGGCACATAGGGAATTTTCAGCAAGCATTTGAGGCCAGCTCCTGGGATGGACTGAAGAGGCCAGGCATGGAGCAGGTGGGAACCAGGTGGTTCTGGTGCTCCAGGGCAGGAATTTCCACTTTTCACCCAGTCCTGTGAATGGCACGAGTGATCTCCAGTCATTCAACCCTCTGTCGCTTGTTCAAGCCACGGTGTCCCAGGAGAGGGGGTTTTGATTGGCCAGGCTCCAGACGGCTGCTCACTCCTTGGCTGTACTGCTGGCAATAAGAAAAGATTTGGTGGAAGCCCCAGGGGGACCCTCTTTGGGTTCTGTCCAGTAGGACAATTGCTGGAGTTACCGCCCCTCTAAGAAGGGAGGACAGTGGGGAAGGAGAATGGATGTTGGCCACCCCACATGCCGCAGGTCTGCTGGCTTCATTCTCTCTTCCTTCTCCATGTGTGCCTGTTCCCTCCCTTTCTTCCTGTCCTGAGTTTACCTGTGTGCCCCCTGTACCAAGAATTAGGTTGAATGGAGGGGGCAGGAAGGAAGGGATACACTGTCATCAGCAAGACCAAGGTGGCCCATGCCGGCGTGGGATTCCACTCTAGCCTAGGAGGACTGGAGGTCGGAGATGGGCAAGCCACTTAACCTTTGAGCTGCTGGAGGTCAGTGCTGAGAGGAGGCGGGGCCGCATCTTTACCAGAAGCTAGGTATCTGACCTGGTTTTTCATCATTTTAGAAAGGCAGACCCTAAGCCATTGATTTAATGCTAAAGTGCTGTGTTCATTTAACATGGATATTTCTTGTAGGCAGTTGCTCAGCTTTGGTTTCAATCACCTACAGTTTCTCTCTGAGAAATGCTGATATCAGATACTGCATTCTTTAACAATTAAAGAACTAAGATAACTGACTTCTCCTAGGCTCTTTATTTTCTGTCCTTTCTCTATACTTAGGTATCTGTAATCCATTCACCACCCCATTTGCCATGCCCAGTGGAGAAAGCACAGTCCTAAAAATCACCTGGCCACTTGCTAAGTATTTCCAAGCTCTACTTCTGGAGCATCTGATTTCAGTAGGAACTTCTGTTTCCCAAGCACCTCACCAGGTAATTCTTAAGATCCAGAAAGCATGGGGAAACTGCACTAGAGAATGCTGTTAGACATGATTAGGGAAAGATAATGACATCTTTGATTATTATGAGGCCCTCTTTCAAGGAGCTGAAGTTTTAGTAGACTCCTCAATGTTGTTTACAGCATCTTTGTAAATTGGGAGGACAGTGTCTGTGGCTCTAATTTTTCTCACCTGGGAGAAACCAAGGCTTATGTCATAATAAAGGGGTCTGGGACTCTTCTGTATAGCACTGCATGGCACTGACTGCTTGAATCAGATCTCGGTCACACACGAGATTCTTCGGAGCGCCAGTTCTGACTCCATAAAATCTTACACCTTTCCCTTTGTTTTTATCTCCACTGACACTGTCCCTGTTCAGGCATGCATTGCCACTCAGCTAAATGTTCAGTAGCTTCCTAATTTGTCTCCCTGCTTCCAGAATTTCTTTCTACCCGTTCCCACCAGCAACTAATGACAACCCTTAGAGATCATGGGACGTGTATATTCATGGGAAGACAATAGTGTATAGTCATTAAATGAGCAGTTTTAGCAGTAGAAAGACAGGCTCTATGGTTGCACTAGATATGTGACATTGGTCATGCTGTTTAACCTCTCCAGGTTTCAGTTTTCTGATTTATAATTTGGAGAAAACTGTAAGTTGGGGTGAAAATTAAGTGATAATGTTTTTGAACGATGCAGCACAGTGGTAGACACAAGTAAGTGCTTCCTAAATGCTCGCCATTGCATTCATTATTGAACAGTTAAAATTGCATGGACATTTTCTGCTTAATAATTGAAAGACCTCATCTGCAGAGCTATCTGGGAAAAGTACTTTTATTGCAGTTGTGCGCTCTTTTCTTCCACTTTCTTTCATGGTTATTGCTCTGTTCAGATCTTCTTGGATCAATTTAGTCATTTGTATTTCCTAGAAAATGGTCTGTATCATTGGGATTTTAAAATTTTACTAGTGTGGGGTTATGTTAGTATCCCTTCATTATAGGAAACTTGACTCTCCCTGTCTGTTAGATTCTTTATTGTTTCTAATTTTGAATTATTTTTAACTTCTCTCTCCCCCCTTTTTTAAAAAATACATCTTTATTGATTTCAGAGAGAGAAAGGGAGAGAGAGATATAGAAACATCAGTGATGAGGGAAAGTCATTGATCAGCTGCCTCCTGCACGCCCCTTAATGGGGGTCGAGCCCGCAACCCGGGCATGTCCCCCAACCGGGAATCAAACTGCAACCTCTCCTGGATCCTAGGTCGATGCGTAGCCCCTGAACCACGCCGACCAGGCCTTCTCTCCCCTTTTTTGATTAGTTTAGCCAGAGCTTTGGTAGAATGTGTGTTTTCTTCTTTTTAAAAAAAGCAACATTTCTACGACTTTAAAGTTATACCCCTTTACTTTTCTATTTTCTAGTTCATTATATTTTTTCTTTTGTTACTTTAAAACTTTTTTGTTTGAAAGTTTAATTTTACTATTTCTCATTTACTGATGAAGCACCTTTTTCAGGCTTCCTCAGCCAGCCCTTGGGCAAACTTCTGGCCGATCCCTCCACTCCCAGCCTGCTTATGTCCAACCAGCCTCATCTTGCTCAGCAGACTGCGGGACTCCTAGAAGAGCTGCATTAGTCAGGACTCTAAGTGGGTGGTCCCTGAACCCCAGCTCACACCAGCTCATAGAAAAGAGCTAAGTGGCTCACAGAATTGATGACCAGGTTGTATGTGCCTTTGGGCACAGCCTGATCCAGGAGTGCACATATTTCTGTACACCTGTCTCTTTGTCTCCTAGGTCATCTTTTCTCTGATGATTTTCTTTCCCAGCAGCCTCCGGTGTGGAGGGGAAAGACAACTTTGCCTCTTTAGGTCTTACCAGGTGACATAAGTTCTCTCAGTGTTTATCTCTGACCCTGCAAAGGATTCTGGTTGCTTTGCTGGGGTTCACAACTACTACTTTATTGACTGTTGCCTGTAGGTAAGAATTGAGGAAAGACTCTGCTAATGAAAATGAACAGGGTTTACTTTATATAAAACATGTAGAAAGGCATTAGCATAGGTAGAGTACAGCCAGAGGTGTAGTAACATTATCGCAGGTGGTGATACAAGTCACAAGTACCCAGAAATGATAAAATCTGACCGAAAGGGAGGGTAAACCCCACACTTCCTTAAAGCGTAACTGTCACTTTCTAGACCCATCCCCGTTTTTTGAATATTGAGCACCAGATATACCGTATCAATCAGTGTGGTCACTGTCCTTCAACACATGCCACACCCACGCACCAGCTCTGTCTCCCAGCCTGTTGCAGGGACACTCCTGAACTCACTGCTGTGGGACTAAATCAGGTCAGCTGCCCCATGTGTGTGGGAGTCATGATAATAAGCCTCTAGACCAACCACAGGCCTCATCCTGTGTGGGTGTCCCCGACCCTGGATCAGGCCCAGGTCTAGGGGAGGGGTGCTTTGATGGCCAGCAGAGGGGATAGCCCCCACTCAATCATGGGCTTCCCAGAGGTACCAAACAAAACCACATGTCAACTCCAAATGTTTTTACTACACCCTGTGAACTTCAGTTCTTGTTTTTCTAAATATTCTTGTTCTAATTTGGATTCCCTCATTTATAGAAGAGTTATTCAGGGGAAGATGTGTATGTGTTTAACTTCTTCATGATCGGGTTTTTAGTTAGGTTTGGTTTGGGGTGCACATCACCTCTCTCCTTGCCAGGTTTCTGGTCAGTAGCTTATGCACTGAAGAACGGAGCTAGATGGGGCTCAGGTGTCAGCTTTGAATGAGCTCCCTGCCAAAGACCAGATTTGAGAACAGAGGTGAATCTCAGGTCAAAATGTAGGTTTCTGCTCCCTTCTGGTTGGCAGTAACCAGCCCTAGTGAGGGAACTGGTTTACCCAGATGGAGACAAGCAAGAAGGTGGAAAGACCTGGGCTGCTAAGCGTGTGCAGCTAGGAGTTCATGGGAAGCTTTCCTTACCTGAGAGCAGATGTTCTTAGAGAGACGAAATGGGCCCACTCTGGGTTTTTAATGTTAAAAGACGAGCCCAGTGGATTTCGGGATCTCACAGATTGAATTCTGTGTTTCTCCTCTTTGGGAATGAGTCGGGCGGGGGGCGGGGGGTGTATGAGGCCAGGAAAAGAAAGACACCTCACTTAATTGAGGTTAATGGTGGTCACAGTGCTCCTTGGGTCAAGGGTTCCCTTGCTATCTGGTGTATTGCTGATTTTTGTAAATATTCAGTGAGTGCTGGAAAATAAGGGGTACTCTTTTCACTTTCAAGTAGAGTCCAAATATTAGTCTTATAAAGTATATTATTCCATTTATAGTCTCAATTTCTAGACATGCTTCTTAAAGCAGCTGCATCCAGTTTTCTGTTTGGCATGACCTGCCCCAGGCTTTCCATGTGGCTGTTCAGCCCTCCTGGCGCTGGGGTGAGCTTTGCCACCTTTCGACTCCTGCCCTTGTCAGTTGTTTTCAGGTTCTGCTAAACTTCCAGCGGAGGGGATGCAAGTATACTTCCCCCTCTGGCCACCAGGATGCACACAGCCCTTTACGTGTGGCTGGGATCTTGGTGTTTGGCCATGCCATGCTGTGACACCCACCACCCTTTCTCCAATCAGTACCTCCCCCTCCCTCCCTCTCATTCTCTCTCCCCCCTCTTTTTCACACACACACACACACACACACACACACACACACACACACAGATGTATTTGTAATTTGCAGCAGTGAGATATAGGTAGCACTACCCCTAGTTTTCATTGGGGTTTGGGAAGACGAAAGGTGGATGCCCGTGCCAGAATTGGTCTTCCGCCCGGATCTCCCTCCTGGTCACCTTGGCTGCCTACATGGCCTCTACCCAGCCCTCCCGCCCTGCCCTGGAAGTAGATGTCTCCTTAATTTGTTCTCATATGGCACTTATTTTTACCCTTAATTCATCTTTGTAATCCCATGTTGTATAACCATGCTGTTTTGTGTGTGTGTATATATATATATTTTTAATGAGTAACTATGCACTCTTTTTATTCATATATGTAAGAGTTGTACTTGTAAAAGGACTTGAGGTATTTTGTGGATTAAAATACAGGACATGTGAGGACACCTGGAACAAATTCTTCCTGAGGACAGTTGGGGTAAAGGAATCTCCAGCTCTCACACCATGTGGCCCTCTGGCCAGGGAGCTTTGTGTGTTTTTTTTTCTTTCTTTCTTTCTTTAGTGGTAAGAATTAAATTTCGTGAGGTCTGCCCTCTTAAAGTTTTATGTATGCGATACAGTATCATTAACCATAGGCACGGTGTTGTACAGCAGATCCCTGGAAATTACTGATCCTGCATAACAGAAGCTTCCCTTTGCTTTGAAGCTTTCTAGTGATATATGAAGAGAACGTCTTTGTTTTGAGCAGCTGTTCTGAGGAAAATGAATTCAGAGTCATCCATAGCTATTGGTCCTTGTCAGAGGCTGAGCTGCAGGTGTCGTCAATGGGCCTTCAGGTCTCAGTTATTTTAGTAACATGGTGACGTGTGACTGGATGCTGGCGCACCTGAGGAATGGAGAGGATTTTAATTTCCTCACCCTGCTTCCTTACCATCCTGTAATTCCTCCAGGTTCTTCCTTTACCCTGACACCCAGATTTGTTTTAAATTTTAGACCAAGAAGCTAGACCATTAAATCCACAAATGAGAAGAAGGTATTTTCCTGGTTAAAGTGTCAGCAGTTTCATCAGCACTCTGTGGAACCCTAATTTTCACAGATCCCCTTTACAGGAAGTTTCCCACCACCTCTGTGAAAAGGATTTGTCCACGTTATAAAGATGCATATTGTGAAAGAACTTGAGACGTGAAGGAATTTGAACACTGTTTGGTTTTGCGTCTGGGTATTTGACTTGGAAGGGCACAGTGCTTAAATACTGCTCTATTTAAAGTAATTGACTAACACTTGTGGGTAGGAGGTGACAGAATTGCATGTAATAATCCTAGAATTATGTAGTTATCTGGTGGCTTTGTAACGCCTGGCGTAACTGTTTTATGAACATTTGAAACGAGAAGGGGCAGCGTGTCTGTTAGCCTGAGATAGATTCTGTTGCAGCAACTGTGATTAGACAGTGAGATGTGTAAAAGGAACAAAGCAAAATAGAGACACGATCAAAGAACACAATTCCCTTTCCAAGGAAAATACACAGCAATCTATGACTCTTGGACCCACCCTGGTCCTCCTAGAGCCAAGAGGAGGCCTACATGGAGCCTCATCCATGCACAAATCAGAGGACTGGGGAAATGAAGTCTACAGGGCACCCTTCATGCCAAGACCCTCGGCATGCTGGGGTCTCCGGGTGGGAGCCCTAAGTAGCTGGAATGTCCTGGTGAAGCCCTTCTGGGAAGTAGCCGTCAGACCTGCACGTTCATGTGCTCTGTGCCTGTTTTCTCCATCTCCTGTTACAGTGGCCGTTCCCCGTGGCCCCTTCTCACCAGACTGCTGCCTGGCTTCTTGATTGGCCTTGTTCTCCACCTTGGCTCCCCTACAGCTTAGTCTTCGCCCAAAGCAACCAGGTTATATAACTATCTCCCCAACTGATCGTAGCGTGTTTGCACGTAGAACAGGTTCCACCTTCATAACTGAGCAGCAGGTGCCTCTTGATCTGGCTCCTGCCTGGTCTTTCTCACTCATTCCCAGCCTTGCTGACTTACTATTGTTCACACCACTCTCCTCCCCTGGAGGGCCCTGTACTTGCCAGGTCCCAGGCCTGGCAGGCTCTTCCCATCTTCGTGTGGCTCCTGCCTCTCACCTGTCGGACCTTAGTTCAAAATCTGAACAGAAGGATCTCCCTGGCTACCTTCCCTGAGTAAGTGTCCTCCTTCCCAGTGTGTCCCAAGATCTGTGGTGAATGACTGGTTTTTAAATTTCCAAACCATGTGGATATTTTTGTGAAATGTAACAAAGACGGCTCAGCAAGGGCAAATCGCTTATAGCACTTCCTCTCAGTCTCATTCTGGGCTGGCAGCACGTAGTTCAGCACCAGCACAGGTTGTGGATGCTACTTTGAGTAGCAGCATCTCTCCACGATGACCCTGAACATCTCTTTAGGACTAACCACTCTCTGTAATGCTCTGGCTTATGCTTTATCTCCCTCAGTAGAATGTTAGCTCCACGATGACAGGAGGCTGGTCCTGGACTTGTCGCCCCTCCATCCACAATGCCAGGATCAGTGCCGAAGCATCCTAGGTTCTTACTAAACCCTTTTCGATGCTCTAGCACCCCAAGGGATTTCCTGCCCAGCCCAAGCAGGAGGAAATCCTAGAGGGCCAGCTTCTCCCCTGGGTAGATCTGCGTCATCTCCATATCCTGTATCAGACATGGAGTCGGCCTCAGTCGCTGTTACAGTGACTGGAATAAAGTAATTCTGGGCTATTGCTAACTCACTGCATGACCTTGATCGGTGACTGCAGTTCGGCCTGCCTCCACTTCCATGTCTGTCATGTAGGCATAGCATTTCCTTCCTGGTGAAACCCAGTAATGCTGCTGCACACACTTAGTGATCTCCAGAATGCTGCCCCTTGCAACTATGCAACTATGTACCAATTTTATAGCTAAAAATCAAAAGCTGTTTTCTAACTGCTTAGTTGTAAACGGTATACTTGGCTATAACTGATCTGTTGTAAAAACTACCCTTCTCTGCGTTTGTGGCCAGGTCTCCTGACTTCCTGCAGGCCACCACTTGCTCTTCATATAAACCATTTATTATAGATTTTTTTTATCCAGTGACACTCACTTTCAAATTTTTAAAAATATTTTTTAGTCTCCAAATTTAGTGAAGTTGACAAGGTAGTAGGTATTAGAAAGATAGTAAGTCAAAAACAAAATTGATAGAATAGTGCCAAGGTATCTCTAACTTTCTTTAACTCTGATGATGTTTGGCACCACTGACTGCTGACTAAGCCGCCCAGATCTGAGCACAGCATAGTGTGCTTGTTAAGAAGAGCACAGATCCACAGGAGCCAGCTCTACCGTTTCCTAGCTGCATGATGCTGGGCAACTTTTTAACCCCTCTGAGACTCGTTTCCTTATCCATAAAGGTGGGCTCATTAAAGAACCTTCACTTATGAGTTCCAAATGAGTTAATACTTGCCTGGTACATAGTTTGTTCCATGTAAGTATTAGTTATTATTTATTGAGGGGAAAAATGCTTTCACTGATACATTTTTTTCGGTCTTTTTCCCTCCAGTTTTATTGAGATATAATTGACATACAGCACTGTATAAGTTTAAGGTATACAGCATAATGATTTAACTTCCGTATATAGTGAAATGATTACCACTTTAAGTTTAGTTAACATCTATCATCTGATATAGATACAAAGAAAATATTTTGTGTGTGTGATGAGAGCCCAGGATTTACTATATATATATCTCACAGCAGTGTTAACTGTAGTCATCATATTGGATATGACATCCTTAATATTTATTTTATAACTAGAATTGTACCTTTGACCACCTTTATCTAGTACCCTAGGCCCCTGCTGCATACCTCTCCACCTTTGATAACCACAAACCTGATCTCTTTTCTATGAGTGTTTTTTAAATTTCACATATAAGCGAGATCGTACAGTATTTGTCTTTGCTGACTTATCTCACTTAGCATAATGCACTCAGGGCCTATCCATGTTGTCACAAATGGCAGAATTTCTTCCTTTTTGTGGCTGAGTAATATTCCATTGTGTTTATGTATATATCACATTTTCTTTCTTCATTCATCCATCAGTGGAACACTTAAGTTGTTTCCATATCTTGGCTATTGTAAATAATGCTGCTGTGAACATGGGGTGCAGATATCTTTTCAATATAGCGTTTTTGTTTTCTTTGGACATATTCCCAAGAGTGGAATTGCTGGATCTCTCTAACACATGTTAAAGCATGACATTTCTCACATTAAATTTTACATCTGACTTTCTCTGACCATTGAAATTTTTTCTGCAGGCTTTCGTGGAGGCCCAGAACAAGATCACGGTGCCATTTCTTGAGCAGTGCCCCCTCAGAGGGCTATACAAGGAGAGAATGACCGAGCTGTATGACTACCCCAAGTACAGCTGCCACTTCAAGAAAGGAAAACGGTGCGGAAAGCGAATCTCGTTTCATTTTACTTTACTTTTCTAATTGACTGCGTCGTTCTTAAATTTTAAAACAAATTCTGAATAACTTGTCAGTGTATCAGATTAATTCATCATAAAGTGGATTCATTTCTATGCTTAAATATGAGAATACTATCTTTTGATCTATTGTCCAAATTCTTAAAATAAGGATTAAGAAATTTGGTAGATGTCAACTATAATTAAAAATAAATTTTAGCCTGGCTGGGTGTGGCTCAGCGGTTGAGCATCGACCTAGGATCCAGGAGATCGAGGTTTGATTCCCTGTTAGAGTACATGCCTGGGTTGTGGGCTGCATCTCCAATGATTCTGTCATTATTGATGTTTCTGTCTCTCCCTCTCCTTTCCTCTCTCTGAAATCAATAAAGATATATTTAAAAATAAATAAATAAATGAATTTTTAAAAAACTAACATAATCACCAAAAAAGAAAAAAAAGAAAGAAACTTAGTATAGATATGTCCTAGGAAGAAATCTACAGTGTAAGAATTTATTGTTTTCTTTTGGTAAGTAATTGGTGAGATGGAACGATTCATAGACAACAATGGAGATTTGTTTGCCTCTAAAATTAATTATCTTTGGCTTATAAATACTTGAAGATTTTATTATATACATTTCTTCTATCCAAAAATGGAAATTGTCCAAGAAGTAGAACCTGATAATTCACCTCTCTTGTTCCTCTTTTTTTTACACTCAAACATATCATCGTATTGTTTTTTAAGCCTCTTTGGAAGTTCCATCAAAAATTTACTTTAGAATTTCTTAGACATCCCCATCTCTCCCCCAAGGATCAGCAAAGTATAATCTGCATGCCAAACCCTGCCCACCGCCTGTTTTTATAAATAAGGTTTAAGTGGCACCCAGCTATGTTCGTTCATTTATATATTATCCATGGCTACTTTGTATAACTGCAGAGTTGTGTAATAGCAACGGAAACTGTATGGCCCACAAAGCAGTCTTGCCCATTACAGAAAAGATTTGCCGACCCCTACCTAGCAGCCTTTGATTTAGCAAGTAAAAGTCTTTGTCTTTATTTAGCTAAGGTGCAGAATTTCAATACCCAAAGCAATTCAGATAACAAACTGTAGGTACAGGGAGGTGGTGGGACCTACAGCCTAGTCCCCATGTCCCTGGCATGCTCATTTGCATTTGTGTGTGTGTGTGAGCTTTTTGCTTATGTGAATTTGGTTTTACTCCACAAATAGCAAACTGCACAGCTAAATAAAGACTGTCTCTGTCCTGCAGGTATTTCTATTTTTACAATACAGGTTTGCAGAACCAACGAGTATTATATGTACAGGATTCTTTAGAGGGTGAAGCCAGAGTGTTCCTAGACCCCAACGTCCTCTCTGACGATGGCACGGTGGCACTTCGAGGTGAGTGCTCCTCGGCCAGGCCCACGGGAGGTCCAGGCCCCCACACGATGCTCTATGCTGGTGCAGTCGCCTCGCCTCTGAAATACCAGACAGAGCGAGGACCATATTGCAGAACAGATGCATATGCAGTGTCAGGAAAGCTAATTTTTGCGCAGTATATTTAGAACACACAAGTAGTCACGTGTTCTTCTGAAGGCATGAAGCAGAGCTGGAGGATACTTTTCACTGGACCCAAGTTAGCTTCTAGGGCTTCTGGGATCCTGAAGTATACTCATCTTTTCCTGTAACATCCCTGAGAACTATCTGTGGTTAGAAAACAAATTAATTCTCTTCTATAAGAAATTTAAGCGATACAAAGACTGTTTCAACTATAAATGTAAAATGGGAAGGGATATTTATCAGACCCCTTTCCTTGGAAGGGAGGAACTAATTAAGAGTTTTAAATTTTAGATAATTGTCGGTATGATAGAATTAAAAGTAAAAAACTACAACCTTGAAAAAATTGGACAACTTGGTACCCTGCCCCTTAAAGGTGTAAGTTGCTACATGTCTCCTAAATAACTCTGCCCCCAAAGATGGCCTCCTCCACAGCCTATAAAGATTTCCCCAGGTTTGCGCCATAAGCACTAGTTCTGGGGTGAGGAAGATTGCTGTTCTATTGAAAGTAATCAGTATTGAAAGTAAGATGCCAGCCAGCTTATGAGAGCATTCTTTCATGAATTTGAACTTGGGAGTTAAATGAACTTAATACACTGGTTCTGTGCTATAATGTATCTTGTATTGGAATTCATTTAGTTTTAACAAAGGCCTGCTTTGCATCTCATCCAGATAGACTTCATTAGAACAGGCTCCCACCTCTTAGTCTGATAATTCATCCCAGTAATTTTTTTAAAAAATATGTTTTTGTTGATTTTTAGATAGAGAGGGATAGAGAGAGAGAAACATCAGTGAGAGAGAAACATCAGTGATTAGCTGCCTCCTACATGCCCCCCACTGGGGATCGAGCCTGCAACCTGGGCATGTGCCCTGATCGGGAATCAAACCGGTTCCTGGGTCGATGCTCAACCTCTGAGCCATACCAGCTGGCCGTTCCAGTAACTTTTTGATGGAATTCTTGCCATGCACATGTCCTGATGGATGAAAAGGAGAACTAGACGTGGGACCTGGCTCCAGTCTTTGCGAATGGTATTATAGGGAATTACAGTGTGGGTAAACATTCAGATTCTTTTGATAGTATATACATTTTAAAAATATGCATTTGAAATAAAAATGTTTTATTTAAATTTTTCCTGAAAATTTTCTAATTATATGTAAATAATTCAAACACTACAGTGTTATACAGAGCGGAAAGTGAATATTTTCTCCCCATTGTCTTCTAGATTCTTTTCTGCAGTTACATACATATGAGCCTGAATATTTTATAAGAATTATAAGTGATTAATAAGTAGGCTTTTTGAAATTTTAAACATATTTTCCATTAATAGAGCTTTCATGTAAAAGAGTAGAAAACCTCTGAAAATAGTTGGGTTCCTTAGGACAGTTTTCGACCCCCTAGTAAAGCTCAGCAAACATCCTAAGAGGAAATCTCTGGTGTTGGTGTCTAGTACCAAATGCTGTGTGTACTTCATAATGATCAAAGCTACTATAAATGTGTAAATGTTTGCAGGAAACATTCCATGGTGATTGCAGTGTTCTGTGTGTCATGGCCCTAAAGAATTGGACACAGCGTAGTAGTCCGTAGATGGTGTTGCTTTTCTCACTTTTCCACGGTCACTTTTGGGATGTGCGACTTGTAAGATCTTTATTGCAAACCCTCAGGCCTTATTTACCTGGGCTCGTGGTGGTCAGATGGTATGGACAATAATCCTCGAGTGCCAGCAGTGCTCAGAAAATGAGGTTGTAAAGAGTGATCTCAGATTGTCTGGAATCCATTCCAAAAATTACCTAATGGCTCCAGTTTAGTTCTGTTACATGGTATGTGCCCTTATTCAGTCATTACTCCAAAGGCAGTTTCCTTAACTCCTTTTCCCCCTCGTTCCCTTTAGAGAATAAATAAAATACGCTGAAAGTCTGAGATGAGCTCTGCTTTGAACTGAACTGCCTATTGAATTATAGAAATTAAAAATGGAAGCATCGCCTGGCTGGGCATGGCTCAGCGGTTGAATATTGACCTAAGATCCAGGCGATCCAGGTTCGATTCCCGGTCAGGGCACATGCCCGGGTTGCGGGCTAGGCAGCCAATCAATGACTCTCTCATCATTGATGTTTCTGTCTGTCTCTCTCCCCCTCCTTTCCTCTCTCTGAAATCAATAAAAGATATATAAAAAAGAAAGAAAAAAAAAAATGGAAGCATCTGAATGGTCATATAATCCAATACTTCACTTTGCAGATGAAGGAATGAAGACTTGTCCATAAGGCAAATGCCTGTAAGACGTGGGCTCAGCCCTCAGAGTTCCTCCCTGTCACATTCTGCTTCTGTGTATGACAGAGTGTTGTCAGACAACACAGGGGGCAGTGATCAGGGCTAGGAATTGTGTCTCCATCACTGTTTAATTTCTCCTGTGTTCCATAGGCTATGCATTCAGTGAAGATGGTGAATATTTTGCCTATGGTCTGAGTGCCAGTGGCTCAGACTGGGTGACCATCAAGTTTATGAAAGTCGATGGGGCCAAAGAGCTTCCAGATGTGCTCGAAAGAGTCAAGTTCAGCTGTATGGCCTGGACCCATGATGGGAAGGGAATGTTCTACAACTCTTATCCCCAACAAGATGGAAAAAGTGATGGTAAGTTAAGACTTCAGATGAAGGTACCTTTTTTATGAAATAGAAGTGTGACTCACGTAGCTTTCATAGAGAAGCTAAACCACAACAGAGGTGGTTTGGTCTAGAGCCAAGATTCCTCAAAGGACATTCTGTCAGTTAGCTTTTTTATGTAACAGATCACCCCAAACCTCAGGGGCTTAAGATAATGACCATTTATTTTGCTTGAGTCTATGGGTTGGCAGGTGGTTCTTCTGGGCTTAGCAGAGTGTGATCATGTATCTGTGGTCAGCTACAGGTCAGTTGGCTGATCTAGACTTGACTCTTTCACATGTCTGGGGCCTCAGCTCTGCTCCATGCGGTCTTTCATCCACTAGCAGACTAGTTCACATGGCAGCTCAGCAGAATCCCAAGGGGGAGAGCTGAAAGGCAGAACCTCTTGGGTGCCTGGGTTTGCTGCTCATATTACCATGTCCCTGCATTCTGTTTGCCATCCCCTATTCAAGCAGATACAGGGAACTGAAAAGTTGAAGCCATTATCACAGTCTTTCACAGCTGTGTTCTTTCTCCCAAGGGGATCATGGAGAAGATGAATTTTTCATAAAACTAACTTATTTAATGATGTTGAGTGATTGTACAATTTTCTTACTGCGGTAATCATATCTCTTCCCCTGATCAGAAGTCACAAGTCCCCCGTTGGTCACATTTATCTTGAGACTTTTCTCCTTGTTAGCTTCCCATATACACACCTGTTCTCCTCTTCAGTTGCACAGAGGTGCTACTGTGTTCAGTGGTTCCTCTTTCTTTCCCACCTCACTAATCTCCCCAGACAGGAAGGGCCCTGTGCCTCTACCTTGCTGTCGGCATCATCATCTTTGTAACACTTCGTATTTCCACACAGAGTGTAGCATTTTCATGTTGCCTTAGCTGGCCTTCACAGGCAGGTTTTACTGTCTCTTTGTTAGAGATGTGGATCTGGGATGCAGAGTCTCAGTTACCCGTTTCAGGTCCCGGGGCCGGCAAGAAGCACAGCTACCCCCGTGCTTTCTACCATATATGCCCCTTTATCATGGCTTCCTGTATCTTTGTCATCTTCAGATAAGCTTTCCTTTCTGTTTTCCCCTCAGTTGAATTGGGAATGAGGCTATAACACTTTCCATTTCTTTTGGCTGTGTTTACTATCTGCTGCCTCTGGATAGACTACTGCAGTACCTTTCTCTGAATTCACCAATGAACTACAGAGGAGCTAAGGGTTTTTTAACCAAGGATGTTGGCTAAAGAAAGATCTGTGGCCTGGCCAGGCGTGGCTCAGCGGTTGAGCATCAACCTAGTAGGATCCAGGAAATCGCGGTTCGGTTCCTGGTCAGGGCACATGCCAGGGTTGCAGGCTCGATCCCCAGTTCCCCAACTGGGAAGGAGATAGCCGATCAATGACGACTCTCTCATCATTGATATTTCTCTCTCTCCCCCTCTCCCTTCCTCTCTCTGAAATCAATAAAGATATATTTAAAAAAGAAAAAGAAATACCTCTGCTCTGTGCACTGAGATAGCTGCCTGTGTTAAGAGTGCCAGTGGGTTAGAAAATGTTGGCTATTTTCAAGTTCTGGGATGTCAAAATATATAACTGGCCATTTCTTGTTAGAGAACAATGTTATTAAGTTAACTTGTGGAAAACATGAAAATTTTTAGTTATCCTCAGCCTTCAGTGGCAACACTAGTGATTGTGATTGAACTAAGAAAGCCCATACCTCCCAGCTGTCAATTGTTGCCCTCTTGTCCAGAAAGCCTCAGCAGCCTCTCAGGTTGAGTGTTGGAGGCCCTCATAGTAAGAGCTAAGCAGTTCTGACTGTGCACTTCTTACCAGTGTTCCTGGAAAACCCTTGAAAAATCACCAAATACTCTAAGGTGTGTTTTTTAAATTAAATTTATTGGGGTGACATTGGTTCATAGGATCACATAGGTTTCAAGTGTACATTTCTATGATACAACTACATGTTTCACTGTGTGTCGTGGTCTTACTTCTTTTTTATTTGTTGTTCTGAAAGCTTGGTACATTTTCAGTGTGAAATAAAAACAGGTCAATCTCATAACAGCCTCAAAAATCAGCAGATATGTGTGAATTACTTCCAGGATGATACCCAACTGATTCTAAACTTTTTTTAATAGCTTTTAGACCAATTTTAGGTTCACAGAAAAACTGAACAGAATGTACAGAGATTTCTCATACATCCCCTTCCCCCACACATGCACAACCTCCCCCACTGTCAACATCTCCACCAGAGCGGTACAGTTGATGAGTCTTCATTGACACATCATAATCACCCCAAATTGATAATTTACATTAGACCTCAGTCTGTGTTGTACATTCCATGGCTTTCTCACAAATGTATAATAATATGTATCCACCATTATAGTATTATACAGAGTGCTTTCACTGCCCTGACAATCCTCTGTGTCCACCTGTGTACCCTCCCTCACTGCCTCCTAACCCCTGGCAACCACTGATTTTACTGTCTCCATAGTTTTGCCTTTTCTAGAATGTCATACAGTTGAAATCATACAGTATGTAGCATTTTCAAATTGGCTTCTTTCATTTAGTAATATGCATTTAAAGTTGCCCCTCCCGGCCGGGTGTGGCTCAGCAGTTGAGCGTCGACCTAGGATCCAGGCGATCAGGGTTCGATTCCTGGTCAGGGCACACGCCCTGGTTGAGGGCTTGATCAATGACACTCTCATCATTGATGTTTCTATCTCTCTCTCTCCCTCTCCTTTCCTCCCTCTGAAATCAATAAAGATATATTTTTTAAAAAAAGTTTAAAGTTGCTCCATGCCTTTCCATGGCTTGATAGCTTATTTCTTTTTAGTACTTAATAATATTCTATTGTCTTGCTGTTCCACGGTTTATTTATGCATTCACACGCTGACGCACATCTTGGTGGCTTCCAAGTTTCGGCAGTTATGAATAAAGCTGTTGTAAATATTTGTGTGAAGGTTTTTGCATGGACATAAATAAATTTTCAGCTCCTCTGGGTAAATACCAAGGGGTGTGATTACTGCATCATATGGTAGAAGTATGTTTAGTTTTGTAAGAAACTGTCCAGCTGTCTCCAGAGAAACTGTGCCATTTCCATTCCCACCAGCAGTGACTGAGAGTTCCTGCTGCTCCACTTCCTCATCCGCATTTGGTGGCGTCATTGCTCTGGATTTTGGCTGTTCTGATGGTTGCATAATGGTGTCTCATTGCCTGACTTTGCATTTTCTTCATGACATGGTGTGGAGCACCCTTTCATGTGCTTATTTGCCATGTCTATTTTATGTCTTCCTTAACGAGGTGTCTGTTAAGGTCTTTGATCCATTTTTTTCATCAGGTGGTTTGTTTCCTTATTGTCGAGTTTTAATAGTTCTTTTTATATTTTGGGTAACAATCCTTTATCAGATGTGTTGTTCTTGTTTTTTCAAAAAATGTATCTTTTGATTTCAGAGAGAAGGAGGGAGGGAGAGAGAGAGAAGGAAACATCAGTGATGAGAGAGTCATTGATCATCGGCTGCCTCCTGCACGCCCCCTGCTGGGGATCGAGCCCAAAACCCGGGCCTGTACCCTGACCGGGAATTGAACCACAATCTCCTGGATCCTAGCTCAGTGCTCAACTGCTGAGCCATGCCGGCCAGGCTCAGATGTGGGGTTTTTTAAAATATCTTCTCCCAGTTTATGGCTTATCTTTTCATTTCCTTGACAGTATCTTTCACAGAGCAGAAGATTTTAATTTTATGAAGTTCAGCTTATCAGTTCTTTCTTTTATGAATTGCACCTTTGGTGCTGTATCTAAAAAGTCACCACCAAACCCACGGTCATCTAGGTTTTCTCATATGTTGTCTTCTAGGTGTTTTATAGTTATGCATTTACAGTTAGGGCTGTGATCCATTTTGAGTCAATGTTTGTGAAGTGTGTATGGTCTGTGTCTAGATTGTCTTACATGTGCATGTCCAGTTCCAGCACTGCTTGTTGAAAAAAATGATCTTTTCTCTGTTGTATGGCCTTTGCTCCTTTAGCAAAGATCAGTTGACTATATTATGTGGGCTTGTTCCTGGGCTGTCTTCTCTGTTCCATTGATCTATTTGTCTGTTTTTGTCAATAGCACCTATGTCTTGATTATAGTAAGTCTTGAAGTCAGGTAGTGTCAGTCCTCCAGCTTTGTTCTCTTCCTTCATTATTTTGTTGACTATTTTGTTTTTTTGCCTCTCCACATAAGCTTTGGAATCAGTTTGTCAATATCCACAAAATAACTTGCTGGGATTTTTATTGGGATTGAGTTGAATCTATAGATCAAGTTGGGAAGAACTGACATCTTAACAATAAGTCTCATGACTTTGTTTCTAGCATAGTACAGTGTGAGTGAAATAGATTGTCTTAAAATTGTTAACTGCATTTCAGTATACATTTTTAACTCCTTTAGGCACAGAGACATCCTGCAATCTCCACCAAAAGCTCTGCTACCATGTCTTGGGGACTGATCAGTCAGAAGATATTTTGTGCGCTGAGTTTCCTGATGAGCCTAAGTGGATGGGTGGAGCTGAGGTATTGTACTATTGTGAAATTTTACCCAAAAAGAATGTGCCCCATAGATTATGTATGTAAATATCCGTGTTTTTTGATGACCTTTATGAATGGTAGAAGTCCTTTGAGGGAATAGTCTTTTTGTTAAAAATATTGGCATTCAAAATGACTCTTAATACTGAAGGTGATGATAAACCTTTGACTGTAATCACAACATGAAAATCTTAATACTAAAAGTTATACATGCTTATGGTAAAAAATGTAAAAGTACAGAATAACGTAAAGTAAAGCATGAACATTGTGAAACTTGGAATCCTCCTTCTCAGAGGTGAGGAAAGTATCCTTCTAAAAATCCCCCTTTTACATACAAGCGAGAATGTGGAGATTTGTGTTTTCCTGTTTTATACAATTGTGCTCTTTGTATTTGTTTACTTGTTTTTATACTAACACATGTATCCTTTAGATATCTTCCCATCTTGTAGACAGTTCATACATTCCTTGGGGATCTTGACAATAACCCCTATTGAAGTGATGCATCTTTGAAGTTACTGGCCTAGATTTTATTCTGTATCTTGACAATCAACTGAAAAAACTTAGAGGTGCATAGAGTAAAACTTTATTCTTGTGAGTACATTTCTTGGCACTAAGAAATGTATTTTTAAAGAAAGAAAAACAGCTCTGGCTGGTGTGGCTCAGTTGGTTGGAGAGTCTTCCCATACACAAAAGGTTTTGGGTGTGATCCCCTGTCAGGGCACACATGGGAGGCAACCGATCAGTGTTTCTCTCTCACATTGATGTTTCTCTCTCCCTTCCTCTCTCTCAAATCAATAAACATATCTTCAGATGAGGATTTTAAAAAAAGAAAGGAAAACATTCTGAATGTTTTAATTTAGGTAGGCTATCATTCCGTTTTTTAGTGGGAATGAGGAATCCACTAGAAACATTTTAGCTCATTGAGCCACTTAGCTCTTTTCTGAGAGATGATTAGAACGTTGGTAAGAAAGGAACGTTTTAAATTTGAACTTCTGCTCATGGGTCTGGTTCACTGGGGCATAGAATAGGAATCTGTGGTATTTTAGTTCATGTGCGTTGGTATACCTTATTCCAGATTGTCCTTTTATATTTATTTATTTTGTTTCTCTAGACCAGAGCTTGGCACAGTGTTGCCCTCAGGCCACATCTGGCCTGCTGCCAGTTTTTGTAAACAAAGTTTTATTGGAACAGCCACATCCATTTGTTTACATAGTATCTGTGGCTGCAGTTAAGCTCTAACTGCAGAGTTCAATAGTTGCCACAGAAGGCCACATGGCCCACAAAGCTCAAAATAGTTAGTTACTCTCTAGCCCATTACAGAAAAACTTTGCCAGACTTAATATAATGTGTTAAAAGTGAATTTACAGGACTTATGTTTTATTACCTGAAACTGCCCTTTTTTTCATGCTTTTTCTTTCCTACCTAATTCCCCACTCTATAAGCTTTGCTTGTGTAGTTACTATTGTCATATTTCTCATGTATTTGTTTTTAATGGCTTTTCTGACTCCATTTGTACTTGTTTCGAGTAAGTTTTCTTCTGAGCTTAGTTTTTTCTCATACCCAAGGCTTCTGCTTATTATGGATAATATGTGTTTGTTTATAAAATAATACACATTTTTACTTTCATCTGAGTGAAACAATTAGGGAGAGAATATGCCACCAAAAAAACCTAAAAACATTAGGCCATGTGTTTCTCTTTACCTTTTTTGGTGGGGGGGAGTTTGATGGGGAAAACATAAAATAACATATCTTAGTAATCACATTTTATTCCTTCTGAATTCCTCATCAACTCAAAAGCTGGAGAAATGTTTTGCTTCAAGACTAATTTCATTGCACCTGGCCTATGTTAATCAAATTAAAGTTATTTGGTTGATACAATAATAGGAATACTAAAAATAAATGCCAGAATATCAGTATATTTTAAATTAGTATAAAAGAAAACAGTTTAACTGTGGCATATGTGCAGCTCTAGTTGCTCAGACTTATTTGTTAGCACTTGGTTGAAGCAAATAGTTTTTGTTCAATACTTTTTTAAAAATCATGGTAAAATACACATAACATAAAATTTACTTGCGTAATCATTTTTTGTGTAGAGTGGCATTAAGTACATTTACATTTTGTGCAACCATCAGCACTATTCATCTCCACAATTTTTTTCATCTTGTGAAACTGAAACTGTTCCCATTAAGCAGTAAATCTGATGCTATCCCTCCTCCTCTCTGGTCCCTGGTAACCACCCATCTACTTGCTGTCTCCATGTATTTGACTACTGTAGGTACCTCATATAAATGTCATCATAGTGTATTTGTCCTTTTGTGTCTGACTGTTCCACTTAGCATAATGTTAAAATTTGTCCATGTCATAGCATATGTCAGAATTCCCTCCTTTAAAAAAATTTTTTTTTTATATATCTTTATTGATTTCAGAGAGTGGAAGGAAGAGGGAGAGAGAGAGATAGAAACATCAATGATGAGAGAGTCATTGATCGGCTGCCTACTGCAGCCCCCTGCTGGGGATTGAACCGTCAACCCGGGCATGTGCCCTGACTGGGAATCGAACCCTGATCTCCTGGATTCTAGGCCAACGCTCAACTGCTGAGCCATGCCCGACCAGGCTCCCTCCTTTTTAAAGTTGAATAATATTTCATCAGTGTATAGACCACATTTTGTTTATCTGTTCATTCATCGATGGACAATTGAGGTGTTCCCATAGCGTTATTATGAATAATGCTTCTGTGAGCAGCAGTTTTTAAAAATACAGGGATGATACATCATATATACATTTAACATCTGTATATTCAGTTCTACCAGCTAGGCAACTGAAAAGAAAAGATTTAAATAGTTCAGGTGACCTTTCTACCATTCATTCAGTAGATGTTCACTCTACATAACTTGTCTAATATAGTCTTTACCACAACCTTGAGAAACGGTTAACATAGAGGAAACCTGCTGACACCTGTTGGGTGGCTAACTTCCTAGTCCTCGGCTAGAACTGCCTGCTGGGTATGTCAGGCCCCTGTATCATCTTAACGCACGTGCACTCTGTGCCTCTGGTCAGAGGAAGAGGTCACACAAAACTACAGCAGTGACTGTTTAAACAATGGCAGTGAAGAGATGCATCTGTACTGAACAGAGGTGATAAATGAAATTGTAAAAAAAGAAAAAAAAGCTAAAGGGACAAAGTGAGGCCTGAGGAACTTTATATTGGATCAGGCACTAATCAGTGGATGGCGCAAAGAAAGTCTGTAAGAAAACCAAGGGGCTTAGTAAACACAACCTGGGTAGAGACTTCCCTTAAGCTCTGTTCGTGCTGCCTGGGTTGTCTCCTTAGATGTCACCCCACCACTTACCAGGGTTGCTTGGACAGGTCTGGCAGACATAGGTGATTGTTCGCATCCCCCCTTACCTTGCTATATGTCATCTTTCTGACCTGAGAGGACCTTCTTGCTGCATAGAGTAACCCTCTCTCACTTCAACATGAGTACTACAGTTCTGTAGAATCAGGCCCATCTGAAATTGATGGTTCAGTTCCAGGTCAGAAAAATCTAAATGATGAAAAAAATATTAATGTGGGAGCTTCTTGTACCTGGCAAGGAAGTGTGATAAAGCCCGGGGGGGTCCAAGAAACTAGTGTCTAGACCAGAATCACCCGTGACCGGTGTACAGGTGAGCACTCAGGGCATTCACCGGAAATGAAGCAGTTTCCTAACAGCCTTTATGTAGTGACCCACACCTTAGAGAAAAGCAGCAGTCCTTTGCATAACCATGTACCAAATGAATGTGTTTATTTTTCAAGCACTGGCTTTTAGGATCATCACTTTGAACCTAGTATTTCATGAGTACATTTAACAGTGTCTTTAAATGGACAGCCAGTGCTGCAGTGATGGTCATGTCCTAGAGCAGAAATCAGGAGAATTTTATTCTAGTCCTATCTGTGTGGCCTTGGGCAGGTCACTTCCTCTCTCCAAGTCCGCTTCCTTTGTCTCCTCCAGCGCTTTTCAGCTCTGAAAGCCTGTGATTGGAGGACTTATCACAGCATCTCACAGACCCTGAAACAGTCTTCCTGGGTGAGAACGGAGCTGCTGGGTTTGGAGTGTCGGAGTTTTGAGTGCGGTTAGAGGCGCACGTGGCTGAGTGTGCGTGCATGCGTGCGTGTGTGTGTGTGTGTGTGTGTGTGTGTGTGTGTGTATGAATTTCTCTGGCTTGCTGCCATCCTCCTCCCTTGTAACTGTTGAAACCCAGGTTCACTGAGGCCTCCCCTTTGTGTCCTAGATGCTCTCTGCTCATGACTCAGCTCCTTCTCAGATGTCTGCTTTCCTGCCCTGGACAGGTCTTTCTGGCCTTGAGCAAGTCTGTAAGTGACAGTCAGGAAGCAGCCTTACTTGTCCCGTTGTTGCCTACGACAGCATCTCTCCCCAGGACCACCACCTTCCACCTGGCAGAACCCACAGCCTTCTGGATGGTTTTGGGTATTAGATCTGTTACTAAAGGTCCATTGCAGTCCAAAACCAAATATCAGCTCCAATTTACAAGCTTCTTCCCTCTCACCAGCTCAGGTTTGGTGAGCAGATGGGGTAGGGACTTTTCAATCCTTCCCCTTGTTTTTTGTTTTTTGTTTTTTGGTGGTGGTTTTTTTCTTACAAAGATGTGGACATGAATAGTCATAGCAGCCTTGTTCATGATACATCCAAACTGGACATAACCCAAATATCCACTAAAAAGTACATAAATGAACAAATTGTAGTATATCTCTGCAGTAAAATACTACTCAGCAATAAAAAAGGAATGAACTATCAATATACCTAACAACATGTGGATGAATCTCAAAATGAGTATTATGCTCAGTGAAAGAAGCCAGAAAAGAAAGTATACAGTGTTTGATTCCACTTATGTAACACTTTAGAAAATGCAAATTAGTCTATAATGGCATGGGCAAGTCAGTGGTTGCTTGGGGACTGGGAGGGAGGGAGTATGAAGGGGCAGGGGGACACTCTGGGGACGATGAGACTGGAACCTGAAAATGAGGATGTACAGGTGTGGCCATTCTGAGCAACGGTAGGATCCCCGTTTCCCCCCACTCGGGTGTTCTCCCTGGTTTCTTGTCTTTGCTGTCCATGCAGGGAGGAGGAGGCAGAGAAGGGAAACAGGATTTTTGCCCATCGAGAGCTGTTTGTTGATCTCTTCGCTGCTCACAGTCCACCAGCTCCCTTGGGCATCTTTCTGTAATGAGATCCCCTCTCTATTTTGTTGTTCCCTGATGTGGGTTATAAACTCTCTGGCTGACCCTTCTGCATTTTTGCATTTGTCCCTCAAAGCTTCTGCTTCCAGCAGGATTCTGTTGAGATTTGGACCTCTCTGCCACATCCTGCCCCACCCTCATACTTTTCCAGTGGAGACCTTTCAGATGCTTGGAGGCCAGGTACCTTGTTGGTGCTTCTTGATCCAGGGGAAGCCACATCCATGGGTTTGCTCCATCCTGGTGGTGCAGGCAGTGTTCACCACGGCCCTCCTCCTTGCCAGCTTCACATACTCAGGCCTCCAACCAGCACCCTCATGCCCTTTGGGGATAACATGCAAAGACATCTAGCATTCTGCTTGGAAGAACCAAAGTGACATCAATTATTATTTAATATAAACCGTGAGGCTTTTGTTTCAGGGCAGTGATTGCAGAAGGATAGAAATTGTTGTTTTAGAAGGTTCTGTCAGACAGAAAAGAGAAGAAAAGCTCTTTATTTAAAATGATCAATAGAGCCTTTGGGGGAAAAGAAATCAAGCATTTTGAGGCAGTTTTCCCAGCAGAGGGTGCTCTAGAATGAAGGTTCTGAAAATGTATCAAGTCCCTTTAGAAAAGACTAGGGAGAAAATACCCAGCCTCTCTGTGGTTATCTAGCTGAATCCCATTTTGAGAACCTGATTCTGTTATACCTAATTCTTGAAGGAAAAAAGAGATTTTTTTGTACAGAGGTAATCCTAATTCTTTTTTTATTTTTAATATATCTTTATTGATTTCAGAGAGAGGAAAGGAGAGGGAGAGAGAGAGATAGAAACATCAATGATGAGAGTCATTGATTGGCTGCCTCCTGCACACCCCTGACTGGGGATCGAGCCTGCAACCCGGGCATGTGCCCTGACCAGGAATCGAACCCCAATCGCCTGGATCCTAGGTCGATGCTCAACCGCTGAGCCATGCCTGGCCAGGCCCTGATTCTTAATATTCATTACATGTCTCTCGGTAAGCCGTTTTAATCTGTTCACTTGTGACCCTTAGAGTCAATATATACATATGTGTACACATATATATATATATTACGCACATACTAACACGTAAGATCGTTGCCTGATGCGTGATTCACCATAGGCACTCATAAATGTTAATTTTCTTACTCTCCCCTCTCCCCTGCTGAGGTTCATGCACGTAAGACCTTCTGTGCCTGGTGTGCACCCAGCTTCACCTAAAATCCAGATATTCCTCAGGGAACCTGCCTCACCTGCCCCTCACTCATTGGATAGTTTTGTTCTGGAGCAGTAATTGCTCAGCAGCCTTCTTCCTGGTCAGCACAGTTCATGCATTTATTCCCTGAATACCTAGAAAGCCCTTGCTTTGCATCCACTACTGCGCTAGGGCCAGGTGATACTCAGGAGCAAAGAGCAAAGCTCTGGCCCTTATGGAAAATGTTTTTGTCATAGTAACCTATTTTAGTATTTTTATATAGTACAAAGAGTCTGGGGGGCTTGCAACAGAATTTCCCCCATTTTTGGGTGGTATGTCATTTTAAAAACACCATTGTCGCTCTGGCCGGTTTGGCTCAGTGATTAGAGCATTGGCCTGCTGATCAAAGGGTCCCAGGTTTGATTCACGGTCAAGGGCAAGTACCTCGGTTGCAGGCTCGATCCCCAGCCCTGGTTGGGGTGTGGGTGTGAGACAATCAATCTACATGTCTCTGTCACATCAATATTTCCCTCTCTGCCTCTCTCTCTTCCTCCCTCCCTCCCTCTTCCTTCCACTCCCTCTAAAAAATCAATGGAAAAAATATCCTAAGGGAGGTTTAAAACAAACAAGCAAAAAAACACCTTTGTCCTCTTCACCTTAACTTTAGTCACTGGGCCTGAGGCTGCCAGCAGGTGTTCTTACTGGTGACCCTTCGGTCCTCGTGCTGTCCCGGGGAGTCCTGCACTTTCCACTGGCTCCTAGGGACTGATCCTCTGTGTTCATCACGGGAGTGGCTGAGCAGTTGTCTTTGTATTAGTCCCGGGGTGGATCCCTAGCAGGACCATGTGTGCCCAGGGCTCTTGTCTGTGTGCTCTTTTCCATCAGGACTGCATGAAGTGATAACATGCACCATGCTGATTCGCAAGCAGGAAAATCTCAGCAGCATGCTTGGGAAGGCAGAATAGTCAGGAAGCCAAACTAAAGACCTGCATGTGCATAAAGCTAGAAGGTGGTCCTGTCGGTATATATGCATAAAACAGCTCCTAATAGGAGAGCTGGGTTTTGTAACAGTAAGGTAGGATTTGCTGGTTGATCACTTTTCTCACCTGGCCCCTTTATTGCTCACTAAGGGAGAAAAGAAAACAAACAGATTCTGAAATAACCAAGCTTACCTGCCAGAAAAACAACCAGGTAGATTAAAAACAGTAGTGGTTATATCATGCCTAGACCTACATTATTTACTTAAGTGTGCTGTCTTTTCCTAGAATTTTCTGTTATATATTTCTGACATACAAGCCACACATGATACAGTGTTGGGGTTGATTTCCTTTTCCCCATTGCTATAGTACCATACTGTTTTAGGAAGGCTGGGTAATCTGATTTAATGACTGCCTATTAGAAATGTTTGTTAACACACATCGCATGTGTTTATGACTACCCTGTACTTCTGTTACTGACATTTTCACTTATTTTTATTACAAACCCATAATGAGTCCCATAAAGGAAAAGCCATCATTGTCGGTGATTAGTTTGACATTTGAAAGTTTTTCTAAGTTAAGTTTTGCAGACGTACTAAATATGAAAGGGACGTTATGATTAACAGCTATTATAAAAGGAATTCAAAAGTGTCTTTGAAATAAAATTGATAAACTTTGCTGCTCTGAGAGGAACATGATCAACTCTCAAAGCTATTAAGATTCATTTTCACTCCTTTTGTTAATTTCCTGGACAATTTTAAGTCTCACTGCTTTTCAGTATACTTGTTTTATACACACAATTTTTTTATCACAATATATAAAAGGAAATACTTTCTTCACTTTGAAAAAGTGCATGTAGATTCAAATTATGAAAAAACTTTCTCCACCCTCTTCTTGTCGGATTCTAAGTTTAAAGAAATGTCATATCCATGAAGAGTTGGTTATTAACACAAGACCATATGACTATGCAGTTCAGCAGCTCTAGCATAAAATACCTTATGAGTTTTTCTTTGAAAATGATAATATGTTTGATGAAAGTCCACATATCCTGTGCATATGTAAATATTGGTTGTGTGTCCCATCCCTTTGAAAGACAAATAACTTTGTAGATAGTTAAGTGATTGGGAGTTTAAAACATTAACAAGTGATCTTCTGTTAATTTTCTCTTAATAAGAGGTGCATGAAGAAAAGCTAGATTATTCAGGTCATTTGGAAAGCCCAGCTGTTTTTATTATATAGTAGTGAGACTGAGAACAGCCACATTCATCGACTTTAAAGTTTTTGTAATGCTAATAATGATAAATAGTAATACAGGTTTCTTATAAAATACAAAGATTCTATCCACCAGAAAAATTATCATTATTATTATTTTAATATATCTTTATTGATTTCAGAGAGGGAGAGAGAGAGAGAGAAACATCAATGATGAGTCATTGATTGAGCCCACAACCCAGCCATGTGTCCTGACTGGGAATCGAACCCCCATTTGCCTGGATCCTAGGTCGATGCTCAACCGCTGAGCCACACCCGGCCGGGCCACCAGAAAAATTATTGACATTAATTCTATTTCACACTTATTTTAAAGCCTCAGGTAAACTGACAGTAGAGCTAATGATGACCTTTTGTGAAAATGAAGCCCCTGAACCCAGACTCTGGTCTGAATAGATGACCATTACCCCTACATGAGGCATTAACTGGACATTTCATACAAACATATTATTTGGGACAAGTTTCCCTGAGGTGTGCTCTGGTTGCTGCTTATCTCTCTAAATTCTGTAGTTTCATGATTCCTGGCTTGGTAAGGTTTAGTTTTAAAGATGTTAGGTTAGATGAACTGTGTTAGGCCAGCTCATGTGATCCCTATGGAATAAAGTAGAAAATATTATGTTTGAATGTCTACCAAGTGTTTCCTTGGTAAATTGTCTTAGCTTGTAGCTTAATATCACAATATGCACAATTAAAATTTCTTAGTGAATTAATGTGGCTCCCTTAATGTGAGTGTAAAGTCTGATACCCCCATACTTTATGCTTTCCCTGTTGGTAAATACAAATGAGAATGGTAGCTGTTATTACTGGGTGCCCCCTTCAAAAATAGTATTTTGTGAGCTGAAATTTATACTGTTCCTGCTTGTCTCCTTTCCTTTTATCTGAATTCCAGGAAAGTCACCTTACTTTAATTCTGTTAATTCTTAATTCTTTTAATTTTCACTTTTAATTCTCTAATGAGATTCGGGTGTCCTCATCAATGTGATTTTTGTCTTCCCTTCCCAGTGATTTCCAAAATTCATTTTTTAAAATTGCCTTGGAATACAGCCTCAATGTGAGGCCATGGTTCACTATGTATTGTTATTGTTTAAATTACAGTGCAAGAAAGTGTTTCTAATCTGCATATTTTGGGACAACAGTGACTTACAAATGATTTTGGAATTTGAGACCTCGAGCATTTGAAAGTTCAAAGTTGTGCCCAGTGTAGCAAATTCTCCGGTGGCTGTGGAACATCTCTGGGTTGCGATGAAGGGCGTTATAGTGAAAAGGCTGACTTAATCAGCATTCCAACAGCAGCATGCCTCAGGACTTCCTGCCTAAGATTAAATACAAATTGCTATTTAGTACAGCCAGAAATGCTAAGAAAAACTTATCAGATGTGCTTGAAAAAGCTGTCATTGAAAGTTTGGTGTGGCCTGTCTTTGCCGTGAGTTTTGCTGCCCTATCTTTTTGTTGGATGAATCACTAGAGCTAAATTAGCCATCAGTTTTGATTGATGTAGCATCACTAAGCACTTAGCTCTAAAATTCTGTCTGTCTTTAAAGAACAAAAAAGTATAAAGTATTATTAATGAGACTGCTTTTCATTACGTTTAAGTTATAATTGTGAGATTGCTGATGATATTTTTTAATACAGATGGTTTGAAAATAAGGTGGAACTAAAATTGTAGACATTGGTTCATTAGCTATGTATATGAAAAACTTAAGGAAAATGTATGAAGGACTAAAGATAGAATATTTAACTCCCAAAGCAGTCAAAGAAGGAGGAAAGTTTGTAACTAAATTTATACAGTACAAAGAAGGAAGGAGAACGGAAAAGCAAGGTGAATAGAATATTCAAAATTAAGGGTATGGAAGCTGGTACATCAATAGTAACAATTAATGAAAGCAGAGTAGTACAGATTCTTAGGTTGGATTTTAAAAACTTAAGTTATATGTTCATTTGCAAGAGGCCCACTTAAAACATAGTGACAGGTAATTTGGAAATACAGTGAGGATGAGAATGGAGAAAAAATTAATGTAAATCAAATTTATGTGAGGTTTCCCAAAACTCTTTGTCCGTCGTTGAAAAGACTATAAAGAGCCCAGACAAAGGTGAAGAAAATACACCTGAGTCACTCAATATGTGTAATTTGTGACAAAAACTCATACAATGAAATATGATTCATTTTGGGGGACAGGAGACTGCTTCAAAACTCAGGGAAAAAGTCACCAAGAAAGAACAGCCAAATTAAACAGGACTTTTTAGACCCTTTTATAAAACTATAACTTGGAATCCCACTTTTATTTCACAAGTACAAACTACTTCTGTTCTCTAAAGTAATTTTTTCTGAGAAAGAGCTGTTTAACTTATAACATCAGTGTGTTGCCAAGTGTTTAAAAACACTGTACATACTTGCTGCTGCCAGTAAGTAAAACCCTAAGTAGTCCATGCTCAAACTCTCACGTTTAGATGACAGTGAGTTTGATGTTATCACCTTGCGCTGAGACCAGGATCAGTGTATGTGGGCTTGATGAAAGCAGCCCAAGTCAAAGTGAGTATTACGTTTGACAGTTTTACCTCCACATAAAATAAAAGAAGCATGTCCCAAAGGCTACAGTTAGTTCATAAAAGTATTATTGGCCAGGAAATAGAAACAGTAAAAATATCCTACAATGTGATGAGACAGGAGGAAATATTGTTATGTTTTTTAATTAATCATAGGCATTATCTTTTTAATTAGTCCTATATTAATTACATCATTAAGTCTTACACCTGTGTATTTTAAGCATATACAATAATATACCCTAAAATGTAATTATCCAATAAAGACAAGTACCATATGATTTTGCTCAGATGTAGAATCTAATGAACAAAATAAACTAGCAAATAGAATAGAAACAGGCTCAAAGATAGAGAACGGACTGACAGTTGTCAGAGGAGAGAGGCTGTCCTGGGGCTGGGTGAAACAAACCAAATATTCTTCTAAAGGTGAAAAATAAACTATCCCCTTGCATCTTTTTTTTTTTTTTAATTGATTTCAGAGAGAGGAAGAGAGAGAAACATCAATGATAAGTCATTGATTGGCTGCCCTCAACTGGGGATTGAACCTGGGCATGTGCCCTGACTGGGAATCAAACCTCAGTCTCCTGGATCACAGGTCAACCCTCAGCTGCTGAGCCACGCCATCTGGGCTCCCCTTGTGTCTTTAGCTGACTATTAAATGGTGCATGTGTAGGAAGAGACTCCATGATTTAAGCTAAGGACAACTGCTTGGAAGCTGTAAGCGAACGACTACCAGAGGTTTAACAAGTCTGGGAGACTTGTGTTCTGACCAAAGTGGAAAGACCTGTGAATACCCAGGGTATTCGGCAGAGACCCTGAGAAGCCATGCCTTAGCAGCAGGGCTGTAGACCTTACCAAAAAGCTTGAAAATGAGCCTTGAATGGATCAAGCTGTTTTACCAACAAATTATCCGCCTCAAAACTTTTAAAGGAAAAAAAAAAATCCAGACAACATTCAAAATATTCAGAATCCATTAAAAATATTACTGTGTGTAAGGAAGCAGAAAAATGTGCATAACCAGGAGAAAAATTAGTCAGTAAAACAGATTGAGAAATGGCTGGTAGTGGAATTAGCAGACAAGGATTTTTTAAAAGCTATTATAAAAAATAACTTTTAAAAGATTTTAGAAAACATTATTATAATGAACAAAGAAAAAGAAAATATAAAAACAAACCAAATATTCTTCTAAAGGTGAAAAATAAACTATCTGAATTGAAAATTTCTCTGTATGGGCTTGACAAAAGTTTAGATACTATTAAAGAAAATATCAGTGAATTTGAAGATGAGACAATTGAAACTAAACCACAAAGAGAAAAAAACTGAATACCATCCAATTGACCTATGGAACAGTACTGATTCAACATTATGCATTTGAAGTCTTGGGAATAAAGGGACACAAAAATACAGGTATTTGAGGGGAAAATGGCCAAAAATGTTATGACTCTGATAAATAGACACACCCACAGGTCCAAGAGACTGAACAAATCTGAAGCAGGCTACTATAGCAAAGCCCATTACAATCTATGTGCAGAAAACCAAAGAGAATAAGAAAATCTTTAAAGCAGCCAGAGAAGAAAACACATTATATATAGGGAGAAAAAGATAAGAAGTGACTTCTCATCTGAAACAATGCAAGTCAGAAGACAATAGAAAGACACCTCCTTGATGAGGCCTACCTTGACTGCCATATTGAAACTATAGTTCCCCCACATTCTGCCTCCCTTACCCAGACCTGTTCTTATATTCTCCATGGCATCTATCATTTATAATATACAACATAATTCTATATTTATGTTTCTGTCTCCTCCACTAGATTAACGTTTGTTTTCTTCTTGGTTTGTTCAGTGATGTACTTTTAACACCTGGAAAATGACTTGAACATAATAGCTGCTTATGAAATTTTTATTGAATGAACAAATGGCAGTCATTGTTAGAGTTCTCCAGAGAAACAGAACCAGCAGGATCTGTGTACATATATAGAGAGAAAGATTTATTTTTTAGAAATTGGATAGTGTGCTTGTGGAGGCTTGACAAAGCCACAGTCTGCAGGATTAGGTTGGCAGTCTGGAAACCCACAGAAGTTTCAGTCAGAGTCCCTTCTTACTGGCAGGATTCCTTCCTGCTTTTGAAAGGCAGTCTTTTTCTATTAAGGTCTTCAACTGATTGGATGAGATTCACTCACATTACAGAGGGTAATCACCTTTACTCAGAGTCCACCAATTTAAATGTTAAAGTCATCCAAAAAATACCTTCACAGAAACATCCAGAATAATGTTTGACCAAATACCTAGGTACTATGGCCTAGCCACGTTGACACATTAAATTAACCGTCACAGTAGAGCACGGAGAAATAGATACTGTTATACACTGCTGAAACGTAAAAAAATCAGTTGGTACATCACTTAATTTGGCAATGTCTAATAAAGTTGATTTTTTGCATGTCCTTCCACTGAACAGTTTTACTTCTAGTTATACAGAAACAAATAGTTTATTTGTATAAGGACACAAATAAACATGTTCAGGAATTTTTCTGAAGTGTTGTTTGTAATAGGAAGAAAATGGAAATAAGTCTTAAATGTTTATTGGTGGGAAAATGGATCAATTAGCTGTGGTATACTCTTAGATTGGAGTACTGTACAGCAGTTAAATAAATGTTCATATATTAACTTGGGTTAATTTTGAAAATTATGTTGAATGAAAAAATTAGTTGCCAAAGGATATATATAGTTTGGTACTACTTATATTTTAACAACTCAAACCGTAATGTTGGTTGCATTAGTTTTTTATCAAGATTATTTTTGCTGTTTAAGATTCTCCTCTCTAATCCTATTAAAGAAATCCATAGAAGCACAGGCCTTTGTTCTCTGACATCTTACGGTGGAGGGGACTAAAGATACACATGAAGAGTTAGTCGTTCAATAGAAATTGTTAATGTGACCAATGGGAACCACAAATGAACTTCTTTGCTTCTGTGCCCATTTTGCTAATTTTTGCTCATTTAGAATAACTTTTAAAATATGAAACCTGTGATGAAACTTCAAAGTCAGGGATATTAATATTCAAAATGACAGATGGCATGTATTTTCAGTTAAGGAATAGGCAGAATGTAAATAAAAATCACAGTAAGTCATTATCACATTCAGTTACATCTGTTGATATTCTCTACTTAAATATTTCACTATGTTTTGTTAAACTGTGATTAAGAGTGAAATAAGTTAAAATGAATGTTCATCTTTTCTGATAACATTCTTATTCATAAGTTTGTGGTAAATTTACTGCATTTGAGTTTAACCTTTATTTTACTTAATATTTAACAGTACTCTCACAAAAATGCATTCTAATCAGCCCCCTGCGTTGTTTTTACTTCCTTCCTAGTTGTCTGACGATGGTCGCTATGTCTTGTTATCGATAAGGGAGGGGTGTGATCCAGTAAACCGTCTCTGGTACTGTGACTTACAGCAGGAATCCAATGGCATCACTGGTAAGTTATCTTCCAGCCACAGATAATGACTCCAGAATTCTCCATTAAAAAGCAGTTCTTGTGTCTTCTAACTGGTTTTCTAAGAAACCTTCCATTTAACCACGTCATCTTACTTCATATGGTTTTTTTCTTCCCATATTATTCCATAAAATGAAGAAAAATGGAATGAAGGTATCTGTTGGCTTTAGCATTGTCTCTGTAGATTGAGGTTCACCATATTTTTTGCAGAGGTGCACCAGGTCCTCACAAACAACATTCTATATGGTACAGCCGTGAATGAACATGAAGAAGGAAAAAGGGACACATCTAAGAAACTTTAAATGGCCACGCTGCATTCAGACTGGAAGACCCTATTTAAAGAATGAGCCAGGTCCTGGCCTCCTTCCCAACTTGATCTTTCTTTGAGTTACTTGACCATCATCTTCTCTGCTTCCTGGGTGTTTTTTGTTTGGTTGGTTGCTTTGGTTTTGCAGCCCCGTGCAGAGGAAAGACTCCGTAGATATTAGCAATTATTATTTTCCAAATTGTTCCCCCCTTTTTAAAATTCTTCCAGAGGAACTTTAAGATTGTTTTGTGATGAGCTGAAGAAGCTTCAGCTGTATGTTTGACTGGGACTGTGTGTATATCTATACATTCATTGGGGATTAGATCTCTCAAAGTTATATAGGAACCACATATTTCTTGTTAAAGCCATTCCTAGGTATTGATGGTTTGTAAAGGTATCAAGGTTTAACTTAAGAAGTAGAGCCAGTAGGAGGTATCTGTTCAGAGATTTCTTGTAAGGAATGGGCTTACATGATGATGGGGCTGACTAGGTAGGTCTGAAATCAGGAGGGCAGGCCATCAGAAAGGGCAGGTGGAAACTCTCGGACAGAGGCTGAAGCTGCTGTCCACAAGTAGCATTTCTTTTTTAGGTAATTCTCAGCTTGGCTTTTTCAGCTGATTGAATCAGATGCACTCAGACTGTATAGGATAATTTCCCTTACTTAAACTCAACTGACCATGGTCTTTGGTCACATCTACAAAACACCTTCACAGTAACATCTAGATCCATGTTTGATTGGTTAACTGGGGACATTAGCCTAGCCAAGTTGACATGTCCCAAGGGCCGTCATAGTGAGCCCATGGAAAACCACGTGGAGAGGAATAGAGCACACAAGTCTTTCAATACTAACCTGATTTTTTTTTAATAAGGTGACTAAACTGACCAGTGTTTGGAGTTCACCTGAGGCATTTAGAAGAGTATGTAATGTCCTATAGACAAGAAATCAATTTGAAGTGGATTTGAAGCTGTTGAGTTACATACTGATGGATTGGGCTCAACTTGGAGAGAGCACTCCAGTTACCGCTGTCAAATTCTGGGTGTAGCACTAGATCTGTTATCTTTTTAAAATTACTGCTTTACTAGTATTAAATTTGTGGGTAGTGTAAACCTCAGAGTAGTTAGTTCTTTTGAATGGCATCCTGGGATTCTGAAAGCTCTTGATAGTGGTAGTGATTGGCTAATCCTAAAAATATCAGTTTCCACCCCTGGGTTTAAAAGTCAGTTGTGTAGGACAAGATTAGGGTGACTTGGTTTGGGAGGGGATTCTTTTGTGATTGTTTATTTTACTTCATTGTTGGTTTATTATGATATGGCTATGATTATTTAAAGAAACAAGTACTGTGTGTGAATTTAATTGTCAAAGACATTGAATAAATATATTTAGTTTATAACAGGAGAGACGTAGCATATTGAGATAGTGATTGTTAAATTTTTAAAAATAATTCCTGTTTAATACAGTTGGATATATTGAGATAATAAGCATAAGACTTTCAAATCAAATTTGAATTTTAATCTCAGCTCCATCACTAAATGACTGGTCACCCTGGGGATGGAAAAGTTATTTTCTGACTCAATATTTCCATGGCTACAGATGGGGAAGTAATATGTACTGCATGAGGAATTGTGAGGAGTAAGGAAAATGCATAGAAAAGGGCTTACCAGGGTTCCTGGCATATAGCAGGTTATCAAGTGTTGCTTTTCTCCACTCTGTTGTTTCTTGACTGATGGGAATATTTGGAATCGCCGCACTGTTTTTAAGCAGCTCAGTAAAATAGATGGAGCGCGTCCTGAAGTAAACATTTATTTTTAGAGGCAAAGCTGCTCTAAACACAGTTCTTGGTATTGACTTGTTTTCTGCAAAACCAGATTGATAATCAGAAAAGAGTCCTTTCATTGAAGAAAACATAAGTAGGAGTGTCTCTAGTGGGAGACTAGGAGGGAAATTGTCGAATTTTGCAGGTTGATAATAGAAATGTTAGGGGTTTATGTGCCCTGTTGGTGATTATGACTACTATCCGGGATCTTTTCTTACTATTTCCTTACCTGCTCCCCCATTTTTGTTTTGCTTTTTAAACTAAGGGGAAGATTAACACTTAACTGCAAAATATGCTTGTTAACTAGTAGATGAGTTAAACCTGAATAGCTGATGACTGAAAGCTAAATCCAATGTTATAAAGTCTTTACTTTTATATTACTGAAATTTATACTCCTTTGGATAATCTAAAGCCTTACTGCTGTGATGTTAATCTTTTTTACCTTAACAGTAGGGGGAATTACTAGCACTTTCCTACCTTTTATGTCATTTTTGTCAGAAAACCCTTTTTGCCAAGAAAACCTTTTTACCTTGTGCATTTTGAAATGAGAAGTACACAGAAAAGTGGCTGGTGGCTATTGAATATCATAGAAAAAGGCAGCACATAGGAAAAACAAAACTACATAGATACAGGATAGAAAAAAATCTTAGCAAGTTGAGAGTTAAAGGAGTTCTCTACAAAATTGGATTCCTCTGTCGACACTGATGGTATGAATCTGAATTTCTTTTCTCTGACTTCCTGCTCGCTGCTCCCAGAGGGGAATCTTTCTCTTGTTACCTGTCCCTCTCTTTGGAGAACCTCATTTCTGCCGTTTATACTTGCACGTTTGTTCCACATGTGAACACATTTGTTGCAAACTGTAGGATGTAGGCTTTCCACAGGAACTGCAGTTGAGGCCAATTGCTGCTCCTTTCCTTACCTTTCTGAGCAGGTGACTCCCCTGTCTCCCCTCATTCATCACTGTGTAGAAATGGCACTAAGCCTTCATCTGGGCCTTAGAAGTTGTTATAATTTTTTTCTTGTTTTCAACAGCTAAGCAGGTCCCCTCCAAAGAATACTGCACCCCCATTGTTCTGGCTGTCAGAGACATGTTCCGAGTCGCTCTTTTCTTTCTTTAGGAGGAAGGAATTTCTGCCGAGGAGCCTCCTCAGGCTTTTGGTTGATTCCTTTCCCTCCACAGTTGGTCCTTCTGCACCTTGCCCGTCCCTGTTCTGATTTCTTTTTCTCTCCAGACAAACACACTTTGAGGCTTTGTGAGCTGTGTGAGTTCAGCGACCCTGTCTGCCTTGCTCTCTGTGCAGTCCTCAGCACCTAGAACAGTGCCTGATATGACAAGATTCTCTCCTTGACCAGACTTCAGTCAGGGTCCTCTGAGCCCTCTTCCCAACTAGCCTCAACCTTGGTTCCTTGCCCAGCCTCCTTGCTTGGCCTGCATATCCCACTTGTAGAAGAATCCTGCTAAGTCAGCTTAGAGAGAACTCCCCCCACCTTTGATGTTTAATCACATTCCTTGCCCTGGCTGGTGTGGCTCAGTTGGTTGGAGCTTCGTCCCATATACCAAAAGGCTGCAGGTTTGATCCCCAGTCAGGGCATCTACCGAGGTTGCTGGTTTGATCACCAGTTGGGACATTGTATGGGAGGCAGCCAATTAGTGTTTCTCACATTGATGTTTCTCTCTCTCTCCCCCCCCGCCCTTTTCTCTCTCTAAAGTCAGTTAAAAAAAAAAGTGAGCCTGAAGTCATCTTTGTTTATACCACAACATTTATAAAGCATTTTGGTGGAAAAGCTGAATGGTGTTACCATATTTGATTTTTGTAAGCAAATATCAGTTCATCCTATACTTTGTCTAGCCGTTGACTAACCTGTCTCTCCTTTGTCCTTTCTTGCTGAAGGTTTGATCATTTTAGATTGGTGAAATTTTCAGTGCTCCCCACGTTAATGCTTTCATGTCATTAAAAAATGACATGAAAAAAATGGCTTTCTCCTGCATAAGAAATTAATCTACACGTGAAGATAGAAGGAAGCTCAGTATTTGCCAGGCACCTAAATTGAACATCCAGCCACCTCTGGCTAATGCAGAGCAGATAACCTCTTGTTTTTAGGTAGCTGAGACAACATTGACTCCATGGGTCAGGCATGGTTGGGCATCGTTGGGGGTTACAGTGGAAATGGAGAGGTAAACGCTCAAGAACATTTAAACAAATGATTTATCCAAAATTTAGCCAAGTCATCTGAACATTAAAAGCCAGACCAACAGTGGAGGAGGACTTCTGTGACAGGCAGGGAGTTATTAGAAAATAGTATGTGTCTCAGAGTGGGACTGCAAAAAAAATAATAATAATTGGAACATCAAGAGACAGTGTAAAAATAAGCAATACATGAATACATGAATTTTAGAGTAAAGTAAATAATGCTAAATTAGTGCTTTTATTAATTTTAAAATTAGTGATTATAAGGGCTTTTTCTAGGAAAATGGCTGTGTGCTGTGAGAGATGGAAATTAAACTTTAAAAGTTTACTGTTAGCAAATCATGCTGTTCAGCAGCCACATTTAGCTTATTAGAGAGCTGACAAAACATTTTCTATGAAGTGTAGTTAATACCATTGATTTTCAAAGATAGCAATAAAAGTAATGACTTTGCTCCAGGAAAGGCATGAGGTGACTTACTTTAAGCTAATCTTCACTCAGTACACAAATCATTCCCCCACCAAGAAGCAAGCTTATAAAAAGTAATTTCAACTTCGATGTAGAGAAGTTTAGGAATTGAATTCTGTAGGCATCACAGTGAATAATACCACTTACAGACAAAAGAAGCTCAGAAAAGGTGAGCAGACAGTGAGATCGTTTGGGAGTTTAGCAGTGTCTCTTTTTAAAAGTAATTTTTCTTTTTTCCATTTAAATCAATAATGTTCTCACTTATGCATAGCAAAACTGAGCCCTGTTATTCATCTGAAATGCCAGTTCTCTTGAATTGTGTCATGTCCAAAGCCCCGAGGAGCAAGGGTTTCAGGAAAGCAACAGGGTTTAGTGAGCTCCTGTTTTAAACATGCTTCCCTGGGAGGGCCTGTACTTTAATTTAGGCCATAAAGCTTTTCTGAACTAATTTTAAATGATCAAAACCAGATAGAGTATGTTCTTTGAGCACAATAGGATTTAGCCAAAAATCAATAACAGTAACTAGAGGGTGAAAATCTTAACCATGATAATCAAGTGAAAGAAGTCAGATACTAAAGAATATATGTATGCTTTCATTATATATGAAGTTCAAAAATAAGGTAAGATTAGACTATAGTGTTTAAAGATGCATATTAAGGGAGAAAAAGAACAAAGGAAAATAAGATTACCATAAAATTCAGGATGGTGATTACCTTCAGGGAGGGATGGGGGCTTGTTCAGAGCATCATAACACAAGAAGCTCCTCCTTATTCTATTATAAAAAATGAATTGACTATCCTTATGCGCTTATTCAGATGAACTTTAGAATGATGTCAGATTCCTTAAAAATCTTGTTTGGATTTTGGCTGGAATTGTGTTAAATTTGTAGATTTTCTCTGGATTTATTTGCACCTTTGAAATATTGAGTCTTCCCATCTAGGGATACTGTATGTGTTTGCAGTTACTCAGGTGTCGTTTGTTCTGTTGTTGTTTTTAAGATTCCTTAGAAAAATTTTAGAGCTTTCTTCACATAGAGTCCACATTTCCTATTAAGTGCATTCCTAAATATTTTATTAATTGGGCTTCTTTGGTGAAGGAGCCCTTCTCCCGCCCCTCCCATGTTTTCTAGCTGGTATTGCTAGCATGTAGGAAAACTACAGATTTTTAAAAACTGCTTATTATTAGTTTTAATTTCAATTACTTATTTTTAAATATTTGTTAAGGTTTTGTTGTGAAGTAGGTATTGGTGTTCACTTTATAATAATGTTTGATTCCATTTACTAGTTTACAGTTGAAAAATGAGGCTTATCAGGGGATAAAGAGGCTGCTCAAGGTCACACAGCTAAGTACCACTGGAGCTGGAATTTTAATCCAGCTGTGTCTGACCAAGAGACTCACTTTCTTTTTACTGTGGGATTCTATTTTTCTTGATAATTTAATTTAACAGCCAGTTATATAAAGATATTATGCTATAGAGATAAATGAGATAATGAGTGTAAAACCGCCTTGAAAAATTCAAAGAATATAAATGAACTATCCAAATTAATGCAGCAATTTCCCTGTGAAATTGAAGCTAGGAGATTAAATGGAGACTAGCTAAGATCTGGCATTGCCTTTCAGTAGTTTAAAAGTAATAGAACTTTTTTTTTATAAAACTTTGGAGACATACGCTGCACATCCATGCCTGATACACTGTAAAGCAAGCCTTCTCCCAGTGGGTTTTTTAACATTAAAAGTGGCATTTAGTGAGCCATTTAAGTGATAATAATAGCCACATTTAAGATTTTTTTAGTGATGACCATCTCCACACTGGTTCTTAGCACTAAAGGGCTGGAAAGTGTCCCTCCTTTCATTCAGCACCAATTTTATTTTGCACCTTTGAAGTACCTGCTTAGGTGCTTAGTGTTAAATAGTGAATAGAAAAGACACATTATAAACAAGTAAATAAGTACATACCTAGAGGGAAGTGCTGTAAAGAAGTGATCTGGGTACCAATAACAGGTGCCTAGCTGTTGGAGAGTGGGCCATCGTCCTGTAGCAAGGTCTTGAAGGGTGTTTGAAGGAACCTAACAGAGGCGAGTGTTGCTGGAGGACAGAGATGTGCGGCGAACGTTGGAACAAGCTGAGGTGGGCTAAGTGGGCAAGGACTGTAACATACAAGACCAAGGAGACCATAAAAAGGAATTCAGATTTTATTCAGAGTAATGGGGACGTTTTTAAGAAGGGCACCAACATGAACCAGTTCAGGATATTATAACATTGTGGTGTCAGCTCTTGAGAAGATCCGGAGTGGCAGAGGGAAGACCAGGCAGGAAGCTAATACTGCAGACCAGGGCTGGCTAATTCTTCTTGAAGGCGCTGCCCTGTGAGCCAAAACGTGTTCAGCAGGCCTTCACACACTAGACTCTAATAGTGGCCCTCCTCTCACCTTCCAAGTTGTGACAACCAAGTCTTCAGACATTTCCGAATGGCCCCTGGGGTGGTGGAATCATCCGGTTGAGAGCTCCTGACATAGACCCAGCGGGAATCGGTGAAGAATGGGTGTCGTGATGGCAGTAGAAGTGGAGGGGAGTGCTCAGATCTGGGAGCACACTCAGGTGGAAGAGGATTCCCCAGATTCCGTGGGGCTGAGACAAGAGGGCCTTCACTCTGCTTCATCGCCAGGCTTTTCAGGAAAAACAAATCCCTTCATATTTTTTAAAACCTTAAAATTTACTCAGACTTGTCCTCGCTCTTTCTCAGACCTTAGATCTTCCAAATATTGTGTCCACTTTGTGTTCTATAGACAGAAAAGATCTGCCCTCCCTTCCCTGTACACAGACCACACCTTTGTATACACTGGAGAGGTAACAGGGATGCTTGGCCTTTCACCAGGAATCCTGAAGTGGGTAAAACTGATAGACAACTTTGAAGGAGAGTATGACTATGTGACGAATGAAGGGACGGTGTTCACGTTCAAGACCAATCGCCACTCTCCCAACTATCGCCTGATCAACATCGACTTCACGGATCCTGAGGAGTCGAAGTGGAAAGTGCTCATTCCTGAGCACGAGAAGGATGTCTTAGGTAAGACCACACGCTGCTTGAAAATAGTGCTTTTGTGTTTGGTGAGCACGTCAACAAATTGGTACATCTCTCATTCCCTGGTGACCAATTACAAGGTAAAGAGCCTCCGACATCTAATCTGTGGGCATGAAATGTCTAAACTGTGCAACCAGGTATTCACTGTAGGACACCTTTGTAATTACTACAGTGTTATACAGGATCTTCATAATAATTATAAAGGTATGAATCCAGACTTTCAAAGGTGGTGCTTTTTTTTTTTCTTTTAGTATTAGTTGTCTTTGCTAGTTATTTTCTGATAATGCTAATCACTTACATTTAATTTTTTAAACCATTTGGATTCACAGCCTTAGCTTTTAGCTTTTGAATAACCTTTGACTGTTTGTATTACACCTATTGTAGATCGGAGGGTGGATTTACAGTCCTCTTATTAGAAGAGAGCGGATTATTGTCAGAGCTCATTGAAACCCAGTGCAGTTGCTGCTGGGTGCACTGGGCTCCAGTAGCCTCTTAAGAATCTCACCTCTGTGTCAGTCCTGTTTAGAGTGCCTTAAGTTCCCTCTTGTTCATTTTCTGTGGTGCTCCAAAAAAGGTATGCTGCTTTATAAGTTATTTATTGCCTGAGAGCTGTATTTGATTAGAACAGTAAGACTCACTAATTTTGCTATAGTTTTTACACCAAAGGAGAGTTCAGTTATCTTTAAGCTAATGAAAAGTTTACTGGTTGAAGGTGAACTTCTGCTAATGGTTTGTTGGGGATAAAAGCAAGGGCCATCCCCAGATGGGAAGGTATAAGGTATATAATTAGGCAAATAAGTCCTTTGAGACCTGCAAAGCAGTGCTGTCTGAGATAAAACAGTCCTTACATGGGGCTTTCAGTGAGCCGAAAGCACAGCTGCCAGAGTCAGACAGATCCAGGCTCATGTCCTGGAAAAGGAAGGGATGCTTTCTTCCCCAGCTTGAGGCGGTATGCTCTGTGCCAGCAGATACTTAAACCTGGCCTTGCATGGTGGGTAGAGGGGAAAGGTGGGCAGATGGTTATGCTGACTGTCTCAGGGAGAGCTGCCCATGCCCACTCCTTCGGGGCCTGCCCTTCTGCATGTTCCTTGGCCCAGGAGGAAGCACTACTCTGGGTCTTTGCATAAGATTCTCCCCAACCCCCAGGGGACCCTCTTCTGTTCTGAGGTCTCCCCACCCCTCCAGGCAGTTCTGTTGGACAGGACCAGACATGACTCATGCTTGCTCTTTCCATATCAGCATCTCCAAGGCAGCAGCCCATCTGTTATCTTCCCCTCAAGTACTTAGTCCCTGCTTCTCTGGCCTAGCTGTCCCAGTCCCGTTAGCTTCTTGGGTTGGGCACCAGTGCTCTGTCTCTCAGGCTGGCTCTCCACAGTGGAGAGGGAGCCTTACAGCATGACTGCGCTCTATCCAAGGAAGGCCCTTTATTTGTCTCTCTCGAACCTTCCATTCACTCTCTTCCCTCATTTATATTTGGATGAAGGATCCATAAGTCAAGAAACAGGTTTTTGGTCATTTCCTATAACACTTTCATGTGAGGAATCAGGTGTGTAGTGACTTTAGCAGCCTGATGACTTCTGTCCAAACTGAGACAGAATGTCCCCGCTAAGGGTGGTAATAGCCAGGCATTTAGTGAGTTCTTCCTAAGTGCCACATGAATTGGCCTCATGTTGACAGGTCCAGGTGAGACTTTGGTAGCATAAGTCTTCATGTAGGGTGTCCTGGGTGGTTTTCAGGTACAGGTCAGGTTGGATCAGTGATGCTTGACTAGGGAGCTCTCAGAGACGTAACTATTTCCCAAGGCATGTGACTTTTCTGCCTCTTAAAGCCACAAAAAAAGTGCTTTGACCATTCCTTAAGGTGACATCCTATTTCACTGGTAGATCTAATGAAATGCAAATCACTGCTTAGAGATTTGGGGGGTGATATATTTTTATAACCTTCCTTCTGGAAGATTATAAGTTCTTTGGACTGGAAAGGGGAAACCTTCAATATTCCCTAGGACTCATCAATTCCGAGAGAAGCACAGTCGAATTTGCTATATATCATTAGCACAGAATGCACTGTTGAGAATAAAAACTAGAGATGAGTCATAAAGCACAGCTATAAAGTCAGGCCTGTTATTAACGGCGATGTGCAAACCACCTTGGCCCTTTCTTCTGTACTTTGTTGCATAATTCTGATGTGCTCGTGGTTAACACAGATGATTCTTTGACAAATAATTTACTTCTTTTTTCCCCCCATACTTTCTTTAAAACATTAAGGCCACATGAGATGTATTACTTGATTGAGGCACTTTTAAAAAAAATCACATTGGAGAAGGAACAAATGACCTTTAGCTGTGAAAGCTCTTTATGTCTTCACTGGAGAAAGTTCACTGTGGTAAACAACCCAGCGGGATCGAAGCCTCTGGCGATCCTTAGAGCTCCCTCTGATGCTGCCTGGTTCGTGTTGAAACTTGATAATGTTACAAGCATGAACTACTAGTTTCATGGGTTTTAAAAAACAATCAGTGTCAGAGATCCCATGACCACACTTCCCACCACGAAACCCAAGAAAGGTTTGTCATCCCCCCGCTGGAGCTGTCACCTGCAGCCATGTCCTTGCTCCCGTTCGTAATCTCATCTCTCCCTTTGGATGGCCTGGCCCTACCTCAGGCTAATCGTGTCCAGAAACGAAATGGATTGTGCTCTGTGCCTGTCCTTCTGTTTTCTCCTTTCCCCTTCACCTTGCTGCCCTGCATTGGCCCAGCTCTGCCAGAGGACAGCACCATTACTGAAGCTGCAGCCCTGGGCGTGAGGAGGACTCATCTCTCCACCTGACTTTCCCATTTCCTCACGGTCACCAAGCCCTGGGGGTTCTTTTTGGGAAAATGCCTTTCATTTATTTTCTTAACGTCTCCAGACTTGATCCACACCTGGTGTGATTTGACTGGCTTATTGGAGGAGTGTTCTCCCCTCCATCCTCTGTGCATCTCCATTGTTCTGTATCCTTCATTGGTGTCATCTCTGTTTATATCCCCTGTATCCAAACAGTAGCTCCTCAGCAACTGCCAAGTCAGAACTGCACTCTGCTCCTACCCAGGCCACCGCACCCGCCTTCAGACCACCATTGCCACCCACCCCCAAACCGAACAGCTTTTTCTTTTTCTTAAAAACAGATCTCTCACTCGTTCTCCTTACCAGCCTCCCTCCCTCCCTCCCTGCTGTTTTTTCATTTGTTGGCTCTTACTCCCCTTCTCTCCTCATTCCTAGCACCCTTCCTTCCTTGTGTCACCTGTCTTCCTGCTACCTCATCCGCTGTCACACCCAGGCACGCCCCTCTCCACACCTCTGTACTTGAGATTCAACTTAGCACTTGCTGAAAGACTCACTTTTTTGGGTCTGCAGCCAACCACTCACTTACCTTTGTTAACACTTTACTGTTTGGGTTTTTATAAGATTTTACCTTAAGGACAGAGGTGCCGTCACCTTCCAGCTTGTCTCCCGGCACCTTGCTGGGGACCTGGAGCATACCAAGGGCTTGATACATTTTTGTCAACTAAACAACTCTGACGGAAATGGATCATGATTTGGTTTTTGTTGTTTTCTTTCTTATATTTCCTGTAACATGATACTGAACACAAAATAGATAGGCAGGATTATTTATAGTACACACATTATCTAGATAATCAAAAGTCCCTGGCCCAAGGTGGAGAATGTTTTGTTTGCTCTGGCTATCACAATGACAGATCATTTATTAAAGGACTGTGCTGGAAACTAGAAGAACGATTAAAAGCAATTATAAAATCACTTTGCAAGTCTCATTGCTAGATAGTTCAGTGACATCAGTGTGCTTTCCGCTCCTCTTCAAAACCACCTTAGGCTTTACCTGTTCTTATCTTTTCAGAATGGGTGGCCTGCGTCAGGTCTAACTTTCTGGTGTTGTGCTACCTCCACGACGTGAAGAACACCCTGCAGCTTCACGATCTGGCCACGGGCGCCCTCCTGAAGACCTTCCCGCTCGAGGTCGGCAGCATTGTGGGGTACAGTGGTCAGAAGAAGGACACCGAGATCTTTTATCAGTTCACTTCCTTTTTAGCTCCAGGTGAGAGTCTTTTACCAGTGTGGTGCAGTTTACAAATCAGACTGTTTGGGTTTCTTTGGGAAAATGGGAATATAATGCTATGAAATTGAACATCACATATGCTCTATTACAGCCAAATCATTTACTTGGAATAAAACAGTAAAACAGATGTTCAGAACAAAGGGAAATGCCGCCACCTAAACTGCACGGTCATTAATCTTAACACCCTCATCCTCTGTTCTGGTAACTGGACCAACTGTTGTCTTAGGTTAATGAAAAAAAATCACATGAAAAAGTATAACCTTACATTTAGCCTGGGTCTGTATGTACTAGGACACACGCAGTGCAGATAACTAAAAGCTTAAAATAAAAATCTGTAGTTATGTCTGACATTAAAATTGTTTTCTAGAACAAACCAAGAATAAATTCTGCAGTTGTTAAGCTGAATTAAAGATGATTTTTAAAATATAGTCTTGTATCATATAGGAAAAAACTTATTTGGTTCTAGTACAGACAAAAATGCTTATCAATTATAGCTTTACGTTTCATGGGATGGGTTAATTTTCCCCAAAGTAAGCACAGCTCTCTTTTTAACTTTTTGAAAGTTGGTCACACTCATTTTGCTTTGTTTTGGTTTTTATGGCTTCTCCACTTGCCTGCACTGTTTTTGTTATAGCCAAAGCCATACACATACTCTGATTTGTCCCCAGAGCCTGCTCAGTTGGCAGCTTGCATTTGACCGAGCAGACACTACCCTAAAATCAGCCTGGCTGAAAGCGTCTCTGCAAGTCTCCTTGCTCCTCTCTCAAGTTCTGCCATAGCCCTTTTGTCTCCCCCCCCCCCCCCCCCAGTGCTGTTGTCATAGTTTGGTCCTTGGCAAATAAAACAGGTGTAGGAGAGAGCTGGGCAGTGCTGAAGTGGTTCGTCCTTCTCCTGGGGTTTGGGAAGATGACTGTGATGCTTCATCTGTGTGGTTTTTTTGGTGCCTCAGAGTCGCAGAGCAAGCCATTCATAGGAATCTTGTCATCTGACAGGTTGCTGTCAGGGTCATTAAAACCGAAAGAGCCATGTTCTGTAAGTAGGTCTTTGCTTCTCCCCATGTGCCTTTCACATGATCTAGGGGGCCAGGAAAAGTGCCCACAGTGATGCGGAAACCAGGTCCAGAAGTCAGGGACTGATGGGTCATGAGCCCCACATCTGGGTGTCCCATGCCTCACCCCTCTCCCCCGGGGACTGGGGTACAGTGGCAGCCAGTGGACAGGAACCAAAAAAAATCAGTTTCTTCCAGAAAGCTATTCTCAACCCACTGCTGTAGCGTCCACAATTTATTTTCTCAGGTTACACTGGTTCTAGACATCTTACACTGTAAAATCTCATAGCTTAAACAATTTAAATGCATAAAGGGCTGAGAAGAACAGGGTAGAGAAGGTGACTCACCTGCTCTTAATAAAAGCCAGAGTCATCAAAGCCTGTAAACCTCCTTCAATGACCCCACGTGGCCATTTATTTCAGGAACAAGCTCGTCGTTACCTGGGGAAGAAAGGACTCATTGTCTCAGTGTAAGATGGTGGGTTCTGTGCCAAGCAGTGGAATATTATCCGTGACTGTGGCTGTGAAGGTTGAAAGAGAAGGGTGTTCTTAGTTCTCTAGCACCAGGCGGCTTCTGAACAAGCTCTAATTTGCTGCTGTAATGCTTTGTTCTTCTCCTTTCTCTGTTCTTCATTTTGCCTCCAGCTTTGTATTTTCTCTCCTTAATGCGATTTGATATCTAACACCAGAGAACAGGACTGCCAGACTCGGGCCTTTTGGTCTAAATGTAAAAATAATCATTAGATAATTAAACTAGATTTCTTGAAAGCAAGAATTGCCAGTGTGTGTATATACAATCCATACATATATGTATCACCTTGAAAGCTGTCTTGCCCTGCTCCCTAAAGGTTAGCTATCCACGACCACAGTAAACAGCAGAGATACTAAACTATAAGTAAAGCCCCAGGACCAAAAATAATTGTAGCTCCAGCTGCTGTGGACATGATACATCGGGCAGGTGCATGCCACAACTGACTTTGGTCCCCATGGAGGTGCATAGTGCAGATGTGACTTGAGGCCAAGCCCTTTAGGACTTTTGTACCCTGAGTCACACATGGGAGAAAACAGGCAGCCAGGGCAGCTTGCAGCACGATGCTCTTATTCCCTGTGGCACAAACCACTTAGCTCTTGAGCCGATTAATTCTGTACTTGTGGAACCTTGGGGGGTTGTCTAAGGTTAGTTTCAGGCAGACTTCACATTGCAATAATCTTATACAGCAGCCCCAGGTACATAGCTCTGGGAAACAGCTATGAGAAATTAAAGCACCTTCCCAGACTATTTGGGAAAGGCAAAAAAAAAAAAAATTTCTTAAAGACTTTTAGAGCAGATTTAGGTTCACAGCAAAATTAAGGGCAAGGTACAGAGATTTCTCATATACTCCCTGCCTCCACAAATGCATAGCCTCTCCCACTATCAACATCCCCTTCTCAGAGAGGTACATTTGTTACAACTGATGAACCTACACTGACACATCATAATCACCCAAACTCCATAATTCACCTTCGGATTCACTGTTGGTGTTAAACATCCCATGGGTTTGGATAAGTGTATAATGACATGTATCCATCATTATAGTATCGTACAGAATATTTTCACTGCCCTAAAAATCCTCTGTGCTCTGTGTTTTCACCCAACCCCGTCTCCCAACTCCTGGCAACCACTGATTTTTTTTTACTGTCTCCATAGTTTTGGCTTTTCCAGAATGCCATATAGTTGAAATCATACAGTATGTAGACTTTTCAAATTGGCTTCTTTCACTTAGTAATATGCATTTAAGCTTGCTTCATGTCTTTTTCATAGCTTGATAGCTTATTACTTTTTAGCACTGAATAATATTCCTTTGTCTGGATGTAGCATAGTCTATTCACATGTTCACCTCCTGAAGTACATTGGTTGCTTCTAAGTTTTGGCAGTCGCAAATAAAGCTGCTATAAACATCTATGAGTTGGCTTTTGTGGGGACATAAATAAATTTTCAATTCCTTTGGGTAAATACCAAGGAGCACAAAAATTTTTAAGAGACTTGTTTTAGTTTTTGTTGTTTTTCTTTAAATTCCTTAAAGCCCAACCTATAATCAGATAAAACAGTACCTACATGGGTCATCTTTTGCAAAATTCTTTTGCCTTTTCTTTACCTATCCAATCTTTCATATCTTCTGATTCTTCTTTCACTGTTTCTCATAGAATTACCCCTTCTCCTAACTTCCATTTTTTTATCTCCTTACATTTATTTTGGATTATAGCAGGAATATCCCAGCTGATTGTCCTTGCATCTTCCCTGTTGCTAGAATAGCTTTATTAAAGTACTTGTTTTCATCAGAGACCTGTTTCCTCAAGTCCAGATACCTTAAGGGACTCCCATAATCAGTCTCTCTCTTTCACCCTTAAATTCAAAAATTGATTTTCTAGAGATCACCTAACCAGTCCTGTCTGGTTCATGATTCTAGAATTTCTCCAAAGCCCACCTTCCTCTGTACTTAACAAGCCAAATTGGACATGCACCAAGTATCATTACATTATAAGGATTCACATTGCAGTGTGAATGCGCGAATGGCTCGCCTGGGCTACCCCAGATGGATCTGTAAATAGAAAGTAGTGATCAACTGTATTAAACAGTAGTATCTTCGGGGTTAACACAGCCTCCCACTAGAAGACAGGAAAATAGAGGCCAGGCAGTAGCTAGCCTCTGTAGTATACTTCATTCTTCTGTTAGAGGATTTGATGTCTGAATTTTTTCCCCAGAGAAACAGGCATTTAGAGTGTGTTTCCTATTCATTGTCTTTCACTAGGGGTTTGTGTTCTGGTACTTTGGTGACTTGTCTAAGCTCATGCACCCAGTAACTGTCAGCGCTGGGAATCCTGGCTCCAGATCCCTTGTCAGTTACTGTACTAGAGGTGGCAGTGGTGCTAGGGAGAGTTAGGTGCTCAGATGGCACATGCTTGGTCCACCTTCTTTGTTTTTAGCTGTTTGGTTGTTTGGGGTTGTGTGTTTTTTCCTTCAAAGATTCAGATGTTTTTTGTATTTTGTGGAAGGGGAACAGGTACTGATCAAGAAGCTTTTCAGAAATTCACATAACATCTGAAGATAGCCTTTGCCCTCAAGGTTATGTTCATCTAGGAAAATTCAGCGTATGCCCAGAGTGTAGTTTGGAAGTACTTAGGTTACACATAAAAACGAAAAAAGCTGATTCTTGAGTCCTGTTACATATACCCTATTATAGTGCCTTAACGCAATGTGTCTCTATGTGTGGTAATTGAGACGACATTCACAGGGGTTGGCAGTCATGCTGTTAAGGAATCTAAATACACTACTCTTTGCCAGTGGGGAGCAGAGTGTATTTCTCAACTGTTAGTGAAGTACATAAACAGAGGAGTTGAGAGGAAAGCAGGCCGTCGTTTTAATACAAGATCAATCAGTTAGAATGTGTCCCGTGGGAGTACCGTTTGGTTTCTGGTTTTCCAGCAAGTATGGGGCTCACTAAATCGATTTTTCATTTACTTGCCAGCGTATGTTTAAAGTGTTTCGTGGGAGGGCTGTTTCCACACCAGCCACTTGGGGTGACTAATTCTGTTTCATAAACCACAGCAGTATTGTTGTTTTCAGCAGTGGGACTTGTCTTGGTTATTGTTTCTTAGATTTAGTTGTTAAATGTTAGCATTAAATTCAGGAAATGGAATTTTAATTAGTGGTAAAATAAACTGGAAATCTTGGTGTATATTTTTTAATCTATGTTGTGCACAATTACTGGGATAATCAAAATTGAAACAGCAATTTGAGGATGACTCCCCGATCATCGTTGGTTGCTGTCTACCTTTGTGTCCATGAATGAGTGGGTATCGGGTGGGTAGCAAGAGCCCCTGATTGCCGTCAAGAGACCCCTGACTGGCTGTTGACGTTGGGCAAATCATTTGAGTTTTCCTCTTAATCGGCTCTGAGATAAAATGTCCCTGCATGAAGTCTCCCCCCTTTTTTTTTTCGCCTCTGCTCCTAAATGATGTGGCATGGAAAAGACCTGTTATGTTTCTATAGTTAGCTTTTTCCCTCTTCTCATGCTCCCTGATGCCCCTCTCGCTCCTCATGCATCTGATTATGCTTTGTGATCTTTGCCCCCCTTGAGTCTGGTGGGTTCGTGGACTAAACTTAGACTTCCTCTTCCTCCTAGGCATCATTTATCACTGTGATCTTACCAAAGAGGAGCTGGAGCCAAGAGTCTTCCGAGAGGTGACCGTGAAAGGAATCGATGCTTCCGATTACCAGACAGTCCAGGTATGGAGGAGCATTTGTTCTTGAAAATGTGTTAGAAAACCTGACTTTTAGCCTGGACCGTTCACACCCCAGCTTGTCAGGAGCTGTGGAGGTAGGTAATCCACAGTAATACAGACGACAAATACTTTTGGAGCTCCTGTTTCTGGGCATTGAGCCAGGCACAGTCCCTGTCCTCCCAGACCTTACAAGTTCTCCCATAGCTGCAGCTCTTGACAAGAAACCAGTGTCCTTTCTCTGGGGGAATCTCACTTCAGTAGCTATCAAAGCAACACAGTTTGTCTCTGTTAGTCCATTTGCCCTACAGTGGGTTGTGTTCTAGCTCAAGTCCTGTGGTGTCATAAATAGCAACATAGATTTGCTCTATATAAAGTATTTACTCACATGCTATGAGTCAGTCTGAAGTTCATATGTGTTTCTACCTGGCACAGAGAGGGCACTCCATAGAAAATTAGAAGGAATTAACTAATTAATCCTCATGGCACCATAAGCTCAGTCTCTGGTCACAATCTTTTTAGGTTTAGAATCTCCTTTTTTTTCCATTCAGCTCCCCAAAGGTACTGAGTCTCCCAGAAACTGGATCACTTATCCATCGAGGACACAGAATGTCTCTGCTCCTTTGCAGTGAGAGGTTACCTCTCGGGCAGCAGGCGTTTATCAGGCTTTCCCACCTGGAGGGCCATACCCCACGGACCACAGGTTAGGACTTTAGGTGTGAAGGAAGGTTAGAACAAGCACTGGATGCTCCCAAAAATGTTTCGGTAAAACGAGGGCATTTGAGCATGGTGAATTAATCTTCGCTGTCTAGAAATAGTCTAAATGATGGGCTAGATCTCAATCATAAAAAAAATAAAGCTTTGTTTACAAAAACGTACAGTGGGCTAGATCTGGCCCAGCTCTGCAGCTTGCCAACCTCTGAGCTGTATCAGGAGTGGCAGACTGGCCTCCAATTTTATTGGAGAACATCCATGCCTGTCTATTTACCTAGTATCTGTGTCTGCTTTCACACTTTAACTGAGTGGGTGCAACAGAGACTGTATGGCCCACAAAGCCTAAAATAGTTAGCATTTAGCCCTCTAAGAAAAGTGTGTTGATCCCTGGTCTATATAAATAGTATTTATAAAATCAGAATGTTCTCAGTAGATGCCTAGGGCCTTTGTCATGAAGCCCTGCCAGGCCTGAATTCTGCACATCCTCATTAGGTGACATTGGGTGACATTGGGCGAGTCATTTAACCTTTCTGCCACCATTTTTTCAGCTGCAAAATAAAGATAGTATCTACTTAGCAGGATTCCTGTAGAGTTAGATGATATAAAGTGTCTGGCACATAGAACATAATAAATTTTTTTAAATCAGTATTGGCAGTAAATATAACAGACTCTTATACTTTCATACCTATTTTGGCTTGTTTCTTTTTTCATCTTCAAGGTGAGCCATTGCCTGGAGAGAGATCCTGTAGGGGCCCGTAGCCCCTGTCTGTCTCTCTGTATGTGCATGTGTCTGTTTGTCTGCATCTCTCTCTCTCTCTCTCTCTCTGTCTTTCCATCTGTCTCTTTCTTCTCTGTGTGTGTGTGTGTGCATGTGTACATGCTCATCACTACCTCAGAGATCAGTAATGTCAGGGATGCCCAGGAACAGTGACCATCGTCTCTTCTGCCCTCCAGGATGCAGCCTTGGCTGCCCTAGAATTGGGCAGAGTTGCCTACAAGAGACCCCCTGTCTTCTCATATCTACTACACAGCCCCTGGGGTCTATATTTAAAAACAAACACACTCTTTTTCATCTTCCCACAACAAACACTGCCCCCGTGTGCAGTTACCTTTGGAGTTTGGGGAAGGGAGGGGACCTGCAATAATGACAGCTGTCAGGGAGCCAGCTTCTTGTGAGTCGTAACTCCTTCCAGTGAGGGTGGTTAGAGTCCTTCCTCCTGTAAAATAGTGTTTTTTTCCTATCCTGACAACACTAGTGTTCTTTACAGGTAATACACAAAGAAACCATTTACCACCTAATACGTATTGTTTTCAATTACAAATGCTAGTTGCCTGTGTTGTTGGAAAACTCACTGAATTCCTCTGTGCCTGACTCTACTTCACAATGAAAACTTCCCTGACATTGAGCTATGCAAATACTCACCACCTTTTATTTATACTGCTGCAGTAGGGGAGCAAAAAGTCATGGTAAATATTTAGAGAGCTGGTAACTGGACAGAACCCATTAGTTTACAATCTTAATGCACTGCCCCTCATTTCCATGTTTGAGAAAATAGAGCTGTGCCCATGGGCAGAGTAGAGCCTCCGTGTATGATGCCAATAGGAGGTTTTACATCTATTGATTGTACACATCACACATATTGCACTAAGTCATTAAAGTAGAATTCGTTCATGTGTAAAGGTGCCTTTGAAATGCACAGCACCGTAGACTTGTTTCACTGAACATCCATCTTGCAGTGATTGAGATTCGTGTGTATGCATAGAGCTCGGACGTGAAATGTGAGTCTGACAGATGTCCTCACATTGCTGACAGTGACTGGCCATTGTACAAGTGGCCCTCCAGAGGGATCTATGCATGAATGGAGATCATCCTGACGGTGTGTAAAAGGAACCACAGCATTTTGTAAAACAGAAATTCCATTTTTGTTTTTAGTCACTTTTGGGTAATGCCATTTTTGATTCCGTGTGACCCTGGTGTTTATATTTATTCTGTATGTGATTTTAAAAGATGACCCCCGGGCTGTTTGTCATTTCTTTTTACAGTCTGTGAGGCACCGTTCTCGTGTTGAGGCAAATGCTGCAGCACGGATGACCCTGCGTGGCTGGCCATGCAGGTAGTGATGGTCATGACCGTGCACGTCTGCCTGGTGGTGTAGCCGCTAAGGTAGACCGAGCCCGAGAGAAGGGAGGGGTCGAAGAAACAGGCCAGCTACATAGCCACAGAGGGCTGCTTTTCGTGTGACCTCCATTCACTCAGGACCCAGAGCACCTTGAGTGGGGCGGGGTGAAGGATAGGATGTCATATTTTGCTGACAGGCGCAGAACAAAGCTGCTCTCTATACAGCCTTTACCCATTCCTGACTACAGCTATGGGTAGAACATTGATCTGTATCAGAAATACAATTTGAAATCAGATCCTGGGAAACTGTTCATTTTTCTTCCAGTCTGGGGCACATAGGAATTAGTTTTAAATGGGTTATCAAATCTGCAATTGACTCCTTCTTTTATTGTGAATGACATGACCACATAATTTTGATGGGGACCTCTGTGCCCATGTCTTTAAAAAGAAGTTAAAATACTGAACATTAGAAATGACACTTATTAAACAGGCTTGGTAATAAGTGATTTACCTGAAAAATCTGTCTACGTTTATAATCAGTAATATGTTTCATTTTAAACAAAAGTGAAGTAATAGGGAAATGTTAGTTAAATTTAGTCCACCAGCAAATATTTATGACATGACATTCAGTGCCAGGTGCTACTGTTTGAATATAGAGGAATTTCAGACACACACAATTTATAGTATATATAAATTAATTTTGGAACTTTATAGTCAGACCGGATAGTCGAGACTAGAGATCTGAAAGGTCAGACACCTCAAAGATGGTGACCACAGTGATGGAGGGAGAGGTGCAGGCTTCAGTCCGCACTGTACAGTACAGACCCTCTGGCTGGGGTCGAGGAAGACGTCTCCACAGCAGAGGTGGAAGCTGGGCGGGGCTCTGAGGTGCTTTCCCCACTGAACTCCTGAGTGATTTTACCACCACCCTTCATTCAGAGACAGCCTCTGCCTTTTCATAGGAGCGTAATTTCACCATTTCCCAGTAAATTCAAGAAGAAGGGAATCATGCCCTCAGTTTCCCGGGCGGAGAGCCGCCCTTGGCAGTTACCTTCTGCGGATGGAAGAGTGTTTGCACTGTGGTTGAATCAGGCATGACGAAGGAAGGTAGTGTAGCAACAGTGCACGTTTTTGGCTTCTCAGTATCTCATTTCTGTTCAGCCAGCTGAGAGATTGGCTTTTCTCCTCCCAAAATGAAGCAAAATTTATAGACATGAAAGAGAACAGTGAACTGAGTACACTGTGAATAAATTCCATTAACAACAGTTTCCACATTTTATGAAAGACAACTTTTCAGAATGAAGGGCAAAACCAAACTTAAATCAATATGGTACAAAAATAGTAAGAATCATAAGTATTTAACATAGTTTTTTGGTTTTTTTTTAAGAGAGAGAGGAGGGAGAGGGATAGAGAGAGAGAAACATCGTGAGAGAACATCGATCCATTGCCTGCTCCACGCCCCCTACTGGGGCTGGTGCCCACAGCCCAGGCATGGGCCCTGACTGGGAATCGAACCAGTGACCTTCTAGTTCCTGGGTTGATGCTCACCCACTGAACCACACTGGCTGAGCTTAACACAGATTTTTATCTTGATTCCTGTTCTCTTACACTGTGTAGGAATTTTGCTTTTGATGTTGACCTACGGTAATGCCCTTGAGACATTGGGAGCATCCCAGAGGTCGCTTGCTCTGTAGCTGAACAGAAATGTTAAAATTAGATGATTCTTTGGGTTTACCAAGATGCCTTGGGGTAAAAGGGAATTTTTTCCCTTTAATTTAATCTAGATTTTTCCAGCCTTGCTGATAACTAATTTGTGATTGCTAGCATACAGGCTTTCCCATTCAGAGAACGTACTCTCAGAACACTAATTAGTGTTTCAGTACTCATTAACTTCTGTGCTGAGCACATGGCACATGCGGTTTTACATTGACTCATCCACATCCTTGGTGAGCTGACTGTTGAGCTAGCCGCAGTGTTCTCTGTAACACTGTGTTCTCAGAAATCTTCAGAACATGTTCATGAAGAGTGAATGGGGAAACATTTTCAAAAAGACCTTTTTGAGGAGTCACCATGCTTGAAAATAGAAAACTGCTTTAAATGTAGTCAGTTGTTCTTGGCAATGTATTGCCTAAGTATTTGTGTTATTTTTGATATTTTGCTTCTCTGTGACATGCATACTTTTGCATAGATTCCTGCCCTTCTTTAGAATTCTCTGTCATGCAGGTATTCTAGGTTGCAGGTATAATATTCATATTTAGAGTGCTCATGTTGGTGTCTTTCCTCTTTAGATGTCAGCTGTTATGATAGTTTGACTGCAAATGATAAGACGGAGTCTTTGCTTTCTTGCTGACGTATAACAGAGAAATGAGTTGCGGGGTCCGCGCCTGTAGTTGCTGCAGTCTCCGTATCACTGTAAATAAACCCCTCTCCATGGTTTTAAAAAGGACATTACTTTGCAGTAACCTGAGAATATGTAACCCACTTTCAGTAATAAGCAAAAGGTGGCCTTGAGATTTGAGCCCCCAACCTCCATGATAGGCCTGGGGAGGTTTCTTGAGCCTGTGGGCCTTCCCCGTGGCAGGGTGGATGAGCACTCAGGGCTGACCCAGGCACGTGCTGGCCTTCTTCTGAGTGTTTCTGAACTTTGCTCTGAGGATTGGGTCCTGTTTAAATTATGAATGGGGACTGCAATGAGACGGGGACGGGAAAGCAGCTGAACCTCGGCCTGGTGACCTGGAGCAGGGGAATTTGGCCAGGAAAAGAAGCCCCACTGGCTGGCTCTCCTGGGGGAGCTTGGCAGTGACTCCGCAGCACAGGAATTTACTCAGCTTGCTTTACTAAGATGTTAGATTGGAACTGGTGTTGATCTAATTTGAATGTTTAGATTGACTTCTAGAAGGCAGTCTAGGTTTATTCTTTAAAAGTTGTATTAGAGGCCATCACTGTCAGAGATCAGTACCATAGGTGACAACTATGCTCATTAGGAGTATATACAAAATTTTTAATATTCAGATATCTACAGATGATACTGAATTTAGAGGTTTAAATTTTGTTTACATTGATCTTAGAGTCACAGCTTTTGAGATGCATGAAAGTTGCAGGTTGGGGAGCTTTGCTGATGTTGAGGTGGGTAGATTTCAGGTTACTCACAGCTAACAACCAGCTCCAGCTCCTTGCTAGAAAACTATGTTGAGGGAAAAATGTTATATTTCATTATCTTATTTTTTAAAAAGTAGAAAGTCACTTCCTGCTTATTAGAACTGAATCAATAGCATAATATCATCTATGAGTAGTATGTGTGCTGATGGTACTTATCTTTTGCTATTTAATAATACTTATTTGCCTTTAAAAATGAATCTGAATCTCAAGGTATGTTACTCAGATTACATTCAACTGTGAGCAATGGAAAAAAAGTGAGAATAACCATGGCTTTAAAGGAGAGAGGTATTTATTTCCTTAGCACAGAAAAGAAGCAGAGAGTGAATCATCCAGGGCTGACTTGGTGTCCAAAGTGTAAGGAATCAAAGCTCCTTCTCTCTGTGGCTTCATCACCATGTGTTCTGTTCCCAGCATTACTTCATGGCCCTAGAAGGCTGCTGGGATTCCAGCCATGTTATATCCACTCCCCAGAGAGCAGGAAGGCAGCAGTGTGGAAAAAGAGGGAAAGGAGGGGAGGAAAGGTGCATGCCAGCTGTTTGATAAAGATGTTTGTGAGAAGGTGACATGTATTATGTCTGCTTTCATCTTTTTTAGTGAAAACATGCTCACGTGGCCACCCTAGTACAAGGAGGTTTAAAGATGTCTGCCCAGAAATAATGTACCTAGCTAAATATTGGGGCCTTATTATCATAGAAATGGAGGGAATGGATATTGGGAGACAACTAGCAATCTGCCACACAAGGCCTTTAGTTAAAACTTTTTGTTGTGAACCGAGTCCAAGAAACCCATACGCCACCTGGTGGCCAGGTACCTAAATTTCAGGATCCCGCTGGAAAAACAGACTACAAAAAAGTTGAATTTTCAAATATTATAACTGTGAACAGCAGAAATCACACACCTTTTTTAAAGGCCCTTGTCCTGTGAAAAAAGACACTTAATATCGCTTCTAGAACGTGAGTATATGTCGTTCCTGAACTCTTGTCTTGACTTTAGTAAAGTGTGATACAAGAGTGTATTAAACTATTTTGAGCATTAAAAACAAGCCCTGGCCTTTGTGGCTCAGCTGGTTGGAGCATCATCCCGTGCACTGAAAGGTTGCAGGTTCTGTTCCTGGTCAGGGCACATAGCCAGGTTGCGGGTTCAATCCCCGGTTGGGCGCATGTGGGAGGGAACCGATTGATGTTTCTCTCTCTCTCTCTAAAAAAAAAAAAAATCAGTAAACATATCTTCAGGTGAGGATTAAAAACACACAAACAAGACAAACTCAGAGTTCTCTCTGGCAGGATGTGTCCAGGTGGCCGTGCAGATGTTTTGTTCGGGCTAGAGTGTTCTTGCCCGGGATAACCAGCTCCAAACCACCCTCCCAACTTCCCCACAGAGGGGCCTGCTCTCTGGAATGGAAGCATGCCATGCACCAGCCTTTCTAGAGGTGGTCAGGTCCCTAATTTCAGAGCTACTCTCTCACTCTTTCCTTGGTGCATATTTTTCTGCCAGTATGGTTTGGGGCTCTCACAAAGTTATATGCCTTCCAATTGCATATACATTAGAGCTCATCTAGCTGAGCCCTCTGTTTTAACTAAGGTCACACTGTTAATGATTGACAGAACCAAGAAAAAAATGTAGAACTCCAGAGCTGTGCAAATCCTGCACATTTTGTTGTCAGGATAAGCTATTTGCACTGTCTATATAGCTCCGTTGTTATTTGGTTTTAAGATTTTTTTTCCACCTCTAAAATAAACAAATTAGACTAAAAGGCCTCTAAGTCCTTAAGATTCCTTAACCTCTAAAAGTGTTTCTATATCATGTATCTAGTGAGTACTTTGTAGGTTTGTATGGAACCAATTATACAATAAAAATACCCTCTGTGTGAAAGGGGAAACAGTAGGAGCCCATAAATTCATTTTTTAATGATTTATAAATATGATTTATTTTAGTGTTTATTTCTAGTCTCCTTATTGTATGTTAATGGGGATTCTCATTGTCTTTTCCATTTATTTATATCATATACATAATATATACACACACACATATACATATATACACTTATATTTTAATCTGAGGAGCTTTATTTAAGTCTTAAATGTTGGTCATATTTGAAATTCCGTTTAAAGTATGCTCAGAAGTGAAATAAAACATGTTTAGGTTTTTGCCTTTTTCATTTCATTTCTGCTGGACCTCAAGATCTTACTTGGATTGACATCGATGCCACTACTGGCACCAGGTGGCTTCTAACTCAAGTTTGGGAGAATATTCAGATTTACTTTGGAAACGCTGGCCCAAGACTTTTGGTTCTTGTTCTTTGAACATGCTAAGCAACTTATGTGCCCAAAGCAGGCACCCTTCTTATCTGCTTTCTCTTAGAGGAGCACATCTGTTCTAGCGTCTATCTGTATTTTGCCTTTTTAATAGGTGAAGTTAGACAAAGAATTAAGAGGAGGAGGGGGTGCCTAGAAGCGGGAATCTATAATTGCTTAGATTTCCAGTGCATTGAGAAGGCTCAGCAGGAGAGAGTTGGGGGCAGTCTTTCTCCTGCTCTTCTGTGATGGTATGAGTCCTGAACTAGCCCAGGGGCCCATCTTCTGTAGGTCGCCAACTAGACAACTGTTCTTCGGCTTCCTGCTCCATCTTTTAGGGCAAAAGGTAAGAGACCATAGAGACTTAGTGTGGGGTCTCCATCTGCTATATAGTTTCTTCTCTCCTCTCCCCTTTGCCTGGAGTTACACTGATGGTCAGTGGAAGAGGGGGGTGGGTAAAAATAGACCAAGCACTGCCAATATTCCCTTATCTCCCTGGAGGCAAAACCATTATTGGAGGAAAAATTTTCCATTTCCACCTGGGCTTAGAGGAGTAGACTGGATCTTTCTCTGTCTACTCCCAGGGCTGACTCAATGTAAGAGGCAGATAGAAATGTAATAGGGGTAAACATGGTGGTAAAATATATTGAAGTGAAGGCATCGTGACAGTATTAAACAGGGACACACGGGTTCCTGGTCATTGTCGGTGTCCCGTGTGAGCTCCTCTACCCAACTCTCCATGCCCTCCTTCATCCACCCTCACTGCCCCAAGCCCCAGGCCCCCACCCCAGCTATGCTGCACCGTCCACGCTTGCCTCCCACCCGAGCCCTCGGCCACCATGCTCAGCTCACCTCTGCCTGGCTCTCCTTCCTCCTGTTCCATCCTGTACTGCTCATTTTCTCTACCCCATTTTCAGTATTCAGCCAAGTCCTACCTTCTGTATAGAAGCCTCTCTTCTTATTCCTGCCCTTGGGAACTCAGAGCAGAAGACCGGGAAAGGGGCTGTCCAGCTGTTACTTGGACATGTGGCCTGGGTGTGTGCACATAGTGTGCCAGACTCTGTGCCAGTGTCCTCATCTCTCTTCTTCAGAGAAAAACCTTCCTTTGAGATCAAGACGCTCGTGATTTTTATTTTCTAGATGAAGAGCCCACAGTGGAGGGAAGGTAGGTGAGTTGCCCCAGGTCACCCAGTGGCGTAACGGGCACTTGAGCCCAGGCCTGCAGTTCTGAGATGCCCCTGAGCATGGTGCCGCCGGACCCAAGAAGCTGTTTGGCTTCCTGACCAGGTTGTCACAGTTCAATAGTCAGGGACCCTGAGGTGTGTGTAGTTCTGGGTCTTCTTGGAGAAATTGATATAAAGCGCCGTGATTTTATGGAGACCGTAGGAAAAGCCTCATCTTTTACCTTGGTTAGTGTCTCCAAGAAAGAAATGTGAATCTTCTGCTCCTGCTGTATTGATAAATGTAGCTCATATTAATTCTAATGAGATGAAAATCATCTGCTAGTCAGTTCTGCTGAGTGTAGTAGTAGATAATGCCTGTGTTCTCCCTGCCTCCAGCTACGTTTGTTTGTGTACATGCGTATGTATATGAGTAGTTATAAGTACTAACAGACATCAACAGACAGTATGCTTTTTGATTCTAATTAAGGTAGTGGGTAATTCTGAAACTGAATCTCCAACAGAAAACCATTTAGGGTGCAAGTAAAAATCATTATGTGTGCTGCCTACATCTGGACCCTGACGTTTTCCATGTTTTGCACAGTATATGTCTAGTACAGCCGTAGAGTTTAATGTGCATATAGCTAATGTGCACATATTATGTACACATTAAATATCTGGAAGAGATTAGAGAAAAATATGAATACTCTGAACTTTGGTTGGTGTGCTGGTTTGAGAATCTGCAGATTTGACTGTGTTGGAAGTGCCAACCTTGAACCCTTGCTCAGAATCCTCAGACATAGGAAGGACAAAGGAGGGTTGGGGTATTGCTGGAGCTGCCCCTGCTGAGGTCTAGACATTTCACCTCCTCCGGGTCCATATACAACTGCCAGCAAGGTCGTCTTCTCTCCTGCCTTCAGGAATTTCTGTCAGCATTGTGGATAGAAGTGGGATGGGGAAAACCACTTCTTCATCTGATCTGTGTATCTATTAAGAATTTACTCTGTACCGAGCATTGTGCTAAACACTGGGAATGTAGCAGTGATTAGAGAGATGTGGGATATGCAGGCAGAAACAAGTGCACAGAAAATAAAGGTGAAAATAAAGTTGAAGGAAAGGCTGTAAAAGAAATAAAGGACTGTTGTGGGCCCAGTGTGAATTGAGTGGTCGACAAAAGTTCCCTTGAATTTTCATTTAAGTGGAAATTTAAGGCTAGGAGGGAACTAACCGTGTGAAAATGAGGGGAAAGGAGCCCAGAACGTTAGAACAAAGCACTTTGCCTCAGAGAGGACCTGGGAGAAGTCTGGGACATGGTGAGCAAGGGAAAGATGGGCAATGGGTGTGGGGGGAGGGCAGGGCCTTGTGGCCTGGTTAGGGATCCCGTGTAGTGAGGGTCGGTGCAGGCTGTTATACTAGAAAGTGGCATGTCTGATCTAAGAAAACCGTCTTCTATTGTGTGGAGAATAGATCAAAGGGCAGGCAGGACACAGAGAGCTGATAGACATCTTTAGCAGTAGAAAAGCGGGAGATAAGTTGGCCTGAAATAAAGTAGAGACTATGGACGTGGGGAAGAGTGTGTTTGGAATACACCAGGAAGGGAGAACCCACAGGACACCTACGGGAGTGCTTGTGGAGGGAAGAGGGACCGGGCCACACCAAGGATGACTGGAATTTCCCATCTGAGCAGCTGGTACCATGTATCAAGTTGTTGGCAGTGGGTTTGGGAGGAAAAGAGTTTTGAACGTGTCAAGTTTGTGGTGCCTATTGAGTTGCCATCCAGGCGGCCGTGTCAGACATGGAGTTGGGGAGATCCGAGGTGGGGTTATACGTGTGGGAGTCTTCAGCATAAGTGTGTTGTTGAATCCAGGGGCAAAGACAGAAGCACAAGGAGGAACATGTGAAGAGGGCTCAGGACTGAGCCCTGAGAAGCCCACGTCGAGGGGTTGGTGGGAGGAGAATGAACGAGCAGAGGAGCCTGAGAAGCAGCAGAGAGGTTCAGGGAGAGCCAGCAGGCCAAACAGGCCAGGGGCACCTGCAGTCAGGGGGAGAGGAGTGGAAGGAGGGAGTGGCAGGCGGCAGTGTGTGTTTGGTTGGACAAATGAGGAAGGAATATGAGTTCTTAGATTTGACAGAGTGCGCCTCTTCGTGATCTTGACAGAAGCACTTTCAATGAGCAGTGGAGGCAGATGGTAGCTGAACAGGGAATATTGAGAAAGAGAGGAGCTGTACCTGGTGCTCATAATACAGGTTTCCTGTGGGTGAGTGGGATTGAGGGATGGGCGATTAGCTTTGCTTTCAAACATCATTGTATTTATTTTTCTAGTTATAACAATATTTTATTAATGCTATTAATCTTTTATTAATAAAAGATGAAAAGCTTTTATTTTAAAACTTTAAAAAAAAAATTTTTTTTTTTTAATATATTTTTATTGACTTCAGAGAGAGAACAGGAGAGGGGGGGACGAGAGACAGAAACATCAATGATGAGAGAGCCATTGATCGAGCCCACAACCTGGGCATGTGCCCTGACCGGGAATCGAACCCTGATCGCCCAGCCGGGCTTAAAAATTTTTAAGAAAAAAATAACCTCTAGTAGGTTAACTGGACTCCTCGGACCTTTAACGGCTGTGGTTTATATCTTTCCCATTCAGATTACAGTTCAAATGTGTTGTTTTCTCTCTGCAGAATAACTTGTACAGCTGTGCTAAGAAGACATATCAGTCCAAAAAAATCAGACTTTAATTTCATAAAACATTTTACACACAGAGCCTTCCATGGCAGTAACTTCAGGATCGGAGAGGAAGTCTGAGAGCAGAAGGAAGTGAAGAACCACACGTATAGACAGTCTTCTGAGAAGTTTGATTGCATGGGGCATGAGGGGTATATGAGGCCAGTGGCATGGTTTATTAAGGTGCGAGAAACCAGATTATTTTGGTGTGTTGATGGGTTGGTTCCGTAACCACCAGAGAAGCCAAGTTCCTTGAGAAGGTGAGAGGATCCCAAGCCCTGGTGGAGGGACTGGCTTTCGTAGAAGGAGGGGTGTTTCCTCCGCTGTAGGAGAGAAGAAAGAATGTGAGTGCGGGAGTGATGAGGGGGCCTCGGAGTTGCAACTCCAAGTCCTAGCTTCTTACTTTTCTCTTAGGCCCTGAATTCTCTATCTTCTTACCTATTTTTTTCCCCAATAATTTTTGCGTTTCAACTAAAAATCAAAAAGTAGTGTTGGAATTTTGAAATATGTACATTTTTGTCAGCTTAAAAACAGGAAGACACTCAAATACTGAGCATTAGAATTTTCTGTTTCTTACAGATGGGTTTCTTCCCAGTTGCTCTTTTCTGTATCATTCAGGATAGGCGAGGCCATCGCACTTAACAAGCAGCTCCGAATCCCAGGGGCTTAAAGTCAGAAACGTGTACATCTTGTTCCCGTGTGCTGTTGGTCAGAGGTCCTAGGCCCTGCCTGAGGAGCCTCCCTGCCCAGGCTTTGCCTATCCTCCTGGCATAGAAAGCATTTCACATCCATGATGCCACAGTCTTTTTGTCTAGAAGCATCACATTCCCGCCCCCAGTCACATTTGTCATCAACACCATGTCCCGAGGACCCAGCAGCCTTCAAGGTGATGCTGGTGATGGCCATCCCTCCTGTGCTGGAAGAAGAGAGCACTGCACACATGGGCTCCCCCTGCCGACAGCACCAGGCCCTCCCGGAGCAGGCAGAGTGGGCCTTGGAGGTGGGGGTTGCCTTGTATCTGGCCCCATCTTCTGACCACAGCACATAAAATTCTGTCAGTAGAAATCCACTCCATCATTTTAAACTTTCATTTTTCTAGGCATTTTCTTTAAAAATACAAGCAGTTTTAGAAAACCTATTGAATAGTCACCTTTTTTCCTCCAAGGACCTTGTTGTTTTCTTTGGAGGATTCAAAATTGTAGGAGAGCTTGTCAACACACTTTTTAAGTAATGTTTATTTTCCTTCTTTACTGAATATAGACCTGCCAGCCAGCCAAGCTTCTGCTTAGCCTGAATTGATGTTCACTGCAGGCTGATCTGGGCAGCCTCGTCTTACAGGCCTACCTCCCATTAGGCTTTCTGGAATTCTGCCCGCGGCTCTCAGGCCTCTGTTAGCCCTTCCAGGACACATTTGGTCCAGGAACTTGGCTTGGGGCTCACAAGTTCTCAGATGCCTAGGGGTCTGTGAGAGGAGGGCAAGATGCTGCTGCTGGAGATAGGGAAGCAGCGTGGGGCGCAGTGAGGGAGAGGCTTGCCGGCCACTACACACACACACCCCCCCCCCCCGGGCTGCATCATGTTTCGGGTGTGGGTCCTGTCTTCATTCTGCATTCTCCATCCATTTGCTATAGCCCCTCCTTTCCCTTTCAGGACACCTCCCTCTCCCTCCCAGCCTTCGGGAGGAGAGCCCTTCCTTGCGAGCTGGGACCCTCTGTGACTACTCTCCTCCACAGCTCAGGGCTTGCCCCACACCGTGGGGCCAGTAGCAGGGTTGGAGTGTGGTAGAGATGAAACTGGCCCTCTCTGCTACAGTGCCTCTCATGCTGTGCTTTCCTCAGTGGGAAATGTAAGTGTGATCTAGCCAAACTCCCCTTGGGTGACATCAGTGAATTACAGTCTCTTATAAACATATTACCCCACAGTATTGAGTTTGTTCTGGTATCAGTTTGGGCGAGTGATTTATGTTCTTCTTGATACATTAGCGGCAAACTTCCTGGCTGGGGTCAGTATTAGCAGGCAGGGCAGCCAGTTCTGAGATCAGTGGTCAAAAGGAAGTGACTATTTGCTATTGTTTCATAGGATAGAGTTGCTTCTTAATAAATAGCATATCCCTTATGATTATGTTCGTCTGCTAGTTTATGACAGGCTTTGAGTCACGCACATGTGCCCCACAATCAGGCCCCTGCCCTGTTCCCCTCAACCACTCAGCTGTAGGCAGAGGGGCTTCCTCGCTTTGCTTGCAAGTGAGCACACACTGCCCACACCCCAGCACTCCCACCCTTTCTCTGCCTGTAATGTTCACCCCACTCTTGCGCTTCCTTTCAGTGCACTGATCAGAATCCCTCCCCTGTCCATGCTGTGTAAGATAGCATCCTTCCCATCCCCTCCTCCGCTTCCAGCTTTACTGTTTCCCCATTGCACGTTTCACCAGCTGGCATTATGTTTTTATTTGTTTATGTTCTTTAGAAAGTGGTTTTGCCCACTGCAGTGTCCCCAGAGCACAGAGTAGATACATATAAATACTTAGTGAGAAAGACCGTGATAGATGATACATTCTGAAATTATCTTGTTGTGATTGCCAGAAACCTATAAATATGGAACATTTCCTTTCTGGAAAATTTCTATGTTGGACCATCTGCCTCTCCCCTCCTGTGGTAATTGGTCCTGTCCATTCAAAACCAACAAATACTGTCAGAAAATGAATGTTTACTACCATTTTTACTTTTGTGAAATATTTTGCATGATCCAGTCTTTAAGAGTATTTCGGGTCATAATCTATGACCAAAACAGGAAATAATATTGCCTCTCCATCTTAGAGCATCAAAGTAAAATTTTTTTATATTTTCTTAGCACACCTGTATTGCTGCCTGCTTACAAATGTTTGAGAACCTTTTAGACAAGTTACCTATAAAAAAAGTAATTCTACTAACATGTAAATTCAAGTAACCCATTCCTTATGTTTCATGAATGTTTGTGATCATTACTTTGGATTTGGATTTTTTTTATTACTTTTTAAGACTTTGAAAGTTTAATTTTCTCCCTTTGGCTTTTAGCTTTTCTAATGTTTCCCAAAGCAGCCTATTTCATGCATTTAATTTTTCTTCCCTTCTTCAGTTCTCAGTATTTGTACTGATTCATATGCATGGTTCTTGTCTTTATTGTTTGTGTTTCTTGTCATATCTTCCCATGCTGTTAGTCTGCGAGGTTCTGGAGTCCCTGTGCCTCTGCGGGTGTTCAAGACAATGATAGTTATACTGACCTATCCTAATTTAAATAAAATGGAATTTTTAAGTGAGATTACTTAAGTAGGTATAATTATTTCGTAAACATTTATTAAGCTGCTACCTTGTGATCTGGCAGTGCTGGGAATATAAGGAAGGATAGCATTTACTAGGGGAAGTGGGGATGTAATCAACCATTTTCAACAATTTTATGGTGGGAGAAACTATGAAAACTGGTCACTGGTTCTGTGGGAACCCGGAGGAGGAGGAGCATCTGAGACTGCCCCTGGGACTAGGCTGTCTGGAGAGGAGCTTTGGGTAGAAGGAGAAGGGCATTGGAGGAGAGCTTGTACGAAAGCAGAGGAATCCTCAGCACCACGGCTGGAACCCAGTGGCAGGAACTGAGCCTGGAAAAGGAGCTGGGTCCAAACCCAGAGGGTCTGGTATTCACCCAAATGGGGTGAGGTTTTATCCCCTCCATGATGGGGAGCCCCTGAAAGGGCCTGCACCGGGTGCACTGGTGTCTACCAGGTTCTCAGAGGATTAGGGTCAGGAGTCGGGAAGAACCCTGAAGGCTGGCAGGGTGGTGGCTGATGAACCAGTGGGCTTGGCTTGAACACCCCAATGGTGCGTCCAGTCTCAAGGAAGCACTAACATTTAGTTAGACTGGGTGGTTGGGGGGGGGGGGCTTGCATCATGGGAGCCAGGAGAGAATTTTCAAGAAGGATGCCACAGTATTATAGAGAAGTCACGGGGGACTTTGCAGTATTGGGATTGGCCATGAGTATTTGAGAGCAGCCAGCGAAAGGTAGCAGTGGACTGAATAGGCTGTGAGGGGAGCCAGTGAGCCCAGCCGCCTCTAGGAGTGAGGGGTCTTCTTACAACCCTGGGCCTTGTGTGTCAATTACTAGGCAGCAGATATTACGTGAAATTCACTAAGTGAAAGTTTTTGTACTCTGAGTGCTGGCTTTGTAGCCAGCTTTTCTGCAGGTCGATCCTGATGCTTCAGACGTTTCCCACCCACCATCCTGGCTGCCTTCTATCGTCAGCACAGCATGGTGGTGTTTTCTAGATCTTCCATGAACACGATTCGGTTATTCATGTGAAGCTTTCATTTTTCTTAAGACTGATTCTTTTACGATCTCAATGCCACCTTGATTACTGGTGATAATAAAAAGGTGCATGTGTAATTAAAAATCTGTTATTTCCACGTTTTAAAATGAATAGATAAGAGCTTTCTCTCATGATAGTGCTGGGGTCATTGAGGTAGGGGAGATGACATTTGATAGCCATCAAAAGAGAAAGAACTAGACAGTGTCACTGATGAGATTATGCTACTGTTACTCTACTGCACAAATATAAAACATTTCACACAGCCAAGCTGGGATTCTAAATCACAGAAGAATTTGTGCCTGTACCTTGGCAGCAGGACTCCTGAGCTTGGTGTTTTGCCTTCATGTTTTCCCTCTTCCTCTTTTCCGCCCCCGGTGAGTGGCCTCCTCCTGGCTACTTGTGAAGCTTCTCTGAGCCTCCAGTTCTGGCTCCTCTAATGGGTCCCCTCTTTGCACCTGCTGTCACCAGTCTGCATCCGCTTTGGCCTTAGGGTTCCCAGTGTGGGTAGCAAAATGCACTGTGGTGCTTGTGAGCTGGCTGCTTAAAGATCATTGTTTAAGCGGCTGGGAGTCTTTTATGATGGGTTTCTTTCTTGCCTAGTACTCACCTGAGGGCTTTATTTTGATTATTTGCATTTGTGTCCTCTGAGAGACACTAGGTAGATGTTGATCAGAATGTAATAGCAGCATTAGATGTGTCCACCGGAAACTGGCATCAATACCTTTGGGCCAGAGAATTTTACATCCAAATTCCCCTTTTCAGTATTCTGATCATTCTTTTTTCTGTGGTATAATTGTGTGTGTGGTGTGTTTGCTTCTCTCAGCGTTTTGCTGCATCTGTTTCCCCTTGGATGTACAGACGGCAAATGGTAACTGGACAGTTGTGCCAGCTTCCTGGCTCCTGGGCTTCTGTCACGGCTCTCCTCAGTTCAGGGCCGGGCTTTGCATCATGCAGTTTGCTCCTGTGCCCCCCCCCCCCCCCCGCCGTTGCCCGAATGGCTGGATTGCACGCTGCTGTCCCTTCTCCTCACTAACACCTGTCTCTCTGTAGTCCCCCCTTAAGGAGTGCATAATTACCAGCCACAGATTTTTGAAACTGCACTTCTTTTCTGTTCTGATACTGAACATTCTGCCCAGAGTTTGTCTTTTCAACATTTTGGTTATTGATTTTATTTTTCAAGTGCAATAATATAAATAAGCGGTCTGCTGTAGTTTTGAGTTAATGAGGGTTTGAAATGGACTTCAAGTATTCTTGTCTGGTTTTATAATGCAGGTAACAGTCTGATGCAGTAAATTACCATAACTGAATAATTCAGGAGTCACAAAGCTCCTCTGCCATGGCATCGCTAAAATAGATAACAGCATTGCATAAGGAAAATGGCAGATGTTAAATATTTTTCATTAATAAGAAGTTGGAAATTTGTAACCTTATCCATGCTTACGTAGTTTCTTAAGTCCCTCAGCCAGAATTTGTATTTTATTACTTTTCAGCTCATAGGCATTTTGATGTTAGACACTGGGCTGCTCTATTTGTATGGAATTTTTTTTTTTAATGAACTACCATTTAAAATACCCTTTTGCTGTTTGATTAGAAGTGTAGGGTCCAGTTAGAGCATTCATTCCTGCATTTACCTAGCTTTTGTTTCAAGTGCCTGCTGCCTTCTGGTTACCAGTGAGGGTACAGAAGTAAATAACCCCAGAAGGGAGACACACAAGGACACAACCCTGCCACCAAGGGTTCAGAAGGGGCCCCTGGAGGAGGAGCCAGGAGATTTTTGGATCCCTCGTTTGTGGTGACTGAGGACATGGAGTCTGGCGTCAGAGGGCCCAGGTTGAAATCCTGACTCCATCACTTAGGAGATATATGACTTGGACTAATTACTTCTCTGGGTCAGAGTGACCCCCCTTTAAAAAAATAGGAGTATTCATAGAAAGACCCTGTATGTGGATTAAAATGAGGGATTATTTATAAAGCCCTTAGGATAGTGCTTGGTACATGGTAAGAACTACATAACTGTTTTAAACAAATCAAGTGAAATAAATAACACGTATTTTGACCTAAATGAGGACTGAGGAAAACTCTGTTGTGAAAAATATAGAAACTTACTGGCAGGTATTTTACTATTTGTTTTCAAAGGTATGGAAATTTCAGTTGATAGTTAGCCTATGTAAGAATTTACTATCTCGCCCGGCTGGGCGTGGCTCAGCGGTTGAGCGTGGACCTAGGATCCAGGCAATCAGGGTTCGATTCCTGGTCAGGGCACACGCCCAGGTTGCGGGCTCGATCCCCAGTCAGGGGCGTGCAGGAGGCAGCCGATCAATGACTCTCTCATCATTGATGTTTCTCTCTCTCTCTCCCTCTCCTTTCCTCTCTCTGAAATCAATAAAGGTATATTTAAAAAAAAAAAGAAGAATTTACTATCTCTAGGTTCCTCCTGCAATGCCTTGGCTAACTTTTGTTTTCTATATTTTCAGTTATTTTCACATTTTCAGGGAAGGAAGAACTTTCTAACAATTAGGCTTCAAAATGAAACAAGCTGCCTTTTGTGCTATTGTGAAGCTCTTTCTCATTACTGGAAAGAGCCACACAAAGGTTGAACCTGCCTCAGATGTAGCTTTCGAGATGCCTGTATTGGGTATAAGTAGAGGGGGTCAAATAAGCAAATGCCTAAAAGCCAGTTAATTTTGCTTTTGGTTATGCATTAGTCTGTAAAGGCACACAACATTGGCAGCAGGGGATCTGGAGGTCTGAATGGCCATTTCAGTGGAGAGGACAGTCGAGGTTGAGAAGGCTTCACAAAGGAAGGTGGAGAGTAGAGAGTTTTCACTGCTGGTCTAAATGTGGAATTCTTTTTGTAGAGAATGGGGAGATATTGCATGTTTTCAATAGGGGGGTGACCTAGATGAAAAGGTCTCGTAACAGGTGCCCAGATTGAAAGCAGGCGGCCTGTTAGATGGCAAGGCTGCCATGTAGACAGGCAGGGAAGAGAGGGTGTGTAAGAGGCATCCACGATGACATTGAGCCTCAGAAACTGAGGCAAGCTAGGTTAAGTATTTGGATATTAGAAAGAGAGCATTTCGTATGCAATTCTAACTCATTTATTCATTCAGCAAATGTTTATTGAATGTAAACAGTGCAGAGCTCATAACCCCCGATGATGGATTTATCCTGCTATTTTCATTAAGAGCAAAACAAACAAATGTGCATTCCACATCAAGTTGAAGCCCCACTGTAGTGAGCCTCATTACAGGGCAGTGGATGCATTCTGCAAGCTCACCTGAGATATAGTGCCTGTTACAAAAACAGTGCTGCTTTCTCTGGACCACTGCATGTGGTAGGTCCTTCACTTTAGTGAAAATGTCTGAGTGTTTGCATTGAGCACAGAGAAATCAGAGCAGTGGAACTGAAGAAAAGCTTTTATATTCTGCGGTTAAGTCATATTTATTTATCATAGCCCTGAATCCCTTTCTACCTTAAAACACCTGAATACCAAAGTAAACTTATCAGAGCACCAATTGTCCAAGATCTGGTTGTGCCTCTACCATTGTCCTTTCGTGCGTCCAGAACCTTCCACTTTCTATCTCACTTCTGGCTCCATAGTTTAAGACTGGGAATTGGTTTTCCATTAAGAAGAACAGATGGCTGAGCTTTGGAGAGCTGATGCATTTCTGCAACTATCAGTATATAGCACTTAGCACATTGTTAGTGCTCAAGAAATGTAGCAAAAATTAAAACAGATTTTTAATAGACTGACTTTGCTGTTGTTGAGGTGCCCCATGGGAATTTTTAAATCTCCATTGTTACAGAAATCTCCAGCCATCTTTTAAAAAGTAAATCAAAATGGAATGGAAATTTCCCTTTTATTTTCTACCTAAAGGTGACTCTTAGGCTCCTCCCCTCTCCTCCAGAATTAAATGCCTGGAAAATAGATAGGATTATAACTTCCTAATGCCGGACTAGTATTTTTACCCTAAGCACAGTGCAGAAATCTGCAGTGCCTGCTCAAAGTCCCAGGAAGTTCTTCATACACGACTTGTTTTACAAGACGACAGGAGCACAGAGGTTGCCTTCTGCTCAGTTCTTGGGTGAAGGAATGAATGTCTTGTTCCCTGCTCATGTTGACCGTAGGACTTCTGAGCAGCTCTGCTGCTTGTCAGATGCATTTCCCACACTTAGCACAGGCCACACAAGTGGCCTCTGTCAACTCTGATAAAAAGGGACGCTCAGCACCCTTTTATGAACATTCTCCTTTGAACCTGTCAGGCTCTAAAATTAGGCAGGAGCTGCTATCACCAAACATTCTTCCCTCCGAGGGGCTTGCCCTTTGCCAGTTACCGTCAACTTTCATGGGTGAGCATGTCCCCACTGCTAGCGATAATGGGAGTCCTGGCATTTGCCTCAAATAGCACCAGATCTGAACTAGATCAGATTCGGGGGTAAAGACTGTTTTCAGGAGCTTAAATGGTTGTGCGTCTTTGAATGTCTTAATAAGATTGATTTTGTTACTAAATGTGTTCCTCTCAGGAAAAGCAATTGTTTCAACAGAGACAGCTGATCCTCCCATAACTGATGTCATTCTCTTGAAGAGCAGCAATGTTCCCTTGGTTTGTTATGTTTCCTAGCTCCTCTTTTTCCTTTAAAGGCAGGTGTTTTTATGTCATCTCTTCGAAACCATATTCAGATGCTGACACAGCTGGACACGTATTCATTGACTGCTATCTCAGGCCAAACACTCTTCTACTCTGTTTGGTAATGTCTCTAGAAAGTTGTGCTTGATCCTAGGGATGGGTCATTTCTGACAGGTTAGACTGTGCACTTCATGTAAATGCAAACCTTTTCTCTCTTTTCCTTAATAGATTTTTTTATTTATTTAAAGGATTTCAGCTCAAAGCTTTGTGAGCTCTTATCTGTTACACAATCATTCATTAAAATATGGTTTTTAACGTACAAAATTAGAAACTGCTTTAAATTAAATTACTTAGAAATTTGGGGGTGCCTTCTTTATGGTTCACTCAGGCTTTTTTTTTTCATTTGTGAAATGAACTGTATCAATTAAGCCTTTTAAATATACTATTGACATGGAATTTTTTTAGTAGAGCAGCCTGTCAGGATATGGTGGGGTTTTTATTATTTTAACAATCTGTCTTCAAAATGGTAACACTGAATACTGTGTGGAGAAGGATCCTCTTTCTAAGCAGGCTCATTTTGCTTAAAAATAAGTAAATAATAACCCCTGTATCTGGAAAATGGCTTTGACATGCTCAAGTACGTTTCCTGTTGAAGAGGGGTAACAAAAGCAGGAAAGCAGAGAAAGCAAATATCTTCAGGAAAATATTTGTCTCCTGGATCCCATAGAGACAATTAATCATTTGGGGGTAGGATATATTAAATCTATGCCAAAGGTTCTGCCGTTTTCAAAAATTTGCATAGTCACTCCCAATAAAGATATTTACAAGGAAGTCATAACTTGAAGTTTGTGAGCGAGTGGAAAAAATTCCGGACCAAGGGACGTGGGAGGCCTGAGGGGTAATTTTCCAAAAGCTGCAGTGTTACCTTAGTAGAGTCTTACTCTTGTGGATTTTAGGTTTGTCATTTGTAAAAATAAGAAAGGTGACCTGCTAGATGAGGTCCTGGAGTGACCACCTCTCCTCATACCTAAAACACTTTAAATCCCCAGAATTTGGAATCATCACCTTAATTTCCCATGGCTGAGAAAGAACTGACACCAACTGTCTTTACCAGGTGGCACAGTCTTGTAGCTGCTCAGAAAATACCTATCCCTGTCCCCTGTCCCGAACCAGCACATCTTCCACAGAGGCTGCTGCTCCTTAGGCCTCACTGTGCTTAATGTTCTTGGTTTTCTATATGGAGTAACATTGTTATGCTGCTGTGAGAGTCTCCAAAATGAAGAATTTTTTTTTTAAGGGGAGGAAAACAAAATTTAAGGAAAGAAGCTTTCTTAATATTTGATCAACCTTTGGCTTGGCTCACTCATGTTTAGAAATAATTGTGGCTTTGAATTACTATTGTGCTGTTTGTTTTTTATTTGTGGCAGCATCCATGATGGTTTCATAGTAAAGCACGCTAAAATAGTCCCTCTTATGAGGTCTCAAGGGTGCTTGCAGAGATAATCTGTCGTGGGTTCTTTGGTGGTAGTCGTCATCCATTAGGGTGAGAGGTGTGCCAGAGGCAGACCCTGTTGTGGATGCTGGTGCCACAGACTCCTTGTTGACCTGGATCTGTTGCACACCCATTCGCTGAGGACAGGGCATGTCAGCTCCGTGATGAGCCTGGATGGCAGACGGACTTTTTCTGTTACTCAAGTGGGCGCCAGTTAGATCCCATGTGAGCACTTTGTCTCCCTGTCCGTTAAGGATCCCATTAAAGGTTTGTCATCCAATTAAAGGGCTATGGCCTACTGTAGACACTCAAAAAGTTGGTATTTCTTGAGTGCCCAGCAGCCCCGAGGAGAAGGAATCCAGTGGGTTAGGTCAGAATTAGAGGTTTTTAGGCATTAGTAACACGTAAAGGGCTGGCCAAGGGTCCCAAGCTGTGCAAGAAAGCCCAAGGCAAACTGACAGCCAGATAAAGTATAAGGGACTGAATGTTGTAAGAGTTGTTTTTTTTTTAAAAAAAAAAAAAAAAGGCGGGTACCCCAGGAATAAGGAAGGAAAGGAGGTGGTGAAAGAAAAAATTGGAGTTACTGGGAAAGTCAGAGTTCCCCCCTGAAGATCTAAGGCCAAGGGTAAAGCTAAGGCAGTGGGTGTTTGCAGTGCCTGTTGGTTAATTTCTGTAGACTGCAGGTCCCATGACCAAAGGAACTGTCCATGTCTTGTTCATCTTTATGTCTCCAGTGTTCAGTGTACCACCTGGCACATAATGGACTCAGCAAATATTTGAATGGGTGGGATGGAAGCAAAGGTCTTGCAATTGAGGCATTTAAGCCTGTGCAAGGTCGGGATGCTGGACAGGTAATCAAGTTCACTGATAAAGTCACTGAAGAAAATCACAGGAGAACTGGGTAAAGAGAATTATAGAGTCCCATATTGAAATTGTTGAGGGTTGTGGGAAAATAACTGGTTTTAGTTGATATAATTGACAGGACAAAGAGAGGGATAAAAGTAGATGGTCTGACTGGTTTTTGAGCTCAGATCCACCTGTCAGAGTAGCTTGGGGGCATATTAAGTCTGCAGTTTGGAGGCTCCACCCCAGACCTGTGCAATCAGAATTTCTGAGAAGCCAGCCTGGGGCACTGTGTCTTTAACATGTTTGTCACAGATGCACAGGACCAGCAGTGAGGTTCAGGAACCACTGGTGTGGATTCCAAAGTGCAGCTTTCTGGCTTGGCCAGGTTTGGAACCAATGGAAACGAGGAGTTTCCTAGCTTGTCCACCTAACTGAGCAAATCCAGGGCAAAGGGACAGAAAATGCCCCAAAGCCTCAAAGAAAAGTTTGTAAGGAAGCAGCTTCAAGAGGAAACCAGTTTCAGTTGAAATAGAAAGTGCTTGGTGGAAAATGGCTATTTCTAAAATGCCTAAAAATCCCATGAGTGGAAATGGCAGAGAATGTTGTTGAGTGTGTGTGTGTGCGCGCGCGTGGGGGGGGGGGGTAAGATACATATACAGGCATATGTAAGGTATGTATGTTTATTTCAGGACTGAGTCAGCATTCCCATGAGGAGTTTTGAAGATGACTTTATTGTACTTGTCTTCACAGTGCCCTTTCACTTGTGGACAGTGTTCAGAATGTTACTTTAACATTGTGGAACCACGCCAACTTAAAGCTTGGATATAGTTTTACAACTAGGGGCATTAGGGGACTTCGTGCTTTTGTTGGTTTTCTAAAAGGATGCCTTTGCTTTGGAGCCAGATGGGAGAGTTGCAGACCCATTTGCAGACATTGGAAGTCCTATAGGTGGTAGCAAGAAAAGTGGTGCCAGAGGAGGAGGCCACATTGTCACAAAGCAAGATGGAGCACTCTGGGAGAAGAGGAGGGTCTGAGAGTTAGCCAGGGGGGACTAGCAGTGCATCAGTTGTGCTGACTGCGGGCAGAGCAGGTGGCAGGACAGGGTGTTGCCTGTGGAGGGGTGAGCTGCATGGAGAGGGGTTAGGTGCCAGGGCAGGGATTTGAGGATAGGTGGGGAGTTGGGAGTGGCTGGAGGGAGCACTGTTTGAACAGCTGACTCAGTGAAGGTAGAATCATGTGAACAGTCCACGGCGTGTTCATCTTTATGTCTCCAGAGCTTAGTGTAGTGCCTGGAACTTACCCAAATATTTGAATCAGCAAGTGGATAGGGGGTGGAAACAAAGGTCTTGACATTGAGGCATTTAAGCCTGTGGAAGGTCAGGATGCTGGACAGGTCATCAGTTTCATTGATTAAAGTCACTGAAGAAAATGGTGATGCTGTGGTTAGAGTGCTCCAAATTCTTCCCCAGTCTGAGATGCAGGACCTCGATTTTAGCTCATTAGCCCAAGCCAATCACTTGAAACGTGTTCCTCTTACTCTACGTTTACTTGTACCACCCACATAGTTACACTTGATTAGAGGCTGCTAACTGCCACTAAATTAAGTAAAACTGTGCTGCTCTGATAATTCTGAACTCTGTGGAGCATTCTCCATGATGCCTAAACTGTCAGATTTATCTTTTTCTCAGTATTTCTCTCCAATTGAGAAACAAGTGCTTTTTATACTCCTGTTCTTGGCGGGTCTCAAAAACCTGTCACACCTGCAGGCGCATTTTGTAGCCTGTGTGCCTTTCTCCAAACCTGCACCACCTCTTCCCACTGTTTATTTCCGAGCACTCATAGGATCTTTCTACAGTAGAATTGCTACCTAGAAAGCTTTAGATAAAATATGGCTGCAAGTTACACCAAGTGTAAAGGCTTCTGTCCTTGATTAATATGTGAGGTTAGCAAGACATTTCTAAGCTGGGCACTTTCCAGATGCCATTTGGGTAAAGAAACCATGTTTACCCAAAGAGAAAGCCATCTATAGATTCTGTCCGAAAGAAGCCATTATCAGCTTTTGGTGGCTTATCGCTTATTCTATGACTTAGCATTTGAATAGCATTTAATATTCTCTTTCTTGTCCTTTTACTCCTTTTATCCAAAAAGTAATGAATATAGAAATGTCGACTGAACTTGCCTGAGGTTGCTTGGATTCAGGAAGGTTTTGTGAGCCTTAATTAAAAATACTGGAGAAAAGTGGGTTTGTTTGACCTGGAATAATAGGATTTCTGTGCTGTTTCACCATCTACTTTCTCAGCGAATGAATATATGTTTTGTTGTTGCTAACATTAATTCAATAGTTGTACATAGAAAAATGGAAGGCAAGTCAAGTTATCAACATTTAGAAAGGAAGTTGAATGTGAAACTTATTTTCTAGAAATCTCCCTAAATGAAATTGTTTGGCAGGATGGCCAAATCTGACTTTCCAATGCTGGGAATGGAAAACAAATGTGTGTTTTCCATGCCCCTCATGAAGGCCGCATCTTAGGATGAAGAGCTGAGGCTGAGTGGGGATAAACGGTATGCCCAAGGTCACCTGGCTAGATAGCTGTGGAATAAGAATTCAGACTCGGGTCTCCCTATTTTCAGACCCATGTGCCTATCACTGCTCCACGGTATCTCCACAAAAACTGCAAGCTACTCCACTGTCAGATACCCTTAGTGGTCCTGGGTTTCCATTGTGCTTCTGCACATCTTGAAGACAGAATTACTGCATGTGTGTTTCCTGTGGAAAAGCATGCAGGTGCTGACCAAGCAGTGCTAACCATTCTGCTTTCTTTTGTTCTAGATTTTCTACCCTAGCAAGGATGGTACAAAGATTCCAATGTTCATCGTGCATAAAAAGGGCATAAAATTGGATGGCTCTCATCCTGCCTTCTTATACGGCTACGGTGGCTTCAACATATCGATCACACCCAACTACAGGTAAGCATGGAACGTTCTTGGCACTTCAGCATGTATTTGATCCCCTCCATAGAATGGAAGGAAACCAGAGCATCGTCTATTAAATTATATTTTTCTAATATAGTTAACCATATATTTCTTACCTGTCAGAGGGGCAGGATTGTGTTAACTATGTGCATTTTTGGTTAGGAATTTCAGGATCGTTACAAGCTAATCTTATGTCTTCAGTGGGATAGGTTGTTAGGGAACTAGATGCTGAAACTGTAGCTGCGAGGTTACAGAAGGTGATCTGTTGAGTTTTCAACAAAGGAAGCTCCTACCTTCAGTGTTTGGCATTTGCTACCACCCCACGGCCCTCATGTTCTCTTCAGAAGGAATGATTTTCAGCTTATATTTTTTTTAGCAGCACAAGTCCTAAAATAGACTATTCTAATATTCAGCCATAAGTATATTTTCTATGTACTCTATTGCTTCATCCATTTTAAACTGTCCTACACTGTTTCTGTGATTATTTTTCAATCACTTATGTTCAGGGAGAAAAATCTAAATTTATACATTTGCTATTGTTTATATAAATGTCTCCTGACAGTCGCAAACTTAACTTTAAAACTCATTCATAGTACAAAATAGAATTTGCTTTGAGCATTTTTCATAAAAGCAAGTAGTCTCCTACCAGCAAGATCAGTTTTAAGCTAGCTTCTAAATAGTGCCTTCCATGAAATCTGATTGACAGGTTCATCTTTCTTATTTGGGAAGAAATTCATGGGCTGGTGACCATCAGGACATAAATTCAGAGTAAATTCCACCAACTGTCCCAAATTTAAATACAAGAAAAATGTTACTTCATTTTGAGTACTTGACATCAGTAGCACATTCTGCTAATTACTTAGGATTTAATGAAGTATAAAACAGTCCGTGCCCTCAAATGGTTTATAACCAGATTGTGAACTGTATTGAACATCTGGCTAAAGAGTGTGATTTTGTCCTTTTGTTAGTGAGCTGATGATTTTACACCATCATGTGGAACAATATTTTCAGAAGATGTGTGAGGCATCATCTTGTGAGTGCACCAATGGTTGCTCTTCATTCATTGTACAGTGACATTGCTGTTCTCCATTCTAGATGGCTAACTCTATACCAAGCACCATCCTGGGCAAGGCCTGAGCCCACAGGCGGGCTTCCCATCTCTTACCAGTTTCCCAGGCAGTGAGATTTGCGGTTTCATTAGTATCCATGTCCGTGTAGTAAAACCAGAAGCCGTATTTATTCCCTGTGACTGACTATTAGTCTCAGGATGCAAGGGAATAGCTGTTGGTTCATTAGATTCACCTAATCCTTACAACAAAAAATAGTGTGTCATTGTTTGCCCCTCTTCTCAGAGTGATGAAATATAAGCTTCAAGTTACAATGATGCCCGAGTGCAGGGCCAGTGAACATGTGCTTCATCTAATGAACAAGTCAGGGGCTTGTACCTTGAGTCCCATGCCCTTGGTCCCCACAGGGTGGCTAGGATCAAGACAGCACTGACTCCTAAGCAGGTCTGCAGTCAACATCATTTGTTTTTGTTCATTTGTGCAACAGGTATTTATTAAGCCTGCTCTGTTGGGAATCAGGAGATGACTGAGGAAGGTCCCCTTACCATTTTTATCCCAGAACCCAGTGGATATGCTGATAGTTTCAGTAGAGACCATCAAGGGTGCATGAAAAATGCTGAAGACAAGACCAAGCAATTGACAATCCATTTGGCCCGTCTAGTAGGATGGTGTGCTCTCATGCCCACCCTGCTTGCTTTTCTCTTCATCCTCTGGGTCCAGGGAATTGGTAAAATTCTCAGAAATAGTTCTCAAAGACAATTTTAACAGCAGCTAGAAAAATGTCACTCAGCATTTTTAGGATCAGAGTAGAAAGAGGAAGAGAAAAACATGAAACCCAAATTTTCCAAGGGACCTAATTCTGTTTCCTAGAAGCTTTGTGCTGTAGTTTCTTCTGTTTATTTGTAGAAAACATTCTTCAGCCATCAGCTCTCCATTCTTGTTTTCTAGTTTGTGTCCTTCACCTCCGCTTTACCATATATTGTCTAGTTTAACATTTAGGTTTCTGTAAAACTACTTAAAATACACATTTCAGAACTCCCTTTTTTCCAGTTTGAGCAATATGGAAAGAGACTGGAAAAAAAATGGTAGCTGAGCAGGGGCCATTATTGGGTGTCCCTAGGAGCCCAGCACCCTTCACACCAGCCTGTGTCACATGGCTGGCAGGATTCTGTTTGCCAAGATAGTTGTTGAAAGATTCAGTATGAAAGGAGGGCCTCTGTTTTTTTCTCTGTTTGCATTATGAATTGTGTATTCCCACTTTGTATAGTGAAATATTTGCCAATATAGTAAAATGAGATCTGGATACTCATGAACATGTATGAGCTTTGCAGTTAAACATTAATAAGAAGTAATATGTGTTTTACTTTAATCAAATAATATAAAATATTGGGCTCCAATTTAGATGATATTACACATGGATAAAAGTGTTTTCAGGGATACTTTTCACTGTATCTTTATTGATTTCAGAGAGAGGGAGAGATAGAAACATCGCTGATCGGCTGCCTCCTGCATGCCCCCCGTGGGGATCGAGCCCCCAACCCGGGCATGTGCCCTGACCGGGAATCAAACCACGATCTCCTGGATCCTAGGTCGATGCTCAGCAGCTGAGCCACGCCCGGCCGGCCACTTTTTTTTTTTTTTTTTTAAGATGGAGGGAACTAGCATGGTCCTTACCTTGCTAGGTGGATAATGGTTAACCACTTCTACTGTTTCTCAGCGTGTCCAGGCTTATCTTTGTGAGACACATGGGTGGCGTCCTCGCAGTGGCCAACATCAGGGGAGGAGGTGAATATGGAGAGACGTGGCATAAAGGTGAGGTATTTTAACTTTTTAATTGGTTAAAATTATATAGGTTTCAGGTGTATACATCATCTCTATATTGTATTGTGTGTTCACCACCCCAAGTCAAGTCTCCTTCCATCACCATTTATCCCCCCTATACTTCCCCCCAATTTCATCCTTACACATTTTATTTCTTTTGTATTCTGTTTAATGAAGCACCTATTTTCCGGAAGCATTCACTCTAGACTATAATCTTAGTTATCTGCTTTGTTGGCAGTGCATTGTGTAGCTTTTTGTCTGTCCTGTCAGAAGTGAGTCGGGGGTATGTTTTGTATTTTTTCTGTCTCCTATTAGCCTGGCTTTTACTGTTCAGCATTATTTGGCTATCTCTAAGCAGACCTCAAAGCGAGTCATTTTCTCTTAAAAGAGCAACCTGAACTAGAGCTTTTCTTGTTCCCAGTGTGGGCATCCGTTTGCCCATTTCCCAATTTCCCCAACATTGCTAAGAAATCGTGTCCCAGCGTTGCTGCTGTGGCTATCACGTGCAGACTGTAGACACAGGAGCTAAGTCAGTGTTCTTCTCTGGTTTCAGTGATTCCATCTCCATTCTCTGGCCTCCTGAAGCATGGGAATGAAGCTTCTGTACTTAGCTTCATTCCCAGATTGTCACAACTTTTGTAAGGAATACAAAAGCAATTTTTATTTTTAAAGCCCTACCTCTTCCTTCTCTTCATACATGGAGCACACCCCCTCTCCAGGCTTTTGTGTATCTGGAATTCATAGACTAACCAGTGGCCTGATGATGATGTTTCTCACCTGCTTACTCCTGTGCCCCATGGAGGAGGAGATGGCACCTTCACTCTCACCAGCTCCATGCTCCTCCGCTCCCTCAGCAGCAGCCATCGTTTATAAGAAGGCCTGCCGGGACAGAGGCAGCCACTCATGCTTGGGGTTGGTCAGCAGCACCAGCCGGAGGGCTCTCCTCCCACAGCAGGAACATCAGAGACCACCCTTCAACCACTTGGTCTTCTCTGCCTTCCCAAACCCGAGGCCAGTGGCTCTGGTTTTCTGCATAAAATCAAATCAGATATGATGGTAGACCTATAAAGAGATTTTCATAAGTACCTGTTAGGTATCATGGTGTAGGAAAGGCCCAGACCTGACCCCTGGGCATCCAGCATGCATCCCAAGGGCTGTCAGCAGGCAAACTATTTGAGTCCCTTAGCAAGAGTTTCTGATTGACACATGGACTCCAGGCCTGCCTGCCATCTCAGGTCCACTTCTGCCATATCATCCCCAAAGACTTTACCAGTTGTCATTGTATTTGAAACAGCACAGAATTCATTACATAATTTTAACTTTGACCTTATATTAGAATTTAGTTACACGAAAATCATACTGTGAAATTGTGATATTAACAAATGACTGATAAATCGAGAATGAATAAGAATAGAATTTCTGTATACCATAGGTTTGATTTATATCCCAACTTCATGTGCTAAATCTGGACCCCTTACCTCGCCTGATTTCCTAGTTTAAATGTTTGTGGTGTAGCCACACACCCACCCACCTGCACAGACTCCTGTTGTCTCCTCGGAGAACCTGGACTCTCCTCTACAAGACCCCTCTAGCCATCAGGTGCCCACCATGCTCTAAGAGGGCAGAGCGCCCTTGGGTCCTGGTCAGCACTTCCTTTCTCATCTATTAATTACAACATTTATTATCCAAAAGCCTTGGGGAGCTTGAGTGAGGCTAAAAGTAGACCACGTTTATTTGACAGATTCATAAACTTTCTCCAAATTTACGCAGTGAAACAAACAGAAACAGACCTTTTCCAATTAGACCCGAGTATACTGAACATTGATGAAGCTAAATTCCATTCTGTTCATTTAATGCTCTTTAAAAAATATAGTAATATACCCCAAATGATATTATTCCTGGAAACTGAGTCATCCTAGCTGTTCTAATTCACTGATAATTTCGTATTAAAATTTTAATAACATTTATTTTGATATGAAAAAGTTTCTTTAGTAACACTGCTTCATCTTTAATTGAATTCCTGCAGACGTGGTTAATCTCAAATATCTAATTAGATCTGTCTGCCTTTCTTACTTCAGAGGCAGTTATTTTAGACTCTGTCCCTTTGAGGGCATGCCTTGGCCTTCTGGCTTTTGCTTTTGGATATTTCAAGACCTTGCAGATGTTCTTCTCTTTAAGGAATTGCATTATGTGGTTTTATACATTGGAATGCCTTTTAGATGAGAAAACCCAGCTTCCCTGGGAAGATGTTTCAGACCCTCTTCATTCAAGACCTGAGAAACCTCCCCACCAAATTCTGATTTAAAACAAAATTGGAGAACTTACTCCTCACTTACCCATTTTAAACTCCTGCGGAGAGGGATGAGAAGTGAGCCTCTGCGAAGCACTTGCGTCTTCCCAGGGAGGGGAGCTAGCGGAACTCAGAGAGGGTGGAACTCTGCTCCAGGTCTTGTTCAGTTTTAAGTTCAGCTTCTCCGAAGTCCAGGTTCTTTCATTTTCACGGTTCACTGATATAACAGAACATCTTTTTCTTCCCTGTGGGGAACTTGCCTTTTAAGTTCTAGGAGTTCATAGAAAAAAATATAGATCCACCAGATGGAAGTTGAATTTGTCTGAGGCATTTTTCTAAAAGTGGTGTTAGCCCATTGTGTTTAAATTAAGTTGAGCAATAGTTGAAACTATGCCCTGTCATCATTTGAATTCCCTTTAGGTTAAACTGTTTTCTCTAATATTTTGTGCTGTTTAATTAAGTTTTTTTCACTTTGGCACATTGTAGGTGGTATCTTGGCCAACAAGCAAAACTGCTTTGATGACTTTCAGTGTGCTGCCGAATATCTCATCAAGGAGGGTTACACGTCTCCCAAGAGGCTGACTATTAATGGAGGTTCAAATGGAGGCCTCTTAGTGGGTAAGAACCGAATTTTATTCATTGTACTTACTACTTAACACTCTCGAGGTTTTCAGATGCACTGTCTGTAGACAGCTCTTGATTTACTTTGGCTCATGGATGGAAGCACTGGTACAAAGAAAACAAAATCTATTTGTATTTGGGCCTAAAGACCCAGCTGAACCCACATTCCACAGACTTGACTCATGACAGCTTTAAAAAGCTGTCTGGCTTCCCTGCTGAGCTTTTCTGGGCTGCACCTCAATTCTCTCTCCAACCGGGTGGGACCCCTCCCCCCACAGACTGGAGCCACAGATTTCTAGGGTTCAGGCAGCACAGTACTGGCTGATAACCCCTCTGATTTTGTTACTCAGAACTTGTAAGATGTGATTATCACCAAGCATTTGTTGCATAACTATACCTGGTGGTGCTAAATGCTATGGGTACAGAGAAAAGTCATGAGGAAAATGGGGGACATACAAAAATGGATCCACAGCATAATAGTAATGAAAGAGTTTACAGAAATAATTCCCAGAGTATTGAGGACCGTGTGTGCCCGGCCCAGTCTGGGCCCTTGATGTGCATGCTGCCTGGGAGACACTAATATCCCATCTTACAGAGGACACTCGGGGGCATCAAGAGGTCTAGTAGCCTGCCCCATGTGACACAGTTGGAAGTAATGGGGCTGGGGCCTATCACTGTGGTTTTAGATTCTGCCCTTTTAATCTTTCTGAGGCACGGCCTCTAAGTACCTAATTTTTGGTAGTTAATGAAATTTTAGTTTGCATTTTCTCTCTCAGCAGCACTGAATATTGTCGTGAACATTTATGGTGGACCTGAACTTTGCTTGCTGGGTCTTACATCCATCGTCATTAGGACATGAGGGCCCGTTGCACAAATGTAGAATCACATATATAAGCGCAGCTTAAACACGCGACGATTTTCGGAGTTCTCAGTCCACAGTTTGGGAGGAAGCGGGCAGGTGGTGACACATGCACGCACTCCTTGTCTTGTAAATATCCTGAGTCATGTCAGAACCTGAATTTCTCTCCTTGCTCTTTACCCCAGTAGAATACAGTCTTGAAAAAAACATTTGCCTTTGAAGGTAAAATATGTACGTCCAAAATAACTTGTTTTTAACTTAGAAAGTGTATTCATAAACTTCTTAGGAACAACACAGACATTTTCATTCTAGTCTGAAGAGGCAGACAGTACTCCTGAGGCCAGCATGGGCTCGGAGGGGTCTGGCAACCATGAGGAGGCCCACGCCTGTCGCTGGGCCCAGTGAACGAGGCAGAGGTAAGAGATGGCAGGGGATAAACCAGGCAGGACCTCAGAGCCAGGCTAGAGGACCTGGTTTAGTGTGAAATGAGAAGCCTCTGGGGAAGTTTTGAAAGAGCCACCATAATTTGACTTATTTTTTCAAAGGGTCATGCATTGATCCTATTATGGTATTAGTTTAGATGGAAGGAGAGCCAAGGGCAAAAAAGCAGGCCAGGTAGGAGACTTCTGTCCCGTGTGAGACAGTGGTGGCTTGGACCTGGGGTGTAGTGATGGAAGTCATGAGAAGGGGTCAGATTCTGGGTATATTTTGAATTGGAGCCAACGGAATTGGCACATTGATTACATGTGAAGTGTAAGAAAGATCTAAGGACAAATTTAAAATTTACTAGAAGATATTGAAAATACCACCTAATTCCAATAGTGCGAGAGTTGTTTTGTAATTTACTGGTTCATGCAGCAACTCCTTTATATGTTCAGAGTTTTATATTCAGGAGTTGCTTGTGTCAGTTGACAAACCTGGTCCCTTGAGAAACCTGCAGAGATGGAGTTCCCCCAGCGGGAGGCTGAGTGCCTATTTAAAAGGGCAGGTTCCTGTCCCTCCCGCCTCAGGCTGAGAGAATTGGGATCTCCCAGGGTAGGACTCAGGATTCAGTATTATGAATAGGCCCTGGAGTCAGAATTGGAGCTGTTTTTTCCCCAGAGCCAGGAAAAGTCGAGATCCCTTGACTAAGTCCTGTCTATGCCAGCTTTGATGTGACTTCCTCCGTAATCACCTCACACCTGGTTAGGAACCCCTGTACTCCATTATCATTGCTTGCTCGGTTCTTTATATTTCCCACCAAAATATTCACTGACCTATCCCCAGACCTAGTGCCAGGCACATGACAGGTGTTCAATAAATATTTGTTGAATTATCAAAAAATTGTATACAAAGGAGTATTTTTAGAACAGGACAAGAAGGTTAGAGCCCTGAGCCGGGTTTTAGGCCCTTTTCCGCCTTGGGCTGTATGAACTCTTTCTACTCAACACTTTCCCACATCTACCAATTCACCAACTGGGTGTCCTCCAGTTCACTTCAGTTCTGACCCCACAGAGTAAGGGCTCAGACCCACAAGGCTGCTCCCACTTCAGATGCCAGTCACAAGTCCTGGGGTTTCCAGGACCCTCTCCTCAGGTTCAAAATTTGCCAGAACACAGGAATACTCTTTTTTTTACATGTACCAGTTTGTTAAAAAGATAGAACCCAGGATCAGATGGAAAAGACACACAGATAGGGTAAGGTGTGAGGAAAGGAGTGGACACCCACCTTCCCGGCACCTGAATATGTTCACTAGCCTGGAGGTGTTATGGAGGCTCTGTTATGTAGGCACGAGTGATTAATCATTAGGTATTAGTGATTGATTCAAGCTCTAGCCCCTCTCCCTCCCCAGAAGTTGGCAGGGAGCTGACAGTTCCAACCCTCTAATCATATGGTTGGTTCCTCTGGCAACTGGTCCCCATCCTGAAGCTATCTAGGGTCCCACCCAAGAGTCACCTCATTAGCATAAACTCTGGTGTGGTTGAAGGGCTAGTTATGAATTACAAAAGACGCTCTGGAGTTCTGTGCCAGGGACAAGGACCAACATATATATTATATTGCATCATTACAGACTTGTTTTGAGATCCCAAACAGGTTTCTTAACCTCCCTCATCGCCTGTGAAAGTTGAGGAGGGGACACAGGCTCTTCTGAAAGCCCAACCCTCCCCATGGAGATTCACTTTAGGGAGTAAAACTCATTACTGATAAGAATATCCCACCCTTGGATATATTGAAAGGACAGGGGAAAGCTGTGGGATGTTAATCAGGTGATTTATGATGATCTAAGAAAAAAGTCAACCAAGGTTCTGAAAGCATCTGAGTGTTTGTTTTGGTTCATGTAGGTGTTTAATGATAAACTGCCTCCCTTTTCTTTCCATCTTGGTTTTTAGCTGCTTGTGCAAATCAGCGTCCTGACCTCTTTGGTTGTGTTATTGCCCAAGTTGGAGTAATGGACATGCTCAAGTTCCATAAATACACCATCGGTCACGCCTGGACCACCGATTACGGGTGCTCAGACAGCAAACACCACTTTGAATGGCTTATCAAGTAAGGTTTTAACTCATATTGATGTATATGTTTGATATCCTTTTGGCTGATTGTTCAGAATTACAGTGTTTGACTCCTTGCTCTCCATGTCTCACATTTGCATATAACTTACTACAAAAGTAAGGGAAGTGATGGGAATACCTGTTTCTCCCTTGTTTTGATCTTTAACAAAAACTAACTACAGAGATGTGAAAGGCAGAATTCTAAATGTGTGCATCTCCCCCGGCCCCCAAGATTGCTGTCTCCTTCTCTTACGCACTAATCTGGGTACTGCTGTGAAGGACTTTGCAGATTAAATTAAGGTTACTAATCATCTGACCTTAAAATAAGGAGATTATCCTGGATTATCCCAATGGGCCCAAACTGTAATGACATAGCCCTTAAAAGGCAAAGCACTTTTTCTGACTGGAGTCGGGGATGTCGCAGAAAGGGAAATCACAGACTAGAAGTGAGAGACGGACTTGACCCATCATTGCTGGCTTTGAAGATGAAAGGAGGGAGCTCTAGAACCTGAGAACAATAGCTGTCAAAGAAATGGGACCTCGGTCCAAAGCTTCATGGAACTGGATCCTGTCAATAGCCTACTTGAGTCTGGAAATAGAATTTTTTCCAGAATTCTCTGATAAGAGCCCATCTAGCTGACACCTTGATTTTGGTCTGGAGAGATCTAGAGCAGAGAGAACCCAGTTGAGCCAGCCCAGACTTCTGACTTTTCAGAACTGTGGGATAAGAAATCAGGGTTGTTTTAAAGAGCTACTAAATGTGCGGCGCAGCAGTCAAAAACCACTTATGAAAAAGGTGTCCTCAGACCTTACATCAGTATAGATGGGATTTCCTTTCTTAAGAAATAAAGAATATATGCAAGTACAGGTAAACTTGCCCTGTGCTCTCAGTGTATCTTTACACATTTGAAACTGCAGGTTGCCGTGTGGAAGTACTATACAGCTTCCCTCTCATGTCCCTCGCCCACTTTGGCGATCGTGAGAAATGGCAGATGTTTAGATTCTTAGGACTTCGAGCTACATTCTTTTTTGGCTCTTCACTCTTTACTTCCCACATGTAAGGGTCTGGGGATTTTCAGCAGTATTTAGGAATTGCCCTTGGACAGTCTTCTCAGTAAGTTAAAAATTGATCAAGTTTTTTTCTTTCATTATATATGCTTTTTATGGCTAGCTCTTTCCAGTTAGAAATTTAGCTAAAATTACTGAATTTTTTAAATTGGATACTTTTAAACTACTCAGTTCAGTTCTTTACTTTGTAAAGCTGTTATTTTTAAATGCACAGATAACCTCATTGACACATGCTAGTAAAAGCTGAATATTTGATGAGAAACCTTCATTCAGATTAACTTAGAGAAAATATGCATTTTGGGGGAGATCAGTCCCGTTTAAACTCAACTGAAAATACTGAGTTAATTGGATTATCAAAGATAACCAAAATATTTGATGGAACCTGATACTTCTAAAATTATCTTGAAAGCAAAAAAAAAAACACAACCTTCTAAAATTTCTCTCAAGAAGTCTATGATATACAGAGTGGGGTGGGGCAAAAGTAAGTTAACAGTTGTGTGTACACAAAACAGTTTACTCTTGTTTTATTACTTATTTTTTGTATTACAACTGTAAACCTACTTTTGCCTACCCCTATATATTCTCACTTCAGACTTTAATTTTCCAACCTAGCACTCACAGGCCCGCGTTTTCCTCTTACCGGCTGCTCCCAGATGAGCAGAGAGCTCAGCCCCACACACTGGAACCAGAGGGGCCTATTAAGGAGCTGCTCAAGCCCTGCACCCCTGGAGTGTGTCCCATGAAGCACCATCAGGGATATTAACTGGCGCCCCCCAAAAAAGAGCTGGATAAATAAAGCCTAACAGACTTTTTTCTACAGAACTTCTTAGAATCTTTAATATATAAATGTGGCATATGAATCTTGTTGGGGAGAGGGGGAAGACAGTATTAATAGGCAGAGTTTTCCAAACTTGTTTCCTCATAGAACTATTATCTGTAGGGCTGGGGCAAATCCAAAAACACTCTGAAATGAGATCAGAAAACTGGTCCATTGCCACCCACCTTATCTATTGGGAGACTAAACCCCAAAACGTTTAGATTGGCTTGGTTAACTGAGTAGAAATTTTACCATTTTTAACTACCTCCCAAAATAAAACCTGACTAAAACGGTTGATTACATTCATTAATGTTGAACCCTCTGAAAAACATGGCAACATACTGAATAAAATGTAAAGAAAAAGTATCCAGAGATTTCCCTCACTTAACTAGTATCAGTCACTGTGTAATTCAACTGCGCTTTTATTCTAAAACCTTTTGCTAACGTAACTGGCTACTTACCTTGTACTTCAGAAGGTGCCTCCTCTGCTCTCCCACGAACTTGCTCACTACTGGCCAAAGGCAGTTCTTCCTGCTGGAGTCAGCAGGAGGTCAGCCGCCCGTCCCAGGGCCAGGGACAGGAAAGTAGGCCCAGAGAGGACTCGTGATCTCCCTAAGACTGCCGAGCTGAGCCCAGAATAAAGGGTTTATAGATGTTAAATGAGCAGAAAACTGATTTTAAGTTCTTCAACAAAAGAAAGGCTTGCGCCTATTACACCCATAGTCTGTGATTTAAAAAGACAGGCCCTGGCCGGGTGGCTCGGTTGGCTGGAGCGTGTTCCCGCATAACAAAAGGTTGCAGGTTCGATTCCCAGTCGGAGCACGTATGGGAAGCAACCGATTGATCTCTCTCTCTCCCCCTCCCTCCCTCTAAAAATCAATAAAAACATATCCTCAGATAAGGATTAAATAAAAAATAAAGACAATTAGTCCACTTAGTAACAGTGAAGAAATAACCTGAAAATACCCACAATAGTAAGTGTGCATATAAGTGGGGTTATTTCAATAGCCCTGTGAGTTTCGTTTCTTGTACAGTCCTCCAAAGTAGGAGCCAAGTGACAGAGCTCATCCCAGTCTCCAGCGGCCCCAGCCAGTGAAGGCTAAACGACGGGGCAAGCGCAGCTGTGGTCACCACACAGCGGTTACCCGCGGGCCGGCCGGTAAACCACGTGCGCCACTGTGCCCCGCCCTCCTCGGTCATCCTAGTGAACAGACAACTCTGCCTTTGATGTTTAGCATCATGCTCGTGCCTTTGCCTTCCAGATATTCTCCATTACATAACGTGAAGTTACCAGAGGCAGACGACACCCAATACCCGTCCATGCTTCTCCTCACCGCCGACCACGATGACCGAGTGGTCCCACTTCACTCCCTGAAGTTCATCGCCACCCTTCAGTACATCGTGGGCCGCAGCCGGAAGCAGAGCAACCCCCTGCTCATCCACGTGGACACTAAGGCGGGCCACGGCGCTGGGAAGCCCACAGCCAAAGTGATAGAAGAAGTCTCAGATATGTTTGCATTCATAGCGCGGTGCCTGAACATCGACTGGATTCCGTAAATGGAATTTCCCACCCCCTCCTGACAGCCGCAGAAAACCTCAAGGGCTTTCACACCGTTACACCAAGAAACCACTGGGCATAATACCTCCCCACGTGAACACTTCCTGCGCTCACAGACTGCAGTTAACAGAACTGCTGCGGGAATAATTTTATCTTTTTTAGGCTGCTGCTTTTTAGCAAGCCCTTGGCGGGGGTTTTCTGTTTTTTGGGTTTTTCCCCCCTCCACCCTGTGCAGGCACATATTTAAAAAAAAAAAAAAAAGGGGGGGGGGCATGTTTGGATAAATAACAAAATGGCAGCCAACACATTGTGACTATTAGATTGCTGAAATAAATAAGAGTCATAGTCAGACATACTTCATATAGAATACTCGGTGAAATTTGCTTCCATAACCAATATATCTCTAAGTAAATGTGAGAACTGTTCTCATGGAAGACTTCTTTGCAACAACAATAAACGTTATTTAAGAATGGGAGACTTGGTTGCTGGTTCCTTTGTGTTGAGGGGCAACTCTGGAAGTGCAGTCATTCTGGATCCTGTCACTTTTCTGTGGGAATAAGCAGCTTGCCTTTCCATGCAAATTAATTTCCAAACAATGAAGTCATAGAATGTTAGCACTGGTAATAAGTTGAGTGCATCCATTCCGGCCCCCTTGTTTATCGGTGATGAAGCAATCAGAGGTGGCTCACTGTCTTACAAATTAACTACTCAGTCTGCTCAGAAGCTGGGGCTCGTCTGGTTTGGATGCCTCCTTTGAAAAGTCAGTGGACCAGAAACTAAAGATTATGCACCTGTTTGTCTACCAGTTTGTTTACAAAGTATAACTGGAAATCAGAGAACTAGGATATAAAACTAAGAGGCCACATGAGTGAACTATCCATACAGATACATTTATCCAAACTTATCTTACAATCAGAAATGTCAGCATTTCCCAAGCTATTTTTCCCCCCATAGACCACTTTCTGGAAATAGAAATAGTAACATTTTTGTAAGAAATGGGTTTGGAGCCCAGTTGGGCGTGGCTTAGCATTTGAGCATCAACCTAGGATCCAGGAGATAGTGGTTCGATTCCTAGTCAGGGCACATGCCCAGGTTGCTGGCTCGATCCCCAGCTGGGGGCGTGCAGAAGGCAACCAATCAGTGACTCTCATCATTGACGTTTCTGTCTCTCTCCCTCTCCCTTCCTCTCTCTGAAATCAATAAAGATATATTTTAAAAAAAAAAGGGTTTGGATCCCCCACCACCACCCTGAATCCTTAAAAGGGGGATCTACCATTCTTCAAACTATTGTCTATAAAAAAAAATTTAAGACATTTGTTTCACCATCTCATGAAACAATGTTCCTTTGGGGATCAGTTTGGGAAATGCTGATCTAATTTTTGAGAGAAAAGTTTCTTCTTTGTTCTGCTTCATCAGACATGATGAAAATAATTACTGTCTATTTTGTGTGAGGTATCAACCTTTAAAAAAAAATTCTTAACAAGACCCTGGCCGGGTATTCGGTGGTTAGAGCACCGTCCGCTATGCCAAAGTTGCAGGTTCAATCCCTGGTCAGGGCACATACAGGAATCAATGAATGCATAAATGAGTGGAACAACAAACTGATATTTCTCAAGTCAATTTTTAAAAAAACTTAAAAAGATTACTTCCTCATTCCAGTAACTTGTACTTTTACAAGTCAGTCCTATTTTCCAAATCATACGTATTTGTGCTTTTCGTTAGAGTTCTCTCTGCCTCTCAAATGTGGTCTAGAATCAGACACTTTTCTGACAGCACATCACTGCCTACTAAGCGCAGCTGAAAGGCAGCCACCGGGCTTGGTGTCTCTCTTCTAGAAGCCTGTCTTCTGTCAGCATTCGTGTAAACAAGCACTGCAGATAACGCCGCTGAGCATACGGCTCACTGTAACCGCCTGGAGAAACGGCTGCCAGCCAGCAGTGTGGGCAGAGGCCGCACCACCACGTACCCGGAGAGATGCCCGTACCAGCTAAATGCCACGTGACTGCTGACCAGCGCGGCAGAGAAAATAAATCGCATTTGCATAGATTAACCAAAGGCTGCCTGTTTTTTAGACCAGCTGGGTCATTTGAGGTGCAGACAACTGAGTTGTACCCACTCGGTGCAGAGCATTTACTTTCCCCCCCACACACCTTTTTATTGAATTTATTGGGGTGACATTGGTGAATAAAGCTATATAGGTTTCAGGGGTACAATTCTATAGTACATCATCTGTGTATCGTATTGTGTGTCCACCACCCCAAGAGTCCAGAGCATTTTCAAGCCTGCACAGAATCCAGCCGTGCTTCCCACCGAGGTCCCTGTTTGACCGCAGAAAGTAGAAGTACAGCGCATAGCGCCTCAGCTGCAGCAGTCGGGCAGGCCCAGGCTCAGACCTCAGCTCTCATTCGGTAACGTGATTATGAGGAATGAACAAATACAAGTGCCTAGTGGATACCTGGCTGCCAGCTGTGAGTTCTCTTTCCCACACTACTTTTCATGTCTGGGTTTTACATGGACAACTGAACCCCAAAACTGAAGGCAGCCTTTGAAAGCCTTAAACACTGGAATTAAGACTTGAAGATGGGCTCCCCCCAGCCTCGGGGTGTACTTCCTGTTCGATGCCACCTTCCTGTGTCCTGTGCTTTCCCCACTCTGCTCTGTCTCATGCTGGTCCATGGTGTTTTGAGAAAAGGCTGCATGTTACACAGGTGGACTAGCTGCCTCGTCATGGGCCTTTCTGAACAGGCTACAGAGCTTTTGACGCCTCAGTAAGATGGTCACGTTTATAATAATGTGGACACACCAGGAATACTGTAAAACGTTGCAATTAGTCATTTACAAGAAAGGAATTGCATACTTATATGGGTGAGTTTTATGGTATGTAAATTTTACCTCAAAGTCAAAATAAACTCTGGTATTGAAATAAAAAATTAAGAGCAGAGAGAAACAAGACGGGGCGTAGGTAACAGCTGCACCCGCCGCCTCCCGCAACCACATCAAAATCACAACTAAAATACAGAACCACCATCACTCAGAGCCTCCTGAGATCTGGCTGCACAGAAGCCCCACAGCCAGGGAGCTGAAGGATCATCGAGACCGGGAGGAGGGGGGAGACGCGGGCAGGGCGGGGCTGACTCGTGGAGACGCGGCCGCGAACCCACACCCGGTGCCGAGATTGAAACCCCGGAGGGAATCTCGGCGGTGGAGGTTTCCTGGAGAAGCGATGGGTCCCAGCCCCACAGCAGGCCCCAGCCCAGGGCTCCAGGGCTGGGAAGAGACGTCCCCACAACTCCGGGCTGTAGAACCAGCGGTGACTGTGGCTGAGGGTCGCGGAGGCTGCGGGAGCCCCAGCAGCTCCTCTAAAGGGCCCGGCACGGACTCACTCGGACGCTCCCTCTGAGCCCAGCGCCGGGCAGCAGCCGGAAAGGACCCGGGACACTCGGGGAGGAACTAACCTGCCTGAGATCCGGGCGAGAGGCAGAGGGGCGGCTTCCTTCTGGGCAGAAGGGCTGGCGGAGGCCGTGGCTCCTTTGGCGAGTCCTCCCCGCACACAGCCGGCGGGCAGGCGCCATGTTTGAATCGCCAGCACCTGACTCACACCTTTGGCCCCGCCCCGTGATTCCCGGAGGCCCCGCCCCTCCCCACCTGCAGCTCATCCAGGCCATTTCCAGGGGCTTTTCTCTGCAAGTGGCCTCTCTAGCCTCATGCTTAGGACTTTCCTAAAATCTCTCAAACAAGCAGCACCGTGCCCCACACGGCTTGACAAGTGGCCCCAGGCCTGGCACTGGTGGCAGCTGCATTGGCTCATAGCTTGGCCTCTCCTGGGCACCTCCAAGCCCAGCACAAGTAGCAGCCAACTACGGTTTGCTGTGTAGCTCATGCTGGGTGGCCCTGGGCAAGGCACTGGCACAGGCTGACTTTGCACCTCCTGGGAGGCCCCAGAGACAGTGCACCTGGTGGTCAGACTCGACCACGCTGGATTACAACCCTACCACATCCACGAGTGACACTCAAGGGGCGCACTTGGTGAACACCAAAGCTCCACTGAAGTAAATCCTGCTCCATAGGGGTGTCTCCAGCACAGCAGCTCTCTGGCTGTAGCTGCAGCTGGTCCTCACAGCCGATTGGCCTGGGGGTCAGTTTCTCCCAGGGACGCCAACAGCAACCAAGGCTCAACTGCAACAGGACAGTGCACACAGCCCACACAGGGGAGCACCTAGAAGGCCCAGCTCAGGTGACTGGGGAGGCTGAGCCACTGGACCCTACAGGACACCTACTACACAAAGCCACTCTACCAATTCCAGGAGACATAGCAGCTCTACCTAATACATAGAAACAAACACCACGAAGCAGCCAAAATGTGGAGTCAAAGAAACATGTCAAAAGGAAAGAACAGAAGAAATCTCTAGAAAAGAACTAAATGAAATAGATCCAAGCAAGCTAACAGATACAGAGTTTAGAAGTTTGTTTATAAGGATGTTTAAGCAAACTATTAGGGAAATAACTGAGAAAATCGATAACATAATAAAGGACCAATTTGAAATGAAGGCTACAGGAACTGAAATGAATAATAACTTACATGGAATCAACCGTAGAGCCGAGAACGCTGAGAATGAAATCAGCAATTTGGAACATGAGGAAACAAAAAAACACCCAACCAGAAGAGCAAAAAGAAAAAAGAATCCAGAAATATGAAAATAGTATAAGGAGCCTCTGGGACTTCAAGAGGCCCAACATTTGTATTGTTGGGGTGCCAAAAAGGGAAGAAAGAGACCAAGAAATTGAAAATCTATTTGAAAAAATAATGACAGAAAACTTCTACCTGGGGAAAGAAATAGACTTACAGGTCCAGGAAGCACCAAGGGTCCCAAACAAGAGGAACCCAAAGAGGCCCACAGCAAGACACATCATCATTAAAATGCCAAAGGTTAAAGACAAAGAGAATCTTAAAAGCAGCAAGAGAAAAGCAGTTAGTTACCTACAAGGGAGCACTCATAGGACTGTCAGCTGATTTCTCTACAGAAACCTTGCAGGCCAGAAGGGAGTGGCAAGAAATATTCAAAGTGATGAAAAACAGAACTACAACCAAGATTACCCAGCAAAGCTGTCATTTAGAATTGAAGGTCAAATAAAGAGCCTCACAGATAAGAAAAAGCTAAAGGAGTTCACCACCACCAGACCAGCACTACAGGAAAAGTTGAAGAAGCTAATGAACAATAGAATCTAACGAACTAAATAGATCCAGAGACACTGACGCATGCAACAGATGATCATATTTCAGAGGGAAGGGGGGTGGAGGGTGGGAAGAGATTAACCAAAGAAGTTATATGCATATATGCATAACCCATGGACACAGTTAATAAAGGGGTGAAGGCCTGGGGAGGGGGTGGGAGCGAAGTGGAGGGAGTCAATTTGGGGGGGAAATGGGACACCTGTAATACTCTCAACAATAAAGATAAATTAAAAAAATAAAAAATAAAAAATAAGTAAAGAGCAAATGAATCTCTAGATGTGCACCACCCAGAAATAGCCACCTGGAGAATTGCAATGTCAAGTAGAAAAGGTAGGTGACAGCATTTGAGATGAAAGCTTTTTTTTTTTTTTAATCAGCTTCAGGCCCAAAGGTAGAGGACTGTTTTGAGCAGTAGTTCCTATGTCAGAGTTTACCTCTGGGGGCACAGCTGTCCCACTACGGGGTCCGCTCCTGTACATCAGACTGTTGATACCATGTCCTGCAAATAACGCCCTGAACCCACCTCACTGATGTCTCCCTGCTCAGGGGCTCAGGCCTCCGACTGCGACCTGCTGCAGCCAGGAGACACAGAGGCAAGCAGCCCCCTTAATGCTGTGACGGACCAAGGCGGCTCTCATTTCCTCTCCTGTTCAGGAGAAAATGACTTGGTGCCCATTCATGAGAGCCATTACTTAGAACTGTTCACAAACAACCTTAATAACCGGTTATATGATTTAGAAAGTGATTTACATGTAGCTGGAAATGAAAATATTGCCCTGTTCCCTGGTTAAAGTGTATTCAAGGCTTTGGTGAGTATCGAAGGCAAGCGTTTCCAGCCATTTTAAAGAGGGAGTCAAACGGAGGTTAACCCGAAAACAAGGTTGGCATCAAAGTGTCACAGCCCTAAATTCCGGGGGAAGTGATGGACATTAACGCAGACACTGCCGCTGGCCCGGTTCCCTGCAGTCCCCGTCCCCACAGGCTGCACTGACCCGGCAACCCCCGGACGACGGGAACACCCCAGCGCAGCCGCTGCCGTGGTCTTGCCTAGGAGAGTGAATCCCCCCTAGCTCATCCGGGGTGGCGGTACCTGTGAACGTGCTTGGGGGGGACGGTGCCTGGGAGGGGCTTCATCATTTGTTAACACCTGACCTTCTGGGCTGATTTTGCTGTTTCCTAGTGAACAGCAAGGCTGTGCAGGGTACCGCGTGGGCGAAATGGGTTTCAGGTGAGTGGGTTTCAGGGTTTGGTGAGAGAGGGAATGCTCAGAGTACGGAGGCAGGTTCAGGGCAGGGATGGTTCCAGAAGGGAAATCAGGAAACAGATTCTGCAGACGGAGTTTGCCCTCCTTTCGCTCTTGCTCTCTGCATCTCCACCGGGAGTGCTGTTACATGACCTCACGTGGCACAGTCCCCCCCCCCCCAAGGCTCACAATGTCAAGAGCTTCAGCTGAGAGCAATGATCCAGGTGGTGGAAATACAGAGGTTTTGAAGCCTGACTCAGACCAAACAAAGACACACAGGAAGCAGAACTAATCCACATAGATACTGGCCACACTGTTTCAAGCTCCGGTGCTTTTTATCCCAGGATCTTGTTTACTTTTTAGAAAAAGTGTCTTTTACGAATATTTTTTTAAAATTGTTGCAAAAATAAATGTTGCCTGTAATTTTTTAACTTTGTGGTTTAGATGCACATAAAAGTTGCTAACAGTGCGGAGAGAAAGCACATGCCCTTCACCCCGATTTCCCTGATGTTAACCTTTTCCATTGTCACAGTGCAATGATCAAAACCTGGAAACTCGCTGCTATCGCACCATTAGAGAGCCTGCACAGCTTATTTAAATTTAGTCCGTTTTCTCACTAAACGTCTTTTTTCTGCCCCAGGTCCCACACTGTGGTTAGTTGTCATTGTCATGTCTCCTTAGTTCCTCCGGTCTGTGACAGTGCCTCAGTTTTTCCTTGCCTTTCAATGACCTTGACACCTTGGAAGAGAACTGGCCAGTTATTTTGTAGAATGCCCTGTAGTTATAGTTTGGTGTTTTCTCATAACTACAACGAGGTTATGCATTTTGGGCAAGAATACCTCCACTGTGATGCGCCCTTCTCCGTGCATAATATCGGGGTCCATGGCATGGGAATGTCTTATTCCTGGTGACTTTAACTCGGATCGCTTGGTTCAGGTGGAGTCTGCCCGAATTTTCCACTCCTGTAAAGTTAATTTCCTTCCTGAAGATTTCCTTAATTTAATGATAGTTATATTTTGCCTAAATCAAAATACATATTTAAATGTCATCTTTTGGGAAAGTAGGTGAGGCAAATTACAATAAAAGACATATGCAAATAAGGTTCTTGTGTGTCCTCTCTCAACAAATAGTCCTTCCTTGTTTCCTAAGCCTCGACGGGGTCTTGCTTTACCCTTCTTAAATCCAGTCCTCTCCAGGTTCTACCAATCCCACCTTCTAAATATGCCCCAGCCCGCTTCTCTCCAGCCCCACCTGTTTCATAATTTGTCTCTTCGACTCCAAGTCTGGCTCCTCTCAAATTCTATCTACTCACTGACTCCAGAGTGAGCTTTAAGAAGCAACTAAGATGAGATCATCTCCAAACCTGAGCCTTGAGTGGCTCCCCACTGCCCTTGTGCGGAGCTGATCTATGCAGCAAAGCCTGGAGTGGGCCCTCCGGATGAACCGGCGATAAAACGATCCCCTGCGTGGCTGAACAAGTTAATCTCCCAGCTGCAAATCAGAATCAACTGGGAAGCTTGTTAAAAATACAAATCCACAAGCTGCTCCCCCTGGAGATTCTGACTCCGAGGAGGAACCTGGGATCTACACTCTTAACAAGCTTCCCAGGTGCCTCAGGCACGGGGGTCGGCCGAGGAGTCGCTGATTAGACTCACCAAGGTGATATTAGTTCTTAGGGGAGCTATGAGAAAATTTTTCTCTAGTTCTCAACTTTCTGTCATGATGTTGCAATCCTGTCAGAATTATTAGATGCACCTAAATTTATTGAAAATTACATTAAGTAAAAAATCAGCTAAATGAGAAGTCCTGGCATATTCTAACTTCTGTTGAATTTGCACATATTACAAGAATGTAGTCACTTTTCTTAAGAAAGGCGATTCTTTTATTTCCTAAGACTCATTAAATTTAACCCCCTAATGGTATGGATAGAATCCTTTTGGAATCATGATGCGCAGCCTTATTATCTTATTTTGAAGATCCCAGCCCCTGCAGTGTCCAGCAAAGCCACTTAGCAAGCTCTGGGCCCCACACCTTCAAACCCAGGCAGGGAGGGCCCTGTGCCTGGCTGTGGAAAACAGGAAACGCTGCTCGTCAGGTTGACACTCAAGGTTTGAAAGACAAATGCGGTCAGTCCCAGCACTAAATATGTCTTTTCAGTCATTGCCAACAGTTTCAAGTTTAAATAAAAAATGAAGCAATTTCAAAAATTCAAGCAAGCAATTATTTATGTCAAGTTTACTATACTTTTAGAGGGGTCAAGACATTCCAAAACCCCTACGTCCGACTTACATAACCCTCAGCATAATTCCCGACAGTAACTCTTAGCCTGGGATTCATAAGCAAGATACGTATTACACCAACGAGATTTAAATATATAATGTGAATGCATTTTACCCCCCAACAAAATAAGAATGGCATTTAATCAGATGTTTTTCTACATGCACCTCCCTCCACTCTGCAGGTTTTGCAGCCAAACTTACCAGGGAAATGCTGGCAGAGAGAGGAGGTGGGGACCCTCAGGTGGGTGCGTCCTGGCCTGTGACAGGCAGTAGCTACCGGGTTCCCAGGCTCCTCTGCTCGGAGTCGGAACCGCCTGGAACGCAGATGCCCCCTTCTCAGGCCGAGCACAAGCGCCTTCGCCACCTCTTCGTTAGTTTTTTCTCGTGACAAATGCATATATTTTTCAGCTCTCAAGAAAATCTTGGGGATGTAAATTATAACAAAATCTTGATTAAGGAATGAAGGTTTTTTTGGTAGTATTTTCTGTTTGGCTTAAATGAGGAAAATATAGGCACTGAGATGGATCTTTATCACAGACCCTGACCATATGCAAAACAAAGAAAAATAGAAAGTGTGATGCATTTGAAAATTTCGATATTCTGTTGTGTTTAACTATTTCCCATTGAGTTTGGCATTCAAACTGTAAATCCAATAAGCTCCAAATGACTGAGTCATAAAATCAACTGGGAGAACTAGGCAGGGGTTTCTCCAACAGCCACTTGTATCCTGTGCGGAGCTTTTCATCTGGGATTGCGACAGCATTTTTATTAAAAGCTAATTGACTGAGTCATTACCACGGTGCCAAACGACACTCCACTTTATTTGTTTGGAGTGTGTATCTTGGAAGAATTCTGGGCATGTTTCAAAATTAAACAAGATATCTAAAAGTAGAAACCAGAAAACATAAAAAGCTTCGAAGGAGCAGAAAGAGTGATGCTGAGCACCTGGATGAGCCGCGGGAGCTGAATGCTGGATTTGGCCCTGAGTCTGCTGGACCCTGGATGAACCTGGGTAAATTACCCTCCACGTCAGGACCTGCAGCTTCTTTAGGGACAACATAACAGTACTATTTAACTCAAAGGGCTCTTACGTAACTTACGGATTCAATAAACAAATGTCCTCCCTGACTAAGGACAGTCTCCCCTCTAGCTGGCCTCTCTCCACCTTCCTTCTGGGGTCCAGGCCTCTTCACAAAGTAAAGGTCTGCCCTGTGACCAGCCTGGGGACGGTGGCTGCTCAAGAGGCCTGTGACCGGCCCGCTGCGTTCTCTTACCCACCCTGGCTCCAGCGTGCCGGTCATGCTTGCGTCCTCCGCCGCTCCTCCATCCTGACCTCGGGGTCCACATAGTCCTCTGCCCTCCCAGGAGCTCTGACTTTCTCCAGGGGGGCGCTTTAGGACCTCTGGCTCCCCACACACCTCCTCAGGCCCATCTGTCACCGTCTCCGTCAGGGGTGCAGCATGGCAGATGTGCCAACCAGGGCATATTGCCGCCCTCCTGGGGGTCTGCAGGGGTGCAGGGCACTAAGCCCTGTGCCTTGTCTCCACCTGTTCACGTGGCGCCTGGACATCAGCCCACCAACGCTGGTTCAGGCGCACGTGGCTCACGGCACCTTCCCCCATTTGCCGTCCTCTTTCGCACACGCCACCTACCCTATGATATTCGCTGGCTTTTCTCTATCCCTGCCTTTTACTGTGGTCCACGAACGATTCTTGACAGGTACCAAAGAAATTCTCTCTCCACAAAGCTGGCCTTTTAAAACAAACACTTTTCTGGAGACCCAGAAGTCCTACTCTAGACATCAAAGGCTGGACACCGAATCTTTCCTTTGTGCTCCCGCGATGGTCCTCCTAATTCTCCCTCGAGGCTGAGCAGAGATCTCGGGTCAGAAAATGCAGATCCATCCGGACTTTAATATATTTCAAAGAAAAACCTCTTCCCGTGACAGTTCCTCTCTCTGCCTCACATTTCCTCTCTCCTGACTGAACAGGGCTGAAAAGATTACACTGGGGACTTGGGAAAAGCATGGAGAGAAGGGAGCACTGAGAATGAAGCGAGCCGTGTGGCCTTTCTCTTTACCACGTCGACTCCTGCCTTTTAGTCATGTGTCCGTCCTAAGACAACGGGGCCCAGCGCAGTCTCCTTTCCTTTAAACACCATTTCCAAAGATGACACGTGAGTCCTGCAAGAACTGCAGGTTCGCAAGCCTCTCCCAGCTGCAGAAGGGCCTCGCTACCCGACGGTTCATCACCTCCCACAACAGATTCTCCACACTCTCAAGCGCAGTTCTATGAAATGCTTTGTGAAATTCCTTATTCACACGTTTTGTCCAGTTCCATCTGGGCTGCAAAGCTGTAGGTAAGGTAGAGACGAGTAAGGCAGGGACTACGAGCCTGGAATTCACAATCTAGTGAGAGAGCAGAGAGGGGACATGACGACTGCCTCAAAGCCATGAAACAATGGAAAATGAAACGCCGTGGCAGTAAAGGACACGCCTCACACACGTGATCCCGTAGAGAAGACATGAGTCACGTGCTAGAAAGTGTCCCGACGGTCATTTTAGAGCCAGTGCAGAAGTGACCTCATGAGACTGAGTTCTCCCAATGACCACCTCGAGCCCAACCATCACGGGTCAAGTCTGTTGGCTCCTAACCAAGTAGAGGAGGCTGAAGTGCCAGCAAGGCCTCGACGCCAGGCAGGTCTCCACGAGGCCCGTTAGCGGCGGGCGGCGGGCGGGAGCCAGGAGCGGGCCCAAGGGCTGGCCCGGGACCCGCTCCCGTTCCCCTGCAGCCCTGAGCCGCTGAGCGCGGGCGGGTGCTTCGGAAACCAGAGAAGGGGGGCCACGGTTGCTATTGTGCTGTGGAACTTGAGACGCACACTCTTTATCCCCAGAAATGTCATCCAGATGGGGGGCAGAGAGGGGTCTACAGGGAGCAAAGGAGAGCCGGGCAGGGTTAACTGTAAAAGCAAAGCGCCACAAAGCCGGGGTAAGGCAGAGAGAGTGAGTCGGGGCTACGGCCTGCAGGGCACAGGGAGGGCGCTCAGAACCGAGGCCACTGACTACTAAATACCGCGCCCTGAGGTCGGCGTGTGTTTGATGAATCCTTTAAGGAAGAAGATGAAGGAAAGGAGTCAGAGGAGATGCCTTTGGAAAAGCTAGTAAATCTAATGGGAGAAATCAAGCAAGGTTTAGACTAGGCAATCCAGGTATTCATTAGGAAAATGTTGATAGGAACATGGAAATTAAAATAGATCCACTTAAAACAATGTCTAAGAGTCTCATTCCCCATCACATGCAGGGAGCTGGCAGAGCCCTATCAGGGTGACCAGGGCACAGCTCGGGCCTGGAATGTGGCCAACATAGCTCACCCCATTGCACCGTAATCTGGCAGCAGAGAGTAATGTGCGTAGGAAACTGTGTCCAGCCCCCGAAGTCTAGAAAAAGGTGTGGCGAGGGGCCAGGTATGTAAGGGTTAGCCAGCCCTGTCCAGGGAAAGGGACGCCAATTCCAGTTATTTTACATCTCCATGCAAGTGACCAAGTTGGTGTCCTGCCTTGCCCCTTGGATCCGACAACCCAGAGAACCTGCAGAGCCCAGAAAGCAAACATTTTCACTGGCCCGTTTCCCGTGTATACGTCTTCAATGCCCAGGAACTGGGCCAGTGAAAATGCTCGCCACACACTTTAAATATAGACTATTTTTAAAAATCCATGACACAAAAATTAAGTAGAAAGGATGAAACCTAAATGGCATGTTTGGACATTAACCGAAGGAAGCAGGGCTACACTTAAAACCAAGCACTTTCTTGGTGTCAGCTCTCTGTGTTTTACGTGGCCCATAGGAACAAGTACGGAGATCTGATGGACGGAAAACTTTGTGGCCAGCCGATGACGTGAAGACAAAGACTCAGAAAGTGTTATTTGACGCCACCATCAGAGGAAGTGGGGAATTATGTACAATTTGTTTTCATTTTAATAAATTTGTCTAAAGCAGAAGATGACAAGATATGGCTGTCAAGGGTCAACACCCCTCCCCCTACACACAGTGATGGAGCTGGAGAGACACCACGGAGGGGGAGAAAGGTGTACAACTCAGAAAGGCATGCAGAATAGCCATGGAAAGTGGAGCATCGTAAAGGCTAAGGGTCTGGGGACAAACAGGAAAAATTTTTTAAAGATATTTTTTATTGATTTTTAGAGAGAGAGGAAGTTAGAGGGAGATAAAGAAACATCAATGTGAGAGCAAAACGTCAATCGGCTGCCTCCTGCACACCCCCTACCGGATCTGAACTGGCAACCTTTCAGTGCCCAACCAACTGAGCCACACCGGCCAGGGCAAATAAGAAAATCTTATTTCAGGGAACACAAAATTTAGAAAGCTGAGAAGGACTTGAAATAATCCTCAGGAAATGCATGTCACCAGTCTAGACCTCAGATTCACATCTATAAAATAAGAAAGTTAGATTAGACCATCTCCAAGATCAGACTCAGCTTGAAAATTTCATTACTGATATTTAAGAACCCGCAGAAAGCAGAAGAATTAGGCCAAAGCAGAGAAATGACTTCTATGACAAAGTACACTGAAAGCAATAAGAAGCCCCTCCCCAAGAGTTTGAGCAAACAAATGGAGCGGCATGTGATTTATGCACAGAGATGGTTTTAAAGTTGGTTCTATGGGATCATGAGGAAGACGTTACAGTGCAAGAAAAGGTTGATGGAAGGTAGAGAAAGTGAAAGGAAAACAAAATAATTTGAGACCTTACATTGCAGATGAATTCAAACTTAGTATCTCAACTTTTCATGGATGTTAAGGGGTAGAAAAAGAAATGCAGTTGTCTCAATTTTTTTTTTTTAATTGTGAGCACAATTTTAAAACACTTCACAAATATACAGTAGTTGCTATTTTTGTTATTTAATTAGTTCAATGGAAACACAGCTTCCTTGAATTCCTGGTGCACTCAGCGCCTACTTGGGGACGTCTGAATATATGTATGCTATGAAAGCAGCACTTGACCACCCCAATCACAGACGGTCTCTTGAAACAACTAATATGACAAAATAATAATCTTGAAATAATGATGATAACAATTTGGAGGGCAAAACAGCTCCGAATGCAAAGGAGCAAGGTGAAGGTACCAGCAGAGCTTACCCTTTTAGTGTCTCCTAGGTCATTATTAGTTTCAATATTAGCACAAATTTTTGAAAGTTTTCAGCTCAGCTCGTGGAAATCTCTCATGCTTTCATCAAGACTGCAGAGCAGGAGAGAACGCATTTCAAGCCTGAAATAGATGGTAATCACGCATTGTCAAACATCCTAGATATCAGATAGCTCTCACACCGGTTCCTTAGGAACATTTGCCAATTTTCTGGGAATTAGGGTACTTCGTTATCTTCCTGATGCTTCCATCCCGCTCCTGTCATCTTTGCAAAGACCAGCAATGGGAGAGGATGGAAGCTTTCCTCCGTCACAGGCGTCTGCCCTGCTGCACTCTGTCTGCCGTCGCGATGAGAGGCGTCTGCACCGCGCCAGGAAGGAGCCTAAATGTTTAATGAGGCAGGAAAGCCACTCCTCAGCTGTCACACAGGCCCACCAGAAGGTCTGAAAAGATCACCTCTGTTTGCTTTAAACTGGGAAGAGATCGCTAAATATTTCATGAAGGCCGCAGTATTCGGCTCTGCGAGGGGCCGAGCAAGGGTCGGGTTATGGCTGCCTGCCGCTCCCTGCAATTTCAGGCTCCCTCAGGTCTGTTAAAGGCGGGGGCAGCCAGGCCAGGCCGAGACAGTCTCCGGCAGCACCTCTGTAGCACTGTGGGCGTGGAGAGAGACATGGGAGGACACACGCCTGGCCTGCTGAAGCAATGTTAGAATTAGGAGCAATCTTTCAGGAAAACGAGGAGAAGACCTAGGATTTAGTCACAATTAGTCACCTTAAGCACACAGGCAGGGAGGGCAATGGGGTTAGGAAAGAGATGCGATCGGAAGTCCTTGTTGTGATTATGCCGGAAAGAGAATTTATGTCCAGTTGATGCCATTATTTATTAGGGCATTAAGTTCCCTCTAAATCTGAACAATCCTAGTCCGAGAAAAGGGTATTTTTGTGCACAATTTCCTCATAGCCAGATTCCATTTTTAACTGATTTAACATCTGTTGTGTTAACAGGGGTGAGAGTTGACAGTGGCTTGGACAGGATGGTAGCAGTAGACATGCAACCAAGAGGCTATTTCTGACTGACCGAATGGGGAATATAAATTTTTTTAAAAGCATCAAGGATGGATGTAAGGTATTTCCAAACCATTTTGGCCAGATCATTTACTGAGATGGAAAGGGAATGTGAAAAAGCAATCTTAAGAGGAAAGTAGAGAGTATAGTTTTAAATGACGTTAAACTTGAAATGCCCTTTGGACTGCTAGACCTAGATGTCTACTGGACAGCTGGACATGCTGAGCTGTCAATCTGCGTCAAGATATTTGAGATTCACCATTATCGTGATGGAATATAATTAAATCAGTAATAAATTCCTCTTTCAATGGCAGTCACCTCTTGTGTTGCCACTCAGCCATCTCCATAAATTAAAAATCCTGAGGGTACAATTAAGAGACAAAGGGCCAGTGAAAACCACTAATGGTATCCAAGCATTCTGAAGGGGAGTGAGAACAGTGCACAGGTTCTTCTACCAGCTGGTCCGACCTAAACAGAATCCAAAACCATGCTGCGCAGAAAAGAGTTAACATTAGCAGACCTGGCGCTATCTTTCAAAACCCCTGCTTACAAAGTTGGCCCTTGGCTGGTGTCTGGGAACTTAGATTTCAGGAGGGTTCCCATCACTGTCCCTAAGCTATTTGTACAAATGATGTGGTTTATGATGAACAGATATTTTCCTTCTGGGAGTTTGTAATTTGGGTTTCTGCCAGGCAGAGGGTGACCCCAATAAAAACCTTCTGGGTTTCTAATGAACTTCTCTGGTTTGCCACATTTCATGTGTTGTCACATCTCATCGTTGGGAGCATGAAACACACCCTGTGTGGCTCCACCGGAGAGGACCTTGGGAAGCCTGCACCTGGTCTCCCTGGACTGGCTGCGTGCATTTTTTCTTTGCTGCTGGTGTTTGGTGTCCTTTTGCTGTAAAATCATCACCATGAGTACAACTACGAGCTGAGTCCTAGGAGTCATGATAGCCATTCTTCTAGTTCAGATGATGTAATTTTCCCTTATTTTTCTAACCAGAGCAAGCCTGCTCTGCGTCCATCACTCACTAAGGTTGATATATCCTGCCCTCATATTTGAGGTTCTTTGCTTTCCCTAAAATTGTGGAAGAGCCCTGCAAAAAGTCCCCAGTCTGTGGCTGCTGCTAGTTGGCTCTTGATTCTTTCCCTGAAGCCCAGGCTCTCTCCAGTGGTGTCCCTCTCATGTCCTTCCTGCTACCCACGAGCTGACATGTGGACATTCCACTCCACCCCCTCCCACCCCTGTACCAAGGTCCAGGCAACTCCAGGATAACGTAGGTTCGAGAGAGTCCAGCCCAGCCCCTTCCTTTCTTGGACCGTATACCCTCTGCCTCCCTTTCAGGCAAGTAGCTGAAATCTTCACTCCTTAGAGTTTGGTGCCCAGTCCCTGACAACTGTTAATTCCTTCCAGGAGCTAAGGATCCCAGAGGGCGAGAGCAAAGACCTACTACCTGCTGTATGAGTGGGGGGGGGGTGTGTGGGGGGGTGGGGGTGGTGGTGGTGGTGGTGGTGGTGGTGGTGGTGGTGGTGGTGGTGGTGTGTGTGTGTGTGTGTGTGTGTGTGTGTGTGTGTGTAGAAAGCAGAGAAGAAGGGGGGTAAAAGAAAAAACTGTGTCTCTACTCACAACACTCCTGATACCAAATGTGTGATAGTTTTCTTACCTACTTTAACCAGTTCTCCAACACTGTGGACACCAACTGGCTGTCTTAAAATTTAATTCAAATCTGACACTACCCATAGTTAGTATCAGACTCCATAGGTGAAGCGCACAGTCTCACAAGACCGCCTCCCCTTCAGATGCCTATCTCAAGTCTCTGGTACTTCTACCAACTTGGCAACAAATGAGGGGCTCTCACCCCTCCTCCTCAGGTTCAGCAATTTGCTATGACTCACAGAACTCAGGGAAACACTTTGCTCACTATTTGAAGGGTCCTGAGCGCAGGAGCTTCTGTCCCTGCGGAGCTGGGTGTGTCCACCTCCTGGCACATGCATGTATTCACCAACCTGGAAGCCCTGCAAACTCTATCGTTTAGGGTTTTTATTCAGGCTTTGTTACACAGGCCTGACTGATGAAATCTTTGGTTTTGGTGAGTATGTCCATCTCCAATCTCTCCCACTCCCCAGAGGTCAGGGGGTGGGGCTGACAGTCCTAATTCTCTAATTGAATGATTGGTTTCTCTGACAACCAGCCTCCAGCCTCCAGAAGTCACCTTATTAGCATGAATTCAGATGTGGCTGAAAGGAGCTTATTTCAAATAACAAAAGATGCTCCTGTCATCCCTATCACAAATTTCCCAAGTTTTTAAGAGCTCTGTGAGAGAACTGAGGACAAGGCCAAATATATATTTCTTAATATATCACAATATCAGGGGATACTATTTTTTGCATCTTCTACAACAGTATGAATAAAACAGAAAATAGTATATCAATAGGTTGTCCTGCTACAAAAATAGTAAATTTTTTAAAGGAACATTCTGACCAAGGACATTTACTTTCTAATACCAGTCAGCAATTTTTCTTCAATATCATCTCTCTGCTACTAATGGGCAATTCACCATTACTCAACCTTCCCCTAACACAATCTCCACAGGACATCTCCAGGCTATTTCTTGTTCTCAGCATCCACAGACAACAACTTGCAACAACAATTTATGACTGAGAAAATAGATTTCTAACTGAAACAACTGTTGGCAACAGGGGCATTAAAATTCATTCTGGAAAACTAACAATCACAGATAATAACCGCAGAGGCATAAGTGACTTAGATATATTTGATTTAGGCATCCCAATTCCTGTTGAGAGACTGGGCAAAAGGATTTACATTTCTCAGCATCAACTCTAAAAGCCCAGGAAGAGGTACCGCTGGCACCTCAGACACCCCAGAATCCTCTGGATCCTGCACTGAAGGCCCTGGTAGGGACACACAATGCTACTGGGCTTTAATTTTCAGTCTGGGCCCACGACAGATCCACTTTGTGCCAAGGTTTCTCTACAGAGAGCACTGCTAGAGCTTCCAGAGTGGTGGTAAGTATAAGGTAGGACCTCCAATAAGAGTGCCAGGGCTTCTTGACTAAATGGCCAACTGTAGGGCCATGAAAATACAGGGTAAGCTGGGAGCATCTCTTAGTGCCAGAAAGGAAGGAGATGCTCAAAAATAAATGAATGAAAGTTAAAAAGACAGGCAGTGTTAAAGGGACTCAAGATTGAACATGGAAGCGCTTCTAATGGACAAAGCTGGAACAGCTTGAGTGATGAAATAAATAGCACAGCACTGGATTATAACCCAACGTGTAGCATAAATATGCACGAGTCCATGCTAATATAAATAAGTGGCTGAAGACATACATGTAGGAGAACAGACAAGTCCCCCTTACAGAGAATTTCAAATGATTTATGTGGCTACTCCAACCTTGAGCAGGTAGAGCTTAACCCTCTTTCCTCCTTAATTAAGTGACTTGCTTCCACAGGACAGACTGTGGCAAGAGGTAGAAGTGGCGTCAACAGTGGAGCAGCCTGGCCAACGCTACCTTGGCCAGGTGATCAAGGCCACACCACCCGTGCTAAGTCCAGTCCATCATATATACGCCTTGATACGATGTGATGAAAATGGCACTTTGCCTCTGTAGTATTTGTCCCCCAAACCTCTTATGCCAGTCCAGCCATGAGAAAACATCAAAAAAATCAAGAATTGAGGGACAATCTACAAAATACCTGACCAACACTTCAAGGCCGAGAAGCTGTCGCAGACCAGAGGAGATTAAGGAGCCTTGACAACTACATGTGATGTGATACCTTGGCTAGGACCCTGGGCCAGGAAAAGAGAAGTAGTGGGAAAGCTAGTGAGCTGCAGCTGAGTTACTAGTATTCCAGGGTTCACTTCTTAGTTTGACAGTATATTATGGTTACATAAGATGTTACTATTAAAGGAAGCTGCTGAAGAGTGTGTAGGAACTCTCTGTTCCTTAATTGCTATTTTCTATAAATCTAAAATTATTCCAAAATAAAAGGCTTTAAATATATATTATATTACATTATATATAATATGTACATATTATATAATATATAATGCATTGGCCACTGACTCAAGCAAATAGAAATGTCCTCTCCATTCTGGTGTTTCTATTTCATTTATTCTGAATTGCTTTGCCTGGAAGCTGAAACCCAATTCCTTAAAATCGACCAGACAGAATAGTGGATCTGGAAGATAACTTTCTACTCAGGAACTAAAATGAAATATTATAAAAACACTTCCAACCCCATGGGCAGAGCTTGTGATGCCCTGGGAATGCATCTGCCAACGATGAGCAGATAAGAGTTCCAGGTCAGCGTTGAGAACTCTTCATCTCAGACTTTGGTAATTAACAGATCGCTTTGGTGCCATAATTCAGCATAAAGAAGCCACAAAGGAGCCAGCAGTCTCTGCCATTAAGAACTGTTAGGGAATGTGTTATTTGCAACTATTAACACTTCTCAATTGTGAACTTTGGTCATTACTTCTATATGCCAATACCACCTTCATTTTTTCACTCCAATTCTGTCTAAAAGTCTCTTAAAACAAGGAGCATATTTGGATTAATTTCACCTGCAAAGTCACATTTTTAAAATGATTGCTTAAAAAAACATTTGGGATCATTTTCTCAACTAACATTTACTTGAATAAAATAATATTTCCTCTTCATGTGAGAATTAAAGATTTAAGCATGTTAATAATAATATCTAATTTTATACTACACATTTGCAACACACTTCCATGCACCTAAATTCATCCTTACAATAACCCTTCCAAGTAGGCAGGGCTGATACTATCAGGGTGCAAAGTCAGGCAAGCTGGCTTATGTCACACTGGGACCTCAACAGTAGACAGGTGGAAAGAGAGAAAAGCTATAGTGGGAGGAACTGGAGTTAGGAGAACTGGCACTGCTATAGGGCGGCCTCCTTGGGGGGGAAGCCAGGATGCACATTATGGAGAAGTGCTGGCTGGGCCAGAAGACATCTGGAGACGGTGAACGGCAGATGGCGAGTGGCAGAGGGAGCATCGTGGAGCCCACAGAAGCCCAGCTGATGACTAAGGTCCCGAGAGAGAGAGAAAGAGAGAGAGAGACTCCTATGCCAAGGCTCTGATCCTGGGGAGAATATTCACCAAAACCAAGCAGAACACCTTGCCCAGGGTACTCTGCCTCAGGAACTACACAGAATTCAGTCTTCAGGAAACCTCAGGACACCAGCTTTGAAGCCTGGAGGGACCGGTTGTAACAATCAATCTCATTTTTCAAATAAAGAAGTTTAAGTGATTTAACCAAGGCAAATGATGCAGCCAGACTGCCTGGATTCAACTCCAAATCCCCCCACTTTCTGGGGTGTTGGCTCAGCTAGGGCTGGCTACTCTGTAGTAACCAGTGGACCTTCAAAGATGTAGAGTAGAAGTTGTTTTTCATCTCTGTGATACTCCAGGGAGGGGGTTCCAGGTTGCTGGCAGTGATGCAGGGCCCCAGGCTCCTTCCTCCTGTGCCCCCCCAGTGCCCCTCCCCACTCCGCAGTGCTCCATCATCATCTTCACCCAGCCGGCAGCAGGTGAAAGCATGGAGGGGGCACTCCTGTTTCTAAACGCTTTAGTCTAGAAATGGCACACACCTCTCACATTCCATCACTGGTATTTAGTCCAGTGGCCACTCTTACTGCAGAAGAGGCTGGGAAATGTCAGCCGGATATGTTCCCAGAAAGCAGAACCAGGTCTTGGGTGAGAGGTGTCTGCTACACTAGCTGTCTGAGTTCAGCAGAGTTACTGAGCATCCCTGTGCCTCATTTTTTCTCAATCATAAAGTGGGGATTATAATATTACCTGCCTCAAAGAGTTTTTAATGAGGATTAACCGAGTTAATACATGGAAAGCATTTGAACAGTGAGAGCCATGTTGTCTGTAAGCACTCCATAGGTATGTCATCAACATCTTCGTCATCAGCATCTTCATCATCACTCTTTTCATCATTATCATGATTATTGAAAACTAGGTGGCTGGGATTTAAATCTCCAGCTTTGACTCAGAATCCAGGGAGGATGTTTTCTGCTCTTCTAGACTGTTGCTACAGCCTTGAGCATCTATATAAATGATTCAATTCTCAGCTTTCCTCCGGAAATAAATATTGTTTCTCTAAAAAGCACAAATGAGAAAATCTGGTCACAGTAATTGGAAGCAACTGTTTGGGCTAATGGGAGGACATGGTAGGCTTATTTGATTTCCAAAGTACGATTTCAGGGTTATTCTTCCTACTTTGAAATTTGTCATTTTACTGAAAGACAGCATAGAAATGCTATGCTGGTGAGAAAATCCAACTATGGCTCATTGTTCCCTAGGCCTGGATTTTTAGGGGGAAATATACATATTTAATTTTCTTTTGCAGAGAGCAGCTCAGTATCTCTCCCAACACATTCGTTTATCAAGGACATATTAAAGCAGCCATGGAGTGCTTACTAGATTATTCTCTGCCCTTCTAGCCTGTGAGCTAAAACAGATTATATCATTCCATTTTTAGTTAATTCTATTTCATTTGCTTGAGTATTGAGAGGAGTACCAGGAAATGAAAATTTCCTTTAGTTTGCATAAGCCAGACACTTTTCAATCAGGTAAATAAAAACAGAAGGGCAAACATCATCACTCACAAACAGTAAGTTTTTCTTTCAATATCCTTGGGCTATTTGACCATTTAATGTTGCTGTCTTTCTGCGTATAAACTGGGGCTTTATTGTAAATGTACTGTGATTATGATTCATTGTCCGGCTGCCTGTGTATCTTGCCAGTGGCCTAGACTCATTTGTTATCTTACCTCACTCATCGGACAGGAAAACCCCCAGCCCAGCAAGACTGTCTTTGGTAGAAAATGTGACACTAGGTTTCAAGTATCAATTTTTCCCCTCATCAGAACAGGAAGCATGAAACAAGGAGATCCTGAAGCAGTATCATGTGGTCATCCTGTTCAGCTCCCAAGTCATGAAGGTAGAAAGAGAAAGTCGACTCTCGAACTCTCTCCTAAATAGGCCATCCCTGTACTCATGAAATTCCAGGAACAAAATATTTCAAGAATGTGCTGAAGGAAAGAATGCTGTAAAGTGCAGGTCTGGAAAGCATCCTGGACACTTTTCTGAGTACACCTCACCTTATTGGGTGACCACCAGTCTCCGGGAGGTGCATGAGGGGACTTTAGATAGAGTCATGAGTCAGGGACTGCGAGTTGTCTGCCAACATCTGCTCCCTGCTCTTTAAAAGTAACAGAATTGTAGCTGTGTACATGGCTCCCCAGCTAGATTACCTTTCTCAGATGTCCTTGCAGAAGGTGTGGCCATGTAACTAAGATTTCACCCAAGGACCATGAGCAGAAGGGATACGTGTCACCTCTGAGTCATCGAGGAAGCCTCCACCACCCTGCTGTTCCCATCCTGCAGGTTAGATCCTGAATGTCGAAGGGACTCTGCCTTGACAGTGTAGGGGTGATGATGTCCATGGGTCCTGTGACTACAGTGTGGTCAGGAAACAGCATCTGGGAATTATTAGAAATGCAGAATCTCAGGCCCCACCCAGACCTACTAAAATGGAATCTACCTTTTAACAAGATCCCTAGGGAAATCATATGCACACTGAAGTTTGAGACACGGTGGCAGGGAGATGGCAGAGCCATGACTTGGAAGGAACTCGGATTCTCGGTGACCAGAGCTACCCCACTGATCTGCCACACTCACGTTGAAACTACTATGTGAGCGGAGGAAATATTATTATTATTATTATTAATGCTGACCAGCTATTTCAAGCCAGAACTCACCCGTGCAGCTGGCTACTTTGCTGCCCTTGAGTTGCATCTCCCAATAAAAGTTTGTTTCTAAGGAACTTAGTTAATTCATAGGGTAACCAAATGAGTGAAGAAGCAAAAAAAAAAAAAATAGTTAATACATGACGAAGAAATTAAAGAATTATCACTCAAACAACTCAACACCAAAACAAACAAGCAAACAAAAACAACAATCCAATTAAAAAATGGGCAAAGGACCTGAATAGACACTTCTCCAAAAAGGACATACAGATAGCCAAAAGATATATGAAAAGATGCTCAACGTCACTAATCATCAGAGAGATGCAAATTAAAACCACAATGAGATATCACCTCACTCCTGTCAGAATGGCTGCCATCAATAAATCAACAAACAAGTGTTGTCAAGGATGTGAGAAAAGAGAACCCCGAGCACTGTTGGTGGGAATGCAGACTGATGCAGCCACTGTGGAAAACAGTATGGAGTTTCCTCAAAAAATTAAAAATAGAACTGCCTATGACCCAGCAATCCCACTTCTGGGAAGATATTCAAAGAAACCCCAAACATTGATTCAAACTAATATATGCACCCCTATGTTCATTGCAGCACTATTACAATAGCCCAAGTGCCCATCAGTAGATAAGCAGATAAAAAAGGTGTTGTACTGCCCTGGTTGGTGTGGCTCAGTTGGTTGAGTGTTGTCCCATGAAACAAGAGGTCACCAGTTCAATTCCAGGTCAGACACATGCCTGGGTTGCAGGCTCGATCCCCAGTAGGAGGCATGCAGGAGGCAGCTGATCGATGTTTCTCTCTCACATTGACCTTGTTTTCTCTCCCTCTCCCTTCTTCTCTCTCTAAAGTCAATAAAACATTTTTAAATTTTTTTTTAAAAAAAGCCATGGTACATGTACACAATGCAATGTACTCAACCATAAAAAAGAAGGAAATCTTGCCTTTCTCAACAGCATGGATGGACCTAGGGGATATTATGCTAAGTGAAATAAGCCAGTCAGAGAAAGATAAATACCGTATGATTTCACTTATATGTGGAATCTAATGAACAAAATAAACAAAATAGGAACAGACTCATAGATACAGAGAACAGACTGACAGCTGTCAGAGGGAGGAATAAGGGGGCTAGGTGAAAAGAGTGAAGGGATTAAGCAAAAAACCCTCAAAACTCATAGACGCACACAACAGTACTGTGATTACCAGAGGAAAAGGGGGTGGGGCAGCTAGGAGAGGGTAAACGGGATTACTGGTGATGGAAGGAAACTAGACTTTGGATGGTAAGTACACAATACAATATACAGATGATGTATTATAAAATTGTATACTTGAAACCTATATAATTTTATTAACCAGTGTAACCCCCATAAATTCAATTTAAAAAAACTTTAAAAATAAAAATCACTGCTTCACCCTTCTAATTTAACAGGGAAAGTAATGACTGTACAAATATAAGATTTCTTTCTTAGTATGAAAAAAAACACATCACCCCAGCACTCCTAGTTAATCTTTGTATTTAGCTGCAGAAATTAGGTGATGGTGAAGACAGATGGAGAGATGGATTTGTGTGTATATGTATATACACACACACACACACTGTGTTCTTACATGTTACTTATTTAATACTAATTAAAACTTACATTCCTGGGGGGCCAAATGCCTCCTCCAGAGTGTGTCCTCCTAGTGCTCTGGAGCATGTAAAACAGGCTTCTCTGTACTGTGGGTGGACACTCAAGGAAATTTATGAACTAACTGATGCAGTTACTGCAGGGAATGTAATCATTTGCTTTGCTCTTCCAGAAAATATGGATTTGTTTTGTATGAACACCAATAAAAAGCTGCTTCTCTGAGTTTCATCACATTATTTTCTTCACTAAGGCATTCACATTCCCAGAACATAATTCTTCAAATTTAATGATAAGAAACCAATGGTAAAAGATTTAAGAGATTACATCTTCTTGCGTGAAACGATTCTCTAATGCAGGAATTCAGTTTTGCTGTGAGAGCTGAAAGGATCTCTATGCCAACACGGATAGGTATAAGACTTAGTGGTTTTGTGTTGACGCGGGCATTATCGAATTCAAGGCAAGCCTAATGTCCTTGGAACACAAAGGATGCAGGATTAGGCAGCTACCTGCCAGAGAATAAACAAACACATACAGGTGCATATTTTATGCCGGGAGTTTCAAGGAAAATTGTCGGTGTAGGTGTTATGGCCTCTCATTGCAGAGCAACCTCTCTTCAGTCCACAGAATCACATGCTTGTGACAAAACATTTTGTTTCACGAAGCACTTTGGAATTACGCCGTAATGAGGATCTATGAATCTTACAAGGTCAGTAAAGGTTATCAACAAAGACCCAGAGTCAACAAATCAGTCCTAGCCAACTGAGTTGCAGGATTGTTATAATAAGAGCACCAGCATCAGTAGAATTACAACCAACAAAGAAAAATAATGACCTTCTCAATCTGAGGGCAAAGAGTGACTGGCTCGTTAACAGGCAGCAGCAGATCCAACGAGCATGGACTGTGATTTCCAAGACTTCTCAGAAATGCCAACTTTGTTATGTTCTTTATTTTTTTGCTATGAGATTCACAATATAAATAATTTCATTTGGGCTCTTCCTATTTTTTTCCCTTGTTAGGCTTATTTTGTTCATGTAATTCCAATTCCTAGCTGTAATAAGAATGTATATTCAGTAAGTTATTATTTGTAAAAATAACTAACCAAAGAGACTAATATGGAAATCAGCATTCACCATTCTGTCCTACTCCTTTAATGCACTTTTAAATATGCATTTGTATATTTCAGAATGTATTAAAATTATGACACTTGTCCTATCTCTCTGTTATTTCTTAGCAGATAATAATAAACCAATGAGAAGGTTTTGTTGGAAGGCTTTCATGAGCAGGTGGGTATGGATGCTCATCTCAGGCAGATCCTCAAGAAGATGCTCACTAAGTAACATGAACAGCAGTTTAATAAGACGTGGCTGATGACATTATCATCACTGAGCGTGTTCACACACACAGTAAATAAGAACACATTTTTAACAGATAATGCAATAATCATTATATTGAATGAGTCTTGGAATTGTTTTGATGAGAAAAGTATATGGACTAAAAGTTTTGAGAAGATGGAGTTAAATATCTTTTTAAAATCAACTTTGTTAAGGTACAATTTACATACCACAAAACGCATCCATTTTAGGTATAACATTTGATGAGTTTGACAAACACATACAACCATGTGACCATGACTACAATCAGCCATAAAACATTTCCATCGCCCCCCGAAATGCCCTGTGCTCTTTTGCAGTCGGTCCCCTTTCTCCCTGGCTACCAGTAATCTAATTGCTGCCTCTACAGATTATTTTTGCTTTTTCTAGAATTTCATATAAATGCTACAATACGTAAGTACAGCACGTGACTCCTTTCTTTTGTTCAGCTCCATGTTTTTGAGATCAGTCCATGTTTTTGCATGAAGAAATACATTTCATTGGCGATTTGCTATCCCTTGGGCATAATTTATTTATTTGGCCAGTTGTTTTTGACTTGTAATACAACGCAGTGAAAGTGGCATTTTGTACTTCATTAACAGTTAATGCTGAACTTTGATTACATGCATCCTAGTGCCATCACTATTAAAATGCCCAGATGGTTGCCCATGATTTTCGTTTAACTGGTACAAGAAAATGATATTTAAAAGCTTCAAGAATTGAGTAAAGAACGAACATGATGTTATTATTAGCATTAGTATTACATCTCCAATATTTATGGTATGTGCACATGGCATAAAGATGTCTCCTTTTTGGAAAAGTCATTCTTTACTTCCCCTATCAGATAAGCTTTCTTTTACATTTAAGCAATTTTCATTGAATATGGTAGGAAACCATCTTAACACCGCCTTCTGGCTTTCCATTCCCTACCCCTTGCAAGTAGGCATGATCCTTTCGTGTTTCTTAGGAACACTGGATTTTTGATATAATTATCTTAAAGTTATTAGTGGTTCTTTTTATCACCTGCAATGTTTAAAGGTCTAAATATTTAAAACAAAAAACAAAGGAAGAAATAAAACAAAAAATATGAATAAAAAAGTACCCCAAATTTCCAGCCCTGAGAAACTCTGATATATGTCATCTCTGTTTGTCAATTGGATCTCCGCAACTGACTTAAAAGTCTGAGTTCATCCATATAGATAAGAATCATATCACAGCAGATAAAAATAAAACAACCTACTAGCTAAAAGCGGAATTGCGAAAGATTTATTCATTTGATTTTTTTATATCACTGAGTTTGTGCAATAAGCACAATGTTTAAAATATACTTAAAAACAAAAAGAATTCTCAACCGAAAAATTAATACAAAATCATGAGCAAGATGTCTTGAATTTCTTCTCATGAAAAGAAAATGGAAAAGTAATTTGTGCTACCAAATCACTCATGTTACATTCTGCAGAAAATGGGGCAGAATATTTTACTGGAGTAAGCAGGGCCCCAGTGATAACGTGATGAGCAAAGCAGACAGATTCCTAACTCCCGCTGGGCTCACATTCTACTGCAGGAGTTGGGGAGACAGCAGGCAATTCCAACTTTTTTTAAAGCCCATATATTTGATAATGTGAGAAATGAGTGAGTGATATGAAGAAATATCAGGCAGAGTGAGGGGCCCTGGTGGGGACGCTCAGTCCATTGGAGAGTCATCCTGCACACAGAAAGGCTTCGGGTTCGATCCCGGTCGGGGAGCGTCGGGGAGGCAACCAATCGATGTTTCCCTCTCACAGTGATGTTCCTCTCTCTCTCCTTCTTTATTCCTTCCTCTATCTCTAAAAAATATCAATAAAAACATATCCTCAGGTGAAGATAATAAATAAATAAAATAAAAATACAGCAGGTTCAGGGAACAGAGGATGCAGAGGTCATTTTAGATAGGGCGAACGAGAAAGGGCTCTCTGAGGAAGTGAGGCGAGAGCTATTTGAAGACCTGGGAGAGAAAACACCGTGCAGAGGGAAGAACAAGGGCAGAAGCAGCTATTTCTGAATGCAGTATATGTGATTCTTAGCAACTAGAGTCCAGTCAGGTCTGGATTATGAATTCTCCAAATAATTGAAAATAACATAATCGGACTATAGCCTCAAGCACCACAGACGCACAAGCACATGCACGCACTCAGGCAAACTTTTAGGTCAACCAGCCAACCAGAAATATGAATTAGCTAAATGATTTTCAAACTGTTGTAAGTATGAGAATTACCTGGGGATCCCGGTAAAAATGAAAAATGAACATTGCAGGAAAACTGGCAGTCTCACACTTTTCACTGTGGCTACCAGACTTTAAATTTTTCTGAGCTTAGTTTAAACTTTTTCAGTAAAGGATAGTTTGCTGGTGTGGATCCAGGAAGAAGCACGTTGTCATGAAAAGAGCAAAGGGTTACTTCTAGCTGGAAATAGCAGATAATGTCATTTGGACCAATGCTTCCACTGAAGACACAACTATAAAATCTGAATGAGAAATTTTTTACTTTTAAAAACATCATGGAGATGAATGATAGTAAGGAAACTAGTACATAAGTAAACAGGGCCAAAACTGTCAAGAGGGAGATAAAGCCTCTTCTATCCTCCCACTTACATCCTCAGACTGGAAGAAGCAGCCAAAGACGATCTTGTGAGTGCAGGGAGGTGGTGGGAAGGAGTATCAAAAATTAAAGTCTAGTACTTTCCAGGGTTAGAACCTGCTGACCCCCTGGCCCAGGTCCTGGGCTGGAATTCCAAAGGGCGATACCACGAAAGTGAGGCTACAGATTGCAGTGTATGGATGACCAGCACCCTTAGAGGGACCAGCAAAAGAAAAGCTTTCAAAAGGGAGAAAACACCATCTTAAGTCCAAATTAATTCTATAACTTTTTTTTCAAATACAATACCCAGCAAACATAAAACAATAACAAGGTACATGAAGAAAAAAAACAAAATGAGTGAGAGACATCAGAAACAAACAGAATGCACAAAGGGGCCCATAGGAACTCCAAATAGTGGAATTATTAGACACAAATGATCATATAATTTTGCTTATCATGTTCATGATGATAAAGCACAACCTTGGAAACTGTACCAAGAAACTAGAAATTTAAAAAGTGATATAACAGGGAAAAACAAGATGGGGCGTAGGTAACAGCTGCACCGGCCGCCTCCCACAACCACATCAAAATCACAACTAAAACACAGAACCACCATCACTCAGCGCCTCCTGAAATCTGGCTGAACAGAAGCCCCACAAGCAGGTAGCTGAAGAAGCACCAAGAGCAGGAGGAGGGGGGCAGACGCTGGCGGGTCAGGGGCTGAATTGTGGAGACGCGGCCCCAGGCCCATCCCCGGTGCCATAGTTTAAACCCAGGAGGGAATCTCGGCGGGGGGCGTTTCCCGGAGGAATGAGGGGTCCCAGCCCCACAGCAGGCCCCAGCCCAGGGCTCTAGAGCCGGGAAGAGATGTCCCCACAACTCTGGGCTGTGAAACCAGCGGGGACTGTCCCTGAGGGTCGCGGAGGCTGCGGGAGCCCCAGCAGCTCCTCTTAAAGGGCCCGGCACGGACTCACTCGGACGCTCCCTCTGAGCCCAGCGCCGGGCAGCAGCCTGAAAGGACCCGGGACACTCGGGGAGGAACTAACCTGCCTGAAATCGGGGCGAGAGGTAGAGGGGCGGCTTCCTCCCAGGCAGAAGAGCTGGCAGAGGCTCTGGCTCCTTTGGCGAGTCCTCTCCGCACACAGCCCGCAGGCAGGTGCCATATTTGAGTCGCCAGCGCCTGACTCTCACCTTTGGCCCCGCCCCGTGATTCCCGGAGGCCCCGCCCCTCCCCACCTGCAGCTCATCCAGGCCATTTCCAGGGGCCTCTCGAGCTTCATGCTTAGGACTTTCCTAAAATCTCTCCAACAAGCAGCAGCGGGCCCCATACAACTTGATAAGTGGCAGCAGGCCTGGCACTAGCGGCAGCTGCATTGGCTCATAGCTTGGCCTCTCCTGAACACCTCCAAGCCCAGCACAAGTAGCAGCCAACTACGGTTTGCTGTGTAGCTCCTGCTGGGTGGCCCTGGGCAAGGCACTGGCACAGGCTGACTTTGCACCTCCTGGGAGGCCCCAGAGATAGTGCACCTGGTGGTCAGACTCGACCACGCTGGGTTACAACCCTACCACAGCCACAAGTGACACTCAAGGGGCGCACTTGGTGAACACCAAAGCCCCACTAAAGTAAATCCTGATCCATAGGGGTGTCTCCAGCACAGCAGCTCTCCGGCTATAGTTGCAGCTGGTCCTCACAGTTGATTGGTCTGGGGGTCAGATCCTCCCAGTGACACCAACAGCAACCAAGGCTCAACTGCAACAGGACAGTGCACACAGCCCACACAGGGGAGCACCTAGAAGGCCCAGCTCAGGTGACTGGGGAGGCTGAGCCACTGGACCCTATGGGACACCTACTACACAAAGCCACTCTACAAGTTCCAGGAGACATAGCAGCTCTACCTAATACATAGGAACAAACACCAGGAAGCAGCCAAAATGCGGATGCAAAGAAACATGTCACAAAGGAAAGAACAGAAGAAAGCTCTAGGAAAGAACTAAATGAAATAGATCCAAGTAAGCTAACAGATACAGAGTTCAGAATAACGGTTATAAGGATACTCAAGGATATTAGTAAGAGTATGACGAAAATAATTGAGAAAATCGATGACATAATAAAGGACCAATTTGAAATGAAGCCTACACAAACTGAAATGAAGAATAATTTACATGGAATCAACAGTAGAGGACGCTGAGAATCAAATCAGCAATTTGGAACATTTGAGGAAACAAAAAACGCCCAACCAGAAGAGCAAAAAGAAAAAAGAATCCAGAAATATGAAGTTAGCATAAGGAGCCTCTGGGACAACTTCAAGAGGCCCAACATTCATATTATTGGGGTGCCAGAAGGAGAGGAAAGAGAGCAAAAAATTGAAAATCTATTTGAGAAAATAATTACAGAAAAGTCCCCTACCTGGGGAAAGAAATAGACTTACAAGTCCAGGAAGCACAGAGGGTCCCAAACAAGAGGAACCCAAAGAGGCCCACAGCAAGACACATCATCATTAAAATGCCGAAGGTTAAAGATAAAGAGAGAATCTTAAAACCAGCAAGAGAAAAGCAATTAGTTACCTACAAGGGAGCACCCATATGACTGTCAGCTGATTTCTCAACAGAAACTTTGCAGGCCAGAAGGGAGTGGTAAGAAATATTCAAAGTGATGAAAAACATGGAACTACAACCAAGATTGCTCTACCCTGCAAAGCTATAATCTAGAATTCAAGGTCAGATAAAGAGCTTCTCAGACAAGGAAAAGATAGGAAAAGATAAAGGAGTTCATCACCACCAAACCAGCACTACAGGAAATGTTGAAGGGTCTTCTTTAAGAAGAAGCTAATGAACAAAAGAATCTGGTGAACTAAATAGATCCAGATACTCTGACGCATGTAACAGACAATCATAGTTCAGAGAGAAGGAGGGTGGAGTGTGGGAAGAGATTAACCAAAGAAGTTATATGCATATATGCATAACCCATGGACAAAGACAATGACAGGGTAAAGGCCTGGGGAGGAGGTAGGAACAAGGTGGAGGGGGTCAATTGGGGGAAAAAATAGGACACCTGTAATACTTTCAACAATAAAGATAAATTTAAAAATAAATAAATAAAAATAAAAAGTGATATTACAGCCCTGGCTCAGTTGGTTGAGTGCTGTCCCATGCACTGAAAGGTTGCCAGTCCCATTCCCAGTCCCACGTTAAAGTTTCCATCCCCAGTTGGGGTGTGTGGAAAGCAATGGGTTCATGTTTCTCCCTCACATATCTCTCTCTCTCCCCCCTCCTCTCCGCTTCTCTCTCTGTCCCTCTCTCTCTCCCTCCCCCTTTCTCTTTCTCTCTCTCTCTCCCCCCTTCCTCTCTCTCTAAAATCAATTAAAACATTTTTAAAGTGATATTAGAGATTTGAGAAATAACCAAGCAGAAATTACAATAATCAAAATTGAGAAAACAATAGCTACATAGCTGAAGAAAGAATCACTGAAATGGAAAATAGTTCCAAAGAAACAGTCTAGGGTGAAGCACAGAGAAACAGAATGGCAGAATGATCTCCTTTTCCTACAAGTCAGTTTCTCCATCTATAAAACTGGAGTATTAAATGGTGGTATGGAAGGACACCTTGAGCAATAATGAAAAAGCTATCCTATGTTTGGGTATGTTAGCTTGTAAAACTGTGTTCTTACTAATGCACCCAAACATCTCCAACAACAAATAGGCTACCCCTAGTCTTCATGTGGAAGTCAAAATGGACCTACCTCTGGATCCTTCCTTTAGGCTGCCTCATTAAATTCACTTAAAAAATAATAATTAACCTACTGTACTAGCAGTTTCTGAGTCTTCCAGACAATGCTGTCTTAGTATGAGACAGGCAACCAGAAACTCTTGCAGAGCCCTGTCAGGTATCATCAGCTCATCTAAGAAGCACAGAACTTTTCATCTTGGATGCTGTCAGAAAAGGTGAATGGAGAGATCTGTCAAGTGACAATAAGAAAAAAAATAGAGAAATGTCACACTAAAATAAAGAACTCTTCAAAAGGGTCTGTTTTTCTTCCTTGATCCAGTTTTACATGTGGATTTCTCTTTCATGAAAGAAAAGACAAGCATACAATTAATCAAGGACAGAAATGAAAGGTCATGCTGTCTAGCTTTATTTCATTAGGATTCCAGCGCTGCTTATTTAGGCACCGCTAACATCTGTTGAAATGAATTTGAATAATAAAGGTAAGATCTTTAGGGGACATATTCCTATTCTAATGCTGAGGAAATAAATATAGCAACCAGGCTTTCACATCATGGTATGAGTGTGTGTGTGTGTGTGTGTGTGTGTGTGTGTGTGTGTGTGTGTGCACGAGTACAATAAAGTAAATGGCAGTTATGACAGGGTCAGAAGCCTATCAATTAGCCTGAGATTATACACTCTGGAAAATTATAGAGCTATACATATCCAAGCTTTTGCTTTGGGGGATGTTTACAATAAAATGGCCTGAAATGTATGCAAATGTCAGGAGGAATTAATACTTTTTTCACCTAAAAGTTGTCACTATTTTGCTCTCCAGCATCTAAACACTTTCTGTGTGTCTGAGGAATTCCTCTCCTTACAAGTTTTGGTTACAGGTAAAAGCCACCTCCCGCCATTCAAGCTGAAATTGCCAGCTACTCTCACAGCATCATCTGCAGCTAATATTTTAGGCCTCATAGGTTCTATATACCTGCCCCAGACTTTGAAATGGGGATGCAGAGGAGCAGGAACAGCAGGGGATTTTCTGCAGCAGCACCTGTGCTGAGGGACTGCAGAGGCCCAGTACCAGGCAAGGAGAATTCTGTCCAGTCATAGGCTGTGCAATTCAGTGTTCAGCCTGCCCGTGGTGGTGTCCTCACTGGACCAACTTTTTTTGGATGGCTAGGATCTAGATGAATTGGGCTGATTTCAGTGGGGACAGCAGAATCCAGCCCTCTTGGTATTTATGTGAGTTACCCACATTCTCTTAATAAATTTCTAAGTCAAAGTGAGTTGGTTTATTGATTGATTGATTGCAGCAGCAGCATCTTAACTGATAAGGGGATAGCTGCAGGCAATAGACTCTAGAGAAAGTGGTGGAATCTGAGATTGATTACTTGGCCTTGTCAGGGTAAAAGGCAATAAAAATTTAGCTGGAATTGAAGAACTGGGGGGTGAGCATGGGGGAGGGACAACCTGCACAGGTGAAACAGTTCATTTCATTATTTCCCCATGGGCATCGGGAATGAAGTAATTGATCACTGAGTGGTTATTGCTATAGATCAGGGTTTCTCAACCTCAGCACTATTGACATTTTGGTCTGGATCTTTGTTGGGAGGGGTGTTCTGTGTGTACACTGTAAGATGTTTAGCAGCATCCCTGGCCTCTCTTTACTAAATGCCAGTAGTATCCCCTCCCACAGTCACAACAACCAAAAATGTCTTTAGACATTGCTAAATATCCCCTTGGGGGCAAAACTGTCCCCAGTTGAGAACCACTGCCATATTGGAGCATGAAGAAGCTGATGAATTAAAGGGCTTTGGGGTAGATAGCTTAATAAAAGACAGTGACAATCCATAATTCTTAAATATTCAATTCAAGGGTTGGAGAGAAAAGCAGGGAATCCGCCTGACTTTGCCAAAAGCTTCCTTTACCTGTTACAGCTGCCAGGCCATGAGAGCCAAAGCCAAAGCCAAACTTGAGGCTCGAGCTTTGCTCCACCACTGGCTCTCAACCCAGCAGAGCCAGTGGTGCTCAGAGAGCTGCACACAGAGAGGCCATATGGAACTTGTGGCAAGCGTCTCTCAAAGGACTTACTACCCCAGGGGCTGGGATGCCTGCAGGCAGCCTTCAAATGTCAGCCCTCTTTAGTAATTGCCTCAGCTCCAGGGAGTTTGCCCAAGGTCTTGCCCCCTTCCAGGGAAGACTTCATCCAATGACTGATGATACAGGGGGATAGGTGCCTGGCTCCCTCACATCAAATTCTACAACTCTGAAGGGCCGTCCCAGCTTTCAAACACTGTGGATTCAGCTGAGCCCTTAATTGAGATTGCACTGCAGCCAAAGATGAGTTAGTAAGTGGGCTCCCCGGAGAGGGGAAAGCCCTGATTTATAGCATTTGCCAATTTCCACGCAAGCTAGTGCCAACATACCATTTGTCACAGCTCAACATCTCTCTCAGCCCCTTTCTGCGCTATTCCCTTCTTATCCACAGGAGGTAATTACGAAACCAGCCCTGATCAAACTCCGGCCCTCCAATCCCTATCTGTCTCAGAGTCCGCTTCCAAGGGAACCCCCCCTGAAACTCAAGAGACTGGCAGGCCAGACCCCTAGAAGGGAGAATAAGCTCCCGCTATGGCGAGAAAACAGTTCGCGGTTTAAATCGTGAAGAGCCCTGCACATCACACCGAGTTGTTTGGACTCATCTTGTAGGCAAAGGGGAGACACTGAGAGGTTTAAGTAGGGCACTAACAAGATCCGATATTTCTTTTCGGAGGGTCGTTCTGCAAGCAGAACACGGAACACGCTGGAGTGGCAAGAGACTGTTGCGAGCGACAGTGGGGACGGACAAGAAAGCCCACAATAAACTGGGAGGATCTGATGGCTAATGAGATGGGATGGTGAGCAAGAGAGAAAGGAGAGTCAAAGAGTCAGTTAAGATTACTACTAGCTTGGGGGACTAGTGAGATTAGTTTACGGCAGATCATTTTAGGAGGTGAATACATTTCCAACATGTTGAAATTGAAGCATACCCACCGGGACCATCCACGTGGAGATATTCAGAAGATATATATAAATACACACATATGTGCTATATATGTGTATTATATATTATATAACATCACATTACTTATGTTCATACCCTGGCAATTCCAAACAAGGGTATATAAATACATATATTATATCAGGATTAAAATAGATAAAATATTGAGGTGAAGAGAGTTAAGACAGAGGTGAGGTTAATACACAAAAGGCAAAAGGCAGACCCCAAACGACAAGCACAGACAGGCCGCCAAATCCGCCCTGAAGTTCCCGGTGGCAAAGCACTGAGACCCTTATTTGAAAGCGAGTTGGTGGTTTCAGAGAACCACCCATCCTGGGTACTGAGATCGGAGGGGAAACATTTTCCAGGACTAACCAGGGGCTGGAGATAGAGAAAAGGAGACTTAGAAGTGAGGCTTATGACGAAGGTGGAGATGTGGGAGCCGGGGGCGGGGGCGGGGGGTGATTGTAGGCACAAGACAGTGCGCGCCGTGAGAAGAAAAAGGGCCAGATATGGAACCCTGGCCGCGCTGACACCGACGAGTGCAGAGGAAACGAAAAACACTGGGGACTCGGGGAGGGAAAGAGCAGAGCAAACAAGCTCCCAGGGGCTCCCAGCCATATGAATTGCAGGCACAGTGTTTGAGAATACTTGCAAGAGTGTCATAATTTCATGGTCTACTTCAATGACAACAGAAAACTCAGTCTTGAAATATACCAATAAAACCCTTCAAATGCTTGCCTGGGGGGAAAAGCACAGCAATCTCTTATCTTTTCAAAAACACAGATAAAGGCCACTGTCAAAACATAACCCCAAATGCAAAGGAATATTAGGTTATATCAGTGATGTTATGGTTATTATGATATGACTAAAGCAATGTAGCTGGCAGGAGGAGACTGTCTATAACGTTATTGTTTCTATCTTAACTCTAATTTTAAAATTAAAAAATCACAATTTAAATTCACAGGAAACATACATTTTTGAAGAATAAGTTTCTCTTAACATCTTGTCTTAAGGGTATAAAAGTTTGTTCAGTTTTTTTAAAAATTTCCTTGCAAATCAATTCCTCTCTATACCCTACCAGAACAAAAGAATCACAGGTTTACCTGTGGATTAGCTGATAAATGAATCAGGTCATCTCTGCCCTGAGAAATGTGGGACCTGCCTGCTCTCTGAGAAGGAAGGCCTGAGAGAATCCACTGGAGAGATCACTGCAGGTGCTGCTTTCCATGAGGGGTTGGGAGGAAATTAAATACCACGAAAAGCAAAGAAATAATGTAAACAGAAATTATAGAGTCCCCTTAATTAAAATAATTTCTGATAAGTCTTCAATGAATGGAAATTCCATGGAGAAGAAATACACTATATTTTACATCATATTTTAAAAAGAAATAGAAAATAGGAGTAGGCCGTGCATCTTGTTTGAGAAAGGAATGAACAGATGTGAAAGGGGCAACCATATGAAAAGCCCACTGAAGAGAAGTGCATGATTAATACACTGCAAACAGGCTGGGACAGCATGATTTATCCCCATCTCAGACTGGAAACCTACGATGCAGAAAATGAGGTTCAAATGAAAAATGTGGGAATCCTGGCAAACAACAGAATAAGAGATAATCTATGTTTAAAAGATGGTCATAAATTAAAATGAAAAGCCAACATTCTTCTTGCAAAGAAGCTAGGAATTTACTGACAAGTGTGGACAAGTCAACTGAGTTGGAACTCTCCCTTAGAGAGCTTGGGGTTTTTCTCTAGCCCAAGACAAACCATAGATCTGCAACGAAAGGACCCGCTGCATTTCTTAGGAAGATGACAATGCTTTAGTGGTAGCAAAAAAAGATGTTACCAAAAGGGCAAGGGCAGGGAATGGCGGCCACTTAGATTTGTGTGTGTGTGTGTGTGGTAGACGCAGAATAATGTAGGGATCCCAGGGAAGTAGTTGCATGCAAATGATGAGTCACTGTATAAATTAAATAAAGACAAAGTAGAACCACACTTGCTATTCAACAATATTGTAATAATATTATTAATAATCAAAATAAAAGATCACTTCCTAGGTGCCAGACAGGGTGCTAGGTCTGTATTCCCTTCCCACAGATGAAGAAACATGCTTAGAGTGAAAGAGGTACAACTGTCAAAGAACAAGATTAGCACACGACTCAGACCTCTGATGTCCTGGTGAGAGGAGTGCTTCCTAATTCCACAGTATAACTTAGCTGGGGGGAAAATCATGTTTGCTTACACTTAGAAAACAAGCTATCTCCATTTTTCCTATTTCCACTCCTCAAGATCAAGGCCTAAAGCTTTCCAAAGAAGTCACTAAACAGCTACAATGTCATTACGTTAACACTTTGTTAGCACAAACCTTTTTTTTGGTTTGTTTTAAAGCAAAAGTAACATTAGGTAGGTATTTCATTTCTTACATAAATTTATGTGTTTTTTGTATTTCATTTTGAATTTTTTGTAATACATAATTTTATTGAATATATATATATATATATACAGAAACTGTACACACAGAAAGTATACGGTTAAACTCATTTTCACGAAATGAACACACCTATGTGACAAGTTTTCAGATAAAGAAATAGAACGTGACCAGGTGCCCAGAAGTCCTCTTGTGCCATTCCTGTCACAAACCTTCTCTCAAGGGTTACAATCGTCTTGAATTGTAACACACAAATTAGGTTTGTCTGTTTTTGAATTTCATATAAATGGAATCACACACATTTACGTATTACTGTATTGAGCTTCTCTCATTCAATATATGCTTATGAAATTCATTTATACAGTTGCATGTGGTTGCAGTTGGTTCATTCTCATTGATGTGTAGTATTCCACAATTTATTTATCTATCCTACCACTGATTGGTATTTATTGGTTCTTTTTTATTTTCTTCAAGTTTTGACAGAATAAACACTGCTATGAATATTTCTATGTATCTTTTTTTAAATCTTCACCTGAGGATTTTTTTTCCAGAGAGAGTAGAAGGGAAGGAGGGAGGGAGGGGGTGAGAGAGAGAGAAAAAAAACATCAATGTGAGAGAGACACATCTACTGGTTGCCTCTCACACGCTCCCCCACCAGGGGCTGGGAGCAAACCCACAACCAAGGTACGTACCCTTGACTAGGAATGGAACCCACAACCCTTTGGTGTGCAGGCCGCCACTCTAACCACTGAGAAACACTGGCCAGGGCTCTATGTATCTTTTTAGTGAACATGTGGGGGTCATTTTGGAATTATTCAGATTCATTGGCTATAGTTTTTGCTTTGACTAGAACTTAAAAATGTATCATTTATCTCTTTTCAGAAGTTAACGACAACATGGACTAGCTAAAACTGATCAATCCAATATGGAAGGAAAATTGACCAGAAAATGACCCCAATGCTCATTATACCATCATTAGAATGAAACTGACACCACTAGTAGAAGCTCCCTCCCCCCAGAGGAATGAGCTCGATGACACTTCTGGAATGGACCACATTAGGAACAAGACCCCCGTCCCAAACCAGAAAGCAGAGATAGAATTTGGTGCCGCAAAGTTCAGAAACAACCCACCCTTGGAAACACAAAATCCCAAGAACTGACTGACCACACACAACTTACTTCGAGCTCAGCCTGATCCACTTGGATGTGTACTTTTGCTTCTTTCACAAGGCCCTGTGAGACTTGCAACCAGGGATCCCACAGCCTGGGCTCTTTGTTTCTCTACCTAAGTAAAACTAGCTTTTGCTCTCACTCTGACTTGTTCTTGAATTCTTTCCTGCATAAGTCAAGAGCCTAGAGATCCAGGACCATACTGGGGCAGGGCCAGCCCCCAGCATGGAACCAGTCCCCTGACATATGCATGTTGATAAGTTCTATTGTTTTTTACTCAATAGGAAATTGGTATTTCTTTAAAAATTGGAGGGAGGGACAGCCTCTCTTACCACCCTTTTCCAACCACCATCTCTCCATTTCCTTTGTCATTTTTTTCATCAGCTAAAGAATTGCTACTGGCTGTCTACATACATGGCAGGCAGATCCGACCCTTTTGTGTGTGTGCCTCTTAACACAAAGGAAATAGGAGCTACTCAAGCTAAGGTTTGGCTCCCATTTCCACCATTGATTGGTTCGTTTGTATTTTCTTTCCTCACTCACTCATTTTGGTTAGTGAACAGGCCACCCAGTGAAGAAATTCCTATGGCCTGAAATGATGAGTGAGAGTGTTTGTGTGTATGTGTATGTGTGTGTGTGTGTGTTATTTAGGTAATTTAGGGGGGAAAAACCATATTTGAAAGATAAACCAGCGAAGAACCCAGAACTGATGTCCTGTAACTAGGTTTTCTGTCACGTTAAACATTTATTGCAATCGCACACATGTTGGTGGCCAACTAAATTTAAAAGTAAAACACGCATAAAACAGACTAATACAATCCTTTCCCAGATCCCGGGGAACAGCTTGTGGTGGCTCTGTTTCATCAAAGGAAGCCTGGCTCTGTTGCAAGAATGGCTTGCTCACTCTGCCGATGAATTAGTTGTATTAACGTGCCAGAAACAAAACAATCTGGAGATGATTTCTATAAAATCTGATGTTTCATCCAAATGTGATTAACACAGCCAAGAATTTTTGACCTTGTGCTACTATGAAATAACTCAGAGCCAGAGATTGAGATAATCAAAGCTAATCTTTTGTCCACAAAAGAAAGGTATCAGCTGATTTTCCTTCCTTTCTGCATAATCGTTTTTGAGAGAGTGATAAATCTGGCCTCTTGTATTTTCAGTTTGAAAATTTTTTAGTGAGGACCAGAGTATGGAACCTGCCAGATTAGAGGTTAATTGGAGGATTTAGTGGGGCCAAAAACTATGCAAATTTCATAACAAAATAGTTACAGTGGTACCTCGGATTTCAAATGTGATCTGTCCCGGAAGACTGTTCGAGTTCTGAAACGTTGGAAAACCAAGGGATCCACCGTTGACAGCCAGGCCTCAGGACCTTGCCCTCAGAGGAAGCCATGTGGCACGTTCGACTTCTGAGGCATGTTCGAAAACTGAAGCATTTCCTTCTGGGTTTACAGCGTTTGTAACCCGAAATGTTCGTCCACCGACACATTCAAAAACCGAGGAGCCACTGCATGGGACAGATGTTAGAAACTGGCCTTTAAAGCTGTCCTGTAGCAGGTCAGAGGCTGTAAACATAACCTCGCCTTTATCTATTCTCTGGGAAGCAGTAGAGGGTTGTGGTAAAATATGTTCATGTGGGCCTCAGAATGATTCCGTTTTAACTGCCTCCATCGCTTTAGGCTTTGTGGGAACTGAAGCTATCTGCTGGAGACCTCTCTATGCCTTAATTTACCATCAACAAAGAAGGGTAAAGATACCTGCCAACCTCACTGAAAAGCTGAATGAGGTAATTTAAGTAAAGCTCCTAGCACAAAGAAAGTACTCCACAAGTGGAAGCTATTCCGACTAGCTGTTTAACTATGCGATGGATATAAAAATTCCACTCTACGTGATAATGAAGAACATGCAACGAGTCAAAGGAAACAGAAAGATTTTATCTTACTTGAATTAGTGTTAACTCTAAGTGTTAATACACTAATTTTCTCCGTAATTCACACTGCCTTGTTCATGCATACTTGGCATGATTTTTAAAAGTCCCCACCACTCAGTACATCTGCTACAGCTGAGGCCCAGGAAGCTCTCCGAACACACTGCAGCAAGCTGACTCCGAAGGCGGCAGGTGGCCACCTTAGCGTCTGGGTGCAGAGCATGATTTCTATGCTAAGTAGCTTAAGCTTTTAGACCTCAGTTTCTTCACCAGCCGGGGTCTGAGATGGAAGGAGCAGGGAGGACATCACTACTAGGCTACACTGCTTCCCAGGTTAGAGAAGCAAATGGTACAGGGCCACAGGTGTGGGCTCTTGGAACCCACTGTCTGAGCCTGAACCCAGCTCTGCCACTCGTGCATGAAACCTTGGGGAAATGACAGAATCTGTGTGCCTGAGCTCCCTCATGGAGAAAGTAAGGATGGAAACAATACCTGCCCATACATTTGTGGGAGGGTTCAACACCTCAATACATTCAATCTGCTTACAATCGCACCTGACCTGTTACAAGCAGTTGTTACCTGTTATTGACCTCGATGGACAGACATATGGGAAACATCCTAAGAGGTTTTTTTTTCTTTATTTATTGGTTACTAGACCTGAGGGGCATTGTTTCATTTGCAACATATTTTTCCACTTTGTCCTTAAAAACCTGGAGATGTACCTTTCATCTTTTATGCGCTGACTACTTCAAACACTGCTCATAGATGGGTTTCCCCCCTCCTACTTCATAGGGATTTCTGGGGATTTCAGGAGATATTTCTAAGTCAAGTTATATCTCCTTGAGACTATAAGTGTCAAATAATTTATCTTTGGGGCAATGGCTCCAAAATCACTAAGCTTTAAAAAATAGGTTATTGGAGCTGCTTTGCAAACTGCTGAGAACTATAAAATTGTAAGGTAAACTCTAACCCAGGGCGGTTGAATCTTAAGTTAGCATTTAAGGCAAAAGGTGGTTCAGATTACTCTTGAACATCTCTTGGAGTACAGAACAGTTCTGTTTTTCAGCAAAGCCACTATCACCACTTTTTTTGCCAGCTTTGGAACAGATCGCATTTCTTCCGTTGAATGCCAGATGAAGTAATTGACTTGTATTTAAGCCAGTTTTGTACAGAACAAGCCAAGCACTTTACATATGCTATCTCATTTATTCCTCACAGTGACCTTATGAAGTATTCACATTTCTTTTGTTACCTGGGAAGGACTGAGGCAAAGCAAAGCAAATGACTTGCCAGTGGTCACCAGCCCGTGGACTGGGGGGAAGAATTTTGATCTCAGTTCTCTTGGCCACGGAAGCCCGTTTTCCCCCTACAACATGTTCCCTCTCCTAGAATTCCTTGTGTGTGGCACTGAAGGACATAATTGTCCTTTACTCTGACTGAGATTGCTTAGCCTCTATTAGAGGGCATGCTGGGCTTAGAGCTCCTGAACTTGACTGGAGTGCAGAGAAGTTGGAGTAAGTCCAAAGAAGTCTAAGGAACCCATTTGAAAGAAGTCCCAGGAGAGATTTGGTTGAAGAGTGGAAAGATTTAGAGAGTGACAGAAAGGACATTGCTGACGCTTCTGGGTTTTAGAGCCATAAACGAGTTATGCAGGGCAATTAGGAAGAATGAGCCCCGCGGTTGTGTGGCTTGGTTGCGTGGCTTGGTTACGGCCCTCCTTGAAGACGGGCTGGATGGGGCCTCCCAGAGTCCTTTCCACCTCACGGTTCTAGGAACCCACCCAGGACATCACTAATAAATGTGGCAAAGCCGGAGAGATTCTGCTGAGGCTGGTTAGAGATACCATTCAGCTGAGTCCTGGAATGTCTCTTAAAGGGGGACCAGAGATTACCTTCTTCCTCTCATTTAATGATGGGGCAATGAGGCCCCATATTCAATTCACAGGAAAAGTAGGGCTGCAGCCAAGCCACACAACCACAGGGCTGACTCCTCCTGGCTGCCCTGCATAACTTATTTATGGCTCTAAAACCCAGCGGCAACAGGCGCTTTTGCTGGACAGGTGGCCCCAAGAGTGCTGGCTTTGCCTATTAGTATGCAGGGCTCCGAGGACATCAGTGGGAGTGTCCACACCTACCCTCTGGTGTGAAGGAAGTGCAGTTAGTTACCCTCCCACCCACCCAAGGGGGTAATCAGGGTATAATCAGGGCAATGTCCCTGATGCCCGGTGCTGCCCATCTGTGACCAGAAGAGTAGCCCATTGCTCTGTATAAGAGACCCATGAAAGAAACCAATTTACTCAAATTTCTGGCCCACAATAAAGTCAGGATCCTTTCTTGTGGCCTTGCTCTTTCTTAAGGGCTCTTTTTCTCTTAATTGCTTTATTTCAGATTATACATACAATATAGTTAATATAAAAAGGTAAAAAAACCCACAAAAAACAGAAAAGTATACAAAGTAAGATAAATACTATCTGTTTTTTCCTGATAAAACTCAGATATATAATAGTCTGTGACATGGATAATAGTAACAATAACGAAATAGCTTACGTGCCAGACACTGTGCTACAGGCTTGCTTTGTACCATCTCGCTACTGAAAGCAATCTTGGACAGGAAATATTTTACTCTTTCTCCAGGTCCAATCCAGTCAGGCACCTTAAAGAAGTCAGATGTTTTCCCTTTCTTTACGGGAAAAAAAGCTAAAGAAACCTAATGCTACCGAACATCAAAATCAGCAAGATCATCTTATCATCTTAATTATAGCCTCGGAGGTATGGTTAATATTAAAACCTAAAAAAAAATTAACAAAAATGAACATGAATGATAAGCCTCTAGATCAATAAAGTCCCTTTGGGCTCTGCTAATCTGAAAATTCACAATGGCCCATTACCCTTCCTCACCAGACCAATGGTAAAATTATCAGTTTAGCTGCAGAACTGTTTTGAGTTTGTGCTTCAGCAGCACTTTACTTTGACGACCGTCTGAAAAGGTCTATAATTCTTCTTAGTTCTGCCGTTTTCAGTCTTGTGACTGTTAAAGATGATGCTGATACAAGCATCCTATTAAGCTTTATGAAAAGTATAACACCAAAAGACCAACACATCTAAATCATTGTTTTCACCTACAATTTTTAAAAATTATAACTTCATCTTTTATTGAGTGCTTTTTCCCACCTACCAAACTAATCATATGAGACAGTGGTTAGGAAATTTGATAATATGTTCTTATAATTTACTAATATAATTGTTTCTGAAATGTAGTATAATATTGAAAAATAATATTTTAAAGTACTTACAGAGGAACCCACATTTCCTTCCTCTTGTTTTCTCTTCACTTTCATTGGTTTCATTTATATTTTTCAGCAACTTTTCATTCATTTGCTACCTCTGAACATTAATTCTCCCCTCTGGACCTTCAGAGATAATTTGTGATTTTAAAATCCTTTAGGGCTACCGGGTTTTAAAATGTGACCCCTTAATTAAAATCTTAGCAAAAACAAGCCCTAACAGAGGGCTCACTGTTGTGAGACATTTTTACATAGAATATTTTTTCTCTTTGTACCTCAATTCCAACTATTACCTAAAAGCAGAAAATTAGACATGTCCCACAAACTATTCCCATGCATAAGAGCAACCATATCAAGCCACTCAAGTCAGGCTTAAAAGTATAAGATGTGGGTAGAATATATATAAAGTCTAATCTGCTTTCTTTCCTGAGTATCTTTTCCTTGGAATTCAGGTTTTGCGATGAGCTGCCAACCTCAAACTACCTTCATGCCAGGGCAATGAACCATAGAACCATGCATGGTGAGGGCTATGGGACACAGCTCATTTGTGCCCAGAACTGTACCTAGTACATGGTGGTACTTTATAAATGTTTGTTGAATAAATTTGCAACTGATACAGTGATTTAAAGAGCACAGAGGGAAATGGGCAATTCTGGTCTCTGCCCCTTACCATGAACCAAGCCTTTTAAAAACCCTCAGCTCTTCTCAGGTTCTCTAAGTGGCAGGGTCACCCCAGTCATTTGGTTCTTGGCCTCAAAGATTGGCTGGGTTTTTGGGCAGAGTGAGGCCCCTTCACAAATGCTAACTTGGACTTCAAATGCTGAGATTCATATTTTTTCTGAGAACCTCTTTGACACGAAGTATTGAAATAACTATTAGACAGTAATTAGCACTCTGTCTAATTTTCTGAAAGAGAGCAATTGCTTATATAGCCCAGATGTTAAGATTTGTGTTCCTGTAGTTATAGTTACTCATGTGGCAATGTCCTCTCTACAGGATGCACAGAATATTTTCTTTGAATAGCTATAATATTATAAAAGAGTTTAATGGCGCTCTTTCATATATTTGAATTTTATCATTTGGTAAGTGAACATTTAAATAAATATCTTTATCATTGTTTACTTTTCATTTAGTCTACTTCATACATACAAGGTGGGGCAAAGCAGGTGTATAGTTGTGAGTACTCAAGAGTTTATTCTTGTGTTACTTATTAATTATTGTATTATTTTCAATACAAACAACTGTAAACCTACTTTTGCCTCACCCTGTAGACTATTGTCATTTTCTCCACTTTTATTTTACAATTAATTTTTAAAAAGATAATTGACTACAATTAATTTTTCATTTGACCAGGTGGAATAAGGTTATTTCACACTCAGGTCTTGCTAGTTGTTTATAAACCAGTGTTTATCTTTCTTCAATCAGCTCCACAATGATACTGTCTAGCACTCACTGTAGTTTTTATATCAACCAGTTTTATTTACTATTTGAAATGTAACTGTTGTTTAAACTATATACTAAATTTCTTGACTTTGGGTCTTGTTCAGAACAAAATTCATATAAAAATAATGATGGCATACTTTTGATGGTGTATAAACATAGGTGTTGTTTTTAAAAAACTCAATATTCTAGCCTCACCTAAATGTTTTTTAAAATTTTTATTTATTGATTTTTTATTTTTTTAGAGAGAGAGAAACATCAACTTGTTGTTCCACTTATTTATGCATTAATTGATTGATTCTTATATGTGCCCTGACCAGAGATGGAACCTGTAGCCTTGGTATATTGGGACGATGCTCTAACCAACTGAGCTACCCGGCCAGGGCTTAGCCTAACCTAAATCTTTTGCCTCCTACACTATATAAGGATAGATCTTGGAATGAGGAATAAAACTGTAAAAATTGTCTGGGCCTCATTGGGACATACAAAAGTTCATGGTTCATTTTTCAAGAAAATATCTCGAGAAATAAATGTTCAGAAGCAGTGAAATTCTAAACCAACCAGAGGCTTCCCAGATATAGGTGTTCACTAAACTCCTAAGAATCTTGAATTCCTCAGAGACCCCCCAGTCTACTCCAGTAAGGTATTCCTGCTGTTAAACAGAGAAACTAAGGGCTTTTGGGTGAATGAAGGTGCAGGCTTCTTCCATACGTGTGACCTTCACCTAAATGCTGGGAGCTCTCAAATCTCTCAAGGGACTGACTGTTCAAATGGAGAAGACTCACGAAGGTTTGGGTAAGCTAAGAAAAAGAGCCAAAAACAAACTAAAGAACAATCTAGATGCACCACACAGCACTTGTTCCAAACAGCAAAAGAAATGTCTGAGGTTTTTCCTGGGTGCTGATGCAGACCTAGTCAAGCCAGCTTACTCTGCTGGACTGCATCTCAGAAAGTTTCTTGATATATCTCCTTGAGCAAAGGAAACATAAGAAAAAATTTTAAACTGGGACTACATCAAACTAAAAAGGTTTTGCAGAGCAATGGAAATCATCAACAAAATGAAAAGACAACCCAATGAATGGGAGAATATATTTGCCAATGATGCACCCGGTAAGGGGTTAATATCCAAAATTTATAAAGAACTCATCTCATACAACTCCACACCCCCAAAAGCCAAACAATCCAATTAAAAAATGGGCAAAGGACCTAAATAGACACTTCTCCAAAGGAGTCATACAGATGGCCAATAGACATGAAAAGATGCTCAGCATCACTAATCATCAGAGAGATGCAAATTAAAACCACACTGAGATATCACCTCACACCTGTCAGAATGGCTGCCACCAATAAATCAACAAGCAAGTGTTGTCGAGGGTGTGGAGAAAAGGGAACCTTCATGCGCTGCTGGAGGGAATGCAGATTGATGCAGCCACTGTGGAAAACAGTATGGCAGTTCCTCAAAAAGTTAAAAACGGAACTGCCTATGACCCAGCGATTCCACTTCTGAGTATATATCCAAAGAAACCCCAAACATTAATTTGAAAGCATATATGCACACCTATGTTCACTGCAGCAATATTTACAATAGCCAAGCTATGGAAGCAACCCAAGTGTCCATCAGTAGATGAGTGGATATAAAAAAGCAGTGGCACATAAATACAATGGAGTATTAGCCATAAAAAAGAACAAAATCTTACCATTTTCGGCAGCATGGATGGACCTAGAGGGTATTATGTCAAGTGGAATAAGTCAGTCAAGGAAAGACAAATGCCGTATGATTTCACTTACATGTGGAATCTAAAAAAACAAAATAAATGAACAAGCAGAACAGAAACATTCCCAGGTACAGAGAACATTTTGATGGTTGCCAAGTGCCAAAGGGGTTGGGGGGGATGGGTGAAAAAGGTGAAGGGATTGAGAAGTACAAATTGGTAGTTACAGAACAGCCATTGGGATGTAAAGTAAAGCCTAGGAAATACAGTCAGTAATATTGTAATAAGTATGTATGGTGTCAGATGAGTACTAGATTTATCAGGGTGATCACTTAGTAAGTTATATAATGTTTAATCACTGGGTTGTGCACCTAAAACTAATATAATATTGTATGTCAACTATAATTGAAAAATAAAAAAATATTTAAAGTAAAAAAAAAAATTACAACAAAAAGAAAATAAGGATACAGAGAAAGAGAAGTTAAGAGAATCACGCAGGAACTAAAACATGAAAGAGCAGAAACAGGAGGAAAGGGGAAGGAAGGAGGGAGGGTGGTGAGCAAGCGGAGCTGGATTCACACCTGGAAGCAGGGGAAATCAGCAAGCAAGCACCTCAACCTCAAAGGCTGAGGCTGGAGGAGGGCCAAGCTGATGTCAAGGGGAAAGAAGAAGGGAGACTCTGGAAGCCTCAGATTAAAGCTTTCCCCAGATAAGTGGATTAGATGGAAACTGGTTTAGGGCTTAACCTGCTCCTAGCTCTTCACCCTCAGCGCTCCTCCCATTGCAGTTGCAACTGGAGTTGCACAAACCGAGCTGATTGTGCTTTTGTGTAGCCGCAGAGATTCCGTTAAGAGGATATCCCCAAAGAGCCTGAAGGGATGGAGGCTGTGATCTCTGGCTCATAATCTTTGAAGCAGAAATGCAGCTGGAAGTCCCAAGGAGCCCTCGACTTATGGCTGATTTGTGGGGCACCATTTCATTAGGTTTTTGTCTCATGGAGACTCTGCAGTGAAGATCAAGGCAGGGACATGTATAAGGAATAAGAAAGAAAAAACTCAGAATTCAACGGGGCAGTAACATCTAACACAAAATTTACCAAAGAAGGAACTACACTGTGTGCACTCATGCTGAGTATCTGAACAGCACATACAAGCTGTATTAGTTACCACCGACTTAATGGCTTAGAATAACACATTCATTATCTCACAGTTTTGCTGGGTCAGGAGTCCAGGCACAGCTTAATTGGGTCCTCTGCTTAGCGTTTCGCAAACCAAATAAGGTGTCCTCTGCTCTGCATGCTCATCTGGAGGCTTGACTGGGAAGAATCCATTTCCAAGGTCACTTAGATGGTTGACAGAATTCATTTCCCTGTGTTTGTAGGACTGAGAACCTTGGCTTCTCGCTGGCTGTTGCATAGAGGCTGCTTTCGGCTCCCAGAGGCCACCTACAGTTCCTTTCCAGGTGGACTTCCCAACATGGCCACTTATTTCATCAAGTCAGAAAGGACCACCTCTAGAGAGAGTCTGCTAGCAGGACAATCTTTTGTAATGTAATGTTGTCACAGGAGTGACATCATCACCTGTGCTATATTTATTGTTTACAAGCAAGTCACAGGTCCCAACCGCAATCAAGGGGAGGGGATCCTACAAACATGGGAACACCAGGAGGTGGTGGGAATCGTGAGGCCACCTTAGAGTCTGTCTCACAAACATCTTTGTTGCTTCTGAATTTTCTCATTAAAAATAACTATGAACATAATTCTTAAAAGTTGTAATGTGAAACGCTAAATAAGAAGTAAAATTTAAACCGTGAGTAAACCTTCTCACTTCAAAGTTATATGTATACACCAGGGTTTGGATCCACTTTAAACTGTATTTCCAACGTTTCTGAGTAAATCCCTGGAATGCAGAGTAAGAGCAGAGGCCCGGCAGTCACATGGTTTTTAGCCACACGTGGGATGCAGGAATATGGGCTCTTGCTCTCAGCTCCAGCATCAATTAAAGGAGGTTTATTTTGCCACTTGTATTAATTACTTTTGCAGTTATTCTGGGGACCAAAAGAGATTGATTACTCAGTAAATGTTTGTTCCAGGCATCACTGTCACCAACATGTTTACATAAAATGAAAGCAAGGGTGTTGAGAGAAGGGAGGGGATGGAAATCCTTGAGGAAGTTGTGTGTTTCACTGACCCTGCACCAACCACCGTGTGGTGGGTTTAATCCTCCAAACAAAACAAAAGTTCACTAATTTCATAGGATGAAAAGATGCATTTCATGTTTGCCTTCAATTGCATGCATTTGGCTTATTGCAGATTTGAACTTCTTTTTATCATTTGCACTTTAAAATTGTTTTTTTCTGTGATTGTCCATGATCTTCACCCAATTGCTTTTTTGAGATGTTTCTTGACTTGAGTCCTACACATCCAAGATTCCCAGCGCCCTCCAGGCGCGCATCTCCTTTAGTGAGGGGGGAGCCCCGGGGAGAGCGAAGGGGCAGGTTTACAGTTGCTGCCCGTCCGGGAGTCACCTCCATCCCATCGCTCTCCGCCTAGAATCATAGCAGACACCAGGTTGATTTTATATCCGTGAGCAGCGTTCACTTCTGGAAACCGGTCTTTGCAAACTTGGCGGGCGGCGGCCGCTAGTTCACAGGATCCCGCAGGCGGTCGCCGCGGCGCTGCGCCCGGAGGCCGGGCCGTCCGGGCCCGAGCGGCGGCCGCCACCCGCCCTCCCCGCAGCGCCCCGGGGCGCGCGCCCGGCCCCGTCCGCGCCGCGCCGCGCCGCGCCGCCCGGGAGCTGCGGCCGTGCCCGGGCGCCCGCGCGGGGCCGGCGCGGGCTGGGTGGCGGGCGAGGAGCGCGCGCGCCGGCCAGCGGGGCCCCGCGCGCTGCGCCGGCAAAGTTGTGCGGGCACGAAGCGGGCGCTCTTCGCGGGGCTGGAGGAGGAGAGGTAAGGAGGGGGCCGCGGGGCCGCCGTGGGCGCAGTCTTCCCGGAGCGGTGCGCGCCCTGGCACCGCGTGGCGCGTGGGGCAACTTTGCGCGCGCCGGCCCCGCCCCGGGCCGGGGGCTGCGAGGCGGCGGACCTCCCGCAGCTCCGGTGCCCCGCCGCCCGCGGTGCGCCCGGCTCGGCCCCGGCAACCGCGAGCCTCGGTCCGGCGGCGCCGCTCGCAACTCGGCGGCTGGGGACCCGCGGCTGGGCTTGGGGCGCGCGGGCCCGGGGGCTGGAGCCGCCCTCAGAGGCCGCTCGCTCCCCAGGCCGTCTGTTGGTCCCGCTCTCGCCCCGGGCACCTTAGGAGTCCAGAGAAACAGGCCAGATTCCCAGGGGAGACAAGCTGGTCCCGCAGGACTTGCGAGCCGCAGGTTTCACCGTGGGGAGCGGGCCGGCGGGAGCTCCCCCTCGCCCGTCCCGGGCCTGACGGGGTTGGGGGCGCTGATTTGGGGCCAGAGAAAGCTGCCTCATCAGAGGTCACCCTGACCCGCTTTCTCTACGTGGGGATCACCCTGCCAAAATAAATAAATAAAGGGAGGAAGGAAAGAAACAAGAAATTTGAAAGCCACGGAATCACCGCATCGCCACGGTGGGCTGCGGAGCTGTAATACACACGGAGGGTCTGTATTTTAGGAAAAGAGTAACGGCACAGAATCAAAACGCAGTAGTAGGGCAATGGCCAAAAACAAAATAAAATTGTTTTAGCCAGGAGACATGTGCAAAAAGTGAAAAATTTCTATATGTAAATAATAAATGGAAAAGCAGAATTAGAAGCCCACTTTTGAACATAATTTGATTTACTGAACTTTTATAATGTGACAATCTCCGTTCCCGACTTTTTACTGTAACTCTTGTAGTTAGGCGTTCTGAACTGGCACGCTTGCCCATCGCAACTGAGTTTCATGGCAGACTTAAAAAATTATTGCTCTCGGTGGCTATTTTTTCTGTTATTTTTAATACCAGGGTCTGTTGCATGTGCATGTACAGTAACTCGGCAGTGTTCCTTGTGGCAACAGAAAACCAAACAAGAGCTACGTGAAAACAAAATGTAACCAAAACCAAAACTGGATCTTTCCACATTTGCAGAAGGAGGTCTGGCTGATCCCAGATGAACTTTAAGCTCTTTTCTTCCCTGAGAGACTGTGTGTGTCTTTTGAAGAATTTGGGATACTAATGTTAATTGACACCTAGAGTAACACATTGTTCATATGCATAGTTCGGTTCCTTTCAGTTAATCCGTCTCTCAAAAAAGCTGAATCATTGCATACTCTGTGCTTCTAAATAGTGACATCCTATGCCATTAAATACAAATGTGTCATGGGAAACCCAAAGCCCATGCTTCTTGCCACAAGACTGACTGATTCGGCTGACACACTGCAGCATTTGTGTCTGCTTATTTTGTCATAGCCCACAGGAAAGATGAAGAATGGCTGTGAAGCAAACGCTGTAGGACATGAGCACAGCAACACGCAGGCGGCGCGGCAGTCAGGAAGTTTCAAAACTGCTTAGGAAAATACCCATGGTAGATGTGCAAGCCTGCAAATTGCAACTGAAATCGTTTTCTTTACAATTATGGTTGTTGGTCATCTGGGATCATGACTTACAGAGAGTAAATAAGAATTTACAAAAGTATGTTGAATCACTGAATAGGTTTTTTTTAAAGGAAAAGGGAAATGTTTCTTTTATCTAAGGAAAATGTTTTAAAGTAAAAGTTACAACAAGTATTTTCTAAACTAAATAACCAAAAGTTGCCAACTTAAAGCCCCTGTAGTAATGTTGGATCGTCCTCAAACCCAGAGGATTCGGGGAGTAATTCTTAGAGACCCAAAGTGAGGCCTCAGAATAATAACCCCTAGTGACTCATACACACTCTGAAATTGGGGTGTGGCTGGGGGGAGGTTTAGGTTCTAGAAGATAAGCAACTGGCTGAGCCTGTGGAAGAATCTTCTCTCTGAGCCTCACTTTCTACTCTCAACAATGCTGATGATACTAATTAGGTTGCGGAGTTGTGACTCCTAAATAGGTCAGTGTGTGGAAGACCTAGTGCCTGGCACATAGGAAGATCATAGCTAATTTTAGCTCTCCCTGTCCTCCTTAGTAGGTGTTTGTTTATTGACTGAACAAACTGTAGGATGAACAGCTTACAGTTTTTACTTTTAATTTCAAAAAACTCTGTGTGGCAAAGTCTTGATAATTGTTGAATCTGAGTAATGGGTATGTTGGGATTTTCTATATAGCATTTTCTCTGTTTCTATATATGTTCAAAATTACTCATCAGGGAAAAAAAGTTAAGTGTGAGTCTGGAAAAAACCACATTATAAGATACATTTCTAATCTTGCATTTCATTTAAAATTGCAATTTTAAAAATTATTCTATATAGACTGGAAGGATAAACACAATTTTATATATAGGGAGCTGTGGGCAGGGGATGGAACTGAAGAACAGCCCGTGGTGACCAAGTTTTGTGTGGATTTTTTTTTATTGCAAAAAAGACCCAAAAATATGACAATGTGGATGTTTGTGAATTCTGATTGTTGGGCTTATGGACTTTTATTATATTCTTTGAAATTTTTGTATTTAAAAATTTTCAAATTAATATAAAATCACTTTATTTGCATTCATTATAAAATTATAAAGAATGCAAATAATAGAGATATGTACCAAAAAAGTAAAAGTGGTATCCTAGCATCCAAAAATAGCCATCCTTAACATTAAGTGAAAATTATTCTGTATTTAAAACATTAAATAATTTGCATTTATACAAACAGAAGGATACAGACACATTAATATGTAACATGCTACTCCAGAGACATAAAATGTTTTGGGTTTCTTTGTTTTTTATCTTTGATAGAAGTTCTAAATAATAAGCTTGTTTGCATTTTTATTTTAAGACTTTACACTGTATTTTAAAATATAGCATTTATTTAAAAACTTAGTATGCAACAACTGCTTTTAAATGAGTTTTAAGTAGCTTATGTTTACTTGTACATAAGAAGTATTTTTAGCTGTTTAAAGTTTGAAACTGGGCTTAGTGTCACCATTTGAATTTCACTAAAATGCAAGCTCCCTGAGGGCACGGATCTATTATTGAATTATTGCATATATTAATAACATTTTCCTGGACATCTGAAAGTTAATAATACAGTCATGCCATAATGCTTGTTTTGAAAGCAAGCATCATTTTAATGCAGTTGAAACATTAGGGAACAATTTGAGCATAACGTGAATTTTGCACTTGCTTATGCATGATTTACTCAGCAGAAACACCAGGTGCACACATTAAACTGCAACCCGCTGACCTGAGCCAAGTAGCACTACACAAAAAGCAAATATACACATACCTCAGACATCTACCAGCTACCTTGGTTCACCACAGGTTATCCTGAAAGATCATGTTTTACTCTCCTTTTGCACTTGGGAACTTTTCTATATAAAAACACAGTCATTGCCCTGGCTGTGTGGCTCGGTTGGAGCATCGGCCCATGCATAGGAAGGTCTTGGGTTTGATTCTGGTCAGGGCACATACCTAGGCTGTGGGTTTGATCCCCGGTGGGGGCACAGACAGGAGGCAAAGGATTGATGTATCTCTCTCACATCAATGTTTCTCTCTGTCTCTTACTCTCTTTCTAAAATCAACTTAAAACACACACACATGCACAGAGTCATTCAGCATCCAAAGAATACCTAAGCATCTTAATTCAAAAATGCCAAATAGTGCATGACAAAGGAAATCTTCAATACTGAAGAGAAGCTTGAGAGAATCAAATATTTTTATATGATGAGAATATGTGGTATTACTTCCTGAGCAGCAGGCATAAGGGAATAATCCATACTGTGGATCATGACAGGTAATGCTGCAAAAATATAAGAAACGTCTATGGCTGAAATAACTTCAAGTTCTGCAAAGTTAATTACAACAAGGCTGAAAGAAATAGAAGTAAAAAGATTGACAAGCATGTGGATGGAGCACCAAACAGTGAGCAATCTCTCTCATAGAACAATCTCTCTCTATACAAACACCTTGAGAGAAATAACCACGCCCTGCAGAAGTGCTCATTTTAGCCTTAGTAGTGGCTGGTTTGGTGGTTTCAGATATGGCTGATCTTGGTGTGTGGGCCGCCCAGTTATTTAGCTAGAAAAAACTAAAAAAGATTATAGACAATTAGCACACATGAACTTTTAAGAGTCTTACATAACTCAACATAATCACAGGAGTTACTATTCCAGCACCACTTGGCATAGAATGTTACCAAATAAAGGGAGCATCTGTCCCATCCCATTCACAGGTTCTACTCACAATCAAGGGGAGGGGATTACAGGGTGTGGGCACTAGTGGGGCAGGAATCTTGAGGACCATCTTAGAATTCTGCCTACTACAGTATGTGATCAAGTGAAAAATTGAACATGGCTAGAGATAACCAAATGTGACTTTGCCATGTTCTCTAATTTCCTCAAGTCTCAAGGGAAGCCAAGCTCTCATTGGTATGGAAGGTCAAAGGCACACTCCAGCCTAGGAGCTCAGTGGTGCATGAAGAGACTCATGGATTATGTGAAAACGAAGGCTGGTGTGGACTCTTGGGAATCCAGTCTCCAATACAAAATTTAGGAGATTCCAATGTATTCCATGGTATCACCAGAAGATGAGATGAGAAAATGAAACCATGTAATAGAATTGCTTGAGAAAATGGAATTCTAAGGCAAAAAGATAAAGTAGGATACAGGCCAAGAGCTATAGTGGGGTTGGCCATCTATGTAGGCAGACACCAGATGGTGACATCTATGCCTTGGATAACATCTGATTGACTGTAACAAATGAATATCATGGCCAATATCATTTACATTTATATCAACTCTCTGTTCTTAATCTTAGATAATTCTTCCATATTTATACACTTATACATTATACATATGCGCTGTTTGCACAGCAGCATGCCAAGACTTCATTTCCTCCCTCTGTTACTTAAAGATTCTAGACCAGCACTGTCCAAGAGGAATGTGATGCAAGCCACATACGCAGTTTTAAGTTTCCTAGTAGGAACATTAAAAATAAGAATGGGCAAAATTAACTTTAATAATGTTTTCTTTAGCCCAGTATTTCCAAAACATTATCATTTCAACATGTAATCAATATAAAAATTCTTAATGACATATTCTTTATCTTTGTACCAAGTCTTCGAAATCCATTGTGTACAACACATCTCAGCTCAAAGCAGCCACATTTCAGGTTCTCAACAGCCACGTGCGGCGAATGGCTACCACGCTGGACAGCGCGACTCTCGAGCTTTATCAAAGGCCCTGGTCATGGGCGTTTAATTCTGACTCACTCCTCTCTGTACTCACTTTCTAGATAATCTTGCCAACCCGTCTTTAGTCATGGCTTTCCTGTGTGATAATAACTATTAAATATATGTCCATCCTGCTTCTTACCTTTTGCTGTGAATTCTAGAGGAAGAGCGTCAGATTAAACATGGCTAACACGGAGTCCCCCTTTCTCCTGGTTTCCTTCTAAACTTCGTTTTTTCCAGAAAGTCTTCAGCCCTTCTCTGTTCCCCTGTCTCAGTAGAGACACTTCTTTTTTTGACACCTTCCTCATAGTCTAACAAATCCTTTCCTTTTAGTCCAGCGCCTGAACCACTGATTCAGGTACTGGTCATCTCTCACTGGGGGTTCCTGACTTAGTAGCCTGCTTGTTCCCAAACTCTTTCAAGCGCTGCTTTTCTCCCTGAGCATTGTTACTCTCTCAGTCAGGGAATGTTTATTGAAGACTCACTCTCCTCTAGGCAAGGGGAATTACGAGTATACACAGGGTGGGGCAAAAGTAGGTTTACTGTTATGCATATGGAAAATAATACAATAATTAATAAATAACACAAGAATAAACTGTGTTTCACATACTCGCAACCGTAAACCTACTTTTGCCCTACACTGTGTGTTCACATACATGCCAATCAATAAAGCTGATATTTTTAAAATACACATACTATGTTCATTTCTTTAAAAAGATTACTTGAATATGTACTCCAACTGAGAAAATAAATTATGAGATATAATGTACAAATATATAATATAATGTATATGTAACATACATTATATATTTTATATATTATATCCATCAATATAACATACTATATGATGGAAGCCTACAGACAGATAATAAACACCATAAAAACTCAGAGTCCAGAAGGTGCACTTCAGGCCACTATGTTAAGGAAAGGCTACTGCAAAATACCCACAGACCTTGAGTTTCCTTGGAATGATGAGTGGTTAGGAAGAAAAATGCCTCCTTGCCTGAGCAAAAATGGCAGTGAGAATGCACAAGGAGAAAATGGGCCTTTCCAGGCCTAAAAATAAGGTTTAAGATCCAGATCCTCCACAGAGTGTTCTGATGTCTCTTGACCCTGCTGGCCTTTCCTGTCCTTTAGTTCAGTAGTTCTTAACCCTGGTTGCACATCAAAATCCCTGGTAAATTTGTGAAAAAAATGCCAGTGTCTGGGCCCCAGCACAGACCTTAAGTAATTCATTACACTCCCTCTAGAGTTGGGTCTCAATCATAGTCCTGCTGTTCAGACCTGCAGTCTTAATTCGGTTCTCCACTCCACTCTATATTTTCACCCATGTTTGGAATAATCTCCTGTTTCACATATAGTCATGTTATTTTAGGGCTAAAAGGACTTCATATTATTTTGTCCAACTTTTTCATCTTACCACTGAGGAAGCAGGTCTAGAAATAGTAAAATCATATAGTTATTTAGGGGTACAGCTAAGACTAGAACCTTTCTCTTAAGTAGTAATGCAAAATGGGCCAACTACATAACAGAATGGAATGCTAACACAGTACCATAGCCATGGACAGACAACTAGGGGTCCAAGAGCGATGCACTGAGTAATCCGCCTAGAAAGACAGCCCAGTGGTCAACCAGGAATGGACAAAGCTGAGGCCCTGCAAACATGCAATGGTAACTCAATAACAACATAAAATAATGGCTCTAAAACAACACTGTGCATAAGAATCAACTGGGAGCTTATTAGAAATTTATTTTCTGGGTTCTTTCCTGGCTCAGTAGTTGTGGGATGGAGCCAGGGAAGGGTTATTTTTAAAAAACCCTCACCCAAGGATATATTTTTATTTTATTATTATTATTGAATTTATATTTATTGTTTAAATTATTACAGCGTACCCTTTTTTCCCCATTGACCCCTTCTACCCTTCACCCAACCCCCCACCCCAGGCCTTTCACCACACTATTGTCTGTGTCCACGGGGATTTTTAAAATTTATTTTAGACGGAGAGAAAGGGAAAGAGAGGGAGAGAGAAACATAGATCGGCTTTTGGTGTATGGGACTCCAGTGACTGAACCACCCGGCCAGGGCAGGGAAGGGTCATGTTTAACAAGACACCCAGGTGATTCTGATGTAAGTGATCTGAGGGCACCTGATCACTAAACTCTAACCTAAAGTTTACAAGACTGTTGGTGGCTTTCAATAGCTGGTTTCTCTGCATTTGGAAAGTGAAGACTCATAGGTGGGTCGGTTATGGGTCTACACGTGCCAATAATAGGAGGTCAGGACCCAAGGTAGAGAAAAATAACAGAGATCACCCTTGCAGGAAGGAGTAAACATAGACTTTATTAACTTAAAGATGGGTAGCAGCCCAAAGTGACCATTTGTATTTCTGTCTTCAACTGTAATCCTCTGGGGGAAAGAAATATTTTTTCTAAATGTCTCAGCTCTATCACATACAAACAAGAAGTACAGTGATGCTACTTCTGTTATTTAAAAATTTGCCAAGAGTTTTTAGTATCTATATTCTCATTTGAATCTTCCAGCATCCTTAAAAGTGAACAGGATAGGTGTTCTTACCAGGGCCAAGTTTCTTATAATCATCAGTAATTCAACTGCTTTATTTAAGGAGCTCAATGTTGTAACAAGACAAAAGGATTCCTCTCTGAATTTGGAGCTGTGCCAGACATTTTAAATAAGTGATGTCCCAACTCCTTAGTGTCTTTGTACTGAACTGTCTTGGATGTTGGGGTCTTCCCCACATCTGTTCCCCTAGGTGACAGAAGATGTTAGACCATCCACTGAATTGGATTGAGAATGGGAATCCAGAAGACAGAGTGCTTGCACCTTTACACCATTGATTTTCAACCAGTGTGCTTCAAGACTTTTTTAAAACATGCAGTACCTGACTATTTAGTCAGGGGCACTGACCTCTTTTCCTTAGACTGTCAAATAAAAAAATGACAACAGCCAACACAATAGCCGTCTGGTGCGAGTGAATCAAAATTATACCTATTTCTTTTGTCAGATCGGCAAAAAAATAGGTGTGGGTTTTTTTTTGTGGTCTTTTTTTTTTTTTTTTTGGTGTGCTGCAGGATTTTGGCAATTACTTTATGTGTGCCGTGAGACAAAAAAGGTTGAAAATCACTGCTCTACACCAGTGTATTCAATCAACAGTCATTGAGTGCCAGGAGTTAGAAATACAAAAACATTTCTCTTTGCCTCTTAAGAATTCCAGAATCTAGGAGAGGAAATTAGTCGATGTTGAGTAAATAAAAAAGCAAATAAAAAAGCAAATCGTTGCATGAGTGGCTTTCTATGCCTCTGTCCCTTGCAGTATTCTAAGCATTATGGATTGAGCAGTACAAGCGGATATAGCAGGTCTTAAATATCCCCGTTAGGGTCATTATTTTCCTGGCAAACCAGTCCTGGCAGAATATCCCACTTTGGTCTCCCAACACATTGATATATATATCAGATCGATGTCCTTGAAAGGTGGCATTGGCTGCTCGGGAGGCACGCAGCTGAGCGGAGGGGGACCTGAGCTTCCACCTGCTGTGGTGACTTACTGCCTCTTTCACCCAAAGCAAGCGACTTAACCAATCTGGTGCCCTGCTTTTCTCATTTGTTGGCAGGATGATTTAGATCCTGCCTCCCTCGTCACAGTCAGTGTGATGCAATGAGATAATAAATGTACAAGTTCTAAACAAATCAATGCAATTTCTGAGCTAATCTTCCATCAGTTTGCCACCAAGTTTATGCCACATTTCACCGATCATCCTTTTACCTGCCTTTATATAACTAACTGCCCAAGGTCTTAAATGTTAAAAAGAAAGCGGGGAGTGGGGGGGGGGACTTGGAATTATTGTGTTTATTTGCATTCAAGTTTGTCTCCATCATTTGTATCTCTGTGTGCTAATTTATTTTGTAGGGAAGATAGATTTTGTTGTTTAATATATCTGTTGTACCACTTTGGCATTCCAGCATTTATTTACCCAAAACATAACTTAAGGCCTGCAAGCCTTCAGCAGCTGGCTGATGAATCATGTTCAACATTCATACAGCACTGCTGGCACTTAGCAAAGGAACACCCATGCTCATCACCTGCCCCTGTCAGTTGTTCCTCTTCTAATAAAGTGCATCTGTTTTGGTAACTGAATAAAAACACACCAAGTGGAGAAAGGCTGGGTGTGGAGTAATGTAATCAGGGCAGTCATACAGTATCAGGGAGAGAAGATGGCTTGGAAGGAGCTTATTAAAACAGAAGCAGAGTGGAAAGGACCGAAGCACAGCTCCTCTTATAACCTTCGAGGGTCACATTCCTCGAATGTACTTGGCCCAGTATATCCCCCAAGTTAATATTTTAAGGGGACAAGATATCCATAAGCTCCCTTCTGAACTGCCACAAACGGTTTACATGGCCTTTCCCCATTAGGATCATTTGTACATTTTGTAAAGGATTATAAATTTTTAAGGAAGTTCAAAGTTCAGAGCTCCACTAGCAGTGCTCGTTAATATTGGCTTTCGTGGCTATGTTTGGTGTCCTGAGGAAGTGATTAATTGAAAATACCCTAGTTTTAAAAGTAAAACAGGCCCGGCTGGGCGTGGCTCAGCGGTTGAGCATCGACCTAGGATCCAGGCAATCGGGGTTCAGTTCCCGGTCAGGGCACGTGCCCGGGTTGGGGGCTCGATCAATGACTCTCTCATCATTGATGTTTCTATCTCTCTCTCCCTCTCCCTTCCTCTCTCTGAAATCAATAAAGATATATTAAAAATAAAATAAAACAGCAGGGTGATTGACATTTGCAGTCTGGTATTTCACACAGTTCTCACTACTCATTGTATTTTAAGTTTTTCCTTTGACTCTCCAGTAATATATAATTTTGTGTTTTATTTAAAAGAGAACTTAAACATGTTCAAGGTGCCGGTCTGCCTTGAATCTCATCATCTCAGAGTGTTGGGGGGAGGCGATAATTAGGGGGATGCAGAATGTTTGAAATGTATTTGAAAGCAAGTTGAGTAAAAACAACATCACTATAAGTTATAGGCCTATGTTGTTGTTGTTGTTTTGTTTCTTTTAAGGATTTACCTGGTAGCATTCTTAAAGTTATTACTTGCTGAGAAACGAATCCCTATCCAAGATGGAAAATCAGGAACTTCAGCTCAGCAGCATCTTTCTTTCCATTTCCAGTTTTGTTGATGATTACACTGCTCCTTTCTTTAAACTTCAGTTAAGTCATTTTCACCTCTGTGTGTATATTTTTTTCTATGAAACAAAATCTATTATACCTGATATTTTATTAACAGGTGTTCTGGAAATAATCTGCCTCAAAAATAACACTAAATATAGCACACAAGTTCAAGGGTTTTTTGAATGTTAATTATGACTTTAAAAATCACTCTAATGCATGCCTCACATGGAAGCCATTTATTGTTTAAAAAAACAAAAACTGATGATAAAGGATACATATCCTACAGCTCTGTCATCGTGGTTAAATATGTGACTCAGATCACATATTAGCATTTTTACCATATGGCTGAAAGGGTAGAGAATGTATGTGTAGGGGAATAAGTTAGTAATATTTTGGCCATCTGGTAAATAAATATGCCAGTAGCAGGAATTTTAATATTTATTTAGTTATATGGATGCAACCTTTAACCTGAAATAACCTCTAATGCAGTAAAGTAGAACCGAATTTATATTTCTCAAATATTGTTGATCTAAGTCATTACATATTTTACCGTCTACTATGTGCTCTTAAAAATCTGACTTCAGTTATATGTTTCTTATGTTTATTTATTTATTAAGGCTCCTTAAAGTGCCTAATTTAAAAAACTCTTTCAGCAGAGGCCAAAGGATGGGATCCAGCATAAGTGCTGCCATTCTGCTCTGCCACCCACCACTGTGTAGTCTGGGATAAATTACTCGGCTTCTCTGAGCCTCAAATTCTTCATCTGTAAAGAGTGAAGAACATATTGTCAAACAGTATCTCTCAAAGGGTGGGCCATGGGGGGACATGGATTAATGCATCAAAATCATGTGGGAAGCCCGTCCTAAGTACCAACATTGTAGCCCTTCCCTCCAGAGAAGATTCTGAGTTAGTATGTCTTGGAAACAATCTATGAATCTGCACTTTTAGTCACTTGCCCAAGTGACTCTGAGGTACACTGAACTACTGTTATGGAAACGAGCTGATTATAGCACTTAGAGCCCTTGAAAAATATGTAGTTAGCTAATCCTGACAAATACCAAAATGTCTGTCGATAATTTATTAATAAGCATATCTCTAAAAAACTAATTTTCATATCCTGGAAATTTAACACTTGACAGCATTGGTGCTTAAAATATTCCAACTTTATTGAAAACAGGAGTTCGTATTGAGTAAGTCATGCTGGTAATTCATTAAATATATGTCTCAATTCTCCTGTTTAATTAGATCTTTTTTTTTCTTCTTGCACAGGAAACCATAAAATATCCGTGGACTAGATCTAAATCAGGAACCCAGATGAACTTACAGAAGCTAGCATGGGATTCTTAGTTTTTCAAGATCCATACACACCATACCCTTAAAACACCACAACTCCAGTGGCCAGGCTTTCTCCGGTTTTGTGAGGATTTACCAAAACTTGGATGATGGAAAAGCAAAGGACTTAATTACTCACTTGATATCATCTAACATCAACAGGAAAGTGAGCCAGACGGCAGTACAGCCATGGAAAAAAATTCAAGTTTATGGAAGAACCTAATAGATGAACACCCAGTCTGCACAAGCTGGAAGCAAGAGGCCGAGGGAGCCATTTATCATCTTGCCAGTATTTTATTCGTAGTAGGTTTCATGGGTGGCAGTGGATTCTTCGGACTCCTTTATGTCTTCAGTTTGCTGGGGTTGGGTTTTCTCTGCTCTGCCGTCTGGGCTTGGATAGATGTCTGCGCAGCCGACATCTTCTCCTGGAATTTTGTTCTCTTTATTATCTGCTTCGTGCAGTTTGTTCACATTGCATATCAAGTGCGCAGCATAACCTTTGCCCGAGAATTCCAGCTGTTGTACAGCTCCATTTTCCAGCCTCTGGGGACCTCCTTGCCTGTCTTCAGAACCATTGCTCTGAGCTCTGAAGTGGTTACTTTGGAAAAGGAGCACTGTTACGCCATGCAGGGGAAAACTTCCATTGATAAACTCTCTCTGCTTGTCTCAGGAAGGTCTGTACTCTTGGTGCTTGAATGTCTTTCTTCTATAATAGTTATTAGTGTATTTTTCTTTCTGCTACATTTTCCATCTCAGCGTAGCATAGTCCTGGATGGCATTTAACACCCTGAGGCATGAGAAAGCCCCTGGCACACAAGTCATGGGCATAGGCATTTAGAGTACATGGTATTACATACCTGAAGCAAGAAATAATCTAGAGCCTTAATATTTCTTTTTAGGAATCAAATGTATGAATTGGTTTATCAAAATATGCTACGTGTTTCCAGGCTAATTACTGGAAGTCAAGAAGAGTACTGAATTAATTCAATACTTATGTTGGCATGCAAAGTATTTTAAGTACTCTCTCATAGAGCATTCTTTTAAGTAATAGAGAACATTAAATTTTATAATGATTAATTTTATAATGATCAGCTCTTTCAGTAATTTCTAGCAGTTGTCCATTTGCTAGAAGTGAGCTGGGTATACCTCATTATATATGTATATATACAGTTAGTTAACTCTTGAACAACACAGGGGGAGGGATGCTGGCCCACACACAGTCAAAAATCCACATGTAACTTTTGACTCCCCAGAAACTTATTAATAGCCTACTGTTGACTAGAAGCCTTACCCATCACTTAGTCGGTTAACACATATTTTGCATGTTATGTGTATTATATCCTGTATTCTTACAATAAACTAAGCTAAAGAAGAGAAAACGTTATTAAGAAAACTATAAGAAAGAGAAAATATAATTACAATATTTATTGAAAAAAATCGCATGTAAGTGGACCTGCACAGTTCAAACCGTATCGTTCAAGGGTCAATATATATATATATATATTGAAAAGAAAGTTTGGGGGAGGAAACAATATGATTACTTACGTTTTTTAAAGGTTAAGTACTTAATTTTCAGAGGTATTTACAGTGGTGCTCCTTTATGTTCTTTGATTTCTACTTAACTTAAAATCCGACTGTGTGTACTAAAACTTTTTACTGAAGTGTAATATAAATGCAGAAATGGACATATATCATATATGTAAAGGCTTGATGAGTTTCGCCCAATAGTCCAGAATCCTGTGTGGGGAACATCAGTACATGAGTCTTACAGGAGATTTGCCACTTTAATATAGGCATTTAATATTTGCCCTTCAAAATTTTAAAAGCCGAAAAGGTCATCAGAGATCTGAACTACTGTTCCCTCCCCTTGCCCCAAATATGTGCTGGCTTTTTCCTTCCTCATAAGTGCTGTTCTTTGTGTCTGGGTAGGATCAGAGTGACAGTTGACGGCGAATTTCTGCATTACATTTTCCCCTTCCAGTTCCTGGATTCTCCTGAATGGGACTCACTGAGACCCACAGAGGAAGGCACTTTTCAGGTAAGGGATAAGGGGTGCACACAGTCAACATGGCCTCTTCCGAACAGATAACAAACAACAGCAGGTGACAGAGTAATTTATATTTAACTTTGGAATGTACTATGCCCTAGGCATGACTTCCCAAAGCTGTTTGACTCTTGCTGGTTAATGTCACTTTATAGGGGTCCAGCCACAGGGAGAAAAATGGGTATTTCATATGAACAGAGAGGAGTCTGTGAGAAATAGTCTTTAAAAAAATTTTTTTTGCTTAGCTGCGTATGTGGGAATTAAGGTATAATTAATTGAGATTTGACTGTACACTAAACACTGCCACTGTGTCTGTTTAGAGAAACACCAAGAAAAAGTCTTCCCTTATTACAAAATAAGTGATTTTTAAAATTTAAAATGCTGATGGATTACAGTTGTTTTCTAGCAACAAAATGTTAAATTTCCTATCCTTGCTCTGCTGCCATGTCTGGAAGTTTTGAAAGATAATTAGTTCAGTAGGTTCCATCTATTATGGTATATACTGTTTTCCTATGATTAATACATGTGTTAAATGTCCACGGTCTTTAGGACTGACTGGGAAATACTTCTCTAACATTAGCCAGCTTTATTAATTTTTAGTATAAGTAGCTCTTACATCAATAAAATGCAAAATATAGATATCTGAACTTAGAAAACAGATAAATTGCAGATGGGCACAGCATCGTGATTGTGATTATACATGTTATAAATTATAGCATTATATTTTGTGGTTTCTTTTTCTAATCTTACAATATGTTTTGGGTCAGTGGGCTTTTTTAACCTAAAAAAGCAGAAGGGAAATTCATTTAAAATTTGGGGCACAAAAAAAGTGACAGAACTTTTTCTGTTCCCTCATCTTTGTTTATACGTGGTTTTATTTTATTTTTTTAGGTAACCCTCACAGCAGAAACTGATTGTCGATATGTGTCTTGGAGGAGAAAGAAATTATATTTGCTCTTCGCTCAGCATCGTTACATCTCCCGCCTGTTTTCAGTTTTAATTGGCAGTGACATTGCAGATAAACTCTATGCCTTGAATGATAGGGTATATGTAGGAAAAAAATACCACTACGATATCCGGTTACCCAACTTCTATCAACTTCAGGAGACAAGTCCTGAAAAGCCCAGATCACCCCTGATAGGACATTGTCGCAATTCCAGACAATACTGTGATAAATGACATCGAAGTTGGAAGTTTTATATTTAAAAAAAACAAAACACCTCTCTTCATCATTCCCCAAATGAAATAGCTAAATATAGAAAACTGAGCTCACTAATATTTTTATAAATCAAACTCAGAGGCAAGATGCCATTGCCAGCTCTTTTATTCATCTCAACTTGTGCATTGTGAATAAATTTTACCAATTTTTCTGTATTTCTTATTTGAATAACTGGGGGGCAGAATGAATACGGGCGTTTGCCCTTTTCTGCATCAGAACTGAGAGAATGAAATTCTGCATTTTCAAGCGTTTCCTCAGGTGGATTCAAATCTGCTCTCTTGCCCTACTGGGTTAGGCACTGCTTCCGGCAGGGACTCGCAGGAGGGGGGGCTGATGCGGAAACACATGAGTACTTCCAGAATTCACTTCTTGCTACAACCTCTGCTGAAAGCAAGATGCATTATTGTGGTGAGGGAGCAATTATTTATTTTAAATGTGAAGTTATTTAATGACTAGAAAGCAGAACAAATGCGAGAAATGATAATATTCCAATCTTGACTATTCTGTTGCTACTCATTCATCAGCGTAATCTTTCAATAACACATTTTAAAAGAGGCACTTCATGGAAAACAAAAATGCATAATAATTACTGAGTCAAAAGAATACTTGTGAACAAGTAGTAAGAATGTTACACAGCATTTTATTTCATACGTTCGGCTGGAAGGGCAAGCATGAATGGTTTGACGGGACCGTGAGGGACTCCAAGCAAATGCTCCACCCACCAAACAAATAAGGGAGTCTGACAGCCATTCCTGCAGCGTTATAAAGAAGAGCTTAAGAAAGAGACAAATCCTCAGATCCTATCCCTATTTTTGGAAAACTGTTTTTTTGAACATCACATGCAAGCCATGTTCTTTGGGAGAAACATATATCATCATAAATTTAACAACTGTATATTGAGTACCTATCATGGCTTTGGGTGCTGACTTGGGCAGTGGGGATACATCAGGTAACTGACAGAGGTCCCATTCCTCACAGAACTTACATTCTAGGGGTGGAAGACAGATAATAAATCAGAAAAACCTAGAGCTAGAAAGAGAGAGTGACATGGGAAAAGATAAATCAGGGGAGGTGGATAGGAAGGGGTATTGCAATTTAATAGGATGGTCAAGGAAGCCCTGAGTGAGCAGGTAATGTTTAAACGAAACCTGAAAGAGGCAAAGGAACAATCCCTACAGATATCTGGGGAAAGAGCAACCTGGGCAGAGAGGAGAACACATGAGCAGCATGGCTAGAGCAGATTGAGCGCTAAGGAGAGAAGCAAAGAGGTGATTTGGGGCAGATTGGGTGGGGCCGAATAAGTCATGGTGTGATATGCCAACTAGACCCTGAAGTAAACAGAGTCTAGAGTTCAAGAGAAAGGTTTGGGCTAGAGATAAACGTTTGGGAGTATTTCACATAGGGATGATATTTAAAGCCATGAGACTAGATGAGATAACCAAAGGAGTGTCAATTCAGAAGAAAAATGGTCCAAGGACCTTTCCTTGGGGTTCCCCATTGTTAAGAGGACAGGGAGATGGGGAAAAGTCAGCAAGACATGAGAAAGAGCAGCTAGTGAGGTGGGAAGAAGCGCAGGAGCGTGGAGTCCTTGAAGCCAAGTGAAGAGTGTTTCAAGGAGAAGGGAGTGACGGACTGCCTCAAATTCGGCAGACAAGTGATGGGAGGTTTGAGGATAAGTCATTGGGTTGAGCAGCATGGAGGTCTCTGGTGAGCTTGAGAGGACAGTTTTAGTGGAGTCATTGGGAACAAAAACGTAGCTGAAGTAGGCTGAGGGGAAAGGAAAGGAAAGAGTTTGGAAGAGCAAGTATAAGCAAGTTTTTCAAGGAGTTTTTTAATACAAAGAGAAACAGAAATGGACAGTAGCCTGAGCAGGAAATGACATCAAGAGAGAGGATGTTTTTGTTGTTGTTCTGAAGATAAGAGAAACAATGGCATACTGGTATGCTGGTGGGAATGATTCCAAAGACAGGAGTGAATTGCTGGAGTGATGACCTTGAGCAGGTGAGTGATGATGGGATCCAGTGACCTTAAAACAGGAACGTGGACAATTAATCACTGGTAAGGAGAGAAGGCAGAATACATAGGAAGACAGTGAGAGATGTTGTGGGAACTTGTAAAAGTTTGGTCATAATCCCTTCTATTTTCTCAGTGACCTGAGAAGCAAAGTCAGCAAGGAGGATGGGGAAGTATTGGGATTATGCAGAGCACACTGCTTTTTCTGCCAGAAGTGGTACAATTCGACAATGTCTGAATCATCAGTCTGGATGAGCTACTGAGCTACTTAAGTTCAGCATGAACTGAGGAAAAGCTGGAGGGCTTTTTCTGTCTCCTGGACACATATGGCCATCAAGGGCAGCTCTTACAAGCAGACAGAGGGCAGCTGTCTGTCTGCTGCAATTGAAGGCCTTCAGGAAGCATGCACTGGGTTGTCAGAGGGCTTTGCAATGGCTCTGGGAGATTCCATTGACTTTTTAGAGAGAATTGAAGGGAACAGGAGAGACACAGAGAAACATCAATGTGAGAGGGACACATCGATTGGTTGCCTCCCGCACACTCCCAGACCAGAGCAGGGGATCCAGCCTGCAACCAAGGTGCCTGTCCTTGACTGGAATCAAATCGGGGACCCTTCAGTCCAAGGGCCAATGCTCTAACCACTAAGCAAAACAGGCCAAGGCAGAAATTCATTTCTTTGAGTCTTTAAGACTTTGTGGTATTAAATATTAAAATAAAGCTCCTTTAGGAGAAGTTACACCTTATGTTAGTACCAGCTAATAGTTTAACGGTTTAATTATTACATAGCTTTGTAACCATGAACGTCAACTGAGAACAAAGCCACACATAAATGGAATGAAGGTTTTTCACTCAAATGTGGCAGAGAGAGAAGACTTTATATACAAGTTTTCCAGAAATCTAACCATTTTTAGGATGAAGAGGGGGGAGTACAAACATGACAGGATAAAGGCACTGCTGAAAGAGGAGGTAAAGAGATGCTGTGAAACCTTCACACTTTTGTGGGGGGCTAGCACCATCCCTCTGTATGAACAGATATGCTATTATACAACGCCTTGGTTTGCACCCAGGTTTTCTCACTTAAATCAAAACCCTGTAGGGACCTCTATGTATCTACTCTGCATGTTTGGTTCAAAATGTCTAGCAAATCACATTACACTATCTCAAAACAACCCAGATGGAAAGAAAAAACTGATATCCTGGGAAAGTACCCCTCAAGTGCAGTATCACAGTGCACTTAAATTTTAATTTCTATTAAAAATTGGGATAATTTTAATAGCCTAACTGTTCCAGGTCTAAATTCCTTTGATTTGATTATTATGGGTAAAAATGCAAAAAGATGAGGAACTAGTTACTTTCTTGAGTTCAAAATGCTTTATGGCATTGTATAGAAGCTCTGCATATGCATAAATAAATGGAACCTCTTGTTCAAAAAGCATTAAGAATTTCAAGACCGAGACAATGCAGCATTAAACCAAGCGTGGGACTCTTGTAAGCTCGAGGCTCTTTGTGACTGTGCAGGTCTTATGGCCACGAAGCTGGCCCTGGCCAAGAGCTGTCCCTAGGACTTAAAGGAATTGGGGTGACTGCTGTGTGCTTTTCTGCCCTAAATGTCATGGTCAGGAAAGACTGTGAGAAATAGACTGAGGGGTAAAGGGAGTAGCTTAAAAAGAGCCCATAAACACCTCTACCCCAGGCACTCAGGCAGGTTCCCAGGGCCTTCAGGCCCCTCTTGCAGTCTTCACTTCACCTGGATATTTGAAGGCTTCCCATCCCCCCAGGGGGCTGGTCCTTTGAACCCGATTTTACCTCTGTCCAAATATGAGAAGGGAGCAACATGATTTGCCCTGGACTCTGCACTCCTAGGAGCTCATGGTGCTGAGATTAATCTACCATAAAAAACATTATGATGCTCTCTGAGCACATGGGGTGAAGAACTCTCTCTCCTCTTCAACAGAGGAGCAGAAGGAAAGTATTTGCTCTCTGCTCATCTGGGTAAGCTCCTGGTGTCATATTGTTACACTGCACAGAACCAGGACAGAACTGGTTTGACAGAGCAGTTACAAAGTGAAATCCCTCAGCTAAGCCGGCAAGAGCCATAAGAAAAACATGCCAGGCAGATAGTTCATATTATTATAATAGCAACACATCATACAACATTATGTACTTGAGAGTCCTGGTTTGACCAAGGGCATAAATATATAAGTGGCACTGGCGTGCACTTTCTAACTGGGTTGCATGTTCCATTACATTGCACATGATTATAGAAGAAATTAACCTTCAGAAATGGTGGTCCCAAATTAATATTTTTTTAGTAAATGACAGTTTTTACACAAACTAGAGAAATCACCATGGATTTCTCACCCAATTAATTCCATTATTTGTCTTCATTCTATGAAAATTTAACCCATACATATCAATAAAAAATACAAATTAATATCAGTATCATATAGACCAATTATAATAAAATACAAGTTTAATTTTATAGAACTTTGTTTCTTCAAGACCAAAAATCTTACGATAATGAAAAGATGTGGCAAGACTGAAATAATAGTTACTTTATCTCTTAGTCATCTCACCATGAGTATTTCCATCATTTAATGCTGGGTTGAACTTTTGCATATAATATCAGCATGATTTGAACATAATTTGAAGTTTTATTATTATGCTAAATTTGAGTAGTTTAAAAAACTGCTAGCTATTTAAGACTGACAGGGAACTTTCATTTTCCCCTTAAGAACTGATTATTTATATCTTGAATTATAATTTTTCCCTTTACTCTATTTCTTTTATTTTTATTTTTCAATTTTTTATTAAATTTATTGGGGTGACATTGGTTAATAAAATTGCATAGGTTTCAGGTGTACAAGTCTATAATACATCATCTGTATATTGTATTGTGTGCTCACCACTACAGGTAAAGTCTCCTTCCATCACCATTTATCCCACCTTTACCCTCTTCTACCGCCCCCCACCCCCATTTCCCTCTGGTAATCACCATACTGCTGACAGTGTCTATGAGGATTTTTCTTTGCTTAACCCCCTCACCCTTTTTCTCCCAGCCCCGCAACTCCCCTCCCCTCTGACAGCTGTCAGTCTGTTCTCTGTATCTATGAATCTGTTTCTATTTTGCTTGTTAGTTCATTTTGTTCATTAGATGCCACATGTAAGTGAAATCATATGGCACTTGTCTTTCTCTGACTGGCTTATTTCATTTAGTACCTTTATTCTATTTTAATTCAAGCTTTGATGATCTTAATAAATGTCATTTTATTTTATTTATAGGATTCCAGAAATATTTGTTTTTACATAATTTTATAGTAGGATTTTAGCTCCACTTAATATAACACCAAATGTTTTGTCATCTAACATGAGATTACTATTCTTATTAAATATAAAATGATCTCCCAAATTACATAATTACAAGACAATATCTTACATCTTTTTAATACTTTATAGTTTACAAAGCACGTGCCTACACGTGATTTCATTTACTTGCTCCTGGGAAGAATTCCATTTTATGGACAAAGATTAGGGAGGTTCACAGTAAATGGTGACACTAAACTTAAGCCAGTTCTTCCAAATCAGTGTCCTTGCATTTTCCACGCTACACTGACCATCGTGTTCCTCAGTGATGTGAAGAGAAATGTCCCCAATTTGAAATGAAAGCAAGCTCAAAGCCAAAATGCTAGTGACCCATCTGCTGGGCCTGTTAGTGACAGTATAGGGTCCAAGAATGAACCTTCCTTCCTCAGCAACTAGCTTGAGCTCAAATGTGGTTTATAAGTGAAATGTGTAATTAAATATAACTATTAAAATGGCTATAAATTTATATCATGAAAGAGCATGTGCAAGCTTCTTTGATGCAGTTTAAATATGTCTCGTTTCAGATATTTCCATGGCTCATTTGGGATTGTCCCAGGAATTTTACTGAGTAGCCTTCCTTATCTCGGACCACCAAGTTTTAGGGTGCCATCTCCCGCACTTAATTTATAGGGAAATTAATTCAGTGCTCTGTGTAGTGTCATTTCTCTCTCCCTTTTAAGATGGAATAAAATTTTATGTACAGTGAAACTTTGTAAACTGAAGCTTTTTCAAATAGCAGCCAGTAAGGTTTCCCAGATAGATATTTTTGTGTGTGTGATATAAGCAGGGGTTCCTGAAGAACAGGGTATTACTGTGGAATACAAATTGGCTCAGCTGAGATGAAAGTTTAGCCAGTGCACCAGCACAATATCTATTTTTCTGAGAAAAGGACTTCTTCCACTGGTCTACATCTTACTCACCGTTTGGAAACAGTGCTTGGCACATGGTAGTTGCTTTGTAAATATTTGTCGAGTGAAAGAAAAGTAATTGCATCTGTTCTTGAATCTGTATTTGAATTTTAACACCGAATCCCTCTCCCAATTTGACTTCAATGATGCAATGCTATTGGAAGTTTTTTCATGAAATAAAATGTAAGACCTGTAATAATGTCATTTTTTCCTGCATGATGCAGAACTATTATTTCTTTAAATGGTTTTCAAAGCCACATTTTTCTTCCAGATACTGTTGCAGTGACTTTGAGCAGCACTTGTTCAGAATGCACAGTTATTAGTTTTCTGGTTCCAAGGTCATTCTTTGAGTTGAAAATCTGCAAGCTGATTTAGCTTAGACTGATCTTTGTATTTCATTTTTCTCAAAAAAATGTTTAGTTTGGGAACACTTCTGACCTCATTTAAAGCCAGTCTCCATACTTCTATTATATTTTTCTGTGAAAAAATCACCCCTGGTCCAGTGCTTGGTATATAGCAATTGTTGGTTAAATTATTATTTTTTAATGAATAAAATACGCATCTGGTATAAACTGAGGAGAAATTGATCAGACGCCTACTAAACACACCTTTCTTCAACCAGCCATTGATCTCACGCTGCTTTCACACTTTCTCCCCTATAGTGGCAGAAAACATGTGATCCTAGAACTTAAAAGTAATTTCTTTCCATTTTCAACAGTCATTTAAAATGAGCCCCTCATTCTCTCTGTGCTTCTCTCCTTGCTCTGGGGATGCATGGCAGAGCGGGAGAAGTGTTTTGACTTTTCTCTGTCCTCTAAGTCTTCCCTGGATCCACTGCAATGTTTCTTGGTCACTTGGTCTCTGGGCATCTGCACTGATGGCCTTGGAGTGTGGCTGGTCCTGCTTTTGCCTCTGAGAGTAGGGTCTCTGGACTCTTCCCCCACTAGTGCACCCTGACCCAGGCATTTCCCACCCATCAGACCACTCAGTGCTTCTAAATGAATGAATAAATGCACTCAGGGTTAAACCATCATCTCTTCCCACTCCTTCCAAATCTATCTTTTCCATCTTTTTCCTGTTCCATTATCAATCAGCTAGATGGGAAGGGGAAGGAGGGGCAGGTGGTGGTGGGGAGTGTGAGGGTGGGCAGGGGAGTCAGATGTCCCATTATGGTAGAGAGGTCGATATAATTCTAATAAAGTGATTTTAATCAAGTAGAATATTATGCGTCATTTTGTTGTTATTTATTCCTTCTTTTGGAAAGATAATATGACCATATTATAAACAAGTTGGAATAAGGGGAAAAATATAAGAGTTCCACTATTCTAACACAATTTCTATTAACATGTTGGTATATATTTCTTCTGTTATTTCCTCCATTCATGGTAATTTAAGTTGTAAAAAACACAATTTTTTAAAAAAATGTACCATTTCGTCTATTGGAGAAATTATACTTGAAAACAAATGCATTCAATTATTCCATCAACTAATAGTTACTGAGTTCCAAATATCTGAGAATCACATGCTAGGTACCATGGAGATATGAAAGATTAATTGGACACACTTCCTACCCTCAAAAAATTACCGCCTAGAGGGAGAACCAAGGCTTGTACATAAATATATAAAAGGTAGCAAGTGATAAATGCCGTAATAAAGATAGAAACTTACTGCTCTGGGGAATCACATTTCTGTAATATCACTTTAAAACCCACACCAACAAGTTAAGTCATTAATAATGTAAGTACTAAATGCCAAGGCATTCTTAATGATTTCATCATATGGCATCTTATAATGGTCATTCATAGTAATATTTTCTACCAGAATTTTTCCTACTCAACATCAATTTGCTGAGTATTAGAAGTTTTATTTATTTATTAAACAGTCATACAAAATCATCTGCAAGATTTCCTGACTCACATTGGAACACTCTGTTGCTTTTAGATGCCATTTTCTAAGCTTATAATATATTCATTACACTCCTCTTTGGATAACTTAAAGTGGTGTAGTTGATGTAAAAAAAATATTAAGAAATCCCTAAGTTCTAGTATGCAGTAAAACTGCACAGGAATCGTTCTGTATATGGCATGCAAAGCAACATGGTGTTCTGTCGGAAAATGTGCTACCCAAGGTATTTCCACTCTTTCCATGCTCTAAAGAGACTCAATGGCTATAAAATTTGTATCTTTTCAAAGTACGACCTTTTTTTCTCCCATGAAAATGTGTGAGGGTTTCTGTAGTTTTCAAACCCAATATCACCATAATCATTTTGTGTGGTTTTAAATTGTTCTGAATATATTTGATCTTGGACAAAAAAACTGTTTCATCTTGTTTACCACTTTTTATGCCAAAGATAAAACTGCTGGTATGTGGCTCATAAATTTTATTAGGTTTTATATATGCATTAAACTAGCAAGATGTCTTATTTTTATAAACTCATTACAACAATGTAAATAGTAGTAACAATAAAAATTTGCATTTAAATAATTCTTTTCTCCTGAGAACCCTGAGTGCTTTTTAACATCAATTAATGCCGGATGGCAGCCTCATTACTCCCAACTTCTTTTTATAATTCCATCTTTATAATGTGTTGCTTTAGGTTTTTGTTTCTAGTCGATGTTAATTACCAGGCTGACTATTATCAGGCCTCATATTTGCCTCCAAAACCATCCCTTTTTGAGAATTAATTACATAAGAGAATGATATTGCTCAGTAGAATCTCTGTGACTGAAAGTTCTGCTTTGACCAGATACACAGTAAAAGTCATTCCATGGCGTCACTTTCAATCAAAATCTTATCGAAGTCATCAGATTACATATTATTAAGAATTGCCAAAAGTTATTTTTTATCATTAACAACTTCTCCTTTTTAACCACCAAATATTTCACATAAAGAAGTTACTGACACACTTAGAAAGCCGTACCTTTAAAAGTATCATCCTTGGGTGGTTGCATGTGTCTTGTCTAAGAGTAGAGGTGCTTAATGCGGGACTCACAGATAGGTTCAGGGTTCTGTGACCCTCTAGAAGGGAAAAAAAACACAACACAAATGAGGCCGTCACAGCGGCTGGTGCCAAACTCTTCAACCTGCTATTCCAGGGGGACCCGCCTGGACCCAGGATCCAGTTTTGTTTTGCGGATCCAACCTGAGCTCCAGCTCTGAAGCTTCTTTGGGATAGATTGTGAATTCAGAGCTACTTTTCTGATCTTCTTTTGACACTTAAGAGATTCTGTTGTACTTAATTACTTAGAATAAATTTTATTTTCTTTGAAACAGCTTCCTAAAAAAATTAGGAAAGTTTATTAAATGCTTCATCTACGCCTTCATTTGTTATTGGAAATATTTAAAACAAACAGTTCACAAGTGCAACTCTTCTGTTGTAGAAGAAAAGCTATGAGGGAGAGGACAGAATGAATATCAGGCCGCTAGTTTTTGACACTGCAGTCACTATATACACATTCTGCCAACCTCGAGATGATGAATTACTGTAACTTAGCTCTGCCAAGTGCCCGGTTTCTAGAATCTAAACTATTGCATTTTTCATGAGTTTGCTTTTGAAGCCAACATCTCATTTCTGGCTACTCCAGGGAAATCCCAAACCACGGGACATTTTAGCATGTGCCAAAGTTTTGCAACGTACAAGTTTTGTTTGAAACACCAGTCTTGTGTATATTATATTCCATCTAGTTAAAACAAGCAAATACATAGAAAATGAAACTGCATCTTCACTATTATATGTGTGCATAGACTATTTCAACTATTTCATCAGTCTAGGGAATTCTGATGATTGAAATTCTGACCATTTTTATTGGTTGTGTACCATGTGCAGAGGACTATAAGGAGGCTAGAACAGATGTACCATTAAGCTACCAAAGCTGGATGCCAGGCATTTTTTATAACATGATCTCTAAAGGTCAAAATAATCCTGTCAACTAAGAATTATTTTCCCAGTTTAACATACAAGTAATTGAGGCTCAGAAAAGTTTGATAAATGATTTGAACTCTCTGAGCTTATTAAATGTAAAAGTATGATTCAAATCTAGATACTAATTCCAAAGCCTCCATTCTTTTGACTGCCTTCATAATTCACTGTACCCTTAAATTTCTGGGACACTTTGTGAAATTTTAGTTGTGTTTTGTCTCTTTTAAGAGTTGTTGAATGAACCCTTTGGGTAAGAGCTCCAAGAGTCAAATGTAATCCAACTTTTTTTTAGAGAGCTTCTCCCTGACTTTAGTATTAGAGCTAGTTAGACATTCTTTTACCCTTTTTTTTTTTTTTAAGACTCTGGGCCTTGGGATACAACAGTCATACAAAAGATTACGCCCCTTTGCTTTGAGATGCTGCTCCCTGTTTTTTATTTAGCTAAGATGTAAAACACCAGTTCAATGCATTACCTGTTTGATTATTTTGAACAAAGAAACCAACCAAGTCAGTTTAAAAAGCAAAAATACACCTATTAGAATGGTTAACATTTTAAAAAAAGTGATAACAGCAAATGTTAGCAAGAATGTGGAGCAAGAGGAACTGTGTTATTCACTGCTGGTGGGAACAGAAAACGGCACAGTTACTTTGGAAGACGGTGTGGCACTTTCTTATAAAGCTAACATAGTTTGACCATATGATATAGCAAGTGTACTATTTGATGTTTACCCAAATGGGATGGAAACAGGTCCACACGAAAACCTGAACACAAATATTTACAGAAGCTTTAGGAATAACTGCCCCAAACTGGAAGAAACCAAGACATTCTTAAAAAATGGTGACCAAATAAACAAACTGTGGTACATTCCTACTATGAAATATTAGAAGCTATCAATACACAGAAAGACATGAAGTAACCTCAAATGCATATTGCTTAGCGAAAGAAGCCAGTCTGAAAAGACAATATTCTATATGATGCCAACTTTGTAGGATTTTGGAGAAGGCAAAACTATGGATACAGTAAAAGGTAAAAATAAAATTTAAAAAATCAGTGGTTGTCAGGGATTAGGAAAGGGAGGAAGGGGAGGGATGGCTCGGTGGAGCACAGTTGCATTCTATCCTGTGCAGGTTACCTCCTTGTACCTTAGTAGTTTTCAAATAGTGCTGAGACTCTTTCAATTGGACCCTTCCATGACCAGGATCCTGGAGGAGAAGAAGGGGCCTAAGGCATTTCCAAACCCAAGTTTCTGTGTCTAGAATTCTTCTTTTGAAATGTATAGAGCTGGTATTCCTATATCACTGATAAGAAATTTAACTATAAAATTATGCTTTTACTTCTTAGATGGGTTACAGTGAAGAGTTTAGGTTTAGTTCAGTCCCTGTGTCTACGGAACACAGACTCAGAGAAAACAGACTCTATCAAAGGTCAGGACTCACGTCTTATGATACTGAATCCAGTGCTCTTATCAAAAAGAATGCAATCTTTTGGATGGCTCCATAACCATACCTCTGAAGTCTGGCTTTCCTGTTTGCAAAAGTCAAAGCCTGGGCTCCACTGTTTTAATAAATGTTTTAAAATTGTTATAAAATCATTGTAGAAAATTTAGCAAGAGAAGCAGCAGGAGGAGTTGGAAGAAGAGAGAAAGAGAAGGAAAGAAGAAGGGAGGAAGGGAGGGAGGGATGGGTGAAAGGAGGGAGGAAAAAAAAGAAAAATCACGATCTCACCACTCTGAGGTAAGGAATATAAACATTTTAGTGTTCATCATCCTGGATGATTGGTAATATTCTACACACCCTTGTAACCTGCCTTTTTCTGTTTAACATCTTTCCATGGGAGACGACGTAGCCAGAGTTAGAAGGTGGCAGGAACTGTGTAGCTAGTGAATGAGAGTCCAAGCTTTAGAACTAGACCTGGTTCATATACCGGCTCAGTTCCTCAAAAGCTGTGTGATCCTGAGCAGGCTACTCAACCTTTCTGTTTTTTCAGTGTCCCATCTATAGAATGGAGATAAAAATAATAACTGCTTCTTCATAGGGCCCATTGTGAAGACTCAATGGCTTGCTGTATCTAAAAAAATAAATAAACTTATAACAGTGCCTGGCTCAAAGTACACCCTATATCAGTCAGGGTTGGTAAAATTTTTCAGTGAAGAGCCAAATAATAAACGTTTAAGGCTTTGCAGGGTCCTATGGTTTCTGTTGCAGCCCCTCAATGATGCCCTTGTAGCACAAAAGCAGCTATAAATGAATGAGACGGCTGGTTCCAATTAAACTTTATGGTACTGCCTGACCGGGTGTGGCTCGGCAGTTGAGCATCTACCTAGGATTCCAGGCGGTCGGGGTTCGATTCCCGGTCAGGGCACATGCCCAGGTTGTGGGCTCGATCCCCAGTCTGGGACCTGCAGGAGGCAGCCGATCAGTGACTCTCTCATTATTGATGTTTCTGTCTCTCTCTCTCCCTCTCCTTTCCTCTCTCTGAAATCAATAAAGATATATTTTAAAAAATAAACAAACTTTATGGTACTGAGTTTGAATTTCATATCATTTTCACATTCATGAATATTATTATTATTTTGATTTTTTCAACCATTAAAAAATGTAAGCACTCTTAGTTCACGGTACGTACAAAAACGGGCAGTAGGCTGGGCTTTTGGGCCATAGTTTTCTTATCTCTCTTCTATGTAATTAATAGATATTATTGTGTCCTTATTATCTTTCTAGAAGTTCTTTCTAATGCCTGCTTATAACAAGAGTGTTTGGATGTCCTATAATATACTTGGTCTCCTACAGCTAGACTTTAGATTATTTCCTGTATTCATTATATGTCACCAATGACTATCTGTGTAAGCTCTTTGTGCACATTTATTATTACATCTGTGTCCTAACATGTATTTAGTGTAGCTATCAAAATGGCAGGCAGAGCAGCTAGAAAGAGACTCTGAAGAAGCAGCCTTGAAAATAAATCTTATATAGTTATAGCCAATTTCAAACATGTTAGAGGAGCTTTATAACATATTCACATACATTGAACTATGTACTACAGTCATATATATATATACACACACCCCCACACCCCCATATATATATGTGTGTATATATATATGTATATATATATATATGAAATCATTTAGTCTTCAAAACAATCCTAGGAGGTACAAGTGCAATCATCAGCAGTAGCCCCATAGTGCAAAAGAAGAAACTGAGGCTAGAAAAGCTCAGTAACTCCCAAAGGTCACACAGCTGGCCTTGGCAGAGGCAGGAGTCAAACCCGGTCTGCTCAGCCCTACAGCCTAGATCTTGAACACAGTGCTGAACTGCCCCTTCACTGGTGAGACCCGGCACTCCTCGGTACTCACTTTATAATGTACCTGGAGCGTTTTGTGTATTTAGATCAGTCTGGCAGGAGGGACCTCAGGCTCTAAAAACAGGCACAAATTCTGTCCCATAATGGTCACTTGGGTGGAAACGGTGACTGCCCACCTAACCTTGTCTTTTCCCCTCCGGCCCTCCCCTCATGCCAACTCTTCATTAACTTGCCCTGCATTTCTTACCCAAATAGTTGTCCTCTATAAACAGTAAAGGTTGACTGGAGCACACTTTCACATCTTGTTTTCCACGTTAGGGTCCCAACTCTACCAAATTCACGTGGCAAATTCGGTGGAGCTTCGCCTACAGGGTAGGGCCCTGAGTCGCCTTGGGAATGCAAATTTCGGATCAATGCTCTCCTTTGAAAACAAAACAGTGGCTTGGGGCAAAGTCCCTCCCTCGCGGCGCCCCGCTCGGGCGGCGGCGGGTCCCCGCGGGCGGCGCCCCGGGTGCGGGCGGAGCAGGGCGCCCGCCGCCGCCGGGCTCAGACGCGCGTGGCGCGCGCTCGGGCCCCGCGCTGCCTGGGCGGAGCAGCGGGCGGCGGTCCCGGGAAGGAGTTGGGCGCGGGGCACCGACTTTTGAGGGGACAGGAAGATTCTAGTTCTCATTTCTTATCCTCACTGCTCTCCCCGCGGGACCCTACCGCTCGAGTTACCCCGTGGGGATGAGTGACCGACTCCGCCGGTCCGAAGACGCGGCCCGACCCACGCTCAGGTCCAAACACGGGCAGACTACAGACGTGGGGAGGAGACGAGGGAAGCCCGAAGCGGGTGTTTCAAAGGGACCACGGCTGTGCGACGCGGCGGCGGAGGGGAGTCCGCGCGGAGGGCGGGGGCTCCGCCCGCGTGGGGCGCCGGGGCGCCGGGCGCGTGCGCGGTGCGGCCCCAGCCCCGGCGGCGGCCGCGATGCCTATTTTAGTCAGAGCGGCTGCGGGCGCGGGGCCCCGACGCGCTGCGCGGAGCCTCCGGACCCGCCGAGCCTCCGAGGCTTTTGCGTCTGGGCGCCCGTCGAGCCGCCGCGCCCGCGCCCCCCCGCGCCCCGCCGCTTGCTGCCCCGAACTTTGGCCAGCGCCGCCCGCGCTCCGTGCCAGCGACGGGCCAGGTAAGGAGCGGGAGGCACAGCTGCCACCGCGAGCCCGGCTGTTCGCAGCCTCGCGCTCCCGAGGCTAAATCGGGAAGCGAAAGTTGGATCCCTGCTCCCCTGGCAGCAACTTCGCGGGCCCGGGCGGCGCCTGCCTGGGCTCCGAGCCTCGGTGGCCGGGAGCCCCGCCCTCGCCCCGCTGGCCGCGCCCTCCCGGGGTTCCCTGTCCTTGGAAGCCGCTCTTTCTCGCTGGGTGTCGGCGGCGAGGCCCTAGACCCTTAAGTGTCAGCGGCCGCCACTAGGGTTTGGGGGCGCCAGCGTCCCCCGGCGCTTGGGCCCCATCGGGTGCCGTTCCCGCGCTCTGCCTCGGGCGGATCCTCGGTGAGCTCGGCCTCTCCTCTCCCCGCCGGGCCCCCGCCCGCACCCACCGCAGCTCCTCCTCGCCCCCTGGAGGGCCGCGGGGTCGTGCGCCGGGGCGGCGCGCTCTGGCCGCGCGCCCGGACCTGGGAGTTGGGGAGGAACGCGGCGCTCGGCGCGCATCCCTCGAGGTCCCCGACTCCGGGTCAAGGAGAGCAGCGGACGCGGACCCCTTCTTTAAGGAGCCGGGTGAGCGGGGCCCCTGGGGATGTAGGTGGCTAGGGATCCCGAGATCCTCGACACCCCCACCACCCCAGCGACCCCCGCCGCCGCGCCCTCGGAACAAGGCTTTGGGAAACCGGTTGTGGGCCAGACAGGGCACAGAAACCGCTTATTTTTAAGAGTGAAAAGACTCTTAGCGACGTAATGGTAATGCCCTTCGGGATTACGAAGATGTGCAGAGGTTCAGTTGGAATCACAGAGTGTGCTGAATGAGTACACAGGCACGACTTTTGCTCATTGCTATTATCTTTCCTTTTTGTAGCTTGGTGAAGGGTTAAGGTTAGTTTCAGCAATCAGCCATTTAGCCTTGTAAACACCTATTTGTCGATGGGAAGAGATTAACCAAAGAACTTACATGCATAACCCACGGACACAGACGACAGTGTGGTGAAGGCCGGGGCGGGAGCGGGGCGGGGTGGAGGGGTCAGTGGGGGGAAAGGGGGCATCTGTAATACTTCCAACAATAAAGATAACTTTTTAAAAAATCAGTAGATAAACAGGACTTTACTAGACCAGGTAATTTTAAGAATTAGACTCCGAGAACTAATAGGAGAAAGAAGTTTTCTCAATTTAATAAAAATTAATCTGAACGTTTACCAGTTTACCGGTCTCATCTTCCTCATTAGAACCATTCATTCTCTGCATCAGGATAGTTCAGTGTAAAAACACTTAAATCCACTAATGCAGATCAAAGGGAGCTGAAGCTGGCAAGATCCTACCAATATTTATTGACAATAGGTAACTGGCATTTCAAAATAGGCATACAGATAAATATATATAAACAATAGAAAATAAGTAAATATAAAAGTAAATTGTATATATTATATAATGTTAACTATCATACAATATAATAAATACAGATAGAAATTTAAGTAAACATATGAACTGTATGTATACGTATCTTTAAGACTATACAGTGCATCAAAGTATGTCATAAGATGATCTCACCTTTTAAAAATGTATATACTATTATTTCCCTGGTTCTTGGGTCAGCAGATGGTAGTTTTCCTATCATTTCTCTTGGACCAGAAATTGGTACTTTTAGTGCTAATTGAAGAACTTAAAAAGCTTGAAATTGTACTGTGGCGAATTAGGTGGCTATACAAGTGTAATCAGGTGGATGTGTGTGGGGGGGGACTGGGGCATGTATTAATTAACTTATATAAATGTGTTTTAGAGGCACTGGCTATTAAAACTTGAAGAGGTTTCAGAGACCATCTGGTCCAGCTGCCTCTAGTCCAGCCACCTCTGTTCCCAGAGAAAAGCAGACCCAAGGAGCAGAAGTGACTTTCTCTGGCTTAGGTGGCTTTCTGGGGCTTGTGGTGTAGAACAGACCTCCTGAACTCCAGGACCAGGCATTCTCAGTCTTTACTGCTGAGGTTTGGGGAGACTGAACCTGATTTCTGACTGGGTCCCGCATTGTTTGTGTCCCTTTTGTATGGCTCTCACCTCTGGCATTCTCTACGTGGATGAGTATGACACTGTCCCTACCTCACGGAGAGCTCAGGGTGGTTAGAAGAACGAATCAGACAATGGGAGTGAAAGCACATTCTAAGGTGCAATAGGAATGGTCGTTGCCGTTAGCTTATGTGATGCTAATGCATAAGCTGACATTGGCATTGGCATTAGCTTATGAGTCGTACAGGACATTTAATAGCATTCTCCCTCCTGCAGAAACTGAGATTAATTCTGATTTGGTCCTTGAAAGCGAACTTTGTATAAGTAGAGTTATTAAAATAATGATGCCCCCATCCCAATAGGCTACTTGTTTTTATTGATTCAAACATTTGTAAAGTGGTTGAATTTTTATGATTTCTTTCATTTTTGCAGAAAATCAATACTAAGTCAACTATTTCTCTTATATTTATGAGCTATTTCAGAATTATGTGAAGAGATCTTTGACTTGATCATTTCATTCACAATTTGTAAGTTCATGTGTGTATTTTTTTTATCATCTTTAAGAGATGTGGAATTCTTACACATTTGTCTAATAACATCCTTTTCAAATGCCCAACCCATACCAATCATTTTCCCACCTAAGACCTTTACTTTTAGTATGATGAAAAAATGAATGGAAAAGTATGGTTAATTGCATGACCTTACTTGAAAAGAAATACGTATTTTAAATTAAATTTAAAGGCATTTTTGGTTCCCATTTGAAATTCTTTTCTTGAAATAGAATAATTCACTTATTCTGTAAATCTACATCATTTTTGTCAGGGACCAATTTGTATAATTAATAATATAAAGAGTTGTGTGTTTTTTAAATAACATATTTTTTTTAATTCTCACCCAAGGATATGCTTTCATTGCTTTTTAGAGAGGGAGGAAGTGATGGGGAGAGATAGAGATAGAGGTAGATACGGGGGGGGGGGGGGGAGGCATCAATGTGAGAGACACATATTGATTGGTTGTCTCTAGTATGTGCCCCTACCAGGGATCAAACCTGCAACCTTTTGATGCCGGGACAACTCTCCAACCAACTGAGCCACCTGGCCAGGGCATGGAAAGAGTTTTTTAGGTATCAAAGGTGGAGGATAGGTAATATGATCAGAAAGCAGTGCCACTTTTTGTAAAATATATATTCTTTGAAATGTATTTGCTACAGATTTTAATATTAAATTGTTAAGTATATATTCATGATCTACATATAAGTAAAATGGAAGCTTACTGCATTTCAATTTGTGAGGTGCAACCAACTGGGATTTTTATGGCAAAGAAAATAGAGATTTAAATTAGACAGTAAAAGGAGTAAATGTTATATCTTTCTGTGTATATATAAATGATTGTAGTAATGTATTTATTATGTACATATATGATAACATAGTGTATATATGTGTGATACAATGCCTTCACAACAATATAAAAATATCCTAAGCCTTCATATTTAAAAATGAAGGTGTTAGTTTTTTCAAAATATTCCCAAAAATCAGTTTTTCCAGTTATTTTTCCTGTTTTTGGGTTTCGTGTCACTATTGGAAATATTATGTAAGGCTATGCTAAATAACTTTGTAATTGCTGCAGTTTATAAACATTGGTGATTATCTTTTAGATTAGCTAATTCCACTGTTCCTCTCTCCCTCACCATCATATATGTTTATATACAGATATATATATATATTACAGATACATATATATCAGAGAAGAGTTATGCACTATGCTCAGTGTTTTATATATTTTATTTCATTTAATGATAAAGTCAAATGTTAATCATAAAATCAAATGAGGAATTATTGCCTGTCCGGGAGTGGCTCAGTAGTTGAGCATCAACCTAGGATCCAGGAGATCTCAGTTCGATTTCTGGTCAGGGCACATGCAGGCTCGATCCCCGGTCAGGTTGCAGGCTCGATCCCCAGTTGGGGGCGTGCAGGAGACAGCCGATCAGTGACAACTCTCTCATCATTGATGTTGCAACTCTCTCTCTCTCCCTCTCCCTTCCTCTCTCTGAAATCAATAAAGATATATTTAAAAAAAAAAAAAAAAAAGGAATTATTATCATTTAACAGATAAGGATTCAGTATGTGACAGCTGTGATTTTGGTCTCTCTAATTCATAATCACCAGAGAAGTCTGCTTACCAACATTTAGTTCACAGAAATAATTTTGATATAACACCTATCGGGGTGATAAAATACAGCTGCCATTTTTTTGATTGTCCTTTTTTTTGTTTTTACAGGAATTTTCAAGATGAATTATACTGAGGCCAGCCCGCTGGCAGAATCAGCTTCAATAGGTTTTACACCTGTGCCTTCCAATGAGACCACTTGTGAAAACTGGAGAGAGATACATCATCTAGTTTTTCATGTAGCAAATATTTTTTTTGCAGTTGGGTTGGTTGTTCCAACTACTTTTCACCTCCATATGATACTTCTTAGGGGGCTGTTAGCTGTAGGTAAGATACGTGAGATTTTTATGTCACTTTTGTAAACTGACATCAGATGGGTTTTGTAACTGGGAGCTTTAGAGAGTTCCTTGTCAGGCCTGTAGCATACCAAAAATATGCCTGCGTTATTGACTTAGCAGAATATCAAGTAACTTAGAACATAGGCCTTCATATGCCATACTGCTCTCTTACTTACTCTAGATAAACTTTTGTATGTTTTCATATGTTGTTTGAATTTCCCAGATATCAGAAAATTTATTTGTGTGTAGGAGTGTGGATTTTGGAGCCATATTGTGTGATTTGAATCCTGGTTCCAGCACTTGCTAACTGTGTAACTGGAGGAAGTGGTTAAACCTTTCTATACCTTAGTTGCCCCATGAGTCAAATAGGGTAAAAATAATAACCACCTCCTAGGGTTGTTGTGAGAATTAAATGAGTGTGTGTACACATTTGACTTACAATAGTGCCTGGCACATAGTAAGTACTATATAGTCTTAAATATTATTATTTGAGTAGGCATATACTTGCTATGGGCAGCAAAGCAACATTAACAATAAGAGCAATTACTCAGACACAACAGTTTAAAACTTTCTTTGGCTCTAGTATCCCGATGAAGCAGATTAAATTGATTCACATCAAAGTACTAAAACAATTGAATTTGTTATTTTAGCCAGTGATTCTTTTTTTTAATGTCTTAATTGATTTCAGAGAGGGAAAGAGAGAGAGAAACATCAATGATGAGAGAGTCATTGATCCACTGCCTCCTGCACAGCCCCTGCTGGGGATCAAGCCTGCAATGTGGGCATGTGCCCCGACCGAGAATCAAACCGTGATCTCCTGGTGGATTATAGGTCAAAGTGGCCTAACCAGGACTATAATTCAGGTCCTCCAGCTTCCCAGTCACCCCTTCCTTTAGGTTACCTTGTTTCATTTCAATAATATTTTACATTTTTTCAAATTTTGTTATGAAATATTTAAAGAACATTTAAAGTTTTACATTTTATGTTATTTAGATGCCCCAAATTATTCTGATGAAATAAAAATTTGCAAGTGAGTAACTTTTTAACATGGGAGGTTAGCTTTTATGTGAGTGTCATTGATATATTTGTATCATATTGATAATTTTATTTTAAATTAAAATATATATATTAACTTTTTCACCATAGTATTAATCAAAAGAAGCTATTGCTACTTTATTTAAAGTAAGAGAATGGATAAGAAAAACTAGGAAGATTCTCATAGATGAATGGATAACCACCAAGTTAAAATTCAGATGGTTAGAAGATTTGGGTAAAATATTCAACTCACCAAAAATCATGGAAAGGCAAAATATAATTATACATATTATACAAAATTCCTCACTATCAAGTTAAGAGTTTCATAATTTTGCCCTAGCCAGTTTGGCTCAATGGTTACAGTGTCGGCCCACAGACTGAAGGGTCCTGGGTTCGATTATGGTCAAGAGCACATACCTTGTGTCTCTCTCACGTCAGTGTTTCTCTCTTTCTCCTGTCCACTCTCTCTGAAAAGCAATGGAAAAAATATCCTTGAGTAGGGATTAAAAAAAAGTTTAAAAATTTTGTAATGACAATTTGATACTTACATTCCCAACTAGTAGGATTGCAAATTTCTAGAAACCTTTTAAAAAACAATTCTTCAGTATCATCAAAAGCTATGAAATTCACTCCCTTGACTTACTGTCAGGTAATCTACCCCTAAGCAAACAGTCACAAAAGCAGATCAATTTTTACATATAAAGATGTTTTGGTTTCTTATCAAAAATTATACCTCAAATCTCGTCTGTCCACCGGTAGGGAGATGGTTGGATAAATTATGGCTTAATCAGTTACAGTCATTAAAAGCTACATATGCTACCTCATCTCTAAAATGAAATTGTAATAAACCTTATCTCAAAAGGTTGCTATGATATTTAAATAAGATAAATGTATCTGTAAAGATAATTCTAACTCCAAATGGCTAACCAAATGCAATTATTTTCCTCTTGGATGAATTCAAAGGACACTACTTTATTATTTTATTTACTGTCCATAGTTTACTGATAATAAACCTCTAAAATAGTCAGTAGCTTTCTGTAATCCAAACTACTTCTTACACTAATATGAGTTAATGACTTGTTAACACTCAGAATTACAATAGAATTATTTTGGATATTTTAATAATGTATCATAAAAGTAAAAACAATTCCAGATTCACCTGCAAAAAAACAAACTACATATGCAAAGAGTTTTAATATAATGGGAAAATTGCAATAAGTAAAAGTAGGTTTTAAAATTCTATACGGTAGTTTTGCCATCAGATAAAAATGCATAAAGACTGTAAAGAAGTATTATAATGTCAATAAAGAGGTAATGTCAATCGTGGTTTTCTTTAAGTAGTAGAATTGTGGATATTTTTCCTGTTTTAAAAAATATTTTCTAACTTGACAAATTTTATGCAACAAAGCATGTTTTTCTTTTTTTGATAATCAGACAAAAAATGAAACTTAATGCAGTGTTTCGCTTAGGTATTTCTAGAATGTGTTCAGTTTATTTTACAAATTTATTAAGCTTCATGCTGAAGCTGTTCTAAGCACCTGCATATTTAATTTTGTTGTTCAACAGGATGCTCCCTTTACATCATGTGGGCCACTCTCTACCGATGTGCCTTGGATATCGTGATCTGGAACTCTGTGTTCCTCGGTGTCAACCTTTTGCATCTTTCATATCTTTTGTACAAGAAAAGACCGGTAATTACTAAAAGTTAATTAGTAAGCAAGAGATTTTAAAGCTAAAAAGCTTTTAGAGTACTTTGTTCAGACTTGAGAATGAGCATCTAACACCTTTAGACCCTTTAATATCATTCCAGATGAGACTTACTGTTTATATATGCCTGAAAGTGAAACATTTGAATATCATGAAATGTGTTATACAAATGAGTTTTTTAAACTTTTTAAATCATTAGGGCAGTTTAGACATGAGACAACCTGACACTATGGTCTCTTTTTCATCACATAACTTCATTATTTCTTTTGTCTACTGATATTCAGATGTCACTTGGGAATATCTTTGCTTATTTATAAAATTAATTATTTATAGGCGACTTTAATAAACATACTAGCGATTTACAATGATTGCAGCTGTGGATGTTTGTTTTCCTATATTGATGCATTAAATGATTACGTGTAAGTAAAATGCTTATTGTATGTATTTTCATCAATGTGTTTCCACGTTGATTCCTATTTTGTGTGTTTGTTTTCTTGCTAAATATTTCAAAATTAGTGTAATTTCTTTCTTTGAAACAATATTGTTCTAAAAATGAAAAGGTTTTGTGTTACTTACAGAAAATGCTTAGAGTGGGAAGGTGAATGCTAACAACATTTAAAACCTCCACAGTTGCTTTACAGCACGTAGGAAGAGATGTGATTGATCAAAAGGGCAAACCTTTCCCATTTGCTCTCAGTTCTGTTTAACTGCAAAAGTGCCCTTTTGGCATCTACACTTATATCACCACTTACTCTCTGTGTAAGAGCCCGCTGACTGAAAGACGGAAGGGTGATGGTATGTATTACAAACTGATTCTCAAGACTGGGTTTAGAGCACAGAAGCCAGGGTTTCGGTGTTGCTGCGTTTCAGGTCAAGATCGAAAAGGAACTCCATGGCATCTACCGGCGATTGTTTGAACCACTCCGCGTGCCTCCAGATTTGTTCAGAAGATTAACTGGGCAGTTTTGTATGATCCAAACCTTGACAAAGGGCCAGACTTACGCTTCAGAGGATAAAACCTCCGTCGATGACCGTCTGAGCATTCTCCTGAAGGGAAAGTAAGTGATCTTCTCATGGCCTTTGGGTAGGAAATGAGTGGAAGGGAGTGATGCCACATAATGGAGGAAGCGGGCACAGAGTTTGTTGGTGGTGAACCTTCATTGCACGACTGCATTTTGGAATACTACAGAGCAACATGTTAGCTACCTGGAATTAGCCGCTCTCAACCTTGTTGATGTGAGGATTTTCTATTGTAAACATTGTTAATCTTTTTTGACCCTTTACTTTAAAGTTAATGAGTCAGAATTGAAGTAGGTTTTAACTAGGCATTAAAGATCAGGAAGCTTGTGCATGTTTCAGGGGTGATTATTTTTTTGAATATCATAAATATAACTTCTAGGAATATCAGTCTTCTGGGGAGAGCCTGGTGTATATTGTTGTAGCATAATAATTAATACCACCCTTTCTCTCTCAGAAGTGCCTGAGTTTGAGTATGGTCAGAGCGAGGATAGCCATTGGAAGGCACATACCTGGTTCAATACTGGAACCTGTCTTTTTTATTTTATTGTTGGTGAAATTTATTTTGAAATAAGCACTTGTCTTCAGGAAGTACTTTTAATTATGTCAGTCATCTGTGGAGTCTTTAAAACTTTAGTATAAAATCAAAACCCGTAAGATTATGGAGATTTTAAGGATTGTCATTGCTATTTTGTGAAATATTGTATGTTTATTAACATTAATTTCTGTTACCAGAATGAAGGTCTCATATCGAGGACATTTTCTGCATAACATTTACCCCTGTGCCTTTATAGATTCTCCTGAGTTTAGATCAACTCAGATGCACAAAGGTGAAAAATTCCAGGTATGTTTGGCATGGGTTTGGGGGGGATATTTACTTTATTTGTGTATTTATTTTAGATTGAGGTGTATTTGACATATAACATTATGTTAGTTTCAGGTGTACAACGTAATGATTCAATATTTGTATATATTGCAGAATGACACCACAATAAGTCTAGTTAACATTTGTCACCATACATAGTTACATTTTTTTGTGTTGTGATGACAGCTTTTAAAATCTGGCCTGATTTTAAAGAAGATTGAAACTAGTTCATGTCTCATTCAAGTCCAAAGGATATTATAGAAAAATGGCCTTGATTTATTGAAAAAAGAGGTTACAGTGTGGTATATATAATATGATCTTATTTATATATTACTTTAAATGTGCATATATGTGCACAAAAAGAAGTCTAGAAAGATTTATCCTAATTTGTGCGTAGTGTTAACACTGTTATTTCTGGTTTGTTGAGTTTGATTGCTATTTTTGTTTTCTTTTTGCTAATTTGCATTTTTATAATTTTCTGATACTTTTATTACAGAAAGAAGGAAAAGGTCAGTTGTAGATAATCAGTGTTTCTAAAACATGTAATTGGTTGCTTTTATTTGGGAAAAACAGAAAACTGGCTTTGCCCTAGGAAATTTTATGTTGTTAATACTTGTGAAATTCTAATCACTTTACTCTTTTATAGTTAATGAATGTGTTTAAGGTCAGAGAATGAAGCTTTTCATAGTTATAACAATTTGAACATGGACCACTCAATGTGATTCTTTTTGTATCTTAAAAAAAAAAAATTGCTCCATGTTGTGGCTCTTCGTTGTGATTCTTTCCCTAAGTACCCAGCCCTCCTATTTTATTCCCCTCATTATTGGTAGGGAAGTAACCAAGAAAATGGATGACAGCTTCCTTTAGTCTCAGCCTCTAGATAAACAGCAGTAAGAGAATATCTCTGAGCAGGGCTGCTTCTGAGCAAGAGGGTAAACCTGTGTAGGTAAGAAATGGAATAGAAGGGGATGTTATTGCCTAAGGGAGGAAAAGTCAGTGATTCTTGATGACAGATCTTATTTTCAAGTCTCATTTTTAGATGCTATACAATTTGGATGCTGTACAATTTGGGATGCCGCATGGAGATTAAAGGGAAAATTTACAGACGTGCAGTTTAGCTTATTTGCAATGGTTTCTGCCCTGCCCTACTCCCACCCTGCCTGAGTAACTGGCCCGAGTAACAGTACAACTTGTTAGGGTGATGTGCACTTACTAGAAGGTCTCAGATAAGTTCACTAACTGGGTGCAGTGCTATTCCTGAGCTGCTTGAGCCTAAGCTATGGAAGAAAGCAAATGCTATATCCGGGCTTCTGTAGTTGACACTCTCATCTTGTGTTTGTGAGAGTCAGCTATGCACCGAGATTTTACTGTGTCCTCAATCAGCACTGTCTACAGACTAGAACAGGGCCAGTTTTTTCCTCTCTCCGTCTTTCCTCTGACCGCCTTACAATTTCATTTTCCAAAGCCCAAATTTTATCTGTTGCATTCATTTCTCCGTGTATAGTAGCAAGTGCTTTTTACACAATAGCTCAGTCTCATATGATCCTGAAGAGGGTGGGATTTGGAGAGGCTAGGAACTGAACCTCCTTCATTTCCAGAAGCAAATGGCCCCTGAGAGGCAAGGGATATAACATATACTATCATTTCTCCTGGACTTCAGATTATTTTATTTATAATTAAGTTAACAAAAAAAGGAATTTCTACCAGTAGTTACAGTACTCTTTCTTCTTGGGGACTGGGATTGGGGTTTCGTAGTTGGTAAATGTTCCTGATAATTGCTGTGAAGATTCCATACCATAGCTGGGTGAAGGGTATGTATCCAGCCTTTCCAAGCACCAGTCAGCTTTCTTCTGCATAGAGTCTGGCGTGGCTTTTCCTAACTGAGCAGTGGATCACAATCACTCCAGCATCATTGAGCCTGTATCCTGTACAATTGGTGCAGACTCCATCAGAGTGAGCCCTCTGGAGAGATTGTGTACAAAATGTTCCCACTGGCAGTTATTCAAGAGTGAAAATAGCTGTTGCACATCTGTGTAGGAGCATATTGCCTCTTACCGAAGCAAGTTCCCAAATGAAAATGTCATGTGTTCCCAGGGCCAACTTCTTACTACCTGTGCCCATGGCAGAGGACACTTGAAATTGTCAGTGGTACCTGTTCCACTCACATACTCTTTACCTACTAGTCTCATTTTTCTCTAACTCTGAACAGTTAAAAGTATTTGAACAAGGAGCTACTTCCTTTACATTTTTATTTCAATTTATTCTTTGGTAGGGATACTAATGAATTGTACAATAGGATGAAAGGAGGAAAGAAAGGCAGGTGGACTTGACTGTCCCTTGAGATTGCAGGGCAAATGTTCAGGTGCATGTGGTAACTGTAGTGACAGACACAGTGGTAGAGTTGAGAAAACAAATTCTGAACTTACAGCTGCTCCCTAGGTGCTTACGGTCGTTTTGGTACTTCCAGACCAAAGTTGCAACTTAGAACTCTTAATAGAATTTTGAGTATCATTATTATAAAAGGTACAGTTTTTTATATTCCGTTTCTTCTTCTTTGTGCAGTTCTCTTATATTCAGTGAGCTTTGCCACTTACATGTTTTTCTTTTGCATTTTTTCTTTTGCCTTCCCATAGTTGATAGCACGTTCTATGCTGTGAAGCCCCAAAATCAAAGCTTATTGAATTTAAGGGAAGGAGAATGCCTTGGAGGCAGATGTCCGAGCTCTTGTGAAATAAATGAACACTAAGTTTTAACTTGTATTTAAATGAAACCTTGTCTTAGTATTAAATAAATATTTTGGTTAAGCTGTGAAACAGTTTAATCTGCCAGTTTTGACTCTGCTGTATTTTTAAAAATTTATCTTTATTGTTGAAAGTATTACAGATGTCCTCTTTCATTCCCCCATTGACCCCTTTCCCGCACCCACACCCCATCACCCTAAGCCTTCACCATGCTATTTTCTGTGACTCTGCTGTGTTTTAATGCTTATGAGAACTCATTGAGAATTTGCTGAATAGACCACTTCTAAGACATTTTCATGTTCCTGGTGTGTGAAATGTACAACACATAAAGAAAATAATAAATCCTTCCCTGAGGCCGGTCAAGCAGTCATACTGCCAGAATGCTGTTTCCGGTTCTAGCCCATTCAGCAATTCCCTCAGACACTCTTGGGCTTGTGTATCATCTTCTCATTGTGTGAGGGTGTAGAGTGGTGTGGACTCTAAAGAGAGGGACTGATCCAGTACCTTGAGGTAATCACAGCAAACCCGGTTACAAATGCTCAGTTGAGCTCTACCTGAAAGAAATGATTTCATGTCTTCCATTTCTTCAGTAAAATTCTTCATAAGAACTGAAGTACGTCACTGCTGAGTTACCCTAACACCTCAAGAAGCAAATTTATTTTTCAGAAGCTTTAAATATTCCAATATTGATTTAAAAATTCTTCATTAAAATATTTTACTTGACTGTTGTGACAGGAAATCGTTGACTACCCACTTCTGACTAAATACTTGCTCTTATGGATTCATGAGTTACTCATACGTACTGCAGCAATAGCTTATGATTTAAATACTATTGTTAAGTTTAAACTTAATAATAATTTAACCATGTTTAAAGAATTTTTCAACCCATTCATAAGAAATGGATTTGCTAATAAGCAAAATATAATATCATATTAAAAGTATCATTGCCTCAGTGGAAATGAGGTTTATTAAAACAATTGAAAAGAAGTTAAATGCCTTATCCATCACCTAGATGCAATTTCTTCTCCTGGATGATTTCCAGCTCCTTTTTTAACTCCATGTCCCACTGTACATGAATTATATTTTCCAAAGTCATGGATGACAGCTTTGCAAAATGCAGGCACCTCAACTCTGCAAACCCTTTCTTCAGCACTTCCGGGCGTGGCTAGGCCGCTGTGAGTACCTGGGCTCACCTTTCTCTAATCACTCCTGTAGGATATTATTCAGTCCCCTTGCCTTTACTTAACCCGTCTTCTGTTTCCGGGAGCTCCTAAGGGCTGACTTGACCTTACACTTCTCATCCTATAAATCTTATCTTTTTTGTCATATGTTTTTACTTATTATTGGCTTCCTCCACTAGAATATCAACTTTATGACATGTGCTCAGCTGTTCTGTGAGCCAGCCTTTTGTTCACTAGGCCAGATTACTTTCTATTTGGTCACCTTGAAGAATATTGGACACATTGGGTAGGGGCTTGGCCTGGTGGGAAAATATGCCCGGGCTGAAAGCCGGAAGTGCTCACTCCACCACTAATTAACGTATGTTCGTGAATTGCTTTTTTGGTGCTTCTCATTTGGCATCTGAAAAATAGGGAAGACTATTACCTGTCTTTTCTTAAAGGCAATTTTGAGGATTAATACTTATATAAAATGAGTGGCATTATATGTGACTGTGATTCCCTAGTCATTCTCTACCACTTTCCCCTGTTCTGTATTTGTCAAATACTTGTTGCTACCCGAGAGTGCCGTATTTCATTTATTTATTATCAGCTTCCTTCACTAGAATGTAAGCTTCACAGGGCAAGGATCTTGTCTTTATTGTTCACCATTGTAATCTCAGTGCCTTGAACAGTGTCAGCATTAAGTGCCTTCATAATAATAAATGTTGAAAGAATGAATGGAATTTAGTATTTTATGGAGTCACAGAGCTGCTAATACATTTCTTAAATCCAGCGTATTTGGTTTTGGAGATTCCTACTTTTAAGATAATAAATAATTGCTAATTTCTTTCTAGGCATATTGACCACTTTTTAAGGTGGCCAAACTCTCTGATTTCAGCTATTGACATAAGGAGAGAAGCTGGGTTTTTCTGTTGTCTCTGTTAGTGGACATAAGTAACCCCCTGTCATCTGAAACATGTTTAATTTTGTGACTAGCAAAGGGGAAAGAGCTCCTTTTGAAATATTTGCCCTGAGGCCCAGATATTGCTTCATATCAATTAAACAAACCTTTCTTAATTTCCTACCTGGATAGGCCTGGGGTTTAATGTTGAGATAGAGAAATGGTTACTGCCTTCAGCAGTATTCATGTTCATTTGATAATTGCTTCACTCAGTAAACATGCACTGAGCACACTCTGTGTTAAAGACAGACATTCTGACATGAAGCTGCACAGCCCCTCCTGCCATTGTGCTCAGGAAAGACAGTTGCCAGGATTCAGTGCTGTGAGTGCCACATGCAGCTCAGAGGAGAAGTACTAACTGAAGGGAGGGGACCTGCGTGGAAGGAAGAGCTTCTTGACCCTGAGCTGTGAGGGCATGATCCCCCACTCTGGAGAAAGGATTAATTCGAGGAACACTGAACTCTATGTAGTGCAATTATAGTGCTTTCCCACTTTTCTGTGTCACAAGACTCAAGGAAAGGATATCGTTTCCCAGTGCTGATCTCTGTGTGTGTCCCCAGTGGGCTACATTGGAGCTAGTCTTGAAAGATCACACTCAAGACATAGTGTGACTGAAAGATCAGAGAAGGTCCCTCGCTAGCCATATTTGTTAGTAACAGCTTGGGCCCTAAAACCAATTCATGAGTCGGTTTTCTCCTCTAGTGTGTGCTGGCAGACTTGGCTGGAGAAGGCCTTTCATCTGTAACTTGGTCTCACGAATCTTACCTCAGTTTTTTGGGGTTTTTTTGCTTGAAGCTGTATTCTTAAACCTCTGTTGTAACCTTCAGGGTATAAAGAAATACTTAGCCATAAATTATACGTCCAACTGGAACATCAGCCTAATACGCTCTATAGCAGTGCTATGGACACAGTGGCCATTCTTCTGTCACCTCGTGAAACGACAACAAAACCCGGAGAATTTGCTTTTCTTTAGTCTGCAGATTGCTTGGTTTTAAACATAATTTTACACATAGTTATAGGAGCTTATTTGTATGGATCTTATTTTAATTTAACTGGTATGACAAATCATTGCTGTAATAGCATCCACCAAATTATTCTGCTCTTCTCTTCCCCGAAATTACTGTGGTTATAATTCATAAACATAGATGTACCTTTTTCTTTCTGTGTTTCTTTTCAGGTCACCATTGTTGCAGACGATAACTGCAGATTCTTATGCTGGTCAAGAGAAAGATTAACTTACTTTCTGGAATCCGAACCTTTCCTTTATGAAATATTTAGGTATCTTATAGGAAAAGACATTACAAATAAGCTCTACTCGTTGAATGACCCCACCTTAAATGATAAAGTAAGTGTTTTTCTGAGCGTGTTTATTTTGCTAAATAAATATGCATAGTGAAGTACACCTCACTTAATGCAATATATAGTTTCCTGAATTTTCATTAATTAGCCACATGCTAAGTGAAGTGGGAATGCTTATTCTTTAGAGAGCCTTCAGGGAGTCATTTCTCAAGTGCTGGGAAATATTTTGTAGTTATCACATTTGCCATTACTGAGTGAGGTTCTCTAAATGTCAGGGACCTCCACTGATGGCAATGAGGTGCTGTCCTCTTCATAAGGAGCCTTTTAAGAAATCTAAGGAAGGTGGTTTGTGAGTTATTCGAGGCAGTGGGGGTTGGAGTGAGCCAGGGAAGGCAGGGCAGTGGGGATATTGCAGACTGAGAACCGCTGACAGACCCCAGTGAGCAAGAAGTTTGCATTTTAACCATGGGGTCTTCCAGTCTTGCAAATCCTCCTGGTCATACTTTTTCCCAGGCAGCCCTCAAGTGACAAGAGGGGTATGGGATGGAGGCCCGTAGCAATTCAGTTCGGAATTTCAGAGCTGTGTAGATCTTCAACAATTTGCAATTTAATATTTATTTCCCCGCATTTGCTTAGAAGGAAATTAAAACGATCACAGACGAGAACTTGCAAAACATCCTTTCTACTATAAGTACTGTGCTCCAAGGACTATGAGTATAGGTATGTGCTCTCTTAAGGTCATCTTGTCCAGGTTGTTTATCAAATTAGGGTGGTGCTTATTATTTTTTTAAGATTAATAAATAGGCTATTGAGTATATTGAATTTATGATAGGGTATTTATAGTAATATCAGAAAGTAAAAATTATAGCGGACACTTATAGGGCACTCACTTTGTACCAGGTAGTCTTTTTATTTCAAGGAAAAGTAAATGCTACTGATAGGGAATGTCTGATCTAAGTCCCATAGGTATCAGAAATCTTGAAACTTTGCATTTTAGAAGGCCAAAAAGTTGGAACACCAGCTCAGCCTCTGCACACAGATCTCCATGCTGGAGATGAGGAACAACATAGCCAGCACCAGCGACAGCGAAGACGGCCTTCACCAGTTCCTCCGGGGCACCCCCAGCACGTCCTCTCTCCGTAAGTTATCCCAAAGCTGATACTACTCCCAGGTCCTGATGGATGTCACTGGAAATAAATGGTAACTTGGATCAGAAAAATAGCTTTGTAAATAACTACTTGACAACCTAAAGGTATCATTAAAAATAATCGATTTTTTCCTAGCTTCCCCCCCCCCCCCGCATTGCATATCAGCTAAAATCCACCTTTAGAACTCTTATTTCTGTTTCAGAAAGTGTTCACTTATTTTGCCACGTACTTTGCTTAAATACTGGTTCACTGGGATAATGTGAGAGTCCTTATGGTTGGCTGGATACTCAGCTTTGTTGTTTTCATGATTATAGTCCCGGTGAAAGCCCAGACCCAGCCAGGTGTTAAAAATGGTAGCAAGCAAGTGCTGGGTGTTGTACTGCTGGCTGGTTGTCTCAGTGTGAGCATCTGGAGTTAACAGGTGACTGGGGAATGGAATATCCCTGAGGATGAAGGAGGCCACTCAACACCCCTGTGAGTTTCCTCATTCACACACCACCAAGAGGGAGGTTTTGCAAGATCCTTCCATAGTTTAGATTGTTTTAAGACATTTTAAGTGCACTGATGACATAGGTATTGAAGATTAGTAAGTAAGATGAGAGAAGCTAGATTATTTTAAGAATTAAATGCTTAAAATTATTTTACGCATTATTCCAAGAGTGATAGTGAAAGAACTTTGAACAAATTCACATGAAATAGCAAAAAAGACAGATTCTTCCATTGCACAAACTAAAAACTATTAATATTTCCAAATGTATGTTAACCCAGAGTAACTTTTAGGTAAATATAGATACACATTCAGCAATCCTGTTTATGTACATTAGTAACTTTGGATGCTTTAGATAAATTGGATTAAGGATTTTAACTATTGCATAGATTAAACTGATAAAGGATTGATAAGGCCCTATAATTGGCGTAAGCTTCCAACGCAAAGTCTGGACATAGAAATGCTTTGCGGACCTAAAGGAGATTTCAGGAGTAACACAAACAAGAAACTGGAAATGGTTGTATTTTATTCCAGAGTTACTTTTTGAAAGTAACTGAGGTTGACTGAAGCTTGCCATCTACTAGCATGCCAAATGTATTGAAACAGTTTGGTGGTCAGTAAGCATTTTCAAATGGACTCATCTTAATTACATGTATAGTGATTACTTACTAAGAAAGGTCAGCAGAAAGCAAATGACAGTTAAATATTGTATGTGAATTATTTTTCCTATAGAATAGCTTATTTTTGTAGTTCTTGCTTTTGTTTAGTTCTACATTCTTGCTTAAGAAGCACCGAGAACCAGCAGTGTATACCATGAGCATTTGTTGTCTTAAAATCAGTTTTGTTTTTCTGTAGTATTTTATTGTATAATCTAAATATTTTGGGGTAAAAACATTTTAGGGGGGAAAAAGCTTATGTGTGTTGTTTAAATAGAATTAAAACATGTTTTCAAGATTAACATCTGCACTGTACTCGCCTCTGGAAACCTATTTTCTGGTGCTCAGTGGACTGATCACATGTGTTGTACATCAGACCTGGTTCTTGCTCTGTTATTAGCTGTATGCCTTGGGGAAAGTCACACGACATTTCTAATCTGACTGGAGCTGTCCTATCTCAGCACAGGCCTGGATCTGGCCACAACTCCTGCTCTGTTTCTTTCCCTCTTTCTTGTCCATGAGTTTAATCCAGTCGTTCCCTGCAGGGGTAACTCCGGCTTCCGTGTTTGTAAAAAAGTGTGCTGCCCTTCCGTGCAGGGTCCCATTTTCACGTCTAATTTCCTTGTTCCCTTGTTAACTAGACTTTCCTGCATTGCTGTACAAACAACATGTACAACCTGCGTATGTTGTTTATTTGTTTAGCCTCAGATTTATTATGAAAGATTATACATACTGATACAGATGTATCTAGCTACATATGTGTGCATATTTTTTAGTGTATGTGTGTGAATTGCCCGACACATCCACATCCACGCTCATAGCAGCTCCCTTTGACTAGTCTTCATTCTGAGTCTCTTGGCTTCACTCCTGCAGTTGAATGAAAGACGTTAGGCCTTGAGCATGACCCTGATACTAATTATGAATTACTAATTCACTCTAGCATATAATTCATTAAAAACTGGTTAGCCCTGGCTGGCATGCTCAGTGGTTAGAGCAGTGGCCTGCTCACCAAAGTGTCGCTGGTTGGATCCCCAGCCCAGTTGGGGTGGGTGCAGGAGGCAACCAGTAGATGTGTCTCTCTTACATCACTGTTCCCTCTTTCTCTTTCTCTTTCTTCCCCTCCCCCCTCCCTTCCACTCTCTAAAAATCAATGGAAAAAATATCCTCAGGTGAAGATTATAAAAATAAAAAAAAAATTGGATAGTTCTTGTGTCCTTGCCTATATTTTCACTCAGAACTACTGAAGGCTGTTATTTTTCTTTTGCCAGTCCCGTCAATATGCCTTCTACCTTTCCATTACAAATTACATTCCTTGTAAAATGGAATGCAAAATCAATCTCCTAGGGCTGTTAGGCTGAAATAACAAAATTTATCACATTTTGAGTATGTCTTAGGTTTTAGCAAATGGTAGGTCCCTAAAACTAGTGACTAAGCTCTTATTGAGTTTCTGATGTGCAAATGGGACAGCCTGGCAGCTGCTCTCAGCAGTGGTATCAGCTTCATGAATGCTAATGGGGAGAAGGGAACAAACGGTAATTGACAAGAGCAGCTATTATTTTTTCAGGTACTCTCCATACATAACCACATTTAATATGCACTATAATCGTGCACAGAGGGAGGTAGATTGGTTGTTGCTAGATGACAGGCACTAACTGACAGTCCCCAGATGTCCAGCTGTGAGGAAGAGGCTGCTTTCTTGCTCACATGCACATTGAGTCCTTTTGCAGGCCCATGTCCAACTCACTCTGGGACCCAGAAGGAGCAGTCACTGTCCGGGTCACTGCCCCTCATGGCAGAGGGAAGAGAATGGTAGAATCATGCTATGGCTCTTGGAGCTCCCTCATAGAAGTGGCACATGCCATTTCAATGCATTACTAAGTGACACCTATAGTTCCTAGCTCCTCTTAGGAAAACAAAATTTGTGGCCTTCTGTTAAATACTTTGCAATTAAGCCTCGCCACTGTTCTGAGCTTTACAATAGTCACGGCTTACTGCTCTTTCAGGGATTTCTTAGTCTCCAGACTCTCACACGTGATACATTTAAGCATTTGTTTTTAGCCTGTATTTTCATGAAAGACTAAACAAGTGGTTGCAATCTGGAAAAGAGGTTAGCTGAGATTTGGAGTCATCTTTGTAATATTTGCAAATTGTACTCATTCCTATTTGCTCATGCCTCTGAACCAGAGGCGTCCCTTGGCTGGAGCGGCCATTAGCAAATGGACCTTCAGTCCTCCTGCAGGGGCTGTGCGGGATGGGGTCCGACGGGGGAGGGAAAGCAGGTATTTTGCCGATAACACAGGTCTATCCCAGTGAGTATTATTTCATTTTACAGATGAGGAAATGGGAAATATGAGATGCTCTTCACTTGTTCCAGTTCCACAGAGGGAGTTGCTGGAATACAAACCTAGGTATCCTGTCTGAATCCCAAGCCCATGCTGTTAGACCACATTGCCTCTGTGTCTTAAAAAGAAAAGACAAAAAGGCATATAACATCTGACTGGCGCTTTGGAGTTTACAGGTCACTCCCACCCCGTTCTTGCGTTTGAACCTGACAGCTCTGCCAGGGAGGCACAGCACGGTTATCATTCTCCGCTCTGCAGATAGCCACCTACACTCAGCGAGAAGGTAGCACTTGCCCAGAGCCACTTCCTTCCCCTCCAGCCTGCTGCTTTGGAGAAACCTACCCTCCTCCCGTCCTTCATTAGGACCAAGCAGTGCTGCAAATAGGTTTTCCTAGACTGGTGAATTTCCATTTCAGTGAAACGTTCTGCCTTATTCGACATAGAAACATTTAAAATTTACCAGTCGTATTCTCCAGTCTTTCAGCTTTTGGTTGGCTTTCACTTTATCTCGCATGTCCTCACAGAATCACCAGCAGTGCTACTCTCTAAAAATTAAAAATTTATATATTTTCCTAATTAAGCAACTTTTACATCACTCCATTTAGTCATTAACTCAAAGAAGTAGATAGAAACATTAAAACCCGTATGAATACTTTTCCATAATTATTTTTCAAATCAAAATCATCATGTACCCATTGCATTTGGTTGATGCATCTCTAAAGTCTCTTTAAACTCTGAGCTTCCCTTTCTTCTTTGTGTGTGTCTGTGTGTGTGTGTTTCTGCATTTTTGTTTTGTTTTGGATTTTTTTGTTTATCCTGTAGGACATTGATTCTTAAACGCAAACGGGCATATGAATCAGGGGGAAATCTTATTAAAGACTCTAACGCAGACGGGGGTGGCGCCCGGAGTCCACCAGTTAACAGATCCCACTGGACGCACTGCCTCTGCGTCTGATCCCTGAACGACACTTTTGAGTAGCTAGGCCGTAGAATCCCCTACGTCCTGGCATTTTGTTGACTGCATCCTCCTGGTGGTGATGAAGATATTTCTCATATTTCCTGTCTACTGGTAGGTAGATCTAGGGACTCGCATAGACTCTGGTGACCAGTATGGGATATAACGCGACAAACATGCTTCACAGTGTTACGCGGCACATGTTCAGCTCAACAGAAATGCAGCTCAGAAACAGGTGGAGGGAACCGTTAGGGGAATCCCTTCAGAGACATTTCCGCCGATGCACTGCTTATGCTGTGCTCTGTGTTTACACCTCGCCGGCTGCTGAATCCAGAGCAAGGTCACTGCTGTCTGCTACCCAGGTTCTGTTACTATCAAGTTACCGTTTGAAGGGTAGAGGGTGGAGTAACGAGATAGCCCAAGAAAAAAATGGTTCCTACCCGTTTATTCAGTAGCTCATAGTCCAGTCACTGTAACTCTTCTTGCTCGCTTCCTGTTCTTGAGTTTCATGGTTGGAAGTGTCGTAGGACGACAGGAAGGGACAAGGTGTTCAGAACGTGTGAGAGGACCTAGGGCTCTCGTACGGATTATAAGCTTGCTTCTCCCTGCCCTGGACCAAGGTGCTTATCAGGTACCCTGTCACCTTCTCTTCCTTATGAGGTTTAGCTCCCACATGCAAGGTGTAAAACACACACACACACACACAGACGGTCATTGGCAGCTCCATCCGTCATCAGTGGTGCTGAACATAGGCACTGTCATGGCAACAGGTGGACATAATGTGTTTCCTTTAAAGTTGCAGGAATTTATTTTAGTTAATTGGGGTCAAATAATATATTGTTCGGGTCTTTTGTTTTTTAAATCCTGAGGAAATATAGGCAGTGCAGTCTGGACATTGGACCTCATCTTTTAAAGGTTTCATTATTTTAAACCATGTATTCCCCCCCACCCCCCAGAAATTATACTTAACATTTATGATTTTTATAAAGATACTATAAAATATTTAGAGAAATAGTTCTTACTGACAAATAAAACCTTTTCAAGTATTTTTTGTTATTAATGTCGAGATGGTGCTTTGGATCATCCACTAATTCCATGCGACCTAGTCGCCCAGGTAAGCTTTCAGTCAGCTTGCGTCCGGTTGGTATTCTCTCCGCAAACGCTGGCAGCATATCTGACATAAGGACCTCTCTCAGCTCTCTTTTCTATTTACCTGGAAAGATACAAAAAGCCAATACAGCATTCTTAGTTTCAAGGCTGGTTTCATGAAATAGTCTGCTCACCTCGATTTGTATTTCATTCCCCCTGTGAACAACTGTAGACTCACAAACAACCAGCTTTGCATGAATTATACGGACAGGTGGAGAGGAGATGTGACCAGGCAGCAGGAATAGGGGGGAAGAGCCGCAAACAGCTCTCTGAGCCACGGAGATGGCTGGTGAAAAGCAGCACCCCCATCGCAGGCAGGCAGAGTGCCGCAGAGGGAGGTGAAGAAGCCTGGTCAGGGCCACTCGGCTAGCCCTGAAGCAAAGACCTGTGGAAATTTATTCTGAGTTCTCTCTTTGGTGTTCTCCTTACAAACACCCATACCCACATGTGAGCGTAAACTTGTTTGGGGATATTTGATCACAGCTGTAGCAGCTGATGCATCCTGACCTCCTTTAATCTTCAACACCACCCAGTGTTGCGTTTTCCCCTTTCAGGTTGAGGAGCATGACATTTATCTCCTCTGTGTCTTCGGTCCCCAGCCAGTAGGGGCTGTGCTGTCTCCAGAACCCCGCCCTCATCAATCCTTTAGGTGGTCTGTATCTTCACACAGCACTTTCTCATCTGTAAGATGCCTGTAGAGGGATTTTATACAGTTATACATCTTCTAGTAAAAAATTTAAAAAATTTTCAAGTTACTATATGCACATAGATATCAAGTATCTTTTTAAAATCTTTAGTGAAAAGAACTGACCCCTCCAAACTAATTGCTCCCCAGGAGCAATCACATTGGAACAATTTTTGTCCAGAATATGAAATAATGTGCTGTTACTGATGTGGCCACTTAACCTGTATCTACTCGCCTGACTTAATTTTCACTTCCCTTCCCTCGTCTGCTCAATATGGTGATGTCACTAGATTTTATTCTTTTATTTTTACCTTCATAACATTATATAACACAACAAACCTCCATTTCTTTTCCGTTCTGAGCCTTTTTAAAGGTGAGGATACTCGCAGCACTGCCCTTTCTAATTCTTTCCCCTTCTGCCTTCAAACTGTTGGGGGCTCTTCTTTAACTTTTAAACAATCAAGGTTGAGAGCATATACATTCTGTTCTCTCTCCTCTTTTCATTTAAAAAAAAATTGTGATAAAAGACACATAACATAAAACTTACCATCTTAACTATTTTCAAGGGTACAGTTCAGAGGTATTAGTACTCTGTTCTCTTTGGTAACTGTAAGTTGGTCTTCGTCTATGGGCTGTTTCACAGAATTTAAAGCAAATAAAAAAATATTGATTTTATTATGTATATTCAAAACAAAATAGTTGGCTGTGACTACATTTCTTTCCTTTGGGGTCCAATGTCATGATTCCTGTTCTGTTCCAAGGAGACTGTTCTTAATATCAAGTACAAAGGATTCGGCTTTTGTACACAGCACAGAAATCATGCCACAGTTTACTCCATGATTCGACCTTCCTCTTTTCCCTAAAGTTCTTTTCGTTGCTTTGCTTGTAAGGCCGTCTTACTCACTATATCCCCTCTATTTTCTAGCTTCTTATTTATTATTTTCGGTGAAATCTGTTTCGTTTCTTATTGAAATCTCTTAGTTGTTTCCTTTTTGAACCATGCCTTTTCATACTGCTTTCTGTTTTCATGAGCATCCCCCCTTATCCTTACATTTCCTTGTCTTACATCTCCACTCCCGCAGTTCATCAGTTCCATGATCCCTTTGGCCTGAGACCTTCCTCAGTCTTCCCTCCCCCTGCCTCATCCTGAACAGGTGATTCTCCGGGTCTGTTGGTGGCTGCCATCCTGGGACCACCTTCCCTGTTCTGAGTTTGTCCACAGTCTCTGCATCCCTGTAGCTTCCTCTTGGGGACAGGAAGGGGCTGCAGGACTTTCCCTGTTCCTTGGCTGCTCAAACCTGTTGCATGCAGCTCAGGGCCCTGACCACCCCTCTGAGTAGTCAGGAATTGGCCTGAGGATGACTCCCTGGGCCAGAGGAAACCTCCTTGTGGGAGCCACTAACACTTCCTCCCACCTCCTCATTTGCCCCAATCTGTGCACTTCCTTGCCGGTGCTGACTCCCTCTAAGAGAATTAGATACAAAGGCCATACCTCCTCTTCAGCATCATTGTTCAGAAAGCTTCAATCAAACTTAATTTTTTTTATTCAAAAATATGACCTCACTAAAAATTTTTTTTAATTAACAAAATTTTTCTGACATAAATAGTCAAAAGGTGGAAAATGGATGACAATCCTTTCTAGCAAAGAAGCCAGTAAATCCTTCCCCATCCCCATTCATCAGAAATTATATAACTAAAATGCTAAACCCCTGTAAGATTTTTAATCACTTGCTAAAGCAGTTGGCCAGACGATTAACAATAATAAAAATAAAAACACCTTGAAAGGAATAAAGGAAATGTCATCAAAGTTAACACAGGAGGGGGGAAATCTTACATTATACTGAAGAGTTTGCAGACGTGCTGCTCCTTTTTAGTAAGCGTGTTTCTGAAGCAGAAAGAAATGTCACTCGACAAACTTCACATCGAGGTGCTGCATTTAGCCGAAGATCAAACTGATGCCGCTTTTTCTTCCCTAGAAGGGCGGCCTTCCCTCTGGATTTAAGAACGACGGGTATGTCTGTCTGCGCTGACTGCTAGGAGAGGCTCTCGGGCCTCAGAATTAGGAGCACACTGCAGTAGAGATAAGTTTAATAAGGACAGAAAGCTGTCAAAGGCAATTTCTCTTCCCTACTCTCCATTACTTCACAATGGAATTTTGACTGTCATGTAAATTCTTCCTGGTCCCTGTATAAAAGGTTCCTGTGGTTCTCTCTCTCTCTCTCTCCAGGTATAGTTGACATTCAATATTATATTAGTTTCAGGTGTACAGCATAGTGGTTAGACATTTATATCACTTTCTAGGTGATCCCCTCGATAAGCCTGGTACCCACCCAACACCACGCATAGTTATTACAGCCTCGTTGACTATATTCCCTATGCCGTAATTTACATCCTGTGACTTCCTGTGGCTCTCTCACTCGGGACTTTAGGAAGATGAAAGAGTCAGGCGAGACAGCCTGAGCCCACCCTCCACCAACTTGCGCTTTGCAAAAGACCCCTCAAGGGTGTCGATAGCAAGCTTCTGTCCCATCTGACACTAGCTGCTGTGTGGACAGGTCTGTGGAGGAAAGACTGCTTCCCGGATCCAAATCCCCTGTGGGTGTCCGTGATGTCACCTCCCCTGTGCTCTGCTGGCATGAGTGGAGGTGTCCGGGGCTGTTCAAGGTCTCAGTCTTCTACATTTACTCAAGCCCATGTTTTTGAGGCTGAGTTTCTCTTTCTTACCCTCAGAATTGCTGCCTGGTGCTACAGTTCCCTTTCTCACCTGAACCCACTGGGAATGTGGGGTACAGCTCACAGTAAATTCTGCTCTGCCAGCTGTGCCTTCTGGATGCATTGGTATCCATGGAAGGGACGTGTAAGTCTTTTGGGCAGAAGTTTTTCCTACCTGGTGTCATATGAAACATCCCCCAAGCAACAGTATCTCTTGACATGACTGCTTAACAATATCACACCAGATAAGTCTGGATTGCAGCTCAGACTATGTGTTTTGCATATTTTTATAACAAACTCTGTTCATTGGCAGCCTGAGCCCATTGGAAGGTGATTATAGCTAATAGCAAAAAATAATGCTAATTCTTTTTTATTATAGTAAGTACCAAAGGAGAAAGTTTACCACTTTTGTCTCCCAACTGTAAAAGTAGTTTTAGTAGAAGGCTAAAAATCAGTTTTCTGGGAAATTTATGGATATGGAATTATATGCTTCTCTCAGATTCTGAATAAATGAAAAGTAAAAATATTATTCAGGGAACATGACCTCATGGTAATGTCCTTGAGGGCCAACAGTAATTGAAAAGCACTTAACTAAAGACAAGCTCACTGTCTTCCCCTCTCCTGTCCTCATGCTCTCATGTCCAGGTAAGATACTGGACCTTCTGGGCAAACATTTGATGATGCACCAGTGCTTAAAATTAATGAAAAAGCCAGGCAAACTTGTAGAAAGAATTTATTAATGTTCAACTTGTGAGGTGTAAAATAGTTCCCTTAGAGCAGAATTCTCTCTCTCTCTTTCTGTGCACACTCCAAGCTGCGTTAGGATTTATTGGACAAAATAATGATTCCTCCCAGCGTCGTGATGGCCTCTGAGTCTTTCCACTGAACCAAGGTCTCCTGGTGAGGTTGGCGAACACCAGGTCTAGGGACCAGGTGAGGTCCTTGCTCTTGGAAGTCTGCCTTTCTTCTGGCGGTGAAGGTGGCCAGTGGGGCCAGGTGAACGTTCTGCTTGTCCCCCGAGGGCACAGGAGGCCAGGCTGAGGTTGCTACAGAGTGTGGGCACTCTCTGTGGCCACAATTCCTACCAAGGGCTTGAGCAGACAGCTGTCACTGGGGAGCTTCTGGCAGTTACAGGGGGGCCAAGTTTCTGTTGCAGAGCTTCAGGTGCATCTGCCCGCTGGGGAAAGAGCAACAGGCACTGTTGTGGGAACTGGGACCTGGGGACTTGTGGGTTCTAATCCAGCCACAAAGCCTGAAATGAAAGTGAATCTAGTACTCTCCACGTGAAAAGAACTTTAGCAGAAAAATGCAGTCTTGTGGGGCTGTTAGGGTCACCTGGTGTATCCTGCCAGCATGTGTTTGGAAGTGGTTCACCCCTTGGTGAGAAAGGCATCCATCCACGGCAGCTCCCCCACTCTGTTTGCTTTCACATGTTGTTCAGGTTCAGCTTCTGGGTATAAAGTAGAAATGATAGTACAGATGTTTACTTGGTGGACAGTACTCTTTGCTGTGAGCACTGTCATATCAGCCAATTATTTGAAAGTGATTTCCCTCGGAACATGCTACAGAATAAGTGTACTGATAACAGCCCTTTTCCATAGTGCGGGTTTACTGTAACCTAAGACCTGACTGCTCGTGAATGTTGCTGGTGCCTTCCTAGTAGGTGGGGGTTCAATCCATCAGGGATTGAATGTGGTGGCCCCGTGTCTCTCCCATGTCTTCAGGTTCAGCTTTCTGAAGTCCCGGTGCAGTTTCAGAGGAGGGATTTTTTTCATGTACTAAGTAATTATCAAGGGCCTGGCTATGTAAGGGGTGCTCCTGAGAGGCTGCAGGAGAGGGTAGGCTGTGGTTACAGCCCTCAGAATGGTTGTTCTCCAATAAGGGAGAGATGCATGTTCGTGTGACCACAGTGTGGTGCAGGCTGTGTCAGGGCTGTGGTTGTTCAGAGGAATAGAATCCCCCACAGAAGGAATTAGGGAAGACGACAGGTGAAGGAGGTTGAGTAGGAGGTTGGGTCTGAACTCCACCTTGAGGAATGGATAGGAAGTTGGGGGGGAGGGATGGGAATGGAGAGACCATTCCAGGTGGAAGGAAAAGCAAGAGGAGAACAGGGAAAGGATGGGTTGGATTTGGGGATCAGTGAGCTTGCCAGAGCTTGGACTAGAAGGGAAGGAGGCCTGCCCTGGGACCCCTGGCAGCCAGCCCAGGACTGTGGGTGACTCTCACGTGACTGTCTTGTAATGTTGTTTAGTAACCACCGCAGCTCTTTATTTCCCAGGCAAATATAGTGGGGAGAACGTAAGTTCTTTTACAGAGAAACTGAACGTTCTTAGAAAGTTTTCACTGGGTCATTTCCAGTTGTTCTGGGCCCTGGGTCCTCTCTTCATTCCTCTCAGTGGGGAGATGCGGCGACTGTGAGGCAGGGAGAGGTCAGGACAGTTTGTCCCCAGTGTAGACAACTGCCTTGGGACATGCAGATTGTCACCCCTGGTTTGATAGATGGGCTTCAAAGCTAGAGATCAATTAGTCCCACTCCCCCAGTCAGAATAACCTGGACGTGTTTCCGTTATGTGAGGCATACAGTTATGTCCAAATGCTCTACATTATTGATTTGGTTTAATGCTCTTAGACACGCCATCTTGTTTGTTCTGAGGGTTTTATCTGATTGCAAATTCTCAGCTTGAGTTAATATTTCATGAGACTCAATCATAACTTGAGGCTAGGAATATGATGGAAGCCATGGCCTGTTGTTAAAAAAAAAAAAAAAAAAAAAAAGACAACTGTGCTGCATTCAGGGCCGTTCAGACTGAGAAATGCAAGCGCCGTTTCCTTTCTTTGCCATCCCTATGGGCCATGATGAACTTTAACAAGTTTTCTAATTATTTAGGCTATTGCCCTCCAAAGACCTTATTAATACACTCGTTTGATTGACTTACAAATATTTACAAAGTGTTTATCATATACCATGCACTGATCTAAGCAAGAACTTTACAAATATGAAGACATTAATTCATCCTAAAGCCTGTGAGGTAGATCATATTATTATTACCCCTGTTCTACAGATAGGGCACTCAAGGCACGGAGAAGTGAAGCAACTTGCCCGAGGTCACACAGACAGTACTCACTGCCACTTGAGCGGACCTGTGAATTGGAGGTTGTGTTTGGTGTTGGGTGTCCCCTGCGTCAGAAAGGATACACAGACCTTGCCTGGGAGGACTGCCGTGCTGTGCCCTGAATTAAGCTCTTGGGCCATTTTAATACAGGCTTATTTCCTGTAGTTGGTCAGTAGTTGTCTTCCCAGAAACACAGTATTTTAATTGACTGTAAGTGTTTGAAAGTGAACAGTTTCTGCGTATGTACAACAAACACATAAGCTACCCCAGAGCCTAGGACTGCATAATTTTGCGCTGCTTATGTGGCAAGAAGTGGCTGCTGGGAGCGGCATTTCCCCAGATGTACGGCAGTGACTGTATTGTTAATAATAAGTGACATTTTCTATGTGCCCATCACCCTGCGGAGCTAAGCACGTTCCATGACTATTTTGTTTCATCTTCCCAGCGGCTCGGCTCCATAAGGCAGATCCTGTGAATATCTCCTTTCTACAGATGTGGCCGCGGAGGAGGCCTGGACAGGCAGGGTAATGGAGCACAAGCCACGTAGCTAGGAAGCAGCAGAGCGGGGACTGGAACCCTGGAAGTGTTTCCTGAGCCTCTGTGCACACTGCCTGCCCCGTGCTCTGGGGCCTCCTGCTGCTCTCTGACCCCCCTGCCGACTGCAGCCTGCTCTCGGGGCTGACCCGCCCTGCTGGCTGCTGCTGACTCTCGCCAAGGATGAACGGCTGATCTGAATAAATTCCTTGCAGTCGTTCTGATTCCTGTCTTTATAGGATCCTGCTACTCGCCTTCGCTGTACAGCAGACATTTGAAGAGTCAGATTTCACCCATGGTTCTTCCATCATAACCTTTGCGCCCAGCCCAAGTTCAGCATTTGCTGAATGCCACTCCGCCCTGCTAGCCGGCAGCAAGAATGCGGCACAGGTGTGGGTGGGGCACACAGACCCTGACCGGGTAGACCCTGACCCTGAATGTGGGAGCTCTGTGGAGGGGAGTTTATGCTTATGATGTCACATGAGCTGCTCATTAGGCACCTGGAGGAGTCTGTGCTCCTATTTATAATACATTCTCTTACTTTTAGAGAATATTTTTCTTCTGCATCAGGCATGGTTTCCTTACATGGTAGATGCTCAGTAAGCTTTTGGTGAATGTGTGAGTGAATTAGGTAGGACTCACTGAATGACTCTTTTATTGCTTGGTCGCTTTGACGAAGTCGCATCCTATAAGGCCCTGGGATGCCCCTGCTACTCAAGATCGCGTTTCCTCCACCTGGCTCTTCCCTCCTGCGGGCCTGGGACCTCCTCCTGTCCCGTGTGGCCCCTGCTCCCCTCTCCATCTCCACATCAGTCCAGGGTGTGGCTGGACAGGTGGTGACAAGAACTGTTCTTTTAGATGGTGCTCTAGATGGTGTTAGGTTTTGTAGTTTTAGACTAAAACCATACTTTAGGGAAATTAGGAGTTAAATCAGCTTTCCAGGGGCTCTGATCACTATGTAAGACCTTAATGCAAGAACATTCTGAGTCTAAACAGACTTCAGGGCAGCCCGCTGGGAGCCGTGCGTGTTTGAGCGGCTCATATCATACAGGCGCACACAGTGGGGTTGGCTCCACATCCTGACTTGGTGGTTTTGCTGAACCGATGAGTTGAAAATACAGTGTTAAGGGAAACTCAGTTCCTGGTACCAGCGATAGATTCCCAGGGGGCGTTATTTTCCGGTTGGAGCTTGAAATTGGTACATCCTGCCAACATCAGGACAGGCTGCACATTGAGTGGTTTCCTTTTCTGTGTCTCTGACAGATGTGTCGTCCCCGCACCAGCGAGCCTCGGCCAAAATGAAGCCAATAGAAGAAGGGGCAGAAGACGATGAGGTTTTCGAACCTGTGTCTCCAAAAGCATTTCAAGTCCATCAGTTGCCTTGAGTGGAGAGAAGAGTCGTTACCAAGACGAAAGTTGTCTTGAAGACACCCTGAGAAATACCAGCACTTTTTCACCGCTCTTAGATTATTCTGCTCTAGGGCATCCAGACGGGCGCGGTCTGAGGGCAGGAAAGTGAGGGGGAGCCAAAAATGGGAAGGTTATTAGTGCTCCTTTTTATTGGTCAGCTTTTTAAGTGGTTGTTTTCCTGAGCCTTCTGACTAAACTTAGCTCTATTTTGAGATACATATTTTCACAGTATTTTCTAGATACACTGTCATTGCAACTTTAAAAAATCTTAAGCGTTCTGTCAATTCAAATGCCTCATCCAAGTGTGGCTCGTCTTGCTCACAGGCAGTTTTTTCTCCCCATGGCGGTGGCGTTGTCCATTTGATAGCTTTAATGAACCGCGTGAGTTTGAAATTGAGGTTGAAGTAGCATTAACAAGCAGGGAATCTCAGGCTTTGCTCAATTGATTTTTTTAGATGGAAAATTTTAAACAGAGATGTGATTCGACTGGTGTTTATTTTTCTCCCGGGCCAGACACACGACCCCACTAGATCGCCTTACTTACTCAGACCTTGTGTAGATAGCTTGATATTGAACAAAACTCACCGGACTTCGCTCGCATTACCCTTGTATTATGCTGTGTATACACTGGTCTGAAACCTAAAGCTGGAAAGATAACAGGTGGGAGCAGCCCTGAGCTCGGTGTCAGCCTTCAGCCACGCACCTGGGCTTGGAGCCGTCTCCTCCCACACACCCTGGTGGGGAAAGCACTTCACTTGGGGCGGGGCGGGGCGGGGAGGAGTCAGGTGGCCAAGCAGGGCACAGAATGAGGTGACTGACTGCAGCTCCATCCTGTGGTCAGGCTTCTGAAGTTTCAGATTGTTCCTCCAGCCATAGATGCCTCTTTACCGTGTGACGGGCACCCAGTGCCTGAGCTGCGAGGGTGGACGCGGCCGGCCCGGCCTCGGTAACACTGTGAGGGCCTTCACTGCACTCTCCTCTCCGCCGGAACCATGTTTTAGGACACGGTGGCGCGTGGCTGCTGGGAAATGAGAAGCGGGCCGGAGTGGCCGGCCGGCCTGGGCCGTGTGGCTGTGGCACTGAGCGAGGCGAAGCCCGCCGACCAGCTGTGCAGCAGCAGCCCCCTCGGTGCTGGTTTTCCGTCCACGGAACCAGCTCCGGGTCAGTCCCTGTGATGTTAACTGGCTAAGAATGAAAATGAAAATATTTTCAGGGGAGCCGAGCCAAAAGAAGCATCTTGCCAAGGAGTAGTATCTGTTAGAGAAGGTAAATGAGCTACTCTGACATTTCCTAGATCCTTTTTTTATGAAAGCTAATTATTTTAGTAATTTCACTTGAGTGAGTTTACGTGCTCGGTCCCTCCCTGAGAATCTCCACAGGTGGGAATCCGGTCCCAGCACCTTTAGCAGATGCCGGCGTAGCCACGTCCCCTTTGCCCCTGTAGCGCCCTTCAGCACGCTGCCTTGGGAAGGAGGGAAATGCAGCGGGCGAGGGGCCGAGCCTTGGCTTTCAGGTGTGAAGAGACGTTAGGCCGAGCTATCGCTTCTGCCCCTGAGGGCACGTGTATCCCTCTAAGCGACCGCTGGTCCTGCTCTCCTGTCCTGGTGGCCCGAGGCCGCGGACACGCCAGCCTGCACCTGCATCAGAGTAATTAGCCGTCTGTAGAGCCATTAGATGGGACACCCGTCCCTAAGTAGGCGGTCAGCTTAGACCCCGCCGAGGCCGCGCTTTTGTGTCCCGTGGGCACTCAGAACCTTGGGGTTTTCCTTGCCCCACCACCTTCAGGTGTGTCCCGTGTTGTCACCTCAGACAGGAAAGGGTCATCTCCAGTGACCAGCCTGGGTGTGCTGGGAGGTTATTTTCTGTAGTGCTGGGAACAAACATTTTTAAAAGCACACTGGTAACATGGGGTGATAGGAAGTCATTTACTGTTTTATTAAAATGCGTGTGTGTGCGCGTGCTCGCTCATGATTCGGCGCCATTGATAAGACTGTGATCCCAAGATTAGGAATCTTCAAAGAGCCACTTAGCCCGAGTGAGAAACATGAAACTGTTCGTAAGCACAGCCCTCTGAGGAAGACCGTGAGCCTCGGAGAAGGGGCCGCAGCCCTGAGGAGCCCTCCCACGCAGGCCTGAGAGCGGAGCAGCAGCGAGGAAACAGAAAGGAGTGCTGAGTGGAAGGTCTCCCCTGGATGACTTTAAATTTGTTTCTACAAGTGAGCAAGTGTATCTTTGTAAAAGGCGTAAATACACAGACAAAAAAATGCTTGCTGCCAAAAACCACCAATAAGATGCTTCCTGTGTTTCTGGTGGTCACTTAGCTGTGTGACCAAGGTTCAGAAAATGGTCTGCAAAAATTATTCTGTGTGTACCCCAAAACCTATGTTTAACGGTGACATCAAGTCTGTGCTATGAATCCGGAGTGTAACATTTATACCAGAATGTGTGTATCACTTGTAATGTTTTGAAAGTCCTCATAAATATTTATATTTGTAGAAGAATAGCACAGACACTAGAGAGAGATCCTCGGTGATGTTTATCTCTCTTAAATTAGTAATAATGGGTGCTCTATGATTGTGGTGTCATTAGCATCCTCTGCTTCCTGGGATCTTTCCGTACCTGCCTAGGGTTCCGTTCCACCTGAGTCACTGGACACGTTCGTGCTCTGCTGCCAGCAGTGTGCACAGAAGGAGACACCCCTTCTTCCTCCATCCACACATCCACAGCTTTTCTGGTTTTATACCTGGCAGCTGCTGATTCCTGCATCCCAGGCCCTATCTTGGCCCCAAAACAGTCACTTGGATGCTGGAAAAACCGTTGGGGAAAGTTGATGGAACCTACACACTCTGCCCTGTCCCTGGTGCACCCAGGTGATGACTTCGCCCTCCAGTGAAGATTTTCGTGCTCGTGTGGGTGGTGACCCAGCCGGGAACTCCGGCATGGTGGTCAGCTCCGACCTTCAGGGTCCTGGTCCCCACCTCCCTGCAGACCCCAGGCTGCAGCTCCGAGGAGTCACTGTTACTGTGGTCGTGTTTTTTTAATCATTTCTTTGGTCATTTCTAAAGCTGCTCTGTAGAAACCCCTGACCTTGTCATGCCTCAGTTTCCCCTCCCTTCACTCTCCAACCCTGGTTTGCCAACCTCTTTTTCTAATGATCCTTAACTGGAGGGACTAGAAATACCCACCTACTCAATTCAGATTCCCAAGGATTTGAAAGGATAGGGAGCCTGAGGTTGTGGCGTAACCACGGCTTCAGTTCTGCGTGTGGGACGACGTGTCCCCACTGAGGGTGGCCATGACTTGATTGTCACAGACCCCCAGACGTCTTGTGTAGAATGACAGATTGGAAGTGTCACTTAAGAAACCTGCACTTAAGTACTATTGACAGGTTCTTGTGTTATACTTGCAACCTGGTTTTAAAGCACTTGAAGATTTTATGAATGCTTTATACAGTCACATTATTGATAGGAAACTGTTTTTAGCTGCCATTGACATTGATAACATTTACTTTATAATAAATTTACATTTTGTTTGAATAGAGCCTTAGTATTTAAAATATCTTCACGTATTGTCATTTAATCAAATAAATTTCTTACGTAGAAAATATGTGTATTTTAATTTCATTTTTATGTATATAGTAAGTCCTCAGTGTTGAACCACACGATGATGTTGAGGACCTGCTGTCGTCCTTGGCTCTGACTCCACGCCCAAAGGCCAGGGTTGACTCAGCCGCCCTCAGAGGTCAGGGAATCGCTCTGGGTTAGTCCCTGTAGACCTGCGGGGGGGTGCTTTGGGCCGGGTCCACCTAATTCCACAGGCCTGCGTCTTGGCTGCCTTCCGCTCTGAAAAGAGCCACGAAGCAGCGCAGACAGTGTCGACTGGAAACTGCACTGAGAAGCCCTCAGAGTTGCACTGTGGGGATACATAGATTTCAACTTTGTATCCACCTGCCTTGAGCATTACCTTCAGCAGCACTGCGAGCCCATCCCTTGGCTCTTAACAGCTGGCACTTGCCCCGACCAGCCCCAAGACTAGACCCAAATGGAAGGAGCATCTTTATTGTCCTAAAAGGAGTTAATTCTTTTACTCAATAAGCCATGTCGCCTAAGTCTAAAGCCCCTTCAGATCATTGTTGAATTTGAAAAAGCCCTTTCCCTTACCCACGGGACGTCTGAACACCCCACAGGGCCATGACAGTGGCAGGACCGGCGTCAGCATCCTGTTCTAGGCAGGAGGGGGGTGCAGAGAGGACGAGTGACTGGCCCAAGGTCGCATGGCCAGTGAGCAAGCAGCCCCAACCTTAGGCTTGGCCTGGGCACCTTCCTGGGTCCATCTTAGCACTCCAAGATACCTATTTCTTCCCAACCACGCTCTTAATCTGCTCTCGGCCTTTTCGTCATCCCACTTCGGGGCCATTCCCACAGCTCCAGCGCCCGCTAGACCAGCCTGCTCTGGGTGGCTGCGCCCCTGGACCCGGGACCTTAGACGCTAGGTTGATACAATGTATCGTTGCTATTGACCAGGGGAAAGCTATCCCCACTGACCTTGGCCGTCTCGCAGCCGCCTCCGTTCCGCGGGAGAGTGCTCACCTCTCTCCGGGGTTCGGCCAGGCCTCTCTGCTCCTCCGCCCCCCCTTGCTTGCGGCAGCTGGGCCGGCTCCCCAGGGAAGGAAGCACCATGACTTGAGACTTTCCGCTCTGACTCCTCGCACCACAGGCCAGCGGAGCCAAATGTGGCCTGAACTGAGCTAAACTACCTCGCACCTGAGTAAGTTTAAGTCCCACAACTACAAAACGGCTCCTCCACAGCACGGGAAACCAGCTTTACAGGCAAGCAGCCCCCAGGGGGAATGATCGGAGCCATTTACTGCCTGATACTTTTTTGCAAATGATGAAAACACAGAGCTGCTCCGGCCTGTGGGTGGTTACATGTAATTACGCCATCTGCGCGGAGACTGGCTGAGCGAAACCACGTCCCTTCGAAGGCGCGAAGACGGAGCAAACCTCAGGCACAACCCCTCAAGGGGCGCGTAAGACAGAACCACCAGGTGTTCACCTGCTCTGAACTCATGTCTCTTCAAATTGCTTCTGTTATCTCGGGGACCCAGCCAACCTTTTCCAAGGTGCTGCCCGTTATTTCTCTCATCTGATCTCTTGTAACTCTTATTAGTATTGATATGCATTATGAGTAAGAATAATATCATACTTTATATTTTTGTACATGTATCTATAGAGGGAGGCATATTTTTAGAAAAAGAAAAATTAAAATCTGGTATTGCCCTTTAAAGTAATCTGTCAGTTCATGTGAAGAATTGGGGGCTTGCATTACATGTTGCCCCAGCAAAGATCTTATCTAAATTGTACGCCTCCCCTCCCCCACTGAAAGCAGCTCTAGAGCACCGACCTGAAAAATAATCTCTAAGTTTTAAGTAAGAAAATCTCCAATGAAAATTTTATAAGTTTGTATTTCTTATAGCTTGAAATCTGGATGAGAAACTTATGGGGCAGTAATGTAGTGTGAGTATTTAATGCAATGTGTTTACATGTTTGAAGTTTCTTATTACAAGACCTAGAAGTACTCAGATAAAATACTTTGTCCTAGACACGTTACCAATATCGGTATCCCTTCTGCACCACGAACTCCACTTTGACAGCCTCTGTCTTCTGCACAAGAGCCCATAAAGTCATTTCTTAGAATGACATATTCTCCAGGGCAGGAATTTTCCTAGGTGAGTTTATCAAACGTGAAATATTCAGAAATTGAAACAGTAGCTGAGGTGGCGGGAAGTACTGGGTTCAGAGCGAGAGAAGAGCGCCCTCTGGTGATACCGGGCGGCAGCTGAATGCAGCTACTTGGTCCTTGAATCCCAGAATTACTAACTACAGCTCTTCACCGTTTCTTAAACGTCAGAACCTCATCTTCACCAAAAGAAATGTCTACACTTCCAAAGACCCACAACTTACACTACAATGCACAACATACTGCATTAGGACATGCTATTTAGACTGTGGTTGGCCCTAGCCAGTTTGGCTCAGTGGTTAGAGTGTCCACCCTCAACTGAAGGGTCCTGGATTTGATTCCCGCCAAGGGCACCTACCTTGGTTGCAGGCTCGATTCCCCGCCCCAGCTGAGGTGCGTGTGAGAGGCAACCAATCGACGCGTCTTCTCACATAGATGTTTCTCTCTCTCTCTCTCTCTCTCTCTCTCTCTCTCTCTCTCTCTCTCCCCCCCTTCCACTCTCTCTAAAAAGCAATGGAAAAAATATCCTCAGGTGAGGATTTAAAAAATAAAGGATTGTGTTATGTTATTTAGGTTATCTTTTATAGACACCCTAGAGAAAATTTTAGTTGGGACAGTGTTCCATTAAGTAATAATTTTTAATTAAAAAGAAGCACTATGGGTTGTGAATATGGGCCTTCCAAATGGGATCTCTTAAATACTCAGATCTTGGCTCACAGTTCTTTTTATTGCTGATTTGTTCTGTTTTGTTTTGGGGCAGGGTTGGGGCTTGCATTGGAACATTTAGACATTGGATGGGGTGCTCATGGAACTTGGTGACTCTCCTCCAGCAGGTTTTGGGAATAACCGTCTGGCATGATCCAGTGTGATCCTAGATGAAGACAGAATATTGGACTAAATGACATTCCAGGGGTGCTTACAAATGTTTCGTTCCATGTTAAATTTCCCCTGGCAATCAGATATATCTCCCTATGAATGCTGTGCGCTATTAACAAACAAAAGGAAAATACAAACCTAAGGACACAGTGAGCAGTAGACACCACCAGATGCTTCAATGACAACTTCTCACATTTCAGCCTCTCCTTCGCATTTTTCAAATTCTCTACCATGAGAAAGTTCATTAAGGTCATAATTAGATTTTATTGTTTCAAATAGACTGCTTTGGGTGAGTGTCAGAGGTAAGTTTAACACAGAACTAGCTGAAGTGATATCTGGACTAGCTTGTGAAAATTATTTACAGAGAATTAATTTCATGAAGAAATAAGAAAACCTGAAGAGCCGATGTGGAGGTAACTAATGGCTTGAATAGGTGATCTGATAATCTAAATGAAAGGAGTGATCAATAAAACCTGTCTGACATGCCAGTGGTGAGGCCACACTTCTAAAGAAAATGTGGAAAAGCAGTGAGAAAGGATCACGTGTCAGTAATAAGTGTGTTGAAACCAAGCCAAATATAATATGGTTTGATTTCCTTACAACCTGAGCAGCATTGTTGCCACTATAATACTTAGGCCTGAGTCCAGTTTTCTTGATAAATGCAGAACAAACCATGGCATTTATAAGTAAGAACCCCAGGGTTGGAGTTGGTACTTTAAAGAATTTGTATACCTGGAGCAGGCAGATAGCTATAGATGCTGAGCAGCTCAGAAATTAAACAGACATTGAGGCCCTTAACCTTCAGAAAACAGCTCACATCTTCAAGAAACTTTCATTAGTTTTAGAAACAAAGGACATACATGTATCTTAAAGACAAGAAACGTTTTAAGTGGAAATTGTGTTAAGTAACATGCCTGATAGGCAGCGTCAGAAACATTTACCATTTTCCAGGGAGCCTAAAACCACTTCAGAAAGAGAGTGTGTGTGTGTGTGTGAGAGAGAGAGAGAGAGAGAGAGAGAACTAGGAAGGCTAACATACACTGATTTCTAAACTGAGGATCACAGAAATGATATTTGAGTAACAGTAAAATTGTTCTTTTAGATGTCAATTGTTTCTAGAAAGCAAAACAGACAAGAGAACCTCATAGAGTTTGGGGGCGGGGATCATGAAAATAACAAAAAAACAGGAGCATGAAAATAACAAGAAAACAAAATGATAAATTGCAATTTTTGGATTTAGTAGCCTAGCAAGCCAAGTTCATGTAAGGCTCCATACGAAGGCCTTCCCAAGTGGCACAGACTGGCGTGGTGCAAACGCAGGGCTCTGCGTACAGGGCTCTGGGGCTTCCTGTTATCCTGAATGGGACTTACATGTGTTCATTTTTTTATTTTTTTTTTAGTATGTCTTTATTGATTTCAGAGAGAAGAAGGGAGAGGGAGAGAGAGAAACATCAATGATTGATACAGTGATTGATCGGCTGCCCCCTGCACGCCCCTGACTGGAGATCGAGCCTGCAGCCTGGCATGTGCCCTGACCCAGAAAGGAACTGTGGCCTCCTGGTTCATAGGTTGATGCTCAACCGCTGAGCCATGCCAGCCGGGCACTTACATTTGTTCTTTATTAAGAAAAAGGAACAATTCTTGAAGATGCAGATTGGACTGCCTGTATTTTAGTTGTCAAATTCTATCATTTAAACACTGTAACTTCTTTCCCCCGGTGTAGCTCCCTGGAGAAGACAAATGTGGTGAACTGTTTCTCTAAATCAGCATGTGGGTTCACCAGCAAAATATGCTTGTGTATTTCTAAATATTTATAAAAATTCAGATTATCGTTTTCAGTGACAGTCTAGGAAGTTCCATTAAAATACCAAAATTAAGTACCCATCCCCCCCCCACACACAGAAATGCCACTTAGAAAGCAGCCAAAAGAAGTGGTGAGAAGTCCTTTGCCCAGATTCTTTCCTGAAAGTAGGTAGTTAGGCCATCTTCCAAAGCCTCCTGTTTCTCTCCACTGGTTCTATTCCTTCTGCCTTCAAATGAATGCTTTGTATCCTTAAAAAGTCAATGATATGGTCATAAGAAGACACTATTAAAGTATAAACCCAAAGGGCTGCTTTTTCCTTGCATCCAGATTAAATCTATCCTGTCTGCCTGTTTTGTCAGATTGACTAGGATTCAAACAGCAAGGTGCTGGGGCCCAGCCAGGCATGGCTTAATGGTTGAGCGTCGACCTAGGATCCAGGCGATGGGGTTCGATTCCCGGTCAGGGCACATGCCCGGGTTTTGGGCTGCAGCCGATCAATGACTCTCTCATCATTGATGTTTCTCTCTCTCTCTCTCCCTCTCCTTTCCTCTCTCTGAAATCAATAAAGATATCATTTTAAAAACAAACAGCAAGGTGCTGGGAACCGTAGCCACCATCAGGGGTGTAAGGAGGGAGCAGAAGTCCAACAGGGCTACCATTTTGGCAAGCAAGTTGGGAAGCAAGACTATAATAACATTGCAGTAACTTTGTTAAGGAAGCAACTTTAAAATAATTGTAGTAACTTTGTTAACACCTTAGCTTGTCCACATTGTTGCATATTTCTGTTATTTTATGTATTTCCCCCATAATGACATAAAACAAAATAGCAAACAAAAAAAGCAATTGAATTTTTTCATCTTGAAAACTTCTGAACTCTTGCTTTTTCTAACTGCTGCATTGATTGCATTTACCCTCCCTCTCACTCCCAAGTCAAACAAGCAGTATAGGCTATGTTGTTGTTTTTTAAGACCGCAGTTTGGTTCCACCCATATTGGTACATTAAAAATTTTCTGTCCATAACTCTGGATACTGGCTTGTCTTCCTGTTTATTAATCTTCTGTGGCTTTTCTGCAGCCCCCCCCCCCCCCCAAGCTCTCAGCAGTTCACGTTCTGTTAAACTAATCTGCTGAATTCTTACTTTCAGTTAATGTGGTCCTCAATTGTGCATTTCCCTTCTTTCAGTCAGGAACCCCTCAAGGTCCGGCTGCACTGCTTGCCGTCTAATGCATCCAAATGTTTTTTATACAAAATGTTTTTATGTCTCACCAAATTCATCTCTTTGCTGACCGAATTGTGCTCTGCTCACTCCCAACTCTGACCTTTTGTTTCTGCTGTTTCTCCTGCCCCCGACTGGCTTCCTTCACCCACCCAAATCAAGCCCATCGTTCTTGCTTCCCCTTAATCTCACTTCCTCAAACCACCTGTGCATTTATAAAAAATGTCGTTTTGAACAACTTTTATTAACGACAAAGCATTATATGATGTAAGAGGAAAAGTGTAAAGTTCCAAACCACATATAATCTAACCTAATTTTATTTTTAAATGTGTCCAATTTATTGAAAAAAGACAAGAATAAGATTAACCAAAAAAAAAAAAAAAGTTAATGGTTATTTCTAGCTGATGGGATTAAGTAATTTAAAAAGGTTTTCCATTTTTGAAATTAATAAAAAATATTATCTCCAGGTGATGGAATTATGTATGAATTTTATTTTTCAAGCTTCTCCCTATTCTCTACAATAAAGTACAGTGTTACTTTCATAACAAAAAGCTACTCTTTTAAATAACAATTACTGAAGAAAATAAACACGGTTGAAACATTTATATAATCAGGCCCTCACAAGCATTCATGGTAGAGACCTTCACATCCTACAAGTGAATCGCTCAATGTTCACAACAGTGTGAGTATAAAGAACACCACTGAAGCAGACTTAAAAATGGGTAAGATAGCCTAGCCAGTGTGGCTCAGTAGTTGACTGTCATCCCATGAACCAGGGGGTCACGATTCGATTCCCGCCCAGGGCACATGCCCGGGTTGCAGCCTTGATCCCCAGTAGGGGGTGAGCAGGAGGCAGCCGATCGCAGATTCTCTCTCGTCACTGATGTTCTCTCTCTCTCTCCCTCTCCCTTCCTCTCTCTGAAATCAATGAAAACATATTTTTTAAAGAATAGGTAAGATGGTAAATTATGTGTTTTTACCACAATTAACAACAAGAGCAAAAAGTAGGAGTCATAGTAGACGGCCCCCCACCCACACAGTGACTCGTCCAGGTGTGAAGTGAAACGAAAGTGAGTGTAACCGCGAGACTGGCCAACGGAGGGAACTCGGGTTTCATCCCAGTGTGCTGCAGGGTCTCCACACTGCTCACAGTTTGACAAATCCACCTTCACATCTCAGATGCTTGGTACTCGCGTAACCTGGCTTTCATTGTTCTTTCCAAATACTTCTAAATTAACAAGGAAGAATTGTAGGAAAACTGTAAAATGGTTTGTCCAAAAGGGCTTGAACACTTGTTTCAGGTGCCTTTTCCTGAACACAGGCAGTGTGTGTGTTGATTCACAAGCTTGCACAGCCCACACCAGCTCACCCAGGACGATTCCTGGTGCTGACAGAACCCACTTTTCCTCCCTCCCTCCCTTCCTTCACCCAGACTGAATTTGCTCACCTTCTGCATTGTCATAAGGCCCTTATTTAAATCACCTCCATGTGAAGATATGTTAAAACTATTTAATTTACACTCAGATTGGTGAATACTGTCCTTTTACCCATTCATTTAATTGAGCAATCATACAAACCGTAAAAAAAATCTCCACAACGCGTCATAAATGCCAACGTTATATGTTTTATTTTTAATCAAGTAATTTTTTCAGACCTCAAAATATCCATAATTGACAGAATAAGACATTAGGCATGAAATGAGCATATAAAACCTGCAGTCTGCAGAAAGGCCAACAGCACTTCAGCCCATCAGAGCGACTGTACACGCTGAAATGCCATTCAAAATACCTCCTTTTCTGTCCTTTAAAAACATATAGTTCAAGCGTCTTGTTTAATCTTCACTTGTAAACAACATGAGTCAAAATGGACAAAGAGGCAATCTAAATACTACACAGGATAATTTAAAAACACTAGATAAAACACCGTATTAAAGACATAGAAATCAGTGTTCACTTTGGTCTCTAGGATGGTTAGGGTTTGTTAATACCAAAAAATAAAAATAAAATAAAAAATCCCCATACATATAATTAAAGCCAGCTTGGTGGTGGATGCCAGTGGTTGACAGATGTAAGTGATTCGAGAGGTAGTCAACACCATCATTTTCAAGCCGGTAACTGACAAGTGTTGAGCCACAGCAAACGTATTAAATATCGCAATAGTTTCTCACAGTACAGTACTTCGCCATAACTTTGCAGCTTTGTTCCATATATAAAATTTAAAAACGCTTCATAGGCCAACTTCTCACTCTAACTGAACTATGACACAGGTCACACAACCACCACATCTTAAAGAGGCCGATGACAGCTCTGCAAGACAGAATTTGATGCTTTTAACAAGTTGTTCTTCTCTAAAACAAACAGATCTCATTAAGACAACTAGAAGGTTAGGGTCAGTGCAGCTGCACTTGTACACACTTTCCCGAATTTTATAACCAAAGGGGAAACACACATATATATTTTATGATAAACATTTCTTAGAGAAAACAGATAAATTAATTTAAATTAACTTTAAGACTTAATGAGATTTCCCATGTCCTGTATAATTCATCTCACAGTGAATGTTACAAGGTCTATTAACACTTATGGGTGTCTATTCAAAAACTACATACAACTAGCATTAACTTGGGGCCACATTGGTGCAAAATACAACTGGGCCAGAGACGCTAAAAAAAATCGGCAATAAAAAGCCCTATGTTTGTAGGTGGATTGATGCTAATAACGTGATGTTTCCTGATCTTTTTGCCTACATTGCACACCAAACTTCCAAGTTACAAGCAGGTAAAAATCTTTCTATATCTTTCCATTGTAAAAATACATCCAAAGTCTTCTAGTAAAGAGGAGAGATGCAAGTATAAAAATGTTTCCACTACAACCTGCCATGTTGCAAATGAACAGCTCCCAGGGCTGAGAGGCGGGTGGAGCATCTTTCTTAGGAATTACATTGTGTTGACGTGGGGGTGAGGTCAAGGGGCAACTAATTCACAGACCTCCTGCCCAATCCATGAGTAACCCCTGTAAACTGATGCTTCACGCGGACCCTTCCCCTCAGTAGCTACAAATGGCACCGCACACCCACTATGTCCACTCCTTGGCAAGCCAGTGCTGGTCAGTTGTGTGCCTGGGGCAATAATGCCGCAATACGCTCGGCTTCGGGGCAGCACAGCCACAGGGAAGGAGACTGGCATCTTCTATACTGTCTGCCCAGCGCGACTACACTCACACACCAACCTCCCCTCCCGCCTCGCCCTCGGGGCAAAGCAGCTATTCCCAGGACTGCTTCTGTGTCCGCTCTGTGTCAGGGCAGGGGTGCCCGTCACTCTTTCAACGAAGCACGTGATACGTTGAAGGAAATGCCTGGGGGCTTTGCTAACTAAACGAGATGCTTCCTTCTTTACAAGCGTTTGTTGGAAACATGCAGTTGTGAGTTGCTATCTATCCGATAAAAAGGTTCTGTACCGGAGAACTGCCGGCCGCTGGGAGGCTGGAGCGGCGTCAAGGTGTGCTATGCGTCAACCATGAGGTAGCCTCTTGTTGTAAACAGAATTATATTTCACCCATGTAAATGGACACTGTGCTCGCATCAGTGACATTCACATATACAAGGAGTTCGGGAATTCTGCCTTAGGGTACTTTTCACGTGAAATAAAAACAGGAGAGCTGATATCTTAAGTCCAGAGATTTTGATCTATGTTAAACAGAGGTAGTTATTACCAACATCAGTACATAATACTTATATAAAGGTCGGAGTTATTTGGTTTGTTTTGAGTAAGCAGGACTGTAGACTATTCTGTAAAGAAACAACAACATCATCATTATGGTATGTTCCCTGAGCAAAGTTCTTTGTCCTGAGTATGTTATGTAATAGTGATAATATTCTTATATAAAAAATAAACCCAACTTTTAATCCTAAGATAGGTTTGGTATGTGCTCTTAGTTCAGTCTGGCAAAATGCTTAAAATGACTTCAAATTGCACCCATAGGTCCACAGTTATACATTTAAAAAAAAAACCCAACACACGAAAAACAACAAAAAAAAACCACCCCATGATCTCAGCTCTGTATTTTTAAATATGGAAACAGGGAATGTCCAATTCTCAACTCCATAACTTCCTATGTCTATAAGGTCAAGGAACTTTGGTTTGGATTTTCAAAGTGACTTATTATGGTTTGCATTTTTACCGTTAACCTGCTTATTACACCTGCTAAAAATCAAGCAATGCCACTTTGATTTGTCTACATAATTTAAATACGCTTACAATCCTCACGTAAGGCAAGGAAGGACTTCTCTACAGCTATATCACATTCAATATCGTCAAAGGTAAGCGTTGCACCACAGCACACTGGTATTCAGTACACACGGTGGAGATCCTCACAAACACTGTCGTGGAACTCAAGCTGAGCTGCAAAGCACGAGCGGCCCAGCCCCGGGCCTCTCCCCGAGGCCCCGCTCGCCGGACGGCAGCCACCGCACGCGTCTCCCACGGCACCGCGGGCGGGGAGGCGGCTGCGGCCGCTCGGCAGGACGTGTCTCATTCGAGCCATGCTGTTTTCCTTTTTGATTATCTGAGCTTACACCAACAGGCTCACCATACAAAACTATATTCATTGCCAATGTTAAGCATTATGACTGGCACCTCCCTGGAGATGTTTCAGGAAGGTGCCCATAACCTCTACAACCAGGATGACGCCAAAGTGAATTCTCACGACTGAAACCTGAAAGGGACCAACCCTACGGCTGTTCCCGAGCCCGTTTGTTAACATAACTGAGACCAGCCTGAGCGGCACCTCTGTCCCCATCACTGCGCGGTCATCCTAAATCCGCCACACAGGTTCCTTCAGCATCCATTTTCCTGCATAAAACCCTTCCAGCTCTCTGGTAGGAGAGGTTTCGGTATCTCTGCCCCAGGCTCGTCGCTCTAGTTTCCTGCCACCAAACACTGCACTTTTTACTTTGTTCAAGGTCAATACATATTGGGCAATGGTGAGCATCCACTTAATGTTTACCCTCAACCCTGGCATTCTATCCATCTCTCTGCTGTTCTGTTTGTTTTAGAAACAAGTTAGATAACGCTCCAGGGGGAATTAAAATAGCCACCAAAAATATATACCAAACGACTGGAGTTTTCCTCCAAGGTCTTCAGTAGTCAACAGGGAGGGCCCCTGCTCGAAGTGATGGTCAAAAGGACTGACTTAGGGAAGGGAAGCTGCTGTTGCCACAATCCCTGAAAAAAACCTCACGACATGTAAAAGATTATGAGCTGGTATGAAAATACCGCCGAAAACAATCAAGTCACTACATTTTTACATTGCCCTCCCCCCTTCCTTTCTGTTAATATGCATCTAATTTACAATCAAAATACATGAATTAAAAACATTAAAATATCGGCACAGAAATTACACATTCATTGTCTCTTCTGGAGTTATGTATCCCAGATTCGAAAAGCTTATGGCAGTCAGAGGCATGTGGGTTAAGGTACTGACTTCAAAGAGGTTTGGGACACTCTATAGATATTCAAGAGAAAAAGGCAATCCCAAACTTGGGGAAACTGATGATTAAAAAACCTTTAGTACCATGTGATTGGCAGCTCTGAGATCTGAAGTATCCTTTGGTTCACACAAAAAGATAACAGTCATGTGTTTATTTCTATGTCATCGTAAAGGGTGTGGTATTTCAAAAAAAACTCCAGGGGTTCTTTTCGAAACCATCTAGATCAAATGCTTCCCACGAGTTTTCAGTTCTTGGGGATGTCAAATTCTGGGAGGGAGGGTGTGTGCTTAAACCTCTACACACACATATATAAAGACAAACTCTCTTTATATACATGTCTATATCCCGATACAAATCCTCCTACACACACAGACTCAGGCTCGCTCCCTCGCACACATGCACATACAGGAACACACAGTTTCTCATTCTCGGAATTACATAAAACACGACACCCTGCTCAAGTGTAATTTGCTTAGAGTGATTTGTCTGTTTAAAAAAATTCACAGTTCCTCAACAGTAGTTAAAAATCCCAGGTCAGCTGCTGTTTGTGAAATACTGTTCCCCTGTACTTGCATGAGGTAGACTTTCCAACCGGGGGGAGAAAACGGTGCACTGAGAAGGATTATGTCTTTTTCCTTTTTTGAACAGAAGGCCCCTTTTTGCTTTGTTCTCCGGGTGCTGCGGCTGACTTTGTGGAGGAAGCTTCCTGAGGGGACCGGCCTGGCCATTCTGCGACCTCGGGCCTGGCCTCCTGAGGACACAGGGGCGGTGAGCGGCCAGGCCCGCCCGCCGCCTCCCGCGGGAAAGCCGCGGGGCCCGGCTGCGAATCGGCCTCCTGTCTTCCCTGAGAGCTGGCGGGCGGCTGCGCAGCAGTTTTGTGCGGGCAGTTGGCCACCATGTGCGTGATGCTTTGACAGTAATGGCACTTCTTTGGCTGAGGAGGTAGACTACATTCCTTAGCGTGGTGGTCAAGGCCACCGCAGTTGTAGCATCTGCAACAAGAATAATGACAACGTCTTAGAAGCAGGCAGTGCGTGTCACACAATGTCTTATGTATGCAAGGGAGACGCCGAAATACACACACTGTCAACGAGCTCAGCCTATTTGTGTGCCCTCTGAAGTACGTAACGCTGCTTAGCACCCCGGCCACTTCAAAGGCCATCATCGCCAAAGTGCTCCAGCAAAGCCGTAGAGCTAGTTGTACCTGACACACCAGTCAACATAAACCACAAAAGACTATATTTTAGTCGCTTCCCTATAGAAATGACCCCTTTTAAAGATCTGACAGGTTATTGTAAAAGAACAGGTTAGCCCACTAGAGGGCAGTGAATGCTCACCAGAAAAACCACAACCAGCTAGTTTTAAACAGAGTTAAAAAATACAGCTGTTGACGTGATATGCACTGATAATGCGCTCAGCAATTAGGAAAATTATAGAGCAAATTAAGTTTTACCAGTTTAACCTTTCTTTGGGTATTAATTATTTTGACTACGGAAACCAGTTGACTGGAAGAATTTTTTGCCGTTGTACCAATTAAGCAATGCAGGGAAACCTGATATATAGGAAAAATCAGATGTTTACGGTGAATGATATCTGGCAAATTACCAAGTAATTTTAGAGCAATAGTATCTGAATCAGAAGAAGGCTGTGAAAGAAAGCTTCTAACTACTTAGATTGGATTTTAAAAGGTTGACGGTAGTTCAGTGATGGAAAGAATTTACTTTCTTTTCCTTCGTTAAGAAGTTAGTTTTCTCCTAGAGCAATTCTTCTAAATTGAAATAAACATAAATCCATCCTAATACTATTTAAATGCACATTGGGTGCATGGCTTCGTATTAGATGTTTGAAAATTTGACTTAGCTTCTAAAAGCTGAGCAAGTAAATTATTTGGAAGATATATTTGCTCAATTCCGGTTAGATTTTCTTTTAAAATTTTATATTAAAAACAACAAAACAGCATAAATAGAAAATAAAATTTCATAATTACGAAGGTTTTTAATCTACTTGTTGAGTACAGAATTTGCTTACTGATTTGTCTCCAAATGAAATGTCTTAAGGGCTTTCAATTTAAATTTATTTTCAAATACATTTACGACTCCATAATTCTCATTACAAAACACAAACAACAGGTCACAAAGTTTTTTTGAAAAATAGCAAAGGAAGTGGTAAATGTGACAGCGTAAGACTATTATGACAACAAATCATTATCGTTACATGTGTGTATGACAGAACAGCAAGCTTAATAACTTATATTAGCATATATTTCAAAGACAAACTACTAAGCTACTACTAACCTACTGAGCAGTTTACGTAGAATGCTTAGTGTTTTCTTTCCTGAGATAAGTTATAAAGATGAAACTTGGCAGAAACTAGTATAACTACAGCTTGCTTCTCCAGTTACCAAGATTGCCTCATAGATGTTAGAATAGTGCGTTCACAAGATGGCCTTTTATCCTTTGCAATATTAGTAAGTATTTATCAAAGGGGAAAATTATATTCTCAAAAATTTAAAGGGAAAAAATGTAAAGCACGTTTTCTACTTAAATTATTTACGGTGTAATTACATACCTTCATATAATAAATTTTAAAAACTTTGTAATTAATATTACAATAAAGATTCACTAGTGTTTCAGCCATGTGTTTTAAAAGATAATGCAAGTTTAAATAAAAATTACTAATGCCCGAAATCCAGGTCTCCAAAATAACACACTTCAAAAAATGGCATCTTTCACAAATATAACCATATTACTTATAACAATGTTTTCGCATATAGCTCTCTTCTTTAATAGATAAGTGAGTTCTTAAGTTAAATTTGCCCAACTATAAAATAGGCCCTTCTGAGTTACATTCACTTTCTCGAGGATGACATCAGGTGGGAGCTCATTTCCGAAGAAAGGGACCAGGTTACAGGCCGGGTCAGGGAGCGGGCCTCCTGCAGCCCGTCGGCCTCACCGGTCACTGCGGTCCGCGCGGGGCCCCCCAGCTTACAGACCATTTTGCCCGCTCATTTCCAAGGGCCCGGTGTCAGGGCTCCACTTTCACAAATGGGGTCTTCCATCAGAGCCTATCTGTACACCTGTTATTACATTTGGGTTTTAAAAGTTATTTTTACGGATACTGCATCATTCTGGTTTCCCTGCGTTTTGGCCCGCATGGTTAAGTCGCCCCACAGCCCCGGCTCCTCCGACGTGTGCTGTCACCAGCCAGCCTGCCGTCCCCACCGAAAGGATCTGCACTCGGGGTCCACACGCTTAGCCGTAAAGGGGAGGAGCGGCGTCCATTCCCCTCCTGTTTAATCCTCAGTGCCAGTCACTCTTCCTGAGTGCGGATCACACCCCGTTCTGAAACCCCTTCCTGCTCAAGGGACTGACGCCACCATGGGAACAAACACACTCCCCAGAAGCTCTGCAGGGCGCTAGTCTCCTTTGTCCCCGCTCCACACCTCCACGCGGCTGCCTTCCTCAGCTGGAGCGATTACACTGCGATGTGGGCATAAAAACGGCACGCGTGCACCTGCGCGCCCACACGCTCAAGGAATACGGGGGCAAAAGCAGGTGTGCCGTTGCGAGCAGGTGAAAGCTTATTCTTGTATTATTTATTCGTATTACAACGGTACACCTGCTTTTGCCCACCCCTGTATAAGGACAGACTCACAAGCGAAAGGCTATATAAAAGGAACCATATTCTGTGTTTCGACAGCCCAACTAATGTTAAGCATTTTACAAAATGATGAACCAGTGGCACAGGGGGTCGTTTCTTACATATTAAACATAAAAATAAATTAAAACGTTCAGATTACTCTTAGAACTTTATCAAATCCTTCATAAAATTATACTTTAATTCTAAAGAACTGGCACAGCACATTCTACATGTATTAGTTCTCATAAGATGCTGAAGATGGAAAATAGACAATCAAATTGGAATCAATTTTTTAAAAGATTATCAATATAAGATTAAAATTTTTAAAAGGAGAATGCTAACAATAGATATAGAAGTACCTAAAATGGCAAAATAAATGAAAACAAATCTTTTAGATTCATATCTTTAGGAATATTTAATTATATTATGAAATTATTATGTGAGGTTCAATAAACTAAGCCCAATCACCTACATTAATTAATAAGTTAATCAAAACGTATCTAAAATTTTGAGGATTCCATAATAAAAATGGAAACTCTGATTCAGAAATCAGAATTAGATCTGCTAAGGTTCTTGAAAAACTTACCATTTGGGGGTCCAAAACACTGAATAAGTAAGTTATATTTTCAAGTGACACCAGCAATGACGATTAGAACTGAGCTCAACTAAAGACCACTAGATTATATAGGCGTGATATAGAGATAGTGATTTTCAGATGCTACCTCAGTAGCTTAAATGAAACGATTCATCAACTGGGTATTTCCCCTGGATCCCAAAAGTGATTTTAAAAAATTGGGCAAAGGGTGATGCCAGAAATACAGGGGCAAAATTGTCCGTCTAAAAATGTAATGGATAAAAATTTAGGTGTTTCTAAGTAATTGTAAAGTGTTAGCTTTATTAGAATTTATTTGGAAACGTAAATTTGTATTCTTTGGGGCTTGGTGGAGGCATTAAGAATAAAGATACAGTGATCTGTAAGCTTCTCAAGAGAAAGGACATGTTGAAAGAATAGTAGGTAAAGCAACGTCAGGGAGAGAAATAACAGGGGAAAAAAGTGCAAGCGATGGGGCGGGAAGAAGGGAGAATATGGGAAAGCACATAAAAATCTTGAAAAGAAAAGCGAGGGAAAAAAATCAATGAAGTTGCCCAATGGGAGGCCAGAGGGGCTAAAGACAAGCCAGTTTGGAAAGCATTTCAGAAACTAATTTGGGGGAAAGATAACTCACTCTGAAGAGATTAACATTTTTAATCTTGATACAGCCTAAAATCCAGAAATAATACTAATAGCAATCATTAAGTCTACAGTTTTCTATTCTAATATGTTATCTAATTCGATTGTGTGTTAATCAACCAAACAGGGGGAGCGCTGGGTCCCAGTCTGGTGGAGAGGGGGGTGGGCGGGAGATGCCATCACGAACCCGAGAGAGGAAAGGACAAGGCCAGGGCAGCTGCTTATGTAAGCCGTCGGCCCGCTGTCCCCCGAGGGTAAGAGACACAGGCTCTAAGACCAACCTGCCGGAGGAACACCCCATGTTGTTCTGAGAGCTCCCAACAATCCACATTTACCCTGGGGCACAGTGTGTTCACTCCACAGAATCTGCTCCAACGTACCGAGAGGAGACTCAGAAAACTCTGGGACTGCCTTTCGACAGTGAACGCGGTCTCCCGGCTCTGTCAAAGCAACCTGTTCTTCACGCGGATTTCAGTTTATTTCATTCCTCTTATATCCAAACTCCTAAGACTGTAAGCCAACTAAACAATAAAACATTTAAACAAAATTTTATATATTCTTCTTAAGTACAGTGGTAAAAATATCGAGTTTTCAATCAGCATCTCTGAGGTGGAGCTCTAGGCACCAGTACTTTTAAAAAGCTTCCCAGGAGATAGGAGCGTGACGCTCCTTGAGAACCAAGCTGTGTACCAGCCCGAGTTTAGCACCGAAACCTTACCGAGGGATTACTCTCTAATCTCAACCAGAGGACTGTGGCTCAAACAGAATAAATGTCCCCAAAATACTGTTTCAACAGGTCACTGATGCGTCAGGAAGAAGAGAGGGAGGGGGAAAGGTATTTATGTATCTTATTTCCTTACTGGAACTAAAAATGCCTGCCTAACGTTTGACTATGATGGCATGAAAGCCTGCAACCTTTTACCATCACCAACTCCTGCTTATTTTTCAAAGAAAAACACTGCAGATCTACTGAGCTTAGCTTCAGAAGTGGTTGCTCTTTTTCTTGGGCCATCACTCAATTCTTGGTTCATTTATCAGTCAAAGATGTGTAGGCACCCACATGTCATCAGAATGGGTGATAACTTACAGCTCTTGAATCGACTGAAGCTTTCTCTAAACTTCAACCATCATTACCAATTAACATTTATTGATTTCCCATAACAACTCTTTTAATTCTCCATCTTCTGTTGCTTGCATCTAAAATAGTTCTCAAAAGCACATACACTGGTTTAGTGTGGATATACTCGTGCAAACATCTCTCCCAATAGCCAAATTCTGTTGGTTCTTATGGATACAATCATATAACAAGATCTCTGCTTTTAATAAAATCTATTACCCATGGGATTTTTAAAGCTCTAATATTTAAACTACGTATTGCCGCTGATAAAGTAACTACTGCTCACTCTGTTTTCTATGCTGAGAGAAAAAGAAAGTCCGTAATAGATGGTCTACAACCCTAAGGGCAGGTTTGCAATATTATTTTTAAAACGCATATTTTAGTCATTACAGTTGCCATTCAGTTCCTTCTGGCGCATGATAAACGGTAGATGCCTGGACGGCTGTGTGTTGCCTCGCTGTACCCGCAGTGAGCGAGGGCCGGTCTGCCCGGGCACGGAGCGAATGTGCTCTCAAACTCCAGAACTGCTGACGGAGGGGGCGAACGCTCTGTCTCCTCCAAACCTCAGTTTTAGATCATTTACTAAACTGATCTGGGATCCGCACTGAGTTCAAAGGGCAGTATTTTTTTTTACTTACCAACTATTGTTCTAACCTCGTTTATTATCTGGTTCTCTAATGAGAAGTTATCTAAATCCCTTGTCTGTTAGTGGGTTCAACTACTTATCATGCCCATGCAATCATTTTATAAATTCAAATGAAAAATACAAGCACTTAATATCTACTACGTGTACAACTTTGTACTAGACCCTAATGAAATATATGTGAATCGTTGGCTGAATGGTAAGATATATACAGTTATATATTTTATCATGTTTGATATCTTCTCTTGACTGCATTTTGGATTATCTTATGTTTATTAGTTTTTGGACACTTTCTGATTAATGCCATGGTCTGTCATCTATATTGTAACCCCAGCTAAAAATGCACCAAAGTATCTTGAAAACCAGCTAAAATACAGCAATAGCTCTATTCACAACCCTTTCATCATCTCATAGAAACAAGGTGAGATGGAGTATGTGGGGGACAGAGACGTGATGAATGGCAGTGCAGGGTATCCAGAGAAGCAGGGATGGAGCACGTAGCAGTTTTAAAAGACAAGAGGACATGGAAGGGGAGAGAAATCGTTGGAGAAATGGGGCCAAAGGGAGTCTTTTTCATGTAAGGACACGTCAATCAGGTATAATTATAAGCCAGACATTTTTGTATTTTACCCCATCATGTAAAAAAGAAGTTGGCCGAGTTTGTGGCAACTCCATGGAACACAAACCATTTGCTGAGAGTTTGCTACTTTGTACCATAACTTAAGAAAGAGTTTAATAATGAATTTGGGGTCATAAGTTAAAGCTGTATTTGAAACAGAAATGTTATCTCTGGTTTAAGTGACAAAGAACGTCCCAGACAGGCAATCTGTTCTGGCTAATGGAAAAGGTGAAAAAGAAGGAGAGGAATGTACTAACACAGATAACTTAATGCTCTCCCATTCCTTGGGAGTGCAAAGTTTGTTATGAAATAGAGCCCAGTCTCACAGGCAGTGGGCACTCTGTCAGCACCGCTTTCATGATCCCAACACAACTAAGGAGGAATGTCCAGGTCAGGTCATCACACACACACACACACACACACACACACACACACACACACACACTCCCTCTCTCTAAATAAATAAATAGATAAATAAATAAAAGCCACATGCATTTTTGAGGTGGTAGAGTTGTAACCATCTAAACTGTAGGTTTGATATAATCTTTGTTGAAACCTAGGTCAGTTTATCTACCGTATTTGGTCACACTTCAGGCTATCGCATATTTTTAGAAGGTTAGTGCTGGTATCACATATGAAGGAAAGACATTTAATATTTAACTTATCTTGAAATGGTCAAAATTAGGTGTTTGCTTAGATGAAAGAATCAGATCACATGTGCGATCCAAAAATGTTGGTTCCCTGACCTACGATAGCAGCCAGGCTGAAAATTTAAAACCCCCAGAGCTGCCTGCTTTACACCAGAGCACTCCACGCTCGCCGGTGTCAGAGGTGTGACATCTGCTGTAAATAAGCACTGGTTCGGCCTGAAGAAATACAATTCCAATACTGCCTCTGTGTCAACTTTTATAAATGTTTCTTTCTTGCTCATCCCATGATTTCTTTTAGGTTCCGGGCCTATAAAACAGCCTTATTTTTATGGTTGGCATTACTTCACAAATTATTCTAAAGTGATATCTTTTTCTTTACATGTACATTGAAAATTTTTTTTACTAACTAGTAAACATTTGGCTAGAAGCACAAGAAATTTTAAAAGAGGAATTTGATCATGATTACTAATAAGTGAAGCAATAATGGATCTAGAGAAGTGAATGTAAACACCAAAACAGTATATGAAGGAATTTAAATACATTTAAAAATTGCCTTAGGCATTAATAAAAACCTTAGGTATACTGATAAGGACTGCAAAATAAAAGAGTGACTAGCTCATATTTTATCACACATTCGTTTCTGTTAAAACACAGAAGGAAGAGACAGCATGAGAAATTTCAAAGAAAAGAAAGATGTATACAGGTCAGGGATCAATGTCAGTGGTGTGACCGAGGAACTGTACAGAAGAGGGTTAGACAATGTTCCAGGGGTGCAAAGTGGTTGTTTGTAAGCTGGAGGCAAAAGAGGGCTAGATTAAAAGATGCTATCCTGGTTTTAGCCAAGTTTTATCATTATTATTATTATTATTATTATTATTATTATTATTATTATTTAGCCAAACAGTTATTCAAAGCTTTGCAGTTACCATGACTGGGTTACCTTTGATGTAAGTAATAATGTTGGAAGTATGAGTTTCTATGAAGAAACAGTGTCGAGACACCTCCTTATTATTGTATTACTAAGTTAATATTACTACTAAATTGTTGCTGTATCACTGAATTAGTAAGAGCTACAAGTACACTTTCCACATACACAAAGTTACGTGAATAGCATAAAAATTTTCACAGAGACCTGTTGCCCTAGAGCACGCTGCTTGGTGTGTGAGCTCCTCATGTGGAAGGGGCAAGAGGAGATTGTGCCAAACCATCTCTGTAACTACTCAGGAAGCAGAAGGAGTTAAAACTATTGGGCTGAAATCGCCAAAGGAGAGGCTTCTAAGGATCGATAAACCTGATCTGTTCCAGCACCCGCTGCTGCTGAGGGAAACCGTGAGGTGCAGACGGCAGTAAGCGGCCTGTCCGCTTCCCTCCTGCCGGGCGGTCTTCCCGTGACTCACTACATCCGCCCTTTACCAGAATCAGCAGTTCTTGAGCTGCTCGCCAGGTAGGTAGGTAGGTGAAAATTGAACCAGGAAAATTGCTACTAGGTTCGGATAACCTCCGTAAACCGTGATGTTATCTTCTCTCTCCGTGTAGGTCTGACACTGAAAATTAAAACTTCAGGTAAAGTCATGTAAGGTATTCTTGGCCTCATGGCTGCTCTTCCCCTCCTCATGGGCAGCAGCGCCCTTCGTGTCACGCGGCCTTTTATGTGACCACAGCTTGACGGCCAGGCTGCTAAGGTAGTCCTGCAGGTCTTTTCTCTGCTCTCTGCTCCCTTAAGAAAATCTTGTTTCTCAATTTGAGCATTTTAAGGTTATGATCCTGTGAACACATGGCCACTGATATAAAAAAGAGATCGCTGTCAAGCCAAGGGTGGAGGTGAAAACAGAAGGTGTAGGTATGAGAAGAGCAGATAGGTCTCTGGACAGACACTGGAGTGTTTACACGTGTCCAAAAACTCTTAATGGTACCCATTAGCACTAGCGTCTACACATTAACAAGTTCATGTCTGCATATTCTATAAGCCAAAATTGGTTTGCTTTTTTTTAATCTTCACCCGAGGATATTTTTTCCATTCCTTTTCATGGAGAGTGGAAGGGAGAGACAGAGAAACACCAATGTGAGAGAGATACATCAATTGGCTGCCTCCCACACGTGCTTGGCCAGGGCCAGGGATCAAGCCTGCAACCGAGGTACGTGCCCTTGCCTGGAATTGAACCCGAGGCCCTTCAGTCAGCGGCCGACGCTCTAACCACTGAGGCAAACCAGCTGGGGTAAAATTGGTTTGTCTTGAAGACAATTCCTTGAGGATTTGAACCACAGGGTTTTCATCTCCTTTGGTTATCCTTTGAATTTGACTTTAGTAAGACAAAAGAAACAGTCACTGAATAATTTTTGGTTTTTTTCCTAACAAAAAGGAAAATTTTAATCCAGTTAGGAAAGATGTCATCACACAATATTTTTTTAAGAAAAAATTTTTGCTAAAACGATATGGTTTAATAAGTGGACAAATGGTAAAGGCCCTGACTTTTGAGATAAATAGCACAGAAATGAAAAAGCTCATTGAACTGATTGTTCTAATCAATGTCTATTATAGGCGGAAGAAAACACTACCCTGTCTTCAACAAAATTATGAGCCATGATGACATCCAACACAGATGTTTTTCACCATCCCTTTATTTATATATTTGGAAATTATTTAGAAAATGACTTAAAAAATATGTTTCAAAAGGGTCCATTGGACTCAGATGATAAATGATGGTGACTATTCTTCCTGGTATATTGGTAGCTAATAAAATGTAGAATTTGATAAATGGTGCAAGAGATAGGAAGTGTTGTATCTTTTCAAAAGAAGACATGATCACAATTATTGGGAGCAACAGGAGTGGTTTTGTAAAGGAGTTGGCCTGGCTATGACAAGCTAGTTAAAAACCTATGAAATATGAGTTTAGGTTTATACAGACGGAAGAGAAAACATGCCAGGTGAATCTGTGACATGGATAAGAAGGCAGAAGTAGAAAACTGGAGATTATGTTCAGAAAGGCAAGTTAGCCAGCCTAGAAATGCCAAGGTTATTAAGCAGTATATGAAATATTTTATAACTTAATATCTTAAAAATCTTTCATCTTATAGTTGAAAAAAATTGAGTTTCAAAATTGATATATCCATTGCTCAGGACCACAAACCTAGTCACAGAGAGCCCAGGATTCCAGCCTATAGCTCCAGTGACCCACGATAAATCACTTAATTTCTCCAGCTTTCCTCACCCATAAGTAAGTTTCATCACCCAGGAATCCTTTTTAAAAGATGATAATAATTCCTGCTTACTTCACATGGTTGCTGTTGGTCTCAAATGAGATATTTTTAACTGCTTAGCAAACTATGAAGTTCTATATAAATTGTAGGTACAGTTTCTTTCCCTAATCTTGGATATTCTATTCCTAAAGCACTTCCACCACACTAGTGGTAAGATATTAATGGCAGAAAAACTAAAGTTCTCATGAATTGGGGGGGGGGGGGGGGCAATACAAATAACAGAAAAAGTTTAAAATATATTTCCCCTTTTAAGAATAGCAAAAAGAACAAATTAGGCTAATAATGATATTCTGCCTACCCTATGTATGCTCTATGATTAATTTCCATTTACTACTCCATGTCCACTGATGTTTTTTACCATCTCCTACTCTTGCATTTGGATGTGATACCAGTAAATTAACTTACTTTGTTGCAGATGCCATGCATTTCTTCCTGTATGTAGGTCACTGTTGAAATGGTGTTTTTCTGATTTATAACTTGGAGTCCACAAAAATAAAAGAGTAACTTTGTTGTAATAAATTCTATCAGAAAATTTTATAGATGAAGAAAATTATATTTAGACATTAATCTGTGTATAATACAGTTTTACATATGGGGAATCTGCTCATGACTCCTGTCTTCTAGAAACTATTCTTTCATTTAGCTTTCAAGATACTCTTTTGTATTGGTTTTCTTTCTGTCTTTCTGACATTATTTCCTTGTCTTAGTCTCAGTACCTTACTGGACTCACCAAGATCTAAACTTACGCTTATCTGTCATCTCTCCTTTAGACAACCCATTTCCTTTAAACAAACTATTTTCTTTTTGCTGATCACTGAAAAATTATTCCCACTTTGATGTCTTCCTGTAATCTCAAACCCAGCTCACCCCTTCAAGGTCTTTGGACCCTTAGTTTCTATATCTCTTTCAGTCTTTGATTTTCCTACAAGTTCCATCGTTTATCATTGCATCCATAGTGTTTACATTACTTGGTTGGTTCAAAGACAAGGAAAAGGAATTATTAAAATCTTCACTATCTTTTTGTCCTTTAAAAGCAAAATGGAAACATAAAGCTTACTCTTGGGTCAACTCTCCTACACCTACTAACAGTTTTCTCAGCATCTCGTCCATTTGGAGAGAGATTTCTGGCCCCCTGTCTTCATGCCATGGGGCGGTAACTGACACTGCAGGCACATCTACCGGCCCAGTTGGCCTACTCAGTCACCAACTATCACGAGCTGTTAGAACATCAAGGTGAAAAAGAGAGTATTTAACACCAAAAGGGCAACATCATTAAAGTGGGTGAGGTGTAGAGTGACTAATGTCAAAAGGAAATCAAAGCATGAATTCCCACCTACCCGACTTTTTGCACCAAATATCACCGTCACGTAGTCTAGTCAATACTGCAACGCAACAGGCCCCACAGGGCCCTCACGTGACCGAGGACAGAAAGCTCTTCGCCCAGGCCCAAGGCTGCCAACCCGCTCCATTTCCCATTATCTAGTTATCTTTTTTGACAAGTCTTTTTGACTCAATTTTAAGTATCACTATAAGGGGTTCTCCAAGAAGTAGTAATGAGAACTGAACTTCACTGTTGGTTGATGAGCATTTAGGAGATGCTGCTGGTCTGAAATCTGTGGAGCAGCTAAGGTTGCAATCACAGCGGAGACACCACCGAAAGCACAGATGGTAGTTAAAGCCGTGGGACGGAGTCAACCAGCAAAATGTGAAAAGTGAGAAGAGGCCTGCAGATAGTTTGCAGAAGTACTCCTGTTTAATAAGTTTCAGGTGGAGGAACGAGTTGGGGGTCTAAGGAAGAGCAGTCAGAGAGGCGGGAAGGCAGGGAAAGGGGTTTCTCTAGGTTAAGAAAAGTCTGTACTGGGGAAATTGGCCAGCAGTGATCAAACAAGATGGTCACAGCCCTAGGCGGTTTGGTTCAGTGGTTAGAGCGTCGGCCCACGGACTGAAGTGTCCCGGGTTCGATTCTGTGCCTCGGTTGCAGGACTGACCCCTGTCCCCGGTCGGGGTGCGTGTGGGAGGCAACCAATCAATGTGTCTCTCACATCGATGCCTCTCTCTCTCCCCCTTCCACTCTCTCTGAAAAGCAATGGAGAAGATATTCTCGGGGGAGGATTAAAAAAAAAAAGATGATCACAAAAGTGGTTGATAGATTTAGTAAGAAGTCTCAGGTAGAACATACAAACAACACAAAAGAATTAAGTAACTAAAACTGAGCTGCACGCAGGGCCAGTATCAAACAGCTTCCTCCAAGCCAAACGCGCGTCTTAGGGCCTGGGTCTGCCGAGGGGACTGACTTCCTCAGAGAGCGGGAGCAGCCCTTTCCAAAACTTTACACTCCACAGTCTTTTGAAAATCGGCAGAGTCCAGCAGCAAAACAGATAAAGGTGTTGAAAAGAAGACTCACAAAAGAGAAAGAAAAATGACAAATACTTTAAATACTCACATGAGCTAAAAAAATATAAAATTTTTAAAATCAATCATACACAAAAAAAATCAATGAATTATATTCCCTTCAAAGTAGAATATAAAAATACTCTGACCATCCCACTAAAAACAACTAAAAATACTGGAGAAAATATTTTAAAAACATCTTTTGATCAGGCAAGAAAGTAAGGAATGAATGCTTAGAAGTGAAAACTAAGAGAAAGCAGGAAACTAGAGTGGTAAAAGTAGAGCATTGAAACAAACTCAACCCTGGAGGTACCTAGAGACGCCTGTTACCCTCAGGTTTGAACTTGTAAGGGGGGTGATGGAGCAGAGGGGTCAGGAAACAAAGGCCAGAACCTGTCTGGAAGTTGGGAGTCTAATAAGAGATCCTGCCCCATACAGCTAGGATGGCCCACCCTCCCAAACTGCGCTCAAAATGAAAAAGAAACTTGCCCTGAAGAAAGGGACGGCATGAAAAACTTTCTACCCCCAACATGGGAGGACGGGAAAACAATTCTCCCCTCAGAACTGATAACCACAACCCCGACTACGTACAGAGCCGACGGGTGGTTTCACTGGTGAATTTTATCAAACATTTAAAGAAAGGTTTAAAAAATAAATGATGCAATCTTACAAAAACCCTTTTCAGTATGAGGAGGGCACTCATGTATAAGATCCAAATAATCCTAATATCAAGACCTCACAAATATATTACAATAAAATTACACGTATTTTTCATGAACATGGACACACAAATCATTAACAAGGTATTAGCAAAAAGAGTCCAGCAATATGTTAATAGGATTATGTGTCATGATCAACTAGAGCTTATCCTAGAAATATACCATTGGTTTATCATCTGTAAAGTCAACTAATTGATTCACTGTATTAATAAATAAATAAAAGGGATAAAAACATCTCGTCACCTCAATACACACAGAGAAATGCATCCGACAAATCCCAACATTCATTCATGATTAAAGGCTCAGAAATTTGAAACAGAAGAAAACGTCCTCAACCTGACAAAGGACTATCATAATTAACAGTGAAATACTGAACACTTTCCTCCCAAGAATGAGAAAAAGGCAAAGATATCCACTCACAACTTCTAAATAACATTTTACTGAAGTACCTAGCTAGCCAGTAATAAGGCAAAGCAAACAAAAAACCCAAAAACATAAAAATGGAAAAAAAAAATTATCTTCATTTGTAGACAACACAATTGTTAACATACAACATCCTAACAAATCCACAAAAAAATGGAGTGAATAGGTAAGTATATTAGTCACTAGTTGTATTTTTATATCCTTGCAGCAAGTAGTAAACAAAATTTTTAAAAATATTTACAATAGCATCACAATACATAATACTCAATACATTTATCAAGAGATATGGGAGCCTGGCCCGAGTGTCTCAGTGGTTGAGTACTGACCTAGGATCCAGGAGATCACGGCTCGATCCCAGGTCAGGGCGTATGCTGGAGTTGGGGCCTCGATCCCCAGCAGGGGCAGGCAGGAAGCAGCCAATCAATGATTCTCTCATCATTGATGTTTCTCTCTCTCTCTCCTTCTCCCATTCTCTCTCTCTGAAATCAATAAAAATATATTAAAAATATATATCTACGGGAGACTTTGTATACTAAAAATTATAAAACATTACTGAGAGAACTTTAAAAAACTAAATAAATGGCTATATATCAGGTTAATAAATCTGAAGACTTAAAATTGGTTGACGTCAATTCTCACCAAATTATTCCATAGATTAAACGCCACCCCAATCAAATTTTCAGTTGACAAGTTCATTATGTAATTTATACAAAAATGCAAAGGACCTTGAATATCCAAGGCAATTCTGAAAAAACATAAACAAGATTATAGGATTGATACTGCCTGATTTCAAGACTTACTATACAGCTCCAGTGGGGTTTTTCAACTTTGGTACTATGACATATTAGGATATATAATTCTTGTTGTGGGTAGTTGTCCTATGCATTAAAGAATTGTTAGCAGTATCTCTAGCCTCCACCCACTAGATGCCGTCATTTGTATGGAAAATGAATGACCAAAATTTCCCCCACGAATTTCCAAACACCTTCTGTGTGATGGTACCACCCTGGTAAAGAGCCATTAATTTAAAGAAATAAAAAGGAATTGAAAATATCGCCAGGAACAAAAGACTCTAAGATATCACCAAGCAAATATCTATATGAAATACCTAGAAATAGAAAAAATAAGTGAGTGAAACTAAAAGCTCAATTGATGACTTAAAAAGCTACAGGATCAGAAACAGCTGAAGAGAATGTTAACAACTTCTGCTTCCAGCAGTATCACCAATCAAGTACTTCAAAGAACACTTGGGAAAAACACACTTTTTTTTTACACATTGCCAGGCTTGCAGAAAATAAGGGAAATGGCCCCCACAAAGAAATCTAGAGGGAAAGTTAGAGCAAGAAGCAGTGAGCTATAAGCAAACAGTAAAGGCATGACTGCCCGGAGGGCAAATGATATTAATGGTCTAATAGGTGAAAAGACTGAGTCATGGGCCAGCAGCAACTGAACTCACTTCTATACCAAGGCAGGGATCCTTGAAATTAGTTATAATGGTCAGCACTGTGGCAAGTCATAGCTCTAGGCAGAAGCAAACACAGTTCCTTCTAAAGGAAAGTTTTCTCAGTTTTAGCGTGTACTATTTTCATAGATAATAATCAAATGTGTATGAGCTCATAATTAAAGATCATGAGGCACTAAGAAATAAACCACCATGAGTGAGTGTCAGCAGAAACAACAAAGTACAGATTTAGACTTCCAAGGGCTTTATTAGAATTGTAAAAATAAATAAATAAACAAACAAACAAACAAATAAATAAAATAGCTAGAGACAAAGTTTACAAAGAAATAAAAGATAACTTAACAAAATGAATAATCGACAAGAAACTAGCAAAATTAACCAGGCGTATTTGAAAATATGAAACTCAACAGAACTATTAGGCATTAAAATGATACTGATGACATTTAAAACAGTGGAATTATTAAACAGCAACTTAGAGCTAAGGGTAGAATTAGTGAACTAGAAAATAAATCTGAAGAAGTTTCATGTACAGAATAGACAGATAAAGGAGAGGTTAAGAAATATTGAGAATAGCCCGGCTGGTTGCCCAGTGGCTGATCGCCAACCTATGAGCCAGGAGGTTAGGGTTCACTTCCCCGTCAGGGAACATGCCCAGGTTTCGGGCTCCATCCCCAGTAGGGAGCATGCAGGAGGCAGCCGATCCATGACTCTCTCTCATCATTGACATTTCTCTCTCCCTCCCCCTTCCTCTCTGAAATCAGTAAAAACATATTTTTTTTAAAAGAAATATTGAGACTAGAGTAAGACTGTCTAAAGTACATCATATAAATGTGTGTGTGAGAGAGAAAGAGAGAGGGGGAGAGAGAAGGAACAGAGAAGGAACAGAGAGAATAAAAGAGAGTCAATATTTAATGAGAAAAATGCCTGAAATTTTCCAGAATGGATGAAAGACTTGAACATACAGATAGAGGGAATATTACGTGTGTCAAGCAGAATAAATAAACATGAATGCACATCTATGCACAATATATTAAAACTGTAGAAACTTAGGACAAAAAGATCTTACAAGTAGTTAGATAGAAAAGATCACCTGCAAAGAAACAGCAATAGACGGATGGCAGATAACTGCAATAATGGAACCCAAGAATCAGTAAAAAATACCTTTGAAATGCCGAGAGAAAACATCTGTTAACTAAAAATGCATACCCTGGCCTTTAGAAATAAGAGTAAAATAAAGATAAATTCAGATGAAAACAAGAGTTTACCAAAAATAGATGTTCCTATAGAAAGTTTCAAACAATATAGATTGGAAAAAAGATCTCAGAAGGAAGGTCAGAGATGGAAGAAGAATGGTGAGTGTACAGTTCATTAAGCGTGTAGGTAACAATGACTGATAATAATGTATAAGGTTAAAAAGCAAAAATTAAAGCATAGCCTATATATTTGAAGAAAGTTCCTAGGCCTTAAAGTACTCCATGTATTACTGACTGATGGAAAGGAATCAAGAACAGAGTAATTTGCCCTGGCTGGTGTGGCTTGGTTGGTTGGGCATCGTCCTGTGCACTGAAAGGCTGCCGGTACCACAGAGATTTCATGAATAAAATAACTTGTATTCCTATCAAAGTACCAATAGGATTCTCTTGGTATTCACAGGAAGATTTGACAAAATGATTTTAAAGTTTATCCAGAAAAATAAATGAAAATAGCCACAAGATATTTTAAAACAGTAATGGAGATTTACTTCCTAGGTACTATAAGGTGTTACATATATATAGAATTTAAAAGTACTGGTAGAAAAAAAAAGTAGGACAAACATTGTAAAATTAGAGAGCTCTGAAACATAATACTAGAGGTAATATAGAGAAGAAACCATTATAAAACAGAAGAGGCTTCACAAATCAATGGGAAGAGTTCAAACAGGAGACGCTGAGTATGGGGATATTGAGAATAAAGCTTCATATTATATAAAGTTACAAATTAAATTTTGGATGGATTTAAGAGTTAAAAGAAATAAACCAGAAAAAATATAGATCAATATTTATCTGATCATCATATGGGTAAGAAACAAAGGAAGAACTTGACAAATAAAAGAGCAATGAAATTGGATACTCCAAAAATTATAATGGGTGAGGCAAAATTATTATTTGTAGGTGAAAATATTTTATGACTTAAAAACCATAAATGCACTGAAAATGTATTAAAATCAATAGAAGTTGGTAAGGTGGCTGATTACAACATTATACAAAATCAACCATATTTAGGAAAAAATTTATAAAAACAAAAGAAGCAACATACTACACCCCAGAATAGACTTTATATGTGTTTAGAGTCACTAAACTTTTCTTTTATGCTAACAATGTATAGTTTTCACTTTCCCCATTTAGGTTCCATGCATCTCTTATTCAGCTTTATCCCTCAGTGTTTTCTTTTCCTTTTTCCTTTGGTAAATGGAGTATGTTCTTCAGTGGGCAGGAAAAGATAGAGAGGCTCTTTGCCTGGCCATCCATCCTCCGTCCTATCTCCCCCAGCAGAAAGGTCATGTTTTGATAGTTTGTTTACTGCTGGCTCAAAATGGCAGAAACTAACTGTACCTTCCAGAGCTCAAGAGATTTGTCTCTGCTCTAGAAATGCTAAAAGCCAGCTCTATACTCTTGTTAAGGGAAGAAAAAACACAATTGGAGATTTAAAAAAAACAAACACAAAAACAGTTAACTCATAGGGACAATGTAACCTAAGGAAGAAAGATGTACTTTTAGAAAATGTGGCTCCCACTGAAATTTTCTGAAGAGAATTTTAACAAATTATTTAGTTTAGAGTAAGGGAAACAGGCTCTCTGGAACTAAAAATGTGATTTCAAATTTAAAAATGAATAGAAAAAAAAGTAAGAGGAGATAGTCACACCTGAGAACTTAATATTCTGTAAACTCAAAAACAGTCTTACAATAAGAAGCGAGACAGGAGACTGGAAATGATGAAAGAGAAGGCAGGCCACTTTAAAGACAACTTAGGAGCACCAACAGCTGCCTAACAGGAGGTCCAGAGGGAGAAAAGCAAGTAAGTACAAAAACAAGTAAACAAATAACAAAAGAAAATTTCTAAACAAACGAAGACATGGATATTTAGAAGAGGTGACATTGTTTTGTAACAAGATTTTCTCAACAAAGGAAGTAACATGTTGATTTACGTTATGGCATAAGCTCCTTGTGTTGTTGGAAAACGGAAACAAGTTTGCAGACTGGCTACTTTGAATAGCACTGTTTTATGGACATCAGTTGTTTTTGCTTAACTTCGTAATAGCACCTCGATTTTCTTCTGGGAGAGTCCTCCTTCCTCTACTTTTAATCCTTGGGGTTTGGATGGTGCTCACCTCGCTCCTCAGCTCAAGGGGTAGGTAAACAACTCAAGTCTATGGAATCAGTGTTATGGTTAGATCAGTAAAATCAACCCTAGGCTTCTGTTAGAATTTCTGGCAGTTCTAGCCTTTTGGCACTTGAATTGAACACTCAAATCCAGGTGTATCTGAGTCGATAAATTTCATTTTTTCCTTCTTGTGCCAGTGGTTTTCAAACTTCAGAGTGCATCAAAATTACCTGGAGAGTTTGTTAAAACAAAACAACAGACTGCTGGAATCCATACCCTGGGATAAATCTGGATGAAGCCTCAGAATTTTTATTTCTAAAAAGATCCCACGTGATGCTGATGCTGGTTTAGTGACTACGCTTGAGAATAAACTGCCTTAAGCCATTATGAATTGGTTCATATTACTTATACCTGAAAGATTAGTGACCACTATATCTCCAATCAAGTGAAAAACAATTAAATAACCCTTGAAGCAAATTGAAAATTAAAAAATGTAAATTATCTAAGAAATAATGAAAATAATTAGAAATTCATATCAAAATCTTTTCAATACAGTTTAGCCTTTCTGAAAAGAATATTTATGGTATGAAATCCTTATTATTTAAAAATAAAGACTGATAATTAGTTAAGTATTCAATTTAAGAAACTGAAAGAATATAACAAAATTAACAAAAGTAGAAGACTTTACAAAGGTAAGATCTGAAAGTAAAGAAACAGAAAATCAACAAAAACACCAGAAAATGCAGATAAAAACTAATTATTTGAAAAGGTAAATCCATAGTTGCATAATAAACATTGACACCTGACAATAAGAGCCCCCACACACTTTGGTTTTCAGCTACAAAATTTTGTGATTACCATTGGCCCTATCAGCTTCCAAATCAATTCCAGAATTAGCCTCATGAGAATTCTGAGTGGAATGACATTGAATTTGTCGATTAATTTGTGGGGGATTACATTCTTTAAAATACTGAGTCTTGCCATTCATTGACAAAATACCTTCCTGCATTTATTCAGGCCTGCTTTTATATCTCTCAACATAAGTTTATCATTTTCTCCATTAAAACTCTTTCACAGTTTGTTAGATTTACTCCTAGGTACAGCCTAGGTACAGAACATTACGATTTATGTTCCAACTGTAAAATAAACCCTTTTAGAAATTAGTTTCTAATTTTGAGTTCCTGCCGTATAGGATTGTCCTTACATTCCTAAAATTTAGTTGCTCTTAGTTCAATTTCTGTGTTAAACTTATAACTAGCAATCTTGTTAAAACTGTTTGTTTATTCCAATTATTCTAATAATTTACCTGTGGATAACCATGATATAAAATCATATTGCTATGAATAACAAAGCATTTGGTTTCTTCTTTTCCAATCTTTAGATCTTTTATTTTGTTTTCTTCTCTTATTGCATTGGTAGTATCTCCAGGACTATCAATAATAAACCCAAGAGGGGACTCTGAGTGGGCGACTAAAACTGAGGAGACTAAAAGCAAATGTTTATGTCACAGAAGAGAGTCTGGAGTCAGAAAAGTAGAAAAAAGCAGGAACTGATTTTGCAGTTCCATACAATGATCCCGTAGAAAAATAAATGCTACCCTTGCCCTGGCTTTTGTGACAGTGGAGAATGGCCAGTGAGAAGGCGGCTAGGTTTTATTTGTAATCACGCAGGATGGACGGGGAGGAAGCAGGCTAGGTATAAAGAGCCCTGGTCGAAAGTTAGCACAAGGCAATTAAGCTGTCTAACTATGATCAGATCCCGTTTTTCCAATTAATGAGGACAGCTATGAAATCCAGTTGTCCTTAGGATAAGGTTCTTGAAAACTGAGAGATTTAAAAATAATTATATAAGGAATAGCTAACGATTTTAGCCTTTATGGAAGGGCTTAAGTACATTTTTAGCATTTCTAAAGATTCTGAACATTTTCTATAGCTACTGAGTCAACAAATCACTCTGCCTCCCGTAAAGAATGGGGACACTTGACTTTATTCCTTATTAATCCCTGTATTTAAAATGATCTGCAACATGCAAAACAAAACTTAAAGCAAACTTTTAGAGACCAAATTTCCTGAATTCTTGGCTTGACTTGTTCTAGATTTTTTTTTTAAGAAAATATGATCACAAGAGCATTTTCCCCTTTACAAAACATTTGCTAATTTTAAAATCTGTTGTCCAATTATATCCAAAGGACCTACATTTTGAAAACGGTCCTTCATTATGTGAAAATGCATATGTTAACGATATTACTTTATAGGGAAACTTGTTGATTATTTACAAAAATAAAGCCTGCCTTGACTAAATTACTACTTCTTGCTGATAAGTGCAGCTTGTAATTTATATCTTATTACATACATTATAAATTATAATATAAATAAGGCAATCCTATTTACACCAACAAAAAGAAAAATCTTTTTATAATATGACAACAGTTCAAGTCCTAGCTCCTCATCTGTTTATTTTAAACAAATTTCAAAAAATTAAAATTCCAGTGTAAATTCACAAGAACCTCTACACAGGCTCTTCAGATTCATCAGAACAGAACTGACTTGTACTTCTTAATTAACGGGGAATAAAAAGGTCTAGCCGGAGGCTGCTAACAACGTTGTACTTCCCGGTAAACATGGAAATTTCCTGTTTATTCTTCTTCATTTTTATCAGCCCTTATTTTATTCACACAGGAACAGATTGGCCACCACAGCAGACAGAGCTTGTTTTTAGAGATCAAAAGTGACATTCCAAACAATGTCAGATGTTCATTAAAAATATGCATACTAAATATTAAAGGATAAATTAATTTGCATTTTTGAAAGCAACTCAAAATTCTACATATTACCCAATTCTCATAATCCCTTGTCCGGAAACCAATAAATATTTGCTCTCATTTTCACCAAGAACAGAGTCTAAAGGAAGAAAGCTGTATAAAGTTACTTTTAAACACACAATTCCTACTCAAAATATTATTAGGGTTTTTTCTGAAACATTTTTTTTTCTTTCCACAGGCATTATTTTACTATTTATTATGGTTAGAATAAAACAGCAATCAGAAAATCAACCTACAATTGCGATTATTTGCCACTTGGCTTCTGACCATTCCCATCAGGCACCTTGGGAGACCTACGCAGCGCCAAATGAAGCTCAGCCCCGCACAATGTCTCGTAGAGGGTGATGAGAATGGCACATTGTCTGCCAGGTCTGAACAGAGGTCACAGCAGGGAGAGCATCTGCTAAGATAATGTGAATGAAGGAAACAACTATAATTGCCTCATTAAGAGATCTCTGGCCAAATAATCACAAGAAGAAAGGACTTGGAAAACCACCCTAAAATTAAGTCTATAATAAGGTAAATTTGAGGTAGAATAAAAAATGCAGAAGAATTAAGGAGATCTGAGTATTCTATTGGTTTTAATAATTTTCTTAGTCACTGTATAGATGAATGGAAACTTAGATGCAACAGTTCAGTTATTCAACTCCAGCCTTTGCCTGTCATTAGTAGGAAGCAGAAGATGCAAATTCACAGCTGTCCAGGACACAAAAAATGTAAAATAAAGGATACTGAGGAATTGCTTAAAAGGGGCCAAAAATAGGAACTAAGACGGATATCTACTGGTCTATATTGTGAAATTACAATGAAAAGCATATAATAAAAGGCATAAGGAACATTTTAAGAAGAGGTAAAATTAAGAGGGCAAAGTCTCGGGAAAGAGGTAAAAGTAAAAGAGCAAAGTCTCAGAAAGACAAAGGAGAAAAAAAACCAAACTGCCCCTGCCTGATCAATTTACTTTCTTCTATTTTCTACCTCTAACTTTTAAAAATAGATTTTTCTTAAAAGTCAACCATAGAGGATTACAACTAAATCCTAGAGTCACCTGAAATTATCACCGGATATAGGTGTACATATTGTATTCAACACTGTTGATAAATTAAACTATTTCGTATTAAAAGCCACAGTAAATGTTTTCCTAATTTAAATTTAAATTAAGTATCCAAACTAGACACAAGACTAAAATGTATTGACACTGTGACAAATTATTTTTACAATTCCTGATATTTTAAACTTAATTCATATTATACAGTTTAAATTTATTATTATATAAATAGATTCTTGAATTATAATTACTATATTTTTCTGATTCCAACGAACATAGTAAAATTAGCTTGTTACACCCATAAGCCAGGTTTAAAATAAGCAAACTATTTGATGACTTTGATGTTTTGCACCCAAAATGTGCTGGCTAATTTTTCCATTCCATTTACCATTCCGGTCTTTAAACTGCCTTAATCTCCTGCCCTCAGATGTTGACCTTGTAAGAATAGGGGTCATAGGTCAGGATAGACAGACCTCAAAGGATCTGGACTATCAATTCATGCCTGAGAGATTTCTCTTCCACAATAGGAACCTACTAAAACAGCAAATTCCTAAATCTAATCACAAGTATCAGGGTGAAACAGTTATTTATTGGAATTTGTTGATTTACATTTTCAAATGTCTCTACTTCAAATTATATCACAGAGTGGAAAAGGTATATTATACTGCCGTAGAGGTGGGCAGGGCAGGGTAGAGGAGGGTTACCACAAGTTTTGAGGGTACTTAAGGTAAATGAGGGCATTCAATAAATATATATGTTTTTAAGTTTTTTTTTTTTAAGTTTCTTTACCTTTATTGTTGAAAATATTACAGATGTCCCCTTTTAATCCCCATTGATCCCCTCCACCCTGCATCCATCCCACCCCCAGGCTTTCCCCAATAAATATTTTTAAATACGCAAATGAAAATATACAGTCCTTCAATAATGAACAATATCTTATGGCTTCCAAAACCTTCTTGTAAATGAAAAGAATTTGAAACCATAAAATTACTGTTCTGTAAAAACAACTTTACTATCATACATCTTTACTTTTTTTTTTTTTTTAAAAAAGGGCAAGTTACCTCTTTTAAGCTGAGAACAATTTAGATATATATAATGAGTTTCTGTTCATGTTCACCTTGGTCTTTCTGACCATAAACAGTAAATATATCATAATGTGCCATTCTCACATCATTTTAATACTGGACTAAAAGGAATGCCAAACTTCATAATCAATTTTAAGTCTAAATGAAGAGCATCTTAAAAATGATCAATGAACAAGACTTTCTAATATGATCTAATATGAAAGTTACTTCCTATAGTTACAAGCCAAAAGCACTGATACTGAACTATATAACAATTACCCTCCTTTCTAAACAAAATACATTAAAACTTCAACTGATACAGAAAATCAAAAAGCTTACTCATGTGCTAATGCGGTGATGCAAATAAAATATTGCCTGAAATAGAATGAAAGCAGCAGAACGATGGTATTATTTTCTAAGTTATTTTAAAAATCTCAAGTCAACATTGTTGAAAGGAAACTTGCATTATTGTGAATAGCACTTCTTGGACTGTGTGGCTGGGTCAAAAGATGTGGAAGGTTAAGGAGAACAAAGAAGATAGTCACTACCCAAGGGAAAAATTAGAATAAAAAAAGAGGTTAAAAAAAGAAACCATAAACAATAAAAAAATGAAGCTATGTGTATATGCACAATATATACATCTACCATGTATGTACGCATGCACTTCAACTGATTTTTAAAATTACATGGATTTTTATTCCTTAATTATTAAGAATTAAAATAATTTAACCTACATAGAAAGATTTCTAAATGAGTTGTTTAAGTATACATGTTCTTTATAACATATTTGTTAATATAAACTAAAATTTTATTATATAAAATATTTAATTATATGTTATAGGCTGACATGATTATTTCATATAAATACTAAAAATCAACAGTGGCAAACAAATAAATATTCTTCCCCCATAATTTCCTTCTGTTAAAAAATACCTCTTTTTCCACATAGTAAACTATGGTTTATTAAAGAATAAAAACGTAACAAGTGTACGTCAGTTTGTGAGAAGAAATACAGAGTTTCAAAATCTTTTTATTAACAACAACCTTCATTTTACTATAAAGAGAGCTTTGTAGGGGTTATTCAATCTCTTTACTCTTTGATAATGAACACAAGAAAAACTAAACAACAAAAATAAATCTAAAATTATTTCATTTGAAATTTTAAGAAAACATTTTAAATGTGGAGGATTTAAAATAAAACAGGATAATTCTGCTATTGGGGAACTGGACACTAGTAACTGAACACTAAACTCAGTACAATTCTGAGATAGAATGAAAAAATATTCCCACTTACTTTTATATTTTACTCAAAATTAAGGTAAAATCTTTAAAATTATTTTCTATTTCTTGCCAACAAAGGCATAAATCTTCACAAAATGTGTTTCTATCATATATGCATATATATTAGAATACAGGTTAGAATTGAACAAATAAGTTTTCTTGAGTGATGGAACCAAAATTTGAATTTGTTAAATGTTTTAATTGCATATAATAAAAATTTTAAAGATTTATTTTTTTAACCTGAAATGACACAAATGAGATTAAACTTTTTAATTTAAAAACATTTCAAGAGAAAAGATATTCTCTTCAACAGACAGTATTTGAACAATTCATATACAAAAAAAAATGAACCTCGACCTAAAACTTACACCTCATATACAAAAGTATACTCTAAATAGATTGTAGATGTAAATGTAAAACATTAAACTATAAAGCTACAAGAGGAAAACATTGAGGGGGGATCTCTGTAATCTAGGGTTAAGCAAAGATTTCTTAAACAGGACATCACATAAATATAACACAAAAAATTGATAAATGTCTTTATTAAAATTTAAAACTTTTTCTCTGTGAGAGATTATTTAAGAGATTGGAAAGACAACCCACAAATTCAGAAAAAAGATTCACAAATCATATATCTGACAAAGGACTTTTATCTACAATTATATAAAGAGCACTAAAAATGCAATAATAAGAAAATGAACAATACAGTAATAAATGGGCAAAAGGTATGAACAGACACTTCACTGAAGAGAATAAAAGGCTAACATAGAAACATAAAAAGAAGTTTAATATTGATAGCCATTAGGGAAATGAAAATTAAATCCATGATGAGATATCTACCTATTAGGATAGTTAAAATAAAAAATATGGTCAATACCAAATGCTGGCAAAGGTACAGAGCAGTTGGAACTCTCATATATTGTTGGTGGAACTTCAAAACAGTGTAACTACTCTGGAAAAAATGTTGGCAGCTTCTTTTAAAGTTAAATATATACCTATGACTATATTATCCATCAATCTTACTCCAAGATAATGAAAACTTTTGTTATACAAAAAGTGGAACCCAAATGTTTGCAGTGACTCTGTAATTGCCAAACTGTAAATACCCAAATGCCCTTCAACAAATAAAGGGATAAATAGTGTTATGCCCGTACTTAATGGAATACTATTAAGCAATAAAAAGGAATAAACTACTAATACACTTGACAGCTTGAATGAATTTCAAAGCCATTATGCTAAGTGAAAAAAGCCATTTTCAAAAGGTAACAAAAAAACTAAGCCCAAAGTTACTAGAAGGAAGGAAATAACAAAGATCAGAGTGGAAAGACATGGAGACTAAAAAGCCAATAGAAAAGATCAAAGAAACTAAAAACTGGTATTGTGAAAAGACAAACAAAATAAACAAACTTTTAACTAGACTTACCAAGAAAAAGAGAGAACTCAAATAAAATTAGAAATGAAAGGAGACATTACAACAGATATAACAGAGATAAAGAATTATAACAACTACTATCAACAATTATATACCAACAAATGAGACATCCTAAACAAATGGGTAAGTTCCTAAAAACATACAACCTACCAACCTATCATTAAGAAATAGAAAATCTAAGCACACCAATTACCAGTGAGATTGAATTAGTAATCAAAACCCTCTCAACAAAGAAAAGTCCACCACATAGCTTCATTGATGAGCTCTACCAAAACTTTAAATAATTAACAGCAATTCTTCTACAAGTCTTCCCAAAAATAGAAGAGGAGGCAATATTTCCAAATTCATTTTATGAGGCCAGCATTACCCTGACAGCAAAACCAGCAAGGATATGACAAGAAAAAAATTAAAGGTCAATATCCCTGATGAACAGTGATGCAAAATGCTCAACAAAATATTAGCAAACCAAATTCAACAATACATAATCAGGTGGGATTTATTCTAGGGATACAAGAATGGTTCAACATCTGCAAATCCATCAATGTAATACACCACATTAACAAAAGAAAAGATAAAATCACATAATCATCTCAACAGGTGCAGAAAAAGCTTTTGACAATTAACATCCATTTATGATAAGAACTCTCAATAAAGTGGGTATATAGAGGGAATGTACCTCAACATAAGGGCCATATTATGACAAGACCATAGTTCACATCATACAAAACCTTTCAGCTTTTCCTCTAAGATCAGGAACAAGACAAAGATGCCCACTCTCACCACTTTTATTCCAAGAAAAAATAAATAAAAGACATCCAAACTGGAAAAAGTAGAATTGTCTATTTGCAGGTGGCATGATATTACATACTGAAACTTCCAAAGACTCAACCAAAACAGAACTAATAAATGAATTCAGTGAAGTTGCAGGATACAAAAATCAATACACAAAAATCAGTTGGTTTCTATATACCAACAGAAACCAACAGAAAGAGAAATTAAGAAAACAATCCCATTTACAACTGCATCAAAAAGATTAAAATACCTAGGAATAAATTTAACCAAAGAGGTGAAAAATCTGTACTCTGAAAACCACAAGACACTGATTAACAAGTTGAATAAAACACAAATAAATGGAAAGCTATTTCATGCTCATGGATTGGAAGAATTAATATTATTAAAATGCTCATACCCTCTCCCCGAAAATTGATCTACAGATTCAATGCAATTACTATAAAAATTCCAATGGCATTTTTCACAGAAATAGTATAAACAATCCTAAATATTCTATGGAACCACAAAAGACCCCAAAAATCCAAAGCAACCTTGAGAAAAACAAAGCTGGAGGCTCCCAGATTTCAAACTGTATAACAAAACTATAGTAATTAAAACAGTATGGTATTGGCATAAAAACAGACACATAGATCAGTGAAACAGGGTACAGAGCTCAGAAATAAACCCACATACATATGGTCAATTAATTTACAACAAAGGACTCAAAAGTATACAATGGGGAAAGGATAGTCTCTTCAATAAACGGTGTTGGAAAACTAGACAGCCACCTGCAAAAGAATGAAACATGTGCTTTAAACCCTAATCTTTGTTCCCACAGAAGAAAATCACTCCATCAACTGTCCTCCACCTTCTTACATGTCCAATCTTTCCTCTTCTCCTAAACCACTCCAACTGACACATAAACATGCTATATTTCTTCCTCTCAGCTACTGCTTCATTTTTCTTCTCCCATTTATCAGAAAACTTGTCAAAACAATTCTGTGATGGCTGTCTCCACTTCTCTTTTCCTTTCTGTTGAAAATAAGCCACTCAGGCATTCACACCCACCAGGCCTCTGAATCTGATCTTGTCAACTCCACTAAGGACTTCTCATGCTGCTAAAACGGTCAAGTCTCAGTGGTCATCTTACTCAGTCATTTCACCACTGGCACCATTTATCATACCTGATGCTCTTTCCTTCTTCACATCGTTCTCTCCTTGACTTCTGAGACAAAACCCTCGATTCTCTTCCCATTTCCCTGCTTTACTTAGTGCCCTTTGCTATTCCTTGTCCTCTTCCTGATCCCTCAATGCTGGAATGGCCCCCGGGCTCATTCCTCTTCTCATTACTATGCATTCTCACTCTGATGGGGGTCTCATTCTGTCTTAGAACTGTAAATGCCATCTTTTTGTTGACTACCGCCAAATTTTTATCTCCAGCCTTGGAACTTCAGAGTCAAGCATCTATCTGCCTAATGTACATCTCCACCTGGGTGACTTCCTATGTATCTCCGACGAAGTATGTTTGAAACCAGATTTCTCATTTCCTCCCCCTTCCCTACGCTTCTCCGTCTCGATGAATGGTCTCTCCATCTTTCTGGCTGATCGGGTGAAATGAACCTTGAAGTCATCCTGAAAACTTCCCTTTCCTCACAGTCCACACCTCATCCATTAGGAAATCCTGCTGCCTCTGCCTTCAAAACATATCAGGACTTTTGCTCACCACCTCTATTGGTCTTCCCAGTCTGAACCACCACTGTCTCCTTCCTGCATAACTGGGACTTCTCCTTAGTTGCTCCTTAACTTCAATCTTTGCCTCTCTACTTTGTCATCACAGCTGCCAGAATGACACTTGAAGGAAGGAAATCAGATCATGTTACTTTTCAAATTCAGGTATGGCAATGACTTTCATTTCCCCCCAAATCAAAGCCTTATGATGAATGACATTCTATTACAATGATCTTACAGTGCAGGCATTTGAGCTGGGGCTCAGGAAGGTGTTTCAAGGTTCACAAAGGAAAGTCCTGCGGTCTCACTTCTCTACCTTCAGCCTCCATTATTCTCGCCCCCTTACTGATTCCAATTCAGCACACAGTTTTTGAGTCAGAACTATATTGTTAAATATTTTACCTAAAATACATGGAAAAATAGTTTTATAAATTTTCATTTCTTTTGTCTGATTTTATTGTACTTTGCGCTTTAATTATATGCATAAATATATATTATCTCTCCCTTTGGGAGCAGAAAATCACTTTAACAGGTAAGTGTATCATTTCACTTACAGACATTTTCATGGTCTTTCTTTTATATAAAACGAGCTCCTAAAAATGTAGATCAAAACTGAATTTATTCTCTTACTGATGGCTCTTCAAACCAGTGGGAAAACGTGGATGAGGCAATAAATGCTGTCGGGATAACTAGTTAGCAATTTGGAAAGAAAAGCTACATCCTTTCAGTCCTCTCTTCAAAAACAAATTACATACAAAGAGAAGAGGTAGTTAAAGGTAAAACATAAGTTAATAAAAATTATATAAGAAAATATAGGTGGATATATTTTTAATTTGGTAGTTTAGAAAGCCAGATAGCTATCAAGTCATAAGTGATAGACTTGTCTGTATAAAAATTCAAAAGTTCAAAACAGTTTTTAAAAGTCACTATAATTAAAGCTAAAATATATTTTATAAGTTGAAAAATACTTCTTACCTATTTGAGACTAAAGGTTAAATTATAAATACACAAAAAGGACTTGCAAATCATTAATAGCAAATGAACATCTTAAAAGGAAAATAAGCGAAGGGTAAGAAAAATAAAATTCATAGAAGAAAGAATTAAAAATAAATTTAACATATAAAAATATATTTAACTTCTAACCCAATCAAAAGATGCAAAGGAAAACAATGAGCGGCACCTATTAACCTATGTAATTGGGAAGATTAAAATGTTAGCATCACTCAGTGAAGTCTCACTTCAGAAGGGATTGTACATTGGCCTTCATCATAACTAGAGAGACGTTTAGAAACAGATATCAAAACTTTTAAAGTGCACAGTTTTTGATCCAGATTTTTCATTATTAGATAGTAAGCCTGAGGATGTAATCAGACAATTTTTTCAAAAATGTACATGTAAGGATTCACTGTGGTGTTATTGATAAATTCAAAATGCCAGAAATAGCCTAGATACTCATTAACATAGCCATGCTTAAATTAAATTTGGAGCATTGTGGGAATCTATGCAGGTGCTGACAATTGACATGAAACGTTCCATGTTTACACTGTTAAGTGAAAAAGAAATGCAAATTTCAAACAACTGCATAAATAGGGTGGGGCAAAAGTAGGTTTACAGTTGTATGTGAAAATTTATTCTTATTATTTATTATTGTATTATTTTCCATACAAACAACTGTAAACCTATTTTTGCCCCACCCTGTATATTATAATTCCCACCTCTAGTTAGGATTTCAAGTGAATGTTTTTCCTAACTTCTTTATAATTTTGTTATAGTATTTGAATTTTCTATATATGAGTTATCTATTAAAAACAGACAAAACAGTATATATTTTTTCATTTAAAAAACAGGTGAGTTGTTGGGATGTACAGACAGGCATTTCTGTCTGTTGAAAACTCCAAACTCATTTGCAGTCTCTGAACAATCTACTGAAAATGGTGGTAGGGGACTGACTATTCAGTGCTCATCGCGCAGTGCTCAGTTCAGTATATTCTGCAGGCAGTTCAAATTGCAAGACAGCCTGTATTGCTGGAAAATTCCATTCAGCTACATAGTGGTGGCATGTTACTTTTGCTAGAGTATATAAAGTCCAATAACATAACAAAATATATAAATAAAGTTTCAAAAGTAATTCCCAAATACAATAAACTCACAAACTAACAAATGAAATGGATTACCTACCTATCTCCCTTTGGTTTTCTTTTTTGTAGTGACTTCCCTTTGGGTCTTCTTTCACTTCCTAAACAAGGGCTTCCACCAGGTCCTGTTACCCGTATTGATTCAAGGCCTTTGGAAGATTTTTTAAATGTGAATTCCACTGGTTCTCCTTCTTTTAGGCTTCTAAATCCTTCCATGAATAATTTGCTCTGTAAAGAGCAGGGGAGGGAGGGGGAAAGAAAAAGAGATCATGATTATCAATGCTTCACAAATTTTCTCTATAATTTTAACATTAACATATAGCAAGATATTCTTTGTTATCCATTACTAAGTATAAAGTCTTTTTTGTTTAAGTTCAGTGAAGGTTATACCATCTTAAAGTTTCCTGTTGCAATGCTGGCAGTGAGAGAGTAAACTAACATCATTTTTTAAAGGCAATCTGGAATACTTACAAAAATTTAAATGTGCATATTCTTTGACCCAGCAATTCCACTTCAACGACTCTCCTACAGACATACTCACACAAAGGTTCAAAAAAAAAAAAAAAAGACCTATATCAAAATTTACCACAGCACTGTCCGGTAAAAAATTATAACTACCCTAATGTCCATCACAGATTAAGTAAATTACAGTAGAGCTATAGAATGTAACATGATTGAACCATTAAAAGAAGATCTACATGTATTAATGTGGGAAGATAAGCATATAACATTGTTGACTTTTAAAATTAAGGTTAAAGAAGAAGTGTTTATCATAATGCCATCTATGTCAAGAAATCTTTAAAAGTTACATGTTTATTTATGTAGAGATGGGATCTGGAACAACAGACAACAAATCATAAACAGTCATTTTCCAGTCCTTTTCTGGAAAAGTGGGAAGGCTTTTGGATAATACACATGATTGTGCTTTGTGAGGTTTTTATAATTTGAAAGGAAATAGATTTTTACAACATAAAAGATAATTGATTTTTGCACACAAAAAAGAAAGTTTCCTGATTACAAAAGTGTAATCTTGGTTACAAATATGAACTGGCTCTTTGGATCTTAATCCATTTGTCAGAGTAAATGTGTCAATTCAAAATATACCAGAAATAATTGAAAATCATTCATTCATTTCTTCAAAGTCCCTTGTGCATATTTTACAGTTCTAATTTGAAATATCATGCCGTTTTAAAAGACTTTTCTGAATTTAGGGGCAAAAGGGAGCAAAATGAAATATGGTAGAAGACCTTGGTTGAAGTCCAGCTCTTTAAGCATGTAAGCCTGCAGCTCTGAATGAGTCATTTTATCTCTTTTCTATTTACCTGTAAATTTAAGGGATTTGAGTTTCCCCACATGTGTTCTGAGGAACAATGGTTCCAAAAAAGGCTCCATGAAGAAAGGATTTTGTGGTGAAATATATTGTTTCTCCTCAGTCGTCATATTAAAGTTTCTGAGATGCCCTCCCCTCCACGACCACCAAAATAAAAATCTTATCTGTGTTTAACCTAGCAATTTCCTGACATAATTGATGCCAGAGCCCTTTCTTTATAAGCACAGATGACTAGTGTACTTAGGGAAATGCTGAACCAGAAAATCTTGACCCCTCCCAAGTCCACGATTCAAAAGGCAGTTCAGTAATTACATATAACCAAATAATTACATGGAACAAATAAAAACAACACTTCAAAATTCAACACAAAAGGAACTATTCACTGTGAAAGTCATATGATACATGAAAACAGGGTTTATAACCTGTTTTTAGTGGTCACCTGACACGCAAAATCCTTCATGTGCAAGTCTGCAACTGGCAGCACCTTTTCTGCTGTCTGATGCCATGTAGAAATCGGGGACACACACACACACACACACACACACACACACACACAACTAAAACCACTACTGCCTACAGTGTTTAAAATAAAAACAATTAATGTTTTTAAAGCTTTTTAAAAATCATTCCCAAATCTTCTGTTTCCCCCCGCTAAGCTTTTCCCTCACTAATTATAGAGTTCTTTTGCTTTCATTCCCTCTCTCACTCCCCCCTCAAGAAAGCACAGATTATCAAATCAGATGAAGTGGAGCAGAAGTCAACTACCGCAACCAAGAGAATGGACACAGGTTTAACTAGGGTTATCACATGTTCACATGTTTTGTTTCTGCAGTAAAAACACCATCACTTATTGATCTCCTCCTTGTTTTGAGTGTCCAGGGGCACTATCGCCAACTTAATTTGATTTCATTTTCCATTTTTACAATTTTTGATAGGTATGATTTATAAGTAAACTTATAAGTGGTGATTTATATTGGACTTTCCAAGTCTAAATTTCCATCCCTTATGGATCACTAAGTTCTGTATATTCTTCATGATATTCTGAAAGAATAGTTCTTTAAATTCTGTCACATATTCATCCTTCCCCAAATTATTACATGAAGCAATTTAGATTTATAATACATCACACAAAAATAATAACATCTCTAAGAAACTATAATGGAATTTGCTATTCTATCAAAAATTGCTGTTACACCAGTGGGAAAGATTTGTTGAAAGAAGAGGAGGAATTAGCACATTATATTTCTTCACAAAAAATCAGCTTCTCTCCTTGACTTGACAATTTTTTATTAGAGGTGCCTCCATTTTTTTAGTCACACTGGTTCCAATTCTTAGTTTTACCCAAACTATTTAATGAATCTTATATGTTCCATCTTCACAATTTTTTCATCTGACTCAAGTGCTTTCTTGGGTCACAATGCCCTGCTTCTGGGCCTAACTATCTCCTACTTGGATAAGTGTACATTGCTTCATTAACATTTCAAGTCTCCTCCCTGTTCCAGTTTCTCCCACACTTGCATTTTCTCTCTGAATTAATCTTACTGTTAGTTTCCTATCTCAAAAATCTACAATACCTCCATTTAGGCTGTAGGTGAGACCATTCACAGTCTAAGGCGAATAATGTGAGGTCCTTCTCTAAAGAGACTGAAGGAAATATCTGGGCATTGGTGAAATATTGGATCTGACACACAGACCCCATTCATTCTAACAATTAGGAGGCCACTGATGCAAGAGCTGGCTCCCCACCCATTCAACCTTAAGTTATTACTACCCCTCATTCATATGTCTGAAGGGTCAACCAAGAATCACAAAACATGCAGCATAATCAAAATAGGCCAAGATAAATGAGGGAACAAAAGAAATTTTATATACCATCCAATCAGTGTCTCCATAGATATTTGAGATAATAATGACATCAATAAAACAGAGCAAAAACACCCAGAGAATTTAAAAAACACTCTCAGAAAATTAAAAATGATTGGTGAAATTAGGTGGGGGTGGAAGTAAAAGGTTAGAAAATCTCTCAGGACATAGGCCAACAGACGGAGAATCAGGCTAGTGGAAATCAAGGAAAACAGTAGAGCCAGGACTCAAGCCAGATCTTTGACACCAAAAGCCCTTGTATACCAGGATGCCTAGTATAACATTCTGTAGGTTATTTCAATTGTCCCTCAACACCATAATCATATTACACTTTAGAATCTACAAGTTCTAGGCCTCCAGTAGACCTTCTTGCTCAAGCCATGCTCATTTCTTATCCCTTAGCTTTAAAAAATTTTTTTTCTGTAAAAATTTTTAGCTGATATGTTGACTTGTAAGGAATCAGTCCTTTTATTGTAGGCCATCTTATTTTACTGCCTCTTTCTGAAAACAAGAGGCATTTAATAGATAACGGGTAAATGTAAAGAACAACAAATTCCCATCAAATGGAAGCTCTTGAGATACTCCTGTTTCATCAAACTGTGAGATATTTCAGGCAGATCTTATCAAATACATCCAACATCTCAGTGGTGCTGTAACAACTGGACTTCCACATGCCAAAAAAAGTAAATGTAGGCATAGCTTCTACCTTTTACAAAAACTCAAAGTGGATCACCGATCTAATTTTACAAAGCAAAACAAAAAACTCCTAAAAGATAACATTGGAAAAAAATGTAGATGACCTTCGGTATGGCAAATAGATAGACAGATAGGTAGATATTTAGATAAAATAAAAAAGCCAATGGATGAATTGAAATGGAATTTCAAAAAGGTCTTAACACAGAAGGTAGACATGGAAGAAAACAGGCACATACACACACACACACACATACAATTAGCAAAGTGGTAATCAAACTATATAAATAAATATGTTAAGTGTAAATAAACTTAACATTCTAACTAAAATGCAGAGATCAAAAGAATAGATAAAAAAGCAAGATCTGACCATGTGTTATTTACAAGAGAGCCGCTTTAACTATACAGATACAGAAAGATCAGAAATAAGACGATGGAAGTGACATACTATTAAAACAATAAGCAATAAGAAGGCTACAGTTATGTTGATAAGAGTAAATCACAGTTGGAATAGCTGGGAGTTTTTAATACAACACTCTCAGCAGTTGATAATACTAGAAAAAAATCACAAAGGACTAAGATCTTAAACTCTATCAAGCCCCGGCTGGTGTGGCTCAGTTGGTAGGGCATCCTCCCATGCACTGTAAGGTTGCTGGTTTCCAGCTCCATGCCCTGTAGGGGGTGTACACAGGAGGCAGCTGATAAATCTCTCTCTCTCTCAAATCATTAAACCACTTTTTTCTTTTTAAATTTATCTTTACTGTTGAGAGTATTACAGGTGTCCCATTTTTCCCCCCCAACTGACCCCCTCCACTTCGCTCCCACCCCCTCCCCAGGCCTTCACTCCGTTATTAACTGTGTCCATGGGTTATGCATATATGTATATAACTTCTTTGGTTAATCTCTTCCCACCTACTACCCCCCTTCCCTCTGAAATATGATCGTCTGTTGCATGTGTCAATGTCTCAGGATCTACTTAGTCTGTCAGGTTCCTTTGTTCATTAGCTTCTTCTTAAAGAGGACCCTTCAACTTTTCCTGTAGTGCTGGTCTGGTAGTAATGAACTCCTTTAGCTTTTTCTTATCTCTGAAGCTCTTTATTTGACCTTCAATTCTAAATGATAGCTTTGCTGGGAAGAGCAATCTTGGTTGTAGTTCCATGTTTTTCATCACTTTGAATATTTCTTGCCACTCCCTTCTGACCTGCAAACTTTCTGTTGAGAAATCAGCTGACAGTCATATGGGTGCTCCCTTGTAGGTAACTAACTGCTTTTCTCTTGCTGCTTTTAAGATTCTGTCTTTAACCTTTGGCATTTTAATGATGATGTGTCTTGCTGTGGGCCTCTTCGGGTTCCTCTTGTTTGGGACCCTCTGTGCTTCCTGGACTTGTAAGTCTATTTCTTTCCCCAGGTAGGGGAAGTTTTCTGTAATTATTTTTTCAAATAGGTTTTCAATGTGTTGGTCTCCTTCTTCCCCTTCTGGCACCCCAATAATACAAATGTTGGGCCTCTTGAAGTTGCCCCAGAGGCTCCTTATACTATTTTCATATTTCTGGATCCTTTTTTCTTTTTGCTCTTCTGGTTGGGTGTTTTTTGTTTCCTCATGTTCCAAACTGCTGATTTGATTCTCAGTGTCCTCTACTCTACTGTTGATTCCATGTAAATTATTCTTCATTCCAGTTCCTGTAGCCTTCATTTCAAGTTGGTACTTTATTATGTTATCAATTTTCTCAGTTATTTCCCTAATAGTTTGCTTAAACATCCTTATAAACAAAATTCTGAACTCTGTATCTGTTAGCTTGCTTGGATCTATTTCACTTTGTTCCTTTTCTAGAGATTTCTTCTGTTCTTTCCTTTGTGACATGTTTCTTTGACTCCACGTTTTGGCTGCTTCCAGGTGTTTGTTTCTATGTATTAGGTAGATCTGCTATGTCTCCTGGAATCTGTAGAGTGGCTTTGTGTAGTAGGTGTCCTGTAGGGTCCAGTGGCTCAGCCTCCCCAGTCACCTGAGCTGGGCCTTCTAGGTGCTCCCCTGTGTGGGCTGTGTGCACTGTCCTGTTGTAGTTGAGCCTTGGTTGCTGTTGGTGTCCCTGGGAGGAACTGACCCCCAGGCCAATCAGCTGTGAGGACCAGCTGCAGCTACAGCCAGAGAGCTGCTGTGCTGGAGACACCCCTATGGAGCAGGATTTACTTTAGTGGGGCTTTGGTGTTCACCAAGTGCGCCCCTTGAGTGTCCCTTGTGGATGGGGTAGGGTTGTAACCCAGCGTGGTCAAGTCTGATCACCAGGTGCACTATCTCTGGGGCCTCCCGGGAGGTGCAAAGTCAGCCTGTGCCAGTGCCTTGCCCAGGGCCACCCAGCATGAGCTACACAGCAAACCGTAGTTGGCTGCTACTTGTGCTGGGCTTGGAGGTGCCCAGGAGAGGCCAAGCTATGAGCCAATGCAGCTGCCGCTAGTGCTAGGCCTGGGGCTGCTTATCAAGCTGTATGGGGCCCGCTGCTGCTTGTTTGAGAAATTTTAGGAAAGTCCTAAGCATGAGGCTCGAGAGGCCCCTGGAAATGGCCTGGATGAGCTGCAGGTGGGGAGGGGCGGGGCCTCCGGGAATCACGGGGCGGGGCCAAAGGTGTGAGTCGGGTGCTGGCGATTCAAATATGGCGCCTGCCTGCCGGCTGTGTGTGGGGAGGACTCGCCAAAGGAGCAACGGCCTCTGCCAGCTCTTCTGCCTGGGAGGAAGCCGCCCCTCCAGCTCTCGCCCCAATATCAGGCAGGTCAGTTCCTCCCCAAGTGTCCTGGGTCCTTTCCGGCTGCTGCCCGGCGCTGGGCTCAGAGGGAGCGTCCGAGTGAGTCCGTGCCGGGCCTTCTGAGAGGAGCTGCTGGGGCTCCCACAGCCTCCGCGACCCTCAGGGACAGTCCCGCTGGTTCTACAGCCCGAGTTGTGGGGACGTCTCTTCCCGGCCCTGGAGCCCTGGGCTGGGGGCCTGCTCTGGGGCTGGGACCCCTCACTCCTCTGGGAAACCCCCACCACCGAGATTCCCTCCCGGGTTTTAGCCGCGGCACCGGGTGTGGGCCCGCGGCCGTGTCTCCAGGATCCAGCCCCGATCCGCCCACGTCTCCGCCCCTCCTCCCGGTCTCGGTGCTGCTTCAGCTCCCTGGCTGTGGGGCTTCTGTGCAGCCAGATCTCAGGAGGCTCTGAGTGATGGTGGTTCTGTATTTTAGTTGTGATTTTGACGTGGTTGCGGGAGGCGGCGGGTGCAGCTGTTACCTACCCCGCCATCTTATTTCTCCCTCAACCACTTTTTAAAAGAGTTTTCTATTTCTTTATTAAAAGCAGAGCTTAAATGTGTCAAGTTATTGCACTCAAAGTAGAACAAGTTACATTATACTAACAATAAAGAATTCTTCAATTGTTTCTACTATGCAGACAGTGCACAAAACTTTCATATAAAATCATCATTCAAAGGCAAGCAAGTACTATGATATTATTTGATGTTGAAGTACTCATTTATGGAAAATAAAAATTGTCCAAACATACATGAGCTTCAAATAATGAAATTTAGCAAAATGTTTATATGGTTGCTGTCAAGAAACAATGTCATTTTCAAATATAGAATGAAAATAAGGCTGCTAATTTATTTTTAGTGTAAATTCACTAACTTAGTGGTTTGGAAAATAAGTTATTAAAAATAACCTACTAAACTGAATTTGGATGAAAAACAGGCATGGACAGGGGGAAAGCTTACTGATTTAGCAATGTGCTGCTACAACATTACTAGGCTCATGAAATAATGTCAGCAATAAAAATTTTTACAGTTTGAACATAAAAACTTGAACTAAAATTTTATAAATAAGAACTAAAATGAAATAAATAGAAATAAGATTTTTCCTGACAGAAAGGTCCTGACATTTTTGAAAAAATGACAGCATAAAATAACATGATTTAAAAACAACATTTTATAATATACATGTTTATTTCAACCAAGAAAGAACACTTACTTAAGTCAGCTGAGGAATCTGGTCATTTAAGACATTGAAATTGGACATTTATAATTCAATGGTACAAGCAATTGTTAAATATTGTCAGTAATTCAACACAATCAAAATTGTCCTACAGTTCTTTCAAGCTTCTGAATCTTCTTTCTTTCTCTTTCCTTCTTTCTTTCTCTTTCTTCTTTCAGAAATTGCTATTAAGATAAATAGCTCCCATATTTTATAGAATAGTAATGTCTTTATTTTCACTACATTTTATTGAACACAGTAATTTCAACACATTGTCAAGGGTAAGTGGCAGTTTTAAATTATATAGCCATAGAAGATGAAGCTGGAAGGGAGCTTAGATACCTCATTCTTGGAAGACACATATATTATAAAATCCATTAATATAGCAAGAGCATAAAGAAATTATAGGGCCTGGCCAGCATGGTTCAGGGGTGGAGCATCGACCTGGGATCCAGGAGATCATGGTTTGATTCCTGGTTTGGGCACATGCCTGGGTTGCCAGCTCGATTCCCAGTGAGGGGCGTGCAGGAGGCAGTCGATCAGTGACTCCCTCATCACGGATGTTTCTATCTCTCTCTGTCCCTCTCCTTTCCTCTCTCTGAAATCAATAAAGATATATTAAAAAAAAAAAAAAAAAAAAAAAAAAGGAATTATAGGCTCTGGCCAATGTGGCTCAGTTAGTTGGAGCATTGTCCCGTGAAGGGTTGTGGGTTTAATTCCCAGTCCCAATTGATGTTTCTCTCTCTCCCTCTCTCTCTAAAGTGAATCAATTAAATAGGTAAATAAATAAATAAATAATAAATTATAGAACATATATAAGTGGAATACCACTGTGGTAGCCATTACAGCTGTTACCCATATTCTGTTACCCTCTTCTTCAGGGCAAATGGCAAGTTGCACTTCACCACTACCTTTAAATTAGGCGTGACCACGTGACTTGCTTTGGCCAATGAAATGTGAGTGGAAGTGGCTTGGGTCCTTTGGGTTAGAAGCTTTAAGAGCTAGTGCACAATCTGCTTTATTTTCCTTTCCTTCTCAGCAATCATGGAACGATGCTTCATGATGGAGCCTCTGTTAGACTGAGTCCTGAATTGAGGGTCATGAGTAGAAGGCCCGGCAGACCACACTGCATGTAGTGTGAGAGAGAAAGAACTTTCACTGTGTAGCCACTAAAAACTTGAAATTGTTAGCTAAACATAACCTAGACTGTCCTGAGTGGTACAGAAACAGGAATCTAGAAGTGAGTTCTGGCCATAACAAAAAAACCTAAAATATTTGGCATTATAGGTTGGTAAGTGGAAGGAAAGGAAATTATACTGGATGGCAATCCATGCAAGTGGTGTCAAAGCATTTGTAAAACTGTCACATAACAAAATGACCTGGTCTCTCTTAAAAATAGGCAGCAAAGCATCACCAGACGTTTCACTGTGAAAGGAAGGAAGCAAAACAAGCAAAGGAAAAAAAACTGGAGGAAACAAGACAATGTTGGGAAAAGAAATCTTAAAAATTTACAGTTAACATCCTCAAACAGAGATTATATTGCATCCATAAAACAAATCAGGATACTCCTAAAAACAAAAAGATCTCTTAGAAATTGCATCTCTGATTAGTAATCAGAAGCTTTATAAAACTGGTTAAGTATTCCAAAGAGAGCACAAAGAAAAAATGGCAAATAAGACCGAAAAGCTTAAAATAAAATAACAACACTGTTGTTCTGTTTTCCGAGTGCTTGAGTTTTTGTTTTATTTTTTATTTTTTTCTCAATCCCTCCATCCCCCTCCCGACAGCTGTCAGTCTGCTCTCCATGGTTCTGTCTCTATTCTGTTTGACAGTTCATTAGATTCCATATGTCAGTGAGATCATAGAGTACTTGTCTAGAAAGACTTCTCTGACTGGCTTATTTCACTCAGCATAATGCTCTCCAGGTCCATCCATGCTGTTGCAAAGAGTAAGATCGCCTTCTTTTTTATGGCTGAGTAGTACTCCATTGTACATTTACACAATAAATTGTCATTCTTCCTTAGTGTTCCTGCTCGGCCTTCTTCCCACTATAGCTGCTTTCCCTGGGGAGCTTCCTATATTGCCTTAGTCTCAACTATGTACTTACATAATAACTTCCATTATAGTATCTCTAGCTCATACTTCTCTACTATGCTCCAGCCTTATCTATCCAACATGATTCTCCCTCATTATGTCTCAAAATTAACTACATCTCTACTACTGATAACACAGAACACTTACTTGCCAGGAACTATTCTAAGCATTTTATACACATTAACTCACATGTTAATGAAGCTAATGAAGGAAATTAAGGCATGAAGAGACTACGCAGCATGCCCAGGGTCACAAAGCTAATAAACAGCAAAGCCAGGATTGTAAACCAGGCAGTCTGGCTTCAAACTATAGCTTCTTAAACATGCACACTGTACCTCACCTGTCACTTCTTCCTAATGCATTCCTTACCCAGTCAAAAGTCACCTTCACCCACCCTGTTGCTTGAGACAGAAACTTCCATCTCCCTCAACCCCACATTAACTACTCACCAAGTTCAATTAATACTGATTCTATTTCCTTAACACCTGAGGATTCTGCTCCCTTCCTTTCTTTTTCCTAATACAAGTCACCATTTCTCACTTAACCTAGAGCAACAGCTTCCTGCTGGTCTCTCTGCCGTCAATCCATTCTCCACACGGCTGCTGGCGTGAAGGCGCTGAGGTCCAGGTTTGCTCCTCTCTCCCCATACCTTTATGCTCCCCCGCTCATCTACACAGGCTTAAAGTCCTCAATGTGTTCCCACAAAGTTTAAGTGCCTTAGAGCATACTTCCTAGTCTCTGCTTATATTCCCAGGCTTAACTCTCACCATCCTCTCCCACGCCTCCTCTGGGCTTGGGTGAGACACCTCGCATGCCGCTCACCCTGCTCTCCTCTTCACCTTGGCGGGTCTGTTAGGCAGCCTTCCTTCCCGCTTTCATAGTACCTGGTACAACTCTATGACAGACCGCCCTACCTATTATTATAATAATGTGTCTTTTCTGAAGAACTGCAAGCTCTGGAAAATGGTATCACATCACTTCATCTTTTCAACAGGAAACTGAGGCAAGATAGGCCACGTAACTTAACCTGCTCAAGGTTACACCACTAGTGATCTGAGGAAATGCTATCTAATCCAGATCTGCATGACTCCTCTGCTAATGAAGGTTTTTATGCAGAATTTTTTAACACAATGAGAGCAATATCTATGATGAGCTGCTAGAACTTCAGACCAACACAGTCCTTCTCATCCTCCTGGGCAGTGGTTTAGTGGTTTCTACAGCTAACTGATCTGTCTTAAAATAAATGTGAATAAAGGCAGGGTTTTCTTATCAGCTGCATCAATACCTTCTCTTTCTTACCGGATTGCCTCTTCCACTCAAAACTACAGGTCTTTAGTAAAAGTTGTAGCTGAGGGAACGAAAGTACCCAAAATTACTGTAACAAGAGATGTCTAAAAACCTTTTATTTTAAGCCTACAATTTAGAGATTAAGAAATTAAATCCCAAATTAACTTTAGAAAATTAAATGCCCAAAGTCTTCTTGCTAGTTAATGGCAAAGCTGGGACAAGATCATGTTTCCTGTCTTCAAAGTTGATGTTCTTTTTCCGTACCTATAAAACAGTGTTTCCCACAAGCCTGACATTATTGTATTTTACAGTTTAACACAGTAAATCTCTATTACTGATTAACTTGAATGAAACTTTCCTCAAAAAGTTAACGGGCAACTCTACTGTCACTGTAATATACTGTCAGACGACAACAACGGCGTCTGCCCAATTTGAAAAAAACACGATGGTTTCCCTACAGTCAACTTACACCTGGAGACAACATCAACAACCTCATCAGAAGATATATCCTTTCAGGAGTGGTTACCAAAGAATGTTATGCAGTGACAGGAATGTTCTGTATTTGTGCTGTCCAAGATGTTAGCTCCTAACTGGCCACCTGTGGCTTCTAAGCACCGGAACTGTTAGTGCAACTAAAGAACCAAGTATTTTAACTTTAATTTAAATAGCCACACAGGCTAGTGACTACCATTTTGGACAGTGCAGTCTTAGAGTTACATCATAAAGATCTGAAAAGTACTTTGCAAAGGAGGTTTGCAAACAGATAACATTTATATACTGCTCAGTCCTACTAATAATGTAAGAGAACTAACATAGCTAATACTACAGGATATATTATTTTGAAATTTTTTTATTAACATGACTACCCGACCACATTCATCTTCCAATCTATGTATCAGACAGCAGAGTATTATATGCTATGGGAGAAAATCTTTATGGCTGGTGCAAGGTTGGGCAAAAAAATGAACAAACCGTCCTCCTAAAAAATCAGAGGATCTCTTTAAGTGCCCAGCCTGCTCCAGTGATCACAGAAGGGTCACAAAGCCCCAGGGGATCTTTCCAGGCATGAAACAACTTCCACAATTCTGCTCTAATGCTCTCACTGGATAAATCACTGGATACATGTAAGGCAATGCCCCAGCTATGCCACATTACAATTTTTACATTATTACAAATTGTTCCAAATAACCAGACAGAAAGAAAAAGATGTAATATTAAGCAAGAGCTTCATTAACTTAGAATTGTACTATGTATTTTATCTCTTCTGTCCTTTCTCTATATTTAAATACTTGCTAAAAAAAATAACTTCTAGCTAGGGATATAGATTTTTAATATCAAGAAAAACTTGGAAAGGGCTCATTTTATTCATAGAGATATCATAACATTTCCTTAATTAGCTCATCATCTTTGAATAATACTGTTTCAATGTCTATGATATTTTCATTAGCACAGTTCCTCGACACTTATTTTCTCCTGTCTTCTTTACCCATTCATTCAGCACACTTCATTACTCTTGTTAATAACTCTTCCTTTCTCTTACACATGTCCCTTCTCCCTTAGAATCCTGACAATTTTTTTTTTTCTGACACTCATCAACCCAGACCAGTATTTTGGAAATGAACTATTATCTTCTGTCAAAAATAAAGCACAGGCATAGGGATTACTGGTGTCTAAATGCACTCATACCTCTCCCAGCTTTTTCATCTAGCTCTGAGAAGGCCCACAGAGTCACAGATAAGAGAATATGGGAGGCCCTGGCTAGGTAGCACAGTTGATTATAGAGTCATCCCCATACGGCAAGTTGTGGGTTCGATCTCCGTTCAGGGGACAAATGTACAAGGAGCAACACATGAATGCATAAATAAGTGGAATAACAAATTGATGCTTCTCTCTCTAATATCAATAAATAATTTTTTTAAAAAAAACAGCATTGATTGTAAAAAAAAAAAAAAAAAAAGGGAGAGAGATTATGGGATTGTCTCAACACAATCTGTTACTACCATAAGTAAATCAAGCATAATCCTTGCTGACAGTGGGAAGTCTGGATCCGGAAATAATACCAAAAGAAATTCATCTTTAAGAACAAAGAAATTGTGATTTGTATGTTCCTAGGGAAAATGCTTTATATGTGTTCCAGAGGCATGGCATGTAGACACTGTGCATTTCCAGGTAAGTGTGGCGCTCACTTTGCTTAAAAACTAACATAGTAACTCAGGGCCAGGGCTACCTTAAACAGGCTTCTGCAGTGTTTTCGTAAGAACTGGCATCTGGTCAACCTAGAAGATCCTCTTGTTTCCCATCTGCACATGACAGTGGCAGTGAGTGAAGCAACAGCAGCAGCAGAATCAGATAGAAAACCAAAAATACAAACGAAATATAAAATGTATACCAACATGTGAACTTATATGTTTTCACATCTAATATCTGTAAACTATTTCTAAAATTTAAGGGAATTAGTACTATGAATTGGGGTTCAAGGAGACAGAATTTTTTGAAAACAAGAGGCAATGTATCAAAGTAGTTTGAATCAGTTGTATGACCTTGATCATATTACTTAAGCTCATTGTATATAATACAGTTGACCTTTGAACAATTTGGGGGTTAGAGGGGCCAACCCTCTGCACAGTCGAAAATCCACATATAACTTTTAACTCCCCCAAACTTAACTACTAATAGCCTACAGTTGACCCGAAGCCTTGCTGAAAACATAAATATTTGCTTAACACATATTTTGTATGTTATATGAATTATACACTGTAATCTAACAATAAACTAGAGAAAATAAAATGTTAAGAAAATCATAAAGAAAATACATTTCAGTATTTATTGAAAAAATGGGCCCACACAGCTCAAACCTGTATTGTTTAAGGGTCAACTGTAATACTAACCATATAGGGCTGCTATAAGAATTAGGTGAGTTAATAAATGTCAACTGTTAGAATAGTACCTGGCATGCAGAAAATTCTATACTTAGACCACACCAACATTAAATGGGCACTTTGCATGTAAACGTGATAACATTTTTAAAAGTTATTTATAAGTAATTGCTATTGTTTTTTTCCCTTATCACAAATAGTTCCTATTCATTTTATAAAATGCAGATTAAAAAAATACACAGAGGATAAAAAACACCTGAAATCCCATCATACGACTGTTACCATTTTGTTGTTGTTAATCCTCACTTGAGGATATTTTTTCCATTGATTTTTAGAGAGAGTAGGAGTGGAGGAGAGGGAGAGAGAGAGAGAGAAACATGGATGTGAAAGAGACATATGGATTGGTTGCCTCCTCCAGGCACCCCGACCAGGCTAGGATTGAACCTGCAACCCTTGATTGGGAATCGAACCCACCACCCAACAGTATGCCGAGCCACACCAGCCAGGGCTGTTACCTTTTTTTTTTTTTTTTTACCATTTTTGTTACCATTATCCATAAACTTTTCATTTTTTCATATGCAAATAGACAGATGTAGACAGAACTTTTAGAAACATCTATTTAAACACTGAGGTCCTACTACTGAGATCTACCAATGTTTTATACTCCACTATTTTTCATGTAGCAAAGTAACACAAATATCTTTCCATTGTACTGAATAATCTAAGGATGTGTTTTTAGCAGACAAATGTACCCGTCTCCTACCCTTCTTCCCGGCAAACTCTTATTTGAAACTTCTGTATAAAAGACAAATACAGCAGGTCCTCTAATAACATCGCTGCATTATAATATCAAAGAAAAGAAAAAAAATCGATTCCTGGCCAGGGCCATAGTCTGGGTGGAATGTTTGCATTCTCCCTATGTCTGCATGGGTTTTCTCTGGGTACTCTGGTTTCCTCCCACGCCCCAAAGATGTGCATGTTAGTGACCTGGAGTGCCCACATTGTTCCAGTCTGAGTGAGTGTAGGTGTGTGTGAGTGCATCCTGTGATGGAAGGACATCCTGTCCGGGGTTGGGTCCCACCTTGTGCCCAGAGCTGCCAGGATGGGCTCCGGCTACCCATGACCCTGAACTAGACTAAGTGGGTTGGAAAATAATCATCTTACTTGTTTTTATTAGTCTTTTAAAAATGTATGTATAGCTCACATTTATTTCAATGTATTTTTTGAAGTGTTTTGGTTCTTTATTTAGAAGTTTGGTGATGTTTTCATGACCAGAAATATACTGTAGGAATTTAATTCTTATTTATATCAATTAGCCTATAGTGAAATTGGTTTCATTATACATCATTTCACTTAAAGTCACAGTTTCCAAGAACCTACTGACAATGTTAAGTGATGACCTCCTTTTAGAGATAAAGTGGCTCTGGTTGAAGCAGAATGGAGTTTTGCTCGGCCACCCCCTCACCCACTGCTTCTCAAAATACTTCTAAGGAAATCAATGTCACTTCTGAGTACAGGTTGGCATCTAAGTTTGAAAGAACCATTTTTAAAAACTGGCTACAGTATTACATTACATGGATGTCCATATTTAACTAATAACCTAACGATGATATTTACTTTTTTCAATTCTTTGTTATTATGAAACGTGCTATGACAAAAATCTTTGTGTGCAATCATCTTATTTACAGGCGTTAACATGTATTGCCAAATTATACTGTAGAAACTTGTATCAGAATATACCGCTGCCGGAGATATATGAGAATGCCCATTTCTCTGCAACTTCACCAACATCAGGTAGTATTAAAATAATAACTTTGCCAAACTTTCATCTATTAAATGTTGTTTTAAACTTACATTTCTTTAATTTCTATATTTGTACTTTTGTGAATTTCTACGTTCCTGCCCTTTGCCCATTTTCTACAAGGTTGCTTCCTTTTTTCTTACTAATTCACAAGATTTTTTTACAGTGCAAAGATATTACCCTTTGTGTATGTCGTAAATAATTTTCTTTGCAGTTTGTCTTTCAACTTTCCTAACAAGTTTCTACAAGCTATTTAAGTCTAATTAATAACAGAAATACACTTAATAGGAAAAAGATCCATGGTAATGCACAATATAAAAAATTCTTGTTTATTCTATTCTACAAATGCATACACATTTACTGTATACATAATTTACTCCCTTTGCTTACATGCATAAGACTTCAATGTATAAACTGTACTTTATGAAATTAAAACATATTTGGAATAGAAGCTTTCGCTCATTAAACAGCCATCTTTAGTTTTATAAATAATAGTTTATCTAAATATAAAATTGACTTTAAGTGTCAATATCAGTGAATGATGAATGATCCTGGAGTCTAAGAGGAAATGCATGGGCAAGAAGAAATTAATTTTTTATACATGCAGTTGTAACTTGACACATCTGACAAATTTGGAGAGAGAAAGGCAGTTAAGTCTAAATGGTGAAGTAAAAAACTTTTAAATCACAAATAACTATTATTTCTATATTTGAACCAATAAATTAAACTACGATACTAAGAGTAAAATTAGATGAATCATGTAATCCTGAATTATTTGGGGCTATGTACATTATTAAATATATTCCCTGTTAAAGTTTAACATTAAAAAATCTAAATAAAATGATAAAATATTAATGAATTTTACAACTCTCTTTTAGTTGAACTTTATGCTTTATGAATGTAGTCTTGGGACTTCAATTATATGATAGGTTAAATTCTATTGCAATGAACTTCAACCATTTCTAGTTTTCTTTATGGATTTTTGTAACATTTAACACTTAAAATTATGGGCCAGGAATTAGGCATGTTAATTTAAATATTGTTATAGTATGATTTGATTTACATTACATATTGTATCTAAAACTATTCTATATATGATTAAAACAAATTAAGTAGATAACAAACACACTTAAATTTTATAATATAAAAAGGTTTAAAACAATCTTTCAATAATCAGTCTCCTCTAACAATAGAAGTTTTCTCTCATTTTTAACCCTGTGTAAATAGACAGTTTTTTAAAAAGGCATCTAAAGAAGACAACCTTATCACAAAGGCACATGGGAGTAGCTAAGGGTGAAAGGCCAGTGCTTCTTCCGATGCGTACCCCCAACACTAATGGGACAGCGGGATCTTAAACCTGGAAGTGTGAGCCTTCACTAATGCTCTCAGGCTAATTTCTGTGGGATGTGAACTCAGCTACATGCAGATAATAAATTCTGATTTCAACATGAGTACGATACCACTAGCAAGCCTTACCCTCGTCATTATTTTCTATCATTGTCACTAAATACCAGAGTTTTCAACCTGAAATGAAAACATGTCATCATTTTATCAGGTGTATTTTACAACTTTTAGAATATCTTGTAGAAATGGTGGTGGTGGGTGTTACATACTTTTGTTATTACTGTATTATAATATTGTCTAACTGAGAAACCATGTATATACAGTTCAACTTTATCACCATCAAGGGTTCAGAGTATTTAATTCTTCTCTTCCTTTACACCATCTTATCAATAAAAGAGGCTTATTAATTCTTTATCCCCCCAATTTCCCATTTTCTTTATATTACTGCCTTTTACGTCCTGGGAAAATTGATAGACTGACAGACAACTATCAGATGATCCTTTTTTAACAAGGTAAAAACACGGAACTCAGTAAGCAAAAATTTTTTTAAGTTCATAATATAAAATAATAATGTAAAAAAGCATATGAACAAATACTTTAAGAAAAATGATGTTATTTTGAATTATAGGTAAGGTAATGTTCATTAAAATCAGTTTTAGATTTTAATAATTTTAAAAGGCAGTTGTATTGTCCACAAATACTAATTTCACCATACGATAACCTGGTTCAAGAATCTACCTGAACTATATTCAAAGTTATCATTTAAAACCATTCACCATCTGGTCTCTGCTTAACTTTCCACCTCCCTTCAATACTATCCTTACTGTATCCCAACGACACTTCCTAAGGACACCCAACATTTGTTTCTGCCACCAAGTCTTTGCCGAACCTCCTCCCTTTCGGTGTTAGAGACGGAGGAAGAAAAAAGTAGCCGCTGCAGCCGGGGACTGGCCTGTCGCTATCAGTGAGGCCTGCGCCGCTGGGAATTGGCTTGGCACTCAGCTCTGCCAGGGTGTTCATGACATAACGTTTTATTTTGAATGTAAACAATTTCGGAGAATGCCACTATCAGACAAGGCCACTCTGTGACTTTATCTAAACAGAGACAAAAAGAACACTGTCCAACCCCCAAAATGGTCAAACACTCTCCTTTTCTGGCTAATATGTCTGCTTCCTTACCAATTCCAGTTGGTACCACTATGTTCTTTCTGCCTTCTAGGTAGGAGTTCTTAAGATACCCAATCACAGAATTACTCCTGCTTATTGACAGCATCCAATCCAGGACAAACTTCTGCTTCCGTGAACTCCTTCTTAAATCACCTAACATAAACCCAAATCCTGTAAATCCTTTATAACAGCCTCTCACTAAGACACTCCAAGGTTCCACATGATGTGCCCCATCCCTCACTGTCACGTTAGTAAATCCAATTTTGTTTGGTTCAGATGTGTTCCTGATGGCATTTATTTATATATGTATTATACATATATGTATGTATGTATATATACACGCACTATATATATAGTACATGTATTTATATGTTTTAAAATTTACTTTAAAACACACATCTAAAAAGTCTCTATTATCTAAAACCAACCTTAGTTTCAGTATATACTTTTACAGTTCATATTACATTCACACATTTACTTATATATTGCTTTTTTCTATTATAAGCGCATATACATTTGCTCCTTAATTCCATAAGAAAGAATCTTGTGGATTCAAATATTTTTATCTTTAAATCACTACAAAGAGAGCCATAGATATGTCATTAATCTCTTTTATTTATTAATACTTTCCAAAATTCTGTGCCTGGATCCTTCCCACTCTACATTTTCTTCTTTTGTGATGCTCTCTACCTCACTTTCACCACCACCTAAATATGATGACTTCTAGATTTATAATTATAATCCATAAGACAGTTTTTAAACAAAAGCTATTATTAAAAATTAAACTATAAAAAGATGCAATGACATAAATTATATGAAAAATGGTAAAAAAAATACTCATCACTAATCCTCACCTGAGGATATGTTCATTGATTCTTTTAAGGAAGAGGAAGGGGGCCAGAAAGGGAGAGAGAGACATCAATCGGCTGCTTCCCATATGCCCCTGAATCAAAAACGCAGTTTTGGTGCACAGGACAATGCTCCAACCAACTGAGCCACCTAGCCAGGGCTCAAGTCATTACTTCTTAATTTTACTACATTTTACTATTATCTATGTTCTTAAGGTTACAGTGTTGAATCTGTACAATGGAATTACTACATAATGGTACGTTACAGTCTATTTCTTCTCAAATCCACATTCACTAATATCACATTGATCTCTTGATATTGGCCATGGTGGAAGCATTTACACCATGGAAATTGGCAAATGCTGTAAGTCGAGGCTTTATTTATTCTTTTGTTGATTGTCTAGACACTTAGGAAAGTAATGGTGAAAATGTTAATAATGCAGATTAAATTTAACAGTGTATCATGACTATAGCTGTTATATTGTAAATAGCACAAAAATTGAGGAAATATTCTTACAGTATATTATTTATCAATACTTTCCAAAATTCTGTTTCTGGATCAGTAGTCGCTCACAATAAAGTTTTGACATACATCTTTGTCTTTCTTGTTTTACTTTTGTGTTACTCATTAGTATTTAAAAAATCATTTACCATTCATGTAAGAACTACATTTTTTCATCAGTTATATCTGTGGCTACAGATATGCGTTCATAAAAAAAAAAATCAACAAATGCAATCTGTAAGAATCAACTGGCTTCATGGAATTTAAAATACAGTATTATATATGAATTATTATTTGAAAATTGTGTTCTACATTCTTTATAACAGTGAAATTTATAACACACACTTTTTGGGGGAAAGCCAATTATTAAACATTTACCAAATCACCCCAGTTTTTCTTTTAATGTTTACTGGTCCACGCATTACCAAAATTATAATCAGTGATACAGATTTTATATTTTTAAATCATTTTTTCCTCTACTTGTGGAATAAAAAGTTTCATTCCCAGTAGGAAGAACTTTAGGGAGTTGTAAGTGCTGAGACATTTTCAAGTTGAGAGCAAGGTAGAAGCACTGGTGTGGTCTGAGGATTGGTGCTGGTCACTAAGCTGTTCTTTACTAGACCATGACAAGTATATAAAATGAGGCAAGCATTTGTACAAAAGTATTTAGTCTGCTACAGATCAGAAATTTTACAAATTGAAAAAAAAAAGCTTCGAATCACTGCTCTAGGACACCAAAGTTTGCCAGGAGAGTATACCTCATATCATCCTGTTGAGTAACTGGGGTAGCTGCCTTAAAGCAAACTTCACTACTATGCAAAAAAAGAAAAAAAAGAAAGCCAGTCAGGTGCTACAGGCCAGAGGCCACTGCCAGAAGCCAGAAGCTGCTAGAGTAAGACAAACATGTATCACCTATTGTGTGTTTTTTAATGTTTTATTTATTTTAGAGAGGGAGGGAAAGAAACACCAATTGGCTTTTTTTAAATCACCTGACACAGAAACTACCCTGGCCAATTTTCAGCTTCCCTACGCCACCATCACCACCACTACCACCATTTACCAATCTGGAGCTATCTTCACTCTTTTTTTTAGATGTCCATTTGATTGCTTGATATTTTCTAAATACTTACATGATTTTAGCTCATCTGTTAGGCTATTTTTATATGATGAACTACTCTGCTCCCTGCTTTTCTGGATGTCTTGAATATTACTTATGTCTCTGGCTTTATAACATAAAATTATGTAACTAAAGATGTTTAGGATATATTTTAAAGACCTTTAATTTCTTTCAACTTAATGATAAATTATGAGTGAAAGAGTAAAGATGTTAATATTGATTAATACACAGATTACTGGCCATCAGCTAAGAACTTAGTGTTGCCTCCATGGAACCATGTCCCATGAGTCAATTCTTTATGGAAAACACTACATACTATATCACTATTGTGGAGACTAATTGTAAATAAATAAGGCACTGAGAAGTCATATACTAAATGAAGAAGCAGACTGAATTTTGTATAACCAAGAATTTCTCAAGCTTACTAAAAAGGGACTTTTTTCCTTCCAGGGAACACTTACTAATATACCATCGAAGTATCTGTTTGCAAAACATGCTTAAGAGCATTTGCCATCCTTCAATCTTACCACTGAGCCTAAGGCCATTCAAATTAACTCCTTCCTATGACAATCCTGTCTATATATAATATTACTACATGCAAACACCTTTATGTAATGCCGAAGGGATATTCTAAATGCATTTTGCCACTTTGCAAATTTTCTCATCAGATCTTATAACACTATTTCAGGCTAACTTGGCTGCTCAAACTTGTCCATGACCTCAAGACAAATTCTTTTAACTCTGTACCTAAGCATAACAGAACATGCCATGTTTAAAGAAATATCTCTATAAAAAGCAATATAGTTTCTCTGGATCTCATTGCATTCGTTTCTATGACAGCATGATTTCATTCTAAGTGCTTTGGAACTGTTTTGCCTTGGTTTTTGCAGGAAAGTCAACAAGACTGAGGAAAGAAATATACTCATTTTGATTTGCAATTCTTGCCTTCTGAATAGCAAGCAGCTTTATAAATTAAATTGCACAACTATTAGAATTAGCTGGAACCACTGAGATAAAAATTCATGAAATTGGCTCTTCACTCTCCAGTACAAATGAGGTAACTGAAAGCCAAGAATTAAAAGTTTATAACACAAAGGTAAAGTGATAGGAACTGAAGAACAGATACAAGCTACGCAGCAATGGGGAAATGATTGAAATTTCAAGCTACTTTTCTTTTGTTAAAAGCAGCTTCTCCAGTAAAGGAAAATTGATTAATCAGAGAAACTGACAAGATCACAGGAACCTGGTCAATTTCTCTTAGCAGCCAGCTCCATGTGTTAAAGACTTTGAAGCAGAAAGACACCCATTATCAATTTCCTACAGAAGCTCTTTACACCAGGAAGAGGGAGTGGGGGTGGAAGTTGAGAAAGATGAGAAAAACACACACACACAAAGTGGTGAGAAGAGAAAAATGAGTGAAAGATTTTAAAATAGCAGTGTTGTAGAAAAGATGAGAAGTAATAGCACAAAGGAGGCAGAGGCTAAGGTGACTTTATCGTGTTGAAGGATATGTCCTGCATCCTTGGTGATGCTGTATTTTTGCTAGCTGAAATTAGATGTTTCCGAATCCACTGTGGCTTTCAACCTCAGTTCTGATTAGCATCATGTTAAGAATGGGCCTAGCACCCAGGAGAAAAGAGAAAAAAATTTATAGCACGAAACATAGCAGAAAATAACAATAGGCATATCTTTTAATATATGGAAGGAATAAAATTAATAACAGATTAGGGATGGGCTGTGCCTACTCTTTTGTTGAGTGAATGAGTAGGATGGCCAACAATGTACGTGGACATGATATGAAAAGGTTAATTCAGTTTGAGTGCGGGGAGAGAATCTCAGGGAATAAAGAAGATACATGGGTGACAACTAATAAACATGTGGACAAGCAGATAATGAATCAATCACTGTTGAGAAAGGGACATTTAAAGAGAACATGGCCCTGGCAGGGTGGCTCAGCTGGCTGGAGCACTGTCTTATACACTAAAAGGTTGTGGGTTCAATCCCCAGGCCGGGAGTGTGTGGGAGGCAAGCGATCAATGTTTCTCTTCCACATCGATGCTTCTCTCTTTCTCTCTCTCAAATCACTAAACATATCCTCAGGTGAGGATAAAAAAAAAAAATTAAAGATGCTGTCTCATACACTAAATATTTTTAGTCTATGTTCCCAAATTTTACAGAGGAGATGAGGTCTGTAAGAGATGAGGGGAGTGGGAGTTGGTGCACAAGGGCAGGCATTTCCATTCATTTTGTTTTGCTCATTGCTGTATCTCATATATTAAGTGTTCAATAATTGTTTCTTGAGTAAACTGATGGAACTAAGTCTTGATGAAGACTGTCTTCTACCAGATGCCCTTTAGAAAGTGACCCACCTGCAGCAGCTCACCTCTGGAAGACCCTAACGTCAGATTATTATCATATGCCGGCCTTTAACTCTAAAGCTTCTTTATCTGATTGCCTAACTTTCCGGTCCCAGTTCTGCTGCCCAAGGAAATGGAATAAAGGCAGAGAGAAAGTAAGAATCACATAAGTAAAATAACAGTCTGTTAGCAGTAAAATGTAAATAAATATTCCCCCAAGACTGAATAAGCCAACTTAACAATAGTTGCGAGGAGAATGCCATGTACTCAGACTGACAGGAACTACCCTTTTTGTTAGGGATGGAGTCAATCTTTCCCAGGGACACAGGGAGACAGATGGATACATGAAGAAAGAATTGGGGTTTTGATCAGAAAGAAGGAAGGAATACCAGGTATGCAACCACCAGTACCTAGTATAAAAACCCTAGGCCTTTCTCACACAAATGGCTATCAAGAAAGACTAGACCCCCCTACCCATTATGCTGCTTGCTTTTGTCATTCACAAAGATGCAGATAGCTACCCTTTCTTCCATTAAGTTTCATATTGTGTGGTGTTTCCCATTTATCTAAGTCTTGGCTCTGTCATCCTTATACCAGATATCCTTCTCTGCATTATAGTAACCGTAGCACTATATTTTTTAAAAATTAAAAAAACAAAAAGATTACAGTAAGGATACCCTTTATTCCCTTTACAGGCACTAGGTTAGACACTAAAAATACATTAACTCGAATCCTCACAACCTTAAAAAATTAGTATTCCTATCTAAGGTAATGTGGCAAAATTCAAACAGCTAGTGAGCAGTGCAGCTGGGATTCAAACTCAGGTCCATCTTACTTCAAGGTCTCCACTATTTGAATTTATTACCATCTCATATCCTTAATGATATTGCCACTTAAAACATTATTGAACATTCATGTCAATGTTCTCTGGATTTAAAATGAGAATTAGACAGATAAGTCCTTCGCCTCCAATAAACTAGACACTTTAGACTTAGTAGTAAACTGGTAATAAAGGGACAAAGCCTAAAAATGTTGCTGGTCCACAAATACCGTTTATCATATATAACTCAATTCATAATGAACATATATGAGTAAAATTAAAATGAAACTGAGTATAAGTTGAACACTAGGGTTTTTTAAACAAGAATTCACATATGCTCTCTTGAACAACGGAAGTCTAGCTAGTTCCCTATAATCCATATTTTTTAATCTAATGGCAGATAGGGGACAATGTTCCTAATGTTATACTTTTATTATTGTTTAAAAATTGTTTTTGAGTTGATGCCTTGGCCAGGTGGCTCAGCTGTTTGGAGCTTTGTCCGTCAAAAGGGTTCAATTCCTGGTCAGGGCACATACTTAGGTTGCAGGTTTGATCCCTTGTTGAGGCACATGCAGGAGGCGACTGATTGATGTTTCTCTCTCTCTCTAAAAAAATAAATCAATAAAAAACAGATCCCTGAGTGAGGATTAAAAATAATAATTTTTTTAAAGTTTTAATGAGATTATATGAAAAGAAATGGACCTACATATTGTAGGGAATACAAAATTTGGTAGAACAATTCCACTCAGAATTTACAATTTAGCAGGACAGCAAGAAAACAAAAAATAACATAAGACTATCTGTGACAAGTGACCCATTTATAAAGAGTTTTGGAGTTTATAAGAAGGAAGAAAACAATTCTAGCTAGAATGATAAGGAAAGGCTTTCAGGAAAGAAGGACCTGAGCCGTAGCCGGTTTGCTCAGTGGTTAGAGTGTCCGACTATAGACTAAAGGGTCCTGGTTCAAATCTGGCCAAGGGCATGTACCTCAATTGCAGGTTCGATCCCCGGGCCTGGTTGGGGCGCGTGCGGGAGGCAACCAATTGATGTTTCTCCTTTCCACTCTCTCTGAAAAGCACGAGAAAAAGTACTGGATTTAAAAAAAAAAAAGGAAGAAGGACCTGAATTTGGGGCTAGATTCTGAAAGAGGTCAAGGATTTCCAAAAGTAAACTTAAGGGAAAGACACAGTACTGTGTGCAGAACAGAAGACCTGGTAGAGGAGAGTTTATACCAGGGTCTTTGGATGATCGGGAGATAGGATCAAATAGTAGCAAACTGGGGTCTCTCCCAGGGAATGGCAGGGGTGGCAACCTAGTATTAGCAAGCAGCTAAAACAAATATAAATGTTTCTTGATCTGGTGAGGGGTTGGCCCAATAGAAAGGAGTATGTGATTACAAGCTAGCATGATTTTTAAAGCTATTCACTGAAAAGATTACTTATATTTACCATTTTTATATTCCCTAAAATATACTTGCTGTTACATTTTTATATTTACCCTTGACTTAAATAACATTTAAGAATTTCAAAATATCTTTGGTTTATTCCATAGAACATAAGTATTATGTAATATTCATTTATTATTTTTCAGATATAAATTGATTTCTGAAATCCTCTTTAAGCTAACTGTAAGATTCCATGACCATTCTGTCCTAGTTTTCAAACTAGAGTCAAGCAGTACATGAGACCTGAACAAATGCATATGGAGCTAAGTAAAGGGATTGCCCTTGAAGATGAAAAAATGCTAGCAGAAATAGACATTGTGAGCACAATGGAAGAAACTTGGGCCCTTCAGTTCATATTGTTTTCCTCACTGAATCTGCATTTTCTTACTCATCCTGAAACCATACCAAAAAAAAAAAAAAAGATTTCATGACAATCTCTCTAAAGAATTATGAAAACATTTCCAGACCTATGAATATCAATTTATTTTCATTGTTAGCCTACTTTATGAGTCAGTTTGTAGTTTAAAAAGCCTCTATGCAAAAATATGCTAGACACACAAACATTATCTTTACAAAGATGACAGATGATATAGAGTAAAATATTTCATATATACTTTCTTTGGAAATTTAGGTAAATACTACAAATACTACAAGTGTTTAAAAATGTTAAAATTGCCTAAATGTCCGTTGCTTTTGTTCAGAACACACTCTGTTTTTCAATATTAGGAAAATCACTGGCAACAGCCTTTAGGAAAAGTATAGAAGATTTAACCAAAGCTAAGTAAAGAGAGAAAAGTGATGAAGGACTGGATTTGACTTTGCGAATACCTGAACAAAGTAGACTTCGTTTTCATGACAACAATATCCAGCTATACAAAAACTAAATTCTAATTAATTAAGAATAAATTTGAAAAACTTTGCTATCTTCATATATATTAACAACCTCTTCTCAACTATACTCTTCTCCAAGGGATGATGATACTTCTGCTAAAGACAGACACTTTCTGCTGAATGATTGCTTTTTCCTGGTATCTCTTAAGAGCTAGGGCCTCGGGCTTCCTTCCCGAATGGGAGTGGGGGAGGGGGAAAGAAGGGGAGAAGGAGACTAAGAGAGAGACCACTTAGGCCTTAATAATTCCTGGGAGCAGATCAAGTGATAATGTTAGGGCAGGGAATAATCTGGGGACAGCTTAATGCTTTAATAACATGGGTTATTTCTTTTTCCAATTTAGTTAAAAACTGGAAAATATAAATAGTGAATTCTACTCTGTTAAAATCTCACTCTGACAACATTATTTCTTGTCTTCTGAGGTTCTTCTAAAAATTGTTTGAATTTTGTAAACTTGGGTAACTGAATATATGTTGAACACTGAATCTCATAGGAAATCCTGGTTACCTTCAGGAATATTAGTGGTTTAATAGTGAACAGATACTTTTAAAAGTAAAAGCAGTGCGGATGGAAGAGTGGTCACTGCCTAGTAAAACAATTTCCCAAACATTTTTCGTTAAAATTTTTTTTATATCATGCTATCTTTAAAAAATAAATATCCAACCTTAAACTACAGAATATGCACTGAAACAAATGTCCATATTTACTTGGCCCTTCATATATTTCAATGATGTGAAAATTTACTTCCCATTTATTATAAAGTTTATTTTAAGAGAAAGAAAATCCAGAGAACAAATAATCATCAACTGTATATTTACAATAAACCACATGAAAACAAGTAGCAATATCCCAAACGGTGTTACTCCCACAAATGAGACTTGTACTTTTGACTAAACATGAAGACACTTAAAGCCATATAAATTCACTTTAAAAACTACTTTTATCCACACAAGTGAAAGAAAACTTTTGCAGGAAGAAAAGAGTTATAAAGTGAAAAACGCTCAACTTTTCACTTTTCAATTATCAGATTTTGTTAGGGTGAGAAAAAAGATGTGGCACACAAAAAAACCTTGTACCAATGTTTACAATTAGGTTTATGTTTCTTAATCTTTTTATTTTAAACTCACAATAACACTAAGATCCTAAATGGATTATTTCAACAATACTGCCAGTACTAGATTCTAATACAGTAGTTAATAATAAACTGTTGATGTTTTATGAATACTTTGCTATCCAAATGGTAAATGGAGTATCACATATTTCAAAGATGTAGTGTCCTAAAACTTTCCCCAAAGCAAAATTTTAGTGACAATATAAATATTAACTAATATATTAATATACATTTGCATCAATTAATCAATTAAACTGAAGTTGAAATGTTCAACTGTAAAGCATATGCAAAATAAATCACTTCCTATAAATTTTAATGTCAATGAAAGCATGAACCAGCACATTCCAGGCTTCATGACCAGATCCCAGTTACTGAAAAGCTGATAACCACTGTTATGAATAGAAATGGAGAAGCTTTTCTATATATCTCAACAAATTTTTCATATTTTCAAATCAAATTAACCAAGTCATCTTGGATCGATAGCAAATCATAGGATTAAATATCACTGCCCTTTAAGACCTATAACAAGTCTGCAACACTTTACTGAAACACAGTATTTTAAATTAAAATGCATGCAAGATTTAAAAATAGTATTTTTCCTTTAAGTCTTTTAAAAGTACTTATTTGCATGAAAATATATGCTCCCCAAAAACATAGAAAAATCATTGAGAAGATATTTCTTTTAAAACTACCATTGTTTCAAATATTTTACTTATTATATGAGGACAGCTATACTGTTTACTAAAATAGAATTTAAATGTTTGGAAAAATAGCTAAAGAACAAATTATGATAATTTTAAAAAGTAAATATTTAATAGTAAATTATAATATCATGTTTACATCACCAAATTAGGAATAAATATCATTTATCCTCATGTTATCTAACTTTATAATGAAATATTAGTCTGATAAAAATATTCTAAGAGTTAGACAGCATTTTTTCCCTAGCAGCTAGCTACACTGCTTATTATTATAGAGAGGTAACACAGAAGAGCAAAAATATATATTCAATTAATTCTTTCCTATATTTGCATGCAGTCCTATAAAACATGATTCTTTTTACCCTACAAGCAATTTTTCCTTTCTAAAATCATCTCAACCACCACCCCTACTTATTTACACTGAGTTCTGAGAAATAAGCTACGGTTCAAAAACCTCAAATGATGCTAAAAGATAACTGATAGAAAAGTAAGTACACTGTGAAACATACATAATGTAGATAAAAAGATGAGTATTATGTAAAAAACCTATTTAGTAATCTTTTTTAGCTTCCTAAAAACAACAGTATGAACGTAAAATAAGGTATAGTGGTTCAAAACAAATATTTTAATGTATAAAAAATATGATTTAAGAGGCAGGTTTCAATAAACATTCATATAAACATAAAAGTTTGATAGTCTGTTCATTTTGAGATTCACTTCAGCACTATCTGTAACTAAAAGGGAAGTCACGTGACTTACACAATGAAAGAGAAAGAACAGTTTTCTTTCCTTTCCTTTCTACAGGAAGAAACAAAAGCTTGGTATTAGCTGTCCAAGGCCAATGGGTGGGGCCTGCAAGCCAAAAGCTGTAATGGACTGAGGTTAATCTTAATGGGGGCCCACTTTAGCCTTCTGAAAGCATCAAAAATGTGAAAACTGCAAACAAGGCTTACAAAAAATAACAAGCATTTAATTGAAATTAGATTTTAGAACTAGAACATTTTACTGGGACATAATTCAGTTTATAAACAATGTTGCAGCTTTTGTTGGGGTAAAATCACCTAACTATGATTTCCTACACAGATACACACACCATCCCCCACTGGCACACAGATACTTCACAAGCTTCTTGAATAAATAGGAGTATCCAATGTCCAGGGTAATGGGTGGTCCTGAGGTCCTGAACCAGAGCTGTATACTTTTAAAGGATGCTGAGATAAGAACAAAGTGTTTTGTGTTTGTTTAAACCTGGGTTTGTATTTAAACTCTTTACACCATATTGATACAGTTCATAAACTTGTGCTATAATTGATTCAGACAAGTTTTAAGTGTCAGCATAAATGTTGGAAATTAACCACATCAAAACAAAATACTTTGGGGCTTTTTATAGATCTGATTAAAATTAACTAACTCAATTTACTTAAAAGTAATCACTACATCTCAAAGGTGTAAAATCTCAACCTGAGAGATTTTCATTACCAACAGAATAGTTTTAAAATATCTTATGAAATAACATGCATTTAAATAAAGTTGTATACATGAAATAAGCTGCAATGCAATGAAAAACTTCTAAAAATAGTGAAATCAACCCATGTGCAGTCACAATCAAGCATCAACCTTTTTTTTATACTCCTGGCTTTATTATAAGTCTAATATAAAGAGATTTTTTTTTTTTTTTTTTTTTTTTTTTTAGAGCAGAAAGGCAGGATTTACAAGTGGCCCAAGAAAAAGATAAGCGATGAATAGTTCTGACCCCAGCTTCTCAGGCTTGATCAAGTGGGTCTGCAACCTGAGCCAAAGGGCGTAAATTCCTCACCATTCAGATTTCTTCAATGGCTTGGGGAAGAAACAGTGAAAGGAGCGAACATGCAAATCCAACTGTCCTTACATTTAGCATTGAACTAAAATTTTAATTAGAGAGCAAAAAAAATGAGGTCAGTACTGTGATTAAATTTCTGGCTCAAAGTTTAACCAATTCTAAAAAGAGATGCTTTTTTCTTGCTAAAATTAAAAAAGATTTCATTCGTTTATCTTTTTAAATATAATGCACTGAACTGTTAGGTATGTGTCTCTAATATAATTTAATATATTTAAAGGAGTTGCTGAAAAGTGGAATTAGTTTCCAAGCACCAGTGTTTCCATATTATAAGCAAAATGATATATTATTAAAATCAAACCTTGAGTAAAAAGTTGGTGAAATTCATTCCAAGTTTTAACATATATCAATAATCTATTAATCATTTAAGGTGACACAAATGACCAGTCAATTTTCTATTACAGATTCAACTAAGGATAAAAATAATTCATTTGAATGAAAAACTGTTAAAAGAATTTCGGCATTATAATATCTGGGAACATATCAGTAATGGCCTGGGGAATTGCTTACAAAGCTTAAGGAAAGAAGTGGTCATAAACAAACATGCCCAAAGTAAAATTAATTTTAAATTTACATAGTCTTTATATAATATAGCACAATAAAAATGAACAAAAATCTTAAAGTTATTATCAAAATAAACTTACAAGATTATGAAATATAGGCCAATTTTAAGATGAACAAAAGTAATAAATCTCAGTGGGTTTTGATTTCTAAAAGTGGACTCATAACAAAAGGTAAAAGCAGCTGATAAAAATTAAGTATGTTACTAATAACATAATAAAATAATATGATTTAAGCATTGGTAAAGATAGTTTCTATGCATAAAATCTGAAAACTATATATTTTAAGATTGATGAAAAATCATTGTATTTAGCTCAAACTTTGAAAACTAACATTTTTTTAAAATCGTAGTTATTTCCAACTACGTGTGTAGAGGTTATATAAAAATAAAGTGAATATATATTGGAAAAATGATCCTTTCCTTTCATACCCTGTATGGAAAGAATGAGAATTGGAAAATTTTTATTAATAAATTTGCTAAAAGGAACAAAACAGAAAAATATATAGCAAGCTGGAGAGCAAAACAAATCTAATCACACAATAGTTCACACTTAGTGTGTGATCAATAAAAGAGTTGAATACATAAAAAGGTAATACTTTTATATGAAAATAAGCCCTCTTGTCAAATGATTTACACCTCTAAGAATATTTATACAAAAACTCATTTAAGACGGAAATTCATTAAATTTCCCACAAGAAACATAAACATCAATAAACCAAAATCCTCCCGTTAGGTAAGCAATGAGTGTATACTCTATGGACAGTACCATAAGGATAAATGAAATTAAAATTGAAGATTAGTGAAATGCATACTAATTAATCTCACTTTCACAAGCACAGAAACTACTTGTGTAAAGATAATTTCCAAGCAGAAATAACTAAAAAGAAACAAACAAAACACGTGAAAATAAATGTGAATTGAATTTGATAAAGGATACTAGATAGTAGCCATATCTAACAAGATGAAGTTGAAAGGAACCAGGTCAGTTAATCAGTAATATAACATACCAATAATCATATAGGACAGTTGAGCCTCGCTCTTCAAGGGTGACTACACATGGGCACAAGGGAACTTTCTGTGATTTAATGTTCTGTATCACAATTGCGGTGTTGGTTATAGAACTTGTCAAATTCATCTAACTGTATACCTAAATGCTGTGAATTTTATTCTATATCAGAATACCTCAACAAAGCTGACAAGGCAAGAAATAAAACAAATGACACAGGCTCACTATCTTTTAAAAATTCTGCCTGGCTGGAGTAGCTCAGTGGTTAAACTTCAACCTATGAACCAGGAGGTCACGGTTTGATTCCCAGTTAGGGCACATGCCCGGGTTGCCAGGTTGATCCCCAGTAGGGGGCGAGCAGGAGGCAGTGGATCAATGACTCTCATCATTGACGTTTTTTTTAAAAATATATCTTTATTGATTTCAGAGAGAGGAAAGGAGACAGAGAGAGAGACAGAAACATCAGTGATGAGAGAGTCATTGATCAAGCCCGCAACCCGGGCATGTGCCCTGACTGGGAATCGAACCCCGATCGCCTGGATCCTGGGTCGACGCTCAATCCCTGAGCCAAGCCCGGCAGGGCATCATTGATGTTTCTATTTCTCTCTCCCTCTCCCTTCCTCTCTCTGAAATCAATAAAAAAAACATTTTAAAAAATTTAAAAAAATAAAAATTCTGACAATTGCCCTGGCCCATGTACTCCGTGGTTAGTGTCAGCCTGAGCACCTAAAGGTTGCAGGTTCGATTCCCTGTCAAGGGCATGTACCTGGGTTGCAGATTCGATCACCAGGCCAGTTGGGGGGGGTGGGGGTGTGGAAGATAACCAATCAATGTGTCTCTCTCACATAGATGTTTCTCTCTCTCTCCCTTGAGGCCTCCCTCCCTTCCACTCACTCTAAAAAACAAACAAAAAAAATCAATAGAAAAAATAACCTCAGCTGGGGACTTTTTTAAAATTAAGTGAAAAAAAAAATTCTGACAATGATTTACATTATGAAAGTATTAATAAAAATATAGTGCTCAAAATAAAGATTAAAACTAAAACCTGTGATTGTTACAGTTTTAATATTACTTTCATGTATATTATATCACTTGATTCTTAGCTTATCCCTCAAAAATAGAGAGGAAAGATATTAATTGACAACATTTTACCCATAAAACACTAAAATTCCGAGGAAGTGACTAGCCAATAGTGACTACCAACCAAGCAGCAGAGCCAAACTCAAATCTTAATTTCCAATGTTTTCTCCCTCGCTCTACCACACTACTTCAACTTTGTAATGACTATGTAAACAAATATTGTTGTGCACTTACTATCTCCCAAACTCTGTGTCAAAGGTTTTACATGTGTAATAACACTTAATTCTCATAACAACCCTCCATAGGTGAATACATTTTTGTCTCTTCATTTATAGGACACTGAGACATTGACAAAGTAACTTACTTCCCCTTCAGACATATAATAAAATAGGATTTGAATATTGATCTATTTAACCAGACTCTATACCATTATATAGTATCTCACAAGGGTTAAATAATTATTAATACAGCAATGGATATTAAATTATCACAGCAGGTCTATTTAGAGCAAAATTTTTCCTTAACTTATACTGAAGAATACACAAACTGGATATGTACCCCTGAATACACAGGTAAAAAGTCATGGTACAACAAAAAATTAAAAATGTCTGTAAAACAAAAATATTTCCAAGCCTCATTTTATATCCTGATACTTTAAACCATATTACATATGATAAAATTATAATAAAAAGCTTTGTAGTTTACTGCAAGAGAAATTAAGCTATTAATATTATGTAATTTTACCCAATTTTAAAGAGAGCACATAAAAGAAGATACCAATTTAATTTTCCACCATGAATATGTCATTGAATATAACTTAACATGAATTTATTGTGGCAAAGACTAGTTTCCATTTTAGTTTATTTATTCAACACGTACTTGCAAGGCAGTTTATGTAACATCTCTACTCCTTACAACAATCTAAAAAGTTAACTATGATTACTCCTATGTACAGCTGATTAAAAAAAGAAATGAAAGACTAAATCTATCAATTATCTATTAATCTTATTTAGTTAACATTTCCAAATTGTCAGCTACTTAGATACTGATGGGTGGGGTGGGGGAGGAATCATCAGATTATCTTCCAGTTGGTGCTAGATAGAAGGTAAGATTAATCGAGATGTATCAAAAGGCAAGGTAACACTTGTTACTCATTCGACAGGACACTCATTAAAAGATCATTTCTATATGTACCTCACTGATCTACAAGGTATTTTCTTGAATATGTTATTGTTATCAACTTTTCTGATATTAGATGTTACAATCAAATTATTTTAGAGAAGAATTAGAATCATTTAAGTTTCTCATGAACTGTATATGCTACAATGCCAGAACCTATAGCAACTATATATTGAACAAGCTGAACTTCTTGTTACTTAAAATTCATTGAGAAATATCTCAAGGTATTTCATATTTAATTCCAAATCAAGTCTATAGAATATCACATCTAATGTAATAAATTTCCAGTTTAATTAAGTAGAAATATCACTTTATTTGTTTAGGTTATACGTGGCTCAGAAATAAAAACACAATACACCATATTTTAAACTGGTAACTTTTAAGTTAATCACAGTATTCAACTAAGATATACAAAACTATCTTACATATTTACATAATTTCTGAACAGAAAAAATCCAACGAAATTCAAATAATAAGGGTTCCATTCCTGCCCCAAAGTAACAAAATTTACAATGAAGGACACACTTTTTAGTCTACCATGTTTAGTGTAGGTAACAAAGTTTTTAACTTCTTATGAAACCCAAGAACTCTGAGATGAGTCAAAGATAGGTTAAAAGATGTTATGCTGAATTGCCTTCATTTATTGTGAATGATCTTTAAAAGAAAAAAAAAGATTCAAAAATAAAAAAGAGGAAAATATTTGTTACAGCAATAACCTTTAGAATAAGGAGGGAAGACTATATTTTAAATACATACCCAATTCACATTTCATGCTAAAATTGAGTAAGACTTTAGAAGTACATAAACAGGGTCTTGAAATAGACCAGTATTTGAAAATCAGAAGGAAAGTATACAATATCTTTTATAAAACAATTACAGTCTTATAAACGTTGACTTAAACGCCTTTAAATGTGATTAAGGCATTTTGTTTGGCTTTCTTCCAAATTAGTCAACTGGGCAAATCATCATGATAATTTGATAGGTTTAGGAACTATTTTCAAAATAGTAAAATGCATAACTTACTAAGTAATGAACTATAACATTATACATTCACATTTTAAAATTTCTAATATTTCTCTTTGTCTAAATAAGCTTTTTGAAGTTAAAATATTCAACAGTCCTGAGAATAATAATAACCACATCTACTCTGCATGTAAAAATGTTTTAATCCTAATTATGACAAAAGCAGATATAGTAATAAATTAGTGATGAAATCCTATGAAAAGCCCTTAAATATGAACATATTGAAGTAACTCTGTTTTCATAAGTTCTATAATTAATTAATATTGAAAACGTTGAGATACGAACTTCATGATATGTCAACTGAATTGTGTATAACACTTAAAATTTTCACATATGTAAATTAGTCATCTCTGCCCTGACCAGGTAGCTCAGTTGGTTAGTGTTATCCAATAAACCAAGGTTGTGAGTTCCATCCCTGGTTAGGGTACACATAAAAATCAACAAATGAATGCATAAATAAATGGAACAAATCAATGTTTTCTCTCTCTCTCTCTCAAATCAATATAAAAATTTAAAAATAAATAAAAAATAAATTTAGTCATCTACAAATGTTTTCATATCTTATACTCTTAATGAACTGCTTTAAATTTATCTCAGCTACAATAATTATTCTTATTTTCTCTATTTCCATTACTCTTTGAGATGTTTTCTAAGTAAAGTAATAAAAGTAACATAAAATCCTTGTAATATGGTCATTTGTATCCTCCATAAAGATCAAACTAAAAGTCAGAAATACAGAGCATAGGAAGAAAACATCAATGCTAGAAAGATAAATGAAAAATTCCAAACCAAATTATTAAAAAATATTTAAGCCTACTGAGCAATAGTAAATTGCAATCATTTTTAATTACTCTTGTCTTTGAAAAAAATTCTTACATACATTGTGAAAAAAAGGAACATATTTATGTTAAAAATTCTTTGTATCATATTTGATGGCCAAGAATTCCAAATGTAACCAACAAGTGAAGAAATATTACTATGCAAATAAGCTTAAGAGAGGGCAATAAGGAGAATGGATTCTATTTCTCCCCTAAACAAAATAAATTTCAAATGCTCCTTTTATCTTATTAGGTGAAATAATGACTTTGGAAATAAATGTCAAAATATATGTAAGGAAAACTTAGAGGATAGCAAATATCAACAGGTAGTTATTGGGGAATGTTGCCCTTCCCCAGAAAAGCTCTAATATTTAATTACCATGCAATTTGTCTAAAGAACCATCATTATTTAAAGACCTATTAAAAACTTATAATATTTCTAGAAGTTGACAGAGACTTTTCTATATAATTTAAACATGTTAGCCCACAATCTAACTGTGGATGCACATTTAAAAAATGTATTAATAATAGTAAACTGATAGGAGTATTAATTATTAGCACTTACAAAATAATTATACTCTCATTGATGAAATTACCTTAGCAGAAACCTAGGCTTACAAATCTGTAATAACCATGTATACCCTTCCTTCAATTGAGAGACAAATCTATTTCCTATTGGATTCTTAAGATATTCCTACAAATTTATCTTATTGACAAACTATATCATCAAAATTGTCAAATACTAAATATTTTAAGAAACAGCTCAAAGACTGTGCACTGTGACAAAATTCACAAATACGATATTTATATATTTCTGTTAAGTTTGTAAAAATAAAATATTCCTTATTGAATGGAATCAATGTTTCAGTATTGACATGTGTCAGAATACATATATATTCATTAATAGTCCATAAAAATAAGACCATTTAAATCACATCACAGGTTAACCTTAGGAAGTCAAATGAGACAGTCGTTTTAAACCACCAATGGTCATACACCATCTTCAGACAGCAGAATTTCACTGCATTTATCAAATAGTCTAAAGAGAAGTACAATACCTAAGTTATGGGTTTCTTTTGGAGGAGTTGGTGACATTAGAGATATAGAAGTTTGATAGTATTATTGTCAACAAGTTTTAAATAGATCTATGTAACAATGAACAAATCTACTTAATATATATATAAATATATGTATACATTTTCTTCATTTATATATATTACATATATATATTTTTTTCTTCATTTCCTAGCAACTTAATTGTTTTTGATGTGCAGTTCTTTCCAGTCAGTATTTTCAAAAGAAAAAGTATATATCCTGGGTGACTTGGCATGAATTTTTTAAAATACCACTTTAAAGAAACTAAAATTAATTTTTATTTCCCCAAGTATATAATATTAAAAGCACACTTTCAAGTATTTTTTAAAACTCCAATGACACATACACTTCTGAGCACTCAAAAAACAGCTGTCATATATTTAAAATAATGAGTACATATTGGTCCAGGAAAACATTTAAACCTCCTAAATATCCATGGCTATTCTTTCATAACATAGGAGTATAAAGACATAATGGAGTGAATCTAATTTATAACTATACATAAAATTGAGTATGTTTTCAAAAATGCTCAGACAGTAAAAATGGCAGCAAAACTAATTAAAAATATTTAAAAGATGTTTATAAATTTGTCCTGAATTTAAAATAAGATCATTTTTCTGATTGTAAAAGCAAAAGCAATGCTCACATGATACCTACACACATCATTTATGACCATTAAAATGTAACTTGTAGCTGCTTGGCTAAAATCAGTAGGATGCCTGCCTTCTAAACAATTATTCATATAATTATATATTAAGTCAAAATATAAGACAGAAACCCAGGAATCAAAGTGAAGATGCAAAAAAATAAGGCAACTGATACCTAAGTCATTTTTCCTGAGGTAAAACCCCCACTTAGATATATTTTTAAAACCGAATATTGTAATCATCCAAAAAAATTCCCTAAAATATCACTTTCTAATTTTAAAGTTAAAGATTATCACTGCCTGGCTGTTTACATCACAAAAACACCAATACTCAAGTTTTATTGACTTTTTACATACTTCTTCCTAAGAATGTATCTAGATATATTCTTCTAAAGGGTACAAATACACATATTTAAAGAGCATTTTATCACGTCATTTTAATATTGTTTTTTAGTAAACACATAATGTGTAACGGAAGATTAAAGCAAGTCTTTAATAATCAATTATTGTACACTAGAAACTGTTGGCTCTCTATAAAACTTTTTCAGCAATATAATATTTCTGAATTTAGTGGATATAGGAATGTTTATCAACATGTAACCATTAAACAGCTTAAATTCAGATGCCTCATGGTTCTAAACATTAATATTGATTAATAAGATGTCTAATATTTGAATATATTAAAGGTAAACATAGAAAACCAAATTATAACAAGGTGTGATCAAAGAAGAAAAGGGCTATTTTTTTCATTCATCTATAAAACAAATTTATGAGATCGTAAAGAACAATTTAACAACCTAAAGAAGGTTCAAAGGGGGGAAAGCCAGAGCCTGACAGAACTGGATCTGTCAATGATTTCAGTCATTCAGTCTAGAAAGGAGAAAAGCAGAAAATGTGGCTTCATTTTGCAATATAGAGTAGGAGGCATAAAATTCAGTAGCCTGTCTGTGCACTTCTATTTATGTATTTAAACCCTGTTTCAATTCACAGATTATGCTGATCCTTCCACATATAAACAGCCAATAATGATGGCCAGGCCTTTAGGAAAGGAAAACACACACCACACAGCAAGGTCAGGAAGCTACCAAGCACCACAGGACAACAGATCAAAACAGAATGGTTTCATATGTTTCTATTGTTTATATACTTAATTTGGAGATGATATTCCTTAGGGGGAAAGGAGGTTGTAAATATTACCAGGAACATGCAACATAGTATCAAATAAAATATATAATTTTCACGCAAACAGACTATTTCCTGCGTGTATCTATGTCAGTCAACCTGTAGTATATTGATAGCCATTCACTGAATTCTTTTTAACTTAGATGTCAAGACAAAGTAAACCTCTTTATTCTTTAATCCCCTGACTCCTATCTAAGAATTATTACAGAGAATTAATAGTTCTTTAACTTCTTTTGATGAAATGATCAAGCTTGCAAACTGTAAATATCTTTTTTACTATAAAGAGATTAAGTAATAGAGAGGAGCGGGTTGAAAGGGGATGAGGTATTAATTTGTTTCTGCGTAAAAATTTTAAAATGAGAAGCAATAACATTCTGCTTGGTATTAAGCATCTTAAAAAATTACAACACACCATAAGCAATGGTGGAAATTTACCCCCAAGTAGCAGACTAGCACATTTTAAACACACAAGCTAGAGCCGCCTCTGGCCACATGTTTTTTGAGTTCAGTCTCTTAAAGAGACAGTATCCTTGGACGTATGCCTTCCTACACGAAGCACATTTCTAAAATGTTTGATTACTAAGCATCCACTCTTACATTTACTCAAATCCATACTAGACCAACAGTGTTCTACTTTATTTTACTGAAAAAATCAAATTATTTTGACTTACATCTACAAATGACCACCGGGCAGGCAGAGATGAAACAACAGGGGAAACTACTAGTAGACTAGAGATGTCTAAAATACGAAGACCTACAGATTTCTTTTAACAGCAAACTTGCGCTTTTTTAAAACTTAAAACGGCCACCGTTTCTTCATTCATCTACCTACTCCTTCGCCAGGCGTAGGCGACAGAGTACATTGTAACGGATAACACCGGAAACTACAGCACTGCAACTTCGCTGTCGAGTGGAGAGGGAACTTGCTAATAAAGTCAACCAGCACCCAAGCAGTCAAATTTGATTTCATTTTTTGTTTAGGAAAAATACCCAGGAAGGGGGCCATGCATATATCCTAAACACTGTATCAACTTGTGACTATAAGGAGGAACTTCGTCTTTCTGTACACCTAAGGACGCATTATTGTATAGCCATTAACAAAACTACTGTATCAGCTCCTCCACGTGGAAAAGGTGAAGGGGGAGGGGGGTAAAAACTTTGGCTTACTTGGTGTACGAATACATCGACTGGAATATCCAAGGGGCTTCCCTCTCGGTTTATCATGGAGATGAATCCAAATCCCATTCGCACGTTGAACCACTTACAGTGGCCAGTTCCGTGCAAAACCTGGGATTCCTCCTCTGCCTGCTCCGGCAGCTTCCCGGGCTCTTCTCCACCACCTTTGCTCGCCCCGCCTGAGTAGAACAGGACAAAAAAAGTCAGTCACTCTGTATTGCCATACAGTTCACTGAAAAAGAAAGGGGGGGGGGGGAACAAAACCACAAAAAAACTAGTTGGGGGCGAGGGAAGGGAAAGAGAAGGAAATTTTTAAAAACGCGATTAAATGGTTGATTCCTTCGTCTAAAGAAAATATTGAAAGGGAAAAGGGTTCCAAGAGGAAGCGGGGGAGGGGGAGCCACACTGTTCTATTGATCACATCCACTTCCACGGTTCTGTACATACGTGTACTTTTTCACTTAAACTCCATTTTTTCAGCCACACATTACAGTACAGCATGAGATACTTTACTTGCACATTGCTGATTTAGCACTGATCCCATTGACAAAGAGAAATTCTCAGCGAAAACTCTTTCTCTCGGGCGGGCACCAGGAGGCAAGAGGAATCGCGAAGATGGTTAGAACTAGTTCAGTGCCCACGCGGCGGCAGCGAATCCGGGGTGATCTGCAATGTGCCCTCCCCTCCCCCCATAACTTTCCATTAAAGTTGGGGTGGGATGGGGGAGGGGGCAGGTGTATCAAAGTTTTCCTGGGCTCACTAACTGAAACTGCGCTTAATCACACTCAAACAATTCAAACAATAGCCCCCTGAAAGCTTTTCAAGTTGTGAATCAGTGTGGGCGGTACAAAACATTTTTGGAGATCGGTAACAATAGGTTGCAGAAAGCCCCCTCGCGCGACGGAGGGTGGGGTAGTGCCCAGTATTGGGGTGTAACCGGGAAGGGGGAGACGGGCAAAGAAGGGTGGGAGAGGGGGGAGGGGGGAGAGAAAGGAAGAGAGAAAATCACAGTAAAACAATAGAAAAGAAAATTAACCTTCGGCCATGTTGCCCCACGGGCCCTCTGCTCCGAACTCGTGAGATGAAAACTTTCCCTTTGCAACGGAGTGATCTTCTGCATCAGTCTAACATCTTGATTTTGTGCGATCACAAATTTAGCTCGCATGGTCTAATGTGCTTTCCCTCTTTTGATTTTTTTTTTCCTCTTCTCTCTCCAGTTTCTGGCCCCCTGAGCACACGTGACTTTGTCAATTACATGCTTTCTTGCTACTAATTTCACCTCGGATCCTTAAGGGGCTGGCAAGAGGCAGAGATAACCAATCGCCATTTCATCTATGCTGACATCAAAATAATTTATGAATGAACAGGGAAACCTCAAACGCGTTATCTTAAAGACAATTTGGGACGCTTCTTTACGATAAATCAGAATGCTGATTTCGTGCTTTTACTTAAACACAATGGAGGGTCCTTGTGATTCGTTTGGAAAAACGGCACAGCCGTATACGCGCACACGCGTGCCTGACACACAAGCCTGTCCAAATAATCTCATTTAGGGGGAAAAGCCATTTAAATAAAGCAACCGAGGTGACGCTCCCCCCCCCCTTAAAAATTCAGCGGCTCGACAGCACTAAACCTGCTTTGGACGCAAGTCTCCTATTTAATTCAGTTCTTAAGAGGAAAATATACAATTTACAAAAGATCTAATCAAATCTAATTACATCCCCATGAAAGTTTATATAATGATAATAAACACCTACAATAACACAAAAGCACACGATTGCCTGGATGTGCCCTAACAATTTTCACATTTAAAATAAAATCCTACTGGAAAAATTGCCCTATCCACCTTCACGTAGTCAAATTGTGTTTAGGTTGATCATTTCGGAACATTTTGGAGGGGGCTGGTAAGAAATTGTACTTCACAGGTTTCTCCGCCATCTCTTTCCGGGGGAGGAGATGTGATTAATGACTTCCTAAATAACAGCCCAGTTTTCCAGCTTAACATAGAGTGAACCTCAATCAGTGGCGATTGTTCCCCAAGAGCAAGACGAGGTAGGGCAGGGGGGGAGGGGTGCGCAGGCGGGGAGGTGAAGAGCGCGGCCAGCAGAGGCGGCTGCAGAGCCGGAGAGGGGGGGAGGGCGCTGGTGGGGGAGGGGTGGAAGAGAGGCGAGCGGGAGGGAGAAGGGTACATTCATATAACATCGACTGGACCGTGACATTTTAAAAGTCAACTTCCAGTGGATACAAGAGTCGAATAAGCGAAAATTTAATAACGGATTAGGCTCCTATCGCCCGGTCCCCGGCCCGCCCGAGTTTGAAAACGCTTTCCCTTTACCTTTCAAATCGGTTCAAATGATTGCAGATTGCTAGATACTGACACCACCAGTGTTACCGCCCTCATCGAATGCTACAATAAATACTATAGTTCAACTAGAAATGCCTTATTTCCTTTAAAATATAAAACATCACCCGTTTTTTAAACATTTAAACGCACCACGACTCTTTCCCCCACCCCACCCCCATTTTCTTAAACAAGCAGTTTACGGAGAAACTGTACAGATACCACTTCCCTTAGGCAAAGCTACCGAGTTGACCCTCCCCCACCAAACCCGCAATCCCCTCCGGTGTCTCCAAACATGTCCACACTGCTAACTCTTAACACTCCTAACGAACACTGTTTCACACCAACTGAAATGCAGGGAGCCTGAATCCAGGAGCTTCTGAAAATCCACATACAGCATCTATGCACACCTCCCCATACTAAACAACTAATATCATTTTATACTCATCAGTTCAGATCTGAAATAAGTGGATGTATATAAATATATGCTATTTTCAGGTGTTTTTGTGGTAAAAGGCTTCACTCAAGACTGATGAATTTGGAAAGATTTTTTGTCTATTTATTTTGTTGTTTCTCAGGAAAGGGGGCAAAGTTTTCTCATTTTCTTTGGGGGGCATAACTACGGTAGGGAGGAAAGAAAACGCCTGAAAATCCAAATGATTTTGAAGGGTTAACAAAAGCTCAACGCTCTCAAAAAATTTGTTAACAAAACATTTACTAGGCTTTATTTTAATAAAAAAGCAATTGATTACATTGACCTATAATGAAGTAACTTTAACAAGGGCATTCATTCCAGGTTAAACATTTCACATAATACAACACAGAAAATACCAAAATAAATTATGTGTCGTTTAAAAATACTTTAAATGAAAGACTTTAAAAAAACACAAAAACATCTGGTTAACAGAAAAATAACCTGGAAAAGCGTATTCATGTAAATTGAGGGGGAAAGCTACTATTCATGTAAAACCAATTGTCATAAAATTCACAGGCCAGTGCAGTTTAGTTTTGTCACTGACACGTATTTATAGCACAGGATATTTTATCTGTAAGTTTAAGTAGAAAATAGTTTAATAAAACCAGAAACAATATATAGGTGGATTCTGAATCCTTGTTTATTGTTAAATTTTATGAAATTCAAACATATCAATACAGATGTAAAGTGTGAAATACCATAACTGAACCACATAGCATGGTTTGGTTAGGAGATTCAGTCTTGCCTGATTGGGGGCCTCCAGTATTAGTGGAATTAAGGTAGGGTTCACTGGACTGGTCACTGGTGTCAGAGGTTATCGACTCATTCATTTCCTGAGAGGGACATCAGCCTTTCAAGTTGTGTAGAAGGCTTTTTCCAAATGGGAACTCTGAGAAATCCTCTAATGTTCATTCACAAAGAATTTTGGGCAACTGCGTTTACATACCTGGGGGGGGGGGTGCAAAGGGGGAGAGAAGGGAAGAGAGGGAGGAGGAGGGAAGGAAATTGGGGAGAAAAGTGAAGGGAGGAGACACAGTGAGAAACAAAGTATCACCATTTCAGGGATATGTCACTGTATTTTACATAGATTCGTCTTTTCTGTCCCCCACCCCCATCTTTTGAGCCTAAGATCCTTTTATAAAACTCAACATAATCTCTTTAAGCTCATAGAATGCTTCTTTCACATAAAATGGTCCTATGAATCTCCTAGAATGCTTTCCAATTTGTCACCTTCCTGAAGTCTTCTGGTTTTAATTTTTTTCTCATTTCCTACTTGTTTTTAGTGCCAGAAAGACCTGTGCTTGACTCAAAACGCATGTTTTATATTTGTGAAAGCCAAATGTTTCAGTAGGTTGATTAATCATAGTTCTTCCAAAATATTTTTAAAATGAGTTCAAATAGCTACAAAGATCTTTAACTCACTGGGGGTAAAAATCAAGGAAATAACCTATCATTGGCTATCAAAACTTAAGGTTTCGCCATTTAAAAAGCATAGTACACGTTCTCGGCCGTTTTTGTTGTTGTTGTTGTTTAGTTTTGTTTTTAATTCCAACAGCATAATGCAAGGAGCCCAAAGGGGTGCCACAGCCCACCGTGGTTGTTTTCCTATAAGCAACGAGTAACTTCTATCAAAGCAGAAACAATGCTCCGGTTCTTAGCCCAGGAGGAGGGGCGCGGCGCGGCGAGCGGCTCCACCCGGCTCTCCCGGCCGGCGAGGCGGCTCTGCAGCCCGAGCTGCTCTCCAAGCCCTGTAATTTCACGCGCAGTTCGCGCCCCGGGTCGCCGAGACCCCCAGGCCAGCCGAGCTGCCCTTTCAAACCTCCACCCCCGACACTTCCTCTCCCCTTTTTCTCTCCAGTCGCCTTCCCTTTATTCGGCACATCACCAACTCCTCTCAAGAAGTGGAACCCTTCCGAAGGAGGCTAATGATTGCTCGCTAATTAATGGATTTTTACATTTGTCCTCCCCCCACCCCCCACCCCCCACCCCCGAACACCAAACAAAGGAAACCCTGGCCTTCACCACGATGGAAGAAGACACTTGGCACAGTCTACTTTTACTGCATTTTTGGATATAATCGTTTTTAGTGTGATCCCTTTGCGTGTGTGAGATGCCAGTCTCGGAAATCCAAGCTAAGTAAAGTCAAGGGGAAAGGAATCAGGAGAACCCGAGAAAGTGACCACTGCCTCCCCTCGCCCGCCTCAGCCTTGCCTAAAATAAAAAGGTCTTCAGACTCCTGGCGCCCGCACTTTAGGGCAGCCCCGAAAACATCGCCGCGCGTCTTTGGAGGGTCAGGAAGAGCCCTAGTCCGGCAAGGGGGTCGGGTGGGGGGCGGCGGGGGGCGATTTTAGGGAACCCACTCTCTGGTCTCTTGAGGTTTCCAGCTCCAAAGCTGCACGTCGGGCAAACTGTCTCCAATCCCTCCCACTGCGGTTTCAGCAAGCTACTTGGCAAATAACTTTCTTGAAATTCTTACAATACGGAATCAAATGAAAGGAGTGCTGGGCTGGGTGCCTTGATCTTATACTACAAGCACTTCAGAATAGGGGGGCATTTTGTTTTTGTTCTCGAAGAGTAAAATTCCGTTCTCATTTAATTTCCTTATCTGGAAGGAAAATGCTCTGGCATTTTTGTTCTGGCACAATTGTTCCCATTTGAGAATTTTTACACAGTTGTAAATCTCTTTAAATTTCTTCTTTAAATATCTTAACACATTTCTCCAGGTATACTTAAATAAAATTATGGAAATACAGGAACTGATTAGTATACAAATTTTCCAAATTGTTTTCACTTCAAAAAAAATTTGCAAATGTTTTCTTCTTTTTGATCAGTTATGTTTCAGCAAAGTATTTAGCGCAATAAAATTCAGAAAAAGGGCATTATTTTAGAAGCACCATTTTGTAGAGTTTCTTTAAAAAAAACTGAAATAGGAAAAAAAATCCTTTTCCTTTACCACACTCCCCCAACAAAAAGGAAAAATAAAAATTTTTATTACTATTCCCAAGTATCTCCTGAACTGTGCTCAACAAATACTTTGTTAAATGATTTTAATTAGGACAGAAATGGGTTAGAAAAATCATTTTGTAATAAACACTACGTTATTTTGGCCAGAACAGCACAAAAGGAAGCTTCATTTTTTTATATGAAAAAAATGAGTATTTTTCATCTGAATGAGTTGAACATGTATGCTTTATAATTTAAACGTCTTTTTTTCAGTAAATATTCTGAGTCTATAGAAGTGACATTAAGTAATGTAAACATGTAATCTTTCCCTTCCAAGGCAATGAGTGAAAGTTGGTTATTTATAACTTAATCTCATCAAAAGAAACAACTGAAATAAGAGGGTGGATTGTTTTCCAGGTATTTACTTTAATATTTCCACTTTGGCTTTATTTGGGAAAGGGGGCAGGTAGGTAGGTGGAAAATGGGAAGGAAAAGAACAGTGGGGAATAAAAGATGAGGGAAGTGGGAAGAAACCTCCAGGTTTTAAAGATGCCTTTGTGGGAAGCAAATCTGTGGAGAAAGAGCATCCAGCTAGAAACTAGAAACCAGAGTTCTGGTGCCATTTGCTGACCTTACTAATCACTAAGCTTCTCTGACCTGTTACCTCATCTGCAAACTGAGGAGACTAGACCAGTTGATGTTCAAGTATTTCAGCTTAAAGGTAATCCCTGGAAATAACCTTTCTTTTTGGGTGAAAGTGGAACCTCTCCCGAACAACCCCTTTTTAATCACAAGGAAACACAGACATGAAACTTTATTGCAGTCACTTAACACATTGGTGTTAACATTATTTCCCAACAGAAAAGAAAAAGGTATCTGGACTGTCTCCAGTTTGCCTCCACAGAAAAACCACAATCTATAGTTATCAGAAACTAGTTGGTAAATTAAAATATTGTAGCAACTTTTCAGAATCTTCTTTTTCATGATACTCATTAGAGCATCATCTCCATGTCAAAGGATTCACTCTAGAAAAAAGGAAAGCGTTTGTCAAATGGCAATGCCTATCAGAGGTTTCCTCATTAAACTTTTTGATCCCTACTATTTTCCTCTTGCTACCTACCAATCTTAAATTTTGATAAGCTTAATAACAGAATAACATCTTTTTACTTGTACTTATTTAATGATCATAAACTTGGTGATACCACAGCTTTTAAATGTGTTTTCATAAATCAGTCAACAGAACCAAAATATTAAATTCATCAGAGCATAAGCCAGAGTATTACATTATCAAATAAAATTATACTGAAAATAGCATAAGTTTTAAGTGAGTTTCAATAATTTAAGAAAACATTTATCAAAAATCTAGGTTTTACAATACACCTAAACAAATGAAAGGATATATACCAAAAAGAGTCCAGGTTTAATACATTAAAAGTTCAAATGACTCATTTTTGCAGTATAATGAGGAACAAACATGATACAAGTTCATGAAAATCAACATAAATGGAGCTTTCCTAGGTTAGTGAAATTCCATAATTCTCTGAAAAATATCTAACATATTGTGCTATTTATATTAAGTTATTTGAAAACAGCACAAAGTCTCTATCTTTAAATTAATTCAACCTATATTTGTGAGAGCCTATTTGCTATGGGTGTTCCAAAAATGAACAAGCTACAAATACTCTTCATTCAGGTACATAAGCATACAAATATCTATTATCTATTTTTCTTGAGTTATGGAAAAAATAATCACAAAATCCAGTGCTGCTAAAATCAGGAGGAAAAAGAGTTAATTACAAGATTTCATCCATGCATTCTGGTTAGGACAGAGTGATCTGGAGTACAGTAGGATATGGTACCCATCTTGCCAAAGTGAATTCTTGAAGATTGTCAAGTTTTTTCATATGCCTCTAGTGATCTTTCCAAACATAAATTTATGTAAAATATTTACTGGGAAGAAAAAAAAGACTAACCTGGGGCTGATGAAACCTGGTTGAATGACCTCATCATCTTCTGAAGAACCTAAAACCAGAAAGCTCAAGTTAGTACTACATTAATTGCCTATTTAATTGCCTCTTCATCAGCTTAATGGCTCATTAGAAAGCAATAAAATGCCTAGGTTTTGACTCTGTGAAGTCAAACTTAAGACTCACCTAGAAAATTAGATAGATAACCAATTGGCATAAACTTGCCTTTCATGCCTATTAAAGGACTCTGGTTTAAAGAAGACCATTAAGATGTAGTCAAATACCCCAATCTCATGAACGATGCAATTAAATTTTTTGAAAATGTTTAATATTATACTATAATTCAAGAATCCCATTCTTTTTTTAATGACAGTTAAGAATCAACCTAACTTACAATATTGTGCTTCCTGATGAACTTATTTGACTGTTCTCTTCAGATATATTTTAGAAGATAAGTCATGAGAATCTAATCATGGTACTACAACATTGATAGTAGTCTGTTACAGTCAAATATTCTTTGAGAAAAAATTACTTTAATAATAATTCATTTAATCATTAAGTATATTTTAAAAATAAAAGTATCTAATATACATTAACCCAGATTTTAAAAAGCAACAACAGTTCTTGTTTAAAACATATGAGTAAGTTCTGACACTTCTAATATATGTCCTAGCAATGTCACAATACAATAAAACTTGCAATGAAGAGTTCACCCAGTAATGAAGTATAGCAATTGGAAAAAAACTCCTGATGACCACTGAATTATCATTTTTATCCTCAGGTCAGTTATTAAGATTTGGAAAATAGATTTGTTTGAACATGTATCCACTCACCTGCTACCACCCAGGGTTGTCTTTGTTCTCTTAAGTTTTATATGCTATATCTACTAAATCAACTCACACAAAACAAGCCATTATATGCAAATTCTTTAAGTTGCAATTTAATTTTCTTCTTAAAACTAAGTAGGGCCCTGGTGGGTGTGGATCAGTTGGCTGGAGTGTCATCCCATGCACCAAAAGGTTTCGGGTTTGATTCCAGTCAGGGTACATACCTTGGTTTCGGGTTCCATCCCTAGTCAGGGCATGGACAGGAGGCAACTGATGGATGTTTCCACTCTCATATCAATGTTTCTCTCTCTCTCCCCGCTTCCTCTCTCTCTAAATTTAATAAACATATCCTCGGGTGAGGATTTTTTTTAAAAACCCTAAATGGAGGCTTCTCCAAGTGCAGAGTTATAGAGAATGTTGACCCGAGATTCTTCTTATAAAGAATGACAATTCCACTGAGTGAGATTTAAAAAGAATAGAGGAAGAATGTGAACAAAAGGCATGTGAAACTCTACATTAAATCCTTCAGTTATCCTGTGTTTACAACCAAGACAGATGATGATGACAGACCTTGTTAACAAAATTTATTAAAACTTATTTGAAATAGAGCTTTCCTTTACATTGAGACTATATTTTCTTTTGTACACTTGGTTTAGTAGGGCTTTATTTAAATATTACACAAAATTTCAACAAAACCCTAGCTCATGTTTTTCTATTCTAATAGCCCACTGCCCTGCTTAATCTTCTCTGCTTATATTTACAGAAAAGTTCACACCAACATATTGTAAAGATACAGAAAAACAATGGGGTCTGCTAACAATTTTTAAATAATTCAGATGATAGATTATAAATGGTAGCTTTAAATGTGGAAATCAAATGGCATAATATTATTTAAGAGCTCTAACTATGAGCTTTCTGGGTTTAAAATGAGCCAATCATTTGGAAAGGTAAGTATGTTCAGATTTTTCACTATCCAAACTCACATATAGTTTTTTTTTTTTTGTTATAGTTTGAATATTATCATCCTTTTTCAAAGGAAAAGATGGAATTATATCACAGACATTGATATATTTCACTGATATTAAGTAATGGTATAAAATTTTTCAAAAACAAGAGTTAATAAAAGAAAAAGAATTAAGTTTAAATGATTACAACCCATCCAATGTTTACTGAACTATGATAGGAATGAGATAGGTAAATGTTACATAAATTATTTATAATACTAAATGTTCATAGTCTTACTATAGGTGACTATTTGAAATGAAATAACAATAAAGAATTAAAATGATTCCTTAAATGCATGAATAATCAAACACCAGCTATTTGTATTTTATACACAGGTGTATTTAATACTATACTTTGGAGCAAATATTAAAAAACAAAAATTTAATTAAAGTTGTGATATGCTAGAATATACTTCCCTGACCCTTCACTAGAATAATACCTATTCATCACTTTAATCTTCACTTAGATCTTTTTCGCATTGTTACACACTGAGTACAATGCTTCTACCATCCATACTATAAACTGTAATTGACCATAATAGCCCAAGAAAATGTTCTATCTCCCAAACGGACTCTATGCACTATGGTGGCAGGGATTGTATATATTTATCTCATCATTTTAATCCTGGCATTCTTTAGTATTTAATATACTTTTTTTTTTAATCCTCATTGGAGGATATTTTTTTCCATTGCTTTTCAGAGAGAGGGAAGGAGAGAGAGAGAGAGAGAGAAACATCGATATGAGAGAGACACATCAATTGGTTGCCTCGAGCACACGCCCTGACCGGGACTGGGGATCAAGCTGCAACCGAGGTATGTGCCCTTGGCTGGAATCGAATCCGGGACCCTTCAGTCCATGGGCTGACACTCTAACCACTAAGCCAGACCAGCCAGGACTTTAATATACATTTTTAAAATGAATCAATGACTTAATGAATTTCTGAACCTAGCTAAACCATCTGTAGAATGTCTTTTATGAAATAAATGAATTTGTATACAAAGTTTTCTTACAATTTATCTTTTCCAAAAAAGAGAGAATGTTATAGGCAATTAACCATTTGACTATTTTAAATGCAAAATATCTATCTGCATATAAAGTGATTCAATAATTTTATTTAAAATATATGTACTTCCTGCTATAAAATTGCCTAACTTATGAACATTATCCATTACAAACACTCTTAGAGTTCATACTTCCTCATGTTAAAATATATAACAATATCCTTCTCAAGTACTTTACATATTGTTGTTAATCCACTATTGTAACTGTTCAATGCAAAGGAAAATGATTACTACTACCCATTATACACTCATTTTAAAAAAATTTCCAATTAAGTTGTCAAGCCCAGAGAACTGAGTAATAAGTAAAAATATTACCATAACGTACAACTCAGATTTTTATTTCATCAGTTTACATTATGTTCGTTTCTCTCTAATATTAATAATATGCAAGTTACTTTAAGTTCTTAAAAAATGATTTAGCAATCAAGAATATTTACCAAAATAAAAAGGAAATTATTTCATTACTTATTCTCATCACTATAATTTCTCAACATTAAAAAAATACTATAGAAAACAAATTTTTTGTTTCTCATTGTTGGTATTTTCTAAAATAATGTAAGTAAAATACATTACTACAAAAAACATTCACATTATGGTTTATAAGAAAAATTATAGTCTATTTACAATATGACTCAACTATGATTGAAATAAATACATTACTTGAAAAGTAAAGTAGACAACAATGTGACTTTTCCTTCCTAGAATATTTGGTGTAAAGTTTTTGAATGACTCTACTTAAAATCATATAGAAAACATCCTATACAAACACCAGATTGAAACCTAAAGCACAATACTTACTTAGATTTACTATAACAAATATAACATAAAACACATGTTAAGTAAAATATTAAATGTTGAAGTTCAATATTGAAATGAATGTTTTCCTACACTGTCCCCTAAAGAAATGTTTACTTTGTATTAACACCCTTCACTGCAATTATTTTCTGCAAATTAGTCAACAATTCAAATTCTGTACAAGCAAAATTGGTATAAATGATTGTTGCAATTCAACTGGACATACTATTGTAATTTTACCCAGAACTGGAAATACTGTACCTTCAAGTATATACAGGAACAAACAATTTTTTAAAAAGATCTACTTTAAATATTTACATGGGACTTTATACGGTTGAAAAATCATAGGTATTGGAGTGTTAAAACTGCAAACTTCACATTTGGTGAAATATTTTGAACATTTTCTTGAGAGAATGAAAATATTTATATTACTTAAGAAAAATACTTCAAAACTGCATTTTTAAATTTATGAATTAAATTATAATACATTATTTATTTTTCATTATTTATAATATATAAACAGTTAGCCTTAAAGGCTAAATCACAGAGATGAGTTTAACTTTCTCAACCATTTTCCAATTGAAATTTTATTGGTTTCACATGATATAGGCAGCTCTAGAATTCTCTTCAAATAGTGTAGTAAAAAATAATTTATTCTAGAAAATAAACTTCGATGAATGTTAATTAAGTCAATGGGCATATTGTATAGATTGTTTAAAGGCACTGAGTATGGCACAATAGTTAACTGGCAAACACAATTCTTTAACTTAAATGTGAAAGTTGTAACACAACTGAGCCACAGTACAGTTGATTTTGCTAATGCAAATAGTTTGTATTTTCTACAATATGAAACAACAGTTTCATAAAATAAAGATCACAGTGGAATCATTGATGAGGTCACATCAAATTCAAGGAAAAAAATAGTGGTTTTAAATTAGAGTCAAAATAATGGAAAATTCCTGTTTAAAAAGCAAATCACATATATTTTGAAGGCCCACCATAACTTTAAGATAGAAACTTTAACGTAGCTTCTTGGTACGGTTAAAACAACAAGATTCTAATTAAACCTGAGCACCTCTATTTAATAAAATAAAAATTGAGAGACGTTTTAGAGGCTGCTCATCTTTATGTCACTGTCAGTGATCTACTGGTATAATACACATAATATTAAATAAAAACAATAGGAATTTAACTAGCAGAGGAGATTATGCCAAGAGACTAATGTAAAAATATAGAAAATAATTTACAGTTTTTCTAAAAATTTTAATCTACAAAAAAGTCTGTTTTTAACCTATACAGTAAAAAATATTTTAGTTGAAATATTTTTGTAGAGTCTGAAAAAATGTAAAAGAAATGTCTGAAAAATATAAAAGCACTTTGGCTCTTGCATTTCCACTGTAAAAAAAAAAATACTGATTTGAAAGCATCTAGAAAATTTAAAACATGTTTTTCCATCATTACAACTGGTCATACAACACTATGTCCTTTTTTCTATATAATTAAGCTTTTGTTCAGCCATGAAAAACTGGAAACTGATTGCTTGAAAATGAGCTGCATGCCCTTTGTCCTGGTTTGTCACCTTTGACCCTTAATTTGATGATCCTGCATATCAACCCATTCTATTTTTAGGAAAATAATGTCAAAGTTCTATGTCTAAAATAGTACTTTTTACTAAAACATTAAATGTATTACAACATTCCTTTTCAGGTAATTTCTATAACAGTTTCATACTAGTATTCAAGTCACACAATGTAAAACACAGTAATATTGTAAACAGTGACAGCCTGGTGTTTGTCCTGCTTCAAACAATAGAAAATTTCCCCAAAATACTAAGTCAAGATCATTATAATGCCAAAATGTATATTTTCCTATTTAGAAAATTGCTTGTATTATTGTTTCCAAGTAGAATTTATTTTGTGAGTCATTTCTAATTTGATTTTAATAACACGTTTCAACGATGGTTTGGATAGTGCCAGACTATAAACCTGAATCAAAAATTGCAAATATTAAATTCATACTCAACTTTACAGTAGTGTCAACTAAAATTTTACTTTTTGAAGGAACTCATTAGTTGCTCAAACTGGTTTTAAAATCTTGGCTTCTTCTGCAAGTAGCAGCTTTCAAAGAAAGAGAAAATCTCTAGCATTGATCTCATTGATTATACTGACATTTTTCAAAATCAATGCTACAGCCAAGGATAATATTTCTCTACCACAATTTCGGATTGATTCCAATAAATCTGGGTAAAATTAACACATTAAAAAGTATATATGAAATACATATATATACATATATATATATTACAGTGATGATGTTACTTGAACCTCTACATAATTTCTGTGTGGTTTTCAGTCAGATTTAGCAGTTACCAATATGGCTGTCTTGGTTCAGCACTATGGTCAGCGACTTCATAGAGTCACTGTCAGATTAATCCAAATCTGTATACACATATATTGTAGGCAAGTTTCTCAAATCAATGTGATTCTATAGTGCATATATTCCTATATGTGTTCAAATAAATAAATCTTAATCTTTTAATGTAAAGAATTTTCATTGTTCTGTTGGGCAAACTAGAAATTTCTTTTTTACCTTGTGGTTCATTGAAAACTAATTATTTGTAAAGAAAATGTCAGTTTAAAAGGCAAGAAAATCAGTTACAGGTTCTAAAGCATTTAAATATAAAAACTTCGGGCATTTATGGGCAATGCTATTTTAAAAGAAAATATGATTCTACTAAAAATTACCAAATAAGAAAATTCTTTAACTGACCAAAAATTTGTAACATCCCTTTTATACTCAATAGCTTTAATTACCTCTAAACTGATTCATCTCTGAAAGTCCACTTTACTTTCCTTTTTTAATCAACTCAACTATAGATTAAATGTTTAAAGATTATTTACAGTCCCCAAATTTGGTAGTTATAACACTTCGATTATTTTAGAGACATCAGTGCTATACCTGACAGCTGTTTTAAGCATGTTTTATTTAATAACTTATTTTCCCCTTAATCATAGTTTGTAAATTACAATAGTGGTATTACAAATACAAAAAAAAAAAGACATGACCAGATAACAAACATTATCAAACTATCAGACAGGTAATCTTCTGTTTAATCTTCTCTTTCTTCAGAATAAATGGGGGGGAAAAACCCTTAAATCCGCTATATTTATTAAAATTCTGGTGGTTTTTTTAGAATTTACATATGCAACACACTTTAAAATAAGTAATTCTGGACTAACTTTGAGCACTACCATATTAAAATTCAATCTCCTTCACTTACAAAGAAGTACAGTTGACAGCATCTTCCCCCATAACCCAGATTTATTTAAATCCTGATTAATTTCATAACACATTTTTCATTGTTTCTGGGAGAAGTCTGGCACAGACATATAATAAGACACTACAATTTGACAAGGATGAATGAAAATTGATCTTTGAGTCATTTGGTTCCAGATCTATTAATAGAAAAGTATCTATAAATAGTTGTAGTAATTAATATGCATTACAAATTGATTCAGATCCTTAAATTCTTATGACATTTTATTACCAAGCAATGATGAGTTGACTCTATTTGTAAAATGGCAAAGTCAGATAAAGCATTTTATTCTCTGTACTATCTTTATTCTCTGTAGTATCCCTCTAAGTACTAGAAAGAGGCCTGTGTCAGCTTAATTTCTAAAGCTCTTTAGGAAATTCAGACACACTGGATTGTCCTATTTCATATATTCAGAGATAAAGAACTTGGGAAGCAAGAATTGTCCACCAAATGGACAAGGGTCTATTTATTCATCTAAATGGAATACTGATTATTACATATTCTGTTGTTAAGTTACGACTCTATCAAATCTGTGCAGCAGAAAAAAAAAGGCATACATTTCATATCAATTAAATTTATATTTTAAAAATCACATTAACTGGCATACGTTTCCAGAAATTCAATTTAAAATTTTAAAGTTTTCCCGAAATCTTTTATAATATTAAATTGTGATGTTTTATGTTATTCGTGAACTTAAAAATTTGCTTTACCAATAGATCCATTTTAAAAAGCGTTTTCTGCATTACCGCCTAGCTAAATATAATAATCATCTGCACAAAAATGACACGAGAGTTTTTTCATCAAGGTAAAGTCACTTTAAATCACAATTTGCCAACAATGCTGTAAATTTTTTAAAATTTTCTAATACTAGTTATGTGTAATTTTAACTTCCACAGCATTTGTGACCAAGAAATAAAAACAATAAACAAGAGCATAATTTCCCCTTGCATTAACCCTTGTAGGTACAAAAATTCTCACTGGATAATTTAGTCCTGTGAACAGTAATACCTGGCAACCTGAAATAAACCTAGGGATGAAGACAATTTCACAGAAAGAACAGAAAGGAACTCAGGGAAACACAGGAACCTAAGACTTCAGCCTGTGTTACATGAAACAATTCAAAATGGCGGACTTACTATTACTTACATTTAAGAAATTTCCGCAATGAGGACATTAAATACATACTGCAGGATGTTACTTGAAAACACTCAATATTTACCAACGTGCAATTAAAAAAAAAGTTTTTGGAGAACAAATCCTCGTAATGCACCGGCATCCAGTGTTCCAGTCAGCAGTTAATACTCCTGCAAACCTATCGTCTCTTCTTTGGTGGTTTTCTTTTTAAAAGCAACCTAAATCCAAATGCGTTTTTCAACGTTCGCCGCAAATCCTTAATTTTAATTCATGAATTTACATCACCAACGCCGAAGCAAAAAGGATCCCCGACGCCGGCCGGCTACAAAGCAGCTCGGTTCGCGGAATACGCGGAGGGCAGGTGCGGACGCCCCCTGGCGACGCGGCCCCGCGTGTGCGAGGCGCCCGCACCGGCCGCGCGGACTCGCCGCCGGGACCCCAGCCTCCGCCTCACCATCGCGCCCAGAGTCGCCAGCTCCCGGTCCCCGCCCGGCGCTCCCGCTCACGGCCCGCTCCGGCCGCCGCGCAGAGACCGCTCTGGCCGCCGCGGTGGCGACACTGGGCAGCCGCGCGGGCGACGCCTCGCCCGCAACCAGCGCCGACTCCGCGGAGCGGGGTGAGAAAGGTGTGAACCCGGAAGTACATCGGCCGCCCGCATCCAAGTGACAACACGGGGGCGATAAATCAGGGCCGGCGAAGGAAGGACGCGGGTCCGGCTTCCCAACGGCAACTAGCTGCGAGACATGTCGCTTCCCCACCTTGCCCTGTCCTTCCCCCTCCCCCGGGCTCGCGCCTCCTTTCTTCCTTCTCCGCGGCGCCGAGCTCCCCTCGACGTTGCTCACGTGCCAGACCCGGGACCGCGAACCGCGTCCGCACCGGCGCGCACACCCGGCCGCACTCGCACTCGAGCGGCCGCGGGGCGCGGGGCTTACCTCCGGGGCCTCATGGTCGCGTCGCTAGCCCGGGTGTGAGCGGGGGACAGGGTGTGAGCACGCGTGTGGCGTTCAGTCCTGGGGGACGGGGCGGAGGAAGGGGCCTGGAGTCTGTCACTTCCTGAGGGAGCGCGGCGCCCGGAGCCCCCGGGTGCGCGCGGCGGGGCTGGGAGGGTCAGCACATTGTGAGCCGGCGAGGGGACGCGGCGCGGAGGGGCGCGGGAGGGAGGGGGCAGGGAGGGCGGCGCTCGACTGCCGGACGCGGAATCCGTTGTCGCCGCCGCAGCCCGGCGGGCAGGGGGTGTGGGGAGGGGGGGCCGGGCCGGCGGGGGGGCTGCGGGCAGCGGCGGCGGCAGCGCCCCGGCTGCTCGGTTCGAGCCCTGCGTCAGGCGGCGGCACGCGCACACCTGCCCGCCGCCGCTCCGGGCCACGTCATTGGCTGGCCGCGCCGAGCGCGCGAGATTGAACTTTCCATTCATTCTCGGGCCGGGCGGGCGCGCGCGGCGGCGGCGGCGGCGGCGGAGCGTCCCCCGCGGTCTCGCGGACGCGCCCCGCCGTCCCCGGAGCCGAAGGCACGTTCCCGCGCGGGCTGCGGGCGCGCACGGCCGCGGCGGCCGGCCGCTCGCGTGGCGCTGCGAGAGCCTGGCCTGGCCTTCAGCCCTGCGGCGCGCGCGGCGCGGGCGGCTGACGAACCTCAGCGGCCGTCCCGAGGGTGCGCCTGGCGGGAGGCGGGAGCGGAACTGTAAGAAGGTACCGGCTCGGTTGCGTTACAAACTCTCTGGAGGTACCGAGAGAGAATAAATTCCTAATGGTGCGATTCAAAGTAATAATTAGTAATGTGTCCCAGAATCCAGGGAGCGTCATAAACAGTGTCAGAAGTTTGGGCAACCTACCGTCAGCCGTATTCTACATTGCACTTTCCTAAACAATAAAATACTCGTATCGCTGGTATAACAACAAATTAAAAGTGGGAAGCTTTGAACATGACTAATAAAGGCCAGTTAGCTGGATAGTCGATGACTAACAGGCAGATCCGTAAACCGTTTCTGTGTCATGAGGACGGTATTTAGGAACCCAGCTCACCCCGTGTGGAAAAGCGCTTCTGGCCCGGGGGTGAGACGAGAGCAGCCACGCTGATCGGAAACAAAACCCCATTGTGGGAACTTCCCGAATGGGCCGCCTTGGATGGGTTCCCCACGTGGCTGCCCAGCCCTCCGTTGAGCCTGCGGAGAACGTAACTGACTTTGAAGATGCCTTTGCATTGGCAAGTGCATCAAGCGGTTCTTCCATTACTCATTACTCGTGCAGTGGTGCAGACTTCTTTTGCGTGCAGTTATTCGTTGTGACCATTTTATCAACTGCAATTGATCTGTTGTAGCGCTACATGCTTTATGATGCAAAATATAAAGCAGTGGGAAAGGAGGCAAACGTTGATCACAAGAAATGAAAAACAGCAATTAATTGTATAACACCATCTGAAATACGATATGCTTTGACTTAAAAGCATTATAGTAATTTTTTATTTATGAGTGGGGCTTATAAATGATGCACTTACAGAATGAACTTTGTGGGTTTTTTGTTTTGTTTTTCAAAAACTGTGTCTTTCAGGTGCTTTATAAAATTTTTGATATATCGATGTAGTACCTGTTTAAAATCCTGAAAACTGTAAACAGAAAATAAAAATTAAAACATAACCTAGAGTTGGTATCCCAAATAATCAAGAGGTCATTTTTCTTTTTGATTTCAAACTAATTATCATCATGGCATTATGCTGCTGTCACAAAAATGGAGAATGGGATATTACAATACTGTACTATTTTCTATCAGGTGCTGGGAAAGGGAGATTATGAACTTTGATAGACTAAGCACTTACTAAAGACGATCTGAGCGTGATTAGAAGTGAATGAAAAGCCACAGGAGAAAGTTAAAGGCAAATGAATTTATCATTTGTATATGGCTCTTGGCAATTTCTTTCTAAAAATGTATCTTTCTACCTGGGACCATGGTGACAATTTGCTTTACTCTTAAAACTATATCTGATAATTACTCCCTGAAAGAGCAGGATCTACCTTGCTCTTTTCAGTATCTCCATGCCTACAGCAGTGCTCCGCACATAGTGAGTGTGAAAGAAATTTAGTTTTTTAATTAGCGCATGAGAATGCACCCTGATTACATTTTCAAGCAAATAATTAACAAGACATTTGGAAAATGTAGAATGCAGTGCATTATGTCCCACTCTCACCCTTTTTTTATGACCAAGTATATGAAAGTAAATCCCAGACATGCCATTTTACTTATGAATTACAAGTATTGAGTTTTATAATATTAAAAACTAGTTCTCTACATGTTACATTTATTCTCCTGCTCTAAAACCATTTTAAAAATATAGTTTAAGAGTGAGGAAGTAATAGTATTTGTTTTCTAGAGCTCACCCTAATGACTTCATCTTATCTTAATCATTTGTAAAGACCCTATTTCCACATAAGGTCACACTCTCAGGTCCTGGGGGTTAGAAGTCAGCATCCTTGGGAGGGAGCACGATTCAACTCAGAGCCTGCCAGTTAGACCTAGATGATTTTGCTTCTTCACAAAAAAATGAACTGACTGCAGAGAACTGACTAGATCTACATAGGTGCCTTTCCCCCATTTGTTATAGTAAAATAACAAAAACGAAAAAAAACTCCAGTCACAAATGCTTGTTTTAGACTATTGTATGCCTGTTGAAATTAAAAGCTTATGAAGCAAGCCCCATCATCCAAATTATAACGTATCTATTGAACTCTCCCTCACATATAGCAGAGAAAAATGAAAAATGGGCAGAAAGTTTAACATTCATAAAAATTATAACAAATTTGTGCTCACCTATCAAACTGGCAGAAATCCTGAAGTTTGACAGCATGCTCTGTTGGCAAAGCTGTGGGTAAACCACCACTTTCAAAAACTGCTTTTGCAATGCCAAAGGGGCACAAGGTTTAGAGAGAACAATTTGCTGAAATATTAAAATTATAAATATACTCTATGGCCTAGTAATCCTTCTTCTGGAATAGTGTGCTACAGATATAAGTACATACATAGCTAATTATGTGTGTTCCAGGACTAAACTTTTTAAAAAATAATTTTGTATTTTTCTGTCACTATGTATTTGACCCCCTTAATCCTGTAATACTTCCCCATCCCCCGTCCCTCTGGTAACCATCATACTGTTGTTTGTGCCTATCAGTTTTTGTTAATTTGTTTTTCTTGTTTGTTCATTTGTTGCTTTCAGTTTTATATCCCACATATGAGTGAAACCATATGGTTCTAATTTTTTATCTTTCAATTATAGTTGACATACAACATTATGTTAGCCTCAGGTATGTGACCCAGTGATTAGACATTTATATAACTTACAAAGTGGTCATCCTGATAAAATTATTACCCATCTGACACCATACATAGTTATCACAATATTATTGACTATATTCTCTATGCTACACTTTACATCCCCATGACTATTTTCTAACTACCAAAATGTACTCTTAACCCCTTTACCCCTCTTACTCATACCTCCCAACCCTACTCCCATCTAGCAACTAAAAATTTAAAAAATAAAAATAATTATAGAGTTGATTGGTGAAGAATTCCCAACTGATCATCTGCCCACAGTCATTTCCTCTATTAGTCTTACCTTAATAACTGAAATGGCTTTGCTTTCAGTCTTACAGATCAATTCATGGAAAGATAGTGTTAAAATACAAATGATATTTGATATTTAAGATAAGTATGAACAATTTAGTTCAAACTATGGTACAGAACATATTGTGATACATCTTGATTTTCATGTGTTAGACACCATATATGGATGTTAGCCTGGGGCACAGGATAGACCAGTCTTAAGGAGTCAGTCCTCATGTTTCTCAAAGGGTGTTTCACAGATCACTCACACCAAAATCACTTAGAGAGCTTAATAGAAGTTTAAATTCCTAGACTTCAGATTACCCTGAGCCATAATTTCTGGGGCACTTTTAAGAGAATCAATGAACTAAATTATACAAAATTCATAAAATATGCATAGGAAAGTTCTCTCTTTCGGTGGGTGGGTGTTGAAGTCATTAGTTAATTCATCTCTGCTCATGACAAGATCCTTAGTGACCAGTGTCTGTATCTATAATGCATTTTGTGTTATAAATGATCAATTACTAATTTTTTAACCTGCAGATAAAGGCAACATAATAAAGAGGAAGGAGGTCAACAGCCTAGACTTTAGTGTCTTCCTAGTTTCTTCAGCTGACTGTTCAGAGTAGAAACAAAAGCAATTGTTAAAGCCATTTTTATCACTTGTAGCTCTTTTAAAAATATATCCTTCTGCCCTGGCCGTATGGCTCAGCTGTTTGGAGTGTCAGCCCATGCACCAAAGGCTGTGGGCTTTATTCCCAGTCAGGGCACATATCAGATTGTTGGTTCGATCTCCAGCTGGGGCGTGTAAGGGAGGCAGCCAGTCAATGTTTCTCTCCCTCTCCCCCTCCCTCTTTCTTCCTCTCTCTAAAATTAATAAAATTAATAAATAAAATAAAAATATATCCTTATTTATTTATTCATTCAGTCAGTCTTCTTCATTTCGTATGTTCTACTTTGGGAAAAGTTTCAACATCTAAAGCCTTACTTTAGCTTTTTCAGCTGCTTCACCACTTTAGGTTTTCAGAGCTTAGGCTGGCAGTCTGTCGTTAACTAATTAGCTCTGGCTAATTACATGCGTATTCTAATTGTGTTAGCTCTCTCTGCCTGAATCCACCATAATCTCTGGGACCTAAATTCTTGGCACTCCTCTGACTTGTCAGATTTGGCTCCCCTTGGTCACGAAGTTTGAGTGCTAACGCCTCTCCTTTATATCTCCCTTCAGGCCAGGAGAGTAACAGGAAAACACAAACACGGGCCCAAATCTCAAAATGTGGCCCCTGCCACTTCCTTCCCCCACTCATGATAAACTCATTGTGGCTATACTCACATACACTTACACACACAAAAGCAGCAGGTGCTTACGCTGTTCAAGGCAAGGTGCTGTTCAGGGAATTGGCAGCAACCGAGCTTAAGCACCTCCCCAGTTAAGTCTCTCTTCTGGTCACGCCAGCCAGGGCTCAAATATTTTAACATTTCTGAAGTCAGTCAATTCAGTAAGAAGCTCTAGACTCTCAATATTTTTTCAATTTGATATTTAGATTATATTGATTATAATTTTCATTGCATTTCAATAAAATTTGTACCCTTCTGACTCAGTCTATGTACTTGTTTTAGTATATTTACCATCATTTGGAAAAATTTTCATTTCTGCTACTTCTTTATATTTGTATCCATTTTTTTTCTACAAAGGATTTGTTTACATAAGCTATTCCACATTTAAATGTTCAATGTACTAAAATTTTATTTACTACAATATTAAAAATTAATTTTTAAAAATTTTCATCTTAAAAATTACTAAAGTGAAACAAGTTTATTGTAAAAAATTAGAACGTAATAGAGTATATAACAAAGCTTTCCCCTACTCGAGGTCATTTGTAGTGTCATTGGAAGTAAGTCAAGGTAGTAAAGTGCCCACTGTATTCCCATTTTGAAGAAGCAAGGCTGAAAGCATCGGGAGGCAGCGAGAAGGGCAAAGACCAGGTCTCCCGGAGCCCATTCCCCCCAGGGCAGATGGTCAGCTCTAATAGGCCCTGTGGCCACTAGCTATCATTTAAAACTTCGCTCTCTTAACCTAGTGGGTTTGGCTCAGCCGTCAGAGCGACGGCCTGTAGACTGAAGGGTTTGGGTTTTGATTCTGGCCAGGGGCACGTACCTCGGTTGCAGGCTCAGACCCCGGCCCCAGTGGGGACACGTGCGGGAGGCAACCAATGGATATGTCTCTCTCACATCAACGTTTCTCTCTCCCACTCTCTCTGAAAAAGCAATGGAAAAAATATCCCTGGATGAGGGAGGATTAAAAAAATAAAACAAAATAAAATAAAGGTTCGCTATTCTGGTTTCTTAATCAGTGTGAGAGAGCTCCCGGTGGTAAGAGAAAGGAGACTATGTTAAGAACCAAATTTGCAGCGGAGGAACAAAGATGATTGGATGGAGAAAAAGATAAGTTGACCCACTCAAACAGAGAAGGAAGGAACGAAGGAAGGAAGGAAACTTTTAAAAAGAAAAGAAAAGAAAGTGGTTAACAAATGATGGGATATCACAGTAACCTGATTTTTCACAAAATTGTGTGATTCACTTTAAAGAATAAGCCAGTACCCAAGGACATCCCACTGGATATAACAGTTAAATATCTTTTCATAATTTGGCACAAGGTCACACTTTGGAAGAACAAAATTTTACATGATCACTTTGATTCTCAAAGAGATTAAAGAAAATATGAATTCCATAAACAAGAAAAGACAATGTCAAATAACTCTCTTTCTCTAACCCTCCATATAATCTTTACTAAAACAAATAAGCAAAAGTACTTTCAAAAAACTTTTCCTCATCTTTAAAAGATGAATAAAAATAAATGATCAAATTATGTAGGAAAGGAAGTAAGTGATACACAACCTATTTAAACAAATTAAGCTTAAATAATTCTGGTAATTATGGATAGAGAGCAGAATATAAATCTTATAATGATTAAAAGAATATTAGTGTATAATAATTTATAATAGTTTAGGACAAAATTCTCAGGGCATACAAACAAATATTTGAAATTTAGAAGGAAAATGGAAAGCAATATTAGTGCCTTATTTTACTTCTCTGTCCTAAGCCACTCTCAAAAAAAATGTTAATTCTGTAATGCGATTTTACCTTGTTTTTATTTTTAAGTAAGAGTAAAGACCATTTGCGTTTTCTTAAAACTAAGTGGTGCAAGAAAAGGGACTATTAGTCTCATTATAGAACCTCAGCTATGAAAGAGATCTCTGAGGCTACCTATGAAAGTGTCTGTGTAATGGCCTAACAAATTCTATTGTTTTATTTCAGACTCTGACCAAAATGATGCCAGTCAGCTGAGCCATATTTGTACATTCCACCCTCAACCCCAGACAGCTTGATAATGGTTCATTAAGCCGCTAATTAGACTTACATGACTCTCAGTGAGAAGCTCACAGACCCTGCCTGGTGGACACACCTTAGGTGTGCTCCTTGCTCGTGGTGCATCCTACTTTGTTTTGCTCTTCAGAAGCAGCCCAGGAGAGAGTTTTGTGTGCTAGGGGAAAACAAAAACAAAAAACAGAGAAAACATTTGTATTTTATGCAGTCTGTCAGTGCACTGATTTTGATTTGTTTTGTTGAATATACTTCAAAAGAGGAGCACTAGGGAATTTAGTGATTCTATGGCTTATAAATAGGTGGCAAGAAGCTACATAGGAAGGCCCATGTGCAGGACCACAACATGTGGTTCTTTTGTGAAGGAAATCCCAAATATATAGACTCAAAGTCCGTTTATTTGGTTCTTGATAATAGAGTATTGCCTATGGAGAATCCTTACATGTGGAATTTTTGTCCTGGTCCTGATTTGACAAAGTGCTAGTTCATGAATCTCTAGGGCTTATAAAATGGTAATTTAAAATGAGATTATTGTTCTTGTTACAAGAATTGTTACCATGTTTGAGTTAACTCTATTGTTTTCTAGATAGAGCATTTTATATATTTCAAGCAAACATTTTTTATGTTTTCTAATTTGTTTGGTCATAGATCATAACCTTCAAAATAAAAAAAAGTGACATCAGAGCCATGGGCAAGATTGCAGTTCATAAGTGCTGACACCTAGTGGCTGTTTCTGTTCTTTGATAAAGTCCAAGCCAGGTAGTCTTTTCTGAGGGCTCTGTCATAAGTGGTTTAAAAAGTACTGACTTCAAAAATGAAGGTAATTTTATTTCTCCTTATAAAACTCTATGCATTTCAAATACTTTGGTTAAGAAAAATTATTCTGAACCTTGAAATAAAACACAAGATATTTGCTCTTTTCCCTGCAAGTATGCCATTCATAAGTGCAGTACTTTCCCATCATAACATCCTGCTATAATGCAATAATTTTCAAGAGCTGCAGGGATGTCCTAGGATACAGGTAAGGAGTTTCCCAAACCCCTTGAAACTTACTGATTTTAAGTTTTTCTTTAGTGTCTGCTTATAAGTGTGGATAACATCACTGGATGGTAATGATGTTTACATTCACTGGGATTTCCTGGAAGCTTAGGTCTAGTACAATTTGGTTGATCATAAAGAATGCTTAGAATGAAAACATACACTTACTAAGCATGTACTATTCCTAGATTAGTCCTCAGGACACAAAGCAAATTATTGAGAAATTTTAAGGTAAGAAAAACAAATGTATCATGAAATAATTGCAATTTAGGTAGAATATCAAAACTGTGGTAAATATTGAAAAGCACAAAGGAAATTACGGGAGAGAGGAAGAAAAACTTCACATAGGAGTGATCTCTAAACCATGTTTTGAAGATTACTTATGAGTTATCCAGATGACAAAACAAAGACACTCTAGACAGTCATTTTTTAACCATTCAATAAAAGTTTAATGGATATCTACCATATGCCTAGTGCACTGCGGCACACACAAGGGCTAGAGATATGAATGGTATTTTAGATGTGTTTTTGCTAGAGCAAAAACTAGAAGAATTGAGGGAGCCGTATGAAAGCAAGGCGTATAGCAGGGAAAGACAAATCTGAATTCGGGTCCCATATCCACCACATATATTTAGTATATAAACTTAAGCAAGCAACATAACCTCACTAAATATCACTTATCCTATCCATACAGTGCAGATAAGGCTATTTCACAGGTTACTGTGGAAGATAAATGAGCTAAGATGTGTGAAAGTTCCTGGCAGGAATAAAAACTAAAAGGTTATTGTATCCATCAGCTTTTGCTGCACTGTAAACAACCACAGAAATCTCTGTGGCCTGCAACAATTAGCATTTATTTTTATGCTCATTGGTCAGCAAGTCAACTGTAAATGGGCTGATCTAGGCTGGGGTTGTCTAGGGAACTCTGCTTCAGGCTGTGGGTCCTGCCCACGTAGCTCATTCTGAGCTCAGGCTGAAAGGACAAAGGCTACCAGGGTGTGTTCTCATAGTGATGGCAGAAGCACAGGCCCAACCAATCAAACTCCTTTCAAGCCTCTGTTCATGTCACATTCCAAACATCCCATTGGGCAAAGCAACCACATGGCCAAGTTGAAAACCAAAGGGTGGGAAAGTATCCTGTGCCTCCACCAGCATTGACGGGGGTGTGCATGTGTCAGACGCCCAAGGGGAATGAAATTGTGGGAGTAATTTGTTTTCTTTCTTTTATTTCAAAGGCCTTATATATCATCCTAAGGGACTCAGGCTTTATCCTGCAGATAATGGAAACACCTAACCAAACCTGTGGTTTTAGAAAGATGGTTGTCCTGATGCATGGAGAGTAGAATTGAAGAGGAAACAGACTAAAAGCACAAATACCAGTTGCAGTAATGTCTTAATCTAGAGATGACAAAGGCGCAGAGGCAGGAGGCTTTATTAAATAAAGAGGAGAGAGTAGTACAATAGGTTAAATTCTGAGTCTGGATCTTGAAGAATTTATTAGTTTTATTTTATTTGCTTCAATGTTCAAAATTATTGAATAAATCAGAGCAGTTCTTCCTAAAGCCATGGCATTTAGACTTGATAAACCGGAAGTTATCTCCAGTTGCATTGAAAAGCCTCTTTGTCTGATGGATGTAGAAAGTGAAGCTCAAGCAGAGGTGTGCTAGACGCAGTTTTACTGGCTTGTGTTCCCAGTTTTACCAGGAATTTTGTGAGTCTGTTGATTTACAGCATTAAAATTTTAATTATGTAAACTCATGATTAGATGAAGTATGCTGAAAATAAAAGTAATTACTTCTGCTTCCCGCCAAGATAAAGTAACAGGGGCTGGATTTATTTTTCCATCTGAGAAAAATTTAAAAACTCAGATAAAATATACTAAACAACAGTTTTCTAGACACTGGGCATTTAGTAACAAAAGAGATGAGAAACAAATGAGGGGAACTCTACAGCTGCCCCCAGCTTCCTGCCTTAAGAAAGGTTCCTGGCCTTTGAGCAGCGAAGGAGAATGTAGGCAGAGCTAAGGACTCCCTGAGATGTGGAGACAGTGCTGAGAGTCCAGAAAGACCAAGGTAGCCAGAGTTCTCAGGACAAAGTGCCAGAGAGGAGAAAGCTGTAGAGAGAAAGCATCTCGAAGCTCCGTATTGCGTCCCTCTGGAGTACTCTGCAGAGTACTGATCAGCATGCACGTATAAGGAAATCACTTGAGACCAGGAAAGGAACTATTTGAAAGGATTAGAGGAAATAGTACTCTGTGCTCACACATGATCTGAAATAGTGCCTGTTCCCACAACAGGAAAAACTTGTAAGTTGGGTAAAATACTGAGAAGGGTCTTGCCTCAGTGGTGGGGAATAATTAACTCTGGGCTAAATATTACTCTGGTCTCACCTTTAAAAAATCTTAAAATTGAGACCCAAAAGGAACAAACTGTTTTCAAGTAACTTAACTACATCTCAGAAATGGTTCAAGAAAATTTATAGGAGTACAAAAATATGCAGCACTCAGCTAAGTAAAATTCACAATATCCAACCCAAGATAACAAGAATGCAAAGAAGCAGGAAAATGGGAACCATAAGAAGAAAAATCAATAAAAACCAACTTAGAACAGATATAGAGGTTATAATTAACAGAAAAAGATGGTAAAAAACAGGTTAACTATATTCCCTGTGTTCAACATTTAAGTAGAAACATGGAAGATATAAAAAAAATCCATATAGAATTTCTAGAGATGAGAACTACAATGTCTGAGATGAAAAAAATACTAGAATGGATTAATAGCTGATTAAACATTGCAGAAGAAAAGATTAGTGAATTTGAATACATTGCAATAGAAATTATCTGCAATGACCCCCAAAGAGTAAAAAGAATTACACACACACACACACACACACACACACACACACACACACACACGGAAACAGCCATCAGTAAACTTTGGTAGACAACCCAAATGCATTAATAGGTGAGTGGATAAACACATTATGGTATATGCATGCATACAAGTGAATATACTCAGCAGTATAAAGAAATAAACTGTTGATATACAGCACTGTGCGGAGGAGTCTCAAAACAATAGGCTTTTTAAAGAAGTAAGACAACAGAAGGATGCTTACTGTATGATTCTACTTATACAAAGTTCTAGAAAACCCGAATCAATCTGTAATGACAGAAAGCAGATCCGTAGTTCCTGGGAGATGGAGTGAGGACGGGGACCGATGGGCAGGAGGGGAGAGCACAGAAGGGAACGAGGGAACTTCCTGGAGTGAAGGATATGTTCGCCTTTGTGATTTTGTTGATAGCTCCATGGGTGCACAGGTATGTCAAAAATTATCAAATTATACACTTTACGCATGTGCTGTTCATTATATGTCAAATATACCTCAATTAGAAAAAAGAGTTCCGACCCACAAGGATAATTAAATAAGATTTAGCTATTAAGAACACACACACACAAAGGTAAGAGATACTCAGAACCTACTTCCTAAATATTTTCCTACATTTCATTATCGTCTGTGTCCTTGAGGTTCTCTACATCTGTCTTATCTGTATGGTGGCGATATTATAGGACAGTGCGCCACGTTGAATCTCTTCACAATTCCACATTCACTGACGTCATGCTGGCAGTCTGAAATAGGTCCTAGTGGGAATATTCCCGTCACAGAAATTGGTGAATACTGTAAATCACGGCCACCCCCCCCCCCCCCACCAGGAGCCTTTGTTAGCTAGTTAGAGGACAGCTCTAAAACCAGGTGTCCTGTTCCTAAATCCAGTGATCCTTTCACCAAATCCTGTGTCCAGCTCACCAGTATAACTAGAAACTTCTCAGAGACACATGGGGTGAGGGGGTGGGGGGACGGACACTGAAGCAGAGACCGAAAGGACCCTTTCCTGCCTCCCAGCCAGAGGCAGAGAACTTGTTAGGACTGAGGCCTGACACACTTTCCTCAGTGCTTCTTAGCATTTTCAATTCTTCACTTCTCAACTTCCTTTCCACCTCCTCTTCACCGCATAAAGGAACAGATCTGCTCTCACAGAGCAGCACGTAACAAAGAAGAATACGCTATTTATGGTGGAGTTTCAGCAATCAGCATAGGAACATGGTAACTATATTTCTGCCCCAAATCAGGCATATAGTCTGAAGATCAAATTTATGCATTTCCATGAGTTATGAACACGATGGGAAGAATTTTTGAAATCGATTTCACCAGAAAATCCGCATCAGCTGAATTTGTCGGTCTTTGCCCGCCTGTGGGTCCAAGCGGAGTTAAGTAAGCAGCCCATCCAATGTCAGCATTTCTGCCCTCATCTGTCACAGGACCTCCAGGCCCCTTCTGAATTGCAGGCTATGTCTTGGAGGGAGCCCTTTCATGCTCGGAAATTCTGATCACCTGGTTAACGTGCCACCTGAGAAGAGAAGCCCCTGAAAGCGGCGCCTGCCTTTGCGGTCCCTACCTGCTGCAAGGGTGACCCTGCTGAGGGCGCCGTTTTTCACTGGCTTCCGAGCTGCCGAGTCTGGAGGCGCTGCAGCAGCTCTGCATTTCCTGAAGCTGGTTAGAGATGCCACGCCACGCCGTGCTGAGAGAAGAAACACAGAGACCGCCCCTCTTCCTGCCTAATGTCAGGCTGTGTGCCCTGGGCTTCCAGAGTGCCACTTAAAGGATCCCTTGGAATTTGTCTTGTAACTTCTCTTTACAGAGGGTTCCAGTGGGAACTCGTGGGGTTCGGCCACACAACACACTGTTTTGTCCATCTTTGGCCTCAGGTGAGTGTTGGAGGGAGTGTGAAATTGTGGGAGAAGGCAGGGGAGAAAGGAAAAGAAGAGAGTTGGAAGTCAGTCTAGACGTGTCTAAGTGCTGGTTTTGGTTCTGCAGGGCCCACTACATCCAACCCTATGAGTGGCCTTCGGGCTTTCCTATGGGGCTAAAACCGGTGTTATTTAGACTCCCCCAAATCACTCTCCTCACACGAATGAGATGTCTGGGCAGAACACATAGAGATGGTGTTTGGATGCCTGAGGAAATTATAAGTGTTAAATCAGATCACAGTGCCCAATAGCTTAGCTTTCTTTATTATTATTATTTTTAATTTGACAAATGATCCTTCTCATTCTCTCACTGAATCTAGTGTTTTTATTTTTGTGGGATAAACATTGAGGAGTATATATTTGAAAGGCAGGGAGACATACAATATAAAGCACCTTTTCCCTTCTTTTAGGCTTCAGCCTTTTTTAGGTGTAGACACTTGCATGTGAAATCAATTTTATAAAAAGAAAAAAAAAACAAGGCACTGAGGGTTAAATGTCTCAACTTCACAAAGCCCCTAAAGGCAGAAATGAACTAGGGGTCTGTGTCCCTTAACTCCTAGATCAGCAAACCCTCTGTGCTGGCTTCCTAACTTATCTCTTTATTTTATACATTAAAATTCTGAAGTGCAATCTGCCAGTAAATGTTACGGAGGAATATCTTGGTGTAACATTCTGATATTTGTTCATGATGGCAGCCCACGCGGTGGCTGAGGATCTTTTCACAAATCATAAACCTCTGGGAATGCAGTTTTGTTACAGTGTGTTTTTATATCTCATAATCTTCCAGAGGCAGGAACCTGGCACATACATGAAAAATTTAAAACTCTAAAGGTTTAAAACCGAACTTTAAATTCTAGGGCTACGGAAGCAATTGAATGATTTAGTTCAGGCAGGGGATTTGTAGGGCTCGCTTCTTATATTAGACAAGTCAGTTCACTCATCTCTAGCTGACCTATTTGTTCATCCATCCAAGTCATTACCCTAGTGTCTCTATAGCTTCTGTGTTCTGTAAGGTAATTAGCACATATGGGATCCATTTATAGCAGGCAGTGTCACCTCCTTGACAATATGCTTAATCTAACTACATATATTTATAAAACTCCTGCCCTAAGAAGAGCAGCTGACTGATGAAATGGAAATGGGTAAGGTGTACCTTGGCAGTCAGGCAAGTGCAGAACATTCTTCACTCCAGACATGAGCACTTCTCAGCTTACATAACTTATATGCACATGTATATACACATACACACTCGTGGTTTTCTTCCTAATGGAGGTCTTTATGAAGTAATTTTTTGTCTTGAGAGATTAAAATAATGTTAAAATGAAGTACCTAAAATGAGCGTGGAAATAATCATGCTTCTGCTCACCAATTTTCCCTTATCCAACCCCACTTCTCTATCATTCTCTTTTATCTTCTCTGGGTTAGTGAGAAGTAATTGGTAGTGAACTAAGGTATCTGCTTCCAAATATCAGGACCATGGGGACTCTGGACGACCTAGGTCACAGTTGTAATCAATAGCATCCATTCAATATTGTTCAAATCTGTTAGCTCTTATCTGTCCACACCAGGGTTACTGCTTAAAACTATTATCTGACTATTATTGGCATGCACTGGGTGCTTGTGCATTTGACTCAACTTGAATTGTATTGAATTCAGATAAAAGTGCAGGAAGACCTTACTCTACCTGCACTGTTGTATGGACCTGCTTGTCTGCTTCTGTACTTGAAAGTGCTGTTTCTAGACCCCAAGACTGAATGCTTTCCCTTGTCTATTTTATTCAGCCTTAGTTTGTATCCCAATCCTTCCCTTTGTTCTCAGATTTCACTTTTCCCCAAGAGTGATTCCTGGGTATTTGTCTTTGGATTTGAAGACGTTCAGCATGCCCCTGCCTGGGCTCTATGGAGGCTGCATTGGCCTCTGCAGTTGGCCTCTGAGCCATGTCAGTGCCTTTGGTCTAGCCACTCGATACCCAGTAACAGATGCCTTTCTGTAGGAGCAGACAGTACCTGCAGTGGGGGTGAAAAGGGAGGTGAGGGTGTGTCGCTGTCCGTGGTCCTGAACAGCCATTCTTCTGAAACACCCTGTGGTTACACCCACTTTGCTCTCAAGACTAGTTCATGGTCTTGGCCTCTGAGTCCCACTCTGCCATGCATTATACAAGAACACTCTTTTAAGTTTCAAGCATGTCCAGGAGGATGCTACATGGAGGAACTAAAATAGTGAACTAGGTTTCTATCTGCCACCTGAGTTTATTTTCGTTCGGCCAAAAGATGCTTAAAAAAACACAAAGGCCATGGCTTGAAAGAAAATGTTAAGTGTGGATACAACCTTTAGATCTTTTTTCCAAATTATTTTTTTCTGACTCTCTCTATTTTATTTAACTCTTTAACTTTCTATCAATGTACAAGGATAGTTTTATATACATAATTATAATTGTAGTTTTTTTGCACAAGATTTTTGTATTTTTTGATTGTCACAGAGACAGAGAAAATCTTAGGGGATTTAGATTTTAAATAAGTTTGCACCAGATAGCTTTGAGACTCTGATACATAATCCTGTAATAGATGGAAGATAATTTTAAAGGTTAATTAAAGTTGTTGAGAATGGTGAATGGATTAGAATCTAGATATTCATAAACTCTATCTTTAGATAAAGATGACTACAAAGAGAAAGAAGTTATATCAAAAGAGAAAATAAAGTTTTCATTTTAGGAAAACAAGTTTGGCCATAGACTGAAGCTGGGTTATGGATACTTGGGGGTTCCTTATATATAGGGGTGGGCAGAAGTATGTTTATAGTCATTTGTATGGAAAATAATGCAATAATTAATAATTGATAATACAAGAATAAACTGTGTTTCATGTACTCACAGCTGTAAACTTACTCTGCCAATCCCTGTATATTCCCTGTACTTTTGTTTGTATTTGGAAAACACAGTAACAACAAAGTTTTAAAAGTTGTTTTCAATAATTGCAAACAAAATAAAAGACTTATGGATAAATTACACTATATCTATATAAGAAAATACCAGATGCATATTAAAATTCCTTCTAGGCTCTTTAATGTAAACATGCTTATGCTATAATTGGGTCACAGTAACAGAGCTATTAAAGGCATATGAAATTTTATCTAGCCTGCTCAAATCCTGCTCTACCAATTCACAAGGCTTTTTGTTTTTTTTTGTTTGTTTTTTTAAAAATTTTTTAAGTAGCAAGATTAATACTTAATTCAACTTGGGATTTTTGTTGTTGTTGTTGTTAAATCCTTTAAAAAATACAGAGACATATAAAGTATAAATTGCTGCATGTGACCTTAACTTTTCTTCTCTCAATATAATGCCACCCATCAGAGGTGACACCATTACCAGGTTCTTAATGGGTATTATCCTTATAGGCTTTCAAAAAATGAATTAATATTGATACATAAATTTATAAATATATAGTTTTATTATACATATACACATCATCATTTTGTATAATGTATTTCTGCCAATTGAATTTTAAACAACTGTATTTAAGAGATAGTAATAGCCATTAAACATAAATTTACTCTTCTATTTAAAATACAAAATACCTATCTCACTTTAGGACTAACTTTGTTGTCTCATTATTTTAATGACAAGCTTCTGAGCCTTCCTGCTATAGAAAACAAAACAAAGGGTGAAGTTTTAAAGATAAAAGAAAATATTTATGGCCTATTATTACCACAGTCCAGGTAGGTATGATAATTTGTTGACTCGAGGCTATAAAATACCTGGCAATAGTGATTTGGAAATACTTCTCTAATTTTCCCAGACCTCTGGCATTGAGTGACAATTAGACTTCCAGTCATGATAGATTCTGCTCCGGTCCTATAATTACAGCTTCACATGCAGAGTCTGACAACTTTGTTCTGGGTTATCTATGAACTCAGGGCTGCCTGTTAGTTGCTCTCTTTTACTTTCATTGAGCAGACAATTACTGCAATTATAGCATCTAAGCCCTGGCAGGGATATAAGCAATCATCTTATTTGCTTAACAAGGGTGATAGCATACAGCCACCCCATATTATTGATATGTCAATGTCTTAAAATATTACCTGCTTCCTAAAGCCCAGATTTGCCTTCCCTTTGAATTAGCTGTTTTCTTTATTTTTTCCCATTGAGACGCAATTGTCATATAACATTGTTTAAGTTTAAGGTATACAGTGTGTTGATTCGATAAATTTATAAATTGCAAAATGATACCTCCATCCCATCACATAGTTCGCATTCCTTTTTGTGGTGCAAACATCTACCTTCTTAGCAACATTCTCATATGTGATCCAGTATTATTAGCTGTAATCACCATGCTGTACATTAAATACCCAAACTTGTTAATTGTATAACAAAGTTTATATACTTTGACTAATATCTCCCCAGTTCCCCCATCCCCCAACCACTGGTAACCAGCAACCTACTCTCTCTTTCTCTGAGTATGTCTTTCTTAGATTCCACCTATAAGTGATACTATACAGTTTTTGTCATAGTCAAAACCCAGATTTTTGCCTTCATGTAAGTACCATCACCTCAGCCATCCCTGAGGCAGTTCAGCTGACTGTGTTATATTGACTTATCAATACTTTACGATAGAATTTCCATGTATATGAAGTTGATAAAATCTGGATAACTTTCCCTGAGGTGCTACTGGGTTGGTACTGAGGCAATATCTTTGAAAAATTTCTACTTAAAAACATATGTGTCCCCTCCATATGTAGGAACAAATTTTCAGAATCAAATTTTCAGGGAGATTTTCATAAGAGGCAATATGCCTTGTAGAAGAGGAGTTATATTAGAGAGGCAAGAGGAGTGGGTTAGGAATTAAGAATTTTAGTTTTAATCCTGCCGTAATTAGCTGTATAGCTTAAGACAACTCATTTAATCTGCTTAGGTCTCAGTTTCATGTGTCCAATGGAAATTCCTTTCTTTTCTGCCTCCAGTGATGCTTTTTATTCCATCACTAAATATGTATTGAATACTCAAGCCCATGAAGAGATAGATAGAGATAGCAAGACCCTACCTCCAAGAAATCACTTAGTGAGGGAGACAGACTGTAAAATAACCTAACACCTGGTATTAAGCTGTAATATGTATGTAGAATAAGCTGTGGGAACACAGAAGGTGGGCCCCTAATTCATTTTGGGGGTGGCATGAGCTGAGACTTGGAGAAAAAGTAGGAGTTAAGCAAGTAAATGATGTTGGATGGACATTCCAGGAGAGGCAGTGACATGTGCATGGTGCAATGTGTGAGAAAACACTGTATGTTTGGAGACCAAGTACTTTGTAGCATTTGGAGTGAAGGATTCGCATAGCAGAATACTGAAAGAAGCTGAAGCTGACATGGGGCCTTGGAAGGGCCCTATATGTCGTTCCAATAGTCTCAACTTAATTCTAAATGTGATGAAGACCATTTATTGACCTTAAGCCTGGGGATTATATGATGAATATTAGAAAGGCGTTTGTGTAATAGCAGTGTGGAAGTCTGATTGCAAGCGTTGGGGCCTGACTCAGGAGGACCATGTAGGATACTATAGCAAGTATCCAAGGATGGCATGCAGAAGAGAAAATGATGAAGGCCCAATTGTGGCCATGGTAATGGAGATAAAGATAAAAGGATAGATACAAGAAATGTTTAAGGAGAGGGACTGGAGGGTAGAGGAAATGGCGAAGGTGGTCAAAAGGTACAAACTTCCATTTATAAGATAAATAGCTTTGGAGATGTAAAGTACAGCATGGTGACTATAGTTAACAACATCATATTGTATAGTTAAAAGTTGCTAAGAGTAGGTCTTAAGTTCTCATGGTAAGAAGAAAACATTTGTAACTAAACTTATTGTGGTAATTATTTTGCAGTGTATACACACATAAAATCATTATACTGTATACATTAAACTAATACAATATTATATATCAATTATATCTCAATAAACACAGGGTGGGAAGAAGAATAAGTCTTTAAGGGGGGGCAACAGAACTGTGAGACCTGAATTGTAGGGTGAACAATTCGAAGATGATGCCATGACTTCTGGCTTCTGCATTTGGGTGGAGTCGATAAAGGATATGACAAGAAATACAGGTAGAGTAGCCCAACAGTAGACATGGGTGGTTTGAGGGCTGCCCAGCATCAGAACTGCCTTTTTTGAGTGGGGGCAACTCTCCATAATATAAGTCTTAGTGATAGTCAGAGCCCACCTCCCACCACAGAAGGTAAAAAGACAGGCTCACTTTGCTAGCCTCCTTTGCACCCAGGGCAGAAGCACACGGCCTAGGCTCAACTCCAGCCCCTGAGTTTAAATTGGAAATCAATGATAAAAAGAATGGATGCTCTAATCCAGTGTAGTGGTGGCAGCTGCAGTCTGAAGTTCTGTCAGCAGCTAACAGCTGATTGCAGCCGTGTGACTGTGGTGCCCGGCATTCACCAGCAGTCATATCAGACTCTCCCTGTGGAGCCATCCCGGTTGGAACCCTGGCTGCTGTCCAGATCCCCGTGGACTTGCCTGGTTTCCAAGCCTGGCTCTGCGCTTCCTGGCGACCCCTCTTCAGCTGAAATCACCTAAGCTCCTGATGCTTGTGGTTAAGGCCTTCGATGGATACTGGCAAACTTGGAGGGTAAGATGGTGTGGGGAAAACACTACAGCAAATGTCCGAGGAGGGTATGTTTCTGCACAGCTAGGGCTTTCTGAACAGATGTCACTGAAATTTGGTCCTAGTAACCCCTTAAATAAAACTTATGACTAATTAGATAATGAGAGACTTCCGGAGAGATTTACCTCCAAGAGACATGTGTTTACAGGTGGGGGGCAGGGCACAAAAGCTCACTTTGGAGGCATCCCTGAGTTGTAAAGCGGAAAACAATGGTATTATCTCTCTCCTGAGAGATTTCTTTTTTCTTTCTTTTTAAAAATATATCTTTATTGATTTCAGAGAGAGGAAGGGAGAGGGAGAGAGATAGAAACCTCAATGATGAGAGAGTCGTCATTGATCAGCTGCCTCCTGCAACTCGGGCATGTGCCCTGACCAGGAATCCAGCCAAAATCTCCTGGATCCTAGGTCGATGCTCAGCTGCTGAGCCACGCTGGCCAGGCCTGAGAGATTTCTTTACATGAGAATCCTGATCCTCTCGCCATCCCACCTCCAAGGAGACTTTCAGTAGGGAAGGAGACTGCTGCCACGTGTGTGTGTGTGTGTGTGTGTGTGTGTGTGTGTGTGTAAATGCCCAGACTTTAGGGGGTGGAAGGCATTCCTCTTCTACAATACCAGCCTTGTGTTTGTAGAGTAATATTTAGCTTTTGTTGTATCACCCCAGGGGAAATAATTGGGACATGGAGAATCATAGGGCGTTTATTTGGTTTTAAGTGAATAATAGTGATCTGTCTCAACTCCAGAAACTTTGCATGTATGTTTGGGATAATATTAATAAACATGGAGAGAGAGGAAAAAATAATTGATATGCTCACATATTTTGGTGACATCAGTAGACTGGAGACAGCAGTTGTCAGGAGGTCAGAGAGGAAGGAAAAGGGGACTGTGAACCTGAAATGGTGGCAAATGATAAGAAATCAAATCAAAATTGCGTCAAAACTTAAGAGAAAAGTTGTGTTGGTAGCGAACTGATAGTTTGGGGAGAAACAGGAGCAAAAAATTAAGGGCTCAACACTAGGAGAATGCACATACTCAGGGACAGGATCTGATCCGTTGACCAGGAAACGAAAACAGGGGTGATTTTCCCCTGAACCTCCTTCATGCCAACAAATATTTATGCTCCTACACTTGCCAAGTACTGTGCTAAGTTCTGAGGATACAGCGATGAACAAAAGTAGGCAAAGGTCCTTGCCCTGAGGGAACGTGCATTCCAGTGGGGGGAGACGGATAAACAACTACACGCATCAGGTGGAAATAAGGTGAAAAAATAGCAGGATGAAGGATCTAGAAAATGCTACATGGAGTCAGATGGGTGTTTAAAGATAAACTGAGGCATATTAAATTTTTTAAGAGTTTATCTGAGCAGAACCTATTCGAGTTGGGACTCACCCAACAGGAAACGATCCGAAGTGCTCCACTAGCAGGAGCTAGGCTTTTCTAGAGAAGACACGAAAGCAAGCCAATGAAATGATTGCATTAGCTGTAGCTTACGTGGTTGCCTTACTTGGGAAAGCCCAGTTGGCTGTTTGTGATTGGTTAGCTTTAGGTTTTGATTTCTTAACCTTGAAGCAGTTACAGGCTTCGTATTTATTTGCTTACATAGGCTACCGAGACATTAGAGCCACCTCAGTCTAATGGCCTCCTTGTTTAATTAATTTAACATATGAATGTATATAAGTGGTGTTTAAAGCACACCTCTCTGTCATAGACACAGAAGGTAGAACAGTGGTTGCCAGGGGCTGGAGGGAGAGGGGGAAGGGGAATTGTTATTTAATGGGCACAGAGTTTCAGTTTCGTAAGATAAATGATGTTCTGGAGAGGGATGGTGGTGATGGTTGTACAACAGTGTGAATGCACTTAATTCCACTGGGCTGTACACTTAAAAATGGTTAAGGTGGTAAAATTCTGTTGTATAAATTTTACCACAGTTAAAAAAAATACCCTTACATATGTTATTTTGCACATATTCAAATATATCTACAGAATAAATCCCAAGCTAAATTGCTGGGTGAAACACGTGTACATTTGAATTTTGATAGATACTGTCCAACTGTCCTCCGAATGAGTCATACCAGTGAATACTATCTTCAGCAATATAGGAAAGCCGTTTCATTTAAGCTCATCCCAATCAGCTTTTACACTTATCACTCCACTGAAACTGCTTGTGTCAAGGACGTGAATGACCTCTCTACTGCCCAACTCAAGAGCCAATTTTCAGTCTTCTTAGTTCCAACTCTCAGAAGCACTTTAAACCCATCTTTCAGTTGGCTTCTGACCCACCAACTCTCACTGCTTTGCTAGATCCATCCACACCCTCCTATCTGTAAATGTTGATGTTATTCCCTAAGGGGTCTCATCCAGTTTATGGTTTGATACTTTCCATTGCTGATGAGATATGTAATGTAATGTGGTGTGATGAGCCCCAACTTCTTTCCACAGTGCCACACTCAATAGATCCAACCTTCTACTTGACATTTTCTCTTAGATGTCTAATAAGTACCTCAAACTTAAAAGACTCTTGACTCCTCCCTGCCCCAACCAGCTCTTCCTCCAGTGTCCTCCATAACAATAAATGGTAACTCCAATCACCCAGTAAATCAGAACAAAATCCTTAGCTCTAAAGCTTAGGCTCTTGACTGCTCTCTTCCTTTCAAATCCCTCAGCCTATCCACCGGCGAAGTCTCAAAAATCCATTATATCTCACCATCTTCACGGAAACAATCCTGGTTTAATCTTCCACCATCCCTCTATAGAACTACTGCTACAATCTCCTAACTGACCTCTTATCTTGCGCTTCTGTATCTCCTACAGTTTGCTCTCTACTCGGTAGCTAAGGAAATATTTTTTAAAAATATACATTAGATTATGTCATTCTATTGGTTTCAGTTCATTTGGTGGCTCATCAAACTAGTCTACCTACCCCAGTATTTCTTCGACCTTATTTTTTAGTACTTCCCCCCAAGCTCACTTTACTCAAATTACACACTCCAAACTCTTTCATTTGATGACTTTTGTACTTGTGGTTCCTTCTGTCTTGCCCCCCAGCACTTTAAAATAACTTACGTTATTTGTTTTAATATTTGTATTTTAAGTGTTCTCTAATTGAATGTAAACCCACGAGGACCAGGATACTTTCTGTTTTTGTTTTTGGTTTTACTGCTATATCCCCAATACCTAGAATAGCACCTGGAATGGAATAAATACACAATAAATATGTGTTCAGTGAACTAAAATGTGCATGTCAATCCATCTTCTGCCATGTGTTTTACCTCTCTCCCATCTCCACCGCCAGCTCTCACTTGTTATTTTCTTGTAGATGAGGGCAGCACCTTATATTTCTCAGTACCTCTTTGAGCATGAAACACAAGGCTCTGCACTTGTTCCGTCTGTTGAACACATGATGAAATAGGGATTTGGAGAGAGAGAGAGGTGCCAGAAGGATGAAAGGCTATTTCTTTCAGCTTTACAGTCTGATGATATCTTGTAAAAATGTTTAAAGCTATAATCAACCCAATTATAAAAAGCTGTTCCAAAGAAAAATCTGGAATCTTATAAGTGAAAAGTTCTATGCTTTTCATAATGGGACTTAAGATACAAAATGACCTTTTAAATCTTTCACTTGATATTCTTGGTGTTGGCTTCCACAGGACCAGTGAGAAAATCTTCAGTTCTTTTAGAATGCTTTAGCTAATAACCTATGAAGAGCTATTTGGCTTTTTTATTGTCCTCCTGGACAGCTTTCTTCTTGGTGTGATAATCTGACCTGTCCATTATGGTAGCACTCGGCTATTTAATTACATTTAAATAGACATTTAAAATCCAGTCACATTAGCCACATTTCAAGTACCCAGTGGCCCCATTTGGTTAGGGGCTACTATTTTGGATAGTGCAGATTATAGAACATTTCTACCATTGTAGAAATGTTTTATTGGACAGAACGTGATAAGCCCATAGTAGTACTGCAGCTTGGAGCAGAGCAATTTGAGAGACATCATGTTGCAGAATTTATAAGTCACAATCTACAGTAGCATTCTGTAACATTCTTCCAGCATCTTCTGCTCCTGTGGCGAACAGTGACCAGCATGGGGAGTGAAGCCCACCTTGGAGGCTATTGGGGACTCCTGCCCCTGCACACAAACTCCAGGTGTTGTTGGTGGAAGTAGGGTGTCCACTGATGGAAGTGAGGGATCCCTTTCCCCACTGGTTGCTGGGGGTCCAGTTCTTACAATATCTTGAGAAAAAGAATTTTCTAAGACTCACATGCACGGGAGGATGAGTGATTTTTATTTGCATGGAATTATATCCCTGTGTTTCTAAAGTCTCATTTCCCTTAAATCAGTCCTGGAAGAGTTGTAGCTAGGAATTCAGCAGAGCTAGAATCAAAGCCAGCGTCCAGAGTTTCCATTCCATGGTGTAATTGAGTCCGATACAGCACTAGATTAGTTGCAGTCCATTAGTCCATTGTGTGGGGTCCACATGGCCATGTGCTGCGTGAGCAAATGCAGGGGAGTGCAGCCCCTACAGCAAGAGAGCCAGGAGCCCAGTGCACAAGAGGAAGAGAGAGAACTCCTTTGTTTAGGAGTTTAAATATCTGAAATCTTCCTGTGCTTGTAGTGGCCATGCCTACCCTGGCCAATAACCTGTTCCTAGGTGTGACTGAGAAGCACCTTCCTTACGTCACCCACACTTTACTGGGCATGACCAATAATATTTGGCCTTCCCTTTGCTCCTTTCATTTAATTAATAACCAGGTTTATTACAACGGTATCGCAGGCCGGGTGTCCGCAGGACACTGGAAGTGATTTATTGCATAGCAACAGCCTAGGTAGTGGTGGTAACAGGGACTGAGGTGCTAGCTTCTGTGCAGCAGTGGGCAACTTGATTTTCTGAATGGTATAGGGAGGCCAAGAAAGGCTGGAGCATTTCCAGTTGAAATCAGGTTGCAAAGGGTTGGGCATGGCCCAGATTGGCCCATAGCATTTGGCATTCCTTGGAAGCTTTGACTTCTCCACCTTGTTGCCAGACTGGTTGGTTAGGTCTTTCCTGAACTGACTGGTTAGGAGGTCTACACTAACTAACCCTGTTGCACCACTGGCACAAGTGACCGCTGGCTGCAGACTGGAACTGATTAGGATGGCACTGGCAGGGAACACCCATGCCAGCCACCATCTGCCCCTGCACAGCCCGGAGGGGCAGGCGAGACTAGCTTTCTTCCTCTGGGCCAGCCAACGAACACTATCCACTTACCCATGCCCACTCATCGCAGGAAAATCTTTGCCTCTCTGAGAAAGAAGCTGTGAAAGTCCACGTTCTTTGTTTCTCTTTTACTCTGGCCTCGTCTTGGAACTGGTTATATCCCAGGAGAGAAAATCCCCCCCTTATCATTTAATTGACGGCGGCGTTCGCTCATATGCACCTGCTTGGATTAATTCTTTCATGTTTCAGCTGCTCAGATTTCTGTTTTTATCTTGGCTTGTGCTCAGCTTCTGTGTAGAGCTGACAAATATGACCTCCCTCCGCTGATTTCCTTAAATTTCATTCCCCCCCCTCCACACTGTCGGTATTGTCAAGTTTTTTGCAACTTAGAGTCTTTGGATTTCCCACTGGGATCTGTCATCACCTTGACACTTCACCATTGTATGAAAAAAACTAAAATACTCATCATAGGTATCTTCCCCAAAGTTTCAACTTTGTGTCAGGGGCTGCGGTATATGAAACTAGTATAATATTGCAACAGTTTATGTATCTGAAAAACAAACGTACCCAAATCGGGACGGTGGTTTTTACTTTAGGAACAGCTGTGCAAATCCCCAATCTGCTGTAAGGAGAGTGACAGACGGCCAGGGAAGCGCCTCTCGCACAACCGTGGAGCACCCGAGCGGCGGGCGGGGCAGCGCCCTGAAAGCCTCTCGGGGACCCGGGGTGCGCCCCCGCCCGGCGCCGCTCGCGGCTCGCTCGGCCCCACCCCCGGCTCCCGCCCGGCGGCTCGGAACTACGCTTCCCACAAGGCCGCGCGCCCGGGAGGGAAGAGCCGGCGCGGCCGGAAGAGCTCGGGAGGCGGCGGCCGCGGGTGTTTCCTCGGCGGGCTGTCGGGCAACCCCGGAGACCCGGACGGAGAACGCGGCCCCGAGCGGTCCCCGCAGCCCCGGGCGCTGGCCGGCCCCTCCGCCCGCAGACGGGGCGGGGCGGGATGTAGGGCGCGCGGCGCGGAGGCGGCCGGCGCGGCTGCGGGAGCGCGGGGGGCGCGCCGAGGATGGAGAGAGCGATGGAGCAACTCAACCGCCTGACTCGCTCGCTGCGCCGCGCTCGCACCGTGGAGCTGCCCGACGGTGAGCGGGGCCGCGCGGCTGGGGCCGGGGCCCGGGGGGGGCCGGGGCCGGGGCGAGCTCGGGCCCTGGAGAGGGCGGCGGGAGAACTAACCGAAAGCTGACAGAATGCCCACATTGACTTTCCTGAGCCGGGAGGGGCCGGGCTGGGACCCCCGAGCACCCGTCGCCCCCGCCCAGGCAGGTGGGCGTTTGCGGGAAGGGCTGGGGCAGTGCGGGGGCCGCTGGTGGCAGAAGCACGGGAGACCGAAGTCTGTCCCGACGGACGGCGGGGACCCAGGTTCCGGAAGCTGCGGCTGTGGGCCATCGACCGTCGCCGCTCGCCGGGGTAGAGATGCTCCCCCAATAGTAGTAGTCAGGCTGCAGAGGGGGTGAGCAGTCTTTCTCCTGTTTTTTTGAGAGCGTAGAGCCGTGTTGTATTTTTGACAATAGATAAAGGAGGTGTCAGATGTCCAACTCGTACTCTTAAAATCCTGTCTGTGTGCGTGTTGACACCTCTCTTTAATACGCCCGCCTGCTTGTCTGTTCGTTCTCCAGTCGTCAGGCATAGGTGGGGCCTCGGACGCTTCCACCGAGGAGGAAGACGGGACCCCTGCCGTTGAGTTTTAGTTCAGTGTCTCAGGGTTCCTTCAGGACAGGTGAAATGCTAGTCATAAAAGCCGGTTTGTTTGCAGCCTCGTGAATTCAGACGTTTTCGTGGCGGTGGGAGATGGCAGGCGGCCCCAGACGCTTTCGTTTCTGTATGCCCAAGTGAGGGAAGGGTTAGGGATCATGGCTGGTGAGGTTTTTTAAAAAAATGCATTGCATTAGTTTATCTAATTTCATTAAAAAAAACCAAACACCTTTATTTGAATTGCTGCTGGAGAGGTGACTGGTAGGATTGGGAAGGAGACCTTGGGAGGGAGTCATCAAAGAAATGCGGGTCTGGGTGGGGGTAATTTTATTGAAAATTTTTTTCTCTAGTCTCTACTTAAGATTCAGATTACGGATGACTTGTGGTCAATGTTTCTCAGTAATTTTGTACTTGATAGTTTGTTAGTATGAAGTAGTTGACTGAAAATAATCCTGATTTTAGTCACTAGAATTCCAGCTTCAATTTTTTTCTTTCCAACTTCCACCTTTGAGTTCATTTTTAAGTGTTGCGCTCACTCATTTTCCAGTCATATGGATATAGGTTGATGAAGAAGACTGCATGTGGAGGTTTACTTATTTTTATTTTTTAAAAATATGTTTTCATTGATTTTAGAGACAGGAAGGGAGAGGGATCCCCAACTGGGGATGGAGCCTGTAACCCCGGTAGCACCCCTACGGGGAATACAGCTAGTGACCTCTTGGTTCATGGGCCAGTGCTCAACCCCTGAACCGCACTGGCCGGGCTATGTAGTTTTATTGACACAGGCATTTGTATTGCCTAGTTTAAATCTGAAAGTTTTAAATAAAAATATGATTTAGAATTTGATTAATGTTTCCTAGTTTTAAAAGGAGTAATATATTTTCATTGTAGAAAATTTTGAAACGAAAGAAAAATAAAAAATTTTGTTATTCTGCCACCCCTTAATAAACAATTACTTTCTTTATTTCCTTCCATTATTATTTCTTTCTCTACCAAATTAAGATCATACTGCATATGTAGTCTTTTATTTTGCTTTCAGAAAACATACCCTTTTAAATATATCTTTAAATATGCTTGATGACTTTGTAAGATTTCATAGAATATATGTGAAAAATATAGACTCTAATTTTTGTTTTTATGATAGTTATTATGAGGTACAGCTTAATACTTTCTAAAGTCTTAATCTGTATCTATAAATGTTTCCTTAGGATTAATATGTGAAAGAAGAATTATAGATCTAATTATATCAACATTTTAAAAATTGTGAGTATCCACCTCTCAACTTACTCTTTGGAAGGTTCCACCGACAATCTGAGAGGCCCTGGAAACTAGAGTAACTAAAAATAAAACTTTTTCCCATGTTAGGCAAAAGTGACATCTTTCTTACATTTGTTTTTCTTTGATTATAGTAAGTTTGTGCTCATTTTGTTCCTTTAATTTATTTTTCTCTCTAAATTCTGATGGATCTTTTTGAACTCTCTGAGATTGGCTCTTTCAAGTGTGTGTGTGTGTGTATGTGACATTTTAATTATAAAAACCCGGATTATCCTGTTTTTATGCATTTTAAAGGATGAATAGAACTTCTGAGATCTCTCTGAATTTTAATAACTAGTCCTATTTATTTTGCTTTGCTAGAATTCATTAATAAGCATCTAATTGGAACACATTCAGGTTGGGAAGTTTTTAAATCAGCTTTTACTCTAAAATTGTTGTGTAGGATTAAACTGCAGATATTGGATTTACTGAATTGAATACTAAGAGAACATATTTATATCTCCTTGCAATGATGAAAACCTAAGTATTGCCACTAATTAATGGAAGGAGTAGAGGTTGTTGAGTCATCCTTGGCAGGGCTGCCATAGGAATATTCTTATGAGAGAGGAGTGAAGGGAAAGAAGTTACTTTAGGATATGGATTCTCAGTGGACTTTAAAAAGTTGGTTTATATTGTTCGCTTATGTGGAAAAAGTCTTAAACTACTGCGTTACAGTGAATGTAGCTCATATAATAAAATAATAGAGCTTGAGCCCATTTTAGCATATATTTGAATGATTAGGATAATTATCAATTAAAAAAAAAAATCACTCCCATTTGATGGTTTGAGGAGAAATTGTATATATATATAACACAATGAATCTGAGCTCCCTGTTTTTAATTTTTAAAAATTTTTTATTTTTTAAAATATATCCTTATTGAATTCAGAGAGAGGAAAGGAGAGGGGGAGAGAGAGAGAGAGAAACATCAATGATGAGAGAGTCATTGATCGGCTGCCTCCTGCACACCCCCAACTGGGGATTGAGCCCGCAACCCGGGCATGTGCCCTGACCAGGAATCAAGCCCTGATCGCCTGGATCCTAGGTCGACGCTAAGCTGCTGAGTCATGCCTGGCTGAGCAACTCCCTGTTTTTGAAAGTTTTCCTTTTAAGTTGTTGAGTTCTGAAACTTTGTCAGTCAATAAAAATGGCCAACATATCTGATAAAGTGAGAGATAAAACTTTTCTTACCACTGAAAACTTAAATTATATATCTAGTACCCGAAGTGTCTTTGTGAGAGTAGAGAAGGAAGCACTTGAGTTATATTCTGTTCTTAGTATAGTATTTACTGGATAGTCTCTTTCTAGTATCATAATTGTGGTTATATTTATTTCCTCATACCTTTTAATGTATGTGAGCTATATTTTTTAAGGTTAGATTTGACTTAAAAAATAAGATCTACATCTAAATTTTAGCTAAATAAACACCCTATAAATAAAACCCATGTGAACCTTATGATACTTTACTTATGCTCACTTAAAATTATGTCCTATATTGATTTATAACTTTCAGTTCACAAATGAGGTATTTCTTGTTTATGACTTTGCTGATTATGGAGTTAGTTAATTGAAATTGTCATGGTTTAGAAATTCAGATTTTTATTTGGTGTGTGTTATATCAGATATAAAGAATGTTAGTCAAAGCAAAAATGAATTAATGGGACTATATCAAACTAAAAAGCTTCCTCACAGCAAAAGAAACCACCAGCAAAACAAAAAGGCAGCCAACTGAATGGAAGAAGATATCTGCATACACCAACTCCCACAGGGGGTTAATACCCCAAATATATAAAGAACTCGTACAACACAACACCAACCCCCCCCCCCCCAACAAACAAAACCAAACAAAAACCCAGTTGAAAAAAAAAAATGGGCAGAGGACCTGAACAAACTCTTTCCCCAAGAAGACATACATACAAATGGCCAATAGATATATGAAAAGATGCTCAACTTAACTAGCTGTTAGGGATGGAAATAAAAATTTCAGTGAGATACCACCTCACACCTGTTAGAATGGCTGTTACCAACAGGAAAAGTAATAACAAGTGTTGGAAAGGTTGTGGAGAAAAATGAACCCTCGTTACCTACTGGTGGGAGTGTAAACTGGTACAGCCACTATGGAGAACAGCATGGAGGTTCCTCAAAAAATTAAGAATAGAGTTACCATATGACCCAGAAACCCCTCTTCTGGGTATCTATCTGAAAAATTTGAAAACATTTATTTGCAAAGATATATGCGCCCCTATGTTCATTGCAGCATTGTTCACGGTGGCCAAGACATGGAGACAACCAAAGTGTCCCCAAATAGATGGTTGAATGAAGAAGATGTACATACATACATATAATGGAATACTACTCAAACATAAGAAAAGATGAAGTACTGCCATTTGTGACAACATGGTTTGATCTTGAGAATGTCGTGCTAAGTGAAATAAGTCAGAAAAAGTCAAGAACCATATGATCCTACTCCTATGTGGGATATGGAACAAAGCAAGGAATGAACAAGCAAGAGAAACAAAGAGAAACTCATGACACAGACAACAGTGTGGTAGTTAGCAGAGGGAAGGATAGTGGGAGGTAGTAGAGGGTAAAGCGGGTCAAATATATGGTGACAGAAGATTTGATTTTGGGTGGTAAACACATAATGCACTATACAGATGAGGTATCATAGAATTGTACACTTGAAACCTATATCATTTTATTAACCAATGTCACCCAATAAATTTAATTTAAAAAATCAAGAGAGAAAAATGTTACCGTGCCCAGAGAGGCTTAGTGCGGTGTTTTTCAATTCCTGGTGGTGACTCACTGGTAGTTAATGAGAACAATTTAGTAGTTAGTCATCATTAAAGAAAATATTACAGTGTCTTGCACATACCAAGAGTACACTTTGTATTTTAGACCTTTGGTTACTGTCTGTAGTGTATACTGGGTACACTGTAAGATTTTTATTATGGGGACTTTGGAATCAGCCAGGTTTGAATTCTAGCCATTTAATGCCACTGTCATCTAGCTTGTTACTGTACTTGAGTGCTTCTGTTTTCTCATTTGTAAAATGGGGATAATGATAGTACCTATATCGTGAGGTGGTTGTAAGGATAAAAGAAACAATCCATGTAAAGTGTTTAGAACAGTGCCTTTAAGATAATAGCTTAAAACATGTTGGCGTTAATTAATAGGATTCTTTGGTATTTTATTTTTATAGTGAAAGAGTTATTGCATCTGCATGTTGAACTTGTGAATGTTGATTGGAGTGAATTTTTTTCATGTGCATACTCCCAAATAGTAAAATAATGAACAAAAATTTCCTTCTCTCCTCTAAATACTTCAGTATATATTCCTAAATATATATATTATGTTTCTTTAACATAATTGCAATACCATTATTAGACCTAACACAATTAACAGTTTTTTATCATCATCAAATACCCAGGCTATAATTAGTTTTCCCTTCTCAAAAATATCCTCTTACAGTTGGTGTGTCAGTATCCAAAGTCTATACATTACATTTGGTTGATTCATCTCTTAACTTTCCTTTAATGATGACAATTTCCCTCCTTTTTAGTTTTTTTAAAACTTTTTATTTTTAACCAATTTTAGACTTACAGAAAAGTTGCATAAATAGTGCAGTGTTTCCATAAACCCTTTACCTAACTTCCCCTAATGTTCATATCTTCTACAGCCGTAGTACAGCTATCAAAACTAAGGGATTAACATGGGTGTAATACTATTAACTACATTATAGACTTTATTAGAATTTCACAAGTTTTCCCACTAATGTCCTTTTTCTGTTTGAGGATCCAGTCCAGGATACCGTATTGCATTTAGTTGTCATGTTTCCGTAGCCTTCCCCAAACTAATTCCTCAATCTCCCCTTGTCTTTAATGGCCTTGAGATTTTTAAGAGTACTGTTTAGATGTTTTGAGGAATTCCTCTAAATTTGGGTTTGTCTGATGTTTTCTCTTGATTAAGTTTATGCATTTTTGGCAAGAATATTACAAAGGAGATGTTGCCCTTCTTGGTGGATCATATTAGGGGCTGTATGACATCAATGTGTATTACTTTGGGTGATGTTACTACCCTTTGTCACTTGATTAGGTGCTATCTGTTGGGTTCTCCACTACAAGTTTACTATTTTTCCTCTGTAACTAATGATTATTTTGGGAGATACTTTGATACTATACAACCGTTCTCTTTCTCCTCAGACTTTAACTCATTAATGTTAGCTTTGGTATTAACTTTTTAGGGGCTAAATGGGAATTGTCAGGGTTACTTCTTTGTAAATAACTTATTAAAAAACATAAACCTCTAAAATGCATTGAACTGAGAAATGACCAATAGTAATAAATAAAAATAAATTCAAACACTAGCTGAAACGTACATAAGTATAACATGGCATCATAGATGTTGTTGACTTAAACCTTTTCTTTTGGATCATTTGTATGAATTTATTCTGTAAAAGATATAAATGAAGATGTGAATAGTTAAAAGTAATAAGTAAAAGTAAGACTTTAATGCTGTTTCATAAAAGCTTCTAAAATACTTCCTTTTGTTATAGTATTGGCAAGAAGCAAGAACTATGTATATTTAATGTTTTTAAAATTATTTACCATATATAGCTTTAATACCCATATATTCTTATAAATTCCCACAAAGTACATATAAATATGATAAAACATGAAATTGATGAACACCTCTTTGAAACTAAAAGAAATTTTAGTTGTTAAAGGTACAGAAAATATTAGGGCTCTAATTTTTCCCTCAGATGTAGAAGCTAAGCAGTTTTATGGTGATGTAGAGGGGATGAGCATTAGAGGGGATAAAAAATTCTGCATTATTGCAAATTTTGCAATACCTCTGGTATTCTGCACTATCCTTAACCTTCTTTCACCTCTTCTCACTTTTTGTGTGGAGTTAAGAAAATTTAAAATAGTCTTAAGGATCGCCCTTTGAATAAAGTAGGAGATAAATTAATTTTCTTTTTTTTTACTCAGATAATGAAACTGCAGTTTATACATTAATGCCAATGGTTATGGCTGATCAACACAGGTGAGTTCCTATTTCACAAATTTCTATGTTTTGAGAAGTGTAAGTTTATCTCAATGTTGTGTACACACACCCCTCCCCCCCCCCCCCCACACCCATGCATATGTACAGACTGTTTGGACACAGATGTTGTCCTGGGGCAAGTTATTTAACCTGTTATAATTTTTTGTCTGTGAATTAAGAAACAAGATTTTCTAACATCCTATGGTAAGAGATTTTCTAAATGAATAATCAGATATTGAGTCAGGTGTTTGGTGGGTCTTATAAGATACAGTTATCTGACTGTGGGATGAAGGGTTTACGCTTACAGCAGATAGCTCTGCTGTGGTTAGCCATTGGGTAGTTTGGTGTAATAAGAAGAAAGTGAAGAGAAACTAAATTTTGAAACAAGCCTTTTGCTTTAAATTTCCTGTCTGATATAATTAAAACATGTTTTTTGTCTCTGATTTTTCTTATTTGGCCAAAATTAATATAGATGGACTCAACTTTCTGCAAAGGAGCAGCCATCCCTATTCTCTTTGTTTTTCTAGAATCTAGGAGAGCTTATGGCTACTTAGGTGTCCTCAGAGCAGGTCACACAGAGCACAGACAAAGAAACCTTCAGCACTAGTTTATTGGTCAGGGCAGTTGGGTTTTGGGTGATACTTTCCTGGCTGCTGTGCATGCTTAAATAACTGCCCGTTTTTTGGTTTATGTGCGACAGAACCTTTGAAATAATTGGTAAACGTAACTAAAGAGCTATTAAGTTTAGCTATTTGTTTTTTAAAACTATTTTTTAACATATCAACTCTTAATATTCTTTTGCATAGGTCTGTTTCTGAACTACTATCAAATTCAAAGTTTGATGTTAATTATGCATTTGGACGAGTGAAAAGAAGCTTGCTTCACATTGCAGCAAAGTAAGATTAAAACTATTTTGGATTAAACTCTGGTCTAGAGTAATGATCAATATAGTAGTAGGCTTTGAATCAGTGTTGGCCCACAGTATTTATGGAGAGAAATGAGAACAGACAGCTGAGTGGATCTTTATATGTTAAGGACATATTGTGCTATGCTTATATTCTTGATCTAAATAGTCAACCTTGGGATTGGACTCAAGTCTCCTGTCTACTGTCTTAGCTTTTTCTAGATCAGAGTAGGCTAGGCATGGGGATTGTCTTTCCTGGATGTTCTTCAGAGATACATCATTCATTGAAATTTTTCTTTTATCCAACCTATATGAGATTTTATATGCTAACTGCACATGGTCATTGGCTTTATACAGGGGTGGGCAAATTAGTTATATAGTTGTGAGTATGTGAAACAGTTTATTCTTGTGTTATTATTTATAAATTATTGTATTATTTTCCATATGAACAACTATATACCTACTTTTGCCCCACCCTGTGTTTTAAAGTAGAGGATATTTATTATTTGTGATAGAAGTCAGATTTTAAGTTAATATGGACCTCAAAAATAATGTGTTCAATAGAGTTTTTTTTCTTTAATTAAGCTATGTCAGCTTGGCTGTTTGTTGAATGTATCCGATCTGTTTTTAATATTGTTTTAGTTGTGGATCTGTGGAATGCTTGGTTCTGCTGTTAAAGAAGGGAGCAAATCCTAACTATCAAGATATTTCAGGCTGTACACCACTTCATTTGGCAGCTAGAAATGGGTAAATCTTTTGTTTCCTTAAGTAGATTAAGTCGTATTATTATTCAAGTAATTCTACCTTTATTTGATTTTTTTTTCCCCATTCAGTGTTGGTCTTGGGAAGAGGGTCTTAGGTCATTATATTCAATTTTTAAGTAACTATCACATTTAATAATTTATGAAATTGTTTAATGATTTTTTTCTTGAAAATATATTTGTTGAAGTTCATTTGTACTTGTATCATAATGATATCTTATTTTCTGAAAAGGATAATTTTCACCTTTTTTGTTTTGGTGTCCTTTTTCCTGCTAATCTTTTGCCACATTTTATTCCATGGTGTATTTTCCAAATTGCTCATTCAGTTAATTTTATTTATGGAATTAAATACAGAGTAAATATTATTATTTTTATTCATTGATTTTAGAGTGAGAGAGAGAGAGAGAGACAGAGAGAAACATCAATATATTGTTCCATTTGTTTATGCATTCATTGGTATGTGCCCTGACTAGAGATTGAACCCACAGCCTTGGTGTATCTGGTAAATGCTCTAACCAACTGAGCTAACTGGCCAGGGCCAGACTAAATATTATTAAGTCCAGTTTATTCATAGTAATTAAGAATGAGCTGTATTAGAGTAAGCTTTCTTCTTTTTTATTTTTAAGGATGAAAGTTTTTTTGTTTTTAAAAAAATACTTTTATTGATTCTTAGAGAGAGAGGAAAGGAGAGGGGGAGAGAGAGAAATGTCCATGTGAGCGACAAACATTGATTGGCTGCCTCCTGCATGAGCCTGGTGCATGGATGATGCCCATCCAACTGAGCCACACCAGCCAGCGCATAGAGTAAGCTTTCTCAGTAAGGGTAGATTACTCCTTTTAGTGCCAAAACTGCTTTTCATTTTAGCTATGATAAAATGTTTCCTCAATAAATAATGTGCTTGCTAGCCCCCCTTTTAATTTTTTTTAGTAAATCACATGTTTCCCATTATGAAAGTAGTATTTCCAAAATGCGAATCTTTTTTTGCCTTTTCTTGATTACTCTGGTCATCATTATGAACATCATTATGTTATTGTGTGCTGTTTTTAAATCCTACTATACTTTTTATGGGCTTCTCCTTTTCTGTCAAAAGTTTTAGATATTCACATCTCTATGTCTGTCTCTACCACTATTTTTTACTTCTTAAAATTCTCTTGGAGTGAGAAACCAGACAGAAATGGTTGGAATTATGTTCAAAATGAAAATAAGCAGTTTTTGATTCTGAGTTGGAGGACCTTATTAACATTTTTCTGATGCTATAAAACTTCTTTATGAAAGCATATTTCCATGTGTCTCTTCTTTTGATCACTCTTGAACATATTTTTGTTTTCTGTTTTGAACTGGGATTTTAGTTAGGGATGTGGGGCTAAAATTGTCTGCTGCATCAAATCTGAGACAAATTTTTGCATAAAGGATTAAAGTGAAACCAAAAAGTCAAGAACCTTAGTGATGTCTAGGTTGGACTGGGGAAGGCATAGTCCTTTGACCCTATCCGGTCTTCCCTGTTTCCTGATTTAACATATGAACTAGTGTAGGTAATAGCTTGCTGATTAAACAGTTGTTTTTGGCCACATTAGATATGTTGTAAGGTGTCACACGCAAAAATCATAGAATAAATTTTAGCAATTGATTTCCTTGCTGAATTCATCTCAGATCTAGATACCTTACCCGTAATGCTGGTAGGATAGTGACAAAGCTCTTTGAAAAAGTTGCATATAGGAAAATATCTCAGTACTCAGTTTCAACAATTGTAAATGAAGAGGCATATTGGTACACAGCAGGCCTAAAATGTTTACTGACAATGTAGTAGGAAGACAGTCATTTAGTAAACTGTTACCCCCCCATCTTTGTTGAGGTATAATTGGCAAATAGTAAGATATTTAAAGTATACATTGCAGTGATTTGACAGATCTATACATTATGAAAGGATTCCTCCCATCTAGTTAATTAACACCATCACCCCACAACTCATATATTTATCTTTCTATGGGGGAGTTGAGAACATTTAACTTGGAAACAATTACATTTTAAAGATGAAGAAATATAAGAGGTACTGCGTGATTCACATGGCAAGTCAGTGAGGAGGAAAGGAATCAGAGGAGTTCATAACCCTAATGTAACATCAGTTTGCTTTTTAGTATTTATTGAATGGGTGCCTTGTACAACTTAGAGGTGTACAATAAATGTTTGGTAAGCAACTTGAATACTTGTTACTTCCTGTAGCTTCTTATGTTTTCAGAAATAGCCTTTTAAATTTCTTTATGAGTTCATATTTGTATATAGACTGAAGCATAAGTAATAGGGTTTTTTTTTCCCCTTTTGCTGGTCCATCTGGTTTTTGGGGTTAGTTTTTTGTTTTGTTTCCTCAGCTATCATTGTCAAGTGGCCTGCTTTAGCATTTCTCTCTTTACCCATTAGTGCTGGGTGCATTAGTACTGAATTGCCCTCCTTTCTAGCAGAAGACTCATTAAGCTGCCACAGAGCATTTGGATGACAGGTCCCTGTCATTTGGCTTACCATAAGCTTCCTATAATTGTTGCAATATTGGAGCAGGAAAATAGTTGCTTCCTGCACAGGAGGATCCAGCATTGCTCACAATTGTATGAGAATATTAAAAGGGAAAGCGTCAGAATTATTGTGTGTATCCTTAGGCTTCATATTGGTCAGATTTGAAACATAATTTTTTTCTTTATTTTTTTTGGGCTAGATTGTGAGCTCATAAAGGGCAGAGCCCATGTATTAGTTAATATTTTAGTTTCAATTTTTAGCAAAATAGGTGCTCATTTAGTGGGTTGTTTTGACTTATCTCAGGTTCTGGAAAATAGCAGTGATTATTGTTAAGTAAGAAAAAGAGGATATATTTCTCTCGTATTGCCCTGTACCTTTTGCAGTTCATTTTTGAGAGGAAGAATGTCATGGATTGCTATTTTTCTTGAATGGCTCCTGCCCTAAACACTTCTTGGGGAATATTTCGTTGGCCCCTTTCCACCTAAGTATTTATTTTGGCAATAGGCCAATAACCCAGGAGAGGCCCCTGAATAGGTTTTATAAATTCAGCAATTATGGGTACAGACACATACACACACGCACACATATTTTAAACAGTGTATTTGTTTTACTAGGACCCTCTGTTCTGTTGTCTTATGATTATTGAAGATTTATTTTCAAAGGTTTTCATAACCATTAGATGAAGGAATTTTGTAAATGTTTGAACTTGTTAGTTTACTTAGAGCGTTATTTTCTTCTGTTTTTTTAATTGTTCTGATTTTAATGATATTTAACTTGATTTCAGATACAAAAATCAAAGCAAGAAAAAGAATTTGTTCTTATAAAAGATTTATTCATCCAACAAAATTTTTAGCTGTTGACTTATAAGATTAATAATTAATAATCAATAAAGTTTTATTGAGTTTTATAGAGAATGCCTAGCTATGCTAAGTACTGAGTTAAAGAAATATGATATAATCCATGGCATGAAGAAATTTATGGTCTAATTGAGTAAATAATGATATATATACATATATACTGTATGTACTAAATATTCTTTTTTTTTTTTTAAATATATCTTTATTGATTTCAGAGAGAGGAAAGGCGAGGGAGAGAGAGAGATAGAAACATCAATGATGAGAGAGTCATTGATCAAGCCCGCAACCCGGGCATGTGCCCTGACCGGGAATTGAACCCCGATTGCCTGGATCCTAGGTCGACGCTCAGCCGCTGAGCCATGCCCGGCTGAGCTGTACTAAATATTCTATATGACATATATATGTAGATACTGTACTCATATTATTAATATATATACATAATACATATACTGTACTACATAACATACTACACATAATATACTGTCACACATACACTGTTGTGTATTTTTAATGTATATAATTATTTACTCAACTAGATAATAAACTTTTATGCCATGGATTATATTTCCTTAATCAAAGCATATATGTAAAATCAGTATTATATACACATACATGTATATCACTTTGTTCCCAAAGCATGAATTTTCAATTTCATTATTTAATGAAAGGGGGACAATGAGATGAATACTGAATAGTGACTAGTAATAGATTAGGCTAAAAGGAAACATTGTGAGTAAAATAAAATGGGTAGGCAGTTCAGACGGGGGCAAAGGACTTGAAGAGGCATTTCTCCAAAGAAGATACACAAAAAGCCACTAAGCACATGAAAAGGTGCTCAATATCACTAATCATTAGGGAAGTGCAAATCAAAATTGTAATGAGATATCTCCACACTCACTAGTATGGCTATCAAAAAAACAACAAAACAGAAATTAACAAGTGTTGGTGCGGATGTGGAGAAATTGGAACTCTTGTGCTCGTCTGTGGAAATGTAAAATGGTACAGGTGCTCTGAAAAAACAGTTTGGTGGTTCCTCAAAAAATTAAAAATAGAATTACCATATGTTTCAACAATCTCACTTCTGGGTATATACCCAATAAAATTGAAAGCAGGATCTTGAAGAAATAGTTCTATACCCATGTTCATAGCTATTCACAATAGCTAAAACGAAAGCAACCTGAGTATCCATTGACAGATGAATGGATAAGCAAAATGTGGTATATACATATATTGGAATATTATTCAGCCTTAAAACGGAAGGAAATTCTGATATATGCTAAAGCATGGATAAATCTAGACGACATTATGCCAAGTGAAATTAGGACAGTCAAAAAGATAAACAACTGTGTGATTCCACTTTCATGAGGTACTTAAATAAGCCCGAATTGTAGGCACAGAAAGTAGCATGGTGGCTGTGAGGGGCCAGGGGGAGAGGGAATAGGGAGTTACTCTTTAATGGATTTCAGTTTTGCAATATAAAAAGAGTTCTTAAGATAGATGGTGGTGATCGTTGCACAATATAAATGTACTTAATACCTCTGAACTGTACACTTAAAAGTAGTTAAGATGCTGTATTTTATGTTATGTGTATTTTACAACAGTAAAAATAATTAAAAAAAATGAAGTGAGTAGGGGGATGCATATGCATGCATTTTACTAATTTTGTGCTTATGTTTTTATAATTCACCTTAGTATTAACTTTTAAACATTTTGCAGTCAAGAATGTAGGATACAACATTGAGACATCCTTCTGCTATATTCATTCCCTTTCCATTAGACTTACATTATCTTGCTAATGAAGGTCACTATTTCAACATTCAGTCAGCACACTAGAAATTGCTCAGCATTTTGAATGATGAATTTGTCCCAGTGACATAAAAATTTATTGTACTTTCTTTATCCTATTATCTTTCAGTCATAGAAACAACTTTGTGTATTATTTCAATACACAAAGTGTTTATTTAAATATCGAAGATATGTATTGATATGTGCCATCAACTAATGTTGAGTGTAGTTAATATTTTGTCCAGAATAGTTGCTATTTGTTTATTTTTCTAGTATCAGCTATCTGTGACTGTCTCTCTTTCTTTTCAGGCAGAAGAAATGCATGAGTAAATTATTAGAATACAGTGCCGATGTCAACATTTGCAATAATGAAGGCCTTACAGCAGTAAGTGCTAAGAATTTCATGAGATTCTTAAAATACTTGTTAGAAAATAATAGTAAAGGTGATAGTAATGCAATGTGTTAGTACAAGTGTTTCTGTAAGTTACTTCTTTGTAATAAGAAGATGCAGAATGATTTGAGATACAGTTCTCAGCTGTGTTTATTAGTAGGGGATATGGTTCAGTCTTTCTCCTTTTTCTCCTGTGTAAGTTTATGAGTTTGCATTTGTTTTGAAGTCTTATACCCCTAGCTTTTGTGATTGACTTTCAAGGGACTTTTTAGGAGCACCTTTGCTAAGGCGTGTTAGGAGTGCATTGTAGAAGAGTTGTTTTTCATTACGCCCTGTTAAATTCTTTTCATATGAGCATTGTAGGAAAATTGGGTTGTTAGGTAGGCAGAAAGGGAAAAAAAGGTAACAAAGGGAATGATCACTCACCTGAATTCCCTGTGCTCAGAGATCATCACTGTTCATATTTTGGCCTATATTCTTTCAGAAGAATATTTTTTGTTTTACTTAAACTAATATTTTTGTTCATTTTGCCATGTCACTTTTTTCCCCTCTCAAAAATAAGTTGTTATATTTTTGATCCACATTGATATTACAAGTAGATTGTATGGGATATTTCTGAAGAGATTGTTGAAACAAAAAATTTTAATCAAATTGTTATTACTTAATGAAGCATTTTTCGTTTTAGAAGTAGAGATTAAATTGAATTTTGTGATTATTGAGAAATTGTTTTGAAGTTCATGACAGAAGATAAGTTTTATTTATTTTTTACATTGTACCTTCCTATATGTGAGGTCATAGATGGATTAATTAACTGAATGGTGGGAATCCTTTCATAATACATATCAAATCATTGCATTGTATACATTAAATAAATTTTAAAATATATATATATCTTTTTTTTTTTTTTTTAAATATATCTTTATTGATTTCAGAGAGAGGAAAGGAGAGGGAGAGAGAGAGCTAGAAACGTCAATGATGAGTCATTGATCGGCTGCAGCCTGCAACCCGGGCATGTGCCCTGACCGGGAATCGAACCCTGATCGCCTGGATCCTAGGTCGATGCTTAACCGCTGAGCCACGCCCGGCCAGGCTAAAAAATATATATATATATATCTTTATTGATTTCAGAGAGAGGAAAGGAGAGAGAGAGATAGAAACATCAATGATGAGAGAGTCATTGATCGGCTGCCTCCTGCAGCCCCCCTTGCTGGGGATTGAGCCCGCAACCCCGGCATGTGCCCTGACTGGAAATTGAACCCCGATTGCCTGGATCCTAGGTTGACTCTCAACCATTTAGCCACACCTGGCCAGGCATAATTTTATTTGCCAATTATATTTCAATAATGCTAAAATAATTTTTTTTTACCTTCCTTTGGTAGTATTTATAGATTTTGAATCTTTTAATTTGTGAATAAAGAAGAATATTGAGTATTTACTTACCATGCCAGGTTTTAAGACCTTTCTGATTTAAGATTTTTTTGGCAGGAGGGGGATTTGGGAGGCACAACATAAAAAAAAAAACAGCTTCCCTAAGATTTGAATTTTTCTGTGAATGACTTACCGAATGACTTAAGAATAAGCTCAATCATGATTATATGGAATCCACAATTTCTGTGATAGTTCAGATGTTGTTATATATTAACAATATAATACCATCTACTCTGTAAAGGAGAACTGTTTTGAATATTGACAGGTTGCTTAAGGATATGCTAGCTAGCACAGGGCTATAGAACTATGGAACTGACAGATCTATCCTTAGGGCACTATTTAGCATAGGCAAGATAATATGTCCAGTATTAACATAATTGTTTAATCACATAAGCTTTTATCTGCTAATTTCCTCCCCTTCTGAACTTTAAGGGAGGTGGAGTAGAAAAATTTTAAAAATCAATTTTTATTTAAAATTATTCATGTGGATATTTAAAGAGTCCTTTGATTATATAAGGATTATTATAGAAAAACAGTCTCTACTTTCTTTCTGCCTGGGATCAACCTCGTTGCTCTCTCCTGTGGCCCTGATTGGTGTGGTGTGCCTCCTTTTCTTGGGTACTATTCTCGCCACCAAGCACAGTCCTGCCTTGTCCCAGACCACCATGGTGAAATTAATTCAACAGTCGTGCTCATTGACCCCATCAGCTAAAAGAAGCTGGGATGGTGAAAATGTGCTGCCACAGAATTGAGTAGTTGTCACCAAACATGTTGGGGAGTAAGCCAAGCGCTCATGAGATGGAAGTAACCTTCAGTTAGGAAGCCAGGAGCCCAAAAGGAGAGAATCATTGTCTGCGTGCTTTCTAGGCTAGTCATCCTCACAAGACTCTTCATGTTTCTTCATTTGTTCTTTCAACAGGGATTTCTTGAATACCTACTCTATACTAGGTAGGCACTTTGCTGGTGTGGGGATAGAGTAGTGAATATCACTGACCCTGTCCTTGTCAAACAAGAAAGTCAACAGACATTGGCGACACATTGTAATGAATGTCAACGTAGGAGAAGAGCTGTGGAAGTCATAGCAAGGTTATCAGGCATCAGAGGAGGCATCCCAGGAAGTAACATGTGAGCTGGGGCCAGAGACAAATAGAAATTAGAGTGTTAAAAAGTGGTGGTTGGGGTGGGAGTGGGAGTGGGGAAGAGTTCTAGCTCTGTGAAATAAATTGATAAAGGCTTGGAAATGAAAGAGAGCAGTGAGCTTGACTGGTATTCAGATACCTCTGGGGCTTCATGAATACTTCCAAAGGCCTGTGGCATGTATGGTTAAGGGGATCACTTTACAGATCTTCAGGTTCTATATGTGCTCTTTCTCAAGATGATCTGCTCAAGAACATCCTGTGGTAGAGAGCCAGCCCTTCCCACCTTAACCTTCAAATCACTCTTCCACCACTTTGTACATTTTTTATGCACCCATCCTGAATATTGCCAAGACACATTGTCAAGTTTGGGGTGAGGATAGGATCAAACAAAAAAACAACCCAAATATTGGTGTCTGCAAAGGCTCCATCATTCAGCACCCTTAGTGTTTATAGACTTTTTCCTGCCTTATATGTGTTGTTGTTAGGGTTGAGGTATTTAGACTTCAGTTACTTTGTTCTGAATTCAGCACAATTATAAAAGTGATGCAGTAGGAGTGATGGAATATTTGCAAGGTTTGTTGCCAATACCATCCCCAACTACTGTCAAAGAATTCATTGCCTCTAAGGGAAGGTTCTGTGAGAAGCAAAAGAATGTCAGTAAGAAATACTGAAGTCAATGGTGACTTATTTCACCCAGGTGGCAAAGTCAGGGTGACTTTTATCTATCTATCTATCTATCTATCTATCTATCTATCTATCTATCTATCTATCTATCTATATTCATATTTTATCTATCTCAGGAAATGGAGGAAATGGGCAGTGACTGCTAATGGGTATGGGTTTTCTTGGGGAAATGAAAGTATTCTAAAATTGATGGTGGTGGTGATTGCACAACTCTGAATATATTAAAAATCTATAGGTTGTATACTTTAAATAGGTGAATTGTATGGCATGTAAATTGTGCTTCAAATAAATATACATATACCTTATGACACCCTTGTCCCTCCCAAAATAAAATATTCTCTTGATTTTCCAATCTCCAAAATTCTCATTCCATAGTCAACTTCTCTCAGCTATTTTTAATGGATTTAAAAATTTTGTTTCCCTAAATCTGGATAACATACTAATATTGTTACCTTTTGATTCTTTCAGTTTTATGCATCACCTATTGACTTTCTGGAAGATAAGATTATTGCTCTCTTTTTCAGCCCCTCTTCCATATCCCATCATGTAAAAGCATATTTCCCTGATACCCTTACAATATAGTCATAATTTCAGTTACATCATTGTGCAGTGTTTTAATTTTTGACTGAATAAAAACTATTCATAGGCTAAGTTGTTTTCTATATTAACTTTTCTTTCTTACAAAGCATTTTATTTTTCATGTAGTTAATAATCACATTAAAAAAATTGAGATAATTGTAGATTCATATGCACTTGCAAGAAATGATAGAGAAAAATCCCCTGTATATTTTGCCCAGTTTCTCAGTGGTCACATTTTATGGAACCATAATATAATACACTATCACAACCAGGATATTGACATTGATACAGTCTTATTCATGTCCTGTTTTACTTGTTTACTTGTACCCAGTTTTACCTGTGTGTGTGTATGTATATTAAGGTCTGTACAGTTTGATTGCCTGTGTAGGTCCATGGTTCCACTACTGCAGTCAGTATTTTGAACATTTCTAGTTCCACCAAGATGTCTTGTGTTACTCTTTTTTTATAACTACATCTTTCTTCCCATTAACCCCATGCCTAACCCTTGGCAACCACTAATCTGTTTTCCTTTTCTGAAATTTTGAATATTATATTAAATGGAATCATAATATGTGGAACCTTTTGGGATTGGCTTTTGTATGCTCATCATATTCCCTGGAGATTTAGGTTTTTGTGTGTACGAATAGTTTGTTCTTTCATATTACTGACTAGCATTCCTTGGTGTAGATGTACCACTGTTTAACTACTCACCTGTTGCAGGACATCTGGGTCATTTCCTGTTTGGGGCTATTGCGAATAAAGCTGCTATAAACATAAGACATTAGTGTACAGGTTTTTTGTGCAAACATAAATTTTCATTTCTCTAGAATTAATGCACAGGCATGCAGTTGCTGGGTTGTATGGCAGTTTCATGTTTAGTTTTCAAATGTACTGCCTAACTTTTTCAGAGTGGCTGTTGCATTTTGCAACCCCACAGGAGTCTAGTTTTTCGGCATCCTCACTAGCATTTGGTATTGTTAGTGTGCTTTTTATTTTAGCCATTATGATAGGTGTATAGTTATATCTCTTGTGGTTTTAGTTTGCATTTCCTAATTGCTAATGTTGTTGAACATCTTTTCATGTGCTTTTTAACCATTTGTTCATCCTCTTATAATAGTTCATGTCATTTGTCCCATTTTCTAATTGGATTTTCTATTTTTTTTTTTCTCGATTGATTTTTAGAGACGGAGGAGAGAGAGTGAGGGAGGGAGAGAGGGAAGGAGGGAGAGACAATGCTTTGTTGTTGCACTTATGCATTCATTGGTTGATTCTTGTATGTGCCTGACCTGGGATAGAATATGCAACCCTGGAGTATCGAGTTGGTGTTCTAACCAACTGATGTAAAGAATATGACATCTACTGTGTTAGTTACTTTTTAACTTATATTTGCTTCTGGGGAAGGAAAAATATTCAGTGCCTTTTTTCTAGGGATAAACTATTCAGAGTCCAGGATCATCTAACAAGCACAGTATTTGGTGATCTTAAGTCTAAACTTAATGAAGTGCTTGATTTTGAAATACATGGTGGTGTAACCTACATCTTGATGCATATTTTTCCCCATATAAAAATACAGGAAAAAAATAGGCTTAAATTTTAATTTTAGTCTTTAGAGTGTATTTTATCCTCACAATTGGGAAGTAATATCATTATTTATTTGCTGTTTTTATATGACACACTCTTGCATAAATGTTAAGTAACTAAATGGCTACACAGATACACTGGCTGGCTGTGAATGGGCGGACAGAACTACTTCATGACCTCGTACAGCACGTCAGTGACGTCGATGTTGAGGACGCAATGGGGCAGACAGCGCTGCATGTGGCCTGCCAGAATGGTCACAAGACGGTAAATTCAGCTGTGAGAACTTTATGTTACATGTGCTTATTTTTGAAAACTGAATTTGTGGAAAGTTTTTCACTGTGCATAATTGGAAACATAAAGCATCAAAACAAAATCTTGTTAAAACATTTTCTGCATTATACAGACCTTTGATTAATGTATTTTATGTGGAAAAAAGGAATAGAAAATAGTGCTTTTAATTCTGTTTAAAACATTTGTCATTTGGATTTCAACTTTATTTCTGATTCATAGATTTTTTTAAATAGCTGAATATATTAAAATTTTAAATGTAGTATGTTCACATTTAATTTTAGCAATTATGTTTCGTTCTCGGTTTTATCAACTATTTCATTTTTTCTTTTAGTTTTTACTACTAAGACTCAGTTATTAGGATTAGATAGTAAAGTGAATACTGACAGTGCTTAAATAGTTCAACTTGGGTTATCATATTTGTTTACTGTCTTGGAATATTATGCAAACACTAGAATGACAGTTTTTTTTTCTGACTTTAGATTTCTAAAATCATGCATTTGTTTTATAGCAATACTTTTTTGTTATTCCTGTGTACAAGCATTTGGCTTTTAAAATTGCTAATGGTTTTCTTTCTCATTAGGAAATTTTGCTGCCTTCTATAAAGGTTGTTAACTTAAGATTATAGATGAATTTCTGCTTTGCTGTAATTTTCTGGTTACTTTCAGGTTTTTGCCCCACATGTGCTATTATTGATAATAGAATGTTATTTACTTCCTAACCATAACAATAACAACAACAAAGACCAACCCAAAACAAAAAATCACCACCAATAACTACAAAGATAAACGATTTGTTTGTTTATATTTATTTTTTTGGTATACTGTTTGAATCTTCTCTTTTTTGGAAGAATTCTTAGTGGAATCCTGGGTTTCCATCTCTGCAAACACTTTCTTCCTAACCTGTGTTCAGGATGTAGGATCCTGCATGTTCAGAGGCTTTCAGTATGACCTCATTTCACAGAATATTTCACTTCTTTAAAATAGTGAGGCTAAGGTTGACATTATCTTATATTCAATAAGAGTTTGATAAAAGGAGGGATGTAGGACTGTTTTTTTTCTTACCTGGAATTTTTTCAGAACATCATTGTTTGTTTTAATTTTTTTGTCTTTTATCATCTGAAAACTAACCCAGTGTTTTCAAGGAGTATTCCTTCTCATTAGTTTTTACTTCCTCAGAGTCTGGACTATTAAATTTAAAAAATATTCTGTATGATAAAAAAACTATCTGAAATGTTCTACTCTTGAGTGGCCCGGGTTTTTAAGTGACTCTTGCATATTAGAGAATGAGTCCTGCTGGTAGCTCTCACAGGGCAGAGCAGCATCTACTTTAATAAAAATACTGTCTGTTGTAACAGATACGTGGAGTGTCGTGTTCTAAGATTACAAACCCTACCTGTTGCCCAGAAACTTGTGTAGGAAAAAACTGGGATTCAGATTAGAAATGATCTACAAAAGCTAATTTTAGCTGCCTTGAATCAGTGAAGAGGCAAGAATTACATAGAAAATCTTGTTTCAAAACATATGCATTACAGACTGCATTAGAAATTTAGAATTGCCCTCTGAAGTTATTGAAAGGTAGTTAGTATAAGTATAATATATTCCATATGGTTCACAACCTAAAGCAGGTGTGGTAAAGTAAGGGAGAATTCCTCATAGCCAAATGCCTTTGAAGAATTGTATTCTCAGAAGATTTATAGGGAGCCTGACTTCACTGTGGTGATGAGTTTTACAGGGTGAGATTTTGCAGATATAGTAGAGGAGGAAGTGTACAAAAAACCATCCTGACTTGTGGTTGATTGTATTAGTGAGTGAGATTCCATTCTGTCATAGTTGATCAGTTATGATTATCTGCAAGGATCATATACAGAATGTTTAAAACTGTTTTCTGAATCATTGAATTTATCTTTAATCCTTCTTCAATTAGGGCAAGAAGGAATCTTGAAAAATTAGTCTATCTTCTAGCCTGTGTTGACAGTTGTGCTAATATTACCTGTGTCTCATAATCACTCACATATTTCTGGTCCGTGTTCAAAGTTCAGTAGATAAGCATATCCTTTTATCTTGAGTTGGATATGATTTATTGGGTTATGAGATCTGATAAGTTATTACAGGTTAGGGATTATTGATTTTTTTTAACCTTTTGTATATCTTTCCATAAGTTGAATACTGAGTCTAAATGCTTTTCAGGTATCATAGTGACTTATTTTAGTGGCAAGTGAAAATAGCCTTTTCAATGTCTTAAAGTAACCAGTTCTTATGTAAAGTCATTAAAAGGTATTCAAAACTGGTGTCCATGTAGACATAGGTTTCAAGATTTCAGTTTATGTTTAAGGTTAAAAGCTTGCATGTTGATTATGTATTTTTATAAAATGAAATATAAAACTTTAGAGGGGGAAAGAAACTTTTAAAACATTTTAAAAAGCATATCATTTCTTTTCAAATTAAGGAAACAGATATGATAAAGAAATACTCCAAGTTCCAATCTGATCTCATTTTAGGGTAAATCTCAAAGGGGCATGATATGATTTTGAATAACTGGCTATGAGCTCCTAAGCTTTGTAGAATTTGTAATTGAATACTATATTTTTGCTGTAATGACAAGAAATGCCTTTCAGATTTACATTATTTTTTTAAAGTTAAAAGATTTGGTGTATTCATTTTTGTCATAACTGAGAAATTAATAATCTTTGCTATGATTTCATATAATGCCTCTGTTTCATTAGCAGTAAACCAAGGTAAAGGTCTCATCATCCTCTTGCTGGAAGGAAGTGGTTTGGGTAGTTGAAGAGTACATTCCGGTCTTTTATTTGTCCTTGGAACATAATAGCACTGTGATTTCAAACTACTTCTATTCCTATTTATAAGTGATGAGGTCAAAGAAATGATCATAACAGTTCCTGAATAATGTATTTCTTTATAACTTTCCTTAGGTCAGTTGTTAATTAGTGGTAGCATACTAAAATTATGGCTTGGCTTTCATTATTGATTTAACAAATCATTCCAGAGTTTGATTATTCAGCTGGCTTATTATATAACCTTTGGCAGCTTTTTCTTCCCCTGCCTTATGTACCTCCTAAGGAATATTCTGTTTACTGATTACATAATTAAGAAAAGTGTTGTGAACACATTGGAAGACACTTCAGAGCACTAATAGTATTGACACTATTACTGCCATTATTAATATGGATGATGTGATTCTGCAAGCAAAGTATAGAGAGCAGTCTCTGGATCCTTAATTGATTTACTCTTGTGCAGTAAGCTATTGTGTTGTTTGAGTTTTAATCTCACTTTTAGAAAGAGTAGTGAAACCTCATATTATTCTACATGGCTATAATTGACTCCAGATTTTTTGTCTGTATTGAATGAACTTTTTGGTACCTTTTTTTTGTTTGTATTTAGTTAAATTTTATTAATGTGTTGAATTGCCACAAATAGTGGCTTACTGTTTTCCTGGAATAGCTTGGGTTTAGAAACCCTAGAGAACTGTCATATGGTTCAGTCTCAATTTACATAAGTTAGAGTACACAGCAGGATTAGTATATGGATGAATTTCAATTTACTTACAAAAGAAATTTTATTTATGGCAGAATAAGTTTTATATTGCTTAATTTATACAGCTGAATATGAAGCTTCACAAACATATAAAATAGTAGGTGAACCCTACTTAGAGTAGATTTAAGCTCCTGAAACTTAAAAGCAGTCCTTTGACCCGGAATTATAGACTATCTTTGATAGAACTAACTGCATTTTTTTGCTGAATTTGTAGGCTTGTTAAGGAACAGTGCTCACCTATGTTCAGTTAGCTCTCTTAATATCTTTAAAAAAAAAATCTTTATCGTTGAAAGCATTACAGATGTCCTCCTTTTTTCCCCCATTAACCCCCTCTACTACACCCATTCCCCCCCAGGCCTTCACTACACTATTGTCTGTGTCCATGAGTTATACTTTCTTTTTTTAAAAAAAATATTTTTAATATGTTTTTGATTTTTAGAGAGAGAGGAAGGGAGAGGCATTGAGAGATAGAAACATCGATGAGAGAGAAACATCATCAAATTGGCTGCCTCCTGCATGCCTCCTGTGAGGATTGAGCCCACAACCTGGCATATGCCCTGGCTGGAATCGAACCATGAGCTCTTGGTTCCTAGGTTAATGCTCAACCACTGAGGCACACCAGCCCAGCAGGTTATGCTCTCTGGATAGCTTTTAGCCAGCTTCCAAGCTTTTCCTCCAGAGATTATAGGACAACCATGCTTAACGGAAAGCTTTTCAAAAACATTAATTGGATTAGCATTGAGGCACAAAGGTGGGTAGACTAACATTTCATATTTTTTGTATTTTTAGGTTTAGAGTAATTTTATTCTAATGTTAGACTTCTCCTTTATCACTTCTAGGAAATTTGAGCAAATAATAGAAAGTTCCCTTTTTCTGATTTTTTTCACACAACTGGGTAATATTAATTTTTCTTTTTTTCTAGATATTACATAAGAGGTCAAAGTCTTGATAGTTTTATGTGGACAGCTTTCTAGAGAAGACCTATATAAACTAGTCACTGATTAGTGAGTTGGCTGTTTTTCTTAGTGCTTAAGTTATTTATGCATTGCTATTAAGTGATTTCATCAGAGTTTTTTTCTAATGTTCAGAATTTTTAAAATTTAATTAAATTTGTTGGTTAATAACACTGGTTAATAACCAGAATTCTTTTCAATAGAAGATGAAACAAAGATGCTTGCCTTTTTCTGTTGTTGTTTGGTTTTTTAGCAAATGATAGTACCATAATAGATTTTACTTGTAGTTTTAGTATTGAGTATCTATTCCTTTTTACTTTGATCAGTGTTGTTTAGAGCGTTGACATTGATAAAGTAGAGCTGCCTTGGATTTCTTACTTTGTAATTTATCAGTGTATTGGGCACAGGTGGTCTTTGTTAGTCACTGCCTTCAATTAAATGACTTCTGTGATTGACCCAAACATTAGCTTTGCACATTAGTTTTCTACTCAGGATATTGTTTTATCACTTGAAAGGTCATGAAGTCTGTTGAAAATGTGTTGTTTCTTCCTAAGAATTTCTTGAAGGCCATATGAAAATCCCTTTCAATGCTTTTCCTTCAGGGTTCCTTCCCAGCAGTTTCTTACTCTGTGAGGAAGAAGATGCCCTCACTTGTAGGTTACTTAGGAATAGGAGAATAATTGTGGTTGTTTAAGGGGAGGATGGGATTTCAGGTTCCGAATTAGTTTAAAATCATATTTTGTTGATCTAAATTAGGCACATAAAATGATTTCAGTTTAGTGTAGTGCTTATGTATTATTATGTATTGTAATAATTGGAAAAATATAGGTAATCAGTTAGCAGTCACAAATATTTATGTTGGTATACTTTTGCATGCTTACATTTACTGCATTGTAAGCTGTTGAGCTTAATTTTTGCAAGTAAATGAGAAGCCATAAAATTTTGAAAACAGAACTTATGAACCTTGTAAATCATACTTATGTTGTTTTGGAATTAATGGCTTATAGTCAGTTAAGCAGACACAACGCAGATTTCACAGAAGTATTTGTGTATAGAGGTTTAGGGATGAGAAATTTGCACACAAAAAATTGAATTCAAATCTGTCATTCAGGTTCTATCTATTTTTCTGGATAGATTTTCTTACCATTTAGCACAGTGTATATTTTGTTTATTTCTTTTGTGTCCTGGTCTTCCTCTTCCACTACAGTATAAGCTTCATAAAGGCAGAGATTTTTGTCTCTTTATTCATTGCTGTAACTCCAGCATTTAGAATAGTCCCTAGCACATAATAGACTGAAATTTCTGTTGAAAGGTGGAATGGACTAGTCAAATGCAATACCATTTTTTCCCTGCCATTTTCTTTCCATTTCTGAGTGTCACTTTTTTCTTTTGTACCTTTAAGTGCAGTGAATATTGATAGTGCTGATTCTTATAAAAGGCCATTTTTGACTTTTTGGATCTATTGCTGAAAATCTTTGCTTTTGAGAATCCCTAGGGGTTTTAGTAGTTGAATCTAGGATTTATTTTCTTGGATTATGTTATTGCCTTATGCTTTTCTATATAGTTTAAAATCTTCAAGTAGTATTGTTTCTTCAAATGCTTTTATGTATTTATTTATTTAATAAATACTCAGTTTCAGCCCCTGAGTTTTACTGGTTACAAAGTTATTTTACCCTTTGTGTACATATAAGTCATTTACATAGACTGGAATTTTTAAAAAAATTGTGATTTAAGTTCTTTGTGACTTTCTTGCTCCTTTCCCATTATGCCATTTAATCTATAATTGAATTCAGCATTAGACTTTCTCTTCCTGTTTCAGAGCTTTTACAAAAACAAATCTGCAAACAAACTTTTAATCACAAAGATTGATGATTTTTCACTCATTTCAGTGTTTCAAAAGTGATTTTTTATTCTTCACATTAAAATCCCTTTATGTATTTTCTAGCTTTACCCTGAGGGAAGTGGGTTTTTCTCCCTGTTTGTCTTCAGGTAACATTTTATCTACAGTCCACAAGTGAAGCTATTGAAAACTTTTAAAAAATATGTTTTGGTTTTTTTTTTTTTTAGTAGTTGAATATTTCGAGGATCTTAATTGGGATGATTTTGTTAAAACAGAAAAGCAGAGAGATTTATAAAGGGAAATATAATGATGGAATGAGCTATTTCCACTTTCTTAAGTGTTTTTCTCTCACAAGAACAGAAAGAATTTCTACTTTGTAGAAATATTCTTTGTAGAATATTTCCTATATACAAGGATATGATAGGAACATATGACAGTTCATTTTGTAAATCATGCTTTCTTGCTCTGGTTTGCACCAGGTTTGTCTTAGCATTTTGTTGAAGAGAATGGTAGAGGAATATATTAGTCTAATGGCTAAATTGTTAAGCTCTACAGTATAAATAAAAATAGAGAAGTATTACAAAAAGTATATGGTTCTATTTAAGAAGTAAACACAAATAGCTGCCTAGGCTTTTATTTAAAAGGGAATTATTAGAGCATCTTTGATTAATGTAGCTTATGAAGATATGCCAAATTAGTCATAATTTATTTAGCAATCTGAATTCAGGAAAATTAGAATTGCTACTTTTTGGTAAATAGCATAGTGGTCATGAACATGGACTAGGTTTTAATTCCTGCTTCCTTGTTTATTTGTGTGTTGGGTTGCACATTATTTGACCTCTTTGAAACTCAGTTTCCTGCTTGCAAAAGTGGAGAGAATATTGACTTCCTCACAGGATGTATTAAATGAAATGATAAATGCTTATTAGCACAGTGTCCAGGCACATGTTAAGGCTATTCATTTTATTATATAATTATTTAGTTTTAACAACTATATAATTTTTATGAATCCATAGTTTGTTTTATTAATAATTACTTTATTTCAGCTTCTCTCTGGATTGCTAGGTTTTAATTGCATATTATATATTTTTGATATATTTGCTTTCAGCTCTCTGAGCCTTTGAGAGATAGTTTATTGTCTGTAATTTCTATAACAATTAGTAAACATTATTGCTGCTATCCATCTCCCATTTTGGGACCATACGGAGAACTTCTAGGTCAGAAATCAAAAAGGGGCAAGCCATGATCAAAAGGCTCAAATAGACCTTATTTTATAAAATGACCCACATGCTTATTTTTCTTCTCTTTGAAAGCTGTACTGGACAACTTGTGCTCAGTGTAAAGGAATTATATAGCTGATAATAAAGTTTTGTGTAATATTTCTATTATATTACATAGATTACATGGAGTATATAGATTTTAGAATTCCTCTTGGGATAGAAGTAAATTCAAGTAGCGATACAAGAATAGTATATTTTAAAATATTTTATCAAAACCTTTGTAATAATAATAGTCCCTTGAACCATCAGTCTTCTTTGTCAAGTCATGATCACCAGGCAACAGTATTCAACTCTTTTAGCTTTTCTTATGATACCTATTTCTAAATAGCATACTTCTGCTCTTTCTCAATTCATGACTTTTAGATATCACTGAATCAGTTCTTGTTATGGTGCGTGAAGGCTTAACTCATTCAAATCCTCTTCCCATGCCCTCTTGCCCAATTTCTAAAATTAATTATATCACAAATTTTGCTTAGACAATATTAGTTGTATATATAGTAGGTAAATATTGTTTACTGCTGAGTTCAGTAGTGAACTATAATAACATTTTCTCTCTAGGGGACTATTTTTCTTAAAATTAATAATTGACTTTGCACAATTTTCTTTTTATTAATCAGTAATTCTTCCTATATACGTCTACAAAAATATGAGCTGAGAGGTGTTTCAGTACTGTTTTCTACAAAGACAGCTTCATTAGATAATATCAGTTTCATTCTTTTTCTCTAAGCCTGGAAATTTCCTACTCTCTCCTGTGTTCAATCTTCAGTATTCCGGATTCCACATCTTACTCTATTTTAGTGTAGTCCCTGGTTTTGGAGGAGGGTATCATCCAGTGGCCTCTTGAGAAAGGTACATTGAAGGTAATTTAAAAAAAAATCTTATATAGGTAAGCTTTTCTGTTGTTTATTTTTTAAGTTTAAAACTATATATTTAAGTGATAGTGTGGCTAGCTGTAGAATTCAACATTGGAAGTCACTTACCTTACAATTTTGAAGGCATTTTATCTTTTAGATTCCAGTGTTGCTGTTGAAAAGTTTAATGCCAGCCTGATTTCTAATTATCTCTGAAATCATGTACCTCCAGTATTATGAAATTTCACTTTGATGTGCCTTGTTGAAGGTCTTTTAATTTATTAGACTGGGTAGTTAGTGAGCCTTTTTTGTTTGTTTTGTTTTGTTTTAGAGAGAGAGCCAGAGGAGGGGGAGAGAAACATTGATGTGAGAGAGAAACATTGATCAGTTGCCTCCCATACATACTCCAACTGGGGATCAAACCTGTAACCTGGGTATGTGTCCTGGCTGGAAATTGAACCCAAGACCCTTTGGTGCATGGGATGATGTTCCAACCAACCGAGAGCCACACTGTCCAGGGCTTGATGAGCCTTTTCAATCTCACAACTCATGTACTTCAGTTCTGGGGAATTTTTTGGTATTCTTGATTACTTCTCTTGGTCTCCCACCTCTTTATTTTATTTATTCCCAATTTGTACAATACTATGTCTCCATGGTTTGATCTGTTAATTTTCTCATTTTTTGTTTTTTTTGGTGGTTGTTTTATTTTCTTCCTTGTAGAGTTTTTCAACATTGTCTTTCTAAACTATTGAATTTTTGCTTCTTCTACATTTTTAGTTATTTTATTCTTTGAATATTTTTCTCCCAGGATCTTGTTCTTTTGCCATGGACATAATATGTTTTTCTTTTCTTTCTGAGAGTATCTGTTCCTTCTCTAAATTTTTGTTGTTGTATCCTTTGGTTCCCTTTATTGTCTTTATTTTTCTGACTTACTTTTTTTGTTTAATTTTTGTTTTTCATGTTAGAGACCTGCTTCAGGTGTCTCTCAGACATTGTCTCTCCTTTCATGTGTAGTGGTGATGTACTACAATGTTGGCTGGAAGCACTGCGTACATTGCAGGGTTTGGTGACTGGCTTTACTCTATGCCAAGATTTCTCAATCATGGCACTATTGAGAGCTTGAACTTGAAAAGTCTTTGTTGTGGAGGCTTTCTGTAGACTTATTGTAGGATGTTTAGGCTTATCTCTGGGATCTACCCACTAGCTGCCAGTTACCCTCTCCCTTCCCCAGTCATGAAAAAAAAAAAATCTCCCAGCATTACCATATGTCCCTGGGAGAGAACTGGGCTATTTTACTGGTGACTCTGTAATGCTGGTGTCTATAAAACTTTTCTCTGTGCCAGTCTCCAGAGAGGGAAGTTTCAGTCTCCTCCTGCTTGGTGTTCTAAGCCTGACCACTGGATTTCTGGGAGCTCAGTGCAATATAGGGGTGGAGGTTTTCAGGCTCTCCATCTCTGCTCTTACCTGTGTTTCTTGGCTGTCAGTGAGAACCTACCTATTCACTTTGTCCAAAGAATAAACCTCCCTACTTCTGAGACAGTATAAGGAGGGTTCATAGTTAACTGTGAAAGAACGGTCCTTGGGGAAGGTCCTGGGGGAAGAATGGTCTTGGCGGAAGGTCCTGGGGGAAGGTCCAACAGTTTCTCTTATAGGCTTTCAACTATTGCTACTGTTTTTAGCTTTATATAATTGTTCCTATCTTCCATGGTACTTGGTACTATCAGCTGCCGTATGTTTTGTGTGTCTTGTAGCAAGAATAGGTGATTTGTTGTTGGAATCCCTGTTTATAGGCACTTAGACTTTAGCTGTCTTTGATCTGCTAAATCAGTTACTATTCCTCCAATTGCTTGCTGTTTTCCCAAAACTGATTGGTTTACCTAGTATGCTGCTGGTATTCATTTCTGTTCTTTCTTGTGGGTTTTTATAGTCTTATTATTTTACTGCCATTACTCTAGTTTTTAGAGCAGCAAGGAAGATGAACGTGTGTGTTCAGCCAGAAAGAATATTAAACAGTCTTAATTCCAAAAACTTTTAAGTTTTTGCAAATTTTTTTTTTTTTCAGGAGAAATTCAAATGAGGATCATAGGAATACAACCAGAAAAGATTCTCTTTTTTTAAAGTTTTCAGGCCAACTTTGCCCAATCCCTAATCATCAGATATGTATTCTTAAAATTTTGTATTAGCTTACTTTTCATTAGTATTGGTCAGATGATTGCAGAAGTAAAGCTTAGGGGACAGAGTATATATGAATGATGATCAGAAAAACTGAGTCAGTACTGGCTGTTAATAGCAAAAGGACTCTTAGCTTTTTAACATTTTGCACTTTAATAATTATGCTCTTTGACTTTGAGACAGATATAGCTCTGGTACCTATTTTTTCTTTTTAGAGGCAAAACTCTGGTTTTTAAATTTAAATATTTAGAGCAGTACTGTTCAATTTACTAGCCACATGTGGCTGTTTAAACTTAAATTAACTTTAAAAGAAAATTAAAATTCAGTTCCTCAGTTGTATACTAGCCAGATTTAAAGTCCTTGGTAGCTACATGTGTCAGCTTTCCTAAAGCCTTCCCAGGTTAACACAGTTTATGTTACATTGATGATTCCACATTTATTGGATAGTGCCTGAGAGACTCAGAATGTTTACCAAAAGTTGAATTCGTTCAGCCATCACAATTGTCATGTTCTTCCTTGGTCTTTAAAGCTTCAAGTTGTGGCAGGAACTTTCCTTATATGGATTAAAATTGTGATGATTGTGTCTTTGTTTGACTTTTCTGGCTTTACTTTTAATTGTTTCTTTTCTTCCCAGACAGTACAATGCTTGCTAGACAGTGGTGCTGATATTAACAGGCCAAATGTATCAGGAGCCACTCCATTGTACTTTGCTTGCAGGTATGATATTTTATATTTCCAGATGCTGTCATTTAAGAATGTTGTGTATATACTATATTCCCAAACACAAATACTTCTGTATATATTTTCTAAGTATCTCTTGTTTTCCCATTAATACTATGCTGTTTTTTAAGATGAAGTATATGGTTGTTATGGTTGTTATTTAACTGCATGAGAAAAAGTATTTTTTATTATATTGCCAGTGTTTTTATAAGGTATAAGTGGAGCTTTTGATTTATTTGATTATTTAATTTTACATTAATTACTTATTAAGTAATAAAAGAAGACATAATCCAGTAATTTCCATAGTTGTCTTTATTAAGATCCAGATCAATTCCGGTGGGATAAGCTATTAAAGCATGTCTTGGTCCAGACCCATGCTTTGCTTTCTCTGGATTTGTAACTTTAAAAAAAAAAAGTGTTTTCATTGAGTTCTAGAGAGAGAGGAAGGAAGAGGGAGAGACAGAAACATCGATGTGAGAGAAACATGGAGTGGTTGCCTCCCATACATGCCCCGACTAGGGATTGAACCTGCAACCTAGATATGTACTCTGACCAGGAATCGAACCCTCAACCTTTTGGTGTATAGGAAGATGCTCCAACCAAGTGAGTCATCTGGCCAGGGCAACACTAAGTTTTAATATAGCAAACATTGGATCTCTTTGAACAAAGGTGGTTAAGCAAGTCTGATTAAAATTGAAACTGGAAATTAAATTCATGTTATAGCAAGGTAATAGATATGGAATATGGTTCATTTATAGGAAGATGTTTAATAGTATTTGCATTATCTAAATATAGATGTACATTAAAGATGTTATTTTCTATATATGGTCTCTGATAAATGAAAGGGAAAGGAACGTGGGAAATAAACCAAGTTGACCCTGCAGATAAATTATAGGGCTTGAAGATTAAAAAGCTAAGTTTAGGCATATTTTTATTGGTTGAGAGGTATTACTAGATATATTATCATGTGTCTGTCTTAAGGATCAGCTATCAAAAGAATTTTTAAAAAATTTTGAATTAAATTCCAAAGGTATTGAGATATATAGGAGAAAGACCCTAAGTTTTGGAGGCAGCCCAAAGCTTTACAACTTTAGTCAAGTTTTTTGGTCTCTGAAGCTTTGCTTCTGTGTGAAATGGAAATGCTGATACCTGCCTTGTGGGACTATAAGGAGAATTAAATGAATTGGCTTAATATAAAGCATCCTGCAGAGTATTTTACACCTAGTAGTTGGTAAATGCTCACCAAACTCTAGTGCACTTTTCCACTCCCCGGTGAGCACAAACTTGTGATTTTCTCCTTCAGTTTCATTGCTATACAGGTTTTTCTCCCATCATACAGACCTTTTCCTTTTTCCTTTGTATTACTCCTATTCTAATGCTGAGCACTAATAAATATAGTGCTTTTGTGAGCGAGTCATTTTTAGACTGATTTTGACCTAAAGTTATGATAGGAAGTACTTTCCAGCCACTTTTTTTTCTAGTTATTTTGCATAAAACATAATTTATTCACTTTCTTTCATGTGTACTATAGGCACACGTTGGCATTTTAGAGGTCTGTAATAAAGTGATAGAGGCCGGCTGACGTGGCTCAGCGGTTGAGCGTTGGCCCATGAACCAGGAGATCACAGTTTGATTCTCGATCGGGGCACGTGTCCGGGTTGAGGGCTTGATCCCCAATAAGGGGCATGCAGGAGGCAGCCGATCAGTGATTCTCTGTCATCATTGATGTTTCTGTTTCTCTCTCCCTCTCCCTTCCTCTCTGAAATCAATAAAAACAACAAAAAAAATAAAAAATAAAGTGAGAAAGAGGTAATATTTGGCACACGGATTTGTAGCAACTCCTTTCAGTTAGTGAACTCAAAATCAAAATAGCCACACGGAACAGCCCACAGACTCAAAATTGTAAGCTTTTAGAATAGGAAAGAACAAGTGGAAAATACGGTCTCTTTGTTTCATAAGTAGTTCCTAAAAATATTGCAATATATGTACTATATGCACTTCAGCCAATTTTTCAGATCATGTCACTGAAAGAGCCTAAAGTAGGAGAATAAAGTGCTTGAGAGATCAGTTGAAGTGTTTTAGAAGCATTAGAGGTTTCTTATTAGTTAAATCTTTGCCAACTTCTTAGTTTCCAGAAAATACATTGGCATATCCTTAAAGAGGTTATTATCTCAACTAGTAGAAAAAGAATAAGTTGAATTGTAAAGAATATTCATTGAGCAAATGTTTGCAGTTATTTGAACTGAAAAATCTTTCATGCAACACTGAGCATTCTGTTACAGGGTGTCCTAATCTCTTGCAGTATTCAGATACGGCACCTGAGGCCCTAATTGTGTTATGCAGATTCTGTATATAGTTAGCTATTGTTTCTTGTTTTTAATTTATTTTTGAAATGAAGTGTTACCTGATCATTGATGAAATTTTACTGTAGTTTTAGAAATTCCCTCATCTTTTAAAAATGTCAGAGTGATATTTTTTTCTTTATATTACTTATCCTTTTTGCTATGTATATATATGGTGCAAAATTAATTATTTTGAGACTTTTTAAAAACCACATATATTGAACAATGTCCCATTTGTGCATGGTGATCTTAGTTGTTCATACTCTGTGATTCCTGTCATATTGTTTTCAAAGCATACATACCTCTGCACCTGATAGTATACACTTTTGAGCACTAAATTGTTTACTATTTGAGGGTAAACTGTATGTTTATTCACCTTGGTGGAGCAATATGATATAAATGAAGGATTTTGGAATCAGACAGATCTAGATTCAAATTCTGCTCTGCTGTGTAACTCTTGATCTTGAGCAACTATAGTGTACTCTTGCGTTATAGTTTTCTAAACTGAAAAATGGAGTGAATGCTTATTTTATAACAGTGTCAGGATTAAATCAGATTTTGTGCAAAGATTTGAATATTATGCTGTCATCTGTAGATCCCTAAATAAATTAAGATTCAAGTCTCTTTTGTTATTTTTTTGGTAGTACAGCACCTTCTTAAATAGCTTGTCAAATCAGTGGTATCTAGAGTTAAAACCTGTAATATATTTCAACAGTCGTATTGAGTACATGTTATAAGCTAACTACCATGCCTAGTGCTATGGGACAGGTGTATTGTCAAGAAATTTACAGTTTAATTGGAAAGGTTGGACACATGAATATTGGTTTTTTTATTTCCTGCTTTTTCTGGAGTAAATTAGATATTGTTCTTTTAAAAAACTTTTATTTTGTATTGGTTTTGGGTGTATAGTTTAGTGGTTTAGATATTGTTGTTAAGTTAGTTTGGACCTATTAATATTTGTATTAAGGAAGATAATCAGTATTACAATAAAGTATCAAGAGAGTGATATAACTATTATTATCTGCCACCAGATTTATAGTAGGATCCTATTTTTTAATCTTTAATTCCAGTTGGTCATAAATTATACTTTATGCAGTATCATTTTGTAAAAAAGAATAAACAGATTTTTAATTTTTGTGTAATCTTACTCTTTGTGAAATGACATTTCTTTTTAGGTAATGGTATTGTGGAAAGAGTATTGGTCTAGAAGACCAGAGATCTGAGTTCTAGTTTCACCTGTGCTTGAGGTAGTAACTTTTCTCATCTACAAAATAAAAATTTTTGATCAGATACTCTTCCAAATTGTATGACTTCCTTGGACATTTTGTAAAATTAGCTTTAAACTTTAATGTCCCTGAATTGTAAATTTATTTTTTATTTCCTGTATCTAGGATCAGATTAGCTTATTGAGTAACAAGACCTAGAGTCTAGTGGTTGCTACTCCCAAATAAACTGTCTCCTAGCTGAAAGAGCCATAGTTACTAATTTCACTCCCACTAGGAAGAGTAATTGGAGAGAATGGGGCATGTGGATTAAAGAGTTGTCCATTCTAGGTCAGATTGAATAGCTGTCAGCAGAAGCCCTGAATGGGTTGATAAAATGAAGATTGGAAACTAACTATATCTTTGGCTAACTAACTCCTCCCCTCCCGCTATTCTCTTACTTTGATATTTATTTTCTCTTTCCTTCATTTTTATTTTATTTTTTACCAAGTATTAAAGTGCCATAAAATACAGGGGTGGGCAAAAGTAGGTTTAAGTATCTACTTTCATTGGTAGTTGGTTAAATTACCAGCCACCATTACCTAAAAGATAAATCACAAATGAGGATACAAAATAATAATAATAAGAAAACTAATAATACAAATAATATAAAAATAAATACAAAAATAAATAAATAAGAACAAACTCTCTGTTCCATGTACTCACAACTATAAACCTACTTTTGCCCAACCGCTGTGTACTCCTATTTTGAATAATGAGGTGTTTTTGGATGTGTGTGGTAGGAAGACGTTCAGGTTAGAGTTGAGAAGGAAGTGACTGGAAGAAAATAGTGAAAGTATGACTTAACCTTGAGAAATGCTTTCCTGATTGAGGATGTAGTACAGATCTTCCTCTTAATCTTTAAAAATCCTTAATCCTCTGTTGATTCATATTAACTGCCCATAATTCATAGAGAAAGACCTTAAATTAAAACAATTATATTTTTAACTTGGTCCTTTTTTCTGTACAGTCATGGTCAGAGAGACACAGCACAGATTCTTCTATTACGAGGAGCCAAATATCTGCCAGATAAAAATGGAGTAACCCCTCTGGATTTATGTGTACAGGTATGTTGTTAATATATATTCTTAGCCCCTTACTTTATAATAGAGAGAGACTGGTAAAATCAGTTTTTCCTCAAATGAGAGGGTGGGTATAAATATTTTTATTCTGTGAAGAATATGCTCTTTAAAAGGAACTGTGATATAAGAAATATATATTGTTTTTCCCCCAATTTATCACATGAGAGCTTCTAAGACCCTTGGAATTTCCAGAGTGTAAGAATGTCTTTTCATATATTAATGAGATGACTGGTGGCTGAAAGCCGGTAGAAAGCTTCAGGATGTGAACTGGTTCCCAGAGGAGCCAACCATGTGATTATAGGGCAACCTCTCTTTTTTACTCCTGGGGAGAAAAGAGGGACTGGCACTTAAATTCTGTCATTTATGACCAATAATTTAATCAACCATGCCTATATAATGGAATTTCCCTAAACACCCTAAACAGTGGGGTTCTCTGGGTTGGTGAATATATATCCAAGTGCTGGGAGGGTGACATGCCCAGAGAGGGCATGGAAGCTCTGTGCCCTTTCCCACATACCTTGCCCAATGAATGAATCTTTTCCATTTGGCTGTTCCCAAGTTGTATCCTTTATGATGAATAGGTAATAGGAAAATGTTTCCCCGAGTTCTTTGAGCTCTTCTAGCAAATGATCAAACTCAAGGAGGGGGTTGTGGGAACTCCTGACTTACAGCTGGTTAGTCAGAAGTATGGGTGGCCTGGACTTGTGATTGCCTTCTGAAGTGGGTCACTCTTGTGGGACTAAGCTCCTAACCTGTACAGTCTGCAAGTTTTCCTTTAGGAACTTTGTTTTTAAACCTAGATAATTTTAAATATATTTTTTAGGGTGGATATGGAGAGACCTGTGAAGTATTAATTCAATATCACCCTAGGCTTTTCCAGACAATTATTCAAATGACACAGAATGAAGATCTCCGAGAAAACATGGTAATGTAATTGTGCTAGTAGCCTAAAATGAACAAGCTTTATGCATGTTTAGTGTATATGGCAGTTTACAAATATGTTTCTTAATTTTATTATTATAAATATTACAATATTATATTATTTATAAATATATTACAAATGATATATAAATAATGTAAATATTACCTATATTATAATAATATAAGTTTATTTAAAAATTTGCTTATTTGCATTATAGGGTAAGTATGAATTATATAATAATAAACTTTGTGCTAAATTTGGGCCCTCTGAATTTTCTTTCTTCTGGGTCTTTGGTCTCTCTTAAAGATAATTAGAATATTCCCCATAGCTAGAGGAAAAGAATCTAAGGAGGAATATCATGTTATGATTGGTAATCACTAGTTTATAGAGCTCTGTATTTAGAATAGCTCTACTCTTTGAAGAATTGCAGTATTTAAATTTCTCTTAAGTTTTAGAATTAAATTTTTATAAATAAACTTGGTGATTTCTGTTCTATTTATATTTTTTTATTGCTTTATTGGTGATTTTGAACAAAGATTTTATGTCTTCTCTATATTAGCTTTTGAATGTATCCAAGGCAAAATAACTGTAAAGGACTTGATTTCAGCTAACTGGCTTGGGGATATTTATTAAACTAATAGGTGCTTAATTTCTTGATAAAGTTTAATGGATTATTATTTAATCACATTTTTTAATTTGTAAAAAATTTAGCTACGGCAAGTTCTAGAACATTTGTCTCAGCAAAGTGAAAGCCAGTACCTAAAGATTTTAACAAGTCTTGCTGAAGTTGCCACAACAAATGGTCATAAACTGCTTAGGTAAGTGTTTCAAAATATAAACAGATCGATAGGTAGCAATATCTGTCAACTCTGTCTCCTTTTAGGCTTTTCTGGGAATAGTTTATTTTGTTGGATGCTTTTTTTCAGTGATAAGATGTTCTAAAAATTTGCTGACACATCATTGTATGTTTTGTTTTAAAGGACCAGGGCAATCAAGTTTTACTGAGGAGACTTTAGTTTCCCTAAAGAGACTACAACTAGAGACTTACTTAAGTGGATTTGGGCATATATGTCTAGAATTTTACAACTTGATTGCTTAGAACAGTCATGTAAGTAAATGTGCATTAAGAAGGATCAAGAAAGTAGTTGAGGAATCTTGATCACTAATATATAAAACTGGGTATAAGCTAGTGTTCAACCTCTCAGTACACTCTAATGATTCCTTATAAAATTTTCTCCTTGAACTCTCCCCCTTTCCAGTTCTTTATTCATTCCAAAAATTACATGGCTTTTAATAGCTCATCTCTAAGTCCATGGAGTTGATGCCTTTATAATATTTGCATTTATATATATTACATTTTCCTGCAACTACATTTCTTTGTATGTGGTTAGCTACTCCATTTAGAAATGGTAAGTGGTCATAGCTCACAGATTTTGTCCACTTTTAATTTGGATGCTTTCCACTTTACAATAGTCTTTTCATTTCTGTTCTTAATACATTGATAGTCTTAATAGTTCACGGTCTTCTCTTATGTCTGTTAGTTGCAACTAGACTTCTTCCTTCCAGCTACATGTTGCTTCTATAAATCAGCTACATTGTCAAAGCCATATGTTAGCCCTCTTTTTCTGTCTTCCCTTGGACTTTTCATATACTTTAGACCAGAATCACATTCTGAACTATTTACTCAGAAAGATCTTTGCTAGGCCCTTTATACTTCATGGTACCAAGGTCACATTCTTGTGTTCTTTTAGCCATTAAGTCTTTCTTCAGTAGTTTTACTCAGTAAACCATTTGCTAATTTTAAAAATATATTTCTACCTCTGAGACTATTTTAGACCCTGTTAGAGTCATTGAATTCCAGCTTGACATAATGCTCTCCTTTTATTTAGTCATTTCCATTAATCCATTTATTTGATGAGGACTTTCTAAGTTTCAGACATACTAAGTAAATGCATTTACACCAGACTCAGGTGAAAATACAGACATCACCGTTTACTGTAACCTCAGCAAATAACTTTTTGGAGTTTCTTTTCATCATCCACCCATCCATTTAATACTTAATTTGAGTGCCTATTATCCACCAGCCCATCACCTAGGTGCTCATGAATAATACAGACAAAATCTCTCCCTATGTTTAATTTCAATCCAAACTATTTTATTTCCTTGTTGGAAAATGATAGTAAGTATCTTAATGAATGGTTGTAAGAATGAAATAATAAGGTGCAGTAAAGTGCCAAGCACAGTGTCTGACACATAGCAGAGGAGATGACGGTGATGGTGGTGATGGTATAAATGAAAAATGCTAGAGAGAATGATGATTATTTTAAATACCCCCATAATATCTTTAACCTGTTTTCCTACATTAGAAAACTTGTTTTTTTAATTTAGATTTTTGTACCATTTTCTCCCTTCCACAGTAATCAGAAAGCATTTATGTTTTTGTGTATGTATGTATGTTTTTAAGTTCACCTTTAACATTTATTAACTTTGTGATTTGGATATTGTTATCTCCATTTTACATATGAGAAAATTGTGAAGTTCAGTGATTTGCCAAGCTAATACATAGAAGATCCAGGATTCTTATCCTCACTTTAAAAAAAGCAGGTCCTAGGGTTCAGTCTAGCTCTTAAAAGCCACAGGGAGATTACTGTAATAGGAGAATCAGGGTAGGAAAAGGGATCTATTGCCAGTACAGGTTTTAAAGCTGCTTTGCTAAACTGTACTGTCTTGCCACGTACAATGCTACTTATTTAGATGTTTTGTAGAATCTGTCACTATGGTCTTTTTTGGCCTGTATAAACCTCTTTCTTTGGGTCAGTAGTGAGTATTGGTTATTAGTATTGTTAGAATTTATTGTTACTGTTTTGAGAAAAACCTGTCCTCCTCCTGTGTTTTTCTCCTTTATTTTCATATCATTACCTCACTCACAACACTTCTGACACCAGATGTGTGAGCTTTCATTCCCTACACCAAGCATTCTGCAACACCAGCTGGGTATCCTACAATGTAAATCAATTCTGACACTATCTACTTGGAGATGGCATCAGTTCCTACAGGTTAAGGTCTCAGTCCCCAAGACTGCCCCCACAGTATGTCAATCCCAAGTAGTACGTCCCTAGGTTACTCATAACTTCTGCCTGACTTGACTGCAAAGCGGAGGTTCTGATCCTTTTCCCCCTTGGATTTGATTATTTCCTTAGAACAGCTCACAGAATTCAGGGAAACACATTTCCCAATTTATCAAAGGATATGATAAAGGATATATATGAGTAGCTAGATAAAGAAATACTTAGGGCAAGGTCTGGGAGAGTACTGACAGCTCAGGAGCTTCTGTCCCACGGAGTTGGGGTATGTCACCCTCTGGTACACGGATGTGTTCACCAACCTGGGTGCTTCCTGAACCCCATATTTTTTGGCTTTTTATGGAGGCTTCATCACATAGACATGTGGATCATTAACAACACCATTTCCAGCCCCTCTCCTCTTTTTGGAGAACCCAGCCAGGGTTGGGGGAAAGGGAGGTGCTGGAAATTCAAGCTTCTAATCATGGCTTTGCCTTTCTAGTGACCATCCATCCTGGAGCTCACCAAGAGTCATGTCACTAGAACAAAAGACACTGCTCTCACCCAGGAAATTCCAAGACATTTAGGAACTCCGTGTTAGGAATTCACATCAAAGACCAAATATTAGACCAAAAGATGCTCCTAGTGCTCTAACCACTTAGGAAATTATAAGGGCTTCAGGAACTCTGTGCCAGGAACTGGGGTTAGAGACCAATAGATATATATTCTATTATCTCACATTACCAAGGTAGATTCTTAAGGGGGCCTTAAGTACAAGTTATTTTTTCCTTCCAATTTATGTTTAATGGCATTTAAATTAAAAAGTTTTTTAAGTTATAATTGACATTTTAACATTATGTTGAATGGTACTTTTGCAGATTGTTTTGTTTATTTATGAATCATTTTATGTTTCTTAATCCCCAGTGTGATGCGATTTTGGCCATTTACTTTAATAGAAGTTTTAATTAAGAAAATAACTGATTTATGCCTGGCCAGGCCTGGTTCAGTGGTTGAGCATCGACCTAGGGTTCAGGAGATCTCGGTTTGATTCCCGGTCAGGGCACATGCCTGGGTTGCATGCTTGATCCCAGTTGGGGGCGTGCAGGGGGCAGCTGATCAGTGACAACTCTTTCATCATTGATATTTCAAATCTCTCCCTGTCCCTTCCTCTCTCTGAAATCAATAAAATATATATATATATATAAACCGATTTATATGTATTAATTAGTAGTGATTGAGATGTTATTTAGCACACTTTTGAAAAAATGAACAGCCTTTTGTCTAACTGATTCTAGGAGTATTTGATAAAGATAATAAATATTTACTGAGGGCCTTTTCCCACATACTTTGTTTCCTTAAATGAGTGAGTTATCTTTCTATATATTTGCGATTGAGGTAAAGTTTGTTAACAATGTGTAAATGAACAGAGAAATCATAGCCTTTGCTAAAGTAAGACTGTGAATGGAGGTGTACTTTCATATAAAAACAAAGGTGGTTGATAGGGCTTTAAGTTAGGAAACTAATTTTACACTTTCATATTGAGACCTGGTAGCTTGGAAATAAATTATTTTATGATGAACTGAGAAGGATATATCGAAGTTTGGATTTGGATTTTATAATCTTTTTGTATCATACAAAAGAGATATTTGACTGGTTGGAAAGTGAAAAATAACATTTTTTAGACCAAGCAGTCAGCTTGGAAGAAGTTTAAACTGGATAAAGTAGTATAAAATTATTAGGCTATATAGTTGATGGTTTTAAAATTCCACTGTAAGAAAATACTTGTTACCTTAAGATAACTCGAGCTCAGGTACTTAAAACAAATATTTATATACTTGTAGTAATTTTGCAGAGGAAAATTAAAAAATCACACCTTTCTCATGCAGAAGAATTTGAGAATCATTGCAGTTAATTTTTCCAAGAGCTGCAACACAATAAAGGGAGGAAATAGTTTCAACCAAACAATGTTTCTATTTTGTCAGTCTCAACAATGGTATGTATGATACAAAATTAGAAATATTTAGTAAAGACAAATATGTAAAAATCAGTGCAAGCAAAACTAATGATTTAATACACATTCGATTGAGTTACCAAAAAAAATAAAAAGTTTTGCTAATATGCTGTAGCTATCCTAGTCAATAGCTATTGTATTTCACTAACACTTGTAACTGATAGCTCATTTTTATTGGCTTTTTTTACCAATTTAATAATTCTTAGAATGAGAATACACTATGAGTATTAAAGTGAAAGTGTCACGAAATTTTGGTTGACATGTCATTAGAGGAATAGGAAAACCCTTTCTAATTTGGGGCTTACCAAACTGAAATACTTAGAAATAGGCATTTGCTATTTCTACATTATACCTGTTGTTTTTTTAACGTTAAAAGATACCTAAAAATATAGAGGAAGATTTTAATGAACTGGATAAAATACGTAGGGGAAGATAGGATACATTTTAATAATTTTATGAAAAGACAATCATGTTATTCTGCCTAAAAAGTTTATGCAACTCTTTACTCTGCTTTTGTGTAGCTGTTGTAATAAAAGATAACTGATGTTAGAGATTTTGAAATAAAACCACCTGCTAAACAACAGTAACAGAATGTTTTAAAATATCTAACAGAGTAATGATTGATAGTTATGATGATGACCAGTCCCCTGGCACTATGGGATTCTGAAGGGCTTTGTGATTTGTCAAAGGAAGTTTATATTCAATATGATTTCGTGTGAATTGGATTTGAGTCTTTTTTTTATAGTGGTATATATTTCCTATATTTATGTAGAGACCTAAGGCAACTGTTATATTGAGAACCACTCTAATACAGATGGTAACTTTAAGATTATTCAATTTGTGAATGTTCTATATGTGAAAAACTGATTATTATGCTAGGGATAGAATAGTAGAGAGTTCAGCCTATACAGTTGAGATATGGGTGGCCCTAAGGACATAGGACCAACATTTGCCATTGCTTCTCTGTGAAATGTTCTGAGTTCTAAAGAATCAGTTTAATTTACAAATATACTTTTGGAAGTGACAGTTGGAGATTGCCTTATAGTTGGTGTCTCAAGAAACCAAGTGTTCGACAGTTTTGTTCATATTTTATGCTTTAATCATTGGTTATATCCTGGTGGCTTAAAAATTAATAATTTATTCATATGCAATTCAAGTAATATATATTTGGTAACCTCCTGTTAAAACATTCTGTCCTTGATACCATGATAGGAAAGGAATTTTACTTGTTATGTTATGAAACAGATGGCCAATTGATGAAGATGTTTTAAAATAGGCATTTTAAGATGTAGTTTGTTTTATTCTGTCTAATCTCTTCATATTTTATTTTTAATTTTTAGCCTGTCTAGTAATTATGATGCTCAAATGAAGAGCCTTTTAAGGATTGTGAGGATATTTTGTCATGTCTTTCGAATTGGTCCATCCTCTCCCAGTAATGGAATCGACATGGGCTACAACGGGAATAAAACACCAAGAAGCCAGGTGTTCAAGGTCAGAAAAGTATATGACGTTGTTATGAAGATAGACGTAAAAGAGATGAATTTGACAAAGCATGCATTCATTAATCAGAAACCTCATACACAGGAAGTAAGTTTGGTTCATACCCATATCACTTTTTAGGTTAGGCACATACCTTCTCCCTTTCATCTCTGTTTAATCAGCAGCAAGTCTTAATTGGTGAGCTTTTATATTTTTCTTACAAGTAAAATTTTAGTTCCATTAGTTTTTTATTCTAAGGGTAAAGATATTTAATGTTTAAATCTAATTAAATCTATTTTTTATTGGATTATAGGTTTTTAAGGTGGCAATATGCAGCCATTATGCTTTTAAAAAAATATTACTTATTTAGAAGGAAAAAAACTGTTCAGTTTTTATTTAGATTTTATTATCATGTGTGTATTATGTGTGTGTCCATGTATATGTTTTCAGAGTAAGGTTACTTTCAGTTACTGGGTTTACCAACAGTTAATTCCTGAGATTACTTCACGGATGAATCATTGAGATACGTATTTTGTGAACACATTTTGTATTGCTTCAGTTGCTTCTTTTATACAAGCACATTTATGGATGGAATCCTTTGAAAATGGTTCCCCATAAAACCCAAGGCAGTGTTGCTACTCAAATTATAATTTGATGAAGTAAACAAAATGAACATGGCTGTAATTGCTATTATTAATGCTTTTTTATGGCATTATATTTTCAGGTAACTCAGATTTTGGATAAATGTGTAATTTAATAACTTCCCATGTTATTTTTTTAAAGGTAATTTACCTTAAGAAATTTTCATATTATAAAATTTGCTTTTGGGTTTCATAAAGACGTATTTCTTTAAGCAGTCTTTTGAGTGTAAATATAGGTTCTCTATCCAAAAAGTGATATATGCCCAGCCGGGTGTGGCTCAGCGGTTAAGCGTTGACCTAGGATCCAGGTGATCAGGGTTCCATTCCTGGTCAGGGCACATGCCCAGGTTGCGGGCTGCAGCCGATCAATGACTCTCTCATCATTGATGTTTCTATCTCTCTCTCCCTCTCCTTTCCTCTCTCTGAAATCAATAAAGATATACTTAAAAAAAAAAAAAGTGATATAACTGCTTTTATGTGCCACTTTCTCTAAAACTAGTTATGATCAACAGCTTCACTGTCTGTAAAAATTCAAAGTTAAATTAATGAGTTACGCTAAATGATCCTTACATGGAAAATTTTTGGCAGACACAAATAAATGGTTTGCAAGCGTTTTAACACCAGTAGTTTCTTTAATACCTAATAGAAGAGGTGTGATAGCCTTTAGGAAGGTGTGTATAAGTATCTCTGCATCTGTTTGTCTGCTTCATGTGTTCTCTCTTCCTCTCTTTTGTAATTTTTAAAAATTAGTGTAGGAAAGAGTTTTCACTGTCTTTTTTCTCTCTCCTTTTTTCTTTCCCTATTGTGCCACCTCCTGGAAGAAGGAAGTTATGCATCTTCTTGTAATTTAAAATTTGGCTTTTCACATACCACTTCCTTGAACATTAGTTAGGAGTGATAATTTCTTGTTTGTGTAAAATTCTAATCTAAATTATTGGTTCATTGTTTTTTCAGTGCTGTTTTAAGTGAGTTTTACCCCTCAGACATTCACATTACACGAAGTTGTTCCTAATGTGTTCTGGTGTGGCTCATGCTGTTAGTTACTGAATCTACCCCTGATTTGATTTTCTACTCATTTTTGCTACTCATTTAAAGATGAATAGACAGATCAAATCAGGTATAGATATGGTCACCATTATTTATATTCACTATTGTCTGATTATTTTTTGTTGTTAAAATTTGAATTTGCCGATGATATCGGAAAGTATGTGCTGAGTAGCGTCTCTGTAGACATTTAATGCATATGCTAGTTTTCTGCCTACCCAGGCAGCACAGGTATAACTGAGTAGAAAAGGATATCACTATTTTTCTGTTAGCTTTCTTTTTTTTATGGAATCCAGATTCTGTATTTTGATTTTCATATATCAATTATATACATATTCTTCTATTTTATTTTATTTGTTAGTATTTTTATTTCTTTTTTAAGGCACTATTTTCTGCATTATTGACAACTGTTATTTTGTCTTAAATTTTGATCTGTCACTTTGTTAACATTTTTATTATAAGACTTAACTAATTTTTTAAAAACAGTTTTATTCTTAAGGAATTTATTAATCTCTTTCCATCTAATTTTATGACTTAAGTGTAGATTCTTTAGAGGATGCCAAAATGATCTGCCCTCCCACTTATAAGGATAACAATAGAAATTACATTGTCATTTGTGTACATAAGGTCTCTATTCTCTCTGTTCCTTGTGGGATGATTCAAATTGTAAAAATCTTAAACATTTGCTGAGTTGCTGTAATGTTAAATTGGAAATAGCATTTTAATTTTTACAACATTTTTTCCAAGGTAGCAATTGATCTCCACTTTCCATTTAATTAACTAGGTATTCTGGCTTATCACTCTATTAAGATTAACTAATGGGGTTTCCATGAAAATGAATGGGTTTATAGGCCATGTGTTTTTAGTAGGTGAAATTATTTAACATCCTGTTATTAGTTTTCTCATTTATCTTAGAAGCCCTTTAAATTAACCTGAACACTTAGCCATTTTTTTAGTGTTCAGAGATTTTTATCTAGTGACTTGGAAACCTCAGAGCATCCAAAGGAGGAGGTAGTTCTGGTAGAGAAGCAGGGTGAGCGTGGGGAAGATAGTTTAGGCTTCTTGAACCTTGATATGCTCTTTTTGTGAATAGTAAGCTGTGACTATTAACAGTTTCATAGAAGTATAATTGGGAAAATTTGGAAACCAAGGAAGATTGGTTGTGGCAGTTGACATCAAGTCGAGGGTAGTCAGACGAACAGGATTTGAAGATGCAATTAATGAATTTAAGTTAGTAATGCTTTCCTGTCAAATTTGTATCTCACTTTGGCACATGGATCTTGAAAAATTCTAATTTTTCAGCAAGTTTGGGATTATATATTACAGCTTTGAAATATAACTTGGAATGTTTTGAAAAATCACATATGATTGTCATCATTGTTGCTATAGGGAGAATATAATTCTGAGGTGAAAATCACTCAGTAATATGAGATGAAGCAGTATTTTCACAGTGCTGAGAAGCCAGCTCATATTTTCCATAGTCACTGACTCATTTTTCAGTAACAGTTAATATGTACAGTATCTTATACAATGTCTTTATCATTATTTATGAGTATAGAAAGCATCATAGATATGGTTTGCAATGATTTATTTTTAATTTTTAAAATTTATTATAATCTTTTTCATCTGTGGCTGCTACCACAGAAATTAAAATTATTTTTATAGTATTCTTTTGTGGTTGAGGAATGAATTTTCTGAACAAATTTTCAAAGGGACAGCTCCCTAGGTAAAACTACATTAAGGTTGGGATTTTGTTTTACTGCCTGTGTGGGAATGAAGAAAGAAAAGGTGGGGAAGAGAGAAGAGAAAGGCCTAAGATGACTTAGAGCTTCTCCTTTTCCCTCATTCTCCTTTACTTCTGCGCTCGCTATGTTCCTTTATGGAGAACTTTCTAGTTTTTTTTAGCATTCTGAATTATGCAAATTTTGCCTTTCATTTTTGCACATTGTCAGTATTTGAAAATGGGATTGTTATAGGTTCAGGCTCAGTGCTCTCGTCTTCATGAGCAGCAGGTATCATTTACTGCCTGGGGCTCATCTCTATCCTGTGTGTTGATATTCTAGGTTTTCGCCCTTCTCATTTCAAGGCCTATTATTCCTTTTTCCTTTTGTTTCAAGCAGTTTTACATCACCACCACCTGTTCTTTCTATTCTGGAAGTTCATTTTCTGATGTAAAGCTAAATAGTTTTGTTGACGTAAGTTCTTTTTCATCTTTTATAGCAGGTTTAATGTTTTGCTCATGAACTGAAACTATCGACTCAAACTTGAATCATGATTAAAATTAAGACATTTTCAGTGAAGCCCTGGCTGGATGGCTCAGTTTGTTGGAGTGTTGTCCCATACACCAAAGGATTTTGGGTTCGATTCCTGGTCAGGGCACATACCCAGGTTATGGGTTTGACCCCTGGTCGAGACATGTTCAGGAGGCAACTGATACATGTTTCTCTCTCACATTGATGTTCTCTTTCTCTCTCACTACTATCTCTTTCCCTCGCTCCTTCTCTCTCTAAAATCAATCAATAAACATATCATTGGGTACAGATTTAAAAAAAGACATTTCAGCTGGGCCTGCGTGGGTCAGTGGTTGAGCATCGACCTATGATCCAGGAGATTGCAGTTCGATTCCCGGTCAGGGCACATGCCTGGGTTGCGGGTTCTAGCCCAAGTAGTGGGCGTGCAGGAGGCAGCTGATCAATGACTCTCTCGTCATTGATGTTTCTATCTCTCTCTCCCTCCCCCTTTGTCTCTCTGAAATCAATAAAGTTATATTAAAAAAAAAAAAAAAAGCCATTTCAGTGAAGGTATCTTTTCTGTTTCCGGCAGCCAGTTCTTTTGCCTCTGTTACGTAGCTCAGGGACCCTGAATCTTCCAGCTGCTCTGTGCCTAATCATGGACAAGCCCACTTGTGGGGAAGAGGGGTGCTAATTTCAACCTCAGGAAGGGTGTACTTAGTTCTGCCTTTGCTTACCTGTTTACCTAGTACGTACTAATTAAATGTTTGTTGAATGAGTGAGTTAGGTTTTTGTTTATGGTAGTGGGGTTTTTTTATTTTTCACTTTTTGATTTAACTAAGTAAAGACTTAAGGGTGATTTAGTTGTCTGTAAATTCAGTAAGTCATATGTTCTCAGAAAGAGAATGTTATAGAAACCTGAAAAAAGGCTGAAGATGTAGCAGAAGGATTTGTGAGATAATTGGAAAGAATTTTCTGGCAGAACAGGTTAAACATTTTCTGAGGCTCCAAATATGGTGTCATAATCTCTTCATATAGTGATCTTTAAAAGTAAGATTATTTCTTTTAGTTGAAATATTGTAAGGGTGTGTCTTTCCAAAATACATGATCTGGATTGCAGCATTCTGTGATCATATAAGATCAAAAGATAGTACTAACTTTTACATTGATTTGCAGAAAGTTTATCATTCTCAATAGGAATATTTAAAGTAGGATAGGAATGAAGAACCATTTAACCACTACCCCATTGCCAGTTGTTAACCTTTATTTGGGATTAAAAATGTTCTAGTGGGTTCTTATTTTCCTACCTTTATTGAGACATAATTGACATAAGTATTGTATAAGTTTAAGATATACAATGTGATGATTTGATAAATGTATATATTGCAAAATGTTTACCACAGTAAGGTTAGATAATGCATCCTTCACCTCACAGAATTACCCTTTTGTTATTGTTATGGTGAGAACATTAAAGCTTTACTCTCATAGCAACTTTCAGTCATATGATACAGTATTGATAACTGTAGTCATATTGCTGTACATTAGATTCTGGGTAGCAGGTCTTTTAATAGTAGCTGGGCATTTATATTTCTGCTTGTGTTAAAACCTAATTATTAGAGACAGTGTATATATTTCATGGTCTCTAATACTTAGTCCTATTGTAGCATTTGAGGTCACGTGATATTTAAAAAAGAAAATTTTATTTACAAAAGGAATTCTTTTCAAAAGGAATATTTTAAATCATGTAGAAATAAACAGTTTACTTACTCCCCTTTTTCCTTTTTAAACTGTTAGTCTACTTGGAATTAAGAATTTGCTAGTCAGTATTTGATAGTTACTGTTTATTAGGGATAGATTTTATGTGTATGTTGGTAAGCATATGTGTGTGTGTGTACATATAAATGTTATGTTTTAAAATTTCTTGTCTTAAATTTTCAAAATTCTATGAATTAGATGTAAAGAAAAGAGCACAGTAAATTAATCTGTTTATTAGGCTCTTTAGGAATTCGCTTTTTAAATTGAAAAAAGAATTGAAAATTGTCGACACATTAATACAGTAAAGGTTAAAGGGGTTATATATATAAAAGTAATACATGCTTTTAAAACTATTTGAAAAATTTTAAAAGAAGATTGCTTACACATTTTTTGTTAGGTTTTAATTTTCCCTTCTTACTCCAAGGAATGCATAAATGCAAACTAAGTTTTCAGTATAAATAAATTGTCATTTATATGACATTCAGTCTTTTCGTTGCTTATCTATAGGCATTGCTGTCACATTAACTTGGGAAAATAGAAGTATCTAGAGTAAATTTTCTCTTTTATAATATTTGTTTGGCTAGAGTTTTAGAATGACATTTAAAAAAAACCTTTTCTTTCTCTCTTAGCCACTTGAATTGCTTTGGCACTCATTAGATGAATGGCTAGTTTTAATAGCTACAGAACTGATGAAAAACAAAAAGGACTCAACGGATATCACTTCTATTTTACTAAAACAAAAAGGCCAAGATCAAGATGGTACTTCCATGCCTCCATTTGAACCTCCAGGACCTGGGAGCTATGAAAATCTATCCACTGGCACCAGGGAATCTAAACCAGATGCTCTAGGAGGGAAACAGGAAGCCAGTGCAGACTGTCAGGATGTTATTTCTATGACAGCTAACCGGCTAAGTGCTGTCATTCAAGCTTTTTACATGTGCTGTTCTTGTCAGATGCCTCCAGGGTAAGAGGGTTTCTGCTTTGTTTTGTGTGCAGGTCTCAGCCTATCAATAACCAATCTGGTGGCTGGACCAGCCCTTGTGGTTCTTATTATGATTGCAAGGCGCCCTTCAGCAATAACCATCAGGAAACTTTGAAAAAAAAGGGGGGGGGTTTATTACTTACAAGGTCTGGAAATTACATGGCACACCTGGGGCCACACAGTGAGGTTGCAGGGAGAGAGCAAGAGTGAGAGCGTGGCCCACAAGAGAGCTAGCGCACAAGTGGTGTGGGTATGGGCCTGGCGTTCTGCTTTTTGTGGGGTCGAAGGTAGGGGGCTTCTGGTGCTCACTCTTTATTGGTGAATTTAAAACATAAGAGTGGGAATTTAAAGCGTGGGAAGAGAAAAAAACAAGAGGCCTAAGTGGTTGGTTATCGCAATCAACCAAGATCTTTAAAACAAAGGAGCCTCAGTGGGGGGAGGTGGCCTGGCTCTTATCTAGTTGGGTGGCTGGCAATGTGTTTATTAAAGATAGCCATCTTTGAAGTGTGTGCCTCTTTGAAGGAGAAGCCTTGTCAACCAAAACTCAAGTCAGGCGTGCTTGCATTGCAAAACAGAGAAAACCCAACTGTCAAGGTTTACACTGCATGCTTATTGTTTTTTCTCTGATAGATGAAGAAATGCTATTATTTTTTCTTTTTTGTAATTTCAGTAAAAACAACTGATAATTTGTTGATTTAGGTTCTGTTCCAATCTTGTTTCAGGATACTCATTGTACTGATGTAGAATTAGTTCAAAATATTTGATAAGCATTATGTAAGTTATTAGCGTGTAGAATGGTGAATGCCACTTTGTGTGGGATCAGTTGTTATGTATTTGAAATGTAAAGATCAGAGATGCTTAACATTTCAAGGTTTTTAAAAAGTCACTTGTTTATATGTTAATGAGAATTAAATATTTTTTCATCTTACGGATTGATTAGGCATGCCTCAATTTCTTAAATTTGTGAAGACAATCCAAACCCAAATATTTTTTTGTCTAGAAGCCAGTCCAGTTCAATACATAGTTTTCAGATTTGCTATATCATCAACTTTTGTCTGTGTGCTCTGATTTTTTTTTGCCCCCCACAGAATGACTTCACCCCGTTTCATTGAATTTGTCTGCAAACATGATGAAGTCTTAAAATGCTTTGTTAACAGGTAAGGCTTTCTTGTGTTTATGGTTTGCCCTTATAGCCGTTTCTTTATTTACAGTATTCATTTCAACAGAAAAAATGTTATTTCTGTTAAACTGTTAAAATAATACTCAGTGACAAGTAGATGTATAGTAGGTGTGTTATTCTTCTGTTTCAGTATCTCTATATCTGAATCTGCATTTCACTTAATGCTGGTCATCCTTTCTGTCCATTTAAACAAAATGTGTTTTTTTTCCTTTAGGAATCCCAAAATTATATTTGACCACTTTCACTTCCTCCTCGAATGCCCTGAATTGATGTCAAGATTTATGCATATCATTAAAGCACAGGTAGACATTTCTCTTAATCTTGTTTTTAGCCTGTCTAATGAAACGTTTCTAAATTTGAGTACTGTTTAGTTAAGTAATTATTACTGTGACACCAGTTGCTATAAAGGAGTGAAATTACCTTATTGTTTAGTATATGGAGTTACATTAGTATGTTTGTCTAGTATGAGGAGTAATTTTTCTTCTTCAAGAAATGTGTATTGAGGTCCTACTCTGTGCAAAGACTGTTCAAAGACAATAGAACACGCCACATTTCCTGAAATGAGTTTCATGGAACACTAGTCCTATAAGGCTTATCGTCCTTGTGAAAAGGATTTTATCCCCAAATATATTAGGGAAATATGCCCTGTTGGAGAGATATCAAGTTTATCAATATCTCGTTAAAGGCTTTGAGAAGCCCTTTGCTAAAAATAGTGATTTAACTTTGTTAATCCTCCAAACTTATTTGACTTGAGAACCTTTCCCCTGCCAGGGTTCATTCCACATGTCTCATGTTTTGTGTAATATGTTAGGAAAAGCTTTTTTTACTACTTAACAACTATGTGACTTTGGGCACAGTTCCAGCTTCCCTGAGCCTTGGTTTCTTCATCTGTAAAATAGAGATAAACCTCATGGAGCTGTTGTGAAGAGTAGGTTTTAAATAGTAACTGGCACATATGTACAATTAATGGTCGTTTTGGAGGTAGAAGACATACATCCTTTCTCCAAGAGTATCTTAATTCAGTCTAGCAGGGGAGATGATAAATGTAATTGTAAGAGTAATTACAGTATTACCTGGTTCTTTATGAGTTCAGGGGAGGAAGCATTTGCTTCTGGCTGCTATAAACAAGGGAAATTTCAAAGAGGAGAGGGATTTTAAACTGGACCTTGAAAAACATGCAAAATTTGAAGAGAATAAGGCGGGGAAGATGAGCATTCTAGCCACGGTATAGACATGCAGGTGGAAAAGTGCATATAACTGCGGTGCTCGAAGCAGAAATTTTGTGTAGGTGAGGAATGAGATAAGTTCTGGAAAGGCTGATGTGGGTCTTTGTATGTTAAGCCTTGACTGCCAGATTAAAGAACCTTTGTCTGCTGTGTGGCAGGAGCCACTGATAACTTGGCCTCAGGAGAATGACATGATCCTGGCAGAATTATAGGAAACAATTTGTAAGAAATGTAGGATAGACTACAGGCTCTGGTTTGGCAAGTAGTCATAGGATAAATACTATAGGTGTTTTTAAATGTCTTCAGGGACACAGATTCTTTCAGAAGTTAAAGCTAACAAATACTTCTTATAAGATTATACCCATGTCTATAGGTATCCTTTGACATCTGTTTAATAATGATAATGTAAAAGAGAAGGTAGTGATAATAACTTATATTTATTGAATGCTAACTTCATGTCAGGTACCATACTTTTTTTTTTTAATGTGGATCATTTTATTTTTATAACAGTCAGGTGAGATAGGTACTCTCACTGAAGCTGAGGAAGTTAAGTAAGTTAAGTCATTTGTCTATTAAGTGGGAGAACCAGAATTAGAAGTCTTTCTGGTTCTTAAGTTCAGTTTTTTGTTTTTGTTTTTAATATATCCTTATTGATTTCAGACAGAGGAAAGGAGAGGGAGAGAGAGAGAGATAGAAACATCATGATGAGTCATTGATCAGCTGTAGCCCGCAACCCAGGCATGCTCCCTGACTGGGAATCGAACCCCAATCGCCTGGATCCTAGGTCGATGCTCAACCGTTGATCCACGCCCGGCCGGGCATTAATTTCATTTTTTTAACCTACATTATGTGACTCCATACTAGGGCAAAGGAGATTATAGGTGAAAGAAACTTAGTTTTTGAAAGGTAGTTTGCTACTTTTTAATACTGTCTTTGCTTTTTATTTCCTTTACCCCTTCCCTTCTGGAACAATTCAGTCAAAAAGCATTGCATCAGCTACCCACCTTACCGCTTTGACCCACAGAGGGGATTTTGTTGCCTGACTAGGGTGAGGAAGATGTCCACAAGCATGGTGGTGTTCCCATTTTTGGAGCTTGGGCCTGGTAAGGAGGGTGTCCGTGTAGAAGAGGGGCTCAGCATGGAGTATGTGAGTTGGAGTGGCATATGGAGGATGTCCAGTGTGGAGGGCCGTGCCAGTTATTCAGAGTAGTTTGACAAAGCCTAAGTGGGGTGGAGGGCATGCATTTAGTGAAGGGTTCATGTTAGTAATAGGATGTTGGTTATATACAGGTTGATCAAATAAGTATATAAAGATATTGGGAGCTTAGTTTCTCATTGTTGGAGAAAGCAGTTAGAAAACGTAGGAAAATAGAACCATGTGCCCTTGGATTGGAATTGGAGATGGCAGTGGGAACTTAGATTTTTTAATGTAGATAGATATAGCAAACCTGGCACCCAGTTCTTGGTCTCTAAATACCATTCTCAATGAATCAGAACTCCTTGGAGAAATGGTTAATTCCAGGTAAGGGAAAGGGAGAGATGAGTGTGGAACATTTTAATGTGCAAGAAAGTTCAAATAATTATGTCATATTAAAAATGACTCAGAACCAGTTTGAATGGACTCCACCTGCCAAATCTGGAAAAATTTGATCATCAAAAGAAATAATGATGGCAAAATATTATAAATACAATTAATTATGAGTCTATATTGAAAAAATTAATGAATAAATGGAAAGTTTGAAGATGTGAGGGTTATTTTTACTGTCTTAAAGTATATCTCCCATGGAGTATTTATTAATTACAAAGATTTAAAAAAGACCTTTATAGCCCTGGCCGGGTGGCTAGGTTGCTTGGAGTGTTGTCCTGTACACCAAAAGGTTGTGGGTTCGATTCCCAGTCAGGGCATATGCTTAGGTTTCAGGGTCAATCCTGGGTCCAGGTACGTACAGGAGGCAACCAATCGATGCTTCTTTCTATCTCTCTATCTCTGTCTCTGTCTCCCTAAAATCAATAAACATATCTTCAGGTGAGGATTAAAATAAAATAAAAACAAAAATAACTTTACAATGTACACATTTGACAGTGACCTAAGCAGATGTATCAGTGTGCCCACTGATAAGATAGATGCTCAGAGAATAACATGGCATCACTTCTTTACTATTCCTTCCAAAGATGCACACCCTGAATTTAATCATGAGAAAACGTCAGACTAATTCCAGTTGGGACATACTAAAAAAATAACTGACCTGCAATCTTTAAAAGTATCGTGGTCATGAAAATTAAGAAAACACTGAAGAACTCGGCCAGAATGAGACAGGACATCTAAATACAGTTCATGAGTCATCATGCTATAAAGGACATAATTCAGAAACTGGCAAAACTTGAGTTGGGTCTAAGGATTAGATATACTGTAGTAATGTGTCAGTGTTAATTTTCTTGGTTTTGACAGTTGTTTTCTGGTTATGTAGAATAATTCTCTTTGTAGGAAATACACACTGAAGCTTTAGAGGTGACTGGCCATCATGTTGGCATCTTACTCTCACATCAGGAAAAAGAAATAGTTTGTATTCTATTACACTTAGAAACTTTCTATAACTTGGAGGCTGTTCCAAAAAAAACAGAAAAGTTAACAAAAACTCTCTCTCCTAAGGGATTTACTTACTGTTCTGTTGGTGGTTTTCAAGTGGCCTGTAGTTAAAGGGAGAAACATTTTGTATTGCTGTACAAATGCTATTAAGAGGAACCTCTGTAATCAGTCCTGTTTTGTGAATTATTTTATGGAAATGCAGGTACTCAGAAAGTTTACATACAAAAATCTGCCCTTAGGCTTTGTAGGTGTGTGTATATATGTGTGGATGTTTTGATCTTAAAGATAACTTTATTAGCTTTTGAGGGTAGCATTTTGTACCTTTTAATGTTCCATTTGAATTACTTAAAAAATTGCCATTTGCTTTTATTTTTTGGTTCACATTTTATGAATAAAGAATATGGTTTAATACAATGGCAAGGACTTTTACTGTCATTTTAAATACTTAATCGTGGTAATTTTAACATTGTTATGAGTGATAATAAGAACAAAACCTCTTCATTGAGCATTCTAGGTGTTGAGTATTTATACAAGCTAACCTCTTAGTGCTGTATTTTTTTCTTCTGTGAAATGGGGGTAATAAGATTCCCTTTTCCTCATAGTGTTGTGAGGATTCCATGTCAAAATGCATCTAAAGTGCTTAAAACCATACCTGGCTTAAAGGTGCTTTAATAAATGTTAGCTAATTTATTATTATAATTTTTATTATGTTCTATGTTTGCATTATTTCACTTAATTCTCACAATTAGCACTTAGAGTATTATTTTCCCTATTTTATAGGTGGGAAAACTGAAGTTCTGGGAAGATTCTTAATTCCTCTAAATTCTTAATGCACTCTAGTTTGTTGTACTTCATTGTTTAGAACTTAATATTATATATGTATTGTGTTGTTCTAATGCTAGTCTCATCTCTTTAACTGTATTAAACAATTTTTAGCAAAGAAATTGAGATTTTTACAGCTCTTATGTTACCTCCAGTGTTGGCACATGCTGGGTACTCAGCAATACTTTCTGAATAATCATAAAAAATTGCAAATTACATGCAGTTGCATATCTGGCAAATGAACAAAAGGTAGAGACTTTCTTTACTGTTTAAGAGATCATTTTTAATTTTTAGGGTGGAGGAAGGGAAGGAAGAAGGAAAGAAGGGGGTCACAGATTCTGTTTTAGTTGCTGTATATATTCAAAGGGTAGAAATAAGAATAAAGTTAGCTGTAAAAGATTATTTTAATGAAAAATTAAATGGAACATGTGACATCATTTTTTCTGGATGTGAAAATTCATTTTTATAAGCCTTGTTGGGTTTAAGAGAAATTGAGAGTAAATGGATTCAATTACATATAACACATTTAGTTCTTAGATATAACCTTCTAATTTATCAGGTCTTTTCTGTTGTAAATGTAGGGAATTTTAATAAATACACTCTCTAGATAGTCAGAGTATTTCAGCTAAGCTCTGCCTGTTTGTGAATAGTTGTTGAAATGTCAGGACATTATCTAGAACTATTTATTATATATAAAAGTCTAAGGATGATTATTTGTAGAAAGGGCATCTAGCATGCTAACTTAAGTAAATTTAATAGGTGACTGAAACACTAACATACTTTAATGTTTTTTGTTGGGGTAGCCATTTAAAGATCGCTGTGAATGGTTCTATGAACATTTGCATTCAGGACAAACCGATTCAGACATGGTGCACAGGCCAGTGAATGAGAATGACATCCTGCTGGTTCACAGAGGTATGCTTAACAAAGAAATGCTGTGGATGGGAGGCCCCAGACACTAGTTATTGTAAATTTTAATATGCAAAACTAACCAGTGCTGCATATTTAGATTCTATTTTTAGGAGTAGCTGTGAAGTTGTCTCAAAAGCAAATTGTGCAAAGCTAAAGCAAGGAATTGCTGTACGATTCCACGGAGAAGAAGGCATGGTGGGTATGAATAAGTGCTGTGAAGATCGCTGTATATAAAAGATTGAAATGCACTTGAATGAAATTTGATATTTAATTGATAATGGAAGAAATTTAATATGGTTTTAATTTTATTATTTACAAAAAATTTCCCTATCTTATATATTTCTGTTGATACTTAATTTTATTTTCTTGAACTCAGGGTCAAGGTGTTGTGCGTGAGTGGTTTGATATTCTGTCTAATGAGATAGTCAATCCTGATTATGCATTGTTTACCCAGTCAGCTGATGGTAAGTTGTACACTACTGATGACTTTTTCTGTGACTAATTACATTTTCAAACTACTTCAGTGTGTTTTATTCTTTGATTCCCGTAGTAGCTCTATAAGATAAGTGGGGTATTCCCATTTCATAGAAGAGAAAACAGAAATTCAGAGTTTTTGTCTATGTTAACACAGTTAATGAGTGGAAACTGACTCTGTAGCAGTCTTTCCTCTGAAAACTTGATTCTCAAATACTTGTCTCAAGTACTAGTGCTGGCCCCAAGAAACTTTTCATTAGTTCTTTGTAAACTAAAGCTAAATGGATTCACTTTAAGGATTGCCCTTAAGTCCACTTTTCTTGAGTTAAAATTTCTTTTAGTGAAATAGTGATAGTAGCTGTATTTGAAAATAATACCACTCCTTATTTGGAAAAATTAAAATTTGCTAACCCTAATTGAGTTTCCAAGTCTCAAAATGTATTGGTCATAACAAAGTCTAGAAATCATGGTGTCAAATCTTAACTTATAATCTATTTATATATAGTAACTTAGTTTTCAGTCTTTTTAAAATATCAAGACCTGACAACTAAAAAGCTCCTATTTAACCATGTAACACAGATAAAAAACTCTATTTGTTGAAATGGTACTCGTGGCCTACAGAATTATAATTTGATATTGTAGGCTAAATGGAAATGGCTAATACTACCTTAGTTTTGTGAGATATAATTGAGAGTTTTGTAACTTAACACATTGTTTGCAGGTAGTTTTTATCGCGTGCTCTATTACCAGTCAACGTAAAACGTATAAATATGTTTCCTGCATACAGTGTGTTAATAGAGACATATCCAAGCGAAGGTAGGATTTCAATTTCTAAATGCTGTGTATAGTTACTTCCCCCCCCGAAAATCTTTTCTTTCCCAGTATTTAAATTCTTTTTTATAAGGATAGAATGCTTCATTAATTGTAGTTCCTGATTGCATCCAACCAAATGAGCATCAAGTCTCCTTGGAACAGGAAGGACGACTCTAAGAGAGGCATGTAGAGGTGGGCTGCAGTGATGCTAGGCAGCTGTAGTTATTCACCTTTGTGATGGGCTCCTCAGATACACCTGGTGTATTTGAATTTTTAGGAATATGGGACTGCCTCCCTTAACTCTGTTACCTTTGATTGTTTGTTACGAGTTAAATTTGTTGAATTTGACAAGATTGATGTGGCACTAAGTTTCATTATTTAGGCCTAATCTTTGATGTAAGATTTAGCATTAAAATGTTGCATTTTAGATGTATTTCTTTTCTTTATAACCTCTTATTCTGAGTCTGTCTAGTTTCATATCTGAAAAACAGATTTGGTGTGGAATCATTAGTAGAGCTACTTCCTCATACTACAGATTTATAGCAGAGCAAATATTAAAGCACATGGATTATAAAGATTGTGATTTGTCCTTTTTGTAAGCCATCTGAGTGTTCTCTTTGGGGTCATAGTATTAACAGATGAAAATCTAGATGAAATTTTTCTTATGTATAGTTGACAAGAAGATAATTACATTTAAGAATTAAAAATTCCTAAATGTGGGAATTGTTTGAATAGACCTAATATCTATAATAATTTCTTTAAAACTTGCTTTCTGATTAAATTAAGATACTTACATTGGAGAAGTAATATAGTGGCTAAGAGTTGGGCCTTTGGTGTTACACTGGATGTGAATCCTGGCTCTGCCCCTTTTTATGCTGTGATCTTGGGCCAGTAAATGTAACCTTTCTGAACCTCAGTTTGCTGATCTGACATGGTGATAAACCTATGTTTTGTACTGTAGTGAGAAATCAATTAGCTGTTGTGTAAAAACACTTGACCCAGTCCCTGGTACATAGAAAGCAGAAATAACTGTTAGATGCTATTATTATTTTTCTGTGAAAATGCTATTTTCTTGTGTAATACAATTTTTCTGAAGCAATGAAAATAGCTGGGAGTGTCACAGTTACTTTTATTTTGAACTTAAAACATAGCATAGAATTTATATTCTGTTTTAACTAATTTTCAAGTTAAAAACTATTGTTTCCTGAATACTTTTTCCCCATTTCTTTTATTTTCTTTTGATTTCTTCTTATCTATTCTTTTTAATAACCCAGACTTCTCAGAAAGTACTTAGGAATTATATAGACCTAGGGGAGGAAAGCTGAGTCATCAAAAATCTTTGCTGGTTCAGCAATAACCCTAAGCATTCACTATTTTAATAGGTAAAAAATATTTGTGATTATTCTCAGAATATTATATTTTTTGAAATTATGGCTATGTTTATCTTTGAAGTCTTTCTTCATCTCACAGAACTTTGCTTTGACTTTTAATACCCAGTCTTACATTATGACTGGGAATGATTCTCTAAAGATACTTAACAGTGAATGACTAGCTTCATGTGGCTCTTTTAAATCATTCAGCCATAAGCTTCCAAATTTATACCTTATATCTCAGTAAATTGGTCACGGCAATTTAGTCCAGTGCCAACCCTGATAAATCAAAGACCAACGAAGCACAAAGGGAATTATTGTCAAAGTACCTATATTAAATGACCAAACATTTTGCCCTCCAGTACTTTTTCATTTTTCCTTTATTTTTCTTTGATGTGGTTTCATTAGATTTATCAGTTATTCTTTCTTTTAAGTAGCATGAGCCCAATAAATACTTGTTGAATGATGAGAGAATTTGTAACCCAAGTTAGAGTTATCACAACAAAACAAGGAAGGAGGGTTATTTAAAGTTGAAATCTTGGTTTTTCATTGCACTAGATTTAATTTTTTGAGATTTTTTTTTTATTGTGGTAAAATAAAATTTACCATTTTAACGATTTTGAAGTGTTATAATTCAGTGGCACTTTGTACATTCACAATGTTGTATAACCATCACACTATATTTCCAGACCTTTTTCATGTAAGTGGAGCCATATACTCCATTGCTGTAGATTTTGACAATAATCAGTAATGATTGCCCTTACCATTTTTACTTTTATACTTCAGTGGTACTTATTAACCTTGATTATTTGCCATGAGAACAAATTGGTTGACTTGTGCACTTTTGATGATTTTATGATAATTGTTAAAAGGCATCAAGTTCATGGATTAGTTCTATCACTTAAGAACAGTTATACATTTAAAATTTTTAGTTATTGTCTTATAGCGCCCCATTTCTTAAGGAGTAAAAAGTAGTAAATATCTACTGCACTGGGCCTGAATGAGACAATGTCTGCCCTAATTCACAGCCTAGTAGTTATTTCCCCACACTGCCTAGGAAAGCAAAACACCCATGTGTGTGTGTGTGTGTGTGTGTGCCACATCTTCCAACTCAAATACTTAAAAGTGCAGTAAAAAGTATTCTAAAATTTTTTCTCTGTACAGACTTACTGTGATATGTATGTGTGAGTTAATATCTTTTGTACTTCTAGTTCCACTGCCTATTATATAAAATTCCTGTGAAAGTTGACACCTAACTTTAGCTTTGCTGAAGTTTTATATGAGCTAATTTATCTGCATTAAAATGATCTCACTTCTGCCTGGTCAGGTGTGGCTCAGCACTTGAGCATCGACCGAGGATCCAGGCGATCGGGGTTTGATTCCCAGTCAGGGCACATGCCCTGGTTGCGGGCTCGATTCCATCGGGGGCATGTAGGAGGCAGCCGATCAGTGACTCTTTCATCATTGATGTTTCTCTCTCTTTCTCTCCTCCTTTCCTCTCTCTGTAATCAATAAATATATATTTAAAAAAAAAAATGATCTCAATTCTGCATGTAGATTCTTTAAAATAAATTATTTTGTGTTTATTTTAATAGGAACAACTTTTCAGCCTAACAGCAACTCCTATGTAAATCCTGATCACCTGAACTATTTCCGGTTTGCTGGACAGATTTTGGGATTAGCTTTGAACCATAGGCAGCTGGTCAACATTTATTTCACAAGATCATTCTACAAGCACATTCTTGGTATGACTATTGTTTTTCCGTAGACACTTGTTTAAAGTGTTTTTCCTCTAGTCTTTAGGGAAATCTAATTTGATGTAATGGCATTTTGGATGAGATCATTTTTATTTTGATTAGAGACTATCTGTGTATGTATGTAAGACATTTGAATGAGAGCCTGAGGGAAAGAAAAAAACAACTCCTTTTTTGCTACAAAAAGGTTTTTTTCATTTTAGTGTGTGTATATTTATGCTAAGAATGCATTTTGATATGAATATATTAAAGAGAATTGGCACTTTTTGAAGTTTATAATAATTTCCTGGGTAGCTATTTCAAAGAAAGATTACATTGTAAAAATGTGGAAGAAACATAAGCTTAAATCAAGCTTCAAATTCAGGAATTATCCATTTAAATCATGCTGTGAATTTGATTATATTTTGCAGTTCTAAATAGTATCTGTAGAGGGCAGTATTTTACCATTAAACAGATAAGGAAAGGCAGAAACATGTAGAATATAATTGCTGTATGTTTATATTTTTAGGTATTCCTGTAAATTACCAAGATGTTGCATCTATTGACCCAGAATATGCCAAAAATTTGCAGTGGATTTTAGATAATGATATTAGTGATCTGGGTCTAGAACTAACTTTTTCTGTTGAGACTGATGTATTTGGAGCCATGGAAGAAGTGCCTTTGAAACCTGGGGGTGGAAGTATTCTGGTGACACAAAATAACAAAGTAAGTATTTGAATTTTTACCGTAGCCAATGTTTGTAACTTGGTCCTGATATTCTAAAGTCTTTTGGCTAATTATTGTAAAGTCTCTTGGTACTAGCCAAAATAACTTTTGCTGTTAGAGTTTAATAACATTTTATAAAAGATAAAATAAGTTAACTAAACCATCAAATATCAAACTTACAGTTAAGTAAAACTAAAACCTTTTTCCTTTCCTTTAGTTGTATTGTAATTCCAAGATAGCTTCAGAATCACCTACTTATAAAAAAGAATGTTTATTGAACCATTTTGTAGACTAGCAATTTTGTAAAATAACGATTTTTTTTTTTTAAGCCAAAGACATGGGCATGTTTTAACTAAACTCTTTGAGCCTCAGTTTTTTATTCTGTAAAATTGGGATCATACATCCCATAGAGAATTGTTACTAACATTTTGTAAACCTAAAAGCACATTACAAAAGTTAGTTGTTATTGGATAGTTTTCTATAAAAATAGGCTTAAAAGTTTCAGGTGTATACAGGAAATTGGAGACCTATATTAAGCTACATAATTTTACTTTTTGAAACTCAGATACTGTACATATAAAAAAGCATGAAGTTTAATTTTGGAAAATAAAATCAGGAGCTGAGTTTTTCCACATTTATACTTAAATTTTTTTTGTCTACCCTCTCATTTTACCCATGAGGATACTGAAGCCTAAAGCTGGAGCCAAAACCCAGGTCTCCTGTCTCCTAGTTTCAAGTCTAATGTTCTTCATACTGTTCGCAAAATTAATCATGTTCTGGAAGAGTTTACTTGACTTTTAATATATTGAGTCATATGAAGCTCTAGAAAATTAAAATGGTAAAGTGTTTAAATTAGTTTTTAAAATCTATATGAGCTTGCTAGTGAACTTAAAATATTTAAATATTTAGTGACTATTTAAAAAAATTTTAAATTCTTATAATTATTAGATTGTCCACCTTGCAATGCATTTGTTACTTTATTTTACACTGGAGATGTACTCTCAAGGGTGATGAAGTCATAGAATCTTCATTATAATCAAGTGATTGCTTTTCATGAGAGAACCTCAAACATGATTCTTATCTGTGAATACCGTATCTAATGAGTGGATTTGTCACTCCTCTCAGATATATTTTATATGACAAAGTGAAAAGACCCATTAGCAATTGCATGATAGATAGCTGTATTTGTACTTTTTTCTCCTAACAGCTTCCCTCTCACTATGACGTGATTTTTATTTAGATATTTTTAGATTCATATTTTATTCTTTTACATTTGTGTCTTTTATGGAAATTAGAAAGAAGGAAGATATCAAAAAAATAACAAGTGAAAATATACTTTCATTGAGGGTATACCCTTCATCTTGATTCTAGTCAGAGGCTAGAATACTATTCTAATACTAAAGAGCTTGAAACTTTTGTTTCTAAGTTTAATACATTTTTATTTAACCATATTAACTAATTGGTTGATTACAGGCTAACCTTTTTTTTTTTTTTTTTTTTTAATTTCTTTATCTTTTTTGTTGAGAATATTACAGATGTCCCTTTTTTATCCCCACTGATCCCCTCCACCCCACATCCATCCCACCCCCAGGCTTTCCCCATACCAATGCCTGTGTCCATGGGTTATGCTTATAAACATATAAGTTCTATGATTAATCTCTCCCCACCCACACCCCCCTCCCTGCCTTCCCTCTGAGATCCCTCAGTCTGTTCCATGCTTCTGTGTCTCTGGATACACTTTGTTCATCAGTTTATTTTATTATATTCCACATATAAGTGAGATCATGTGGTACTTTTCTTTCTCTGACTGGCTTATTTCACTTAGCATAATACTTTCTAGTTCCCTCCATGCTGTGCCAAAGGATAAAGGTCCTTCCTGTTTACATCTGCATAGTATTTCATGGTGTAAATGTACCACAGCTTTTTTATCCACTCATCTACTGATGGGCACTTGGGCTGTTTCCACATCTTAGCTATTGTAAATTGCACTGCTATGAACACAGAGGGGCATAAGTTCTTTGTGATTGATGTTTTGGGTTCCTTAGGATATATTCCTAGAAGTGGGATCACTGGGTCAAATGGCAGGTCAATTTTTAATCTTTTGAGGAAACTCCATATTGCTTTCCACAGTGGCTGCACCAGTCTGCATTCCCACCAGCAGTGTACTAGGGTGCCCTTTTCTCCACACCCTCGCCAGCACTTGTAGTTTGTTGATTTGTTGGTGGTCAGGCTAACCTTTTTCAATAATTAGTTTTGGTAATGTAAAAGCAGTACCTCAATCATTAATATGAAAATTCTCAGCTTTCATTTTTTAGTTATAAACATTTCTCACAATAAATTGAGCCTCTTCATTTTCTAATATGACCAGTAAAAGTCAAGTGTAATTTTATATCTAATTGTTAATGCTTAAACATTTAATGCTTATTCAGTAAACCTGATTAATTTTTAAATATTATAAATATTTAGAAATGTACCTATAGCTTAAATTGATCACTTACTTTAAAATTATTAAAGTATTCAATTTACAAAAATTTTCAAACCATGTTCTTTAGAGGTATTATTCTTCAACATACATTTCTGTCATGAACTTTTTTGTTATTTCAGGATCAGCCTTTTATCTCCTTACCTTTATAGGTATAAGTTGTAATTGTCACTTTTGGAGTTCAACTTCAAAATTTATAAGCATATTGAAACTTAAATGACTTGCCAATCTTGTTAGTAAGAGAAAATCTGTGTAAGCTGATCTCCACATGGGGGAGTCATTTATTCCTAAGTTTTACTGAAAGCCTTTGGTAATTATTGAGTGAAACCAAATAGATGAAAATACCTTTGTTTAAAATGCAGTAAATTAAAAAATACAACAAATGTATGGCAGAAAAATATATATCCATTCCACATTTGCACTATAATGCTCTTTTAAATTTAATTTTGTATCTGTCAGTGATTTGTTTTAAAATCTAGAGAGAAAAACAAGCAACCTTGGTTTCATTTTTGAAAATGGCTGAATTACCAGGAGCTGAATATTTACATTAAAATAATATTTTCATTTTAGTTTTGCTTTTACTTTTAAATTCTTGATGAAAAGCTGAAATTGTAGAACCATGAAATCTGGAGTTAAAAGGACATTTTTGGCCTAAATCTTCAGTTCTAGCTATTAGAACTGAATATTACGAGGAAGAGTCAAGGATAATTTTATATCTAATTGTCAGTGCTTAAACACTTAATGCTTATTCAGTAAACAACCTGATTAATTTTTAAATGTTAAAAATCTTTAGAAACATTCATTTAGCTTAAATTGACCTAGCTGTTAGAACTGAAAGTAAGCTACTTGGGTGTTAAATGTTAAGAACACTTTTACAATACTAATCCTCAAGTTCATTCTGGCTGGGAGGGGAAAACACTGGTGTGGGATGGGACAGGATATCAGGGAATGGAGGAGGCATGAAGTTGAATTATAGAGGAGAAGCATTAAGTGGTCAGATAGAAGTAAGGAAGGGGAGAAGGAAGTGTTCTGGGCTTATAAGAAGGCACAGAGTTGACTGAGCATGTGTTTGGGGAACTACAGATAGATGAGAGTTGTAGATCTTAGCTTAGATTGCAAAGTAATTGAGTGGAAAAAGATGAGTTGAGGGAGGTAGAAAGGGGCCAAATTCTGAAAGACTTTAACTCACAATTAGAAATTTGGAAATTATTCTGAACTGTGGAGATGATTGAAGATGCTATAGAGGGGAGTGACATGATTGAATTTCTGTTTTTTAAGGAAAGTATAAACTCAGCTTGGAGTGTGAGGAATGGATTGAAATGGGGCAATACTGGAGTCAGGTCAGCTGATAGTTGTTGGGGCATTGTTCTGTGGAGCATGCATGCCTCGAGGATTGTGAGGATGGAGAAAATGAGATAGCTTCAAGGATGTAGAATTTACAGAGCTAGGTGACTGTTTGAGAAGGTGGAAACAGCCATTCAGAGATGATTGCCGTGTGGTGTGGACTGGACCCCAGAGTCCTTCTCTTCGTCACGCTCATTACCATCAGGTCTGTTTTCTGGTGATGATGATAGCTACTGCCTGTCGAGTACTTTGTAGTATTTCATGTATTTGAGATACGTTCTTTGTGCATTTCTCATTTACTACAACAGCCTTTTGAGATAGTTCCTTCTATTCGTTGAACGTGGAAACAACTTTAATATTAAAAGAACCTGACATTTATTGGGTGCTTATAATGTGTTCGGCAGTGTTCAAAGTACTTTACGTGTATTAACGTAAACAGTCCTGTGAAGTGTAGACATCCTTTCTACAGGTCAGGAAACAAGGATAAAGGGCTTGAGTAGCTTTCCTCCAGATCACATGGTTAGTGAGTGTTAGAGCGAGGATTTGAACCCATCAAGCCTGAGCTTGTAACTATGACAGTATATATTTCTTTAGAAGTTTAAACTGTCTGAGGGCCCAAAATTAGTAAGTGGTGAACCCTCAGTTTAAATCAAGGTCTCTGTGATTGTGTAACTGCTAGGCTTCTCTTTACTAAGTCAGCGAATATGAACAAAGTTGCAAATACAAATTTAGCATGTTTTCCTCCACTTTATTTTTATATGGTTAATTCCTTGTATTTTATTGCTAGTTTCACTTGATGTATTTCACACACACACACATTTAATACACATATAAGCACAAAAACAGGTTTGTGTATATTGATTATTGACTTAAAGTGGATTCATTTTTATCTTTAGAAAGGTATACTATGAGAAATCATTTTATTACTCAAAACTTTTAAAACACTTCAGGTTAGAGGTTCTTCATATTGAGTGTTTGTGTGTATTATTAGATTGGATTTAAAATTATCTTTAATATCTTCCTGTGTACAAGGAGAACATACTTTCCCTTGCATTTTAGTAAGTATATTCTAAAATTTCACCAACTCGATGAAATGGTAACCTAAAGAATCACAATTTTCAAGGACTAAATTTTTTTTCAAGGAAACTGAAGTAATAGGACTTTTACTAGACTATCAATCTTTGTAACTAATGTAGGACCTTAAAAATAGAATATACCTGTAAAGAAAAAAATTATTGAAAAATATTACATTGAAAGAACACGCCTCTCCTTTTTCTTGTATCTGCTTATTCCTACAAAAGAAACCTGGTATTCTTTTGAGTTCTAGGTGGAGAAATTTTCAGTGAGAACTCTTACATTCCAGAGCAATAGTAATCAAGTGATCAACCCAGGAAGGAAGCTTTATTACCAAGGGATTGATATTCAAACAGTTAATTGAATTATGCCAATAATAATGCCACTGAAACTGGTAATTACTAAAAAAAAATTACTATTTTAGACAGTTTTACAAATATGACCAAGCTTATCAGTCTACTTAGAGGAGGGAAAAGGAACATTTTGTTTTCACTATTAAAAGTTGATTATTATTTATATAAATATGGTTTATTTAGATATTTTTCTAGAAATAATGAAAAATATTTTCAAGAAGAAAATAGCTTAAAAAATGTTTCAAGTTTTAACATCACCACCCCCCCTCATAAGAGACATAATTTAGGTCCAAAGCCTGAAAGGAAGTTGGAATGTTCAGGCACATTTCTGAGGGGCGATGTTATTTGTTCCACACATGCAGAAGACTAGGAGGTTATTAAAACAAAATGTTTCTGTAACTAGTCCTGTAATCTCGCTGGAACATAGCGTCGGAAGTTGTGTATCCTTAATCTTAGTGTTATTTTTCCTTTTGCAGTTATTTTTTTATTACCCATGTTGTATCAGTTATCAGGCTCAGAGGTTGAGCTAGAAAAAAGTTGCTGGGGCTTTTTGTTGTTGATCTTATCTCCATGCTGAAGCTTTCTAAGTTGAAAACTTGCTATGTGTTAATGTAACTATTTCAGTACAAGTACCAACTCAGGTTCTTGTATATAGTTAATCCTTCGAGTTATATCTATGGCATCTGGTATTATTTTATGCCCTCAAAGAATTAACAGCAGAACTCAGGTGGGAGTAAATATGCCATTTGTTGGGGATAAAAGATCCCCCCCCCAAATTATATCATCTCTTCTAATACCTTAGAAGAAAGTGGCATTTTAGGTTTGGTATATATTTAATGCCTGATCATGCAACTCCGTGCCAGTGTTTTGTGGACTGATTATCATCTATGCATTCACTGTTTCCTTAAGGCATATGAGATACTTGATGTAGTTATGCAGGGCATAAAGTGTGGAGGTGCGTCTCTTGGCTGCCTTCATAGGTAGTGGGAATGCAGCCAGTGTGTTTCTATAGCACAGTATGAACAGTCAAAATGTTAGTTCTTAATGATAGTGGATGTTCATAGTAATAATTGTATCATCAAGAAAACGTTAATATGTGTTACTCTGTTTGAGGATGTGCTGTTTTAGGAGGCAGAGCAACGTATTTTAGAAGCAGTGGGATTTAGATTTTTTTTCTGTTTTCTGTAGATTTTAACTGTTAAACAATTATCTTTCAACTACCTGGAAAGCTCTTATTTTACTACACTTAGGAGAATTTGTGATGGCTAGAATTTTATTATTTTACTGAGAAATAATTAAGACCAAGATCTATTCACATTTTATTATTATTATTTTAATAATCATGTGAGAGCATGTTTTTATTAATGTTTCTTTTTAGAGAGAGAAAAACATAGATGTGAGAGAGAAGCATTGATTGGTTGTCTGCTGTATGCATCTGACTGGGGATTGAACCTGCAATCTTTTGGTGTACAGGATGAGGCTCCAACCAACTGAGCCAGCCAGCCAGGGCTTTTTTGTTGTTGTTCACATTTAAATTAACTTAATATGGAGACTGGTATCTGAGGGAGCTGATTTTCACAAATTGATATTTAGAAACTATGAACCAGAGTTACAGAAATAAATGTGGAAAACAATATTAGATGGAGTAGAAGGGAACATATGAGCAAAGATTAGTATACTTGTGAAAGCTAATTTTTAAAAATCAAATGTATGAGGAAATAATAGGGATTAATTGATAAAAAAGAGAATGTGTACTATTCTGATAAATATGGACCACAATGGCAAATTAAAATAGGTTAAGTGTATGTACTTGAGCAATTCACAAATCTTTTACTTACATGCTTCATAATTTAGTAAGGTCTTGAGCAATGACTATTGAATAGTACCTTAATATTGTAAAAGTAAAACCTCTTGGACAAAAGCTATTCTTGTTAAGGGAAGACAGCGTCTCATATAGCACCTTAAACATAGAATTAATGAAAGAATGGATCAGAAAAATTGTAGTGTTCAGTAAGCAGTTTTAGTGAGAGCATTCATAAATATCGAGATGATCATGTTGCTGATGCTGAAATCACTGCTGGTTATCACTTAGAAGTGTGTTATCGTATATTATTTCTTGATTGGACCCTGAAATTTAGTTTTATGTTTCTGTTTGATTGATTGCCATACATTTCTGTCTCCCTGTAGTAACCATCTGTATGTAACTTGTAGTAACTGATTAATTTCTATATAGTGGAGAAAAGCCTTTGGGTGGGTAGGGAGTGGGGTTTAGGGGTAGAATAGATTAAATGACAGGGATGGCAGCTTTCCCTGTGCCAGATTGTATAAGGAGCCATGTGGGGTTTGGGGAGAGCTGTGAGGAATTCACTGTGACACTTCTGTAGCTCTGAGATATACGGAGAATTCATAGCCAGTAGTCATATGTAGCTTGCTGGCTCAGTGCCAGTGGTTTTGGTGGTGGTGGTGGTGGTGGGGGCTGGGCATCCAGATTAGTGCCAAAAAAATAAAAATGAAGGGAGAGTCCTAAAACAGGCTTTCTCCCCTTTGTGTTTAGAGCATTCATTTCTGGGAGGTGAGAATTGTATACAACATACTGCTTTTAACTCACGAAGTTTCACTAGACGTAATTTAAAATATATAAATGATAATGATATTTCTATATATCTATAGATAGATATGCATATATCTGAGAATTCATTCTGGTCTGAGCTGAAATGCATTTTGTTACCAGTGAAATTTTAAGTGACACTATTTTCTATGATGACGATGATGTATTTTAAAATAAAATGTGTGAAATAGCTTACCTTAACTCAGAATCAAATCAGCTACACTTAATTGAGCCATTTTATGAAGTTCTAAGTATATATTAAATGAATTTGTTGAATTATGCATTTGCCACATAATTTTTGAACACCTACAAAGTGGCCATCGCTGTTCTTAGGAGCTGAGGATATATACTGGTAAACCAGACAGAACCCCTGCTTGCAGAGAGATTACATCCTATTGAAACATTTCAGTCAGTGACACCAAGAAGTAGAGACACTGAGGCCTGAACAAGCTTGTGCTTGGGGAACATTGTGAGTAAGCAAGGGGGGAATGGAAGGAAATGAGATGAGAAAGCAAGGCAGAGAGGCTAGGAAAGGAATTCGGATTTTATTCTTAGTGTCATGAGAAGTCAGTGTAGGGTTTTGAGCAAGAAAGGTATGTAATCTGAATTATATATATTTTAAAAAATCACTCTGTGGTGCGGAGAAGCAGTAGAGGCAAAATGGAAACAGGGACACCAGCACTGCAGTGATTCAGGTGAGAGATGATGACTTGGACCAGGGTGCTAAAAGTGGAGGTGGTGAGAGGGCAGATAGAGAATATTTTTTGGAAGTAGATCTTGATAGCACTTGCTGTTACAGGGTGTGAGAGAACAGTTGAGTGAATGGTAGAGTGCTGGTTTGCTGAGATGTATGAACATTGGTGCCAAATTAATTCTAAACCTTTACCTCTTAAATGAGAAGTGATTAGATCAACATTGAGTATGTGGAATTAAAAAAAAGTCTTCACAAAAACTTTTTCTTTTTTTTTTAACAGGAGGAGTATGTCCAGCTTGTTACTGAACTTCGAATGACAAGAGCCATTCAGCCTCAGATCAATGCTTTTCTACAGGGCTTTCATATGTTCATCCCACCTTCCCTCATACAGCTGTTTGATGAGTTTGAGTTGGTAAGAAGGACATCAGCTCCCTTGTTGTTACACAGCAGTATAAAACTCCAGTGGTTGTAATTCAGGAGTAATATTGGAGTGCTGTGATGCGTGGAATGATGTATAAGACACATGGTTTAATGTTCACCGTTAGAGATTTCAAAACTTACATTTGTGATTGTGCTTCTCTTAAGCTTAATAACCAGATTAGCATTTCCTTAATGGGAAATGGAGTGCATGGTGATAAACAAGAGTGGAGTGTTAGTGCCAAAGTACTGTGCATGGGAGATGCTAACGGCCAGTCTTCCCCAAAGCAAAATTCCCATTATTTCTGAATTTTTTATTTGGCCATCTGTGGTAAAGAGGAAACTGATACAAACTTCTTGTACTTCAAAAAAGAAAAAATGGTTAAGAACGTTTTTCTTGTTGTTTTGTGTTTTCTTTTTCAGCTTCTTATTTCATCATATATATAATTTTATAATTTTCCATTTTGAACCTCTGTGGAGTCCACTCTTTGCTGGCCCCCAGTCTCTAATGAATGTTTTGTTATACTTTGTTAATTTGCCTGCCTTTTACTGTGATCTAATGGGATTTCTAATTTTATATGATTTATGTCTGCATTTTTCCTTATTTCCTTTTTCTCTTTTATTTTTGGTAATGCCATTTTCAAACTCTCTTGAGTTTCTAACTTCTTAATAAAACACAGTATTTTAAATGGAGTATAGCTTTTAAAAAGTATAATTTGGAAAAATAAATTTTAGATAAATGTAAAGTATCCTTAGGTTTTTATTCTTTTTCATAAAATTAGTTTTACCCTATGCCTTTCATTTTAATATCTGAATAAGTACAGTGGTGTATACCTTTAATTTTACAGATATACCAGTATTTTCATTTTTTCACTCATAGTGTACAGTACAGAATTTGACAATTAATTTTGAAGTACTTTGTGACTTAGTTTCATTAACTATCAGGCCTGGGTATCTAGTTGGTTAGACTATTGTCCCTGATAACTCCAAGTTTGTGGGCTCTGTCCCTTGGGTCAGGGCATATACAGGAAGGAACCAGTGAATGAATAAATAAGTGGGACAACAAATTGATCTCTCTCTCTCTCTCTGTCCCTCTGTCTCTATCTCTATCTCTTCTCCCTCCCTCCTCTTCCTCTCTAAAATTGATTAAAAAAATCGTTTTTTTTGGTTCTGTTTTTAGGTTTAGGATTAATGGTTTTGTTTAGCATAGACTTGTCTAGTTTCTGCATAACCATAAAAGTTATTTTTAGCATTTAAAAATAGAGGAGTACTTATGAACTCTTAAACAGAGAATTACATTATTTCTTGGACCTGTGGTGTAAAAAACCAATAGTAACAACATAAATAATTAGCAAAAACTTTACCTTGTAATTTACTGATACTGATAAGTTCTATGAAATTTATTGGATTACCATATACATAAAGTGCATGCATCATAAATGTATAGCTTGATGAATTTTCACAAGCAGACTGCACCCATGAATACAGCACCCAGATCAAGAAATTAACATCTAGCACCCCAAATGTCCCTCTCATGTCGCCTTTCACTCTCCCCAGTCATGGGTAACCACTCTTCTAACTTATAGATTAGGTTGCCTGGTTTTGAATTTAATGTAAATGAAACCATCACCTAGAATATATCTGACTCCTTTAGCTCAGCTTTTTGTTTGTGAGAATTATACCTGTTGTTGCATGCAGTGTAATTTGTTCATTTTCATTGCTGTATGGTAGTTCATTGTGTCAGTATACTTTCTTGTCTTTTCTACTCTTGATGAACATTTGATGGATACTTTTTAGTTTCGGGCTATTTGAAATAGTGCTGCTACAAATATTCTAGTGCATGTCTTTAGGAGAAATATGCATGCGTTCTGTGTGTTCTATACCTTGGAGTGGAATTGCTGGCATATAGGCTATTATTCCATTAGAGTAGATACTAGCATCTATTCCATTAGAGTAGATACTAGCAAATAGTTTTCCAAAGTGCTATGTCAAGTTACACTCTCCCCACCAGGTATGCGAGTTCTGAGTGTTCCCATTCCTCACAGCATTTGATAATCTCCTTTTTCATTTTTACCATTTTGGTGGATCAGTAGTGGTATTTCATTGTCATTTTAATTTGCATTTCCCTAATACTTAGTGAAGTTGAGTGTGTTTCATATGTTTATTAGCCGTTTGTGTACTCGGGCTTTTAAGTATTTGTTCAAGTAATTTGTCCATTTTTCTATTGTGTTTACTGATTTGTTGGATTCTTTATATATTCTTTTTTTTAAAAAAAAATATGTCTTTATTGATTTCAGAGAGAGGAAAGGAGAGAGAGAGAAACATCAATGATAAGAGAGTCATTGATCAGCTGCCTAGCTTACAACCCGGGCATGTATCTTGACCGGGAATCGAACCCCGATCGCCTGGATCCTAGGTCGATGCTCAACCGCTGAGCCACGCCCAGCCGGGCATCTTTATATATTCTTTATAGGAGTCTTTGTTAGTTATACATATTCTACTCTGGTGTCTAAGTGAATAAAAGTTTTTAGTTTTGATACAGTTCAGTTTAACCTTTTTTTTTTAAAGCATGGAGCTTTTGGTGTCCTGTTTAAGAGACTGTTTCTTATTCCAAGGTCATGAAGGTATTTTCCTGTTTTCGTCTAAAAACTTTATTCCTTTATCTTTCATGTTTAGGTCTGCTACTGATAAGTTTTTTGTTGTTTGTTTTTTTTTTTTAAACAATTTTACCTTTCTTTTACTTTTATTTTTTATTTTTTTAATCCTCACCTGCAGATATTTTTTCCATTGCCTTTCAGAGAGAGTGAAAGGGAGAGAGAGAAACATCGATGTGAGAGAGACACATCGACTGTTGGCCTCCCGCACATGCCCCGACCGGGGCTGGGCATAGAACCTGCAACCCGGCTACATGCCCTTGGCCGGAATCGAACCCGAAACCCCTCAGTCTTCAGGCCGATGCTCTAACCATTGAGCAAAACTCTCTGGGGCTGCTAGTGGTAAGCTTTTCATTGTGGCTCTTATATTAGAAATTAGGTCAGGATTCCTGGTGCCTTAGACTCCGGCTTTAAAACGAAGTTGAGCCCAGCCGGGCGTGGCTCAGCGGTTGAGCATCAACGTAGGACCCAGGCGATTGGGGTTCGATTCCCGATCAGGGCACATGCCCGGGTTGCGGGCTGCAGTCGATCAATGACTCTCATCATTGATGTTTCTATCTCTCTCTCCCTCTCCTTTCCTCTCTCTGAAATCAATAAAGATATATTTAAAAAAAACCCAAAAAAACTAAGTTGAGCTGATCAGATGATGAGATTGTTTAGGAAGAGCAGTGTCAAATAGGGTAATAAAGATCTCCAATCCTCTTCATAAAGAGCCACAGCATGCGATATTCAGGAAGTGTCCCACATCCTAAGAGAATAAAGCCTGTCATTTTTACTCATAATTATTAACAGTGAGCGCATGCTTAATATTATTAAAAGCTTACTTCAGCTTAGAAGGGAAGACAGTTACACTCAGATTGTAAGAAACATGTGAAATTCATTCTCACCCCCTTTTGACAGGTCTGTATCAGGGTCCTGCCACAAAACAGAATTTCCCCAGGTGGTTCAAATAAAGGGACTTTAACAAAGGGACTATTACAGAGGTGCAGGCAGTGTTAAGAATAAACAAGATTTGGTGAGACATCCAGAGACTAGCAACAGTGGAAAGTCTTTATCACCTCTGGAATTGAAGAGACAGGTGGAGGAATTACTGTAAGGGGCCCTGTGATGAGGAGACGTGGTTATTGGAAAGATGTGCTATAAGCAGGGAGGGAGCGGAAAAGACTCTCACCTCCAGACTTGTTCTCAGTGACGGAACCCAACCTGAAGCTGACAGACAAGAGAGCTAGTTTGCCAGGCTCAGCCTCCTAGGATGGAGAATGCATTTGTGGGCGGTGAATGGACGCTAACCAGAATGCCTTTATCTAGTAAAAGTATTTTATAGTACCATTGCAAGGAGAACAGAAACCCTAGCAGTTCTCAAACTTTTTGGTCTTAGGACCCCCTTACAACAAAAGCCTTTTTGTTTAATGTGAGTTATATTAATTTATGTTTATTTTATTTGAAATTAAAACAAGTGTAAAATATTTTATTAATTCATATAAAGATAATTCAGTACCTATTAATATAAATAACATTTTAAATATGAAAACTGCATTTTCCAGAATGAAACAAAAATAATGGGAAGACTGGTATTATTTCACATTTTTGCAAGTTTCTTTAATATCTGGCTTAATATCTGGGCATTCATATCTGCTTCTGCACATTATCTCTTGTGATATGTTGTTTGGTTGAAAAAATATGAAGAAAATCCAGCCTAAGATAAGTTGGAAAGGAGAGAATCTTGCAGCCTCCTTGACTAGATCTCAGAAGCACCTAAGTGTTCTCAGATATCACCTTATATTAACCTTCATCAACCTTCAAAGTACACTCTGTACTGTTCTGCTATATATTACCAGTAGTTGCTGTAGGAAATGTGGTTTTGAACCACATTAAATTGATGGCTCTGTAGTAACCAGTCCTGCTATTCTGGCTTGTCAGTGTTTTAGTTAAGTATAGGCTAGTTACTGCCTCATCTGACTGTGTAAACAGGCCCAACTGTGAGAAATGGACTGATTCAGAGGTGCGAACAAGCTCTTTTTCATGTTTTATTTTCTCTTGGAAAATATAATGGTAAATACTTTGCCATTCTTAATTTCATTTTTTAGTTATTTGATTGCTGTTTTTTAAAATTTATCTTTACTGTTGAAAGTATTACAGATGTCCCCTTTTTCCCCCATTGACCCCTTCTACCCTGCACCCATCCCCTGCCCCAGGCCTTCACCACACTGTTGTCTGTGTCCATGGGTTATGCATATATGCATATAAATTCTTTGGTTAATCTCTCTCCACCCATCCCCACCTTGCCTCTGAGATTCGACAGTCTGTTCCATGCTTCTGTGTCACTCCATCTATTTTGTTCATCAGTTTATTATGTTCTTTCGATTCCACATGTAAGTAAGATCATGTGATGTTTGTCTTTCTCTGCCTGGCTTATTTCGCTTAGCATAATATTCTTCAGGTCCATCCACACTGTCCCAAAGGGTACGAGATCCTTCTTCTTTAAGCTGCATAGTATTCCTTGGTGTCATAGCTTTTTTATCCACTCATCTACTGATGGGCACTTGGGCTGTTTCCAGATCTTAGCTATTGTAAATTGTGCTGCTGTGAACATAGGGAGCATAAGTTCTTTGCAATTGGTGTTTCAGGATTCTTAGGATATATTCGTAGGCGTGGGATCACTGGGTCAAAAGGCAGCTCCATTTTTAATTTTTTGAGGAACCTCCGTACTGTTTTCCATAGTGGCTGTACCAGTCTGCATCCCCACCAGCAGTGTAGCAGGGTTCCCCTTTCTCCACACCCTCGCTAGCATGTGCCATTTGTTGATTTGTTGATTCTGACAGGTGTGAAGTGATACCTAATTGTGGTTGATGATTAGCAATGTTGAACATTTTTCATGTCTCTTGGCCATCTGTATGTCCTCTTTGGAAAAGTGTTTATTTAGGTCCTTTGCCCATTTCTTAATTGGGTTGTTTGTCTTCCTCTTGTTGAGTTGTATGAGTTCTTTGTACACTTTGGAAATTAGCCCCTTATCGCATGTATCCTTAGCAAATATGTTTTCCGTTACTGTGGGGTTCCTTTGTATTTTGAGGCTGATTTCTTTTGCTGTGCAGAAGCTTTTTAGTTTGATGTAGAAAAATATGGAATGCTTCATGAGTTTTTGTGCCCTCCTTGCGCAGAGGCCATGCTAATCTTCTCTGTATCGTTCCAATTTTAGTATATGTGCTGCAGAAGCAAGCACTTGATTGCTATTTTGTTTATTTGATGATCTTCCTGGGAAAAAGGAGGCTACCAAAAGTCATTAGGGAAATTACATTTTTTTCCCTCACCTTGGGGAAAGTTGATATTTAAGATCTGAATTATTCTAGAATAGTTCTTCAAAGGCTTGAATCTGTGTTTTTTTTTAATATAACTATTTTTTTTATTACCTTCTTTTTCCTAATGATTAGGGTTTCTTGATGGTTTTTTTTCTTTGCTTAACCCAGGATTTATTCAGGTGTTTATTATTTTCATATTGAGAGCATGGTCTCTTTACAGAATTTAATGAGTTCATAAAATAAAAATAAACATAAAGTATTGTCTCTTCATATGTTTTAATTAAATCATATCAATGTAGAGACATCTGCACATCTCACAGTGTTTGAGATTATCAGTATCAAGGGTCTCTCCCATGTAGTACTTGTTTTATTGATGACACGCAGACACTGTCAGAAAAAAAATCAGTTTTACATGGAATCAGTTTCTAATTAAGGTAAATTTACTCTTTAAATGTAATAGGTTTGGTTTTTTCCTCCAAAGAAGAATAATGAAGTATTTTTCTTCTTCCCCAAAGGAACTACTGCTTTCTGGCATGCCAGAAATTGATGTGAGTGATTGGATAAAAAATACAGAATACACAAGTGGCTATGAAAGACAAGATCCAGTTATTCAGGTAAAATTTCTCTGGAGCTTAGAATGAAGTTAAGTTTTGCCATTTAATTTTGTAAGCTTTTCAGCACTACTGGATGAAAACCTACATTAATTAATGAAGTCAAGTTTTCCCCTAAATTCTTCTCATGGGAATCGCATATGAAAGCTTTGTATGAAATCATTTTTGATAAATGAGTTTCTTAAAATAAAATATGCCTTATGAATGCTGCCCCTTTTTTTGGTATTAAGTCTGTGATTGCTCTGAAACATCAACTGAATTTGTTTTGTTGTTGTTAGTGGTTCTGGGAAGTTGTGGAAGATATTACTCCAGAGGAGAGAGTTCTTCTGCTGCAGTTTGTTACTGGCAGGTAAGAAGTGTTTTATGATAATGTGGAAATAATTTAATGTATTCCATTTCTAATGGCTTAGAGATAAACAACCAAAGTGAATTGTTACTCTCAATTGTCAGTATCTTATCTCCCTTTCCACTTTTTTTTTTAATATTAAACAAACATTTATTTAGGCATTTAAAATGAAACATATATAGTAGTGTTCAATAAATGTTTATTTAATGTATAAAAAATTAAACTGTGTTCCAGCCAGGACTATCAGTGTGTATGGGTATTTTATAATTTGGTAATTTTTCTGCCGATTGGTCAGTGGTAGTAGCCAGATTTTTAATATTTGGGTGTTGCTGGACCACACACACACACACACACACACCCCACATATAATATCCATACACAGCAATTTTTCTGCAGTTCTTATCAGACTTGAAATTCTCAGAATTCCTGTCCTAAAAAATAATTTGTGAAACCACACTTCTTTGAAAAGTCTGCTTTTGCAACCAATGGAATATCAGAGATTAGAAAATGTCTTTTAAGTTATATTTCTGAAAGGAATGGAATGGACAGAAGCAGCTATCAAAGAAAAACAAAGCAGGTTTCGGTTCAAGGAAGGCAGGGAACACAGGAGCTAGTGTAAAGAACTTGGGGCTGAGCCACAAGAGACAGCCACAGATCTTATGAAGCCACACATCTCATTTCAGTACCCAAGCAATGGAATTTTTATTTTTATTATTATTATTTTTAATATATCTTTATTGATTTCAGAGAGAGGAAAGGAGAGGGAGAAAGAGAGATAGAAACATCAATGATGAGAGAGTCATTGATCGAGCCCACAACCCCGAGCATGTGCCCTGACCGGGAATTGAACCGTGATCGCCTGGATCCTAGGTTGATGCTCAACCGCTGAGCCACGCCCGGCCGGGCCAGAATTTTTAAATTAAAGTGCAGGCTTGATCCCCAGCCTGGTTGGGATGTGTGCAGGAGGCAGCTAATTGATATGTCTCTCTCACATCAATGTTTTTCTCTCTCTCTCTCTCTCCCTCTCCCCACACCTTCCACTCTCTCTGAGAAGCAATGGAAGAAATACCTTTCGGTGAAGATTAACAAAAACCCATCTCTTAATCTCAGTCACTGAAGATAATCACTAAGCATTGTGGTTATTCTTCCAGATTGTTTCTTGCATATATAAATTTTTGCTTTTTAAAAACATTGTCCCTGTTTTATAACACTTGAATTTTGCAATATATCATTAAAAATTATTCCATTTATGGGTTTAATTTTTTAAATGGCTGCCTGCTCTATAATTTATGGACCTCCTTTAATCCATACTATCCTTTATTGCTAAATTTTCCCATTTATGAATAACGCTGAAGAAATAAGGAATTTTTGTGCTACATACTTGGTGGGCCAATATCCTAGATTATTTATATAGGATAAATTCTTACACGAGAATTTTTTGAATAGAAAAGTATATGCATTTTTACAGCCTTTGGACATAATTGCTCATTGATCCTTCAGAACAATATCAGTTTTCACATCAGCAGGGAACGAGAGGGCCTATTCCCTTTATTCTATCAATACAAGATGTAATCATTTTTATTTTCATGTAAGTTCTTATTTATGTAATATTTTTGGATGGTGTGAATTGCCTGTATTTATTTTCTGTGCATTATTCTGGCATTTTCAGAAATTCAGTTTAAAATGTTCTTTATATATTAGGGACGTATATAAAGAACTTTTTCTAGTTTATCACTTGCCTTTTAACTTTATTAAGTTAAATAGAGATTTTCATGTAATTTAAATTACAGATTTAATTTATAAAATTTATAAAATAGGAGTTTTAAATTATGTTGCAAGTTGATTATCAGTACTTTATGGTTTTTATAGATCCTTTCCTGTGTTCAAAATTTTATATATGTTTATCTACATTTTTTTCTGTAACTTTTTACAGGGTCTGTTTTTACATTCCAATTTTAAACAGACTGAACTTATTTTGGTTTATTGTGTGAGGTAGTGCTCTTTTATTATTTTTCTAAATGGTTTATATCCAAACACCATTTGATGCATTATTATATTCCCCCCCACCACCCTGTGATTTGGTCAGTGTGTCTTTAAATTAAAACGCAGAAAAAAATTACTCAAGTTCTTTGATACTAAAAATGTCCTTAAAATTGCTGCTCTGATAGAATTAAAAATCACTTGGATTAGTAATACACGGTTCCCCTCTTGCATCAATAGTGTAGTCATTGTTAGCAATGCTGAAAAGAGCTACACGGCTTATTATTGAACTGGGCATGTGAATCCTTTAAACTGAGGCAAAGGATGTGGGTAAAGAGTAGGAGCTAAGGAATCTGAAGGGAAGCAGCACAGAACTAAGCTTTACCTTCATGTTGAAGATCCATCTTTCAGCACTTAGTCTTGATAGAGTCCTTGTTTTGAATTCAAACAGTAAGTCTTAAGTTCTTTTAAATTTTAACTTTCCTTTTACATTAGACCCCCAGTTAGTATAGGTATAGTATTTGCCATTCTAAACCTAAAGTATGCATTTTTTTCTTTAGTACTTTTTTCAAAATTCTGGTTATGCATTGGTTTATATTTAGATACCGAAATGTCTTTCTCCATGTCCCTAGTATAATTTAGTGCGATCTAACTGAAAAAGTTAAATGCGTTCAATTACAATTTCAGTATAAAGAGTATTTTTTAAGTATTTTTATGGTGGTAATAGTATTTTCTTGGTCTGTAAGACTGTCTTTAAATGTCTTACTCTTTTGTTTTATTGTCCCTTAATAGTAATGAAAGTCAGCCTTGATTTCTCTGTGTATGAAATAGGAGTACAGTCCGCTTTCAACCACCTCAGATTGAAAATTCTTGGAGGAAAGTTATGTTGTTGCTGATGTGTACTCAGTAATGAGGCCTTGTATGGATACTGGCTGTGTCTGTACTGAAGATGTACAGACTTGTTTTCTTGGCATTATTCCCTAAACAATACAGTATAACAACTATTTATATAACATTTACATTGGGTTAGGTATGTGGGAGGATACCTGTAGGTTATAGCAAATACTGCATCAATTTAAATAAGGGACTTTAGCATTAATGGATTTTGGTATCATCCAGGGGCTTCTGTAACCAATTCCCTATGGATAACAAGGGGCAATTGTATCATTTTTATTAACTGTAATTTTACTTTGTATAACCCAGGTTTCATAATATTCACCTAGACTATGTAGTTTTCTCATGCATGCTTAAAGTGTGATGAGCCATGATCTTAGCATAAGGTCACTGTTATTCAGGTGTGGAGCCCAGTCATATTTGTTTGTAGTTTAGAAGAGGAGTAAGTTTTCATAGTTTGTTTGTGAATATCAGTTTACAGAATAATTTCAATTCAGATACTAAAGTTGGGAATTCTTTGGTCTTTTTAAAGCTAACTTTTCAAAATTTAGTTATATGAAGACATTAGACTGATGATGCTGATACTGAAATACTGAGTTATAATTTGTGTAAGAATCAGTGTCGAGCTCTGCTGGTGTGGCTCAGTAGGTTGTCAACCATGCACCAAGAGGTCACCGGTTTGATTTCAGATTAGGGCACATGCTTGGGTTGAGGGCTCGATCCCCAGTAGGGGGCCTACAGGAAGCAGCCGAGATCAGTGTTCCTTGCACACCAATGTTTCTATCTCTCTCTTTCCCTTTCCCTTTCTTTCAAATTAATAAAAACATATTAAAAAAAAAAAAGAATTAGTGTAACAAGGCTCACTTTCTCATCTTGCCCTGGTAAAGTGGTGGTATACTTGTTTGTACATTTTGCCTCTAGCCCTGGCTCACTTGGCTCAGTGGTTAGAGCCTTGGCCTGAGGACTGAAGGGTCCCAGGTTTGATCCCAGCCAAGGGCAGCCAGTCAGCATGTCTCTCTCATGTTGATGTTTCCCTCTCTGTCTCTGTCTCTCTCCTTCCCTCGTGCCCTCCTGCCCTCCACTCTCTCTGAGAAGCAAGGGAGAAAATATCCTCTAGTGAGGATTAAAAAAATAATAAATTCTGCCTCTGTAGGAAATTGAGAACAGCTTGGTTTTTTATCCCTTTTTATTTTTGGTTGCATTTGTTAATTTTTTAGGCAAAGTTTAATATGCATAGATTAACTAATGTTGGATTTTATTTCCATTGACAGACATATTCAGGTCTTCTTTAGATATTCTTTTGCCCTAAGTAGGAATTGCTCATGTATTCCCATTTTATTAGTAAGATTCAGGCATACTTTTAATATTCACTTAGACCTCTAAGGTAAGCTCAGGCATTTCATCAAGAAAATATTTAATAGCAATCAAACTGCTTCCCAGCTAGGGAAAGAAAACTGCTGTTTTTAGAGATTCACATGGAGTGGATTGCTAATTTCCCCCCCTGTGAATATATACATATCCATGATTTCAGATAGAAAATTTGGTAACACTTTCAACAGCTTTGATAGTGTGTGCTAAAAAATACATATTACCATTTTTAAGTGTACAGTTCTGTGACATTAAGTACATTTACATTGTGCAACCATCACCACCATCCATCTCCCAAACATTTGTTTCTCAGTTGAAACTCTACCCATTAAACACTAACTGTCCATTCCCACTCCCCCAGCCTCTGACAACCACCATTCTCCTGTCTATCTCTGTGAATTTGGCTCTTCTAGAGGTACCTCATGTAAGTGGAACCATACATTGTTTGTCTTTTTGCTATTGGTTTATTTCACTTACCATAATGTCCTCAAGGTACATCTGTATCATAGCAAATATCAGAAGGCTAAATAATATTTCATTGTGTATATATTCCACATTTTGCTTATCTTTTCACCCATGGATGGTCACTTGGGTTGCTTCCACCTTTTTGGCTCTCGTGAGTGATGCTGCTGTGAACGTGGATGTTCAAATATCTCTTTGATTCTCTGCTTTCAGTTCTTTTGGATATATACTGTAATTCTGTTTCATTTTTTTGAGAAACTGCCAGACTCTCTTCCACAGTAGCTGTACCGTTTTACATTCCCTCTAACAATGCATAAGGTTCCAATTTCTGCATGTCCTTTCCAGTACTTGTTCTATTCTTTATTATTATTTTTTTGGTGGGGGTTGGTGTTTTTTCTTTTATGCTTTATTAATAGTCATCCTAATGTATATGACGTGGTTATCTCATTGTGGTTTCGATTTGCATTTGCCTAATGACAAGTGATTGATTGAGCATCTTTTCATCTGCTTATAGGCCATTTGTGTACCTTCTTTGGAGAAATGTCTATTCAAGTCCTTTCCCTGTTTTGTTTTTCGTTGCTGTTGAGTTGGAGTTCTGTATATTTTTTGGATATCAATTCCTTATGACTTACGATTTGAGAATATTTTCACCCACTCTGTGTTGCTGTTTCACTCTGTTCCTGGTGTCATTTGCCGTATAAGATTTTACTTTTGATGAAGTCCAACTTACCTGTTTGTCTTTTGTTGCCTATGCTTTCTGTTGTCATATCCAAGAAATTATTACTAAATCCAGTGTCATGAAGCTTTCCTTTTATATTTTCTTATAAGAATTCTGTAATTTTATCTTTGAAGTTTAGGTCTTGGATTCATTTCGAGTTAATTTTTATAAATTTTTGTAAGGGCCCAACTTCATTTTTTCTGTGGAGGATATCCAGTTTTCCCAGTACAGTTTGTTGAAAAGTCTGACCTTTCCCCACTGAATGTTCTTAGCACACTCACTGAAAATCATTTGGCCATATATGTGAGGGTTTATTTTAGGGTTCTCTGTTGTATTCCATTGCTTCATATTGTCTGTCTTTATGCCAGTGCCATACTGTTTTGATTATTGTAGCTTTGTAGTTTAAGTTTTGAAATCAGGAACTGTGAGCCCTGTGACCTGTTCTTTCTCAAGGTGGTTTTGGTTATTCAGGTTTTAACAGCTTTTTTTAAATGAACTGAATTATGCTTTGTACTATGAATTATGTTAGAAAATACTTTTAATATTAGACAGTCTACTGCCTTTGAGTATGCATTGGTACCTATTCGTTAAATCATCATTCTAATTTATCCAAAAAGGACTACAGCATCTCATTTTAATGACAACAAAATTTATTCCAGGATCAGTTTGTTTAATCATGATATACAAAGGCTAATTTGAAATACTAATTTTCTTTCAAATGTAAACAGTAGAATTTCAGAAGTTATAATCACATCCTCTAAAGCTATTTACCCAAGATTATTTTCTGGTGGTGTTTATGTATTGTGTTAGCTTTCCTGTGGTTTTATTATGTTAGGTGACATTAAAAAAAAATCTGATATTGTGATCCCTGGAAAAAGAAATGTAAAGAATTTTCTAATTTTTACACCATGAGACAAAAAATCCTCTCGACCCTAGATACTTTTCAAACGGAAATTATTTGGATTACATGTAAGAGCCTCTGTTGCTTTAATTAGTCAAGCAAATATTTATTTATTCAGCAGATATTTAATGAATGTCTATTAGATGCCAGTCATTTTGCTAAACCCTAGGGATACAAATAAATACAAATAACATACTTGGGCCCTCAAATCAGTCCCAGTTTAGTAGGGATACATATGAAAGAAAATAATTGTACATGCAGCATGCTAAATGCAATAGTAGAGCTATGTGCCAATTGAAAGCAGAGTATAACTTAGAAATGTGGAGGGGAGTCTCCATGGAAGCTGGCTAATGGCCACAGGGTGACTTTTAGTAATAAGTTGGAGTGTTGCATATTCAAAAGTGTTATTTTGTGAGTGACCTAGAGTTGACTATATTCTTACCCTAACTTAGAATTTGAAATATATCTATAACAAAGATTTTTCTTTCATGATTACAATTTATTAAGATATGAACTGTTAGTTCCAGGGTCCCACATGGTGGATTTGCTAATATCATGGGTGGAAGTGGATTGCAAAACTTTACAATCGCTGCTGTGCCATATACTCCCAATCTTTTGCCGACTTCAAGCACATGGTATGTTAATTTTTAAAATTTAAATGCATTTTGAATTTTTGATTAATTTTGAATGATCAAAAGTTGCTAACTATTGCTACAAGGAGAGGAAAACCTCAACAGTGATCTCGGTCAGCATTTTGGAATCGTTGATAAATAAATAGCTACATAGTTCCTTGCTTCCCATTTTTTTGGTAAGGAATATGTTTGAGGAAACTACCTATAATTTAATTGAATATAGTTCAACTGTCACTAAAGTTAAATTGTCATAGTATCACTAAGTTACACCGTCATTTCAAACTAAATTGCTCTTGCTTATTTATTTTTGGCTGAAAGGAAATTACTTTCTTCTACTACATTTGCAGGCTAAAGAAAACTGCAGTGCAGCAGGGTTTTTTGTTGTTGTTTCTTCTGTTTTTACTTTTTAAATACTACTTCAGGGTTTTCCAATTTGAATGCAAATTTGAGAGGGTGGTTTTATGTTAATTTTCGTAGTTTTCACTGCTAGACAAAACAGTCAGAAATTTCATCGATTTCCTTAATGGTGGTATATTTTTCTTTTAAAGCATCAACATGCTCAAGTTACCTGAATACCCAAGTAAAGAAATACTCAAGGACAGACTTCTTGTGGCGCTACATTGCGGCAGCTATGGTTACACTATGGCCTAGTGAAGTCTGGGAAGCTCATCTGATGCACAGTTCAGAGTGGCAGCAGTAATTTAGGAAACTGTCAACAGAAAAGCAGCCTAAACGCAGCCCATAGGCAGGGCCTATGTTTAAATTTCATCAAGGATCAGGTTTTCTCCCCCGCCCCCTTTTCCCTTTTATGTTTTTTCCGTTTGTGATACACTTAGAAAATATAAAATCACAGTAATCTTCATTTTATAGAATGCTAATTGAAAGTAGTAGAAACTGTCCTTATTGATATTTCTTTAGTCTTATCCAAGATTGTGTTAAGGCAAAATCTTGTTCTACATTCCATCTCTGCTCTGTAACTGTCTTGTCAGAGGATGTCTTCTCTTTACTTTTTTGTATATTAAAATATATTAGGACATCCAACCTGGTATGTTCTATTGCATGTAAGGTGCCATTTATATTTTGGAAAACTATTGTATAGAATGGATTGAGATTGTGTATAAAGCCACAAATATGTATTTTCCCATATTGAATCTATATTGCAATGATGTTTTTTAGCTTTTTAATATTTTACTATATATGTAAAGTTCCAACTGATGTGACTAACAAACAGCTGATGAAATGGTATCTAATTTATATATTAAAGCTCACGCTATATTGTATGACTTATTTGCATTTTTCAGTGGTCAGTTTTCCATATCTATTGTGGTCTCAAAGTTTTTCTCATGCCTTACTTTATATCTTAGGTAAAACTAAAATAAAATATTTTATCATATTTTTTATTTTATCAGTGAGTTCTGATGACACATTTAAAGAAGTAATTGGATGTGGCAGATTATAATTAAATAGGTAATTTTTTCTTAAATTTGCTTTTTATGATTAAAATGTTGAGTTCTAGTAAAATATGCCTAATACAGAGCATTAGTTTTTAAATTTTAGAGTGATCTAATCAGTTTTTAGTTTGAAAAGACACACTTGAGACACAGCATATGTTTTCCAGGGAAGTAGGAACATGAACATATTTAGAAATGCTAATGGAGGAGTTTGTAATGTTTAGGACCTTGCATCTGGAAACTAAAAGTAGACTATCCAAAGGCATATCCATGGGTATGCATATCTGTGCATGTTTTCTCCTATGGGCAGCTGGTATATTTGCCACTGACAAATATAGACAATGTATGTGTCAATACAGACAAATATATATTGTGTGTATATGTACATAGACATATACATTGAAAGCTTTGCTAAGTATAAAGCTTCTCTGACGTGTTTTTTGGGCCTCTTTTGTTATTGTGTGTTGTTTTTTTTAATACTAAAACATCTCAACAGATGACATTAAAAACTAGGAATTCTTTAAAAATTACCATTAGCTCTAAAATTAAGAGTCATATGCTTTATTTATAATAAATGAAGCTGATAATTTTTAAATTTTGGTTTTGGTCATTGACTTCTGTCTTTTCAAATAAGTAACTGACTTTAATATTACACTGCTTATAATTTTCATGTTTACAAACAATTTCTGTTTTTTTGTTTTATGCTACAAACTTTTTCTTTTTTATTCAATTTATTGGGGTGACACTGGTTAACCAAAATTATACAAGTTTCATGTGCATAATTCATTGTATACTGTATGTGTGTTCACCACCCCGTCAAGTCCCTTTACCCCCCATAGCTGCCTCCACGCCCCCCAGCTATCACCACACTGTCATCCTTGTCCATGTGTTTTTTTCTTTTTTTTCAATCCCTCCACTTTCCTCCACTCAGCCACACCCCTCCTGACAGCTGTCAGCCTGCTCTCTATCCATGAGTCTGTCTCCAAATTTCTGTTTATAATTATGCAATCCATTGGTTTTGTCGGATTGGTCATTTTGCAAGTATTTATGTACAAGAGATAATAAAACATGAAAAATCTCATGATATTTTATCCATGAATATGACTTTTATATATAAATCTGGCAATTTAGGGTTTATTCTTTTACATTGTCTTTATTTTTTAAACTATGAGAATGTAGTTAATATGAAAAGGTTTTACGTGGATTAAAAATACTTTTTAAAAAATATATAGATTTCAGAGAGAGGAAAGGAGAAGGGGAGAGAGAGACAGAAGCATCAATGATGAGAGAGTCATTGATCAGCTGCCTCCTGCACGCCCCCAACTGGGGATTGAGCCCGCAACCCGGGCATGTGCCCTGACCTGTACTCGAACTGCGATTGCCTGGATCCTAGGCTGATGCTCAAGCGCTGAGCCACGCCCAGCCGGGCAAAAATACTCTTTAAACTAGAGGCAGCAAGTCTTTTTAATTTATTCCACAATTTCTTCTGCAAGTAGATGGATATGTTGAATGGAAGAGAGCATAGAACAATGAGAGATTTTCTTTCCCTTCGGGTAACAGAAGATTACACTAATAGGAAAATGACTTAAGTATTAAAACATGGTAATTCCATATAAGGAGGAAAACAGAAACACAGCATTCTAAAGTAATAAAAATATAAGTCAAGGGAGCATATTGTAGGAAGCTGATTAATGAAAACCTCTGGGCGAGAGTTGATTAAGTCATTCAAACAGATTGAGTGGATAGTGACCACACACTTAATAAAATCCATCTTCTAGTTCATCAAACAACAAAATGTAATCTAAGGAACTCCCAGCTTTAAAACAGTGTGTCGAATACAGCCTATTGCCATGTGGCGGGGAAGGGGGTGATGAAAGTTTTAAAGTGTGGGTCACAAGTTGGAGGTCCAGCAGATGATTCCCGGCTGGAGGAGGTAATCGAGAGGTCTCAACTGCCAGTTGACCTTAGAATTGAACCTGGGCAATCAGAGGCTCCTCACCCCCCCATCCTTGGAATGTATGTTCTACCCACCGTTCGCACAGTGGGAACCCTTTTCTTGGACACAGCCTTGAGACAGCAGCGTGTTCAGGCCATCTGTAAGGTATGTGTGCCTGGGCGCAGTTAAGGCATCTGTATAAACTTTTAGAATTTGGCAGGTGAGTGCAAACATCTACTTGTCTTGCCCTGGGCAGGTAGCTCAGTTGGTTTGAGCATTGGCCCGATATGCCAGGGTTGTGGGTTTGATCTCTGGTCAGGGCACATACAAGAAGGAACCAATGATGCATAAGTGGAACGAAATGATGTTTCTCTCTCTCTCAAAATCATTACATAAAATTAAAAAAAAAAGATCTACTCGTCTTGCAGCTGCCCAAGACAAGTCTCAAAACTGCCACCTGCCAATCTGGAGTGGTCTGCTCTTCTGTCTCTTCTTGCCCTTTGTGTACGTGAGCTAGTTGCAGATTTTACCGGGGAAGCTTCCAAGGTTGTGTACCAGCGTTCCCACTCACACATGTGTTTTGTTAGTCATGCCAGTTCTAAAATTTTAATGAGTTGTCAACACTTCAAAAAATCTGGAGATTTCATGCAGAAGTCCAGACTTTTGGCTTTTTAGAAATCAGACAATCCAACAACATTGAGCATAGACTCCTAGAAGGCATTATTAATGCGCTGGGCTTGAGTAGAAGCTGCTGCTTTCAGTGACTGAATATGCTCTCCAGTTTGTCATTTTCTTACCCTAACTGCTTCACTAATTTGTTTTACCTTTCTGGCCATTGACGGTATCGGAGTTTGCTTTTAAAAATCTATGTTGATCAGAAATGTTCCCCTGGAGTGTTAATTGGTACATATACTTAGGAAGGCAGTTTGACAATATCATATTTTAAAAATGGACACACACTCTTTGACTCAACAATTAGACGTCTGAGAATTTATTTTACAACATACTTGTTCACATACATAAAGATATTTGTACAAGAAGAATGTCACTGAAGCCTTGTTTGTCATGGAGAAAAACTGGAAATAATTTAAATGTCTATCAGGAAGAGGTTGCCAATAAATTGTGTTACAATGCAATAGAATATTAGTATTTATAAAGAATACATAGATCTATACATACTGATGTGTAAATGTTTCTAAGGTGTGTTAGGTGAAATAAGGTGTATAGAAGAGCGATTAGTGTGTAAATACGAAATACACAGGGTTATATTCAAGAAGAAGTTTGGGGCCAGAGACTATTGCTATCTATGTCTAGGAAAGCATTATAAAATGAGATAAAGATTTTTTTTCCCCACTGTATAACCTTTTTTCCCGTTTGTCTAAATCACAAGCCTGTGTTATTTGGTATATGACATATATAAATATACAGAAATGGCCAGTATCTTTAATCAAGGGAAACAAGTATAGGTATTAGTATCAGTAATAGGTATTGACTTTATAAAATGCAGTAGAGTGGTAATAGCAATATTTTCATAATCACAGAACTTATTTTATAATATGGTTAATTTAAAATCAGTTGTCTAGTTAAACTCTATTGCAAACAAAGTGAAAAAAGGAATGCTCTCTTGCCCACGAAGCTCTATTTCTACATTGCCTGATAATTAGCACTGTTTATGGCTCCTACAATTCTACTAATTAGAGATTTATTTGAATTTGCACTTTCCCCCCAATTTTCCTTTTTTTTCCCCCCTAAATAACAAAAGTACTTATTTAATATGGGAAAATCTGGTAAGTATGGATTTGTGTACTAACTAGAAAAAAGCAATGTTAGAATTCTCCCCAATCATAGTCTTTCCTTCTAGTCTTTCTCAATGCATTTTTTTCATAGCTGAGTTCATAAAGAACACGGCATTTAGTATCTTCCTTACTTATTCAGCATTGTCTTTTAAACATTTCCCATGTCATTACAGCTTATTTGTAAATATTTTTTTAGCAGTGGCATAGTCTATTCTATGTATGCATCATAACTTACTTGACCATGTCTAAAATTTTTAACACTTAGATTTTTAATATTTTTGCTTTTATTAATAACAGGCAGTCTTTTTTAACACTAGCTATAGTCTAGGAGTGGTAACATTTTCTGGATTGTTTGTCGAAATGTTCATCAGTTGCTTCGTGGTTGTGGAATTACTATTGGAAGAATGCTCAAGGAAGGGCTGTTGGAATACAGAGTCCTTTTTGGTAGGTCGGACCAGGTAGGCTTGTTCCAGCAGCCCTGTCAGAGTGTAAAAGGGTTAGAAAGTGAGGGAGAAGGTGTCACAAGGGTAAATTAGTTTTGATAATTACTTTCAGTCTTTCCCCCAAAGAACAGGGGAGAAAACTCACTTTTTACATGTCACAGCCCCATTCTCAGAACCCAGAGCTCAAGCATTTGTTACTATGTTCATAGTTTAGCTACATCAGGGTCGCTTATGCTCTTCTGGGTTAAACAAGGAACCCCTAGCCTCCATTTATAGTTTCCCAAAAATGGATTTATAAGCTTTTGGAATGTAACCTTTTTTTGTCAATTGGACAATATAACAGCTGTCTTTGAATGAGTAGGTATTTAGCTAATATTAAAATTTTGGTTATTTTCACCATAATTTTGGTGTATCAGTGTAAATCAGTAGTCATGATTTTTTTTTTTCTCATGTGAAACATGCTTCTCTGTTCTTTTGCACTTCCACAATTGTTAGTCAACAAAATTTACTTTTAAGGTTAACAATGCTAATAGAAGTCCCAATTGTACAGTTTGGTTTAAGCTATTTTAACGTGGACAGATTTTTGTTAAATGTCCTTTTTGAAATTCATAGGTCCTAAGTTACGGTCACTTGCCTATCCATTTGGTGCAATTTCGCACAAATTAATTTATAATTAGCCCTTTAATTTTACAGATCAGAAAACTGGAGACCACTGAGGTGATATCTTGCTTAAGGTTTCAGGGCTCCTTAACCAAACTAGAATTTAGAACCTTGATTTTCTGATTCTTAGTCCATGAGGGTTTCTTTTACTCCACGCTGTCTCTTTATGACATAACTGCATTATAAAAAAGACTCTTGTAGAAAAACACCTGCAGCCTATTAACAGTCATGTACGATAAGCCTTTTGGGAAACTATAACTTAATAAGCTGATAGTTAAGAGTGATTAATAGGACTATATTTCTTCTTTCCCACTGTGCAACAATAAGCTAGGGTGGGCATTTTACCATCTCAAAATGAAAAAGAACAGATGTATTGTCAGATCATAGATCATGGGTAGTCATTAACTTTTATTATCTTTATAAAAATGTTCAATTTTAAGCATACTTGGTGCTTGCTTGGAAATACGTTGTGCATCTAATGTTGCAAAACCATTAAAACCATAAACAATGTCGTGACTATTAACTATGCTTGTGTGAGTGAATGGAGTCTCAGTGCAGTGGAGGGGAAGTAGTCTTATGTGGTGCTGGGTATCCAGTTAGTGGAGAGAACTTCAAATCAATTCAACAAATTCCCTTAAATGCCTTCTATATATTCAACACTGGTTTAGGGACTGTGGCCGAGTCCCTACCCTCAAAGGAAATGAAATTCATTTGGGCAGATGGAAGACATATTTGAAACAGGTTTTAAAATTTTGCAGTATAGCATATGATTAAATATAAAAACCAGCTGCAAAAGTGTATTAGTGTATGGGAAAGAAGGTTTTAATAGAAACCGAATGCCCAAGGCAGCTTCCAATATTTGACCTAATTGAATCATTAAATTGCCTTCTATATTTCAAGACTAATAGACTGATCAACCTGTTGACTGAACAAATAACTGAAAAGGTTAAAAATGATAAGCTTACAGTAAAATAAGGCTAATGTGTGGCAGTCATTGAGTTCTCAAATTTTTAATGAGTGAATTATTAGCTTGCTTAGTGCTGGGTTCTGGTCATTCCTCAAGAATTCTGATCTGGTAGTTTCTGTTTGGAGACTGTTCACATACCAACCGTATCTGAGGGAGGCTCTCCATTTTTCTCCGAAGAGTGGCAATATCTCATTCTTTTTGAACAGCTTATTGTAGGAGTGGGTAGGAGTGCTTAAAGTGGTGTCTGTCGACCCATGAACCAAGAGGTCAGGGTTCAACTCCCAGTCAGGGCACATGCCCGGGTTGCGGGCTGGATCCCTAGTAGGGGCGTGCAGGAGGCAGCCGATCAATGACTCTCTCGTTGATGTTTCTCTCTCTCCCTCTCACTCAATTGCATTAGGAACTTTAGAGGAGCTGGCATCTCAGAATTGTCCACCAAAAGGGTGAAATATGAGAGCGTTTATGTTACACCGTCAGTCAAAGGTTGCCCCAGGGAGGGCACCTTCCCTCTACTTCCAGGTATGCGTGCCTGAGTGTCTGCCTGGTTTCTGAATACATCTTGATATCAGAGAAGCGCAGATCCAGAAGGCAAGAAATAAGCGGTACAGTTGAAGGAAACACTACGTTACACCCGTCACTCTCTGTTGCATAATTGCACTATTCAGTGTCATTCGGAGTGTGATTCTCATGCTTATAATTTCTGCTGGCTCTACGCTCTACACTCAAGCACAGTGGTAATTTGCTTTTTTGATATTTTATGCTGAGCTTTTATTCTTTGGTAGTTTATCTGTGGGGATTCTTTGATAACTGATGTTAAGGTTTTCGCCCCGTTAGGGTAGGGTTCCTTCTGAGTCTGCCAGGCATCTAAGTGTACTACCAACCCAGAATCATTCACCGTATTCTTAACCTAAAGTTTCTCTGGTACCACTCTAGTAGTGGGAATTTATACTAGAAACCCATGTGAAGGTCTGTTTTGTGGTTTGGAATTCTTAGGAGAGTTTTTTTCCCCTCCTCTACTAGCACGAGGGATTAAGATACTAGTTTTTCTAATTATTCCTAATGTACAAAGTGGATCTGTGGGTCATGAGGTCTCCAATTAGACTTTCACCCCAGCCAAGCCCTGGACTTTGACTTGTTCTCCATGTGCAGTGACCCTATGAAAATCAAAGATCAGGGTCACCAGGATCAGTGACTATCAGTACAAACTGACTTCATGGTTCAGCTCACCTCTCTGGGTAATTAAAAAAATTTTTTTTCTTATTGATTTCAGAGAAAGGAAGAGAGAAGGATTGATGTGAGAAAGAAATTTCGATCAGTTGCCTCCCACATGGGGGATCGAATCCTCAACCTGGGTATGTGCCTTAACTGGGAATCAAACCCGCCACCTTTCGGTGTATGGGACTATGCTCCAACCAACTGATCAACACCAGCCAAGGGCTCTCTGGGTAATGTTTATGTAATTTTAGGTACATCAGTTTTCCTTCCCTACTTATTAGCATGTTTAGAAAAGTTTTTTTTCCTTTTAATTTTATGCATCAATTTGGGGTGATTTCAATGGGAGAGCCAGTCAGACTATCTAGGCTGCAATATTGCCTGAAAGGGAAATATTCATTATTGCTTTTAAGTCAGAAGTAGTAATACAATTTCTAATAATTCAGGGAGCTTCCAAATTCATTACTGCCAAACAATAATCAGCGCATGTTGGAGAATGTTTGCCTAGGTTGGAATCTAGGTTCTAGCATTTACTAGTTCTGTGGTCACAGGTAAGTATATCAACCTCCTGTTGCCTCAGTTCTCTCATCAGAACAACAGTACCTGTTTCATAGGGTTGTCATGAGAATTTAATAAATTAATATACGTAAAGCACTTAGAATGGTGAAAAATATTAAGTGCTTAATATGTATTAGCTATTATTATTACTGTTATTTCAAACTTAACCTTCTAGCCAATTTATGCTTTCCCAATTGCCCTTTGATTGAGTTGAGTGTTATTATTTCTCTTAAAGCTCTCCTCCAACTGTTAATAAGAGGAAGTCTTTCTCCAAGATTACTTGTTCATCTCTTAGGGAGAATTCTCGGCCCCACCACCCACCATCCCCGCACGCTGTTGCCGCCTCCCTTATCTGCTGTTTCTTTATCCGAAGTGTGGTAGGGTTCACTTCGGGGGCAGGACTCGCAACGCTGCTATCCCACCCTACTCCACCGACCCTTGTAATCCTAACACTAGGGCAATAACAAGCTTCAGTAACAAGATTTACAGCACTGGGAAGGCCTCAGAATATGAAACCATCAAATCTAGGTTTGAGTCTCAGTTCTGTGACTAATGATGTGAATGATGCTTCTTCCATCTCTACTGACCTTTGTGTTGCAATAATTAAACTAAGATAATGTACTTAAAGATCTTGCTAACTATAAAGCCCCACATTGGTATGGGCATTATTAAGAGTTTAACAGCTAGGTGGTATTAAAAAAACAAAAAAACATTTACATTTGAAGGAATCAAGCGCACTGTTGATAAATGCTTGTGAGGACAGTGGGTTATGTGACATGAAGCCTAGTTGATGTAACATCATTAGACATGAATTGACATCACCACACACAACAGTGTGCTTTCTCCACCAGACTAAATGCAGTGATCATCAACTTATGCACGAGAGGCCAGAGTTTGTGGGTCAACACGGAGTTCAGCTGTATGTACTTATTCCTCTAAGTACTTGTGACACACTGTGTCGAGAGTTCAGTGGCTGAATTTCATACAGGGCAGTGTGATTCATCGGGATTATTAGGATCCTCCTGGAGTGACTTCCCTGAGTTGATTGCCTTTGACAGATCAGTTTGCTTAGATTAAAAAGCAATTGCTGCTGTCTAGTCAAATTTAAACACTTTGGCTAGAAGAAGCTGAACTCTAACTCTGTCCAGTCTATAGAAACACCTTGATGTGAAAATTACATCGAATGTAGTGAAGGGAAAACTGAGTTAGCAATACTCCGGGCTATGGTTTTGTAATAACATGAAGGAGCGTAAATGCCAAACAAAAGTGACCCCAGGCATATGTGAGGGAGGGAAGAGTATATTGCTTTTAATAGCAACTTTATCTGTGCCCAGCGTACTGCTAAGTCAGTAACAATGTTTGAAGTCCCAGTGGGCTCCACAGTCATACAACACTGACCACCACTGGAACTGGAGTAGAAAGGATCTGTCTTCTGAGCTGAACAATGGGAAGTGTTTTGGAATGTCAGTATCTCCTTCCCCCTTTCACAATGGGCCTAGGAATTTAATAGAAGAAACAATAGTATCAAGGGGACTGAAATAGAGGTATGCTAAAGTTTAAATAATCTTAAAAAAATGAATGAAATATCTGATTTAAGTGAAATTTAAGCCTAATGCCTGAAATTACATTCCCAGCCTGCATGAGCTATAGATAAAATGGAGGTGAGGTGACATTAAGCTGACATTCAACTTATCTCTGGTGGGTCAGCACACAGAGTATTGAAACTAGTATGAGTCAGGGAAGGTCTCATACATACCCTCCCTTTCATCACAGCTTCCTTTTATATTTAGGCTCCTAGGTCTCTTTGAACTGGGAGGTTGACTCGGATGTTTAAAGTAGAGGAGATGAGAAGCCTGGCTTAATGAGCTCCTCCCTTCTTTCTTGGGAGTAGAAGCCCTCTGAAAGTATAATCCTTACATGGACATGACACATCGATTGGTTGCCTCCTGCACACCTACCAGGGCCACGGATCAAGCCTGCAACTGAGGTATGTGCCCTTGACTGGAACTGAACCTGAGACTCTTCAGTCCATAGGCTGAAGCTCTAACCACTGAGCATACCAGCTAGGGCTATACAGTTTTAGTGAATTTGTAGTGAATGTTTTTTTTTAATCAAAAAGCATTTTTACCACCTGGCTGGGGTGGCTCAGCAGCTGAGCATTGAATGAGCCAGGAGATGGCGGTTCGATTCCCTGTCAGGGCATATGCCTCAGTTGCGGGCTCCATCCTCAGCTGGGGGCCTGCAGGAGGCAACCCATCAATGACTCTCATCATTGATGTTTCTATCTCTCTCTCTCTTCCTCTCCCTTCCTCTCTCTGAAATCAATAGAAACATATTTTTTAAAAAAGCATTTTTACTATGCTCATCTATTAGTGTATTATATTGTGCAACCCTCCTGATGATCTAAGTTTAGACCATTTTCATCATCCAAAAGAAACCCAGGCACTTATTAGTAGTCTGTCCAGCAGAACACTGAGTACCAGTAATCAATGCCAGGGGAAGACTCCAAATACATGGAGCATATAGCAAATACCATGGCACTGCCAGCCATCAGGAATAGAAGTCCACATACTTCTGCCCACTGTTCCTTCACATCAGAGTCACCAAGGAAAACACAACCATCAAGCACCGGATGGAGCAATGCTTCTACTCACATAGAGAAGAGACAGAGCAAGCTCAGCTCTAATACTAGCATCAGTCAATCATGGCTGGTGGGCGCCCCAGGCAGCTGACAGGGCAATTGGCCTACACGCATCCCTCTGGTGCCAGAGCAGAAGGACCTCAACCCCTCCTCTGTGGAGTCTGAAATGCTGACAGCTGGGGGTGTAGCAGAAGGCCACTGACATGCACTTAAGCAGCACAAAGGAGCACTCATTAAGTCTGAAACAGGAAAAGAGACTTCACACGAGGTGATACACCGGCACAGGCTGTGTGGGCTCTTCACCTCTCCGTAAGGAAGTGAGGGTCCCAGGGGGTTGAGAAACTGCACATGAGAGCCGTCTCCAAACTAACTTTTTTGTCTGTATAAATAAAAACGTTTTAAATTGGAAAACTGCAGTACACATGGGAAAGCGAGGGTGGGGCCTCCCTTCTTGGTGAGGAAATTGCTAAGGGGTCGGTGGGGTAGCCCCAGTGGCTCTGGTGGGCGGAGCAGAGACCTGCGGCCAAGAACGCAGCTGGGCCCCAGTTCTGGCTTGGACGCCCTCCCGGTGTCGGTGGCGTGGGTAGGATGGAGATATTCGAGGGCGCATGGCCGGCACCAGGACAAGCCTCCGGGGTCGAGGACTTGCGCAGGCACAGCACTGGGTCGACGACCTTGGTACCGAACTGGATGGGCAGGAAGACCTCGGCACCTGGCCACCCCCCGGGGAGGGCGGCACGTCTGCGGCCGCTCAGCGCTTCCCCAAGGCCCGGAAGAGCCGCGGGCGTCCTCTAGGAACAGGCGCCTCCGAGTGGGGGCGCTGTGCTCCGTGTGCAGGATGTCGTGGCAGACAGACCCCTGGGGTAGGGACGCAGAGGCTGTGCAGCTGGAGGCCGACCATCCACACTCTTTCCTGCGGGTGACTTGGCCTCTTTCTCCGGCTGCCGCCGCTGCGGGGGCTGTAAGCGGGGGCTCAGGGGCTGCCGGTGTCCCGCTGGTGTCGTCGTCGGCGGGCTGCTCAGCGGCTCCTAGGTCCCAGCCCGCCGGGCGCTCGCGGGCCTCGGGGCCTCGGCGGGGCGGGCAGCACCGCCCGCTGTGCCGGGGGTCCCGCCCCCAGGAGATCTCGCGGGAGCGCGTGGCGCCGACGGGAGTTGGAGGCGCTCGGCGCTCGCCGCGTGGTTGCGCCGCGGGGCTGTGGGCTCCGTCTCGCCGCCGCTGCCCTCCGCGTCCGCCTCCCGGTTCAGGCCGGGCCGGGGGCAGCCGCCTCGCCAGCTCCTGCCCCCGCCGCGGCCTCAGCGCCGCCCGGACGTGGCTCACCCGCGCCTCTGGTGTGTCGCGCCCGCTGCGAGGCTCCCGCGTGGCCGTCCTGGGGCCCTCGGGCCGGCCGTCCGCCCCCCTCACTGCGGGGCTTGAACAGGAAGTGTCCCCGGTGCGCGACTGTGCTGTGGTCCAGCCAGAGCCCCGCACGGCCGCCGTGGCGGGAGGAGCCCCTGGACTGCGCGGGCCCTGGCTCCGGGCTGGGGCCTGGGGGTCTCGGAGGCGCTCGCGGCGCCCGCTTCTCCTGCTGGGCGCGGGTGAGCTCCATCTGTCTTTGCAGCTGGGCCGGGGACTGCCCCGCTTTTGCGGGGCTGGGTGGTAGAAGCTTTTGAGGTTGACAGCGTTGTACAGGGTGAAGCCCCGGAGGCCCACAGGGCAGAGGCCTGGGGTTCGGCCCTGAAGGTCAGGACGCCGTGGCCGGGAGGACTTGCCTGCGGGAGGAGCAGCAGCAGCCGCCGCCCGGGAGCACGCGGCCTCCTCACCCGCAGCGGGCAGTCCTGGTCCCTGTGCAGCGTCTCCTTGAGGTCATAGTAGCCTTTTCACTAAGCGCAGGAGGCTGAAAAGCTGGATGAGTCATCAGAAGTTGCTCTGCATTTGCTCCATGAAGATGTAGGACAGGAGCAAGAGCATGTTGTTAGAGATGACGACGGTGACGTTGTAGAGAACGCTGCAGTCCCACGGCATGAGGTGGGTACCCGTGTCCGTCTGCAGCAGGGTCGTGCCAAAAAGCAGCAGGTAGATGCAGGCCAGCAGGTATCCCAGCCTGAAGATGCTGATGTGGATGGCTCCCTTGAAGGATACCGCCACTTTTTAGAAGACGTCTCAAATGGTGTCCACCTTCAGCACGTCAAGGTAGGACCCTCTGTGAGTGCAGTTGGGCTCCCCTGTGCCCCAGGCTCCAGGTAGTCAGTGCTGATGCTTGTCACACAGTGTCACTCTTTAGTACCCTTGGCGGAGAGCACCTGCCACTGCTGAAAGGCTCAGAGCGGCAGAGGAAGTTACTGATGAGGTTGGTGGAGTTGGAGGCCCTGAAAAGTAAGGTAGATACAACCACTTGATGAGTGTGGAGTTCTGACAAATACCACCATGCCACTTTTTAGAAGAGGAGAGGCATGAAGAGCTGGTGGAAATAGCACAGCTATAGGATGCAAGCTAGCAGGAAGGAGCCAGGGATGAAGATGCTGGAGAAGAGCTCAGACACGCTGAACTGCTGCAGGCCCAGGTCCCCCAGCTGCCCATCAGTGAAGTGCATCAGATTATATCAGTACATGGGGGAAGTCCTAGAACTGAAAGGTATAGCTGGCAGTGAGCACCATCCTAGTGTAGGCCATCACCAGCCACCAGAACGGAATACCTTGAGCAGCTTCCCCCACAGGCTGTAGGAAGAGGGTGAGGCAGAGCAGGAAGAGGAGCATGTCGACAATCTTGCAGACGAAGAGGCTGCAGTGAAGTTGACTTCCAAGAACATTCCAGCACACATGTAGATTGAGTACTTGGCCTGGACACCTATAACTGGCTCCCCTAGGCTCCAGAGCAGCAGCTGCATCAGTGTCTGCCACCGTCACCTCCATCAGTGCAGCAGGGGCCTTTGCCTTCTTCAGCAACTTCTCCTTGACTAACTGGTGTAACAGGAGCCAGGTCAAAATGTACAGAAACATGGCACTGAGGTCTAGGCAGGGGTAGTGGGTGTGCTCCAGCTCCAGGTGGTGCAGACTGATGGAGCCCAGGGAGGTGGGCAGCTGGGGATGCAGGTCCATGGCCTACTTGTAGCACAGGCCATGTAACACCAGCCTGTAGAGCAGGACGAAGCGTGAGCAGGGCATGGCCAGCTGGTGGCAGTTGCACAGAGGGAAGATGGAACAGCAGAACAGCAGCCAGCCAGCTGTGGTAGGTGATGGTGCACGCTGTCATGGCGGTCAGGGCACATGCATAGCTCTAGTCCATGAGGACTTGGCCCAGGCCCTGGTGTGACGTCTGTTTTGGTTTAGCCAGCCTGAGGCGCAGCGCCACTGTTGGACAGGACTTTGGCCAATCAGGTTGTGTACTTACTGGTCTCTGGATCAGGCACTGTGGGTGTAGGTGTCATGTGCTGGGCGGCCCTTTCCTCCTTGGAGCAGCAGACGTGGCTGGCCCTGGGGCCACTGGTCCACCTTGGTCAGCATCACCTCCCACTCCTCCTAGCCACCTCTTTCCTATGTTCTGAGGAGTGAGATTCAGAAGCTCAACTGTAAGACCTGTGAGGTCTTGGAAGAGGTCTTCCAGAGTCTGCAATTCAAAGTCACGTATCTGGAGGAGACGAACCTGGAAGAAGCAGACTATGAGTCACCTCCCCTTTCCCCCACATCTCCCTCAGCAAGCACTTTGGCACCGAAGGCCAGCTGCCCAGGACTGGGGTAGGTACACCTGTCAAATGCTAATGTAGGTGTCGGAAAGTGAGCTCCGAAAGGACAGAAACCTCTCATGAAGCAGAAGGGCTCCCTTGATCTTCATTCTCTGCATATGAATACAGACAGTGAAAGCAGGGCCTCAGGTCCTTGTTACCTTTTGGATTTGAAGCAGGAGGTGTCAGAAATGTTACCACAGGGATAAGTGTCTTGTTCAGGGATAAGCAGTCACGTGTTCATAGTGAGGTTGCTTCATGATTCTTCCATGTCATTCTTACTATCACTGTGAAGCAGAATTCACCAAGCATTGGATTGTTCACCCACTAATAAGGAATGTGAGTTGGGATTAGATCGTGGTGAGAGACAGGTTAGTTTTACCCTACTGATGATGTGTTGGTGCTCTGGTAACCCTGCTCAGTACAAGAGGAAACACCCTGTCATTTTAAATAATCACAACTCTGGAATTCACTTTAAGTTCAGAGAAGTGTTCTGAACTTCACACTTATGAATTCTATTTTGTTAATGCTATCAAAATGAAAAGTTTAACAACACACTACAGTCATGTTTAGATACTCAGAATTTTGTTCCTAGAAGGAGTTTGGAGGTTATCTGGCCCAGGGATTAAGCAGCAGCTACTCAGTGCCAATTGATTATTGCCAGATTGGAAGGAGGGCTCAGTGATGCTGGATCTTCCGACTTAAAAACAACAACAAAAAGAAATTTGGATAGTTATGGAAAATCTTCAAAAATTTAAAAGGTAGCAATGAATTCAAAACTTTTAAAACTCTTTTAAGGTCATGTCCCTGCTCTTTTAGTTTATTTGCATCCTGCTTTGTCCAGAGCATGCTGTGGATTGGTGATGTTGTTGAAGAGTTTAGTTAAAGGAATTCTAGGAGATTGTAGGTTTTGCTAGATCTTAAGACTGACACAGATGAGAAAAATGTTATTAGCTTCAGCCTTTTAATATAAATATTGACTGTTTGGAAGCAGATGGGCATTAAGAAGTCATGTCAGTGAACTTTCTTCCCTCCTTAAGCTTTCACACCTAATTAACTAGTCATTTATAAAGTTGGATCTTCAAAGACACTTTATGTTAGCTCTGGGAGTTGTCCTTTCTGCTCAGCTAGAACTTAATAAAATGCTTTAAAATCAAGCATCTACTCTCCTATTCAGCTCAAGTTCTAAGGATTGGTATCTTTTGGAAGTGAGGCTCTCATAAAGAAGCATCTTGGGCAATTTGAAATTCAAGGAGAATGGCCTGGGAAAGTTGCCCGTGGAAAATACAGCGCCGTCACTCAAAGCAAAGCTCTCAATATAACTAAAGCTGTACTTGGGAGGGACTAAAGATACGTTTTAAAAATTGAGAATGGGTGCCATTCAGGGGGAGATAGAAATAGAATATTTCTTGTGATCTTTTCTCGTTGGTTGACTTGGGGATTTTATTTCTCCATTCCAAAAAAGAGCCAATTAAACATTCTGCTCCCTGAAATACTTTGAGCTCTTTCCAGGTGACTGCCACAGTCTTTAGGTTTCCTGATACCTTTCTTAAGATTTCCTTCCTGAGAAACTGTCTCATGGAGGAAGAATGAAGCCTCTGGTTAATCCTGATTTTCTGGTGTGTGGTTGATCAATCTTTTCAGATCTCAGGAAAAGTCAAGGTGAGGTAGGCTCCTAACACTTCTCTTTTCTGCCTATAAATATTTAGAATTAGAAGCCTTTGAACCAACACAACTGGATGTGAGGCTATCCTTTTAAAATGGGACCACTTAATGGTAAAAATGAAAATCTTGAACACTCAGCCCACGAGAATGCCTGATGCTAGAGAACTCTAATAAATGCAGTATAAGAATCTTTCTTCTGAAAGATGGAAGTACTTTTGTGCCCTTTTTGTGACTTCTTTTTCTTACTCCGTTTAGATAAGATAGATTTTTTCCCCTTTCATGAATAGCAATTGAAGTATAGTTTTTATATACCAGTGGCAGATGGACTTAGCTTAAAATTGAGACTGCCCTGAACTGGCTTTCAAGATCACAAATTAATTCCATGGAGAGCCCCACCAAATGGCACTAAATGGAGCATGGTGTAAATGCTTAAAATGTACATCACACTTGCTGAGGTGGCTGGCCTTTCTGATAAAAGGTGAGTCTAGAGGCTACACATGTGGTGGCGGTTTATGCAAAATTCAGTGTCAAATTGCAGCATATAGAAAAATAATGACCGTCCTTCCCTCTGCTGCCATTCCTCCCAGGAGCATATTATCATCTGCTTTCCTGTCAAAATTATGTAAAATAATGATAATAATTAGAAAAATAAGCTTCATTTCATAGTTTTCCAAATGTCCCATTCCCAGTTGGTTGCTCTTAAAGAATGTGACTTATGACCCCTACTTTGGGATGCTGCAGTTTGTTTCTCACACTTGTAGGTAAGGTCTGTTCAAAGGGAAAGGAGGAGGTTGTATGTTTTCCAAAGGCCGACTTCCCGTTTACCATTTGCTTTTATTATAAAATCAAGAGCATGTTGTATTTCTTTCTCTTCTGAAAGTAATTTATTCAATTTCAGCTTGCTTTCTAGTTTTGACTAATGTTTAGGTATTATTTTGAAGGTAGTCTTCATTACTATCGTCATGTTCTTAATTTTACTTTTGTAAACTTTAAGGTCTGTGACTTCAAATTATTATCATTTCTTTACCCATTATAAATATATTTTACGTATCTGTATTGGAGCTCCAAAGTACCTAAGTTGATGAAAATGGTATCTACAACAGCACTTTTAAGTCTGCTGTGATTATTGTGTTAGCAGTGTTCTGAATGTGAAGTTGAAGAGCAAATAGTGGTTTGACCCACACAGCTTATCTGTTCACGCCAAGATCTATAGGCTAGAGTGGGAAAGAGGTGCTGGCCTCCGTTGATCTCCTTGCTATCTGGAAAACTCCCCCTGCCCCCACCCATTCCTTTGTGCATTTGTCAGATCCTGCTTATCCTTCAAGCGTTTTGGTACAGGTAGAATTAATTATGTGTCCTACGAACTCCTTACATTGATGCAGAATGAAAAGCTTCTTTCATGCAATGTTTCTTTAAATATGGGACGTTCCAAATGGACCACCTTGGGACCCTGCTTTCAATAACATGTTGAAGAGATTTTCCCCAAATTGCTACTGTCAGAGAGCCTAGACCTGCATTAAAGGAGGCAGTATAAAGCAATTTATGTCAATGGAAAAAAATTTTAAACTTTATTGAAATCACTGTATTGTTCACTGACCAAAAAGGAAACTATAATTTTGAAGGCCTCCCCAGTCACTGAACTGCCATTTGGCTGAATTGTCCTGGTTGACTGTGAGTACATCTCTGCCTATAAAATGAAATCTCTTTGTTGCTTATAGTTATAAGTTTTTGTTCTTTCATAATAAATCTAGCCTAAAGACATTTCTTTCCTGTAAATTTGTCTCCACTGAAGTGCTCATAAACAGTATCTGCTTCCATTACCAGTGGTAGACCAAGTTCAAGCATCTTGTAGAGTAAGCATATGCACTAAGAATCAATATGTGTTTTATTAGCACAAAGAGACTCGTTGGATTGATTTTTTTTTCTTTTTACTTTTATGGGCACTTGCTATAAAAAGGTAAATTAAAAAGTTAACCATCTGCTACCTTACTTTTCATTTAAAATCTTTTATTTGATTACTCTTTTCAGGTAATCAATGCTTTCTATTTTGCTATTATGCTGGCTAGAGAATGAAGGTGGTTTTAATTTATAGCTTTTATTTATCTAACAGTATTGTCAGAGTCACAATCTTTATGCATCCTATTAGTAGTCTGGAAAATATTTCTTACTACATCGAAACAGAACAAAATTCAATTTAGAAATATAATTTCCTGCCATGGAGACACTTGATAACAGGGGGGAGATTAATGGAGCCCAGTGACAGAAACTTGATTTAAAGCAGGAGATTAATACTGCTTTATCAGCCTACACTGCAAGTGAATTGGCTCTGAAAGAAAAAAAATCTGTTTGAAGTTGCTGAGTTGTCGGCTTGTTGGTTGGAAAAAGGTCTCTGGACATTTATTTTGTTATTGCTGAGTATTTGCTGCATGCTTGTCTGCTTGACAACATAGGAACAAACGTGCACACAACACCAGACTTGCTTATTTTACAGTAGTAACATGTTTCTTATTATTCCTTTTGATCCCACAGGAAGCTTGAATGCTGTTGAGGTCAGCTTCTGACTTAAGGGGATTACACTCCGTAAATCATGTCAAAATTAACGAATAGAATTGCGCTGACACTCCAGTTTGGTTGGATTTAAGTAGAATGTTTAAATGGTATTTTTAATTGCAAGACTCCTGCCCCTAAATCCTATTATAAATACTTTTTTCTATCCTTTATAGAGGTTATTAATTTCCTTTCCCACCTATAAAAGTATGAATCTTCCAGAAGAATTTAAAGCAAATCTGAAGATTACCTCAGTAGGTTGAAATGCCCGCTAGATCTGTTTTGAAACAAAATATGGGGCTTGGTGAACTGTTAGAATAAGTACCAAAGGAGTGGGTTCTAATTTTGATTTAAAAAATTTTTTTCTAAATTCAAGTATTCGAATTGCTTGAATTAAATTTTTTGAACTAGTGCTTGAGCTATATGAATTTGCAAACTTGTATTTGTCTAATAAATCCCTCCTGGGAAATAAAAAAGAAATAAGATAAGCTTACCCAGTAGCTTCACAAAAATGGCTACATGTTTTATAAAAGCTTGAATTTTTAAATTAATAGCTTACAGATGAATTACTTATTTACCTTATTACTGAGAGAGATGTTTAACAATGTTTATTTGTTTTTACTAACTTTGAAGGCTTGTAGAAGTGAATTGAAAAAATTTGCATGTATTTTATTAAGTTCTATAAGAGAAAGAGTATTTTGCTGGAAGTCAGAATATCTGGGTTGTAGTTTAAGGTTATTTAACAACTTTCTGTGTTCCTGTGGACATTTTTAAACCACTTTCTGTTTCCATAGAGATCTGAATAGTAATAATAATATCTGCCTTACTACCTCACAGGGTTATTGAGAATATCAAATGAAACAATTTATGCAAAATGCTTGGGCATATAAATGGCTACAGGAGCATAAGCAATTTTACTTAAAACAATATTAGTATGTATAGACTACTTATATACTTATATCAGTATGTATAGACTACTCGTATAGACTACTCATTACGTTGCACTTATGATTTTATTGGAGGAAGATGTATCATTTCACATCTACCTTTATTTTATGTTGATATAACTGAAACTATCACTTTTTCTTAGATTGACCCACTAAAGGTTGTTTAATTGTTTTTAAATATATGGAGAGTAATTACCTATAGTGCACTTCTCTTTGGAACTAAACACATGAAATAAAGGAAGTAAAAGAAATTTAGGGCCAATTTTATTTGCTCATGGTGAACCCTCAGTACGTTACAAAAAATAATAATGAATGATAGTGAAAATGGTCAGCCTAGTGGCTGTGAGTTCCAAAGGCTCTGAGCCAGGTCTTTGTGTGGCTTTTGATCAACTATATGGTCTTTTTTGATTTCCTTAGCTTGTGGATTCTCTTTGTTTGGTGCTTGAAGAAATTACATATGCCTGGAAGGGATATTAGACTCTGTTAAAACTTTTCCTGGCTGCAAGCACGTAAATTCCCAGGTAAAGCATCTTTAAGTGGCTAAGCATTCACTCAGAGAGGAAAGAGTTGCTTTCAGGAATTTAAAATGGTTTTCAAGCCATAAGAATTTAGCAGAGTGGACAACCCAAAAGAGTTTTTCATTTCAATGAACATGTATAAGCTTTTATTCCCTCTTGTTGCACTGATCTAGTGGGACCTTCGGTGACTATGCCTCTTTGACCTTCCCCCTAGTCATCAAATTACACTCACTCTGCTTTTTCTCTTTTGCACTTCCTGTCCCAGATGGCCTTTCTTTGGTTGCGGTTTAAATTGTGCAGTGCCTACTTCAGACATTGTCGCTTGGATTAATTTTAATCCCTTCCATTCTGATTTTGATGGGACAAGAGTGCTGACCTCTTGGGAGGCAGTTTGGGTTTTGCTTGGGGTTCATGACATCCCCAGATTTACAAACAATTTATTTTCCATCCTGGGGAACAAAGTATTGGATATATTTCTCCCTCCCTCCCCCAACTTCCTCTTCTCTGTGCTGAGAGTGACATTTAGGAGCAGGAAAGCCAGGTATGAAGATTACTGACTGAGACAGTTTAGCTGCTGTTCTGAGTCTGAGTTGGCAAATCAGACTCAGGAGACACAGTCAGGCCTTAATCTAATATTACCCTTACTCTGCTTTCTGGAGGCAAACACAACAGGAGACAGTAAGGAGATACAGTATCATCAGCTCATGAGGAGGCCCAGCAGCTACCCTAGTACAGCATTTTTTTGTCCTCTCACACACGCATGGTCAAGGTGTGAGAGCCAAGGTGTGTGGGGTCACCTATCACAGAGAGGCCGTAGGCCTCTGTCCCCACCAATCTCGTATATGGTTTTCATCAAGCCTGAAGTCTGCATACCAGCTCACAGATCCCCAAAGCAGGTTTTTGTTTCACACAATACAGAAGGAGAGACAACTGTTCCCCATTTATCTTAACTCTACTGTTTCCAAGGAAACAGGGCAATGGAAGCTGAGGTCATTCTCAGCCAGGCCTGATATTAACCCTTTATTTGCACTCACACGTGCTGCTGTAGAAATGGTAGCATCACTATGTGCAACACAAATGCTAAGCTTCATTATGCTACTAGAGTGTCTTTAATTTCAACATTTATCTCTGTATTTTCTAGGGCAATAATTACAAAGAGAAAGCCTTTATACATCCATCCGTCCATCCGTCCATCCATCCATCCATCCGTCCGTCCATCCGTCCATCCATCCATGTCCACATTCGTGAGTGTATACTGCATACCTCACCTGATTTTAGGTACTGAGGGTGCAAAAATGGACAGGACACAGATCTGGCCACTGAGCACTTGAGTCTGGGGTGGGGGAAGTCTGCATTTGGGGTACTACAACACACATCTCCAAGTTCCATACAGAACAGAGTATTATGGGTGCATAGAGAAGAGAGCAAGTCACTTTTGCCAATATTTTATGTCTTATAGAGACATAAAGTATTGTGCAGTCTTTCTTTATAAGCAGGTCCATGTCAAATTATAACTGATGTTCATAATGATTACTCTGAGATGCTGTAAGATCATAAAGTGCCCTCTGAATCACTGAAAAAAGACTTTGGAGTAATCTATATTTTATTATATGCTAGACCACAAATATTAGTATTCCCCCTAGCACATTAACAGAGTATTGTATGTCTTTGAAGTAAATGATAAAGGTTTGTTGAATTAAGTTTAAATAACACCTCTAGGGGCATTTCACAATATTCAATACATGAAGTAACAGAAATATAAACAAGAGTACTTCAAATCCAAACTTTTGGAGCTTATGCCTTTCAGAATGTAAAAAGAGAGAGAAAGAGAGACAGAATTACTCAAAACACATTAGATACTCCATTGACTGTAGTTCTGTAATAGTCTATGAGAAGGTAGTGTGTTGAAGTGTGTTACATTCCTGCCCTTGAAACAGATGACAAGGGGCACGACTTCCACCATTGGATGGCAGGGGAAGCCATGGGTCTGACCCAGTCATTCTGATTTCACCTAAGATATTTGTAACATTTACATACTTCTTTTTCCCCTCATTATCTGAAGTAGAAAACTAATTAATGAGTCTTTTGCCTATTTGGGGGAGAATTCAAGTTGAATGTTAACTGAGGCTATATTCAAAATTTAGATTTACTTTCAACAAAAAATTTCTGTGTACCTGCTATATGCCAGGCACTTCCACATAGATGATCTAATTTGATTCTCACTATAAGCTTTTTTATAATTTTTCACTTTTCAACAGAGAAAATTAAGCTCTGAGAGGTTGATAACTTGGCTGAGTCACATAGCTGGAAAATGGCAGAGTCGAAACTTGAACCCTCATCTTCTGAGTCAAAGCATAATGTTCTGTTCATTACAACACTACCAACTATAAGTTGGGAAGGAAAAACAAGAAAAATTGTATGGAACTATTTAGAAATCAGAAGGCAAGAAGATACAAAGATAAGCCATAAAGTCACAGTAATGTCTTTTCAGATCCTCAACCAAAGCGAGTTTAGAATATGTGCCTTGCATTTACCTCTTTATTTTCTATTCCAGTGTAATGTTTGTTTGTTTTTGTTTTGTTTCCTGTTTCTTAACTTTTATTTCATGTTTTCCCCTTAGTCTTTATTACCTATTTCTGCTTTTGGGCTGTGAGGCTGATAAAACCATTGTCTCTCCAGAGTCTATCACAATGATCACCATATAACAAACACTTAGTAGATGCTTAGAGAATGAAGAAATGAATAAATGAAAGATGACCAATGAATAACCAAAGCCAGATGCTTATCACTTTTAATCCCGATTAAACGTCAGAATTGGTGAAATGGGAATTTTTAAAAATTGGCCCAGCACACTTATCTAACCACCACTCCCTCCCCATATCCCTCCTCATTAAAATAAGAATGAAAGGTTTCTTTAACAAGGAATAAATCTTCAAGGAAATGGAGATAAGGAGAACACATGAGCCTTGAAACTCTGGAAGCTGGAGAGCAAGTGCATTAGTTGCAAATGGCAAAGCAGATTCAAGAAACCTGAACTCTGCCCCTGAGTTGGGAAAGTTAAGAAAACAATTTGATTAGCACTGCAAAACCCCAAGAAAGCCACATAATTGGTGCCATAGGTTCTCCTAGAAGGGGAAGTGGTGGTGGGGCCAAGCACAGGAGGATTGCATGAAGATCTATTTGAGAAGCCATGGCAGAGAGTAGCTCTCTCCAAGTCCAACCTCTCTTCCTTTTGCCATAGAACCCCCTCATCACCGAGTGTTAGCTGAGCACGTGCTGCCCAGCTGGCAGTTACATCTCTCAGTCTTCCCTGCAGGGAGATATGGCTACATGAATAAATTCTAGCTAATGGGATGTGATAGGTTGGATCCTTAGGAAATAAGCTAATTGCCCTTCAATTTCTCTCTCCTCTCTCCCTGTGGGCTGGAATGTAGATACCATGTGATGAGTTAGCTTTGACCATGTAGATGAAAAGGACCTCTTGGGAGAAGGGGAGGGGGGCAGCAAGTGAATACACTCAGATCTTTGGGTTATCTCATCGAGCAAAGTGTACACATCCAGGACCATCTGCCTACTTCTGAACACTTTTTTGTTTTTGAGAGAGAGAAATAAACTATTTTCTTAACATAGAAAAATCTTAAGAACTTCTTTCCCACTCTGCACAACCTTTGCAGGAGACTGGAGGTTTATTTATGCAGGTTTATTTATAACTAAAAACAGAGAGAAAAGTGAATGCTTACGTACTGACAGTTGTGACTCCATTCTCTCTCCACTTCTTCCCCCCTGGTCCCAGAAATGTAGAGCCAGGCTGCACCTATATGCAGGAGACTGAAAGAGGTCTGAAAAATTTGACCAGCCCAGGAGAAAAGATCTTTAGCTTCTGACATTGAGTGTTTGCCAGTGAAACAGCCTAGACTGATGACTACACAAAAGAACCAAGTTGCTAAGCCTTACCCATGCACACAGAGCTTCTAATAAACTTGTTAGCATAACACTTTTAAATAGATGCCGATAACCAGGGATCTTCAGACATTTTAGGAAAGCATCTGATAAGGCAGACAGAGACAACAGCAACCTGAAAAAGCACATTGGAGGGAATAAGCACTGGGAAGGCACTAGGAAGAAGAAAATATGACCAAAGAAAGTCAATATAGTCAGAGGGATGAAAGAAGATATTGCAGCCATAGGCAAAAAATAGTGGCTGTAAAAAAGTAACATTCAGAAAACACTAAGAGATCTAGAAAAATAAAACACTGAGAGAAGACATAAAAATTCAGTGGAAGGTCGGGAATATAAAGTTGAAGAAATCAGCCAGCGTGTAGGCCAAAATATAATTTAAAAATTTTCCAGTATTGAAGGACAAGAGTTTCCAGAATCAAAGAGACCATGAACTTGTGGGAGTGTAAACAGATCCAACCTATTTGGGAAACAGTTTGGTATTGCCTGTTGAGTAGAAATAAAATTGAAACAGACTGATAGACACAGAGAGCAGACTGGTTGTTGCCAGAGGGGCCAGGGTACGGGGTCTGGGGGAAAGTGGTGAAGGGATTAACAAGTACAGATTGGTAGTTGCAAAATATTCATGGAGATGTAAAGTACAGCATAGGGAATAGAGTCAAGCATGTAATAACTATGTATGGTAGCAGATGGGTACTTGAAACATTGTGGGGGAGGGGAAACACTTCACCAAGTATATGATATTTTAATCACTAAATTGTACACTTGAAGCCAACACAAAATAAAAGTAAACTATAATTGAAAAATTAAAAATATACATTTCGTAATAAAAAGAAAGGCATATATAAGGGGTAGTGTTTTTATAACAAGACTGATAGCCCCATCTGACCATTAAAAAATGTGCATGTGTAACTTTGTTAAAAATAAAACTAACATTTTAAAGAAAAGTGTTATACCAGTTTCTTTTCATAACAATAACAGCAACTGTTTACTGAGGACCTTCTATTTGTTCAGCATAAAAATAAGTATTTTCCGACATTATTTCTAATTTTAACATGAACCTTGCCAGTGAGCTATCACCACCATTTACAGAGAAGAAAACTACTCTTCAAGAGAAATTAAATGACTTTGCCAATACCGCATCCCTGTCTCCAAAGTCCACCCTCTGTGCTCTAGACCTGCCTTTACTTCCCTGAGGTGGTCAGTTCCCCAGGACCTGTCTGGGGATAGCGTATTCCTGACTTTATGGGAGTCCTGGGAACTGAAGCTCACATGGCTTTGCTGTGTGACACATATTCCTGACGGTGGCAGCAATAACAGGAAGTTCTGAATTTGATCACAGGAATGACCGCTTTGTGCTCTTCCAGCAACCGGAGGCATTTAGAGGGCTTGTCTGCTGCCACTGAAGGAGGGAGAGCCCTCGAATTCCAGGGGCCTTTCCACTAGAAACATGCTGAGTGGAGTTGGAAAGGTAGATGGCATTTGTCAACATGTGGATGAAATATAGCTTTGATTCTGTCTTTTTTGTGAGCTGGTTTTAGACTGCTGGGTTCTGTAGAGGCAACTTCTAAGTAAACCAGAACTGACAGATAATAAACAATAGCTAGAGCTGTAGCAACAGAAATCGATGTATTTCAGGTTCCACATAAGAGAAAATAGTCAAGATGTTTCAGGTCCTTTTAGAGTGATAAATGCAATTTACACAATAAGCAAGAAGCCATGATTGAGAATAGATGGTGTAAGATCCCATCTAGGACATGGAGGAGAGGTGTCTGGTGGGGTGATGTTGCTAACCTCAGGAACTGACAGCATAATCAGCTCTGAAAGTTATAAAAAACTCTTGACTGTAAGCCAAAGAGACAGGAAAGGTGTAGGTTCTGTGTTTGAGCCACGTTACCCTTGGAATGGTGATAGGACACAGCCTGGATAGTACAGCTGACTGCATTTGCTTTAAGAGGTGCTGCCTTGCTCATCTGAGAGAAGTGCAACCAAACAATGGTCAGGTCTACAGATAAACAAAGGCACTGCAGGAGGCAGAGGCAAGATGGGCCTGTTTCCAGAGAGCTTTCCCAGGCCACTGCCAAGTCTTACACTGTTTGCTCAGTTAGTCTGAATGGCAAACTCCATTGATGGGAGCCCTTGTGGGACACCAAATGAACTCACTGAGGTCTTATAATATCTGTTATCAATTAGGCTTCATGCATCTCCCAACCTGTAATGTCCACACATTTCAATAATCTCAGAACAGAACCAAGGGATTTGAGGGAGTTATATCGCCCTTTGCCCTCCAAAGACCATACTGTTGGTGTGGAGGGCACTGCTTCCCTCTCCTGAAGAGGGAGCTTGGCAAAGAGGCAGCAAGGTGTTCTGTGGGCCGAGCCTGGCCTTTGGAGTTGCCATAGTGGAGAGGCTCTGAGCCAGGTGATGACCCAGCCCCTCTGCTCTCTCAAGGCCACTCTATGACTCTCGGCAAGTTATCAAACCTCGCTGAAACTAGGTACATCTGTTGTAAAACGGTTCACATTGCTCCCTACTTTAGAGCGCAGCCACGAGCGTTTAGCGGGATAATGCACATGGAGCAGTGCTCAGTAGACATCAGCTTTATAAAGTCGCTTCATTACTCTGAGCTTCCTTTCCTAACTCCTAGAATGGGGACAATTAAACCTCCCCATGGAGTTGTCTCTGGAATCAGAACTAATGTAGGCTGAGAGTCTGGCTCAGGAGGAGTCCTTGGTGAACAGTGGCCTCTTTCCCTTAGCCCTGCTCACCCCATCAGAGGGCGGAGTTGCAGAGGGTTCCACAGTGTGAGGGCCGAACCCAGGAGACGTGCAAACTGAATGGAGATTAGTTAGGCTAATAAGATATGGTCTCTTTACTCTCTTTACCTCATTCATTTAGGCTTTTGGAGTTGAGGCACCCCTGGCTCTCCAGGCCCCAGGTAGAGGCTCCATCCCAGGCAGTGGCTTGTCAGGCTGTTGCCTTGTTTCCTGGGTTCCAGGCCCATTTGCTCCCCTGAAGTATCTCCCTTTCCTGTTTAATGGTTAATAGCTAGAGAAAAAGGTCAAAAGAAAGTATCTCTCCTCTTTCTTACCCTCATCTTCCTTCTTTATTGCCTCCCAAAGGTTAAGAATTTTTGGCATAATCCAGTGTTCCAGTTAACTGTTGTTGTTTTTTTAAAAGTCAGCCTAAAATGTAAAGACTTAGCACATCACCAACCATTTTATTATCTTTCACAGTTTCTGATCAGGAATTTGGGAAGGGCTCAGCTGGGCAGTTCTGGCCCGTCTCTCATGTGCACGCAGACTGGATAGAACTGGAACATCAGAGCCTAGAGCAGTTGGGGGCTGGCTGGATGCCTCTCTCTCATGTAGCCTCAGCACCCGTGGTCTCCTTGGGTGGGGTGGTTGGTTTCCTCACAGCGTGGTGGCATCAGGGGAACTCAGAGTGCTCCTGTGGCTCAGGGCTCTCTCACGAGTGTTCCAGAGAACCAAGCAGAAGCTGTCCCCTGGGTCCTCGTAGGACCCAGGCTCAGAAGCAGGACTAGGTACATAACATGTGGGGGCGCAGTGTGAAATGAAAACAGGGGTCCCTTGTTAAAAAATTATTAAGAATTTCAGAATTGAAACAAGAGCATGGAATCTTTCTGAGCATGGTGCCCTCTATGACTTCAGAGGTCCCTCAACTGTGAAAGTCACATAGTGTCGCTCTCACCATGTGCTACTGGTGAACCAGTCACTAAGGTCAACCCAGGTTCAAGGGAAGGGAACATAGAACCCACCTGTTAACAACAGGAGCATCAGACACTTTGCAGACATGTGTTACAGTCCTCACATCCAGACTCCCGATTCCTTCTCTCTGACTTTTGTGTTCTGCTGACCATTCTCCTTTCTTTCCTCATGTATATTATCTTTTCCTTACATTAGGGCCCCTAGTACCATTTTCACATCTTTTTCTAGTTTTTAATTTGTGGTTACTCAAATTTAGATTTTAAGTCACATACTTTTAACAATTCTGGAAATATGACTTTTACATTTACTTGATGAAATGCTTCTGGCCCGCCTGAATGGCTTGTCCGTTTCCTGCCTTTCAGTGAGCTCTCTGCTCTGTGTCCAGCTGCCTCGGGGCTGTATCCCTTTGTGCTCAGCATTTGCCCTGGCAGGTGAATTCCTTGATGAGGAAGAATAACTTATTGGCTGGGGTTCAAGCTAAAAAGAAAAATTATATATGTTCCACCCCCACCCCAAAACACAAACACCCACACAGACAGACCCCCCCCCCAGCCTCCTCCCACCCTCACCGCTCTTTGGACAAAGGTGTGAATAGCACCCTGTAATTGGGTGCATCAGACATCACTGATCCTCAATGTCATGTGGCCTCATCAAGATTTTCCAGATTATTGTCTTCTATTCAGGCCACTGAGTTTCCCAATTCTTAAAAATTAATTATATGTTAACTAGCTTGTTTATGTCATGTTAAGTTTATATGGCACTAAATTCTCAGATATTATTTATTTATTATCCAGTTTTACTGAAAAATAATTGACATCCATCACTGTATAAGTTTAAAGCATTACAGCATGAGGGTTTGATTTACACATATTGTGAAATGATTAGCGCTATAGGCTCAGCTAACATCCTCTTCTCATATAGATACAATAAAAAGAAAAGAAAGTAAAAAAAGGGAAAAATTTAAGATACTTGTTAATTAGCCCCAGACTGGTAGCTCTGTTGGTTGGAGTGTCATCCCATACACCAGAAAGGTTGCAGGTTCGATTCCCCGTCAGAGCACGTACCTGGGTTCCAGGTTTGATACCTGGTTGGGGCGCGTATGGGAGGCGGCCGATCCATGTTTGTTTCTGTCTCTCTGTCTCTCTGTCGCTCGCAACCTCTCTCTCTAAAGTCATGTCTTTGGGTGAGGTTTGAAAAAAAAAATCTTACTGCATCCAAAGTGAGAAGAAAATGTTTTAAAAAAAGATTTATCAATTAGATATCAACTAGCATGTTTATGTCACCTTAAGTTTACACGTCACTTTTAATTTTATCATCCCCAATTGGAACCTCACAAGAAACACCCATAGTATTTGCCCCTGTTGAGAGTTGAGAAAAATGAGCTTCAAAATATAAGTGCCTTTTTCCAGATCACAGAGCTTTTAAGACATGGAGCTGGCAACTGAATGCAGGTCTTCTAACTACAAATGCTCACAGTGCATTTGCATCGAATCATGCTATCTCCTATTGAATTTCAGACTTCACTGAGTTCAGTGCTCAACGAACAATAAAAGATTATATACAGTCAGTTTTCATTATTTGTGTCAACAACAAAGCTTAGTGGTGCCAGCAATGGTAGATTGCAGATAATTGTCCAAATGTTTAAGGCCTTGCTTGAACATACATACATACATACATACATACATACATACATATGTGTGTGTGTATGTATATATATATTTAAATTTCTTGAATAGAGAATATATGAACATGATAAGAAATTCAAGTTTTCATCCATCCTTGATCCTATAATATACACATGTAACTATACATATATTCCTTAAAACACTCACAAATGGTAGCATATCATATCTCATGCCTATTAACGACTGCAGAATATGTCATTGTATGTATGGTATCACTTATTTAGCTGGTCCTTGACCGAAGGGTATTTGAGTTTTATCTCATTGTTTTCTATTACAAAAAAAGTTACATTTTAACTCCCCTTTACATACTATTTGTATACAACACAAGAATATTTTTATAGGATGTATTAGGATTAGAATATATACATGTAAATTTTCATAGATATTTAATTTTGACATAAGTGTAATTTACGTGTCAAAAATTTGTTTATATTTTTGATAGTTACTCCCAAATTTCTCTATAAAGAAGTTGTTCTACTTACATTCCCACCAATATTGTATGAAAGTAATTGTTTCAACTTTCCAATATAATAATAAAATTTTTGTTTTTCTCCAGTCTGACTGGTAAAGTCTAGAATCACAATGTTATTGGAGATTCACTTATTTTGAGTAAGGTTGAATATCTTCTAAAATCTTGGAAAGCCTTTTGTATTTCATTTTCTGTGACTTACTGTTTTTGCCTATTTTTTTCCTTTTGAGTTGTTGATATTTTCTTATTGATTGTTGGAATCTTTATATTTTCTCCTGTTTGTCATTTGCAAGCTGGAGAAAGAACATTTGATATCTGGTATTGTGATCCCTCCTACTTTGTTCGTCTTATATTTCTGTCATAGAACATTCAGTCTGTCTATCCGTTTATGACAGGGAGAGGCAGGTTCTGGAGACCAAGGGCGCACCGGTCATGGCCTCAGTCAGGCTAAAACATGGTGTAGTAAAAATAGCTTTAGGGTGGGGAAGACTCCAGTTCTTTCCCTACTTCGTTATTTCCTGTCTGAGATTTCAGGAAAATTACCTAACTTTTGTGGAAACACATCTTCTTCAATAAATGGTGGATGGTACTTAATTTGCAGAGGATTAGTGAGAATGTGCCCTATCCTATTGGGTACTTTGGAGGCACTCAATAAATGGTGTTTTCTTTTTTTCCTCCTTCAGAAATGTGAAATACTTTCCCATGTGACACTGTGATTTTTGGGATCACTTTGTGTGTTTATCAGACTAACAAAAATTTCCCCCACAGCTAAAGTTTCAGGCTATAATAAAGGGAGAGTCTTTGGCCCAGACAGGGAAAGGGCTCTGGCACATGGCCTTACTCTCCACAGCTTTCCCTGTGCAGCTGCTTAACGGCTTCAGGCCTCTAGCCTGGGCTTTGGAGCACATTCTGTCTCCATGGGAGGTCCTCCCCCCAAGCCTGTCTTTTTTCTAAGGCTAATTTTTACTAGCAAATAGTTATTTAAAATGAATTTGCTTAGAATAGCGACCAAAACTTTACAGTAAAGAGTGAAAAAATTTAAATTGGTTATTTTAATTGAAAAATAAAACTAAAAGTTACAAAAATAAGTCTTACTGAAATCATATTAACATAATAATTATAAAGATTGAACAAGGAATTAATAAAGATCGATTCATTTTGGTAAAAAAATTTTTCAAAACAATTCTATCATTATATATAATATTTATTTCACATTTTTTCATTGTAGCAGGAATTGGAGGGCTTCATCAGTTTTCCTAAGATTCTCTCTTAATCAGGTGGTATTTAAATAATTCTTTTCTTTGTTGTAGCCAGCTATGATTATCCTTGCTGATTTTCTATTTTTTCAATTGTAAGGGGTTCTGTCTCTGCTGGATCATCATTTGTCAGTGGCTTTGCTCATAATTCTAGCAATTCTCACCCATAACTTTTGTTGACTTTATTAATTCATTCATCTTTTGCAAGCCTGGCAATTTCACTTTGCAGTTGTCTTACATTGAATTTGTACTGATTTTTATAAAGTTTGTGACATCTAGTCTTGTAAATTATGGCCCCCCCCCAATCCCATGATGTTCACATCCTAATCTGGGGAATTTGTGAACATTACCTCATGTGACAAATGGGACTTTGTTGATATAATTAAGGCTCTTGAGATCTTATCCTGGATTATTTGTGTGGGTATGATGTAATCACAAAGGTCTTTATAAGAGGAAAGCAGGAGATCATCATGAGTGGTAAATATGATGATGGAAGCAAGAGATTGGAGTGATGCAGCCACCAGCCAAGGAAAGCCTGCAGCCTATGGAAGTAAGAAAAAGCAAGGAAGGGATTCCGTTTTGGAATGTGCGGAAGGGACAAGCCCTGCCAACACCTGAATATTGGCCCCTCAAGACTCATTTCAGACTCTGCCCTCCAGAACTGTAACAGAATAAATCTGTGGTGTTTTTAAAGCACTTAGGGTGCAGTAATATGAAATGAATACGGTCACATGCTAACCAAAATGCTGACCTCAGAGAGCATGGGATTGGATAGATGAGTTTGCGAGGCGTGTGGGATAAACAAAATCAGTTCATTAGTGAATATTTGAATGACTTTAGCTTCTCCATATAGCCTATAACTGGTATATAAGTGTCTGTACCAGTGTGAGTGTACAATAAAAAATGAATATTCAAAAGGCAATTTGTATAAACCTTTTTCGTCTTCTGACTTGTCAGGAGCTAGGGTTCTTCCTTGCAGAACCACTGGGTCCAGCTGGGGAAATGGCTGGAGTTGAAAACTGAATAAGCCCCAGAAGATTGGTGACTGATCATAGGAAAGAGCCTGGAACCCTCTGAGTCGCAAAGGGAAGAGGCCGGCAGGTGGGTGAGAGGTAGAGCTTCCTGGCGCTGGGTATTTGAAGAGACAGAATGAGAACAGGGGCAGCTGTGCCAAGAAGTAGGACGTGGGGGACAGAGGTGAGTAGTGAGTTGTTTAGAAAGTGTGACTGTTTGGTGTGTATTGTAATTTATACGTTTTGCTCTCCAACTAGCCCCGTAAATGAAAATCTTCAGTAAGGATCCAGAGTTAGGCTTTTGTTTGTTTGTTTGTTTTTAAAAGCAGATCTGTAGTGAGGTTTGTTCTGAAGCAGGAGTAGGTGCAACTTTATTTGAATTGTATGTTTTCAGAGTAAATTATTATTTCTTACCAGAGGCTTCTAAGCCAGGTCTCTCTGACCTATGGTGTGCTAGGCTGGGACCAAGACTTCGGCAGCTCTCTGACCTTTAGCATTTGGGGTAGAGCCCTCTTGTTCTCAGAGGTGCCTTTACGGCAACTTGTGCTTTCTGAGCAGTTGCTGTTGTGGTCCAGGCCTTCAGGAAAGAAGCCTTTCTAACCGCGGCTTCATGCTTCTGTTTCACATTTTCTCTGCTTTTCTGAACTTAAAACAGCCAAACATCTGTCATGTTGGAATTCCTTTCTCTGGCTGCAGCCTCCTCGGCCCATCTCGTAACTGACTGTTTTGGATGGATGTTCCTCTCTGGGGCAGCTCCTGTGCCATGCTGACGAGTGCAGTGTGGGAATTTGAGAGTGAAGTCAATGAACTGTGTACATCTGCACACAAGAGCCCACATCATCACGCCACTTCATACATCATCAACCAGAGTCCGGATCTGATCACTAACAGCCATGATTACAACCAGATTCCTAGGACGTGGCCCAGAGGAAATGCAGGCTACCTGCCAGTCTCCAAATCGTGCTCTCCGACTCAGCCTGAAGCACTTGGAGGCTTCTGGGCAGCTTCAGTTAGATGTCTCCTTTACTGCGTCCTCTGTCCTAGCCCCAGAGAGAAGCAAGGGCAGTTTTCAACATTGAAATAATCTCCCTACATAATTTGGCTGATGGGTGCTGCATAAGATTCTCCTAAAAGGCGCTATCAGATTTAAGTGCTTTCATTTAAGTTTAGCTGGATGATGAACAGTTGGTCAGAGAGGTCATTCAGGGCACAGCTTAGTGGGAAAGCACTGCGGAGCCTCACGTGGTCATGCTTACTGTCCTCAGCAACGGCTCCTTCAGGGGAGGAGGGGCTCTGTCCAAGTATTTATGACCTGAACTGACGAATTCGGAGAGAACATAATGGGATTTATTTTCCTTTCGGTTCCGAAAGTCCTGTGCCCATATGGTCTATCTTGTCTTGCTAGTGCTTCATGAAACATGGTCGAGTCCAAAGAGTCAGGGCCTCCAACTGGCTGTTGTAACAGACAGGCGGTGTAACTGACGTGGCTGTGGCCAGTAGATGTGTCTTCTGGCTCTGGGCATATAATTAATAATCCTGAGTGATTATTGAAGAGAACTGATAGCCCTGGAAGTGCAAAATAAGGAAAGGAGTTCTTAGTACAAATGAGAAGCAAGCACTTGTGTCAACAAATTTTTGACTAAGGAAAACAAATGGACAAGGCTGAGTCATCATCCTGTGTGTGTGTGTGTGTGTGTGTGTATTTGGTGAGCAGAAGGGACCTGTTACAGACAGAATCATTTACTAAACAAAGATGAAAATTCTTAGATAAAAATCTGTGTTTTGCCTGGTGGCTGGTGTGCTAGGATTATTTTGACAGAAAAATAGCAAGGTGATATGTGAGATGTGAGAGAGAAAAATTTAGATCAGCCTATGTGTTATCCCGTGAAAAGATCCAATCAATTTTACTCCCATTGCCGGAGGAAGAAGTTATGTGGCCATGTTGGGTAAGGCTCACATATTGCTCTCCAATCAAGAAGTAAATAATATCTAAACCCTACAAATTGAATTTTTATGAAGAAATTCATCTCTGGTTGCCCCAGGGTTTATGAAATCTTTTAAAGCTTGTGGAGGAAGGCAATATATCTCAATGTACAAAACCAAATTGATTGGAGTGAGAAATTTTAATTTTTAGGGTCAGGAATATACCTCACCTTTTAAAAGGGGCTTAATGAGAAGCGAGCGGACAGATATTGCCTTAAAAGCCGTCCTAATTCTTCTTGTGTTGTTCTGTATCTACGCTACCACTTCGTTGCTAGTTCCTTGTACTTTACAAATTGGGATTAATGGCTTTTCTGCATAAGAGTTTCAAGGTCACAATTTCATAAATTGAGTAAATAAATAAATCCCTCTTTATCATGACTTTCTGTGTACTTAACATCTATATGTTCATTATTTTGTGCATTCATAAGATGCCAGTGCCGCTTTAATACAATTTATATTTCCTGTACAGGGCTTGTTTAACTAGAAAATGTAAGTGGCAGTGCTCAACATAATATTTTTCACAGATGAACAAGTGGAAATTCTGTGCTGCTCTTGGACTGCCCGTCTTATACCGATTCTTTTCTATTAGAATAGGTGATAATAATAGCACCTGTTATGAATCTATACTGAGAATTTGCTGTGTGAGAGGTATTTTGCATGTAGGTTCTCATTTAATATTATCCTCATTTTATGGCAGAGGAAACTGAGGCTCAGAGAATGTGAGAACTTGCCAGTGTAACGCAGGGTGGTATCAGATTCAGATTTCGAACCTGGACTGTCTCCATTTTGAAGGCCCAGTGCCTTCTACAGTTTCCTACCATTTTTTTGAGAACTGAATCCCTCTGCAGTCTTGCCTGGTGATGCCCTTCCTGACTTTTGCCAGGCGTAGAGGCCTGTAGAGGTCTTGTTCATTGTTGAGGTAAAATTTTCTGATATGGCATCAGGATAGGCTGCATTTTTCTATGGAATAAATGACCCCCAAATTCCAGTGGCTTAAAACGCCAAAGATTTATTTTCATTTTCCATCAATCCTTGGCACCACGTTTCCGTTTTTGACTCATTTGACTCATGATTTCTTTACTCAGAGCCCAGGCTACATAGAGGGACACTGTGGTTGGGCAACGGAACGGGCCAGTCAGACGCTGGCTCTTGTGCAGCCTCCTGCCCCAAGCGAGGTGTGCGTGTCCTCTCTCATTTCATTGGCCAAAGCCATTCACTTGGCCCTGCCCAGTTTCACAGGGATGGGAAGCATGTTCTTACCATGTTAATGGAAGGAGGGCAACAGACAGTGTCAATAAATAGCATAATACCACATGTATTCCAAAGAAAACTATGTTGGTTTTAAATATACCTTAGTTAAAAAAAAAATCCAGTACATATTTGCTACAATTAAAAAAGTCCCTAGTTTGTTCTAAGGTTCAGAAAAGACATACCCATTCTAGAGATTGTTCTAATTCAGTCGCCTACATTAGTAGTGACTTCCTTACAGAAAGAAGAATTCAGTGGTGATGTATTTCATCCCTCTAAAAAGGCCCTATTTATAATGACTTGTTTGTAAGCTGTATTTTATGGAAGAGATAGAGGGAGATTTAAAAGTAACCAATATAGATATGTTGAGAAAATAATTTACAGGTTAGAAAAAATTTTCTAGTTTATCTGAGCCTCTCCCTTCAAGGGTTCGCATTTATATAATCTGTAGTAGAATTTATACTTTTTATTCATTTTGTACCTTCATCTGAGATTGTTTTTGTAAAAAAGGAAGGTCTAAATTAACTCTCAAGTGTCAATTTAAACAAGCCCGTGAGGCAAATGACAGGAAGACTGGTTAGAGAAATTTCTCCAAGAGAGAGGAGGACAATGTTCATTGGGACTGTGTGGCAAGAGAAATCTTAGCTGTCCTAAAATAAAAATTCTGTGCAATGATTGCAATTAATAGCCTGTCAAATAAAAATAGAATGAAATCATGTGGAACTCTTGTCTTGTAGTTTAATTCAGAATTTGTGATTTGATTTTAACTTCGGCACTTACATTTTGTGCTTCTTTCAACATTAGCTAAACATAGCAACCCCACAAGAGCATAATATAACTACCCGGTCTCCCTGCTTCTGCCTTGCCGTGCCCGGCAGTGCTCTTGTGTGCTCTGTGAAAGATGCACACACACAATCAAAGTGATATTTTCCCTGAGGTTTCCTGGGGCGGACTGGCTCCGCAATTTTCCAGCCATTGTTTAGAAGAGACAGCCCTCGATTTGGCCTTTCTCTTAAATCTCTTCCCCTTAACTCTCTGCACTGTGGCTCCTGGTTTCCCTTTTGCCAGCCTCACGTAAGTACCTGGGATTAGGGTGAAGTGGTCTGTGCCGCTAATTGCTGAGTGCGATTTGTCGCCTCCCTGAATAGACTCCTGCTCTAGAAATCCCCTCTATCTCTGCAGCCCAGTGCCCAGAATATCTTTCCACAATTGCAATAAGATTAAAGAATTCTCAGACATCGAAACCTGTGGAGTGAGGGGCTGAGGTGACCTTTCGGGGTTAGCACCTTCTTTTGTTTTGAGTTCACAACCTGGGAAATAGCTAATGTTTGTGCATATAGATTTTTTTTCTTTTACTTACTGGCCCTCACAATAAGCCTATGAATTTCATGAGACACAGGTGATCATTATTGGTTTTATTTTTTCCCTCCCATTCCAATGATAAGAAAATGGAGACTCTGGCTTATTGGCCAAGTCTAACAGCTGGAAAATGCCAGAATCCAGTTTTTCACACTCCAAGTCCCGTGCTTTTCTCTTGTACAATGCTGACATTTCCTTGCTAGTAGCTCCGCCTAAGGGGTAATAACGTGGAAGCAACAATAATTGTCCAATGTACTCTTCGGCGTCCCCATAGTTACCAGCAGTTCCATTCCTGGCCTTCCCATGGGAAGTGCTGCTGTGGATGGGGCCCCTCTTGTGATGTGTCTGCTGCCCTGCACTGGCAAAGGAGGCCCCCCCCTTTCTTGTTGCTTGGTTTCCTTGGGATTTAATCTTGATGTTTCTCATGCAACATCTTTCAGCAGAGAGCACTACTCTTATATGAAGTGAGAAACCATTTTGGTTGGCACTTCACTTACGGAAAAGATCAGAAAAAATTTCAAGAAGTAGGAGTTGCTATTTCTTCAACAGTATACGTCTGCGTGTGAAAACTCCCTTTCCTCCTGCCATCTATCGAGGGGCCCCTTTCACTTACCCAGTTCCCAGTGTAGCCCTTGCCTCACTTCCAGGCTGGCATCCTTCTGGTTCTTTTTTAAAAAGAGTAAGCATCTTTTTCCAAATCTGGCTCAGGGAGGCAGCAAGAGGACTGATGCCAGAGATTTACCACCACACGCCTAGAAGCGTGGGAGCCCTGGAAGGAGCGGGCTGCAACTCCTCAGGTCCTTAGGGAGCCAAGATGGGGAGGACCCATGACTAGAGACCAGAAAGGTAGGTTGGGTTTGACAGGGTGGCTGTGGGGGCATCAGGTCGTGGTGGGAAGAGGCAGGTCTTCATGAGGGGGTCCGAGTCCAGCAGATTAGCCAAGACGACAGGCAGTGAATCAGAAACCGAGAGAAAGTGCTTGAGGGGAGGTCAGACTAGCAATCTGACTAGTTAACATTTGGTTAACAAGTAAAAGGCCAGAGTTCTCATGGGCTAACTTGAGATTTTTGTTTCATGATCTTCTTTGGGAAAATTGAAGAATAAGTTACATATGGTAGCCCTGACAACTGTCCAAGGAGTTGTCAATTTGTATCATCTCTAATATGCCATCTCGGGGTTGTTAATCCGGATTCTCACTTTGATGACTGCTGGTACAATTTACGTAGATTACAGCACCTGGCACATTATCAGGAGCAAGCACTGGAAGAAAGGTGGCAAATTACCCTGTATTAGTGGTTCTGACAGTGTGGTCTGTGGACTCTCTGCGTCAGCATCATTAGAAATGTAGAATCAGCCCTGAGTAGTTCGGTTGGTTAGAGCATGGTTTCGATATGCCAGGGTTGGGGGGTTCCATCCCCGGTCAGGGCACATGACAACCATCAGCCAGTGACTGCATAAATAAGTGGAACAACAGATCTCCTCTCAGCAATTCAAAAGAAAGAAATGTAAATGCTCCAGCCTCATCCCAGACCCACTGACTCAGAAGCTCCGGGGGTTTGCGGGGCCCACCATCTGTGTTTTCTTTAACAAGCCTTCCAGGCAGCTGTGATGCACACTCAAGTTTGGGCGGTGCAGCCGAAATGCTGGGAGAGGGAAAGGGTGCAGGAAGTTAAGGCAAAGATTTGAAAGACATTTCTCTGCTGTGTTCAGGATGGCTAAGATGGCTTGCAGTTTGACCACCGGATACATCGGGGGAATAACAATACTATACAGCTTAAAGGCGGATTGCCAGGGTCACGAAAGGGCGAGGAGGAAAGTCGGAAGGAAATGATGACAGCCAGGACTGTCAGGCCCACTTTATCACTGTTCCAGGGCATTGTCAGGAAGCATTGCCCTGGATCCCGACTCAGTGACCTTCTTTGATGTAGATGCAGTAAAATTATATCTTCCTGAAAAGGGCAAGACCAAAATTATTTAATAGAAATTAATTTTCTTGGGGAATAAAATGAATTGGCAATGCCATCCAAAATTGCATTAAAAATATTTATTCAATTTGGGGAATAATAAATGATAAAGCATCAGAGAGCTTGTTTTTAACCCTTTATTGAAACTATGATTTATAAGTCTTCGATTTAAAAAAAAAAGCCATACAAAAGGGCCATAAACATCATTCTGGTCTTCACCATCTAGTTATTTCTTTCTTGAATAACCAGCTCTTGTAAAAATCATGGTGTTATATAATAAAGTTCTTCTAGAGAATCTAGTTCTTATGGCTGGAATTCCTGGGACTGCAGTGTGAGTCAGTGGTTGTCATCTTGTGCCAGGGAGATGAAGGGAAGCCTGTTCTCAATTACTGGGCAGCTGGTGTGCTTTAATTGTGTGCTTTTTATAAGCAGTAAAATAGGAGTATTTCTTAAGTATCCTTATACCCTATTAATGTGGTGCTTTCCACACTTGTCGTGTATCACAGTCCCCAGGGAACTTGTTAAAAATGCAGATTGCCCACCCCTTGAGGTTCTGATTTAGTAGGTATATGATTTTTAACAAGCATCCAAATGATTCTGGTGCAGGTAGTTTGAAGACCATACGTTTCAAAACCCTGCCCAGGGCCTACTCATAATTTATGTGCTCATTATTTGAGCATATCCAAAAGTGACTGACAATTCATAAAAAGCCAGTTTAGTGTAGATAAAGACTTAACTGTGACCAACACATGCTTATTAAAATAGAGCTTCGTTATTTGGGATTTGGGGAAAATAAGTATTACACAAAAAAACAAATTAAAAAATTAATAGACTATTTTTTAAAGCAGTTTAGGTTTACAGAAAATTGAGCAGATAGTACGGGGTTCCTATATACTCCCTCTCCCCCCTGTGCGCAGTTTCCCCTCTTATTAACATCTTGTATTAATGTGGTATATTTGTTACAGTTGAACCAATATTGATACCTTATGGTTAACTAAAGTCCCTAGTTGATTCATTATTATTAACTAAAGTGCATAGATCACACTAAGGTTCACTCTTTGGGTTCTACAGTTCTGTGGGTTTTGACAATGCAGGATGCTCTATATCCATCATTATAGTATCCTACAGCGTAGTTTTACTGCCTTAAAAATCCCGTGTTCCACCTATTCATCCCACTCCTCTCCCTGAACTCTTGGAAACTACTTATTGCCACTATAGTCTTGGCTTTCCCAGAGTGTCATATAGTTGTAATAATATAATATGTAACCTTTTCAGATGGCTTCCTTTTTCTAAGCAATATGCATTTAAGATTCGGTCATGTCTTTTATATTATTATGTTTTGATAGCTCATCTCTTTTTATTGCCGAATAATATTCCATTGTATGGATGTTCCACAGTTTGTTTATCCATTACTTTCTGAAGGATGTCTTGTTTGCTTCCAGTTTTGGGAAATTACAAATAAAGGTGCTATAAACATTTGTGTGTAGGTTTTTGTGGATGTTAGTTTTTTAAAACTCATTTGGGTAAATACCTAGGAGTGTGATTATTGGGTTGTATGATCAAAACCATGTTTAGTTTTGTAAGAAACTGCCACACTGTCTTCTAAATTGGCTGTACCACTTAGCATTCTCACCAGCAATGAATGAGAGAGAGTTCCTGTTGTTCAACATCCATGCCAGCATTTGATACTGTTTTTTTATTTTTATTTTTGCCTTTTTAATAAGTGTGTAGTGATATCCCATTGATTTTTAATTTGCAGTTCTCTAACAATATATGACACCAAACATCTTTATATATGCTTATTTGCCATCTGTATATCTCCTTTAGTTAGGTATCCGGTTGAATCATTTGCCCATTTTGCAACTGGGTTGTTTGTTTTCTTATTGTTGAGTTTCAAGGCTTTTGCCCTGGCCAGGTGCTCAGTTGGTTGGAGCGTCATCCAGATACATCAGGGTTGTGGGTTCGATCCCCAGTCAGGGCACATGCAAGAATCAACCTAGGAATGCATTAGTCAGTGGAACAACAAATCTCTTTCTCTCTCTCAAGTCAATACATTTTTTAATATGTAAAATCATTTCTCTGTAAGCTTTAAACATTTAAATAACAAAATACTTTTACAATAATGTTTATAAAATATAATGTTAATTTCTCTAACCTTCTAAATGTATCTGTCATAAATTTTGATCTTTTCCTTATGACTTGGGATTGTCATTGTGAGTTTCATTGCTCGCTGGTTGTTAATACAGCTGTATCTACTTCTTATTATTCTTTCCCTATATTAGGTATCTTAGTTACCATTATGGCTACTTGTTTGCATGTTTCTGTTGCCAGCTGGATCGTGGATCCTTCAGGGCCAGGATTATATCTTAGCCATTGCTGTCTCCTAAATTTGGTAGACACTTTATAAATGTTTGTTTAATGGATCTTGACTGTGTCTAACATCTATTTCTCTCTTTTAACTTTCTACTTCTAATCTGTTGTACTGTAGAAAAACAGAAAAAATAACTTTTTGTAACAAATTGTCTGCTTAAAAAGAGTCAGTAAAGCTCTAAACAGTATCCTTAATACAGTCCTCCTGAGAGCCATTGTGGGTTTTGGTAAAGTACAGTCCTATGTGTATTTTCAAACATGCAGAAAATCTGAATTCCCATGTACCCTTCACCTAAATAAAATAATTGTTAACATTTTCCCATAACTTCTTTATCTTACCCTTTCAATATAATAACACACATTAACACACACACCCACTGGTACTGTACCATTTGAAAATTTGTAATAAGTTTCAAAGTCATAAATACTTTCACATGTATCATCAAAGAACAAATACAGTGAAAGTGCTTTATTATACTTAAGAAAATTAACAATGATTTTATAACATTATTCAGTAGCCATTTCATATTTAAATATCCCCAGTTGTTACAAGAATGTCTTTTCTATGACCTACTCTAGGTTCCCACACTGCAATTGGCTGACAAGTTAAGCTGTGTGATGTGATGTGTTAGGTTGTACTGTGTGACCTTGGGTAAGTCCCTTCACATCCCTGGGTGGTATAGGATGATCTAATAATATTGTTGTGAGCTCTGAGAGTCTGTGAGTCTATAGTTTTAGATCATTTTAGTACTGTAATTTTGTGATTTATTTTTAAGGAACATTAAAAATAGAAATATTATGACGTAATTGGACAGGAACTGATAAACCACCAAATAAAAGAGAGTATATTTAAGTCAGATTTCAGATACCAACCAAACTCAGGCTTATGTTCATGAACTTCTATTGAAAAATAATTGATGTACATTACATGTAGTTCTTTGATATTTCTTCTATGTAGAACTCAGTTGTGTGAGAATAAAAATCTATCTATCTAGGGAGATTGGTGTCTTTAAATACTGCTGAGAACCAAGGTGAGAACTGAGGCTACGGACACTTACTGAGGCCTTTCCAGTACAACCGTCTTGTGAGCTGGTGTGACCCTGGTCAGAAAGTAGAACATTTCAGACAATTGAACTAATTTCTCATGCTAAAATAGTAATATTAAAAAAACACTTTACAACTTTTTATTTTGTAATAATTATAGACTTTTCAAAAGTTACAAAAATCAGAACTCTGTGCACCCTCCACTCAGATTCCCCCAGACGTTTTATCTCTTGCAGAGCGAAAGTACAATTTTCATAATTCCTTCAAGTTTTCTTTAAGGAAGAAGGTTTCATTTTTTTCCTTAAGGGATATTTCTATTCACTTTCATAGTAGACTCTCCACTATTCTTGGACTCGAGAAATTCCATGCGCACTTTTCAAACTGGGTAAGATGGTTCTCCGTCACATTCTCACAGCTACCTCTAAAAGCTCTAATCCCATCTCCAAGATTTTTCCTTGTCAGGAACTAGAGAGCCACTAAGAATATAGCAGGCTGGGTTCTGAATTTTTTGCCTTTGATTTGAACATAAGGCTTTGTTCTGGAGAACTCCTCTTAGAACAGAACACAGGAGTGAAAAAATATTAGTAAAGCACTTGTATGTATGATGAAATTGCCTGCTAACTTCAGAAATGAATGCTGGCATTTTAGCTCCATCTCAGTTAGAATTTTAAAAAATTGTTAGTGCCCAGGAGCGCTTAAGAGATTATGGCCTTTACATTTCCTTTTAAGAGCCAAAAAGTCCTAAGAAGAATTTGCATTCAAACTGCTTATTTGTTACTTTTGAGATGAATATGTGATGTTTAAATAGTGCTGGGTAGTGCTTCCTCCCCCTACCCCCACAGCTGTAGGAGACATATCTTTCATACATAAGCACTTTATTTTAAAAATGCAGCATACTCAAGCAAAACGTTTAAAACCTAATTATAATTAACCTTGACTTGTGTTATGATTTATAATTAACATAGGCCTTTCAATTGCTGCGATTGATTTTATGAATTCTGACGCTTGTCCTGATAAAGCAGCTCACATAGAGAGACATTTGGAGGTGGCATTGGTGAAAAAAATGGCCTAAAATTCAGGAATTTGGACAGGAAGTTATATAAATTCAATGTGGATTCACAGTTTATTTTTATGTATACAATTTAGTCATTTCAAAATTTAATAGAATATTTCTTATATGAAGTTCACCATTATGTTCATCTTCCTTAGGGGATTAGCAAGATTAAGGGGATAATATTAACTCAAGGCTAAGAAATTAAACTGTGAAAGCCAAATAGTCAGGCTCCAAGGAGTTGCTGTAATGAAAGTCTGTCAAAAAGAAGTTCAAATAAGAATTAGAAAACTCCCACATATAACTTCTTATTTTTTTTCCTTTTCTTTCTTATTTTCTTTTAACGGGGGAATAGTATCTTTGGTCAAAATGGGTTTGTTGGGCTATCAAAAACCACTGTAGTCTCATACTGCTATTTCCATGACCTTAAGAGTATAAGGAGTGCCCTATGGGTACGGTAACCAGATATCTTTGATAAGATTCAGTTTCTTAAAGCAGATTGCCAAGGTAAAGTATAGAACATGAGGATAAATTTGGATTGACCACCAAGGAAAGCTAAAGTCTACCTATGTAATAATGTTAATACCAGTTAGATTATGTTCAGACTATTTAAAATGTTGGCCACGTGGAGGAAGAAAGGGAGATAACAGAACTAATCCATATGGGCCAGTTTGGATGTGCATATCTTACTTATGCGCATAAGCAAGAGAAAACCCTGACTCAAAATGGCTTAAACAACGAGGAACGTTTGTTATGTCACGTAATAATAAGAAGTCCAGATGTGGAGCAGCTCCAGATTGGTTGATTCATTGCTCAACAAGAGCAAGAACTTTTAAGTTCTTTGCACCTTTCGTCCTGCCCTCTGGACCTGTTGCTTCAGTTCCCCACATGGTTGCAAAGTGGCTGCCACAGCTCCAGGAATCATCCCAGGCACAGTGACATCCAGCAGCAGGGGATGTTTAGCTCCAACTATCATTTCCACTGTTAATAAGGAGAGCCTTTCCAAGATCTCCTACACATCACAGTACCCAGAATTATACCACATGCCTAGGTCCAGACTAATCCTTGGTCATGGGAGCGGGAAGCCAGGGAATGTGGAGTGGGCCCTCCTCTCTCTTCTGAGCACCAGGATGTGCAGAGGAGATGGGACACCCAAATAACCCAGGCATCCTTTTAACAAAGGGGAGGAGAGGGCTGGATTTTGGTGGCATCATTGTTCCATCTCTAACCAAACTTTAGTATTTAGTACAGAGGGACTGGGAGGAAGTGAATTTACGATATATAGGTTCATGTGTTAATAAACCAATGTGCCAAAACGAACTCAGCTTAAAGGCATTGAGGGAAAGAAAAATAAAAAAGGGAACTAACTCAGTCAATGATTAAAAGTTTAGCTGTGCTCGAAGGCTGAAGCACATCGGTGCTGTGACCCACAGAAGAGAGGTTAACCTTCCTCATCTCAAATCTTTCTTCAGATAGCTCTTGGAGAGAATTTCTATTTTAAGCTGAAGAGCCTTCTGCAAAATATCTGGCCATGGAGTTTATCAAAAGGAATCAGAAAAAAAGGATGCATTTTGAGTTATCTTAATAATATGTATTAACCGGAGGCTTGTTTGAAGTTGGTAAACAGAAACGTACTTCCAAAGGAGATTTGGGTGTACAGTGTATACCTATGTGAGAAATGTGGAAATTTTAAATACTTTTGAAATGTAAAAATACAATTCATAACTTATTAAAGTATGTTTGAAGACAAGATAGGTCATTGATTATTCATTTTTAACACTTTGAATTTTCTTTATTTTTCATTTTTATTGAGATATAATTGACATAAAAGATTGTGTCAGTTTAAGGTGCACAACATGATGATTTGATATAAGCGTATTTTGTGCAGCAATAACCACAAAAGGGTTAGTTAACACTCCCATCACCTCACATAATTACTTTTCTTGTTTCTTTTTAGTAGTAAGAACATTTATAATCCTGTCTTTTACATTGTAACTGTGTTGCATGGCTTGGCCCTTAACTTCTTGTTCTTCCACTTAATATTATAAAATATTATAAATAACAAAAAACATGGAACCCTTTACCTCATCACCCATGTGTGTGTAATGAATTATAGATTCTGGTTAATTGCTTGTCAATCCCAGCAGACTCTGAGCCCCAATGATGGTTTCTGAATTTTTACATAATATGGGACGAGACTGGGAAAGCAGTCTCTTTGGAGGGGAGGAATGTATGGGGGGCTTGAAGTTTTTTTTTGTTTTTTTTTCTAGTACTAAAATAATAATAAAGAATCAGAAAAGAATGTGGTATAAATAAAAACAACAGATTTTAAAAAAATTGTAGATTGTTAAAGTCCATGTGAGCTTTGTGCTTAAAACATTCTTTATGAACAACAAGTTTTGTTATATTAAGATTATATCTTCTTCACAGGTCCAATCATATTATTTAGTTCTATAAAGAAAATATTTACGTCATCATAAAATATAAAAATATAATATCTTGACAATATAAAAAATAATGGTATCTTCTGTTTGGTAATTATATCTCCCATGTTGGTCTATAGGCTGATTCTGAAAATTGAAAATAAATACAATTTTTATCTGTGACCTCCTGGTTCATAGGTCGATGCTCAACCACTGAGCTGCACTGGCCAGGCCCTTTTATAGACTTTTTGGTGTTTATTTGTAAATACTTTTAAAAGAAAAATTTCTATATTATAGAGTATGTGTATTTGAAGCATAGTTTTTAAAGAAAATCGTGTTAAATTAGTTAATTCTTATAGATTTAATAGGCGTTCTTTGGACAAAAGTCCAAAGGCACAAAAGTATACGGTAAAAATTAAATCTCTTTCAACTTGTCCTGTCTTCCCTATGCCATCTTCCTCAGTCTCAACTATTATCACATGAGTATGTGTGTGTGTGAGGGTGCACGTGTGTTTCTTCTTAGGTAAATTCCCAGAAGTAAGGCATTTGTAAAACATTTCTTTTTAAAAGTGAGTAAAATTTAATTCTTGAGAAACATTCATATTTAACTATGTATAAATTGGGCCCTTTGAGCCCTCCCAGCAGTGTGCTGAGAGACGGGCTGTGGGAGTTCACCTCAGGTCTCATCCGGCCACTCCAGCTGTTCCCAACCCCACATACCATCTGGAGGCGAAGGGTTTTTCCAGGGACACACATTTATCTTTACCCACATTAGAGCTTAGTAGACTCCTACAGTTTCATATAATCTCTACTCCTCTCCAGTGTCGGAATCATGGCAAATGACAATAATGAAGAAATGATGCTTAGCTCTTTCGGTCTCTCTTCAGCATTCTGAAGGTAAAGGGTGCAATTAAACATAAAGAGGCCCATATTTGATGATAAACAGCATTCTGTGCAGACCAGTGTAATTGCTGAAATGTTTATCTTTCTACCTTTTAATTATCAGTTTTGTTCAATTCCAGCACTTTTTAAAAAAAGCCTTCATTTCTCCATCCACGCCCCATGTTGGTGGAGTATACGAAGTTTCTGATGACACTGATCTATAAAGAGGCATACACCCCTATTACCACTCTGAAAGTCAGGACAGTAACAAGAAAGCATAGCTTTTGCATTGAGATTCTCAAATATAGGTAGTTTATTAATTTTGATTGTGAGTTTTGGTGAACAGTGTAGAGATTTACATTAGTAAATAAAACATTTGGCAGTAGAATGTTAATGGGATTTTAAAATCAGGAGATGTGGGATTGGAAACCATCTGTGCCTCTTATTGACTGCATGACCTTGGGAAAGTCAGAACAACATCTCTGTGTGTCCATTTTCTCATCTGTGAATGTTCACAGGATTGTACGTGAATTCAGAAGATAATATAAGCAAAGCACATTGTCAAGTGCTATCAAGTGTTAAATTAAATAGGCATAATGTTAAAGTGAGAAATGGACAGAAATTATTAAAATGAACAAGAATAACATGGCTGGAGCTTTAACTTCAAAAATGTTATGCTGGAGCTTAACATTATGCTGGAGCTTTAGCTTCAGAAATGTTGGGATTTTATAGCTAAATAAATGGAAACTATGAAAGGCCATACCCTTTTTTGGATGGGGCATCTCAGTAATTCAGATTCTTTTGGACCTCAATGAATGTTGCAGGCAGCTCTTTGGGACCAGATAGGAATATAGGTGTCATGGGAGACAAGGCCAGAAGGACCAATGAAGCCAGATTGGGAAGGGCCTGGAATGCTGGCCCAAGGAGACTGGCTCTTGGTTGTTGAGTACTGGGCATCTGTGGGGCTGTCACGTTGTGAGTGTGATGAGTAGAGATGCAGACAGACACCACAAGAGCATGCAAAGTTCCTCAGTGGCAGAGCATCTGCAAACATGCCCATTTGGAAGTAACTCCCTAAAGCAGGAGACTGTTCGGCTTGTTCCCAAGTGGAGGCGTGAGTCTCCCGTAGCGCCTGTCGTGGGCACTGCTGCTGCCGAATCTGCTCCTGTGGCTGGGATCTGGCCAGGAGCGCGAGGCTCACCTCTGTATTCTCGGGGGGCTTTATAGCCTCCCGGCCACCTGCCTGACTGTATAGCAGACTTCGGCTTGACTCTGTTGGTCACCAAGTTTAAGAGGCCGTCCCACAGCAAGCTCAGCACCCCGAGTCTCCGCGACAGGCTGGGCGGTGGCTGACCCAGCTCAGCCGACCCAGGGACCCAGGTCGTGGGCCTGCCAGCCTACCCCCGCCGGGGTGGCAGGGCTTTGTGACGGGGAGGCGCGGCTGGAGCCACCGTGGACCGGGTAGGAAGAGGCTGGGAGCAGGGGAGCGCTGAGGGCCATCGCCAAGGCCAGCCTGAGGCAGCCACGCCTCAGCTGGAAGGTGTCGTGGGAGTGGGGAGGCGCAGCCAGGGGGCAGAGCCGGTGTGGGAGAACCTGCTAGACGGAAAGGAGAAGCTGGGGAGGAGCCGAGGACTGTGCCCAGGTTTCGCACTCCAGTGGCCTGGAGAACAGAAGCACAATGATGGAAAACTGGGAGGAGAGAAAGGGCAGTGTCCGCAGGCCGCGGGGAGCGCAGGGGAAGTTCATGAGTAGTCAGAATCGGAGCGAGAGCAAACAGATTTGGAAGTTTTCCACGTATAAGCCAAAGGAAAAGCCTTGGCATAATAGAAGTTTCTACAAATTATATTCTAAGGCAACAGACACTCTTCTTTCATAGGATAGTTTGTTCGGATTATATGACCCAACCGGAGGGAGGGTGTTCAGCACCCTGGGCTGGCTCAGCCGGTTCCATTGCCTTCCTTTAGGCCCATGTGCAGGCCACCCCTTAGCATGCAGGAGTTTTTGTTGATTGAATATTTGGAGCCACACTGGTTGGCAGACCCTGAAAGCAGCAATTTGCACGAGGTGAGACGTTCACTTTGAGAAGTCACCCACTTAGTCACCATGTGGTGATTCAACTTTGCTGCACATTAGAAGCACTTGGGGAGCTTTCAAAAAATTCTGAGGCCAGGTTACAACCCAGACCAGTTAAATCCCCCCACTCCCAGTTGGTTTTAATATACATTCCAAAGATCAGAAACACTGCCAAATATCCCCATTTGTGTGGGAAGCACAGGTGATGTTTACGTTAAATGAAACTGTCCTTTAGAAAACTGCCCTTGTAGAGTTTGCCCAGGCATTGTCTCCGTATGAACCTCCCACACTACAGTGTAGGACAGTCAGGGAAGAGAGAACCAGGAAAACACCATGTCACAAACACCAAGAGAGGGGACTTCCAAGAGTGTCAACTGGGTATCAGTATCAGCCCCTGGTGTCAATGCTGTCGCAGTTTACGGGCGGCAAGGCTGAGGAGAAGCCAGAGAGTGTCCCACTGCGTTTCGGTGTAGTGGTGCGGTGGGAAGCCGGGCTGCAGAACAGTAAGGAGTGGGACACCGAGGCTGCGGAGGTAGCAAGTGTGGGCGGAGCAAGGCTGGCTGTGCCTGTGCCTCACAAATAAGCTTTGACTGACCATTCATTGCGTCCACTATAGTTCAAAGATTTAAAAGATTCATTTTTAACATTTAAAAATAGGGAGGTTTCATATAAAACATGTTTGTTTAAAAAAAAAACCTGGGAGATCTGACAACACTGGACCTTCACCCTCTTGGCAACAATTGGTTGTCTACCTTAGAAATAACATGCTTTCCCCTGACTCACCCCTCAGTCCCCATCCCAGCGGTTATCCTTTCCACCCAGCTCGAGTCTCTCATCTGCATGACATTCCTGTCCCCTTAGGCAAGTGCATTTGGGTTTGGATTTGATCCACATGTCTGTTGGGTGGTTTGTCAGAGAAAGGGAAAGGGGAGCCCTGAGCACCATTGTAGCAGCCCAGGGAGATGCCTGTGTCGGGGCTGTCGTGGGGGGTCAGGGAATTGGAACAGGTAGGGGGAAGGTGCAGTAAAAGAAGAGCTTCTTGGGGTTGGTCTGGGATAGGAGGAACCCAAAAGTGGGGAGGGAAAGGAGGATGCATGACAATAGAGATTTGGGGGAGGAGAGAAGGGGCGATGGGAGCCTATTTGTCCCCGTATCACAAGCTCCTCCCTGTGAGTAGGGTGGAGCACACAGCACTGGGGTCTGAGCAATGGAGAGGATTTGGAACAGACATAATAGGAACTAATGAAAAGAAACTTGAACTAGAGGGTGGGGGTTGGGAAACAGGTCCTAAAAAGTACTACTGAGCACATAAGGATTTCTGATCATTTATTTAGAAACAGCTTTTCCTCATTTATTTGGAGACAACAGTTTCTATTTTATAGAAAACCATATTTTGTAGCATTTTCAGTCTTATATTGTTTTAAAACCCATCTTTTAAAGATATATAATTTCATGGGCATTAAGGAATAAGTCCTATATAAACTATTGGCAATGTAATAAAACAACTGGTTTTATAATGTTTACATTTTATGGAAACTCGATTGCATGTGGAAAAGTTTTCTGCTCCATTATTTTCCAGTGGTAGTGCCATTTTTATTAAATCTTGTAAAGGAATGGTTTAAAAGCCCTTCTGCCAAAATATTCAAATGTTGTGGTTTAACGCCAATATTTCTGTTTGACTGAACCCTTTCAGATAACATAAAAGCAATTTGTTTTTATTGAATGGAACAAATGTTTGTTTGTTTCTTAGGGAAATTATTTTTGTTATTCAGGTCTGCTTATTTTTAGAGATGGAAGGCATTATAAAAGCTGAAATGGTGTTGCATCAAAATGATCTTTCATCAATTTGTCTTACACCACTTATTTTTAATTGATGCTGGCAGCTCTGAGGTTGCTCATGGGTAAATTTGTTTTGCTGATTTAAGTATTTGGAGACTGTTGCATGGAGTCTAGAGAGCATGACAAATTCCGAGACTGCATTTGAGGAGGCTATGGCTTATAGAAAAATGGGAGAGTAAAAAATTATATTGTTTTATTGAAGACTTTATGAGTGAGGGAGAAAATGAATTTTCATAGTAAGAGTATACACATCTATCTTTTTCTTACTCTTCAGAATCATGTTACTTGTTTTTACCATTTACTTTTCTTCATAAGGAGGGAAAAATTTCTATGATTTACAAGGCAATTCATAAATAGTTAACTAAATTATATAATTTGAAGGATGTTGGGTGTTGGGGTTTGAAGGGGCCAATCAGTCCATTCCGTCTCCCCTCTGAGTTCTGAATGAACTGGAGAAACTCACAGGGAGTGGACACTGAGAATAAAACAAAAGGACAGGGATTTTATGATGGATAAAATTGGAGAATGTGGCTTGGATGTGGGGCTAAATGGACTTCCTGTTTCCTTTTCCCACAAGTTTAGTTGGTAGGACCTTCGGGGGCATGGGTTGGGCCTGCAGAGTGATATTTCCCATGCCATCTTCTTGAAGTAGTATTGCCCAACTCACACCCACTGGGCTCAGAGAACCTGAGTGAAAGGCCACTCATGTATGGCAGCCTCAAACCCAATGATCCACCCAACAGTGAAAAGTGGACAAATGGACATCAGACTCTCAGTTCAAAACAGAAAAACTGCTCCTCCTACTAGAAGCCAACGAGTAGGATCCAGACAGCTACAGTGTTTACAGCAAGAACAGAAGTTCTTGTTTTGTGAGCCAGCAAGAAAGTGAGGACATGAAAGGCAGGTTCCATGTACACCTGGAAACTCAATTCCCACTTACCTCTAACTAAGTAGCATACTGTGAAAAGTTCTACAATTAAGGATTATTTTTCTGGGCTATTTCTTATTTTATTGCTGTGATTCATTTTTTTAAAAAATTTATCTTAATTGTTGAAAGTATTACAGTTGTCCCATTTTTCCCCCCTACTGACTCCCCCCACCTCACTCCCACCCCCTCCCCAGGCCTTCACCCCATTATTGTCTGTGTCCATGGGTTATGTATATATGCATATAACTTCTTTGGTTAACCTCTTCCCACCTTTCGCCCCCCCTTCCCTCTTCCCTCTGAGATATGACAGTCTGTGGCATGTGTCAATGTCTCTGGGTCTATTTTTTTGGTCAGTTTCTTTTGTTCATAACTTCTTCTTAAAGAAGACTTCAACATTTCATGAAATACTGTTTTGGTGGTGATGAACTCCTTTAGCTTTTTCTTGTCTGGGAAGCTCTTTATCTGACCTTCAATTCTAAATGATAGCTTTGCTGGGAAGAGCAATCTTGGTTGTAGGTCCTTGCTTTTCATCACTTTGAATATTTCGACACTCCCTTCTGGCCTGCAAGGTCTCTTTTGAGAAATCAATTGACAGTCATAAGGGTGCTCCCATGTAGGTAACTAACTGCTTTTTCTCTTGCTGCTTTTAAGATTCTCTCTTTGTTTTTAACCTTTGGCATATTAATTATGATGTGTCTTGCTGTGGGCTTCTTCGGGTTCCTCTTGTTTGGGACCCTCTGTGCTTCCTGGACTTGTAAGTCTATTTCTTTCCCCAGGTAGGGGCATGAGGCTCAGAGGCCACTTGCAGAGAAAAGCCCCTGGAAATGGCCTGGATGAGCTGCAGGTGGGGAGGGGCGGGGCCTCCGGGAATCACGGGGCGGGGCCAAAGGTGGGAGTCAGGTGCTGGCCATTCAAATATGGCGCCTGCCTGTGCGGGGAGGACTCGCCAAAGGAGGGATGGACTCTGCCAGCTCTTCTGCCTGGGAGGAAGCCGCCCCTCCAGCTCTCGCCCGGATCTCAGGCAGGTTAGTTCCTCCCCGAGTGTCCCAGGTCCTTTCAGGCTGCTGCCCGGCGCTGGGCTCAGAGGGAGCGTCCGAGTGAGTCATGCGCGGGCCCTTTAGAGGAGCTGCTGGGGCTCCCGCAGCCTCCGGGACCCTCAGGGACAGTTCCCGCTGGTTTCACACCCCGGGGCTGTGGCGACTTCTCTTCCTGGCCTGGAGCCCTGGGCTGGGGGCCTGCTGTGGGGCTGGGACCCCTCCCTCCTCGGGGAAACCTCCGCAGCCAGATGTTCCTCAGGGGTTTCAACCGTAGCACTGGGTGTGGGCCCTCGGCCGCGTCTCTACGATTCAGATTCAGCCCCGATCCGCCCGTGTCTCCGCCCCTCCTCCCGGTCTCGGTGCTGCTTCAGCTCCCTGGTTGTGGGGCTTCTGTGCAGCCAGATTTCAGGAGGCTCTGAGTGACGGTGGTTCTGTATTTTAGTTGTGATTTTGATGTGGTTGCGGGAGGCGGCGGGTGCAGCGGTTACCTACGCCACCCTCTTGTTACCTCATGTTTTTTTTAAGCCCTGTCATTCATTTAAAATGAATTTGTTAGAGGGAGAAGACAGCCTTATATAAAGCCACGAGAAGCTCCATACTGTGTATCGTGTAGCTTTTTAACATTTTAGGAGAGGATAATGAGACGTGGACTTGTTTGTCACTTTCTTCCCTTCCTTCCTCCTGTCACTGGTGGGGCAGGTAGAAAGGCCACTGCCCTCTGTGCCCCTGGCCTAAGACCAAAGCCCATTTCTGTGCTTGAGCAACTGGGTCGTGGCATAGTGGCGGTTTTGCTCTTGCTCTGATTGAATAGTTGTCCGTAATATTACAAAAGGGGCAGAGTTGCTTATTTACTTGTGAAAAAATGTAATTTTATAAATTCCATTTATCTGTTGTCAAAATTTTACTTGATAATATGTGATCTAGTGGCTACAGAAAGTTCTCATGAGTGATGATCAGCCGAGCTCAGACTCATGATGTCTCCTATCTGGTCCCCTGGCTCCAGAATAGCCTCCTTCAATTCCTCTTCTACACTTCGCCAGAAAAAGCAAGAGAAGGCTAATTCCAAAGTTCATAGTGGGGACCTTGGGGTAAGTGGGTGGGAATGGTCAGTGGAAGGTCTTATTTCATCATCAAAGGAACTGGTATTTTCAAATTGGGTGGTAAATACATGCATATTCCTTTTTATTAGTATTTTTCTACCTTTCACAAATATTATTTATACCTTTAATAAATATTTTATCATTTGAAATTATAAAACTAATTAAGAGAAGAATCCAGATCATCTTCTTGGCTTTCTGAAGATTTTATCGGCATCTTGGAGTATGAATTTAAGAACCTCATATATGCTTAGCATACAAGGCTGTATCAGTGGATACTCCAGATCAAATATTTAAGGCCATCTACCACATAAAAGAGCAAAATAATTTGTTGACTTACATAGCAAAGGACAGGTATGCCCTTCACTTTGGGTCTGGCCATATCCAGGATCTCAAAGGATAATGTGTATTCTCTTTTCTCTCTCTCAGCTGTGTTTCTTTTTGCCTTTTGGCTTCAGTTTCTCTTTCTACAGATGACTTTATCTACCTGGCTAGGGAAGATAGTTACATGCAACTCCAGCTAACATTGTCCTTCTAACTCAGGATCCTAGAAGAAATATGCATTTTTCCTGATAGCCAGGGCTGGTTATGTAATTTGTGGGGCTTTTTATTCCAAAACTAGAAAAGAGTGTCATTAAAGGTACTAAAATATAAAGGGCTTTCCTTTCTTCTCTATTCTCTTTTTCAACTTGTCATGGTGTTTTTAAAAAATCTCTTATTTGATGTCTTTCTAAGTAAAGAAAAACTAAAATTTTAAATTATGAGCATGAATCTTGCTGTTTATATTGTGCAATGCCGGTTTTCTTTTTTTTAAAAAAATATGTTTTTTACTGATTTCAGAGAGAGGAAGGGAGAGGGAGAGAGAGATAGAAACATCAATGACGAGAGAGTCATTGATCGGCTGCCTCCTGCACATCCCTGCCTGGGGGTCGAGCCTGCAACCCGGGCATGTGCCCTGATTCCCGGTCAGGGTGGATGCTCAGCTGCTGAGCCATGCGGGCTGGGCTGCAATACCAATTTTCAATGCAAATATAAGATCATATTATTCATCATGGAAGCACTGAAATTGCTCACTTTACATTTCATACATGCATTTGTATTTTCATCTTACTCGACCTATGGAAGTGTACAAAACAAACTCAACTGTGGTGTTTTAAAAATCCTCACCCTAGGATATGATTTTATAGATTTCAGAGACAGAGGAAGGGAGAGAGAGAGAGAGAGACAGAGACATCAATTGGTTGCCTCCTGTACCTGCCCCAACCAGGGATCGAACTTGCAACCTAGGCTTGTGCCCTGCCCAGGAATCAAACCCGCAACCTTTTGGTGTATGGGATGACGCTCCAACCAACTGAGCCATCCGGCCAGGGTCAAACACAACTGTTTTTATTTCACCTCTTGATATACTCACATTCTACCAATGCTATTCAGCTTACTGATAAGTAATGAAGGGCTGAAAGGAAAAGGAACTGTGTGTTGCCCTATCTTTCCTTTCCTTCTGTGTCATTGTTTTCAGTGAGTTTGCTAATAAAGGGAAATAACACAAGTAAGAAAGGATATGATAAAGTTATCTGGTCCTTCTTTAAATGCCACTGACTTCTTTCTGTAGTGGAAGCAAGCTCTGGTTCAGACGGATAGCGTGGCCTCTTGAGTTGTCAGCGCCCCCATTTATTAAGTTTTAAATGTAACATGCTTACCTCGTACTCACTTTGAATCTCACAGAACTGCCATACGTTGTGGGTCGACTGGAATGCTCTGCTCACAGAATATCATAGATGCTGTACTGCAAATGGAGTGTGTATTTCCTCAGCTGTGTGCATGGCTTATTGTCCCACTGGACTTATAAAACACCAGGTCAAAGATAAAACTGAGAATTTCAGAATGGAAACAGCAGAGCATTAAAGCAAGTGCAGTACCTTTCTGAGCCCAGGGGCTTTGTGACTGAACAGGTGACACGCCCAAGGCGGGACCTGCGGGTAGCCCTAGTGAGCATTCTGATTGGCCTGCTGATAGCTGACAAGAATTCTGATTGGCCCAGCTTGGGGCATTCACCTCTCTCCGGGAACCTATCCCCGGGCCGTGTATGGAGCCCTCTGATTGGCCAGGCCTGGCTCCCTTGTCCTCAGCCTCTGCAGCCAGGAGCACTCCCTCGAAAGACCCAGCAAGAGGTGGGCTGCATATGTCTACTGCAAGGAGCGTCACATCTGTCTGCTCCACTTTCATCTCATGCTGGTGTTTTAACCCTCACAACCCCCACCCTGGAGGCTCAGGGACCTTTTTGCTATTCCTAGGATATACGGATTCCTGCGTGACTGGGCTTCTGCCCATGATCTTCCTTCTTCAGGGAACAGATTTCCTCTTCTCTTGCAAAGCTTTTACTAATTCTGTAACGCTTAGTTCAAACTGGCTTCCTCCCTGGGGCCTGCCCTGACTCCGCCGGTAGAAGAGTTGCTCAGACCTTAAACTTTTACAGTTCTTTATTTGTTTATAAGTCATGGGACTACTACTTTCTATTTCAAAGTGTTTGCTTTCTTGTCTACTTCCCCCACTATTCCCTGGGTTCCTTGAGAGCAGGGACAGTGTCTTACACTTTTTTTTTCCCCAGTGCTTAGTGTAAGAAAATGCCTGTTGTATGACAGATCCTCCATGAAAAGCTGTTGTCATAAAATAGTGTTTTCAAGGGGCCCTCTCTAATATTACAAAAGGATGCTTTTATAAACATCACATATTTGGGATATCATTGGGGCCATCCGAGAATTTTCAGACTCTTCTATCTCAAGCACTGGGCTGTTTTCTGAGTAAACTGAAGCATCTCTTGGTTAAAACTCTCAGAGGAAACCAATGAAATGCAAAACTCAGAGAAATAATATTTTGAATTCAGATAAGTTTTCAATAGTCTGTATCCTAAGGTCAAGCCTGCTGCCTGTGGGTGAGTCCTTGGGCACTGCCTGTGGAGAGGCAGCAGACACCGTTTCTCAACTTGCCCACTGGGCAGATCAGCCCGGGCTCTGGGAACTCAGGAGCTACGTGTATCATGAATATGAGACTGGTCCTATATCACCTTTCATCTTGGTGTTTGTTCTCACATATTTATGCTCATTTGTAGCTGTCCAGGGGGTGCAGGAAAACAAATGATACGATACTATGGTTACCTTTAGATCACTGTCCAGCTCTGCATATGTAGAAGCTCCATTCCAGCACATGTCAAGATGAAAGGACTGCTGCTCAAATTTCTGCCTTTGGAAAAGGTGCTCCAGGAAAGGAGCAGCCACTGCAACAATGTAGCCAATTTCCATGTTGGAAATTGGGGTGAGCTGAGAGTCTGGAAGGTCCTCTGAAACCGATGTATGTAATTCCTGGGTCCCAACAAGGAAAGGATTTTTAAAATGGAGCTAAAGTACATGAGATGAAAGCAGAAACAAGGAAAATTACATAAAACCCAATCAATATCCATAAGATAATGGTATGAATGTGTGATTTAGGCTGAGGAGTAAAAACAACGGAAAGAAATATGATAATTCAGAATTGGGGGAGGAAACCTTTATCGTCCCAATCTCTCTGTTCTACTTAGCAAAACCGTGACCCATTTTTTCTGCCATACTTTAGGTTTAATCTTTAAACCTTGGCTCTTCTCCAAGGAAATGAAACTATACAGATCATTTTGTACAGTTGTACTTAAAATATCGTTTTCTCCGGATAAGTCACACTACTAGTTATTGTTTGCGGTTTGACATTACATTAAAATGCAGGCCTGGCTCCGTATTTTGAGCTTGTTTTCTGTTGCTCCACAATGAGAAAAACAAGTCAGTAAAAGAAACCCTTAAATGTAAACTAAAATAAAATTTATAATTAAGAGACTACTGGAGTTTTAAAAACATATAAAAATTGAGCAGGCTGTGTATCTTCTTCTGTTTTTTTTTTTATTCCCAAATACTTTTTTGCCAGTTTATTGATTCATAAAATGTTCACTATCCATCATACCTGTAAGAGAACTGCAAACTATGATTAATGCACCTTATAAACATTATATTTGATTGGTCAGGATGCTGTATCATTATAGAAAAATTAATCACTTAAATCAATATGGAATTGAGATGTATGGTTAGGATATTTAAAAACCTGCTGTCTCTAATCATTATTGGGTGATTTTTCTAGTTCAGAAAGTAGATGAATGTTTTATCAGTCAGTGACATCTGGTTCAGGGCATCTTGTAACTAACAGCCCCCAAGGAAAGAAAGTTCACTAATGGAGGTCGTTATAAAGGGTAAAGGGAAGAATATGACAAAAAAATCAGAGGTGCCAGAAAAAATTGGCTGTAAATTGATGGTAATGAATGTGAAGTTTTCCTCTTACCTGGCAACAATAACCTGTCACCTCCCACACCCTTCTGAGATGAAAAAACCTAATTGGCCTCAGAGATGACATTTGCTAAATGTAGGACCAGACTAACAGGTAGTTAGAAATGTGTTAAATAGCACATTAATTAAATTGATATTCAAGCATTTTCAAAACTTTAAAACTTCCTGTTAAATGATTGTATATATTTGGAGAAATGAATAGCATTTCATTTGTAAAGTGGAGATACTCTAAAGCCAATTATAATAAAAATCTCTCATTGACAGAGATGAAGAACAAAAAAATAGTAAAATTACTTTTTAACCTTTTGATATTCATAACTGGAAAAAGAAAGAGAATTCTTGGGGGTGGAAGGGAGTTGAGGTGAACCATTGAATGCTCATAGGCTTTGTATATCCATATACATGTGGAGTACAGACAATCAATGAAATATTCAATATTATTCTACTATTATTAAATTCAACATGTGCATGAATGCCAGTAATGCAACAAAGGGTTTCTAACTTCCATGTTTGGCTATCACTTAGCCTACTCTTTACATTTTAGAATTCTATAATTCAAGTGATTCCTTTATTCATACAACCAAATGTAAGTACTTGCTTTTGCACAGGACTGTTGTGTTTAAGAAATTATGTTTAAGAAGGAGGTTGGATTCCCTAATTCCATGTGGTTCTGAATGCACAATGCTCGTTCACGGATACATTCACACTAATAGGTGCTCTGTGGAAAAGGGATCCTGTGCCCTACTGATTTTGCAGAAACACCTGGTAAAACAAAGTTAAACATGTTTCTTCTTATGACTTCTTAGAGCCTAAACTGCATTCTGACTCTGAAAGGAAGATACAGTACTTAGCAGTGACCTAAATGTTTTGGCTGTGAAATCTAGACTGCGGAATCCTTGACCGTAGGGTGAAGGAATGTGTTGCCTGAAACTTCTTTCCCTATTTGTTGAGATCATTGTATACCTCAGATGAGGGTCAGAATCTGAACTGTGAGTGAGGAGCTAACATCTGTCTAGTACACCAGCTCATGAAACCCCTATCCAGGAGTCCAAAGTGTTTTCCCTGCCACACAGGATGGGCTTTTGAAGGGATGAATGGCCTGGGCAGGTTTTCTGAACAGCACAGTCAGGTGTGCAAGAGGCTGGTGAGGTGCGTGGGATCTTTCGTCCATGTCACATTTGACTGTTTTCTCAGCTTCATAGAATTTATTCTGTAGTATTTACATTCACTATTTTTTTCTTTTTTTACATTAACCTATTAATTAGTGATTAATACATTGATGAATAGATGGTGAGGGTAAATCAGGGCCTGATCTTAATGGGGAAGCTTCAGGCCAATTCCTTTGGTCTGAGGAGGTTGAAGAGCTGGCCCCACGAAGATCTTTCATTTAGTCTGTGGAACTTTCATGCGCCATATCATATACTCAGAGCTCTCTCATCAAACGTATCACCTAGATACACTTTGAACTGCTTTGAGTTCATTGCTACCCATTTTTTATGCCCTTTAGCAAGATCTTAAATGTTTTCTGATGTTTCTCCAATGTTATTTCTGCCCCTGGTGAAGATATTTGAGGCAGTGATTTGTGCCATTGGCTGTCTCCAAGCACACCTCCCACTTAGCACTCTGCAGTAACCTACCAAGGGCAGTGGAGGCAGGCAGCCAGCTGCCTCAGGCGCAGTCAGTCAGGGGCGCATTGTCTGTAGAGAATTGAAAAATGATAATAAAACCAGGGTGTCTGCTTTCTATTGTTATCATGCTCCATCGGTTTTAAACAATGCCAGTAATAAAAATACTCCTACCTGTAGGAGCAGATGCCACTCCCCACCAGTGGCTTGCTATTAAAAACTGGTGTTAGAGAAACTAAGCATCCTATATTTTTATATTTTATGCTTTCCCCTCCTACCTGTCTCAAGGACTATTAAATTTCCCTTATTTGGTAAAATCTAATTATTTAAAATTAGGAACCTTATCCACAAAAATCTAAAGCCAATTTCTCATTGAGTTGCTTCATCTTGATTACTGAAGAAAACATACCTATGCAATAAAAAGCACTAGGCTTAAAATGCATTAAATCCCAGGTTTTGTTTTGTTTTAAGAGAGGCAGTGTCACATTGTAGAATTTACCCTGAATGCAAAGACCTTGTTATAGTGGTGGCCCTGAAACTGATGAACCATTGAGCCCTCTTGACATCAACTTTCTGGGGCTCACTTTCCCTATTTTAAAAAGATTAAGGAAGGAACTAGGCACGTTAGTTTACAACATAGTAATTTTGACTAATTATGCCAAATTGAGATGATTTTAAAAGTCTGGATTCAAGGAATAGTAATTGATTATATAGCTATCACAGCCTTGTTCATTTTTCAGAAAACAAATATGTAAGGTCTACCAACTCTCAAATACTAAATCTGGGCATCTAAAGATGGCCTCTCAAATTTCTAGAACTTTTAAATGGGAAGAGAAGGAATTCCTTCAGGACCCAGAAATAATTCTCTTGCAGGCTTTAGGAGGTAACTGCCCCCGCCCCCACCCATCCCCAGAAAGTCCTGATGTCTACAGATGGCAGATGCTTTAAAATCAGGCTGAAATTAGCCTACTATGAAGATTTTGCTACTCTTGCTGCCTCTGTGCCTTGCCTCATTGTTTCCATTAAAATTTCTCCCAGGTCTCTTCCCTTCTTGGAACCCTCTAGAGCAGTGATTTTCAACCATTTTTATCTCATGGCACACTTAAACTAATTACTAAAATTATGCAGCACACCAAATATTTTTTGCCAATCTAATAAAAAAAGTATAAAATTTTGATTCTTTCACACTGGATGGCTATTGTTGTGTTGGCTGTTGTTATTTTTTTATTTGATAATCTAAGGGAAAAGAGGTCAGTGCCCCTGACAAAATAGTCGGGTATTGCAGGTTTTAAAAATTCTTATGGCACACCAGTGTGCTGTGGCACACTGGTTAAAAATTGCTGCTCTAGAGTTTACTAAAGCATATAATATCCATGTGGACATAAGTGAATTTTTCTTCCTTTCACCTGCAGAATGGGTATTATAGACATGGCTCCCAAAGACCTTTGAATGTTAGGTGTTTTCCCCAGTGATCAAAAGACTTTTTCATTTATTTATGCATTTATTAAAAACAGGAAAAACACACACAAAATGATTGCTTGCCTAGTCTGTGCTAACACCATTGCTGGGGCTAGGATAGAGCAGGGAGTCAATTCCCTGCCTTTGAGGAACTTGCCTTCTTCTCAGGGGATGGAGCTAGGAGAAAACAGATGGAGTCAAGATGTGCGGATGTAGGTTTTTGATTCACTTAGAGTCCTTGCATAGAAACCGTTTATTCTAGACACTGAGCACAGCAGTGTGGGAGGAATGTACTTTTAGGGGTCAAAAGTTGCTACAAATATTTCCAGCTGTCAGTTAGACCTTACAGTTCTGATTAGACAGAGCAGCGTACCTGTCTTTCAGGTCAGGACAGACTCTCCCTTGGCCGGGCCCCTGTTGCTTTCCCTAGGCCAAGGCAGTCAGAGGCTTTTCCCTCCCATCTTTTACAGCGGTGTTTCTAAACCTGGCTATGCCTCAGAATCACAGAGGAAATCACTTAAGGTAGTAGTTTAAAAATGTATATGTGTCAATGTACCATATATAATGGGATGTGTATGTAATACATATACTCTAAATTTCTGGGATATACCTGAATTTCTGGAAAGTTAGAGGTATACTCTAACTTTCTAGGAATGAGGGATTGGAGATCTCTATTATTCATAAGTGCTCCAGGTGCTTTTATTTAAGCCAACTGGTACCACTTTTCAAGCCAGATTTAGGAACTACTATCGGATTAGTCTTTCTAATGCAAGCATTTCTTCAGCCTTCTCTTCTGAATGCCCAGGGCTTCAGAGCATGAAGTAGAAGGTATCCGAGGAGCCCATCTTTCATTGCTTCATTACTGGTTCCCTCTGTTTCAAGCTCACCTGCTGACTTCTCTTGGATGCCATCAGCACCCCAGTTTCGGTGTCTCCTTTATACCTTCAATTTCGCAGGGTCCTCTTCCCTCTTCAGGTCTCCATTCTTTCAAAGCTGGCTCAAGTCCCACCTCTGACCTGAGAACCTCTCCACTTTGGCAACCCGATGCTTTCCATTTTATAGCCCTTGTCATCTAGGTCACTCATTTATCACTCGCATTGTAGTCCTTTGTGGCCACAAAGTCTAGTTCAACTCCTGGAAAGGTTTCTAGGTGGCTGGTACACATGGCATGTCATTTATAGGCTTTCATGAATGCTAATCGAGTGAAGGACACTTACCAGTGCACGTTGGGAAGTAGTGCTGCTGTTTGGTATTTCAGAGGCGACTTTGTGAATTCAGCGAAGTCACGTACCGTGCCTGTCTTAATCACGGAATCACTTTCAGTGCCTGGTCTATCATTATTTGTTGAACAGTCTTGGGAAAAAGCCTACAATATTGTTTCAAAACCTTTGGTGTTGCTTTTTGTTCATATTTGGTGCCTGTTCTAATGAGGGTCTGAAGCTCTGCTTCCCACTCTTCTGTTCTCGTTATTTCCTTTTTAGCACGCAGCGGGAGCTTAAGCTGCCCACTTGACACCACGCCTGGTTTCTGTCCCAGAAAGGAGCTGTTTATCATGACTTCAGAAGGCAAGTGGAGTAACCTGAATTATCCTGTGATTAAAGTAATGTATAAACCTTAAGGCCATTCCACAGTGAACATTCTATCAGCTTAAAAAACTCACTGTGCTCCATAAAACTGATCTTATTGGCTCTCTGGGCTTGTTTATGGTTATGGGGTTTAAGGCAACAGTGAGGATCTGACCCTGGTTCACTAGACAAGCTTTTAGTTTATATTCTTTCCAAGCACACTAACGTAAATTCTTCTGATTTTAATTTTCTCCAAGCCTCATAATATACTCTGTCTTAATTGGATATATTCTTTCTGATAACTATCAGAAATAGCCCTTGTTAGATCTGAAGGCGGACAGTCCGTCAATTCTCACAGTGAATATCAGGAAAAACCCCACAACTGGATAAAGAAATAGCCTGTGTGCGTTTGGATTTAGAAAGCATCTTTTGCTGTTAACTCTGTAAATATTCTTTGGAAACACAAATACCTTGTATGAATGGCAGCTAGACTTTGCTTATTTTGGTACAGATAGTTACTGGAAGCTGAAAAATGGTTCCTTGACAAATCTGGCAAATTACACAATGAATACATTTTTATTCTATATAGACCCTTGAGATTCAGGTTGTTTTACCCTGAGCTGGATATTTCTACTGGCAGCAAGTAAAAGGCTCAATAATTATTTGTTGAGTATTTTTATAGATCAGATACCACAGGAGGGACTGGGGTACAAAGATGAATAAGACAGGTACATCTTCATCACATGGGAGTCACAGTCTATTCATAGACAGACACTAAGCAGAGGATTATACTAGTCATCGCTTAGTTACTGTTGTAATAGAGGTATAAAGTAAAGATCTAGTGGATATGAGAATGTAATTAGAGCTCCCAACCTCATCTGATGTGGGGAGTTGGGAGGAGGAGTGGCAAGTGGTCAGAAAAGGCTTTCCAGAATGGGTGTTACTTAATATAAGATCTAAGAGAAAGAAAAAAGTGGGAATTAGTAAGGCAGAGAAAAGAATTACCAACTCACTCCACAAATATAATAATAATGGATGCTTATAGAAATGACTTAACGATAAAATCTCAATTCTCATCTAACCCTATTTTATATTTTCCTGTCACTGGTACCTGGGAAGAGGGACTGTATGACCTGAAACACCTGGTTAAAAGAACTGTGTTATGAAGAACTAGAATGCTGTTAAGGAAACTTTGAAGGTCAGAAGATGTGACGGAGATTATAAATGTTCACAAGGAGAAAATGCCTGTTATAAACATCACACGAGGGTTCTAATCCATTGTAGTAGTCATTTACACTAAACAGAAGAAAATTTTTCTATGATATATTTCTTGACGTATGTGGCTTATAACATACTTTATCACTATAGATCAAATTGTGCCAGGTATATTATCTAGCTATAAGAAAATACCTATCATTTTGGGTGTTTAATAAAGTAACTATTGCATTCTCCATGTGTCCAAAATAATGTACGAAAGAAATAAAGACAGAAAGAAGGAAAATCAGAAAGAAAATAAACAAAGTGGGCAAAATTGACGCAAGTTATTTTATGAAAAATGTGTCTAAAATCAAGTAACATCATTTTTCAGAAATGTTGAATGCTAATTAAGAACTGGAATCATTCTATACTGAGAAGAACAGTAAACAGGTTGACTGGAAAAAAGTGTTGAAGTTTTTCTGTCCCTTAGTTTAGAGCCACTGATATTTTAGGTGAATCTAAAATACAGTTCTTGTGTGAAATTCTCTTGTGTTTCCTCCCAATCATGGTTGCTCTTACCAGGTCTGAGGGCCACGAATGGGAAAGGAAGCTAACATCGCAGTTGTAGTCAGACATTAGCTGGGGTGCAGTCGTCGGAGCTAGCCATTGGACTTATGCTGTAGAATTTAATTCTAGTAGCAACTTTTTTTACAGGTGGGAAAACTAAGGCTCAGAGAGCTTAACTAATTTGCTGAAGTATTTGAACCAGGATTGAAACACAGTCCAAAGCCCATTTTATTTCTTCTAAATTAAAGAGAAAGTGTTTTTCCCCCCAGAGAAAGAAAGCCTGATTTTCTTTATTATTCTGGATTAGTGGTTGTCTATAAAATGCTGAAGGGCCTCATAAAGGCAAATTTACGTCTGGTGTGTGGTTCAAAGAGAATTTTCTTAACTAGATGGTAAAATGTTCCTTAAAAGAGCTGAGTGTAGAAACAGAACTTGGATGGCTAATGACTTTCTTTTTCATATTTACTTTTTAAAGTTTTACTTTCTTTCATTACAATGTAAAGATGTTTATTCTACAAAAATAGAAATATATGAGCATAAAGGAAAAACTTCCAGCATGCCACCACCTAAAGACAACCGTTTTATTAATGTTAACATTTTCTGCTAGCCTTTTTCCTATGAATATATATTTCCAGCAATGTATTCATAATACATATAAAATTTTGTGTCATATCTACTTAACATTATCGTATAAGACTTTTACCTCTTAAAACTATTCATATTATCCCATTGTGTAACCTAGAAACAAGCAACTGAAATCTTAACTTTATAAATTAATTATTATAACTCATGTTTAGAACTCTTGAGGGAAATATAAAGTGCATTAAGGTTAAATTTTTTTTTTTCCGTGAAAACTCTTCTAAAAATAATTAACTTGCTTTAGATTAAGACATTTGCAAAATGAGATAATTTGATAGTAAACCTCATGGGTCAGGCTGTGTATATTTCATCTAGACTTTTGAAGAACATTTTGATCCAGTTTTTTAAACTTTACTCTAATTTGGGACAAGACATTCTCATCTTTCCTGCATCTGAAGATATATTTGGTAGAAAGGCTTTTTTATTCTTTGCATTTTGGTTGGATAAAGCAAGTAATTTAGCAGTTATAGAAAATAGCAAGCAAATCCCCTTTCTTGACTCTTAATCAGTAAATATTTTACCCCAGAAAATGGAAGCATTTGGATCCATTCCACATATACAGTTCTTTCTACCTGTAGTCTGACATCTCCTTTCCTGGCTGAGTTAAGAGCATAGATTCTAGAATTAGATAGCTTGAGGTCAAATTCTGATTCTAAGGCACTGCTGCAAATCTGAGCAAGTTACTCAACCTCTGACCTCATTTTTCTTACCTACAATGTGGGCGTAATAAATATGACTTACCTCAGAGGGCTCCTGTGAAGATTAAATGAATCATACATATAAAACATCTAGAATGGTGCCTGGTACACTGCCAGTGCTGAATGAATGCCAAGTATTATTATTGTTATTATCATGCCCATATCTTTTATTTGGTAGCAAAGATTTTGTTAACTAGATCTTTGGTTAACATGCCATTTTCAGATTAAAGCCTGATCCATTCCATAATGCCTTCGAGGGTACAGAATCTGTATCCCTTCCCATCAGGAAGGCTACCTTTTGTTTTAGTTCATTACCTAGTGTCAGGTGTTTATTTCTGGATGTTTATTTCTGAGATAACTGTTTGGCTCATTTACTAATTTCATTATCAATAATATAATTTGGGACTTTGGAACTCACTAAATGGTGCTGAGGCATCCCTCAAGTAATGGAGGTGATTCTGTAGCTACTTCTAGCATGCTCTGCCTGCCCCAGGCTCCACTTGGAGGGAAAGAAGAAAGTATGAATTGAGGTCAATGACTGTGCTAGTTAGGTATGGGGAAGGTAGGATACGAGTTGGCAAATGTAGGTTAATATTAAATTATAGAGGGTCTTGAATGCTTAGATAAAGACACTGGATTTTATTCTTTAGGTTATGGAGAGTGATAGGATGAAAGAAAGACATCTTTCCAAAGAATGCAGAGTATGAGTTACCAATCTGCTTACACCACAAGTTCCCCAATTCTTGTGTCCTTAAGTTTGATCATTGCTTAGTTAGAGAATGTAAGTCACATTCCCACTAATAGCCAAGAAGCCTGGTCGCTGAAGAAAATCTTTTTTGGGCACATAGTTTTACCACAGTCCTCAAGTCTTCATAGGCAGATGGCTGCCTCTTCTGTTTCTAAAGTGTTGGTCTGAAGATTTTTTTGTGAGTCTATTCTTTGGGAGCTCAAACCATTGAGATTTCACTGTTTTAGAAGCATAATTAAGAGGATTATTGTTCTTTAATCCCTTAATGATAATAAAATTTTACTGTTTCAACTAGTTATTTGCTAGGCTATACTGCATACACATGTAAAACAGATGCTCTCTATTTCCCAAGTAATCGGAACCCTTGAGAGCTGTGCCCAGCGGTAAGTGGCTGCCTTAGTCTAAAAGGTTAACTCTTTTATCAACTCAAGAAGTTCTCGAACATCTTCCAAAACAGAATTGTCTATGTGACAGAGTTGCTGGATAATAAGGGGAAACATTTCCATTAATAATAGTGTAGAAACTTCTAGGCAATTGTAATGAAGTTAAAGGGTAAGAACAGTATGCCAGAAGGAAGTTGTTAAGCTAAAGGCTATCTAATTTTTATTGTGTTTTTCAACAGATTCTATGGAGATTTTATGTACCACTCCAGAGAGAAATTATATTCAGATCTGGATTCCCACAATTTATTCATGCTCTCATTTGAGCACTTCCGTATTGTGTTACGTTTGTTTTATACCCGCCTTCCCCACTAGATGGGCTGATCCTTGACATTGAGGAAGGGCCACTTATCTTCTGGTCCCCTACACCTGGCATAGGCATGGCATGTAGTATGTGCTCAACAAATGCTTGCTTCTTATTGAGGGAGATTTGTGTTTATAAAAGGCAGTATAAAGTAAATGATTGCCACCAGGTAATGTAGCTTAAAAGAACGTGAACCTCATTATAGAGAGTCAGGCTTAGAAACACTATTTCATGGGATATGTCAGAATGACCGGGATCGAAACCAACACTTGATCTGTTCTCTGCAAGGAGAAGACCAACCATGTAATGTCCACAAGTTCTGTTATACACTGATTTTAGTGAAAAGTAGACATAAATAACATAAAAGGTTGATGGATGTTGTTTCAGTTTATCACGGATATAGACCTAGAAGTGGATCTCAGGTGATTCAGGACTAATTTCCTCTGCCAGGAAGCAAAGAGGCAGCAATGGGAGCAGAAAACATCTGTGGCCTTGTCCCATATCTAAAGTTCCTTGGGTCCCCAGAAATTCTGGGTGACAGGGTGGCTCTCTCCTTTGGTTGGGTTGGAGAGTCCATGTGAAAACTCTCTCTCAAGAGGGCTTGCCTCAGCTGTCATTCTACACAGTTTTTTTTTTTGTTTTTTTTTTACCCAGGCTATCTTCAGGTCACATCCCACTCTGTGGCATGATAATACAAGTCTGTCTCTAGCTGTGCCGTTAGTTTAGGTATAGAAAACTTGTGCTAGGCAATGATAGGCAAAGGGAAGGGAACTAGCTCTTATTGTGTGCTCTTAACAGAATAAAAACTAAATTCACTAAAGTTTTTCCATTTGATTGCATCTCCACCACCAGCTCTAGTCCCATCTACCTTAGCCTCCTAAGTGAGCTCCTGAATACTTATGCCTATATCCAAATCATATCAGTCAGGAAGATCTTCTCAAGATGCAAATCTGAGTGTGTGAAGTGATACCTCATTGTGGTTTTAATTTGCATCTCTCTGATGATTATCGATGTCGAGCATTTTCTTATATGTCTCTTGGCCATCTGTATGTCCTCTTTGGAGAAGTGTCTATTCAGGTCCTTTGCCCATTTTTAAATTGGATTGTTTGTCTTCCTCTTGTTGAGTTGTATGAGTTCTTTGTACACTTTGGAAATTAGCTCCTTATCAGATGTATCCTTGGCAAATATGTTCTCCAATTCTGTGGGGCTCCTTTGTATTTTGAAGCTGATTTCTTTTGCTGTGCAGAAGCTTTTTAATTTGATGTAGTCCCATTTGTTTATTTTTTCTTTACTTTTTCTTGCCCTAGGAGATGTATCAGTGAAAATTCCACTACATGAGATGTCTGTGACTTTACTGCCTATGTTTTCTTCCAGGATCTTTATGGTTTTGCATTTAAGTCTTTTATCCATTTTGAATTTATTCTTGTGTGGAGTAGGTTGGTGATCTAGTTTCATTTTTTTGCATGTACCTGTCCAGTTTTCCCACCACCATTTATTGAAGAGACTGTCTTTACTCCATTGTATGCTCTTGCCTCCTTTGTCAAGTATTACCTTACCATGATGGTGTGGGTCTATTTCTGGGGTCTCTGTTCTGTTCCATTGGTCTCTATGTCTGTTGTTGACCCAGTGATCCCACTTCAAGGAATATATCCTAAGAATCCTGAAACACTAATTAGAAAGAATATGTGTACCCCTATGTTCATAGCAGCACAATTTACAATAGCTAAGATCTGGAAACAGCCCAAGTGTCTATCAGTAGATGAGTGGATAAAAAAGCTGTGGCACCAAGGAATACTATGCAGCTGTAAAGAAGAAGGATCTCTTATCCTTTGGGACAGTATGGATGGACCTGGAGAATATTATGCTAAGCGAAATAAGCCAGGCAGAGAAAGACAAGTATCACGTGATCTCACTTATACATGAAATCTGAAGAACATAATAATCTGATGAACAAAATAGATTCAGTGATATAGAAGCATGGAACAGACTGGTGAATCTCAGAGGGAAGGTGGGGGTGGGTGAGTGGGTAGGTGGGGAGAGATTAACCAAATAATTTATATGCATATATGCATAACCCACGGACACAGACAATAGTGTGATGGAGGCCTGGGGCGGGGAGTGGGTGTGGGGTGGAGGGGATCAATGGGGGGAAAAAAGAGACATCTGTAATATTTTGAACAATAATAAAAAAAGATGATACCAAAAAGAACATAGTTTAATGAGTGCTGTATGTGAATTGTTCTGTGATGTTCTGTATGGGGTTTGCTGCTTTGAGTCCTAACCAGGACCCTGTGAAAGAGAAGCACACCAGTGCCTTTAGGAGCTTGGTCAAATTGGACTGTGTGAGTCCAGGGAGCAAGTATTCCCCCAAAAGATCAGAAGATAAAAAGCTAGAGTAGTCTGCTATTTGTGTGGCTGGATGCTGATGGCTGAATTAATTTTCAAAGCTTACTTAAGGTTACAGAGAACAAAACAGCAGTAAGGGACATTTAAGAGGGAGAAAAAGCTCATGATTTATGTGTTTTCCTCTTTCCATTTAAACATTGCAGGCACTGATCAGGATGGAAACCATGCAGGGAAGCCCTGGTCTGAAATGTCATTTCCTTCCAGTCTCTTCAGTGTTATGCAGCGTGGTTGTAAGATATGCTGAAATGGAAATTTAGTGCTACTGTATTCCGAGATGTGTTTACATGGTGTCTTTGTAGTCTGTGCATGTGCCTTCTGTTTATTACTAAATAAACTCTACATTCATTGTTGTTGATTAAATCGAAGGCTGACATACTGACGTTGGAGAGATGAAGCAAGATTATATCTCAGAGTAAAACACGCAGCCTAGAAAACGGAGACTTGGAAGTAAATACTGATACCTGTGACTAAAGAAGCAATTTTCTGAGTTTGCTTTACATGGTTCTTAAGGAGCCTATTACCTTTATATCTGTGTATGTTATTTCTCACAATTGTACCAGACTAGTGAATTCTTGTTTAATGCTTTCAGATAAGGGTGAGGTTTTACTGAGGACTTGATTCTTCCAGAAAAGACAAGAATAACAGGGAAAAAAATGTAACAAATTATTGCCTGCATTAGTATGAAAGGAATGATCTGTTCAGAGCTGTCATTTGTGGTATTTGCCTCCAAATTACAGGCTAAAAATATGTCAGGACATGAATGGAAACATCTCTTTTAGAGAAAAACACGTTCGCATTCCACATGTGATACGAAACACGCCTATTGTCCCACAGATTCTTTCTTTTCCTCCACTAACCTCTTCCCTTTGCTTCATAATTACCTATAAAGAAATGACATGAAACTGCATTTTATACTAAAATGGTGGGAATTCCTTTTTTTTCTCTCACAGAGTTGATTTTTTTTTTTTTTTTTTCCGAGACAGAAAGATTTGCTGCTACCTGTATCTTTGGGCTTTACCTAGCTGATAAACAGCTCATGGATTATACAAACATAACTGCATTTCCATTATCTCTCCCCGACAAATTACAGCCTGCCACTGGAGCTGCCATAACAGACAGCAGGCATTTGGTTTTAAACTGTCTCCTTTTTCTTAAATCTTGAAAACAAGGCCATGATTCTTCATATTCATTCGAAATAGAAAATGCTCAGCTGAATGCACACAAGGAAATGGCAACCCCGCTCTCCCCCCCTCCCGCCCCTTCCATTTCCTGCTCCCCTTCCCTGCATTGCAGTCCTGCGGGCTCTCCGGGAGCCTGGCGGGGCTGGGGAAGGAGCTGCTCCACCACCTCCTTCCTAGCCAAACCGCAGAGCCTCGCTTGAGGTCCCCTTTTACATTGTATTTTGAATTTATAGAGCTGCTTTCGATAAAGAGAAGACAGACACATTGCAGAGATGTGTGCAGCGTGACAGTTTTATGAGAAGAAAAGAAAAACCTAAAGGTTATTCAGTTACCTACCAATCTCATCCAGTGCTGCGATTTTGGAAGAGGCGATGGGAGAAAGGAAAGGCCTCATCTCAGTGTGCGATGGTAGAGCCAGGAAGCTGTTTCAGCCTGAATAATTTGGTTGATTTTCCTTGAAGAAAATAGTTAATAAAAGGGAGAGAATGTGCTAGTGCCCTGCTCTCCTTTTTATTTTATTATGCAATAATACCATACCTGGTCTCTTTTTGACAAAGTGCATTTGTAAGTGATTCTTCTGCCTTGCTAGGGTCTCTAGGACTGTGGGGTGGGACTCCCGAGGGAAGAGATGCCTAATCTCACACTTTCCAAGTTACTGAAGGAGGAAAGCCCCAGTCCCAGGGAGGCTTTCTATACTGCACCCCTGTCATGCAGGCAGTCCAGCAACTCCCCTCATTTTGTGGTGAGAGGGTGTGAACCCCACTGGGTCCACCACCGTGGAGACCATCTACGGAAGACGGCTTACATGAATCCCTTCGATCTCTGAGCCTCAGTTTTCTATTCTGAATCACGGGCTATTAAAACCTACAACCCCACTCCTCCCACCGGCTGTGAAGATTAAATGGGATAGTGCATGTGAAATACTTTCTAACACAGAATGATCTCTTCAAATAGAAGCTGGATTTGTTGATGTTGTTGTTATTTAAGGAGATGGATATTCCTCTCCTGACTTGCCTCACTAAGATGTATTGAGCCTTCTGTCAGGGCTGGCTCCACCTTCTCAAATTCTTCCCCTTAGTCGTTATTAGGAGGGTCAATCAAATATTTGGTTTGTTCCTAATTCCAGGAGGGAAGATCCTAGATCTTTCAGCTCCTCACTGTCTCCTTGCAGCCCAAGTACCTGCTAGGCATTCGGCAAGTATTGGCGGAGGAGCAGTGAGGAGTGCTCAGGGCTCCTTGTCCAGTGCTCAGGTCTCTTGTTCTTCCACTTCCTCCTTCTGGTCAGGGCTGTCCTCCCACAGGCTGTAAAGATGTGGAGATATTTTGGGCAAGTGTGAATTTTAGTCTGGAACAGTCTAATGATTTTAGATTTCACTAAAATATCCCCCAGTTTTATTACAGTCTACTTTTTCTTAGCACCTATATTCCTTTGAGAAAATCAGACCAAATGCCTTTACTAAATCATTTGGTTTGAAAAAAAAATGCCTCAAGGAATTAAAGAGTTGAGTGTTTTTATACTTGTTCATTGAAACCAGACCTCTAGCTAAAAACACTTGCTCATTTCATCGCTGACCTCTCATTTGAAGCTAGTTCACGTGGAGCCTGGGTTGTTTTTAGACGCTCACAATTAACCTCAAGTCCTGAAAGTGAAAAAGAAACGACGCAAACGTTCATTTTAGTCAGTCCGTGTTCAGAACTTACAGGGGCCGGTGTAATGGACTCTATAGTCTATAAAGGTAGCACAGCTATGATTTAATGGATTTAAAAGTAATCTTTACTAATATTAAATTATTTATGTAGAAATCTTAATAAAGTATGCAACTTTTATGAACTGCAGAATTGCTGTAATGTTTTAAAAGTTGCTCCTTGTTCTGTCTTTCATTGAGTCAGCATGTGATATGGCAGAGAGCTTTGTGATTTTTATATTTGAGTATTTATTTTTTTGAGTATTTAAAACTAAGAGAATATGCAGCACTTTTAACTGCCTCTTCAAAGAACTGTAGCTCAAAAGTGAAAGAAAATCTGGAAAATGGTTTTGGAAAAGCAAATATAAAGGCTAAAACATATGTTTTGTATGGGTATATATATATATGCACATATATGTAAATACGTATACACATTGTTTTTTAGAACTTTCAGCAGAGTTCTTTTTGGGTTATGAAATATACTAAATAATATCTGTAACACATATTCAATATTATTAAGCATAGTAATAAACAAGTAGTCTTTAACATGGACAAATCTCAAGTTTTTGGTTGTTTTTTTAATGAACATTTTACTATGTTCCAAAATAGCCAAATGAATGATGCTTAGTTTTGTAGCACCCACTGGGGCTTGGTAGAGTAGCATTCTACACTGGGGATGGGTGGTGGGCCAGCGCGTGACTGCCACGTCCTTCTGAGCCTCTCCAGGCGCAGAGAGACACCAGTGTCAGTGTGGTCGCTCTGTCAGGCAGCCAGGCAAGATTATGAGGACCCGGAGAGCTTCTTTAACTCAGGTTTCAGACAATAAAAGTATTGAGAATGATTGAGCCCATGCTGCGGAACGTGAGTTGCATACACTTTATGATACTATCTGTTTAAATGCAGTTTTATTAAACAAAAATATCAAATGGTATAAGCAGGGCACTGAGCCATTCGTTTCTGGCCCCTCCTGACTGGGAATCCATGGCTCATAATTTTGTGTCTCTAAACACCATGGGAGCTGTTCTGTCCTGGTCTGGCTCCCATTTCCCCTTTTGGCCTGTTGTTTAGCTTCTCCGCTTTCTCCTCTCTCTGTGCTCTTCTGTTCTTGTGCCAGGCGCTTGTGCTGGAATCAGAACCCTCCTGGTATCAGAACTCATTTGACTAATTGTAGAGGATTTTCACTGTGTCTGTAGTTACCCAAAGAAAAGATCTGATTTCTTGTGTGTCTATTATCTCTATTGCTTTTGTGGGTTCCTTGCTCTGATTTACTACAGAATGTTTGTGTCACTTATTATTTGACTGTAAATTGTCTGCCTATTTTTCCCAGTTAAGCATTTTTCTGTTTGTTTCTGAGTCATTCTCTTGTTTACCTTGATGCTAAAGTGGAGAGGTGGGTTATGGGTTCTTGTGATTTTTTTTGCTAGGAAGAGTAATTTCCACACTGGGCTTGAGTTGTCAGTGGGTCAGTGGGAAGACATGTAGACACTATTACACTTTATTATAATGGGATTTCACTGTGTATTAAGGGCTTGCATGACATGTCTGCCAGTTACAAAGGTTTCCAAATTCTCATGAGTCAAGATAGATATTAGTTCTGTATGTAGTATTTCCATGTAGGTAATGAGTATAGACAGGTAAGTTCAATACTCTGCTTTGCCCATGAATACAGATTTTTTCATAATATGTGCTTTTTAAAATGCTTTACTAGTTTGAAGAAATTTATTCTAGAAATAACTGCTTCCTCTAGTTTTCTGAGATTGAAAAGCGATGTTGATTTACAGAGACTTTGAAAGGCTGTGGTCTGAGTGAGAATACAAATATGTTGTGCTCATGTTAGAGCCATAACCCCTTTGCCTTAGTGTGGTCTCCAGAACTATAAAATAGGCTTAATGTCAGAAGTCAATTGAGAACACATGTTCTCTGTTAATTGCATGTTTATGAATAGACTCCAAATAAAATGTTAGAAGTTCTCTTTTTCCAATTGCCTATTTTAAATTGAAATTCAAAGGATAATTTTTTAAAAGAAAAGCTTTTATTTTTGAAGTAATTTTAAATTTGCAGAGGACTTGTAAAGATAGTACAGAGTTTCTGTATACCTTTAACTCTGTGTTCTCTAAAGGTAACACCGTACGTAACCATGGCGCATTCATCAAACTAAGAAATTAACATCGGTACACTATTACTAAACGATAGGCTTTATTTGGATTTCCCAAGTTTTCCTTCTGTGAAGGACACATTTTTAAATCATTTTTATTTAAGTACAGAATTATTTTTTTAGAAAACTTAATAAAATTATACCTTTAAGAAATTTGTCAGTCTAATGTAGACATATTTTTGGGAGCATTTCAGGGAAAGTTAGTGAAGAACGTTAAATAATTTTAAAATATGAAAACATTAAAACATTCAAAATCTTAATTTGGGTGCAAAAAATTGATTATTCTGATCCATATATTCATTATTCTGTATAATGAATATTCATTATTCTGTATAGTGAACATAATATTATTTATATAGATATTTCTTTCAAATGAATGTCGTTTCACTTTTCTTATAAGTCAGGAGTGAGGCTATAAGGAAATTTCTCTAACAATCCTTTTATCCTGTAATCTTTAAATTCAGTGACTCTCATACTGTAAACATTGAATTTTGCACATTATGGAAAATACTTCCAGTTTTGATGAAAGATGGAGTTATTTTTGTTTTTAAAGAGTGTATTAAAAGTACAACAAGCAATCTGATGAATAAACAGATAAATACAAAGGTGTATGGGGAACTTGGGTAATTAATTTTCTTCATAAAAATATGTTACATCAATCCTATTTTTAAAATTTATTTAGTAGTTTAGTAACATTAATACATTTTAGAGGCCCACTGGTCCCACTTTGCCCTTTTGTGCTACTCGTGCTTGATACAGTCATGATATCTTGGATTGCTGGCTTTTAAGATGTTTTGTTTTCATAAATGCCTGAGCACTAGGCTCAATAGAATATCAAAGGATAAATGAATTTCTAACTTGAAAAAGCTCCTGATGACTTAATGTGCTAGAGAGTCAGAGAAGGTACAGTCTCTGGGGTTCAACAGGATTGAGGCTTTGCTCTCATCTTTTCTCAACAAAGCAAACACTATCTCACAATGTCAACATTAAAGTGAAGTTTAAATACACACATATATAAAATACTTCCCAAACTTTAACCTACCAGATATGTTGTGATTTTCAATAAGGGAGAGCTTTAAAAGGTAAATGCTGGAAAGAAAGGATACTCAGGAAGGTGAAAGTGAGGGCTATCAGTGTAAATGTAAGGAGCATAGAGTAAAATGCATGGGCCTGAATTTTTATTGAATCTGGCAAAGGAAACCTTAAATTGAAATTAGATTTTCTCATTTTGTAGCTGAAATACAGGGTGTGCCAAAAATAGATTTACAGTTGTTCGTATGGAAAATAATACAACAATTAATAAACAATAATACAAGAATAAACTATTTTGAGTTCTCACAACTATAAACCTACTTTTGCCCCACTGTGTCTATCAAAGAGAGGTTTACAGGAAAAGCATGTTTTCCCATTGCTTCCTATACAGTTCCGTTTGTGAAGGTAAATTTTCAGTGGTGGTGGGGAGGATCAGTGTTGTTCCGGCCAGTTTCTAATTTAGGTATCCTTACTTGGCATTCAGTGGTGCCAGAGCAGGGAGTTTGGCCTCAAATCTATGGCTACTCCCAAAAGGAAGCCTATTTAAAAGAATTGTTGGTGATGAAAGGTTGGCATATGTATTGATTTTTATGTAGGCCAGTGTTGTGGAGAGACTGAAACAAAGAGCTGGAAGTAGGAGAGTTCTCTTAGTCTTTCCTTTGGATTGGTTCTATTGAACTGGTCCCCCTCATGGTGAGGCCACGGGGCTAGGGAGGAATGCTTCCCAAGGTCGTTTAAAAGTGTTTTTTGTCTTTATATTTGGAAGTTCTCCGTAGACCAGAACTGCCTCTTTGAATTTGCAGAGCCTGATAACACCGTGGTTGCTGTGGTCTAGAAGACCTACTGTGTAGCGCCTTGTTGCTAATAGCCAGTGGCAGTGCTATACAGGGGCTGTCTCTTTTGATTAGCATTGTATTTATTTTGGGATTATAGAAGCAACCTTGTATAGTGTTCTGGAGAAATTCCTTAGCTTTTCAAAGATAAGCAAGGAGGTGTTATTCATTTCGATATGAGAGCTCCTTTTTGGCTCACCTAAATAAACTTGTTTATATGAGAGAAACAATGGTGTTTAATCTAAGTTCAGTTTGAATTATAAAATCTTAATTGGTTTAATTTTATTTGCTGGTATTAGTTGGGAGTTTCTCACATTTTATTTCACTCTGTGAGTGGTGGAGTCAAGCTGGGAACTTCAGGGAGTTACCAGGAGAGAGCTGCTAAAGGAGAGGTCGGCTGTAATAGCCTCCAGTTGGTGGGGGGCTGGTGATGTGCTTCTGTTCTTTAGGTGGAGCTGATGCAGTATCCCTGAGCTTGGATGCTCTAAATTAACCCCAGGAAAGAAAATCATCGCGTTCTGAGTGGTTGAGCAAATAATTAAAATTATAGACAACAGACATTATCCCAGGGCTTGTTAATATCTCTTGTGATGTTATTATGAGATTATATTAAAAATAAAATGGAATTTAATGGCCAGTGGTTATTATTGTCCTTTAACTTGTCACCTTTGCATGCCGCCTTATCCCAGTCTCTTCAGCAGAGGCTCAAGGAAGCTTGGGGAGACAGAATTTTACTATATAAGCAGGGGTGGGTTAAAGCAGAAAATGTCCAAAGGAGGCAGGTCAGGATTTGAAAGGACTTTCTTGTCAGCTATTTCAGTGATTTTCAGTCAGTGTGCCACAGCACACTGGTGTACCCCCCCAAATTTTAAATTACGCAATATTTAGTCAAAGGCAGTGACCTCTCTTCCCTTAGATTGTCAAACAAAAAAAAATGACAACAGCTGACACAGCAATAACCATCCAGCGTGACTGAATCAAAAGTATACCTATTTTTTGGTCAGATTGGCAAAAATTATAGTTTTTGATGTGCCGCAGAATTTTAGTAATTAGTTTATGTGTGCGTCCATGAGATGAAAAAGGTTGAAAATTGCTGGCCTATATTATTTATCCATTCCTCCAAAACTTAGCAGCTTAAAACAACAAGCATGTATTATCTCACAGTTTCTGTGGGTCAGCAACCCAGACAGGGCTTAGCTGGAAGCCCCCTTCTCAGTTTCTTTCAGAAGGCTGCACTGAAAGTGCTGGCTTTGAATGCAGTTTCATCTGAAGGCTCAACTGGGAGAGGATCTGTTTCCAAACTCACACGGTTGCTGGCAGGATTCAGTCCACCTTCAGTTTCTTGCCCCATGGGTCTCTCACTAAAGCAGCTCACAGCATGACATCTAACTTCTATCAGAGTGCGTGAGTAGGAGAGGCCATGCAACGAGGAAGCCACGATCTCTTTGCGACTTAATCTAAGCAATGACATCTCATCACAAGCAAGTTTCTAGATCCAACCCACACCCAGGAGGGAGGATTACATAAGGGCCTGAATACCAGGAGCAGGGGTCACTGAGGATGGTCTTAGAGCCTGCCCCCACCGTTTACTGGGGCTTTCCCTATTTCAAAGGAAAATTGAACCACTATCAGCTTATGTAAGTTGTTATCCATGTAGAAGTCACTGATAGGTGAAGGACATGCCATTTTGAAATAAAGTTATTATTGGGGGAAATATGGCTAAGCCTAGTGGAGCATGCTCTGTAACAGTGTTTGAACTCTTTCTACTCCTTCAGTGTTATAACCCTTTCAGCAAACATGTTTCCTTGTTTTCTCCTTCACAGAGGTTGAGAACCTGCTTGTTAGTCTGAATCCTATGTTTTTAACTCATTGTATCTCCTTCCCCATGTTAAATATAATCTATATTCTCTGTTCTTTTTTTTTTACATAGTTCTACAAGGTGGTTGGATTTAAAAATCTGAGAAATTCATTCAGAATGACATATATTAGTAAACGATACTTTTTAAATGCCTTTGCTTATCCAGGTCATAATTGTATTTGTCAGGGAATTTCCCTGTAGGCTCCCCATCCTTCAAGTCTTCAAATCCTTAACTGTCACTTCCTCAGAATGGTCTTTTTCAAGCTCTTCCTTAAGTCATCCCCGCACTCCTGTTTTTCCCCCACATCCTGCAGTTGATTACCTTCCCAGCACTTCCCATTACCTGAGAGTGTTCACCTCACTTCTGTGTTTATTGTCTCTCTCCTCTCACTAGAATTCAAGCTCAAGGAAGGCAAGGGTATTATCTCTTTTGTTTACTGCTATATCATTGGTGCTTAGAACCGTACCTAATCCATAGCAGGCACTCAGGGAATATTTGTTGAATGACTGAATATGGAATTTCAGGAACCAAAGCAGGAATAGGGAGAACTGTCCAGGGGAGCCTGTAGGTTCGCCTTCTATCACATGTTTCTCCTTCAACTGTGTGCGTTGAGTTTGTTTGACTCAGATAGTTCTAGAGCATATTATGCTGTGGTCATCTGCATCACTGGCCTTCTGAGTCTGAGAAGTTCAACTGTAACATGGTCCTAGTATTAGTTGCTATAGTCAGGGGGCTCATAAAGGTGTACTTCTAGCTTTAAAAGCTATAAATGTATGTGTGTTTGGTTTTTTTTCTTGGCCAACAAAAAAAGAAAATGCAAGGCTTTGACAGAAGGAGCACTCAACCTTGCGATCCAAGTGTCCTCCGATTTTTATGGCGATGTCTCCTGCTATCAGGTGTGATGGCCGTACTCTCAGGACCATCGAATAATTGTGAGACCGCGTGGAAAATGACAGAGAATAGAAGCAAATCATTAGAAACCACATTCCAATAAATCTGTAGAAGGCAATTATTTAAGGTTGAGATAAAAAAATAAAATAAAAATTGAGGATAGTCTTGCCCTGAACAGAATGACGGTTTAAATAAAAAAACAAAAAACTTATTCTTTCATTGCTTCGGTTTCATTTTCTTTTGGTGTGGAGCGTGACTTGCTAGTCGTGTATTGTGGTTTAATACAGCTCATCAATGTGCTGCTTTTCCATTGCCGCAAAGCGGGTGAAAGCTTGAGGGATTTCTCCTGCAGTAATTCCCCAGCTCTCATTCCTGGGCAGCGCTGTGCGCTCGTTTCCATTAGCAGATCACCCTCCTTCTTCCCCTTTGCTTCCAGACTCATAATTCTGTGCTTATCTGCAGTGAACTTCATTTGCATTTATTAGCTGGGTAGGTACTTGAAATATCTAAAACCCTTTTATCTGGCTGCTTTGTTTCTCATTATTTGCTGTCTCTTCCAATTTAGTATGAACTGCAAACTTGAAGTGTTTCTTCTGAAACTGTTGTTCAGATTCTTTGCATACCAATGCAGGGCCTGAAACTGATGCTTGCTGGGGTCCCAGTCAGCAGCCTGGTTCTGCCTTGAAAAGCCGCAGCTTCTCACATTTTACGCATCTTTCTTGACTGACTGGGGTATGAGCTGTTTATGTAGATTTATTCGTTTGCCTTTTGGTTGAGCGGTTGAACCGGTGAGCCTCTCTGCTCTGGTAGACAGTGTTCGAAAGAACACCGCAGTGAACAAAACTGGGCCTGCTTGCCCTCATGGAGCACAGAGCTGGTTTTGTACAGAGAAGTGAATATATCGCCTGTATAATTTTGCACTCCACCCAATTCCCCAATTTTGCCGAACTGTACCTTTTTAGGCTTTGGGACTTCATTGAATAATATTATGCAAAATGACATTATGAAACTCAGTATTATTTTAAAGACATCGTTTCACAATGGTTTGCTTTCATCTTGTTTTGCGACTCAAGAACAGATTCTTCCTGCTCCTCTGTGTCGGCTTTCAAGTAGTTTTCAGGCACATTAGTAATCTGCTCCCAGAAAATGCACCAGTTCCTAGAGCAGGGCTGCACATACACCTCACTAGGGATTGCAGCCTTTTCAGCTTTCACACTCCTGCCCCACTTCCCAGCCTCCCTGTCATGCATCTGCTATGAATTTTACATTACAGAGAACAAACACCTTGGTATCAGTTTTCCTCAAAATCAATCACAGTGAATTCTGTGAATTATGAATGCCAATGCAAATTAAATGAAATAGTGATCACTTATAAGTATGTGAAAATAACATTGCATTGAAAAAGTTTTAGGTCCAGTCTTATCATGTGGAGCGTTTTAAAACCGGCTGTACATCAATGATAAATGAGAGGAACTGGCAAATGACAAAGGCAGCTAAGGTTCAAGATTTAAATTTTCCTTTGTTATAGCATTCTTTCCCCTCCCAACTTTATGGTGTCATTTTAGAGAGGCCAGTACCCCTAAAATGAAAAGAGACATTCAGATTTGAGTGACCACCTGACTCCCGATGGAATCCTTGACATTGGGTAATTCCCTTTTCCTCCTTATCACAGATTTTCTCACGTCTGTGAAATCTGAAGGACACATTTTGAATTGAATATAAAATCTCCCAGTTTTAAAAATCATGTCAACTAGTTAACAAAAATCCATCATGGGCCAAACAAGTCATATTTGTGGGCTGACTTTGGTTCCTAGACTACCAATTTGCAACCTCGGTTCGTACACATTTTCAATATAATTCTGAGGTTTTAGTAAGAAAGGATTTGAGAACCCTTACCGCGTGCTCAGCCCACAAAACTGTGCCAGGTGTACTAAAGACGGGAGGTAGTTCGAGGCAAAGCTTTTGGCCTTGAAGGAGTTACACTGTTCTTGGAAAGATAGGATTTACCAATGAGAAACTTAGAATACAGATTTCTGAAAGAGTGGAGTTATAGGGGCATTGAGAATATTTAATCCAACTCTCCCTTTTTATAGTTGAGAAATCTGAATCCCAGAAAGACCAAAATTCACAGGGCTAGTGAATGGCAGAGCTGTTCTTGAACCAGGCTTTCTGAGCCCTAGACAAGGCCTCCTGCATGTTGCTTTCCAGAGATGGTGTATCTTCCTGTGATGATACTGTTGGAGTTCAGAGGGAGAGAAGGGTTGGGCAGAAGTCTTCATCAAGGATACATGTCTAGAGTCAAAGCCTGGAGGATGAGAGGAAGGGTAACCATTTATTTGGTGTGAGGAGAAAATATGGAATAAAAGCAAAACCAAAACCAAATAAAAAGTTAGAGTAAGATGCTGTTACGGTGTATCGGTTGGGATCCAGTCAGGAAACAGAACCTGTACCATTTATTTAGCAGGAAGAACCTAATATAAAGTATTACTAGAGAACTGAAAAGGCACAGGAGATGAAGAGGTGTCAACAGAGGCAGTAACCGCAGGCAGCAGCAATGGAATCTAGGGTGGAACAAAGAGAAGTTGGGAGTCTTAGAATTTAGAATTTTGGAGGAGTGATCCCAAGGAGATAGGACTCAAACCTCAGAAGAGGAACTGGTGCTGGTATCTCTAAGGGGCATGATAAGGCTGCCTCTGGGAGTCTGAAAAACAAAAACAAACAAAACCCAAACCCAGCAAACCAGAACTGCCACTGCAACTAGAACCTAGTAATGGTCTCCTCCAGGTCAGGCAGAGACCTCTTCCTGATGCTGACAGATGTGAGGAACACATAGGAAAGAGCAGGGTCCTTTTTTCTTTTCCAGCCCTTTCTCCTGATGCCCCTTCCTGGCAGAGCCCAGCTGGCAAGACAGAAGTGTGATCTGCAGAGAGCACGGTCACAGCGCCAGAAAGCCACGTGAGTGAAACCGAGAGGGGTGAGTGAAACCGAGAGACACAAGCTTTTTCTAAGCAACACAATCCGAGTGGGGCTGCAGGCAGGAATGTCGCCCCAGGGAGTGCTCACGCTGGGTGTGGTGGGACAGGAGCCTGGCTGGGACAGGTGGTAGACAACATGCAATGGAGCCATTTAGACTTGAACTTCACATGGGACTTAGAGACCAGAAGGAAAGATGGGACTCTAAGTCATGATGGTATTATAATTATTTAGTTATGTTCCCTTAACAAAGCCATTTTTCTCTCTAGGTGAGAAAATGGGTAAATGGATGTTGATTTTAAGGGAATGGATCTTTCTCAGGAGCCAATAGAAGGAAGTAGTAGTAAGTCAAGTCTTGAGGCATGGGAGGAAGGCTTTGGTTAGCAGAGGGGCATAGCCAGAATTTATGAGATAGAATTTAATGTCAAACTCCCATTCTACATATTGACATATATGTTTGCCTGCTAGTCTATTAGCCTCTGAAGGGGGAAGCTACGTCCCATTCACCTTTATGTATGCTGGGGTCAGAAGATTGCCTGAAACATACTGGTCCTAAATATATTTTAAGTAGCTCTACTGATGTGATGTTTTGTAAAACATAAAATCTCTGTGATAGAGACCATGCTGTGTATCTGTCCAGGTAAGGATCAGGCTCACTACAGCTAATATGTATTTATCAATGGTAGTAAAAATGGATTAGATACACCAACATGTGGCAGGCTTCACAAAAGTGTCTTGTATTAGTCGGCTTTTGCTAGTAATTTTTCTGCGTAACAAATAGATCTCAAATCTTCAAATCTCAGTAGCTTATGAAAGAAATAAGTGTTCATTTTCCTCATGTTGCGGTGGCCGTGGGTCAGTGATGTGGCTTTGCTTCATGCTTCCACTCTCATCCAGGTTGGTGGTTAAGTTTTAGTCTGCTCCACATACTGTCTTAATTCTGGGGTATGAAGTAAAGGAGAGGCCCTTTGTGGAACAACCCATTCTCATGACAGTGGGGAAAAGCCCCAACTGAACTAAATCGGACCACAAAATCACACTGAATAATTTGTCTCAGACGAACACGTCTCATTTGCTAAAAAGCAAATCATGTAGTCAATTCATGGAGCTACCAGCTATAGGGCAAACACTAATCTAGATGTTACTGTGAAGGTGTTTTGTAGATGTGATTTACATTCACAATCAGTTGACTTTAAATAAAGGAGATTATTCTCAATATATGAGTGGCTGTATTCGATCAATTTAAGGCCTTAAGGTTTTCTGGAGAAGAGGGAATAAATCCTGCCTGAATTGCCAGCCTGCCAGCTTCCCCTGTAAATTTCAAACTGCCCAATCCCCAGGTTGAGAGGCCAACTGACCTCTTAAGATAAATAAGCCAATTCCTTAAAATTAATCTCTCTCTCTCTCATCTCTCAATATCTCTCTCTCTGTAGATTGATGGATCTATTGGTTCTATTTCTCTGGAGATCCCTGTAGTTTTTGTTGTGCTGTTTTTTTGTTTGTTACTTTGTCCAGTATAAAGCAGAGGTAAAGTATTCAAGAATATTTCTCTAGTATTAAAGAGTGAAATTCTAGTTACTGATAGAGTAAATAGGCCAGATCCTGAACCAGGGTCTTGTATCAATAGCAGAGTTTGAAGCAGCAGGATTAGCAAATGGATGAGTTAGGTGAAAATGTTATGGGTTCTGAGTCACAATTTGCTAGTGGGACACTTTACAAACCTAAAACAAATACTTGAACTTGTGAATAATATTCTGAGTATAATATAACAGCTGGCCTTTATCAAGCCCCACTGAGATTTAATGAAATAATTTTGGACTCTACCTTGTTCATCCTTCTTTGTAACTGACACAATGTCTGTGAGTGGGCTTTTTGCTTATTTATCCATTAATTTAATATTCGTTGAGCATTTTTATGTGCAAGACACTGTCCCAAGGGTGGAAATAATTAGGACATAAAAGATACACAGTCCCTTCCCTTATGGAGTTTGCATTCTAGTAAAAGAGTTAGATGTGAGACAACTTGCAGATACTGTTAATTATTTAGTTATGACTGTGATGAGTGCTAAAAGAAGTAGAGGGTGCTGTGAGGGCCTATAATAGGAGAGCCTGACCCAGCCTGGGGGAAATGATGGTGAGTGGAGAGAAAGAATGGGGCTAGTGGGGCAGCAGAGATGTTTCAGGCAGAGGGAATATATGTGAAGCACCTCAGACAAGAACTAGATGGACTTATTTTGAGGCCTTGAAAGAAGGCAGGTGGAGCTGGAGCTTAGAGCAGAGGGGTGAGGAATGGGACTGCAAAGGTGGCAGGAACTTTGTCAAGCTGTGTAGGCCCAGTAGCAGCTGTTGTCTGTTTCCTAAAGCAACTGGAAAGCCATTGCAGACTGTGAAGCAGAGGCATGAAATGGTTGAAGGAATGAAAGGCTGTTTGAGTTACAGATATGAGCATTGTATTAAACAGTACAGGGAAACTGGAACCTTTGATGATTCTATACAATTGTCTTAATTTTAAAGAGTAATTTCTTTCCTGGTGTATGTGTATATAATTCTCTGTTGTTTTTGATCCATTTGCTATAAATAGAAAGTCTTAACATGAACAAAAACAGAGTTTAACTTTATGATTAATAAAAAAATGAAAAAGTGCCACTAATCATAAATAAGGACATCTTATTAAAGAAATGCAATTAATATTTTAAGAAAGTGAAAGAAATTTTTCAAAGTAGTGATACAGATATAATTATTGAAAGTTGGTAATATATGTAAGGATTCCCAAAATATTTCTCCAAGGCTGCAGCTTTAATTATAAGCTTTACAATATCTGCACATTGCTCATAATGGATGGTTGAATCCTATATAGTTATAGCTAATCAAAAACCATTGCAAATGTATTTACTCTTTTTAAACACTTTTCTATTTCATTACAAATGGCCAATTGAACACTTCCACATCTATTACAGCATTATATTTCTATTCAATTTACTATTAAGATTTCTTGGACAGCTACAGTGTAATAGTAGCTATTGTGCATTATAAATATTTCATCATCTCTCTGTGGTAATCCATTTCTCATTTGCTTGCCAAAAGTTATGAAGTGCTTATTAAACATTGATAAATAATATTACATCTCATGATATGAAATATTGCTGTCTTGCAAATCAGCTTATTGGTAAACCTTAGGGTTGGTGATACTTTAATCTGTATTATCCAGTCTTTATACTTCATTATAAGCAATGAATATTGCTATGTCATTGGATTGGGGGGAAATGAATCACTTCCAGTGAAATCTTCACCAACTTAAACAGTTTTCTCATTCTATGGAGTTAATTAGGTGCCAGTTAGTCTGTGAGGGAGGGCAAGTAGGAGTAACAGTGGTCTTTTCCATCTAGAAACTTAGATTCATTGGAAGTCTTCAGGCCTACTGTGTCCAGCTTTCCTTATACGTTATCTTTATTTTTAGTCTATCTTTTGTCAACCTGGTCATCATCCTGTTCAATGGCAGTGATGTCGTGGCAGACATTGCTAATTGAGCACAGTACTCTTATGTTGAGGCTGAATTCAATCTGAGAATTGAAACAGTGTCTTTCAGGCTGCTGCTACCAGATTACTATAAATGGGACTTCAGGTGAAATCTATTTACTGTCCCTGATCATATCTAGCATCTCATTATACAGACAAGGATTTGAAAACTCTTAAGAATGAAATGATTTGGCCAGAGTCACTCTTCTGGTCAGGGACAGAGCTGGGGTCCAAGCCTAGGTCTTTAGAATCCTAAACTAGCATTTGTCCTATCACCCTGATACAACTTTTTTAACCCTATACTTTTACCCTCCAAAGGCCTTTCCAAATGCCCAACTTTATTTTCTCATGCATTTTCAATGATGGAAATTGGAAGTTGGAAATCATTTTTAGTTTCCAAATTAATTATTTGAATTTTGTTGTCATTTTTTCTTCTCAGGTTTGGCATTTTTCAGGGAAGGCTATAGATGAAGTATGGATATTCAACAGGATATATGCTGGAAAAAATATGTTTATGTACTACATGCATGCATACCTGATATAAAATTATATAAAATGTCAATGCTATTCTTGCTAGAGCCACTGTTTTAATTCAAAATTTAAATTTATTTTCTAATGAGCAACTGAATGAAGGTTTTTTTTTGGTGTGTGTGTTTTTTTTAACTAGTAAAACATTTTCAGGAAAGACAAGCATGATTTTTTGTTTATTTACAAGAAAAAAAAATACAGACCTTATATAATTCCCTGAGAAAAATATGAGACTGTAGGGAGAAAGATGTTACTTTTTCTTTAGAAAAGGATAATAAAGGAACTGCTCTGATTATATTTAAATAGATGCCCAGTGTGGTACCAACTTTATGGGTGCTGAGAACTGTAATGGGCCTCCTATTAAAAATCACATTAACCCTCCATTGACTCTAATGACTTCTGTCTTTTGGGAGTTGGATTTCTTTCTTTATTCCATATGGCACTAATTATCCTGAGGGAAAGTTAATAAGATCTCTTCCAGACCTGCTTTGCCATGAAGCCTTGTTAAATTCCAAGACTAATAGGAAATGAATTGAGCTAATAAAAAGATACCTTAACAGTTAAAAAATCTTGGAGAAAATTTTTGAATAGACACTTGGCCATAGCATTAAATAACAACCTAAACATTAGCTACAGGGCCCATAATGATGGCTTATCCTAATGATGCATGCATATCTCCCCCTTATCTGTACTGGCTTCATGATGAACTATTTGGGATGGCATTCATGGAGCTAACTAAGAAGCTGCTTGTCAGTTAGTACAAAGTGCTGGTAATTAACTTCCTAAGGCACCTCTACTGTTGGGCAAAAAATAGGCTCTATAAATTTATACCGTGTCACACCGTATGACAGAAGCTCATCCATCCTCTGATTTCAAACAAGGTATCAGAAACAGGTTGAGTTTCTTGACAAATATAACCCAGAATTGACATTTATATAAGACCAATTCATTTTATAACAGTGATGACTCACTTTGAGAAGAATGCATAGTAACAAACTTAGCAGGTATTTTGAGCTGGCTAGGAGTGCAAATTCATATAATTGGACATTGTTTCCAGGGACTCTTGGAAAAGCGAAGCCTAAGTCACAAGAAGCTTAGGGACTTTCAGTTGCTACTTATGGACTCCTGGGAGCTCAGGTGAAGGAGAAATGTCATTGCTACAAATTGTCATCGGTTGGTTGGCACAAACAGCATGATAAGAATCCGAGGAAAATGAGAAAAAAAGTGTGATGCTGCAATTTATTTTTAAAGGAAAGTTAACAAAATAAACAGTAAGATTCCTGCCACGTCTCTTCTCAGAGCAATATAGTCCTCAAACACAAACAATTAAGTGAAGGATACATTCTTTAAGAAGAGCCTTGACTGGTCCATTTCTGTGGATGTTCAGGCTGCCTCTTGAACCACTGTAGTTTCCTCTGAATAGAGGTGGCAGAAGTTTGACATTGCTAAGTGTTTAACATCAACAGGAAGGCACAAAGAACACTGGATTTGGAGTCAGATGACCTTGATTCAAGCCTCAAATCTGCCACTGTGTAGTTATATACCTTTGGACATGCCACATAACATTCTCCATCCTCAGTTTTTCTCATCTTTAAAATAGAGTCAGTAATACCAGCCCAACTTATTCCTCAGGCTGGTGTGTCATATGAGTAGATATCTGTCAAAGAAATTGGTGATCAGTCAAGAACTAGGTAATTTTAATCAGAAAGGGAGTTTCTACTGAACTTTATTTTTATCTGAAGAGTGTAGTGAATTTCTCTCTGCATTCCTTTTCTTCTGACCCTTGTTTGTAACACCATGGGACTTCTTAAAATGTTATCTTGAAGAGGGATTTAGAGACTGTGAGATCTGAGAAGCTAACCCATCCTGCTGTTCATTGCAGGAGTGATTTCACACATTCCTCCTCTGTTCTCTGGTTTTTCTTTATTACTTATGCCTTATTATAAGCCATGTTTTAGATGGGCCCACAAACACAGAAGAATCAATAGTTCAATATCTTTGGTGAAGTGGATACACGGACGTAACATTTGTAGCAATGAAAAAGTTATGTAGTAGGTATATTCCAGGTTTGGGGCCAGTTATGTATTACAGCCTTACAAATAACACAAGTCAGGAGGGAAAGAAAACTCCATGTCCAAAGCCCAATCTCAAATGCAAACACCAGTGTTATTGTGGTTAGGGGCCTGGTTAATTTTTACACCCCTTCATTTACTTAATTGTCGAGTACACATTGACGATAGTGGCAACAGCAGCAAGCAGCCCATACAGCAGCGTCACACGGCTCTTGCTGAGGGTGTCCAAGGTGCCAGGCACGGCACTGGGTGTTGACACGCATTTTACATTTACTCCTCCTAACAACCCTGCCAGGCACTCCTTACAGTTTCCCTATTTTACAGATGAGGGAGTGAGGCTCAAAGAGTCAAATAACTCACCGAAAGACACATGGCTGCAAGTAGAGATGGCAGGGTGTGAAGCCAGGCCGGGCTGATGCCAAAGTCCCAACAGTTCAGAGCTGTGCACTGCACTGTCACCCCCCTCCCCAACTGAGTGCCTTTTATTTATATTCCAAGATACTAACTTCTTGTGTAACTCACTGGAATCTGAATCTTTTTCATTGTATTATATTTATTTCCTTTTCTTTATTGGAATAACAAAGGAAAGAAGGAAGGAAGGTAAGGGAGGGAAGGAAGGAAGGAAGGAAGGAAGGAAGGAAGGAAGGAAGGAAGGAAGGAAGGAAGGAAGGAAGGAAGGGAAAAAGAGAGGCTCTTTTAGGTTAAATCAGTTTTTGAGGGTTTTAGTTCTTAATTCTTGACAGGATGATATACTTCTGTTTTAAAAAATTATCTGTTCCCCTTCTGTAACCAATTTGTTAATCATGTTTTGGTGACTGATTTTTGGGCACATCTCCCAGAAACTTTAAGGCAACCCTTAACAAACACTAATAAGCCTGTATGCAAAAGGAGCCTATTATTATTCATGGACAGTATTACGTAGAATTAAACTTTTGGAAACTGCACCAAAACACATTCAGCTCGACATGAAAGTAAGCTGAATTTCCATTTGGTTTGCTTCTCGCTGAGCCTTCAAATTATAAAGTGAAGCAAAGCCAAAAGATTAATACAATGAAAACAAAGATTGGGAAATTAAATGACACGATACAATTTTCTGCCTCATCGGGCTGGCACCAATAATATGCAAAGGAAAGTCTGCTTAGTGTTGGTTAGCTGCTGTATAAATGCGGGGCAATCACTTTCCTTCTTGAGGGAGACTATTTGCTTGAATCATACAGCCATTGACTCTCCCAATTACCAGAGCCCCTACGCACAGTTCGGCTTTATCTGTTTTTTTTTAACTTTCTTCTCTACCACAGTATTATTACTATTATCAGCGTTTACACAGGTACATGCTTTTACATCATCCGAAATGTTTTAATGATAGGTCCAGGGCATCCATAAAAACCTGGAGCCTACTGCCACACTCGTAATTAAATAATAATAATATTTTATAAAATGGATCTTTATGGGTACTTTAAGGCCGTAATAGTCTATCTTTACATCATGCCTATCAGAGAAGCATTAGCTCATGGCTGGTATCTCACATTCAGGCTCCTACTGGCATGCCGCCCGTAATGTATCATTGCTGATCATTGTCAAGATTCCTTCTAAAGCGATTTGTGTGATAAGAAACGGCTTTAAGCTACCCCTAATGTTATTTGAAATTACTTTTATCACAGTTGTATTCAAAGGCTGTCATGTCTATACTACCCAAATTCTCCAGATGATTCCAACATCCTCTAGAGAATTAAATTGTTCATTAACTTTCAAATTTCCCTCTAACACTGCCAAGCAATATAAACCAGTCAATAGCAATCAATCTGCTGCCAAGTATGGAGCATCAGCCTGATCTGAAGAAGGTAAAATAAAGACCAGACTGCTGCAAGCCTCCAGCCCCTTGGAGAGAAAATTCAAGTTGTCTCCAGTATCACTTCTGGTCATCTGCAGATCCACACAGAAGCCGAGAGAGGAGTCACCCACCTACTTCCCCCAAGGCCCAAGGCCTTCAGTAGGATTCTTGCTCTTGTCTGCCAAAGGCGAATCCTTTCAAAAGGGAAAAATGTTCAAAGGAAAGAATACTCACTATAGAGGCTCAGCAACTCTCTATTGGTGGACTTAACTTAGTCCACTCTGGAGTTTCCTATAAATACTTATTTTTAGAAGTCAATTTAAGACTTTTTTCTCCTTCAGATTTCTCAAGAGTCTCTGGAGATATTGATTTCCAATTTTCCATGTAAACAATCAAAATGCTTAAAAGATGTGAAAGTCCTTTCAAATAATGGCTAGTGGAGATCAGAGCTGCTAGGTGGTCAGGCACCCAGCAGTAGAGGGGAGGAATTGGGATGGGTCGCATGGAGTGGAGCAGAGTGAAGAGAAAGGACCCATGTTGCTGCTAGATTTTATTTTGTTTCCTTTTTGCTGTTTTGAATTTTAAAATTAGTAGCTTGGGAGTCACTCAGTTTTTGCAAAAAAACCAAACACATGTGCTGTTTTTATTTTCTGGTTTCCTTCAAATTTGTATCTTGCTTGCCTCCCAAACGTGATTGGGGTGGAGATAGTCAAACCTGCTTTGGGGTCATCTGCTTTGGGGCTTTTTGATTTGGTAATTTTGAAACATATTATTAAACCCAGACAATAATGAAGCTGGAAGACTGAGCTTCCCATCCTGGCTCTTCTCATAGTATGTTTTTATCTTCTTAATAAACCACCTTTACCCTAGAGAAAGAATACTTCATATTTTATACAAAAGTCTAAAATTAATTTAAGATCCACATTATTTCACTTGAGAGAAATGCACTGATATGTGTAATCTCACCCTTTTGGACCCAATAGAGTGCACAGAGACTAAAGAATTTCTTTGTGGTTTGTTATTAAAATGAAAGATTCAGGCTTTCCTCACTGCCTTTCTGGAGACAGTGTGGCATGAGTAAGTGTATGGGTTCTGGAGTATGACTGCCTTGATTTGAATCTGGTCTCTGCCACTTATAGCTATCAACCTTGGGTCAATTACTTCACCTCTGCCTGCCTTGATTTCTTCAGCTATAGGATGGAAATAATGTTAGGACATTTATCATAAAGTCATTGTGAGTACAAATTGAGTTAATACATGTAAAGTGCTTAGAAAAGTCTCTGTCTTTCATCCCAGATATTTTTCCTGGTCTAAAATGTCTTAAATAATAGACAGTTCAAGAAAAATAAAGGTTAATAAAAAGATGGTGACAAACCCTTAATGATTAGTAACAGTTTTCTGGGCCATGAATGCTCCTTTCGATTTTCTTTATCCAATGTTTCAGAGACTCTTGATGCTTTCATTACCTCGGTGGAAGAAAAAGAAGAAATGGAATGCAGAAGCACAGTGGGCAGATTTTTAATAGAGTGTCTTCCCAGATGAAGAAGCATTACAAGTGCTTCAGTCTCCGATGTAATCTATTGTTGCTGAACATAATCATAAGTGCATTTTGGCTTCATCCACTTTTTTGGTTCAGTTAAAGAGAAACATGATCTTTGGTGTATTGTCAAGAAAAAAAATTTTCAAGGCACCTAAACGTTTCTACAGTGCTACACATTTGTTCTTAAAAAAAAAAAAAAAAAAAAAAAGATTGTATACTGAAAAGAGAAATAAAATAAGGATAGATTTTGGGAAGTTTCGTATCTTTCTAGACCATATCTAACTGTTTTTCTTGGTTATTACTAAAAAGCTATTGTATGGGACTGCTGGTAGAAATTGCTAGGATTCCCTTGACTTCAGCTGAATTTTAGTAAATGATTTATCTCCAGTGGTCTATAAATTGATGTGAATGTCCCTATTCCCAGCCCTGCGTGATTCACTCCTATTGAAACATTTCCCTGTATGTGTTGATTTTTCTGTTTCTGACAGTGATGGAGTTAGCAGGATTTTTTTTCTTTCTTCAAAATGTAAAACTATGAGCAGAGTTTAAAAGCCTATAGGATTTATTTTTATTTAAATTAAAATATATTTTGATGATGACTGTGAAAATAACACTAGTAAAATCAACACTTGTTTCTGGCATATGGAAACATACTTCAACTAGTTTTGAGATGCCAGTGGTGGTTCAAAAAAGAGAATGCCTTTCTTTTCACTTAATTCACACTCCACTGAGTCACAGAAATAGGAGTTAACTCTGCCAGAGTAGTAATTTTCAAGTAAGTGACCCCAGGAAACACAAGGTCAAACTACCCTAAGGTTATTTAGTATCGTTTATAAAGTTTAGAATTTTACTTCAATCAGTACATCAGTCACTGAAGGGTTAAAGATGAGCTTGGTGAAAGGAGGAGGGGATTCAGAGGCCATTTGGCCATTTCCTCAAGCTTTTAGCATTCACCGCAGGTTGAGTCACACCAGTTTTTATTAAATGATGCATAATTCAGTGATAAATTGGTTTAGCGCTGCCTGTTACAAGTCAGGTCTGAGGGTTTACAGGGGTCACTCTAGAGGCACTGTGGCTGTTTCATGTCATTAGTTTTCATTCAGTTGCAATGTGTAACCACTCTAGCACATGTCTTTCATTAGTGGGTACAATGCTCGCTTTGTGTGTGAACATCCTTAGATGGTAAAAGCCAATTTAGAGCTTTCTCACCTTCCTTTTATGTCAGTGGATTCCATCAGACCCACATGTGTGTGGAGCTAAAGGTTTTTGTGGTGGGGTCAGGCTCATTTCCCATTTGCATTGCATCCTGCCCAACTGATCCAGACTAGAAGCTCTCTCTGAAGTTAATGGGTGTTGAGCATTGGATAAGACCATTGTGTCAACTTGCCAAACTTCTTCCTCTCTGGAATTCAGAAAGCTCTTGTAACACTACTTCCTTTATAAAGCTTTCTTCTGCTAAGTGGAAGACAGAGTGAGTTATTTATTCCCATTAACTCAGGTATGAAACCCAGACTTTTGTTTTCTATCGACACACACACCCCTTGCCCGCCCCCTACTGGTTCAAGTACTACTAACAATGTAATTAGATTTTGGTAAGGTTTCTGTGTGTGCAAATAGTTAGCTGCATGTTAATTAGTTCCTTGTGGGTATATTCATCAGTTATTAATACAAAGCTAGGGATTTAAAACATTTTGTAGAGAGTCTACGGTTAACAGTGAACACATGGGCATTTTAAAAAATAGATGATGCTTTCTGTCTCACTCAATCTCTTCACCTCTTTCTTAGAATTGTTTTTTCAGTTGAGATAGATATGTTTGGGACAAGAGTACTGTAGCTGTGGTAGGGCAAGTTCTCTGAATGAGTCAGTCAGTCATCCTTATGAGCTGTCAAAATGTGTATCTCAATACCCAGGTTAGTAGAAAGAATAAAGCTTTGAGTTTGTACCAACCTGGGCTCTACCACTTCTTGGGAATATGATATTCTGGTCTGATTATCTGAGTCTCTATTTTCTCAGTTGAAAAAAATGAATATCATAGTACTTCCTCCTCTGGGTTGTTGTAAGTATTAAATTAGATAATATATTTAAATATGCCCAGAGAGGTGCCTGGCACACAGCTGGCACTCATTTATTCATTTAGCAAGTATGTTGAGGACCTACTATGTTCCAGGCACAGTTAAAAGCATGGAGGATACAGCAGTGAATGAAAGACAGACAGACACACATACACAATGCTTATAGTGAGATGAGTGAGATAATACAGTAAATAGTGTATTATAGCGTATGTTAGGCAGGGTAAGTGCTATGGAGGAAAACAAAGTATGATATGGAGTACAGGAGTGCAGGGTCTTCCTAGGGCCATAGGCTAGTCAGGAAAGGCTTCTTGAGGAAAGTGGCCTTTGAGCAAAGACTTGAAGAAGGTAGATGAGTAAATGGTTGATATGTGGGGGAAGAGTATTCCAGAAAGAGGGAGCAGCCAGTGGGAGGACTGTGCTTGGCATGGCTTAGCTTGTGTGGTGGGATCAAGAGTGATAGGAGATGAGGCAATAGGGGCCATTTCACTCACAACTTTTAGGTCATTATGAGGACACTGGGTTTTATATTAAATGGAGAGTAATTAGAGGGTTTTGACCAGAGAAGTGATGTGATCTGATTTATTGTGTTAATTAGAGTCCTTCTGAGATGTATAGTTGTGTGTAGTACATTTATTTTAGAAATGTTCTCAGAAGCAACACCTGCGAGGGAATTGGGGAGCACGAATGGGCAGAGGGAGAAGCTGAAACGGAGGAATGGGCAGAGGGAGAAGCTGAAAAGTGATACAGTTGCAACAGAGTCCTCAGCTGATCCACAGGGAGTCTGGAGCGGGCATGGCCCTTCAGAGTTGTCCCAAATTGAGGAAAAGGAGTGAAGCTTTTGTACCCCCACATTGATCAGTCCTTGTTTACCTTATGGGAAGGTCAAAACTTTAGTGAGGCAGCTCCTGTTGGATGAGGGCAATTCCAAGAAAGGGACTCTAACATGAGCCATTGGCAGCCAACATTCCCAGTTGCTGGGGTTGTAAGTATCTCAGGGAGAGATCTGGGTGGTACCCATAACATGCACTACACTTACATTTTATCAAGACCATGCTGACTGCTATGTTGAGAATGTGCCATTAGGGTAAGTGTTGAAAGGAAGATGACCCGTTAGTAGGCTATTGCAAAAACCTAGGAGAGGAAGATGGTGGCTTGGATCAGAGCAGGGTGATAGCAGTGGAGAAAATGAGAAGATACAGGATTCTGGATAAATTTTGAATGGAATGCTGGCAGGATTTACTGATGGATGTAGGCTGTTAAAGTAAGAAAGAAGTCAAGGGTAATTTGAACAGGACAACTAGAAGCCTGAACAACTAGAAGGGGAGAGGTTTGCTATTAATGGGGGGTAGGGAAGACTGTGAGAGAAGCAGGATTGAGTTAGGGGGAGTAAGAAGCTCAATTTTAGACATGCTGAGTCAGAGATGCCAGTAAACATCCACATGGGTGTGTTGAGTAGGAAGTTGGGTATAGAATTTGAGCAGGAGAAGTATTTTGGGAATTCTTGGCATTTACATAGTATTTAAAACTGTGAGACTGGATGAGATCACCAAGTGCAGTGAATATATAAGAGAAGTTCTAGGGATGATCCCTGAAGTCTAGCTTCCTTGGCTACCTTTATGATTACTAATAAGTTACCTCCTATATAAAGAAGAGCCCGGCTCCCTTCTGCCCCTCAGGAAGCTGTGGTAGTTGTCTTACAGCGAGTTTATGGTAGATATAATGGCTCCCCTAAAGATATCCATGTCCTAGGCTCCAGAATCTGTTAGTATGTTACCTTACATGGCGAAGTGCTTTGTAGATGTGATTAAGTTAAGGAATCTTGAGATAGGAAGATTATCCTGGATTACAAAGGTGGTCCCAGTGTAATGGTAAGGGCTTTTATAAGAAGAAGGCAAGAGGGGCAGAGTTAGAGAAGATGTGATGATGGAAGCAGAAGTTAAAATGGTATTCTTTAAAATGGAGGAAGGGACCACAAGACAAGGAATGCAGGCAGCCTCTGTAAGCTGGAAAAGGCAAGGAAGAGGATTCTCTCCTAGAGCCTCCAGAAGGAATGCAGCTCTGCCAAAACCTTGAATTAAGCCCACTAAACCCTTTTTGGACTTCTTCTCTCTAGTACTGTAAGATAATCTGTGTTGTAATGTGGTAATTTGTTACAGCAGCAATAGGAAACTGTTAAGCTAAATATAAGCTACTTTGCCCTGTAGGGACTAATTTGTGTTTTGGGAAATTAGGAATAGGTAGCTTTTAAGAGTCTAAAATACTGATGTTTGCTTGTAAGTGAAAATCCCTTTTAACTGCTCGCTCTATCAATCTATCATCTATCTATCTATCATCTATCTATCTATCTATCTATCTATCTATCTATCTATCTATCTATCTATCTATCTATCTACCTATCTATCTATCTATCATCTATCTATCCATCTATCACCTATCTATCATCTATCATCTATCATCATCTATCATCTATCATCATCTGTCATCTATCAATCAATCATCTATCTATCTATCTATCTATCTATCTATCTATCTATCATCATCATCATCATCTATCTATCATCTATCTCTATCTATCTATCTATCTATCTATCTATCTATCTATCTATCTATCTATCTATCTATCTATCTATCTATCTATCATCTATCTATCTATCATCTATCTATCTATCATCTATCTATCCATCTATCTATCCATCTTTTCTCTATCTGGTAAACAGAAAGAAGTTACATAATTGTTACAAATTGTCAGTTCTCTAGGCTAATTTTACCACTGTCAACATGAGACTTACACTGTATTGGCTGATGGTCTCTACTCCCTTTAAAATAAATAATTTCTTTTCATAATTGAGGATGCAGGTGGATAAATATAATATCTACAGATAAGCATAAATTTTAATAACTTATTTTGTGTTTCCAGTAGATGTGCCTTGTGGTGTTTTTACATTATCTGTACATGTGTGGAGGATGGCTTTGAAAGATGTCTGATCCACTCATGCTTGCCAATGTTAATGATACTACAAGTATACTGTGAGAGTCACAAAAATTAGTTAGCTTTGCATTCCAGCTTAAGTTAATGAGATGTATACTATGATTTTTTTTTGCTACTGGGTGATTTTTATAAATGGAGTTAAGTGCTTCCTGTTTTCCTTTTTAATAGTTTTTAAAGTAAAGCATCTGTATTGGCAATTGCAATTCCTTGCTTTCCAAGAAAACTGGAATTTTTATTATTCTAAGATATTTTGAATATCACACTCAATGGAGCAAAGTGGTTTAGAGCATGGGTTTTGGAATCAAGCAGTACTAATTTAGGTCTTTATTTTGGTCATGTACTAACTTGAGTAAGTTACTTCTCTGCTCTAAGGCTCAGTTTCCTTTGCTATAAAATGGGAATAATATCTTTTTCATAGGAGTTTTCCCTTAGATTAAGTAAGGAAATATATGTATATTAGAGTTTTCTAGAAAGACAGAATCAATAGGCTATATCTAGGAAGAGATTTGTTACAAGGAATTGGCTCATGCAATTATGGAGGCTGAGAAGTCCCACAATCTGCCCTCTCCAAGCTGGAGACCCAGGAAAACCAGGGACGTTGAGGGCAGGAGAGGACCAATGTTCCAGCTTAAGAACCCAGACAGGAAGGGCCGATTCTTCCTTGTTCCACCTTTCTGTTCTACTCAGGTTCTCGGTGGAGTGGATGGTGCCCATCCACACTGGGGAGGACCATCTGCTTTACTGAGTCCACTGATTCAAGTGCTAATTTCATCCAAAAAAACACCCTTGCAGACACACCCAGAAATAATGTTTAGCCAAATACCTGGATTACCTTGTGATCCAGTCAAACTGACACATAAAATTAACCGTCACACTGTGTAAGCGCAGTGCTTAGAACATAGTAACTACTCAAGAAACGGGGGCTCTAATGACAGCTATCCCTATTCTCCCACAGCAGCCGAATTAGGGCTGAGAAGCCTCAAGGCCTGTCTATGAATCTTCCTCACTATGCCCCTTGTGACCCCTTATTTTAATCTGTTTATCAAGCCATCAGTATTTTGTGGCCAAAAGAATTTATAAGCCAGTTAACCCTGGTGGCTGGATACTTCCAGCAGCATAACATTGTCTGAGACATCAGAGCCAGTGCAGGGCAAGAGGAATGCATGGCCTCCAGGGGCTCGTTCAGCAACCCCTTCGCCAGAAAATGTGCTACGTCTGTGAGGCATCCCTTGGTTGTGTATTTATTTTACAGCACCCTGCATTGACCATTTTGCAAAATAATGATCCCTTTCTTATCAGCCCATCTGCTGCCTGTCAGTAATTTATCTGAACGGATCCTTTCAGCATCAATATACCGTCCAGGTCCAGGTGAGGCACTGGCTGTAATAATGCTGGGTCACAGTGCAGCAGACAGGATCTGAAGTACCCATCACTTACCCTGGCAAAATGGACGTACATCTGGAACTGTGTACAAATTGTTTCCAGAAGAAAACGCACCTTTGAATTTGCGTACAAATCTGAATGCTGGTGTTCATTTGGAAGTCTGGCTTGTATGCATATTTAAACCTATGCTTTTTGTTTGTTTTATGTCTGAGGAATGATGCTTCATAGAAAAGGAGCGTGGTATAACATAATGAAGTGTGTTTAGTAACTTTTTGGGGAAACAAACAAACACCCCAGACTATAACTCTCTTCTACCTCCATTTATTTTTTTCATGCTGAGAACAGTAATTACTTTCAAGACTTCTTTAAGCAAAGGTTTAATTTTTATCCCCCAACCTTGGTCTCCTTTCTAGTTTAAAATGATTTTTGAGGTAATTTGGGAAGATGCTGAACAGAAGACCATCTGGTGTTCATTGTCCTAGAGTAAGTATGAAGTATTTGCCTACTTTGTTAGAAAGCTATAGCGTCCCTGTTCCTGGGGCGGAGGGCAATGGAAACTGGGGAGAGAAAGAAAGCACTTTGTTGTTGGGGACTCAGGTTGTCACCTCCCCAAGATTCCTGCATCTGCTCTCTTTAGAGGACAGTTTTAAACCTGTGTTGCTGATGATGACTTGAACTTTATTTGTTGCCTTCCCCCCACCCCAGCCCCGTTACCTTTTATGTCAGCTAACTGTTAGTATGGAAAATTTGAATGGGATTTTTCCACTTAAGCTTAAAATACTTGTATCAACTTTGATTTCATGAGGGGTCATGCTGGTCATTGTTATAGCTGATAGAAGCCATTTGGCTTCCAAATATTTTCACATAGCACCTTTTCAGTGTGGTTTAAACGCATAACATTTAAACTGTGCTAAGCCGATTCCAATGAATGATTTTTACTTCCAGTATTTTTACTTCTTTCCCCCTTTCCGCTGCTGTCCCTGCCCTTCTTCCAGGTTTTCTAACACAGATACTCAGAAACAGCTGACCAAATATGTTACTGGGATCTTGGTGTTTGGTATATTTTAGGGACTTAGTTTGCTTTTCTGTCTCCCACTCCCCATGGCTACCTTGGGTTCTCTTTTAAGTCTGTGACCAAGCTTAATAGAGTAATGGATTCATGAAGTATGATTGTGAGATTTAAAAAATGATCTGTTACTGTCAAGGCAGAGGATAGTGACTTAAGTACTTGCCAGTGTTTGGCTATGAATTATAGGACAGCACACATAGGCTTGCAGGCGGCCGTGCACCTCTCGTGAGTAACGACCTGGGCTTCCCGGGGACAGCGCCTCATGGCTGTATTTGCCGTTTGAATGGATGGAGTTCCCTGCCCTCCAAGGAGACAGTGACTTACTTCTGAAGTCCTATATGCATGATTCTCATGGTAAAAGGAAATTTTCCAGACATGTGAGTCTAGGGAAATAATAATTATTTCTTTATGCTGCCCAGACTTGAGTGGATGTTCGTCAGTCTTTGTTTAAATTCTTAACTTGTGAGGAAAAGTTTTAAGTTTGCTTTTATTCAATTGTGAATATAATTACGTATTCAACTAGCAATTAAGGGATAAATAATTCACTTTTGAACATTTTGTAATTAGCTGAGACATAAATGCTAGATCCCAGATTTCACTGTTTCCATTGGTTTCATGCTGCCTATTAATTTTTTCCTTTGATACAATTAAAGCACTCCTAAATATGCTCAAACATATGTGCATGTGTAAACACAGTGCTCACATAGGCAGGAGTCAGGAGTATCATATGGTATGTCCAACTTCACAAAAGGCTAAAAAATTAATGAATGGGGCCACCCTGTCATGAATCCTAACTGTTTCCTGATAAGATAAACAATGACTCTTAATTAGAAGCTAAAAATTTTAATTAAGATGATTCTGCAGTAATTATCTCAGTTGTCTGCTTCACTGGTTTTTAATGAAAAAGATTGATTAGGTATAAAACGTATAAAACTAGTAGCATAATTAAACATTCAGGGTTGTGTTGGCCACTGAGGGGAAAGTAATGTGATTAAACCCTGAAGTACATTCCTTAACAGGCTATTTTAGACAGTCGAATCTGGTGTAGTGTCAGTAAGCTTCATTTTTATGAATAGCTTCAACATCTTAAGGTAAACACAGGTTCAGCCACAACTGGCTTATTTACACAAAAATATTTACTGAGCACTTATTATGTGCCGTAGTGAAATAGGGGCAGAAAGTATGGTCTTTAAAATTAGATATACTTGTTCAAAGTCCAAATTCTTTTAATTAGCAGACCTGGGATATTGGGAAAGACCTGTAACCTCTCAGCACATTGAAAGGGGATAGATACTACTTCTTTATGAGTCAACACATATTTTTCCCCTACTGCAGTGCCCAGTGCTAAGTAGATGCTCTATAAATAGGAGCTATCATTACTATAGGTTTTATTTTGAAAATGTTCTAGAATTTTCTTTGAATCAGTTAGTAAATACAGTGTGTAGATTCCCACTAGTTTACAAAAATTTAAGCAAAGAGAGAGGGAAAAATGGTGTTGGTAGTCAGTATTGAGGACTAAAAAGCAATATGATATTTTACATTTTCCTTGCAACAGTAATGAACAGATGTTAGAAGTTCAACAAGCAAATATTTTTGAAACATGGAGGAATTCTTTCTCTTTCTTTGTCTCTTTTGTTAGTAAGAAATGCAGAATAATCAGCTTCTAGGTCACTTAGTTTTCTTGTTGGCTTTGGAATGCAGGGTTCAATGAACAAATTTCTGGTTCTGCCAGGATCAATTCACATTATCTCAATCATTTTCTGTTGGTCAAATATAGTTTGTTTGCTAGGAAGTCGGTGTGGGTTAAGAAAGTGTGTAGTGTTCGATGAATTAATCCATCCTAGCTTCATAGACAGGTCCTAACCTTATAATCCTGCTTTCATTGGCACAGTGTTGTAACCAACTGAGCTAACCATTTACAGACAGAGCCAACAGTTCTGACTAGACATAAGTCAGAATAATCCAGGTAGGTTGAGGTTAATCATCTAGTACTTCATAGAGCACAGAGTGAGTTTCAGGCAGTTTGGCCCACGAGTTGGCTAAATTGCTGTGCTAAGGCATCCTTGAATGTGACATTACTAGCACTGTTGTTGAAGCCAGAGGGCTCTGGATTTGAAACATAGATCCTGCCTGGCCTGTGTGGCTCAGCAGTTGAGCATTGACCTGGGATCCAGGAGATCTCAGTTCGATTCCCGGTCGGGGCACATGCCCGGGTTGTGGGCTCCATCCCTGGCGGGGGCGTGCAGGAAGCAGCTGGTCAGTGACTCTCTCATCAGTGATGTTTCTATCTCTCTCTCTCCTCTTCCTTCCTCTCTCTGAAATCAATAAAAAATATATTAAAAAAAAAAAAAGAAACCTAGAAGAGAAAAAGGTGTTGCCTAGAGATTGAGGTTTCTAAGACTGGCAGGCAGCTCTGAAGTGACCTGGCAAATTTCTCTTTGAATGTGGTTGCTAAACTTGACTTTCGGTTGCTTGCTATCTTATTGGGGACTATTTGAGATTGTGCATGTGGTGGTTGGATGATATTAGAGGGTGGATTTTTTTTAACCTTCAGATACAAAATGAAGGTTGCTTGTGCCAGGCATATTGGAGGCACTACACAAAGTAAACCAAGTCATTTCTAATGAGCTGGAGAGTCCATGAGGCAGTTTGGCTGTGAAGTGAGCAGGATAGTTGCTATGAATTACTAAGATGGCAGAGACAACCATGCTGCAAGGCAGCTCTGCTCAGCCTTTACTTTGCATGGCGATGGGCATCTGGGCAAACAATCCCTCTGCCTAGTCCAGTCTTCTTTCCCGCTATCTGATGCAGACTTCCTCTGAGAGATGAAAGGAATGGCACACACCCGTTCTGCCCGTGAGGGTGTTAGCCAATGCTGCCTGCATAAGAGGATGGTGGTAGTCATTAATGTTACCATGTCACATGAACTTTTGTAGAGTGGGTGATGTTCCATTATTTCAATTTGGAAACATGGGAGACACTTTGGGAGACCTCCTTAGGATGGGAAAATACCAGACCCAGAAGAGTCTCTATAATTTGTTAGTTATGAAGCCAGTTAATCTTTGTTATGTTAACATGGGAAAAACAAAGGCTTATAACCTGGTCATTTTTTCTCATCAAAATATTTTATAAGCATTTGTGGCATTCAACAGTTAATTGCCCTCCTCCTGTATATTAGCAAATGGGATGGCAGATGGGAAGTGAGAGACTGTTTTACATTAGTGCCTAATTGTAATGGAGGTTTTTATTTATTAATATAAAAAGGTCACTTGTGTGTAAGTATAAATTACAGAGGCACGTGCCTCTTTTATTAATGTGCAAATTGAGGATTTATTCATGAAAATGTATCTACTATTGGAATTAGGTAGGCTCAATTTCACATTAGTCTCAATTCACTGAGGCAGAGAATAGTATTTGTTTCACTATGCACATAGTAGGCATTCAATTATTTGTGTAAAAATCAATTACTTTGGGTTATAATGATGGGTTTGTCATCACGGAGTCACGCTTAGGAGTCTAAGAACTGGCATTCAAATTCTTCATATACTCTGCAGCCAATATGTCGTTGTCTAGGCATTGAGATAATATGATTTTTTTTCCAAATATGACTCTTACTTTTTTATTTTCTTCAACATTTTAGCATTAAATATACTTTAATCAATAATGTCTTACTTATAGTTTATTTCGGATAGTGCGCAGATCTAAATTTACAACTTTTGAGAATATTGAATGTTTCATAATCCCCAGTTGCAGTAAACATTATTCATGTTGTCATTATAGCTTTTTATGCGATCATATGGAACATGTGAACTTTAGTGACTCCCCATGTACAATTGCCTAAAGGAACAGCTTCTGAGAGATGTTAGTAAGTTTCTATCTTCTTTCCTTGGTCATAGTTTACTCCAGGCAGTCTAATCTATAACCAGTAAGGACTTGACTGGCTTTCATTATGAAAATATGTACAACTAGTAAAAAAACCCCTCAAAACAACTAGTAAAAAACTCAGATAGAAATTGGAACCATATATATATGTAATCATCTGAAGAATTCAGGTAAATTAAGGTTTGAGAACATAAATAATATACTAAGCTCGTCTCTCTGTGCAATGAAGGATGTCCTGTAAAGATGACCATAATATTTGGAAGAAACCATTTCTGTGAACTTCCTATGTATAATTAGCAGACCAGAAATATGACAAATTTTGTAAAATAAAAACCTCAGAGACAAAAAAAAAATCATAATTCCCCCATGTATAAAGAAAAGCAGAAATAGGGTGAATTTTTTTCAGTGCGCCTTAGAGGCATATAGTTTTTAGGGCCTATTAGTAGACAGTGTTTCTGTGTTTACTTTAAAGAACTTAAAATTTTTAAAGGATGAGTATTGTCTTCATTAAAGAAGCATGTTTGATAAAAATTAAGCTTTCTTTTAAAAACAATCTTAGCATAAATATTGGGATAAAAATTAGTACTAAACCTGACAGAAAACTCTCCTGTGGGTGAAAAGGGAGCATGTATATCTTTGTTTGTTATTATAGTAATTACTAGAGGTCTTGAAACCAAAATATGCATAAATTAAATTAGAATATAAACATCAAGAGATGTTTTTACATACTATTTCAATATGATCTTCATTGAACTATAGAAGTACAACAAAATGATGTTCTTCTCGATAGCCACTTGTGAGAAGGTTTAAATGATTTTAGGATTGTCAGGTAGCAGTGACAGTAAATGAGTATGCTGAAGACACTTCCATTTTGACAGCTCAGTAATGACTTGGAGCTAATTTTAGTTGGTTTCTGTTCAGGAAGAAATGAAAAGATCTTTGTGTAGAATGATCTTTGGGTTTCAAAGAGGGAATTATAATAACTAGGAGCAGGTTTAATCTACAATTTTCATAGCAATTCCAACAATGGAACAAAAGGCAAAGTAGGAGATATTATGTCCTTCCCTTGCCAAGTTTCATAGCTGCTGGCCCTATCAGATGCACCCAATGTGAAAAATAACTCATAATTAAAGAAGTAATGATTGAACTAGCAGCCAACTGCTTACTGAATAACTTTTCAGAAGTAAGTGTCTGCCATCTAGGAAAGTTATGACCCATAGAGCTTCAAAATTAACCACATGGGTCCTGAGAAAATGGTACAATGGCAATACCATCAGACACATTACTCAGTGATGCAAACATTTGTTTCTTTCATTCAGTAACTATTTAATGAGTTTTACTTTGTTTCAAGCATTGCTCTTGGTGCCCATGATATAACACTGAACCAGATGGCCAGGGTTCTTGCCCTTATAGAACATACAGTCTTGCTGGGGGAGAGATCAAGAGTAAATAGCAATTGTATTATATAGTATCCAAGAGAGAGAACATTGAAGTGGCACTTTATCAAGATCTGGACCTTTTAAAAGGTGTTCTGAGGGAAGTGTACTATGTAGTGATATCACACTTCATGGCAGTCACTGTCATCAGAACTAGTTCTGTACTGACTGGGTGGAAGTTATTGCAGTTCAGTCCACTAGACATGTAGGAAAAAGCATGGAAGGAAGAAAGGGAAATACAATTTAAGACACTGGTACTAAGAATTAACCTATGAACCAAAATTCTAAGATTCATGAAAAAAAAAATCTGATGCTAAGGAAGACAGCCAAAATAAAAACAAGCAAAAACCAAATGAACAGTGGGGCCCATGTGGTTCAGTGGTTGAGAGTCGACCTATGAACCAGGAGGTCATGGTTTGATTCCCGGTCAGGGCACATGCTGGGGCTATGGGTTTGATCCCTGGTAGCGGGTGTGCAGGAGGCAGCCGATCACTGACTCTCTCATCATTGTTGTTTCTATCTCTCCCTCCCCACTCCCTTCCTCTCTCTGAAATCAATAAAAACATATTTTAAAAAACCCAAATGAACAAATGGTCAGAACATAAACTCATATTCTCATTAATTAATTTTAGGGAAGCCTGAGAAAGACTTTGAAATTGTTAAAAGAGAAGAAACTTATGAGACAAAACTGAAGGAGATTGAAATAATGCAATGGTAGATCCAATCAGATATCTTGGAAATAAAATATAGTCAATAAAATAAAAATGCAATGTATTGGATGGACTCTAGAAGGGACACAGTCAAAAAGAGAATAATAAACTTGAAGATAGAACTGAAGTGCTCATTCATCATTCAGCACAGACAAAAAATATGGAAGGGCAGTCAATAAATATAAAAGATTAATCAAGAAGTTTCAATATTTATTTAATATGAGTTATAAGGACAGAGAGAATGGGAGAAATATTAGAGAATCAATATGTGAAAGATAACTGTTAATAACATTTCTTGAATGTAACATTATCGCTCATACTCTGAGTATAAAACTGTATAATTCTTTTTTTTCAATCCTCACCTGAGGAGTGAGGATATTTTTTCCATTGATTTTTAGAGAGAGTGGAAGGGAGGGGGAAGGGGTAGAGAGAGAGAGAAGAGAGAGAGAAACATCAATGTGAGAAGGCCACATTGATTGGTGGCCTCCCGCAGGTGCCCCGAGCGGGGCCGGGATGAACCTGCAACCCTGGCACAGGCCCGTGACTGGGAATGGGACTGAGATTCTCCAGTGCGCAGGCAGAAGCTCTGTCCGCTGAGAAAGGCCGGCCAGGGCTAAAACTGTATAACTCTTAATAAATTTGCTTTTAGTCATATTATAATGGTCATTAAGAATAAGGGGAAATCTTAAAAGTTTATCAGAGAAAATATACAAATTATCTGAATTATCTACAAATTAACAATTAGACAAACAGCAACCTTTTACTCTGTGACAGTAGATGCGAGAGGGAATGGAGTGGTATCCTAAAGTGCTGAGAGAAGATATAAGTCAATTTAGAAGTACGTACACAAAAATCATGCAAAACAGAGGGAAAAATAAAGAGACTGTGAGATGCCTAGAGAGTAAGAGAATTTCTCATTCACATCCACTAAAAGAATTCTTCTTTGGCAAGAGAATGTTAACACAGAGGGAAGATGTGGACCATGAGAAACAAGAATGAATACAGAAATTAATGAATATGTTGGCACATTTAATTAACTATTGATTAGGAAAAGTGCTTTCTTTGTCTAAAAGAGTTAAAAGTGAAGCTCTCTATAAAAACAATAAAGACGTGGGGCTGTTCTACGGTTCCCAGTATGCCATACTCAATGTTTTAATTGTGAGTAGGCTAGAAGCACTATATAATTCAAGATCTTGCTAGAAAAATTTTTAGTTGCATTTGTATCTTAATATGCTAAAGTGAATCACCAAAGTAATAGCGATGCAAACAACAGCTTTTAAATGAACAAAAGGAAGCAAAAAAAACAGATAGTGGAGGTAAGTTCAAGTACATCATTAACACCGTAATCACAATAAATGTACATCGATCAAACTCATCTGTTAGAAGTTGGATTATCAGGTTGGTTATAAAACTCAGTCTGCCTACCCTGCATCCAAGAGACATACTATAACCAAAATGATGCCGAAAGATTGAACTTGCAGGGATGCCAGAAAATCTAATGTGCAAAAATATAAAGTAAGCTGAGGTCCTCATATGATCAAGAATATAAAATTAAGTAAAATTCAGAAGCATTGAAAAGTAAAATTAAGAATCTCTTTCTATACCTCTAACTCTACCTCTCTACATGTACCACATGTACTTCTGCGTCTATGTATCTATAGCATTTCCAACAATCACCTTATATAATTCATGGGTTAAAGAGGAAAACAATGCAAAAGCTGTACAAACAGTATTTATAGGTAACTTTCATAAAAAGAAATTCTGACAATAAATGATTCATCTTCCATCTCAGTAACTAGAAGGATAAAAATAATAAATGAACATAAAACTGTTAAAAAGAAATAATAAAGATGAGAGAAAAATTAGTGAAAATAAAGGCCCAAAACACAGAAAAGATAACATAATCCAAACTAGTAATGTGAAGGAATTAATTCTATAACAAACTCTTACCAAGATGGGTCAAGAAAAAAGAAAAAGGCATCAAGAAATGTGAGATTTTTTGAGATAGAAAATTTAAGAAATATATAGATTATATGCATATATTAAATGGATGATATAGCTAAAAATGGAATTAATAATCCAGTTTCTGCCCCCCCCCCAAAGATACAAAGTCCAGATTGTTTTTTAGGCTAATTTTACCTAATATTCATAAAACAGAAATTCTAATTTTATATATACTCTATTTATTCAGTGACTAGAAGAAGAAAAAAAGCAACATATCTTATTTTGAAAAGGCTAGTATATCTTTGATACCAAACAGACAAGGACAATAAAAGAAATATAAATTATAGTTACAATTCTTTTTTAATTAGATGCAAACAAAACACAAAAATAAAAAAATGAAAAATCATAATCCAGAAATGTATAAAAATTGCACCACAAAAAAGTAGAATTTTCCCAAGAAATGCAAGGTCTTTCAACTCTAGGAAATGCGTTGATGTTTTTATGCATCATACTAGAAAAACTGTTGGGACACAAGTATCATATTTCTGCACATCTTGCAAGCAGATACTGATTGACTTCGGTTTGGGAAAAAATTTCAAGCATGTTTGTAAAGTAAACAGCCTTGGAAAATAAAGATAGTGTCTCCCTCTGGAGCAAAAGGCAGGCATGTTTATTGTACAGTCTAATAAAGATAATGTCTCCCTCCAGAGATGAGGGCAGGCATTTTATGGTTTGGGTCCCTTAAGCTCAGGGTTTCTCTCTCGTATTGCAACTTACTGCCTGCGCAGGCATCCACCCTGCTCCATCTGTGGTTTTCCCATGAGACCCAGGGGGGCAAGAGGACCTGACAGAAATAGGCTGATATTCATGGTGCTCACTGTGTCATGGGTAAAAAAAGTCTTTTGACACTGACCCTGGAGTTTCATGTCTTCTGCCAGCATCCATGAAATTGTGGCAGGCTAACTTGTAAAGCTGCAAGTTAAGTAAAATCTCACACCCTTCACGGTTCTTGGTGTTAGCTGTAGAAATGGCATTTGGAAAAATTCAAACTTTATTCATGAGAAAAATTTTTAGCAAACTAAGAATCAAAAGGAAGTACCTTAACAGTTAAAGCATATATATATAATACCTATAGTAAGTATAGTTAATAGTGAGATTTTTAGAATCATTTCTATTTATGTTGAGATCAAGACAAAAATTCTGCTATTATTACTAATATTCGGCTTATATTGGAGAGATCTTAGACAATGAAGCAAGACAAGCAAAGCAATTAGAGGTATAAGGATTAAAAAGATAACACATATTAAAGAGAAAATAATTCAAGGGAATCTATAGGCAGACTAATAAAATAAAAACATTCAGCAAGTGACCCAGGCTTATGAGCAGACTTGGGGTTAATACATCTGTATTTCCTGCTAAACTTGGAACAAGGTTCATATCTTGCTCATCTGGGTTTACCCAGTACCTCGATCAGTGTCTGGCATGTAGTAGATGCTTATTAAATTGTTGAACAAATGAAAGTACTGGATACATAGTATATGGGCATATATATTCCTATATTTTCAATTAACAGATGAGACTGAGACTCAGAAAGCCTGTTATGTTCAACTTCACATAGTCTATATTATTAGTAGAGAAGACTCAGATATTTTGAATTCAAGTCCATCCTTTCCATATACTTAAAATACTACCTTTGATGCTAAAGTGATCGCTTTTTTTTCAGTCAATTAGAGAGGTCATGAATATTTCATATAAATATAGCACTGATCTGATTTAATAAAGCAAAATAAGAACTTCGCTTAGGAAACACCTTTTTTGGGTTTCTCCTTTCTTTCACGTTTCTGTTTAGCTAATGTATTTTAATAGGCTAAGTAGTTTTCTTTGGTTTTAATGTCGAGGAGTATCATTAACTAGGCACAGTGCCTGGTTCGTCCGCAGAAGATACTTAAATATGTTGAGTAAATTCTGGCATCAGCATATTCTTGCCTAAATCATCTCAAGTAATTAGTTTCATGGAATGTGGCCAGGTTGGCATAGTCACATCCCTGTCTCCTCATCCCTAGCATTCCCAGGAATGTTTCTCATACCGGGTAGGTACGATTAACGCAACACTAGATATAATCAGTCAACAAACCTCTCTACATCCATGCCTCTGCATTTCTGATCTTGGGAATATCTATCGTCAATGTCATGGCGAAAGATAATGGAAGTTATTCTATCCAGACTTCCTGAGCTGTATCAATGGGCTTTTTTCTGCTTCTGGCTTCTGGTCAGGTTTGGCCAATGTCTCTCCTCTTCCCACCCCCACCCTAGTGGGAGATCAAGGCAGTCTGTACTGAATACTTGTGCTGTACAGCACAGTAGCTACTACCTACCTGTGGCTGTTGAGCACTTGAAATGTGGGCAAGTCCAAATCAAAAGATGCTCTAAGTGTGAAATATACACTGGATTTGTAAAAAAAAGTGTAAAATACCTCATTAACAATTTTTCTCTTAAACGTTGAAATGACATTGGATTAAATAAGATATGTTGAAATTATTTCACTTGTCTAATTTTTTTAAAAAAATATGACTACTAGAAAAAATTACATTTGTGGGTCTCACTCTAGTTCTATTGAACAGAACTGGTCTGTGGAACCCTTTCTTGACCTGGGTGCCTGCAGGCTCATTCTTCCCTCATCCCTTCAGGCCCAGGGTTGGTGATGGCTCTCTTGCAGCCAGTTCTGGGTTTCTGCATTATCCCTGGGTGTTCCCTCATACCCTGCCCATGCTACTAATTTTGTAATTTGTATTTTTGTGAGTAATCCTTCTTGGATATTTTTTCTAATAATTCTATTTTCTATCGGGACCTTGACTGATAAAATGACTATTTGACATAGGACTGGTAGGTGATCAGATTAACTACGGCTTCCACCTTTGTAGAAACTATTGATAATAGAATATTGTTGATCTATTTCTCATCTCATTAAAAATGACTATAAAAGGTTATAGTGTGAAAACACTTTTATTATTATTGTTGTTAACATTATTTTTATATTTATTTTTTCCACAATCTTTGCTTTGATTAGGCTTGTACCCTCAATAGGAATAGAAAGATTAGAGATTGACATTTCGCTGTACAGAAAGCCAACAGCTCAAAGTTTTTTAAACATTTAAAGCCTCCTTTGGTATTTATCTATCCAATAATGTCCAAAGCATTGATAAGGTCAAGAAAATGGTTTTGGAGGCTAATATAATAATGTTAATGATAGTACTAACAACAACAACAATAATAAAATCACTTTTGCATATGTGGCTATTTTTCCTGCTCATTCTAATTCAGATCAGAGTGTGTGTGAGTTTCAATAAATAAAAATATAGGAGGCAAAATAGGATAGAGAGTTAGGATAAAATTAACTTATTTCTCTATTCCCTCTTCAGTAACAAAAGTAACACTTATTTTACAGTATCTTTTGTAGAAATGAGGGCCATTCATGGCGCAGCTTCTAGTAGGAGATTAGAATTTGTGATTCCAGTCACCTCAACACTTTCTTTTTAAAATGCTTCTCAATTTACTTCTCTCACAAAAATTTTCCAGCGGTAATATTTTGTTTGTTTGTTTCTAGGATTAAAGAATGTTTCAGTGGGAAAATATTCTTATCTCAAATTGACAGCAGAGAAACAAATTCCAGACATCAAAATGTCTCACATTGTATAGACTAGCCATTTTCCAGCAGTGTTCTGAGGCCCTCCAGGTTCCACAGGTTGAGGGAAGGCAGTGCATGCAGGATGGAGGTACACAGGTTGGGCACTAACTCCTGCTTCCATGTCTATCAATCAGAGTAGCTCCAGTTTCACACTTAAGACCCACATGTTTGAAAAAAGTTAACTTTGCTTGAAAAGAAATTCAAATTTCCATTTATGAGAATAGCTCTCCTCCTTCTCTTTTTTACTCCAGTAAAACATCTTCTAGTATTTGGCAGAGCAGGAGCAATTTTCTCATTTATAAATGGGGAAACTGCCCAGCCAGGCGTGGCTCAGCGGTTGAGCATTGACCTAGGATCCAGGCGATCAGGGTTTGATTCCTGGTCAGGGCACATGCCCGGGTTGTGGGCTCGATCAATGACTCTCTCATCATTGATATTTCTATCTCTCTCTCTCCCTCTTCTTTCCTCTTTCTGAAATCAATAAAGATATATTTAAAAAATAAAAATAAAAAAAATGGGGAAAGTTAGATTCAGAAAGTTTAAGTGAGGTTGTCCAAGGTAACAGAAAAAGACAAAGTAATTGTTGGCTGGACCTAGGTCCAGGTCTCCCATCTCCCATTCAGAGTTCTTGGACTTTTCACCACACTGCTTCCACCTCTGAGGGACACTGATCAGTGTAAAACTGGGCAAGCCATCAGAAATGAAGCCTAGATGAAGATGTTTCCAAATGGTACCAAAGCAATGGGTCTAACCCAAACCCAAACCAGGTGCTTAATTGCTTATGTTATAGAGACCGGAATAGCCCATTCAAGGTGCCTGCCAAATTCCTCTTCTTGGTAGCAGGCATCAGCCACTGACACAATCATAGCTGATGGATTCGAATATGGCTAGAGAACTCTAACCATGTGGCATTCTCCTTACTGGTTGGGAAATGGCTAATTCAATCAGACTTCCTCTCTTAGAGAGATTGAACAATGAGACATATAGCTGATGGCAGGAAAGTTCACAAAAATAAGATAGGAAGAAGAAAGCATAGAGTAGAGAGAGGAGAGTTTGGCAGCAAGAAGTTAATCCACTGAGTGGGAGAGTTGAGAAGCTGAGTTAGAGTTTTTGAGTCACTGGCAGTGGTTCTCCAAAAGCCCATGTGTTCATCTCTCCCCATCTCTGTATTCAGTGACAACACATTGGTAGCTTGAAATTGGCCTCAGGGGATTTTATTTTTTTTAATCCTCAGTCAAGGATATTTTTTTTATTGACTTTTTAGAGAAAGTGGAGGGGAGAGAGGAGGTGGGAGGGAGAGAGAGAGAAACATCGATGTGACAGAGACACATCAATTGGTTGTCTCTCCCACTCGCCTGGACCGAGGCAGGGGAGGAATGTGAAACCCAGGTACATGCCCTTGACCAGGAATTGAACCTGCAACCCTTTGGGGTTGCAGGGCGAAGCTTTAAGCACTGAGCCAAACTGGCCAGCGCTCAAAGGGAATTTTTAATCAAAAGAAATGAACAAAAGCTTCAAATCAAAGTTCTTCATATACAGCCTGCTCTTAAATATTTACCAGACACCATTGTGCAGAGTACTTGGGTAGCTGGTGACAGATGCCCCTTAGGAGGGAATGACTACTGGAGCTCTTTATTGGGTTGCCAGAGCTACTATTGTGTATTTAGAGGCATACTAACCTTGGTGAGCTGCGTGGAAAGTGAACTACTGGCTGTGTGGACAGTGTTTTCCTTAATTCCAGGCCCTAATTCTCCATTTAAGATAGCCCAGATCTCTCCCTTTTTTAACAACCTAAAAGACCTTAACAGTCTTCATGGTGCCAAGCAACTGATTGAGCTGATATTCACGTCTCTATTGGTTGTTTTGGCATCATTTTTACTGAGGCACCAACCTTTTGTAAACTCAGTATGGATATATTTGTATCTTGATCAAGTCAGGACATTCACATGCTCTCCCTCCCAGGTATAAAAGCCAGCAGGACTTTGTTTTTGAACGATCTATGTTCAAAGGTTCTTGCTGTGTTTATTTGCAACACATGAAATAGCCTTCAGCATGCTGACCTGTTTTCTGGGTTTGCTTCTGACATTGTTACAATGGGAAAGAATTCCCAAACCTGTGCTGGTGGTGTGAGGCCATTGGGCTACAGTTGAAGCCAGCCTCCAGCTGTCTCCTCTGCAAAGCCTGTTCCTTTTCTTGACCCTCCCGATATTAACATGTTGGACTCAAGAGCTCCCCTGCTCTAGGTCGCCTTCCCTGTGACATGCAGTGATCTTTGTTCATGCCTTTTCTCTTTCTTTAGTGCATTACCATTCACCCTTCTCAATAGATTCATACTGTGGTTTCCCGTATCCGCAAACTATTATTATTGCCTCAGTTAAACGACAAATTCTTGGTATTAGAGAAGTTGCTTTTCTTCTATTTCCTTTTGCTGCTGCTTGTACTTAATACCCAGTTTGTGGTTATTAAATAATTAGAAGAAGAAAATATTTATAATGGCTTTTAGCATTCAGTGCCTCATATAAGCATAACATGTATCCTATATTCTCCTTATAGCAATTCTTGGAGGCAAATATTATTAACCCCATTTTTTGCATGAGGACATCTAAAAATTCAGGATAGTTAAATAATTGCTTAAGATCTCTTATAGTAGATGCAACTGGGTGTGTGTCACCACTGTTCCAACTTTGGGAGAAGATCCTGATCTGGTTTTCTTCAGTTCTCCTCATTTCCCTTCCACACAACCACCATCTCCTGTGAAAAGGGGGTAATTAGGACAGCAGTCTTCAGAACTTGGGTCCCAAGCGACTTCATTCTCTGGTCAAGCCTGTTTTCTTTCCTCTGCTCCACCAGAGTGGATGAGATTTTGCGAGTACTGACTTTATATTGGGGCAAGTAGGGTTCCTGCTCCAGGATGTGTGCCTCAGTTGGCACACCATGCTTTGGGTAACTTCTGCTAAAGTTTCTATGTCTTCTTCTGAAGCCTAGACCCAGCCAGGGTTCCTCAGTGTTACCTGGGTGGGCACTGGAACCCATATGGATCCTGGCCTTATTTACTCCTTTAAAAAAAAAAAAATCTGTATTGATTTCAGAGAGAGGAAGGGAGAGGGGGAGAGAGAGATAGAAACATCAATGATGAGAGAATTGTCATTGATCGGCTGCCTCCTGCATGCCCTCTACTGGGGATGGAGCCTGAAACCTGGGCATGTGCCCTGACCAGAAATCAAACTTCGATCTCCTGGATCCTAGGTCGATGCTCAACTGCTGAGCCACGCCCGGCCGGGCTATTTACTCCTTTTGAGGCACTCTTTGACCCTCTCTGCTATTATGGGTTCAAATAAGGAGCTCTGGGACTCCAGCCTATGAAGTTGCCCCCATGACTGGGCTAGTCCCAAGATGGCTTCTGCTGGCTGGCATGTTTGTTTTTGTTGTTTTTTTTTTTCATGGAATTACCAAGATGGTGCTGACATGCTGATTTTGGGTGACTTTCACGTCAAACAGGAAGAAGAATCTTTACATACAATGACTAGACTATAAACAAAACTAAAAGTACCTCCTATATACCCATCATTAGAAATCTTTCTTGATAAGTTACTATACCTCATGTGGGCCCATGAATTTCATAAAATATTTAAAAAATAAGATTTTCATGTAAGCAAAGGCATTGCGAAAAATATTTCCCCAGGGCCCTGTACACCTGAGGCACAGCCTTGCTCTTTAGGAGAAAGTACCCTGGCTCTCCACCCATTCTGGATGGAATCTCATGTTCCTGGCTTCCTTTTGCCTTAACTTTTGAATTTCAAAAACTTGGCTTATGCAAATCAGAAGCATTGACTTTTAAGAATATAACTTCTGGAGTAGAGAAGATAGAGTTAAGGAAAGGAATACTGGGAGCCAAAAATCTTAAAGTCAAATAAATCATATTATTGAATTACAAGATTCACAAACCAGTCTAGTATGATTACAAAGTCTGTGCTCCTTACAATTCACAACATGGATGCAAATGTTATTCCAGGTCTTTGCATAATCACATTGTTGGTCACTACTCATCACAGCTAAATTGATCCAAATGGTTGCATGAAAATAAACAGCCTAAGGAGACTTACTAGTTAGCCAGAGAATTGCTCAGTTTTTCTCTTACAGGGTCTAGAGTGGACAGTTAGCATGGGCCTGGCAGGGAAGTATTACCTAGTGGTTAGATAGATTGGCTCAGAAGCCATATAGTCCAGGTTCAAGTCCCTGTGCCACCAGTGACTCACGATATAACTTAGGGCAAATCATGGAACCTCTCTAAACAGCAGTTTCCTCATCTGTAGGAGGAAGATACAGATAGAAAAATACTTCTCTCATAGGGTTGAGGTAAGGATTTACTAAGACAAAATGCTTGTTAAGCCAACTCAACCACTGCTAGAAAATTATCTTGTATTTGTAAACGGAAGTTTTGCATTGTTTGTAAGCACAGTTCTAACTTATGAGCAGCACCTCCTTTCAATGCCACAGTCATCTTTGCAACTGGGCACTTGGCACTGGGGTGTGTGCAGCAAATACTTGAGGTTGCTCCATAAATGAATGAGTGAAGTTCATTGAGATGGATGAGTCATTCCAAGAGCAAGTGGGAAGGCTCAAACACAGAGAGAGGGGACTTCTTAGCAGTAAACATGGAGTATATGAAACAATGAGAAGTCCAGTTCAACCACCATTTTGCAGGAAATGGGGTCAGGGAAACATGTGAAACAACACCATGGGGAAGCAGTCAGCAAGATTCAAGTTACAGAGAACTCTGTGGCTTAACAGATGAGTTTCAAGAAGGAAAAAAGAGTAGGAACCTAGATTAAAAGACAAAAGAGATCTATTGACCAATCACTTTGTATAGAATTTATTGGGATCTTAATGAAAACCCATTAAAAAAAAAAGTCGATTAGAGAAATTTGAAGAGTAACCAAATATTTTAGGACATTAAATAATTACTTTGAATTTTTAAGGTGATAATGGTATTGGATAAAAACATTTAGAAGTACATACTGCAATATTTACAGATAAAATGATATTTTGTCTGAGATTTATTTTAATAATCTAGAGTTTGGAGCACTGAGTATATTATAGATAAAACCAAGACTTAATAATTGGAGCATCAGTTTAGTGTCTACATAGAGGTTTATTATACTTTTCTTTCTTCTTTCGTGTATGTTTTTCATAAACTTTCCATAGTAAAAAGTCAACATGCAAATAAAAAAAGAAAGAAAACAACAAAATAGAAAGATCCAGTCAAAACAACTCAGTATTCTTTTCATTTAGTGGTAATTATTCTTAAGGACTCTTTAATTAGAACTTTTCTTAAAATTTTATGACTATTAAATTTCAGGAGAATAATATATTATTTTCAAATATTTAAAAATTTTAACAAAAGTAACGCCAACCAGCTACAAAACTATACCTTTCTTACACTGATGCTTTCAAGTGCATCCCAAAAGAAAACTACTGGTACTTTTCAACTCACCTCTTATATTAAATATAACATGAATAAAGGGGGGAAAAACTTAGGAAATTGTACTTCATGGAGGCAGAAGAGCATAAATCTCCTGTTGGGATGTCATCGCCCTTGTTAGGTTTCTCCATGGTCTACCTATAGGATGCAAACCCCTTTGGTCAAGTGTTTCCCCTCCTCACTCACCCCCCTCCTCCATAGACAGACCATGCCCAGTGCCTTTGCTATTGACCAGGAAGCCTCCTGATTGAGCAAGAATCCCAGATGGTCAAGCTCTTCATTGGCTTGTGACCATGGGCTTGTACATTGATCCTACCTATTAATTATGACTCTGGCTGACTACTGGGATTCCTATGGATAGATTCTCTAAAGAATCCTTATCAATTTTCCTTCTTGTGTACTGTTATTATTTTATTTCTCTGCTTTATATTTTCATGGCCTTGTTTTTCAGTTCAGCTGGTACCACTTAAGACTTTCTCAGAGTCAGTGGAAAGAACTTGGGGCTTGAGGTCCAGCCCTATTTGAAAACTTTGCGACCTTGAGTATATCACCTGAGCTCTGTCTTTAGTTTTCTTATCTTAAAATTGGATGTAATAATAACTACTTCACATGGTTGCTGTAGGGCATAATGAAATAACTGATAGAAAAGCCAAAAGGGTGGGGTAGAATCTCACACCAAAACATGCTGTATAAAATTTTCACATGGGACATGCATTTACTAGTGAAAATATCTAGGATAATTTCCTGTAGGTTTAAGGAAAATAAGAGAACACTTATAGGTTAAGTGTCTTGCTGAGAGGACGTAAATTATAGAGCCCTAAGGCACAACTGGTTTACCCAAATTAGAAGATTCTACCTACTCTCTTAAAAAAGATAAATTATGTTCTTAATAATTATGAATCATAATACTGAATTTTGCCAGAGGACACTGGTGGAATGTTGCTCTCTTAAAACTCAGTTTCTTCCTGAAATCTTAGAAAATTAATAAAGATAGGTAGAAGAGGAGCTAAGAACTCTAAATATTTCATTGAAATACTACCTTTGCTTTCATTAATCTTATATAAATTTGATGAAAGTGATTTTTTGTTGACTTTAGTTTATTTGCATATTAGTGGAAGGCAAAAATTTATTCTATTATTATATAATTGGCAAATTTTAACTGCCAAATTATTTTTTTAATAATATCTGTACCACATTATTTTATTTATTACTAGATAAAATACAAAATTATATTACTTTTAAATACTGAGCTTTTTCTTATATATGTAGCAAAAATCTCTTCATGCAAAATTCCTTACATAACATCTATAAGGCTTAAGTTTACATTTAAGTTTTAAAAAAAGACTCTTTGATTTGTAGTGTTGTTGATATTCCTGAAATACTTCTCAAATTTTTCCACTGAAGTACAGTACTCCAAGAAAATAAATGTAAATTCATAGGTAGCACTCTTCTCTCAGACTTTAGTTTCCTTTTGAGAGAGATCAGAACCAAGCAAAGGAGGTAATTATGGAAGTTCTGAGGAGTGTCGGTGGTAGGCTCTCCTATAATATTATCTCACTGCATGTGAAGCTACACTTGTCCTGGTTGCAACTGAAGGTCAGTGACAGTGGCTGAGACCGCCCAAGAACTTTTAAGGCAAGAGAAAAAGTGGATCTTGGGTTGAGTGCAGGGCAAAGGAAAAAAAAGGAATGCTACCAGAGGCACTGAAATAGCATCATGCTGCGGATCCTTCACAGGATTTATGTTGCTACCAAAATTCTGTAAGTGAGTATGACATTGCAGCAGGTTAAAGTGTCTGTTAAGATGTCTGAATGTACTGTGTGTAAATAAAGTGTGATCAGCACATTTGGGATGTTTTTCTTTCAGAATATTTTGAAGGCCTTAGGGAGATGGGAATGTTCAAAACCATGTTTGCAAGTATTTTGAAGCATGTACAGTTCCCACTACTATCTAAAATGATCCTTTTAGCTGTTGTTTTTGATGATGTTGCCTTTGTGTTTGTCTTTTTCTCTTCATTAGAATGTAAATTCTGAGAGAGCAGAGACTTTTATCTACTCTGGATCACTGGTGTCTGAAACAGGGCCTAATTCAAGAAGTATTTATTGACTGAGTGCTACTGGGGGTACTTATATATTTTGACTGAACACTAGAGTGAGGCAGGCATTACCCATAATTCAGATATAAGCACAGGGTTAACTTAAAAGTCATCCAATTGTGCCCTATTTTTTATTTTTAAATTCATGAACTAACTATTAGGAGTACATGCAAGAAGGCTTTTAGAAAAGATTCTTTTTTATGAAATATGTCTGCAAAGGGCAAGTGTGGAACTTGGACATTTTTGGATTGGATGGAAGGTGAGAAGAACAAGTGTTTGGAAGGAAGGAACTGTTTGAGATAAATAGGCACCCCGCGTGCGGGCATGCAGGGCAGACAGGAGGAGTGGAAGGGGGAGGAAGCCCCCGACTTCAGAAAAGGAAGCAGGACGCAGGAGAGGGGCTGGATGGGAGCGGGACCTTGCCTGGGGCCATGGAAGAGCAGTTTCCGGCAGCATCGGATAGACGGTGTTGACCGTCTAGGCAAAATCAAATTTTGATTTTGAAGGTAATATAAATTCAGAGGGGAGTCTTCATCATGTCAAACCATTACAGCAGGGGATGACCGCGTAAGTGATATTTGGAACTGATTTTTTAAGGTGGGAGAGGAGGGTGCGATGATCATCACGGAAAGTATGTTTCTTGTAGGGTGTGCGGACAGCATTAACCTGCGTTGTAGAGTTCACTTATTATTTCAACCTGGCATACTCCCAGAAGCTGGAAAAATTGCTTCTTTCCACAACAAATATGAAATGGCTGTGTTGGGAAACCATGAGTATTCTATTCAGTAAACAGAAGTTGGCTGTCTTTCAACATTTGTAATGAAAAGTATAACTTTCTTTACTTTTTCCCCAATCTCAATAAGTCTTTGCTTCACCTTTTCTTCAGGATATCGCCCTGGCTGGCGTGGCTCAGTGGGCTGGAGCATCGCCCCGTGCACCGAAAGGTCGTGGGGGTTCCCTGTTGGGGCGCATACCTAGTTGTGGGTTTCGTCCCCAGTTGGGCACATATGGGAGGCAACCAATCGATGTTTCTCTCTCACATCAGTGCTTCTCTCTCTCTCCCCCTCTCTCTCCTTCCCTCCCTCCCTTCCTCTTTCTAAAAGTCAATGAATATGTCCTCAGGTGAGGATAACAAAAGAAGATATTATTTTCACATCTAATTTCCTTTGCTAGTTTTCAATTCATGCATAAGTCCAAAAGTATTTGAATTACGTTTCTCTAGGGGGTGCTTTGAAAGAAGGAATCAAATACAACTGTTCTTTTTGGCAGTGTACTATTTTCCCCTCTGATAGTTTTGTATTATCCCCTTTTTATACTGAATTTCTTTTTAGCCCAGTAACTCAGTGTAAAATTTAAGAAAGAAAATCCTAGAGCATGATAGTGTAAGCTTTGAAAATATAATTATTTACAGTAAACCAAGACAATGAGCTTTTGGTTACTGAGAAATTTACAATATCCATCAATGGACTAAGAGCTAGCATTCTGTGTCTATATTCGAGGGCTTTGCACACATCATTTCTAATCCTCCCAGTCCCTGGTGAAGGCAGTACCCCAGGCCTCAGCCTTTGGACCTCTCCTCTCCCCTCCCCTCCCATCTCCTCAGATTTGAACACACTGTGGGTTATGTTAATACCTCTTTATTATTATAACATTAGGATATAAGGATCCGGTATGCTCTCTCAGTTCCAAACTGAACACTACAAATGTAAAATGTTAATAACTGTTAATAATTGATTTAGTTACATGTACCATGCATTGTGCTAAGTGCTTGACAGGTTATCTGTTGAATCCTCCCTACCAACCTGTGAGATGAAGACAAGTGATTCTTTCAAGTTCATCCAGCTGGGCCCCAAACCTCTCCAACTTCAGATTCACACACTCAGGACAGGAGAGATTGCCTTCCATCAAAGCGGCTGTTCCACTTGATTTGGTTTTGAAAGGTTCTTTCTGTCTGGAATCATATAATGGCAGCCGAGCTATCATCTAGTCTAAGCCCTTCATGTAATGGATGAAAAAATAGCGGTCTGGAGAGGTTAAATGACTGGCCAGATGTGACCTGCAGACAGCTTTCAGAATGAAACTGAGGGTTCCTCACTCTTTGCCCTGGTTTCGTCGGTCTCTACACCATTTTACTGTTGCCTTTAAATTGTCTGGGAATAATGCAGTGTGTAGGATTCTCATTTTTTTCTTGAAATAATGAATCAGTACAATACTTACTAGCTACCAGCATTATTTGAAGACTGTTAAATGGTGTCAACATGCCCCAATTTGGCATCTCAGTCGCAGAGACATAAATTAATATGCAGCCCGAGGCTAGCTGGTCACCCTCAGGGCAGGGTCTCTGCAGCAGCCTCCAAAGAGCAGAAAGTGCAGGGAAATCATTAGCATCAGAAAATATAGACAATATTTTCACTGAATTTTGAAGATATGGTAAAGAATTTGTTCTGTAGTGTTTCACATTCCTGGACTGCTCCCCATTGAAGCTTTAGCACTTGCTTTTGAATTAAGCAACCGCTGAAGTTTATTGACAAGAGTGGCCAGCCCACTGAAGCAGGGCTTTGTAAAGGGAATTAATGGCTGTGTAGCTACAGGAAGTACTGTACACATGAGGCGTTCACGGCCATTACTTAGACTGCTTGTGCATACGCATGCTATACATGTACAGGGATGCAAACACAAAACCACGCCCTGAATAAACATTTCAAGTGATATTTTGTGCAGACCCTGGCTTAAAGCCCGTTCATATTAGATGGGGCTCTTGGTAAAATGCTGTCCCTAAGAAATGCTTTGAAGACAGAGTTAAGGCAGGAATTGCAAGAGAGATAACTGAGGATATTTATTAGTAAGTCCTAAGATCCTAAGATGTATTATTTTCATATTTCTGACCCATAGAAGCATATTTAAGTCTAATTAAGAAAACATTCTTCCAGTGGCTGAGAATACAGAAAATGTAGGACAGAGTCAGGTGGCATGTCCCTGTGGTCATCTCGGGCCATCCCTGGTTGAGAGAGTGAAGCAGGGAGCGTCTGCGTGAGCTCTCTGACCCTTAGCAGTGCCGCAGCAGAGGCCTGACGTCCAAGGTGACTTACAGCACACACAAGGAAGCCAGTGTCAGTCTGGAGCAGAGAGGGACAAACACAGCGCCTGATCCACAGAGGAGGCTTGGCAAGGGCAAAGACAGAAGAAATTCATTCGTGCTCAGTTCTAACAGTTTTTTCTTGCAGCCATGCTTAAAGAATGACTCGCGCCAGTGTGTTGGCTAGGACGGGCAGGAAATGGGTGTCAAGCACCCGCTGCGGCCTGCCTGCCTGCTGTCCTTCCCTCTTCCCTCCCTCCCTCCCTAACTAGTGCTTAATTAACTAAGACGTAAATTAATATGACTTTTGGTTCTTACCCTGGGCTCACCCTCCCCAGTGAGGCTTTGGGCTATCCATCCTCAGGGTAAAAGAGCCCCTGCCAGGACAGGTGACCTATCCTGATCCCTCCTTGATTATTCAGGTAAAGACTCAAATGTCTAAAGCGGCAGCCTGACCTGATCAATGACCCCTACCCAATTTATATCTATCTGAGTGTGCTACATGTTATAAACATGGGCATTTTATACACAAGTAGTTTAAAATTTCTGGACAAGGGAAAAAGATACAAGGGCTCTTTTTTCCTTCTCATTATACTGGAGGAATATATCTAACTTATAATATGGCCTCATATTACCTCCGTCTTTCTTGTTTTTAGTTTTACATCTACATTTACACTATTTCTCATTATTGCTATTACAGTTATGGTCTGGGCTCTGGATTGTCTTTAAATATTCTATGTATTTTAAAATATGTGTCATGCCACTTCTTAAACACCCTGCCCCCCCTCCCAAGTTTCATTATAATCAAAGAAAAAGAAAACAATATTGGACCTACTGTATATATAAAAATATAATATTCTAGTATCTACATTTACTCTTTTAAACATGACAAAGGGTCTAACTAGAAAACATCTGGAGGTGTGGCAGACTGCTGTATCTTCCCAAATCTGCCCCCTGTTCTTCCTGGGCTCCAACATCCTAGCTAGGGACATGGGAGTGGCCACGAGACTGTGTCTTCATTTAAAGGGGATTAAAGGATATGTGTGCAGCTTCTGTCCCGATTGCTAAAAAGAACTTGCTTGTCCTTGACTTCCTCTCTTTTTCATTCATGTAAGTTGGAATCTGGATATAGCTGATTCCCAATTTCAGTTTGCAGGTGAGGACAATGGCTAATGTTTCCTGCAGATACTAACCTTTGGGATTCCGGATGCAAAATCAGTTTCCTAGGAATTCTTGGGAATTCCACAAATCACAAGTTATTCTGTATCTTTTATTATACTTTGTGCGTTTTTAAATATAATGAATGACCACAATAATAAATAATGAACAATTTTTTTCTATAATAGGATTATACTAAAAGTTTCAGGGATTTTCTGTTAAAAGTGATATAATGATAAATATGAACCGATATATTGTGGTAAGATTATATGTTTTATGTAGCAATAGCTTTATACCTATACTTACATTTGGTAACAGAAAGCATTAAAGAAAGGAACATTATTAACATAATATAGACTCTGAATGATAATCATTTAAAACAGAAAAGATAGTACCACAAATATTTAATATTTAAAAATTATCATTTTAAAATGATATTTTAAAACACACAAAGCATTAATTGACCTATCTGACAGGCATGCTCTGTTTTGTGACAAATAATGCAGTTGTAAAAAATGCTCTTTCTTGTGCTGGTATTGCTTGGATTGTTGGAGTGTGTCCAAAAGCATCCTCAACTTGGTTGTTAGGGTACATGTTTTTTTACATAAGCTATTGCCTTTTTTAGTAATGAAAATATTGCCCTGATTTTTGTGTTGCTTTGAAGTCAAATTGCTTTTTGTAATTTAGATTTTTGATTAGTTTCTGATTTAATATTAGAATATTCCACAACATTTGTATCTTCTTTTTGCATTTCTTCTGTTGGCATATTTTCGAAGAACTTTAGCCTATAGGAAATATTCAAACAATGGGAAATGCCAGCAAACATTTGGGTGGAATTGGAATAATATAACATTTAGATCTCCCAGCAAGTTAACAGCTCTATGTTAAATCATGTGTTCAAATTGCCAATTTAAAGACTTATATTACTTCTAAAACAACACCATTCATAAGATTTGTAAAGTATTTTATGTGTTTAAACTAATTAATGTTTATTTTATGTGAGATAATGATTCATCATTAGCAGCAGGCAGGGCCAGGAACACACACTTATAACAGGATGACAACCATCAAAACACTGAGTGACTAGCGACCCCTTTCCTTGGGAATCCTTTGACCCAATGATACTGTATGTTGAAACATTTTAATTCTCTTGAGAAAATTATACGTTTTCCTGTTTTAATAACTTCTCAACTGATTTTTTCAGGATTCAGGATTTGGAAAAACATACACATTTCCCAAGGAATGGTAGGAAGGAATTCCCCTTGGAAACACCAGCTGAGAGGACGGTAAATGAACAAAATAACCAGAGCTCCCAAATGATCTTGCGGAGCAAAGCTGCCTCATAGTCTAGAGTAGCTGGACAGTTTACCTGGGTGAGAAGGGAACTTGAATCTTATTTAACCATTTTATTTTGGAATCTCTTTGCTACAGTAGCCTTCCCTTTAATTAATTCAGAAATACTCTTAATGGTTTATATCCAGGACTACATGGATATCTCCCTCAAAGCTTTTTCAGAAACTTAGATATTCTTACTGTAATATCAAATGGAGCACATTTTAGAGATGATCTAGTTCAACCCCTCTCATATTATAGATAGGTTATTGAATCCTAGAGGTAGGATATGACCTGATCAAGGATACTTGAAATTATTTTAGATTAATAAAACATAGTTAATATGGAAAATAGTAGTGTCTATATAAGTTAACACAGAGGAATATACAAAATGTCAAGTATGAAGGATGAAACTATAATTTCTTTGTGATATTTATACTGGTACAGAGTGTATATGTTCTTCCTCCATATAATATGCCTTTGTTATTTACTCACAGCCTAGTGTCTAGACATCCCCATATATAATGGAATGAGGGGGCTACCAGTGAGCTAAAATATATGCTAAACATTTTTCATGTTATTTTACTTATTTAGCTACCACAAAGACCCATTTTACAGATAAGAAACTGAATCTTTGAGTGGTTAAGAAATTATCTGTAGGTTGCACAATATATGGCAGAGCTGGGATTTTTTGGATAAATAGGTAAATGTGCAGTTAGTAAACTTTGAGGAAGAATCACAGCATTTAAAAAAATTACCAAGTAATTTTCCATGATATTCTCTTGTTATTATAATGTCTGATGTCAATATACATGGCAGTCCCTTAAGTCACTGCAAAGGTGCTGAACAAGGTCACAAACTAGAGAAGAAGGTCTTGATATTGCAAACTCTTTATTGTCTTTCACCTTTGGATCCTATGAATTTTTAAAGTACACAGTAAAGAAATAAAAAAATATTTTGTGCAACCAGAGTTCAAGGTAGTTTAGATGAAAATGGGAAATAGAACTGTGACAAACCAGAACTGAATTTTAAATGAATATGAGACTATTATAAAGCAATATTGATGTCTTGAATCCTGAGCTCCACATTAAGGTTGTAGTAATGGCTTAGTGTTTTATGGGCCTGTGTGGTGTTAGCGACATCATCTCTTTAATCTTAACTTTGCCTCAAGCAAAAATAAATCTTATTGTAAACTGTATGGTAACATAACTGCCGTGTTCAGTAGGGATTATTTTTTCCCTAAGTGTCACTGATATTTTGCTGTGGCAAAAAAACAAAGAGAGAGAGAGAAATAAAAAGAAAAGGAAATACCAATTTCTTTTGTTGAAGTAAATATTTCTGGTATTGAAAAATAACTTATGGATGGAGCTTTTCTATTTTTGTTTATGCATTAAATTATTATGCAGTTATGGTGTGTTAACAAGTCAGGCTACATGTTTAAAAACATTTCTGCACATTTAGGTCACTTAATTGCTGATTGCTGATGAATGTTTGGCTGTTACATTTCTACATTTTAAAGAGGAAGTTTAGAACCAAGTAAGTAGAAGGCACAGACCAGGCAAAGGATTAACATTTTGGGAGAAAGTCAAGGTTGAAGGGAAATGAGGAGCATCTTGAGGTCACAGTTCACTGGGAGACATTAAGGGATTGATTCCTCCAAAACTAAGCAAGAAAAGTCTCAGGGGTGAAAAAAAAGAAGTGGTCCTTTTAGCTGTGTAACAAAAAGCAAATGTGAGACAAACAGAATTTATTAACAGGATGGGTTCTTGGTTTCTAGTTAGAATTCAATAGTTCACTTGGCCCTTGATCTGAATCACATGACTTATAATTAGAAATATGTGGCATTACTTTCTCAACAAGGAATTATATCTTTGTAGGAAAATTCAACCATATGAATTCTGAATTTTATCCCTAGTTCTCTGTACATGCCTGAAGAACTCTATGCATTGGGGCGAAGCTTTTGTGAACACATTATAATTCCTTGAGTGACAACCACTGAGATTGCAGACATAGGTGGAATTCTTCTTCCAATTATGTAGGAGACGTTTCTGTTCTGCAAAAAGCCATAATTGCAAAGGAAAGACATTTCTAATCTTGCTGTCTTAATTGTCAAATTCTTTTTTCCTGATGAGGAAAAGAATAATTTCGTTGGATTTTAATTAGAATTTGAATTTTTAAAGTTTTTGTTTGTAGTGTATAGAGTAACAATGTTCTTCCTTTAAATTTTAAAGTAAGGGGAATAAGATTAATATTTTAATATTAAAGTAGTAAAATCCACAAAGATATGAAAATAATTTGTCGTCTACGATAGTAAACTAACAGGCTTAATTATTTGATTAAAGAGTTTAGAAACATCACAATCCATATAACAACATGGGAATTATCAGAGAGGCAAGCCTTAGGGAAAGTGGTTGTAATTCAGTATCAGAAAGATAACCGTCCACTCTGCCCCCTTTCTGGAGGATGATGCTGTGAACACTTAGGAGTTGGGAGAGAAAGGGCAGCAAAGCTCAAAGAAAAGAGAGGTCCCAAGATCCAGAAGTTGGCAGTGTCTGTTCAACAATATTTTAAAGAGGGATGGGGAATGGGGTGGGTACACATACAAGACAGGTGCTCTGTTGTGGGTTTGTGATCATTTCTGAAGTCTTACAGTGGCCATATGTCTTTTGAGATTAGCCACCATCATTCTTGTGTCTGTCAGTCAGGGTCCCAACGGAAAAGAGGTATCGCACTTAAATCCAGATGATCCAAGGAGGCTGTACTTTCTAAGAGACTCCATAAAGGTGTGAGTAGGCCTTCACGTCACGGGGTCACAAGAGATGGTGCAAGTGCCCAGAACTGGCAGTGAAGTTCTCATCACCTGTAGGTGTGGGACATGGAGAGGAGGAAGCTGTTAAAAGAATGTGGATGACGCTGGCTTGGCCTGGGAGACACAGAGACCCTGCGGTTGAGGGTCCTAGCCAGACAGAGGCAACCTCAGGAGAGGGAGCAAGGGAATGAACATATTAATCTCACTCTCCCTCCCTCTGATTTCCTGGTAGGGCTTCCCAACCAGAAGAATGAAGGTCCAGGATCTATTGCTACAAGACATAGAGGTCAGCTTATGTCAGAAGGGAAAGGGGCAAGTGGAAGATATTTAGCAGGATCATAGTACAGATGCTCCTTCACTTACAGTGGGATTACATCCTGATGAATCCATCGTAAATTGAAAATACTGTAAAATGAAAATGCGTTTAATCTATCGAACGTCATAGTTTAGATAGCTTGCCTTAAATGTGCTCAGAACACTTACATTAGCCTACAGTTGGGCAAAATCATGTAACACAGTGAATACACTGTGGAGGACAGTTTGTTTACCCTCGCGATCGGATGGCTGACGGGGAGCGGTGGCTCGCTGCTGCCCCCCAGCCTCAGGAGACGGTAGTGTGCCACGTATCACTAGCCCAGGAAAAGATCAAAATTCAAAAAGTGTGGTTTCTAGTGAATGTGTATCACTTTCACACCATCCTAAAGTGGAAAAACTGTAAGTCCAACCATAATTAAGTCAGAGTACACACACACACACACACACACACACACACACACACAATTTTGCTAATTGTTGTCTCTCCCTGTTTTACTAATACCAGCAACAGAATGTTAAGAGTGGAGAAAATGAGCTTTCTGGTCAGTAGAAATGTCTCCTTTGAACACTAGGTGGTAGAATTTAACTTACGAGTTTGAGTCGTGTGAGTCATCTGGATGAATCCTCTCAGTTTTATAGGTCTGATAAAACTGAGGTCAGATCACAGGAAGCATATTAAGGCTTCCGAGCTCTCTGGGGAGACTGGTTGTTAGATCTTCTCCTGGGAACACTCAGATCTTAACATGGACTCCTTCCAAAAAACAAGCAAGATCAGCTTGGTAGAACTTGCCTAATATTTCTCCTCAAAACTTCTCATCCTGAATCTAGTTCTGTTTTGGAATTTTTAGTATTCTTTGATATAGATGGTTAATAAAGCAAGTCCAAAAAAGATAATAAATGATATATCTTTGAACTATAGTTTCCTGAATCCATAAAACATGAAATTGCTTCATAGATTTCCACTGTGCCTATGAAAATTCGCAATATGAATTGACTTTTATTGCATGCTCTAAATGAGAAGTTGAAGAAAAAGCCCATTTCTTCATAGAAATGCTTTCATAACCTTGTATGCTGTTTTAATGACATCACTGTATATTAAAAATTCAGAAGCCCCTCATTGCTCTGCAACCCAGTATTCATTTCAAAGCGTCATTTTTAGTATTGAATTTGATCTGAGTAAAAGATTTTCTTGGAAACAAAATTGTTTTTCCATTTTTACAAGTTTATTTGGTTGTGGGTAGAGTTTTGAAAGAAATTGCCACTCTGACTTTATCTGCAATAATAAAGTAAAAGTTTCCAGAATTTGAATATTGATTTCCAGCCTCACAATTATTGTACTTAATACATGGGAAACACAGAAGGGAGTCCTTGCATTCATTTAATATTTACTGGTTACTCACCATGTGTACAGGACTGTACTGGAGACTGGGAATGCAGAGGTGGGAATCATAATCTGTGCCCTTCTAGAGCTTAGAGTCTTGAAAAGAAAAAGACAGATGAAGAGGCAAACACTGCATACTATGACCAGGGGTCTGAGGAATGTGTCTACAGGGATCTACTTTTGAACTTCAGTGACATGAACACTAGATTTTTTATTTTATTTTTTGTTATAATCCCCCAGTTTCCCGAGGCTCTGCTCATTTATTTTTTAGTATATTTTCTCTGTGTTGTTCAGAATGGGTAAGTTCTACTATTCCATCTTAAAGTTCACCAATTCTTTTTTCTGTCACCTCCATTCTGCTGTGGAGCCCCATCCATTGAGCTTTAAAATTCTGATTACTGTATTTTTCAGTTCTAAAATTTCTATTGGGTTTGTAATATATCCTATTTCTTTGTTGGAAATACTTATTTCTTTGCTGAGAATTTCTATTTTTGCATTTGTTTCAAGTGTGTTTGTAGTTTCTCATTAAACAACTTTTGATGGTGACTTCGAAATCCTTGTGAAAGAATTCCAGCATCTGTGCCATTTAAGTTTTGGCATCTGTCGATTGCCTTTTCTCATTCAAGTTGAGGTTTTCCTGGGTTTTGATATAATGAGTGATTTTTAATTATATCCTGGACATTTGGGGTATTGTGTTATGACACTCTGGATCTTACTTAAATCTTGTATTTTAGGAGGCTTCCTATGACATCATACCAGCAGGGAAAGGGGTCACTGCCACATTACTGCCAGGAGAGGTGGAAGTGCAGGTTCCCCACTTGGTTTTCCTTGACACCCTGGGTGGGGGAAAGTTAGGGACTTCTCATTTACTGTCATGTGGGTGTGGAAGCTCAGGTTCCACAATAGACCAACACTGGCATAACCTTGCTTGGAGGAGGGATGCCTCTTTGCCTCTCTCCACTTGGAGTCCACTGACACTGTGGGGTGGGGTCTCATTGATGTTTCGGAGTTGCCTCCTTACCATAAGTTGGGGGTTAGAGTCCAGGCTCCCCATGTGGCCTCCAGTGACAACACAGGGAAGGGATCTTTTTGCTGACCAATGGGGATGAATGTCCTAACTCCCCTACTCAGCCTTCTCTGACACCACCATGGTGGGGATCATTACAGCCTGGCAAGGGTGGAAGGAGAGGTTCCCCACTTAGTCTTGCTGACAGGCTGTGGGTGAGGTTCCTGTTTTTTACAAGCTCTTTGGCTGGAGTAGGGCTGTGATCTAAACATCTCCAGTCGCGCTAGGCTTCACTTTCTTTGTCCTTTGGCTGAGGGCAGATTTTTGGTGAGGACTCTTTTTTCCTGCCACTGGCGTTTCTGTGTTTCTGGTCTCTCCAACTCCAAGTCTGGGATGTACGAGGCAAAAAGAAAACCCAGGGAACTCACCACCACTGTGTCATTTCTTGGTGCCAAAGTCCCTAGCCAATCTGCCTTCTCCTTTCCTCCTCTCAGAGTCTGCTTATTTTTGTTTTATTTACAAATTTTTTTAGTTGTATCATACTCGGAAGAATAAAGAGAAATATCTGATGACATTATTTTAACTCCTAGATTTAATGATGCCTGAAGATAACCTGTGACTTTTCAGTTACAAAAGTCAATAAATTCCCCTTTAATTTGTTAAACCACCTTGAATGGGTTTTCTGTCACTTGCCCCCTAGGTTCCTTGGAGTGAGCAGAGAGTCTGGTAGCAAAGAGATGGCCAGGACTAGAGCCTTCTTGCTCTGGAATGCAGGTCTGTTGGCATCAGTTTGGGCTAAACTAGACTTTGGTTTACTCTAATGTGGATTTTTTTTGACAGTGTCTTTTTCAACACTGAAGATTTTGAGAACCTAAAGGTACCAGTTTCACTTTGGGCTTTCTTCAACCATACGATGACTTTCATCTGATTACATCACAAGCTAAGTAAACAAGGGCAGTGGGGAAAAGGCACCACTGTAGCAGCTTGAAGTTAGGGCCTGTGCTTGCTTTGACCACTAATGATATGGGCAACCTAGGGCAGGTCGTTTGCTCTCTTTGTGCCTCAGTTTCTATTTCTGTAAATCGAAGGGGTGCACTCTAGATAGTTTGTGAAATTTGTCTTAGCTCTCAAAATTTCTGTGTCTACTAATGAGAATGGAAGCAAGTGAGACAAAGCATTTTACACTTGGTTTCTTTGTGATTTAGTGTAAAATACCGGAAAATTAAGGTTGACATTAGTTATTGTAACTTACCTTCACTTGGAATGCAAGAAAATGTTATTACTGAGCTAATACAATGGAAGGTGACATTTTCCTGCAGAGTAGCAGTAAGATCACAGTAAAGAAACTAAGTAAACAGGAGATATCTTGGCCATCTAAGGTCTCGACTGTGGGCTGATGGCCTATGAAGGTTAAGAGCTGTCAAATACATTGCTCTTTGAGTCACAGTTTAAAAAATTATGCCAGAGACAATGTTCATTTAAATAATTTATTGAAAGGAGCAAAGTGATCAAGACAGAATGCTAGATAGATATTTCTTTCCTATCCTATAATTATTCACAGCAATAACAGCTTCAAAAATAGAGCTGCGATTTTCTTTACTTTTGTGTGATATTTCAAAGGCTTTTGGGGTGGGGGTGGGGCAGCGGGGAGGAAGTGGTTTTAGATGCACAACAAGAGTGAGAGGAAGATACAGAGATTTTCCTTACACACCACCTCACACATGCATAGGCTCCCCTTTACCAACATCCCTCACCAAAGTGGTACTTTTGTTACAATTGATGAATTCACACTGACACATAATAATCATAGTTTACGTTAGGATTCACTCTTGGTGGTGTACATTCTATGGATCTGGACAAATGTATAAGGACACATATCCATCATCATAGTATGCTACAGAATATTCCCACTGCCCTAAAAATCTGTGTTCTGCCTGTCCATCCCTTCCTTCCCTCCCTCCCCTTACAACCCCTGGCAGCCAGTGATCTTTTAGTTTTCCCTTTTCCAGAATGTCATATAGTTGGAATGATACAGTATGTAGCCTTTCAAACTGGCTTCTTACGCTTGCATTTAAGTTTCTTTCCTATCTTTTTATGACTTGATAGCTCATATTTTTAGCACTGAACATTGTCCCCTTGTCTCGATAAGGCACAGTTTAGGTACCCTTTCACCCACTGGAGGGCATCTCGGGTGCTTCCAAGTTTTGGCAATTATGAATAAAGCTGCTGTAAACATGCAAGCACGGGTTTGTGTGGGGTTGGAAATTTTCATGTCCTCTGGGTAAATACCAAAGATCATGATTGTTGGATTGCTTGGTAAGAATAGGTTTAGTTTTGTAAGAATCTGCCAAACTGCCTTCCCAAGTGGCCATTCCGTTTCGTATTCCCACCAGCCGTGAGTGAGAGTTCCTGTTGCTCCGCATCCTCACAGCGTTTGGTGCTGTCAGGGTTATGACTTTTTGCCATTTTAATAGGTGTGCAGTGGTATGTCATTGTTTTTCATTTTTTTCATTTGAATTTCCCTTTTGACATGTGACATGGAGATCTTTTCATATGCTTATTTGCCATGTAAATATCTTCTGTAATGAGGTGTCTGTTAAGATTGTCAGCGCATTTAAAAAAATGGGTTGTTTTCTTGCTGTTGAGGTCTGAGCGTTCTTTGTATATTTTGGATAACAGTCCTTTGTCATATATGTCATTTGCAAGCATTTCTTCCCAGTCTGTGGCTTGTCTTCTTATTCTCTTGGTGTGACATTTCTTTGGCTGTTCTCTTTGGCATTCATGTAAGTTTTAATTTGCTTATGTGGCGTATTGAATATGGACTCAGTGGTGGGAGGAAATGTTGGTGAAGGGATTTCAGGAGAACAATCTTGTCCCTTCTGTGTAACTCCTCTTAAGTGTGAGCCACTTGAGTATGAACAAGAGAGGTGTTTGCCTGTCCACAAGGCACCCCATGTGCTCACTGGGCCAGTGTATAATTCTGCAAGCCAGTGTTCCATCTCAAGTTAGGGAATAATTTTGAGAAAGTAAAGGAGGGTGAGTTTTATTATATTTCATTTTCTCTTATTTTGAAGTCAGCCAGAAAGGAAGTTATGAAATCCATGGAATTTAAGGTGAACAAAAGCAGGCTTACTTTGAATTTGTGGTGAGTTAGAATAGTTATTATTGCAGTGAAACCACCCTGTCCCACTTTATAAATCAAGTTTTTTTCAGGGAAGGAATTCATTTTTGAGTTAAAGAGATATAAAGCAGGAGTTTTTCCTTACCAAAAGAAGCCAGGGCCATTGCAATGCACCCAGGAAGCTTAGCTTGTTTTCTCAGACACAATTCCTTGTGGTTGCCCAATCTGGTTGGCAAGATGTGCGTTTCAGGTACGGCACTGAGAAATGAAACACTCAACTGTTCTTTCCCTGCCTTGTTAACAGGCTGTCACTCAACACCCACCGAATGGTGCAAAATTGGTTTTAAAAATGGCAATAAAATAAAGCTGCTCATTCAAAAGAGTTAACAACAACAATTGAATTATTTTACATTTTGGCCTTTAAAAATAAAATGGGCTTTTATGGCAATTACTGGATTGAGTAGGCATGTAAATGTGATGGCTAATGCAGTGACAATTTATGCTTTAAGTTATTTTCTTACTGATAGTCATGGATTTGAATGACAGCATTGCTAGCTTCACAACCACCAATATGTTTTAGAAGGAAAGGCACAGCAGAGTAAGTGCTGCAGAGTATTCTGAAATGCACCACGTGCCTTTTAGCTTTATCAGAATGAGTAACTGTATAATATGATTTATATGTTTTTAGTCGTCCTCCTAGAAAAGTGGAGAGCAGTGCATGAGTAGGAATCCACTTTGTTGAGAAGAGTTCCAGATGAGCCACAACACCCATTTCTTAGGTTGAGACAGGCTTCTTCTTTCTTTGGACGGCTCTGGTGATTCACTAATGCGTGGCCCTTGTCTCCCCATTGGCACGACCTCATCTGCAGTGGCATGCATGGCTCACAGCATCTCTGTCAAAGGCCGTTAACAGTGTTTACTTCTGTGCACAAGAAACTGAAGCCAGAATGAAGCTGATGTTGCTAATAGAAATTTGGGATTAAAAAGTCTAACTGAAGTTAATAGTGTATGTTGGAAATCAATGTTCTGAGACTTCAGCAGGGGCATTCAAGCTCTTTGATTTCAGCATTTTTGAGAGAATTTGAATGTCCTTTTTCCATTTAAATTGGCAGTGAAGGAGGCTGTCCAAGGTGCTTTGACATCTTTGCTTCCTAACAGAGATGTTTGTCACCATCTGAAATGTTTTCTCAGCATATCTATAGGCAATAAATTATGAAAGAGGGATGTACTGTTAGACTGTATGGATGCTGGAAGGCAGAGGAGTACGGGGACTATTCAAGTGGGGACAGAAAGTGAGTTTGGACAGGATAGTAAACAATTTTTTGTAGGATGAATAAAACAAGGCAACTGACTGTAGAAGAGGTTAGAGTCCTTTCCCCTTACCCATAGGTACCAAGGCCTTGCCAATCCTTAGGTGAGTCATTTGTCTCAAGAGGAGAGGAGACTCAACTATCAACAGCTGTGTTGGGCCTATTGGTTTCCTAGAAAGCACAAGCAAACCCAAAATAACCAGAAGTTTTTTGGGGGGCAGAAAATAGGGAAAAATGGTGTCATTTGGAAAGGTGGAGAGTTAACCTTGGAGAGTCAAGGGCCCTTGAGTCTTACCTGGAAGGAAGAATAAAAGCATGAGCATTTGCAGACAAGTTGAGTAAATTTTTAGGCTAAATTCTTTTATTGTTTTTGGACCTCTCTCTATGCTCTATCCTCTTACTGATGGGTGCATGTGTTGTATAATGTGTCCTATTAATGATATCTCAGTGTAACAATGTACAAGAGACCTTGTCCAGCATCTGTGGTATGACCAGGAATGCTAGATACGATGACTGGACAATGTCCTGGGATTTTCTTGGAGAAGATTCAGGAATTGAATCTTCTTGTATGGATTTATGGGATATATATATATATATATATATATATATATATATATATATATATATATTCATTGTATTTCTTAATCAGAATCTATTTTCTTTCAGTAACTTCATCCCAAACTTGACAAATAACAAGATTATCCAAGAAAGCATTTTCTTTCTTTTTGGGGAAAAAATTAAATGTGTAACTTAAGCATCAAAACTTATCTTTGAGAAGCTTTGAAAATATATTCCTTCATATGCTCACAACTATGGAGGAGTGTTATAAATTGCCACACTGTATTAATATGAAGAGAAAAAGTGAGATCCAAATATGCCAGGGTGACTCCATTGAAGAAAGAGCTTGATTACAATTTGACTATAGCCCTGCCGGGTGTGGCTAAGTGGTTGGGCATTGACCTAGGATCCAGGAGATCGTGGTTCAATTCCTGGTCAGGGCACATGCCCGGGTTGCGGGCTCGATCCCCAGTTGGGGGCGTGCAGGAGGCAGCCGATCAATGACTCTGATCATTGATGTTGCAACTCTCTCTCTCCCTCTCCCTTCCTCTCTCTGAAATCAATAAAGATATATTAAAAAAAAATTGACTATAACAGAAATTGCCTGCTTGTACCTTGAGAACTATTTGAGCTATTTCACCGCTACCAGATTTGGAAATTGGACTTTTAGACAGCCAGGGCATGGACTAGCAGAATGTCTGTCCCCCTTTCCTTTCTACTGCTGTGGACTGACTTTTTGATTCACTTCACATATTATTTATTCCTCTCTGGGGATGAAGTTTATAAGAGAAAGTGATGAAAGTGAAAATGCATATTGGTCTATTTGACTAAAATTGGGTTTTTAAATAACATAGTTTATAATGTATCCAGATATGCTTTTGTCTCAAGTAGTAGATAACGAAGTTCTAATAGTTGGGCTCAAGTTATGAGATTATTTCTCTAGTAAAATATAAAAATAAATTTCATTAAATTACATTTAGGCTTCCATTTTCCAAGGCGACATGGGAAGAAAACTGAATACATCAGATTTTTCAGAATTTAAATATTTTGTGGTTGTTATCTATCACTATCTCATGTTGTTTTTTTCTTCATCTGTTGTTATATTCTCTAGGATAAAGTTTTATTATTTGAATCTGCATTATTTGATCAAAACATCTGATCTGTGTATTTATTTTAGTAGTTTGATGCAGAAGCAGAAACAAATGAGCTTTTAGAATGTTATGCTCAATTCATTCAAGGGACTTGAATACCTTTTGTAAGTAAGGAACCAAATCAGGCATTGGGAGAATTAAATAGATGTGTGGAACTGGTATCAGAGTTTGGTGAAAGAGGTAAGTGCATGGACCTTAGATGCTAGTTAATGGCTCATCTATGCATTAGTGTTCATTTCTCGTTGTAGTATAATCATCAGGCCTTGATTTTAAGTTTCATTATTGGTGAAATTGAAATAATTTTAAATCTTCAAATTTCATTGCTGTATTTTCTATGTCACTGTGAGCATATCTATGCTATAGCACACGTCAGATGTCCTTCTAAGTGGACTGTGATGTGTTTGAGGTGAGGCATTCTTCATTCATCTATAGGCCTGGATGCCTAGTCCATGACCTGACATCTGATAGGTGTTCAATAAATATTTGCTGAATGATTTAAGATGTTATTGGAGCAAACCATTTTAAAAAACAAATAATCTTAACAATATAACTCTAAATCATATTCCAACTTACAAACTTATTAATTGCGTTTTCCTGATTAGATATTAACTGACACATACATCTATTTTGAACAACTTGTAATCATTATGCAGAGTTTTTAACAGTTGAAAAGACTGTTTCCTCCCCTTCTCCAACTCTGAGTAGATTTTGGAAAGTATATTGCATTAAATATTAGAAATGTGTTTCTTGTTTTTCTCCATTAAAAAAAAAAATTTATGGCATCATAATTTTCACCTTTGTTTCTAACAGGCAACCAAAGGTAACCCCCAGAGTTAAAAAGAAAGCCATACTTTGAGCCTTTTGAGTATTTCTAATACCCATTCCTTTCAATTCATGTATTTAAATAAAGCTGCAGAGTGTGCCTTTTGCCCCTATGTACTAAATTATGTTACACAATAGGTTTTCAATACACTACAATGCTATTTTTTTTTTTATGATGGAGCATATTACCTGTAAATAAAGCTAGCATACTGTTATCTGAGTAACTTTCATTTAACTAAGTCTGACCTTACTCTCTTGAGAGGAAAACTGAGATTTAAATTTTTTCACAAGTCCTCCTGGAGTTTCTTTGATTGTCTTACATCTGATTAGCATTACCAGTATAAAACTACATAGCTGTGCTTTGTAGGTTGATGTTCTTAATATGCTAAAGACCTCAACTCTTATTTCTCATAATATTGGTGTGTATTTGCATAACTACTGGGATTTTTTGGTGGCAAGCATTTGCTGAATCACTCTTATACCCTAAGTGTGAACGGGTACATGAATTAGCTCATCGTGCCGATTTTAATGCAGAGAAACAGGTGCTGTCATCCTTCCCACTCTACTGGTGGCGACGCAGAAGCTTAGGGAGGTTGTGTTTGCCCTAGCCAGAGAGGGGCAGATCTAAGGCCTATCCCTTTGCACCCAACTCTAGAGCCTGACGTCTTCAGCTCTGTGTTGTCCTGTGTGCTGTGAATGAATTCTGATAGCTACCTACTATTAAGTACAGAAGAGTACTCCAATGTCTTTACATAAAATTACAAGGACAATTAGAATTACTCCAGTTAGCTGTGAGATTGTTCTGATTATTTGGCTCAGTTTGTATTTTGGTTTTATTTTTATTTACATTTGTATGGGTCCTTTTTCTCCGGAAATATAGTGTCTTTGGAAGATACTGAGCAAAGAACCTTGGCTGTTATATCAGATAAAATGCTTTCAACTGCAAATAACAAATTTGTTATAACAAAATGGTTTCAAGAATAAAAATATTTTTATTGTACATAAGTGGAAGCCCTGAGGTAAAGTGGTTCCAAGGTCAGACAACTGAACAGTTCAATCACATCATCAAGAATCCAGACTTCCCCGTCTTTCTGTTCTGTGGTCCTCAGTGGGTTGGCGCTTGTCCTCGGACTTGACCCTCACTGTTAAGGTGGCTGCAGCCGCATCTAGCATCATGACAAGCTCCAGAGCAGAAAGAAGAATTGTTTTCTCTGATATGTCTTGTTTTTAAAGTAAGGAAAACTTTTTCCAGGAGTCCCCCAATGTATTCCCTTCATGTTACTTTTGCTAGAATTGTATCATAAGACCATTTTAAAGTCAATCACCAGCAAGGAGAAAGGAATTATTATGACTGGTGTATATCAATTAGGCTTTACCCTTCCTCACCATCACCCTCCCCCCCCCACCACCCAGGGCTGGAGGAAGTCTAGGCATGTGATCAACAAAAAGTGAACAAAATCAGGGCTCTTCACAAAGAACTGTGTGCATGTGTGTGTTGGGGTCCAGGATGTGTATGGCTGATGGGCAACAACAAGTAGTTCCTGAAATAATTTTCTCTTAGCATGAAGACTCAAGTGACAGTTTTATTCTAAGAGATAATTGTCACGTATACTGAAGTCTGATACCCAGTCTGGGGCAACCGTGTTAATATGGTTGTGAGGGTCTAAATAGCTGTTAGCGGCAGTTTGGTTACACTGAGGACCAGCGTAAGGGTGAGCAAAGATTCTATTGTCCGCAGTTGACAGGGCCCGACACATTTTAAACAAAGCCCTTTGTTTTCATTTTCATTCCTGACAAGTGGCTTGTCACTGGGGTCTATACAGATGATCTCTGGACCTATCTGCAGGTCACAGGGAAACCAACGAGTGGAGGTCTTTGTCACCCACCTCTCCATTCAGGAAATCTGGTGAATAGTGAGTAATGGTTTATCCAGGTTAGCAGATTCCTTTGTCAGTCTTGGGATCTTGCAAGTTTTATTCTCTGTTACTACGACTATTGAGAGGTCGATGTGATGCATTGAAAAACCTCAAGAGAAATCTTTTGGGCAGTGTGGCTATGGTTTTAGTAAGATTTTTTTTTTTTTTTTATCCCTTGGATACTTGATATTAAACTCTGCAGATAATTCTATCTGTTGCATGCAGAGAGGAATATTGAATGAGAAAAAAAGGTAGCTTTTGCTGCAGAAAACTTACTGTCAGTAACAATCAATTACGTTCACAAACAAGCTTAGAGAATTAATGCAGGGTGATGTACTGAGGTGTTTTTTTCCCAGTCGCTGCCGGGTACTCCGATAGACTTTTAAACATGCTTCTGATTTAAATTATGTATTAATTGGTTCAGGCACCGAGTCGAAAGGCCTGGCACTAATGATAAAGCCAGGTAAGCAGTCTGATTAATGAAAGGAGCTGGGATGAATCTGCTACAGGAGCTGCAGCACTTTGTCTAGAAGCAGAAATCATCGTAATTTATTACGGGAAGTTCTTCCCTGGCCCCGAGTCACAGCTGTTATTTCTTCTGTAAGAATCTATTGACTCACGTGCGTAAAAAGATTTCCCAGGGAAAGATGTCTATTTTAAAGTTGAAAAAAGTATATTATGCTGCTTTTATTAAAATGAAGACTGGATAAAACAAGGTGGGGTGCACAGTGATAGATGCATCCATATTTGAAAACTTCGTTCCAATTAGAACAATAGATGCTGCATTGGGTTACCACCATTACATAGGATGTTAAAATGTTAGGAAACATTCTGTTATTCTTGTGACTACACCAAATCCTTCTTATCCTTATATTATGAATGAGACCCTAAAGAGAGTGAGGAAACCTAAGGATGTTTAAAAGGAGCTCGCAGAAGACTGAGCTGGAAAGAAAAGATGCCCATCAAGGCTGTCCTTGGTCTGATTGTATAAATGAATATAGTTTGTGATATAGATACTTTAAATATATCTTCCTGGCTCCCCCAAAATTGCTTGTTAGGTTCTCTCTTTCTCTTACCTGACTTAGAGACATACTTCAGCGATGTCTATAACATAACATGTTATAGTTATGTTTATAACAAACATTTCCAGTTTATTTCACATTTTGGATCAAACAGAGGAGCTGGGCAAGAAGAGGGCAGATGGCTTGTGTGGCTGCAGCTGCTCCAGCAATAGGGTTGGAGTCTCCTGTGCCCCTTTCACTCCGCATGTGGTCTTTCTTCTCCAGTCTCCTTCCCATTCATTCTCTCTCTCCCCTCTCTCACCTCCCCTCCCTTCCTCTGCCCTTGCCTCTCCTCTCCTCCCCTCATCTCTCCTCCCCTCATCTCTCCTCCCCAACTTCTCTCTCCCCTTCCCCTCCCTTCCCCCCCTTTCTCTCTCATTACATTTACTGAAGTCTTGAAAATCCTTGTTCTATTTTCCTGACACCCAGTAGCATTTAGCCCCCCAGGGCTTTGCCTTCACTGCAGACAAATCCCTTTCAGCTGGTTCTTGTTAAATTCCATTTGGCTGCCAGTCTCCATCATTCCTATACACTGAGGTCCAAACAATTACTTTCTAAGCAGTACTTCTAAGAATTCCTAATAGTGAGGGAAGCCCACTATAGTTCTTTCTTTGCAGAAATTCTCAAGTGGAATGTGAAATCTTAAAGGCATGAATTAGAAGTCAAGAAAAAAATGGGTTAGCTGAGATGCTTTGTGTTAGCAATAACAGAAATTTGGTGTTGGTGATGGTGCAGTTGTTGGCCAGTAGCGATGGGCAAGTAAAAGAGAGAGAGAGACAGATGAAGGGGAAGCAATAGCCAAGGAACTTGAAAAGATAGCCGGATGGACTTCTGATATTCTATTTGAAAAATTTTTGTTGTTGTTGCTTTGCTGTGATGTCAATCCATCAGCAGAATATCAAGGTTATCCCAGATGACATTTGAGTGACATATTTATTAAATATCTATTTGAGGAGCACTTACAGCATGCTTTGTGCTGCCAGTGGTCATCAGTGCTTTGATGAACCGGAACACAGGGCACACTTGCAGCACAGACGAGACGCCCCTAACCGAGACCAGGTTAAGCTCAGTTAGTCTTTCTGGAATTGGGAATTCCTGAATGTATTCTTGAAGAATGTGTATGAATTAAATAGCCAGTGAAGAAGGGGAAAGATGTTCTCACCGAGTCATGGAAGTGAGAGAAATAATTGTAGATTATAGGTGGCTTCGTAAAGCAGGAGGGTGGGGTGTGCTGAATCATTCATGGCGTCAGTTGTATTAGTCAGCACAGACTGATGGCTGTGTCCTCACATGGCCTTTCCTTGGTGCCTGCACATGGAAAAAGAAGAGAGGGAGAGAGAGAGAGAGAGAAAGAGGGAGGGAGGGAGGAGTGTGTGGGAGAGGGAGAGATATCAAGATCAAGATCTTTCTCTTCCTCTCCTTATGACTTCATTTAAGCTTAATTACCTCCTAAAAGGTCTGTCTTCAAATATAATCACATGGGGGTGAGGGCTTCAACACTTAAATTTAGGGGAGACACAATTCAGTTCATAACAACAATCATGATGGATTTGTTATACTTTGCCACAGATTTTGAACTCTGAGGGGAATCTATTTTAAGGGGAGTTAGATAACAGTTATAATGATGATAGTAATAACAGCAACATTATAATGATGATTCTAATAAATTATAATGGTTGTACCTAATCGAGTTCTTACAGTGTCCAAGACACTGCTCTAAATGGATTACATGTATTAATTTTGTTTTGTGAATCCTCCTAATAACTTTTGAGGTAGATAGAATAAACGAAGATATTGAGCCACAGGACCTCGCCCAAGAGCCATGCCTAAGGACCAGGTGTGAATCTAAGAAAGGCCCTGTTGATACTATCATTCATTTATTTATTCAGTAATACTATCTCCAACTTTGTAACACTGCTGAGTTACAGATAGGCCCTCATGGAATTTTAAGAACAAACATTGGATGTAGAGATAGTAGAGAAGTAAGCAAATACACATATTTATAATTTGTGATAATAAGTGCAAAATGTGGAGAACTGATTTAAAATAAGAGAGACCAGAGGCAAGAAGACCAGTTATAAGACTGTAACTGAGAGCAGGTGACAGATAAATGACCAGAATTTAGACTACAGTGTCAGCTAGTAGAGAGGGAAGCAGGCAAGAAAGATATGACACAGATTTAAGAAATAAAATTTGCTAATGTCAGTAGATTCTTCCGTGTGGGCCTCTGAAATCCTGGGGGAAGGGAGATAAGACAGTTGTCTACTTCATATTTTTATTCAACTATGATATCAGCTGTGACGTGGGAGAAAGTTTTTATCTTCAGCCTAACTTAAGTAGATTATATTTTAATGAAAGCTTAACCACATCTCCTATTTTAATATTAAAAATATCATCCAACTTTTATTACTCTGTATGCTGCCCCTCATGTTCAGTCTGTTTCAGGTACTCTTCTCATCACTAGAATAACCCATATCTTTAATAAGTAGTCAAGTCTTTAAAGCAAGTAGGGGAAATCTATGTTCTAAATTCATTCTTGAATGTGTTGTCTTCTTGTGAGCTCTCAGCATCTAATGTTACAGAATTTCCCAAAGATATCCAGTCTTTACTCAATGTCTGACTGTAATGGTATTATCTGGGTCCTTGCCCATGCCATCAGCAGACCAGTCATGTAAGTCCTACATTCAACTAGCAAAAATGGGAAAACAAAAGGGAGCTTCACTCATCTGTACATTTAAAAAATACAGAAGGTCAGTAAGACAAAACTATCACAAGACATCATCCTGGAGAACAAGAAGAGAAGAAACACTGTATGGTCTTGATTCTAGATAGCACATGCCCCCTCTAGCAATATAATGTTTCCAAAATGGAGATTGGACATGGATCTTACATTTGATGGCATCATAGAATTAAAGACGGACATTAACCGCACAGCTCTGACTCCAGACTCCCACCACTTGAATAATGAATCCAGAATAATAGCTCCTCTATTTACAATTAAAGCCCTCCTCATCAAAACTGATGACATGCTGAGTGTGTGTGCGTGTGTGTGTGTGTGTGTGTGTGTGAGAGAGGGAGAGAGACAGAGAGAGAGAGACAGAGAGAGAGAGAAGGAGATGGGAAGGGAGGGGAGGGGAGGGGAAGAATGGTACAGAGGATGACACATTTCTGGCCTCACTGTATTGCTGGTGTCACCATTCAATGAAATGAGCTCTTTTGGAGAGGAATCCGATATGTGGGGCTAATGGTCAGTTCAGTTTCCGAACATGTAGGAGGAGCTTTCTGTGGAGCAGCAGGTGGTGATCATATGTGTGGGTCTTAAGCTCAGGAGAGGGGCTGGGGCAGAGATAGATCTGGGTATTTTTTAAAGGAGTGGTTGTTGGTTTTCCCTTGTGATCACCCTCTTCAGAGAATGAAAATGCAGAGGCTTGTGGGAATGGAAAGAATGGGAGTAGCGTGGCACAAAGTCGTACTGATTTAGGGTTGAATGTGTAGTTTGGATGATCTGTTTTAACCCCAAGCACTGATTATGGTCTCCAGAGAGTTTTCAGATCCTTACTTTGCAAAGCCCAGTGTCTTTAGTACCTTGAGTAGTAGCCAGTACTTGGTGCTTAATAACTACTACTTGGATAAATATTAAAGGAGTCACAGTACCAGAGAAATCAAATGGTGTGATTTTTATGTTTTAAAAATCATCACAAAACAGGGACAAGGGTAAATAATGAAAAAAATAATTATAGTTCCTATTAGCCTCAGTTAGTTAGTTACTGCTAAGTGCGGGTCCTGTTCTTCAGTCCAGCTCATGTTGCACATCAGCAATTTTCAACCTTTTTTATCTCATGGCGCACATAAAATAATTACCAAAATTCTGTGGCACACCAAAAATTATATTTTTTGATGACCTGACAAAAAATTGGTATAATTCACCACATTGGATGGCTATTGTTGTGTTTGCTGTTGTCATTTTTTAAATTTGACAATCTAAGGGAAAAGAGGTCAGTGCCCCTGACTAAATAGTTAGGTATTGAGTGTTTTAAAAATTGTTGCAGTATGATATATGGCACCAGTTGTGAATTTTACATACACTTGGCTTTTGGGATTCGGTATACTATGATATTTGGCACCAGTTGTGAATTTTACATACGCGTGGCTTTTGGGATTCGGTATTGTGTGAGGTATCACAAGGTTTCAAAATGAATGAAAAGTTGCCACAGCACTATCTATATCATGACCACCATCTTAGCCACACTTTGAATTCTAAATCAGTCTCTTGCTCAAATGGCTTTTGTGCACAGGTATTGACAATCACAGGGCACCCTCATTTGGCCTCTGCTTTTTGTTGGTAATACTTCCTTTGGGAAAGGGAAATAACTCATAGTATAATTTACAAAGGCCCCCAATTTCTTGAGGCTGTCTTTTCTAAAGCATCATGTCAAAGAATGAATCTCCACCACAGAATGGCCTTGGAGAAAAAGAATTTGGCATCACACAGGTATACAGAGGCAGACATCAAACCTAGACAAAGCCACAAATAACCATCATGTCAGGAAGGAACACTTAAAATACTCATGAAATAAAAGAACTTGCATTGTAGTGACCTTAACGTTAACCTCTTTTCTTTACTGGTAGATATTTTCAGCATAAATTGAAATTTCCTTGCAAAAATAGCATATTTAAAATCTTCAAGGAGCTCATTGATTTGTAGACTTTGGATCTATATGGTTCTTATCCCTTTAATTCCCTGCTCAGAGAGCTATAGGGCTCATCTATTTTCAGTTTCAGTGAAAATTTCCTAATCTACGAGTTCTGGCCTAATTCCTTGATTGGGAATTTGTACATGTTCTCTGTGAAAACACCCCCAATTACCACTGAATTCTGACCTTGACTTAGTCTTGCCCGAAGAACTCTGGCTTCATGTAGTTCTTCTAACTTTTTGATATGTGAAAACAAATGAGAAAAGCTTGCAGTACAACTTGCTTTGAATGGCCATATATTTTGAAACTTGCTAAGGCTGGTATAAAGAAGACAGAAAGCTAAATCAGCCCAGCTCAGTGTGACACTTATGAAGAAAGACTACTTGTTCCAGAAATAAAGCTGAATCTACTTATGCCAGAAAAGCCTACCTTGGGAGCAGAGTCATAAGGGCAGAACTATTTCAGAACAGGGATGGACTATTTCTAGTATCAAAGGAACTCTCTGAATTTCTTCCTTTAAAACTTAGTTCCCCTTATAATCTTACTCAGAATAAGGTTTCAGTTTATGGTGAGGAAAATGGTTGTTTGAAATGTATTATATTTTTAGCTAAACTCTTCCATGGCTTTAAAAAAAAATGTTTTTATTATTGATTTTAGAGAGAGAGGAGGGGAGAGAGAGAAACATCGATTCGCTGCCTCCTGCATGCCCCCTACTGGGAATCAAGGCCACAACCCAGGAATCACACCAGTGACCTTTGGGTGCATGGAAGGATGCTTAACCAACTGAGCCACACCAGCCAGGGCTCTTCCATGACTTTAACTGGTGTGTGTGTGTGTGTGTGTGTGTGTGTGTATAAATAAAGTGAGTAATTTTTTAAACCATTGGCTAGGTTAGGTTTTGTTTTCATTTATAATGGTTAACTTCATATATGATGGATTTGTCTGACCCATGATTTTCATTTAATTGGTTAACACATATGTCAGATTGGGTACTGGAATGGCAAGAATTGGTTCACAAACAAAAGTGTAGCTTTTATGTAAGATGGCTTTATAAAAATAGAATCTGTTGAAATTCTGCTATCTCTATATATTATTAGAAAGACAAACTTTTTTTTTTTTTTTTAATTATGTAGCTTGGTGGGATGGAGCTCTGGGATATAAGATATTTGGGTCTGAAGGGGACACGCAGCAGCTTGAGTAAGTATTGTCAAAGGGATGTGCACATGAAGAACAATAAAACTACAGAATGAAAAGTTTCCCCCTCGTTTAATTCTAATATGCTATAGCACAAGTGTGGTAGTGGGAGGCTTTTCACATGTAATTAAACTATTGAGAGACAAAAAATTTTGAGTAAACTGAAGGCCAGGGAAGGACAGATAAAAGAACACTCAATTCCGCAGAGCATTTTATCAGCTTACACTATTTTCTCTGTAGTTCAATAATAAAGTGAAAAAAATCTGCTACTTAAAGGTCTGGTGAAGGACTGCATAACTGCACAAATGTTTTATTAATTATGGAAAGGTAGCATTTTTAGTTTCAAAATGTAGTTTATGCTAACACTGGGAAGACAGCCGTCTGCAGCCTCTCTGGTCGTTTCTGCCCTGACCTACATCCTTAAGTGAAGCCACTCTGACGAAGAGGGTGGATATCACATCAGTTTGCTCTTTCTCTTCACCGAATATTTTCGCAAATTTATTTAAAGACATGCCTGTACACCCCCAAATGCCAAACTATTCTATGAATAACAATCTCCTGCCATCAGTAGAATTGTCTTATGTAATGTAATTACACGTGGCAAGACATCTTGCACGGTTAATCTTTGTACTTTCTTGTCTATGGCCCTTCCCTTATTCTGTTCTAGTTATTCCCATTGCCCCGAGGAGAAATAAATTTATTGCAGATATGCAGAGATTTATAACATGAATAATACTTTTCAAAGCCAAGCCTTTTAATTTGCTAAGTATTTTGTTGGGAAAAGAAAAAGATCCTGAAAGTTAAAATTTTTGAAACAGAATTGGCGTTCTGCAGTGCCCCAGGATTCACTGAGCTCTGTACCCTGCCCTTGTAGACACCTTTTTATTAATGTCCCTGAGGCCTCAGAAGCACCTGACACAGAGAGGGAGTACCTTGGACCTAAGTCATGGAACAAGAAGTCTCCAACACTTGTCCTTGGGAAGGATTTGAAAGTGGAGATTACCTTCTTTATTTAATTATTAATACTAGCGTTTTCCTTAGCCTTCTGCATATAGGGCAAAAAATAAATTCCAAGAATAACCCTCACTTCCACTGATAAAGAGGGTATCTTAACATAATAAAAACATCCCATCTAGGAGAACCGCCTTCCACTGTAAGTGAATTGCCCATGCTAGAGTATGAGACATCGCTGATGGCCAAAGGGAAGTCATACCAGAATTGTACACCCACCAAAGACTTCAGAGTTCACTCTCACCAGAGCCCTGGATGTATCATGCCTGACATTTGTCATCTACTGTCTCCTTGAATAGCTTCATCGACGGAGAACTCCTCATTCATACGCCAGCCTTTTTCATTGTTGACACTTCTGGTTGCTAAGAAGGTCGTTGTTCCATAACCAGTTTTACATGCTGTATGTTTTCTGTATGGAATAAACTATAATGCATGGCTGAACTGAAGGCTCTGCTAGCCAGCTAGATGAAGAAAATATTTTGGGGGGGAGGATTTGTTGGGGATTTTGGCAGAATTTATTGCATTTTCAATATGCTACCTGATTAATACCTAAAGATCTGTCTGAAGAAGAAAAAATAATTAGTGTCTTTTCAATTGATTTAGAAACTGAACCTGAAAGATGTTAAGTAAGCTCAGTATGACACCGTCAATGGCACAGCGGGGAGAAGGTGGGAGAGAACATTTTCAGTGGAGTGGGGATGAAGGAGTGAGACTAAGAAAGTCTGATTTCAAGAATCTGGTTAAAATCACAGTGTGGCTGCATTTTTATGATGTGAAATACGTTTACTTGAAAATTAGCCGACGTGCCTCATAGCTCCTTGAATAAGTAAACTTGCATCATTGCCCAAAATTCCTGAAAAAAGAACCATATACCATGTAGCTGGCACTCTTTTGAGGCAAGAGGCCTTGTCCCTGTGGCCCAGAGAAGTTTCTGAGGGTGTAATTGGCAACGTCAACCCACAAGCAAGAAAACTACAGATTTAGAGCCAGACAGAGCCCTGCTGAGCAGAGAGGTGGAGGCAGGTTGGGCCTCTGGGTGTTTGGAAGAGGAGGGGAACACTTTGGTCCTGTCCCTGAGGGTCCCGCTCTAGCACCTTGTGCAGGTGAGAGGGACCTCTTTGCCCTACCTCCCAGCAGATGGTATAGGAAAGGGAAGAACAATTTTGTCAGCCTCTGGGTTCCCCAGGAATAAGGAGAGAACAGCTTTATCACTTCAACAGCACTCGTCAGATTCTCAGTTTTGGGGAGGGGTTCTGGGCACTGGGTGGCTGAGGTCTCAGGAGACAGCATGTGCCCTGGAGAAGGAATGTGGAATCTTGGCTGTGGAGCTTCAGGGGAAGGAAAGGAAGGACCTGAGGCTCAGAAGAGAAGGTGATGATCTAGGTGATGCTTTGAAATTCCAAGGCCAAAGCATCGGACAGAGAACAAATTGAAGTCAGGGTTAAGAGAACAGGGAGATGTCCAAGTGGCCAAGTTCAGGGGGAGCATAGCAAAGGATGTCATAAAAAATCGGGGCATTGTGATCTGGTGGTCATGAAAAATGTTCTTAAAACAGTGGTTCTCAACGGGCTGTTGGCCCCCAGGGACATTTGGCAATGTTGGGAGACATTTTGGTCGTCACAACTGAGGGTGGGGGCAGTGCAACTGGCATCTAGTGTGCAGAGGTCAGGGATGCTGCTAAACATCTTACAACGTACTGGACAGCACAAAGTGTCCATAGTCCCCAGTTGAGAATCCCTGTCTCAAGAGCTCAGCATGTGGTCCTGCAGTCATATTGAGGCTGGAAGAATTTGTATTTCTTACACATCACTTTCTTTGAGGCCTCCTGCTGATCACTCCTTTCTGAACTGAACTTTGGCCATTTGTCTCAGTTTCTCACATGGGCCTGTGACTACTAGGACGGGTTGGACATTGTTCTGGGACATTAGTGCCATTGTCACACTGGCCACAGATGATCTTGACCATTACCCTGCTCAAGGTGATATTGGGAGTGCCTTTTACTCTGGTTTACCCATCTAACCCTTATCAGCTGGCCACTGACTCTCCTTTTGGCCACCTTAGTGACCTTCTGATCTTTGCTTTCCTTGTTTCTTAGATGACCATCTATGTGACAGCATCAGTCCTGACACTGATCTGGTCCAACCCCCTCACCAGGTATGGAAATTGAGGTCCCTCTGCAATGTACTTACTTGCCCAAGGTCGAATCATCTCTAGTGTAATATGCTTTAGTTTTTTCGGAACCACACTGAAGCTCGGTTTTCTCAGTATCTTCTCTCTCCTCCACGTGCAAGAATTGCTAAGTAAGGTATGTGTTAATTTCTTCTTGCTGTAAACCCTCAAAACTTTATTTGCCTAGCTTCTGATGAAATGTTTGCATTTGGACCATGCTGTGAAAATAGGTATGCATTTTAAAAGCCTTATTGAAAGTCACTATGGAAGATCAAAATTTCCTGTGGAGAGAAGACACTTCTGTTTCATGAGCAAGGGAGGAACCATCATGCAGGGTGGTAGCAATGGCTCTGTGGTTATTGATGTGCTGATATGAACTTTGAGATGTGCCTGGATAATTTTGCTCACCTCACTGGGGAGGGCCCAGTCAATCTAGAGTGATCTCCTTTGTGTCTGGTCAAGTAATCACTGTTTCCTGGTCTCGTTCTTTATATAGAAGGAAGGAGGGGTCCAAAGCTGGGGGTAGGTTGTCAGTGCTCTTAGACTGAGAAGGGGACTTTCGGGGAGGTTAGGGTGGAAACAGAAGATCCCAGGTTTGCCACCCAGACCAACCCAGGGGCACATTTTTAGGTTAAAAAAATCTATTTTTGTGTTTTGAACATTTCCCCAAGTTAGTGTGTGTGTGTGTGTGTGTGTGTGAGAGAGAGAGAGAGAGAGAGAGAGAAAGTGAGAAGTTGTTAACTTTGGAAAAATTCTAAAATTACTACGTACACAGGGAAATATTTTCTTCTTATACTTACTTAGGTAAAAAAACAACAACAACTAGCCCCAAAGGCTGGGGCTGGGGATTGTGGGGATCTTGGCAGAAGAAGGGGCCTTGTTTACATTTGGACCCTTATATGCCCATTTCCACATTTCATTTATTCCCCCAAGTTTAAGGAATTTCAGCTGTGCCTTTTGCTAATCTCAGTAAGCAGAAACAGATAATTTTTTTCTGGTGGATGTTTGACAGTGCAGGGAAAATCAGTTTTTATAAGCTTTACTCTATCTCTGCATATGCCAGTTTTGTCCAACTTATGAGTAGGCTGTGTCCCAGCAGTTCATTTTAGAACAGGATTTCTTAACTAGACCAGCATGTTAATGGGCATCACGGACCACTGAAGTCCTTAGAGTAGGAGCTAAATTTTGCATGTATGTGCAGGTCACATGTTTTCTGGCCAGGAACTCCACGGTTTGCCTGGGATTCTGAAAGGAGGCTCTGACTCCCCTGTGTTAGAAACACTGTTTGGTAATCAGCTGTTTGGAGTTTTTAATGCATAAGTCAGAAATGGATTTTGTCTCAAGAAGCTTACAGCTTAGCAAAGGAGATAAGACGTGCATATAATAAATAGCTGTAAAGTTTTGACAAAATGCTCTGACATTCTGAGAGAAAGAGATGGCTTTGGGCCATGGGCATCCAAACAGCTTAATGTGTTTTCCAGAGGGGTCCATAGAAGAGCAGATACAGGGAGTGACTTTCAGGTAGTTAAGGAAAGTGACCCATTTATATGTGAGATGCTTACAAGTTAGGTATTTGCAAACCTTTGCCTTAGTGATATTAAGATAGCCAAATTATATTTATGCCTACAAATAACATTTCTCCATCAGATATGAAAAACTATGAAAAGCGAAATAAAACAGAGTTACCCTGATTTCACTGTTCTCTCAACTAGACTGCATCCATATCACTGGCTAAGAATACATTAGAAAGCAGACGTTGTACTTCATTTCTTAGCATGGTGACTAGATGGACTCCCATAAATTCACATTTAGACAATGAGAGGTGGGGGTTTTGGCCACAGCACACCTGGCCATCGGAACAGAAAGCAGAATGTTTCCCTCCCCTCTCCTTGGTCCCCCAGCTCCCGTAGCCCTGTGTGCAGTCCAGCTGGAAGTGACATTCTCCGACCACGAGGTGGCGCTCCCGCACAGGGAGCCCGCCGACGCCTGATTCACCAGGGGCCGGCCGGGCTGAACTGATGGTCCGCGCCCCGAAAGTGATGCCTGCCCCTGATGAATGAGCTGGTGCTGGAGGCGGGAAGTCAAATAGAGTTGTGTAAAAGAGACCTTCAGGAAATCAAACTGATGGTATTCTAGGCGACAAAGAGCAGAAACTGCCTGTCTTCTTTTCACATTTATATTTTTAAAAATGTGAGATGCCCTCAGGCATGACTGTCTCTGGGCCACAGGGATGGCAGGTAGATTAATATGCACAACTCGGAATTTTACCTTCCTCCAAGCTGGCTTCTCTTCCCCATTCTGTTTCTCTTAGGCGGACCTCCTGTTTTCCAGGCTCCCGGGCTAAGTGATTTCTGAATTACCCGGATTCCTCAGCTTTCCTTTGCCCTACTCTGTCATCGAGTCCTAGTGTTTGTTTCTACAAACTATCTTCTGTGGACTTATCTTCACAGGTCCCCTCTGTCCCCTTCCTTTTCACTGCCATCAGCTCTGTGTCATTTAAATGGTAATTACACAAATAACGATTAATTCAGTAGCCTCTTGTTTGGTCTAACTGTATTCTTTCCCCTTTCAATAAAGCCTTTTATTACTGTCAGAGCTTGTAAACTATAGTTTAATCACAGACATTTATTTATTCATCGATTCACTTTTATTTACTCCTTCAACATGTATTTTTCTGAGATACTGTCCTAGACGCTGCAATGGACTAGGAAGGATTCCTTAAAGATCTGCGAGTGTGGCTGCCACCCTCAGGTTGTTCCTATGCCAGTCCCGTGCCCAAGACTGGAAAGGCCGGGAGGTCCCTGACACAGGGCAGTGTTGCTCACTCCGTGGTGAACTGACTCGATTGACTGCACGTTGATAACTGGTTGTCGAGCCCTCTTTCTATATTTGTGATTAGCAAATTGATTTTCTGTAACGTAATCTGCTTCCCCAACATAATAGGTGCACAATACATATTTGTTGAATGAATGAATAAAAAGACACAACTTCAAACTCCTCCATCGTTTTTATCACCATAATCCCAACTAGTCCAATAATATGGAAACCTTGCAAAGCAATGGTCTTTAAGTATTTGTTGGAATACTTAAATAGCTCTGACTGTTCCCAAGCCAAAAAATATATATATATATTAAGGGTAATATAACAAATAGCTACATACCCTGCTTTTTCAAATTATAACATTTTGTCATATTTGCTTCAGATGTGTTTAAACCACTCAGTTTGTATTTTAATCAAATTCTACATGTGAAAAAAGAGTGAAATTTTAAAAAGAAACACTTGGCATAAAAAATAGTACTACTTCACCTTCCTGCTCATAATTTCTTGCTCTCCAGAGGCAATGGCTTTCAGATATTTTAGTACTTACATATTTGGCTTATAATGCTGTTCACTGACTTTTAGTTTTGACTCCCGCTGTGGAAGATGAAGATAATAGCTGTTTTTTGCCCCTCCGCCCCTATCCATGAAACATTTGGGACAAACTTACAAAAAGAATTATTAGCTATTTATCTGAAATTCAAGTGTAATTGGGTAGCCTGTATTTCTACTGGTTAAATCTTGCCACCCTTACCCCATAACCACATCCATAAACACTTCATGCCCTAAGCTTTAAATTTAAGTACATCTTAATTTTGGCTTGATCCCTTTTTAGTGCTTACATTCTGAGGAGTATGCAAATGCTAATCAAAACTAAGCTAGAGAGCATATAAAATATCATTTATTTTCCTTCTTGTTTTTGTTTGCTTGTTTCCTTGGATTGACAGTTGGCTTTGTGTTTGCTCTATTTTCTTTGTATCTCCCATTAACTTACCTTCACACTTCCCCAGCTGTAGAATTCTCATCTCAGTGTGTTCAGTAGGAATTTCTCCCGGAGACTTGTTCTGCTCTCATCTTGTGGGACTGCTCCCGGGCCGACGCGGCTGGCACACCGGGGCCTTCGTCCCTGGCTTCGGTGCCGCTGCTCTGTGAAGGGTCCCTTGGCTTCACCTTTCTTTAATCCGCCTTTTGGTGGGAGCTCCGTGAGAAAGTCTGCTCAGAAAGGAGATGGGTTGAGAATTTGCACGTGTGGAAATTTTATTCTATACTCATACCTGATTGTCCTTTTGGCCCGGAATAAGATCGGATGTTGGGAATTATTTTGAAACCTTGTCATATTATGTTCCAGCCTTGTTGCTGCTGAGAGCTAAACGCTGTTTTGAGATGGGCTTCCTTCCGCACCTGGGTGCGTCTGTGTTCAGTTGTTCCAGATTCTGGGGGGGTATCTCAGCCTCCAGACAAATTCAGGAAAAAAGTTCAAACTTAGTCAAACCAATAAATAATATTCAGAACCAATTTCCACCAGGATTGTCAACTTTTACCTTAATTATATCAAATTACATATATTTTTTCTTATTATTTAACATTGTGAGACGACTTCGCTTTAAACATCTCATACCCTGTGGGACAACATGGAGGGACCTAGAGAATATTATGCTAAGCGAAATAAGCCAGGCAGAGAAAGACAAATCTCACATGATCTCACTTATATGTGGAATCTAGAGAACATAGTAGACTGATGAACAGAATAGATTCAGTGACATAGAAGCATGGAACAGACTGCTGAATTTCAGAGGGAAGATGGGTGGGTGGGGTGGGTGGGGAGAGATTAACCAAAGAATTTATATGCATATATGCATAACCCACGGACACAGACAGTAGTGTGGTGAAGGCCTGGGGCAAGAAGTGGGTGCCGGGTGGAAGGGGTCAGTGGGGAAAAAGGGTGGCATCTGTAATACTTTCAACAATAAAGATAAATAAAAAAAATATATATATATATGGTACTTAAATACCTCCTAATAAAATTCCAAAATATTTTGGAGCACACATTGCATTTTTACCTGCCACTGCATATACTACCCCTCATTTGAAATTTAAACCCAATTTAAATTTAAAATCTAAAATTCTAAAAATTAAACCACAGTTGTTGCCCCAATGTTAACTTTGTCAAAAGCAGAAAAAGACAGCCAAATATTAGTTGTGACCACCTGTATTTAAAGTACCTGAATTAACACGATTTTCCTGTTTTAAAAACTCTGAATTGGTCAAATTTAATTTTGTGGGAAAAGAGTGTTGAAAACTACAAAGATTTCAAAGCCTGGGTTAGTTTTGAATTTTGACACCCCCCCCCCCCCCCCGCAATAATCAATGCAAACTTAGAAAATGTACTTAACCTCATTGATTGTCACCTCTGAAGTGGTTTCCTTTAGGAATAGCAAATAAAAAATAACAATTGCTAAAGTACCTGCTGCCTAGTGCACATTCGCTGGAAGCAGGTGGGCCAGTCCTGCAGGCTGTGTTGCCCGAGATCTAAGTGGGGCTGTGGTGGGGGGGAGGCTACAGGAAGCAACAGTACACAGAACACCCCTTCTTCTGTGAGAAAAATCTGAAGCATTTCTAAGAAATAATGTGCATCTTATAGCTGTCAGATATCTCATTACAATTTTTGGGTATAATGAATGTTTAAATATTAAAAAGAACAATTTGGGGAAATCAATCATACATTATTTTTGAGAAAATTGCTTTAGCTGCATGAAGTTGATCAGAAAGAATATATTTTTTCCCAAAGATGAATGGATTTTTAGATTATTTCTGAATAACATCTCCCAAAGAAAGTAATAAACATCTGTTTTCTTAGCAGTAATGCTTTTCATATTACTGTAAATTAGAGATTCATAAAAGTTAATAACTTTATGAATAATCTATATTTTGAAAATACTGTAATAATCAGTTTCACATATAATATGATGCCTTTTAAAAGTATATGTTATGGTTTGCAAAGAAACAGTTAAGTTTCTCATTTGCTGTATAACTGAGCTTAACTGATAAATACCTAGCAACACAATGCCTTAAACCTGATGATATGGAAACATTTTATTTAGTAAACATCTGGTAAAGATATTTTTATTATCAAATATGATTTTTCTTTTTAAGATGAAACAATTTTTTCCATCATTTTTTATCTCATCATAATTCTTTGAGATGTCTGCTAGCATTTAACATTTGGTTAGGGAATTCATGAGAGTCTACTTTTAATAGGATTATCAAGGGAAAATATAAAAACATGAATAGTGTGAATAATGACAAGCATCTGATTATTTACCTGTGAAATAAAAATGAAGAAAATGTACTGGGCTCTCCAGAGTAAAAAGCCATAGTTTTTTTCTTGGGCAGATTTTGGTCTGTGCCTTTCTTTTTCCAAGCTGAGTTTTAGTTGAGGGTTTACCTTTAACTTTATTTTTTAAAGGCAACTGAAATTCCAAGTAGAATTGCTGCAGTGGGCCTGCGATTTTTTCCCATCACTGCACGAGAATATTTTCCGTGCCACCAGCTCCCAGTGGGTCTATTTCACCACTGTAAATGGGATATTTCTAAACATTACCATTTCAACCCAAGTTATTTGATAGATCGCTATTATTTATTGATACTGTATAAGTCTTGCTGCCAACATAATCTTAATAAGTCATTACAAGTCCACTGGGTAAGCTATTTTTCCATTTCTTAAGCTTTAGTGCCTGTGCTGTATGGATTTGGCATTTAATAAATCACTGGAGGGCCAGCAAACACATTATATTCCTGTAGTCGAGACTGTCTAGACAAAAGTGCATGGAGAGATCTTTCCACTCTGAGTAGCGGGAGAGCATTTGTTTGCCACAAATTGGTTCTGAATCAATTGCTCAGAAACTTGGCACATCCCTGGATGCAGGAAGAGGGCAAGACTAAGTGCCGCACGGGGTGCTTTTCTGCCTTCCAGTTTAATTGAATAACCGAGAAGCGGTGCCTAAGAACAACAGTCCTGTGGGAAAATGGCCTAGAATTTTACCCTTTTCAGATCTGAGAGTTATTATACCAGTCTTTCTGTTATATAACCTTTGTTTGCAAAATGTATGAAAGGTTCCTTAAAACCTAAGCGAGTGATACTACTATGTGAGTAGAGCAAGGAAAACACAAGGAGATAATATGATTTCCTTTCTGATAAACATGTATATATGCATGTTTATCTGTTCTACTGTGGAACTTTATTGTAGCGGGGGAGAGAGAAAGAGAGAGGAGAGGAGGGAGGGAAGGAGGGAGAGAGAGAGAGATCTTTAATGAACCTTAATAATCCAGGATTGTATCAGGCCTTGATATTTTGCCCATTCAGCTAGGCTACTACTAGTGGTCCACTTAACTATTGCTGTTCTTGGGAATCAAATTACAACACAGTGAATTTCTAAATAATATGAGTTTCGGTGTATCCTTTGGACTAACCAGCCTTTTCTATCGCTGTTGCTTCTTTTATTACTTATTTTTGCCTTGCTCTTCTTTTCTGCTGGTGTGTAGCACCTACAATTTTCTCATAGAGTATCCTCCTTGATTGATTTCCTTATATTTAAGGTGTTTTGGCAAAGGAAAGAATTATGAAAATATGTAACTCTGGGATCGTTCAAGTCTTAATGAAACCAAAGACATAGAATTTGTATTCAGAATAATTTGGATTACATATCTTAATCATATATTACCATAATATTTGGCCTCTTAATGGAATTTAAAACTATTTGGTTCCATGTATACATAAAAAGAAAAAGAACACTTGCCATGAATATCCATCATTTGGGAGGTGTTCACTCTACAGGTGGCCTGTAAGTTCATTTGACTGTTTTATATCTGAACTACTTTTCTTTCTAAATTATCTGCTTGTTGTAAACACTACTTTCTGCCTTCATTTCTGCTTTTCATTTGAATGTTGAAATTGTTGGACAAGTAAATAAATGAACACATTTGAAGGATACAGTTGGGCAGCACTTACACTCAAATGTAAGTCCCAAGTTAATCTCAGGGCAGAATGAGCATCTTCCATCATGAACATTGTAGGTACTTCTTGAGATTTATGAGAAAGGAGAACTCAGGGGTTTTATATTTTTTTATAGAATGAAGTTTTTCAGCAGCGATAGTCGAATTCCTCCCCACTTCTCTAAACAGGCTTAAATTCCAGTGTTTCTTGAAACAATCATGTACAGCAGCTCCTGTGGTTTCATCCTCTAGGTCTTTGGCTTTAAAACACTATCCAGTCCATGTTCATAAATGTTCATGTCACCTCCTAGCTACGTGATTATGCTCATAATCAGGCACCTTTATGAAACTGATTGAGTGGAACAGTGACTGCATGTCGGAGTGTTTGTGTTTATAGGGTTAGCATCATGGGGAGACAGACTGGATGATTACAAGATTTGGAGAGGTAGGACAGGTATCCAGAAGGCTTTTCTTGTATCCAAGTGACTATTTGACCCATCTTTCCCCCAAATACTCCTCTTAGATAAGGGTTCTGGACCTCTCCCTGAAAGAAGTTTGACAGACTACGCTCCTGTAACACATACAGTGTTGGGCCAGGAGAATGTCTCAGAGACTTTGGAAAGGGGAATGGGAAAGAAGAAAGGAATTTCTGAAATCATTATTTGGGGCAGGGGTAGGTGGGTGGGGAAGGGATGGATAAAGGCAAATTGAAGGAGTAATGGTCTTAGGAAAAAATTTCTCTTTGTTGCTATGGCTAGTTTTTATTTAAAACAATTTTTTTTTTTTTTTACTTGTCCTATTTTTATATTTAGAATTCAAGTTTTCCAAGGACAGGGACTTAACGTTTAAATCCATATGTCCAAGAAGGAAATATTGAGTTTTTGTGTTTTATAATCAATAGTAAAATTGCAACCTCTTTTACTACCAACATCAGTAGAGTAAAAATTCCAGAAATTAACTTTTTTATTCTAGTCAAAAGGAGAAAAAATGGAAAAATGTTCTATAACAAGGAAATGTTTCTTTTAGAAATAAAATTTAAGAATCCTTTGAAAAAACGTTCCTTTCCTTTCCTTTCCTTTCCTTTCCTTTCCTTTCCTTTCCTTTCCTTTCCTTTCCTTTCCTTTCCTTTCCTTTCCTTTCCTTTCCTTTCCTTTCCTTTCCTTTCCTTTCCTTTCCTTTCCTTTCCTTTCCTTTCCTTTCCTTTCCTTTCCTTTCCTTTCCTTTCCTTTCCTTTCCTTTCCTTTCCTTTCCTTTCCTTTCCTTTCCTTTCCTTTCCTTTCCTTTCCTTTCCTTTCCTTTCCTTTCCTTTCCTTTCCTTTCTTTTCTTTTCTTTTCTTTTCTTTTCCATATGTCTTAAGCATATGGATGCCTGGAATAAATTCAACCTAGGGATCATTCTGAAAAGGCAAAAAAACCAAAGAATTCCTATGTATTATTGGCAAATCTCAAGAGTGCTAATTTAGAAGAATACTAATAAATAAGGATGCTTGTACATATTTGGAATGCTTATCTAAATCTTCTTTCAACTGCCAGCTGAACTTGTAAACACTCTGTCCAAGCTTTGTTGGTGTATCACCCTCTCCCTTCATCCAGATGTGTCAGTGCTAATAACATCTGGGGGGATTAAGTATTTGGTGAATCTGGATCACATGTAGATAGTCAATTTGGAGAAATGGGGCCACCTTGTAACCTAATTATTTGCAGACCTCAGAGAACTTTATCAACGTTAACTTTCCCGAAAGAGATATTCTGTGAAGTAGGTGCCAAGAATCATGAAACTACCTTTCTGAAAAAGGTATTCTAAACTTTTTGGTTATAATAATAATGTGGTAATAATGGTTGACATTTTTATATTACCGCTTTGATAGATATAGAAATTTAGCATATTATTTACACTTAATAGTGCATCTTAGTTGGGACCAGCCACATTTTAAGTACTTAATAGCCATATGTGACCAGTGGCCACTTATTGGACAGCTCCGCTCTTTAATATCCAATCTATTTGTAAGCAGTTAACAGGATGCTATTCTTTTTACCTTTCCAGGTAATATATGCTTGTTTTGCAGTAGTCTCTGTGAGAAAGTGCACATGCTTCTTTGTTTAACCAAGAGCAGTGACTGCTGGAGAGGACTTTCTGGCGGACAGGTTTCCCGAGGAGAAGGACTTCTGCTGTAACTGTGTATCTCTTGAGCATCTTGCCCTGTGGCTTTCTCTATCTTCCAAAGACTTTCCTGATCGACCTTGCCCTCTACTCCGTCTAGTCTATCACTGTGACCCAGACTCCTCTTGGTAAATTAGAAACAGATTGTGAGGCTTTCTAGGCTTTGGGTGTTGTTGGAGTTACACTTTTGTAAAAGGTCCGATTTATTCTTGATCTTGTCTGTTCAACAAAAACCTAAAAGATGAGACGTCCAGGTCCCGGAGGGAGGTGGTTTCATTGCGGTGGAGATGTTATAGCTCAGGTTTGCAGGGGAAGTAGATGAGAGTGTTTCACTGCTGTACTCTCCCTGTTCCCTAACTTCCGTCTCTTCAGTTCAGAAGGTATGTTTTGTTGCACTCTAGTAAAATACACGGGGAAGGACAATTGATAGTAATAACCTTGAAGGGAAAAACATCCAATGCAAAAACTGAGACAATACCATAAAAAACAAAACAGTGCTTAGAATAATTCTCTAATGGCTGCTCCAAAGCAAATTTAAACCTTTATGCAAAAGAGTAATTTAAATGATTCATAGTTAAAGTTGAGCAAATTTATCCAATCACCAGTCAGTATGCCAAATGATGGTGTTAGAAGAATTGCATATCATCAGGGAAAATCAAGTTATTCACATAGCAACTGGGTTGTTATCCAAATTGAATAAGCAAAATGAGAAAAAGTTGTGTTCTCCACAGCCATAAATCAACAATAGTGGGCTCTGCTGCATTTTTAATTGGCAGCATCTTCCCCCTTCTACACCCAAATATGGATTCAGGAAGTATCTCTTCAGCTTCCTGGGCATTTTTAGAATGCTTATTATAAAACTGTAGAATCAAAGAAGGTAAAAACGGGACCACAGGAAACAAAAGCTTTGTGAGATTGTAAATTATAGGCTTTAATGCCATTAAGCCATTAAAAATATCTGATTTCTATGTGGTTTCAAAGCCAGTTTTTAAAGTCAACCACCTACCAATTAATGCAGAAATAAATGGGGCTGTTATGAGAATTAGTCTTCAGCTTTGAAGAAGGTTTGTTTCTAACGTCAGTGACTGTTTCCCAGCAGAGTCACATGGTCGTCTTTATCAAAGGCAGTTGGTATGTGATAAAGAGACTTAGTAGCACTTAATATTTTCAACACTTGCTTTGAAGATTTGATGAAATTCATACCACCGACAACACAATCCTCTAGAAGCTAATTGGGTTGTGCCCTGCGGAGACCGAAGTGCTTCCTCACAGTAAACAGAGAGCTGAGACCCTGCGAACCCAGGACATGCATCTTGGTGTGCAGAGGAGGGTTTACTCGGCTGCCTGCGGCACGGCGCAGCAGTGCTCCCCTGTGCACAGGCTAAGGTGGCCAGAGGAGGCCGTGTTTGGGAAAGAGGTAAAACTGGGAAGTTCCTTTATTCACCTGACTCCTCAACCTGAGTTTACAAACACCAACCATTATGCCTCTGACCCAAGGATACCATCTTAGAAACTGAAAATATTTCACATTAGCAGAGAGTGAAATGAGATTGTTTTTCCTGCACAAATACAAACCCTAGTGGGCCAAGCAGGAGAGAGTGGGTGTATATAAGGCCTGAGAAGACATGATGGGTCTGCCCGGAGAGCCTGTGCCTGGTGAAGGGGCACCCACTGCTCAGGTAGAGCTCATTGTAGCGCTGTAGGAATTTGTGAGAGGTCTCAGAATTCCAGATGTTTATGTGAAATGGCCTGATTTTAAATGTTGGCAACAAATTCAAATAAAAAAAACCAAAAAAATGCAGTAAAAACTCTATGCGTGTGTTCAAAGAAACTAGCCTGTGAGGCAGGTGCAACCAGCTAGCATTCTCATTGCAATCTCTGCTTTACTGCTTTAAAAAATCCCCACACTTAAAGAGAAAGAAACGGTCCTTGATCACAATTTTCTTTTTGAAGAGAGTTTAGTGTCTTGGAGTAGGCCTTAACTACTCATCTGTTTTTATTTTATGCAAGCCCTGTTCCGGGTCCATTTTACTTTGGATTGTTTTTTCTGAGCTGTGAAATAACTCTCAGAATCCTTAGTCATTTAAGTTTTGCCCTGAATGTAGATTTTATCATATAACTATCTTTAATTCCTTTTCCCTTAAGCCATCTCCCACATATTTTTTAAAGCTCATCAATATAAACGTATGTGTCTGTCTTATTTGTTTCTCATGTTTAGAATGGGTAAAAGGAGATTGATTACACGGGTCATAAAAGTAATGATGCATTTAATGAAAGCATGTACTTTATAGATAAAATAAACTTTAAAAAATAACTCGAAGCTGGTACCCAAATTAATAGAATGAAATGACCTTCAGGAAGTAATTTATTTATACACAGGTCATTTGAGCCCTTTGCCTATTTTTATTTATTTATTATTTATTTATTTTAATTTGATTTATTTATTTCCATTTTGATGACTTTATTCAAGTTACTCTGGATCCTTTATAAAACTTTAAAAATTTCTGTTGAGCCTTGTAAAATTCTAAGTTTTATCATAGTTATGATATTTTTAATTGTATATAGTCCAAATGACTTGTTGCTATGGATAAATGCTTTAATACTTCCTTCATTTAAAATATATTTGTTGAGTACCCCATAGAGGCTGGGCAGTGTGCTGGGCACAAAATTTCCTGCTTTCATGTAGGTTTTTATTGGGGGAAAGCCAATACTAAGTATGTAGTATTGATTTTAGTTGAAATTCAACCTAGAAAATAGAAATAAGTCCAGGACTTTTAAATACAGGGAATTTAACATGGGGAGATTGCTGTATTGCTGCTGACTTACAACCTTGAATTCTATGTGGAAGCAAACTGTCAATTACGTGTGAGGGTAGAATGATGATGTTCTCATATGTGCTGGGACTCCAAAACTGTGCTTCTGAGGCACCTTTTTGAGAAAGTTACTGTAGGATATTCTTCACCAAAATGAGAGCATAGACCCAAAAAGAGGACATGAGGTCCTGGAAACAGTCCAAAGAACTTAGGAATATACAAAAGGAAGCCCTAGGATAGCTGTTCAGCTGTCCTTGAGAGTAACCACAGAATACTGGAGCAGAAAGATAGAGGAGTCCAGGAAGCAGAAAGGCAATATTTGGGAAGGGAGAGAAGAATACTGAGAGGCATTTTCTCAGATAAATTAGAATATTTGGGAAGGATAAGAGACAGAGACATTGAAAGCTAAATAAAAAACAAGACAATTGTGTACTTAAGAAAAAAACATAAAGTTGTGCAAGAAAGGAAATATAATCATAGTACATCTAATATTGCTCATCAGTGAACACTGATGATTGACTTAAAATGATGTGAAATAACTATCGGGGAAAATTTGGAAAGGAAAATATGGTAGTGGGGAGAAGAGTTCAATTCTCATGTACCACAAAGGGAATTATCTAAAATTGGTAAACCAGGACACAATTTAATATTAGTATTTAGACCAAGGGAAGTCAATATTCTATGTAGCCCAAAGAATTGAAAGTTGTTGCCTTGTGGCATGAGACCAGGGCATGGGCAACTGGGGCTATCTTTTGTTTTGAGCCTTTCCCATTCACATATTTTCTTTTTAATGAGATAATAATTCTCATCTCTCTCCTTAAATTATCTCTTAAAAGTGCTAGGAAGTATCCTGAAGAGATATGATTGATACAATATTTGTTGATAATTCTCTTATATTTTTACCTCATTTAACTCTTTCTTGTGGACTTGTATTTTCTCTGAGATCAGAAGTTATCAAATTTTTGTTTTCTTGAATTGTCACTCACAACTTTGGAAAATAACTCTTTTATGTCAGGTAATTTAAAATGGAGTCTCTTAGTTGTATGATTTCTGTAGCATCTAGTAGGCACTCAAAATTTTTTTTGTTAGATTTAATTGAATAATGAATTTTTAAAAACTGGTTTTATGATCCAGACTGAAAAATTTCCTTTTAATTAGATGCCCTAATTTTCACTAAACAAGGAGATGGACGATATATGTGAAATTCTTTGGCCCTTTCTTAATCTTGTCTAAGATGAAGGCCACCTGAACAAACTATTTCATTTCACAGGTGAGTTGATTTAGTGATCTGTGATGCATTTTGTAGCTAAACTTCCTGGGGGCCCATGAAAGTTCACAGTGAGTCATATGATGATTGTTTTATAGTGGAAGGAGATGATTGATAATACCTACACTCAACTTCTCTAGGAAAAGGTAATATTTTTCATGTTTTGTATTGTCAGACTCTGGGGCTTTAATGACAAATTTGTTTGAGTGCCTGAACAGATCTAATGCTCTCTCCTGAAAGCAGTTTGGTGCTGCTGGCAAGAATATTCAGAGCTCTCCGCTAGGATGGGGATATGTTAGGTTATATTATTCATATTGTCTGGGCAATGTATGGGCACATCCTTGCCATGTGGGACAGAGCTGTACCCTTAGAAATTACAAATTTATTTATTCTCAATATAAATATCTGAGTGCTTTCTATATGCTTGCCAATGTGTTAGGTGCTAGAGTTATGGAGTAGGAAGCAAAATATGCTCATATCTTTTGAAGAAATACAAACTATGTATAAGAAGCACCATACTAGAAGTGTCCAAAGGATGCTTGAAGAAATGGCTTCTCTCCCAATGCAATGACTCTCTTATGGTATAAGTTCAGGTTTTAGGTGCCTCCTAACCAAGTAGGAGAGATATTTCTGGTAAGGAGGACTTCCTATCTCACCTCCATTTCCGTTGCCTGCTACCACAAGCAAATTGATATTTTAATCAACAATCCAAAGTACCTGCACTCTAAGAAAAGGCCGTGGATATCTATCTTGAGAGCTCTCTTCAGTGGCTTTACACTAAATGTCTACTCCTCCAGCATAGACACTCCTTGCTCTAGTACAGGGTCAAGTCTGAGCTCTAGAAACCTCCATGTCTATGTTGTAATACTTCAACTCTGCATAGAAATGCCTTCACTGAAACAAAATTTAACACGAGGTATTTGACAGTCATTTACCAAATACATATATGAAAAGCACTTATAAGGTCTTCTGTAAATCTGTATTTGAGGTCTGTTAACATTTTCTTTTTTCTTCCCTAAAAATTCCCAGTGACAAATTTACTCAGACTTCAGATTCCCATTTAGAAAGACAGTGCCTGGCCCATAGTAGTTGCCAAAGAAGTATTTGCTTAATGAACGAATGAATGAATGAATGAATGAATGAACTAATAAATATTGAATCTACTATGAGTCAGAGTCTGCCAGGTAATTGATATGTTATGTTATGGGTTCCTCTGATAGCAAACTTGTCTGTGGTAAAAGTTATTAATAAAGTACAAGCTCTGAAAATCATCATACTTCCCTTTTTACTGTTCTGCAAAATATATAATTGTTTCCTTATGCTCAGTTCATAGACACAACTACATACCCTTTTCCAACCTTTTTCTTCTTTCCTTCCCCAAAGTATGTGACGCTGCACACGTCGTTGCCATGTATCTTTAATTCTGCTCTGTTTATTGTGATAAGGGATTGGTTTTCAGCCTTCTAAACCACATATCTTCAATAAGTCTCATTGAAACATAGAAATAGCTCTGAAACCAATACCAACTTGCTCTTTTTTAATATAGGGAGGAAATACTATTATTTGCCATGAGTGGTGTATATATTATTTACTCTTATTTACTCTTATTTCAACAATAAAAATGGCATCATACATGACATTAAGTTGCATTTCTCAACCAATATTTAATTGTCTTACCCTGTCCATCTCATAAATAGAAACAATTAGGAAGATCATGAAATATGTAGAATCATTAAGTACAGCAATATCCAAGAGTATTCCAGATTAAACTCAAGCAATTACATCTTTTCCCTTCACATTCAGGTGCTCTGAGTATAGACGCTGGGTTTTGCTGTGCACAGAGGCTTTACAGGATCCCTTTCCTTTGTTGTCTGAACTCTTCTCCCTGAAATAGATTTATTTCCATTTTGTTTATCCAAATTTAGTTACTCTAATTCTAGAATTCTTGAAGTGCCTTAAGTTGAGCTGATAGCTTCCTAAATACAAGAGCAGTAAATTTCACTGTTCCTGCAAAACAATACATTTCCCATAAATCAGGAATGACGGCACATTTCAGAGAGGAAATATTTTGAATCCTGAGGTGCTTTTCTTGGTTTTCTGACTAGGTAGACCTTTTCGTCTTCTGAAAGTGAATGATGGTCCCAACACACCTTCACAAACCTCCAGGGAAAGTACAAGGGATGCTTACAATGCAAAACTGGAAAATAAAAACGGAAGATTTTAAGCACCCTTTCCCGCAATCTGTAAGACAGCTTTGGTAGTCTTTTCAGAATTTTGGGATTTGGGATTTGGAGGCAGCCTCACATACTTTGGTCTTTGTCTTCAGTCACATTATATGACAAGTTTAAAAGTGCAAACAATATTATTTGTCTTGGAAAATACTGCCCTTTGTATCGGGAGTGCAGGCAGATAGGAAGGGATTCAGACAAAAGGTAGCCCCTTTATCCTGGGGATTGATTTTGAAATCTGAAGTTCACAAAGGAAGGCTTATGTCACAAAAGCTACATATGGTTTCAAAATAGTAGCAATTTTCAGGATTAAATAAACCAAGAAGGAAGATCCTCAAGATGGTTTATCTTTGTCCAGTCTATTCCCTAGGAAAAGTCAAGATAACTACTTTTCCTTTATTTTATTGGTTTCAGGCAACCATGTGAAAAGCTATGTAATCACCAAGTCAATATTGACCATATAATTATAGAGTAAATATTATGTTATGACACAATAAGTAGCAGAGAGTTATTTCTGCATCCTGAACTATACTATCTTCTGGTCATGTTCTAACATTGAAAATTAAATGGTGACTGTGTTCCTAATACCTTTCAAAGCTCTTTCTGGATATTCTACTTGTTAGTGGATTTACACAGAGGCAAACATTTCCTCAATTACTGTTATTTTATGTGTCAACCTAATTTGGTTCTCTAAACCTTGTAACAGTTTTACAGGGGTAACCAAAATAACACTCTTTATAATGTTTTATAAATTTGAGAGGACTTTCACACATATCTCCTATCAGTAGTCAGTAAGTAGGTTATTATTCCAAACTAAAAAACTCCAAAGTACAGAAATATTTTCAGACTTGTTTGTTCATACAGTTGAACCTTCCATATGGGGGCTGATAAGTAATTTTCTGACTCTTTGGCCCGTTCTGTTTCTAATTTTTCACGTTCTATCTGCAAGAAACATCTATAGATTAACTCCTGTGTGTCAGGCATTGTGCTAGGGGGCTGAGGATCTGCTACAGCTACAAGTGCTGTGTAGTTTATGGGCCGAAGGAGAGGACAAGAGAATTGGAAGGTTAGTGCCAAGCCCATTGCAGAGATTCAGAGTTCTGGGCAAAACACCTGGAACAGAAGGGAATGCGGTACACGAGGGGTCATTTATTAGATGGTTTATAGAGATTTGTCATTCCTACTGGCCCTGAATCAGTAGGACTGTTAACTGCAAAAGAGCAACCTTAGCCAAATAGGGCCTTATTTGCCTCATGTAATAAGAAGTCTGGAGTGCAGGGCAGGATAGTACCTCAACAGTGCAATCAAGTAGCCAGGGTCTTTCTCACTTCCAGTTATACCATCCTTTGTAATGCTTGAGAAATTGTTGGGGCCACAGACCTCTCTATTCGTAAGATCCACCGTTTTTCAGCCATCACATAATTAGAGTTCAGGGTGTAGAAAACTTGTTTTTTTCAAACATGTGGGCTTGGCATTGGGGGACTCTCAATGAAGCTAGGTTGCAGGCTTCAGGCAGAAAGCCCCCCTTTTAACGACATATTTTCCTCATTCTCTCTTTGTTGACTAGCATCTGTACTCTGATTTATTCCTGTCTTTTAGGACATGGCTGAATACAGCAAGGAGGCATCGGACGCCAGCTCTGTGGAGACCTCCCCACGTGCTCTAACACTATCTTCGGTGCTGCCTGCTCTGCGTTCTGCATCCAGCAGGTGACCAGTGGGACCAGATGTCTCGCCAGGACATTTTAAAGGCCAGTGATTCCCAGTCCTCATTGACCTGATTTCATAATTCTCACTTCCAGTGACCAGATTCTGTGCTAGTCAGAATTGAGATGGTTGTAAATGACACACATGTGACCAATGCCCTACAAAGAACCAGACTCATATTCAGATAAAAAAGGACAAGACTGCAGAAGAGACACCACTGCCTCTATTTTCTAGGTCAGAGCTGAGCTGCTACAATGGTTTCTAAGAAAGTGAGGCTTAGAAGGCAAAACGGGGTTAGAATGAAAACCTAGTACCTGCCTCAAACATCCAGCATATAAACCTCTTTCTTGTGTTTCTAATTTCTCCGTGGCTCAGAAACAGAACCTGAGCTCCATCAATCAAGCCTACCCACTCACGACATTCAACTGAATGTTAGTGACAGGAAGAGATGGTGCAGACTCCACCTGGTGAGGGTGCTGGTGGCAGCAGTGGCAGTAGTTGCATGGTCGGTACCCATTTCCCAGAGATGTCACACGGAAGCAGCAGTTCTGACGAGCAGCACTGGCCCAGCAGTCCTGGCGCCTGTGACGTGAGCTGTTGTGACTGTGCCCTGCGGTGGTGGCAGTTGCCCCTGCTAGGATAGGTAGGTGCTGCAGCACAGTCTGGGGCATTGTTCCTTGTTCTCTGGTCTTATTATCTGGGCTCCCTGGGTAATTCTACTAGTTACCCAACATCACTGGATGGACTCTGAATTGACTCAGTCCTGGTTAATCCAGCTGCTTGCAGGCTGGCACCCTGATTGAGAAAAGGATTTGCATGGGTTGGTGGCCACTGGAATGTAAGTGGACCAAGGGCAGGAAGGAATAAAACGTGACTGTTATTCTGAGACCAGGTAACTAGAAGAATGGTAGCATCATTAATTAAGTTCTAATAGGTGGTAACATGGGGCAGAAGTTGTCGAGTGTAACCTGTTGGGGACATCCCAGTGGAAAAAAATCTAGCAATTTGTTGGTCAAGAGCTTGTGAGGGAAGTTAGAGCTGAGTATATAAGGAACCTGAACCAGAAAGTTTGGGCTGGGTTGGAAGGTTGGTGAGAATGATAAAGTGGACTCAATTTAAATGATCTCCACTTGGGTATTTTATTGAAATAAATAAGCAAAGGATATATGAGATAAGGAGATGGGTGAATGATTGGACTCAGGTCCTAGATGCCTCCTTCTTTCCTTTTAGACGCGATTCCACAATTCGGTGGTCCAGGCAGTCCTTATGGAAAGAGAAAATCTTTCCAGTTAGAGAAGGCCAGAGCAGTGTACTTACTGTTTTAATGCTGTTAGGCTGGTGTAGGTCTCACGTCAGCATGCTAGGGTCTACCCACCACCACATAGAGGAATCCTGGCCATGCCACAGTGATATACTTTTATGTCCTGTTTCCTAATGCATCTTTGGCTTTACAGCAGACCTGGCCCTGGTCTGTCAGAGAAGTCTAGGCATTTTGTTCAGCTTAAGTAAACAGATATCCTGACATTAGAAGATAAGGCTGCAGTAATCAGCTTAGGACCTTGTTGAGGCATTAAACATCGATTAATTACGAAGAGCACAAGAGCCAGAGCAAAGAGCATCTCTATTAAGCTGGCAGGGTCTGTAAGTCTTGGACAGCAGAAAAGATGGCTGCAGTGACTTCAGGGCTTAATTGTTGAGGCCCATGGTTTTTGACTTTAATTCACTAGTGGCATATCTAACAGCATCACTGAAATTGGCTAAAAGAGATAAAGTCTGCAGCTAAATATAATGCCAGGTTAAAATAAGAAAGAGCACATTCTGAGTTGTCCACTTGGGAGATGGGGTCAGCATACACATGACAACATTTTTAGGTGAAATGTCTAGAGCCAGTAGAGTAAAAATTTATTCCTACATCTTCTAATGGTATTTGTATGCTTTCCAGGGATATTTCTCAATTTAATCCCTGGAAAATTGCTTGCATCTTTCAGATCAGCGGAGTGAATTTGAATTAGGTTTCACATTTTGACAATGGGTGTGAAAGAGCTTGGCTAACTATTTACAGCCTGGGTTCAGAGCAAGGCTGCATTTTCCAGACTCCCTTGCTGCTAGGTCATGTGTGCAGGTGATGTGGGCCATTTCCAGTGCTGACCCAGGGAACCTCTCATTCTTGCACCTCTGTGTTTAGCCTGGTCCCTAAATCGGTACAGGTAGAAAAGCTGTTTGCTGAACTAGAGCATCTATATTGGACTGTAGGTGAGAAATAAACTCCTCTTGTGTTGAGCTGCTGAGATATTGGAGTTTATGTGTTAGCTTACCTAATGCAGACTGCTATAAAAATATCAACAATTTAAAGCTTTGTTTGTATTTACCTTGACTTTGTAAAGTTCAACCAATGTTTAGTAAATCACAGAGCTCTAGTGACACATGTAATTAATCACCTCAGGTTCTTGTCAGAACTGTTCACATTTTTCTCTGACTGTTGGGCTCCATTTCTCTGCAGAGTCTTTTATTCTACCTCTTCAGGTCCATTGGTCACTGGAGTTTAATTCTATAGTGTAAGAGAGGAATATGGACCAGACATTGAATGGGGAGAGTTAGCCACCTACAAGTTTATTCAGAGATCTACATAGAGTGAAAAGATAAACATGAAGGGCTGGGCTGAGGCAGAGGTTATCAATACTATCTTTCACACAGCTATCCTTAGTTCATGCAGATCTGCCCCCACCTGAAAATATAGCTGTTCTGCAGACAATACCTCATAATATGGCCTGAACTTGGAGCTTCCCAACTTAGTTTTAGGGAACTGAGGATAGCAGTCCATATATCCCACTAGTCCAAGGTCTGGCACACTTTTTCTGTGAAAGGCCAGATAGTAAGTATTCTAGGTTTTGTGGGCTGAATGGCCTCTGTTGTAACTACTCAGCTCTTGAAAGCAGCCACAGACAATGTGTAAACAAATGAGGTGGCTGTGTTCCAAGAATCCTCTTTGTAAAAATAGGTGGCAGAACTTTGTTTACAAACATCTGTGCTGGGTGTGCAAATTTTGTATCTGGATTAAGCCAAACCATCAAGGAGCTTGTACCAGTGGGCATTTCTTTGGTTCTTTTGGGATCAGGTTTACAGAAGTGTGCTTTGATATGATATATGTAGCTTGCCCTGAGGGGCATTGTAAGAAGCAATTGCCTGAACTGGATATCGTGTTTCTTGTCCTTGATTATAGGGAGCTTAACTACCACAGGATGCAGGGCCTTTTATAGGAGATTGGCAGGAGAAAAACAGTGACTCCTCTGAGTACCTGGCAGTTCCTATGTATGGACAAGGTAAATCTTAAACACGATTATCTCTTTGCTTTGGTAGCTAAGAAGCTCAAGGAGCTGCAATCTTCCAGCAGTCCCATGTGCTCTCTGTGTACTGATGTCATCCTTGCCCTAATCTTGGGCATCTACTATCTGCAAGGTGACTAGGCACTAGAGAACAGTGCCCTCAGAGAACACATGTTCTTTCTAACTTTATTTTCTATTGTCTCTGGCTTAAACTCTGTATTTATTTAAAAAACATATTAGATTATATATGTTTATGTGAGCTGCATGAAATCCTCATTTGAAGTGAGGCCAGGTATATAAAGACAGACTAATGATCTGTTTTATGGGCCATAGAATGGCATGAACCCTAGTCTACGACTTCCTATTTGAAGAGATTGATTCCCTATTTCCCTGGCATTATAGACACATCACCCATCAGAAGAATTGTGCCAGCTCTTGTCTTATAAACCATGGGTCTTAGTCTCAAAACTTTATAACCCACATAAGGAATAGTGAGGTTATTGCTCAACTCTTTTATTATTCACTAGTAAACTGTTCTATTTCACCTGAAGAAACTTAAAAATCACATACGATCTTGGCAGCCCCAACTCAATAGGTCTTTGGTTCAGAGCTCAGAATTTATATGAGTGCTGAATTCTTGCTATGAGCTCTAGGGTTTTAATGCTTACCTGGAACCCACATTACAGTAAATAAATGGAGCAGGCTATTGACAATGCAGTTCCAGACTTGTCTACTTGGATTAAGGATTCTGAATTTGGGACCTCTGAAGCTCTAGAGGGGCTAGAAATAGGTTTTAGAGAATCCCTGAGCCATTATATGCATAATTTTATATTGTAATGTATATGTTAATTATTTTTTGGAGAGAGTGTCCATTGTTTTCATTGGTGTTCTCAAAGCATCAAGTTAAGATGGCCTAATGGTTTAACAGTGGTGCTTTTCAAATGACCTAAGCTAAAGCTAAAGTACCAGTTTCCTCCCTCCCTCCCTCCCTCCCTCCCTCCCTCCCTCCCTCCCTCCCTCCCTCCCTCCCTCCCTCCCTCCCTCCCTCCCTCCCTCCTTCTTTCTTTCTTTCTTTCTTTCTTTCTTTCTTTCTTTCTTTCTTTCTTTCTTCCTTCCTTCCTTCCTTCCTTCCTTCCTTCCTTCCTTCCTTCCTTCCTTCCTTCCTTCCTTCCTTCCTTCCTTCCTTCCTTCCTTCCTTCCTTCCTTCCTTCCTTCTTTCTTTCTTTTTTTAAAATTTATAACCTAGTTAGATCACTATTTAAAAAAATAATAAAAATGAAGAACTAGAAAATGAAGTACTGCATGTTGCAGCAGTGTCAAATTGCTATATGTTTCTAATGCCTACTCTCAGTTTCTGTAACTGGTGATTAATTAGGTGTATAAATTGACGGAGGAAGGAGTTAAGGATTACTTTAAGAATTATAGCTTTGGCCCTAGCTGGTTTGACTCAGTGGTTAGAGTGTTGGCCTGTGGACTGAAGGGTCCCAGGTTCAATTCCAGCCAAGGGCAAATACTTCAGTTGCAGGGTCGATCCCCGGCCCCAGTCGAGGTGAGTATGGGAGACAACCAATCGATGTGTCTCTCTCACATCAATGTTTCCCTCTCTCTCTCTCTCTCTCTTTCTCCCCCCCCCCCACTTTATCTGAAAAGCAATGGGGGAAAATACCCTCAAATGAGGATTAAAAAAAAAAAGAATTATAGCTTTTGAAGCTGGATAGAGGATGATGATGACAAGATATGGTATGGAAAGGAAACAAGTTTGGACAGCAAAATGAGTTTAGTTGGGATCTAGTAAGTTTAAAAGTATCTGCATGGCACTCATGTGACTGTCACCACAGATTTGGCTATATATCTGTACATGTCAGAAATTTAGGCTGTAGAGAGAGTACTGACCTGAGTCATCAGTAATTGTTGAAGCCATGGAAGCAAATGATATTACGTTAGGGAATGATGCAGAGTGAGGAGAAAAGGGCAAATGGTGATACTCATGGAATACCAATATTTAAAGAATTGGTGGAGAAAAAAATTACCAAAAAATTACCGGGAAAGGAAATGAAATGGAGAAGAGATTTTTCAGAGAAGTAGGAGTATTGCAGAAATTGAAAAACAGAGTTGCCTGAAAATAAATGTAAGATTCTGTGTAGAGGTCCAGTAAGACATCCAAAAAGAGGTCATTGGATTTGGATATTGACATATTGAGAGCAGTTTCTGAGCAGTGTTGAGGGCAAGGGAGAAGCCAGTTTCAGAAATCTGAGGATAAATGGGAAATGAACAAATGAGGTTGGCATTAAAAAAAACCACACTTTTCCAGAAAAGTGAGTAAAAAATGCGTTTCTACAATGCAGGTAGAAGGAAGAAAGAAAATACAGTATATTTCTTGAGGAGAGGCAAAGTTAGGCAAAGGAGAAGCAACTAGAAGGGAACACAAGGAAAAGAGAGCGGGGCATTAGGCAGTTCCTGGCGAGCGGCAGGCAGGGTGGGGGGCGCAGGGGCCCGGGCCGGCCTTGGCAGGTTCACGGGGGAAGCCCTCGCTCTGCCCGCTGATTGACACGGCCACCTCTTCACCTGCTGACGGACTGGCTGTTCTCTAGATGGCCGCTAACTGTTGAGCTTTTGTCATGTCATCTTCATATTTTCCCTGAAAGGTAAAAATGAGTCGAAGTACGTAAAGGCACTATGGGAAGAGGCACCTGATTGGACCTTTGCTTCCTCTTAGCCCGGAGCACTGCTTCAGTCTCATCTGTTTTGTTTAGGACATAAATTTCTAACTCACTACGAGCACTTGGGAAAATGGTTATTTTCAAAACTAAATTGACTCACCATCATCATTGTTAATATAGAAGCGGGTATAGTTGGGTTATGGTGAGGTTTGGCAGGTTGATCTTTGTGATAATACATAACCTTTTGGTTTCAGAAAATGTATATAATTATTTTCTATAGGACTGATTTTCTGGGCAGTTTTCATTCTTGATAATTTATTTTTATCCCCTAGAATTTCTGCGAAATAATTCTTCCTCTTTAAGGCATCTTAACAGCAACTAGTACCCAGTTCAGTCTAATGTATTCTCTGTGACACATTAAAAATAATCAATGTGAGTACTGGGTAGAGGCTAATAGAAGAAGAGTATAGCAGCCTATTGTTTCCAACCATTTGCATCTTTGCTGGCATGTTGATTGAAAGCATTCACAGACGAGGCCAAAGATGGAGTGGGCTGGGAGCCTACACTGCTTTTAAGCCCTGGCTGAAACAGTCTTTAAATCACACTCCAAAGTACAATTACCAGCAATGAATTTATACATCATAAAGGTGGGAGAAAGCAGAAAATGACTTGTGAAAGACAGAGTGATCTTTAGAGACATAGTCTATACCGCTCCTAGGAAGCCCTGACAGCATCATCTTGAGAAAGCTCTCTGCCGCAGGAGGCTGCCACCCTTGATCTTACCTCATTGTTTCTGGTTCCAATCTGGAAGTAAACAGACCTCCTTTTATCATGACCATTTTCAGAGAACCAAAATATTTCAAAATATTGCTTTATTGTTTTTTGTCAGGAGGGAGCTATAGGGGCACGGGGGTTTGGGGTAGACCTAATGGGTCTGTTCTCCAAAGATCATTCTGGCTTCTTTGTACTTTTAAAACCAATTCATTATAATCACAAAGAAAAAAAGTGATGAACCATGTTGGCGCGGAAGAAAATCATTGGCCAGACAGAAAGTGTTCCCTATGCCAAACTAAGCTATAATGACGGTACGTTTTATTTCTCTCAGGAAAGAGTAATATAATTGGCCCCTGTAGGACACTCACTAATTTGTTCATTCTTTGTTCAGGATAAATGTTTATTTGGGAATATGTCTCACAGAATAAGCTGGCTTTGGGATAAAGACTGGAAATGGATTAGTTTCTAAATAAATCTCAACAAATACATCTATAAAATGAACACAGTAGGAGGAATAATCATACAGTTAGGAATATCTTAAATACGCACATTTACAGTGTGGTAATTTATAAGTGACATCGGAACACGTCTTGGGCTGATTTTCTCAAGGACATTTGTGTGAAAAATGAACATTTCTGAATTAGAATTTCTGTCGTGGAGTAGACATAAGAAGTAAGATCATGTTTTCGAATATGCAGCGAAAAGATCACCCGCTTCTGTAAAGACCTGACACTGACATTCATCTCAGTACATGAAAGAGGAACTAGGCTGAGGACGGGCAATGCAGGCGCTGTAGCAGCAGCTGGAGAGGTGACCATGATTCTAACGGATTGCTTGTGGGTGACCTCGGGTCTCCACCGGGTTTGGCGGGAAAGTAATGCGCAGAATTAAGACAGCAGCATTAGTGTTGTGCTCTCTTATTAAAAAAATGTCAACAGCTCATTGAATGCAGGGGAATTTTAGGGATTTTATCTTTCAGGAAGCCAATGCAGTAGCTGGAAATGTAATATCACTAAAATGAAATGCATTAGGGACCGGGAGCAGCACAGGTTGGTACATTAGCTTGAGTTACACTAGGTTGTGTCTCATTTGAATGACAAGGCAGAGTAATTCGAAAAGTTAATGGTCATTGTTTTTGTCATTGCTATTGTTGTAGTTGCTCGTCTGTCATTTTTAGATTAGCTGTATTTAGCTAAGGCAGTTTTTAAAAACATATTTTTGAATATCATTTTTACAGCTGTAAATCTGGGCTCTCATTCTCTCATGGATTTTAAATGGTGTATTCTGCATGTCGGACAACCTGCTCAAAGCAGAGCAATGTAATCTGTACTTCAACTAGCGAGCCCATTGCAAGTCATTCTTGCACATTAAGATGGAAAGATATACAAACAGCACTTGATAAAATTGCAAGAATTTGTATATAAATTTAATTTTCTCTGCAAGTGCAGTTAGCATTATTTTTCCCCCCACTGGTCTGACATAGTATTTTTGAGGGAGAAAAAAAAAAATGTTTCTGCTACCATGGCAACAGTATCCTTCTCTCGCTTTCTATCACAAACCATAGTTTCTGAGCATAACTAGGAAAATTGAAATGTGGGTAGCTCAAAATGATAAGCCAAGCATGGTAAGCATTCATCTACATGAATATTTGTGGCATTGTTCTTGCACTCATGGGAAGACAGGGACTCTCAAGGTCAACACATTTGTTCATAGTTTTCCCAGCAGCGCTCATAAAAGATTATTGCCACTTACTGGGCAACTACTCTTTTCACTAAATGTCTTATTAGCATGATTTCCCAAAGACGATAGGAAATTAATAGTACAGTTTATTTTATGGTGTTGAGGATATGTAATACAAAGAAAGGGCACACATTCTAGTGAGTTTTAGAAAATAAATGATCTGCTACCTGACCCAGAGTGTGTGCTGGGGGAGGGAGCACAGCAAAAGCTTACAGAGAAGCTGATGGAGCTCATTCTGTTATTTGTTTCAAGGGTGATTCTGAAATGGTGCTTCTCTCTGTGATGCTCTTGCAATAGCAATATTATTTTTCTTTTCCTTGCTCTTCCACAGCCTGTGGATGTTTCAACTTGCAAGGTAGAAATCTGTTTTTGCTCCCTCTCCAGGCTTTAAAATCCTCTCTGGCTCTGCTCTGACACTAGATAAAAACAACACAGCCTTTGTTGCCCTTTGGCTCTGCGTCACCCCTCCTTTCTCCTCAGCTTCTTCTTAGTGTCTGTCTACATTGACTTTAGATCCGGAATCTCTTCACCTAACCCTGTTTGGATAGGCAATCCGGTTTCACACTGGCTAGCCAGCCATGAGTTGGCACTTGCCTCAAGAAATTGCATTTGGAGGACACAGACCACACCTGAGTCCATCTTGGAGGTACTGCAGTGTCCTGTTCGGGCCTTTGGGACGCCACCTGGCAGGGGTCTGCTGTGCCCTCTGGGTCCAGCTTGTCCAGGGAGGAGCACAGAGAAATGCCCTTATGGGCCGCAGACTGACATGGACCTCACAGCAGGTTTGTTTTCTTAAACAGATGGCTATATATTTTTCCGCCTTGTCAAGGACACACGTTGCTGTATTTGGCACATTTAAAGCTGCTTCACAGATAGAACTTATGAACCACAAGTAACTGGAGTTTACTTTCTTGTCCTCTGTCATTATAGTGAGGGTTCAAAATAATCATTCAATTCCACCTCAGTGTAATTACATGTCCAGGGGCATGTTTGTTGTTCTTAACTATTGAGTTGATTCTCTGTGTCAGAATTAAAAGAGCCCAGATGCTGGTTTGAGAGTTTTGGTCGTATGGCAGCAGGAACTGACTTTTTATAGGGCTGCTTAAATGGGGCTAACTAGATCCACAGGAAAGGCTTTGTAGTGTCAAAATGCCCTCAGCTTTGGGTCACTTCAAACTCTAATTGCCACCTCTGTCACTTACTAGGTACATCACTTTGGGTAAATTATTAAGTTCCTTTGAAATGGAGATGTAATGCTTATGCCGGGTTAATCTGAGATGCAAATGACATAGCACTAGAGCAGTAACTGGCATAGAGGACACACTTGTTATATTAATTTCTTCTTCGTAATAGGACTGAAAGGAACTTGAAAGGAGTTGCGGTGTGTTGATAAGCTTCTCTTCTCTTCCTATCAGAGTATCCTCCATTTAACACACTTTACTTTATTCAAGATGGAGCATTGCATGTAGAAAATGCTCAAATATTATTGGTTTGACTTTTTAAAAAATTGAAACAAACTGATTCTTAATTTTCATGCCAAATTACTTGGTAGCTGTGGAACCTAAAAAAATAAATGTGATAGTAGAGCCTGAAAAAATGAACAGGTGACGACCTTGAATTCCTCTTCCATTGGTCTAATAACTCTTGAGGCAGAACAGGGCATGTCGGAGGATTGTGAAATGGCTGGCCTATGGCATGGCCAGTCCATTCCTTTCCATCTTCTAAGAATTGATGTGAGTTGCAGCCAGATCAATTTGGCTGTGGCAATTGGTATTGATTCTGTAGACGGGCAAAACAAATGGATTTGCAATGTCACGGCATAGTTCATTTGCTTCTTTTAGATACTATAGTAGTCTAGGAAAAACTGCACAATGGTGAGAGTCAGGAAATGAGGTCTCTTCTCTCGATCCTTTCTTATCTCTTGCCCTGTGTCGCCACCAACTAGACAGCTCCACATTGGTGCTCCCATGGAGCATTTGAACACGTTCCTGGACTCATCTTCTCTCTGATTTACTTCCTACTTGTCCTGAGGGGAACTATCATGTATGCTTGAATGTGCTCAGCATTTTCTTTTACTTCCCTCCCTCCTTTGTCTGCCTCCTTACATCTTCCACCCCCCACCCCATTCTAATCATGCACCAACTTTGTTTCTTCCTTAGGAATATAGCTCCATTCTTACCAGGGTTTTCTATACCTTCTGTCTGCCTTCCTGTCCATACTGTAAAGCACTTATTCTACTTGCAGTCCTGTTGGATACCGCCATCGTTTTCTCATTTTAAATGCTGCTTTGATGATTTCATTCCCTGACTTAGCATCTTCTCCAGCTCTGTGCATTCCAGCCTGTCTTAGCACCTTTAAGAAACTCTCCCATTTGGGTGTCTACAGAAGATGAACATCTTTCTTTCTGTACTCCTTGGTAAGCTTGATGTGACAGAGATGGAGAGCCGTCCATCAAAATGCATGTTTCTCCTTTAAAACTTAGAGTTGTCACTGAGAAGTGACAGCCTAGGTAGGAGCTACATTTTCCAGTGTCTCCTTAAATCCAGATATGGCCATTATCTGGTACTTACAGTGCTGTGTGTGTGCAAAAGTGGTGGTGTTTGTTCCAGGCCAACGTGCCTGAGGAGTGGGTATATCTTACATGGACTCACTCTTTTCTTCCGTTGGCTGAATGAGAAGACTGTCTGAGGCCTTGGGTAACAGTGATGCTCCAAGATGGAATGACTCTTGACAACTAAATTGTGTGGAGGAAATACTCGGACTAGGAATATCTGCACTGAACTGTAACACAAGGAGAAAATAAAATTTGATAGTTCTATACTACTGAAATTTTGAGGTTCCCTTCCACCCTTACTTTTATCTATGTTTTCCACCTTTCTACAAAACCCTGTTTATCCCTCTGTACTAATCTCAGTTTTACCACATTCGTAGATGCAATTCAAGCCTCACTGCTATTAACCTTTCTTAACTATCTCAAACTATCTCTTTAGCAATTATCTTTTTCTTTATTCTTACAATTATAAAAGTAAAGTCTACTATGTTCTCTATTGATAGTAGAGCCAAAGTTAACAAAATGCATATGTTTTGTTTCCTTAAATTTAGTATGAAGGCAATGGGTATGTTTTCTATATTACTGTATTCTTCAAAGTGCCTGTGTACAGGATATTATTACTTGGTATGTTTTAGTTTTATTTATCAGAGTTGGGATTTTTGTTTTTGAGAATAAATGTGCTGATCTAATGAAGCATACCAAGTGCCTTCATACATGAGTCTACAGTGACTCTAAGGCTGTCATCTTCAAACTCAGTAAAGGTGCTGCCTCTAAAATGGAAGAGTTTCATTTAGACCACCTCTGTGGAGCAGGCTGGTAAATTCCCAGAACTACCCCCCTGGTTGGACATCTAGGTGGAATTTACCTAAAGCCTAGATGGCTAGGAAGCAATGAGGATATGGGCCTCTTCATCCTCACAGCAAAGATTCCATTTTTTAATAACAGAAGATCCACATTTCCCTACCTTAGGTAGTGATGAGCATTAAAGCATGAATAGAAAAGTTAGTTCTTCTAACTTAGACTTAAAAAATATCATTTCCCAACTATTATTAAAAATAAAGTAGGAGGTTTGAAATATAAAAATATTGAAGTCTAATGTTTCCTGTGTTTCCTAGTTTTATGAGATTTGGATACCAACACCCTCCCATCAAAATGACTAGATACTCACATTTCCTCTTTATCTTTAATGCTATTACTATATCTTTCTTTTTCCTTCTAATAGACTTTTGTAATTTTACTTTTGTTGTTGGCTGACATTGGAGAATAATTTCTGTTTCGTAAAAATAACTATGAACATTTGCAGCTATAAATGCTAAATATGTTAGAAAAAAGGCTGCACTTTAATAATGCCGAATTCTGTGCCAAGCAGTGTAAGACTGAACAATGGTCTAGTTTGAATTTGGATAAACTACACGCCAGGTGGAACATTCTTTATTACAGAAATGTCAGAAAGATATATTTACAATAAAATTGACTAATGGAAAAGTGAAATATAAAATAAACTCAGCTTCGGTGTAGCCATATTGGTATAAAATCCTAATAAAATGGTCAAAAAGGAGACAAACTTGATTGATTGTTAGTGTATTAAAGTCAAAGTAAACTTTCATTCCCCATGTTTCCTTTTTAATCAGGATAACGGCAGCATTGTGGATTAGAGAAAAGTCATTTTGTAGTGGTATGACCAAAAGAGTTTGTGATAGTATAATAATCTAATAAAGACTAAGATGGAAAGGTCTTTGAAAAGACAGCTAACCGCATGCCTAAGAATTAGATGCATTCTAAAATGAATTTTATCTATGATGCAACAAAAATTTGTTCCAAACAAAAAAGAGAAAATTAAATTTGGGGAGGAGGGAAATTTTTTCTCTTTGAAATATGCCTGACTTAATTTAGTTTATGGATAGTGTAATCAGAATAGTAAAGTTCTCAAAATATTGTTTACACAGATTTTTTTCTGGGCTTGAGCCATATTGAATAAAATTGTTTTCTGTTTAACTTATGGAAAATAAACAATTAACAAATTTAATTTTTGAAATAAATTACAAAACAGATGAGTTTAAGAAACAGAATGCCAGAAGTATCTCTGCCAAATTATAAATTCCTAGAAAAAGACCAGGTACAGAAAACACTATGGCTGGGTCTGGTAAGATCTGAAACATCATTGTGATTTAGGGGAAAGTTGCTACCTTTTGGTAGCAGTCAAGCCAGTGTCCCTAACTGATGCTTAATAAAATGAACCAATCTGCTGTGCTCTGAAGGAAAAATAATAATTATTCATATTTCAAGAGGTGTCTTGAAAATATAGATTTACCTTTTTGTATGTTTTTCTATAATTTTTTACTAGATGACATTTGCCTCATTTTCTAATATTTACAACCTAATTACTACACAGATAATTCCTGTCTTATGATAGTTCAACTTATACCTTTTTCTGACTTTAAGATACACATTCAGTACAAACCATACTTCCCATTTTGAATTTTGATCTTTTCCCAGCCAGTGCCATGTGGCATGATACACTCTTGTGATGCTGGGCAGTAGCAATGAGCTTCAGCTCCCAGTCCGCCACATGATCACAGGATTAATAACTGGAACTACACAGTGTACTGTGTTGCCAGTGTTTTCTGTATATTGTTTTGTGTTTTTGCATACCATCTACCAAATGCCCCTCTGCATGCTCCTGTGCTTTCAGCTGTGTATATTAATGGTGATTACCTGTATAACCATCCTGTTTTTCACTTTCAGTACAGTAGTAAATAAATTACATAAGATATTCATAAGTCTCTTATAAAATAGACTTTGTGTTAGATGATTTCACCCATCTGTAGGCTAATGTGAGTGTTTTGAGCACATTTAAGGTAGGCTAGACTAAGCGATGATACTTGCTAGGTTAGGTGTATTAAAGACATTTTGACCTACTATATTTTCAATTTACTGTGGGTTTATTGGAACTTAACCCAATTACAAGTCAAGGAACATTTGTATAAGCTACTAAAAGTGCTCAGAATGGAAAACTCAGTTTCAACTGCATTTTTTTCTTTTTCTTTTTTTGCTTAACCTGACCTTTAGTATCAAAAGGGTGGCCCCACCATTCATTTCTGATCAGTCACTGTCATTGTAGGTGAAATTAACATTTTGTGCTCGGGCATTCTCCAAAGCCTCCTGTTTCTAAAAAATCACATATTTTCAAACATTAGTGCTCCAGCTCTTGGATCATGGCTATACCATGACTCCTGGGATCTCAGTTAGTGTGAGAAGAGCCAGTCCTGAAGGCCTCAGGAATACTATTCAGCCAGAACACAAAATTATTCCAAAAGTTAAATGTCACTGAAATATTCAACAGCAAATACTTATTATCTGGATGAAGTTTTTCAAACACTTTTTTTTTCAAGCAAATGCCACATCAGTCAGGGTTTAATGACGGAAGCAGAATATATTTGTACGTATATATACAACATATATACATAGATTATATATAAACACTATATATGTGTGTATATACAGGGTGCCCCCCAAAATATATACATCCTTTGAATAATTATAAAGGCAGAGTTTATTTAAATACACGTAATAGAAATCAGCTGTTAAAGTGGACACCCTGTATGTATTTTTAAAAATTTTTGTTTGTTTTTGCTTTTTTGTTATAGGGAACTGGCTTATGAAATTGTGGGACTCGTCAAACAGTCTCTCTAAGGCCGTTGTCTCCACATCTGGTGCTTGGGCTCGACATCCGCAGGTGGGCAGCCGGGAAGGGAAGATCGCGAGCGGGTTGGAAGACACACACGGGCTGGAGTCCCACAGCCATGAACTCAGGCCCCATTTGCTCTTCTTGCCTCTCACCTTAGTGACAAGCGTGTCCTGCAGAAGCTGGGGCCTTTTATCACAGAGTTAGACCCGGCCACCTGCCTGGGAGTCAGAGGAGCTAAAGCAGGATCCAGGGTAAGTGGTCGCAGGCCCAGATGTTGCTTCACTCCAAGCAGGTGAGTCAGCAGATCAGCAACAACATGTGTCAGCTTCAACATGGCTGCATTGTCCCTCCGCTTCCTTTGTTCACTCAAGGAGCTCGGCTGGAGAATAAGCCAGTCCCTTCATAAGGAGCTGAAAGGACAGGAAACTGGCCCCGACCAGACAAAAAGGAACGGGAGGCTATTAATCTAAAGGAATGTAACAGCGTGTGGTTTATGTTCTTAGATAACGCTTATTGACTTGTGATGGCGCATTAAGCATTCCGCTCACATCTCTTGCATAGCTCATGTGGAACATTCTACATTTAGAGAGTGCCTCTGAGCTCATTATTGCTATGCCTGTTGTTCTCATTTGAATCTCTCTACCTTTCAGTCAGTGGCTAACGCATGTGAATTCTAGCATATACCTCTGTCCTTTCGATGAGCGGAGTGTGAAATATTTGACAAAAATTCCAAGTCAGTAGTGGACATAGACTCATCACTAATAAAAAAATTTCACAGTTGACTTTTGTAACAGGACTTAAATTTAGTGTCTGGTATTCAGAGAAAAAAAGGAAGCAAATGGAATTATGAAAAGTGTATGGAATTGATTTTTTTAAACATAAGGAATTGTGAGGAAAGACACAGCCATCCTGACGTAAATGCAGCTTCCAGTAAATCTCATTTCTCTTAGCCGTAATTATGAAAAGCCTCTTGAGCATTCGAGTCTGCTGTGAGCTGCTTCGCTGTTTTGCACAACAGAGACAATTACAGTTATCTTAGAAATCTGGAGCTGCCTCCAGCCCGATGCCCAGAAGATCGTGCTGGTGCTGTGCTCAGGGTCATTGTTGCTTAAACTACTTCTGGAGTCTATTCAACATGACAAGCAGATCAATCTTTTCAATTCAGAAATGATGAAATTCTACATTTTGGAAAGCATTGCCTGGAGAGTATGAATTCAATAGATGTTTTTTAGGGCATTTGGTGTTTCTTTCGGCTATTTTACTAGGGCCACTAAATGTAGAACGCTGAGCCCATTTGGAGCTTTTAAACAGACTTAGTCAGTTCTCTCAGTATATTCATACTGTTCCAGAATATAAGGAATTAATCTTAGGACATCATCTTGTAGTATAACCAAGTATTGAAGCTGATTTTAAGTAGTGTGCATAGAATAAGGAAATTAACATTACAGCTGTATTCACACTTTTTTTAAACTTACAAATCATATGCTGAGGTATGCATAAATGAAAATGCTGGAGTAAAATACACTACTTAGCAAGTAGGATGGAAACGCACATTGTTTGCCATTTAGACTTACGTTACAATCAAAATGCTTTCATACTTCAGTCACAGTAATTATACCTAAAAACATGCTGGTATATGAGCAATGCATCTTAGACAGAAAGTAGAAGGCAAATAGGCAGCAGCAGGATAAATGACACCTGCAGTGTAACCAACTGTGGAAAAAATCTTGATTTTTGTCTTTATGTAGTTAAAATGAGTCATCCTACTTAACAAAAGAATTAATGGAAAAATTTTAATTTTTTGTTATGCTTCCTAAAATGGTTTTTAACGGACCTTTGGCAGTCTAATGCAGAATTTGCTCACCTGATTTTAGCCTGCAAATTGGGCTGTTATAATGTTAAAAAGATGCCACTGAATTAGTATAATGAGAGGTTTAGGCTGGAAGCAGAGAGCATTGGCCTACAATCCAGTCCTGGTGGAAGAATGGCCTTGGTAAATAAATCTTCTTCTGTATTTAAAGATAGCAGAATAATGCTGTTGGGAAGCATAAAATACTTCTATAAGAATTCCTTAATGGTGTGGGTAGTGCCTTCCAGTAGCCCATGCTAAAATGGAGCTGCGTCTCTACCCAGTTGCTCTGTTTACCCAAATGCTAAATCCACGATTCTGGCACTGACGTTTTAGATCTGCAACAGTTGAATAAAACAACTGTGAGTAAACGAAGAGAGATGGAAAACACCTTTGGCTGGACCACACTTGATAAGGCACTGCAGCGAGTTTAGTGATGCATAATCTGTAACTGCACTTGTTTTGAGAAACCTCTGGTTTTAACATCAGGTATCTGGATTGTGAAGCTCATAGAACATTATAACATTTCTGACAGAAGTGCTAAAGTTGTTTGCGCTCTATTATATTTGAAGTGTTGTTAAGAAAGGTTTAAATATGTGTCTAACATGACCCTCCTGCCTGTGGAGAGATCAGAGATGTGCTCCGAGCCTGGTTTCCAGCAGGAAAGCTCTGAACCGTCTTTCTGCTCTGCATCTTGATTGGTTGATGATTTGGTTTCTCAGGCTGCTGAGGCTGCAAAAAGGGAGTGAGAACGAACCAGCCACTAAATTTTGAAACACTGAGGAGGTCAGAGAAGCTGGGGTTATTATCATCTCTCAGCAAGAACATAAAGCACTAAACTTTTTTGGTTTCATTTTTGCGACAGAGATTTTGACAAGAACATAAAATAAAAACCTCACAAATTCCTGCTGCTGACTGTGATTATAACACGACTGGGGAATGGTATAAATGTCAACATTTCTTGAATCAATTTGAAGATTGTGATCTTGCAGACTTCCACAGACATGGCAAATGATTGCAGTAGAACTGTCCCCATTTGTGATTATATTATTGGAAGAGGTGAAGGGATTTCAGTACCACACCTGACAAAAAGAATTTTAAACTCACTACCAAATTCAGAGGAATCATTGATTTTCTCAGAATCATAAGGCTTGTTTCTGAGTCCTCTTGCAAAGTATGTAAAATAAGCCAAATAATTTCCGAAGACCCTCATATAATAACATTTTGGGTCACATTAACCTCAAATGAACCTTTCAATGATTTAAAAAACTTACTAAATCTGTCTTTCTGTAGCAGTTGCATATATTATTTGAAATTTTTAGTTAGCCTCTCTTACCAACAGCTTTTCATGGACTTATTTCTGGCTGTAGAATAATGTGATTGTGGAAAATATCCATGCCTTCTTTGGTTACTGAGACCAAGTACTCTTTTTAATTATGTGATAGAATCACCAGATTAATAGAAGTCAGCATTCTGGGTCCAACTTGTACAAAGTAGAAATTAAACACAACTTTAAACAGGCACAGAAAAACAGTATGTGTATGTTATCAAAATATATACATCTTAAAATTTCTTAAGAGGAAGCATTTGCTCCTTCCTGATCCTGTACAGTTTATCTGAAGAGTCCAAGAAGCCACTAGGTGTTGCTCTAAGACAGCGTCCTATGGATAAACCAGCCAACTGGCTGATGGCCTTGAGATTTTAGCGGTCATTATGATTTCCTTAAAAATGCCAAGATTAAATCTGAAGCTTAGAAAATTAGCTTTAAATAGTATCATGATCATCTATTAAAATATGTAGTGCATGCACACATGTTCCCCTCACCTCTGAAATGCCTTGGAAATGAAAATCAAATATAAAATCCTGGGTAATATCGATGGCTGTGTTCATTTGATATAGAAAAAAATCATTTTAAGTGTGACAAACACAACCGCCTTTTTTGTACATGTGAGCAAGCCCCAGCAGCTGATTTGGTTGTTAATTACTACATTTCTGGACTGAGGAATTGTCCCAGTATCAGGGGCACAGAACCTTTGCTTTAGCTGAGGCTTTTCACCTTGTAAAGTGGCTCTCTCAGAAGTTTGGGATCTGGCTGGACAGTGTGACACCATTCTCCCTCCCTCTCTCTCTCTCTCTCCCTCCCTCTCTCTCTCTCCCTCGCCCCCCCTCCAGCTAACAATCCAGTAGCCCGTCTGGTGTCCTGTGACGTTTGGCAGACACATGAAATGAGTTCTTTTGGTTCGTTGATGTTTCTCCATAGTAGAAAACCACTGTCTGCTCTAGCTTGGCACATGTAGACCAGTCATTACGAAAGCCAGGGCTAGAGTGTTAAAGATGTTGCAGTACAGACGTGGGGGGAACTAGGAGAAGTCCAGGGGGGACAGTGAGCAGCGAGGCTTCTGCAGGGGCTCCGTGGCTCCGCACTCGCGGGCTCTGCGGCTCTGAGCAGACAGGACTCGGCGGGGCGCGCAGAGGGCTCCGAGTGTCTGTTCCAGGACCAACCATTCGTGGTTTCTTATCTTTTAATTAATTAGAAGGAATAGAAAAAAATTACACTACAGTAATTTATAATTTTCCTTCCATTCCATTTTTTTTTTAAACCAAGGCCTCGATAAGCTGTTTTCAAAAAGACAGTAAAAATCCTCTCGACACCATTTTTGATTCTGCGTCTTTGCCTAAGATCAGCCTTTGAATCAGTGTGTCAAGGACTTAACCTTGTTCTTGCCAAAGAAATAGGCCTATTGCTCTAATACCTCATCAATGATTATGATATATTCTCTATTAATACAGTTTTCCTGAATAATTATAAAAATAGAAAGTTTGCAACTTCAAAAATATCAAAGCTGTAAACAATGTGATATTTTTTGCCTTCTTGCATATACATTTACCCCTAATAAAATATTTAGGCTGAATTTGTATATACCAACCTTATCAAGATATTTGGGGTGAAAAACAACAGAGAAATGTACAAGTTCTTGTTTATCTTGGAATTTGCCTATGATGGATACTTTTTATTATCTATTTATTTATTTTCAATGATGGATATTTTTTAAATACTAGGAAGATTCTCACAGTAATGTAGTGATTAAGGAAACAGCTTTTTAGAACAAGGGAGCTTGGGTTTGAATTCTGACTTTGCCACTGTCAAGCAGAATAACCACTTTAGAGCTTCCATTTCTCAGCCATTAAATTGGAAAATGATAGTACTCATAGTGCTGTTGTAAGAATTACAAGAAATATGTTAACATATTAAGGACCAGGCTTAGTGCCTTGTGATGGAAAATGCCCAATAAACATTACATGGAACTCTTTCTTTCTGTCTATCTTTGTAGTTGGTCTCAAGGAGAATCACAGTGTTCCCCAGAAGTGACTATTGAAGATTTATGTCCTTTTAGGTGCCAAACACTTTTTCTGTTTTACCCTTTAGTGTGGAAACATTTAAAAATACAGTGTGTATTTTCAAGATTTGCTGATCTGAGTACACTCAGCATGGATTAGCCATTTTTAGATAGTTCAGAGCCAACAAGTTATAATAATGTTTCTTTAGTAAGGTTATCTTTCAGACATTACTGCACAGTGACAGATCTTTGCCTTTTCATTAGGCGTACCATGTTGGTGTACTTTTGGGGTGCCTATATTTGCTTTGTAATATTTTTCTATCTTTTTTTTTTATGTGAATGATAATTGGAGATCAGAGACTGAGAAGAGGAGTGAGACAATGTTTATAGCACATAATATAGAATTGGGGTAATCATTCTTTTGTTTAGGAGGCAGGAGCTGAGATCTGGTGAAGGGGATGAGATTGGTGCATAAATTCTCATCTACTTTCACTGCTGCTCACAGGCATTTTTTTTGCTCACCTTTTGGATGTTGGCTGAGTTCCGGGTGATGGAGGCTTGATAGGTGCTACCTCTGAGTCATGAAGCGTTACCTCTTCTTTGCTTGCTGGACCAAGCGTGAGACTTGACATGCCACTAAGTGAGAAGGTGCTGCCATTGCCTAGAAATGCTACCCCTCCCTCTTAAACTCCAGTATTCTATTTTTTGAACCTCTCTCCTCCCCACCTGCCTAGATATGCCCTCCCTTCCTCTCTATTCTGGGACATGACATTGCAGTCCGTCTGTATACCTGGGTCAGAAACCGTTCTTTCCTTACTCTACCTTAAATGCCTACATTCTGAAAGTTCCTCTCAACTGTATCTCTTGGTCTTTATTTTCATTTCTATACCTATTGTTTTAGTTCAGACCTGTTTATTTTTATGTGTGGGCTACTTACCCACACTACAGATTTTGGCCTCAGAGAGTGTTGACGTAGGCTTCCTAGCTGTGTAAGATCGAGTGGGTCTTCACTTCTTGAGACTCAGTTTCCTTATCTGCAAAATAGGTCTAATAATGTGGACAAAAGGGATTTTTCTGCTATCATCAGGCAGGGCACTGCGCCAGGTAGCTTTTGTTAGCTGTGGACATTATACCAAGGCTAGTTGCTTTATTCCCTAAGCTCCTCTAACTTCCTAGAAGTGCACTTACTATACTGGCTTTGCTTTTAGAAAGTGTGTGCTGCCAGTGTGGTCAAGAGAGAGTGAGAGAGTGTACAGATGTGAGGGGGTGAGAATAGCCTGCTTGTGGGATGAAATACCTTTTTCAGAGCACAGAGATCCACAAAAGTGCTCCTGTTTCTCTCTTGGCATTAAGCAGTCAATATCCATGTCAACTATACTTTTATTTACAAGGATATGCAGCATAAAACAGGACTTCCACAACCCCTTTCTTGTATTTTATAAAAGTAGCTCCTTTGGTTTTTTTCATTAGCTTACTAAGGAACAAATGTGCCTTGGTAGAGATTCAATAAAATCAATTAATTAGGCAACCCTTTTAAGCAACAATAGAAACAGGAGTCAGGAGTTGTGTTAATGCCTTGTCTTGGGCAGACAATGCTCAGCACTTGCTCATGTACTAAAAGCACAGTCACGCAGGTCAGTATTATGTGTGCTGAAAGACCGAATGGCTATTTTACTGAATGGATGCTGCAGCTCTTGTGTTGGTTTTACATAGCTAATTTAATTGTTGCCAGTGGCAACGGTGGGGTTCATGTCAGCTCCTGATGTCGTTTATGCTGCGGAAGCAAAGTCTGTGCCAGTGTTTCCATTAGAAATCTCTGTGTTTAAGAGAATGCCGATTGATTAAAGAAGCAAATGGAAAGAGGGAAGCTTCAAGAATTCTGAAGAGATGTAAACAGGGCCCCTCCTGGCTGAAAGGATGAAGACTGTACAGTAATTTGTTCATTCATTCATTGGACAAGTATTTACTGAACACCTACTATGCCCTAGTCAGTATGCATGATGTAAATGGTTGACACATTATAGTCCTAGGAACCTTGGAACTCACAGTGTGTAGTGGAAGAGAAATGATAAGTTGATAACGAATAAATATATAATTACTAATTGCAGTTAAGTATGAGGGAAATAAACATATGCTATGAAATATCTTAACTAGATGGGAGGTGGAGAGTATATACATAGGATCCTAGAAACCCTCTCTCAGGTGGTGGTGGTCAAACTGAAACTCGAAGGGTGAAAATAAGTTTTGAATGGTGGGCAAGTTCTAGGCAGAGAGACCTGCCTATTTCATTTCCTGACACTAGAAGTGGGTTTGGGGTGTTCATAGATACAGCAGGCTGGCTGGCGTGGCAGGGTTCATTGTGCATTTTGGTCATCATGAATTTATAGTGAAGCTAACATGCCCAGTTTTTTTTGTCCTTCTCTCACATTGTTCAGCTGCACAGGTACAGGTATGAACAAGCAAGACCGCTGGGTTCATGCAAAGTTAGTAGGGTTTTTTTGTGGGTTTTTTTTAGTGTGATGGTGATGAGAGAGGTGAGGAGCTGAGGGAAGTGCAGAGGAGTGCAGGGGAGTCCTTTCATGAATCAATCTTAAGATCTAACATGAAGAAGGAGGGATTGTATGGATATGGAATAAGCAGCAGGGTAAATGAATGAGCTGACTGTAGCTGGAGAGGTAAGGACAACATCCAGTGGGGTGGCTGTGGGAATGGCTATCTGAGGCCAAGAGGGAGAAACATTTTGGCAATGAAAAGTTATGTATATGGGGATATGTTTAAAATAAACTCTTTCCACTTAGAGCGATTACAGGATGTAGGGCCCTCAGCAGAAGTCTGCTATACTAGTAGTTTAGTTTTCTCTAACTTGTCTACATCATTCCATGCACCCATCCATATATTTTTTACTATTGAAGGTATTGGCCACTCCTCTCCCCCTCATACGCAGCTACATTTGAGTCTATTCCAAACCTTAAAACCCTTTCGGAAAGAAATTCATTTTCATTAAAAGTTGTTTCCTTACCCCATGTTTTGGATCTTTGCCAGCTGATAAGTTAGTTAACAAGAGAAACAAATTTAGTTAAATGTTAGTTTGGGCTGATAGTTTGTTTTTCCAGATAACACATTTGCATTTTAGCAGAAGTTTTTAACAAGCAGAAAAAAGTATCTAATGTAGAAATTCAAGTCAGAGTGACACATATTTTGGTGCAGAACATTTTTTGCCTTAACGTCAAACCCTGGGATAGTCATTTAGTTTACGTATAAGTAGGGTCAATCCTGAAGATGACCAGATATGGGAGTCATTGTTTTAAACCTGTAACAGAATTGAAGACGTATTACTTGCTCTAGTTTGAAGTGAGCTTAGAAACTTAGTCTCATTTCCAACTTTTTATGGTAAGGAAACTATGTCTAGACAACAAAATTAGTTGCTCATCTAGTTAATTTCTCAACTGGATAGATACTCAAATCCTGGCCTATACCATACTATATGCACTGTACTTCTTACCTACAGATAAGAAATTAAAATCAAACCTCCTCAAATAGGTGAAAGAATGTCCCATTGTTAAAGACATCCAGAGAGGAAGACCCTACAATCTTCCAAAATACCCTGTTCAAGGTTTAGTAACTTTAACACCAGAAAATTATCTGTTACAGTTTAGCACAGGGTGGCGGAAAGAGCAGTGGGTTTGAATGAGACCTGTGGTCATGGCTGTGGTAGGCAACCTCCAAGGTGGCCGCGACAGTCCTCACGTCTGCACATTCGTGCCATTGTGCCACCCCTTCCCTTGAGCGCGGGCTGGACCTAGTGCCTTGCTTCTCTGGAAGAGAATGGGGCAGGTGTGGAGGAATACGGCGCTTCATGTCCCCTTGGAGAAAGGCTGTCCCCACCTCGGGAACTCTGCTTGCTCTCCCCTGGATCCCTTCCCCTGGGTGGGCCCCGCGCGGCCAGGCCTGCGTGGCAGGGAGTCAGAGCAGCCGACAACCATGGGAGTGAATTGGGAAGTGAATTGCTCCCCTCTCTCTTCTACTCCCTCCCACCCCCACTTCCTGCCAAAACGAGTCTTCAGATGAGATCGTAGCCCTGGCCAACAGCTTAGCTAGGCTGCAGTTCTGTCTAATTCTAAGCCTATCCTTCCAAATTCTTTCTTCCATAGTGATGAAGAATAGCATAATTCTTCTAAAAATAACCCTTAAATATGAACACAATAAGAAAGCCTGTTGCCCCCCTTCTAATCCAAATGTGTGCAAAGAATATAAAACCTTTGGTGTTTAAGGATTTGGTTTTGTATTTTTATGCTCTAATGCTAATTTTACTCATTTTTTTAAATAATGGCAATACAGTGTTAAATCCTGTATTACCTAATTCTTATTCTGTATAAAATCCTGCAAGAAAAGATGCATAGTTACATTTCTGCCAATATAATTTGACAGTGGTTTTATAAAGCTTTACTTTCAAAGAAGTAACTGTAATCGGTTTTTTTTTTTGACAAAACAATCACAAAGACTCAGATTAGTGACCCTAGGTGAATTGAGAACCCTGAAGATTATATCAGAAATGTGTGGCCTGGCTGGGTGTGGCTCAGCGGTTGAGCATCGACCTAGGATCCAGGAGATCGGGGTTGGATTCTCCATCAGGGCACATGCCTGGGTTGTGGGATTGATCCCCAGTAGGGGGTGTGCTGGAGGCAGCCAATCAGTGACTCTCATCATTGATGTTTCTCTCTCTCTCTCCCCCTCTCCCTTCCTCTCTCTCAAATCAATAAAAACATTAAAAAAAAGAAAGAAGAAAAAAAAGAAATGTGTGTCATTATATATTTGGACATGGCATTTTTGACAGGGGTATGGACCATATAGTCAGAAAACAGAGGTCTTCCCTCTGGGGACCCATTAGAGCCAATATGTTCTTATTGATACATGGATCTAGGTCCCAGCATATGTTTTCCAAACAGAACAGAAATGACTCTGTTCACTTGCTGGAGGAATGAAGCCAATTAGCCTTCAGGGAATCCCAGACTCCATTCAGTTGCTATAGTTCTATACAGCAACTCATTAAAAATAATACTAGTGCTATGTAAAACCTTCTCTGGGTATTGATTTCTGCTTCTCAATATGTTTATTTGAACCGGAGCCCTGATTTTGTCCATATTGTGGGCTATCATGTCTCCTGTGAAGCCAAAGAAATGCATTTGTTTGGTTTCCTTTGTGGGTGTGTGTGTATCCTGTGTCATGCTGGCTAATCTCCAAAGGAATGATCGTGCCGTCTCATATTAACTTTACCACTTCTTTGTGTTATTAAGCAACAGAAGTTAGCCAGGGATGGAACCCACAACATAAACAAACGTTCCTAATCTTTAACACCAAAATGGTCTAAAAACAGGTTTTTAGAAGCTGAAAATACAAAAGCAGTCTGTTTCAAAGCAGTGTATACACTGTTCTTTATTTTCTGTGTTTGTGAGTTGCCCTCGTTGTCTATTTTTCTGAAATTTGGTAAAGATGCTGGATCTTAGCCACTAAGGTCCCAAATCTCTCAGTTTTCCGAGAATGTGATTCAGACTCATCAGTGAAGGGGGGATGCTGGCGGGGCCGGCAGGCCCCTCCCCTCTCCACAATGCCTCCTTCGTCCTTGACAGAGGCCAAGTAACGAGACCACTCACTGTGCGCTGTGATAGCCGGGCCAGTGATGAGGTGACCTGTGGCTCAAGGCTCAGGGAAGACCACCAACTGCTTTCCGAGAGGTCAGTGACCATCTGTCAGCCGGGAAGAGTCTCCTGTCAGTGGCAGCCTGGGGGAGACTACTCAAAGAGCTGACCTGGAGGGGAAAGAGCAGGGTTCTCAGGAACTCACCCTATTTGCATTGTAAAGACAGAGAATGAGGTGACTTCGGGAGGCAGCCCTGGTCCCAGACCCCCCACAGAGAAGCAGATGCCTTTAAAGGGGCGGGAGCAGAGGGCAAGGCAGAATTCTTGTGTTGATTCACTGCCTGATTTTCCTGCCACTCTCAATGCAGCAGCTTTCTTTATTAGGAAACTCACTTTAGGCCCGGGCTTAATGCTGCATCGCGCTTAATTTTTATTTATTTTTTGACTTGGTCTCATGAACCCTTCAACCTGATGTTAGGTAATTTGAAAATAGGAAAATAAATAACAAGTTTCTTTGCGGAGATTGAAGGTGACTTTTAATCCCGTAATGTTTTCCTCATCCATCACCAAGCTTAGTGAAGAGAACAGCCTTGAAACAGAAAGCTTCGTAATGGTTTGGAGGCTGAGTGTGTGCTGGAGAGAGCGTTTGCCTGAGAGCATCGTAGAAACAGGGCCGGGGCGCTCCATGGATATGCGGGTAGTTATTTATTACAAAATAAATTATGTATTGACATGAGGAATTACACCATAATTTTCTGTTTGAGGTGGTACCAAAGTAAATCAGTTTGTACCTAAAAGGTCACATGGAATGTTGGCTTGGTGTTCCTGTCATGACATTTGCCTTATTGGCATTCAGGAGCATTCCCTCTGCTTCATGCAATCACTGCCTCCTTTCACTGTGTTTACAGATAATCCAGCAACTTTGCAGGCCAAGTAGCTTTCTGAATATGAACCCACAAAGCATTGAATCAGACAGCCTCCTGCTTAGAGAGTTTTCAGCACAGTTCAGTGATAAGGCAAACATCAATAATTGCTTTAGAAGAGGAAGTGACAGGAAATTGTTCATAATTTGCCATCACAATAATTAAGAATGGCCAGGACTATTGCAACCACTATTTAATTTCCCCTTCTTTAAAATGAGCTCTGTTATTGTCACCAACTGCTCTGTGGTGATACCGATTAACACTATTTGTCTGAGGGCTTCTATTAGTCGGAACAAATCACTTGCTCATCTCCATGTGGAACCAACGATGCATTTTGATCCAAGCTATTTTACATTTACAGTGAGTCTGGGCGCGAGCTTTGAGATAGTAGCCCGATTGCTAAGCTGTTGTTGAGCCCTGCTCCATAGGCCTCTCCTGAAACACGTTGTACTGCGTATGGCTTAGAACAAATAATCAAATGCCTTAAAGTCAGGGAAAATAAAAAGTGACTTAACAATTGTTTAGTGGTTTTCATGCCTGATCTGGTAGGCAAAGGTTATCAGAAAAGTCATTTCAAGTGTGCTTAGAAAGCTTAATGACATCCCTCAACTTCCTTGGCAGGCATTTCATGAAGGGGAGCAGGTTATTAGAAGCCAAAATTAGAAACCTCATTTTTGGTAAATGAACTGATTAGTGTCATCCTGTGTCTGAGCTGCCCAAGGCTAGAAAGGCTGTAGTTTCTGTCCTGAGTGTCATATTTCAAAACCTTCAAAAACTCCAAAGTCACACTACTCTCTGCACTCTTCTGGTTCAGTACATCTTGCCTCTTATTGTACTAATGTGTGTGTTGACTTCATCTCTTTTACCAGGAGTTAAGCCCTCTGAGGTAAGAATTTTGATGCTCACAGTCCCTAGCATGTAGCATAAAATAGTTGCTGAATTAACTGTTTGTTGGCTGATGGACTGAATGATGGATGATTGCCAGTGCTAACATAAAAGTTGAAGAAAAAAGTCTGTCCACTGTAGGTCCGGTGGGCAATTCTTAACTGTCCCAACCTAGAAACACAGTGGCTACAGAAGGACAAATTGGATTTTATTAAAAGACAAAGGAAGCCAACTACTGTTAGGTGAAACTTTTGCAAAATGCCTCATTTGTTAATTTGACAAAGTGCTCTCAGTGCTGAGCATATGCCAGACACTGTTTTAGAAACTTGAGATTTATCAATGGGCAGTTTTAAAATGTGCTATTTTTAAAAACAATCCATGCAGTTGTGGAATTTATATTCTGGTGCAAGAAGTCAGAAATAATAAGCAAAATAAGTAAATCATGTGTTATGCTAGAATGGGACCTACGCAGTGAAAACAATGAAGCGGGGTAAATGGGTCGGAGCAGTGGGGTGGGGGTTAGGAGTGTATGGGTCTCAGTTTTAAACAGGGTCAGCAGGGTTGGCCTCAATGAAATGAAAGGATTTGGGAAAAGACTTGAAATCCAATTAGGAGCATATCCAAAGCATAAGAATTGCCTGAGCAAAGGCCTTAAGTTGGGAGCGAGCCTGGAGTGTTCTGGTGACAGTGAGGAGGACAGTGAGGTGGGATTGAAATAAACGGTGGGGCTGTACTCGGAAGTGAGGTCAGAGAGGGAATGAAGCACCTGATGAAGGGCTTGGTGGACCATTGTAAGGCCTTTGGCTTTTATTCTGAATGACAGGTAATTTAATTCACTTCCTCCTTTGTACTTGAAACTCCCATCTCACATTCGCACTTATATCTATTTCAGCAAGCAGCACATCATGTTAAACTGTGTCTTTTTACCTCGCTAGACTCTCAGGCTCTAAATGCTATTTTTTAAATCTTATTCTTCTCAATATCTGAACCAGAAGAATGAATGCACATCATAAACACCCTATTATTGTTTGTTGAATTGAATTAACAAACCACAGGAGCAAGGATGGCACAATATAGTAAAAGGAACACAGGTCACAGGTAGTTTCTGGGGCAGAGGCGTTGGTATAAGAATGTACCATGCACTTCTTAGCGATAGGCTAGTATTTTTCTGCTAAAGTCCAAGGTTCTTCCCCTTCTGTGCAGTTTCCTTATCACCCTCTAATGGCTGCTCCCCAAAGGTCAGCTGCGATGCTAAAGCTGACACATCCTCTCTAGGGAACCCCTGGTGGTTAAGCTATTAGACTCACAAGCTAGGCCTCTGAATTTCAACAATGATGCAGATTGGAGTCACGGGGGAGCTTTTACAAACTATCTGTGCCTCAACCCTATCGCAGAGCTGTTGTACCAGAAGTTCTGAGGGCTGGGCTTAGGCGTGGGTATATTTAAAAAGCCCCCAGGTGGTCCTAACATCCAGCCAGTTTAGTGAGTCATCAATCTGGGAGCTGTTCTAAGACCTTCAGAGGTGGTCCAAGGTTTCCATAAACATTTGAGCTACAACAAAGGGAATATGGACATTTTCTACCCATTCCCATCAGTTCCTGGCAGTGGCATGGCTTTTGCATAATGGTGGCGGCTCAGTGGTATCTTGTTACCTCTGTATCTTTGTCTGGGTACATGTGTGGTGGTGAGCGAGGAGAGAGGTGAGGAGGGTTGCCCGTTCTTTAGGGTAACTGACTTGTTTGTAAATCAGCCCATATGAGATAGTCACAGAAGCTAAATCAGGTGCTAGTTCCCGGGTCTTCTCTCAGAAGAGCACATGCCTGGTCTCATAAGGGGAAATTCTATTCTGGGAAACAGTGGTATTAGCCACATATCCCAATGGACTAGTGAAACGCCTGGCACCCCCAGCTTGGTGCCTACCATAGGTTGAGTACTCATGGCAAATGGCTTAGCATATACTAGTCTAAGAGCTGGGAAAGCATGCCTTTGGCCCCTGATTTAGGCCACCTGTATATCATCCTATCACCTTGGGCTTGGGTGTCAAATGCCAGCCACCGAGGGGTAGCTGGTCCTCAGTAGCCCTGTGGACCCACTTTTCTTTAACCTGGATATGAATGCTGGTAGTGTTCATTGCCAACCCGGGTCATGCATGCATCTCCTCCTCAAAAAATGTTAAATCATGTCTTTCAACATACTTGGGAAGAGACCTTGCCTTCTTAACATACTCATTGACCAGACAATTCTCAGGGCCAGAGTAGGGAAATGTGCTGTGCTGTCAAGCTCTATGAATATGTGATGAATTTAATTCATTTATATCATCATTTTTCCTTTATTTATATGTCACTAAATACTTTTGGAGTATCTACTATGTACAGTATCTACATCCTGGGAGCACAGAGTGAGTATGACACTCTTTCTTCAGCTAATATTTTAGACTAGAAAATGGACAGATAAACAGAAAATCAGAATATAATACTGGAGCTCGCTAGGCATGGAGGGAAACGAGGTGGAGAGAGGGCCTTCAGGCTATGGACACTATGAATCAAAAGGCAAGGAGTTAGACAATGTATCAGGATTTGGAGAATAAAAGTATTCCTGAAATAGAGGGAATGTTGGCCGGGGGGTGGGGGGGGGGGTGGGGGGGGGGGTGGGGTGGGGTGATGGAGGTGAGGCTCCAGTCATATATTGGGATCTGATTATAAAGCACTTTCATATTAAGCTAGGGAGCTTGGACTTGACCCTGAAAAGGCAAAGTGGTGCAAATGAAAAAAAGAAAAATAATCTTAAACTTTGTAGTAAGGAAAAAAACCTGATTAAATTCTGGCTCTGTCATTTATTAGTTATATAATATTGTGCTAATGATGGGAAATAGCTCAGTCTCTGTTTCCTCATCTGTACAAATAAACCTGATAACATGTAGCTTCCAGGGTTGGTTTGAGGGCCAAATGAGAAAATGCTCATGAAAGTAAGGACAACTGAGTGGTGGGTTCTAGAGCTATTCTGTCCAATACAGGAGTCACTAGTCACATGTGTCCACTTAGTTAAAATTAGATTAAATTAAAGGATTTATTTTTGGGATGCACTAGCCATCTCTCAAGTGCACAGTAGCCATATGTGGCTAGTGACTGCCCTAGTATTGGGAAGCCCTAATATAGAGCATTTGCATCACTGCAGAGCATTTTATTGGTTAGTGCTACCCTAGAGAGGTCTCCCTCGCCTACTGGAAGTATCAGGCTCCTAACCTGTGTAGTTAATGTGTTGCTGGTATGTGCTATGTTGTTTTATTAAAAAGTTTTTCTTTAAAATAAAGCTTGGAAATAGGCTGAGATCAGGATAGGGTTTCCTTCTGAGATGTCAGTCCTGTGCTGACTGCAGCCGCCACCCCAGCTCCCTCTTGCAGCAGTGCTGGCGGCCCTGCCTCTAGGCTTAGGATTATACTTAGTTCTCATGGAAGTGGCCCGAGTGACAAGCAAACTGCTCTGGAGCTGAGGTGCAAGTTTCCCTGGGGACTTAGCCCAGGATCTAAACTATATTTTCTATGGGATTGTCTGTAGGCGCGACTCATGCCATTTCAAATAACAGCTTAATTCATTCTGTTCTCTTTACTAAGGTTTCGTAGCCCAGAACGTCACGGATGATGGCCATTTCTGGTGACAGGTAGACACCGGCACTGAACTCTCAATTCACTTCAACCTAGGTTACTTGCCCAGGAAGAGTTTATTAACTTCTAGTTTCTGCTTAACTTTGGTTTTGCTCAGGAAGTTAGCTAAAGTTATAAGCACTGGTCCTTTTTCCACAGGGAAGTTACTTTCAGCATTAAAAAAAAAATTAGAGCGATTATTGAGAGAAGGGAATGTATAAAATTTAGTTGGTAAATTAAAAAAAAGCTAAAGCTTTCCTTAAGAACCTTGGGAAAAGAGAGGTTCTTGCTGACAATTATATCATGGTACTATATTATCACATGATTTATTTTGTACACATAATTGACTTTTACTTGGGAAGCAAGAAAGCCCATGTGGAAATGTTAAAAGAAGTCAAGAGAGACGAGCTGGGAGAAAGGAAATCTATCACTGTGTAAATATAACAAAATGAAAGGAATCTTGCATTTATTGAGGGGTGCATGCAAATGCAGAGGGTTGTTGGAAGAGAAGTTCCCCGTGGCCTGCAATGACTTGGGGCATTTTGAAAAATTGGCAGAGATTCCAGCTGGCAAGGAAAGATGGCTGGGATTATAGTGAGAAATGGGGAGGACTTCAGATGGGGAAGACTTCAGATGTGCCCAGTTGTGGGGATGGAGCAGTCCCCATCCTCTTTAGTGGAAGTGAATAGATCATTTTGACTAAATACAAAATGATCTGTGCCCCATATGGGTGAGAAATGCGAAGTAAGTTTTGGTGATGGTCAGACCAGACCAGACCAAGTGCAAGGAGCGGACCTTGAGTACTATAGCAGTAATGTAGTAAGTCTGCTTACTGCATACTTTGGGTCAGGCAATGAGCTAAAATATTTTTAACATAACATTATTTAATTTAACCTACACAATAACCCGATGAGGCAGGTACTAATATTCACATTTTATAGATGAGACAAGTTAAATTTAGAGAGGTTAAGTAGTCTTCCCAAGGCTAAAGTGTTGGGAGACAATTCTCCACGGGTCTCATGTATCTCTGTTCATCTTTAGAGCAGGGCCACTGGCTGCCTCTGTTCTGGACCAACTCATCATGGATGTTTGCATAGCTAACTGTTTTGAAACCAAAAAGTAGGTTTATTGATTTTCTAGTGCAATAAAAATGTTTTTTCCTCTGGGTCAAATGTTGATCAGGCTTGACTGCCCCTTATAAAATTTGTATTTTCTAAGCTGAGGGGTTCTTTCCTGTAATGCATGTATGGGAACCACTTGATTCTTTCACATTTCCCTGTGGGGAATTGCAGAGGCTCAGGATAGTGGAGTGTATCGTGACACCTTGGCTACTTTGTGCTATTGCTCTGAGTAGTTTTTTTGTTTTTAATGAAATAGACTTGACTTATTTTTTTTATTACATTTATTAATTATTTGTTTAATTTACTTGTCCCTGACCCGGGAGTTTTGTGTCTTCTTCCAGCATCGCTGAAACTGAAGCAGACTTGGTAGCTTGCACGTAGGGTAAATTCTCAGAGCAGTCTCAGGTGTTGACCTAAACATCTGGTAAGTAGTGAAACGACCTGAGACGGCTTTAGAAGTCACCTAACTATTAGGTGATAAGGGCCTGTGCTAGAGTCATTTGAAAGGATGAAGTAGATTCTAGAAACAGAAAGGAAGAAACAAGATTGGGAGACAATATTATGGGATGAAGTGTGGAGAAAGAGGTAGCTGGAAAGTATAAAAGGTTGAAGGGATATTAAAATTCTATGCTTAAGCAGATGAATGAAGAAATTAATAAAGTGAGTAACTATAACTAGTTCTTGCAGGAGCAGTGGCCAACTTCTTTTATGCTTTTAGAGTTTTATTTCTCTGAGAATAGGAACTGGATATTTTAAAAAAATCCTCTGCATAAGATCTAGCAGAGAAAGCATGCATAAGACATTTCAACTAGATCTCTCCTCACCTCCTCCCAAATTGGGGTGTAGAACTGCTGAGAGGACCTGGGAGGCAGCTACTCACTGTTGGCCTGCTCTTGCATGTGTGTGGTCAGGGGCGGGGGAGGGGAGTGAGTGGCTGGAGCAATGGCCCCTTAGCTTCTGAGGCCGTTTCAGATACTCTCAGGCTGACTGCACGCTGTGTCTCTCTCCTAAGGAAAAGCTTGTTTCCTAAGCTCTGCTTCGAGAAATGATCACTTTAGTTATGCAGGGAGAGTGCTTTGCCCCCTTACTTTTTTCTTGGACTTTTCAATAATAAAAGCACAAAATGTCATCTACTACTCCTGCAGTGTCACCTATGGGGGCAACAGTTTATATACTTTTTTCCTTTGTCGCCTATATAATCTTTTGGGTTTCCTAAGAAGCAATGAAAGACAAAGGAAATGGCAAATAAATGACATCTATTTGTGTATTACCATCTCCTGGGCCCTTCTGCTTTAACCAGTTGTCAGTTCTGAAAATCGTATCACGTTGTATTTTTAAAATGAGGAGAAACCCTCCCAGAGGATCCAAGTTGATGGAACCTGAGGGGCACAGTCACAACGTTCAGCGCATTGCATTCCTTATGGGAAAAGAAAATTTCTCAGTGTTTTCTATTTCTGAATCAGTTTGGTGAACTTTATCTACTGTTACTTGTTCCCTTAGTAAGTGGCAAATTATATGATGACAAGATTATGTTGCTGTCCCTCCCAGGAAGCCTGTGGAGGCAACACTTCGTGCCTCTCTGACGGGAGCCCAGGTGACTTGGGAACAGAGTAGCACCATTTAGTGGTAAAAATGTTTTAATCTTTAAAAAAGGAGGCATGGTCTTTATTAGGTGATTTTAGGGGTTGTAGATTTGTCAGCCATAGATGTACTATGTAGGCATGACCTGTTTTGTTTTCCTTTGTTTCCCTTTCTTTCTTTCTTTTTGTATCTATCATTTTGAACATCTCCTGTATCTATGGATAACAGGTTCTCAGGTGAAACGCTGAGTATGTCACTGAAAGCCCAGTGGAGTTAAGTGTGTAAAATCAGTCTGAACATATGCTGTAATGGATTTGACCTCGAAGAGCACTACAAAGAGAAATTGCAGATAACCATCTGAACTGACTTCTGAAGCTTGTAGTTCTGACGCTTGAGATACAGAGAGAAAACTGAGACCAAACACATAGAAATGAACAACTCAGAGATAGCAGAATATATGAGTCTGATTTTAAAAGGAAGGGAAGCTAAATTAAAAAAATAACTTATTCCCTAGCTCTTTAAAAAATGTTCTTTCTTTGGTTACCCCCAAATGTCCTTGAAGTACAATAAATAATTTGTAGCACACACTATACTTTCCCAGATTACATTGGTACCTGTTAAAATAAATAGTTGATAATATGTAAACATACATATAAAACACAAAACTTAAAACTTAGGCTCTAAGCAGGTGACAGCATCATAGAGGTGACTTACTCTTACCTACTACCTAGGGCAAAACAACCTTAACAACAGTGATTTAGGTTAAGACTTTAATGCTTCTGTGACAGGCATCTCAGTAATTTATGGTGGGTTTTTTTTTGTTTTTTTTGTTTTTGTACTGCTACAAAGATATGGTGTTTAGAAGCATAAAATGGCAAACATTTTGATATGTTGTAGCAAGCACAATTTTTGCCGTCTTTACCTTGGACACACCATTCGTGGCACATATGTTTTTGCACTACTGAGATCAGCTTGTATGTTTGCAGTTCTTGTTTTACAGAACTTGATCAGTAACTAGTATTTGTTATACAGCTAACTGTGATCTTGGTCTTCTGTAACCCAGACCCAAAACAACATGCTCTCATCAGCTAGGCCATAGGAAGTTTGTATAGATCCTCAAATATACAAACACAAACATGCACACAAAGGCCTCCGTAATAGGACTGTCATTCAAATGATGCTGGAAAATAAACCGGGGAAATTGTATGATTTCAGATACTTCTATTGTCATAGGAAAACACACTGTATAATAAGAGACAATGGAAATGTCAGAGGAAAAAGTCTAGGTAGCACAGAAAACAGAGTTTTGCCAAGCAAGGAAGAGATATATGAATTAGATTGATTAACCTTGAGGTTACAGAGACCTTTGACTTTTTTCTTTCATTTAGAATCCTCCCTCCCTCCCTCCCTCCCTCCCTCCCTCCCTCCCTCCCTCCCTCCATCCCTCCATCCCTCCATCCCTCCATCCCTCCATCCCTCCATCCCTCCATCCCTCCCTTCCTTTCTCTTTTGAAAAATGTTTCTCTACATTAACTCGTGGTGTAGATGGACCTAGATGACTTCCAAGTTGTCTCTCTTGTATTGTGCTTCTTTCTCTATTCTGCTTCTTGGAGTTTTCCTGTTTGGAGTCTGAGACCAGTGCAAATATAAGATCGTGTCAGAAGCGTGATCGCTGTCATGTGGCACAGCTGCATGTATACAGAATGTCGAGCTGTACAGGTTTGCATTTCGGTTCATGAGTAATGTAGAGCCAAAATTCTGTTGTGTAGGTCTGCACTTGCTCTTGGTAAAGTTAACAGATAAAATAAGTGGTAAACCAGAATACAGGGAATGTTTACTATAACTGCCAATAGAAATATTCAATGATATAAAACAACCAATGTGAAGGCAAACATATTTACAACTAACATAATTTAGGGTTTTGTTTTTTGTTTTTTTGCTTTGTTTCCCCCTCTGGTTTTGGAGACTCAGAGCAAAGAAGACAGGATATGGAGAAGCATCTCAAAGTGATGGTTTGTGTGTGTTCTTTTTTGCATGTCAGAGAATGAAGCACCTCAGCTTCAATCATCATTTTGCTGGTTTCTAAAAGTGCTTCCCTCGGCTTATGGAACACACCAAGCTGAGCGCAGCAGCCTGCATGACACTGTGCCGTGGGGGTGAAGTTGAAGCCATTGAACACTCGGAGTTTCCCCGGTGTGTCTCGGTGGCAGAACCCCTTGTGCTAAATGTGTGTGTGCTGTTCCACTGAGAAAATTCAATGTTCAGTGGCGCTCCTAGTTTCTCATTTCATACCTATGGAGAGGAGGCTCAGTGGCTGCCTATTGAGTTTCATTGTGAAGTTAATACAGATGGTCTAGTTCAAGGTTCTTTAAAAGGCACACAGGGAAAGATGCTTATTTTTCCTATTTTATGTACATTTCTTTCCCTTTAAAATGTATATTTTGTGTAATTAGTCAAATATGGCATTGCTCTAATTTTGATATAGGTAGAATACATGAAAATGAACAATTCTGATGAGGGCTTCCCCATGCAAGTGTATTACATTAACTTGTGACACTTTTTCTAGTCTCTTCTGGGTAAATCCTGAATTTGGTGAATATATAACCCTATAATCAGAACATTAGGGAGTCAGAAAGTTGCCAGTTGCACTGTAGCTTTTCCTAAATGTTGCTACATTTCTCTAGACTGAATTTACCCTCTTCAAGACAATGTTAGTGAGTGCCTCAATCTGTGAAATCTAAAATGGAGGAATTAGCAGAAAGAGAACTATATTTAAACAATATACACAGTATTTTAAAATCCTTCAAAACGTTAGGAAAAGCCTTTGGAGTAATCTGATAGTTTACATTTTATAGCACATCTGTTAAGTGAATAACTATTGAGTGGAAAAATGTCCCTGCTACTTCCTAGGCAGTTTTTGGCAAATGATTTGTTTTCCCATAATTATGCCTGCGTCTAGCCTTATAGCTGTCAGGACATTGTTTTCAATGAGTTTTTAGCTAGTAGGGTAAAATGCATTTCTTTCCATCATTAGGTGGAAAAATGTTTTCTGCTGGAAGCAGAGAAATTGTACGTAGATGACTTTAGCTTTCTTGCAAGAAAATTGTAAATAGATATGCACTATAGAATATGCAAGTGAAATTTGGAGACTCACTTGTGAATCTAAGCTATGAATACTACTTGAATCACTTCCATTTGCTTGAAAAAAAAAAGAATCATGATAGTTCAGACTAAGAATAGAAGAGGAAAGTGAATGTGCCAACAGTGGAAGAGTGGGTACAGACTTAAGTGGAGAACCATTAATTGTAGTCATACAGAGTGACTTCACCAAGCCCATTCCCTTTCTGAAAATAAGTTTCTATTTTATATGTAATTATTAAAAATAAAAAAATAGAGCAAGAAAGGGAAAGATAGTTTAGGTTTTCACTACATATGTCAACTCAACACAAAGGAAAACAAACAGACATACTTCTTGGCTTAGATTGTGATAAGTAAATAACTAGTTTGGTGGATAGTTTTGAGTACAACAAAGTGGTGTTTTTGTCTTGTTCAGACACTTCATATATTTAAATGGGAAATACAGACAAATTGTTATGCAAAGTACTTGTCAGTATTTTGAAAATATATCACAAATATAAGATATTATCCTCCCTCCCTTTTGGAAAAGAATGTTCCAAAATACAAAATTGATGAGAATGAGATTCTTACATGGAGAAGAAATTTAACTTGAGAGAAATCTGTCCTTAAGTGGAGTTGAGATTTGTTTATATTCATATAGAATTTGACTTTGAAGCCAGTTGCAGAGTTTTTAACCACCATGTCACCCATCGGTTATGAAATGAATGAAGATGGGTTAGTAGATTGTTTGTAAGGGTGACATATGTCAAGAAGGAAAGAAAGAAATAGCACTTCAAATGACGCTAATACTGGAAAAATGTCCCTACAAAGACTGAATGACATTTGCTTAAAAAAAAAAAAAGAAGAAAAAGAAAAAAAGCATAATAAAGATACAGGATGTGTGCTAAGAATGAGCATTACAGAAAAAGAACTGAGAGTCATAGTGGACCAAAACTATGTTGAGATGTGTGAGTGGGTTGGACTCCTTTTGGATTGACCTGATCATTAAGTCAGAGAGGTAAATAGATTTGTATGTGTACAAATTATAGTCATCCTTGTGCTGCTGTTGTCAGAGAAAAAATCGCCAGCACAGTCCTACGTTACATTACGAATAGTTGTGAAAGGATGAGCCAGAAAGGAATCTTTCTCAACATTAGTCAGACAGTTATTAGGATATTATGCTACATCTTGTTTCTTGTGCTTTTAAAGTTCTGCAGACAAAGAAGATTACGTTTTTAAAAGAATCTCATTGTTTAAGGTTGAAAAAAGGTCAAGTGGATTGGGATTGGTACACGGGGTAAAGTTCCTGTGAGGCAATTGTATGGCCGAACCCCTCACGGGTCAGTGGCCGTCAGGGAAGTCTAAGGCCCTGGCCATGTGCCAGGCATTGCGTGGGGTCCAGAAAAGCCTTAGTGTCCCTGTTACAGGTGGAGTTCGCCATATAGTCATGGGAGTTCAAGAGAAGGGGCATCGGTGTGATCTGCTGAGGGGGCTTCCTGGGGACTATGAAGATTCGCTTGGGTTTCAAAATGAGCAAGATTTGGAAAGAACAGCAAGACAGAACCATTTCAGCAAGAGCTGCAAGGTGGGGGGAGATGATTAAAGGTGGAGGAGCAAAGGAGGATGGCAGGAGTTCAAAATGTTTGTTTTGATTTGAGCCTGATATACACACAGTTCTTCAGTCTGAAAATTTCATGTTTGTTTCTTTGGAGATCAACATATTGTACAGTCAACAAACATAAATGTTTAGTGATGCTGAAGTCTAAAGGAAGCAAATCTTGCCCTTAGTATTTCAGAATTAGAAATTATCTCAAATACCACAAATCGATTTTTCATTTTACATCTTAATATGAGAGAATTAAGTTAGTTGATGAGGGTCACCCACCCTCTTAATTCTAGGGTGAGGAATTAGAAGCCAGATGTGATGTGGGCTGATGTTCTTTCTGCTAAATCCTGCTGACTTGCTTGTATAAAATGAAAAAACAACTTTGATCTTGTTATTTAAGGCTCCTTTGATACTTTTTTTTTAACAGAATTGAGGTTGGATGGTTAAACCTTGGGAAAATATTCTGGTGAATTTTGCAAGCAATTGCTCATCATAGTTGTTCATGCATTTGATCCATTTAGATTGCTCAGGGGTGAAAAGTTCCTGTGTTGTTAGTGAAAATCTTAATCAAACAGTCTGAAGGCTGTCATCAGAGCAAAGAAAAATGTGTTTTAGATTTTCTTTATTGATATACATAGACCTTTTAACCTTAGGGATTGACAAAGCCACCACAGATACGCTCCCTCCCGCGCGGCTCCTGGTTCTGGCCGTGTTCCATAATTGTGTCAAAGGTGCATTACATTCTGCTGCAGCTGCCTTTTTTTTTTTTTTCCTGCCAGCTGGTGATGTGCTTGTCTGTCCATTAATGTTTTAGGAAATGATTAATAAGCTCCCTCATCTCACACTGGAAAAAGCGTATGTCCAAATCATTCATAAAAGCACAGGGATGAATTGCCCAGCGATCTCAGAATTCTGAGTCAGTAGCCCCATAGACACCCAACCCCAGCTGAAATGTAGAGTGAGTTATTCTTGTGACAGTGTAAAAAACATTGAAAGTATAAAGGAAAATGCAAAATTAAATGTCACTTATCGATGTGTACACTTATAATCTTAATGTTATTTTTTACAATTCAAATCAAAGATAAGAGATTACCTTTATGGGTGTTTTTCTTTTAATCTTCACCTGAGGATCTTTTTTTCATTGCTTTTCAGAGAGAGTGGAAGGGAGAGAGAGAGAAACATCAGTGTGAAAGAGAGACAACGATCGGTTGCTTCCTGCACACATCCCAACCAGGCCAGGGACAGAGCCTGCAACCGAGGTACATGCCCTTGGCCAAAATCAAACTCAAGACCTTTCAGTCCGAGGGCTGACACTCTAACCACTGAGCCAAACTGGCTAGGGCTAGTTTGGCTTTCAAAAATTCCACATATAAGTGATATCATATAGTATATTTGTCTTTTTCTGTCTGACTTATTTTACTTAGCACAGTGCCCTCGAGGGCCCCCCAATGTTGTCTCAGATGGGAGGATTTCTTCCTTTGCACGACAGAATGATATTCAATTGTATATACATATGCATGCCACATTTTTTTATCTGTTCATTTTATCTGGTCATTTGGATTGTTTCTGTATCTTGGCTATTGTGACTAATGCTGCAATGAACATGGGAGTGCAGCAGGCATCTCTTTGGGGTCCTGGTTGTAATTCCTTTGCATAAATACTCAGAAGTATAATTGCTGAGTCATATGGTAGTTGTCTTTTTAATTTTTTGAGGAACATCCATACTGTTTTCCATAGTGGCTGCACTAATTTACATTCCTACCAACAGTGCACAAGGGTTCCCCTTTCTTCACACCCTCCCCAATGCTTGTCACCCCTTGTCTTTTTGATGACAGCCATTCTAACAGGTGTGAGATGATGCCTCATTGTGGTTTTGATGTGCATTTCCCTGATTGTTAGTGACATTGAGCATCTTTTCATGTGCCTGTTGGCCATTATAATTTTTATTATATACTATTTAAGATCTATAAAAATATGTAACAGTTATGCACATTAGGACACATAATAGAGTGAGCAGCTGTGATAAAACCTACTGGGGCTAATGGTCAGTGGGTATGAATTCTTTGGGTTGTTCAGGTCATTCCTGGCTTCTTTTGTTCTAATTGATTTGGAGTTATGTTCTACAATTCGGTAAACACTTTGGATATCTCTGTGGTCACCAATTGACTTTTGAACAAGAGCATTATCAGTGCCATTGAATATATATTTTTTGCTCTCTTGCTTCCCTTTCAGAAGTAACTACTATCCTGAGTTGTGTGTATATCAACTTTGTTTTTAAAAATAAAAAAATATACATATATATTTATATATATATGAAATTATTTCATTTTCTTGCTCTGAATTTTATAAAAATAGTATAATGCTCTGTACATTTGTCTGGAACTTGCCAGTTTCCCTCAGCATCCTATTTCTAAGATTCACTGAGATGGTTCTGTGAAATAGCACATTCATTTCCACAGTGCTCTTCGATGGCTCTCATAAATCATGTTTCCAGGCATCTAGAAGCCTGTTTCTGGGCTCTCTCTTCTGTGCTATTATGTCAAGTTTTCTTTTGAAGTTCCCTGCTCTAATACCACATTGCTGTAATTGTCCTTTATGGTAAGTGTTGGTATCTAGAAGGGCAAAGCTCCCATTTTGTATTTAATCCTCAGGAGCATCTTGGCAGTTTTTGAGCTTTCATAGTTCTATACAAATGTTTAGGATAAGTCTTTCAATAACTTAAAAAGTTGTAATTTGTTTAAAACTGTATTCAGTCCAAAAATAATTTTGGGGAAAAGTGATGCTTTATAACATTCAGCCTTCTTTTTACCAGTCAGGTTCAATCAGAGAAACAGAGCCAGCAGGAGATATTTATTGAGGGATTTATTGCAGGGAACTGCCTTATGTGACTGTGGGACGGGCGAGGCAAGTCCAGTTTCACAGAGCTGGCCATGAGGAAGGCAGGTCGGGACGCGTGGGACACACCGAGGCTGCTGGCCACAGGTGTAATTGCTCCCTTTTCAGGGAAGGCTAAGCACTGCTCTGAAGTCTTTGAACTGACTGAATCAGGCCCACCCAGGTTATTCAGTATAACCTCCATCACTTAAGTCAGTTGGTTATGGACTTAATAAAACACTTTCATAGCAACACCTAAATTAGTGTTTGACGGAATGACTGAAGCCTGTTGACGAGGCTACATATAAAATTGGCTGTTACACTTGTCACAAAATGGTTTCTCCCTTTATTTATATTAATTTTTCCACATTTAATGCCTTTTTGTAAATTAATTTTCTCTATACAATTCTGTTTTTTAATTTATATTTTCTAGCAGTGACATCTCTTGGTGTAGAGAAATGTAACTTATTTTTGTATATGGGTCTTCTATTTATCCATATGGCTAAACTCTTATTATCTCTAATACTTTTTTAGAGATTCTTTTCAGTATTTTATGTATGTAATTATATAACTTAAAAGAATAACAGTTTTGTTTCTTCCTCTTTAGTGCTCATGTTTTTTTAAATCAATTTTTAAATTGCATATGATAAAATTTACCCTTTGTGGTACGTAGTTCATTTCCTATGACTTTTTGCAAATGCATAAAGTCATCTATTTACCACCATAATCAAAATAAAGAAGAGTGTCATTACCCCCCAACCCCTCAAAAAATTCCTCTGTGCCACATATCTGTAATTTTTTTCTCCCCTTTCCCACAAACCCTGGAGACCACTGATCTGTTCTTAATCCCTAAGTTTTGCCTTTTCTAGAATCTTACACAATGGAATCTCATTATATGTGAATAGAAGTTATATTTCTCTTAGGTAATTACCTATGATTGTATGTTTAACTTTATAAGAAACAGCCAAACTATTTTTCAAAGTATCTGTACCCTTTGCATTCTCACCAGAGTTCCAGTTATGTTTCATCTTCTTTAGCACTTGGTGTTCTTGTTTTTATAACTTATCTTCTTCTTTTTGAGTGCTGAGAATTTTTTTTTAATTCTCACTTGAGGGTATGTTTCCATTGATTTTAGAGAGAAAGGAAGGGGGAAGAGAGGGAGGAATCATCAACGTGAGAGAGAAACATCTATCGGTTGTCTCCCGTACTCCCTCCAACCAGGGACTGAACCTGCAACCTGCCCTGGAGTCAAACCCCACACCTTCTGGTGGATGAGATGACGCTCCAGCAAACCATTTTGGAGTGTCGGGAATTTAACATTTTCTAGGTACACGTCTTTTGTCAGATATGTAATTTACAAACGCCTTCTCCTAGTTCAGGGTTTTTCTTTAAGTGTCTTTTGCAGAATGAAACATTTAAAACTTTTATAAAATCCAAGTTATTAATACTTTCTCTTTTGTTGCATGCTTTTGGTATCAAATTTAAGAAATCTTTGCCTAACTTAGAGTCACAAAGTTTTTTCTGCTATGTTTTCTTCTAAATACTTTATAGTTTCATGTTTTATATTCAGATCTATGGTATATTTTTAATTGAATTTTCACATAAAATGGGAAGTGTGAGCTGAGATTTATTTTCTAATTGTTTCAGGACTGTGTGTGTGTGTGTGTGTGTGTGTGTGTGTGTGTGTGCATTAGAGGCAAAAGCTCAAACACATAGGCTGTAAATGCTCCAGTCATATAGTGTAACTCTCCGTGGCCTCTGACACTTTGTCTGGCTACTGCTGGAGAAAGCAACAGAGGACAATTATTTTATATTGTAGTAGCAGAATTTTCTATTTTGTATCACCTTCCAATAAAATTGCATATTTTAAAGGTAACTAATTATTGCAGCAAAATTTCTAGGAAAAAAGGGCAGTGTTTTGTGTAATTTAGTCAAGTGAACCTATCAGGCTTTTGAGCAAATATGAAGCAATCAGAGGTATAGAATCTTTTTCTTATACAAAAGGCTGTTAAAATAAGAAAGCTCTGCTGACTGTTGAATTTTACCTTTGGCTTATAACCACAGTGAACATAAATGAGATGTTATCAATTTTCTAAAGTCTGCGCCTACAAGGAAACCTTTTCTCCTAGCATGTTTAGTGCTAATCAGACCTCTGTACCTAGACCTAATGCATGCAGTAAAGGGAACTAAGTTATTCAGCTCCTGCTAAGTAGTAGCACACAATCGACGTTTTACATATATTTTAATTCAGTTTCACTTCACATCAGTCTAATGAGTAAGAATTAATATTCAATATCCATAGTAGAGGAAACTGAAGTTCAGAGGTGAAGCGCTTGCTCACAGTCACACCTGGAGAAAACAGGAGCCAGGTATCAGACACGACAATTACACCTCCAATGTCCACGAGTGAAATTCAGGAACGATCCTACCCTGTAAATCTTTAAATTCCTATTTTATAACAACATTCTCATTGTTGCTGACAAATGACCTTGTCTTGCTTTAGAAAACTTGTTGCTTAGTCCAAAGTCCTCAATACTGAAGTCTTTTTGGCTGAAGTGAGGTGGTTGGCTTGGGTTAAGTCTTCTTTGTACTCCTGCAGCCTGTTCTAACCGTGAGAGCTGTGCAAGGCTGTGGAGCTATCTAGCCTTGACATTGAAGGAATTTAAGGAAAATAATGAAGTCCTGGTCTCCACCGGTCACAAAGGGTCTTATACCTTAAGGAGAGCTGCAAAGGAACATACAAAATCCAATAACTGAAAAATTGTGCTTGTTTTCTCTCAGCAAGGAGGATTGATTTTTACTTGTTTTGTGTTCAATTAATTTACCTAATTTAACCTTTAAAAATGTTACCTTCCCTTCCAACCTCAGGAATAACTATAAATTTTTTTCTTGATTTAATTTTAGTAGCCTCCACATTTATTCTCAGCAGTTGCTGCCCTTTTGGGTTGAACTGGGGTAAGGAATGCGAAAAGGGAGACTTGAAAAGAAAGCTTTTGGAACATTTTTACCATCACGAGTTTTCAGACTGTATTGATTTCAAATGTATATATTCTCCTGGGTTGAGGGTAGAACGGTAGCGTTGAGGAATAATAATAATAAATCAGTGATAAGTTAATGAAACCAAACACCTTACAGACCATCCAGGTATGGAGTGAATGATTTCAGAGACTGTTGCTGAACAAAATGCGCATCTTTTAACTTTGAATTTGACAGATATTCATGCCCTACACCTTCACTCTGCTCTCTAGCACTGGCTGTACACCACCAGTACTTCTCAAATTTGTATGTGTTTCCAAATCATCTGGGAGTCTTGTTTAAATCATTCTTGCAGATATGATTCATCAAACCTGGGTGGGGCTTGAGATTATATATGTCTAATGAGCTCACAGGTGGAGCTGCTGGTGGTCTGAATGTTGAGTAACAAGGCTGTGAAAGTTTGGTCCCTGAAAATATCTTAAGGATCCTGCATGGGGAACATAGCTTGTGTTTATATGTACTATGCCCATGTAAAGAGAATCATTTCATTTAATTTTTTTGATGGAAGTTTTACACTAAGTACAGTTGATCCTTGAACAATGTGGGAGTTAGGCATATAGACTTGCCACACAGTTGAAAATCTGCATATCACTGTTTTTTCTTATTACTTTTATTTTTTTTATTGATCAGAGAGAGAGACTGATTTTTGTTGTTCTACTTATTTATGAATTCACTGGTTGATTCTTGCCAGTGCCCTGATCAGGGATGGAACCCATAATCTTGGAGTATCGGGAGACCCTCTAACCAACTGAGCTACCTGGCCAGGGCTGCATATCACTTTTGACTCCTCAAAAACTTAACTACAAATAGCTTACTGTTAGCAGGAAGCCTTACTAATAACAAACAGTTAATTAACACACATTTTGCTTATTATATATATTATACACTGTATTCTTACAATAAAGTAAGCTAGAGAAAAGAAAATGTTATTAAGAAAATCTAATGGAAGAGAAAATATATTTACAATACTTATGGAAAAAATCCAAATGTAAGTGGACCTGTGCAATTCAAACCTGTGTTGTTCGAGGGTCAATTATATTTCCATGTAAGGAAGATAAAATGAGTAATGACTACAATTCATGACTTCGTCCATGTTAGACACGGCGCTGAGGACTTCACATATGTTATGTGTTCATGAGACATCTAAATTATCATTTACACTTATAGATAAGTAAACCAAGGTGGAAAGAATGGTTACATGCATGTTATGCAACTAGTCAGGTGTTGTAACTAGCGAAGAGGCTGCATTCAGAGGTTTCAGGCGGTTACAGGTTGTTTGCCTCTAAAATCTGGGTTGTTAATCACCACTCTATTATAAATTAGTGCGTAGTAATTTAAAAACCTTTTTATGAAATTAAAAGATTAAGGGCATGAATTTTACAGTCAGAAGTAGATTTGAGGCCCAAATTTTCCATTGACTGCCTGTTTGACCCTGAGAAAATCTGGCAGCTCCAATTTCCTCATTTGAAAGTGGAGACAATACCTGCTCTGCTCTCCTGGAGAGCATTTCATTCGGAAGGTGTGAAAATCAAATGAGATCACGGTGTGATGTGCTCTGTGGACTGTAAGATGGTACCTGCTCGTTGTGGTTTCCTCCCCTCTCCAAACACTCGCTGTCCGTTGCCTGCCCAAACCAGGGACAGAGGTTTTAAAAGGAACGGAGTGTTTGGACCCGTCTCATCTGCTACTTGCAGGTAGGAGACGCTCCGTGCACGTGGGAGCTAGCTGCACCTGGGTCACAGCACAGCTAGAATATGTCTAATTCAAGATGCTCAGTGCTGTCCTGCTCACCGTGGGGCCTCCTTCCTTACCTTGGAGTTGAAAAAGGCGGAGCCGGTGATCCATCTTTCTTCCCAGATGGAACAGCTGAGTGTTTTGTTTTCACATTCGATTGATGTATAACCGCTGACTGGTTAGGTCTTCAGAGTTCGGATGATGATGATGATGATGATGATGATTTTGCAACTTTGCCTCTGTTTCTTTTGGGCATAACTTTTATTGAATTCTAGTAAAAGAATCTATCTTCTTAGGAGCTGCAACTGATTTTCATTTTGAATAAACTCAAAAATAGGAGAGGCTTACAAGATGAGAAAATAAGGTACAATTTGCAGGCTGTGAGTTAAGGAGATAACTGGTCAGTATACAATAATTTAGACAGAGGGCTGTTTTAGGGAAATGTAACCCAGCTTTTGTAGAGATGACAAATCTCAGCCAAGAAGGAGCAACAGGAGCAGAGTTATATGTTCTGTTCATATGGAGTCAGGAGAAAACCAGGAACAGAATAAATTCCTGAGCTCCATGGGGAGACTGAGGAAGTAAAAGTTGGCCATGACTGAGAGGAGATGTGGAAGCCAGACAGATGGGACAGAAGAAAAGTGAACAGGCTCAGGTGCCTGTGAGACAGCAGGGGGAACATGAAGAAGGGGGCCGGTTTTTAGAAATAATAGTAAGAACTACCATTTAATGCTTTTCAATTTATATATCATCTTGAAGTTTATTGCCACACTGTATTCTGACTACATTTCTTTGTGATGAAAATAGGTACCTCCACTCTAAAAAAATGAAGAAATTAAGCCTCAGAGAGGTTAATTCTTTTACCTCTGGAGACACTAGAAACTCCAAATGCCACATACTTCCTACTGTGCTCTGTAGCCTCTTTTGAGCCAAACTTATTGGAAGGCATTTATTTCAAAAGCCAGAAAACTGCCCATTAACAGTTGTTTCATAGATATTCTTCTTGTTCCAAAAATTAATTATCACACCTTAGATTATGTCAAGTCTGCTCTAGGAAAACCCTTCCCTGCATCTGTGGTGCTATCCTAGGGAATCCCACATCTGGGTAGCTTCTTATAGGACTGGAAAGAACTCTGTCTCCTTGATAGAGGGAGGTGGGGGTAAAGATCATGTCTTCAGAGTCCTTGTGGATCTTCATAGAATATTTTCCACAATGTCTAGAGTGTCTAGAGGGTGACACTGGTAACAGTGAAGGTCCTGTGAATTAACTACATTGGTAAACTCTGTAAAAACAATATTTGTAAAAATAATAAAAAGGCAAAGTCCCAGTAGCTATCCCATAGAAAATTATTACCTTGTGGATGATATGTCTACTTACCCAAGGCAGCTCTTTTTTTTCCTGCATTCTCTACTGGCTCTAACTTTGATAAGTTATTCAGATCTATAGATTATTTTTGTGTTTACTTCAAAAGTTAAAGATTAAATGGCCAATTTCTCCTGAGTTACTGGACTCAGATGCTGTTTAATAAGATTCCATAATTTGCCATCCAACAAGAAACCTTATAGAATAAGAGTTCTCAATGCTGAATACTTCTGTGAATTTTGTAAATAAGACATTGGGATGATACATACTGGCATGCAAAAGATTCCAGAAGTGGAACAACTTCATAGTCAGCGTATCCAGGGAAATACATGTACCCTGGGGATCCTTCAAGCCCAACGATAGTAGATATTGGCAATAAACCTGTACTTACAACATATTCATTATCTTCTGGCTCTCCTTCCTGAACTATCTCAGCGGTGTGCATCTCCCAGAACACGGGCCCAGCTTGTTCCCTCTGCCTGTCAGTTCTTTTCCCCTAGTGCCCACCAGTTGAACTCATCCTTTATGAGTCTGCTTAAATACTTGATATTTGTCTGGAGGTTTCCAGAACCCCTGTGCCTGGAGTTGGGCACTCCTCCCACCCCTTTGCACCTGCTCTCTCCACACAGTGCTTTCATTATTTGCATACAAGACCTTGGACGTGAACCATGTGTTATTAGTAGACCATGTGCTATTCAAATGCAGATACTTTTATTTCCAGTGCCTGGAGTCTGAATAATTAATGCATATTTAGGGATGGGTGCGAATAATTACAATGATGTGCGGAAGCAGTGTGGCAGAACAGAGAGAACCTGGAAATGCTGAGACAGACTGGCTGCATATGTTGGTAACTGAGAGAACAGATGTGAAGCACTGGAGTTCTCCCACACAATGGGCTTTCCTTCTCCTTGCTTCCCTCTTCCTTTTCAGCCTCAGAAGGCTTTGAGATCACAGTGTTTAATTGGCATCGTGTCCCTGAGCAAGGGTAAGGAGCAGGCGCGTGTGATGTGCTGTCCTGTGGGTAAGTGTATACACACGCGTAAAGAAAGGCCCTTTTACATATACCCTTTGTTATGGGGACTGTTTCTACCTTGGATCCTTCCAATAACATTTAGAAGGGGGTTACATCATTAACTTTTTGGAAAGATCAGAAATTTTTTTGTCCCATTTGGGATGCAAAGTGATTTTTTGAGGTCCTCAATAATTATTTTGAAAATCTGGATTCTTTCAATATTTGCTCCTCATATGCCATCCTTAACATGTTGTTAGAATGCTTTTGCCAATAAGCCAGTCTTTAGTTCAGCATTTTCATTATAACATTAGGATTTTTAACCTTGAAGATTTTTAATAGAGCTATATAAATTTGCCTCAAGATGACATGAAATATTACTAGATTTTTTTCCTAGATAAGTTCTTATCACCTAATCAGATATTATTTTTGGTGAATTCTAGTTAAACTGTTACTCAAGGTAAGTCAACTCAATGCTTATACTGGTATAAGATTTTTTAAATTCTATTTCTGCATTTTAATTATACTGAGTGGGAACAGTTATTATTTGTTGCTAAGAGTTTAGTTACTAAAAATGCTGGCTGTTATGCTGGAACTTCATATACTTTTTGCAATGGTAAAATAAGTAAATTTATTTAAAATTTTCTCAGTCTGATTAGTTTAATATAAGGTATCTTTCAGCCAGGCCTCAGCACTGCTTTCAGTTGGAACTTCTTTGTTTTCAAGGTCTTATGCACAGAAATATAGTTCTTTCTCATTACAAATTCTATTTCCCCAAATGTCTATCTCTTTCATATCCCCCTCAAACTGCATTTTACTGCATTTTATTTTTATTGTGATCTTTTAATCCCTTATCTCCTCTAATTTCACTTGCCTCTCTTCTCTACCTGGACTCCATGAGCAGCCATTTCCCATGTATTCACTCTTACATCTCTCTCTTCCTGTCCTATCATTTCTGCCCTTGATTCTCCAGCTCTGATTAATTGGCACTGCCTACTGTCTGAGAAAGAGCTGCTTATTCTTTCATTCATCCAGTACATACTTATTCAGTTCCTTCTATGTGCCAATCATGGTGTCAGATGCCAAACATGACATCACGTAATTTCTGTATTCTTTTAGAGAGAGAGAGGGTGGCGGAGAGAGAGAGAGAGAGGGAGACATTGACTTACTGTTCCACTTATTTATGCATTTGTTGACTGATTCTTGTATGTGCCCTGCCCAGGGACCAAACCCGCAACATTGATGTAGAGGGATAACTCTCTAACCAAGTGAGCTACCTGGTCAGGGCCAATTTCTACATTCTTTGTGTTTAACATTTGGTGAGGAGATTATGTTTGTATGACTACTCCAACTCTCAACCCTGACTCCCACTCTTTTGCTCATTGCTAAAGGATTCACTCTGGCCTTGCTTCCCAAAGTATGGTCATCAGCATTCCCAGGGAGTTTGATAGAAATCCAGAGTTTCAGGCCCAGTACTGAATCAGAATCTGCATTTTAACAAGAATCCAGTGTGATCTGGGTGCACACTGAGATTGGAGAAGCCCTTTCTGATAGAAATCCCCATATCAAGTGTTCCCTTCTCCACTCCATTCAGGCCTCAGCTCAGACACACTTCCTTACTTTCCATGGAGAGCCTTGCTGCTTCCACAGACAAGATAATTGACACCACTGGGTATGAGCTCTTCCCTACCCCAGGAAACCGCTCATCTGCCTTCTGTCAATATATATTACTTTTCCTTTTCTAAAATTTTATGTAAATGCAATTATACATATGTGGAGTTTATTTGGGGCTGGATTCTTTCAGTGAGCATACTTACTTTGTGATTCATCCAAGTTACCATGTATGTCAGTAGTTCATTCCTTTTTATGGCTGAATGGAAATCACTCTGCATATACTACCATTTAAAAAAAATTCAACTGTGAGCGTTTTTCAGGGTCTTCTTTCAATTGGCTTTCTTTCAAAAACTATATTCAGTTTTATTGCAGTAAATATCATCTTCTTTTGTATAACTTCCGAGTCTTCACTGAAAACCTCTGCCCACGTCACGGATGTTAGAATTTTATTTAAAGCCCTGTGGTTGATATCTGTCCATGGGTTGCTTAATTGCAATTTAATTTCTAAAATAGATTTCTATCTAATGCCCTTATTTTTCTTAATGGGACCTTGTTCTTTCAGTTACTCAGGCAAAAATACATTCTCTTTGCCTACTAAGCTGACTTGCTTTTTAAGCTCTGCGTCCTCTGTGTTTTCAGCCTCTCACACGCATCCTTTTCTTTTCCATTCTTCCTGCCACGATCTGGTTTCAGGTTTCTCTGAAGCTGCTCTCTCCCTTCACTTCTAATCATTCTCTTCCCAGCTGTCACGGTTATTTTTCGAAGGCATTGATCTCGTGTTTTGTTTCACTGCACGAGAACCTTCTAGCCCTCCCCTTTGTCTTCTGGAACAAGTCTTGGTAATGAGTGCCAATGACTGAGTAGCATCCGCGTATCAACATGTTACTTTTCTAACACGTGGCTACAGATCTTATTGGGTTGTGGCAACACTTGAGGTTTGTGAAAGGGCTAAAGCTGGAAGTCCCCAGTTTGCCCCTGGCGTTACCCTCGGCTTCCCTATTAGGCTGCGGCCTCCCCTGCTCCGGGACCTCAAGTAACGTGCACTGCAGGCCTCGTGAAGGCAGAGTCCTGCCCTGCAGTTACTGGATTGGGTTGCATCAGTGATCCTGAACACGAGGCGGGAAAACCCGAAAACTTTCAAGCGTAAGTTTTGCAGCCGCGAGAGACAAACACTCTATGTGACCTGTACCACACAGACCTGTAGCCTCCCCTTTCTTCCCCCTATGAGCTCTGCTTGCCCTGGCCAGTTACCTGGTCTTTAGGTAATGGAATACTCTCTTTAACTTCTATAGGAACCATTCAATCATTTCCATTTGAAAGGCCAAATTTTCTTCTGTGGTAACTTGGATTGCAGAGCCCTTGGCTCTAGAAGAAGTAATTAGAAAAGACAGAATGTTGGCGACTTTTGGCTGCTTCTTGGTCTTTTTAGAAACTACTTCATGAGAGAGCTGACGTCAGGGAAGGGTTGGCCACTTTGCAAGGAGAGATGGAAGGTAATAGAAGTTTGCTAAGGGATGTTCCCTTTGCCCGTGGCCCACACTCTAAAGTGAGTGGGAGTTCAGAGGGTTAGGGTCTCAGCAGATTGAACAAGCCAACTTCTGTGCACCAAACGGCAAGCAAGCTTGCTGCCCAGGGATCTCCAGCAGGGAAGATCAAGTAAGAGCACTTCCCAGCACATTGTCTCAGGCGGCTGCAAGGCAGCTGTCATGAAGCTGAGGAAGATAAGCACAGAGGCCCTTGACTAGTGACTAACGGGGGAACTGGCAGACTTGAAACTCGACCAGAGAGCTCTGGCTGTGGTTACTTTTACATGAAGCTGACTGGAAGCAAATAGACTAGAAAGCTAGTATGTTAGTGGGGAAATTGTATTGCCAAGGCAACCAGTAATGGCCCTGGACATTCTGTGATGTTTCAATACCTAACGGAAGTCGCTGCGTTCCTACTGTACTCAGAGGTCTCTGAGTTACAGAAGCTCAGTCTACACCCTCACTAATACAATGCTGAAATCTAGTTAATTTTGACTAGTATCCATGAAGCTTTTGTAATTCTCCCAACTCAAAGTAATCTATCTTTCAAATTCCAATAGCACTTTGCTCTTTTCTCAAAGCACTTATACTTCATTTTGTGGTCATTTTTCTAGCTTTTCTCAGTAACTAGATTCTAAGCTCTTTTGTGTGTGTTTTTGTGTGTGTGTATGGGGGTGGCGTAGGACGGGAGGAAAAGCAATATCTAACTCATATACTGGATGCTTAGATTCACACATAGGCCTTGACATATAATAGTTATTAAAATAAATATTTGCTTAATTGAATCAAGTGTTAATCATTTTCTAGGCAGTATATGTTCACTACTAGTTGAATGTATATGGGAAATAATGAGATGATGAACCCAAGCCAGAAATCTTTCATATAAGAATATATGAATAGTAATGCATGTTATATATATAACAAACTTTTATCCCCTGGCAATATCTTATCAGTCATAGGTGATTGATACATTTGGTGAATATTTTGTCTTCTTAAATAAGTTATATTCCCTTGAGTATCTTTTGATAGAAGGGCATGACATCAAATTATAATTGTGGGCTGCTTAATAAGAATTTCCTTTGCAACAAAGGAAAATCTTATTTTGGGTGGTTGTGTTAAAACAGGCAGTTTGTCTTCATGGTTGTGAACATGGGATTTGGTATCAGACAGTTTTCTGGTTGGATTCTGATTTTGTCAATTGTTAGCTGTGTGACTCTGGGCAGGAAACTCAACCTTTGTAACCTGTTTTCTCATCTGTAAAAAGAGCAGAATAACATGTACTTTACATAATTTTGTTATAATAATTAAAGGTGTGTACATATAGCACCTTTTATTACCTTGAAGGAAATCACAGATATTATTTCAATCATGGTGAAGTATTTCACCATGTATTTCTAAAAGATAAGGACTTGATAAAATATAACTATAATGCCATTATCATGGTCCTCCAAACTGACAAAAAATAATCTTAAAATCATCAAGTATAATCTTGGAGTTCAAATTTCATATTATCTCATAAAAAATGACATCTTAGTAGTCTGTTTTGAAAAAAGTTACAAATTATATATAGTGAAAAATGGCCAAACAGAGAATTTTACAAAAATAAAACCCCTTAGATTGTTTAAAATTTAATTCCCATGAAGCAAGCACATTATTTCTTTGTATTTGTAGAATGAAATATTCTCCAACTTATTCTCTTAGTCATTTGGGTTATGACAGTTCGTCAAGATGTGTGGTAAGCTTCCTGTCATAGATCACACAGAGATTCGGTGCTGAAATTCCTCCACGTGGCTTCTTTCTGTTTAAATAATTTACCTGTTGCCTGCTGCATATGTGGCTACATCATTTCTCATCTTTAAAGATGACATTGTAGGATATTGTTAGTTCCTTGTGGCATATACTTCCACTGTTGAAAAGATTAAGTTTTCAAATGATTATCAAAAGAATGGATTACATTTTGTGCTCTCTGCCTTCACCTGAGTATATTCTTTACCTCTGGGGGCATGTCCTGGGCACCTGCCTCAGGGTTAGTTAAGATTTAGGCCTTGGGTAGGGGTGGGGGGATATACAGGAAATATATTACCCCTTCTCCCTAGGAGCTTTCCCCTAGCTGGGGAGAAAACATACACACAGAAAATGACATAAAGCCGATGAAAGCATCACATTCACAACTGCAAAAGCGAAGGACAAAGAGAGTTCATAAGTCCTGATAGGGTGCAGCGCCCGGAGAGATCAGAATCAGTGGGTTTAATTGAAGAAGGCTTTTGGAACAGGTAATCTTGAATTCAGTTTAGAAGGAGCTGATAGACATAAATTTGAGCTGAATGAAAAAAGGCATTCTAGGCGAGAGGGAAGAAACAGAAGCAGAAACAAGGAGTCATCAATGGTGATTGAGTTTAAAATGAGTGGGGCTTGGATTAATGATTTTTTATTATGTCGGCTTCATGCTAATATAGCATGTATATTAAGGAAAACCGTGAGCCATGAATGGATACGACTTATGCAAATTTAAAAAAGCATCATTTCACTACTATAGAATTTTTCAAATGCCTCTGACTGCAGGAATTATTACTGTGTAGGCATAGATGTTCTGGAAGCAAAAATGAGGCAGTCATAATAGCCTCTAAAATGAAACAGGCACAACATCTGGGGTAGCATATGGGTGCAGCATGGAGGAAGCTGACTTAGGCGTCAGTTTAAAAAACAAATTCCAATCTACATGTGCCAGTTGGCAGCTGAGAATTTCTCTTATTCATCTTGGAAGTATACAATAGTAGTAGAGCTCTGGGAGTGACTGTCATTCACAGGAGGCAAAGAAAAAACAAATTATGCTGTGTGTCAAGAGTTAATGATTATGATTCTTATTTATATTTATTATTTTTTATATTTTTTCTTCTTTCATTCAGCTGATGTGCCCTGAGTACCTACTGGGCTTCACTAACCAGTTGTGCTTATGCGACATTTAATTCTGAGCTACGTAGCGGGGAGAAGTGGGTGTGCACCCTTTTTTCTGGCAAAGGAGGAAGTGAAGGCATTGGGGTTTTGTGGACAATTGTGGCTGCAAGATTTAGCCTCAGGTCAGAAGGGGCATCAGTGTTGTAGAGTTTAGTTCTCCGCAGGAATCCAAGCTGTAGCACCTGGTGCCCAGTCGGGGCTGCCCTCGAAGGCTGGTCTGGGTGCTGTTTCTGGAAGCTTTGGCTTCAAGCTTTGTTCTTCAGCACTTCCAAATATTCTGTCAACCAGTCAATAGCTTTTTAATAAATTATTTTTTCTGCCTTAATCACAGGAGTTAAATACCAGGGCTTGCAACCCAGAATTCTGACATAGAAGAAAGAGGGGGAGAGTTTCTGGAAGGAGGCCCACTCCTTTGAGTTTTTGTTAAAGATTTATAAAAGTGTTAATAGTGTTACGGAGGCAGATGCCAGAGAGCTAAGTTTTGAAGAGCAAAATGTTTTGATGAAAAGAGGCTTCAGGTAAGACAGAAGTTTGTAGAAGAAGGAAATTAAAGAAAACTTGAATAGTTAAGGAGGCAGGGGGATGAGATACAACAAGGTCCGTGGAGGAAGTCCAAGGGAGAACGCATGGATGGGGTAACTCCTCCCTCCCTCCCTCCCTCCCTCCCTCCCTCCCTCCCTCCCTCCCTCCCTCCCTCCCTCCCTCCCTCCCTCCCTCCCTCCTTCTCTCTCTCCTCCCCCTTCCCCTGCAAAAAAAAAGATGTCTAGATGAGAGAAGAAATTGAGCAAAGATGCTGACAAATCTTAAAGTCCCGAGAAAGGGAAGTTGAGGAAGCACAGTAATAGGGGAGCAAGGGGATCTGCAGAACGGGTGATTTTGAGGGCTTGTGGAGAAAGACATTTTAAGAACATATTTTGGGAAAGGTAATAGGAACTTAAGTAAAAATGAATGAAAAATTGCTGAGTGGCAACACCTTGCCATCAGGGTTCTGGAGTCTGAATGTGAAGTGGCATCAGCTAGCCAAGCCTTAAAATGATGTAACACCCCTAAGAAGTCTGGAGGAGGCTGGGAGCTGGGTAGGAGCTGTGGTCCTGGCGGGGTTCACTTGAGCTTTGAAAATGGCAATGCTGGTCCAGGGGGAAGGACAGGAGGTGAAAGCAACGTTGTTGAATGTTTTCTATTTCTCAGAGGTTATTTATTTATCTTTCTCCCCCACCTCCTCCTCTTGAATTTATTTCCCTATGACATCTTAACATTCCCTCAGCTCATTTATCCAAGTTTTACCCTTTCTTTTCCTTCCCGGCCTCCTCCTGTTCCCCTGCTCTCATTTCTCCTTGTCACTTTGTGATACGTGCCTCAGGCTCCTGCTGTTTTCGTTTTTCTTACTCTCTGACACCTGATTCCTTTGTCTTCTCTCTAAGTTTAGTTTACTTGTCTCTTCCACTTTCTGGGTTTCATTTTTTGTTTTTATCAGTTTGTATGCTTCACATCTTATTTTTCAAGCTTCCTAATCCTTCTAGTCTTTACCTTCTGACCTTTAATTTTCTTTTTCTTTCTTTCTTTCTTTTTTTTTTTTTTAAAGAAAATCAGTGTCTTCCTTTTCTCTCTTCCACACTTCAGCCTCTGTCCTGGCCTTATCCCTCCCCTATCTCAAGGGACTTTGGGTCTTTACTTTCCAATTCTCTTGGCCATTTCCCACTCAATTTTTTCTAAGTTGCTTTTTTGGCCTCCAGACTGGTTTTATTTCTAACCCAACTCAACCTGGCACAATAGTACACTTAGCCAGGCAGATGATAAATGAATATATGAACCTTCCCTGCTAATAAGGCTGTTGGGGCCACAGCAATAAAAGTACAACCCATCAGGACTCAATATTCAGTGCCTCTGCAGGTTTGGAAGCTTTTCCATGCTTTGCCCATGTTCCTTGTCTCCAACAGTTCTTTATTAATCAAGCCTCCTTTAGTCAAATGAGTACTTTCACAATCCCATGAATTTGTAATCTGAATTTCTTAGTTCTTGCTGTTGCTCATATTGTTTGGTTGCTTATAACGTTTATTTTTCTTTTCTCTTTCAAAGTTTAAGACCTTGCCTCCCTTGACTATTCTAATGTTTTTCTTTGATTTCCCCTAGCACTGTATCTACCAACCAATTTAACCCTAAGTACACGGTGTATTAAGTACTTGACTGGGTGTTAGTTCACTTTGACCAATCGTGGAGGAAACTGAGAGTAGAGCCTATATCATGTAATTCTGTATCTTCCACAGCATCTAGAATGGTTCTGAGTACATAGTAGGCATTTAATATGGTTGCTTTTTTGAATTATTACCCTCATACAGCATAATTCACATTACATTTTTAAAGCCTACTTAAAATATAAATTTTGCTCTGAGATTAAATGACCAAGGGGCCTACTATCATTTATTCCATGCACCAGTGATCTGTGCAACATTTCCTCCGGTGTCTTCCTGAGCTGGCAGGAACCAGCCATTCATTTAAATTGGCAACAGACATGGAAATGAATTTGTGTGCTGTCTTACTTGGTAATAAAACTTAAAGTGCAGTGTAATTTGTGATGGTTTGAAGCCGTAATACAATTTTGGCAAGTCTCTACAAGACTTACTGCTTGAAGATTTTCAAGTCAGTAGGTTATAGACTCTCCTCCTAAAAACAATTGATTAAAGCTACCCCCTTCTGGACTCGATCCAATCCTTATTGGCAATAACTAAAGCACAGATTACATTTTTTGGTTGAAGTTTTCAGGATCAGACCAAGCTGGCCTTTTTATACAGTGCTTTTTCTGATCTATTTTTATCACCAGGTATAATACTTCCTCTCCTAATTTAAGAGATACAAGATAATAAAAAATGTGTCCAATTCAAGTTGAATTTGGAATTGAAGCAGCATAGGAAATAACCTGTGACTCAAGTTTAAAAAAAACCTGATGGGGATAAGAGCATGAAATCATTTCAGCTATCCAACTTTATTTGCAGAAATCATCCTCACATTCTTGGATATGTAAATGAAAAGCAGTTGGATGTCAGCATGCTAGATTTGAGAGGCTTTCAATAGCTAGCTCTAGCTGGAAATTTTAAACTGCGGAAGTAAATATTCCTAGGTGTAATGTCCCACAATCCAGAATTTATTATAAAAATTAGATTCTAAAAAAATAAATTCTGAATTTATATTTGTTCCTTGGTTCTAATAAAGATTTTTCTTAAATGATTCTCAGGCTTTCTTTCATGTTGATGTCTTTAGTCCTAATGATCGTTCTTAAAGTGATTTATGTCTTCGGAATTGCAAACTAAGTTTACTAGAATCCATCTTTTCTTGCTGGATAAATGTATTAGGCTCCCATGACATATTCATGTGTTCATCAAAAGGGGCAGATTTATTAGCCCCCTGCATAGCAGTAACTCCCAGTGACAGAGTAGTTCTGCCGGAAGTCTCTTTTGGAAGGTTTACCAAAGAGAGCGTGCAAATCTTACTTGATTTAATTGTACTTCTACAAACAGCTATCATTGTATTTCCAAGGGATTTGCTTTATTGGGGAGTATAAAAAGTCATCATTTTCATTGGGAAAAAGAACTTGGTCAACACTTTCTTTCCTCCCAGTTGATGAGCTACTTTCCTGGTTTATCCCCTCATCTTCTTTCCTGCCAAAACCCCTAACACTCGAGCCTCTCAACTGTCTGTTGCCCCAGGAAAGTGCCAAGCATGGAACAATCCAACCATGCTGGGTCTTCTTTCTTTCCCACTCATTGCTGGAGAAAATTAGACAACCATCCAAATTGGTGCAATTTTAAACATACCTACTGAAAGCGCCTAGAATCTTGCTGTGAAAACAAATTACTCATGTAATCCTTCACCTCCCATTTACTAGAGTAAAATTCTAAGCCTGCATCAAATTTCTCAGTACCCTAACTCTAACTCTTACACTCTCAAACCCAGTCATTGATTTTGCCTATTTCACATAAAACTAAAACAAAAACAGAGGTTATTAAATATGAACTGCACATCCCATTTCCATTTATAGCCAGCTTCACTTCCTTCCTGCCCACCTCTAATAACAAGTAGCCCTTGTACAAAAGCTTCTGTCACCTCCTGCTCTACCTTTCCCTCTCCTTTCCTTTCTGAAACCATGTTCTTTCAGTTACTCTCTCTCTAATCTGTTTTCAGTCTCACCCTCTCCCTTTCATTTGGTTGGTACAGGCAAGTCACTCTTGCCCATAGTGGTCAATAAACCTATTCACAAATAGTGATATTTTCTATCCATTCACACTATGTGGTCATAATTTCCTGTCCCCTTTGAAGTCCTATATGGCCATGTGATGTACTTGGGCCAATAGCAGGTGATGACTTTCACTGGTGGCTGAAAGTTCTAAGAGCCAAAGTGATAGAACCTCCACTCTCCTGGGCCCCTGAGTGACTATGATGAACATAGTAGACCCTTGATGACCTTCACTGGACATGGAAAAATGTAGCTTCAGAGTTTTGGCGTCATTACTGCAGTTTAACTTTTAACCTATCTTGACAGACATAGTTTTCCTTCTTAAAAATAACCTTCCCGAGACTCTGCTTACATTCTCTTATATTATATTTATTCTTCCCTTATCAGCTAGTTTTTTTTTCTTTTTCTTTTTAAAGAGAGAGAGAAACATCAATTTGTTGTTACACCCATTCATGCATTCACTGGTTGATCCCTGCATGTGCCCTTACCAGGGACTGAAACTGCCACCTTGGTGTATTAAGACGATGTCCTAGTTTTCTTAATAGAAATTTACTTTTTAAAATTTTTCACTTCTCTTTGATTGCTTAGCTTTTCTAAGTATTTTCTGACTGCACCACTCCATCAGAACTATTCTTGCTAAACCTGCCCATGACCTCTTAATGTTCTGTTGCAGTGGACTGATTTTATTGCTTTACTGGACCTTGGGTAGCATGTAGCACCACTGACCTTTAGAAACTTTACATGCCATTCGCTTCTCATGCTCTTCTTTCTTTTCCCTCAATCTTGTGCTTTTTCCTTGGCCTCCCTTCTACCAATTCGCTGCTAAAATGTTGGTGCTCCTCAGTATTTGGGTTTCTCACCTTCTATGCTTTGTCATCTCTCTTATGGGTCCATCAATTACTGCTTATTCAGTCATGATTCCAAATCTATAAAGATAATATTGTGCAGCATTAAACTAAGGCATTTTGATTTCATCATTAAGTCATGAACTTTGCTCTGCCGTTCTGATTATGCCGAAGCCATTTCTTTGATGATGGGAGAGTTGCTCTTACATAGAGAGCAATCTTCTTGAAACATTTCCAATTGTGAGTGGCGTCACAGATTACTTTCCCGTGGCCTAAGGGAAAAAAAGGGCTGGTACTTGTTGTGTTTGCATGAAAATGGGCTTGAAACCCAAGTTATATGTAGAAAGCGTGGATTTGCTAAATTTCTTTAGTTTCCCCATTTAACATATAAAGGACTAAACCTAAAGGACTCAAATCATTGAATTTTCCTCCTGGTATAACAAATATAACCCATCTATTCTTAAGGCATATGCAGGAGGTTGAGCCAGAAAGGAAGATTACATAGAGGAATTTTCCCCCCCACTTAATTTAAAAATTTTTAAATTTAATTTATCTTTATTGTTGAAAGTATTACAGATGTCCCCCATTTTTTACCCCTTCTGCTCCTGGAGGCTTGTTAAGCAAAGACGGGCAAAAGGGAGGAAGTAAGCAAGGCTGTCAGATGTGTGCTCTGGTCTCCCCTGCCCAGGCTTCAAATACAAGCGGTCAACAGGGCAGACAGGCACACCCCATCCCTGTTGGGAACTTTAGGAGAAGACTGCTATGTAAAGTGGACCTCCAGTAAAGGTCAGTGGCCTCAACATAGGCTGGCAGAGCCCTGTGATCGAGCAGGGAGAAGAGCCTATTTAGCCCTGCCAAACCTCCCTTGGACAGACATTGAATGGAGGGTTGGGCCTACTCTGTGGCCTGCTGTTGTTGGCCCATAGCAAAGGCCTGGAGCAGATCACTCTAGGCATGAAGGACCAGAAGGCGAGCAGGAAAGTCACTCAGAGGCATTTATAGCTGGGAAGTAACAAGGAGAGACTATTTCAGCTGGGGGTGAAGGGAATCCAGGCTGTGATTAAACCAAGAGAGGGACTTAGACAGGCATGGATTACATAAGTTACAAATGTCAACAGAAGGTATAAATGTAAAGAACTTGGCCAACCATACTTCAGAGGTTGGCTGACTAGTCTTTTGCTGTCAAGACCATGAAGATCCAGAGAAAACCAAATGGATCTGAGGGCCCCCTTCCCTCTCCAGCCACAAAGTCACATGAGCACTCCACTCCCACACCCAGGATGTCATAGTAAAGGGGTTTGAGAGGGGCAGATGGAATTAGGAGAGCCTAGACAATGAACGCTAAAGTAGTGTTTAAATTAGTGGTTGGAAAACTCTTGAAATCAGATGAGCCATTTTGCTACTCTTACGTTCTCCCCTTAGGACATTGGCCTTGAGAATAAGGCCAATTGAAATACAGACCAAATAAGAAAACTGCATTTTACATGTTCATTCAAATTGTAATGTGAATAAAATTTATGACCCTTACACACACACACATACACACACTTCTCTTCTGTAATGTTTCGTAATTTAACTGTTTCTAGCTAGAAGTCTCACCAAACCATGTCCCCTTCCTCTCAAAACCTTCTTTATTTTGGCACATTTCCTGTCTCAGTCGCATCACAAAACACAAAAACCAAACCAAGGGCTCATTAATTTTCTATAATCTTCTCTGCTATTCACTCTCCCTACTCCCTAGTTGCCAGTTCTATAAACCCAATCTCATAAGCATGTCTGGCTTCATAATGCTCGCTATAGAGAGACAGTGGTATCTGTAGAACTAGGCAAATAGACACACATTACTCCTTCACAGAAATAAATGGTGGTCAGTGTTTTGCAGAAAATATTTGCAGAATTCTTTTCTCACTCATTCTCATTCACACTTAATGACCTCTAAATAATAACCTAGTATTTATTAATCTCATGGTCATAATAATGAACACATAATGGTTCTACATGCAGAAAATTCCCTAAACATCCCCAAGTTCCTTAATCTTGTTTACAAAAACAAATCTATTACATCCTCTGTGCTTTCCATTGAAAATAGAATACTATAGGATATGTTATGTCTCAGTGATCCTGGAGAATAAACAACTGTGTGAGATATTTCTAATATAAGGAGAAAAAAATAATTGAAAGCAAGCACCAAAAGATTAGCAGTACTTGTGAGTTAGAATCATATGCATTTTTCCTCTCTATTTTCACCCTCCTGGATAATGCATTAAAGTAATGTTACTTTAATCACACAAAAAATGTATTTAAAAATCTTCCAACATTGTCCTAATCAGGGCTCCTGAATGTCACTCTTCTTGCAGATTTTTTGCAGCTATACTGTCTGCTCCATGGGGAAGTCCACTGAGTGGCTTGCAAATGGGGGGATAAATCTGTTTTTGAAAGAGGAGAGGACCCGATGAACTGGTGTCCCTCACAGAGAACCACTATCAATTCCACATCTTTTTGCTCTGCCATGTGCCAAGAAGTTTATTTTTGTTATTGGAACTTGCTTTTTCAGGAAAGCATTTATTTATAAGCCAGATCTAACTAACTCTATTGCAACTGTGCAACCACAGGCCCTTTTCCAGTTTATCAATAAACTCTCCCCCCAGCTTGGCCTCTTTCTGCCCTGCTGGCAGCCCAGTTGTTCATGACAACAGTAGAAAGATGTAGGCTTGCAGAGTCATCTAACTATCCTGGTAGCCATAACAATTTTTAAAATTAGAGAATTTTATTAATATAATTTTATTTATGATGATAATAAAATTAATAGATTTTTTTATGGTTTTGCATTACAAAAGTTAACATTATTGGTACTCACTCCTGCTGAGCACTCTCAAATACGGCCCTTCATGTAAATTGTGTCCATTAACTTCATCGGAACGTCAGTGGAAATAATCATTCATGTTGGTTGGAAAAGTTCCCACCTCCATTTCAGCAAGGGCTCACAGGTTCACCTGGCAAAACAGCCTGTGCAATTGGTACTGAAATCACAACTTTTAATAAGCATCCTTTCTATAGACAGAAGAAAACTTTAATGTATCGACATGAACCTGAACTGTGTCCTTGAGGTCTTTTAAAAACGCAGGTATTGCTCTGGCTGGTTTGGATCAGTAATTAGAGTGTTGGCCCTCGGACTGAAGGGTCCCAGGTTCGATTCCAGCCAAGGGCACCATACCTGGGTTGCAGGCTTGGCTCCAGTGGGGGCTCGAGCGGGAGGCAACCACTCGATGTGTCTCTCTCACATTGATGTTTCTCTCTTTCTTTCTCCCCCTCCCACTCTCTCTGAAAAAACAAATCTTTAAAAAGGTAGGTGTTTGAGAATAAGAATGCTGAGGAAACCAGGACCAACTACTTAATATGTAAATTGTATTCTCCCTTGAATCACCTGTAATGACTGCTGACTCTTATTAATGAGCTGGTGATACAGTAAGGAACAACAGGGCCCTTTCAAAGCCACAGGAGGCAGCGGCAAGCTGATTTGTGACGGTAAGGTTTATCTTACTGTTATCCACATCACCGGGCGAGCTTCTCCTCCTCCCCCACTCCCTCCATCGCTTCATAACTAAAACCTAGGCTGCTGGGACTTTCCTCCACCCAGACAGCAGCATTTGCTGCTTTGTGAAGGTCTGGCCCCAACCCAGTGATGCAGAAGTTGAACTCAGTCATTGTGCTCAATGGAGATAGCAGCCCCGCCGCGCCTGCGGCAAAGCCTTCTCACCCAGGCGCGGACGGTGGAGCTGGGGCCCTTCACTCAGCCTCCCGGGTGCACTTGCTCAGCAGGCGGGTAAACCTCGAATAGGAGGTGCTCCAACGGCCAAACAGAGCAGCTTGTGGTTTTTCACAGAACCTGCATCGCTGTGGCTTTTTATTCTTTAAAAAAGTACAAACACTGACACATCCTCACATATCCACCAGGCTTACATCTCTGGCAAACACAGGAGTCAGAGTTTAGCCACAATATCACTTAGAAACTGACCGCAGGAGGCGGGAGGGGAGTCCACACGGGAGCCCCTTTTCATCTCCTTTGTTGTCTTTCATTCAAAGGACTAAGCCAGCCCTGGGTCTCAACTAGACTATGCTTCCCTAATTCCACAGGTCCACTTTGGGTTTGGCATTACAGGGTTTGGACTGAATCAGAATATAAGAATGAGCCCCAGACCCCACCCCTTGGCCTCCCTCGGTTGGTTTAGATCACAGTGTCTCCGCAGCGGGAGGTGAAGTGCTCGGCTCCCCAGCCAGCGCTCATTCATATTCCAGAGCCGTCCTAAGGCAGGATGCCACAGAGCAGTGCCGCCCGTCTGTTGGTAAATCAACCTTAAACGAAATCTTTCAGCACAGATGCAACATGCGTTATTATCAGCATGCATTTCAGGCAAATAACAATAGTGCTTTGTTAAAAGATGTGCTCCCCGAAATGGACGTTCTGCTGGGAAATGCAGCGCTTCCCGATGGTCCGTTACAGTCTGGTTTTATGAGTATTTTTAGGTGGCTTCTGCATGATCAAACAGGTGTGCCCTGTGCAGTGTTCCATCCCGTCCTGAGGCAAACTAGTCCAGAGTGACATCTGTGATTTTAGGCTGGCTTATTGTGGGAAGATCCCTTATCTCCCCTTAGGGGCCTCTGGTGGGAGGCGGAAGTAGGGGGATGGGGAAGTGTAATTCTACAGGCTACTTTGGTCATTTGTTAGATGGCATTCCTGTTCTGAGTGAGTAGAAAATTAGCTAAGGGCTGAGAAGAAATGAGGGCAACGTGAGAAAAGAAAACAGTAACATACCTGTGGTCCTTAGTCACTCCTCTCATGTCTCTTTTGTTTTAGTCTCATAGCTCCTAGGCAAACTTAGAGTGTTTACTGATGGCCAAGACCATCAGTGAGAGCAATTGATTATCCCTAAAGCCACTGGAGACCCAAACTATTCCCTGCCACCCTCACTGATTTAAAACTTTTTTTGAGAAATTTCAAGTTACTTCCTTAGCACATTGAACTACAAATTTGAATGTTCACTTGTGACTAATTAAAAACAATTTAAACCACTTTATTAAAGTATGACTGACACATAAAAAGCAGTACATATTTAGAGTATACAGCTCAATGAGTTTGGAGCACCTATGCACCTGTGAAACCAGCAGTCCCATCAAGGCCACAGGCTAATTGGTCATGACCTGGTTTCCTCCCCCTTTATTATTATTATTATTATTTTTCTGTGTGTGTGAGAACACTTAACATAAGATTTACCCTCTTAGTAAATTTTAGGAATACAGTATAGCATTGTTTGTTGTTGCCACTATGTTGTGTAGTAGATCTCTAGAAGTTTTTTATTTTGTGTAACTGACACTGTATCACCCTTTGGGCATCACCTCCCTATTCTCTCCTCCACCCAGCCCCCAGCAACCACCCTTTTACTCTCTGTTTCTGTGAGTTTGATTATTTTAGATTCCACATGTGAGATCACACAGTAGTTGTCTTTCTGTGTATGGCTTATTTCACTTCACATAACGTCCTCCAGGTCCCTCTGTGATGTTACAAATGGCAGGATTTCCTTCTGTTTTAAGTCTTTCCTCCTAAGACTTTGCTATTTTCTTTTAACTATTATGAAATGAGCAGCTCTGTTGAAGAGCTATCTAGGACAATCTGAAGATTCTTGAGAGTGTCCTGGTGTATCCTTTGTGAATGTACTAAATTTGGGCCCACACTTTCCATTTTAAGTCAAGGATAGAAGTTATTGGGAGCCCTGGCCTGTGTGGCTCAGTTGGTTGAGCACTGTCCCATTCACCAAGCGTTTGTGGGTTCAATTCCAAGTCAGCGCACATTCCCCAGGTTGGGGACTCGATCCCCAGTAAGGGGCATGCAGAAGGCAGCCAATCCATGGTTCTCTCTCATTGATGTTTCTTTCTCCCTCTCCCTTTCTCTCTCTCTCTAAAAAATTACTAAAAACATATTTAAAAAATTATTTGGGGAAAAACATTTATCTAGTATTTTATAGTAAATATTATTTTTCAAGTGTTGAATATCTTTATTGCTTCCCCCACCCCAACCTTCAAAATTTGGGGCCTTAAACAGGCTGAGTTTTCTAGTACTAATAAGGATCTGATTCATTTATTTGACAGTCAAAACTCCACCCTGTCTCTGGGCTTATTAAATGTATTTTGAGGCAAATTTTACCTTCTATTTTTTTTTATAGCTAAACCTATTTTAGATAAGTATTAGTTTAATAGAATTTATAAACTTGATGTTCTTTGTATACACTGAAGTAATTTGTTACCCAAATATTTCTTTTGAATTCTCTCTTTCCTTTCTATCCTGTTCCTACACCTTTCATCTCAATCTTCCCAGAAGTTCTGTGGTAGAAATGAGATAGAGTAAAAGAGTGTCAGGGTAAGAGGGAGGAAAATATATCAGCATATTGTGGTTTACAAGAAATAACTGAGTGATAAGGTAGAGGGAAGGAGTATATTTCAGAGAAAATCAAGGTGAAGAAACAAGATCATTTCCTTGTAGTTTTAAAATCAAATTTTTTCACAATGTGGCACCATTTGTTGTTGTTTCTGTTATTGTTTTTTTGATTAAGTTAGTAGAATATAAAATTAATATTAAAATGCAACACAGCAAAAGTATAACATTTATTTTAGCATTATCTCTCCTTTAGATCATTCATTCTTTGGCCTCCCCTATAAATGTGAAAAACAAATTCATTAAACATTACTATAACCATAAAAAGGCAGATGCCCATTAAACCCATTAAATAAGGCATCTGTGGAAACTGAGCCACAGAGAACTTAAGTAGCATGTTCAAGTCACAGAAATAGTGAGTGACACAGTGGAGATTGAACCCAGGTATCCTGGCTTCTGTGACTATGCTTTTGAGGTCAACTCTATACTGTCTCTTAAGTACTTTTAAATATGTATTTATGAGTGTTTTGGAAACACCTGAGAAGTTTGTGAAAATGCAGATTTCTGGGTCCTATTCCCATAGATTTTGATTCAGTTGGCCTGGGAGGGGTATCAGGAACCTATTTTTAACAATAGTTGTAAGTCATTCTGATGGGCATGGTCATGGATGATTCTTTGAATGCAATGGTTTGTAGTAATGGAAAGTATAGTTAAGCAGTCAAGGGCAAAGGCTCAGAAATTGAGTAGCCCTGCCTCGTATCCTATCTCTTCTAGCTCTGAGCATGGGGCTTAAACTCAGTTTTCTAACTTCTACAAGGGAGTGTGAGGATGAGGGGTTTTTGTGAGGATTTCGTCCCTCAACCCATTTTAAATTCTATGCATATTGCTGGCACATAATAAACTCTCAATTTATGGTAGCTATTATTAGTGCAGCATGGATAATTCATAATTAATTCCAGTATGTAGATACCTCAAAAATACAACAGAAATGTTTTCTTCCTTTGTCCAAAAAGGAAAACAGACATTCTGACCTTTATTTCTAACATTCCTTTATTTTCCTCCAACTTTAAAATCATTTCCCCCAAGTTTTCAACTTTAGTTCTTAAATTCCTGGCTTTCTCTCTTCATTTGAAAGAACAGTAATCTGCTTTACTGACTTCTGTATCTCCTGCAGAGTTAACCTGATTGTGTAGCATTAAATTGGGTCAGTTGGGGGGAAAAGCTGGGGGTGGAAGCAGATAAAAGGCTTTTACGGAAATCTGAGATTAAATTCTCACCAACTAGTGGAAGTGTCATCCAGGTCTTTCTTTTCTGTGTCTCCCTTTGTGCTAGCGTGGTTACATGACATAAAGGTGAATTATTTAAGAAATGCTATTTCACTCCTCTTGGCATAATCTCCATTCTTTCACTTCTTTCCAGTGATGACAGACAAGCCCTGCAGAGAATATTCAGGAACCTTTATAGTAGAAGGGAACCAGAAATGAACCACTGTCTCTTGATAAAAGAAATGCTAACTGAACTGCATGGGGAGAGTATGGAGTTTATCTTTTTTTTTTTTTTTTTTTTTTAAACATATCTTTATTGATTTCAGAGAGAGGAAAGGAGGGGGAGAGAGAGAGAGACAGAAACATCAATGATGAGAGAGTCATTGATCGAGCCCGCAACCTGGGCATGTGCCCTGGCCGGGAATCGAACCCCGATCTCCTGGATCCTAGGTCGATGCTCAACCGCTGAGGCATGCCCGGGAGGGCTGAAGTTTATCTTTAAATATTCCAGTATCATCCTAATTATCAACTAGGAAAATCAAATATTGTATCATTTAGCTGGAAGTTTAATCTATCACTAAAATGGAAGAATGAAGAAATTCAAAACAGAACAGAAAACAGGGAGCACTGCCCTGTGGCCCCATCACATAGTCCTGGTGGGTCCATTGAGTCCTTGACCATGTAAATATGACCCCCTTGAGTTGAGGAAAATACGTGAAGGTTAGGACATAGAAGGAAGGGAATATTAATTGTCTTATCCCTGTACTATCTGGAGCTGCTAAAAAGATATGTGAGTTCCCAACTTAGTTTTAGCAACTGTAATTCAAAAGGAAGGGAGAAAGTGGGGGTCCTGGTATAGTATATCCTGCCCCAAGTCCATCTCCTCACGCCTGACACTGCTCTTCCCACCTAGCTGGCATGTGTGGTATGTACAACCAGGTCAAATTCATACAGCCGCAGCCACATGAAAATCTAAGGGTATCAGGCCACAAGTGTAATTTTTATAGAAGGGGAAGACATCTTCATACAAGTCTGTATTAAATATCTGTCCTTTTAACCTTAGGTTTTTTACTTGTGTAGTGTCTGGTCACAGGCTGGGCACCTGATGGAGATACCTTTCTCCTGTGGACCCACTTGTATGCCTGAGAAAGGGATCAGTTCAACTGTTGGGCATGTGGCTGCTGCCCCTCTCTAGTTCACCACCACTGCATGCGCTCTCACCGCCTCAGGGAGGGGACTGGAACCTAGAGCAGCACTCTACGGAAGAACAAGCTAGGCCTAGTGTGCTTAATTAATCTCTTATTACCAGTACCGATCCAGAAGCCTGGCCTGTTGTACACATAGAAGACTAAATTCACCCAACAAGCCTTAAGCGATAGCCAGCAAAGCCCATCATTGCTGAACACCGGATGTCTCCAGTAAGAAAAGCTCTCTCCCAAACAGAATGGCATTGGACATGACTGCTGCCTTGCAAGTGGCCTCTTTCTCTAATGTAGCCAGATAGCAGCAAAATGAGCCCTTCCATGCGAGCGAAGCCCCTTGCTGACTTCTCAGGGCGCATTGCGGACCAGGGGGCTTGTAAGATTGTGAGAACCTGTCAGGAGGGGTGGAGTGTTGGAGGGCGTCATTAAGAGGAAGCAGCTACCAGTTGACTGAAAAACTGGCCCCGGGCCCCTGGCCCCCTGAGGCTGCTCGCCCCTCCCCCGTCTCTGGAATGTAAGTCCTGCCCATTGTTCCTGCAGTTGGGAGCCGCTTTCAGGGCTGCAGCCTTGAGAGAGGAAGATGTTGAGACCATCGGACAGTAGAGACCAACGTGACTGAGCACAGTTAAGGCCTCTGTATAAACTGGAAAGATTCTGGCAGGGTGCGGAGATCTCCTGCAGCCGCCCGAGACAAGCCTCCGGTGCGTCCCCTGGATTACTGAACGTGCCACTCACCAGCTGGGCTGAGTCGGCCTCTTTCTTGCCTCTGCTCGCCCTACACGTGTGGGGCCAGTTTCTGATTCCACCAGGAAGCTCCTGAGGTGTCAAACCAGTAATTGTTGTTCTTAAAAAAGAAGAGACTGCAGAGCTTTTTCTCTCCGCATGTGCCCAAAGAGGAGGTCACAGGAGCCGCAGGGAGATGGCCACCAACTGCCACCACTAAGCTCTCACCTGGAACTGAACTGACTGGCGCCTTGACCCGGGACTCCCCAACCTCCCGAACCGTGAGATGTAATTTCCGTTGGTTAAGCCACCCAATGTGGCATTTTGCTAGAGAGCCCCAAGCAGACTAGGAGAGTAGCTTTGTAATGTGTTTAGAAATCAGGGAGCATGAGGCCTCTGACTTTTTTTCTTTCTCAGAATTGTTTCGGTTATTTAGGGCCCTTTGAGCTTCCAGGTGAATTTTAGTATGTGGTGTGTGTTTTTTCTGTTTCTGCAACAAATGTCATTGGGATTTTGACAGATTACACTGACTCTGTAGATTGCTTTGGGTAGTATGAACATTTTAATATTAAGTTTTCCAATCTTTGAATAAGGTGTCTTTCCATGTATTTGTGTCTTTAATTTCTTTCAGCAATATTTTGTGTTTTTAAGTGAACAAATCTTTTTGCCTCTTTATTTCTAAATATTTTGTTTTTTTGATGCTATTATAAATAGGATTGTCTTCTTAATTTTCTTTTTATACTGTTTATTGTTAATATATTAAAATACATCTGTATTTTTGTGTGTTGATTTTGTATCCTACAGCTTTGCTCAATTTGTTAATTCTTTTTTTAATGTATGGAATCTTTATGATTTTCTATATATAAGATCATGTCATCAACAACAGAAATAATTTTACTTCTTCCTTCCCAATTTGTATGCCTTTTATCTATTTTTTTCTTGCCTAATTGCCATGGCTAGGACTTCCAGTACTAAGTTAAACAGAGGGGGTACAAGTGGATATCCTTTCCTTGTTTCTATCTTAGAGCAAAAGTTTTCAGTTTTTCACCATTGAACATGATCTTTGCTGTAGCTTCTTATATCCAGCTTTCATTATATTGAGGAAATTTCCTTCTATTCCTAGTTTGATGAGTGTTTTAATCATGCAAGGGTGCAACATTGCTGGTTTTTTAGATAGAGGAAGGGGGCCAGGAGCCAAGGAATGTGAGTGGCCTCTAGAAGGTGGCCTAGTGTCTCCATAAAGGAATGCAGCCCTGGGCTAAACGTTTTATTTCAGTGTAGTTTATTTCAGTTTATTTTAGAGTAACCCATGTTAAACTTCTAATTTATAGAACTGTATTATTGTATTGTATTACTATGTTATTTGTGTTGTTTTAAGCCATCAACTTTGGGGTATTTTGTTAAACCATCAATAGAAAACTAATACATTATGACACCTCTATACTGGGAATTTTTCTGCAAATGGGCAGATTCACATAAAGTGCTAGTCGAATGCATAGTGCTGTACAATTTGCAAAGCTCCATATGTATCCATCCACCTATCACCCATTCAGCTGGGTCATGTTTTATTTTGCCTACTATGAACTTTTCTATGCTTTGAGAAGTTAGGTGAATAAGTAACATTTTTTCTTTGCTGGGCATTTTGAGGTGTTTACTTTTATCTTCTTTTCAAATAAAAAGCAGTGAGATTCTGATAAATTAAGTGACTTACCCAAGGTAACACAAATAACCTTCTCACTACATACTCAGGGCTATTTCCACTAGAAACTCTTAGAAGAAAGCAGATTACATTTAGTTGGATATCTGTTCTGATATAACTTGAAATTCTATTGTTATTTCCTATCTGTTATATGGATCTAAGCAAGCCATTTAGGCTTTTAGCATCGATGTTTCCTGTGATGTGAGAAATAGGTGTTCCAAGCCAATAGTCCAAAGATAAGTGAGATATGGGTAGAGCTCCTTGACATGTGTTGGAGAAAATGTTTACAAATAAATGCTATGATTATGTCTATTATTTTAGACATCAGGATATTCTGGGTTATATGTGTTATCACTTTTAATGAGCATGAAATTTAGCAAATGCAGTTAACCTTTAGTAGGTAGTGGTACTGGTGGTATTAAATGCATGAAATAGTCCTACCAGCAGACAGGCTACGGTTGTAAAAATGCTGACCTTAAGTATCATCTGCTTATTAGCTCATTTACTGAAAAGTTATTTCGCATCATTACAATTCTACAAATGTTTCACAGATGTCTTAAGGATATATTTTTGCAGCTTGTTATTAAGCTAACTTCTGTGTACTATGTCAGATTTCTATAGCATATTAATGAGAACATTATAGGATTGTAAATAAATATGTTTGCAGGAATTGAGATGAATCAAACTATAAAAGTGGTTATAAAATGTAATCAACATTTTAACAGTAAAAAGCTTGATGCCTTAATGCCACAGGAGAATGGTCTCAGTCAGTAGATAAACTGAAGAATTCCCAAGTAGACTTGAGAGTAGATGAAACACAACTATTAACAGTTAATGAGATATGTCAGATTGTACCACCATTTGAAAGAATGCTAATAGGAGTTACCGTAGAAATCACTTTGACAGAAAACTGCACAAAATACAATACAAGCTATTCCTCAAGCAGCCTTGCAGGGGTTATTATGATGTCTGACTATAGTCTTTTCATGTAATCTCTGGATAGTAGGGGAAAATGACAGTGTGTATGTGTTTGAATGGGCATGTATGCTCAAAATACCTTGGCAATTATAAGAACAGTATAAAAATTTTAGAGGCAGGTGCATTTATTTTTCTTTATATCATAATTACTCTTTGATAAAGCCATAAATGCCAAAGTTATTTGTAGCTTTTAAAAGAATTCAGGGTAGCCCTGTTACCACAAAGAAAAGGCAACCTCGGAGATGCTCATACTATTTGAATTCAATATGCCATTTTATATTTTAGTGATGATCTTCTTTTGTATCATGGCTCTGATATTTAAGCCTTGCATTTTAGCAGTCTGGTCTTGCCCCAATTAGATCAGTTGACTTTTCAGATGCAATCTTTCATTGTCGTTGAAAGAAAGCATTTTTTTAATCTTAGAAAAAAATTAGCCACACACACTCTCCTTTAACTATTCTACAATTGCAGCACAAGCTCAAAGCTCAAAAAATTCATACTTATTTCACAAAATCTTTTAGTAAAAGGAGATGATATTACAAATATTCTTGCCTATTAAAAATGGGTGAAATAGGAATGTAGGGTTATAAAAAGAATTAAAAAACATTAGTTGCTTAACCAAAGGGGAGAAAAATAATTATAGACATATAACTGTAAATAAATTGTAATGATTATCTTAAAAGGTAAGAAGAAAGCTCTGACACATTTTTCCCCCAACAATTTATATATGCTTTAATTGGATTCTAGTTTTACCTGTTAATGAAATTGAAAGAGAGAATTAAAAAATAGCAAATTTTACTTATGAAACTAGATTTAAACACTGAAAATCAAATATTAATAAAGAAAATCTAGTAATATACTAAAAGTAGTATGTCAGGGTCAGATAGGCTTTATTCTGGAAGGCAAGGATGTTTCAACATTTGAAAATCTATTAAAGAACATTCAGTTATAAGTGGTAAACTGGATGCAAATATGTATCTCTGCTCCTTTCAAAAAATTCCACTTATATGGAAATATATATAAATACCACTTGGGAACAATAAATGAAAATGGAGACAACACTGGATGAGAGATGTCAATGACATTTTGGAAGCACAAAAACAATGAGACAGGTAAAGGTATTAAGCAAAACCCCTCCAAAACTCAGAGACACAGATAACAGTATGGTGATTACCAGAGGGAAAGTGGGGAAAGGGAGTCCAGGGGAGGTATAAGATGGTAAAGGAAGGACAAAGGGTGACTTGATTTTCGTGGTGAACACACAAGACAATATACAAGTGATGTATTCTAGAATTGTAGACTCAAAACCTATGTAATTTTATTAACCAATGTCACCCCAATAAATTCAATTAAAAAAACAAACAAAAAAAACAAATGCACAAGTGGTTACTAACTTAACAGATTTGAGAAAGTAGAAATGTAAGCCTCCTAGGAGAAAATCCAAAAAGCAAGCAAGCTAAATCAAGAAGACAGAAACTGGAAACTTTAGATACCCCCAAAGTCAGGAAAATTGGCTCAAAAATCTATTTAAGAAGCAAATCACAGGTCACCTTCTGTACCTGACTCAGCTACACAACTATTTCTCCATCCACCATAACAGGAGTTAGGAGGTTTGCTTGTGGAGTGGTTGAACCAAGAGGTATTCTCCACTCACAGATACAAGGCCTGGCTGGAGACTGGGGACAAATATAAAAACAGGAACTTGGATGTGAGAATCTTAGCTCCTCTTTTCCTCTTTGTCTCAGAGAATGCTATCAGCCAGTTTATATCCCTCTGGGTGGAAGATGGGAAGAGTCATTGACTGGGAGACTGATGTGTGTGTGTGTGTGTGTTATATGCTTACTATATGCCATACTCTAAATGTTATCTAACTTAATCTTTATCTGAAAAATGATGTAGCAAGAAGTCTGCAGATTAGATAGTTTTGTTTGTGACAAAATATAGGAGGTAATAAAAATAATTCTAAATAAGTATGAGAGTATTTATTCATTTATTCTTTCAACAGACAAATAGTGAGCAATGTTACATTCAAGGTCTTTAAAAATAAGCCTGACATTGCTTTATTAAAAGATGGTTAACATGACCTTAGAGGACAGGAAAAATCAAGTAATTGTTGACTCTGTTACTATCTTTATGAGGATTGGTTAAAAACAGGTTATATATATATATTATCAATATTATCCATGACTCAATATTACTTGCTTCTATTAAAGGATAGTATAAAGAAAAAAAACCCCATGAACTTTTATGTATTTATTTGATTTCTAACTGATGAATTAGAAATTGAGTCCGTCCTTACTATGTACCCTACTTTTTTTGAATCAAAGAATTGTGATGGTTTTTAACATTAATATTCTTTATTTATGGTGAAATGAGACATGGATATATCATTGGCTTCTCACAAGTTAGGGCAAATGGCATCATCCTTATTTCAAGATATTAAAACATTTACAATGGAACTTCAGCATTAGATTTGAAACTGAGAACCTCACATCAAGGTCTTGTCTCTGCTACAACTATCATTGTGAGCTTGGGGCACCACTTACAGTGTTTGGACCTCAGCATTCTTAACTATCACATAGAGGTCTAACGTTGTGTTTTTCCTAGCACTCTGGTGTCTGTAACCTGAGCAAGAAGACCTCACTGGTGAGAAATTCTACAGTTGGTCCCAAAACTGTAATTTAAAAATGTTTTTAAAGTTTTAAAATTCTATATTTATTTTACTTATTTCCTCTCCTTCCTTCCCTATCTCCTCTCCTACTTCTCTCTTTCCCTTACTCTCTCCCTTTCTAAAAATTAGATTTAATAAATTATAGAAAATGAAGTCCTGAGGGGGCAGTTCTGGGTTGGTTGACTCAGCCACTCAGTGATGACATCATTTGGAACTCTCATTCTTTTCAAATTCTCACTCCTTTCCTCACTATATTGACTTGTTTTTGGCTAATTCCCCTCTTGTTTGCAAGATAGCTGTGACAGATCCACGGAAATATGAAAATATGGCAATGTCCAGAAGAAGAAGAGAGACAGCTTTTTCAGTGTCTCTTTTATTAGAAAACCAATACCACTGCCTTTCCCTCGTGTGTTAGTGGCCAGGATTGCTCGTGTGTCCTTGGCCAGAATTTCTTCACAGGTTTATTTCTAATTAATCACTGGCAAGGAAAATTAAATCATGGGATGGATTGGGCCAGTCAGAAAACACCCCGTCCCTCCGGAGCTGGGGCTAGAGCCTTCCTTTCTTGCTGCACGTGTCCTGAGGAGAACAGTGTCTCTCATGTGGGACTTGCTTTGTCTCTCACTCTGTTGCATCTAGAAGCCATCTTTTGGCCTGGAAGTTCCACCCTCAGTGTGGAGCTAATCCCACCATGCTCCATGGCTGCAACTGAGCAGCGGAGTGGAGCTGGAGCAAAACATCCACCTATGACGAGTGGCTTCACTATATGACCACAGACCTCAGGGGACTTTAAATGCTGCTCAAGAATCCTCTACGTTTCCCTAGCTATTCACTGAATAATGAGTTTGATACTTATTTTCTTAGCCTTGGAGATCAGGCGTCTTCAGGGTGGTATGGCCTAACATGCTCGCATTGGCTGTGCTTCTTGTCTTAAACCACTAGTACCTCCAGTATCTTTTAATCTCAACTGATAACCTTGTTTCTTGTTTCTCTGAGGAAACAGATACCACAGAAGAGAAACTTGACATGCATCCTCACAAAATATACCAAATTACCTGTGTCCATATACTGTGCATACCCTTCTTTTACAACCAATGGACTGTGTGAAGCTCTGCCTTATCTTCAGCACTGGATCTCATTTGCTCATGTCAAGGGCTTCATCCCCCAGTGATTTATCATTAATGTTATTCTCTGTACTGAAACTTTTTCGGCAGCATACAAATATGTTATAATATCTTCCTTTAGGAAAAACCCTTTTCTCCACATTCCCCTCAAGCTACTGCATCATTGCTCTGTCCCAATTAATAGAGAACCTGTACTCCTAGAAAGTGTTGTCTCTCCTTGCTGCCTCCATTTCATTCCTCTTGATTTGAGATCCGGTTTCTATATATACCACCCCTCTGAAAGGGCTCTTGTTAAGGTTCCTTCTAACTGCTAAATAGCGTTCTCATTATGTGCAATCTACCAGCTGCACTTTCCACAGTTGCTCATCCTTGCTCCTTAAAACGCGCCTCGTGCTAGGTTTCTGGGATTCTGCTCTCGTTTTCCTTTGCCCCGACTGGCTGCTCCTGCGCAGTGTCCCATGCTGGGTCATTCTCACTCCCAGCCTGAGTTAGTGAGAGCACTTCAGACTGTGTCCTCAGACCTCTTGTCTTTTCTAGCACCAGCCGCTCTCTAGGTGCTGCTTGGGCTGCTATAACAAAATATCATAGACTGCTTGGCTTAAACAAGGGACATTTATTTCTCACAGTTCTGGAGGCTGGGAAGGCCAAGCAGATTTGGCTCCTGGTGAGGGCCCTCTTCCTGGCTTGTGGAAGGCCGGCTTCTTGCCTTTTTGCTGTGTCCTCACATGGCAGAGAGGGCAGTGGGCTCTGGTCTCTCTTCCTTTTTTTGTAACGACACTAATCTCATCCTGGCAGCCCCACCCTCATGATCTCATCTAAACCTACTACCTCCCAAAGACCCCACATCCTAATATCTTCACATTAGGGGTTAGGGCTTCAACATTTGAATTTGGGGGCAGGGGACACAAGCCTTCAGTCTGTAGCAGTGATCCTATGTTTATATCTGGTCCCTATACATTCTTTACCTGCCTATTTGACACCCCAAGTGGGCTCCTGACCTTCTACTACTTCTTCAACCTCTCCAGCCCTCCAGTTTCCATCTGCCCTTGTGACTCTTTGAGGATGCCAAGCATGCCTCTGCTCTTTTGTTCGTTGCTCAGCCCTGTGCACTTTGAAGAGTGCCTAGCATATAATAGGTACTCAGTAAATATTTGTTTAAAGAAAGAATGAATGAACGAAGCATTGAATGACTATATAATTGATGTGGCAAAGGATTATAAATGACTTGAGAAAGTGGAGCATGGCATAGTAGAATCATAGCTTATTGCAGTTGAAAGGGAACTGAAATGGTCAAGTTGAATTTCCACTTTAAATAGTGAGAACTCAGGCAGTTCAGGAAGCTAGTTCAAGATTAGATAGCTATAAGCAGAGATACTTTTAATTGTAGGTGCCTGGTGACCTCCTTCTAGTATTCTTTCTGTTTCCCTGCTAGGCTTCTGACTATTATTTTGGCTCTTGATAGTATAACTTTATTGAGGTCTCTATAATTCAGTTAAAACCCATTAATATAAATTTTCATTGGGTTGAAGAATGTAATATACAATAAATATGTGCTCTTCAGATTGTCTCAGACTTGTCTTGCTAATAATACCCAGCTTTTCCCCCTCTACTTTTATCTGACTTACTACACCTAATGTCTCTAGCCCTTTCCTCTTAGTCTACAATTATATCTATTACCATTTCTTCTATCACTTTTATTTTGATGACTTCCGAGTCTGTATCTTGAATTCAGATCTTCCTTCTGAGCTCCAGATGTGCCTTATGGGCATTTGTGCTCAAATGTCCATCACAAATTGAAGATGAATCATCTGCCTCTCTTCAGTAGGTTCCCAACCGCAACATCCCTCCCTCTAACACCCCCATTCTTCCTCCTGCTTCTCATGGCCCATGGATGGTGCCACCACTGATTAAGTCAGTCAAGCAGCTCTGTGGGAATAGCTCTTGAATCTCTCTTCTTGCCCTTTTCCCATGCTGAATCCATTGCCAAATATGGCGACCCTTGTTCTCAAATCTCTCCAGTTGCTCTTTTTTCTATCCCAAACACCACATTCCCTGAATCAGTTTCCCGTGTCTCTTCCATTCCTCACTGCATTAAGTCTCTATGTCGCTAGCATACCTTCCTCTAGTGTGCCAGTGTTGCCACATCTTTTAAAAAGCAAATCTTGCTATGCCTCTCACCTGCTTATAATTCTTTAACAATTCCCTCTCACTTCCAAGTGTAAGATCTTGAAGTCTTAACATGACACAAAATGTGCTTTATGACTTGATTCCTGCTGACCTTTCTAGGCTCACCTCCTTGCTTTTCTCCTTTCCAGCAATGTGTAAACTTTCAGGTGTATGGTTATGCCCTGCACTCCTGCCTTGCTTTTCTGCTCTGTCCACTGTCCTTCATGCAAGCTAGGAGCTGTTTCTTTTGAGGAGGCTCTGTGATCTGCCTCTTCTCCCCCAGACTGGGTTTGAGGCTGCTGTTCGGTGTTCTCAGTGTTCCTGTCCAGGAATCCATAATAGCATCAGTGAACTGCAGAGTAGTTACATGCTGAACCCTTTCATTAGACTATAAGACTCCTGAGGGCTGGGCTGGGTCCATATCTCTTTTTATTCAGCATTTAGAAGGATATCCGGCACACGAATATTGATTGCACAAAGGACTGAATGAGAAGAGAAATCTGCAGAACAGCATCTTATATGTGTACTGTTGTTCAGCATATTTGGTGGTAATAAGTATTAAAGCCCATCATTTTACCTTTGACTTGTCTTAACTTTGGCCTAGCCCCACTCATAGCACTTTTCTGGTTTTGATTATAATCGCTATAATAAAATTACAGTTGTCATTTTTATAGCCCTCAAAATTTACATAATACTTAGAGGTACATTTTAAAAATTTCACTCCACTAAAACAACAAAACTTGTGAAATTATTGTGATTATGTTTCTACAAATGAGAGTACCGAGAAAGAGAGAAAAGCTGGCTTGTCCAAGGTCACACGCATGGCAAGCCATGAACCAAGAAGTTGAACCTGGTCCTTTTGGGTTTTTGTTAAGCATCTTGCAGGCATCTCTGGCTCTATGCACTTTAATCACTTTGTTTAATGTTTCAAAAGGCTGCCTTTTGCCCAGCCAGAGTGGCTCAGTTGGTTGAGTGTCATCCTGTGCATCAAGATGTTGCCAGTTAGACTCCCGGTCTGGACACATACCCGGTTTCTGTTTGATCCCCGGTCGGGACATGTATTGATCGATGTTTCTCTCTCTCTCTGTCCCTTCCTCTCTCTAAGCATGTCCTCAGGTGAGGATTTAAAAACAGATAGTCTGCCTGGCTGGTGAGGCTCAGCAGTTGAGCATCGGCCTAGGATCCAGGCGATCGGGGTTCGATTCCCGGTCAGGGCACATGCCCAGCTTGCGGGCTCGATCAATGACTCTCTCATCATTGATGTTTCTATTTCTCTCTCTCTCTCTCTCTCTCTCTCTCCCTCTCCTTTCCTCTCTCTGAAATCAATAAAGATATATATATATTTTAAAAGTCTATTTTTTTTGCTTTGTTCAGTCCTCAGTTGTCTAGAAAAAAAATTCCAGAGAAAAACCTTGTACTACTTCAGAATGTAAGAGCAGAAGGGAAACTGAGAAGACTTTTATACAAAGATGTTTTTATTTAAAGAATAAAGGGAGAAGGAAGAAAAGATGAGAAAAAACGGTGCACAAAAGGGAATTATTTTGGATATTAGGGATGTATGTGTTCAAGTTTGAATTGCAAATACAAATTTGTCCTTAACTGAAACTTATGAGTACTAAAATTTCCTCACTGTTTCTGTCCCCCCAATTTGGTTTTCTCAAGTTTCTTATTGTATCAGACAGAACAACAACAACAAATCCTGTTTCTTGAAGGTAGCTTCTCTGGTGGTATTTTAGAACAACAGTAAATTGAACACCAGAAATGATGTAAGAAATCCTTTTCTTGTGAGATTATTTTTAGGACAGATTTGCAGGCTCTAAAAATTATTCAAGCTTCACATCTAAACAAATGTTTTGATGTGAAGTTTTGATGTGTTTCTAGTTGTTCAAAGGTTAAATCAACACTGTGTATTATTTCTGCATTTCTTTGTTTTCTTTATGGTTGCCACCAAGGACCCCATTTCTAGCCACCAGGCAGGGCAGAGAGCTCCCGGCCAGCGCTACAATCAATGCTAATGTTGCTCTTTAGCCAGCTAGACCCTGCGCCCGGGTATTTCTCTGGAGTCTGAAATCCTCGGGTTATAACACTAACATCTCCCAGCACACAGTGCAGTCTTATTTAACTCTGCTTCTGGGCATTGTACATTTTAAAACTATTTCACTTTCCTGAACAGGTCTCCAAGTGACTTATGTTGTATGGAGTTATTTTTTTCATGTAAAAGAAAGTATATTACAAGAACAAAAAATAAGTCAATAGAATCAGGTGTATGCACATACACTGAAATAAACAGTGTGGAGACCTTACCTTAATTTGTTAAAGATGCAAATGGCTAAGTAAAAATTGATGCTATGGCTAATTGAGTTTCAAATGTGTTTAATAACTTAAGTGGAAGTGGAGTTTCATACCTTGAAGTTTTTGCTTTTAATTACTGAGAAGTCATCATTATTGTAGAGAAAAAAGAAATTTATGGAAATCTTTATCTTATAGGAAAAGCTTCAGTGGACCTCTCTTGAAAAAGGTGCGTTTGACTGTCATCTTCAGCTGGCTCCAGAAGGAGAGTAGGTGTCTGTATATTAACTGTACTGACGAATAGCTGATGAGTTTAACAAACATTGCTCTGGAATCAAGTCTTCCCATTGGCTCCTCCCACCGCATTTGTTGTTGTCATCTGGTAGTGGTAGTTTGTTTAGTTAACATTAAAAGGACTTGGGTCTTTTTTCCAAAAAGGAGTGTGTCAATTTGAAAGATAGAAATATACTGTCCAGGGTACCTATGTTGCACATGAAGAATTTCTGAACTTGGCTTCTATGCTTGCTAACATCAGAAATCTCCAAATGTATTAGCTGTATTTTGATGCAGTTCTCAAGTGTTATGAGGTCCTGACTGAAATACAGGCATTTTGAGGTTGGAACACCAGAGCTGAATCAGAGACATAGTATTGTCCGATGGTTGTAGGATGAGAGTGGAAAATAGCACTCCACTTACAGGATTTACTCATTTAATAAGGACTATTTAAATCCTGTGTAGTGGATTTCTGGGGTTCATTTGATCAGTACTTACTCTGGTAGGCCCTCAATGTGTTGTACTTGAAGTTGTGTAGTGCTTCCCATGTACCCAGACCTCCTATACATGACCTCAAGCCTCCCCATGACTATGATGCAGACACTGTCATTAACTGCACTTTACAAATGAAGAAATCAAGAGTAGGGTCGATAAGTGACATGCACAGTTAGTGGGCAAGGAAGCTGGGATTTGAGCTCAGGCAGGCTGACCCCACAGTCCTTGCTCTTAACTACATAGGACAGTTGCAAGGCAGTGAAATGGTGTGATCTGACAAGCAAATTCAGTTATTGAAATAGCTTAAGACATATTTAAAGTGAGCCACTTTCGTTAGTGAAATCTGAAGAGTATTTATATCCCATTGTAAATTGGTCTGATTTCCTTGGGACTTTTTTGGCACTAGCTTCAGTTACAAGTATGTCAGTATTTTTCCAGGGTCTGATAATAGCTTACTAAGAAATGTGACTTCAAATACCCAGACACGCAGACATAGAATTTGGGGTATGAAAAAAGCACACATATTTGCTAATCTGCCAAGTAAATCTCCCTGTTTCCACTCTGCTTTAGTGGGTTCTCTGTAGACAGAAAGAAGAACCACAGCACTTCCAAAGTGCTGCTGCCTGATCCTGCTGCGCACTTTTCTTTATTGAAGGTGTACACCTTTAAATAGATTGGACGAGTTTTATGAGGTTTTGACTTCAAAGGGGCTCTTAATTTTTAATCACCTTGTTCAAGACCAGTGTTTTCTTGGGTGCCTCCCATTTCTCTTTCATATGGGGAAATTATACACATTTTTACTCAGTCATCAATTCCTACCTGAAATTCTTCCTTCGGTTTCATGCATGCACGGCTTTTTAAAAGTGGGATACGTTTTATATGCTTCAGGGACAGTGCTTTCACTAAAGCAAGATCCAGCAGAGACTTGGCTGTATGCAACAAATTCCTGCTGTCAGGTGTTTCCTTCTTCTCTGTTTGGCACCATGGAATCCCTTACAAACATGTTGATTCAGACCAGCATGCTGCACCCTAAATTATAAAAACAGTATTCACGTGTTAGCAATGAAAAAAAGTGGACTCGTCATGTGGTATTGTTCTGAAGTGAAGCCTTGGTGATGAGGCGAGAAAGGAAGACTATCCATGAGTCATCTCAGTGTTTTGAAGGCTGTCGCATAGGGTGGGTGCTTGACTCTTGCTGTGGGAGGGCAGGTTTGCTGTGATGTATGTGGGTTGAATTCTGTGATTTTGTCTTTGATGGCAGATGTTTTAGGAATGATATTCAAGTTTGTATATGTTCTAATATCCTTGGGGTGAAAATGAGTATATGTAGAATTGAAGAATTTTGTATTTGTATTTAATTGAAGCTGCTGTGCTTTGTGCTTTATTTCAGAGCATCACGCTTGAACAGACATAGAAGAATAGCAATTATTTCTTAGCAAATGTGAGACTGGCTTGCAGTGTTCCTGGCATTGTGGGGAGTCACACAGGGAAGGGAAGTTGGGGGGTCACAAGCTGGGTTTTCACTTGGAGGATATTCTTGTCATTTCTGGAAGCCAATAATGTTTTACATGTGTTTTATTTCAACCCTTTTTGCACAGTAAGCTGGCTTTAAATGTGATGGAGTTAAGCAAAGTGGAAGTGGGCATGTCTGAGACAATTGCATTATCTGTTGGTATGCTCTTATTTCTCTCTGAGTCAACAATTTAACCATTTTAAATGCTTATCATGAGTACAATGGAAGATTCTACCTTCCAGTTCCACATCAGGCTGGAAATATTTAGAATTAAAAAAATACTTTAACATATATTCAGTGGAAGGGGTATCAATGACATGCACTAACAGTGGGCTAGCCCATGGAAGTCAATGCTCAGGGGCAAATGACCAGGCAACTGAAACAGCCACACTGCTCTCCTTAAAAAAACACACAAAGACATAGGCATGGGAAATGAATTTAGCAAGACATTCTTCTGTCTAAATCATCCCTAATACCACTTCAAGATTAATATTTTAAATATATTTTAATCATGTTAGTATACTGATAAAATAACATTAATGACCTTCAGTTGTCTAAAGGACAGTGGCCATGTGTCATACTGATATTAATGGTCTTTATTAAACAGGCTCGTGACTCTAATTCCCTAGGTAGACTCTCTGGGTCTTAGCTTTGGGTTTCTATTAAAATGCACCTGCAGTTATGGTGTGTAGCCATTCGGAGAACTACTTACTCATTGTTAATAATTGCTAACATCTTTCAAGTATTTATTATGTGCCAGCTATTGCACTGAGTGCTTTACTTGCCTGATCTCATTTAGTTATCACAACAACACTGTGCAGCAGGTTTTAATATTTTCCCCACGATCAGACACACAGACGTCTGAAACTCCCCGAAGTTTGCATAGGTCAAATTCAGTGCATCCTGTCTGATTCTAGAGTTAAGAGGGATCAAACCTCTAAACCGTACAGTTTCCATTTTGCTTTATTTTTTATATAAAATATCGGTGTGGATTCTGCCTTAGGCTAACCTCTTGGGCTTGCTATCTTGGTTGGTCTGTCTGTATGACTTTCTGTTCGGTTTTGTACCTGAGCCCTTAGCTCACATCAAGCTTGGCCTCACATGTCCTAGTCCTTAAACCCCACTCCCTCCAGATCTAGCCTGACCCCCGCTTCCTGTTGGTGGCGCCCTCTCTGGCAATATCCTGAAAAAGAATAATTCTATTGAGTCACCTCTGCATCATCAACTTTACTGATTTTTTTCTTTCACTTGCCCAGAAGTCTGGGAAGTATAACCTTAACCTTCAATTGAAAAAAATCCCACCTTTGTGACATTTAGAAAGCAGCATTAATCCGTTTCTTCTCCTTCCTTTCTAAGTGGCCTCTTTATCTGTCTGCAGGCTCCTCTTTTCTTTTGTCCCCTAAACTCGGCCACCCTGAAAAGTTTTGACCTTTCAGTCTCTCTCTTCTCTTTCTACTTCTCTGTAGAAATCCCACCTACTCCCATGGATTGTTATTGTTGTTAGACGCACGAGTCTGAAATCTGGGCCATTTCCTGTAAGCTGTCATGCAGTAGCTCGCTTTTATTTGTCAGGTGACTGTTTCTACTTCAACCCCATATTTCTGCAACCAATCTTAGATTCTCTGCATCTCTACCTTTTCCCTTTGCCCTAAGCCCCCTCCTCTTCTTGACCCTCCCCCTTTTTTATTAATGCAATTACAAATATATCAGATATCTGGGCTGCTGCAATTTCATTAGGATTTTATTTCCCCCTATTTTTCTTATATTGAATAACAATAATAATTAATGCTTATTGTACTAATAGTATGTACTAGACAGTGTTCTAAGTTTTTACACAGATTATTTCGTTTAAATACTTACCTTTATGAAGTAGCTACTCATTGCTTTCCCCACTTTACAGACAGAGACCTCATCTGCCATACAGCCCTGTTGATTTCTTGGTCGGATGTACTCCCTCATCAGTGGTATTAACAGCAATATTTTGTATTGGCATTGCCCCAGTCATGAACTGGGCTTTCTTCTTCTAGACCAGTGATTTTTAACTGGTGCGCCACAAGAATTTTTAAAACATGCAATACCTGACAATTTAGTCAGGGGCACTGACCTCTTTTCCCTTAGACTGTCAAATAAAAAAATGACAACAGACAACACAACAAATTTTACCTATTTTTGGTCAGATCGGCAAAATATATAATATGTATTTTGGTGTGCTGTAGAATTTTAGTAATTAGTTCATGTGTGCCATGAGATGAAAAAGGTTGAAAATCACTGTTCTAGGCCTTCCTCCCCTCAACAAAACATTCTGCATATGTGCCAAGGGTTATTCTTCCTAAACGATTGCTTTGGCCAGGACGCTTTCTGGCCCCAGGGCCTTTCATGACCTTGCCTGTTTTGTGTATCATGGTCCAAAAATTTGTCCCCATATTAAAGTTACCACTTATATTTCCAAACTTATTTTCTACTGCCATCCATGAGAGCTGTAGTCAAACTGATTTCTTCTAAGATTGTTTTAATTTTCAAAGTTACTTCTTTCCACCTTCCTGCTTTGGTTATTTCATTCTTAGAGTGTGAGTGCCACTCGCCATCCTCTTCATCACTCTTGCCTCTGCCTATAGGAATCGTATACATCAAGACTGGGTTCAAATGAGACTTTGTACTTTCCTAAGTACCCAAAGAAAAGGAATGTTCCTTTTCTGAAATTTCATGGGACATTTGTTTGTACCACTCACATAAAACCTGTTTATTGCCTTGTTTGTGGTCACTTTTGTATGTTTCTTTTCTTTCTACTAGGCTATAAACCTTTGGGGGAATTGCAGCTATGACATTTGCCATGTCCTCTTGACACAGGAGAGATATTTTTATGGCTGGAATCCTTAGAAAATATTTGACTGTAGGAATGAGTGAAGAATCCCCTTTATGTATCTATTGTCTCGGTTTTTAATTCTTGGGAGGCATAGTTTATATTTAGAATCTGGTAAAACTGAGAATTTTTAGCCAGATTAAAAAGAGAACTACACATAGGGGCAGGTTTTATAGAAACTTCAGTGCATTCCTGGATCCCCTGAAGCCAATCCTGGTTAAGAAACTTTATGCTAAGTGAAATACGCGAGTCAGAGAAAGACAAGTGCCACATGATTTCACTCATAGGTGGAATCTAATGAACAAAAATAAATGAAAACAAAATAGACTCTGAGAACAGGCTGACAGCTGTCAGAGGGGATGGGGATTGGGAGGCTAGGTGAAAAAGGTGAAGGGATTTAGCAAAAAAACTCCCACAAAAAATAAAAATGGTGATGGAAGGAGACTTGACATGGGATGGTGAACACATAATACAATATACAGATGATGTATTATAGAATTGTACAACTGAAAGCTATATAATTTTATTAACCAATGTCACCCCAATAAATTCAATTTAAAAAAAGGGAAAAAAAGGAAATTTGAATTTCTTTCACCCAAGTATTTTATGGTGTGCAGTTAGCAGCATGACAGTGGAGGTCATCCAGGTTGGGAGTAGCCCGTTCACATTTCTGTGCCCAGGTTTCCAAACTATAAACAGCACTAGCCTGTCTGCCTCGATGGGATGTGAGGTAATAACAGAGCAGTACATCTGGAAGTGTTTATTGGCACAGAATTCAGGATTCAGGATACATGGCAGGTAGGGTACTGTATTAGAGGTATGGGAAATTATAAAGACAAAATTATAAATCACTCTTCTGCCACAAGGCTATAATTTTTATATTCTGATCAGGAAGAGAAGGGGAACTTCAGCCATGTATGTAGAACTCATTTATATTTTGCTATAACCAAGGCTTATATTCATTACATAACCTTTTCTTCTAGAATCATTAGTGAAAAGGGGCAACAAGGCCACTAACCTTGTCAGTGACGATATCAAAATTATATGTGATATTCCTTATTCCTGTACCAGTGTTCTTTGGAAAAAAGCTATAGTGATTTTTTTTTTTAACAAAAATATGCTTATTGATTTCAGAGAGAAGGGAGAGGGAGAGAAAAAGAGAGAAACATCAATGATGAGTCACTGATCGGCTGCCTCCTGCATGCAACCCGGGCATGTGCCCTGACGGAATAGAACGGGGATCTCCTGGATCCTAGGTCAGTGCTTAACCACTGAGCCACATTGGCCTGGGAAAGCTATAGTGATTTTGAAGTATAGGTGTAACCATCAGCCCCACTAAATGTAGGGAGGTCAAAAGATAGATCAAAGTTCAAGATAAGGGAAATAGAAGGTGGAGGAATAATTTTCCTGACCCTTGGGACCTCTGTGGTGTCATTAGTGGCTGGCTGTGGAGCTTAAATCTGAAGTATGGGATTTTTCTGAATCATGCCCTAGCTTCCTGGTTATAGTCACACAGTTAATATCTTGATGGTGAGCCAAGGGCTCGCTCCTTGCATTGCTTCTTTTAATTGCTCCTGATCAAGAGAGCTATTTGAAGTTATATTTCTAATACAAATAACAATTCACAAAATTCAAGTGTCTATGTGAATTCATCTTAACTTCTCTTTGTAAATAAAAGCTGAAGGAGATAGATATTGTGGGAGGCAACATCCTGGGAGGGCAAATAGAATAAATAACCAATTAAACTAACGTGTTAAGTACAAATGATAGGCTACACACTAGGTGTTGGAGATTCAGAAATTTGTGTCTTGAAGGTGGTCAGAATCCAGAACAAGAGGCAGACACATTAACATGTAAGACTTACATAAAAGCAGTGACTGATACCTTCGCTAGCCATTGTGGGAGCACAGAGATGGGGGATTTCAACCTAACTGTGAGGGTTAGGGAAGATTTTCTTAAAAGAGCCCCCATTACCATCACCATCAAAATTTATTTCCTAAATATCTACCATTTGTGATGTTATGTCGATGCTTTACAGACAAACATATTTAGAAAGGATTCTGATCCTCTAAGACTGCATAAATTAACATAACCACAGTGACTTAAAAAATAAGATGGCACACGAGCAGATGTGTTTACAGTAGTAACAGTTTGTGCAGAGTTGTGTCTATAAAAGGCAGATAAATCAAGATTGTGTGTGTGTATGTGTATGTGTATTCCTTAGGTTCTTGAATCAGGATACAAATAAAGGTCCTAATTGATGCAAATTTTCATGGAAATGGGCTAAAACCATTAATTCATTACACAAAGGTCTCTGCAGCTGCTTTCAGATAGGAATACCTTCGCTCTCTGATGAACTAATATGCATAAGAGAGAGGTAATGTCACCTTCCAAGTCTCTGGAGCAATCTATCCCACTGTCACACCTTTCTTTGGAACCATGACATTCTGAAAAAGCAATTGTAATTCTTTCTTCTATTATTTCATAAAGGTTGCACTGTCAAGCACTTTCCAGGATGTATGCGTTTAAGATTTGGCTTCCTCCCTGAAATTGTGAACTCTTCAGATGCTATGATAATGGACTTGAAAGTCATCTATGAGCTGGTGATTCTGTTAATATGAGTAATGGGTGCTCTAATTTCTAGTTGCAGTGTTTTTAGTGATTGCATCTTTCCACAATTCCCTTGGCAGGTGAAACTTTCTAGTTAGAGAATGGACCTCTGACCCATTCCCCAAGGAAGTAACAGTAATAGAAAATGGGAGATAATAGAGTAGGGGAATATGTAATAACCACATAATTTCAATTAGACTTTAGAAAAAGGACAGATCAGTAATGCATTTGATTTGATTTTAGAAGAAAATGGTATTGTAAACTTACCAACCTGCTGCCTTAATGTCACATTCCATCATTTATAATTAAGTTGCAGGCCTTTTGCCTTAAGAAACATAGTTTGTCTCTATCTATCTATCTATCTATCTATCTATCTATCTATCTATCTATCTATCTATCTATCTATCTATCTATCATCTATCTATCTATCATCTATCTATCATCTATCTATCTATCTATCTATCTATCTATCTATCTATCTATCTATCTATCTATCTATCATCTATCTATCTATCTATCATCTATCTATCTATCTATCTATCTATCTATCTATCTATCTATCTATCTATCTATCATCTATCTATCTATCATCTATCTATCATCTATCATCTATCTATCATCTATCTCATCTATCATCTATTATCTTCATTTATCTCATTGATTATCCTGTATATTAAAGGTAATTTTTAGTATACATATGCACCATTTTCTTATGTTAAAACTAATATTAAAAGCATTTAAAAGAGTAATATTTAATTGCATTCTGTTAGGTAACAATTATTACAATTTTAACCATGTTACAAAAGGTAAAAGTGCATGTTGGTTGTTCCTGTTGTACTTGCCTCTTTTCTGCTAATTTTGGAATTTTCATTTGTGTTGAGGCTGATTAGAAATGAATGAAATTACACATTCAATTCCCCAACTTCCAAAATATGAAGAACATGATGGTAAAAGATTTATTTCAAACAATATATCCCTTGATATAAACATGTGCTAGGTCAATTTCCTTAATGTTGGTAAAAGATTTATTTCAAACAATATATCCCTTGATATGAACATGTGCTAAGTCAGTTTCCTTGCTATATTTTGCAACTGGTCTAATTCAAAAGCTTTCTCGAGCAGAACGTCATGCATTTGACAGTAATTGTGACTGATTTTCATAGTGCACTGATGTGATTGTGTCAAATCTCATGCAGTTAGTTAAATTCTGGAAAGATTAAATTTGGCAATAATTGGGATTTTTTTCTCCTTGCAATTAAAGAAGGCTCTCCTTCTTGTTATGCTTCATATGAAATATACACAGTCCTTTCTTTAGCATCACTTAAGGGTACTCCAATTCCAGCCAGCTTATTTTTATCATTTTGTCAGTTTCCATTTCAACCCCCATATTGTCTTTGAATTACTTGTGAAAATTCAATGCAGAATCAAATGCAAGAAAAAAATCATTTCAACTTGCTGCCCTTTCTTTTTTTTAAGAAAGGGTTTTCTCCTGTCACGAGGACTTGTACCAAAGCATGTTTTGCAGAGCAGTGAACAATAGCATATACATATTGCATCTCCGTTAAAAAATAAACATTTGTTATCACCCAGAGGTTCTTTTAAGTTATTAAGTAAATCATGAAAGGAAACACAGAAATGGTTTTGGTCTTCTGAGGGCCAGTTGTGTCACGTGTATGTTCTCAATAAACTAAGAAATTTAGAAGATCAAGGTATTAGTATTTCAGCCAAATCCAGAAAACCAAATGTAGATTTGTGCATATTGGTCAATAAAATATAACTCCTAAAAAATCCCCTCTTCCCTACCCTATCACCCAATTTTGTGCATGCTCTTGAGGGTACAAGAGTAGACACAGCCCGGGTGGCGGCAGCAGGGCAGGGAGAGTTGGTGTAATAGAGCCACGCGACAGGACTCTGTGATAGCAAGCAATGCAATTCCAGGCACAGCCTATGTGGAACATATTGCCTCTGCCACACGTCAGAAAACGGGCTTTGATTGATGGTGTTGCCACACAAAACCACACGCTGAAAGTTGGTAAAATGATGACAGTGTGAGAGCTACTCACACTCGCCAACAGCGTTCGCGGCCCCTGTAACTAGCCAATGGCAGAGCTGGTGCCCCGACGCCGCTCGCACCGGCCAGATGTTCGCAGCCGCTGCGCTCAGCCTGGACGCGAGGGGAAGGCCCGGCCGCCTCCGAGGGTGCGGGCCTTCTCCGGAGGGCGGTCACCTGCAGGGAGCCGCCCCGCCTGGAGTCGCCGTAGTGCCACTTTAAAAATTCCCTGACGTGGGAGAAAAACATGCCTCTCTGTGCCCAGAGGAAGTCAGCAGCGGGGAACACTAAGCAGCGATACGGCGGCACCTGGGGCTGCGGTTCAGACACACGGGATCCTACGGAACACTCACCTACAAAGGGAAATACTCTGTCATTTAAACAACTTCATAAACCGAAGGGGAAAAAGAGACCCCACAAACATTCACAGCATTTCTGCAGAAGCAGTTGCTGGCAGTGAACGTGGCCAAGTTGTTGGGTTTTAGATTGTTTAGAGACGTTTGCTTTGAAGATGAGTGATCTGATTTAGAAAAAGTTGGCTCCGAATGCTGGTTTTTGAAAATGTGAATTTGCGAATTGAAGTTAAAACATATGGGCATTTTTGTTTGTTCACTTTTATTTATTGCAAAACTGCTCATAAAGGAAATTAAAGAAAAAGAAGGAAAAACATGGACCATCATAAAACATACATTTTTTTTTCTGTATTTCTTTGCCTTACCCATAACGTCTTTAAAAAAACTGAATACAGTTTTGAAAAGAACCAATTATGATAGCAAATGCTTACAAAGAATTTGTATAATTTCTATAATTTAAAATAATTTCCATAATTAAAAGTCTTTTTTGTAAATAAGTCTATTTTTCAGGATGTAGTTTGCCAATGAATATTACTGAAATCACTATTTCAACACCTTATAAAAATGATCCTAGTCAGTCATCTATATATTCCTGTGCGTGTATGTGTTTAAAGTTTTAGATGTATATACTTGCAATAATTTTATATTTAAAAAACTATTTTCAGAGTCTTTTAGGTTAGTGATATTATTCTTTGCATTGATAAGATAGATTCGCTCCCCCCCCCGCCCCAATGAAATTTAGAGGTTGTTAAATATTTGGATCTCTTTTTAAAAAACTGGGAATTAACTCAGAGATTGGAAAATGATAATGCTTAATATTTTTCTTTTCTTTTTAAATCAAATTATAAGTCACCGCTTTGTTTTTATTATTTCCTCTCTATTCTTTTTGTTTTAAGCATAAAGGAAATAGTAATACTACATTTGGTTTAACCTTGACTTTTCAAGTTAAAGATAGTTAAACATGCAGGAACATTTAAGCTCTTGGAGGCCTAAGACTATGCCTGTCTTGTTCACCATTGGTCTCTCATAATAATGGTTAACCTTTATTGAGAGACTACTTTGTGCCAGATGTTGTTTGTAGCACATTCACACGCAATATCTTGTTTGGTCTTCTTGACCATTGCTTTTTTCTGCCTCTTAATATAGGAGTATTACATATTTTAGAGACTCTCAGCACTGAGACAGATTGCAATGTCTCTTCTCTTACTCTTTGCTATATGGGATTCACTTTTCTTTTCTTTTTTTTTTTAAAGAGAAGTAAACCAAACTCAAAGGCACAAAACTTTCATAAATACTGAAATAAAGTGTTTTCATATTTAAATTTTTTTTAGATTTTTCTAATGGCCAAATTATGGATACACTCCTCTCATTTTTGATTCCTCCTTCGCTAACGTGTTCGATATGTGCTTAATTTGTCTTCCACAAAACTCATCTGTGACCCTTAGTACCTAGAACAGTCCTGGAGACAATTCAGTGCCAGCTGATATGGTGATAGAAACAAGTATGTTACCTTGCCCCTGAATTCACCTGATTGGGAAGACAAGGCATACACATTCTATGGAAAGCTTAAAAATAAAAAACATTTTAAAGGAATACCAAGAAGAACTTATTTAAAAAACAGCATCCATTTCCATTCACTCCATTCATTCAGCTACTGAAGCTATCTGCCCTCAGGTTATTTATTGTAAAATTCTACTCTGGGTAGCAGGTAATGATGGTACTGGTGGAGATCCTTACTCAAGCATTCTTTTTAGTCTGTCCGTTTTCTTTTTTTAAGTTATTTCTCTCTCCCAGAGATATCTTTCAGAAGCACTGGGAATATTAACTTAAGAGAAAATGTATTAGAACTTGACCAGTGAGAGAAGCCAGGGCTGTGCTATAGAATCTTTGCAGTGAGCAAGGTGCGATGAGGGACTTCATGGCAGAATCGACATCCGAACTGGGTTTTTTCCCAATCAATTATCATCATGTCTGTATGTAACATTTATCACATGCAGTACTTTGTATGCTAGTCAGTGTAGGAAACACAAGCAAGAAGATACAGACCTAGATGTCATTCACACCAAGTGAATCCTTCAGAAAAGTAAAATAAAATAAAAAATTGCCTCTTACTTTCTTGGTATCTGACACTGATAAAACCATTAATAACGTCATGATATTTTAAGTTATGTATACTTTATTGGGAAAAATAAAGTAATTTCCATTATCTTAATCCAATAAAATTTATTTTTTCCTTAGATTATTGTTTATTTGATAATATGGACTCTAATTTCATGTTGTAAGAAACATTACTGCATCCAATAGAATGTGGTTTACTATTCTCTGTCATTTCCAAATTCAGGCTTTGCTTCAAACTTTTGCTTTACGGGCTTTTCCTCTCATGAGAGCACTAACCTGAGTGTGTCCTATGAAATGTCACATTGTACAAAACCGTTTTTCCCCAGCTTTTGTAAAGATGATTATAAGATAGTGCATGGGTTCCGCCTGGCAAGCTTGTCCTCACTGTACATCTCTGCTCATGGTGAGCATGACAGACTGCGCACAGCTCTGCTGTTAATGGTGCTACTACATTTCCTCAGTGACTGATTTTTATTAGTTTCTAAAGATAACAGCGTATGCATACATGCACGCCGATGTTCCTGAAGGGCGTTGTGATGAAAGATTAGACTGCTGCTCGCCTTATTCCTGATCAAGAAGCGTGTCTTAGAAAGCATGGGTGCATTTAGTGTTTTTGTCACCAGAAGAGTAAGATCTGTTGACATTGCTACTTCTCACTCAGCTTCATTCATTCTTAATGGCAAAGTCACCCTGTTTGGTCAGTAAAGGTTGAGATCATGAGGGTTAGATGTGGCATGTAATTCAGGATGTAATGTTAGTCTAGAAATTAAATCAAAGGGAAGAGGCAAGAAGCCCATGATTTAAGCGCAGGTGTTTAATGGCCAACCATGGAATGAGGTTCACCTCATAACAATGAAAAACTCTACCTGGGGAATTGAAAATTAGCACAGAGTATAGGTCTTTATTATAATAATACCAATGAGAGAAAAGAACAATTCTGAGCTTTTAACAAAATTAATTCAGCTACACCTGGCAAGCTGTATATCACAAAAGACTTTACTACACATATTGGCAGCAATGTAGAAGAGAAAAAAAATCACCAGGCCTGGCAAGATTGGAAAATTGAACCTCCACAGCATCCCTCATGGATAGTAAAACAGATTTTTCATAAAAAGTTTCTCTTCTTTCCAGGCAAGATGCATCACAGTTTCATCCTAGACACTGAGACCCAAGGGATGTTTTAAAACCTCAATTTTAGTTTCTGTGATGGGTTATTTGTGCACACACATCAGTCAATCTAAGGATAATGTATGAAAATATTGGCATCGGTCAGATCCACGTGGAGTCTGTCTGCAAAAGTATTTGGGGCCTGGAAATCTTATCTTAAATGGCTGCTGTGTGCGCTACATAAGGAACAACTTCTGATGTCATGTTCACCCTGCAAACATTTAAAAATGTTTAAGTAACCTATGGGAAAGCAGGAAAAAGAAAACAGAGAGGCAAGAAACAAAGAGAACATCAGAAAACTAAGAATAAAATGACAGATATAAACTCTAATATGTCAATTATTGCTTGAGATGTAGTCTAAATATGTCAACTAAAAGGTAGATATTGACACAGTTAATTAAAAACCTTCACCTATATGCTGTCTTCAAGAAACTCACTTGAAATATAACAATATAGGGAGAGTGAAAGTAATAAGATGGAAAAAGATATATCATGCAAACATTAACCCAAACAAGCAGGTTTCGCTATATTAATATCAGATAAAGTACGCTGCAGAACAAAAAAATAAAATTACCAGAGATGGGGTGACATCATACAATGATCAAAGGGCTAATCCACCAGAAAACATAGAAATCCTAATGTGTATAAATCAAATAATAGAGCCGCACATTTTGTGAAGCAAAAACTGACAGAACTGAATAGACAGAAAAACTCATGATATAGTCAGAGATTTCAACACCCTTCTCAACAATTGATAGAGCAGTTAGACAAATATTCAGCAAAGATAAAGAAGAATCGAACAATCTCAACCAACAAAATCTGATTAAGACTCACAGAACTCTACCCATCAACAGCAGAATACACATTCTTTTCAAGCATCCATGGAAATATGCCAAGATAGACCATATTTTGGACCATTAAACCTCAAAAATTTTAAAAGAATTAAAATCATATAGTGTGTGTTTTCTATCCACAATGTACTCAAACTGGAAATCAATAACAGCAAGATAAGAGAAAAATCTCCAAGCACTTAGAAACTGAAAAACACACTTCTAAATAATCCTGGCTCAAAGAGAAAGTCTTAAAAAAATGCATTAAGTTGAATGAAATGTGAATAAAGCACGTCATAATTTAAGGCGCACAACCTAAAGCTGCTGCAAATGAAATCTATGGCACTAAACGCATGCATTAGAAAAAATTGTCTCAAACCAATACCTCATGGTTCATATCTAAAGATCCTAGAGAAAGAAGAGCAAAATAAGCTGGAAGCAAGCAGAAGGAAGGAAATAAATATAAGAGTAGAAATTAATGAAATTTTTATTAAAACAAAATAATAGAGAATGTCAGGAAAGCAGAGAGTTGGTTCTTTGAAAAGGGCAATAAAATTGATGAACCTCTGGCAAGATTGTCAAAGAAAAAAGAAAAAAAATAAATATCAAAAATCAAGAATAAAACAGGAGCATAGACCCTATAGATATCAAAACAATAATAAGATTATATTACGAACAGCTTTACAAGCATAAATTTGACAGTATAGATGAAATCAACCAATTTCTTGAAAAACACAAACTACTGCAACTCACCTGATACCAAATAGATCATTTGAATAGCCCTATAATTATAAAGGAAATTGAATTTGCAATTTTAAAAAATCTAAGAAATAAATCTTTAGGCCCAGATGGTTTCACTGGATAATTCTACCAAGTATTTAAAGCATCTTTCAGGAATTAGAATAGAGGACACTACTAATTTTATGTACCAAACCAGATAAATAATTACAAAAAGAAAGAAAACTACTGACCAATATCCCTCCTGCATACAGATATAACAATTTTTAAACAAAAATATTGGCAAGTGGAATTCAGCAATACATAAAATAATTATATAGGTCCCTGTACCTTCCACCCCTAGACCATGTGGTTTATATCTCCTAAGCAGTGAGAAGGTGAGGGTGATCGAAGGGACCCAGTGCCAAGAGGCTCTGCAGCCAGAGTGAGTTAAGAGATAGATAACATCAAAGTGTCTCACCTGGAAGAGGTCTCATGGGAATCCTGTGATCAGCCCAGAGCTCTGTGTGCATATTCCAGAGCTCACCTGGGGGAAGGAGAGAGGGTCAAAGGTCTGGGTTCACCCAGGTGTCAAGGTGGCAATTTAGCTGGAGTCACTTAGGTTCTGCACAATGACCAAATGGGTCTATTCTAGGAATATAAGGGTAGATCAATTTAAAAATCAAACAATGTAATATGCCCTATTTACAGGCTAATGAAGAAAAACACGGGATCATATATCATTGGAGCAGGAAAAGCACTTCACAAAATTAAACACCCATTCATGACTAAAAACTCTGAAAAATAAGGAATAGAGGAAATTTTTCTCAAATAAAGAGCATCTATACAAAACCTATAGCTAACTTTATACTTAATAGTGAGAGATGGACTGCTTCACACCTAAGATCAGAAACAAGTCCAGGATTTCCACTCTCACCAACTTTATTATAATGATGAAGGTTTCAGTGAGTGCAATAAGGCTAGAAAAGGGAACAAAAGTCATAGAGGTTGCAAAGGAAGAAACAAAACTGTCCCCATTTGCAGATAATGTGTGTATACAGGAAATTCCAAGGAATATTTAAAAAAATTCTCCTAACAAGTGAATTAGCAGAGTCAAAGGAGACAAAATAAACATACAAGTTAATTGTATTTCTATATACTAGTAATGAACATGTGTACACCGTAATTAAAAATACAATACCAGCCTGGCCGGGCGTGGCTCGGCAGTTGAGCATCAACCTAGGATGCAGGAGATCGGGGTTCGATTCCCGGTCAGGGCACATGCCCGGGTTGCGGGCTGCAGCCAATCAATGACTCTCTCATCACTGATGTTTCTCTCTCTCTCCCTCTCCCTTCCTCTCTCTGAAATCAGTAAAGATATATTAAAAAAAAATACAATACCATTTACAATTGTTCAAAGAATATAAAATAGGTGTAAATCTAACAAAATCTGTACAGCACTTGGGTTCTGGAAACTACAAAATGCTGGTATAAGAAATTAAAGAAGACCTAAATAATGGATAGAGTGCTGTGTTTGTGAATTGACTGAAACACTCAATAGAGTAAACATGTCAGTTCTTCCCTAATGATATATGGGTTCAATGCAATTCTTATAAAAATGCCTGCAATTTATTTTTGTAGATATATAGATTATTCTAAAATTCATATGTAAGGGTAAATTGGCTAGAATAGCTAAAACAATTTTGGAAAAAAAATAAGAACAAAGTAGGAGGAATCAGTCTGCTTGACTTCAAGACTCATTATATAACAACAGTGAGCGAGACTCTGTAATGCTGGTGAGGGATGGGTCAAGAGAACGGAAGAGAGAAGTCAGAAACTGACCCATGAAAAATACCCTCTTATGTTTGGCAAAGGTACAGAACCAATTCAACGGAGGCAAAATAGCCCCTAGAACAAGTGGACATTCATAGGCAAAAAAGTGAAACTTGACTTGTCTCACATCCAAATATTAACTCTAATGGATCATGGACTTACATGTAAAATGTCACTTTATAAAACTTTTAGAGAAAAGTTTTATGGGAGAAATATATGTATAGAAGAAAATCCAGTATTTAGGGACAAAGAAAGAGTTCTTAGACTTGACACTAAAAGCACAATCATAAAAGGAAAATTAGATACTTTGGGCTTCGTCACATGAAAAATATTTTCTATGCAAAAGATCCTGGTAAGAGGACAAGATGCAAGCTGCATACTGGGAGAAAATGCTTGCAAATGACATATCTGACAAAAGACTAATATCTAGAATATATCAATAACTCTAAAGAGTCAACAGTAAAACACCAGAAAAATCCAATTAGAAAGTAGGTGAAAGACATGAGGAGACATTTGATGAAATGACGTATAGATGAGGAACAGGCACACAGAAAGATGTCAACATCGTTAGCCATTAGAGAAATGCAAATTAAAACCGTGACTATCATTATGCACCTGTCAGAATTGGGTATATAAATTAGGATGCATAATCGACAGGTCACTTAAGCTGGTTTTCCCCCCACTATTTTTTCTTCTCTTTTTCAGGTTGATTACTTTCTCTTGATCTCTCTTCAAGTTCACTTACCCTTTAATGTCTTCAATCTGATATTTGGCCTATCCTTTGCATTTTTCATTTCAGAGATGATGTTTTCTAGTTCTAGAATTGTCCTTTAGCTCTCTTTTCTTTCTTTTGTGTAATTATCTATTCACTCTATGTCAATGTGGTTTTTGAACACATTAATAACAGTCGTTTCAAATGCTTTGGGGCTAATTCCAGCAGCAAATCTTGGGTGTCTGTTTCTGTTTTTTATTGACCTTCTTTATTTTTCTTGATTAGGGGTTACATTTTCCTGTTTCTTTGCAGACCTAGTCATTTTGTTTGGATCGTTTGCTGGATGTTTTTAGTAACAGTTGTAGAAAGCTGGAATTGTGTTAACTTCCTTTAAAGAGTGCCCAGTCTTCTTCTGGCTGGGAGTGCAATCACTTGAATTCTTCCTGTGCTGACTGTTTTTCATTCTCCTATGCTGGAGTGAGTTATTTTGGTTTTGTTCGCATTCCTATGGCATTTCCCGCTCTGTATAAAGAATTGTTATCTGCAGCTAATGGCCTTTCTGGGGTCTCGATGTACTCACGATGCCCCAGCAGGGCCTCTCCAACCTGGCTGGACCAGACCTCCCGTAACTATAGGCTGTGTAGCCCTTGGCATAGCCTTCAGCTCTCAGCCCCACAAATTCTCTAGGCTTGGTAGAGTCCCACCCTGGGTACGTGTAGCCCAGATCTTGGCTAAGGATCCCTGAACAACTGCACACAGAAATCTGGGAGACAACTTGGCCTGTCTTCTACCCTCTGGTAATGTGCCCTGCAGATGCCAGCTTCAGAGTCCCCAGACTCTCCCCTCGGCCTCCTTAGCTAGAGGCTCTGCTGCGCTCCGCCTGGGCCCCCTCTGCGGTCCGCCCACAGGCAGAAAGGGGCTACAAACATGAGGCTCCCACCTTAGGTTTCCTTCCTTCCAGAACCACAGGTTTCTATTACTGGTTGCCCAATATAAAAAAAGTTGCCACATGTATTTGGCCAAGTTTTAAGCTATTCGTGGTTGGAAGACATGTCTGAGATGGATTAGTCTGTCTTTGCCAGGACTGGAAAGTTGCATAGAAAGCTTTTCCCCCCTCTCCCCGCCCTTCTCCTCTTCTTGCTGTCTAGATTTTATATGTTTAAAATGTTAAGTTATGTACGATGTTGGGGGTGAATGTTGTGAGGTATATATCGAAACATTTCTTCCTTAATTTATTGAAGCAAAAATATAAATATTCTTTCCTTTCCTTACTGAGTTTTGCTGTTTAATTTACTGTGTATTTAACTTTGTATAAATTATAATATGTTTTGAGGATATATAATATGTTGTATTCTATTTCTTTTTGCTCTAATGGTTTTAATGACTATAGCGTTATAAGAGATTTAATGTCTGTTTAGTGTGCCATTATTACTCAAATTGTAAAATCTCTTAGTTATATTTATGAACTATTAGTTCTCCTAGATGAACTTTAGAACTATTTTGTAACATTAAAGAAAAATCCCATCCACTTACTTAGAGAGTATTGTTTAATAATTAATATGGGGAAACTTATTCTTGTTATTAGCATTTCATGGACAGAGTCAATTTGAGAGAAAAGAAAAAATCCTGGCTTACTTCTGAATAGTTTTCCTTGGATCTACTATGGTGGCTTCTTTACCAAAGTTATTTCTGTAGACTGTTAGAGATATACCTATTATTTTTTTAATGGGGACAGCAATGACTGGAAAAAGTAGTAGTGATGTAACTAACCAATCTGTTTCTAAAATGCCTGAACATGGAGTATTAAGTTTTATATCATGTATTTTTCACTTTGTCTCAAAAGGCTTTCTTATTATAAGAACAGAATAAACCTCCTATGATTATAGTTTGCACAACGTACCCGGCAATGATGAGGGAATTCCTCAAATATATGTCATAGAATTTGAGTTTATTAGGAGTGTTAATAGGTATATATGTAAAATAACTCTTTTTGAAGCAAACTCTCATATTGTATTTATATTAATGGAAACTGTGATCAATGCCATCGAAATATTATTACACTGACAACACAAAGCTTTTCCAACTTACTTACAATTTTTGTTCTTTTAAGTGAAAAAGTCAACTTGGATGATTATGATCTCCATTTGAACATGTGTCATTGAAGACCAACATGGGTTTATAGTGTTGAAATCCTAATAAAGCCTTTAGCTCGAATTAAACATTTTTTTGAGTCACAATTGATAGAATATTGATTTCTCCTTCTGTGTTTTGAAGATTTATTGTACTTTTTCCAGAACTGCTAAATATACATGTCCTTTGGTTCAATTCAATTAAAAAAGAACATGCTTTCCTTTTTTGTGTTTGTGTATGTGCTATAGCTCATAATGACCATACTGAGACTTGAAAATATTCATCTTTTTTTTTACTTATTGGAAAGAAATATGAAGCCGTACTGCCTTTTGTACTGGGTTAAAACTCAGTCTAGAAAATGCTTAAAATGTCAAGACTTTAGAGAAGTTATTCTGATGAAATGAGAGAGGAAACTTGGCTTTCTAAATTATTTTGCCTTATGCATACTCGATGTCTATGTAGGCGTACCTTGGAGATTTTGTGAATTTGGTTCAAGACCACTACATAAAATATATCACATGAAGTTTTTGGTTTTCCAGTGCATATAAACACAATGTTTACCCTATACTGTAGTCTATTAAGAATGCAATAGCATTATATCTAGAGAAACAATGTATATACCTTAATTAAAAATACTTTATTGCTGAAAAATGCTAACCATTATCTGGGCCTTCTGCAAGTAATCATCTTTTTGCTGGTGGAGAGTCTGGCCTCAATGTTATTGGCTGTTGCCTGGTCGGGGTGGTGGTTGCTGAAGGCTGGGGTGGCTGTGACAACTTCTTAAAATTAGACAACAGTGACGTTTGCTGCATTGATTGGCTCTTCCTTTCACAAACTATTTCTCTGTAGCATGTGATGCTGTTTGATAGCATTTAACCCAGAGCAGAACTTCTTTTGTAGTTGGAGTCAGTCCTCTCAAGTCCCACTGTAGCTACTGAGCTTATGTAATAGTCTAAATCCTCTGTTGTCATTTCAATAATCTTCACAGCATCTTTACCAGGAGTAGATTCCATCTCCAGAAACCACTTTCTTTGCTCATCCATAAGAAGCAGTTCGTCATCTGTTGAAGTTTTATTATGAGAAGGCAGCAATTCAGTCACATCTTCAGGCCCCACTTCTAATTCTAGTTCTCTTACTGTTTCCACCACATCTGCAGTTACTTCCTCCACTGTAGTCTTGAACCCGCCAGAGTCCTCCAGGAGGGTTGGTATCCACTTCTTTCAAATTTCTGTTCATGTAGATATTTTTTCCTTTTCCCTTCACTTACAAATATTCTTAATGGCATCTAGAATGGTGAATCCTTTCCAGAAGGTTTTCAATTTACTTTACCCAGATCCATCAGAGGAATTACTATCTTGACAGCTATAGCCTTATAAAACATATGTACATCTTAAATAAGACTTGAAACTCAAATTTACTCCTTGCTCCGTGGGCTGCAGAATGGATGCTGTGTTAGCAGGCATAAAAACAACATTAATCTCACTGTACATCTCCATCAGAACTCTTGGGTGACCAGGTACACTGCCAATGAGCAGCAATATTTTGAAAGAAATCTTTTTTCTAAACAATAGGTTTCAATAACAGGCTTAAAATATTCAGTAAACTGTGTTGTAAACAGATGTCCCATCATCCAGGCTTTGCTTTCCTTTCACAAAGCACAGGCAAAGTAGATTTAACATAGTTCTTAAGGGCCCTAGGATTTTCAGAATGCTAAATGAGCACTGGCTTCACCTTAAAGACACCAGTTGCCAGCCAGTGAAATGAGTCAGCCTGTTCTTTGAAGCTTTGAAGCCAAGCATTGACTTCTCCTCTTCAGCTATGAAAGTCCTAGTTGGCATCTTCTTCCAATACAAGGCTGTTTCATCTACATTGAAAATCCGTTGTTTGGAGAAACCACCTTTATCAGTGATCTCAGCTGGATCTTCTGGATCACTTGCTGCAGCTTCTGCATCAGCACTTTCTGCTTCCCTTGCACTTTTATGTTATGGAGGCACCTTCTTTCCTTAAGCCTCACGAACCAACCTCTGCTAGCTCCAAGCTTCTCTTTTGCATATTTCTCACCTCTCGCAGCCTTCATAGAATTGAGGAGAGTTAGAGCCTTGTTCTAACTAGGCTATGGGTTAAGGGAATGTTGTGCCTATTGGATCTTCTATCTAGACCACTAATAAAACTTCATCTCTGCAACGAGGCTATTTTGCTTTCTTATCATTCATGTGTTCACTGGAGTACCGCTTTTAATTTCCCTCCAGAACTTTTTCTTTGTATCACACTTGGTAACTACTTGGAGCAAGAGGCCTAGCTTTTGACCTATCTCAACGTATAATGTGCCTTTCTCACGAAGCTTAATCATTTGTAGCTTTTGACTAAAAGGGAGAGATGGGCAACTTTTCCTTTCATTTGAACACTTAGAGGCCATTGTAGGGTTATTAATCGTCCTGATTTCAGTATTGTTGTGTTTCAGGGAAGAGAGAGGTCTGAGAAGAGGGGGAGAGGTGGCGAAACAGTTTAAATACAATACTTATCAATTAAGTTTGCCGTCTTTTAAAAAAAATTATTTATTTTTCCCACACCATTTATCCCCTCTATGCCCTCTTCTCCCTCCCCCCCTCCCCACAATCACCACACTACTTACTGTCCGTGTCAATGAGTTCTTTCTCTTTTTTTTTCTTCTTTGCTCAATCCCTCCACCCCCTATCCTCCTACCCCCAACAACTATCAGCCTGCTTTCTATGAGTCTTGTCTCCATTTTGCTTGTTAGTTCAATTTGTTCATTAGATTCCACATATGAGTGAAATCACGTGATACTTGTCTCTCTCTGGTGGCTTATTTCATTTAGCATCATGTTCTCCAGGTCCCTCCATGCTGTCCTAAAGGATAAGATTTCCTTCTTTTTTATGGTGAGTAGTATTCCGTTGTGTAAATGCCCCACAGCTGTTTTATTCACTCATCTTCTGATGGACACTTTGGCTGCTTCCAAATCTTGGCTACTGTAAATAACACTGCAGTGAACAGAGGGGTGCATATGTTCTTTTGAATCAGTGTTTCAGGTTTCTTCAGGTTAATTCTCAGAAGTGGAATCCCTGGGTCAAAAGGCAGCTCCATTTTTGATTTTTTGAGGTAGCTCCATACTGCTTTCCACAGTGGCTGCACCATCTGCATCCCACCAGCAGTGCTTGAAGGTTCCCTTTTCTCCACACCCTCACCACACTTACTGTTTGTTGATTTATTGATGGCAGCCATTCTGACAGGTGTGAGGGGATATCTGATTGTGGTTTTAATTTGCATCTCTCTGATGATTAGTGATGAGTTTGCTGTCTTATATGGGTATATTTCTTGGTGCTTCCAAACAATTACAGGTTTGAAATATTGTGAGAATTACTGAAATGTGACAGAGATATGAAGTGAGTAAATGCTGTTGGAAAAATGGTGCCAATAGACTTGCTCAATGTAGGGTTGCCACAAACCTTCAATTTGTAAAAATCACAATATCTGTGAAGTACAATAAAGCAGAGCATAATAAAATGAGGTATGCCTGTATATATTTTTCTTTTTTATTCATTATTTTTGGGTATTAGTGGCTATAATCTAATAGATATCATCTGGTTGGCATGTGATCTCTAAAACTAAAGAACATGTGATTCATTGTTGTCTTCTTTGAAGGCAAACATTCTACATGTCTATTGGAAAAGAGAGATTCTATACTTTATTAAAATTAGACAAATTTCAGAGTAGAATTTGGGGATTGAAATGAAGATAAAAACCATAAGAAAGATATATATGTCACCTATGAGAAACCAGATTAAATTAAATACTGTTACATAATGGGCATGGGAGGATGAGAGTGAGAAGAATGAGATTATTCATAATAAAATAATACTAACAGTAGTAATACTAATAACTTATTGAGCACTTATATGCCAGACACTGTAATAAGCACTAAACATGTATTTCCCTCATATATAACTCTTAGGTAAATCCTGTGATCTAGATACTATTATTATTACCATTTTTGAATCTCAGAAAGTGATTTGCTCAAAGACAAAGTAACTTTAATATTGATAGAAATCTGTAGGATATCAGAAGAGGAATTGATCTGGTGAATGACTTAGTCAAATAATAAAAATAATAATGAAAACAAATATCAGTAATTGTAATTGTTAATATTTATTTTGTGTTTGCTATATGCCCTTTACTTACTCTATAGGTATTATTTCATTTATGGTCACAGTGAGTCTATAAATAGGTAGTATGATTATTCTCATTTTACAGACAAGAAAATTAGGGCACTGTAAAATTATATACTTTAGAGGATATCCTTTAAAGTATCACTTCTCTTTTCCCAAATTCTGAACCAGTTGACAAGGAAGCCAAAATGTCAGCTAGTGGAAAGTCAAAATACCATATATATGACTGGCATTCTAGAATGTGGTTTATTTCTGTGGGCAGTTGAAATTGCTAAGAACAAACCTCAAGCATAGCCCTGCTAGCCCAGGCAGACTTTTCCACATGGAGGTGCTATTCTGTAAGAGGGAGAGAGGAGAAGTGCTTTCTGTTGGTGGGCTCATTCCTGAGAGAGAGAAAGGGCAGGTATTCAGCTTTGCATTCTCACTTTCCCCTAAAAAGTTCCCCAACCAGATAGACCATCCATTCCCAGGGTAAGTGACCCAATGGAGAGAGAACCAGTGGTTGAAGCTAATGAAATTCCTCCAGTTGGAAGGAAACAGCAGTAATGCGGGACAAATGTTTTCCCCAAGCAGTTGCTAAGTGGTGAAGCAGACCCACTCGTTAGTATCCACTGGCATTCTCTCCAGTATGTCAGTAAGATAATGAATTTGAAGGGTTGAGTACAACGTCTGGCACCAGCTGTTAAGATTACTTTCAATATAGAGTGATGCCCAGTCTGGGGTCAGGTTTTTTTGCCTCAGGAGATCACACACTTAACCATGTACTGCTTCCCACGGCATGCTCGTGGGAAGGGAGTGTGTTTTCATTGTGTTGGCTAGGGGTCTTTCGACAGAGTAGCTTTGTCTTATGCTCAACTACCTAAGACAGGACAAATGAGAGGCAGAGATCTATAGCGGACATCGATACCCTTCAGCAGCTGCACGGGGAGCCTCTGGCCTTCACTCAGTAGGAAGGAGTCCATCTTGTAGTGGTTTTGGGAATTCAGGCTTTGTTCTTTCAAAATCAGGCTTAGCTAGGTCTTGAGTAAAACAAAAGTAGTGTTTTTTTAGGAAACTACTGCTTTGTCCATGAACACCTTGTCAACTTCAAAGACTCATGTCTGTGGGAACCAAGCAGCTTGAGCAGAATGCTGCCAATTTACACGAAGTTTGAAGATTCTTGGAGATCCCTTGATGGCAGCAACTACTTTTTTATTAACTTGAAAGGCTATTTTATGAATAGTCCAGTTTGAAGAGACAAATAAACGTGAACGATACTTTCATAGAAGTTCATTTTTTTTCTTGTGAATATCTGGGTGATGGAGTCAGACGTTAAATATTTTTAGGGTTATGTGTGTGCATGCCATATATATATGGACCATATCTACATCTATATCTGTGTCTGTCTATCTAGCTAGCTATTTATTTATCAAGAGAAAGAAAGACTGGCATGAACCTCTCCATGCCCATTTCATGACTTCTACTGCTCTCTCCTTTACTGGGAGCTTATTATGTGCTAGGCACTGTGCTTTCTGCCTGCATCACCTTATTTAAGACCTTGTCTATCTTCCTAACTTTTGTACCCTAATGTCTGGTGCAATGCAATACACATAGTAAGCATTCAGTAAATATTTGTTGATTGTTGAAACCATGAAATACTAACAATGAAACAATTAGTTAATATGAAGGTATTAAACCAGTGATGTACATATTTCTGATATTCTACAGTTTTCAATTCCTGCTTCTAGCTTATTCAACAATAATGTTATTGGGTACCTATATTGTGACAGAAGGTATACGGAGCTCTGGAGATATAGCTAAACAATTCACAATCCCTAAGTTTAATGAAATCAAATTATTGCCCAGCATATGCCAATATTAACTGGTGAATCCTGAGACATTAAATTTTATGATGTATTTGAGGCTTTATTAAACAGGCTTGGAGGGGTCGCACCTCTTGTTTGAAGTGCTGTTAGGTGCTGATTTTTAATGTTCTGAATTGATGTGGTGATGACAATGTTCCAACCATTACTTTGTTCTTCCAAGAGTTAATCATAGCAGTATCCTTCCATCTAATTTTGCATTTAACCAACTAAGTCAAGCAACAAGAATTTAGCTTTACTTGTGTGGAATATAATCTTAAGAGAATACGATGACAGTCAGGACTATTCTTTATTATCTTTATTATCTGCCTCAGTGCCAAGCGTTATGCTGGCCACTGGGCATGTCATCCCTAGCTAATCCTTAAGATGTCCTGCAAGGTAGGCGTTGTTATTGCAGTTTCACAGATGAGGAAAACCAGTCCCAGAAAAGAGACCAGACGTGGCCTTGCCACGCAGTTAGTGACTGGCGCACAGAGAGCTCCAACCAGGTCTGACTTCAAAAGCTTTGCCTTTCATCAGGCAGTGCTGCCCTTCTCCACTATCTATAATCACAGTGTCAAAGAATGTCTGACATAATTGAGGCTCCTTTTTATTTCATTAATTTACCAGAAGCCCCAAGATTATATGTTAAAATCCTCATCTTCTTTCCTAAAAATGTGGTAGCTAGGCCAGAGAATCAGCAAAAAAATTATATCAAAAAAGTATCTAGTTTTCACTGAATTTTAAATACCTAAAAATAGATAACTTAATATTTAAAATGTATAGCAAATATATAGTGCATAATAAAATAAATGCATATTCCAAGCTATGAATAGATAAGAACCTTTCTTTTTATTTTTAGTTTAGTTTATTCAACTCACACATTTTTAAATAATTTATCTCCAGCTTCTAAAAATATGGCCTTTATTCTTTGATCTTAATCCTGTTTTTCATTTGTAGGAAAGTGATATTTTTATGGGCCAGTGAAGCTTATATACCATTGAATGACATTTAGATACTACGGTTATTTCCATGTGAGGAGAATTAATCTCCTCAGGGAGGGGACTCAGTCCTTCTCTGTACTGCTGGTTCCATCACTGAATATCTATCATTACATTTGCTGCCTGAAAGAGCACAGCCTTCCATAGTGTTTTAAATCTGAAATATAGAAAAGTTTTTATTGAGCTTCAGTGTAACCATCTGCTGAGCCACCTTTGTGTTATATTTTATGACAGGTAATTAACAAATACCTGTTTTTATGTTTTGATTGTCAATTTTTATTAGAAATTAATTTTACTTGTGAAAGAATTGAATGTGAGATTGAGAAAATTTTTGCAGTTGTAAACAAAAGAAAAACACTAGTATATGTTTATGAAAATGGAATTGTAGTGTTTATGTTGAATTAAGCTTTTTAAAAAGAAGTAACTTAAGTAGATTGGTTCTTACATATTGATTGATTTCTCTAGTTTAATTTTATTTTCAGTCCTGTCTCAGAGAATCTTTTTTCCCCTTTCACTTTCTTACTAGAGCTCTCTGACTTTCTTCTTTCTTTAGGCAGAGGCGTACGCGCTGGTTAAATGGGGAATTTTTCCCCTTTACCTGCCATTCTCCGTCTGCCCTCTTCCCCCTCTTGAAGCCTTATTTCTTGGTTCCTCTGCAACTGTATGTCCACTAGGGATGACTAAACAGGCCCAAATGTAAACAGGATTGGGAATGCTTTCAAGTTTGCTGTTGTTTTTAGTCAGGTCTTTGGCAAAGGTCCATTACAGGCACTAAATTGCCCTATGAAAAATGTTAGTTTAGTGACTGATTGGTAATTGGGAGTGGATTTGACCCATGGACTTGATTCAAATTTCCATAGTGGAGCCACTGTTCCAATTGGAATTAAATAGGCACTGAGTCCTCTGCCACCCGGGGCCTCCTGGAATTGCTTGGTCTGCCTATTTACCTTTTGGTATCTGTTTTATAACTGTGATCACTGAGCTCTGTTGGAAAATGTAATATAACTAAGGTGGTGAGATTAAAAAGGGGGAGGGCAGAGAGAAAACAGAAAGATTCGGTTTCGGTGGTAAAAATCCCAAAGCAAACCAAATCCAGCATGAGCTGCATTTCCTTGTTAGTGTTCATCCTTTAGATAAATGACAGCAGTAGGATGTTAGAAGCAGAGCGGAAGGAGATGATGAAAATAGTTCTAATCATTAAAGCAAGAGGCAAAAACAGCAGAATAGGTGACTGTCCTCTGTGTCTGGAGCAGGTAAGGCTAATATATTTGTTCCTGACAGTCAGATACATCAGGTTGCACAAATTATAGGCTTTTACTGAGAATTTTGCAGCAAGATTAAGGTTTTAATGTGAATTCCTTCTGGTGACAATTATCAGTTTGGAGAAACTGTATTACACCTTGCAGAAGGAGGGCACCCATCTCAGGTCACTGAACGCTCAGTCTTTTAGTTGTGCTCGAGCCATCCAGTGCAGCAAAGTGCATGCCTGATTTAGCGACCAAAACGGAGGCAGGCACTTTTAGAGAAAGAAAGTGGAGGTGTGCCCAAGCTCTTAAGACTTGAATTCTACATACATACCTTGGGGGAAAAATAGCTAGTCCAAAGGAACACATGCAATCAATACATCCCATTAACATCTGTGCCCTTTAAAACGTAATTATTTTATCTCCAGTGATTCTTGAAGCAGAATTTTCACGTTTCCAAGCCTCCCCCCCCCACAAAAAAAAGATGTCAAATGTAGTTAGTCTCTCCCCTCAGTTTCAGTGATTAAGTATGTGGAATTCTTTGATGTTTAAAATTCTAATTTCTTTGTTGTGATTATTTTGTGGCTTTGAAAATTACTTTGAAGCATTCTATATCTTATTTCCTAATAGTTTGATAAGGTACCCGCACCTTAAAGGAGACCAATGAAGTGAAAGGTTTTACTTAGATAGGAAAAGGGAGAGGGTGGAGATGGGGGAAAGCCATTGCTGGATATTCATCACTGCAGCTGCAACAAAGAAGGGCTTGGCTGAAAAAGAAAAAATAAGAAAATAAACACCAGGCATGCTTAGAAATGGTGTTGGGTGAATGTAGCGAATTGTGTGTGTGGGTGTGTGGGCATGTGTGTGTGAGAGAGAGGGAGAGAGAGGGAGAGAGAGGGAGGGAGCGGGAGAGATTTTATGATATTGTTTGTTTAAATACACATGGTTTCAAGGAGCCTGGAATTCCATCCTTCCCATTAAGACTTTCTTCTTCAGATTTCCATTTTGTCTAGTTGGGTTTTTTTCTTTTTCTTTTTTAGGTGGTTCCTTCTGAACCCTTCACTATTTGTTAGTATTTTCCTGCACATGTACAGTAATGGGAATATGATTTTTCTAAATTTTAAATATTAAATTTAAGGTGGTGCAGGAGCATTGGCCTTCAGGTCTTGTGGCTGGGGCCTAAGCTACGTTTCCCACATGGTCACAGACATGGTCCTGACACAGGAACCGCTTGGGCGCTAGGAGTCCACGTGTGTTGGGGACCTTGGACCTTCCTGGGAAAACCTATATCTCAACAGAGAGTCAGTGTCTCAAAGTTTGCTCTAAAAGTACTGCTGGGGGCTCAGTGGTGAGGGTAACGTGAAGTCAGCCAGCTACTTGCCTTCCCTTACCACTCCTTGGCAAGTAAGATGTTGGAGTCGTGAGACAGCTCTGTTTTGGTGTGGACGTAACAAAGCACCACACGTGGGGGAAAGGACGGGCTTCACGCGTGGGCAGGCCTGCTGGAGCACACACTGCAGCACATGAGCGGGTCGCCTCCTGGAAGTGAGGTGGTCTCCACAGGGGCACGACCTGGCCACAGTAGCGGCCAGTTCCTAGGCCCAGCAGAACAAGCATTGGAGGCACTGCCATCAGTGAGAGAGGCTGGTGGTCCCTTTGGAAGATGCACAGAATCACCTTTGCCCAAAAATCACAGCCCTCATTGCCAGCAGGGCTTACATGATGCAGCAGCGGTTGAGACAAGTCTTGGGGCAAAGCAGCACCTCAGAGATTCCATCCAACTGTTGGCTTAGTGCCTTGCAGGGCTTGGGTGCTGTGGAGGGTCTTCTGTGTGAGAAATGTCAGGCACCGGACTGGGCTCGTAGACCTTAGAAACATATTCCCGAGACAGTGGGAGCAGGGCAGGAGGAGAAGCCAGATGCCCCCTTGGTGGCCAGGAAGGCTTATTTCTAAACATATGGGAGCATTCCTTGGGACTGCAGGGATAATTGGGGGTGGGGTAGAGTGGGGTGGTGGTTAGGGAGCTATGTGTCAGGCAGGAATGGATGACTCCTAGAGCCAAATAATATTGTGTTTCTTTAGTGTAAAATCAGAAATCTTTTTATTTTACTCCTGTGTGCCTCAGTTTTGCCCCTCTTACCTGTAGCCCTCATCAGACTGGTGAAATGTGAGAACAAGTGAAGTGTGTCACATGTAACATTGATCACCTGGTGCTACTCATATTTTGAGTGGGAACCGGCACAAAATTCCTTGCAGCTGAGCTACAGGATCAAGAGCAAAACAACTGCTTTGAAGTTTCCAATTTCTTACATAGGACTCATTTTCTACCTTTGATACTATACTTCAATCTAAACAAATATTACCCCAAATTGGCAGTTAGATAAATTTTTGGAAATATTTGAAAACACATTGTCTTGCAGTTTTATTCAAATTTAAGTACGATAGAGCAAAAAGTAAAACTAATTCATTATTTTTTTTATCCATCAAATGCCCTATTTAATACCCGGTGTTAGATTCCCAGAGACCTTCATCTATAGGCAACATATATTAATTTGATCCATATAAAGTATAAGGCAGGTTCTTATATTTTCCATCACAAGTTATAGTTTTGCTAAACCTAAAAATATTACTGAAATAGCCTTCTTTACTTCAAAGTTCTATAGATAACAAAATTATTACTTAGGGTATTATAACTTTGCCATAAAGGCATGGTAAGAATTAACCAATCCTCCTCTCGGATTCCTGGAAGCTGTTCCTCATGGCAGGGAATGAACAAATATTAGACAGACTGTTGGACCGTCTGCATTTTTGGCTCAAGAACAAGCGCCGATGTCTCACAGGAGGCTGAGCAATGTTCACAAGCCATCCATGGTATGATTTATTTTTATGACTTACTGACATATGTTATGGGCAGTGGAATGGGATGCCTTCTTTTTTCCTTGTGGCTTGTTAAGTATTTAAATGCGCAGACAGAACCACGCATCTTTCCTCCATGCCCTGCGGGTCATGCTTTTTCATCTTCCTCCTTATTGAAAAAGACAAGAATGAAAATGTTTGCAAATGGGGCTTTCTTCCTAATTTAGCAAGGTTCAAGAAAATGCTAACTTTTCCCCAAGTATTGTCTCCAAATGCTCTTTATGCAGATTCATTTTCTCACTTCATTCTTTATGGGGCCATGAGCCAGGCTGTGGAAGAAGTTGGGAAATCTCCACTTTCTCTATATACAATCACATAGTGTCATTTGCCTGCCCCTCTGATCTATCCAAGTTATAAGTTGCTGACTTCCCGGTTCTGGAACATAAGAATTAGGAAGAAGAAAAATAAAACCACTCAGAAAAAAAAAATGTCCCCAAGTGAGTCAGTGTCAATTAAAGGGCCTACTTGATGCAAATACCACATCAGCATCAATTTTGTCACTTAAGAATGTTAAGATCAGAAGCAATTACATTCAATAGCACCTTGTTTTTATGCGGCTACCCTTCATAGCCTCAGCTAGTAAGTCGGCCTGCACCATAATTTACACTGACATCTAATTTCAGTGGATCTGCAAGCAATCTAACAGAAGATGGAGCTACTAAGAGGAGAGGAGTCCAAACCTATCACTGCAGACATAAAGATTCATTATTTTTGCCAATTTCAAAAGTGAACCTTATAAATACCTATGTTTCCCCCTACCCTGTTTTGCATATCTCTTTACTTGAATTAATTTATGTTTTAGGTGAAGGATTTCTGCTTAAAACTAGATATTAAACACTTTAGCTGGTTACAAAAAGCACCTAAGTATATAGTAACTACTCCAGTTACAGATTTTTCCATCTTAGAAAAACTGCTATAGAAAGAGCAAACACTAAGACCTTTTACGAAAGTACGGTCACACCAAGGGCATTCTGTTTTGTGGTACATACTATTTGGAATGTCTATCCGGCTTTGGCAGTTTCCCCCTCTGAGAAAGGCACTCATACAAGGAAAGGGGCTTTGAAAGACCATCCTGGGCCTTACCTCCCTATGACCCCTCCCTTCCTGGCTGTAGGCCATCGGCAATTGACTCAAATAAGTCTAATTGGAGTCCTTCTTGGAGAGTTTTAAAAATTGGCACTAGGGATACATTTTGATCTTTCTTTGATGGTGAGACCACCAGATGAGTGACTTTGAAATTTTTTGTCACTGAATATATAGAAAAATTAGGTATGGAGCAGACCAGGCTTTCTCAACTTTGGTGCTATTGACAGTTGGGGCCAGAAAGTTTTTTGTTGTGGGGACTGTCCTGTGCATTACAGGATGTTTAACAGCTTCCTTGGCATTTAACAATTACATTCCGGTAGCCCTTCCCAGTTATGACAACCAAAAATGTTTCCAGACATGCCAAGTGTCCCCGGGGGAGCAATATTACTCTACCCCTCTGCTGACATCCAATGGAATAGAGGAAAACAGACAAAACATGGAGAGAAGCAGAAACTAGAAATGGCAGAGAGTTTCTTACAGATGTTGTCATAGATATTTAAATTACTGTTGTTTTTAAGGCTCAGGTGCATGTCTGTCTTTTCCACACTTACATGAAGCAGTTGGCATAGTTTTCTTCTTCCTTCCTATTTACCCCCTAAAAGTGTGAGTTAGGGTTCTGCCATTGCCAAATAAAATAGTCCTGACTGATGTGGTAATAGACTGTGGTAGATTAAGCTTATTTTAAAAGGCCATTTTTCGATAGGAGACAACAATATGGGGCATAGGTAACCGATGCACTCGCCGCCTCCCACAACCACATCAAAATCACAACTAAAACACAGAACCACCATCACTCAGAGCCTCCTGAAACCTGGATGAACAGAAGCCCTACAACCAGGGAGCTGAAGCAGCACCGAGACCGGGAGGAGGGATGGAGACGCGGGCGGATCAGGGCTGGATCCTGGAGACACAGCCGCGGGCCCACACCCGGTGCCGCTGTTGAAACCCGGGAGGGAATCTCGGTGGTGGGGGTTTCCTGGAGGAGCAAGGGGTCCCAGCCCCACAGCAGGCCCCCAGCCCAGGGCTCCAGGGCCAGGAAGAGAAGTCGCCACAGCCCCGGGCTGTGAAACCAGCAGGGACTGTGGCTGAGGGTGGTGGAGGCTGCAGGAGCCCCAGCAGCTCCTCTTAAAGGGCCAGTGCAGGGACTTACTTGAACACACTTCCTCTGAGCCTCAGCGCCGGGCAGCAGCTTGAAAGGAACCTGGGACATTCGAGGAGGAACTAACCTGCCTGAAATTGGGGCAAGAAGTGGAGGGGCAGCTTTCTCCCAGGCAGAAGAGCTGGCAAAGGCCATTGCTCCTTTCCTGAGCCCTCCCACCCCAGAACCTGCGGGCAGGTGCCTCCTCTGAATTTCCATCAACCTGACTCATACCTTTGGCCCTGTCCTGGTGATTCCTGGAGACCCCACTCCTCCCCACCTGCAGGCTCATCCAAGCCATTTCCAGTGGGTTCTCTATGCAAGTAGCCTCTCTAGGCTCATGCTTAGGTCTTTCCTAAAATCTTCAAACAAGCAGCAGCTGGCCTCAGTGTGCCCCATACCACTCATTAGGTGGCTCCAGGCCTGGCACTAGCAGCAGCCTGCATTGGTTCATAGCTTGGCCTTTCTTGGACACCTCCAAGCCCAGCACAAGTAGCAGCCATCTATGGGTTGCTGTGTAGCTCATGCTGAGTGGCCCTGGGCAGGGACAGGCAGAGGCTGACTTCGCACCTCCTGGGAGGCCACAGAGACAGTGCACCTGGTGGTCAGACTCGACCACGCTGGATTACAACCCTACCACATCCACGAGTGACACTCAAGGGGCGCACTTGGTGAACACCAAAGCTCCACTGAAGTAAATCCTGCTCCATAGGGGTGTCTCCAGCACAGCAGCTCTTTGGCTATAGTTGCAGCTGGTCCTCACAGCCAATTGGCCTGGGGGTCAGTTCCTCCCAGTGACTCCAACAGCAACCAAGGCTCAACTACAACAGGACAGTGCACACAGCCCACACAGGGGAGCATCTAGAAGGCCCAGCTCAGGTGACTGGGGAGGCTGAGCCACTGGACCCTACAAGACACCTACTACACAAAGCCACCCTAAAAATTCCAGGAGACAGAGTAGCTCCACCTAATACATAGAAACAAACACCTGGAAGCAGCCAAAATGTAGAGGCAAAGAAACATGTCACAAAGGAAAGAACAGAAGAAATCTCTAGAACAGGAACTAAATGAAATGGAGCCAAGCAAGCTGCTAGATATAGAGTTCAGAATTATGGTTATAAGGATGCTCAAGGATATTAGTAAGACTATTAAGGTAACTAGTGAGATCGTGAATGACATAATAAAGAACCAGTCAGAAATGAAGGCTACACTAGCTGAAAGGAAGAATAATTTACGGGTAATCAACAGTAGAGTTAGAGGACGCTGAGAATCAAATCAATTTGGAATATGAGGAAGCAAAAAAACACCCAACCAGAAGAAAAAAGAATCCAGAAATATGAAGATAGTATAAGGAGTCTCTGGGACAACTTCCAGTGGACCAACATTCCTATTATTGGGGTGCCAGAAAAAAAAGAAGGAGACCAAGAAATTGAAAACCTATTTGAAAAAATAATTACAGAAAACTTCCCCTACCTGGGGAAAGAAATAGACTTACAAGTTCAGGAGGCACAGAGTCCCAAACAAGAGGAACCCAAAGAGGCCCACAGCAAGACACATCATCATTACAATGCCAAAGGTTAAAGACAAAGAGAGAATCTTAAAAGCAGCAAGAGAAAAGCAGTTAGTTACCTACAAGGGAGCACCCATATGACTGTCAGCTGATTTCTCAACAGAAACTTTGCAGGCCAGAAGGGAGTGGCAAGAAATATTCAAAGTGATGAAAAGTAAGGACCTACAACCAAGATTACTCTACACAGCAAAGCTATCATTTAGAATTGAAGGTCAGATAAAGAGCTTCACAGATAAGAAAAAACTAAAGGAGTTCATCACCACCAGACCAGCACTACAGGAAATGTTGAAGGGTATTTTTTAAGAAGAAGCCAATGAACCAAAGAAACTGACAAAAAAAATAGACCCAGAGATATTGATGCAGGCAACAGACAGTTGTATCTTAGAGGGAAGAGGAAGGGGGGTGGAGGTTGGGAAGAGATTAACCAAAGAAGTTATATGCATATCTTCATAACCCATGGACATAGACAAAAATGGGGTGAAGGCCTAGGGAGGGGATGGGAGCGAGGCGGAGGGTGTCAATGTGGGGAAAAGCTTGGAACACTTGTAATACTTTGAACAATAAAGATAAATTTTTTAAAAAGCCAAAAAATAAAATGAAACAACACCACAAGGCCGTTTTTCAATAGCAAGTGATATACATACTAGAGGGATGTTCTTATCCACCAACGATCCCCCCAATTTTAGAAACAGAAGTTTTTTAATAAGTTAATTTAAGAAGGTAGCTATAGGTGAGTGGGTGGAACGGGGGACACATGTAATGGGCACAGAGTTTTGCTTTTGCAAGATGAAGAGTTCTGTGGATGGATGGTGATGATGATAGCACAACAGTGTGAGTGTACTTAATGCTATAGGACTTACACTTAAAAATGGTTAAAATGGTAAAATTGATGTGTAGTTTATCACGTATTTTAAAAAATGTAGGAGTGGGGGAGATAAAAGGAGAGAAGAGGAATATTGGGTAGGGCCAGGTTTGGCTTACGCATTCCTGATGAGCGTATTGGTTGGCAATTCGTCTTGGAGCTGAGACACCACCCACAGCTTGCCAAACTGACAGCGTTTTGCCCCTGCATGTGATGTTATTATTCCTTCAGGAGTCACTTTTCAAGATGTATTGAGGCACAGATGAAAACCTTCTGAATTGTTTTCTGTCAATTTCTTTGTGTTTTAAAGCTGCTTCAGGTCACTTCAGAAACCTCTAGGCCTGGTACTGCCTACCAGAGGATTGCAAAGCTGTTTGGGCCAGGAGTTGGGCTTAATCCATTCAGAACCCTACATCTTGAGATTCACACTGTGAACAGTTGTTTTCTTCCTCCAAAATGGCTTGTCTTCTTAATCCCAGAGATTGATCACTTATAGCTAGAGGCATTTAGGGGGGTGTCCTTATAACACTGAAAATGGACAATTGCTCACCTGGGCTCCCTAACATAGAACGTGGATTGTTTCTGACCATGAAGGGAAAAGGGTGTCTCGGCACAGATTGGCAAAGATTACCATGTCAGAGGGACAATAGGATCACGAAGGAAAGAGGATCTTGGAGGAATCATGTGCTTGAAGTGAGGGACATGTTTATTTCATTCTGAATTCTTCCTCAGGTATCTTGCTTTATAATCTCAGCAGATGTATTCTTTAAGCTAAAATATAATACACACACAGGTTTCTTGCTTTGAGTGGGTGATTAGAAACTATTTGCATTTAATAGAAGTTTTTAAAAAGTCTCTAGATGCAGTTTGGGGTGGGGATGGGGCTCTGGGGAAGGCAGATTTATAAAGCTATATGAAGTCCCTTAACTCCTTAATCATTTAGACAGATAGTCAATTTTCTCAACAAAGGCCGTATTTTGCTCTTAAATTTGCAGGTGGAGTTGGTGATCAGGCAGTGAGGACATAATCTAATTTTCCAAAAGTGAATAAAACTTGTGATCTACAGAACCAGGAGATGATAAACTCATGTTGTTCGAAGCTACTAAGTTTGTGGAAATTTGTCATGATAGCAATAGAAAACTAGTACAGAAAGTAACTAAAATATTTGCCTATTCTCTTTCACCACAGGTAAATCCACCAAAGTAGTCCACCATAAATGTATTATAAAATACATTTGCTTATGAACGCTAAGGAGTAAAAAATAAAACAAAAAAGGAAGATATTAAATTGGGGAAGGAATGGAATTTTATGTGGGATTTCCAGAGACGGCCCCACTGAGAAAGGTGGCTTTTGATAAAAAGACCTGAAAGTCATGAGGGAGTGAGCCATGAAGGTCTGAAGGGAGGGGGAAGAGCCTTCCATGCAGAGGGAACGGCAAGAGCAAAGGCCTTGAGGCAGGAGCAGGGTGCAGGTCCCAGCGCACTCCGGCTTTCATTCCTAGCGCCAGGAGGCCCGAGAAGACGGGTGAGCCGGCGCTGAGCCGGGCGCGGCGGGCGTGCGTGAGCGCAGGCTGCGGGAGGCGCGCGAGGCGGGACCGTCCGCCAGGACCGGCCAGCAGAGCCCAGGGAGGGGCCGCCGGCTGGGACTTCGTTCTGGGGAGCAGGAGTGGGGAGGAATGGTCGTGTGTGGTTTTTCTGGCTGACCACTCGTGGAGGGTGTGGGTAAGGGAAAGGAGTCTCTTTCCCAGCTCTTAGACGGCAGGAAGTCGAGATTATGTAGCGTGGTGACCAGAAAGGGACATTCTCCAGCATCTTCAGTTTCAAAAGCATTTGATAATCCGTTTAGGGTGGACCGATTGGGCGCATTTACCTGTGGGTTCAAACGCGCGACCACCCCTGCACCCGCACCGGCACCCGCACCCGCACTCGCACCCGCAGGCGATTCTGGAAACTCGTCGTGATGCGTTTCCCTTGGCAACCGGCCGCGGCAGCTGCGTGAGCCTGGGGGACCTGCACCCCACAGACCCAGGCCTGCGCTGCGCTCAGGTGTGTTCCCCAAAGAAGACGCGGAAGCCCTGCGGACACAGTGAGTAAACGAAGGTGGAAGCTGCCAAAACCCACAAAGCGCAGACCAAGTTTGAAGAAGTTTGAAAACTTAAGAGCTGGGACGTGGGAACCTGGTGGGAATGTAAAACAGTGTGGAACTTACTAGCCTGGAAGGGCACCAGTTAATACGCTGACTGGGTGAGACGCTACAGCTCAATACAGGGCAGCAGGCCCTCAGCGTAGCTACTGGAGATACCGGGGATTTGGGTCAGCTGCGAGGCGAGCCTATTTGCAACAAAGATTATTAAATAATGGAAGGAGTGCCTGAGGAGTCTGGGGAGGCATTTTTATTCAGACACCTGAGGGGCAAAAAGTCTGGCATGATAGTGTTGGATCTCTCCACAAGATGGCAATCATGGGTTGACTTCAATTCTTGTGTTGTTTTTTTTTTGATAAAAATATCTATGGAGTTTATACTTTGGCAAGAAAAAATAAAGAACGGTGACTTATGTTTCACTGTCATATTTTGTATTATATTATCTATGGATGAGTTATATTTCCCCAAACCTCCATCTCCACTTACGGGTTTTTAAACATATTTGTAAGGCTGGGGGAGGCATGTTGTAATATTGGGGTGGCAAGTTCTCTCCGCTTTCAGATTTCGACACTAGATTGTTCTCATGGGAAGTCAGAAAAACCAGAACAAGTTGCACGTGTCGTAGAGATCTAAAATGAGTTGCTACTTAAAACTTAGTTTACGGAAGAAAAGTCATTTAGAAACCTGGATGTTTTCTCAAACATTAAGAAATTATGATTTAGGCCAAGGAATGTGGAAATAGTATGTTTTACAAAATGCTTTCAAAGAATTACTGTTCCTGTAAGAAGCTTTCACCTTTGAGATGAAATGATCTTGATTTAAAATTCAGAAATACACTTTTATTTTTTAGAGAAATTACTTTTCCCTTTGTTTAGAGGATACAAATTTCATGTACTTAGGAGTTTGTCTTGCAACTTTATTTATAATAACTTCATTATCTATTTTGTACCTCGATTTTGTCTTATGGTAAAAACCAAAAACCAAAAATCATGACCATTACTGGTATAGTCTATGGGTTCAGCATTTTCTCTCCCCCCCTTTGTGGAATTCTGGGGTATAAAAGCTGCATCAGGGAGGGGATCTGGTTCCTGGAATTTGTGCCTATTGTATCTCTAATTTAGATGTTAATACAATTTGCGACTGGGGTAAGGCTAGTCCTCCATGCTGCCATCCATGGAGAAGTCGTGGTTCTTGATGTTTTTCTGTATCTGCTTCCTAATATGGCACCTCCTCTTTACAGCCACAAGACCCAGCTTTTCCTAAGCCTCTCTGGCTCAGCTAACTTCCATGATCTTTCATTAGTGTAGAAAATTTAGATTCTTTTCCATGCTCCTGGGAGACCTGCAGAGGGTTGCTGGTCTGCCTGATAGGGGCCCGCCTGGCTGATACTATTTCCCAGCCTTGCATAGTTGGGGGTGCCATATGTGTTGCAGCTGACAGGCATTTGGGTGCCTTTATAGTCTCCACCTGGGGACCGGTGAGTTCTGACCTCAGGAATACAGGTCTTTGTGATGCTTTTTCTTCTCCATCTCTTTACCTGTGCCCTTCACTGCATAGCATTGCTAGACATCTACACTGTGACATCTGAACATTCAGCTATTGGCTTATCAGTTACAAAATCCAGGAGACAGGGTGTGTGTTTGGGGGGTGGGGTGGGGAGAGAGTGTTAAATTGGTTTGCCTTTAATGTATCTGAAAAGTGGTGAATCAGTGCTGATGCATAACACATGCTACTGAGTGCAGCTAAGAGACAGTGTGACAAGCCCAGAATCTTCCAGTTGCTAGTTGTGTGAACTTAGACAATTAAAAGATGTACATGATACCAATCTGTGAATGTATGATGATCTTTTTCCTATTTAATTTAAAACTAGTGTGTAGGGAAAACCTAAATTAATACAAAACCTTTCAATGACTGGGTTTCCATAGTTTCTCAAGGCAATTTATACAGAGAAACTCCATGGTTTGAAAGAATACTGTAAAATTTACTCAGTTTTAATGGCCTGAATAAAAAATTGTGTGTATAAATGAATATGACTTTCCCATATTATTCTCTACCTATAATTATTGCCTTAAAATTATGTTGAAATCACACTTTTCAACACATCTGGGCATATAATTAAATTCTACTTTAATAAGATTTTTTAAAAAGAGAATAAAGGAGATATGGATAAATTTAGGCAGAATGAGGGAACAAATATTATCAAACATCAAATAAAATTGTGACAGATGGCACTATAGATGTTGAGAAGGTTCTCAATATAAATAAGTTTACATGAATTTCACATGGCTAATAATACTTTAGAATAATTAAAATTATATGTTGCAAATGGCACTGTTGGTGGGTAACTACCCAAAGCCCCTTCTTACAGTCCAGTACAAAACTTTCTTTGGGTTTAAAATAACAACTGAGGTCTCATGAAATATGCCAAAGGGGAATTTCATGTGTGCTTGGCAATATGCTAGCTTCCGCTGCAGTGTCTTTCCCGCTGAGCTTACGCGGCCAATGTGCACTTGCCTCTGTGTGATTGAAATGGCACTGCAGCCCCGAGCGGGAGAGTCACCTGCCCAGCTTGACACAACTGGCAGCCCAACCGGGTTTCACTGGAACATTTATAAAGTTTTAGATAGTGGCCACTGCCAGCTCGGAAGATAATTATAATAAGTGACTTTTGTCTGGAAGCCAAGGCAAGGAAAGCTATCTGGCACTGAGAGGAAAGACGATGCCTTTATTGTTTTCCAGCCCTTGTGTTTGCAGTCGGAGCCTGTGGCCTCAGTAGGGGATGGAAATCGGGCTCTCCCTCCCATGCCTTCGTGAACCCAGAACAAAGCAATTACATTTTTAGAAGAAACCATTTAGAGGACAACCAATTTCACTGCGAGCATCCCGGAATCCAACAGCTTAACATGGCTCTGGTTGGAATGACATCTTTAAAATTGTGTGTCTGCTGCTGTGTGACTCCTAGTGTTTACTATAATTTGGTGGCAGGAACCATATGACTTAGTGCCTACTGTGCGCGGTTCCCCGTGGCGGGCTGCTGCCGTCGTGGCCCTGTGGCTGAACTGTGGTGGGAAGCGGGCCTCGCTGGAAGCAGGTTCCTCTGGGAGGTGGGTGGAAGCAGGGGAAGAAATTTCACAACAGCTGGGTAGGCAAATGGCTAAGCTCATTACCTGACTCTTACTGTCCAGTGTGTCTCTTTGGAAAAAAGATTCCTCATTCTTTAGCAAAAGAAAAATTTTGCTAGCAAATGAGGTTTTCTCTGCAAAGCTGATCTCAAGAAATTGCATATAAGTAGCCCTGAAGTAAATTTTTATGGCTTAATTAAAGCTAATGTAATATGCAATTCCAATGCATTGTCAAGCTCCGTAGAATTGTTGCTTTGTTCTAACTGGCAGTGCAAATCGCTTATGAGGTTACAGGAATAACGTGATGAAAAAATTCATGCAACAGCAGCTTTTTCATTGATTTGGATGCAAGTATTTTTTGGTTTTGGCTAAATATAAAACACACATTTTAAGAACAATGGGAATCATTCAGATGTCACTATAGCTAAGAACAGGCATTGGTTATTTGTGTGTCTGAACAGTTGACTGTTGCTTTAATTTATATAAATGAAATTTTTTCCAAATAGATTTGTTTTATGATCTTGGATTATTACTTGGGTCCTCAGTCTTAAAGTAATTTTATTGGTTTTAGAATTTAATAAAATTTACAATAAAAAAAAATAAACTGAAATATATATTATTGGCTATATCTTTTTATTTTATTTTACTTAAAATTTTATCTTTATTGTTGAAAATATTAGGCTGTATCCCTTACTGACCCAGACCCCATATTTATTTTAGCCAGTGAGCACTTTGGTGACCTGCCTCCACCTTTCCTGGTACTGGCCATAGTTGCCTTTCACCTTTGATATTCTCAGTGGTTGTATCAATATTTGGCTGAAAATTGTCCTGCCTCTCTACAGATTACAAGTACTGACAATAATAACAGAGGACCACTTGGCTCCATTGGATTGGCTACAATCTATTCTGCAGCCAATCTAATAGCTTTACCATAATGTTATAGCAGAAAGAACCTAGAGCAAGCCATGGAGACATGTATTGTTTTCCTGGCTCTATCCCTGAACTGACACAGGACATTCACAGAAACGGAAATAGCACCTGCCCTCCCACCTCACTGAATTGTTTAGAAGGCTGAAAAATAGATTAATAATGTAATAATAATAGTCAGCTGCTTGATTTAAATATGCTATCCAATTCTTACAATGGTTCTGTGAGGTGGTTGTAATTCCAGGTGAGAAAACTCAGGTGGACAGAGGCCAGGTTACTTCTCCAAGGTCATACATGGAGTAAGTGGATATGGAATATCTGAGAACCCAACTTGATTCGTTCACCCTCAGTGCCCATGTTCTTTCCACTCTGCCTGTTTGCCTTTGGATGTGAAAAGATTCATCAAAATGTTTCAGGGAGAAAAATGTGCTCTGTGCTCTACTAATTCAGGAGCACAGCAGTTAGATTTTGTCGCTCTTCTTTGAATTAAGGCTGCCACATACCAGAGAGAATACCGGTCAGATTAGTTGTTTCCTCTAAACAGCTGGCACCCTTAACTTTTTGAGTTACTTCCTTTCTGAGTGAAGCATTTTATTTTTTAATCTGTGTTCACATCGCCCTCTTTGGCAATGTCGCCTTTCTTCTTGGGTCTCTAGCTGCAGACCTGGTCGGAGCAGGAGCCCATTTGCTCTCTTGAGCCTGCTCAGATGCACAGTGCCGTGAGCGCAGCGAAGTGTGCAGTAAACAGTGTCAGGTGACAGTCCTCGGCAAATCGAGGTAGCCTAGCTGTGTTGGTCGATGCCTTAAGAGTTCAATGAAATGCACTCACTCAAGTTTTGCTTTTGTTGTATCGCAACAAAGGACACTAAGAACTTTTCAAAGATATACTAAAAGTCACTTAAATCTTTTCATACTTTTACTGCATTCTGAGTGTTGTGAAAATTTGTTTTGTTGCTGTTGCATTTTACCACATTTTGACTGTCATTCTGCTTGCTTCTCATGTTTATTGTTCGTTCAGATTATAATTTCATACTCAAGTGCCCAACACTGATAATGCGTCGACATTAAAAACAGGAACATTTCTCTTCCCTGGCTTTCTGATATTGTTGAAGAAAATTCTCATTTCATATATCTTTCTTGTTTGAACATGCAGAGAAATGATTAAAGATGACCTTTTAGCACAAAATTATGACAGATATTAAGAGTTTATCAGTGACTGTGCGCTGTCAGTTTAGGCTTGGTGAGAGCCCTTGGGTTGCTTCATTTTTCAGGGACAGAAAACGGCATCTAGGGCTCCATAATATAGCTGACTTCTTAGGACATTGATGAGCCACCAATGAAAAAATAACAAGCCTCTTGACCACATATATCTTTGTCTTTTTTTGTAATTAGATGCGAAGTATGGAAACATAATTATTACCATTTTCCAGTCCTATTACTCATCTTTAGAAATGTCATCGAACACTTTGCTATATTTTTACGCAGTGAAGTTCTTCTGGAGCGGTGTGAAATGGGCAGCGAAAGGGAGTTGTGTGGAAATGGGCAGAGAGTCTATTTTCTAATTCTGTCGAATTGCCCAAGATGTTTCACTATTCCACCTGGACATGCCTTGCACACTTTAATATCTCCTCATTGCTTACACAATAAAATTCAATTTCTTCAGCATGTCATTCAAAGACTTCCACAATTTGAACCCAACCTGTCTTCCCAGTTTTGTCTTTAGCTATTCTCTGTATCTCATTCTTGCATCAAGGGATTTTGGCCACTCCCCTGAGCATAGCCTGACCTCCCTACCTCCAGGCTGTTATCGGGCTGATCCCTCTGTGCTCTTTACCAAGCTCTTAAAAGCCTCCCTGTATCTCTGAGTCTTCAAAGAAGGTAATGATACCATAGTGTCACATGTAATTATAACTAATTACTAAAAGTTAGGGAAGGTACCTCTTCTTTGCAAATATGTAAAATTTTAGGCTTCTATTTAGTAGTAAAACTAGTTAGCTTCAAATTATAGCAATTTAAAGTGTTATATTTGGCTCAGTTGAGCTCAGAAGGTAAAATGAAGATATCATATCAATTTTAGCAAATTACACAGTTTTACCTAACACTTTCCAAGTGTGAAACCATCCTCTTGTGAGGATTATTAGCTCTTCTCTGTAAGTTATTGAGACTTTGGAATGATGCAATGTTCGGTGCTTGCAGTTTAAGTAATAGTAAGAATAATTATATCTAGTATATAGCTGCATTGAGTAGCAATAACACAGAGAGCTAGAAACACACAGGCCAGTGTGCAAAATAAATCTGAGTTAATGATGGAATTCTTCTCTCCCCATTTCTAAATAGCTTAAACATGCAAGCAAAGTAATCCCAAAGAACAAAATGTTAGCATTTCACTGCAGTGTCCTTTATAACACATAGCATCCTTTCTACTTAGCTAATATAATTTTGATTTTAAAATCCACATACACTCAGTAAAGTTGTTACTAAAATCCTTACTATACTAGTGGTCTATTTCTCTATAAGACATTCCTGCCCATTAAAACTAACATATAGTCCATAGGACAGCTAGCAGAAAGCAGGACCCATTTATATTTCAGATTCTTCGTAGCTGAAATATAATATGCTCCTGGGAAGAACAGTATCGATTTCCTAATTCTTTTACATTTTTAATGAGATAATTTATGTACAGCGATTGCCATAATGTATGAATACTATTCAAGATATGCTCAAAATACTGTACCAAAAATACTTAAAAAAATATAGTAGCTATAATAAAACAATAACATAGCCTTTTCTTATTTTCCATGCTGATTGCAATCAATACAACAGTTGTCATAAACCTAAGTTTACTTTAGTGTTTTAAGACCCAGGGCCTTGGTCTATGTACCTTCATTCCTAGAAGACCCTGTTAGCTTTGGTCAACGGAGGCATGCTGCCTTGACTCTCAATGTCTTGTAAATGTTCTTTAAGATTTGCTACCATTCCTCTGCCCCTAACAAGTACAGATGAAGAGCCCGGGAAGCTGCAACTCTCTGAATCTTGTAATTGAACATCAAGTTTATATCATTTTACTGGTAGAATTTGATTTAGAGACAAGCAATTTTGTTTAAATTTTTTTTTATTCAGACAAACCAAAGATGGTGTATTATATAACCATATTTTCTAATCTGCCAAATGGGGGAAATCCAGGGCATAATTTGAAGGAGACATGAATCAAAGAGATGGATGAACTGTTCATCAGAAGTTCATAAGCATCTAGTCATCGGAGGGAGCATTTGGGAGAACAGAGGGAAGGTCAGAGAACTAAAAGGCAAGCTGGGATGTGAAATGCTCGCAGCAGGTAGATGGCGGAATGCCCAGTAAAGTTTAAATGCCTCTTCATTCTAAGTTACTACTGCAGGTCTTTTCCGAGTCTCTGTGTACAGAATGGTGGACTATCAGTGTCTCAAGCTACTGTTCTCATGACACAATACAAGTGGTCCAACTTGGGCCTGTGATTACCTTTGCAAATAAACTGTAGCTAGGATGGAGGTTGAAGTAACATTTAAAAGATTGTCACAGACCCACTCTGTGTGAGGGTTGGTAACTCTGGAGAAAGGAGATCATTTTGATGTGAGTATGCGCCTCAAAATATTTCTACCATCATTCTGCACTTAGGATACTGCCTAGCACATAGAAAGGTTAATGAAATTTATTGCTTTTTAGTAATCTTCATTTTGGAAATGCATGTTATTAAAAGACTAGAATAAAAGTAAGAGTTATAACATTCTTCCAGTAGCTTTCAGTTTAGCCTGTTAAGCATGTACCACATGCAGAGCAGTCTTCAGGGATCTCTGGGTCTAAAAGATGATAAAGTTATGGGCACTTCCTTCAAGGAGTGGTATGAAAGAAATTCGCAAGTAACTACAACCAGTGAATAGAATGGCAAGGACTGCGGGGAAGGTGAGATCATGTGGTACTTGTCTTTCTCTGACTGGCTTATTTCACTTAGCATAATACTTTCTAGTTCCCTCCATACTGTCCCAAAGAATAAAAGATCCTTTTTTACAGCTGCATAGTATTCCATGGTGTAAATGTACCATAGCTTTTTTATCTACTCATCTACTGATGGGCACTTGGACTCTTTCCAGATCTTAGCTATTATAAATTGCACTGCTATGAACATAGGAGTGCATAAGTTCTTTCTGATTGGAGTTTCGTGTTTCTTAGGACATATTTCTAGAAGTGAGATCACTGGGTCAAATGGCAGTTCAATTTTTAGTTTTTTTGAGGAAATTCCATACTGCTTTCTTTAGTGGCTGCACTAGTCTGCATTCCTCCCAGCAGTGTACTAGGATTCCCTTTTCTCCACACCCTTGCCGGCACTTGTCATTCGTTCATTTGTTGATGGTAGCCATTCTGACAGGTGTGAAGTGCTACCTCATTGTGGTTTTAATTCGCATCTTTCTGGTGATTAGCAATGTTGAAAATTTTCATATGTCTCTTAGCCATCTGTATGTCCTCTTTGGAGAAGTGTCTATTTAGATCCTTTGCCCATTTTTTAATTGGATTGTTTGTCATCCTTTTGCTAAGTTGTGTAAGTTCCTTATATATTTTTCATATTAAACCTTTATCAGATGTGTCATTGGCAAATATGTTCTCCCATACAGTGGGTTCCCTTTCTTTTTGTTGTTTTTTTTTTGCTGTGCAGAAACTTTTAATCTTGATGCAGTCTCATTTGTTTATTTTCTCCTTTGTTTCTCTTGACCTAGGAGATGTATTGGCAAATGTATTGCTATGAGAGATGTCTGAGATTTTTGCTGCCTACGTTTTCCTCTAGTATTTTTATGGTTTCACGTCTTACACTTAAGTCTTTAATCCATTTTCAATTTACTTTTGTGTATGGTGTAAGTTGGTGGTCTAGTTTCTTTTTTTTTTTTTTTTATGTGCCTGTCCAATTTTCCCAACACCATTTATTGAAGAGACTGTCTTTACTCCATTTATGTTCTTGCCTCCTTTGTCAAATATTAATTGACCATAATGGTGTGGGTCAATATCTTGGTTCTCTGTTCTGTTCCACTGATCTGTATATCTGTTCTTGTGCCAGTACCAGGTTGTTTTGATTACAGTGGCTTTGTAGTATAACTTGATATCTGGTATTGTGATCCCTCCAACTTTGTTCTTCTTTCTCAAGATTGCCGAGGCTATTCAGGGTGTTCTTTGGTTTTAGATAAATTTTCGAAGTGTTTGTTCTATATCGGTGAAATATGCTGTTGGTATTTTAATAGGGATTGCATTGAATTTATAGATTTCTTTGGGTATTATAGATGTTTTAATGATGTTAATTCTTCCAATCCATGAACGTGGTATATTTTCCCATTTGTTTATATCTTTCTCTATTTGTTTTTTCAGTGTCCTGTAGTTTTCCGAGTACAGGTCTTTTACATCTTTGGTTGTTTATTCCTAGGTATTTTATTTTTTTAGTTGCAATGGAAAATGGGATTTCTTTTTTAGTTTCTCTTTGAGAGTTAATTATTGGTGTATAAAAATGCCATCAATTTCTGGGTGTTAATTTTGTATCCTGCTACCTTGCTGAATTCACTTATTAAATCTAGTAGTTTTTCGGTGGAGTCTTTAGGATTTTCTATGTACAACATCATGTCATCTGCAAATGATAGTTTTGTTTCTTCCTTTCCAATTTGGATGCCTTTTGTTTTCTTGACTGATCATGTGGGTAAGACTTCCAGTACTATGTTGAATAAGATTGGTGAAAGTGGTCACCCCTGTCTTGTTTCTATTCTTAGGGGAAATGTTTTTAGTTTTTGCCCATTAAGTATGATGATGGCTGTACGTTTGTCATATATGGCCTTCATTATGTTGAGGTCTGATCCCTCTATTCCCACTTTGCTGAGAGTTTTTATCAAAAATGGGTATTGAATGTTATTGAATGCTTTTTCTGCATCTATTGATATAATCATATGATTTTTTTTCTTTTTATGTAATGTATCATGTTTATTGGTTTGTGAATATTGTACCAGCCTTGCATCCCTGGAATATAAATCCTGCTTGGCCATGGTGTATGATTCATTTAATATATTGCTGGATCTGATTTGCTAATATTTTGTTGAGGATTTTAGCATCTGTGTTAATCAGCGATATTGGCCTGTAATTCTCTTTCTTTGTCATGTCTTTATCTGTTTTTGGAATTAGGCTAATGCTGGCCTTGTTTAAAAAAAAAAAAAAAAAAAAAAAGCTTGGAAGTGTTTTTCCCTCTTGGAATTTTGAAATAGTTTGAGGAGGGTAGGTGTCAATTCTCCTTTGAATGTTTGGTAAAACTCCCCTGTGAAGAGAGTCATTGAAACCTCCAATCTGTGGCCAATTGGTCAGAAACACAGCTTACCCGGGCTTGCGCTGGGATTGTTTAAAAAATACTTCCATTACTTTTATTTTATTCTTTCTGTAAAATCTTTTTTTAAAATCCTCTTCCAGGGATTTTTTTTTTTTTTTCCCCAGTACATGCCCTTAACCGGAATCAAACATGAGACCCTTCAGTCTGTGAGTCAACACTCTAACCATTGAGCCAAATTATTTTTCAATTATAGTTGACATACAACATTAAATTAGTTTCAGGTGTACAGCCTAGTGATTAGACATTATATAACTTACTAAGTGATCATCCTGATAAATTATACCCATCTGGCACCATACATAGTTATTAGAATAAAATTGACTGTTCCCTGTGCTGTACTTTATATCCCTATGACTATTCTGTAACTACCAATTTGTACTTCTAAATCCCTTCGCCTATTTCATCCATCCTCCCAACACCCTCCCACCTGGCAACCATTAAAATGTTCTCTATATCTACGAGTCTGTTTCTGTTTTGCTTATTTTCATTTTTAGATTCAATTGTTACTAGATATGTATTTATTGCCATTTTATTATTTATATAGTTGATCTTTTTTTCTTTTTCTTAAAGAAGACCCTTTAACATTTCATATAATATTGGTTCAGTGGTGATGAACTTCCTTAGCTTTTTCTTGTCTGGGAAGCTCTTTATCTGTCCTTGGATTCTAAATGATAGCTTTGTTGGGTAACCTTAGTTGTAGGTCCTTGCTTTTCATCACTTTGAATATTTCTTGCAAATACCTTCTGGCCTGCAAAGTTTCCATTGAGAAATCAGCTAACAGTCTTATGGGAGCTCCCTTGTACATAACTAAATGCTTTTCTCTTACTGTTTTTGAGATTCTCTGTCTTCACTCTTTGGCATTTCAATTATGATGTGCGGGCCTCTTTGGGTTCATCTTGTTTAGGATTCTCTGTGCTTCCTGGACTCGTATTTCTATTTCCTCCACCACGTTAGGGAACTTTTATTATTTTTTCAAATAGGTTTTCAATTTCTTGTCTCCCTTCTGGCACCTCCATGGTTCAAATGTTGGTATGTTTGAAGTTGTCTCAGAGGCTCCTTACACTATCTTCATATTTTGAATTCTTTTTTCTTTTTGCTGTTTTGATTTGATGTTTTTTGCTTCCTTATATTCCAAATTGCTGATTTGATTTTCAGTGCAATACTTCCATTGTTTTTAAATTTGCCCTTCATTGGAAGTAAAATTATTATGAATCAATTGTAAAGAAAGGATGCAGTAAATACTTAATTTATCCTGTGTAGTAAATTTGAATACAGGTGTAGTTAAAACACAAAAGTGTTGGAAGAGTAATAAATATTTCTATTTTACCTGTAGCAGCAATACTTTCACGTCTGGCCCAGTCATTCTTGTGTCAGCAAGAAAGTGAGTGGAATTACATGTTGCTTTATGACAACATATAAACTAGTGGCAATTTTTGAGAGCAAATAATTCAGGCCTTTTTTTTTTTCATGTGTGATTTAACAAATATGCAAGTGAGACACGAGGCATGTCAAAAGAAATTCATGAGAAAAAGCAATGTCAATCATTTTTCTATTCTGGAGGGAAAATGTGCCTGAAAACCTTGGAATCACTCATCCATTTATACTGTAATCCAGAGAATCTTTGAAAAGGTCAGACATTTGGTGCAGTCAAATAAACAATTAACTGTGAGAATGACAGATGAAAAACATAATTTAGACAAAGATGTATAGGTATTCTCAAAAATGAAACTCGGAAATGAAGCAAGTTCCAAAAAATTGTTCATGTACTTTGTACTCGAGACCAGGCACAGAGAAGTCTTCACATTAGGCATTAAGGTTCACCTCCCACAATCCCCCCAGCCAAAGTGTGGGAACATAATGTATTAAAATAGGAATCAATGGTAAAATGTCTCGTGTTTGGGATGTTATGGAAACCATCAAAATTGGAGTGTAACACCATCATCCCTGACCTTATAAAAATGTTATACTAAAATATTGCCCCTGGATGTAACGTGGACTTGTTTCTTTGATATCCATAGTTTTGCTCATGAAACCCACATGGTTAACCTGTCCATTGGACTTACTGTATAGAAATTCCATGGTGTCTGAGTGCTTGCATGTGTATGATGGCCTTCATACACTGCAGATCTCCAGCTCATGGCTGGACCCTTCCTGAGAACACCTTGTAGCAGCAGCAATGACCAAACTTAACATCATCCGCTGTACTGCTCACAACCCCACATTAATTCTGAATTAGCCCACCCTCAAAGGCCATAGACTGTTGCTCTGAGAATGAGCTGCTGTCTCTGAAAGTAAACTCATAGAGGAATTAAAATTTTTTTAAGTAATTGCAGTGTAAGTTTATTTTCTCCCAGAGCGGCTATTTTAAAGGGGACAAGACTCATCTAAGGGGATAACTTCTTACGTATTCATTGAAAGAAAACCCTCAAATCTTATGCAAATGTACTCCTAAAAATGAAATGAATATACAAATCACCCAGACTTAAATATGGTTTGAGTGAGGTTCACTTTTACATTTCTAACTTTTATGATAAAAATCTCTCTCATGTAACCTGTTACTTCATCTGAATTCCCTGGTCAGGTTACCGGTCATCATTTGAACAACAAATGTAGCAGTCATATAATGGCTTTTAGAAGGCTATTATTATGTTGTCTTTGAACTACTGCCACATATGTCTTTCCTGTGATTATTTCTTCTTCTGTAGAATTTGGAAATGCTTCAGATATGAGTGTTTTTGTGCTGTTGTTCTTTCCCCTAAGAGCATGGCATTTTCTTAGCTCTCATTCGATCTGAACTCTGTGAAATGTCAAGGGCTTATTCCGAGTTTCTTTCTCCCTCCCTCCTCACATCAGCAATCTGCTGCCGGTACTTCCCAAACATCTCCCTCACATGGACTGTTCCCAGCCTCCACCCCACCAGCTTTATTCAAACCACTGTCATCTCCTGACTGGCTTGGATACTTCCAATAGACATCCAGGTATTCTTCCTGCTTCCACCTTTGCTTCTTACAAACCCATCCCCGCGCAGGCAACTTGCTGGGTGATGCTCTTAACATGTGGATTGGGTCATGTTACTCTCCTGCATAAAATACTCCAATATCTTCCCATGACATTATAAATTTTCCGGCTTAAGACTTTGCTTTCTGCCTCTCCCTCCAACCTTATCTCCGGCCATTCTCCACTGAGTTGCTCACAGTGATGCCAGCTACACTCTTGTCTTATCTTGGCCTTGGCCTTGGCCTGGTTTGCTCTGGCTGGAGTGCTCTTGCCACTGAACTGATGGCTGGCCACTTCTTGTCCTTCAGATGCCAGCTCAAATGCTATGTCTTCAGAGAGCTCATTGCAGTCTCTCATTAATATAAATTAGCTACCTAGTCACACTCCCTTGTATCACTAGCCTTGAATTTTCTATAATACTTATTTCTGATATTTTTCTTCTGCATGTATGCATTTCCTTTTTATTGCACATCTCCCCCCACTAAAATGTAAGGCCTTTGGGAGCAGAAATGACACTTCTCTGACTTCCCACTGACTAGAATGGTGCTGACATTGGTAGTCAATAAATATTTGTAGAATAAATGAATGGCTATCAAACATGAAGGCTGTCAACCCCTTTTTGAAAACCTTGCATTTTTTTCAATATCTGATCTCTCTGGCCATTTACTCTGATAGTCTTATTCTGGTCCTATTCTGTACTGGTCGCCTCTCTAAACCTCAGTCCTGAGACCCTTGTTATCTTTATATGATCCATCCTTTTGGAATGGTTAAGAGACGGGGGTGTAAATCATTGAGTGTAGTATGTCTATTCCTCTGTATGACCTTGGAAAAGTAAAGTATATTTTTAAGTCTTATCTTCCAATTAATAGGACAGGCTACTAATAGTGCCTATTTCCATAGTTAAAAGAGACAATAATTGCAAAATGTTTAGAATTGTGTTTAGAATTGTGTGTAAGAAAGAACATGCTAACTATATATTTTTTTAGTTAAGACATTTCTTGAGAAATTTTAAGTTCACAGCAAAATTGAGGGAAGTATAGTGATTTCCTATATACCATCTGTCCCCGCACTTGCAGTCTTTCCCCTTATCAGCATCCATTACCACAGCGGTACACCTGTTACAACTGATGGATGTACATGGACACATAATAATCCCCAAAGTCCATAGTTTACATTATGGTTCACTCTTGGTGTTGTACATCCTTTGGTTTTGGACAAATGTATAATGACATGTATCTCTCCCTGTAATATGCCAAGTATTTTCACTTTCCTATAAATCCTCTTTGCTCGACCTATTTATACATCCCCCCTCCTTCCCCTCCCCCAACCCTGGCAATCACTGATCTCTTCACTGCCTCCATACTTGTGCCTTTTCCATAAAGTCAGAGTTGGAATCATGTAGTACATAGCCTTTTCAGATTGCTTTCTTTCACTTAACAATCTGCATCTAATCTTTCATATCTTTTCATGGATTGATTATTTCTTTTTAGTGCTGAATATTCCATTGTCTGGATAATGCACAGTTGATTGATTCATATACCTACTGGAGGACATCTGAGGTTGTACCCAAGTTTTGACACTTATGAATAAAGCTGCTATTAAATACCAGTGTGCAGGTTTTTGTGTGGACATACATGTTCATCGCTTTTGGGTAAATACAAAGGAGCGCCCTATGTATTTTTTATTTTCAGTAGTTCTGTGATAGCAATTCTCTAATTTCATTCTCCAATATATGCTATTGGTTCTAGTGTATTTATCATGGATAATACCACCATCACTTTGGAGGTATAGCAGACTTGGCAAGCTGGAAACTTGAATTATCATTAATTAAGCTTGGTCAAATTATACTTGTTACAAAATTAAAAAACCTTTATAAAACCATTTTAGCAGGAAAACCATTTTCCAAACTTACACTGAGCTCCAGTTTTAATGACAGGTTAAAGTGGAGATTCTCTAGTTGAAAGAGTTCACCAACAAGCCAGGGTCGCCTAGTTTTCTCTTCTCATGGCAGCCTCCAAGTGAAACCCCTGAGTTGTACTTTTCTCTTTGTTTTGTGCTTTCCTTTTTATTTTGTGAATGTTTTCAATGGATATTACTTTAGTATTTTATTTTTAATCACTACCCACAGATGACTTAATTTTTTATTTCTATTGTTTATATATTGCTATCTTCTGTTCATAAAAGAGGCTTCATAGCTGGCATCAGTCTCTATTCTGTTCATGTGTGAAGTTGATTTATAATCACAGCATCACTCAGTTCACTTTGGTTGACGTTGCTTTGTTCTTATTGGTTGGAATATCAGATTATAATGGCTGTTCCCAAGAGAGTAGTTTCCAGTAACTACTCTAACAATGAATAAATGTTTTGCATATTTTACATGGTACATATTTATTAATGTAAACGTTTGAGAATAGTCATTTCACCACATTCTGTATCTACACTAGCTATGTCCTGTAAAAAAAAAAAAAATTGGAGAAAGATACATTTGTCTACTGTCTTTACATGATGCAAATGTAGTGAATGACTGTGGAATGTTTCCCTGTTCAGTGCTTTTCCAAATCCTCATATGAAGTGTCTCATACTAAGAAGCACACTCTTTGTCTAGACAAGTCTTTAGGTTGACAAGTTTTTATACAATTGGGATAGACACCCACTGAAACATTTTGTATTTCAGTGAATCATAAAGTAACTCTTCCAGAGAAATAAATCCTTTCATTGTCAACATGCAAATCACTCCCTAAATTATCTGTTCTGCTGGATTTAGTTTTTTAAAATTTGGATTTAGTTTTTATGTATTCGGTTTTCTTAAAGCAAACTGTACATGAATATTAAGTATCTCCTTCTGCTTTTGACCTTAATTCTTTTCTTGTGATCAGTAGAAACTGTGACTAATGCGTTGCCATCACTGTACTATTATTTTTAATGTGGTTCTGAATTCTAATTATATTTTCCTTTGAAAATTTTTACCCTCCAGTTCTATATGTTTTTTAGCTTTCTTTCATGTGGATGGGCAAAAGTGGAAGGTAAACATTTCAGGGAGAAGATTTAGTACTCTCAGTTCCTCCTCACTTTTCCTGCTTGCAAATCTGTGTTCCATATAAACATCTATTTTTTCCCCTTATTATTAAAGGCATAAACATCCTTATAGAGCACTGTATTCTTGGATGAGCCAGATGGAGAAATGGGTCCTCAAATCTCTGGGTGTTTCTGCAAGACCCCTACCCCTCTAGCCTACCCATGGCACTTCTGGTCTCACAACCAGCCCCGCCCTAACCCATCCAGATGACCCCCATTATCCTCCCCCCCCCCCATGTGAAGCAGTGGTCCTCCATCCATCAGAATCAGTTACATTCCTACCCACTCTTCTCCCCCACAGGGTCGCTCTCTCTTTATATATTTTTCGTTACATCACTTATTCTCTGAGATACTAGATGTTTTTCTCACATATCTTTGTCCTTCATTAGAATGGAGGTTCCATGCAGATGGGTATGCTGCGTGTTTTGTTCACTTCTCTATCTCTAGTTCCTAGAATAATAACACATATGGTGGGAACTTAGTATTTGTTGAAAGAGTGAATTAGTAAATCCCCTGTTGTCTACTGCATCCCTCTGTAAATATTGCTTTTCCCTTAATCCCTCTAGATGTTTATAAGAGATTATGTATTAAGATAATGTTAGCTGCTACAAATAAACCCTCTAATCTCAGTAACTTGACACAATAATTTATTTCTATAAGATTCACATAAGAAGTCTAAATGAGTGTTCATGGTCACCGGGCAGCTCTCCTCCAAGCAGCAATTTGAAAATCCAGGCCCCTTTTGCCCGTTAACATGGACTTCCAAGGTGACTGCTGCTCTGCGTCAAGCCAGCAGAGTGGGAAAGACCGCGACTCGCAGCTTGTGACATACATTGTCTCAGCTCATGTTCCATTGGCCAGCACCTGGAGATAGTCTTCCTCCCCAGGGAGGCTGAGATGGAGACTTGCCAGCCCCAGAAGAGGAAGAAGGTTTGGTAATGAACCAGTCGGTCACAAATGGGCACGTCCCATTTATGGAGCATTGTGAATTAAGTAAAACTTGCCTGAGCTGTCGGTCATTCCAATGAGATTCTATTAGAGACGAGTGGAAACGATGCTGAGAGGCCAGCCTCACTGGTGAACCTGCACAAATGCCTGCTTGCAGCAGTGTCTTCAGCGGTGCTTTATTAGGTTCTTTTGTCTCTCCCTCTCGATTTTAGGCATGTTTTTAAGCAGTTTTTAATTTCAGGATGTAACAATCTCAGAATTTTTCCTGCCTTGTTTATGTTCAATACTCAGAACTCCTTTCAGTTTTTCTGATGTCATTTAACATGTGGCTGAGCAGTGCCAAGCACTTAAATATGAATTTTAGGAGGCAAGAATATGCTGTACTAAATGAAACTCCTGAGTTCCTATCAGTGAATTCTGCTCAGTAACACACAGCAGCAAACAGGTTTGGGAATAGAGGCTGGGGTTGTAAACTGTCACCCAATCTCATGCCAAGACAGTCAAATTATTATTTATTCCAAATGCTAACTGGGTAGGCCAGATGTTTGCACACAGAAGGAAGTATTTTTAAATGACAGCTTTTTGATGACTATTGCACTATGTGGGAGTAAAATGTTAGGAGACTATTCATTCAAACAAATAGTGAAAAACAGTTTTAGGCACATTAACCACTGAAAAAAGAGAAGGAAGACTTCCAATGAAGAGAGTCACAAATCAAGTATTAGATGAGTATATTCAGTGGCCTAAAAATAGCAATTGCCTTAAACAGCACTAGTCAGTCATGTAAAAGATCAGGCTTTCCTGACGGAGATTTGGTAACTCATACGGACAGCTCACTTAGTTATAATTCTACATGAAAAGCATAACCATGCTAATCTCGCCTTTTCATTTAGGGATACATGATAGTGCGAGACTCTGAGATGCGTGAGTGTGGATGATGCTGGCAACCCATTTTTATACTCCATGCGTGCTGAATCCTTGAGGGTTCAAACCCAACATGCCTCACTGATTTGGTTGCATGGTGCCTAAAGGGGGGAAGCATTCCTTATGATTTGCCCCTCGTGTGCTTCATTCAACATTTATAGACCCTGGGGATCCAAAGATAAGCTGGAGAAGTCCTCCCCTGCAGAGGCCTGTAGTCTAATAAGAGACAAACCCACCAAGGAGCAGCTGTGATATAAAACAGGTGCAGACAGGTGCTGGACTCATGGAGGAGGTGCCACCAGGGCGAGGGCTCAGGAAGCCTGTTCCTCTTGGGCTCTGCGTCCTGCCTTCCAGAAGCCTATTCTCCTCATTGTGCCCTAGTGCCTTGGAGGAGATACCGGGTCAGAAATGAGTTGCATGCTCCCAGGGCTGAAGAAACGCTGGCTTTTCTTTTGATAGTTTCAGGTGAAAGGGACTTCAGCAGTAATGAGAGTAGAAGCTGTCATCCCCAGGCTAAAGCTAGGTTTTTTATCTGTAGAACTATTGACATTTGGGCTGGAGAATTCTTTGTTGTGTGCGGTTGTCCTGTGCATTGTAGGATGTTTAGCAGCATCTCTGGCCTTTACCCACTAGTTTCCAGTAGTGGCTCCCTGCCCCTAGTTGTGACAAAAAAAAAGTCAGATGTTGCCAAATGTCCCTTGGGGGAGAAAAATCACCCCTGTTTGAGAACCACTCAACTAGAAGGTATGTCTTTTCAGGTCCTGCTTTCTACTTTGTGCATATTGACAATATATTTACTTGCTGTAGGATATTTTCATTTTATACCTTCATCTTAAATAATAGTTTTCTCTTGTTAAATGTGAAGTAAAGGCAGGCAGTGTGTCTGCTGAAAAAGTGTATGATCTGTTTAGCTCCTGTCCTACAGTGACACACACCTGTGTGGGGCACAACAAGAATTCGGTAATGAATGAATGCGGTCGGTGCAAACATGGCTGCACATTCTTTCCCTCCCTGCACCCATACCCTTGCGATACACAGCTTTGCCTTTCTCCCATGAAGAGGTCATCTATTCCCCCTCCTTTGAATCTCACCCGGCCTCATGACTTGCTTCGACTTTGCAAGAAGAGACTTGAGATGCTCCCTCACATTGGGACTTACCTTTTGGTTTCTTGGAACTCCTCAAGCTGGAGGATGAGAGACCATGTGGAGAGGCTTTCCATCATTCTCAGATGTCCCAGCCAAGGCCACCCAAGACCAACCAGCCCCAGGTGATCACCAACTGGCCTCTGATGCGTGAACGGGACCAGCTGAAATCAGTTGAACCCCGCCCAGGTTATAACTGCTTAGTTAACCCAGCTCAATTTGCTAATCTATAGAATTATGAGCTAAAGACGTGGTGGTTACTTTGAGCCACTATTTTTCTTTATTTTTTAAAATGTCTTTATTGATTTCAGAGAGAAGAAAGGGGAGGGAGAGAGAGAGAAATAGAAACATCAATGATAGTCACTGATTGGCTGCCTCCTGCATGTTCCCAACTGGGGATCGAGCCCTCAACCCGGGCATGTGCCCGGACCGGGAATTGAACCCAATCGCCTGGATCCTAGGTTGACGCTCAACCACTGAGCCACACCCGGCCAGGCGAGCCACTGTTTTGGGGGTTGTTTCTTAGATATCAAGGTAATTGATGAATGTTTCTTCACACCTACATTCGTTGGAGCGAGGGTGTTTTTGTGGAGAGTAAGCGGTGTATTTGTTTGCTAGGGCTGCAGGAACAAGGTACCGTAAACTGGGTGGCTTAAACAAAATAAATTTATTATCTCACAATACTTGAGGCTAGAAGTCTGAAATCAGGGTGGTGGCAGAGTTGGTTCCATTTGAGAGCTGTGAGGGAAGGATCTGTCTAGGCCTCTTCCCTTGACTTTAGATGACCATCATCATCTTCACGTGGCATTCTCTCTGTGTTCATGTCCAAATTTCCCCTTTTTATAAGACATTGGATTAGAGCTCACCATAAATGACCTCCTTTTAACTAATTCCAGGTGCAACAATCTTATTTCCAAATAAGGTCACGTTATGAGGTACTGGAACTTAGGACTTCAGCATATGAATTTTGGGGGAACACAAAACAACCCATAACAAGTGGGGAGTGGAAAGTAATGCCAAATTGATCCTTATAGCTAGACTCTCATGTCTTCCTAAGGGGTTGAATTTTATTGGTGGTTGAAAATAAGAGCCTACAGAAATCTATAAATTATGGAAGTGCTCTTACGCTCAATCACAATTTTATTAAGGAAATAGGAAAGTGTGAGGATTGTAGTGGTAAATGATCTAGGAAGGAAGCCAGTTTCTCTACAGTAAAGACCTAGGCTCACACTGTGGGGACAGAAGAGACGACATGAGATGCTTCTGAGTAGTTATTGCTGTGAATATGCTGTCACTGTCAGGGGGCCCCTGAAAGTTTGATTCAGTTCTGGGCACCACCCTTTAACAGGGTGATAGACAAGGTGGGGCACACACAGGCAAGCATGAGCAAGAGGGAAAGAGTCTTGATGACATGTCACATGGCTTAAGCTCCAGAGAAGGAAAATGCAGCGAAACTGATCTCTGCTTTCAACTCTGAAGGGTTGTCCTGTGGGAGAGGGATTAATTAAACTTGATCTTATGTGGCCCAACAGAGCTAGGAGCACTGATTAAAAACATCAGACAGACAGCTTTCAGCTATAAGATATGGGCTGAAACTCTTTAGTCAGAGCCATCTTAAGAGGGAGCAGTCAGGAAGGTTTCTTCTGGTCCCAAGATTTTAAGTTCTGTTACTACTTTGTGTCAGCTCCTTGCAAGGTCTATGATGTTATGTGACATTTATGTAAGTAAAACAGCTTTCTGTTACTCACTCTGTGGATGGATTAGAAAGATATACTGTAAAACCCCTGAATGATAAGACATTATTTGTGAAGTAATAAAATTAACTTTTTTTGTGAATTAACTGAAACAAAAGGAAATTAGCAGCCCTCCCCCCCAAATCCATAAGATTTCCAAACGGAGTTTTGTGTTTAAAACATTTTTTTCCTATCTTGCTCTTATAGTTTGCCCCACGTAATATTAGCTCCTCATCATGTGTTGTTATTTTCTAGTTAGTTCTGTGTCAGAATTCATAAATTTTGTTTCTGATTACCATATAATACCAGAACACACAAAAACTCTCTTCCTTTAATCTATTTTTTTTATCTTCCCAACTAATGTTTCTTTTGAACAATGGACCAAATACTTTATGCTTTTTATTAAAATGGCTTGTGAAACTGTTCTTAAGCTAATTTCGTTGGCCTAATAAAGATCATAACATAATTAAGACACAAACTTAATCTCCCAAATTATTTTATAAAGAGGCAAACAATACATATAGGTGCATTTATTAAACTAACAAAGTAATTAACTCACTAATAATACTTATAAAAGGCCCTCTCTCTGCCCAGAAGAGGACCCACTTAGGAATGGGAAGTGTCCTAAGACCCACTTGCTTTTTAATAGCTCCAAGCCTAGCTTGGCAGGCAGAACTAGACACCAGACACGTTAGGTTCACGTATGGCAACATGGAGGGGTGTTGTAGTAGATGGGGATGCTTTATATAGCACTTCCACCTGCCAGACACCATGATGAAAAATGCTTTTCACAGATTATCTCATTCAGTTCTCACAACCGTTGAAGATAAATGCTAATGCTATCATCGTTTTGCGGATGAGGAATCTGAGGAAAGGTGGTTACATAGCTTTCTCAAAGATACATAGCTAGTAAGTGATGGAGTCAGGATTAGCACCTAGAAATTTTCATCTCTTGACCTTACCTGCATTTAAAGGGGTCTGAAGTGGAGGAATTATATCTTCCCATGGGTGTAGACACAAACTCTAAGCCCCTTATTTTGCCTTCCTCAATAGCTATCTGTTATTTAAAATATCATTTTTCTGATAGAATGTTTCAGACATATTCTTTTGATGGTATAACAGTTTGATCTATAACTGTATAAATCAGAACTATTTCCTCTCCCCTTATTACATTTTATTTTCAGAACAATGTTTAATAAGTTAGTTCCTCTCTGTGTTAGGTCACCCAGTCACCATAATTTTGCTAATTTCTTTACTCTCTTTGTCCAAAGAGTATGTTAATTGCCTCAGGAGTCCTACTTTCCCCAGCATGGACATAATTAATTGAGAAGACAAGGCCTGGACAGCCAAAGCAAAATCACTTCTTGTCATCCATAGTAATCCCCCCTAAGGATTTTCCCAGAGTGTTTCTAATTAGAGGGAAATGAGCCAGCACATTAGATCCACCAAATCTGACTGCCAAAAGTTTATTTCGAGTGACTTATTTTACTTCAAATTTAGTTGTATGTAGTTATACGTATATGGCAATAGTTTTGTCTGCTGTGTTATGAATTGAAAGAGAAAAATCACTATGAATATCATGATTAATTTAGATTAAACACCTTAGGGCATGAGCTCATTTTTCATAACGTTTCATGAAAATATGACACAAATATACTATAAAAATATAGTTAAAAGGATAGTTTTTTTAGGCAGGGAAGAAAATTCCACAAAAGTTATGGTTAATAAAGCAAAGAAATGCACAATAAAAAGAGAAACAGTAAAGCTTTTCAAGGAGAAAAGCAGAATGCCATTTACTTAAAATAATTAAGTAGTCTTTAATTTAAAAATTATCCATATGTTGTATATGAGGATTAATTGAAAAATAACGCAAACATTTGACTCTCCTGATGTTTACCTCTTGGTTCAGAGTGGTGTCAAGCAGCACATATGTCTAATTTAATGGTGGTGGTTTATAGATTCTCAAGATTTGGATGATAATATCAACAAGTCACTGATATACAAATGCTTTGTATCTTAGTAGATTGGCTTTCCTTTTAGATGAGAGGAAACCCAGAGGTAAACCCAAAGGTAAATATTCTATCCTAATGGGCATAGAAGAGTTTTAGTTGTCAAACCAGCTGTGGGCCTGTCCCATCAGCTCCTCGGGAGCTTTGCTGCTCTGCTGGGCCTTGTGAGGAGTGATTGCAGTTGCCTTGTGAGTGGACTAAATACATATTACTGTAAGGCCAGTTTTTTTCTGCATCTGTTTCAGAAAATAATTAACAAAGACAGTAGTAACTTAATTTTTTATCAGCTGCAAATAATGGGTTCTGAGACCATTAGCAACTTTTGGATTATAGGAGAAAATAATCTATTGCCAGTCGGTCATTCTTAAGGAATACTAATGTGCATTTCTTGCTCATGGTTTAGTATTGGCTGCCAGTTAACTAATAACAGCAAGGATGGACACTAACTGGAGGTTACATTTCTTAACTTGTAAGAGCTATGTAACACATGCTCCTTAAGTAGAGGAAAATCACTTTTACCTAAACCATATGCTTACTTAGTGGTGTACCTGAGAATGGAATTATACCAGATGACACTCTGGATTTGGGGGAGGGGGGGCATAGGTGTGGCGTGTGATGCAAAAGTATTGAAGATTTGGGTTTTATTACTAATTCTGCCATAAGCAAACTGAAATATAGGGAAATCATTCTTTATTACACTTTTGTAAAGTTTATTTTGCTAGATGCTTGAATTTTTTAGCACCTCAGTTTTTTGTATTTATGAACTTAGAAGGAAATATGAGGATTAAGCTTTCTTACCTCCGAAGTAACTGTCAGAGCTAGGAATTCTTCATTCTAAGAACATCTCATTCACATTTAATGCTCTACGTTTGAATGTTTTCTTTCAATTCTTTCTAATATATTTTAATAAAATGTCACCTCTTTTAAAGGTTGAGCTACATAACTGCCTCTCATTCCAGGCTCTCGAACTTAAGACCAGTCCCAATGCTGAGACATAAAAGGGCAGCTTGCAGGGCTCGGTGGCTAAGGGGACGCTAGAACAGGCTATAGTCAGAGAATGATTGTGCAAACCCTATCTCCCATTGTATCAAAATTGTCCATTTTCTCCACCAAACCTCATGACAGCATTTTCTGCAGCAAAAGGCACACATACCATCTGGCCTGAGTCTTGATGCAAGTTCCTTCAACGTTGCAAGTTCTGTGCCTTTCATTTCTTCTCTGATTCTTAGACCCCTTCACTAGAGCATCGGCATGATGCCTGTTGACCTGTATATTCTCTAGCATACCTTTCTTTTTCTGGTTAACAATACGCATCATTTATCTGACTCAAATCTTGTCAGAGAAGAATTTCCTTTTCTGTAAAATGCGTCATTGCACCTATATCTGCAGCATGTGGCCTCATTCTTGTGATTGGGATCTCTCTATACAGTTTTTTACCACAATTCCTAACTGTAGAGTTTTGAAGAACACAAGCAATATTCCTAAGCTCTTCTTAAGGGCACCTCCTGATATAGAGCATTCGCATTAGTAGAGTTTTCCTTTTCTTATTCCCAATCAACAGAATAGTAATTCTAACTGCAAGATGCATCCCATACCCATCCACGACTTCCCTAGTGTCACAACCCACTGAGAGCTGCCCAAACATCAGAATCACAGCCGAGCTATGCGAGGTGATTAGTGCTCTTGACACAGTTCCAATTGGAATGGATTTTTCTCCCAAAAGGATGCTTTCTGTTTTATACCATTCACAGTTGGAAAACATGTTTCCCTTTAAAATTTTTGCTTTAAAAGTTACCAGTATATCTAATTCACATATTGAAATTTCAGTTTTTCCTCTTAAAAAAAGAATAGGCTATAGGTCTTATATTTAACTTTTAGTTTCTTCAAAATCTTGATTATACAGGTTAAGAATAAAATCATATAATGCTGAGAAGGTACAATGACATTTATTTTCCCAATGACACTATTACCACTTCTGTTTTCTTCTATGGTTGTAACAGGTCACTGGGCATTCAGTAATGTTTGACTATGTTCCAGGCTAGGTTTCCAGTTGCCGTTCTGCTTTTCCTTCCTCTCCTCCTTTAAATTCTTTGAATTTTCCTTTCTTTAACCCCATGCTGCTCTTAAGTAGAAAGAAACATCTGCTATCATTACAAAAGATGATCCAACCTTCCACTTTCCTGGGAGCTACTATTTTAAAGGCTTTGCTTTTCTCCAGAATGCCAGCTTTGATTCACCACCCTTTTCGCCTTCAAAGTTCCTGTGTCTTTCCCCTTGTGGGCCTCTGGGTTAGCACGGCGCTGTCACCAGAATCTGTATCATCATTCTTCCCAGCCCATGAGTCTGGCTCTGACCTCTCCTTCCCTCATGTCTTGGTCTTTGTTAAGCATTTCAGGATCAAATTAAATTTCATGACAATGGCCCTCTGCTATTGAAAGAAAACAACTACCTAGTTAGGGGAGGTGGAGAGTTTTGAGCAGCATTTCAGCTTGACAGCAATCCATATACAATTTATCTAGCACATTATATCTAGCACATTATTCCCTCTGGAAGAAAATAATCCCTTCATAATCATTAAGTAATTTGGCCCTACAGGAGACCCTCGGGGAGATCATAGAATCGCTGTTGGCCTGCGGGCGGGCCTCCTGCCTTTCTGCAGGGTTTCCATTCTTAAGCGCTCCTGGGGAGGGCTTCCAGAGGGCTGCTCGTCATGGCAGGCCGGCCCCCAGCAGAGGAGGGCTCATTCTGGGGGGCATCTTGGACTCGATGTGAGTTCAGAAATAAAAAGGCACACAAATGGAACTTTGTTCCGTGGGGGATGATTGGCTGCTGCAATACCTATGGCTGTGCAAGAGACCTTTCCCATAGTTGGCTATGTTCCTGTTATCACGCAGTTCTCAAAAAGTGGGTGGGGAAAGATTTATGTGTAAGGCGGCTATCTTAGGTAAAGTAGAAATAAAACGAGAAGATCTTGGGGGACCGACAGTGGTTAAATACCAGAAAAAGAACTGTTGTCTTCCATTGTTTCTGCCTCCTCGGCAGGTCGTCCTCCCTCGCCCTCTGCTTCTCTGGGGTGGTTATGTACCTGGCTCTCGCCCCCTTGCTTATATTCCTCCAGCCAAGTTCAAACCTGATGTCCGTGAAATTCACCAGCAATGGTCTTTCTACTTCTTTCTCGGCCTGCAATGTTCTTCACGTATGCCTACAGTTGGCTTCCTCACCTCTCGCAGGGTTCTACTCAGTAATCACGTTCTCAGTGAGGCCTTTCTTAAAAACCCCAAATTACATTTGTCCCTGCCGCACATATATACTTCCTACTCTACTCCTGGCTTAATCGTTCTTTTTAGTACGTAGCACAGTCTAACACACTATGCAATATACTCATTTATCATGTTCGTTATGTCTTCCTTCCCACCAGAGCGGGATTTCTGTCTACCAGACATCTTCCTCTTGATGTTCATAATCCATTCCAGAAAAATCATGTGTTCTATGTGAAAACGTTAACTGGGAACCTATTTCCTGTTATTACCAATGGGGGAAACATGCGATGCCAACCCAAGACCCAATTTCCCAATATACAACTAAAACCTTTAATGTAAGAAACTGTCATGTAAGAATGTAAAATGCATGAAAAAATCATTTTCTGTGCTCTATATATTATTTATATAAACAGATAATATAGATGTTAACAGTTGCTTTGTATTTTAGGAACATGTCACTTCTTGGAGCAAGAGATACCCCAGAACATCTTCTGTGTTGAAACCATGATTCTCTAAATACTGGCATGTGATTTTGATGTTTTACAAATGCTTTCACAATATACCTAGAGACTTTTCATGCACATTTTGTGAAAAACTGGTATTTGAGTTTTTAAGCTCTTTGTAAATAATTGATCCTAAAAATGTTTTACTGAAAGATATTTTCTATGAAGTTTGAGTATTAAAAGCCTAGAGGTGTCCTACCTAGAACACATTAACCAGGGAAACTTTATGCAAAGTCTGCCAGGATTTTGTTCACTGCTCCCTCCACAGCTCTTAGAACCATGCTTGGGGGAAATACTAGTCTGACAAGTAGGCCTCAGAGAAGGGAATTAATGCTTTGCAATTAGGTCAGCAATTCCTTTGAATCTTTTTTTGAACTTTTGTGTGGGCTAGGGAGGGAAAATGGTCCTTGGGGTAAAGTGGTGGGGCAGGGAATTAATGGAGCCAGGTCTTGAAGAGGAGGGTGCAGCTGAGTATAAGAGCACACTTGAAAGGATTCACCATTTAAGTGGGAGGGAGGGATAGAGATTTCTTTTTCTTATACCTTGAAGGGAATGAGGCTGGGAGAAATCTGTTTCAGTAGGAAATCTCAAAGGATTCTGTCTGTTTCCCTCTCTGACACATGCATAGGGGCTATGCCTTTAGTTTACCACCATTGCTCTAGGGGTCCAAGTTCCCATTATTTCAGAGCTTTCTGTCAGGTCTAGCCAACTGAATTGGGGTTGTCTACCCAGTGTGCTTCAGATGGCTGGTGGTGGTAGTAATGTTTGGGGGATGTTGAGTGAAGTCTGGTAGCCCAGAGGTACAGCAAGTGGATGACTTGCTGGCTTGGTGTGTAAAGGTCTTTACTGAGTGGCTGAAGAGGGAAGAGGCTGGGCTTGTTTCTGTGATACTCACAGCCTTCTGTTTAACTTGTTCTTGTTTCTGCCGCCTCTTGGATCCTCTTATCCCCAAACTGTAAAGACTTCTGTCTTCATTTGGAGTTCTATAAGAATATACTGGATTCTAATTCTTACATTGCATTGAGTGTGCTTTTACTTCAGTAGTGGTACAGCCTTGAAAGCTGTGGCAAAGTGAATCATTTCTAATTGAAAGTGTTTGAATTTGAATCTAGGCCCTCTCAGTACAAGTAAAGAGGTTGAGTGTGATAGGGGATGGGAAACACATCCCCTAATACTTCAGATATCATCCAGCCAAGAGAGCAAGGACTAAATAAAGACGCAGAGAAATTGAGACAAAGAGAAAGGAAGTTGTGGGTATTTAAGTGAGGTGATTGTTTTCAGTGATAAACTAATCAAGGTCATAGGTTGAGAATGGAGAGAGTAAAGGAGTTAAAATATGTCTCCTTTTGCAATGTTATGTATATGGAATCTCAAAATGTTCCATACTTTTGTGAGGATATCTAGTGAAAGAATTAAATATACACCTTCTTTCCAATAAAGAATAAACCCATTATCTGGAACATCTGCCAAATAAAGGTCATTTTTGGAGAATTGTGATTCAAAAATGTGAAGGATGAGCTTACCTTCAGAGTTCAGTATGGTTCTGAGTTGTAACAGTGCTTTTTTGAATCTCAGGTTCCTTAGAGAGAGAAAAGAAAGAGCTTGGAGTCAAGCAATTTAATTTGGACTCAGATTATAAATATATGTATGGTGTCTGGCCATCACACTCAGTTAAAGAAACTCTGATTTAAATTTGTTTTTCATGCTGTGACCAATAATACCTCCTCCTTTCCTTTCTCAATTATGCCACACTGCTCCATTTGTGCTGTTAGGGTGCCAGGATTCTACAGCATATTATTTAATGTTAGAGGAAAAATTATTTGGCTCTATAGCTTTAAAAGGACCAGGTATTAGGATGTTATCCATGAAAAGAATTTTCCCACAGGGGAACCAGTTTTATAAGCAAAGAATGACCACAGGGAATAAATAGTCATTCTATGCAACATTTGAAGAACTTTAGCAAAGTAATGTTTTATACTGTAGGATATACCTCCTTAAAACTTGCTAAGAATGTCACAGCCATTGATTTCTACAGACATCAAGGTTAGAGAGGATCCTTGGCCAACAACCCAACTGCCCTTGGTGGATGATTCTATTCCCCTTACTCTGTCGTTCTGCTGAATAGGTGAGGGGCTTCAGGAAAAGGTTTCAAGAGAAGGAAAAATATATCCTTTCATTTTCAGACTCTTATCTGAATTTTATTTTTAATACAGAATATTTTATCTGATACATGGATTATTTAATTAAAAGCTTCGACATTCTGGATATAATCTTAGCTTCAGAAAGTACATACTTTATTCAACCATCTTCAAAAGGTAGATATAATATGGAAGGATCTCCAAGATTCTTTTCAACTCTGATGTTTGACTTGGGATACTCACCAAACAAGTTTGCTTTTCTATGTCTACCTGCCAGGTTGCAGAAAGAGGGTAGAGTGGGAACAGAATTGTTTGAAATGAAGTCAGCTTTTATTTGTCATAATGCTTTGAGATCAGTCATATGTTGGAAATTGAATAACACTGATTGTAGTTGCTTGTTGCTGAGGTATTAGGACATATAGATAGATGAGTAAGGAAGCATTGATTAAGATAGTTTCCTGTTCTGTCCCTGAATTGACTACCAAGGAAAGTTGGCCATTTTCAATTACAGCCATCTCCATAACTTGAAGCCACTAAACATTGCAGGTAATTTATATTTGATTTAGTCATTTAGAAGTCCACACATGATTGGATGTTTGCTGTCATGCAGATAAAATAGTAACTAAAATGTTCAGTTCCATCAGTATATTAGACGTGATGGACACAATCATAGGTCAGGTCAGCAGTCTTTGCAGTAGCAAAAAATGGAGCATTTTTGTTTTTACCCAACTTTTTTTTTTTTTTTCTGGTCTAAAAATTACTCATTTTTGCTTAAAAGTTTGTGTGAATAAAGCTATGGTACTTTATATTATCCTCTGTTTTTCCTACTTTTGTGCAGTATGTGTTCTGTAGATTTTGATGCTTGAGAAACATAGACTTTAAAATAATTAAACTTTGAATGAAATATGTAATTATTATATAAAAACTAAAGTAATAATATTTATACTGGAAAATTAATACAATTGTATAAAATTTAATATCTAGCTTCAAACTTTATAATGCTCATGTTATATAACCATGTTTAAAATATAATTTCTTTAATAGTTGCATTATCCAAGTCATATCTACATTAAGTATAAATCAGTTTTTCTTCTTTCTCAAATATTGTAATTTGAGAAAAATACTTATGATGTATCTTTTTGGAATTACATTTCCTTTAAAGTGTAGATTATAATATTAAAACAGTATTTCAGAAAATACTCTTGTTCATATAAAATACATATATTCTACTGTGACACACTTCTAAATTCTGTCTTGGAGCTCTAATGCTTTAAAATATCTAAGTGCAAATTGGTATGTGATGTGATTTGCTATGAAACATTGCTTTGGAGAAAACTAAGGCTTAAGTCATTTTAAAAATAAAAATGTCAAAATTCTCATTTGAAAAAGCTCCCTCGATTTTTCAGACTAGAAATAGTACTTCTTTGCATTAACTGTATATTTTTTGAAAACTGTATTTAAAAAGCTGATAGTACTTAGGAAGCATATTTATTCTTTATATGTTATATTTTGTGAGAAGTAAATAACCTCAGTGACTTTTATTGAACCTCTTTCATAATTTAAGTGTAGGCAGGGACAGTAAATAATTCCACTGTTACCTCACTATTTCATGAAGACCTCATTAGGACTTTAATTCTAAATTATAATTCATTTGTACATCCATTGTGAACCTTATGTTAATTAACTATTAATTGTCCCTTTATGGGAAAATTGAGAAAAACCTTAACTTCCAAAACAAAAGGGGCTAGTATCAGCATTTACTACTTCTTTTGTTAACACTAAGACTACAATTTTAATATACTACTTGTTTTTTAGAATTACTTATCAGGATTACCCTTCTTTTAAACTTATAAATCTCCTGTTATGTGAAATGCTTTTTGAGAAAAAAGGAATGTTAGAGGCCAATGGCATTAACTTTGTCCAGGTTTTTCTCTGTGGCATTCTGGACACCATCTCTGGGGCGTGAACACAGTGAATACTTTAGATAAACTAGTATTTTATGGTTATCTGTCAAAGGTATTGATTGGGATGATCTTTAAGGTTATATCTTCAGTATTTGCTTATGGGATAGATATTCAGATTTTTTAAAATATTTTTTGTTTGACTTCTTTTAATAAACTTAATCTTTCACCATAAGGTATAATTTTTTTCCTGCTTTTATATCCCTTCAGAGCAACTAGCATGCAATAAGCTCTTTATAAATTTGTCGAATAGACCTATATATGTTCTATTTATGATAGGTAGATACGGTTTATGGTTTTGTGAGGTATGTTCAGTGGCAATCAAATTATGCTAAACATGCTTCAAGATTGATAGCATTTCTGACTCTGATACTTTGATATCTGGAAAAAAGTGCTACACAAGTGACAAGGAAAAGCGGGTGATCTTTCAAAGTTAGTCAGCAGCACTCTAGGGAAATGTAACACATCTGTTAACCTGTTAATAAAGTGGAATCCAACGGGATTTTTAAATGACACAAAAGAAGGAAAGTTATAGTCTGGTAGTGACAGCTGGCAAACTTGCCTTAAATGCTTTTAAGGACAAAATTGATAACATCCACGACTGGCTGCTGTTCAGGGTCCCAATTCCAGTATGCTGTCAACTGTAGATATTTACTATTGATTAACACTGTAGCTACATTCTTTTCTGACATTTTGATGTAGAAAAGTTATTTTATTTTAGGGGCAGCACCCATATAGCTTTTCCCCCTCTAGAACTGTGATAAAATATATAAAAAAAGGAATCAATTAATATAATGCCATTGGTAAAGTTAATGTTTTCATTAATCATATCTTATAAACTTAAGGAAACTGCTGTGGAGTAAAGAAAAAAACAATTTTAGTAAAAATTAAGGAAATTATTTAAAAAGTGTACATACACAAATATGTGGTTCTCCAAACAAATATTCACACGCTTGGGTCACATGTACAGAACTAAATGAATTCAGCATAAATGATGATGTCTATTCCAGAGAACCACCTGAAGTTCATTCAAACATAATTTTGAGCATTAACTACTCAAATTTCACCCACCCCCCCCAAAACAAATAAAACCCTCTTCTCCAAAGTTCATAGAATACTGGCCTCATTTTAAAGGGAGAATCAAACAGTTTTTTCCCTTGATATGCATTTATTGGATGCCTCATATGCCTTATATTGGTTAAGGGAAACACTGTAATGAGTGCTTTGGGAAAAAATAAAGCAGGAAAGGGGGGCAGGAAGTGTAAGAGCAGCCAAGAAAGCCTCAGTGAGAAGGCGTCTGCATTACAACCTGGAGAAAGTGAGGTAGTAGGTCCTGGAGCGCAGGGAAAAGCGTTTTGGCAGAGGGAGCATCTTCCGGAGGTGGTGGCCTGGTGAGTTTTGAGGACCAGTGAAGACACTCGTGTGGTCTGGGCCAAGTGAGTCAAGGGAGCTTATAGGATAGGGTGTGGGAGGGGTAGTGGGGTCGAAGGGCAAATTGTTAGGAGCCTTAGAGCTGCTGTCCAGGTAGTTGGTTTCTACTGTGTGTGAGGCTGGGGAACCCCTGGAAGGTTTTGAGTAAAGGGTGATTTTTATTTTATGTATATATTTTTAAATATATATATATCTTTATTGATTTCAGAGAGAGGAAAGGAGAGGGAGAGAGAGAGCTAGAAACATCAACGATGAGAGTCATTGATCAGTTGCAGCCCGCAACCCGGGCGTGTGCCCTGACCGGGAACTGAACCCTGATCGCCTGGATCCTAGGTCGACACGCAACTGCTGCGCCATGCCCGGCCAGGCAATGAGTAAAGGGTGATTTTTAAATGTGGTTTCTGATGTAAGTAAATCTCTCCGTTGTGGGCAGTGAGCAGGCTGTAGGCGTCGGGAATAGAAGCAGGGCAACAATCGGTTAGAGGATGGAGCGGGCTCACAGGGAAATGGGCAGCCTCGAGGCTCCCCGGAGGACGTGGCAGTGACAAGGCTCTCCAGGGATGTTCCCAGGTCAGCTGCTGCCTGACAGCTTGAGGGGGAGCCTCCCACTTCCCATGCTCACCCCCTTCGCTCCCACGGGAAAGGCCGGCTTCCCTGTCCCGGATTCACTTACTGCGGCGCATCGCCCCACACAGAAATCAGGGGCAGTTCCAGGGGTTTGGGCCTGACATTCTTGACCCCTCCCTCTATTGCCAGAAAAGCCACCGTTCCTGTGGGAGATCCCTCTGAGCAAAAACGGAGACCCAGGAAAGCACCTTAATTCATCCTGTCACAGAATTACTTCAAGACTCTGTTTAATCCATTCATCTATCCATCTGTTCATCTCTATGTCTACCATAAAATTGGGATTCAGCAAGATTGTTTCTCCATGAATATTTATTAAAGCAATCATTTAAACTGAAAAATCAAGCCAGACTTTTTTTTTTTTTGACAGAAAATGTTTGTGGGGAACTGGTTTGATGAGAACTGACTTTCTTAACTTCATATTTTCCTTGAAACAAATTAACTAAGTCTGCAGCTCTATGGCTTTAGAAAAAAACTGGAGCCTGTGATAAGAAGTATTTTATCTAAAAAATTGTTTTGCCAAAGTTATTTAGAATATAGATTTTTTTCTCACTTTTTCTAGTTGTATATTTCTAATGGTGGAACAAGGAGCTTCTAAGTGGAAGGGGAATATGCATTTTGAGTAGCTGTTTGGTGGGTATTGGCATTGCTGCTTTGGCAGTCTGTTCTCTATAAATTAAATGTCCAGTGACCAGACAGAAGAGGAGGGAGGTCGAGTTTCTTATGTTCAACAAAGTTAAATATTCATCAGTTGATAGATTATACTATTAATTTTTATTGCTAGAACACTATGAATTTTTATCATAAAACTTGGACGAAATACAAATAATTTAGTAACATTAAAAAATTTTCTATTCCAACCATTTTATGTGACTAAGGTGTCTTAGTACTTTACAAAAATAAAATTGTATAAAATGAATGCTTATTAAACCTTGTCAGTACACAGTAAGTAATTTAATTATAGCTGTACTGAGTAATCAGGGAAAAAGCCCCCCTTTATCCAATTAGGATAGACAGTTCCAATAAAATATTTTTGTTTTTTTCCTTAATTATGAAGTATTTTAAACTTCTTTGTTTTCTTCACTTTCTTTGTATTCCACTAATAGTTGGAATGATAATTTAATTCAAAATAACTTTAAAAGTAAAATGTTGCACAGGAAATGAAAAAAATCAAGTTATAAGCACTTTTATTGCAGAGAAGTTTGATAGGTGATTAGGAATCCCACAGTGCCATTGTTTGTTTTTTTAAGTATATCTTTATTGATTTCAGGGAGAGGAAAAGAGAAGGGAGAGAGATAGAAACATCAGTGATGAGAGAGTCATTGATCGGCTGCCTCCTATATGCCTTCTGCTGGGGATCGAGCCTGCAACCCAGGCATGTGCCCTGACCGGGAATCGAACCTCGATCTCCTGAATCCTAGGTCGATGCTCAATTGCTGAGCCACGCCCGGCCAGGCAAGATTTAATATTTTTAACTAAGTACTTATTCATATATATTTTTAATTGAAAGATGGTGGGGTTAAAACAGTATAGCCTTTAGGTTCCGTGAGATATATGTAAAATAAAATCTTTTTTTGTGGCAGTTTAGACTCAAAAGGAATTTTGTGGTTATTGACTTAAAAATGTTTAAAGGAGTATGTGAGCAAACATGTTTGAAGATGACTAGGCTGTTTCAGTATTACTGGTAAGAGATGAAGGCAACTTGAGGCAGACTGAAGCTTGGTAGAATTCTGTATACTTATTTTTTATTAAATTTATTGGGATGACATTGGTTAATAAAATTACATAGGTTTCAAACGTAAAATTCTATGATACGTCATCTGTATGTTGCATTGTGTGCCTACCAAAAATCTCCTTTTGTGACCATGTATTTGACCCCCTTTACCCTTCACTACCTTCCCAGCCCCTTTCCCTCTGGTAACCACCCTGGTGTTGTCTGTGTCTATGAGTTTGTTTGTCTGTCTTGTTTGTTCATTTGTTGCTTTGTTTCATATCCCACATAGGAGTGAGATCATATGTTTCTTAGCTCCTTCTGCCTGACTTACTTTGCTTTGCATGACATTCTCGAGGTCCGTCCATGTTGTCGCAAATGTTGCTATCTGGCCTGCTCTTATAGCTGAGGAGTGTTCCATTGTATCTGTTCACCACATCTGCATCCAACCATCTATCAAGAAACACTTCGGTTGTCTCCAGGTCTTGGCCTCCATGGGCAATGCTGCAGTGAACACAGGGGTGCATATGTCTTTGTCAGTAACTGTTATCAAATTTTTCAGGTAGATACTCAGAAGGGGCTTTGCCGGGTCATATGGTAACTCTATTCTTTTTTTTTTTTTTTTTTTTTGAGGAACCTCCATACTGTTTTCTGTAGTGGCTGTACCAGTACCAGTTTACACTCCCAGCAGCAGGGAATGAAGGTTCCTTTTTTCCCACAACCTCTCCAACACTTCCAACACTTATTACCTGTCTTGTTGGTAACAGCCATTCTAACGGGTGTGAGGTGGTATCTCACTGTAGTTTAGATTTGCATTTCCCTAGTAGCTAGTGAAGTTGAGCATCTTTTCATATATCTGTTGGCCGTTTGTATGTCTTCTTCAGAGAAGTGTCTGTTCAGGTCTCCTGCCCATTTTTATTTTATTTATTTTTGTTGTATGAGTTCTTTAAATGTTTTGGATATTAACCCCTTGTCAGAACCATTGTTTGCAAACGTCTTCTTCCACTGCGTTGACTGCCTTTTTACTTTCTTGACAGCTGCTTTTTCTGCGAAGAAGCTTTTAAATTTGATACAGTCCCATTCACTTTTGTTTTTACTTTTCTTTCCGTTGGGGTCAAATTCATAAAATCCTCTCTAAGACCAAGCATGATGTTAGTACATATGTTTTCTTCTATGTGATTTATTGTTTTCATTCTTATATTTAGGTGTTTGATATATTTTAAGTTAATTTTTGGATATGGGGGCAAACAGCAGTCTACTTTCACTTATTTGCATGTGGCTTTCCAACTTGTTTTTAAGCTTTAGGTCACTATCCAATTTTTCAAGACAAAAAAATACATAGAAACGGTTGCTTTTCAACCTTGAATATATAGCTAGTGAAGAGATTCTTTGGGTTCTCATTAGGAATATAAAATGTTTAGAGCCCACAGAACATTATAAAGATTATTTTTTAAAAATAGAACCTCATGCTGTACTGTTACCCTTGGAAGGCTTCCCAAAATTGTTATGTCTCAATTCCACTGAGGCCTCTAATTGTGTTTGAGGCATGCTAGCAAGTTGTCAGTGACTGTCTGGCAGACTTCAGTCTCTGTAACTGTGAGCATTTTCTCAAATGTCTTTAGGATTGCCTCCGTTTTATTTGAGACTGTTTCTAAATTACAGTTTGGTGCTCAGCCTGTGTGATATATGTTTTAAACATTCAGTCCCTACCACAGTAAACTGAAGGTGACACACATATCAGAGAGTTCTCTGTCCTACTCAGCTTTGGCTTTCTAGAGAGAGATGGCAGTTTAACTGATTTGAAATTGGGTTGCCATCCCATTTTTTTTCTGGTTGAGTGCTTATAAGTCTGAGCTCCTTCTTACTAAAGCCTCCAAGGAACGTTTAGAACAATTCATTTCTCATGATTTCTGTTGATCTTATATCTCCCTATGGAATTTGTAGTTTTGGAGGAAAGACATCTCTCGGTGGTAAAACTCTTATTTATCTTGGTGAAACTGAAATCTTAGATTTTTTCCCCTGCTGCCCTTCTGTGGCACTTCCTTTGGAGAATATCAAGTTTCAATGATTCTGTTCTCCTGCTTCAGGATTCTAAGGCCTTATATTGTGCTAAAGGAAGTCTTTAGACTCTTTGTAGTCATAATTTACAGCCTTTGCTAAATTTCCTTTAATATTCACATTTATTATTTCTACCAGGGCAGACCTTTTGTTTTGGGTGAACAAAAACTCTTGGAGCAGATTTCCTTTATACTGCTGCTATTGGCATCTTTCTTTTAAACTTAGAGTCAAGTAGTATTTCTTTTATTTATAAAGCATATTAGACTACATATAAAAGAGAATATTTTATGTTTCTTTGTTGGCTTGAGGCAGCTTATCAGGATGAAATGAATGCAATTTGATACTTGTTCCTTAGGGATGACACTTATTGACACTGGGCATGTATACTGTTAAAATCACTCAGGTATGACTGCCAGTCTGTTGCCTGCCGTGTTCAAATAAAGCCTGGGATGAGACATGGAGATTTAACTAGAGATTTTTGGGTCCTGACTTTTTGCATATTTTAAACTTTTTATAAGACCTCTGATGTGTTCTTTTTTCCTCAATGGCAGCATTGCCAGTAGAAGAAAAACCTACTTGGTGTTTTTTCTTGTAACATTCTTAAACATTTAAATTTCAGTTTGTTCTAAGGACATTTTCTGTCCACTTATCTTTATTTCCCTCTTAACTGTCCTCATATAACTTGCTTTTTGGTTACTTTGGGGGCAGTTGTGAGGTTTCCTATAGAAATCACATGGATATAGGGTTTCTTTAGGTCACACTAGTACGGAAGTTTAGTTACAAACATGCATGATGTAGTCCTCAGTATTGTACAGATTCTGCCAATGTACTCATTTTATGCGCTCCTTCACCTCTTTTACATTTATTGAGTGCCAACTCTGTGCTAAGAACTTTATTAGGAACTCAAAACATAAATTTAAGTTATAGTTCTCACAATTAACACTCTATCTAGAGGAAAATACTATCATAAACCAATTGCTCTGTTTGCTATCAGATTACTTACATAATATAAGGTAAAAGGGATAAATAATTTCTTTAGAACAAAATTATTAGTGGTGACCTTTAGAGACCATGTTTATTCTAGTATTACTGTCAGTTTTTTGAAATTGATAATGGCTTTGAAATTGATTTGTAAGCATTATAAGAAAATCAGTATCTTCATAATCATGTGGTTCCCCCACCTCGCCCTCCTGGTGGCCTGATTTTGTTCAAAAATCTCTTATGATTATACATGTAACTAACCAAATTGGGATATGAGTGGCTCTTGCTATTTTAAAAATCAAATTTACCCAGAGAGCCTGGCCGGGCGTGGCTCTGCGGTTGAGTGTCGACCTGGGATCCAGGAGATCGCAGTTCGATTCCCGGTCAGGGCTCATGCCCGGGTTGCGGGCTCGATCCCCAGCAGGGGGTGTGTGGGAGGCAGCTGATCAATGACTCTCTCATCATTGATGTTTCTATCTCTCTCTCTCTCTCTCCCTTCCTCTCTCTGAAATCAATAAAGATATATATATATATTTTTAAAAATATTACCCAGAGAGGGAAAAATGATTTGCTTCATTTAAGATGGTTAAGAGGTAACTTAGAAAAAATCTTCCAAGCCATTTTAAACAATGTAACAAATAAAATCCCAATACCATTTCTAAAATTGCAATCTGAGATAAATGTCTCCAAACACCCATATACATGTGCATGTGTGTGTGCTCACATCACCTGCAATTACATCCACCAGCTGAATCCCAACAGAATAGCAAAATCTACACATGAAGGTAGAGGTGTCTTTTTAGGAGTACTTTCAATGGAACATCATTACAAAGGAAGTTTCATTTCCACAATTATTTTAGAAAGACCAAGAAGTATGCTGGAATCTCTACTTGTTTATCGACCTAATTATAATTTGTTATAAAAATCAATATGTGACTCTGTAAGAACATATTTTCTCTTGGGAGGTGGTTGATCCATTTCATCAACTAATGTAAAAGTATCTTTGATCTCAGATGAGGTTGAGAGCTGCCGTAGCCCAGTGATTATATTGTTCTTTTTTTTCTGTTTTAGGTAAAACCAGCTTTTCAAAAGGTTATATGTACTTTCTTTCCATTTCTTCCCTGATTCATTATAATTGATTTATTTACCTTTTGCTACATAGTTATTATCAAATGTGCTATGCAATTAAAACAGTTACATTTGTAAGATTTTATTTATAAATGACATTAATGGCCAATTACTGTTAAATTTGTTATTATAAATAAAAAATTTCACCAAGTACTTTAGAATTCATAGATTGAATAACTGTAAACCACCCAAGGTGCCATGTTTTGTGAGAATGACATTTATTTGGAGTTGCATGTTTTGGACTGGTAACAAAATGTTCAGCCCAAGGTGTGGGTAGTAACGATATTACTAAAGTGTGGCTGCTTTTTATAGTCATCAATAATAGGATGCTTTCAAAAGCATGCACTGAGATAGGTGTAAGCCAGATTTAAATAATTATGACATAAAAAGTCTAAAGGAATTTAATGAAATGCATATACTGGTGAAGTCAAAGTCCCAGGTCATCTGTTTCTTCCTCTGTTAACACTTTTATGAAGATTCTCTTATTATGTTTAGTGTCTTGTGTTCTCTCCTATGCACTTAAAAATCTCAGTTGGCCGTGTGCTGATGGGGGCAGGGGCTCTTTTTTCCTCATTGTATTTCTAGCACTTAGCACCTATGTACCACCTTGAGTATAGTAGATATTCCATAAATATTTGTTGAATGTATGGACAGGTAGCTGAAATACATTTCTTACTTAACTATACCTTTGCCAAAAATTGACCACACTTGAGTAGATATGAAAACTACCCAAGATACTTGTGGAGCAGTAGATATCCGAGACAGGCAGAGAGATACTCATGTGTCTGGTTTGCTGTGACCCCAGGATAGTTCCCCGGCAAGGTGGTTTGCTATTTCAGTTCTGATGCCTTTCCACTGTTTCTTCATTGCATCTGCTCCTGGAATCATTTTAGTAGCAGAATGTATACTCTTTAACTCAACCTACTCTATTGGTTGCAGAGAATCCATGAGCAACAGGATGTTAGGTCAGAACTTCAGACCTCTGGGGCATTTAACAACAAACAGCCAAAAAGTATATATATTACAAATAACTACAAATAACTTAATTCTTGATTTTGAGGTGCACGTATTCCTTTTTGACATGGGAAAGGTTTATTTGTGTGCTCAAGCTAATTGTCATGGAAAGTGGTTGGATTTCACTTTTTGTAATATATGGACTGAGCTGCATCCTTTGTTTTTCTGAAAAAACAAACAACTTTTAACGGCTAACTTTAAACACTATTATAAGGCTTTGGTCTAAATTACAACCAAACTCTTGTCTAATTTTAGGGCTGGAAATTGTCTCTCATTAAAAACATGTTTCCATTCTAGAATTCAGCTGAAATAAAAGCAGTACAAAAATGTATTTTGAGCCAAGAATTTTAAATATGTCAGGCAGTAGGGTAAGACCCTTGTAGCTCAGTGGACATAAATATGTGTTAGGTTAGTTTTCTCCTGTGCCTTCAGGGAATAGCTTCTCTCTGAGTGTGATTCGTGGAAACAGTGTTTTGCAAGGTGGAGGAGAGGGTGTTAGTCGTGGTGCAGAATGGTGCAGACACGCGTGTAATGTGAAGGAGGTTAAGCGAGACTGAAGACCTTTTCCTCCCAGGGAGGGCTTGTATTCCCAGGACTGTGTGTCCTGAGGATGTGTCCAGGCCGGCATGTGCACCAAACCTGTGACTATGTATCTTTTATCAAATACAAGTAATCTCTGATTTAAACAAACAAACAAATAAACAAACTGGGAGAGAATAAGAGGTGGGGCTGTATTTATAAGTTTAAGACTTTTCTTTTTGAATTTTGGTCTTAAGAATCCTGTTGCTGTAAATACAGATCCCTTTAAATGTGACGGTGTTTTGAGTTCTCTGCTCCCTAGGGGTTGGGCACCGTAGTGGTATTGATTAGTAATGGTAGCGTTTAAGTCTTTCCTAAAGCATCTTTCTGGAAGATACCTGATAAGTATTCATGAATCAAAAAGACAAGTGGTGGATGAATGCTCTCTAATTCATGTTTATCAAGAACAATAATTACTACATTTTACATATCCATTTTGGGATAATGTATGCATGCATAAAAATAAACACAGTTTCAGTTCAATGAATTCTTGTCAGAAGAATGATTTTGAGACTGTAAGCCAAGCTTTTGCCTATTATTAACCAAAATACTTCATTAGGTAACAGGGAAGAAAAATGTGAAAGTACATTTTATAAAAAGAAATGATTTCATTACAATGAACGGTTTTTCACAGTTGTTCAACCAGATTGGAGAAACAGCTTTCTGTTGTACCTGCGAGTATCTGTTCAGAAAAGGACAGGAAAAGCTTATATTGCAAAAGTTTCTGTTGAGAACTGAAGTGGTTGAAACTAGACTTTGTGTGGGGTGGGGGTGGCTCTGTGAACATCATTTCATTCTTGGTATAGTGATAAACTTCGGGGGAGAGTAAGCTTTCATTTTCCTTATTTCTTCAAACCCAAGTCACATCTCTAACCTCACATGCAAATCAGACTTTCCCCTTGAAATAGTTTCTGCAGTTTTTGCCCTACTCTCTGGAATGAGTGATGCAGTTAGACTCCCTCTCCCCCAGACTGCTGTGATGTTTTTAAGTGGTGGCATAGAAAACTTGCAATGAGAGACAATTAGCCTATTAGGCTATTGCAATGGCCTACACTTTTACTCATGATGCTTTAGTGAAAATATTTTCTTTTTTCGTATGTGCAGGAGAACACATTCTGCTATAGCAGTAACCCTTATTCACCCTTACCTAAAGTGATGTGTTGTTTGTGAGGATGTGATTGTTTTAACACACCCCCCCGTGCAAACTTGTGTGCATACAATTCCTCAATCATACAGTAGTTTTTTCAGATTTATTTTGCTTGATGTTTCCTTTTAATTTTTAAGCATATGCAATATATCTAAATGACTGTGTTATAGTTCCTTAGAAGTTCTTTGGGGTTATAAATCTGTGGATAATTTACATCATAACTCTAATTTATGTAGCAGGGCACCTTTAATTTTATAATCTAAATGACACCTTCAGACATACTCATGAATAACAAGTGGGTGATTTGCCATCAGCATGTCTCTCCCGTTAGCTGACCTCTGCTTAGTCTGTCTCAGTGGTGTCAGACCCATTCCCCATCCCTGCTCCTGTGTTGCCTGCTCCACACTTCATCTGGATGTGGGGATGTTAGCAGAAGATCAAATAGCAGATCGGGCAGGTTGCCAGTGCAGCTGTAAATGGAGATGACCGAAGTGAAGAAGGGCCAACAGTGGGTGTGGGGCAATCAAACAGAACTGCATTGATCCTGTAGTGTAGAGACATGGATCTGAAATGCACAGATCGCTTTAGTTGGCTTCATACACCCTAAAAACCAGTTTGTTAGAAAATGATGACTAGTTCTGGCGTAAAACAGTGCTTTCCAAGCACAAGCTTAACAAAACCTTTCATCAGGCCTGGTCCAGTTCAGTGACTGAAAGGAGGGGCAGTGCTGCGGTAGAAAATGACAGACCGTAAGGCTGACCAGAAAAAGCCTTCAAAATACCTGCTGCTCTGATAGTACAGAAGCTGATGAAGGTGAGGAATTGGCAGTTGAAGTCAGAGGAAGTTTAAAGCGAAAGGATGATTGGATGTGTGGGTGTGGTGTAAGCTTACAGGGGTGGGGGGCTGGAATGCGTGCACCTTGGCACTAGCTTGGCAGAGTGCAGGGAAGGAAGGGGACTGCACAGGAAAGAGGATGGTGATGGGAACCGGAATTTTAGTTCAAGGAATGCAGTAAAAATTATATATCAAGTTTTAATGGCAAATTCACACCAGACCCAGACTGAAATAGATATCCAAGGCTTCAGGTCATACCTGGGAGGAGGGGTTGCTGGGTAAAGTGTAGGGATGCAGAAAAGAAATAATGGAATCATCAAGCCCACTGAGGCATCCTGGAGACAAAATGAGACAGAAAAATGAGAATGTAGTCCCTGTAAAACAAGGTTAATGGGAATAAATGTGAAAATGGGCCCTGATCGGCAGACAAGAATGCCGGCAAGTCTTCAGTAACCTGAGTAATCTCTGTGCCTAAGAAGTTAAGGGGCGAGTGGTGAGTCATATAGCCTGGTTTTTTTATGTGGGTGGTGAGGGGGCTCTATTGTGCTTAGAGTCTCAGAAACACTTGTCAGTTCATCTCTAGTGCCTGGACTTGCCACAAATCTTCCTAAGACCGAGCCTAACAGTGGTATTGGTCATCAGTTCCAGGGCAGGGTGAAGAGTGTGCAGATGTCTAGTGTCCCAGGCAGGTAACTGGGATGAGTGTGGCTTGGATTGAGAGACTACATTCTGCATAAAGTCATAGTTTATAAATGAATAGTATTCTCAAGTTGAAAATTTTAGAGTAGATCTTGCTGGTTTCCTTCTATAACCCTCATTTGGTGCCAGTATTATTAAATCATAAAATATAAAACTAAAGTAGATAATGAGAATACCTAGTATAATGTGATACCTTGTCATTAAGCAGTGGACAACTTGGGTTTCATCTTTAATTCAACCAGTGCTGTTCAAGGCCTATCTATTGCCAGGCAAGTATTCAAGATCAGCAACATCAGTCTTTATTTCATCTGAGGCTTTAAGACTGATGATAGGTGGTAAGTAATTATTATGAGGAAACATCAAACCAATATGGCACAAAGCTTCTATGATTATTAAGATCATTTAAAAGGCTGTTAAATACTATGAATAAACAAAACTCTGAATACTAGTTCTCATGGTATATGTAAACATTTAAATGGGTAAAAATGGAGAATAGCAGCAAGGGAATTACCCTTCCTCAAATTTCCATATGCCTGTGAAAGGAGTTGTCATTAATGTCAGAGAAAACCATGGTTCTTCACTGAGACATTCTGAAGGAGGGGGGCAGTGGGGCAGTGATGGGAACTGGAAATTCAGTGCAAGGAAGATGCCTCTTTCTACAAAATGAAAGCAGAACTTTGCTTTTCTCCGTGGGTGATTGTTCATTCTCTTTGGATGCCCCAGAGTTAACTTCGAAGTTCAATAGGTAATTTTGGAGGTTGACTTGAATGTCTCAATCGCTGTATTGCCCTCTTTTCCTAAGAGAAGATGCTGACTCCCATCAATTCTTTCCTAGAAGAGTAAACTCGTTCTTACTATGTGCAATTTACAGCCAGAGGACAGTTTGGCCACTGGCAAAGTGATTCACTAAGCACTCCTGTCTAGGGGGATCTTGTAGGAAGGAACTGTTAACCTGGACGGAACAGACATGTCCCACTCAAGTGGACCACCGGGCCCTAGAACGCCAGAGGAAGAAGGGGAAACTTCTGAATAGAGCCCCTTAATAGATCCACCTTGGCCAAGTGTGTGTGTGTGTGTGTGTGTGTGTGTGTGTGTCTGTGTAGCACTTTGCTTGATATTCTTGGTGTAACCTGTTTTCTCTGAGTTGTTCTTAATCTGCAACAAATTCATTATTTGCTTATTGCTTTTGTTTAGCCTTCAAATTCTTACACACTTAAATTGTCAGGAGCTTTATTTTCATGTCTCTATTTCCCTCTGTGGCAAAGTCATTTCTCACATGTCTAACATTTTTAATTAAAATAATATATCTACCAGAATTTTGGAGATTTAATATTTACCTGCCAAGGATACTTTAGGTGTGCTATGTAGTATGTCTATGAATATTATTGGGATTGTATATGATGTGTAGATGTTAAAGAGTATAAGAAAGAAAATAACTTTATACTTTTTTAATGTGGGGGGAAACTTTTTGAAGAATAAAGAATCATTTGTGAACCAAAGAAGGGCAGAGTACAACTTTTTAAAATTTTATTTTTATTTTTCAATTACATTTGACATACAATATATTGGTTTCAGATGTACAACATAATTAGTAGACATTTGTATAACTTACGATATGATCACCCCAATAAGTCTAGTACCCATCTGATACCATACATAGTTCTTAAAATATAATTGACTATATTCCCTATATGGTATTTTACATCCCTTTGACTATTTTTATAACTGGCAATTATACATCCTAATCTATTCCTCCTTTTCACCCATCCCTCCAACACCCTTCTCATCTGACAACCATCAAAGTATTCTCTGTATCTATGAGTTTGTTTCTATTTTGTTTGTTCATTTATTTTGTTCTTAGAGTCCACATATAAGTGAAATTATATGCTATTTGTCTTTTTTTCTGACTAATTTCATTTAGCATATCCTCTAGGTCCATCCATGTTGTTGCAAACTGAAAGATTTAATTTTTTATGGCTGAGTAATATTCCATTGTATATATGCACTACCTCTTTACCCATTTGTCTATGAGTTGCTTCCATATCTTGGCTATTGTAAGTAATGCTGCAATGAACATAAGGGTGTATATATGCTTTCTGATTGATGTTTTGGGATTCTTAGGACATATTCCCAGAAGTGGAATTGCTGGGTCATATGATAGCTTTATTTTTAATTTTTTGAGCACCCTCCATACCTTTTTCTATAACAGCTGCACCAATTTACAATCCTATCAACAGCACAGCAAGAGAAAAAGTGAAGGCAAACATGGGGGGTCTGAAAGACCTCCAAGTGCACTTTGCATGGCCCTGTTCGCCCAAGGACACACTTTGTCTCTGAATTAAGCCACCAAATTCTGTTGAATCTTGGCTTTAGGAGAGTTCAAGGCAGAAGTTTCCAGTGGGGGCATTTATATCCCTCTCATCATGTGGTCAAACCGAGCTGGCTAACAAGATATAGCAGGTAAAAAGCATTATTGAACTAACTGGCCCTAGGGGTTCCAGGGGAGTTGGGACTTTAAATTGCATATCATAAATCCCATTGCATCTGTCCTGGCCAAAGGTCAAAGCTTATACCAGAAGTCCCCAGTGATAAGGATAGACCTTTCCCAGTTTAATCTGTATAATTTGTATAATTTACAATTAAAGTATATCCTATAATAATGTAAATTATGTTCTATATAGATACATATTTATGTTTCCTAGGAAGAGACATTTGAATATATATTTAAACAATCCAGGCTAACTTCTCCCAGGGAAGAAAAGATTAATATCCACAAAATTCTAGAGAGGGAAACTGAGTCGGAATTAGAACTTGAGTCAGCTGTATTTAATGTCAGTATTTTTCACACTAATCTCCACTTGAACTCCTCATAGTTTAGAATAAATATACTTTCCTTTTAAGCATAAAACTGATTGTGTCAGATAGGCCTGTGTTGGGAATCTAGAAAGAAACCTTTACCATGTCTTTACTCAAAATGTATAAAAATTCATTTACAGAAAAAGACACATATCACTTAAAAAATTAATAGTACCATATGTATATTAATAATGAAATTTTACTAATGAAATGATGCCTTTTTACTGAGGTTTAAGAAATACTTTCACTGTTGCAAAGATGGTGAATATGTGAAATAGGTGGTTTGCTTTCAGTGATATCAATTATTCCCTGCCCCTCTTTCCTTTCTCAGGAGCTGCTGACATCAGGACAGGGCTGCTTTTAGGGTCTCTTTTGAGGAGGAAAAAAAATCTGATAGCACTGTTTATATAAAGGTGGGAGGCACTTGGTTTGTTACTTTTCCCAGGGGTATTCATGTTTTAAAATAGGGGCTCATGAGGAAAATGCACAATAAAGCTAGAAATTTCTCGCAGAAACAGTGGGCATGGTATGTAATAGAATGACTATGGACAGTTTTTCCTGGGGCCCCTAACTTACACCATTACCTATTCCAATCACATCTGTGATGAATGACAGTGCCTTGAATATCCTGAAATAAAACTGGCCTAAGGCCCAATAAGCTTGACCTGGTTCAAGGGCCTTATTCTTATCTTCAAATAAATTAATCTATTAAAAAAAAAACCACAAAAAGCTAATACTGAAATTTTTTCTCCAGAAATGATCAAAATGTATCTGATTTTTATTTGTCTGTATTTTTAAAAAAACTTAGTAGAACAAGATAATAGAATTTTAAAATTATATTTTGCAGTACAACTTTTGATAAAGCAAAATTCTCTATTCTTGAATTATGCTACTCATGATACATATCCTATTAGACATATATACACACAAGGTAAAGTTGTTTGGGATTTTAGTTTTCTCTAGAATTTCTGAAGAAATCAACTCTTTAGAGATTTTATGCTGTGGAAAATATGGCTTCACACCAAACTGGGACATACTCAGTTAATTTCTGAAAGCAAGGAGAGGTCTGTCATTGAGTTACAACCCTGAAAACAAGGAGGGGAGAGCAAAATATACCGCCCAGAATAGTTGTCATCAACATGTGTATTTGAGATAATAACATGAGCATTTTTACTTCTGATTATGTTGCTTTTCTACCTCCCACTCAGCTTTTTCTGGAGAAATAAATGGTCCATTTAGAATCACATCACATTCAAAATGGACGAGATTATGAGATCATACTTTGACTAGCACTCCAGTTTAGAAAATTCAGACTCCCACTAGGAGTCCACTGTAAAGACGATAAACATTTCTACAGAGGCATATTTTTCTTGGGTTGATTTGGAGAGCAAATCAATAACAGAGCAAAAGCAATGGTAAGAGGAACGGGCAAAATGGTTGTCTTAAATCTACAATTAAAAGAGCTGAGAACTTCAGAATGGGTGAGTGCATTTTCACAGTCCTGGTGAGGCCAGATCTTTAGCCAAGTGGTAATTTTGGAACTGCTCATCCTGGGGATAAGGGTGGATTTGATGAATGAGGACAGGTCAGCTCTTCTCTTCTGCCGAGGCCCCAGCTGCTTGTATGTGTGTGTCTTGGGCTAAAGAAATACAGACATGATCATTTAGCATCTGTGTGAAAGTCAAGGTTGCCATTCTCTGGGATAAAATAAACACTCTGGTCCTGTTATTTATTCAAACTACACTAATGATATTGTCAGCTTTGATGCTATTTGTGGCTGTGGATGAATTTTTCTGAAGGAGTTACCTGAAAGCAAATCACTGCTAAGCAAGAACTATGATTATTTTGTCTAATGATCCCAGATCTTTGCAGTACTTTTATATTGAAATTTGGCTTATATTCTCTTGTTTTGTTGAATGAGGTTTAGGATATGAATTCAATACATAGATTGATCAATTTTCATAAGTCAGGCAGTAGAGATTCTGAACTGGTGACCACATCAAATACATTTTGTTTGGCCACTTTAAAAGTTGTTTTAGTTTGTTGCCAACGTTTAAATATTGGAAGACTTTACTTAAAAACATCCTTTTCTGACTTGAAAATTCGAAGTCTTGGCAGCACAGGGCTCCAGTTCCTGCATGGCCACAGGCGCCATCGCTGAACAGCGGCTGTCTCCTATGGCCTGGCCGGCTGTACTCCACGATGCCTCAGATCCTTCCCCACTCACTCCGTTATGCATGGCATATTCCTGTCTCTGGGGGCACCTAGTACAGCACCACAAGCAGCTCAGATATTACCTGTCTCTCTGCATGCAGATCATTTCTTTTTTTTTTTTAAAAGACTTATTTGGGACCAGGACATTGAGGCTGAGTTTATGTTTTTACATTCTCAGCAATCAAGGTCTGGTCTAGTTGCTGTAGCATCTCCCTAAAGAATGAGTCCATGTATCATAATATCTGCATTTCTCCCCAACCTAGACATTTGTTTTCTGAGCCACTGTGTAAAATGAGAAGAGTGTTACAAATATTATACTACCTCATTAATATTTGTGAATAGTAGTTGCAGTTCCTACATTTTATTACTGACTAGTATGTATGATGATGCCACACTTTATCCAGTCTCCTGTTGATAAATATTTGATTTGTCGCCACTTTTAGACTATTATAGTGCTTCTATGAACGTTCTTGTATATCTTCCAATGCTCATATTAAACATTTTTTATTTAACATTCACTGAGTGGAATTACTGGGTCACAGAGTATACTTATGTTCAAATTTAGTGGATACTGCTTAAGAGTTTGCCAAAGTGATTATATTAATTCATGTGTCTATCAGCTAGACTTGTATTCTAATTATTCCATATCCTTGCCAATACTTGGAAACTATCTTTATTTTACATTTTAGTCAATCTGGTGCATGTGAAACGAAATTGCATTGTGATTTTAACTGTCATTTCTTCGTTGGCTAGGAATTTGAGGACCTTATACAAGTTTAATAGCTATGTAGATGTTCTCTTTTGTGAAATACCTGTTCAAGTCTTTTTGTTCATTTTTTTCCCAATTGGTTTCTTTCTTTTCCATGTTGATTTATAGAAATTACTTTTAAATTCTAGATAGGAATCTGTGGTAGGTAGGTTAATGGCTTTTAAAAATGTCTGCATACCAGTCCTTGACACTTGTGAATATTTTACCTCCCATGACAAAGAGACTTTGTAGATGTGATTAAAGGTAAGGGATTTGAGATGGAGAGATTATCCTGGATTGTCCTTTTGGGCCCAAACTAAGTGAAAGAGGAAGGCAGAGAGGGAGGGTCAGAGAGAGATGAAGTGAAAGGGATTTGAAGATGGAAGAGGGACCATTAGCCAAGGAATGTATCATCCTTAAAAAGCTGAGAATGGCTTTCATCTAACAGCCAGGAAAATGGGGATTTGGAAAAATTCAGTTTCTGGTTGTAGGATCCAACAACACAAATTAGCAAGAAAATGAATCCTTTTTTAGAGCCTCCAGAAAGACACAGCCTTGCTGACACCTTGATGTTAGCCCAGTGAGAGCTGTGTGCGTGACCTATAGAACTAAAATAATCAGTTTTTGTTATTTAAGCTGCTGGCTTTTTTGTTATAGTAGCAATAGAAAACTAATGTGTCCATTGTCCTATATATTTATTGCAGACATCCTCTAGTCAGTGACTATTTTTTCAGTGTTTTAATGCTGTGATTTTAAGAGATCTTAATTCTTTTTATTTAAGTACTTCCTGAATACCAGAATCTGCCAGATTTCCTCCCCAAGCTTTATTAATATAAAATTGACATATAACATTGCATAAGTTTAGAGTGTTTAATGTCATCATTGGTATGTGTATATATTATGAAATGATTAGTACAATAAGATTAGTTAACACATCTATCATCTTACATAGTTACTACTTTGTGTGTGCGTGTGTGTGATGAGAACATTTAAGACAAGTCTCTTAGCAACTTTCCAATATATAGTAATAGTATTGTTAACTATAGTCACCATGTTGTACATTAAATCTCCAGAACTTACTCATCTTATAACTAGACACTATACCTTTTGATCACCTACACCCATTCCCCCTACAACCCCACCAGTCTATTCTCTCTATAGTAGATTGGCAAGCACCAACCTACTGTTTTTTGTGTTTTTTTTTTTAAATATATCTTTATTGATTTCAGGGAGAGGAAGGAAGAGGGAGAGAGAGAGATAGAAATGTCAATGATGAGAGAGTCATTGACCGGCTGCCTCCTGCACGCCCCTGACTGGGGATCGAGCCCGCAACCCGGGCGTGTGCCCCAACCAGGAATCAAACCGCGATCTCCTGGATCCTAGGCCAACTCTAAACCGCTGAGCCACGCCCGGCCGGGCTACTCTGTTTCTGTGAGTTTGGGTTTTAGATTCCATATATGAGATCATATGGTATTTGTCTTTCTCTGTCCGACTTATTTCACTTAGCTTGGCGTGACCTCCAGGTTCATCTATGTTCGCACAAATGGCAGGATTTTTCTGTTTCGAATGGCTGAATAATATGCTGTTGTGTATATACACCATATTTTCTTTATCCATTTATCCATCAGTGGACACTTAGGCTGTTTTCATGTCTTGACTGTGGTAAATAATTCCACAATGGGGAAATTTTTAGTTTTTAAGAATTCTAATTAGATTTAGTGCTTTTTATGCCCAGTTTAAGAAAGTTGTTGTCATAAAAATATTATCCTGTGTTTCCTTCTGACATCTGTATGGTTTTAACTACTACATACATAGTTTTAAATGTCAAATTATAAAACAAATTTTATAATTAGTCTGTAAATTTCCACTGAAAAATGCTTTTTCTGACTGACTGACTTCACTTAGCATCATATCCTCTAGGTCCATCCATACTGTTGCAAATGGTAAGATTTCATTTGTGTCTCTTATCTGCTTGGCTGTTGACAGGCACTCCTTCCATATCGTGGCTATTGCAAATAATGCTGCAGTGAACATAGGGGTGTACATCTTGTTTCAAATTAGTGTTTTGGGTTTCCTTGGGTATTTACCCTGAAGTAGAATTGCTGGGTCTTAAGGCAGCTCCATTTTTAATTTTTTGATGAACCTCTATGCTGTCTCCACAGTGGCTGCGCCATCTGCATTCCCACCGACAGTGCCCGAGGGGTCCCCTTTCCCCGCACCCTCACCAGCCATTGTTGGTTGATTTGTTGATGGAGCCATTCTGACAGGTGTGAGTGGATATCTCAGTGTGGTTTTAATTTGCCCTATTAACATGCTCTAAGAGTAGGACATTTTGTTATTGCCTCTGTTTTCCCTCTTACACATTTAGTCAGAACTTAATTCTCTACATTTGTCTCCTGCACTGGGCCCTAAGCAGCTCAAGGACAGGGAAAGTGTCTCGTTGCCCTTTGTAACTCCAGTGCTTGCTGTGTAATAGACTCTTAATACATGAGTATAGAGAGAATGCAAAAAAATAGATGATTAATGCTTAGAATGCCAGCAGTGAGCGGTCAGTCACCTTTACTTTATTATATAATCCTAGTACGCCTCAGCTAGCGATCATCACTAGATTTTTGAAGAGAAATTGCGTGTGGTTGAAATAGTTCCAAGAGAACCTGCTTTTGAATTAGTTTAACTGTTCAAACATCACTGTTTTATCATTTTTAAGTGGATTCTGACAGGTCAGACACGTCGATGTTGAAGACCAAGCACATACTTTGTCCGGTTGTGTTAGGATGTTTCCTCATAAAGTGGCACTTGACCTTGACAAGCCGGAATGCCGGCCCGAGGCCGTGACTCAATAGAGGTGCTCCGGGCTGGGCCTCTGCATCTCATTTGAGCTGAAGAACAAACCTGGTCTCTTTTGAGAGCTGAGGAGCACAAGTTAACTGCCGTGCCTCCAAAAACAGGCAGCCCTTCCAGATAGATGACCTTCTAATCTGGCTTCCCAGGCTCTGCTGAGAACTTACTCAGTGGCTTGTGTATCAACAGTAAGTTGGTACAGTGGTGAGGTAAAAAAGTTTCTGGAAGAGTTTATATATAGTCAGCGCTTCAAAGGAGGGTCACGTGTATGCCTCTCTCCTTGTGGAGTGAAGCGGGCAGGCGTTCTTTTTTTGACACTTGAAAGCTGTTTGAAGCATAGCATTACTCTTCATTTTGTACCTTTTGGATGTATTTTGAAATTTCTAACCACATGAGATTTTTTTTTAAATTTTATCTTTACTTTTGGAAGGAAGCTTGAAGAGGCTTGTGGGACCAGGAAGCAGTAATTACAGCAGAGCATAAGAAAATACAGAGGAAGGGAAAGGATTTCTAACTAGGACTGCCAAAACAGAAAAATAACTTGAAACTTGCTGAGCAAGCCCTGGGAAAATTTCTGCATTTTTATATTAACAAAACTCTATAGAGTTGCCATTTAAAAAGTACTTTATCTGAGATATAGACATGAACATGAAGAAATTTTTTGAAAATTTGATTTTTTTTTTTTATGCCACAACCAATTAAATAAATAAGATAGGAGGGGCAACTTAAAATGTATACATAAAATCTCAAGGGAAAAAATTAAAAATAAGTGAGGGATCGTAGGCAAAATGTTTTTTAAAAAAGTAAGGTGAATCAAGGTAGAAGGTTGTTATACAAAGACATTTAAAAATATACTTAGCACTTCAGGATTTCCAGTAGCACATGTGAAGACAGCAAATGATGTGTTATACATATCACAGGACTCATAAAACAAAAACATTCGTTGTCAGTATTGAGATGCTAGAGACTTGTTTCTTGTACATCTGCATGAGATAGTAAACACAGTCCTCAACAACATCCTCACAGAGTGTGCCTTGAGGGTGCCTCTCATAAATACTTTCCTAGTAGGCTAAAGGCATCAGCCATGACATTGCTCATGGTAGTCACTGCTGATGCTAGCAGATAAACCACCCTTTGCTTCATTAAACACTACATCTTAGAGTTTTTATAGAAATTGATGCCCTGAACATCTATTGTGGACCCTAATGTGTTGGCTTTTCATTTCCCACTCTCCACACATTTTGGTTGCTTTCTCTTTTCCATGATTCATGTAATAGCCCACAAGATGGTTTTGCAAAAACAGTCCTGACCTCTCAGCTGGATCAGAATAGGAGTCTGATCCAAGATGGACAAAGGTGATCTTTACTCTAGAGCCTATTCCTTGCCCATATTTATCTGTTCAAGCTGTCTCTTGAGCAATCATAGTTCTTTCCCCTGTTATTTGGAAGAGATGGAGGGAATGGGAGAGATGGAGAGACACAGATGATAGCCTCTTTTCTAGATGCTGATCCTATAAAGTAAGTTCATGGATAGTCAAGATTAGACATCTTTAGGCAGCCAAGTGGTAAAAGTTGGCCTGTAGATGGAGGGAGCTGTGAATCAAGTATGCAGAGAATAGCACACGTGAGACAGATTTGAACTGTGCTTGGCTTCCATGAGATGTTCCCTATAAGGAATGGAAGGAAAAAGGGTTCTGTCACTTAAATTAATTTAAACAAATGTAAATCCCCTCAGGCATTTACATATTTGATTTTATTTCTCTTAACCAAGTTTTCCTGCAGTGAGCCAGAGTTATGTTCCTTGAGAAGTGCCTAAAGAATAGGTGTCCTGTGTCAGTGAGTCAGTGCCAAGGAGTACATTTTAACGACCATCTAAGCTGGGGAGAGCACCAACAGTCTTTTATGAAAATTGAGGTCTCTAACAAGGTCATATTCTCAAATAGGATGTAGCCTCAAATTTTGTCTAAATATGTATGACTTATTTGGAATATTGTTTTATTTTAATTTGGAATCATATTTTAATATTCCTGTGGGGGAGTTTCAGGATCAAAAGATGAAAGACTCTCTTGGGTGAAGTTCAAATAGTCTGTTGACTTCACTGAAAAGCTGGCTTCATTTTCCCTTTTCCCATTTTTGTATGGCTATTTGTTAGAATTGTACCCTTTAGGTTATGATCTTGAAAACCAAGACCATTCATATTTTTCTCTGCATCTCCTAAAAGTGATTGTAGAATGTCACAAAAGGTATGCTCAGTAGGAATTACCAAATGCTCCCTTTTCTAGATCTTTCTAGAGGGTCTTAAATGGACAACAGTTGCTTTGTGGGGAGAAACAAAGAGACTTTGATCCTTCTCATATAAGGATGTTCTTATGAAAGTCATCCAATATCTCCCTTGGCTGAAATAGCTCAGAGGCTTCCATTCCCATTCAGTCACATAAAGCCCACTGTTACATGGCAGCAGCAGGGCATGTGGTGCTTTTCTGCTGGAGTAGAGTAGGGAAGACCATTCTCCAGCACACGTGACCAGGGGCACTACAGTGTGTCAATCTCTGTGCCAGAAAGGCTCGAAGAGAGGCAGGAGGGGAGGGGGGGAGCATGTGCGATGAACTGCATTTAGCAGAGGCTACTCTTTTATACTCCTTAGAGGAGAAAAGCTGAACTTCAAAGTGGGTAGAGTTGATATTGTTCACCCTGAGTACATATATTAATGCAGAGGGTGACCCCCTCTTGTCTTGAAGCTGTTCATGTACTTTAGACAGAATGAATACTTGCTCCTCTAAAAGAACATCTCTTAGCCCAAGAAAAAGCTTATTTCTATGACTAAGTAAAATTGTATAAAATCAAGTCAGAAATCTGCACTCTTCTGTGTTTACATAGATTGAGAGTCTGCAACCTTTGTTAGATTTTTCAAAATTAGATCAGGCTCCCAGGTTATGGGCGGATTGGCTGGACAGCCTTCAGACAGACAAATAATGGGCTAACGCAGTACATTGTCTTGACCAACTCTCTACAGCTCAGACTGAGTGAAGATTATTTAATAATGACAGTATTCTCCACAACAAAATGTACCCATAGAATTTCCAGTCTCCAATGGCATTCTCATGTAAAACTCTTGACTTTAATCTGAAATACCAATGACATAGATTTAGACAAGTTTCCCCTGCTATGAGGCAAAACTCATTAGGATGCAATCACTTTAATCGAGAGTACATATGGGTTATTAAGTATCAAACTGTGTGTGTTTATTGTTCATTACTATATTTAGAGGTTTAAATAGCTGTACTGCTTTGAGAGGTAGTTATAAGCTTTCAAATATTTAAAACCCAAATGGCTAAACTGTTAGTTTATTCTAAATTCATAATTTTGTTTAGACAGGAACAATTGTTTTTTTAATCTATTGATTTGAGAGAGAGAGAAACATCAATTTGTTGTTCCACTTATTTATGCATTCATTGGTTGTTGCTTGTACGTGCCCTGACCAGGGATTGAACCCACAACTTTAGCATAATGGGACAACGCTCTAACCAACTGAGCTACCCAGCCTGGACCCAAAATGTTTTTCATGTGTAACTTTTCATCAATGAAGTGAAATGCAGGCACAGGATACAGAGAAGACATTTCCCATATTAGAGTGTCATTAGGCAGAGGCCACGTGAAATTACAATGTTGAAGCCCTATTCTGGACCACACAAACTGCTTTAGAGGGAAATAAAGGTTGACTTTGGATTTACTATGAAGGGTTATCTTTGTGATCATGACTGTGTTGTGCCCGAAATCTGGAACTATCAGAAAAAATATCTGAGGTTGCTTTCTTTCTCAGATATCAGTATCCAGTATCCAGTAACAAGTGAACATATGTATTAGTCACAATCACTTAATAATTACTCTTTGTTCAGTGTTAAAAGAAATAAAACATATGGGAGTGACAGACTTCCAAAATTGGCTATAATTGAACTTAATTAAGGCCTTTGGGTGATATATCAAACTATGATAAAAGCCCCGCCCATACTGAGCCCAGACTGCTGGGAATCCTTCCCTGTTTCAGAAACAAAAAGGTAAGGAAAGTTTAGCTTTTTGGGGTTTTTTTGGCAACAAAATAATAGCATTAATTGCAAAGTAGACACTCACTTGAAAGAATTTAAAGTTGTAATTTTGAAGATTTCAAGACAAGCTTTATCATACATGGAAAAAATTAATAATGGACACCTTTCTCTTTTGAAATGACAGTCTTGGTCATAGCTATTTGTAGATGCTCTCTTACCCTATCATTGTGATTATGGAATGAGTCTCAGTCTTTTTTTTTTTTTTAATGAAAATGCTGATGTATAATTCTATACTTAATATATTACCTTTAATTAGGTTTCTTCCAGACCCCTGTTCTAAGGCTTTAAAGGGCCTAGGCATCCCTAATAATTCACCTGTGCCAGAAGGGAAAAGCTCAGCCCTCAGGGATTGGCTGAGAACCTTCCCAAGAGAACTCCTTCTCAGTTAGTTTTTACAGCTTGGTAGCTGCACAGTGAACAGGCTGCACTGAATAAGAATCCTGCCTTGGCAGGTGGTCCTGAACATTAAATCTTACTCAAACAGTTCTTACTAAAGGCTGGTCACTCAAGAGAGAATTATAAAGACAATAATTTACCTGCCTGAACAACCACCTTAACCACTAGTGAGCACAAAATCATTCAAAAGTGTCACCAGTTGAATGTTTTCCTTTTTTAATAATGTGAAACTTAGATGAGGTTTATTAAATTTTCTTTCTACATGTAACACTTTATTACATTGGGGGAAAAAAAAAAATATTGCATTTCTAGCTGCCAGGACCCAGTTTTACTCTCCCTAACCTTCTCCCCTCACCAAATTAAAGTTTTGAATATATAGGAATATAGATATTCTGTAAGAAGAACTGTGTCTAACTCCTACACCCTAAGAAGACCCTGATGCTCAAAATTATTTGATGATAATGATGATTTGTTTAATGATGTCTGGTTAAAAGCTATGGGACCATTCTTTATATTTTGACACATCTCCTCATTGCATATTCGGATTATTGTTTATTCAGAGACAGCAGAGCAGTTCATCTGTTTTGAGCTGGGGCCTAAAGCAAAGCTACCTGGAATTAAAGTCTAATGCTGCCCGAATTGCTCATCCATTTAATGAATATTTACTGAGTTCTGATGTGGAATACATTGTTTTAGAAACACAGAGACACAAACTCAATCATCATTAGGCTGACAATATATTAAGGAAGATAACTTTTCAAATTATAATATAAAGTAGGGTAAAATAGCCACATTTCAAAATAGGGGGAAAGGAGGGATTATTCAGAAAGTGGTGGACAGAGCATTGCTGAGGGGACTGTGAACTAGTGCTAACTGTAGGGGGTGAAATTTAGCAATGTCTGTCAAAAGACCAGGAATTGTACTTGCTCCAGAAATCCTACTTTTGGAATTTGTCGTGCAGATATACTCACACATGAAAGGCGTTATATATATTTTAAAGATATTTAAGGCAGCATTCTTCTTAGTAGTATATAAAAAGAATAGAGTATATAAAAAGTAGTATATAAAAAGAATAGAGACAATTAAAGGTACCCATCTATGGACTTTCATATAATGTTATCCCTGATATGATGCACCGAGAAGGGCACAGTGTCACTTCTTTGTTATTCTTGTCAGAAATGCACGAACTCAATCTGAGCATGAAAAAACACCAGATGAGCCCAAACCAAAAGACGTTGTACAAAATACCTGCCAACGACTACTCAAAGTGTCAGCATCATGAAGGACAAGGAAAGATTGAGGGAGTGTCAAAGATTGCAGGATGCTAAGGAGATGTGACAACTAAATGGGGCATGAGACACTGGACTGGATCCTGGAGCAGAAAAATAACATTAGAAAATTAGGTGAAATTCAAGTACATATAGTTTACAGTTAACAAAATTGTAACAGTGTTAATTTCTTAATTTTTCTAATTGTACTATCAGTGGTTATGCAATCTGTTAACATTAGGGGGAGCTGGATGAAGGGTGCAGAGGAATCCCTGTACTGTTTCTGCAAGTCTTGCATATGTCTGAGAAAATAATGTACATGTTTAAAGACTGTTAGATACTGCCCATCCCTGTCTCTTTCCTACTGCTCTTCCCCTCTGTTTTGAAGCAAAGTAGGACTAATTCTCCTATAATTTTAAACTACTTTTGACTCAAAACAGCTTTATTTAGAAAAACAGAATAAAACAGTCTATTTTTGGCTAGTTCATAATTATATATTTCCTTTTATTTAACTTTTTGTTAACTGTTTTATATTTCTGTGGGACTTGTAAGTCTTCATATAGAAAACTTTTCCTGAGATAGGAAAAAAAAAGTATTTTAGTGCACGTTCTTTGTCTTTGCAATGACAAATCAACTTAATGTAATATCTTCCATGTGCAATGTATTTTGCTAAGTATTAAAAATACAAAGTAATCAATATAGGACAAAGTAGGTAAAAATGTAACTACAATCTACTCAAAACTAAATTAGCTACAAGCATATATACATATATATTTTTTTAATAAATGAAAAGCTATCTATTGATTTCAGAGAGGACGGGAGAGAGAGAGAAAGAGAGAGAGAAACATCAGTGATGAGAAAGAGAGAGAAACATCAGTGATGAGAGTCATTAACACGTCCCCGACTGGGGATCGAGCCTGCAGCCGGGACATGTGCCCTGACGGGGAATCGAACCGCCATCTCCTGGATCCTAGGTCAGTGCTCAACCACTGAGCCACACCGTCCGGGCATAGATAGCTTTTTAAATGGACTTTTTAATAAAATGTTTTTCGAAGACATATTCACATCTTATTTTTAAAAACCATTGAGCTCTCTCAGTTTGCTTTATCGTAAGCTAATTGTTAGGACGCTTTTCTGTGAATACCTTCTTCCTAATTTTCCCTCACTGTTCTTATTCTGTGGCCGATACACGGTAGTAAGACAGAGTGAAGGGGAATGGAGGTGCTGTTGCCTGGCATGTACTAATTACTCTCTCTATTGGTGTGAACAGGGAGGGTTTTCGCTTGTGCATGTAGCAGCCGCCATGCAGAGGACTATGAGCATAGCCTTTTCAAGAGAGACTCTGTCTCTGATAGTGTCTCTTCAGGTAAACACACCTTTGGTCAGAACTGGCTTCGGGGTTAGGGTTTCTGTTTCCAATAATTTACTGGGATTAGCCTCACAGCTTTGTAACTGCTCCATTGACTTAGGCAGCCTCCAAGCCTGAAAATATACTTTGGTTGTAACAGTGTTGACTAGCATGTAATTTATCACTGAAATTTAGAGATATTACCAAAAAATCTGAATTTCTAGCTGCTTTTGCATAATCAAAAAATCTGACAATGCTAGGCTCATCTTTTTGAATAGAAAAATTCTGCCAGTGCTGGGGAGGAACTGCCCTCTGGATGGGGCAAGCCCTCCCTACTTGCCACACACCCCAACCCTCCCTGATGTCTTTCTGACCCTGAGAACCATTGCCATTTGCAATTTATCATCATATATAAAGGAAATAAAAAATTTTGTACCACAATGAATGAAAATCCTGGTGTTGTAGATTACTGGCCAGCCTGAGCTCCTGTAGGAAAACCATCTCCTGCATCTTCTGTAACTTCTACTATGGGATGCCGTGCAAATAATTGCTTGCGCCAGTACAGGGAGCAGATGGTGATATTGTTCAAGGTTACTTCACCCTTAGCTCATTTTTTTTTTTTTCTACACAGTATACAGAAGGAAGAATCTTCGTGCACAGATTCCTTTCCATTAATTTTTGATCATAATGCCATTTAATGCAATTTTATTGAGACAATAAACATAATTATAGAGTGCACTCATATTATTCTGCATTAAACTGACAAAAATATAAACATAAGGTTTTGACAAAAATAAAACAATGAAACACTTAAAAATAAAGCAAACAATACTTTCAAGAAAAATAAAACAATTTAATAATGTGAATGATTCTGGCTACCATTCCACTCAGTAGTACTTGGCCCAAAGGGAGAGATGAATCACTTATTTCTTCAGGCAGCCTGATTTCCCCAGAGCTTCTCATAGTGTTATCATTGTGATCCTCTGAGTAATATTCTTCTGTTTATAAAAACATTTAAAAAGTAACATGACCTTTAGTGAAAAGACATAAAGGAAACTGAAATGCATATTACTAAGTGAAAGAAGCCAATCTGAAAAGGTTATGCACCCTATGATTCCAGCTATATGACATTGTAGAAAAAGTAAAACTATGGAGACAGTGAAAGATTAGTGGTTGCCAGGGGTTAGGAGGGAGGGTGGGATGAACAGGTAGAGCACAGAAGATTTATAGAGCAGTGACACTACTCTGTATGATACTACAATGGTGTATAGACTTTTACATGTTTGTCCAAACCCATAGAATGAATGACACCGAAAGAGAACCCTAACGTGAACCATGTAAACCAAATGCACTCTGGGTGATAATGACCTGTCAATGGAGGTTTATCAGTTTTACCTCTCTGGTGGTGGATGTTGATAATGGGGGAGGCTATACATATGTGTTGGCAAGGGAGTATATGGAAAAAAATCTTTATCTTCCTCTGAATTTTGCTGTGAACCTAAAGCTGCTCTAAAAAACCCAAGTTTTAAAAAAAGTTGTGACGTATAGCAAGGAAAAGACTTGTACCCGTCCAGTGTAAGACTCCAGTAAATGTTCTTTCAACTGTGATATGCCTGTAGTAAAGTCTTACTAGGGCATTTCCACTGCTCATACTAGTATCATGCTTTCTCCTTACCACAGACCACCACGGCCTTTCTTATAGACAAAGACAGCATGTCCTCATTCGTTTAGATTGGTTGATTCTTCCTTACAAAATTTACATACAAGCTCAGATTTCTGTGAATTATATTTTTCTGCCTTTCTTACCCTCCCTACCCCAAATCTGGATCACTGGTCTTGAAACGCTGTGTGTTTTGTTTTGTTTTTCTCTTACGGGGGCTCAACCAGTTTTGTATTACACTCTCTTACTTTCCTAGGCCTTTCCCTCCTGCTCTTCTGTCATGTACATGCTCCATCACTCCTCTGCTTTCCCTTCTCTTTCAATTGTCTTGAAAGCACCTTGAAACAAAGAGTAAATTAAGTCTCATGGATTTAAATTTTTTATTTAAGAACTTAGAAATATGAGTATTTAAGGATAAATGTCGAAATTTGATGTCTGTTTTTGTTTTCATTCAGATCACATTAATATCTTGTTTTTGTGCCTTCGAATGTGTAAATAAAACATTTGCTTTGCATAACGGTATTTAGAATCAAAGATAATTTATACTCTTCTGGTCATAAATATCAAATCTATAATCAGTAATAAAGCTGTATTCCTTAATTACTTTGCTTTTACCATCTGCCAAGGAATACATTAAAGAATGTGGTAAACAAAAGGAGTGGGCTATAAACCCTGACTGAAATTCTCACCAAACACCCATAGGAGTTTTCCCTAGGGATAAGTGACACAGGACTTCAGGGGAAGATGTGAAGGGAGCGGGGAAAGGAAGCTGCCATGGAAGATGGAAAGGCAGATGTGTGATAGCTGTAAGGCAAACTTCTACAACTCCTCTTAAGTTTTCTTATATTTTAACTTTTGATTGGACTATAACACAGCATTGATGTCCTGCCTTTCTGCTGTAATCGCATACATGTAGGAAAGACACGTACATTATAATTCGTTGCATTTTGAAGTGGAATTGCCTTTGCTCAAGTAGGAAGATGTAAAACTCTGGGCAAAATTTTACAACGGTAACTGTTAGGCTTCAAGTTTTGAAATATGTATTTGAGGCTGAAAATTGTTTTCTATGCTTAGGCACTACACTGTTTTCCATCAACTTGAGGCACACAGAATGTTTAAGCTGGAAGGATTTTGGAAAGCATCTAGTCCAAGAATTCATTTTATAGATGAGTGAGTTAAAATAAAAATTATGAAAAGCATAAAGATGAATTTAGGGCACTACTTGTTTGAAGATTCAATTTGTTGTTTCACTATATCTATTAGAGGATAAGATCACCCCAGAAAGAAAATACTCAATTTGAAGCGATCATACTAGTACTCCTACTTCAAAAGGAAAAAAACAGCCTCGTTGGGTGTGGCTCAGCGGTTGAGCATTGACCCAGGATCCAGGCGATCGGGGTTCGATTCCCGGTCAGGGCACATGCCTGGGTTGTGGGCTCGATCCATGACTCTCTCATCATTGATGTTTCCATCTCTCCCTCTCCCTTCCTCTCTCTGAGATCAATAAAGATACATATTTTTTTTAAAAAAGGAAAAACAGTAAAGACTGCATTCATTTAAATAAAAACTGTTCTCCATAGTTGAGGTGACTGTAATGACATAGACCCTTGGCAAGTATTACAAAGGAGGTTGACGGCACCTTGTCATGAAAAAAGTTCCCATTCATTCTGATTTATAACAGTTAAAATCGTGTTAGATCCTGTGGTTATTAGCATTAAGCATCTGAATCGTATTAACCTGGATTTATATGATATTTAAGAAGTTTCAGAACTTTTTAACGAAAGAGGATGATGATGAAATGTGGGCATGTGGCTAACGAGCCATTCCCCCTGCATCGTAAAGGGTTTTAACTTTGGGAGCACCAAGATTCCGATCATAGGATTAATTTTTAAAAATTTACTTCGTGCAGATTGGTTCTTCGAAGGACTGTTAGAATAATAACAATTTTCAGTTTCTATGATTAGCGTAATTTCATACTCAGTAGCTTGCTGCAGCAGGGCGTGCCAACACCATTGCTTTTTGAAGCTGTTTGGTCAGTTCTCGCACGTGGAGTCTTAATAGCAGGGACACGGAATAATGAGCGAGACGCTTTACGAATAAAGCTCAGTGTGAACTGTGAACGAGCGAAGGGTGCCTGCTGATGCTTCAGATAAATAAAGCTAAGGAATGGGGAGTCTAAAGTCTGTCTCTATATAAATGTGAGGAGCTAAACATTCCTATAATATAGTTTGAGACATAAAAACCCCTGTATAAATTAGGTGTAAAAATCAAGAAACCTATCAAATTGCCGGTCATCTACTGTGTTCAGAGGTGAACAAGGAAAGAAAGAGCAATAACAAAGTAGTGTGAGCTTTTCAGAGTTTAAGAATTAATACAAATAAATAGCCAAAGGGCTCCTATAGTTATGAGTCAAACAAAAATTTCGGTACTTGGAATTCCACGAAAACAGCAGTGTGTCAGGGTGGTGTAATAAAAAGAAATTAACTTCAAGTCATATATAGATTCAAATCCTGGTTTTTCCATAGCTTAGCTGTGTGATAATGGATGTACCACTTAAAATGTCTGAGCTTCAGTTTTAGTCTTTATCTTAAGGGAGGTTTAATAATGTATTTAAAATGCCTGATGCGTAGTAGTTGTCAATATGTTCTAGTTTACTTTTTCTATAAGCACTGGGCGTGAGGGGAACTACTTGGCACACTATTGCTTAATAATTTGGGACTCACACTCTTAGGTAAATAAAATGTAATGAAGTTAGGTATTTTCACAAAAATGTTAGACAAAATAAAGTTAGGGAGAAAGGAAAGAATGCAAGGACTGATTTGAAAACTCAGGCATTAGTTAATTTTTCAAGATGAGAGACTGAAGGGAAAGCAATTTAGAATAATAAGGGTTGGAGGGAAGAAAAGAAAGGATTAGGAAGAGGGGCTTTTGCTAAGTGGAGGAGGAATGTAAAATGTTATAAAGGAGAAAGGAAAATTGTAAAATAGTCAAGATGGCGCTGTAAACTAAAGTGCTAATGCTTGGGATTTATGCCAGCGGCCCAAACTTGTGAGCCGCTAAAGAGGATCTAATCCTGTCTGAGCCAGACAGGAAATTGTGCTTTAAAGGTAAGGGAGACTAGGAACTATTGACCTGTGATCAAACTACTTCACTGACCTAACACTGTTTCATGAGGAATATAGGATAAACTGAGGGCTCATTTCCCATGAGCAATAGTATTTTTGGGTGATATTGATATTTCCTTTTGATTTTTATGAATTTGTAGGTTATTTTGTTTCTGCCTATATGTAATAATGAAAGAGGCAAGATTTAAGTAAATGAACAAAACAATTAAAAGATGAAATACCATCAGAGGATTTGGTACTTAAACATACCGGGAAGCACAGGCTAAGGGTATGAGTTGGGTTCGATGCGGCTGGGTTTCAGCCCCATTCTTCCATTTTGGTGACATCGGTCAAGTTATTAAACGGTTTCAAGCCTCACTTTCCTCAGTAAAATGAGGCTATAAATACAACCCACCTCACGTGGTCTGCATGTCAACCCCTTAGCACCCATCTCGACATAAACCCCATATTTAGATAAGCTCTTATCATAAGGTGTGACTGACTAGCAGGGCAAAAAGGATGGGTGGACAGAGGAAGGGAGGAGAGGAGAGATGGAGGAATGAAAGAAAGTAGGGAGCATGGGGAGGAGAGAAAGTCAATTAGAACAAAATTATTTTTTGTGCGTGTTTTAATTTGGAATCTCTGAAGTGATATAATGTGTGAAAATGTTGCATGTGCACCAAGTTTTTGTTTTCTTAAATGCATTTTCTGCAAGAATGCATTCAAATATTGAGAAATTTCAGATATGCATGTCTAAAATCTGTAGTGAATATAGAGGTTGGCCACTGTCATATCCTGTCCATCAGCTTTAGATGCTTTTAAATCAAATTCGCTTGTAAAAGAATTCAAGTAATTTATAATAGCCAGTTGAAATGTCAACTAGAGCCTGAAATTAAGATTTATTTATGCGCTAGTGCCAAAGCAATTGAAATATGGTTTCCTTAGAAAGTGTCATTTGGGATGTTAATGTACTTAATGGTAGATCAGGAGTGGCTGAAACAGATGTGATATAACCCTGCCAATTCTTCTTGACTTAAAATAGAATTTAAGGAACCTTAGTTTTCTCTTTTAAATATACTTCTGTACATTCATTATATTTTTGCTTTCATATTTTCATATTATAGGCAGAAAGTCTGGAATATAAATGTTTTATTTACATTGCTTTAAAGACTATGGTTTTAGGAAAATCCAATTTTGACACAAATCCAAGAAGCCATAAAAATTTATAGAATCGTAAAATGTTTCTGCTTTAAAATTTACCATAAACAAAGGCAACAGATAAATAACAATTTGGGGATGTATTTGCACCTCATGTCCCACAGAAGGTGCTAATGCACAAATAACTCCTATAAGTTAGTGAAAAAAATTCCAACTATATAATAGAAAAAGGAGCCAAGCATAAGATAGCAACAACAAAAAATGCAAATGGTTCTTATTAATGAGGATGAGCAGGTTTTCTGTTTATAAGAGAACTGACAGGTGAAGCTACCCCACAGTGTTGGCAAATTCTAAGGGAAACAGACACTTTCACACAATGGTGGAGGTAAAAATTAACCTGATTTATGAGGAACACAATTAATAGCTATTAAAATTTTTAAAAGTGTGTATCACCTTTGACCTGGCAATACTACTCTTAGATTTCCTCAAACAGATGGCTCTACTCACACCAAGGAAGGGTGAACAATCTACAGAGATTCTCATTGCAGAGTTTATGTAATAGCCAAGGACTGGACACACCTAAATGTTCCTAAATAAAGGACCGATTAAATAAGTTATATTTACATATTGAAAAACTGTTTAGCTATTAAGAAGGAAAAACTGGGCCTATGGGCGCCAATAAGAAAAATGTCTAAGACATACTACATCAAAAAGTTAATATTCAGAACAGGGATGTGGTGTGCCAACACTGTATAAAAATCATGTCATATATATGCTCATGAACTGGGAGGAGGGGAGCTGCAAGGCCATTCCCGAATCAGTCATTTGCCAGGAAAACTCATAAGAGTGCAGTGTAGTTACGCGCCTCATAACTTTTTGGTCAGTGACGCCTGCACACACAAAGGCGGAATGTAGCACACAGCCTGTGTGTGGCAGGCTGTACCTTCCAGGTGTGAGTAAGTGCACTCTGGTGTTCACGCAATCACAAAATCACCGAACGATGCGCTTCGCAGGACCTATCCCCCTTCAATGGCCCATGACTGTATATAGTTATATTCATAACTAGGATTTATTACAGCAAAAGACACAAAGCAAATTCAGCAAAGGGAAAAGGCACATGATGTAAAGTCTGGAGGGAAGTTAGTGTCAGCTGCCAAGAGTCCTGTCCCCATGGAACCGTGCAGGACTGCAGTGCTTCCTCCACCTGCAAACTGTGGCAACCTGTGTGTTATCTATCAGGGAAGCTCAGGAGAGACTCCATGCCCAAGGTTTTTATTGGGGGCTGGTCACATAGGCACTCCCTGCCTAGTGTATATCAAAATTTTAGATTTCCAGAAGAAATCTGTTCACAAAACACAATGTACAAACAGCCTAGGCACAGTAAGTCACTCTTATTGAGGGTGTGGAGAGAAAAAATACCCAAGTTCCCAGCCAACTGATGGCCAACCTTGCAAGGAGTCTGTCTTAGGACAACAGTCTCAGACGTGCTGTGTTCACTGTTTTCTCCACAGTTTCTATGTAGAATATCCCTGGAATGATAGTTAATTAGTGATAGTGGTTTCTGCAGGAAAAAAAAAAACTGAATGGCTGAAGGATGGGAGGAAATTCAATTAAAGATGCTCTCTAACATTTACCCTTTTCAGTCCTTTAAATTTTGTTACCAAGGAATGTGTTACTTGTTAAAAAAAAAAAAAAAAGTTAAAAAAATTCACTGAGTTGAATTATATTTTGTTAAAATAATTTTTTTATCCTTATATATTTTACTGTATCTTTTAGTTAATATGTGTGGTTACTTTCATTAACATTTTAGTTTTTCCTTTTCTATACCTATTTTTCAAGGTCTAAATTACATTCTATTTCCTTGCTAAATTAGTCTACCATCAATTTAGGATTACTTTTTTCTGTGTCCAACCCCATTTGTTTTTGCCTCTAATTTTAGTACTGAGCCTGTTGTGTCTTATCAAATCCCTTCCCACCCTGGTTTCCAGCCGTTCTTAACCCTCCTTGGGCACTGCAATAGCCAGCGAGCTGCTCAAAACCTTGAGACCCGGGCTCAGCCTCCCCGAGATTGTGGTTCAGGTGGTCCTGTGAGGCAGGGCCCAGGCTTCCTCCAGGGAGTTACGTGCATCGAAGGCTGAGCACCCCTGGTAGAGCTTCTGGTTTTCAAGCAAACTGCCTGTGTTATTTTAGTCACTGGTTTGAATACTTAATTCATTTGCATGAGATAATTTGGGACTGACCATTTATGGAAGGTTGGTCCAATTCTCTGTTTAGGATAAGTGATATTAAGTCTTGCTTTCTAAAAATGTCAGGCTCGTGTATGTTATTAGCAATTTCTAGTTTATATCATCAAGGAGAATAAAGGTTCTTATGTAACTATATGTTTTGGCAGGTAGACGTGAATCTATTTCAGCTAACTTATATGTCTACTTATTTACATTTAATCTTTTATTTATGGTAAAGACACAGCCATAGCTTACGATAATTAAACTGAAATTTCATTTGTCAGAAGACTTTTCTTACCCTTTCTAACTCATCAGGATTATAAAGGTGAAACTTTTGAAAAATCCAGTTTTTATATTTGGATTATAAATATTAGCCTTTAAAGATTTCTATTGTATGATAAAATGGTATTATGGGATTTTTAAACTTTTCTAATGAAAACTTGTATACACACTGATGAATGAATTGTGGTGGCTTTGTACTGTATGCATTTAATTTCCAGAATTACCATTTTTTATGGTTTCCGATTATCCCGAACCACAGAAGACATTTTATGCATAATTTTCAGAAAGCTTTACGAAGCACCTGCTTTAATTTGTATGCTCTGAAGTTTATACAGGGTGTCAGGCATGCTGCTATTGAATTGGCAGCTCACTTTGTGGGGGTGGGGCAACACCTGGCCTGGCCTTTTCCCCAGCTCCTGCTAGATCTCCTTTAGCTTCATCATCTCTGGGAAAGTTCCTGGGTAGCTCTGTGAAAAATACTGTCAGCTTTTCCTGCAGGTCACCCTGACAGTGAGGCTGGAGATGCTGGGAGGCAAATGAGGTTCCAGTTCATCCTTGTAGCTCCCAGCTTCCCTTCCCAACTGACTGACTGGCTCTTTACCTGTGCTGACTTCAGGCTCAACCCTAGACGGGGGCCAGCAGCACACAGAGGCTGCTCCTGCAGCACCCACAGGGCAAAGGCTATGTCCTTTATTCTCTATCGTTCCTGGTGGTGCTGCATCTTTGAACCTTGATGGATTACAGTGAACATTTATACTCTCACCATCTGGATTCAATAATTACTAATATTTTGCCATGTTTGCTTTTTCTATTTACCCAGCTGTCTTTTGTGGAGAGAAGGCTGGACCATTAGAAAGTAAGCTTTAGAAATCATGACACTTCATGCCTAAATACCTTAGCATGCATTTTCTACAAATGGCATTAACTGTGTAACTACAATACCATTCTTATACTTACAGAATAATGTCAAATTCCCCAAATTATCTATTCCCAGACCATATTCTAATTTCCTTTATATACACAATATATCTCTTTTTAAAATTCATTTTGTTGAGAGTATTATAGATGTGCATTCTCTAACAATCAAATTTCCCATCAAGGGAAAAAACCATGCATTTGGTTATGCCTCGTTAGTCTCTTTCAATCTAGAATAGTCCCCTAAATTTTTAATCCCCCCAATGGTACTGGCTTTTTGAAGAAATAAGGTCAGTTATATTGTACATCCTGCCTTGCCTATTATTTCCTTGGGGTTATTCTAATCCCTATGTGTATCTTATACATTGAAAATTAGGTCTATTTTTTAATGCAATTCAGGTTAAAAATGTGCAAAAGACTGCTTCAGAGGAAAAACTGATTTTCTTTTGTATCACATAGGAAGATGCCTAATGTCAGGTTATCCCTGATTAGTGTGGCTATGTGTAACTACTGAAAGGGTAGTATTGACCAGATCTTTCCTTTCTGGAGGTAGAACTTCCTCTTTGTAATTATCAAGTTATCTGTGGTGTGATGCTTTTGCACCATGTGGATATCCTATACATTTTTACCAAATAGTTTTAGCACCAATTGATGATCCTTTCCTGGTTCAGTTGTTTCACTGTTACAAAATTGTGGTTTTCTAATTTTGTCATCCCTCCGATATGTGTTAGTTTGCATTGTCTTAAAAAACAACAACTTTCTTATTGAGAGATTTATGATCACTATAAAAATGTCTTTTGTTATTGTTAGAAATTTGTCTAACAACAAACAACACTAATCAGTTGTTCAAAATTTGAATTTTTAATTCGCATACCTCTCATGTGCAATATTAGATAGAACAGATGTGAAATTTATGAAGAAAGCAAGAATAAATTTGTAAAGTGATCCCTAGGTAGATGAGTATTTGCATGAAGACTGAGCTTTAGAGAAAGATTAATTGGACAGTTTTGGATGTAAAAATATTATTGTATAAAACTCCAATGAGAGTCTGAATTTTGGTTTTTATTGAATATTTTAAGTCTGTCATAACAGCCCTAGAAAATCAAACTATAGAGCTATTGTATTTTTTCTTGATTGATTTCCAGATATCTAAAGACCCTTACTAAAATGGATAGAACCTAGACTATGCAGAGTGGTTATGGAATATATATTCTGAGGGCTTCTTCAGTTTGAGTAGACCCCTTAATCAAAAGAAATACATCAACATGACTATCATAAAATCTCTCAGATCTGTCTTAAAATCTCTGATGGAAACCAATCCAATGCAAAACACTATCTCTTGGCCTTCCCGAAGGAAGGAGATTGAACAAAACAGTACAACTGAGAATCTCTTTTGTAATTTTGACTTGATGGAATTTTAAACAAGTTAACAAGGGTTTTGTGTATGTGGTCTGTTTTTTTTTTAATTCTTGAAGCAGACTACTTTGAAAGATATCCTAATAAGTTATTTTATTAATATGAATATATACAATATAATATTTATCCTTTATTATTCCTCTATCAAATATTTATGAATCAATAAATGTTTATAAGTCATATAGAAAAATTTAGGGCTATCTTGTTATTTTTCAAATCTCACCCCTGAGGAGGGAATTTAAAAACACACACACACACACACACACACACACACACACACACACAATAATAGTAATGATATTTTAAGGAGAATTACAATTAGAAATATATATATTTATCCTTTACTTTGATACATAAAATCAATATTATGTGAATACATTTAACCTAAGCTTTTTAATCTAAAATTTCTTGTCTTTTTCAATTGGGGGATTCCATTGATGCAAAAATGGAATTTATGGTAGAAAAGTGATAAAGAAGAATGCGATCACACAGGAGATAAAGTTGTTGGAACTGGTCCCTAGGGGTCAAAAAATATATGGCTCTTATAATGTCAAGACATCAAAGTAGGCTATCTATTGTAAGAAATCCAATTGTGATATATTAGAGCCTCTAAACAGCACCATTTGTGGGTAGGGTCTTAAATTGTTCTACAGTTGTTAGAATTAAAAAACCCAAATATAAAAGAATAGAGTAAAAATGGAACCCCAAAAGACTCTAGTAAAAATTACAAGACAAATCACCCCTTAGTGAAGTAAGTCTAAACTACTTATTTCATGTCAGGACCATACCCATGCTCAGCACACACACAAGATATTTTATTTTGAAAATGAGCTCACAAAGTTATAAAGAACATAAGGAAGTTTAATGGCATGAGAATCAGAAAAAAAAGGTAAGAAAAGTATACCATAGAAACTGAAGTGAAATCAAAATGAATGTTTACATTGTTAAAGAAGTATAAGAATTCATACAATAGATTATTATGAAAGTAAGTAGAAGTGAAAGCCAAAGAGTATTTCTAGAAATAAAAACTAGACTCGGTGAAATTTAAAACTTGATAGATGGATTAAACAGACTAGCTACAGTTAAAGAAAAAAATAGTGAAATTGAAGATATATTTTAGGAAATCACTCAGCACAGAGAAATATTGAGGTCGAAAATATATTTAAAAAAAAACGAGACACAGAAGGAAAAAAGCTTCCAAAATATGTCTAATAGAAACTCCAAAAATAGATAATAAAGAGATGGGAAAATAAAATATTCAAAGCTATCAAAGCTCTGAAGATGTGACTATTATTATTCAAATTGTGTTTGACTACCCAGAACATCTGGTCATTTTAGTTTTCTGCCTAAGACTTTTCAGTAGCTCTGTACTGCCTATAAGTAAGATTAAAACACTTAGGCAAGACAAATGACCAGATCCCTACTCTATCTCCTCTTACCTTCATTTATTATCATTCCCAGCCTCACCAAACATTAGTTAATCCACAGCCAGTTTCTTTCCCATCTCTCTCCCATTATTCATGGATCTACTTGAATAAAATTCCCCCTCCTGCACTCACTGTCACCTCTCCTTCCATCCCGCCTCCCTCACTGTCTGCCAGGCTGGGTCCCTCCGACCTGTCCCTGTACTTCCCAGGCAGAGTAACTGGTCCCTTTTTTCTATTTGCTTTAACCTCTGCCAGTTAATTTATTAATTGGATGGGAAATATTTCAGTTTAAAATTTTAATTAAATAATGGGTTAGATAAGGAAAAATGTCTAGGTTTTGAGGTCTCTGAGTAAATAATTTAAATGTAACATGAAGAATCTCACTGGAGTTTAGAAGATCAAAGAACTGTTAAGGTATTGAATAAATTCTGCACATAGGGCATTGCTACCACCCAGAGTTATGACAGAAGGAAGAGGAACTGTAGGTAATGGTGACAAGGAGAGGAAGAGGGTGGTATCTGTAGATGGAAGCATAAAATGTTTTTCTGGAAATAGTGATGTGAGAGTGAAAATCGTGAGGAAAATACAGTTGATTATTCCCTCCCACCAAAGCTAAATATATTTGTACTACAGCAAAATAGGCAGCCCTTCTCTAAAGTCAACTATAATGAAATGGTGCATAAGCTGGGGAAAGCCACGTGTAAGTCGAGGTAAGAAAATGTAGGAGATAGCTGTGAGAAAAATGACAGTAGCAAATGTATTGATTTGTGAATTAGGTGGCATTAACTAATCAAATTATAATACTCTGTTCCTTTGAAAGGCATACCATAATAGATGATATAATCCCAAATATCTCTCAAATGATCGGGTTGACATGGATTTGGTGATAGTCAATAGATTCACTGGACACTGAGAAATTCTAAGACCTGAAGGAAAAGTGCTGGCAAATTCTACTTCAGGATATAGCAAGTGTATTTCTTGACTTGGTGAATCTGAAACTGTAAGTCAGGCTAAATCATCAGACCTTTGGCCAGTCCTCCTTTGAGAGGAGCTAAAATAGACTCAGTCTTATCTAAGAGTAGTTTAAAACTTTGACCATTTTTCATTCTATATAAGAGCAGAGAGATGGTGAGAGTCAGACACTTATATCAGGTAGCTTAGGAGGAAGACATTCATAATACTTGGATGGCATCAGTTCCAGTGGTGGGTGTCAGTGAACCTGCCAGTCTGCTGAGTCTAAAGTAATTGTTGCTTGCCTAAGGCTTTCATGGTTCTTTGGGTGATAGATATTGACAGATAAGAAGAAGCTTGTAAAGAATTTCCCTTCTGATTCATAGAGCTCCCACATGGTGCCTGTGTGTTTCTGTGTATGTTTCATGGGAGTGATGTATTTCCACTTTAGAGCTGCTTACCTTGTGTTCACTATTGTATCACTCTCTCCCCAAAGATCAGTGTCTCAGGCAATGAGAGAACTGATGCTTTGCTCTGAGTAGGCTGCTCATAAATGATCCTTCAGTCAAAGCTGAACATAAATGAGTGTTTCCAGGAGCCTGTGGATGAGCGATGTTTGTGGGAACCAGGAGTCTCAAAATCGGCTTTAACTCATGACAGAGGAGAACTGAAGTGGAGACTGACACAGAGACTGCTTCTACAATAAAACCACCTTTTCCATCTTTAGTTACCAGCATGATTTGGGCAGAACACAGATTATCTGTTTTGCTACTAAATGTATAGTAGAAAACCCCATTGGTTATACATATGAATATTTTAATGAAACCTGAATAACCTGATTTTTAAAGGTGATATACTAAAAACATGGGGTTGGGAAAAGCCAAACTGAATATACTACTATAGTTTTGCTCAGTCAAACCAGGATTTTAGAATTAGAAGAGGCAAGGAATAAGGGTGGGAGAAGAGAAAAATTAATAGCATATCTAGGAACTGGTTGCTAGAATGAATAGGTTTTAAAAACTTTCAACATTTAACGATAAGATGTTGACCAAATAAGATAAGGTGATATACATATTCCATATCATTTAGAATATTGAAATGAAAAATATTCAACTGGTCTTTCACTAGTATTTTTATACTTTTTTTCATACTTGAGTTACAAAGAGCAAGAAAATGCAATCTAGAGGTATAAGGAATTCAGTCTTTTTGGATATATAGACATGTCTAAATAGTATCACCTGCTTCGCCTTTTTGGAAACAAATATGGCCATGTGTCTATAATTTACCCCTCCAATTAACTATGCAAGTTCCATCATACCTTTATTCTTTTTGATTTTTCAAGCATCCTGGCGTTCATGTAGGCCAAGGGGGGATATATGTGATCTATGAAATCTGATTACCTTCCTTTGGTTGCTTAGAGCACAGTGTCATTGTTAAACATTGTTCCTCAGAGTTCTATGGATACTTGTCCATAACCTGGTGATGCCTTACTGAAAGGATGCAGTTTTGTTCAATTTCAAGCTCAGCTTCAATTTCCCAGCTGATTGGATCAAGTGTATATGCTCTTGGAATTGGCCTTTTCCCCGGAATTGCTTGTCTGTTGTGCTGAGCCTAGATCAAAAGCAAAGACTCCAAAATACCTACAGTGAAATAACCATGAGGGATTTTGGAGTCCTATCCTGGCAGCAGAAATTAGTTAGGACCACCTTGTCCAATTAAATTGTTAAATTCTGAATCTCCCAGAGAACTGATTGAGGTCTCAGGCATGTCCCTCTCAGTAGTCCTCTTTATTCCTGTACAGATTGTCTTACCCGTTCTCCAATGAGCAGTCATGATTATGGAAGCATACCAAAGTCAAGGGGAATGGTAGCTTTCAACAATTAGATTACCCCCTTCCCTCATGTAATGGTCATTTTCCACTTGTCTTAAATTTGCACTGAAGTAGAACGGTTCTATGATAATAAAGTTTACTTCTGTTATTTTTCTGTAAGTATAGATCTAGAAGTAGCTAACATGTTTTTAAACTCACCTTTTATCTAGTACTGTGTAGCTTTGATTCAGCTAACTAATAAGTATATATTAGAATGTTCCAGAAAGAGGAAAGAATAGAATTGAGCATTAGAATTTTAGGGTCAGTCTTGAGTGAAAGCAACATATCTAAAGATATATCTAAAGAAGGAATGAGAATGGCAGAAGTGATAGGTTTCTGGAATTGAGAATCTACCCAGAGTAGACATCTAAGCCTCAATTACATGCAGGGTGCTAGGTGGGGGATTTCTCTCCATGTGGGAGACATCAAACACTAACCATTCATGAATTACAAGTCTGGGCCTGAGATTGACTTGCAAGCCTTGGAGTCTGCCCACGTTCAACGAAAATTCAGCTAAGACAGTTGACATGTTGACAGAGATAAGCATGCTCTGAAGACCACAGAGCATTTCCACAAATTACCTGGATTTTATAAGATTCCAAGACCCTCATGTATAACCCTAAGAAAATCCCTATAATGATTGAGAATAAATATTCCACTAGCTAGGCCAAAGTTAGACTTGAAGTAAATTTTTTTTTTTTTAAATATATCTTTATTGATTTCAGAGAGAGGAAAGGAGAGGGAGAGAGGGATAGAAACATCAACGACGAGAGAGTCATTGATCGGCTGCAGCCTGCAACCCGGGCATATGCCCTGACCGGGAATCAAACCCTGATCTCCTGGATCCTAGGTCAACGCTCAACCGCTGAGCCACGCCCGGCCAGGCAGAAGTAAATTTTATATCATTCAAAAAAGTAATGGATTTTTGTTTTTTTGCATCAAAGTATTATGTAGTTAAAATCGTTCTAATAGAAGATAAACATTTTCTAGTGGGGCTTTCATGAAGGAGGTAATAGTTGAGGTGAATCTTGATCGATGAGTAGACTTTGACTAAGTGGAGAAGAGTGTATAGAGGATTCCAGAAGAGGATTTATTTTAAGGAAAGATGTAAAGATAAGACATCTCAAAGCATCTTAGGGAACAGCAAGCAATCCAGGGTAGCTTGTAGGTTATAAGTAAGAAGGCTGTATAAAGCCACTAGAAGGGAGGTGGAGCTTCTCTGAAATAAACCTAGAATGCCTTTGTCTAAAGCCAATAGTGTTTTTAAGTCATATGCTATATTCATATGTCTATTATTCATTCATTCATTCAAAATTTATTGAGTACCTACTATGTGGCACGCACTATTCTAAGGGTGTGGAATTTAACAGTAAACAATAGAAACAAAGTTCTTGCTAAAGAAGAAAGAAGAACTATAAAACACCATCAAATAGATAATATAATGTTGGAAGATGTGATAAATAGTAAATGGTTAAATAAAGTGGGACAAGGGCACGGGGAATAATTAGTGATACTTTATTAGGAGGGTTAAGGGAAGTCTCTCTGTAGAGAAATAAAGTAGAAAACCATACAAATATTTAAGAACAGTTCAGTCAGAGGGAACAGCAAGTGCAAAGGTCCTGAGGTAGGAGTGTGTTTGATATCTTCCAGCAATGGTAAAGCATGAACGGTAGGTGATGGTGCCAGTGCAGAAGCAAAGGGACAGTAATTAGGGCTTATAGAAAATGGTACAGATTCTGCATTCTGTATTAAGCAGGCTGGAGAATATTTGTAGAGAGCAGAGTCAGCATAACTAATTCCAGTTTGAGATTGAACCTTATCATCTGAACATACGTAAAAGTCTGAGCCAACAGCCAAGTCCTGGGCTGCCAGCAAAAGGGAGGCAACCGACAGGTGCAAGTGCTAAGGATGCCCAACCACCGCCGTGGATGTTGCCAAATACTTTGATTTGGCCTTTGAGGGCTAATCTCAGGAGCCCACAAGCTGATTTAACAAGTGCAGATGAAGGAAGACACATCCACAAGAAGAAAGAAGTGAGACTAAAAATAGCAGCACTTGCTATTTGCCCTCTTGCGAATGAGCCATGCTTGACAGCTTATGTGTCTGGCTTGGTGGCTGTTGATTATTCCGGAGCCTTGCTGTCTTGAGCTAGTTCAGTCTTCCTTGCAAGATGTGAACCCCCTGGACACCCAGCTTTCTGTGACTCTGAGTGACCAGCAACCACTGCTCTGTGAATAGCCTGGGCCGGAGGACATTTGAGTCTCTTGAAGCTTCGGTTCGTTAACCCCCCCAATAATTGTGTGTGTGTGTGTTCTGATGTGTTTGTAATTTGGGTTAAGTCTGCAAGTGATAAAAGCTAAGTTGACAGCATAGTCACCTGTGTTGGCTCACTGTTGTCACTTGGTGTCAGGAACCTAGAGGGCCAAGTGACCACCTAGAGTCCCGGCCTCAATCAGGCACCCCTGATACTATCTGCGGGTCAGGACATCAAGTGACTTATAGGAAAGACTATAGTCACAGCCAGAGTGCTCCTGACAGTTGGTGTAGTCAGCGCTGATTTATGACTGGTTTGAAATCTAAATTTAAAATTTAAAAATAAAATTTTTAGCCTAATTTCAAGAGAAAAGGAAAATTTTTTAAATCTGAATTTAAAATTTTAAAAGTCTGACACCAAGGAACAAAAAGGAGCCTGTCAGCTAATGTGCAAATGGTTGGCAAAACAAATGCATAATTTGGCAGAAAGGAGGGAGAAAAGATTGATTGATGGTATTGCTGTTTATTGCTGGTTAAGGTGGGAACTTGAATTTGGTATAGTTAAAGGATCATATTAAGGTTGCAACCAAGATTGCTTGAAAATGCTAGCACTAGGAAATAAATTAAGAAAGTTGACTTCAAAAAGAAGGCCTATGACTTTAATATCTGTAGGGGTCGCCTGGTGTGAGACAGAGGTGCAAGTTCATAAGAAACTGCCTGTAGAAACATGTGATGATGTAGAGACAGATAGGCCTCACCATTCCTAGAAATGTAGAACCCCTGGTGAGTAGGGCAAATACAAAGGAAGTGCTGGCCTTACTGTTAAAAATCCCATCACAGGTGGATGCAGATGGACATAAAGGAGAAAGCCTGGCCAGAAGAATTATTCAGAGAAATCAGTCAACCGACAGAGTAAACTTCAGAGGAATAGACTGAGGATATAATACCAAAAATGCACACCCTGAGGGTCCAGGGGACTATGTAATCCATTTGATGATGGATGTTTTGCTAGGCCAGGAGTAACTAGGACAACTCTTCATTGTCACCATGGAAATGGCCAGCCAGTAGAATTCATAGAGGGCAGAGAATATACAAGACACAGGTCACAAGCAATGAGAGTAGATTTTCAACAAGGAAACCTGGCAGATGTTGGCTTGCTACTATTTGGGACAAAGGAGCAAATACAGCTCTGCTGTCAGGAACAGGAATGTGGCTAATTTCGGGCATGAGAGAATAGCATTTACTAAACTCGGAGCTGCTGAGGCTAACTGCTCAGTATCCAAACCAAGCCTACTCGTTATGGGATTGGATAGCTGGAGCATGCAGAAATGCATACCCAACAGGGAGATGTGACAACACATGGTGACCTCATGAGATGGACCACAAATGAGAAGGCCATGAAGAGAGTGAGAAAAAACGGGCCATTTTGCCACATGACTGCTCAGGGTTAAACACACCTCCGTAGGGGCCAGTATGGCCAGGGTTTAACAAAGCCATTTTAAGAGGAGCATCACAGGGAATGGAAATGTCATGTATGCATCCCATTTCACAGGCATGAACAGGCGAAGACATATGAAATATTTTTAAACCAGCAAATGATTTGAACAGACAACCAACATTTACATCTAATTCTAGGTACCGAACAAGCAACATCACATATCAACAGAAAAAAGCCTTTCTTTAAACAAAGGATATTTACCAAACCATCAAACACACAGAATTGCAAACCATACAACCAGAACAGAGTTTCAAACCATAAAATCAAAACAAATGCTTTAGAACATCTAAAAACAATCAAGCAAGAGGAAAAACACAGAATTATCAAAAGAAACAAACACCTGAACAAGACAGGACTAGACAATTCACTAAAACATTTTTCAATGCACCAAAAAATGGACAATCTCAGGGGCGGAACCCCAGGCAGCAGAGAAGTTAAGACATGAAAATAGACCATTTATCAAGCTAACAATACAAATAAGTAATCAGGATAAAATTACAGAATTTTTAGTTGATATGGGATCACAGATAACTCTTTTAAAACAAGATTTCAAAATACATAAAAATAATATCCTGGTAAAGGTAGGAGGAAAAGTAACCCATTGTTGGCCCATAAAATTTCTTGTATATAATTATAACCTGGAACCCATAGAATTACAGGGGCACACACCACCAGATGTAGAGAATATACTAGGAATGCACAGCCTTGTAAAAATCCTAGGAGACCTTATTTCTTGGAAAAAAATTAAACCATATCAAGTAAAATTAGCTGAAGTAGAAATTAAACCTATAGATTTACCTAAACCACCTCCCTTAGGGGGAGGACATGAAGAAATTAGAAACAAAATCCAGGAACTATTAAAAGAAGACATTATAGAAAAAGGCAGATCCCATTATATAATGGCCCTATATTGCAATAGCCCTGCCTCGCAAGTATTAAAACCAAATGGACAATACAGACTGACAGTAGATTATAGAAACCTTAATAAATTTTCACCTAAAATGGATGGAGTATTGCCTGATGCGAAGAGGTTATTGATAAAGTAAGAGAAATTCAAAATATTTTGTAACCATTGATATGTCTGATATATTCTTAACTATTTCCATATCTGAAAAATCCAGAAAATATGCAACTTTTTCCTGGAAAGGAATACAATATCAATTTAAAAGATTACCACAGGGTTACTTGACTAGCCCGGTAATAGCACATACATTGTTAACGTCACAGATAGGCACATCACGATTCCAGTCACTCATAATCTCCTACATAGAGGATATCATGATGTATAATGACAATTATTATAAACAGAAAAGACTAAGTTAGTAGTACAATTAAGAAGTAAAGGATGGACTATTAGTAATGATGAAACTCATGGTCCAGATACTACAGCAAAATTTTTAGGAATAAATTGGCCCTTGGAAGGAAGACTGGCACCACAAACAGCCATTGGTAAAGTTAATGCATTTAAAAACCCTCGTAACAAGATAGAAGCGCAACATCTTATAGGTGTACTTAGGTATGATCCTTAGACCTATATATGATGAAGCAGGAAAAACCTCAGATTTTGAGTGGACAGGAAAACAATAACAGGCATTTAACCTCTTGAATACATTAGTCATTTCCAAAAACTAAATTACCCATGGCCTGGAGATCAGTTAAGAATAGATTTAGCCGATTCTAATGACTTTGGATCATGGGCTCTATGGACAAAAAGTCCTCAAGATAAATAATTTAAACGAGTGGGATTCTGGATCAGATGCCTTCCATATACCCCCACCGAATATAAAAATTTAGAAAAAATGGTCTGGCTATTACTTGAAGCCTTAAAAATGACAGAACCATTAACTGGCAATTTGCTAATTGTAGTAAGATTGGCTATTCCGGTCCCGGCCTGGTCAAAGCCTAGTCCTGAAGAAGTGGCAGGAACGTGTCTGAACCAGAAGGTCCTTTATATGGAAGTGGTGCATCCAATCAAGAGATGCCACAGTCCAAGGACAGCCTGGCTCCCTCGCTGAGGAACTGCGCCAAGCAGAGATGGATAGGCCTGCCGGAGATGCTTCCGAGGGAGGAGCACATCCATGCCCCAGAGGGAGATGGGGCCCTCCTGGCCTGATCCTCTGCCCAATCCCTGGTTTACAGACGGCTCCTCGCACACTGCAAGTGGGCCGACCGCATGGACAGCGGTGGCTTTCAGGCCCAGGATGGTCGGGTCCTCCGACCCGCTGCACAGCATGCAGAGCTCATAGCAGCAGTATTGCCATGAAGGCTTCACTGGCAGAAAATCCAAAAATTTATCTTTTCACTGATTCATGGGTGGTGGCAAATGGAATAGCAGTCTGGTCATAGAAATGGGAAAAGACTCATAAGCTAAAGATAAAATCTAAACATATGTGACCCACGTTATCAGAAAAATCCTGAAGCCGAAACTATATTTAGTAACATAGCAGATAAATTAACAAGAGGGGAGATAAAACCAGAAGAGAGGGAAAAGGAAGAACTTAAGACGGAATATACCTGAGAGGAATGGCCTAAAAGACAAAATTACAGGATTATGTGCTATATCATATAGTTAAGAGAACAGAATAGGGAGAGCCTAGTGAAGAATGACATAAGAAAAGTACACATAGGACTAGGACATCCAGGAACACATGCTCTATACACGTGGTACACGAGAAAAAAATCTCCAAGTATCTTGGCACAGGACAAGAGAGGCCAAACAAGGATGTGAAAATTACAAAATTTTTAGCAAACAGTTTAGACATAAGACATCATCGGACACTTATAGGCCAGATGCGTTTAATTTTGTGGTGCAGTTTGACTTCACAGGACCAATGGAATCAAGATTTCAACAGAAATATGCATGCACAATGGTAGATACACAGGACTAGGTATGGCTCTGGGTGGCAAGAATCCAGGTGCCAAAATAACCATAAGAGCATTAGCAAGATGGTGCCGCCATTATGGGGCACCGTAGATAATAGTGATCAAGTTTCCCATTTCAGGGCAGCTCGAGTAAAGAAGCTGACAGAATGATTTGACATACAGTGGAATTTTCATTTACCATACAACCCCACTGCAGCAGGCAATACTGAAAGATTTAATGGGTTGCTAAAGAAAAAAAAAGGAATTAAAGTTAATTGACTCAGCCAAAAGCTGGCAAGAAACATTAGATTGGGCTGAATTCCATTTAAATCAAAGAGAAAGCCTAGGGGGAGAGAGACCATACAGACATTTAGAACAAAATCCTAGTCAAATACAGAAAAAGAAAGAACTCCATGCCCTATGCCTTATAAGGTGACACAAAAGATCATAAGGGGTCTCTCGCCCCACAGGAAATAATAACCAATGGAGAGGGAAATACCTGTTGGACATCAGAAGGGAAAGGAGAATTAGAACTGCACATGATTGAACAACTCTCTTCGTCCCCAAAGAGAGAGGAGATAGTTTTCCTTGGTTAGGAGTTTATGTGGTAGTGGGGATACTCTCATTAGCTATAGCGAGTTTTCTATTAGGAAACGCCAATCAGGCTTATAGAAATAGGGTAAGAGGAGTCTTTTTCATAGTCTTAATAACCCCTGCTTCCATATTTGTATTACATTTTGCCTTTAGGGCGAAATATGGAATCCACACAAACCACTTACATAAAATGGCAGTATTTATACTGAATTACCAATATTTATTAAACCCACGACATTCCCAAGCTGTTACATTGAGGACGTCAGCCCTTGACCATGTATATAATTCAAAGAGGATGCTTCAATAGCACCCGCTGCCTAAAAATAGGACATTGGAAACCAGCTTGGACAGAGTCTGTTGAGACCAAAACCAATATTTACACAAGTAAACTTACAACTTTACAGGGAACATCCAGTAAGAATATTGTATAAACCTAAGATTACAAAATATCACATAACATTCACTAAACAACAGTTCACACCTAGTTACTTACTGCCAGATTGTGCCACAGTTGACAAAGACAAGTACAGTACTCCAGTGGCACTATCCATGACTCTAAATACTAAATATAAACAAAATTATTGCAATTAGGAATTGGGTTGCTAGCTACAGGATTGTTAACCAACCTGTTATGGTCAGGAGTATAAGGAGAAAGAGCACAAAATAGAACTCAACTTTTTGATCAACAAAAATCTAACCTACAACACTTTAAAGACATCCAAAATGAAATTGGAAATATACTACCAACACTCTCAGACATGAGACATATTATGGTACAGTATCAAGATTATTTTAAAGTTCTAAATTCAACCATCAAAAGCATAACAGACTAGATATCTTGGAGACAAATTCCTTACTACCAAGAGCAGAAATTATAAAAACAGATTAACAATAGCATTTAAACAAATCTCCAGCAAAGTATAAGCCTTGGCAGCAAACATTTCAACAATGCTTGCTTTTTGAAAAGCCCAACATTAGCATTGCCTTAAAAGAGGTACACCATACTAGATGATTCTGAACAATCTTCATGCACCAATGAAGATTTATGTGAATTACATATGCTCTCCATAAAAGACCAAGAATCTTTGATAGCTTACCCAGTTATCCCAACCCCAGTTTATGTAGGAAACAAAGCCTATGTGTTATAAGATTCTTTACTATATGTAAATGGCTTCTATGCATATGTTAAGAATTTGGGACAATTAGATCAATCTGTCTATTTTACTTTCCACCCAATCTCATTAACATTTAAAGACAAAAACTTAAGACCCACACAAAGACAGCATTTTATCCACATTAACAGGGAAAGCACATGGACAATATGCCATGAAAACAGAAACATCACATATTGTGATCATACAGATTTTTCAAATAAGGAAATATCCAAGGATGGTGTACAAGCATTAAATCTCATTAATTTTACAATCAAGGGCATAAAACTTTGTCATATGACACACTAGCATTAAGTATGCAATACCCACCAATAACAGTGGACACACATGTAGACTATATTAGATGGGTAGATTCAGAACCAATCAAAAGAGCCATTCAACAAAACTTCCACATCTTAAACAGAACCTACACAGACATATCACAAAATCTTAAACAACTAAAAACACATGAAGATACTTTACACAAAATAGTTTACACAATAAATACTGGCCTACAAAAAGCAGGACCTGCACTCCTGCTCACTCCAAGTGCTCCCCATTAGGCCTCATAAACAGAGCGTTACATTTCACTGTGCACAGGATCTTGGTCTGACTTTAATCCTTTTAGAATTACAGGTAATACTCTATCCTATTTATTCTTGTCTTTGTGGACAGGAGTCAAGGATCTACTCAATCCAACAGTGATAATCGTAGGAATATATTTGATAATATATGCTATTAAATTCTTATGCTTAGAGAAATGTGGTTCAAGGAAATCTACAAAATAGTTTGTTGTATAACATTTTGCTTATTTGCATTTGTGCATTTGCCTCTGAAAGATTTATGCCCAAACATTACACATACGAGGGGACATATGGAATCCAGTCATAAGTTTAATTCCTTCATAGTAACGGCATCATCATGTTACCCATATGATAAGAATTATCCAAAATATGTTGATTCTTTTGATGTATCCAGATTAAATCATGCTCCTACTGAAAACTATAACGTAGGGAGCAAATATGCCATTAACGTAATCAATGAACAGGCTGCCACTCAACCATACATACGGGGTGATTTTATTTTCCTATAGGCCCCCGGGAAAAACATGGAAAACTTGGAAAGGAACAAAAGTCTCACCGCTTGCTGAAGGTACATAATACCTCCTGGAATTCCATATCTAGCCCTAAGCATTATTCAATCTTATTATAATTATTCTTTTGGAAAAAATGGTCTCATCTGGAACACTAGCTATTACGTATGCTTACAAATGGTGTGATTAGGTTGTAATTTTTGCTACCCTATTGAACTTAAATATACAATGTGCAAATGCTATGAAACCTTTCATTCAAAAGAATGTACTACTGGGTGGTGGCACTCTATTTTGAAAAGTGTGATATATAGTTTTTCTGTGTACCATAAATGAAAAAAAAAATTTTGAAATGATTATTTTGATTGTTTTGGAATGATTTCCTCATTGTAAACACCTCAGGAATCGGGGTGGAATGTGAAGAGCAGAGTTAGCAGAACTAACTCCAACTTGAGTGTGAACCTTACCTGAGCATTTACAAGTCTGGGCCAGCGGCAAAGACCTAGGCTGCCAGCAAAAGGGAGGCAACCCACAGGGGCAAGTGCTAAGGATGCCCAAGCACCTTCTCGGACGTTGCCAAATACTTTGATTTGGACTTCAGGGGCTAACCTCAGGAGCGCACAAGCTGATCTAACAAGTGCAGATGAAGGGAGACACATCCACAACGAGGATAAAAGTGAAACTAAGAACAGTGACACTTGCTATTTGCCTTCCTGAGAATGAATCATGCTGGTAGCTTGTGTGCCTGATTATTCTGGGGCCTCCCTGTCTTGAGCTAGTTTAGCAGTCTTCCTTGCAAGACGCGGACCCCTGGACACCGAACTTTCTGTGACTCTGAGTGATCAGGACATCGAGTGACTTACAGAAAAGACTCTACTCACTGTCGGAGTGCTTGTGACAATATTGGAGGGTTTTGAGCAAGGCCGTGTCCACATAAAGTTTACGCTTTTAAAGGATGAGTCCCGTCTACTTTACGGAGAACTGACTGTAGGAAGTATAAGTGAAAGCAGGGAAACCAGTGGGGAAGCCCGTGCTCTAGTCCTGGCCAAAGGGGAGGTAGAGAGAGAGAAGGCTCAGGGGCAGGGTTGGGGCCAGAAGGTAAAGCGCCCTTTTAGAAATACTGAAAAATAGTTTATTCTGTAGCCTACTTCAACAGGTACTGGGGAGCCAACTGGCCCAAGAGAATAGTCAGTTAAACCACTGCTGGTTTTTGCTGCAGCATTTTCACTTCACATGAACCCTTGTAAGCTGAGGAGTCCCGCCCCGCGCCGGGGAGGCTGTGACGTTAAGTACTGGTGCGCGATTGCTTCCCCGGAAAACTGGTGCAGCAGGCCCCCCCTGACAGGGGCGGACTCGGCGCTCAGCGGCAGCGAGTGCACAGTCACACCTTTTCCCTGCCTGGCCTTTGTCCCTCTGCGTAACTGTTCTAATGCAACGGCCCTCTCAATTCATCTCAAAAGTAAATGGGTTAAAAACAAAAAAGAGTACATAATTCTGATTAGATTTTTTTTAACATACATATTATGTGCTTTTACCTTCAAGAACAAAAATAAGAAATCTATTTTCAAAAGAAATAAACTGGCAAATCCATTTTACTAAAGCTAATTTTTTTCCTGAAGCACTTATTCTAGCTAATACAATTAACATGAATGGATGGAATTATATAGTTCAACTCAAAATAATTTTCGAAGAAAATACTACACTTCTTATTAATTCCTGATGATGTTGTCCATTAGAGGTATAAAAAAACTAACAGACTAGGTGGCAATTAGCGAAGGTGTTCAGAAAGATATAAGGTAACACAGAAGAAGAGTGATAACAGGCAGAGATCCTACGAGGCTCCTAGAGAGACTGCATTGAGAGACGGCTGGGGATGTGGATTTTGAGGATACCTCAGGGTGGCTAGTGGGTGGGTTACGAACACAATCTTTCAGATCAGGGGATTGAGTTTACATCGTGGCGTTAGCAGTTTCTAGCTGTGGGGAGTTGCAAGTTACTTAAGCTTTCTGTGCCTCAGTTTCCACATCAGAAAAAGGGGATGATAGCACTTACAGAATCATGCTAGAATCAAATTAACTTTTTACATACAGTTTTTAATATAGAGACTGGCACATAAAAAGTGTTTAATATATTTTACCTCTTATTATTAGACTGGGCAGTATTTGGAGACTGACTGAATGTGGAGTATATTGATACAGAAGGAATTTTTTTAAAAGCCTCAAGTTTCTAATATGGTTCTCTTGATTTATGTTTTATCACATCTTTATACCAGGCATCCTTTTATCTTTAAAGCAGAAAGAGGAGAAAAAAATTTAAAAGAGAATGGGCTTGGTTTTAAACCTGCTTATCTTGGGATACAGTGCTTGTTGCATGTGTCTATAGTTCACTCATTTTTACTCTAGTAATTCCCTTTTATGGACAAATCAAAATATTAGAGTGAATGGGCTTCCACTGTTTTGATATTAAAAACAGTGCAGTATTTATGTACTTTCAGCACTTTGAAGTTACCATTTCATCACGTCTAGCATCCCCTGTTTCTGTTGAGCGGTCATCTGTGAGTCTTACCCCCTTTCCTTTGCAAGTAATGAGTCTTTTTTTCCTCTGACTGTGTTGAAGATTTCTTTTGGTTTTTGCTTTTTTGCCAGGGTGTATACCTAGGGGTGAGTTGTTTGTGGTATTTATGCTTCTTGATGCTCATGGCACATTTCGAAATCTGTAGCTTGAAGTTCAGTCTTTTGCCTACTAGCCCTATGAGTCTTGCTATTTTCCTTTTAAATTTTTGTAGATGCATGATATAAGACACAATAGGTTTGTTTCAAACTGTAGTTTTAGATGTATAAATAAATTATGACAAAGAAAAAATTATCCTTGAATACTAATAATTTTCCCCTTCTGAATTTCTTTTTGCATTATTTCTAAGAAACCTAAGTGTGTCATAGAGTTTTTAGTTTGTCTCAGGGGAAATCTTTCAGTGTAAATACGTTTTTCTCAAGTAGGTTAGAGAAATGACATCTGTTCTTACTTTGGAATTGAACTCAGGTCTTCAGTTAAATTAAACTTAGTATTGTATGTTAAAAGTAAGTAATGGAAAGATTCTTGAAAACGCATCTTTTGCTACACTTACACTTGGGTGTATCTTGAGGAGTCTACCCCTCACATGTAGTTTACATTCATTAGCCACAAGTATCCTTTGTTTATATCACTTTTGTTGCAAAATCAATAGAGTAATATTTCTAAATATATCAGCAGGAGACTTTAGTAACTCTACTTCAGTTGGGGTGTGATGGCAGAGAAATGTTACCTGCTGTGCATTGCTTCTGCTATATCTGTATTCACATTTGAGACTAATTTAAGTCTCACTGTGTTTTACAACAAATTAGAGTAAAGCCATTCATCATATAATAGGAGTCAAATATAACCTAAGGAATAATGATACACACCCCTGCATTGAATTGGCCTACAAGAAACACTGTATCTGGCTGAGCCTGATATTGTGAAGAAAGATTCCACTTTTGACATTTATTCTTACTGGAGAGTCACTTCATATAAGCCCACAAAATATTAAGGGCTTAATATTTTCTAAACTTGTTTTTTCTTCAGAATAAGTAAAACATGTTGCAGGTTTATCGAACTGTTGATAGAGTATGATGCCTCAGGGAAACTAAAATCTTTGCACTAAAGTGCTTAAAATAATGACAGTTCACATCCGCAGCCAGGGCTGGGATGCACATCATGTCAGAATGATGAGAACCACAAGAATGTTGCAGATGAATGACTTTGAGAAACGGAGTCAAAACTTGCCAAGTGCAATGATAAAATATTGATTTTTAATTGTTTACCTTCTGAGTAAAACTATGTCTCCTAATGTACCTTTTCTATATTTTGCAAAGGGAATGGAATAATTTTTTAAAGTTTTATTTTTCATATATACACTCAAATTCCATGTGAAGGGTTATAAGAAGACTTAATAAAATTGTTTATTAATGTTTACTTAATGATTTGGGGGTTTCTATAGCCTTCAAATTAGGTTGCAAGATTAATGTTTATGTATGCTATTGGGATATTTATAGAGAGTATATGACTCATGAAATACTGTGTTTAAAAAAATTCAGTTCTAAATCAACCACTTGGAGTTGAGAAATGATTTCGGTGGAGTTAAGTGGCCCTATGTATCCTGCAGGTATTTCCTTCCTATTGGAATTTACTAGTTTAAATATCAATGCCTTCCCTGGAAGATGAGCTAGTTAGGGCCACTAATCATATTCCTGTTTATTCATTAAGGATGCTCAAAAAATAATGAATGTCAACTAAAAATTAATGATGCTTGTAGACAGACTATAACAATCTGTGATAGTGCTCTAAACACTAATAGTTCTAGCCTGATCTCTTGGTCCAAACACACAGAACTCTGCAAAGAAGAAAAAGAAAAAGAGACGAAAAGTAATATGATGGAATTTCTTGTTGCTTTCCTAGGGACAAGGCCAGTGTTAAATATTATCTTGAAATACCTGGTGCTAATCTTTGTAATCACTCAGCACCCTTCTGTGTTCCTTTGCCAGTATCTGGAAACATACTGGTGCTTCCAATTCACACTTACTTGACATGGCTTTTTGAGACTTCCAAGTTGTGTCAAACGTAAGGTGAGACTGCAAAGCGTTAGTATGTAAATTCTTTTCTTCTGGATTTTGAAGTTGTACAGTTTTAACATTTATATGAGAGATCAACAGCATAATAAAATTTGTCAGCTGTGTTTAAACAAACTAAAAATCTAAAAATGCAAATATGAATTGAAGCTGAATACTTCTACATTGCAAACAGGCAATACGTTATAGAATGAGATTTATTTCTTAAGAATGCAAATGAACCCATTTTGAAAATATGATAAAAATCTTGGTAATAAGAGCAAAAACATTGAAAAGCAGTGACTGGGAGTCTTTTAGATGAATAATGGTTGATGCTAGAGAACAAATTAAAAATAAGCTTTCAATCTTGGGCAGTGGTGAGTGACGTTTTTGGGGATGCTTATCAACAGACTAAGTGTGATAAAGCCCACAGGCACAAGTCATTCTCTGAGTGACTGTGGGGGTTTGGTTTGAATTTGGGTCACCTGTACTGAGAAAGTATGGGTCAACTGCGGGGAATGTTTTGACCAACTGGAAGGAGATAATGGGAATAATTATGTCTCTAGAAGAACCAACTTTGGATGAAATGTTGAAATAATAATATAGTTTACATATTGTATTGTTTAAGTCAAATCAGCAAGAAATTGTGGCTCACCCTATTTTAAAATAGGCTAAAAACAGTAACAATGAAAGGTTTATTTAATTTACCTTAAGCATCATGTGAAATATAGATGCAGGAGTTGGCTAATAGTTAAAAATACTACTTGACATCTTTTAGAAATGTACCAAAGCAGTTTATTGTAAATAGTGTACTTGCCTGGGGACACTGTAGAGTTTTGTCTACTGAAATATAAAAAGAAAATTAGAATAAAAATGTGAAGTTTTTCTCCAAAACTATGCCTTAAAATATTTGGAACTTTTCACTTCAGCTTGTGTTAAATTTTCTTGACCAACAGCAATTGTACCAAGTGGACCAATTTAATTTTTACACTTTCTTTTGCTATGCCTTTCTCTGTAATTCACTGATCATATTTTTTAAAACTGACTTTAACAAAAAATTTAATAGAAGTTTGCTATTTTTACATCATTAATCTCTCTCTGGAGCTTCTATGGAAAGAGTAGGTAGAAACTTCCATTGGAAAAACACGCCACTCAAATTTGCAGGGTCCCTCTTCTTTTTTAAAAAAATCTAGGTGGACAAGAGAATTTTAAAAGCAGCAAGAGAAAAGCAGTTAGTTACTTACAAGGGAGCACTCGGACGACTGTAAGCTGATTTCTTAACAAACTTTGCAGGCTGGAAGGGAGTGGCAAAAAGTATTAAAAGTAATGAAACACAAGCGCCTACAACCAAGATTACTCTACCCAGCAAAACTATCATTTAGAATCAAAGGACAGATAAAGAGCTTCCCATATAAGAAAAAACTGTAGTAGTTCATCGAAACCAAACCAGCATTATATGAAATGATAAAGGGTCTTTAGAAGAAGAAAAAAAGATAAAAAATTTGAACAATAAAATGGCAACAAATATTTATCAATAATTGAATCTAAAAAACAAAGTATGTAAACGAACAAGCAGAACAGAAAGAGACTTATAGAGAACATTTTGACAGTTGCCAGATGGGCGAGGGGTTGGGGAGATGGGTGAAAAATATGAAGGGATTAAGAAGTATAAATTGGTTGTTACAGAATAGTAATGGGGATGTAAAGTACAGCCTAGGAAATATAGTTAATACTATTCTAATAACTGTGTATGGGGTCAGATGGTTGCAAGAACTGGAATGATCACTTAGTTGTGTAATCACCAGGGTATGCACCTGAAACTAATATAATAAATGTCAACTGTAATTAAAAAATAAAAATGATTTAAAAATGAAAAACAAAAGATCTAAGTGTACTAAAACTCTATTACTGTATGACCTTCCAAGTAGAATACTTTAGAAAGCAATTCAAGTTATCAAAATATTAACTATATCAATCAATCTTAATATTTATACATTTAGTCCTTTAATATATCTGTCCTACATATTAGATATACAGAATAAACTTATTGGTAAAATTTTTCTCTAATTTTTTATATAATAAAATCAAGTAGTAATTAAATACGTTTATAGGAAAATTTCGGTTAACTGGCTTCAAAAAGCCAAAGTTTGGTAATTCATTCTCCCTTGTCTGTAAGGGCTCATACATTTTCAAATGCCCTAGCTCATCATTACTGCCCTTTCCCAAAATGTTTTAAGAAGATATAATTAAAACATCAATCTTAATTTTGGTTTGTTATCTCACAAGATTTTAAGTCATTTAACAAAATATAGTTAAATGGTTTGAAGATCTTAGAAGTGTGAAGGTGAGGCTAATTAAAATATGAAATACACAGTGCTTTAGTAGAGTCTCGTTCTGCATGTATGTGAGTGCATTTTAATATCATGAATTAAGACCTTACATATTACAGTTTTACTGTTTTCTCCAGTTATGGAATGACCACCCTGAAGGCAGAGGGCAGATTGTAGGATTTTTTCTATCCACTGTTCACAGGTTTTTGTGCATAGTATGAAAAGAATAATTGCTATGTTCACAATTTGTTCTTATTAAAAACTGAGAATGATAAAGCACATTCTTCTGAAAGAAAATGTCAGCTACACAATATTATTTTGAGGAAATGAAATGAGGGATAAAGAAAAACAGGAGGAGATGGGGGAAGGTTTAATGAGGTATCTCCTGTCAGGCCCTGAGCTTTTAAGGAAACATAATAACGACAATCAGAGGACCTGCCGTAATCATTCTGTTTATTACTGACAGAAATAAAATGAAAATATGTCCATTAAAGTGATGATTTTTCAAAGTCTTAAGAGTTTGTTAGAACTTGATTGGGTATCTTTTCATGCTTGAAACTCAAGTTGGAAAAGATTCTGGAGGAGATTAAAAAAATGGTCTATCAACCCATCAGAATTTTCCCAGACTCGTTGAAAAGTAAGAATTTTGATCGTAGATTCACGTGCTGTAAATGCTGGCATTCATTTTATATGACATTTTTGATTGTCATATAGCTTTTTGAAAAAGCTATTTCTGCAGATTAGTCTTGGTTGTGTTTACAGAGAGGAATAATACTACATAATGAATTAAACACGGAATTATAAAATTCGTTTCTCCAGAATTCATTTTAATACTATGAACGTGATAAAATCATCATCTTTCAGGAAGACAGCCACGTCTCTGGTTAGGCTCCCTTATGTCTAACCAGATATGCCCCATTTCATTGTCTTCCAAAATGAGGCCGTGAGAAGAGGCAATTATCCAGACCATACAAAGAAAATAAAGCCTAGAGATCTGCCTTCCAATTCAGTGTATCTTTCCTGGTAAATTGCCTTATCTTGCAGAAGAAAAACCACCTTTGGAGTTGGAAGAATCTGTATTTTAATAATGGCTACTTGTATTTTAATCTGGTGTTTAGCTATAATGAACCTTAGTTTCTAAGTTTAAAAATGGGAATAAAAAAAATAGCCTTGCAAGAAAGTATAAAGATTAAACATAATGTACATAAGCTAGCTGGCATATTATTCAACCATCTAACGAATATTTATTGAGTACCTACTATGTGTCTTACACAATTTTAGGAACTGAGAGCTTAGAAACTCAGGGTACAGAATAAAAAATATACGGAAAATTCCCTGCCCACTTGAGCTTGTGTTCTAATATATAATGCATGAATTGTAGCTATTTTTATTGCTATCATTATTGCATTGCTTCCATGACTCTTTGTCTTTTCCCCCACGATTCGAGACCAAATCCATCTCTTCTGTTTTTCCCCTCTGATACCTATGGTACTAGATCTGTACCATCTGAAATAGATCTAACCAAAAGTAACTTCACAGGGTGATCCAATCATAAATTCCTAACTGGGTAAGTCATGGTGGGTAGTCACACTCCAGGCATATAACTTCTTTAATAAAAGGTTTATTCTCATTTAATCAAGCCCTGTCCATTATTTTTATGCATCTAGGTTAACACACCTTTCAAATGCCTCCTTTTTAGACCCCTCAGAGGTATAACCACCCTCAAGGGAGCAGATAATATTGTTAAATATCCATACCTTGCTCTCTCCCACCTTCATGTAATCTTCCTTGTGTTTCCTTCTTTATTCCAGTTGTATAAAAGAAACTGCAAAACTATCACTCTCCAAAACATTTAGGATCTTGCTTCCCAGCATTGGCATCAGTTTGGCTCAAACAAACTCAACTAACTGTTACAAAAATTCTTTAGAGTTTGAACATTTCTTATGTTGACACAGTTTATTAAAATAAGTGTAAATTCAATTTTAAATTACCTTTATTCTTTTGTGGTGAACTATCTGCAGCTTTATTATTCATTTGTTTCCTAATAGGCACGGTTTCACAGCTTGCTTTCTCTCTCTCTGGGACATTTTGAGAAATTGAAATCTGTTTTAAAATTTAAGCATTCAAGAATACTTAAACTGGAAGCTGGAGGACAGGCTCTGAGTTCCCCAACCTGCTGGTCTTAGATGAACAAGGAAATCCACTCACCTTACTAATTTTTTATTTCTGTTAATTTGACTTACTATAGCCATTAGCAGGTGTCCTGTTCTTTTATATTTTTTCTTTGTCTACCAGTTAGCTTATTTGAACAGAACTTAATTTCAGTCTGTTAAAGAACAGAATTCAACCGAGTAAATTTGAAGATCTAATTGACTTTATCGAGCCATTCCTGAGTTGACAACATCTTATAACTATAAGGGAGCTTCAAGGGGTTGTACAAAATGGAAGGATTTTATAGGAACAAGGGTGGAGCAAGGAAGGTATTAGAAAAAGGAAAGATGATTATTTTTATGCCAAGACATCATCTTTTTTGGGGGAAGGGGGATGGCAAGGTTTTATCATGCAGATTGCCTCTTCTTGAGGAAATTTAGTGACCCATGTGACAGATGACCTTGTTGGTACTGATCAGGGTAATTACAGACTGGTTGATTAAGATATTTCTAGTGAAGTTCAGAAATGCAGTTAGGTCATGGGCTTTAGCAGAAGTGATGCCATTTGGGATCCGTGGTTTTCTTTTTGACAGGAAAAAAATGGTTGTCAGTCATTTCCTATTCTGAAATACCATGTAGACTCTAGTATAATGAGTTGGAAGTAAAATTTTACCATCAGGAGCATTAAAAATGTAGAGTAGGTACCATTGAAACAAATAATAGATATGCTCCTTTTAATTAACCAAACACTTTTTGTGTAGTAAATGAACCATATAATTACTATAGTTTTATATTCACAGAGCAAGAAATATGCTTTATGTAACAGTTTTATTTTAGTAAATATTGTGTAAGATGATTAAAAGAATTAATTTAGTTGCAGCCCGGGTAGCACCATAAAAATGGGAAATACCACTGTAAAATACACTTTGAGCAATGGGAACATGGTTTTGATTAAGTTCCCTCCGGTGTTACTTAAATCCTCTAGTTAGCAGTACTATTGTTGGAAAAGTAAATAAACTGAATTGTACTTTGGGGCCAAGGCTGGTGCTAAAACAAACACTTTAAAGGAAAGATAATTGTAAGACAGTTTTCCATAAATGTTTTTGCTTTAAAACAGGGGTGCACTGCATCATTGTGCTCAGACGATGAAAGTAGCATTGCCTGTTCCCACAGGAACTTGTTTTTATGTGCTTTGGCATTGTTTAGATACACAATAAAAACAATTCTTTTAAAATAAATATGATTATGAAAGTTCTCAGACAAGCATAAAACTACAGGGTGTAAAAGCGGTAAGCACAAAAGTAATGGAGTGGAATTCGTGGTCTGCTTTCTGTACCTCCCTTGACTGATGTTTTTATGGAGGCGGTTTCTTCAGAGAATGTCCCAGCCATCGCCGAGAGCACATACACGTACTGCACAGCTGTGCGGTGTGATCTAAGAAACGAATTTGCATCTCAGACTGAAGTTTCTGAAAAGATCCCCTCTGGTATGCAGCATCCTTACAGCAGCCACTTCTTAAAATAGTTGTTTGTGTGAGTAACATTCCAGTTTTATAATAAGACATATTTTTTAGGGGGGAAAAAGAAACAGTTCATACCAATTTTACATTTATCCGTGCAATTCTAGAAAACAAATACACTTCCCCTGACTTGGTGGAGGGGCTCAGTGGTTCTTGGGTGCCAGAGAAGCACTGTTTTAGAGACAGGAGGGTTCATCCCTGCCCTAAATGAGTCCCTTTTGGACCAGGAATAGCTCCTAAAATTTAATTTATCAGTACAATTTAAATAGAAAAACAAATGGCCCTTAAAATGTCTGTCATGTTACAGACTGGCACATCCGTAACTGGTGCCGTGTGGCATTTGGATGATTAAAATGATTACAGAGCAGGTGGTATTCAGCATTACCAGAGAGACCGCACATCAGTCATTCAGGAACAGGAGTCAATTACGCCTGTCTATTAAAATGCAGCCGTCTGCCGTCGTGAGCTACTTCTAAAGTATAAGCTAAAGGCCACATATTTTCTGGTGCTTTCAGGAATAAAAAATAATAATGCTGACGTATGAAGTGACCCCTTTATTCTCTGCACACAGCGAAAGTTACAACTAAATCAGTCCAGTCTTCAAGACTTGTGAGTCAACACAATACAGAGAAACGAAGGACAGTGATCAGCCTGAGTTAAATCAGTTTAAAGATCCTTCTCTGCAGACTTCTGAACTGTGAATAATGTATTTCATTGAGTTTTCTTACTTGGTGAGATTTCTGATTAGTTCGCTGGCCTTTTAAAATAACCTGCACATAATCATCTTAACACATCCACAGCTCTCCAGAGAAAAAGGTATTTGTAGCTCCTTCATAATGACAGAATAATGGCATCTGTCTGGCTGCCACTGTTTTTTGTTTTTTGTTTTTTTTCTTAATATAAAGTTCTGGCTCCTGCCTGAGGGTAATATTCTACTGAATGTGTCAGACCTCAAATTCCTACGGTTGCAATTCAGTCCTGCCTTCCCCTTCCACCCTTGTTTTCCCGCAATGCTGGGGGCACCACTCATCTCCCAGTGATTCAGGCTCAAAACTTTGGAATCAGCCATGATTGATTGATAATTTTTGCTGTAGATAAAAATTTCAAACTCTTACAAAAAATTTGGAAGAGTACCGCCCATCTGCCAGCTATCCACATTCAGGTGTTCGCATTTTGCCTCATTTCTTTTTATTTTACTCTTTCCCTTTCTCTCTCAATATACACATAACTTTCAGAATGTTTTAGAGTAAGTTGGAATATTATGTCCCTTTGCTCCTGAATACTTCAATATGTATTTTCTCAGCACAAGAACAGTATCTTGCATCACCCCAGTATAATTACGTGACATATATGTGATATAAGTATTTGGTAATTATCGAAGAGAAAAATTTATATTGATAGAAGACTGTTTTTCTTCCTGGTTCAGGGTACAGTCTGCGATCATGTACTGCATTCAGTTTCCATCTCCTTTAATCCGTGTTGTTCCTGGTGTTAGGAGGGCTGTGGGAGAGAACCTGTTCATATCTGGGTAGTGTCAGGGGGAGCAGTTTCCTCGGGGGGCAGTCAGGTTTCAGTGAGACAATGGAGAGAAAACTTAGAGATGCAATGGGGATTGTAGGGCTGTTGCTAACGATTAGTTGTGGATTCCAGACGACGCAGAGGAAGGATTTTATGAATTGGGGAGGGGTGGTAGATTGGGGAGGGGATGTGCAGAACAGTGTGGGGTGATGATATCTGAAGAAGGTAACAAGTTTCCTGTGGAGGTTTTCAGGAGAAAAGGGTACAATGAGATAAGTATGAGTATTGAGAAGAAAAAATGGCTTGGTGTCCTACCAGGAACATGCAGACTCTAGAACCTGCCTGTGGCGTCAGCCAGGGAGCCAGAGTTGGGGCAGACTTATTTCAAATTACATGAGCCCCTTACTCTCTCAAGAAAAAGGCAGAAATGACCAATGTATATATGGTTTGTTCGAGCAGCTCTACTTAGGAATGGAAGATAAGCTAATCAAGAGTGAAAGAGCATCTTTCATTTTTATAATGAATTTGTTTTCTCTTTTTGAGTTCAAAGCACATTACTGGGTACTTAAGAACAAAAAGCATTCACATACACCAAAGAGATAATTTCTAATAATAATGGCTAGGGAAGAATCCATATCACCCTAAGAATTAAAACCAAAGCCTTTTCTCAAAACATATTAATTGATAAATGTCACTATTCTTTCTGCTTAAGTAAAAAGCCTTTCCTATCTAAGAACATGGACTGCTCCAGGTAAATAAAGGAGTTTTACATATTTCAAAGAAAAGGCTGCTATTTGCTTCACAAGAAACTTTATATAATTCACCAGTAAGATATAATACTCAGAAAAGTATACTTAGACTCTAGGATTATAGTGAATATTCCATTTAATGACATTTAATTTGGTGAAAAAAATGAAGAGCTAAAATAGGATATACATTAACACTGGTGTATTAGTTTTTTAAATAAGTATGTTTTTATTGATTTCAGAGAGAGGAAGGGAGAGAGAGAGAGAAACATCAATGATGGGAGAGAATCATTGATTAGCTGCCTCCTGAATGCCCCCTACTAGAGATCTAGCCCGCTACCCGGGCATGTGCCCTGACCAGGAATTGAACCATGACAACCTGGTTCATGGGTCAGTTCTCAACCACTGAACAACACCTGCCAGGCAATAATATTACATTTTTAAATCTACATTTTGGGGGAGACTTAAGAATTCTGCCTACTATGAAAAACACTTAAATCTGCAGAATTATTTCACATATAAGGATTACTTTTACAGATACATATTTTTTCTTTGCAATTTTTGTACCATTTATATATTGTCTATTCAAAAAAGAAACAAAATTAACTACATTTGGTTAGCAATGTACAAACATCTAATCTTGTTACTGAAAATTCTGCAGTGCTGAGTATTCTATATGCCTCATTTTAGTTAATCCTCACAGTAACCTTTCAAAGATTATGTAGTTCTTATCTCTATATTTATCCCTATTTTATAGTGAGGAAATTCAGGTTTACATAGATGAAGCCACTTGCTCAACATCACATAGCTAGGAATGAAGAAATAGGACTCTGAGCTCAGGAGTCCTCATGCCCCTCTTAGAAGGGACTGGCAGGAGCTCAGTCAGCTGGAGAAGAGCTTAGCTGTCTGTCAGCGTCAGAGGAGCCCATTAAAGCAACAAGCAAGAAATGGAGTTGAGCTTTTAATCACTTACTGCAATGGTACAGCAAGAGGCTAAAACTGGAAACAATGCTGACCCCCCCCCTTCCGTTTTCCCCCACATAACCATAACCACTACTGACCCAGGGTCAGGTGAATGGGAGTGCACAGAGCAGAAGGCCCCCTGGCAGTTTTATGGACCCTGGGGTCTGGGGAAGTGCGAGGGGCGAAGGCTAGGAGTGGAAAAGCACTGGCTAGTAAGTCAGAGTAGGGAAGAGTGTCTTGAAGGCCTCTTCCAAAGCCCCAAATAAGAGACCTAGGAATGAAGGCACTGGAGAGGTAGGCATGTAAATAGGTGAAGGTCATGACTGGCCAGGGGCGCCTGAGTCCACGACTGCAGCTCCCTTCAGACACTACAGTGCATTTGTTGTGCACCAGGTCTGGTGTGGGGACGGCTGTCTTCCCCTGCGAGGTCTTCCAGGTAAAGCCTTTGTCATTGCCTATATAGTCAGACCTGAAAAATCACACCCAGGTTTTTAACCAGCAGCCAGGCTCCTCGGGGACCTCATGTGCTTTTGCACAGAGCACAGAAATAGCCGTATGTGACTGGACTTTTACTGCATCCTGCCTACCTTTGCTCCTGTTAGAACTTGGCCACCTTTTACCCGAGGCTCGTCCTTCCAGCTGTTCTAAGGACTTTGGTTCCATTTTCCTTTCTAGGACCTATGACCTCTTAATGATCTCCTGTCTCTTATTTAGCAATTTCCTTTCAAAGTAATTCCAACCATCAACATTTAAACACCGTTAAGTATCTTCTATCTTAAAAGAGGAGCAGCGAGCACTGTTCGTCCCACTAAAGCAATTTACTAGCTGACTGGTGAATGCTAGACTTTCGTGTGACATCAGTAGTCTTAAATCATTTCCTAATCTTCCGGATACCTTCCAAGTTCATAGATTGGTGGCAGAGCCATAAAGAATAGAGTTCTTGTGAAAGAAGAATAGTATTTAAATTAAATGAGAACATTTAAGATATTGTATACATTTTTGTTACAAAAATGTGAAGATGGTAAAAAATGAGATTAATTCCCTTTTAGTAAATATTGAGATTTCGGGTCCAAGTTTATTACTCTCCACAGCCCACTGTTAGATAATACCTAGACTCGAAGGGGCTTAGGAACTTCCTCATTAGAATAACTTTGAAGTTTTTAAATTTATACATTTATTTGTCTCAATGTCTACAGTTTGTTAGATCCTATATATATTACTCAAGGAAATGATACTTTAATATGTGTTTTTTTAAATGTTTAAAAAATGATGTGGGTGTTTTCCTGTTGTTCTTCACTGACTCCTATACCCCTAGCCCACAGGCAAAGTTTTCTTTTAGTTCATGTCTTCAGGGTATTAGACTATTTTAAGTGATACTGAGCGGAAAAGGGTTGATTTCATTAAGGAACCCCCATTGCTGTGTCGGCGTGATTATGTGGATAACTTCCAGTGGCAGTTGCCTGCACGGCGGGGAAAGGCGACTTTGGAAGGCCTAGGGGAGATCCGCCCAGGTGGCGCTCGCTGGCAGTGCCGGGAGCGGGTGGAGCAGCTTTCAGCCCTCTACCCGGTGGTATCAGTATGCAGAGATAGAGGGGGAGGATTTAGCTTGGGGAAAACTGAGACAAAGTTGGGTTGAAGAATTCAGTCTGAACTCATGCATTTCTAAGGTGACATTTACCTCGCAGTAGAAACTGGAGGTGGGCTGTGGGTTTCAACACTGACTCCTATGTGGGGCTGTTGATTTGTAGGAGAGAATCTGGAAAAAAAGAGTTCTCTCAGAGTTTTGAGGTTGACTGTCCTAGGGCATCTGATAATAAGTGGCTGCTTGTATATTTGATGGTAACCCCAATTTTAGCATACAAATAGTTTGAGCTGTTTAAAAAAATGTGGCATTCTGTGGAAGCAAGTAACTAGGAGGGAGAAATGTCTTATTTCCTGGAACTCCGGGTTGCTATTCTGCCTTCACCCTTCACTGACTGCTTAATGTTGGGAAGTCCTTTAATCGGGTTAAACTCCTTTACTTCCATAATCTAGCAGTATTACTGAAAACCATGACAGTTTTTTGTTTTTTCCTTTCATATTAAAATGTAAATATTTGATACCGTTTCTTTTCCTGAAAGAATCAAAACAAGGATTTTGAAAAAGAAATGATTTATGTGAATCAGGACAGATACAGGGAGGGAGCTGGGGAAGCAAGGTATATTAGGCTAATGACAAAGTTTTATCTAGATCAGCAGTAGATGAACACTAGAGAATTCTTTCATATGTGCCCTCACATATTATTCATCTATTTAACATTCAATTGCTAATCATTTAATAATTCACCTGCAATATGCAAGGTAGTGGAATTTTAACAGGAGTACAACAGAATTGGTGTCTTCTGTCATGAAAGGCACAAATGAACTAAGATTTACATTAACATTTATTTAGTTTAAATTGTCTTAAATGTTAGAATGGAAAGTACAGATACTCAATACATTTTTTCCAGTGCATGAGGATGCATCTCAATTAGAATATGCCTGATTTTTAATTGTTCTATTTTAGTCTGTTTTCATGATTTCAATTCTGATATATAAATTATGCCACAGTTCAGCTCTGCACTTGCTCTTTGCTATGAAATTGACAAGCTGTATGTTTAGAAACCATTAACTCTATAGTTTTATGTATAAAATCCCAAATATAGCTCTTGACCTGATCTATAGTCAGGGTCAAAATGTATAAGGATGGAACTGTTACATTGAGATGAGCAGTCTGAGACCGCATGTTAAATTAGAGCTATGTGGCAATGTGGTCTCATAAGAAGTTGTTTAAATAATGTTCCTAGGCTTTCACTGAAGTAAAAGATTGAGCCCAAACCAGAAGAATGGTTATCTGTGAGTTAGCCATATAATTTTTGCACGAACACATGTGTTACATGAAATATTACTATAGTTTGATTAAAGCAATGGAAATGAACTGGGAATTTGGAGTCACTTAACTTTAAGAGCTTATTTTTCAACTCTCAGTCTTGAAATTTGATGTTAAATCGCTTCTTCAACAGATTGGTCCCCTCCTCCACTTCGTACAACCAATCCATCTTCAGATTTACCTGCTCCTATTTGCACCCTGTAGCTGGTGCTTCCTCTAGTACCAGTTACTCTGCCTAGCTCCTTAACTACTTCAGGGTAAACCCTTGGGCAACAGTCTTTACTTAGTAACTGGTTCCTTGAGGACATATATAAAAAAGTAATCTAATGAACTACAAAAGAACCTTATATTTTCCTAGAATATAATGCTTTCTGAGAGGTACAGCCATATTGACTGCTTTTTTATTTTATTTTTTTTGGATTCCACCTCAACATGTCTTCATGATTTTAAATACTGACACTATTTTAGATGGCTTACAATAGTTTGCCCTTCTTGAGGTGGTTAGCTGGTTTAAAATAAAGCTCCTCTTCTTTCTAGCATACTGAGAAACTGCCTTGTATGGTAAATTTAACTTTGAGTGTTCAATGTCCGTCACCAGGAATAAGCATGTAGACAGTAAGTCACTCATTCCTGATTGCATTTTCTGTTGCTCAGCTGCCTGAACCTATTCATATCCTTGTTATTTTAACAGTGTATTTACTTCCTATATTTAAATAATTCCTTCTTCAAAACATGTTTCTGAAACAGGTAAAGATTAACATCTTCCTGTCACATTAGTTGAAGCACAGAGTAGTTATATTTAGCATGTCAAAATATAGCTAATAAATGATCACTGCTAGGTCTGGGTAAACTGTTTTGACACTTTTATTTTTTCTTATTATAAGTAGTACCTATTAGGTATTTTCATTTTAAAATAAATCTCAGATGTTTTGCTGCTATTTTTTCCCCCTGAAATTTTTATTGTTCACACTGGGAAAAAATCAGTTTTCAATTGAAACATATTGAAAATTAAGTTAGCCTGGAAAGAATAATTGTTACTGTAAATGTTATAAAGTAGATACATATAGATTAAACTCTATCCAATATGCCTGTAATGATTTTTAACAATGTATCCTTAAGTGAATATATATTCTATAAAGTGTATAAAATAAGAACAGATAAACTATAATTAATAAAATAACTCTATATTGTCTTTTATTATATATATTTTTTCAAAATAGGTGAGTATGTATAAACAGAAACTGTTGCTTTGAAGCTGTCAGTACGCTTTTACTGTTACTGTTTGGATTTATTTTATTATTATTTTTTAATGTTTATCTTTATTTTTGAGACCATTATAGATGTCCCCCTTTTAACCCCACTGATCCCCTCCACCCCACATCCATCCCATCCCCAGGCCCTCCCCACACCAGTGTCCACGTCCATGGGCCACGCCTATAACCATACAAGTTCCCTGATTAATCTCACCCCACCCACACCCCCCTCCCCACCTTCCCTCTGAGATTCCTCAGTTTGTTCCAAGCTTCTATGTCTCTGGATCCACTTTGTTCATCAGTTTATTTTGTTTATTATATTCCACATATAAGTGAGATTATTTGGTACTTGTCTTTCTCTGACTGGCTTATTTCACTTAGCATAATACTCTCTAGTTCCCTCCATGCTGTGCCAAAGGCTAAAAGGTCCTCCTTCTTTACAGCTGTGTAGTATTCCACGGTGTAAATGTGCCACAGCTTTTCTATCCACTCTCTACTGATGGGCACTTGGGCAGTTTCCAGATCTTAGCTATTGTAAATTGCACTGCTTTGAACACAGGGGGGCGTAAGTTCTTTGTGGTTGATGTTTCGAGTTCCTTAGGATATATTCCTTGAAGTGGGATCACTGGATCAAATGGCAGCTCCATTTTTAATCTTTTGAAGATACTCCATACTGCTTTCCATAGTGGCTGCCCCAGTCTGCATTCCCCCCGGCAGTGTACTAGGGAGCCCTTTTCTCCACACCCTCGCCAGCACTTGTAGTTTGTTGACTTGTTGATGGCAGCTCTTTGGATTTCTTGAATCTTGTTAGAAAACTGTCATTTCTCAAAAGTGCTGCACTCTGTATAGGGTGGAAGCTCGTGTTTGGTTTAGATCCTGTCTTTGCTCTAAACGGAACCTTTTGGGGAGCCTATTATTCAGGATTATGAAAGGCAGATTTTCCTTGGTAGGCCTTCGTACTCCTAGGGGATATCTTGAGCAAGTCAGTACTGCAGGTCCTATATAAGGTTGCTTTGTTACAATGTTGATGAGAAAAATAATAAAGATCTATTCCTGGCCAGGGCCACAGTCTCTGCACATTCTCCCGTGTCTCTGTGGGTTTTCTCCAGGGAATCCAGTTTCCTCCTGCATCCCAAAGATACGCACATTAGTTGAGCTGGCATGTCCAAATTGTCCCAGTCTGAGTGACTGTCGGTGTGTGTGATTGAGCTCAGCAATGGAAGGGTGTCTTGTCCAGAGTGGTTTCTACTTGGTGTCCTGAGCTGTCAGGGTAGGCTCTGGCCACCCACACCCTGAAGTGAAATAAGCAGGTTGGAAAAGAATGATCTTGCATGTTTTCATTGATCTTTTAAAAATGGATATTATCACTCACATTTATTTCAGTGTTTAATGCTAAAATGTTTTAGGCTTTTGTGTTCTGCTCTGTGGCATACTTATGTTATCTAGCCTAATATAAAATTTGTTTAAACTCTAAAGCCTGTGTTAACTGAGCTCTGTGGGAACTCAAGTAGGAGACTGCTCATATTTATGGTTCATTAGATTTGAAGCTAACTGCAACTGCACAAAAAAATTGTTTACCAGGTGCCAAGAAACTAGGAGCAGTAGCCCGGGTCAAGAAGTAGAAAGTCTATTTCTACCCTTAAATTTAGATATTCGGCTGTGTATAATATAATATTATTTATGAAGTTTGAATTTCATGATAATCTAATATAACTGGAACATGATGTGAAGAAAGAAACCTTTCCCTCCAATAATAATCTTATATCACCATCACCATATAGTAAATAATCTTTCATTCTAAGATATTCTTTTTCTCTTTTGCTCTGTAAAATATGTAGGAAAAATATATTTTGGGGGGTGGTGGTGGTAGTGAAGAATAATCCTAGTTCAATTCCAAGCCAATGGCAATATTTTTATTGTCTATTCATAGTGTATTTTTGTATCTGGAATGTTAAGCGCTGCCTTAATTTTTACCCTTTTCTCATATTTTTTTTCCTAATATCGGTCTTGATTTCATCCCAATGAAATATAGTATCACGATGTCAAATTTCAAAAGGGATTTTGAACTAAAGATAATTGATTTTATGAATTAAATACACACAACACATAACACTGGGCAAATGGAACCACAGTGCTTTATTAGTCCTATATACTCACACCCCATGGGAGTAGGCCATGCACACCACACAAGACCACTTGGGGCTTGCATTTGGGAACAGGGTGAACAACCATGGACTGTGGAGGCAGACTTTGCCAGTATTAAGAGGAAGAAGTGTGAGTTCCCTGATTCTTGCAGGAGGATGTGTTTAGGGTTATTGAGTAATTCCACTGACGGAGAGGGGACTGAAACCTGCTACTTAGAGGTAATCAGGAACTGTGCCTGGTCCCCGAAGAGGGGTGGTCTAGCTAGGAGGACCTTATCTGAGGGAACAGAGTGGGGAGGAGCAATTGTGTTTAGGCTGTTTGAGGCTCTCCAAGTTTTATGAGATATCAAAGCAGCATGTGACATTGGGCCTTAATTTTTGACCTTATACCACAGAAAGATTATCAGAGAAAAAGAGGACATTATACAATGAGGGGTCAGTACTCTAAGAACACATAACAACCCTAAATGTGTATCAGCCTAACAACAGAGCCTCAAAACACTTGAGGCAAAATCTGATAGAACAGAAAGGATAAATAGGTAAATCTGCTCTTATACTTGAAGACTTCAACACCCCTCTGTCAATAATTGATAAATCAAGCAGACAGGAAATCAGTAAAGATATGTGACCTGAACAGCAGTATCACTCAACTTGATCTAATTGACATTTATAGAATACTTCGTCAATTTATATGACTTTTTAGAAAAGGCAAAGCGATAAAGATGGTTAATATATCAGTGGTTGCCAGGGATTTGGAGATGGAGAGAGGATCTTTTAAAACAGTGAAATTATTCTGTATGTTACTGTAATGGTAGATACATGACACTGCATTCGTCAAATCCCATGGAATTTTACAAAACAAAGAATGATGTTTAATGTATAAAATTAAAAAATCACCTAGGATTTTGTGGACCCCAGAATGGAATGCAGAAGAATCTAGTTGTAGTACAAATGTATGAAACGCCTCACCCATGAGGATGTATGAAAATAGTGTTGACCTAAGAAATGAGTTCAGTCTGTGAGGCTATAGACAAAAGGTATTAAACAGTATTGCACTTAAGCACAATAATCAGTTGATGAAATTGCTTCTCATGTGAGTATGGACTAATAATTATGAAACCACTCAATTGTTGAATTCCTAAAAACACAAAGTCAGTGGTGATACTTGGAGCCAAGTTACTTATTGTCAAAATGGGGGATTGCAAGTGGAAGAAGCTAGAATGATTCTTGTGGTAATGGATTAGAGCTGGAGACCTTAGTATGTATGGCATCATGTCCAGCTTTATCTAGACACATACGGATACATATAGAAATAGTTATAGATTTGTGTATATTCAGAGGGTAGTATGCACACGTATATTCCTCACTTTCTCAGCTAAGGGCACAGAGGCAATGATATCCTAGTAGCAACAAGCACACCTGTAACCCAGATCTTGATTTTTAGTATTAGGCTCCAATAAAAGGAATAGGGCTCCTTAGAAAGGTGACTGCTTCTAGGACTGGGGCAGGAAATATACAAGATGATCCCAGTGCATCTTCTAGTTCTAGAAAGTAAGGAATGCTTAAGAAAACAAACACAAGCAATGATGAGGTTATGTCAAAGTGAAACGAGCCAAATGAAAGAGCTCCCAGTTGCCAAACTAGTATTACTGTATTATAACACAAAATATAAAATCCACAAGTCCACACTAACATTAAGGAAGTATTAAATAAAGAGGGGAGAATAGAGAGATCGCCCATGCAGAATTCCAAATAATTTATGTAGCTACTCTATTCTCAAGGAGATGGAGCTTAACTCTCTACTCCTTAAGACTGGGTTGTGCATGGTGACCTCCTTCCAAAGAGCATAGTATTTAAAGGAGGAAAAATGAACTTTATTATGGAGAAACCTGATAAACACTAGCTCAGTCAAGTAATCAAAATTAACATAAAGAAGCATGTCATATTATACATGCACTCAATATGATGTGATGAGAGTGGCACTTTAGCTTCGTGGTATGTCTTCCAAACTCTGAAAACCCTTGTGATGACAAATTTTATGTGTCAATTTGACTGGGCAAAGGGATGCTCAGATAGCTGGTAAAATATTATTTCTGTGTGTGTCTGTGAGGGTGTCTTCATAAAAGACTATCATTGGAATCTGTAGACTGAGTAAAGAAGATTGCTCTCACAGTGTGGGTGGGCATCATCCAATCTATTGAGAGTCTGAATAGAATAAAAATGCAGAAGAAGGGTGAATTAGCTTTCTTTGCTTGGGCTGTGACATGCATCTCCTCCTGCCCTTGGACAGGATATCAGTGCTCCTGGTTCTTAGGCCTTTGGACTTGGACTTATACCATTGGCTCTCCTAGATCTAAGGCCTTCAGACTCAGACTAAATTATACTATTAGCTTTCCCAGTTCTCTATCTTGCAATCAGAAGATCATAGGACTTTCCAGCCTCTATAATTGCATGAGCCCATTCCTATACTAAATCTCATATATATCTCTATATATTCATTGGTCCTGTTCTCTGGAGAACCCTGACTAATACACCCATTCTAATAAAAAATCAACAGAAAGTCATAATTAAAAGATATTCTACAAAATACTTGACTAGTACTGCTTGACCATGGCCCTGTCAAGGTCTTCAAAAATGGGAAAGTCTGAGAAATTGTCTCAGCTAAGAGGAACCTAAGTGGCATGTTAACTAAATGTAATGTGATGTCCTGGATGGGATCCTGGAAGAAGAAAAAAGGACATTCGATAAACAAAATCTGAATATTGACTTTAGTTAATATTAATGTATCAATATTTGGTACACGAGTCACAATTAATGAACAAACTAATATAAGATGTTAATAATGGAGGAAATTTGGTGACTATGTCACTCCATCTCAGGCCGTCATAACGTTGCACCCAGAGGGATCCCCTCCTCCTGTCCTTACTGATTGTCCAGTGAGAAAAGAGCCCAGGTGGACTTCCAGCTTTCCTAGCATTGTGGGACACTTCCCAGAAGGTCCACTTGGGTCTTCTCACAGGGATCACTATGGAGAATCTGCAGTGCTGAACCACTCAAGATCAGATAGAGGCAGGGAAGGGAGCAGTGTTTATAGCAACCAGAGCTGCGATCTTGGCAGACATTCACCACATCACATAGTTTGCTGGAGGTGGCCCTTGAACAGTGGTTCTGCCCACTTACAAAGCTGAGCTGGCCACCCTATCAGGCCAGGGAGCTTGATTATCCATTCTGTTACCAGTGGGCTGTACTAGCTTCTCTGTCCAGGTGGGGCCTGGAATGTACCACAGGTTAAAAAACCCACCCACCTTCTGAGCATAGCCTCTGGTCTTGCCTTACTGGGAACCCTGGCCACCAAAAATGTGCTACACACATACCACTAAAATATTACTCAGCCATGAGAAAGAACAGTCTACCTTTTCCAACAGCATAGGTAGTCCTTGAGGGCATTACGCTAAATGAAATAACTCAGAAAAAGAAAAATACTGTATAATCTCACATGAGGAATGTAAAGAAACTAAACTCATTGAATTGGAGAGTAGATTGGTGATTGCCAGGGGTGGAGTGGGGTGGGACAAATGTGTGAAGGTGGTCAAAGGGTGTAAACTTCCAGTGACAGCTGGGGATCTATTCTATAGCATGGTGACTATAGATAACAATACTCTATCGTATACTGGAATGTTGCCAAGTGAGTAAATCTTAAAAGTTCTCACCACACATGCACAAAAAAGCAAACTATGTGATGTGGTAAATGTGTTAACTAACCTTTCTGTGGTAATCATTTTACAATATACACATATTTCAAATCATCATGTTGTATACCTTAAAATCACACAATGTTATATGTCAATTTTATCTCATTAAAGCCAGGGAAAAAGTAATGGTGTAAACTGGCTTGGAGATAAAACAGAACTCTGTACTATCTGTCTTTTCTGTAAAACTAAAATTATTTTTAAAAATTCATTAAAGTATAAAAATTCATATTGAAAAGTATTATTTGGTTTTCTATGGTGCCTGTTAAATAACACTCGTTTCCCACCAGTGTTATGAAAAATAAAAAACAATGATGTACCAGATGAAAGTCATATTAACATCTTAAGTTCTGTTAATAGCTGTTTTCTGGGATATAAATTCACATAAGAGGCAGAGGATATGCTAGCAGAAACAGAAATGGCAGATTTTCTCAACTGACTCTAGCCTAGCTTATAGCTTGAAGCGCTACTGGTGAGAGTCTGATGCTAATTGGATTTCTTTCCTTTGAGGTCAGAAAAGGTGATGGCAGTGACCCTGGTTATTCTGACAGGAAACTTAGATTTTCCTGTTTCATTTTAGAATGAAAGAATATTGTACCTTGTGAGCTTATAAAATTATTCTATCCAAGGCCTCATTAAGCTATTCAATATGCAGAATCAAGTATATCTTCAGGTTAAGGTAAGTTCCTGTGTGAGCTTTAAATAAATACTTCTCCATTTGTTCTTCAACTGCTAGAATTCCAATGCTCTTTCCTTGTTCTTAATTATCTGAAGTCTCATCTGTAATCATGTTACTTGCTGTAACCTTGTGTCTTCAACTCTTATAATCTTCTTGATTCTAGCCACTTAACTTAAGGACCACTACCTATGTGATCCTTAGAACAAGCTTTCTGCCAGATTCCTTAATCTTTTGCTAACTGCAGGCCTGGTGTTTATATTACTATATATGTTCTGCTAGCTTTGCATCTGTTCCTCCAAAAGCACTGGCCTATCATTTTAGGAGAAACCAATTGAAGTTTATGTTCAAGAGCTGATAATCCATTCCTCTCAAACATTTTACTATGTTGATGGGTATGAGATCAGATGACAAATATCACATCCTGAACAATTCGCTGCAGCCTCATTAGAACCTAGAGAAGACTTCCAGTGATGCTGACTATTCCAAGTGTATCATTTGCATTTCTATTCCCTTCTCAAGGCATGCAAATCATGTTGTTGTGATAAACACTAGAAGTATCCTAGATGATTGTGTATATTTTGGTCAGCTGAATAATCAGAAAGATGTAATCTCTTTCAGCCTAAATCACTTTTCTTCTTTTCCTTCTCACTCAGTATCCAAATCCAACAAGAGAATCTTTTGAAACTACAAAATAGCTTGTACTATATGACTTTTCAACAAATATATAAAACTAGAAAGCTCTCCTCAGTAGGGAATTCAATCATGTAGAAGGGATTCTATATTCCAATATGTGAAATATATCTCAAAATTACTTTAAGTCTTGGAAATTGGCTACCTTATTTATTGGTGTAATGATACCAGGGAACCTCATAGGATTATGCTGAATATAAAATAAGATACAGTATATTTGCCATACTCTCATTTCCCAAAGGCTATGGTGTACCTTTTTATTGCCCATGGATGAAAGTTTTTTCGTATGTTTATAGACTATAGTTTGATGTAGTCTTAAAAATTGGGGTGGGGGGGGCAAGTGACACTTCACCAGCAATGAAAACCAATATGCATATTGCATTCACTCACATCAAGGGAGCTCGGTCTTGAAACAAACTATATCCATTTTTATGGGTGGCTGCAGAAAACCTTTACAGCTGTGGCTAAATCCATACTTTTGACCCAGCAATTGCTTTGTAGTCTTTAAAACATGGAATACTTTTTGTCAAGACGTGCCACTCTTGTCTGTTCAGAGCTCCATCTGTTAAAGAAGCGTGATCTAATTAAAATGCTGTTCCTGCATTTAAAAAGAATCTCATTCTATTTCCAGTTCTATTACTTCTTTAGTAAGCATCCAGCTAAAACATTTAGAAACCACTTATATGTTAAAAGTGTATCTGAAAAAAAACAATTCTGTTTTGAATACTGTTGCTCAAAGCCAATATAAGAATATGGGAATATTGAAAAAAAATCATGCTTATGATTTAACCTTGAGATACACCTTAAACGTTCTGCTTTACTGTCAAGGGGACTTTAGACTGATCAAAAAGAAAGGGAAGCCTTCTCCAAACAGTGTTCAAATTGCAGCTTGAGTATGAGCCAGCTTTCACCAAAAGTCTGTCTTGCATCAAAGCAGCTTTTTACCCAAAACATAACACACAGTTAAGTGTGGTCTATACCCCCTCCTCCTGTCTCATAAGGTCCCATTCCGTTTCAATTGAGAGCATCCAAATTCTTCTATTCTCACTCAGTAGAAAAAAAATCTATAACCTTTATCCATTTATTTGTTGATGGAAACTTAGGTTGCTTCCATATCTTGGTCACTATAAATAATGCTGCAATGAGCATAAGGGTGCATGTATCTTTTCAAGTTAGTGTTTGGTTTTCTTTGGATATATATACCCAGATGTAAAAGTGCCAGATCATGTGGTAGTTCCACTTTCAGTTTTCTGAAGAACCTCTGTACTGCTTTCCATAGTGGCTGTACCAATTTACATTCCCATCAGTAGTACACAAGGGTTTCCTTTTCCCCACATCTTCACCAACACTTGTTTCTTTTCTTTTTCATAAGAGCTCTTGTAACATGTATGAGGTGATATCTCATTGTGGTTTTAATTTGCATTTCCCTCATCATTAGTAGCATTGAAAACCTTTTTATGTACCCATCTACCATTCTTTGGAAAAATGTCTGTTCAGATCTTTTGCCCATTTTAAAATTGGTGTGTTTGTTTCTATTGAGTTGTAGGAATTTGTTTATATATTGAATATTAACCCCTTATCAGGTATATGATTTGCAAATCTTTTTCCCCATGTGGCAGGTTTCCTTTTCATTTCCTATACAGTTTTCTTTGCTGTGCCGAAGCTTTTCAGTTCGATGTTGTCCCACTTGTTTATCTTGCCTCAACAAGGCAGTGGGATAGTGCTGCAACCGCTGGCCCCTCCCTGTCTTAGCAAGGGCAGGTGATGGCGCCTCTGAGCTCAGCCACCGGAGTTAGCAGTTTAGGCAGAGGCGATAACGGCACCCACCAGCGCCTCTGTCTCAAAAGTGTTGGCTGGAATGCTCCCCAATGTTAGCAGCTGAATTTCCTTAACATATGCTTTAGGCTCCTTTCAAACTGCTGTGTGTTTTTCACTGGGTCTTGGGGGTCTGGTGAGGCCACATGTGATCCCTTTAGAAGAGGAGCCTCAGTTTCCATAGCACTTCTGGTTTCTTAGATATTAGCCTTGTTGGTTTTGTAAGCCAGATATTTTAGGGAGTGATTTCTCTGGTGCAGCTGGTAGGGGTTAGGGTGCCAGATGTGGGTCACGAGCCCCTTCCTCCTCCTGGGAGAAGCACCTATATGGTAAGATCGCTCCCAGTTGTGTTTGCATGCTTGGTGTGTTTTTTTGTGTGTGCTTTTTTGTGTGTGTGTGTGTTTTTTTTTTAAGCAAGACCTTGTGTCCACCTCTCCTGTTCCTCTGGATGTGGTCCTTTTATCCTTTGTTGTGGAGCAGTTCGTCTACTTCAGATCATTTTCAGAAGGAAATGATCCATACATATCTGTAAACATGGTGTGTGTGTAGGAGGAGGTGAGTCTAGGATTCTTGCTACACCACCACCTTGGACTCACCCCCTTGAGTTTATTCGTAACTAGAAGTATGATCCATCTGTTTCTTCCAGTTCTCATATCCTCTCTGCACTTGACTTGTCGCTGAGAGAAGGCAAGCCAGCTTAACCCAGCCAGTAAGACTCGGAGCCAGACTTGGAGCCCAGGCCTGCTGACGCCCACATCCTCTATAGGCACCCTGCTTCCTGGGCCAGGAGCTAGGGTGCTCCCCGGGGGAAGGAAATGCGAATGTGCATCAGCCTAGTGATGAGCCGCTACTGCTTAGTTTGCTCAGTTAATATTAATATATTTTACTTAAGGTAGAAACTACCTGAATAGCAGAATTATTAGTTAAGTGATGAAATGTTTTTATGTATCACAGTCTAAGAGCCATTTTTATTTCTTCACTACGTGGAGTTGCCTAAACCATTATTTCTCACAGAAACACAGATGTGAGAATCAGAACGCTCTGGCTTCAAATCAGAGTTTTGGAATACGGGGTAAATAATTTACCTTCTGTGAATCTTAAGTACCTTATGCAAGGAAATGCACAGCATAACAATAATTTTTCACAGGATTGTCAAGAAGGTTAAATAAAATATGCATTTTTGTAGGTATTTATTCCTCATTAAACGTTGGCAACTTCTCATCGCCCTAAAAAAGGCTTGAATAATTTTAGGCTCCTATTTTCTGCAAAAGTGGTATATGCTGTATTTTAAATATATTACATTAAAGTCAATTCTTTGAGAACTTTAGAGAAGTAGGTAAGTATCTGTGAACATTACAAAATTAGTGTTAGGAATCATTGCTTTGCAAAACAATATTTGGTAGATTAAGTTAAAGAAAGTAATTAGCATTTTGGTGTCAGTTGGGTAAGGAAATTAACCCAGTTGTTAAAGGTTTCACTTTTCGAGTAGTTTGACATCATTTAGTAACAACATAGAATCAAGCACTTTTCAGAAACCTGATTCTGTTACACAAGAGCATTCCTGATCGTCTGCACAATGAGATACTCCCTCAAAGTCAAATCACAAAACATTTTGATACAATTTGGAAATTCTTTCTGTGCAGTGCAGAAAAGAATTATGTAATTCAAAAAACTCACGGAATTATGTGATATGAGCTTTAGACATCTGTTGTCCTTGTTATTGATTTCACTTTCATTGAGTCATGCAGATAATTCCTTTTTTTCTCACTCAAACCTCCCTCCGCCCCCAATTGTCTTTTACACATTAGCTGTAATGAAAGCATGTGCAGGACTTAGTATATTTAATTAAGTCAGCTACTAAAATAATGTGAAAATGGAAATGAAATAATATTATAACTATTCATTGAAGTTGGACCTGTATTAAGCTTTTTGAAAGACAGCGCCTTAAAAAGTGTTCCCTTTGCTGAGAGAGACCATGTTTTTACATTTTTTTAGGCAACAGAACAGATGGCTGTTCTCTTTCTGATTTTCCCTTTGGTACTTTGACTCTGTCCTTGAGAAGAGCTTGCTTTCTTTTCTCCTTGTCTCTTTGTAATAACCTCAAGTTCACAAAATATAGGGAGAATATACTGTTAGAAAACACAGAAAAGGAATAAACTGAATAAGTATATAGCATGAATTTTAAAAATGATGTTCAGATTGTTTTCTGGTCATTATGACATCTATACTTCCTGAGATAACTCTGGTTATTTCTTTAAAACAAGTATCATTAAACAAAAAATTAAAATATTATTTAAAAGATGGCCCTCTTTTAAGTTAAATCCAAAGTTGGAGTTGCCATTTATTCTTTCTTTAAATACCACTCTCTCCTAGGAATCTGAAGTAGGGTCTTCTGATACACATTTTATCCCTGTCAAATTTTTGAAAGAAAACAGTTTTGCATATGTTATTTAATAAATATTGTAATTTAACAAATAATACATTTAATTATAAATATTTATTGCATTTCCATGGAGGATAAATCAGTTAACCGTTTTGACCTTAATTAGTCCACCAACACAATTTTATTTTCCCTTTAATTTTAATTGACATAAGTAGTCAAGATAGTAAAAAAAAAAAAAAAAATCCACCTGCAGGAATATCTGAGATACTGTGGGTTTGGTTCCTGACCACCATCATGAAGCGAGTATCGAGTATCGCAGCAAAGTGAGTCATAATCTTGCTTGTGGAGAGTTTTACCTTTATTTTGTGAAAAAGGCAATACCTGGGTAGCTCAATAAAACGACATACAATAAAACAAGGTATGCCTGTATGTATTATAGCAAAGGAAGTAATATAATAGCTCCTAAAGCTTTGAATCAAGAAATATAAAAGTAAAAAAAAAAATTGCAGATTTGGGTTCCAGAGCCCTAGAATCCTATTTTATCATTCTCTCATAGTAGCTGCCTTGCCTTTTCAACACACACACACATCTCTGATGAGCTCGGTATTATTCCATCAGGTACAGATCACTGCAGCTTTCACCTCAAACATTTTTAATCCTGCAAATAAAATAAAGCTTAGGAATGCAGCCGGTGTGTCCAAAATGCCTTTCGCTCATTGACATTCCCAGTGGCAGTCTACTGTTGAAATGATTTCTTAGCTAACCCTTATATGTTCTGCAAGCCATGAAAACATCATTGAGAGGTGGTTCGTGCACATCAGTGAAAGGGGAGAAATAGCCAGCTGGAATTACTGTAATGATATGTGATTGTACGGGTTTGGTACAGTGGAATTTTGACATGCATAAAAATAAAATCAGATCTGATGTGCACATTACTATTCCTAAATACCACTTCTTTATGAAGAATGATATCAGACCATGTTGTTAGGAATGTATAAGTGAAAGGAATAATTCTCCACAGCCACAGGGAATTCTTGCAGTGCTTTTCAGAAAATGACTGCAGCAGAGCTTTAAGCAATTAAGAGATTTATCTTCTAAGGAGACTATTTTCCTGTTCTAGTCAAATCGAAGATATTAAAAATGAGGTTGGCAACATGTACATTCATGTGTTCTTGTTATGCATGGTCCCATAAAAATATGCATGTGGGAAAGACATTACAACCTCAGTTTCTTGTAAAGACATCAGGACTTAATGGGCCAAAAAGCAGGTGTGCAATCCAAGGAGAAATTGCTTTATAGTCATGCAGTACCATGCTTGGGCAGAGTCATGGTTTTGTTTCTCTTTCCAATATCATTGCACAGTTTATTTAGATGCTTTCTATAAAATTATGACCAATGATCCATGTTTTGGGTTGTGTCAGAGTATATTATTAACAATAAGTCAGGCACTGCCAAAGCCAGTAAAGCTTTTTTGTAATGTTCAGTGTGGGGAGTGGCTGTAATATGTGCTTTATGGACAAATCATTTTATATTAGAACCTACTTCATAGTGTGCAATATGTTTTAATGAACTCTATATTACTCCAATTATATACAATTGCCATTTTAAATGTATTATGCATTTGTAGAGTTTTAGGTACAATTCAAGATATCCTCATTCAAAATAAATTTCCCTTGTTTAAGGAAACTGTCTTTCAAGGAATATAATTCCTTTTATAATTCTAAATATCATAAATATGTAATTTAGGAGATTAATTATAAAATTTCTAGAGAAAATATTGGACGACCCTGAGTTAGGCAGAGATTTCTTAGATGTGACACCATTCATTAAAAAAAGTAAATAAAATGGCATTATAAATATTAAAGCCTTTGTTCTTTGAAAGACACTGTTAAGATAATTTTTTAAATTAAGTAAAAAAACTAGGTGAAAATATTTGCACAACATATCTGACTACAAAATTATATCCAGAATATGAAAAGAACTCCCACAATTCAATATAAAGCTAACAATCAGGTAAAAAAATAAAAGGCATGAACAGATACTTCACCAAAGAAGATATATTGAGGGCAAGTAAACCCATTGAAAAGATGTTCAACATCATTAGGAAATATAAATAACAAAAGTGGGAAGCCACTATACATCCATAGAAAGTCAAAATTTAACATGGTTGACAATGCCAAGTGATAGTGAGATTCCCCAAGAGGATACCAGGATAGACAGACTATGAGGCGCTCACTCTAACCTTATATTCATCTGGCAGTTCCCGCTGTATCTTTCCACACTCTTTCCCTGCTGCTCCATCATGGTCATTTTGGGCCCACCATGAGCAGGCTTAGTCATATAGCAGAGTTCTGATTCAATCCTGAACCCAGGAGTCAGATTTGCAACCTCAGCCTTGGATTATTGGAAGGGCAGTATGAAATTATCAAACCACTGCATTATCATTTTCTATTTGGGAACTCAAATGGACACTTTCATGAGAGATATCATTATTTCTTTACCTAAATGCTAGAAATTTTCCTAGCCTTACCGTAGGAAGCAACAAGTGCAGATCATGCTCTGTAAAGTGCACTATTGGAGACACCTTAGAAAGCAACACTGCTTCTGCTCTAGTAGAAGAATTTTAGCCTTTCTGAAGCACAGGTAAAATTCTTACCCATGTTCTCTTTATAATATGAAATAGAGTTGAGCTTGCCTTAAGCTTTACTTAAGGTTTATTAAAGAAAATGCTATTTAAAACTACCACCCACTTTCTTTTGCTTCTTAGCCCAGATCATTGTACTCAAGTTTGCTGAACAGGAAAAATAGTTACTCGTAGGTAGAACCTGACTTTGGGCATGATGTCTAACTAGAAACAAAGGGAGTTTCACGTTGTTGGATAATGAACGGGAAATGCATTCATATTGCTGGCTTTAGTCGCTTCTCGTGTGTTAGAGTTCAGCTCAGGTAGGAGATGGCCTGAGGGTATGCTCCCTGGAATTAAAAATTATGGAGTTTCCTCTTAATAAGTCTCTCTATTCTTTTTATGTCTAGAAGGGCAAAATTAAAATAACCTGCCAGGCATAAATTTGGAAATACTCTCATTTTCTGCTTCCTGCTAAGGATTTTCCCTTTAGCCCAGCTTAAATAAATGTCTGTTGAAATAAGTTTCCTGTGGCCACAGCCTGAAGTATTTACAGATGATATAATTTGGTCATCTATTTGTACTTTCTTTCAACAAAATTCATCAGGAACTACCAAGGGAAACTGTTGGTTATTTTCTGTGGTCACCAGCTTTCTGCTAACAACATATTTCCTTCACACCAACAAAACAAATCATTGCAGCATTCTTAGCCTCAGGGCTATTCTACAGTTTCTTCATGTTGTGTGATCTGAAGTATGTACCGATTACTTGGTGCAATGCAGAGATATATAAATTATCAATCAGTAGGAGTTATTGTTCCATCTAGCTACTGTATACATTTTTTCCTAGTCAGCCCATTATATAATCTACATAAAGATGTGATTAGTGTAATTCTGAGAGAGAGAGTACTAACAAGGCAGAGGTCATGGGTGTAGACAAGGGAGAGCCACAAACATGTACGTGAATTCACAATTCAAGAAAAGTGAGATGTGCAAATGTAAGTAAATGAGACAATAAATTAACAGAGGTTTTGTCGTGGAGGACAAATAGTGAATAAAGTGTATTCAATTACCCAGTGGAAAGCTTCGTAGGAGCCTGCAGTGTGAATAGTCTACACCAGAAATCAGAGGTCAGTAGATATCTGTGTCCTGAGTCTAGAAAAGATTTGACGTGTCCAGAAGATTGTGAGAAACCACGGGCAAAGGAAAATCCAGGGAGAAGGACTTTATAAGATGCTACTATCAGGAACAGAAAGTTCACAGGTATCTATTGTTATAGAAAGGCAGTAAACACCTTTGCTTTCTAAGCAGCTCTAGAAAGGTAATGCAATTTGTCTAGGATTTGGAACTTGGCCTAATTTTAAGACAAAGGACATTTGCTTTGGGAGCACTTTCCTGCCAGGCCCTGGTGCTGCGCATTCAGGGTGACCTTGTTCAGGAGTGTCAGCATAGCCAAGGTTACAAAGAGATTTTTTTACATCAAAGATTAGAAAATATATACAGGGTGGGACAAGAATAGGTTTACAGTTATGAGTACACAAAACACAGAGTTTATTCTTGTATTATTTATTAATTATAGGATTATTTTCCATACTAACAAACGTAAACCTACTTTTGCTCACCCCTGTACATACACAAGTGAGAATGGAAACTCAGGTCATAAAGTCTTCTAGGTTTAAAAAAATCATTTCTGATTCACATCCTCTGCTTTTACAAAATGTTAGGGGGGAAAAATCTCAGTCTCCACCTGAAAGAATTTTGCTTGCATAACTGTGAAAGACTCCTTTGAGAGGCTGCCCCCCGGGAGTCTGTTTCACAGTCTCATAGACTTAGCTCATCTAGGTTTTCTTTACAATTAATTAACACTTTCTCATGTTTAATTTAACCTTAATGGAGATATTTTAATAAATTTTTACTTTGCATTCTATAGCTTTTCAACCACAGGATTTCAGAAATTAAAGAACTTTCTGGAAGCTCAGGTATAGCAAAATTTAACAAGTAGTTCCTTTGCCTGCGACTCAAATATAAAGGGAGAATATGAGGAATGTCATAATTTCATTGTGACTGTATTTTTTAACATCACTGAAGACAATTGTCTGAACTTCAAGAAAGTCAGTTACATAGTTTTGTTTATTTTTATTGTATGTTAATAACACCTAAAGTGAAAGTTTTATAAACACTGATAATACTTAGGGTTGCTACATTTCCTGTTAGACAACAGGACACTGGGCACCACTCAGGGTTCCCAGTGCCACATTATTGCTTCTGGATAACTCCTACAACATATATCAGGTTCAAACCCAAGTGAATGAAATAGGGATTTCAGAGGCTGCTATGGTCAGCTGCATACAAGGTCAGATAAAGATAAAGGCTGTAGAGAAATTACCCATAACGAGAGAGAACACCAAGCAAGCATGTACTGGGCATCTATATTACTCTCTATCCTGAACCTGTTCCTCCCCCCTCCCTCCCCTCTCCCCCTCCCCCTTCTTCCCCCTCCTGTACTTAAAATCTATTTGCATCTTTGTTTTATTTTTTATTCCAAAAGGAAAACAAGTTGCATTTCCCATACTTACTTGTACATGTGGAGAGTAGCTCTGGAAGGGTCTATAACAACATCGGAGGGTGAGTCTCTGTTCTAAGCCTTTGACTGGGCAGCAGGGCAGAACTGGGGAGGCGGGTAGCCAGGATGGGAAGAAAACTTGTCATGTATGCCTTTTTATCTTTTCTTTTAGCACCATGTAAACACACATTTTTTCGAATAAATTTAAAATTAATTTAAAAAGAAAGAAAACAGTTCCTCTGTGCTACTTCTCATCTATGGAGACCTGCTGGTCCAGTTTGCTGAGCTCAGTGCTTGTGGTTTGCTAACTGGCAGAGGGTCTTTTCCTCGTGTGTCCTCTTATTGTCTACTGCATAGAGCTTGGTGAATTTGAAGTCTATGTTTTAGTTCAGTCTAATTATGATATAATCTTATAGATATAATATACATACATTTGTTAAAATAGCAATGCACGAAAGACTCAGAAACTGTATTTAGGAACTTGCTGGTTTTCTATAATGATGGCAGAAACAAATTGATGTTATGCGATATTGTTGGCATCAAATATTCATTCTGAGAAGGTCCTAAAAAGTAACATTCGAGCAACTTTAATTCCATTATTTTTTCTCTCATAAAAAACTCTCAACAAAAAGTAATCTCACTGAGACATACAAACCTTTATGGTTCTAATTTTCATAGGAATTTCAAGATTAAGGGACTGTGTGCATAGAGCCTATAAGGGGGAGTAAAATGAGCATCACATGTCAGGAGAAGGCGCCTTAGGCTTTGGGGAGAACTGAGGCCCACGTGGACTGTACATGTATTTCTCCCCCATGAATATGGAGCAACACGCTTACAAAATGAACGGTCTCTTTTATGGGTGGACTTCAGTAGTAAAGTGAATGTGTCCTAGTGCTCAGTGACAAAGAAAGAGAAGCATTTTGTGTATTCTGTTATGTCAGTCCTGTGGTGAGTCCTGAAGCATAAACTGTAGACAAATCCCACAGCAGTAGTAAGGCGGACAAATTGCCTTTATATATTTTAACGTGTAAAAGTTAAGAGCAGATATAAGTAATAGCTAAAATTCATATGAGCTCAGGGGCTAAGTTGTAGTTGGTATGGCAACTATCACTTTGAGTTTTCTCACCTTTGTGTAAAATAAAATCCTAGCTATATTCTTTTCATTAATGGAAACACATAACAAGGTGCTTGGTGGATATGAGGCCTGTGTAGAGACAAGCCCTTGAGTCCAAGTGTTTGAAATACTAGGAAGGAGGCTGAAGCGGTTATATTTTTTATTAAAGACTGTTTCTATTTGGTGCCTATTATTCCTAGAAACACAAATTATCAAACTTGTTGGGTTATGCGTTCCTTTTAATTAGATATGACTTAGTTAATACCATCATTCATTTGATCCTTCCCTTAACAAATACTTATTAAGGAACTCTTATATACCTGATACATTTTAAGAACTTTGTGAATGACAGTGAACAAAAGAGACAAAAATTACTGTTCTCATGGAGCTTTCACTCTGTTGGAATAGATAGGTTAAAAGCAAAATGAGTAAATAAAAAATAAACCATATCAGATTGTTATAAGTGATATGATAAAAAATAAAGTAGTGAAGAGAGATATGAAACATCAGGGGAGACTGAAATTTTAGATAAGTGGCCAAGGAAGGTGTTACCGGGAAGCTGATGACTGATTAAAGACAAAAAAGAAATGAGGGCAAAACCATGTGTCTGTGTAGGGAAGGCGCAGCCCACAGTGAAGGCAAGCCCTCGAGAAAGAGCAAGCCTGTTGAAATGAGAGAACATCCTGGAGCAGCTTAGTGAAGAGGCTGGAGTAGTTAGCTGGTTATGTTAGAAAGTGGGAGCATGAGGAGGGGGAAGACTTCCTTGGGCTTTAATAGGTGAGGATATTGAAAGGGGAATGCTTTTGGGAGGACAGATGAATATCAGCATCTCAATTCTGGATATAATAAGCTTGATTGTCAATTAGTAATTCTAATTGGGAAGGCCAAGTTGGAGACGAAAGGGTGTAACCATCACTGTGTAGATGGTATTTAAAGCCAGAAGGGTGGATGACACTGCCCAACAGGTAACTGTTCCAACAGCCCAGCTCATTGTAGGGAACTTAAAAAAAGTTATATCTCTTTAGCAAATCCTTTTAGTTGGGTAAACTTTTAAAAACATTCCAATTTTTGGGGAATGGAAGAAAATGTGGGGGAGACTGACAGAGCAAACATGGACAGCCTTAGAAAATAGGTTCTAGGATGTAGTGCTGCTATTTTTTTGCCCCCTCTCTTTTTAACTAGAAGATTGGAATCACAAATAAGACAATGAAAAATGTAAAATCTGAGATTTCTCTTATTAAATTTTTGAATCTAGGTTTCTATAACTCATAAAGAGACTCTGGAGTGAGTGCAGTAGAGACCAACAATGGTAATTTGAACAACACCCATGAAGAAGTGCTCAGGGAGTTAGGAATTATTTAGTGTGAAACAGAAGATTGGGGAATAATTTAAACATTGTTCAAAGATATGAAGAAAAATTATTACTCCTTCCTATTGAGAGCTAACAGCAGGAAATGGGCTTTTGCTGCCATCTGAGGAATTCATGTTATTATAGAAAATAGTTTCCTGAGGCAAAAGTTTTAGGTTGTTTTTTCAGGAATGTATTATTGAAAGAAGTTTGTGGGTCTTTTTTTCTGAAGGTCTTTAAACACAGAATGTTTCCTCATCAGTTTGGTGTTGAGGTATAATTCTATGAAAAAAATGTACGGATAAAAATGATAGCATTTCCCAAATTCTTAAAACCTAATACTGGAGTCAAGATCATTTTTTTCCTGTGAAACAACTGTGATAAAGATAAAAATGTGGATGAAAAAGGGGGTTCTATGGAAAGCAGCCTCACAGGGTGATCTGATCATTAATTCTTAACTGGGCAGGCCCTGGTGGGTAGTCACGCCCCAGGCATATATCTTCTTTAGTAAAAGGTTGACCTTTGCCTTAAGCAAGCCCTGTCCATTGTTTCTGTTTCAGCTGGGTTGACACAGCTTTGAAATATGCATAACCGCCCTCAAGGAGCACATAATCTTGTTAACTACCCTGTAATCCAGTCTTTGCCTTGCTTTCCCCTGCCTTGTTGTGATCCTCCTTAAATTCCCTCCTTAATATCAAATGCATAAAAAATGCGGCAAAACTTTATTCTCCAGAGCATTTGAGGTCCTTCTCCTGGGCATATGTTGGCAGTTTGACTCAAACTCTTATAAAAAATCTGTATAGGTATGGGCCTTTCTTACATCGACAAGAATAAATGTAGTAAAATCTATCATATTTTTAATGCTTCATATTTTGATGCAGTATATTTGCATGTGTTTGTGTACACAGAAATTTGTCTTAACTATGCACATATGAAAATCAAAATGATTAAATTGTATAAATAAAAACTGCTCTAGGAAAACCGTATGACATATTGTGTGATGTAACCACCTTGCAAACATAGGAATCCACCCCTCAAATACAAGGAAGCCACTTCATTGTCAAAAACAACTGAGTAAACATTGATCTGTTCTGAAATATTCCCCTCAGGGGGCTCGCCTGCCTGCTTGCTCTTCTTTCTCTGCACACAAGCTGCTCCTTGGGAATCACCGATTTGCGGCATCCTTAGCAAAATGCACTCGATTGTTCTCCGAGCTGGCCCAGGTTTGGTCCAGAGGTAGCTTGCACCTAATTTAGATGCTGGGTTCAGGAGGGTGACTCACAAGTTATATGTTTCCAGTAGCTTTTTAAAAGCTATCGTTTGCTTGTGTTGAGGACATTTTCTTTTTCTGCACAGTTGTGAAATAACACTTCTTCCAAAATTGCCTGCTTATTATTTAGTACCATACACCACACAGGACGGAGGACTTTATTTTCCAGTTTCAAAAACATTGAAATCCCATTAATTAGGATGGCTAATACCCATCTAAAATTTATAATAATTTAGAAGAGGGGACTGATTGGAAATTATTTTAACTTAGCAAATCATTCCCTCAAGTTGTTCTAAATTGCAGCTGGAGCTAAATTGCAGGAGGAATGCTTAAAATACTTAAGTGAATGGGTGATTTTAAAACACTGTCAGAAACACCCACACTCTAACAATTTACATGCTAGCTTGAAAGCATTTCTGTTTGTTTTTTAAGACTAAATTCCTTAGCACCTCTGCTAAGAGTTTACTATTAGCCTAGTTTGGAATATCTCAGTTAAAACTGAATACAATTGCATTCATTTCAGAATCATGTCATATTTTTCTCCACTCAGTCCTGATATTTTTTCCTACTCGGTGCAGTCAGGAAGGTTTCATCATATTGGGCCAGCCTTTAAAAGGTTCTACAAAGAACTCTTTCATACATATTATTTCCTGAAATATCCACCTTGCACTGAAGTTGTTGTCGGGAGCTTTTTGTTTACGTAATGTTCTCTCGTCACATTTATTGAGCACCTACCACACATCAAGCATTGTGATTGCTCCTGGGGGGACTATGGGATTTAAGGTAGCCACACTCTCTGACCCCGTGAGTTTAACGTTTTCTCTTCTTCTTGTTCTGACTGGGTGATTTCCACTATTCTGTCTTCTATTGCTGATCCATTTTTCTGTATCATCTATTCTGCTGTTGATTCCCTCTAGTGAATTTTTATTTCAGTTGTAAAACTGAGCTCTGATTAGTTCTTTATTCTAACTCTTTGTTGAAGTTCTCACTGTGTTTCATCATTCTTTTCCCAGGTTCGGTGAGTATTTTCATGACCCTTACTTTGAATTCTTTAGCAGGTAAATTACTTCATTTCATGAGGTTTTTAAATTTTTCCTGAGGTTTTATCTTGCTTTTTCATTTGGAACATACTCCTTTATTTCCTCATTTTGTTTTACTTTCTGTGTTTGTTTCTATGAATTAGGCAACATAGCAGCCTCTCCAGCCTGAAGGAGTGGCCTTGTGTAGGAGCAACCCCTGCGTAGACTACCTGTGCTGGCAGCTCTGGCAGGGGGGCTGGAGCTTAAGCTGGCACTGCTGTTGGGGCAACCCCAGTGGGATGGCTGGAGTGGGTGCAGGCTGCTGGTGGTGGCGGTGGTGGGTGTCCAAGGCCCTGCTGCACCAGGACTGCCTTGGCAGACTGGCCGGAGCTGGAGAAGGTGTGGCCTGGGGTGTCTCGAGGTGCACCAAGATAGGGATACCTTGGCAAGTGGACTGCAGCGGGTGCTGGCATTGCCTGGGGATTTCTTGGCAAAGCATGTTGGTCCTGCCCTAATGAGATAGCTGGGGCTGGAGTGGGCATGGGGGTTGGGGGGAAAACCTGGAGCACAATGTACTGGGGCCACCTTGGCAGGACGGCTGGAGCTGGTGCGGGCTTCGGCCTGAGGTGTACTGGTGCAGCCTTGGCAGGCTGGCTTGAGCACCTGGCCCGTGCTCCCACTTGTAAGGAAGGAAGCGTGAAGGGGGAATGTGTGGTGCTTGCCTGTACTCTAACACCAGAGAAAGTTTCAGCAGTTCTCTGCCCATTTGGGACATGCTGTAAGGTTAGTAAATGGATTTGCTTCACATATAGTCTAGATGCCCTTTAAACTGCTGTTTTGCTGTGCCCCTGGGCGGGCGAGTCTGTGCAGGTCCCTCAGCGACACCCCTCCCTGCAGCAGGTCACTGTGTTGGGGGTGAGGTTCTCATATTTAACATGTCTCTGTCTCTCCTATGCTTTTCAGTCTGGTCCTTTTATTATTTGTGGTGCAGAAGCTGTTCAGTCAGTCCTCAGCTCTTCTTTGGAAGGAATTGCTGTGTACGTAAGTGTTCAGTGTGTGGGGGGAGGTGAGTTCAGGGTCTTCCTACACTGCCTCTCTGACCCCACGGAACTTAATAGGAGATATAGCTAATCAAAGCCAAGATAAAGGTAATCAGGGGTCTAATGGTGCACCAGAGCAGCTGTTGTGGGAAAAGTACTGAGTGGTGTGGATTTAAAAGAAGACCTCGTAAGAGGAAGAGCTGTCTACAGAGAAACAGTGTAATTTGTATGATTGATGACAGGTCAAGATGGGAAAAAGCCTACTAAGCAAGGGGGAATAGTCCGTGCTAAAGTCCAGTGGCTTCAGAGGATCTAGGGTAGATGTGTCTGACTGCGTGGTAGGGGAAAGTATTAAGAAATGGAGTTGGAGAATTAATCAGGGGTCATATCACAAAGGACAATATTAGCCCTGTTAAGAAAACCATAATTTACCCTGTGGGTAATGAGGAGTCCTTGAAGCACTTTAGAAAGGGTAAACATAATCAGGTGTACTTATTTCTTTATTTGAAGATTGCTATATCTAATATGTGGGAAACTGATTGGAGGGAATAAGTAGATTTAAAAAAGACAAATAAGGAGACTGCTGAAATAATCTAGGCAGCTTAGTGTAGGTAAATAATAACCTAGAGTAAATCAATATATTGGAGAGAAGTAGAAAGGAAATGAATGGGGTTGATTAGTTTACAGGATATGGGATGGTAAGGGAGAGTAAGATGATTTCAGTTTTGAACATATTCAATTTTATGCATGAATGGGAAATTAAAAGCTATATATATGTGAATGTGTGTGTTTGTGTGCAAATATATATATATATATATATATATATATATATATATATATATATATATATATATATTTGGGAGATATATATATGGAAGAGAGAGTCAGAAGTCCTCAGCCTAACAGTAGTCACTGAAGCCAGGGACTAGAATGAGTGCACCCAGGGAGGGCAGCAACAGCACAGGACACACCCATAAGAGATATTCCAGGATCAGAGGGAAGAGATTTCTATACTTTGAGCTTTAACCACACACACATAATTCCTTCCTCAACCCCTAGCTTCTCGTCTGTGGCTTTGAGAAGTGAAGAACTTATAAGAAAGCGAAAACTCTGAGTATAAACTTTTTTCAATAAATTTTATTAAAAAGGGATTGAGGGGGTTATCAGGTTGGAGAAGTTTTTGTGTTTTTTTTTAAAGGAAGAGACTTGAGCCATTTTTAATATTGATAGAGAAGTAGGATTATCCTCTCAGTAGTAAGGAGAAAAGGTGACTCATTTCAGTAGGAGGGATGCAGAAAAGATGCTAGTGAGTGAATATCTCCTGTGGCATATATAGCAAATAACATAATTTAGCTTTTCTAAGGTCGTCTCTTTTATTTATTTCACGTGTTAGTTTTGTCTATTAATTGTGTCTAAGTGCCTTGAAAGCAGGCGGTCGCAGCGAAGTAGAGATGTTGCTCAGCATCTCCCCCAAATGAGTCCTGAGCACCCCAAGACAAGGCAGGTAGCTGGTTTTCCTTCTCGTTGGAAGAGAGAATTGAACAGATCGTGAGAGTGCGGCATCAGCTGGAGTCTCTGTGTCCTTTTTCTCTCTCGGAACAGGGCAACATAGCTACTCTAAGAGAAAATTTAAAAATGCCTTCTAATCCCTATTAAAATAATCCCTATTTTCTTGGTTCTTATTTATTTAGATACCTAGATACAGGTAAAAAGATAAGTAGATTAGAGAGAGACTGGCTCTTTTTATCCTAAATAAAGGAAAGGTCATCGTATATCACTTCTGACTCGCACAAAGAATAACAAGTTCCCAGTTCTCCCCCCTTTCACTGGTGTTTCTCGTCTAGCTCGCCAGTTCCCCACTGAGGCCCAGGACATGTCCCGTTAAGGGCGGTCCCCCCTTCAGGAAGGGGCCGGGGCAGGTGGACGGAACGGGGACAGCGCACCGAGTAGCGAACCGTGACGCCTGCCGGCTTGCGCCTGGCGGTGCTGCCGGGACAGCCCCGCTCCAGTGTGGTTAAGGGAGCCTAAGAGCTGTCATGGCCAAAGAGGGAGGCTTCCTCGGGTTTGGCAGATACTGTTTTAGTGATGGTAACGCAGAGATGAGCTTATATCATTTATTGCTCATTCTAAAATATTTTTAAAAATTTATTTTTATTATTGAAAGTATTATAGATATCCCCCTTTTTTCCTCTCCATTGACCCCCCTCTCCCAGGCCTATTGTCTGTGCCCATGGGTCATGCATGTGTACATATAAGTTCTTTGGTTAATTTTTTCCTGTTCTCCCTCCCCTTTCCCTCTGAGATCCCTCAGTCTTTTTTTTCCATGCTTCCATGTCTCTGTATCTATTTTGTTCCTCAGTGTTCATTAGATTCCACATATAAGTGGAATCATATAGTTCTTGTCTTTCTTTCACTGACTGATTTCACTGAGCATAATACTCTCCAGATCCATCCATGCTGTCACAAAAGTAAGACGTCCCTTTTTATGGCCAAGTAGTATTCCATTGTGTAAATGTACCACAGCAAAATGAAAAACAACCCAGAGAATGGAGAACATATTTGCCAGTGGTACGCCAGTGATGAGGGGTTAATATCCAATACTTATAAAGAACTTATCAAACTCAACAACAAAATAAACAATTCCTTTTAAAAATGGGTGAGGGACCAGAACAGACACTTCTCCAAAGAGGACATACAGATGGCCAACAGACATATGAAAAGATGCTCAACATCACTAATTATCAGAGATGCAAATTAAAACCACAGTGAGATACCACCTCACACCTGTCAGAATGGCTGCCACCAATAAATCAACCAACAAGTGTTGGCGAGGGTGTGGAGAAAAGGGAACCTTCAAGCATTGCTGGTGGGAATGCAGATGGTGCAGCCACTGTGGAAAACAGCTTGGAGGTTCCTCAAAAATTTAAAAATGGGACTGCCTTATGACCCAGCGATCCCACTTCTGGGAATATATCCAAAGAAACTCGAAACACTAATCCAAAGGAATGTATGCACCCCTATGTTCATACGCTGTTTCTTATTGAAGGTTTCCTCTTCCATAAATAATTAGCTAGTACTCAAGTTTTTGTTACCACTTTTAGGAGAGAGGAAAAAAGGGGAAGGGAGCTTGAGAAAAGTAGTATTTTATTTACGCTAAACATATCTGATTTCCCAAATTCTCCTTTTCAAATTGAAGTTCAGCTATTGGAAAGTGGCGTGCTGTGCGCATGAATCAGTCTGCACACAGACACACGCTGCTCTGGGTGTGGAATCTGGCTCAGAGGTGCGATTTGACAGCTTGTATTTGCTTACTAGCCGTCCCTCAGCAGGCAGATGTTTGGGTCTGGAATAAGAGTTGTTTATAGATATTGTGAGAGCTGTCTGTTGGCTCCAAACATGTAAACATTTAGAATTGTGCAGAGTCTGGTTACATGAGGCTTCAAACAATTTCACTAGAGCATAACTGTTTCTCTGTCTTCAACAGAACTATTTTTCTTTTCCCCATTTTCTCTCTTGCCTAAACACACTGAAACTCGGAGGGAGGCAAGATCACCCAAATGCCTTTTTATCTGTTTACAGGACTGTATCTCACTCTTGGCATAGAACCTGACTACTTCACTCTTAGGACTAGCACTTGGCTTCTTCACAGATATTGTGGGACAAATGCAGTAACTTTCTTTCCATAGAAGTCTGACAGTATGTTTTCTTGTATCTATTTATTTTCTTTTGTCTTGTTCTTAGTTGGAATTGAACAATTGCCTGTATTCAACCCCAAAATATTATTTCACGCACTAATATAAGTTTGCAGAAAATTGAACAATAAAGTGTTGTAAAGTTCCCTTGCTTTTCAAAACTGCTCTCATCTCTCACAGTGGACTGTTCTTGTAAACTAGTTTTCCAGCATTCTATTAGAACAAACTGTCTTACTAAAATCCTCTGCCTGAGTTTGCTCTGCATTAATTACCTCCTCTTCTAGTGGTGGACGTATTATTTCCAGGATGCTTCCATCAGAGTCTCTGGGATACTTATTTCCCAGAAGAATCTTTCTCATCTGTCTGTCGACCCCAACACATACGTGCTAACACTCAAATTATTACATTTTCTATTAGCACAAAAATTGTATTTAAAAAATATTCTGTGAGGAGTCATAAAATACTTTATATTTGTCATTAAATTATTTGTATTTATCTTTATCATCCAGTTACTCCTTTTAGTAGCACAGTACACAGTTTCACTTTTTCTCTAGCCAAATTGAGTTCCATTCTTGTCAGAATAAACGTCTTTGGGATTGTGCTCTTGTGCCCTGGTAAGTGCATAGCATTTCAATTTCAGTTCTTTTGTTTAATGCTCAAACAGTGCATAAACCCTGAAATATCCCCATGAATTTTTATGCCACCAGGAAAAATGGAAATAGGCATTGTTGTTTGATTTCTAATTTTTTAAATTTGGGGTGTTCTAAGTTTCAAATTCATAATTATTCTTTTTACAGCTGTAAGAGTTCCTAGTTACGCATCCAGGTCAGTGGCAGGAGGTCCCTGGCGCTGCTACTGCTCCACTACTTTTGGATCCCACCCGTCTTTCCACCCACTCCAGTTTGCTTCCAACCTACTAGTCTTTCACGGACATGGCTCTCTCATTCACTCTGTTTGGTTAAATATACTTGCCAAATTTTGGAACTCATCTTTCTTGATTCTTAGCAGTTGGCCCCATTGCTTCTTCCTTCTTTGAAACACACATGTCCCTTGGCTTTCTCTCTCTCTCTCTGACAACTCCTAAGTGTCTTTAGAAGCTTTATTGAACTTTAAATCTTGACTTTTTTCAAGGCTTTGTCCTAAGCTTTTGTTCTTTTTTTTCTATACTCTTTCCCTGAGAGATCACAGCTAGAACTAATGGCTTCATTTATCTTTTATGGCTGATAAATCTCAAATTTAAAATCTCTTTCCCAGAGTTTTAAAAAATGAGCTGCAGTACATATATTCAACTGGATGTATCACAGGCACCTAAGATTCACCATGTCCCAGACCGAACACATCACTCTCTATCCATCTCTATCTGGCCCCACCAAAAAGGTGGTTCTTCTCAGGTGGAAAATGGATGCAAATTCTCCTAGAAACTGGAATCATCCCTTGCGCCTTCCTCTTCATGCTCTTCCTTAGCTAATCAGTCACCAGGTTATTTCCATTCTACCCCTAAACTACATCCAATTCGGCTCTCTCTCCATTTCCAGAGTCACCGCTTTACCCTGAGCCACTATCGGGTCTCACCTGGAATACAGTCATACCCTTATACGTAACATTCTGGACCCTTTAACTGGTTCTTTATACTGCAGTCAAAGCAATTTTCTTCATTAAAAGCATATCAAATCATAAAAGTTTAATGCCTGCCCAGTTGCAAGCTTGGCTAGAAGGCTGTGTAAGCTCTGGCACGGGCCTGCCTCTCCAGCGGCTCCTCCTGCCATGCTTTACGGCCCTCACTAGCGTAAGAATACTTCCTTTGCTTCATTTCTCCCAGTATGGCATGATACTTCCCACTCGCTCCAGGGCATTCTTTGTGCCGTTCTCCTCGTCTATACAATTCCCCCCTCTTAATTTTTAAATTAATTTTCAGAGCTCAAGTTTTACCTTCTTAAAACAGTTGCTAACAATCTAGATTAAATTAGGTGCCTTGTTAAATGCTCTGACTAGACTTTGTTAGGGACTGACTGTGCCTTCCCAAAATTGATGTGTTGAAGCCCTGCCCCAAAGACTTGAGGGTAGGGCTTCAGCGGATAAAGCTGTCTTTAGGGATGGAATCTCTAAGGAAGTCATTCAAGATTAACTGGGGTCTTAAGAGTTAGGACGCTGATCCCATATTAGTCCATCTAAGAAGAGACACCAGAGAGCTCTCTTGAGTTTCTCTCTCTCTCTTTCTCTCTCTCCTTGGGAATGTACTGAGGAAAGGCCACGTGAGTACATGGTGAAAAGGTGGCCACCTGTAAGCCACAAAGAGACCACCACCAGCCTGACTGGTGTGGCTCAGTGGTTGAGAGTTGACCTATGAACCAGGAGGTCACAGTTTGATTCCCTGTCAGGGCACATGCTTGGCCTGTGGGCTCAATCCCCAGTGAGATGTGTGTGCAGGAGGTAGCCGATCAATGACTGTCTCTCATCATTAATGTTTCTTCTCTCTCTCCCTCTCCCCTCCTCTATTTGAAAATTTTAAAAGAAATATTTTTTTAAAAAAAGAGAGAGACCACCACCAGAAACCAATCTTACTGAATCTTGATCTGGGACTTCTAGCCTCCAGAACTGTGAAACAAAAATTCCTATTGTTTAAGCTACCCAGTCTATGGTGTTTTGTAATGACAACTTGAGCAGACTAAGACAGACCTGTGCTTTCTTTTTATAGCATTCATTATGACTCTAAATAATAAATTAGTAAATCAATCATTTTATGATTGCCTCTCCTTGAAGGTAGCCTACATGAGGGCTAGGATTCAGCTTGTCTTGTTTAGCACTTGGCCTCTAGTGTTTGCCTGTGTCATGGTTAGTCAATAAGAAAATGTATTAATTGAGTGAATGTCCAGGAAGAAAGGATATTAAAGGGGTTAACACTTGGAAAATGAGTACTTAGAAAAGGGATCCTAGACAGAAGAGATTCCCAATCACAGGCAGACATAAGGCACAGAAAGGATGGTAAAGTAGCAGATAGTAGGACAATAAAATAAGTTTATTGCAGCAGGGCACCTTGAAAATACTTCAGCAGTTCTAGCCATTGCTAAAATAAGTACATAAATATATAAAGTTCAAGATCCAGCATGGTTTCATTTTCTGCCGACAGCCTTTTATCCACTCCCTTATCCTCACGATCCTCCTACATGACCTGTTACTTTGAAATAAATATAAAATTATTGGCAGTGTTCAAATACTGCAACTTGAAACTATTGCTCATCTATGTATTTACTTGGAATAATATTGTCCCTCCCCCTTTTATCTAGTTTTCAAATACAACTTTTAAGTCACTGTTTCTCAACTTTGGGAATTTTTGATAAGCTTTGGACTACTATGTGGGGACCATCTAAAATTATATGCTCTTTTTGTATAAATGCACAGATACATGTTTTTATGAGATAGAGTGAGAGAAAGCTTGAAAGGTATATGCAATAATTTGGAAATATGAAAAATAAACTCTGGAAAGAGGTCATTTTACCCTTTGTAAATTACTAATGTAGCCTTTAAGGGGAAAGAATGGACACTCCTTTTTCTTTCCCTAATGCATTACTGTCAGGGAACACTGCCTAGAGTGTTACCTGGGCTTGAAGTTGTCACTGTCTGTCTTCTACTCCTATTTTCTACACTCTATTTATTGCCTTACCTTTTTTTAGGCCTTTGTAATGCTAAATATTTCAAGGTTTGAATTAGCCATTCACTGCCTTAAGCTCTTTAGAGTAGTAAAAGTTCAGTATTAATCAAATAAATAAATTTCTAACTTGGAAGCTAGAAGCTGAATGACAGTTATACTGCCAACCAGAAATTTTTAGTCAGTGGTAAAATATTAAATGATTCAAGGAGAAAGACATATATCAAAACTATTATTAAAGCTATTAGATTTAAAATAGTTATTTAATGTTAAAGAATATTCAGAAGGCTGCATAACAGAAAAATTTACAATGCTGTGACTTCTCTGGTGAAAACAGTTGTTCAAATTAATACCTTTGGATAATAAAGTTGAGCTAACACATTTGTACAAAATGTGTTAATGCATGTACAGATTTAAAATGAGTTGGTTAAATATATCCTGACGTATTATTCAATTAAAATACATAATCATTTAGGGTAATGGAGGCCTAGAAATCGAATTTATTAGGCCTGGAGAAATCCAAGCCACCCATACTATCCAAACAAAGACTTATTTTCTGTAGCTGAAACTTCTTGTACCTATCAGGCACTCATTCTCCCTTCTTATTATGAGAACAACTTTATTGGGGTTAGAGAGGTGCCTGAGCAGAACACTGCATCTTCTCATTACTCCCACAGGTAGTGGTGGCTAATGAGACATAAGCAGGAATGACTGTGCAGACCTGTGGGAGCTGAGTCATCTGACAGAATGTCCCCGTTTACCCTCGATTGTTTTTCCTTCTTCCTGTTTGGAACATGAAAGCGGTGACCGAGTCCTCAGCATGTGGCTTCCATTCTCAAGTCTGCCTCAATGTTGCAAAATGCCAACAATGGATATGCAGAAAAAGTGAAGGATCCTGGGGTCATGGTGACATTAGGTGCTAGACCGAGTGGACTCCTGCCTTCTTCTCTAAGAGCAAAAAATAAACTCCTATCTTAAGAAATTGTTTCAGGTTCCTGTTGCTAGCAGCCAAATACAACTCATAGTTGATACATTCTGCTCTCCAATGGAGGCTATTGCTTAATTGTAGAAAGTTAACCTTGGTAGTCAAGGTAATAGTGAATAGTGGATGCCTAAATCTAAATCTTTCACTAATCTTTCCCCAAACCCTGGGAGTCAACAAGAAAAAAATGAATTCACGCATTTCCAAACCTTCATCATGACTAGAAGACAGAGAGTATTATCTTTAACTATGAAACTAAACAATTTCTAGCCAACCTTTTTTTCTGGAGCTCCTACTGAAGCTTTTGCATAGGAAAGACAACCCCTTTACGAAAAAGTGAACCCCAAGTGTAAAAGTGCTGAAACAGAACCCTGGGGATCAAAGTACTGACTATTGGAAAGGGACTTACATATGAAACCTGAGGAAGCAGTGTAAGCAAAGCAACAGTTCATGGGGAGAAAATGGTAAATAGGACAGAAGTGACATTTGGAGTCTGAATGGTAAAGGAAAAAGGAAGCCTGATAAGAAAATTTAGGTTTTTGAAAAAAAGAAAGAAACCAAGTTTTCCCCCCAGCAAACTGCATTTAACTGCATTCACAGAGGGGTCCCAAATTAGAATCCTCTCTTTTCAACCCCAAACTTCAACCCTGTTCATGAAATGCATAGACACAAGCAGCATTTATCTGGACAAAGCTACTATCAGAAAAAAAGACACAGAAAATAACTTTTCATCTCTTCTAAAATTAACTATAAAAAAAGAAACCTCTACCATAAACACTCCAAACTGAATCAGATATCTTCAACATTTGGGCATATGTAAAAAAAAATTTTTTTTTAAATTAAAAGGAAAAAAGCAAATGGAAAAATCTTTAATCCAAAATAAACCTAAGAATAGAAATTGACCAAAAAAAAAAAAAAAAAAAAAGAAAGAAAGAAAAGAAAAGAAAGAGTTGATTGAATTCTGGAAAGACAAGAAGGAAAAGACAAAAACCTTTTCAGAAATAGACTAAATTTTAAAATGCTCAAAAGGGAATATGGATTAAAATACAAATTTAGTAGGGTGCACTGAAGAATAGAAGAAAACATTTATTTCACTTGCATAAACCTTCTTTATTTGGGTGGTATCTTTTATTTCAGATGATTGCACTCCATTTGTTAAGTAGATATGTAGGAATCGCTGCACCTTCCACTATATTATACTCCAGGGTGAAATGTGGCATCTGCTCAACAATGCACAACACGGCCCCAGAACAGTTCCATCACCCGGGAGGAGCATCAAGTCTGGCTGAAAGCGTAGTGGCTCAGAGTTAAGACAGTCAAAATATAATTACCCAAAGACAAATTTGACCAGGAAAGAAAAATTAAGCCATTCTGCCAAGAAATCCATTGAATCTTTTGGAACAGTAAAACATCCCTTCTGCAGTTAGTACAGTACAAACAAAGTTATGTGCCACATAGTAACACAGAAAAATATTCTTAGAGCTCTAGATTTTATGAAAAATTTGAAGGTGTAGGCTCAGTTTTCAAAGATATTAGGATTTTCTCCCATCTTTCAAATTGCAGCAGAAGAGAAGTGGAAATAAATTTCTAATCCTATTTACTTTCCAGGAAGTTCAGATTACCTTACAATCTTTTGTAAACATGGTAGTTAAGTATGCAAAATATCATCTTCATATTTTTAGCAATATAACTGTATCAAACCATCACATTCAGGAGAGTGGACAGTGGACTTTTATGAAAGTAAGTCATCTCTGAGCATATTAGCAAAGAATAATATTTTGGGTAGTAGTTCTTAAAACTTAAAAACCATGCATTGCCAAAGCAAAGGATAATACAAATGCTCCAGGGCGATAAGAATCAGCCAAGCCACTTTAAGGTCATCGATTTTAGATTTTCAAATTTAGGAGCATCCATTTCATATGCCACAACAGAGAAGAATTTATTTTAATATCAAAATAAAATACATTTTCCCTATTTTACTAAAATGATAGAATAGAAAGATATCTTTATTTATTTTGTGGATTCCAGGATGTTCATGTGTTTTTGACATATCAGTTTAAAGTAGCAGAATGAGCCTAAGTTTTGAAGTCACCCTGACTTTTAAAAAAATGTCAATTTTTCCTCTTCCATCCCACTGGTTATTTTATTCCTTTTTCTGGTTTAGTTCTAACCAGCTTGGATTAGTTTCTTATCTAGTTCTTTCTAACTCTGCTCTGGAGAGAGAATGTTTGATAAGTAGAGTTCAGAGTGCTCTCACAAAGCCTTTCTTAATTCCACCAAGATGTAGTCTTTGCACCCCCTAAAGTCATGCACAGTGTCAATTTCTGTCTTAGAAAAACTATTTTTACACTTTAATTATAATTATATTTTTGATTTTTGTATATTTCCCTTTTTAGCTTCTCAGTTTTAGAAGAAAATATTTTCTTAATATTTCTGCTTCCACAGAGTACAATGTTTTACATACATTTAGAATTCAACCTTGAGTTGGATTTCATTTACATAAAATTCTAGAAAATTCGAGATACAGTGACAGGAAATAGATCTGGGGATGCAGTGGGACCCAGGGACATAGGAAGTGGTGGCCAGAGAGGAGAGTGTCAGAGGGGTTACAAAGGAATATGGGAAAATTTTAGGGGTGATATAGTCACTATCTTAGCCTGTTGATGTATTTATGGGTGTGTATATCGGTAAAAACTTATTTAAATTATTGTTTATTGAATTTTACTTTAATAAAACTGCTTACAAAATTGATGTTTATACAGTAGAGGGCTTTTGAAGGAGCTTCAGGGCTGTCAAAGAAGGCTGCCTTCGGAGATAGCAATGAAGTCTAACCCTAATGGATGAGAAAGAGCTAAACCCATGGAATTTGGGGAAAAGATTTACCCACATAGAGGGAACGGCAGCAAAATTGTAAAGAACTTACAAATATTCATGAAAATAAAAGGAACAGAGAAAGTCAGGAGTGGGAGATTAGCAAGAAACAAGGTTGGAATGTTAGGCATAGGCTCCTCAAGATAAAGAGTTTGGATTTTATTTTGACCCTGTGTTGACATAATCCAATTTATGTAGTAAAAGGATTACTTTCTGAGTTATGTGGGCAATAAACCCATGCTCTGTGTGTCACATGGATTTGGGGGTGTTAGAATGGGGATGGAAATTAAAGTAAAAGCAGAAAGACCAGGTGTCCTGGTGAGATGAGAGCCTGTGTAGCCTGGATTGGGATAATAGAAGTACAGATGGAAAAGTGTGAAATGATTCCTGATATATTTTAAAGATAGAAGTGAAGGTTTTAATGCGTGCAAAATCAGAGAAGAATAAAGCATTATGATTAATATTCTGTCTCTAAGCAGCTAGATAAAAGTAGTTTGAACTTACTTAGAGAGGGCTGCAGGAGGAGTTAATTTCTAATGGGAAAATCAGAGTTCTGTTTTGGATATATTTTATTTCAAATAGTTGTGAAATGTTCAGGTGGAGATGTCCAAGGGTCTGGGAATTACACAGACCCTAAGTACAAGTCAGATATTTCTACCTGGCCAGGGCTAGAAATATTCTTTCTAAAAATTTGAAATCCTTGTCATGGAGATCTATTTGTAGAAATATTATTTCATTTTATTTTCTATTTTTTAAACATTTTTAAAAAAATATAATTTATTGATTTCAGAGAGGAAGGAAGGAGAGAGAGATAGAAACATCAATGATGAGAGTCATTGATCGGCTGCCTCCTGCGTGCCCCCTGCTAGGGATCGAGCCCACAACCTGGGCATGTGCCCTGCCCGGGAATCGAACCTCAATCTCCTGGATCATAGATGGATGCTCAACCACTGAGCCACGCTAGCTGGGCTAATTTTAAATAGTCTGTTTGGATTTTAATTTCAGTTCAGTTGGTAAAGGAAATACAGGATAAATATAGCTTTAGTTATTTAAGAAAACACACTAACTCTAAACAAAGCTGCAACTCTCCTTTCCTGGCCAGGATAATTGATCTTTCTGTACAGTAATTCCTTAAGGGCATCTTCCTATTTCTCTTGATTTATGACTTCTTTTCTATTAAAGCTTTTTCAAGCAGGGCCATTCTCACTGTTGCATGATTGACAGAGTTTAAACCTTTCCTAAGACATCATGCTCAAAACGTTCTAAGTTTGTGATAGGTCACGGAAAGAAGTTGTTGCAAAGGAATTTAAAAATATAAGCCAATAAACTAGACCTAAGTAAAACATAGGTTCTACTTGGTTGTAATTTTCTAGGTTCAGGGCAATGTTTCTTCATTCTAACTTCAGAAATGTGGATTTTAGTCTTCTGATGTAAATTATTTTATTCCTAATTTGTATCGTAATAGACATTGAACATCTAATAATATCTGTTTTATATAGGTTGAGAAGTTTAGATTTTAATTTTGTTTATGCATATAGTTTAGCTTTATGAAGATATATATTTTTAAAATGTATCTTTATTGATTTCATAGAGAGGAAGGGAGAGGGAGAAGGAAAGAGAGGGAGAAACATCAATGATGAGAGAGTCATTGATCGGCTGCCTCCTGCACGCCCCTGACCCGGGACTGAGCCTGCAACCCGGGCATGTGCCCTGAACGGGAATCAAACAGCGGTCTCCTGGATCCTAGGTCAATGCTCAATGCTGAGCCACGCCCAGCCTGGAGATATTCATTATTTTGATTAAGCATTTCCTACATTATATGTAGAAAAGGTGGCTGGAATTGAATTGAGAAGATTAATTTTGGAAATAACAGCATTAGATTTGTGAAGCAAATATTTTAGTTATTAAAAGTACTACATTTCCAATTTTTAAAATCTGATTAGTAAACTATTAATAAGCATAATAAAACAAAATAGGAGAACAAAATTGGTAGAGTACATAATATATCCATTGTTAAACATAAATAAATTGACCTAATGAGGAAAGTTTGTTGTTTTAAAAGATAACAGTTAATGCATAGATACTGAAATTTTAAGGAATATGTGTTATTTTGTATAATTTTTACCCTATGTGTATTATTAATTGCTCAAACAAAAGTTTACTTTTCATTGCTCTCTGGAAGTGTTGAATTACCAAGAATATGTAAAAATTCAGAAATAGGTTTTATAATTCTAAATATGTTTGTTACAAGTATACACAAGCGCCATTATATGGACCATATGAAAGATAGTCAGATCCTTTAAATTGCAGGAATTTAGGTAAGAGGGAAAGTATGTTAAGTAAAATACTTTATTTAGAACACTGAATGGCTTTAGAATAACTTAGTTTGGTTTACTCTTTTATCTAGCAATGTCATAAAGATATTAAAATTTGCAAAAGAAGAAAAAACCTTTTTCCATGTATAAGGCCAATATCTAATTCCAGAAGATGGCAAGAACCCATGAAGTAGGGAAAAGGGTGTCAATGTCAGATCTAAGGGTCATGATTCATGTCAATTTAGGTGTAAAGCATCCTAGATCTTTACCAATGGGCTAGAGGGAGTTTCGGGAATGTGTTCAGCTCTATTTGGACCAGTAAGTTTAGTGGTGGCCAGGAAACCAAATCACAGTGTCCAAGGAGACCCAATATACCCAGTTAGTGAAGATAGCAGAATACCCTGGGAAATTGTTTTATTCTTATGCAGAGTTTCGTTTATGTCAGGAGATTGATATCTGGGTTGAAGTGAAACCCCAAGCAGTGGCTGGAGGTACAACCATAAGGTTTAACTCCTTAAACGTTTGAACTGGGAATGTTTGCACCTATTTTTATGGTCCCAGTCAAGTTAGGCTGGGGTCAGAGAAATGGCACATGAGTGCAATTATACCAAATTAGTATAAGCAGAATCGGGGGAATAGATGATATTACTCATTGGACAGGTGTGTCCAGGGCCTTACTAGACACATTGAAAGCTGGGGGTAGCAAAGAAATTCCATATTCTGGCTGGTCATGGTTTGGGGCTTCAAATGTGCTAGACTGGGTTAGCATGGCTCAAGCCTTGAACATCTGCTTCAGCACCTGGCTAGAGCAGAGGACTTCAAGGAGCACTTCCCTGTTTTATGCTTAAGGACGTCATATGTTCAGATCTGAGAGGAATCTAAAGACACAGGAAGGGATGACATGGCTCCCATTTCAAAGGATAGAGGGAATGTAGGGATAAGCCTCTGTGCATAGGCCTTACACATGTGAGATTTTGGTGAATGGTGATTGACGTCCTGATTAGTACAATTCAAACCTTCCTGAAGAGTTAGTCTAGTGTGGTCCAGGACAGAACAGGCAGGGTTGAAGGCAGTCATTAGCTCTCTTATTGCTCTATGGGCTGGTGTTCACTTTGTTGCTACACGAAACTGAGAAACAGAAGCACAGTGGCTCAGACTTAAGTTCCCTGACTCAGTCACAAATGCTCTCCTTTAGGTTTCCATGGAGCCCTTTCGTTTTGAGAGTGAGGAATTTAAGGCTGTTTCTCTCTGAGTCATGCAACAAGTCACAGGCACCATGCAGTTTCTACTCTTGTCCAGTAGACTTTCCACTGCATAATTTTTTGTTCTGGAATAAAATTAATTACGCAAAAGCACTCTCTATATCACATAACCGAGATTCCTTCCATTTCAGGAAATATTCAAATAATGGCTCATTCCTTTATCTTTTGAAAGATTCATTATTTGAGCTTTTTACTGTGGGTTGGGCAATTTACATTTGAGAAGGTAATGGAAATTTAGAGAGGAAAATGAATTACAGGTGCTGAAGAATCCCAGTTAAAAGTTTTTCCCCCCTCTATACTTTGTGGTGTGTAATAGTGTATGTAATCACACCTTACTGCCTACTTAAAAAAATTTCACTGAAGACTATTTGCAGTAATTATACTAGTGGCAAATGTTATGGCATTGTAGGAGGCTATCAGCATCCTTTTTATAGTTGATAAAGTACTTTGAGCACACACTCTTGCTTTCATGCACTTAAAACTTCCTAAGATAATAGGTCCTCAGGTGAATTCTATTTCATTGTTCTTTTTTGCCACTATTTGTGAAAGCTATATCTGTTAAGGAAATTAACTCCAAATGTGTCATAAATGCTGAATCTATTTATTTTACAGTTTTCAATTTGCTTGTGTTTATGCTGTTTCTGTAATCAGGTAGAAATATTAAAATTTTAGATATTCAAACATATATATTTGCATTATGATTCTCGGTTTTTCTTATGCTTAGAAAAGGTTTCCTAGTCCAAGATAATTTATAAAACTTCCTTACACGTTTTTACATAGAAGTGCTATTGTTGCTGCAATAATAATAAATCTCTGATATATTTATTATTTAAATTTTTGATCCATCTGCAATTTATTTATTTATTTATTTTTTTAAATATATCTTTATTGATTTCAGAGAGAGGAAAGGAGAGGGAGAGAGAGAGACAGAAACATCAATGATGAGAGAGTCATTGATCAACTGCAGCCTGCAACCCGGGCATGTGCCCTGACCGGGAATCGAACCCTGATCGCCTGGATCCTAGGTCGACGCTTTAACCACTGAGCCACGCCCGGCTGGGCTGCAGTTTATTTTGATATAACAAATACAATTGGGATCTAACTTTTTTTCTCTAGAATGAATAGTTAATTTTCTCAGTATAAATGTTTACCATTTTTTTAAGATTCTCATTTTTGTTCTAATATGTGAATTTCTTTCAAAACAATTTGTAAATAAACAAAAATTTGTTTATTTTTTTCTTTAAATATTTTCTTTTCAGTTATAGTCCTTGAAAAAATCCCTAGAAGGAATTTTGAACTGAAACTCTTACAACTTTTCCCATGAAAATTCTCAACTGTTTTAGAATGCTTAGCTGAAAGTTCCTAGGAAATTATCTCTTCCTTTTTTTTTTTAGCTTAGCTGTGTTTTACAAATTATAGGCAATAATAAGGCATCTTTGGAACCTCCAATTTTTAAAGAACCTTTCTATTTTGGAGTAGTTTTAGATTTACAAAACTAATACAAAGATAGTACAGAGTTCCCATACCTCCCAACCCAGTTTCCCCAGTTATTAACATCTTATATTACATGTAATGTACAATTACAATATTATTGTAATTTGTTACAAATAATGAAACAATATTGACACATTATTATTAACTCAAGTTTATACTTTATTCATTATCCCTTGGGTTGTTACTAAGGAGAAACCAGAAAAACAGTTATCCCAACTAGGATACCATATTTTGTTATTGCTATGGTCTGAATATTTGTGTCTCCCACAAAATTTTGGATATTGAAATCCTAATGCTTATTGTGATGGTATTAGGAGGTTGGGCTTTTGGGAAGTGCTTAGTTCAGGAGAGCAGGGCCCTCATGGATGGATTAGTACTCTTATAAAAGAGAGCCTGAGAGATCCCTGGCCACTTGTGCAGATACAAGAGCTCTAAGACTAGAAGAGGGTCCTCACCCAACCATGTAGGCACCCTGATCTGGGACTTCCAGCATCCAGAACTGTGAGAAAGAAATTTCTGTTGCTTATAAGCTACCTACCCTGTGGTATTTTGTTATAGCAGCCTGAACAGATTTAAGATAGTTGTAATGTCTCCTCAGACTCTTCTTAGCTGTAAACGGTAAACAGAAAATTGTGTATTTAAGGCTTTTTCTACTTAAAACATGTGAGGTCAGCATTTTCCCCCCTCAGAGAGAGTGTCTAAAAGATACTTGTAGCCCTTTAAGAGTGTTATGGTTGAACAATCTTCCTGAAAGTCCTCTCAGGATAGTTTGTTTTCTGTGGATGACCCCTGTACAGTGACTATTAAAACCCAAGGCTAAACCTGCACAGTGGCCCTCCCCAGTACATGGCTTGGAGATCAAGGCCTATGTGCAATTGTGAAAAGCATTACACTTTAATTTCTGATTTTTAGAAAACTCCCAAAGTTGAATTCTAACTAAATGATAGATTCTTTTTCATGCTCTACTTATTGTAAATATTCAGATTACGTTTAAGTTAGTCTGTAGGACTACATTAGAAAAGACGTAATTAATCAAGAAATGCCTAAGAAGAGGATGTGAATTTATTCTTAGTCTTACTGGCTGGTGAACGATTTAGAATTATATTAGATGATACAAGTGATGTTTTAGGATGAGAAATTGCAGAACTAACTCATCTCAAAGTAAATGTCATTTTGGATGAATGTTTTTCATTATAACAGCCTAAGTATTTTTCTGTGTGTATTATTTGTTGCTGGTGTCCAAAATTTAGCATTTCATAGTATGTGAATATTTCTATTTGCATTATTGCCAGGAAGAGATTTGTCCACAAGCTTTTATGACTCAAGTGGATTTAACCTAAATCCAAAATTTAATTACAAGTAAGGTGGTTGTGTTGACTCATTTTTACGAATTTCAATTAGGTAGAAATACACCATATGGGAGCTCTCCACGTATAGATTAGAAAACATTAATTTCAACATATTTCAGTGTACTTAAAAAGGATCCAAATCGCAGACTTTCAGTATTTTTATTTTTATAGCCCTGTTTGGCATAACACGTATTTTCTTCCATGTTGTCTGATTGTCAGGATTTAATGGTAGAAATAAAAGTATCGTAGTATACTGGCTTAGAGTGTTCCCAAGCAAGTTGATGTTAAGATCTAGTCATTTCAAAAGCTTTGTAATTCAAAATATCTTGAGTTTTACTAAATTAATTCATACAGACATTTTTGTTCTCTTGTACTTTGTGTGTTAATTGTCAAAAAATGTTAGCCTGTATAAAAGGCCTCAGATGATTATCTTGATCCTTGGAACTTCTGCCCCATCACAACAAATAGACATTCTGTGATAGATGCAAATACAGTTTCCACAGCTACATTTAATTGCATAATTTGCTGGGTATGGCTACTGCCTGCAGAGTGAAAAACAATCTAGTATAATCTAATCAGCATGATCCCTGAATCTTTATTAGTCTTTGGTTAGTTATTCATTAGCATGCAAAGAAATCCATCTTTGTGCTCTTATCTTTCATTAATGTACCTTTTTAAAGTTACTCCATAGAAATTTAGAGGAAACTAGAAAATCTCGCATTTCCTTTAAAATCTGACTCTACACACATCTTCTCTTGATAGTTTTGAGCATTCTCTAGCTTTTACTAATATATGCCTTCGGCCATGCATGTAAAGCGGACTAACCTTATCATGTACCTGGTATTTCATTTTTAAATGTTCTAGCTATAATTGCAAAAATAAGGGAGGAGCCATACTTTCTCTTCCTCCTTCACCTTCTATGCCATTTGGAGATATCAGGACTTCTTAGTTCTAACTCTTTCACTAATAGGTGTTAAGTCACATCACCTCTTTAGGGCTCAGTTTTCTTATCTATAAAGGGGTTTGACAAGAATTTTTTCTAAAGCCCCTTAAGACCTAAGTCATTGAAATTAATGAATAGATATAAAGTTAAGAGTCTTTATTCAAAGCATTTTGAAGGTGTTTTCTAATCTTTCTTCCTTGGGGAGAACTTTTGTGTATTTGTTTGGAAAAAACACATCTTTTCAATGGTTTAGTTTTCAAGGTCACTTCCTAGTTGTATTAATTTCTACTGATGTTGTAACAAGTTAACACAAATTTAGTGGCTCAAAACAAGCTGATCTTACAGTTCTGCTGGTCAAAAACCCAAAATGGGTTTCATGAGGGTTAAATCCAAATGTGAGTGGCAGCTATGTGATGCTGTTGCTCATGGCTCTTTCCTCCATCTTCATGCCAGAAATCTAACATCTTCGAATCTCTCTCTCCCCTTCCCCCTCCTTGCTCTCCCCTTCCCTAGTTAGCTTTGATCAATTTTGTTGAATGTAAAGTAGTAGTTTATTTCCAAGACAGTAACAGTTCTGAAATTTTGCCAAAAGGGAACTTTAAACAAAATGGTGCACCTCACTAAATAAACTAAATCTTTCAGTTCTAGTTAAATTTGCTACCTGTCAATGCTCTTCAGAGATTAAAATATGATCCATGGCACTTCTTTTGGAATGCTGTTTTTAAAGAACAATATTATTTTTAAGTAGCGTTTTCATATGGAGTGTTTTACTTGCTACTCTGAGGAAGCTAAACATCTTTTGGCAATGTATAATTTTCTTAAATTTCAAATAACAGATTTTTTTTTTTTTTTTTTAAGAGTACACATCCTCTTGGAACAATTAGATGGGCTTATTGTGAAAAAAATTGCCTCTATTTTAATTCTGTTCAAATTTGGAGCCCACACTTTACATAAGAATTAAAAATGTTGGAAAATAATATCTCATGCACTTACCAAAAATTGTATATGTTTGTTTGCCACATTTTAAACCCAATTTTTCTACTGTTATTGCCATTAGATTATTTATTTTAATCATCACAGAAGTCATAGTAATAAAACAATTATTTATCTGTGTGAAGCTGTAGCTCCAAATATTGTCTATTCTGTGGGTACTTTTTACTTGTTTTGTAGAGTATTTGCAGTTTGAGAGTAAAAGATTTAGGCATAAACGAATATTAAAACCAGCTGCTGTACACCAGCCTAAAAGCAGTTTCCAAAAGAGATTGCCGGGGGCCAAATTCCTTAGATCATCCTTATCTAATAAAGACAGGCCATGTATAAGAAAATTGACCTCCTATGAAGTCAGAGGCATTGCTATTGTGATAAGATTACTGCCAACCTCTTGCTAATAAGTGAAATCTTGGAGATAATGATGAATTTTGCTAAGAATCATCATTTTCATATCTTAAATAAGCATACACACACACACGAACAAAAACCCAACCAAAGCAAACCAAAAAAAAACCACCATAGCCAAAATATCCCCGATGACTAACAGCTATCTTAGGCTGTGGGATGATGTAACTTACTTAATTTGCTTCTAATTTTCATCCAATCAAATGTAGAAATGTATCTTTTTTTCTTCACTTCTTTGACTCATCCCTTATTCTAGCAGAGTCAGAAGGGTGAGGTTATATTCTCTTAGCTCCCTTTCTACCCCATTATGACTCCATTCTGATGCAAAATACATTTTCTCTCCTGATTCCACTCATATAGCTGCATTATTATTTGCCTCTCCTCTGTCAACCAACCTCTCAATTGTTTGTTCATACCCTCTCATTTGTGGAAGATGTTGCCTTTTTTCCTGTCTCAATATCCTGCCATATTCTTAAGATATTTCAGTCTATCAACAAACCTTCACATTCTTGGATCTACTTAAATCCATTGACCTGTCTGCCATTCTCAGTCTCCCTGTGGATCTGCTCTTCCTTAGGAACCTCTGCAATATCAACTCCAAATCCTAGGCTACTCTACTGGAACCACTTATTTTCTCAGATTCTCATTCCTCTCTACATGCTGTTCAATTTCACAGGTAACTCTCATGTTAGTTAATTTCAAGCTCCCTCTATTTTCTCTCAGACAGTGAGCAGGAGCCAAACCCCCAATTCTTCACCATTCTTTTCCTTTTCTTCCATCTTGAGGGTCTCCATCTCCAATTCATAAATTCTGTTTTGTACCTTCTTTTGACCACAAAAATCTAATCACAAATCCCTGGTTCAAAAATCTGCATGTTATACTCCTTTATGTAGGCAGCTGAGAAATCACTTATATTCATGGTCCCCGTTTCCACACCACTCTCAGCACATGCTGTTGATCCTTTCACTTGTCTGTATCCGTGTTTGTCTCATAACTTTCTTGAAAATTACTCCAAACTCTCTCTTATAGTTTTCAAACCACCTTTTATCCATGCACATTCATTCTCAACTGGTGACCTTGCTGCCTATTTTAAGAAGAAAACCAAAAACAACCGATGATTTTTCGTAGCTTCTCTCCTCACACCACCTTCAAGTGCATCTGTGCCTAAGACCAGTGTGCTCTGCCTTGCAGTACTAGCCCTCCACACAGACATGGCATTTCCTGTTCCCTCCTGTATCCTAAAAATGTCCCTTTCTATTGTCTTCTGGACGATAAACATGTTTATGTCTCTCAGCCTAAGGAAAGAAATAATCTAAATAATTCAAACAAAATGAGGAAACTTGTATTGTATCCTCTGGCACCACTTGATTTTTCTCTTATTCTCATACATTTTTTCCCCCACAGAGAAAACCAAATTCACCGTCTCTACTACTCTACCCCTCACACTCTTCATAACCTGCTGTGATAAGGTTTCAGCTTCTTCTGATTGTCAGATCCCATGGAGAACTATTAGTTCTTATTTATTTTTTAAAGATATATCTTTATTGATTTCATAGAAAGGGAGAGGGAGAGAGAGAGAGAAACATCAACGATGAGAGAGTCATTGATCAGCTGCCTCCCACACGCCCCCGACTGGGAGTCTAGCCCGCAACCCGGGCATGTGCCCTGACGGGATCGAACTGCAATCTGAATCCTAGGTCGATGCTCAGCTGCTGAGTCACATCCGGCCTGGCTAGTTTTTATTTTGTTTTATCCTTAAATTAAAGTAATAGTCACTTCTTTCTATATCAGTTAGAATGTGTTGCTTGCAAGCAACACAGACCAACCAAGGGAAAGATATTCAAAATGAATTGGAAGACTTGGGAAGCAAACACAGAAGTGGACATATATTAGGACTACCCAACAGTTTTATCAGGCCACCGCTTACAGAATGAATTACTGATATAATTTCCTGCTTTTGAACCTCAGCGCTAAGATTCAGACTTGGGGCAGGAAATCCAGTGGGTCTGCCCCGTGCCATGCTTTTTTCCTTCACTGGCTAATGACGGGCAGAGTATGGCAGAGAGTTTTAAAGTAGATAGTCCCACCCGTAGAAATATCAAGATACCAATAACCAGGAATGCAGAGAAAGTCAAGACTATATTAGATAATGAGATTTAAGATGATATATTCTGTTAATTAGAGTCACACAGAGTACACTTCTGGGAAGGAGGTATGAGCTGATATGTTTGGATGGTTTCTAACTTGTTTTTAAATATAATCATATAAACTCAGTGTTTCAAATGATCTTAAACATTATCTAGAAATCTCATAAGCTAGCTCCTTCTGATTACCCGAGGACACCAATTATGCTGGTAGTAGGTTAAGGGGAATGTAAGTGCAATGCAGTTTGCATTGGGATGCAAAGTTCTTGTCTTTTTTTTTTTTAACTGCTATAACTAGCTTGACTGGAACATTCTGGAAAATTTCAAAATATACACAGCTTCTTAAGGTCTTGCAGGAACTAGCAGTGAAGCCACAGTCCCATTCACAGATGAGTCAAACTACTGGGAAGAGCAGACATTTCTGTGTTTGTTTCCTACTACCCCTAACAAGTGATCACAGACTTGGCTTAAAAACACACACACACTCATTAGCTTACAGTTCTGGAGGTCAGAAGTCTGAAATGGGTATTAGTAGGCTCAGCAGTTGTGAGTTCTTTCTGGAGACTCTAGGGTGAATCCATTTTCTTGCCTTTTCTAGCTTCTAGAGGCTGCCTGAATTTCTTGGCTTGGGGCCCCTCGCACTAGCTTCAAAGCCAGCTCTGTAGCATCTTTAAATCTCCTTTTCTGACCTCTGATCCTATTGTCACATCTCCTTTTCTGACTCTGGCTCTCCTACCTCCCTCTTTTCCTCATAAAGACCCTTGTGATTATTTTGGGTCCATGTAGATAATCTAGATTAATTTTCGTACCTCAAGTTCCTTAATTTAGTTACACCTGTAAAGCACATTTTGCCATGTAGGGCAACATATGCACAGGACCTGGAGATTTAGGGTGTGGATATCTTTGGAGTCCCATTATTCTGCTTATCAAAGATTCCCCCCAAATGTTCTGATATTGGTTATCTTGTCACTGTAAAAGTGGGGAGCACTGAAAGTGATGTGATTGGATTGCAAAACAAGGATCATCCTGAAACTCTGTGGCCAGAAGTGCAAGCAGGCAATGCAGAATTTATAAAGATGAGGGAGGGTTAGGGAAAGGCTATTTCAGAGGCAAGTGTGCAAGAAAAATCTGGGAGAGGGAGTTAGCAAAAACAAAAAAGTGGTGAGAGGAGGAATGTGAAAAGAAAAGAAACTGAGATAACTTACCTCCCAGTTAACTGGAAAGTTTCATTATTCAGAGCGTCACATTTATAGGACTCACAATTTAACTGAGGTGTTGCTGTATTTAGCAATTTCACAGGCCTTCCCTTTAGAAAGCAGAATTATAGCAACAAAAGTGTCAGAGCTGAGAAAGAACTGCAATATTTTCTAGTATAACTTCACTTTACACGAAGTAAATTGAGGTCTACATTTTTCAAGAGTTTAAGAAATGTTGCACTCTTACTTGGTGCCAAAGGCAGGATTTAAACCCAAATATCCTGATTTAAAGTTCATGACTCTTGCCACATTCTGCTCTAAGACTGCTTTTCTCTCCCAGTAGGAGATGATGAAACTTTCCTTTCCTCAGGAAATATGGAAACTTTTTCAATCATAAAAGGCTTTTCTGTCACTTTCTCCTCCACGAGTAGTGTGGAAAAGTCATCTTTTTTCTTTTACACAGAAGCTAGAGCTAGATCGAGCCTGAACTGCAGAACATGCTTTTCACGTTGCGTAATATCCTGTTCGTCTGGCACCGTGAGGGCGTGAAGGCACCTTCGTGTCTTACATGCTATTGTCCCTTTGTTTCTCAGAATGGGACTGTGAGACCTTTAGGCAGAGCAGGGACTTTTGTCCTTGCGGCACATACAAAGGCTAGCTCTTAGAGGTACAGTCAGGACCAGAGCCCCAGTCTCCTGGTTCTTCTCCCCCTTACATTCTGCCATCCTGGGCTTGTTGATTTAAGTCAAGCATCTCAGCCCCTTGCAGCAGTATTTTCACTTGGGAAACAATAGCAGTAATTTTTGTCTGACCATATAAGGAAATTATAAGAATAAAATTAGATATTAAATGGGAAAGCCCTTAAAGAGGACATCCTTTCGAACAAATGCAAGGAGCCGATAATTTAAGCACTTCTAACAGGACCAGACAATCTAACAGGACCAGACAAACATTGCTGGGTTATTCTAGATCATGGAATCAAACTGCAAAGTTATTTTTCATGTAAGGTTTTTCATGTGTATTAAGGAAAAATGTATCAGTTCTCAAATTATGCAAAATAATAAATTATAAATAGTTTTATTGAGGTTTTACTTCACTTCAGGCCCCATGCTATCAAGTTATGATTGCTCTATATCACCAAATACTAAGTGATCAAATCTGGTCCCTGAGAAACCAGGACTACATGACGCAAACCAGTGTGTTCTATCACTAACCACCCTCAAACACTCAAAATATAATGCAAGAAAGAAAATGCAGAGCAAGTAATTGGGTTCATGGTAAACTTTCCCCACCCCCATGGGCTGCAGCCTGCTGTTAAAGCTGTTTGAAAGATAAGGCAGAAGAAGGTATTTGAAGATTGTTGGCTACATAAATATGGTGTTGAATAAAGTATTAGCTTCCATTTCTACATTTAGGCTTATTTTCCAGACTGGCCCCTCAAAATCATGACTTTAACAGAGTCTGAGGAAATGGGGGTCCATTTGGACATTTCTCTGTGCTAGGCTCTATGCTGATGATTTCAGAATATTACCTCCAGAAATCTTCACAATACGTCTTTGATGTAGGTGTTACTATTATCCGCACTCACCAGATATAGTTAATGAAGCTTGGAGGGATTTAGGATCTTGCTGAGGGTCACACAGGCAGTGGGAGTTGAACTCCAGTAGGCTGACTTCACAGATGTAAATTCTCAGCTGGTGAGTACCTATCCTGGTGACATTTGCCCTCGAGATGTATTAGGGGGAGAAAATGCCCCTAAACCATGTATAATTACTCATCTATTGCCGCTGTGATATCTATACTCCAGGATTTGTTTTTTCTCTTGGATTTTGTAAGCTATATCTTTGAATCTTATAGTCAGTGAGTTTCCACTTAGTAAATAATAATAGTAATTATTTTAGAAATACCATAAGCAGTTTTAAATGAAAACAAAACAAGTTTACACTTAATTCATAGAGCTATACAAAACAGTGCAACTATAGCATATGGAAATAGGGAAAAATGATAGAAATACTGCTTTTTAAATTGTTTCTATCTCTGGCAAATCTGTTTTTCATCAATATTACCCATTACTGTCATCACTTTCAGCATTTGATTTTTAATTAGGGTTTTAATACGACATAATATACAGATGATTCAACTTCTTCTTTTACACCTATAAATACAGCTTAGTTTTACCACATTTAAGTTATAACTTTCACGAAAATGAGAGAGGCAGGAAATTAAGACAAACATCCTGTAAGATGTCAACAAAACAGCTCTGTAATTTTCAAAATTTCCTGTTAGATAAAAACTACTTTCAATATCATTACATGAAAGCTATCTATTAGAAAGCATATCAGTTATCTTTATACACAGCTGGAAATGTGGAATCAGATAACTAAATATCTTTATGAGAAAAATTATTTCCCATTATTTTGGGGTTTTGAAACTGATTTGTCAGAATTAATAACTAGGTGAGAAATGAAGATTCAAAAGAAGTAATAATGATGTAAAATTTCAATTCATGAGCATAATATGGAAATAAGATTTTTCCCCCTGAAATTTTAAATCTGAAAGTAAGATGGAGTATTCAAATCCTGGTATGTTGCTGGATATTGATAAACTAAAATTAGATTAATGTTCAGGGCTTTAGGATCAAATCTTCATTGGAAAAACAAACTTTAAACCCAGGCCTGCAATAATTCCTTAAAGTATGGTTCTAAAGAATTATCCAAAATCACTTATCACATGAAAGAAAAGACAGGAGTAAGTCATAAAAATAACGTCTCAGCAATGCCTAAAATTCTATAATTCTAAAATTTTCATCGTGGAATATAGGTTAAGTATGTTTAATATATTTAAAGAAATGAAAGTATCATAACTAAAACCCAAGAGACTATAAAAATTGAAAAGGCACATTTAAAAAAGAACCAAAGTGGAATTAGAGAATTCATTAGAAATTCAATGAACTGGATAATCAGTAAGTAAACAAGAGTAAAAAGAGGATTAATAAGTGGTAGACAAAAATATAAAGAATTTAAATCAGTAAAAATGAGGGGGGGATGATATGAGAATATTTAATACACATCTAATCAGAGTTTTAGAAAGAAAACCATGTAAGAATAAAGAACTTATAGAATATACATAACATCAGTAGAAATGCACAAATTGGGTTTATCGCAGACATGCAAGTGTATTTTATCATTAGAAAACTTTGAAGGTAGTTCACCACAGTAACATTAAAATAGGAAAAATGGAGCCCATAGGAGATGCAGATAATTCACTCTAATAACATTGAAAGAGTATATTGAAATGTATTTGGCTGCAAGTAACACTAAACGCACAACTGTGGCTGAAACAAAGTGGGATTATTGTAATCATATAAAAAGTATGGAAATTGCAGTTGCTGGCTTTGGCTCAGTCGTTCAGAATGTTAGGGTGAGCATCTTTGCAATTTTTCTGGGTCTTCCCTTGTGTCTGAAAGATTGCCTCCCTAATTCTAGGCTTCTGAGAGAGGAGTCAAAGGCTAAGAAGTTGCCATGCCCTCCTTTCCAGCTAATTGCAAACTTCTTTGTTACAGGAAGGCAAACTAGAAACCTAAAACCTAAACTTTAAATCAGATTCGGGCTTTGGTAATCACATATGACAAGACATTTTATACAGGGAATTGAGACTGTTCTGTGACTTAAAGCTCTCAAAGATCCATTAAATATGAAGTTTATCTCAATTTTCTATTTTTTGTCTTTTTTTTTTTTTAAATATGTTTTTATTGATTTCAGAGAGAGGAAGGGAGAGGGAGAGAGATAGAAACATCAATGATGAGAGAGTCATTGATCGGCTGCCTCCTGCACGCCTCCTATTGGGGATCGAGCCCACAACCCGGGCATGTGCCCTGAAGGGCAATCGAACTATGACCTCCTGGTTCATAGGTTGATGCTCAACCATTGAGCCACACAGGCTGGACCATTTTCTGTCTTTGAAAGAGTAGAACCACACAGGGGATATAAAGTGCCATGAAAAGACAAAAACAAAATGGCCTTATGTTTTCTTCCACCAGTCATGCATGTTCAACATAATGGTTGATGACACCATAGAGCAGTAAAAGTCAGTGAATTAGTTACATGTGTCAACAGAAATGAACTAGTGAATGTGATAATGTCAAGTAAAAAAAACAGAAAAAAATGAAAAATGTGTACAATGTTAAAAATCCAGAAATAGGGACAATTAAAACCAGATCAGGAAAATATTATTTAGTAGGCGTTTGCTGTGTAAGATAAGAAAAGCTCATGAGAATGACGTCAGAGGAATGGTCTCTCCCCTTGAAGTTTTAGTGATTTGAACAGCTTCCAAGAGTAATATATTCAGCAAATTACCCTTTAGATATGAAGGAGAGATAAAGATTTCCCAGACATTCAGAAGCTGAGGGAATTTATCACCAGAAGACCTCCATTGTACGAAATGCTCAATGGGGTTATTCTACCTGAAACAAAAAGCAAAAGGTCACAAAACTATGAGTAAGATCAACAAACTTATAGCACAAACAGGGATAATTGGTGACAACAGAATCATAAAAGGGGAGGGGAAAGGAGAGGCATTCGAAAGAAAGAAGGGTTACTGTATGTATGAAACCATATAAGCCTAATGGTAACCAAACATTAAAACACACGCACACACATGCGCACACACAGACACGTAACTTAAAGAAAGAAGAAAGCATGGAATACCACCACCCAAAAACAGACAGAAACAAAGGAAAAGAACCAGTGGAGGCACAGCCACGAGAAAACTGTCCACGTGCGTGTGCGGCAAGTCCCCGAATGCAAAGCCAACTGGCTGAGGGACGTGCTTCCTGGGGTGGAGTAAAATAGGGAGCAGAGGAGGAAAGTGCTGGTTTTTTGTGCTTGTTTGGATGTGTGTGTGTGGGGGGGCACCTTTCAGAGTCATTTGACATTTTAAATTTCATACATATGTAACTAAAAAAACTTTTTAAATAGATTGGATTTTAACACATTATACTTACATTAAACTGAAAGTACCATGTATCTCAGTTCTTCACTGTTGTGTAAATATTCTATGGTCCACTTAAATATGTCTCAGACAGAAAGCATGTACAGTATGTCTATCCGCCTTGTGAATAATTAGCAATGCTGTTTCCTAGGTCAAGAATCAGTAACTTTATAGAACAGAAGTTGGCTCAGAACCAGTAGAATGTTTGATTCCATCATTACTGATTCTACATCATATCACGCTGGCTCATTTCAAGCAGAACACTAAAGCCACAGTGGCAATTCCCAGGATAATGGATTCACTTAGTCCATTTACTGCTAGCTTTGCCGAAGATTGATTAAAATGACTGTAGAGTCTTTCTGTTAGTGATGGCTCCTGATTGCAGGAACTTGCCACCAGCTGTACCCATGAGCATATAACCCAGTGTCTAGCACAGCAGGAGCCTTGAACCCACTGATGAGCACTCCACTGCAATCTCGGCACCTCCTTCCCTGTACTACCTCAGCATCTAGAAGTTTGCAGAATGTGGATGTGATATCCAACTGTTAATATCCACTACAGTGAGGCATTTACTGAAAATTATTTGGTATCCTAGGGCTCTACCACATCACACTTGCAAAAAAAATTTAATTATTCTGTATTTTAACAGTTGCACATCACATTTTACATTACTTTATCTTAGTTGAGAAACACCAGACATCTGAGAACTAGAAAGGAAATGTGGGGAATTAAGCATTGAGGTCAACAAAAGACTCATCTTGAAGAACTGACCAATTCTACGATTGAGTGATTAGAGTCCCAATATGCTGGGGTTTCTGAGGATAACACAATATTCAATTTGCCAGTCCTTTTCCCAAAGTAGAAAAAAATCAAACATAGGTCACCCATTGTGGGTGGAAAGGAGTTGAAGGAGGGGAAGGGTCGGGGAAGAGAGAGAGATGCTCCAGAAAGTAGCTGCTAGAGAAGCTAGGTAATGGCTGAATTTCAGAAATCAAGTGATCCTTTTCATAAAAGAGGCAATGAATGAATCAGTTTATATTAATATCATACATTTGTGCTGTACATTCATGAGTGGAACATAACAAACTAGTTTGTTAAAATAGAAATTAAACCAGTAGTATGAAAACTATAAACTATAAATAGGCAGCAGCTAATTTCCTTTCGCTTTTTTGAAAGTCAAATTACTAAAGGATTAAATGCAATGAAGTTTGACATATCTCAGTACTATTTTAAATGCATCAGAGATCTAAACTCCATGATATTTCCTAGGGCAAATGAAGGCTTAAAATATTAAAGCTTTCAGAGACAAGCTGATATTCAGTCACTCTTTGAGAATGATCATTTCAATTCCACAGTATTTTGTTCACTGTAATTTATATGCCCTTTTGGTAAGCATTAAGCTAAAGGTACAGTATCACTTCTTTGATTAAGTATATATAAAAATTTTCATTACAATAAATTTAGCTCTAGGCTAAATTTTCAAATTTTATTTTTATTTTTAAATTTAAGAGCAAAATTTTGGTTAATAACAGCAATCTATAAAGTTAAAAACACTTAACAATACATTTAAACTCTCTAACATGAGAGTTTAATGTAATTTCCAAATATTTGTGTTTATTTTCAATAAAATTCAGTTTGCTATGTTGAAAAAACAAAACTACATGACATTATTCAAGGGAGAAAGTTAATTCTCTTAACAAAATAACTTATTTCAATTAACATCCTGTTCATATTTTCCAATTTGAACCTTCCGCATAGCAAATTCTGGTTTAGCCTAAGTGCCACACTTTCCCAAATCTCTACTCAGCTTATTCATCCTAAGACTGTGACCTTTTTATTGTACTAAGAAATGTAACATTTAAATTCATTTATTTTCATAGATTTGCCATTGTGTGTATATGATATGCTTTAAATCCCTAAGAATCTCTCCATTGTTTAAGTTCCAAGTAAGTAGAAACAACTATCATTCAATAAACTTATTTATACAGGGATTTTAATATACCAGGATAACTTATGGTGGAGCATACTTGTAAGATTCTGCATGGAACTTTTAGTTGAGTAGAATGCCCATTACTAATTCAGGCCTAAGTTCTGTCAACATAACACTCATGTCTGTCTGTTGAACTATGTACACATGCGTGAACACACATGGAGACCACCCTATTACACAACCATTTGGCAGCTCTCCACAATATTATACCCTGGGGAAGAAATCCAGGCATTCATTCATTCATTCATTCATTCACTCAGAAACTATTTACTGAACAATAACATTATCAGTTACTGTCCTAGGTGATATACAAAGGTAAATAATACACAGCCTCAGCTCTAATAAAGTGCAGTGTCTAGTAGGAATAGGTATCTTTAACACATTTAGTCTAACACGGATCCCTAGGTTTGTCATGAGAAGATCTGCTTTATTTTTCTAGACACCTCAAGGAAAAGTGAAGTAAAGAGAAAAGCCAGCGCACACAGTTGGTACACTGCGTTTGGATGCCTGCAGGGGTTGCTATCCGAGTCCATGTCCTGGGGCCATTCCTGGAGGTGCTCTGTAGCTGAGGTCCTCATTAGGGAGAAAGTCAGAATACTGATTCTGCCCAGCAACCAATAAATTCAAACTCCATTATAATGATATTGAACAATTTTATACTACTTAAAAGGTGTTTCCATTTGTACTTTACGTAAGTTTTTGTAAAGTTCCTCTTCTCGAGCACTTGAAATGATAGCAGTCTTCCCACTGGGTTACTTCTGTTTCCTTTCTCCTCCTGTGGACATGTGCTCGTAGCACACAGAAGCCGCGTTTGGCTCACCTGCAGAGTTCAGGTCTGTTGCATAGTGCTAACCCTTGCTGTCGTCTTATTTCCATATGTGTTGGGTCCTGTTTAGTCACATGATCTTGACCCGTGCCTGGCATGATTTTTCATATTCATAGGGTCATTCTAGGCCTCGGTCCGTGTGTCCTCAGAGTTTGATGCTGACTTTTTTCAGAGTCCTTTCCAAGTCTTACACTGAGAACTTCCTTTGGCCCGCCCAGCAGAAGCAGGCGAATAAGGCAGCGCCCTCTCTCTAGGCCAGTGCAGCCCCCTTCCCAGGAGCGCTGGCACTGGGAGTGCTCCACGCCACTTCACTGACTGTGGACTTGAACGCCTGACTTTCCTGAAATAGAGCTGGATTGGCCAAGCTGGCCCTCTAAAGTCATAGGGTCCTCACTTGGCAGTGTGTGTGACACCCAGGAAAACAACCCGAGTGATGGCTAGATAGGTCACCAAGAAAGCTGCTCACCAAAGTGGGTTCTGCAAGAGGCTCAGACACGTACCCTGTGTAAGACAGCTCTACTTTTATTAAAATGGAGATTCTGTTGAAGAGCAGTTTAGTTATAACTGAGCTGCAGAAAATGTTCATTCAGAGTAATTGAACTTTTGAAAATTTTACCAAAGTGTAGGCATGAAATACATATAATATAAATTATTTGCAATAGGGAAATAGCAAAAGATACTAAGTGGAAATAAAAGAGGTGTTAAGTAAGTCATTAGACAATACTATGCAGCATGTTGTCATTCACATTAGATTATGAGCACACTGAAAAAACTATGGAAAACCTTTTATGTGTCACTAAATGAATAAAGCTACTCACACGGAAAGCCATTTCATAGAGTTAGCCCCCCCCCCAAGTGCTCCCTAACGTTGCCTCACTTAGGAGCTTGCTGTTTATCTGATGGTAGAGACACTCTCCTGAACACAACAATCGGTATTTTTTCAGGGGTTTGATGACATTTTTCAGGGACTTCTGGGGGGCAGGCAGGGGCTATAAATTCCACTTAAAATTAAACTCCTCACTTTTAAAATAGGTTTTTATCTCCTCAGGGGCATTTGCATTTTAGGAGTGGATGACTAGACTGTAATGACTGTAAATGACTGATTCACGAGCAGAGGCCTCAGATATCAGAATATGAACAGAACATGATATATCTGATTCTCCTTCAGACAATAAAGTTGGCAGCTAATCCCTGGAGAAGCACACAGGGAATTCCCTCGATAGCTCATGGAGAGCACAGTAGAGCTGCTGCTACTTAATCTTGGGAATTCTGATCACATCTGTGGGTTGTGCACATGTCCCTGAAGGATGAATTGAGTTCAATTTTGGAGAAAATTATTACTTTGTAAATTTTACATAATATTTATTTAACACATGGCAGACCCTCTCAGGAGAGTCTCACTAAATGTAAGTGATTAATGAACCTCGAGTCTAATAGGACTCACGTGTGGGTAAGCTTTCACTCTGGCAACACTAATTAGAACCAAAACAGTCTTTGTCTCTCTTGGTATTTGAGTTCTACTTCTTGCCAACCCTTCACATTCGACTCACAACATATAGTTACCAAAATGCAAATAAACAATCAAATTTCTCTCAAATATGAATCTTTATACATTTAATTTTGAAGATAAATATCCTACACACATATTAGAATGTTTAAATTTTTGAAAAGACTGACCACACTAATTATTGGACGATATGTAAACTGACTGCATTTCTTTTACGCTTACGTTCAGAATACAAATGGTACAACTATTTGGGGAAATAGTTTGGCAGTTTTTTAAAAGGTTAACCACATCAGAGCTAATATCAGGGCTGAAACTACTAAAAGCGCAAGAGCAAAATGTTCACATTTAAAAAAAATTATTTATATAGATATATAATTCCGTGATTTCAACTATGAAATAAATACGTGATACACGCACACACACACAATTAATTAGCAATTACACTCCTAAGTATGTATGCAACAGAAATTAAAGCATATGTTTATACAAAGACTTTTATAGGAATGTTCATACCAGCTTTATTTGTAATAGACAAAAGCTGGGAACAACCCAAAAGTTCCTTAACAGGTAAATGAACAAGCAGATAGTGGTATATGTATACAATGGAATACTTCTCAGCAGTGCGAATAAATTACTGATGCATCCATCAATCTGGATAAATATCAAGATTATTTTTCTTAGTTAAAAAAGGAGGGAAAAATAGTACATATTGTATGATTCCATTTATATGCGTTTCTGGAAAATACAAAAATTCTATAGTGGCACAAAGCAATTCAGCGTTTTCCTGGTGATAGAGGGTGGGGGAAGGAGGTATTGTAGGAAAAGTCAGAAATAGAGATTTAAAAGATATTTTCCTCATTTTAATTGTGGTGATGATTTCATGGTATAGCCATTTGTGAGAACTTATCAAATTGTACGTTTTAAACATGTGCTGTTTATTCTATGTCAAGTAGCTCAACAGAGCTCTTTAGAAAATCATGCCAGCTTGCATAGTATCTGGTACACTAGCAGCTAAACCCCTTCTGTGGCCTTGCGCCCTGACAACCATATTTTGGCTTATTTCTAATTCAGTTTGAAAGTATTCATGGTTTAGTGAAAATTAAGTATCTTGACGTGAACAGATTGCGAGGTGGTTCATACACTGATGATTTTAGCCACGGCTGATATCAGGGCTGAAAACTCTGATAGCAGAAAAGCAAAATGTTCACATTTTTAAAGCGCTATTTTTTACAGATGTGATTTAATTCCATGATCTCAACTATGAAATAAATGTTTTATCTACCTATCGAGAGATATTGCTATAGAGATATATGTCTCAACCTAGCAATTTCTCTTTAATTCTGACATTCATGGTTAGCTGTTTACTAAACTTCTCCACCTAAATGTTACAGATAAACTCAGCATTCACAACCGCCTTCCCTCTCCTAAAATCTGTCCTTCCTTTTGTTTTCCTTAGCTCAGTAAATAGTAGCACAATCTACCCTGTTGTCCATCTCTATAACTTGAACACTTTTCTAAATTCTTTCCTAACTCATCGTTTACATTCTATCAGCTACCTTGACCTATTGATTCCATCTCCTGACTTCTTGAATCCTTCCTCAAATGATCTTTCCTATTTCTTTAATGTCATTCAGACCCTCAGTTTTCTAGCCTGGGTTACAGAGAGAGCTGCTCATATTTTTCTTCTTCTCTATTGAACAAAAACACATCATCTTTGGAGAAAGAGACAACATTTTATGAATGGAAATTAAGGGACATAATTTATATCATAATTATCCCACCCATTCCTTTAATTTCCTGCCACCCCTTTTCGTGAAGTGGGATAGGAATGAACAACATAATACTATATGAAATAATAGGTGAAAGTTACAATAAGTTAAAAAAACTTTCTTTTCTCTTTTCCTTCCTTTTCTTCTTTTCCCCTCTCCCACTTTCTCTCCCTTCTTCTCTCCCTTCTTCTCTCTCCCTCCTTCCCTTCTCTTTTTCTCAAAATCCAAACACACATATGTTAATTTGTGTATTCATGTATGTTAATATATGTGTATGTATATATAACTAAATGTTTTGCTAAAAAATATATAATAGATGCTCCTCCATGTTTGTATCTAAGAATTTACCTCATTTAAAAAATGTTGCATAGTATTTTTTACATAATTCCATAATTTATCAATAAATCTCCTGATGGACATTAATTTATTTTCTAATTAAGCTGCTATGAATAACCTCGTACATTTATCCTTATAAAGTGCCTTTGGTTTAACTTTGGTTCCTTTGGTTTCATAGGAAGTGAAATCCCAATGTTCGACAAACTCTCTTAAACCAATGTGGCCGTGTATAGGTATTTATTGCATTCTTCACATGTACACATGGGGCAATTATAAAAATTGGCCATGTACTAGGCTATAAAGTCTCAAAAAATCTCAAAGATTTGGTTTAATATAGGCATAGCATTAGTATTAATAAAGTTAGAAATCAATTTCAAATGCTAAGTTTAAACAAACATCTTCTAAGTAGCATACCTATCATATAAATCATAATGGAAAAGGGAAAGTATTTGGGACTGAATGACAATAAAGAATTAGATATCAGACTCATAGATGTAGAGAACAAACTGATGGTTGCCAGATGCCAGAGGGGTTGGGGGCTGGATGAAAAAGGTTAAGGGACTAAGAAGTAGAAGTTGCTAGTTATAGAATACTCACAGGGATGTAAAGTACAGTCAATACTGTTCAGGTAACAGTGTATGATGCCAAGTAGATACCAGAATTATGGGGGGAATCACTTTGTAAAACATATAAATGTCTAACCACTATGCTGCACACCTGAAAATAACATAAAACAATATTGTCAACTATAATTGAAAAAATAAAAAGAATTAGATATCAAAACTTTAGGAATCCATGTAAAGTAGTAAGTAGAGAAAGTTTTATTGCTTTAAACATTTTTGTATGAAAAGAACCAAACATCCCACATTTGAAGTTAGAAAAAAAAGACAGAATGAGCCAAAATAAAGTGAGAATAACTCAGTGTATGTGTGTGTATAAATGATAAAGAAATTCATGAGAATTATAAACACCGTATTAATATCAGTGGTTACCTGTGTGTAGAAGAAAAGAAAATGCGTTTTGGTAAATTACAGTGAGTTGCAACTGTGTTGGTTATGTTTTATATCTTAAGATCAGTACTGCATTAGTTTATGGTATCTATATGACTGCAATGTTTTAAAATAACATTTTAAAGAATAAACAAAATTTATTTTATAATAAATAAAAATAATTAAAGAATAAAATAACACTTTCTAAAATTTACCCAATAATCTTCCTGACTAATAATTTATTCATTACTAATTTACCTTCAGCAAATACATTTTTGAATTTTAAATGGTCATTTATCCAAATTAGGATTCTGGATATTTTCTCCTTTGTCATGATTGTTTTTCAAAGGACATCAATTTTGTTTCTTAGTACCCATATAGAAAATATATGAGAGGAGATGTTGTCATTTTAAGATATAAATATCCTGTTCAGGGTTTTAAAGTTATCTTTGCATATACTTTAAATCTTTTAATCTGTTAACTATGAAAAAAATGTAGCTTTTAAAGGTACTGATTTATAATAACTATAAAGACAATTCAAGCACAATTAAGTGCATATAACTGACATTAAATAATTGTATTAAACGGTTATATAAGATTCATTTTATCATACATTTTGTATAATATGGCATAAGCTATTCTTTTGTTTCTTTTCCTCTTTTTTGGACCTTAATTTTCAGTTAGTCATAGGCTTACATCTTATCTCCCACCATAATGGCAGAAATTAATGAGATAAAAGTACTCTATTCAAAGACATCGTCATTTCACTGATCTACTTCAGTAAGTGCAAATTCGCTCTGCACCCATTAAAAGGTTTAAAACAGTAGAAAAGTGATAGTTAACTAAAATGTGTTTCCTTTCTTAGCCCATAAAACTTTCATTTATTTCATCTGTTAAACCCTTTTGTAAATACAGTGATTTTGAAGCCTTTCTGTACTGTGCGATACATACTTTGGCATTGCAGCTATTCCGGATTTCTTCCATGGTACTTTAATTTTTTGGTTCAGCGAGCAAAACTAAGAGTTCTCCAGGAGGACTTGTACTTAAAACAGTCAGGGGTGTACTGCCTGATGAGACGTTCAATCTTTTCCCTTGATGAGGGTGTCCAGTCAGAAAAGCCCTTTTGTTTTAGAACTCAGGAAAGAGTTTAAAGAAAATTACCAACCAAACAGTAAAAAAACAACAAAGATTTTCTCAGTGCTATATCCAGTGTCACAATCTAGTATGTTTAGTAAATATCTTCAGAGGCTGTTACTTGTGATGATGAAATAGACATTTTTGTTTTCTTCATTTAACCTCCCTAACTCAAACAAAATAGCATTAGGGAATTCTGTGTCAGAAGGTTAATAACGACATATTTTATATCATTAAATTCCAAAATTTTCATGGGCTTGCATTTGAGTTCACCCCACTAGCCAATGATCTTTTTCCCAGGATAGAATGACAGATGAGCACCTTCCCTACATCAACCTGACTTCAATGTGCATACATCTATCTTCTCCTTTGTTGCACACCTTCCCCTAGTGATTTGCAGGGAATAGACTGGTGGTTTCCTGGGGAGTGTGAAGTTGCAGCTTCCTGGTGAAGCTGCCCAGTTGACAATGCTTGTAATGTCTAGCCTCCCCTTTGCTCTCTTGCTATTGTTAATATTAATAAACTAGCTAGTTATGATGGCAGCACCGGGGGCTGATTGGTCAGTGGTGAAGAAAGGTAATAAATCATTTCTTCAAGTCTTAAGGGCAGTTCTGAGGTCTGCTCCAGCATCCCTTTGTCTGGTTTCTTAGGAAAGTAGCCAGGAGGTCATTCCACCTTAGGGCTCAGCAGCTAAAACATAATTTAGGTCAAGATGTTATCTTTAGCTCTGCCAGTGTGGCTCAGTGGTTGAGCACTGACCCATGCACCAAGAGGTCAAAGGTCGATTCCTTGTCAGGGTACGTGCTCCTGTTGCTTGATCCCCAGCAGGGGATGTGCAAGAGGCAGCCGATCAATGTTTATGTTTCTCTCATCTATGTTTCTCTCTCTCTTTCTCCTCTTCTCTCTCTAAAATCAATAAAAACACACATATATATATATATATATATATATATATATATATATATATATATATATATATATTTTAAAAAAGATGTCATCTTTAGCCTGCTAGGGATACAGACCTTGTGATCATCAGTCAGGTCCAGGCTATTGTCTTCTGTTTCTGGGGTTGCTGATTATTAGGGGAAAGGCTGAGCAAGCACCATCACTAGTCCCCCCAGCTTTACTGGGCATGTGTATGTCTCCTCCTGTCCAGTCCTTTCCCCTAGCTATCTGAGGGGGAATAGACAGGTGGCTCCCTGGGGAGTATAAAGCTTTAGCTTCCTGGTGAAGCTGCCCAAATGATATGCCTACAATATTTGGCATTACATTTGCTCCTTTCTTGTTATTAATAACTAGGTTAATTACAGCGGTATCATCTAGGGATAGATAGGGGAAAATTCATTAATCACGGTGATTAAGGGAATTGGGGTCGTGGACCCTACTGATTGGTTGGGGCTAGGGGAGGGAGTAGTTGATCACTGTATCAGGTCCTGATGTCAGCCTTGGAATCATTTTGTCTGGTTTTGTGATAGCGTGACTGGTAGGGTTGTTCTGCTTTTATGGGCCTGTGGCTGAAACACAACTGAGGTCAAGATGTTATCTTTAGTTTCATTGAAATTCTGTTGTTCCCTTGATCAACAGACTTGAGGCTTTATTCTTAAAACAGTTTGACACCAACCAGAGCCTGATGTCCTAAGGGCTTAATGACTAAGGGAGTGGACGTGCCCTATGTGCAAAAGTGGAATGATCTGGTTGAAAGGAGGCAACTGAGTCACGGTGCTGTTGGACTGGACAAAGCTAGCTGGAATAAGGGAAAAGTCATATTAAAGAAATTTGGTTCTTGTGTGGTTACATTACCTTGGTGTACTAACAATTTTAGTCCCTAATTTATATCAAGGATTACGCAGTATAGGTGATGTTTTTCTGTGTGTGCACCAGACATCAAAAAATAGAAGGGATAGTTCTAAAATTTGGTGAACTGGCTAAATCTACTCCCAAATGTTTCTCACTGACTGTTTTCTTTCCTTGTCTTGTTTGCCTTATTTCTCCTTTGTCTTTTCTCTTGGTGTTGGTGCATCTCCCACTAATTTGTTAACCACCAAAAGATTGTTTCTTACATGTATAATTCCTTGGACATTCACGTTGGTGTCTTCACTTCCTTCTGATAAGAGTTTCAGGTTTTTTTTTTTCTAACCATCATAGCCTCTTGGGCTTGGTTCACTTTTCTCAGTAGTCCCTTGAATGCATGCCAAACTAATGGCAAATACTGCCTTTGACATCCCCCCAGCCCCCTTAACATGCTTCAGTGTCATTAGCTCTTCTCCAGAAGCATAATTTCTGTTTCTCAGGGCTTCCAGGGTTCTGGTATCCTTCATCGTAATCTTTGACAAGCTGGGTACTGTGGAAGTCTGTGGGTTAAATAAAGTTTTAGTTTTTACCACCATCCTGCCCAGATGAGCCACTGTTGAAGCTTCATTTGTTATTGGGCTGACAGCACTAAACAAAGAGCCCCTGCTTCATTAGGTAGCTTTTAACAATCATCTTAATTGACTCCTTTTGATACTACAGAGTAGCTACATCCCCCAGACAAACTACTGAAGATGCAATGACTACAATGAGATTAGGAAGGAAATGGAAATGTTTGCCACCAGAACAAGGAACATAATGAATGAGATATGGGAGGGGCCCCGAAAGGCTTTTGGGTTAGTTAGCTCTTTTCTCTTTCAAAAAGATTTCTTGTTCATTTCAACCTCTGGTTTAAGAATGCAAAGAAACAATGGCCTTTTAACAGTGTTTGTGAGATGACCTTTTCTGTCTCTAGTGTCTGAATAGAAAACTGTAACTCCCTGGAGCTGGAATCAAAGAAACCTAGTGGAAAAAAGCAAAACCCCCAGGCAGATCCTTGGACCATTATTTCCAGAAAGAATATATATAAACTGAAGTTCCAGAAATAACATAAAGTCAGACTTCATGAACTATTCATCACATCTGATTTAATGGGATCATTAAATTGGCATTCGGGGTGTGCTAATAGCATCTAATGCACAGATACTCTTTTTTTCTCTCTTGACTGTTGAATGAATAATGATCCATGATTTAGATTTTCTTAATGGCTCCTTAATATCAACTCTTTGGGCAAGAAAAACTGGTAAAATGTATGACATTTATTTTATATTAGCCGCATGGAAAATGTGCATGTTTCTAATCAAGGTAGATTTTTACACTGCAGCTCTAATGACGTCTCATGAAAAGTGGATGGTTACTAGGAGTGCATCTCCGGCATGAGTACCAGATGGCAGCGTATTAGCCGGAGATGGGAGAAGCGGTACAGATGCTGGGACATTACTGCTGATTTATAAAGCAAGCAAACTTTTGTACTTTTCAAAGAATTCATCACTTAATGAAAGCTTCCATAAGTTACAAATCGATGGCCTAGGACTTATCTTCTGTATGTAAGAAATTATTTCCCTGCAAAAGAGCAGAGAGAAGACACTGTTTTTGTCCCACTCTCACCCATGACTCTCCCTAAATGTACATTTGCTGTACTTTCTGGTTTGATGTAGGAAGAGGACACTATCCTTTGGCATCTAGCTGTAAGCAAATGTCCAGATGAGGGATAATGTTGTGTCCCATTCCCTAAAGTTTATCTAAGCCTACTAATCTTAGACCATATTAATTAGAAGACTAGACTTGTTGTTGATCTCAAAGGGAACTTCATATGCAAGAAGGATTACAGTGAGATGATCCACTATCGAGCTAATCCAAGAGAAGGCCTGGCCCTTTGCTGACAGTGTACAGTGTTCATATAGGTTGGAGTTAGTCTGACAATGTAGAATACAGAAATCTATATAATTGGAAAAGGGATGAATTTAAATATTGTGTTCCATTCCCCAACTCAGGTTATAACACCTGTTTTTTAATGTTTCCGTTATGCCTTGAACCCCCATAATGCATTTGGTAAGAATATTTCCTCTTATTCTCCTTATGATAATATTGAGACCTTCAGGGTGTTCACAACTGTCTTTTGGATTCATTATGCGCATTTGCATACTCTTCCTCCCCAATGCTTCTGACTCCATGTTTCAAAAACTCCTTTCAGAGAAAAAGAATACTCAATTAGCATTTCCATGTTGAAAGGAACCAGTTCCTTTCTTCCATGTCCCCTCCTTCTCAAAGACCTCCATGTGTTTTTTGCTGGTTCCTTTTTTTCAGTCTGATTTTCATGAGCAGTAACAGGAGACATCCATGCTTTTCAAAACAAAGCCCCTTTCCCAGCACCGTAGTAGAACTAATCCCACGCCTACCATGCCTTTTACATCCTGCCCACCAGCAGTGACCATGCTAACATGGAAGGAGGGAGCTGGGCTTCTGTTCAGCATTGCAGTTGTGATTAGTAACGCTATTTATAATCTCTCTTGATTTATTTCTGTTGTCTCTGAGAAACATTTTTTAATGATTATTTCCTTGAGTACTTTATAAATGAGCAAATGGAGGGGAGAGAGGTTGGAATTTGCCCAATGGTGCTCAAAATTAGGTGAGCATTTTAATCAACTGTGGAGCTATTTAAAAAGCACTCTGGTATCTCTTTTAATAGATGGGGCTCAGGAATTTGTGTTTTTAACAAGTGCTTCAGGTGGTTTGTATAGCAGTTACAAAGCCTACATTTGGGAACCCCTATCAGACAACACAATTGGTTGTAACCACAGAGACTATGTTATCTATATTTATTTTTTAGTTCACTTTAGTGATTACTGTTATAATTCAGAAGTACCTTTCAATCAAGAACAACAGTTTTATTTTCAAAAGTGTTAAAATGAGAAGGTTTCTTTTTTCCTCAAGGCAGTTTTCTTTCATCTTAAAAAAAATGAGTAAATCAGCACCCTTGTAGTTACATTTTATTTTTGTTTTCTTTTTGAACAGTACTGTTTTTTCATGCCTGGGTGTTTTTTTTTCATATTCCAATTTTTTATATCCTAGGCCAGGTGTCATATTAATGCGCAATTTTGTCCACGACTGAATTAAATTGCTGCTTTAACTTCAAAGGAATCCGTCAATGTTATCTATGCGCCTGGCAGTAACACTAATTCTCATTCATAGGGACATGTGTGTCAATAAATACTAGGGTGAGGAGGGTTAATTGTGTTTACACACTTTTATTAATATTTATTAATACTTAAAAATGTAATCTAATTGAAAATAATATTTCCTCAGTAAAGATCTGTAAGCCTGTTGATAAGAATATTAATTTATTTGAATGATCACATCACCCCAATACTTCTTTGAATTAGAAGTACACATTTCTAGTCTATGAAGCAAGCACAGAAAACATTTTTAAAAATATGCTAAGTGCTTCTGAGTCTTTGATGATAGGTAAATTATCTGGAGGATAACTCTCCTCTTTGTTTTCTTTAGTATCAAGTTGTTTCCCAAGAGGTAACAAAATAATCCCAGTGTTTTCTGAACAGCTTTATTACATGGATAAGCCATTAATAGAAACTGGACAAGTATAAGAACATTTCTTTATAATACTGAGTACAGTGCTTTGAAGAGATTACATATCCAACAATAAAGGTCATAAAGAGAATTGGGGACAAAACTTAGCATTTCAAAAATTTGTATAGAGCAACCGTATTTCATAAGGGAGAATGCTGAATTATATACTTCAGAGTGGATATTAAGTTGAAGCAATATTACAACAAGGCCATTTACTTGTTGATGTTAAGTTGAATTATATTATCCCAAGGCAAATCAGCGAGCCTGTCTAATGCCATTAGTATGTTCTAACCAAAATTGAAATAAAAGCCTAACCCATTAGCAGGGCACAAATAGTTCTGAGAGAGTAATGCTGGCCTTGATGAGGGCCTTGAAGACAGTAGCCAAAGGCAGAAGGTTATAAAGTGGATTTTGCAAGTTTGGTTTCCTCCTTTCTAAATGCAAGGACATTTGTGATAAAACTCTAACGTAAGCCATCTAATAAATTTATCATAAAAGTGAATCAGGTTAGATGTCTAGACTGCAATCCAAAGTTGCCTAATGAGAGGTGTTGTTAGTAGGAAAGTGAGAGCTAAGCGGAGGTGTGTGTGCGTGTGTGCATGTGCGTGCACATACGTGCATGCGTTCATGTGCCTGTGTGCAAGCACACATGTATTTGTAAGGTACTCAATAAAATAGCTTATAAAACAAACTACCAGGAGTTAGTGAGAACAGTTTGAATCACTAATTCTATTGCTGCTACCCAAGGAGAAAATGCCCCTAACATTTCGAAGACAGGAAACTGATGAAGAAGAGGAATGCTACACTGAGAGCAAGCACCTTTAGAAACAACTGGTTACCCACAAAGGCCTCAGCATGGTAGACACTCTGGGGGTTTACCATATTTTAGAGTCTCTTCTCTGTTTTTGCGTAATAAAGACCTTATTATTCGTTGTTTAGTTCACTGACAATTGACTAAGCTATGGTAGGTTTTTTGGAACTGACCAAACTCTTAGTAGTCTATATTATACCGGAATTACTATGCTCATTTAATCATTTAAAACTAGAAAGTGTAACTTAAGAGAAACAGCATGAAATCACAACAAGGCTATTACATGTATTCTTGATGGTTAACATTACTGAGTTCTGATAGTCTACTACATTAATCTCCAGAGATACCTGCTAAGGAAACTTGGCTGGTTACGTCATCTCCTCCCCTAGACAACGCTTATGACCAAAGAAAAAGGTGTTACTGTTAAGCTTCCTCTTTTCTGGTTTTCTTACCTGTCACTATGTTTCTATTAGGAAACTCTTTATTCAGACTGAATATAATGCAACAGATAAGCCTGCCAATTAAATATGTCAATATACTCATGTTCATCATGATAAAAATTGTATTATATGTATTTATGTGTTCAGTCTCATCCTACTAGAGAAGAGGAAACATATATAATCCACTGCTCCCTGGAACTTACCACAGTATCTAACATGCCATATCAACTTAATAAATATTTCATACTTTTCAAAATTATTCTTTTTTTTAAAAAGCAACAAACTTCCATTTACAGACTTTGGTATTATATGTTAATTATTTAACTGTGCAGATTGAAATCAAATTGTGCAGGGTTTGAATCCAATTACTCCCAGTTGTTTAACCTTAGCCAATTATTTCCCTAAGCCTCATTTTTCTCATATGTAAAATAATACTGATACTTGTATCTGCTTCATAGGATTGTTTATAAAGAGCTTTGCAAGATGGCTGGCCAAGAGTGGGTACTCAATACATCTTAGCTACTAATAGGACTTAAAGTGAGTTATTTTACCGATGATGGATCCCATTTATTTCACGTTCATTTTCCTTCATCTGATGAAATTTTCAATGGATAACCTCCACTTCAAATTTTCTGGATACATTTCCTCTCCCTCTCTACCCCTGCTCCTGCATAGAATTACCTACAAGAAGCAAATTGAAGGCCAACTAACTTTTCTGGAAATATTGGTTAAAATGAATTGGTTTGTAAACCTTCAACAAAAGCTATCTGAAATCAAGACAGATTAGTATTAAATGGTAAAATGCTGAGATGTAATTCATCTTAACAAATACCTATTAAGAACCAACTAGATGCTCCCTGGTGTACTAGAAAAAGAAGGAAATAATTACATGTATTGATTTCCTACTTCTAAACCCCCTTGTACTGGATACAACATACATCATATTTAAGTCCTCACATTTATGTTGTGGAGTAGGTATTCTTATATAAGTGACAATCCCAGGTTAATCCATGCTTTATCCAAAGCTAAACCTCACTCTTGGGGCCCTGTGGGAAAGATTTAATGAATGAAGAGAGGGCTTTAAACAAAACTATCTAATATCTTAGAATTGTAGCATAGGCCAATGGTTTCCAAATATTTAACTCTAGCAGAGGGACTCTCTAGTAAATTAAAAGTCCAATATACAAAAAAGACACGAGTGCTGCTTTGGTTGAAGTGGAGGGTAGTGGACTTTAGAAGTGGACATCAGGTAGCTTTACACTTCACCATGGGAGAAACCCTTATTTCCCTCTGTACAAACTCCTGGAGATTCAGAAACTGGTTTAAAAATAACTCTCCACAGTTTACAGTTTTAGCGTAAGCGGAGCCCAAGAGATGTTAAGTATAAGTAGTTGCCCTATTTTCTGATTAATTGTAATTTCTAGATAATTAGAATTAAAATTCCTTGGCCGCAATGTCTGTGTCTGAGGTATGTTTCATAGAAGAAAGTAATCATGTTGGCCAATGTTTCTTGGATGAGGCATGTATATCATTTATATACTGGGCACTTTTTATTTGAACAAAGGAATGCATTTTAAAATTTTAATTCATGAAGCCTATAAACTATGATATCATTATAACTATTAATATGTTAATTGGAATGAGGGCAGGGCTTACATGGCCTACACAACCTCAGGATCCGGCAGGGTTTAGTCAGAGGGGATTCTTCTGCACAAATGCTGCAGAAAGTTTGGGACCGAGGTGTTGGCCTGCCTGGTAAGGGTATCCTTATAGACAGGGTGTTGAGCAAATAAGTTGATGTATTCAGTACAATGGGAGCCAGGTTTCACAGTGTCAAAGAAGGAACTGACAGGTATGGAAAGGGTAAAGGGCAAAATAAATCCTGGGGCACTGGATTGAAATTGGGGGTGTAGACATAATCTCATATTTAATGTAAGTATATATAATGTAAGTATATATTTGATATTATATTACTTATGTATTTATTATGTATTTTTATGTATATATATGGCTAGATGTAGAAAAACATATTAAGTATGTGTCTTCTGAAAGGGCTAGAAGCAATGGCGTGGCAGAACTGAGGGGCAATCAGATCTTTACCCATGCTGCACTGGAGGAAACTGGAGCTCCTTGAAGAAATGACAGCACTTTTGGATATGACTGGCTGGGGCAGCTATGAGTCTGGAAAGTCCTGTCAAAACAAAAAGTTGTGAAGTACTCAGAGATTGATGGGGACGTGTCAAAGCAACACAGGATTGGAGAGGCTTTTACTGGCCAAATCTGGGAAGACTTGATAATAATGTATTATAACATTATAGACAATGGGAAGATCAGAGTCTATACTAACATGCATTGCTTCATGAGACTGGTGAGGAAGTATCTATTAACTAGTTCTCCGGAGTAGAGCTCCGAATCCTGTATTACAGAAATAATTTCCCCTTTTTCTTTAGCTGCAGGTTTTCAGAATTGAAAATTGAAATAGAAGGGAAAAATTGTTCTTATCACTTAGCCTGTGATAAGTAAACATAGTCTATTTTAATTTCTACACGTACATGGAAAACACTTTTGCTTTATAAAGATCAAAACTTTATTCAAACATTTCCTGAAATAGCTTAAAAGTAAGGCAGTAAATTAACTTCATTAATTTATATTATTCCATGATTTGTATCTTCATTTTCAAAAAGAGATAATTCAAATTTAATTCCATTTTAACTTCCTTTTTGACTGAAAATTTGCTATTTGCTCAGATTTTGCTGTTGTGTAATGAAACCTATGTGTATGATTTTGAAGCTATGTTAAAAAAGAATGTGTTTCAGTTGGAATATATTGCTGAACAGAAAAAGAGAAAAGAAAAATTCATAGGTTATTGTGGGTAACATAATAGTAAAACATTTGATTTACTGCATAACTCTCTCTGGATTACTTTTCACAATGGAAAATATAGTGTAGTGTCTATTTAGCTCTCTTGATTATTTCATGCAATAAAAGGGGTATTTTTCTTTCAATACCAAACTGACAAGCTATGGGTAAAACCTCAGCAAACAAAATAAGGTGCTATTTCTATTTACTCTTAAGAGGACAGTATTGAAAAACACTTTGTTTTTGTAGTGGAGGTTCTGTGACAGACTAGATCTTAGCGACTACCTACAATATCTTTTGGTGTTCAATAAAGGAGAAATGAAGAAATAAAATTGTCACTTTCTTGGAATTCTATTTAGGCTTTCATTCCCATGGCCAGCATAAAGCATGTTTGTTGGGAACAGCCTTTGATTGGAATGAGATGCTTGGTCTCCTCATAGAAAGATGGATGACCTAAAGAGTTCTTGCTTCACCAGCTCTCAGAGAGTAACAGTAGCATGGGTGCCTATTTGTCTTTTGTTAAAATTTCAAAGAGATTTTATCCTGTCAATGCATGCTATTTTCTGTTGAAAGTTTTAAGCAAGATTACAGTTGGGTACGTAAGCATCAGGGTTTGTGCCTAGGGTCCTTGAACCTTGTATACGTTTTCCGATTATGGAAAACAACAGTCAATGCAGAATACCAGAATGATCTGACAATTATTGTAACACAGAGAGAGGACATGCTGGATAATTAAAGTTTAGTTCATTGTTAAGTGTAGGATTTTGACACAATTCAGTGAAGCTTCTAGTGCTGGGAAAGGGGAGAATACATCCTCACCATAAATCTGTTTCATCATCTTATCTGTTAGGGCTCTCCCAGCTTTTCAATTCTACTTACTCTCCTCACCTTCTACTTTCTCAAATTGACACTGTTTGTAAAGCCTTTAGTAGATTTCTATCTCTCATCAGATAAAAGCCAAACAGCTATCCTTTCTGTCACACGGCCTTTTGTGTCTCTTGGTCCTTTATGATTTAGTTTCTTTTTTTTTTTTTTTTTACCCTCACCTCTTCTCACAGAATATCTAAAGTCAAGTCATAGCAAGCTGCTTAGAATTGCCAGGACAGACCCTTCTTTCTGATAGCCTGTAGCCCTTCATACATCCTGGTCTGTCTTTCCTTCAATTGTCTTTCTTTAATTTTATACGCTTGGGAAACTTTTATTCAGCCTTCAACACACAGTTCTGTTGTCATCCAGAACTGATTTCTTATGAATATCTTTGTTATTATAATTTTGGAATTATTATTCTCTTTATCCATCGCCTCCTGTGTAATCCCTTAGAACAAGGGTTATATTTTACCTATTCCTGCATTCTATGCACATTACCTACATAGAGTCCTTGGCTCATACTAGATGCTCAAGAAATGTGATTGAAATGCATTTCACCACCTCTCCTTGGTGGCAGTGTCTCTCCTACTTAGCAAGCTACACTAAGAACCTATTTATAGAATTTAATTTTCTTTCATTTCCAATCCTTTAATGCTCCATTTCTTTTCATTTTTTCCTAAATTATAAGAACTACATTTCTTGCATAGCAATGTCTCCCTAGTATAAACTCAGATATTTTACAAGTGCCCTATTTAAATGAACCTGAATATCAGAAATTAATTTAAAAGACTTTCAGCTACAATTGCTCTCCCAAAGTCCATCTGCGACCTACATAAATATTGGATGCAAAATAGTTAAGGAGTAATATATTTGAGCTATTGTGGATGGTATATTGTGGATGGTATTTTCTAATATTATTTTCAGCTTTAATACAATTTCAAAGTTCTTTTATCCCCTTTAAATAGTAATAAAAATTAACTTCTCATTGGCATGATGTGGTCAGGACACTGAGCTACTGTCCAGAGAGCATAGAAGGTTCAGAGTGGAATAGAAAAGAAAGCCATAGGCCACCAAACTGTAAAGAGAATCAACTTCCTGGTAATAGGTACCCAGTGCTTCTAGCATATGGCTGATTATAAAACCCTTCTTCTGAATGTAATTGATTTTAAAAATGTAATTAAAGTAAACTTCATCCAAACTCAGGAACTACGATTTAGTATTTCCTTAAATAATAATAAGGATCCAGGTGTAAGTAATTAATATTCTATCAAAGGAAAAAGTAGCATAGATAGAAAAAGATAATTAGGACAAAACAAAAAGAAGATAAATCAGGATCACAGACAATATATTTGGTCAGGGATTTCACCAATCTTACATTTGGAATTAGAAATTTGTTATTAGAATGACCGTGAGTAGACTGCATAGTCTGCTGTATGCCCAGGTTAACTTTACAGCGTGAGTTCAGGGCATCCTCAAGTTTATGTGTTAATTTTATTGATAGAAGTATTCCTCAGGTAAGTCTCGTTGGTCTATGAACTAACAAGTTTTGCACTTGGTTTTCATGCTCACCATAGGTGATGCAGAACAAGGCTTAATGTGAAATGCAGAAAAAAGAAAAAGCAGACCCCAAAATTTTACAAACGCAACAACAGATTTCCTGGTAATAGGTACCAGTTTCTTCTAGCATATAGCAGATTATGAAAAGCTTCTTCTCTTGAATGTAGTTGATTTTAAAAATGTGTTTAAAGTGGACGTGCAGTTTATGGACTTTGAGTGTAGGGGCAGGCATGATATCCTCAATGTGCTCTGAAAGTATCACTACCCACAACATGTGGTTTTTACTGATACGCATCCGACTGAACCTAAGATACCAGCAATGTGCTGATGTGGTTTGGCAAACACAACCAAAACAGTAATTTCCAAACAGGAAACTGAAACACTTACAAACAAAGAGCTTAAAATAAAGGACTATTTTGGTGCTAAATGGACAAACCACAGGTATCTTTCAAAAACAATGTTCTGAAAGCATTTTTCTGATGAATATTATTCCATTAGAATAGGTTTTCTGCTAAAAGGAGTCCAGTAGCCAGATATTTGTTAAATGATGCTGGAATTGCTTGCAGACTGTTGTAGTTTTGCTTGTGGAATGTAAAAAAATAAATGTAGTCCCTCATTTAAGAAGTCACTCCATGAAGAGAGTCATTGCTTTCATCTAAGTCATTTCTTTTTTCCTATAAAAAACAATTCTACTTTCTTCAGTTTTCTCTTCCTGTGGCTTTTTGTTTTAATAAAACTGCAGTTAGTTATTTTTCCTGTTACCTATGTTGATTATATTCAGTGGCCTTAATTATCACTTATGTGTGAATGGCTACAAAATAAAAATTAAAAAGCATTTTTCTAGAATTTTAGTGCTGTCAATGTATTTCAGAAATAAATGGAGCACTAGGCAAGTTCTAATTTAACATCTCTATCTATACCCCAGTTCACTTCCACTGTTTTCTTAGTCCCCACATTGCTTGTGTTGTTTTACAATCTGAGCACAGAGGTACTTGTGGAGAAACATTTGGATGAAACATGGTAAGAAGTAAGTTGAAATATATTGAGCAGCTTAATCCCAGGACACCCATATGAAACTCTAGAGTGTAACCTTTGGAAAACTCTGACGACCTCGTGAATTGACCAGAAACATCAAACTAGGAGGTTATATTGTGTACATTCAGAATCCAAAAGATAGATCCATCTTCAGTTGTGAAACAATGGCCTTTGTTCAGCAGTGTCTGTGTTGTGGTGGATTCTTGAGTTTGATGAGGTGAGACTCTTTAATTTAATTCTGAGTACAGCACATTGGATCCTAATGGGCCAGGTTTTCCCTATTGACTAATTCACTTTGTCTATAGTTAGATGCTTAGGGAGGCCACTAAAATCCATTAGATTGGAATGCAAAAAAATGGGTCCCATGTGACCTAAGAGAGGTAATATGCCTAACTTGTGGAGCTGCAACCAAGTTCCTGGGGCTTACTGAAAGTTAAAAATGATAAAGAGGTTGTAAGTATTTATTTAGCATCTTTTAAACTTACTTTTAGGTTTAAAAAAACTAAAATAATATTCCTATGAATAAAATGATACTCTGTCATTGCATCAAACAAATATGTTTAAGTGGATTTTCACCAAATCCCAAGGTTAATTTTAGAGTTTTAACTTAAACTAGATGCTGCCTGACACGCTCAGTATTTGCATGGCGATGGCAGAATAGCGCATCTTGCCCAGCGCCGGCATACAGCACGCCCCGGCTTCCACCTCTCTCAGTGGGTGCTGCCTCTGTCATCGTGTCCTTCCTTGTCATTACCTACATCATGCTTGCAGGTTGCAAACTCAATGGACTCTTTACACTTTTACTAACCTCATATTGCACCCCCTCATCATTTTTTGAAGTTTTTCTAGTGAAGAAAATGTATGAATAAAATCTACTTAAATTTTATGAATTTTCACCTTCATTTATACTTTCTAGAAAAGGAAGGAGTCTCAGAGCAGGTTAGTTTGAAAGGCAGTGGATCAACCAGCATTCCTTCAAGTCTTACTGCCCACATTCCTAGCATGCCCCTAGCCCTTCATGTTTGCATCATGCACCTTATTTCTTAGGGAAAACAATTCAGATTTTGGTTTATTTTTATCATGATGGAAAAAAGAAATTGATTACCCAGATCTGTAGAACATTATTGTTGCGTAATTTTACTTATAAATGTTAACTTCCAGCTCATAGTGAATTTATGGCTCAGAGGCGTGAGGCAACAATGTGTTGCTGACAAAAAAATCATAACCTTTTATTAACATTTTTATTTCTGTTTCATCATAGAATAAAAAAGTTCCAACTAAGCCATCAGGCTTTTCCATGACTTTTTCTGTACATGAGTTATATTTGCTTATCCTGTGATAGAACATACAAAAAAACCAGCAGACTTCTCTAACCTGGTCCTCTCAGCCCCCTTTATATTTCAGAAGTGTTCCCTATTATCTTGTATCAGTTTTATCTTTCCTTCCACTATAATTTCCCCAATACTTCCAGCACCTGTGTTTTTTGTTGTTTTTGTTGTTTTCTGGCATACGAAATTTATTTAGAAAGTCACAGAGGTAGAAGTGAGCCAGCTGGGCTGTGTGGACTCGGGAAAGAAGTTACAGGGGCAAAAGAAGGGCTCTTACAGCTTAGGAGAGAGAAAGGCAAAGATAATGGGCAGGGGAGAGGAATTGTTGAAAAGGCAAAGGTGTGCTCCAGAGAGAGCGTGCCTGAGGAAAGAAGGGGGGAAAGGGAGAAAGAGAGAGCCACAGTATCTTTTTTTGATGGCCATGTTCCTTAATTGACTGGTATTTTTCTTGTAGTAAATTTTTTTCATAATAATGTCATAATATTTAAAATTTCAATGATTTTCATAATTCTAGCAGCTCATCACCTAGGAAATATAATGCTGCCAATGCAAAAATATCACGAAGGAATCAGTATCATAAAAATGATTATAAGTTAACAAAGTCTATAGAACATAAATAGGGAGCAATTGAGAAAAGGGAAACTGATGGAATGGAAATTACATGCAAGAACCAGTGGCAATTAAGAGCTACTTAAAAAACAGCCAATTAGGTAAGAGATCTTTCCATCTGAGAATAGAAGCCAAAGCATTTATAAACTTTCTCATCAACTAAAAGTGGAAAGGCCATTACAGCAGTGAGGAAGAAACACATTTGTGGAAGCGATTAGGATGCGTGCAGAGAAGACAGAAATGGTTAAGGTTAATTGCACTAATAATATCAAGCAACAGGCCCAAAGATTTTTAACCCTAAAAATGCTATCTTTGCACTGTTTGTAGTTGCAGTAACCCATAAATAAATTTGATGAATGCAGTCATGCTTTAGTTTATATTTTTATAATTTTGCTTGCTTGACAATAAACAAACCCTTTTATATCCATTTACTATTTGGGCACTTGATATTTTATTTTTGCAGTTTCTTTTTACATATAACTTTCAGGCATACTTATTAAAAAACACAACATGCTGTATTTGGCATCTAAGAGCTATTTTTATCCATCTGTTTGCTTTAAAGGTGTAACTGATTTGAACTTACAGTTGTAACTAAAATGAACTTAAAAGTTCAGTAACTTGTAAGATAATGAAACTTATTTCTAACTTCTTGAAAATGTAATCTTCTAATTATACTACTAGTTTACATTAGTATACTGCATATGCTTGTTATGGTATTTTAGCAAAGTTTTCAAATTCATTTTCTCACATGATCTTTACAAGATCCCTTCTGATAAGCAGAACAGGTGTTATCATTGTTTGACACAGAAATAAGGTACAGAGATGAAAAGTGTGTAACCTGAAAATTCATAACAAATTATCTATTGGGAAGAATTAGAATCTATATCTTCTCTGTTTTATTCAGTATCCCTCACATACCATTGTTTTGTCATAAATTTTTTCATGATTTCTTTTAGTTTCAACCTTTATTTTATTCAAAATAATTTACAGAAAATTGAGAATGTGAACACATATTTCACTATCAAAGATTCATAATAAACTTTTGCAACTCACTTTACTACTAAAATTTATTTTCTTAAAATATTCCAGAGCTTCAGCATTTATGTATTTGGGGCATGGTACTATGCTTAGTTTTTATAAAGTAATCTTCTTAATGTGTGAACTTCAAAGAGCAGCTTTATGCCCTCTTATAGTACCTTGTACAGATATTTGTGACTTCTAACTTATGGAAAGTTATTTTCTACTATAGTTTATTTTATATTTATTTCACTTTGAACTCATAAAATGCTTGAAGAATCCACAGTAAAGGACACATGAATTATGAGCAGTAATACTTAAATCCAAATAAAAAATATGAGTTCTGGGAATGAAAAGCTATATCAACAACAACACTCAGTTAGCATTTGCTATATCAGGCACTGTTCTGAGTAGTTTATGTAAGAGACTGCATAGTTGCTGTGTTAAGCACTTAATTTCCTTATAGCCAAATTGAAAAGGAAGAGACATATAAAGAGAAAGGGAGGAAGGGGCAGTGCTCAAAGAAGAGAGGGAGAGGGGGGGAGAGAGAGAGAATTAAATGATGGTAGCTATCAGTTAATGTACCAGGCTTGCCATGTTTGAAGATTTACGTGCCTTAATTCATGTCATAATAGCCATATTGGGCAAGTTCTATTATTGGCATTTTAAATAGGAGGAAAGAGGCACATAATGGTAACTTGCTCTAGGATACACAGCCATAAGTGTTGACATAGGAATTCTGACCCATAAATCTGACTCTAGAAACGGCAGGATTAACTATCTATTTAGGCATGCTATCTCTGCATTAGAAAATTCTCCTTATCAAAAAGTAGACGACTATCCAGTTCCTCAGGTGACAGTTTTTACATGCACTCTGACATTAAGTGGGAGCTAGGATGATCAAATAAGCAAAGCTCTCAGTAACAGTTTGCATAAGGAATATTTCATGACTGTTAGGTGAAGCATTAAAAGTCATCAAAATTTGAATAAGTAAAGAATTTTTGTTTAAGGTTTCTCTATGGTTAATCTAGAAAAAAATAAAAGGAATAATATCTTGGCTTCTAATGTCCCTGCTTTGAGCCACTGATTTAGGAAAACAAAACAAAATGCATGTTGATGGTGGATGTAAGACTAGAGCCAACACACAGTCCTGGTTTCCTGGCTCTGCACACTCGACAGTGTCATCATCTTTTTTTGGTATTTTGTATGGACTGAGTTTAAATCTGATTCCTGACTTTAGACTCTTCCAATGTCTTATTTTTAGACATGGCATGGATAGAGTCATTGTTAATAAATCTTAAGCTTTTCCTTAACTTTTCTTAAAAAAATTTAATTGATTTTTTAGAGAGAGAAAGGGAGAGAAAAAGAGAGAGAGAGAAACATTAATTTGTTATTCCACCATTTATGCCTTCATTGGTTGATTCGTGTATATGCCCTGACCAGGGATCAAACCCACAACCTTGGTGTATCAGGATAACACTCCAACCACCTGAGCTACCCAGCCAGAGCTGTCTTTAATTTTCCTTAAAATATGTAAAACATGGAATAAATGAGAGACCAAGTGTACATTATATCTGAAACTCTTATTTTCATATGTCCTTAGAAAAATTTTGACCTGCCTCCCACATGAAGTATTAGAATAAACCATATGAAATTCTTGATAGTCAAATATATTTGATGTGTAAAAATTTCAGTTTTATATGGTTTCTGCTAATGTACATCATTGTACAAAAGTGCACTGAGTAATATATTTTGCCTTGTCCTTTTTTGCCTAGGTGGTTTACACTTTTTATATTTATTTGTAAAGTCTCTGCGGAAAGTCAATTTTCATACCAAATGAGATAAATCTTTGCCCGTTTAAAAAATCATTTTATGATTCATATTTGTAAATGTAATTCTTTATATTTTTATAAATGCATTTTGAAGGATGGGACGTTATTGTTGTTGTTAATGTTATTATTATTAATAGTTACTCAATTGCCCCAGTAACTTTTATGTGTTACTTATTTCTTTTGTACTAATTTTTAAATACTATGTTTACTTTATATATACCAATTTACTATATTAGGATTTCTCTTCTGCAAAGAGAGCTTAAAATTTTGAAGATGAGGCATCTCAATGTTAATTTCAAGTTTTTGCTCAAAGAAACCCTTTTGTTAAAATAAGACATACAGGCCAGTTAATTCTCTCTTTGAGTTAATTAATCTCCACCCAGGAAGTCTCCTTTGTGCCCCTAAGGAATTTGAAAAATAAGAAAAAGGCAAAATAATATAGTAACTAGCAGCAGCAAGAGACAGCTGGAAACTTTTTTCTTTCAGCTTCTCTCAGTTTAAGCTTTTGTGGTTTTCAGTATCTTTTTGACTCATTTTGTCTCTCATATTGTCTTGAACACCAGTTAAGCTGCCTTATTGTTTTCTTGAAGTAGAAAACTTATATGAAACTTAAATTTCTACTGCAATTATAAAACTTTCTGCAAAAAAAGTTAAAACATTTTCAAAAATAGTTTTATAAAAAATTTAGAGGTGGTATGAGGTTGTACAAAGCTGGCTCAACTAGTCAATGAGCTGTTTTATATTTGACTGACATTTGAGGGAGAAAGTGAAAAGCATCCCATGGTGTTCAGGAAAATAAAGGTCTAATACTGATCCAGAATTTTTCCTCTTTTCAACCATGCAATTTGCAGAACTGGACATTTGCCCTCTTTTTACAATGCAGTAGAACAATGCAGTGCACCTAGAAGTCTTTAGTTTATATTTGGTTTATGAGAATAACAATTGTGTTATAGGATAGAAGTGGGTCTCATCTTTCCCAGTTGCTCATGGAAGTGAGGTTCTTGGGGCACCACTGGAAAAAGTATTTCTGGAGCCCCCCACCAGAGGATGACATAGAGAAGAAAGCTTTATTTTCATGGAATTACACCCCTGGATTTCCAAAGTCCCATTTCCCTTAGTCCAGTTATAGAAGAAGTGTAGCTGGGGCTTCAGTAGAGCTAAAATCAGAGTCAGTGTCCAGAGTTTCCTTTCTATGTTGGAGCTAGGTCCAGTCCAGCATCAGGCTAACTTAGCTTGTGTTTCTCCACTGCAGTCCATCAGTCCACTGTATGTGGGATTCACATGGCCATGGGCCATAGGAGCAAATGCCAGAGAGCTAAGAGTCATGAGCCAAGAGCAGGGAGCAACCAGAGTCCCAAGAGAGGGAACTTCTTTGTTTAGGGGATTATGTATTCCCAAATGTTCACATGGTTGCAGTGGCCATGTCCATTCTGGCCAACCATCTCTGTCCCAGATGAGATTGACAGACAAGTACCTTTCCTTTGTCACCCCAACTTTACTGGGCATGCATCTATCTTCTCTTTGTAGGACGCCTTCCCCCAGTGATTTGCAGGGGATAGGCTATTTTCCCTCGGGAGTGTGAAATTGCAGCTTTCTGGTGAAGCTGCCCAAATGACATGCCTATAATGCCTGGCCTTCCCTTTTTTGCTCTTTCCCTATTATTAATAACTAGCTAATTGCAATAGTATCAATTGCATTTGTTGATGATATTTTAATGGTGGTGTCTTAATTACATATCGTTTTACTGTTAAAAATATTTAAATCAATTATGATATAATGTAAAAGCATTTGACAGACTGCTATTGGGATGGTCATGAGACTAGAAATAGGTCCCATGTTTGTTGTTAAAGAAATTGGCCACAAAGAAGCAAGTAATGTTTTCTTATTCTAATTATTGTTGAGAAGTATTTTTAAATGCTAACATGCCAACATGAGAGATCCATTGTAATTGCAGTATAACCTATCTTCTAATCTTGCTAAACACTCCAAAATACATCAATTTGTAAAAAAGCAACTACTAAAGAGGACATCAATAATAAATAATTTTGTCAGAGAGAAAGTAGAGATAAATGCTCTACATCAGCACTGGGCAAACCTTTTCCTTAAGGGCTAAACTATAAATATTTTAGTCTTTGTAGGTTATGCAGTCTCTGTCCCAATTACTCAATTTTGTCTGTAGTATGGAAGCTCCCACAGACAATATAGAAACAAATGACTGAAGCTGTGTTCCCATAAAACTTTATTTATGGACACTAAAATTTGAATTTCCCGTGATTTTCATTTGTTACATCCTTTGATTTTTTTCCCAACAATTCAAAAATGTAAAAATCAGTCTTTGCTTCAGGGCCATATAAAAACAGCTGCAGCCAGATTTGGCCTATGGGCAGTAAGTAGTTTGCTGATCCCTACTCTACACAATAAAACTAAATGGATGTTTTAGACAAATAGAATGGAATCCTCTAAGGCAGAATCATGGCAGCTGTTTTAGTCCACCATCTAACTCCAGAGAATAACCTCAAGTATTTAAATTTAGAATTTTAAACATCAAGCCTCTGAAATTAGTAGAAATTGCATTGAAAAGAAGCAAAATCAGAGGAAAACCCCAATCATATGAGTGATTTGTTGTAATTAAGAAATGCCAAGAACAATTTAATCTTCTATCAAGTGAGGCGCATGTTCGTATATCTAAAATTATCTACCTATACAAAGCTATGTGGTTAAATAAATAAATTATTTGGTTTACTCATGCAAATCTCACTGTATTGCATGATTCTGGAAAATTAGGGCTATGGAGTTGTGTGTTTCTTTTTAATTTTTAGAAAGAAGGAAGGAAAAGGAGAGAGAGATTTGTTGTTCCATTTATTGATGCATTCATTGGTTGCTTCTTGTATGTGCCCTGACTGGGAATCAAACCCACAACCTTGGGTTTGATGCTCTAACTGGCTAAGCTACCCAACTAGGGCCAGGGCTATGGAGTTTTTCTAAAGGTAAAAACTCCATTTCACTTTGCAGATATTGAAAATTAGTGACTGGCTGCTTCTATACCTAAATAACAAGATAGTGCTAAAACTTCATTGTAACTATCCTTCACATAGAGAAAACAGAGTTGTGATAGATTGATTCACCATATTTATTGTCTAATTTGAGCTGTGTGCTGTTTTAAATAGTGGAATTCGAATGATAAACAACACTGGTGGCAAGAATTTTTGTTTTAATGCCTGTGTTGACATATTTCAAAGAGTCAATAACAAAATTGTTTTGACCTTTGAAAAGACATTAATTAAGAGAGTCCAGTTGGACATCATTGTGTTGTTAGATTAGCTAATATGATGGACTTTTTCAGATACACAACATACATTTTACAACACTTACATGACATTGGTAAACTAATGAATTAAATTAAAAATGCAAATAATTCTACATACTTGGAGTAGGGATCACTTTGCTTACTGAGTTATTAATAGGACAATATTCCACTAACATCCTTCTGGACAAATAAATGTTGTGTTGGAGGGGCTGAGACTGGTTCCCATAAAAATGCATTAAAATTTCAGTGCCTGTTTGGGACATGTTTGATTCTGCCCTGCAATATTTCAGGAGGTCATAAAAAAGAAACTTTTTGAAATATGATATAAAAGGCATCATATAATCAAAAGTAAGCTCAGGGCATTGGTCATCAAAATAAAAATGAGTATGGGAAAAGATCAAAACAGAATTAGCTTTGGCTTTCTCTTAGGGAAAATTTATCATATTTGTATTTAAATCCATGTTTAATTATAAGATAATTTTCAAGCAGGAGAGAAAAGTCCTAGCATCTTAAGTTCTAGTAATTGCCCCAGGTACAATTTATCATTAAATAATCTTAGCTCATTTTTATCCACTTGATCTTTGTATAAAGGCCTTGAAGAGACACTAGGGGCAAACAAAGGGCAGATAAAGTATTTTGAGTAAAAATAAACATGGCCATATGCTATACATCTCTTAGGTCCACCTGGCCGGCATGGCTCAGCGATTGAACATTGACCTGTGATCCCAGAGACAGTGGTTTGATTCCTGGTCAGGGCACAATTCCTGGTCAGAGCACATGCCCAGGTTTTGGGCTTGATCCCCAGGGAGTGTGTGTACAGGAGGCAGCTGATCAATAACTATCTCATGATTGATGTTTCTCTCCCTCTCTCCCCCTCTCTCCCCCTCTCTCCCCGTCTCTCCCCGTCTCTCCCCCTCTCTCCCCCTCTCTCCCTCTCTTTCTCTCCCCCTCTTTCTCTCCCTCTCTCCCCTTCTTCCTCTCTCTGAAATCAATAAAGACATATTAAAAAAAAAAAAACATTAAAAAACATGCACATTTCTTTTAAAGGAGAGATTGTTCAAGTATTTTTTGAAATGTATGATTATATTATCACATATTTCACTGGATATGTTTAAAAGAGTTATATGGACAACTTTACATTAACTATTGACATTTTATATTTATAAAATATTTTAAGTAGACTAGGAAGTACAACTTTTAAACTTAATGAGACAAAAACTTGGATGTCAACTTAGAAATATGTGAGAGAGAGAATATGTGCTTTTGAACTTAGTAATTGGGGTCCTTAAGCAAGAATATTTGGAGACCATCACTACAGTCTAGGTAAAAATGCTTTTTCTGAATTATAGAGCAATCAACACAGAAGAACCTTGCATGAGGTTTGCTGGAAGTCGAATCATAATTATAATGGAGCACTTGGTTTGAATATCCCCTCTGCATATATCCCTTGGAGGTGTGTGATGCAGCAACCCCTAACCCTGAAGACCACTGAAGGGATTCAGAACAGGCCTCCCCAAGATGTGCCACTTTGGCATGAGGATTATTTTGAGTTAAAGGCAATTGAGACTCATCAGGCTTAAAAGAAACTTGTACCTCACTCTTAAATAATTTAAATTGAGGCCTTGCCCATAATAAGAGTTATTACCAGAAGTCAAACTTTATGACCTATCTGTATTGCAGAGCAAACATGTAATTAGTGAACATCTGATCTTCTTTTCGTCTTGTAACTTACTCCCCTCTCCTAGGAAGCCCCAGGCAACTATCCCATTCCTTAGCTCAAGGCAGCATATATGGCTCACATTCCCACTTTGTGGCCTAACCTCCCATGTGTGTATGTACAAAATTAAATTTGTTTTTCTCCTATTACAGTGTCTTACATAAATTTGATTATTAGGCTGGCTGAAAGAATCTTGGTAGGGCAGAAGAAAATTTTTCCTTCCCAACACAGTTATGAGGAAAACATGGCATAAATTGTCTGTAGTCTGAAGACTTGAATCTTTTATAGTTAAACCTAAAAATAAAACTATGGCAAATGAAGAGTATCAGATAATAAGTTGTTGATAAATAGAAGAATAAAGCTAATCTATTTAATAACAAGAGGTAAGTCAAAAGTCTGCTACGTGATTGAAGGAATGAGAAAATAAGAGATGCTTATAAAGACAACTCTTTTTATGATTGGTATCCTAGGGTTAGATTTTCTTATTTGGAAAGAAATTTTCTTTTTCCGTAGTAAAGCTTGATTAGTGTGTTTGTGTGTGGGAGGGTCAAGGGGAATTTTTTCTTGAGGAAAGAACACTAATTTAATGTTGTTTTCTGCTCCCTTTGTTCATTTATTTTTGATGTTCAAAACTAATTTCTTCCTCAACAGGCAATCTTCAGTTGGAAATATCCCTGTTGACTTCTGTCTTCAGTTCTGTGTTAAAATGTTTGTGTGCCATTTTTTAAGTTCACAAGTCTAATTTTCTCCCCAGAGGGTGTTCACAATTTGTTCAAAGCCTTCAGTGCTTATCTGTTGTTTGAGGTTTTCTTTCACAGGGATCACACATTTTGCCTTCAAGGTCTCCCCTGGTCAGCTCCGGGAAGGAAAGGAGACCCCGCATAAGGCCGCCCTGAACCGGCTGCTGTTAATTAGGGAGGTTAGAACACAGTGCATCTCACTCTGCTGTTTTCACGTCTAATAGTTTAGCCAGAATCTAAATTGAAAGCAGCAGGTGTCTGATCTGAAAATAAATATTTTTCCTCTTTTTGATTCCAACCTTTTTAACTTAGAGATGATAGCACTGAAAATACAATTCATTTTCAAAAGCAGATTCTAGAATGTTATAGACTATGACAAGACGCAGAATGAGATCACAGAAGCCCAGATCCTCGTTAACGGGAGGCTTCATTTTCCAGACTTGTAATCCTGGAACAATTTTGGCTTAATTCTATATATCTCCAATCCCAGTAATATTCTATATATTGCATAAATGATTAAAAAGGTCAGTTAAAAAGAATAGGGAGCTCCAGCACTCAGAATGCGTGTGATGCCACCTCCCCCAAGCTCGCACCCTGTGGGCGCAGGTCCCCCTCAGCTTTCTGATGTTCAGGACCAGTCTTCCCGAGCCCGTGACTCTTGCGCAGGTAGCCCACCATGCTGTCCCCTGTCCAACAGACGCTAGTCACAGAGCCTGTGCAGTGTCTTGAGCCGCTCACTGCGCCTTTGGAAGCCCTTCTCTGTCTCTGTCTCTTCTGTGAAATCCCCTCACCTCCCTGCTCTGCTCTACTGAAACCTGTGTCCTCTCTGATGACGCAGCTTTCCGGCACCACTCTTAAGTGCCTCACTTGTACCCCTGCTCTCGGAGGGGGAGGCTTTTTTCTCCTCTTTGCAGCTCTCTGACACTTCTCCCCCCTTATCCCTAGTCATCTGCATGAAGTTCCCGCTGTCAAGCTTTACTGCCATCTTGCCTTGTTCCAAGTGGTCTATTCACCCTCATCTCTCCCTCTCCCCATTTTTAGCTACTCCTCTTCATTTCTTAAAGCTTTTGTGTCACTGTTGCTCTCGTTAACGCCTCCTAGGCCGTCGTTCTCGAGGCTTCAGCAGCAATGCGGGTGGTCTCTGCAACACCCTGGCCTCCCTTCTCCACCGTCTCTGCTTCGGGGATTCTGCCTTCCCCCTGCCTCAGCCCCTGTTCTCATGCCAGGCTCGAGCCCCTGCCATTAACAGTGACTGTACCCCCTCTCTGATCCCACTGCAAGGGTGCCATTCCCTGAGCACCCCGTTCTCTCTCTGTTCATTGCCCCTAGAGGCCCCAGAGTAGGGCCGCGTCCGTTCTTAGTCGTTCAGCATAAACGCCGTGGCTTGGTTATTTCAGTGTCCTCCTGACTTACCTTCTTCAGAGCCTTGCTTTGTGTTCCCTCCACTAACCAACCTTAGTTAAAATAAAGTCTCCTCCTACCCTTTGCATGCACCCATGCAAAGAAACAGGCTGAGGAACACACACACACACACACACACACACACACACACACACACACACACACACACACACACACACACACACACGCAGACACAGGTTGATTGGGTTCACTTAGGGTTCATGACGGGAAGGTGGCGGCAGACCAGTGGAAGCTGCACTGACGCTCTCCCGGGACCAGCCTGGGTTTACAACTAAAACGTAGAGGCCATCCTGAAAACCAGCTGAGGACGAGCTGGGGAGCACCCTCATCACCAAGGAGGAAAAGGAGGGCACACAGAGACCCCTAGGAAGGGTGGAGGCGCGAGAGGCCTGGCTGGGCTCCCCCGGGCAGCAGCTGAAGGGCCAGAGGGAGATCTCAGCTGTGGGGGTTCCCACTGGGGACTCTGGGGCCTAGCCCCAGGCTGGGCTCCCCAGCCCAGAGCAGCAGAACCGAGAAAGGCGCCCACATAACATCTGCATGGGAAAGGCAGCCAGGCTTCTGTCTGCCAGGGAGAGACAGGCACCCTCTAAAAGAGCCAACGCAAAGTTCCCTGTGCAGCCACTCACCTCGGGCTCTGGCGGAGCGGACTGGAGCCATGTGGGGAGAGTCTGGGGTTGTAGACACTACTCCAAAGAGGAATACAGATGGCTAAGAGACATGAAAAAATGCTCAACGTCCTAATCATCAGAGAGATGCAAATTAAAACCACAATGAGGTGTCACTTCACACCTGTCAGGCTCCATCAACAAATCAACGAACTACAAGTGCTGGCGAGGGTGTGGAGAAAGGGGAGCCCTGGAACACCACTGGTGGGGATGCAGACTGGGGCAGCCACTGTGGAGTATGGAGGTTCCTCAAAAAATTAAAAATGGACCTGCCATTTGACCTGGTGATCCCACTTCTAGGAATGTATCCTAAGAAACCCAAAACACCAATTGCAAAGAACTTATGCCCCTCTATGTTCACAGCAGCACAATTTACAATAGCTAAGATGTGGAAACTGCCCAAGTGCCCATCAGTAGGTGAGTGGATAAAAAAGCTGTGGGACATTCACACCATGGAACACTATGCAGCTGTAAAGAAGAAGGATCTTTTATCCTTTGGGACAGTATGGAGGGAACTAGAAAGTATTATGCTAAGTGAAATTAGCCAGTCAGAGAAAGGCAAGTATCACATGATCTCACTTATATGTGGAATATAATAGACAAAATATACTGATTCCCGGTCAGGGCACATGCCCGGGTTGCGGGCTCGATCCCCAGTTGGGGGTGTGCAGGAGGCAGCTGATCAATGACAACTCTCTCATCATTGATGTTTCTCTCTCTCTCTCTCTCTCTCTTTTACTCTCTCTGAAATCAATAAAGATATATTTTTTTTAAATACCAGATATTCAACTGCTGTCTTGACATCTCAACTTTCATCCTCAACTCCATATTAAACTGCATATTAAAC